>NW_026521818.1:0-10000000 GCF_021234435.1 Artibeus jamaicensis | reverse complement strand
CCAATTTAGTGCCAAATTATTGGGATTTCTTTCCATGATTAAATATGATAATGCAAGGTGGTGGTAGACGATGATGTGTTTCCTGAGCACTGACCATGAACTCATGAATGATACTTCATGGAACTGGCTGAGCCACAGCAGACTGTCCACAGGGTTTGGCAAAGGTCTTCTCCAACAGAACCAGCCGTCGGCTGTTGTATGATGGCTATATTATAAAAGTATTTCAAAGAAAACAAGAGTTGATCTATTCTATACATATCCTAAATATTAAACTTTAATCTTCAGAAAGAATTAGGGAAGTATAGACATTTGTGACTAGACCAATTATTAAATAGGATTTCTTAAAACACGATGTATACGGGATGTGTCAGTTTCTGTTTGTGTTTATCCAGATCAAAAAACTCACTCAAAGCAACCTTTTGAGAAACTCGAAAAAGAGCCTTTGCAAATTTGGCCTAAAACATATGTAGTTGAAAGCCCTTGACTTTTGGCCTTTGTTTTTTTTTCCTCTCTTTTTCAAGGGAGCTTCAAAGTCAGAAGCTGGTGGCTTCAGCTGAGCCCCGCTTTGAAGAGTGGGGAGGAGGAAAGTCAATTAAAAACAGGTCACAGGATGTAGCATTTCAACTAAAATGGCTGCTGATTTTTATGTATTGGAAGCTTTGGGAGATCAGCCCCAACTTCTTAATTGCAGTAACCTAATTAGCAGAAGGTCATAACATCTTATCTTTCAGCAAAAGTTTTGACTTGCAGTGACTCCCATCCCCCCCCCTCACTTTCTGACAAGCATGGTTGTTGGTATAAGAGATCAAAGTCCCTCCTTACAGGATGCAGTCTGATCGCACTCTGTACACCAGCGAGCCTGGGATGCTGAGCCAACCTCCTGCCGCTTCCACCCTGCTGTACTGCGAATGACCCTCCCAGGCCGCATGAAAGGCATGCCTGAGGGGAAGACCGATTAGGGGCACTCAGATGCAAAATGTTTCTTTGGAGACAATAATTTAACATCATTATAGAAAAAAATAGATTTTGTTTCATAAGCTGAAAACTGCCAAACGAAGAAAAATCAAGAATGCTCTCCTCCTTTTTACCCAACTAATGGCCGTTCTGTTACCACTTGCTCTATTTAGATGTGATTCAGGGCCATCGAACCTGAACCTGCTGCCCTTCGCTCTCTGACGATGGTCTATTTATTAGTCATGTGGGGCTCTCAGTTCCATTACGTGTGGTTAGTCTCATAAGGGTTTTCCTTTACTCTGTACCTAGAATTTCAGGGACTTCTTTTCCCAGATGACATTCAAGACCACCTTCAGTAATCTATGCTCTCAACCTGTCCAAGGTTTCCCACAGGCTACTTCTTGCTCAGTGTCTCCTTAGCAGCAGGTGGGCTCCAAGCAGGGACAGACAGCCCCGCTGTGGGTGGCTACTGGGCGCCACCACTCCTGTCTGTCTGAGGGGCACCGTGGAGGGTTCTCACTCTGGCAGGCAGTGCCCTGTGACCAGGCTGGCTGGTGGGAACATCCCTGGAGGGAAGGAAGGAAGGCCTGGGCGGGCTGTGGGAGTTCTGTCCTCACAACACAGCTTCCACCCAGATGTGCATATCTCCCCCGGGGACCTGGGACCTCACACGGTTACAGCCCATCCCCCACTGCAGAGAATCGGAGCTCTGCCCAAGGAAGTGGAGGTTCCCCTGTGTCTGCTCCACAGTCAGCAACTCCCCCTCCCCCTGACCCACACAAAATAGAGTAAGAACCAATGTCACTGAAATTTCCTACATTTAGGAATGATGCTGTTAATCTGCCTGAACTCTGGGTACACTGTCTGACTTCTGGATACTTATCAGAACCCTTTAAATTACAAATAAGTAGTCTCACATTCTGTAATGGGAATTCTCAGAATGACTGTGGGAAGAGGTTGGGAGGTTAAGAAACGCCACCTGAGGCCCCCTCGTCACATGCTGGTGAGACAGATGGTGGGATATCACTTCCCACTACCGACAAGAGAAAGGCAAGCAGTTGCCCACTTCAAGCACACATCACATAGAGACCAGCAAAAAACCCGTGGACGTGCCTTGAAGGAAATGAAAATGAAGTCTGAGATTTTCTCATAAGCAGAGGCAAATCCTTAGAACTTAAATACAATCTGTAATCAAAGTTAGAGGCATTTTGTATAATTCAGTCATTTTCATTACCATGTCATATGTCCTGAAGGCTACTTCCTGGGGGGCCTAAAGACAACCGTGTTTATTTTTCTTTAAATCATACTGTAACTAATTATGAAGGCCACAGAATAGCATGGAAAAATGTTCACAGAGTCATATTGCATGGGAAAACATACAAATAGTCTGGCCCTAAGATAAATACAAGAAAGTAAAATCACATCAGTTATTTGTTTATATTATCATTTTTTGCTATTAAACAACGCTGTCGTTGTTTCTCTTCACAATGTTAACGTTTGCTTGCTGGTCCTGGCAATGGTGTTTTAGGTGTTAGTGCATTTACTTCTCAGTGTTAATTTAAGAACACATTGGTCTCCTGGCCCCAAATCAGCTCCATTGCACAGATGGGGCAAAACTACGTGAAAGAACCAGCCAGGCCCCAATCTGCAAGAAGTGATTCAAGGTTGCAGTCACACACGCGCTGTCTCTGACGAAGCCTCACAGTGGATATGGGGACTCGTCATCTTTGGGCAGACTGGGAAGTGGCCATAGCAACAGCACACAGAGCCCTCCAGGCCAACTGCTTACTGCTGCACAGCCCCACTACAGGAGAGGCCGGGAGGGGAATGGGGTCTTCCCCAGCTCCCTTCAGCCACGCACTCAGCCTCACCTGGCTGCCAGAACAGTATCAAGATTGGAAGGAAGGATGTAATCCCTACACACATCAAGAGTTCGATCAAAGCAGGCCAGGTGATTAGCTGATTGCTCCGTTGTAAAGAGAAGGATGGGGGCTGGCCATTCGCTTGGATCGGGCAAGTAGGGCGCTGCTCTTGGCGGGGGCTCCATGGCGCTCTGAACCAAATGTTTATTTTATTTTAAATAGATAAGATACATACATACCTCTCATATGTAACAGGGTAGGCTTCAGTGTATAGACCCGCTGTGGGTAGGAGAATTGACTAAACGTATATATACCAACAAATGAGAAATGGAATAAATATGCATGCCTTTTAGATTTAAAACAAATCATAAGAAAAAAAACCTGCCAACGAGACCTAACCCGAGGAAGTATAACACTTTACTTAGCAGCATTTTATAATAGTGATAGAGCTCTGCATCTGTGGATTCACTGGCAGAAATCGCTTAAAATTCCTGACTGAGAAGCAGAATCAGTGAGTAGTTAGTGGTGGTGTGGGTTGCAACAGATGGGGTCTGTTTTAGGAGACTGTTCCCTAAACTCAGGCTTCTCTTTATGACATTTTCTTTCTGTCCTGTCTTTGAACTTCTGGACAGTCCATCGCTTTGCACTCTTGCTTTTGAGCTAACCCACATCATCAGCAAATGGAGATGTGAATTTCAAGTCTGGAGAGAACTGAGAGACCCCTCAGACTCCTCTCCAACAGTGGAGGAAACTGAAGCTCAGACAGGTTCATGACCACCTGCCACAGGCACGGCTCTCACTGGCGGGTCGCAACGAGCGACCCAGGGACCTTTCGCCATGACCAGGGCAGTTTCGTCCCTGGACCGGAACGGACAGACACGAAACAATAGGATAAAAAATCATAAATAGAGTCTAATAGACAGTAATCACTGTCTTTAACATAATATCTATGTGTAAAAAACAAAAGGATGATAAAAAGAAAACTCAGGTTCTTCTTTCCATTTTAGTTGCATTAACATCCACCAAACTCCATCTATGATCCAGAAACTTGACACTTTACTTAATTTAATTCCCACACCACTTTCAGTGGTTCTTATTTCTCTACTTCAGAAAAACATGAAAAAGAAAGTTATAATGTTACTATGTAAATATACTCTGTTGTGGTTTAAAGTAAGAGTAATACATGAACCTGGATAGAAAATTTAAACAACAAAATAAAAATAGAAATAAAAAGTGTAAACCTTCTTCCCAACACCTAACTTTCCAGCTCTCTCCCCAAAGCTATCGGTAACTGTTTCTTATGATTCTTACCCCCCCTCCTTGTCCAAGCATACTAGGATACTTGCCGCTTTATGTAAAATTTGTTACCTTTTTACACAAAAGGAACTGTAACATACACATTGTTCTATATCTTGCTTTTATATGCTCAATATTTTTGACACCTTTCTACATCACATATGTCTCTACTTTCAAACTTTGTAGAGTGCATGATACTACAGATGTATTGCATTTATCTCACTGCTTCCCTATTTGTAGTACTTAGGTTGTTTCCAGTTTTTTCTACTATTCGCTCCATTTTACAAGTAGAAAACTTAGGGCTCAAAAAACTTAGAGCTCAATAAACAAGTTAATATTTTGCTATTGCTCTACTGAAAAAGCACCAGAGCTAGCACCTAAATCCACATTTGTATAATTTTGAACTCCTTGCTTTCTCCTGTATCCTGGATATTTATCCTGACCCAAGGCATGAGGATGCCAGCCAGACTAAAGCCTTTTCATTGTTCTGGTGGCACCTTCCCCAAGGAATTCCTTTTTTTCCCCTCTCTCTCTTCCTTTCGATTGATTCCATAGAAAGTGACTCAGAGGCTAAGAGACTTGCCCAAAGTTTTTGTTAGAATGGCCCATGCAGTTATAAATAAGTTACTCAGGGAAGATTCCCCTCATTTCTTTGTACTAAATAAAAACTGACTTTCCCAAATACGAGAGCAACTTTCCGGAGGAGGAGCAATTGGACTTCCATTCCTCCTTGCAGGGTGCTAAGCCGGGAAGGTGGGAGGGGCAGGCGTTTCCTGTTGCACCTTGACTCCAGCTGAGAGGATTGTGAGAGCGCTCTTCCCAGCAGGGCATAGAGACAGAGTCAGAGCTCTCCCAGCAGCTAACTGTGCAGCTATGCTGGGAAGGGAATGAGGGGCCCACCCAGCATTAAAGAAAATGTAAGAAACTCAATTGTTTTGGTGCTTTGGGGCCTCAAATTCACTAATTGTATGGAAAGAAGGAGGAGGTTGGTTCTCTACTGGCCAGGGTGGGAAATGGCCTCAATAGGGCCACACAAGTTAATTCAGCCCCCATAGAGGATAATTTCACACTTTCCCTCAGGGGGTTAATGACTTTGTGTATGGCTGTCTCAGAGAATGGCTCCCCTCTCCCTGAATCCTTTAACTCCAGTCAGTAAGTAGGCCTTCCGTTGCTATGCAAAGCTATTGAGCCTCTGGAATAATTCCAAGCAAGGTAAAGTGCTCCGCCTCCTTTTGTCAGGTATTGTGCTACCGCTTGTCCTTGCTGTGGCAGAATATGTCACCTTCTTCTTGTAAATAGCGACCACTTTAGAAGGCATGTTGGGCAATCACTCACAGCTGGGCCACCGGATGGCCAGCAGTACTGGGCGTTGCCATAACATCCCCTGGCCTTTCTGTCCACAGCCTCCAGCTGGGCTCCCAGCACTTCCGTGCAAACCGAATGCACTTGTCGCAGCGTGGGTCCTCCCACGGCAAAGAAACCAAAAGAACTGGGGAACTCAAGATGTGAGCAGTCTTCAAAGCGGTATCACCTTCCAGGACAGGATGGGGAACATAACCCCAGAGATCACTGCATGGGATAATATTTTAGTCTATTGTAACAAAAATAAATAAATGTGGGCATTATGTGATATAGGACGAGACCACTAAGTGCAGAATAAAAGTTTGCTCAGTGCTACGGAAACACACCTTCTAAGAACTTACAAGTTTTCTACCTTGCCATTACCCTGTAGTGGCTTCTCAGGTCAATGTATATAACCATTCTCTCCTCTCTAACAATAATAATCTTGCACAGTTAGTTACAGTTTTACAGTGCTTTCATATATGTCATACTGAACAAAAGGGATTGTAACATTCCTAGCATCTATTTGAGACTGTTTTACATTGGGAAACACAGCTCAGAATTGGCTTAAACAGATGATGAGAGATGGCTCATCAGCTTTCTGATGTTTGCTCACCAACTCCCCAAACCTCTGGGAAAATGACTAGTCTGCTTACCTCCTCTCCCTGCTCTGTGATTAGCTCCCCACATCTAAGTGCTGGAAAGAAGTGAGAAGATATTTTGCTTCAAAAAGAGCTACATCCCCAAAGAGCTACAAATTCTTGTTTTATACTATCTGAGGCCCGTGAGGGGTCGGAATAACACTCAAAAGCTGTTCTTGTTGAGAGCATCTACATCTGCCAAAAGCCCAAACGCGTAGACAGCAGACAGACTGAGCAGTGCCAAGGAGGATGTTGAGTGGAATGAGTGAACTGTGAGCCTGGAACAAATAACACGTCACTTGAGTAGAAAAGCTGAGAGTTTTAAAGACATATGGTCCTTGTGTCCGATCTTTCTGACTTATCCACTGGGGTTTTGTCTGTTTATATGTTCAGTTTACTCACTGTCTTTCCATTTATATTTGGTTTATGCAAAAGGAGCTTAACGCCTATGTATTTATATGGTTGGCAAATCTCCTTTTGGTGTGTCTGTTTTTATTCTTCAGCTTAAAATACTTCTAAAGACCTTCCTATTTTAAGATCCCCACTAAAATCAGTGGCTAAATGAAAGCATCCTTTTAGCAACCGCCTGTCTCTGATTTATGCTGGGGTTAACCCATTTCCATGTCTTAACATTGGACTTGCAAAATAGGGTCCATAAAGCAGGAAAGGAGGAGAAATGTTTAGATATATAGCCAGATACTTATTTCCAAAACAACACAGCAGGCTGTGCAAAGGTCCCCAGGTGCCTCGGTAATCTGAATTGCAGATAACAAAATCACTCCGTGGATTATTGAAATTTTGCCTTCAAGGTAAAGGGAAGATGTCTCAGGCTCCCAAATGCAGCTAATGGGTCCCATCTGCAAATGCGGCCCCCTGGAGGGACCTCAGGAGAAGCCACGTTCAACCCCGCCTTGGACCCAGGGCTGTCCTAGTCCAGGGATGACCCAGAGAAAGAAAAACACTAGTATGAATGAGAATGAGTGGATAACCTAAGTTTAGACTGTCCAGCACCTGAAACATTCTAGAATCGAAAGAAGAGACACGACAGTGAGTTGGTGACTTTGTCATTTAAGCCAGAGCCCAGCTGGCCATTTTTATCCTATTATACTAGTTATTCAGACTTCAAGCATTTTAAGCGATTTTGATACAGGAGTTGATCAGTCCAGTCTCTCTCTCATAGTAGAACTGCATTGAAGATTTCTAGTGAAAATTTCAGGGTTTCATAATCACAGAATCAGAACTTCACCCAATTTATTTCTATTTTTTATATGTCCAACATATTTTCTAAGGTTGGGGTGTTGATGATTCAACGTGTTGAATATATACATATACACATACATGTATACATATACATATTCTATACACGTATAGAATTTATCCCTCATGCTAACATTTGCCAACTAGATAATGTCCACAAATGAATACTGCACATTCCCTTAAAACACCACTAGGGAGTAATGAGTGTCTTCTGCACAAAAGAGCAGAAACAGCAGAGGTGTCCCTGGAGTCTGGCCTTTTACTGCCTCGGCCTCTTGGAGCATTCGGGAAATCGCCACGTTGGGAGTACGTTCCTGGACAACAGAACTTGCATTGTTCCATGGCTCCCAGGGCCGGCGCTGGGTGTTGCTGCCGCATCTTCACCCTGGGTCGGCAGCTGCTCCCTCCTCCTGACAATCACTTCCACATGCCTGGTTTCGGAGCTGGGGGGAACGTCCTTGAGCGTGGCTGGGCCACACACATTGATGAGGACCCTCTCTCATGCTAAACTGGCATTAAAAAATGTTTTATGGTATTTACTTAAAAGCTAGTTTTCCGCAGAAGCCTTTTAGTCTAGGCAAACCCTAATGTTATTCATGTTGGAATTATGGTGTCTCGTAGCAAAAGAACTTTACAGCTGGTTCCAGAGAACTCAGTCAGAGAATCCATCCCTTAAGAGATACACCGACAGGTCCAAGGTGTGTTTTCAATAAAGCCATTGTTTATAGCCGCTCTGGACCTGGAGAGGGGAGCTGGCTTGAAGCTAGAGCAGAGATTTACCTTAGGAGCTACTGGCCACTGACCTTCTTAGGGATAACTAATAATGTCCCCAGAGAGCTAAAAATGTAGGTACACAGGAGGTCCGCCCCCCCCAAAAAAAATCCAAAAACCAAAAAAAACCCACATTCACTGAGTACCTGAGACTTCAGCTATTGGGCAGGAACAGCTCTGACTCCTTGCTGCCACCACCAAGGGCTCCCACACATTTCTCCCTTCAGGGTCCAGACAGTCTTCTCTGCTGTGAAACAAAGGAAATGCAAATTAGAAAGGCTTGTAAAGTACATGGTCAATTTCCTGGCATGCAAGGCGGTGAACTTCTGAACCAGACATATCTTGTTTTTTTTTCCCTCACTTTAATGAACATCTCTAGGTGAATTCTAAGGGGATATAAGTAAGATGTTGGTCACATGGCTATACTCTGTTTTAAGCAACTATGTTTATGAAAATACACATGGACATGAAAAATTGTGTGAATTCATTTGTAAACGGACCTTGACTGCTTTACCCTGCATTTAATATATAAATCCTGAAAATGCAAGTTTTTTCATATTTAAATTTAGATTAGATTAGATCAAACTGGCAAACTTTTCCCAACTCTATCTAGTGCCCTAAGCTAGACCTACCTACTTAGAGAAAGATTTTTGCTCTCATTAATGCTAAGAAACAAAGCTAAGCCAGTGCCTGGACCACAGTATAGTACTTAGTTTTAAGAATTAATGTCACAGCTATATGTTATTGGAAACTTGCCATAAGCAGGGCCTCATGTTGGATACCACATGGGAGAAGAAAAAAGTATGATTTACAGTTACTGTGCAGAAAGAGCCCACAGTTATCTGAGCAGATACAAAGACAGAAGATAATACTGAAGATATGAAGTTCTAATGATTTTCCCCAAGATCATGAAGTGAATCAATTACAGTCTGGCTTTAAATCAAAGTCATTGTACCACAACACCTCTCAAACACTTCTTGAATTTTTATCATCGTTCTTCTTTGGTTTGGTCTTTGGTTGGCCTTTAGCCATAGCAGAACTTGAGGCCCAGGTCCTAAACATGAGAGGAAATGAAAAGTAGAGAGACCCAAATGTCTGATAAGGGGTGAAATGAAGGTGTTGGGTTGGTGAACAGGACAGACCACCAGAACTTCAATGGAAATGTGAAACAACGGTGAGGCCTCTTTTGAGCGAATGGGCAATGAATGTATCTTTTACATAACGATATACCCTGAACAGAACCAGGACACAGCCTTCTCAATGGCATGCTTATACAGGCTAGTCTGTTTCTTTGTTTGTTTGTTTTAGCCTGTCGACTGAGACAGGACTGATTATTAAGTCAAACGTTTTGTGCCGTATTGCTTTGCCTGAAGTATTATTTTCCAAGACCACTGAACATTAAATAGAGAAAAACATAATTTCTAAAATATTTTGGTTTTTTTTTTAAAGATTTTATTTATTTATGTTTAGAGAGAAGGGAGGGGAGGGAGAAAGAGGGGGAGAGAAACATTGAGGTGAGGGAGGAAAATCTATCGAAAGTGCCCAAGGAGAGACTGACCCCATGACCCGGACATGTGCCGTGTCCAGGAATTGAACTGGTGACCTTTTGCTTTGTGGGACAACACTCAAGCAGCTGAACCACACCAGCCATGGCTCTTTTTTGTTTTTTTTTAACCAGTAAGCCATAGCCTTAAACCAGAGAACTTGGTGAACTGTGTGCACTTGGGTCAGCTACTAAGGAGATAGATAGCAATAGGCCCTAATGTTTCTCATTTTTCACTTTCCTCATCAACCTATATTTATATTAGAAGGGAAAAAATATAAAACAAAAACAGTCCTGGGTTTATCATCTTCCTAAGTGTTGCATTTAGAAAGACCCTCTCATGCCATAACATTAGATGTCATTCTGTCTGACATATATAATTCTATTAAGCTACTATAACAATCTCTAATGAGATATTGAATTTTCTCCCAAAGATTCAGTCACCAAAGCACATTTTTTTCTGATGAATTAATTAATAAAATGCGAGGTTCCTCATGCAAACTATATACCAATGATTCCCAAGTGTGTCTATGTCCCAGCCACTCTGAATCAAAAAGCTGAGTCTTGAGGATAATACAGTAATGAGCACTGGGATTCATGCTGATGCAGACAATTTCACAAGCCATCTCTTCAGAATAAGAAATGTGTGCTACACTATAAGTAAGGCAGGCACAGCAGGGCCAGACCACTGCCAGGAGGGGCTTTCCAATCTCACATTGAAGAGGAGTCGCTCAGCCTCCTCAGTTACGTCCTTTAGACCATAAAAGGCATCTGCCCTCATTGCTGTCTGCTTAATCTTGGCTGACTCTTTGTAGATAGCAATTACAAAAGGATATTTGTGGAGAGTCAAATATACATAGATGCATGTGTTCAACTGGAAAGTACCTGATCTGAATATACCCTTTTTTATATGATTCAAAAGGGTTTCACATGTAAGTCCCATGAAATGAAGATAAAACAACAGCCTTAAATATTCCTTAGTCACTGTTTCCTGGAACAGAATTAGACCCCATTTTTTCCAATGTGCTCTGCAGAGTAATGAGTTGGACTGGGCCTTGAGAGAACACTGACTATACAAGTAAAAATTCAGCAGCCATTAGGCAGTCACAGTCTATGTGCACAGCCTTGGACTCTAGAGATGGTTTCTACTCAGAGAGCATCACTGTCAGGATGCTCCCCAGCTGGACAGAATTCTCAAATGGACTCCTAAGGCCAATGATGGACGTGCCAGCTCAGGTTCTGATTCCCTTCCTGCTCTCTGCATACAGACAGAATCTTTGGAATACCAGTTCTGGTGTCTGGCTATCAGAATTGGTAAAATGATGTAGCATATGTAGAGTATCCCCCCAAATCTCCCAAAGTTTTGATTTTAGCCAATCCTTGGGAGAGTGCTGCCTCAGACAAACAGGACTCTCAGGCCATAGGAGTCCTGGAGCATCAAATGATGTCAACATTGGACATGAAATCAATGCCCGGAGGTTTGCATCAGAGATGAGTAATAGTAGCTGAGTCACTGTTTCTTTCCAGCTTCTCAGAGCTCTCTCCAGAAAGCATCTCATAATGGACCATCTCAGACCTCATTGCTTACTGTAATATTTTTTATTTAATAATGCTGGTAGTGAGCAATGTCCTGATAGTGTTCCATGAAAACAACACTTACTGTGTGGCCTTAATCTTCATTAATATGATCACTTATACAACATAAAGATGCACTTTATTTTTTCATTATTTCTTATATTTACTCTGGGAGATGTTGTTCTGCCACCCTTGTGTGTGTGTGTTCTTTTTTTAAGAAATCAAGCCACAAGGAGGTAAAGTGGTTTTTCAAAATTCACATAGCCTGTGAACTTTGAGCCTGTGCTTCCTATTCATTGAGGTAAATTTGCTGCAGTGCATCAAATTTAAATAAAGGAAAAGGAAAGACTTCCACAGAGACAGTGTATATGGTGGTGATGTGCATACAGGCTTTGGATTCCAAGTAATTCGATCAATAACTCATCGTTGATCGCATGCTGTTTGTCAAGCAGACAGGAAACAAGAGAAGATCCTTGCTGCCCTGTGGTCCTTATACTTGGATGAGGCTCAGAGGTAAGGAGTAACAGACAGACTGACACACATTACAAATGCATGCACAAGAGGGAAAGAGGATGACAAAAATGCCCAATAATCATAAATGCAAAGCTTGGCACTACCATTGTGTGATATGATCAAGCATCCCTTACTTAATGGTTGTCCTCTGAGCAGGTTCCTCATAAATGGAATCCTGTAGGAAAGAAGGAGGCAGCCAGAGGCAGAATCTGGAGAAAGAGCATTCCAGGTAGAGGGAGCACCAAGTGCAGCAGAGGGACAAGACAGCACTTCAGCCTCAGCTCTAACTCTGGTTGTGGGGCCTCAAGCATGTTCCTTAACACATCTAGGCCCTTTGTTGAGGGAACCCTTTAAAAGGGTCACAGTAGTTAACTCACAGGGGCATATAGGAATTGAACGAGAATGGCCCACAGTAATTACTCATTAAAAGGTAGTGATTATCCATCTTTTCTTGACAAACCCTTTGAGAGCCAAAAACCACTAAACTCTGATTTTAAAATTTGTTTATGCCTTGATTTTCTGTTGTTATTTTTGTTTTGTTGTTGTTCGTGTATTTGCGTGAGGGGCTGCAAAATGCAAAATATCAACAAAAACAGCAGAGAATGTGAAATCAGGGAAGGGCCAGATGATGAGTTCCCAGAAAGCTTGCATATCAGGGTTACATTTATTTATAGAAGAAATCAGAGTGTCACTTGTTTGGGGGAAAGGCCTGACTTCTGCGCTTGGCACAGTAGCACAGCACCCGGGGCCCACAGCACCCAGGGCTCACAATACTTTGGGGGAAGAGGATCAGTAAATATGTTCTAAAAGTCAGAAAAAAGAAAGAACTTTAAGGTCCAAGAGACTGTTTTAATATGTAATATTATTTATTTTCCTTGTTACCGACACAACCATAAAATTTAATTTTTAAACATTGTCTCAGGAGGAGGATCTCACCAAGGCGAAGTCTCCAGGACCCAGGGAAGTCAGGCAGCAGGTCTCCCAGGGACAGCTGCGCATGTCCACACGGGAAGAAGTGGAGTACGGTGACCTGGCTGAGAGCGAACCTGAGCGCTAGTCTCACAGCTCAGCTGTCACGGAAAGTACCTAATGGCCACTTGGAGTATCTGTTTATAAACTCAGCTCTGGGGCATAGTCATCAATACTGTGAGGCGGAGATCTAAGCCTAAACTGAAATAATCTGAGGACTGCAGCAAGGAGCCATCTCAACAACCTAAGACTAGGATACTCTGGGGAGGAGGGTCTTACTTTACCGGTTTCACCAAATCCTTTCACTCCAGGCCCCCTGCAGCTCCCAGCTCTCCTGGCCCTTCTTCCTTGCACCATCTTGGCTCACTTCCCTTGCCTTATCCCGGCCCAGCCTTTTCTTAGATCAGCCAGCCCAGATTTTTACCCAGTTTTCCAATTCCTTCATTTCCCCAAGCTCGCTAATTCAGTAGCAAATTCTCTGAAGGAAGTGTGACCACAACCCGATGCACTGAAGTACACAACACTGTGCCCGAGGCTACGCACTAACTTACAGACACATCATTTCCCAGGGAAGTTTCAGAAGGCCTCATCCCCAGCATGATGGGTGCTAAATGCAAGTGGGTTTTGATTAAATTGCATTTCAACTAAGATGATTTGTGTTCTTGGTCATCCGAATTCCCAAACTGTTGTGTCATCATTTGTAGTAGCATTGTTTCTTAGCTTGATATTTTGTTTAGTTTTGACTGCCCAAGAAGTGTCTGGACTCCAAAAATTTACTGAAAAGGTGAACTGCTTGGACAGAGTATTGATCCCAGCAAAATAATAATAATTATTGTTATAATTATACTGGGAAAACTGAGATTATTATAATCATACTGGGAAAACTCACCTTACAGACTGAACTTCTAGCCAGCACAGCCCTGAAAGGAAATGATAAAGCTGGCTGAGAGTATCACACCCCACGCCCAACTGAGGCGTCCTCCACTCTGAGCTGTGCAACCCTGCCATCTCTCAAACCAACCTTGACCTGCAGGAAATGCTCAGTCGCTTACACTCCACCGGGAGGGGAACTCTCCTTCTGACCTGTCCAGGGGAATTCACATTTTAATTCTAACACCACTTGAGAATAAAAGACAGTGAGGGATTTTATGCACCAGGAAGTAAGTATTGTAGAAGTCTCCTGTTAGGCTGCTACCATGATATTTCCTAAAGCTGAAATTATTAAGTTCACATTTTAAAATTGATTTTTTAATTATACAAGAACTCTGTGAATACACTTTTTCATATTAAAACGAGATAAATAAGGCTCAGATCCCCTTTAACACTGCTCATTCCTGGTACCCTCTGTTCCCTGCTTCCTGGGGCACTGGTGTGCTTCATATTTGCATATTTCAGACCTGGTTACATTCAATGGCATCCATGTGTGTGTACCCACAGAGAAAAGGCAGAGTATTGCTTGGTGATTGCGTTGTACATAAATGAAATTTTACACTGCGTTTTTGCTCTTCCATATTAGAATTTAGTTTCTCATTTTTAGCTATGTTATCACATTGTTGGCATAAATAAACTATAGTGTTTTTCGGTTTTTGGTCATTCCCCTATTAATGGGCCTGAAATCTGGCCTATCAGGTGAGTGTCTTTCTTACTGTGCTTCTCAACTTAGGCCCCTGGCCATAATTAATTGACATACTAGAAACGTAAGATTAGAATGTCAGAATTCCAAAGTCGTAGTTTAAAAAGCCAACAAAGAAAGTGCCAAGAAAGGATTCTCTTCCCATTTGTTGCTAAAAGCCAATGTGGAGACACCATGTGCATTTACAAAAGGAGATTGCGAAAAGAAAATCTTTTTTTTAAAGATTTTATTTATTAATCTTTAGAGAGTGGTGAAGGGAAGGACGAAGAGAGGGAGAGAAACATCACTGCGTGGTTGCCATTCACACTCTCACTACTGGGTACCTGGCCCACAACCCAGGCACGTGCTCTGACTGGGAATCAAACTGGCAACCTTTGGTTCTCAGGCCCATGCTCAATCCACTGAGCCATACCAGTCAGGTCTGTAAAGAGGAAATCTTTATAGGGAAAATAAATTGCCAATGATTGGAGAATGGAAGAAGGCAAGGCTGGGATAACGGCCATTCTAAATCAGTGAGAATACTAATGGAAAAAGTTACACTTTGGGACTTTAAGGGACATGGGCTTTGTTTTAGCACCCACCCCCACTCCTCGTTTGTGAGAACTATGTCCCTAAGTACAATACTTTCCCACCATTCACATAGGTTGACAGAATAGAGCCTTCCTCAAGTTACTCCAGGCTTTGGCTTGTCTGGTTTGTGTTCAACTTAATTAACTCAGTTTAACTGGTGCTAGACCCCACTGAAACAAAAATCAGTAGTCAAGTGCACAGTCAAGTGCACAGTCAAGTTTGTGGTCCTAGTATGTGGTCACTTAGGTGTTACTGCTACAAAGAAGGCAAGTTCAAATGCAAGTTGCTCGACATTCCAAGTCTTCCCAGACAGGAAACCCCAAATTCCACACAGAAGTAGAGGTAAAGCCCAGAGAAAGGGTGTGGTATAGGCTAATAGAAATACACGGAGGGGTCCACACTCATGCGGTGGGCCCCGAGGCACTAAGTGATCAACGCCAGAGCCTTCTGCCCAGATCCTGGGCCTCAGGCCCAGCCCTGGCATCCATTTGCTGCACCATCATAAGCACATTACTCATCCTCTTCATGCGTTAGCTTACCCATCTGTAAAATGGGGGTAACAATATTTCTTCATAGGATTGTAAACATTCGATTCAACCATTATGTCAAGCACTTACACAGTGCAGTGCTGGCACAAAGTAAATGTTCAATAAATGTTCACTTCTATTAAATAAAGCACTTGGTATTCAGACACAAAAATGCTGGTGTTTGGAGCTAAATGACTGCATAGTGAAGAAGTCTTACTTCTGATTTTCGTAACATGGAAGAAGATCCAAATGACATTTACTGAATAAAGCTAGTACTGATTTCCTACACGATGACTCCACCATGAAGATTATCCCAAATCTGTAATTCCAAAACTCCAGAACTGGACTTCCAGAACTTGAGACTTTCTTGAAAGTGATATTTGATACCATAATCACTGCACCCCAGTGCAACCCCACTGCTCCAGTTTCCTTCACCTTTCAGGCCCCTGAGCTCTGAGCACCAGCTTGCAATGGACCCTCCTTTAAACAAGCCTGGGGCTAAGAGACAGCAGGACAAATGACTCTTCCACTGAGGCTCCAGCCAGCTTCTGGGCTCTATACCATGACCAATCTGCTTTCTCTGGAGGGGGAACATAATCCCCAGAAGGAGGAAAGGTATAGAGTTCAAAAAGAAAATGAATAATCTGCCCATGTGCTTTAGCCATTAGCATCCCTGGCTTTTCCGACTCACTGTCACCTTCTGCAAAGCCCAACATTATTGAGGGCACCTTTGAGTGCCTCATTCTGTGTCTTTGAACGAACAAAGTTACAACTACAGTTCCTCCCCCAAGAGCAAAATTTGAAATTTGTCAAGAAATACTGAGTATTGTTTGCCAGTGGATATAACTCAAATGTCAGGATCTGTTTTTGTGCTTTTAGTCCCCAACCGCACCAGACGGCCAGTGTTTATTCAGTTTCTCTTCTCTTGAAGCAGGGGAAATAGAAAGTGCTCCTTACTGCTGGGTTTATAAGGAGCTATGAAATCCCTGGAATTGAGTTGTTCAAAGTAAAGTGTTCTCTGGAGGTCACAAAGGGCCACCCTGGAGAGGGAGGGGCTGCGGCTGAATCTGGGCTCTAACACTCACCATAAAGTTGGAGTTACGGCTACACATACACACACTCAGATGTCTCCCCAGAAGCTTCCGCCAGAGGAGTCCTCTAAGACGTGAAAATCAGGACTCCCTCTCCCCTGGCTTCCTTCTGAAGAGCAGAGCAGGATTATACCACCAGCTGTTTTCTTCTTCTCCCTTTTTGTTTACGGTTTCTTTAGCTAAATGACACTGAGAGGATTGGAAGCGTAAAGCTCTGACATGGCATTTTTGCTGCATCACTTGGTTCCATTAATCCTGAAATGGCAGGGCAGGTGGTTTCTAGGGGGTCCCCTCCAGCCTGTCTGCTCATTAGGCCTTGGGATCGTGGCTGTGAGAGGGAAGCACAACCAGCCAGCGGCCGAGCCTCTCAACATGGCTTTCTTTGTTCCAAGAGAAAACTTTACAGGCCTGACTGTGCCTTGAGAGGAATGATGGCTGGGAGTCCCCAAATGCAAGTCTCGGGGGTTGGGGTGCTGGCCCCCAGGCACTGGAGCTGCAGGGCAGCATTGACTTCTGTACCCCAAGGATCTACTCACTAAATGTACCAAGTCAACCATTGTCTAAGTGAGTAATGATGGTTTATTTTACTGCAACCTGGAGTCCCATAGCTCTCAGCCAGCCTGTAATGGCTGAGAATTCTATTTTTTTTTTAAATGCAGGAACCGGGGCAAGCCTGCCCAGCATCCGCTGGCCAAGTTGTTGTTGGAGTCTTGCGGTTCCAGCTTTCCCAGTGGCGGCCGGCCTTTCACCAGGTGAGCAGCAGCACCTGTCCATGCAGTCTGACCCAAGGACCCCACAGGGCCCTCTGTCTAGGAAAAAGGGTCCAGAAACTACCCAGTGCCTACTGCAAGTACCCAGTGCCTACTGAAATTCTACTGCAAGTACCTCAGCTGTCAAACTGGTAGCCCAAAACATATTTGAATCTCAAACTGTTTTAGGATTATTTTGGTAATATCTGAGCTTCTGTTCAAAAACAGAAGACCTGCAACACTGAGCCCTCTTTCTTGCAGGGAAGACCTCACGGGGAGGACTACTGGTCAGCCTGCTTAAACGATGCCAGTGCTCTCTCATCCTCAGCGAGGCCGCTAGTCCCTTTGAGTCCCAATGTCCCTACTGCTCACGCTTGTCTTGTGCTGTCTTCACAGACGTAACTTGCCTACTTGTGGCACTTGCTACATTCTGGTGTTCATTGTGCATCTAGCCTTCTTGTATCTGTATGTTCCATTTGCCAGTGGACTTTGCTTTTTTGGAGGAGAGGGGGTTAAAGATTACTATATTTCTCTGAATCTGCTACTATGCCTTCTAAGGAATTGATTTATCTTGCTATTGGACAGCTTTTAAATAAAGGGACCATGGGCGGTCATCTCTCCTTGAATGTGAATGAAGAGAACGAGAGCAGGTTGGATGCAGAGGTGGAGAGAGAGGGAAAGCAGGAAAGTGAAGGTGGACGCACAGAGGGAGGCCGAAGGGTCTGGGAAGGGTCTCTGCCAGCAGAGCTGGAAAGTAGGTACTGGGGGTGAAGAGTAGAGGATGATACATGATTAAGATATTTTGCATTACAATGCAAGTTGATAGCTGTGCTGCTGCCCTGGGAGGAAAAAGGTCTGTGTGACTTTCAGAGCATTCAGTGACTCAAGACACGGCCAGCGGGGCTGGCCCACCCAGATGACTGTGTGTCATGGGAGACTCCTGCCCTGACTAAAGATGGCAGTTGAAAGACTGTAAAAGATATGGGGGAACTGGCAAAAGTAGCACATTGTAGGATAGGCTGGGTATGAGGTCATGTAGGAAGCTTCAGGTCAGCATTTAAAATCAAGGCAAGCTGAGAGAGAAGAGGGAGCAGCCACGCAATTTGAAACAGTACAGAAGGACCACCATCGGCCCTAAGGGCAGTAGTGAGTAGCAGCCATGCAAGCTGAGGGAGAAGAAGCCAGCCATGAGGAAGGAACCATGAAATTAGGGGATTCAGCCATGAGGTCTGGTGTGTAAGGAGGTGCCACATGGTTTGGAGTAAGGAGATGCCACGCGGTTTTGGATTAAGAGCTGGAGGAAGAAAGAGGAGACCTACTGGGAAATTGGCCCAGGGAACACAGTGGCAGAACGGATGGAGTTGTGCGGGGACCTGCCTAACCATCCGTTCTGAGTAGTGGGAGATGCCTGGCATGCCGGACTGCAGCTGGGAATGCTGAGCAACAGGCTTCTGCATTTCTGAAAGACAGTACCTCTGACTGGCATATTCTGAGACTGGTCTGGGTTGGCAAAGCGGGGCAGGATTGTGTGTTTGGGGGTATTTGAAATGAAGTGGGAATTAATAGCAGAAATTTGCCATTGGTCTGAATCCGTATAACTTTTAAATAAACGATGATGCATTTCCTTCTTCACCAAACTCTTGCACTAAAAGTCACTCTCCTTGGCAGTGGGCAATCGCACCCCACAGCTGTTTAAGAACAGCACAGACGGGGCTCTGCAACAGTATGGTGTAATGAGGAGAGCACTTTGCCAGAACCCCAGTCTAATTAGAAGAGAAACATCCAATAAACTCCAATTGGCAGGCCTTCTGTACACTATACTTGACCAGTATCCTCAACACTATCAAGGTCATCAAAAACAAAGAAAGCATGAGAAAATGTCACAGCCAAGAGGAAATATGATGACTGGATGTGCTGTGGTGCCCTGGGTGGGGTCCTGGATCAGAATGAGGCTATAAGGTGAAAACCAAGGAAATCTCAATAAAGTAGGAATGTTTGTTACTAATAATGTATTAATATCAGTTCACTGATTTTAACAAGTGTACCATGCCAATGTAGGATATTAATAACAGAGGAGATTGAGTGTAGCATAAACAGTGACTCTCTATACTATCTTTGTGACTTTTATGTAAATCTAAAGGTATTCTAAAATCAAGGGTATATTTTTAAAATCAATTCATTTCACATTACAATCTTCATTTTTAGCTCTTCCATAATACACTGTTGTATCAGGGATCCAAACAGTAGAAGGTGAGTGCCCTAGATGGCCTGCCGCACCTCACGCTAGTGCACGTAAATGGCAGAGCTTCATTCACCCATAGAACCCTGACTTCAATCCAGGAATGTGCATAGAATCACATGGAAAAGCACGCTGAGTACCAAGTGACCATATTAAACACAGAAAGATCCACTACCTTGCTCGTCCCAACACTGAGGCCAAATGTGACCTGTCCTCGGTCAGCGTGCTCACATTGTTCCTACACACACCTCTGCTTCTCTCACTCATCTACAGTCTATTCCTACTCCATCCAATGTAAGGACCGTGGCACAGCTTGGAAGATGTTGTGTACATCTGGTGGAACAGTTGGGGAGCCATCAAACTTTTAATGGTCATCTTACCTATTCATTTCAACCAAATTTACTAGGCAGCTCACAAAGCAAGGGGAGAAAAATGAAGATGCCTTTTTTATATGAAAACTCTGCTATCCTAGTTAGGGAGACATCATGTGAACGCAAATCGTTCCATCACTAACAGAACATTGTAATGTCATGTATGTTGATTGAGCAAACATCACACAAAGTTGTTATGTAAATTAATCCAGTGTTGTGATGGGACTTTGAAAAGGACAATAAAAATTTAAACTATTACTCTTATTACAGACATATTATCCACACATTGTCATATATGTCTACATATCTAACTATAACTGCAGACAAGTTCAAATTTTAAACTTAGTGGACCTCCGCCAAGATGGAGGCATAGGTGGAAGCACTGTGCCTCCTCCCACAACCAAGTTTAAAAACAACAAAGTTTTAGCAATAAAAATGCAGCGAAAACCACAGAAAATTGAACTTCACGGAAGTTTGACAACAACAAACCCTTCAGCCAAACCGGTAAGAGGGTCAGAGCCAGCAACAGAGCGGGTTGGGCAGGAAAGAACCACCGGACCTACACGGGCGCATGACCCAGGCAGCCGTAGGCGGATCCCAGGTGTGGAGAAGCGGGCGGACTCACTGAGGGCTGACCGCAGGCATTCTCGCGCAGATAAACCAGTGAAGGAGCAAGCGGTGAGACAGACCGTGCAGGCCCCAGTGGCAGGAAGTGGCAGAGGGGACCGCCATTGTCCCTCTCTGACCCCGCCCCCACATACAACGTCACAAACCAGCGACCTGGATAGCCCCGCCCTGATAAACAACTAAGGCTCCCCTCCTCACACCTAACAGGCACGAACAGATCAAAACATGGCTCAAGAAGAACTTAGAGCCCCAGAGCCGATAAATCTAAGTGATGAAGAAATAGCCAAACTTTCAGATGCACAGTTCAAAACACTGGTGATCAGGATGCTCACAGAACTGGTCGATTTTAGTCACAAATTAGAGGAACATATGAAGGCTAAACTAATTGAAATGAATGGAAATGCACAGGAAACCAATAGTAATGGAAAAGAAACTGGGACTCAAATCAAAGGAGTGGACCAAAAAGAGGAAAAAAATGACCAAACAGAAAAGAATGTAGAAACAAGAATACAAAAAAATGAGGAGAGGCTTAGGAACCTCCAGGACATCTTTAAACGTTCCAACATCAGAATTATAGGGGTGCCAGAAGTGGAAGAGGAACAGCCATGAGTGGAAACCTTATTTGAACAAATAATAAGTGAGAATTTCTCCAATCTGGCAAAGGCAATAGACTTCCAGGAAATCCTGGAAGTTCAGAGAGTCCCAAAGAAGTTGGACCCAAGAAGAAACACACCAAGGCACATCATAATTACATTAGCCAACATTAAAATGAAGGAGAGAATTCTAGAAGCAGCAAGAGATAAGGGGACAGTCACCTACAAAGGAGTCCCCATCAGACTGTCAGCAGATTTCTCAAAAGAGACCTTACAGGACTTCTAGAGGAGGAAGGTGGACGGCCTCACAACCAAGTTTAGGCACAACCAAATATGAGCATCAGAAAACACAACCAGAACACGGAAAATTGAACTTTTCGGAAGTCCGGTAACAACAAATTCTTCAGCCCCACCGGTAAGGGGCGAAACCGGCGTCTCGTGAGGGGTTGCACAGGACTCCGGTCGGACGGACCCAGGCACGGAATCCAGACGCGCGAATCCAGACGCATGGGTTCCAAACCCAGGATTGGACTTAGTGAGCGACCGAGCAACCCACCGGGTGAGCGACTGCTGAGGAGACAGTGGGGAGGCGGTGCTGCGTGTTGACTGCGGTTGCCTATCTGTGGGCGAGCGGACAGGCGAGGGAGTGGGACCTTGGACCGGGCCGGCGGTCCCCGTGGCTTGCAGCAGTAGAGGGCGCCGCCATATCCCCGCTCTGACCACGCCCCCACATACAGCGTCACAACCCAGCGACCTGGGAGTCCAAGGCGCCGCTTCTCACACTTAAAGGGCCAGAACAGACCAAAAATGTCGCAGGAAGACCTCAAAGCCCCAGAGATAAATCTAAGCGACGAAGAAATAGCAAAACTCTCAGACGCACAGTTTAAAACACTGGTCATCAGGTTCCTAACAGATCTGGTTGATTATAGCCACAAATTAGAGAAACATATGAAGGCTAAACTAAGGGAAATGAATGGAATTCCACAGAAAACCCATAGAGATGAAAAGGAAACTGGGACTCAAGTCAACGAAGTGGCCCAGAAGAAAGCAAATAATGGCCAAACAGAAAAGAGTCAAGGAGCAAGAATTCAAAGAAATGAGGAGAGTCTTAGGAACCTCCAGGACATCTTTAAACGCTCCAATATCCGAATTATAGGGGTACCAGAAGGGGGAAAGACACAACCACCAGTGGAAAAATTATTTGAACAAATAATAAAAGAAAATTTCCCCAATCTGGCAAAGGAAATAGACTTCCAAGAAATCCAAGAAGCTCAGAGAGTACCAAAAAAGTTGGACTCAAGAAGAAACACACCAAGGCATATCATAATTACATTAGCCAAAATTAAAATGAAGGAGAGAATCCTAGAAGCAGCAAGAGCTAAGGGGATAATCACCTACAAAGGAGTCCCCATCAGACTGTCAGCAGATTTCTCAAAAGAGACCTTACAGGCAAGAAGGGGCTGGAAAGAAATATTCCAAGTCATGAAATCTAAAGACCTACAACCAAGATTGCTCTATCCAGCAAAACTTTCATTTAGAATGGAAGGACAGATAAGGTGCTTCTCAGATAAGATCAAATTCAAGGAGTTCATCATCACCAAGCCCTTATTATATGAAATGTTAAAGGGACTTATCTAAGAAAAAGAAGTTAAAGAAACATGAACAGTGAAAGAACAACAAGCTCACAGTTATTAACAACCACACCTAAAACGAAAGCAAACTAAAAGAACAGCTAGATCAGGAGTGGAAACATAGAAATGAAGATCTCAAGGAGGGTTAGCAACAGGGGAGTGGGAGGAGGAGATGGGGGAGAAGGTACAGAAAATAAGTAGCATAGACAGTAGATAGAAAATAGATGGGGGGGGCAAGAATAGCATGGGAAATATAGAATCTAAAGAACTTGAGACACATGGTCATAAACTAAAGGGGGGTAATGGTGGGGATGGGGGGCAGGGTGGAGGGGAATGAAGGGGGGAATAGAACAACTGTAACAGCATAATCAATTTTAAAAAATAAATTTAAAAAAAAAAAAAAGAAAAGAAACCTTACAGGCAAGAAGGGGCTGGAAAGAGGTATTCCTAGTCATGAAATCCAAAGACCTACATCCAAGATTGCTCTACCCAGCAAAGCTTTCATTTAGAATGGAAGGGCAGATAAAATGCTTCTCAGATAAGATCAAATTCAAGGACTACATCATCACCAAGCCCTTATTATATGAAATGTTAAAGGGACTTGCCTAAGAAAAAGAAGATAAAAAAATGAACAGTGAAAGTACAGCAAACTCACAGTTATTAACAACCACACCTAAAACAAAAGCAAACTAAGAGGACAGCTAGATCAGGAGCAGAACCATAGAAATGAAGATCACATGGAGGGTTAGCAACAGGGGAGTGGGAGGAAGAGAAGGAGGGAGAAGGTACAGAAAATAAGTAGCATAGATGGTAGGTAGAAAAGAGATGGGGGGACGGCAAGAATAGTAGGGGAAATATAGAATCTAAAGAACTTGAGACACGTGGTCATAAACTAAAGGGGGAATGGTGGGGGAGGGAGTGTGCAGGGTGGAGGGAAATGAAGGGGGAAGTAGAACAACTGTAATGGCATAATCAATAAAATATATTTAAAAATAAATAAATAAATAAACTTAGTTACATAAATTGAAAAACATTACATCTCATGATTTCCAAATCATCATATCATTTATTCATTGAAGTTTTATAAACAAGGAAATCTATCAATTATCTCTATAATTAGTCTTTTTTAACTTTTTTATTTATTAATGTTTAGAAGGAAAGAGAGAGAAACACCAGTTTGTTGTTCCACGTACGTACGTGCTCCCTGGTTGATTCTCTGCACCCTGACCGGGACGGCTGCACCAGGACAACGCTCTGACCGACTGAGCCCCTCTACCAGGGCTCCAGCCGTCAGTCTTTCTTATTTGATGAGCCTCCCAGTAAGCATTCTCTTTAAATCCTTCAAAAATGCCAGTGTATCATTCATGAATGTCCACCAGCACGAATTTATAACAGCCTGCAGGAAAGTTAACAGGCAGAAAACAATATCCAACTCCTTGAAGTCAAAGAAAATCCAGACTGAAGAAAATACCTCGCTACAGTCATCTGCTCTTCTAGCTTATATTTTATTATTAAGATAATACCTGTTTGGTGGAGAACATGAAAACACTAATTTTCTTTTCCATTTGATAGATACTATTTTCCTAAAAGAAAATAGCCCTGCAAGAAAATTTTCTAGCTGGGATTCGAAACCTAAAGGCAGATATTAATGGCCTAGTAAATGAGGGTTAGAATAATGGAATCACACAGGTCATCTACTTCAGGCTCTTAACCTTACACAGAATCTTAGACAGACTCAAACTTCATGGATTACTCCTGCAGATGAGAATCTCCCTGCCTCATGAGGTTCTTGGTTTAAATACACAAACAGAATACTTAACCAAAAAAAAAAAAGGCAAAGGCTTCTGCTGAGGGAATTGGCCTCCCTTCTACTTACAGCTTTCTGGAACCGAACAGGGCACAGTTGTTCCATCCTGCAACCCTGAAGCCAGCTGAATAACTTAAAGGAATCAAGGACATAGGTGGGGGATTCCATAAGGCACTGCAAGAAACTGGCAAGCCTGTGCCTTTAAATTGAAGTAAGTTCTCTGCAGCTACAGGAACTAAACAAGAAAGCCTAGTGTTGCTTACAATTTTTTAAGAAAAGTAGAAAATAAGGATCATTATACAAAATCATCCTTAAAAAGAAAACAAACAACGATAGCAATAACTATGCAGACCAAACAAAACATGTCTTTGTAAGACATTTATCCAGATGTCAGAGACAATTACTGGGTTTTTCCCCAAAGTCTCATTTTCTTTTAGCTCATCCTGAACTTGTTTTACCATTGCTTCCTGGCCACAGTCTCCTGGGTCCTGGCTAGAGGCAGTGGGTTTGGGACAAGGCTGGTATGAAATCCCAGCTCACCGATTATCAGTCATGTGACCCAGAGCAAGATTCTGGAGTACCCTAAGCCTCATCTCTCATTTGTGAAAGACAGTGCGTACCTCCTAGGGCCCTTATGAGAATGAATTAGACAAGTCATGTAAGGAGCTTAGCAGAGTGCCTGGCCTAGAATAAGTACAAACTAAGACTGGCGTGAAAATTCCTTGTCATGCTTTTCTTGACACACTCTTATTTATACTGCTTATTTTAAAAAGGTATTGTCCAGAGGAAAAACTATCCCTGATGGGTTTTGAATAACAGAATACGACAGACTGTTACCTAACAACATTACAACCTGGACTGGTATTAAGGCAGCATGAGACCACTGTTGTTACAGCTGTGCCACACTGCTGACCCCACTTAGGCTCCCAGTCAGCCCAAAACCCTCAGCCGCTGTCCGGAGGGGTCGCTTCCCATCCGGGCATACCTTCTCATACACAGATCGATCGATTTGCGAGGAACCCAATTATGTTACTTACATTCATCACTATTTGATTTCAGATGGTTGGTTTCAGCCCTGCCAAATCTGTGCTAACAAGGGTGTCCTAAATGTGTAGGTTGTGGAGTCAGGTATCGTGTATTTGAATCCCCGCTCAGTTTCCCTATCTGTAAAATGAGGATAATAATAGAACCTACCTCACAGGGTTGTCATGCAGATGAAATGAGATAATGGATACAAAGCTTTTAGAGGGTGCCTGGAACATAAGCACTCAGTGCGCATTAGTGATGATGATGATGATGACATTATGTTATCAGAATACCAAAAAGAGCAGATGACTCTTTGATATTCAAACAGCGCTGGGAAATGTTTGTTCAACAAGATATAAATCATCTAATAGAAGTATTATTTATTCTCTACTTGACATGTTCCTTGGGCCACTCTGCCAAGTCATGAGCGAGGACTGTAAGAGGACATCCTGATAAGCTAGGTCTCATTTAAGGTGCAAACGGCTTAATGGACTCCCCTTCCAAGGAGTCATCTGTAGCTTATGATTCCATGCCCACCTGAAACTAACATAATATTGTATGTCAATCGTAATTGAAAAATCAAATTAAAAAACTCATGCCCATCTTATCAATGCCTTATAAATAAAAATAATATTCCTAGAGCTCTCAGACCATCCAGTGTGTGTGTGGGCAGAGGGGATTGTATTGAGATGGGAAGGGGGCAGAAATGAGAGCTGACCTTTGCTACCCAGATGAGAGCACAATATTTGATCCACACAATGAGATTGCTTTTCTTCTTATAGAAATATGTACTGCAGAGGTTTATTAGGCTTTTGCTGGGTTATGTAGTTTGACTGTGTACCTGGCTTTAGGTTCTTTCTCCCCACGCCCTATCTCTTGAAGGTTCCCAGAGCCCCATGCACAGTGGCCCACAGTAGCAGGTCCCCCTAGGTACCAGTGCCAAGGACAGAACCCTCAGTGCAGCCAGGGCCCTGTGCCATGGGTCCCAATTACCAGGGACAGGCATGTCTGTTGTCACGCTTACAGAAAAGCAGATGGTCAGTCCCCGGCCCCACTGTTGAAGAAACAGGATGTGTGTCTGGCATCCTGCACTGAAACTCACCTAATGTTCCACTGAAACAATGTTTAGACAGTAGTTAGATGGAGTTGACATAGTACTACAACAGTACTAGTAAAAAAGGAGTGGTCCATTGTGGCTAAAGAGTAGGATTGGTGGGCCAGTATGAGAACCCAACCAACGTTCATACCATGGTTTTGATGGGAAAGTCCACTTCAAATGCCAATCAGCAAATGACCTCCAGGACTCTACTTGTTTCTAAATTGGGAACATACCTTGGCATTTTAAAGAGGGTGCTTAAAAGCAGCTGAGCTCAACCTGTGCTAAGAAGCCTCTGGTAGATTCTAAGGCATAGGTACCGACATGGTGAGCTGATCATTTGACCAAAAAGACCTCCCTCAGGGTCAGGGGGCCGATGAGTCAGAGAGCCCCTCAAGGGGAAGGGGTGGTGTGGAGGAGAGGCACAGTGTCGCCCCAGCAGGCCCAGGCAGGGATGAGGATTCTGGCTCCTCGTTCCAGCACCCAGCTCCAGCGTGACTTGGTTTAGTGTCCTTATTCAGAAACAGTGGATAATATCCATAGTCATCTTGGAGGTAAAATTTGAGAATTAAAGGAGATAATATATAGTGTTTAACATCAGATGTGGTATGTGGTAAGTCCTCAATAAATGTTACATATGATGACTGACTACTGCTATTACACCTGATCCCCTGGTTCCTTCTCCTCCCCCTCAAGTTCTATGGCACAAGCTTGCTTTCCTCCCCAAAATGTTATAGTACATCTCAGCAGGCACATCACATAATTGTAGTCTCTAAATGTCTGAGATTTGCTGGGTGCTGGGGGGTGTCAGTGACTAGGAAGATTAACCGTGATGATGACAAATAGCAGACAACATGTCTTTAGGACCTAAATCCATGGGTAATCATGCCTCCAGAGAAGTACTGGGAAAATAAAAGGAGCGGGATGAAAGCTATGGCTGGGGTGAGGGGGGTGAGGCAAAGGGGAGCAGATCCATGGTCAGACAAGTTCCTAAGCGTTCCTCGTTCAAAAAGGACTGAACTTGGATTCGGGAGACTGGCCTGGGGTGGGCGGTTCCTTGACAATGTTTTCCACCCCCTGTGATGCTTCTAACTCACACAAAAGGAAGACTCAGACCTGTGACCGGAAGGTCTTCTCTTCGGTTCTGTAATTTTCCTCCAACAAGGCCATTCAGAGTTTGACTTGCCGAGCTTGCTGGTCTCTGTGGGCTGAGACGTGAAGAAAATGAGGCAAAGCACTGCCTTGCTCTCCTTACGCAAACTCACCACCACTTCCCAGGTGGTGCTGCAAGGTGGCCAAAAGCGAGGGGAAGAGAGTCACATCGCCTTGATTCTAGGCCCATTTCCCCTTCTGGTGACAACACATTTGGTCCAACCATTTCTGAAAAGAGAATGACTCCTGTGGCCACCATGTTAATAACTACTTGGCTAGAGATGGGACAACATTTTCTTTTGTGTTCCTGCCAAGGTTCCATCTCCAGAGATGTGGCTTTTAGGAGTTCCCATAAAAGCCCAAAGTGTCCAGATAAATAAATTCACCACAATTATCTCCACTGTCCCAGCTCCTCCAGCTTCCAAATGGAAACCCTTATCTTTCTTCTCAGTAGTTATCCTTCATGAGCTCTCTCAGGTTTATACCGTATAGGGCGCAATTCATCATCTAGGATAAATGCTACTCTCTTCCATTGGCAGCCCCATGCTTCAGGTGGCTGTCATTTCTCCATGGTCTGCATAATCAAATTTGGACTCAGGGAAGAAGGAGACTGTTAAAGGAATGGGTTGCTTACTTCAGAGTTATATGTTCGCAAAACAAGCAATTTTCAGTGAACTTTATTTCTTTTCTACATTCATATGCTCTTGGGCACCTTGAAGGATACAGTGTTTTGAGTCAGCCATGGAACATTGAAAAGTACATGAATTTTGGAGGGGCAGACAGCCCAACTATTGGAAGTTGTATGAAGTAAATTAAATATCTCTGAGCCTTGCCTGCCTTACTTGTAACATGGAGTTAGAAATTCCTCCTTGCAGAATTCTATGCAGCAGAGAGAAAGAAGGAGCTACTACCCTTTGCAACAACATGGATGGAACTGGAAAGCATTATGCTGAGTGAAATAGGCCAGGGGTTGAAAGACAAATACCATATGATCTCACCTTTAACAGGAAGCTAAACAACAAAATAAACAAGCAAGCAAAATAAAAACAAAGACACTGAAATAGAGAACAAGGGGACAGTGACCAGAGGGGATAGGGGAGGGAATTTAAGGGGGAAAAAGGGGAGGGATTTAGAGGAACAAGTATAAAGGACACAGAGACAATAACTAAGGGGGGTGGAAATGGGAGGGAGGTGGGGAACAAGGGGTGGGGTGGGCTGGGATGGGAGAAATAGACAGAAAACTGTACTAGAAAAATAAATAAAATTTAAAGAAAAAAAGAAATTCCTACTTGCAGGATTGTTGTGAGAATTAGAATACTATTTACAAAGGGTCTAGCTTTGTACCTGGCACACAGCAGGTACTTCATCAGTGGCCATTACTGTGGCTAATTTCACCTGGTGAAAAAAAAATCTAGATCTTGGTCCTCTGAAGGGGCAGAGAGTTTACAGTGTACTCGTTTCATTTTCAGTAGTAGTATTTTCTGGAAACATCACAAAAAATAATATACCTTTTAAAATATGTAACAACCAAGTCTGAGGCGGTACTGCAGAATCCCCTGAAGACAGTCAGGGTGGAGACTCTCAGCCTCAGTCCTGTCCTTGGCAATGGGCTTTCAAAGAGAAGTTTCCACACAGATCACTCAAGACCAGGGAGCGATTCCCACAAAGGTAGCCCAGATGGTGGCAATTTCGAAAAACTTAGGAAATAAATACTGATCTAAGAGTATTAAATGTGATTAGTTGTCCTGCTCTCTCATTAATTAGGTGGTGCTTTCAACAAATGTTAACTGAGCACCTTCCCTGTTCTAGGCTCTGGGGTAGGTCTTCAAATAGAACAGAAGTGACGTCCATGAGTCCTCCTGACCTCCCATAATATCTCATCATCAGATCGGGGCAGAGGCCCTTTAAGCAAATGTTCTACAGCAGTGCTGTTTAATAGCATTGGTGCCAGTAGCTATATGGGGCTGTCCACCCTCAAATTTCTATTTTAATTAACTAAAATTAAGTAAAATTTAAAATCCAGTTCCTCAGTGACAATCGCCACTTTTCATGTGCTCAGTAGCCACACATGGCTACCCTAATGGACTCTAAAGATACAGAACACTTTCATCACCGCAGAAAGTCCTGTTGGATAGCACTGCCTCTGCAGGCTTTGCAGGCTGAAACCATGTCCATGGCCACTGACCTACAGGATGTGAGGTGCAGCCACAGTGTACCTGCCACCATCCAGTCTGCCAGGACCCTCCTAAATGTGCTCTCCAGAGGACTGTGAAGCTGGACGAAGCTGTTCTCCTTGAACACCCTTTCGGCGGTAGGAGAAACCCTGGCTCCTCTATCCCTACATTCCTGTTTTCTTCCCTGGAAACGCATCCCTGGTTGTGTCTCACCCATGAAAAACCTACTTACTGACCCCCATTCTTCTCAAAGTGCCCTTTGACGTCTTCCCATGGAGCCCAATCTTGTGGCTCTCACATTTCATTTCAGATAACCACCATGGGTCTCTTCTGCCTTGCCACTGTGCTTGGACACAGACCACCACCTCTGACCCCTGGCGTGCTCTCAGAAACCACTTTGTACCTACCCCCTGGCCCTCACCTGCCACTTGATGCCAAGTGTCTTATGTCACCTGTAAATGGTCAGAGTGGATCAACCACTTTAGAGTACCAGGATACTCTTTAGTAAATTAATATGTGGCAAAACTCTATGGTATCTGGATTCATGCTTGAAGTGCTCTTGCATGAATGAGCTAACCATGCCCAACTGAACTTGTGATGCATGCAAACTCATTATTGTTTATACTGTGCTAATTGTACCTGTTTATAATTTGCAGCTTAAAAACAATGTAGAAACTCAGTACAATCTCATAGGGGATGAGTGCAATGACTTAGATAATTAAAAAAAACTTTTAGTTTGATTTTAGAATGAGTGAAAGAATTGATTCTCTCATGTAACAGATTTATCTTCCTAATTACTTTATGGCTGAGCTAAAATTAAAAACAGTGTCCCTTGTTATACACTTATCACCGCACAGAAGAAAATGAGGGAAGAATGAAAACAATTCAGTCAGGGACATCTAGCATGGGGTCTAGACTTCTTTGGGAAAAAAAAAACTTCATAAAATTGATGGTTTGTGCATGGGGAGCAAAGAGCTAATGGTATAGAAATAAACTTGTTTGTCCATTACATGTTTTACATCGCTTTTCTCTTGCTTCGCTGCCTCTTCCTCCCTCACAAATGCCAATTCCGCAGTCCCATGAATGGCTTGACCTGCTCCTGTTGCCTTCCTGCTTGTTTCCTCCTTCAAGCTGGCCAAGCACAGGTGGCGCTACACACCCAATGCGTCCGGGCAGATCCTTTCCCTCTGAAAATATGCATCCATTGCTCCCTCTTCTTCAGTGGTTACTGGCCCTGGCTGCCTCCCCCACGTCATCTCTCTCTCTCTCTCACTTGCTCTCGTTCTCGCTCTCTCGATTCACAGCTGGTTTTCCACTCTCCCCGAATGCACCAAACATGGTGCTGCCTCAGACCGTTTGCACTTATTGTCCTTTCTGTGAAACAGCTTTTCACAGGTTGTGCACAGGTTTAGTCCCTCACTTCATTCCAGTATTTCTCTCAGAGAGCTGTTCTCTACCTGGTCTGTCCCCTTTCTCTTTCTTTGAAAAATTTTATAGCAGTTTCCATAAGTTGAGATTATTATGTATATTTTATAGACTATTTCTCCCCATGAAAATGTGACTACCATGAGGGCAGAGATTGTAGCAGTTGACTCTTGCTGAGTGAATAAGCTTGTCCAAACTTACTGGCTGGACACAACCGCATTTATTTAGCTCATAATTCTACAGTTTGGCTATTTGGACTGGGCTCGGCTGGGCTCAGCATGGCTCAGCTTGGTGGTCTTCCAGTCTGGGGCAGGCTTGGTTGATCCTGACTGAAGCTTACTCAAACGTTTGCACTTATTAACCTGTGAACAGAAAGCTGGCTGACTCTTGGCTGGGCTGTCTTATTTCTTTTCCGTGTGACCTCTTACCCTGTAGCTCGGGGGGTCCCCAACCTCTGGGCCAGTGCCAGTCCATGGCCTGTAGGACAGGCCTCAGAGCAGGAGGTGAGCTTGAATGTAATATACTTGAATCATCCTGAAACCATCCCCCACTCAGGTCTGTGAAAAAAATTGTCTTCCACGAAACTGGTCCCTGGTGCCAAACAGGTTGCGGACTGCTGCTCTCGCTGGCTAGTTTGGGCTTCCTCATATGGTGGTCAGGGTTCCGATGCACAAGTACTATTCATGCTTCTGAGTGAGTCACATTTGTGACAGTTCCATTGGCCAACACAGATTTGAGGGGTAGAAAAGAGATTCTAGGCCCTGGCTGGTATAGCTCAGTGGATTGGGGGGGAAACAAGAGCAACATACATTGATATTTCTCTCCCTCTCTCCTTCCTTTCCCCTCTAAGATAATATCTTTAAGAAAAGAGATTCTGTGGGAAGGAGCTGTAATTAACATCGCTTTCAAGGTCCTTGATGCAGAGAGAGGAATTTGTGGTTTTTTTAAAATATCCCAGGGAATATATCTGCTTTATTTGCTTCTGTATCTGTAGCATCTAATACGATGGCTGGTTCAAAGCAGGATCTCAGTAAATACTTATTTAAATGAATAAATGGAGTTTACTCCAGAGGGCCAAGAAACAGGAAACACTAAATCTGCCAGAGCACCATGACAACGGGATGCTACTGTTGTGACTCCCAGCCTGTACTCCCACCATCACCCTGGCCCCTCCACTCCCACAGCAGATGTGCATCGAAGCTTTCTCTTTGCACTGGAACCAGCTGGAGCTTCTGATTGGCCCAGACTAGCTCATGTGACTGCCCTGGCTCTTAGGAGGTGAGGTAGGAGAGACCAAACTAGAAATCTACATACAAATCAGAAAAATTCCCACAAAATAAAAAGGAGATGGATTCTGGAGAGATCAGTCTTCCCCAAACCCCCACGGGTATCCAATAAAGATGTACTCTTTAGAAAATGTTAGAAACTGTTCCAATGCCTATTTTTGTTAACTGATAACAATGGCTGATATCCATCTGGACACACACACAAACACACACACACATTCATTTGCAGATGAGGGAATTTTTAAATTCAGTCAAATAACTATTTTTCCAGAAACAGCTGTATGTATAGTGAATGAACTAGTTATTTTGTTCCTTTTTAAAGAATCATTGGGATTATATATAGAGGCTGCAGAGTTCTCTGTGCATAGAATGCTTGCTACCCATTTATCTCTGAAAGGAATCACTCGGATGACTGGGGGCAGGGGACGGTGCTATGACTGTCCTTTAAAGTAGACGCACAGAATAACACACAGACACCCGGTACCACTGCCACTTGCATAAATATTGTGCATTCCAAAGTGGAAGATCTAGAATTGGTTAGTGTCATGCAGAGCAGTAGACAATTCCAAATGTATTACACAAAGACTCGAGCAATAATAGAATTTCGTGGCCTTTAAATCAAAGCTTCTTTAAAAAAATGAAAGCTATAGAAAATAGTGGGTTGGCCATACAGCCCATTATGGTTTTTTTTTCCTTAAAATAAAAGACAGTTTTCATTTTCACCAATAACTTTATCGATTTGGGCATCTTGAGTATGCCAGCTATCTCCTGCTATTGGCTTCTAGTGGGTAGAGGGCAAGGGTGCTGCTAAACATTTTCCAGTGCATAATTCTTTTCATTGAACAGCAAAGAACTGTTTGCCCAAAATGTCAATAGTACTAAGAAACTTCACAAACCATGTCTGACACATTTGATCAGTCACTGTACCTTCTCCATACACTGCACAAATCTCTTTCTGCATTTCAGTTGCATGTTTACTTTTCTTGAAATAATAAAGTATAATATGCCAAAAATGTTGTGTATCTTCTTCCATCTTCAATATTAAAATTGCTGCACAAAAATTCACCAATTTTGATGTTTTTTTAATTCATGCTGATATGACAGCTGTCACAATACAATCTAACAAAATTGTTTTGAATGAAGTTAAAGACAACTAAGCACTGCTAGAGATATTCTATGGAAAAAAATGTAACGAACTTTTTAGCCAATCCAATACCTAACCCACACAAACTGATATAATTTTTCATTACTTCCTCCAGGGCTTAGAAGACAGTTGTAAAACCACACCACCACTACCCCCTTCACACACACACACACACACACACACACACACACACACCAGTGCCCAGCTTGGATCCAATAACCCATTTTGTTCTTTTAACTATTTGTGCCTAGAAAGGGAAAACATGCTGGTAGAACCTGAGCCTGGGTGGTATGTCATTTAGGATGAAACTCTTCACTTCCGAGCCCACGGTTTCAAGGAGCCCCAGGAGCCAGCAGCAGGTCCGGCCGTACCCAAGGGCCTGCCCACAGCCCTGGCCCTTTCCATTCCAGAATCTCTCAGCCCCATTTCTATGTACCAGCACCTGCATTTCTCTACCTGGAGTTTCTCTCAAACCAAGAAGTCGGCTTTCCTTCAGAAGATACAGAATTAACACTCCCCAGCCCAGCGCCCCTCAACCAATGACCGAGGGACTAGTACACTACATATGGTTTCCTGGCCCCTCTAACAGGGTAATTCTGAGGCATATGTTCTTCCACAAGAACAACTGTCTGCCAGGCTTCCCCAGTGGGGATGACACTCCTCGACACCAAAGAAGTAGCGACTCGATAAAGCCAGCTCATCCCTTCCCTGATTTATTCCCCCACTCCGTTGTTGGAGCCTCCTGCACCTGCTCTGTTGCTGACTCCGCGTTGGCTTATGGAGGAACACAAACCAGTACAAAGCTCCAGCCTTCCGACCACTCCCCTGCCCCAAACACAGCCCTCCCCTCATACCTTGGACTGATCCTTAGAGCTCCTTGGTTTTAGTACATGGTCCAGGTGAAATCTGAGCACCCCTGAGAAAAGCCTCCAGGTGAGCACAGTGAGCTCTCTATTTACAGAGCAGAAAGGATCAGACGACCGGTTGGGCAGGTGGAGGTGAGGGGAGGATGCCGAGAGTCTGGGTGGTGGAGGAAGGCACACCCGGGAAGGAGGGAGGAAGGGGCTCACCTCTCCCTCTCCTCCCTTGGCTAGGAAATACTGTGCTAAAGAACATGGTTGTAATGCAGTCAGAACTTCCCAAGTGAAGCCAATGACCTTGATTTTACCAGGAATTTCTCTGCTCTCACTAAACCTTGATTTCCTCATCTTTAAAATGGGAATAACAATACCTACCTCTGGAAGTTGTTAGAATTAGATGACATCGTCCACAAAAAGTGCTAAATGTAGTGCCAGGCACACAATAAATTTAACTATTATTTTATTATTAATTAATACTTTTATGGAATTACCTTTATAATGTTAACTAATATAATTAAACCTTGAATTTTTATTCGTCCTCCTGACCTTCCAGAGGACCCAACACCAAAGCAAATAGTAACTTCAAAAACTAAGGCTGGCCACTCCGCCCTCACCGGCCTCCCTCCCCAGCGCCCACACAACCTGCTGCGAATTGCATCTCCTGCCCCTTTCCTTCCTGATCTGTGACGGAACAGCCCCAGGAGGAGGGTGCTGAGGGACCGGAAGGGAACCTCACCTACAGCAAACCTTGCAGAGCGGTTGCAACAACAACAAAAAGGAGAAAGGACCAATAGCACTCACGGACGCAAAGTTCAAGTCTCGTGTAAAAAGCTCATTACCCAGCGTCCCGCGCTGCCCAGCCCCGCTTCGCCCCATGAGCCATTCCGCAGCGCAGGCAGCCTTCCAGAACCGTTTTTCAGACGCTTTGCAACAGATGTGATAATTATAAAATGCACCATCAGAGAACTGTGGTATCTCTCTGTTTTTGCTTAATTCTATTTTTACTACCTTTCCATTAAAGACAGCAAGACAGAGATTGAGCCATAAACTGTCAGATTCCCTATGTTATGAGGCTACCAATTTCCTGAAGGGTGAGATGATTTAAATTCCCAGTCGAAAGGACAAATAGACAAATACATCGCAACTCCAGTAGGAGATGTAAAGCTCTCAAGCCCTGCTTTCCCCATTTTAATCTCTATCAGCTCAGGACATAGAGACAATGACTGCACATTCAAAATTAGATGCAGTTCATCAGAACACAGCCCTGGATGACCGAACACAGCTCTAGATGACCGAAAGCAATTCTGGACTCCTCTCCAGAACCCCTACCCCCAGCCTTTTCTTCCAGCCTCCGTGGGTTTAGACCGACAATATGCCGGCTGTGATGTTAGGAATCAGGAAGATGGAGCAAACTGCAAGTTAACCATCACTAGGCAAGATGGCTGGAATCCTGCCTGCCAGCTAGTTCTGGAAGCCAGCCATGTCAAAACTAATACCTTTTCAAAGACCAGTCCATTCAATTAGGACAAGTCCTTTGTGGCAACCTAATAGGTGTTGCTAGTCTTTTATTGTGGTCGTCGTTCTTGTTTGCCTGGTTTTGGCTAGTGATTTGTTTTTCCTTTGGATGCACAAGATGGAGGAGAAGGCAGGACATACACTTTTGAACATGATTTCCCAAGCGGAACCTTGTGCCTGGCGACTTTAACTCCTTAAATCTTGCCTGGTTCTGGCAGATAAGGATTGGAATGCTAGGAGTTGAGTTGGGACATGATCCTAAGAAACAGCAGTAGGGGAGCAGAGGAGCTAGGTGGGGAGAGGAAGGAAAGAAGCCAGAATGTGTGTGTTAATGAGGCTTTCGCTGTGAGCACCCGGGACTCAGTCCTACTGGGGCCCCTTGGTGACCACATCCAGCAACCTACAGAGTTGCTCACTCCAGGGACGAGGAACTGGTGCCACTGACCCTCAGTTCCTGACGCAGGGCTGCTTCAGAGGAAAAACAGGCGGGGCACCAGCAGCATCTGCTACAAGCTCTGCTCTGTGTTGCGTGCCCGGTTCCAGGCACAGGAGCAGCTGGTGGCCAGGAGCCAAAGCAAGCACCAGGAAAACCCAATTCCAGTAAGAGCCAGCAGCTCTTAAAAAAGGAAATGGTACCACGAACATGTGGTGATGTTTTGCTAGGCGTGCTATTGTGGGCTCTGAAAAGGGTCCTCTGAGAGGATTTGCAATGCCTATCAAGCCGTCCAGAAAGGAGCTTCCAGCTCAGCGGTGTGATGGTGTTCAGTGGGTAACAGGCGTGGAAAAGTGAAGGCCTCCTGGGACCTCGGGCTAATTAAATGCAATCCTGTTTCTCCTTCCTTCACTGCTGAAGCGAAAGCCAAAATCTCCTAAAAGCCCTAAATTTGAAGCCATATTCATCTCTTTAATTACTGTGTCTGGTTTGCTTTATTTGAGGGCATGGGAGCTTTTTACAGCACTTTCACATCTCTGTGCAAGGTGTCAAAGAATCATAAAGACCCCGGGGGGCAAAGCGAGGAGAAAACGCTCACTGGGGCCAGTCACTGTGCTGCCGGCCCCTCGTTTACATCACTAAAAAGGTATTTAAACAGCTGAAAACGGAAGGGAGAACAAGTTGGCAAAGCACTAAAAAGCCTGAGGGACCTTAGGACTAGATCCGAGTTGAAGGCGGGGCAGCCAAAGCTGCTGGTGAAGGAGGACTGGGTTACAGGGTCCTGCCTTCGGACCCAGGGCCTCTTGTCCAGGTGCTGGGGGTGTTGCCGGCCGGCGCACAGCCTGGTTCCTCTTCGGGAAATATCCTCAGCTGACGGGAGCTGCCATGGCCAAGGGTCCCTCCCCTCCCTGGGAGTAGTCCCCCTTCAACAGACTTTCAGGTCTGTGTGGAGTCCCAGCCCCTTCCCCTTTGCCTCTTTGGGACATCTCTGAAAAACCGCCCCAGCTCCCGGACTCCCCGAGGCCTGGGCTTGGGTCGCAGCTGCACCGCAGCTTAACTCCTTCTCTGCCTGTGGGGTGCACCGTCGCCAATGCTGAGAGTCCCCAGGGAGCTTCAGTCACGTAAAGTGCCCCCTCAGAGTCTGTTTCTTGGGGAGCGCTATCTAAGGTAGCTGAATACCATGGGTGGTGTGTGAAAAGGCAGACCTACTGAGGCCCTGTCCAGGTGTTTCTGGGTAGGATTGCCCCGAGGAAAACAAGCTAAGGGCAAAAAGGCCCAACAGGGGTGGTTAAGCAGGCACTGGACACCTGGCATCTCCCTGAACATTATCCCACAGTGTTCCCGAAGTATTCCGAGAAATTAGCACATTCGTATGATGGAAAATGTTGGTGCATAAATTTTTAAATTTCTGCAGTGCAAAATAAATAACTAGTGCCATAAAAAAGGTAACAAGACAAGTGGGAGAAGTGTTTGCAATATCCATATATAATAGACAAAATTTTCTTAATATATAAACAACTCTGGAAGATTAATTTTAAAAAGAACAGCAACCCAAAAAATAAAATAAAAAGAGTAAAGAGGGTGAATGGAGTTTGCAGAAAAAACAAATTACAGAATGGCCTTTTCGCCTATAAAAAATATTCAACATTACTCATAAGGAAAAAAATGCAAAATATGACTAACCTGAGATGTCATTTGCACCTAACAGATGAATCAAGATCAAAAAGTTGAATAGTGTGGTGTGTTGGCAGGTGTGTGAAGTAATAGGTATACTCATAAAATTCTGGCAGGTGCATAAATTGGTACAACCCTTTGGAAAGCAAATTGGCAGTTTTAAATGTACACACCCATTGGCTCCTCAAAAATTTGACTCTAAGGATTTATAAATCCAGAAAGTGTACAGAGGTACCCATACAGGGCTGTTCATTTTAACATGGCTTATAGTAGCAAAGACCAGAAATCACCAAAATGTGCATCGTTACAGACTAGCATACATAAATTTATAATAAACCTGTCAATAAAATACTCTTCAGCCCAGCTCTGCCATGCTCGCCCTGCAAAGGGTTAATTCAGGGGCCATCCAACCTTGAGGCCAAAGGAGCTGGCTGTAGAAGCTGTCAATCAGGCACAGCCCGCCCGAGCCCCGCCCACCCACCCAATTTCTTCCCTAGGTTTGGTCAACTTTACTATGGCTCTGAGCAGCAGTGCTGGATTAAGTACCCTTTGCAATGCACTGTGTTCCTTATGATAAACAGTTCCTTATGATAAAAAATACATTTTATCACCATTATATTTCACCACATATGGTGTTGGTTGTTCTGACTTCCATTAGTCTTTCACTTTAAGAAAAAAATTATTTCTAGTGAAAGTTTAAATTATGATATTTAATTTCTGGATATTCAAACCAATCCAAAGGAATATTTTTCAGTACTCTTCCATTAGGGGGTTTATGAAATAGCTTTCAGTCACAGAATGATTTAAAAGCAAATCTTCCCTAGGTTCATCCTATTTGTTACGGTCCTGCACATCCTTATTCAAAAGAGTTCTAAGGGGTTTATATAATCTATGTCAGCCATAAATTTCTGTATTGAGGGAGTAAGAATCTTTGGAGTGAAACTCTCTTAAAATATTTTTCAAGATAATAAGTCTTGAAAAAAATTAACAGAGAAACAAACCAGAACTTGCAAACCCAAAAGCCTCAGAAATGTTACCTGCTTCTTCTCGGCTGGAGTAAAAATTCTTACAAAGCTTCTGGATGTCCTTCAGAGACAAAATTACAATCCTGGAAGAAGAGGTGAGCCCAGTCCCAGGCACCTCTGTCCGCTGCCCATGCACTAGCACCCGCTGTCCTCTTCACAAAGAGGCCTAGAGTTCTATTTCAGAGCAGGTTTCAACGACACGGGCACACTTTCTCGATTCTGTGCCCACCCAGGCTGCACAGCACTCTGTAGAAAATTTTCCAAGGCACATAAACTCAGAATCACACGCTCAGATTTCAGGTCCCTGAAAACATGGGTCAGCACACCCAGCTCCCTGACTCAGCCGCATAGCTGAATCCCTTGGATGTCTCAGCAAAGGTTGAAGAAGAGATGAATTGTGCTAGGCCTTGTCAATTCATCTCAGCTGTCCAAACGACATAAGAAGGTGCGGGGATATTACTTCATTTATGCAGCTCCTGAGATAAGATGGGGGAGGGGACCCTGTGTTTTGGAGAACTGTAAAACCATCCTTTGTGTTATACAGATGAACTAATGCGTCATCCATCACTGGTACCTGAGAGGACTTGGGCTCATGTGATGCATTATTTACCACTGAAACCTGCAGATTCTTTTTAATTGCTCTACCTAACTGCATGACAGAACATTTGCTTGGAGTTCAGATAGCAACTCCTCCATCAGCTCTTTTGGCAGCTTAGGAGTGAGTGTTCTTGGCAAGGAGACATTCTTAGCTGCGTGTTGATTAATAAGTTGCTCTGCCCAGTCTCGTTCTCTCATCCTCCCTTTCCAATATCCCTTCCCCTTTCTCCCAACACATTTTCCCACAAAGCCCTTTCTCCCCTCAGTCCCAGGCCAGGAATCTGATGCAAAGCCTGGAAGCTCTGGTCTGGTGCGTAAGCCACAGCAAATGAAGCGAGCGCTCAGGGACTGGCAGGGAGCCTGCTTCTGCCTCCTCAGGCTGATGTATCATGGGAAGTTGTGCCAGGGACTGGTGGGGACAGCCCGTTTTATTAGGAGTCAAGGCTATACCATGGAGCCCTTCCAAGGCGTCTTTCACATGTCCTTGCTACTCCTTTAATAAACCAAGATTAACCCTCAGTAAAGCACACTGGGCTGGAAAGAGCCTGTACATTTTATCTTGCACCGTGACCCTAAAATAATGGCCTTGCTCTTGGCAAACACAAAAAAAGTGAACAAATGAGCAGCCACTTGCTTGCCTCCCCTAACACAGTGCAGGGCACACCTCTCATGAGGCAGGATTACGGAGTGGCTGTCCCAGCACGAGTTACCAGTGTGGACGTACGGGAATGTGGCCTTTGAGCTCTGCAACCAACCCTCTTTTTTTCTAGGACAGAGCCCCCCTCCTCAGAACAGCTCCTCACTGCTGTCAGGGCCAGCTTCAGGGTGTGCACCCCAGCAGCTGAGGGCATGGCACTCAGCAGGACCCACACTCTGTTTCATGCTCTGCCACTGCCATCTTGGAACTCTGGGTACTTTTTGAAGAAGAAATGCTGTATTTTCATTTTTCACTGGGACCTGCAAATTGTATGGCCAGACCTGCCCCCAGCTTTATGGATCCTGACCTAGAGGAAGACTTGCTTGGGATCTGCACAAACCCCTCCTGAGTTTTGTTTTTTGACTCGAGGCTACGGGAGACTGCAGCCTGGGGGCTGGCCAGGTTCTCACCACCTCCAAGGGAAACATTGCTTTATCGCCAAGCCCCCCTTGGCAGTATTTTCGAGACATTGTAGGAATTAATACTTACCAAATGATTAGTAAATTCCAGGGCCTGTTCTAAGCGTTTTTATGCATTTTATCACGTAATCCCCACAATAGCCTTTCAAGGCAGGCACCATCATTATCCCATTTCAAAGATGAGGAAATGGACTCTCATAGAGTTCAAATAATTTGCATCAAATCAAACTCAGATGCATTTAACTTTAAAGCATGTAGTTTTAACAATTAGACCATACAGCTTGATTATACAAGGAAAATATGTTCTGCATTTCATTGGCAGTAAGATTCGTGATTGATGTGTTAACTGATTGTGAGTTTGGAGATGTAAACTGGAGGGAAGAAAAAAAACAGGAGAAAAACATTTTTTCCCACTGAGTCCACAGGAGAATATAAACGGCTAATGCCAGAGTGCCATAAAGAAACAAGAATCTCCCGTGACTTTTTCCTGCTCACTCTGGTCTGGGTATTATGATGAAGGCTGTTGGCGGGGTAGCTGTGAGCACTGCAGCCCTAGGGCTGTGGGATTCATTATCCCAAATGGGTTCCAGGCCTTCCAGCTCTGTATCGTCTCAAATGCATTCAACAGCCCAAGGATACGCCCAGAATCCAGCATCAGGGAATGGTCTGTGATAAACCATCGTTGTCTAATAATCAGAGCCAATGTTTATTCATTGCTTTGAGCCAGCCAGTTTACGTATATTTATAAACTTATTTCCTTCTCACAACAACCGTGGAAGGTCAGCATTTTCATTATCCTTCTATAGATGAGGAAACTCGGACCCAGAGAGATGAAGCAGTTTGGGTGGGTTACCTAGCTGGTAAGTCTCACAGCCAGGTTTTGAATTAAGGTCTACAGCAAAAATCACGGTCTTCACCCCTACACTCTGAAAGGTGAGTGTGCTCTGTCAAAGGCACTGTGCGGGGCACAGAAATCTAGAGAGACAAAGAGTGGAAGGACCAGTGGCTTTCCTGGTCTGGGGATGGCAATGTTCTTCCTCTCTGACACCCCCCTTTTTCACCTAACACTGACTGAATGTTTGTTCACTGGACTGAGACCCCTTGGGACAGGGCACAGCCAGCACCAGGGGCTAAATGATTCTTTATCGATCCTGATTAGATTTTAGAGATGTCCGTAAATCAAGAATCTACTCTTCCTCAATTTCCTTACTATACCTACAAGGTATTTACAACTATGTAATCTGGGTGAACCTAGTTCTTGACAGTTATTTCTTGTAAAAATCACTTGCCAAAGAACAGAATTCCTATGCAAATGAAGAAGACATTTCATGAGCCCTATATATCTCATTTAATTTTTTCCTGCACTCCTGAGAGGGAGGCATCATCCTTTCCATTCTACAGATAGGAAAACGAGGGTTCAGGGAAGTTTAGCCACTCAGCCAAAGTTCCCCTGCAAGTAAATGAGCTAAGGATTCAAAGGCACGCTGCTAAACTAAAACCCAGAGCCAAAGCCGTGAGCCTTGCAACTGCCCCAGACACTGTGTAATGAGGCCCAGCAGCAAGGCTCCCTCTGATATGGAGCTGCTTAGCTTCTTATCTCTTAGCAGGAACTGTGCTCCCAAGGTCACATGCAGCCTCCAGCCCTCCCAGCCATGGTTTTCTAATCAATACCAACTACCCAGTAGGGTTTTCTCACATCTGAAGAGGTTCTTAGCAAAGTTTTTTTGCTTGGGATTATATCATACTAATTCAGAATTATTGGATGGGACAATTTCATGTTTACAGAATATAGTAAACTAAAATGATAAACCTTTTTTCTTCTTTTTTCCCCTTTAGTTCTGTAAGGGCAAGAAAGGAGATACACTTTAGAAAAAGCATCACACCCAGTGTCATTAACTTTGCAGCTGTACAGGTTACCCTGAGCTGAAGGAGCCCATAAAGGGCGTGTTTTCCTCCCTCCCTCTGTCCACTTACCACCATCATAGAGATGTAAGCACCTACGCATACACGCACACTCACACAGGCACACAGGCAAACTCACACAGTACACATGCCTGCATGCACATGTGCGTGTCCTCACATAGGCATGTGCATACAGGCCCTTATGTACAAACACACACACACAGAGATCTGCTTGTTCCCTAGGACTCACTGACTGGGTGAAGGGGGTCTTAGAGAGCAACTCATTCAGGCTGCCTTTTCCCTCTTCTCTTAGACACACTCCCTCTCTGTCAGAACCTAGCTTTAGCAACACTTTCCTATCCATGGACCACTATTTTTAGCTTCATCCTAGATATATAATTATGAAAGGAAAGAATAATTATTACTCATCCCAAGGTCCAATATGGTGGCAGCACAGGAGGACACTGAGCTCACCCCCAGCCCATGAGCAAAATCAAATATACCTGTATATAGGTAGGAACTGGCGAGACAGCTGAATGCTGCATAAACAGCTTCTGATAACAAACGGGAGAAAGACACCGAATGGAGAAAGCTGGGAAGCCCAGGGAGCCCTGTGGGAGTTACATGAGGAGTGGAGAAGAGCCACTGTGTACATGGGAACACTCTCCAAGGCAATATCATTGTGGGGAGTTCACAGACACACTGCCTGCAGCATTTGCCTTGGGGGAGGCAAGGAGAGAGCAAACAGCAGCACTAGCACCTCACCACAACCGCCTGGCCTCCCCGTGGAGAGCTGCTGGTGTGCCAGCTGGTGCTCCGGTGCCTTAAGTGGCTGCCCAGCAAGAAGAGGCTCCAAACAGCTTCCCCAAACTATGAAGCACATGAAGCCTACATGGAGGTCTCTTCTACATGGAATCACTTTCAGTCCAGCAAACAAGAGAGAAATGCACAGAGAAGATTGGAGAGCAGTGGGAGCTCGCAGGGACTGCTGGAATTCTCAGTGGTTACAGAGACTAGCAGGTGCCACTGTTTATGGCACCCTCCATCTATCTCCAGAGGGTGAGCCAGGGATCTATCCAGGTGCTCTGGCCTACCTGTGAGATAACTGCGGCAAGTTCCCAGACACATTCCTCAAGCCCATTTTGGCTTGGACAAAGGGAACAGGCAGTATTACCAGGACATTATTGCACACACCTGGCCTCCCTACCCCAAGCTGTTCCAGATGGGTAGGCCAGAACCCCCAAAGCCTTAAGCACCTGTTCAGCTCCTGCTGGCCAGCCAAAACCACCCAGCACATGTGGTCTGTACAGAGTCTGCTTCTAATAATGTCACTTTTCTGAGACTGGAAAAGACAGCTATTTTTCTCATTTATATAAGCAAATATAGAAAGTAAAAGAAAAATAAAAAGTCAAAAGAATATCTCTAAGATGAACAAGAAAAGTCCTCAGGAAAAAAAAAAACTAAGTAAATAGATATTACTATTTTGCCTGATAAAGAATTCAAAGAAATGGTCATAAGGATCATCTCTAAACTTGAGTGTGGAATAGAAGAACTTAGAAAGAACTTAAACAAAGAGTTAGAAAATATAAGAAAGAACCAAGCCATCCTGAAAAATTTAGTAACTGTAATGAAAAACACATTAGAAGAAATCAAAAGTAGATTAGCTAATGCAGAAGAACAGATGAGCGGCCTGGAAGATAGACTAGTGAATATCAACCAATAAGAACTGCAGAAAGAAAAAGTATGGTAATCTAGAAAATGAGAATGGTCTAAGGGATCTCTGGGATGACATCAAGTGGTCCAACATTGGTACTATAGATATCCCAGAAGGAAAAGAAAAAGAAGCAGAAATTTTATTTAAAGAAATTACGGCTAAAAACTTTCTTTCTGGGAAAGAAAAAAGACATCCACATCCAGGAAACATAGAGAGTTCCAAATAAGACAAACTCAATGAGACCCACACCAAGACATATTGTAGTTAAATGGCAAGAGGTAAAGATAAAGAGACAGTCTAGAAGGAAGTAAGAAAAGAGGAATTTTATACAAAGAAAACACTACAAGGCTACAAGAAACACTACAAGAAATCAGTTGATTTCTTATCAGCAAATTTACCGCCCAGAGCAGATTGGCAGGACATCTTTAAAATGCTAAAAGAAAGGAACATACAATCTAGAACAATTTATCCAACAAGGTTATCATTCAGAATTAAAGGAGAGACAAAGAGTTTTCCAGACAAGCAAAAATTAAAGGACTTCATCACCATTAAACTAGTTTTACAAGAAATGTTAAATGTTAAAGGGTCTTCTTTAAGTAGAAAAGAAAAGGTCATAACCAAAAATAAGAAAATAGGAGAAAGAGGAAAAACCTCACCAGTAGAGACTGATATTCAACAAATACAACAAATCGAGCATTTAAAAAGCTACTACCAAGGTCAGTAAAAAAAACTATCAAACTCAACTCAAACTACAATAAGTAGTTAGAAGACACACCACAAAAAGATCTAAAATATGACATCGATAACGTAAGAAAAACTCATCTAGAAAAAAGAGAGCCCAAATAAATAAAATCATAAATAAAAGAGAACTTATAATTGGCACCACAGAAATACAAAGAATCATTAAAGAATACTGTGAACAATTACATAACAAGAAAATTAAAAACTTAAAATAAATGGATACATTTCTAGAAGCACATAACCTTCCAAGACCAAACCATGAAGAAATACAAAATCTAAGTAGACCAGTTCCTAGCAATGAAATTGAAGCAGTAATTTAAAACAAACAAACAAAAAACTCCCAACACTAAAAGTCAAAGACCAGATAGTTTCACAGATGAGTTCTACCAAATATTCAAGGAAGAATTAGCACCTATCCTTCTTAAATTGTTTTAAAAAATTAAAAAGGGCCCTGGCTGGTATAGCTCAGTGGATTGAGCATGGGCCTGTGAACCAAAGGATCGCAGTTCAATTCCCAGTCAGGGCACATACCTGGGTTGCAGGCCAGTTCCCAGTAGGGGATGCACGAGAGGCAACCATACATTGATATTTCTGTCTTTTTCTCCTTCCCTTCCCCTCTAAAGATAAATAAATAAAAATCTTTTTAAAAATGTAAAAGGAAGGAGGGCTCCTAAACTTATTTTATAAATATACTACAAAAAGTAAAAAATTACAGGCTAATATGTTTGATAAACATAGATGCAAAAATTCTCAATGAAATATTAGCAAACTAGATGCAACAATACATTAAAAGGATTATACACCATGACCCAGTGGGATTTATCCCAGGGATGCAAGGATGGTTCAACATTCATAAATAAATCAATGTAATGCACGATATTAACAAAATAAAAGTTAAAAACCATATAAGCCCTGGCTGGTGTGGCTCTGTGGGTTGAGCATTGGCCTATGAACAGAAAGGTTGTTGGTTTGATTCCCAGTCAGGGTACATGCCTGGACTGTGGGCCAAGTCCCCAGTTTGGGGGCATGTGAGGCAGCTGATAGATCAATGTTTATCTCCCTCTCTTTCTTTCTCCCTTCCCCCTCTGTAAATATTAATAAAAAAATATAAGCATCTCAATCAATACAGAAAAAGCAGTTGATAAATTTCAACATTGTTTTATGGTTAAAAATCTCAGCAGTGAGCATAGAAGGGACATGTGTCAACAAAACAAAGGCTATAAATGACAAACCCACAGTTAACATTGTCCTCAACAGTGAAACCTCAAAGCCTTTCCTCTAAGATCAGGAACAAGACCATTACTACTTCTGTTCAATGTAGAATGCGAGCTACAGTAACCAGATAAAAGAAATAAAAAGACATTCCAATTAAAAAAGAACAAGTGAAGCTCTCATTATTTGCAGATGATATAATACTATATACACAGATGACATAATATATGTATGTGTGTATATATATCTCTCCACTAAAAGCACTATTAAAACTGATGAATAAATTCAGTAAAGTGGAAAGATACAGAGTCATATACAGAAATCTGTAGGGTTTCTATACACCAATAACAAACAATCAGAAGAAGAAATTGTAAAAAATAGTCCCATTTACAACTGCATCAAAAGCATAAAATACCTAGGAATAAATTTAAGAAGCAAAAGACCTATATTCTGAAACTATGAGACACTGAAGACTAAGATACAAATGAATGGAAGGATATATACCTTGCTCATGGGTTGGAAGTATTAATATTGTTAAAACATCCTTACTACCCAAAGTAATATACAGATTCAATGCAATCCCTACTAAAATACCAAAGACATTCTTCTTAGAATTATAACAATTAATCTTAAAATTTATATGGAATCACAAAAGACCCCACATGGCCAAAGAAATCTTGGAAAAGAACAGAGGGGGAGCTATCACACTCCCTGATATCAAACTGTATTACAAAGCTACCATAATCAAAAACAGTATGGTACTGGCATAAAAACAAATATATAGATCAATATAATAGAATAGAGAACCCAGAAATAAATCCTAACTTATATGGACAATTAATCTGATAGATTAATTAGTTGTTTTGTTGACACGTCAAAGGAGACAAAGATGTACAATGGAGTAAAAACAGTCTTTTCAATAACTGGCATTGGCAAAACTGGACAGATACATGCAAAAAAAAGTGGACCACTTTATTACACCATATACAAAAATAAACACAAAGTGGATTAAAGACTTAAATGTTAGACTAGAAATCATAAAACTTTTAGAAGAAAACATATTCAGTAAACTTTATGACATCACTCTCAGTAATATCTCTTTTGATATATCTCCTTGAATGGGGCTACATCAAACTAAAACTCTATTTTTCAGAGAAAAGGAGATGATCAACAAAAGAACAAAGCAAACTACTGAATGGAGAATGTATTCACAAATGATACTTTCAATAAAGGGTTAATATCTGAATGATATAAAGAACGCATTCAACTTAACACACACACACACACACACAAATAATCCAATTTAAAAAGGGCAGAGAACCTGAGTAAACATTTTCCCCAAGAGGACATACAGTCAACAGTCATGTGAAAAGATGCTGAACTTCACTAATTATTAGGGAAATGCACATTAAAACTATAATGAGATATCACCTCACACCTGTCAGAATGGACATCATCAATAAATCAACAAATAACAAGTGCTGTCAAACATGTAAAGGAAAGGAAACTCTCAAACACTGTAGGTGGGATTGTAAACTGGTGCAGCCACTATGGAAAATAGTATGGAGTTTCCTTGAAAAATTAACTATGAAGCTGCAGTATGATCCAGCAATTCTATTTCTGGGTGTGTATCCAAAGAAAACAAAGACACTGATTCAAAAAGATACACAAGGTTTGGCAAATGTAGGTTTACAGTTGTTTTGAACAGAAATAATGCTAGAGTTCATAAATAATAACACAAGAATAAACTCTGTGTTTTGCATACTCACAAGTGTGCAGCTACCTTCACTCCACCCTGTGTACACCCCTTTGTTCATTGCGGCATTATTTACAATAGCCAGGATAGGGAAGCAACCTAGGTGTCCATCAGTAGATGAATAGCTGAAGAAGCCACGGCATGTTTATGAAATGGAACATTGCTCATCAATAAAAAAATAATGAAATCTTGCCATTTACAACCACATGAATGGACCTAGAGGATATTATGCTAAGTGAAATAAGTTAGAAAAAGACAAATATTACATGATTTCACTTATATGTGGAATCTAAAATAAACCAAAATAAATGAATAAACCTAACAAAAGAAAAACAGATTCCTAAAGAGATAGAGAGAAAAGCTGTTGATTTTCAAAGGGGTGGGAATGGAAATTTAAATTTTTAAAAAATTAGCAGTATCCCTTACTAATCACTTTAAAGAAAAATGTACTAAGCTTCTTTGACATTTCGAGAGCTATATAATTGTCTGTTGTAGAAAAAAGAATAATTATTACTTGGAAGTGCTGATTTCCTTTACAAAGAACTCACCATGCTTTGAAAGAGCACACAAAACATGACTCCGCTGGTACAATGTACCCAGGTGCTTGGCTTCTCAGGCTCACCCTTGTTCGTCACATGAAGTTCTGGAGGATAATCACTGCTAGACTCAGAGATAATTAAAAGCTAAGGTTTTTCTGAGTAAACAAAAACTATGAAAAGAAAAACTCTTGATTTGAAAGCAAAAGTTAAAATGTATTGAGTGGAATTAATTGGCTGAAAGAAAAACAGAAAGCTACTTCAGAAGACATTCAGAAATTCTAAATGTAAAGTCGAAGAGGTAAAATAAATGTAGTGTACAGACCCCTCAAAGTATGGCCGCCCTTGGAGTCCTTTCCTAAGATTTGCAGTCTCGAGGCTGCCTCTGCACCCCATGTTCAAATCCCTTTTCCTGCCTTTGCTTTCAGCTGGTCCCAGGGTCATCCAGCAGTGTAAGTACAGACCAGCCTTTTTTCTCTTTCTCTTTGCTGCCGAAACAATCTCATTTTCATCCAGATGAGAGCAAGGCAAATGACTGCTTTTCCTGGAAAGCACATGTTTACAATTCCTAATTTTGCAAGGACCAGGGAGTGTAAATTCAGTTTATTAAAACAAGAATTTAGCACATTTGCCGAAGTGGTGATGTTTATTCCTACTGAACTTGAAATTATCTTGGATAGTTCAAAGAGATCTTCAGTCACGTGTAGACAAGGAACAAAAGAACACGATGCATCACTTTTTTAATGTATTTCCCAAGAGCAAGAAAATGATAGATTAAACAGTTAATGTTTTTGCAGTCTTCATTTTATTTCCATCAAGTTATAGAGTAAGGAAAATTTTCATTTTGGCATTTAAAAAAACCCTCCGTTGTATGAAAAATAAAGGTTTACAATTGGCACAATGTTTTTCCATTGGATTCAAGTGGATACTAGGCATTCACAAGAATGGGCTTCTCCAATTTTCCATGGTTTAACATCTGGAAATAGCCAGAGAAAAATAACTGTATGTAGGTGAAGTTCTACTGAGTTTGCCAAAGACATTTACACAGGGCATCTCATTTTGAGCTTCACACTACCCTGTGATATGAGTTAAATGACTTTCTTTTCTGACCCTCCCACAATGATAGGGCTAGAAAAGTCATTTAACAGAAGAAAAACAAGGTCTAGAGAAGTTTTAAGCAGTTTGACCAAGGCTTCATAACTAATCAGTGGAGGAACTGGAACTCGAATCCAGACTGTCTAACTCTCAGATCCGTCCTGCATGACCACACTTCTGATCTGAATCCAATTTTCCAGTGGGGTCTGGTGGACATTGGCAACATGGCTTCTTCTGTAAGTGAGGAGATTTCTTAACAAAGGATGTTCGCAGTGGTGCTGAGGGTTCCCAAGGCCTGTGAAGAATTCTGAGTCTTACCTTCATGCTCATCCCTCACACAGCCTCAGCCCCTGCGCCGAGTACACAGAACCTGCCTCTGCAGTTGAGCTCCCCTACCAATCCCAAATAATTGGTGAGACTGCCAGGAGTGCCATGGAGAGAAGGCATCTTTGGCTGGTTTTCCTAGAGTCAGTGAGCAAAAAAAGCCATGAGTACTGGCAAGTGGACAAAGGCAGGGAATAGGAGTATGACTTGAGTGTCCATCATGTGGCTTTGCTTTCCGTGGCATATTTCTGTTCTGAAGATGAGCATCTTCTTACAAGCCTACCTTCCTGTCCTAAGGACTTAAGCCACCCATAACTATGACTTCAAATGACCAGGACTCCCTTCATAGCACAAATCTTTTTTGTTTTCTTTTTGGAGATGTAGGTGGAAAGGGAGAGGTAGTATACTCAGTAAAACCTTAACTCTATTGTCTTTATCGGATTCTTTATCAGACCTGCAAGGGTTTCAAACTGGGACCATTCCCAATGATGGAAGCCTCCCACAGAGTGTTTCATTGAGCAAGTACTGAGGTTGGCAGTGCCTTCAACTTGACTGCTCTAGACAGAGCATTTGGTCCTCTGTGCACTACAGGCCCCCTGCTCCCTATGACCACACCCACTGCTTAGCTGGCTGTCTGCTCAAGCATCTGAGGCTGTCCCCTGGATTTCAGTCTCATAGGTGCAGAACGTGGCATGGATATTTTCTTATGAAGGGTCAGACACAGAGAGGCAAGAGACTCAGCTCCAGAGAATGGGGCATCTTTTGTTTGGAGTAACCAAGCAATCGGGCAATATTGTAAAGGGGAGGCTGTAAAGTGAGAGGGTTTACTGAGATAAAATAAAAATACACCTGACAGTTTTGCTTCTAATTGAACTACCACAATGAGCTTTTTGACTTCCCACCACCAACAATTTGCAGACCAGCTGAACCTCCAACATCAAACAACATCAGAAAAAAGAGGTCCCCTCCCCCATGCTCAGGCCTTGCACAGAGGTGGGCAGGACTGGCAGCAACACGGAGCAGTAGGGTAGATTTCTCTCCTAATCCCAAATGCAGGGAGTGCGTGACCTGGTGAACAGCTTCCTACTTTGTGGAAATGCTCTCTCGTCTGCTTTTCTCTATCCTCCCTGCCTCATGGCAAACTATCCCTTTGTAGAGTCCCTGTTCCTATGCCGCCCTGTGCCATGTGGAGAGTCTCTTATTCTTTTGATCTCTTTTTGATCAGCTAACACTTTTGCATGCTCAGATTTGTTGCTTGTATATACTCCTTAAACTGATAGAGAGGCAAAGGTAAGGCAATGCAGTCTTTGATTTTTATCTCCTGCAAATTGAAAATGAATTCTAAGTGTGTTTTCAGGAGTGACTTGCTTCTCAGATTTCATCTTCACGAGGCAAAGAAAGCAACTGAACAAACAGTGTGGACCCCAGGAGCTACAAACGCGGCCATCTCTCAGATGTGAGCCGCTCTCTGATCACTTTGATGGTGGGCATCAGGGTATCTTTTTCTACGTACTTCTTTTCTTCACTTCCAAATTTGAAATTACAAGGGGCAAGATTGTTAGTATTTAATTATTAACTTATGTTTATATATTTCTACCTGCATTATTCCAGAAAAGATGTAAAGCAGCATAATGTATAAATTTCTGATCTAGGTTCAGGAGCAGTTCTATTTTATTTTTTTAATCAAATCTACTTGTTAATGACTGACATGTTAATGATTTAATTGATCCAGTAGGTTTGATTCATTTACATTACCATTTACATTGCATCAAGATGTGTTTTCAAGGGAACACCTGAGGTCCTACTCAAAATACCCCATCTTTCAGCATGGGGGTCTTTCATTTTCCATAAGCAAAAGAAAGCGGAACCTCAGAGGTCTCACGCACATCTAAGTGTGGAGAGGTTAAGTAATCTCACCAAGGTTTCATAAATCATGGAGAAGCTCACTTCTTCTAGGTCTATGTTTGTTTTTTTTTTCCATAAGGTGCATTTCTCTATTAGGTACATAAGTCTATACAATTTCTAAAAGAAATCTAGGAGTGGAAAATAGCCACCTGCCCTCAGCATGCTGAGAAAATGCCCAGAAAGCTTCAGGCCCTCAGCACAGGGCCTGCTCTGCACCTGGTGAAGAAAGCTACGCCCACAAGCATCCTGCTGGACCTGGCCGTCAGGATGTGACTGTGTAAACCTTGTAGGTACACAAAGAGTCACGTTTCTGTGGAAGAGCGCAGTTAGGCCAAGCCAGTGGTACGTGAGGTGATTTTAGCAAGACACAGGCAGAATATCGAAAAATTTTGAAGGCACAGCGAAAAAAATTGTTCTCTGCTGTCATTTTCATTTTCAATTCTCTTTCAGTTCTTCCAGTGACATCAAGGAGAAAGCCTCATCTCAGGCTTTAGTAAGATGTTTAACAGCCCTCTCAATCCTGCTAAGTTCAACTGTCAGTGAAGAGCTGGCATCGGGATAAAAAGCTTGGGTGAGAAACAGCAGCTAGCTACAGTCTAGTGCTTCGTTTTTGTTGTAGCTGGACTCACATTTACTCTTTCTACCAAGTGATGCTAGCCGTCAACCTGAGGCAGTAATATAAAGACATCTTCTGAAATAAATATATGCAAGTATTTTAAAAAGTCAATTTCAAGAAAAATGTAAATGAATTATATAGGTAATACGTAAATGATGACGTTTGGAGTAATGGGAGGAAAAAGATAAAGGGCCTCCAGTGGAAGGCAAGCGGATGATCTGAAATGAAATTCCCTCTCAACCCCAACAGAGCTGAGTCTGAGGCCAGCGCTCCTGCTGAGAAGCCACAGGAAGTGGTGAGTGTCTGGCTATTGGCTTCCCCACCTAGAAGCTGAATACAATAAAAATATGAACTTCTCAGAGATTAGTGGTTTAGGATCAAATGAGATATTGTAAGACAAAACCTTGTTACACATTGGGAAGTATACCAATGGAGACGATCGTCCCCATACATGAATGGTGGGGAAGGGGTAAGAAAGAATAAGAGGAAGTTCAAGGACACCAGTTAATCAGCTACAAAGAAAATTCTGCTGTCACTGTGGGTAAATGGGCCTCGTTCTTAGAAAAGCAGGAAGCATCCCAAACTGTACCTTTGTTGTGTAGAAGGGTAGGTATCAGAGGAATAAAAACATCAAAATCAAAGAGTAAAACCTGTTTCAATTGGAGGACCCACCAGGAGGGAAGAGAAAGCTTAGTGGCCTCTGAGTCTGGGTGTGACTCTACTGAGGGTGAAGTCACCACAGAACGGGCTCCATGCCTCACCTTGTGCCTGCTCCCATCCATGACACATGGCTGCACCCCGACAGGTCCCCACACAGGGAGCTGAGCAGTGTGGGCCCATTACATACCCAGCTGCCGAACGGGCTGTTCCAAGTGTCCTAGTTGGGAAGGGACAAAAAGAGGCCCAGTGAAGCCCGAGTGGCAACAATGTTATTAGTCTGCCTTGGCCCCGAGATGCACAGCCCAGAACAATGCCTGACAGAGTGGGTGCCCAGGAAGTGTTTGTTAAGAGAGTGAAAGGAAGAAGAAAGGGAGAAGGGGTGGGGGAGCAGAGGGAGGGAAAGGAGGGGAGCAAAAAGTTCCATTTTCCAGGCCATAGCTCAGGCTGCAGAGGTCGAGGGGGCATTTACCCCATGCCCACACTCAGCTCCCCAGAAGTGATAACACACAGCACAGCGATCCTGAGCACAGGTCTTAGAGTCCGAAGGAACTGAATTTCCATGTCGCCTCGAGCACTTACTAGTATGTGGCCCTGGGCACATGACTAACTTCTGCAACTGTCAGTCTTTTCTTTGCAGCATGGCGCTGATCATCCTGATTTCAGAGTCACTGCTAGCACTAAGAAAGACAAAATATGTCCACATGATAGGTGGGCCAGAATTGCATTTTTAAATATTACTGTTGTTATTACATATCCTCTGCAAAAATGCAGAGAAATTTACTTTGATTCTGTTTAAAGTGTGACACGATATGGATTTTCATTCCATAAACAGATTCTTATACTTCGCTTCCTAATTAGACTGTTATCTGTCATGTTTGTAATTCCTGTGTAATTAAATTGAAATTAAATGTCAATTTACTCTGAATTACAGAGCAATTCTATGTATGCATGCCATGCAATCTGCATTTTGTTAGAAGATGACAACCAAAAATACCCTGACAGTCCCTCTGTAATTACACAGTGATCTGATTAAGATCAGTGTGACAAACTACCTGCCAAAGCCTGAAGAAGAAAAACCATGAGCGGACAGAGGGGTCGGCAGAGGTTAGGTGCAGGGGGGAGGAGCACGTGAGCTGCCCAATGACCCCGCCGCTCCCCAGGAGCGGAGTCCCCAGGAACCCAGAGCACCATGAGCCAAGGACAGTCACTTTCAAAGGGCGTGTGGGTGGATCCTCTAAAAGAAAAAAAAAACACCTTAGCTGCAGAACATAACTGGTGCTGCTTCCACTTCCTCTCTAACTCAGCTCTTTTAATTAGGTTGGCGTCCCAGGTCTCGAGTCCCCGTGCCTCAAAGACAGTGATAAATGTGCAGAGAATACTCAGTCCTCATCCAGGAATCTTATCTTTCTCTAATGCACAAAAGGGCTTCCATCCTACCATTTAAAAAAACTAGAAATACAGCCCTGGCTGGTGTAGCTCAGTGGATTGAGCACGGGCCTGTGAACCAGACAATCTTGGTTCGATTCCCAGTCAGGGAACATGCCTGAGTTGCAGGCCAGTTCCCTGCAGGCCAGTTCCCTGCAGGGGACGCACGAAAGGCAACCATACATTGATGTTTCTCTCCCTCTCTCCTTCCCTTCCCCTCTAAAGATAAATAAATAAAATCTTTAAAAAAAAACTAGAAATACTTCACATTCTATTCTTTTATAAGCAACAAGCATGTTCATATCGCATTCTTGAGCACAACTGCAGTGGAAAAATATGAGGTAAGTAGGATGGGCCTTACGAGTCCCAAGGAATTGAATTTTAATTTCTCCTAGAGCACTTACTAGTGGGTGACACTGGGCACGTCACTAACTTCTCCGACTGTTGGCCTTCTCTCTGCAGCATGGGCGTGAGCGTGCCAGTTTCAAAGAGTTATCACTAGTATTGAATGAGAAAAGTGAGGGAGGGCCGGTGCATGGAAGACAGGAGCCCCGTGTTCTTCAGTAGCACCTGCAGGGCCCTGCGTCCAGGATGCTAAGGCGCTCAGGGCAAATGCAGGCACACAAAAGTGTAAATGCTTTCTCCCCAGTCTCCTCCCCCCAAAGCCACTCTGTGCCCAAGGAGGGTCACTTCTGCTCAGCCACCCTTTCCTTGGCTGGGCCCCTTGGTGCCCTCCTGCCCCAGGGTGGACTCTTTCTGACAGTTAACCAAACTGTCACCCCTAGCACTCCTTGGGGATGAGGACTGGTTATTTTCCAGTAAGTCAGCATAATCCCCTTTTTGGTGCTCACTGAGCCCCAGGCACTCTCCTAGCTGAGTTTTCAGAGGTGGGGCAAGAGGTTCTCTGAGCTCACAAGCCAGCAGTGCACCAGAGAGCAGGCTGGTCAAAGCAGCTAGGGTCATGTGCTACCTGCTGCATGGGGCCTGCAAAGAGCATGAAACCCAGAGTCTTACCTCCACAGCAGGCTTTGTGCCTCACCAGCTCTGACCCCAGGCATGTTGTTTAACCCCCGCGAGTCTCAGTTCTCCCAAATATAAGTGTAAATTAGTATCAACTGTCCTGATGATTGTGCAGGGTTGCTGGAAGAACAAACTAGCCGATGTTGATGACAGCGTCTGGAAAGTGTGGAGACCTGCCCAGGTGTATCACTATTACCATCTTCATAGGAGGTATTTTAGTCTGAGTTCTCTCTTGTCCAGGTGACTGAAAACCCAGCCCAAACTAAGCAGATTGGGGGGGGGAGGGAAGGAACTGGGTTTGGGGGACTCCTGTAGCTAAAATGTCCAGTGTATGTGCAGCTGCCAGCCTGGCCAGGTTCAGGGAACACACCGACTCCATAGACTCAGTTCCTCTGCGCCTCTGAGCTCTGCTGTTGGCTGCATGGTCTTCATTCTCAGTGCGTGGCAACACTGCTCCAGCGCACATCCTCCCCAGTTCAAAGTCGGTGGGATAATGCATGTCCCAGAAGCTCCCACTCCGATCCCAGGACTCATCTGCTTTGACCAATTGGATCACTTGTGTACCAACAAACCAATCACTGTGGCCAGTGAGGTTTGGGCTGCTCACTGGTGCTGATCCCAGCTTCTGGTCCTGGACCCAGGGGTGCCACCATCCTTACCATCTGAATTTCTCAGATGGAGCCAGGAGGTGATGGTTCCCCAGGGGACTGAGAAGGAAGAGTGGAGGCCAGTCAGGATGGCCATAGGCATCCACTAAGAAGTCAAGGAGTTTGTGGTTAGACCGACGCTTACAACCAGGAGTGAGCAGAGGAGCAAAGCTGAAGAACACCTCCAGTTAAGGATGAGACGGATACAACTAGACAGAATTCTGACTTACAGTAGCAAATAACAGGAGGAAATGGCAAGGAGCAAATGTGTCCCCACTTCATGCAGCTTTGGAACTCCAGAGTTGAGAGTTCTGTCCCAGAAAAGGCAGCAAGAATAACCACTGATGGATAGAAACTTCACCCAAATGATAAAACGACTTTCAGTGTGTAGCTAAAGGTTACTTGAACTTGGCTTTGACACTAGGGGCGGACCCCATCTCTGGGAGCATTTCTCCCCCACTGCGTGTGCGACTGCACACATCATCAGAGTGTTTTTTCAGGCCCTCGTCTATTTGCCGTCTGACCCTGAATAACACGCCTCACTTTCTGCCATCATGCTCCCTCGCTTCTCTTCAAATGGAAAGCTAATGCACACCCTCGACCGGCTGCTATGGAGGTGGCACTGAGCCAGCTGTGTGCTCTGCTTGCCTGTTGGCCAAGGACATCGCCATGGGAAATGAATTCTGATACATCTGCCTGAAAAATTTTTAAGGTCACTGTGCTTGTTGCATGTGTCTCTTGTGTTCTAAGTATTTCAGAATTTTGCATAATGGGCAACATGAAAAAGTCAACATTTCCCCCTTTTTCATCTGCCAAATTCCATGGATGATTTTAAAAATGCAACATTTTCTCCGAAAAGGAAATTGCTATAGCTGAGTATCTTTTAAAAGTAAGCCTACTATTGCCCACAATGTAGTCATCTGTCTCGTGAGATTGCTTTCTCTGTTTGGTCATTTTGGAATTAAAGGAGCCTAAATGGGTCTCCAGGACTTCAGCTGGGCACGTGGTGAGCTGGCTCTTCCTCTAATGCTAATTTTAACGCAGCGTGGCTCTCTTCATCCAGAAGGGCAATTCAGCTGCTCGCAAACTAATAAAGCTACATGTTTGTCCTTGTCTTTATGTTTTCCTTTTTGTTTGACTAATTATTATCTGGACATCGGAATTTAAAATTCATTGGGTATATAAAGAGATCCGCTGCAAAGCTAGTGCCCCTGGGCCTCTGGCCCAGAGTCTCTCGCTGTTAAATACCTGTGTGTCTTTTCACATAGGCAGATGTCCCACGTCCATACAAAGAGTACACACACACACACACACACACACACACACACATATGCACTTCCCCATAAAGGGCAATAGTATATATTTTTCTGCAACCTGCTTTTTTTCTTTATTGAACACCATGTCTTAGACGGCATTCCATACCACCACTCATGGGATTCTTTTTTGTGGCTGCCATTGAGCGACTGCATCTTGTTATTATAAACTGCACTGTCAGATTAATTTCTAGTGGTGGAATTGCTTCATAAATTCATGTGTGCATTTTATTGTATTTGAAAAAGTATATCAATTCTGAAGATTCAGCATATTCACATACAACAATAAAAAACCTAACAGTGCATTAAGGAAAAAGTAGTCTTCCTGAACACCAGTGTTCAAAAGCCATTATGTCCCCATTACCAGGGCAACTGATGCTACCAGCTCCTTTTACATTCGCCGAGAAATGCAATGCTCCACGCCTGCCTTTTTCTCACTCAACCACATACTGTGGCTATACGGCTATATGTTAGCATGCAGAGAGGCTTTCATTCTCTTTTAAAGTTGAGTAGTACAATATGGAGGGATGGTCCATAACTTAATTGAGCCAGTTCCCTTTTGATAGATTTGCAGGTTATTTTCCATTTTTTTGCTTATTCAAACAATGCTGCAATAAATAATCTTCTATACACATCATTTGGCAAAAGGACAAGTATCTCCAAAGGAGGATGCATTTATAGAAAGAAAGCTATTGGATCAAAGAATAGCTGTATTTGAAAATATGATAGCTACTGCTGAATTGCCCTCTATGGAGGTCATAGCCATTTAGTTGTCCAATACCAGTGCATAGGGGTGACTGTTTCGGCACACTCTCACCTGACCAGAAGACACATAATGTATTCAGAAACCTTTTCACCTCTGACAAACTGAGAGAGTAAGTGGCGTTTCATTATGTTGTTAATCTGAGGGTCTCTTCTTATGAATGTGCGTCTTTTACTATGTTTAAAAGTCACTTATACTTCCTCGTTTATAATCTGAGTATTCATGTTTTTGTCTATTTTTTCCATTAGTTTAGCGTTCTCACTTTTGATTTGTAGAAGAATTTTATATACTAACAAAAGCTCTTTTGTGAGTTATAATTTACAATTTGCTATTGTCTATTTTCATCATGCAGAAAAATTAATTTTTGTATAGTCTAATTATCAGTCTCTTAAGGAGTTTATGTCATGCTTAGAAATGCCTTCTGTAGATTACTGTTTTAATTCTGTCCTATCTTTTTCAGGTACTGTCTTAAATTTTTATAGATTCAGTATTTTAAATTTTAATAGATATTTATAAGTTGTCCTACAAAGACATGATACCAACATATACTCCAGACACAGTATATGTTACTCTTCTTGATGTCTGTGGGTTATCTCTCATGATTTGCCCATCCCTCCATAATTTTTCACATCCTTACAAGCAAAGGTTGTGTCTTCTATGCATTTTAAGTCATGGTACCAAACACAAGTGCTCCACACATGAAGAACAATCAATAGTGTTTTCTTTTTTATTGGGAATTATTTTGAACCCAGGAAGGATGCCCATGTCACATCTCGGCTTGCTACCTCCAGGACGAGTGATACCTGGAAGGTGGGTTACTGGGTACCTGAGACCACATTTTTGAAGCACAAGTTAGGAATCATCATCTAATTATTTTTGGATTTGTTAATTTATTCACACCTATTTCTTTTCAAAATATAACAGTAAAACGACCTTATAACTGCATATTACAAATCTCCTTTACTGAAATGATAGGAATGCATAACATTGGGGTCACCACAGAAAGCCCAGGATGCTATAAATAGGAAACCCAGGGAGCTGCCGTGATTCCTGAAGGTTGGATTCCTGGGGAAAAAGTAAGAAAGCCTAGAGAAAGCCAAAAGAGAGACCACTGCCTGCTGAAAGCATGCTTGCCACTTAAATAGGATGTCTATTTTTATATAATAGGAGACTTAGACTATAGCGCATGGGATACTATTAAGTGTTATTAAATATGAACTACTGGCACAGAGAGGTTCTCAGAAAACAAATCTCTCTCCTGTGGTCTGTCTTCCAGAGGTTCCTAGGTAAGTTTAGTGTATTCCTCTCAAATAAAAAATAATTATAATTAAATATGGTACTTCAGCGTAATGCGAAAGCTTTCTGATGAATTCAACTCTTTCCCATCACACTGGAGAGCAAATGGACAAGACTGTATAAATTGGTAGAGAAAGAAGCTGAGAGAAATCATATTTAACATTTTCTGAAATTACTAGGTCTCCCTCAAAGAACAGGTCCCAGCTTAGTCTTCCCTCTGCAGTGATCAGTGGCAAAAATCTCTAAGGTGGGAGGTTTCCTAGTTAAGGGACTCAGGACCTTACAAGAGGTCGTGACATTTGTTGACCTTTGGCTGTTCAGCATGTTTCCTCTTCTGATGACAACCCTTCCACGTTCCTTGAGGGCCTCACCTGTCTCCAGTTTCTGTGAGCGTGGGGGATGTGCTGGACCCATCCCCAGGAAACTAGCATGTTATTTAGGCCTGGTAAACCACTGACTTTCATTCCTTTGCCATGGTGCTTAGGTCAGGAATGGATACAGGGTCCAGTTCACACTCAGTGAGAGGAAGCCCCGAGAGTTTTACTGGGACCACCGGGAAAGAGAAACGCTCTCTCTGATGGGAGGCTAAGCTGGAAGAAACAGAGTCAAGAACCTGCTTGAGAACGAAACCCACTGACAGGAGAGTCAGGCCATGTGAAATACAGGAGTTCTTGAGTCCTAAGGACATGATATGAACCCCTAAATCTTGCCATGCCAGAGACAGTTCAACAGATTCATTCCCGGACTGCTAGGAGAGCCACGAAAAATATCACCCTCCCTGCCCCATTTTAAATTGAACTTGAATTGGTTTCTGTCTGTGACAACAAACAGAGTCCTAAATAACACAGTAGAGGAATTGGGAAATTCCGCTCATGAGTGAATCCATAAGACTTCATAAATATGTTCCCGCATCAGTCAGTCAAGACAACATATTAAGCCCAAGAATACCTGTGATGTCTTATGGAATCTAATTTAACAATAATCAGTAAATTGCCATTAATTGTCATTTGCAATCTCCCACTAGAAACTTTTGGGGGATTTTCCTTTCCCGTAAGTTTCAGTAAGACACTCGTACATCCACTTCACTTTGATACAGATATACGTACTAGGGCATTTTCTGTAACTCAGACTGAAATCCATTCAGTCAGGCAAGCAGTACGTAGACATACACAAATAGCCACATACAATAAAATTTCATGCCAAAAGGCCTCATCTTCACACAGGTTATAATAAAGGAGCTCATGTTCCTCTGTAGTATAAATTATTTAAAAAGCCAATTTAAGAAAAAATGTAGCAAAAATAAGAAGTATTTGGAATAAACTACTGAGAAATATTCCAAACTCAACTTTTCTGAAACATTGTAAAAACAGAATGGAAATCCTTAGTGTGTCAAAACCAGCTCTGTCTTAAGGCAAGATGATGTTCTAGACAAATGGTCCTCAAACATGTTTGCACATAAGAATCACCTGGTGAGGTGGTACATACACATACAGTTTTCTGCCAGGACAGCCAAGCCAAGAGAAATGGAATCAGGTCCTATCCTATACTTTCTGACCTAAAACCTGCCTTCTAGCCCCAGAATGTAAAACTCACGCTAAAGCTCAGGTGTATGGAGATAGACAGATATACAGATATGGATACGGATATGGATATGGATATAGATTACATACATATATCCTTTACTTGTACCATTACCTCATTAAGTCCTCATAATGACCCTGTGGAGTAGGAATTACTAAGCAATGAGGTAGTTATAACTATTGTCTCTCTTATTACAGATTAGAAATACAGAGTTTGAACACTTTTCTCAAGGTCAAATTCAGAGCTCCAACCCAAGACTCTTAACCTTCCCAACATATCAATTTGACAGCGAGTACCATGATTGACGCATGAAATCAATAACTAAACTTTACTAATAACACCACTAAAAAATGAAATAGACTAACACTGCTCACAAAGGGAAAAATAAGCAAAGAAAATAGTATTCCTAAAAATAAAAATATGTATCATAGGGAGCTAAAAACAGTTTCTAACCCCTCAGAAGCCAATTTTAAAAGACAAACAAAAAAACCATTGCACATTTATTTTAAAGGTTTACATACAAGAGACTCTACAGTCTGCGCTTTTTAAAAGTCCTATATCTCATCTCTTCCCTTAATAGCTAATATGAGTTTTAACAGATGTGCTAAACACTGATGCATGGCCCCAGAGATGGGCGTCCCACCACTGTGTCATCGATAGCCACAGTAATGAGGGTGCAGACAGCATAGAAATTCCAGCATATAAACGGCATAAGCCCTTTGTTTTACCTCCTGCTCCCATGAACTCTAGATCTTACTGAACATCAAAAAGATCTCCTTTTTGGACACAAGTAGGAACACAAAGACCTTTAAAAACCATCTAGAAATAGTAACAAGCAGTATCATATGAAGAAGAGATTATGGTGAGGAAGTAAAATTGCAGGTACTTATAAAGGGCAGTTGAAGGAAGTTTCCGTTACAGCAGCAACAAAATACAGTCTCGGGTTCTTCTCCAGTTCTGATTCACTTTATCTTCGCTAGGACATGCTCACTGGGAAGTGATATTTCTATAGGTTAATAAAATCAGAAAAACATCATGATGTCATGCAGGTTATTCATATCACAATGTCACGCCAGTGTCGTGCACTTTGTGTAAGCAGGTCTTCCATCTCTGGCCAATGGAATCTCTAATGGCATTGGTAGGCTGCCTGGGCATCTTTAATGGCCTGCATCTGATACATCGCTGGTCGCCAACACCCATAGGCTTTTGTAAAATGCCCTGCTGATGGGTACTGAAAAGTTAATGGAAAAATCACTCCTCGATAATAAAACATCAATGCTTGACTTTCTGGCTTAGTAAAGTTTTTTTTTTATATTAGGGAAGGCAAATGGAGACCTGCCATGATGTCTCTCAAAGAGATAAAAAGACTTGCAATTGTCCTTCAATCATTTTTTTATAATGGTAATTTAAATTAGGATACCTTCATAGATATTTAGCTTGTTCATGCTTTTGGCAGGTTTCTCATGTTTTTATATTACATTCCTCCTAATTTATGACACGCCTTCCTCTCTTCCTTCAGCTAATTTATTGGTCCCCTGCTGTATGTTCATTATTGTACACAGAGTAAGTACAGGAAGACTCACGTCCAGCCTCGAATCCTCACACTCTACTGAGGAGTAAGAAATGTCATATAAACAATTAGAAAGCAGTATCATCCTAAATTATCAATTAGTGTAACAGAAGTTCTGAAAGAGTACGATGTGACCAACTGCTTAGAAGGCTGCAGGAATTCTTCCCAGAAAAGGTGATATTTAAGCTGAATGTTGAAACAAAGAATCAAGATAAGGGGAATGGACAGTCCAACATACTGTGCTGTTGTGTACAAACATGACACATGAAAGAACATGGTCATATTGGGGTTCAGAAAATACTTTAGCTAAACACAATATGCATAGGACATGTCAGGAATGGATATTATAAATATAGCCCACGGCAGATTTGATGGGCCTTCTTTGGCATGGTGAGGAATTTGAATATTACCTTGTAGGCAAGAGGGAGTTCTCTATTAAAGGGTTTGAGGCACATCAGGGATAAATTCCAACACAGGTTATATTGTCAGTGTTGTCTCATTTCACTGAGGCAGCTACGAAGGAGCATTTACTGGCAAGAACACTGGGTAAGTATTGGGATGAGCTGCTGAGGGAGGTTGGGAAACCACCTCAGGAGGTCTTTAAGAATAGACTAAATGATAATTTGTCTCAGATGCTTCAGATGTGATGACCCGTTAGGGCAAGGGGGTGCCTCTGAGTCACTTCCAGATTGCACAGTCCCACTGTTCATGGAACACTGTAGTGAATACAGCCCTGTGCTGATGAGCAATTAGGGCTTGATCGTGTGATTGCAGATTGATTACAAGATTACAGAAAAAGAAATGGGTAGAATGAACACTAGATGTACGAGGCAGTTGATCTACTGAAGACAGAGCAACCTGGTTTAGGAAAGGTGAATTTTCCCCTTGCTTTCTCGTAGGCTCATGATCTATCCTTGCCGCACTATTTTTCTGAAGGCTCTCCGAACGTTAGAGCAGGTACCATCAGGCATGAGAAGACACAATAATAACGAGCTCTAAAAGAAATAAAAGAACTCATCCTACATTAACTCAGTATATGTGGGGGTGCCTTGCACCATTGCTCAGGAAATTAGTTAAACTAGCTATTGTTGAAGGTGTCCTCTGAGACTGTTAATAATCCCCAGAAATTTCATAGTTTTAGAGTTTAGAAAATAAGTTCATCCCAGAAAGGACTGAGGTGAACAAGGCTTTTACAAATGAGGACACTGAGGCTGAGAAAATTGCAGTGACCTGCCCAGACTATATAGTTAGTTACTTAGTGTCCCGACCTTCATTTAACCACCCTCAGAAACTCGATAAAATATTCAGGAAATATTTTGTCTGAATCTTAGCTGCTGAAAAATCTTTCCAAAGTAAGGGAACAAGAGTTGGAAGGGTGAGAGAAAGGCAGAAAACGAAGCCACAATCCAAATAAAGTACAGCTAAACAAATGACATCTAAACACTGGAACTCAGTTTCACTTCAGGGTTATGAACAGCACCAAGCAGATAACCAGCTGGCACATACGTGCTCTTGGTAAACAGCAGCCTTCGAATTTAAAAACAAATCTCGGAAAACACTGATAACAGATTAAGGAAAGGCTAATAATAACAAAATAATAATTATATTAATAATTATTATTTAACCATAAAGCGATATCATGAAATTCCATGCAACTTATTTTGCTACCAAAATAAAATAAGACTGGGTTGATAGTTTCATTAAACTGTGTATAGCAATTAAATTTTATTGAAACTAAAATACCAAGGCTTATAAGATACACTATTACCTTATGTCTTACTGAGACAGAAAAGACACTGCCAATTAAACCACAATATGCCATTGATTTTAAGATATACAAAGATTCCAGGGTTGCTAAATGGAGAAAAAAGTTCTGCATTTAAAAATATATGAAATATGGTGGTTAAATATATCACACTGGGGGCTAATAATAACTAGAGGTACAGAGGAAGCATAGCCCCCTCAAGTATCCCAGTAACCTGTTCCAAATGGATTGCAGATGAATAAAGGACCACCTTCACAGTACTGAAGACGTCACAGTCCAGGGACCTAATTTTATATTACAAAGTCACCTTTAGACGTAGAAGGCATAGCGTTTGTTCTGAGACATTATGGAAGGGGATCAAGGCAAAGAAGAAGCAGGTGACTGAAGCATCCAGGTGGTCTTTGTACTAATCAAGCTCATTGGCAGAGAAAATTTAATATGATAAATCCTAGAAGTAGTATTTTTCTATCAAAAAGTAGAAATGTTTTAAAAGGGATGAGCACTATCAAATTACCTTCCAAAACATAATAGTTAAAAGCAAAATTGTATGTGAAAATTTTTATTTGCCCGTAACTCCACCAGCTCTAGGAATTATCAGTGATTTAATTATTGTAAATAATAGATGAAACATTTAAAAATCATCTCATTTTAATTCAAATTTTAACATTATTAGCAAGGTTTAGAATATTCTCTTTTGTTTCTTGGTCAACTACATTTACTTTTCCAAATCACTGGTTCATAGATTTTGTGTGGTTTCCTATTGGTTACTATCTTTGTTAATTTGTGAAAACTCCTTACATATCATTGATATTATACTATGTATACATATATATTTTACTATATATGAGGATAAATATATAGATACACAGAGGTTATTCCTTGACCTATCATTTGTTCTTTAATGTTATTTGCTAGTTTTTTCAACATGGCAAAGTTTCAAATTTTTATGTAGTAATACATGTTAATCTTTTTTTCTTGTAGTGTCAGAGTTCTGTGTCATAAAGGCCTGGAGACAATAAAGTACTGCCTTTAGTAATTTTTTATGTTTAGATCTTTCATTCAATGAAATTTTTACAAAGTAGATATTTAACTTTGTATTTCGAAGAGAAATCTAATTGTCCTAATATCTTACATTATAAAGTATATTCCTGCTTCATAAATGCAATGTTTTTTTAAACTCTCTTTACCATTTTATTGATTTATTTATCCAATGGTTTAATAAAATTTCTTAATATGTATTAAAGTAAGTCTCTCCACAATAAAATTATTTTCAGAACCTTTTTGAGTAATCTTGCACATATGAACTTTCAGATAATCTTTAAGTAAAAAAAAAAAAAAACCTTGGCAAGTCCCCTCCCACTGACTTCCCACCAAAACCATATTAGATTTATAGTGGGAATTTCAAGAGATTGATAAACAAATCTGAAGAAGAGGATATCTTTACTTCTATATTTATTCGGCCCTATATCTCTTTGGGGAAAATGCCATTGCTGACTTCATGAAGACTAACATTTCTTGTTACATTTAGTCTGAGACTTTTCACAGTTCTTGTTTCTACCATTAATGAGCTTTAAAAAGTGGTAAATGATTATTGATTAACTAAACTATGTCTATACATTCATCTTGCTTCCAAACACTTTTGTTCAATGCTATTATGATTAGTTATTAGATAAATGCTATTTCATTTACATCTATTTGATTTCCTAGGCATATGGTCATGTTTTCTGCAAATAATAATAATCCTTACTTCCATCACAGATGCCATTTACTTATCTTATTGCACTGACTAGAATCTTCAAAAAAACCTAAATAATAATAATAGCATCTATATTTGGCCCCCAAGTTAAATAAGAACACATTTAGTATTTAATGTAATTATAATTTTTTTATGTGTAACACTGTTTTTTATATTTAGGAGTTTCCCATCTCTTCCTATTTGTTTTTGAACTTCCACCAAGAATAGATGCTAAACTGATAGATTTGATAATGTTGTGCTATCCTTGAATAAATCCTATTTGATTACACTCTATTTGTTAAAATAATTTAAAGCATCCTTGCACTTCTAGAATAAATCTCACTTGAGCATGAAATAGCCCTTTATATGATTTTTAATGTACCATTTAACATTTCTACACCTATCGTCATAAGACCAATTTTACTCTGGTTGCTGCCCTTGTTGTTGACCTCAAAGGTGTACTGTCCTATCTGAGTGTGTGACTCCCCAGCCATTCTTGACCCCTCTTTGTTGAGTTTTCTTTCCCATATGCTCAGCAAAGCCTTTTTCTTTTTAAAGATTTTATTTATTTATTTTTAGAGAGGGCAGGGGAGGGAGAAAGAGAGAGAAAGAAACATCAATGTGTGGTTGCCTCTCACATGGCCCCCACTGCGGACCTGGCCTGCAACCCAGGCATGTGCCCTGACTGGGAATCAAACCTTCGACCTTTTGGTTTACAGCCTGCACTCAATCCACTGAGCTACACCAGCCAGGGCTCAGCAAAGCCTTAAGGGAAGCCCACGTCAGTTGTGGGCCTTTTGTTTCTCTGCACGTCCTTCATTTCTGGAACTCTGCATTGCAACTTCTGGTTGTTTCTGCCTCTGCAAACTCCAGTCTCCATCTCTACAAATCAGCAGGCTTTGTGTGGGCTTCTTCTGCCAGTGCCTATGTCTGAAAATTGCCTTCAAGCATTAAGCCAAGAAGACCTTAGGGCTTACCTCATCTGTTCCCTTCTCTAGGGGATCACGGTGTGCACTGACTCTTGTCCAATATCCAAAAGTAGTTCTTTCTTATATTTTGTCCAGTTTTACTGCAGTAGCTTCAATCTGGTCATTGTTACTCCTCCTAGTGTGAAAGCAGAATCCCAGTGCCTTTTTGATGGTAGATATGTGAAACTCTTTGTATTTCCCCAGTACTTAATTTCCTGTTCAGTTTTTGTTTTTGTCCTCTTCTCTTGAAGCAATTTGTATAATTTTAATTTCCTTACAGAATGATCTAATTCATCTGGATTCCCAAACTTAAATGATTATTCTCTTCCAATGATAGTACTGCCAAATTTAGCAAATAACAATGTAGGACACACATTTAAACTTAAATATCAGCTAAATAATGAATTACAATTTTGTATAAGTAAGGGAATATACTTCTAGTGTAAGTGTTGCAGTGTAACGAGTGGCCGGGGGAAAATAAAGGCGGGACCCTCACCATCACCGTCTAACAAAGAACTTAATACAGGAGGCTAAATGCAAAAGCTCACCTGCTGACCCAGTAGTCCGGAGCCTGGTCTGATAAGGCTGCCAGGCATCCTGAACAAGTGAAACTATGAGAGTACAGGAAGGGAGAGCCCTTGAAAGTTTGTGTGCATCATCTCCACCGGCTGGGAAAAGGAAAACTCTGAGACTGTGTATTCATCCCACCGCTTAGAAAGGGGAAGGGGAGGGGGGTCCAAGGTGCCCCCCAAAAAAGCCCATGAAACAACTTTGGTTAACTGCCTGCCTCCCATCACGTATGCAAAATGAACAAATAGAGTCTGCAGCAAGGTAAGGATTAGGGCTAAGAGACCCCCACCCATACCCGTGATTGAGTAGTCATGTCTCCCCAGGAAAGCCAGCACCACCTTTACCTGTCAATCAATATGCAGCTTCTTCACCCCCATCCCACCAACTATGTAAGTCCTCAGAACAAAGTACTCTTTCTTGTCCTCATGGCTTTCTTGCGACATGGGGGACCGCTGGTCACCTCTCTGCTGGCCACCTGGCCTCTGGCCACCATTGCTCTAGCCACCCTTGCTTTTGCTTTCCTGTTAGGATTTAGCATTAACAAACTTGGCTTGCACACTAGTAGGTTCACTGGCCTATAATTATTTACTGTTTCAACAAGAACTGAGTTTCTGGATGTTTCTTCTGTAACATAAGTATGTCCCATATATCAGAAGAGTGTTGTTTATCTGAAATTCAAATTTAACTGAGTGTAGGCTATTTTCTCTGGCAAACCTATCCATTAAGCATCCTGGTTTAAAAAAAAAAAGGTTTCATTTTCATTGATTAAGGCCAGTGCTTTTGTATGTTTTGGGGATTAATTGTATAAAATATAGCAAATTCTGCCTTCTATTTATTAATTTCTTGCTCTCTTGTGTTCACTTGTGATTTATGTGGTTGTTCTCATCTAGTTTCCTACAGGTTTGAGTCATTTGCACTAAAATAATAAAACAGCCTGAAGTCTCGGAGCAGCTGGATCACGTGACGGAGGCTTCTCAATGAAGAGGGCTCATTTGCATTAATTTCTAAAGCATTAGTAATTTCTGTTACTTCCTCTCCATTGAAGAGTCATTTAGAAAAAAAATTTTTTCCCAATTCTGAGTGGATTTTCATTATTTTGTTTTACCATTGAAATACAATATTTTGGTTTTGCAGTCATAATGTGTCCCAGAAGTTTTCTAATTTGAGGGGAACAAATGTTAAAGCTTTTTGCAGGCCAAGTATATAATTAAATTTTGTGCATACTTTATATGCATATTGGAAAAATATTTATTTGCTTCCTGCTAATATCGAACAGTAAAATAGAACAATGTTGGTTAATCACATTATTTAAATCCTTTAAGTTTGTACTTGTTTTGGTGCAGTTTACCTTAAACAAAACTGTAACAAACAGAAACATTCCTGAATTTTTGCTCAAGATCTGTGAATGTAACGAGCTTTTCTCTCCGTGATTTATGAAGCATCTTTAAACCTGGCTGACTCTCTGTGAAGAAGTGTCCTTTTACAGGGATTGATTAGAAAACATATCATTGAAAGCCGGTTAACCCCTGTTCAGAAGGTAGTAAAAGCCCAAAACATGGATGGGGTTACATAGACCAAATGCTTATACAACTCACCAGAGCCGAACTTGTTCATTCTTCCACATAAAAAGCATGATAGCCATTGGTTTCATCAATTAATTGCTTAAAGGGATATAGAGAAGGCTGGCAGAGATTTTTGTAACATTTTAATTTAGCCTTCAAAGTAAAAGCCTGCAAGGGCAAAATTGGAATTTTACCCTCTATGAACAGTTTAGGGAGAGAGACAACAAAAAAACCCTCCAAAACCAGAGGTTGGATTTGACTAATGCTAACCAGTCAATCACAAAATGAAAGGAAGAGTCAGTTCCATGTCTATGTGTAATTATGAAAACTTCCAAATGGTGCTGTTTTTAGTTTTCAGGTGTATCAATCACAGGTTTTGTGGAATAAACTGGACTTTCAAAATGTGGAGTCGTTTTCATTTTTCTGAGCTTTTCAGTGGATGGCACCTATCTTTCAGAATACTTCCTGAAATGGCTTCTCTATAGAGTGATATTACAATTGTGGAAACACACAGAGGCAGGCCCTTGGCTGTGAGGATTATAGCAGAGTAGTTAGAGCAAAGGCTAAAAAATTACGCCTCCTGGGTTCGAATTCGAGTTCTGACACCTCTTAGATAAAGCATGTAATCTCCCTCCCCAAGGTTCAGTTCTTCAACTTTAACACAGAGATGATGATGACATGCCTCTCTCCACAGACCTGACACTCATAATATTTTATAAGCATCATAACCTGACTTAGCAAAATCTGTAAATAAAACACTGTTTTCATGTGGTTTTATTTTAAGCACTTCAAAATGCTGGTCCTCAAGCTTTTTGCAAAAGTCCTACCATTGTTGGCTTTGACCAGGGAAAAACCCAAATTGATTACAAAGAAGATCAATGGTGCCATGTTCCAGTTACTGTGATTGTTGCCACATAGAAAACTGACAAGAGGGTTTCACCTTCGCACCGCTGACAAAGTCAGCTCAATGACCTCAAGCATGTAGTACAGATGACTTTCCCCAGTCAGGCTGCTCACTACAAATCTCCCTCCAACTGGCCCAACAAGATGACATTTGGTAACTCACCCTTCACTGAAAAAGCTCCCACAGGAGTATAGACCCCACAAAAGCCAAGACCCTGTCTTTTTGGCCATCTTGTATCCAGAAGCTAGAACAACGCCTGGCTTATACCTAATATAAATGCACAAAACATTTGTATGGAGATGTAACTGATAAATAACATTGCATCACTTTCAAGTGCACCACCTAATAATTGAGTGTTTGTATGTGTTGTGAGACAACCGCCATGGTAAGTCCAGTTAACTAACATCCATCGCATATCTTTAAATGTATTATTGAAAGGCGTATTGATAGTGAAATGAGGTACATTTTTAATTCTTCAAAGTTTATAAAGAAATAAAATTTTAATATCACCCTGTCAAAGCCATAGGAAGTCACAAATGGAAACATCAAGTCTGATTTTTAGAAACTGTGATAAAACTTAAAATGGAAGTGAACACGCCTAGAGAGGCAGTGCGGTGTGATCGAAAGCTCACCAGGCTGGGGGTCAGACGCTTGGGTTTCAGACCCAGTTTAGCTTCCAAGCAAGTTACTCACTTTCCCTAAGCTTCACGAACAGTTCCCTGGCTGGTAAAGCAGCAGTCCCTGTGCTCATGTCACAGACAAGTTCAAATGAGACCGAGGATTTTTAAAAAGACTTTGAAACCTAGAAAGCACTACACAATACAAATGAGTATTTAAAAATGTGAAGTATAAAAACTATATTCATTACACCAAGCATAAGGAATACATTGAGTCATAAATGAAAAACTGCAAAAAAATATAAACATTTAGCAGAGCGATTTTCTTACAAGAAAAAAAATCCAAAAAGTGTGTCTACATAGCTGACGCCCATTGTTTGATACCTGAAAAGAACATCTAATCATATACGCTGTATTCAGTGCCGGGAAAAGCTATTTTGTTTTGCATACATTCTCTTCTTTATTTTTGTACAAAATTAAACTTACTGTCTTTATTTATAGAACAAGAAATAGCTCCGCTGCTTACATTGTTTCTTTCCTATCTTGTCAACAGAGCCCAGAAAGCACATGAAATATGCGGGTAGAGAACTTCAGAGCCTCAGGAAACACATCTCCTACTATTCCGTGCACAAACACAAAGGACTGCAGAAGTAGGGAGGAAGATGCACACACAGCACACAAGTCCCTGCCTCGCGCGTCCCTGACAAAGCCACTGGGAAAGGAGATTAGCAAACTTTCAGTTCTTTAAACGGCCGAGATGACTAGTCTGCAACACAACCGCATGCTGTAAACAAGTTGAGGTGATATGAAATGCTAGCTGAAACTGCTTTCTTTCACTGGTTTCTCTGGTGAAATATTCGTTATAGTGGTCCTGATGCTTATAAAATCTTTGGTTTTACGGATAAGTAGTGAGAAAATAAGCCGTGGGCAATGCGTGTAAATGTTTGAATCAAGGCACAGAACCTCTGGATCATAAATGTCTAAAGGTTTTGTTCTTTTATGTACATGGACAAACACGGCCCTTTAGGACAACACAAGATCCATGATAGGAAATAGTGTTTCTGGGAGAGAAAATTCTATTTTTTTAATTTGCAATAGTAAAAGTTTTATGTATCATTTCCTTTTGGCTGATGTCCATGGAAGCAAACTTACTTAATTCTGTTTCTCTTAAAAATCTATATTTTGTTTTCCTTCATTGTGTTTCCTGGAATTATCATCTCCTCCCTCTCTATTGTAACGTTCCCATCAGGACACAAACACTTTGTTATTTCTTCCATTTAACAAAGTGCATAGACCCCATGAAACCTTCCAGCTATTACCTCATTTTTCTGCTGCTCTCTTTTTTGAAATTTAAAAAAATATTATTCATTTTTAGAAAGAGGGCACGGGAGGGACAAAGAGAGGGGGAGAGAGAGAAAGAAAGCAAGCAACACCACTTTGTTTTCCACTTATTTATGTATTCATTGGTTGCTTCTTATATGCGCCCTGACCGGAATAGAACCCGCGACCTAGATATACTAGGACGATATTCTTACCAACTGAGCACCCAGCCAAGGTTATCATTTTTGCAGGAACAAGCCTAGGGTAATTTGTAGGACAAGGGCACTGATCTGGGTCTGACTTCCAAGGCCAGCCAAAGAGCCCTGGAGAACCCTCTACTGACCTCCTTATGAACCATTCTCATTATACTCCCATTATAATACTAAAATCGCAGCCCAGGGACAGTGATTCTTCCATCATTTTTAAACATGTGATGTATGTATAGGCATGTTTTCTAACTGTACCTGCGCAGGAATGTCCCCCACCTATGCATGTGACAAAACTCACTTTGATGTTTTATCAGGGTTTCCCTGATTAAAGAGGAATCTGATCTGTGGTTGAAGATGCCACTTAAGAGAGGTTACTTTCCCAACCCACAATCGGTGTCCTTGCTTGACTGCTAGCAATGAAGTACCACCCTTCATAGAATCATGTCGGAATTGTCTTTTGGTAGCCAACTACTGAGTAGTTGAACCTAGTCTGGCGGGTGACATAGCCACTTCCTAAGATTTCCTACACTGTCTTCTGCTATCTTTTAACTATGCATCTATAAAATGCTGTAGAGGAGGAAGAATCAGCTAATCTCCAGTGGGCCTGTGTGTGCGTGCACAAAAGCATGGTGGGGAGTTGAGAAGTACATGGAATAAAATTGACACCAATAACCGAAAGATAAGCAAAAATTTATCATCCTCAATATTCACACGATCCATAAATATATAAAAAGAGGCAATCTCGTTAGTAATTGAGAAATGTAAATACAACCATAATGAGAAGTGCTATTCAGCCAAAAAGACAAGAATGAAAACATCTCATGCTATCAAGTGTTCGTCAGCATGGAGAGCAATGGCGACTCCCACACACTGCTGGTGAGGTGTGAGCTGGTATAATTAGTATGGGAAACTACTTAGCAGTATCTATCAAAGTTAAAAATGGTTAAAAAACACAAACCTCTAGCTCTGACTGGCATGGCTCAGTTGCTTAGACATCCTCTGTAAAGCAAAAGGTCACAGGTTCCATTTCCTGTCAGGGCACATGCCTTGGGTAGCAGGCAGTACAGGTTGGGGCAGGCAAGAGGCAACCCACTGACGTTCCTTTTCTCTTGCACGTAGGTATTTCTCTCCCTCTTTCTCTCTCTCTTCCACTCTCTCTAAAAACAAATAAATAAATCTTTTTTGAAAAAGAAACCAACAAAAAAAATCTAAGGCCAACAATTCTATTCCAAGTTACATGACCAAGAGAAATTCAGCTATGTGTATATCAAAAGATAGGCACAAGAAATGTTTATAGTAATAATATTTGTAATAGCAAAAACTAGAAACAAGCTAAATATCTACCAACAGTAGAAGAGGTAAATAAACTGTGGTCTATGCATAGGATACAATGCTATTCACCAGTATAAACAAATTCATTACAACTCTATCCAAAACCTGGAACCTGATTCAAAATAATACACAGTACATGACTCCATTTTTATAAAGTGCTAAAACAGGCACGATTCGCACATATTCTGAGCAACCAGGAGAGGAGCAGGGAAGGGATGACGTGGGGAGAGAGGTGTGAGAAGGCTTCCGGGGGGCTAGTGATGTTCTACTTCTTGACTTCATTTGCAGTTACACAGATGCGTCCCTACTGATGACCTATGGACTCATATACTTGTGAATTTTACATTTTTAATATGTGTGTTTATTTACACAGCAATTCTGTTCAAATCTAGCCTGACACCTGGTTCATCCTTTTATTTTTCTCGATTGTGTAAAGCTCAGCATACCCGTTCTCCTGACTGAGCATGGGCTGAGTTCAAATAAACATTCACATGATAATCATAGAAGCAAAACTGACAAACAGCAACACTTTTGCGGTGCAGAAAATAAAATAAACCTTCCTTAAACTACATCACAGAAAGTCTCATTGAACATTAAAAAAATGTTCTTAAACTAAAAATATACCTTGACTACTCAAGATACACATAGGGTTTTTTTGTTTCTTTTTCATTTTGGCTGACATTTCTCAGTCAGATGAAGTTACTATTTGGTTGGTTTTTAGGCATGTCACTGACAGGGTCAGCCTAGTATTCCTACCCGCCAGACGGCCCATGATTCAGTTCTCCCAACTCACGTGACAGCTCGAGGCCTCATCAAAACTCTCTCCCATCTTGCACAATAGACATCTGGCACCAGCCACAACGGCCTGTGGTCAGACTGACCCTCCTGTAGCTGGGAACAGCCCACCCTTTACCGAACCCATTGTCCTAACTCACATCCTGAAACCCCCGAAACACCCACCCAGAAGAACAAGAAACTAACCCCTCCCTATTCTTGCCACAAGCCCACGCTTTTTCTTTTAAAAACCCCATTGTTGCCTCCCTCTACTCCTGCGTTCTGCCCTGACTCAGTCTGCCTATAAGGGATGCTTCAAATAAAGGCACTTAGCTCTGGCTCCTCCCATCTCTATCTCTCTCACGCATTTCTAACAAGTTGGTGCTGAACCGGAGAGGACCGTAATCAGGGAAGCCCACTTGCCTGACCTTTGCACCCACACTGGCGAAATCAACTAGGGTAACGAGTATGTATCTCTCCCTTCTCTCCCCTTCTCTGTTCTGCTGCTGTCCTGGACATCTCAGAAACATCTCACTCCCTCTTGAGCACAAAGGACAGTGGGACACCTCCCTCCTCTCCTCCCTTTCCCTGTCATGACCCAAGACACTCAGGGTGGGACACCTCCTTATTTGCCCAAGGGTAGGATGACTGGGCTTACCCCTTTTGCCCTCCTGAACCTTATTCCTCATAATGAGCAGAGGCCAGTCACTGCCTCCCCACAACAGCCCCTTGGGGCGTTTCCTCAAAAGTCTAGAGGACCTAGGCCTAGAAATGGGCTTAAAACCCAAGAGACTTATTTTCGTCTGTAACACTGCCTGGCTGCAATATAAGCTGGATAATGGGCCCATCTGTCCAGAAAACTGGACACTTGACCCTCAAACCCTCACAGACCCTGACAATTTCTGTCAGTGTCTCAGCAGGTGGAATGAGGGCCCATATATCCAGGCCTTCTTGGAACTGTGTAGGTGCCCCTCCCTATGTTGGACCTGTTCCACCCACCAAATCCTTCTCCTCTACTCTCCCTTCCCAGACAACATACTCCCAGTGCCCCAGAAGAAACTTCTTTTGGTCCCTGCTAGGACTCTCTCCCCCTCCCGATGCACCCCCTGTTTCTTCCCCGGCCGGGCCAGTTCCCGGACTGCAGACTATAAATCCCCTCTCTCTCCTGACTCCAGCTCAGATCTTCTATCTTGCTCCCCTCAAAAGACCAAGTCCAATGGGCCTCAGCCTGTCTTACCCCTCCAGGAGGCGGCAGGACCAGAAGGGCCCATCCAAGTTCACATCTTCTCCCTTTCTAATCTCTCCCAAATTGAACAACAGCTAGGATCCTTTCCTCTGACCCCACCCACTTTCTCAAAGAATTCCGGTATCTGACTGTCTCCCACAATCTTGCTTAGCAAGACCTTTATGTTACACTCTCCACCTGTCTGTGCCCCGAGAAAGAATGTGTTTGGCTGGCAGCCCAGGCTCATGATGACACCCTAAACAATCAAGGCCCCCCAGTGGCCCAGGAGGAGCTACTACTATTCCCTGTGAAGACCCGAACAGGTCTGCACACCTGCAATCACGGGATAACGTGCCTCGGGGCAGGACTGCAGGCTGCCACCCGCAAGGCAGACGACTGTGGTAGACTAAAAGAAGTCTCCCCGGGGGCAGATGAGAATCCCACCGTCTTTCTCGCTAGACTATGGGAAACCCTCCAACATTTACTATTCTGAACCCAGAACCCCTGGAGGGCACTCTGCTCTTTCATAACCATTTTATCTCCCAATCAGCTCCAGACATACACCAAAAGCTCCAAAAATTAGAGGCAGGCCCTCACACTGGCCAGGATGAACTAGTTAATCTGGTCTTTAGGGTTTTCAACGCCAGAGGAGGAAAAGGCCCAACAGGAAAGGCAAAAGGAGGAAGCCAAAGCCAAGTACCATAACTGGGTCTACCAGCTACTTGCCTTAGCATTAAGAGACCCAAGATTTCCCTAGACAAAAGGGAAAGACTTTCCAGGGACCTGTTTCAAGTTCAGGAAAATTGGACATTGGGCCAATGTCTAAACTCCTGAGCCAATCCAGGGCTGTCCATTGGAAGTCCAACTACCCCAGGCCTATCAAGGCAAGGGGGTATTGGTTACCCACTCAGATCAGACCCCTGGTTTTGAACTCCCATATGTTCTAGGGTTAGCAGCAGAAGACTGTGGTGCCTGGGACCCACATATGGCCCCACCATAATCAACATGACAGAACCTTGGGTAACTCTATCAGTAGTGGGTAAGCCGATCTCTTTTCTCATTGACACAGGGGCTATTTCCTCTGCTCTCTCTGAATACTCCAGGCCAACAATCCATTCCACAGTCTCAACAGTAGGAGTCAATCGCACAGTCTCACAACCATTAGCCACCCCTCTCCTGCCGTGTTCACGAGGGGACCACTTATTTACTCACTCATTCCTGGTCCTCCCTCACGGCCCTGCACCAATTCTTGGAAGAGACATTCTCACCAGGCTTCAGGCCCAACTACTCATTCTTTCTCCTCAAAACTCACAGGGTATTTTCCTTCTCTCTCTCTAACAGATGCACCCTAGCTCACCGTCCCCCCTTCCCTCCCACTTTGTTAACCCAGAGGCATGGAACACTGAAACCCCAGACATTGCCAGCCACCACGAATCAGTCACTACATGTGTCAGGGATCTGACCCAATACCCGGCCAAGTCCCAATACCCAACAGCCCTCAAAACCCTGCAAGAACTTAAACCTGCAATTACTCTCCTCTTGCAGGTAGGACTTCTATGACTCCCATATAACACCCCGATTTTACTGATAAAAAAAAAACCTGGTGGAACTTACCGCTTAGTCCAGACCTATGAATCCAACAGTCCCGAACATCCAACAGTCCTGAACTCCATCACTATTCCTACACATCCAACAGTCCTGAACATCCATTTCTCCACCTCGCCCAACTCCAGCCAACTTTCCTTATTCTACTGCAAGCCTCTCGCACAATAGTCGCAAGATGTACCACAATCAACTCAGCTACTCTCCTGCCCTTGCCTGACCCCCAACACAATCCCTGCTCACCTCAAGTTCTACCAATCTCTTTTCTCCCTTTCCTCACATCTCTGAAACACCCCTGCCCAACCCGGATAACACCTGGTTCATTGATGCCAGCTCTTACGTCACTAGTGGGAAAAGGGAAGCAAGCAGGATACACAACAGTCTCTCATACCCAGGCCCTCCCCTCTCAGAACCTCATCCCAATGGGCTGAACTTATTGCATTAATACGAGCCCTAGCACTCACACAAAACAAATGAATCAACATTTCCACTGATTCCCCAATGCCTACCACACCTTACACTCACATGCAGCTACTGGGCAGAAAGGGGGTTTCTCATGTCCAAGGAATGCCCCATGACAAATGCTGACCTGATCTCCAAATTTTTACAAAAGGAACAAGAGGTCACCCAAAGAGCAGTTATCCACTGCTGAGGCCATCAAGGTACACCCTCAAATATCACACTAGGAAATGAAAAGGCTGACTGACAGGGCAAGAAAGCTGCAGCCAGAGAGATCCCAGAGGGTCCACTCTTAGCCATTTCCACTATTATTCCTCAGTATACAACTGAAGAAATCCTGTCGCTAACCCAACAGGAGGTGGTGTGGGAAGGGGCTTGATTTACATCTGCAGGACGGCTGATACTCCCTAATATACAGAAGGAACAAATCCTAAAACACTTCCATAAGGCCCTACATGCAGGATTCAGGCCACTATTAAAATTTCTCACCCCTTTGGTCGTCTGCCCTCACCCGGCCACCATGCCGCAAAGCCTCACCCAGCACTGAAACCTTTGCAGCCAGACGTCCCCACAAGGAGGGATAAGACCTCCACTCTCATTCCCCACCCACCAAGTTAGGGGACAGACTCCTGGGCAAGACCAGCAAATTGATGTTACTTACAGACTCCCTACAATCACAAATACCTCCTAACCCTAGTAGACACCTTCTGGGGGTGGGTAGAAGCCTTTCCTACCACCTCAGAAAAAGCAGCTGAGGTAACCCGAATCCTACTGGACCACATTGTTCCCAGCTTTGGGCTCCCTGCATCCATATAATCTGATAATTGTCCTGTCTTTATATCTCAAATCACACAGGACATAGCTACCACACTAAATATCCAGTGGAAACTTTACATTCCATACTGCCCCCAATTCCATCCTAAAAACACAACTCACTAAACCATGTCTAGAACTTTGGATGGACTGGATTTCCCTTCTCCACCAAGCACTGGCCAGAATAGAAAAGGCCAATTCCATCATAAAAACACAACTCACTAAACCATGTCTAGAACTTTGGATGGACTGGATTTCCCTTCTCCACCAAGCACTGGCCAGAATAGAAAAGGCCAATTCCATCATAAAAACACAACTCACTAAACCATGTCTAGAACTTTGGATGGACTGGATTTCCCTTCTCCACCAAGCACTGGCCAGAATAGAAAAGGCCAATTCCATCCTAAAAACACAACTCACTAAACCATGTCTAGAACTTTGGATGGACTGGATTTCCCTTCTCCACCAAGCACTGGCCAGAATAGAAAAGGCCAATTCCATCCTAAAAACACAACTCACTAAACCACGTCTAGAACTTTGGATGGACTGGATTTCCCTTCTCCACCAAGCACTGGCCAGAATAGAAAAGGCCAATTCCATCATAAAAACACAACTCACTAAACCATGTCTAGAACTTTGGATGGACTGGATTTCCCTTCTCCACCAAGCACTGGCCAGAATAGAAAAGGCCAATTCCATCCTAAAAACACAACTCACTAAACCATGTCTAGAACTTTGGATGGACTGGATTTCCCTTCTCCACCAAGCACTGGCCAGAATAGAAAAGGCCAATTCCATCCTAAAAACACAACTCACTAAACTATGTCTAGAACTTTGGATGGACTGGATTTCCCTTCTCCACCAAGCACTGGCCAGAATCCACGCCACTCCATGGGCGCCCACCTTCCTTAGCCCCTTTGAACTTATGGACAGCAGGCCTTTCCCACTCAATCATTTTCCGAATTCCCACTTCCCGCTTGCAGACTACCTCCCCACTCTTGCCCCAACCAGGCAGCTCCTGTGGGAACAAGCCGGCGAGCTTCTCCCTAAACCAGCAGGAGGCAGCCTAGCCCCCTCCCCCTAGAACCCGGGGACTAGGTCCTGCTAAAGACACTCTCAGAAGTGCAAGGGACTCTAGCCCTTTTCTGGGAAGGACCCTCCCAGGTCATCCTCACCACACACACAGCTGCCCAACTTCAAGAACTGCCTCAAGGATTGCATTCTTCCAGGCTAAAGAAGACCTCCCAGCCTGAACGCAAGGCTTCTCCAAAGACTGATCTATTGGCCAGAGATCCTAACACCCACCCATTTGCAGCTATCCAGAATCCCGGAAGAAGACAACAAGGTCGTAAGAGACCCCTTTATCCTCCCATAACCACTGAGTTCCCTCACCATGCCGCCCTCCTGAGGAGCCCGAGCAGAATGTGTCCAGCGACATGAGCAGTGTGGGGGTTCTCAAGCATCTCCTTTGCCTTATCCGATTGCTCACTGCAGTTATCATAACTCTCCTTGCCCTCCTACAAGCTTTTTGTATTATTCCATCCTCCTTCCCCAACAGCCCCAAATAATCCACACCCCTGACCTTTCCTTGAACAGTAAGAATCCCCTACCAGTTAGTGCCCAGGCCTTTTATGGTCCCTGCATAAGCACCGTAACTGATGCAGCCACTGAGCACTCCCCTCAACAAAACATACTCCAAATACTATGGGACACTGACCTCCAGGGGGATTCCAGGACTATTCCTGGGAACTAGTTTCTGCATGTCTTGAGCAGGAGTAACCCTAATTAGCACTTTCCTGCTCTTATTTCCACCCCCTCCCTCATCCCACCTCTTGGTCAACCTCACCTGGGCCAGAAACCTCCTGCAATCTAGGGGTTCATATCACCCACTCCCTAAAGTTAAATTACTGCTGTTGGCTTTGCCTTTCCACCTGTAGCTGGGGGAGGGGGGTATGTCCAACCCCTACCACCAGGCCATTGGGGTAAAGTCTCTTGCAATCTGGACTCCAAAATCTCCCACACAAATCCTTGGGGGTCTCAGGTTGCCAACGACCATCATAATAAACTGTCAGAAACCTTCTCCACTCTCCACTGGCACTCTCCTCAGGGCCCCCTATTCTCCCACCTCATGGCTTATCTGCAAGCCACCTGCCCTCTCTGCATCGCAAGTCAGAGGGGTGCCAGTGCCAGTGGAGCTTCACGACCCCACAACCCCGTCTCAGAAACACCTCGAGACTCTCCCCAACTCAGGCACCAAATCTTGGAAAAGGTGGAATCCAAAACCTGGGAGACAAAACTGCTTTCTTACATATTTCCTACCAAAACCTGAAGCTCTCACCAGCGAGCGCAATCCCAACACAGACATCCACCTACTGCAATGGCAGGCCAGCTAGAAAAATTAACTTTCTCAATCGTTTTTCCTCCTACAAGACCAGGACTGTCTCCCCCTGGACCAAGATGCACGGTGGGCAATTCATTATGGGAAAAGCTGGGGTCCATTTATTCTGAATTTAAAGACAAACCCTTCCAAAATCCCATCACTGACCCCCTAGTCACAGCATCCCTAGCAGCACAAGGACTTGAATACTGGGGCACCAAACACCCTAGAACTAACCCACTTGTTAATGGAAGATATATTTCAATAGAAACCCAGCCTGCTCTGCTGGCAGAACACCAAGTTTCTGCAGAAATCCACCACTCTTTGGGGATAGATGGATTTGCAGATCACGGGCCTACTGGGCCCTGCCCCCAAAGTGACTGGACAGGGGTCTGCTATACATTCTCTCGCATGGGAGAATGCCGTACCTCCCTTTCCCCCTAGGGGACAGCGACACTTATTCAAAAGGGGCAGCCCGTTGATCCCCATAACAGTATTACTAGGAGTTCTCTCCCCAGTGGGGCTGAGGCAGGTGGTGATGACCTATAGATCATCACCAATTATCTCTAGAAACAGCGGAGGCACTGACCAAGACTGGGGAACCCCAGTTGCACTCCAGGAGCAGCTAGACCCCCTCGCAGGGGTAGCCCTTCAAAACTGAAGAGCCCTAGACCCCTCACAGCATCAGAAGGGGGGATATGAAAAAAAGGGGGGATATGTCTGTATTTCAAAAAAACAGTGCTGCTCCTGTGTTAGCAAATCAGGCCAGGTCCAACTAAGCATTCAGGGTATGCTGGAATCTGCATCTAAAATTAAAAATCTGAGTCCCTCCATAAATCCTGGTTTCTGGCTCTCTAGCATGACCTGGCTACTGCTTTTCCTGGGATCTCTGCTCTCAATACTCCCTCCTCCTTCGTTTGGACCACGTATCTTCAACCTGCTTGTAAAGTTTGTATCTTCCAGGCTGGAAGTGTTCAAAAAACAAGTCGGAGTGGTACTTGTCCTGCAGGGTTAGCAACCTGAGTAAGCACAAGTGCAAGCCCAGCTTATAGGTATGGTTTAGGGACAGCTTCATGACCCTTCCCAGCTAGAAGCCACTCCAGAAGACCAATCTTCACCCATTTACCCCCAGCTTTACACAAATAATAAAAACCAGTCTGGGATGAAAGGATCAGGCCAGTTTTCCGACCCGCCAGACTGCTCGTAACTCAGTTATCTCAACTCACTTGATAGCTAGAGGCTCTATTGAAACTCTCTCCCATCTTGCACAAGAGATATCTGGCGCCAGCCCACAATGGCCAGTGGTCAGACTGACCTTCCTGCACCTGGAGACAGCCTGGCCCTTTACCTAACCCACTGTCCTGACTCACATCCTGAGACCCTGAGGCAACAGTCCAGAAGAACAAGAGACTAACCCCTCCCTTATTCCCCCACAACCCCGCACTTTTTCTTGTAAAAACCCCACTCTTGCTTTCTTCGGTGGCTGTAGTCTGCCCAGATTCAGGCCCCTGTGAGTGCAGCGTCAAATAAAGGCACTTGGATCAGACCTTCCAGCTTCCCCCATCTCTATCTCTTGTGCATTTCTAACACTATCTTATTTTCTGCTTTGTTCCAAATAGTTGCTTGGGACATTGTTCTGCTCTTTGTACATTATTGCTACTTTTAGCATCTATTAAACATCTCGCACACTTTGCATATGGAGGCAAGGCGTATAGGAAAAATGAGGCACAACTTATGTGAAGTAGTTACACCATAAAATCAAGCATGGAAAGAAAAATCCTTTGTGACAGAATACCCTGCCCGATCTGATTATGAAGTACCCAAGTTTACAGAGATTCCTCAATACAGGGCATCCATTTTAAAAACAGGCATAGAATTAACTTTACCACCTTTGGTTAACATAAAAATTATTTTAAGTTTTTAAGTTAAATGCCATTATGGTTTACATACACCCTTAGTAAATAGAAAGTGTGTGTGTTTGTGTGTGTATGTGTGTGAAATGAATACATATTCATACAATATAACACTATTAACAAGTATCAGTGAATGAACTATCACTTTATCCAAAACCTGGGTGAATCTCAAACATGACTTTAAGCAAAAGAACCTGACACAAAATGATGAACAGTATGTGATTCAATTTTCACAGAAATTTAAAAACAAACGAAATTTATGTATGGTCTTGGAAATCAGGAAAGGAAGAGGAGAACAACAATGTAACGTTTCTGTTTCTATAGCACTTCCCACAGAGAACAATCCCACGGCCCCCCTCTCCCGGCCTCGCCCCCCCCCCCGCAGCCCTCTCAGAACCCCTCCTTGGGCAGCCCTGGTCCTGCATCACAGACAGCTGCGGAGCTGAGATGGGGCAAGTGCTTGCAGAATTACATTTAGTTTATAAAGAGCTCTGCTCTACTGGGGGATAAAAAGCACTTTGGAAACATACGTGATTATTGTTGCATTAGAAGTAAACCTACCATAAGAGAAAAACCATTAGCAAGTGTTTCTGTTCAACGCCTTCTCAGGTGTCCATTCAGAGATACATTTGAAGATGCAAAGTGTAGAAGACCCAACGAACCCTTCCCAATAAAAAATACTTCAAGTGTCCAACTCGACTTGTGCTAATCACAGAGAGAGAGAGAGAGAGAGCCCTCGGAGAACAGTAATTTCAAAAACAAGCTAAAAGCAAATCCATTACTCAAGGACAACAGCCTAAAGACTTGCTTAAAGAGCACCAGTTTAGAGAATTTCAAAGTAGCTTGCCTATTTTTCCCCAAGCAGCGTTCACGATCACAAGGTGATCTTGCCGTTGGTCACCAGTCGAGGAGATCTGGAAGGCCTGGGCTTTTCTACTACCTTTCAAATCGCTAACACCACATCAGAGCGTATTATTCCAAATTACGGTTGAAATGATAGCATGAATTAAGGTGTACATATGAATATTAACAGGATATTGTATTTTATTAAAAATCCTTTTGTTTTTACAAGTACTACATAGGCTCAGCCTTTGTGTGTGGGTGGAACGCTACTTTTCAGCCCCAAAGCAAGCAGCTATCTGTAAACTACTTATGACATTTCCCTTTTCCCTGATGGCTTACCTTATTCTCTCAGATTTATTTAATCTAGTTTGAAGAAGAAGAATAGTAACAACAATAAGTATCTTTCCATTGTTGTCTAGTATATGTGGTCATTGTAGAAAGCTTTATACATAAGCACTCTCTAATTTGTTAACTCTCCAGGGTAGATTGTATTGTTATCTTCACTGTACGTAGAAGGTAAGAAAATTGCCCACCACTTAGACAGCAAGTTTTAAAAGGAGGATCCCTGCCACTCCCAAACTCAAATCCTGAAAAAAAAATCAAAATTGTTAAAGAAGGCTTATTAGCTGTTTTCCCGATTGCAGAATTCATCACACAGGATTCTGTGTTTGTAGTATATAAGTGCACTCACGTGAGTGGAAGTTAGAGACTTCTTTTGGTTTTCAGAGCAAATTGCTTATTTTACTTTCTTAAGAACAATTCTATAGGTTTAATTTATATAAGTCCTCATATGAAGCCCTATAAATATGTGCCATGTGTTTTGGGGGAGCAGACATGCAGGATACTGTCAAGGTCAAGAGGAATCATATCAAGGAGTCCTTCAGAGTTCAGTTCTGCTCATCCTTGAAAATGAGTTTAAATTAAATTAGTGATTATTGCTACATGATTCCCGATTGCTCTACCACGAAGCAGTTACATGGTGTTTCATTAATTAGTTCCAGCTATCTATTAAATTTTCTGACAAAGCAAGGCAATTTTATTTGTGGGATCATTTTTCATAATGAGAGAAAATGCCAGTCTCTGAAATAGGTTCCATTCATTCTGAACCTTACAACTTCACACACGCTGTGGCTCTTGTTGGAAGAACCACACCCTGATCTATTTCAATTTGAGTCATCCTTCAAGGTCTGATCACATTTTGCATCTGCCGCCATCACCGACTTCTATCTGCCTATTGCTTTTCTCAGACAAACGTCTTCCCTGTCCTCTCCCGGCTCCCCTGAGGGCATCTCACAGTGTCCTGCATATATCACCAAGACACGTAGCTGATGATATATCATTTGTGGTCTGCAGTGTGGAGTTTAGTACTGAATCACTTGTTGTTTTACACTGTTCACCTTTAATTTGTAAGTGTACGTCTAGCATGTTTTACTCAATTACATGATCCTTAAGGGCAGAAACCAAGTAGTATATGCCTTTACTATCAAACACTGCAACCAACCCATAACTAAGAACATGGTAAGTGCTGGGTGAATAGAACCCTAGAATTGCTCAGTGTTGCACCTACCCTCCCACGTGTACACACAAAATGTTGTCAAGCCTCAATGATACGATTTATGCAGTTTGTTAAACAGCAAACTCTTAGCAAGAGAGCACTTGCCAGGTAAACACATGTGCTCAATTTTTATTTAACCAAAGGCTCTCATCTTCATTTGAAACACATATCAGGGTGACAAAAATGCAGAGCACAAAAATTTGTTTTGCAAAAATGCATATGTTACCAGATTGGGAGAGTGTGGAGAAAGGACACTTGGATGCACTATGGAGAATTTTTTAAAAAATCAGTAAAACCTTTTTGGAGGGAAATCCGGTATGGCAAAATGATTCTACAAATAATTTTCTTAGGCTTTTTAATTTTTTTAAGCTTATACTTTTCCTGGTAATTAATAAACCCATGTTACTTTTTAACATTTTTACCATTTTACATGTAGTAAACATGGTGAAGTTAATGATCAGTAATAAACTATCTCAAAAATAAGCCCAAACATGTCTTATACAAGTAAATAACCACTGGCAGTTGTTGTTCTTTTTTCTAGGGCATTTTTTTAACGTGCAGTAAAGCGCTCCTGTTGAAAATACTGCGACAGACCGTGGTGGTTCAGAGCACAGATGCTGGAGCCAGATTACTTACATTCAATCCCCGGTTCTGCCACTTAGCCACTGCCTGACGTTCCGTGGTGATTTAACTATTTCTATGCTTCAGGTTTCTTATCAGTAAAATGGGGATAACAGTAACACCAGTTTAGGGCCACAGTGAGGGAAAAATATATTCATAGGTAATCACACTTAGAGCAGTGTCATGAAATGCTTTGCAAGTTTTGCTTTACTATTAGTATCACTATTTATTGAGCGCCCATTATGTGCTAGGGGCTGAGGATGCAGTGGTCAAAGCTTACCTTCTAATGGAAGAAATTATACAGGTCGTTGACTAAATTAACAAATACACATATTCTTAAAATTAGGACAAATACACTAAGAGAAAAACTGTGGTTGATATGAGAACTAATAAAGGAGGTAGTGTGGGCCCCAAGATATGCGGATTGTCCTGAGCTACAGGTAACTTTAGCTGCAGCCTCAAAAGAAACTTCTGACCTTGCCCCCTTTAACTACCTAGAAGATTTTGAACTAGAAGCATTGTCCATAGAGATAACTTAAGGTCTGCTCTTATTATCCTGTAATGACCTTTGCAAGCCCCCAAAGCACCGTAACTTGTCTCTAGTCTAGGATGTGTTATAAATCCATGTTCCCTTCCTATCTCTGAAACTTCATGTATGTGGGCTCTCTGACTCTCCCATGTATGTGGGGTTCCTATCCATATGTATGCACTAAATTTGGTTATTTTCTCTAGTTAATCTATATCATGTCCATTTGATTATTAGACCAGCCAGAAGAACCTTGAGGGCAGAGAAAAGTTTGATCCTCCCCCACAGCACCCAGTGCACATTGCTGGTCATGAAGGATTATCCAAGGACCAATGGAAAGAAGAATCCTCCAGGCAAAGTGAAGAGCATATGGAAAGGCACAGTCAATAAAGTGAAGAAGACCGGGATGTGATGGCGAGTGTCACAGATGAGGCTGGAGAGGAGGGCGGCAGGATTAGAGCCCAGCCATGTGAACCACGTCAGAGATGTGGGACATTGTACAAGTTCATTCGAAAGCCAGCGAAGAGTTTTAGGCAAGGAAGTGACATAATTAAATTTATATCTTAATAAAAATCATCTTGCCTAGAAAATTACATAAAGTATATTGAGTTCTTCTACATGTGTACAAAGACACATGTATAATAAAATCTCCACACTTGAAGAAATTCAACCATACATTTTCTTTTTTACAGTTAAAACACTATAAATTATGTTTAAAATATTGATTATATGTGCATACAAATAAACTATACATCCGTGTGTCTGTTGTATATTTATATATACATGTATGACTGTGCAAACATGGTATATAGTATGAAGCTGTTCTGTACCCAATTCCACTGGGGGGGGGGCAGGTCTCTTGTAGCTTCAACAAGCAATTCTGGGACACCAGCAATGTGTCCGAGGATTCAACTCAGTCCTGACACTAACTAGAGATAATACCAGATTCCACAGGTTCAGGGTTCTTTCCTAAAAGACTGCTCACCCCTCCCCCCATTTTCAGATGCCATTCACAAGTCCAGGGTGTCACCTGTGCTTCCGTCTGATCAAGTTATAGATTGGAGGTTTCCATGACCACCCCCCTCAAGTTCAATTAATTTGCTACAGTGGCTCACAACACTCAGAGAAACGTGTTACTTAGTAGACTACTGATTAATTACAAATGGGTAAATCATTCGGGAAGAGGCAAATGGAAGAGATGTCTACGGCAAGGGATGGGAAGGGTGTGGAGTTTCCATGTTCTCTCTCCCAGGACAGTACTTGGCCCCAATCTGCATGTGTTTACCAGCATGGAAACTCCCTGAACCCTCTTCTTTGGGGGGTTCACAGGTTTTCATTACAGAGGCATGACTGATTAAATCATTGGTGACTGACCTCAACCTCCAGCCCTCTCCCCTCCCAGGAGACTGGGGGATGGAACTGAAAGTGTCGACCCTCTAATCAGGAGGTTGGCTCTCCTGGCCACAGGCCCCCATCCTTAGGTGCTTCCAAGAGCCACCTTATTCACGTAACAAAAGACACCTTTATCGCTCTTATCACTGGGGAATCTCCAAGGAACAATATTGTACATGGCAAACCATGTATCTTTATTTAATAAATGTACAAGTTGATTTTATTTCTAGGGACTGTTGCCTTACTGTTAACTTTAGTATTAAGATGTGACTGCATTGTTAAATGATGGTCATGGCCCACTGTTGTAAAGAAAGAACATATGTAATAATACAATTATCCATATTCTGAGGACTGGTAAAATAAATTTATATATACGACTACTAAGCAGCTATAAAATGCATGATGTCAATCTACATAGACCAAAATGAAATAGTGTTAAAACATTATGAAGGAGAAAAAAGTTCTATGAACATACAATTGGTAATAAAAATATTTTTGTGAAAGTAAATAGCACGTATGGATAAATGTATAAAGATAGATACGTGTGTTTAGCTAGAACTAAAGTTTACACATGAAACTATTAACACTGGTTGCTCCTGGAATAGCAGGGTAAAGGGGTGGGCGAGCACTTACTTTTCACTTTAGATGTTTCTTAGAGTTTGAATTTCTTGTAATGAAAGGAAGCAATAAAATATAAAATTAATAAAATAACCCCCAAGCCTAACTTTAAATCTTTATAACCAAAGTGACTTGTAGCACAGCAAAGAACTGAAGACATGTCAGTGAAAGAACGCCCAGCCTTAGAAACATTCTTACAAGGATTTATTTGAACCAAACTGATGACAATTTCCAGGAAGCACTATCCTAAGACATTGAAAAAATGCTCCAGAGAATGGCAGTTTTACTGTTTATTTTACAGGTTAGAATCAAAGTGAGGCAGGATAGTAAGAAGCTAGGAAAATCCCTTCGCAAGTGGAATGGGGAAACTGAGGCAGACAACTGAACAAACTGGTGGGGCATTTTACATCCAGATACATCGCCTCCCTAGAGGTAACATCCAGGGCTCAGCTGTGTTTCATCTCCAGGCTCAGAAAAGCAGCAGAACCAGGAGGGTGATGCTAGGATCAGGTGCAGTGACTAAAGACCCCCCGCCCCCCGGCACTGACCTCCCCTAAGATTGCACCTTGCAAGCAAGAGATAAAAACCTTCAAAACAGAGGACAGAGCACTTTCTGTCCCTCCCCGAAGCACTGAGCACGCCCATGCCTTTACCTTCTCCCTCTTCTTCCCCCACAGACATGCCTCTCCTAAACTCTAAGGATTCCCGCCAGACTTGCAACCAGGGGAGCAATGAGCAGCAGGAGCTCGTCCTGGGCTCACCCCCTGAACCTGTCGCCAAGCCCTCTCTTCTTTGACTTCCCAGTGAGCTAAAGCAGCCCAGCCTAGGTCTCTCTGTTGTGTTTTCTATACTAAGACATTCCTTGTTTTACTGTCCCCAGCTTCAATAAACAAACCCGCATAATCACCTGGACTCTTGTTGTGAAATCTTTCCTACACAAAGTCAAGAACACGTACTACTAGCTGGCCCTAGACAGACCTGCTTAGAACCAGGTCCCCTGTGCGGTACCAAAAGGAGGAAACCTCTAAAATTCATAAAGGGTAAAATGGACACACTCATACCTCTTTTGCATTGGTGGGTATAGGATAGTTAACAATAAACATTTATAGCACATAGAGATGGTATGTGGGTAATAAGATAGAAATACAGCCTCATCATGCTCTGGCACCCATGGCTGTGCCTTGACAAGTCTGGGAAAGAAAATTGCTCTGATATTTCAAAGGTATGTTATCTTAGATGCACAAAGACAAGAGACAATTTCAAAGGTAGACTGGCCTTTGTGAAGGAAGTTACAGGACTAGGACCCAACTATGCAACCTGAACTGCTTTTAGTTAGGAATTTTTACAGTCATACCATCCCATGTGGTTACTTTGATCTCTGAGTTTGTAACCCCACCATGCAGGCCTCCCCTGAACTCGTCAGAGTTAGTTTGTGGCCCCTTTTTCACCCACATGTAAGTAGTAAGTGACGTGAAAAGAAGATTGATCTATGCTATTTACAATTTTTAATATAGTATGGTACAACTAAGGTATTTCCTATTAATTAACCGACAGGCAGAATTAAGGGATCTCTGTCAGTCACTATTGATCAGGTAATTCAACTTGATGTCAGACTAATACGTAATCTGTGTGGGGTGGGCTTTACTCCACAATGGCTTCATCTTCCTTAGCAATTCTTCCACCATCTTCAACTTACCTTTTTGAGAATAAGTGGATATTGACAAACTGTGATCAGAGTAGAAGGAGAGGTGGAAAGTCTACAGATGGCCTATCCTTGTCCACAGGTGTCTGAGATGAATCATGAAACCTCTTCACTATCTCTTACAATTAGAGGGCCTAGCTAATTATATTATTAAGGCATAGTTTACAGGGACATGAGAACTGAAAGCCATCTAATTCAGCATGATTCATTTCCATGACTCTGCTGAATGACAGATCCCAAAACACCAGACTTCCCATTCGATGCTTTTAGCATAGTTACTAGGAAATTGTACCCCAAAATTGTTGATATTATATCAATGAAGCCACCACATTACAGACCAGCATTATTAAACAATATATTTTCCAGAACACCAATTCAAAGGACATTTAATAGCTGTCACATGTTTTCAAAATAGATGTAGGTTATTGATTAAATAAACAGAAATGTTGAAGAAAGAGCTACTGGGGGCTGGGGTGGTGGTGGAGGGATTGAGAAAATTTTTAAGAAAGAAAAAGCTCATAGACATGAAAAACAATATGGTGATTGGGTTTTTCAGTACCAATACATGTTACTTTTTCCTTTTAAATAGTTTTAGTCTTGAATTCTATTTTGTCTAATAATAATATGTTACAGTAGCTTTTGCTATCAGTATGGTTGTTATTAGTATTTGTTTAAAATAACTTAACCCATCCATCTATTCATCTATCTCAGGTTGTTTCATTTTATACATCTCTAATAAAAAACATGCAACTGGATATTAACTCTTCCAGGTTGTAGTTCTCTGTTTTTTAACAGGGTTATTTAAACCATTTACATTTATTTCTTATTCTGTCTACTTGTCTGAATCATCAATTTTTGTGTGTGGATTTTATTTACTGTGCCTTATTTATTCTTTAATACATTTATTAAATTGATTATATCTGTTTTACAGTTTTTATTCTATAGTTTTTCTTAAGTTAGTTCAAAGTTATCCCTCTTGTTTCTGCTATTCTAATAGTTTTACTCAAATTGTTAAAATTGACTTGACTTAAACTTATGTAAAATTTATAAAAAGTGTATGTTTATTGAAGTCTATCCTTTTTTAACATTATAAACTATCTTTTTTTACTTTAAATAATTTTTATTTTTCAAATACAGTTGGCATACGATATTATATTAGCTTCAGGTTACAACACAGTGTGATTAGACCTTATACAATTTAAGTGATCACCCCAATATACCTAACACCCATCTGACACCATACATAGTTATTACAACATTGACTATATTCCCTATGCTGTACTTTACATTCACGTGACTATTTAGTAACTACCAATTCGTACTTCTAAATCCCTTCACCCTTTTTATCCATCTCCCAAACCCATCTCTGGTATGAGCATAGTTTACTACCCCAGCTTTTTATTTGGTTTTATTTCCATATTCATGAAATATCTTTTTACACCCCTTTATTTTCAGTCTGTCTGTGTCTTCTGATCTTAAATGAGTCTCTTGTAGACAGCATATGTAGGGGTCTTGTTTTGTTATCCAGTCAGCTTCCATATGTCTTTTGATTGGAGCATTTAGTCCATTTGCTTTTAAAGTAATTATTGAAAATAACCTCCCACTCCAGGTACAACATGAGCACAAACAGACTCATAGAGAGCAGGATGACAACTGTGGGTGGTGGGGGATGTTAGAGGGTGGAAGGATTGAGCAAAGAGGAAAAAGGGGTCGTGGACATGGGCACCAGTGTGGTGGTTGCAAGGGAGAGGGTATAAGGGGGGTAAAATGGTAATGGAAAATAAACCAAGGGTCTTTATGACTTTGATTAAATTAGTTTTAACTCGTAGGTCTAGAAATCATTATCTCTCTCTGTCCATTTATATATATAATATATATCCTTCAGAGACCTAGTCTTTCCCCCAGATAATGAGGAACCCCCAAGGCAGCAGAAAATAGTAGCCCAGACCTGACTAATGGTCACACGGTCCAGACTTCTGGGAGGTTAAACACCTGTAACAGGAACCTAGGCAACAAAACAAACAGACAAGCAAAATATAACCAAAGACACTGAAATTGAGAATTGAGTGTCTCAATTCTGAATTGAGGCTGACAGTGACCAGAGGGGAGAGGGGGAGGTAATTTCAGGGGAAAAGAGTGAAGGGTTGGCAGGAACAAATATAAAGGACACACGGACAATAACAGAAGAGGAGTGGAAATAGGAGGGAGGTGGGGAAGGCTGGGGAGGGCTGGTGGGTGGGCTGGGGGAGGGGAAAATGAAGAAAACTTAAACAATAATTAAAATAAAAATTTAAAAGAAAGAAATGATATATGAATGGCGACAATGTTAAAAAAAGATAACATCTTGACTTACAAGTTCTGTTTCAGTTCCTGAGCCCTCAGGTAGCGTGACCCCCTCGCTTTTTTTCTAATGAAATCAGACAAAGGGACCCCAAAAGGACCTCAGAGCTGTCCTCAAGATCTAAAGAAATGACTCCACCATACTTCACTTCTGACCTAATTGCTCCCAGCACAACCCTGAGGCCCTAACCCAGGTGTCTTGTAGTTTTCACCTTTATCATCTGTAACATACAGGCCATCAGGGACTCAGATCTGTTGAGCATTCACCCCCCCAACTCTGGATTAGCCAATTCAATATTAAACTATTTTTCTTTCTATACTGCAAAAGTAAATAAACTAAATTAAATTAATTGTTGATAGATATGTATTTCTTATCATCATATTATTCACATTTTGAGAATCTCTTCTTCTTAAAAAAAATCCTTTAACATTTCTTGTAATACCGGTTTGTTAGTGACGAACTCCTTTAACTCTTTCTTATCTAGGAAGCTCTTTGTCTGTCCTTCAATTCTAAATGATAGCCTTGCTGGGTAGAGTCATTTTGTTGTACATCCTTGCATTGCATTGCTTTGAATATTTCATGCCAGTCCCTTCTGGCCTGAAATATTTCTGTTGAGAATTCAGCTGACCATCTGATGGGAGCTCTCTTGTAGATAACAAACTGCTTTTGTTCTGTTTATTTAAGACTCTGTCTTTAACCCTTGGCAATTTAATTATGATGTGTCTTGGAGTGGGCCTCTTTGGGTTTATCTTGTTTGGGACTCTCCGTGCTTCCTGGACTTGTAAGTCTATTTCCTTCACCAGGTTAGGGAAGTTTTCCATTGTTATTTTTTCACATACATTTTCAATTCCTTGCTCTCTCTCTTCTTCTTCCAGCACCACTATGATGCAGAGGCTGGTATGCTTGCAGTTGTCCCAGAGGCTCCTTACACTATCCTAATTTTTTTTTTTGATCCATGTTTCTTTTTGCTGTTCTAATTGAGTGTTCCCTACTTCCTTATCTTCTAAATCTCTGATTTGACCCTCTGTTTCATCTACTCTACTGTTGATTCCCTGTCACAGAGTCTTCATTTCAGTTACTGTATTCTTCATTTCTGACAGGTTCTTTATGTTTTCTAGTTCCATCTTTATGTTTCCTATCTCTTTGTTGAAGTTCTCACTAAGTTCATTCACTCTTCCCCTAAGTTCATGGAGCATCCACACAGTATAACCACTGTTTTGAACTCTGCATCTACAGTTGCTTGTTACCATTTTGTTTAGTTCTTTTTCTGGAGTTTCGTTCTATTCTTCCCTTTGGGACATGTTTGTCTCATTATTTTGGCTGCCACCCTGTGTTTGTTTCTATGCATTAGGTAGAGCTGCTATGACTCCCTGTCATGGTATCAAGGCCTTATGTAGTAGGTATCCTGTAGATTCCAGTGGCTCAGCCTCCCCAGTCACCTGAGCTGGGGGCTCCAGGTACACCTCCTGTGTGTGATGTGTACACCTTTCTGTTATAGATGAGCTTTGATTGCTGTTGGCACATCAGGTGGAGGAGTTTATCTACAGGCCCATCGGATGCTAGAACTGGCTGCAACCACTGCGGAAGATCAGCTGTGCAGGGGCCAACCCCACAGATGAGGACTTACTTCGGTGGGACTCTGCTGCCCACTCAGATTGCCCCTTGACTGCGTCACTTGTGAAGGTGGTTGGATGATACTTTGACATGGTCTGAAGCTGTCCACTGGGTTTGTTGGCTCTGCAGCCCCCCACAAGGTGCAGGCCAAGGTTAGCTGCCACCTGTGCCCTACCTGGGTCCACCCAGCATGAGCTACACAATGACCTGCAGATGGCTGCTCGTGCTGAGCTTGGAGGTGCCCATGAGAGGCCAAGCAAACCAAGGCTGGCTGCTGCTGGTGCCAGACATGGGGTCACTTAGAAAGTAACACAGGTCACACTGATCTCGGATGCTGCTCATGTGAGAGGTTTTAGGAAAGCCCACGGAATGAGCTAAGGGAATCTATTTGTATGGAAAAGACACTGGAATTGTTTAGGGCAGACCTGAATGTTGGGTAGCAAATGGTCTCAGAGAATCACCAGGGCAGGGTAAACAGTGTTACCCTGGTTGACAGAGACTCAAATATAGCACCTGTCTACCAGCTCTGTCAGGGGAAGGCTCAGAAAAAAAACAATGGCCTCTGCCAGCACTTCTGTTCTGGAGAGAGCTACCCCTCCAGCTCTTGTCCTATTGTCTGACAATCCAGTTTCTCCCAGTTTGTTCTTGTTGCCTTTTGATCTGCTTCCCCTGTGCTGAGCTTGAAGGGAGCAGGTCCAAATAAGCCTGTGTGGGCCCTTTAAGAGGAACACCTGGACTCCAGCAGCCCTCTGTCTTACTCAGCCACAATTCCTGCTGCTTTTTACAGTCTGAATTTACGGGAACTTCTCTTCCTGAACACTGAAACCCTGGGCTGGGGAGGCTGGTGTGGGGCTGGGGCCCCTCACGTCTCAGGAGGGACCTCTGCAGCTGAGATATCTCCCCTGATTTTTATCTAACACACATGGGTGTGGGACTGGCCAGTTCTGTGTCTTCAGCCTTCTTACCAGTCTTAACATGGCCTCTTCTTCATATCCTTAGTTGTAGGGATTCTGTTCAGCTAGATTTCAGGTGGTTATGAATAATGGTTGTTTTGTAGTTTAGTTGTAATCTTTATGTGGTTGTGGGAGAATTCAAGTACCTCATCTACTTATGCTGCCACTTCCCCTACAACCCAAAAACCCGGCCTTAATAAATACTTATAACCTCCTGTCCTCTCCCCATTCCCATGAACTCCCACGATGTTGAAATTATGTGGGATTTTGGCTCTCAATTTTATATATTAAATAATAAATGTTATTAAATAATTAGTACTCAATTATAAATTATGCTTATATTTTGTTCAATGTTACCTCCATATTTTCCTTTTGAATTTGTTTTAATATCATTGAGTTATATTCTCTATTAATTATTTCATATAAGGTTCACAAGTGATATATTTTTAAGTGCTTGTTGTTTACAAATGTCCTATTTTACCTTCACATTTGAACAATAGGTTGATATGTTACAGAATGCCACTGTCTCACGGCTCTCTGAAAATACTAATTACACACATTCTGAAGTCTCCTTTTAGTTGCTCTATTAATTATGTATCTTCAGATACTTCTTTTTTTTTCTTTTGTTAAATGTGATACTTGTCTTTCGTGATGGCTGTTGTCCTCTAACATCCTGATTTGTACTTGTAAGGTTGTCATTTATGAGCTCCTTCTTTATAGCCCGTCTGTGATGATACCTTGCCTCCAATGACTAAACTAGAGTCCTGGCACAAGAGCTCCTCATTCCTTGTGGGCTTCACCAACCACCCCAGATACTGCCTCCCAGATTTGTAGCTATTCCTTAGAGGAGGAAAGGAAGTACCTCACCTTCATGCTGCTTTCCCAGCAACTCCCAACCAGGCCCCTCTTCCTCCTTATTCACTGCCTCTCAGCCCAACTCTCCCTGGGGCCATCTTTATCTCTTCCTTACCTTCTCCTGAACCTTTTTTGGGCTGTGGATTCCTCCAATCTAATCTCATCTTAACTCTAAATTTCAGAGATTCCTTATAAATTCTGATCCAGCAATGATATCTTTTTCTTTACATAGATTTAGAGGTAGGGAGAAAAGAATGTGAAACAGCTCGGTCCATCCCTTAGGCCTAATTCCCAACCTTACTAACATTTTTTTAAAGTCACGCACACACACATGCACATGCCATTTATATTTTAACACTAAATCTAAATAAATTATTAGGTCTGCATTGCTCCCTCTCATCAATGGTAAACCATATTATTTCTGTGACATGTTTGGTATGGGCAACTTTCTTAACAATACTTCTACTAAAAAGTCGTTCTCTGAATTTATTTTTCTCTCTCTTTTAGAAAGGAAGTTTCTATTACCTGATAAGGAATTGTTGGGTTTGGTTTGACAAGTCCTTGTTACTTTTGTCCACTTCTTTGCCTCTTTCCTTCTCTACCTCAGCCAGCCTTCTGGAGCCTCGGAGCCTACATAGGACCATCACAGGATTTTAAGTTCAGTGTGTTTTAAGGCTCCTTTCTCTTCTCTAAATCCGAAGTTTAGAATTTGCATTTAGATGAAAGTACAAAGACCCTGTGTCAGAGGCCACAACTACACACCCAGGGCCAAACAGACAAGCCCATAAAAACGTGGTCCACTCAATTTACCATGCACGCAACCAAGACAGGCTCACGCCTTTCCCATCAGTCAGCCTTTCAGAGAGTATGTCTGAGGAGCAGTAGTAACCTCTGTGCAATGATGTAGATGCTGTGCTTTAAGACAAACCTTTCTTTGGTCTCTAAATAAATCTGCTGTGGCTGCTAAATACTCTCACATATTCCCCTCACTTAACATAAGCAAACAAACAAGCAAAACATGTATCAGTGACTAGATACATAGTAGAAGACAATTTAGTACAATGATTAAGAGCCCAGATTCTGGCTGAATTCAGATTCTTCTATTTATCAAATGTGTGATCTTAGCCAAATAACTTAACTCCTGTGTGCCTCAGTTTCCATAGCTATAAAATGTGGACAGTAATAGTATCTGACTCTCAGAATTGTTATGAATATTAGATAACTTAATGTATGCAAAGTGTCTAAAATTGTACCTAGTGCACAGCAAGCAATTGCTGCTTCCCATGCGCAGAAGAATAGACTGAGCCGTGCCTGTATTTTGGAAAGAGTGTCTCTCTCTTGGCACTTTTCTCACTTCCCAGACAGAGATTATGGGAATGGCAATGCTGCAGAGCAGACCACACAGAGAGCAGGAGATGACAAGTCACTGCCGGACTATTATTGGGCTGGTGCCCAGTCGCCCTCAGGAGAAGTGTGACTCTGTGTCCTTCAGATCTCTTAAGAAAGTCCAGAACAACTCCCTGCAGCTGGGCAAACTCATCAGGCCGCATCTGCTTTGGGAATCAAGTGGCCCGTAAGAGCAGAGCTGCTGTCTGTGTGTCACACATTCCCCAGGTACAATTCAAAGAGCCTGTCCCCACTGCTTGGACAGCAGGCTGCTGCCTGGATCATGTGCAGGATCAGGCACTGCAGTTATAAGCTCTGCAAACAGCAAATGGCAATTGGCCATAGTCCTGTTCAAGTCATACTCAGCTTCTAGATAGCATCTCTTAATCAGCCCTGGGGTCCAGGTCGACTAGAATTGATTGTGAAGACACCTTCACTGCCAAGGCCCTGACAAGAAGTCTCTTTTCAGACCCTTATCTTTATTTAGCCAGTATCCACTGGATGAAGAATGTTAGCTAAAGTTCTTGGGGAGGGTGGGGAAGGACTATTAGAAAGGAGTTAATGATGGTGTAGCTCTTGCATTATAGAAAAGAATAGAATTTGCTTATGGTTCTTGGGCTGGAAGTAAAAAAAGAAAGCAGACTGATGAATGGGTTTTCCCCCTTCCTTTCATATTGACTAGATGGATTATAGTTTGTGCAAATATTTTCTTGGCTTTCCCCCCTCGCTCTTGCCTGTTACTTCAGCCTTACAGCCTCATTTAAGAATGCATGTGTTTGCACGACTCATTAATGCAACAGGTCTATTTACTAAATCCTAGAAATCAATAGTCTAGTTTGAAGATGTGACCTCTGCCTTGCTCTCCTGGAGATGGTCTCTGAAAGTGTGGGGTTGCATCTCCTGCACACACAGCTCTGTCATTTCTTTGTGCATGCAGTGGGTGGGTGGGGGGAACCCATGTAGTCCTAACCTAACTAGCTCTAAAGAAAATGCATTTCATCAGAGTATGCCTTGACTAGGCTGACACACGAGTGCCCTGGAGACTAATAATTGGCTTTCTCAGCCAATGGATATTCATTAAAATATTAACTAAGATTGACAAATGAGGGGTGAATTAAGAGGGTATAGAATCCCTGTGGCAACTTCTCACCTCTCTGCTGCCCCAGCAGTTCACTCCTTGCCTCCAACTTGCACACCTACCTCAGCAGAACAGCCCAGCAATTAACCAAATCTACGCTCTTTACAAGGCAGTTTAGTAACTTTAAGACCTAATAAGGCCCATGGGTTCATTACACCTCTCCTCCACTCAGAACATTATACCAAATTATTCCAGCAATTCAACCAAAACAATTCTTACCCAGAAAGGAATTCCGGTCACTATAAATGTCCCCATCTCATTACATTTCCAGGGATGCCGCTGTGCCTTTTTGGTATCTACTCCTAGACAGCCCAGGCCAGGGCAGAATGGGGGCAGGTGAGAAGGAGGAGGAGGAGGTGGGAAGGCAGCTGTGCCCTCAGTCTCAGGACCGGCCTTCTGCTAAGGAAGGCAGGCCAAAAACACTAAAACGTTTTCTAAAGCAAAGCAGAACAAAAATTATAAGAATCCAGGGGTGAAAGTGCCCAAGGATGGAAAGTAATGGTGAAATGCCAGCTTTGAGCATATGGAAAATCCTTCATAGAATGTACAGGCATTTAGTTTCTAATGTTCTCTTTGCAAGCTCCTACATGGAACACTTGAGTTGGTCTCAGAGAAAAGTCATGGCTCCATCTTCTAAATCATGTTCTCCAGCAGAAACTAATAATACCCGTAATAGTGTGGCTCATTGGGTTGGGTGTTGTCCTACAAATCAAAAGGGCACCAGTTCAATTCTCAGTCCAGGCACATGCCAGGGTTCCAGGCCAGGTCCCCATATGGGGGCATGTGAGAGGCAACTGATCAGTGTTTCTCTCCCTCTTTTTCTCCCTGCCTTCTCTTCTCTCTAAAAATAAATAAAATCTTTTTAAAAAAAGAAAAACTAATAAGAGCCATATAATGTAATTTTATGTGTCTTAATAGCTACATTTTAAACAGTAAAAAGAACCAGGTAAAATAAAATTTAATACCTTTTAATCCAATATGTCCAAAACAACATCACTTCAACACATACACAATATTAAAATTCATTAATTTTGTTCATACTTTGTTATTGGGTAACACAGTTATTAAAGCTCTTAGCCTCATGAAGAAATCAGTCCCTGCTCCCAGGGACTTTTCATTCTGAAGAGACAGTGGAAATCTGAAGACCACCTGTGTGTGATTTAGAGTTATCTGAAGACTTATTCCAGAAGCAAACAGATGGTCGTCTACTTTAGTGACCAGAGGATGAGTTTTGAAACTCAGAAGTCAGACCTAGAACCTCAACTCTAACCCTTACTAATGGTGACTTTGGAAAATTTACTTAACTTTTCCATGTTTCAGTTTCTTGACTTTATATGGTTGTTTTGAGACCTGGCTCTCACCAGCATAGAGAAATACTAGCTATAATGATATAAATTATAAAATCTTTATTATCTTTGGTATTTTTACAAGAATCTGGCATGTTCTCTTGTCTTCAGATCCTTGAAAAGCAAGATTTCTACTTTATCAATGACTGACAAAGCCCTATGCTGAGAGAGAGAGAGAGAGATAACTAGGTAGTCAATCACTCAGTCAGCTAGTTGAGTATAAAATATAAAATGAAAATAGGAAAGAGAACACCAACATAGGGAAACAGGAAACAAGAATTCCCTCAATTTGCCCTGTTCTGTGTCTAAACACACTGAAGAACAAATGAATTCAGGGTTTAATAAGTGGGGACATTTCCTGACTGCCAGATGGCTGGAACATAAGGAACAGAAAGACAGAGCCCTAAGGGCACATTAGCTCAGGGTACAATTTCATGGTTTATGGAGAAGAGAAAGAAGGAAGGAAGCAAGGAGAGCAAAGGTCTGCAATTCTAACCTAAGTTCCTGCTGCCTGGGCAGCAGAGTGGTCCTCATAATACATTTCCCTCTTCCCTATCAGGATTGCCTCATCTCAGGATCTATTCCCAATGGTATGTGGTAAAAGGAGACTCCCAGTCAAGATGGAGGCATAGGTAAACATGTTTCGCTTCCTTGCACAACTACAGAAAAAATTACAACAAGACCACAAAACCAATATCAACCAGAACCATCAGGAAATTGAGCTGTATAGAAGTCTGACAACCAAGGATTTAAAGAATCCACATTCATCCAGATGGGTAGCAGGGGAAGAGATGCAGAGATGGGCTGAGAGGCACAGAGACCCCGTGTGAAACAAAGGTGGTGAAACAGGTGGTCCCACATTCACACGTGGTAGATAAAAATCAGGAGGGGTACCTCAGGAATGAGTGATCCCAGCCCCAGGCCAGACCACACAACCCAAGTTTCCAGCACCAGGAAGACAAATACCCATTACTTCTGGCTGTAAAAACCAATGGGAGTTGGAGTGGCAGAAAAAAACTGCCATATTTTCAGGAACCCTCTCTTAAAGGGCCCACATGGACTTAGGACTTACACAGACTCACCACCTCTGAGATTCAGCACCAGGACAAAACAAGAAGGAAACCAGTTGCATATGAGGAGAAATTGAAGTGACTAGAAATGGAGTGAATGTTGGGAGACAGTTTTCCTCCCTGGAAAACCTCCAGAAGTCAGGCAGTGGCATTGTCCCGTCTCTGAGCCCTCCCCTCACCACAGGGCCACAAAGTGGTGAAGTGGGTTGCTCTGCCCTGGTGCTGACCTAACACTCTGCCTCACACAACTTACAGGTGCCTTTTCTACAATGGCCACCCTACCTACTAAGGGCCAGAGTCAAAGCAGCACTACCTAATACACAGAAACAAACACAGGGCAGCTGCCAAATTGAGGAATCAAAGAAATATGGCCCAAATGAAAGAACAGAACAAAACTCCATAAAAAAACTAAAATAAATGGTGATAACCAACCTACCAGATGAAGAGTTCAAAACTCTGGTTATCAGGATGTTCAAAGAACTTACTAAATATGACAACAGCATAAAAAAAGACCCATGCAGAAATGAAGGTTACATTAAGTGAAATAAAGAAAAATCTATAGAGAACCAAAAGTGGAGAGGATGAAGCCAAAAATCAAACCAACAATTTCAAAGATAAGGAAGAAAAAAGTATTCCATCAGAACAGCAAAAAGAAAAAAGAATTCGAAAAAATGAGGATAGAACAAGGATCCCCTGGGACATCTCCAAACATACCAGCATCTAAATTATAGGGATGCCAGAAGGAGAAGAAGAAGAGCAAAAAATTGAAAACTTATTTGAAAAAATAGCGAAAGGGAACTTCCCTAATCTGGTGAAGGAAATACACACAGGAGTCTAGGAAGCACAGAGAGTCCCAAGCAAGTTGGACCCAAAGAGGACCACACCAAGATACATCATAATTAAAATGCCAAATGTTAAAGAAAAAGAGAGAATCTTAAAACCACAAGAGAAAAGTAGAGAATTAACTACAGGAGAGTTCCCATAAGACTGTCAGCTGATTTCCCAAAAGAAACTTTGCAGGCTAGAAGGGACTGGCAAGAAGTATTTGAAGTGTTAAGAAACAAAGACCTACAGTCTAGATTACTCTATCCAGCAAAGCCATCATTTAGAATGGAAGGGCAGATAAAGTGCTTCCCAGACAAGGTAAAGTGAAAGGAGTTCATCATCACCAATCCATTATATGAAATGTTAAAGGAACTTATCTAAGAAAAAGAAGATAAAAACTATCAACATTAGCATGACAACAAAGTCACAACTATCAATAACTGAATCTAAAAAAAAAAAAAAAAACAACCTAAGCAAACAACCAGAACAGGAACAGAATCAGATATGAAGATCATTTGGAGGGTTACCAGTTGGGAGAGAGAAGGTGGGGGAGAATGAGGAAAAAGGTGCAGGGATTAAGAAGCATAAATTGGTAGGTACAAAATAGACAGGGAGATGTTAAGAATAATATAGGTAATGGAGAAGCCAAAGAACTTATATGCATAACCCATGGACATTAACTAAGGGGGGACTGATGGAAGGAATAGGGGTACCAGGTGCAAGGAAGAAAAGGGGAAAAAATTGGGACAACTGTAATAGCATAATCCATAAAATACATTTTAAAAATACTATGTGATAAAAAGACAGTGTGAATTAGGGCACTAATGAAGGGAAACATAAAGTCTCTGACACTGTAGGACCTTAGTTAAATCTCCCATCTAGCCTCCCCAAACTTCCTTCTTACAAGTCACAAAAGCTCTTTTAGTCTAAGCCCCGACATTTGTACAAGTAAGCTCATTAGTCGGCAACATAGCTTACAGTTCTACATGTGAGAAAGGTCCCCGCTATGGAGCCAGATGTGCTTTTGCTTTAAGTTCCAGTGTACTCTCAGCCTTAGTTTTGCCCCCCGGACATGCATAATATCGCTTTCATTCCTTGCCTTTCATAGAGTCTGCTACATCTTTTAATGTCCCTTTAAATTGCAGTGCACAGCATGAACATTCTTCTCCTGACATGCACTGGGCAGTGTACAGTACTGTGGACCATTGTTTGGGAGACACAAGCTTGGCAGCCCCATTGCACACTGGCCTTACCCTCCTCCCAGCTGATCGACCCTCCCTCCCCTTCTCCCACAGTAAATACTGTCTCCTTCCACAGTGTCTCCCATACCTCCTCACACCTCACCCATCCCCACCCCATCCCCGCCTCATCCTGGGCCTCATCAGTGCTCATGTGGATTACTGAAATGATCTCGGATGGCTTGCCTACCCCCAGCCTCTCACCTCTGCAATCCATCTTTCACCCAGTTGCCAGGTGATTTTTTTTCCTGATCCATAAATCAGTTCATATCCCACTCTTACACAAAAACAATCACAACTCCTATTGCCTTCTGAATAAGATTTAACTCCATGGTACCACATTCAAAGCTCTCGGTGATCGTGCTTTAAGCTATTCTCTTGGCCTTATTGTCCTCTACACCCTTCCAGTCCTGCCAGACTGCTTGTCATTCCCCTTAGCCTCAAATATTTCATTCTTGCTCCCTGGTTGTAGAAAGCTTTTTGATCATCCTCCAAAGCCCAGAATAAATGTCTTTGCTTCATGTTGCCTCCAATAATCTTCTCCTTGGAAACCCTAGAGTATATTAGTTGTATTTCCTTGTTGGATCATTCATTTATCATTTCTTTTGCTCCTTTCTTTTTCCTTTCAGCAAGACACTGCCCCTGTACTCAGGAGGCTCCAATCTAATGAAAGAACTAGACAAGCAAAGAGCTACAGAATCATGAGTGCTCTGCAGGAGAATGGTGTGTCTAACCAGACAGACTTTGGCGTCAGGGAACATTTCACAGTGACCAGGACATTAACACTGAGTCCTAACATGACAGGGAGTTCTAGGCAGAGAGCATTTACCGTGGAAAAGCCACATGATGAGTGAGATCATGGGCCGTTTAGAGAAACAAATATGAAACTTTGTGGCTGCTTCAAAGCGGGAGGATGAGGTATGGTGGAGACCAAGCTGAAAGGCCAGCCAAGGTCAGTTCAGATAGGACCTTGAAGGTTGTGCTTTAGAGTGTGGCAAGTTCTTTAAGGCAGGGGAGTGACCTGCCGAGATTGTAAGCTTAGCAAGTTCATTATAGCAACATGTGAAGAATAGACCAGTTTGGAATGAAAACAAAGAGACCTGTTATGAGGCTGTAACAAAACTACAGATAGGGCAGTGGGTCCGAAGATTGCTAAACAGATTCAAAAAATACTAAGAAGTAGGAACTTGAGTGAACTTAAATGTGAACAGAGAAGAATGATAAATGAGGGGGGGGTCTTGACTTAACTTTTACTTTATTTTGTCTTTTTTTTTTTTTGTATGAGGTACCTTCTAAAAGGTAGCACTCTCCTCAACAAAGCTCACAGTCCCTGATAACAAGCACCATCTCCCAGTCCACACTGGAGCCCTGTGTGCTCGTCAACAGCGTCTTGCACAAATTAGGTCTAGATAAGCTTCTGCCAAATTTCTCAAAATACTTAATTTTTGGTAGGTAAGTTTGCTTTATAATAATGTCCGCCAGGGCACAATGTTTCCAAAGGAATGCTTCTATGGGAATACCACTTTGAGAAAGGCCTACGGTTGGGTCATTCTATGTTCACCCCCCATTATTCATCCCACGCCTATTTACTGAGCATCTCTCACAAGCGGGAAGCCTTTCAGGTGATGGAATCATTGAAAGTGCTAAATAAGACAATATGTGTCCTGCCTTAATAGAGCTTATTCTGTCAGAGGAAGACAAAAATAAGTAAACGAAGCTAGAATATAAATTCATATAGGTATACCTTCAAGGAGAAAAAATAAAGTAAGAAGTAAAAACAACTGACTGAGGAGGTAATAATTAAGCTATAAACTGGATGACAAGAGGGCAGCAAAGATATGTGAGAAGCTCATTCTAGACAGAGGGGAGAGCACAGTGCAGATATCTTGTATGTAGGGACTTAGAATGGAGAGGAAGGAAGTGCCTGGGGATAAGTTCAGAAAGGTGACAAGCTCATACAGGGCTTCATAGGTCCTGAAAAAGAGCTTAGATATTTAGCAGGAGATGGGTATGATGTGACCATAAAGACAGTTTTTCCCTCAGAGGTTGTCAAAAAAAAAAAAAAGAGCCTGTCCTGGTTAGTGTAGCTCAGTGGATTGAGGGCCAGCCTGTTAACTGAAGGTCGCCGGTTCAATTCCCAGTCAGGGCACATGCCTCTGCTGCAGGCCAGGTCCCTAGATAGGGGCGTATGAGAGGTAACCAGTTGATGTATCTCTCACACAGCAATGTTTCTTTCCCTCTCTTTCTCTCTCCCTTCCTGTCTCTCTAAAAATAAATAAATAAAATATTTTAAAAAATACAACCCCCCCCCCAAAAAAAAGAAAGAAAAAACACAAAAGCAGAACGCTTTTCCATGGCTGTGCCTTTCCTGGGAATGTTCCACAGGGAACCAGCTGAGTCATGTCTGTGACCTTCATTTAGTAAAATTTTGCCTGGGTGGTGCTCCAGCATCGCTAGTAGTATTCTGTACTATTTATCCAGTTACACGAATGTACACGGCCCTTTGTTCAACAGGGGGTGCTGAGCTAACAGGAGACAAAATCTCTATCCAGAGCCTGCTGTGTACATGGACTTGACCTCTGCTGCCTGTTTTACCTTGGAGCATGGGGACCAGGGATGTGGTGGTGGAGCAGGGCGGAGTCAACAGGACCTGCTGTGACTGGAGCACTATCCGGAGACGCAAGGGATGAGAGGGGGACAGGCACACTGGCATCGCCAGATGGAGGCCAGGGAGAAAAAGCAACAGTTGTAAGTGATGAGACTCAGGCTGAAAGAAAGGAGAAATCAAGGCTGAGGAGCAAATTTGGCTCTGAGCCTCTTACAATGATATAGTGGTTCAGCATCAAAATCACAGCTGTGGGACACTGCTGCCCCAAGTATAATTACCTCTGTTTCTTCTAGTTGCCCCAAGAAGAAACGGAGGTAATTACATCTCAAGTTCCCATGAAAGGGGGAAAAAACCCCAAAATAACCAAAGAAAGAAGTTAAACTCTAACAAGAAACTAGATAGAATGAGCTTGCCATTTTCCTCCCCTTTGTTTTCATACCAGGTCTTCTCAATGCCTTGAAGAGCCAAGAAAACTTTGTGTTTTTTATTTTAAAATTAAAATTGTATTATCTGTAGAGAAAGGGGAAGAAAAGGAGAAAGAGGGAGAGAAATATCAGTGCACAAGAGAAACATCAATTTCTCTTGTGCACACCCTCAGTTAGAGACCTGGACCACAGCTCAGGTGTGTGCCCTGACCAGGAATCAAACCAGTGATGTTTCGGTTTGTGAGTTGACACCCGACCCACTAAGCCACACCAGTCGAGGTACCAAGAGAAGTTTTTAGAATAAGAAAACAGAGACTTAGAACAAGAACTCACATAGGACGGAAAAATATCAATGGCAAACAGTTCTCTGGTTAGCAAATGCTGTTTTATTTTCTTTTATAAAGATTAAAAATACAAGAGTCTATCATTCTCCTCCTGTCCTGACCCTCTTCCCTCAAACAACAAAAAAAATCCCCATCCATAGGAGAAGCCTGTCTTCAATTATCTCTAGACTCAAAGATGATTGTTCCTTCTGCTTGTTATAAATGTGGCTGGGGCTGTACCAGGTTCTGGGCTCTTTTGCCCAATCACTAAAATTTCATCAATGCCCTCACAGTCAAATGGTGACCGTGTGTAGTGATCTCACAGATACACCACTGTAATGCTTCATTAGGGTTTTCATTGGAAGGGGTGGTGAGGGGGGAAGGATCCTGCATGGGTTCCAACATGTACAAAACACTACTGTCAGAATTTTACCCACAGTAGTAGCCTGAACATGTCATTCTAATCACAAGGGAATCATGTTGGCTCCTTGTCAAATATTGAATTGATTCTAAAATTGCTTTGATGACTTAGATATTCAGGGCACAGTTTAGGGCCTCTGTTTATCTCTCCATATGAGCCTAGTTGCAGCTTGAGAGCATTTAAAGCTTATTCCATTGACCATTTAAAAATACTGGTTTAAGTCCCACGGAGCGTGTGCTCTCAGCTACTGCTGCAGAGTCTCACATTTGGAGTTCATTCCTGGCTGGCCTCCAAAGCACTGAATGAATAGATATATTTAAGATGAAATTTCAGTTTTATCTTTACACAGAACGCTTTTGAATTAAACATATATATAAGTTGTGCATGATTTTATTTTGGATTATATAGCAACATGAGATCTTGAAAGAAGATAACAGAGAAAAAACCCTGAAACATCACCCTGTGTACAGGTTACATTGGTCACGTGTCTGCTAGTTTACCTTCTGAGTTTAGCCAGGTGTTCCTCGCAGCAGGAGGTTTAACTTTTGCCCAAGTCTCCCAACGGGATTGGTAGGAAAACCTTGCCAACATAGAGTGAAAATTTAGAACTGAACTACAGAGATTAGACTATTGTCCACCTAGGAATTGACTAATAAAGGAAAGGTGGAGGGAACTGAAATAAAAACCGGGAGGAAATCTGAACTGCAGATCTGAGGGAGTGGCTATGCTTTTGTGCTATGTATTAGATTAGTGAGGATGACAATTAGTTGAAATTAGGAAAATTAAAAGCAAGATAGGAATTTGACAGCCGGAAAAACTGGAATTCTCAGGAGCTCTGCTTGTCCTGTCATGACTGGCTGATGCTTGCACATTGTTCCCCAGAGTGGGTGCAACACACAATTCCTGAGGCTCATGGACATGTTTGATGGATTAAACTAAAATCTAACCTGGGATATCCATTACATTGCAAGATTCATGCTTGATACATGTGGACTTAGTAGAAAATATTTATCATGGGAGGCAGAGATGAGCCACTTTTTAATATTCATAAGGTCAATGATTATGTTTCCCAAGGTCTAGAGAGCTAATGATTTCACCTTCTGATCATGCTTAGTTTCTATGTACATTGGAAAGAAGTCAGTTACTTCAGTGCTGTCTCCAGAGAATGAGAATACCCTTACGTCACCTTCTTGGGTGTTACAGGATAGCCAGCAAGCCCTGAATTAGCATTCTGCACCCCCTTTCTGGATTTAATGTACTTTGGAGAAGAGAGAGGAAGAAAGAAAATGATGTTACAGCCAATCCTGGCTATATTCTATGAATACAATCATTTTATTTTCCAAAACACAGGGTCTAAGTGCTGCATTCATTAGAGAAAAATATATTGAATTTGGGTCAGCTGACCAGTGACCGGACAAGCCGAAATATTCACAGCTTTTAGGTTGCCAACCCAGGTCATAAAAGGATAAAACCTAATGGTCAAGGCAAAATGATCAGCCCGTCTGTGTGAGTCAATGCAGTTTATAATAATGGCTTTAAGCCTGAGCATCACATCAGAGGTGGATTTCCAGTGACACTAATGACACTCAGCGTCAGGACCCCGCACTTTGCACAGACACTGAGGCAGTCACCTTGTCTCACAGTCCCCTGAACCACAAGTTTGTGGGTGGTTAAGGAAAAAAAGGTTTGCACTGCATGGAGCCAGAAGCTACTTATGCACTTTTTTTCCCCTGAATTTATGGTGTTTGTGGTATTTGATAATTTGTTTTTAATGTATAATTTATTGTGATTTCTCTTCTCATTCTAAGTGAATACTTATTTTTATATCTAACTTACATATGTAATTGTGTATATTTTCTTCTAAAGAACCCTAAAAGCTTGAATCCATCTGCCAATAATTCAAGGCGATATCCAAGAAGTCGACCAGATAGCATCAGAGAAAATAAGCAAAGGGTTAGTGTAGTAAAACTTCCTGGAACCTGAGACTCCAGAAGCTGAAAGACATATGCGATCAACCCTGCTAGAGTTCCGATGTAGCCTCCAGATATCCTTGCCCTGACCAATTCTGCCTGACCAGTTCATCGAGGCATTCTAAACGAATCTTTCGCTCTTCACAGGAAAGACAGAGTACCCGTGAAGCATTCCAGCAAGGGGTGCAAATCATGTATCATATTTCTTCACACCACTGTTATCATTCTCCTAGGGTTAGACAGAGTGCCCTGCTGAAGAAACTGTGATAATCTATCACTTTCACTTGGTTTGACTTCTGTTATCACAGAAACTCGAGTGATGGCGGAGAGCCTCTCCCTATCACCTCTCATCCCCATTTGTGCTCCCCCAGGGTACCAAGCTCCTCAAACCTTCCAGGATGAAATATGAAATGAAAACCAAGCTCAATGTGATTTATTTAATCACTAGAACATATTCTTTCTGCCATTCCTTAGAGCTCTCAAATACTTGTGTTGCAAAAACACAAGACTTTGTGTAATGTCCTATCGTGATTTTATTACTTTTCAACCTCTCTACTTTCACAGCCCATCTATAAACTGTACTCCAATGGATATTAATTAATAAAAGAAAGTAGCTGATGGAATGTAGCATGGTGTCAGCCTCTGTGATCACAAACTTCATTTGATATACAAAGCGTAACTGGGGCACTGAAGTCTCAAGCAGCTTAAGTCCATCACATGGGTTAAACTTAGGTATTTTCAACATAGACAGGCTATTTGCACATTATTCTCACACAGAATGATAGTAAACTGGAGACAGGGTTTTTTTTTTAAAGCTAGTATCTTTGAAAGAGTAAAGAATAGGCAAGTTTAAATCCCACAGATTAAAACTGACAAGATGTTTCTGCATATATGAAACTACTTTTAAGCACACATGCATTAATTATGTGGATACTTTATACCATTGATGTGACCTATGTGACAGCAGCCAGTTAAAAACCCGCATTCTCAGAGATCTGTCGTCAGCTCTTTGTTGGTTAAAATTTAATTCTTTGTTCAAAAGCATCAGACTGCAAGCATAATAAACTGTAGTTCCACTATTTCAAATGTTCACGAATAAAGACAACACTAAGTGTGAACACCAAACACACAATCCTTACCTATACTGACCAACACCACATAAATAAGTTTTACCAGCGAGATACCTAAACCACAAACAGCATCCTATGATAGCCAGTCTTCAAGATGGACGCCAACCATCCTGCCTCCTGGGATCCACCCCTTTCTCACAGTCTCCTCCCACCTTGTATCTGGTTTGGTCAGTGTAGCCAATAGAATATTGCAGAAGTGATGATATGTCACTTTGGAGATTATGTTATAAAAGGCCATGGCTTCTAATGCACTCTCTTATTCATTTACTCTCTCTTATCCCTCTTACCCCGGCCCCTAGAGCATTACTTCTCTGAGGGAAGCAAACTGCTATGTTGTGAACAGCCCTGTGGAGAGGTGCCTATGGTGGGACCTTCTGCCAAGAGACAGTGACTGAGGCCTGCCAGCCTCTACCTGAGTGGTTAGAGATTTGACTGGTACAGCCCTAGCCCGACCCCCAACACTGAGTCCAAACTTCGGTAACCTATTGGTAGAGGGCATATGTCTATGACTTCATAGAGATGAACAAAGCCTGCATATGTATTTAAAAATGAGAGGGTCACATGCTGAAGAAATAATCATCTTCCTTGTTCACCAACATACAAAAGTGCAGTTAGAGGCCTTGAAAATGAGGTAGAGTGAATGCAAAATCATCAACAGTTCTGTTCCATTTCAGCTTCAAGCTCATCGTGTCTTCCAAACCCAGAAGAAAACTATAAATGCAAGTCCTACAACTTAGAGGCACATTTAAATCATACTGCACTGAATTTCTTGCAATAGATTTCTTTGAATATGACTTTGCATTCGCTGTGCATTTAGAGATTGTTTCTGATAAGTCAATTAATGCTTTTCAGAAACTGTTAACTTATGCAATATGTCAAGTAAGAAAAGCATTTTTAATCTACCAAGGGAATAGAATATGAAACATTCAATTCTGAAAGTTCCCAAGTTAGAGGTCAATAGCTGCTAATTCACTGATCTATCTAGGGCAGATGGTATAGACAAGAAATCAATATTTCTAAACCCAAACTTTAGAAAGAAGCAGTACAGACTTCCAAGTGGCTATGCATTTTTTAAGCTGCCCTTTTCTTTTTCTTTCTTCTCCTTCACATATATGACTCCTGTGAATTTTTCTGCTACCACATTTTTGAAGGAACAGACTATGTCTAATTCATTTCTGAATCCCTCTCACAGTGCTTACCACAGTGCAAGCACATACTAGGCACGTCACATGGTTTGATTTTAACCAAGCCCTTTCTTCCTATGCAAAATCTAATGAGATCCTATGAAAGAGAACAATAGACAGTAAAATAAAAAGTAACATTCCAAGAAAGCAAGAGAAGTAATACATAGGCACATTGTAATATCCTCCCTAATGAATTCTTGCTTGGTTCAAAGATGAAATGTATTCAGTATACTAAAGTAGAACAAGAACTGATTTGTAACCAAGAAAAATTTAGACCCAAAGCAACGTGTATTCTCTTATTCTACAAATCTGCCAAAACAAAGTAGGGATTTTTCTCATTCTACAGAAATTACCAATCTTCATACATTTTAAACAATTAAAACAAGAGAAGTGTTATACTTTATGTAATAATGGGTAATGGTGAGTAATTCATTCCATATATCCTTCCACTGAAAATGTTTTTCCATGAAGAATCGATTGTTACTCAGTCCTGGAGTTTGTTTCATAAAATCCACAAAACTAGTTAGTCTTCCAGGAGAGAGTAGATGCCATCAACATCTCATTCCAAGCAACCAGGAAATAGAACTTTATTTACAAGGTTAAAATAGAAGCTGCAACAAATAATTACTGCCAGAAAACTAAAAATAACTTTACTCCTAATTACTATAAAAATAATACAGGGAAATTTCAGAGCCCCACTTTCCAGCACTTCCTGGCTATGCAAATGTCAAAGTGTCACTTGGCAACCGTTGGACAAACAGAGTTTTGTGTCAACCAAGACAAAGCAACTGATGAGGGCTGAGATGTCTTCAGCAGAGGAATGGGCAGCTGGGGGTGGGGGTGGGGTGGCAGTTCCTTTATGAACAAGATTATTATCTGTGCCCTACCCCAGCCCTGTCATATTTTTTGCTTTCCCCAGAAGTCTCTTGTTAATTTCCCATTCGGCTGAATCGAGAGGAAACATTCTGAAGTATTGAATAAGCATCTGGCCATAATGCAAAACAACTGTGCTGGTGAATCAGCACCTTTATGAAATTGAGTTTGACCAACGAAGCAAGCAGTCTATGAGAACTTTTGTGTTCAACATCTGTCACTAACTGAGATATTTCCAACTGCTCTAAATTTCCTATCCGCTAAATAGTTCCCACATTGCTAATAAGTTCAGACTGACTTTGCTGAACTAATACTCTTCTTGGAAACTGGACACCGAGTACGTGTTACCCAGAAGAATGAAGTACCTGGGTTTGAACCCCACTGTACCTATACTAGCTATGTGTCCCTGGGCAAGTTATTTAACCTGATTTCAGCAATGGTAAAGGGGAGAAAACAACACCTATTTCCTAAAGCGGCTCTGAGTATTAAAAGAGGCAATGAGCATGTCACATGTTGGCACAGTGCCAGGTATATAATACATGCTCAGGGAGTGTTGGTTCTTATTAGTCTTATCATTTTTTAGTCTTATTTATGTTGTTAATATTATTACTATTATAAAACTATGAGATGTGGCTTCCTAAAATGAATGCCCAGTGTTATGGTCACATGTAAAAGTTTGGTTATTGTGCACACATTAAGAGGCAATGTTCCTAAAAAATGCATCTGTCAAGCCCACCCACATGAAAAGGTTTATGAGAAGTCCAAAAGAAATAGGGTTTGGGCACTGTCACCTCCGAACCAATCAAGTGTGCTCTCCTGTCCCATACAAGTCATTAAGCTGTTCCTCCTGATATTCTGCATGACAATTATTTAACACCTGCTATTAAAACACGTTCCAACCTTTACTTAAACCCAGACTCTTATACTCTGCATAGTAATTCTCAACTTCAGTGATAGAATTCACAGGATAAGGGATGAAAAGAACTTTGAGGAATTCATCTCCACTCCGAAGAATAAAACCATAGCCAACGGGGATGCTATAATTTACTCATGTCTTTATTCAAATTAAAAGATGAAGACACCAATGAGGGAAACCCAGGAAAGCTGTAGGCTAAAAGAAACTCTTTCAGAAGGGGGGAAAAAGTCTCTGAAATGAAGTGTTCTTCATAAAAGCAAAATTCCTGCAGGGGAAGTCAGCTGATTGGTTTTTAATAGAGTGCAAAGTTTAATCCAGTTACAAACTAAACAGCACCTGAATCAAATCAGGATTCCCCCAGCTGACTATAAAAAGTATCTAAGAGGATACATACCATCCCTGTTGCTTTCCTAAAACTCTCTTCCATGCTATAGTCATCATTCAATAACATACGGAAACTCTTTACCCCCAACTCCTTGAGTTAGGATTTACATTTAGCCAATTGCCTGTTGGGGAAAAAAATAAAACAAAATGTTCTTCTCCTTCTAGGGTCAGGCAATAATACAAGGCTTATTTGAAATAATGTGAGACAATATACTTTGGCACAGGGATACCAGTAATGCAAAAGTTAACCTCCATCTATTTTGAACTTAGCAAAAATAAACCAAATAATTGATGTGTTTGAAGTTCTTACATATGAAGTTCTTACATAAACTATCATTTATGTCTATCAGTGGAACTCATCTGGCCAAGATATTTTTTAAAAAGGATAAGGAAAGATTTGCCATTCATTGAGAAGCTATTATGTGCCAAACAGTACTGATTTGTGTCAACTAAGTCATTTACTCCTTGTAGCAATCCAGCAGTAAGAGTTTTCTTGTTTCCATTTTAGAAATTAAAAGAGAGACTGATGTTCAAAGAACTTAAATAACTGTCGGAGTCCTACAGCCACCAGAGACCAAAATCCATCCGTGGTCTTTGCACTGCACTGTTAAACTACAATGGACCAAGCTATTTCACACACATGCACAGAAATCAACTTTTAAACAAGTTTTTAAAATTAACTGGGGTGTTAAGAATTCAAAGTACATTTTGATAAAGAGATAGCATTATAAATGACAGACTTGTAGGCCAATTTACCAACAGGCATTGAAACCAGAATTTTCCAAAAGTGCACTGTTATTCGATCGATGTTGCTGAATTGTTGGCTATTTTGTTTTTCCTCTCTTTTCTTGGATTAGGTATTTGAGTTTGTGGGAGAAAGAAGGTGAGGAATTGCAATTCATGACTCCAGATATTAGCTGGGGACAATCTTGTTGCAAGAAACAAAGATCATTCAAATTAAAGTAAAATAGGAAGAAGACAGACACTGAGGCTAACACCAGAAAGCTGACGGATATTCTATCCGCTAGCTCTGAGGATTTACTCCGTCTTTGTTCTGCTCTGTGAGGTTACTTCTTTATTCTCTGTCTCTGAAGTTAATCTTCTCTGCCTCTCCACACTCAGTGCAAAGAATGTCCCACTTTATATCATGTCCCAGTTCAAATACATGCCTGGAAAAAAAATCTCTGAATAGGTTTGCAAATACTCTTTGAAATATCTGGTTCACTTGAAACTTATATTGCTTTTCTGCTCATGCAGCAAAAAAAAAAAAAATTGGTGGGAGCTCTCCAAATTCTCAGAGCATAGACTGTATCTTAGGCAACTCAGGCTGCTTCAAGAAAATACTGTAGACTGCATGGCTCAAACAACAGACATTTATTTCTCATGGTTCTGGAGGCTGGGAAGCCCAAGATAAAAGTACCAGTGGATTTGCTTCCTGGTGAATGCTCTCTTCTTGCTTGTAGACAGCTGCTGCCTTCTCCTGGGTCCTCAAATGGAAGAGAGAAATGAGCTCTGTTCTCCTCCTCATCTTATAAGGGCACAAATCCCATCATGGGGACCCACTCTCATGACCTCATGACCTCTCCCACCTTCTCCAAACATCACACTGGGGGGCCAGGGCATCAACATAGGAATTTGAGGAGGACCCAAACGTTCAGTCTGTAACAACCTGAGCTTCCGGGCCTCGGTTCTCAGGCACACTCCCCCTCCACCTTCACCACCAGTGTCTCCAAGCGAGCTCTCCTTGCACAGTCCTTGACCCTCTCCTTCCTTCACCCTTAATCTTTCTTCTGCTCCCAGTACTTCTTCCTCTCTGCATCAGCTGGCAAAGTCTGTGGAAGAGGTATCGGCCAAAGACTTTGGAGCAGGAGTAGATCTGGCATTTAAAGCTTGAGCATTTCTGTTTTTTAGAGGGGTCTCTGATGAGTGTGGCTCCAAATGCAGCAGCCTGGGGGCAGACTGAGGGGCAGCCCACTCTGGATTTTATTTCAGGCACTACCACCACACATAGTGTCTTGGACAAGTGAGTTCTTCCCACTAGTCCTCAGTGTAAAAGTGGGAAGCCCTGAGCTGTAGGGCTTAGCTGGTTGAGCATCATCCCACAAAGCGAAAGGTCACCAGTTCAGTTCCTAGTCTGGGCACATGCCTGGGTTGCAGGTTCTCCCACATAAGAGGAAACCAATCATTGTTTCTCTTTCACATCAATATTTCTCTCCTTTTCTTCCTCCCTCCCCCCTCCCTAAAAATAAATAAATAAAATCTTAAAAAAGAAAGAAGTAGGAGGTTCTGGGCATATGACCCCTAAAGCCCACAGTTCCAAGTCCAGGACACAATGCCAGCTTTGCCATTCTTCCGGGTATTGCAGCCTGAAGTCTGTATAACTATACTTGATGCTTAAGCTACACTTAACCCCATATTACAAATTACCTTATCTGCATACTTATGAATACACTTATCTTAAGTTCTTCCAAAATCACAATAAATCAAAAAGGTTATGTTGTTTTTATGAGTCCTTCACTGCTACTAGCACTTCAGGGAATTCATTTATTTATTCATCCTTTCAACCAACGCTTAGTGAGCACTTCTTCCAGGCGTAAAGGAAAGTACAAGATACGGCAGGCCCTCAAACAAAGCTGAACCTCCTTGAGAAGAGATCATTGATTACCAAGAACCAACAGCAGGGATTACTAACAGCTTCTAGGAGGGCTAACCATTCTAGCAGGCTAAAATACTTTTTAAAGGTTGGAGAAATGAGGGAAAATATCAGTGATAATGTTCCTCAAGTTTCTAAAGTGGTTGAGAAAACTGAGTCCTTACCAGAGCAGCTTCATGAAGTTGTCTTCTGGGGACTTAACAATATCACCAAGACATATAGTAAAAAGAAGCAGAAAGGAACTGGGGGAGGGAGGATTGGTGATTGACTTGCTTCTATCCTCCACCCAGACCCAGTTCTTATCTTCTTGCTAGAAGTGGTGAGGTATGTGGCTAAGGGGGTCAGACACCTGTCACTCATTATGCCAAATTGCAGCAGTAACAAGGACAATTCACTGAAGTACCAAGTCAGCTGTGCACGGCCTTTCTGGTCATTTCATTAACACCCCTCACCATCACCACAACCATACGACCCACTAACAGACACCTGTGTTTTACATGATTAAATTTTTCCTCACCTGTATTAGTCAAAGTTCTCCACAGAAACAAAAATTGATATATTTATCTGTCCTAGATATAATCAATTTTGTTTCAATAGATAGATGATAGATAGATGATAGATAGATAGATAGATAGATAAAGATTGATTTACTTTGAGGAATTGGCTTAAACAATCATGTAGGATGAGATCCCATAGTCTTCCACCTGTAAGCTGCAGACCCAAGAAAGCTGGTGTTACAATTCAGTCTGATTGGAAGGCCTGAGAACCAGGGGAGCCAAAGGTATAAATCCCAGTTCAAGGGCAGGCAAAGATGAGATAAGAGATCCCATCTCTAACAGTGAGGCAAAAACAGTGGCCAATTCCTCTTTCCTCTACATTTTGTTCTATTCAGCCCCTCAAAAGATTGGATGATAGCCACCCACGTTGGGGAGGGCAGTCTTCTTTATAGAGTTCATTGACTTAAATGCTAATCTTAACCAGAATCACCCTCATAGAAACATCCAGAAATATGTTTAATCTGCTCTCTGGACATCCTGTGGTGCAGGCAAGTTGACATGTAAAATTAACCATCACACCACCTATTACACCATGACGTGGCTGTACTCTATATGACTAGTTTGTAAGGAGGGTTAAGGTAAGACAGGGGCCGGAGTAATTAGAGAAATGGGAAGTAAAAACCATATATAAAACTCCCTCAGTCAAAAACAAAAAAATGTGCTGGAAGTCTAAGCAAATTATAAGAAGGATAACATGTCTGGCTCTGCTTTTCTTTCTGAATATCTTCCATCCATGTCTCTAGTCCCATGCTGCCACCTTGGCTCATTAACAACCCGGCTCCCAGCTGGCCTCCCCAAGGCTATGTATGTTTCCTGTCCTTCAATACTATTTTCAGAACTTAATGATATTATTTTTTCCTAACCAATTCTATCACATCACTTCCATCTCAGAAACTTGATTCGGTCTATATCAAATACCTGGACCTACCATTCAGAGCTTCCTGCTCCCCGTTCCAGTCAAACAGGTCTCACTCCCACACGGCGGCATGCTCGTTCCTGCCCCACTGCCACACTTCCCTTCTTGAACATGGGATACCTCCCCATCACTAGCTTGAATCTCACTCAACTTCCACTCTCTTCAGGAAAATCAGCTATAACCACTCTGGCCCTTCCCAGCTGATGGTCCCTTCAATAAATATCTACAATACTGTGTCAAACAATTGTGCAGGTAATGATGCATTTTAATATTTTGTAACCTCGTCTCTCCAGTTAGACTGTCAGTATCTGGTACTGTACTTGTCAAATAGTCTTCATAGGTATTTTAATAAATAAAAGAATGAATGATGGACTGCACTGGCCATATCTTCTATATTGTTTCTCTGTCATAGAATAAGTCACCAAAGCCAGTACCATTTTATCCAAAAGCACTTATTAAATGGTACCCAATTGTCTCACCTGCAGGAGTCCTGGAGTGATAATCATGTAGGCAAACTCATGTCAGCACAGAGCCAAGCACACAAATAAGAAAGCTCTTAAAAAGCATAAATGGTCCACTAAAAATGCTGACATAAAGAGGACAAGACAGTTGTCATGTGAAGGCTAAGAGCTCATGCAGGAGAGTGGGTTTTAGGGTAGTAAAGACAGCAGGCAGAGAGCAACTGGGTTAATGAAGAAGAGCATGAAGAAAATTGTCCATATCCCAGGTTGACCGAGAGAAGAGATAGAGGCAAGTGATAGAGGAAAGAGACACAGCCGGGGACCCATTTCATTTGTCCCAAAAATATGAGTATGTGCCTGTTAGAATTGGAGCAGGAAATTGGGGGCTTGTTTGTTAATTTGTTAATTCTAACTCCAAGTACCTGAATATACAGTAGCTATTCATTGATTCCAGGTGCTATGCGTGGGTCTGTTGGTGATTCATTTATTTATACACTATTTTATTAGATACTTCCTGTTTCTTAGATTCCCTGTCAGTTGATGTTAAGCATGGAAGACCTTGAGTTGGTCCTTCAGGTGAAAAGAAAACTGATAAAAAGGAAGAAAAATGATAGTGCAAGAAAAGTAAGCAAGGTCACTGTGGGTAGGACAGAGTAACCTTTTAGTGTCCAGAGAAAAACAAGCCAATTCTGGAGGCAGCATAGTTTATCAAGACAGCTTTTAAGAATATTGAATCTTTTATGAGTTTAAGGTATATGTTTTCTATTTTATATCTTACTGTATCTGATTATCAGGATAATACTAACAAATATTTAAATGGCACTTATGGGTGCCAGAATACCTTCTAAACGCTTTACAAGTGTTAACTCATTTAACCTTCATAACAACCCTATGAGGTAGATACTATCATCAATCCCATTTTAAAGATGAGGAAACTGAGGCACAGAGTAGTTAAGGCACTTGGCCAGGGCCAAAGAGTTTGTGAGAGGTGGAGATAGCATTTGCACTAGGGTGCTGGGCTCTAGAATCTACATTCATCAGCAGCAAATTGAAGGGAATATGTACACATGTACATTTAATATATCCAACCCCAAACACTTATGAAATCAAAGGTGTATCTTACAATCAAGGGCTCCTTAAAACCAGGGAACTCTGTCTGGTGCCTCTGTGCTTAATACAGTGCATTGAATTGAGGGCGGAAATTTGATATTATTTAACAAATATTTATTTAGCTGTGGGGGATTAAGAAATGAATAAGATGCAATCACTCTCCTTAAGGAGGTCAATATGTAGTGGAAAATGCAGATAAGTAAACAGCTCATTATAGTGCACTGTGGTAAGTGCTTTGGTACTATTTCGATTGTGTCAACAAAGCTTGTGGGCTGCTAAAGACAACGGAATTAATTCTGTCTGCCAGGTTTTCAAAAGCTTCACAGAGGTGGTAACCACTGAACTAAGCATTGACGGAAGATAGGCTGCCCACAGTCAGGCTCAGGCGTGTGCGGAAACTCATGGGGAGTGTTGGGGGCTGTGAACGGGAGAGAGGATTTTCCAGGGGGTGGTAATGCAGAGAACTAATACTAATAAATTGGTATGGAATAGTGCCTAAATTCTGCTTTGGCCTCTCCATTCCTTTACCTCAAAGCTCCCTGAGGGGTATATGTGTACAAAAAAAGACAAAGCAAAGTCACCCAGTATTTTATTTTTGGCTTCCCACACCCCAACCCTACCCCAAATCCTAGTGTAAAGTGAGAAACTCACCTACACCTTTGGAAAATGCCTTTTTCTAAGCTAGAATGGTTGAAATGCCCTGGAATCCCAATGGAAAGCATACTCTATTTCACCCAAAACCAGTGCCAGAGTAAAAGGAGCCATCGGAGAGGGAGGGCGCAGCGGCAGACAGTGGGAGAGACCGGAGCCTCCCAGTGAGAGGCCAGGGGCTCTCCTGAGGGAACACCCACCACACCTCAGACAACTCGGCTAAGTAAATAGAAGTAAAAGGAAAGAGCAAGAGAGAATCAGTCTGCTCAAGGGGCTCTCAGTCCTCATTTCCACTCCTGCCTGGGGAAAACTTTGAAATTCTTATAATAGATGTACTGCTACTGTTACTCATGTATTTTTTTTACATGGGATATAATGAAATCTTCAGCCATAGGCAGTGCTTAAAAGGGACTGATCCATAGCACCTAGTCTTCTTGAAGTAGAATAAGGACGGTGAGCGGGAGAGTGTGAGGAGCAAGTGTTCCCCCTTCCCCCACCCAGTATCACAGAGACATAAAATTCCACAGTGTATTCAGGGGACTACCTTAATTTATCATTGTGAGGCACATGGTTCACACAATGAAGAGTCAAAGAAATTAGGTAGGTCATATCCCTCTATCAGTCTCAGGTTTTCCATGTGAAAAGGAAGGAAATTGGACTTCTAGCCAAGATGGCAGAATAGGCAGACTTGGCTCATTGTTCGTACAACCACATCAAAATTACAACTAAAATATAGAACAACCATGACTCAGAACCATCAGAAATTCAGCTGAATGGAAATCTGACAATTCCAGAATTAAAGAAACCACAGCCATCCAGACGGGTAGGAGGGGCACAGACATGGAACAGGCTGGTCCCTCACACACAGCTGGTAGATAACAATACTTACAGGAGGGATATCTCAGGAGAGAGGAGTCCCGGCCCCACACCAGGGCCCCGAGACCAGTGTTCCAGTGCCAGGAAGATAAGTCCCCACCACTTCTGGCTGCAAAAACCAGTGGCAATTGAGTCAGTGGAAGAAATGGCTGGAGCTTCAAGGGCTTCCTCTTAAAGAACATACACACAGATTCAGCTACTCGGATTCACTCCCTCTGAGCTCCAGCACTGAGGGAGCAGATTAAAAGGCACCATTGACTTTCAAGGGAGGAATTGAAATGTCTGACATCAGGGCAAGCAGAAGCCATTGTCCCTTTTCTGAGCCTTCCCCCATCCAGAGTCACAGATCCAGCAAGCTGGTGCCATATCTGTGACTCTATCAACCTGACTAACACTGTCTGACCTGCCTTGGAGATCCCCAGAGACTCCACCTCACCCAACTTATGTACCCACCCAAGCTGCTTTTCCATATGAATATCTGGTCTTGGCTCATGCTTCACAACTTCCTAAATCCTACCAAACAAGCAATAGTTGGCCTCACTGAGCCCCAGGCCTGGCACTTGCAGCAGCCAACTTAGATTCACAGCTTGGCTTCACCTGGGAATCTCCAAGCCCAGCCCAAGTAGCAGCCATCTCAGATTGCTTTATAGTTCAGGCAGGGTGGCCCTGGGCAAAACACAAGTGGGGGTTGAACTTGGCCTGCACCACCTGGGAAACCCCAGGGCCAGCACACCCATTAGACAGCTACGGACCTTGTCATAGCACCACCACCCTGCCCCTGAACAGCCAATCTTCCAAAGAGAGCAGAGGTTGGAGGTCAGTGATCACATCCTTGCAGTGAGTGGCCTGGGTAAATCCCTCCCATTGATCTGCCAACAGCAACCAAGTCTCAACTACAAGAGGAGGGTGCACTCAGCCCACATGAAGGCTCACACTGAGTACCCAACTTCAGTGATAGTGGAGGCTGTGCCACTGGACCCTGCAGGCCACTTACAAAATTAGGCCATGCTATCAAGACACAGATCCAAAGAAACTCTACCTAATACAAAGAAACAAACACAGGGACAAAATGAGGAAACAAAGAAACATGGTCCAAATGAAAGAACACATCAAACAAAACTCCAGAAAAAGAGCTTAACAAAAAGAGATAAGCAGTCTATGAGATGCAGAGCTCAAAACAATGTTTATAAGGATTGTCAAGGAACTTATTGGGGACCTCAACATCACAAAAAAGATTCAATCAGAAATGAAGGATACACTAATTGAAATAAAGAACAATTTACAAGAAACAACAATAGAGGGGATGAAGCCAAGAATCAAATCAGTGACTTGGAACATAAGGAAGCAAAAGCAACCAAAAAGAACAACAAGAAGAAAAAAGAAGCAAAAAAAAAAGTAAGACTAGTATAAGCAGACTCCAAGACAACTTTAAGAGGTTCAATATTTACATCATAGGGGGATAGAAGGAGAAGAGAGAGACCAAGAAATTAGAAATCTCTTTGAAAGAAAAATCCCTTAATATGGGGAAGGAAATAGACATGCAAGTCCAGGAAGCGTAGAGTCCCAAACAAGATGGATGCTAAAAGGCTCACTCCATGATATATCATAATTAAAATGCCAAAGTTTAAAAATAAATAGAGAATCTTAAAAGCAACAAGAGAAAAAAAGTTAATTACCTACAGGGGAGTTCCCATATGACTGTCAGCTGATTTCTCAAAGGAAACTTTGCAGACTAGAAGGGATTGACAAGAAATATTAAAAAATCATGAAAAGCAGGGTCCTACAACTAAGATTGCTCTACCCAGCAAAGATATCATTTATAATCAAAGGACAGATAAGGAGCTTCCCAGGCAAGAAAAAAACTAAAGGAGTTCATCATCGCCAAACCATTATTACATGAAATATTAAACAGACTTATTGAAAAAGAAGATCAAAACTATGAACAATAAAATGGCAAATAATACAAATTTATCAACAATTGAATCTAAAAAAAACAAGCTAAGCAAACAAGAACAGAGACCGGATCATGGATGCAGAAAGCATTTTGATGGTGGCCAGATGGGAGCAAGGGTGTGGGGGAATGGATAAAGAGGTGAAGGTATAAGAAGTACAAATAGGTAGTTACAGAATAGCCATGGGAATGTAAAGTACAGTACAGGAAAAGAGTAGCCAAAGAACTTACATGCATGACCCATGGACATAAACAGGGGTGGGGGGATTGCCTGAGGGAGTGCGGGCAAAGGGGGAAAATAAGAAAAACTGTAATATTATAATCAATAAAATATAATTTAAAAAAGAAAATGAAGGAAGTTATCTTGATATCTTAGCAGGCAGTTATTTGACACTTTAACCATTTTTTATTCAAACTGGGTGAGAGAGAAGGCCTAAAGAAAAAGGTTTCACTGCCTAGTTTGTGGGTGAAGGCAAACATCCTTAACCCTCATTTTATAGATAGGGACTTCAATAAAAGGGGGTGATGCCTATCTTCCAGTGGTTGGCATAAGTCAATAAAAGAACGTGTGTAAAAGTGCCTCAACTCACTAATTCCCTCTGAAGGTCTACTATATGAGGACAGTCTCTGCACTCAAAATCTATAGTACTTGACATTATTAATGTTATTTGCAGTAAGATCAGTACAGGGACCAGAATTTAACCCCAGGTATTTTAAGTAAAGCAGATTTAATACAGGGATGAGTGGTTTACAAGACCACTGGAAAGTATGAGATTAGCTTTTTGGAATGACTCTCAGAACAACCTAGAACCAGCCTACTGAGGAGCTGCTAATTCAGAGGCACAACTAGAGCCATAGTAGTCTGAAGGAGGCAGGAGTTTGGACATGAGAAGCTAGGAGGTCTGTCCGGAAAAGTCCAGCCATTGTTAATATAATAGAGCAGTTTGCACAACATTGATGTAACCTGGCAGCCAAGAAGAATGGACTAAAATGTGCATGTACGAACAATGATGACTTCACTATTCTAGTCAGTGGGGGCAGTAGACACAGTTGAGTGAGCATGTGTACTGTGTGGCTGTCACATTCAAAATGACTGAGCTTGTAGAGCAACAAGTCTGCATCAGATTTTGCATTCAGCTTGAACATTCCTCCACAGAAAGTATTCAGATGATTTAGAAGGCCACAGCTATGGGCAACTGATGATTGACAGCTTCATAATGACAATGCGCCTGCTCATGCATCATGTCTCATGCAGAGTTTTTTGGTGAAATATCAAATCACCAGGGTAACTCAGCTCCCCTACAGCCCAGATTTGGCACCCTGTGACTCCTGGCTTTCCCCAAAACTAAAATCACCTTTGAAAGGAAAGAGATTTCAGACCATCGAGATTCAGAAAAACACAACAGGTCAGCTGATGGTGACTGGGAGAACTGTGTGAAGTCCCAAGGTGCCTACTTTAAAAGGGACTGAGGCATCGTTGTCCTATGTATAGTTTCTTGTGTCTTCTATCTTCTTCAGTAAATATCTCTATTTTTCAAAGTACATGACTGGATACTTTCTGGACAGACCTCATATGTTCAGAGATCAGAGCCCAGATCAAGATGTGGCTACTAACATCACAATTTCCTGACACCCAGAAAACTAGAGAAGACAGGAAGCCAATGTAGAAAATCCATGGTCTTGCTGGTCAATGAAGATAGAACACAAAAAAGCCCTATCTTTCTTCTTCTAAATCTCCTGTAAGAACTTCTATCAGTGGACCCTAATTTATAACCAGCATCTTAGCTGCAAGGGAGCCTTGGAAGTATAGTTTCCATGTAGGCATCCATGTGTCAAGCCAAAACTCTGTTATTATGAAAGAAGAGAATTTTGGAAAAAAGTAAAAGTTTATCTTTTTCAGTACAAAACTGAAAGAAAAGGCATTTGAGTGTACACCCAGAGGAAGGAAAGAGGTGTCAGTAAGAACAAGTAGGTAACTGCAGTAAAGAAGAATAAGAAGGACCCTGCAAAGAAAGCTAGAAATTAGACATCTGACATTGTTGACCGCTAAAATAGAGACCATTTCTGACTCTACATTTTCTTCTTTTGGAATAGTAAAAAGTTACTATATTTTCTAATATTCTTTCTCTCTAGAAGTCCTCAAATCTTGTCTCATTAACTTGCTACTATTAAATAGAGCATCCTTAAGTAGGGCTGGAATGAACCAGAGGTCCATTTCTCAAAGACCAGCTATGCATGGTGTTGGTCCCCATGAAGCTATACAAAAAAAGTTCATAGTTACCTGCCACTAGATCTTCTGAATTTTTCTTTTAAAATGTCATGTATTTTATTTATTATTATTATTGTTATTATTATTATTATTCAAGGTGTGCTCTTTGAACCAAGAAAGAATTTGCTTGGAGTTGAGTGTTAAGTGGAAGGAAGGAAAGTAGACAACAGGTGACAATTACATATTTACAAGGAAACTGTTATTTTATATCTCAAAGTTCAGCCCCTGATGGCTGGAGCCATATTTTTTTGTTCCTGCCTGTGGTGCAGGGAAGGGCTCTAGTTCTTCACTGGTGAAAATGGGGTGGCAGAAGCAAGCAAAAAAGATGGTATTGTTTCCATTTTGTACTAATGTCCCTAGACAGAAGCCTGCATTTCTCACTTTTGCTTTCACAAGGCCTTTATTGTCTTGGCTTCCTGTTAAAAAATCCAGCTAGTGATAGCACACCCATGCGATACCATTTGAATACTGAGAGCAGTGTATTACAGTACCAGGCAGGAGAGTGAGGGCCAGACAATAGGTATAATAGGAAAGTGTTAATCTCAAATGAAATGGATAGGAAGCACAAGCCATTACCACTGCAGAGCCCAGGCTATGGCTACAAAATGAAGATACAAGTATCATCGACAGAGTTTCACAAGCAAGCAAAACAGGAGAGGCTTAGAGCAGAAGAAAAGAGACAGAAAGATTGAGGAAGCCCAGCTTTGTCTCGCCAGCTCTCCCATGGCACTCGCCATGTCTCTGTAATTTCAATCAAGTCTGTACCACCAGACACGAGCTTAGCTTCCACATTGAAAGAACCGTTTTGAACAAAGCTGTATGAAGAAGGAATGCTGGCTCCATCAAACAGATAAAATATGTTTAAAGCCTTACATCTTTTTTTGGTACATGCCAAAATGTGCATTATCAACCATAACATCTAATCATAACTCCTTCTTTACCTGAGCAGGAGGACAAAGAAGAGAAGATCTTTCAAAAACATGGAAGATGAGCTAGAGAGTCAGTCCTTACAGACTTATGGCTAGATTCCCTTGACTCTTTAGGGAATCTAAGATGTGGTAGGCAAGAGAAAGAGCAGGAAGCAGATAAACATACAAGGATAAGGATAAATGATTCTCTAGCTGGACTTGAACGTGTACCAGCAGAGGAATCGTGCTGGAATATTTCCAAAACATTATAGAGTGTGTTTCTATAGACATAGCTACACAGCCATAGATACATATCCTCTGCCAACACTAAACCTTGCACTAGAAAAGGCAGGCCGTCACTTGCAAAGAGAGATTGATTTGAAATTCTTCATAAAGGTATTTATTTCAAGAAAAGAAAAATTTACCTTCCTCACGTCCTTCTGCCTGAAACAAATGTCAAACTTTAGACCAAGAGTACAAATTATCTGAGGTACACAAACTTTGCAAAATTACCAGGCTAGATGTTTTCAACAGAGAAAATAGGTCTATTTTTACATACTTAACTGAAGTCAAGAAGTAGAAAGCTGCAAGATAATTCAAGTTAAACAAAATACTTTTGCCTTAGAGCTATATAAATAAAAACATAGAACCTTACCGAAGGACACAAAAAAAGACGTTAATAAAAGATGCAACATACCACACTGCTAGATAGGAAGACTCAAATTTTTTAAATGTCAATTCTTCCCAAATTAACCTATAAATTCAGTGCAGTCTCAAGTAAAATCCCAACAATACCTCTTATGAAACCGATAAGCTGATTCTCTGGATGCTTGTGGAAAACAAAATGTACAAAAAAAGAACAAACAATATTTTTTAAAACTGCATTGATTAATTAAATAAAGCTATACTAATTAAAATAGTGCATGATTAGCACAGGAAAAGTCAACTAGAATGATGTGCTTCATATCTACCACAAATGTGTGTGTGTGTATGAGAATCTATTTCAAAACAGTGGGGAAAAGAGAATAAGTGATATAAATATAATTGTTTACTCATCTAGAAAATAGAAGGCCAATCTCTACCTTATAACAGACCCCAGATAAATTCCAAATGAAGAAAAACAGACTAAACATTATCACAAAAGCCTTAGAACTGGAGACACAAAATCTATAAGGAAAAGAAAAACGGATGGACAAATATAATGATGCAAAGCAAACTCTGGTCAAAAGTTATTATAAAACAATATTAAAACATGAGGAATAGACCACAAGAAAATATTTGGAACATGTAACAGGAAAAGGAATAGGATTCACAATATTTAAAGTTTCCACAAATCAGTCAGAAAAAGAGAGAGAAGGCACTGTAGTCAAAAGGGCAAAAAGTTTGAAAGGCGACCACAGATGAAACTAGGCGGAGTCTCCCTTCGGTTCACTCTCACCCCCACATACAGTTCATCACCACGCTCTTCTCTCTCCAACTCCACCACCACTACCCTAGTAGTTCATGCCACCACCCTCTCTCCCTTCTACCATGACAACCTGCCATCTAATCTCCTTGCATTTAATTTGCCTCTTACTCAGCCCTCCACACTGAAGGTAGGCTGAGTTTGCTGAAACACACATCGCCTCCATGCCTGAATCACTGCTTCCGCCGTTCTTAAGGCTGAGAAGCAAGTACCCAGTCCTTCAATGGCCCGCAAGAGCTCACAACGTTTGGCTCTTTACCCACCACACTGGGCTTGTCTCCCACTGTGACAAGCTTATTCTCTGGATGTTACCCTTGTTTCTTTTCTCAACTGCACATGCTCCCTCCTATCACAAATCCTTGCAGGAAGCTACCTGGAAAGCTCAGCTGCCCTGGATCCCTTGTTTTCCCTCACCCCCATCTTTTCTCTGGGTACCATCTATCCTCCGACTCTCCCTTGAAATCTAAACCCAATATCATCACTTCTTCAGGGAAACCTTCCCTAATATCCTGGATTAAGCTCTTGTCCTCTACTATGAGATCTTGTACTAACAAAGCTCTCCTTTATTGCACTGGCCACACTTGTAATATTATATGCAGTTCTACGATTTTTAAAAAATTAATCTCTCTCTCCTACAGGCTGTTAAACTCTGCAAGGGAAGGAATTATGTCTACGTTTGCTCACCCTGGTATCCCATTGCCTGGAACATAAGTGCCCAATAAATTATGTTGAATAAAGAAATTTTTATTTTAAATACATTTACAGTCCTGACCCAGTGTGGCTCAGCTGGCTGGATGTCATCCCACAAAGTGAAAGGTCGCTGGTTCAGTCCCCAGTCAGGGCACATGCCTGGGCTACAGGTTCAGTTCCCGGTCATGTGTATAATGGATATTCCTCTCTAACATTGATATTTCTCTCTATCTCCCTCCCTTCCCTTCTCTCTAAAAATAAACCAATAAAATCTTTACTAAAAAATAAATAAAATGTACTTATATATATTCATATCTTTTATTTATATGTACGTGTCATATATAAAGTGCTAGAAGAAAAGAGAGACACTAAATATTAGGAGAGCTTTTCACTGGGGATTTTTACTTTATTTGAATTAATAATGAGCATCCATTGCATTTAGAGGCTTAAAATAAATAAAGTTTTCACCATTTGGAAAAAATACTCAAAGATAAAAATTAAAGCTCGATAACTGTACAGCAGCTGGTATATTTTAAACTATACCGGGCTTGGGATAATGATGATCTGTATTCTTTCTTTTTTTTTAAAGAGTTTACTTATTTTTAGAAAGAGGGGAAGGGAGGAAGAAAGAGGAGAGAGAAATATCAGTGTGTGGTTGTCTTTCAAATGCTTCCCCCACTGGGGACCTGGCCCATACATAGCCCAGGCATGTGTCCTGACTGGGAATCAAACCAGCAACGCAGTTGCCGTCCACAGGCCGGCACTCAATCCCCTGAGCCACACCAGCCAGGGCTATATTCTGTCATTTTATGTTACATGGTCGGAGAGCCACTGCTCAGGCAACTTGCCTCCTCCGCCTGCTTACTCACAGGCCGCCTCACAGCTTACTCACTTAGTTTAATTTCTAGGTCACTTCAGTTTTCACCCTCACTTGTTGTTTTTGTTTTACTGTTGTTATTACAGTCTTTTTTTAATTCAGTAAAGTGCATTTTGATTGCTTACTGCAAAAGAGACTGTCTTCATCCTGCTTGAAAAAAGCCCCCTGGTTAGTAAGAATGCTAATAAGAAACTAGAAGAAACAGAGTGGAAGAGGCAATGGAAACAAAAATACAAGCACCCCTCCGAGATGCTTCCTGTTCAGTTCCGGACCGCCTTAATGAAAGGAGTACGAAGTAAATCGCAATCCCATTGCTGGTGAAGGGTCTTGCTTTCAATTTGTTAAAAAAAAAAAAGGCAATATTTGTGAAATGCAATAAGGTGCAGCACAATAAAACTAGGTATGCCTGTAGAGAGAAATTATTTTAAACAGTTAAAGAAAGGGCCTCTAGAAAAACAAAGACGGCCCTGATTTTTGAGTGATTGTTGGGCTCCTCAAAGGTGAGGAGCTTCTCTGATAATTACCATGATGGAGCCAGAAAAGGTGTTAATTAACATGGAAGTCAATTACTTCCAAGATGATAGCTCTTTTCACCTTTGCATAATTATTCAGAGGAAAATCAAGGCAGTTGTAGGGTATGCTATTGAGCCCATCTCTGCAGTAACCCAGGAAAGGAATGGGGGGAATGGGGTAGTGGTAAATGAAAGTTAATGAAACAAGAATTTTAAGCAAAAAGCTGTAGAGTTTGTCTTCAGCATTTGTATGATTTCATTCCCCTTGAAATACTGAAAACTGTCAGGCGCTGTTCCACATTTTAACAAAATTAAAGCCATGTACCATTGTTAAACCTTAGAGACCCTTAGAAATCCAGGCATTTGCTCCGATTTTACAGCTATTATGATATTATTACAAATCTCACCTTAAAAATTAATAAGTGACACTCCATGAGCATAATTACATTGTTCATCTTTCCATAATCCATGATTCCTCTGCGTGTAATAACATGTGATCGGCCCTTCTTGTAGCCCAGCTGTTTCAAATAATTGCTTGCTGTCCTACTGAGAAAAACTTTTAATCAACGACACATTAAGCAAAATAGTGCAACTCTGTTCTCATAGCTACAAAATAAAAAATTGCTTTTGCCCAGAATTAAATCCAATGATTCTTTTTCCCTTTTCGCAATGGCATTGGGCAGATCAGGGAGAAGAGAGATTCAGATACTTCGATGAGAACCCCCACCGTTCTTCAGGGATGCTACCAGAATTTTGCCAATAACTAAAGAAATAAATAATACAGCCTTGCCTTCAGCAGCTCTAATTTCCTTAATGAATATTTTTTAGCAATTTTAAGAAATGTGTCCCTTTGAAAAAAACATCACAAAACAGGCCCCATCTGCAATAGCAACCTTGCACACAAACGAAGACATTGCAAAAAGAAAGGCTCATTATTTTTTTTCTTTGTCTACGGTGGATAATTGCAATTAGCTACCACAATGTCTATATATGGTACCATGATAGAAGAGGAGCAAAGCTATGCAATAACTAGGCACTCAAAATCTTGAAAAGGTTCACATCAAAGGAAAAAATCTAGTGGATTTCATTTATTCAAGTTGGAGGCATTTTTGCCTCCTGTTCGGTTCTGCATTACTTCCATTTCTGATAGCAATTGTTCTCTTTTTTTTAAAGATCCATTTGGAGGATGGACATTCTGTAACACCTGAACATTCTAATCCCCTTCTTCATATTTGGATGTCTTCTTTAATGAAACATGAGAGTTCTTTGTTAAAAAACATGGAGAACTTCATAGGAAAACATGGTCTCTGAAACCTTCTATCCTAGTGTTGGGGTAAATGAAGACTAGAGTAAGCAGAAAAATTCAAGACCTGTGGGCAGGAAATATACTAAATGGAGCTGAGGAAGCTCTTCGTTCCATTCACTGACAATTTGCTAGATCCACATTCAGAGAAATAGAAGAAGTGCAGGTATAACATAAAAACACTAAATGCCCTGCAAGCCAAGGCCCTACAAGGGAAGGTTGGGGCCCAAAGGGAGGGCTGAAAAGAAGTAGTAGATTATATGATGAGGAGATCATTATATTGAAAACCAAGCCAAAGATGGATTGCTAGCCCTGTGTGGAAAAGGGCCCTAAATTTCAAATTATGTGACTGGGACAAAATATTAGGTGGGTTAAGTGAAATCCGGAAGGAATGCCGGCCGTGGCAGACATGCATCGTTAGGATTGCGGCGGTTGCCGGATTAACACAATTTTGAGTTTGCCTTGTCTTTCTTTGCCGTCAACAGCACAGTGGGACCCAGCCTGGAGAGGTGTATCAGTCTGAGGCAGCCAGTTCAACCCTTTTCTTTAGTTCTGCTTAATGACATGATTCCAAAGCAACAGTTTTCCATCCAGTTTTGGGAGAGTTTCCACCCCCCCCACCCCAGAAATTAAGGTATGCTACTTGGCAAATGAAAAAGAGAGAAGGGGGCCAGTCCTAATTAAAAGCAGAATGTGAAATTGACTTGAAAGCATCGGGTTATGAACTCCCCCTGTCATTACATCTGAAGTCCTTTGTAAACCCAGCCGTGGTCGCTGACAGCCAGAATAAGAAGTCTTCTCGCTCTCCCCCAGCCGTTCTAACAACCAGTCTGGGGACTGCTGACTGCCGACATGTAAATCCTATTACAGTGCCTGTACTGGAAAATAGCAAGTGCCTTCCAAGATAAAACAATAAGTGTTAGGCTCAAGGAGCATTAAAAGGAAACTGTGGATGTTTTCAGATCTCAAAGGAATATATATCTTTTAAAGATAATGACATTTTGGACACAAAAATCACTACTTTACAATACAAATATCTGATATTCGATCTGCCTCTGTCAACATATGTTTAGAGCAAATGCATGCTGCTTATTTCATTAAATCACTATAAATCTGGGTTTGGAATCATTATGCTATCACATTGCAATGCCTTCTCCTGAAGCACAATGTTCCCCATAAGTGTTTACTTTCATTCTTTGATTCTAGCCCTCTATCCCATTTCCCTTCGCTATGGCAATTATCCATGACAATAAGAATTGCCTGACGATGGCATTTTGTAAACCAGGAATACAGGAGATCATACAAAAGTTTTACAATTAACTCTGGGAGATGAGATCAAAGACTAAACCATAACACTCTGTGATTGAACAAACATCTATTACCACAGAAATAAGGTAATGACTACCTTGGCAAACTGCAAGGCTTAACAAGTAGAAATTCCTCCATTCGTGTGTGGTTGGGAGCCTCCCAAGGTGTTGTCCAGCCGCCAGAATCCACAGCCCAAAGTGATGCATCCTCCTGAGCAAGCGGTGAGTCTCAAGGGGCCCCCTTTGGGGGCACAGTCATTTAGAGTGACATGCCAAGTCCCTGAAACTCAAGTCCCTCGTTAATAGAGCTGACCGCGAGTAAAAGCGATGTTGCAGAGTTAATCTTTCAGACAAGGTAAAGCTGGAATCTCTATAATTAGCATCTTAAAAATGTCTCCTTGGAGAAGAAAAGCATTAGATAAACACTCTATAAACTTTCATAACAACAACAAAAGAATGGCACTGTTCTGATTGCAGCCCACCGGCCACATAAGCAACTGACACACGGGGAGTCATGAGCACGCTGGTCTCGGGCTTGATTAAAGGCACCCTGCACTTCTCCCGAAATCGGCACGTTATAACACACTCTCTGGCAAACCCCGAACCCTGTCATTACCCTCCTTCGTTCAACAACACTCAGAAACCTTGGTCCCCAGGGATGTTGTCATGTCTCACAAAGGGCCACATTGTGTCCTTAATTCCTACTCTCTTTGTGGCTCCCTTTATACCCTCTGTATGTGCATTCTGATTTTCAGAACATGACTCATGGCCTTTAAGTTACTCTGCAAATGTACAAAGGGAGAAAAGGAGTCATGGGCTGGCTGATTGGAAGTGAAAGACGGTGTCCCTCTTTCCCCAGACAGTATGGCTTTTTAAAGAATACACTAAGTGACTTCTTGGCTCACCAATATCAATGTAATGTGACAGCTGAAAAGGGACAGGAATAGCCGGCATTCACCTTACGTTTGTTTTAAACAAGTCATCTTCCTTTTTTTTACTGACAGAAATAAATCTTTTTCTCCCCTTTCTTTCCGTAAAATTACAGAGGAACAGAAAATGTTTAAGCCTAGCTACATCTTCAAGACAATTTTGTCTAACTGAAAGAATTCACTAAGTGACCTATCTCGAGTTATAGTTAAAATGTACTGGACTTGATTGTTATCAGTGTTCGCCTTGACAGGACCCAGGATTTAGGTAATGTGTAAATATTTCACACTTTTGGAAGGAAAAGAAGATAATTTACTCTCTAGATTCACTTAGGAAGACTCGTTCATGGCTTGAAAGAGCTCCCTGTAGAGGAGGAGGAGACGCACCCCCCACCAGGGCCTGGGGTGCAGGATGGGGTCAGGGGAGGAGACCCAAGTTGCTCTGCTTAAAACGAGGACAGGAATGTATTATTTGGCTCCACTAAGGGGTTAGGGATGTGGCGTGTAGGAGGTGGAGAGAAGTAGGGAAAGAGAAGAGCAGGCCTTTGGAAGCCAGGGCTGAGACTCTGTGGAAGGGGGCGGCCACCGTGGGGGACACCTCCTGAACCCATAGATGTGGCCTTCAGCACGGCCGTGTACGCTGAGTCCCCCTGCACCACCGCTGTGCACTCAGTCACCCCAGCACAGTCGAACGGTTGTTTCGATAGTGGTGAGATCAGACGGGGGCTGAGTCTCTCGTGCTGTCTAGGTTATGCGGCAAAGATACAGAAAGCCAAGGACAAACCACAAGAACATGCATAACTATAAAAGACCTAGGGATTTTGGATAATTCTTGGGGTGCTTAGTGGTACCCCTAAGCTGTAGAGTTGGAGATGGAGGTAATCTGATCCAGATCCATAAGAGCAGAGAAGCTCCAGCTACCCCTGGATTACCCTTTTTCCCTCTCTCAACATTTACAGAACGTGCATGTATTTCTTTTCTGTACGTCTCATGTATAGCAGGTGTGAGTCTGTATCTGTGTGCGAGAGAGAATTTGGGGTAGTCCCAACCCCAAATAGGAGCTCATTGCTCTTTTCATTCTTCTTTTTCCATGGCTAAGAGAATGGTTAGTTTCAGACAAATCTGTTTAAAAGATAACTTGGGTGAAAACCCTGCTGCCTGCGGAGAGAACCTGGCTTGTCCTTGTTCTGACAGCTCTGACTGGCCTGGGGTGAAGTGCCCTGACACCACAGAAATCATAATGCTCTTTTGTTCCTTAATTATTTTGACTTATGTTTGATACTTTCCAGAGGGCTTTGCATGCATTATGTCATCTCATACCGACAACACCCCTGTGAGGTAGGACAGGTGTTATAACTGAGCCACTCTCCTGGCAACGGCCATGGCTCCTGACTGAAGCTGTTTTTTCCTCACAACAGGGAAGGCAAGCTGGTGGCTTTCTGGCCCTCCCAGAAAGGTCCTGCGAGGCTGACAGTGTGACCAGGCTTTGCAAGGAGCCAAAGGAAAGAGTCCTGAAGAAAGGGCAGCCTGCCAAGTTGGGCATATGCCACCAGCTCTGTGTGGCAGGCATGGGGTGAGTTGGGGATGGGAACTGCTGTTTTGCAGAATCACTTTTTTTTTTAGTTCGTTAGGGCACGCTGGGTTTGAGGTGTTATGGGGTCTACTGTGAGTCTTCACTCCATTCATTGGGGAGAGGATAAGGCCATGATATAGGATGAGAAAGAATAATCCCTCTTTTTTCTTTCAAGGTCTCCCTTTGGTAAACTAGCAAGAAACCAAAAATCTCTGCATGTCAAGGAAAGATACACAATGTTCTTTGTTTTCCTTCCCAGGCAGTGATGGTCAAGTTTAGATGTGCCAAATGTCTAGACCATTTCATGGCCAGGTGATTCATTGTTTTCTTCCTTAATAATTTCTATGTTCATGAGGTTAAAATAATAAGTATCAGCCTAATACCTGGGACCTCATACAAGTTCACTAAATGCCATCTACTATTATAATTACATTCATAAGACCTGCAACCAAGTGTAAATTGGTACGTCTCTTAAAATGGATATATCTGCTACATGGTACTTAACTTCCTAGGCCTGTACAGATAAGGTCAATAATTTTAAATAAGTGAGACAAGTGTCCTGCCTGCTCAGGAACTGGAGCAAGCTGAGCCTGGACGGAAAGACCAACTTGTGTAAGACTACCATCGGTCCTTCTCGGCCAGTCAGTCACTGCAAGGGTGCCTGCTACTGAAAGACCATCCTCATGTTGGCATCGCCACGTCAAATCCTTCATCCGGCCGCGGGAAGTAGTGTTACTGACTCCAACATGCCTATTAACATTTGGTTGATGATCCCCTGGTCACACACAACTCCGAAAGCAAGAGCCTAAAATGATTTTTAAATGTATCCAGTTCACAGCCAATTCACAATTTTTGTACCAAGAATAATCTTACATTCAACTTTTCTTTCCAGCAGCCTAAATTTAGCCAGTGGGAATTCTTTTTTTAGATGCTATTTTATTCAACCTTTAAAAATGAAAGATCTGATTTTCATGTGAAATCTGCATTTCATCGGAGACAGGACACAATGTCCTTTGCTTAATTATTCGTTGGAAATCAAACACCTTTACTATTGCACGCTGAACAGGTAGCAAGAAAAACAGTTGTAGAACACTTGCTGCAGGTCTGAAGGACTAAATCCGCCGGTGTGACCTGCACAGATGACGTACGGGGACTCCACCTCACACTGCTGGTGCTCCCATGCTGTGGCGCAAGTGCATTAATAGACCACGATAACGTGGCCACATGCCCACACTTACAAGGAGAACTTACAGCATGAATAAGTAAAACGATACACTTCACAGATGTGTGACACTTTGTTTTATAGCCCCTTATAATACTTACCACACTGACTTTTATTCTTTTTTTCAGCCCTGGGAGCCAACTGGTCAGGAGGGCTCAGAAAGAGACACTGTCGTCCTGACCATCCAACTTGCAGGTGACTTGAATCTCACCTTTACGGAGCACTTTTTTTTTCTATCTTGCAGCTTCCTAATGTATGTTGAGACTTTTGTGAATGGGTCAGGAGATAAGATTACTTAAGAAAACCAACCACTTCATTTTAAAAAAAAAAGGAAATAATAGATGGATGAAAGTCAAACTCATTGGAGCCTTGATTAAGTTTTTAAGACATCAGGGTGACCTGGGACAAGTGCCTTAAATATCCACACCTCCATTTTTCACCTCCCAAGATGGCATGTTAATTCTAGTTCTCTCCACCTCATCCAGTTTTTAAGCAAAGAAGGAGCGAATAAATGTAAAGCTGTTATAAAATTTAACCCTTTTCAAAATGTAGGTATGAAGATGACATTTAAAATAAAGTATGATGCTAGTTCACAGAAACACTTAGACTGAATGAATGTACTAAACGCCTGTGAGGTCCCACATGCCGCCGGCCGCAGAGATGCCTCTAGGCCCCCGCGATGGAGTGCGCACCTGCCCTCCATTTCCCTTCCATGGTAAAGTGCACTGAACTGATCTACTTTGGGAAATTCCTCCCACTGGTTACAACCTGAAGAGAGCTTCACTGAGGGCCCTGCTACCTCCCTGACAATCCTCTACATCTCCTTTCTTGGTTCCTCTCCTCTTCCTTTTCACCTATTAACACTGAGCATTCCAGGCTCAGACCTTGAATGAATTCTTCTCTATTGACTCCCACTGTTTCGTAATGTTTCCAGCCTCATGGCTCTAAATACCATCCATACATGGGAAGACACTCCCACAAAGTATCTCTCCCCAGAACTTGCCCCAAAATGCTGGACTCCATATCTCTACTTGGGCTGTCCAAGAGGCACCAGTGTGGGCTCCTAGTCTGCTTCCCCTTCCACTGCTCCTGCAGTCCTTCCCACTTCAATTGATGGCAATTCCCATCTTCAAGTCACTTACCCCAAAAGTATTGTCATCCTTGCCTACTTTTCCACATCCATTACATCAGGGAGTCCTGTAGCCAGGCTATGACCGCTTCTCTTCACTCTTCCACTCTATCACCATCCTTCACCTTCGTTACTAAAATTGCCTCCTACCCGGTCTCCCTATCTCCTGACCCTTGCAGCCTGTCCTCAATAGTGTAGCCAAAATGATTAGTTAAAATATCAGGCATATGATGTCTCCCCTCTGGTTAAAGTCTTGTCACACCTCCCCATTTCAACCAGAGGGAAAGCTAGAGTCCTAACAATGACTGACAAATATCTACATGGTTTGATTCCTGGTTACTTTACTGACTTCCTCTTTGATTGTTCTGCTCCTTCACTGACCTTGTACTTTACTTTGAATATTCCAGGCACATTCCCACATTAAGCCCTTTGCCTTGGCTCATCCCTCTTTGTAAATTCCTCTTCTTCAAAATACCTGAATGGCTTGTTCCTTTAGGGCCTGCCAAGTCTTCATTCAAATGCTACTTCTCAGTGAGTCCACCCTGAACACTCTCGTAGCCCTGCAGTGACTGCCTCCCAGAATTCTCAGTCTCCTTACCCCACTGCGCTATTCTCTGTATCCTTTCTTGTTGTCTAACAGACTATTTAATTTACCCACTTATCATTTATAATATTACTGTTTGTTCTCTAGCACTCCCTGCTAGAATATAAGCCTCACAAGGTCAGAGACTTTTGTCTGTTTTGTTGACGGGTCCCAACCCCTAGAATGGCCTGGCACCCCTATGTACCTGGCACATAGTAAGTGCTCAATGAATAATTTTTTAGAAAATAGTGTGAATTTGAGATCTATGAAGAAATGGAGAAGAGAATGTACAAGGTATGATCTGAGAAACACCAAGAAGTTCTCTAGGACCAAAGTAGCTTTCCCACCACAATACCATGGTGCCACTCTCCCTGCCTCTCTGGCCTACAAGCCCCACCTTTAGTTATTATTAGTCCAGAATAGTGAAGTCGAATAATTAGAACACACACTTATTCTGAGATATTGGTAGGAGTTCAAAGAAAAACTGTGCTGGCATTGGGGAAGAAGAGAGGGAGACGGCACAGGGTGAAAGGGCATTGGGCCCTGGGAAAGTTACATACTCTCCATTTTCTCATTTGAAAAATTAACAGGGTGGATTATGATCATGCAGTTTCATCCATGCAGTGGAGTATAGTGAATGATCATTGGATTGGAAATCAGATAGCTAGACTCAAATTCTAAATTTCTTACTCATGAGCCTCAGAAAATGACCTAGCATCTTCTTCCACTCTGCACGGTGACCAACAAGAAGGCCCCCAGACTCTGAAAGAAAATGCCCAGGGGCTTGGGGAGGATGAACATGGCTGCCTTCATCAGTAAGCCTGCCTCTGTGGTGTGAATATGGCCATGAAAAACATGTCTCCCTCATCTTTAAAATGCTGTAGTGTTCCAGAGGGGATGTACAATGTGTGAAGAGCTAAGATACCATTATCTTCTCATCCATTTATTATCTATGACTACAATAAAAACCTAGAAGGAAACGTGTCCCGGTGGAGATTTCTTTTAGACCCTGGGCAGACAGCGTCAGTACAAGACTATAACTTCAGTGCAAAGGAGACTCAGAAGCAGAGCCATAAAATCCAGCCAGGTCAATCCCCTGGGGTCCTCTTAAAGTTCACAGACATCAGATCCATGTGTCCATATCCACAGCCAAAGCAAGTCAGTTCAATGAGGTTTTCATTCAGATCTACTTCATTTTCACACGTAGTAAGGTCTAAGGTAGTCACAGACAGGCTACCATACCTTGTTTATATTCTCCTAGAACTTTCCATGCCTGCATTACTGTCAAAGTAGCTATAGACAAATGGCACCCACAAACACGCTCTCCCTCTCTTCCCCAGCCTGCCTTCTTTCCACACCCACTTTCTTCCCTTTCCAAGAATTGATTTAGAAACCATCCCAGCATTATTTGCAGAATCAAGGAACTATAGTGCATACTATACGGTTGCATTTATACAAAGTTCAAAAACAGCAAAACTAATGTATAATGTGAGAAGTCAAGGTCATAGTTAACTTGGTGGGGGCTGTGGTTGAGAGCACCTGCCAGGGAGCGCTGGCGTGCTGGCAATGTTCTCTTCATCTGGGTACTGGTTACATTATAATGTATTTTTCTGTATGTTTATTTTACCTAATTTAAAAATAAACCGTGAAGTGTTTTTGAGGGAAAGGATTCCTTCATTTCATCAGTAAGCCAAAAGTTCAATCACTCTAAAATGAACATTGTGTTAGTTCCATTTCAAAATTGAGTATGTGGCCTAAGGAAAGAGCAATTGTCCCCAAAATAAGTGTAAAATCTATTATACCATCACATATTTTTTAAAAATCAGCATGAATGCCTATAATGTTCTGATATTAAATTATTCAAAAATAACAAATCTCAAATGTTCACATTAATATAGTAGCTGTCGCCTACTAAAATACCGAATGTATGCAATGCCCGTGTTTCCTTAGAATTTGAATTTTTTGGCAAAGCCAAAACATGGTCCGAGAGCAAAGGGGAAATTGAATTCTAATAGATCTTCCGAAATATAGTACTCAGAAAAATCCCGCAGTATTGAACTTCAACATAAATCATGACAGAGCACTCTCCTCTTCCCTTCCCAGATTCAGAACCTGTGAGCATAGGAAGCTGCCGCTGGGGGAACAGAAGAGGCCACGTGCTCCATCCAGCTGACACGCCCCACGAGAAAGGAGAAGGGCGAGGAGAAACTCACCCAAGAGGTAACTTCCCATCCCCCTCTTTTTCCTGGGGGAGGAATGAGTGAGGGCCAAGATGCCAAACCGTTAAGTTCCATCCTCAAAGAAGGCAACATCAGGAGTTGGTTCTAAACGTCCTCAGCTGCAGATACCAAGATTTAACCAGTAAGTTAAAAGGTGCCTTTTAATGAGGTGGTTATTGCTAAAGGGACCCTTTGGAAGCAGCGAGAGCCGTGCTAGCCCAGGTCACAGGCCCTGCCGCACGCAGCAGTGGATGTGGCCCCAGTGCTGCTTCTCCGTGTCATTTACCACAGGCCCCATGTTATGCCGGGCTTTACATCCATGAGCAAGTTGAGGCACACGGCTACCCCGAAGCATCAGTATGATTATTCTCCTCCTACACATGAAGTAACTGACTTACAGGAAAGTTAAGTACGTGCCCACAAGTACTAAGCAGCAGGTGTTCTCCTGCATGTAGGACACACCAGCCATTCTGCGTCCCGAGGCCTCAGTACAACTGTTTCGGGAGAGAGAAAAGGTAGCCCAGGCACAGAGGCGAGTTCAGTGTGGAGTCGGGTGGGGGTGATAACCCAGGGTGCCTCCAGCGAGAGCTCAGGAACACCAGCCAGAAACACCACTGATGCTCTGGTCAGGCACCATGTCCTTGCAGCAGAATGGCACCTGAAGTGAATGAGGACCAGGCGGCCCGAGGGCCTACATTCCAAAGCCCTATAACCTGGGGACCGTCTTGGAGTACATTATGTGTGCCTGGGGGAAATCCACAACGAGCGCCTCGTCTGTTGGGGAAACAGTTGGTTGGACAGGTTGTAACACGGGAGTGACGGACCTATCATAACAGGAACTCAGGGGCCAGAACAAAGGAGAGGCAGTGATGTCATGGGGTGAACCAGACCTGCCAGGACCCAGGTCAGGTACCTGCTCCAACACCTGCTGCTGCGTCAACCCAGGCCAAGTGCTCATACTCTATGTCTCAGCCTCCTTGTTTGCAAAATGGGACAAGTGTAATATCTCATAGGTTTATTGTAAAATTCAAATGTGCATAAAGATTTAAAGCATTCAAAATACATGGCAATACAAAAAGTTATGTGTGTTTTAGATCTGATTAATATAGTTTCATATGTAATAGATCATGCCATGTAAAGAAAGGTAAGGCAGCTTTAGAAGCCTGGAAAGATACGTATGTTGCTTGTTTTGATTTGTTTTTCTAATTGATCTAGGGACAATGCAAAAGCCAATGTCCAAGAGTGATAGTAGTCGAGCCATATGAAATTGCTGATATTTGGTTATTTATTTATTTATTTATTTATTTGTTTGTTTTGCAGATGCAGTAGCAATTTTATTGGTTTGAGCTATTATTAAGAAGGGAATAAAAAGTTTTGCTTTCCCTGGATGTTAAACTGCCAGAGCCTGCCTTGAACCTAAGACCAGGAATTGCATGTGGACTTGAGGGCCCTGGGCTCATCCATTAAACAGTCTTTACCCTCCTGTGATGCCCACACACACACACACACACACACTGGCAAACACACGTAATATTGGCCCTGCGTACACTGGGAAACACTTTCCTCTCGTTGGAGCTTCTAGGTCAGCAGGGGCAACCAACACTGATGCCCAAAGACATCAATAGTGTTACCCAAATTGACTGGCAGGCTCTTTTAAAAAGTATATACAGTCTTTATATTGAAAGGAATGTCAGATGGCTTCCTTCTAGCGCAAATCCCGACCCATCGCTGAGACTGCCACTGCAGTGACTAAAAGGTAAATATCCAGCTTGTTTCAATGTGCACAGTTATTTTTTAAAATCCATCCATAAAGATAGAAAATAAATGCTAAGTCTTCCTCACCTGCCCTCCATAACTGATCCCCTTCCCCTGAGTACTTTTTGTTATTTCTTTAGGTATTCAACCAAAAAAAAGTTTATGCTTTTTCCTGAATTTATGTTTATGCTTTTAAAATGTACATGCATGGGATCTTACGAGAATACTGCTCTTCTGTTCATTTGCTTTTTTTCCTTAAAGATCAACTTGGACATTTTCCCACGATCTACATAGAGAGAACCATCCTACCATGAAGAGTGTCCCTGAGGAGTCAGAAAGACCAGCGTGTCTGTTGGGGAACTGTCGGTGGCCCTGTTACAAGAGTAGTGATAGTCCCATCACAACAGAAGCCCGAAGCTTCAGAGGCTAGAAGAAAAGAGATTACCTGTGGAAAATTCCACTGTGTAGATGTGCCCCTAATTTTTTAAAGCAGTCCCTTGTTCATGACCTTTTATGTCTCTCCCAGTTTTTTGCTATTAAAAGTGTTGATAGAGTATTTCCTTTGGCTCAGGGATGCACTATTTTTGAGACAGTCTGTTCTATTGCAGGATACCTCAGTTATTAGAAAATCTTTTCTTGAGCTGATTTAACATCCAACACTCTTCAAGTTCAAAGCACTGGTTATAATTTATACTTTTAGAGTTAGCAAAACAAAAAACATGTGGAATAATGGACTCTCAAGTTTACAAGATATTGCCAATCAATATTTCTACATGTATCCTGGGTAACCTTGATAAAATTCAACAAATAAAAATACAAAGGACCAAATCAAGCTTGAATTTCAGATAAGTAATGGATTTTTTTAAGTATGAGTTTGTCCCATGTAATATCTGGGGTATAACTATACTTTAAAATATATATATATATATATTCATTTATTATGTATGTATTTAGTTATTTATTTTTAGAGGGGGAAGGGAGGGAGAACGAGAATCATCCATGTGAGAGAGAAACATCTGTTGGTTGCCTCTTGCGCACACCCCAACCAGGGACTGAAGCCTGAAACCTAGGCATGTGCCCTGACCAGGAATCAAACCAGTGACCTTTCTCTTTGTGGGATGACACCCAACTAACCAACTGAGCCACACTGGTCAGGGTGCATAATTATACTTTTAAAATACTCATTTGCTTATCTTAAATTCAAATTTAACTGGTGTATTTATCTGATAACCTTATACCTGGATTTTTTCTTCTAGCTAAATATGCCCAATTCCTTTAGCCATTTATCATATGATTTTATTTCCAGGCCCACTAGCATTGGCATATCCTTAAACTATGACACAGAACTCCAAAGAAGTCCAGGACTGGTCCTTCCTGCCATTAACCCATTCAGTACTGCCAGCCATTTCCATCCATCCTTTAGAGAGTATGCCCGAAACACAGAGCTAAAAGTAAAAGAGCACACATTTGGATCCTCCTATACCAGAGAAAGATGAGACCATTCCCAAAGTAAAAAAATGAATATCTATCTCTACTACCTTCAAAATGTGTCATTGGAAAACAGCTGGACTGGGAGTCCTACTTTGCAGCCTCACTTCCTTGGGCCACTATTCTCTCCAATACAAAAGGAAGCCATTAGAATAAATTTTTCAGTTCTTCAATTCAAATAATCTACATGCTCTAGTAGCACAAAATATAATACTACTTATGCTTTCTTTAAGGCAAACACTAGACTTTTGTTATTCAAACCCTACTCGAAGTTTCTTTCCTCTATATGTTTTTTATAACTTTGTTAATAGTTGGCTTATCTTTGACGCTTTTATAAGTAGCCAAAGCAAGCAGGCTTCCTTATAACAGATTATATTGCTGCTCTATTAATTATTCATTAACTTGATCATGTGAGCTGGGACACTGGGCACTAGATCCACTTATTTTGACACTCCAACTCCCAGGTAGGGTTGGCCTCCTTGCTTATCAACTGAGTTAACTGGTTGTTAATGAGAGTAAACAAAAACAGTTCATGGTATGTAGATTTGGCTCTAATTTTAACCCATGAAAAGAAGTGATTAAGAGAATGTGGAGTGAGAAGGAAGGCAGAAAGGAAGAAATGGTGTAAGGAGGAAGAGCAGGGCACAGGGTTAATCACTCTCCCTACTCCTGCTCCCCACCCCCTCTCTCTAAGCCAGGTCATTGGTATTAGGTGATCATTTTCCTAAACAGTCCTGATAAAACAGAATCATGGTACATTTCTGAGCCTGCAACCTCCCTTTCCACTCCACAATATCTCCCCAGGATTTTTTCCAGGTTAGCACTTTGGATCCACTCACAATTTTTACTACTGCATGCAATGTCATTGTAAAAATATACCGCAATTTGTTTAGACCCCTATTAGGTTTTTACCTTTATTGCTATTATAAATAGTGCTGCAATAAATATCCTTGTTCATTCTTTCTCATGCACAATGAAGAGCTTTTCTTGAGTGTCATCTTGCTAGAGACCTTCCACCCTCCACCTCGGCACCCACACAAACACCGTCTAAAAGGCTCCCTTGAACGGGCCAAATGCTTGGCTGCTTCATCCAAATCTGGTATGAGCTGCACTCAGTAGGGTTGGGCTTTCTAGGGGGCCACCAGTGAGTGGCTTCCCTTCTCATGTTCTAAAATAACTTGAACCCAGAATTAATGTAGGGGTCAAAATATTTTTATCAAGCTGATTCCTGTGCATTTGAGGATACAGATTCTATTTGTGAATAGGGAGGTCCCACTAATACTAACCTTAAAACTGGACAGACTTTCTCACCAGTCATGGGATAAGAGGATGGGGAAGTCCTACCCCATGTTCCTACCCCTATTGGTGAGGGACCCAGAAGGAGTCAGAGGGATGAAATTAGGATTATTCTAGAAGACTCCATCAAAAGTGTGGGCAGGGTAAAGTACTCTGAGGTGAAGACAACTTTCTTAGTCGACGCCCCAGGAAAAAGGCTCTGAGACAGAGATTAGCAGGAAACGTGTTGGGGAGTCTGTTCAAGGGCCACACCTGTGGGGGGGGGAGTGAAAAAGGCAGAACTGAGCATAGGGAGGTATTAAATTGTGAAGAAGTTGCAACAAAGGCCTCAGTTGTTCCAAACACTGGGATGAACCTTCCCAAATATCTGGCTTTAATGCAAGAAAGGTGGGCCTTTCTACTGACCACACATTGGCTGGTGGCTGCCCCGAGGGAGTGGCATGTGACCTGTGGCTCTCTTTAGAGGAAGATAGTCCCTAGAGAGAGCCTCTCCTCTGGCTTACAGGGGCATATGTCCAGTGCCCCAGAGACTTCACTGGGGTTCAGCCTCGAGCCTCTCGGATCCATTTTTCAACGGTAAAATCTGGGAACAGCTTCTCCAGCATTCTGGCTGGCCTAGTTTTCTGGGTAAACTTGTAAGAGGAAAGTTAGTGACATGAATTACAGCCCCTGTTGCTCCAGCTGGTTTCAAGGTAACTGATACACATCATCTCTCTACTCTGTTACTCCTTTTAGCCTCCTCTCACCCCTGGCTCGCACCTCTGTTGATTTAAGATGCTTACCTGTTGGAGTCACCCTGACTTTCATCAATAAGATGAAAGTCAATCTGAGCCCTTGTTCACCATGTCCTTTTCAGCCCACGGGTACTGCCTTTGTCCCCGTATTGTTAGAACTGGGTAAGGGACTTCAAAGAGACACCCCAGAGTGTGACAGCAGCCCTACTTCCTCCTGACCATCAGGGTCAATTCCTCCCGCTAGGATGGAGCCTCTTTCCCTTGTCTGATACACTTTGAAGACACAAGGGTCAGTCAGCGGATAGAGCTTGAAGCTTAAAAGGACCCCGGCTATATCTCCAAATGGAAGTGTTCTCCCTGTGGAAACTGAGACCTCTAAATCCTGAAAAGCCTAGAAATGAATAATAGGAAGAAAAAATTCTCTCAGTGGGTCAAGAGAAGCAGTATAGTAGAGTCACCTGTCTTCCCCCTCTTTGGCTCCCAGATTCAGGCTTGTGACCTACCAGGCAGGCACCCTATCAAATGGTTGTTGACACAGGGTATGTACTGTGTCCTGGAGGCACCAGTGGAAGAATGGTAGGTTAAATGATCTATGTCACCTGCTCATGTGACTTCCTGGTGTCCCCGACCTTGCTTGTAGCTCTTCCATCTTATCACAAATTGCTGCTGTTATGATATGGTGGATCTGACAGAGGTCAAGGGAGGTCATTGGTGTAGGTGGTACAGGTCAGCCTTCTGGAGCCCAGAGGAAGGAGCAGAAGGGCGGAGGGAAGGGTGGAAAGGCAAACAAGATATTCAGGACACTTCCAAGCCCTGTCCAACTCAAGAGCAGATCTTAGAGGGAAGAACAGAATTTATGTACGCAGAAAGTAGCTCACTCCCAAATATTCTTCCCAGACTATCTAATCAGGAAAGCCCCATCCACCTCCCAGGAGTGGAGCCAGGAAAGAAAAAGGCAGAGGTCAAACATGCGCTGAGGGAAAACCCCTCCCAGTGGAAACCCAGAGTGACACTGAGCCTGCCTCCTCTAACACGCACGATGAGTTGGATTCTCCAGGCCCAGGACTAAGTGCAGCCGGAAAGGGGAGGTCCCATTAACGGCTGTTTCGTTCCATCTCCAGAGCTGTCCACCCAAACTCTCCGTGAAGATGAAAACATTCTGGAAGGCTTTGCTCTCCAGAAAGATAGCCACTGGCCACATGTGGTTACTGATCATGCCACATTGCTGGTGTTGCAGCCAAGCCCCATGTGGTACTAGTACCCCTAGTATTTTTGGCAGTTAGAATGAAATAATTTAATTCTTAATTAGTATATAGGTGTAGGCTTTAACTAAATGTTTCAATTGCTCTGGTTGTCGTGTAGTTTATAGTCAGATCAAGACAGAATGTTCTGAAGGACTGGCTGTAATGCAAGTTCCAGGAGAAATATGTAAAAGTACACTTTGTCTGAGATAAAAGAAAAATAGAACTAGCTAAGCACAAAACAATGATAGCTTAAACAATGGCTATAGTCACAAGATGCCTAGCTTTTTGCTTCTTGCTTTAAAAATAACAACAGACACACAATTATGAGATACTTTTCCAGAATCTTGGTTCTCCATCCTAGTGCTCCTTGTTCTCACAATAGCGTTATGTTGTTGGTGCACCGTCAAGCAAGAGAAGGTAACTGCGGGGTCGCAAGGTGAATGTGAGTTTGTTTTGCAGAAGGAAAGAATGTCTTCAAGATAGCTATGACCAGTTGCTGACGCCCAGGAGTCTGATACAAAACAGTGTCCTCTGTGAATAAAGAAACACAGACTTCTCTCTCTCGGTGCCCTGGAATTCCCCTTCTCCTTACTCCCTAGTCACATAAAAACTCCCTAGTTTTGCATTTTGGGAGAAATGGATTTGAGAGATCTTTCTCTCCCATCCTCTCATCTTGGCCAAATCGAATGAACCTTTCCCTACCTTCAAACACCAGTGTGTCAACATTTTGGCCTAAGAGGAACACAAACCTGAATTTTGGGAGGTAATTCTGCAACTGTGTGACAGAGGAACTGAGTTGTTTATTTTAATGAATTTGAATTTAAATAGCCACATGTGGCTAGCAGCTACAATACTGACCAGCACAGAGACCAGGGAATACGTAGACCTAGAGTCTGGAGATAAAAACCTTTGGAGGCTCACCCACACCAGCTCCCATGGAGCTGGTGAAGGCACTGGTTGCTTTCACCAAAATCCCTTGAACTAGTTGAAGCAATGCTCTTGGCCTATAGAGTGGAATGGGCTTTGGAGTCATATGCCCAGGCCATGTCTAAGCAGCTGTGTGATTCCAAGCAAGCTGCTTACTCCCTCAGACCCAATTTTCTCTCCTGGGAAATGAGAATGACGCTTTATAGGGCTGATGCAGATGTGAAATGAGAGGACATTTGTAAGGTATCTGGTGTGCCGTGGTCTCATTTCATTCATTCATCTTCCCACACCAGCCTCCAGCCTCAACTTCCTAGGACTTCTCCAGCTTTTCTTTAGTGAATTCCCAGCTTATCAGCCCCCACTCTCACACCTAAGCTTGCCGTCCCACTGAGGAAGAATGCGGTAAACAGGGCTTCCTGCTCTGGATGGTCCCATCATCTTTTCACCACAGAGAACTGCGCATACATTACTTAAGATTATAAAACGAAGAGCAATGTAGATAATTTGGGGGGAGGGAAAAGTGAAATTCATTCTACTATCTCACAAACATTTCCTTCCACACCATCCCAAGACTAACAACAAAATTAAAGACTAAAAATCCACAGCCTCGCTGCATCAGCAGAAGTAAGATTCGCACCTATTTTTGCTGCCAGTTCTTACGAGTAAAAAGCCTAAAATGAGAGGCTGGACTGAGCTTCTCAGTCAAGGGCTCTTGCCTGGGAATTACATAATTCCCATGGGGCAAACAGCCAGAAGCCAAATTTGGCAAACCACCAGGGCTTGCTGAAGGCTGACTTCACCTTTGTTTATTTGGCTGTTTGGCACAGTTGCTTTTGTTTTGGTTTTGGGATAGTGTGATGATGTTTTGAGCTGTGCGTGTATTCTCAGGTCTGCCTTTTTGGCCTGTTATTGGGGAGAGGAGAGAGTTTCCTTTGTTTGTGGAGCTCAGTAATGAACTTGTTATTTCTGTGGCAGCAGATGTCGGGAAGTTCAGAGGTTCAAATTTTAATCTAGCTCCAATATGGGTCCTGCTGATGAATTTGTTTTACTTTTTTATCCCTGTTCCAGCACCAAACATCATATAAATAAATGAATACGTAAATAAAATTCATGAAGCTGGTCTAGGGATTTGATGCCGAGAAGCCTTGCTGAGTTTCAAGGGCGAGATTTAACATCAGACAGAGCCTCCTCATTATGTTGCTATCACCTATGCAAAACCGTGTAAGGAAGGATGAAAATACAATAGATCAGCCCCAGCTGTACCGAGACAGAACACAGGGAAGGAATTATCAAAGAAATTAAAAGGCCCGTTGTGGTCATTGAAAGAGCTATATCACTGGTTTTCTTTCAGTGATAATCCTCCAAGTCAAACTTATGTCAATGGGCTTTTCTGCCTTTCTCAAAGCAGCAGTAATAAGTCAGCATTCCCAACAAGGTTTGTGTGGCAAAGAGCACTGAGCATTCACGACAATTAAAAGCACTGGGAACCTAGAGAAACTTCCACTCCCATTCTGGTGTGATTCTTATATCATATTCTGCTCTTTCTTGGGGTTTTGTTTCCCTGTACAAAATAATAAAATAACTTTAGTTAGCTTCCTCTAAACTCCTAAAAGTCACTTTGTACTCTTCTGAAAACTAAATCCATGTCTGAATAGAATACGCCAACATTTCCTCAGATTACCTGCATTTAAATAGCCCTACCAGTTTGTAAGCCATCTTTGGTTTGGTTTTGTTTTTCTTGTATTTGAGTCATTCTTTTCATTCTTCTTTGAAATTGAATTTATTGGGGTGATATTTGTTCACTAAAAAGTACGGGTTTCAACTGGACAACTCAATAAAACATCCTTTGCAAACTGCAATGTGCGCCCACCAGCCCGAGCAAAGTCTGCTTCCACTCCCACCTCCCCCAGCTCCCCTTTCCTCTGGCTACCACCACACTGTTGTCCGTCTGTGTGTTTCGGGTATATGTTTTTTTTCTTAACCCCTTCACCTTCCTGCATCCAGTCCCTGCCCATGCCTGCCTCTGGCAGCCATGAGTTTCTTACATGTGTCCATGCTTCTGTTTCTATCTTGTTCATCAGTTTATTTTGTTCATTAGATTCTACGGATAAGATAAGTGAGATCATATGATATTTGTCTTTCTCTGACCGGCTTAGTTCATTTAGCATAATAATCTCCAGGTCCAACGATGCTATAGCAGAAGATAAGGTTTCCTTTTTTTTTTTAAATGGCCAAGTAGTATTCCATTGTGTAAATGTACCACAACTTTTTTACCCACTCATCTACTAGTGGACACTTGAGCTGTTTCTAGAACTTGTTATTGTAAATAATGCTGCAGTGAACATAGGGGTGCATATATTCTTTTGAATTAGAGTTTAAGGTTTCTTTAGGATGTATTTCCAGAAGTCAGTTTCACTGGGTCAAAAGTCAGTTTCATTTTTAATTTTTTGAGGAAACTACATACTGCTTTCCACAGTGACTGCACTAATCTGCATTCGCACCCACAGTACAAAAGTGTTCCCCTTTCTCCACATCCTCGCCAGCACTTGTTTATTGATTTATTGATGATGGCCATTTTGACAGATATAAGGTGATACCTCACTATAGTTTTAATTGGCATCTCTCTGATGACTAGTGACAGTGAGCGTTTTTCCTGTCTATTTGTCACCTGGATGTCCTCTTTAAAGACGTGTCTATTTAGGTCCTTTGCCCATTTGTTTTTAATGTTCAATGACCTCTGAACTTTTTAATTGGCCTCTTGTCCCCCAAGGGGTGCCCCACTTCTGCTGCCATTAACACCTAAGAACTTTGGTGTCATTGACCTCAGAGACAACTTTGCCATCCACATTCCTGCACGTGGTCATCTTTTGGATGGACTGTATGCAGTGGCTATTGTCCAGGCCATCAAAGATCGAAGATCAAAGTCCTTTCCTTCTTCCTGCAGCAGCAGCGGGTGGCAATCTCAGCCTCCAGCTTGGCCAGGATGTTCAGCAGGGCCTTGTACTCCTGGGCCTGGTGCTGCCCCCCAGTCCAGGTCTGGGCCGGCTCTGACTCCAGGTGCAGGAAGATCCCATTGGCCTGTTCCATCTGTGTGACATAGCACGTCTCCACCTCCCTCAGGCTGATCTCCACGCTGACCTTTAGATTCCTCATGAAGTTCAAGTCAGTGTCCAAGTACTGAACTATATGCCTCAGCTCAGTGCCATCTCAGCAGTTTGGCAGGTGACCACTGTGCTGCTCTCCTCCATTTGCTGGGACTAGTACTTGTCTAGCTCCTCTCTGTTCTTCTTAGCCAGCTCGTCATACTAGGCCCAGATGTCTGCCATGATAATGCTGAAGTCCTGAGATTTGGGCAGATCCAACTCCACAATCGACCCAGAGTTGGCAATCTGGTTTTGTAGACCATTAACTTCCTCATCATTGTTCTTCTTCATGAAGAGCAGCTCCTCCTTGAGGACCTTGATCTCTATCTCTAGCTGCTGCAGATATGTGACATTGATGTCATCAATGACCTTTCCAAGCCCATTGAGGTCACTCTCCACAAATTGGCACAGAGCCAGCTTCCTTGCATACTTGACGTGGAAGTCATCAGCTGCAAGATGGGCACTGTCAATCTGAAGAACAATGAGGGCATTGTTTACAGAATTTGCAAAGACCTGAGCCTTCAGGTCCTGGATGGTCTTGAAATAATGCCCCTAGTCTCTGACATGGGATCCCTTCTTCTCCAGGTGTTCCCAGATTTTGATCTCCAGTCCCTGATTATCAGCTTCCAGGCTTCTCACCCTCTCCAGGTAGAAAGCCAGGCAGTCATTCAGGCACAGTCTCCTCACTCTGGATGCCTCCTATGCCTGCTCTCTATTCTGTTCCATTGTTCTTATATCAGTACCAGACTTTTTGGTTACAGTGGACTTGTAGTATAGCTTGATATGAAGTAGCGAGATACCTCCAACTTTGTTCTTCTTTTCCAAGATTGCTGAGGCTATTCAGGGTCTTCTGGGGTTTGATATAAATTTTGATCTAGTTCTGTGAAATACACCATTTGTATTTGAATGGAAATTGCATTGAATTGATAGACTGCTTTGGGCAGTATGGACATTTTGATGATGTAAATTCTTCCTATCCATGAACACAGTATATGCTTCCACTTATTTGTATCTTCCTCAGTTTCTTTCTTCAATATTCTATAATTTTCTAAGTTTTACCCCCTTGGTTAAATTTACTCCTAGGAACCTTCATTTTTGTTGTTGTTGCAGTAGTAAATGGAATTGTTTTCTTAATTTCTCTTTCCGCTAGCTCATTATTGATTTATAACAATGCCACTGATTTCTGAATATTAATTTTGTATTCTGCTACTTTGCCAAATTTATTTATTAGATCTAGCAATTTTTTGGTATAATCTTCAGGGTTTTCTATGTACAATATCATGTCACCTGCAAATGAGTTTTACATCCTCCTTTCCAATTTGGATGCCTTTTATTTCCTGTTCTTGTCTGATTGCTGTGGCTAAGATTTACTATACTATGTTGAATAAAAGTGGTGAACATGAAATTTTTGTCTTGTTCCTGATCTTAAGGGAACAATTTTAGTTTCTGTCCATTCAGTATGATGTTGGGTGTGGTTTTATCATATATAGTCTTTATTAGGTTGAGCTATGTTCCCTCTGTCCCCACTTTGCTGAGAGTTTTTACCATAAATAGGTGCTGGATTTTGTCAAATGCTTTTTCTGCCCCTATTGATATGACCATGTGACTTTTATTCATCATTTCACTTATGTGATCTCTCACATTTATTAATTTGCAAATAGTGTACCAACCTTGCATCCTCAAAATAAATACCACTTGATCATGGTGTATGATATTTTCAATGTATTGCTGGATCTCACTTGCTAATATTTTGCTCGGGATTTTAGCGTATATGTTCATCAGAGAAACTGGCCTATAATGTTCTTTATTTGTAGTGTTTTTATCTGGTTTTGGAATTAGGATAATACTGGCTCATAAAAAGAGCTTGGAAATCTTCCTTCCTCTTTAATTTTTTTTGAAATAGTTTGAGAAGGATAGGTGTTGGTTTTTCCTTGAATGCTTTGTAAAATTCAACTGTGAAGCCACCCAGTCCAAGACTTTTGTTTACTGGAAGATTTTTAATTACTGCTTCAATTTTATTACTTGTAATGTCTATTCAGGTTTTCTGATTCTCCCTGTTTGTTTGGAAGATTGTATGCTTCTAAGAATTTATCCATTTCACCCAGGTTGTCCAATTTGCTGGCATACAGTTGTTCATAGTACTTTCCTACAATCCTTTATAAACATTTCTGGGGTGTCAGTTAATTTTTCTTTTTCATTTCTGATCTTATTTTCTGGGGGTCCTCTCTCTTTTTTTCTCAATGAGTCTGGATAAAGTTTGTCAATCTTGTTTATCTCTTCAAAGAGCCAAATTTTGGTTTCATTGAGCTTTTGTTTGTTTGGGGGGGTTTTCTTAGTCTCTATGTCATTTATTTCCACTCTGATCTTTATTATTTCCTTCCTTCTACTAACTTTGAACTTTGCTTGTTGTTCTTTTTCTAGTTCATTAAAGTATAAGGTTACATTGTTTATTTGAGATTTTTCTTGCTTCTGGAGGTGGGACTGTAATGCTATGAACTTCCTTCTCAGGACCACTTTCACGGTGTCCCACAGATTTGGGGTTGTTGTGTGTTCATTTTCATTTGTTTCCAAGTAATTCTTTACTTCTTCATTTATCTGATTGTTAACCAGTTCATTGTTTAATAACATGGTATTTAGCCTCCATATGTTAATTTTTTCCCACTTTTTTATTGTAGTTGATTTCTATAGTTCCATACCATTGTGGTCAGAGAAGGTGCTTGATATAATTTTACACTTCTTAAATTTGGTAACACATTTTTTGACCGAACACGTAGTTTATTTTTGAGAATGTTCCATATGCACTTGAAAATAATGTATATTCTGCTGCTTTATGATGAAATGTTTTGTAAATATAATTAAATCCATCTGATCTACTTGCATCATCTGAAAGTCACTCTCACCATGTTGATTTTTTTGTCTGGAAGATCTATCCATTGATGCCAGTGGATGTTAAAATCCACTGGAAATATTTCCAGGAAGGAAATAATAAAGATCAGAGTGGAAATAAATGACATAGAGACTAAGAAAAACCCCCAAAACAAACAAAAGCTCAGTAATATGATCATATTACTATCAATCCCTTCCTTTATGTCCAACAAGATTTTCTTAACATATTTAGGTGCTCCTGTGTTGGGGTGCATATATGTTTACAAGGGTTATATCCTCTTGTTGGGTCAATTCTTTTAGTGTGTCTTGTTTTGAAGTCTATTTTGTCTGCTGTAAGTATTGTTACCCCATCTTTTTCTGTTTGTTGCTCCATTTGCATGGAATATTTTTGCTACATCTCTTTACTTTTAGTCTGTGTATATGTTTTGTTCTGAGATAGTCTCTTGAAGACAGCCTATATATGGGTCATTTTATTATTCACTCAGCTACCCTATGTCTTTTGATTAGAGCATTTAATTGGTTTATATTTAAGGTTATTATTGATAGGTAGTTATTAATTGCTATTTTATTCTTTTTTAAAATTTTATTTATTTATCTTTAGAAGGGAAGGGAAGGAGAGAGGGAGAGAAATATCAATGTATGGTTGCTTCTCGTGCATCCCCTGCTGGGAAATGGCCCCTGCTGGGAACTGGCCTGCAACCCAGGCATGTGCCCTGATGGGGAATTGAACCACAATCTTTTGGTTCGCAGGCCCATACTCAATCCACTGAGCTACACCAGCCAGGGCTGCCATTTTATTCTTTATACATATGTTCCTCTCTCTCTTGATTTCTTTTTTCCTCTCCTCCCCTTCTCCTCCTCCTCCTCCACTTCCTCCTTTTTCTTAAAGCAATCCCTCTAACATTTCTTGCAATACTGGTTTGGTGGTAATAAACTCAAATATATATTGGTCTGGGAAGCTTTTTATTTAACCTTCAATTTTAAGAGATAGCCTTGCTGGATAGAGTACTCTTGGTTCTAGGTCCTTGCTTTTCATCACTTTGAATATTTTATACCACTTCCTTCTGGCCTGAAGTGCTTCTGTTGAGAAATCTACTGACAGACTTATGGGAGCTACTTTGTAAGTGACTAATTGCTTTTCTTTGGCTGCTTTTAAGATTCTCTCTTTGTCTTTAATCTTGGGCATTTTAATTATAATGAGTCTTGGTGTGGGCCTCTTTGGGTTCATCTTTTTGGTGACCCTGTGCTCTCTGAACTTGTGTGACTTTTTCCTTTACCATGTTAGGGAAGTTTTCAGCCATTATTTCTTCAAACAGATTCTTTATCCCTTGCTTAATTTCTTTGCCTTCCAGGACCACCATGATGTGGATGTTGTTTTGCTTGATGTTGTCCCAGAGGTCCCTTAGACTTTCTCCATTTTTAAAAATTCTCTTCTTTTTGATGCTCTATTTAGGTGCTTACATTTACCATGTCCTCTAAATTGCTGATTCAGTCCTCTGTTTCATCTAACCTGCTGTTGATTTCTTCTAGTGGATTCATTTCAGTTATTGTATTCTTCATTTCTGACCAATTCTTTTCTATGGTTTCTATGTCCTTTTTAATGCTTACTATCTCTTTAAGTTCTCACTGAAATCATCCATTCTTGCCCTAAGATCCTTGACCATCCTTATAACCATTGTTCTAAAGTATGCACTTGGTATTTTGGTTGCTTCTATTTCATATAATTCTTTTTCTAAGAATTTCTCTTGTTCTTTCATCTGGGACATGTCTCTGTGTCTCCCCCATTTTGTTCTATGCATTAGGTAGATCTGCTATGACTCTCAAACTTGTTATGATGACTTTACAATAAAGGTTTCCTGTTAGGCTCAGAGACACAATCTTTCAGATCACCTGAGCTCTGTGCTCTAGGAATGTGCACCATCCTGTTTCAGTTGAGTCATGAATGCTGTTGGCCCTTTCTTGGGTGAAGTTAACCCTTCAGTCTGGCTGACTATAAGGATAAACCTTGATTACAATGTATGAGATGCTGTGCAGGGGCTGACCCCCTCCCCAACCACCCCAAGGAGGAGTTGCTCCACACAGAGTCTGGGGCTTTCTGGAATCCCCCTTTAGGTGTGCCACTTGTGTGGCTAGTTGAGTCAAGCTCTGGTGTGGTTTGAAGCCCACCCCTGGTTGTGTTGATTCTGGGTCTACTTAGGTGGGGTTCAGGTACAGGTTGATGTCAGATGTTATGTGTATCTGGCCTTGGGCTACCTGTCTGGAGCTACCACACTGTTCACTGTTTGTGACTGCACCACTGTGTGGCAAGTAGGGGGTGGGGAGGCAATCTATGTACAAGGATCAGCCTCTCCAGTTTAGAGCTGGGGGCAGATCTGTAAAAGGGCCAAGGCTCCCTGAGGTTCACCTCCACCTGTTGGCTACTCCACCTTCCCCTAAGGTTTCCTGGTCTTCCTCCAACGCCTTCCAAAAAAAGACTGTAGAGTGGGCTTAGGCTGGCCCAAATCCACAGACCCTTCCACAAGGTGTGAGCTCAGTAGGGCAGGGAAATTGAGGTCAGGAGAGGGCTAGAGGGTCCCTAGCTCAAGGTTTCATAGGCACTCGATGAGGGGCAAGTAGCACCTACCACAGAGCCAAACCACTCAGTCTCTGCCAGAGTCCCCAACTCTAGTTCCGCCAGCAAGGGTGTGCCACAGGTTCTAGTTGGGTTCAACTGTCTGTCCCCTCTGTAGGAGCAAGCTCAGCAGGGTGGAGCCACTGAACTCAGGAAGACAGATCAAAACAATCTCTCATTGAAGGTGATGCTGGCCCAGCCCACGGGAGGGGCTAAGCACTTTACCCAAGTCCCAGACAATAGCCTCCAAGGGACTCCCACTCTGACCGCCCCAGCTCTGGATCGCTCTCCCTTCCACACCATAGAACTGAGCTTGATAGGGTAGGTTATCCAGAACTTAGAAGAGCAGATCCAAACGGTCTCCTATTGGGGCTGGTGCCTACAACGTATAGCAGGAGGGTGATACTTTTTCCCCTTCCCAGGGTAGGTTGGGATGAGCTCATGGGAGAGATAGGAGTTCCCTCACCCTACAATATAGCCACACAATCCAGTACCCACCTGTCTGATTCCTGGAGAACAGCTGCCCAAGGAGATACACTCTGAAAGCCCCCACTCTGCACAGCAAGTACTCTGATCCCCCGTGTGACTGAACTCAGCAGGACTAGCTGGCAAAGTGACTCAACAGGTGAGGGGGTACACCAGCTGCATTCTCAAGGTGGAGACCAGTCTTCTTCTCAAAGCCACATAGTTCAGTCACTGTCTGAGTCTCTGCCAAGATCCTCTACAGAAAAGGAGGGCCCTGAGACAGTCAGGCCAGCTTTTCTTACCCACCAGACTGCTCATGTCTCAGTTACCTCAACTCAATTGATAGATCATGGCTTAATTGAAACTCTCTCCCATCTTACACAACAGATATTTGGTACCAGCCACAATGGCCAGCGGTTGGACTGACCTTCCTGCTCCTGGAAACAGTCCAGCCCTTTGCCTAACGCACTGTCCTGACTCACATCTTGAAACCCTGAGGCAACAGTCCAAAGGAACAAGAGACTAACCCCTTCCTTATTCCCCCACGACTCTGCACTTTTTCTTTTAAAAACCCCTTTCTTGCCTCCTTCCACTGCTGCAGTCTGTCCAGATTCAGCCTTCCTGCAGTGCAGCTTCAAATAAAGGCACTTGGGTCAGATCATCTGGCTCCTTCCATCTCTATCTCTCACGCATCTCTGACAGGCCCCAAAAGTCATTGCTGGGCACAGCCATCAGACCCCTTCACAGGACCTGAGCATGTCAGAGTGGCCTCACCAGCATTTGGGGGCCTAGGCAATGCATCCCTCTAGGCTGGTGCTGTAACAACAGGACTGCTCATCTCTGGAAGGTGGCATCTGGGTCTCTGGCAGACTTCCTTTCCTCCCAGGCAGACTGAATCCCCACTGATTTTCACCACCAGATGCTATATGGGCTCCTCTTGTCATCCTTGTTCCTCTGGGTTGGGAATCCCTGCATGAGGCTGAGACCCCACACTCCTGGGGGGAGGCAGCATTACAACCAAGATTCTCTGACTTTTCAGCCACTGCGTGTGGGTGAAGCAGGGAGCAGCCCTTTCTGCATCTATGCCCTTCTTACCAATCTCTATATGGCTTCTTCTGTAAATCCTTTGTTATAATATTTCAGTTCAGTTAGAGTTCATTTGGTTATTCAGGTTGATTGCTCTATAATTTAGCTATAAATCCAGTTTGGGGGAGGGAGCAGGTAGGTGTGGCTTCCAGCTACTCTGCACCCATATTGGAATCTCCAGCCTTCTTTGTTGGCAATTAACATCTCAAAATTAGCTCACGTGAAATCCCTAGAGATACAAAAATGGGATTAATTATAGTCCCAATGTCTTAAAAGACGAATGTAATGAATGAAGGCACAGAGCAAACAAAAAGAAAAGAAGAAATTATGTCCTAGCTAGATTACAGGGTTTCCTTTTCAGAGGATTTCCTCCAAGAAAAGTCCTCATTAGAAAACATTTTTCTCACAGAAATGGCCTTAGCAGACCCATGCACAGGGTCCGAGTCAGCTCTTCCTGGCAGGAAGGAAGCACCTATTATCTGGTTCTGAAAAAATGCAGGGAAAGCAGAGAGCGGTATGCCTAATACACTTGACCTGGTCAATAATTGTAAATTTCCTTTTCGTTCATTTCCTTTCCACCTCCATTCAGAGGGCCACCAGGAAGAAAACCAGCCTCTAAAGAAATGCCCAGAAAAATTTAATGAAAATGCTTCCCCAAGAACACCTTCTCCACCACAGAGCCCAGGAAACAAAGTCCTCCGTTTGGTACTTACCCAACAGGTAAGGTAATCTGAGACTTTCATCCTCCTAAAGACAGCAAGATGCATGCCCTCGCTTTCCCTCCTCCTCCCCACCCTCAGCCAGGTCCCTGGTAGTATCCATGCAATCAGACAGCAAATAAGGGACCGTGACACTAGTGTCATTATTCTTAACACCTCCGCAAGATCCTTTTTCCTCCCAATGTCACTACAGAGAGAAAAATATCCTCAAAATGGAAAGGAGAGAAGTAGGGCAGGTGATTTAGGAGCAGTGCCTGCTGAGCAGCAGAAGTACCCCCGTCACCTGCTGCTGTCCTTCGGAACACACACACGTACACACAGCCCTTCCCCTCGCATCAAGCACAGGGTGAGGCGCACATCCCCTGAGGGTATGGGCTGCCTCCTCCAGGCCCCCCCTCATCCCCACATGCAAAGCAGCTTCCCATCTTTTGGGACCAGGGCAGTGCTCCACATGGAGCCCTGGGTGATATAATGCAACACAGAGCCCTACATGTGATATAGTGCAACAGTGCTGGGCCAAGCCCAAGGTGAATCTTTTTTTTTAAAGATTTTATTTATTTATCTTTAGAGGGGAAGGGAAGGAGAGAGGGAGAGAAACATCAATGTATGGTTGCCTTTCATGTGTCCCCTGCTGGGAACTGGCCTGCAGGGAACCGGCCTGCAGCCCAGGCACGTGCCCTGACTGGGAATCGAACCTCGATTGCCTGATTCGCAGGCCCGCGCTCAATCCACTGAGCTACACCAGCCAGGCCCAAGGTGAATCTTGATTCCAGCTTCTGCCAGATGTGAAATCTTGAACAAATAGCCTCTCTGAGCCTTCATTTCTTTCTGCAGTACATGTAGATAGCACCTCATTCACACAGCTGACATGATGTTCAAATAAGATATATATATATACATAAAACAGCTTCTAGTCTGGCATATAATAGGAGTCCAATAACTATCAGTGTGCTCACTATTTCTCTCTCTTTCTCTCCCTCTCTCTCTCTTACACACACACACACACACACACACACACACACACACCACATACATACAGCAACACCAGAGGAAAAGGACAGAGGATCAGGAGAGGAACACGGGTACTTGTGTACATGTGCCACTCAAGCTTCCAGGGTCAGCGCATCCTCATCTGTAAAATTAGGATTCAGGGTGCATGAATTTGTCAATTCCATGAAGAACCGAACTGACCCATAAATGAGGAAGAGAAAAGAAGTAAATGCACAAAGGAATGATAGACCTCTAGCAGAATGGCAGGTGGGATGACGAACATTCCTTTGATTCCCTTAAAGGTCCAAGTCCCAGAGGACACAGGAAGACACAAAATGCAACCAGTTTAATCCCACTCAACAAATGGTAGCTCAATAACAAGCTCAACACCACACACTAAAAATGTTTCGCTGAGATTGGAAATGTTTCACTGAGGTTGGAAATGTCTCCTCCTCTTTGGTTTCAATCTTGCTTGCTTTTGAGCCAAGAGGAAGGGAGGTGGACAGGTGGACGAGGAGCTCAGAGAAGTTCAAGCAGATCCCTATTACATGCATATTTTCCTCCAGGAAGGCTCCTGAGCTCGGGTTCCTGAAAGAGGCCATGTAATTGGATTTTTGATAACATATCAAAATATAGATTGCAAATGCCCCAGGGAGCATCAGTTTCAAAATATAGATTCTCAGGAGATATTGAGCACTTATCTTTTGTACCCGACACAGGTAAAACCAGGAAACTGTTGGGTCAGAAATTTCATTATGACGTATGTGAGGAAGCGAAAAAGAAATACCAAGTATTGTTCAGAATGGGCACATCCACCCCATTCTCAGGGCTCCCAGGGGCCCAGCTTAGGAAGATGAAGACAGCCTTGCTCCCTCTACCTCTGAAGTGCACAGGAGCCCCTGTGGCCCAGGGTTTGTGCCAGTTTCTTCCTCAGTGTGTTATACTGGGACATGAAGACACTGGGTACGTCTCTACACCCTGAAGACAGCTGATTGCAAAGCATTAGGTGGTGAATGGAGAGAAGTCAAAGAAAGAAAGTAAAAGAAGAAAGAATGCAAGATGCCTTTTCAGATAAGTGTCCACCTTATCGTGAGCTGGGTCACAGTCAGAAACTGGGTGGTCCTGGAGAACCACCAGCGACCCACCCATTCACTACCTAGTATGGAACAGAGATTCTAAGCAAACAAAATATTTTGCATTTTTGAAAAGGGTGTTGGCTTTTGACTCAAATTCACTGTAGTTCAACAGCATTCTTTCCCTGTCTTGCTTTGTCCTTGGGAAAGTTGAAGGTTGCCCATCCTTGAGCTAGCTGAGGGCTGCCTTTGGGTGCCTTTTGTTGGAGATTAGCAAAAGTGGGGGATTTGGTTTCCCTGACTCCAGGTATTAGAAGTGTTTGTGCTTGGGCAGGGAAGAGCCCGGCATCTGCGCTGAACTCATTTAACCTGAAGACAGATGGCTCTGTGCATTCCCTAATGAATGCTTGACTCTACCGAGCCAGTATCACACAAAATAAACCCAAACGTTTTTCGCTGGCAGGTTAAAAAACAGGCAGGGGGAGTGAGACTAATCCTAAAATGTGTTTCCTTCACTATTAGGGCTCTTTCCTTTGTTTTTATCTCAGGTAAAATGGCTTTGCTCTCATTATAACACCACAGGAGAATGAAAAACACAAAGAAAATAAAGATTCGTGGTGAAATAAAGTGTCATGGAGGCCCCCTCGCTCCTTAGCCACAAGAAATGAAATACGTCTTTACAGCTTTCTCAAATTCTACCTCTGAGGAGGTCCCTTTGACTCGTTCAAAACTGGACCCACCCTGAGCACCCCACATCCCACCTCTGTCCCAGACTACAGCAGCTGACACTGCTCCAGTCTCAATCTCAAATGGTGTGACTTGGTGGCGAACCCAGAGGCATGATTTTACTCTGTCCTGTTTGGCCTTCCTTCAATATGTATTAAATGGGAAAAGAGTTGACAGAGGAGAATTCCCCTCCTTTTTAGGAGGGGTCCTCTTTACTCCCCAGTAAGGATTTCAGGGGCTACATCATGAAACTGGGTTGAGTAGTACAGAATTCATGGGCAGTTTTCCCGTCCGGAGATGTCAAAGGAGTATGTATCTTATGTACTCACCTTTACCCCTGCATTTTTGCACTGAGTTCTCTGCACCCGCCCCAAGCAGACCAGGCCTGCGGTTTGAGGGAAGGCTGATGAGAATGCCAAAGCCCGGAGCTAGAAGCCAACGTGCGGACTGGGCAGGGCTGGAGACCCAAGTCTCAGGACCCATATGAGTTTCTTTGATCCAGTAGCAGCACCCATCTGATCCTGTAAATTGTTTCCTAGCAGAATGTAGCCATCTCTCTTGGAAGTCAGTCTGACTGTAATTTGTTATTAATTGTAGTTTAAAATGAGCTACTCTGGGCCCAGCTAATAGCAAAACATAAATTCAAGTGACTGCTCTTAGGATGTCCTTGGATTAAAGCGAGCAGTAGGACTTTGAGTCCTCGGCTTCTGAAAGGTGGACCATTTCCATAGCACCTTACTCATCACATTAAGGTAAACTCATAAGTGATGGGAAAGAAGAGTGTTTTGCAGTGTTTAAATCTCATCAAAGAACAGTGTCACGGTGGCTACAGTGCAGTTTGCTTCTATTACCAAGGCCGTTCCTCGCCATTCATCTGAGATTATTACCGCTCCTTAGACCACTTCCTCCTTAGGGCAGTGTCCACAAAATGCAGTCCGTGGAGCATGCCGGGTTTTGCAAAAATGCAGAGCTCTAGGTTCCAGTCCAATTTACTAAATCAGAGATTGGGTGTGGAGCAGGAGACAGGCCCCAGGAATCAGCATTTAAATCCCCGAGGGATTCCGATGCACACCCATGTTTGAGAACCACCACCCCTGTGGAGAGATTAGTTAGCTCACCCAGAGATTAAGTCAAAACACCGAGTGCTGATTGTAACGGAATCTAAATCAAGAGCAGGGCATGGAATGGAAGCTCCAGGACCAACTCCTATCTCTCCCTTTAGCCTCCTCCACTGTTCAAATTATTGCCTCTCCCACCCTGGGTGCGAACATGCCAGCACGCCTAGCCTGGAGTAAGGCATGGTAGCAAAATCACGAACCACATGTCAGGGTCTCCACCATTTGGCCTTGATCGCCTTCTCTGTCTGTCAAACACACCCCACTCCAGCCAGGTCCCTGGCCTCTCTCCTCCTCACACAGCCGTGCTTTCCCAGTCTCGAGTCTGCGCCCATGCTCCTCCCTCTCCCACAGAGAAAGGGGCTTCTGCCCCTGGGTACATCCCAACCCTACACGTGTCCTGCTTGACTCCCGGCTGCAGATGACCCTTTTCTGTCCATTCTGGAACACCTTCATCCTTCCATTTTCTGAAATTCCACTTGCCTCAGAATCAATCTCAGGTTTGGTTTTGTTGTTGTTGCTGCTGCTGTTTTAAATGAGCATTTAATATGACGTGTGTGTGAGATTCACCTTGCCAGCTGGAATTGGAAGCTCTCTAGGCAACTTTCACTCAATTTTTAGCACTGAGTACAAAGTATATGGTGCTAATCTAATAAATTCTTGTTGAGGTGTTGATTGAGGGAACACCTCCCTGCCTACCCAGAGGATTATCTGGTAATTTCTACCACTCCTATCATGTCTGGTGCCAGCCAGCCCTAACTGAGTCAATAGTACTACAGAGAACACTGGAAATTAGCACAAGAAACATGCACAAAAAGGAAAGTACTCAGCCAGTCATTATGTACCAAGTACCAACTGTGTGCCAGGCGGGTCCAGGGTTGGGTACTAAGAACACAGCTATTAGCAAAGCATCCTCCTGACGGGGCCCCTGCCCTTCTGTTGGAGACAATTATCCAGGTGCTCATAAAAGTCAACATAAGATTACGGACATGATACATCTAAAAAAGGAAGGATACCTGTGGGCTCGGAAAGCAAGAGGCAGAGGGCCTGACCCCCACTGAGGGACCAGAAGGCCGGAAACTAACTGTGCTGGAGACAGAACTTGGGGGGCCTCCAGGTCAAGACTGTGCAAACCCCTCCCCACACCCCCCTCACTTTATTCAAGTCGCACAAACTTCTCGTTGGTGGCTCCCAAACAATTAAAAAGCTGATTCAGTCCATGTGGCTGAACTACCAGGTGATTAATCTGTTTTTATCCCAAGCTTGGCCAAATCCCTGGAATTTTCCTTGGATTTTCCAGCAGTAAAGTGAGTAAAATAATAAGAGACCTGCTAAACACATACTGTGAAGATTAAGAAATGATTGGAACACGTTTGAACTCCTGGAAAGGGAAAGCAATCATGGCTCCAAACAAGCGGACATTTAGCCCCAAATTTCTTTGCTAACCAACCCCAGAAAAAAATGTGCAGGAACAAGGGAACCAGCACTCTGTGTGTACATGTGTGTACATACGTGTGTATGTGTAATAAAACTCAGTTGCACAGTTCAGTTACTCTCTTGTGACTTTCTGTGGATTGCAACAAAGGGACTTTTAGGGGATTCCAAAAGAATCCTCTTAGGGAAATTTGGCAGCCTGTCAAATCTACAGAGAGTATTGTTTATCTCTGAATGGCTTTGTCAGCAATGGGCAAACTCACCAACAAGATAGCTATCCTGAAAGCTCAGTGTGTAGAAAAAGCAATAACATATGGAGAGAGAGATGTGTTTTTATTATTTTTCTTTTCTGTAGGGCTTGCATAATGTGTGTGTCATACCCCTCTTGAGAGTGTGTGGGGACTGTAGGGACGGTAGTAAGGGAGCCACTGGAGAGGCTGGCCAGCCTCTTGACACAGCCCCATTCAGTCAGATGGGTTGCATTATGCAAACGCACACATTGAAGGCATTTCTGTTCAGCCTTTAACACATGAGATTCAAAATAGCATTGTTATAAGACCCAGAAGATTTAAATAGATAAAGCATCTGATTGTATTCAACAAAAAGCAAAACACTTTCAGTGACTAAATCTAGGAACACCATTGTATTAAATCCAATCTGCTTCTAAAAGCCATTTCATAATTAATCCAGCCATAAGAGAAAAAGATACCTGCTTTTACAAATACATGTTTTCATGGTCCATCCTGCATGTCTTTCTCCACCAAACGTTGAAATGTCACCCATTTAGAAGACAATTTAATACGAAGAAAATATATTTACATTTTGCTTTCTACATGTCAAGCACTTTTCTAAAGTCTTCGGGTATCTTAATTCATTCACTACAGGCAACAACCCTGTGAGGAAGACAGTAGCTTTACTTCCATTCACAATTGAGGAAACTGAGGCACAGAGAGGGTAAGCAGCTTGCTCTAGGTCACAGAGTTGATCAGTGGTAAAGGCACAATTCCAAGACAGGCACGTGGATGCCAGCGTCCACATTCTCGTTCCCTCTGCCATGTCCTCTCTCGAAGGCTTAAGAAGACGGAATGCTGACAGTAATTATAATTGTCTTGGAGTAGGTTGGAAAAAATACAGTGTTTCCTGAGGCTTTCCACCGGCTAATTTTTAAAACTGTTGTTTAGGTAGATGGTTAATGATAAGGTAGTCACAAGTTAATTTAGAGCAAAGTAAATATCATAAACAAATCGTACTGGGCTAATTTGTATAACCTAAGCCAGAATATGTGGTGAAAGCAAGGGGGAGAAACTGTTTTGAGAAAACTATCTTCAGAGAACAAGGGCAGTAAGTTAAAATGGACTTCCTGAGGTTGAAAGATGCTATTCTTTGCAATTTACCCAAGTGCTTGGAGGTGACTTAAAATTCCCAGCCTGCGCTCAGATCGGAGTTTAAAAGTGCTTCTTTTAGCAGCTCTTCCAGGCTAAATTATGAGTTCAAAGCAGAAATGTCTCCATTCACAAAATGGGTCACTGACAAGAGCTCTGGGGCGCAAAGAACTATAACGAACAAAGAAATATGGCAACAGGAGAAATGAATCTTTACCCCAGGTTCTGCCTCCTCTTATCTCTCTCACTCTGCACGATAATAGCGACCCTCATTCGCCTTCCCATCACTGTGGGAGGAACACAAGAAAGGAGGCGACTCAGTCAAACCCCATGGGCATGTGCACGTAGAATGATGCTGGCATCAGGCCCGCGTGGTTTCACAGTGTGAGCGGCTGGGCTGAGATCCTACTGCAGCGGTTGACCAAGACTTGAAGACCAAGCTTGGGGCTGGGAGTCTGGGCCCAGGGCGATCTGGAAATGCCCTCCAGAGACTTTGCGTGAGTCTGTGTGAGACAAGACCTTCCAGGTCAGCTGAAGATCCACAGAGGACTGCCACTCTTCTTGAGTATGATACTGCCCATCTCTACATCAGGGCTGGGTTTGTGTCTGAAGAGAAGGCAGGAATGACCTGGGCTGACATTTTTTAACTGCACGTGCAGGAAGTGCCTTTGGAAATAACAGTGTTTGCAGTGCGGGGATGAAGGAAGACTGTTTTAAGGAGCATGAGAACCTGTGTGCCTAAAGGGAAGAGCCTGGAACCTTTAGTGGTGTAGGTTAATAGGGCAGCGCAGCAATTCGGGCACCGGTAAGGCAAAGTATGCAAGTGAAGGGAGGGGCCCCTGTTGAGACATACATGGAGATGCCAAAAGGCACCCCCATCTGCCGGGTGGTGAAGCAACTTGGAGCCAAAGGCAACTTGGCAGCGTTAGGGGAAGCCTTTACTCCACAGGCTCAGCTCTGCTCCACTGGGAAGGAGTGCTCAGCAAAAGTCCACTGGGAACCTCCAGCCAGTGGGCAGAGGAATTAGTGGAAGGACCCTTGCTCCTCTTGGGTTGCTGGGTTTTGCCTCAGTTTCCAGTCTGGAACTGCAGTTCTTCCGAGGAGTAGAGCAGAGCTGGGATAAGACCCGTTGGCCTAGTTCCTGATGCCTTACCTGGGTCTTACCATTTTCCCCCTTCACCCTCCCAGGAATGTGAGCTCCTTCTCCTACCATGACACTGGAGAAGGAGACTTGTTCGAACAGGGCTCTGTGGAAGAGCCAGGCATCAAGCCTTGACAGTTTGCTCCTAAGCGGTACACTACATTTTGTCCAAGACCTGCTGGATACACTCACTCCCCTTTCAGCGCTTCCCTCGCTCCTCTCAGCAGAGGCCGCCGTGTCCTGGAGGGTGTCGGGGGGCGGGGCACTGAATGCGCACAATCCGATCCATGGGTCAGTACTGAAGTCCACCGCTAGGATGAGAAAACCCACCTTTTGTAAAAGGGAGGGAACAGTTTCTTACCACTATTTAAAATTTTTCTCCCCACCACCGTACCTCTCTCTACTTTTCATGGTTAAAAAAAAAAAAAAAAAGACAAAATCAGCAATTCAACTATTCCTGTTGTGTTGATTCAGCCAGGAAAACATGGAAAACAAACCCAGCTCCCAGGGAACAGAATATTGACAAGAAGGGGTAGGAAATGTTAGCTGACAGCCCAGTGGGGAAAAACTGGATGCATCAAGAAAAATTAGAAATGAAAACAAAAGTGAGGTATTTTATTATTACCAATACCTACACTATCAAGACACAGATGGAGGGAAATGTGGAGAAAAAAATAAGGAAAGCAAAGAAAGGGGAAAATTTTTGCAACTGTGTCTCTCTAGTGGAAAGACCATCCAAACTGGCAGTTGGAGCTGACAGTCTGATCTTGGCTGTGCCACTAACTGGCCGTGTGACCTTGGCCAAGACATTGCCCATTTCTGACCCTCAGTTCCAGGTTTTGGTCCAGCCACAATCCAAACAAACACACCCAAACAATTAATCAATCCACTGGCTCTGGCCTATCACGAATTGTTCCTCCATTTTTATGCCCACATACAGGGAAACCAAGGGGAAGGAAGAAAACTGTCACACTAAGTCACCTGCTTTCTAGTAGAAAGATTGCTTTATTTTTATACCCTTATGAAATAATCCAAAAGTCATTTTTATATATTCTCTCCCTCTCATTTTTTCTCTCTCACATATACACACACAAATGCTATCTCTGTGATTTAAAGAAAAAATTTTGTTTGACCTGACATTCAAAAAATAAAATAGTAGGTGATGTACTGTGAAATTAATATTGCTGTGTTTCTGTTCTGCCATCATTAGGTATAGTAAGCAGGATGCAAAAAGAGCTGTGTAAGCATGTGGGCTTGTAGAAAATAATGCTCTTTCACTTCCAGGAAGAGACAAATCATTTCCTGTAGATGAAACAGGGACTCAATGACTTATCACACCCCTTTTTCTCTTTTTAGAAGTTAGTAAATAATGTAGGCACAATCATCAAATCTGAGAATGTTTTCAGAATACATTCATTATTTCTTAGCTAATGAGACTATCACCCACATATTTAGATGTTAAATACACCGTGTAAAGAAGAAAAGAATAACTGTGGCATCTGGTATCAAAATTAGCCTTTTTTAAATAAGATTTTATTTATTTATTTTTAGAGAGGGAAAGGGAGGGTGAAAGAGAAAGACAGAAACATTAATGTATGGTTGCCTCTCAAGGGCTCCACACTGAGGACCTGGCCCACAACCCGGGCATGTGCCCTGACTGGGAATCAAACCAGTGAAACCCTGATTCACAGGCCAGTGCTCAATCCACTGAGCCACACCAGCCAGGGCAAAATTAGTCTTTCTGTAGCTACTGGGAACTACAAAAACCCTCTGTGATTGACCATGGATGAAAGCAGAGAACTGGAAAATGGTAAATAATGTGTGGAAGGAAGAGATGTAGAGAATGGGTCCACCCTTTACCCTCACCTACCAGACGCTAAGTGGAGAAACACAAGGAGTCGCTTAGAACATTTGTAGTAGCACGCTCTTTATTTAATGCATTCAGCTACTTAATTAGCATGCTAATATAAATCTTTTAAAAACTGTGTGCAAAGTCAACAGGGGGTCTGCGTCCTGATATTATTTTTCCCACAGCTGAGTAAATGATTTCCACCACCACCACCACACTCATGGGCTCACCCTCATTAGTATGTATGAAATGAGTGGAGTGAGCACTAGGAGATTTATACAGCACCATATACAACTTAATTAATAAGAAAGGAAGGCATTTCTAGAGGAGGAAGTAAACACTTCCTACATACCTCTGTTTAATCAAATAAATCCATCACAAGGGGGAGACTTTAAAAGTGCCTTCCTCATCTTATCTACCTATGTACCTGTTAACTAACCTTTTCTTCAGTAACTTACAGATGTTAAGGTGCCATTATGTTTAGGAAGAGTCTGCAATTTCATTGTAGCCTTAAGGTCCCTACCCCACACCAAACTCAGTCACTGAGTGAATATTAAATGACTGCCATCCCTCCCCCCAGTGTTCTAGGTACACAGGACACAAAGGAGGAACCCAATTTTCAGGGAACTTTCAGCTTTGTAGAGGAGATAAGGGTACAAAGCACTGAGACCAGGAGGGAATTTTCGAAGGTATGTATAAATTGCTAAAAGAGCCTCAGGCAGAGAACACAGGGAAGGCAGTTGAAGGCTTCGCAAAGGAGCTGATGTCTGACTACAGATTCCAAGGGCCAGTGCCCACACCCACCCAAGACCCTGGAGCCAGGAAGGCAGGCTAAGTCTTGTTCACCAGTGTGTCCCCAGCACCCTGCACGGACTATGCTCTCGATAAAATTCTCCGAACAAGTTAACTGAGTAAGTTTGCCAGGCACAGAGGATGGGACAGCACTTCAGAGGAGGCTCACGGCCAAGGGTCGGATGCTCACAAACAGCTGGTTATATTGGAGAACTCAAGGGTTTGAGTGAGGAGGTGGTGAAAGGTGGGGCCAGAAAAGGATTATAAACACCCTCGTTTACAAAACTGGGTAAAATAAATGGCCACCTTTGGAGAATTTTTACTTCTCTAAAAACCTAGAAGCATTTCATAGCACATGTCGACCTCATATATAAATAAAGCATGTTAGTGGTGCCTTCAGAGCCAACCTGTATTGTTTCTTATCTTGTTTACGAGACGAAAGGAAAACAGCTAAGTTTTGTGTATGGCGCAAGATAGTGATCGAGTTTCGTTCTTTTGCATGTGACTGTCCTTTCCCCATTGTATATTCTTGGCTTCTGTATTGTAAATTAATTAATCTTATATGCGTGGGTTTGTTTGTGTGCTCTCTCCATTTTGTTCCATTGATCCACGTCTTTGTTTTTACACCAAGGAGGAGATGATTTCTGTTACTTCCAAGAAGCAGCATTCTTGCAATTTGAGAGCTTCTGGAAAGAACAGCCTCTCCTGCTCTCTCCAAGGACACACACGAAAGCTGGCATGATGAGAATTTGTTCGCAGCCAGATTCCCACCACGTGGTAAGACCAGCCCCAGGGTGAACCCCGCACTGTGGTGGACAAAGAGGAGAGATGGAAAGAGACTTGATGACACTGTTGAGTTACTGAACTAACGTGACCCGGGGTCTGTCCTGCTTGCAGACTGCCAGGTGTATATAAACCAATGTCCGGGAGAAGGAACACCTGCTTGAGTGTGGTTGGCGGGTGATAATACGGGTATAATAATTTACAGTTTTAATTTGAACATTTCACCTAAGACGTCATAGGGTGTGCTTGAGTGTGACATTGTTATGTTACAGAATTACGTGTTTATGATTTTGTAATAGAAGGGTTTATAATAAAGTAGGGCATTATTTGTGCCAGACCCTGTACATGCTTTAAATGTTTAAGTCAGTTTTTGCTTCTTTGCATCTGACATGCTTCAAGTGACACTATTACAGACCGATTGGAAACCCAGTCACCTAAAGGCCTAGATGGAACACAAAAACCAGAAAGTGCCACCCATTTCAAAGCAATGGCTTTACGTAAACCACAGTCTCTTTCCTAAAATGACAGGTCATAGTTAGTCCCTCTTGGAGTTCCAATTACGTTGAACAGAATGATAAACTAAAGAATTTTAGGTAGGTTGTTTTCAGTGGTTTTCTGGGGTGAAGAGGAGTGAGCAAGAAAGAAATGGCAGGAGGGAAAAAAAAAGGAGAACACAGATCTGATAATAATAGTAGCTAACACTAAATTGTGCTTACAGGGTACCCAGCAGTACCTTAGGCAGTGGACGTATAAACTCATTCACTCCTTGCAATAGTCTCACAGTAGCATCAGACTTATCCCCACGTTTTTCGGAGAAGAAAGTAGAGGCCCCGGAGGTTGCAGCCCAGTGCCCGCACCCGGGTCCCACAGCGAAGAGGAGCTGTAACTCCGGCAGAGCATCCCGCTCCAGTGCCTGCACTATCACTCCGCTGCTTTCGCCTTTTCGGTCCTAAACGTAAGGCTGACGCAGAAGAATCTCACTATTGACACTGGGAACATTTTGTGTGTAAGTTTCCTTGGAAACCCAGTAAAGATACCTAGGATTCATCTTGATGAAGCAAGATATTCAAACTGGAATGTTCCTGGCAGAGCCTAAGTGGACAGTGTTTGCAAATGACTCATGCTGAGGACTTAGGCAAACAGAGGGCATTTACCTGCACAGACTTCACCACCACCTACTTACCTATTGATGTCATTGAGAGCCCAAGTTTCTTCTCTGTAAACAGATTCCACCTTCCTTCCTCACACCTCTTGACAGGCAAGGATGTTGTATTAAGATGATAAACTCCTAGGCGAAAGAGGATAGATACATTCTGCTTAAGTCGCAACTGTGTTAGTTAAACCCAATCCAGCTGTAAAAGCAAGTAATAAAACAAAACGAGAATGCATTTTAAAACTTCTAATGCTGGAAACGGATACTCCTATTGTTTTCACTGTAAATGTGAATAACAAGCTCAATGAGTTACACAAGACGGTCTTAGCTCCGTCTGCATTTTCACCAAGGTTGCATAAGGCTCTATTGAAAACAATAAAAAATGCCTAGAGACAGTTATTATTTTGAAACAGTCACTTACTTCTCTTGCTCCATTTTTCATTTTTTCCTACTTTTCCCCCAAACCTCTCCCACCCCACCCCATTCCAACAAAGATCAGATCTCCATTCACTCAGGAGAGGCACACAATAGACTGGAAACTGGCAAACCACAAGCTTTTGTGTCTCTGTCTTACAAAAGCTTAAACCCATGGGGAAGGAGATTCTCTATTCACATCCTGAAGAAATGGGAATGGAGAAGGTCCTCTGTGCTCTCCGGGTTCCCTGGGCCTGCGGAAGTGTGAAAGGGGAGCATGTCTGGGACCAGTCCCAAGAGCACAGATTTATGCCCCACATTGAGCAGCCCACTAGGAAAGCTGCCAGCCCTGAGGGATGGCTACATTGTGCATAATGACAGAATTATAAGCAGCCTTCATGAAGATTCCTGGCTCCCAGCATGACATGGGAACAGCAGTCGACTGCGGACCAAGAGGACCAGCTCTCAGGCCCACCCTGTCTGCAGCGAACAGAGGCTGGGTGTCTCCTGCTTCCCCACCGTTCGGCCCCGTGGAAGATCCCAGAACTGAGGCGCAGCTCCAGGGAAGTGGTCAGAGTACCCCAAGAAGAACTGAAATTTAGTTGTGTTTTGCTTGTTGGCTTGCTTTTACACGGGCCGGATGGAACTGGCAAATCATGGTCAGGTCTCAAGTTGAGATGTAGGAAGTGAAAAGATACAGGGAATGGATTCCAGGTGCGAAGGGGGAATTCATGAACCCTGCCACACAGGCCAGCGTTCGTAGTCTTCTACCACACAGAAATCAGAGGCTAAGTGAATCTGAGAACAACACTGAGTAGCCAAATGAGAGAGTGTGTTAGAGGAGATGCTAATGAAGCTCCCTGGAGAAGGTGGGATTGGAGTGGTAGCTCAGCAGAATATGTAAAAATCAGACGTAAGGCTGGCGGCAGGGCTCTCTAGGCCAGGGGGCCGCATGAGCGAGGGCGCGGGACAGGAGGTGATGGCGAGCACATTTATGAAGGAGACGCACGTGACAGACGGCACTGAGGGAACAGTAGAGGACTAGGAAACTCAACGTGAGCCACCCTGGAGAGGGTCTTGAGTGTGCGACTCTCAAGTTTGTATTGGATACCACATACCCCCAGACACCAGCAGAGAGTCTCGAACTGGACTGTGGAATGGTTTTTAAAAACTGTATTATAAGATTACTGTGAAGTTGGCATGACAGATTAATAGACAAGGATGTTGGGACAACGCAGAGCACATGGAACAACATTTCAGTAATCGAAGCAAAAAGGGAGCGAAAAGCCTGCATTAAGAGTGGAGAGAGAAAGACACGAGTCCATGAAACAGTGGCAGAAAACGCTGGGAAGAGTGGAATTCATGCAGCAAGTTGGACCAATGACTTCAGCATTCTGTCCAGCTGACTTCGCACCCAACGGATCACTTTGGGCGTAACAGAGATCATTCCATCTGAGTAATGTTACAGGCAAAAATCACTTATTATACTTTAGTTTGCTATTTTAAGCTGCTGGGCATCTTAGTCCCTTTAGAAATTACACGGAAAGCATTACAGAAGGGAAGAGAAAACAAGTATTTTCATCCTCAGAACGTTTGCGTTCCTGCAATGTTTGGTGCCACTGCGGTTCTGCGTCTCCTGACGCTCTGACGCGCAGCCGCACAAACCAGCTGTGCAGACAGACGTGCCTCGTTGCCGGCACAGAGCTGCCTTAAAGTACTTGAATCTGCTAGGCCCAGGGAGTGAGAGAGAGTGTAAAGAAACAAATAAGATCTGTGTTTTTAAAAAATCTCAGGAACACAAAATATATTCAGAAGTCTGCAAGGAATGGCTTCCACAGCACAAGAGAATTTTTAGAAAGAGAGCCTTGGGTTCAAATCCTGATCCTGCAACTTAATGACCGTGTAGCCTTGAACGAGGTACCTAAAACGCTACCCTAATGACCTCAAGCAAATTAGAAACAGGCGCCCATCTGGGCAGATGAAATCTCAAGGGGGCTGTAGGCCTCATTTTTGAACCCCCACTCACAAGCCTCGTGACTGAGTACCCCCTGCAGTCAGCAATCCACACAACTATAGGCAGTGGCTCCATTACTTCAAATCCCTGCAATTTCATTTCCTCTTTGTATACTGAAGGAAATGAGAGTATCTACCTCATGGAGCTGCTTTGAGGATTAAATTGCTATAGAACACAAAGTGTTTAGTATAGTGCTTGGCACATTTTAAACATGCTGCAAATGTTGACCATCATTCTACTATTTTTATTCACCTAAATCTCCCATAGTTGGGGGCAGAGTTCAGCAAGCTATGTTCCACAGGCCAAATCCAGCTCACCACCTGTTTTTGTTCAGCCTGAGAGGTAAGAATTGTTTTCATATTTTTAAATGGTTGGAGGAAAAAAGAAAAATATCTTTTATGACACATGAAAATTACATGAAATGCAAATGTAATTGTCCATAAGTGAACTTTTATGAGAACACAGCTACTCTCAGCCACGTGTGTTCTCTCTGCAGCTGCCTTCACGGCAGTGGCGGAGGAGAAAAGGAGCACCGAGGCCGTGCGGCCCCAAATATTTTCTAGCTGGCCCTTTGCAGGAAAGGTTTGTGGACCCCTGTTTTAAGGCATTTTCTAACTAGCTCTAGGATGTGCTTCGGTCCTTCCTAAGGATGAGAATACAAGAAAAATGATTTTTGAAATTCTTGAGCACCAGTGAACAACAAGCTGTTGAAAGGAGGTATTCTTATTCTTTCCAACTATTCTGCAGGATCTTTCAAAACACTGTCACCTCTTTTCACGGGTGATGACAACGTGCTTAACACGAATTCTCCTTCTAATATACAAAGACTGCGGCAGCGCAGTGCGGCGGCAGAGCCAGAGCAGGCACGTGCCCGCAGAGGCTGCCCTGAGTGTTCCTACATGTTAAACAGGTTCAGTTGGGAAACATTTTGTATGGACAAGTGCCAGGAAATCTTTGGCTGTCACATGATGGCAGAATATATACATCCAGAGCAAAAAATTCAGTCAGTTTGTGAGATGTTTCATCTATTCAATGCCCCAAATCCAGGTATGTGGAAACATCTGGGTAACTGATTACATTTTTCACTTTTCATCTGGATTTGGCAGCCAGGCTGCTTCAGCTAATGAGAACAGCCAAGTATCAGCTGTATTTGAAAGACTAACATGGGAGAACACCTACTTTCTCCTCAGCGTTTCCAAGACAAGCTCCCTAGTTCTACTCCTTCCTTCTCAGTGCATCACTGCCATTGCCCCTTCTGTTTCTCACCTCCTTCCTTCATCACGTTTTCACCTTGACCATTTTCTCTAGCGCAGTCTCTACGGTAAAGATTTTAAAGCGTGTCTTCTTCTTTCCAATTTCCTTTATCCCAAGAAGAAAAATAATTGGCTTCATAACAATTGAAATTTTCAACTAAAACCCAGCGTCCAAGCCTCTGGCGGTGTAAATGGCTTCCCAGCGCTGGGAAGCTGCTGACCATCAGCTGACCAGACTGCACCCTCAGCAGAATTCGAGGGACAGATCACGGGGACAGCCTTTGATTTACCTACTTGTGCTTTTTCTATTATCTTCCATTGATTTTTAACAATCTGTTCAGTGTTATAAGTGTATGTACAACCCCTGTGATATGATGCAGACTTCTCTGGGCCACTTATTTACAATTATGGCAATTACACCCTTTCCTTGACTTCAGCTATTTCGGGAGGCATGGTATGGTCTACACTGGCCCACAGTCCTCTGCTGTAATAACATGGGCCTTGCCAAGACAAACTCACTCCTCTCTCCCTGCTCCCCTAAATCCCTGATTGATGCTCTGCTCTTACGGAGTCTTGCTGTGAACACAGCGTTTAATCCGAGGCGCTCCTGTCAGGACGCCTTTGGCACATTCCCACTGAGGACTTTTTCTTCTCCAAACGGCACCGCCGCGTCAGCTGCAGCCCCCGATCACGTCAACGGGCACAGCAGCTGCAACACTGTGACTTGTATTGTTCGGGGCCTAAGCTGTTGACTCCATAGTTTAAAAGAAAGAGTTTCACACAAAAAAAGAAGAAAAAAATCCTGATTTAAAAATAATTATTGCATGATTCCTGGAGGCAGTGGGCTATATTATGTTCATATAAACCCTTGGTCTCCTTTTTGCTTAAAGATCACTATAAAAATTACCTTGTTCCTAAAATCCTTTATAAATAAAGAAGAAAAATATATGCTTCCAGTACTACACTGGTCAGCCTAATTTTGATGCCAGCCAAGGTCATAGAATTATTAAAGACAAAATCCTAGACGAATGTCAGTAGTGATGATGAAATTGCAACCAACATGGTTGTGTAACAGGAAAATCATGCCAGACCAACTTAACTTGTGGGTAAAATTACACTAAAAACAATAGTACAACAACAATATTTCTGTAGCTAAATTGTCTCAATGGTGGAAGGTGGGGGAGGCATCAACCAGGATGACAGCAATTTTTTTTAACATTTACTGTTGTTCTATTACAGTTGTCCCAAGGTAATTTTTAGTTAAGTTAAAAATAATTCTATATAACAAACTATTTTATGGAATCCACACTTTCTCAGGTCTTTGCCAGAAAGCTTAGACATCACTTTGTCTTTTCCCTGTGTTGGAAAAAAAGTAAAGAAAAAGGGCCACGATCATTTCAGCTCTACTCCTGAGGCGCCTGCTAAGACGGCATCACTGGCACCTCCCCTCCCCACAGACATGGTCAGCGCGGACCACACCCATCAGCAGAGATGCAGCCCTCGGAGCCAGCAGGACTCAAAGGACGCCGCACTCCGTTCCTTTGTCATTTTGAACTCACCACTCTCTCCACTGACTGATTCACCAAAGAGCTTGGGGAGCAGTTACGTTTGCTCCTAAAACCTCTGCTAAGAAAGGAATTTCTGCAGGTTCATTGATTTCTAGAAATTAATGAGATCGTTCCTGTCCCCTTCTCACAACCCTCAGATAAGCTTCCCATCCCACTCAGTATAAAATGCCAAATCGTTTTCTAGGAGGGTCTCCAGAGCCTACACGTCCAGCCCAGCTTTCCCTGAGGACCTCAGACCCTGCCTTTCCCCACCCCTCATCTGCTCTGCATCAGCCACACTGGCCTGTGTTCAAGTTCATCCTGCCAAAGGGCGTCTGCACCTGCTCTTTCCTGGGAGAGACTTCCACCATGCCCTCCCATGGCTCATGCACATCACCCAGGTGTCTGCTTAAGGTCAAACCACCAAAGACCTTCCCTGACCCCTCTGTGGTGGGCAGAATAATGGCCCCAATAGATGCCCACATTCTTAATTTCTGAAACCCATGAATATATTATCTTACACGGTAAATAAAGACCTTCAAGTTGTAAGGTAAGAATCTTGAGGCCCTGGCTGGTGTAGCTCAGTGGATTGAGCGCGGGCCTGCAAACCACACGATCGCGGTTCGATTCCCAGTCAGGGCACATGCCTGGGTTGCAGGCCGGTTCCCTGCAGGCCATTTCCCAGCAGGGGACGCACAAAAGGCAACCATACATTGATGTTTCCCTCTCTCCTTCCCCCCCTTCCCCTCTAAAGATAAATAAATAATAAAATATTTAAAAAAAAATAATCTTGAGACAGCCCTGGCTGGTGTGGCTCAGTGGATTGACTGCCAGCCTGTGAACCGAAAGGTCACTGGTTCAATACCCAGTGACACATGCCTGGGTTGCAGGCCCAGTCCCCAGTTGTGGGTGTATGAGAGGCAACTGATCTATGTATTTCTTGCACATCAATGTTTCTCTTTTTCCCTCCCTTCCCCTCTCAATAAATAAAATCTTTTTAAAAAAAATCTTAAGGTGGAAAATTTTTCTGTATTACCTGGATAGGTCCAGTGTAATCACAGGGAACCTTATCAGAGGGTAAGCATTGGTATTAAACTGGCCCTCATACAGGAGGACAAGGAGGAACCAAAGAAAAAGGTAGACCACTGCAGACTGGTAGGTGGTGAGATTAATAAGCAAGGGAACTTAACTTATTAAGACGAGACTTACCTTAGCAAGACAAGTGAATCTCCACATCCACCCACCAGAATCTTAAAAGTTTGCATAGATGCCTTATCTAGGTTCAGTCAGTATATCCTCCAAAGGGTCTCAACAACACACAGCTTTCTCAAGGCTGTGTCCTTGCAAACAGCTCTCGCTGTCAGAACGTATATTGGGTAGAACATATATTCCAAAGACAGGGGAAGGGGAGAGGAGCCCCAGATTGCCTGGGTCCATCTCCTGGGTCACCCAACAGCCACATCCTCTTCCAACAGGAAGAGTCGGAGAGAAGTTTGAAGATGTTAAGCTCCTGGTTTTGAATATGAAGGAAGGGGCCAACCCAAGGAATACAGCAACTCCAAGGAGCTGGAAAAAGCCAAGAAACAGATTCTCCTCTAGAGCCTCGAGAAGGAACATAGACTGCTGACCCTTTGGTTTTAGCCAAGTAAGACTCATTTTAGCCTTTACACCTCCAGAACAGTAAGATAACAAATTGAGTTGCTTTCTCCACTAGGTTTATAGTAATATGTTACAGCAACAGTAGGAAACATAACACATATACACCCCATGTAAAATAACTTCTTCCTACTCCCCACTGAGTCACTTCCAACCCCTTACTCTGTTTTCTCTTCCTAGCACTTACCACTGTTGAAAATTATATCACTTTCCCATCTTTTTGTTTATCTGTCTCCTGCAATAGAATGTAAACTTCATGAGACTTTGCTTCGTTCACCTTGGGATCCCACATAACTACAAGACCACCTGGAGAGAGTAGACACCCAATGGGTCTTTGGTGAATGAATGAACGGGTGGACCAAAAAATGAGCAAATTAATATGTATTCAAACCAGACACCACCGAAATATAATTTGGATGCTTATGCAGCTGTGTGTTGTGTGTGCAGAAGGCAAAGTGGAAAAGGCGAAATAGTAAATAGTAGGGGTGATTATGGCAATAGTGATTGTAGAATTATAGAATTTGACGTATTTCCATGATGGAGCAATAGCCCTGATTGATAACAGGTAAAATGAATCAATATTTCAAGAAGACTATTGATTAGACTACATATGAAAATGTCCTCTACATGTAAGATCAGAATTGCTCTCGACTACGTGGTCACTGTCATTTAGATGACACCCCGAAATGAAAAGTCCTGCCCAAAGGGCAGTTATCAGTAGTTCAGAGATAATACAGGGCTGCATGCTTTGAAGAAATCCCCCAAATGATAGGACTAAAGAAGTCAATCTGCTTGTGATCAAACTGTAAAGAAAAACTAATCCCAGAAAAATTTAGGTCAGTATTTAAACCCTCAATTTGTAAACTAAAAAGATGGTTCCATATGGAAAAAAAAGAATAAATTAAAAGGAAACTGAAATGTTGAGAATTTAATTGGCATCAAAAAGGGACCATAAAAGAGTTAGAAGCTTAATTAGTACATGGAATCTCTGCTGACATTTGTTTCCTGGGTGATGATATATTTATTTAACTACATCATTGTATGTACCTGTGGCTGTGATAGTGAGGTTGGCCTGCTTTGGTAAAGTATTTCAATTTCATCACAATGAGATTTATTACAATTTTGCCTTCTCGCCATTTTTTGTTCATTGTTATCTGTTTAGATTTTTTAATTTTGTTTTGGCTCCGCCCCGTGTTTTAGGTGCTGGAGGCGCCAGCCTGGGATTCTCACGCAGCAACGAGGAGGCCTTCCCTGCTCCGGCTCAGTCAGGAGGGCATCACAGAACCACCGCGGGACATTTCTAACCAGCCTACAATCCGTGTGATGCTGTAAGGAGCCCGAGGTTTTATTCTAAGACAGTAGTGCCCCCCTTATCATGCCTAACCTCATTAATTTGATGGGATAATCCATTTTTCCTCTCCAAAGTGCTGCATAACATTTATTTATTTGCCCTAATTAAAATGAATTCCAACAAATTTTGTTTGAAGCGGCCAGCGCAGAGCTTTTCTGGAGATCAGCAAAATCAGATCTGGCGATCACTTTTCTGAGGAGACTGTAACTTTGCCATTCTTAATGAGCACGCTCAAGAGGAAAGAACAATGGGATCCTCCCCTCAAGGACCTTTTACCTTTAAGAATTAGAGGACAACTCTGTACTCTTTTTTTAAAGATGTAATTTATTTATTTATTTATCTATTTATTTTTAAAGAGAGGGCACAGGAGGTAGAAAAAGATGGAGAGAAACAGGAGCGTGAAAGCAACATTGATCAGTTGCCCCTTGTATGCACCCTGATCGGGGACCAAACTCGCAACCCTGGCATGTGCCCCGACCTCACATCAAACCAGTGACCTTTCACCTTGCTGAACGATGCTCAATGAGCAGAGCCATAGTGGTCAGGGCAGAACTTCATACTCTCATCCGCACTGTTTGATGCTGATGGAAATTACACTTTTTCTGTTTTGTCTGTGCTAAGGAAATTTGCCTTTTATAAAGAACCAAGCTGTTATAGTCGTGTTTCTATCATTATTCTCAAAACCATGGAGGAAATCTTCAGTTAACGAACGTATATTTATAAACTCCTTTAGGGTTTTTTTCGGCTATTCCTTGAAAAATTCTGCTTACTCATCTTGGAGGTTCATAATATCTACAGAATCCATTTGTCATTATTTCACAAATATGTGCCCTCTCTTACTTTAGTTATTTTTTTTATTTTATCTTATTTTCCATGTCCATTCCTCCCTTCCATAAGCAGTCATTTTGATATACTTAATGTGTCACTTTTTGTTTGCATTCCTGCAAAATAGTGCTGTTCTTCATGCATGTATCTTTAGGTTTTTTTTAGATGGCACTGCAGGCCTTGTCTGGGTAGCTCAGCTGGTTGCAGCATCGTCCCAATATACTAAGGCGGCAGGTTCCCTCCGCAGTCAGGCACATACAGCCATCAACGGATGAGCAAGTGGAACAACAAGTCGATGTTTCTCTCTCTCTTTCTATTTGTCTCTCAAAAAATCAATTAAAAGTGGCATTGTTTTATATATATATATTTTTTTTCATACCACTTTCACTCAGTACTATGTTTTAGATATGATTATATTGCATGCAGTCAGTCTGTTATTTCTAATTCTTTTATGTGAATAGTGGACTTTTTTCTAGCTGTTAGGTATAAAGGGTTGAAAAAAACTCATCTTTCCTATTTCCACAGAGCTTACATTCTAGCTGGGAATGCAGACTTTAAACAAATAACCGCATGTAGTATGGTAAAATGTTCACCATTCATTTTTTTAACAAATATTTATCAAGTGCCTTGCATATGCTACATGGGATGTTCAGCACTGGGGATAAACCAGAGAATGACACAGAAGAGATACCTGCCCTTACGAAGCTTACACTCCAGAGGATCAGGCAAGGCTTCTAAGATCACGGCAAGAATTTAAGGCCAATGGCAAATGATTAACTAGTTCTCTGCCACAGAATGATATGGTGAAGTTTGTATCTTAATTCCAGATGCAGTAGGAATAATGGATTTGAGGGCAGCAAAATGGGATTCAGGAAAAGCAGGCATCAGGCTGGCACAGTGAAACAGCTGGGAAACGAGAGTGGCTTTGGGCGGGATGGTGGTGGTGGGACAGGAAAGAAAGAAGAGAGGGACCGATGCTGGAGGGAGGACAGACAGGACTGGCTGACAGACTGATCACGAGAGATAAGGGGGGAATCCCTGGCTTTCGAATCTGAAAACTGAGCTGGAGAAGACTAAGCATGATCCAAATTTAGGGAGAAAAGCAAAGTCTTGCTTAGGCCATGATGCTCTTGTGACATCTAAATGGAGGTATGAAGCAGGAAATTTAGTATGTAAATCTGATTTTCAGAGAAGAGCTGCAGACTGAAGACGCATATTCAGGAGTCATCGAATATGGATGGTCTTTAAAACTATGGGGATGAATAAGAATGTAGACAGAGGCAAAAAAGGGGGGGCTCACGACAGAGCCCACGTGAATCCCAACGTTTAGAGACTGGATGGTGAAGAAAGTCAGCAGCAAATGAAAATGGAGGCCCCAGGGAAAACCTGCAGTGTCTGAGCCACGTGGAGGTCTATGCGCTTCCCTACCTAATGCCTTTAGCCAAAGCTGTGTTTGTGGAGAGATGGGAAACGACACCCACGTAGAACAGGTTAAAGAGAAAGTGCGAGGAAGGAAGCAGAGATGGTGTGTGCAGACAAATCCTCAGGGAACAGGAGGATGAAGGGGAGGGACTAAAGCAGGGCCATATTGGGAAGGGAATCTTGGATTTTTTAAACCAATACTTTTTTCACTGGGTGCGAGTAGAGCGTGATCAAAATGTGATATATGGGTGCAAAGGGATAATAGGACAGTAGAACGTTCCTGAGAGGCAGGAGATGGAGGCCCCAGGTGTGGGCAGTCTGGCTCCTGGCGAGAGGAGGAGCAGCTCCCCGTGGAGAGCACCCACTCCACACCTTCCTCTGAAGTTGTTTCACTGGCAAAATGAGGTAAGAGGAGGAGCCGGTGGGACAGCTCTGCCCCACTGGGTTTCACAGTGAGCAGGAGGGACGGGCCGAGCTCCTTGGAAAGCAGTCTGTGCAAAGGTCATTCTCGAAGAAACCAGGGCTCCAAACAAAGAAGATGTCTGTAGAACTTGGCAGAGAATCTGATTTTTTTATCATCACAGGGCAAATTTGGGTTGGAAGAAGGCTGTTTGGTGGAAGATAATTACTCTCTTCTATCTGGGAAGAGACCAAAACAACAGAAACCCAGAGAAATCTTTCCGTGTTTGTCAAAGAGCTGAACGCTCCTTCCTTTTTCCAGCTTAAGGAGGCAGACAGAACAAAAGGTAGATTCCCCAGGAGAAATGAAATTCAGCAATATCAATGCAAGTAGGGGGAAACGATAAACCAGTGGGTAGGGACCAGAAGACACACGGATGCCTTTCAGCATTTAGTTGCGCGCAGGCCAGGGTGGGCCTCCCTCTGAGACCTTGTCTGAGAGTCTGAGGGGACCTGTAATGAATGTGCTGCCTAGGCCTGGGAAAAGGCCACGCAGGTTAAGCAGTATTTAGTAATAGCTAGGGTAGGTGCAAACATATCCAAGCACATTTACTTCTTTAAATCTTAGGCTAACAAGTACAGATGTTTAATTTTCCCAGTCATAGTAGTTATAGTCTTTTGGCACTTTCTCAGCTAATTTCTTATACACAGTAATAAATTTATTGAATCATATCTTATGCTTTATTTTTCAGATCTTTATGCCATTAAGAAGTGCAAGTAGTTGACGTGGGGGCAGATACGTGGTCGACAGGTTAGCCCAGAGGAGACAACCCATCTCTGCAGGGCTACCCTCTCAAACCCAAACTTCTAAAATGCATCACGGGTAGTGAATGGACGGGTAGTGTGTTACGCTGCAAAGCAGGCTAACTGGCTGCCACTGACATAGTGGAATGACTTCAAGCAAGTTACTAAACTTCCCAAGTTATTTCATATGTAGAGTACCCACTGCTCCTTAGAAATTTTGAAGGATTATCCTAGTTTTTAAATCCCTTGATATAATGTATTAATCAGGATTAGCTTAGTACCTGTGACAGAAGCAGACCTCAAACTGATTTAAGTAAAAAGAAAGATTTATTGGTTCATATAACTGCAAAGCCATTGGCAGCCCACATAGTCCCTTTGGAGAAGTGGGAACAGGGACATCTGAGTGAGCACGTGGCTTGGCAAGCTGTGGAAACCTTCTCGTGGGGGAGAAACCCAGAAAACGTGTCCCTCCCCTAGGCAGATATGGCCTTGCTCTAGATGCACAAAATGGATTTCAGCCCCCATTTTCCCCTTTGGCTGAGAGCCCTCCTCAATTTATAAGTTGCTGTACTCTGTATACTGGTCCTAAATCTGAGTAGTCTGACATCAAGCCCAGCTAGATCTAGGGACTCAAATACTGTCACCAGGACTGACTCTCACTCTTCCGTCCTGGCTCTGCTTGCCTTTTGTTGAGAGAGAGAGAGAGAGAGAGAGAGAGAGAGAGAGAGAGAGAGAGAGACATCACACTGGGTCGCATGCTGACCTCGTGGATCTCAGGGTGACCTGGGAGGGTCCCATTAAATGGGATGGGATGAGAGAGCAGAGGAACTCAGAGTGCTATTCCAAGAGGAAGGGAAGTATTCACCTGATCTGGGAAAAGCAATCCTTATCCTTTTATGGATTTCCGTAGTCTTCAATCAGTTCACCAAGTAGTCTTAGGAGAAATGAGTAGAACTCTCTACCCCCAAGTTTTTACATCAGCAAAAACTGTCAAATGATACTAGCCAGTGCCACCAGTCCTGTGGTGAGTGTGGTGTATCTGTCCATTGCTGGGCCACTGTTCATAGCCATTTGAAACGTTACTGAGCAACTTTTATCAATAGGAATAAAAACTGCTTGATCATGTGGCCCTGAGTAATACCCCTGAGAACTTATTCTATAGAACTAACTCAAATATTTTCTGATTTAAGACAACTATGCTATGAAAATCTTTATTCAGCATTATCTATAACAAGTTGGAAATAGCCTAGACATCAACCACAAGGGAACAGATAAACTGTAATATAACAACCGAATGAAATATGGAGTAGCCATTAAAATGACAATTATAAGGCATATATAACAAGTACACTAAGTAAAATTTATTGTTTTTAAATTTCTTTCAGTGTTGGTATAATATTGTTTCACAGTAAATAAAATGTCCTGAGGAAATTCGGTGATTTCAGAATGATTATCTCAACCTCCTCATGGGGGTTTCCTGAAGAGTAAATGAGATAATATGGATAAAATGTTTAGGCAAGAAGGGGCTGGAAAGAAGCATTCCAAGTCATGAAATCCAAAGACATACAACCAAGACTGATCTACTATCCAGCAAAGCATTCATTTAGAATGGAAGGACAGATAAAGTGCTTCTCAGGTAAGATCCAATTCAAGGAGTTCATCATCACCAAGCCCTTATTATATGAAATGTTAAAGGGACTTACCTAAGAAAAAGAAGATAAAAAAGATGAACAGTGAAAGGACAGCAAACTCACAGTTATTAACAGCCACACCTAAAACAAAAACAAACTAAGAGGACAGCTAGATCAGGAACAGAACCATAGAAATGAAGATCATATGGAGGGTTAGCAACAGGGGAGTGGGAGAAGGAGAAGGGGGGAAAAGGTACAGAGAATAAGTAGCATAGATGGTAGGTAGAAAATAGATGGGGGGGAAAGAATAGTATGGGAAATATAGAATCTAAAGAACTTGAGACACGTGGACATAAACTAAAGGGGGAAATCGTGGGGGAGGGGTGTGCAGGGTGGAGGGGAATGAAGGGGGGGATAGAACAACTGTAATGGCATAATCAATAAAATATATTAAAAAAAAGAAAAATCTCCAAATTTTCCTAAATATTTTGTCTGATAGAAATAAAAGATAATTATGGGGAAAAAAATGTTTAGGGAGTGCCCGCCACATACTGAGGATGAAATAAACATTGGCTATCGATATTAATGTAACACGTTTGAAACGCTGTGTGCGCATCATGTAGTATGAGAAGGTGACAGAAAGGGACTTTTGCACTTGAGCCTTCTCTTGCTAGGACAGAGGGATTTCCCCTTACCAACTCACCCTGCCCTCCTCTACCCACCGCACCTCACGTGCCTGCTCCGTGTTTCCTCACAGGTTCCTGGGGAGTGACCCTGACCGGAGGGGAGGGTCTTCTTGGAAAGTGCTGCTGGGAGACTCAGAACATAAAAGTCTGCCTAGATTCACATTGCTCAGCAGGAGGCGAGGAAATGGGGAGAAGAGCAGTTAGAGAAGAGAAAAGAGAAATGGACTTTAAAAAATTAACATTTTAACCACATACATATGTAAATACATTTTCATTCTAAAAGATGACACCTAATGCACCCGCTAAGACTGATGTACTGTTTTATAGTCATCTTAGCTCAGGCTACCATGACAAAAGATCACAGACTGGCCTTTTAAAAGATGATGATTTTCTCATAGTTTTGGAGACTGAAAGTCCAAGATCGAGGTTCTGCCGGGGATTGATTTCTGGGAAGAACTCACTTCCTGGCCCAAGGAAGGCTTCTCATCCCACCCTCACACGGTGGGGGAAGAGCGGAGGGGGGCAGCTCTCTGGGGTCTCTCTGCCAAGGACATGAGTCCCATCAGAGCACGGCTCCACCTGTGTCCTGTCATTAAACTTAATTACTTCCTTGCTCCACAGGCGCCCACACTGGGGGTCAGGGCCCGGACGTAAGCATTTTGGACACACACGCAATCCATGAAAACCTCCCACTCCTTCTACCACTCAGAGGCTTCTTCCTAGGCGAGGCCTCCATTATCAAGTCCCCGGTAGAGGAACCATCCAGACGTTTTTCTTCAACTGTAGATTTTATGAGGTTATTTTATCCTGTGAAGCTTTTTAAAAATATTTTCCTGTGTGTAGAGTTCTTCAACTTGTTTTTAAATAAAATATATCTTGGTGAATTTTGAGAGTAGTATATAGGTATCTACTTTGTTAATTTTTATCTGCTGCATAATATTCTAAAATATGATCACCAGATCCTACTATTTTAAATAACTAATGGGGTCTTGATAAATGTTTAATTCATTCCTAATATTTTTTCCTGATTAAGGACAACCATGCTATGAAACTCTTCATACATACATGCTTCTTTGAGGACAAAGGGGAGTATTTCTCGCAGGTAGATGACACCCAGAAGCTGACCTGCTGGGTGCATACAATGTGCACATTGTGAACTGTAATAGACACTGTCAAATTGTCTGCCTGGGTGGCCATCCCAATTTGCATTCTCACTTATTCATAAGGCTTCTTAAACATCCTAGCCAGTATTCCAGATTATGAAACTTTAATATTCTTTGCCAGTCTGATCAGTATAATATTATCTCCCTACTTAAATTTATATTACCTTCACTAACGTGAAGTTGAGCATCTTCCAGGATATTTATTGGCCAATTGCATTCCCTCCTAAGAATTGCCTTTTTATGTGTTTTGCCCTTTTTTTCTTATCAAGTTGTTTATCGTTGTCTTATTCAATTTGCATGACTCCTTCATATATTCTATATGCTAATTCTTTATCTGTTAGTTAGGTTGCAAATATTTTCTCCCAATCTGCCATCTGCTTTTTTACTTTATTCATGATATATTTTGCCTTACAAAATTTTTTATTTTGGAAATAGTCAAGATTTCTGATTTTTTCCTTCAGAGGGTTTTGCTTTTAGTGTCAGAAGAAGGCTTTTTCTGTTCCAAGATCATAATTGTGTTCCCTGGCACACTCATTTAGCTCTCTCATAGTTTGTTTCTTGTTTTTCTCTTACTTTTAGGCCTCTAATCCATCTGGAATTCATTTTCCAACGTGGTGTGAGGTGCTCTTTTCCAAACAGAAGGCGTTTGCTCCAGGGCAAGGAGTTGACTGTTTCTGCTAGAAGCTCCAGCTCTGAGATGGGAAAACACTTCCATATCTCACCGCGTCTGGATCCAGCTCCAGAGCAAAGTCAGCTGGTGTGTACAGCTGCGCACAACCCCTCTGGAAGCACAGGAACACACACTTGGGTGCACGGAACTCAAGGTCGATTCATTCTTCATGCAACAGCCATAAGGTATAAGTGACATTTTAGTAGGATTCAACACTAAACCTGAATGGAGAGCTTACTTCAATATTGATGCCTCTAGAAAGCCAATTATCTTTCCTATAGATTGAATTATCAACCCCTACATTATCTCTCTTATAACTAAGATCTTTCTCTAACTTGGTTTTTGAATGAGCACGCATTTAAGTTTAAACAATTTGCTGAAACTGTGTTAGGAGTAGATTCATCATCACGTTACACACATTTTGAACCAGACTCTATTTTGTTGATTAGCAGCAGCATTAACTACCACACGCCTCCAGGATGGTTGGGACTCCCGTGTTTTTCTCCAGAGGACTCAAACAAGCAGCCAACTGCAGGTAACCTGCACGCTACCTTTGCAGTGCAATGGTGGGGGGGGGGGGGGCTGGCGACTGGGCCTGGATTCGAATTCTGCCTCAGCTGCATCACAACTGGGAGGCTTTGATACATTTTCTGAATAGCTGTTTGACTCATTTGCCTTGTCTGTTGAATAGGGATAATAAAAATATTTATGTATTAGAATCATTAAAAGATGAAGTGGGCCAATACCCTCAAAGCTCTTAGAAAAGTCTCCAGCATGACCAGAGTCCAGTGTTAGAGGGAGCTTTCGGCCCTGCAGGGCACTGCTTGCCGAGTGTCCTACTTTTGTCCTTTTAAAAGCTTTGCATGTTTTCAGATTCCCTTCTCTCTTCTGTTACCACTACTTTCTTGTGTATTTTCCAAAATAGTCTTTGTCCCAAATTCATCGTCAAACAATGTTGGGAACGGTCCCTGCAGACAGTTGGGTAGCAGAGCACCAAACCCCACACCCCGCTGGATTCCTAGGGGAGGTGAGTCTCGATCCCGGACCTTTCCCAGTCCTCCCCCACCCCTGAAGCCTGGCCCCAAGCCCGAGTCACTCCCATGCCCCCAGGAAGCTTTAAGAGCATACCCACCACCTTGACTGATGGAGGTCCTTTCTGCCAGTGACACCTTGCTAAGAGATTTCACACATAATTTCAGAGTAAAAACTAAGGCTCAGGCCAGGCTCACTTAGGTCCCATGGGTCCCACTCCTTGGCTCTTTTACTAGCCTGGCTGCACCCCCTCCCCCCAGCAAAAAACTATCTCACCAGAAGCCCTCATTTGATAGAACCAAGGCCTTGGCCCTCATTTGGGGGCTCCCCTATGACTCCCACCCTGGGAGATGATCAGTTTGAGGTAGTTTGCAGGTTCTGGGCTCTACCCAGAGCCCAGATGAAGTCCTCGTCACCCAAGCATGACCATGAGAGCCTCGGCCCTTTTGTATGCCAGATGAGGGGAGAATCTGAGGCAGAAAGGACAGTCAGGGAAGATGTTGAGAAGGGAGGGGGTCACTGTTCATTCTGGAGAAGTTCAAAGGGACGAGGACAAGAAACAGAAGTTTGGAAGGATCCAGAGAACTAGGAGACCCAGTCAAAGGAAGACAAGCACAGAACTGTATGAACAGTAAGACATAGACAGGGAAGGGACAATGTCTGGATGATGACCCAGAGTAACAGGGACGACAAGCATGGTGGACGGAATGTCCCAAATCTAGAAGGCAGTACCTCTGAGGCTAAGAAATCCCAGCTGTTCCCTTATATTAAAAGATAAGAAGTCCTAAAACAGGCTCATAAGCCCTGTGCAAATACTTAATTTATAAAATAAAAATACAATGGTTTTATAAATTATGTGTATTTTACATATTATATTCTATATATCTTATATACATCTTATTTTTATGTATATGGGGGTGGTGTGTGTATGAACATTATTTGAGGAAAAGATTTAAGTAGCTCATTTGAGAACTTTTCTGAATGTGAGACTCAAACCAAATGGCCCTCCTGGCCTCCTCTCTGTGAGCCCGGTGGGAGGACAGTGAGCATAAGGCTTCCTGGGGCTCACTGAGCCTGGAAAGGGGGCTGTTAGGGACTGAGTGTCTGCATTCTCCCAAAGCTCATACGTGGAAGCCCTAAACCCAGTAGGCTGTATTTGGAATAGGAAGTAACTAAGGTGAAATGAGGTCATAAAAGTGGGGCCCTGATCTGATAGGATTAGTGTCCTTACCAGATAAGACACAGCAGAGCTCACTCTGCTCCTGTGCACTGAGGGAGAACTGCGAGGAAGGGGGAAGGAAGCAGCCATTTGCAAGCCTGGGAGAGAGTACGCACCAGAAACTGAAACAGCCACAACAGCCACTGATCTTACATTTCAGCCTCCAGACTGAGAAAATAAATACGAGTTGTTTCGGGCCCCCAGTCTGTGATATTTCATTATGGCAGCCTGCACTGATACAGAGACCGACATGGAGGTTGCAGTGTGAGGCCAGCGCTCCTTTTCCTCTTGGTCTTTGGAAATGATCATCTGAAGTAACCAGCAAGAGACAGGAAAAACCCTCATCACCCACACCACGCGTGTCTCACTCAGCACCCCCTCGGTCAGCATGCACAGTGACTATTCCCACCACGAAGCAGCAGACATACACAAAAGTAAATCATTTAAAAACACAAATGCCCCATATGCTGCCCACTATAACAGAAAAAAAAAACCCGTCAAAGAGAGCTCTGTATTTGAGAGCATTTCTTGACAGAGAACTACTCACTTTGTTCTAAATGTCGCCTGATGCACACATGCATCCATTGGCCCTCATGTGGCTGACATCAAATGTGGCTAAGACGTCATTATTTATTCATTCACTCAACAAATGTGCACTGCATTTTTGATACATTTTGTTGTATGAAGGTGTATTTAAGAGGTTTCACAAAGAAACTGACATCAATTGTTCCACATGTGTTAAATTTCGGTGGAGCATCAATTAAGCACTAGTAACTACTGAATCATATGAAACTTTTGGGAAGTAGCAAAAAATATGGCATTTATTTGAAAATGTAATATTTAAGCTCATTTCAGCCTAAAATATGAAAGCATTCTAAGGTTGCAGGTTGGATTCCCAGTCGGGGCGCACACCCAGGTTGTGGTTCCGTCCGCAGAGGGAGCACGGACAGGACACAGCTGCTCGATGTTTCTCTCCCACACTGACCTCTCCCTCTCTCTCCCCCTTCCTGTCTCTCTAAAATCAATAGACGTACCCTTGAGTGAGTATTAAAAAACATAATGATAAAATAACATCTAAAAACATTCTTAAATATCTCCAGTTGAGTGTCTTCAGTGTTTTATGGTGCCATTACCTAGAGATGTGCCCAGAGCAGATTCCAAAGTCAGGTTAAGACACCAGTAAACCTTCTTTATATTTTATAATTATTTGTATTTCAGAGAGAAGGTTCTTACTCAATGATGTTATTTTTATACTTCATTTAAAAACCTGCTTTTTAGATCCAAGCATATCATTTTTTTCCCTGTATTTTCATTGCCCACAATGATCCAGCCTAAGTTTAGATGTTTAAAACAGCTGTTGTCTGTTTTAAAGTTTCGGTGTTAAAGGAAACAAAATACCCTTGGTTGTCTCTATTTCTATGGTTATAAAATTACTCTTAAATACAGATTCTGCATAAACAACATGGAAAAAGTCTCTTGGTTGATATGAGTATGGTGCTTTCTCATATCATCTAAAAACTAGACTTGAAATGGGCTGAGGAATAATTTTGTATTTAAGCATGGGCCAGAACAACTGCCTACACTAGCAGGCCTTACTACCTGGGAGCAAAGCCTTAAATACAATTCTCTCAAAAACATAAGTATATTTTACTTTTTATCTCTCTCGGCCAAATAGCAAATTTAAAGTGGTATTTAATCATCTGGTTTATCTGGTTATGAAAAGTGTAAAGCACACTTAGGGCACTGCACTTTTTAAACAAATTCATATCCAAGTAGATACTTTTAAGTCTAAGTATGAATAGGAGGGGCAATGAAAAGAGGTTATGTTGGAACAGAAAGAAGAAAATAAGGTCAGAGAAAGCCTTTGCTCTTATTACATAACTGACGTCTTCCATTAAATGTAAGGAGCTTTTGTGAGAGGGAAAATGGAGTTCTGGTTTACTTAACGTTTATTGTTCATTCATTACCTTATTTCTAATCTACCATTCTCTTAATTTCCCAAACAATAATTTGATATCAGAAGTGAATGGAGCTCAAGCTTCACTGCGGCACAGTGGGACGATTGTCACACGCGGAGAGGGCACCCTCGAAGCCATTCACGGAGGGCAGACAGTAAATCACTGTTAGCACAGACCAGCTTGCTGGGAGAGCGGTCCGGGGGTGCTCTCACAGTGTTCCCAGTGGATTCAAATTGCACTTTTATCTCTTTCTGCTGGTCTTGTAGAGTTATATTTCTATTCTTACCGCAGCTTACTTTCAAGCATCTAGTTTGGTAAATGTGGTATTTACTCATCACTTACATCCGTAAATCCTTATTTCCTCATTCAATAAACAAATCACACACCATACATTGCAAGTCCCATCTTGGGGGAAAACCTAGGTTTTGTTCATCTTTAAAACTGGCATCTCAAAATAACTTTCTAGGGGTTTTATTCTTCCCCTTTTGAAGTGGTCCTATCCCATCCAACCACCTATTTTTTACCTACTTGAAAAAGTACTTTTCCTTAAGAAAGAACTCACTGCTTTCATTAACTTATCCCCTCTTTTATCTACCAAGCTCTTACTCTCTGCTAAGTATTACAAATTCAATACAAACAAAAGAAATGTATTCCCAGGGCTCGGGGAGCTGAGGACCCAACAGGAAGGAGAAGCATTCGACAAATAACTGCACTGAAATGAACTCTACCTGGGACATGCGGACTAATTTAGCGGTGTACTTTGAGAACACAGTGGAGAACTCTGACATATTCTGGAGTACCAAGAAAGTGTTTCTTGAGGAAGTGACATCTAGGCTGAAAGGTGAAGGATGAGTAGGCGTTAGCTAGGTAGAGAGGTGAGAACGGGAGATGATAGCGTCCCAGGCAGAGGCACATGGACGGGCCTGCAGTAGCAAAGCAAAGTGGAACTTCCCACATCCGCCGCGTTGCAGAGGGAAGACAGGGACGGCGCAGAGCGGAGAGGGGAGACCAGAGAGACAGGCAAGAACCAAATCAGGCACAGCCTTGAAGGCTTGGGAGTGCCTGGGTGTTTTAAGCAGGTGGGTGATGTGATCGGGTATGTATCTTTCAAAGGTCACTTTAGCTACAATTTGGAGAATAAAGTGGAGGGCAAGAGAAAACAGGGTATAACTTATGTTTAATTTAAGAGAAAAAGCCACCAAACACATTGCTCTATATTGGTTGGTGGGTAGAACAGCATAGAACGCAAACTACAAGGATGCGCAGAAGACTCATGATTAGTGCGACCCAGGAGGCAGTGATGGGAATGGGGAAGGTGGTGGACTGTAAGGACTTAAACTTTATACACAGTGTTTTATTGCTTGAAATGAAGACAGGAAACAAATAGGAAAAAAACTTACAGTTGTTAGTCCTGGTGGATGATAATTTAGATCTTAGATTATTCTTCAGGTAGTGTCTGAATTTTTCCATTTTCTCCAAAGAAAAGCAAAGTTAAAGAATGGAGAGCGGTAGGAGGCAGGAGACAGCGCTCGCTTCATGGGGGAAGGAATGGCTGTGTGTTCATCATTGCTGAGAATTCAGATAAAACCTTTAAAACGTCCACTAGATTTATTCTCACGGACATCACTGAAGATTTTAACAAAAGCCTTCTTAATGGAGCACTGGGAACAGAAGCCTAACAGGAATGAGGGCCGGGAGACGAGGAAGAGGCCACGGTGACTGCTGACAATCTGTGGGGCTATGCGGCTGTGAAGAGAGGAGAGGGGGAACAGCTCGAAAGGCATAGAGGATCTAAGCCTGCCTTGTTTCTAAGATGTGAGAGACAGAAGCTTGTTTACATGCTGATGGGGAGATGCAGGAGGGTGGAGACAGTAAGACAGAATTTCTGAGAATGAATAAACGAGAACAGGCGGAGAGATTAGCCTCCAACGGAAGGAGGGACACTGCCTCCACCATAAGAGATATGCAGAAAATAATGAGTACTGAAGCAAAACGTTCCTATCTGATGGACTTCCCCCACCCAGGGGAGCAGGGGGGCACAGAGGGCACAGCCTCTGGTTGAAGGGAAGAAAGTTGGAGGCTGAAAGGGAAGATAAGGATGAGGAAGTACTGAGGGTCCAACCCAGGTTGATAACTGAGGGCACCCCTGCTTGGATGTGTGCTTTAATTTTTTTTCTAGTGGGTTTCAGCTGCCCAGTGAAAGAGTGGAGAAGGCTGATATTTATATAATTCAGGACTGGTTTTTAGTCAGGTGGCTGTGACCAAAAGATAGAGGAGCTAGGGAGCTGAAAGTGTTCACAAGAGAGATTGTCATTCTGAAGCTGGCTGGATAGGGAGGGGAGCGCGAGAAGGGGAAAGTGGGCGGCTGGGGCAAGAGTGGCAAGACCCAGGGCTGGAGGTCTTCATGCAACCACAGTGAGTGTGGAAGAGTGCCTAACAAGCAAGCTGGAAAGGGAGGAAGTTGTGACTGCAGAGTGGGATGACAGCAGTCCTGATTTAGAAGAAGGAGCCTTTTCTGATGATAAGGCTCATCAGGAAGCCCTGGGGGGCGTGGGCGCAGAGGTGAGTGAGGGAAAAGGACAGTGTAGAGGAAGGCTAAGATAAACTGAGAAGCAGAGGGTGAGCGGCTGTGGGGACACTAACACTTCCATGAATGGTGACCATTGATGGGACCAATAAAAGGACAGTACGCTGGATACTACCAAGTCTTTGAAAAATGGTGCAAAAATGACGTCTGGATGACAGCACCAACATATTTGTACGGCACAACCTCCAAAGGTTTGGGAGTTTTTCAGAGAAGGAGCAACGGTCTGAGGAGCAAGGGCACTTTCCAACACTGGGATAAATGGGAAAGAGGGAAAATAAACAGACCTACCGGAAGGGGCTGGGGAAAGCAGTGTTCTAGAGCACACCCGGGATCCACTGTGACAGTGGTTCTCATCCCCGGCTAGACTAGAATCATCCAGGGAGTTAAAAAAATACCCATGCCCACCTCCCATCCTAGACTGGTAAATCAGAATCTCCGGAGCCCGGGGATTTGTGCCACTCACTCCTTCCCAGTAATTCTAACATGCAAATGAATTTTAAAACCACCGATTTAAGACAAGGAAGGGGATTTTGGTGAAGGGATTGTAGACACAGAGAGATTTCCTCATTAGGATAGAAAATGGCCTGATGCACCGGCCAAACTCCCAAGTGTCCTCCAGGAATTCACACTCACAAGGTCTGAGTGGTGCCAGCAGGTCCTTCTCCCAAGTTCACCGCTCTCTTTCATCTTACAGCAGAGATTCCCATCCGACAGCTAGATGTGGTCTCTAAGAGGACCCTGTGTAACTTTTCTGTGTAACTTTCCTCCATACTTTTCCCAGGTGATGTGAGGGGAAGCAGGTGCTGTCAAACAAGCGTCTATTGAAGAGGAGTTGTTGTGAGGTGCTCTCAGCACTGACACAAAACAAGCCGCCTCTTTCCTCTGCGCCTCCTTCTGACTCAGTAATATGTAGTGGTAGCATTGGTGTGGAGGATGACAAGCATGACAATGATTCGAGTTAACGTCACAGAGCAGTGTCAGGGCCCACACTTGCGATTTACGAGTGACTTGTGCAAGATCACCAACTAGTACCTCATATAAGCACAGCTGGCCTCCAGAGACGAAGGCCTTCCCCACTCCACTTCATGCTCCTTAACTACAAAGCAGCCTAAATTTCCTTCCGGTTTTAACACTCTGATTCTTTAGCTCCCATTGGCTTTCTTCTCCCTAAGAGACAGGGTAGATTGCAGAATTCAAAGGACTTGAAGGCTAGCAGTTTTACTGGAAAGTTAAGGCAGGCTTCTGGAAGTTGGTCTGCGGTGCACAGAAGGGGAAATGACATCATGAAGTTTCCTCAGCCTATTCCCCACAGGTGCCCCCCTGGGGCTTCAGGGAGCTACACAATAGCTGGCTTTCTTTCTTTTTTTTTTTTTAAATTCCTGCTCCCGGAGCCACCTCTCTCCCCCCGCAGGTAGACAAATAATCTCGCCTGGATGGTCAGACTTCACAATCTAGTAATTGCCGGAAAGATTCTGGGTGGTATTTCTTAGCCGAGTGAAAGTTAACTCAAATTATTTTCTTCTTGTATTCTATAATTTTAAACTAGGTAAATTTAATCTCGCTTCTTAGCTCAGCGTTCCTGCAAATTAAACATGCAACTATTAATGAAAATCATTTCCTTTTAAAAACATATCCTGAAACTCGATGTGGGGCATTCCCAATATATCCATAAAGCAAACAAGACAGCTTAATTGTTTGTTTCTCCAAGGGAAGAAGTTAAACTCGGAATTAATTTGGTTCAGCCTGTGAAACAATTCGTTTGCTCTGCCTAATTCTGCCAATTAAAGAACTTTTCTCAGACACAATTAGCATGTAAATCAGCAGCAGAGCCAATGAGGGCGCCTCGGCGGCCCGGGCCTGCTGGAGGTGCCTTCCCGGGGGACCGCGAGGACCCTCGGGTTTAGGGACCGTCTAGGGTGCAAGGAGGAGCTCGGAACCCGACTCGGGTGGCCTTGCCGCCTCCAACCCAATCCTGGGTGTTAAACTGCGCAGCCCAGGAGGTGGCCGTCCCCGCCCGTCAACGCCCTTCCCCCCGGTCCCAGCTGAATTCGAAAAGGACCTCCGCGAGCGGGCGAGCCCCGAGTCCGCCGAACCTCACCTCTCGGCCCGCCGCCCCCAGGCCCCAGCCCCTCCCGAGCCAGCCCCGCGCGTCCCGGCGACTGCGCGCGCACCCAGGGCCGCGCCCCCCGATTGCTGCCTGGAATCCGTAGCGATTTTGTTCGGGGAAAGGTGGGGATAGCGGCCCCTGCTGGTATCTCTGGCGACCAGCAGAGGATGACTTTCCCCCTTAACTATTATTTCCCCCACCTTCTCCAGATAGTTTGTGCAAATAATACTACTATTTATACATGTATGGTGTTGCCGCACGTGCATTTATTCTTCGTGAGTCCTCGTGAGCAGATGTCTGTACGTAACTTGGGTTTCCAGCGGGACCACAAAAAAGAGAACTGGGCGCTTATTAGTGACCCTAGCCGGGCTGGGGAACAGGTACTGTTTCTGAAGCACGTGTTTGAGGGCACTCGGCCTAAGGCTGAATGAGACCCCTGATCTCCCTCTCAATGCTTTTCTTGGCCGACCCCATGACTAGTAACTATTGCTTCGAGAACTGCTTGGCCGCCCAGTGTTAGGTTCTCTAAAGGCCGTGGGTACGGCCCGCACCATCTGCGAAGCCCACTTGGGAAGCAGCGGCCGCGGCGCGCAGTTGTTCGCACAGCGAGAGGACGCGGCTGGAGCGCTCAGTGGCCGGGTTTGGGGGACTCGGTGTGGCCGGACCCGTTGGCACAAGCCCGTAACGGCAGCAAGACTTGTTGGCGGATGACTGTGCAAGCGATGGAGGAAGGCCGTGCCTGCCATTCGTCGTGTGATCACTAACAATAGCGCCTTGGAAGAAGTTGCCATTTACTTCTTCCATGAAGCTGTTGGATTCTCATGGAAATTGTTTGCGTCTTATTTCTGAAGTTTATTTAGTTTGTTTATTGTATCTTATTTCTAAGAACACCCTACACACTTTCTAGATTTTAAAACAGATCGTCGTTAACACCATTCTTTGTGCTATGGTTTATTTGCTTACTTAACATGCTTTATTAACGTGTTGTATGTGCGTCCACTCACAGCTGCGTTCCTATCTTCGAAGCCTATTTCTAACCGCACCCGCTGCTTCCCAATTCATCCCGGTGCGCAGAGCGCCCGTCACTTCGGGGAGCTACCTCTTCATACTGTAGTCAGAATTACAAAGGCTCGCCGTTCACTTACCCTCATGCTTTAAAACTTTTCCATTTAAGAAAATCGATGAACAAATTCTTCCTTGTGACTCGCTCCTGCACTACGTTTATTTTTTATTTATTTTTCTAATTTGGCAGGACTCCGCAAGGCTGTCCGGGATTTCCCTCCGCCCGCCCCCCACCCCCTGGCAGAGCAGATGCGGGGATGGGGGAGGCGAGGGCTGGGCTCCTGCCAGCGTCGCCCCCTCTGGGACCTCCGCCCAGTGCGCCGAGGGGCCGGGTACGCGAAGGAAGGGCGCCTCACTGGCCAGCCGGCCCAAGGCTCCACCTGCCGCCACGCCGCGTCGGTTCTCTCCGTCTCGCTCACTCGCGCTCACACACAAACCCCACAGCTCTCCTTTGGGTCGGAGAAGACAGCAGCCAAAGGGGGCGGGGTTGCGGGAGAGTCCGCTGTGCGTAATCCAGTCCGGGACTTGGCTCCGCCCGGGAGCGGCTGCCTCTCTGGTGACAGAGGAGTAGTGAGCGGCACCGGGTGAGGCTGCAGCCAACTCCGCTCCCCGCGCACTCGGCTGCCCAGGCGCTCGGGACGCAGCAGCGGCGCTTTTCCCCGGGGCTGACCGCCCGCCCGCGATGTCCGCTTAGGAGCGGCGGCAGCGGCCAGCGTCGCCACACCCGAAGCACAGCGCTCCCGGCCGCGGAACGGGGCTGGAGGGTGCACCCTTGCCCCTGCCCCCACCCCGCCCCCCACCCTGAAATGACTTGTTAATCGGCGCAGACACTACCGAAGGGACTCACTGGAGTGGAATCCAAGTGGAATTTGGATTTGGAGAAGAGTTTCTTGAACATTACTCCTTCCTTGTTGTCTTCTTCTTTCTTTTTTTCTTCTCCCCTTCTCCGCCTGTCATTGGAGATGAACACAGAGCGTTTGCATCACAGAAAGTAGTCGCCGCGACTGTTATCCCTAAAGAGGCAAGCACACATGTAGGAATGACAAAGGCTTGCGAAGGAGAGAGCGCAGCTCGCGGCCCGGAGAGATCCCCTCGATAATGGATTACTAAATGGGATACACGCTGTGCCAGCCCGCTCCGAGCCCCGGCCGCCTACCCGTCGATGCACCGAAAAGGTAACGCTGGGCGTCCTGGCGCGCTCCACCTCCCGGGCGGCTCTGCTCCAGCTTGCGGGTCTTGGGGCCGCAGCCCGCACGCGCTGCCTGCTTTATGGTACCTACGTTTTATTTTATCTCGTGCGTCTGCCTCCCGAGCGTGGCCCGGCCTGGGGGACGCAACCGTGAGCCCTGCTGGCCGCTCCTCTGTGCCCTGAGCCGCAGAGACCGGCCAGGCTCCGTGCTTACGGGCTTCCCCACCCGCGCCGCCCGCTAGCCCGGCGCCGCCCGGGGCCGGGACCGCGACTGGGACCGGGACCGGGAGGACGGTTGTCTGGCCCGGGATGTGTGTGGTAGACCCGGGGCTCGTCCTCACTTTTGCACCAGGAGGAAGCAGAGAGGGCCCATGAGAGTGAGATTCTCGGAAGAGCCCTCCCTGTTCTGGTGCGAAAGCAGGGAAAGGGGTTCTGCCCTCGAGAGCTGAGAGGTTGGGTAGAAGAGCTCTGTGTTTGCTCAGCACCAGGTTTGGGTTCTGGGTGGGAGAATGGGTTCCACAGAGACGGTGGGAAAGCAAAGAGAATCTTTTGTTGTCCGCGCGGGGTTTGGGCTGGGCTCTGTGGAGTGCAGGAAACTTGTAATGGCCCTGGTACCCGTGCGCCCTGCCACTTGGTGACATCCCTGTTCCCGCGGCCGCTGGCACCAGAGGTTTCGGGCTTTGTTTGCTCGGAATGAGTGCCCAGGAGCTGTCTCCTCCCGGTGTGGTGTGGCGCCCCCGCCCTCAGCCCTGTCCCTCGCCGCAGCTCCCTCCTAGGCGGTGAGGACAGCACCCGTCGCGGCTGCGTCCTTCCCCTCGATACAGATAGGACCGGTGCCCGCCGCGCCCTCCTCCAGAATCTACGAGGTCCCTCTCTGGAAAGGAGGTTCCCGGGAGATGGAAGGGTGGAAAGACTGGCAAGAGATGGCCCAGTTCTTGCTACCCAGACAAGGGCTCTGCCCCAGCCCCTGATTCTGGTTGTCCGAACTACTAGCTGCGACCTAGAGCGCTGCCTCGCGGGCACTCGGGAACAGTCTGACAATGCCCACCCACCCTGGGGTGGGAAGAGCCTCTTCTCTGTGTTCGCTGCTTTTCTACTCAGCTCTACACTGTGGCACACGGTGCAAAGCAGGATCCTGACGTCCCCTCCCTCTTCCCACAACACCAGCGGTCTAGGGGGAGCCAGGGAGCTCGTGAGTGTCGGGAAAGGAAACCGGACTCCGCTGTCTTTCCCGCTCCCTCTCCGCCTCTCCGCCCCTCGGTCCAGCGCCTCCTCCTCCTTTTCCAGCGTGGGTCACCAGACTAGGCGCTTGTGGAAAGTTTCTCTGAAAGCCAGGGGCAGCGGGCATGACAGGATTGGGGCTCAGTGTGTACCGCCTGCGAGAAACCGAACGCAGAGGAAGCAGGTGGGCAGCCCAGAGTTCGGCTGGGAGCTAGATGCGGGCCCGCGGGTGGACGGTGGTCCGCTGGGTTGGGGCCACAGCGCTGCACTTGCTAGACCAATGTCTCAAGCAGTAGAAGGAGAAGAGTTCAGGATCAGGACTCGGGATGCTGATGCGGCCCCTGTGGCCGTCGGCTGGCGCGCGGGTGCGTGTGGGCATTCACGGGTCGGGCTGGTTTGCAAGTACCAGCCTCCAGCACACATCCCAGCCTCCTGCGCTCCGTGCGCAGTTTCCCAGTCGGCGGGTGTCTAGGGAAGAACAGAGCAGGCAGCCTGGTGTGCGTGCCGCGGGATTGGAACCTGGGTCTTCATAGCCAAAGCAAGCATTGAAGGGGTGTCCTCCGGCCTATAAGCAGTGGGCAGCCCCCCTCCAGCCCTTCGGCGTCCGTCCTTGGGAGAAAGGTGGTTGCTTTGGAGATGCCGTGGCCAGACACGGCCACGGTGGGAATGCTCTCTGTTTATGCTGGATGGAAATCAAGTTGCTACTGAATGTGATCCGTGAGAGGTTTAAAAACACAGGCGCGCACGACACACACTTTCTCACACTCGTGTGCACAACTTAATTTTTTTTCTCAACTCGGAAAAAAAAAAGTTTGACCCTGTTGCAGAGTCCTGCCAGCAGGTCTCGGCAAAGCTACTTGATATCCCTCTCCCACCCCACCCCCACCCCCATCCCTTGCACCCGCAGCGCTGGTTTTAAGTCTTTTCCGAGTAGGAAGGGTGAGCGCCTTTGCCCTGTCTTTCTCTAATCTTGATAATTGTCCATGTTTTCCCTGGGCATGAAGTCCTCAGTTTGCCACTGATGGGGGGGGGGGGGCACTGTTGGTTCTGGGTACATGAATCCTTTATTTAGTTTTTTTCTCCCCAAAAGTAAAGATAATTAGAATATCTTACTTTTTTACACCGTATCCAATTGGCTACTAGAGGTCAAGATTACAAGTATTTTGTATGGTTTTTTAATACCCTGTTTAGTCTGCATGGAGCAGTTTTACGATTTGCAGTAAGCTTTGATTAAACCATTCCAGGCACCAAAGTCAATTATTAACCTCACCTTAAATACAGTGGCAGAACCATGTCTCCACCTATGAACCTAAACTATCTGTTAAAAAATAATTGCACTCACTGTTTGAATTTGGTTTACCCATGCTTGTTTATATGGTTAACTTTAATTTGAATCCTGAGCAACCTGTACTCTCTATTGATATTTGGGTTTCAGGACATTCTGGCATATGAGGGCACTTTCCAAACCTGAAAGCAGAAAAGAATGCACTATCAGATATAAAGCCTTACTTTCCTATTACGTCTTCTTTCAACCTGGTCTAAAGAAGCACTCTAGTTTGTGTTTCTTATTTACGATGTGTTCATGTTTCCTATTTGTGTTCTTATTTACAAAAATCTTTCCCAAAGTGTTATATTTTGCAGTGACCACCTCTTAGAGATGGGCCACATTCCCAGTAATGCATACATATAGTCCACACGTGTCAATCAATGTTCAGCAGACACCCCGAATCTTGACCTCAGGAGCCATCTGCAGAATGCTCTCATTGGATAGGACATCTTATTGGATAGAACAGGTTCAAAATTCATAAGATTCAGTGTAGAACCTCAACTAAATGTTGAATGAGTGAGTAAATAAAATAGTCACACTTAGTTCACATTTCTCCACTTTCAAGTGGAACTGTTTTTACTTCTACAATGAAAAAAATATGCCTTCAAGTATGTGGTTATTATAAAGTGGCAACTCTGTTTACACACACAGACACACACACAAACACCCCTCAAGTTCTTTCAAAGTCTAGTGAATACTTTTCCCATCATTAAAAAAATATATAGCATTTGCATTCTGAGTAGGTGGATAACAATGCCAAGAGTGTTGAGTCAGAAGGATAGCAAGATTAGGAAGACTTATCTTCACTGAATACAAATAAGACACCCAAATTAAGAACTTTTATTAAATTCAAAACAAATACTCAGGCTTTAAAAGCAAATGGGTAATTGTACTCATATGAAGTGGAGGGGAAAGTACTGTTTGGAACAAGGAGATAAGTCAGATACTTAACTCTCTATGTGTGTAGAGCAGTTCAGCTCTTTTCCAAACAGTACAAAGGAGTGATGACTGGAGAAAAAGTTGTCTTAGAACTAGATGGCCAAGAGCTAATGTATTCTCCCATCTTTGTTGTTTGTTTGTTTGCAGAAAGGAACCACAGAACAAGCCGAACTCATTGCAAATACTTTAATTAGGCATCTGCCATTTGCTGCAGTGTAGTGCCTGGGAAAGCCTGCCTGTGTCTCTGTGCTCACCCCTCCCCCACACCCCATCTTCGGATTTAGACAATTGTCCAGCTCCCAGAGTGGGTGCTGCCTGGGTGTTCCCACCTCCCGGGGAAGGTGAAGCCAGGAAGCATTCTGCTGTGCCCTCCCGTATTAATAACCCTCCTCTCTGCCTTGAAGCCAAGTTGTCTCTGTGATTTCTACCCCAGAGTGAAGGCTTTTCTCCTCTGCCTTTGGTGTGCTGCAAGAGCAACTGAGCTATTCTCTGCTGGCAACCACACGATGGCCTCTTGGGGATATGGTAAGGCAGGGAAGGGAGCGAGCCATTTAATCCCTTTGAAATGGGCAAATAAGATATCATACCACACAAACCTCAAGGGGACAAGGGAGTTCAGAATACTTCTCAGCATGGGACTACTACAGTATAGGATATACACCTTGCTTTGTGAAGCTCATGACTTACTGCAAATTTGTTTTACTAGATAGTTCTAATTCTCATTACACTAATGAGGAGTGTCACATAAAACTATCAATACTTTCATGTTTCCCAAAAACCTCTTCTGCCCGGACTTCTCTCCTGTGCCCCTCAACAGCCAGTGCTCACAGGGTAGGTGGCTCCTCTTGGACACATCTCACACACATCTCACACTTAGTATGATCCGAACATCGAATTTCACATCTTTCTCCCCCAAATAAGCTTTTCTTAAAATGTTCCCCATCTTGATAAATGGCATTTCCATCCTTTGAGTTGCTGTAGCCTAAACTCTGGCTCTTGCTCTGTCCACCCCCATTCCAGCTGCAGTGCTGTTGGTACCCCCCCCCCCCCCCCCAGTGCAGGGAGACTTCCTCCAGGGCTCCCACTTCCGGGTGTTCACACTGTCCCAGCCACTGTGCCCCCTGCTGGGTTATTGTGCCTGCCTCTCAGCCAGTCTTCCTGCTTTTCCCTGGGCCCCCTACTGTCTTCACACTGTAGCCAAAGTGAGTTTTTTAAAAGCTAAGCTGGATCAGACCACTTCCATGGCTCAGACGCTTCCCCACTTTGTTTCAGTAAAAGCCGAAGTCCTCAGGACCCCACTTGTTCTGCACTTGGGTCCCCACCTCTCTGACCTCCACTCCTTCTTGGGGTTCCTTGAATATGCCCAGCGTGCCCTCCTTGGTCCTTTGCACGGTCTCTGTACTTCTCCTTTGTGTCCTGGGAAGGGTCTTTGCCCAAGATGGCTGCATGATTTGTTCCTCACGTGCCTTAGGCCTCTGCTCAGTTGTCACTTTCTCACCGAAGCCTATGCTGACCACCTTATTTACATTTACTTCACCCTTTCCCCTCAACACGTCCTACTCCCGTGGCCTGCCTCATTTTCCCTGCACTTTTCACAACCCAAAAAGCTCTATGTTGTCCTAATTTATTTCACCTTCCACTAGAACATAATGCTATGAGGATAGATATCTTTATGTTTGATTCGCTGCTGTACCTCCGGCACCTAAACCTAGCACATCCTGGGCCCTCCAGGACAAGTGTCTGTTGAGTGAGTGCATAAATGAGTGAATGATGAATCTTGCAAACAACTAGTCTTTATTTCATCTCTTCTGTCTGCTCATTTTCCTATATTGTTTCCATCAAATGAGCTATCTTCCTGCCTGCATAAGTGTGCACATGCACATGTGTGTAACACTGTCTTCCGTGTGCCTAGCTGGTATGTCTCATGCATCATTAGGAGAGCACTCACTATGGGTTGTTTTCCCAGGCTTGGTGATGGGCTGGAGGCTGCTCATTCCCACACTCTCACCCAGTCCCCTTCTGTGGCCAAGAGCACACATCTGTGGGACACCTGGTTGAAGCTGGAGGGAATCTGAGTTAGGTAAAATCAACTTGCCAAGAAACTGAGCTAAGAGACAGCCAGCATTTATGGGGATTGAGCTTTTGACCTTGGACTCATTTGTTCTGCATTCTAACCACTGGCCTCAGAACCTTCTTGCTTTTTTGGAGTTTACTAATAGTTTTTAAAATTCAACTTTCTACCAGGGGAAAATAGTATGTCTGTTGGCCCACATTCCTGCCCTGAGCACACACAGTGGTAACTGTCGGTGAAGGTCCTGAACTTGGAGTCAGAAGACCTGGGCTCCAGACACTTACTGTCTTGGACAAGCCACTTAACCTCTCTGAAGCTACATTATTTTAAATAAAAATTGTGAATAGTATGCTCCCTAACTTGCAGGACTGCTGTATCAGTAAGACAAAATCGGGAATGTGAATGTACTAGGTAAAATATGAAATGTACTCTGGAATTGGAGGTTTGATGCTGGCTCCCCCCTCCCCAGACCCTAGGCCTGGTGGAGATCCTACCTCATTGTCTTCCAAATCAGGAAAGAAGTTACACTCCGTTGATGTGATTTTAGTGCAAACATTATGAAATCAAGTAAGATTTGCCAATGCATTGAAAACACAGCCTTAGTAATGAGAATGCAGTTGAATCCAGTAAAGATTGTTTCAGTGTGACCATTAAATGGGGCAAAGGCATGGGAGTGGCCCTCGGCCGGTCATTACAAACAAAGCAAGGGCATTGTTTTTGCTTAGCTCAGTTCTAAACTGGCTCACTTTACTAGTACACGTTGATGTGGAACAGGCATGTCCAAGTGAACTAGGAGTAGTCAGAGAAATGTTTAGATCTTTGCTGTAACAAGGGCAAGTTCATTAGATTTTGTGGTATGAAGTTTATAAAGGTGGAGGGACTGTCACGGGGGAGGCAGCAGACGGGTCTGGAGGGGATGCAGGGGTCACGCTTCTTAAGTAGACACAGCACACTTGGATCTGCATCCCAGTTTTTGCCATTTACATATTTGAGCTGTTACTTAACTCAGCTGCCATCTGTAAGATGCTAGTAAGATGATAATGCGGGTTGTTAAGAAGGGTAAATAAGATAATACCTGTGAAATGGGTAGCACAATGTCTGGCACACTCACACGCATTCATTAAGTGTGGGGTGTTATTTTTATTTGGGTGACAGGAGTGCAGGGGCGTGTCCTGGTGGGGGACTACAGAAGGAAATGCCCACAACCCTGCAACATAACGAGGTGATGCAGAGGAAACAACCTTTGGACTAGAAAGGAGCATTTGCGCCGTCCCATGGCCGTAGTGTCAGGGGTGTTAGGCTGAGAAGCATGTGAAAAGTCACTTCCACGGAAAGGGGAGTCAGGACCCTTTTCCTAACTCCGGACGTTGAAATATCACACCCGAGATGGAAGGAAAAAACAGCATACAAACAAAACAATAGCAAGTAGCGCAGGGCTCTGCATCAAATGAGAGCCCAAAGAAGAGTTGTTTTTAAAGAAGCAATAGTCTTCACTTACTAACTTGGTAAGAATAAAACACAGGATCTGAATCCACTACAGAATCTGAGGGCGCGCACATTTGGCACCTGAGAACAGCCTGCAGATGTTCAGGTTGAGCTGGATGGACCCAAGCGCCATAGCTGTGATGGGAGAGATTGGAGGCCGTTACTGATTTTTGGAAGAGGGTCTTCACGTGGCCATACACTCACTGGGTCACTCTTCCCAGGCCAAACCTGAATTCACTTGGAAGAGCACGAAACACCAGGCGGAAGCAAACCATTACCTTCCCAATAAACTTAGGAGATAGTTGGCTGACCCCAACAAAGGCAGGATTGACTCCACGACTGATCCACTGACGTACAGTTTGAAATTTGATTGAAATGATAGTCATGCTCGTTTTTATCAGAAGAATCTGACTCCCAACAGGCCCAGCAGAAGGGGCAGTAAGTTGGTGTTATCACCGTGTTCCCCGAAGGGCCCCGGCTGTGCCCGGGAGGAAGAGAATCTCTTGTGGCAGTTACAGGTATTTTCATGTAGGAAAAAAAATGTTTCCTCTTAAATTTTGTAAAGAGAGAAATAAATCAGCAATGAACATGCACCAAAGACTGAAGGGCCAGATCATTCTGAGCAGCGAGAGTGATAACTGTTGCTTTGAAAGTGTCGTTCGCAATAGAAATGTCCACACCCAGCCTATGGACCTGAGGCTTCCACTTAATACGACTCAGCGCTTCTGCGGTTTTCCGCTAACCGGCAACTGCCATCTGTAGAAAATTTAATTCAAAGAATCCCTGCCAATTACAAAATTTAGCAGGAGAATCTCTAAAATGGATGCTACTTACGCTTCTCTTATCCCTTCTACCCTCCCATATGTTTAAGACGTAGCCCTTGGCCATGATGTGATTTGAAGCGGTGTTAGCGCAGGAGATAGCACTGAACACAATGAAAACATGCCATTGGAAAAATAAACATTTTGGGGACTGGGACGGAATAAAGTATATTAATTATGGTTTAATGTTATATGAGACTTTTACAGATGTGCTTTCTGCAGTGCATCCATTTTTTTTCTCATTCCTGAACCTTTTAAGGAGACTATTCAGTCTTTTCATTAATACTGCAGCACCTCCAGCACTTCTGCCCCCCTCCCCCAGACTCCAACTGTCCATGAATGAGGAAACTGAGAGAACACTGATTGAGCTGGTGGATGGAAATGTTCCTTTCCTGAAAATGGAATGCTTTATGAAAAACTGCATTCCACAAAAAGACTCAAACAATCCAACAACCAGGTCTCCTCCTTTTCACCCCAGAGAACCACATGACTTCATTCACACATTTTGGTCCTTGAGTGCATCAGTACTCAGGCCCTCAAATACCCAGGTGGAGAGCCGGTCTATTAATATCAAGCCTTTCATTATTCTAAAAACGTGAACATCAGAGTTGTAAGAACATTCTCGTCTCAGCATAGTGAGTGATAAATACAAACCAAATGGTTCACTGCATTCTAAACTGGAGTACAGGTAGCGGGTGGATTTTTGTAAGAATACTTGTTAATGGTTTTTGAGATGGATTCTGTGCTAATTCTTCTCGCATCATGAATGATGGCCCCAGCCAGACACTGTCGCTGGGATCTTCATCTATTAATCATGGAGGCTGCTTTCTTATTCGGTTGCCATAGTTTCAGTGCCTCAGATAGTGTTGGGGTGTCTTGGGAAAGGTCTGAGATAGACTAGGGCTTGCAAGACTGGCGGTTATGTTGGCAGTGGTGGTGTTCCGAAAGAACCGAAAACCACTCCTCGCCTAATTTAGTGCTGGATTAAAAAGAGGCAACTTCTGAGAGTGTCTCTCTGGACCTTGTTATGTGCACAGCCAGCTGATATGCACGCCAGGATTTGCCTCTTGCGCAGTCTTGCTGGGAAAAAATTACAGTCCAGAGGCTGATGTCACTTTCATCCTTCGACAAGAAAGCACAAGGGTGCAGACTTCACGTTAAAGCTGCTCATAAAGGTGGAGGCAAACGAGGGCATTCGTGGCTCCGCTCAAAATTTCAGTTTCATAATTTGGCTTTGGCCCTGTAGATTGCTAAATAAATAAAGTGACCTCAAGAGTGTTGTATGCTGCGCACGGGTCTGGCAGTGTAAACATTCAGTGCTTTACTTCAGGTTTCACCTTTATTTTTTTTAGGTCTAACACACATTACTGAGGAGCCAGGGACCGTTTCCCTGTGTTTTACAACCCTGGCACCTAGGGCTGCTGCTTTGTCAGCTGTTGAGGATATGAGCATTTTTTCCTTTCTGTAATTGTAATGTTTTGGCTATTTCGTTTTTAGGTTTGTGACTTAGGGGTCGATTAGGAAAAGCTCTCCAGTTGTGGGCACACTGTGTGACCGAGTCAAGAAAAGATGTGGAGAAGTAAATTGCTGCAAGAGGGAGAGCCACACCCTGGGTGTGTGGTGTGGAACGTAGCTTTCCTTTGTCGCGCGAATTCGGCCCCCTGTGACCGATACCACTGGAACACTTCCTAATGTTCTCCTTCCAGTTTCTCAAGTGGACTTGCGAGGACTCCTGGCTGTCTAGGCCGAGCCATTAAATTCCTTGCAAATTAAAACATAATAAAATCAGACAATCTCACACGTGATGCAGACAACACTGAATGCAGGACATGCAAAGGGCATCGCATTCAAATCCAGGCAGATTCAGAAGAAGAAAACCTGTACCTCATTACAATTGGGCCTAATCTAGAAAATTGGTCACTTTTTATTTTTTACTAGAAAATGACTACTTTTTATTTCAGGATGAGCTTCGAAGCTACTGTTTCCAATTTCCCCGTATCCAGCTTGCCCCAGTTTTTGCGTAAGGTCCACAAGCGTTTTTAATGCACGTGCCTATTCTATTGACCCCTCCCTCACCCAACCACATGAAATGATTGATTTTAGAGGCCAATAATTTGAAGTAAATTAAAAGGATAACATGGCCTTAATTGCTACTGGCTTCACCAGGCTTCTGGGCACCGGAATTCCTTGTGGAGAAACACTTCCAAGTGCCACAGCAGTTTTTGATCATGTGGTCTGGCGAACCCCTAGGCTGCAATCATCCGCCCAGCCCTTGCCAAGGCCCCCCGCAAACACCTCCATGAGGCAGAACGAACACACGTTTTTAAATTCAGTATTATGGACGCCCGATTATTTGACAGGGTAGAAAAATAGGTCTTGAAAATTTCATAGTATTCTCATAAGTTAGTTGTTTTAAGTGGAGGGGTGGAGTAGGAGAGAACAGTGGAACTAACATTTCAGATCGGAAGGTTTCTGCGTTGGGAGAGGAGTTGCTGTGAATTCAGTCTGCTGTCCTCTCCGCAGTAACAACACTGGGATTAGTTTTGGGTGTCCAGTCAGTCACCATATCACACACACAGCCTTAATCAAGCAGTACTTTCGTGTGGCTGTCAGTCAAATACAATGTGGACTTGAATTAACCTTAATTAATGATTTCTGATGACAGATTTTGTTCTGTGCCTTCGAGGCACGCAATGTATTTCGGGGGAACGTTCAGACGGCAGCACCTCGAGCCGCGTCTGTCCCCTGGCCTTGCCCAGCACGCCGGTTCCCAGTACCTGAGCAGTGTGGTTCCCTGTCGTTGCAGAGTGGTCGTGTACAGAGTAACACGCCACTTGGAGGACAACGAGTTTGTAAGGGACACGGAGGACTTAATCTGTAGGTGAACCGTTTTTAGTTTTAAAACAATATTCTTATCAAAATAGCTGGTATTTACCGGCTCCTAGCTGAATCTAAGGCTGTTTATTCCTTCCAAAGATTGAATGGGACTTGGAGTGGTGCCTCAGTGCGTTCAAGCAAACGCTGCTGTATGCAGGGGGCAGGGGCCTAAGCGCCATTTCCTTTGCCCGAAAGTTTCCTGCAAGTGTGAAAAAACAAAGACCAGGGAATATCATAGGCATTGGAGAGACACCGGCCTTACTTCCTGTAGAAAATGCTTTTTCCCTATGTCTTTGTGAGTTTTAGACCTGGTATCAAGAAGCTGAATTAGATTGTTAACAAACTATCTACATTCAACTTTTAACTAGAGGGTCTAATAAAAGTTAGATAATAAATTAATGCCAACTTATGAATTAAATTCCTGTGACTAATCATTTTGTAGCTTATATGATGAAACTAATAGCACAGAGCTCATCTAGTTTAGCATAATTTGTGCTTATTATCATTGCTTTGCTTTTACAATTAAGCTTACTGATCTATAAGCAACTTAATGAGAAATTACCTAAATGAAATTGATTTACAGTATTTGCTGCAGTGTGTTCTAGGGTAGTGATTATGTGTAAAATAATTCTCAAGATTGTCGTCCCACCACACACAGTATGGTTTCATGTTTAGCAGAAATAAGTCAGCGCGGTGTCACGAGCCCGCGATTGCCCAGCCAAGAGGAGCTGCTGCTGGTGTCCAGAGTATGTAGAAAGAACGAAGTAGTTTCACTTGTGGCCAAGAGAAAAGGTAACAAACATCTTTTGGATGTGTTTCTCTTTTAAAGGGATGTTCAGAGTGCAGGAAAAAGTTTTCTATTAAAAAGTCAACTTTTATCTACAAGGTGTTTCCTCTCATTTGTGATGAGAGGAAGTTCAACATGTCGAATGTGTTGATTAATTAATTCCCATGGGATATCTTAGAGGGCGGAGCTTTCATTTTCATATTTTGTCATGTCCAGAACACAAGACCTGTTACTATTGCCCCAACACATCCGTTCCCAAGAAGGAAAAGGACACATAATTGCCTGTGCTGTTAGAAAACACCCACACCCAGCTCCCCAGCAGATCCCACAACATGCCAGGTGTGCTAGAGAAGGCTTTGAAATGTTGTGAATAGCTTGACATTAGCACGTTGTTATTGAAATGCAAATTATTCCTTGCAGAACTTGCAAAGGTTTTAAATGTAAATGTAGGACTGGGGCAATATCTTTTCTTGCATGTTGTCAGCTATACCTAATCTTAACTGGAGGGCTTGTTCTAGTCAAAGTAATCACACTTCATTTGCATATTCCATTGTCTTTTGGTGCCTGTGTTTAAAGTGCAGACACACCTTCTCAGGATGTCACCTTGTTGGGAGAGGACAGACTGGCTTCCAGCTGTGCGCTGCCTGCCCTGGGCTGACTGTTCCCAGGAAGGAGTCTTGCTGAGCCCCACATTAGATTTAGAAATCAGGCTTACTGATGACGATCAACATCAGCAGTATGCACAGTGTTATAATGAATAAGAGAGACCTCATTTACAAAGTGTTTATAGTTTTCAAACTGCCTTTATAAACATTGCCTCATTTAATATCATTACATCCTGGGTTAGGCAAGGCAGGTACTGTTATGCCCGATTTAAAATGAGATAACTGAGGTTCAGAGGGGTCAGATAATTTACCCAAGAGCATACCTCTGGTAAGGGAAGGGCTTGGGACAAGGTCCCCAACCTTCTGAATCTGAGGGTTGTGCTCCTCCATGTTATTTCACTGTTGACTCAACGCTCCAACATTTTAAAATACGATTATAGTCTTCCAACCATAGATGTTCTCGCGTTATGCCTACTCTTTGAATTGAATACAACACAGAACAAGTTTAGAAGTAGCTTTCCAAGGACGTCACCCGAGGCTTTAGTGCAGTTGGGACCTGAATTCCTGCCTGAATGCCATTTCTAGACCTTGTCCACCGAGGCTCTCGGGGTCTTGAGCCGTCATCTGAAGGGAAAGTGGCTGAGAAATGGGGGCTGTTTTCATTGGGGATTCTAGTACTGGTTTATAGTAGGCATAAAAACAAACAGTGATGATAAGGATGGGAACTTTGGCCCTGTTGCAGGGTGACGAGGCACAGGAGGTGGAGCTGACACTCTGGCACCGTAGCCTCCTGGGCCTTGCAAACATATACCTGAAAAGCAGACATGTTTTTAGCAAGGAATAAAGTGGCATGACACAGCCGAAGGGGGTCTTCCCTTTGACAAAGTCATTTTACTCTCTGGTCCATGTTACCAGGTCTAGTGAACACAGCAGTTCAATTTAATTCAACAGATAAGCATAGCATCTAGACTAGGCCAGTGCTAGATACCAAAGAGACACAACAGACCTAGTTCAGAATCTATTATTTGTGTCCCCACCATATGCCCAATGGTGGGCCCAATTCTACTAAGAAGGGTAGATACGTGAAAAGTCGTAACGTAAGATCTGACCACGGTCCATCCCAGAAGCAGGGTCGTGAGGATGCTAGAAGGAGAGGAGGGAGCAGCTTTGTCCGGCCGGGAAGTCAGACAGGCCTTGGTGGAGGAGAAAGCATCTGAGCCATGTCTAAAGGAGGAGTGAGATGTCAGTAGGTGGGAGGCAAGGGGATGAAGAGCAGTGCGTCTAAGGAAAAGTCGGGAGCAGAGGTCCAGAGGCAGGAAAGTGAAGGGCTTGGCCCCAGAGCAGCGAGGGGTCCACCCCAGGGACCGGCAGGGTGGTGTGGAAGCCCGGAGGACTGACAGGGAGAGTGAGGGCAGCCCGAGGAGGCGGCAGCCCTGTCCTGCAGATGGGACTCAGATACACAGGTAGTTGAAGCTTCTGATGACATCATCAAATGTGTGTTTTAGACACAGAAATCTGCTAGCACTGTGAGTGGAAAAAAGGAAACATTCTGGGTGTGTTTGCAAGGCACAGCCATCAAGACCTGGGGACCAGTTGGATGTGTGGGATAAGGGAGTTGGAGTAAAACACGGTTCTAAGTTGTCACATCTGGGGAACTGAGTGGATAGTGGGGCCACTGGCCAGGACAGGGACCCGGGTTTACAGACAGAATAGTTAATATTTAATAGCTATGATAAACCTTATTTAAATAGCACATATTAAGCCAAACCTGTTAGGCCAAACTCCAAAGCCTTGGACCTGGTCCCACTGTGCTCACACCTAGGTCTATAAAACGAGTGCTAAAAAGCTTTAAGTTAAGAGTGTTTGAACGGTCACATTTGGTCTGGCCATTGGGACTGCCTTCTCCAGCATCAGGGCGGTTAATACCATATATGATGTGGAGAATATGAGGAAGACCACAGCACCGGCCAGCACCTACACAAACGGATCACAAAGGCGCAGGAAGAGCAAAGGCTAACGAGTCACTCCTGCGGGAATCGGGGGTACACCGAGCCACCTGTTCCCTTTTCCTTCCTATTTCACTTTATGCAAGTACTTGAATTCTGAAATTAGATATACATGCGTTTGTCTCCCTTCCCCCTCCCCACCCCACATTCGGCATATTTATGTAAGTGTTTATGTCTTCAGTTGCCTTGTGCAACTGAAATGTTGCAGATGATGTAATTCACAATACACAAATAACACCTAAAATGTGTTGTTTGTTTAATAAGACAGTGTTAGGAGACAGCAAGGCCTTTTTTGCTGGGTTGTGCTAAATTTGAACAGAGCTTATATAGTGGAAGAAAAAATGTGTTTAATAATATTTTCTTTAGAAAGAAATCAATCTTTATTACATAGGTGATGAGGTGTCACAGATTTTGTTGCCGTTTTGACCCCTAGGTGAGTGTCGATACAGTATAGTTGTCCAGAAGGATCCTCCAGTATCTTTAATTGTTGGATATAACTAATATTTGTACTATAAAAGAGAATTCTCAAAAATGGATATTCTGTGTTACTCTTCACTTTGCAGTTTTCTTTCAGGGGTTTCAGAATAAAGCTTGTCCCAGGAAAATTTCTTTTTGAAAGAGGTTGCAAACAAGTGAAACAAGCAGAATTAGAAACATCAGGCATCTTTAGGGAGCCCTAACATACTGAGTTTCTGGAAGGGAGGAAACCTTTATGATACTGTTTGCTTTGATGTCTTATTTTAAAGGCACATTAAAATTAAACATTAAGTAGCAATTCAATTCTTTTATGTTGGGAGACCATATTTAAGTTGGTGTCATAATGTTGGGAAACAGAACTATAGGTTACTTACTGTGCTGTGTCAAATGATTGCAGAGCAGTATCATTTGTTTCTAATTTGCAGGCTGCCCTCTAGTGTTACTTAATCTCAACACAACCACTTTGCTTAAATCCCATAAAAGGAGAAAACACAAGCAGAGGATATTACTAACTAGTCAGCAGCTAACCCAGGTAACCTAGACGCTGTCTCTAAACACAGGGTTAAACTGATGCTACATGGTTTGAAAGGTTGTGAAAAAAGTTAAATGGGCCCATCACCAAAACTCTCGGGGCACAGGGGACAGACAGTACAGCAAGTCCTCACTTAATTTTGTGCATAGGTTCTAGGTTCTCCTATAGGCTAATTGATACCAACAGGAGTTAGGTTCTTAAACATCTCATCCGCACAGGAAAGCAATGCTGTTCCAGGGCCTGCAGCACTGTGTGCAAAAACACAGAGTAATCAATGACTGTGATTTAAAGTGAAACTCCAGACACGAAGCCAAACACCGAACAATTAGTGTTAGGACTATGTGGTCCGATGAATTTCACTTATTTTCTTTTGTGTGTGTTCAGAAGAGCGACAGGTGACCCGTATTTTGCCCTGTATAATGTGCACCCAGCTCTTTGTGAGCAGCATGCAGGGGGTCATTATACGCACGTATAAAGTGCATCCTTCATTTTCCCTCAAAAATTTGGGCAAAATAATGTGCATTATATATACATGGCAAAATACAGTAAGCTGTGTCTAAATAAGTCTAAAAGACGTTCTTTAATAAGTTTAAATAAAAATTACAAGTGCTAAGAAAAATACTTCGATTGCCATCATGGGGTGGGGGTGGGGGATGTCTGACCAGACAGACTCAGAGTTGACTATATAATTAGCCCTCAGGGAAGAGGTATCAAACTTCAATACATTATCCTATTGCAAACCTTCAAAGAGTCAATTCCAGCACTTAATAGATCATTCTCTGAAGCTATTAAGAAGAGTAGCACACACTGAAGCCCAAACTGTGGCAGTAAGTACTTTCTGATAGTGGTGCCAATTCTGTCTTTTGTCCAGAATGTAAGTGGAGAGAGTAAATTTCAGACTCAGTCGCTGTTTTTTGCATGTATGTAATGTCGGCACTCTCGGTGGATTACGAAGGTAACATTACAATGTTCCAGGTACATCCAGCTCCTAGGAGCAGAGTGACTGGCAGGCATGTGATAGAAATGGATACTGTTGCTGCTGATTTCCCTCAAGTCTTAAGACTAGTATCGGGAAGAAAAGCTAAGACCACATCAGTGAGAGATACATACAGAATGAAGCCGAGGGTCAGAATTTCACTTGGGAGTCAACTTTTTTTTTCTAGAGGGGTGACATGATCAGTAGTTAAAAGTGTAGGCTCTGGGCTTGCTCTACTACTAGCTATGAGACGTTGCAAAAGTTACTTAATCTCTCTGTGCCTCATTTTCCTCATCTGTAAAATGGAATGTTAACAGTGCCTATCTTGTAAAGCAATTCTTATGACTAAATAAGACCACGAGTACCAGAATGACGCCTGGTACATAGTAAGCACTGAATAATGATAAGTTGTTGCAATTTGCCACCAAGTTCTCCTAATAGAAATTCAGTGTTTTATCTCACCAGCTCTACGGCTCTTGGCGTGTAGGTTAAAACTGGAAAAGTCAACAGGATGACAAAGCGACTGTTGCCCAGATGAGTCTTTTCTGCCTGTGTCTGTCTCTTTCACCATGTCCTTTTATGGGTCAGGGCATGATTTAAAACAACTGATTGACCAATTGTGCAGTACTTCATTTTACTTAGGAAACATTTAGTCTATACATACTAGGTGCACTGAGGTCTTTTAGAGCCTGTTAGATTTTTGCAAAACGTTAAATAAGGTGTCAGGTGAGGTGAGTGGCTTTTGCTCCAGTTTTAACCTGCCCTTCGGGTCTGGTGCTCAGTGAGGAGCCCATGCTCACCAGCCTTCGGCCGCATGCCCTGCACCACGGCCCCCGTCCTCCGCCGAAGGAACTCCACGTGTTTTCTCACTTTCCTGCTCATAGTATTTGGATGGTAGTTGATGTTATGTTTGGAATCATGATATTTAGGAATTTTCACTAACAATCAGAGGGCCCAACATCTCTTAATATCTGAGTCAAACCCAATGTATCCAATGTACTTTATACAAAAAACACTTCAAGTTACAGGTGGGATTAACTACTTACACCAGTAAATTGAAAACATCAAATGGATTCATTGGCCTTAAACACTTGTCTCTCATAAACTCGAAGAGCTAAACCACCAAAACAGCAAGGCGGATGTGCTGGGAAGTCAGTCCCTGTTCTGACCCTGCCTTCACCGCTGCTTCTGTGAGGCCTGAGGAGACTGCGGAAGAGAAATGATGTGATTGAAGGAAAAAGACAAGGGCCAACCGACCCGTCAGCTGCCGGGCAAATGCAAGTCAGTTTTGGCTCTGCCCATCCCAAATATTTATTCCAGTGGGCAAACCCCAATTCACAACAGTAACTAAGTTGCTGGTCCGGAGTTAGGGAGTGTGCTACCTAGTGAGAACCTGAACACTGAGAGCATCAGAAAATGGATAGTGGGGTGTGGCCCCCCCTCCCCAGGGGCCCGGAACCGTGTATTCACCCAAACTCAGGACCATCTGACAGCTGTCTGGTGTTTCTTGTGAAATGGACTTGGTCCCTGGCCAGATGCTAGTGGACAGATGTTCACAACACAAAAACCTGCACCAAAATGGGGGCTGACTGGCACCCTCCTAATGATGTGAACAAATAAGGCCGGAACTGGCTGGATCTGCTGCACCATCTCAGGGCCTGAGCCTGCCTCTCCAGCTGAGGGGGAGGCTGGGAAACTGAGCTTTCTCCAGACTTGGGGACTTGCGGTTCGTGGGCTCCCAGACATCAGTCTTCCAAAGGGATACTCGGTGTTTGGTCTGTGTGTGTGTGTGTGCTTGTGTGTGTGTGCCTAACCGCTGAAACCTTTCAAGGAGACGGGCAAATCAGGGGTTGACCTCCCACCAATACAAGTCTTAACATGCAGAATTTTCTTCATCAGTTTGGTTTCTATGTAGTTTTTGAACAAATATATCATGAAAACTATTACATATTACCTTCATGTGAACCCTCAGACAGAATGTGTGCACTTCATTTCGGATCTTTACTTGCAGTTGATCAGTGATAACTGCACTGTAATTTTGTGCAAATGGTTTGTTAAATGAAAGTGAGTGTTTCGGGGGCAAACCCGCTCCACAATACCCCATTCATGATTGGGGGACTTGCTCCTACTTGTAAAGGCTGCGGTGAAGTGTCTTTGATTCCAACAGTTAAACTGTGTTTTTAGTGCCTGGGGCACTTTTTAAGTAGGGATTCTCCCCTCTTTCTCAATTTTACAAGTTGAGAATGAACACTTAACTCCTGGCCTATTACTAATACAATATGTTACCTGTCTAGAGACTGACAAATAATGGTTTTCTAAGGCAGGACAGAGTTTTATAATAGGTGGTTTAGTACATTGCTAGTGATGTCACTATTTGTTGTTCACTGTTTTCCAGGCACTCAGATCACATATAGAGTAGGGCACAGTATGAGACCCCCCGAACCCCTCTGCAGCCCCCATTCCCACGTGCACTCATTAAAGCCTCTGTCTCTCGGTCCTTTTCAAGAGAGAACTAAAAAAAACCATCTCCCCCCAGATCCTCCTAAACAAACAAACAAACAAAACCCATCCTTATTATAGTATCCTGGTTAAAGAAACTAGACATATTTTGCTAGACATTTCTATAGTTATTTATCAAAAAAATTTTAGATTTGGTTAAAGCTATCTCACATTGAGTGTGAGAAAGACATCTTAATCGTGGTATTACACCGTGGTTGGAAGTCCCTGGTTTTTCTCTCCCCCTAACACTTCACTCCCAGGATTTCTCCGGACCAGTACCACTCCCCTTCCCCTCCTTCCCATTCTCTAGTGTGGCTCCTGCTCCCATGAATGAAAGGCAGCTCCGACTAAAAGAGCGAGACTGCCCAGCAGCCAATCCTGGGTACTATTGAGTTCATTGTTTGCTCCCAGCGCTGCGGAGCCAAATCTCATTTTATAGCACAGTGTGTTCTAGGAATTCCACTTCATCAGTAAAACAGAGCTTCTCTAAAGCTTTCCTATTTCCCCTATTTGCTACTGTCGCCGGCGGCACCACACAGTCCGGTGGCAGCCAATTACAATCCACTTCCCTGCAAGGCTCCGCCCTCCCTGTTTGCAAGGGACCACAAGGCATCAGCTGCCATATTAAACAGCGTTAATGACACCAAGCAGGATCAGCCAGACCAGTCAACCTGGTGGCGTGTTTAACATTTAATTCCTTTGAGGGTTCGAACCTGGAGCTCAGAAGTGGTCTTCAGCTAAACTTATACTTGATGGACTTTTCAAGCACTTAAATGTAGACAGGGTGACTGTGTTTAATACATGTTTCCCAACATAGTCACAAAACGTGGTACGAAGTTACGTATACAGGGTGGGGCTAATGTAGGTTTACAGCTGTTTGTATGAAAAATTATGCAATAATTAATAAGTAATAATACAAGAATAAACTTTATGTACTCACAACTGTAAACCTACTTTTGCCCCACTGTGTAGTATTTGAATGTATAACGTGTACTTAATTTTTTAATCTATAATTTTCAAGGCATTTTGCAAATTAATAATGTTGTCCCCATTTCCCAAATGAAGTAAGTGTTCTTTGGTGATTCATAAGGATTCTGGGAACGAATGGATGTTCCCCGGAGCACGGCCCGCTCCTGCCGGACCCTCTTCCACTCAGGGCAGTGCCCCCTCTGGGGACCAGCTGTCCATCATTGCTCACTTACCTCTACACCCACTCCACATAAAATCTTACTTTTTTAAAAAACTTTCTAGTATAGTTTGACAGTGGCTGAATAAAAATGTTTTCATTTTTGTTGCATCTGGCAACGTGTGGCACCACTTATGAAATAATTTTCTATTGGGTTTTGGTAAAATTGCCCCATTAATAATGCTTCCTGTAAGTGTAAGTATCAATGTAAGTGTGAGTAATTGTCCCCTACTGATTTAAGGTTTTGAGAAAGAATCGGATCTGCACTTGCAGGCACAGGGGCGGACCGACAGGCGTGAACTCTCTTCCCAGTGGGGAGGATGGGGCCTCCTGCTCCACCTAGAAAGAGGCTCGCTCACCTGCCCACCCCTCTGGCGCTTACCTGACTTACTCCCTGGCTTCCAGCAGCTGTACTGAGAGATGGGGAAAGGCATCATCCTAATGCACCCAAACTTGGAGGATTTCATTTAGTACCAAATCATTAAATGCCCCAGAAGGTAACCAAGTAATTAGTGCAAGACTTTTCAAAGCTGCTTTTTATGCACCATTCCATTCTCTCAATATGATATGACACCTGTCTTTGCCCTGGTTTGACAGACAAAGAGAAGACACGTTCTCCTCTTTAATGAAATGGTAGTCAGTGTAAAGTTATGTGTTTTTATCATTTTGTCCAAATATTGTGCCTTGTAATTTTTACCTTGGTAAACTAAAGCAGGCCAAAAAGGATGGTGGGCTACAAAGTCCTTTTAAAAAAAGAAATGTGGACATCAGAGGAAACCTTTGGCCGTGGACACTATTATTTTATACTTTCTGAGAAACTTGAAAGAATATGTACAAAGACCCCAGCTCGCCCTGCGGTGCTCTCCGGGTTAATCAGCGCTTGTTTGACTGGTGCCAGTGACATTCGTGGGGAGTGGTTGGCAGGCCTGCATCCTCTGTTGTCACCGTGTATTCAGGTTAGTGTGGAAAACCGAGTCAGGATCTACAAACAGGACCCCGTGACAGACCCTCAGGAGAGTCCTTGGTGGCAGACATCAGGCAGGTATTGTTAAAGCCTTACCCGAGCTGTCAGAAAGTTGATGGCCCTCATGCTGTAAGTTGTCAGCGGCGGACTTCTAATTCTGTAGTGAGATTATGATTATGGATGTTGTTGGAGCATGTTTCATTGCAAAGAGGAAGGGGATAGTGCGAGCTTGTTGAGATTACATCCTCTGGGATACCTGTTCTGTCTGAAGTCAATATTCAGATCAAAACTTCTGGGTGGGTGGGAGGGAAACAATTTTAGCAAGCAAAATCGTGGGCAAGCTGCAGAGAGGTGGTAGCCTGGATTCAAGTCCAAAGTTCACCACTCGCTAGCTGTGTGACCTCAGGCAAACTCCCTAACCTCCCGGGCCTCAGTTTCCTTCTCTGTAAAAAGGAATAGTTATAGTGTCTGCCTCGTAGAGTTGCTGTGAGGATTAAATGAGTTAATACACGTGAATTGCCTCCAAGGCCTGTTACATAGTAAGCACTAGATAAGTATCTCATGTTTTTACTCTTATCCCCCAAATTATTTGTTCATGTAAGCATGCTGATGAGGCATAAGTTGCAAAGTGTATGTGCCTGTGTAGAGAATATCATGCAGAATTGATTCTACACTTGAATTAGAACATGGGCAAATTCTACACTTGAATTAGAACATGGGCAAATTTTTTTGCCTACCCAATCCATTCTGACACCTTTTCTATACCTCAAGCCCCTGGTCTATCGCCCTTCCTCCACTTTACCCCTTTAGATTTATCTACACATGTTCTCTTTCCTCATGGCCTGTATCTCATCTACATGATGTTTTACAAATTCCATAAAGCCACTCAAAAGCATAGGTACCCAAACTTTGAGGCACCCAAAAGCATAGACAGTGTCCTAGTCATCTTTGCATTCAGTGTCCCCTGCTGTATGTGTTAAAGGGTGTTAATATTTAGAAACAGAGCTGAGCCAGCCCTCTTTTGACAATGTTGGATTCCTATCCTTAAGGGTGAGCATTGTAGATATGAAGCTATTTGAGAAAACAGGTTGCCAGAGACCTACCTGATTAGAATGTGCAGGGTTGTGGCCTGGGAATCTATGGGAATCAAATGTCCTTTGGGTGACTGAATGTCATGGCCAGTGAATTTCAGGAGCCTCTGTTTTAATTAACTGTTCTGAGAATAACATTCTTTATATATGAGATGATTAGAGAGCCAAGCTCTATCCCCAAGGTTTTGGTGCAGACCAGATGATGTCATTTTAAGCACTGTAAAGGCCCAATAAACCTAAGGTGCTGTTCTTACTCTTAGATGCAGAGCCCCAGGGCACTGTGGGGAGTTTCAGGCCACAGGGCACATAGGTGTCTGCTAGGCACGTGCTAAAAGGGCCTTGGGAAGCTGGTCACTAGAGAAAATCTCTCCTCCCATATCACCTTTGCTTCTGCTGTGATTCAGTAAAGCCAGTTACAGGCAAGGTTTCAAGCCCATGGAGCCTGACATGGGGTTCTCTGTATCATTAGATATTGTTAACATTAGCACATTGAGAGTATTATTTCACAGACCTGGTTTCAAGTTCAACAACTAAAAGGTGGAGTAATGGTGTCAGATAACTTCAGAGAGCATCATTCTCTTAGCAATCTCTCTCCTTTCTTAAAACAATCCAGACATTGCTGACAGCGTGAAATTTGTGACCTTCAGTAGATATGTTTATTTTGCTTTTAAAATAAAACCAAGAAGGCTTAGAAGTAGGCATAAAACAAAATATAATAGAAATTAAAGACTTGAAATAATTGGGAAGTGTTTATAATGCTTATATTTTAAAGTAACAATGGCTTAAAATGTCTCTAAAAAATAAACTCTTCACCCACCAACCCCTTTTCATTCAAACCCTAAAGGGATGCAGTTCCTTATTTTCTATCTGTTCAAGGTTAGTATCCATCACTGACTTAACCATAACCTTAAGACACCCCTTTAGAATGCCCATGAGCAATGGGTCCAGTCACAGCCAACTGCATAGGCGCTGTCACAAGCCCCAAACCCAGCACTGGCCTCTGGCAGAGAGGTGTTTGTAGTAGCGCATGAGTATCTGTTGAGCGTTCTGATTGCCGTCTCTACTATTCACAGCTCTGAAGTGTATAACAGAATGATGTGCATTGATAGTATACTGCATTCCTGTTATTACTAGGAAAGTACTCACATGACACATTCTGTTAGCCATAATTGGATGTTTATGCCTCATTAAAAGAGGAGAGTGTAGTTCCTCACTTATTATGCATAATATAATAAAAACTTCTGTTTTTCATGTCTTCAGTTCCCATCTCTGTTTACATTGTGTTTCTCTGTTCAGTGTTGGCAGAGGTAAAAGGAAACTTAGCCTCACTAACACCCAACCCCCACCCACCCCGCCGCCCCTGCAATGAGAGGATCAGCTGCAGAGTCTCTGAGGGCTGCAGCGGGCTCTCCTCTCCTCTCCTTCCAGTGTCCTGAGGGTCTCACCGTGCTCTGGTCTACTCCAGAAGGTAAACACAGTCATCCCAATCCTTCTGCTTCTTATCTCTCTTCAGGCTTTAGCCTGAATTCTGCTCTTGTACCTGAGATCTCCAGATACTACAGGATGGTACAAAACAGAATTTATCCCATTATTAAGGCTAACCTCTCAGACTGCAAAAGAAGTTTTTATTTTTTGATTCAGTCCTCAAATGGTAGAGTCTCATAAAGTAACCTCTTAGTAGGTTCTTGGCTATATGAAGGGATTTATCATGTGATTTTTCTCCCCCTAATCTTCAGAAACACCTGTAAGATGATTTATCAGGTCTATTTTGTTGTTTGTTTATAATGACTTTGATTTTGATTTTTAGTTGATTCCTCAAGAGCCTGAACTGAAAAGTGCTTATTTGGTCTTCCCGTTAGCTAGTAGCAAGGACCTTTAATTTAGTGATTTGAATACAGTGTCTACAAGATCCTGCTTTAGTTACTACACAGCTCTTTCTAAAAGTAAAAATTGCAGATAGAGAAGGTCAGATCGGTTCCATGATCCCCTTAACTTCCAAGGCAGCATTCTTGTGAGAATAGAGTTTTAAATGTTTGGGGATAATGACAAAACCCTTTTCGTTACCCATTATGGATCACACAATGGAATTGTGCAGAGCAGTGCTGTTTTAAGCCATATAGGCAAAGAGAATGAAGTTGTCTTCTTATATCTTGTATTGGTATCATCTGTGGGCAAGATCTCTTTATTCCCTGGCCTCAGTTTTCCATTGAAAAAGAGACTTGTGGAAACATCTTAACACCCTCCAGCTAAACAAGTTACAGCAATGAAAAATGTATAATTTAGGCACAACAATAGCTTTTGCATGGTATACCTGTTATATTTATAGACTATAAATTGAAAAGCGCTTTGAATGCAATGCAAATGCTGGGAGGCCTGTTTTATAATTTTTGACCATCAAAATCCCAGAGATGTATTACTAGCCCATGAGCTCCTCCAGAAACATTCTTAAAGTTGCCTGTACAATAACACACAGTTTCTGTCCTCCATGGCAAAACTTGAAACTTTCCTCCATTCACCTCAAAGCAAGTTTTCTGCTCCAGCGTAACAAGAAGTGTGATGCGCACTGAACACACACACTGCTCCTTGAGAACCACTGTGAGCTGACTTGGACATGGCAGCTAAATGGACAAGGTCGGGTGTGGGCCAGTCCTCCCTGGAAGCAAGTATTAAGGCCCATAAATCAAATCTCAAGTGAGGAAAAGAAAGGAAAAAGAAACCTGTCATGGAGAGTGAAGGCATTATAACTGGCCCTTGCTGTTCTGCAGTGCCCCAGCTGCGTCGATACCCACAGAGCACTGAAACCAATTCGGGACACGTCAACCCCAAGCTAGACAGTGAAGTTCCAGGGCTGCCGCACACCCCTGTCTGCAGGTGTGAATGTAAGTGACAGGGTACATGGTCTTACACAATAACCACAGTAGCCATGGAGCCAGAGTCTCCCCGAACAAAGGCATGTCTGGGGATAAGGGTCAGCACTTTTGGAGACAGTATTAATTTGCAGCCCCTAAAAGCACTTTAGCCACTCTCAAAGAGTAACTTACATATCGCAAGGCACTGGTATAATATACCTTAATTAATAGTGCTGATCATGTTCCCTCCTTATTTGTAGAATGCTTTACATTTCACGGGTGTTGACTCAAGGGATCATTGGGCTTCTTTTATTAAGAACCAGATGTAAAGCAGTTTACATCATTGGATTTTCTCCTGATTTAGATCCAAAGACATTATTAGCTAGCCTTAATGCTTACTGCTTAGTAATACTGTTGTGAATTAAAAGCTTCTGTTGCAGAAGCTTCCTTAAGAGATATGATAGATTTTTTTCTTAATCAGTACATTACTTAAGCGATATTAATAAAATAGTTAAGTAATGAGAAAACATGAGAAATATTTTTATTTTTTCAAATTATATTTTATTAATTATGCTATTGCAGTCATCCTGATTTTTACCCCTTTGCCCTCTCTGCCCAGCACCCCCCACTCCCTCAGCAATCCCCACACCACCGTCCTTCTCCATGGGTCATGTGTATAAGTCGTTTGGCTACTCCATCTCCTATACTGTACTTTATATCCCCATGGCTATTCTGTAACTAACTACCTATTTGTACTTAATCCCCTCACCTCCTCACCCATTCCTCCACACTCCCCTCCCTTCTGGCAACCATCACAATGCTCTCCATATCCATGATTCTGTCTCTGTTCTTGTTTTTTAGATTCAATTGTTGATACCTATGTATTTTTTTTGCCATTTTATTGTTCATAGTTTTGATCTTCTTCACATTTCATATAATAATGATTTGGTGATTATGAACTCCTTTAGTTTTTTCTCGTCTGGGAAGCTATTTACCTGCCCTTTGATTCTAAAGCATATCTTTGATGGGTAGAACAATCTTGGCTGTAGGTCCCTGCTGTTCATGACTTTAAATATTTCTTGCCAATCCCTTCCAGCCTGCAAAGTTTCTTTTGAGAAATCAGATGAAAGTCTTACAGGAACTTCCCTGTAGGTAACTAACTATACTTAGAGTATAGTTACTCTGAGCAAGTTACTCCTTGCCCCCCTGCTTATACTAGCCTTATGTTTTTGCTTCTTTTTTCTTGTCGTTCTGATTGGTTGTTTTTTGCTTGTGTTCCAAATCATTGATTTAATTCTTGGCTTCATCCTCTCTACTGTTGTTTCCTATAAATTGTTCTTTATTTCAATTAGTGTATCCTTCATTTCTGACTGGAAGTTGTTGAGATCTCCACTAAGTTCCTTGGGCATCCTTATAACCAGTGTTTTGAGCTCTGCATCTCATAGACTGCTTATCTCCATATTGTTAGCCCTTTTTCTAGAGTTTTGATCTGTTCTTTCATTTGGACCATGTTTCTTTGTCTCCTCGTATTGTCAGCCTCCCTGTGTTTGTTTCTTTGTATTAGGTAGAGTTTCTTGGACTCTGTGTCTTGGTAGCATGGCCTAATTTTGTAAGTGTCCTGCGGGGTCCAGTGGCACAGCCTCCACTATCACTGAAGCTGGGTACTCAGTGTGAGCCCTTCCTGTGGGCTGAGTGCACCCTCCTCTTGTAGTTGAGACTTGGTTGCTGTTGGCAGATCAATGGGAGGGATTTACCCAGGCCACTCACTGCAAGGATGTGATCACTAACCTCCAACTTCTGCTCTCTCTGGATGATCAGCCGTGCAGGGGCAGGGTGGTGGTGTTCTGACATGGTCTGTAGGTGTCCATTGGGTGCACTGGTCCTGGGGTTTCCCAGGTTGTGTAGGCCAAGTTCAGCCCCCCACCTGTGTTTTGCCCAGGGCCACCCTGCCTGAGCTGTAAAGCAATCTGAGATGGCTGCTACTTGGGCTGGGCTTGGAGATCCCCAGGTGAAGCCAAGCTGTGAATCTACGTTGGATGCTGCAAGTACCAGGCTTGGGACTCACTGAGGCCAGGTATTGCTTGTTTGGTAGGATTTAGGAAGTTGTGAAGCATGAGCCAAGACCAGCCATTCATATGGAAGAACAGCTTGGGTGGGTCCATGAGTTGGCTAGGGCAGAGTTTCTGGGGATCTCCAAGGCAGGTCAAACAGAGCGAGCCAGGATGATAGAGTCTGGGATATGGCACCAGCTTGCCAGCTCTGTGGTGGGGAGGGTTTAGAAAAGGGAGAATGGCATCTGCTTGCCTTGATGCCAGACACTTCAGTTTCTCCCTGTGTACCACTGGTACCTTTCATGCTGCTACCCTGGTGCTGGAGCTCAGAGGGAGTAAGTTTGAGTAGGTGAGCCTGTGTGTGGGTTTTTTAAGAGGAACTGCTTGGGTCTCCAGTAGCTTCTTCCGCCCATTCAATCTTCACTTGTTTTTGCAGCAAGAAGTTGTAGGGACTTACCTTCCTTTCACTGGAACCCTGGGCTGGGGGCACTGGTGTGGGGCTGGGACTCCTCGCTTCCTAGAAACCCCTCCTGTATTTTTATCCACCATCCACAGGTGACGGACCTGCCTGTTCTGTGTCTGCGCCCACCGCACCAGTCTGGGTGATGGTGATGTTTCTCTAATTCCGTAGTTGTCAGACTTCCAGTCAACTCGATTTCTGGTGGTTCTGAGTGATGGCTGTTCTATGTTTCAGTTGTGATTTTGTTGTGGTTGTGCAAAGAGGCTAACTGTGCCTGCCTATGCTGCCATCTTGCCTGGAAGTCAATAAATACTTTGAAAACAAAGCCCTTTTCACCTTAACTGTATATAAAACCACTAACTTATGACAACACACCCACTCTACATTTGCAGACATTTTAGGAGTTAATTTCATATGTTTAAATAATGAAAAGTAAACAAATATAAATGTAGTATAGATATATTTGGAAGGTCTACCCATACACACCTTGGCCTGGAATCCAATTAGGGTAGTCTGGAAGAAAAGGATCAAAGGAAATATTTCCCTAAAGTTGAAAAAGTGGTTTTCCAGTGCTACGTCTCTTCAGGAGACTAGGTACACATGCCCAGGAAGCACCTACCATTTCTTTAAGAAACTAGAATACAAGAGATAGATTTTTTTCCTAAGGCCAGTAGATTTTTAAAAATCCTTTTGAAGTTTTCCTAGAATAGAAGGAAAAACTGATGCAAAGGCAAAGAGCAAACAGGATGACGAAATGGAAATCAGGCAACAAGCCTAAGGAAAAAAACAGGTTTGGAACCAAAAATAAATTGAATATATAGCACCTCTCCATTACGTTCCCTTTTTTTCTTTTTGTTTTTCATGAGAATCTGTATTTATGGAAAAGTCAGTTGATTGCTTATCAGGCTGAAGCTTGTGTTTGCTCAGACTTGCGATAATGAGTAATAAAAAGAGTTGGGAATGGCTAAAGTGCGAGGAGATGGCATCAGGGAAAATGGGTGGGCTCGGGATAGTGTTCAGGCTCCGAGTTTTGGAAGCTCTAAATTCCCTCCTGTGCTGTTATGTTAATTGGAGGGGGACTTAGATGAGGATCTGTGTAATGAGTGTGGGGGCTTTCCCGGGATCTGGAAGGTTGGCTGGCTCCAGGGGAGAGCTCCCGTAATTACCTAATCATAGCCTTATCCCAGTTGACAAGTGACCTAAAGCCTTGCTCCTAGAAGTGGGGCTGTCAGACCACCGACCTGAGAGCTTACTAGAAATGCAGATGCCCAAGCCCCATGCCAGAGCAACCAACAGAGAATCTGCATTTTAGCAAGGTGATGAGTGACTGGTGTACACATGGACATGAACTACAAGGACCGACCCAGCATGTGGGGTGCAAAATATGGGTTGTCTTAGAAAAGGGGGAAATAAACTATTTTTAGAAAGCTAGCTAACTACACTGTAGAGATGTGATGAGGTTTGTTGGCGGTTTATCTTTAAAAGTGTACAGCAATCAAGATAGTTTTCGGGAGTGAACTTGAACCCTGACATGCTTGTAACCTGTGATGGCACAGAAACCCAGTATTTGCCTAACAGCCCTGAGGCCACATGGGCAAATGGAACCAAGATCTGGGTGATGAGAAAAGCGATGCTAATCTCAGTGGCCTTTGGGATTATGGCTATTGTCAGCTTTCAAAACCAAGACTCCACCCTTTGTTCTAGCATATACGGACTGAAATGATTTGCCACCATTTCATTAAAGCTTCCTGCTTTCAAAATGCGTTAGAGTCCTTCAAAAACAATCATCATCACAGCCTCATGAGATAGCTCAGTGCTGTGTTCCCAATTCTAATAGGCGAGTGAGGATTCCTGCCTTGACCCCCATAGGTTTGACGGGCAGCAGAACTGGACGGGGCCATGAAGATGGCGGGATAGAGAGATGGCCCTGTTCAGGGTAGACTGCCACCACACCTGCATGGTATCCCCAAGCCTAGGACAGAGAGAGGCCAGATGGGTCCTTGTCTCTGCTTTCCTACTCTGGCCTGCCGTTTTCCAGAACAACCAAGTCTGTGAGTAAACCTCGTACACAGTTCTCCTGTAAGAGTGGAAGGTGGGGCTGCAGATAAACCCTGCCACTTCACCTCTTCATGCCAAAGTCTGGAAGCAGTAAATACCAGCCTAGAGAAACATTGACTAGAAGTGGTGATATCACAGTAATTACAAATGTTTTTGTCCTTGTGACATTTTGATACAATGATCTCAGTCCTCTTTGGCAGACAGAATCCAATCTGAGAGTCAGGGGAGGCCTCTCCTAAGAAGTACACAAAGAAACTGCCAACTGGGTTGTGCCTGACCCCAGGCAGGGAAAGAGGACTGGGAGGCAATTTCTCAGTAATCCCAGAAACTGACTCTGGTAAGGAAGGGCCACCCATTGTGACAGCAGTTGGAAGAAGTACCTCCAATAGCAATAAACCAGAAGTGTAAATACGTTGCCGAAACAGAGACTAGTCTATTCCCAGAACTCATGTTATTTCTTGGCAGCATTAGGGAGCAAAGATAATTTTTTTTTCCTATTGCTATCAATGTTCATTTAAACTTCATGAGAGATGCAGCAGAAAACATGGACTGCCGTATAATCAAAGACCTGCCAAGTGTATGTTAAGAGCTGCCCAACAGATTAAGGAATTTAATGAAGAATTAAAGAAGAAGAGAGCGCCTATGAAGTCTGCTACAGGAGTGAAAAGGGCTAGTTTGGGCATAAATTGAACCATACGGGGACCTGATCTCGAACATGGAGGCCTGATCCCATTATTGAAGTACATGCTCGTCTTACCATATTGTCCCGTTTACTTTTCTTTTTCTCCTTCCAGCACAAGCTCATATCAGCATGTGGGGAGTGGTATTTCTGCTCCCTGATCTTGGTTAAGCAGCCCTAAAAGGTCAGGAAACTAGTCAGATTATAAACCCTAGGAGAAGATCTAATAAGTTATCACAGGCTGATTAGTCCGGGTCACTCTGAATTAAAAAATGATATCCTTGGCCTTATCTAAAGTCTAGCCGTTAATGATAAACGTTCTATGTTAGTGGGTATTTCGACATAGCCTGTTATGTTTCCATTGAGAATTATGCAGGAAGAAAATGTGTTTTCAGTAGGAACTAGACCGAGAGAAAAGCAAAACACTGAGACATAGGTGCAATTTCAGAGACCACCTCAGAGAAAGTAAGAGTAGAGGGGTTTCGGGTGATGGCGAGCCCCCCCGAACCGGTCCTCTGTCCACGTGCTGCTGTGTAGGCGGGGGCAAGAGGGGCTGGTTCAACTGGACTCTGGGGTCCTGGGAGTTTTCAGAAAATATTATCTAAAATTTAGGTAGTTATGAAAGAGAAGGACACTACCACTATGAATTAAAGGAATCCAATGACAGTCGTAACAGAACAAGTTTTTTTTTCTGAGCCATATTAATGAAAAATAAAGGGACACTGGGGTCATTTTAAAAGACTATCAATGGCATCTATCATTGGCAAACACCTCATATGGGGTTAATTTCCAAAACATATAAAGAACTTATACAACTTAACACTAGGAAGACAAACGATCCAATTAAAAATGGGCAAAGGACCCCAAGTGGATATACAGAGGGCCAATAAACATGGAAGAAATGCTCAACATCACTAATCATCAGAGACATGCACATTAAAACCACAATGAGACACCACCTCATACCTGCCAGAATGACCGTCATCAATAAATCAACAAACAGCAAGTGCTGGTGAGGGTGTGTAGAAAAGAGAACCCCAGTGCACTGTTGGTGGGAATGCAGACTGGTGCAGCCACAGCGGAAAGCAGTATGGACATACCTCAAAACATTAAAAATGGAACTTTCTTATGATCCAGCGATTCCACTTCTGGGAATTTATCCAAAGAAACCTGAAACACTAATTCAAAAGAATATAAGCTCCCCTGTGTTCATTTCAGCATTACTTACAATAGCCATGGTCTAGAAACAGCCCAAGTCCCTACCAGTAAATCAGTGGATAAAAAAACCAATGGTACATTTATCCAGTGGAATATACTACATGGCTATAAAAAAGAAGGAAATCTTACCCTTTGAAACAGCATGGGTATACCTGGAAAGTATTACGCCAAATAAAAGAAGCCAGTCAGAGAAAGACAAATACCATATGATCTTACTCATATGTGGAATCTAATGAACAAAATAAATGGACAAATAAAATAAAACCAGAGGCCTGGACACACGGAACAGACCGACAGATCTCAGAGGGGAGGGAGTAGGGGACTGGAAGAGATTAGCCAAAGAACATACAGGCATGTATGCAAAGTCCATGCACACAGGCAACGATGTGGTGAAGGCAGGGGTGGGAGCAGCAGCTTGTGGAGGAGGGAGAATGGGGGACATCTGTAATTGTGTCAACAACAAAAGTAAACGAATAATATCTGTATGTAACGAGGTTGGGGAGGGGTCTCTTGAGAAGAAAGAAAATACACCAGAGCAATGAAGAGGAAAGGGCAGATGCTGAGTGTCCTTTAGAAGACACTTTATTTCCCAAAGAAGTATCCAGATCTCTAACTTATAAATACACCAGAATACTGGTCAGTTATAGTAGCAGCTACCACGGATGGTTCCTAGACCTTTACATGATTTGGTTAGCAAATAACAACTGTACAGGATATGAGAAATGGTGATCCCAAACTCCCTATGCAAAGTCTTAAAAATCCCACATTGATTCCTGCATCTCCAAGGAAGAGGGAATTAAAGGAGACTCTTAATGTTGAATGGCTCTCCAGGCTACCCTCCCAGCAGCTGGGACTGAACCCTCAGAAAACTTGGAGAAGAAAAGGAAGGGACAACCACTGGTGCATTTACCAAGACGTGATGTGCTTTTCTGCAGATGAGAGTTCTTAACTGGATAAATAAAGCATCTTAAAGAACTTACGATTTTCTTCTGCCCTAGATACCCATTCATGTGTAAGATGCTACCAAGTTCACTTAGCTACTAATTAGCATTTGAACTTGTAATGACAATAACATGAGCTTGGTACTGACAGGGTGAACTTGTGTGGGTGGCCTCAGCACCAGGCCATGCACAGCAACTAACCTTTTATTTAATCAGGTTAGTCTGGGGTTGTTGCTGTTGAAGAATATTACTTTGAAATGTCCTTGCATGCTAGTTCATTTAAAAATAAATAATAATAATTTTGGTGACTCTACCTTCCCCCGTGCCTCCTACACAATAGGCATAATTGGACTTCTGAGAACAGACAGAACAAGTTTATATTAAAGACCTGTGGAAGTTAATTTGAATTCTGATTTTGAATACTTAAACTGCACAGACACAGTGATCATCACTAATTAGCACTTTGTGTAGCCAGGCCAGCATGTGATTCAGCTGTTTTTGTGTTCGCCCTCCACCCCCACCCCCATCAACGATCCGTATGAATGTTATCAAGCATCTGCAGCCTGAGAGAGACGTGATCCAGAACTGCCTCCTTTATTTTGCCCCAATTAGTATCAAGTGGGGCAGAACAGTTCTCCCCTATAAGTCATTTACATTGTCATGAACATAATCATTAATATTATCATGATTGTGAGTTTTACTGACTTGGGATGGATGGCCAGCTTTGCTATCAGTTCAGTGATGCTGATGGGAAATATTATTTGCACAAGGCTTTTTCCTGCCTGCACTCAGCTGTGCAGAAATAACACTGTCATCCAAGTGCCAGAAGATGCTGATGTGAAGAAGTTGTTGGCTGGTATTGTGGCCGGTGTGATGAGAATAAACTGCCAAGGCAAATACAAGTGAAAATAGACAGTTTGGGCCAAGTTTCTCTCTCTTGCTTGCTCTTGAAATTAGTTATATGAAACATGCACACACCCTTCAGTCTCCATGAAATACAAGGGATGCCTGAGTGTAAGCAAAGAGGGAATCTGGGGGCAAAACTTCAGCTGGGTGCCCCGCCCCCTCATCCTGCCACAGCACAGTTCTGGTAGTGAGAGAGTAAAGTGGCACGTGGGAATGACGGGGGAGTTTATTTCTTCTCCACTTCAGAGTGTGACAAGGGGCCTGCCCCTCCCAGTAGAAGTGACTTGAACAGAAGCTACAGCCTAAAATCGGGATCATTGTAAGCACCTGCAGCAGGAATTCACCCAGGGACAGAGACCTCCACTATGGTGGGGACTGCACGCGGGCAGAGGCAGGAAACGGCCTCCAAGTTAGAGTTCAGAATGACGACAGGGTCTACTGTTACCGTAACAATTTTTGTACTCACCTACTTTTAAAGTAGTATTTGGAGTGACTGCGAATCAAAAACGTGGCAACGGATACTTTTCTCTATTTAAAAAATACATGTGTATATCTCTTAGTGTCACAATAACCACGATGCCCTGAAAACAGTATCTGAATACTATCTCGTACCTGAAGAAAACATCAGACTAAGTGCATAAAAAAGATTGATCTTTTACCTGACCAAAAAGTTACAGTGTAAGAAAATGAGTTTTATAAAAATACAGTTTATCACAACAAATGAATTAGGATGAAATGAACTTGTGATAGAAAGACATAACAGAACAATGAGACCAGAAAAATCTCCAGAACCCTCACCACCCTAAATACTAACCTGACAAAGCAGTCCCATGCATTTCGTATCTAGTGCTAGCTTAAGATACACTGGAACGAATAACTGATGTGACTGTTGACCTAAATAATTAAAATTTCATATGAAAATCAAGAGGTTAAGAAATTCTAGGACCAAAGGACAATGTCAACTAAAATGCAAAGTACACAGACTTCAGAGACCTGTAAATCATTTCATCTGAGCATGAAAATGGCATTAACAATTCTAATGAAAAAAATCAAGATTGAAGGAAATCCATCAGTTACTTTTATGTTTATGTGTGATTTGAGGGGATTTAATCAGGCACAAAGTAAAGAAGGGCCACACACATCAGCATCAGAGGAATTATTAAGATGTCACCATGTGACAATACTGGGAGCCATAGTAGGGCTCCTTCCATACTATGGCTCCCAGAGTATAACCCACGAGTGCGGATGGCGGCTCTGCACACCCAGCACAGCTGTGGCCACAAGCCGATCCTTACAAGCCGATCCTTACAAGCAATGACTGTCCGTGATCTGTTTTGTTCTCAGATTGCAGAACAGAGAGGATCCTTTTTGTAGCATGTCGGACTATGTGCATGCTCAAGAGTCTACAGATTTTTAACAGTCTTAGAATTAGGAACATGTGACTTGTGTTTCAGGAGAGGCACCAAACACTACAAAAGCGACCCAGCGTCACCTCCAGCTTTAAGAAGCAGGAGCACCCCATAAGCTTGCCAGGATCATCACGGCTAAAACCCCACTGTAGAAAGTTGTCTTGTGCTGAAGGAGAAATGCTGTCTGCTCTCATATCCAGCGGTGGGGTTATCAGTTTCTGGTGGTACAGACGGGTAAGGTGTAGATGTACAAATTGCACTCTTTACACAGTCACGCACTGCCTAACAATGGGGATGTGTTTGCGAAATGTGTCGTTAGGTGATTTCATCCTTGTACAAACATCATAAAGTGTCCTTACACAAGCCTAGGTGGTATATCCCAGCATTTTTCAACCCTTTTCATTTCATGGCGCATATAAACTAATTAGTAAAATTTGCAGCACAACAAAAAATATGGTTTTTGACAATCTGACAAAAAATAAGATATAATTTTGATTCATTTACACTGGATGGCTATTGTTGTGTTGGCTTTTGTCATCTTTTTCTTTTTAAAGATTTTATTTATTAATTTTTAGACAGAGGGGAAGGGTGGGAGAAAGAGAGGGAGAGAAACATGAATGTGTGGTTGCTTCTCATGTGCCCCCTACTGGGGACCTGGCCTGCAACCCAGGCATGTGCCCTGACTGGGAATTGAACTGTTGACCCTTCAGTTCACAGGCCAGGACTCAATCCACTGAGCCACACCAGCCAGGGCAGCTTTTGTCATCTTTTTATTTGACAGTCTAAGGGAAAAGGGGTCAATGCCCCTGACTAAATAGTCAGGTATTGCATGTTTTAAAAATTCTTGAGGCGCCCCAGTTTGCCACTCAACACACCAATTGAAAATGATGAAAACGTCATTATGTGGCTTCTGACTATATAATGAAGAAAAATTTGCTTGACTGCAGAACACATAATTGAAAGCATTACTTTCTTAGTACTAATGAATGACTTCCATAAAATACTGACAACTCCAAGATTAATATAAGTACATGAAAAGCAAGCTATTAAATAGTATATTCTAACATATATAATAGGTTAAATAATATAACAGACAAAAACGTCACAGACTGTCATTGAAATCGAAACCCCATCAAACAACACTGGCTGAGATTGTCTCCGAGCAGAACTATCCTGAGAACTCGTGGACACAAAGGGCCCGGGCGCGGTTCTTTACCCCGCACTCTGGGGGGCTCCGCATGGGCGAGGCTGGCAGCTCAGGGGAGTAAAGGGCACTGCATCTCGGCCATCCAAATTAATTACTTCGGGACATGTACCTGTCATCAGGGGGAAAATCAAAATACCCAGCTGAAACCAGTTTGGCTCAGTTGGGTGGGTGTCTTCTGCAGAGCAAAAGGTCGCCAGTTCGATTCCCGCTCAGGGCATTCATTATATGCCTGGGTTTCAGGTTCAGTCTCACGTCGGGGCTCCTACGATTCATGTTTCTCTCCTTCTCTTTCTCCCTCCCTTCCCCTCTCTCTAAAAATAAAGACATTTAAAAAACATTAAAACACCCAGCAGTAAGTCCTTTTGGGAAGATACCGTGTTTTTAAAGAACAAATACCTGTCAATAACATGGGGGGGGGACGCAAACCATTGAGCACAAGGAGAAGGATAAGAAGGGTAATGTTTGTGTGTGGAGACCACAGACTGTCATTCCCACAGAGCATCTGGCCTAAGTTTTTAAGAGCAGATAAAGCAAACATTTTACTCGTGTGACCTGCCTGCATTTATTCCTCATGTGCTTACTCATAGACCTTTGTGGTTATTTTTTATATCCCCTCCGTAACTTCTGTTTTTTATTTTTGGTTTTGATTTTTTTTCAAAACCTTAAAATTCCCGAGAAGGTGAAAATGCCACTACTGCTCCTACTAACAGTAACAGTCACAGCAGCCAACATTTACTTAGTGCTTGCTACACGTTCCCCAATCTGTGTGGCCACCCCAAGGGCACGTGTTGCTGTTGTCCCCACTGTACAGTTAAGTCAGTGGGGACTCGGAACAGTGAAGGGTTTTCTGCTCCGTCATGAAACTGGAAAACCAGAGTGCTGGGGTTCCAGCCCAGACTGCACTGACCACCACGATCTGACCTCCACTGGCCCCAGACGCTGCTTCACACGCAGAGCGGTAGGGAGCGCCAGGACCTCCTCCTTCGCACAGGGGCGTTAAGAACTCGTTTATTTGTGAAGTATCTGTGTTTTTGGACAAGTCACTTAGCCTCTCCAGAAGGACAGGCTGCTATTCTGTAGGCTGAAGTATCTTAGATGTTCTTCTAGCTCTGTGAGTCTGGTGTCTATTACTGCTTTTTTAAGAAATGTTAGTTTATTATGAATAAATGTTGCAGTTTCCTATCAATAGATCTCTGAGTGAGCGTGTGTGTGTGTGTGTGTGTGTGTGTGTGTGTGTGTGTGTGTGAGAGAGAGAGAGAGAGAGAGATTCTTGCCAAAAGATTTTCTTCAAAAACACAGGAGTCAAAATACTTACCTTCTAACTGCTGTTGGAGCTGCTTCTGGTGAGGCAGGTGTTCCAAACACTGGGCTGCTCTTATTATGGACTTTTTTTTTAAGGACTGCCTGTTCTTTTTTTCCCCCTCACAAATGCTAATACATTGTCCATCTTGCCTTTCCTAATAGCCCATGAGTCTTAAACTTGAAGCCAGAAACGTACTGCCTTTGTAAAGCACAAAAGAACACCAGTTTTGTGGGCTGTTTTTTTTTAATCACACGAGGTCTGAATAAAAAAGCTCCTCGGCCATTCAGAGGCGGCTTGCATTGTGCAGCTGTTCCTTGACCGCTGAGAACCTCTCGAAGCTGACAATGCAGTACCTGAAGGAGACCCTGCACACGGAGCTTATTCAGGAGTTGCCGGACCTGGGAATCTTGCCAGTGTCCTCTGAAAGATCGGGGGCCTTTTTCTTGGTCAAACCCTGATAAGCATATTGCAGTTTGTGGTTGTTTTGCTGTTTCCCTGCCAGCGCTTGTCTCACGATTACATTGCAGTGATTTCTCCCCAGCCTGCTGGCACGTAGGGACTTTCTCTTTTCCTGTGTGGGTCCCACCTCCGCAATCTGTGCAGTGAGACTTTGACTGGTCGCAGCCCACTCCGAGTTAGCAATGTGTCACTGTGGACTGAGTTCCCAGGGCTGGGGCTCCCCAGGACAATGTCTCTTTCTTCACCAAGCTGATGGTAAATATCTGGTCAGCCTCATCTATTTAAAACCAGCCAAGCAGGAATCCTAGTGCAGGGGAGAAGGTCCTTTTGTTGGTTTGTAAGTAAACAATGGACTCTCCGCTCTTTCTAACTAAAATTAGATTCCAATCACTCATAAAATGATACCACAGAACTAATCTAATTGCAACAGGGGGTGGAGGGAGATGAAGGCAGTTTCCCTGGTGCTGGCTTCTGCTCCACCGTCCTGCTTAAAGTGTGTTTTCTAACTGCTAACTGAACTTTTTAAAGAAAGATTGTATTTGTTTGTTTTTAGAGAGAGGGGAGGGAGGGAGAAAGAGAGGGAGAGAAACATCAATTTGAGAAACATCAATCAGTTGACTCATGAGCTCCAACCGGGACCAAACCCACAACGCAGGCATGAGCCCTGACCGGGAATCGAACCAGCGATCTTACACTTTGCGGAATGGCCCCCAACCAACTGAGCCACAGGAGTCAGGGCTCTAGAGAATTTTTTCACGCAGAGGAGATGATTATGTTCCTTACAGGTAGACAGAGCTCAGCGAATTAAAAGCCAGGTGGGCATCTTTATCTGAAATCATTTGCTTTTGGGAAACTAGGTTGGAGTTGATTTATTTGAGGGTGGGCTTAAACTTTTTGGATGTTGTTAAAAATGATTAAACACTAAAAAGCTGTGCAAAACCAAAACACCTGTAGCAAGGTGCTGCCTATTTCCATCTCCCGCCTCAGCTCAGCGCCATCTCCCACGTGGCCAGGACATCGGCATAAATAGCGGTGCTTCCGGGCTCCAGCCGAACCCCAGCTGCTGAGCTGTTACTCATCATCTCCATCAGGTTGACAGCAGCTTTCTTTCCTGAGGTTTATACTCCCAGCTGATACTCGAAGCATCATCAGCCCAGGTACCCTGCATTTCTGATCAGATACCAAGTCAGTATAACTGTGACATTACCTTTAGTTACAGTTTCGAATAGTTCAAAATCCAAAGATCACATGCCTATCAAGAAACTTGCTGCTCACTCATGGGCTCACCCCTTCCTGCTGCCACCGTGTCTTTTGCTCATCACTGCAATTTCTAGTCCTCTCCACCCAATCCTTCCTGTCTTCTTCCCTTTCCCAGCTGCTGTAAAGCCAACTTCATGTTTATGCAGATTCGCATTTCTGCCCCCCCTTGCTCCTCAGCTTCCATTTCCAGGCAGGTCAATGACCTTATGACTTGGTCTGACCTTAGCATCCTGGGCTGGGCAAATGACCCACCACGGTGAGGCTTACTTCTCCTTTCCACTCTGCACTCCTCTTGACTGTGCCGTCGCTGTCCATCACCAGGGTGCCCTCCTTTCAGGCCACTCCAGTCACTGCTCCTAGCACAATGTCTGTGGCTTTCCTTAGATCCTCATTTCCTTAGAAAAGAACATAGATTTGCCTTATGCTAAGTGCTTTTCTCCCCCCAGCTGAGAGATCTGACTTACATGTATGTAAAGATGAGTAAAGCATGTCAAGTGCCAGAAAGTTTCTTTATTCGTTCTTCATTGATTATGTCTCTGGTTAGGTTTCTATCGTCCTTCTAGAAAGGCCTTCTGTTGTAAAAATATAAAGTCTTTATTTGTTCATTCAGTTGTACAGTAACTACATGCTTGATACAGGCTGTACCCTGGTGAATAAGAAGGATGTGGTCCAAAAATTCACAGGGCTCACAGCCTAGTGGAAGCAAATGATAATTCAGCCAGTAGGCACCCGAGTGCCTTTGCCACTACAGCTCATGGTCACTGGCATGAAGGAGAAGAATAGGGCACCATGAAAAAGAGTCTTATGGTGAGGAGGGGGTGTGTCAGGAACCCACCCAGATAGTTAGTCACAGAAGGGCTCTTCCAGGAGGTAACCTTTGAACAAAGACTTGCAGGAGGAGGAGCCAGCCAGGGGAAGTCAGGAGGAAGAGCTGTTTGCTTAGGCAGAACCTTCAGGCCAGAAGGAGTTCTAGGGTCTTTAAGGCCCCTGGAATATGGCAAAGGAGGGGCAGGGCTCTCTGGAGCTGAGCCTGCAGGGCTCTGGGCCAGTTTAGGGAAGTCACCATGCTGCTCCAAGGGCCCAGGGAAGCAGTGAAGGGGAGTGACGAGATCTGATTTACGCTCTATACACCAGAAGTTCTGCAAAACAGTGGTGGCAGCAGAGATGGAAAGAAGGTAAGGCATTTTAGCTGTACTTAGGAAGAATCAACAAGGCTGGCTGAGATGAAGCCACTGGATTCGGTAGCTAATCATTGATGGCCTTTGTGAGAGCAGCGTCGGTGGACTTACAGAAGGGGAACACAGCTGCAGAATGAATGGGTGTCAGAGAGGAAGGAAGCGCAGGTCGTGACTAGACTAACCTTACAAGGGGTTTGGTAACGAGGAAGGCCACAGCCTTCAAGGGAAGGAGAAAGGTTTGTGTGGAGAAGAGAAACAGACAAGCTTACAGGCACATCACAGGATTGTGAGTGAACAAAATGATCAGAGAAGGGGCAGTGAGATGGGCACCCTCTGGGGAGGTGGAGGGAATGATCTCGAGCATGGGTGAGAAAGAGGTCAGCCTGCCCTAATGCAAGTGGAGACTGGAGGGAGTGAAGCCTGGGGGTGGAGGAAAAGGTGAGGGCGGATGGCCTCCTGGCTTCTGTTTTGTCTGCCTGCTAGGAAGTTGGGCCTCTGACTGGGGGGGGGGGGCATAGTAAGGGTCTGGAATTCTAGCTGCCTCATCAAGCCAGAGGGGGGCTGCTTTCACGCAAGAGGAAGGACTGAAGAGCAGTTAGCAGCTTTGCTAAATTTGTTTCAAAGCCCTTCCAAACAGCTAGGTACAATTTTTCTCCATCAGTGCAGCCCCACTCCAGGGAAAAATGGGCTGCTGTACTTTGGAAAGATTTTCAACAGCAAGGGCTTTCTAAATAACTTTCAGTTTAACCAGGACATCATTCAGCCAGATCCTCCCTCCCCCAGTATTCCAGTTAGTCCAAGTTTTACTGAAACATGTCAGCACTGAAAAATACAGAAGGCAGCTAAGTAGGACAGACTAAAAAGGTGTCAGAAATCCGGCATCTGTGCACAGAGCAACAATGGCAGGCCTCCTCAAAGACTAACCGTTTCAGACCTGCCATCTCGAATGCACACCAGCACCATGGGCTGAAAAAGGGGGGGAGGGGGGATCTGCAGCACAGAGCAGAAAGGCAGTGCATTCAGAGTTTCTGAGGCACATGTGATTATCTAGCTGCACAGGACATTTTGCAAATGTTAAGTTCGAAATGAACTAGTGTCTTTGCATAGCTTGAACGAACAGTTAAAAGGACTCAAATGGCCAAAACATTACCGAACCCACGCTTTCCAGGATTTGTTTGAAAATGGTCCTGTAAGAATGTGTACAGTGCGCACGCTGGGCCAGGCGAAGGTGTGTCTGTGAGCTGCTGGCACGGGGCACGGAGAAACCTGATCCTGCACTTTGTGAATTATAAACTGTTTACACCTGTCATCTCTGTCTGGGTCTCAGCTAATGACACTTGAACAATTGGCTTATGTGTGACAGAGTGCTAGGAGGCAGGGTTTCAAAGCAACCACATCCGAAAGCATTGCTATTGATGTCCACTGGAGTCTGCGGGAAATAACAAGCATGGTGACATAGGTGAGGGAGGACTTTTACCAGATTTGGGGTATTTTTAGAAGGGTTGCCTTTGAAAATGACTCCCGTGGAACAAAAGGGCCTTCACACAAGAAGATGGTCCTGGGCACACAGCCACACCATCCAGAGGGACCAAAATGCCTCAGAGACGCCAACTTCCGAGTCCTACAGTTCCCCACAACTGGAAGGGGCCCGTTGGAAAGGAAGGATTTAGTGCATCATATGAGAGTCTTTGAGTCATGTCCATCTGGCCCGGAAGGTTGTGGTAGAAGTTGTTTTGTTTTTTTTTAAACTCTGCTCCTTCCTTACTCTACTCCAGACCTTGCCATCCTCACTCTCGCCCCGACCTCTAGCAGAATGCCCTGCATGCAGGCACTGCCTAAACAAATGCCGAGTGAATCTGATTCAGGAAATGCCTGTGATCCCAGAGCAGAGCATGTCGCCGTCCTTAAGAAAGTGGGCTTTGGAGCCAGCGCGCTCGGGGATCGAACCCAGACTGCCTCACTTAGTAGTGTGTGATCTTAGGCAGTCTCCTCACCTGTAAAACGGGGCTAATAATAGGATGTATTTCAAGGTGTTGTGAAGATCAAACGAGTCATGAGACACAGAGAGTTAGATGTGAGCTTGAGGCATGGAAAACATGCTATAAAATGTGGTGATTTTGCAAAAATAAATGACTCTTAGGCAGAGGGAGCCCTTATGAAAACACACCACCTAAAATAAAGGCAAGCAAGTATTTTTGATCACTGATTAAGAAAGATTCTACAAGTCTTGTATTTTTCAGTAGCCTGTTTTTAAAGGTAAAAAAGTTTAGATTAACGTGTTTTTAATTTTCAGAAGCCCAAGGGGCTTTAAATAAAACCATATGCAATTTTATTTTTTTAAAAAACAGTATGAATCTTTTTTAAAAAGTTAAGCTTGTACAATATGTTTTCCTCTTTTAAAAAAAAGATTCTGTTGCTTTTTGGAAAGCAATTCACATCTGGGATGCCAAATTTCAGTTAATACAGTATGGAACAGCTGAATTATAATGTTTTAACTTCCTGGAACACACAAGACTTCTGATGGGAATATGGGAATGAACTTTATCTCTTCAGCTGTGTGAAAATGAAACCCATAATATTTTAGTGAATAAAAGAAAAATACATATTAAAATGAAGGCCATGAGTAACAGGGAGTGTCCATACAGCGACGACACTGGAATTTATACAATCACCCCACTGTACAGATTATAATGTCCTTTACCAATTATTGCAAGCAACAGTCCCTTTTATATTAGAATGAAAAGTAATGTAAATAGTGGTTATTTTTATTCTCAGATACTTAAGATTTACAACATTCAATTCAAATGTGTGTATGTGCAGCCACATTGAATCATAACCACGTTCTGATTAGGGAAACAAAACACAGCACTGGGAGAAAAGGGGGAAATGCTGATTAAAATTGCTCCCTTAATCCCTAGTTTTAGCCCATACAGCAGCTGTCTTCTAGCTGTCTCTCAAAATACTAAAATAACTAGTTGAAATAGAAAGTATTTGGTTAATCACTAGTCACACTAAATAGGTTCTTTATTCACACCAGCCAGATTCTTTTTGTTTTTGTTGCTGTTTTAATACCTGAGGTTCGCAACACCTTAGACGCTGTCCACATGTCCACCCATGGACATGGCAGAGCTGAGCTCATTATTATGCCAGTGTCACAATCAGAATCCATTAGTTAATTTAACATAGTCCAAGAAAAACTCATTTGTCTCCTTCCCCGTGTTTTACAAAGTGACACAGGGCCAGGTGTTATCTGGTGGAGGGGCGCGGTGAAATTAAAGTCCCTGGGTACCAGCCATTCACAGCCGTAGAACCGATGCTTATCAGGCTGGATATAATTATAGGGCCACTGAGGTCCCCTACAATACGCTGGCTACCTGCCCAACACAAAGGCTTATTCCTTAATTTGTTGCAGGCCAGAGTACCTGTGAAGTAGGCATGCATGTTTCTGTACCATCCATCACAACTTGGATAGGCAACTGCTGCTCTTTGCATTTGGGGAGCTTGGCAGCTGTTAAGCTTTTGCCTAGTTTTCAGAAAGAAAGATAGGATGTGGGTCTCCGGACGGGCTTTTAGTGGCAGAACGATGACAGCTCTGCCAGGATCCTATCACAGGCTCATTAGCTGAGTGGATATTTGAGCCTAGTCAAAGGTAGACTCCTGGACAAAGTCATCTTTTTCATTACACTAATTTACCTGAGCTGGCTTTCCAGATAATCAGCTGCTTCTACAATATCAGCTCTGCACTGTAAAGACAGATGAGGATGGGGGGGTGCAGGGGCAAGAGGTGCTGGCCAGCAGGGTCTGGGGTCCGCGTGGGGGTGTTTTCCTTGAACTGGGCGCTGCCAGAAATCCACATTATAAGTCGCAAGCAAGCAAGAAACGTGGCAGGAAGTTTAGGAAGGCTTGTTACACACTTTTTGGTTTCAAAGGATGAGGTTGGAAAATGAGAAAGAGATTGTGTGCTATGTTAATCACATAAAGTAGTGATCTTCACATAAAGTGAAGAAAGGAAATGAAGAAAGGAAAAGGAAGCCCCCAGTAAGGGATACACATTTGTTGATGAGGTATTTAACCTCTAGTGATCCTGAAAGTGCAAATTGCTTTACAGCTAGATTCATTTAAATGACGTAACCTAAAGGAAATTATATCTGCAATGTACATCCTGCAAGGAGTTGTTAAAGAAAAATCTGCATTTCCCTTCCCCCATCCCTTTTTTGGGTACTCTTAAGTTGCCTCTGTTCATGTTTAATAAGCTTTTTCTTTCTGATGTTTAGATTTGAGTGTTATTAAATTAATGGCACTTGAGTTGGACTTCAGCCTGATAGAGAGATTAGTTGAGAGCTGTTTGGATGTTAAAAATATAATCTTATCTAAGGTTTTGTGGTCTCTGAGTTGACTTTTAACTAAAAGTTCTTACTGACTTTCATGCCATTCTGTTAACTCTACCTTAAGACTAATAATTAGACTTCATTAAAATCAAGTGCTTTGACAAAGACACATGAAACAGTGTATGGGATCTGGCCCTCTCTCCAGCACGTAGCTAGCGCATCAGTTCTTTGGAGGGAGATACGTAAGATTCTTTCTCCAACCTCATTTATAATTTCACTTTTCATGGTCTATTGGGAATAAAAGATCACTTCCTCAAACTTCTTAGGTACTAAATATTTCCCTACGTGTAATTTAAAAACCCATATATTTCCTTGTGTTAAATCATTAGAAACAGTTTATTTTAGCAAGCCCCAAATCCATTAGTTTAATTTGGCAATAATCATCTTTGGGCCACATTCAATATTCTTTATCTAGCATTTTGTAAGATCCAACTCCACCCATTATTAGGGAAGAAATGTTCAATTACTCAGTTCTGATGACAAAATGTTTAAAGCCAAGTATGACTGTGAAGAATTCACCTCTGTTTGAATTGATATTTTGCTGGTAGGAGCTTTAAGTGAAAATTTAAACTTTATTGTCAGAAGTAGATAAAATAAATATCATCTTCACACCCAGGGGGATCTGAGCCAACTACATCTTTCTCAGTTCTTATTTCATTGTCCGTGCAATTGAATAAAAAATTTACTCCAATGCAATATTAAGGTCACAGATTTAATAATACACAACTTGGGTAATGCAAAATTTACTTTTCCTGAGATAACAATTTCTTCCATGTGCTGGGCATTACATGCACTTAAGCTGTGCTTTCAGCAGTGTAACTAGGTCAGGGGTTTCGTAGAATACGGAGGTGTTCATGTTACTATATGAATACCAGTGTCGTGCATTTCATGTATATTTCAAGAGCCTGTTTTTTGCAAGTACAAAGGCAAATGCTGTGTCAGTCTGCTGTGCATTACCAGGGAGTGTATACATAATAGTTTCTGAGGCCAGCCAGCACTAAGGCCTTTTAAAAAGAAGTCTGGTGCAATCTGCAGCAACCATTTCAAGGTTCCAATCCATTTACAAGTGAACTGTGTTAGTAAATCTACACCTTTCTCAAAAAATTAAAACTGAGAATATGTAGCATTTTTCTTGTACCACATATATACTGATACTTTATTTTACTGTTTGTTATCGACACATCTGTCTCTCTCATAAATTGTAAATTCTCTGAGGACGAAGATTGTGTATTCAGTTTTTCATTCATTGATCCGTTTGTTTATCCATCAGACATTTGTTAGTCTTTTCCAGGTTCACTGTCTAGTGGTGTGGGCAGATTAGTAAACAAATCATGTCAATTTGATTGTTATCATAGAGCTCTTTCATGTGGAAGAAAGGAGAGACATTAGTGATTAACTGTCAGTGGGGATCAGGGAAACCCCACTGAGGAGACAATGTTGGAATCAGTGTGTTAAGGGGAAGAGTAGGAATCCCAAGGCAAGAAAAACAATGGGATAGAGAAGTGGGGTGGCGGGGGGTGGTAGCACTGGAAAAAACCCTGGGCCAGTGCAGAACAGTGCCAAGATACAAGGAATCAGAGGAAGAGAAGAAAGCAAAGGAAGAGCCATTCTTACAAACTCAACTGATTGTGAGAAATTCTCAACCTTCCCGCTACCAAAACCCTAGTGTACATTGTTCATCTCAGGCAGCGGGCAGGGAAACCAAGGTGTGTGGGCTGCTGGGTGAGAAGGCCCCAACGCGGTTCCCGCGTGCTGCTTCCCACCGAGTTCCAGTACACCTGCCTTCCCCTCATTTTTCTTCCCACCACAGTGCCTGAGACAGTGGTTTGCGCATCAACAGACACTAATAAAAGATCAATTTAAATTGCTGAAAATAAGTAGAAGTGAAAGAGGCCCTCTCTTTGAGGTGTTTTCAGTGGAGATAGGAAGAGAGATAGGAACCAGGCAGATAATGACTAACACCAGCGACCAGAAGTTGTTTCTCCTATTTACCTCGACATGGTCCTAAAATTACTTCATAAAAAGCGCAACCCTCCCTCCCCGCAAAGGAGTAATTTAGATGTCCATGAAATTTTGGCTAAACACCAAAATGCAGTCACCATCTTCTCAGAATGAGAACAATGCATATACATTGAAAAACTAACCCAGGGCCACTTGGCCACTAAGGGAAGAAATGGGATGGGAACCCACTGGAATATAAACCCGAGAGCAGAGATTTCTTTTGTTCCCTCAGGAGACATGTCTGTCACACAGTAGATGCTCAGTAAATAGTTTTGGAAACAATCCAGACTTCACAGCCTGAGTTTACAAAGTGGCCAGGGTCAACTTAGTCACCGAGAAGATAAACTTTTGTACTTGCTCCTGGGGTAAAGAATTGCCTAGATAGGCAAAGGGGCAGACATTCAGTGAGGACGAATTTACTAACGGCAGTCAAAACAAATGAGATAAGGAAGACGAGTGAAGGCACAGAATTGCCTTGGTCTTTAGTCAAAACATTTTTTCTTGTACTAGTGGAAAATGTTTCCCCTGTCATGGAAACAATAGCTAAGACAAAGCATAGACTATCTGACCCCTGAGGATATCTTCTAAAAATTAAGTGTGTGCGTGTGTGTGTGGACACATAACCACACACATTCTATAGGAGGTTAAGAGCCTGTGAAAATAAATGGTTGCACTGAAAGGCATCTTTAACCTTAGCTGCAGCATTTTCTACTGCAAACTCTGTAATTTCTGTTGTGTTTTTGGTGGTGACTGTTCATGACTTTTTTTTTCAAGGTCTGACAGCTGCCCTCCTGCTATTTATGTGTTTCTTGTTAGGGAGCCCAGGGTCCACGACTTGGAGCTTGTAATGAGGAAAAGAAGACAATACTAATCGCATGAAAAGGAATATGAACTGGATATCACCAGAGAGACAAATCGCATTATTCTATGCCGCTTTAATTGGAAAACAGTTCTTTCATGGGGTTATTTTCACTTCAGCTGAGATAATTAAGTCTGGGCTGACACTGGTGACCAAGCTACTGATGATGTATAGTCAGTTACTAACAATGCAGCAATCAGTAATCAAAATTTATATTTCCCCCGTTACCAGAGCACAGTGGAGGAGAAAACCGTTTTTGATGAAGCTGCGAGTGAGGCTTCCTCAGGCAGCGCTCACATGTGCGGTCCTCCCAGCCTCTCGGTGGGTTAATTAGGTCTGCTTTACTTCAGTTCTGTCGTAAAGCACAACATACCTATTGTCTGCGTTTACATTAAAAAATATTTTTGTAAGCTATATGCTAGAAAAGAAGTTTCTGCATGGCTCCCTGTAATTTTTCACAGATCAAATTATATTTTGTTAGTGGTTTGGCATGAGGGTAGGTGGGCACAAAATAAACTTAGAGGTTTTAAAAGCCACTCCATGTAGCTGGCACAAATACAAGTTTTTTTGAATCATGATTAATTATCCCTGGCTTTAGCTGCAGGCATCGAAATGGAGGGGATTAGGATTGTAATTTGGATACTACTTGTGTTTATATCAGCAGTTTCCAAGCTTGTCTGCTCACAAGAATCACCTGGCGGGCTTGAGCCTGGGTGTGGACACCTGCATCCTTGATGTCTGAAGCTCTCCGAGTGATTCCACTGTGTGGGCCAGACTGAAACCACCAGTTTATACTCACAGTGTGATACATTTTTTGCATTTAGTGGTGGACAGAGAAGCATGTACTGGTGGAGTGATGAAAAGAGAACACGCATGTTCGACTGGGCAGCACTTGCCTCCAAGGTTCAAGTTGGAGTTAAAATTGGAATCAGAAACGCCTGTCTCTGACCCTGGTGAGAGACTTTGAGCCCCAAGAAGAGGAGCCTACTGTGACCCAGCTGGTGAGAGAAGCAACTTCAAAGTGGCCAAGGTGGACTCTGGAAAAAAGGGGAAGTGAGTTGGGAAGAATGAAGCCTTTGCCCCTCACGCAGCATGGAGCTCAGTGTTCACTGCATGAACGAGTGAAAAGACGAGAAACCAGTTACACTCGCTGGTTGCTCGCCTCCCAGAACGAGGTGCTGGCAGAGGGTGAAGGATGCTCTCCATCCATCATGTCCCACACAGTAGATGCCTCTGCACTCAACCCTCTTCGCTTTACCGATAAAGTCTCGTCTTCTCTCCAGCTTAGTCACTGTCTCCTCTTCTCTGGGCCCAGTCATGCTGGGATAGTCTAAGGTGACCATTCCAGAAAGGAATAGCCATTCGGCTTCTAGGAAGTGGGACATACTGCGGGGATGCTTCAGAAGTAGCCTTTGTCCTTCCTTTGCCGTGGAAGGTGACACCACGACAGGGCGCCAGGAGCCTGCCCAGGAATGAATGTGTGAACAGAAGAAAAAAGGTTCTCGTGCGTAGCACTGGAATCTTGGTTATGGAAAATAAAATGAAAATATGAAGGGTGTTTGCTTCGAGCTCCTCTGATCTTTGTATTTGACTTCACTGCGCCCTGGCTTTCTGAGTCTGTTACATTTTTATCTGACAGCTAAAAAATGAGGCAGCCATTCATATGGCACACAGGCGGGTTTGTAATATTGTACAAACTACCAGCTATCATATACATCTGTCTGCGTCACAGACAAACTGATCACTACTGACACCATGGTATCCACAAAGCTCCCTCACTCTCATCCTATATTCCCGCCATTCCCATGGCTGGACATCTTGGGAGGGGGCGGGGTCCCGGGGAAGCTGTGGGGGTTGGCAGAGTTCAGTAGGTCTGAGTTCCAGGTTTGCCTCTGGAGACACAGATTTTTAAAAACCATTTTAAACATTTTGTCTTGTTCCAAAAATTAAACCCATGCAGAAAAAACATAAAAGTACAACGTAAAAAACGAGTCTCTTTTCTCCACCTGACCTCCAGTCCTCCTCCCTTGGAGACACCCGGTATTACCAGTTGCTTGTATAATGGGCTTAAAATATTCACAACACTTTTTAAAGAATCAGTCTTGGTTTATAGTTCAGCATTCATTTAAAAAAACGCCCCTTTTACAATCATTGTAGCACTCAGTGTGCTGGCACTCAGAAACACTCAAAGCCACTTGAATCAAAACCAACAAATATTTAACGAGGACCTTCAATGCATAAGATGTTGCCCAAGCAAGGCATTTTTAATGAGGTCTTTACATGTATATATTTCATATTTTTTGGTGTACAACCAAAGAATCTAAATGTATGTCTTTGCTTTAAATCCTTTTCTCAGAAACAAAGAGCGTCTCTTCCTTGCCCCCACCCCTCTCCCTCCTAGGACTCCTCAGGCTTTCACGCATTCTCTGATTGGAGGTCCCCTGTAGGCCCAGACCTCTGGATGGGTGGTGGTACATTCTGGCCAGAGTACTACCACTCATACCTTCTTCCAGGTGGGCTAGCTCAAGGATTTGACCGTCCCAAAAGAAGTAAAACTTCTCTCTGAGTTGCATGAGAAGAGCAGCTACAGCACTCTCCGCTCGAAGACAGAAGTACGAGAGACAGCCCCTGACAAAGCAGACGTCCCCACCCACGTCTTGTCTGCAAAGTGGGGAACACCCACACTCTGCAGCCCACCGAGGCGTTCTGGGCTGATTGTACAGATGAGGGCCCCAAAGCCCCTCCAACTCCAGCCAGCAACATCTGTACGTCCTTTCTCCAGCTGGCCGGCCCAGCTGTTGTGGCGTCAGGAGAAAGTTATGAGTCACTGGGAAGGGATTCCAGACAAGAGCAGAGTTAAATAGTCTCTTGGGGTCTGTAGTCATTGGCAATTGGGCCTTAGTAACAAGCCAGTGGATGACATTCATCCCCAGGAAGGCCACACACCAGAGCTTGACTTTGCACCCCACGTTTGAATACCTTCTCTGAGCTTTGCAGAGATGAGAAGAGGCAGGACAGGGTGTATGCTATATGTTCACTCTCCAAAAAGGCTCTGTGGCTCATTTGGTTATGACCGTCTCTCTTTTTGCTACTGAGCACTACCTAGCCAAGCCCGTCAAACTGGGATCCTCAATGAATGAGACCCGGCCAAAGCCCTAGGAGTCTCTCTTGAATCCTCTGATTCCAGACATATTATTTTGTCAGTAGAACTGTAGAGGCCACTTCCAGCAAGAGCTTGAGTCAGTGGCAGGATTGTGCTAGCCCACCTCTGGTTTGCTCCACTAAGCAGTGTTTTCTCACCATGTGGGAGGACTTGTTAGGGTGTCCACCAGTCACGGGCAGTCCTGCTCTCCACCGGAACCTTGAACACTGCCCAGTTTCGCCCCACATCCAGTGCCTCACTCCTGTGGACGACCTTCCCTCCACCCCGGAACTCTTCCAGCCTCCCGTCCTCAGAGGAGGCAGGCCAGTCCACGTATGTGTTACTGGGACTACTAGAAAGTTCCTCATTTTTTAGCAGAAATTATCTCCTTATAGTTCTGCCCATTGATTTTAGTGTGACCCTCATAAAGGTCTTCCAGGTTTCTCTTCAAATATCTGAAAATGCCTGCCCTCGCCCCTTGCATTGCCACTGTTCTCTGGGTTAACCCCGATTATTCGGAAACTGTTCTGATGGTCTTTCTTGGTGTAACACTTATTCATTATTCAGTATTTGTTGGGAATTCACCGTGTAGTAAGCTTTGTTCCAGAACATGGAGATGCAGTGATGAACAAGACAACTTGCCCATGCGAAGCTAACATTCTGATGGGGCGGGGGTGGGGGGCAGACAAAAGCAAACAAGAATATACATATGGAAATGCCAACAAGTGACAAATTCATTACAGAAATTGAGAATAAAGTGATGAAAAAGAAAAAAGAGCATTGGGTTGCTTTGTGGGTCAGGGAAGGCCTGTTCAAGGAAGTGGCGTTTTAACTACATTCTGAATGACAAAAGTGAGCCAGCTGTGTGAAGACCAGGACCATGCCAAGTAGAGGGAGCAGGAGTCCACGAGGCGGGAGTGAGTGCGTCTCGGGGAGGCCAGGCTGCGGGGCTGGAACAGAGGGGAATGGTGGATGGTAACAAAGAGGGGCATGAAGGAGTTGGCGCATTTTGCACCCAGGACAGCAGGTTTCAACTTTGTTGTAAATGCAGTAAGAAGCCACTAGAGAGTTTCCTCAAGAGAGGACATGATCTGGTCTATGTTTCTAAAAAGACCAACAGGTGCTCTGGGGAGATTAAATGGCAGGAGGGCCAAGTGGAGTTAGGGAAACTCTTCAGGAAGCTACCGGTTATCCACGCGGGCGCTGATGAAGGGTGGGACCATCACAGGTAGCGGGTCGCGCGTAGAGAAGTGGGCAGATCTGACATGCGTTTGGGTTGTAGATTCCAGATCTGGACGTTATCTCTCAATCCTCTGAACTCCCAGAGTATGTCCTTTGATGTGTTATGTTGACATTGCTCCCTACTGTGTCATAGCTAGCTGCTCGTATACCATGTCCCACAGTGGTCTGGGGGCTCTCCACAGGCGCAGACCCCCTGACAAGGCCACGGCCCGGGATCCCGCACTGTCTCAGTGCGGTGCCGCCTGCTTGCCCTTACTGGACTCAGCCATTTCTTGGGTGAGTGAATGGATGAGTGAAGGCAAACTACTAACAAAGCCTGTTTCTTATTTTATTGAAAATTAAGTTCTCTGTCACTGCTCACACACTTGTTCAAAATTTTCTCATGCCTCATGTTCTTACTGGTAACTGCCAAACATCAGAGTAGTAATAACTCATGATGTGCAAAAGCAATGGTCCTTTTGAATAAAATTACTTGCCAAAAAGGGAAAAATTACCAACAATGCTTAACCTTCAAATCCACCTTTCGTGAGCTGGAGGAGGAGGCGTTCTTAGCTCCCTGGCTTTCCGGTGGCGAAGCGGTGCCCGGGCTCGGGCGGCCCTGCTCAGGTGCGCGCAGCGTCCCACTCTCTGCTCGTTGAAGATTCCGGGCGAGTCTCAGCCTTCTTTCACATCTTAGTGTTGCTGGCAAGGGCTGATTAAATAGGTGCGTGAAGAACACATCTGCTTATTCTTGCATAACAGTTCAGAATGGCTTTTCTCTTTCTGCTCTGTGGAGTGATGGAGACTATGTTCACTGAGCAGGAAGAGCGTCGCTGGGGCCTGTGCCATCTGAAAAGGAGTTCATGCATCATCCCCTCTCCACGTGGTCCCTGGCTGTGCCTTTTCCAACTTGCTGTGCAGACCTTCGCATCCTTCTTGTCCTTCCCAGTGAAAGCCTGCGTGACCCAGATGGACTTCTGGGCTTTCCGGCACCAGGCGATGAGTGGCTTTCAGAACGATTTGTGCCTTTCCTCCCCAAGGGCCTCCATTTCTTCCCCAAGAAGGGCAAGTACATGCGTGCAGAGACCTTTGTGCTCTCCCGCTGTAGCCAGCTGCCTGGGCACCGCCGCTGGCCTGGGCTCAGGTCTCACACTCACTTTCTCTCTGATCTGTTGCCTCTCATTCATCTGACCCTCAGCACTTTGATTTGGCTTCTGCCTGTCACACTCAAGCTTATCGGATAATTTCACTTTCTCCTGATTCTGGTCTCTCTTGCAGAGACTGTAATTACAGTGATTGCCTGCTATGCTATTAGGGGGACTGTGATTTATTAATTTATTTATTTTTAGATTTAGGGGTTAATTGGTAATATCCATGCACTGTTTTCCCTCCAGATAATTTGGATTGCTGCTCCTAACCACCTGCCTGCATTTTATCTGAGAGTGAGAACTGGCTGCCATTATGCCTGATGCCTGTGTCTGCTTTGTGAGAAATGCGGCAGGGGCGGTGTGTGGAGAGGCCCCTCAGAGAGGAGGGGAAGACGGTAGGCCCCCCTCCTCTGCCGCCCCCAAGGTAACAGCTGCCTTCCCACATTAGTCTGGACTTACAAATCCTTCATTTTATTAATTAGTCCTTCAACTTTCTAGGATTAACTATGAAAAGAAAGTTGCAGGTATTTGAAAATGAAAGGCATGTACTTATAACAAAGCAGGGGCAGGCACTGCCAGGTGACGATCTTCCTCTGAGAATGGGGGCTGGAAAAAACCATTCCCAGGCTCACTTCTTAGGGAAGAGAAAGATTATAGGCTGCAGACATTATGGACTTTCCTTTGGAGAAACCACTACCATGAATGCACAGAAAACCCGTGGCATCAACACCTGTACCACAGAGAGAGGAGGGGGGCTGATCCACCTGCAGCTGGCTGTCAGGAGGAGAAATGAAGTGCCCTCGGGCTGGGGTTGCTACTCTGGGTGAGGCAGTCGCTGTGCTGTTGCTGGATTTCACTGCTCACCCACGAGAGGCGTGAGACCATCTCCACCAGCATCACCTCTACTAGTGAGCATTTTTCATCCTGTAGAAGCGTGTCCTTGTCAGTTCCTGGTACGGACAGGGGCCTGAGCCCTGCTATGACAAGCACAAAACAGGAAATTAAGACTAGATGACTCAGACAGCAAGTCCTAGTCTCTGAATTATTCTCGCAAGTAAAGGATAATATGATACACATGTTAAAAATAAAATCAGATCACAGTTTTTAAATTCTGTAAGAATCCTGAGATGCAGTGTGGGATAATCAGAGCGTTCCTGGGTTCAGGAAAACCAGAGGCTGTCCTTTCCCCTTTGTATCCCATTTCCAATCTCTTCAGGGACGGAGGAGTAAAGTTCTGCAGTCTCTTCTTTGAACAGATGTGTTTCAGAGAGTTAAATTTATCAGACTTCAGAAGAGCAACATGGGACACGTACCCCTGTGGGGGCAGCCCCCAGTAATCAAACCTATTAATATTTTTGCAGCAAAATGTATAAAGATGTATAAATATCCTAAGAGTTGTATATAAATAAGAGATTAAAAAGAAGACTATAAATGGTCTCACGCCCCATTCAAGTCAAGTTTTATGAATAGAAAAAACTTTTGATTTTCAGGTTTGGAGGTTTGCTTTTGGTTTTTGTGATTGCAAATGAGGAACTGTGGACCTGTATTCCCAAAACCGATTTGCTTCATCCACATTTAGAAGGAAGAGATAAAAACGAATCTTGTTTTTCTTTTAAACTTAAGGAGACGTGAGGCAGATTAAATGAAAAACCACTGCTACCACCAAAATAATTCATCCAGACGCTGACCACCTTCACCGCTATGAATGGGTCTTTAAATCTGTTTCTGTACAGTGACCTTTAAGTCACCTATGTAGGGAATCAAGTCATTAAGTGGTAGAGATATTTAAACAAACCCATCATTTCCTGGAGCTTACCCTCATTGGCCTTAAGGAAGCATAGTTTCAGGATGTTTGGAAAAGTTATTAATTTTGAGGGTAGGATTTCACATGGAAAACAAACGAACATTTTAGCGAGAGTTATCCCTAGATCTGACTGATTGGGGAGATGCTCTCTCCACCCTCGTTCAAACCCATAGCTGCTTCCAGTAAATCCAGCCTGACTCATGAGTAGCTCCTTATGTGTAAACAACACAAATCTAATAAAGATATTAATTTCAGAAAAGCTTAGCAATACCTACCAAACTCAATAATAAATTTGAATAGGTTTAAATGTGTGGATTTGAAATTTTTATCTGGTTCATCAGGGCATAAAGCAGCCCCCCCTTTAATAAATAAAATACGCTTCCTAAAGAATGTAAGAAAAATGCTTCCAGCTCATTTTTGTTCAGGCTGTGATTAGATGTACAGACAATAATCCGCCGAGTTTATCGGTATTTTACTGAAGATAAGCACCAGTCAGCAGTCTCATGCTTTGTTATGGAGCAGATCCTACAATGATATTATGTCTCCTGATACAAAATTAGAAGCTTGTAGTCCAATTTAAACTCTATTTTTAGCTTTCAGCATACTGGGGGGAGCATCAGAGCTCATTGAAAGAGACAAGAAATGCAATGAAAAATGGCGTGCAGGGAACAAGAGAGAACTTGATACAAAAGGATTAGTTCAAGGAAATGTTTTTCACATCCTGATGTTGAGACTTGTTACCAAAAAAGCAGTAAGAGTTTGTAGGGTTCATTCAAACTTCCAATCATCTTTGATTGGTGATATTGTTATTTTAGGCTGTTACTCAGCGCTCCAAGGAGGAGAGATTTGCAGGTTGTTTTTACTTCTCTCCGAGCCAAGTCTGAGGTTGACTTCAATTCCAGAATGGGGAGGAGCACGCCCCTGCAGCCTGCTCAGCCTGAGCAATCCCGCAGTAAGCGAGGAGCAGGACGGTGAGAGTTATGACTTCGGAGACTCTGTTTTCTATTAACTACACTGAACACACACAGAGGAGAAGTGATCAGGGAGAAGCAGCCTGTCAAAGGCCGGTGACTGCTCTATTTTAGTTAAAATCAGTTTAGGATTTTGACAAAGGTTCATGGAAAACTCCAGTCACTAAGATGTCTAGTTAAAGTCACTCTAAAATGTCTAAGGGTTGCGGGAAAGTGCCTTCAATTTAGGAATGTTATGTTTGCTCTTTGTTTCATTTTAATGAAGTTACAAATGAACAGAAACTTAGAGGAATGTGACAGTCACTCAAATAGCATCTGAAATGAATGAGTGAATGAAAATTCTGAGATTTTACTCCACATTTCTGCCCCACCCCCATTTCTTCTGCCATATTCTTAGAAGGAAGAAGTAATCAGACACAATCTTTATTTTGCTATAATTATTAAAACAAACTTTAGATGAAGTGAAAAAATACATCCTTTACATTAGACAAGTAACTTGAAATTTTTTAGGCAGAGCGAAATGGTCCAATTTGACTTTCTGAAAATCCGGTTGGCATGGAGTTGTTTATTGTAACAATCTGCTCTCTGGAGCTCGTCCTTCTACCCAAAATGTCTCGATCCCACCTGCCCCTCCGAACCCCACGGTCCACAGCAAACCAGCATGTGGTCCGCCAAGGCTTTCTCCAACCAGAGCCCTTCACTGATCATCCCGCCCACTTAACTCAGCAATACCTTCACCTCCAGGCAGTGTTCTTCCCTACGGAACTTTAATGTCGTCTTGAAAAGTTATTGTTGTCTGTTCACGTTCTATTTTGAGACGATGAGCATGTCAGGCCCACCTACTAAACGGTGAGGCCCCACGGGGGTGGGGAGGGGCTCGCGGGACCTTTTACTCCCATCTCTGTATTAGCGTCTAGCACAGAGCTGGCTCCCAGCAGAAAACAGGGAATCAGTAAGATGGAAATCAGGCAATGGAAGTAATGAGCATCAGGCAGCAGGCCAAGGAGAAATGAATGAGTTTTGGCTTCCTTTCTGAAAGCAGCACAATGTGGGGACAGAGCTTGGTGGAGGAGTCGGGCGTTCTCAGTTGCTGCTTAGCTTTGCCACTTTTGAACTGTGCCACATTTTATAAGTGACCTGACTCCTCAGGGCCTCAGTTTTCCTAATGGTAAAATAAAGAGGGTATCTGGCTCTGCCTCTGGAGCAGATGTTTGAGTTCAGCCAATGACAGAAGTTGAAAAAGATGGAAGTGGCGAAAAGCTGGGATGTGATGTTGGTAAACGGGGGAGGGGTCATTGCCAGCCCATTGAGATCAAGATAGTTTTTGCCATAGCATTTTCGGGTCTGCTAAGATCAGGACTAGAACTGCAGAGCCCTGAAGAGTCATTAGAGTGTATCTGAGACACTGGAGCAGCGTGCCTTAAATGCACTGACTCAGGAGTCTGTGCATGCCTGTGCATGCCTGTGCATGGTGGGTGGGGGGCGGGGTTGATAGAAAGAAAACTGTTATAACAAAGAATCACCTGAAACACAAAACTTGCCTTCTCCCTTCAAATGATAACAGGTTTATAACCAACTTTAATTTTTCCAAAACTGTTCTGTCTAAATATACTTCTAAACTCACAGCCGTTTTCTTGCCCCTTTGTGATAGTGTTTCAGATCTAAAATGGAACATCAATTATACACAGTCGATTAGTCGATATTTATTATTATACCCCATTGAACATCATCACCAGTCTCCAAAACATGTCGAAGTTAAGGCCCGTGGCATTTCCCTTTCCTCCGAAATGGGTCTTTCTATGTTTCTGCGAATGGCTGAGAAGGGGAGGAGAGAAAGACTAGATGCTTTATGAAGAGGCTAGAGCTATTTTTCTCATTTGCATGAACCTTGTATCTTAATGCAATATCACCAAAGAGTCGGCCAGCATGGTCCCTGTAGACTGGGTATGCAGTGAAGGTTTCAACCAAAATCAGTGGGTCCGAGTTGTTTCGAATTCCATTTGCGAAGTCTTCTGTGGCCCCGCTATGCGTCCTCTTAATGCTACAGCCCTGGAAAAGAGCTGTCTAGGTCAGGGAAGGACACCGGCTGTCCAAACACTCTGATTCTCAAAATGTCCCTTTGTGAGAATAATCTGGCGTTCAGATCTCTACAAGACAGGTCTCCGACATTCGGCACGCTGGATTTTTTGCACAAACACCTGCTCTCCCCTCCTCTCTCTGGGCAGAGGTTTCTTACACCAATTTCAGGAGTGTCCAAATCGGTTTATCGTATCAGCGAGTGAAGCAGGCAGCCTTGTTCTTAGCCTTCATAACAGACACTATTCTCCATGGTGTATTGACTTTAAAATATTAATATTAAGGAGGCTGTAAGCGGGCCAATGGTTTCACTTAACACAGTGGTATCACAGGATAATCAATTCCTCCTAAAACTGCGGTTGAAAAGTGTTTGCATCTTTGCAATCACCTGAAGCCTGCACTCACAGGGCCATAAAGTGGAATGAGCCTTGCACGCCTACATGGTTGTAAGCCACTGTGCACTCCTTTCCTAGACTTTTATTACTGAAGCCATTAGGGACGTTCAGCTACTCTGTCCACGTAAACACAGATGCATCAACCTGTATTCATGTATTCAACTGTTACCTTAAAAGCAGTTCCCATTTATGCTAGCATCTCTTTCCAACCTTCTTTTTGCTCCCTGCTCTCTGATGTATGGGAAAGGATGTAAATGTGGCGTCACAGACCTAGGTTTGCATACTGGCTTTCCCTTTCTATGGATGTGCTGCAGATACTGACCGTGTACTGTCTGGATGTGTTGTTTAGCCGTTCTGAGCCTCAGTTTCCTTGTGTGCAAATGGAGATGATAAGGCCTGTCTCCCCAGTTGCTATGATGTTACATAAAGCAATATGCTTATGTACCTCATATGCAGAAGGTGCTCAGTAAACCTCACTTCCATCCTATCCATTGTCCATTTCCCAAATCACTGTTGCCCTTTGCATTCATGTGAGCACTGGGATCCCTGCTTCTGAAATCACACAGCATGAGTTACGCCATGCTGAGAAAGACTCTCCTTCCTCTCCAGCTGTCCGCCTCCAGAGAGAGGAAGCTGGTGACCTCCAGGAGGAAGGGAGGGAAGGAGAAGTGGGGAGGGCTTCTCCACTGAAGAAGTAAAACACCAGTTACTGACCTGGGGCCTACCTGAAACTTCTTAAGGAATTCCAGGAAAAGTTACTACAGGGCAATTTTTAATATCTCAACTGACAAACATTGTTTGAGGGCTACAGTTTTTGTGCACACTGTCTCACTAACAATCTGGAGATAACTCTACCCACTCCAGAAGTGGAAACTGAGGCTCAGGAAGTTTGAGCATTTTGCCCCCCGTCCCAGCTAGTCCGCAGAACCGAGGAATTCGAACCCCATGTTTTTACCCACTGCTCCCCTGTATTTATTAGCAATAGTTTGATTTCATGTAGGAGCTTTTAAACCAATTTCAATTGAGATTTTTAAAGACAGTCACACTGGAAAGGCAAAGATGAGGAGGTCAGAAAGCTGGAACAATAAGAATGAAAATGTTCCCCTTAGTGTAAAGCCCAACTAAACTCAGAATGTGAGTAAACGGTAACCACAGCAGTCTCTTTGGCCCGGTCAGAACTACTTGCGGGACTTGAAGTCTGCGATGGCGAAACAAAGGCAGTGTTCACCGTACTGGGACGTCTCTGCTCCAGCTTGAGGGACCTTCCCCACGTCCCTGCTGTGCCGAGAGCGGCCCCCCAACGGCAACACTGCAGTGGGCCTATTGCACCCCTCATGTTTGCCGCACACAGTGCCACTAACTGACACACTGATGACCCCTAGTTTCCAAACCAAATGCAGTTTAGGGGGCAAGCAGGGAGAAATGCAGAAAAAATCAGCCCTGTTCTCTTCAGAAAGAGCACTCACCAGGGGCACAGAGCTTTTACTGCCCAACCTCTGCCATAATCTCAAGCGAGTGCCTGAGATAGCCGCCACCAGAGCCCAACTCCATGCCCCACACGTGGAGCTCCGGGCCTCGTTCCGCTCCAGCCCCTAGTCCCCCTGCCCAACCCTGCACCTCCAAGTGGTACCCCTGGCCTTGGAAATGAGTTACAATGGCTCAGGGTCACTCCATGCACTGTCCTCCCTAATTACTGTCACATACCCATTCCCTTGTTCATTGGGGGCACAGTCACCAAGAATTTTATAATCTCAGAGCCTGGAGGGGTTTCAGAGGCTTTTTTTTTTTACATTTTACACATATCTTCAATGTACCAGGTGAGCAAAGTAGGAGCCAGTGAGGCTAGGTAACTTGCCCAGGGTCACACTAATATCGTCCTCTTCTTTCTATTAATGGCAGTGTGAATTACTGATTACCTTTAAAACTTCCTGTGATGGCTGTAGAAATGTGCTTTTTAAGAGAGTTACTGAAACATGGTATTGATTTTTCTAACAGAAAAAGTGCCGCTGCTATCATTTCCTTTTTCTTTCTAAGCCACACTTATCAAGAGCATTTTGTATTTGCTAGTTCACAGGTAAACAATTTTTCTCATCATTTTACTACTTATTATTAAAATGTTCATTGGATGCCAATATTCTGGAAGATGCTGTTGTTGTACCAAGTCAGACACAAATTATAATGACACAGTTAAGTCCAAGTCCAAGTGCACTGATGAACTATTTGCTGCAGCTGGACATGCAGACAGTGTGGAGCAGCCCAACTGGGTCTTTAAAACAAGCAACGCCCATTCATCTGTGTGCACAGGCATTGGGTCCCACCAGATTCACCTGCTAAGACTGACACACAGCAACCTGCACATGATGGCAAAGACGAGCAGGACACCTCAGGCAGCGATGGTGATATGCTTTTCCTGAGTGGCAGGAAGGTTGCCCTCAGAGCCTTTAGGGGTCAGGCAGTAAGGTCAAGGGGGTGAGAAAGGCTTCCTCAGACAACGGAAAGCGGTGGGAATGTTTCCAGCTGGAGAAGGCCAGCCCTCTGCCTTGGGCAGCCACTGCCCGCCCAGAATGTTGGCATGTGTAATGTTGGCTAGCAAAGCCAGGTCTCTGATTTTTTTTTGTCTGAATCTAAGTAAAATTTTACAGAGAAGGACTTGGGGTACTTCTCAGGCAGAGAACAGAACTAGTTTGAGATCAGCGTGAGTGGTACCCTGCTTGGGAAGCCAGTCCTAGTGGCTCTTGTAAAATTAATCTGATGAGTCGGAAATAAGATGTGGTGATGTGATGTCATTCTCTGACGTGATGATCATTTCCAGTCCTAGTGACATTCCCTTGGCTTTGCTGTCACAATGACCTGCCATATGACAAAGGTGTGAGGGGGCAGAGTGAAAGCTCCAGTTATTGAAAATGTTTGATATTTTAAAGACAATGATCAACACATGCAGTCACAGGATCTTCAAACAGGCCCCTTTTTAGCCCCCTTCGTTTGGTCCTCAATCTGGACCACCTGAAAGCTAGTTTCCTGGCCAGTCAGACCCCTGAAAGGTTCGATTCACTCTCGGCAGTCGAGACACAACAGCGTTTGCATCACAGCTCTATCGTTCAGTTTGGTCTGAACAATCACAACACAGGGAATTTTTGTCCGGGCTCTGAGTGTGTAGCAAGTCAACACGATTCCTGCCCATCTGACTCACAGTACTGTTGCTTAATTAATTTTAGATGAACCCATATAGATCTGATAAATTCACCAACAGAGGCCTATTAAAATTAAGAATTTTCTTAAGGTTTTACACTAATTTTGTGGGTTGGGAAAGAATAGGATTATAACTGTATAGTAATGGTGTATTTTACAAAGGGCATTTCTCTTCAGGCTAAGAATAGTGGAAGGCTGAGACAATTAGATGAAAGATTCAGGCATGATAAGCTTACTTCTGAACTAAATTCCATTGTTTCCAATCCTCATATTGACAGTCTTCCCATTATCTACCTTCTGGGTAGCTGCTTTACTCTGTATAAGCACAGCCACAGAGAGAGAAACCAACAACTGTTTGCAGATGCTTAAAAATACTTTTAGGTAGCACTTTTAAAGTTTCAAAGATTAGTTAAATAACCTCTTTAATATCAGCAGTGCAGCCAGCTCAGGGTTTTGAAACTCGGGAGAGTTCTGGTCCATTTCTGTTCTGCTGGCTGGTGCAAGTCTGCACGGCTGTGGTCTCAGTGGGGAGACCCAGCCCGTGCTCTGCAGGATGGAAAGTGGCGGCGAGACCGATCTGGGTTCTATCCACGAAGTGTTCACTTCAACAAGAAAATAGAGTGTCTCTATATCTACAGTGGTTAGAGCCCAAAGTCGTGTAGGAAGGGGATAATATATCAAAAGCCCAGTTGAAGAAAACTGTCACATGTTCATGTGAACTCACCAAGTTTAACCAGTACAGCCAGAACACTCACCCATGTGATGTACATGTTAACAACCAGATGGTATGATGATAGAAAGACACGTAAAATAGCTATTTTTCCTGGCTAGAGCCCTACTGTAAACCTGGAGATATTTCAATAACCCATCTCAGCCATGCCCCTGACTGTGTGTAAGCATTAGGAGAAGCCACTGAATTGCATAAGAGATTTCTTCTGCAGGCAGTGCTCTTCCTGCCAGCTTCCGGGGTTCAGAATGTTGCATCTGACCTATGCAATCTTAAGATGGAAAAAGATACAATTGGGAAATATAATCAAATAGCAGGACTCTGTCTTACTAGCTTGTAGAACATTTGTGCAAAAATGAATGTAATTGGGGAAGGATAGAGGTTCATTTGACATGTCAAGAACAATAATCTATAAAAGTACGCATATATTTCCAGAGCTTTCTAAAGAAATGAGAATCAGCCCTTTGAGTCTCCATTATCCTTCCACTGTGTGCCGCGAACTCTCTAAGATAATATGCTCTGTATAATCCTATAATACTGCTCGTGAGTCCTTGGTACATGTTGCCACTTCCTCTTCTCCATATATTTTCTCATCCAAAATGTAATAGCTGACTAGTGTCTGCTGTGTGTTTTACTTAACTCTTATTATTGATTTCACCTCTTTAATGTTTTACTGAAGCAGGAACCATGAGAAGCAAATAAGGGCACCTCAGAGCTTCTTCACTTTGGGATCAGATTCTCCAGAAATGGAAGAACTGCAGAATGCATGAATAAATGAATGAACAAAGGGTTGCTTTTAACCTGTCTGTAAACACATGATTATGTCTCCTGGTAATGGGTCACCCTTTTGAACAAGTAATCATTTAAAGTTTAATTTTAATCTACACATCAGAGCTGAAGATATGAAATTACTTAGGCTACTCTTTCAGCTCTCCCTCCCTCTCTAATTTTCAAGATACGGCAAATTAATTAATGTGCTGCACTTTTCAACTAAAAAAAATGAAGGCCCAGCTATGTCTGTAAAATTATAAGTTGTAATGCAACACACTGGGCTTGTTAATGCTCCCTTTTTTGGCTGAAAAAGAGAGACATAGGTATCTTATATTAAATGGCATTCTAAAAAGCGTAAGTTAGCAGTTTGTTACTAAGTTTGACTTTTCTACGCACAGATCTTAAATGATTGATGGACTGATATAGAAAAGCTTTGTTCAGAAAAGATCACCTTTGGCAGGCTACATCTAAGACCTTACTACTCTGGAGAGATGAAAAGATATCCTCACTTTACATTAATTTCCCCAACAGATCAACACTTATTTGAAATATGCCTCAGACTTATGCGGTATTTGCTGTTTTAATAATCTGTTTTTCACTGTATCCAGCTGCTCTAGATGGAATGGCTTTTACTTCTAAGATTTAGGAGAATTTTTCTGCACATAAAGAACATCTTTAGGAAAATACAGATGGGTGGAACAGTATATCTGGCATATTTATTCACTACTATTTCTTTTCAAGGTAGTATATGAGACTAAAATATACAGAGATATGCTTTTTTAAAATCAACAATACCATTTCGGGATGTAGCTTTAGATTCTCCCTATAGTATTCTTTAGAATCTGAAAAAAGGCCATTTACTTTTTTTAAATCATAGATTATATAGTCTTATGTGTGTCTAAGGTCACTGTAGAATTACATAAACTAGTATGGAAATCTCAACTAAAGGGGTCAAACAGGTAATAGACTAAGTGAAGTTATAGGGGGTGAGTCTGTGTGTGATGGGGGAGGGGTGCAGTGCCCGAGATGAAGTGTCATGTAAGTCAATATGAAAGGTATTTTGATTTTTATATAAGAAGGTTAGAAATCTCCTAATTGTCTAATATTGGCAACTACAACTTTTTGAAAGCTCCTTGGCTGGCCAAACAAAACACGTCTGAGGGATGTCATATTGCTGTAAACCTGCTGAGAAGGCAAATGTATTCACCTTAAAAAAATGTTTCCTCCGTTGCCCACATTTTGGGGAATGTGGTTTCATAACTGTGAACTAGCCACCTATGATGGCCTATTTATTATAGGCTCAGGACAAAGGAACTAAGGTTCCACATCACATGTTTGGGGAAAACTTTGCAAAGGGACTCTGATACGTGGGGGAGCGGGTGCCCCAGGTAATGAATGGATGGATACAGTTTCCTTATGTAAAACACAGTAATCAGTGAATTCACACTGGTCAGGATATGACGCAGAGACCTCTTTTCTCTTCAATTTATCCTCAAGACCATTTCATTTTATGGAGTTGAATAAAGCTGACTTGCAAAAAAGAAAAAAAATTCTTCTTTGCTCTTTGGCAGGGTGAAGTAGAGAAATAAAGTCTCCCCGCTGAACTACTATGAGGTCAGAAGCCTTGCTGCTATATTTCACACTGCTACACTGTGCTGGGGCCGGCTTCCCAGAAGATTCTGAGCCAATCAGTATTTCGCATGGCAACTGTAAGTACCCACAATCCCACTCTCTCCCTTTGGGGACACTGTAGCCTGCGTCAACCAGGAAAACATAAAAATTAAAACGTTAATAAAATAGCAGACTTATTAGGCACTTTTAGCTTGTGTAGGTGGCAGAGTTCATTCAAGTCTAGTCACATCGGTGAGATGCCTGTTCTCTAACTCCATTCAGTGTCGCTGTAGGGCAAATGCGGGAGCGTTTACAACGTCCCTCAGTGCCTTTGTGAAGTCTCTGACTGCGTGGGGGCCACGAGCTCGCCTGCAAACCACCTGTGGGAGACGTCGCTCTCACTTGGGTATTGCCAGTACTGCACATTTCCATATGTGATTAATATATGAATGTTGTTATAAGAACAGAAAAACAGTAAGACTGCTTCGAAGAACTTGAGAAAGAAAAATGAACTTTGTTTAGATTTAGGAGTTATATCATTGCTAAATTCAGGTAGAGTGAATTTTAATTCAGAGGATCAATTTTATAACTTTCCCTTGGTTTGCTTCATTGTCAAGGGCAGAGAGCAACATGATCAAGATTCAGACAGAAAACTGTACTTGAACAACAATTAAATAAAAAAGAAAAAAAAAGAATTCAGTTCACTCCTCAAATGAAGAAAGTTTTACCTATGTGTTGGATGGAATGAACAATTTACTACTTCTTTTACTTTCCTATAAACACAAAATATTTTATCACAGTAAAGGTGAAAGAAAACACTTTCCCCAAATATTTTTCCCATTAACTACCCCAAAACAAACACTGAATGAACCATACAAAAGATGTTTAACATCTTTTCCATTAATATGGAAAAGGAACAAAATCCATTAATACCCAGCGTTCTCCTGGATGGTCTGGGTTGAAAGAGATAATTTTACATGAAGGTGAGGTGGCAACACTGATTCATAAAACAATTAGAGAACAAAAGTCAAAGCATGACTAAGGCCAAATGATGTAGTTCAAGATCATCATTTTTGCCCTGGCTGGTGTGGCTCTCAGTAGATTAAGCACCAGCCTGCGAACCAAAGGGTCGCTGGTTCGATCCCCAGTCAGGGCACATGCCTGGGTTGCAGGCCAGGTCTCCAGTAGGGGACACATGAGAGACAACCACACAGTGCTGTTTCTCTCCCTCTCTTTCTCCCTCCCTACCCCTTTGTCTAAAAAAAAATCAATAAAATCTTTTTTTAAAAGATCATCATTCTTAAAGCAGCAGAGTGTGCCTAATTCAAGGTACCAATTTAATAAGCATTTATCTATCTCCATCTGAGAGTTACACAGAGGAGACCCCAGCCTAAATGTGCTGCTGCAAAGCAAACTTTAGAGTCATGATATTTTTTAGCAAGCTCCTTGATGAATGGGTAAATGAAACTTCAGAGCAGTGGAGGGAAAAGCATGAGATAATCCCATACTAAGCTTAATTGTGAGTCAAATATACTGTGGCTCTTGAGTAAGATACCCACTGAAAGTCATGCTCACATACTATAAGGGTTTAAAGTGAGGGGTTTGAGCATCAATCTGTGAATGGTTTTCAAGTCATTAATTATATTCCCCTCAACCATCCTCAGAAAAACAAGTATCTTTTAAATATGACTCATCTCTCTTTCCTCCTTGGTTACTTTAAAGGAATGCCCATATTCCAGAGTTTGTAGGTTTAAGGCAGAGAGACTTTTGAGATGTAGGTATTTCTGCAGGTCAGATATTATTACAAACTGCCTGCTCTCAACCAAAGAGAGTGGAGGAATACGCTCATTAACTCTCCAAGTCAGGGAATTTCCAGATCACCTGACTGGCTACACTCAGTTTGACCCTGTCCTGTCAAAGCTCCCGATTCTGTGAGATTAGCCAATTGCTTGACTCAGGAGTGAACTTCCCACAGTTCCTAGAATGCCAACCAACCTAGCTGGGCTGCCTTCAATGGTGGATTATTCCAACTGGACGCCTGCGGAGACTGTATTTTTCTTCTGGCTCCTGGTTGAGGGCTCTCGCCTCCAGACCACATTGCCGCTGCAGTGATTGATGGGAAGGCTGCTTTGAAATAGTTTTGTCCCGAGACAAGATCTTTGGCAGACTGCCTCTCAGGCTTAGCACTCTAAAGAAGATGAAAAGAGAACTGGAAAAAAAGAGCACCTTCATGTAAAGGGTTCACTTGCAAGTTTAAGCCCCAGGAAAAGGGACAAGTCAGAAACTGTGACACTTAGAAATATAAGTCCCAGCTTATTATCATCTGGAAATGAAACTGTAACTTGATCATCCTTTAAGAGCACCCTTCTGTCTCAGTTTTTCCTAAAATAACAGCCTCATTGAAGGTGGAAAAGGGTGCCTTGATCTGACTTAAATATGGTTTTGTTTTGTGGATGGCCCCCCTTCTCTCTCTGCCCTGTCAATTCTTGGCTTGATTTCCTTTTCCCTTTCTTGCCCCATCTCCTCTTTTCACAGATACAAAACAGTATCCGGTGTTTGTGGGCCACAAGCCAGGACGGAACACCACACAGAGGCACAGACTGGACATCCAGATGATCATGATCATGAATAGAACCCTCTACATTGCTGCTAGGTGAGTGGCCTCGTCCTCAGCTCTGCCTTCCAGAAGCACCCGAAGGTCCTAAGATATAAATGTACCCACTGTGCATCATTTTAAAGATCATAATACCCCCCTGAAAGCATCATTTAATTTAAAAGCTACTTTAGTTTGTCAAGCAATCATTTCTTTCGAGGTTTTCTATGTCTGTTTAACTTTCCGTGGATTTAGATAGAAATAATTGCCTATTCTGGAGTTTAGATTCAAGTAATCCACTGCTTTTCTTGAACATACATGCAAATATTTACTCAAGTACTCAGTAGAGTGCCTTTCTCCTTGTTACTTGTTGGTTAAATTAAGTTAAATGTGTGAACGTGATTATATAGTGTGTGTAGGTGTGTGTATATTAAACCTGTTTGTATTTTTGCAGTGAATATATAGTATATATCATTACTTTCACAGAATGGCAGTAGTACCCGAAGAGTCTTTGATTTGGATCTAGTAAGAAAATATTTGTCCACTGGGGAAATGGCACTTACACACAACCATGTCTTAAGGCTGAATGGTTGTGTTCAGACAGAATCTTAAGACAGAATGCTGCCCAAAAAGACATGTGCATTTAGCCTTTTCCTTTAATTCTACTTTTAAATTACCTGGAACACAACTTCTCTGGCAATAGCTTCCTCTGACAAATGAGAGGTTGTAACAGATTATCTTAATGAAGTCTCCTGGGATTCTAACAATGTATGATCCCCCATTTTGTGGGTGTGTAGCTCATTCAAAATAATTCCAAATGAACAGCAACAAGGATACCACCTGTGGGATTCCATTGTGGTCTTACTACGTCTAGACCGATTAATCATTTCACACTGGGAAAAAGAAATAGAGATTGTGTTTGTGGTGCGTGTCTGGCTGTGAGCATAGGTAAGGAACAGGTAAGCAACAGCAGCGGTCTATTCTTTTAAAGCACATAGATTTTCTGGAATTACAAGCTGTGCAACACAAAGTTGAAAACAAAAAACCACTGGTGAAATTAAAATACCCTGTAAGTAACCCACATTTGGACACAGGGAACAATGCCAGAATGTTTTGTTCTTTATTTTAGTTCACAAAAATTTATATAGTATATACTAGATGTATGTGCCATGTTAATTCACTGGATCCTGGAAAAAAACCCTGTGAGAAGGAGGTATTATTACCCCATGTCTTATGGGAGGAAACCAAAGTTCAAAGAGGTAACATGACTTGGTCAAAATGACAGAGCAGTATTTGGACCAGAACAGCCTTGCCTTAGAGTCTGGGGCATTACTCCCTGTACTGTGCAGCCTACTGAGCAATAGAGGTGGTGATGTTTGTCCTGGGAATAACCTTCTGATAGCTGTTGCCCAAGCACAGCTATTAGTCATTGACTGCATTCATTAGAAAGCATTTCGTTGAGGTCCTCAGTAGCCACCTTTGTGGCAGAATATCAGCACTTTCTTAAATATCATTCTTTGTTTCCCAAATATAGCACAGCTAGACTACATTTGTACCCAATTATCAAAAGGCTGGTCAAAACAAATGATTAAACATTGGATCTGTGAGAATTAGGTTCACTAGAGAATCTTCCATGAATTGTTCACTTTGCAGTGGAGTCCCTGAAGGCGTACGGCGGACGGCCCTCATACCTGATGGTTTATTTTGGCAGGGCCAGGGTGGCACCTAAGTTAGGAGCAAGGTGCCATACAAACGTAGTAGTAGTGACTATTATTGCAGCTTGTTTAAACCAACTTTTATCCTAATCCCTGATCCCAAAAAAAAAGAGAAAGTAGAAATGAAAGGACAGAAAGGAGAAACACATTCAATTATTTTTTAAAAATTAAATTTATTTTAGAGAAGGGGAAGGGAGGGAGAAACAGAAAAAGAGAAACATGAATGTGTGGTTGCCTCTTGCACACCCCCTACTGGGGACCCAGCCTGCAACCCAGGCATGTGCCCTGACCCAGAACTCAGGACCCTTTGGTTCTGAGGCCTGCCCTCACTCCACCAAGCCACACCAGCCGGGGCCACATTAGATTTTTTAAAACTATAAAACAGACTTGCCTTTTGTTAGAGGTAGAATTTGTAACACCCTAGTATTGACAAGCTGCTTTCCGCTCTATACTCAGCCACTTCCCTTCAATATTTCCTACCCTTGGAACTATTCCTAACGGAGTTATGTGGCTCCCATATTTAGGGTCTCTCCTCCCACTTCAATTTCACATTTCCCATCATTGTGCTGAGAGATCCAGGTTCCTAGGCAGCAAGTAACATGATTTAAAGTTAAATCCTTCCCCGAGGCTCAAGCCATGGCAACACAATGCAGTGGTGCTCACTGGAGAGGGGGGAGAGGAAGTCCTAGGATTAGGTCAGCTTGTGTTCCAATAACTTAGTGCAGCCAGTGCACTGCAGGCATCCTAGGATGCACTCACCAGTGTCAGAATAACCCCAGACCCTGGTCTGTTTCTGCCTGTTGGGCAGTGTGACCTCTTAGATATTGAAAAAGATTGGCATTGTGCAAAAGGAGATTCCATTCCCAGATGGTATTTTTAAAAGGCTTCCTGGTTCTTCTGGACACTTGGTGTCAGCAATCGGAAGCCCCATCCAGAACCTGAGGACTGAATGAGGCTTAATGGCAAGAGCCCCTTTCAATTCTGCTTTATTATTATCCATTTTGTAAATACTTTTTTCCCTTTAATCTCTAAACTGCTAATTAACATAAACAGACCATGCCAGGAAAGAGCAATCCAAGAGCTTTCTGAGGAACTGCCAATGCATATTAATCAGCTGTTAATTAACAATCCATACATTCCACTCCTACTTAAAGTTTTGAGGAGGGGAGGCAGGGCAAGGAAAACCTAGCATCATCTCAAACCTAATACCAAAATAATAGGCAATTCCGTTCCGAGAATGAGCCTGACCCACAGCGTAAAGTCAAACTAGTAATAAAGGAATGCAATGGAACTGCCTTGAAATTAAAGGGCAGGGCAATTCTGGCACCCTACTGAAGTTTACAGAACTTCCCAATTCAGCAATTTACAAAACAGGCTCCCCATTCTCCCCTCACCACTTATTCATTCTCTCTCTCTCTCTCTCTCTCTCTCTCTCCCTCTCCCTTCCTTCCATAGCAGGAAGTTTTCTAAGCCAACTGCCTTGCCCTCTCCTATTTTCACATGAAAGAGCCTATTTTTATTTTCATTTTTATCTATTGTACCTTCCACAAAAGAGGTAGCAAACAGATTTCAAAAAATGGGGGAAAATTGAAGTAAATCCTGACATAATTCCTTCCTTTCCCTTTTCTTTTTTTCCCTCCCCTCCCCCACCTTTCTTTTAAGTAACGAGGGGCCTGAAAGTCTGTATGGGAGCCTTGAGGTCTTGGTTTAAAGCTGTGGGTAATTTTCCAGCCCCAGGACTTCCTGCATTTTAGAAAAAAGTCAATGTTATTTCAAAGGAAAATGAGCTGTTTTGCTTTCCATCGCTAGCCCCCCATCTCCCCAGTTAAATGTGGTTTTTTTCTTTTCTTTCTTCTGAATTCCAGACAAAAACGCCCTTGTACTCAGCTCAAACAGAAGGGGATGTTTAAATATAGCCCCACACCTGAGCTGCTGATTTTGTTTCTCCCCTTCCAAGGGGAGATTGGCAGCAAGTCACAGAGACAACCACATTCTCAGCAAAACGGGAAGGTGAACAGAAGCAAGAAATGTAAACTGTAGCTCAAGTGCATTTTAGATCTTAATTGACCATCACTGTGTGAAGAAAGAGTGGCTTCTGGAAATAATTTTACCTTTATCATCTTCCATCTGGTCAGCCACGTCATGGAGCCAGGGCTGAGCGATGCAGATGAAGGCCAGCTGTTGGTCAGCCACCGTGATGCACAGATGTGGCGTGTTGAATACCAAGTGTCTGGCCCCTGGGTTTGAAGACACTGAAATGTGAACCCATCTATGTCCCGCTTTGGGGGCCAATTTAACTTTCATAGTTCTCTCTCCTGAACTACAGTATACAGATGTTATGGTTCCAATACGATAGACTACAGGAAAGTTCATAATAGGTGTCCCATGCAGCAAGATGCCACTGTACCAAAAGGTGCTGACAGTGATCCAGAGGCATCTTGCAGGCTGAACTCTTCCCTTTTTCTTATATGTGGATATCTTGTTTGTTTATTTGGTAGCATAGCTATGGATTTATCTGCCTTGAATGATATATATTCATTCAGGATAAAATGAACTGTCTTGAGTCTTATATTTGACATTGGTTTTTTCTTTGTTTTTAGGGACCATATTTATACTGTTGATATAGACACATCACACACAGAAGAAATTTATTGTAGTAAAGTAAGTAGTTTTAAAACTATCCTTCTGAATAAGCCAGGCGGTGAAAGATAAATACCATATTATCTCACCTATAAGAGGAACCTAATGACAAAACAAATGAGGAAAATAGAATCAGAAGTGTGGAAACGGAACAGACTGATAGCAACCAGAGGGGAGTGGGGAGGTAGAGGAGGAAAGAAGGGGAACGAACAGTCTAATTAACCAGAAGGTGTGGATGACCCATGAACTTGGATGGTGGGGAGGGGGTTGGCAGCTGGGCAGGGAGCAGCAGGGCAAAATCGGGACAACTATAGTGGAATAAATTTTTAACAAACAAACAAATATATACAGTCTAAAAAAAAATAAAATAAAACAATCCAGCAATGAAGGATCTTAGAATAGTTCTTTAAGAAAATCTGTACATTAAATGCACTGATTGAGCTGATGTGGCTAATAACAATTCAGAACGTTTTGTGAAGTCTTCATTTGGGGTTAAGTTAGGGCTTAATACAAGTTCAGACACCATTATATATAGATATATCATTTCATTCATCAAATATGTAAGCGTGTACACCGCAGGTCTTAGGTGACTTTTACATTCCTTTAGTAAAATATTGCCATGTTTGTGCAGGAAAATACCAGCTTTCGCATGTAAAAATCGTCCCACAAATGTTGAAACGTTGTGTTTCCATGCCTTGCAGTAGCAAGTTCGACCTGACTGTTGTGCCTCAGGAATTTGATCAGTCTCCATTTCAGGCATAAAATACGACCTAGGCTCCCCTGATATTCCGCATGGAGCTATTTTAGTTAATAAAATCTGCCATAGAAGTAGATGATCCCTTTAGCCATGAATTTTCCTGGAGTGTAAGCTGAATTAAATCTTTGTCCACCTGAAGTGAATGTCCCCTTTATTTTTTAAGAAAATGACTTCCCTATGTTAAGGGAAAAGCCTGCTTCGTGCAAATTGATGTATCAACTGAAAGCAAAGGGCAAAGGCATACATTTTATCAAAATGAGCATCACAGAGAAGTTAATTTGGATATTTTATGAGAAATTTCCACAGTTACTCTTCTTTTCCTTCATCTTTATCGCAAGGAAAAGATCATTTGGTACTTTAATGAATACACAGGAGTTCAAAATTAAATGAACATTTTCAACTTTAATCTTTTGTTGTTATGGCGAATTAATCAAGGAGAGAGGGTGTGGAGAACTTTCAATAAATATATGTTCAGCCTCTCGTCTCCCCAAGGGAACTCTTACTTCTAAAATCAAGGGCAACCGTCTATGGGTTCTGATTGATTTCTTTCCTGATCCCTGCAGAAACTGACATGGAAATCTAGACAGGCTGATGTAGACACGTGCAGAATGAAGGGAAAACATAAGGTAGGCAATTTCCATTTCTCCTGCTGCTGCCACTTTGGGTTAAGGTTTTGGCTGTTATCTCCTGCAGTAGACCGTGATGTGGAATGGGTCATGCCAGTCCTTTTTCCTCCAGTAATTGCTGTTTCCATCAACGTATTGAAGGCTTTAATTTGCAAAAATAGTTTCCTTTTAATGTGATGAAACACCACAGCAGCTGTTAGGGATGCATCTGAACTACTTAGGGGCACTAGGGATTATGGACACGGAGCTGGCTGCCCTGACTGTTCTGAGTGTACTCTCTAGTAGCCCACCGCACAGTCTGAAGCCCTTAGGGCCCCTGAAGAAGAGCTCAGAAGAGGGGGCTGCAGGCACACAGGGGTTTGTACCCTTGGTCCCAGAACATAAAAACACACTTTAGCCCAAAGCTCCGTACACCCAGAAACCCTACGGCATCTGGCATTAAAATTAGTGTGATGGGAGGCTGCCAATTCCAGGCTCGCCTTCCTTTTGTGACATGAACATGGACTCTATGCCATGGTTTTACATACTGTTCTGAAGGCAACTATTGTCATTGTTAATATCATCTTTCAGTAAACATCTAGAGGAGCTCGAACTTTTAACAGAGGCGCTCCTCGGCCACCATCCTTTTAACCTGACTTCGTCGGCAGATCATAGTTCACGGTGAAGAGTGGGTTTCTATGTTGAATGAACTGGATACAAAAGAGTTTGAATTATTTTTCAGGATGAGTGTCACAACTTTATTAAAGTTATTCTAAAGAAAAACGATGATACGTTGTTTGTCTGCGGAACTAATGCCTTCAACCCTTCCTGCAGAAACTACAAGGTAAGTCTCTTGCCTGTTGGAAGCACAGGTTCTGGAGGTATTTTATAACGCCCTGTGACTGTACTTGCAGCAACCTAAGAGGGGTTACTCAACACCACCTGGGTCCGTCTCACTTGTTCGACTTAGTGTATTACTCCACGTGAGTGATCCCGAGCAACCTCCTAAGTTTCCTGTTAGTTCAGGATTGATTGACACATCTTCAAAGAGCATAGCTAGCCAAGTTAGTTTCTGTAAGACCCTATTCTTTATTGTTCAGAATACCAACATACTTACCACATATGCCATGTGGACTTCCTCTCTCTTCCTCTCTCTCCTTCCCACTTCTCTGAGCACAAAAACACACATATATTTGGCGATTCCTATTTTAAAAGGTATCTCAAAAGCTGGCCACTGGAAACTGTAGACTTTCTTCTAGGTAAGATTTTTCCAGAACACAGGAATTTAATTCCACTTAGTACTCCACTTCCTTACCTTAGCCTTTTTTGCAAGGGGAAAAAATGTACTCCCAAAGCATTACTAAATAGTTAGTTGCAGCTGATAGAAGTATTGCTGAAGAAGTGGGAGCCACCAGCTCAGAAGCAGAGGTAACAGTGATCTGAGGTCTCGGCTCCACAGTTGCTAGCTCTCCTTGTCCCTTCTTTCTACCACAGTCTTTCATTTAGCCAACAGGTATTGAGTTTCTCTTATGGCCGGGCACTGAGGTTGTAAAAATGGATAAGAGGTCTCCATCCTTAGAGAAGCCAGACAGGAAGAGACCACAATTCCATGTGGTTGCTGCTATGGCAACATAACGCCGAGCATTATGGAAGTACAACAGAAAAGTAGCCTGAGATGAGGAGTCAGGGAAAGCGTCCAGAAAGAGGCAGCTGAATCCTTTCTTCAAACACTTGCCCTGCTGTGCTCACACACGAACACATACACCTGCAGCCCAGAAGAAACGCATGCGTTGTGTGAATACAGGGACCACATCGGTGACTGCCCAGAGCCTAACAGAGTGCCTCCGACAGGCGCTCGATGCATTTTTGTGAGATAGTGTGTGAGATAATGCCTAGCTTTTTTGCCTTAAAGAAGAAATAGAAGCTAGCTGAGTGAAGGGAAAGGGCAACTCAGGTAGGGGAAACAGCATGAACAAAGGCAGGTAGTAAAACCAACGTGTTGAGCTCAGAAACCTTTGATTGGTTCTGGAGCGTTGGACTGTGAAGTGACAAGTAGAAAACAAAGAGGCTGGGGAGGTAGGTGGCCCCACGGATGGAAGGAAGAGAACAGATTCAGGAAATGCTTAAGTAGCAGAAATCCATAGGACTTAACAATTGATAGGAAGCACAGCATAATGAGAGGGAGGAGTTCAGAATGACCACTAGTTTATCTCTGGGTGAGTGGACGGCAGGGGCTACCACCAGTTTAGACAGGAGATAATGGGAGGGCATTGGGGTTGAGCTGGGGAGCAGCTCATAGACTAGAAGATGGGTATTCAGTTCTGTGCATTGTGAGTGTGCACAGCACTATGGACACAGTGCCCGTGCAACTTTAATGGGGATATCTCACAAGAAGAGGGATGGCCAGGCCTTGGTTTAGGGAGAGACGTGGGGAGAACTGGACTTGGGTTTCACCAGCATAGAGTGAAACCTTGGGGTGTAAAGAATGAGAACAGATACCAGGACTGGGGGCCACCAGCCTTTGCTTGAACAGTTTTACAAGACCCTCTGCTTTAGCAGAGACACTGAAGGGAAGGCCTCTTTCTACCCGAATGCTCACCTTCAATCTTAGGATTGGAAATGGGCCCCAGCCAGGCCAGGATTAGGGTGAGGAAAGCGAGGCACTTGCCTCAGGTGCAAAGTCTAACGCTATCAAAAATTTCAGTAATCAAGGTAAGTGTTGTTCTTAATGCACCGTTTTTTAAAAACATAAATCAATGCAAAATACTATCATAAAATATCAAAGTTTTAAATAATGACAAGATCTATGCAGTTTATAATAAAAGCAGCCAGTCAAACATTCACTCTAGCCAATAGCACCATGCAGCTGAAGTTTTGACTTGAATTCTACCACTTAATATTCCAGTGCTGTTTGTCATTGTTTAGGACTCATTAAGATTAATGTTTCTAACAAATCCCAACAGATTTCTTAGCTGGAAAGCTATCTTTTATGACAAATGACAGGTTTTGTTGGCATTGAGATACACAGGCCACGAGTGATCTCACCCATTCTTCCCGTACATGCCCCACTCCCCAGGCTGCCTCACGTATGGTGATGCCTTCCCCACTCACTTGTTCTAGCCTCACCTGCTGAGACACACTCCAGAAGCATGAGCCTCTCAGAAACCAGACAGGTGTTCTTCCTGTGCAGTCCCCACCTATATGCCTAGCACGGTGACTGGTTATGAGAACCTTCTTCATTGCTCAGAAAAGTGTTCTGTTAGACTCTGGGCAAAGCAAACCTTTACCGATGACACGGGACATATTGTATTTGGCTTCAGAGAGAACGGACAGCATCTCACTTCTGCATTTTTTAATCGACAGATCAATACCAAAGATTGAAAACAAAAAACAATGACCCATGTTTCACTGAAAATTCAAATCCCACAATGCAGAAGTATCAGATTAATTAGACTAACTTGAAGCAGGAGGGTGACAAGTTTTTGGTCTCTGCCTCTAATCCATGCCCTTATTTATATAGTTTTTTTTTATAACAAAAGAAGGCTGAATGTATTAGAAAGATTATGGCCCAAATAAGATTATCTGGGGGAGAATTCTGAAGGCTACCCACTATAAATCTAAAACTATACTCTATACCTTTTCCCTCCTGTTCTCTAAACCTCTTGAACTTTTGCAAAAGTCAGGCTGGCTTTTAGTATAATTATCTCTACCCTACAGTGATTTAATTTCCCAGGGGCTGCTTCAAGTCTGAGACTCGGTGACTAATGCAAAGATTAGTTCTTATGCCATGAAAAGAGGATTTCACCACAGCATTGTTTTGTCTATGTACCTTCCATACTCACAACTCAACATATTAATTCTTCACTGCCTCCTGCTTTTGACTAGCCACATCTATGGCCACCGTTTTAGAAGTAGGTACATTTGTAAAATACCTTCCCCTTGTATATTGTTTCCCCACTGCCAAGATCACGAGAGTGTGAAGCTCGGGAGAAGGGCATTTCCGTTGCATCGTTGGGCACTAAGTACCAGTTTCGGATATTTGCCAGACCTATAGATGGCAATGTCTGTCCCAGTTTTCAATAGGAAGGTCTTGCTGAAATAAATCATCTGAAAAAGACTTCCACAAAAATGTGCTGGGAGAAAAGAGTCTGTTTGTTTAAAGGGTGTCTGACTTGAACATCTTTCCCTAAAAATGCATGCGTTTAACACAGCAGTTTTGAAATTCTCAGCTACAGTTTGAACAAATATGATGGCTTCAGTGGGGGCTATCTCAAAGTGGTTACAGATGGAAAGGGCCTGTCATGTCCCTGAAATGGTTATTGGAGGTTTAGGGCAAAAACACCATCGACTGGGCAACACCAATGACTAGTCAGGAAGAACCTCACTCTTTTCCCCTGGACAGTGGCACCGAGCACCTTGATTTAGTGGTGAAGGCCTTTCCGTGGATCCTTCCTCTGTTGTGGGTTTATCTTCTTTCAATTTTTATATCTGTAGTCAAACCATGCAACCACCAGGTGAGACACAAAATACCTTAAAACTATAAAGAGGGTCATGACAGAGGGGTATAAAAACATTAACGCTGTGGAAGAGATCCTTATGTGGAATCTGCGACTCGAGCTTTAAATGCCGGAAGATCCAGGGTGTAAGGAAGAAGACCAGCAGGTAGAAGGCTGACTAATGTTAGCGGCTGACCAAGAGCATTCATTTCCTGCTCACGCCATAGTCGCACGTCAGTCAGTGACAGAGGTCACTATGAGTTCATTCAGAAGGCCAAGCTCCATCGTGCTCATACCTCTGCTGTCTCCTAGAGTCTGGAAATTGCCCACTGGATCCTCTGTGTAAAGGGGGGAATGTGGAAGGAGAACAAGAGTAGAAGATCCTGGAAGGTTTTTAGGGGCAAGAGCTAGAGGTGGTGCGTAGCTTTATACTCACATTCCGTTAGCCAGAGCTCAGTTGCACAATGGCACCTAATCACTAGGGAGGATGGTGAGTATAGTTTAGTGAGTTATGAGGAAAGAGACTGGAACTTGGTGAACAGCTAGCAAGGCAGGTAGCGTAGGAGTGAAACAAGCAGCATGTTGGTGCATTCTGTGGGTGAAGGGGCTTTGGTACCGGCTACCACGTACTTGTTGAAAGACAATGGGTGCCCATTACTTAGCAATAGCTTGTTGCTACCATGTGGGTAGGAAAGACCTGAATGGACTTTCCCACTTGCTCAAAAGCATTAAGAATTCCAGGTTTTCATGTGCAGACTCCGTATTTAAAATAGTTTTTTTGCCTTTCTTTCTCCCTAATTCTTTCTTTTCCTTCCTTCCATCCTTTCCTTTCCTTTCTCTTTTTTTAAAAAATGTAGAAGATAGCCACACTGAACTCACTGGCAAGCCAGTAATAACCACTAGCATACAGGAATAAGGCACGGGCGGGGCACTGGGAAACAAATCAAAGAGCAGCCCCACCCCACACCGCCTTTGGCCAGTGTGAGCTCTCAGTTTCTGGACCTCTCTTTCTCAATGACATGATCTCAGGCTGAGACATGTCTCTGAAGGAGATACAAAGGGTCATCTGAACTCTGCTTGCATCCATTTTTTTGCACCTCAGTTGATTCTACACTGTTCTACCAGGTAACCCAAGGGGAATCCAGTGTCTTCTCCTGGGAATTAACCCACAATGGCAGGACTCCCCAGGCAAAACAAAACCAAAAACTGAGGTCATTCTCTGTAGAGTTCATGACTCCACAGATAACTTAAGGGATGTGAAGGAGGAAAGCAAATAAGTTTTCCTGGTGATCGCCTCAGAAATTCCTTTCCAAAAACACTTATTTCTAGAGCATTTTAGAAGGATATAGAAATCTGTGTTGTAATGGTTGAGTCAAGCACACATGACTGAATTTCAGAGTCTTCAAGCTGTAGAACCTTGATCAAGTGTCTTAATCTCTCTTTACCTTAGTTTGCTTGCTTGAATCCAATAGACTTATCTAAGAGGGTATTCGAGGACTGTCTGCACCATGAGTATGGATTACTTAGCACATTAAGTGCTTTGTAAATATTAGTTATTACTACTGTTAGTTGTTCTTCCTAATGAAGTCCTATTATTTCATTTAGATGGATACTTTGGAACCTTTCGGGGATGAATTCAGCGGAATGGCCAGATGCCCTTATGATGCCAAACACGCCAACATTGCTCTGTTTGCAGGTAAATGAGCTGATTTCTCCTCATTGCATCTGCTTTTGCATGTTCTGCTGGTTGCTGCAAACCTGCTCTGGAGGAGTTGCAGTCCTACTTTATTTCTCTGGTGACTACTGTGATTAGGAATGTCTTTTCCATTTGAAATCAGTATGGAAATTGTTACTTGCTTCTTAAAAGAATTCTTTTGACACATACCCATGATTTTGCGCCTTCAGAAAAGGCTAATAGCTTTGCACTGAATATGTGACATTGGTTAGGGCCTGCTTGGGCTCAAATAAGACTCATTATTTAAGGTAAAAGTTGGTTTGATTCAACAACTCATCGATATCATCCAGGACATGGATCCTTTTCATTTCTCTGCTCCCTTTATTTTCCTTCTGAGAGAGACTCACTGCTCTCACAATCATAAGGATGCCTGCCAACCCCAATTAGGGCTACATATCTTCTTGTCCACATATAGAAGGGAGAAGGAAAGAGACAAAGGAAGTGCTGGAAGTTCTCTCAGAACAGTGAGGCAAGATTCCAGGAAATACCTCCTCGAATATCATTGATATGATTGAGTTACATGCCTGTCTCTGATGGGAAGGTTGTAGTGACCGAGAGGGACGGTGCTGGTCAGCTCAGGTTGACCCACACTCCCCATCCTCACACCTTCCTTGCATTGCAAAAGATAAATGCAGCAGCAAAGAAGTCATCATTTTCTGATTGAAATTTTTATAGATGAGGGTGTGTGTGTTTTATTATAAATTTGTCTAGGAATTCATTGCCAGCTGTGTGTGTGGAGGTGCGTATAGGAAAAAGAGCTGGTACACTAGTGATTGTTACAGCACATAATAGAGCAGTTAGCTATAATTTCCATTATAAAATTCTAGTTAGATGAGGAGCTTTAGGCCTTTGATTATGAAACAAGATTAGCTCCTTAAACCTCATCCTCAGTGTCATCCATTTGTGGTCCTAAGTCTGTAGTCAGAGAATGTAGAAACAGCTTGTGCCAAGTTAATTCTATGGTGGCCACTTCCCCAGCAGGTGTACTAAACAGGTGTTCACTGGATGTTTGAAACCTCACACAAGCTCATCCCCTATTAACAGAAGGGCCTTGTTGCCACTGAATGGTTGTCACATGATCAAGAATGCCAGAATAGTTCAGGAGCAGAGCCACAGAAATGGAGATCACATGGAGGGTTAGCAACAGGGAAAGTGGGAGGAGGAGAAGGGGGGAGAAGGTACAGAGAATAAGTAGCATAGACGGTAGGTAGAAAATGGACAGTGGGGAGGGCAAGAGTAGTGTGGGAAATGTAGAAGCTAAAGAACTTATGACACATGGACATGAACTAGAGGGAGGGAATGTGGGCGGAAGGGGGTGTGCAGGGTGGAAGGGGATGAAGGGGGAAATGGGACAATTGTAATAGCATAATCAATAAAATATATTTTTAAAAAGAGTGCCAGAATAGTGCTCCATTTTACAAGTAAGAGTAGTGGAGAGTGGTCAGGAGGAAGACACACGCACACCCCCTGTACCCAACCCTAGTTACACCTGTATGACCCGTGGCTGTGCCTCTGTGAACAAAACTTGTGGTTTTGTGGATATCTGTATCAACAGAAAGGTCTGTTGTCTGCAGTTCCAATCTAACCCAGTCAACACTCACTAATACAGATGGCTGTTAATAATTCAGGTATTAAGACAGCTCTAAACTGAACCTGAACCAACTTTAGTTATTTTAAAACCAAAAGTAGACATTAAGAATTTAGGTATGTTGGAATCAGCTTTTCATCAACCATTATACTTTTCACAAGTAGAAGAGCTTAAAGAATACTACACTGTATGTACGTAAGCCGTTCTGACATACAGCTAATGAAGATGTGTAATCCATTCAAATTGGACTAATTTTTTAGTTTGAATGTAATTATTGTCTCTGTTTCATCTATATAGATGTTGTTACCCCAGAACATTCCATTTAATTTTTTGCGTGAAGATAGTTTGCCAATCTGGAAAAAGAATGAAAATGTTTAGGGATTAGATTTAGTCTAATTTAGTCTCTTTTGCCTTGGATGTACCCTCAAGCTTATCTACCAAAAAGCATGAATTCATAAAGAAAGCCAAGCCTGAACTCAGTATCACCCTCCCCACTTTTCTCTTCGTTTTGGTATCTTATATGTCAGAATGTTTTCAAGTTTACAACTTCAAAAATACTGAAGTAAATATTTCTTATTTCGCTAGATTGGCAGGGTTTAGTGGCTCTTGTGACTTAGGAGCAGTGACTCTCAGGATATAAGCAAGAAGTGAGCCTGCTCCCTTTTGTTTACGACCCCCCCTTTCTTAACTCCCCTCCCCTCTTCCGTCTGAAGACTCCGTCACTTCTGTGTGAACACAGCATTTCAGGGGCGAGCAATCAGCTCCTGCCCTTCCCTGGGATCCCAGCTGATCCAGCTGACTGACGACGGTGTGGTGGCGGCAGCCGTGTCCCAGGGGCCTTGGCCTGGAGGTTTCAGTCCAGGACCATCCAGTCAAGTGAAGCAAACAGCGTTTTTCATTTACCCTGTTCCTGGAGCTGCTGCTGCTGCTGCTTACAAATTGCCGTGCAGTTGAAAAATGAAAAATGTTTCATCTCTCATGATCCCAATTTCAAATGGTTGGAAATGTGGGCCAAGTATTTTCCCAGAGATTCTTGAATTTCTCCCAGTCGTCCTATCTCATTTGCCTGATATAGGAGGGCAATCTGGGGTATGTCTCTATTATTCCCCCATGCCCACTGCCTTGCTCTCCACCCCCTTTGCCTTTTTTCTTTTCCTCCGAAGATGGAAAACTCTACTCGGCCACAGTGACTGACTTCCTTGCCATCGATGCAGTTATTTACCGGAGTCTTGGGGACAGCCCGACCCTACGGACCGTCAAGCACGATTCAAAATGGTTGAAAGGTGAACAAACAAAAGAAGAAATGGGGGAGGGAGGAAGATACATGTCTTGAGGGAGATTTAAGGTCCCGAAGGACCAGACTGTAGTTTCATTTTAGTAATGGCTTCTGACAGACAGGAAGGTGCAAATTGTGCCTTTTGTCTCAACTGATTTATTTACCTCCTTTTTCACTTCCCATGAGTTTCTGAAATATTAACAAAACTACCAATGCCCCTACAATAGAATGCATTACATTCATCTTTTCCTGTCTCAAACTCTCATTTCAGAGTCCCCCATGAAAAGAACTGAACATTTCATTCATAAAGGGGAGCAGGGGATTGGAGATGGTGGGGAGCAGGAAAAAAGCTATTCATAACCTTGTATGAGTCCGGGTTGAGAAGGAGATGTGTACAAAATCCTTTCTGTAATGTGGGCATTCCATTGTGGAAAATAAAATTACAGAGATATGCAAAACTCATTAAGTCTTCTTTGTTAGTTGCAACCAGTTCTGAAATACATAATTTGTAGGCTCGGATGCTTTCTGAAATCACCAGCCTTTGCACATGTGAGGTCACTAGAAATGGTTAGTGTTAACCAAATGCCTAGTGGCCCTACACTTATAATTAATAACATGTCACTGGTTGCAACTGATTAAAGTTCTTTTAACTCTGTGTGACTTGTCTCTAATTAAAGTTTCCGATTTGTCCATAGAACCGTACTTTGTACAAGCGGTGGACTATGGAGACTACATCTACTTCTTCTTCAGGGAAATAGCGGTGGAATACAACACCATGGGAAAGGTAAGGGCTGGACGGTGCCTCACTTCCAGACCAATGTTGTTGTAAGTGCCCTTGAAGTAGGAACCATAAATCTACAGACAAGGCCATCATTTTGAAAAGATCCAAGGATTAGTGGCAGTGAAAACGTGCTGCCTCAAAGTCCTGTGTGCTTTCTCATTATAGTAACAGAGTACAGGGGACATCTTAACTATTTCTTTGGAAAATGTGAGAAACAGATGTTTGGTGATTCCATTCTGAGTTTCGAGGGTGTTAAGAGGTACTTTCCAGGTTCACTCAACAGCTTCATCTCTTTAATGAGTTGCTCCACCCAGAGAGTAGATGCCCAGCATGTTTAAGGGAACTGAGAGTATTGAATTTTACCTTTGTTGAAGAAAGCGAATGAATACCTAGGAGATGTCCATTTCAGTTGTCATTACCAGAGAGTGGATCGAGGTCACCAAGTGAGAGGGCACAGATTCAATGCCAGGGTGGCTTGCAGAGCTGGAGGAATTCAAAGTATGAGATTTAAGGCCCAGAGTGGGAACGCCAGAGATGGTGCATACAAAGTGTGCTTTTGTTTGAGGAAATAAAAAGCTAAGCAGTCTGTATGGAAATGAGTTTATGTGGCCGAGAGCTGATCCCCTGAAGGATTTATGGCTCTGTATGAAATGGCACAGCCTTATCTTTTAAAACATGCTGTTCCAATGCTGAGGTTTTCCTTCTTGCAGGGAGGGAGGGCACTGATTTTAGAAACACAAGATTAAATTAAGCACCTTGTTGTTTTGTTTCTGTTTTCAAAGAAAGGGGATTTCTACTAAAGTCTCCTTGAAAAGTGAGTGCATTTCATTTTTCCTGTGTGTTTCATCTCTGCAGGTAGTTTTCCCAAGAGTGGCCCAGGTTTGTAAGAACGACATGGGAGGGTCGCAGAGAGTCTTGGAAAAACAGTGGACATCTTTCCTTAAGGCTCGGCTGAACTGCTCCGTTCCCGGAGACTCCCATTTTTATTTCAACATACTCCAGGCCGTTACGGATGTGATTCGCATTAATGGCCGCGATGTTGTCCTGGCAACCTTTTCCACACCTTACAACAGGTAACCGTGCCCTGGCTGTGCTGACCTAATCAGTTCTTCCTGGCTTCCTTTTCCCAGGGGCTCTCTTCTAATACACAAGATTCACAACTGATGGAAAAATTGCTGTTCACTCCTTGTAGCTAAAATGCACTCAACAATCAGTTTTCATCAACATGTTCAGAGTCACTGATAAGCATTATTAGATTAGGATTTTAGGGAAAGTATTGTAATTAGGTAAGTTATAACAATATCTTCTAATTACATGCCTGGCATATAAACACTGTTATTTCTCAATCCTTCCAATAAGCCTAGAAATGAAGACTGTTGCCCTTTACACTTAAGAAAACTAAATTCGATTATATTACCTGGTCAAGGTACTCGACAGAAAGAAGAGGCAGCTTCAAACTCAAGAATGTGTCTCCTTTCTCTCTTGGTCACATGCTATTCTGTTTGACTTTTATTACTGATAACTTTTACAGTAAATTTATTTACGTGCTACATAGAGAAGGTTAGGATCCAGATGAGCCCACCTTGCACCCCGCCTATGACACCCTGGTTATACTCCTGTCGGAGGAACCTGGATCCCAGTGACGGCAGCACGGCCTGACTCGGGAGGGCTCGAACGAGGACTTCTGTTATCAAACCTGGAAGTACTAAGCGCCAGCCTGTTTATTCCTATTTTGGTATTTTTTAAGCTAAGACTGAGCCATGAACGAAGACACCAATGACTGTTTCTAGGGCAGTGGGAATGTATGGAGTGTGAAGGACAGAAGGAGGGCGGCATTCACATTCCCTGGTCCTCGGCTCTCACACTTGACAGAGTCCTAGCACTGCTGCGAAAATGATCATAACTCCGGGCATGGTCCTGAAATCCGAATACATTTACTATATTCGCATTTCTATGTAGAATTTGGATGCTCCGTATTATCTTCCTTTAGGAATACAGTTTTATTTTGGATTACACTTTTCACAAAGACTCTTCAGAACTCGATGACAGGCACACTCATGATGAGACTAGAGGGCAGCCCTTGAAAGAAATGGGTCGTGATTGGGTAGAGTCCAGAACAGAGAGCAAGCTAAATGATGAAATAGTGTTCCTTATACTGAGGTCAAAAGTCCCCCACTGAAGATGTACGAGAGTATGAAACCATATTACAGCAAGAAGTACTCAGTGAGATTTAAGTACACTTTAGCCATCTGTAGGGATTTTTAGACTTGATAATGGAAAAGATACAATAATTCAGGCCTTGTCTGTCTGTACTTAGTATCTAGGATTGTTGAAAAAATGATGTCTTTGTACATGGGAATGCAGGGGCTAGTGGAATTTCACAGTACACTTCTGTTTCGTTTGTTTTCTGAGGGGGGTGAGTTACTCTGTGATTACAATATACGAGTAGATTACTGCATAATACAGATACTTCATTTAAAGTATTTTCTCTGAAGGCCCCTAGGAAACATCCAATTATTGCATGCTTATACGGTCTTAGAAAGATATTTGTTCAATAAGATCAGAAAATGGTAAAAACCCACACACCCATTTTCATCTATAAATTATAGTCCCTCTCCAGTTTTGACTCCCTCTAGTTTCACTCCACTCCACCCCATCCTCCACTCAAGCAAACCTGGCCACTGTCAGGTTGTTTCAAACCCTTCAGGTGCTCCTCTTTGCACTGGGGACAGTCCTCGGTTCCCTGGAACGGCAAAGCCCCTCCAGATCTGTCCCATGTCCTCCTCCAGGGGTACAGACTTTCTGAACATGATCTGTCTTGAACGTGCCATGTTTGCTCATGTCCTGCTGTCTTCCAAGTCCCCTGTACACCCACTGTCTGTTTGCCCACTGAAACCCTAAGAATGCTCCAAGTCTAAGCTCACGTCACTTCCTGTGAGACCTTGTGCATACCACTTTAAATACTGCTCTTAACAGATTGTCCTGGGCTAATTTATTCTCACCATTGTGGTTATGTGCATGCACACTGAACTGTGAGTCAGTCGAGAACAGTACTCTGTTATTTATTGAGCATTTACTGCTTGAGATTAGAGATTCCATAAATAAAGGCTGAATGAACAGCAGGTGGGAAGAAAGATGAATGAAGAAAAGATGAAAGGATGGAGGCAGGGAGTACAGGGAAGAGGAGAGGGTGTCACGAGGATTCTAACCTTGGGAGGATTATAAAGTCCTAGGGTGTCTTCAGTTTTTACAAAGTACCTCATAAAATAATTCAATATTTACCCTATTTTTCTTAATATTTAAAATAAATAAGTATACCCGTTACTTTTAGGAAAGGGGGTTATGAAGTATGTCACAAAATTAAGTAATGCCAGGGTTCTAAAATTGCAAAACAAATGAGGATCCCTGTCTTATATACTCAATTCTGTAAACAGTGAGTGTATGTGTGTGGTGTATATATGAGTATACACACATACACACAGCCTTCAAAAATTTACTACTATTAATTTTAAAACACTTTAAAATTCATTCTCCCACCTTGTTTTAAATAAGCTAATTTTGTCTCTATTTCTTGCTATACATGTTATTCTTCAATAATTGTTATGTGAAATATAAAATAGCATAACAAAGTTCTTACTATTTATGAAGCAATTTCCATATCCTTTCAACATTTGCAAAATCCAGACTAAACCGTCCTCTCTGCACTGGGCGGTGCTCCCACACGGCAAAGTGCTGAGCCCTGCCCTGGTGCCTGTGCTGTGCACTGGCCCACAGCCTCAGAGCCTGATTCAAACTCTCGGCCAGCTGGTGCCTGCAATTTATTTGATCAAAATCAAGGAACAACCTTAGTCAAAAATAAACGTGGGTTCAAACAGTATACCCAGATGAATGAATTATTCATGCCTTTCACCACTGATGAAAAAAAATCCCCAAGTCCTTCCAGGAGTGCCAGGCAAGAATGCAATTACAGGTAGAGATTACCGTCATTATTATTATTTAGCCCTTAATAGAGTACTTTATTTGCAAAGTGTTGATGCTTTAGAGACTTAAATTGTTCAGTCTTATGCAAATAAACAGGAAGTAAAAACTGTACAGTGACTAAAAATATTCATGGGTTTTGCGCACATTCATTGTCACTCCTGGCGTCCTTGGCTTGAGGTACCAAATCCAAAGAAGCAGTATGTGGACAGTGGAGGCACTTCTACTTCAAATTTTTACCAGTATTAAAGATGTAGAATATTTTGTGAAGATTTGATTTTGGGGTTGTTGACTGATAATTAGTATCCAGGAATTCATGACACTTTAAATCCCCAGTTCAACCACTCTTCCTTTGTAAACCAAAGCAGTTCCAGAAGACAGAAAAGGTTCTTTCTTTTTATGAGTTTGCTATAACTAGCCCTTTCTTTAGGGCCACTGATGAACATTTGATTCACAGGAATATTCTCTTTATACAGTAGAATTCATTTTTCAGAATATGAACTTTAAACACAACTGCCCGTAACAGGAAGTTTCTCTGAAGTGTGCTTTTCAAGCTGTATGTGCCCCTGTCGCATGAGTAACTGTGTGAAACGCTGTGTTGCAGCATCCCTGGGTCTGCGGTCTGCGCCTATGACATGCGTGACATTGCCAATGTCTTTACTGGAAGATTCAAAGAGCAGAAGTCTCCAGATTCCACCTGGACGCCAGTTCCTGATGAGCGAGTGCCTAAGCCCAGGTACATGCCGATATTTATATGGCTATTTTGAACTCCTAGAAATGGTACAGCTTGCTCCTCGGACAATGAACATCTTGCAGACGGCCCGCCAGTGTCCTCCACGCTAGCTGTACTGGTAGAAATGCCAGAACAACAGAAGGGCCTATGAGGCCATTTGCTTTCATCCACTTAAGTAAAATTCAGAGTTACCTACATTATATTTAAAACTGTGACTCTCTTGTCTTTTGCTTAATCTGTGGTTTATCCAATGTAATTCTAAGAAGAATAGAACCTTTCTGCCAGCTAGTTCCAATTCTCTATAGTTGAGGAAACTGAAGCCCAGAGAGGTATAAAGTGTGTTGTGCAAATTCACACAGCTGGATAGATTTCCACCGCTCCTCCCTGCTTCCCTTCCATTTTACAAAGACTAATGTCTTGAAACCCTAATAAAATGAGAAATATAATGGTGTTCCCTGGACTTTTCGATCAGGTCGGATCAGAACTGAGTCAAGACTTGGGCCAAGGGCAAGAAGAACCCATAGGTGCAATGGACCATTAACGTGTCTCTGGTCAGCCAGGTTCTGGTCAGTTTTGGGTCCAGACACAGTCCAGGTTCCCCTCTTCCCAAAATATGCCCCAGAGTTGCCTTCGTTGGGAACCTGTTGTCCAGAGACAACCCAGAGACCCCTCGGTCCTCTGTAATCTCCCTCAATCCTCACACTAAAGCAATTAAGTCACTCTCTTTAACTGAGACAGGAGAAAGCTGGCCCCAACCCAGCGCTTGCCCTCTGTACCTGGCACACACTGGGTACCATCATTACAGCATTTACTATCTAAGTTACACAGAAACATCCCTGTGTGCTTGGTGTCCTCCACTGAATTTTGGGGCCTCTGAAAAGCAGCCCAATGTCTTAAGTTTTTTGGTTTCCAACTACCTCCTCCAACCTCCAGTGCCCCACAGAAAATACTTAGCCGTTTAATTGAATTAAGTTAGATAATGTGAACCACTGTACCCAGGAGAGGTACCCTTACGATTTTTCTGTCTTCTTCATCTGATGAATTATCTGACATGTGCATGCCCCATTACTTATGGAAAGCAGACTAGGTGCAAAAAGCACACTCTGGCAAAACTTCAGATGGATTTTCTAAGTCACTGTCTGGAATTGTTAGCTACCTTCTAGGTAGACAGGAAGGGGAATTAGGCCTCAGGGCTCAGATTTCAGGGTGAACTTACATAACATGTTGCCCTTGGTGTAGAAGATGGTGTTAGCTATGGCCAGGAAACATACTTGAAGTGATTTTCTACTATTGGAAATGTGTTTACCCTCATCTTCCCATGTGCTTGCCTGGCCCATTTTGCAGACAGCAGGATCCTTTCACAGGGCCCACCGGGCAAGTGCCACGAAGCGGCATGTGTGAGGGGCTAGACTATGCCATTGTTATCACGGTCTGATTTCCATTCCTGCACCAGCAGGCAAACCAGGTGTCTGGAGAGGATTAGTGTCAGTGTTTCCCCAATCGGACTTCACTGAGATGTCCCTCGACTCCTGAAAGCTTGTAGAAACAAATTTCGCGTTATAAAGAAATGACCTTTCAAGAGGGACTCTTCAGTGTAATTGGCTTTTCATACGCACCCAAATCAAACAATAACAAACTCATCAATAAAAAACAAAACACGAGTGTGGAAAAGTCAGCTTAATTCTCTCCTTCTCTGGAGCAAACGCCTCAAGAACTTCTCACAGGGTTTTAGGACACAGAGAGCAGTCCTTGCGACGTGTGCAAACCATACACTCCCCCACTTGTTTCATGTTCCATCGCTGTTTATGGGCTTTGTTTGTGCTTCTGGGGGGAAGCCAAGCCGCCCCCAGCAAGGCTGAACTGCCCTGGCCGAGACTCCTCTGTGGAATGAGGGGGTCTGGAGGAAATCTAAGCACTTTGTATTTGGTGGCATTCTGCATTGTTCAACTTCCTCCTCTCAGCCTACAGTACATTCTCCTCCATGCCAGATGCTTACAGAAGCAGTTCATTCAAAGAATTTGCCATAAGGCATGAAATAAGCTCCCTCCCTTTCTTTCTTTTTCTTTTTTTAGATTTTATTTATTTTTAGAGAGAGGGGAAGGGAGGGGGAAAGGGAAATATCGATGTGCTAGAGAAACCTAGTTAGGTTGGTTGCCTCTCTTGCATACCCCCAACTGAGGACCTGGCTCACAACCCAGGCCTATTCCCTGACTGGGAATCAGAGTGGCTACCTTTGGGTTTGCAGAATGATGCTCAACCCACTAAGCCACGCCAGTCAGGTCCCTGTCTTTTTCTTTTTAGGCCAGGTTGCTGCGCAGGCTCATCCTCCTTAGAAAAATATACGACCTCTAATGAGTTTCCTGATGATACCCTGAACTTCATCAAAACACACCCACTCATGGATGAGGCCGTGCCTTCTATCATCAACAGGCCGTGGTTCCTGAGGACGATGGTCAGGTGGGTATCAAGCAGACTCTGTCCTGAGTGGAGCTTCCCTTCAACATCTTATGCTCATCTCAGTGGATCATGTTTAGAAATGCCATAGACATCTTATCATACATACTGATTCAGTTATGAAATGCTGGTGGGTTGGGTGGACACCCCCAAACCCACATAATCACATCCCCAGTGAGAAGAGTTTGGGTGTTTCTGGGCTAACTGGACACTAACAGCAAGTAGAGGAAACAAAGCTATTTCCTTCCTGGTCAGCTCTTTAGTCCAATCTGTGCAAGAGTAGGGGACCGGTGAAAGAGAATCGATCAGTGGATGTAGATACCTGTTTGGCTGGATGCGGTTACAAAACGAGCACAGACTCCATCCTGGCATTGTGCCTGGGTTGTTAACTGTCAGATGGCGCATGGACAAAAGGAGGATTTGCACAGATATACCAGTATGAAGGCTCATACTTCAGCATTTGTTATCTGAAGTGGTGGCCAACAGAGACGGGATAGCTGATCTGAAATCTGAAAGCCCTAAAAACTCCTCCTGGTATATATTTAGAGCTTATTTCCAAACAGCTCAACAGGCCTTCCCTAGTGCCCTCCAGTTGTGGCAGACATCAAACAAAATGTTAATGAACTTTATCATTTTTTTAAACTGTGCCTTTATTGATAAATATTAAAGTATTATAATGGCTCTTGCCTATAAGATGGAAACAGTGTAACCCGCAGCGGGGTCCATGCCTCCAGGCACCTGCCGTGGCACTTAGGACAAGTAGGTGTCTGGAGTACTGAGTGGCTGAGGGGTCTCAGAGAAAGAGTGCCCAGCAGGACTTATCCCAGACAGGAACTTATGTGACGAGACCGATGCCCTTCACCTTTGCTTTAAGTGGGACCTTGTTTGGCTGGCACGTCCTGCTGAAGTCTCAGCCCTCTTGCATACAGTTGAAAAGCTTTCTGTTGATGAGGCTTTGCACCTCAGAAGAACATTATGAAAAGTGGTAGCCATTGCTTTTCTTTCCAATGTTACATGACACGTTAAATGAGTTCCCTTCTTTCTTCCCCTCTTCAGAGGAGACATTAGCCTTTCCCCGTTGCTCATGGAAGGGATCATGGCTGAGTGATTTCAGATGGTTAAGGCTCTCTATTTATTGTGTAACTTGGCCTCCGCACACCATACCTCCTCGCTCCCCTTGGAGCCGTACTGATGCTCTGCATATGGCAATAACGTACCAGAGCAGCCTGGGAGCGTTATTTGTAGGCATATACTTCTCTTAAGGTTATTGCTAGAAAGCAGTGTTACAACTGTTTCAAGCAGAAAAGGGGACACTTTAATGACAGGCCAACAAAGAGACAAAATATGTGATCCTGTTATTTTAGGTACCGCCTCACCAAAATCGCAGTGGACACGGCTGCTGGGCCATATCAGAACCACACTGTGGTTTTCCTGGGATCGGAGAAGGGAATCATCCTGAAGTTCTTGGCCAGAATAGGAAACAGTGGTTTCCTAAATGACAGCCTTTTCCTGGAGGAGATGAGCGTTTACAACCCAGAAAAGTATGTAGAATGTTTGGTCTTTTCTTAGTAATTATTTGCTATGTTATTGTGATCCCTTTCTTTCAGAGAAAATTATAGCAGACTTAGGTTTTATGCATTTTTAGGTGGCTTTTAATATTATTTGTAAAAATCTTTTGATACACTAAAAACATTTTCTCCTTGCCAATAATGTATTTATAGAGATACACACATGTGTTTTTGTGTGTGTGCGATGTGTGTGTACATGCATAAGGATCTGTTTCATCTTCAGTTAGATCAGATTAAGTGATCACTTTGTGGGCTGGGAGGTGAGGTATCAGGGTGGTGGTGGGAAAAAGAGAACTGACCCGGGAGAAACTTTTAATGATATTATTATCCTGCCCTATAAAATTAGGTGCAGCTATGATGGAGTAGAAGACAAGAGGATTATGGGATTGCAACTGGACAAAGCAAGCAATTCCCTGTATGTTGCATTCTCCACCTGTGTGATAAAGGTTCCCCTTGGCCGGTGTGAACGACATGGGAAATGTAAAAAGTATGTACTTTGCTCATTGACCATTAGGAGGTGCTTAGAAAGGAATCCTAGGTAGCTCATGGTCACCTTCTTCCTGCAGAACCTGCATTGCCTCCAGGGACCCGTACTGCGGCTGGGTGAAGGAAGGAGGCTCATGTGCCCACCTGTCGCCTGGCAGCAGGTAAGGTGCCCGTGGTGTGGGAAAGGGTAAAGTGCTATACATTCTCTATATACAGTTAATTGTGCTCACACATACCACCCCACTCAGCCACTCTCCCTCCTTCTCCCATTTCATAGAACACCCCAATATCACATGTGGCAGATTTCAAATGGATTAATCATCCATCCTCAGGCTGATTAAAAACACAAAGAGAAGAAACACAGTGCGTTCTAAGTGTTCCCTGGAGAGAGGGACAAGGAGGTGCAAGCCTTAATCATTGCGATTTGACAACAGCGGAGAAAAGGAGCAGTTGGATACCAATTAGATTAGTGATGTGGTCTGTCCAACCCTCACAGGACTGGCTCCTCTAATTGACCATACAAGGCTGAGAAGAAATTGCGGAGCATTTGTTAAGCAATGCATTTGTACTGCAAGCATGTTGTATACATCCAATAAATCTTTCTTCTGTGCTGAAGAACAGTGACCCCATTACTCACTAGGTAGTCAATTCTTGGCAGTTCTCCAGCAGGTCGGCTAGATCGGGGCAGGCTAACACGCCTGTGATCTTGGTGTTTAAAATTGTTACTCTGTCTTTAAGTGCTTAGATGATATTAGTTAAAAGGTTTATGTTTTTACTCCAGTGGATGTGAAATCCAAAATAATATTGGAAAAACATTCCATGTATGTCATTCACAGGTTATGGCCACTCAAGGAAAATGCCACATGGCAGCACAGTTCTTTCTTAGCCAATTCCTTCAACTCCCCCAGATCCAAAGGGGGACGGAGTGGCCCTCACATCACCCTGAATCTCCTCTCCCATTTTAGAACAGCTAAGCAAAGAGACAAGGGCATTTCATAACCACTGCCTGCCTGATACGGAGGAGGGAAAGGATTCCTGTAAGCAGGGCTGATGATAACTCTAAGTCTGACCTGGAAATTTGACTAAAACAAAGGGCTAACTTCTATATATTGTTAGCTCAGCTTTACAAGTAGCAATATAGACATACTACAGTGCTAGCACTTTGTATCTTTTCATGGGGCCTCTTGGTGTGAAGGGGGAAGGATCACAAAGCACAGTGAGTAGAGCTAAGACACAACTTATGTCCTTTCTAGACTCAAGATGTAACCAAAGGTAGTAAGACTGATTTTTAAAAATCATTTCTAAATTAACATGAACTCCAAAGTTGTTCCCTTAAAGATCTACACACATATTTCTCAAAACATCTACATGAATATTGCTCCAAAAGTAGGCAACTTTCCTTGGAAAGAGGTCTTTGGGGCCTGATGAATCCTGGCTTTCATTACTACTAGAAATCTTTATCCTTTGAGGATGAATTTGATGTTTTAAAACAGTCCCCCAAATTAGCAAACATAGTAAATTATTAGATAAAGGAGTGAATTTCAAAAGAGTTTTCCTGTATGGCTCATAAATAAACTCTGAAGGCAGTTGCAAAACAGGAATTTTAATTATGTCGTGGGAAGAAACACAAAGTTCACCCCAAAGGACTATACTCTTTGGGGTGATTCCAGTGTGCTTATGTTAAAAACCAAAACACATGTTCTTATTAGTCTCATTAGTATTATGTAGCTTGTACAGCCCAGTGTTGACCGAGCGGACCTGGGAGAAGAGTGCACCTGTGGGTTTCCGACCCGAGCTCCGCACTCTTGAGGGCTGGGGGCGATGAACAGAGTACCCGAGTGCTCGCAGCAAAACGCACCTCCCAGTCCTCTCATCTTGGGCCCCACAGTTCCACTGGCCATTTGTACCTTTTAACACTTTGTTATAGAAGTTGTTGTTAAGCAAGGAGATAGATAAATGTCTAGAAAGGCAGGAGTCGGAGTGAAAGAGAAAGTAGAGAGGAACAAATTTTATTTTTCATTTATAGACTTCTGTATTGTTTATAAGGGTATGTTTTAACATTTAAATGTTCAGGGAATGATCAGGGAATCAGAGTAAAAGAGGAATAGAAATTAGGCACTAACTAATTAACTCCTGAATAATATCTGAATTAAACCATGGCTTCTCTTTGGAGATTCTTATATAGAAGATTCATTTCTATAAATTTCAGAGATGAACTGTCAAGCTGTTATATACTGATTTTTTTTGCACATGCCACTTGACTTATCAAACTGAGTTAATTGCTTTAATAAACTAAACTAGCATAGTGACTCACGTTGTTGAATTTGTTTCTGTTTTTCTCCTCCCTCCTTTCTTGAAGACTGACTTTCGAACAGGATGTAGAGCGTGGCAGTACAGAAGGCCTAGGAGACTGTCACAGTAAGTTAAAGCTTTTTCTCCACGTTTACCTTTGGGCGGAGGTGATTTATCGAATGGCCTAGAAACATTACCCTGCCTGTGGAACCCAGTACAGCTGGCACCGAAAATGCATAAATAACAGAAACCATCTTCCAAATATCAAATAAAGAAAATAGTGTGTTTTAAAGCCAATGTAGTTGCTATAAATGCTGGCACCTATTTCATTATTATAATGCTGTGGAACAAATTCACTCTACGAGAATTAATGATAACAGAAGAGTAAGTTATATCTGCATCTTCATTTTTAAAAACCCATTTTTGTTGTTTTTTTAAATGTGCTGTTACATTGTCATTTTTAGCCAAATAATAAAAAGATTGGGCATTATACTCTAGCTTTTTAATTGAGTGGTAAAACTGTTTTATCTTTCTTGAACATGCACACTACAAAAAGTAATTACTTTTAAAATTAGTTTTATGTCTGTTAGCACATGCAGTAGAAAACATTTTTCAAAAAAAACCCACTTAGTACAAAGTGACTCAAAAATAACCTTTTCATAGAAATTAACTTATGCTAATCTCAGAGCTCATTTCAAAAGTCATTAAACAGTAACATTATAGGTAGAACTTCATGGAAAGGATCCTGGTTGTCCTGTGATCTGATTAATACCAAAATTCTCCTGAAAATGCTAACGGGCCGTTCAACCTTCTACCTTATATTTTTGTAGAGATCAGACACAATCAACTACAGAGATAAGGCAACCTAATCTCCAAATTCTTTGCCATGTACTATTTTGTTTGCAAATGTTATATATTGGTAAAAGTTTTTTATTCACACATAAAATTTAACGAGTTAAGAAATCATCGTAGGACACAGAGTCATTGCCAGAAGATCTGTGTGACTTCTGTGTGGTAAAACAATTCAATCTATGGGTCTTAATCACTTTGGTACCTTAATACTCCATTTTTGAGTGAAACAGATTTTGGTTTCTATGTGTTTCTTTGTGAGTGAACTTAATTCACTCACATCACATTTTTATGATCTGGTGGTATGGGCATCTGTAGGAAACTGGGGTGTTGATTTGGATTTCATAGGTAAATGTATGAAAAAATGTAAACATGGTCAATATCTCTATCATGTGTCCGCTACACCAGTAGGCTCACACCACACCTATGTCCGTGGCAGAAAAGCCTAAGGAAGCCTCAGTATCTAGCCCAGGGGAGACCCTCAGGCCCCAAGCCAGTGATTTACTCTTCAATCTCTGCAGTGTAGGCTCAGTGTTTTCATGAGCCGCCTGACCCCAAATCCCATCCCTGCCAAGGCACTGAGAGCACCCACTGCAGGCAGGAGGTGGGCGGACCTGACCCTCTGCTGCCTTTCCTAGCGCCTTCTCAGCAGCCTGTGCTCCTGCCAGAGTGGGACCTGCTTCAACTGGGCAAACCTCCTCACTGATAGGCACTCAGAGGGTTTAGATGATTGGTGCACAGTGACTCTGACAGGATTTCATGGGAAACGAGGAAATCATAAAGAACCAGTGCTAGGGGCTGAGTAGCAGGACGAGTGAACCAGCGTCCTACCCCAGACACACGGTACACCCAATATGTTGCCTGAGTGTGTGTGATTACTTTTATTTTTGTTTGTAATTACCTAACTGAAACCCCTGCTGAGTTCAGACTGTTGCAATGAACTGGATTGTTCCTCACAGGGTGGTGGTTAGGATGGAAGGAGAGAATGTAAAAAAGAAACAAAGATATTTTGTTACTTTTTTACAAATCCCCTAAGTGCAATGAATTTTTATTTTTTTAAATGAAACACTTTTATTCACTTTGGACAGAAGACTGTTGATATCATAGACTGATATTTATTTTCTACTTGGATACAATCTGCTGATCCTTAGGTATAGTGATTAAAAGTACTTTGTAAGTGTCCTCATGTCACTTACTTTATCCACATATGTGTCCCTCAGTATAGAGTAGGGCTTAAGTTCTCAGAAACACATATAATGGCAGTTACCATTTCTTGACTACCTCTTTGTTTTTTCTCTGTCTCTTGGCAACAAAAGCAGTGACAGAGAAAACTCACTTGGGGAAGAGATGGGGGTATGAAATTGGATGGAAAATAAAGCATCTCATGTTACAAAGTCAAAATTAAAGTGTATTTACTTAGTATTGGGTACCATACATTATCATAGTTCTGTATTAGTTCATTCCCATGTACTGTGTAAGTCACACTAAGCATGCATCAAACATAAGTAACCTCCTCCTCCTTTTGTCTTTCAGACTCCTTCGTGGCGCTGAATGGTAAGGAAGATATTAATTAATTATCGCTACAAATCTGTTTAGGAAATCCTGTTTCACTAATCCTCTTCAGTATTTTCAAACCTTAGTTCTCTTGTTAATTTTTTTATTCTCATTATTCTTTATAGACATTTCAACTCCTCCACCAGATCATGAAATGTCTTACAACACAGTATATGGTCAGTTTGTGGATTTCTTTTTTTTTTTAATTCTTCAAGCCACTCACCCTGTGGTAGTTTATAGTTTTCATCCCTAAACACCATGGACCAGAATCTTTGTTACTTCAGGGTCCCAATTCACTAAAATGATAATTTCCTGATGCCATAAAATCACTCTACTTGTTTTTGATGTGTGAGACCGAGTCCTACAGTATAATCCATGTAACGTGAAATATGCCAACTGTAGGAATTTGGTGAGTATATTTCATGAGTTCTCGAGGGAGAAGAAATTACTTTTGGGTATAAGTATATCCAAGATAAAAGAATAGTACTTATAACTGATAGGCCATAGCTCTTCAACTGATAGAGAGTAACCTTCCCAAAATGCTAATTTGGGACAATACATTCTGCAGGGGAAAATCTGTACAGGGTGAACATACTGAGCTCTTACTAGGCAAAACTTTCCAATAGAGCACAATATTGGCCATCGAAATTCAAGTTCACAAAGAATGAGACTATTTAGACACGTTTTCATCAAGATTTCTTTAGACTGTGGACAAGGAAGAGTGGCACCATACACGTGACAGGCAAACAGGAGTTACCCCTTTGTTCCTGCTGAGATACACAGACACACCACTGAACAAAGCTGTTATGTCCACAAGCAGAATATTCTGAGATCTTTATAAGAAGAGTTGAGATGTGGTTGAAATGTTTCCTCTCCACTTCTCGAAGTTCCTCCAGATACTTATTAGGGTAAACTATTCATGTATTTTTTAAATATAAAGTGAAAAGAAGGTATGTGATGAATTTAAGCTTATGCATTACAGTGGGGACTAGAAATTTCATTGATATGCAGACATTTTATAGTTTTTGTGTTTAAGAACAGTTCTAGGACAGTCTTTAAATGTAGAAGTAGGTAAGAAAGGAAGGGGGAAATAAAGAAATGAATAAAATAGGAAAGAAAAGGCAGCCAAGTAGATTTTGGATTCAAAGTAGTAGTTCAGGACGGCTACAAGTGTGTCTCACGGCTCTATGTAAATGCTCATGCAACGTGTCTAATTAGCATAAATAAAAAGCCTCTCTAAAAGTCCTAATGACTGTCTTATAAGCTGGAAAACAATGCCTGCTTTCTCCTGATTGTCCTCCCGTGAAGTGAGGCAGCATGGAGTGGATGGGCCCACAGAACTCATCCACCTTCAACACTATCTCCTCTGTGATTCAAACCAGAATATTAAATACCAACTACTGGGAGGAGAAATTCTCAGGAGGCAAATGTCATCCAGCTTAGCTTGTCCTTCAGAAAGAGAACCCACTCTGCATCTGCTCTTCTACAATACCACACTTTGCAATCATTTCTTGTAATTGAATAATCTTTATCAGATACTGAGAAATTCAGGTCTTCAATCTAATTGAACCAGCAACCTCCCTAGCATTCATCAATTTGTACTTAGACCAACGTTAACTCCCAGGTAGTTCCTTATTTAGATAGAACAAGTAAACCATGGGGGGATGTTCTTTATGAGCAAAAATCAGTCATACACACACACACACACACACAGAAAGGAACTTATAAATTCCTCCATGTTAACACCATAACAATGTTACACCCTTCACCCTCAGGTCTCAATCAGTGGTTTCTGGAATGAAAGTAAAGAGTTGGACCATTCCTTTTAACCAATGGTCCTGTCCATTCCGGGCTAAATCTATCCAGTGTGAAGTGGTTAGACAATGATTTGACCATCAAAATGAGGGCTGGTCCAGACAGTAATTAGAAAAATACAGGGAACTTTCTTCTCACCAAATAGTGAAGATATGCTTATTTTAGAGTTAATAAATGAAAGATAGATTTAATTAATTCATTCATCAAATATTTATTGAGTGCCTGCTATGTACCAGGCACTGGACTAGGCGCTGTATTTGTACCATCAAATGAAATACCAAATTGCTATATTTAAGAGCATGGATGTACATTAGGAAGCCAACCCCACAGTGCAAAGCACACACACTGTTTCTAGCTGTGTCCTTTGAATATTTCCATTCAAGGTCATTGGCTGAGTGCAGGCTCATAAAGTGAACACCACCACCCCAACTGCGTAAGTCTGAAAAAGAGACCATTTCAATAAAACATGCACTCTTTGCTTGGCCAAAGCTCTGCACAACACCAGTTATATCATCGAGAACCCCTTTTTAGTGAATGGGACCCTGACATTTTCCTTCTCTTTTCCTCTGTTGTACTGATACAGTGTCTCTTTTTGTGTCTAATTGTCTACAATCATTGTGACTAGGTTAGTTTGAAGGGTCTCTAACCTTTGCAATCACGGAGACTTGTAGATATAGAGAAACAATATGATGCATACTAAAATTAACTTTTAAAATCTGTCTCTTTATTATAAGAATTATACATCATAAACTCCACTAATTAAAATATGGCCTCCCTAATTGGGTTAACAAGACAAAATTATAGGTTCCAATTCTATTGGCATCTCATACTGTATCCACAAATGATTACCTATTTTTGTAGCATTACTTTGGTTTTAAAGTCTCTTAGGGAATGAACAAAAATAATATAGCCTACAGGCTATATTATTCTAGGAAGAAATAAAGTGATTTCCTTTTATCATTATTTTAAACTTAAGCGATAATCGTATACTTCTTTGATTTTAAACTAAGAATTGCTGAACGGTCCTTCACACGGCGGCTCTAAAATCTCTGAGAGTCAGGTACTGCTTTCTTGGACTGTCTGCTTCACCAGTGACACGTGTTGCCTGTCCTCAAGTGTTGAGTTTACAAGATCACAAACCTCATGCTGTTGTATATATTTTTCTGTTGAGTACATCAGATGCATGGTTTCTCTAGATTTACATATAGAGAAGGGAGATGTGGTGGGTATTAGGCTAACACTTAAGCAATAGGAAGGAGCTAATTTCTGACATTTGTGTGAAACATTTTCCTACCTAACCACCATCTGGTCCACATTAATATCCTCTCATAGCCATAGCTTTCCATCACCAATGAGTTGCCCACGTATTTGCAGCATATGGTCCAAGAAATCTTTCTACAGATAATGTGCCCCTCAGGCATATATTTCCCCTAGATTACCGTATTAAGAAATGTTCTCCCTAAACCATACTTAAGGCATTATCATAAAATTGCCCCTTGAACACAGTCAGATTGAAAGAGCTCAAAATGTGTATCAATTCAGGTAAAAGAAATTTTTGCTACTTGGAGGGGACCAGCTTTTCCCCCCATTCCCCCCTTCCTTACTCAGTACAAAGCTATTTTGAATCGTTTGCTTCTCCTGAGAGTGCTGAATTCTCTCTTAGGTTAACTGTGTATTTCATTAGAGCAGTGTTGAAGAGTAGAAAAAAATACAGGATATTTTGGACCTCAGTATAAGCTAGAGGAAGTAAAAGTAAATTCTGTATTTCCATTTCTGGGTTATTTTCTTACCCCAGCTCTCTAATCAGCATTAGGAGATGAGATGTGGAAGCCAGACTTGTAAAAACAAAAAGTCTAGATCAAGCATTCTTGAGTTTTAAATGAACGTGGTTTTAGCAGTGGGATAGGAACCAGACTGTTTGCAGCGAAGTGGATGTTTGAAGCTGCGTGGGAGCCAAACCAGTTCTACACAGAAAGCTCCCTCCCTCTTCAGTGTTACCGAAGCTTTGCTGCAGCGTGTAGCCGCGGCACTTCCACAGAGATCATTACCGCTTAGATAAGCCACTGGCTGACTTGCTTTTTCCTGCTCACATAAATATATTTGTAACTGGCAGTATTAAAGTCTCCTGGAGCGCCAACATCCAATAATAATTGTAAAAAGGAAGAAGAAGATGCATTGATCATTATAAGCTTTCTTTCTGGTGGCCAGCATTTTACTTATCACATACTTGATGATCACAGCCCAAGGTTGAAGTCACCTGAGAATCTGTCCTGCTTTCTACCAAAGGCACAATTGCTCATTCATGGTAGTTGCCCCGATGTCTTTCTAAAAATTGCTCAGGAAGTTGCTATAGGTCAAATGGTTGAATAAACCAAAGACTACTTGAAAATCACAGGGAGGTAATGTTTTATTTCTGCCAGAAAGAATATCAGGTAGTGGGGCTTCTTTAAATCATTGTGCCAGTGTAGATCAAAGCCACGATCTGCATTTGACCTTGTGGAATGATGGGAAGAAAGCTTAGGTATGTGTGCACAGGAAATGTCTAGTGTCTGCCCTAATTCCCAGACTAGCTAATCTCCTGACATCCTATCACAGGCTATACTGCACCTCAAAAAGCTATCTTTCTTATCAGAATAGTATCAGTCAGTGTGGCCTCAAAAACAACCTTTCAAAAGTATGACTCATAAAAACATGAAAATAACGTTGCTGGAATTAAAACATGAAAGGCAAAATCATGACAACGTGGAGCAGTTGAGGCCTCCATTGCAGTGAAAAGGAGGTGGGAGCAGATCCCTTTAGAAAGCAGTCGCTTCTCCCAAAAAGGATTGCCTGTTGGTTGGAAAAGCTGCAAACTAGACACACCTCCAGGAAAAAGGCTCAGCACAGCTGAGCTATTTGTGCTGGGGGAGAGGCTGGTTCACTACCATAAACCTCCCCTACCAGTCACAAAGAGTGTCCGTCCCCACAGTGGGCACGTTCTGCCTCCAGTGCTGCTATGGGAATACCAAAGAAGGATAATAGCATTGAGCACCTACTATGTGCCAGACACTGCCAGGTATTTTTACCATTGTGCCACTTTATCCCACTCAATCTCCATTTGGGGCACAAGGAAAATCGACCCAGAGAGGTTAAATGATTCCCTGAGGCTCACCCACCAAGCAGCAGAGATGGGATCTGACCTTTTATTCTCTGAGTTCAAGGAGTCTTCCACTGAACCCCACTGACATCTCCTGGCCTCCGCTGAGCAAAGGGACTGTGGGCATGTCCAGTGATGTTTTCCCTAACCGTATTTGTGATGAAAACAGGGCACTCCAGTTCCCTCTTGCCCAGCACCACCACGTCAGATTCGGCGGCTCAAGAGGGGTATGAGTCTAGGGGAGGAATGCTGGACTGGAAGAATCTGCTCCATTCACCTGACAGCACAGACTCTTTGGGGGCAGTGTCTTCCCATAATCACCAAGACAAGAAGGGTAAGGCCTTGGAATTGCCTCTTCCTCTGGGGGGAGAGGGAGGGAAAAGTAGGGAGGACTTTGTAACTGCTTCCAGCTGAATCACAGCAAAGTTTAAGAACCTCCAACACACTATGATTGAAAGCATCTCAAAAAAGACTGCAACCCAATCCTCTGTGCTAGGCTTGATCCTGAATTATTGCCCAAGCACGGAGAAACCGCACAAAACAAATAACACAGCCGCTAAGCTTTCTCCACCCAAAACCAGTGTGGCCTGGTCAAAAGCAGATGCAGGATCCTGAGATCCCTTTCCACTCCTCTTCCGTGGTTCTGTAATTTTTGGATCTTCATTTTGCAACATAAGGGAATGGGGTACAGTGAGGGCTTTGGCAAGTGCATGTAGTCAAAGGTCCGTTTAATCAGTTTATAGAGAAATAGCAAGGCAAAGCCTTTCCTGGCTGGTAGCACCTCACTCTCCCATGGCACTGAATTTGAATAGAGCCGTGGTCCTGAGACATACTGTAACTGCCTTTACAGAACAACAGCTAAATGTTCTTCTGTAAAAATGTGTTATTTAATCAAGCAAAATTGCTATGCATCTAAAACGGAAAGGAAGCTGCAGTAAATCAAAGGGGCTCAACTGTGAACTGCCCTAAATTCTCCTTTGCTTTCTTTGCTCAGCTAGAGACAGAAAATGTCATCTTTTTTCTTGCCATTTGCTGCTTCTGGTAACACAACCTACTTGCATTGCAGCTGCAACCAAAGAGGCTTTTACTTGTCAAAAAAAACAGTCTTGCAAAACAGAGACTGAAAAGCCAGTTTTATTTCGAGCTGTTTCCCCCTATATGGAATTGTTTACTTCTATATGTTTTCAAGACTTTCGTCCAAGCAGGAATTTGAGTCCGGCCACAGTGACCCTTGGAGGACAGTCTTGAGCACGTCCGCCCCCGGGTTTTCTGTATACCCATCTCCGTCTTTACTCTGAGAGCATGTGTTCTAGGCAGCCTTGCACGCTCCATTTCCATCCTCTCTTCTGCGTCTGGTCTCCTGAGAGTGCTGTATACTCAGCTGCTCTGTGTGCCAAGCCAGAACGAGAAGACGCAGCCCTTTTAGCTGGTTCTTCAGCATGTCCCCTTAATTGATTTTATTATTATTCTGTAACCTCTTATTAATGTGTCCTGCCCCAAATCTCTTTTCAAAAGTGGGTTTTGTCTCAGCAGCCTCTTTAAGTTGGAGGGATCCTTGCACTTACCACACTGAGAAAGCACCAGGCCGGTTTGTGGTGAGACAGAACTGTCACAACAGGCCACCAGCCCCCTAGCATGTGTCATTATTTGTTATGTGTGGCTCCAGACTGCAGAGGTATTAGTCTTGGCTGGGTTCTCAAGAAGAGACAGCTCAGTAAAAACACTCTGTGTTTGCCCACTGTGACTTTCTAAAAAACCAAACAGCCTTTCCAGTAAAGCATTAAATATGTCAACCAAATATCTAGCTGTTGGTTACAATTATGTTTTTCTTCACTTCAGTGAAACCAGTGGCTCAAATTTTCTCCAATCGTTAAGTCCCCCAAGGGATGGAGGTTATCAGAGTCCAATTAACACTTTGACATCATTTTAAAATTCGGCATTGTTCATTCTCTTGGGTCTTATTATGAATATTGACAAAGCTGGAAGCAGTCTACAGATTGTCAAACAATGGTGGCAGAGGGGACTGCATGGGTGTTTAACATGATCACTGTTCTTGTGCTATTAGCTCCTTGCCTTGCCCTATCAAATTTGAGTTTGATTTTTGACAATTAGGTATTTGATGGGGCAAAGACAATGAGACGCTGTGCAGAAATTTTTGAAAGATGTAGCTTTAATGTTCCTTTCACCATGATTTTTGTGATTTTGATTTCCATTTTGCTCCGAATTGTTTTGAAGGATCATGATTTCTTTTGATCTTTTCTTTTCTTTTGCCAAGCACTGTGTGTTACGACTTGGTGGTGGCGTTATTCTGTGGGAAAGTCTTGTTTCTTCTCTGACTCATTATGCCGTTCCTTATGTGACCCAGTCTGTAATCCTCTCGCTGCTTTTCTCTCCCTCCCCTGACGCGGACGCCTTAATGATGTCACATCCGTGTGTGCAGCATCTCCTGGGATGCGAGGGTTTCCTGGGTTTTCTGAGGGCCTCTGGCAGGTGCTCTTTTCACTGGGTCGATTGTCTCATAGGAATGTGACATTTGTATGCGCCAGCTTTAGGAGCTAAATATACTCTGGAATTGTTTCTAAAATACTGCGCATTTCCCCCTACTAAGCAGAAAATGTGTCCACTGACCAGCTAGCTGAGGAGGAATCAGGTGTCCATTGCCCTTTTATTTTGGCCGCTGGAAAAAAAAAACCAGCGAGCAGACGAGCCCATAGCTCTGCTCTGCAGATACTCTGAACAACTCGGGGCTAGTCTCATTCTCGGTCCCACCTCATCCTCCAAACAGTTCTGCATTTCCAGAGTATGTTTGCTCGCCTGTCCTTTCTTTTCCTGGCTGTGTCTTTCGTGTTGATTTAACCCTGTGCGTCCTTCACATTCTGTTAAAGCACCGTTCCCAACCTTGCAATCTAACCCCCTTCTGCTACCATTGTTCTTAGCCTCCTCCTTTCAAAATAATAGACCCCAGCCCTCTGCCCCTCTGTGGAATGTTCCAAGGCTCTTCCCTTCTATACTGTGAGTAGCAGTCTGATGTCGTATGTAGATACAGTCGTATTAACAAAGTGTGAGAAGAGACCTGCAAAGCACACCAGAAGCATTATCACAGAAAATGAAGTAATTTTCTCTCTCAGTAACTGGCTTGCCCTTCATTACCCTATTGGCCTTGTCTAATGTCTCTCGTCCTTGCTGCTTTTCTTTAAAATTGCCTGATATCTTTCAAGGCCTAGATTCATTAGTAAAAACACAGCCAGCCACTCTGTTTTATCTCTGGGTCCCCAGATGTCTGGAGCCTCTAGAGCCAGCCCTTTAATCACCAAGTTGATAAATTAGATGCAGCCCTGGCTACTGCTTTCTTAGTTTTGCCACATTTAAAAATACATATTATTTATTCTTCCTATAACTATTGAGGTAGTAAGCAGTAGTTACAAAGGGGCTCTAATTACATATGAATAAGAAAGAGAATCCAGTTTATTTTTAGATCTGGCTTGTTTCCCCTCACCACCGCTCCTTCCCACAGCAAAAGAAATAAGAGCCTTCTTTTTTAGGTTAAGCAATACTGAGAATTAATAGCCACTCTTGGGCTTCTTGTTTCTGACCAAAAGTAACAATACCATAAAAACTGACTTCCAAGAAGACTGCAAGATGTGTGAGGAAATTAGCTGCGCACAGATCTGCCAAGAGAGCTGGGTAGCACAAATATAAAATGTAAATGCTGACCATTGCGATGCAAGAATAAATTGGGAATAGGAGAAAAACCCCTACTTCTGACTTCATTTTATGGAGTTTTAGTGAGCTCTCAGAAAGTGGATGAAGTAGCCAACATATACAACATGTTACCATTTGAGTGGAAATGCCAGAAATGTGGTGTGTTTATATATTTTGGGAACTCTTTAAAGTGAGATATGACCACTATATTACATTTAATCAAGATATGCTTATTATAGATAAGGAAAAGATGTAGAAACAGAATTTAAATAAGAGAGCAAATGAATAATTTAAAACATTGAATGTATTTCAATCAATGCACAGACGATTTGTATCAGCAATTTTTAGTCTGGGAAACAACAGTCCGGTAAGACTCACAAGGCCCACAAAGGGTAATGAGTGTACTGTGCACACTTTGTAACGATCTGGAATGGAATTCTATAAAGTACGGGGTTTATCAATAACCCTCTTTATGGTCAATTATTTATTCCTCAAATGCACTGTAGCCTACAGCAGTAGTGTCTCCGCACTGGACACGCTGCACCTTCTATGAGATGATTTAGGTGTCTTCAGGGCCTCGTGGATTGCAAGAATCACGGGGTGTGGAAAGTTACACCATTTTCACTTCTCTTTCCGTCTTCTTCTTCTTGGTTCTGTCGAGGAAAATGTCTCAATTTCGGTACTTTATCACTGACAACTCCCTCAACTGGCTACTGTCTCTTTCTGGCAAGGAGGAACGGGCCTTAGATTGTGGGCTTTCACTGGCTGCTGGAGCTAGCTAGAATTAACACTGTTTTGCTTTAACTGAATTTTATTCTTATGGTTACCTTCTAGCTATGACAAGTGACACTTTTTTCCATTTATGATAATGATATAACTTCCATCTGAAATACATTCTAAAGGTAATTTAAAGAAAATATTAAGCAAATAATATGGTTGATAAGGCTCACTGATATCACAAAATTGTAGTGTTGATAGTGGAATGACTCAAATTTGGGCAACTCTGGCCTAGAGTAATTCAGAGTCCAATAAGGATTAGATTACTACCAAAACTTTGCTTCTAGCATTTGGAAAGAGTAAGATTTAATAACCTCTATGCCTTCTGTTGGCAGGGTTATAAATGTTGCAATTATATTATCTAGTGCTTTTTGATTTCTCCTCCAACTATTGAGCTTTTGTGACTGGGAATGAGAAGTTTAGTCAAGGAAGAATTTAGAGCAAAATAAATTTAACTAAAAAAATTAGTCATTCTGGGCTTGTTAAACATCTGGTGAGATTTTCTCCAGACCAGCAGTGAGCAGCCAAGTGTGGACTCCAGCTAGTTAATACCCAAACTGTGGCCTAGGGTGAAGTTTCCCTTTAGGACTTCAGCTACCTTTCCCATATCTGTAAGAACCCTTGTGTTACAGTACATTACCCTGGCCTGGCAATAACCTACACTTGACCCTTCTTTCCCTTTTCTCTCATTCAAATTTTACCTATTCTGAGTCCCAGACCATTACAGCCCAGCTTTCTTCATTAACAGGCTTAGCAATCTGATGTTAAGTGAGTCCATTTGATAGGAGAACCTAGCCTGAGCACTCTTCCATTTTAACAATCTCCAGTCCTTAAAACCTGATGGATTGGGGATTTTTAAAGCATCCCAGTTCTCCTGATGGGGAAAGGAGTTTCTTAGCTCCTATCAAAGTCATGTGTAGGTAATTTTATGTACTGAGAAAATTATTGCTGATGACAGTAATAAAGGGAGAGGGATAAGCTTCCCTTCTTTCCTTAACTTGGATGGAATTTTCTCTGCCATTTCTTCAGTACTATTACCATAACAAAAATGTTTTCTGCAGCTTCTCAAACAAAATTTATTACTGGCTCCATAGCACAGTATTGGATGCCAATAAGGAGTTAGAGGCTATTCTGGAGAAAGACATAGTTCCTGTCCAAGAACTATCAAATGGCCAGACAGATGAAGCATACGCAGACTAGGAAATGTACCAAAAAGCTTTTACAACCACCGCTGTCTTTGTGAACAAGGCAAAACTGTGCACGGCAGATTTTAGAAAAAGATAGTAGACAACCGAAGACAACTTGGCTGAACACATCCAGGACGCAGCACTTGGAAATAGTGTTTCAGTCCCTTTTCTTCAGTCCTTCCCTTTAGGACCAATATTATAGCAGTCATATATCACTTGACAAGGAGGAAGAAGAAAGTGAGGGATGTTTGGCACAAGGCTCATATTTAAAATTTTTTGTGGAAATGCTGGCAAATTCAGGCCTTCTTATTTTTTAAACAGCCTGAGCTTTATTTTTGTTTAACAACTAAGCCTGTGATAATTTGCATAACTTTTAAAGGAAAACCTGTAGCGTATCCTGGTTATTTCTAAATGTGAGAGTTGAACGGGACAGTTTTAAGAGAATTCAGAGAAAGGACTTCTGTCGGGTGAGGAGGCCCATGAATGGGAGGAGCAAGGCGTTCTCTGCCTTCGACCCACAGTCTGACCATTAACTGACCTGGTTGGGAACACGCGTGGTCAGGGCCAAGGACACTAAGAGATGGGAAACTGACTGCTATTGTTCCAAAACCCCTTTTGAATTAGAGTTCACTTATTTCTGTTTCTGAGGGGTGGAGGAAAAGTATCTTACAAAGCTCACAAGAAATTTGGTATCCAGTTGCTGCTATTGCTGATAAAATGAAAAATAAAATACAATTCTTAAAATTCAGTCCATTAATATTTTCTCATTTGTAAATTATGCTAAGCCATAATGATTCAGTACCATTTCTATTACTATTTGTTAAACTATTTTACTCTCCAAAAGTTTAGAGTGGGTCTAACAGTCTAAAGAATATTTGTAGGAAGATTCTCCAGCATATCATTTAGGGGTAGAGGAGGATTGCTAGAAAAAATACAGACTGCCCAGCTATATTGGAATTTCAAGTAAACCATGTAATTTTTTAGTATAAATATGTCCCACATAGTACACAGGGCATACTTGTACTAAAATATTGTCTGCAGTTTAAATTGAACCACGTGTTCTATATATTGCCCATTGCTGCCTGGTAATCCTGTGGAACAGATTCCTGATAACTTATTCAGTGAGAATGTAAGATCGCATTTGCCCTTTAACTCTTAGAATAAACCATGTAAGAGGAATTAAAGTAAAAATTTCATTCTGTGAAAAATATTTAATTTCAGAGAGTTACAAGTTATATGTGTTTGAAACACAATCTAAATGACTGTCACTAAAAGGAGGCTGTCACACGCCACTTCTAAGTACGAAGGGCTCAGAATCCATTGTTCCTAAGCACGGTGCGGTTGCAACCTTAATCCTTCCTAGTTTTATTTAACCTCGGGTATTAACCAACTGTATTTTAACCATATTATTTTTCCTTCTTTGTGTGGTTCTTTCATTTTTTTTTCCATTGCCCATTTCCATGGCTTTGAAGGGGATAAACTGGAAGCCAAAAAAGCACTACAAAATAACACTTAAATACCAGCGACAATAACCTTAGTCTCAAAGAAAGGCAAAACAGCAACCCTCCTTCATTTCTCTTTTCATGCATTCAACATTCAGCAAACCTGTGTTGCACACAAGCCTTATGCTCAGTGTTACAGCATAAGCCTTGCACTCAAGATGCTTCGGTCTGGCAGGGGCCACGCACAGGTGACAGACCTCCTGGCGAGCTGATGGGGCAGAGTGAAGTCTGAGAGTAAAAGAAGTGAACTTGGCGGGCCAAGTGCTGAGAGAGGGTTAGGGAGACAGAACTCATTCCAAGCTGGGTACTTGGGGAAAGCCTTGCAAAGCCTTGAAGGAAAAGGGGACGATATTCCAAGTTAAATAAGTGCCATGACCGAGACACAATGCTATTAAAAGAGAGTGTCATGATAAAGAGGCAAGTAGTGAGCTGGGCTGAAAGTGACAAAGTACAGAAGGCTGGAATGGGAATTAGATTGAAATGGTAGTGTGGAGCCTTGAAAGTCAGACTAAGGGGTTTTGGCTTTAGCTGGAGGCAGTGGGGGACAGGAGGGCAGACGAATGGAAAGGGACAAAATGAGATAGGAGAGAGGGAAAGATGGAGATTAAGAGACTGACAGATGACAGGGATATAATAAATTGATTACTCAATCACATCAGGTTATTAGTTACATACACAATAAATTTGGGACATAGGTTTCATATCACTTTTGGGATCTGAAGTGTCTGCACATCACTGGCATTTCCCTGGCAGATGCTCCAAGCCAAGCTAAAAGCTCTATTTTAGGGAAAACCCCACGCAAGCTGAACTCCACCCGTGGGCTTCTCTGTCACTTTAGTTAAATACTGGGGTGCATGGCACATGGCAGAATTTTCATCCAGAATAGAGATTTTCGTAATCAGGGAGACTGAGAAAAATGAGAATATAATCCAGGGAGCCACCATTTATTTTTGCTATATTATTTCTTTGTCACTTACCAAAAGGGAATTTTTTTGTAGTCTGGCTTTACTTTGAAAGTTGAGAAAAAATGATTTTGCAAGGTTAGGTGCTGAGCTCTTTAACAGAAGATGTGGGAGTTTCCATGGGCCTGTGTGCTGGGAAGGAGGGACAAGGGCCGAGGAGCCCAGGTAGAAAGAAGGCTGTAATTGTTCTTCCGGCAGTGTCAGCAGAGATGTAGATTTGATCTAATTAATTGGGTATCCTCTTGGGGACTTGCTGAATTTACCTAAGGTCTGGATGAAATTGTAGAAAGGTAGAAGAGGAAATAAGTTAAATGCCAGCCATGTAGAAAGCTGTTTCATCTCCCAGCCTCTCTGAATCTACACACCAATATTTTAACTTCCTCTTTAGAGATACTAAGCCTTTTTTTCACCTAGCATCCATTTTTCTTTGTTTTTTAAAGCAAAAGACTTAAATTATAGTTATGGGGACTTGAATTTTTCTTTTAAAATCAACAACTTAACCCCTAGGGTGTTTAAAAACTCAACTCACCTACTAGAGGGGCTTCTTACCTTTAACGTATAACCATTTTTTCAAGCCGCCCCACCACAGACATGAGTCCACTTTGCCCCCACCCTGTTCCTGAAAATCCATTTCCACTAGCCCGTCTTATGCACAAACACACACACAATGACAAAGCTTTCTGACAGCTTAATGGAACTTCCAAGGATTGCAGGGGCTGGGCTAGGCATGATCTTATTAACTGAACATCTGGAGTAGTTACAGATTCGCTCTTTATTGCTTCAACTACACTGTGCTCATCTAAAATTTTTTTGTCCTAACGGTAAAACTGTGAAGTCATTTGTATTTAGAATCATGTATAATAATAGAAAAATAACATTTCTGATAGCCTCGTTTCTTGGAGTTAAAAAAAAATGATTATAACAAGTTTTATTTTGCATTACCTTACCCCTCCATAGACAAAGTAGTCTAGCAAGGGCAAAAAGTGGACACAGGGAAATTTCCTGAGGACATTTCTCCTTTCTTGACATACAACAATGGCCTCGAAAGCTGCGAGAGTTGCTCACAATACATAACTCATGCCACAGAGAGAAAGAACAGAAAAGCTGTGTTCTCGGGCAGGTCCCAGGGAAGTACAGGCTGCGCAAGTATTAGGGGAAGTCCTGTGAGGCAAAGAGCAGGCCCGACAGGGTCCACAGGCACAGCGTCATGGGCTAAGTTCCCAGCACCTCCCGTCCTTGAAGGGCCCCGAAGTGAACTAGTGAAATGTAGTTGGGTATATTCAAATACATTGGATGCACAGTAGATGGGATCATCACCGGTGTCGGAAAGCTCATTACCAGCAGTGCGGCGGTTTGCTGTCCTTAATTAGTTATGTCTTAAGCTCAGAAGTCTACAGCCTGAAAACGGTCTTTGTAGAAATAAATATTCATTTTTAATGGGATAACAGGCATTTCCCAATTATTTTAAAGTTTTACATTTCTTTCAAGGATGCATTCTTTTTCAAAAACGTATCTGCAATTAATTATACTTCTTCACGGAAGGCAGGGGCAGTCATTAGGAACCATGCAGTAATAATGGAAGTTCGGCGCAGTCACCACTGGCAGGGCTTTATGAGGAGGGAAGATGATGTCGAGAAATTTATAGGGCAGCAAACTGCATTACGCCTAACCTTTTGGACATATTAAAGCTTGTCATTTCCAGTCTTACAGCTTCTTGTTATTCATAAATAATAGATAACACTGGACACAATCATCTGACATTTGTTAAGGTAATAAATACACTCTGAGTGCCGATGGGTCTTGCACTCCATGATTTAAAAGCACACAGCAAAAATTTAATGTAATTTAAGGTATCTTATATAATTCTATGGATTTGCAGATTCAGTTCAGCTCAGCAGTTCTGTGAGCACTGTGCTCCAATGAGTGCACCAGGCATTTTCATCATTATCGTGCGAGGCATTTGTATTATTCTAACGTGGGAATGAAATGTGAACTCGGGTCCTGCCTTCAATCTGGAAATAAAAAGGAAAATAATCTTCCCGAGTTTCTTATTCTCTTGCCCGATTATACAAAGATAGAGGGGAAATGCTGCCGGATGCTGTGTGTGGTCCTTAGTGGAGCTGATTTTGAGGTGACGTGAGGTGCAGGCCTTTAAAAGAAGGTTGTGCTGTTCAGTAGTGAGCTCCCACTGAGATTCTGCTGCTTCTCTCCCTGGGACCTGGTCCTGACTGGCCTGGTCCAATCTTGGACATATCTGATGGCCCCTGGGACACTGGTGGGGAGCACCCGAAACTTCCCTCCACGTCTTCTTCGTGCTGGGGCAAAGAAAGAGACCACCAGCATTTTTCCAGCGGCTCTTGGCTCGAGCAGACTGGGCTGATTCTGTCACAGGAGTGATGGCACAATACTTTAGGCCATGTCAAGCTTTTGTCAGGTAACAGGGAAAGTGGCAGGGATTAGTCTTTCCAATAAAATCACATCAGTTCTGTATTCTTTGTCAGAATAAGGTAACCGCAGGAAAGCAATTGTCATACACGAGGCCCGCTAAAGACGCAGACTTCGAACAACAAGGAAGACTGCACTTACTCATTTAAAATCTGGTTATACGCTGCCTCTGTGGTGTCTGAGGTGGGACTTTAAAGGTAAACACGTAGATGCTTTTTCCGGAATACTATTCATGTCATTTAGGGCAGTGCTTCTGAACCTTTCGTGAACATAGAATCATCTGAAGGCCTTGTTAACACGCAAATTTCTGAATTCCAACTCCAGAGATTCTGATTCAGAAGGTCTGGGTGGGACCCGGGTATTTCTATTTCTACCAAGTTACAGGTGACGCTGATGCCAAGTAGCACTGATTTAGGAGAATTTCCCCATTGCAGTGGGCCAACTTATTTAAAGTCACTCTCCAAGATTTTGTTGTATTTTTAAATCCTACTTTCCACTCTTGGCAAACATAATTGAACCCTACCAAAGTGTTGCATTAAAATACTCTATCTTGGACCCTGTCAAAAGCAGGTTAACTTGTCACAAATTATAGAAACACTTCCCTCACATTATTAGTTCAGCCTTAACACATTTCTGCAATGCCAACTGCTTTAAATGCATTCATTTACTTAATCTATTTAACTTTCCCAACAATACCTACAGCCAACACTACTGGGGTTTAGACTGGTCACCTGCCCAACAGCATACAGCTAGTTAGTTACGAAGCTGTTACTTAAACCCAGGTCTTTATGACCTGAAAGTTCTTAACTACTAACATTCAGCCTCATCTATAACCTCGGTCCAAAGAACTATATTTCTAGTAAGTTTAATTTGTTGGTTTTAGGAGTATTCACACAGACCTATTTCCTCATATTTGTTTTATCTTTGTAAAAAAAAAAAAGAAAAGAAAAGCCTGCAAATAATACAAAGAATCACCTGAATGTCACAAATTTATAAGAAAATCCTGTTAATCCATTTTGTAACTCTGTGCTTTGTGAGAGAGCAAAGGAACAAGGTGCAGCCAGGAAGCTGGGTAATAGAAATGCTTTGTCTGGTTTCAGAAATTACTTAGATGTTAGGTGTCTAGCGTTATTAGAAAGAAAATCTCAAAAAGGAGGAAAATAAACCATGCAAATACTGCTAAAACCTCGTGCACCTGAAAGAATCATTACCTTTGCACAGACGGTGAGAGTTCTAGCACATGGAACCGCAGGCCACCAACCGTCCCAGGGAATGGTTTTTAAAAGGTAACTCATCATGGCTCCCACTGCAGACCTCACCCCCTGCCCTGGGTGGGGCCCAGTCTAAAACAGTGGAGCAGAGGGGGACAGGGAACCGAGCGCTCCCGGTGGCAGCTACTTCTCACAGAGTATGAAATCCAGTGAGTTTCATGCTCATTCTCCCTTTTCCTCCTGGGATGGCCTCCCAACCTCAACAATATGCATCCATTTTAAAGGTGATAGAACTGGAAGTGGGTTCATCCACAGTCAGTCAGTCAGCACTATTTCAATAGATAAGTTTTAAAAAAAACAGCTTCTGAACTGAGGATATTACACAGCCAGCAAGCTGCCTCTACTCTGGTGTGGCCATTCAACTTGACCACCTTGATGACCACGGCCCCTCCAGCACCAAATCTTCACTCTTGTGTTGGCACAGACCCAGGGGCAGGGGGATAAAATAAAAGGAAAAGGAAAGTTAGAGTTATGAATTCTGAGCCCATTTCCACGGCTCCCAAAGTTTTAGTTTATTACTAAGCCATCTGGTTCACATTACGCCGTAAGACAAGAAGAAGGCTGCTTCCTGCCTAGATAACCGCAGAGAGCTCCCACTGCACTTTCAGTGTGGTCATCACCATTGGCGGGGGCGTGGCTTTGAGGCTAGATTGTCTCCAGTGAGGGTTTTCCCCCTATTTATTTTCTTCTCTTCTTAGGAGGGATTACAGCAGGCTCTCTGTGGTTAGCGGCCATGACGCTTGGCCCATGATTACTTCATTCATACTGCCTTGCAGGATTGTAAGCCTGGCGTTTTGGTGCAATAAGATTTTCAAACAAGAAAAACTGGGTTGTTAGATTCCATTCACCCAAGTTGTTATGAGGATTTCAAGGAAATTGTAGGCTTGTCTTACTATAAAGCAGAATCAAGAGTCTATTTTTAGGGGATACTACTCCAGGGCTTTTCTTGGTGTTTTGCCATCTTTCCTAGCTCTCAGACCCAACACCAGCCCCGCTCTGGCTCAGCAGTGGAGGAAATGTCCATCCTCCTTTTTGCCTTTGCAGATTTCTCTACAGGACACAGAGAGGCTTTGTTGTCTTTGTGGTTACCGGGTCTGATTTACACAGATGCCTATTAATCACTTCACTATGGAGACAGACACATCCATCATATCACAGCAGCTCTGAAACGGGCAGTCCAGTGAACAGGGGTGAGGCGAGAGTACGCACTTAACCATTTCGAGGTACCGGCTGCCTAGGTTTCACGTACTTAGCAAGATAATTGGCAACAGATGGGTAGGGCTTGTCCTTGTTATTTAGCTTAGAAATCAGAGCAATTAATTTTAAGTAGGGTTTTTTTGTTTGTTTTGATTCTTTTTTTAAAGGATAACATCTATTTCTGTACAATGCAGGGGATAAATATAGTTGAAGACTATTTTAATTTTATAAATAGCAATTATAGATTCATGGAGACTAGCTGTGCTTTTATTACAATGGTATTGACTCTCTGAAGCCAGTTTTTCAATAATGGATTCAACGTGGAGCAAGTAAAGCTGAAAGTCAGCGTTCTCGGGGAAGGAGACCCTTGGAATTGCAGGCAAACTAACCAAAAGCTTTCCTTTCAAAATGGGCATGTCTTCTAAATATCTTTTTCAGTCATTCGAGGCTATCACAACCTGCTTCCCGATGCTGTTCAGAGCTAACTCTTATTTCCTTTCTACAAATACTCATTTATGACTTATTTAACACGTGTTTAGTGAGCACTCTTTACGTCTGGGGATTCAGCGGTAAACCTCTCCCTCCAAGAGCAGCCTAGGTGGGTAAGAAAAACAAACAGAAAGCAAGTATAAGAGCGATGGTTTTCGGGTAGAGTTCAGGACACTTGTAGGAGGAAGAGCTGACCTACACTGAGGGAGCTGGACAGGGCTTCTCCACTTAAGCTGAGACCTAAAGGAGAGAGTCAGAGGAACAGAAGGTGAGCAAGGATATTCCAGAGGCAACCGCCTGTGTGAAAGCCCAGAGGCAAGGTAAGAGTGCAGCACAGTGCCAGGTATGCAGAACAGAGGAGACTAGCAGGGAATGAGACCATTCGCTGTTAAGGAGCACGGCCTTCACTTCCTTCCCTCCATGCCTTGGCTCGGGCTGCTCTCTCCACTTCAGCTGACACCACCTGTGCCCTCAAGGCTTGTCTCAAATGCCGCCTCCTCCATAAGGTCTCTGCCCATATTGAAGTGGAAGTGATGCATCTCATGGTGCGTCCACACTCTGAATATAGTTCATGTGTGAGCACCATCCCCCTCCTGTATCACAGGGTCAGGCCACCTTCACCTTGGTCTCCCCAGCCCCAAGCACAGTGCTTTAGTCCGTGTCCAGTGAACGTTTGCTGAAGACAGCCACAAAGATGCTTGCAGCTGGAACCTTGGTATACGAGAGTGACAGAAAAGGCGCCAAGAACATCACAGTCCAGACCCTGGTGCTGGGCTCACTAGGCTCACTAGGCAACTGCAGAGAACCTGCAAGCAGGGCTACTACCAGAGACCAATTTTTAAAGAATTCGTTGTCTGAAATGTCAAAATGCACTGACATGGTCATCGTAGGTAAAATCGGAACTCTGTTGGACTTCCTCTTTTACAGCTTATAATTGTTCTTATTTGAATGACATATTATAGGGGCTGGAGGGTGGGGTTGTTCTTTTCATTGCTTCCTTCTGTAAAACCCTTCAGACGGCCCCTCTGAGACCTCCCTCCAGCATCTGAAAACTCTCATCTCAGGGAGAGAAAAAAAAAAAACAATGGAGATTCTATTCTTTCTCAGCTCTGCCCATTTAGTCATGATTTCGGAGAAATCTCTAAGCCATTGTGTGCCTTGCTTCCTGCAATAGGAAGGTGGGAAGAATAAACCATTTAGCACCTCATGACGGGTGAGAAATAGCGTGTGGTTAATGAATCAATGCAAAGGATTTTTCAGAGACTGTTTTCATTACTAATGCCCCATTTTCAATTGGTGGGAGCAGAAAACCCAGGGATTGGTAGAGAAAGGCATTTCTACACCCTAGAGTAGGGAAACCAACTCTAATTGGTCATCCCACAGTGTCGGGAAACCTGGGGTGGGACACTCCCCACAGAACAAAGGCCCTTCCACTGCCCCAGGGCTGCCCTGTGCCCTTTGCACAGAGGCACTTGTTTTGGATTACTCGAGTCCACCTGAACACTCGGCTGTTACAAACAAGCCATTCACCCTCACTGTCTCTTCTGGAATTACCCCAGAATGAATTTCTTTTCATTTTTCAAAATAGTTTCTTTCATTATTTTGAACAAATTATGAGCATCTTTACAGATTTCTTTTGTCTAATGGATGTTGATATACTTATATTCTGTTACATGACTGGAGATAATGTTTCAGTGACTTCAGATGCAAGGTTACAGTCACTCCAAAGATGACCCACCAAGTTTAGAAGACCATTAAAAACTTGTCTCTATCAGACACTACAAACTCATTTGTTTAATAATCATTTACTTAGTACTCTGGGGGTGGTGAGGTTGATACATGTATATAATATTTGGTGCCTTTCCTCAAGGTGCTGATTACAGGATCACTGCCCCACTAGAAAGAAGACTATAATCTCTGTTTTTTGAACATTCCCCACTTTTGTTGTTTTACTTATTTCAAAATTCTGGACCAATAGGCAGTGTCTTCTTATGTTGCCTCCCCATATCACGCTTTGGCAGCATTTGGACAGCACAATGTTTGGGTCTGGGAAAAACGTCCTGCCCCCTTCTCCCCCAGGAGGCCCATAGCCAAAGACACCGACTGGGGCAGCCCTGACTGTTGGTCTTAAGCCCTTGGTGAGGTACTGATCCACCAATTCTCTCCTGTGGCTGTTTTTGACCTTTAGATTTGTCCTGCAAACTATGACATCTAACTACTTTCTTATCCATTACTTCATTTGATGGAGTAACAACCCAATAAGGATGGGTTAACCCCACATAACATGAAAAAACTGAGGCCCGGAGTCATTAAGTCACTCGCCAAAAGGTCACCCAGCAAGCAGTAAGTGGACGCCTTCGGAGACCTGGTCTGGTACAGCTCACACCACCCCCAGCCTCTCTGATAGTCTGCTGTGTTCAGTCCTTCGCTGTGACCAATGTGTTGCAGAGATGGTTTAATCGTTTCCACGAATGCCCCTCTGCCCTTTTTCATGACATAAGCAAAAAGCTTTAACTTTAGAAGGGATTTTCTGAAAATAATTTTTAACTTCTCCTGGACGGCACTTTCAACTTAATCTCTGACCTCTTTCTAATTTTGGTTTGGAGTTTCTGCATTTCCACAAGCAGCTGAGGGAAGCCATGTGCTTCAAGGTAGAGATCTCAAAGTTGAAGAGATACGGAAAGGTTTTAAGGGCATTATTTACGAAACAAAATGAGACGGGGGAACTGTCTGAGACACCATTTTTCTCAAAAGTCAGACCTTGCTTGATTCATTAACAACTAAAAACCTGAACCCAAAGTGCTCACTAAAAAGGAGTTTTTCCCAGTGAAAGAGCAAGTGGTTTCCATGAGTCAAAGGTAGTCGAGCACTTTCAGACATGAAAGATGAATGGAAGTTAAAAGTAAAGAAGCAGTGGACAAACTTGAAAGTTTTGCAGTCTTCTCAATTAAACAATGAATGAAAAAAAAAACAGACGGTTGTTCTAGGCTTCTTCTTTTCATGTTCCTCTTAAGTGGAGAGGGCAATTTAAATTACAAAATTCCAAAGCCAGCTGTGGACAGGTACCTATTATGAGGATGCATTTATTGCGAAGGCACAGCTCCCATGAATATGCTTGCCTGAAAGGGATTATGAAAAACCGTTGGCTATGAAAAAAATTCACCTAGCCCTGGCTAGTGTGGCTTGGTGGATTCAGCACTGGCCTTCCAGCCAAAGGGGTGCCAGTTCAATTCCCAGTCGGAGCACATGCCAAGGTTTGCAGGCAAGGTCCCCAGTGGGGAGGGGGGGTCACATGAGGGACAACCACACATTGATGTCTCTGTATCCCTCCTTTCTCCTCTGTCTAAAAGTAAAATAAACAGTGTTGCCCCACAGAGATCACCAAATCAATGAGGGAAATTAAAACCATTTTACTCGGTTTACTTTTTTTTACCATTATACCTAAATGGTTGGAAATGATGATATTCAACAGAACACGGTGCACCATCAAAATGGAAAGAAAAGCAGTGCTGTTTTAGCATTAACTACAAGGAAATGCAGATTTAAGGAAGCAGTTTTCATTAGCACAGTTCCTTGGTGACTAGGCACTAAACATACTTGGACACGAAGACATTCCACGGCATAAGAGGTGTGAGTTACACCTGAAGGTCCTGCTGTCTCTGCTCAGTTGCTACCCCTTAAAAGTTCATGAAGATACATGTATAAATATTTGAAAAGTGTCACATTTGGAAGTTATTCGGTGTCATACCATCTTACACACCCTTTCCCAGGGATGAATGGCCTTCTCTACTTTTCATTATCGAGGGCATTTATTTCATCACAGGATCTTTCTTTCTCAAGAGGTCTTGGCTGCTTCTATTTATTCCTCACCTGAAGTCACAATCCTTTGTTCCTGGACAATCATTTCCACGGCAACTAACTGTGATGTCACCATTGAGGGGGGAGGGCTATTTAGAAAGAAAAGGGCATGTATCTTCTGAGTTTCAAAGCCGTCACTTCACTAATCAGAATATTCTAGCAGAAAAACCCCAAGACAAAGCTTCATTTCTTCAAGGTCTCAGCTGTGACATAGACAAAGCATTTCAGCAGAAGTTTAAGGGTTGCATTGGGTTTGGGAATGGGTAGAGATTCTTCTTTCATTTCATTCTAATTCTGTGCCATTGATATCTGCCAGGAAATGCATTAAACATAGTCCAGAAAGAGTTGATTTAGTAGATGAAAAATGGGTCTCCTGGGCCCAGAGAAGGGACATTTTCTGTCTTACTATCAGTTTCCATCATAGAAACAATGTTTACATTTTCTCAGCCCATGCAGCGCCGCTAATGTATTCCTGTTCTTTCACTCTCCAGAGGCAGGGATTGAAGTATTTGAGATTTTATTTTTTAGCTACCGCTTCAAGCACTTAAGAGCCGACATTTGTGATGCATGTTCTCACTTGGTGTTAAAAATAAAAGCTCCAGTGTTTGCGTTTGATTAGTCTTTCAGCGAGGTGGCTGATGAAGCAGGAACTTTCTTCTGAAACAGCATCCTGGGTGATGTAGTGTGAGATTATTGATGGGTGTAGTCACGTAATTTTTATTAAATTGAAGAGATTAGCTCTAATGAAAAATCTCAATGTGACAACAAAATCTAGCTGCAATAATGAGACCTGGCACTTCTCAAACCCACTTCAGGGCCCCAAATGGTCCCCTTTTCTAAATATCCTTTCAGTTCAAGTATGGGAAGAGCTTAATTCAAATATTCAGCATATTTACCTGAAATTGTGTGTGTGTGTATGTGAATTTTTTCTTTTGAGGGGTGATGCCAAAACAGCATACATTTGTAATCTGTGGGCTTTAGCTATTTTCTTTCACTATAAATGACACACACTGTCCTTCCTCCAGTTGCTTAAAAAGCAAACTTAGCTTTTCTCCAAATGAAGGCCACTGCTCTAAGGAAGTCATCAGAAAAGGTCCTGGAAGCCCGAATCGTTGTGCGGGTTTGTTCATTTAACGTGGGTGAAATTGTTGCCTCTTCTTCCTGACTCAAAATATCTCCGTTATCCCAATTTTACGAGGGGCAGATTGAAAAACGATGAAGAGGGAAAAGGGGTTAAATTTTGGAAACAACGAACTCCCACATTCCACAGAGTGATTCAAAGTAGAAAGAGCAAGCACTTCAGAGAAGCACTTTTTCAGAACAGAAAGAAGGCAACAAATAAAGTCTATTTACATACTTCACAGGGTGGGGGGAGCTTGAGGAGGATTAATTAGTTAATGTTTGGCGAGCTGCGCCTTGGTGACAATTTATGCTGAGGTGCTATTGTCACTTATTACTGTTATTAATTAACAGGGTGAGTGCCAAACAAATATGTGCCTCTCCGTATCCTTTCATTTCTTAACACCACATGCCATATCTATTGCAGGAGTGATACGTGAAAGTTACCTCAAAGGCCACGACCAGCTCGTTCCTGTCACTCTCTTGGCCATTGCGGTGATTCTGGCTTTTGTCATGGGGGCCGTTTTCTCAGGCATCATCGTCTACTGTGTCTGCGACCACCGGCGCAAAGAGGTGTCCACGGTGCAACGCAAGGAGGAGCTCACCCACTCTCGCCGGGGCTCCATGAGCAGCGTCACCAAGCTCAGCGGCCTCTTTGGTGACACCCAATCCAAAGACCCAAAGCCAGAGGCCATCCTCACACCACTCATGCACAACGGCAAGCTCACCACGCCCAGCAACACCGCCAAGATGCTCATTAAGGCTGATCAGCACCACCTGGACCTGGCAGCCTTGCCCACCCCAGAGTCCACGCCAACACTGCAGCAGAAGCGGAAACCCAGCCGCGGCAGCCGGGAGTGGGAAAGGAACCAGAACCTCATCAATGCCTGCACAAAGGACATGCCCCCCATGGGATCCCCTGTGATTCCCACGGACCTGCCCCTCCGCGCCTCGCCCAGCCACATCCCCAGCGTGGTGGTCCTGCCCATCACGCAGCAGGGCTACCAGCATGAGTACGTGGACCAGCCTAAAATGAGCGAGGTGGCCCAGATGGCCCTGGAGGACCAGGCGGCCACCCTGGAGTATAAAACCATCAAGGAGCATCTCAACAGCAAGAGTCCCAACCATGGGGTGAACCTAGTGGAGAACCTGGACAGCCTGCCCCCCAAAGTCCCCCAGAGGGAGGCCTCCCTAGCCCCCCCGGGAGCCTCCCTGTCTCAGAGCGGCCTAAGCAAGCGGCTGGAGATGCACCCCTCCTCCTCCTACGGGCTTGACTATAAGAGGAGCTACCCCACGAACTCGCTCACGAGAAGCCACCAGGCTGCCACTCTCAAAAGAAACAATACCAATTCCTCCAATTCCTCCCACCTCTCCAGAAACCAGAGCTTTGGCCGGGGAGACAACCCGCCCCCCGCCCCACAGCGAGTGGACTCCATCCAGGTGCACAGCTCGCAGGCGTCTGGCCAGGCCGTGACTGTGTCGAGGCAGCCCAGCCTCAACGCCTACAACTCATTGACCAGGTCGGGGCTGAAGCGCACACCCTCGCTAAAGCCGGACGTACCCCCCAAACCTACCTTTGCCCCCCTTTCCACGTCCATGAAGCCCAATGATGCGTGTACATAATCCCAGGGGTGGGGTCAGGTGTCGAGCCAACAGGAAAGGCGAGGCGCTCGCTCGCTCCGCTCGGGTCTCAGCCGCCCGAGTGCGCACCAGACCAAGATGGCCGCGGCCGAGCCGGACGCTGCGTCCTCGGGGATTCGGGGGCTCTCCAAGTGGCCCACGCGGTTTGGTGAAGCTTTGCCACGCGGGACTCGCCTCCATTCTCTTCCTTCACTCTCCCCCCACTCCCTGCGACAGGTTGTACTCACAAAAGACTTAAATTATCATCACAAACATGAGCCAAAAGCACATACCCACCCACACGTGTGCGCATGTGCGCGCGAACACACACACACACACACACACACACACATTCACATTCACACAGGTGAACAACTACAACACTCTCCCTGACTGCACAGAACGCTGCCAAACTAGGCTAGCGTTCCAGCCTGCAAAACAAATACATTTTTAAAAATCATGCAAGTTAAAAAGACAAAAAAAAAAAGAATTCATTGATAATTCTAACTCAGACTTTTAACAATGGCAGAAGTTTACTATGCGCAGATACTGTGAAGTGCCCACCAGTGTTAACAGCTTTCTGTTGTAGCAGATTAATGCCATGCTGGGCAACTATGTCATAGGTTTCTGCTCCTCTCTTTTAATGAAGTAACGTGACGGTTAACGCAAGTAACTTTATTTATTGTTCACCCTTTTTTTCCTTAAGGAAAGGACTCTTCCACATACCACCCTGTGAACAGCTCTTCCGAAAAGCCCCTGGAAGTCACACTATTTAACGTGAAATCCATTAACTGGAATAATTGAGTTTCTTTATTTTTACAATAAATTCACTGAGTAAATAAGTTGGATCTGGAATTCTGAGCGTTGTGTTTGGACTGTCTGGTATCTAGCTAAAGGAAAAAGTTGAGGGGAATATTTATTTAAATCTACCAGTCACTTTGCTGGTCAGGTCTCTGTGCTATATAACATGCAAAAAAAATGAATTAGTTGAAAAGTCCTTCCAGATCCTAACTTCTAAAGCCACCACATCCATGCCCCATTGCTGCCGACATGTCAGTGGCTCCTACTTTCTGTGAAGGCACCAGCTTGTGATATGCCATCTAATCTCATCCTGCATGTGAGACAGCAAACAGAATCCGCAAACAGTGTGAACTAATTAATACGCTGGCTGCTACCTTGCATAAACTAATGGTTTGATCACACGGGTTTTTCGTGGGGTTACATCTGTGAATAGCCTGTTTTCCACATGTAAATTTGTGCCTTACACCCTGAGTTGTGTACCCTTGTAAAATGTCATGATAAACTTTTTCCTCCTTTTGAAATACAGATATTTATTTAACCCTCCCCCCACCCCACTCCAGTCCTCTGGAAAATTAGCTGTCCAGCAGATGGAAGATGAATGCAGTTGTGATGTTTGTAATCTTGCAGCCTGGGAAAGCTGGGCACACAGCACCCTCCAGTTCACCCTTCTAGCCGTGCCAATTGCAACCACCCTTCGGCCATGTTGCCAAGCATGGACCCCAGTGTTGTGGGTGGCAAATCCCTTCTCCCTCCAGGGCTCCCTGCTTCCCATAAATCCTCAGATCATTTCAACCTGGTGATATCCTCATTTACCAGCAGGAAAAGGACTGAAGTCCCAGTCCTTATTTCTGCCAGGTCCACTGGCTGGAAAACACGCTGTGTGCGGCTGGGCAGGCGACTGGGAGGAGCCTCCAAGCCCTGTGCTCAGTGCACTCGAGCAATGCACACAAAGAAATGACATGGAAATAGATGCGGGCAGGCTGGACCCTGCTGTGATTAATGAGTAACTCCGAGTACAAGGCCAACCACAATGGATGCTGCAAAAACCTTGACGGGGGCAAAAGATTTTTAATTTCTAAGAAAAATTCTTTATCCTTTTGTTATGGTTTGTGGGGGTGCGTAGGTGTGTGTGTTTCCCCTGGGTTTTTATTAGTGCAAGCACACAGACGGGACTTTTGTTTACGCTATCATGAACAAAGGAACTCTCAGCATACGTAAACTGTGAGCATTATTGGTTATGGTTTTTTTTTTTTAAACAAGTAAACATAGTTGATGGTCTCTTTGTCTTTTTATTTCTAGTTTGATCTGCATTTAGTTTTGTCTTTAAAAAAGAAAAAACTTCCAAAAAAGATAAGTTTGGGCAATTTTGAGTTGGCTGGTGAGAAGGGGATGCCTTGGCGGTCAGAGCTGGGTGCGCAGTGAGAAGGCCTCCTGTCCCACCACCTCTCGCGGTTTTGCTGTTCAGGGTAGATTTCTGTTTTTGTGTCCTTATATTTTTGTTTTGTTACTGGAATCAAAGTTCACATCCTGTGAACTCTGTGCCCTGAAACCGTGAAGTCTTTTCTAGATAGAAACAGATCGTTGTATTTTTCCCTTGGATTTTTGGGTTTTCTTAGAAATGCAGAACTTAGGAAAGTGATGGGTGTGTGCTACTCCGCCACCTTCTTCCCCGAGCCTGACTCCCAAGAGTATTGACAGTGCGGTGCTCACTGTCTCCTCCTGTGTGTGGGCATCACTGCCGCCGCTGTGTTATGAAGACCTGTGTCAAAATTACATGCCGCCACCCATCACTTACGGGGTTGACCCTAGAGTGCCCACATGTGTTGAGTTGGTCTTCTGCATTTTAGTATTTTTCCCTTTTTCTTTTATTTCCCCACTGCATGTGGGGGGAGGGTCCATAAACCCGAGTGTGCCTTTGCTTTCCACCCTTGCTAGACACTGGTAGATACAACAAACTCAGATTTATATTTGTTGTAAAGTTGTAAAAATATTGTGATGTCACCAATTTTCCTTCCATCTCCACATCTCCTAACATCTGATTCACGACTTAATGTATGTTGTAAAAAAAAAAAAAGAAAAGAAAAAAGGGGAAAAAGACAAAAAAAAAGCAAGGAAAAGGCTCTTTATTACTTAAAAGTAATAAAACAAGACTGTTCATTATCTTTCGTGTCTTGGATGCTTTTATTTCTCTCAACTTTTCCCTTCTTAAATCTCACACTTTGGGGGTAGGATTCCACCCCTTCCATCTCTATCTGGCTTGCAAAGAATAAATAACAATGTAGTTAGACCCATGTGTTTGCAGTACCCACACCCTGTCCCCACCCCCCAAAAAATTATTGATGTGCTTTCTCTGCCTGCGCCCAGCCTGGAGCAGGATTGTACGGAAGCCACCGGTAATTAAAAGGCAGGGCACGCGCTGACTCTCTCTATTCATTTTGTGCGTTTTCTTTTTATGGGCTTGTTCATCATCAAACATTTATGGTAGGCTTGATAGTTTAAGAGAGCAAGACTAGGGTTTTAGTATGTAGGGTCCACTAAAAATAGATCCTTGCACAGATGTGACTTCAGCCTTTTACATATTAATAAGGTGGAGGGCACCGGATTTCACTCCTTGTTAGCATGTATCTCTCGTAACCCAGAAGGCACTGTTGGAGGTAAATGAGGATGCAGCCCTTCCTTTTCACTTTGCAGAATAGCATTAGGAAATGCCTGGGTCAGGTTTTCCCCTCTGGGATATTTTTTCAAGTACTTAAATAAGTCCTTGGGTACAGTAGTTTACCTTTGTCCTTCTGAAATAGTTTTTAATGCTTCAGGTCAGTTGGAGCGGGGAAAGCTTGGCTTGGTTTTCGGTTCACACCTCTAGTAACCCAGTCTCCTCTGATGAGTCACTTCCAATTGAATTTCTTAAACCCCACCTATAGGGCCAGGCACCGTCAGGCACAAAGTCGACCAGAATACAGTCCCTCCTCTCCTGTAAGGAGAGACTGACAGGCGTCTGTAGTTGCCACTGTAATTGTTACACTGGGTGTAACAAAGTGCTGAGGAAGTGGCCCAGAAGTTTGGGGCAGGGGTCTACATTTGAGCTGTTTCTTGCAGAATGAGTTCTCTGGACATCCAGCCCCGGCAGAAGGGATAACTTGGGCACAAGCACCAAGTGTGCTGTTCGGGAAACAAGGGTCTGGCAGGCCTTGAGCAGGGTCTGTGAGAGAGCTAGGTCTCCTTGTACACAGGACCTGATGGTGATGTGGAAAACGGACTGGTCCAGGGAGAAGCTGTGGGCCCCTGGGCAGTGCGCCAGGAGCCAAATCATTAGGAGCAACACGAGGGAAAACTCCACATCTGGCTTAAGATTCTTTAGGAAACAGCTCTGTGATCATCCCCTTCTGCCTGAAAGAAAATCTCGTCTAATGACTGACAGGTCTGCCCTGCCCACTTACACCCAAATGTCAAACGGAGAGAATGACCCACAGCTACCTTGACCCGTTCCTTTTAAAAAATGAGGAAGCTGAGCACCTCACTGGGTGAACGCATGTGCCCGCAATCCAAAAGCTGGTGGTAGAACAGCTTCGGAAAACAAATCCATCTGTCTTTTGCCTCTCACCCCACACCCACCCCATTCGTTCATATCATTAGAGCAACACTAGCTAGGAAGACCTGAGATACCCCTCAGCCCGGGCAGCATCTCCACCTTACTCAGCCTTCCTTCCTCCCAGAAAACCCTTCATACCCACCTCACCCCACCCCCACACATCTGGGCACCCCCAGTTCCTCCATCTGGGCCGAGGGAAGGGGTGGGCTAGAGGCAGACAGTCCCTGCAGTGCAACCTGATACTTGGTATGGTGGCTTCTGCTGCAGTCAGCTTTGTTCTGATCTGGGGAAGAGGCTGAACAGGTGCAGCCTGTATTTTGGCTGGAGCCCCAGGGATGTCCCTGCTCAGGCTGGAGAAGTGCCTCCGACAACCCAGCTGTTTCATTGCGTTTGCTTGCTTGTTACAGGGTTGGAGGTTTCTGCAGGGTGTTTTTAAACTGTTGGTCTTCGGCGGTGAGTGGCTGCCCCAATGCAGCCAAGGGGCTAGGTATTTCATGAGGCCAGAGTTGGCATCTTGGACCTGCCTGCTTTCCTTAAATGCTTTGTTCATACATGCAAACTGGTATTGTTCAGCCTTGCAAGTTGGCAGAAGCCATTGAGATGCCCCAGAAAGCGCGGAGCCTGGGTTTGACTGCCTGAACAAAAGCTCTTTCAAAAAAAAGTGATTCGGCAAGTGAAATAAAAGTGTCGGAAAGGCACCTGTAATTTCAGACAAGACACTGGTACATTTTCCTTGAGGGAAAGGGGGTGAGGGAAATTTAAAAGAACCTTTTAGTCATAGAATAACATGATTAAAAGTATAATCCTTGTCCCGGCTGAGCACTGTGACAGCTGGGTGCTCAGACTCCCACATCTCACGCTTGTCTTAAAACCAGGTGGTGACGTGTAACTTGTACAGAATTGGAAAGGAAGGGCTCACATTTATTGATCAGGAGTTCCAGACAGATGGAGATCTTCAATATTCCATTTAGAGTATTGTGTATCCTTAGCTCTAACCCCCTGGGAAGCCCGGAGGTGGAGGGCGGTTGACCTCGACAGAGGGTTAGGGCTGAACTGATGTGCATTAAATGTTGGCTGGGCAGAAAAATGTGCAGATGTCCCTCTAGCAAATGGAAATGAAATTGGAGTGAATCAAGAGAGGCAGCTGACTAGCGGGGAGTTCCCCACCCCCCTCTGCACACACATCCCTGAATGCACACACACACACAGAAGCGCTTTCAGCAGGCCTCTTCCTCTTGGTGCCTAAAACCAAAAATGTTGGTGCTCAGAACCCGTGTTTGCAGAATGTGGGGCCTTTCAGAGGCCTCTCACCCCTTTTCCTGGTAAAACAGGGTTTGGTTCCACCTCAGCACTTTTTGATCAACTCAACTGTCATGAACTACAGTTCAAAGAATGGGAGCCAACCAAGACCTTAGCAGAGGAGGCTGGACAGCGGTCCCCTACAGCCCACTGGTGCTGACTGAGGTGGCTAGCAACTTCTTTATTCTTCCTAATCACCTTCAGATGAAGACTCCCTTGAGAACATTACCATCATCCCCAGAGCAAGTCATCAGTCCCACTAACCAGTGACAAGAATGGTCCAAATAAAGTGATGTTAACGAAGGGGAATGGTAGGGAACCATGAAATCAGGAGAATTTTTCATTGATGATTTTCAGAGAAAACAAAAAACCCATGAAGGTGACATTGGACACAATACCAAATGCCAGGAGGCCGGTGTGAAAGAAACTTGGGAGGGCTTCCCCAGGGTGTTCTAGGATGAGGAAGATGATGAAAAGTCTGTCTGAGAGCCAAACAGTCTCTTTCTTCCTGTCCATCCTGACAACCGCCCTTACCGTGTTCTCGGTGGTGAGAAAGTGGGCTGGTCTCGCACATTTAGCATCAGTTCTCTGGGGCGGATGCTGAACATTTTGCCCTCCTCCTCCATCCATGTCAGTGCAAAAGTATAAATTTCAACAATAGAACAAGGGTTATTTCATTAAAAAAATGAAAACTCTACCACCCAACAGGGGCAGGGCTTCTGGTCGTCAATAACAATGACAACATTAATGGCATTTTACAGTTGGCGGACAAACTCTTGTTTATTATTTCGGTAGATCCTCATTGCAGCCCAGTGAGGTGGGCAGCACAGGTGATTATCCTCATTTTACAGAAATTGGAGTTCGGAGAGGAGGACCGTATTGTAGCAGTCACCAACATAAAAACATAGTCATATCTCAAAAGCCTGAGTTGCCATCATCCCCTCTGCTCTCTGGGGGACACCTCGGGTTACACAATTACTCTGCTTCACCAAAGGGGAAAAGGCCTCACACAGCATTTCCCAGGAGAGATGGTTACAACAATAAAGTCCCCAAAATAAAGGCTAGGCACACACATGCTATTTTAAGGGCATTGTGCTCTAATATTTTTCCATCATTAAAGAACACATCTCTTCCTTCCTGCGTCTGCAAAGTCCTGATGCCGGCAGTGTTATTAGGAACTGTCAACAAAGCAGGGAAAGAGAGCGCCCGAGCCAAGTTTGGCAACCTCCCCCGCGAGGCGCACCCTGCCACCTCAGGGCCAGTGACGCCACCGACTGCCTCCGTGGAAGGAAAAGGATGAAAAGCCCGGCTTTCACAGCTTCACTATGCTACTCAAGCCATAGATCACAAGAGAAATTGAAGAAGCTTAAGAGAACCCAGGGTTAATCTGAATGCCTTATAAGTTAAAATGGTGAAGAATTTGCCCACATATCCCTTCATAGAAGGCCAAGGGAAAGTAAGTATGAAGGAAGAGGTAAGAAATATCACTGTTGTCTTTGTTAGTCCCATTAACTCCTTTGGCACTGGCGGTACCAAACAATTTGACTTCATCCCTGATGTCAGTGGTCGAGAGACTAGAAAAATCTATCAAGAGGAGACAGAAGAGAGATCATCTGCTCACGGGTACCTATCTTCCTCCTCCACATCACTGCTCATGTTCCATGTCGCTACTTCCTCAGACTGGCCCTCCTGCACTTCAAAAGCTACGTGGTGTTCAAGTGCATGAAGTGCAGAAGAGGCGGGGCCACCTTCTTTAGAATGGGCCCCGGGCTGCCCTCCTGCCCTGGGAGCAGCGCGGCCTGGCCAGTCACTATGCAGAGCTCACAGCACCCTGACGAAGCCAGCATCTTCTGTTTGCTGCCTTGACAGATGACTTCAGACAGACTTCACTCAGAGGGTGAGAAAAATAGCCACCCTTCTTAGAACCCCACTGTTCTCTTTGCTTGGTTGCTGTTGTTTTTATTTGCTTGTTTATTTGCTTGCCAATTGAAGCCCTGTTCCCAGCCCACAAAGCTTTTCTGCCTACACAAATATGCTTTTTAGTAAAGACGAAGGCCCGGTTGCCACCAACTTTGGTAAAATATATACAGGATCCAGTACAAATAACACCCTTTGTTTTATTACAAAATCATAAGCATGTAATTCTCTAACATAAACAATATCACACTCAAGCACACCCCATGACATGTTAGGTAAAATGTGCAAATTAAAACTCTAAATTATTACACCCATGTTACTACCCTACCAACCACACTCAAGCAGGCCTTACTTCTGCTGGACCCTGTGCATGTGATTTCAACTGCAGCGCTATTTCCTTATGTTCTCAATAAAGGTAACAACCTTTGAAACAATTAACTTAAACTGATCTAGAGTGTCAGAGTCAATACCAATTAACTTCTTTTCCATTTTAAAGGTATCCTTAGTCACATCTGAGAGTGGATGAGTCCACAGCTCTTTCCTGAACAGAATGAGGGAAAGTTTTCCATCCCAAAGAGTGTGTTCTAGGACGGTATGAAATGCTACCGTTACTCTGAAGACCCTGGGAAAGGATACATTTTTTAAAGTGAAACTAAATTGTTGAAGTTTGACATAGGTGTTGGGTGATTTGAGTTCTCATTAGTGTTTAATTTTATTTAACCCAAGACTTATTACCCTCAATTTCCAGGGTGAAGAGAAATCCTGTGATCAAATTTCTTGCTTGGGAAAAAAAGATAATGTGTTAGACTCATAAGTATGAATAGAAACAGGTAAACAGTCATATTCCTTCGGACTCCGTAATTTAAACAGTGTAAGTCAGCGGGGAAGGGCTGTAACCGGAGCCACAGTGAGTGAGGTGAAAATTACTAGGTGTTGGAGCATCTGCATCTCATTTTAATTAGGGGACTAGAATGGCAAGATCAAAAACTTTTTCTTGTCACTTAATCTGTTGAGCTTCCTAATCAAGAAACCAAAGGGCTTGTTTTGTCCTCTGTAAAGACTGACCCAAAAAGATCCTCTTTAATTACTAGGCCAGACCAGCAGACAGACCTGGGCCCAGGGACAGAGGAGGGCCCAGCGTCGGCCTGAGGGCAAGGTACTGGGACACCAGCCCCACAAAGAGGCTTCCAAGGAAAGCCACCCCTCATTTAGCAACTTGGAGTTTTCGCTTCTCACAAGGCAAAGTCCTTCAAAAGGAAGCACATGTCACATTGTGAGTCTGTGGGTTTGGGTTCTAGTCCTGGCTGGCCTCGCCATTTGTGGGACAGTCATTGAGACTCTGGGCGCTTCCTCTCCCCCATCTGAGAAATAGGCTTCATGGCAGCCCTGCCTACCTCCCCACAGGGAGTAAAAGTCAAATGAGGTGAGTGCTTTGGAAACTCAAAATCCCAACTGGCATTCCCAAAGAGGTCCCAGTTCTCTAAATCTTCAAATTAAATAAATGACGTTGAGTCCCCATCCTGCTGACACTGAAAATGTCTCTTTTTTCTCTCCCCTAAATACTTCTTATCTTCCAAGAAAAGCAGCCAGGCAGACCTGGTTAAACAAAAGCCCTGCTTGACCCGACAGAGTTCCAGCTCTTTTCCTCATTCTGGAGGCCTCAGCCACACCAGGCCTGGACGGAGGCCCGGGGGCTCTAAACTGCCTTCCTCCTCCACCCCCAGAGGGCTCCTCTGGGGAGAACAGGTCGTGCCCTCTATGAATCTGACCTCTCCTGCTACCTCGGACGCCCGTCTGCTTGGCCCACCGTTGAGTCCGGGCAGGTGTCTCTGGCCTCCGGAACGGGCCCAAGAATGCACTGCAAGGAACACAGCTGTCAGTTAGTTGGCTGACCACCCTGTCTGCACGGCACCTGCACGTGTTGCCCAGTGACCTTGGCTTGCCTGCCTGCTTTGGTGACTTCTTCCCTGAGCCAATATACTCGTGGCCATTGTCCCTGAGCACACCTGTAGTGATGCTCTGTCCAGGCCCAAAGCATTGCCAGTCTCAGCTAAGTCGGCCTGGAAGGAAGTACCACCCACCCAGTCCCCAGCCTATCCCCAGCTTCTGTCCCAAGAGTCTGTGACATTTCATTGAAGAGAAAAACTACTTTGTTAAAACTGTAAAGAATTATAGCATAAAACATAAGTGACAGCCATTATTATATGTTCCATGGTACTGAAAGATCTAGTTGAACTCCCGCCTTTTGGAGAAAAATAAATCATGACATGAAAGGTCACCCAATAACATGCCTCTAGTTCATGGCAGATTTAGAGGCAAGAAGTAGGTGTCCCAATTCCTAATTCATTACATGACACTGTCCTCTATATGGTACAGACCTAACCTCTGAAAAAAGTTACACCAACCAGAGCAGCTGAAAATAAGACAGAAATTTATTTCACTCTCCTGTAGTAACCCCAGAGCACGTGCTTGGCAGGGCACCTCTGCCATCATCAATGTGTGGCTTCTGTTTTCAGGTACGAGAAGCTTTTCTAAATCTGCCAATTTCTCAATCAACAAGAAGAGTAAAAGAGAGTGGGTGGAGTATTCCCACCCATTTTTAAATTAATTTTAAGAGAGAGAGGGGGGTGGGGAATAGTGGGGAGAGAAACATTGGTTTGTTGGTCCACTTATTTATGCATTCACGGGTTGCTTCTTGGATGTGCCCTGACTGGAAATCAAACCTGCAACATTCATACGCAGCCATTTCTAAGAGCTAATCCCAGCAGTTGCACGGAACACTTTGTCGCTCAAGTAACAGGAGCACCACCACAGGGCCACAGCAGGCAGCAAGGGAGGCTGGGAACTGGAGACATCAGTGCCTCGTGCCCTGTAACACTGAGAAGTGTGCTACTACTTTACAAAGGGGGTGGGGAGAATGGAATGGACACTGCAGGGAATTAGCACTTTGCCACATTCTGTACATACAAGAATATATAAATCCCTTACACATACACATATATGTAATCTCATCTAAACATACTTTACAAAAGTAAAGTCTAACCACTCACTCACCGCTCATGCTACAACCCCAGGTTTAGGCGCCCTGCCTCACCAAGCCTCCTCTGGGCTCCTAGGCGGCTGTGCTCTCCTTCAATCCTCCCCCAGAGCAGGCAGAGCTAAAAGGTTCCTGGCACGTACGTAATGCTGGAAAATTCCCTTCTCCATTAGACTGTAATCGTATCAAGGGCAGGAGCTGTACCTTTTTAACCTGTGTAAGTCCAGTCTACACTGAGCCTGATAAACTGTAAGAACACAATAAATCATTTGCTAAACTAAGTTGTCACCAAACATAAGATAATAAAGGTTGCATCTCTACACAGAAACAGAGTCACTGCTGGTGGCCGCCATAGCTGTGGCAGCAGCTGTAGCAATGGCTCACTGGTTCCCCGGCTGCCAGGCACGGGGCTGTGTTTCCTGTGCATTGGCTCATTCAATCTTCTCAAAAATCCTACCCTTTGCTATTTCCATTTGACAGACAAGGCCACTGAAGCACACAGAAATTGAAGAACTTTCCCACACTCGCTGAACTAGTACCTGGTGGATCCAGTATACATCTGAGTGACCCATCCCTAGTCAGTGCTCTGAATCATCCTGTGTCTCACTAGGTGCGGTGGGACAGGGGTGCTTTTGGTAACAGATAGAGAGTGCCTGTTAGAAACCAAGACACAGCCAACCCTGCAGGAAGCTAATGATTGATGACGACACGGTGCAGCCCGCCCCGCAGACATTCCCTCTGCACGCCCACGTCAGTGACGCAGAGATGCTCGCCCTGCTTTCCAAACGGCTCGCACATGTGAGCAAGTCGCTGAAACTTCAACTGTTAAAAAACAATCAAACACTCCAATACCCTAAATCTTTTCTTAACATATCCTCATGGTTTTGTTGTCACATAATAAAACAGAAAATGAAGCTTAGAACTGGGTCACTTGGCCCTTTCTCTTCTTATCTCTTCCCGGTTCAGAATGCTCCCTTAATAGCCAGCATTCTCTTAGATCTGCACTTGGGCCCAACACATTCAAGCCTCGGCACAATCTTCTCTGTAGTTTTAGCCTTTTCCCAGAAAATCGGCTCAGTCTGCCCACCATACCCACTCTGCTTCCTGTCGTAACGCCACTCCCCCTGCGCGCTAGGAGAACCTTGCCTCCTTGTACTGTGTGACTTCGCGGGGTTGATGCTGCCACACTTCTCACAGAAAGTCCGGCGGGTTTTAGGAACCTTGACCATGTTTGCGAGAGCACTAACAGCACGGGAAGAACACCCTAAATCTTTGACCCTCGTGAGACCCCTACCCCAGGGCACATTTAAGTGCCTCGATTGTTTGCAAAATCACAGTAACAACTGAACAAGCAATGACAGCGGAATATAAGTCAGAGAGGACGCAAGAAAGCAGAGTGGGCACTGAGGGGATTCTGATGCATGACGATGACACTAGGGACCAGGCGTGTGTGTGTTTGGGGTCGGGTGGGAAGAGAGAGGGAGGGGGAAGGGGAGGGAGAGGGAGGAGGGTGCTGGGTGGGGACATTTACTTTGCTCTTCATCGATGCTCTGCTGTGTAAGTGCTGATAAGAATCTCCTAAAACTCTTTTAAGAGATATTTTTAATGCAACTTGGGTCTGTTAGGAGGAAAAAAGACTCCTGATTTGGAAGGAAAAGTACAACAAGATTTGATTTCACAGATGCTTCAGAAATAGTGACATAATCTTATCTGTGTTCAGCAAATACAATCTGAGGCACTCACACCTCTGATAAAGGTGTATCACCTTCACTGGTGCAGCAAAGTGCAGATTAAGGTTTTTTTTTAAATGTTGTTCAAATCGCCTGTGAAGCAGCCTTTTATGAGATATGGTTCAAACAATGTTGCGAAGAGCAGAAGACAAAGAATAGGTTTTACAATGAACTGGTTTCCTAGGAAACACTAAAAAATTGTAATGTGATATCTCTTAGAGGTAGTTCAAGGACCCGGGCTCCTCTTCATTTTTTAAATTTTTTGAATGATGTTGTTCAATGTCTGCCTCTCCCTGTCCCTGAAGTGGGCGCTAGGAGAGCAGGAGAAGCGCTCGCACCCAGCAGCCTCCGTGTCCACTCGTCAACCTAGTGCCCACTCCGCACAAAGGAAAAATGTGTGAGCCAAGTTGAACCCATTTGAAGTAAGAAAGGAATAGAATTTGAATCTTTTGCTCTACCATTTAAAAAAATACCCACATCCAGCTCTGGCTGGTGTAGCTCAGTGGATTGAGTACGAGCCTGGGAACCAGAGTATCGAGGTTCGATTCCCAGTCAGGGCACATGCCTGGGTTGCAGGTCAGTTCCCAGCAGGGGATGCATGAGAGGCAACCATACATTGATGTTTCTCTCCCTCTCTCCTTCCCTTCCCCTCTAAAGATAAATAAATAAATCTTAAAAAAAAACAAACCCACATCTCAACTATGAAATTCAGAAAAAAAAGAAAGCCGACCCACTCTTTTTCAAACCACATCTAAATTCATCTGTTTCAAGGTCTTCAAATACCCTTTATTTCAGGTTTATTTTTACTTTGGCTGTTCACCCATCTCTGTCATGTGCCAGCAGAGGAGGCTGACAGAGGGTGTCTGATTTAATAGACTTACACATTTCCCAAGTTCAGATACAAGATCACCAGGGTCTAGAGGAGGCAAAGAAGCTCTGAAAGAGGAGTTGGGAATTTGAAGGTCACGAGCCTTTCAAGGAGGGTGAAGTTTTTTACAATGACATCTCCACCAGCCCTAATTTCTATCCATCATCACTTATGTCAACAGGAAATCAAAATAGGAAAAGTGAAGGAACATCTGGGCTGTGTGGGAAGGAGTTAAATCTGATTTTAAAATAAATAAAACATCAAAGCTTCAAGTTACACTTATTCAAAAATCAGGGATGAAATTAAAATGTTGGTTTAAAGAAGTTTGGGATCATTTTTGTGGATGGGCAAGGGTGGGAGGGGGCTGAAGCATCATATGAAGTTCCCGCTCGTGGCTACTCTCACCCCAGCTTTGCACAAAAACTGGGGAGAGCCCAGAGAAAACAGGGGCCAGGGGGACAGTTGGTGGTGGACACCCTGAACCCCAGCATCAGCAGGCCACATACCCCCTTCGGGGGAGCATGGCATTCTGGGAGGAGACCTCTTGAAGCTGAAAGCAATACCATTGTTTCGTATTTGGGATCTTTGAGGAGGTGAACCCATGAGAGAGTTTTTAGGGTCCTCAAAACACACTGAATTACTGCCTTTTTAGATGGAACTCTGTGTGAGGAGTTGCCCAGGAAGAGGGAGGAACTCAGAATTTGAAGCCTTTCTTCTAGGATGAGGAACTACAAAATGCCACGCCAGCAAAAGCAGATTGACACGCACAAAGGATTTGGGGTTATCTCAAATACCCAAAGAGTATTTGGACACAAGAATTCACGGGGCTTCCTGAGGGCCTGGAATCCAGAGCTGGAAAGACAAAAGCAGGGTGCTCTGTGTCTCTGGGGCCCCTGGACCTCCAGTGCCTGTGTTAGTTTAGACCCAGACACCGCCCTTGTCTGACTCCCTGCACATGGTTCAAAGTGGCCACTCCAGAAACGCAGCCTGACCTTCCAAAGCACACCGCTTCCTGTGGCAGAGACCGACCAGCCTCTCTGAGGGTCGGCCTTGGCACTTGGCATTGGAGCCCAAGGTTTGGAATCTATAACTGGGGTGGTCGATGCAAGTGGAGGCCTGGCAGCCACCCTACCTGGCCAGATCATCGCCCTGGGCATACATTTTACCAAGGTGGTAAAAGACCTGCACTTGGAAAACTGTAAGGCACTGAAGAAAAAAAACGAAAGAAGATGGAAATAAATGAAAGCATATTTGTTCATGGATAGGAAGAATCAACATCATTAAACTGTCCATACTACCCAAAGTAATCTATAGATTCAACACAATTCCTATCCAAATACCAATGGCATTTTTTAAAAGATTTTATTTATTTATCTTTAGAGAGAGGAAGGGAAGGAGAGAAGGAGAGAAATATCAATGTATGGTTGCTTCTGGTGCATCCCCTGCTGGGAACTGGCCCCTGCTGGGAACTAGCCAGCAACCCAGGCATGTGCTCTGACTGGGAATCGAACCGAGATTGTGTGGTTCACAGGCCCGCGCTCAATCCACTGAGCTACACCAGCCAGGGGACCAATGGCATTTTTCACAGAACTAGAACAAATAATCCAAAAATCTATATGGAACCAAAAACACCCTGAATAGCCACAGTGATCTTGAGTAATAAAAACAAAGTTGGAGGTATCACAATACCTGACATCAAACTATCTTACAAGACTGTAGTAGTCAATGCAAAATGGTACTAGCATAAAAACAGACACATAGATTAACAGAATGGAATAGAGATTCCAGAAATAAACCCATGCCTATATGGTCAATTAATATGTGATGAAGGAGGCAAGGACATGCAATGGGCTAAAAACAGTCTATTCAATAAACGGTGTTGGGAAAATTGGACAGATGTGTGCAAAAAAAAGAAACTAGACCACTTTCTACACTATATACAAGAATAAACTCAAAATGGATTAAAGACTTGAATATAAGACTTGAAACCATAAAACTCCTAGAAGAAAACACAAGCAGTAAAATCTCTGACATTTCTCATAGCCATATTTTTTTCTGATATATTTCCTTGGGCAAGAGAAACAAAAGAAAAATAAACAAGTGGGACTACATCAAACTAAAAGTTTTTACACAGAAAAGGAAACCATCAACAAATGGAAAGATAACCCATTAAATGGGAGAAGGTATTTGCCAACAATACATTTGATAAGGTGTTGTTATCCAAAATGTATAAAGAATTGATACAACACAACACCAAAAAAAAATCCAATTGAAAAAAATGGGCAAAGGACCTGAATAGACACTTCTCCAAAAAGGACACACAGATGGACAAAAGACATATGAAAAGATGCTCAATGTCACTATCAGAGAGATGCAAGTTAAAACCACAATGAGATATCGCCTGATACCTGTCAGAATGGCCACCATCAATAAATCAACAAACAAGTGCTGGTGAGGATAGGAAAAAAAGAGAACCCCTGTGCACTGTTGCTGGGAGTGCACACTGCTGCAGCCACTGTGAAAGCAGTATGGAGTGTCTCGTCTCAGAAAATTAAAGATGGAACTGCCTTATGACCCAGCGATTACAGTTCTGAGTATCTGAGGAAACCCAGAACACTATTTTTTCCCTCTTTTTAGTCTTATTCCCTCTCTATATTTTAAATTTTAATTGTTACTGTATTTTTCCCATTACCATTTACTCCCCTTCCAAAACACTAATTTGAGAGAATTATCTGTACCCCTATGTTCGTTGCAGTGATACTGCAGCAATGCTTGCAATAGCCAAGATACAGAAGCAACCCAAGTGCCCATCAACAAACAATTGGATAAAAATGTGGTGGTACATATACACAATGGAATATTGCTCAGCCATAAAAAAGAATGAAACCTTACAATTTGCGACAGCATAATGGACCTAAAGGGTATTGTGCTGGTGAAATAAGTCAGTCACAGAAAGAGAAATACCCTGTGTTTTCATTTATATGTGGAATCTAAAGAACAAAAGCAATGAACAAACAAAATTAAAACCTTCTCATAAATACAGAGAACAGTCTGACAACTGCCAGAGGTATGGGGGTTGGCGGACTGGGGGAAGAAGGTGAAGGGATTAACCAGTACAAACTGGTAGTTACAGCACAGTCACAGGATGTAAATACAGCACAGGGAATATAGTCGATATTATTGTAATAACTGTGTATGGTGCCAGATGGGTACTGGAAATATCAGGGGGGACAGTCTGTAAAGTATATGATTGTCTAACCCACAGATGGCAAACACAAGGCCCGTGTGTTTGCCATCTGTGGGTTAGACAGTCATATGCTCCACCTTGTTTTATCGGGCCCAGCACCTTGTTTCCACCTTGTGGCAGTGCCAAGCTCTTGCTTAACTGTGAAGGAGCAGTTACATGTACACAGTCCTAAAATTCAGCCCTTTGAAGGCAATCGCGAGGCTGATGTGGCCCCCGGTGAAAATGAGTTTGACACTCCTGGTCTAACCACTATGCTATAAGCCCAAAATTAATACAAACCACTATTGAATGGAAACTCTACCTGAAAAATAAAATTTAAAAAGTATAGCATCTCTCCCCTTCTCTAGGCCCCCCTCTGACTGTTTTTAGTGTTAGGCCGACAAGAATTGTGGCGTAATTCCAGTAGCCACAAGAAATATTTTTCCCCCAAAATGTCTAATAAAATCTGAAATTTACTCATTTAGTCTGCAAACATTTATTGCACATCATGTTTCATGTTACTGTTCTAGGGGCTGGAAGAGCAAATAAGTCAAGAGATGAACGTGAGGCAGTGAGTCAAGTGCTCCTCTGACCTGGTTGTGTGCGGCCAACAGCGAAGCCAGAGGAGGGACCCCTACCCAGGCTGTGAGGCTGGAGGGGGCTCTGAGAAAGCTTCTTGCAGGAAGTGGCTCCCACTGTATCTTAAAGGATGAGTAGGAATTAGATACAGGAGTGGGGTCGATGGTTGGGTTTGGGAGTGGGTGGCATGGAGTTGTCCCATGAGAAAGAAACAATATATAAGTGAAGACCTGGTAGGACTTGGCTCTTGTGCAAGCATCCAAACACTTCAACAACACATGTACATTTCTTCAGATGTTAAGGTCTCTGAAGATCCTATTATACAATCAATTATACATATTATACAGTCAATATGTATACATGATGTTTGGACAACTTGTCATGGGTGCTCACATACTTTCTGTTTTGCAAGATTTTTTTCAAATATAGAACTTATCTATATTTATGTTAACCATATATTGTCAATCATAATATTTGCACTCACCAGATACCCAAGTTAGTAGTAGTTTTGGACTTTATTATATTACACATATAATATGTATACATAATACATATGATATTATATATTTTGGTATTACGTGTTGGGTATCTGGAAACTGAAAGCTCAAGATCAAGGTGCCAGTATGATTGGGTTCTAATATGGACATTCTCAGGTTGCAAATTGTGGGCTTCTTGTTGTTGACTTCTCATTGGACTCACAGGTTGCTGACCATGTCCTTCCCTTGGAGGGCCTCCATCTTTTCAAACTCGGTCAGTCTTGTGAATACAAGATTGTTTTTAGTGTCCACGTTCCTGAATGTTAGTAAAGTTAAGCAACTTTTCACCCATTTAGGAAAACAAAAAAAAAATTGTTTTCTTTTGTCACAGACTTTCTCTATTTTCTTATTTTTATATTTGCATTAGGCAAGCCTTTATGCTTCTTGTCTTCCAAGCAAATGCAAGTTGTTCCAACACTATTTACTATGTAAGGCATTCTTCTCCCCTGTCGAATGATGTTGGTGTGGTGACTTTAAACAGAGCTGGAGCTGTATTTTCCAGAACTCCCTTTCCTGGATGGTTCAGATTAGAAATAGCTAAAAGAAAAATGAAGAAGGTACAAGTGACACAGCAATTATTCCTTGAAGGTCACTGCATGGTGCAAGGTACTCTTGGGTGTTGCTGGCTGGGGCGACAGCCAGGACTGCAGCTCCTGGGCTCCCACCAGGTCTCCGTCAGCCTCTCTGAGTCCCGGGCCGGGTGTGGGTACTGCTCTGCAGCACAGGGCACTAGCCTCTCCCGCAGGCCACCCACACCATCAAGGTGAGAGACGGACACGGTTTCAGTGGCACAGCCAAGTTTGTCCTTTTTCTCAACAGCTCCACATCAGCGTATTTTCCCTGACTGCTCTATGGTGACTCAGGCCCTAACAGTAGAGGCAATGACCTTGCATCAACTTCTCAATAAGCTCCCACTGTTGCTTGAGGTCTAATTCCTGTACTAAATCCTTTGTATCCAGGCTCTCAAACTCATCACTACTGACATTTGGGTTGGGTAATTCCTCGTTATGTGAAGCTCTCCTACCCATTGTAGAATTCTGGGCAGCACCCTGGCCTCTACCCATTAGATGCGAGGAGCGCCTGCCCCTCAGCTGTGGCTACAAACGTCTCCATAGATTGCCAAATGTTCTTTGGGCCCAAATCACCGGACTTGATGACTGCCATTCTATATCACTGATAACGTTTGTGCTTCTGCGATTGAGCCCTGAGTGACATCATCGCCTTTATCACATGCTGTTTCCAAATTTACTCAGATCCTTTTTTTTATTCTCTTCCATTGATTAGTTTCTGTATTTGTGTCAAAACTATGCTTCTTTAGTTGGGGTCGTTTAAAGCAGGTAAAGCAAAACCACCACAATGTTCTGTTTTTAGCATTTCCTTGGCATTTATCACATACTGTACAGCCACGACTCAGAGGGAGCCATCCCTAACCCACAGGGACATCCTGAGACACCCTGTAGAAAATGGGTTTTTATTATGGAGTTCTTGACCCCCTGGAAATTGTATGCAAAACTCTGTGTGTGTGTGTGTGTCCAGTGATCTATGAAAGGCGGTCACTCTAAGTCGTAACATTTTTCTGATTACCTTCCTTTTTCAGAATCTCCTACAAAGCAGCTGGCAGGCAAGTCAGGGTGGTCCATCCACAGTAAATGCAAGTTCATGACAGGCACAAAACCCCTTCTCTGAAATTTGTGACAAGTGCTCTGGAGACGGACATAACCAAAGACATTCTCCCTATGTCCAGCTAGGGACAATAGGAACAGCAACAGAGACTTCATTGCCTTATGATGTGACCAAGAAACTGGGTTGTGCGCCTGAGGGGGTTAGGAGCTCACGCCCTCGGGGGTGGAGGACCTCTGCCTTTATCAGGCGAGGCTGTCGTGCAGCATATGTTCATCTTTAATTTATTATTTATACCCTACCTACTTCCAAAAGGATGTAACACAACCTCCAATGAAAAGCACGGATATGCACGAACCATACAACCTCTTAAACTAATATCAGAAGACAAAGAAAGAGGGTTCGTAGAATAATTCTATCAGAAAGCATTGGCTTAGATCCGAACTTCCTCGAAGAACGGAAAGAAAGTGCAATGGTATACATAGTTCCCCTTAGTTAGTAACAGGAAATAAATCATCAGGAGATGCATTAGGGACCTCCTGGGAATTCTGGCCTCTCTGGCCAACAGACAGCCAGGTGAGGGAAGGAGAGTAAGTGTGAGTCCCTCCCCAAACATCTGGGCCCTGCAGGGACGCGTGTCCACTAGAAAAGTGCTGATTTCCTGGGGTCCAAGGAAAGCTGCCCTTACGGAACAGTTCATTGTGTTCATCAAATATTTACTGGCCAGATGCCATACTAAGGATTTAAAAGTGAGAATAAGAACCTGGCGCCTTTCTTCGGGGAACTCAGTTGAGGAAGGTAGACATGAGCAAATAATGAAATGAACCTGGAGAAGTGTCCCAGTGGAGGGATGGACATCAAGCCTAGAAGCCCAGACGGGAGCGTGAACTGTGCTTGGGAGGAGTTCCGGTGCCTGGGAGCTGCTGGGGGAGGAGGACACTCCCAGCGGAGGGCCAAACGTGGGGAAAGGCAGCGCACAGCTGGGCGGCCAGGTAAGGCAAGGTGGCACGCACCAAGTGCAGAATGCCACCTGGTCATGGTGGAACAAGTAGAGGCTTGAAAATTTGGCTGCTGTTAAATCATGAAGGGCCTTTTATGTAAGGCTTTGCCATGAGAACCATCAAAGATGTTTCAGCAGAGAGTGATGAACTGAGACCACCGTGGATTTTATGTGTTTGTTCAAGATCCATGAATCCATACCCAGAAGGCTTATGAAGGGTCTAAAACTGGTCAACAAATCCTCGCCTGGAGCAACCAAGAGCTAAAACAAGGCCATTTCATATGAGCTCAGTGCTCTTTTGCAAAGCAGAACTGGGTGCCCTTCCTCATCAGAAAACAGGATGAGGGACTCTGGCTTGGCGATCCTACTCAGGCACCACCAAGAAGAGAAGTCAAGTCAGCAGCAGGGGGCTGCTTTTAAGAATACATCTAGGAGTTTGGGAAGGAAAAAAAGAAAAGGGGCATTTGGGAGCTGTCTAAAAATATATTCCTTGGTGATGGACACACAGGTACTTTCGGCTTCTCTGTGTAGTTATAAAGAACAATTTTTAAAAATGACCTGTTCCCATTAGTGCAGCGGGTTTCTAGTGGGATAAAAAGCCAAGGGCAGTGCTGCTAAATGAGGGACAGGAGCCCAAAATGGATTAGGGACCAAGAACAGTGGTTCCAGGCAGAGCTCAGTGGTTTGTGGGGGCTGTGGGCTGGAAATATACCTGTTATAAATGTGAGGGAGAGAGGGAGTTTCTGAGGCTGAGCTGGGAGGGGAGGTCACAGAGTACGGTTCTGTCTGCAGGAAGGAAGATGGGGCCACTCACCTCTGCTCTGCCTCTGACAGTAACGAACACTCTTTTCCCCGCTGACAAGCCTCAGCAGCATCCTTTTGGAGCTCATGGTCCTTCACGGGATGTGGCGCTCTAAGGTTTGCTCGTGGCGTCTGTTTTGAGCCTGAAGAATCTGGTAGGAAAAGGGTGTATTTCCATAGTTTGAACATACAGGTGAGTCATGACACCAGAAACCGTGCAGTAAGAGGGGGCTGCAACCCAGTCCTAACACTCTCACTGTGAGACTGTGAAGACCTTGGAGTGTAGATCGTGACCTTGACTATGACCTGCTGTTTGACAAAGTAAGTTCTTCCCCCAGCTTGCATGATGTCATAAGTTTGTTTGCCTTTTTAAAATCCAGAAGTGATTTATTTTCCCTTTGCCTTTTCTGAGAATCAATCTTCCATAGTCAGCCATGGCTTTTATGACTTCCCCACAAATCTCTCCCAGGCAAGCTTTGCCTATGACCATTCAACACCTCAGATCTCCCAAAATCCCTTCCAGGGCTGTTCCTTGGAGATTTAAATTCCCCAGGGAAAGGCAAAATTGCTCTCTCCTTAGAGCTTCTCTCCTTTCTTCTCTGACCCTATTTGGACTGGGATGGCTCAGGTGAACTTTGAAAATGGCTAGCATAGCAGGGCTTGGTGATGGGAAAACGCCAGTCCAAAAGTCAGAGTTCTCCCTGGACAAGCTGGCGAACCTGACACAGTTTCTGATCAGGGCCCATCATCCTCCTTTTCACACGCCCGTCCCGCTTGACACCAACTTCCCATGCCCTCCATGCCTCCCTGGAAGTCAGGTTCTTCTCTTCTTCTCAGATCCTCCTCCCAGGTCTGCCTCTTATCACTTGGCATGTTCCAGACCTTGCTTGAAGCCCAGCCTTCCACCTGTCACCCTCTGTCCCACCTCCTCACACCTGACACTGTGAATTAGCCCAGTGGTGAAGTGGCACTGCTGTGCAAAGTTCCCCTCAGATGACAGATTGCTAAAGAAGGTGCCACCATGCCTAAAAGACACATTTAGTGTGTGTGCCACCCTGCACCTCTTCCCCGTCCTGTAGCAGCTCTCACGACCTTGGCAGAACCTCACTGCCTTATGTTATGCCATCCTGACAAGACTCTCAGAATGAACTGGTCTGTCACGAACAAGAAGGAGACATGTGAGTCTAGCCTAGAAAATCAGGCTCGTCTTGGGAGAAGTCACAAGAGGATAACCAATGAATGGCTCAAACCAACGAATCCAAAACTGGGGCTCTGGAAAGATGCATGTGAGTTTTGGCTTTCTAGATCTCCACACCTGGGCCTGTTCCCTTGTGCTTTCTGAAGGCCGAATAACTATCTGTTCAAGTGCTCCCTCTATTCTCTCCTCGACTAGTTAGCAAGGCAAATCTCCTAATACTATTTCTTACCTAAAAGAATGGCAAACTGTGGACATTTTAGGAAAAGGAGGCCTTGGGAGAGACTATTCTAGACCAAGGGGCCTTTGGGGAGGTTTGGGTATGGCCCCTTCAGAACAAGGAAGTGCAGGAGGTGCTTCCGGCACATCACAGAGTCCGTTGTTCTACCCACAGGCTCCACTGAGGGGGTGATCGAAGGCCTGAGTGTAACAGTTGATACACGCGGAGACCTCGGTATGAGCATCCCACTCATTTGATGGTGGGGGGGGGTGACTCCACCGGAGCAGTCTGGCCACGCCCTCACTGGCTCCCTCTGAGATAACATTGCAGAAGGAGGCGTGGCCTGGCTGTTCACAGCGGAGCACAAAGTGGGGGGGGGGCCCCACAGCGAACAGGGGAGGAAACTTTCTTCCTGTCCCTTCTGAGGAAGGCTCTGGCTGCTGGCTGTCCCCCTCCTAGACAAAAGGGAGAAAACTAAGTCAACTGGTCTGAGGCCGAAATACTATGTAATAAAACTGAAGCTCCAGGACCCTGGACTCACAGCGGCCCCTCCCAGTCTCATACTAGATAAAGATGCGCTTCTTTATCTAATCTAATCCCACAGGTTAGTGTGTATTTTTTTCATAAAGCAGGTCTCCAGATTGGGTAAGCATGGGGCTGTACAAAAATTGGATCTATTATCTTGAGTGTAATACAGAAAGAGAATTAAAACCAGGAAATTCAGAGGTGGGATCTCTTTGAACAGAGTTAAAAGCTAAAAATTATTTTTGCTTTTGAAATAAAATAGAACTGTAGCCAGAGTGTGCCGGACCCTCCCTTTTTCCTGTCCCAGGGAGGGATGTTCCTCAATACTTAACGGAGGCCCTGGGCAAGCAGAAAAACACGCCTTACAGTCCCTCAGGCTTGAGGAATTGTCTCTGCTCTGTAAGCAACGCCTTCTAGCAGTCTGAAGGGGAAGGGCTGGGTGCTGACTGGGGATCAGGAAGCAGGCGCTTCCTCTTTGGAAGAACCTCCACCCTGTCTTCCCCAGAAGAAGCCCACTCTGAACTCAGCAGGATGCTTTACTGAAGGTTCAAGGAGGTATCTGACGGCAGCCACAGCAGATGAGCCAGAAATGTGACTTTATTTAAGTAACATTGTTCCTTGCCCCATACAAAGTTGAGGTGGATGAACAAAGGCTTCAGAGTTTAGTCCTTCAAGATGTCCCTCATAAACAGTGCTTTGTTCTCCCCCCAGAGCAGCTGGGAGTTTACACTGTGCTCCTAGAAAACTAGGAAACGCTCCTCCTCCATCTCGATCACACTGGAGGCAGACATAGCCTCATACCTGGACAACTGGCTCGGTAAGTGGAGCATGGCTGGAATTCACGTCCTCACTCACCCCATCAGCTCACTGATGCTCAGTACGAAAACTGCCCGATCTGCTCTGGGAGCCCTGAGGTCTCCTAACTCTATCTCTGAACTCCTCCATCCCTCTTATCCTCTTGTCAATCTCTTCTCTCTGCTTCTTCCAGTGTCCTGCCCCCATCTGCTAGGACACAGCCCTCCAAGTCGGCAGGTCCCTTGTGAAGGTTGTCTCCTGGAGTTGTGCAAGGTGGTGCCCCTTTTCCTCTGCTTTCTTTTGCTGGCTGCAAAGTGGAGAGAAGGAGGTTCTGTCCCATGAATGATAAGCTACCTTATGGTTATGGAACAGCCAACAACCTCACCCAATAACAATCAGTTTTCTTCTGAAATCAACACAACCTGGTTTTGTAAAAAGTATGCTTGTTTTTTCTATGACTAGTTTGGCCCTGCCAGAAAAACAGTAATCCTAGCATTAATACCTTAAAGGAAATAGTGCCATCTCCAAATAGTTTCATTTTGCCATGAACTCTCCCACCCACAAATAAAGAGGGGAAGTTTCAGTACATGACATCACAAAATGGTTTTAGGGCTTAGGAGGAGCATAAAACTCTAGTTCCTTGTATGCACCAGTGATTTACTTTGTTCGATTGTTTCCTTGAACAGTTACTTTCTCTGCTATTTAATATATGCAGCATTTTTTATGGAGTGTGAACACTGTACTGTAGTTATCAGTTAGCTATTGCTACAATAATGTTACATAAACTCAGAGGCATGCAATCATAAGCATTTATTTTTCCCTCTTGCATCTGCAGATCAGCTGGGGTTCAGCAGAGCTAGGCTGGGCTCAGCCGAGCTTGACTCCAAGCTGCAGGCTGGGTCCAGGGCTCCTCCACCTGTCTCTCACCCTCCTTGGCCCAGCAGCTTTTAGGGGCATATTGTTCTCATAGTAAAAAAGTGGGAGTGCAAGTGAATAAGCTCGGCCATAAAAACACATTTCAAGCCTCCACTCATGTCACATGTGCTAATATCTCAATGGCCAAAGCAAGTCATAGGGCCAGGCCCAGATCAAATCAAGGTGCCAAGACCATGATCGGTGGGGCAGAAAGTTACATGGCAAAGAGTATACAGAGGAGGCCAAAGAACTGAAAATAAGCCATCTATCATAACGAGGGAGGAAAAAAGGAAGGATTGCAAAAGAGGTAATTCTTTTTAGGGATCTGTTTTGTGTCAGGTACTGTACTATGTGTTTCAGGCTCAAAATGTTATTTAATCTTCCCAAGAACCCTCTAGTATAGAGGGAAAACTGATATCTAGATGGGAAAGCTGGCGAGCAACTCAGCTGGGGTTCACACATGGGTGCAACAGCCTCCAGACTCTGCCAAGGGATACAGGTTGGGGACAGCAACCTCTGGAGCTGTGTGTCTTGCCCTTTCAGAGCTACAGATGGGTATTGAGCCAGGGAAGAGGTAAATAAACTGTGATCTTTTCAAACACAGGCATCTCCCAAGCGTCTGACACTTAGACATTATGCTTGAAGTAATAATTGGAGTCCAATGACCCGAGCCCTTCATCATTAGACCGTGGATGCGCTACAGCGCTCTTTTTCCCAGTGCTCCTGCAGGCATGTGAGCTAGTATGAGTCATACAGGCTTGCCCTAAACTCTATGTTATAATGGGATCAGGAACCATACTCAAGTTCTATATAAAAAGTACAGATTTTTACATTTTTTAATTGCCTTCTTGCATTAGACTTACTGTGTTATTGCAGAAAATAAGTATGGAAGAAAGAAAATAATGTTGTCAGATAGTGCCCCGGGTTATAGCTGTGAATCCTTTAGCGTCAAGTTTTACATTGACTAGGATGCTTTAAGAAGAACAAAACAGTATTAAGCTAGTTGGTGCTGAGTAAACATCTGCTACAAGAATGAGTTCATCAACACTGATTTTCCACCTGTGCCAAGCAGCTGTCCAGTGCTTCAAGCCATGGGTTTGTGGGGCTGGAAAGATGATTAGGTTGCTCCTAAATCACACACACTCAGGGGACTCAGAGAAAAACGCTACCTCTGAGGTTGCCTTCTCTCTGTCTTCCTTTTAGACATCTAGTGACATCCTGATGACTCCCCTCTATTCACTGATGACTCGAGTCCCTGATCCAGCAGCCTCACGAGTTCTGAGGAACGTGGATCCCGCTGTGGATGATCCTGAGCGCCTGAGCCTGGCAGTTCCCCAGCCTGCCAGCTCCAGCAACTTTGGTCTTCCCCACACCCACCCGTTTCACAGGCGAGGCTGTGACCCAGGCCATCCCTGTGCTGTGTTTTCGAACTGCAGATCAGAGCCACTGGTGATTCCTGGAGTCAATTTAGTTAACTGTAGAACTCGCACAAAATAAAATAAAAAATATCCGAGAGCAATGCCTGTAATAAGGGTATTTTTTCATGAAAGTTTTGGTTACATTATATATATTGATGGGTATACACGGCTGTGATGTCAGATTTTCCCCCCAAAAGTTAAGATAACAAATGTTTGAAAAATACTTCCCTTGGCTTTTTCACTTGCAAAAAATTCCATTAAAAATAGTACTCTCTCATAGCCTCCTATTGTTATGGCCGTTCACTCTCCACCTTTCATGCACTCATTATTGCAGCTCATTTGGTTACGACAGGTGAAAACCTTAAGAGCAGGGATATTGCTGCATTGTAACTCTCCTACCTCATCTCAGTTCTGTCTCACACACACACACACACACACACACACACACACAATGTCTAGTGTGCATGGCATCTGTGTGTGCTTGCTCACACTTGAGAGAGGTGAGTTTCACATATGAGCTGACATGTGCAGAACAGATGCACCTCAGGTAAAGCAGAAATTTTGGGTAAAGTGGTATGGACTTGGGAATTTGAATGAACCTTGTGAAATTAATTCAAGATGCAGGGAGATTGCAGGTGTCATGCAGATTGCAAAGTCATAACCCAGAAAGGAAAGATCACTATTAAAAACTCAAGCCATAATATAAATTTTCTGAGTCAATGTAAACTATAAGCTCAAGTTTTCCCTTGGGTGTAGGACACAGCAGGACTTCTCAACCTCGGTACTATTGATATTTTGAGTTGACTAATTAATTCTGCACATTCTAGAATGTTCAGCAGCATCGGTGGTGGCTGCTCACTGGATTCTGGTAGCATACCCTTTCTCCATGTGTGACAACTACAAACGTCCCCAGACACTGCCGGTCTGCCCCAGACACTGTCGGGAAGTGTCTCGGGGTTGAGGAGCTCCCAGCAGTCACGACCTCCTCCGGCCCACACAGCAGCCCCCGGTAAGGTACAAAGGGCCCCAGGGAGCGTTCCATCTGGGTTGGCCCAGTGCTCTGGGAAAAGCTCAGGCTCTGCCTTTCCTCTCTGAAGTAGACAATCTGTGGCTTCGTGTTGTGAATCAGTCACAAAATGAGCCACCTCTTACCCCATCTTCAGGGGTTTTTTGGCAGTTCTAGAAGCGGAATGAAAATACCAGGAGACAGGAGACAATGTGTTGAAAGTGCTTCAGGACGCCAGCTTTGGACATTCTTGCCGTGCCTTAAAGCCCAAGAATTCAGATTATTAACATCATTCACCCTCCTCATTTACAGGGGGCAGAGCCCCGGAGAAGAGAAATAACTTCCTGCTACACCAAACATGTATGAGTGGTGCTCCTGCTCTGGGCCCTTGGCCCCCGACCCTGAGACAGTCCCCAAGGAACGGAACCTCTGCGGGTTATATCCCATCTGCAGCCCAAGTCCAAATCCCTGGGAGCGAGTCACAGGGCCACTCTCCAGGTGGCAGCACTGCAGAACTCCAAGGGGTGCTAGTGACAGACACTATGGAAACCCTGTGGCGCCTATTTCACAATGTGCACAGGGCTTTGGGGGCCACCCGCGGATAATTAGCGAAGCCCAGTGAAGGTGCCAGTGAATTAGACACCTCAAAAGGCATCTACTAAAATGGTCTCAGGCAAGTCACTCCACTTCGTAGAGCTTCCTCATCTCAATTTGGCAATTTTAAAACATGGCCTCCAAATTCCCTGCCACCCCTTCCACTGAGAGCGATGGGTCTTTGTGCTTTCCCCTTGAATCTGGGTTTTGTGACAGTTTGACCAATAGAAGCTGGCACAAATTCTGTGTGCCGGCGTCCAGACCCAGGTCTTTACAAACTGCACGTGTTTACTTTATGTCTCTTGTGATGCTCCGCCTTGGGACCCAGTCACCCTGCTGTGAGGAAGCCCACGTGGCCCCTGTAGAGGCCGGGGGGATGGCGGCACCAACTTGCCAGCCGGGTGAGCCAGCCGTCTTGGAAGTTCATCCTGCAGCTCCCAGGCAGGTTTGTCTCAGCGTACCCCTCACGGAGCAGAGACGAGCCTTCCCCACGGAGCACTTCCTAAATTGCAAACTCACATGGTAAGTACATAATTGGGTGTTTTCAGCCTCTGTGTTTGAGGTGAGCTGTTATGCAGCAACAACCAGGAACTGCTCATCTTCTCAGTTCTCCTCATGCAGGTATCAGGACAATCTAATGGCAAAGAAGGTATGAAAAGTGCACGCTCTTGGTACACCCGGGAGAGTCCCATCAGCTTCCCTTGTATTACTCCGCTGTACACAGCACAGCGGCGGGCGTCCTAGCCAAGCCAGCAGCTGGCAGGCGTTCAGTGGAGACGAGGTGGTTGCTACTGGCGGTGACCAGAGGAGGAGCGGGCGTGAGGAAGGAGCAACCTCAGACAGAATGCTGCCATTTAGCAAGTCTCTAAAGCAAGTAGCTAAAGGTGACCCTGTGAGGTTGTCTGAGACCCTTCCTCTAGACAGACACTCCAAGGATATCGACTTTATTTTAAAGATTCTCTTAGGAAAGAAATGTTGGTGTCTAGCAGTAAGTTTGAGCTATGTTACATTCTCTGTCAGGAAATTCTACACCACGACCCACTGGTTTCCTGTGTGGCCTGTCTCCTTAGGCTATGTCTTCAGATTAATTAGGGGACAAAAGTAGAAAGTGTAAAGGGGCAACACTTTAGGGGAATTGGCTGGAGATAAGAAAAAGGCTGAAGAGCAGACAGGCTGGAGGAGGGGGAGGGCTGGCTCACCGGGCACCTGCCCCATACCCTTGGCCACAGGGAGGTGGGCCCAGAGGGTGTTCTCATAAATCTCAGTTACTGCGAAGGGCTGCTGGATTGGTGTCTTAAAAAATATTTCCCTAATTTTTTAATGTACATTTTATAAACTGTATGGAAATCAAATAGTCTAGGCACTCATTTGGGGATAAAAATTCATAAATTATTTTGCCCTTCAAGGTACAAAACACCACCAAAGCCATCTTTCTGAACCAAGTTCAATGCCTGGTCACTGCTCTCCAGTTTTTCTCCTTTGCAATTCAGAGATCAGTCTAGACTTGGTGGAAAAGGCCTCTGACCTTCTTGCCACATTGGACCTGCAGAAAAGCTGGAGGGGGGCGAGTTGCTGTGGAAAGTGTCCCGGAAACCAGAGGACAGTGTACTTCTGCCACCACAGAATGAGCACCCTAAAAAGTCAACACTGAGGCCAACCCAGAAAAAAAAAAAAACAAACCTGTAAAACAAAGAGAAAATGAGTCCCGACGACAGGGTTTGAGGGTCACGTCCCGCCATGCCTGAAATCAGTCCTACCCCTGTGCGCTGCAGCCTATGCAGAGCGATACACTCTGCTTTGCTGAAGACAACTGGAGGTGGCCCCTGTGTCGCTCGCAATCCGGACTCCTAACCAACCAGCACATGCAAAGAGTCCCTGAGCTGACGGAGGCAGGAAAGGCACGTGGTAAATGGTTTACTCCGGAGGAATATTATGAAGACCTCCATCCCATTGGGAGTTCTTTTCTTTTCTCTGCTGTCCACTCTCTCAGAGACAGAAAAGGGCACTGGCAGGGGACTCCCGGGTTTCCACAATATTTTTTTTCTCAGTGCTGAGCCTCCTGGTCCTTGTATCAGCTCAGCTGCTCTCCCTCGACCCCATCCCCATGTCTCTGGACAGTTAGTTTTGACCACAGCCATGCATGCTTGTGAAAAAGCCTCCAGCATCAAGTAATAAGATAAGGTGGCATTCAAGCTTTGGAACACGCAGAGCTATTTTAAAGCCAACTCATAAAACCCCAGTGAGGCAACAGAGGGCACCAGCTGTCCCCAGGTGGGTCCGCTCTCCCCCTAAGCACCAGGCTGAGGAAGGGGCTGGAGAAGGCCCTCCCCTGCACCAGAACTTTGACTATAACAAAGTCGCTCCTCGTATTTTTAAATATTCTGCCCCATGTGCAAACCCTGATTTGGGATTCTGAAAATATGGCTACTGTTCATGAAGCAATACCCAAGCTAGTCTGCGTTCTCAGCGAATGAAGCTCCCATCACAGAGGCAGGCACTGCCGGCTTGTAGCTCAGGGCCTGTCTGTCCCTTCCGGCACCTGGGAGGGAGGGAGCTGGCGGTTTCCAGCTCTTAGAGCCTCAGCACAGACGGCCTGGGCAGCAGGACTTCCTGGTCCCTTTGGGCCTTGATCTCCAAAGTGTGGCGTCTGAGATGATTTGGAAGTGCTACACAAATATTTTTTATTTCGATTGTCATGTCCTAATTTAAAAGTGTTTTAGAAAAAGATAAAAGTAGTAAGTAATTTTATGAATATTATTACCTGAGGGGAGGTCAAATTACTTAACAAGTGAATCAAGTTAAATTAAAATACTAAGTAAGTAATAGCTCAGTGATGTATTATAGTGACTGATATCATAAACATGGTAGAGAAATACAAGAAATTTGGTAAATTCCTTCCCTGGTTATTGCTTTAGTATCTTCAAAAGGGTCTGTTCCCTGGACAAAATTTCTTCAGAGTGCTCAATTTTGCTTTCCTTGCCTTCACCTCTGACCTGCCCCCAGCTGACCCCATGCCTTGTCACATTTGGCTGTGTAAAAATAGTGACTAAGCAGCTGAACTTTCCAGAACTTCCTAAACTGTGTTCAAAAGACAATAAGTCACATCATTAAATGTGCCACAGTGGTGAAGTGAGTTTTACGTGACTCTAACACATCTCACATGTAGGCTTCACAGTAGGACATATAATTAAAGGCTTGTCTCTTCACAGCTGTATTTTGACAGGGGTTCAACACTTTTTTAACGTGTACTAAAGGGAGCAGAAGTGTTAGGTGCTGCAGCGGCAGAGGGCGGGAGTGGGGGGCCGGCGCAGGGAGAGGACGCGCCCTGCCGGGGGAGGCCCCATCCGGGGAAAAGAAGGATGGCGATGCCACACGACCCACTTTATCTGCGATTCTCCAGCCCTACTGTGAGCACCTTCCAGATGCTCTCGCAGGCTAACACTGTATGGGCCACACAGCTTTGTCTCCATACCTACCTGTACAGCAAAGCTAGCCTCTCACACCACAGAAGTAAATTTAGCAAAAGCAACACACTTGGAGTCTTCGAACTGGTTGTAACCTTGCAGGATGCACCCAAAGTAAAAAAAACCACAAGCATGAATTTCAAAGTCAGAAAACTCAGATCTGAATCTTGACCATCTCTCTTACTGGCTGCATGATGTTAGTGGACTGATTTCTTATATCCTTAGCCCCAGTTTTCTCATTTTTAACAATAGATTAGCACACCATTCTCCCCTAGTTTTTATGACAATCCAGCTACATCGGTTTATGTAGAGCACTTGGCTCATGGTTGGCAAATAATGCTGCTCATTTCCTAGTTCCCTCCTGCCCCTGCTTCCAAGGCACAAGCTCCACAGGAGGATGAGGGTGTGGCAGCTGCCAGGAAGGGGCCGTGGGGGGTGCAGGGGTGGCAGTGCACTTAACTGTGGTTCGAGCAGTCAGGAAGCTGCCGCGACGCTCCTCCCAGCCCTGCCACTCCAGGCCTTAGAGACAGAAACACTGCCACGCGCTGCCCCTGGGGAAACCAGCTCCTTTCGCACCATCTGGAGGAAGGGGCAGTCCTCAGGGAGGGAGACAGGTCGGGCAAGGCAGAGCGAGCCGGGCCGAGACAGGCAGCCGAGGCTGCACTTCGCAGCCTGCTCTGCCGGAGGACACGCTTTGCATCCTGCCTCCTATGGATGTTCTCTCCAGCCCACGTGTTGGTTTGGTGACCGACTCCAAGTGAATGAAGGTCTTGACTTGGCAGGTCCCATGACTTGGATGCCATTCCAGAATCTATGTGTGGATGGACGGTCAGCTACAGCCACCTGATTCAGGGGTAGAAAGGAAGCATGTATAGGCTTTGTCTCTATTATTATCGCTGAAAAATTAATATATGCCAATATCAAAAAATGGAGCAGAAAACCGGTGACCTCAGTGCTTGGAGATACCCACTGTAAATAAAACTTCTCTGTAAATATCTCTATCCTCCCTCATTCAAAATTAAATTATTCTGTCACTCTAATTTCCTTTAAAAAGTTTTCTTTCAAGAAAACACGATGCTCGGCGAGTGGCTTCCACAATACACATTCAAAGACGATCCGAGGCTATTGGTTTGAGACAATCCCCTGGTTTTGGAGGAGCGGGTGGAGCCGCTCTGAGGAGCGGTGCCGCCCGCCCGTGCCCGGGGAGTGCCGTCGGAGGCCAGTGCTGGTGAGGGCAGCCGCATGCTGTTAGGGGCCGGACAGCTGGCCCTTCCTGGGACTCAAAAACTCAGCAGAGAAGACGGGGAGGATTGTCGCATCCAGATCACTGCAGTCACAGGAGGACGAAGACAGGTGCGCAGACGGACCGGAGAGCCCAGCCTTCCCCACCTCCCACCGCCTCCCCTGAACCCACTCTGGGCATTCTTCCCGGTCGGCAAGGCCTGTCAGGGGCAGTCTGCTCTGCTCGCCTCTGCGTTTTGAAAGGGGATGGAGAGGGATTTACAGTAATTACTCCATATTGCTATGAATTAAAGTACTACTCAATTAGTACATTGTGTGTTCAAGTGACTTATTTATGATGCACAATTGATAAAGTTTGGTGTACACAGCTTTGCTGAGTCACTTGAAAAGTTTCAAGGCCTCAGGTGACAGCTAAGCTTTCTCTTGGCTCTTGGCATCCTTGCCATCTGCTCTTTTGGGGACCGTTCCACCAAAGAGGCAGTTGTCCTTGCAGCTCCCAGGCTTGTGACTTTCAAAGCAAAAATGGCTGCCTCTTAGCTTCTGAGAAGCCAGGGCAAGTCCTTGTATTCTTGCTGCCAACTCAAAAGGAAAATCAGAGTACACAGCAGGTGTGGAAACCGGACCTCATCCACCAGGACCTAAGGGGCAGAGAGGAGTGGCTGGCTGAAGTGCCGGGGCAGCAAGGGTGCGGGGAGGGCTTCCAGCCTGCCTGTGCCTCCAGCCGAGGTTTCAGGGAGGAGTGAACACCTGGATGGTCTGGCTTCCAGCCATGAAATCTCATTCGCTGCCTCCTTCAGTCACAAGATTGCGGGCTGAGCAGCAGAAAAACTGGGCCCAGGACAAATTCTTCTCTGAGGGCTGCCTTAGTTTGCTAGAGCTTCCATAAGGCAGACTGGGTGGCTTAAGTAACGGAAACTGATTTCCTCACAGTTCTGGAGGCTAGAAGGCTGACATCAGGATGTTGTCAGGGTTGGTTTCTTCTGAAGCCTTTTTTTCTTGACTTGTAAATGACATCAACTTGGCCAATCTGATCCTCTCTTTCTCTCTCAGGAATACAGTCAGGAAATCTGCAGAGAGACTACCCACCAGTAGTGGGAGGAGAAAGAAGACCCGTGAGCCACACGTAAATCACAGATCGTCGCAGACCCCACTGATGGAGGCCTGTGACTACTGTGGGCCCTCATGCATCTTCCAGGTCCGGTCACCCCGAGTTGCACCCACACTGGGTTTGGGTCCTGAGGGGTCTGAGCAGTTACACCTGGGCCGAGATGATAAATCTCCTTGTTCGAGCTGATCCTGTTGTGTATCTACTTCTTGTGATAGAAACAAACTGTAACTCTGGGGCCATAGAGATACAAGCCACATGTGTGATTTTTCATTTTCTAGTAGCCACATTAAAAAATTAAAGAGCCAGGAGAATTAAGTTTAACATTTTATTTAACCCAATCTGTTCAAAATATTATCATGGCAACACAAAATCAATATAAAATGTTTAATGAGGTTTCACGTCCACATGTGTGTATATATACATAACACATACATAGATAGGACCGCACATCCCACTGAGGACCTCTGGTTCCACTAAGGACACAGATAAGCCCTTGCTTCTCTAGACTCTCTCAATTCCAGTGATCTTGGAATACAAGAACATATTTACCTGGGAGCATATGGAGTCTCCTTGCTTTTAGATTTGAAAATAGGAATACGATTGGGATGATTTCCCAGCCTGGAAAAATGTGTGAAGGACTCAGTGTCATGTGAACTTACCCAGCTTGCACCACGGAGGTGGGGGAAGCCTAAATATATAACACAGTGTCCGGCTCTCTTCCATCGTGAAGACGGCTACTGCAGAGTGGACACTGTCCCTGCCCTGCCCCTGCTGAACCTGAGAGGCGACGGTGTTTGCTGGAGGCCATGCACCAGTGGGTAGTAGATTCAGGATTCAACCCTGGGTCTAATGCCCAAATTGGTGCTTTTTTCCCCATGGTGCCCGGTCTTGAGTTGAAAAATAACTGTTCTAGAAAATAAAATCTAAGGTTCAATGAGAAGTGTTTTTATTGCTTTAGGATATTATTCAAGTCCCAATCTCAAGTACTTTGCACGTGAAAGCCCCCCCTGCTTGAGAAAGCTGATCCAGGCCCGAGGAAAATCTCAGGCCCCTTTGCTGAGGCCTTGAATGGGAAGCAAAAGCCGGCCACCTCGATGGGTGAGGTGAGAGGAATAAGATGATGTGTGTCAAGCACATAGAAATCTTGGAATAACGGCACTCTCCGAGCTTTATCTACAATCTGCCCTTAGCATGCCGTGCTGCCTGCGGGAAAATCATTCTCTCCCTCCAATCTCTGGAACTGCTCCTCAACCCAGCCCAGCCTTCTGTTCCCTAGGACATGTTAAAAGACTTACCTGTGTGGGTCTGAGTTTAATTACACTCGTCAGGCAAGAGGTTCAGGGAGCTTTCATTTAAGGCTGGTGTTGAATGCTTTTAAATTATTTTAAATTTTCTGAGGCCCCCAGGTGCAACACACGTCTTTTATAAATTACAGAGCAAATGCTGTGGAGGCCGGGTGCAGAGAAGGGGCAAGGATCATAGCAGATCCCCAAAGGATGAAATATATTTCTGGCAATGAGAAAGACCTTGGCGCACACCTATCATTGTCGTTAATGAACCCAGGGTGGGTGTGCGGCTCACTCTGGGGACAGCACGATGCAGACCTGGCTCTTGGAACTCAGTCTCTCACCGCTCCCCGCCTGCTCAGTAGCTCTGAGCCCTGATGAAACGTGTGTCAAGTTCTTCAAAACAATTATTGCTGCTGCAGGAAAAATGATCAGCGATGTGCTCCAAAGTTAACACCTCCCCGGAGCTGGAAATGGAAATGAATTCTGGAAATGTTTGCATTCTGTTTAATATGAGTCTGCAGACATCTCGGCTGCTGTGTGCAAAACAGGAGAGGGATTTTTAGCAGATGAAAATGAGCTCAGGAAGGCGCTTGCGAGGTCCAGAGGCTGGAGTAGTGAACTGGAGCTCACACCCCAGGTTCCTGCCACAGTTCCGCTGCGTGACTGTGGGTGAGCTACTTCAATTCTCCAGGTCTCCTTTTGGGAGTCTAACTAACAAAGGTGTTTAAACCAATAATTTATGTTGGAAGCTAAATAATGATGCAATTTACTGGTAAGAGTACAGGAAGCCCCATCATATGCCACTGAAATCCTCTCAAATGAGTGCAGCAGGAAGGTGCAACCACTGTGACCGGGATCCTGTCAGTTTCTGGACAGAGAGAAGATTTGCGGGGGAAGGTCAAGGATAAGATGGGAGACCCCTCCACTCCACCAACAAGATTCCACTTATAGCCAGAAGCAGAACCAGAGAACTCTGACATGGACTCCGAGGTCCGAACTAGGATGCTAAAATGAGACTCATAATGCCTCAGTTTTGGTTGAGGCCCCAGATGCCAGGAAGTGTCAGTGAACAGTAGCGGCTGAGAAAGCGCTCTCCAAAGCAAGGTGTTATGCTACTTACTCGAGCCATTGCGAAGATTTGTCCCTACCCATAACGTGCCTGGAGGACGCAAAAGGGCTGAGGCTAAGGGAGCTGTCAGACTTCCTTTGAAGAGAGGAGTGTACCCGAGCCCTGCAGGGGTGCCCTCCTACACTGGGTCGAGGAGGAGAGAAGAGACTTCCCCCTTTTCAATCCAGTTGAGGTAGGCTTCAAAAGAATCACTTGGAAAGTTTGACCTGTGTCCCCTGCAGTATGTTGGGGACAGCGGCTGGGTCAGACTCACACTGGCAAGAAGGCCGTCGGCAGAGGCTTGCTGAAGTAGCCTGGTGGCAGAGTAAAGAAGCACACTGAGGGCTAACTCATGTCCACAAACTGCAATTTCCCTGCATGTGGGGCCCCAGGAAGGGGACTGGGTTGGCAGAACCTTGGACCTGACCCATGTGGGCTCCCAAGAGGGAAATGGGACCGGACAGGGCCAGTGCACCACTGAGCGTGCGGGGGCTGAAGGAGAAAAGGCATTTTAATGGACGACAATGCCTGTTGCAATGGAAGGCCCTCACGAAGAGAATGTCCCCACAAAAACAAACAAAAAAGTCCCCGCTGTAACCCTGTCGAGCTAGGAGGCAACAACGTGGTTACTGGGATACCAGTCCCTCCCAGTCACCTCCCTTCTTTCCACCACCTCCAAGCAATGCAGGAGCCAGGAGCAGCCTGGTGAACCAAGAGGAGGGAAGACTCAACGTCTGAATCAAATTTGAGATTTTAATTACTATAGCAGACTGGATATATTAATTATTGAAATGAATCTATTCTTAAAACTTAAAGCAACCAAAAGACTTTTTATCATCTAAGAGTGACAGGAAAAACCATGGGATTCACCCAAACATTCTTCCCACAGGTGGGTAAACACTGGTGAATAGAGTGGGTTTGAAGGGTCACTGGTAAGAGTAAAATTGTTTTTTGTGCACCCCACCGGGTTCAGGTCATTCACTGCACCAGGCGCATACACTTTAGTGACTACAGTGTGCTAACAAGGGTGAACCACACCACAAGGGTGTGCTAACAAGTGGCCACCCTCTGGTACAGACCTGACTCAGTGAGAGCTGCCAGTCCATTCGCCAACCCAGCTGGACATTGGAGATGGCCCATGAGGAAAAGGAAGCCACCCTGCTCCCTGGGTGCAAAGCTGAGAAAGAGATGCGCTGCCTCTTTCCAGTCCCCAAATGCTTAGTAGGTGCCCCAGAGTGAATACACTTCTTCAAGTGCTGCAGTGCCTCCAGAGTGCATGTTTGGGTCAGAATAACTCTCAGGTAAAAGGAATCCCATTTCATCACTTACATACTAAAGACCAGAGAGGTTAAGGCATTTGCTAATGTTCTTCTGGCTGCAAATAATAAACCAGAAACAGAGAGAAAGGAAGGGGAAAATGGAGGGCAGGGAGGGAGAGAGGAAAAGGGAGAAGGTGAAGAAGGGGAACACTGACTAGTTCATGTACCTGAAAAGTCCGAACACCATCTGTGCAGGTCTGGCGATATCCAGGCATTCAAATAACGTTGTCCCAAACGCATCTCTGTCATTTCTCAGCAATGCATTTGCTTTCCTATGTGGTGGCAAAAAAGGCCACCTGAAGATCTAGCTTTGTGGCCTACCAACTGGGCAACCACAGCAAAAATAAAAAGAGACTCTTTTCAACAGTTTTAGTAAAAGTAGTTTTTAGTAAAAAAAATTTTAGTAAAAAAAATTTAGTAATTCAACACAGCTTGAATTCCACTGACCTGGTTTAAATTGCTTGCCCAGTGCTGAACTAGTGACCTGACTGTGAATGCCCTGGCCTTGAACCTGCACTCCCGAGGGCTGGGGCCTGGGATCAGCCCACAGGAAATAAGGATGTTTGAGTAGGAAAGAGCTGCTGCTACTTGAAGACAAGGACAAGGGCAATGGGCAGGCAGAGACAACTGATGTCCACTCTGGACATGGAGACAGTAAGTAAACGTCAAAGCCAGGATTAGAATGTACACCTTTCAATTCCTAAATCTAAGACTTTGTAGGCCCAAAGTAATTTCTTTGATGTGCCGCTTTTTAAATATTTTACTAGCTGGTATTAGCAGGGTAAATTTGGGGTCTAAAAACTCAATTTATCCCGCCCTCTGAGGGAAAGTACCAGCTAAAAATAAACCCATGTAAATAATCATTTGATATACAAGACACCAAGTAGAACAATTGGCCTCATTTTGTTAGTACTGTTCGAGAAAATAAGCTGTGCTCTAATTTACTCTGACACGAGACAACGCTCTAATTTGATAAACTCCTGATTCAGGATTACAAAGTGCCATCGCTCTCCCATCAGTGAGACAAAATGTAGAGTCCGCCGGCATCAGAGTCCCACGTATTCTTCGACGCTCTCTGGAGTTCTGCCAACCTATCACAACTAATTCTAGAGTAGAGAGCTGAATAAGGCTTATGGAAGTGGCAAAGGTGTTAATTAGTCAGACAGGAGATCAAGAGCATAAATAGGATGTCTAGTGTGAAGTTTGGGGGTTTTCTTTTGTCCATTTACTTGTACATAAGACAGTTGTCCCTTTTCTTCAGAGGAATGACAATTAGATTTTTAAAAAATCCATACCTCTGCTCCACAGGACTTCAGAAGTGTCAATGAAATGAGTGGATTTATGCTGCTGGCGGGCTGGTCACTGATTCAAACCCTGCAATCTTTACCCGAAGGGCAGAAACACGGAAATGGGAGGCGAGTGGGCTCTGGTGCAAGCGAGCGGCACTTCTTCACTCTTATTGACCCCTGCTTGGTGGGTAGGGAACCCGGAGTGGAAGTCCAGGCCCCGCTCTGACACGACCCGAGCTGAAGTGAGAGGTGGTTGGTAGCTGCAGGGCCGTGTATTCTGAGGCCCTGACTGCGAGTTGTAGTGCCTGAAGGAGACACAGTGAAGGTGGGCCGTGCTGTTTGAGAGTATAAGGCTCAGCAGATAGAATTTTCAAAGCACGCTGAAACAAATCATTGTGTGCCTACGAAATTCCTGAGAAACATGGGCTTCCTTTGGCTTTCCCGATGAGAAGCCTGCCACTTAGAGCTGCAGTCCCCAACCTTTTTGGCACCAGGGACCAGTTTCATGGAAGATGGTTTTTCCATGGACCGGGTGTGGGGGATGGTTTCAGGATGATTTAAGCACATTGCATGCAAGCTCACCTCCTGCTGTGCGGCCCAGTTCCTAGAAGGCCCGGACCAGTGCTGGTGCTGGTCCGCAGCCCTAAGGTTGGAGACCCCTGCCTTAGATGAATAAGTGACTTAGGCATAGCTGTTACTGAACAGGGGTGCAAGGGGGGCAATATTTGGCCCACCCAGGGATGCCAAAAAAACTGTTACAGGCAGATATGCCGGGCCTGGACTCCAGAGGATGGTATACTAATACCGTCCAGTCCCCCTACTGGGTCCAATCATCATTCGCCAATTGGAAAGAAATCTCTCAATGCCAGAGATTTGTGAAAAGGAAAGGAAACGTTTATTCAATGCTATTCAGACCTAACATCTTCATTAAAATATCAAAGTCCTTTAGGATATGTACCTACACACACAGACAGACAGACACACACACACACACACACACACACACACACACACAGCGCTCCCTTCTCCCCGTCCTAACCCCAGGTACTTTAACTCAGGAAAAGAGCGCACGTCCATTTTTCCAGGCCACTGGTATCATCAGCTGTATCTCCGTCCAGGCAGAATCTCCAATTAATCCAAAGTCATGAGGCACCTTCTCACAGTCCACTGGCAAGTGTTCTTTGTACCCATTTTTCCAGGCAAAGTCTCTCCTGCTTCCCAGGCCACGCAGCCAGAGGGAGCACCCCAAAGCCGCGTGTGCCTCTTCTACCAAAGCTGCAGGGGTCCGCACTCCACCAAAAGTACATGTCTTTCTTCTTTACCTGGCTGCAGGGGTCACCACTCTGCTAAAACCGTGTGGCTCTCCCCTTTCACCTTGCCAAGAGGGGATCCTCACTCTGCTAAAACCGCATGCTTCTCCCTCCCACCTGGGCAAGAGGGGGTCCTAACTCTGCCCCCAACCTCATGGCTCTCTCACCAGTGGGTGCCGTGTCTGGGTTTAAATCCCTGCACCAACCTTCCTCTGTACCCCTATTTCCAACTCTTCCCATCATCAGTTACACCTGCCAGTATTTCTATATTATTACAAGTTTACTGGGCTGCCATCATGAGTCTGGGCAGGTGTGGCCCCATGTCATGGAGCCAATCTTCTCCAAGCTCCCAAGCAGGCGCTGTAACTCGGGGGGCCTGCCCCCAGTTACATCTTGGGGGGGAGTGACTTCATCCCCCTGGCTCCAAGCCTGGCCACAGCCATTTAACATATCCAAGTGACCTCCCAAAGGCTATAGATATGTTAAATGACCAGGCCATGGACTAGCTGCAAGGCTTTGGCTGTACAAAACAGCCCTGGATGTTCCTGCTCCATGTGTCCCTTCCCCCAACTCACACCTGTGGGGGGAAGGGGTGAGGACATCTTATATGTCTCTCCAATATTTCCTATACACCTTGAGTTCTGGACACCATTCCAAAATTTTTTTGCCCCCCCCCTTGGCTACACCCTGTATCATGGCCTCTCAATTGCTTGTCTGTACAGAAGTCTGGCCTCAAGCCAATCACTCAATGAAGGTAACTTCAGAGCCTGACAAGCTTCCGTCTGTCCGTCCTTCCTTTCTTCCATCCATCCATCCCACAAATATTCCCATGCCCACATGTACCAGACTGCAAATGAGATCTGGCCCCTGACATCTGGAAGCATAAAGCATCACGGAAGCTCGCACTGAACAAACAGTTCCCAGAGTGATGACCAAATATCAGAAGGGGTGCAGAACCGGGGGCCTGACCGTGCCTGGGGCCCTGCTCTCGGGAAACCCTGCTGTCCCAGGTGGAGGTCTCCCGGAGGCACAGCCAACACGGGAGGGACAACAGCTGGAAGGATGAGGCTGCCCAGGGCGCCCGCGCAGAAGGCAGGCTTTGTGCTGGTTCAGTGTGGAAACTCTGACTGGGGCAGTGCGGGCTTTCAGATGGATTTCCTATCATTTATCTTCTTATCAAAAGGTTTAATCACTTTCCGCTCTCCTGACAGTATGGGAATAATGAGCTTATTCTACCCCTACCAATACAATGCACAATAGAAACCGTTCAGAGACCATTCGGCCTTTAAAATGAATGTTTTTATTGTATACACATCATTAAAACCACAGTAAAAGGAATGTTTAAAGAAGAAAAATAAATCTCAGTAATCCCATGCACAGCTATTGCACAGTGCCTGCTGGTCTTTGCGTGCACACCAAGATGAATCTTATGTGAAAATTAGTTGTCATGTCATTTCCCCAAGAAGCTGAATATATTCTGACATGAAATGGACCTGCGGCTTTTGGAGAAGAAAGCATACTCACTCATGATTTTTAGCTTCTCTGTCCAGAGTGAAGCAATACTTAGAAACGGAAAACTAATCACAGTGGTTTCTGTGCAGAGTTGGGTTGTTTAAGTCTTGTTCTGGAAACAGTTAAAAACTGCATTACATTCCTGGAGGGCAAGGTCTGTATCATATACCTTGATGCCTCAATTAGCTCACCCCCTAAACAAAGCTTCTTTCTATGAAGGCAGACATATTAAATAACAAAAGCGGCATGAAACCTGAGACATTCTGAGAGGCAGTGGCTGTTAGGACTCTTGAGGCTGGCCCTGTGCAGAACACTCTACTCTTCAAAATGATTCTGTCCGCCCCAGACTTCCTTTTCGATCCCCAGTCCCAGGTCAAAGCCAGGGCCCTATTTTCTCTCCACTATCAAAAGGGAGAGTTCTTAGCAATTTATCGGTGGCCTCCTCCTGCAAAATAATTCTCCACTGATACTGTCACCTGGGCTGTATTTCACTTTTTTCTCTAGTTGTAATAATAAAGGTGGATTTTAGGCCTTTGCAAGTGGGTAAAGAGGGATGGGGCAGACAAGTTCTAACAGCACCCTATAGCCTTCCTACTCAAAATGGGGTCCCTGGACCAGCCATGCATCCCCCGGGAGCTTATTAGGAACTCGGAAGCTCAGGCGCCACCCAGCAGCTTTGGATCAGAATCCACAGACCTCCAGGTGGTGCTGATGTTATTGGTCAGGGACCACACTTTGAGAACTTCCCTAGAACCAGTCAGGGAATGGACACACCTAAAGAATCCTCCTGGGGTGTTTTCCTATCGGGGTAGAAGAGGCAGTTAATGGGCTTCCATTAGCTTTTTGGCAGAGGAGATAAACTGGCAGGGCAGAACGCCTGGGGTAAAAACCCCTTCCCATCGCTGCTGCCAGCTGTCGCCCAGGTCCAGCCTACCCTGAAGCCCCACCTCCTCATCACCTCCCTCACTTCCCACAGGCATGCCCCTCCGCCTTCAGGATTCCCAGCACAGTCAGGCACATGGGATCCCATTTAGTTATCACAGCACGGTCACGGCAAATCTAAACCATGTGCTATGAGATAGCATGACTTGACTGGTCTCAGGCTATGCACAAAATTGGAATTAATATAAATCATCCAATTTTTAAAAACCCATCAAGGATTGCATAATTTAAGGACCAGCAGAAGTCCTTGGGAATAGCTTAAGCTTTTCCCACATGTCAAGCCACAGAAATGCCTGCCATTCTTTCTCAGGATCTGTAATCTGTGAAGCTTCTTATTGTTTACATATATCAAAGAGTTTGTTTGGATCATGGTACCAATTTTGCTAATAATCATCTTCACTTAACTTATGATATAACTTATTATTTTTTTTTAAATCCATGGTCCAATGCCATCTATAAGATCCCTAAATGCAGATGCTCATGCTAAGGCTGATAAAAATTTTCTAAAAAACCAAGCCCTGGCTGGTGTGGCTCAGTGTGGATTGAGTGCTGCCTTGTGAACCAAAGGGTCACTGGTTCAATTCCCAATCAAAGCACATGCCTGGATTGCAGGCTAGGTCCCTAGTTGGTTGCATGTGAGAGGCAACCACATACTGATGTTTCTCTCCTTGTCTCCTTCCTTTCCCTTCTCTCTAAAAAATAAATAAAGTCTTAAAAAAAAAAACAAAATCAAAATCTTTGCAAGGGACGTTAGATGTGGTAAAATACCACAGCGAAACCTCTCTGCAGACTCTGATGTGTGTTTAATGTAAGAAAGGGCTCTGCAAAAATAGTAAAGACAATGCTGGAGAAAAGACAACACAGTAATTGCAGATTTATGCTCTCCTGGAACACATGCCCCTGACTTTACATTTACTGCCATGGGAAAATTTGTATTGAATTATGCAAGCTCTTCAAAAAATCACTCATTGCATAAAATGTGACCATAACATATATGAGGATATTTTACTGCTCAGATCACTGAAGGCATAAATGTATCCTGATGTGTCCAACATGATTTCTCCCCTGGTTATGAAACTCGTGCGCTCCTCCGGGTGAGGGCCTGCAGTCTCCCTTTGTCCCCTGGGACCCGCACATCGCACTGCATACAGCAGACAACCAGTAATTCCTTCTTTCTTCTCATTTTTTAAAATCCAGGCTGATGATATTCTGAGCTCTGGCTTCCAGCAGGGCTCTTGTCCACTCATCTTCTCTGATGTCTCAGTGCCTCAGTCTCCCATCTTTACAAAGAGATTGGCCCTCAGCCTGACAGTCTCTGCTGAGGGGGAGTTGAAGGAAGGATACAGATGGTGGGCGGCTCTCAGCAGTGAGGGTGGGCAGGGTCCCCGGCTGTGTCTCCAGCAGTGGGAAGGCACGTGCAGGTCCATCCACATACCTGGGCCCGCTCTTGCTCTGGGGCGAGGGGCCATCTCAGGTGGGACAGAGATCACCCTCTTTCCCCCCCATAAGAAGGAACATTCCAGTGGTGAGATATGTAGGTTTATATCTCAGGACACTGGGTGGGGTTTGCTGGGGGGTCTCCCCAGAAAGTGGCTTAGTTGAAACTGTGAGTGATGGGCTCTGAGTATTAAGAGGTAACCGAAGGCTGAGGTCAGAGCTGTGCAAAACACTCCCACTTGAGGGTCAAAAGGAGGAATTGCTGGAGATTATCAGAGAGATGGAGTGACGGGGCCCAGACGGGGCAGTTCTTTGGCCCCATCTAGTGAAACTCCACGGCCCCCATCCCAAATGGAGGGTCACAGAGGCCAAGCAAGAAGGGTTGAGTTGAACCATATGAAATTAACATGTTTAGGTGCAAAAGGATTGACTGTTGGCAATTTCACATAGTTTAACCTGAAATTACCTCATGGAAAAGCTTGGGAGTCTGTGCAGTCTGCCTGTGGCGGGAAGTGAACATGGCAGGGGTGGTAGACAGTGAGGCTGAGCTGTGGGGGCGGGGGGGCACTGTCTGTCCCGCATAGCGGGGGAGGCGATTTAGAGTGGGGGTGTGGCCTTCAGAAGTGACCTCACCCCTTCCGGTGGTGGGTGTGGCTGAGGGAGCAGATTATTCTTGTGAGCTGCCTTTACACCACCTCTTAGCACCACCGCCCTTCTCACCCTGCTCAGTGATCTGTTTCCAGGTGTGTGACACCCAGTGGGAGAGCCAACAAATGCCGACCCGATGCAAGCAGAAGCCTACAGAGAAGATAGCATTCCCATGGAGCACGGAGTAGCACGCAATACCTTCCTGGAATTACTGGGCCACAAAATCGGTTGTTTTCATGCAGCATTTCCCAGGATTGGTGTCTCCCAGAATGTGTTTTGGTCATTCAGACAGGAGTTGAGCTGAAACATATTTATGCATCATCTATATAAAAGAAATTAATAGTGCAAACTAGATTTCAAGGTAGAAATAGTAAAATACTTGGGAGGAAAGAAGCTGTTTCCAAAGACCTGAGAAGTATTTCAGAAGCACCACGAACCTATAAATAGTTGATATACTAATAATAATTTAATTATTCATTAAACTAGGTTCCTTAAGGATTTGAAACAAGCCTAGTTGAAGATATATACTTGAAAGTAATATGACTACATTGCTTCAAATATATTCTAACTTCTCAATAATTCAAACTACTCCCATCATTTTATTCTGTACTTAAAAGATTTTAATCTATCCACTTAATTCACTAATTCATTAGAAAATATATGAAAGGTACTGTTCTTCGTGTCTATAGAGATCAATCAGGAAGGGAATTTGCTTTCAAGAAGATTTCTATGGGAAGAGGTGCTAAGCCAGGGTGATGAGATTAAATGAATATTCTTCAAAGCAGAAAGCCGTAAGTGGTGTATGAAGACACAGACGAGGGCTGGGGGCTGCTGTGGGATTAGACACGTCTTTGTACGGGGGATTCTGTCCTGGAAGGTGCAAGGCTGGAAGGGAGGCCGTGAATGACAGGAGGAAAGAGCGTCCTCTAGTGGGCACCACGCGCCTGGTGAGACACTCGGCACAGGGGGTGTATATCCAAGAAGCCAAAATCGGAGGCTTGATTCTGTAAGTGATAAGGAGCCACCAAGTGTGCGACCAGAGAGGAGAGGCCAGGGACCAGCAGCGACAGTGTGAGAGCGGAAGAACTGCCAGTCACAACCCATTGTAAGTGGAGTTGTAAGGCGCTTACTTGGATACTTATGGATTTTGAGTATTTTAAAAATGTGAAATCCTCAGCTTGGCTCTGTCTGCCTTGGCACTAATGTGTCCCACCCATAACCCCTAGTAATCAAGGAGATCCCAGCCCTATGAACCACTCAATCTCCCAAGTGAATGAGAGTGGAGAGGCCCTCTGGGCCCACGCTACTTGAAATAGCGCAGGAACAGAATGAATGAGGCCAGGTCATTTCAGGGTGAGGTCAGTGTGAGATGTCCTGGCAACACCACGTCAACCTCACACGGGGCCATCGTTATTGGAAAACGGCTCTGAAGAGGTGCCATCAACCAAGTGGTATGCGAGCAAGTGAAACACGAAACACGGTACGTGGGCTTATGACAGATGGTAGCCAGCGTTCTCACCAGGACTGAACACCTACCACGAGTTCTCATTTCATTTTCTTATCGGCCCCATGCCCTACATTAGTCCCATTTTATACTTTTTGTGAGGAAACCTAGGCTTCAATGGACCAACCCACTAAATGAGGCAACCCTGGAAGCCAGTGGCAGGGTCTCAATGTGAACCCAGGTCCTTCTGACCCCAAACCCAAGGCGCCACAGGAGTCACACCTTTGCCTAAAAAAACACAAATTCCCCACCTTTTCAGACACTTGGGTCCCTCATCTGTGATCAGGGAGTGAGGGTGGGGAGAGGTAGGCACAAGTGAGTACCACGTCTGCTCATTTCGCAGGGCCATTTTGAAGCCCAGATGTGAAAGTACACTCTTAACTCTTAAATCAGGACTTTATTAATGAGGGTATGTTTTTTTAAAGATAGATAGATAGATAGATAGATAGATAGATAGATAGATAGATAGACAGACAGATAGACAGATGATAGATCTATGTGTGTTTATTTATGAGAGGGGAAGAGAGGGAGAGAAGCATCAACGTGAGGGAGAAACATCGATCAGCTGCCTCTCGTACTTGCCCCAGCCGGGGACTGAACCTGAAACACAGACATGTGCCCTGACTGGGAATCAAACGGGTGACCCTTCACTTTGCAGGCTCATGCCCAGTGAAATGAGCCACACTAGTCAGGACAACAACACAGATGTGTTTTGAATGAAGGAGGAGGGTATTGCAGGAGCTGTGCAAATCACAGTTTCTTACCAAAAAAACCCCAACAGAACTGGCACAGCTGGACCACACTGGGAGGGATATGCATGCAACAGGGTGGTCAAAGATGGTGGCCCTGAAAGATGCTGAAGGAATGAGGGATAAACTCACCTCTAGGTCCTAAGTATGTGGGAGTAGACGGCCCATCCCAGGCCGTCCTTTTCGTTGGTCCTCAAGCACTGAATGTAATGCCCAGGTGAGAGCCTGGCCTGGGGACCCCCTCCCTGATTACAGCTTCCTCAAGCTGCCTGCACAGTGTCCATCCTGTCCCTGCTGTCCTGGCCCCAAGCTTATGCTGATAGACAGCTCGGAGCCGAGGGCACCACAAGTAACATCGCTGTGGGATTTGGTGTGGGTCCCTGAAGTTGTCCTGCACCGAGAGAAATGTATACAAACTGATGCCATAAAACTTCCTTTTAAAACTTGCGTTTAAGCAGAGGGGATCTGTGCCTCCCCCCAGAGTGCACCATAAATCTGTTCAAAGGCACCAGCTCCAAAGCCATAAGGGGCCCTGTGATCATAGACCGAACTCAGAGTGAGTGCTGCAGGATTTATTTTCTGGTGTGTAAGTCCAGGTTGATCAGAGCAAGTCCACCCTCTGTGCTGGACCCTCTCTAGCAGAAGTTGTGCAGGAAACCATGGCTCGGTCTGAGCCTCAGCTCCTGTCACTAGACCAGGTCTAGGGCCGGCAGAGAAGGTACCACTGACCTAGCAAACCACAGACTTTGGGTTGAATTTCAAGAATAAAGAATATTAGGGAACAAGAAGGAGTTCTAGCTAAGTTACCCAGAAAATGGTCTCTGCTTTCTGCTTAACTTGGGGGTAGAGAGTTGCTCTTCAGAGCAACTTTGGGCTGCCCTCCACTGAAAACTCTACCCAGACATTTTTCCTGGGTTCCAGACTCCGAACAGGTCTTTGGCTTGGTATCAGCAGGTCCATGAACTTCCTGAAACAGAAATGTCTGTGACGTGTCTGCATCATATATATGTGTGCATGTGACAAAGAGGATCCCATCGGCCCCTGTTGGGATCCTACAGGCTCTGTGGCTTTATTTCATAAGGCTCATGACCCCCAAATGGGGAAGAACTGTGTCTCAGGAAGACAAACTTCTCTGTTCTTCCTCTCTGAGAAGCAGAGCCCTTTGCATCCAGATTTCCCTGAGCTGTTTTGCCTGCCTGGAGCATTAGCTGCATATGGGCCACTGTGGCTCTGGAATTGGTATTTAGCTTTTCAGAAACTAGCAGCACTTTCTAGCTGACTCTTACAGGGGACCTCGTTGCCCCCTCACTCTCATTGTTTCTGGCCCTTTACCTTCTTAAAGCAGCTTTCTAAAATAGTGGAAACAGACAATCTGTTACCCGCTGGAGTAGGTACCAACTAGATACTTGCAGGAGCCTTCTCAGGACAATCTGCAGAGGCTCCAGAGCCTCCTTGCAGTTGGCAGGCCGCTGACTAGCCCCAGGCAAGGAATGTAACAGTCTGCACTGAGCTGAGTGTGCTACAATACCCCACAGGTAAACAGGAACTATCTGAGGGCTGCAGCAGCAGCAGCGGCAGGGCCGCCCGGACCAGGAAAGACATGGCAATAGCAGAATCCTAAAAAGCTGGCTAACAGCAGCACCAGAATGTGCCTAGATGCAAAATGTTTCCAATGCAAGAAAAAAAATATTTTAGAAGCCAGGGGGTTGAGGCAACGGAACCACAAAGGGGCACAGGAAGTGCCTCTTCAACAGTCTCTCCAGAAGAAATGTCCTGACGATCCCGGAAAATCGGTGAGACTCACAGGAGAGGCAGGGTGGCTGGAAGCTGTGCTCCACTGCATGCCCGGGAGCCTGGCACATCCCAGCTGCGCTGCTGCCCCACCTGGGGATGCAGACCGGGAGCCTGGCACATCCCAGCTGCGCTGCTGCCCCACCTGGGGATGCAGACCTGGAAAAGCTCTGCCATTAAGGGAAGCTTCAGGTCCATACCATTCCTGCAGTAGTCACGTCTCAGTCTTCCAGGTCCTCTCTTCATAGCGGTTCAACACATCCTCGGCTTGGTCATCTGTTTCTTTACAGGTAGAGGGAAGTGTGGAGAACAACTTTTTCCACAAGTTCCTGAAGCAAAGAGAAGAGCACCTTCCACCCCAGTGGCTTGTTGCCATGAGAAGTGAGTCTAATGTCATCAGATAAACCGTGTTTTCTTTCTTCTTCTTTTAATTTTTTTTAATTAATTTGAGAGAGACAGAGAGGCATCAATTTTTGTTGTTCCACTTATTTATGCATTCATTGGTTGATTCTTCTTTGTACCCTGACCTGGGATAGAACCCACAACCTTTGGCATATTGGGTCAACACTCCAACCACCTCAGCTACTAGGCCAGGGCTCAGGGAGGCTTTGGATTTTTTTTTTTCAAGAGAAGTAGAAAATCTGCATTTGTATATGAAATACTCATTTATAATTGTTGTTTCAAATCTTTAGAGAGTACTTCTGTAAGACAAACTTGGCCAGGCCAGCTCTGCTCCCTTTGCCCTGCAGCTCGGTGCTCCCAAGGGCACCACGCTTCACAACCCCCAGCAGCCCTGCTCCCCCGGTTCCATCCAGGCAACACCCAAGAGCACCGCATCCAGAGCAATGGCTCTGGGGAGTCTTAAAGCGGAAGAGACTTCCTCTACCTGTCGCATGGAACCCCACCATCTGAGCAATAATTCTGGCCCCTCCCCGAGTACCAGTTCTAGTCGAGGCCAAGTTACCCATCCTTCGCTGCTGTCGGACCGGAGACATGAGAAGAGGGAGTAGTACCCACCTTTGTGTCAGGTGGCCACATTAAGAGAATAATTGCCTTTATGCATTTAGAGTTTCTCTGCAAACAAATATTCATAAGTTTAAACACAGCATTACTATACTGAAGTAGCATTTAGGGACATTGTTTTGAAACCTCAATACTCTTACCGCATGCTACTCTTACCCTGTCCCTGTGAAGGACCAGAGACATCCACTATTTTTCCCGCTGAATGAAAAGGTTAAGACTGTGCAGAAGCCCCATTGCAGTCAGGCTTAGGATTTGCATCTTGGGGGTCTCCTCCCAAAATCACTGCATGAGGCCTCCTGAATCCCCGAACTCTGCACACGTTCTATTTTTTATTCCATGGTAGGACGGGACTTCCTTCCTCCCTCTTCTTCTCCTTTCGTTCCTCTATCAGCCCTTCTCCGGAAGTTAGACCAAATATTTACAGACTTCATTACCACAATAAGCTACCTAGAGGGGGTCAACAGTAGCAAGGGATAAGGCTGTTTCGCTAATAAATCATTTACTCTAACTAAACTGAGCCCCAGTCTCCTTCCAGCACACCGAGGACCTCCCTGCCTGGGTATCCGGATGCTCAGCCTCACGCCCTCCTCCACGACCCATGAGCAGTCACGAGTACTCATAACTGGTGCAGGGACAACTTTCTGGCAAAGGACTGTACCTCCATCTCCTCCAAACTAGTACAACGAAATCAGAGCTTTACCCACTTTCATATGGTTCCCTGAGAGGCATATACGATATGGAGCTAAACTGGATATCAGTTAAGAGAACCCATTCAACCTCTTACCCTATATTGCTCTCGGGTTTACCAGGATGTTGCGTATGACTCACAAGAAAACCCATCACTGATGGGTATTGGACTCATTATGGTGATCACTTCATAAGGTATAAAAATGTATAATCACTATGTTGTACAACTGAAACATATAATATTGTATGTCAACTATAATTTAGAACCAAACTTAAAAAATACTGCATCTTTACCAATCAATGTAATACACACATATATTAATTATATAAAAGAACATATACTTAAACTGATAAAAATGTGTGACAGAGATGTAAATTCTCCAAGAGTTCAAAGAAGAGGCACAGGAAGAGCAATGAGAGCTGGAGTAATCAGGGAAACTTCCTGGAGTAGGTGACATATGAGCTAGAGCTTGGGAAACAGGAACAATTTCATCAGAGCCTTAGAGGCGGGGATGGCTTTGCTCTATCTGGCCGGGGGAAGTAAATTTCTGATTGAGCTGGGGTGAGAGCAGAACCCCATAAAAACCACGGAGGACACTCTGGACAATGCAGTGGGAAATAACTGGCTTTTTAGTTCAGCGTCTTTTTTCAGTGGTACTTAGACTAAATACAGAACACACAGATGCCAGACAGGGAAGCCAATGTCAAGTCCTGGACCGGGCAACTCATATCTATTAAAGAAATAAGGGATCTTATACAACAAATCAACAGGAAAATCACAAAGGCCTTTGAAAAATGGGCAAAGGACAACACGAAGCATGTTGCAAAAGAACAACAACATAGAAAATGTGCAACTTCACACTAAAAATGGAAAGTCAAAAACCCAATGTGGCAGAATTACATGCGGACACAGGGCAGCATCACACACTGCTGATGAGGTGACAGACTGGTGCCCCCCATTGTGTGTGGGGTGCGGAGCTGCCACTCAGCAAGTCAGTCCCCCTTCTAAAACGTAGCTTAAAGGAAGAATTAAGATTTTGAACAAAGAGCTTGTATGATGATCCTCAGAACATCAAGTTTATGGTAAAAAATGAAAATCTTCTAAAAGAAGAGAGCCAGGAGTAATGCAAAAGAAATATGTTTATTAATATGGAAGGCTGCTGGCAGAAATTTTTTAAACATACAGAGCAGACCACACCCCAGTATGTGCATTACAATCCCATTCACATATAAAAGTAAAATGAATAAAAACTATATAAATGCAAATATACAAACATGTAAGTAAACGTACATGAGTGTACACACACATACACATGCATCTGTTTATTTCTCTATCTACCTACCTGTCTGGATAGATGAACACACACACTGCACACACAAATGTATGCACACATAAAAATAGCACGCAGATGTCTTACACACTTAGATGTCGATATTCCATATCTCTAAGTAGTGGGATTATGAGTAGTGTCTATTTTCTCCTGCATACTTTTTATAATTTTTTCTACAATAAGTATATATAATTTTTTCTTTAAAACAGGAAAGCTCTGCTTCTTTTGCCAGGAACCCAGGTTAGCAGGGTGGACAGACGTGAGGGTAATTCACTACGATCTAAAATGAGGCCGAGGGGACAGGGCGACTTGGGGAGGAGCACCCCGTTCAGTCTGGAACGCAGCGCTGGTGCGGCCCGGCAGAAGGAAACACAGCTCTGCCTCCTGAGACATGTTGCAGGTCCCAACATGGGCACTTCAAAGAGCAATAGGTAGGGACAGAAAAGGGGGACTAAACAGTTAAGTGACAAACTGTAGGCCCCACGGGGAGAGAGTGGCAAGAGGGCATGAAACCCGAAAGGCGCCATTCTGCACACAGCATCCTGGCCGTCTACACCACCCCCTCATCCGTGGCTTCCATGCTCCTGGAAAAGTTGAGAAGTGAATCCACACTACAGAATGGCGACGTTTGCTGACTCTCCCTCAGCGGAGCAGAGACATTTCGGTTCAGCTCAACAAGTCTGTTGCGTGCCCTCTACTGAGTTCTAAAAAGCAAGACTCTCTACCTCTTCTAGAAATAACAATGCCAACAATGATAGTCTCTTACTCCTACGAAACATTTCTTAAATCCTGTCATTCACTCTTTACAACAGTATTATCATGTAGATATGGTGGGCATTATCATGCCCATTCTACAGATGGGTAAACAGGCTTCGGGGGAACAACCAGGCCTTGACCTGAAGTACCAACTCCCTCCTCTCCAGGTAACTTACAGTGTTAGAGCATTTTAAACACAAAACTCATTCAAAGGCAGCCATTTATTCCAAATATGCTTTGCAATGTTTGATGTTTAAGTAAAGGAAAGGCCACAGTCATGCAAATCTTATTTATCATCTTGCCTCATTACACAGGAAGTGGCGGATACACCAAAGTGTGAACCCAATTTTTTGTTTTGTTTTGTTTTGTTTTGTTACTCCCACAATGGAATTGCTGGTCTACTTACTAATCAACCTTATGCTTGGCCTTCCCTCCTCCACAGCGGTCTCTCTGGAAGGAGGACGCACACTCTGTTGGAGGAAGCTGCCCTGGCTTCGCTGACTGGCCCCTGCGTGGGCCCAGGATCTCTGCCCTCGGACCTCTCACTCCCGGGGCTGTGTTGTCCCATCCTGCCCCTTTCCTGCTGAGAGCCCGTGTGTGCCGTGGGAGGAAGAGGGGGCAGGACTAATGTCCTCCCTCATCTCACGTTCTCTGGGAAAGGCTGGCCGTGCTTCCTCACAGCTCCTGTGCAGCCTCTTCCTCCAGCTTTGAAACACCCTGATGGTTTTAAAGTAGAAGCTACAATCTTCAAAGCTAAGGCATGCCCAAAGAGCCCTTATAAGGATCCAGAATATATACTCCGTTTCCTTTGGTGCTGAAAAATAAACCTGGGAGGACAAAAGACTCTTGTTGACCAGTGGAAGTCCCCAGGGCGGTGCAGCAGGATGCGCGCCGCTGCAGGGGAAGCCGGGCTGGGGGCCTGGGGCCTGGAGTCCCAGCCCCTCCCCGCAGGGCTCTGCTTGGTTTAGAGAAGCGTTAACAGAGTGGCAGGTTTTGCTTGCTTGCTTGTTTGTTTTGTTTCGTGGTTCCTCTGATGTCCTTTAGTTTTTGACTTTAGAAAAATATTAATTCATTTTTTCATTTAATTTTTTTGAGTAGCCAATACATCCGCATGGTTCAAAACTGAAACACAGTACAAAAATGAGTACGTGGAGGAACCTTGCTCACAGCTTGGCCGTCACCTCCCCATTCTCTCCCCTCCTCGAAGGCAACCATTTTTCCTAGTTCCTCCTGCTTCCTTCCAGTTTATTACATAACACACGATTGTCTCCCTTTCTTATTGAGCAGGTGTTCTCGACGGGGGTCTCTGAGTGTGATATCATCCCCAAGGGGTGACAATTGGGCTTTGGAGGAGAAAAATACTCCTTTTATGTATAAATCACAGAAATACATTATATACACGGAACATGAACAGATATACACAGTATTAAAATTTCATAAGGGGGGCAATTAGGAAAAAATGTCATAGAAAGGCTTCCTGAAGGGGTGATAATTGAAAAGGGTTGATAAATACTGTTATAGAAAACAGTATACAACATACATTGTTCTGCACCTTGCTTTGTTCACTTTCCAATATATCCTTGAGATCTTTACATATCAGTTCATACAGATTTACTTCATTATTTTTCATAGAGGTATAGTGTTCCATTATATAGATGTACCATTAATGCTTTACTTAATTCTCTATTTATGAATACTTGGGTTGATTCAAATCTTTGGCTATTGTAATATCACAGTGAATAGCCTTCTGCTGCATACACTGAATACCTGAACAGGTATATCTGGATACAGATGCCTGGAATTGGGGTTGCTAGGTCAAAGGGTAAATTTCTTTAAAATGCAGCTAGACATTGCCAGATGCCCCTCCACTTTGCATTCCCAACTAAGCCCATCATCCAGTAAGTAAGAAACAGGTTAATTACTCTTTAAATGGCTTCTGGAACCTCCCAAGGGTCACGTGACTGGCTGCTAGGCTAGGAGCAAGATGGTCATCAGGGTCTGGGGTCTTCTCTTGGTTGGCCCGTGACCGGGGTATCCCTATCGCTGAAAAGGGACAGTGCGCCCCTGGTTAGGCAGAGAGATGGCCCTTTGTGACGGCATCTTAGAGGAGGAGCTTTCAAACCATTAGAAAGAATGCTATTTGGGATGACCTCAGCCATGGTGTGAGGCCCGGCATCCCTCCCCCCCAGTCTGGAACCCCCAGTTTGTGAGAAGGTGGTTTCCAGTACAAACCGAACCGAACCCAACCTTGACTTTCTAGCGTGGGAGGAAAGGGCCTAGCCAGGAAGGTTATTTCTCCGTAGTGTTCAGGTTGCTGCAGATCTCAGCCCCTAACACGATTCCCTTCCCATTGACCTGCACGGGCAGAGAAGTCAAGTCCCTCGTCTTCCCCAGAATCCCTGGGCACAGGCCTGTCCACTGTGCACACCTGCAGCACGCAGCAGGTACGGCGCCTTCCACGCAGCCCCACTCCCACTTTAGTCTGGGTTGCAATTAGTTGCCAGTTTGAGAGACATTTGTGCTTAACACTACAACCACCTCAGTGAAATTTTACTAGCTCCTTAAATTATTTAGACTAGGGTAATCATATTTGCTTTCAATGGAAGTCTTCTGTATTCATGGGTTTGATAGCAGACTAAATGAAGCCCTGGGTGGCTGGCTGCTGCTTTGGGCTCTATTTGGATCCCCTCCTGGAGACCGTCACCTCGGCAGGCTTCTCTCCATGACACTGACTGCAATAAAGCTTTGTGTTGGCGAGAAACATGATAGAACTGTCAAACTACATAAATTGTGGATCATAAGTCACAGTTCCATTTGCTCTGCCACAGCGTAACAACTGCAAATTTTTCATCAGGAAAGAGAAGAACTATGAATGCTTCAGTATAACTCAGCTTCTGTGATACTTCCATCACCCGAGAATGAATGAGTTTGGAAAACTGCAACTACTGGAGAAGCTTTCCAGGTAGAAATGATACGATCTTAGAAGCAACCGAGAAACACACGGCTTGCACAAGCATAGCAAAATGTCTGACTGAGAAATTAAAGGAGAATCATGTGATTATATATATATATATATGGTTGAAACTAGTTTAGAGAGAGGAAGTCATGCCCATTACGTCGTAAAATAAAACTTCCAAGCAGTACAGGGCTCATTTAGGTCTGACTCCCTCACAGAGAAGCATGTAGATGGCAGGATACAGGACCATCTGCCTGGAGGTGCTGGGGAAAGTGAAGGGGGCTGGGGGTACCTGGTAGTGGAGTATTAAGACCAGGTAGCTGCCCTTTTGCTATTGCTGTAAAACTCTCCTAGGGAAACATATGTTTTCTTACCATAGTTAGAACATGCCTGAACTGATGCCCTGCATTGGCTCCGTTCTCCTTTTCAGGTGAAGTGTCATCAGGTTCCAAAAGAAATGACCTGATCTCAGCAGATGGCTGCTCAAGCTGCCTGGTGACGAGTCTGTGACCATGGCCTGTACCCTGAGTCTCAGTCAGTGCCAGCTCTGATAGAAAGGGCTGGAAGCTCCTTTTCTTAAGTTAAATGGCTTGTCTCACTGCTGAACATGCCCTTCTCAGAACAATGTGGCTGCTCCCACTGCTGGGGAAAAAAGACAATGTGGCCCCTGGTGCTCTGTTCAGGGCCGTCCCAGCCCCAGGGTTGTAGACAGAGTGACTTAGACCAAGGAGAGCTGGCACCTCACTAGCCCAGACAACACAGGTCTAGAAGTGACACAATAGCGGGACCTGCCTGGGCCCGGCCTGCAGCTCTGGCCTCCCCCAGAGTGGGAAGGTGTGCACAGGTGATGAAGGTTTCAGCTATCCCGAAACGGCCAGAAAGGGCCGTGAGAGAAGGCGTGGGGTGTCTGAGGGCGATCTTCAGTCTCCTGGTTTACACAGGCCCTCAATTGTTCATTTGATTAAACACCCAACCTAGGTGAACAGATGGTATTAAGATAACATCAGTTGCGTCTATTTCCTCTGGCTTCTCCTTCCTTGTCCTCAAAAGTTCCAAGTATTTTTTTTTTTCGTTTTGTCTTGTTTTGTTTTTCAACAAAGGAAATCAGACAAAGCAGAACACAGAAATCTTTGGCACACTGTGTGAGAGAGAGGGGAAGCATGCTGTCTTTGCAAAAGGGTGGCTGGCGTTCTCTTCTGTCCGGTCTGGATGTGTGGCTAAGGAAAGGAATCAGAGTAGCAAGGGGCAACAGGATTTCAGCTCCTGGGCACAAGGCTGTATCAGGCAAATGAACTGGGCTTCTGCTCTGAGCCAGAATCTTTTGCAGGACAAAGCATGACAACATGGAGGAGGCAGCAGGCTGCAAGATGCACTTCCCGTAATAAATTTTCCATCCGTGCTGGGGAAAATAAAGCATTTGCTTACACATTCGTTTCTCAGACATCTTAGCATCTTGGGCATACTGAGGTGAGAGGGAAAAAATAACAACCCAAAATAGCACAGCATTCCGTGGGAAGGATGATAAAATTATGGCACTTCGCACGGTGACAGACACTGAGGTTTCATTTCATTGCTCCCTAGAAGTGCGCCTTGGGAGATGTGCTGTTCCCATTACTCATCCCCATGTTTTCTCCTCGTCCCCATGTTTTCCTCCTGTGAATAAGTACGTTGTCACATATTTTACTTCAATTTTGGGTATTTTTTTCCTTACCACGTCCCCCCTCAGATGCGCGCAGCCCTGATGCTCAGTGATGGCAGTGAGTCTGCCTCCGTGTGGCACGGCGGTGGCTCCCCAGTGCCGCCTCTCACAGCGCCACTCCCAGGGAAGCTCTGCGGCCCCAGCCGGCCCCTGAGGCACATCACTCAGAGACCAGGCACAAGGGATGCAGAAGTACAGACTGGTGGCTACAAAACCACCATCCCCATGATGTTAAACGCAGCACAGAAAATGTGGCCGATAATATTGTGATAACTGTGTATGGTGCCAGGTGGGTTCTGGAAATATCTGGGGGAACACTTGGTGAAGTATATGACTGCTATGCTGTGCATCTGAAACCAATACAAAATAATACTGAATGAAACTGTAACTGAAAAAAATTTAGAAAATTAAAAAAAGAATACAAAGATCAGGTATGGCTGCCGCCCCTTCGAAGGCAAATGCAGCCCCAGATCTGGAAATGGGATTCCCGGGACCTCTTCCCGCTGCCGGTTCCCAGGAGCCAGGCAGTGAGCACCGGACCGAAAGGACCTTGCCGCCTCTCTCACCCCAGCCACGGCAAACTGAAGCAGCGTTTAAGTCTTCGAAGCAGTAATTCTGCAATGAACAGGCTAAGTTGTGGTCAAGTGCACAAATCCCAGCTCACCTACATCCATCCCAACCCCAACCTGAACAGCCCGGGGGGAGAGAGAGGGCATGGTGGATGCCTCTGTCCCTCCCTCCCTGCTGACGTGGGAAGTTCACATCATTCACATGTGAACTCTTTTAAACCACCAGCTGTACCTGCCCATCACGAGGCTCCAAAAATGTTATCTGCTATACTCACTGGATCGGGCAGGGTTTGATCAGAGAAGCAAAGCTACCGTGGATGGTTTAGACAGAATTCATTAAAATTTGTAAGAGTTAGATCTTCTACAGTGGGGGTCGCAGACTACCTAGTGATGCTGCCTATGCAAGCTGCAGCTTCCGCATCTAGTGTTGGACGTGCAGTTCCTATAGACCATCCAGACCATCACTTGAGAAGATGTGGGAGGCGGGTGAAAGAAAGGACAAACTGGAACCTGCAGCAATGAACTGAGACCCACATGGAACCTGGGGAGAACACTGGAGCCTGTTTCTGTCTCTCGCCCCTCAGTGCTACCTGTGACCTGCAGGTCGGCCATACTACAGAGCTACAGGAGCACCTGGCCCGGGACTCGGGAGAGCTGAAGGAGATCTGGTGGGGGCTGGGAGACCTGCAGGGCCAGGAGCCGTCCGGACCACTGAGTCAGTAGATACGCACTGCTGTGTGCAAGCTGCCACAGTGCATGGCGCCCTGCACCCACATTCAGAGTTTAAGGACGATTGCTCCTGCTTTTCCTGCACTTTCCACATTTTATTCAAATTACCGTGTGCAGCCAATGCTCACCCAGAACCACACAGGAAGGTAATTCAGGGGACTATAGCTCTAGGGCAGCTAAGTTGCTACCATATAAAAGACCACAATGCTAAAGAAATCTGTGACCTTCCACCTCCACGCTCCCCAGCCCCAACTATGGAAGAAACACTAATCCCAATGCAATGCATGCATACTCCTCAACCCCCCTAATGTGACTCTAAGGCCCATAAGAACAGGGATGTTGTGTGTTTTGCTCACTGCCCTATCCCTGTGCCTACAGGGGGTGGGTCAATTAATTTGGATGAATGACTCACTCCTGGAGACAATCAGAACAACCTCTGATCAGCGGTCTGATCTTTGCACAAGTCTTCTACCCACTTTGAATTTTTACACCAATTTATGAATTAACAAGCATTTAGTGAACACCTGTTTTGAACCATACACTGGGCCGGTACTGAGGAAAATGCAAAGAAACACACACACACACACAAACACACACTAAACAACAACAAACCACTCATGCCCTTAAAACTGTAGGTATCTGGCTTAAGAGGTAACATGATTCACCTGCAGGTAATTAACATCAGTATTACATTTGGTAAGAGGCGGGAGTGCTAGTGAACACTCTAGGCATCCTTATGGGTAACAGTTCAGGAAAGGCTTCCCAGAGGAGGCGAGGGAGGAGGAGGAAGACAACAGCAAAGGAGCAGGAGTCCAAGTTTAAAAGGCCCATTTAGGGCAGCAGAGCAGCATTAGGCCCTTACCTGGATGGCTTTGAACTTTGTGTGGAGAGTGGGAGGACATTATTATCCCCACTGACGGACGAGGCAACGGAGGCTTAGAAGGATGAAGGTCCTCGTCCAAGGTCACCCAGCCTGTAAGCAAGCGGCTTAACGAGGGTCTGAATGGATGACCGAGCCCACAGCTCTGTCCCTAAGCGCTCCACCTGAAAAGACAAGGTGACTCTCAGGGACAATTCCTTCCTAACCATGTCAGGACTGCCCAGTTAGGCCTGAAGTTCAAAATCCTGCTGACGAAGGTGTTGCCGTACATGCTAAGTAACAAGCAAATACTAAATTCATGAGGGTCTCCTTCTATCATTTCACAACAGCTTTGACTTTAAAAGGAAACACCCAGAATTTCAACCAGTTAAATTATAAGAGAATTCCACTGCCTAAAATGTGCCCAGGAGGGTGGACCAGAGAGAGCCGACATTGTGGTACAATATATATTTATCTTAGAGTAAGCACTGGTACGGCTTTGCTTTTTATTTTACAGGGATTTTTTTTCTCCTGTAGGTTATAGGTTCTTTTGTTTTAAAAAGTTTTCAGTCTGTATGTTGAAATGCACTCATTAATGTTGGTAATAAAAATGTGTCTGCACAGAGAAATCGTCACCTAAGCACCCAACCCGTGACCACCTCTAAACAGATCAGAGCCCTGTCTCGCCCATGCTGCGGGGAGCCCACCCTCCAGCCACCACACCCAGAACTGCTCCAGCAAGGAGAGGCCCAGCTGAGGCAACGAAGCAGGCATGGAAAAGGAGCTCCAGCTAGTAAATGTGTCAATTTATGTGGACTCCCTGAAATTTCGAGCTGATTTCAAAGAAAAATTGCTTCAGGCTTCAGACTCCTTCTGTTGTTACCAACTGTGGCCCATTTTTACAGCTGACTGACCAGCAGCTAAAAATGTGAGTCTCTGGTAGTCTCCGCCGGCCTTGATGGCTCCTTGCTGCCCCTGAGCAGAAGTCAGGAGCATAATTACAGCTAATGGAGGCAAGTTGGGGCAGGCCAGCCACCACATCACCACCACCTGTTTCCCTGAAGACTGGGCTGAGCTTGCAGCTGCTTGTTGTGAATCCCCAGCCAACAGCTGACATGATTCATTAGAAGTTCACACTGCACAGCAATCCCCTCACGCCTCTCTCACCTCCCCTGCTACCCCTCAGGTCCGCACACAGCGAAGACCACTGCTCCCAGATCCCTGCCCTCCTTCCTTCCCACCCTGCCCCAAGCAACCGCTAAGGTACTGTGCAGCTACAGAGTTTCCACCCAGAAGGGAAAGAAACAGTGCAATTTCACTGGGAGTGACTGGACAGAGGGGCACACACGAATAAGTCACATAGGCCTTTTTCTTCTGCTGTTTTAAATCTCCCTCCTTGCCAGCCTGCGATTGGGGATAAGGGGTTGTCAGGCTGTTCTGTGGCAATAACGAACAAGTTAATCTCATCCGAATTGCCAAAGGGGAAAAAAAGTTTATGTCAGAAAGGAGTTGTTTAAATAGAGGTTTTGAAGGGTGAGCCATTGATACGTTGTCCCCTCAGCAAATGCTTTAAGAGCCTATTAACAGAGCCTCAGTTGTTTGGAGGGGTGCCTCCTCTGCCCGGCGCATCTCAAGGCAATCGGAGGATGTATTACGTTTGCTCAAAGAGAGCCTGTTCGGAGGAACCAGGTGATCTGGGGGAAGCTCCGGGATGGCGCCGCAGCCAGCAGGGTTATTCTAGGCCAGGGTAAAACGTGGGGAGGCCAAGGGCAAATGGAAGCAGCCACCTGCAGACGGGGCCCAGTGAACGGAGGGGTGTGGCCCAAATGACCTTTCTCCTCTGCTGTACCCCAACTCTGGGCTCCTTGCCTGAACTTTCTTCTTTTGTGAAGACAGCAGTCTAGACGAATGGAGATAACCTTTCCAGGCCAATCACAACCTTTCGCTGAGACATTTGCATGCAGTTCTTATGGAAAGGTCACCCAGAAAACTCCACAGTCAAAGAGCGTCCTTCCAAACAACAAATGCGACAATGAAAACAAAGCGCCCTTCTCCCCGGAGGACGCGGGGAAGCAGCTGGCTCCAGGCGGCTTAGCGCCCAGGCCTGTGGCATTTGTTACCTGAGGGAAACAATAGCAGCTCTGTAGGCATTTCTGTCGAAAGGGCAGGAGCTGTGGCCAGCTTCTCGGTTCACAACAGCAAGAGAGGGTACCAAGTGCCTGCCTGTCAAGGCAGAAAGGCAGTTTCACATCCTCCCCAACACCACCTATCCTCTGGCCCCTGCCTCCGCCCCGCCCCCCGCCCCGTGCGTGCCTCACGTGCACGCGCTCACTCATGACCGCGCACGTAGGAACAAGCACGCGCTAGTGATACGTTGTTTCCCTTGCAGAGCCGGGCTTGACGCTCCGAGGCCACTTGAGGCCTGGAGACCACAGGTGCCTCTTTCATTCAACTCTGAAATAGCCGGATAGTCCAGGGCTTTGTCTCCGACTTGAAAGATGCGTGTTGGGCTGTTGGGGCCAATGGCTCATTTCTCACCTTCTCCCAGTTTTTCTTTGGTGTCCTGTAGAACTAGGTCTTCCATGGAAGTGATTGTTTATGGATAGCTTGTAACACGATTCTTAAATGCCCACGTATGCTGGGTGTACTGGCAGGTACTCGCTGCCTGCTTGGACCACACTTTATTCAGAGGGAAATAGACCCCCTTAAGTTCTTGCTGCTTAGGTGGCTCACTTTTGAATCAGTGCTCCCCACCCACACCTCTCCTGCCTTGTTCATTGGACCAAGGCTTGGAGACCTAAGTCAGAAAGGACCAGCTGTTGCCTTTCCAGAGACCTATGACCCATATGTTTAAAAAAAAGAGGAGAAAGAACTGAACCCATTGCATATTCTCTTTCTCTCTCTCTCTCTCACCATGGATCAAAGCAGAATTTTCTATTGGCAGAAGAAATTACTTCTGATGAGTCATTAAGTAAACTTAAAACCAAAAAACACCAAAATTAAGGGTGAGCTGGTGCCACAGGCAAGCGCAGGGAGCCTCTGATGTTTGGGACTGAGAGAGAAAGGCCATTGAGCAGAATGTGGGTGTTTGGCCTTAATGGTGGGGCGCTTCAGTGAGGACCCTGCTAGAGTCCCCTCCCCTGAATCCTTCTGTTTCGTTTCCGGATGACACAGGTGTGCATATACCTTGGTTGCTGTCCTTCCTCATTGATCCACATACACCTTCACATGAATCCCCTTCTCCTTAGGCTAGCTTCCGGTCTCTAGTCCTTCCTTAAAAACAAGCCTGAAGAAAACAGCGAACATCTTGGGGAGACTTGTTTCTCAGGGCCCAACAAGAAAAGAGTAACTATATTAAGAACACGTTTAATTGTTGCTGCTCTATTTGATTAAAGGAAAGAGGACAAAAGCCCTGCTTTATGAGGCAATCCTCAGATCCAGAAAGGGTGCTCCAGGCAGCCAAAGGCAGTGCCATTTATACGGGTTGAGTAACCCGATTGCCTCAGAGGGAGAGAGACAGGTGTCTGGTCTCTCCCGCCAGAGCAGCTGTCCATGCGGAGACTTGAGAAACTGAAGTCATGGCAGGTGGCTCTCAGGTCTCTCTCTCTGGGCAGGGCCAGCAACAGCAGCACCACAGCAGATGAGGCCCGAGAAGAGGTTACAACCCTGTTCGGCCTCTTAGAACCTGACGAAAGACGACGGCTACAGGAGGGTTAATGAGATTCCTATTCTAGGCTGTGTGCTAATCACCTAAGTGTTTCGTAGTTTTTCTGTTTGACTTACAGTAACTATGTTCTAGGAGCGGAAGAATGCACAGTAGTTTTATAAATATCATGAAGTTTCTATGCCATTAAATATCCTTCAGAATTTGTGTGAGGAGGCTGGAAAGACAGGTAGAACAGGCCATGTCATATAAAAAGACCTCAACTACCAGAATGTAACTAACACACATTTCTCGACTAGACATTTTACTTGCTACTTTTATAAACATAAAAGGTGAAATGATGAAAACAAATCAATTTAACATGTCATAGTAGGTTTTGTCTTAGAAGGTACTCATAGAGATCTCTAGCATGATGGCCTTGAGATGTTGTAGCGTCTTGAATCACGTGAAATGTTTGTTACGCTTGTTATACTCTCCCTACCGAGGCATGGATGTGGCCGCAAATATTTTGGAAAGACTTGCAACAAGAGAAATTCTATTTTGTTCACATGTAAGCAGAGAATTGGATGCTTGAGATCTTAAAACATCATTTTTAAGGCTATATTGTAACAGCCTGAATATCACATTCTCTTCTGAGAAGAGGTTTGTCCAAAAGCCCCTGAGCTAGACCAGGGCCTCAGAAACTCAAAGGCATGATTGAGCCATTGGATGTAAGTCTCGAGATTTGGACAAGGAATTAAGAGACATGGGTTCAGGTCTCAGACTTGTCTGTCAAGGAGTGACCCTGGGAGATCCCGGAGCTTGCTTTCCTCGGCTATAACACAGAGAGCTTGTATTATTGTATAAAAGTGTCTATCTCCAAAGATGATCTCCCTTCCGAACTCTGTACCACCACTTTGAGAGAATACTCAGAGGACGCTTAGCTTAATTTTAGCCTCAAACTCAAGGCAAGTTGTAGAGGGAGATACCTTTGAATGAATCCCAAGCTTTACATTACAAATTTGCCCTTTGAGGGAAACTCTACCTTTAGTGCTAGTTCTAGTTCAAACACATCTTTTCTGGATTCAAACAGGTCTCGAAGGTTCCAGTCTGTCACTCAGATTTGGCATTAAATACACATTTTTATCATAGTGAGACCCCCCCGACCAGACCTGAAATTATGTAGCTCTGAAGGCTCCTTTCTATCTCTGAGACCCTGATCCCAGACCAAACTAAGGAGTTCTTCCAAATCCATTTGGAAGTGAGGCAGTGGGAGGCTTCATTTTGGGAAGTGATGAGCTGCTTCCTTCCTCGTGGAGCTGAGTGAGCTCTCTGTCCAGGTCTCCCACGGCCTCAGAGGGCAAGGGTGCGGGGCCGCGACACAGGGCAGAGTCAGGCTTCCCTTTGGACTGCAGACAGCGCGTTTGCATCAACGCTCGATGCACTGCCACCGATGTGTGTAATCTCATGTAACCGAAGAGCTAGGGACGGTGTCGCTAACGGTTCCTCTCAGGTTCTGAGGTCACCTAATTTGGACAAGTGACTTCAACTACATTTTGGCTGTAGTTCCCTCATTTATAGAGTGGGTTTAGAAACAGTCCTCAGGTGCAGTGTATGTGTGGTGCCAGGTGGGCGCTAGAATGATCAGGGGGTCAGTTCATAAATTATATAAATGTCTAACCGTTATGTTGTACACATGAAACTAATATAAAGTAATACTGAATGTCAACTGTAATTGAAAATAAAAAAATAAACAGTCCCTACTTTATAGAGTGGGTGTACTAACACAATGAGATAATTCATTCCAAGTATCCAGCATATGGAACGTGGTTAGTAATTTGTGGCTCTTGTTTTTGCTGTATTTCAAAGATCCCAACACTCCTCTTTGTCTGTGCCCCAGAAGTCTTTCCTGAGGACAGGGTATGACAGGAGCTAGATGTGACGTGACCTACGTGGCCCGTCTGGAAGAAGGCACTGGGCTGGGGTGGGCACGAGGCAGCTCCCTGCCTGTGAGCCAACAGCTCTGCTTTTTGCACCTGTGACTTCACTGCACTCGGTCCCACAGCACCTCTCTGCCATTGGTAGGTGGAGGTGACAAATGAGTCATTTTTGCCACCCTGCTCAAACCCTGATAATTCCAGTCACACCTATGTTCATTAGCATTCTGTGGGAAACATAAAATAACTTTTAGTTGAGGTTTGGGCGCTCAAATGCACCCAAGCTTAATTAGAAAAGAAGAGGCTATGTCATTCCCACACAAAGAGCAGTAGCCAGGGTCTGACCGCGGCACCCGTGGCTGCCCCCGTGCAATCAAGGGCACGGCCAAGGGTCACTCATTCTGGCTCTACCACTTGCCAGCAGCATAGCTGTGGGCAACTTGCTGAAGCTCTCCAAAGCCATGCTTCCTCTTTTATGAGGACGAGCAGGTAAAAAGCCTAATAATAACCCCTTTCTAGGGTCATGCCAGAGACAGTGTTGTGTAGTTACATTTTGTTACTGCTGAGTCCGCTAGGCTTCTGTCCAAGACGCTGACGGCCGGTAGGCCGCTCTGTTAACCAGTTGCTATCTCCCCATCGACAGCAACCACGAGCAGGCAGCTCGCCCTCCCTTGGGGCCCACCTCCAACTTGCACTAAAGGGCAACATGCTCCTGAGAGACTCCACACCCGACACCAAAAGACAGCGTGTTTCCCTGTCATCTGCTTGTGTCAGCCTGGGGACGCTGGAGTCAGCAGAGCTGGGACCACTGTCACTTGATTCCTGTTAGAGCCCTCTGACCTCTCCAGAGGGTCCACATCAGGCTGGAAGGTGGTGGGAACTGGATGATCAGCGGGGCTGCGGCTTTGGTGGGGTGCGCAGCAAAGCCCCCTTTTTCTCCCCTTCCCTGGACTGTGCCCCCTTCCTGTCCCTCCAGAGGAATTCCGCACCCCCCCCAGATGTCCTTCAAGTCTTGATCACAGCATTTCCTACCTTGACTTGTTTATTTTTCCTCACTTTTAAATTTTTAGTAATTAATAGCATACACTCAGTATCGGACTACCTGAGTTAAATGCTTTTTTACCACTTGGTACTTATGTGACTTTAGCCAAGTGACTTAATCTCTCTGTGTCTCAGGTTCTGGAACCTGAGTGGGGATAATAATAGCGCCTCCTCTACAGGGCTGCAGTGAGTGTGTGCAGGTAAAGTGGTCAGAACGGCGCCTGGAACCTGTGAAACGCCACCGTCCGGCTGACTGCTTTCTTACTGCGTCCACAGTACGCCTCGGCAATAACTCAGAATTAGTGGGGTTCTTTAGGTTTTATCTCTCAGGAAATAGGGAATAGAGACTGTCCAGTCAGCAACCCACTCAGGACACTGAGTTAATCCATCTCATTGCAACACACAGTTGGACCGTCTGCCTGTTTATTGTGAGCTCAGAACGACTCGGTCCATCCTGTTCTTGGGACAGTTCCCTTTTTTCCGGAACCAGATATCTGTTTCCTCACACTTCTGTATATCCACCTTCCCCACTTACACAGAGCGAAATATGTATTTTATAAACAGATAGATAATGTTTAAAAAGTCAAAATGCCCAAATATGTCAACCCCACACCAAGGGCCAAGATGGGTGAGAAAAGGCAGCCACGCCACTTCTCTGACTCCCTCCGACCGTGGGAGGCACGCTGAAGACTGCCTGGGTATTTCTTCACAGTTCCCGTCAAAAGTCATCTTTCTAAAGGCTACGGCAACAGAGGATTAGAATCAAAGAACCTCTCCTTTTTGGCCTCTTGGGTAAACATTATGGAAACAATGTTCCCAGCCCCTAGACAACACCCTCTCCCTACCCTGTCCCCCGATCCTCAGAGCTCACAAGGCAGCCAGAGAACAAAGACCGCCTCCAAGGAAAGGCTGGTGACAGGCATGGTGGGGAAAGCTACCTTGGCTGTGCCCCTCTGTCTGTCCCCACGGTGACTGTGCACATTCCTCATGCCTTTTCCCCGATCAGCGATCAGCGTGGCACTTCAGACGTCCCCAAATAATTGCCCATCAACTCCTCAGTAAAACAAAAAGGCCAGAACTGGCACTTTCTCTTCTCTCTCCACCCAAGCTGTTCATGCAGAAAAAAAAATTAAAGTCTCCAAGTTGAAAAGGCTTTTTTTTTTTTAAAGCAGCTACCCACATTAAAGGAGACTGTTTAATTCTAGATCTATAGCTAGAAGATCAAAAATAGGAATAATTAAAGCCTGAGATGTAACTGTTAAGAAAGACACTTTTATCCTCTTTGCCAAGTCTTTAAACAGGTAAACCACGTATTTAAAGAAAGTACTAAGATTTGAAAATCCCAATGGGAGTTTTTTTTTCTTGTTTAAGACATAATGAATTCAGTCTTCAGAGACCACAGAGTGGGGTTTGTTAAGAGCCCCGAACTGTCAGCTGAATAATTATCTAGCAGAGCTTGTGTGTAGGTGACTCCCTGTGATTCAGCTTCTTTCCTGTTTTGAAACAGAAGGTTACTAACCCCTGGAACGAAATTTGGCAAAGTCAGGGCATGTCAGTTTCATGCAAACAGCATTTCCTTGTTATGGACTTCCTTTTCATTCTATAATATTTGATTTTTTAAAAGTCTTATAAATATAATCAATTCCACTCAAGTACCCTTTCCAAATGCCCCAGAAAGAATGTAGAATTAAAAAAAATAGCTAACCCAACCAAACAAAAACTTCCCTCTTCTCGGGTGGCTGGCCAAGTGAACTTTATGTCAAACCCCATGAACAGTCTGACAATTTATATTCCAAGGAGAAGGTGCAGCAGGCATGTTACGGGTCATATGCAGAATAAGAATTCTGAAAAAAAAAATCTCATTACTGCCAAACTGTTGGCTTTTTTTAATGTGATTATAATTTTAAACTGTGACTTTAAACTGGCTGCTTAGATGCTGTTGCTGTAACGTTTCCACTTGAGAGGCTGTGGCTGTGGTTCCCCTTGCACTGAAAAGGAACCAGGACAGCTGAGAAATGGGCTCATCCTGCTGCTGTGTGGACATGTCCTCAGACTTTGGAACTGACTTACTCAGCCTCTCCCCCACAGGACGCAAGGCACCTTCAAGCAGAGACAATGCATGCCATTATGCTAAAGGAAGAACTAAGCAATGAGCTCAAAATCAGACACAAAACCTGACATGCAGCAGAAACCGTGTCTGGCTTGCTGGTGTCCCCAAAGAACTTCGCCTGGGCGTCAGTCAGCGCTGTTGTCTACACCTGACCAGGCAGCAGATGTGGGGTTTGCAGAATGGAACACAAAAACTCAGCTGAAAAAGGAACAGCCCACCTGTTCCCGAGCTGGCCAGCTTCCCCAAGTTTAGTCAGACAGGATGTTGTGTTGGTCTACATTGATGCTGCTGCTGCTGCTGCCCCTGCCTTCATCTGCCGGAGGTCAGAAGGAGCCAGACAGCAGGAGGCAGGTGATTTCCTGCTCCACTCTTGGGTAGAAGTGGAGTTGAGAGAAGGGCGAGGGTCCGCAATGCCCTCCTGAACTCCCGTCCCCAGCTGGAAACCATCTTCGCTTCCCCTGTCCCTCCAGCATCCACGTGGAGAAAGGTGGTTAAACAGACAGGGCAAATCCCCAAAGCAGCTGTAACTGCTCCACCTGATGGAACCTTATTTCTAGGTTCATCAGCTTGGACTGTGCCCCTGGACGTGAACCTGGTAGGCACGCCATCAACATTCACTGGAGAAACTCGCAAATGAAGAAAAAAGCATGAAGGAGCAATCCTGCCACTGCACATTGAGTAGTTTTCCCTGGAGTCAGGAGTGAAGTTGTAAAATGGTTTATTTTACCATTATTTTTTCAGGTCACCCCAGTCCTAGAAAAGCCTGTGTTTATGACTCCTTCTTACCTCAGAACAAGCTACCAACTCCTTGGGAAACTTCTCTGTCCTGGCACCGACAGGTCCAAAGTTTGGGGTGGCATCGCCTCTCTTCACTCAGGCTGCTTGATGCTCAGTGCTCCGGGGCCTTTGACGTGACAGTCTCTTTCACTGTTTCTCCTCCCAGACTTCAAAGACCCTGTGAAAACTCGCCCCTGACGTTGTTGTGATGTCTTGGAGTTCCCAGCTTGGACACAAAGATTAGACCCTAGTTAGTTTGCAAAGGCCACTTTCAAATGGTGGCTACACAGTAACCTGGGAGAGCTTGACAGCTGCCACTCTGGATGCCGGCCCGCCTCTGTCATGAGGAAAATGGCACATCAGGTCAGTCCTCAACAGACACTGGGAAAGTATCTCCGCATAGCCAGAGAAATACATGTTCCTCTAACTCCCTGGATTCTTGATAGTATGAACTCTCCGGCTCTGATCACTGTTGTTACCAAATCATGCTGCTGCCAATCCCAGCCTTGCCCGGCCGCCCGAAGACTAAGAGCTGTCTTCACCCGCTCCAGCCCACTTTCTCTCTAGAAACCACAACAGTGTGAAACCGAACCAGCCGATGAACACTGCAGGTCATCCTGAGAATTAGCTTTCGGTTCTGCAAACCCTATACATCAAACTTTTAAGAAATATGATATATTGGAGTCATCAGAGTAAGGGTCTGAAATAATAACTGATTTTAAGAGGTTGGTGGAATTGTTAAATTTTGGAAAACCTGTATGAAAAAAAGTTCATCGTTGGGAAGTCACAGGAGCAGTGACTGGCCAGGTGTCCCTGCGAGGACCTGCCTCCCTGAGCCAGGTCCCATTGGGGCTCCCTTCACACTTATAACTGAGCAACTCTTCAGAGGGTTTTCTTAAATCTTTAGAAAATAGTTTTAAATTTCTTTCCCATGTAAGTCTTACACAGCTTTTCATTCCTGAGTAGCTTAGAGCTTTATAAATGTCATCTTTTTTCATGATATTATTGCTTACTAATGAGTACAGTATCTGGCCAAATTGCTGAATTCTCTTATTCAAATAACTTTTCAGTTGATTTGCATGGATTTTCTAAGTAGATGTATTGTCTGCAAAAAAACCAGTTTATGCTAATTGTGCTAGTGTGTTCTCTCTGTGATTTCAAACCAGTGATTCACCATTGGTGGGGTGTTTCTATAGGTTTTCTTTTCTTTATTAAAACGAGGCTGTTTTTAATTGCTCTTTTGTTAAGTGGTTTTTTTAAATCAATCAAATGGGTCTTTGTTGAATTCATTAATATTTTTGTAAATCTATCAAGATGATGTTATGATTCTTCCCTTTTACTTCTTGGTCAAATGAATTACACTAATAGATTTCCTAATGTTGAAGTGCCTGGTGTTCCAAGGAGGAGAGCTGCTTAGTTAGGCCGCATTGTTTCTTTAGTATATAAATGGATTAATTTGCTAACGTCTCACTCGGGATTTCTGTATCTCTGCTAATAATGTGATTGATCTATGGTTTTCTTTTCCCACAACATCTTTGCTTGGTCTCAGGGTTGTGCAAACCTCATAAACGAGTTGAGAGGCTTCCAAGTTTATTCTTTGTTCTCAAAAAAGTTATGTAAGCCCCAAATGATCTGTTCCCTGGTCACTTGGGCTTTGTGACTAACTCTGACTTAGTTTTAAGTGTTTCTGTAATTATTTGTCTCTCTTTAGTCAATTTTAGAAATTATATTTACCAGGACACCACCCATTCTTAAATCTAGATTTTCAAATTTATTTAATAAAGCTGAGCATGGTATGTTTTTACGTTTTAAATATCCTCACAGAATATATGTTCCTTCTTATTTCAGGTGTTTCATTAATTTCCTTCTCATTTATAGTTAGAGTTGCAAAGCTTTGATCATTTCTTTTTGCTTTTATTTCATCAACTTCTGCATTTTTATATGTTTATTAATTCTTTCTCCTGCTTTTTTGGGAGTTTGCTTATAATTTGTTGTTCAGCTTCTTGATTCATAACTTTAGTTCATTTTTAAAAAATCTTATTCATTGTCTGATTAAGATATTTAAAGCTATAAAATGTCCTCTGAGTATCATATTATATGAATGCCACAAGTTTTTTTGTGTCAATACTCTGCTCATATTTTCATTTATTCTCAAGTTGTTTGAAATTTGAGAAATGTTTTTCTTTTTAATACAGGAGTTATTTAAAATATGTGTTAAAATTTCCAAGTAGATATATCTAAGAATATATAAAGAACTCATATAAACCAATAACGAAAAGACAACCTATTATAAAATGGGCAAAAAAACTGAACAGGCAACTCACAAAAGAAAATATGTGAATAGCCAACAAATGTGAAAATATATTCAACATTAGTAGTTATTGGGGAAGTGCAAATTGAAACCATGATAAGATACCACTTGACATCTGCCAAATGGCTTCCATTTCAAAAATGTAAATTATAAAATGTTGGTTAGAAAATAGAGCAAAAACTCTTGCACATTGCTGGTGAAAGTGCAAATTGGCATTTTGGAAAAGGTGGTCATTTTTGGCAGTTTTTCATAAAAGTAAATGCCCCTATCTTATAAACCAGAGATTCTATTACTAGGTATATACCCAAAAGAAATGAATGCATGTGTTCAGAAAAATATTTGTACTAAAATGTTTACATTAGCTTTGTTTACAATAACCCAAAGCTGAAAACCAGGTTACCAGACAGAATATATCTATACGACAAAGAGACACGACTAAGGAACTAACACACACACATATGCACATACATTCAGAATGAACTGCTGCTACGCACTGCAAACTATGGGGATAAATCTCAAAGAACATTATGTGGAGTGAGAAAAGCCAGACACAGGAAAGTACATGCTGCATGACGCCACTTACACGAAGTTCCAAGTAGACAGTGGCCGTCTCTGAGTGGGGGCGTGACTGGAAAGGGGCACGAAGGCTTTTTTTTGAAGTGATGAAAGTGTTCCAGACCTTGATTTGAATGATGGCTATGTAGGTGTATACATGAACATTCTTTGAGCTCTCCACTGAATACTTGTGCATTAACTATGTAAATTGTACTTAAAAGAACAACAACGAAAACCAAATGTGTTTTTCTTCTTCCTCTGTTGTTAATTTATACTATTCTTTCATTTGGCCAGTAAATATATTAAATACATTCAGCTTCTTACTATTTATTGAGATTTTCTTTGAATCATAGTAGATTTTCATGACTGCTCCTTGAGTATTTGAAAGAATGTATGTTATTCAATTAGTAATAACTTCATTTTCTTTCAGATACAGCTTATAGTTTGTTATTCAAATATACTGTTTTTCTTTTTTTAAATGATACTTCTATTTCTACCCTATCCATTGTAGCTCAGTTGGTTGGAGTATTGTTCTGTAAGCTGAAAGTTCTCGGGTTTGATTCCCAGTCTGGGCACATGCCTAGGCTGTGGATTTGGCCCCCAGTCAGGACATATGTGAGGCAACCAGTCAATGTTTCACTCTTACATCAATTTCTCCATCTCTCTTTCCCTCTCTTTCCCCCTCTCTCAAATCAATAAGCATGTCCTTGATAAGGCATGCCCTTGGCACTGAGGATAAAAATAAATACAATGATATTTCTATTTCTGAGAGAACCATGCTAAATCTGCAGATTTGTAATTTATTTCATCCAGTAAACATTTGTTGAGTTTCTACCCACTGAGGACATATACGCTAAGGGCTGAGGGAGAGGGTATAGAGTCAAACCACCTGAGTTTGAATCCTGCTCTCTACTAGCTGTGTGATACTGGCTATACTACTTAGTCTCCCTGTGTCCCAGTGTCTGTGTCAGTAAAATGTGCCTAATATAGTACCTGCCTCACACATTTTCCATGAGTATTAAATGAGAACAGTGAGGTTCTGGAATAAGGCTTGCATACAGTAAGTGAGAACTTAATAACTATTAATTATTGTATGACAGGGACTATGTTAAGCCCTGGAGCTAAAATAATGGAAGAGAAAATACAAGATGTGGTCTGAGACTATGTGGGGCTCACACTGTGGCGGAAGAGGCAGGCATTCTGTCAATCACACAAATAAATGTATAATGACAGCTGGAGTAAGTGTAAAAAGAGAGAAAACTATCCTAAGAGCACATGACAATGGGACATAATGTATTTTGAGAGACTGGAGATCTTCCTAAGGAAATAGTATTTGGGCTGAGGAGAATCTAATTATGAGTATAAAATAATTTTTTCAACAAGTCACAGCAATCCATGAAATTTGATTACATTAAAATTTATAACATATGTAGTTCAAAAATACCATAAACAAGATGTAAAGAGAAATCCTAAAAAGGAGAAGACATTGTGATCCACGTGGCCGACAAGTAGTTACTATCCAAATTTATAAAGAAATTCTAGAAAAGAATAAAAACAAGCCAATATGTATAGAAGTGTGGACAAATGACAGGAACATGCAATTCACGTAATAAACTAACACACACACATACACACACACACAACCTCATTAGTAAGCAAGATGATGCAAAATGCAATAACAATGAGATAAAATTTTATACCTGATACATCAGCAAAAATTTCAGTCTAATAATATCACAACTTCACAACAAGAACCCCAACATTTGTTGAGAGGTAAATTAAAACAATTAATTTAGAGACCAGTGAGACAATATCCACTAAAACCAGATAGGCACATACTCCTTGACTCGAAAATGTAACTCCTGGGTTTATGCTCTGCAAATAAGGCTTTCCGACCTTTCACACCATGACCCCTCCTAGATTTTACCCAATATGGGAATCTCTGTTTTTCAATATGGGAAATGTGTTACTTTGTAAATATTGTTATTACTAATATGACTGGATATATTTCTATAACCTTATTTTATGTTTCCCATGTATCCTACTTTTTAATTTTTTATTTAAAATATTTTAAAAGATTTTATTTATTTATTTTTAGACAGAGGTGAAGGGAGGGAGAAGGAGAGGAAGAAAAACATCAGTGTGTGGTTGCCTCTTGCACACCCCTACCAGGGACCTGGCCCGTAGCCCAGGCATGTGTCCTGACTGGGACTCAAACTGGGGACCCTTTGGTTCACAGCCTGCACTCAGTCCACTGAGTCACACCAGCCAGGGCTGCATCCTACTTTTTAAAATTCTTTGTCGGTTTTCTCTTTTTTGCCATCATTTAACATTGATTTTGAATTCTTTGAATTCTTTCCTCCCATAGTTTGGGTATTATACATCCTATTTCTGTTTTCTTTTCTGTGATTATCTTTACATTGTAACTCATTTAACCATATATTTTTCTATGGATCTCTGGTATTTGTCCATACCTCTATATTTTCCCTGAAAGGTTACCTGTTGATTGATACAATTACAATTATTACTCTGCTTTTACTTTCTTCTTCATACTAAATCATTTGAAATTTTAGTTCTAGTAATTATTTACATTGTGCTATTAAAACTTTTCATATTTAACTATTAAATTTACAGGTTTATTGGTTTATTATTTTCTTGTGACATGTCAAACACTTTCTTAGGTTCATTTTTCTTCCTGCAAGAAACTCTTTTGAGTGTCTCTGGTCAGAGAAGATCTGTGAGTAGCAGTCTCTCAATTGTTTGCGTGTTGGTGATTTTTATATTGTCCTTCAACTTTAATACCAGTCTGGCTGAGCATACAATTGCAGCTCTCTGCAGCCAGTCTCTGTCCTACAATTGAAAACCAATCAAGTCCCCTAAGCGGTTCTTGCTTTGATCTACTGCTATTTTTCCTTAGATTTCAGTTTAACAATCTTCTGTTGAGTCCCTACTATCTGGCAAGTACATTCTAGGTGCTGGGGACATAAGGACGACTATGGCACAGGCCTGTGCTCGGTGTGCGGGGCTCACTCCCCACCGCTGCACCTGTGCTTCCTGAGCTCCGTTCAGTGATGGGCCAAGGGGCTGCCCTCCTCAAGGGCAGCCAATGCCTGGCCTGGTCACTGGGACGGTGTAGTCTGATAATCAACAAAAAACGATCAACAGCAACAAAACCAAGTTGTGCTGATTCAGTTCCCATTCTTACGTATCTGAATAGGAAAATGCCCAGAGAACGAAGCTGTAAAAATAATGCTGCCTGCCCTTTGGCCGTCTGCCCACCACGCGCAGAGCTCAGGGCATCTGGTCCCTCTGATAAAAGCTCTGACCCAGCTCCGGCTGACAGACCACATGCGTCTCACTATCACTTTCTGAGCGATGACATCTGGGAGAGGAAAGACTAGCTTCTTGGTGAAGTGATTCCCTGAAGAAAGAAAATAGGGCTGGGGTTTGGAGAGCATTGATTAAATCGCCTGGGGGACTTTTTCAAAATGTGCATACTGGGTCCTTCACCCCAAAGAATGAGATCGACCTGCTTGGGGGTTGGAAGCAGAAGAGGGGGCAGCAAATACACGTCTTGTAAGAGTGTTTCAGGAAATTCCCACCTGTATTTCATGTGTGACAACTCTGCCACCTTGCTGTTGACCATTGCCGGTGTTGTCCAACCCACCGTTTTATAGACAGAGAACAGGGCCCTTGGAGGAAAGGTGACTGACTGTCTGAGGCCACGCAGCGAGTTGGCAGTGGAGCTGGGATAAGACTCGGGAGCACTTGTCTCCTGGACCAGGGCATCTTCCGACATTACCTGTGATTTGCCTTTAATCCTTGCACTTCTGGCAATCACCTTCACCACCTCCATCACCTCCATCACCATCATCGTGGTCATCAGACATTCTGCTGTCCACTTTACATAAAATTATCTCTCAAATTTGCAGTAATCCTACAAGGCAAGTATTATCTCTATTTCTCACTTTCTGTCCAAGTTTCTAACCTTTGCATACTGTATACCTTGACATTTGGGAATCTATCATCAGCAAGTGCCTCTCTATCTTTTGTCCTTTTTTTTTGTTTCTTCATATCTTGCCCTAATGGACATTTGGCTGCTGTCTGCAAATACCACCTCTATTCTCTCTATATTAGAGGGCTCAGAGGTGGAGTAGGTGTCCCACTGAACTTGCAATTCAAGTGTCTTCTCTTCTCCTTCAAAATCCCCCAGGTCCTCTGAAAATCATGCCAGACTTTAACACTTGCCACTTGTATTTGCTACTGACACCTACCACCCTACCTTCCCTTCATTCATTAATGAATTTAGCAGCTGGCTCTCCACCCCTATTCCTGACACTGTTCTCGATGACTTAACTTGGCAGAAGAGCGACCCATTCGACACCTCATCCTCTGAGATCTGTGACGGCCTTACCCCCAACAATCCTCAGTCTCTACCTCACCTCTGTTGTGCTCGCATGCTCTGTCCCTAACCCTGCCACCACTGCTCTCCGACACCCACCCACCAACCCTGCCACCTCTACACCTCTTCCCAGATGCAAAACAGAGATGCAGACTCTGTATCGCCTTCCCTTCTTGTTTTGCATCATCCCATGGTGTAATCCAACAGTTACTGTTCTGTGAGTTGTCTTTTTTCCCCTGTCTTTCCCTTCTCATTAAATTCATCTGGTGAAAACACATTCAAGATTACGTCTATATCCCCATGTTTTGTGATTACACCCGACATGCTCAAAGTTGTGGTAGAAAATGCAAAGGTGCTGGGGGTTAACCTTAAATTCATTGCTGTACACCCCAAATAGGATGCCAGCATGATGGGCAATTTTATGATACTTTTCTACTGTGCCCCCTTTTACATTCTGTGAAAAGACTGTTTCACATCATGCCCTTCCTCCTTAAACTTTACACATGGCTGTCTCAGCCCGAGTTCCCTAAACACTGTGCCTGAGACGCAGGCGCACCTGAAGGTCATTTACACGGGAAGTGACCCCAGGGACCCAGGGAGAGGACCTGAGGCGTGAAATGGGAGAAGGGAAAAGGCAAAGATGCGCGAGTGAGTTGGATGCTCCAACTCGCGAGAGGGGATGGATCCCGTGGGGTCTTCTGAAGAACTCGATGGGACGCAGCTCGGATCTCTCTACTCAGGGAATGAAACAGGTGAGCACTTACCCACAGGCTTCTCTCTTCTACTGGTCAAGGTGGCCCTTGCACTAACTCCCTTACACCTCCAGCCTATCCCTGGAGGAAGCCCAGTGGATTCTGTGGGCATTTGCACAACAGGGTCAGGGAAGCCATGAGCAGACACTGCTACATGGCTGCTGGGCAGAGCTGTTTTGAAGCCTGTTCAGCTCTGGCCCCTGCAACAGCCATAAAGGAAGGAGTGAGGCGGAGAGGCTGCTTGCACCTTCATGCCTGTCATGGGCCCACTGAGTCCTTATTCCATGCCGCAGGCTCTGCCGGGACTTAACACAAGCGAGTGAATGAAACGAGCTCCGGTTCCCCTGCCCAGATGACATTAAGGCCATAATCAATATTCATTATCTATTTCTATCACCCAGTCTCCGTGTTCCTCATTCTCAGCCAGCACATGGCTGGGGAAAGTTGATTGCTCTAGGCAGTGACAAAGACACTTATGCCCCAAGAGGGCTGATCCTTAATATCTTGCCCTTATTAGGTCATGGTTGCTGAGCTGCCCATTTACCATAGTTACTGGAAAAGAACGTGCGGGAAGTCACTCCTGCGGGTCCCGGGTTCAGACACGGACCTCGCTGCCCTCACTGGCTGTCCCGCAGCGATGCGGCGCTCACAGCAGTGGGGCCGAGAGTGGCCACGCAGCGTGAGGGCACTGGCTTGAGCAGAAGGGGAGAGGGAAGAGGTAAAAAGATGAGAGGTGAGAAGGTGAGAAATTTCAAAACTTTTAATAGAAGTGAGAGGGGACGCCAGAGACCTTCTTCACTGACTTCATTAGAAGGGCCTGTCTTCTCTTGAGCACCTATGATGTGCAGGTAGTTCAGGTGAATTGTTTCCATGTAAGAGTGGCCTTGTTACAAAAATCTCTCCCTGTTTGCATAAGGAGAAACTGAAGCTCAGCCCGGGGAACTAACGGCTGAGCCGGAGCTCACCCCCCAGGACTGCCTGAGAAGCCCCTCCTGGCAGCCCCACGCCTTTGCGCTGGGAAGGCGTGTCTAGGAGGTGGGGTGTGAGAACATTCCTTCAAAGGCTGGCGAGCTCAGCCTGGTTAGAGGTGTGCAATGGCACTGTCCCCGAGGGCTCGCTCCTTCCAGCCTTTGCCACCATGGCGCTTCACTTCTCTGCTCGCTGTTCTTTTGAGTGGGACGTCTTGGGCAGACCAGGAAGTGTGATTTCTTCAAACACATCTAGCGAATGCAACTTTCTTCTTCTTCAAGTCACTCTCTTCCCACGAGCTTCCCTACTCCCCGCAGCCAAGTAGGTCACCTTTGGCAGGGCTGGATAAAGACCACGAGGCAGCCAGCGAGTGCTGTGGCCTCCTCCTTCCGTAAGGAAAGCTGGGTCTGTGCTGGGAGCTGCAACACCGCAGTTATGACAGCTGACGGCATGCGGCTAGGAGTGGGAGGGGTGCAGGCAGAACCCAAATTAGAGGCTTTCTCTCATCAAGGAGAGGCAGGGACAGCAGCCAAGTCCCCGACTGTGCCAGGCCCACTTGCAAGTGCCCGGCGCCTGCGGGAAGAGCAGTCCGACGGGGGAGCCCTAAATCTGGAGGTGTTTAGAGAAGACAGCAGCACAGCACAGAGCCGCTGTCAGACTCGACCTGCTAACGGCTCAGAGCTGCGTGGAACAGGCCGACTGCACTTCCAGAGCGCCCAACAGGGCAGCTGTGGCCTGAGGGGGGCGCTCTGGAGCAGCAGGCTGGCCTCAGCTCCCTTGCCCCTCTCTCCACCCTTCAGGGTCCCCACTGACCTTGCTTGTGGGAGTACCTTTAGTGTCCTGCCTGACCCCAGCACCTCTCCTCATGTCTCCTGCCTGTACTGTATGCTGGCCCCCAAGTCATTGTTCTTCCAGAGGGCAGCCAGCATACACTCTGAGCAGCTCCGGCGTCCGGGAGGGAGTGGGAATAACAGCTCGTGTTCCGTGTGTGCCTCTCCAGCGAGGCGGGGCCAGGAGCTTCCTCACTTCACAGAGGACTGGAGAGCACAGCCTGGGTGAGCAGGTGCTTAGGAGGAGACTCCCTGCCCGGAGGCTCGGCTCTACCACCTCAGCCATTTCCTGGCTGTGAGACAAGTCACTTAGCATCTGTCTGCCTCAGTTTCCTCCTCCATAAAACAGGGATATTGGGGGTGATGGTGATATTACCGTAGGGTCATGCGGATTGAAAGAAGTGATCTGTCTGGAGTCCTTACAGAGGTGCACATGGGGAATCTGAGGCTCCGGAAGGAGTCGGCAGCGACTGGATGACACATTGAGCAGGGGCTGCAGTTGGAACCCCACACCCTGTGACTCCAAGGCCCACGGTCTTTTCTGATCTCAGTCAGAGGCCCAGGCAGCCAGGCAGGTAAAAAGGCAAAGCGAACCCCTGCCGAGGCTGGGCCAGCCCTGGGCCCCGGCCAGAAATGGGGATTCCAAGTGCTACTTCATTTTTACTTCTACTCGACCGGCTGGAACCAGCCCAGGGTGCGGAGCCAAAATTCCTGCAGCAGAGCAACAGGCCTGACTCCAAACGAGGTGGATGCAGGCACGGAGACACTGATGATCTTTTCCAGCCTTTCCCCGCCCCCATCCCCCAGGTGGGGCCGTGTGGCACCCTGGCCACCCGCCGAGAAGCCAGGAGTGCTGTAAGAGGAGCATGGGTTACTGCAGAGCTTACACCAAAGCAGGATACAACCTAGTTTCAGAATCCCAGCATAGTCCTTCCCTTGGCCTTCTCCAGGCTGTTTCTGGACAGAAACCAAGTGAAAGGATGGAGGTTGCGCAGTCTGTGCACCGTGCAAAGGCTCCAACCAACCGCATCTCCAAGTTCTCCCAGTCGTCGCCTTTCCCCTCGGTTTACATCTAGCAGCCTTGTGCCAAACACCCAATGCACCACCCTGCTTCCGCCTCCTTCCCAGCCAAATGGGTACCAGATGCACTGTGTAGACCTTGGACAAAGTGGGCAAGAAAAACTTTGCTCAGACAAATCAGCAGAGAAAATACAATTAGGCAAAGCAAACAGAGCTGAAAGAGGTAGCAGGCCAGCCAAGCATCCTGGAGCCCACCTGTAACACATTTGCAAGAACCCCTCAAAAACCATCCTCTTTTAATGGGGGCCATATGGAAGCCCCCGCCCCCCAAAGGGAAGCTCTGACCACAGCAAACCAAGACAGCCACCCCACCAGGGGCTGGGGAAGGGGAGGATGTGAGTTTGCTTGTGTTCCACCCTAGAGTCTCCAGGAAGGATGTAGGGCCTGTGGCTACTGTAAAAACATGAGAGCATGGTGCCAAGAAGTGACCAGAAAATTGGCTCCACTCCTTCCTTATATCGCAATCTAGACCTCCAGCCAGAGCCAAGAGTTGCAATCATTGGAAGAGGGAGGTGAAAAGGTCCTTTCTTTGGGAGGCCTGCTCAAATCATGGAGGTAGAAATAGCAGCCGCCTCCCTGTGGGAGCAGGGATGGTTGGTGGGGGAGAGGGTCTTTGATGTCTTGCTTGGAGCATCAGGCAGGCCGGGAGGGGCTTCTTTCAACAGTAAGTATCCAGAGGCCCAGGTGCTGTGGTCCAGCCACTCCCTGGCTGGAAGCAGCAGCTGAATGCAGTGCTCATTCACCCTCCACCAGCACCACAGATACCAAAGTGAGATGTGCAGAGCTGCCTCTTACCTCACAAAGCACAGCCTTTCTGATGAGACAGACACAACCTCAGATCTTGGTTCCACCGATACAAGAAACTGTGCAACTTTCAGCAGGTTACTGAACCCCCCCCCCCCGGGCTTGTTTGCTCATCTGTAAACCGGAGATGTAAGTCTAAAGTCACTGGGAAGAGTAAGCACGATACACGCGGATCTGGTGCGGAACGCATATCTGGCACACGGTGGCACTCAGTAAATGGAAGCAGTTGTGTGCTGAGCTTATTAGAAGGACCTATACACCTATAGAAGTAAGGAGGTGGGAGAGAGAACAGTGAATATGAAGAATAAATCTGTAGCTGAGAGGTGTGAGGAGATGAAAGAGCTACAGTTGAAAAAAACACAGGGAAGTGTTGATAGAACTACATCATCCACACCCTCCTATAAAAAGAGGAGCAGAACTCTGCCAGCTTATTAGCAGGGGAAGTGTTCTATTTTAAAAACCACACCAGCCCGAGCAGACATCCACTGCACTGCATCGGACGTGGTGGGAATTATCTCCCAGCTCTGTTTCTTTTCCATCTCCGAAGCCTTGCACGATGCCTGGCCTGGCTCCCCACCCCTCTCCCAAGCCTTTCATGGTCAAGGGCTGCCTTTCTCCTTTCCCATCTACACTCCCTTTGTTACAGAAATGATACCAGATTAAAGTGGTGGATTCCACCCGGAAAGTGAGCTTCCCAGGATCCTGTAGGGGCTTAGTTTCGTGGCTCAGTCCCAGGAGCTGGTCTGGCTGACCTCCGTGGTTACCACCTCTGTCCGTGGGTCTCACACCCCCATGCCCAAGAGTGCAGCCAGAGTCCACCGGGAACCCCCCTCAGAGCTGAGCAGAGCTGGGGCCTCAAGCACTCAGGGAGAGCTCAGGGGAGCTGTGTAGCTGAAAGCTGGGCAAACCAGGCCAAGCGCTGTCACTCCACAGAGCTGGTATTTTGTATCACTCACCCTAAGTGACTGCAGAAAGCACAGCCCCACTGCACTGCCTGAATAAAGCACAGTCACATTGTGTTTGGGGCTGGCACATCCTTCTAAGTCCTTAAGTTACTCTGGCGCTCAAGGAAGAATTGTGCCAAATCTCTTGTAACAGCTGCCACCTGTTTCAGAACAATAGCTGAGGAAGACAAGCTCCATGATTTAATTTAACAGTGTAATAATGAGCATCGTCCTGGCAGATTTAGCTGTTTACCAGTCTCCTATGCATTTATAGGGTCCCGGGGTGTTCCCCGGGCAAGGGAACGAGTGCACTGGCTATGTGAGCTGCCCTACAGAGACCAGAGGAGTCAACACAAACTGGAGCCAGAGACCAGCCCCTGAATGATAGAAAGGCAGCAGGGAGCCCAGCTCTTGTCCTTTGTGTCCTAGGACAGATTGCTGGCTTGTTTTGAATGGCATATGAGCAGGGGACCTTCTCCACCAAGAAGAAGACTGGGGTTGTGGAGAGAGGAAGAGCTTTAGAATCAGCAAGCCTGAGTTTGAATTTGAGTTTGCATTCTGTGTGGTCTTAGGAATGAGATCTAATCACTTTGGCCTCAGTGGCCCATAGCGCTCAAGTAAGTAGCAAGGTTTCTGGGAGGACTGTGTCTTGCAAAGTATTTACAGGACCTGGCTAATGAATTCCCTTTCCCTTCGGCTTGAGTTCACAGATGAAGCTTGCAGGGTCTGGCCAGACTGCAGACTGACTGGGCTGTTTCTTCATCTCCCAAGCCCCCATGTGTCCACACAGTCCCTGACCCCCACCCCCCACCCCCACCATGCAGCCCCTGCTCAGCCACAGTCACCTGTCTCTGGCTCCTTCGTACCCACAGTGACAGGCCGCCCAAACCGCAGCCCAGTGGCCAGCCAGACAGAACTTCTCTTCTTCGTCTCATCTTGAATCACCCCAAAGCAGCTACTCAGGAATTAGGAACAAAATAATTCTTCTGGGCAGCAGCACAAAGGTCAGAATGGTAGATCATCTTTTGTGAGAACCTGGACAGGGTGGTAGGAAGGAGGAGTGTGTCCACTTTTCAGGAAGCCTAGAGGGTCAAAAGGCTGAGACCCAGAGTAGATCTCTTACCTACTAGACAGTGGCTTGGGTTCGATAGGAAAGAAAAACTGCTTGGATAAATCTTCAAGGAAGTGTCAGTTGGCTTTTCTGATGACCAATAACCCTGAAGCTCTGCTTATTTTCTACTTTTGCATGTCCATCCTCAAAGGCACAGCCTACCACGGAGAAAAGTCCTGCATTAGGCAGACTCTGGGCCAGAGGGAAGCTCAGGTCCTAAAGCACTCTGGCCTCTGATGCCACATCCCTCACCCTGAACTGTCTGGACAAAGCACAGTCACATTTGTGTTTTGGACTGGCACCTCTAAGTCCTTAAGTCACTCCAGGGCTGAAGGCGGAAGTTTGCCTTGTCAAGCCTGTGACCTATTTTAGAACAATAGCTAAGCAGGCCAAGTGCCACGGCAGCAGGGAGCTGTCTCATCCAGGATTATTCCTCCAGGATCTGCCCTGATGCCTGGCACCTACAAGGTGCTCAGTATGTGCTTGTGCAACCGAACTCCTCTGGTCTGCCGTTGGTCCGGCAGTGAGTCAGTTCCAAGGAAAGAGGCATCACATTTTTTACTCCGTTCCATGGGGCTTCAAACTCGGAGTGGCAGAGCTGTCTACAGGAAAGTGTGGAGAACTAATGAACTATAAGGTACGACGAGGGGAGGGGAGACCTCAATTGCGAGTGTTCACTTCTTCAGGCGAGGAGAAGTACTTGGAAGCCCTACATGAAAGGAGAAACCCCTGGAAACTTTATACGACAAAAATAGTTATGCTTCAGACGACAAGTATTAGACACTTTCCAGGCCTAAGAGAAAGAGAGAGAGAGATCTCAAATGGTCAAGTCTGAGAAGTTCCAGCAGAATTACTTATCAGCCTAGCCTTTCCCCGCCTTTCTAATCCAGCAACAAACAAGAACAGCTGCCTTCCACTGCAGCTCTGCCCACGACTGAACCACTTGGCACCCAGCACGGCGAGAATACTGGACCCTCCCATCCCACTGGCGCGCGCAGCTCCTGTGGTAGAGGGGAAGCCGGACTCCGGGCCATGACGTACGGCCTCCTTCCCCACCTGGCCCTGTCCTTCGGTTTGTGGACTGTGACCCTCTGCTGAGTGTGAGTTAGCCAGGTTGTCTGCCTCTCCGTGAGAAGTACCTGCGCTGGGACATGTTTCAGGGAAATTCTCTCTGACTAAAATGGTTTGGAAGGTGGGGTTCTTTGTTCTCACAAGGTAGAAAATGATGCCACCTGAACTTGGAAGGGGGAGGCAGAGGCCAGGTGATAGGGAAGAAACACTGGATCTACGAACCCACGCCATGAATACCGAATACCATATTTCAGCAATGAACTCCACGAGAAAAGTCCTCATGAAACTCCCAATTTGCCTGCAGAGTTTGGAGCTGCCGCCAAGGGGCTGAAATGAGAGTTGTCGCACCCTTACTGCCAAATACGGCAGCATTTTCTAACCACACCTAATGTTTCCTAACCACTGCAAGGGCACACATACATTTGTGCTTTTAATCTCTAAGAAGTGAGTGAACATGGATACCTAGTGGGATTTCACTGATAATAATTCATCGGTACAAATAAATGCTTTCTAACATAAACTGTTCTTAACTCATGTTTTTTCACATGTGATCTCAGGAAACCCTTATATTTATTTTACCATCTGGGTCTCTCCGTAATTATCCACAGATACCCTGTGGCTTCAGGATGAGAGTTCTGTGTGGTTGTTGTTCAGTTGCGTTAGTCCCCTCCTGACAGTGAGTGTCAGCTGCTTCCATTCCCTGGCTTCTGGTCTGTTTGTGCAGCTTAGTTTCAATAACGGCCTAACCACATCCCTTCGACGCGGTGCTCTTGCCTGCATTTCAGTTTATAAAAGTGCCAATCCATTGGCATCCTTTTAAGCACTGACTTTTGTCAATATTTTCCTGCTTTGATGCTCTGAGCATTGAAGATGCTCAAGCATCTCATTTATTATTATTTCTTTTCGAATTGTGCTTTTTGAACTGTTACTGTCTAATGAGCTATCTGGATTCCTATTTGCCTCAATTCCTCTCTTCCACCTTGACTTTGATTCTGCTATTTTTTCTCTTCATCAGCCTGTCTTCTGTAAAGTTCAGCTTTTTGGGTAAAGTTCCCTTTCTGCACAGAAAGTAGTCTTCAGGATGCAGAATTATTCAGTCTCTCCCAAATCATGTTTCCTGATTAGAATGCAGTTACCTGAGTGACTAAGACACTAATTTCAGAGCTGCTATTCTTTACCCTCTTTATGCTCCAGAATCTGTTCCACTTCCTCTCTTAGAAGCTGAGTGATTGGCAGTAACCCAGAAGTCTTTTTCGAGCCCATACAATCTTCTACTTATGGTGTGTGGGCTTTTAAACCTGTTAGACCATTAGAGGTGACTCACATGGTCCATCTAAGAGCTGTTATGGTCAGAGAACCTCAGCCCAGCAATCAAACTAGAATTTTCAAAGTGCCTCTCTCCAGCCTCTGTTCTTTCCTTTCTCGCACATTTTTTTATCATTTCTTGAGCTGCACGAAGACAATACACATTCACAGAAACAATTCTTAAAACCTCATTTTCTCTTCCTTCTGCTCCTCTCATATATTCCATATCCCTCCTCCTTGTATTAGTCTTCCAAAATTCCCCCCTACAACTCACCTGCCACCTCTAAAGCTCAAAGGATGCCGCTCAAAATGCCAGGCTTCCTTGAAAGGTAGGGGAGGAGAAAAAACTGAGCAGAGAAAACTAGAAAACCACAGTCCTCGTCTAAAGGAATTGGAAATGCTGGCAAAAAGAAAAATTACAGGCCAACCTGTTTTGTCCTATCACGAACGCCAGCGCAGTGTTTCAATGTGCCTCCAAGTGCTTTCCAGGACCTTTCCTTCCGACAGACTAATGGAAAGGAGTGACACTGTGCTGCCTGGGGCCTGGTGGGGGCGGGGCAGGGGCGGGGGTGTCAGGGCAGCCCTCACCCTGGGTGTCACTGAGGTCACAGCGAACCGGTGTGGTGACACCAAACAGGTTCGAGGTTAGAGAGAGGGGAGTCAGGGTTGAGCTCATCACGTTTTGAACTATGTCTTTGGACACTAAGCCATGGTTAGGTATTTAGAGGGGGGAAGGGAGGAAGAGAAGGAAACTGTATGTTCTACAGCTAAAACAATTTTCACTGCACCGTCACTCAGAAACGTTCATATGATGATACTAAGTACATATCCCTAAGAGGACAAGACCATGAAATGTAGCTTAATGTTTCTTTAATTTATTTGACCACAGAACTCTTCTCTTTCTGGAACCCCTACAGTTTACAACATAACTTGGTAAGAGTGGATACACTTGTATTTTTGTCTTTGTTTTTATAATGGTTTTGTAGCTCCACATGTTTTATTTGGTAACAATGTGTACAAATACAGTGATTGAGAGGATACTGTGATAGGATGATAAGTATTTCTTTAGGTTTAAGAGAATGTAACTCCACTCTAAGAAGACAAGCAACCCAATTAAAAAGTGGGCAAAGGACTTGAACAGACATTTCTCCAAGGATGACATACAGAAGATCTAGGGACACATGAAAAGATGCTCAATATCACTAGCTATCAGAGAGATGCAAATTAAAACCACAAAGAGATACCACTTTACACCAGTCAGAATGGCCATTGTAAACAAAGCAACAAACAACAAATGTTGGAGAGGTTGTGGAGAAGAGGGGACTCTAATCCATTGTTGGTGGGATTGCAGAATGGTACAACCATTATGGAAAACAGTATGGAATTTTCTTAAAAAACTAAAAATGGACCTGCCTTTTGATCCAGCAATTCCACTACTGGGATTATATTCTAAGAACTCTAAAACATCAGTCCAAAAGAACCTATGCACCCCAATGTTCATAGCAGCACAATTTATAATAGCCAAGAGCTGGAAGCAACCTAGGTGCCCATCAGTAAATGAATGGATCAAGAAATTATGGTACATATACACAATGGAAGTCTATGCAGCAGAGAGAAAGAAGGAGCTCCTACCCTTTGCAACAGCATGGATGGAACTGGAAAGCATTATGCTGAGTGAAATAAGCCAGGCTGTGAAAAACAAATACCATATGAACTCACCTTTAACAGGAACCTAAACAACAAAACAAACAAGCAAGCAAATATAACCAAAGACACTGAAATAGAGAACAGGGGGACAGTGACCAGAGGGGAGAGGGGAGGGAATTTCAGGGGAAAAAGGGGAAGGATTTACAGGAACAAGTATAAAGGACACATGGACAACAACTGAGGGGGTGGGAATGGGAGGGAGGGAGGGAGCACTGGGGGGTGGGCTGGAATGGGAATAAAAAACACAAAACTGTACTTGAAAAATAATTAAATAAATTTAAAAAATAAATTTATATTATTAAAAAAGACAATGTAAACATTAGAGTTTAATTTTTCTAAATAGCCTTTAAGTTTACTTAAAACAATATAAGCTTATTTTGAAAAAAATGTAAAATATAGGTAATTATAAAAAAATACTGAAAATCATGTCGAGAGAATGAGATTCCATGCTATTGTCATCCAGAGATAATCCTCAATATGTTGTGCATTTTTCCTGTATCTCCATGTGTGTATAAGCATGTTAATGTGCACACATAGGTTTTCCACAAAATCAGTGTCATTTCATGTGTGAAACTTCTATCTATATTTTGATCATGTTATTAAAATGTTTTAAAACTTTATTTTTAATGGCTATACCTTCAGATGTATGACTGAACCAAATTTAACTATTTCCATTTCACTGAACATCTGGGTTATTCTAAACTTCCACTGTTATAAATACCACTACGATGAACATCTTATGTATACATCTTTCTTTGCATCTCTGCTTTTTTAGGGTAGATAAGAAAAACAGTCATTGCTGTAGTAAAGAGTAGAACTACGTACTCAAAGATCCCTGTTACATTTTACCAAATGGCTTCAAGAAAGATTATTCCAGCATACCATCAGCATTGTATAAAACAGCCTATCTCACAACAGATTGATAAGAATTTTTATGATGCTAAAACTTTAAATTTATTTACGTATTGAGTTATACCGTGTATAGTGTAAAATTCAAAAAAATTACATTCGGTGAAATTTTCCTCTGACCCCTGCCCTCCAGGGACCCTGCCACCCCTGAGGTGACTGACGCCTGTGAATACTTTCAAGGACATTTTGTGCACAGGGTAACAAATATATGTAAATATATTCTCTTCTTCAAAATCTTGCCATTTAAGTGGAAAATACTTCATGGATCTCATTCTATTTTAGGACATAAAGGACTGTTCTCATCTATTCTAACAGCTTTGTGGCACTCCATTGTATAAAAATGCACAATTTTTTTAAGCCAATCCTCTATTAACAGACATTTGCAATATTACCAGAAAGAATGCATACTATTTCATAGATATGTAAAAACATCTAGGCCATGTTGCTAGAAGCCAAGTTGGTGCTTTACACAGTGCGAGCGATCAACAGCTTTTCCAGGTCTTAACAAAACACCACGTGGAGAGTGTGCTGCACGGTACTGAGAGCACTAGCATGTGGGGCCCGTCGGCCCGCACTCTCACCCCGTGGTGTGTCGGTGAATGATCTCAAGTTTGCCACTTCCATTGTAACCCAAACACCCTCACCAAGGCTGAGTTGAAGCTCTCACTGTACGTGGAGCTGGGACGAGTGGCCCATGGCTCTCACACTGTCCGCACAGCGCGTTAGCAAACATGTTCGTGGTCACCTGGCCAAAACATGATGCCGTGCAGGAGATCGAGTGTACTTTCATGTATTTTAGAATATTTCTTTCCCTAGAAGCTGTTTATGTCCCTTTTTTCATTTTCTATTGTGGTAGGTAGAGGTCCTCCTCTTATTTGTGAAAACACTTTATATACTGATCATCAGTTTCTTCTATGATTGCAATAGCAAAGATTTTTCCTATTTTTATTTTGACTTTACTTATGAAGGTTTTGCCATGACAAATTTTTCTTTTTACTTTTATATAATTGCATTCATCATTCTTTTTTAAAACTACTTGAGTCACAAGTTCCAGTTAGGTCTTCTCTTTTCTAAGATCAAAACATACAAGAGTAATCATCATATGATTTCCTCTTGTACTTTTATAATTTGTTTATACATAAAGTTGTTGAAACATCTTCTTCTCCTGGTCTGTGTTTCGTTTCAGGGGCACGTTCTCTAAACTTAACCTAAGTGTCCATCACGTTAAGTTTGGTGATGGTACTGCTCAAGTCTCCTACTGGTTCTATCAGGTGAAATCTTCAACGATTGTGGGTTTGTCTTTTGTTTGTTTGATTGGATCAGTTTTTGGTTCATGTGTTTTGAAAGATTAGGTGCATACAAATATAACACTTACTGTTGATATTTTGACCCCTTTATCATAATGTAGTGCCTTTCTTCCTTCCTGGAAATGCTGCTTGCTCCGAAGTCTACATTACCTGATATCAATCCAGTCCCTCGAGCTTTCTTTTCATCAGTATTTACATGACACATCTTTTCCTCTTTTATTTGAATCTCTTCATATTGAAAGTGTGTTTTTGTAAACTGTTACAAAGTTGGTTCTTATTTCTTATAATTTTTCTTCAAATTGCAGTGCTTAGGCCACTTACGTAATCCGATTATCAGTATAGCTCGGTTTATATTTAACATGTTCCTGTTTATTTTCTACTTGTCGCATTTGTTCTTTGTCCTCTTTCCCGACCTTTCTGGGGGGACTAATGGAATAATTTTAGTACTCCATTTGATTTCAATTAGCTTATTAACTATATCCCTTTATTTTTACAGGTTTCTCTAATGTTTACCATGTTTATCAGTCTACCTTCACAAGATATGGCACAAATTTGCATAAGTTAGAGTCTTAAAACAGTGTGCTTCCATTTCCCTTTTCCCATCCTTTGCTCCCCTATATTTTACTTCTACATATATCTACATTTATTATAAGCTCTCCAGACCACTGTTACCATCTTCCTTTCAAACAATTACATTCACAAGGCAGTAATAATTGGAAGAAGTGCTTCTTTTCTATTTATACACATACTTGCCATTTCCTCTTCATTTGTATGTGTGCATGTTTCCAAATTTCCATCAGAAAAACCATTTCACCTCAGTCTAGAAATTGCTTCCTTCAGCAATTCTTTCTAGTGCAGATCCAGCAAGGAATTTCCTGAGCTTTCATTTGTTTGAAAGTCTTTTATTTTCCCTTCGTCTCTTAATGGTGTTTTCATTCGGTTGGGATTCTAAATTGACAGCCCTCTCCCTCTCCCCTGCACTTCAGAGGTGGTATTTGAATGTATTCCCGAAAAGATGGCCGTGATATTTCCTTATTTCTCTACATATATTGTGCATTTTTACTCAAGATACTTAGTGGCCTTCCTTTCTAATGTTTCTGATCTGTGCCATTTTTCTTTCCTTTGAATAACTTATTTGAACATTACTTGCAAGGCAGGGCCACTGACAAAAAAACTCAATTTTTGTTTCAGAAAAGTCTATTTTTTTCTCTTGAAGATATTTTCGCAGGACACAGAATCATTCGCTGTTTCTCTCTCTCTCTCCTTTAAATATTTCACTCCACTCTCTTCTTTGTTGTTAAGGGTAATGTTGGATATAATTCTTATCTTTGTTCTTCTATAGGTAAGTCTCTACATGACACATCTTTTCCTCTCTGCTTTCAATATTTTTCTTTATCTTTTAAATTCTGCAGTTTGAATATTATATGCTTAGGTATAATTGTTTTTAACTTATCTTGTTCAGTGTTTTCTAAGCTTTGGATCTGTGGCTTGCTGTCTGACATTAATTTGGGGAAATTATTCGGTATTGATTCAAATATTGCTTTTGGTCCTTTCTCTTCCGTTGTATCTGTCCCATAGCTCTTGGATATTCTGTTCCATGCTTTTTCCAGTTTTTTTCATTTTTGCTTTCCAGTTTCAAAAAATTTCTATTCTCACATCTTCAAGCTCAGAGATTCCTTCTTTAGCTATGTCCAATCAACTAATGAGCCCATGGAAGAAATTTTTCATTAGTGCTTTTGAATTCTACAATTTCTTTTTCTTTCTTAGAATTTCTATCTCTCTGCTTACGTTCCCCATCTGTTCTTGCGTGCTAATTTTTCTACCAGACCCCTCTGCATACGAATCATACCATTCTAAATGTTTAATGTCTGATATTTCCAACATCCCTGCCATATGCGAGTTTAATTCTAATGTTTGCTTCGTCTCTTTAAACTGTGCTTTTTGCCTTTATACGCCTTTTAATTTTTTGTTGAACACCAGAAAGTTGTACTGGGAAACAGGCCATTAGTAATGTGGTGGGAAGTAAGGCCTGAGGAAAGGGGAGGAGTTTGTGGTTCTCTGAGCAGGGCTCATCTTTCAGTGAGCCTGTGCCCCAGGCTGGGAACTTCACGAGGGCTTCTCAGGCACATTTCAAAACAGTTCTTTCCCTCTCCCCCTACCATGAGCACGAGGGGGTTTTTCTCCAGTATTCACCGTGAAAAGCTGGTGGTGCTCCTAGAGGTGAAAACTCAAGGAAAAGTGTGGAGGCTCCTCTGCACTTGTCCGCTCTGGAGTTTTTAGCTCTGGGACTTGTCAACATGGAGCCTCAGGAATATATCCATTGCAGTACATGTTTCCTACCTGTACAGGTTCTCACAGAGGATTCTGCTCCAGCAGGTTGTGATTCTCTGTACCCGCATCTCTTCGCTTTGGGGAACCGTGGTTTGCCCTGTGACCTCACTTTTCTGACAGATCTAAGAAGATCTGTCAGATCTGTCAGAAGATTCTGACAGATCTAAGAAGAGTTATATTTTCAGTTTGTCCAGCTTTTTAATTATTGTTGGGACTGAGTGATGAGTTCCGAGCGGCTTATATACCAACCTGGAAGCCTGGATGTTTTCGAGGCCTTCTCTTTCTCAGTGGTTTGCAGCAATTTGATGGTGGTGCGCCTTGGTGTGGTTTTTGCTGTTTCTTCTGCTTGAGGTTTGTTGAGATTTTGGAACTGAGGGCTTTGTCAAATTTGAAAAAAATTGGCCATTTGTTCACTCTCGTCTGCTCCCTGCCACTTCTTTCCTTCTGGATTCCAAGATACACATATGTTTGACGGCTTCATATCGCCCCACAGCTCACAGACGCTCTGTTGTTTTCAAGCCTGTTTTCTGTTTCATTTTGGGTGAATTTTTCTGCATTTGGATTTGTATTTCTGTAAGTTCTAGTCACTGATTTTTCCTTTTGCAGTGTCTAATCTGCTCTTACACCTACTCAGTGCATTTCATTTCAGATATTGTATTTGTCATTGTCTGAAATACTATTTAACTGCTACTTCTCCCATTTCCCTCTTTACTACATCCATGCTCTTCTTTAACTAGTTGAACAGAGCATGTTGACAATAGGTGTTTTAAAATCCTGTTAATTTCATCATCTTTATCATTCCCAGATTTACTTTTATTGATGCTTTTTCTCCCAGTTATGAAATGCTTTTTCTAATCCTTTCTTTGTATATATAGTAAGTTTTAGTGGTTACCCAGACATTGTGAATTTAACAATTGTTGAGTGCTCATTTTGCTGTATTCCTTTCAATTGTTTTAAACATTTTCTGGCAGGTAGTTAAGTTGCTTCCAACATTAATTTGGCCCTTTAAAATATCTTTACAAAGCTCTTTTTAAGAAGGCCTAGAGGAGCTCTAGTTTAGGGCTATCTCGCCCCACTTCAAAGACTTGCCCCTTCTGAGGTCCCTGCTGAATGTCCTTCAGCTTCACAGTCTCTTCGCTCGGATGGACACCAAACACTTTGCAGTCATGTATGAGCTCTGGGAGTTATTTCTTTGACAGTTTCCCTGTAATTATTTTAAAATTGCTTTTGTTCAACTCTGTGGGATGTTTTCCATTTCTCTCCTCCTTAAATTCATGTTTCCCTGTAGTTCTTCCAGCAAACAGAGCATGCACAGATTGGTAACCAGTCAGAGATCCGGGGGCACCTGCGCACACTCCAGAGCCCTCAGTCCTCACGGGTGGAGGTGGAAGTAGCTCTGTCTGTTTAATGGAGCGGGAGGGAGACCCAGAAGTGTTGTGCCGTGTTCCTGCTTTCTACTTCCCATGTCCCCAAACCAACATATTTGTTTTAAAGAGTTAGACCTTATTTCTAAAAGTAAGCCATTTGGGACCATATCGAAATTGCTTTATATCCAACATCAGTTTCTGACCTTTGCTTTATAGAAATCAGGGTACATATGGTAATTATTCCCTGATAAGGGGGGTAGTACTACTTCCGCACAATAAATAGTCCAGTTTCTTAAAGTTATGTAAAATCTGTTGTGTACTCCACGCCTTTGTGAATAGGACTTAAACTTAAACCTTCTGTAATGGAGTTGGGCCAGTTCCTACCACCCAATGATGTTGAAAAAATTTAGGGAGAACAAAACAACCACCACCCCTTCCCTCCTCTTGTCTCCTATCCGTCTGAACAGAAATACTCACAGGGAACATACTACAAAGACCCCTGACCGTATCTCCAAACGCCGCCTGGGTTATCCAGCCCTTCTTGTATCAGCAGGCCGACACTCTTCTCTGACCTGCATCTGCTCTGGCTGGGACACATCATGATTCTAGAAAGAGAATCCACTGCCCAAGAGGCCTGAACAGCACTTTGTGGAGCACTTTTCTCCAGTAAATGGCAAGAGCTGAATCCTGATAGCGTATCTGCTCCTGATTTCCTTTCCGAAGACAGAAAAATTGGGAAAACAGCATTTTCTGAGATGAAATAGTGTAAAGGAAATAGATGATGCATAATCATTTTAAGTGTTGGTATGAGCAGAGCTGGAAAAATCCCCGCCTAAGTCCCACAGTGCAAATCTGCTAATTTTGAGGGGATTAATTCAACTGAATAATTTTGGATGGGCAGATATTGGAAGTAACTATTCTAATAGTTAAACTACTCCAGGGAAGGAAACTTAATTTTTAAGTCTCTGGCAATAATTGCAAGTAGAATTTGGTATTTTTTAAAGCTGCACAATTGGAACTATTTCTTCTAATCCTATTTACATTTCTATAATCTCTGCATGCCAGTAGTGTTAACATTTTATTCGGACACAAATTCATAATTCAACTATTACCATCTGAAAGCCATTAGATAGTAATCTCCCTAGGCACACTATCAAAAAGGACCCAGGCATGACTGGATCTGGCTGGTATAAAAATTCCCGTAAAAGTTTCCTTTCCCATTGTCAACACAGTAGCAAAGCTCTGAGAATGACATCCAAGTGTTCAGCAGAGGACAGTGCCCTGTGGAGTCAGTCTCAAGCTATGAGAAGCATGAAACTTTCTCATTTCTCTTGCTTACAACTTTCTGCCTGGCTGGCATGAACTGGAGAGACACAGTTGGCAGAACACACGGACGGGGCGGGGAAACAAGGCACACACCTCCGTGAACACGTCACTAAAACTCTTCCCTAGGAACTGCTAGGCACATCCTCAAAAATGTAGAAAAAGCTCTGATGAGGAGCTGGGAGCTCCTTTGGGGCACAGATGTGTGTTTCATTTTATTCCCATGTTCTCAGTGCCCAGCGTCCTACTGACAGAGCAGAAGCTTAACACATGTGTGCGTGACCAATGGCAACCTGGGGGAGCCCCTCTCCGAGCAGGAATGTGCCTTTCGCCCTTTCCTCTCTGAAACGGTGGTCAAGTGAAGGAAACAGACCCAGATGCAGCTCTGGCCTCCTCTTCTCTAAGATGTGTGTTCCCTGAAGGATTCACACTTTACATTTATGGCCAAAATGTGAATTCTTCTTGTTTTTAACTATTCTCATGTCTTGTTTGAGAATTTGAATACTTCTAGCAAAGGGAACAGCATGTGCAAAGGAGGGAGGGATAAGATTGTATAGCATGTTTAGAAACTGTTCTCTCCGATATTTTTAATTTCCTGCTTTAGCCGTCCAGAGTGAGTTCAGAGGTTAGGGTGAATGATATTCCTTTGGTCATAGCTATCATAATTAGTCTGTTCAGGCTTCTTTCTTGTTTATTTGTATATCTATTACTTTTCCCCCAGACAGGCTTTTTGGTTTATAATATACTAAGACCTCCCCTGATAATAGATAGTATCTGTAATAAAAAGCCACATAATTTTTTAAGAAATCTTTTATATAAAGACATCTGAGGGGATTACAGAGGTCAAGATTCTGGAGAGAGTTAAGAGAAGTAAACTGACCTTCTGTAACCGCATCTCCTCTGGACAAAACTGCATTTGTTATTTTGACCAAAAAGCAAAAACCTGAGAATCAGGCTCTCTCTGAGCACAGTAAGAGGAATCAGAAGTTTCCGGCAGTCTCATGGGGCTGGGAACCTGAGTGGCTGCAACACGCCTCTCATTTTTCCCAAAAGACACTTGACAAATTCTGGAGCTACACTGACTGTAAAAAGATAAGCAGAAAACTGCTGGAAAGCAGAAAGGACTTTGGGGTAGTCACAATAATGATGAAACAAAGAACAGAGTTCAGGGCTCACCAAGATGGGGGACCCAATGACCACACCAGGAAGATTTGGAAGATTGTATCCAGAGGTAGACTGGACTTCCAAAAATGCATTTTCTTGGCTCACAGACAGTGTAAGCCTCATGAAGGAAAGGGTGAATCAACTTGGGTAAAAGATAAACATCATTTGAAAGCTCTAAAATTTTCAAATCCACGAAGTTCAGTATATAATAAAATAAAACTAGAGTTAAGAAGTAGGAAAGTGACTGATAATCAAGAGATAAAACAATTAATATAAGCAGACTTAGGAACAAACCACAGCTTCAGTTCATAGAAGAGGATTTCAAAATAAGTAAGATGAATATAAACATCAAAGAGAAAAAAATGATGGAGGCACTAAATGAAAAAATGAGGCATTATGAAAAATAATTTGAATTCATACTTTAAAAGAGTCATATTGACATTTTAGAATTGCAAAATAAATATCACTCAGGCTCTGCTTTTAGTTTAGAAGGAGTGAACTGCTAATGAACCCATCATCCTTCAAATAACAGCTATACACCCTGAAAAAAACCACAAAACAAAGGGAAGAAAAACTATCTGAAGGCTCTGGAGATTGAAAAACACAGGCTGATTACAGAAGGGAGTTGGGACTTAGAAAAGTGATCAGCACAGTAAAAATGCCTTGTTTCTTTCACTTTGCCCTGAGGTGAACAAATGTGGAGGCAACTAATCCAGATTCCGAGACTCCAATAAGAAAACCCACCAACTTACCATCCTGAGTTAGCGGAGAAAGGAGTATGGGACAACCGCAATCACTGAAGACTGTCGAGGGAACCTTGGAAAGGTGCATACCTCTGCATGTAAATGTAGCCGGGTCTGTGACTGAGCAATGCATCATGCATGCTGGGTAGAATTAGAAGACACTTGGAGCTAAAAGAGAACTAAACTGAAAACCAAGCCACCAGCCCACACAGGCATGCCAGTATGCAATTTGAGTCTAACGATTAATACATACGATCTTCCATACTCCAGCTTTTGAGGTCAGTAGGGGCTCAAAATCATGCCTCAAGTGGGATGTCAGGATTATCACAGGACCTGATGTTAAGAGGAGTGTTGGGACTCTCTTGTGACTTCAGATGCTACCAGGTGTGGAAAGAGGATTCAGGAAGAGTTGGAGTCGTTAATTCATCTATGACTTCCCAACCCTCTGCTCCTTCACAACAATCTGGCTCTCTGTACTCACCAACATGCCCGTCACTGACCTTCGTAGCATATAAACGCGCAACAGAAACCTGGCCTGGGGTCCTCGAGGAGACTTTGCATCCAGTTCCTGGACTGCAGGAGGAAGATACCTCACAGGGTCCTGGGACAGGCCCCATGCCGCGTGTGCGGCCATACCCTCAGCAGCTATTACAATGCCTGGCCCAGGGTAAGGGTTTGCTTCACACATATCTATTGAACTGAACTGAATTTATTTGAGGCCTTTGGAGAAAAATTCAGTGACTTCACCCTAATTCTCCAAGGACACATTTTTTTTCCTGCTAACTATTTATCACCTGTAATGAGTAAAGCCTGTTAATGCCTGGCTGGGAGTCCCTCAGGCCCATGTAGATGAACAGTGGTTACGTGGTTACCAAGCCTCATATACTTTACATATGTGAAGTAGGAGCTCCGGTTGTTTTTGCGTCTTGTGAAAGATTCAGATTCCTCCTAGAATCAGCGTAGACTGGGCCCCTAGGCTCCCAACATATCCACTGCTAAGAACAAATACCTTCCATAGAACTCATTAGTTCCTAGGCATTTCCACAGAGAAATGAAAACATGTGTCCTCCCAAAGGCAAGTGCAATTGTTCCTGACAGCTTTACTCATAATAGCCCCAAGCTGCAAATAAACCAAAATTGCAAAGACAAATAAATATTTTGTGGCATATCCATGCAATGGAATACTCTTCAGAAATAAAAAGGAACAAACTTTCAGTACATAATAACAAAATAAATATATCTAAAAAATATGCTGAACAAAGGAAGCCAAACACAAAAAAGTAAATACTGGATGCCTCCCACTTACGTGAAGTTCTAGGATAGGCAAAACTAATTCATAATGGTGGAACACAAATCGGTGGTAGCCTAGAGGCCAGGGTGGAAGAGACTGACCACAAAGGAGTACAGGGGAGCTTTGCGGATGGTGGAAATGTTCTGTATCTTGTCTGCAATGGAGATTTCATGGATCTGTGTATGTATTTGTGAAAACTCATTGAATGTACAATTAAAATAAATATATTTTATTGTATGCAAATTAAATCTCAACAAAAATGACCAAAAATAAAATAAATAAAATTCTACTTTTCTCATTTAGTTTTAGCTGGATCTCTACATCCAGGACCATGCATTGCAACAGAGCAACCTCTGACATTCCAAGGCTCAGGCTCTAGCCAACTGCTGGACCAGAGCCCCGGGACTGACTTCCTCTCAAATTCAATGGTAACACAGGTCTAGAAGTCCACTACTCTGAATGTTTCTGTTTACAGAATCCTAGATGTGAGGAGATGATGATGAGTTCTTGGCAAACAAAGAGGTCCCATGAAGAGCTATTGAATTACCAGCACTTGGCACAGTGCCTTCTGAATGAATGAATGAGACAAAAGCAAAAGAAGAATATTCCCAGAGGAAACCTTAGATCTCTAGAACAGTACATACGCAAGGACTGGGAGAAGCAGGGGTGGAGAGGGAGAAAAACAGCAGCTTTGAAGAAAACCACCAGGCCAGGAAGTGCCTCAGTATTGGCTCTTACAAACCTGAGCTATGAGGTGCACCGTGTCAGTGTCTGAAAATCCTGGCAGTGGCCTTCCTCACTGAGTTCAGTGGGCCAGGCAAACAGAGCAATCCCCACTGCAGCAGATTCTCTAGCAAGGGGAATTTTATTTCCCGTGCACCTGCAACTCCCAACAAGACACATCTCCAGCCAGGACAAGCCTGTAAAATGCAACTCTCATTTCACTAAAACTCCGCGCAGAGCATCTGGCCTCTCCCAGGACGCTCCCAGGCAGGCCTGTTTTCTCTGGACCCATGTGTCTCTTGCTTACCATTGCAGAGGTGTACGTGCATCCTGAATCAATTAATCGGCATGAGTTCCTTCTCAATGACAGCCAACAAAGACATTCTAAACATGGTTTGATGTAGCTCTCGCAGCTCTTGCTTCATCCACACTCCTCCTTGGCTCATATGTAACCCATCTGTTGATGAAAAATGAATGACACACAGTGTGTCACATGTACCCATATGTTCGCTGCAGGGTTCCAGCTAGAAGTCATGCTTTGGGGGAAGCTTCAGAGGAGTATGGGGAGCAGGATCTGTTGGCTCTCCCCACTTAATAAAAGATTCCATGCCTTGGCTCCCTGGAAGAACATCTGATCAGAAATAGCAAATGTCCTACTAAGTAAACCAACATGAGAAAGGAAAATCATGAACACAAGTCAGCTGCAGATGTTAGACAGGGTGATCAAATGGCTTTATGTGGGGGTGTAAGACCACCTCAAAGGAAGCAGTAATGGCTTGAGGAGGGTAGGACAGGGGACATTTTGCTTTGCCCTGAAAGCCTGTGATGCTACCAGAACTATTTGATTCATTTGTTGATACTCTCATTCACTGAGGAGCTGAAGCTGAAGGTAACACTGTGCCTGACCAGGACCAATGGTAGCTCCTACAAGTGGTCCATCCAAGGTTTTCCACCTCTCGTCCCATCACTGAAAGCTGCTGCAGGAGTCAGCAGAGAGAGCTTCTCTGGCCTGCACCCCGCCCCCACCCCACCCCACATTAGCTTCCTCCTAAGGTCCTGGGGCAATGCTGTATCGTAGATCCAGATATACAAGCAGAACAAGAGAGTTCCAGCAGGACCTCCCTTGTTGGCCTATTAAGTAGTTGATGAATAAATAAATGTATAAATGAATGAATGAATAAGCAAAGCTGTCCAGCTAAGGTCTTGCTCAGCATCCTAATTTAATATGATAATCAGAAGAATATCAAAATGCATTTTTCGTTAAATATAACCCCCTTAAACACATAAACAGAAATCTTCCATTTCTTTCTCCATTATTCTCTTCTTTCCCTTTTTTAATAAATGAAAAAATCAAGACATATAGATGCAAAGTAACTGCTAATTTATTCATTTATTTATTGTATTTCTGCACTAGAAGCCTCATAGTAGAATATGACAGGGCGCTGTCTGAGCATCAGGGCACTGCTGTCGAAGGTATGAAGTTCTCTGATTTCTGAAGCCTGTCTTTGCGCTCAGGGCAACCCCTGGTGGTCTGGGCCCCCACTCTGCCTGCCCTGGGACGGCTGCTGATTGATGTAGGGAGAAAGCTGGGAACAAGCTGTGGCTGGAGGAGGCGAAAACTGAGGACATGCTGACGGGTCTGGGAGAGGACCTCTGCCATCTGGCTCTCCTCCCCCACAACGGCGGTGCTGGAGGAGAGGCAGGAAAAGGCAAGCACATTGAATTACTCTGGTGCATATCCTGGGACATTTCAAAGCCCCCTGCAGGAGTCTGAAATGCTCTTTAAAGCTGAACATCAGAAAGAATGAGAACAATTTCTTGTCCTGCCTATAACACATTTTGTGGATGAAGTTCAGCCTATAAGCACAGAGCTTTGGGCATGGCCGTGGTTAACTGTTTGAGGAAACAACATGGCATTTCAGAATCAGTTTGCTTTGCTTTTGATAAACACTGGGATAGGTTAAATATTTGGGGGATGAAACTACCATATTTTGCCATGAATAATGTGCACTTTTCCCCCCAAATTCTTGAGGAGAAAATAAGGATGTACATTATACATGGGCAGTACTTATTCCATATCTATTTAAATGTTTTTATTTTATTTACGCTTACATGCTAAAAGTGTAACTCTACAAAGCAATAATGATATCCATATGCAAAACAATACCCTGGAATAGGATAATTGGTTTTATTTCTAAAAATAAATAAATTAATTAATTAAATTAAAAATTAAAAATTAAAGATTTTTCTAAAAGTATGGGCCAAATATGTGGGTGTGCAGTATACATGGCAAAACATGGGTGTGCATTACATATATGGCAAAATATGGCAGCATGTGGAAGACTTTCATTCATTTCCGTCTGAAGGTAATCCTGTGGGTTTCATATGATGTGTCAGTCCGACTTGCAGATAATAAACACATTTAGATAACAAGGCATGAAAGTAGCCCTGAAGTGGCTTGGATGTCTCATTGGAACATATAAGGGTAACTTGATCAGTTAATCTCATCCCCCTTTGTCTCCATTTCCTAAGTAGCCATGTTACATTGTAAATGCTTAGTCTGGAAAGAGGAATGCTATGTTTTACTGTTTTTTTCCTTCCACAAATTCAGCAAAGGTCAAAAGACAGAATCATGTCAGGTTACCAAAGGTACATTCATACCTCCTTAGCTTCCTAGGGAGCTGGAGAGAAGTTCAAGTTCTTACTCAGAAATGTACAGGAAGTTGAGCATGAGGTCAATTTCCATCCTGCCAGGAACTGGTCTCACTGGTCTATTGCAGCAGGTGAGTAGTGCCCTTGAAATTCACTTAGCAATGTCTCCCTTCTGTTTTCAGAGAAGTGGATATTTTGCTTATTTAGGATGGATGGCTAGAAGTATCAAGCTGATCTTCAGAGGGAGTAGGAGTCACTGATTTTACAGCTTTCTCTTTCTCAATGCCCACTTGAAAGTTGAAAGTTATGAATGATGCCTTTGGTATTTTTGTCCATAGCTCTCTACACATTTACCACTGAAAGACAAGACAGATTTGCTAGGAAGACCTATAAGGGAAGAGGGGAAATAGTGATTGCATTCAACGGCACTTGACTGAAGAACATCCAAACGCCCAAATCTTGTCCTGCCAATCGCTCCTCAACCCTTGACATTCTCAAGGGAGCTACATACAGGAAGACTAATAACAAATGAGAAACAAAGTGACAGTTCATTATTCCCTTTCAGAGCTTGAAACCTAGTGATTGGTTTACTTAGGGCCTAAGAAGGACGCTCCTGCCCGTCTCCACCACACACCTTGCTTCACCTCAAATTCTGGACCCTAACTAGTTCCTTCCAGCCACATGTCATGCAACTAAAACAATGATGCACTATGGAGGCAGAGAGAGATGGCTGGGCCCTAAGGGATCCTTGGTTCTACTGCCCATTCCAACCCATGGGCGAAAAGCAAGAAACATAACAGAAGGTCACCAGAGCAGACATGGTCTTTTTATAGTACTCTGTCCGTCAGGGAACATGGCCAACCAATATTTTACACTTGGCCCAACAGAATGCCATGTCGTTCTCCATTAAGACACATGGGGGAGCTACAAAGAGAAATCGTAAAGTGGGTGAAAACAGAAGTGTCCCTTCCTCTATAAAACATTCACCCTCGCCCCGGAAAAATGTTGTATTTGAAACCCTATAAAAATAAGCTTATAAAATAGAGGAGGCTTCTTCGGTAAAATTTAAAATATATATTTAGTGTTGGGAAGTTGATGAAATAAGGAGTAATTACTTAATTAGGAGAAATTTTCACTTTTCAAAAATCCATGATTTCATAGAAAGAAATTTTGACTTTGTGAGGTCCAACCATTTTGGGCAGACACTTGAAATCTGGATCCCCCAAAACAGACTACATAGATAAATGTAAAAATTCAGTCTTAATGTTTTTGAGATTATCCTGGTAACAGATTTAATTGAAAGTGTAATCACAAGAAAATGGCCCCAAAGGATAAATGCATTCATGGGAATGGCATTAACCAAGGAGAATGATCCAGGAAAAATCAGAGATGGAAGGAGTAGTTCCCAGGTCAGTAGAGGAAAATGATAGCACTATAAAGTCAGCATATTTTGGCAAATTCTCGTCTAGTGTCTGAAGGAATAACCATGCAGGTGGTGGTTGCACTCTACTGGTCCATCAGTTCAGGGAACCTATCAACACATCTGAGTCTGCCCAGCAGAACTTTGTGAGACGTCCCTTTACAAGGGAGATTAACAGCAAAGGCGGCTACTCCCAGAGTCCTTTGGGCCTGTTCTGGGTAATTTGCAAGGCCAGAAAGCTGATGTACCCAAACTTCCTGACTTTTTATTACTACTCCAGTCAATTTAGATCACACAAGTAAACTACAGAACATAATTTTCAGTATTAAGCACCAAAACTCGGACACTGAGGGCCTTTTTCTTCCATGAGGTAGAAAAGGTATTATAAATCATTCTATCAAGAAGAAACTGATCTCTCATATTGGATCCCTCACATTTAAAGGCATGGTCTTGGCCTCAGCCAGTGTGGCTCAGTTGGCTGGGTACTGTCCCACAGACACAAACGTTGCTGGTTCGAATTCTGGTTGGGGAACATACTTGGGTTGTGGGTTTGGTCTTGATAGATGTTTATCTCTTGCATTGATGCTTCTCTCCCTCTCTCTCCCCCTTACTTCCCCTCTAAAATAAAAAATTAAATTAACTTTTAAAAGATTTCTTTAAAAACATGGTCTTGGTTACATAGGGAACATTTTAAGGAAATGACACGGAACAGCTTTCTGCCTGGCTCTCTGCATCTTGCTTGCATTCTGCATTGTCTGTATGAACTTGTTCAGGTTTTGTCCAGCCTGTGTATCTGTGATAACTTGAACAATCTTGCAAGGGGAGACTTCTTTCTAAATCTTTGTCACTGAACTGCCCACATTAGTGAGGAAAGCCTCCTTATAGGCAATGTATATATGTGTACATTTTTAATCAAGACATACTCTTTTCTACAGAAAATCAAAATCTGGGTAGTGAGTTCACAAAAGAAACTATGTGTATTTAACCTACATCTCAACATAACAATATACTGGGATGTCTCTCTGGAGCACTTCACTTGATCCTGTCATATAAATCACCTCTGAGTTTGGTAGGAACGCAATTGGTTTTCAGTCTTGCAGCATTAGTACCAGAAGCATGTGGAGGGCGACTTCCTGACTCCCATAAATCCCACAGCAATGAGGGAACTGGGTGCAGCATTCCGGACAAGTGAAGTACAGAAAACACTTTGAGAAACTTGGGTCTCTAGGAGGTTGCCAGGCTTTTATTCGCCACATGTGTACCTCTTGCTCCGCAAATGGAAGGATCAGTGACTTCAGGAGATCCTCCCCAGAAGAGATGGGGCTATTCTCTAACCGGATTACCAATGTATTCAGCTAAAGTAGGTTGAAAACTACTCTTGTCAATCAGGTTTCTGAGAGCGTAGATTTTTAGGATTCAGATGGTACTGTGCAAATAGGAGAGGCAGAGAGAGAAAAACTACTTATGTGCTCCATTAATTCATTCAGCCAATATCTCTTAAGTACTCTGATGTTCACAGGACTACTTACGTCAGCATGTAACAGAGTGAAAGGCTGGATCACAAAGTTGAGCACACGGTCGGGGATGTATGAGTCATTACTTTCTCCAATCATTTGGAAAATTACTGTGCTCTGCTGCCAAAGCATAACCACATTCCTGGACAGGAAGGGATGCTGAAGCTTCCAATGGTGAAGTGTTAGGGCAGCCTATTAATGGGGACAGCTTTTTGCTTTGTTAATGGGTAGCCTGGCTGAACCTGTAGGAAGAATCTTAAATGTGGACTAGAAACAGCACAAAAGAAATATGGTAATCTATCTCAGAAGCAAGAAGACATGGGGAAAGACCTTGAGAAATCTCTGAGCTCCACGCCTCTCAGCACATCTACATTTATTATAGATGAGAAAAAAACTTATTGGTTTTTCCTTAAACAATTCAGGTAGGATGTACTGTATTCTTTAAAACTCAGTTTCAGAAATAAATGCAACTATTACATTTATTATTAACTGCTTTTCCCTTCTTTCCTTTACTTAGATTTCTTTGAAAAAAATATTTTCAAAAAGCCAGGTCTTTCATAAAGTGAGATTCCCAAATTCTCATTAAAAGATGCTAAAAATGACTGAACTCTGGTTTTACTAAGGGAACATTGTTATATATTCATTATTTTGCCTGCCATGGAGATTAAAACATTTTCTCTAATCCTACAGCATCCTTTTCTCTACATATTTATAGACTGGCCCTGCTTCAGCTTTCTTGTCTTTGCAGACTATTTCTTTTGAAACAAAAACTGACAACTTTCCATTTCAAATAAAACAAATAAAGCAGGCTATGAAAACTGACATCACTTAAATCTGAATCATAGGCTTCCAGCCAGCCAGTACAACCTTACAACTCAGAAAAAAGCAAGAGACATTACAAAGGATTTGGAAGGGGCAGGTGGGGGGTAGTGGGGGTAAGGTAGGGGAGCAATGATTAAAATCCTTGAAACTCTCTGAATTTATAGATGCCATTAAACTTTACTACAAAATCCTTTAAAGTAATGTGTTCCTAATTTTACCATTAAATGAGGCTGGTGTATCAAGTGGAACTATTTGCATAATAATGACAAAAAAGTTTTAGGAAAAGTCGGGTTGACTCATCTGAAACTTAAATTCGAATTCCTGAGCAGCTTCTGACTAATGAGCCTGAACCATTCAGAATTGTCCCAACCCTCTTCTTTAGCAGTAGAAAGGGGATTATGTAAAGATCTGGGGGGAAATTTACAATACATACCTAGGTTTTGCAAACTTCTCCTTCCACAAAGCCACACCAGGAGAATAGGGCAAATATATCTGTCTAGGAGCTCTGCAAATTTAGCCTGAAGTTGCCCATTTTCTCTTTAGCACTTACATGTATTTGAACTAATGACATAATATATTCATCTCTGTAAAAATATAAATGCTCTAAGTTATTGGCTAATTAAAATCATGTTCCCCCCCCATATTAATTAGGCTATGGGCTACACTGCTGTATCAATAAGATCCCAAATATAGTTGCTCAAACCAGATGTCCTACTTCTCACGCCCACAGTCTGGAGACAGCAGCTTGTTAAGAGCAGCACTACTCCTCGAGGACGTCCAGGGACCCGACTTCCTTCCATGTTGTTGCTCCCTACCCCTTAAGGCATCACCCTTGTCTGGTCAAAGCTCACTCGACTCCAAATCTATGTTTCAGATTGGGAAATGCAGAAAAGTGAAGATGAGTATCATTTCCACTTATAGTTCATGGATTACTCACGTGGCTACAAATCGATGCAGAGGATGGAAAACAATTTCCAATTTACATGTGACCGGCAAAACGAAAGTAAAAGTCATGCTACAGAAGCATATACCACATTCATCTTATAGATTTATGCATGCATGTCAACTGATTTATTTCCCAGGAGATGCCCCATAAAAGGACACTATAAGACATGAGTCTGCAAAAATTTCCTGTAAAGAATAAGGCAGTAAATATCTTAGGCTTTCTTGATCATATCCTCTTGGTTGCAACTACTCAACTCTGCTGTTGTAGTACAAAAGAAGCTGTAAGCTACATCAGTGGTCCCGACCTTTTTGACACACCAGGGACTGGTTTTTCCACCAACAGGGTCTTGGCGGGGGGGCGGGGGGGGCAAGGATTGGGGACAGGACCTTAGGCTGGGTTGGCAATCAGGAGGCAGAGCTTAGGCGAAGCCACACTTGCTCACAAGCTGTTCACCCCTGCAGAGGACGGGGCTGGGCGAGGTTGTGGGGTGGAGTCAGGAGGCAGAGCTCAGGCGAGCTTCCCTCCTGTGGGTTCCTAACAGCCTGTGCTCAGCGGTTGGGGGAACCCCCTGGACTACATGACGACATAAAGTACAGCGGTGTCCAACCCACAGCTGGTGCACCGCACGAGGCTCAGGATGGCTATGAATGTAGCCCAACACAAAACCGTAAATTTACTTAAAACTTTTTTTTTGCTCTTCAGCTTTTGTGAGTGTTTGTATATTTAATGTGTGGCCCAAGACAATTCTTCCAGTGTGGGTCAGAGACGCCAAAAGGTTTCATTCATAATTACTGTAAACAAAAGTGCTTGACTGTTGCTTTAGTTATCTATTACGGCATAACAAATTACTATACATTGAGATGTTTAACTTAGAACATATTTGTTATTTCACAATCACCATGCGCCAGGAGTCTGGGGCTGCATGCAGGAGGATCTCACAGGGCTGCGATCGTGACTAGCAGGGCCTGTGTTCCCATCTGAAGGCTTGCCTGGGAGAGAACTCACTTCCAATCTCACTCTGACTGTTTGCGGATTTACATCCTCATGGCTGCAGGGCTGAGGGCCTAGGGCTGTAGCTTCTTGCTGGCTATTGGTCATCCTCAGCTCCTCACCATGTGTCTGTCCAGAGCCCCTCTCATAACATGACAGCTTGCTTCTTCAAAGTAAGAAGGGAGAAAATCCCTAGAATGAATTTGGTGGTGCAAAAGAATTTTACATAACATAATAATAACGGGTGCGACATTTTATTATCTTCGCCATATTCAGTTGGTTAGAAGCAAATAACAGGTGCTTGCTGCCTGCACTCAAGGGGAGAGGATTAGACTGAGATGTAAATACCAAAAGACAGGAATGACTGAGAATCTGTCCATCATAGCTGTGTTCCAATAAAACTTCATAAAAGCAAGTGACGAGCTAAATGAGGACCTCAGGCCATGGTTTGCTGGTGCCCGTTACAATGAATAAGAGGAAGAAGATGTTGTCTAAGGTAAGAAGATACAGAAATTCCTTGAATAGAGTTAAAAGTTAGATTTCTCAGAGCCAGAAGAGCTATGTAGAAAGATAGTTATAGAAAAAAAATTCCAATTCTGGTCCCATCCCATAAAACATCCACTACCTTATTTTATTAATAAAAAATTAAGAGTGGGAAAGATCAGCATTACGTTTGAACCCAGTAGTCGTAAGACTGAGTTATTATTGGAACTCCAAGTAAAGTCAAAGTGAAGGGCTTCATAGCAAGCTTTCTGCAATTCAAACCTGACCTGGAACAATTTCAACAGCAAGCCTGCTCATTTTTTTAAAGTGATTATGAAAGCGACAGCTAACACTTATTATGTGATTAGTGCATATCAAGAATTATGCTATTTAATATGAATTATCTCATTGCATCTTCATAACACTCCCATGTTATTTAGATTATTATTTCCATTAGAAAGATGAGGAAACTAAGCTTTAGCAAACTAAACACAAAAAGTAGTAGAAATACGATGTGACTCGTTGTCTGTCCCGAGGCTACAGACACTTACATTTTATTTGAAGAGTAATGGGAAGGTCTTTGAGGAGTTTCAGGCAGGGAGAGTGTAGTTGGCATGACTACTGTTTTAAAAATATTAGATCTGTGTGAAGACTGGACTGAAGCGGGACTAGAGTGGAAACAGGGTGGTCCACAGCAAAGATGATGGTCACCTGGAAACAGGAGTGTCCTCAATATTTGTAGGATATTTTGGTGGTAGAAGTGACTACATCATACTGTGCTCTCTTCTTCTTCACTACATTCTAGCCACACTGACCTTCTTTGGTCCTGGAAAAGTGCTAAGGCTCAGGGGTGTCCAACCTGTGGCCCACAGGCTGCATGCGGCTCAGGGGGGCTGTGAATGCGGCCCAGCACAAAATCGTAAATTTACTTAAAACATTATCAGATTTTTTTTTATACTATGTGTTGCAATGTATTTAATGTGTGGCCCAAGACAACTCTTCTTCTTCCAGTGTGGCCCAGAGAGGCTGAAAAGTGGGGCACCCCTGTAAGCCTCTTCCGATGGACATTGACTAAGCCAGTCTACTTGTTTGGAGCACTGTTCGCTGTTCCTCTATTGCTTCATTCTAACCCAGGCTATAGGACTTGGCACAAATCTCGTTTCCTCAGAGAATCTTTCCTTGATGCCCTGAGGTCCCATCTTTTATTTTCTTAATGGAATTCAATTATTTTTAATCCCATACTTGTTCACAATTTATTCATATTTTGTTTTAAAAAACTAACACATTAAGCTTCAAGAAGCCAAGAACTATATTTATTTTGCTCATCAGTGTTAACATACTACCTCGAGTACACAGCTCCTGGTACCATGGGAACCCACTGAATATTTGTTGAGGAAAGGAATGTCTAACCTTAGTGCCCTTATACTTGGATACTGTGCTACTGCCTCTCCCATTTGCTGGTTTTAGAAGTGGTTTCCTCTTCAACTCCTCAGGAGTTGGCAATACAACATACCCAAAGTAATTAGTGATGTTCCAGTCTTCAACCCACTCTCACCCACCACACTCTTCCCAAAACCTGATCCCAGGTTAAGAGAATATTGAGAATGAAATGTACCATGGGAGGGAGGGACTACTGATGTTAGTCTGAAGCTAGGTATATTTGAAAAATAGGTATAAGAATAGTACCTCAGTTCTTTTCTAACAAGCAATGTCCAACTCTCATACAAGACACATTTATTTGCTAAGATAGTAGGTCCCAGCCCTGACTTGTCCTTCCACCCATCTTCCTTCTGTTAAAAAGTAACCTGCATGTCATACTTTCTTGAAATGATATCTTCTTTGACTTCTGTATTGAAACAATGATGGTGCCTTAGAGAATGAAATGATCTGCAGTTAAATATAGTTCAGGAAAAATTACGTTCTTGGTTGGAATTAGACCTTTTACTTGTCCTTTCTTCAGTGCTGTTGGTCAGACTTCCTTGAACTAGACCAGTGGAGAGAAAACTACTCCCAACATTTTTCTATATGTTTGGATACACTCTTAGGGAATATAAAGCCAGCTCTTCTAGGGGGCATAACACAAGCTACTGTTAGAAACTTCCTTTTGAACTGTCACATTTAATTTAGATGCCTACATTGGTAGTTATCTATTAAACCAATGAAAACTTCTACCTTTCTAAATGGTGAGGAAGGCCTAACAAATCAACTTGAGATGATACATGTTTATTTGTACATAAGAAGTCTGAAACATATTAATCAAAATGTTTATAGTAGGTAGTTCCCTCTGGCATCCGGCAGAGCAGAGCATTAAAAAAAAGAGAGATCCCGCAAAACACATATGGAAACAAATCTCATTGTATTATAAACATGTGTTCCAGATCTCCTGTCAGTGGAAGTTTGAGTTTACAAACCTTTTAAATGGATCAACTAATAATATTTACTTTCTGAAGTAATCCAAACTCCCAATCCTTTTAAGCAACAATATAGAACACACTTATAAAGAAGGGTATAAATTCTATATATTGAACATTTACTTGGGAAACATTTAACACCAACATTACTTGGATACCTGATATAAAGAATATGATTTACTATCAATGGTTCTGTCTGTTTAGGACATTTTGAAATCAAATTCCTTAATGTGAAGAAAAGCCATGTTTGAATCAATCTGTCTCTCTCATTTTCTCCCCCTTCCTGGGTCCCTCCCTCTCTGTGTCTCTGAAAACAATATAGAACAAATATTTGATTCATAAAAATTCAACTGATATTATTTTACCTAAACATACTCATATTTATATATATTCATATGTTTACCTAAACATACTCATATTTATATATATTCATAGCATAAAGTACTGTGCTAATTCTAAGAAAAAATTTATTGACTAAAATTAATTAACATATATATATAGAAAGTGAATGTAAAAGTTATGTTTTGAAATTTTAAGGATACCCATTTAGCATTTATTACAATTCTTTTTAGTCATAATCTGAATCTGTCTCCCATACTATGAAGTGAATCATTATTAATCTGCAGCACAAAAAAAACCATACAAAAACCTGGACTGTTATTAAATCATGAAACTCAGATAAAAAATTAAAATGCAGAGAAGCCCACACTGGAATTACCCGATACACTAGTACTAACTCTATTTTTTTAATTTTATTTATTTATCTTTAGAAGGGAAGGGAAGGAGAGAAGGAGAGAAATATCAATGTATGGTTGCTTCTCACAGGTCCCCTGCTGGGAACTGGCCTGCAACCCAGGCATGTGTCCTGACGGGGAATTGAACTGCGATCTTTTGGTTCGCAGGCCTGTGCTCAATCCACTGAGCTACATCAGCCAGGGACACTAACTCTATTTTTAATTGCTTTCCTATATTATTTCCATAGCAAAATATACTCATTATATTCAAAGAAAAATACTGTACTGTGACTGCATGTGGCTGCTTTCTTACTTTTATTAAGGTAATTACTGGAGTTCTTGTATCCAGGGATTCTGTAGGTATCATCAAGTATGTAAAAAAAAAGCTTGTTAGGCAATAAAGCACAAATAGGACAGTAAAAACAATATGGCATTCACTTCTGTTTTTTTTTTTTAAACAGAAGTGCTCTCAACAATTGCTTGCTGTTGGCTCATGGAACCAGAGAATGTATATTGGAACCTCAGTCCTCAGGAAATGATTTCTCTTAGCTATTATTTGTCTAAGAAGTGACAAACCATATAATTTACAAGAAGAAAACTACTGAATCCTTCAGAAAACACAACCTGGCAGTCTATCTTCAAAGCAAAACAATGAGGTGGCAGGCGTGTGCTGGAGAAACCAGTCGTCAGGAGCATCATGTAAGGGAATCCAGCTGTGCCTGTATGGTCTCCAGCTATTTACAGAGACAAAAAAAAGAGAGAAAGTTGGTGAGGAGAGAGAAATTCATATGAAGTACTGTTCAGAAACATGCAAATGGAAGGGAAAGAACAGCACTGGCAATTATGTCTATTAAATACATTCACATGACAGTAAATATACCACTTAACATTTTTCTTTTTATGTGAAAATATTAGAATTTGTGCTTGCTAAGTTTTTGAATCTGTAAAGGATGATTTCTAAATACTACTGTTTTAAACACACACAGCTGTTTCATTTTAAGAGATCACCACGTAAGATTTTCAAAGAGGATGGTGGTTTCCTAGATTACAAAAATCAGTTTTTGGAGAAAACCATAAAATATGCTCAAAGATAAATCTTTAAGGACTGCTCTCTTTTCCCTTACACCCAGAAATAAAAATATTTAACACTGCTTTATATGTAAAGTGCCAGCGTGGCTAGGTACCACATAATTCATCACTTATTGCTTTAATTAAAGCCATTTCCATTTCTTCCAGATTTAGTTTATCGGATTCTCTTCATCTCAGCAATGCTTCCTACTGTGAAACATAAGGTGTTTACAAGTGAATTTTAAAGAACTTAGTTCCATAATAGGGCATTTAAAAATAAAAAATTCAGAAAATGAAAGAAACATAAAAAAACTACTTATCAGAAATTATTTTTAAAACACTGACCTTGTTATAGAAATCAAACAGCTCCTTGTGACTGAATTCCACAAGAACCTTTTCCATATTCTGTAAGAAAGAAGAAAAAGAATTCAGTTGTACACAATTTTTACAGCATTTTTTCTCTCCAGCTAGCCCCCCCCCAATATGGCATATTATTTATTCTCTGAGAGGTTCTAAAAAAGATACTTACCCTCTGTACTTAACACACCATTGTTCCTAGAACTCACAAATGCACTTAATAACACTCCACTTTAGCAAAACATTTCAACACTATAGGGACATCTGTTCTTTAAGTTGACTCCACAGAAGTTAATAAAATAAATGCAAGCAAGAGAAAATTTCATTATCTATTTTTTCAAGACCGAGATAATACATGAGATTATATTTCATCTTTCTCAGCAGTCTATTTGAAATCTAGAAAATGCCCTTACATAAAGACACTGGAGGCGGCATATCTGATTGAACCCATCCAGCCATTAATGTCTCACATCAGCACAGCTGCTGCCCCCAAGCATCTGACAGTATGATCTTAACCTGCTGAGACTGCTACCTTTTTAAATGTATACACTCAGCAAAAGTTAACCATTAATACAACGGCTTCAAAGCCAGGACTTAAGCTCCTTCCTTTACCTCACATGCCACACAGAGAAACCTTTACGGACGCCCCAGCTGCTAAACCACACTGTGCACGTTCGCACGGCGGCGCGGTGCAGTCGAGCCCAATGTGCTCCAACGGGCTCTAGGCTGCTTTTGTAAACTGAGGAAACAAACTAGTTTCTGAGATTGTTCAAACATGTCTGTTTAACTCAAGGTGCCTTTGGGAAATAAAGTTAGTGAGAAAAGGCCAAGAATGTGCTACCTGCTCGGACCACACTGTCATGCCCACATGACCTTAAAAAGCCGCAGGACTGAAGGAGTGGAGAACTGTTGCAGACGCTGAGTCCTGTACCTGAGTGGCTGTGGTCCTTTCCAACATTCTAGTCATTCTAGACCTCATGTCTGTGTCAAGTTCCTTTGTTTTATCTTTTCAAAATTTATTTCCATTTCTATTTACAAAGACAACATTTTCAAAACGACTGATCTCCAGCTCACCCAGTTGAGTCCAGAGAGCTGTGGCACCCACTTTTCATGAAGCTGAAGCCCACAGGATCAAATCCTATACTTCGTTTTTTCTTTTACACCCACCCAAGTATTTAAGCTTTAAAATGAATGAAGAAGCATATATTCTTTAAGGCCTCATCCTTTAGGAATGATTTAAAACTATGAAGTCTTCAAATTGCACTAGAAAGACTAGTTGGCTAGCTGTCGCCTAGCGTTAAACCCTGAATGTGAATCAGCATCTCTGAGCAGTGCTGTGTCTCCTCCCAGCGGTTAAAGGGGGACGACAGGCCTGGGTATAACCCTAAGGAAAAGCAAGGCAAGTTCATCACTGCGCAAGCAAAAAGTTAGGAGGTACTGAAGACTAAGTAAGTGTGTCAGCAACCGATTTGCTGTATCCCTGGAGGTAGCATCCAAGCTATTTCCTGAATTTTACTTTGCTTGGTTTCAAGGTAGCATTTCCTAAAACATTACATTGTAGAAAAAGAAGAAAAGTAACTTTGAAAATTTACTTCTTAAAATAACAATAGCTGAAACAATTGTGTGTATTTATAATTTTAATATCTTGCATTTACTAAAATACTTAGTCCTAAGAAGAAAAAAAATGCTGATACCCAAGATAAAATATGCAAAGAACCTACACCAGCTGAATCACTGGTAGCTAGTTATCATTATCACTTCCCATTCAACTCACAATGACAGAGAAGACCACAAGAATATGGGAGAATATGGAAGTGGTTTTATGAGATTATCTTTAGAATTTGAGAATCTAAGTCCATCCACAGAGCGGCCAAGGGCAGTTCTTCTTTAGGAAGGTAACTATGGAGCTTAGGATAATGATAAAAAGGGAAGGGGTGCTGGTCAGCTTCCCACATTGCCATGCTCTGATCTGAAACCCCTGAGTCCAAAATTTAAAATTCAAATCTGGTCTTCTAGTACATTATTAAAGTACCTTATCCAAAAAGTAATATAAACCCTGGCTGGTGTGACTCAGTGGATTGAGTGCTGGCCTGTGAGCCAAAGGGTCTCAGGTTCAATTCCCAGTCAGAGCACACGCCAGGGTTGCTGGCCAAGTCTCCAGCAGGGGGCATGTGCGAGGCAACCACACATTGATGTTTCTCTCCCTCACTTCCTCCCTCCCTTTCCCTCTCTAAAAATAATAAATAAATAAAATCTTTTTTAAAGGAGTATAAGTTTAATTTTATATAACAGGTTATTAGCTTTATTTATGATTTTAAATGTAGACATACAGTCCAAGGTCACCATTTTTATTCTTGCAAATACTTTTCCATACTCTGGACCTGGGCATGGAAAATGGGCCTGATCAAAATCTTTCCTGAGACCATGACATTTTAAGGAAAACACTCTTAGCTTTCCCTGGGAATATAACTAGAAAGTCACATATCTGCTCATCAAGCCAGAATCAATTCTCTAACTTCATTGTTTACTCCTCCAAAAATGTCTGGATGGTTCTGTCCATGAAGGAAGTATGTTTTCAAACAATTTCTTTTCAGTTTAATGTCAGGACACAAATCAGTGCAGTCCAGACCCAACAAGGATTAAGAAAAGCATTATGTTTAATGGGAGTTCAATTATTAGTATTTACAGGTATTTCCCTTTGTCTGCCTCTCTATGTATCTTCCCACACTTTATATACTCCTGGGCTTCACCCCAACTCATGGTTTATTAGTGTCTTCAAGAGAAGAAGAGGAGGAAATAAATGGAAATTCAAACTCTCCATATCTCAGCTCCCAGTAGCAACTCCAACAACAGGCTTTCTGGAGGAAGGTGTAGAAAATCCTGGCAAAGTCATTTTATAAGCTGAATTTGACAATGGATTTCATTATCCATGTGTCTACTTCCTGTCTCTCCCTGTTAATAGATATAGATAATGAGACCTGACTAGTTGGTCCTACTTTTTCCCTCAAAGAGTCAGAAAGATAGTCTGGATAATAAGATGTGGCCTACTATGCCACGCTAAACAAGAAAAATATCTCAGAGGATAGTGTGGAACCAACATAAAAGGCATAAAACTACAGTTGCAAGTTATCAAATGTATTGTCATCTTGTCAGTCATATACCAAAGCTATTTTAAACTTAAATATATTTCTAATCTTACTTGGTGAAACCAATTAAGTACCTACTTTTATATATGTGCATATATCTCATACACATCTGTCTATATGTATACATACACACCTTTACATTGCATGGTACTTCACTTTTCACAGTCAAGTGTTTAAGAAAAAAATTTACATGAATATTATATCCTCATTCTTACAGTAATTGGGTACAAATGATTTGTTCATACAAGGAAAACTATTTTAAACTAAAATATGTTAAAGGAAGAATAATTCATACGGAGAGTTTATACTGTCTTCCAAAGAAATATAATTACTAGATAATGAATATAATTTATTTCTGGGAGGATGTTCTGTTGCTTGCTTGTTTAACAGGAGTATCAGCTGATACTGCTGTTATTTAGCATAACTCATTGGAAACATTTATTATGTTTGGCAAAAAAGGAAGTAATTTAATAATAGCTAATTAGACCAAGATAATGCTATTACATACCCTTCTGCATTAAATGAATTTTTTAAACATAAAAACGAAGTCAGTAGATATGACAGATTTCTGTTTTATTTTGCTCTGTTGTTGTTACTGTCTTGCTGGGGTGCAGAGGGTGGCTGATTTGAACCGAGCCGTCCACCCAACAGCGTGACCCCTCCTGAGACAAAAGGGCCTTTATGTGAGGTATCTCGGAGGAGGCTACTGCTAACGATACCTGCTCGTGGGAGAATAAAGCAGGGTAACATTTTCCTTAAGTCTTCTTGGTTCCACACCATCTTCTTTAATCTAACTTTCTGCTTTTATTTCCCACGAGACCCTCCACGAACCTGCACTCCAACCAAAGTGGTAAACTCACCGTCTCCCACATACCCCACACTTTCTTTCCTGTTTGTGCTCCCGTGGTCTCCTACTCTCAGATGAATGTGATTCTAAATAGCTAAGGTAAAACAAAAAGCTAAAAGAAAATAAAAGAGTATCTCCATTACCTGGGGTATATAAAGACTCTTTTAAGAAGGATGAAAATATACTAACGATGTAATCTTTAGTTAGTATATAAGCTGTTAGTAAGTATACTAACTATAAAAAATGATTGCTAAATTAAAATACATCAAATTCAGAACTTGCATTCATCAGGACATATCATCAGAACAGTAAAAAGGTTAGCCACAGACGCTCATATACAGAATACATAAAAACCCCTACAAATCAACCAAAGAGACAAAACTAAGTTTAAAAATGAGCAAGAACATATGTCACATCATTATATTGTACACCAAAACTAATACAGTATCATATCAACTGTATCTAAAAAAAAAGGCCACCTGAGTGATGGTGGTATTTGGCTGTGGAGAAGGAAGAAACGATCAGATTCTTATCATGCCAGATTACATTGTTAAAAGGGACTCCAGCTAATGTAAATGGTACAGAGACCTGGCTGGTGGCAGGATGCAAGAGGGGTAGGAATTAACAACTAGGGACACAGCCCTTCTCTTGGTAGATTTCCTGGCAGTTTCCCCAGCTGAGAGAGATACATACAAGCCCCCCAAGAGTGCCCCAGATTTGACAGACTTGCTCTGATTTAAAAAAAAAAAAAAAAAGAGAAAAGACACTTGAACAGACACTTAAGAGGAGGATATCTAAACAGCCCCCAAACTTACAAAAATATATTAGAAACCATACTGCTGGAAGGGATGGAAATTTGTATAACCATTCTGGAAACCTGTTGGCAGTAAAGCTGAACATATTCATACTCTATGACTCAGAAGTTCACTCTTAAGTATAATACTGCACTCAACAGGACTGTACACATTTGGACACCATGAGAATCAGTACAAGAATATTGATAGTGCACTACTCAAAAGAACACAAATGTGGAAGTAACCAAAATTCCTTTCAACAGAAGACTATACAAATAAATTGTAGTATAGTAATACAATGAAATGTTATACGGACATTAAAATAAACTATAGTTAAATACAACATCATGCATGATACTCAGAAACATAATGCTGAATGTCAAGAGATGGAAACTGAAGAACATATACCAATTGATTTCATTTACATGAAGTTAAAAAAAATAACAGAAAGGTCTTAGAGAAAAATACTTAAGGGGTAAAACTACAAAGTAAAGCAACAAAGTTACCACCAGAAGTATCAGAATAGTGATCATCTCTGCATGATTGAAGAGAGGAGGAAGTAATTGGGAGGAGATGTAAGAACAGCTTCTGAGTAAATGGCAGCAATTTATTTCTTAATATTGGTGGTGGGTGAAAAGGTTTTCTTTTTATAACAAATCACTGTGCTCCTTTTCTGTATGTGTGCTATATTTCCCCAATAAAAAATAAAAAGATAGCATTGTTATATGTGAAATTCCCTCACTCATTTTATTCAATAATTATTTATTAAATGTTTACAGGGCCTGTTACAGGCACTACATTCCAGCTGATAAAGACAGACAACAAACAAGATATGTAACCACAACCATAATAGTGGATCACATGCATTTAGAAATGCTTGTTCGTGGTCAGTGCAAAGAAGAACAATAAAGCAAGGACAGGGAATGCATGCTTGGGCGTGGTGGTCAGGAAAGGTCTCTCTGAGGGCGGACATCTGAAGGAATATTTAAAACAAGTGAGGGATTAAAAACTCACAGAACGGAAGAAAATATCTGCAAATCATTACCTGATAAGAGTATAATACCCAAAGTTATAAATAATACCTATAATTCAACAACAAAAAGACAAACCCAATTAAGCCAACTAAAATTAGGCAAAGAACTGGAACAGACTTTTCTCCAGAGAAGATATACAGTACAAATGGCAAGTAAGCACATGAAAAGATATTCAACACCACTTTATACCTAATAGGAAAGGTATAATTTTTTTAAAATAGTGGAAAAACAAGTGTTGGTAAGGGTATAGAGAAACTGAAATCTTCATACACTGCTAGTGGGAATGTAAAATGGTACAGCAGCTGGTGAAAACACTAGCAGTTTCTGAAAAAGTTAAACCAGAATTACCTATGACCCAGCAAATCCACTCCTGAGTATGTATGCCCAAAAGAACTGAAAACAGGGATGCAAAAAGATGCTTGTACACCAATATTTACAGCACCTTTTTGACATCTATTTAAGGCAATATGTTGGGATTTTGATGAAAAGATTTTGATAAGAGATGGCAGAGGAGGTAAGGAATATAGAGATGATATTCAGAGCAGTGCATTTTGTATATTCTTACTCACTCTTCCATCGACCACCAGGTTAAGCCTGTTACATAATGACTTTTGTCTCCCCCAAATTCTTATGTTGAAACCCTAACCTCTAGTACCTCAGAATGTAACTATAAATGGGGAGTCTTTAAAGAGGTAACTATGACAAAATGAGGTCATGAGAGTGAACCCTAACACCCTGGTAACCTTGTAAGAAAAGAAGATGAAGATATGGACACACACGGAAGCAAGACCGTATGAAGATACTGGAGGAAGACGGCCACCTGCAAGCCAAGCAGAGAGGCCTTAGAAGAAACCAATCCTGTCAACACCCAGATCTCAAACTTCTAGCCTCCAGAACTGTGAGGAGATGCATTCCTGTTATTTACGCTACCCAGTCTGTGCAGCCCTAGCAAACTAATATAGATATCCCATTACTTTTTCTGGAATGGATGGAGAGCTCTTTAAGAACAGTGGACAGACACTGAAGAGTTTTAAATTTAAGAATGATATGAATAGCCCTGGCTTGTATGGCTCAGTGGATTGAGCGTCAGCCAGTGAACCAAAGAGTAGCCTGTTCAGTTCTCAGTCAGGGCACATGCCTGGGGTCCCCAAGGGGGGGGTCACATGATAGGCAAGCACATATTGATGTTTCTCTCCCTCTCTTTCTCCTTTCCCTTCTGTCTAAAAATAAATAAAATCTTTTAAAAATGATATAAATATATTTACAACCATTCTGGCTTTTACTTGTAAATAAATTGCAGTGGGCCAAACTGGAGATGGACAGACCAGTTAGGAGGCAAAAGGTCTAATTTTCCAGTGAAATCCATTCAAGCCACTAACATTATTAACTAAACATATACAGATTAGAAGATTTACTCTCTTTCTTCTGCCTTATATATGTAAGATTACAACTAAGAACTCATTTAGAAAGTTAATTACTTATAATTTTGAAGCTGGTCTCATGCATTAATACCAGACTTAAACTTTCTGCATCCTATTGAAAACACTGCAAAGTAAAAATTAAAGTGAAAAGATTAACATCCTGACAATTCCTTAAAAAATATATATTTGTTCACCCATTCCTTTTAATTTTTAATTTGTACTCCTATCTACGAGTACTTGGATAATGGTGCACACAGCCATTAGCAAAATTTCCATAACAACAGAATTAAAGGTCTTCAGAGAGATCTAACTTGATGAAAGCTGAGAGTAAAAATATCCTTTGCTTCCCTGTTTGTTAGAAATTAGGAACATATATACATTTTCCAAGAGAGAAATGCATTAGTCTCTTCACAAATTACCCCAGCAGAAATATCCTGTATATAATACTGATATAAGCCAGAGAATAATTACACCAAATTTACATTGCTTACCTTTTAACCTTAAATTGAATATCAGAATCAGAAATGATACAATTACTTTTCACCCAGAAAATTAAGAGTAGAGGATACGAGTAACCTCTACTCTTACATCTTACCCTAGCTGAATCTAAATAAGGAGGAAGGGTTTTCAGGCAACTACAAAGGACATACAGACAAAACCAAGGTGGGCACGATCAGGGGATGGAGGTGGGGATGGCTGGGGTGGGGGTGGGGGAATGCAGACAACTGTACTTGAACAACAATAAAATGAAATAAATACTTTGCTAGGTAGTTCCCTCCTTTTAAGTTGTAGAAATAAAAAGCAGGGCTAAAAATTAAATAATATCTCAAGTTTTACTGAATGAATTATAAAACAAAAATCACTAGGCACCATTTATAAAGTAAATACACCTATAGATTATATTCTGTATAACTGTATTATAAATATAGTCCAGTATCTTTGCTGTTATTATTTGTTGACTATCTTCACGAATTATTATTGTTAAAAAAAACTAGGGATCTAATTTAAACTCCCACCATAGACTGAAAAAACTATGAAATTCTATTCATACATACAAGCCTTCTGTTCATTTCTGTCACTCAGTCATTCAGTACACATTTAAAGAGTACCGATAAAAAAAGTAAATAAACCCTAGGGAGGAATATATCCTTGACGCAAGAAAGGTCTTTCTCTAAGTAGGCAGACTGCCCTTCGTAGCTAAGCTCCCAACTTTTGGAAGAATGTACATGAACAGCAGGAAGGAAGGGATCCTCTGCTCATCTGTCAGATCAGTGGAATCAATCCTACCAACCAAAAGGGTGACAGATGTTACAGACAGCTCTGTCTCAGCAGGTGCCAGCTTGAGAGGTGCAAGCAAAAGCATTCTGGGTAGAGGGTGAGGGCAAATTTCCACTCTTCTGAGGGGAAGCTTGCCTACATGATTTCCCAAGGTTCTCTTCAACCCTATAACTCAAAGATGTTGGAAGGCACACTTACATAAGAAAATATAATAAAACTGATGAACTGAGGTAGAGAACTACAATATGTCAGTGAGAAAGCTTTAGCAATAACCTAGTCCAGCCCCCTTATTCGATAGATGAGAAACTGGTCCCACAAAGATGAACTAACTCACATGAAGTATGTAGTGGTGGGACTCATTATTGTTCTTTCCGTTTCATTAGTACAGTAACCCAAGATAAAGCGGCACTTTCACCTGCATATAAAGCTAATTTATAGAAAAAAATTGCACAATTGCTTCCCTGCTCTAACTCATTCTACACAGAAATACATAAAAACTATGCTGAGGGTAAGTATTTTGATGACTATAGCTGATGAGGTGCCAAGCTTTTTAAATAATAGAGGTACAATGTGAGGTTAAAGTCTTCAATTTCTTAAATAAATTTCAGGAAAACATATAAGCAAATCTCTTTGTCTTTGTTACATTAATTAAAATAAAAGCCACTCTGAAAATTTCACAAACGTTAACACAATACCATTGTCACCTTTAAAACTGTAATCAGCAACAAAAATGTTAGCCCAGTAAATGTACAACACACAGAAATAATCACTGTCGCCTGAACATGAAGCAGATTTCTCTTTCCATCAAGCCCTGTGACTCCAGCAGGCTCCAAGATCTCACAGGTGTGGATGGCCCTGCTGTCTGGGGGGGGGGGGGGAGCAGTGAGCACACCGAAAACCCTGAGTTTATACCAAGATTTGATAAAAGTTACAAAGGGAAAACTGCCCCAAATAAAGGGACTAAAAACCAAAAAGGACATTTCCCAGGGTTAAAGCAACCAAATATTTTTTCAATCTTTGAAAAATACAGTTTGACAAAATGCTTATCTATTTAAGAATATAGTCAGTATGTAAAAGCAAAATCATATTTCAAGCATATTAGCATAGCCTTCAAGACTTCCAAAATCTGGCCCATGACCCCTCATCTCCTAGCCCCTCCTAATGCACTGTATGCACCAGCAGGACCAGGATGCTTTGCAGACTGCCCTTGGGGTCTTTGTTCATGCCGTTCCCTGTGCTCTTCCTACAGTCCTCCCAAAAGTTCTTATAAGTGTATGTATGCACACATGTGTACATGTACCAGCCATTTTCTCTGGCTAGATCCTAATGCTCACTTGAGCTGACATCATGTACCCTATGCATATTTCTGTTATAGACTTTCCCTACTACACTGTATGGAATTACCTACTTCTGTACCATAGATGTTAGGTTCTTCAGGGGCAGAAGCTATGCTTTATTTTCATTACTGTAGTCCAATAGCCTAGTATAGTACTTAACCTTAGTACTTAACAAATACATGTTTATTGAGCTTAATTTTAAGAAAAGGTTGCTGAATTTAAACATGTTTTTGCCGCTGTAGGGAAATAATACAACATATGAAGGGTATCAAAATAGATTTTGTCTATTGATGACAATATTTTCCAATTATACTATAGTATTTGCCCCAATCATGACAGTGGTCCTGTAGGTCTCATAACTCTTGTTTACTCAGTAAATATGTGCGATAAATTATCACATTAATTGAGCTCTAGGTACTGACTCCCTAATTAGCTTGAAAAATGGCTCCTTATACTTGAAGGCCTCTGCTTCACGCTGGTGAAAGCAGATTTACAGTTTTGAACATTTTTAGCTGAAAGACAATAGTTTTGACTGCTGACATAACAACAAACTATTTTTTACCATAAAAATTTATTCAACATAAAAATAGGGTAAAACTGTGCATGAAATGTAGTCACTAAGTGTGTAATCGAAAGTATCTACTTCAGCTGTTAAAACATTTAACCTGTTATCTGTAATATGCCCTTTTCACCGTGGCTAAAATATTACTTTGTTCTTGTATAGACAGTGCAATGTGTTTGGCAGTCATATCATCAACATAGTTTCTGTCCTCTTAAAAATTACAATGTTCTATGCATGAGCAGATCACAAACTCGGAGTCAATCAAAGTGCATCTCCTATATAGTATTCATTAACTATAATTTATTATATGTACGCTGATATGTCATTATGATTTTCAGCTTTGCTGTTGAAATATTTAGCTATGGTTGATGAAAATAATGAACAAAAGGTTTTGAATGTGACTACATGAAGTTCCTTAAATACAGCGAGAAATTATGTTAAGAATGGCAGTGACTGCTAAAAAATGGAGCTTTTTTTCCTGCAATAAATATTACAGGTAATGTTATCTTTTTCTGGAAATTATACTTTAACTATAAATACTTATCTGATTACCGAAGCATTATCAATACAGATGTAGAACAGCTGTATTATTTAACTCCTCAAAACGCCTCCTATTAGTATCCTAGCTGAGGAATTCCAGGAAAACCACAAACACCAAACTGCAATCATATTATGTTTCCAGTGTATAGTTTAAAAGCTTATGAGCTCAATGCCCTTTGTTCATAAAATCACTTTATTGTATTCATACACAGAAATCTGGATGATGTGTGTGTAGTTTCAAGAACTACTATGTATTTCGCATTCTAAATTAAATAACCTAATAAATTTGCAGTGTTAAGGAAAAGGTAATAAAAACATATGTTGGTTTAATTTTTCCTATTTTGTGCTGCCATGTGAGTGTTTAAGGAAAAGAGGACCCATATGTGCACCTTAATGAGTATCAATTTCTGAATTTAGCTACAATTTACATTTCTTCTAAGTGGAAGCTCTGCTTCTGCAAACTAACAAGGGTCAGTTCAGCATCTGCTTCATGTTAAGAAGGGTACTGAATTTACTATATACGGGGACACCTGAAAATCCATTATTTACCTGCAACATAATAATGGAATGCTCCTTGATTCACCCTCAACAAATTAGACCCCAAATTCAAAAGATGGGCAGGTGCAATAACTAATTTATGGGGTTAATTTAAAGCAGTGACTGTCTGAAATAAATTGTTAACTTGTAATCATGTTGTTCCATTACAAATTTTTAACTTGTAATGGTGACAGATGAAGACTGAGCTCTATTTTCAACGCACATTACTTAGTTCCCTGCTAACCTAATTATCAGCTTATGATTCTCACAATCCTCTTGGAATCACCTAATGACCTAATAATGTATATTCTGAAGATGTATTGGTTCCAATGAGTTGATATTTTTAATAATCCTGAGCATATCAGGAGCTAATAAATAAAGTTTTTATTTTACATTTGAAATACAATGTTTGGCATTTCAAAATTTAAATGGTTTTTAAAGATTTTATTTATTTGTTTTTAGACAGAAAGGAAGGGAGGGAGAAAGAAAGAAAGAGAAAACTCAATGTGTGGTTGGCTCTTGCGTACCCCCAACTGGGGGCCTGGACCACAACCCAGCATGTGCCCTGACTGAGGATTGAAATGGCAACCCTTTGATTTGCAGGCCAGCACTCAATCCACTGAGCCACACCAGCCAGGGCTGGCATTTCAAAAATTTATGTGGAACCATAAATTATCCTGAATATCCTCAGCAATTTTGAGAAAGAAGAGCAAAGCAGGAAGGATCACAATACTGATATCAAACTATATTACAAGGCCACTGCAATCAAAACAGTCTTGTACCGGCATAAGAATAGATACATAGACCGATGGAACAAAATAGAGGGCCCAGAAATAAACTCATGTCTCTATGGCCAATTAGTATTTGACAAAAGGGGAAGAAGCATAAAATGGAGTAAAAATAGCCACTTCAACAAATGGTGTTGGGAGATCTGGACAGCTACATGAAGAAAAGTGAAACTAGACCACCAACTGACACCATACACAAACATAAACTCAAGATGGATAAAGACTTAAGTATAAGTCATGACACCATAAAAGCCCTAGAGGAAAACATAGGCAAGAAAATCCCACACAATAATATTTTCACTGATATGTCCTCTAAAGCAAGGGACATAAAAGAAAGAATAAACAAATGTGACTACATCAAATTAAAAAAGCTTCTGCATGGCTAAGAAAACCATAATCGAAAATGAAAAGGGAACCAACCATATGGGAAAACATATTTGCCTCGGACAAGGGTTTAATCTCCAAAATACATAAAGAACTCACACAACTCCACTCCAGGAAGCCAAACAACCTAAGTAAAAAATGGGCAAAGGACCTGAACAGACACTTCTCCAAGGAGGACATACAGAGGGCCCAGAGACATATGAAAGGATGTTTTGCATAACTAGCCATCAGAAAGACACAAATTAAAACCATAATGAGATACCACTTCACACCAGTCAGAAAGGCCACCATTAATCAACAAACAAGAAGTGCTGGCAAGGGTGTGGAGAAAAAGGCACCCTAGTACACTGTTGGTGGGAATGCAGACTGGTGCAGGCACTGGGGAAAACAGTAGGGAATTTTCTCAAAAAACCAAAAATGGGACTGCCTTTTGACCTGGCAATTCCACTGCTGGAAGTATACCCTAAGAACCCTGGAAACCAATTCAAAAGAACCTATGCACCCCTAGGTTCACAGCAGCATTATTTACAAGAGCGAGGTGCTGGAAACGGCCTAAGTGCGGATCAGTAAACGAGTGGATCAAAAAACTATGGTACATTTATACAATGGGGTATGCAACAGAAAGAAAGAAGCTCCTACCTTTTGCAGCAGCATAGATGGATCTGGAAAGAATTATGTTAAGTGAAATAAGCCAGGTGGTGAAAGACAAGTACTATATCATCTCACCTATAAGTGGAACCTAATCAACAAAACAAACAAGTGAACAAAATAGAACCAAAGATGTGGAAATAAAGAACAAACTGACAGTGACCAGAGTGGAGTGGGGAGGAGAATAATGGGGGAAAGAAAGGGGAGGGTCAAGGAATGAGTATAAAGGACCCATGGACAAAGACAATGGGGAGAGAACTGAATGAGGGAGGTGGGAGGTGAGGGGTCGGGGTGGGATAAGGCAGGGAAGAGTAATGGGGGAAAATGGGGACAACTGTATTTGAACAACAATAAAAAATTATAAAAAACAAAATATAGTGTTTGGGGAATATCACTATGCATTCAACACAGGTAGTATTGACACAGACAGTTCTGTGTGTACTATGATGCTTCAGTAAATGGTGGAGCATGGGTTTTATTTTCAATTTAAGAAAAATAAAAATTGGAGAATTTAACATAATTTTAAAAACAGATTTATAAAGATACTAACATACCACCCAAGTCACCCATTTAAAGTATATAATTCAATGGTTTTAGTATATTCACAGAATTGTGCAACTGTCACTACAATTAATTTTAGAATATTTTTATCACCCCCAAAAGAAACCCCACACCCTTTAGCTATCATCTACCAATCCTCCTACCCTGCTTTTGCTCATTGTCCTAGGCAACCAGCAACATACTTTCTGTACTTATAAATTTCCTATTCTGGAAACGATATAAATTTTAAACAGATCCCTAATGCACACCCTTATTTAAGGAATGGGCTATAAAATAGTGGAGTTCTGCAAAAACAAAAGCTGAGGAATGCCTTGGGAGGTAGGGTAAACCCTCGAAAGTGCTACCACAGACCTTGAGGAAAGAGAGAGTTTTAAATAGAAAAGGGTGATTCCAGTGTCAAAGGCTCCCAAGAATTAACTAAGACAAGGACTAATTCATTTTCATTTCAGATTTAATGTTACTGACATTTGAAGTATTTTTGATGGATGGTGGGGAGAATCCAACCCCAATTGATTAGAGAGGTGAAGATAAAGTGAGACTGTCCAATGAATATAGACCAGGGGTTGGTAAACAACAGTCTACGGGCCAATTCTGGCTTGCTGTCAGTTTTTGTAAATAAAGCTTTATTGAAACACAGCCACACTCATTTGTTATGCATTGTCTATGAGTACATGCTATAAGAGCAGCACTGTATTGCCACCAACCTTAAAATATTTTACTATTGGGCCCTTTGCAGAAGAAACAAGTTTGCCAACCCATGTTGTAGACAAATGTCTTAAATTATTAGTTCTATTTACTACAAGTGACCTAATTAGCATCCATATTCCACATTTTGTTCACTTTTACCAGTTAAAAAGGACCAGTTGTTTACATGTCAGTGGAGGCCAGTAAAGTCAGCTGTGTTGAATATGGAGTAATTACTCATCTCAAGGTTGAAATTTCAGGCCTTCTTCATTACCATCTGATGCACTCTTATGTTATAGGAAAGGCTGGTGATAGCTACAGAAGCTATTCATGTCTTTGGAATAAACAGAATACATCATTTAGCAGCTCTTATTTATAGAAGTTTTCAAACATTAATAAAGTCCTACATCATATAAATTTCTTTATATGTCCTGGAAGCACAGTCTCAAACAAGATAGATGCAAAGAGACCCTCTCCATGCACATCATAATTAAAGTACCAGTTTAAAGATAAAGAGAGGATTTTAAATAAACTAAAGGGGGGGAATGGTAGGGGTGGGTGGTGCAGGGTGGAGGGGAATGAAGGGGGGAATCAAACAACTGTAATGGCATAATCAATAAAATAAAAAATTTTTTTAAAAAGGAAAAAAAGAATTAAAGAAAAAAAGTAGCAAGAGGAAAGAAGTTAGTTCTCTAACTAACTTTGCCCTACAGAGAACGCCCATAAGACTATCATCTGATTTCTCAAAAGAAACTGCTGGCTAGAAGGGATTGGCAAGAAATATTCAGCCATGAAAAGCAAAGACCTACAGCCAAGAAAAAGCTAAAGGATTTCATCATCACCATACTATTATTATATGAAGTGTTAAAGGGACTTATTTAAGAAAAAGAAGATCAAAACTATGAACAATAAAATGATAAAAATACCTATCTATCAACAATTGAATATAAAAAACAAACTAAGCAAACAAGAATCATGGATTCGGAGAGCATTCTGATGGTTATCAGATGGCAGGAAGGTGTGGGGGAATGGGTGAAGAGGTGTGGGGATTAAGAAGTACAAATAGGTAGTTACAGAATAGCCATGGGGACGTAAAGTACAGTACAGGAAATGGAGTAGCCAAAGAACATACACATGACCCATGGACATGAAAAATTGGGGGGGGGACTGCCTGAGGGAGTGGGAGCTGCTGAGTGGAGGGGGGCAAAGGGAGAGAATTCAGGACAACTGTAATAGCATAATCAATAAAATATAATTCGAAGAAAAAGAAAAAAGCTAAAATATCCGAAAAAGAATCAGCATTGTATGGAAATGGTATTTTAGAAAAAGTTTAATAGCCCTAAATTAAAAATATATAATTCACTATATAAAGCCATAGATATTAACATGAAGATGACTGGAAAAAGTATCAGGCAAAAATATGGCTCAGACTAGTCCAATTTTTTCTAACTTTAACTGAGTAAGATTTTTTATTTTACTTGCTGCCTGAAATCCAAGTCAACTTCACAGATGTATGAAGTAAAATGTCAAATTCGGGAGAAATGAGTCTGCATAATGACAAGGGTGTCAAACTCACTTTCACCAGGGGTGGGGGCCGCATCAGCTTTGCAGTTGCCTTCAGAGGACCGAAAGTAACTTTAGGACGGTATAAATGTAACTACTCCCTAACGGTTAAGCGAGAGCTCGGCACTGCCGCCAGGTAGAAACAAGGTGCCGGGCCGGATAAAACAAGGTGGAGGGCCGGATTCGGCCCACGGGCCTAGTGTTTGCCCCCTGTGCCTTAGTACAACTTGGCTCACTAATTGCTGCAATAAATCACAGGTTTGGTGGATGGCCCAAGATTTCTCCAAGTGTATCAGCTTTCCCCTGACAGGCCTGGTAGGCAATCTTTCCTCTAGAAATACTATGTTCAGAGAATACTATGTCAGTACTTTAAAATAAGGTATTCACATGTAACCAATGACATCACAGTACAAATGAAATTCTGTTGTCAGTGCAACTCTCCTTAATGTTGTACTTAAAATACTGACATGCTAAGGCAAGAGATTTAGATTAAAGGGTGTAACAGGAGTTCTTTAGAAGATAGGTTTATTTTGTCACATCAACTCAGACCTATTCAGTTCAGTTACAGATAATGTCTTCTAAGATTAGATATAAAACATTAAAATCTGTAAAATATTTTATAACACCTTTATAAGAAACTGATCTTAATTCTTTGGACCTTGACCAGATTCTAGTTTAGATGATAGCTTTCCACTGAAATTTTCTCCTATAACTAAAGAAGAAAAATGTAACAACTCAATTTTAAAATAATGTATCATTTGGATCTATAATTAACAAATACCAAAAAAATGAGGTAAGGTTTTGAATTTTAAATGAAAACATAGGCATTATATTGAAGGGCCTGTGCAAGCACAAAGATTTTTTTCTTCATGTATTCAAATTAACTCTGGCCACCCTAGGTTCACTTAGTTACAGAGTAAAATATATTTTAAATATTTGATGCAATTCTTAAATATGCTCTGTGTCTAAGTTTTACCAAGTCTTAGAGCCACTCTTCCCTTCCACCTTTAATCCATCTAACTCTGAGCATGGACTTCTTTTTCTAGAGTTTTTAGACCCTTTCGAAGACTCTTCTCATTTCTGGTAGAAGTTCAAACCCCCTAGGTTGCCACTTCAGTCTTTGAACAATTCAAGTTGAATTACCTCTTCCTTACCACCTCTCCACGGATGTATACAAATTTGTAATTACTAACCTTGAACACTTCTGTATTTTCTCCAAACAATGCTTTTGTTCCCAATGCCCCCTTCAGTGAGAATACATTCCTTGAACTAACATTCACATGGCAAATTCTGCCGCTCTTCAAGGGTCAGCTAAAACACTTCTTCCATGTGGTCTTCCACGTCTCCCAGTAGGAATGCATCGCTCCTTCTGGGTCAGCAGTGCAGCACTGAGGTAGAACACATTTTACCTCATGCCATTTTCCCCCTGAATATATCATCACGTTTCTAGAAAGATGAAACTTTAGCACAGTGGTGAGTGTGACCTCTGCTGTCAAACTGCTTGTATTTTAAATTCTTCACAAGTCACTGTCTTGAGCAAACTGAAATGTGCTATGTCTCAGTTTCCTCATTTGTAACATGGAGATAATAATGACACCTACTTGAGAGGGATATGAAAATTAAATAGTATTATGTATAGAAGCACTTGAAGCACTTAAGCTAGTGGCCTGGTCTAGTATTCAGGAAGTAATCAATGGTTGCAAGTGTTTTCAATCATTATTATCATCATCATCACTATGCTCCAATGTATCTAGCCCAGCGACTTGAATTTAACAAATGTTTGTAAAGTGGAATAGAATTTTTTTGGCTTTTCAAATTGAATGGAAAATAAATCCCGTGTAAAATGCTAAGAGGGAAAACAAAAACTCTCAAATGTAATGTTTTAAATAAGCCATATGTAAGTAGATAAACAATTACATACATAGAGTCTTGTAAATGTTGTCCAAATAAATTACTTTTTAGAAAGTGTATGACATCACTGCCTGGATATAACCTAAATATGACTACAATTCTAAAAGCTATTTTCACACCAACATAGATTATCTGAGAAGCCCTTTACATATACAGTGAAGGTCAATGCCAACAGTGTCAGAACTGGATTAAAAAAAAACCCCAAATTTTAGGGAAAGTGGAAAAACTAGTATGCTGAATATTATGTTCTAGGCAGACACCCTGCAGAGGGCTGGTTCCTTTCCCACCTGACATTGCTTCTTATTAAAACAGCAACTTCCAGCTATTTTTAGATGGGATGTCTTTTGAAGACAGACCACCAAATAATGCAAAACTGTTACTGTTTTGTGAAGCAGATAAAAAGTCTGTAATAGAATGAACCCAAGAAGTTCACTGTCACTGATAGCTTAATCTATGTATTAAGCCTTAATAGTAATATCAATAGCTTAATATTTTTACAACTCTTTTGTATGAACACATGAAAGCAAAACAAAATGCCAATTACTCTAAATACAGTTGGTATTTGAGGCTTTTAGGACATGAATTGTTCATGGTAAACATTATATGTGATTTACATAATACAGACTTCCTTTAAATAAGTAAATTATTTAAATAAGTAAATAAGTAAATTATTCTTAATAGTAAGGCAAATAAATAATGTCTTAGACTAAAAGAACTGACCAACCTTTGCATTTAGATGACATCTATGTTCAAAGGGGCTCAAGACATTTTGCAAAACCTGACAGCAATAGTATCTCTCCCCATTAAGCACCTAAATAGGAAAACTCCATGCTAAGAAGGGCAAGTGAGAAATTAGCAATAAGATGAAGGATTCACACCCAACAGCCATAAAGGAAATCGTAATGCTGTGTCTGTTATGTCAACAGGTGGGTCAAAACTGTAGGCTTTTGTTTTCAAATTAAGCCCTGATTTGTCTTTTACATGACATTGTAGTTAATGCTTCATCTTCTGATAAGAGGAGACTAGAAATTGCAGAAAATCAGATCTTTGTGTGCTAATTGCTAAGAGGTAACAATAATACTAGGTGCTGTGAAATGAATTGTAAAATGACAGAGTTAGATTTTAGTGAAGGGATCCTGACTAGCTGAACTTTCACTAGGCAGTAATTTCTGTAAATACTGAAGGGAAGGAACCAGAATATTAAACAGTATTATGGCTCCATATCTTTGTTCAAAATTTGACCTGAATTAGTTGAACAAACCTGCAAAGCAAAACTTCTTTCTTCCCTAGTACCATGTTCTGTGCTTTAATCACTAGGATTCACTGAAAAAAAAATATACACCTTTCTGAGAAAGCAGAGCCAGATGGATCCTTTATGGCAAGATGTAGCTGCAACCTGGAACAGTTTGACTTGAATTAGGGGCCACACTATTAGTTAAAGGCTCTGAAGCTTGGGCATTTTTAAACACCACAGTACAGGTTCACACTCTGGATAAAGTTCAGCTTTATCTAACTCTTAATCTTCCCAGGAATTACGGTTTACTGCAATGTAAATACATTTTAGTGTTTAACATATATGTGTTCTTCAAAAAGTCTTCTAAGAGCAAAATTAAAACTATTTTCTAAAAAGTGTGTGTGTACACATAAATGGATACTTGCCTACATATTAGTGAAGAACTTTTATAAAATTATAGAAATTTTTAGTCAAGATAACCAAACACCTGACCTAATTTGAAGTATTTTCTTTACTGGATTAACTGTTCTATTATATAGACTAGAGTGACCCTTTCCAAATCCCTGTTTTCAACTTTATACTTATTTTTAAAAACAAAACAATGGTGCCTGATAAAACACTGGGCATTTTAATACAAGATTTAAAAATAATTTATATAGAAATATGTCTAATATTGTATAAGTGAGCCTAACTTTATCTCAACTTATTTTGGAAACGAGTAACAAAGTTCTTAAAAATTTTTATTTGCTAGTAAAAAATATAAAGAACAAAATATATAGGCATTTATTCTTTAGCTTACTTCAGAGTAAAAGACTTGAAAATGCTGAAGAATAAAGCTGAAAGAATCACACTACCTGGTTTTCAAACTATACTACAAGGTCATAGTAATCAAAACAGCATGGTATTGGCATAAAAGCAGATATATAGATCAATGGAATATAATAGAGTCCAGAAATAAACACACAACTTTATGGTCAATTAATATTTGACAAAGGGGGCAAGAACATCAATGAGGTAAAGACAGTCTATTCAATAAATGGTGTTAAGAAAGCTGGACAGATACATGCAAAAACAAAAACCTAGACCTGGCCTTCTTAAGCGATACACAAAAATAAACTCAAAATGGATTAGAGACTTAAATGTAAGACTGAAAACCATAAATTCCTAAAGAAAACATAGGCAGTAAAATCTCAGATATTTCTCATAGCAATACGTTTTCTGATATATCTTCTCAGGCAAGGGAAAACATAAACAAAATGAAAAGACAGTCAACTGAAGAAGAGAATGTATTTGCCAGTGATGCACCTGATAAGCGGTTAGTATCCAAAATTTATAAAGAATTTATAAAATTCAACACCAAAAAAACAAACAATCCAATTAAAAACTAGGCATGAGAGCTGAATAGACACTTCTCCAAAAGAATGGACAAATGTCCAACAGACATACGAAAAGATGTTCAACATCACTAATCATCAGAGAAATACATATTAAAATCACAATGAAATATCACCTCACAACTGTCAGAAAGGCTGTCATCAATAAATGAATGAACAAAAAGTATTGATCAGAATGTAGAGAAAAGAAGACCCTAGTGTACTGTTGGTGGGATTGCAGAGTGGTGCAGCCACTGTAGAAAACAGTATGGAGTTTCCTCAAGAAATTAAAAAATGGAACTGCCTTATGACCCCGGGATTCTACTTTGGGAATATATATGAAGAAACCCAAAACACTAATTGGAAAGGATATATGCACCCCTATGTTCACTGCATTGTCATTTACAATAGACCAGATTTGGCCATAGCCCAAATGCCCATCAGTAAATGAGTAGGTAAAAAAAGCTGTGGTACATTCACACAATGGAATATTACTTGGCTATAAAAAAAGAGGAAATTATACCTTTTGTGACAACATGGATAGACCTGAAGAGTATTATGCTAAGTGAAATAAGCCAGAGAAAGATAAATACCATATGATTTCACATATATGTGGAATCCAATCAACAAAATAAAGAATACAGAAACAGATTCATAGATATAGAAACAGATTCACAAATACAGAAAACAGACTGACAGCTGTCAGGAGAAGGGTGTTTCTGTGCCTATATGAAGAAGGTGAAGGGATTAGGCCAAACCTCCCCCCGCCAAACAAAAACCTCTTAGAAAAACAATATTACAGTGATTACCAGAGAAAAAGGGGGAAGGGGAAGGTAAGAAGAGGGTAAATAATGACAGAAGGAAGGTTGACTTCGGATGATGAATACACAATACAACATACAAATGATGTATTATAGTACTGTACACTTGAAACCTACACACTTTTCATTAACCGATGTCATTGTAATAAATTTGATAAAAGTTTAAAAAAGAAAATGAATATACTAGGACTTGACAAATATTTAGATATTCCATTTTATAATAAGTTGAGCTACAAATTTTCAATAGTTAATATTTTAAAAACTGGCCCTAAGTTCAGTCTTTAACTCTTAAGAAAATCATACCTTAATTGCTAATGATGAAATCCAGGTATTATATCTTGTTATTGAAATTAAGAAACTGGAGAATTATAGATAAAATAAAAATACATATGTATGTCAATCTAAATCCTCTTAGGTCTCCTTAAATTTAATTTTAAAGGGCAACAACAAAAAAACCACCCACTGCACTGAGAATTGCATTAACTGATACTTGGACAGTTTTAAGGGATGCAAAAATTTTACCATAATAAGAAAATGTGGGCCAAAATGGAAATATATAAACCTAGAATCAAAAATCTAGACTCAGAAAAAGACAAGGGGAAACACTGATTTAAAAAGAAGTACAGCATCCAGAGGTCGGAAGCTCTGGAGTCAGACTGCTTGTGCTTGAATCCTGGCTTCACCAGTTCCTGGTGGCGTGGCTTCACACAAAGTAATTAATCCCTCTGTGCCTTACTCTCTATCCATGAGTGAAATAATAATAGTAACTTATCTCAGGGTTGCAGTGAAGATTGTGTGATATGTAAAGTGCTTGAAATAGTAAATGATGCAAAGTAAATGTTCAATAAATATTAATTTATTATAAAACGAAGGGGAAAATAATATTTCTGAAGCCCAAACACTAAGAATACCAGAGACTGACAAGTGATCCAGAAGACACAGTCCTGAAGCAGTGAGTCTATGGATCTTAAACAAGAACAATCTAAGTTTATGAATGAAGACAAAAGGCAAATACTGTAAATTAGTGTTGGCTGATAAAAGGGAGTAAAGCAGAGATCCATACATACGCAAAGGCTGCAAAATAAAAATTTTAAAGTGAATGAAAAAATGAGACGGGAGTCAGGTATTTTGCTCAGTAATACCCAGAAAGGTGTCAAATAAGTGCACTAAAATGAAAACTTCTAATCATGGTAACATATTTTTGTTTGTACCCAATTATACCTACTGCTCCATTTGACAAAAGGACTTACCAATACATGAAAAGAATATATACCAACATCATTCTAACCTTACTAACAAATAAAAATAACATAAGAAACATCACCATCACCTCACACTTTCCCTCCCCAGTAAAAATCAAGAACATCCTCCAAATATTTGTAGAAGAACAACTTAGTATTACCCTGACAAAATTAGTAAAACTTTAAAAGTAAAAACCAATTGTCACATCAAGATTTTCAAATTCCGTTTCTCCAGGGGTACACCCCTGATTTCTGATTGCATTCAACTTTTCTGTTCAATAAACAGTTCTGAACATTGTAATCAACTTCTTTTTAATCAAAACTAGTCATACTGGCAAATTAGGTAGTACTGAGAAATGTATTTCATTATGGTAGTTTTCTTTTTAAGTATGTTTTTAATCAGTTTTGGATGCAGGTGCAACTTTAAAAGAAAATCAACAAATTTCCATGGGACACAGATAATGTAGGAACTGGCTTTGCTACAAAAAAGTAAAAGACAAAAATAAAATCAAATTTTATAAGTCTCCATGAAGTAGTTCATATATAAAAAAATCTTACTGATTTATTAATAATTTATAACTTTCACAAAGACACTATGTTGTTCCATGTCTTCCTATTTTTGAATAATTTAGTGGAAAAAACATAATACTTATCACAAAAACATCAGAACTATGTAAACTAAAACATCTCCTTAATCTATTCAAATGCCTATCAGCAAGCTTTGTTTCAAAATACAATTGTGAAGAATATGATAATTTCAAGCCTGAGGTCTAATTCTAAATGAATTAATTTTCCAAAAATGTAATTAATTAATGGGATTATAAACAAATCAATCTGTCCACTTTGGTAGATACTAATTAATTTACTTATACAGATTGGTTATTGCTTTGCATGAATATTAATATGATACTTGATTTTCTCTTTTTATTGAATCTTGCCTAGAATAAGGTAGTGAATTCTTTATATTCCCTCTTTACTTTTTTAAAATATCAGTAAGTAAAACTTTACTTATATGTACCTGACACGTTATGCTACTTTTGAAAATAACATGCCAAGTTAGTAAAATAGGTCAATATTGAGCACTAAATATATCAAAATAATCCATTTGTTACCATAACATAAAAATACCACTTAAGCAAATTCTTTTTAAATAGGATGACTAACAGTAAACATTGCCCAAGAAATTTCTCCCAAATCAGCAGTTTAAATATGCTTTCTTGTGGAGAAAAAAAAAAAGAATGCATGAAGAAGGTTAATGCTAAATGAATGGCTTTTATAAACTCATTAAACATTATAAATATTTAGAACATTTTCCTCCTTTAAAAATTGTTGATAAGCCACCATTAAATGGTTTCAAAATCTTTTTTGTTTCTCTTAACTTCAAAATCTGTACTTTTACATTTTACTTGAGAAAATGGATCCCACTGGTACAGGAGGATACATATACTCCTTCCCTTTCCCCTCAAATGCCACATAGAGTATATTTTTAAATAGAAGAAACATTAATAGTTCAGGTAAGTAAGAAAAAATACCACCGCATACCAGAAAATCTGAGGAAGTCTTATAAACTAAAAATCAGAGGTTATTTTATTAAAGAAAAAAAAAGTCATATCAGAGAAAACTGTAGCTAAAACAAGCAAAGGAAAAGCTACTATAGAGGCCAGAGAACACCAAGTTCATGGTCAATAAATAACCAAAGCAGGAGTTTATTTTCTCAAAGGTGATTTCTGACTATGGAGAGTCCCAGAGTGGGTAGTGGGATTAAAGGAACAAAGTGGCAGGTCATTTATGAGAAGGAAGTCTCAGACCCTCTTTGCGGATGATAAACTTCTACAACAAGGAACATCCTGCCCAGTCATACTCCCTCCTTTCGCCCTGCAAGTCATGAGATGGAACTTGTGCAGTAAGAAACGCACCTCAGAGACCCAGACAACAGTGCGAGGACTACCAGAGGGAAACAGAGGTGGTGTGTGGACCTGAGAAGAGGGAAAGAGGGGAGAAAGGGTGAGGGAAAGAGACTTGACTGCGAGTGGCGAACACATAATGCAATATACAAATGATGTATTATAAAATTGTACACTTGAAACCTGTGTGATGTCACACTAGTCAGTTCAATACGAATTTTTAAAAACCTTATTACCTCAAGAAATACACAGTGATGGATTCATTTGGGCTGAGGAGTAAATACCCTCCTGCCACCAGAACCACTCAATCTCAGTGTTTACCTATACATACTACAACCAAGAATCAATGATCGTTTGAGAAAAAATTAGTATGGCACTGAATTTATACTGAAGAAATCATATTTAGGCAGAGTAAAGAAACAGAAGAACACTTTAAATATAACTGACATTCTCCGTAAGATGGGGTAAAAAGCACATAATCAACAACAAAAAGAATAGATTATTTTGAAAAAGGTCTACAAAAGTAAGAACATGACTGATAAAATTATGACAAAACAAAGCCTAATGAAATGGACAGAATATTTAAAGGACCCGGCTAGGGACCAAATTATTGAGCTAGACGAGAATAAGAGATTCTCCATAGTGCACTATAAAATGAGGAAAACATAAAGAGAACTGGAAGACAGATTAAGAAGCCCCAGGAGCTAACAGAAGGATCAGAAAGAACTGAGTGAAAAAGGAATCATGGAAATAAGAGCATTTTCCTTAGCTAAACATAGACTCAGGTTTTCAGACTAAAGGGGGCAGAGGCACCCGAAGAACACTAACAAAAAGAGACACTAATCACACCCTATCAGAGCTCTGTGTACTATCAGAGCTCCGTGAAGACAAATTTCACAATCTTCTGGGGGGATTGTGGAGGGCAGATGGAGGGAGAAAAGGAAACAGGTTATCTACAAAGTTATAAAAGTCATATTGCTATCAGAATTTCTTTTAGCAAATACCAAGTCAATAGAACTGTGTCTTTAAAATTCCAAGGTAAAATTGTTTAAATGTAGACTTCTGTCAAGCCTAGATAACAATCAAGTGAGAGAGTAAATGCATGTTTTGGTCATACAAAGACTCAGACTAGCTTAAACCCTCAGATACAATATAAAAGAATTACTAAATGATTAATTCTACTAAAAAAATCAGTGAGGAAGATGTGAAGTAAATTGTGATGTCCAAAACCAGTAAAACTAAATTTACATTGTTTCGTAAAACTAAATTTAACTAGTTATTGATTGATGCATCATGATTAAAAATAACAATCTAAAATTAAAGTACAAAAGTATTTTTGAATGACTATCGGGGAGAAAGAAATGTATATATACTAAAAACTCTAGATATTGTTGAAAAAGAATACCAATATTCAGTAAGAGAAAAGTTTTTGGATGTCCTCAAAACAGTCATTATATTCAGTTATATAAAGGGATACTTGACAATGGTAAAAAAAAAAAAAAAGGGAGAGAGAGAGGAAAAAAGACCCAATTTCTGTGCTATCAGATTTAACATACATTTCTTTTTCTCCATCCATACCTATATTTGTACATCAGTAACCCCTTACTGCTGCGTGAACATCACCATCAGACTGTTCCTGGAGCTGCTGAGCCCTCTTTAAAACTAATTATACAAAAATGATTATATTGGGTTGGCCAAAAAGTCCATGTGGTTTTTTCATAAAATAAAAGAAATATTTTTCATTTTTACCAATAACTTCATTGAGTTGGCTATTTTGAGTATGTCAGCTATCCCCCATGTGGTATAACATAGACTGTTCTCAATTAATGTCTCAATTTGATTGCTATCAACTTCAATTGGTCTACCTGACCCCACATGGAGCATCATCCAGCAAGAAATCTCCAGCACAAAACTTTGCAAACCACTTTTGACATGTTCAATCAGTCACAGCACTTCTCCATACACTGTACAAATCTTTTTTGGCATTTGAATTGCATTTTATCTTTCTTGAAATAATAAAGTATAAAGTGCTGAAAATATTCCATATTTTCTTTCATCTTTAATATTAAAATGACTACACAAAAATCCACCAATTTTGAAAAGTTTTTTTAAATGCACGCTGATGTGACAGCTGTCACAATACAATCTAACGCAATTTTTTCTAGCGGAGTTAAAGACAACAAAGCGCTCCTAGAGCCACCTTATGAAAAAAAACAAATGAACCTTTTGGCCAACCCAATAAATGGCCTTGAATGCTCTATGGAAGGGAACCAAATAATGAAATCAGATATACAAAACTGTGATTCAGAAAGCTTCAGTATTAATGCTTAAAAAATTTTACCTTGGAGTTACATTATATAAAAGTCCATATCTGAGAATCTTCAAATTATCTATTGTTGATTTTCTAATTAAAATTGAACTGAACCCACCACGAGTCTTCATTTTGTTTAGTAAATATGTTTGATATATTTTCTTTATGAAAAATTTACCTTATTTTGAAAAGAACTGATATATTTACAAGAAAGAACACAAAATTATAAACCAGTGACTTGACCTTTTAGGTAAAGGGCCTGCTGCTAAGAATACTCATGAAAATTAATTTTGAGGGTCTAAATGACCCATCAATTCAGGATGTACTCAGTCATTGGAAACCAAAGGTCTAAGCTGTTTTGTCTTGACTGTTTTTGCTAAACTGCCTTCTGTGACCCTGGCTGGTAGCTCAGTTGGTTGGAGTGTCATCCCATACACCATAAAGGTCGTGGATGGATCCCTGGTCAGGGCAGGCAGTATGGGAGGCAACCGATCAATGTTTCTCTCTTCCCCGGTTCCTCTCTCCTAAAATCAATAAACATACCCTTTGGGGTGAGGATTTTTTAAAATGCCTTCCTGTACATTTTCCTTTAATAAATTTCAGATAAAAATAAATGTTTCTACAGCACAGGACATCTGGAAATGGATAATACAGAAGTGTAAACTATTAAATGTATCGAAAACAAAATAAGCCTATTTTTTCATTCAGCTGACAAGAAGAGGTTGTATATTCGAAATAATCTACAAAGGATCTGTGCAAGATCTAAGACTTGTTTACAAGATCTGTCCAGCAGGTATCCATCCATGTAATATGCAAAATAGAGACATTTACTGAAGAAGATACAAGATACAAGAAACAATGTCCATAGGATAATGATACCTGAGTCCCCTTCAAAGTTACGACCTTCTTGAGGAAATCCGATCCATTGGCAGTGCTTTGGATCAAGTCATTAGCACTACAGCATGATATCCCTTCTGCTCTGGTAGCAGAAGCTGTGGAACAGATTTGGCCACAACGTGTTTCATGTCAAGATTCTGCGTCAAAATCTCAGGCATGGAATTTTTTGGAATCCCCAGATCAGCTTCTAGTTCTCACAATGTCAGTTGCCGATCTTTGTTGACTGTAGCCTGTACACATTCAATACTCTCTGGTGTTCTGCTTGTTGCAGGCCTTCCAGAACGTGGGTCACTTCCAACAGATCCTCAACCATCTTTGAAGCATTTATACCACACTTTTATTTGCACTGCACTCACTGCATCATCCCCAAAAGCCTTCTGAATCACCTAAATAGTTTCTGAGGAGGAATGTGCAAACTCCACAAAAAATTTGATGCAGATTCTTTGTTCGACTTGCTTAATCATTTTGGATGTGACGGCCACACAGTACACATGCTCACTCAATGGCACCTACTACCCCCACAGTGAAGTTGTTACTGTTCACACGTGCACATTCCAGTCCATTTTCCTCAGCTGCCAGGTTACATTGATGTCACATAAACTGTTCTCATTATATTAACAACGGCTGGGCTTTTACCTCATATATCTGGTTTGAAATGTCAAAGTGAGAGGGAAAAATGGCTTTTTGAAATATAAATCCAAGGACCATTAATCAAGACTCTTCTGAACTCAACCGTCACATGAATGCATGAGAATGGTAATTTCTATAGCACCCAAAATACAAGACATTAAGTCTATTACAGATTTAAACCCAAAATACCCAAATTTACTTCAGCATAATTATGTCCATGCTTACTGACCTTCGGGAACAGGTAGAAAAGTATTCTTCGTATACTCAATAACTTCCAAACTAATAGAAGTTAGAAACTTTACTACTTGAAGTTTTCACTGGTCTCTAAGGTCAGTCTTATTCAGTGATACAAGATCATTTTGGACTTTACAACAATATGGTTAATTTTCATTACATTCAGATTCTTTCTTTTGACCATATGTCCACCCAGAAGCCAGGCACAACATCTGAATAAAGTAAAATATGGACTTGCCACCCTTGGGACATTTTTCAAATGCTTTTGGAAATTTTAACATCCATGACAATTTAAGGAAATGAAAAAAATTAAGATTGGGTTTTAAGATTTTAAAAATCTTAAAATTAAGATTTTAATTGCAACTTTTCTAAACACTACAATTCACATTACTAAATGTTTTAAAAACAAGAAATATGTTCTTCTCTTCCACTTGATGAGATCAACCTTTCTCAGTGTTTTACTAAAGCATTCTACATATTACAGGCAAAAAAGATGCAACCCAAGAGACTAAATAATTCTGAATTTGTTGTTAGCATATATGCATGTATATTATTAAATATCAATATTGGCCTATGCTATCACTAAATTCAAACTAAGATTATAAAATGTAAATAGTATCTAACTGTTCATAAATCATATCCTACCAATATATTTCTGAATGAGGGTATCTTCAAAGGTGAAAAGTGGTTTCTGGTAGATTCCTAAGATTGGGCTACCAGCAGTGAATTACTCTTGAAAGTAGAGTTGGCTTCAATTTGAAAAATCTGTGCAAACAGGAAACAAACAATAAAAAATAAAAACAAAAATAAGAACCTAACAGAAAATTAAGTATTTATAATAATATAAGGGCTTCAGAAATAATGCATGAGCATAATGATGACAACAGGTTTCATCTGTCTTCTTGTCTACTTGGAAGCATTAACTAGGAGCTCTGTGTATGTAGCTAGGCTTGGACGCAGGCAAGCTTCAATCTAGGTAGGAGTTGAAGCGAGCAGGAAGTGTAGTGAGCTGTAGGAAGCCAGCTGTCAGGCTGCAACCCCTCCGAGGCCAGAATAATGTAGGCTTATCTGTGGAGTGCTAAGATGTACAACAGAAACCTCATCCCTTCCCATATGGTTCATTCCCTTTCTTTTAAGACGAAGCTCTGGTTTTCTAGCCTGGGGATGAAGAAGTGAGGTAGGGGAGCCGATGTCCTAGTTTCGTGTAAGACTTAATGAGTCCTCCCGGTTTCAGCTCTGCATCGTTTTCCTGCCCTTCACACTTGCGGATCTCAACCCAGAGGCTCTCTTTGGGTCAGGCGGGCTGATTGTTTCTGTTTCCTCTTTTCTGCGGCCCCCTCACAGCTTATTTTATCAGTCAACACACTCCATCCTCCCTTCTCCCAGTAATTTTAATCAGTCTCTGATTTTCTTTGCTGCATGGATCTACTTCTTTATGTGCTTCTGTTTCTACTTCAGTGAGGCCTCGGGAGGGAAGAGAAGTCAACGTGTATGCTCAGGCCTCTTTTACCAAGTAGGACACTTTTTAAGTCCCTGCAACTATGTATAAAAAAATCTTACCAGCTAACTTATAGAAAAGCTAACTTTTCCAAGACCTAAACAAATTTTCAAAACTCCACATTTCAATTTAATATAAATTGTCTACAGATAGGAAATCAATTACTTTCATACATGAAGTAATGAGCAAATTCTCATTACTATTTATACCCAATGCTTCATTAGGAAAATCTAATCCAACCAGTGAATCTCAAAAACAGTTCAGTTTGTTTTAAGTTCAAAGGTTTCCTTACAATAAAATATATTTTTCTAATTATACCAGCAATTGACTATTAGTTAGCTGCAAGATAAAAACTAGATGTTCAAAAGTAAAAAATCTGCTCATTTTCCCCAAAGAAGGCAATGAGTGAAAAGGATCAACTACCGTAAATATGGAAGTCTGAGGGAATATGAATTATCATTACTCATGAAATCAAATGTGGATAAACAGAGTACAATCCTTAAAAATTAGAAAACTTATTAACTTTATGACAAATACACCACTGAATAACAAATATGAGTGTTAAGTAATTTCTGTGAATCACAATTAATTGAATTATTATGTCTATTACTTTGCTGCCATTGTCTTATTGTTGGGTCATAAAATCAGATGTGGAACAGATCTCTAGAAGAGAATTTCCAAAGAAACAAAAATATAACAAGAAGCACAAGTTATATAACGATAGCTTAAAATATGTGCTGTAGCCCTGGCTGGTGTAGCTCAGTGGACTGAGTGCCAGCCTGCAAAGCAAAGTGTCGCTGGTTGCCTGGGTTGTGGGCCAGGTCCCCAGTGGGGCACATGAGAGGCAACCACACATTGAGGTTTCTCTCCCTCTCTTCCTCCCTCCTTTTCCCTCTCTCTAGAAATAAATAAAAATCTTTAAAAAGAAATATGTGCTGTATTACAGACTCTATTTTTAAGATTTTATTTAACTATAGAAATGGAAAAATATTTTTAATTATAAAATAATATTGCTTATTTGATATAAACCCACAGAACATCTCAGTCATATTTGCATCATCTTCTAATGTTTGAGAATTCAAGTTTTATGTAGTGGAGGGGATGGCCATGTGGGAGGGAAGAGAGGATCTATACTGACCTCAACTATCTCTTCCCATTTCTAAGTTCTCTAGTTAACTTCACACACTCAAGTCTTTATTTATTATTTATTAATATCTTAATATTTTATTTACATCACAAATGTTACCTTTAATATCACTGTAACTTCAAAATCCTATATTAGACAAACGTGTTTAGAATTAAAACCCTGCATTAAGACAAACTCACACTACAAAATCAGAGTTTGTGGTCTGCCATGGTCAGGTCATTTGATTTATCCAGATGTCTGACAAATGAAAGACCCAAATGCTAGTCCACAATAATCACTAGGATAGTGTTGGGAACCTCCCTAATTTCTGTCATAAACAAAAATTTTTTAAATAAAAAGTAAATAGTTACTTGTAACCATTTATATATTTGAAATAGCCCCAACCACAGAAGTCCTAAATATACTAAGGTAAAAAGAATACATGGCAGAGTTCTTATTTTAAAGGAAGAGTATAGCTGATGACCAAGCTTTGAAGTGAACTAATAAAATAATAAATATTTTTTCTTTCACTAAAAACAATAGAAATTGCTAAAGACAATATTACTGGTACTTAACACAGCATAAAATTGTAGTAACAGATATTGTACTAGTTTCAGTTCTTATTTTAGTGTTGTTTTTAAAGACTGGTGGGAAAGGAAAGAAAAATAAGATTATTTGCATAGCCAGGCAACAGTAGTTCTCAACTTTGGCTCTGAGAGAACCAATAAGGACTTCTATCAAAGTTTTTCTATTGTCAGGGTCACTCCCAAAGATTCTATAAATCTTTACGCCAGGTCTGATGTACTAAAACTAACACGATAACACCATATCAAAAACAAACAAACAAACAAACAGTCCTACATAGGTTACTGTGATTCCTCACTAATGTCTGGCACACCTAGCACAGACCAACTTCACCTTCTCATGTCTTCCTTCACCTTTCCTAAGTGTTCATCGTAAATATCTTCATTCTTTCTCCAGTTTATCTTCCTAACTTCTATGTTATACTTTTTCTCATTATTCCCCGCAGGTTGCTTTGCAGTTCCATGTATATTAGAACTGAAACTTTTGATGTTGCCCAAAAACTACACTGAAGTCAGTTTATATAATCTAAAATGTTATTTAAGGGGAATTCAGGTCACAGAAGATTACTGTTTACTGAATATTCTAATGTTAGCACATGGTAGTAAAAAAGCATAAGAAAAAATACGCAGGTTTTGATCCTTTATGCATTTAAGAAAAGCAATATCGGACAAACAGCATGAATTTCTGGTGAAAAGCAGTGCAAGTGAATTCAAAGACCTGTCAGTTTATACCTGGCAGGTCTCAACACCCAAAGATACGTTGATTTGTAACTCAGCAACCTGGGGGATCAAAACTGTAATAATTTATTGGCCCAAAGCAATCTCGGTGATAAGGAAACCTTTCTCAGTTATTACAGTGATCTACTGTAGTGGTCTTGAAAAGCACCCCTCCCTTGAATTTATTAAATTAAGTGGCCTAGAAATGGTAAGATGTACTACAGTTCAGTTTGAAATTCATGTCTCCACTCTTTTATGCTTTTGAAGATTTTTTAAAACACTTATAATGCTTTCCCAACAGACTCTATCTTACTTTAATAATTTGTCATTTCTTTTGCATTCTGCACTTAGTAAACTCATATGAATATCACAATAACTGTTATTAGATGTTATACTAACATAAATAACTTAATCTTTAGACTATGCATGCATGTTAATAAAAGTCACTATGTTCCAGAAATTGCACTGAGTACAATGAATTTTAACTACATCAGTCATTTGCCTTTGTTTTTCATTCTTTATATACAAACCTAAAACTTTTTATCCTAACTTAAGAGTATTAAAATTGCATCTCATCCGAATTCAGTTTTTCTGATAACTATGTAATCACCTTTAAAAACTAATAGCTACACAGTGGAGGTTATCAGGGAAACCAGATGCTTAAGTAATTCCAGGAAGCCTATCTCTTCCTTGGTTGTTTTCAAACCTAATTAATACTAAAATATTCTTTAAATTGTTTTTCCTTTGATCTTACTTCACATACGATTTTTTTAAGTACATAGGATTTTATTTTTTATGTAGAAAAATCCTATACCTTAAAAGAATAATAAATTAAGAGCCAAAAATAACCTTTATTTTCTGTATTTTTGGTAAAGACACAAAATTAAGTTGTCCAAGATGAATAGATTAGACAGTCAAATACAGACAAATCTGAGTTTGTTTTAGGCTGAGAGAAGATTTCTTTTAAAATATGGCAATTCCTGGAGAAAGTAGAGATTATGAATGTGCTTTTGTTCCAAAACACCATGTGTAAATGGTCTAATTTGGGGACTGCTGATCCCACACATCAGGAGTTTATGAGAGAGAGTGAAAGAATTGGAGGATATTTATTGGTCTCGGTTACTAAAGTCATCATAAAGCACAAATTTATGTAATGGAAAATAGAATAATTTTTTAAAAAGTCTTTGCTCAGCTATTAAAAAAAGGAAGAGAGAACTGTGCAATTTTCTTAACTTTTCATGATTAGTTCGAGCCTTCTGACTAAGCAAATCTTATAAAAAGTAAGAAAATCTTTAGACAAATGTATGATGTAAGGAGTTGTTTGGCAAGTCATTTGAAAATTTAAAGAAGGAAAACAAAATGGTTAAATTTGCTGAGTGTCTGTAATATGCCTGACTTACCTGAGACTATGGTAGCTCCTAAATTATAATATGTGAAGATCTGGGGAACTTCTGCCTTATAGAGTATTTTTTGAAATTAATATCAAGTAAACATTTCCAAATAAAGGCTTTCTGCTTGATCTATTAATGAGTTAATTTTTTCAATTGACAGTTCAAATAACTTACTTGACAATATAATTTGACTCTGGAAAAGGCTGACATAAAGTGGGGTGTTGAATCAGGAAATGCATAAATATAATACTGGGGGTGGAAAGGGACACATATGTGTTTTTCTAATTATTTTTTGTTTTCTTGCTTTATGTAAAAATGAGTGTACGGTACACATGCTATCTATAAGTTAATTACACTTATGCAGAGGATGCATACTGCTACATTTTCACTGACAGGGCACACAACCAAGGAAGGTTGGAGTAAAACAATAAAATTTTCTGACAATAACATTGGAGAATATTTCATGACATTAGAATAAAAGTATTTCTTAAATAGGCATGGGAAGTAGGATCTATGAAAAAAAGAATAAGAAATTAAGTCAGATAAATTAGATCACATTAATATTAAAAATTTGTTTTCCTCAAATAGCTTAAGACAGTAAAAAAGGAAGCCACAGAGTAGGAGAAAATAATTTCAACGTATACAATCGACAAAGGGTTTATCTTTAGAATACATACAAATCAATATGAAAAACAGACAACTTGATAGATAAATGAACAAGAAACTTCAAAAGTCACATTATATCAGTGGATATCTAAATAGTTAATAAATATGTCAAAAAGTGCTTGATTCATTAATAATCAGGGAAATGCACACTTAAAAACTCATTGTGATACCTCTCTACAGAATCACCAGAACGGCCAAAATTAAAAACATTGACAATAACAAGTTTTGAAGATGTGTCAACCACAACTCAGAGCTGAGTGAATCAATTTCTATATAGTTTACAACACAGGTAAAACTATTCCATCATATTAGAACAGATGGAAGTTAACTTCAGGGAGCAGAGAAGGGATTAGTGGTTAGGACTCAGTAAAGGGCTTTTGCAGAAGCAGATAATGTTTTCTTTCCTCAATGGGTGGTGGTGACATAGATGTGTTAATTTTGTGATAATTCATTGAGCTCTACATATTATACTTCAGTAAATCATATGGAGACCAAAGGCTAACCTGAGCAGTTTCAGTCTGAAGATGAATTTATTGTTTATTATACAATGAGCAAATTTTAAATACTAGTCTTGCTAAGTAAACTAGCCTTGGTTACAGGCCCTTGCTTTTCATCACCTTCAATATTTCACACCACTCCCTTCTGGCCTGAAATGTTTCTATTGAGTAATCAGATGCCAATCTAATTGGTGCTCTCTTGAAGGTAACTACCTGCTTTTCTCTTGTAGCTTTAAGGCTTCTTCCCCTTGTCTTTCAGCTTTGTCATTTTAATTATGATGTGTCTCAGTGTAGGCCTCTTTGGGTCCAACTTGTTTGGGACTCTCTGAGCTTCCTGGACTTGTGTGTCTTTTTCCTTCACCAGAAGATGGAAGTTTTCAGTCATTATTTCTTCAAATAGGTTCTTGATCCCTTGGTCACTCACTTCTTCCGATATTCCTATGATGTGAGTGTTCTTATGCTTCATGTTGTCCAAAATGTTTCTCAAGCATTCCTCAGTTTTTTAAATTCATTTTTATTTTGCTGCTCTGCCCAGGTGATTTTTTTTTCTACCTTGTCTTCTGAATCACTGATTCAATCCTCTGCTTCATCTAACCTACTGTTTATTCCTTCCAGTGTATTTTTATTTGATATTGCATTCTTTATTTCTGAATGATGTTTTTTATGGCTTCTATGTACTTTTTCATGTTGTTGACTATCCTTATAATCATTACTCTAAACTGTTATCTGATAAACCACTCTAAATCTCTAAATCATTACTCTAAATCATTATACTGATCTTATAATCATTACTCTAAACTCTATCTGATAAATTGTTTGCCTCTATTTCATCTAGTTCTTGTGAAAAATTCTCTTATTCTTTCGTTTGGATCTGTTTCTTTGTCTTTCCATTTTGGCAACTTCCTTGTATTTTCTGCCTTAGTTTTGAACTAATCAAGAAAAAAAGAAAGAAAAAACCCCAGAGGAAAACATTCTAACAATAAAATGGGACTACATACATATCTATCAATAATAACCTTAAATATAAATGGCTTAAGTGATCGAACCAAAAGATATAGGGTAGCTGAATGGATAAGAAAACAAGACCTGTATATATGCTGCCTCTAAGAGAAGCACCTCATATTGAAAGATACATACAGACTAAAAGTAAAAGGATGGAAAGAGATATTTCATACAAACGGAAAAAAAGTTGGGGTATCCAACAAAATAGACTTTAAAACCAAGGCTACAGTAAGAGACAAAGAAGGATACTACAAAATGATAAAGGGATACGACCCTAGTAAACATTTATGCACCCAACATAGGAGAACTTAACTATGAGAAACAAATCTTGACAGACATAAAAGGAGGGACTGACAGTAATACAGTCATAATCAGATTTTAACACCTCATTTACTTCAAAGGATAGATGTTCTAGACACAAAATCAACAAGGAGATAGTAGTTTTGACAACACACTACATCAAATGGATTTAATTAATATCTTCAGCCCAAAGCAGCAGAATATACACACTTTCAAGTGCATATGGAATGTTTTCTAGGATAGACCACATGTTAGGATGCAAAACAAGTCTCAGTAAATTTAATAACACTGAAACTATATCATACACCTTCTCTGACCACATTGCTATGAAACTAGAAATCAATCACAACACCGAAAAACAAGCAAAGAGATGGAAGCTAAATAACATGTTACTAAACAATGGATGGCTCAACAATGAGATCAAGGAAGAAATCAAAAGATACCTTGAAACAAATGAAAATGAAGACACAACAATCCAAAATCTGTGGAACACTGGGAAGCAATCCTAAGAGGGAAATTCACAGCATTACAGGCCTATCTAAGAAAATAAGGAGAAGGTCAAATAAACAACCTAACTTTACACTTAAAGGAACTTGAAAAGGAATAGCAAACAAAGCCCAAAGTGAATAAAAGGAAGGAAATAATAAAGATCAGAGCCCAAATAAATGAAATAGAATCTAAAAAAAGATACAAAAGATCAATGAATCCAAGACCTTGTTGTTAGAAAAGATAAACAAGACTGACAAAGTTTTAACTAGACTCATCAAAAAAAAAAAGGACCCAAACAAAAAAAATCAGAAATGAAAGAGGATAAATAACAACTGACACCAAAGAAATATAAAGAATTGTAAGAAAACATTATGAACAATTATATGTCAACAAATAGGACAACCTGGATGAAATGGATAAATTCCAAAAAACAAACAATCATCCAAAACTGAATCAGGAAGAATCAGAGACTCTGAATAAACAGATTACACCTAGTCAAATTGGAGCAGTAATCAATAAAACTCCCCCCAAAACGAAAGCCCTTGAATGGATGGTTTCACAGGTGAATTTTACCAAACATTCTCAGAAGGACTAACACCTCTCCTTCTCAAACTATTTCATAAAATTCAAGAGAAGAGAAGGATCCCAACTCATTTTTATAAGACCAGCATTGTCCTAATTCCAGAACCAGATAAAGACACTACAAAGAAAGAAAATTATAGGTCAATACCCCTGGTAATATACCATATTTTGCCATGTATCATGTGTGCTTTTTTGCCCAAATTTTTGAAGGAAAAATAAAAACGCACATTATGGATGAGTATCCATATGAATGTTAATTCTTTTACTTATGCTTATGCATTAAAATTGTACCTCTAGAAAGCAATAACAATGTCCATATGCAAAATAATACCCTGGAATATGATAATTAGTTTTGTTTCTAAACACTAATTAAAAATTCAATAAAAAATTAAGCCAAAAATTTTGGCTGAATGTTTGGGCCAAAAACATAGATGCACATTATACGTGCAACATAGCATCTACCATGGCAAAATATGGTAGATGCTAAAATCCTCAACAAAATATTAGCAAACTAAATACAGCAATGATTCAAAAAGATCATTCACCATGATCAAGTGGGATTTATTCCAGGAATGCAAGGTTGGTACAACATTTGGAAATCAATACATGTGATCCACCACATAAACAAAATGAAGGATAAAAACCACGAGATCATATTAATAGATGCAGAAAAAGCATTTGAAAAAATCCAGCACCCATTTATGATAAAAAATCCAGGAAAGTGGGAATAGAGGGAACACACCTAAACATAAAAATGGTCATATGACAAACCCACTACCAGCATGATACTCAACAGGCAGAAACTACAAGCTTCCCCTTAAGATCAGAAACAAGACAGGGATGTCTGCTTTTACCTCTTTTATTAAACATAGTACTAGAAGTCCTAGCCACAGCAATCATACAAAAAAAAATTAAAGGCATGCAAATTGGAAAGGGAGAAGTAAAACTGTCATTATTTGCAGATGACATGATACTGTACATAGAGAACCCCAAAATTTCCACCAAGAAATTATTAGTACTATATCAGCAAAGTAGTAGGATACAAAAATAAAATCCAGAAATCAGTGGCATTTTTATATGCCAATAACAAACTAACAGAAAGACAAATTAAGAAAACAATCCAATTCACAATTACATCAAAAAGAATAAAATACCTAGGAATAAACCTAACCAAGGATGTAAAAGACCTGTACATGAAAATGATAAGACACTGAATTAAGAAAATGAAAAAAATATAAGTAAGTGGAAGCACATACAGTGTTCATGGACAGGAAGAATTAACATTATTAAAATGTCCATATTACCTAAAGCAATCTATAGATTCAATATAATTCCAATCAAGAATCCAATGGCCTATTTCATAAAATTAGAACGAATAGTTCAAAACTTTATATGGAATTACAAAAGGTCCTGTATAGCAACAGTAATTCTGAGAAAGAACAAAGTTGAAGGAATCATGCTACCTAATATCAAACTACACTATAAAGACATAGTAATTAAAACAGCATGGTACTGGCATAAAAACAGACACATAAATCAATGGAACAGAATAGAGAGCTCAGAAATAAACCCATACCTTTGTAGTCAATTAATATTCAATAGAGGAAGTAAGTACATAAAATGGGCAAAAGATAGTTTATTCAATAAATGCTGCTGGAAAAATTGGACAGATATGTGCAGAAAAATGAAACCACCTTCTTATACCACACACAAGAATAAATTCAAAACAGATAAAAGACTTAAAACTTAGACCTAAAAGTATAAAAGTCCTAGCAGAAAACATAGGCAGCAAAATCTTGGACACTGCTCATAGCAATTTTTTATTGGATATATTTTCGAAGGCAAAAGAAACAAACAAACAAACAAAAAAACAAAACAAAACAAAACAAATGGGACTACATCAAACTAAAAAGTTTTTGCACAGCAGAGGAAATCATCAACAAAATAAAAGGACACACAGAATAAGAGAACATATTTGCCAATATATCTGATAAGGGGTTAATGTCCAAAATTTATATGGTACTTATACAAAACTCAACACCAATAAAACAAACAACCCAATTAAAAATTGGCAAAGGTTCTAAATAGACACTTCTCCAAAGAGGACATACAGATGGCCGACAGACCACAGGTGGCAGACACAATACCTGAGGGCTGAATGCAGCTCTCCTTCCTGTTTTATCTTTCCCAGCACCTTGTTTCTACCCGGTGGTAGCGCCGAGGTCCTTGCCCCTTGCCTCTAGTTAAGGAGTAGTTACATTTACACAGCCCTAAAATTACATTCAGCCCTTTGAAGGAAACCACAAGGCTGATGTGAAAATGAGTTTGACCCCACTGCAATAGACATATGAAAAGATGCTTAACGTCACTAATCATCAGAGAAATGAAAATTAAAAGTATAATGAGTTATCATCCCGCACCTGTCAGAATGTGTATCATCAATAAATCAACAAACAAGTGCTGGCAAGGATGGAGAGAAAGGGGAACCTTTATGCACTGTTGGTGAGAATACAGATTGGTGTAGCCACTGTGAAATGCAGTATGGAGATATCTAAAAAAAATTAAAAATGGACCTGCCTTTTGACCTAGCAATCCCACCTCTGGAAATATATCAGAAGGATCCCTAAACACTAATTCAAAAGAACATAAGCACCTCTATGTTCACTGCAGTGTGTTTTACAATCATCAAGATATGGAAGCAGCCTAAGTGCCCATCAGTAGATGAGTGGATAAAAGAACTATGGAATATTTACACAATGGGATACTACTTGGTGGTAAAAAGAAGAAAATTTTACCCTTTGTGACAGTATGGATGGACCTGGAGAACATCATGCTAAGTGAAATAAGCCAGTCAGAGAAGACAAATACCAAATGCTATAACTCAAATGTGGAATCTAATGAACAAACTGAACTAACAAGCAAAACAGAGACAGACTCACAGGTGGAGAGCAGATGACTGCTGGTGAGGGGAAGAGATTAGGAGGTAACAGGACTGAGCAAAAAGGAGAAAGGACTCATGGCCATGGAAGACAGTGTGGTGATTATGCAGGGAGGGGGATAAAAGGGGACTAAATGGTAACGGAAATAAATACAATAAGGATTATATTTTAAACATGGGTAATTTTTCATCTTAATTTTCACAGAATCCTACTTACTTACAGGGGGAGGTAAAGTTATTTTAGTATACTATGGTCTGTTTTTAAAAATCATTATTAGCAATGTGTTAATTATTTTAATTTTTATATAAATGTCACTAGAAACTTAAAAGTCTTCAAAGAAATCAATTGGAAAATAATATCTGAACATGAATACTGGAGTAGTTATTTCAATACAGTCCATAAAACTACAGGTAAACAGAATAAACTGGAGTACTTTTAACATAAAAGAAAGGCTAAGTTGTATTTAAAGAATTATTTAAGACACATATGAAAGCAACTATTTCTGAATTGAACAACACTATTTCACACTACCTGCAGGGCAGAGAGGCTGTCTAAAATCGGCTGCACTAAATTGTGTCAAGCTAATGAACCACTTCATAGTTAACTGAATTTTACGTAGGAGCTGGAGAGCCACATACTTCACTGCCACATTTCGAGGGGGGAAAAAACTTGTTTCTGACACTAAATAGCAGCATGTTAGGATTGCAAGTATGTTTATTTCAGACATCCAAGTTACATCTGCATCTTTGGTTTGTTACCAGCAACAAATAACTCACCTTTTATGATTTATCCATGGGCATACTGGTTTGATGCAAAATGGGTTGCAGCAGAGCAGCTGATTAGAAGTGGAGGGCTTTGACCTGTTACAACCGGGGGCCCAGAAGTGGGTGTATGTAAGTTAAACACCTCTGTCCTACAGAAAGTTTTTCTATTGTAGTATTAAAATCATGATTTAAAACGATAAGTGAGTAAGTTCAAAAAATTCAGTCCACAGTGTTGGGACCAATGCTCTATACCTCAAAAGAACCTTGCATAAATATTCAGAAATAACAACACTCATTAAGCTGAAAAACATGACAAGAGCAAACTAGATGATGTTAGATATTTCCTTGGTGATAAAATTATAGACTACTTATGTGTGACAGATACTGCTAAAGTTGCTTTACATATGTTAACTCATTTAGTCCTCAAGCAACCTATGAGATGCACAGTGAGACACAGGGAAGTTAAGTACTTGTGCACAGTCACATGAATGACATTAGAACCCAGGCAATTGGATTCTAATTCCATGCTCATGCTGAATGAGATTGGTCCAGTATAGCTAAAATGTATACCTGAATGAAATATGGAGCACAGTAGCATTTATACTCATTCAACAAATATTTATTGAATGCTTATGACAAGGCGGGCACTATTCGAGCTGCCCAGAATATTAATTTATAAAACTAAAAGCCTCTGCCCTTGTGGAATTTACACTCCAGTGGAAGCTGACAGGCAATAAACAAATAAGTAAAATATATAATTTATCTAATAAGATACACAGTTTGTCTGAAGTTTTGAGACAGTCTAGAAATACGGTGAATTGTTATTTCCTAAGCTGGACAAGAAAGGTCTCATTGATAAGGTGACATTTGGGTAAAGACCAGAAAGAAGTGAAGAGATAAACCATGAGCATGTCTGCAAGCAGACTATTCTAGACTGAGAAAGAACAAAATCCCTGAGGAGAAAGTGTACATGGTGTCTTCAAGAAACAACAAGGAGACTGTGACTGGAACTCAGTAAACAAGAGGGAGGCGGATGTGTGTACATAATTAGGTGAGAAAGGCAGAGGTGAGGACTTTGGCTATTGTTTTTGGATGGGAAGCCATCAGAGGGGTTTGCATAGAAAACCAAAACCTCAAAGTATTTGGGGGCTTAAGGGATCCAGAAGAATCCTTGGTAACTGGAAAAGCAGGGCTTTGCATAAATAGAAGAGGGGGACAGTAATAAAAACAGGATCATAATCAATAAAGTTAACTGTCTGAAGGGCAAGGATCTCTACTTGGCAGGGTAAGAGGAAGTGAGAAGAGGGTAAATTTTCACTGGTATTGTGGCCAGAAAGAGTCTGCATCAACAACTATTATGGAAGCCAGGTGACAGTGACAAAACAAGGTAGGGAAATTTCACAGCAGAATCCCAGTAATATAATGAATCCCTCATCCAAATATTCACAGGAAAAGACAGAGAATGTCACTGGGCAGACTGGCCAATCAACGGGGGTGGCTTTGCTAATTAATAAACACATCAGAAATTTGAAATGCTATTTTAAAAACAAACAAAAAGTACTGGATATCACCGAAAGGAAAATAATTTCAACTTTATAATAATCATTAAAACAAGGTGACATGAACAGGAAAAACAGCCATAATTCACACACAAATCCTCATGCCTGTAATGATCTAATGCGTAAGGCTTCGACAATTGGTAACATTATCACTTTAATGCGGTAAAATGGATGAATAAGGAATGTTACAGACTGCTTATACAAATATATTTGAAATGAAGTAAAATTTGGTGTTCAAATAGAAAAGCTATTGAAATGTCCAATAATGATGCATTTAAATAAGGCAATTTGGTGGTAACTGCATTCATCTGTAAATAATTTACACACAGATAGAGTTATAAACTAGCTAAAAAATAGTGTGAGATCTAAAAAACACACCCAGTAGGATAATTTTGTCTCTAACATTAAAGAGCGCTGATTTTAAAAAGGTCCTGGAGTCCCTTCTGTAAAGAGATCCCTTAAAGTATAAATGGCTGGCAGAGCACAGGAAATGGCTGAGCTGGAGCCTCAGGAGTGCTGGGGAGAGGGCAAAAGCTCCGCGACCAGCCATTCAGAAAAGAGCCGGAGTCAGGGCAGCCTCCACAGGGTTTTCGTTTTGCTGGAAAATTCCCACCTCGTCTATCCAACTGTCTACATCCCACCAATGAACTTCAACAGTGAGTGTTGTCTGTCAGTGGACAGAGAAATCAATCATTTGTATGCTATAATTCTGGATTTGTGCTTTTTATAAAATACATGTTTTGTTATTTATTTTTTCTGTTTGTGAAATGTGCCAATCTACATATCTACTTAAAAAAATGAAATAAAATAAAAACAGCAAAAACAAGACTGATACAATTAAGAGAGTGCAGGCTAATAATAGAAAGTACAACAGTCGAAAACACAGATTAAATGGAGAACAAATTGACAATGAATGTTTGTTAATTCCTCTGAGGACTCTTTTTGGTCCTTCAGGAATCAGAATTACAAAGGCTGTAATTCCTTGTGGCTGCTAATTGTAGGACTGCTGCTTCTTTGCTAAATTTGGAGTTGCAATATCAATCAGTTGCCACTTTTGTATTTTACGTATTTCACTTTCCTAACACACCCCTGGGTGAGAGTCACTGTTTCTGGGCTCTCACCTCTTCACCTATTGTGATTTTATTGGAGATGTATTTTCAGCGTTCTTGCCTGTCTGAATTGTCATTGTTTGCTCTCACATTTCATGGAGAGTTTGACTGGGTATATGAACCTCTGGTTTCAAAATCATTCCCCTACAGAACCTAACAACATTTCTCCATTGTGCCTTAGAATTCAGGGCTGCTGATGAGAAGTTTAACACCAGTTTCATCCATGTTCTTTTGTTTGTAACCAATTTTTTTTCCTCTTTGGAATTTCTTAGGACTTTTTTCTTTATCTTGGGTAGATTGAAATTCCAACAGTATGTATTTACATGCAAGTACTTTATTCATTCATTTTGCTTGATGCTTGCTCAGCCCTTTCATTTAAAGATGAATAGCATTCTTCGGGTCTTGTGATTTTTAAGTAATTTTTGTTATTATTTTCTTAACTTCGGTCTATAGTGTACATGCATTATTTGTGCCTGTCCATTATTTTTGAATACCCTTCTATGTTTTATTTCACATTTTATGTTCTTAAAACATAAGAACATTATTTGGTTTGTTAGAAGGTGATAGATGCTATTGAAATGAAAGAGCAGAGCAGTGTAAGGAAGTTCAGATGCTAGGGTTGGAGTGGGGAGGCAGTACAGGCTGTGATTTTTAAACAGGATAATCAAGGTAGGCCTCACTGAGAAGCTAACACATGAACACTGAGAAGAGTCTGTGTAGCTATGAGGGAAGAGCAAATCAGGTAGAGACAAGTACAGAGACCCTAAAGCAGAAGTCCCTGGCATGTATGAGGAAGACTAAGAATGTTAGTGTGGCTGAAGTGAATGAATGAGGGAGACAGTTTAAAATATTATCAGAATCCTGCCTGGGTGGCTCAGTTGATTGGAACATTATTTCATCAACCAAAGGCTTGTGGTTTCCATCCCCAGCCGTGCACTACGGATGAAAGTAAACACTACCAAGACATGATCTGCTTGGGGAGGAGAGGTGTTTGATCCCTCAAAGGGAAAGGACCAAAGCCCCCTGGCTCAAGGGACTTTTATCGGGTTCGTTTGCACAATATGGGTAAGGATCAAACAACAGATATCATTCAAAGAACTATGAGGGCTTATTCTCAGTGAGGGTCAGATAGCTAAAGAACCATAAAACTCTGAGGAACAAACTTCTTGCTTGGACCCTTATCATTTAAATGAGAGCATTCTAAACAAAGCAGGTTTCACACGATTTTTACATATTCTTTCTTATGCCTGATTTACCCCATACCTGCCCTTTTTTCCAGCACAGGGCTGCACCGCCTTCCCCATCATAAGTTTTTAGGCTTAAGTGGATTAGAGCCAGGCAGTGCTTCTCCCAGATGGAAATGGGGACTCGGGCTATGTCACAATAGAGTGGGGAGAGTGGGGGGAGAGGGTCTATCACTTCCTCTTTGTCACAGCCCCCCCCCCCCAGTTCTTCCATGATGGCCTCCCTTGTGACTGTGTCTGGCCTAGGTTGCCCCCCTCTGAGGGGGTCTCACCTGTCTCTGACCATCCAACCACACTTTGTGGGCAGGGAGATGAAGCAGGGGCAGCATCTGCTGCCAGAGACGAGCTTTGTCTCCTGCAGCTCACATTCCAGAGGTCACTCGCTTAGCCATGGGGGGCAGTTACAATTCCTGAAACCAGGCAGGGCAGTTCCCAACACAAGAAGGGCCATGTCATTTAAGATATTTCAGGCTAATGTAGAGATTTCTCGGTCTGAGTAAAATGGGAAGTCTTTGCAAAGTCAAAAGTAATGGTTAAATTTGAGCATTTCCTCTTTGATTAGTAGTTTTATTATAATAAATTTAATGTTCTAGTTATAAAAATTATAGATTTATTTTTAATTATTTCTAGTGTAAGCTCAGAAACTTTGAAAAAATACTACAGCATGCAGATAAAATGTAGGTATTATAGGAAACAATTATTCGCAAGATTTGTAGGTTGAAGTACTCTAGAAAATATTTTCAATCATAATTAGTTATCATCTCTAATCTGCTTTTTATTTCATAGTCATATTATTACTAGCTCATTTGGTTATACTTATTAAAGAAAAAGATGCAATGAATACATTTTACATTCTTGCAAGTCAACAGTGTTGTTAAGCCTTACATCTCTCGACTTGTTCTGGTACCATCAACTCCTACTGAGCACAGTTAGGATAACAATAAAAACCTTGGGAAAGATTAAATGACAGCTAAACAAAGGAGTCAGAATATAATGTCACAATTGTTTCAAAGTAATTTCTTAGTTGTAATCAAAGCTAATCTAATAAAATTTTTAAAAATCTGCTCCTAGAATGCTACAATCTCCTGTTTTGAATAAATTCATATTATCTGGAAATCAATACGGCTCACGTTGCACACAGACAAGGTCTGAAAATAGCAGCACCCCAGAGCTCCAACAGGACACCATATCCTTGAACTTTTCAGACCAATATGAAAGGCTATTTCCTGGAATATATGATGATTGTGAGTGAGACATTTCTTAAAATACTATTTCCAGAATTACTTGTAACCACAATAAAACACTATCAGGAAACAATCAGCCTGACTGGTCACAGCACTGGTGCAACAGAAAAAACTGCTCATATTTACTGGACCATATGACAATTAGGAACGGGACAGCGTTATGATTAATAGGATAAAAGGCAGAAGTTTTCAACGAATGTAGATGGGGCAACTCTCAAATCTTTGATGATTGTCCTAATCATGTTTAAAAGTTTAATGTAATTTTCAAGTGTTTCCCTAAATGTTACATCTGTTAATAGTTAGAAACCAGCTTAAATTCCCATTAAGTTTTATTCAACAAACCTCAAGGTTCTACTCTGGCAATCTCATAAGTAAGTATCCTCTATGCTATAACAGGATTAGTAGTATATCAACATTAATGTAACAGCTAGTTTTGAAATTTTTTTAAATGTGTAGGCTTCCCAAGAGTTGATATTTAACTGAACAATATCAATTCTACTTGAGTCATAAAAGCCCATTTGTACTGACAACAACAGGAAAACTCAAACTCAAGTCCCTTCCACGGGGCGAACCCTCAGGGCACGAGCTCAGCACAGCACCACACTGTGAGGGAGACTAAACCTGGACCAGGCACCGCTGGATAATAATACTCCCACCAGTACTCAGTTCTGTCATTTACCAGTATGCATTGGTTCAATGTCTTCAGTTGTTTAGACTAACTTGCTGATGATGCTAAGCTGCTCTGAAGCCTTTTACATGTAGCTTTCAAAGTTTTTGTTTTTGCTTAAAGTACTTCTAGCCATCCTATTGCAACACAGTGTATCAACAAGTTGATTATTTTAAAATTTCTTCTATTGAAGAGATCAAGGTTCTTAAATGTTATCTGTTTAATTAAAGAGAAGGGAACAGCAAAGCTTAAGTGACAATCACAAATTTTACTCAATTTAAATTATGGATTTTAACCAAGAATGCTATATTAACATAACTTTTCGCAGAAGGATCTTAGTGGATTTTTACACATTTTCAGTTAACCAACAATCCTAACAAGATTTAAAAACAATTTTTTCAAAGATTTTATTTATTTATTTTTAGAGAGAGCGAAGGGAGGGAGAAAGAGAGGGAGAGAAACTCTGGCTGGTTGCCTCTCACAGGAGCCGCAACAGGGGCCTGGGCTGGCAACCCTGGCATGACTGGGAATTGAACCATTAACCTTCTGCTTTGCAGGATGGTGTTCAACCAACTGAGCCATGCTGGTCAGGGCAGAACAAGTTCTTAAAAAATGAACCTCCACTTCTCCTATTCAGACTCTTATCTCCCTTCTACTTTGTTTCACAGGCAGGAGATCTCCTGGAAGATAACAGGAGATTACCAGATGAGGCTAGGGTATGTCTTTTGTTTAGATTCAAAAAAAGGGAAGACGGAATGGCAAGTGAAAAGGTACATAAATATGAGAAAGAAAATGAGTGCAGGTGAGTGCAGAAAATAGGAAAGGAAATGGAAGAGGTAACATGGGACAAGACGACATGTGAATGGAGAAAGAAAGAAAAAAAGAAAGAGTTAGTAGGGTAAAAGAAAACAGAATGGAGAAGAGAGAAAATAATAGGAAGCCTTCAAAGAAGTACATTTGAAGTAGACCTTGACAAGTAGATATAACAGATGGATCTTAAGAGTATCATGCTAAGCAAAATAAGTTGGACGGAAAAAGTCAATAACCATGTGATTTCACTCATTTGTGGGATATAAAACGAAAATTCATAGACACAGACAACAGTATGGTGGGGAAGCTGGGGTAGGTGGATAGAAAAGGACAAAGGAGGTCAAATACACAGTAACAAAAGGTAATCTGACTTTGGGTGGTGAATTTATAATGCAATATACAGATGATATATTATAGAATTGAACACTTAAACCTATATAATTTTATTAACTAATGTCACCCCAATAAATTTAATAAACTTAAAAAAAATTCTGTTGAAGATTTCATCTGGAGTCACAATAATGAAACAGCTTGAATTTTCAAATTCTAGTTAAACTGTTTCCTTTAATCCTCACATTTATGTTTATAAAATAATGCTTTGAATAGGAACTAAGGGTATAACCTGAACTGACTGTATTGTCCATGAAGTACTCCTAATGGAAATTAGAAAAAAATTGTATTTTTAAATTACGGTAAATACTGATCACACTGTGACTACAGAAAAGTGTAGATGTTGGTACTACATTCTGAAACATAAAACATTCTAGACATGATTTCACTGCTTTTAAAACTATCAAACCATAGTTAGAAGAAGCCAAAACTAGACTGTTGCAATTTGCAGCTGAAACAGGTATTCAGGGAAAGACTAATAAACAAAAAGAAAAGCTTCAAATTTCATTCTTTTAAATTGAACTGGATTCTTTTAAACTGCCAGGGATTAGGAGGAGGGGGAAATGATGAGTTGCTACATAATAAGTATAAAGTTTCAGTTATGCAAGATAATTAAGTTCTGAAGATATGCTGTACAACACTGTTACCTTACCTAGGTACCTTGAGTGTATTCTATACACTTAAATTTTGTTAAGAGAGTAGAAATCATGTTCATTGTTCTTACCACAATTTAGTGTATGGGTTGATGCTCCAACCAACTGAGCCACCTTGTTCTTACCACAATTTAAAAAGAAAGAGAGAAACCTCTAGACCATTACCACTTAGCAAGCAACAGAGAAAAAAATAAAAAACAAAAAGTGTAGTGAGGCTGCTTCACCACATGGGCTCTTCTCATTAAGCTCAGTGGGTAACTAAGCTCCTTGAGGCCTACTTTCTAATACACACCATTCAGAATACCTGGACGTGAAAAAAACAAACTGTATTTAGAATACATAGGACACTTTCTACAAAACAGAATGAATGAATTTAGGACATTACAGGCAAAAAAAGAATATTGGATAAAATCTAATAAAATTTATACTCAATAGATTGAGCCGTCAAAAAAGTATTCTTCAATTTACTTAGTATCTCTTTTATTAAAGTAATCATGTATTTAATTTATGTTTAAGCTAAAGGACATTTTAAATAAACATCTTTTAAATTATTTTTTTCATTTTAAATAACCCAAAATCTCAAATAACCCAGACAATGTTATTTTATGTCACCACACAGAATTTTAAATCAGAGCTATGTCTTTTCACTTGTCAGAAAAATAATTGTGCTTGTATTTTGTTGCACAAACAAACCCACATTTTTATATATTGTCATATTTTGCTCTCCAGCTTTTTCAAATATGAATCATTTGTCTCCCAAATTAGATGATAAACTTCTTTAGGGCAAATCATGTTGTCTTCTCCTTTTCTATCTGTTAGCAGCTAACACAGTGTTAGACTATAGAACTGCTCAATAAATGCTTATTGAATTGAACAATACCCTTAATCATTGCCATTTCTTTCCTCAGAAGTACAGTTGAATAGATTTAATGCTGCAGCACTGTCAGCTTTTATATTCCAGCCTGCATCTGTGGCCACCTTGCTAGCAGAAAGCAAATGCAATCTTTACGATAATTCAATCAATGCTGCTCCTACCAGTATTATCAACAACAATGACAATCAATGCCAGTTCAAGTGGTAAGTTTTATTACACACGAATACCTGTCACCTAGAGACTGAACCCCAAACACTACATCAGATTTAGTCATTTTGGTCAGCACCTGACTCAAGACAAATGATCAGTCTTAAATATAAGTATCTTTCATTCTATAAGTGAGAATAAAAAAAACAAAAAAAAGAAAAATAATAAAAACAATTATTTTTAAAGTAGGTAAGTTGTACATGTTCTCTACATACTGGCATTTTTATGCCCAAATGGGAAGGCAAACTAGTTTCTTCTAAAGTGACATTCTTCTATTTCAAATTGTAATGTCTATAGGCAGATATTTTATACTATTTTATAAGATAAAATAATCTAGCTTAGCCCTATCACAAAATGGGAGTCAAAATCAAAAATATGACTCTCATAGTATTAATTTTCCAAATACAAAACTACGTTTTGCCTTGGCTGGTATGGCTCAGCGGACTGAGTGCTGGACTGTGAACCAAAGGGTTGCCAGTTCAATTCCCAGTCAGGGCACATGCCTGTAGTTGTGCCCTGGTCGCCAGTAGGGGGTGCTCAAGAAGCTACCACACATTTCTGTTTCTCTCCCTCTCTTTCTCCATCCCTTCTCCTCTCTAAAAATAAATAAATAAAATCTTTTAAAAATAAAATACAAATATGACTTTTAATAAAGAAAACTGTCTCAATGCTTATTTAATGAAGAAATTTTTCTTCTCCAATGCAGAAAGATTAAACTGAATTAAGATGTAGTTAAAACTTGCTTAATCAGGGCTAAGTTATAACATGAAACTAATGAGGAGAGAGTCACAGTGATGCTAAAAGGTCATTTACAATCCTACAATTCATGACAAACCATAACTAATGCAACCATCAAAACATTTATTTAAAACTACAGCAAGACTATATTATCTTTTCAGGTTTAATTGAAACTCTGAAGGAAAAACACAGTGGCCTATTAAAAATTCTTTAACAAACTTATTACACCTTTTATGTATTTATTTCTTTTTCTTGACATAAAAATTATCATATAGGAACATAATGTGATTTTTCCTTACTTTAACTTTGTTAAATGAATTTAAATTAAAATTAACAATTCATTTGTGTTGTGTAAAATCAACAATAATTTTTTCCTTAAAATTATAACTGTGGCCTAAAATATAAATATTAGTATCAAAATTGTGGTTTTATGGCCTGCACTATACTGTATTTCTTATCTCCTAATCTCATTTTTAAAGGTGAATTAGAAACATATTTTAAAATCAGTGGCTGTTATCTATTTGGCTGAAAAACTCTCATCTGTGCTAATCTCCCATGGCAAAATTGAGATGTTTTTCTAATTTAAGGGAAGCAGGGAAAAGGCCAAAACGAACACCTAAGAAAGGGTTATAATGACAGTAACTATATTTGCAATTATCACTACAGTGAAAAAAAAAATACCCTGCTAATCCTGATTTCTAAAAAAGATTTTAAGCTCCACTGAAAGGTAAGCATATGTGCATTATTCTGATGACATTTTGTTCCCTCTCTTGCCTTGTTGACATTTACGACATGACCCTGTTCAGCTAAAATTACCACAGTGAAAAAGCAGCTGCATTATGATCAGTAATGGTACCTAGACACGCTGTCTGGTTCCCACTGGTATACACACTGACATCCCTGGGTGAGAGAGGCTAATTCCTCTACTTGCCTTTTTTATTGACAAAAGGCATCAATAGTGACTTTTTAAAATTCTGTGCTGCCAAACTAAGAAGCTGAAAAGTTGTGAATACTAGGCATCACCAATCAAGTAAGAAAACTAAACCCTGCAATAACAAGCAAGTAGAAAAAAAATATCCTGAAGCTGATAGCTTGGGAAATGAAGATAACAGGAATGGAATCACCTAAAGTGGTGGTCTCAGTATTTCTGGCCATGTTCCCTACTTCACACAAGTAATAAAGAACTGGCAGCTGGAAGGCATATAAGACAAAATATAAAAGTGGAATTTCAAACATAGTACTATTATGTGTTAAATGATCAGGAAGTGTGAATTGAATAAAAAATTTTTAATTAAATGATGTAAAATAAAGGATGTTTCAAAGATACTGTGAAAGAGAGAAAAAGAAAAATAGAAGAGTGCCTAAAAATGAACTGATGGAGAGTAAAGTGAATGGATAATCAAAATCAATTTACTGAAAAGTTATTAAAGTTATTGGTAGAAATAATAATGTCTGACAAAGGAATCCAAGCCATGTTGATTAAAAACCTGAAGCTCCATTAAGGAAAATACTAGGTAAGAGTCTCATGGCCCTGAAATAAAGAGAAGTGAAAGAATTTCTCTCGGCAGGCTGAATCCAGTACTTAAGTAGTGATATTTTTAAGTGATCATCTCAAACTTATGCCAAGAATAGTGAGCTTGCAGTACCAACAGTAACTGATCCTGTTTACCTCCCCTACAAACCAGGAAAGCAAAAGAGAGTACAACTTAGGTATACTGTATGTGAGAGCAATAAACTTACCCACACCTTGAGCCTGGGGCATAGAAATAATAGAAAATTTAAGAAATGAAAGCGAAGTTAGAGAATTCTGAAAAAAGAGTGTTTAATGTTTTAAACTGTCAAGATCAGCCATCTGCTTATACATAAAACTCCTAGGAGCATGTTAGGAGTTATAATAAATGATAACTACTATTTTTCTGAATAAACACGTGACTTAAGTGCTGCTGAAGTTACTCTGCATTGGGAGGAACCGGGACGTCTGCAGCAGGATGGATGGCATGGCAGAGCTGGTAACATACACCAGCTGTGTGTATGATCTGACTCGCACAGATCATACACAGGAAACCTAAGAGCAGTTGACTCGAGAGTGCATATGGGGGAGAACAGAGAAAAGACTAAAACTGGACCTATGGGAAGGAGGGTCTGTAGGCAAAAGTTGTTTTCAGAAAGGACTTTGTGAGACATGGTGTCCAACCACAGCAGTGAAGACTGCAGTGAATGCAGTGCCATTCGGAAAGCTCCAAATGTGCCTGTGAGGACACTAAGAGACAGCGTCTCTAACAAGGCAGGAGCCACAGGACGGACATGACAGAGGTAGTGGTGAGGGTCTGCCCTCGCGCTGACTGCTTGAGAAAAGTCAGTGAACACATGGGGCCTGTGTGCATAGCGAAACAGCACTGACGACTATCAGAATAAACGAGGGTATACTGTGTAGGGAGGTGGAAGTCTTATACAGGTAGGACATGAACAAAAAGAACTGAGTTATTGCTATCAATTTCTCTGTGTATGAACCCCCAGAATGGTGGGGTACAGAGAAACTCAGGTTAGCTATAATTTACATCTTGAACATCTGAGTATGTTTATTCTGAAAGACATGATGATGGAAAGAGAATGATTTAGAACAGAGTGGAGGTCAGGAGAATAATACATATCCTGAATTAGACTTATTCCAGATTGCTCAGAAAAGCAGTCTTCTCCCTTATGACCCTTTTTATAGCATTCTTAATAATGTTGATTGGGGTTGGGGTGGAGGTTTTGTTAACGATGATGACAACCACAACAAATTATATTGCTTACTGCCAGCTACCGTGAAAAACAAGTATTCATTAACTCACTGAATTCTCACTATAGTGTCATGAGGTAGGAGCTGTTATTATTAATGTCACTTGATTAATAAGAGAACTGAGTTTAGAATTCATCCAAGGTTACATGAAAGGTAAGTGGTGGTGGCAAGCTTACCAACATTTTGGTTAAGACCTCTGCTTGAGAAGCATTCTGTGTGGCAGCTCCTGAGAGTGTACCAAGTAGAAACCCAAGAGTACCATTACACAATGCTAGAAGCAGCAATAGAGCCATGCCAAGGACCCATGTCCTTAGTCTCCATCTTGAGGCCAACCAGGAGGATAGAAGTCAAGTGTTTTGAGTAGGGCTGTGTAGCACTTCAGAGTGTTTCAGTTGAGCATTATGCTAAGTGAAGGAAGCCAGGCAGTGAAAGACAAATACCATATGATCTCACCTATAAGTGGAACCTAACCAACAAAACAAACAAGCAAGCAAAATAGAACCAAAGACATTGGAATTAAGAACAAACTAACAGTAGCCAGAAGGGAGGTGGAAGGGGATAATTTGGGGGACAGGGGGAAGGGTTTTGAGGAACATCTATAAAGGACAAATGGACAAAACCAAAGGGGGTTGCGATCAGAGTGGAAAGTGGGGATGGCTGGGGTGGGGGGACTCGTGGGGAGGAAATGGGGACAACTGTACTTGAACAACAATAAAAATGTGAAAAACGTAAAGTGTTTCCGTCAATATGCTGCAATTCTCCAATTGTTTCCACCTATACCAAGAAAAGTCACTGCTTTTCAGGATGAATTTCCTCAAATTCAAGCGGCTTAGAGTGCCGTTAAGAAATAAAAATGACGTCTTATCGGGCTGATCTCGTTTCCCCTCAAACTGTAGCATTGCACACTGCATGAATAAGAACATGGATTCCATAACTTTAAGATCCTCTGCATAATCTAAACACATTAATATACCCAATTGTCTGTAATTCACTGAGACCCAACCACTACTCAGTGTTTTAAAAAGTTAGAAAAATTTCATTGAATTATAAAAACTCTCTGCTCACACTCCACAGGAAATAGACTACCTGAATTTCCCCAAATAAGTAATAAATAAGCATGCATGACAAAAAAGTCATAAATATGAAGACCAAATGCAAAATGGTCAAGCTACTTTCTGTACAATCATTTAAAAATGATAAATCTTCCACCTTTAAGCAGGAAAACATTTCAGTTGATAAGCAGTCTGGGAGGTTAGCACTTACATTTTTAAGACACATTTACTGTATAATGTTACATACTAAGTACCATATTTAAGGGTGGCAAAATAAATTTATGTTCATACTTAAAATGCAAAACTAAATAAAATCAAATACCTTTTACAGTTTTCTTTTTCCCTCCCCAGACTCTCTATGCTTAAGTTGAGCTTCTTGTTCAAAAAACTGTAACTTTCATTCAAGCAGCTGGTAAAAACTAAATGCTTACTATGGACCAGACAGTGTGTTTAATATCTTTTACCCTCGTGAAATTTAAATTTTGGAAAGACAGACAAAAATACAAGAAAACAGGCAAAATAACTGCAAGTGGTAATAAATGGTAAAAAGGAAAACAAGAATGAACCAAGACGGACCTTGTGCTCCTGGTATACTTCTCCAAGGATGTAACATTTGAGTTGAGAAAGAGGAGACAACTATACACAAACCTGGAAAAAGAGTCCCAGACAGGTGGGAAAAAAAACATGAAATAAACTACAGCAGAAAATACCAGTGTCTGAAGAACTGTAAGGACATCAGTGTGGCTGTGCTCAAAGGACAAGACCTGGCTAGAGAGCGCCACAGTTGGGCTAATCAGACAAGGTATCAGAAACCAAAGAAAGAGTCTGAATATTTTCCTAAGTACAATGAAGAGTGCTGGAAAGTGTTTTGAGGAAATGATGTGATCCAAATAACATTTTAATAGGATTAACTTTAATCTGTGTAAAAATGGATTAGAGAGGCTCCAGTAGGGATCAGGAAAGGTAAAAAATAATGGTACTTTGAAATAGGTGGCAGTGGACAGACAGAGGTGAGAGAAGATTCGGAACAGAAGATGAAGAGAGACAAATAACCTAAGAAATAGACGGAGAACATCAAAAAAGAATTAAAAAATGAATCCTAGGTTTCTGCCTTAAGTAACTTAAAGGTAATATTACTTTTGGTGTACCAAAAGTTCTCCAAAACAAATGTCTGAATCTTGGCACACACAAAGGTCCATTTAGAAAAAGAGCTATGATGCAGAACAACTATTTAAAATATCCCACTAACTGAAGAAAGAAGGAAGGGAGAGAGGGAGGGAGGGAGGAAGAGAGGGAGAGAGGAAGAAGTAAGGTAGAGAGGGAGAGAAAGTGGGAGGGAGAGGAGTGAAGACCCTGCCATCCTTTGAGGCACTCCAATACCCTAACTTATGTTATAATATGGGATAAGGTATTATACAGTAAACCTACACTGATTCTTTTTCTTTTTTTCCCTAAGCTGATTCTTGTTATTTATCTGTCCATCTCAGAATTATTTTCCATTTAATATATAATTTGCATAAAAGAAGCATACTGTAACATTTAAACTCATGTCGAAAATAATTACTTTTATAGTTGCTAGAAAACCACACGTACATACTCACTGATGTTGCATTCTAAGTAATTTTTAAATATGTGTTTTGCCACTTATAAATACTTTGAAACCTGAAGAAAGAAAAAAAGCAAATGTGCTAATCAGATCTAGTTAATTGGATAAAGAAAAGTTTATACTATAATTATTCAATGGAATGGTTTCTTGAAAGAACATGAAAGTTTGTTTAAAATGACATCACTGTAGTTGCGAAGAGGGAGTAGAATTAGATGCAGTAGACTAGGTAATAAAGCAAGGTTTAGGTTGGGTTGAAGAACCAGTTTTGACACAACATATTAATATTTAACCAAGTGCAGTATTACTTTCTCTGGTTGTAGTTTAGTTTTTCACCAATAAAATAGTTTGTGGTACTAATCCTGTATTTCCTTTCCAGCTCTAAAATTCGGTAATGTTATGAAACTGTATTTAGAATAATTACAGAGGTAATATGTTAGAAATGCTGGAGAAGCAAAGTCCCAGTCTCATCAGAAAGCACGTTTCCACATGTGGACAGCGGTATTAGTCCACATGAAATACAAAAGACAATAACATATTGTTTATTTAAACTGGGAACGATTCAATAAATTCTGAGTGCATATTAGGTTCACTGTTAGCCATTATAAAAAACATAAAAATGGGTTAACTTAAAATGGAATAAATTGTCCAACAGCACAGCATGAATTAAAAGGTTCCTTTGAGAATAAAAATATTTGCACTACTTTAATTCCAAGTTCTCTAATAACATCATCAAGTCCAATGTACAATTATTTTCTGGCCAAGTTTCTAGAAATATTACAGTGGAAAAGAATGAATGCTGACTTTAATCACACTATAACACACACACAATTTACAGAAACAGAGAAGACCCATCAGCTAAAATACAAATTTGCTGTCTTTAAAAAAAAGTATAACTGTCAACATGAACCTGAAAGAATTTAGATATAAGTTAATATCTAAATAGTTCACTTAAATTTTATTGAATGTATATAGGCTTTTTGAAAAAATGTACTATGAAAATCAATAGGGATGAATAAGTTAACTTCTGGTCATGGTGAATGACTGGCTGTACAAAACGCTAGAGATAATAAAGGGCATAAAGTAGTAGATTAGTACAAACAAGCAAACTACATAAAGATACTGGAAAGCATTCAAATGCAGACATAAGGCCAAAGAGAGTTTAATTTTGAAAAATGAAAGTAAAATGGGGAAGAATTGAGAATTCATGGCTTACTGGTCCCAGGGCACTAACCAAGCTCCACAGCTACAGCTGCAGAAAATGCAGGAAAATAATACATCCACGCTGGCCAAGGTTCTAAAAACTGGAGTGCAGGGCTGAAAATTTAAAGGGGAAATCTTGGCAGCAAGACAACCTCAGAAGGCATAAGACCCAAATTCAGAGCATAACTACACAAATTTGTGGCTGATAGTAAAATTACACATGAGAAAGGGAGAGTCACAAAACCTGGTGAATAAAAGGAAAAAAGGATTTTTGAATTTGTGATGCTATCAACTGAATTAATTCATCACCCATTTGCGCCTTGCATGGGAAGAAAGATGGACAGGCTTGACCGCCAAAGTACGGAGCCCAAAGTTAGCACAGTTACTATCAACTAGGAAGTAATCCTCAGAGGCAAAGAAACAATAGAAAGAAAGTCTAAATCCTTGGGCTGACAAATTTTGCAGGCACAAGGGAGACATATAGGTGTTCAGGCTAAATTAATAGGAAATACCAGCAATGGGAAGCTATAAGCTGTGTACTGAATAGAGACAACATTTCAGTTTTAATTTAAGCAAGTTAACTACCTACCAGATCAAAAAACAAGGTCCTCAAAAGAATATAACAAAACTCGGAGTAACTTCAACATGCAATCTATAATGTCCATTCTCAACCAAAAATTTCTAGACATGCAAAAAACTGGAAAATATTACCTATACTCATAAAAAATTCAGTCAGTAAAAAAGTGGTTCTAAGTGGACTCAGATGCTGAATTTAGCAGATAATTCAAAGAAGCTATCATAAATATATTTTAAAAATTAAAAAATTAGTTATTAGTGAGTGAACATAGAAAAAATCTCAAGAGAAAAATGGAAACTAAAAAATAAAAATGGAGACTCTAGATCTGCAAAATACAATAACTAAAACAAAACATTCACCAAGTGAGCACAACAAATTGGAGACAGCAGAATCGGTAACCTTGAAGGTGGATTCATAGAAATTTCCCTGTCCAAAGGTGAGAGGGAAGAAAGGCTGAAGTAAAATGGTCATGACACTGTAGGACAATATGAACTAATCCAACCTAAGTATAATTGGAATCCTAGCAGGATAGGTTAAAAGGGAAATTTTTTTAAAAGATAGACATAATAGCCAGTAAGTTCCCAAATTTGATGGAAAATAGTACCAGACTCAAGCAATTACAGTAATATCTCAGAAGGATAAATGCAAGGAAAATTTATACTAGAAATAATACAGGTAAACTCCAGAAAGCCAAAGACAGAAGACAAATCTTGAAAGAAACCAGGGAAACTCCATAGAGGGGAAAATGACTGACAGCTGAATTCTCTTCAGAAACTATGGGAGCCAAAGAAATTGAAACAATAGATTTAAAATACAGAAACCAAAAATTCTATTTCCATGAAGTCCCTCCCTCAGTAATAAAAGGAAAATAAGGACATACTCAAAAGACAAAAACAAGAAAATTTGTTGTCAGCTGACCTGAATAATAAGAAATACTAACAAATTCTTCAGTCTGAATGACACTAGATGGCAACTCAGATCTATAGAAGAGAAGGGTATGAGTAAATATATGCATAATATGAAGAATATATAAAATGTCCCCATATGATTATTTAAAGCAAAAGTTATACAACTGTGTGAACTTTATGTCAATAATAATAACAGCAATGTATTAACATTGATTCATTAGTTGTACGTATATACCACACTAAAGTAAGTTGTTAATAGTAAAAGAAACTATGCAGATTGAGAAGAGACAGATGGGAACTCTGTACTTTCTGTTCAATATTTGTGTAAACCTTAAATTGCTCTAAAAATAAAGTCTATAAAAACTTTAATATATTAGTAATTATACCATAACTCTAATACTTGGTGTAATAGCAAACCTAGCATTAAACAAAAACCCACCTAACAAACTAAGTAATAATAAAAGAGAATTTCCTTAAAAGACATAAAGGCATGCCATATACCAACACTTCAGTCAACAACAGACCACATATATTATTGTGGTCCCATAAGATTATAATAGAGCTGAAAAATTTCTATTGCCTAGTGACATCACAGCACAGTGCTTTGTCATGTGTTTCTGGTGATGATGGTGTAAACAAACCTACTGCACTGACAGTCATATAAAAGTATAGGCATACACAATTCAGTAGTTACCTATACTATCTAGGTTTGTATAAGTACACTCTATGATGTTTGGACAATTATAGAATTGTCTAATAATGCAATCCTCAGAACATATTCCTATCATTAAGTGGCATGTGACTGTATATAAAAAAACCTACATGCCCTGGCTGGTGTAGCTCAGTGAATTGAGCACAGGCCTGTGAAGCAAAGGGTCACCGGTTAGATTCCCAGTCAGGGCACATGCCTGGGTCGCAGGCCAGGTCCTCAGTAGGGGACACATGAGAGGCAACCACATATTGATGTTTCTTTCCCACTCTTCTCCTTCCCATCCCCTCTCTCTAAAAATAAATAAATATATTTTTAAAAACCTACAGCTAATATCATACTTAATAATGCTAGAGTAGATGCCTTCCCCCTGTGTGAAAATAAGACAAGAATGTATATACTCCAATCGCTTGTACTCAACACTGTATGGGCAATTGTGGAATGTGCAACAAGACAAGATAAACGGTGAAATGCAAAGACACTTGAATTAAAAACAGTAGCCCTGACCCAGATGGCTTAGTTGGTTGGGCATTGTCTCACAAAGCAAAAGGTCACTATTTTGATTCCTGATCAGGGCACATGCTTAGGTTACAGATATGGTCCCCCTGGTTGAGGTGTATAGGAGAGTCAACCAACTGATGTTTCTCTCCTTCTCTTTCTCCCTCCCTTCCCTTCTCTCTAAAATAAGTAAATAAATAAAGATTAAATGAAAATAGTAAAATGTTTGTATTCTCAGGCAACATGATCCTGTATCTAGAAAATCCTAAGAAATAAAGAGAAAAACCACTTGAACTAATAAATGCATTTAGCAAATTTACAGGTTACAAGGTCAATATTAAAAACAAACTATATTTCTATATACTACTAAAAATTCAAAAGTGAAATTAAAAAAATAACTTCACTAAGACCTTTAACTATAATGAAATCTTTAGCAACAAAAGTACAAGACCTATTCACTGAAAACTACCAAACATCAGTAAGAAAATATAAAGGAAATGAAAGCATATGGGGCTACATTCCATGTTTATAAATTGTTAGTCTCAATATTGTTAAGATGGAAATTTCTCCAAATTCATCTTATACATCAAATGCAATTTGCATCAAAATCCCAGTAAATATTTTGGAGAAAATGAAAGCTAATCTTAATTCTTATATGGAAATGCTGGGAATATAAAGTAAGCAACATAACTTTGAAAGAGCAAGGTAGAAGGAATTATAAAACTCAAATTCAAAAACTTGCTATAAAGGTATAATAATCAAGACAGCGTGATACTGGTCTGAAGACAGACATATAAATAAATGCAGCAGAATATAAAGTTCAAAATAAGCCCTCCCGTCGATGACGAACTGATGTCAGACCCTGGTGCCACTATGGCACTGCATGGAGGAAAGGACAGCCCCTGTGGCTCTCCACCCCATGTTGAAAGACTACTCTTTCCTGTATAAAACAATACAACTTCTGGAAGAAAATAAAGGAGAAAACCTTGGGCTAGGCAAAGAATTCCTAGATATGACACTAAAAGCAAAATCTATAAAAGAAAAATTTGATAAATTGGACCATAAAAATCAAAAACTTCTGCTCTTGAAAAGACATCATAAGAAAATAAAAAGATATGCCACTGACTGGGAGAAAACATTTGCAAATCTGATTTAAGATATAAGAGGACTGACCACACAAAAATACACCCATATTTAGTCTTCAAACAGATGCCAATTTAGAATCACAATAAGATACCAAAACAAATCTACTAGAATGGCTATCATCATAAAAACTGATGATGTCAAGTGTTAGTGAGGAAGAAAAATTGTTTCCTACTTTTCTGGTGGGAAGGTAAAATGGTACAGCCACATTAGAAGAGTTCAGCAATATCTTAAAAAGTGAAACACAAATTTCCCATATGACTCACCAATTCCACTCCTAGATGTTACCGTAAGAGAAATGAAAACATATGTCTGTACAAGGACTTGCACATAAATGTTTCAGAAGCATTATTCATAATAGTCCTAGACTGGAGAAAATCTAGGGCTATTAAAGGGATAGACAAAATAAGATATATTTATACAATAGAATATTATTAAACAATAAAAAGTAACCATCCATTGGTACATTCTACAACATCATGGAACCTCAAAAATATTAAGTGAAAGGGTTAAACACAAAAGACCATATAATGTATGATATTACTGCTTTATGTGATTCCCAATATACTTAAAGTATAAAAGTTCATGAACAATGCAATTTATTCCTTTTTTGTACAAATACATGTCTTTTTAAAAAATCTTTATCCGAAGATATGCTTATTTATTTTAGAAAGAGAGGAAGACAGAGGGAGACAAAAAGAGAGAGAGAATCATTGATGTGAGAGAGAAACATCAATTGGTTGCCTCCACAAGCACCCTGACAGGTGACTGAACCTACAAACTTTTAGCGCACAGGACGTGCTCCAACCAAGTGAACCACCCAGCCAGGGCATTCAATACTTGTCTTCTTAATATCAAACTCTAATTGCAAAAGGAGCCTCCTAAACTGAAGATTCACATATAGATTCTTTTTTTAAAAGATTTTATTTATTTTTTTTTAGAGAGAGGGGAAGGGAGGGAGAGAGGGAGAGAAATATCAATGTGTGGTTGCCTCTCATGTGCCTCCTACTGGGGACCAGGCCCACAATCCAGGCATGTGTTCTTAACTGGGAACTGAACCAGCGACCTTTTGGTTTGCAGGACAGCACTCAATATACCAAGCCATGCCAGCTAGGATAGATTCATAAGTAACATATAAAATGTTAAATTAATATTCTAATCTATCCTATATTTAAATAGATAAAATATTACTCAAATTATTCTGTGATACTTGATTCAGCTTAGCCCTGGATTTTATCACAGAACCATGTAATTATCAAATAGTAAGACTTAAAAATAAAATTTAGTATTAATTCAATTAAAATATATTTATAGAACATCAATGATATGCCAGGCAACTGGTTGGGCATTGGAGATACAATGATAAGTAAAAACAGAAATGGTTTGTACCTTACAGGTAGCTTCCTAATCCTAATGAATAAACATAAACCAACTTTCCTACCGAAGTCCTCATATAATGACCTACTTAGCAAGATTATGAACTATTTCTCAATGAAAACATATTGGTCCAATTTATAAAAAACAGTTGAGTTAAAGTTTCAAACTAAGTTTCATTTGAGGACTTGGGTTGAAACACAGAAAATACTGTAATTAAGTGAATAGAGTTGGAGATGAAAGTTTAAAATGCTTTATTCTTGAAAATGTACAATGAAAGAAGACATTAATAGTAAAACCATTTCCATGGACTTGTGGATATGTATGTTATTTCTAACACATTTTCCTTTTAAAAATATGTCAAATGAATTCAGCACTTAGAAACATAAAAATACTTCTAAGCAATCAGTCAAAGAGCATGAACTAGAATACCTTCATTCTTAAGGCTATGTTGACTTCTTTATTCAAATCAGATAATTCCAAGTATTGACTTTTAAATCATTACAGTCTGGCTTCACCTCACCTCATTCCATTCCAGTGATCATGAACATCTTTCAGAAATCCCTACAGTATATTATAGTCTATTCCCACTGCCTGTATAACATTCCCTCAAAACCCCTGTTCTCCCTCTGACTCTGACTCCGTCTTACAGTTTTTGCTCGTCTCATTTTACATCCTTCCTGAGGTTCCCTGGAATAAGTTACGTTCCTTGGACTGTACTCTGAATGCACCACAAGCTTCCCTTTCTTGGAATTCCCAACATTTCTAATTATAAGTGTAATGTCTGATTCACCAATATGTTTGCAAATATATCCCCAAAGCCTAGGAAATTCTCTGGCACCTAGTTTGGAACTGAGTAAATACCTACTGAATAAATGACACTGAGGTAAAACATGAATAAACATACTCATTATTTCTTGCCTCACATATTACAATGTAGCAAAAAATCTTTTCTCTAATTAAAGAGTAGCTAATAGTCATTTTGTCTGCCCTGACACCTGTGAAATTTCCCGTTATTTTTGTTTTCCCAAGAACTGAATGACAATGTAAGTCCAACATTGAAGAAAAGAATGTGTCTTGAATGAGTGACCCAAAATACCCAGCTAATTCTCTAGGTAAACTGGGCATTTTAAGTAGATTCTGGCAGTAGTTCACTTACATCTGTGTCAAAAATGTTCATGTTTTGAGAAAAAGTGACCTTTCTTAAATTTCTTTTTTTTTGTCTTCTAAAGACTGAATATATTCACCACTAATAAAGTTAATTTGTGACATTTTAAAAAAGAAAAATCTCTTCTCTAGTGTACACATATACTTCTCATCACTGAATAAGTAGAAAGCTACTGGTGTTTCTGAAGTAGTTCTGAGACTTAAATTTCCTCATATTTTATCCTTTTAAGAAAAAATCACTTGATTTGGAATAAATCCGATTCCTATAAAGACCTGCAAACCGTAATTTATAGCTGGACAGCAAAAATACAGTAAAAGATATCAACTTGAAGGAAATAAAGACAAATAAAACAAAAATAACAAAAAATGCTATCAAACATTTTATGCAGTCTAGTCAAGAGCAATCCTCAGATATCAACTAACTAAAATAACCATAATGTAAGAAAGGTTTCTATGTTGTTTTCTTTTTAATTCTAGTTTTAATCTTGTGAACAAAAGGTCAAAAGTAATAACTGAGATAATTTCTTATAAGATTATCTTTCTGAGACCAGCCTTGTGTTCCTGAATACAATATTAAATTCACCATAAAACATTGTGTGAACTTTTTGACTACAAGTAGACTGTATTATATTTCTAAAAGCACATTTCCATTTAACTAGATGAGTCAATAAATCAATTTAATATTATTTGAAATATAAGAGTTTGATAACCTACTGGGTACAGAAACTATAATTATTAACCAAAATAACTCTAAAGCATGTTATAACTTTCCATGTTTCTACCAAAAGAGATTTCAGGATGAGTAGTTTTCCAAATTAAACTTTTAAAATTTAATTCCAAAAGCCAAAACTAACATTTCTTTAGATTCACCTAAACTGTCTTACTATTTATCCTTTACAACTTTAGTAATATTTTTAAGAGAACAGAGTAACAGGCTTAAATTGGACTATCACTAGAAAGACATCACAATTTCTTCTTACTTGTGCTCTGTACCCTTCCCCCATTCCTCCACACCTCAGAAACCATGAACATCTTTCCTCCTCTCATCATGTCTTTATTTGGAAAATAGCACACACTCATCAATGCTGGCTAATGCACTGAAGCTCACCCACGGCCACTTGGTCACTCAAGAACACGCAGAGACCAATGGACTCAGTCAATATTTCCCAGCCCACTACATAGGTTTTATTTTAGTTTTCTGGTTGAAGTATCTGTCTTCCCTATCCACCTTATCTATCTATCTATCTATCTATCTATCTATCTATCTATCTATCTATCTATCTATCATCTATTCTTCCTCTAATAAGACAAAAATCTGAAAAAATAAACAAAGGAATACAAATCACCCTTATTTTTTCCTTGACTTACCACCCATTTAAGTGAAAAATGGTGACTCAAACTGTAACATACCATTCAAAACAATCAGCAGGATTTCCTCAGGGCCACCTCAAAAATAGTTTACTAAGTTAAAAATACCAAAAAAAAAATAAGAACGACTGTATAAAAGTAGGAGCTATCCTATATATAACTTTCAAAAAGCAAAAATACAACTTTCAAATCTATGCAGGGCCCATGGTCAAGAGATGCAGTTCTCCATACTCGGCCAAAATTCAACACCAGGAACTTGGCAGTACAGCCTACTATACTACACACCAAGGCTGTAAGCCTATACAGTATGTTACTGTACTAAATATTACAGGCAATTATAACTCACTGAGTTATAATATTATGATGGGTACAACATCACTAGGCAACAATAATTTTTCAGCTTTATTATCTTATGTGACCACCATTATATATGAGCTCTATTGTTGACCAAAATGTTGTTATCCAGTGCATGATTATATTTCAACCAATTTCTAGCCCTGCTGTTGCTGATTAATAACCGAAAGTAGAAGTATAGGAAATCTACCTCACATACTTTTTACATAGATTAGAAAATAGAATCATATTTCTCCTAAACATTATGACAAAAGCTTGCTAACAGGGTGGCATATATTTCACTGGTTCATATCCCTGTTATATGATTCAAGGTCTGGGGATCCTTAGCCCATAATTTAACCACAGGTAAACAGGAACATGTAAATGCTAAAAAAAAAAAAAAAAGGATCAGAGATTCACCGATAGAGCAATTCAATTTAATACATCTTGAATACCTGTTATTGACTGCTTTTCAAGGTCCAAAAGAATACCCTGAATACCCAAAATACCCCAGAGTTACTCTGTGTTTTGGTACCTACATCAAAATGGCAGCATTATTTATCTCACATAGTTACAAACATCAAATAAGGTGATATGTAAAAATACTGTAACAGGGTAAATACCCAACAAATAGCTGTTTATTCTAATATTTTTTATTAACATAACCACCGTGCTTCCTTTATTTGGTGTTTCAAATATTTCATGTTTCCAAAATGTAATTCCTAAATCAGCAAAACACCTCCATATTTGCACTTAATGTAGGTGGTAAATTTCATAACTGTGGGTGCTGAAATTCTGGAATAAATTATTCACTGTCTAGTTCAAAAATATTAATTAATGTTGGAATGTAATTACATCTCTTAATTCTTCTCTTGCTCATTTTCAACTCTATGGTTTTACTTTCTAGGAAGTTTACTTTCCTTTGGCAACACAAAAGTCCAGGAAGCAGGAGCTAAAACTTGAAAGACCAAGTCTGACTCCATCAGAGTTTGGGCCAAGAGAGAGGCGCAGGTAAATACAGTTCACCAAAAGAAGTTTAACAACCGATCTAAAGACAACAATCAGAAACAATCACTAAACAACTAAAGACAACAACTGCCAGAAAACAGAACTGCATGGAAGTTCAACAATGAAGGAGATAAAGAAGAAACATTCATCCAAACTGGCAGGAGGGGCAGAGAGGAGCAGCCAGGGCAAAGAGGACGTGCCGTGAGGTGGCACTGGGGGATCCCACATTCAGGAGAAGATAAAAACTGGAAGGAACAACTGGGGAGCAAGCAATTCTAGCCCAGGGCAGACACCAGGGTACTAGCACTGGGAAAATGAATCCTCAAAACCTCTGGCTGTAAAATCCAAGATTACTGTATCCAGCAAAGCTATCATTTAGAAGGGAAGGGCAGAAAACATGCTTCCCAGATAAGGTAAAGTTAAATGAGTTCATCATCACCAAGCCCTTATTATATGAAATGTTAAAGGAATGTAACTAAGAAGAAGATCAAAACTATGAACAGTAAAATGACAACAAACTCACAACTATCACCAACTGAACCTAAAAAAGAAAACAAACAAAAACAAAGTAAACATCTAGAACAGGAACAGAATCACATAAATGAAAACCACATGCAGGATTATCACTGGGAAGGTGGAGGAGGAAAAGGTACAGACAACAAGAAGCATAACTGGTAGGTACAAAATAAACAGGGAACGTTAAGAACAGTATAGGAAATGAAGAAGCCAAAGAACTTACACACATGACCCATGGACATGAACTAAGTGGGGGGATTTATAAAGGGAATGGAGGTACAGAGCAAAGAGGAGAAAAAATGGGACAGCTGTAAATAGCATAATCAATAAAATATACTAAAAAAATAAAGACGAACTTTATCATAAAGTCCATTTCAAACAGAATAGTCACAAACAGAACAACCATTGTTTAGTCTATATACTGTACTATTATTTTCTGTATGATAAAATCTTATTTCTACAGAATGAGTTAAGGTTATGTACTTCCATAAAAGCAGGCATTTTCTGAATATTAAAATTTAAATTCAATCTAAAATTTGTTTTAAAATACTCTACTTTATAAAAAGAGATGCATGTAAAATATGAGAAATTCCTTCTTTGCTCCTTTAATAATGAATTCAGGTATATAAATGATAAAACCATGTAAAGGATTATTCATATTTTATCAATCACATTCATCCAATGACACTGCATTTGCATTAAAATATTAGTTCATGTAAAAATACCAGTATCATGAAAAGGCCACAAATTTTCTAGACTGTAAAATTAAAGACTGAATACACATGGTATCTTTATTACTCCAGAGGTATGTGCTATGTATCAAGAAAATGAGATGGCAAATGTTTACTCAATGTAAAAAGACTTCTAAGGAGGTAACAAATATATTGGTCCTTAACCTTTTTGGGGTTACACACTGGATAGTATTCATAAATGCTACAGACATCAGAAAAAACTGTATATATGCACACACATACAAAATGCAGCAGACAATTTCAGGAGCTTCAAAGGCTTTCTAAAAACAACTCGTACAGGTTAAGAATCCTTACACAGACCCTTAATATTCAGTGAGTATTTTCACTGCGACAACAGGTCCAGGCCTGTGATAATTTGTTCTTTTGCTGAGGCCCACATTTGAATCACACTGAAATAAAGCTGAAAGACTGATGTGAGCTACCAGGTTATCAGCTAGCGAGGGAGCCTGGTGTTCACATTGCAGTTTGACTCTGGCATCTTTATAACTCATCATTAATAGAATAATTATCAAGAAGTGCTTTAGTGATAATCATTATTATATTCAGGTCTTTGGCCTTCTCATAATAAAAAAAGGTATACTACTTTCATAGACTAAGGCTTCCTAACAAGTTATGTTATGATTCTCTAAAAGAAAGGTGGCTTATAAAAGATATCTCCCCAAATAGTGATTTATTAACATTTATTGAATCCCTATTTTATAGAAGTTACTTCCTAGCCATCGTGTAGTTCACAGAAATTAAAAGGTAGAAGGTACAGACCCAGTCTTCTGAGAACACTCGATATTATGCACCATTTATTTCCAAAAATATAGACTACGAAGAACCACATGACCTAAGTTTTATTAAAGTAACCCTAAAAAAAAGTAGTTACGTGCCAGATATATTTATAATATTCTTCAATTGTTCTCTCCTGGGTTTCCTGATAGATTTCAAAGTCTGTCCTAACTTATATACCACTCTCATATTAAAACAAACCACTAGAAATCCAGTCAGTTTCCTTAAAAATAAAGATGACTGGGATCATAAAATGTGATGAATTCATTATCTAATTTTGACAAAATGCCAAGAGTAATTTCTTAAAATAGGATACAGGTGGCGATTTTTTTTTAAACATGAGAGGTTCTGTTAGGCCTACCGCCCTGGCCTACCAGGCACACCTCCTCTGACGTCTGCCCTGCCCCACACCAACACCTCCTCCCCTGGCCCCGCCCATCTTCGGAATTCATTTCTTATCTTCAACCCCCTTGGAAGTCCCACTTTGTAAAAGTCGCAGCCCAGCCAATCAGAGTCATCACTACTGGCTTAGATATGTGGGCACATTTACTCCTACTCCTCAAAAGACAGAATTATATTCTGTTCATTAATAGAACTAATTATTCCATTCTCTGCTCACTCAAAGCACTTGTTAATACATCATTTATTTGGCTCATCATTTATTTGTTGCTCCTTCATTAACTTAGTTCTCTTTTTGAAATTGTTTATGCCAGTACGGTTGTTCCACATTTTTCTCGCTTTTCCCACCTGAACCCAGCCCACTCCCTCCCCCCCCTCAGTCAATCCCCATATCGTTGTCCATGGCCATGGATCGTGCATAAATACTCTCTGGCTGACCCCCCCCCATCTCCCATCCAGTCCCCCCGGCAGCCCCCACCTCCCAGCCGTCAGTCTGTTCCACGCATCTACGCTTCTGTTACTATTTTGTTTGTTAGTTTATTGTGTTCATTAGATTCCACATATAAGTGAGATCATTTGGAATATGTCTTTCACTGGAGATTGTCATGTTGTAATACCTTTAAGTCAAAAAGATATCTTTAAGGTAGAAAACATTAGATCTCCCTAAAAATTCATGTCCTCTTCTAATGCTGCCCCTTCAAGGGTAAACACTACCCTGACATCTAACAACAAAGATTTAAACTTTATATAAGATCATCAATATGTGTCTTTTGACTCTAGCTTCTTTCACTCAACATTTATGTGATTCATCCATACTATTAAATATAGCTGTAGCTTATATTCTCCCTGTTGTATTTCATTTATGACAATTTATTTATCCATTCTACTAGTCATGAGCACTTGACTATTTCTATATTGGGACTATCATATAGTAATGATATGCACATTATTGTTCATGTCTTCTAGTGAAAAAATATCTGCATTTCAATTCGTTTATACCTAGAGGTAGAATTTTTGGGTTATATGGTATATGCATGTTCAATTTTAGTAAACACTGACAGTCTTCCAAAGTGGATTACTAAAGCCTAATTTTTGCAATCATTCATTCCCTAATTTTTTAAAAATGTGTCAAGGCAGTAATGTTGACACTGGTGAAAATGACCAGCTCAGAGGCCCTTTATAGGCACAGCACTCATGCCTTTCTACTTTCATTTTCCTGACACTTAGGTACACCAGGCATCGCTCTGCATGTGGAGATCATCAGATTAATTAGGAAGACAAAATCCTCACCCTCACGGTTCTCACATTCTAGTAGAGAATGGAATTCACAGTGTTGCAGAGAAATAAAAAACACTGAGAATAATAGGAAGCAAACATCATATAACTGAGAATACCAAGAAAACAAAGTAAAAATAAAATACATGCTAAAAATATGTCTAAACCAAATTAAAAGTCCTCAAAATTTCTTAATATCTTTGAAGTGAAGTTGAAAAAAATTGGTTTAATAACAGTTTTTAAAATTTTTTTAGATTTTATTTATTTATCTTTAGAGGGGAAGGGAAGAAGAGTGGGAGAGAACATCAATGTGTGGTTGCCTCTCATGGGTCCCCCGCTGGGAACTGGCCTGCAACCCAGGCATGTGCCCTGACTGGAAATTGAACCGCAATCCTCTGGTTTGCAGGCCCATGCTCAATCCACTGAGCTACACCAGCCAGGGCAGTAACTTAGTTTTTTAAAAGAAGATTTCTTGACCTTATTTTTTTATTATTTTATATTTTCCAAGGTATGAAATAGAAAGGAACACATAACATATACATACATATGTGTATATGCATATAGTTACACATATATGCAAATGTGTATGTATGTATATAATGTGTGTATACTTTTTTATATATCATATAACAATATATATATGGATATATACACACACTTTTTTTCTACAAACCATGGAACTGAAAGGAAGACTAGAAAAATCACCTAATGAGACAGAATGCGGCAATCTTCCCCCCAGGAAAGGAATGATTGCCGCATTGCCTTTAGATGCCAGCAAAAATTCAGCTACACCAGATGCTACCATAGGTAGTGTGGCTAATTGAGATTTAATGTACTTTTCTCCTTCAACAATTAAATGGGAGAGACTGCAGGGAACTGTTCTATATTGCTAGGAAAATCATGTAACAGTAAAATGAAAAATACATTTCAATGAAAATTTATGTTTTCTTTCATTAGTCTGAGGGATGTTTTCACTTATGTATAAGTACAACTACTTTAAATCCACCCTTTCCTTTGGAATTTAAAATTTATGTTGTAGATTTTAGCCTATTCAGAGTAAGAAGGTTTTGGACACACCAAATGTAAGTCCATCTAGGAAAACAATGTTTAATTTGGAATGAAAAGCAGAGCTGCTGGAGCTTGGCAACCACTTCACTATGGCCTGATTTAGCAGCATCTAACAGAGACGGCAAGTGTTGTCATGCACCTTTTGCTGAATGCACAGAACAAACAGAAGGCTTACTATGGGAGGTGGGGGGCGATCAGTCTATATCCTCTAGTCACTCTTCCAGTAAAGCAGCATGTGTTGTCTAAAATTGCTATGGGAACCTGGGAGCTCATAAGGAAATCAAGTTTTAGTTGAATGTCTTCTTTAACATCCTATACTACAAACTTCATAGTAAATAAAAAGTTTACATGAAGACACTCATCATAAGCAAAATCAAGTATTAACATTAAAATGGAACACAATTATATTAAACTTTGCAAAGTAGATTCCTCACATGATACTTTTGTTTGCACAGTAGAATTAGTTTTCACATATTCTTTAAATTCAAATGAATAAGAGAGAAGACAGATTTGTGCTCCACTTTTCCTTCTGCCTATAGTATAGAGAAAGAGGGCTACATTATTAGATATTTTCTCCTCAAAAATGGCAAGTATTCTGAATATTCAGCACAATCCAGAACCAGATCCAAAAGGGAAATTAATAAAGAGGTTTTCAAAAGAAAGGTTGGGCAGGAGAGAAAACACCTAAATGAATGTGATATCAGAAATAATAACTTAAACCTTGTTGTAACATTTCCCTATATGAGCTATTTATATTATTTTTCAGAAAAGTGGAATTTAGTGCAGTAGAATGAGAATTTGATTGAGAGTGAATATATTTATTAGGTTCTAGTCCCCTCACTGTCATTTACAACTGTGTAACTTTGGGAACATAAAAAAAAATTTAAAAAGAACAACAACAAAAAAACTTCCTAGCGTTTGCTTTATAGACTTAAAAAAAAAAGCAAAGAGAAACTCCATATTTTCTTCATTCAATGCTGCTGTGTAGTCAGGGTGCCAGTTTATGGAATTACAATGATTTCCACAGCAACCAATTGATATCAGTATAGTATTAGGAATTCGTCTTAGTAGCAGTCAAAGGCAAGAGACCAGCTTCTAAAGGTGAACGACTAAAAGCATCCATCTGGATATACGGCAAGGAGAAAACCAAAACATACTTAATAATTAAACTGTTCCTTCTAGGTTTCTTTCCTCTCTCTAGCTGGGACTAATATTAAATCTTTCTCTTTAAGGGTAACAAAGGATATTTCTGAGGATAACTTTTGATTAGTTTAAAAACAAATAAAAACTGTGTATGCAATGTGTGTATACGCAGTAAAAAATTATCATGTATATGTGAGATAAAAGAGGAGAGGAGAATTTTTTGTCTGTTTACTATAAACACATTTCTTCATATTGAGTCAATCAGCCTGCCAATGTAAATGGCTGCAAGTTATAACAGTATTTTAAAGTGACAGATAACTGGGAAGTGCTTAAATCATATCCAGGTCCATAAGACTTCCAAAGTTCATGCTATCACTTCACTACATTGCCAACCTTCAAAATACCTACTTTCCTTTCCACAGCCCAAATCCCCAGTTCATCAATACAGTGATCCAGGCTACACATTAGAAGAAACCATTCGGATCTAACATAGACTGGATATAAATAGGTAAATACTGCCAGCAGTAGTAGGATTACTACCTTTAAAAAGGAGGCAACTACACTGAATTCAAGAATAGCATATCTGGTAGCGAAACAAAAGTAAGCAGAATAGCTAAAGCAAAGTAGATCAACCCTACTGAAGGAGACATCTATACTTGTGTGGCACCTTTTCTTTTTTGGAAATATCTCTACCCCATTCATTGTGATTCTGATCTAGCTATCAATCATGTAGTCTTCCTTCTCTAACCCCTGGTGGCCATGAGAACCAAGCAAGGCCAATATTCCCCCCTCCTAGCACCCCGGAGATTTTTAATTCATCAGGGAAAACAACAATTACACTTACCTGAAATCTGGTACTATAAGAATGATATACAGCCCTAGCTGGTGTGGTTCAATGGCTTGACCACTGGCCTGTGAACTGAAGGGTCACCAGTTCAATTCCGAGTCCAGGCACATGCCTGGGTTGTAGGCTAGGTCCCCAGTTGGGTGCATGCAAGCGGCAACAGATACCTCTCACACACTGATGTTTCTCTCCCTCTCTCTCTCCCTCCCTTCTCCCCTCTCTGAAAGTAAATAAATAACATCTTTAAAAAAATAAAAGAATGGTCTACCTTCGGACACATGGGCTGCACATGTCCAGAGGTACACCATGTCAGAGGATAAACCTGACACAGAGGAAAGCAAAACCGGCAAGGATGCAGAGACAAGGCTGTGGTGTTACTGCTTGAACTCTTGGATCCTGCCATGACCAAAGCCAGAGATTCACCTCTCATTTCATCGTAGCTCTTTGACCAGTCAGTCAGTGGTGACTAAGTTAATCTGTGTTACGTCTCTAATACCAGCACCCAGAAGAATCCTGACTAACACAGGTTTCAGAGTTTGCTCTTGAGGTCATCTTCTCTCAGGAGTGTTTCCATTAATTTTTTTTGTCCTCAGCCACTTCAACATCCAAGAATACGGTAAGTAAGAAAGAAAATGAAAATTAGTTTCAACTTCAAATCAAGGATGATTAGTAAACAGTAAATACAGGGATACACAATGAAGTTGTGGCAGTTGAAGGCAGTATTAGTAAATATATTTTCCCACTTAAAATATACACAAAAATCTGGAATTACTATTTGCACCTATAAACTCATATTTTCAGACATGGTGTCTGATAAAAAAGCACAATGTTACAATGTCAAAACTATAGAAAGTTATATAATAAGGCAACTACAGAGTATACAATGTAGGAAAGTGCTTATTACAAATCAAATTATATAAGTATTTAAATTATGATTGTTTAATTTGACTTTTTAAAAACATTTTACATGACTTAAGTATTCTTTTTAAGTTATTGTTTCCCAAGTTGTATTTTATAGATTTAAATCATATAGAAAGTAAGAATACGCTTATCTGAAAGTTTAATAAAATTAAAATTTTGAATTTTCATATTCTTCTCTTTTTGGAATAGTACTTTACCCTAAAGTATTAGCTGCTTTACCTTTTTAATATTTCAAGTACAAAAGTTGCATATAACTTAGACATATTTTGTTTGGAAGATCTGTCCATTTTTGACAATGGGGTGTTAAAATCCCCTACTATAATTGTGTTGCTGTCAATATCTTTCTTGAAGTCCTCCAAGATTTTCTTTATGTATTTGAGCGCTCCTATGTTGGGTACATATATAAATAAAATGCTAATGTTAAAAATGTGGTAGCAATATAGCATGATGCCAATTCAAAATGATTTAGCATTTCCATTTTAAAGAATAGAACTCTTGGCTGCCAATGACAGAAAACCTAAACCAAGCTGGCATAGGCAAAATGGTAACATACTGGCTCATAGGATTAAAAGTGTAAGAGTAGGGCTAGATTATGGCCTCAAAATATGTCATCAGGACTCAGTTTCTCTCTCTCCACCCTCCTCTCAATTTTATTCCTGATGTGTTGGCCTCCTTCTCAAGCTCCATGTGATATGAGAGGCTGCAGTACTTGAAGCTGTGGCAGCCATCTTTCAAAGTATACTAATACACAGCTGCCCAATCTGAACCAATCCATGTGCGTAAGGAGACTGTGCAGATTGCTTAGTTACAGGTGACGTACACCATCTCTGAGCTGGTGGATATGACCTTACCCCGAGAGCAGGGAAGGGATGGATTCTTCAAAGTAAAATAAAGGGGTGCTTTTCAGGATATCAGAAATATATGCCTGATACAACTTACATTCTTTCATAATAAAGATTATGTTGAACCAACAACATCTACAAAAACTGTTTTTTTAAGTTTGCTGGAAATTTCTTGAAAACAGCATCCTTTACTAGATTTTTATTATTCTTTTTTTCTGGTACCACTATTTAAATAATTAAAACTGTATTTCCCCCTTTCAAGTTCCTTTTATGATGTTAACTGAAATTGAGGGTTTTGACAGCTGTAGCTATAAAAAATTAGCATATATTTTCAAATAGCTAGAAATTAATATCATTTTTTGGCTAAGAATAATTGTACTAATCAGAGTTCTTGGTTGCAAAGAGCAGAAACGATTTCTGTTAAGTAGAAAAGAACTCATGGAGCACACAGAAATGATGAAACTGAAGAAACAGACTTGGGAAACAAGCTAGAACTAAAGACCAGGAAGCCAGAAGTGCGACCAGAGGCATGCTGGGGGGGAAACTCAGCTTAGGAAGCCTTTGTGGAGAGTGCGGCCCCACCACCACTCGGGCACCGGAGCCTCCACTGTGCGCTGCTGCAGCAGCTAAATGGATGAATTCTTAGCTGTCCCCCATTTCTTTGCATCATTTTTTTCAGATGCAAAACTTCAAGCAGAGATTTCTAACTAGTTGCGCACTTATGCTTATGACTTATCTATGTGCCCAAAACTCTAGCTACATCCGCCCATTTTGGCTCTTGAAATGAAGGTGGGGCCTCAAGTACTTAGAATAAACCCTAACATATAATGAGCCCTTAATACATGTAATTTATTATTTTTATAAAAGCATGGTTTAAGTAATTATGTGGAAAATATGTTTATGCTATGACACTACAATGATGATAGCATCACCTTCATTAAAAAAACATGGCAAAGATATTTCCAAAATCACATAATTATTGGTAGAAAATAGGCAAAAACTAATTACTCTAATCAACTCTTAGTTGTAATTCCAGCGGACAGAATTTCTTAAAAATAAACTCCATTCCCTCTCCTCCAAATGTATCCTGCCTGTATACTTTAATTCAAGTGGGTTTAATAAGGCTATAAAAAAACCCTGGGAGGCAATCCAAGTTTGATATTATGGGGTAGATTATGGCAGGTCATGAACAAGTTACTTCTTTCACCATGAGTAGTAATTAGCTAAGTAGATTCATTCACTTACTGCAAAGTATATACCAACATTCATCCAGGTTAGTTTCCATTATAGCTACTGGAAACTAAAAGAGTCCATCTTCCATTGTGAACTAGCAGAATGATGTGTTAGCTCACTCCTAAAGATTCTTGTCCAAACAATGGATCTATCCTTAGAGGGAAAAAGTTGTCATTTGGCTTCTATATTACCAAACTGCTTCTGTGATTGCAAGGTCAAGTCCATTATTCTCTTAGAATTCTACCCAAGTCCCAGAGCTATAGGCAAAAGAAAATAAAGTATGAGAAATAAAGAAATTATTTAAAAAGAAAATTTAGCTTAAAACATACAGCTATTATTTTAAGTAAAAATACAAGACTTGGAAGCCAGCAATTTTATTTATTAAAAAGCTTTTTTAAAAGAAAGCCAATTTAATTATTACAATATCTCTTCTTGATACAGTTAAATAGAAACTACATTCATTTCTATATTTCTGTTGTCAGTTTGAATTAGAGCATGCTGGAATGTATTTACATGTAAATGTTAATACATGAAGTAATTAAGAGATTATTTCACCTAACCTACTTTGTAGTGCTAGCCCAAAATACCATAGCTAGCTGCCCACTTATTTATGTTATTTATGAAAAATAACATAAATAAATATTGAGCTTAGTAAGAACCTAGAAGTGAGGAAATACAAAATTAAAGGCCTCAGAATAATACAGTCAAGTTCCCAATGCAGTGAATGTTGTGTTAAATACTTCATGTTCTATTTCATAAAGCCTAAAGTAGAACTGTGAAAAGTCCTGAAAGCTGACACGGTCAAGGTGAGGTTCAAACTCAAAAGAGCCTGCTTTCAGGACCATTTGTTTCTTATTTTTAAAAAATGTTATTATCATAGTAAAATATACATAACATAAGTCACTATTTTAACCATTTTAAGCATATAACTCCGTGGCATTAAGTACATTCACATTACTGGACAGAAGTTTTTCCTCTTCCCTAACTGAAATTCTGTACCCACCACACAACAAACCCTTTCCCCAGCCCCAGGCAACCCCGCTTCTACTCTCTGTCCTATGAATTTGACTACCCTAGGCACCTCACTTACGTGGAATCATACAACATTTGTCCTTTCATGACTGGCATGATGTCTTCAAGGTTCATCCATGTTGCACAATGTCAGAACTTCATTCCTTTTCAAACCCAAATAATATTCCATTGTGTGTATATATTATATTTTTATCCACTCATTTGTCAGCAAACACTTGGCTTGCATCCATCCACTTTTTGGTTATTGTGAATAATGCTGTTATGAACATCAGTGTACAAATATCTGAGTCCCTGCTTTCGCTTCTCTGGGGACATATACAGAAGTGGGACTGCTGGATCATACGCTTAGTCCAGGTTTAATTTTTGAGGACTCATAATACTGTTTTCCACAGTGGCTGCACTGTTTTACATTCCCACCAGCAATGCAAAGGGATGACCACTTTTTTCATGCTGCCATTTAATAAACACCCATTTAATGCCATGTAGTACTGTGCTGTGTTTTCATATGAAGCTATGTAGTTAAAAGTATTCATTCATTCAGTTCATGTGTTGCTATCTACTGAGTAACTGCTCCTATACATTAAGTACTATTCCAGCCCCTGGGACCACAGAAGTGAAAAATGCCACTCCCCTTCAGGGTTTGTATTTCATTGTGGTGACACAGACACAAATAAGAAACAAATATATGTCAGATGATGATAAATTCAATGGAAACAAATAAAACTAGGTAAGGAGATAGACAGCAGTGCAGAGGTGTTTTAATGGGGTGGTGAGAGAAGTCCTCTCTGAATAGTGACATTTAAGAAGTGGCCTGATGGAAGTGAAACAGCTATGAGACACCAAAATGAGCAAAACAGACCTGCTCCCCAGCATAGTTCTTCATTTCTTCTAATCAGCAGGTTCTACTTTATCATGCCTGCTATAACGTATACTTGTTTAAAAGATAAAAGTTAATCTGCTCCTTTAAATCACTTAAAAGAATTTCAAACTTTTAGTAAACATTTCGAATTTGACCCTTTTTTTATAGAGAAGTTACAGTGGGACATATCAATAAACATAAGACTGCTCATTTTGATAAACATCGATTCAGAGTAGCTACCATTTTGGCAGTGACTGGAATGGTTTTTACAGACACCCTTTTACAGAAAGGGTGTCTGTAAAAAACATAGCAATAGGCAAGTTATCCAGGCAACTCTGGGGTCATCTAGTGAACAAATCCCACCATCTCTACCTTCAAAGTGTCCCTGACCCTCTTTCAGCACCTCTTCCACTGTCATTCTGGTGTAAACCGCCATCATCTCTTGACTAAATTACTGTGCTAATCTAATTGGTTATTCTGCTTCTACCATTGCTCCCCTGAGATCGATTTTCAGTACAGTAGCTATAGTAATCCTTGTAGGCTGTAATTCGGATCATGCATCTCTTCTCTCATAATCATGCACTCAGAGTTTTGACCAAGGCCTACAAGGCACTACAGGATTCTGTGTCCTCCCACCTTCCTTATTCTTACTCTCAACTTATCATCTGAAACTCTCATCCTCCTCACACACCCTTTACTCCTCATTAACTCTGGGAATACTGCAAGCACCCTTCCATCTCAGAGCCTTCGCACTAGCTGTTTCTTCTTATTGGATTGTTCTTCCTCAAGATGTGCACACTTCTTTCAGGCCTCCAGTTAGGTACTGCCTTACCAGAGAGAAAGGCCTTCCTTGACCACCCTATTTAAAATAGTATCCCATTATTATTCACTGTCTCCGTACTACACTTACTTTTTCTTCATAGCATTTATCACTATGTGACAGAGTATACATTTATTCAATCTGTTTATCTTCTTTCTCCATCTGTGGAATGAAATAACTAAGAAGATGGGGTCTGTCCTTTGAATACTAGCATATTGCCAATTCCTAGAGATTCCTGGCACATGGCATGCTCTCATAGATGTTGGAATTAAGGACTAAAGGACTCCCTATCACTAGTATTCTGATTGTTCTCATTCTGGGAATGGGGGACGGTCGGAAAAGTTTCAACAAGGATATTAACACCCAATGCTTTGGCTTCTTTAGTTAAAACATGCAATTCTATTTTTATTTGTACAAATATTTCTATAGAAGGTAGATGATTTATGAAACTAAAATTCCTGTAATGAAAACAAAGAACTGATTGTAACTTTTGAAATGACTTCTGATCATAGCTAGAGAGGTGGAAACTGAAAGCTATCAAAAGTGAGGGGCAAACACCAAGTACCTCATTATCTAGGATGCAAATTAGTCTATTTTTTAAAACTATTCAGTGTGAAAGCGGAAAATAACCACTACCTCTCTGAATATAATATACCTATACTAACTATATAAATTAAATTGCATAATCCACCATGTCGAAGTAAAGTAAAAAGTTAAAATGTTAAAAGTCAGGAAGTTCCGAAGTTTATACTCTACTATTAACTTACTTACCTTGGCTTGCGTAGCATTTAGATGGTATATCTAACAGGAAAATTGAAAGCTACTATACGCATAGAAATAATGTTGAACTGTGGCTGCTAGAGGAAGTATAACAGAAATTTCCTGATTTCTAACAAATGGAGTTTAATGTGAGGCTTTTCCATTTGTAAATTATTTTAAACATGAAATAAATGGATAGCAAGAGGCAGCTTTTAGATGAGTTAAGATTATATGACATTAATCTTGATCTTAATCTTAACTCATTTCTTAACTTGATCTTAACTCATTTATTACCTAAATATTTTAATTATATATTAAAAGAAAATGTGAATATAAAACAGAGGGATATATATATATATATATAAATTCACATTATTATAAACCTCAATGAAGGCTCCAATACTGCAATAATTTCACACAGTTTAAATTTTACAAACAAAAGACAAAGATTTGATTATATTACATAAAATTATTAAAGATGTCCTTTTATACTAATGCAATCTATGTATTACTCAAGTTTTTACAAGAATAACAACAATGAAATATAATTAAGCCATTTTTTCCAAAAAGTTAAAAAGCATGGAGAGTTCAAGCCTTTCTGTTTCAAATGAGCACATTAAATTAGTAATGCTCCAAACCTGAGGGAACTCCTATGTTTTTTGTAGAAACAAAAAGCTACTGGTGCCTGATAATTTGTGGTAGAAAATTTAGAGAAAGAAGAAGAGGCAACATCAACATTCCTACAAAATACAATTAGCGCTGGCACAGAATTTTTCTTTATATAAGCTCTCACTCTTCCTCTCCCTACTTCTTACTGCTCCGCTATCCCTGAGGTAGTGTTAATAATAGCCTCCCACACCTGCGATAACCCAAAGGTTTTTCTCTACTCCCCCACCTCCACCCCGCCTTAGATATTAACTGAGATCTTCTCTCCATAAAAATAACAGCTGGTAAGTCTATATGAGATGTTTACTTAACATTTTACGTACTTCTCAATATGTTATATATAAAGTGCTTGGGCTAAGAGATGTATTTTTCCAGTCTTGGGTTATTCTTCTGTAAGCTGTAGACATGTCACTAAGCATAATCTTTTACTTGGGGCACCAACTAAAACACAGTTTAAATACAGTTCACAAAATGAAGCACAGCATTTTGGTTTGTTTGCACGCGTGGTGCAAATGAAATTTGCTGGGACTTTCCCCAGAGTACCCGCCCATAGAGATTTACAGTTACCCTGGGAAAATGGGCAGGGTTGGCCAGCTACAGAGTCCTAAACTTAAAATTAGAAGATGTGGGTTCAACTCCTTCAACTTTGCATAGAATAATAAAATAACACTACATAGCTTTATAAAAATAACTATTCTTTGCATCTTACTTTATAGCTTTCAACATATTTTCCCTTAAAGAATCATGACCAATAACAACTCTGTGGAGCAGTTATTACTGCCATTTTACAGAGAAACTGACTCCAGTCCACAGAGCTAGATGTGCCAGAGTTAAGAACTGAAACTACAGAGATATTTTAATGTGCTAGCTTTATCAGCCATACAACGTCCATATATGCCACAAGGGATGCAGAACAGCTCCCCAAAAGCAAAGAATAGCACACTCGGTGAGTTTGCCACCATAACACACTCGCAGCAATGCAAGCCCCTCAAACTTAATTTGATCAAAAAGTGTAAGAGGGGGCCATCCTCTAGGGGCAGATACATAGTAACCGAGTGTTAATAGACTGAATGCTTGTGCCCCTAAACTTCCCATGTTGAGGCCCAAACCCCACTGTGGCTATACCTGGATGGGACCTCCGAGGAAATAATTAGGGTTAAATGAGGCCATAAGGATGGATCTCTCATCTGACAGGATTCGTATCCTTATAAGAAGAGACCCCAGAGAGCTCACTCACTGTCTCTAAGCGTGTACTCTGAGGACAGTGTGAAAGCAGCAGGAAGACAGCCTTCACCAGAACTGTGAAAGAATCAATGTCTATTGTTTAAGCCATCCACACTGTGGTGTTTTGTTAAGGCAGCCCTCACAAACTCATACACTATGTACACATGACCTGTAAGAGTGGCTAATTATTAATTTACAATAAGTACAATGACCAAAAACATGACATAGTCAGCTGTGTTCCTTGGTGCTGAGAGCCAAGAACCAAAACCAGGGTGGCTTGATAAATGGGGTATTCTAATGGTCTGAAATACCCTTCTCACCACAGGTACCCTGTCAATGATAGAGCCAGATCATTCGCGTTTACAAGATAAATTGCCTTTCTTCAGGCACTGCCAATTCTGGTAGAACCCCTGCCACAAGGGATGCAGAAGAGCGCCCCGAGCGCTATTCTGGTACAACTGGCAGTGCCTGAAGAAAGACTCTCTGGGCTTGTTCAGCCCAGGACCACCTCAACTTCAGCAACTTCAGAGGGGCACACACTTTCCTTAGATACATTAATACATCGAAAGCCTAGGTGATAGGCTTTGTCCGTGATTTTTCATATTTTGGCCATGATCAATTTTGTGTTTAGACAAAATAACTCTCAGAGGGCAAAGCTTTTTCTTCACTTTCAAGTCTTTAAGGGGTGTTTTACTCCACTATCCAAGGACGTTAAACAGATTCCAGGGCTCAGACTGTAACCAGTGTTCACTCTATTTTGCCAGAAGCATGTTACAGCTTATTAAATAGCTGTTTATAAAATATCACATCTGTGCTGTACAACACAACCCCTCTGAAAGAAGTTATTTTTCCTCAAAATTGTGAAGCTGAGTACCAGGAAGTGGTAAAGCCTGGGACCCCACTTTTTTGTTTTACCACTTCACACATTATGAATAAATAAATGAAGTATTCCAAAACTCCTTGAAATAAAATCTATGTGGTTATTTTTAAACCATGACAATTATCTTTATAATTAATGTTCTAAAACCTATACAGGCACTATTTCAGCTTAATGTTTTTATTTCACTAGCAGTCAATAATCAAGATACTTTCCTTGTGTTGGTTTTTGAGTTTGTTTTTTTAATTATAAAATCCTTTCAAAAAGCCAGAATTGAAAAAATAAATTTTATAAGGTGATTTTAAAAGATCTAAGCAGTTCTAGATAAGGGGTACTGACAAACTTTTATCTTTTGATATTAAAAGTATTTGTTAATATCTAATAAACTGTTGTATTATTTTAAAATTTTCACTAAGGTAAATAATTATCTCCCTTTAGCTTATTCTTTAAGTCAAAGACTCCTTTTTTCTTATTTGAACCTTGAAGGAAGTAGTAAGGAGCAAAAGGTAATAGAGAGGTTACTAGGCATTGAAGCAGGGGTATGAGCAAGTCCAACTACTAATAATGCCCAACTCCCTCACTCCCATTTACCCAACAACAGTTGCTCCATTTATATATGTTCATATTTTCACAGACAGCAATACTCCTTTAGGCTTTTTCTTCAAGTAAAATATTTATATCTCATGCAATCAAAAGAGTGGTTAAAGAGTACAGATCTATTACCTTCTACCTGAGAGATTCATCCATCTTCAATTGTTCACCAGTCTTTCCAGCCTTTTCTATTGTTTAATTAAAAAGAGCAAGAACCTTGTTTGCCTCATGTTTTGATACAGCATCTGATATTAGGATGCTAAATTACTATTTGAGGGTCAATATACAGTAAATTTATTAGCCCATTGCCAATGTCAGAGAAAGTATAAAATATAAATAAATTTGAACTAAGTTTTCAGAATAAATTTATAATTTTAAAAATTCAGTTTGTCGTCAAACCAGTGACTAGCAGCAAGTCATAACAATCCTGAGACATACTCGTCTAAATACTCACTCCAGTCTCTTCCATAGCTGTATTTCTGATTTCATCTACAAGTATTTACTTAGCAGTGGATGGGATCAAGGATCTAGGGAGGGAAGCAAATAGACAGAAAACGACCTGCTGTTTGCTGTTCATCTGCACTTGAAACTAACCTCTACAATTCATTACTTGGAAATAAAGTTCATTGTTTTATGCCATAACTCTTTTAGGCCAAAATACTTGGAAAATTCTTTCTTTTCAGGATTACATGGTACAGTCAGGTTATGTATCTCTATTGTTCAAAGATAAATAAAATAAAAATAAATACTCTTGATTTTGTTAATGGCTCCCTTTGGACCATAATACAATGTTACTGGAACAAGCTACTCTTATTGTAAATAAAATGCTTTCTCGTTTTTTTTAAAGTTACCAAGGAGGTAAATTAAGCATTTTGGGGGGCAATCTATTTAGGTTTCAACCTTACTGATTTTAGCCAGTACATAAACGCTCCCTTTCACTCAGACTATCCATTCCTTTGTCACTTACTTTTTAAGTCCTAATTCAGACAGGTACTCCTTGGTAGAGCCTTCCCTGTGGATCTAGACAAGGTCAACCAAACACATCTGTGTGCTCACACTGCGCATTGGCTAAGCCTTTATAATTCAATACCATTCATACGTACCCACTATGTTGGGCACCAATTAACTGCATTTTTTCCAAACCTTTTTATCTCACATCACTGTGAGCCTGTCCAGATAAAGAACCTTAAAACACATTTTTATCTATTCAGTACCAATCACAGAGGTTGGTAGATAATAGGTGTTAAACAAATGTTCATATTTTAATAAGAGTATATATTTCATTAACAAAAATATCCATATAACTATTTTTGCCTAAAATATGAAAACTATAATTTGATCACCATCTCCAGGTTTTATTATCCTAATGCAAAATTTGATTCTTGACCTTACTCTACAGTTGAAATTGATATAAATAATTCCTTAGCATCAATATGTTTTCCACCTGTCTCGTCCCATTCCTGACTTTTTCTTTTCATTTTACAAGGACAAATCAATTGCTGAAATAATTTTATCTCTAAATCAGGAGAGCTATTCTTTGAATGCTTTACTATATTGGAGTCAAACAGAACTGTGTTCAAACCTCAGCTCGGTTACTTACCAGCCATATGGTCTTGCTCAGTTTCTTCATTTATACAACAGAGATAATAAATAGTATCTGTTTCCTAGAGCTATTGTGAAGAGTAAGTTACATAATGTATTTTAAGCACTGGCACACACTAAACGATCAGAAGACAAACAGCTGCTGTCTCTGTGATACAAACTTAGCCCTGACCCAGTGACGATTATGGTCTTCCTTTAGACCACTGGTACTCAGGTAAGTTTAACAAAGAACTAAAAAACAAACTTGCGTAACTCATAAAAATACAAGTGATATTTAACACCTCATTCTGAAATTTTTCTGTTGGTAGAAGGACAGGGGAGATATGGTACAGGTACACAGAATTAGAAAACTATTCCCTGATAACTTTGCTATCACTGTTTTCAAAATTAAATTTATTAACCTTGTTTTCATTCCCAAATCCACTTATCAACAGCCAAAATGTTGCATTTGTTAACATGCCAAATTCTAATTTTCTATTTTCATTACAACAGAGATTTTATTCAACAAAATATTTGTCTATACAGCCAGTTCTCATGAATAAATTCTTAGTTAAAATGATGGACTTTTAAATTTTTATAAAGACTGAGATGTAGAAAATACATTTTCTCACTAAAATATATTCCTAATTTGGGGTTTGTTACTTTTTAAAAATGAGGAAGACAATCCTCTCATCATCGCTGTCACTGTATGAGGAGAATTTCTAATATTATCACCATGGTCGGATGTGCCCAGGGCTCAGAGCTGCTATTCTGCTGTGTCAGAAAGGTCTCAGTCCCGTCTGCTGGTAAAAGTTTCTGTTTTACTGTTGTTCAGCTTAGCTATTTAGTTCAGATTTCATTTCAGTCTCTAAGTGTGAAATAAAAATACTACAGTAGCCACAGATTCCCTCATTAAAAACATAGTAACAACTGAAGGTCTACTATGTGCCAGGCACTGTTTCAGGCATATCCCTACTCTCATGAAATTTATTCCAGCAGAGGGGAACAAAAATTAAACAAGTAAACATACTAATATGTTTTGTTATTAGAGGATGATATTTCTGTGAAGAAAAACAGTAAGTTAAGGGGGATAAAGAGTCACAGGAGGGATGCTGCAATGATTTGTAATATATTCAGAGAAGGCTTCTCTCTGATAAGTCCTTTGAGCAGAGACCTAGCAGAGGGGAAAGAAGCAATTCATGTGGATATGAAGGGAAGAAGCATTCTAGGAGAGGAAAGAGAAAATGCCAAGGCCATGAAGCAGGCGCATGTTTGAAGTATTCCAGGAAAAGCAAGGTGACTTCCATGGTAAGAGAAGAGTGAGCAGGGAAGGCGTGGTGTGGAAGGTGACAGATAAAGTTACCTTGGGGGTCATATCATGTATGATCTCATAGGCTAGTGGGTCTTACTCTGGGTCTTACACTGAGCTACAAGGGAAGCCCTCAGAGTACACTAACCAGAGAAATAACATAATCTGAATTATGTTTAAAAATTATGACTACTGTGTGAAAAATAAACTACAGAGAACAAAGGTAGAAGCAGGGAGACTAAAGGCACAGATGGCAGACTCATGTCAAATGTAAATGATTAGCCACAGGAGAAACAAAATTTCCTGGACTTAATTAATGAACACGGTGACCCTGGCCCTCTATTCCCTGTGACAAGATTGCAAAAGATGTTAGCACCTGTTACATGTCAAACATGACCAAACTGTTTGCCAACAAATTAGTCAGACCGCAGGAAAAATATAGTTGCTTGCATAGTAAATGACATTTCATTTACAAAATTCTTTCCATAATGTACATTAATCCTTAAAGCTTTAGATGTGTATCCCCAAATCTGTCAGATTCATGAAAGGCAAAACTACAAAGATAGGAATGAATTATTCCACTTCCAGGAATAGCAGACTAGAACCAACACCCCCACTGAGGATCAACTAGAAAGACTAGACTAAAAAATAATTAAAAACAAAAAATGAAAAATATCTGTTTGAAGGCATGGGAGTAATATGCAGCATCTCACAGGCTATGTTAAGGCTTAACAACAAAGTAATGATTTATAGTTAAGGATCCAAGAGCAGTCCTTTGGAGTAAACTCAGTCTTTGGAGGCATTCCTGACTTCTTCCTTAACAAAAGTAAATATGTAAATGGCCAATTAAAAAAAACTAAAGGTAATCCCTTTTATTAGCAATTAAGAAAACAAATATTAAAACCACAATAAAATACCACTGGACAGTCACCACAATGGCTGAAACTAAAAAGACATTACCAGGTTCTGGTATTGATGTGAAATAATCACAACTTTTACATACTGTTTGTGTGTGTAAACTATAAAACTACTTTAAAATTAAGCATATACGTAATATACATGTATACACAGACACATATTAGGTTGGTAAAAAAGTCCATATGGTTTTTTCCATCAAATAAAAGACACATTTTTCATTTTCACCAATAATTTACTTCATTGATTTAGATATTTTGAGTATGTCAGCTATCTCCCATGTGGTACAACACTGATCGTTCTCAATGTATTGATTTAATTGCTATCAACTTCAACTGGTCTACCCAACTGTGGAGCATGGTCCAGTGAGAAATCTCCAGCACAATACTTCACAAACCACTTTTGACATGTTCAATCAGTCACAGCACCTTCTCCATATGTTGTACAAATATATTTTTGTGTTTCAGTTATATTTTTCCCTTTACTGAAATAATAAAGCATAATATGCCAAAAACATTACATATTTTCTTCCATCTTCACTATTAAAATGGCTAGACAAAAACTCACCAATTGTGATAAGTTTTTTTGAACGCATGCTGATATGACAGCTGTCACAATATAATCTAACAAAACTGTTTCTAATGACATTAAAGACAACTGAACACTACGAGAGACATCTTACAGAAAAAAAAAACAGGCTTTTTGGCCAACCCGATATATATATATGTACATATATTACTTTAATAGATTGTAAAATGACCCCAATTCTATTCCTTTTCCTGAAGATATTACCTCTGAAATTACTCAGTAGCACCTTCCATCAGTAATTAAAATCTATTTCCCTATTCCTTGAATCTGGCCTTTATCTTTTCTAGCACTTTCTAAAACATTTTAAACTTTATTCTTATTGTTGACACTATTACAGATGTCCCCATTTTCCCCCCTTCGTCCACCTCCACCCAGCTCCCACCTCCCCTTCCCTCTGCCCATCACCTCTTGACTTATTTGGCCAGCAGCATGTGATAAAAACAACAGTGTGCCGGTTCTGCACCTAGGCCTCAATAAACCTTGTGCTGTTTCAGGCTCCCCCAGATTCAAGTGACTACGCCTACACTGACCTGTGAAATGATAAGAAACACGAAGCCCAATCGTCCCAGTGCCACAGTGAATAAAGCCATCCTAGGCCAGCCTGCCCCCCGGCAACTGCTAACACCGAGCAAACTCAGTTGAGATCAGCCATGCCCAGTTAGTAAACTACCTTGCCCACTCACAGACTCATGAAGAATAATAAATGGTTACTGTTTTAAGCCATTGAATTTTGGAGTAGTTTGTTACACAGCAACAGCTAACTGATGGTACCAGAAGCAAGGTACTGTCATCATTTAAAAAGTAAAATATGTGGCATTGGCTATGGAACCAAATAATAGCCTAAGACGTGAAAAATGGTGAGTAAACTATTAGCAAAAGTTGGAAAATGGTAAGAAAATTTTCATTAGAGGCTAAAAAAATAGAGACCATGTTCTATAGTAACAAAACAAATGGCAAAATTATGCTAAGATAACTCAGAAGATGAATAATTTACTTAATAAAGATTTGGATTTGCCTGAGATTTCTAAACAAATATTGAAAGTCAGTTAGTTGTTCCTTCCTATCTATGATATGGTAATATAGCAAAAAAGAGATCTAAAGAAAAAAACTAACTAGTTTACAAGCAAAATTTGGAAGGAATTAAGAAGGGCCAGGACTTGTTGAGTTGGAATATGCAACTGCTTCTCCTCACCAGCCTCTGAGCTGGCAAAATATTGTCCAAAGACAACAGCCTGAGACTATAGAACAAACCAGGGAGCGGATGGAAACCCTTGGTTAATGCCTCTGAAAGAGTTATGAGGGACCTTCTCAATTAAATAAAAGGCCTTCTAGTGTCTTAAAGAAATTGTCTCACAGCAGTCTGACACATCCAAAGTAAGTCTAGAGAAGGAGGAACACCTAAAAAATGAATGATTTATGTGTAGTTTTTGGCATAAAGCAACACCAAGCAATTCCACTCTTGGGTGGATACCCAGTAGGAAAGGTGATCACATGTAACAAGAGGCATGTACAATGTATTTATGTTAGTTAAAAACTAGAAACAATCCCAATGCCTATCAACATTATAATGAATAAAATAAAATGTGGTCTATTTATATAACAAAGTACTACAGAGCTATAAAAATGAACAAACTATAGCTATACATAACAAGGATGAATATCACAAACATAATTTTGAAGAAGCCAGAAAGACAAGAACATAATCAATATGATTCCTTTTAAAATAAGGTAAAAAATAAAAGTCAAAACTAAACTATGGTATTTAAAAATGTAAGATGCAGGGTAAAAATATAAGGACAACCAAGAAAATATTATCATAGAAAGTAGATTACAAGAGAAGGGAGTGAAGGAGGAGTGATTTAGAAGAGGCCAAGGAGACTTCTGGCATTCTGGTAATGTTTTATATCTTGGGTTGGGTGGCAGTGACACAGATATTAGCTTTGTGATTAACTGCACACTTGTGTTTTCTGCACTTTTCTGTGTATACATAACTTAGCATGTGCACGAATGCAAATAAGTGAGGCCACAAGTCAGATGTAGTAGCCAAAGAACTAAACATGTTCAGGTTGATAAGCATTTTAGAATAGAACTATTTCTTTAGAATAATATGGTCTGCTAAGATTTTATTCAATGCATGTAATTAAAGCAACACTGATTTATTCTGTCAACCTGTTTAAGACTAAGAGAAAAAAGGATTCTCTGTGTTTGCTTAATCACTCAATAAAATCTAGCAAGTAATACATTATGAGATGAACTGCTACTGCCTCTCATCAGGAACACCATTCACTTTCAATAATAGTTTAACATGTGTGTCCAATAGCAATTCAAAAAGTCCTGATAAAATTTATTCCCCCCTCATTTATCTAACTGCTCTTCAGAAGTGAAAATTTTACAGTGATGGGAAACAATTAAGTAGAACTACCTCCCAGACCCACTACAGCTAAAAGCACAAGCCCAAGTCCCTTTCTGCCAGAGAAATACAGAAGCTGAGAGCCCACAAGATCTGACCTCTGTCAAGGCTTCAGTACTATCCCCCAGCTGATTACCACCTTGATGTATATGATAGCACAAGATAATAATATGCTATACTACCTAGATTCCACTAGAACTTTCTCTTTTAAAAAAGGCACCACTATAAAACAAATGCTTTAAAAAGTCATGATTCATAACTCATATTTGTCCACTTCATATTCTATTGCTACAGGTTCTGCAATCTGTAACACAAAGCATAAAAGAGGGTTACAGACTGATTCGGTTAAAAGAATACTTTTCTTTAAAACTATAAACTCATAAACAAGAAAATAGAAAAAATTCAGCCTGAATCAGCATATAACAATTTTGAATTTAGAATGTACCAGTTGGCTGATGTTAGTATTGTATATACTGTAAGACTATTATTATAAATAAAACTTTAAATTTTCTTATGAATCTATAACTGTGAAATGAGCTATGGGTTAGTAGAATGTTTTAAAAGAGCATTATAAATCCAACAAAAAAAAGTTTAAAATATAAACTAAAATGTTGAGATTTGTGGCATACCTAATTCTCCAAATATAGACACAATATCTTGTATCCCACACACCCCTCTTAAAATATAAATTTAACATTTCTCCTATAGAGAAGTGGAGTCAATATCCTTCCCCTTGAACCTGGCAGACCTTTGTGATTGCTTCATCCAATAGAGGGCAACAGAATTATGCTGTGTGCCTTCTGAGGCTGAGTCATAAAACTGTCACGCACTTCTGCCTTAGGATGCTCACTCTGATTATTTAGCTTCCATTGGCTTTGGAACTAGGTAGAGACTATTAGTTATCAGGAGTGTCCAACCTTTTGGCGTCTCTGGGCCACGATGGAAGAAGTTATCTGGAGCCACACGTTAAATACACAAACACTAATGAAAATTGATGAGCAATAAAAAGGTCCAGGCATAATTTTCATGATATCAGCCACCACGGAGAAGTAAAAAAGTCCTCACATAATAATCCTGAATATGCAGCGGCCCTTTTGATAATCTTTTAAACACTGAACAGGTCCCAAGTTTGTGATCACTAATATGGAAAATGTACCTATCTAAGTAATACAACTTAGTAATAAAACTTAGTAATGTTTTAAGTAAATTTATGATTTTGTGTTGGGCTACAGTCATTGCGATCCTGGGCCTCATTCGGCCCATAGGCTGTGAGTAAAAGCCCAAAGGGCACTGAGGTCACGGTTAATGATTAAAAGAAAATGAGGAAGTGTGATTGGAAGCTGCAGCAAAGAGGATCCTTGTTCTATTTTGGAAGAATGTTAGGAAACAGTCATACTGGCAGAAAAAAATTAAATAGAAAATGTTCCTAATAAAATGATTGACTGAATGTGCCACTGGGCTTCTTCTGGCTGCGTAAGATAACATATGAGAGGAGAGAGATGAGCCAAAGAATGAACTGTCAAATCTAAAGAAGCAAGGACTTGCTGGGCTAAGCAATAAAACAATGTGAAATAACAAGAACCTCCAGATGACAAAATGATTCTGAAATAATAAAATGGCTTCCAGGTAAATATCAAATCCCGACAGGGGCTGTAAGAACATATGTTAAGACTTCAGAAAGGTCTAACACGGAGCTTCATAGAAATGTTCAGATCGACAAAAGGTCTTATAAAGTATATTAGTTTTTAATTGTTACATAAGCAATTACCACAAACTCGGCCTAAAACAACATCTAAGTATTAGTTCATGGTTCTGTAGGTCAGAATTTGAAACAGGAGGCTTAGCTGGCCTCTCTGCTTTGGGACTCACAGGGGTGTCATCAGGTGTCAGTCAGGCTGGGCTCTAATCTGGAGGCTCTGGGGAAGCACTGCTTCAAAGCAGGTTGATGGCAGATTCCAATTCTTGTAGCTGATGGTCTGTTTCCTTGCTGTCAACTACGGCCCACTCTCTGCTCCTAGGGGTTGCCCTCCTTCTCCCTCACCGATTCCTCTACCTTCAAACCAGCAGCACACTTTGAATCTTCCTGAAATTTTCTTCTGCTATCATCCAGAAAAACACTTTGCTTTTAAAGAGCATACTTGATTGGGTCAGGCCCACCCAGATAACCTCCATAGTTCAAGAACACTGACTTGGGACTTTAATTTCATCTCTTCAAAAGATTATCTATTTAAGCAAAAATAATGGTATAGTGTGGCATTTATAAAATATGTAAGAAAACTGTATGGAAACAACAAAAGGCCAGAAGAGGAGAAATGGAAATAAATTGTTATAATATTCTTATCAGTGCCTGGAACCTGAGGCCAAAGAAAATAATGGGTGTCCCTACTTACATGTTTTATGTATATTTTAATAGTTAATATTTTCCAGAATATACATAAAAATTTTTAAATCTACAATGTTTTACACTTAAATATTTACTTATAGCAACAAAAGAATTTGTTATAATTTTACTTTCCTGGCTTTAGTAGAAGTAAATTCTTCAATAATATTTAAAAAATTGACTTCTTTGCTTATGTTATTTCCAATTGAGGGAAATGCCACGTTAAACAATTTTCCTTGACCAAGTAATGACTGTAATTTTAAATTAAATTGTGTTTACTAAAATTTCTTTCACAGGAAACCACTGTGACTGCTATTATTTTTTGTTAAAGTTCTTGTCACTTATGGATTTGAATAAAATTGCAGTAAGCAAATTTCATGACCTGGATTTAGCAGGTCCAAACTTCATGCTGATTTTATATTACAATTATCGACACGGCATGCTGGTAAAACTGTTACAGATGAAATTTCTACAGGACTTAAACAGTCTAAATACTTAAGAATCAAGTCAGTGACTGTTTTTGGTAAATAGATGCATACCCAAAAATAAGTTAAAGATTACAAATCTGAAGATACTTCATTTAATTTTTCATATTTCCATTACAAAAGTTAAATCAGGATGCCTATAAACTATCTAAATTCTATTTTCTATGCACTATTCCCATAATAATTAAAACTCTTATCCAGTGATTCATACATTTCTAATTTCATAATTCTATTTATTATTTTTATTGAATTTACTGGGTGGCATTGGTTAATAAAACCATACAGGTTTCAGTCCGTCAACTCTGTGACACATTATCTGCGTACTGCATCTTGCATTCACCACACAATCAAGTCTCTTTTTGCCACCATTTATTCCCCTTTGGCCTCTTGCATCTACCCTGCCCCCTCAAAGAATCCCCTTTCTCTCTGGCAATCACTATATTGTTGTCTGTGGCTGTTTTTTTTTTCTCACCTCTTTCACTGAGCACTCCAAACTCCTTTCCCTCTGACAGCTGATAGTCTGTTCTCTGTATCTATGAGTCTGTTCCTATTTTGTTAGTTTATTATGATCACTCAATTCCACAGATAATGGTAATCATACTCTATTTGTTGTTGTCTGATGAGATTATTTCACTTAGCATAATACTCTCCAGGTCAATCCATGCTGTCACACAATGAAGATTTTTTTTTTTTATGGCTGAGTAGTATTTCATTGGATAAATGTACCACAGCTTTCTTATACACTCATCTGACAGGCACTTGGGCCGCTTCCAAATTCTGGTTATTGAAAAAACATTGCAGTAAACATGCGGGTGTATATATTCTATTGAATTAGTGTTTCAGGGTTCTTTGGACATATACCCATAAGCAGAATTGCTGGGCCATAAGGTAGATCCATTTCTAATTTTTTGAGGAAACTCAATACTATTTTCCACAGTGGCTACACCAGTCTGCACTCCCACAAACAATGCACAAAGGGTCTCTTTTCTCCACATCATCAGCAATACTTCTTAATTTATTGATGATGGCCATTCTGACAGGTGTGGGATAATATCTCATTGTGGTTTTAATTTGCAGTTCTCTGATGAGTAGTGACACTGAGCATCTTTTCATATGTCTATTGGCCATCTGTACGTCCTCTTTGGAAAAGAGTGTCTCCTCGGGTCCTTTGCCCATTTTTCCATTGGATTGTTTGTGTTTTTTGGTGTTGAGCTGTGTAAGTTCTCTATAAATTTTTAATATTAACCCCTTATCAGCTGTATCACTGATGAATATGTTCTCCCATTCAGTGGGTTGCTTTTTCATTTTGTTGATGATTTCCATTGCTATGCAAAAACTTTTTAGTTTGATGGAGTCCCATTTGTTTATTTTTCCTTTTGTTTTCCTTGCCCAAGGAGACAAATTAGAAAATAATATTGCTATGAGAAATGTCCAAGATTTTACTGCCCATATTTTCCTCTAGGATTTATACAGTTTTGCGTCTACCATTCAAGTCATTAACCCACTTTGAATTTATTTTTGTGTATGGTGTGAGAAGGTGGGACAGCTTCATTTTTTCATAATCCCGCTTCTGGGAATATATTCTAAGAATCCTGCAATATCAATTCAAAAGAATATATGCACCCCTATATTCATAGCAGCATTATTTACAATAGTCAAGATCTGGAAACAGTCCAAGTGCCCATCAGTAGATGAGTGGATAAAAAAGCTGCGGTACACTAACACAATGGGATCTATTCAGCAGTAAAAAAGAAGGAATTCTTATCCTTTTCGACATCATGGATGGACCAAGAGATTATTATGCTATGTGAAATAAACCAATCAGAGAAAGATGAATCCCATATGATCTCACTTATATGTGGAATCTAATGAACAAAATAAGCTGATGAACAAAACAGAAATGTACATGGAAGAGACTGACAACTGTCAGAGAGGAGAGTGGATAAAAGAAAGTGAAGGGATTATCCAAAGGATATGTTTGTGTAACCCATAGACACAGACAACAGTGTGGTGATGGTCTAAAGGAAGGGGATGGGAGGGCTGGCTAGAGGTAAGGAACAGTGGAGAATATGGGGACATTTGTAATAGTGTCAACAATAAAAATAAAGTTTAAAAAATTCAAAAATATATTTATCAAACAAATACAGAATGCCAACGAGTTTATATTTAAGAACCATTTCTGCCCTAGCTGGTGTGGCTCACTCAGTGGATTGAGTGTTGTCCTGCAAACCAAAGGGTCACTAGTTCAATTCCCAGTCAGGGTACATGGGTGGGCCATGTGACAGGCAACCACACACTGATGTTTCTCGCTCTCTTTCTCCCTCCCTTCCTCTCTCTCTAAAAATAAATAAATAAAATATTTTTAAAAAAGAATAATTTCTCTCTCCTATAACAGGGTCAAATTCTGAGATTAGAAACTTTCTAAATAAACACATTCCTTAAGGAGTATTTTTAAATTGTAAGAAATAAGAATTTGAAAATTCTGAAGGCATAAATAAGTAAAACATAAGAGGAACACTGCACAAACAATTCAAGTCATCCGTTAATACAGTGGAGTAATTTACATGAATTTAACCAGAATTCAACTATACACTTTGAAATGGAGATAGAATGATTAAGTAATGCAAACAATTAAGTCCACCATATTCCTGAATGAGATAAGTTCTGAAGTGTGTGTGAAATGTGAAATGTGAATCTGCTGTGTACTGTCAATGCATGCTGAGGCCTCCTGTGTGGTGAGTGATTCTAGTGTTAAAAGGCATTTATACATGTACTATAAATGCTCACTAAAGAAACAGCAAACTGCTCCAACAAAATGCTTAAGTCCAATGAAATGCTTAAGAAAAACCACATGGCTGAAATGAACTTACTCAGAAACGTTATGCTGGGATACAATGCGGCTCTCCAAAGGGATTCCCTCTCCCTCCCAAGATAGTCTTGTCTCTATGAAATGACCATTTTCCACACTGTTAGACCCTAAAACCCATCTCTACATAAGATGAGATTCCACTATGTGTAAAAAAAAAAAGCCATCACTCTTTTAACATTGATGTACAAAAAGAAAACTAAGTAGTTTTGTGGGAGAGGCTGGCAGAAATTAGGATTTTCTCACTTTGGGAAAACTATGTGGGACTAGACTAATAAAGGTAACTGTGAATGTAGATTTGGGCCAAGATGCTATGTAGACTGCTAAATGTTAGTGAGTTATAGAATAAATCTTAACTATCTGGAAAAAATTTTATATGAGCTTCAAAAATCACCTGAAACTATTAGTAAACCAAAGTTCCCCCAAAAGAATATTGGAGGTGCTCTCTGAAAGCAGGTCAAGTTTGCCCTCTGTCAACCCACACAACCAACTGGAGGACAAGTATTGGTCAGGAAACGTCTATCCTTTTAAGCAAGCCACCACTGTTAATCATATGCTGCCAAGTATAAATGTCAAGCACCAAATTCAGTATCACATCAGCAATTAAACAATAGGAGAGAGAGAATTAGGTTAAAAATATTTTAAATTTTGTACTTCTTTTCACTCCTGAGAAAATTATGTTCCTGAGCCTAACTCCCATCCTGGCACTGAGAGAAACACTTTGACCCTACACTGAGGTCAACCCTCAAGGCAGCCTGAGGCTGGGTGACTGACTATGGACTTCTGTTCCCTCATACACAGCTAGGCTGCCCCAAGGGCCAAAGGGTCAACCAATATCTCAGCTGACCTGTTACTGACTTACACTTCAGTTGACTATTTTTCTAGAAAAATCCAGCGTACACGCTATTCTACTACCAGAAATTCTCTGATTCTTTAGTACTCTAAGCACTTCAACACTTCGCCCACCAGAAAATAACAGGAAGGATTCTCTGTCCAATCTTCTAGCAAGGTCATTCTCTCACTCCTCACATCTGGGAAACTGAAATAAATCACTTACCCTTAGGAGAGTCTCACAGCCATCAAAACAAAATGTTTAAGAGGAAGACAAAATCGTAAAGATTGTGAGAATAGGTTATAGTGGACTAGCCATGAACCTCACTGAAGGTAGATGGCAAAGTACTCACTGGAAAAGCATGGTTAGCTACTTTATTAAATTATATCTAATTCTCAGCCCTTCTGGGACAATAAAAAATAAGTGACTCACTGCTTATTAATTTCAAGGGTCTGATGAGACAAAGCACAAAAGTACATAAAATAATATCTGGCACATAAGTGGTCAATAAATGTCATCTATCATCATCTTCCTGACTGTTTGAATGCAATAGTGTCAGGTATACTGGTTACTGCCTGTGCATTGCAGCTCTCAAGCTACTCGGCTTTGCTGAGCACCACCCACCCAGCCTGACTAGAATTCGGGAAGAGAAGGTGGCAGTACTTACAAAAGAGACAATGAGGTATCTCAGTCCCCTAAAACTTTGTATTATATTATGAAGAAATTAAATGCCCCCTTAGCCTCCAAATGGTTTCTGACCCATACTCACTGACCCAATGCAACTTATAGGTTTACTTCTTAACACAAACAAAATTTTCTTAGTAGAAATATGTATCTTTTTAAAGGAATTATTATTAATTAGGCCTCATTTTTAAAATGTATTTAAATTTTTTTCTTTTTCTTAACCTATACAATGTCTCCCATCTCCAAAGATCACCAGTCTTAAACAGCAACCAAAACATTTGGGATTAGACAGTACTTTATTCAGAAAGGGAATGTATATTATCAAAGAGAAGCTTAAAACACACTATAATGTAACAGTGGTCTTATTATTAAGTAGCTGTTATCATGCCAACCTAAAATACTGGAGAAGGTGACTATTATGTAACTTTTGCATAAATGAATATACAATAGCCACTCTCAAAGCCAAGCAATCTATAAATTATTCTACTTATGTATATACAGCAAAAAGGGTCAGGTACATGCTCATCATTTTCATATTTTCTTGTACTTCAGCATCAAAACTCAATATACATACAAATGGTAGAAAAGTAAGAAAAAAATAACCAAATTTAAATGGTGGTAAAAATTTGAGCATTATTAACATGATGCAGAATGACTTTTGGTTTCTCATTTTAAAATAAGACCATCTTCTAACTAGCAAAATACTTTTATTAGACTATGTCTTCTCTTATTATAGCATTAACAACTAAATAATACTGTCTTCCTCCTCTTTGAACAAAAAAAGGATGATTAGGGTATGCCTGCCTCAAAGAACTCAGTATCTGTAGAGTGTTAGGTCCTGTAGCTGAAAGCTACTACATACATACTAAATATTACAATTAAGAATAATGATATAAATGAAAGATGGTTTAATATAATAGAAAATTACATTTATAATTGGCACATTGCCGTACTGCCTCTGTGGGTTTGTCCTGTCAGAGGGCATACTCTCTGAAAGGTCACTATGGGTGAAAAAACAACCCCATGGGGTGTTCGAGTGCCTACGATACAATACTAGTAATTAAGGATGTGGAATTCTTCCTCTATATTCATTTGGGAATCATTTCTACTAAGAGAAAAGGAACAATGATTTGTTTAAAAAAAAATTATGGCTAAGACGATTCAATCTCAATTCTAATAGCCTGGTTACAAAACAGAATACTGTAACACTGAATAATTTTTTTAAAGTGCAAACTATTATATAAGCCACCAAGTCATTACTCAACTACTTTCTAAGATACTATATTCCTAAAACAATCTTCCTGAGCAATTTATGCTCCTAACACAATGTTTAATTATAGCATTTCAAATTCAATTAGCATTAAGTGCCTACTATGTGAGAGTAATTAGAGAAAAGCATGTTACAGACATTGCATCATTTAATTCTATCAATAATCCTATGAGGCAAGTATTGTTAGCCTTTTTTTTTTCAAATTGGGAAATTTTCCACAGAAAGATTCAGATTCTTGACCACAGTCTAAGAATTTAAAATCACTATTTTCACTTTATATCCAATGTTCCCTCTACTGTGTCAAATTAGGGTCTCTCTGACTGTGCTCATAATCAGCTAACAAACCATTCACACTGGGCCTGAATGTTCTCATCACTAAACAGAGGGTTGAAATATCACTAAGATCGGTCTTCCCCATTCTCTCTTGACCTCCCTCACTCTCTAAAATGTACTATTTTAATAATTTTAAACTATACAATTCAGTGGCCTCCACTTAATGCCACTATCACCACTAATTCCAGAACATTTTCATTATCCCCCCAAAAACCTCATAACATTTAAGCTGTCACTCCTCATTCTCCTGCCCACCCCCCAAACCCAAGGCCCTGGCAACTGATAACCTGCTTGCTGTTTCTATGGATTTGCCTAATCTGGTCATTTATGTAAGTGGAATCATAAAATATGTGAACTTCTGCACCTGGCTTCTTTTATTAAGCAAAATGCTTTTGAGAGTCATCTACATCATACTACGCATCAATACACTTCATCCCTTCTTATGACTCAATAATATTCTATTGTAAGGTATTATGCCACAGTTTGTTTACCCACTCATCCACTAATGGACATTTGAGTTGTTTCAACCTTTGGGCTATGGTGACTGGTACTGCTATAAGGTACACATACTTGTATGAGTCCTTATTCTCAATTCTGTGTATATATCTAGCAGTGACTAAATCAGATAATTCTATGTTTGAAAATTCTAAGCAACTACCAAACTACTTCCCACAGTAGTGGCAGAACCATTTTACATTCCCACAAGCAACGTACAAAGGTCGTAATTTCTCCATATCTTCATCAATTCTTATTTTCCTTCTTTTAAAAAAATTACAGCCATCCTAGTGAGTGTGAAGTGATAGCTAATTGTGGTTTTGATTTGCATCTCCTTTATGACCAATCATGCTATGTGCTTTTCATTTTTGAGTCATTTTTATGTGCTTCTTGGCCATTTGTGTATCTTCTTTAAGGAAAGGTCTATCCAAGTCCTCTGGCCACTATGTATTTGAGTTGTATTTCTGTTGTTGAATTGTGGTTCTTTACATATTCTTAATACAAATCCCTTATCAGCTATATGCTTTACAAATATTTTCTCCCCTACTGAGTAGTTCTGTGTGTGGGCCCTTTAAAAGGAACTGACAGGAAGTCCAGCTGTTTCGGTGTTACGTGGCTTCAATGCCCGCTGATTTTTATAGTCAGAAGTTATGGTGTCTTCTCTTCCTGGTACTGGAACCGTGGGATAGGGGATCTGGTATGGGGCTGGGACTCTTCACACCTTCTTACATATTCCTCCCGAATTTTATCCGCTACATGTGGGTGTGGGACTAGCCTATTCCACATCTCCTCTCTTCTTACCAGTCACAGTGTAGTTTCTTTAACTCCGCAGTTGTAGGACTTCCATCCAGCTCGATTTCTAATGGTTCTGAATGATGGTAATTCCATAGTTTAGTTGTAATTTTGATGTGGTTGTGTGAAGACACAAGCCATGTTTACCTACACCACCATCTTGAATGGAAGTCTAAGCATAAACTTTTTTGTGTGCTCACAACTGTAAACCTACTTTTGCCCACTCCTGTATGTATTCACTGCTAGAACATAAGCTCCATGATGGAAAATAAAACCTGCCTATATCATTAAAACCTTGTCCTGTAGTTCATGCATAGTTAATGATTAAAAAATATTGCTTGAATTGCATTCAAGCTATTTAAAAAGTTACTGCTTACTTACTTTATTGAACTTACTAGCATTTTATTTTTTCAAATGTCCAATTCACTAACATTTTTATTTCAAAATACTTAAACCATTCATTTACATTATTACAATTTCTAATCCACAAAAATACAGCAAACAAAATTTAAAAGTACTTCTAAACATTTTCTATTTCAGGAGTTCTATAATCACTCACTTTCTCTAGACTTTGAAAATTTAAAAAGTTCAGAAGCTAGGAAATACAAAAGAGGGTGATATTATTTATTCCCCTACTTGGAATTCCACATAGAAATTTAAGATAATTTTAGCAAAAAGATTATTTTAAAATTCTGAAATGCATAAACTTTCTAGAGTTTTTTTTAAAGAATTTTTCTCCTTCTGGACTCTTTTTTTATTTTCTCCACACAAATATTAAATTCTATCTCATTCTAATTGTGTGTTAATATTTTCTTTTCACCCATCAAACTTAGTGTCTAAAGCAATATTTTTTTTACTTTATAAAGTCTTATCATGTACCAATGCAGAGTTTCTATGAGGCAGCCTGAAATACGGAGAAAAGCTTACCACACACACACACACACACACACACACACGCAAAGGATTCAGGTCACTTGTGATATTAAGGAGCCATACAGTATGATTTTAGGACTTTAGTATATCTGAATACAATAAAATCTTTTGGAAAGTCACATATATCACAAATCTAAAAAATACACTACATTGAGAAATGACATTTTTGTACTTCACTTATTTAGAAAATATAATACCTTGAAGTGCACTATCATTAAAAAACATCACAATGAAAAAGAATACAAAACAAAATTAAGAATTGGAAAAATAGAGCCACAAAGTCTTAAGAATATTTAAGTATATCTGATTCTAAAGAATCAGGCTTTGTTTTCAAAGAATCTGGGTGATTATCTAACAAGAAAGCGCTGTTTCTACTTTTTCTAACTGCTAGAATATTTGATCAGATTGCCTCTGCATGTTCTGTAATATAGTGAGTACATTTAATAAAAGCTTGTTTAATTTATACAGTGCTAGAATAAAAAATTATAAGAAGGAGGGCTCTATAATATTACAACAATACCTGGGCTTTTAACTGGTTCCTAAAATTATCCCAATTAATTAACTAGTTATTAAAGAACCTATTTTTGATGATTAATGTTACACCTTTCTCCATACAATCTTAAGTCCTTTGAACATAACCTTTCAATTTCTGTGTGTGTTCCCAAAATGGCTATGGAAAGTAATTTATCAAAATGACCATGGAAGCCATTTATCAACCTAAAATCCTGACACCCTTTCACCCAATAATTATACTTCTGGGGAATAACCTACACACAAAGGAGGCTTCATTCATTCATTCATTCATTCATCTATGTTTGAATAAACATAGATGAATAAACCATTCAATAAATGTTTATTGAGCACCTATGATTTATACAAAGATGTTTATTATGATACAATAAAAGTACTGAAAAAAACATTAATAACAGAGGAATTAGTTAAAATTATTGTATGACTCAGTCATTTAAAATATATTCATTATCAGTCTGAAGTAATATGAAAAAGGTTTGGTATAGAGTTAAGTGAAAAAAGCAGAATATAAAATCAAAGAAGTCATATGATCAGTCTCTCAAAAATATGCATAAACACTAAAAAAAATACAATAGATTCATCATGGTGGTAAATCTGAGTTTTCTTTATACACTTATATAATTTCAAGTGTTCTATAATAAACATATAAAAGATAATAAAAAATAAACTAAGTTAAAAAAAGATAGTCAATAGTCACTAATTATTTCATTTGAGAAGAAAAATCACTAACCTTTCTTAAAATTTTTCTGACCCTGAAAAAACCATTCCAAATGATACAAAAGAAAGTATCTCGGCACAGAAGTGCTAGAGACAAAGCTTGTTTCATAAAATTTCTGACCAAAATCAATTAGTAAAAAGCCCAAGACTTTATAGAATGTCTCTTCAGATCACAAGATAGCATACTGTAAAAAAGGAATAACTGCTACTTATCAAAAAGGAAAAAAATCTGATTGATGAATGAGCTATCTCTTCATAATCACATCTAGTATTGAACAGTTATAACAAAAACTTCAATTATTTTTCCGAGGCCCAAAACAAACATCACTATTTTAAAAATCATTTAATAGATTCATAGGAAAAAAAACTGGAAAGTCATAAAGCAAAACATAACAGTGCTGTGGGTACTGGAACTACACTCAGTTTTAACTGATTTTTTTCTTTATTTTCCAAAATGTAAATTATAAATATGCACAGATATTATATTAAAGGAAAATAAACTTAAATTACTAAGGGAATATGCTAAAGTATATTCACTAAATGGTTGTGTTAATAACACAGCATTTGTAAAATGCACACCTGTTCTTAAGAGTAGCTCAGAAAAATTGAAGGTCCTTCAAAACCAGGCACTAGAAATATTACCTTCAAGGAGAACTAAATACCTTAAATTTCTAATGCAACAGTTCATGATCTGAACAGCATATGTATTTCTTTTCTTACTGAGAAATCTGTCATAAGTAGATCAAAGAATATTTTTTCCTCTTTAATAACATAGCCTATTTCTTTGTTCATAATACATTAACATCAATATGTCACACAGCTCTTAAAGTGTGGTATATTAATAAATGCAGCTTCTATTGAACTGAGATAACAATATACAACTTTACTTACTAAAAAAGTGTGTATTAGTTAATATACACTTAATATATTAAAGTGGCTATATATTAGTTAATATACGCTTTACTTAATATAAAAAATGTATATTAGTGTTTCTCATTGACTTAAAGTATAAAATTGTTTCAACTTAATCAAACAAAGAAAAATAAAAATAGATTCCGTATAATTTTATGAAGAACAATAAAACAAACACTGCATTTTTTAACAATTTTAACACTCTGAAACATATTACAGGATTGAGTGCTAAATTATTAAATAAGCAAAATAATACAGTAGTAACCCTAGCAATAAGCATAGCACAGGACCCTGAAATGAAATTGCCTAATTTCAAATCCTAGTTCTGTCATTTATTAGCTGTATAATATAAGAAAATAACCTCTATGTGTTTCCATTTCTCCATCTACTTATGAAGAATAGTAAGTATCTATACCTGACAAAGATATATCCAATATTAAAGGAGGTAATACCATGCCTAGCACAAAATAAGCACTAAAACAAGCTTCTTCCACCCGTCTTTCTCACTCTACACAGAATTTGCCATAAAATTTTGAAAATAAAAATAAAGAATTTATCCCAAAAACATAGTCTTGAAATTCCTAACTTCATTTGAAATCATAATTACCCATCCATAAAGGACTTTCTGCAAGCTGAGCAAAATCCAGACAAACATTAATACAGATAAAAGTTCTCGTGTTAAGGTGATGTCACCCACTTAAAGAAAAAAAGTGAAAAACAGGACTTTCTTAATAATGTACAAAAGAATTTAGAATCACTTATTAACAAAACATAATTGTCCTAAACAGCAAATTTTCCGGGGAAAATGCCATAAAAGAAGATTAATAGCAAAATTTAAATATTTTAGTGTTTTTACGATATTCAAAGTTGAAGTTTTGCTGTCATTGAAAAACAGGGGGAATGGGACAACTGTAATAGCATAATCAATAAAATATATTAAAAAACAAAATTACCAACATTTGTTACATATAAACATACTATTATTTTCTTTAAACAAAAAAAGTCAACTGTCTATGATCAGCCTGGAACTACTTACCCTATAACCTAGTACAGCCATTCAACTATCTTGGGGATTTTTTTGGTCTATTTTGTCATAAAGAAATTAATAAAAGTGACAGAATGTAACAGAAAAGTCAATAGTGCATGAGGCTTTTAATAAATTTCATCTTGGCAAATGGTCACATACAAATTAAACACTGAAATCATTTTTTTGGTGATTTCATTGTTTTGTTCTGTACATATCTGATTAATAGGCATTAATTTTGTTGATGGAAATAAGCAAATTCTATTGTTATATACACATTAGAAATGTAAACACTTAGCATCTCCTACAGCTACTGACTTCACAAATTATTTTGAATGTTATTTCAAATAATACTGTGGCTGCCAGAGGTTCGGAAAGCAGAGCTCTGCTGCCCCCTAATGAAATAAACAAAAACAAAACAAAACCAAACCCCAGAAAACTCCTGAGATATCTGTGGAACAGGAAAATAAGCTTACTTTGCTAACTGCAACAGATAAACACTAAGACAATTAACTGAAAACAACGAGAATATATATCAAATACTGCAGGAAAAACTACAATCACCCAGTTTCCATGATAAAATTAGTAGCAAAACAGGAAAGCCTTGAGACAGAAATGTCCTCAGAAAAAGACCAGCACAACAATGCTATCAAATGTGATAGCAGTTAAAGTTTCACTGCGTGCTACACTTGTCCTGTGTATGTTGGAAGTATATTAGAAGAGATTCTTAGAAATCACACTTTCCAGTGGATTACAGTAAGTTTTCAGTTCAGCAGCTCAAAAGTAAATACCATCAAAATATTCTCACGAACTTGCACTGACTATAACACTCTAAGAATAATTCTAAAATATACATATTTTCAAGAAACCTATCTTGTAAAATATACCCTTAAAATAAATTTACCTAATGCTTCCAGTTTTAAACAAGTGCCAATTTCATAAGTATGACAGCTTTGAACTTTATGGTACTTTGCATTATAAACTAACCAGTGGTTAACTTTTAATCTTCCTTTTAATAACAGCTCTCCCTTCCTTTAACAAAGTTGCTTTTTAAAACATCCTCCACACTCATATTCCTTTTACCTAATATTCCAACCTGTCAAGACTTTCCACATTCCCATTTTCAGAAAAGAGCAAATGTTTACGGGAAAGTAGTGTGTGGTCCTTAATAAGCGGAGTTACATAACAATTAACATCCAGGAACCAGATATAATAAAAGTACAAAGAATAGACTACTAGATCATAAAAACAGAGATAAAAGTCCCAGGCAGCATGTCACTGAGGAGAACAGAGGTGTAGTAGTTAACTGTTCCTGCATAGCCAGGGCACAGCACACCCTTGGAGGTGCCATGTTTCTGTCCAGGCTGATAATGGTTGTGCGCTCCATCACGCGCATATTGTTCAGGAGACAGAAAAAACAGGGACCAAAGCCACACAATGCTATAAAGGACACAGGCAATTCAGAGAAAGAAGTTTATTTAAATCTACACACGGAATGAAAATATCCTTCACATTTGTATGCTGCTGCTCTTTCCCTGAGTGTCCATTTATTAATGAAAACAACTTTTTCTCTGCAAGTTATAAGGGTGATCAAATGTCCATTCAACATTTCAGAAAAGCAACACAGAAGATATAATACCTATATATACTCAAACCTATATCTCAAATGAGTTGAATTTCACATCTGTATAGATTTCCTGGATAATATGAATTAAAAACATAACTCTTTTACTAGAAGCATTATTCACTCTTCTAAAAATATAGCAGAGACACAGACATATTTTGAAGACATCATAAAAGTTGCTGGAAGGACTTAAGCATCCCAAAGTTAAGCATTGCCAAAGTCATGATGCCTAAAGCATATCCGATATATGGTCAAAACAGTATTCTTCCAACCTATAAATTGCTTTTAGCTAGTTAACACTTAGCATATGGTAGTTAAGAAAAATACAACGGTGAAGGTATATAGCTACTTGGAGAATGAATGCACGTATGTATTTATATGTGTGTGTTTCCACACCCGGAGCAGTTCCAGTGTACACCAGCAAGTTCAGGATTATTATCCTAACCCTAAAGGAATGCCTTCCCTATTACACGAGGGAGAGAGAGGGGAAAAAAGACCTCCAGGCAATCCACTGCCTCCCAACTTCCAGTAAGAAAAAACATGAAGAATATGAAAAAAAGGAAAAATGCAAGAAAAAAAAAGCAAAGATTAATTTCAAATGACAGCTCTGGTTTAAAACAAAGAGACTTATTTACTTATTAGCCCAATAAAGTTTTATGGATGATGATGTTGATGGAGACAGTACCAGCTCAACATTTATTGAGCGTTTACCATAATTTTAGGTAATGAACTAAGCATTTTACATACACTGAGTATTTAATCTCCATAAAAACATGACTTATTACCTGGGAAACTGGTAATATTATACCCATTTACAAAGGAAGAAACAGACACTCATAAAGATTAAGTAACTCGCCCAACAATGCTGATATTAAATTGCAGAGCTTATTTAACATTCCAGTCAGTCTGACTCTTAACCACTAAGTTCACATTATTTTATGGTGAAAATATATGAAATAAAATAATACTTTTGAAACACTGTAATGTATTAGCAAATTATATTTTACAAGATTCAACTCAATTTGAGGTCCAAGATGGAGGCAAACTAGGTGAATGTCACACTTGTATACTTCAAGGACCAAACAGAATACAAATAAAATATAGAGCAATCAACCTGAATAACCAGATGAAGACTAGCTGAATAGAAGTCTTATAACCAAGATTTTATAGAAGATGTCGCATTGAGACTGGCAGGAAGGTTGGAGACACAAACAAGGACTAGCCCCAACTACCTGCATGGCGGCTGAGAGTCCAGAAGGATATCTCAGCTGCAAAGGCTCCTCCTGATGAACGCAGGGTCTCAAACCCATGCTGGGTTCCCCACCCCAGAGCACCCGAGTTGGGAAGAGGCATCCGCATAACACCCAGCTGTAAAACTTACCAGGGATTCAATCTGTCAGAGAGATGAAAGCCTACTAGAAACGCAGGCACCTTTCTAAAGAGGCAAAGCACAGAATCTTGTTCATAATCACTCATGCTGCGCTCCAGTGGAGGGAGGGAAAAGTGGAATTTAGCCTTCTGAGGAGAGACCAGGGATTGTGGTTCTGGAAAGAGAGCTGAGGGAACAGCCACTTAGGGCCCTGGTGCTGAGTAACTCTCCCACACTGCAGATGCCATCTTTCTCAGGTGGAGCACTCCATCCTTATGGCCTCAGCCTGGGGGAACACAGCAGCCCCGCCCTCTGGGCTCCCTATCACCCTACCCTTCAGAGCTTTCCCTGTCCTGAGGAGTCAGATAACTGGGATGGGGTATAGAAGTGTGGACAGACTCAGGAGGTGAGTCTCAGGTGAGTCAAAGGTATCAGTGAGTGCTATTATGCCTTTGGGGTGAGGGCCATTTCCCCCTCTCTCCCATGAACCTGACTGGCACTCCAGCCCCATACTCCAGCCCCCAGGTGGTTCCACCCTCTTGACTCTTGGTGCCCTGCCCCGCAAGATCTGAGCAAAATCTGGAACAGACTGACTTGTGTGGCTCCAGGGCGGGGGCCACTCCCCCTGCCTGCCCCAAAGCCTGACTGGCACTTTTCACAGGAGATCCACTAGCCACATGTTCCTGATATGTGACAGCCTCACCCTGTTGACCTTGGACTCCTGGCAGATCTTAGAGGGACTGAGTTGTATGGCTCTAGTACAGGGGCAATTTTTTCCCTCTAGCACCCAACCATGGCAGAGCCCCCCTTCACACAGCCCAATCTTGGTCTACCTGGGCCTAACGAACACTGCCGGCCTCAGCCTGATGACTCCCTGAGCACTCGCCCACCAGCAAGGTCTGGGGGCGCCCAGTGAGTGGCGTCTAGATGCGGTACACCCTGGGACCTTTGCTGAGTGGTCTCAGACCCAGCGTGGCACCAAGTCAAGTTTGAACCTGTATCAGTCTGGTGAACACCACTTCTCCCTACCTAGTGACTCACTGAGAACCTACCTCATGCAGTTCTAGTACTGCTACAGGCTCTTCTGGTGTCTGACTCTATTAGGCAGCAGGCAAGCTAAGACAGATGGAGGCAGGGTGCCTTGGGACTTTTGCTGACCTATCCCCAGGCCTGGTGCTGGAAAAAGCCAGCCTTCATGCACAGCTTGGTCCTTCCCATGTACACCCAGACAAAACAGAGGCAGCCACAAACTGTGGATCACATTGTAGCTCCAAACAGGTAGCCCAGGCCCAGTATAGGCAGCATTAGATATGAGCATAAACCAGAGTCCCTCCCCAAAGGCCCCAAACCCAACACACCAAGAGGCTATATTCTGACAATATCAGAGCAGAATCCAATTAGCTTCATAAGTGGCATATCCAAAGAGAGATATCAGCAGACACCAGACACTGCTGAGGCAAATTCTGCTTCATGTGCTCAGCACCTACACAGCAGCTTGAACACTGAGGTTGGGGTGGACCCTAACAAGTCAGCAAGTCTGAGAGTTGACCCCACACATGAATGTGCCAATAGCAATCAAGACTCAATTAAAACAGGAGGACACACATAACTCACACAAGGGATATTCCTGGAGCACTCAGATCAGGTGATCAAACAGATGGCATCACTGAATCCCACATGACACCTACTACATAAGCCCACTTTGCCAAGACTAGAAGTCATAGCACATCATCCTAATACAGAGAAACAAACACAAAGAGGCAGCCCAAATGCAAAGACAAAGAAACATACCCCAAGTGAAAGGACAGGAGGAATCTCCAGAAAAAAAGAGTTAAATGAAATAGAGGCAAGTGATTGAACAGAAATAGCGTTCAAAAAAATTGTTATAAGGAAGCTCAAGGAACTTCAACAAAGAAACAGCAAGCATAAAAACATGGAAACCATAAAAAAAAGAACCAGTCAAAATGAAGAACACAATATCTGAAATGAAGAATATACTAGAAGAAATAAAAAATAGGTTCAATGAAGTAGGGGATCGCATCAATAATATGGAAAACAATGTAGCAGAAAACAGCGAATAAGAGCAGTAAAAAGAAAAAAGAATTTAAAAAATGAGGATAGTTTAAGGAACCTTTGAGACAACACAAAGCATAACAACATCCACATCACAGAATTACCAGCATGAAAAAGGAAAGAGAATAAGGGATTGAGAACCTCTTGGCAGAAATGATGACTGAAACCTTCCCTCATGGGGGGGGGAAAACCCACACAAGTCCAGGAAGCACAAAGAGTTCCAAGCAGCATGACCTCAAAGTTACCCACATCAAGGCACATCATAATTAAAATGTCAAAGGTAAAGGACAAAAAGACAATCTTAAAAGCAGAAAGACACTAAGCTGCCAACCAGGTAGCTCCCATAAGGCTGTCAGATGACTTCTCAACAGATACATTTCAGGCTAGAAGGGGTTAGCATGAAATATTCAAGTAATGAAAGCCAAGTAACTACAACCAACACTAATGTACTAGCAAAGATATCATTTAAAATTGAAGGAGAAATAAAGAGCTTCCCACCCAAAGAAAAAAGCTACAAGAGTTTATTACCACCAAACCAGTATTACAAGAAATGTTAAAGGGTCTTCTTTAAGAAAAAGGAGAAAAAGAACAAAGGAACATAGTTATAAAGCATGAAAAGGCAGTAAATGCATATGTATCAATAATCACTTTAAATGTAAATAGCTTGAATGCTCCAATCAAAAGACACAGGGAAGCCCTTTCCAGGTGGCTCAGTTGGTTGGAGCGTTGTCCCGATTACAAAAGGTTCTGGGTTAAATCCCTGGTCAGGGCATACACCTAGGTTGTGGGTTTGACCCTCTGTATAGGCATGTACAGGAGGCGACTGATTAATGTTTCTCCCTCAGATCGGTGTTTCTCTCTCTCTCCCTCCCTCTCTTTCTCAAATCATTTCATGTATTCCCTGGTGAGGATTAAAAAAGAAGAAGACATAGGGTAGCTGAATGAATGAGAAAACATGACACAGATACATGATATCTACAAGAGACCCACCTCAGAACAAACAATACACAGAGACTAAAAAGTAAAATAATGGAAAAAGATATCTCATGCAAATAGAAAGGAAATAGGGCTGGCATACCAATACTTAGACAAATCAGGCTTCAAAAAATCATAACAGGTAACAAAGGACATTATATAATGTTAAAAAGAACAATACAACAAAGGATATGGCCCTTGTAAACCTGTATGCACCCAACATAGGAGCACCTAAATTTTAAAGAAAAATTTTTTTTAAATCTTATTTATTTATCTTTAGAGGGGAAGGGAAGGAGAGAGGGAGAGAAATATTAATGTATGGTTGCCTCTCATGTGTCCCCTGCTGGGAAATGGCCTGGAATCCAGCCCATGTGCCCTGACTGGGAATAGAACTGTGATCCTCTGGGTTGCAGGCCCACGCTCAATCCACTGCGCTACACCAGCCAGGGCTCTATAAAGAAAATCTTGATGAACATAAAGGGAGAGATCAACAATAATATAGTCACAGTAGGGGATGTTAACACAACACTGACATCAATGGATAGATCTTCCAGAAAGTAAATCAACAAGGCAACAGTGGTCTCAGATGACACAACTGACCAGATGGATTTAATTGATATCTATAGAGCATTTCACTCCCCAAGCAGACTATACATTCTTCTCAACTGCACCTGGAACATTTTCTAGGATAGACTACATGTCAGGACACAAAATAAGTCTCAATAAATTTAAGAAGACTGAAATGATATGAAGCATCTTCTCTGATTATAATGGTATGAACTGCAAATCAATCACAAAAAATAAAACTAAAAAACACAAAAGGACATGGAGGCTAAATAACATGTTACTAAAACAATGCATGGGTTAACAATGAGATCAGAGGAAGAAAGAAAAAGATACCTTGAAACAAATGAAAATGAGAACTCAACAACCCCAAATCTATGGAACACAGTAAAAGCAATCCTAAGAGGGAAATTCATGGCATCACAGGCCTATCTCAAGAAAGAAGAAACTCTCAAATAAACAATCTAAATTTACCCTTAAAGGAACTTGAACAAAGAAAGCCCAAAATAAGAAAAAGGAAAGAAATAATAAAGTACAGAGCAGAAATAAACAAAATAAGAGTCTAAAAGAAATACAAATAACCGATAAGAACCAAGACCTGCTTCTTAGAAAATTTAAACAAGATTAACAAAGCTTTAACCAGATAACCCAAGATAAAAAGGGAGAGGACCCAAATAAATAAAATAAGAAACAGAAGAGAAGTAACAACTTCTCTTGCATTTCACAGAAATGCAAGGGATTGTAAGAAAATATTATGTCAACTATATGCCAGCAAATTGGACAATTTGCACAAAATGGATAAATTCCTAAAAGCATACAATCTTCTAAAACTGAATCAGGAATAATCAGAAAAGCTGAATAGAGCAATTACAACTAATGCATTTGAAGCAGTAATCAAAGAATGCCCAATATACCGAAGAGGGCTTCAGAGGGGAATTCTACTAAACACTCAAAGAAAAATTAGCCCCTATCTTTCCCAAATTATTCCATAAAATTAAATAGGAAGGAAGACTCCCAAGTTCATTATCTGAGGCCAACATTATCCTAATTCCAAAACCAGAGAACGATACCACAAGGAAAATTATAGGCCAATATCTCTGACCAACAAAGATGCCAAAATCCTCAACAAAATATTAGCAAATTAGATCCAGCAATACATTTTTAAAAATCATACACTACGATTAAGTAGGATTTATTCTAAGGATGCCAAGTTGGTATACTATCTGGAAATTAATAACCATAGTATATCACATAACCAAAATTAAGGATAAAAACTACATGATCAAAACAACAGATGCAGATAAAGCATTTGATAAAATCCAACACCCATTTATGATAAAAATTCTCAGCAAAGTGGGAATAATAGTAACATAACTCAACGTAATAAAGACTATATATGACTAACCCACAGAAAACATCATACTCAATGAGCAAAAACTAAAAGCATTTCCCTTAAGAACAGGAAGAAGACAGGGATGTCCACTTTTACGTCTCTTATTCAACATAGTACTGGAAGTCCTGGCCACAGTAATCAGACAAGAAGAAGAAATAAAAGGTATCCAAATTAAAAAGGAAGAAGTAAAACTGTCATTGTTTGCAGATGACACAATAATATATATGGAGAACCCTAAAGATTCTACCAAAAAACTACTAGAATTGATAAATAAATTCAGTAAAGTAGCAGGATACAAAATAAATATCCTGAAATTGGCTGCATTTACCATATTTTTTGAACTATAAGACACACTCCCCACCCCCCAAATCTGGGAGGAAAGGGGGGTGCGTCTTATAGTCCGAATGTAGCTTACCTGGCTCACTTGGGGGTAGGGGGGCAGCAGCCTATGTTATTTATGTTATTAAGTATTTTACCACATTTTTTGCTTCAAAAATTTTTCCTAACTTCCTGCTCTAAAACCTAGGTGTAGCTTATGGTCCAGTGAGTCTTACAGTCTGAAAAATTTGGTGTATACACCAATAACTATCACAAAGGAAAACTAAGAACCAGTGGAACAGTGGAAGAGAATAAAGAACCAAGAAGTAAACACACACCTTTATAGTCAATTAGTATCTCTCAATGGATGCAGAAACCTAGAACAGGGTAAAGATAGTCTACTCAATAAGTATTGCTGCAAATATTGGACAGACACATGCAAAAAAAATGAAACTAGACCACTTTCTTATATACATAAGATAAAACTCTAAATGCATTAAAGAGTTAAATGTTAGACTTGAAACCACAAAAATCCTAGGAGAAACATAGACAGTGAAATCTTGGACATTTCTCACAGCAAATTTTTTTTTTTTTTGCTCTATCTCTTCAGGCAAGGAAAACAAAAGATAATATAAACAAATGGGACGAAATCAAACTAAAACATTTTTGTACAGCAAATGAAAGCATCAACAACCTAAAATGACAACCCACTGAATCTGAGAGCACAGTCGTCAATGATTTATCTGATAAGAGGTTAATATCCAAAATTTGTAAAGTACTTACACAACCCAACACCAAAAAAATGACTGATCCAATTAAAATATAGGCAAAGGACCTGAACAGACACTTCTCCAAAGAGGACATACAGATGGCCAACAGGCATATGAAAACATGCTCAATGTCACTAGTCATGAAAGAAATGTAAATTAAACCACAATGAGATAACATCACCTCATATCTGTCAGAATGGCTATCGTCAGTAAATCAATGAACAGAAGGTGGCAAGGATGTGGAGAAAGGGGAACCCTCATGCACTGTGGTGGGAATGCAGACCGGTGCAGACATTGTAGAAAGCAGTATGGAGATACCTCAAAAAATTAAAAATGGAACTGACTTATGACCCAGCAATTCAACTTCTGGAAATTTATCCAAATAACCCTGAAACACTAATTTTAAAGAATATATGCACTCCTGTGTTCATTGCAGAATTATTTACAATAGCCAAGATTTGGAAGCAGCCCAAGTGCCCATCAGTAGATGAGTGGATAAAAAGCTGTGATTCATTTACACAATGGAATATTACTTGGCAGTAAAAAAAAAAAATCTTACCCTTTGCAAACAGCATAAATGGACCTGGAGAATATTATGCTAAGTAAAATAAGATAGCCAGAAAAAGACAAGTACCATATGATTTCACTCATATGTGGAATCTAATGAAATGAACAAAATAAACAAACAAAATAGAAATAGATACAGAGAACAGGCTGACAGCTTGTAGAGGGGAAGGGTGTTCTGTAGCTGGGTGAAAAAGAAGGTGAAGGGATTAAGCAACAACAACAAAAAAACCTCACAGATAAAGACATCAGTATGGTGATTACCGGAGAGAAAAGGGGAAGCAGGTAGCAAAGGGTACAGAGTAGATAAATGCTGAAGGAACAAGACTTGACTTTGGGTGGTAAACACAAAATACAGTATACAGATGATGTATTATAGAATTGTACACCTGAAACCTATATACTTTTATTAACCAATGTCACCCAAATAAATTTAATAAATTGTTTTATTTTAAAAAAGGGCCCAACTTAACTGCCTACAATTTTCTCAACATGTAACCTGGGCTAAGCATTGGACCCAGTACTTTAGGAAGACAGAAATGTGCATGATATAATACATAATAAAAGTACTAACAAAACAGTATTTCCAACCTTCGATATCCTTCAAATGTTATAAATAATAGCATTTCTTCCATTATTCTCTGATCACATCCAGACACAGAAACCTCTCCTTCCTCATAACTTTCTACCTCATTCTCACTTCTACTTCGTGTCTTAAAATGAGAGAAAGTTTCATTTGTTTGGAGAAAAAGTCACTCTCCCTTTTCTATTTTAAAAAGATAATTGAAATTTAGAAATATAAAAATAGCTCTCACTGATAAACGAAATATGCATTTCTCTGCACACTACAGTTAGAAAAAGTATTCCATAAAACTCTTTAAACTTTGATAACACATTCAAGTTTTCAAAACTAATACTAAAGAAGAAATCACTGCAGTACAAAATTAATCCAAATTCTGTTTTGCAAGATCTGGAATTTAAACATGGGCACACCTCCTACAAAAGTACAAACACAACTCAGGTCACCTTAACATACTAGTATTCTCTGAACAACAACATTTCCTCTACCATGTGTTTTCAGCCTAAACCACAAAACACTCAGGAATATCCACACATATCTAAGACATTAAAATCATAATTTTATATAGCTACTACCAATTTTTTCCATTGCAGAATTTAAAAGACGACATTATGAAATGGTTTTGCAAGAAAGGCACCTTACGAGATAAGCTGTTTCTTCAAATAAATAACAAAGCAATATGTAAATGTGACATCAAAATCTGTCACAAATAAAGATCTGTCAGTTTTTTAAGCCTTGTTGTGTTTAAATTTTCTATACAGAGAACAAAGACCTTTCTAACAATAGAGTACAAGACTTGGTGAAAAAAATAGATCCTTTCAATGCGTTGCCCTGTCTTACCTTCGAATCCTCATTGCTCACTCCTAGCTGTAGAACAGCTTGAGGAGATTTCAGTTTTGCTTGAGCAGAATGAGCCATCTGAAGGTTAAGCTGCCATCCGACCGTCTCTAGCTATAAAAGACAAGCGCCGATTAGAATGAGGTGATAGAGAAGAAAGAAAACAGACAACTTTAAGCAAACCTCCACTCAGCAGGAATGAATATGGATAGCCTGGACTCCATGGTGAGTCAGTTCCAGAGCTCCTTTAACCTGCATACCCGGCAAATTCTTCCTTTAGGCTCATACTGGCTTCATGCCATGCCAGTCAAATGCAACAGTAAAACCGGTCTTTAAATACAATCTGTTCTAAAAATAAAAGTTCTAAGATTAAGCAATAAAATACACTAAGACAGTCAATGGTTTTTAAATAGTACATTACTATTTTAAAATAGTATGTTTTAAAGCCAATGACTTAAATAGTTATCTATTTTAACCAGTAAATAGTATACATTGATCATAATCACTTCAATAACCTTCCATTATCTTTGAAAACTCCTTGTGCTAGGTAGAACACAGATTAGAGGGTTTTTTTTAATTTAGAGGGAAACTTAAGTACCCAGATGGTGAGAGGTTCACACATTTAGACACAGTTAGTGAGACTGGAAAAGAGCCAGGCAGAAGAACTGCTATCTTCTAGTGAGCAGGTGGTATCCGATAGACCATCGTGCTTTCTAAAGTACTCTAACTTACTATGGTTCCCAGTTATGACAGAACTAATTACAACATTTCCTTTGAAATTATTAATTAACAGAACAGCGCATTTTAATCACCTAAGTCAAAAATAGTAAAGACAAACTAAAGCAGCATGAATGTGGCTTTATTGGACTTGACGCATTATTGGTTTCACCCACCTCGGAACTATGAATACAAAATTTTAGATTTAATTTTTAGTAAACCTCATGTATCAATAGTTAAGGAAGTATTATGAAATGCAATTGTCATGTGCCTCTGATAACATGACCCTAATAACTGATTCAGTAAAACTACCTTAGCTGCACTGGTAAGAATGGCAGCCTCACAACAATTTTTACTTAACCAGAATACTAATTGCTAACTTGAAAGCCTGTTCAACAGCTAGAATCACAGCAGAGCCTCAAAGCCAACTTGGAATGAGAGCAATGGAAGTATTATCTACTCGAGAGAGGATGTGATGAGAAAATAAAGATACAGTTCCGTTCTCTCTGGCACTGAGCCTTTTAGAAGTTATGGGTAAGATGGAGGAAGGTATTGCAGAAACATAACCTATAATGCCACGCGTAAAAAATCAATTCAATAGTGTATGCTAAATAATGACTTTTAATATATTGATCTTTAACACTGATTACAGTAAACATAGTCTCTAATGCCAACCCACCACTATTTTCAAGTCACATAAAATAAACCCTACAACAAAACAGGAAAAAAATATGATACAACCACCCTCATATATATAAGCATATACATGTCACCTTCTAGGAATTCATATGAACCTATAAAGCACTGTTTTCATCTCATTTAAAAGATTCTACTCCTGTCCTGTAAGCACCTAAGAAAAATGATGAAGATAAATACTGCTTTAATGAACATAAGCATACTCCCCTTGTGGTCAGTCCTTTCCATATATTAATGTGTGCTTAGTCACTGCATAGAGCTGGTGCGGGATAATTAAGAAGAACTTGAAGCTTGTGCTTTCGTTCATGCATAAGCTGTCACAAACTACCTATGCAACCCTGGTTAAGTCACAAACTTCTAAGCTCTCAATTTCCTCATATGAAATGGAAATAAATTTATCGGATCTACCTTTCTGAGTAATTGACAATATCAAATAAAAATGCATATTCGAAATGTTCTGGAAACTGCAAAGCATTATAAATATAAGGCATTTGATCACCTAATTTTTTCTATAGTATCTTTTAAATAGAGTAGGCATTTTATATACAGATTGAGTTGAAATAAAAGGAATCAGAGAACACTCACAAGGAAAGGTAATTTTAAAGAGTCATGACTGAAAAGAGTTTGTGAACTGGCCTTCTTTAATCCCACAGCATTTCTAATAAATTTTGTGTTTTAAAAAATAATTTTATCAAGACCACATGAAAGATTTAAAAAATAAATGACACTGCTAAGTTCATATGTAGTCATATATACTGTGCACACCCACAAAATAGCTTACAAAAAATAACTGATATTCAGGTAACGAAAATGAAGAAAAAACATAGGAAGAATAACTAGAGTTATAAAAAAAGACTTTACAGACACACAGAACAATGAGAAAAAAAACACTTTTCAGTGAAACCAGGAGACATAATAAACACTGATTGAGATAGCTACTCTTATTATATCCCCATTTTACAGATTCAAAATGTAAAGTGTAAAACACTGAATTGGAGTAAAGAGTATATGGAGGTTCGTTATGCTATTATTGCAACTTTTCTCTAAGTTTGAAATTATATCAAAATTAAAAGTTATAAATTGATTCAAGTAAGAATCAGCAATGGATCCTAAACCTAAGTGGTGAAAGTTTGATTTGGAATGTAGAGTCACAAAGTATCTACCCACGATTGTTTTTTAGTTACAAAAGGAAAAAAAATATGCAATGGAGAAAACAAACATTATCTTTACCAAGAGATCAAAATTAAGACCACCAAAAGGTAGCAAATGGCTATCACATGACTCTAGGTGTGATATCTTGCAAAGACCACAGTATTACTTACATAGCTTTCTACCCAAATAACATAACCTAAATTTGATCATAGAGAAACAACAAAAAATAAAAATGGAGAAACAACATATAAAATAAATGGCATGTGTACTTCAAAAATGTCAATGTCCTAAAAGATGAAGAAAAGCTGAGAAAACAAGTACAGCTGACCCCTGAACTACACAGAGAGGTTAGGGGCACTGACCCTTGAACAGTAAAAAAATCTGCATAGAACTTCTGAATCCCCCAAAACTTAACTACTAATAGCCTACTTTTGACCAGAAGCTTTAAAGATAACGTAAACAGTGAACACATTTCATAGCTTATATGTATTATGTACTATATTCTCAAAAACAGAAAGCTAGAAAAAGAAAATGTTACTAAGAATATCATAAAGAAGAAAAAAATACATTTACAGGATTTATTGTAAGAACCTATTGATAACATTAAGTATGGACTTACTATACAGAGACATCAACCTTAATGCATCAAGCATCCAATTTGAGAGAAAGCCTGGTGTGCTTTCAGGATACTAATGATTACCATCTTTATGCAAACTTCGTTAAGTTTATGAAACATACACTTATCAGTATAACCAGACTTTCATCCTAGTTTTTTATTCATTTGAAATAACAATGGCAAAATGATACAGACTGGCCGGTACAAATGAAAAAATAAAAATGAGTTGCCATTAATCGATATGGAAAAACTGTAAGAACAGTTTCAAGAAGAATGATCCAAAGAGCATTTTAATTTTTTATTGTTAAGTCTCAGATGCCTATCAGGCATTCAATGAAATTATCAAGTAGACAGACCCTGTTTAGAAAAACATAGTGTTGAAACCCTGACGCCTAGATGTGACTGCCAAGGAAGAAGGCAGGAAAGATGGGAAGAGGGAGGGAGGGAGGGCAGGAGGAGGAAGGAAAGGAAGGACATTGTTTCCCACTGCTCAGAACAGTTTGTGAACTCTGATTTTGATACATTTTAGTGCTTCTGTCATTTTTGTTTTACCTCTTTCACATCGACATCTCCCTTTGAGGACTTTTTTCATCAGGGAAACAAACGAAGTCACTCAGGATGAGATTGGGGGTGAATAGGGAGGGTGGGGCATGGGGGACATGCTGGTTTTGGTCAGAAACTGCTAAACACGCAGCATGGAGTGGGCAGGTGAACTCATAAACTACCCATCAGTGGGCAAAGATGCTGAAAGGTGACGACTGGCCAGAGCACCCCTGGCCAGAGCACCTTCTGGCCAGAAGGAATGTGTATTGTTTTAGGAACAGATTGTAACTCCCTCCTTATCTCCTTTTAGGAGCTGTTTCTTGTCTTGTGACTGCTTCTTGACTTTCTCTTTCTGCTGGTACACAATGAGGTAATATAGTCTAGAGTCACACATAGGACATGTGCCTCCTTTGTCTTGGACCCCTTATAATGAGCCTCAGACTGAAGGACCTCCTGCCCTCGGTGTACACCCTGTAATCTGAGTAATAAATGGCATGTCCACATCGCCTAGTCCACCTGGTGGTCTTTTTATTTTTAATATCATGAACACTCAAGCAGCTCTCCATTTAGGGATTCCTATACTACATAAAGATATCAATAAATGGAGAGATATACCATGTTCATAAATTTAAAGTCTCAATACTGTTAAGATGTCAATTCTTCCATAAGTGATTTACAGATTTAGGACAATCCAATTAAATTCCCAGCAGGCACTTTTTACGGAAATGGACAAGACGATTCTAAAATTTAATTAGGAAATGCAAATGACCTAAAAAAGCCAAAGTGATTTTTTTAAGTTGGAGAAGCTACACTACCAAACTGTAAGACGTACTATAAAGCTAGAGCAATAAAGACAATGTGGCACTGGCAAAAGGATAGATATACAGGCTTGTCAACTGACTCTCTCGACAAGATGCCAAGGTAAGTGATGCTGGAACTACCAGATACCTATACAAAACTAAATGAAAAACCCCTACCTAACGTCATACACAAAATGAACTCAAAATGTTTCACAGACCTAAATGTGAGTACTAAAACCATCAAACTTATAGAAGAAAACACAAAAGAAAATCTTTGCAATTTTGAGATCAGTAAAAATCTTAGATAGAACATTAAAACCATGAACCATAAAAAAATTAGAAACTGGACTTCATCAAAATTAAAAATCATGTTCTTCAAAAGTCACCATTAAGAAAAAGGAAACTTCCGGCCAAGATGGAGGCATAGGTAAACACACTCCACCCATGCACACTACTACAGAAAAAAATTACATCTACACTAGAAAACGAATACCACCCAGAACCATCAGAAAACCGAGCTGTGAGGAAGTCCAACAACCAAGGATTTAAAGAAGCCACATTCATCCAGAGGGGTAGGAGGGGCGGAGACACTGAGAGTGGTGGAGGGGCACGGACAGTAGCAGAGCTGTGGGAGTGGAATGGAGGCAGTGGAACGGATGACCCCACATTCACGTGTGCTGAATATAAGTTGGGAGGGTACCTCGGAGCAAGGGATCCCAGCCCCAAACCAGAGCACCCAGCAGCCCAGGGATCCAGCACCAGGAAGATAAATACCCATAACTTCTGGCTATAAAAACCAGTGGGTATTGGAGTGGTGGAAGAAACTGCCAGATTATCAGGAGACTCATAAGGGCCTGCATTGACTTAGGACCTACACAGACCCTCTGCCTCTGGGATTCAGCACCAGAACAAAGGCTGGGAGGGCACGAAGGGCATCTGGGGAGAAAGTGAGGTGAATGGAAACAGAGCACGTGCTGGAAGGCAGCTTCCTCCCAGGCAAACTTCCATAAGCCAGGCTGCAACACTGTCTGCTCTCTGAGCCTTCCCCCCACACAGAGCCACAAAGCAGTGAAACAGGTTGGCTGGCCCTGTCCATCACCTAAGGCTTGGCCCACACAATTTACAGGTCTGCTGTCCTACAATAGGCCGCAATACTAAGACAGGGAGTCAAAGCAACTCTATTTGATACACAGAAACACACACAACGAGGCTGCCACATTTAGGACATAAAGAAATATGACCCAAATGAAAGAAGAGAAGCCCAGAAAAAGAATTAAACAATAGGGAGATAACCAACTTATATCAAGATGCTCAAAGAAGTCATTGATATGGCAACAGCATAAAAAAAAAACTCAGACAGAAATGAAGGTTACATGAAGTGATATAAAGAGAAATCTACAGGGAACCATCAGCAGAGGAAAGGAAAGCTGAGTATCAAATCAACGATTTGGAACAAAAGGAAAAAAAAGAGCTTTTAATCAGAACAGCAAGAAGAAAAAATAATCCCCCCAAAATAAGAATAGTGTAAGGAGCCTTTGGGACAACTTCCAGTGTACCAATAGTTGCATCAGGAGCGGCTGGGAGGAGAGGAGAGAGAGCAAGAAACAGAAACCAGTTTGAAAAAAATTGGTAGAAAACTTCCCTAACTTGGTGAAGGAAATAGACATACAAGTTCAGGATGCACAGAGAGTCCCAAACAAGATTAATCTAAAGAGGCCCACTGCAAGACACATCATAATTAAAATGCCAAAGGTTAAAGACAAAGAGAATCTGAAAAGCAGCAAGAGAAAAGCAGTTACTTACCTACAAGGGAGTCCCCACAAGACTATCAGCTGATTTCTCAAAGGAACCTTTGCAGGCTAGAAGGGACTGGCAAGAAGTATTTAAAGCAATGAAAAGCAAGGACCCACAACCTAGATTACTCTATCCAGCAAAGCTATCACTTAGGCTTGAAGGGCAGGTAAACTGCTTCCCAGACAAAGTAAAGCTAAAGGAGTTCATCATTACCAAGCCATTATTACATGAAATGTTAAAGGGACTTATTTAAGAAAAATAGGATCAGAAATATGAACATTAAAATGGCAACAAATTTATAACTATCAACAACTGAATCTAAAAAAAAAACCAACCAAGCACACAAACACAACAGGAACAGAATCATAGATTTGGAGATCATTCAGAGGGTTATCAGCTGGGAAGGGGAAAAGGAAGGGAAAGAATGTGGGTGGGAGGGAAGGTGCAGGGATTAAGAAGCATAAATTAATAGGTACAAAACAGACCAGGGGATGTTAAGAATATTATAGGAAATGGAGAAGCCAAAGAACTTGTATGCATCACCCATGGTCATGAATTAAGGTGGAGGGGGGTTGCTGGAGGGAAAGAGAATACTGGATGGAGGGAGGCAAAGGGGAGAAAATTGGGACAACTGTAATAGCATAATCAATAAAATATATTTTAAAAAATAAAAAGGAAAGGTAAGCCACAGACTGATAAAATATTCACAATACATATACCTGACGAAAGACTTGTACCCAAACTATATAGAGTTCTTATCACTCAGTAATAAAATAAATAGGCAAGGATTTGAACAGAGAGCCTACAAAAGAAATATACAAATGGCCAATAAACACATAAAATGATGTTCAGCATCTTTTTGTTCAATATCCTTACACTCATTAGAATGGCGAAAACTTAAAAGAATGGGAATACCAAGTGCTGGCCAGGGTATAAAGAAATTGCTGGTTAGAATGTAAAATAGTATGAACACTTCAGAAAACTGGCAGTTTCTTATAAATACACCTACCCTACAACCCTGTCTGTCCATCCCTAAGTATTACCCAAGAAAAATTAAAACGTATAACTATACAAAGTATGTACATGAATGTTAATGAGTTTATTCAAAACAGCTGTGAACCATCAATGTGAATGAAAACAAGTTGTGGTATAGTCTTATGATTAAATACTACCCTGGAATAAAAAAAGTACATTAATACACTCAACAACATGTATGAACCTCAAAATCATACTCAGTAGAAGAAGCCAGAAAGAAAAAAAGCACACTTGTATGATTCCATTTTTAATAAAATCCTAGAAGATGCAATCTGTATTGATAGAAAGCAGATCCTGGGACCAAGATCAGGGGAGGAAGGGACCACCAAGGGGAATGAGGAAACTTTTGAGGGTGATGAAAATGCTGTATGTTAATTATGGCAGTGATCACATGGGTATACAACTATCAAAATTCATCAAAATATACAATTTAAAAGGACACTAATTACACTAAGTAAATTATAATTTGATATAATTTTTAAAAAGATACAATATACTAAAGAATGTAACAGAAGAATGTATAGATACAATAGGAAAACGTCTTCATGTGTCTGCTATTTATCACTTTCTTGGTCATCCTGTAGTCATTGGCAAGAACAGAAGGCAATAAGCCTCCAAAGACCAAGACAAACTACCTGCATCCTATAGAAAGAACCCTCTCTGTGACATCTATAAGTATGTAAAAACAATGTCAGGATCTCACAGATGACCATTACACAATATGGTATCCATATTATATACATGTGTCTTACCATATATCACATAGTTGCAAATAAATAAACTTCTTTAGTCAATACTGGAGTTATCTTTCACCCAGGTGACTGCCTACCACCACAAAGCATATTGTACAAATCACACTGCACAGGGCTACCCATTAGGCAGTCTCCGGAGGACATGAAAAATCCAAAAGTAACTGGATCAATGTCCTTCTTTAATTTGCACCAAATCATAAGAGGTACAAATGCTTTACTACAAATATCACAATTTAAGCATGCTCACTAATTATACCCTCAAGTTTAGATGCCACAAAGTCAATCTAGTCTTACTGCTAGAGTGGCATGGAATTTCATTACACTCCTTGCTTGACCCACAAACTTGACCAAAATATCTAGTCATGGTCTTCATGTCCAAGTTGTAAGGTGCTGAAGGAAAACATCAATGAATCAACCTTCAAACCATTTGCCACCTCTCTACATACCAAGAATATATGAAGATAATAGTACAAGTTAATGTAATTCAACTAATACTCTCACAATTGGCAACACTGAAAAGGTGTGTCAAAATTACTCAGCAAGTATACATCTTTAAATACTATGACATAATAAGAATAATTTTGTTAACAGCACAGTTCTTTGTCATTAATAAAATCTTTAATTTGTCAATGGTTCTGGTTTTAGCTAATTATTTATAAAGCATAGAATACATTTCTGTTTCAAATAAGACTGATCAAGGGTCTCTCAGATCTAAAGCTGTTTAAATTAATTGCTGCATCAACAGCTAATGATGTTGTAACAGGATGTAAGTCGAGAGGACCCAGGGCCCCTCAAAGCAGAGTATTTGTAATGGGGTCCAGAACTTGGGGTGTCTGGGAATATTCACCCCCACACAAGTCTTGCTGGGGGATGGGAGACATAAACCAGGGCCATTAAAAGTTAAATAGCAGAATAGCTTCATACCTAAATTCAAAAGCAATTAATTTGCATATCAACCAGCAGACTAGTTTTCCAGCCTAAGTGAAGCCAAAAAAGTATGCATAACTTAAACCCATAGTGTAACTGGGAGGCAGCTCCCCTTCCACTAAAAGAGTACATCTCCACCAAGCGAGCACTGCAAGAGATGCTAAAGGGGACCGCTTCAAGAAGAAGGAGGAGGAGGAGGAAGAGAAAGAGGTGGTAGTGGGGAACACTGCTACAAAAGGAAAAAATGGCAATGAATAAGTACCTATCAATAATAACTTTAAATGTAAATGGATTAAATGCTCCTATCAAAAGACATAAGGTAGATGAATGGATAAGAAAACATGACCCATATATATGGGTCCATGAGAGAGCTGTCCATGAGAGACCCACCTCAGAACACAAGATATACACAGGCTGAAGGTGAAGGGAAGAAAAAAAATATTCCCCACAAATGGATATGAAAAAAACAGCTGTGGTAGCAATACTTATACCAGACATAATAGACTTCAAAACAAAGGCAACAACAAGATGCAAAGAGAAATACTTCATAATACTTAAGGAGATAGTTCAACATAAAGATATAACTCTTTATATAAGGATATAAAGAAAATATTGGAGGACTTTAAGAAAGAAGTAGACAGTGGTACAGTCATTGTAAGGGATTTTAACACCCACTGTCAACAATCATTCAAATAAAAATCAACAAAAATATTGCAGAATTGAATGACACTCTAGATCAAATGGCTTGAACTGATACTTCTAGAACATTTCACCCCAAAGAAGCAAAATACACATTCTTCTCAAATGCACATGAATCATTCCCAAAGACAGACCACGTGGCAGGACATGAAACAAGCCTTAACGAATTCAAGAAAACTGAAATCATGTCAAGCACCTTCTAGGATTACAACAGCTTGAAACTAGAAACGAACCTCAAGAAAAAAATCTCAAAAACACTCCAATTCATGGAGGCTGAATAACAGGTTATTAAATTATGAATGAATTAACAATAAGATCAAGGAAGAAACCAAAAAGTATCTGGAAACAAATAAAAATGAACACACAACAATCCCAAACCTATGGGGACATAGCAAAGGCAGTCCTGAAAGAAAGAAGTTCATAGCAATACAGGCCTACCTAAAAATGATAGAAACATTTCAAATAAATAACCTAACCCTACATATATAAGAACTAGAGGAACAACAATAAGCAAAGCCCAGAGCGAGCAGAAGGAAGGAAAGAATCAAGATCAGAGCAGAATTAAATGAAATACAGAAATACAAAGGACTATAGGAAATGACTATGAACAACCATATGCCAAGAAATTGGACAACCTGGGTGAAACTGATAAATTTCTAGAAACATACAACTTTCCAAAACTGAATCAGGAAGAAGCAGAAATTCTGAAAAGACCAATACAACTAGTGAAATTGAAGCAGTAATCAAAAAACTACCAACACACAAAAGCCCTGGACCATATGGCAAACTGATCCTTCACAAACTATTCCAAAAAATTCAAGAAGAGGAAAGATTCCCAAACTCTTTTTATGAGGCCAGTGTTATTTTAATTCCAAAACCAGGTAAAGACACAACAAAGAAAGAAAATTATAGGCCAGTATCTCTGATGAACAAACATGTGAAAAATGCTCAACAAAAGAGTAGTAATCAGATCCAACAATATATTAAAAAGATCATACACCATGATCAAGTGGCACTTATTTCAGAGATGCAAGGATGGTACAATATTCATAAATCAATAAACGTAATATATCACATAAACAAAATGAAAGACAAAAATCACATGATTATATCAATAGATGCAGAAAAATCATTTGATAAGGTGCAGCACCCAATTATGATAAAAGCACTCAGCAAAGTGGGAATAAAGGGAACACTCCTCAACATAATAAAGGCCATGTACAAAAAACCTCCCGCCACTATTATATTCAATGGGCAAAAACTAAAAGTGTTTCCCTTATGATCACTGATAGACAAGGCTGTCAACCACTCTCACCACTCTAATTTATCATAGTACTGGGAGTTCTGGCCCCAGTGATCAGATAGGAAGAAATAAAAGGGATCCAAATTGGAAAAGAGAAAGTAAAACTGTCATTATTTGCAGACAACATGATAGCCTACATAGAGAATCTTATACACTCCACCAAAAAACTACGTGACTCAATAAGTAAATCTGCAAAGTAACAGTATACAAAGACAATATTCAGAAATTGATGGCATTTTGTACAGAAACAATGAAGTATCAGACACAGAAACTAAAAAAAAATCCATTTACTATAGCAACAAAAAATAAATAAAGTACTTAGGAATAAATTTAACTAAAAAGGTAAAAAACCTGTATTCAGGAAATTGTAGAACACTGAAGACAGAAATTGAGAAAAATACAAATAAATAGAAGCATATATCCTGTTCATGCACTGGAAGATTCAACACAAATCCTATTAAAATATCAATGGCATATTTCACAGATGTAGAATAGATACTTCAAAAATTTATATGGAACAAATAAAGACTCGAAACAGCCACAGCAATCTAGAGAGAACAAAGTAGGAAGGATCACAATACCTGATATCAAACTATACCACTAGACTGTAATCAAAACAGTCTAGTCCTGGCATTAAAAACAGAGTCAGAGATCAATGAAACAGAATAGAAAGCCCAGAAATAAACCTCTGCCTCGATGCCCAACTAATATTTGACAAAGGGGGAATGAACATACAATTGAAATAAAAATAGACTCTTCAATAAATGGTGTTGGGAGAAGTAGACTGTTACATGTAAAAAAAATAAAACTAGACCGCCAACCTACACGATACGCCAGAATAAACTCAAAATGGATAAAAAACTTAAATATAAATGATGATACCATAAAAGTCCTAGAGGAAAACACAGGGAGGAAAATTTCAGCTATCCCATGTAGCAACATCTTTACTGATATGTCTTCGAGGGCAAAGGACATAAAGGAAAGAATAAACAAATGGGACTACATCAAATTAAAAAGCTTCTGCACAGCTAAGGAAATCATCATCAAAATGAAAAGAGAACAGACTGTAGAGGCCAATGATACATCAGAAAAGTGTTTAATCACCAAAATATATAAAGAACTCAACAGGATGCAATACCAGGAAGAAAAACAATCCAATCAAAAAATGGACAGAGGACTTAAATAGACACCTCTTCAAGGAGAACATACAGATAGCCCATAGGCATATGAAAATATGCTCAACATTACTAGCCATCAGAGAGATGCAAATAAAAACACAATGAGATATCATCTCAGACCTGTTAGAATGGGTATCATTAATAAATCAACAAAGAAGTGCTAGCAAGGATGTGGAGAAAAAGGAACCTTATTGCACTGTTGGTGGGAATGTGAACTGGTGCAGCCACTGTAGAAAACAGTATGGAATTTCCTCAAAAAGCTAAAAATGGAACTGCTTTACGATCCAGTGATTCTGCTCCTGGGAATATAACCAAAGAACCCTGAGACACCAATTCAAAAGACTATATACATCCCAATGTTTATAACAGTGCTATTTACAATAGCCAACTGTTGGAAACAGCCTAAGTGCCCATCAGTAGATGACTGAATTAAAAAACTGTGGTGTATTTACACAATCAAACACCATGCAGTAAATGAAGGAAGGAATTTCTACCATTTGTGACATCATGCATGGAAATGAAGATTATGCTAAATGAAACAAGCTAATTGGTAAAAGACAAATACCATATGATATCACTTATAAGAGGATTCTAATGAACAAAATAAACTAATGAGCAAAAAAGTATCAGAGACACGGAAACAGGGAACAGACTGACCACTGCCAGAGGAAAGTGGGGAGGGGGAAATGGTAGAAAGGGGAAGGGAGTAGTCAAAGAGCATGTGTGAATGCCCCACGGACATGGACAGGGGATGCGGATGAACTACGGGAGTGGGGAGTGGACTGTGGGAGTAGGAGATGAGGCAGAATGGAAGAGGGCAAAGGGGGGAAATTTGGGACAATTAGAATAGAATAGACAAGAATAAAATTAAAAATTAAATTAAATTTAAAACTAGTCACTTTCCACGTCATGAAAATATTCACTATTTTGTCATGGATAATTAAATGGGTATAAATTCCAAAACTCATCAAATTGAACACTTAAAAATCTCTGCATTTTACTGCAGATAAGTTATACTTCAATAAAAAATAGTAAATAAATATAACATCATTTAAACCTCACACACATTTATATTCAGTTAACTTTAGCGCATGGGAAAACTGTCTTTTACTTGATTTATAGCATGCTAATAACTAAAGTAATAAAACAGGCAAGAATTTGAGTTTTATGTGGATATAATTACAATAAAATACATTTCCTATAAATACAGAAGATAATGTTAAGAAGCACTTAAATCCAAATTTCTAATTTCTTATACTCCATATAAAATACAAATTTCTAATATTTTTAACAAATTTGTTTACTTATTTTTAGAGAGGGGGAAGGGAGGGTGAAAGAGAGGGAGAGAAACATCGATGTGAGAGAGAAACACCGATCAGCTGCCTCTCATATGCACCCTACATGCAACCCAGACACATGTCCTGACTGGGAATCCAAACAGAGACCTTTCACTTTGCAGAACAATGCCCAATCAACTTAGCCATACAGGCTAGGGCCAAATTTCTAATTTCTTATACTCCATATAAGAATATAGGTATAAAAATACCATATAAAATACAGGTATGTAACAAATAATGAAGCAAACAAGTGGTTGTTACACTTAACAATAAAGTTAATCTTATTATAATGTCTTTAAAGGGGATATTTTTAAAGAATGTTATAGGAACATTATCTTATGAACATTGGCCATCCATTCTAAAATGTAGGTTTCTCAAGAATCTACAAGGAAATACAATGAAATTTCATTATATAATGAAATGAGTAGATATGAGTAACTTTGCCATTAGTTGGTAAAGTTAATACTCTTACCAGGAGAAAATCACATAAATAAATACATTTTGAACATTCAAAACACATATAACTCATATTTCTATTTAAAAGCTCCCTAACAAACATTACAAATACACTTTAAGAAAGAGAATCAGTACATGCAGTCTTTAAAGAGGAGGTTACTCAGAGAGTTTAAAGATGCCTTACATATATTTCTCATAATCACATCTAATTCTAAGTAAGAAATATCACTAGCTTAGAAATGTAAACTATTTTAGAAAAAAATATTATATAAAACAAATACAATTATTTTCCTTAAGGTCTCAAAAAAACCCCAGATATATATGTCAATAATATTTGACATGTAACTTTGTACACTTAGTTTAGTAGAAATTATGTAAAAAAATCTAGAAACAGAAATTCAGGAATAAAATTAAATACAGTATTAAAGTTCTATCTGAAAGGGTATTCATAATTTAATAAATATTATGTCACATAGGCATTATAGTAAAAATCAAACAGAAAACCCCTCTACAAGGACACTGCTGACAGTCAACACTGATTAAAAAGGGACAGAAAGAGAATACAAATTAAAATAAGTGGTAGTAACATTTCAGTCTCAAGTCTCTAAAGAGGTTAAAATAAAATATATTTTTTAAAACAAGAGAGTGAGATAAAATTTAAACATCCCTTCTTCAATCATACCCTGCAAAAAGCTATCATTGAGATTAATTTTCAAATAATAAAAGATAAAAAGATGTTTTTAAAAACTGAATTAAAAAGCATCTGTTGACTCTTTAACTTATTTAATTGAATCTGATTCTTTGAATTCAGGATTATTACCCACAGATGTTCCACTGTGAGCACCGCCCAGACAGTTCACATGAGTGAGCCCCTAAATTACCATTAAAACAAGTTGATCATTGTAAATATACCTTTCATTTATTACATAAGAAATCACTGCTGTCTATTACAGTTTAAACGACATGACCTATTTTCACATATGGCCATATTCTAAATGGCCATCAGGGCAAAAAAAGAAGATAACCTTACAGCTGCCAGAGGCAGCACGATGCGAAAGGAACAAAGCTTCTGAGAGCAGTCTGTTTCCTGTCCCAGTCTCATCATGGACGACTTGGGTTAACATGATCAAGTGACACTTTCTAAAGTCTTATTTTCTTCCTTTTCAATGATATGAACCACACACACACAATTATGTAAACCACCCTCCTTAATGCCTGACACATACAAAACAATCTGCAGGTAACATTCAGGTGGCAGTACAGTATGATGGCTTGGGAGCGTGACTACTGGTGTCAAACCCCAACCCTGCCACTCACTTAGCTGCATAATGATGGACCAATTATGTAATCTCTCTAAACTCTGACTTTATTCTAAATAGAAAGTGGATTAATGGGTTTTATGTGATATAAAGCACTTAATGGAATAGTTGGTCAATAATAAACACAAGAAATGTTTGTAATTATCTTAATTAAGCATTTAAGGCATTAATATAAAGGTTGACAAAAAGTAATTTTCAGTATTCTCAAGGAATCAATATGCAATTAATCATGTTTGTCCAACGTCTTTTTGCATATTTCAATGACAACTGATTAAACCACTTCTTAAACAGAACTTAATGCAAATACAACTTGACATGGGGAAGAAATAAAACTTTAAAAACCTATCATCCAGAAGATACAGAAAAATACTATTAGTAGCAGAAAAAGAAATATTTTAAACTGTACTTATATAAATGCAAAAAAATGAACTCTTTTATAAAATAGCAGAAAATTCTAAATAGAGAACATGCAAATATTAAAAGGCAAGTGATGATTTTTTTAATGGAGATGGTTGAAAGAAGAAAGAATTTCAGGGACACAAAATGGAAAACTTAAAATCTGTACAGGATAGGGGCAGGGGGTGCTGGGATGGGAGAAATAGAAAACTGTACTTGAAAAATAAGTAAATAAATTTTTTTTTAAAAAATGCAATGTTTAACTCAAAAAAAAATCTGTACAGGATATACTAAAAAGTAGAAACTGAAATGAAAAATGAAGCAGTGATGTGGAAAACACCTGAGCGTTCTTCAAATGTAGTTAACAATGAAAAAAAAAGAAATGGAAAGAGATGAAAACAAGGGGAAATTTTCTAAAAAACTATAGCTAATATCCTACTTAATGATGAGAGAATGAATGCTTTCTCTCTAACTGGGAGTAAGGCAGGATTTTTCCAAGGTACCACTCCTATTTAACATCATATTAGAAGTCCCACCCTGGCTGGTGTGGCTCAGTGGATTGAGTGTCAGCCTGCAAACCAAAGATAGGGTCACCTGTTGGATTCGCAGTCAGGGCACAGGCCTAGGTTGTAGGCCAGGTCCCCAGTAAGGGGCACACAAGAGGCAACCACAGGTTGATGTTTTTCTCCCTCTCTTCTCCTTCCCTTCTCCTCTCTATACATAAATAAGTTAATTTTTTAAATAAGTCCTACTCAGTTCAGTAAGGCAAGAAAAACAAATAAAAACTGAAAAGACTGGAAAGGAAGAAATAAAACTGTCTCTATTCATGAACAATATGACTGTCTACAAAGAAGATCACAAGAAATCCACACACAAAAATGTTGTAAATAGTGAGTTTACCAAGGTTACAGAATACAAGATTAATATACAAAAATCAATTGTTTTATATACTAGCAATGAACAGTTAGAGACCAAAATTATAAAAAAGCAGTACTATCTACAACTCAAAAAAACCCACTAAATACTCAGGTACAAATATAACAAAATATGTGCAGGACCTGTATGGTGAAGAATGTAAAACACTGACATAAGAAATCAAAAAGGACCTAAATACATGGAGAGATACACTCAATACTCTTAAGTCATCTCTCTACAAAGACACCTATAAATTAAACACAATCTCAATCAAAATCCCAGCAGGATTTTTTATAGATATAGAAAAACTGGTTTTTAAATAATATAAAAATGCAAAGAGCCCTGGCTGGTGTGGCCCAGTTGGCTGGAGCACCAGCTGGTATACCAAAAGGTTTTAGGTTCTGTTCCCAGTTAGGGCACATACCTAGGATGCAGGTTTGATCTCAGTCAGTTGGGGCACGTAAGAGAGGTAACCAACTGATGTTTCTCTCTCATGTCAATGTTTTTCTCTCTCCCTCTCCCTTCCTCTCTCTCTAAAAGCAAAGAAAAAATGTCCTCAGGTAAGGACTAAAAAAAATAGAAAAGAAAATGCAAAGAAACTGAAACCAAAACAATGATGAAAAACAACAAAACAGACTCACAATACCTGATCTTAAGACTTACTACAAAGTTAACAAAGCTATAGTAATTAAGGCAGTATGACACTGACATAAAGATAGATAAATAGATCAATGGAACCAAACAGAGTCCAGAAAAAACTCACACAAATACATCGAATGATTTTTGACAAGGAGCAAAGGCAATTCAGGGACAAAATGATGTTATCAACAAATTGTGTGGAAAAAAATGAACATCCATATGCAGAAAAAAAGAACTTTGACTTGTACCTTATGCCTTATACAAAACTCTCTCAAAATGAACCTTATCCTTAAATGTAAAACATAAATCTATAAAACACTTTAAAAAAGAATTAAAAGCTTTTGCTCTGCAAAAGACAGGTAAGGAAAAAAAAGGAAATGCAATATACTAGGAAAAAACATCTGTAAACCACATATCTGACAAAGGACATGCCTACATCATATAAAGAACTCACAAAACTCAACAAAAAAAAAACACCCTGCACACAACCAAAACGAAAAAACAAAACAAAATAAAACACATGCATTTCTATCTATAGGCTGGGATTTGTACCTGTAATAGTCCTTTATATTACCATGGAACTTGTTTGTCATAATATGGATATAGAGTTAGACAAATGTTTGAATAGACACTTGATCAAAAAATATATATAAATGGCCAGCAAGCGCATAAAAAGGTAATCAACATAATGTTATTAGAAAAATGCAAGTGAAAATACAAGACACCACTACAAACCTAATACAGTGGTTTTAATTTAAAAAACTGATAATACGAAGTGTTGACAAGGATATGGACCTACTGGGACTCTCTTATAATGCTGCTGAAATGCAGAATAATACCAAGCCTTCAAAGTCTTCCAGAGAACAAAAGGGCAGGGCCCACTTTCCAACTCACTTTATAGGGCCAGTATCACCCTGACAGAAACAAGACATCACTAGGAAAGTACAGACCAATATTCCTCATGAATATAGATAGAAAAATATTTAACAAATTATTAGCAAATCAAATACAGAAACACATAAAAAGGATTACACATCATGACCAGGATTTAGCGCAGGAATATAAAGTTGGCTGAAAATCTGAAAATCAATTACTAGTATGTTAACTCAGGAAAAAAAGGGCAAAATCTGTGTGATCATCTTACCCTCCATTAAGGGTGACTAAAAGGTAACTAAAGAGTTCTGTGACCATTTTATTGCTTTATATTTCTCCCAAGGTGTTCGTTTTGTTCACTGTTTGTTACTCAATAAATATTGACTACCTTCTGCATTCTGCTAGGCACTAACACAGAAACACAGAAACAAATAATTACATACTTCAGTAAAATTGCAGTAAGTTTTATATACAGATATATAGTTAAAAGAATAACCAACTCTGTCCAAGGCCTCAAGGGGGAAAAAGATTTTTATTCCTATTCTGAAGTCACAGAGGCATATGTAAAGCGCAAGTTAAAATTAAATCGCATTGTGGTAGCAAACATGTATGAAGATACCTTTACAGGAATGCTGTCTATATACTTTCTTTTACCTGACTCTACCCCTCTACAAAATGTTGTCATCCTGAAAACCTCCAGGCATAATCATCTAGGCACTAACATTACTAGGCCATGACGGACCTAGGCCACATACTACTGAGAAGTATCTTTGAGGTAACATAACCCGTACCTTTTGGGGAGCAAGAATCCTCTGCCTGAATTTTTCAACTGTTTCTTGACCCATGGAAGACCAAGCACTGACAAATGCTTCTACTTTGTCTTGTTGAAGATGAATGTTCTCTAACTGCTGCTGCAAAGCTGTGGGTTTCACATTGTAATATACTGCCTATTAAAAAGAAAAAAATTACATATATTTCAAATATTCATACAGAGCCCTTGATCTATAATGAAACACAAAATTAATATTAAATAATTTAAATCAAAGGAATATTTCACATTTCTATTGCAGAAACGTTTTATTATTTTACAAATAATATACCATTCCAAGGACTGAAAGATCTTAGATTAAGTGGCCTAAATTATTCAGGCTAAACTTTTTCAGCTTTATCTGAGGTGTAAACAATCCTAAATCCACCAAACTTCTATGATTTAGCTATGTAAATGGTGCCCTAATTAAAATTTTATGTCCTGGGCTCTCCCACCACCCCCACTGTGGGTCCAAGCAGCTTGGGCGGCCAGAGAAGCAGCAGCACCCAGGCAGCCCAGGTCTGGGAAGGACGAAAGTCAATTCCACCAAGGGTGCAGTGAAGGAGGAGCCCAAGAAGCAGATCAGCAAAATTGTCAGCTAAGCTTGCTCCTCCAAAAGTAGACACAAAGCCAGAAAAGGCAGCAAGGAAGAATAAATATGCAGACAAAAAAAGTGCAAATGAAAGGGAAAAGGGAATGAAGGGAAAACAAGCCAAAGCGGCTAACCTTGAACCCAAGTACGATCTACCTGCAGAAAACAGAGTCTAAAAATGAGGAGAGTCCAGCCTCAGATGAAGCAGCAGAGAAAGGAGCCAAGTCCGATTAAGGCATATGCCATGCCTTATCAGTGGGACCTCTCTCCCTGCTTGTACAATCCAGAGGAATATTTTTATCAACTATTTTGTAAATGTAAGTTTTTTAGTAGCTCTAGGAATATTTTTAAGGAGGGAATTCAACCTCATCCCATTTTTTTAAGAGGAAATTTTTTTAAGAGGTGAAATTGTTCGCTACTTTTTATTTTTTGGTACAACCAGAAAACAGTAGGATATTAAATATGAGAATCTTTGATTGTCTTGGGTGTCTGCTTAATATTCCATTGATGGGGTTACTTTTTATATCCTATAATACAGTACAAAGCATACTAAATGGCAATTTGGAGTCAGTCTGGCAATTTGGAGTCAGTCATGCATTTAGTATGTCCTGAGCATGTTAAATTGCTTGTATTCTCATGTTTTTGGCAGAATTGTTTCAAGAAACCTACTCCTTGATTTTGGCTCCCCTGTCAGAATATTGTGCACACTGTAACATCTCCAGTGTAGTAGTAGCCCAGTATTCCTAGAAACTTCGTTGATGTGCTGTGAAAGACTGAAATTTTGATTAATATATATATATATTATTGTCAGATATATATATGATATATATATATTAAAATTTGTAATATATATAATAGTAAACTGTTAATTAGTGGGACTTTGATGTATCCACATTTGAAGATACTGGTACTTGATGCTCTATTGAGGAAAATTAGCCTACAAATTTTAAACTAGAAAGTTATTGGAACAACTGTTTAGAAAAGAATCGCAACTACATGCTAGGTTTTTGGTAAATGTGTTAAGAATTGTACACAAATTGGAATGTATGTTTACTTATCCTCAGAACAACCAATAAAATCTCAATTATGAAAGAAAAAAATTTTCATTTCACTTAATTATTTCAAAGAAGTGAACAATGGTTTTGTTTTCCAACTAACAAAATTTTCCAAGAAGCACTTTCTCAACACTACCTTCCCTGTATCAACTTCCTAGATAATATACAATAAAATATTATAAAAATTTTAACAGTGATATCTGTTCTATTACTTACATTATTCTGGAACAACTTCTTCACAGATTCCATGCTACTCTGTCTTATTTGATAGTCCCTTCCTTCTACTGAAGGCTCACCAAGGGTCGCCATCCTTATGATCTGCAATCTGTGTAAGCGTGTATGTAGTAGATATTTGGCAGCTTGTCCTTTTAACAGTCTCTGTCACTAGAATGCTCATGAAGCTACAGTACTATTTAAAATTTAATTTCACAAGAGACTGGGAAGGTGGTGACAGAGTAGGAGGGAGCAGATTCCACTTTCCCCCACACACGGGAGAAAAACCTGGCCGATCTACAGAAGAACAGAGCAAACAGCCAACAGTACCCCAGCATATATGAAAATAAGAGACCATAAACTGTAGTCAACACTGAAAGACCAGACAGTAAGGAGACAGCTGCAGGACAATAAGGTCCCAGGGACCAGCACAGGATGCGCTGTAGTCCCGGGCCCAGCACTGGCGCTGGGTCTACCACAGACTCCTTGGGAGCAGCGGCCCTGCCACAGAGTCCTTGGGAGAGAGTTGGGTCAACTGCTCCCTCCCTTGCTGGCCAAGCAGGGTTTGAGCAGCACAGGAGAGATCTGGTTGCTTGAAGTTGCAGAGAGGGAAATAAGGACAGAGGCAAACACACAAGGGCCGTGATCATCCGCAGAGTCTGTGGTCGCTGGCTTGGGAGTCTGAGACTTTTAGTCTCAAGCTTTTAATTTTATTATTGTTTTATCTTTCAATTATTTTTTCTTCTTTCATTCTTTCTGGTTTTATTCCTCCTTCCTTTCTTTCCAATTTTATCTCTTCCTTCTCACTTCTCCTGCCTTGTTTGTTTGTTTGTTTGTTTGTTTGTTTTACTCACAAGTCAGACAAAAAACTTGGAACTGTGAAAGGTCCAGAAAGAGGGGGCATCCCAACAGTAGAGACACAGAGACAAATCTCACTTTGGTATTGCAGAGAAACCACAAGTTACTGCATATTTATATATTTTTCATTATTCTTACATCTTTTATTTTAATAGTATTTTTGGATTCCTCTTCTTTCTGTATAGTCTTCTTTGATTGACTGGTTATACTGTATCATTTGACAGGTTTTCCCTGTTCTCTCTTCCACAGTGTACTGCTAATTCACTACCCTTCACGTCACTTGTGCTCCTTTAACACACTACCCAAAGTTCTATACCCCCTATTCATGTCATACAGATCACATAGATTCTGTCATATGATTCTTGCTCTGATATTATTATAAATAATAGCTGTTCCATAAAATTGTAAATACTTCGCAACATGCCTCCTAGATCTTAGCCCACTTCACAGTTCCCTGAAGTCTATTACTGTAGTGGTTAACTCTATTCTCTCACACACTACACCTATTTACTATCCTTTACTCTCACCTTACCTCAGAATCTGACCTCCCACAACCTCACTGCTTTCTAGATCCAACTCACAAGCCTTTCCTTCCCAACAAGAGTTTTATCTTCTTTCCATCCTTCCTAAAAAGTGGCTAGTTGGGTTGAACATTACAGTTAATACTATGCATAGCCAAAGGACCTCCTATCTCTTCTCTACCAGCTGACACTGTAAATACCATAGAATACTCTCCTACTGTCATAAACCATTTTCCCTTCCCCTCCAACTGATCACAAAAAAGAGTAGGTGGAAGTGGTGAACACCAGGATACCCACTGGAAGAGGAAACCTGACAACAAAGGAACTGCCAACAGATAACAACAGAAGAAGGTGACGGAGGGAGTGGAAACCACACAAACCTCAATCCAGGACCTATCTGGAAATACAACTAAATAGTGGAGAAACTACCCAGTACAAACAACTAAACGAGAGCAAAAGAGAATCCTCAAAACCTTGTATACACAGAAGAACTAGCTTCAACACAACCTGCCCTCACCAGCACAAGAAATTACAACAGGTGGTAGACGGAGGGACCATCAGTCCACTAGCTGGAAGGAAGGACCCACAAAAGAAAGACTCAAACACAACCACAACCCAAAGACAAACTCAGAGCCAACATTAAGGACAGCCCAAGACCAGTGAGCAGGGGAGATCAAGGAGACTACACCACTGAATCTCACAGGTATTATACCACAGTTCATACCATAAACCCAGTAAGCCAGAACAAATCAATGTAAGAAGCTAAAGCTAAAAAGAAGATTCTCACAAACAATGGGAAGACAAAGAAACAATCCCCAAATGAAAGGAAAGGAGGAACCCTCAGAAAGAATGTAATAGAGGCAAGTCAACTATCAGATACTGAATTCAAAGCGCTGGTTACCAGGAAGTTCAAAGAGCTCACAATGAGCTGCCAGAAACTACAGGGGACCTACAATGAACTCACTGCAAACTATATTAATGTGAAAAAGAAAATAGAAACTATCAGCAAGGGCCAAGAGGAAATGAAGAATACAATTTCTGAACTGAAGAACACAGTAGAAGGAATCAAAAGCAGAATCTATGAAGAAGAAGATCAGATTAGCGAGTTGGAGGACAAAGTAGGAAAAAAAATCCCATAAAGAGCAAGAAAAAACAAAAGAGGCTCAGAAAGAATAAAGAGGGATTAAGAGAAATGCAAGACAATATGAAACATAATATTATCCAAATAATGGGGATACCAGAAGGAGAAGAAGAAGAACAAGGGATAGAAAATGTATTTGAACGAGTAATGAGAGAAAACTTCCCTAATTTGATGAGAGAAAAAGTCTCACAAATCCAGGAAACACAGACAGTCCCAATCAAGAGGAACACAAAAAGGCCCACTTCAAGACATATCATCATTAAAATGGCAAAATTCCAAGACAAAGAGAGAATCTTTAAAGCAGCAAGGGAGAAAAAGGAAGTAACATACAAGGGAGCCCCAATAAAGTTAGCAGCTGACTTCTCAATGGAAACACTTCAAGCAAGAAGAGAATGGCAAGAAATATTCCAAGTGATGAGAACCAGAGGCCTGCAACCCAGGCTACTTTACCCAACAAGGCTCTCAATCAAGATAGAAGGCCAAATGAAGAGCTTCCAAAACAAAAGAAGTCTAAAAGAATACGCCTCCACCAAACTAACTCTACAAGAAATACTAAAAGGACTGCTTTAAGGAAAGGAAGGAAAAGAGGGAGACAGAGAGGAACACAGGTACAAAAATGGCAATGAATAAGTACCTATCAATAATAACCTTAAACGTAAATGCATTAAATGCTCCAATCAAAAGACACAGAATACCTGAATGGATAAGAAAGCATGACCCACACATATGCTGCCTACAAGAGACCACCTCAGGACAAAAGACCATCACAGACTAACAGTGAGGAGCTAGAAACAAATTTTCTAAGCAAACAGTCAGGAATAAAAAGCTGGGGATATCACTACTCGTATCAGACAAAATAGACTTCAAAAAAAGGGCCATAAAGAGAGACACAGAGGGTCACTTCATAATAGTCAAGGGAAGAATCTACCAGGAAGACATAAATATTGTAAATATATATGCACCCAACATAGGAGCACCCAAATATATAAAGAAAATCTTAGAGGACTTCAAGAAAGTTATTGACAGCAACACAATTATAGTAGGCAATTTTAACACACCACTGTCAAAAATAGACAGATCTTCCAAACAAACTATCAGCAAAGATATTGTGGCATTGAACAACGCCCTAGATAAAATGGACTTGACTGATATTTATAGAGCTCTTCATCCCAAAGAAGCTAAATATACATTCTTTTCAAATGCACATGAAACACTTTCAAAGACAGACCACATGATAGGACACAAAACAAGCCTCAACAAATTCAAGAAGTTTGAAATCATACCAAGCATTTTCTCTGACCACAAGGAACTGAAACTGGAAACCAACCCCAAAGGAAAAAACCCAAAATACCCAAAATCATGGAGACTGAATGGTATGCTATTAAACAATGAATGGGTCAAGAATGAAATTAGGGAAGAAATCAAAAAGTTTCTGGAAACAAATGAAAACGAACTCACAACAACCCAAAACTTATGGGACACAGCAAAGGCAGTCCTGAGAGGGAAGTTCATAGTAATACAGGCCTACCTAAAGAAGATAGAAACATTTCAAACAACTTAACCCTACACCTACAAGAACTGGAGACACAACAATAAAGACAGCCCAGAACAAGAGGAAGGGAGGAAATAACCAAGATCAGAGCAGAATTAAATGACATAGAGACTAAAAGCACAATTCTAAGGATCAATGAATGCAGGAGTTGGTTCTCTGAGAAAATAGACAAAATCAACAAGCCTTTAAGTAGGCTCATCTAGAAAAAAAGAGAACCCAAATAAACACAATCAGAAATGAAAGAGGAAAGATTACAACTGACACCACAGAAATACAAAGGATTGTAAGAAATTACTATGAAGAACTGTATGCCAAAAAATTGGAAAACCTAGGGGAAATGGACACATTTCTAGAAAAATATAATCTTCCAAAACCGAATGAAGAAACAGAAAGCCTGAACAGACCAATACCAGCAGATGAAATTGAAGCAATAATCAAAAATCTCCCGTCACACAAAAGCCCCGGACCAGACAGTTTCACAAGAGAATTCCACAAAGCATTTAAGGAAGAGCTAACCCCTATTCTCCACAGACTATTCAAAAAAATCCGAATTGATAAAAGACTCCCAAACTCTTTTTATGAAGCTAGCATCATCCTAATCCCAAAGCCAGATAGAGACAAAACAAAGAAAGAAAATTTCAGGCCAATATCGCTGATGAACATAGATGCTAAAATCCTCAACAAAATATTGGCAAATCACATCCAACAATACGTTAAAAAGATCATACACAATGACCAAGTGGGATTCATCCCAGGGATGCAAGGATGGTTCAATATTCGCAAATCAGTAAATGTAATACATCACATAAACAAAAGCAAAGACAAAAACCACATGATCATATCAACAGATTCGGAAAAAGCTTTTAATAAGGTACAACACCCATTTATGATAAAAACACTCAGCAAAGTGGGACTAGAGGGAGCATTCCTCAATACAATAAAGGCCATTTATGAGAAACCTACAGCCAATATCATACTCAATGGGCAAAAACTAAAAGCTTTTCCACTAAGATCAGGAATAAGACAAGGTTGTCCACTTTCACCACTTCTAATCAATACAGTATTGGAAGTTTTAGCCACAGCGATCAGACAAGAAAAGGAAATAAAAGGTATCCAAATCGGAGAGGAGGAAACAAAACTGTCACTGTTTGCAGATGACATGATAGTGTACATGGAAAATCCTATAGACTCTACCCAAAAAACTGCTCGAACTAATTAATGAATTTGGCAAAACAGCAGGTTACAAAGTCAATATCCAGAAATCAAAGGCATTTTTGTATACCAAAATGCAGAAGCAGAAATCAAGGAAAAAATCCCATTTACTATAGCAAAAAGAAAAATAAAATACCTAGGAATAAACCTAACCAAGGAGGTAAAAGACCTGTATGCAGAAAACTACGCAACACTGAAGAAAGAAATCAAGGAAGACACAAACAAATGGAAACATATACCTTGTTCATGGATTGGAAGAATTAACATCATCAAAATGTCTATACTACCCAAAGCAATTTAAAGATTCAATGCAATACCTATTAAAGTACCAATGACATAGTTCACAGATATAGACCAAACACTTCAAAAATTTATATGGAACCATAAACGACCCCGAATAGCAGCTGTAATTTTGAGAAAGAAGAACAAAGTAGGAGGGATCACAATACCTGATACCAAACTGTATTACAAGGCCACTGTAATCAAAACAGCCTGGTACTGGCATAAAAACAGGCACATAGACCAATGGAACAGAACAGAGAGCCCAGAAATCAACCCAGCTCTCTACAGTCAATTAATATTTGACAAAGGGGGTAGCAACATAAAATGGAGTAAAAATAGTCTCTTTAACAAATGGTGTTGAGAGAACTGGACAGTTACATGAAAAAAAATGAAACTCAAGCACCAACTTATACCATACACTAAAATAAATTCAAGTTGGATAAAAGACTTAAATATAAGCCATGACATCATTAAAGTCCTAGAGAACACTGGCAGGAAAATCTCAGATATTTCACGCAGCAACATTTTTACTGATATGTCCCCTAGAACAAGGGACATAAAGGAAATAAACAAATGGGATCTCATCAAAATAAAAAGATTCTGCGTGGCTAAAGAAAACAGTATTAAAATAGCAAGACAACCAACTGTATGGGAAAACATATTTGCCAATGATACCTCAGACAAAGGTTTAATCTCCAAAATATACAAAGAACTTACACAACTCCACTCTAAGAAGACAACCAACCCAATTAAAAAATGGGCAAAGGACTTGAACAGACACTTCTCCAAGGAGAACATACAGAACATTCAGAGACACATGAAGAGATGCTCAATATTGCTAGCTATCAGAGAGATGCAAATTAAAACCACAATGAGATACCACTTTACACCAGTCAGGATGGCTATCATAAACAAAGCAACAAACTACAAGTGTCGGAGAGGTTGTGGGGAAAGGGGGACCCTAGTTCACTCTTGGTGGGATTGCAGACTGGTACAACCACTATGGGAAACAGTATGGAATTTTCTAAGAAAACTAAAAATGGATCTGCCTTTTGACCCAGCAATTCCACTGCTAGGATTATATCCTAAGAACCCTGAAAACACCAATCCAAAAGAACCTATGCACCACAATGTTCATAGCAGCACAATTTACAATAGCCAAGAGCTGGAAGCAACTTAGGTGCCTGTCAGTAAATGAATGGATCAAAAAATCATGGTACATATACACAATGGAATTCTATGCAGCAGAAAGAAAGAAGGAACTACTACCCTTTGCAACAGCATGGATGGTACTGGAAAGCATTATGCTGAGTGAAATAAGCCAGGCGGTAAAAGACAAATACCATATGATCTCACCTTTAACAGGAACCTAAACAACAAAACAAACAAGCAAGCAAAATATAACCAAAAACACTGAAATAGAGAACAGGCAGACAGTGACCAGAAGGGAGAGGGAAGGGAATGTCAGGGGAAAAGAGGAAGGGTTTACAGGAACTAGTACAAAGGACAAATGGACCAAAACTAAGGGGAGTGGAAATGGGGGGGGGTGGGCTGGGATGGGAGGAAAAGACAGAAGACTGTACTTGAACAACAATTAAAATAAATAAATTTTAAAAGAAGAAAAATTTTTTAAAAAGAAAAACATAATTTCACAAGTATTCTATTTAATCAATCAACAGAAGTTTATTGAGAATCTATTTTAAGCCCAGCAATGTGCTAGGTATATATAAGATGTGTAGGCACATGTGGCATACACACACACACACATATAAGATCCTAGACCCCCCAAATTCAAAACAAAGAGAAGTTATTACTGACACCCATGAAACAATGAAAGATAAAGTGCTCTACTATGAAGAGCCAAAGATAAAAGCAATCCAAGTAAGGGGAAAACTGCAAGTATGAGAGGTCAAGGCTACAGGGAAACGAGATGTGACTTAAAGGGATCTTACAGAATAAACTGTTCATCCTTCCCTGGATGAAAGGAAGGGTGCAGAAGGGCAGCTCAGTTTGAAGAAATTGAGTGACAAAGTCCTTTGACATCTATTTCTTTTCTAAATGTTTCACTTATCATTTTAGTCAAGTCACCCAAAATCATTTATTACACATTTTAAATAAAGAGTATTCATTTTCCAAGTTATTATACCAAGTAACAATGAATTAAAATCTTTTACAAATGTCTTAAGTAAATAAAGTATTGATTCATATTGTTAAAACACTCTCTTCACACTACTCAACATTAAGACTGTTTTTGCAGAATACAATACTGTGGGGATAAGGGGAATCACACATTCAAATATTTTTTTTACTACATTAAAATTCTTGATTAAAATATACTCACAGGTTCCATCTACATACTTTTTAAAAATGTTATACATATCATAGCGATACAAACATACTAAACAACAATGGTTCGAAACTTTGGGGCAATAAAAATACCTGTTCTAAAATGAATGATATTGTTTCAAGAACTAGGTGAAGATCTTGTTTCTCTAGAGAAAATGCAGCTTGAAGTTTTTCTTCCTCTTCTTCACTGAAACTGTTCTCGGCCTGCAGTGCAAAAAGCCATCTATTAGAATACGTTCAGGTATTCAAAACTCAGGTACTCAGAAGATTCATTTAGTCATATGCAAAATGAGATTCTAAAAGAAAAAGTAATTCTTAGGTAAAAGAAAGTCATGTGTTTATAAAATTTCAATGTCTCAAAATCATGGCACAGTTCAGTATCTGGATATTGCCAGATAAAGCTCATTTTTAAAAAACAGTATTTTAAAATATATGGAGGTGAAAAATAACAGTAAATACCATAACTAATGGATATTTACAAAAAAGTTAGAAGGTAAAACCTCAAAATGTTAATAATATAGTAATTTCCAAAAAATTAATGATTAATAGTAATTTCCACCTTCATTCATTCAAAACATTTACTGAGTATCTATTATGTGCTACACAGACAATTCACGTCCTCAGGGATACCAGCCTCTAGTTAAAAAGACACACAAAAACATTGACAAGCGACCCCTTTTTTTGGTCCATAGGTGAGACTACTTTTTTTGTGTGAAGGACTATCCTGCATAGGTAAGGCATTTACAGTCCCAGAGCACTGAACGCGAGCGGCTCCCTCCACACTGGAACAACCAAAAATATCCTCAGATGTCCACATGCTGGGGTTTACACGTGTGATTGTCCTGTATGTTAAAGAGATTCCTCTCTCTATCATCACGGGGAAGTACAGTGGTACTCACAAATAAATCTACCAAATGAATGGACTTTTTAAAATGTGGAAGAAACGTTTCTAAAATGTATGGCATCCATTCTAGAATTCTGTAAATAAAGTATATGGGACTAAACTAATTCTAATGCTGACTCAGGTCATAATTACAAACATCAAAGTTCTGGGCTGCAGTATCCTTAAGAACTCCAAGAATACATCTATAATTTTTCACTTCAGTAAAAACAACCCTCAGAATTCTGTGCTTTTATATTTCTTCTGATTTTCAGAATTCTCCCATTTCATGCCACGATCAACAGGCAATTCCTGAAACTGCCCTACATGCTTCATTGTAGCGGCAGCTCCATCCCCCAGTTGGCCGTCTCTAGTCTACCCAGGAACCCAGATACCTGACCTCTCAGAGCTAGACGCCCAGTGTAGAGACATTAACAAGCTTTGTGTGAGGGGCTAAAAGTCTCCTAGGAGCAAAGTACATGAGTTGTTTTTTAATTGCATGACTTGTAACCGTTATTTTTGAAACTCAGAAGCAATAAATGTTTATTTCTAAGTTCCTAGCTATGGCAGATGGTCTGACTTGCCTCAGTATTTCCCAATTCAGACTCTATGAGCATGATGGATGGGACAATTCTTTGTGCAGGACTGTCCTGCACATTTCCCTGGCCAGGAAGATGGCCAGTTCAGAGTGGACTCCCAGACCCATGCTTAGATATGCCCATTTTCTATACCTAAGCTGTCTTAGTTTCCTATGTTCAATCCTACTAGGGTTCCAAGGAACCAGTCTGGACCAAATAGATTATCTCTGCCCATAAACAAATTAAGCTTGGTAAAATAATGTGCTAAGCTGGTATCATTTAGTATAGCAACTAAATCTCTAAACTTCATCAATCTAGTCAGGTCTCACTGTTCTAAAGGCTCTCTGCTCATTGGAAGGCAAAGGACAATTTGACAGACGAAAAGGAAATAAAAGAAAGCTGGCAGATCCTGAATGTCTCTACAAATCTTACTTGATAAAAGCTCTTATCACAATAGAAGCCCTTCTGGAAGAACACTCCCTGAAATGGTCCAGGGGGACAAAACCAAACCACACCTTTCCAGATTCTCTTACAAAGCGAATATTCACACACACTCCTTTCTGGTCTCAGTTGCTTCAGCTCTCAATAAAATAACCACACCTCCTCATCTTCACTCCCCTACCTGGGACGGTACTGCATTCAGGCATCTCTGGAATGCTTCAGCCACAGTTACTCCAAGATAAACACTAACTTATCATCCACTCCAGAGGTGACTGACAGGGTCAAAGGCAAAATACACATCACAATTTTCTCTGAAAAATGTTCCATCCTCTCTCAGTAGGAAGAACCAAAGATGTACATAAGAACTGTTTAACCCACATTGTTTAAATGTATGCTTACAAAGGCAGCCACCTAACAGCTCAGAATCAAAGCACAACTTCTGTATAAACTGCCTTCATCATTTACTTTTAGACAGATTCACATACTATTTCATACCCTTTTCTGAGGTTTATTGTAATGGAGTAAAGAGAGAGATTCTGGAACAGACTGCCTTACTCGTGAGCTGTGTGATCTTGGGTAAATTATTTATCTAGTCTCTATCTCAGTTTCTTTACCAATAACATAAAGATGAAATGGTACCTACTTCCTAAAGTTGCCACATTAATTCCACTATGAGCTAATAATGAAAAGCCAGTAGCATGGTAGCAGTCACAAAGGGAGAGATGTACTTGCAAATAGCAAATTCCTTACAGATAGGAATTTAAAGGACTTATGTTTGTTTTGTGTTTCCCATGGCAAAGAAGAAATTACCTCCAAGAATAGTTATTGAGTGCCGACTGGAAAAGTATCAATGTATTAGGTACAGGAAAGATTAAAATGAGTAAGACATAATACTCAGGTATTCAAGGTTAGAGAAAGATCCTGTAATCATGAAACAAATGCTTATGATACTAAAGTACTAAAGTGGGGAGATAATGAACCAAGTGTTTTAGAAGCACAGAAGAGAGAAAAACTGCTGAGAATGAAACTAAAATCCCTGAAAGATGAAAACTAGTTTATTCACTAGAGAAGGGAAAGAGGACATCGTAGGTAAAGGAAAAAGAATGCAAACACAAACACAAAGTTGAAAAATTCTAGTAAAAAAAGTTCTAGTAAAAAAGCACAGTCTAGTGTAACTGGAGTACTTGCAAAGGGGGGAGAATATAGGTTATGCCTATATTATAATGTTAGTATAATATAATGTTAAGGATTTTGAACTTTTTCCCATGGGGCAAAGGAAAACCATTTATGGCTTTGATATGATCAATTCTTTTTTAGAAAAAATATCTGGAGAAATATTTTTATCCAAATGATAAATGAAATAGCATTATGAAGAAGCAATAGGAAGGGAGAGACTAAAGATGCCAGTTTGAAGGTAATTATTGTGTCCAAAGAAAAAATATAAGAATCTGAACTAGGACTATAAAGAGAACTTGGATTTGAGAGACAGTTCAGAGGGAGAAAGAGCTTTGGGCTGACTCCTGGCCAAGAAGAAAAAAGAGGAAAGAGTCCAAGTTCTTGTTTAATGGTGATGCCTGGCACCAGGCAGAACAGTTAGAGGGTGTTCCATAAACATGTGACAGATGAAATTAAATTTTTATAACCTGATAAAGTTAACTTAGACTGGTGAGCAAGCAGTGAATTACTAACTCTTGAAATAAAAGTCAAAGATTAAATGAAGGATTAAATACTGACTGACACCACAGAATTATTTTTAAGAGGAATAATGGAGTCATAAAATCAGAATTTCCCAAAGCATGTTCCACAGAACCTTAGTCCCAAAATATATACCATGATAAATGTTCCAAGGTCAAACACATCTGGAAAATTCTGCACACTGTATTCACCCTTAAATATTTACTATAAAAACTTTTGACCAAGGGACGTTATCAAACTTTCTAAAGTCCTGGTGTTCTCAAAGACACAATGGGAAACACTATACTTTGCAAAATGTTCTATAAGTAGAAACAGAGTTTCAGTGGAATCATAAGAAAGTATTGTAAATTATACAAATGCAAAAGTACAAACCTTCAGGTGAAGTTTTTGAAGAATTCGGGTGAGCAATCGTGGAAATCTTCCTATATCTATTGCATTTATCAGCGACACTGCTTTTTTCATGCTAAATAAATTAGTAAAACAAAGTTTTTATGTGAGCTTTCCAAGTGCAACTATACTTGCTCTATCTAGTACACATGTTTATAGCTGAAGTTGTCTGTAAGTCTTCATTTCAACGACTCTGATTGCTCTAAGGTAAGCCTGAGTGAAACACAGAAAAAGATGACAACCGGCATTTGTTTAACACGGACTTGACAGCTGTCACAATACAACCTAACAAAATTGTTTCAAATGAAGTTAAAGACAACTAAGCGCTATAGAGCAAACCTACCAAAAAATTTTAACGGACTTTTTGGCCAACCCAGTACTTCAGCACTTTGTCAGCATCCACATACCACCTCACTATGATTTAATTACTCTTCATTACATGGAGTCATTTTTGCTTAAATAATTTTACTTTAGAAGAGAATTTCATATCACCACCATGGACAGCTGACCTTACCTACCATAAACAGAAATTAAGTAAAAATAAACAAAATGAAAACAAAAGCAATGTTTTCAAATTACGACTGGCCTGGGGCCTAATTCTGTCTCCATGGAAAAGGGATATTGACAGGTGTTAGGTTTAAGGGCCGTCCAGCACCAAAGGGAGCCTTTCTCATCATCAGAATGTCAGAAAGAGAATTTACACGTAAACGGAACACCTCCCCACGTTACTCAGCATTACTCCAGGGAGGCCTGGGTAGAGCTGACAGTACACCCTGCGAACACTGACAGCTTCCACCCACCGCAGCACTGACCTCAGCGGCCAGGCGCACCGTGACCTCGCGCAGGTGAACCACGGCGAGGTGGCGGGGCCAGAGCCCCGTGCACTATGGCTGGACCCGCACTGCAACTAGGACAGCCCCGCCTCCCACCTCCGGAAGGGGGCCCCGCGTGGGCGCCAGGGCGACAGACAGCGGGGCGCTGCCTTACTCCGACCCCGGCCGCGCCACCCAGGGGCCGGCTACCGCAAGTGCCCAGCCAGACCGCTACCTAGGGCTCTCCCGCAGGATCAGTGCCGCGGGCGCCGCCATCCTCGTTGCTCCCACGCCCAGAGCTACCAGTCAGCTGCTCCGAGCCCAACCAATGGAGGCGGCGGCGGACGGAAACGCGGAAGGGCCAAGCCGCGCAGCGCTCTCCAGGTTCGAGGGCTCTTGCGGACCCAGCACTGGGTTCTGCCCTGCGGTCCTGCAGGATCGCACGGTCCTCAGCCCTGCCTTTCTAGCCTGTTCGGATTTCAGGCTGTAGACTTATAATTTATTTATATTTATATATTTACTAATTATATATACTTGGGTATGGATGTGTGTGTTTTTGTGTTATGTACGTAATATGCGTGTATAAGCGTAAGTATGTTTAGGCGTGTGTGTATATATATATGCATATTATATACTTGCTCTGCAGGGCGCGACATGGAGATTGTCTACATACCTTCATTTGTTCAACAGTACTCTTTGAGCGCCTATTGTTGAGCGCCTACTATGTGTCAAGTGCTATGCTAGGCACTTGGGATACAAAAGACCAAAATTTCTGCCCGCTGGGTTTGCCGGCAGCAGAAATGGACAGTATTTGTTGCTCCCTCTTTGGAGTCAGGCACTAGGTTAGGTACTGCAGAGTGGGCCAGATAAAACCCCACAAAAATTCCCATTGAGGATCTCACAGGAGAGTAAGTAGAGAGAGACAGCAAGGGTTCACATATACTTTTGTTTACCTATGAGAAAAACTTGCATTGCGGTGAGGGAATTCGGAGGCGGGAACAGTGATAAGGCATCCGAGGTAGGATTAGGGAAGGTGACATGAAGAAACCTTGAATAACGTGTTGTGGCCTGTGCACTTAATTAATCTGGTGAAAAATTGAGAGCCATCAAATGTTTTCAAGCAAAGAAATTTCTGTAATGAGAACTGGTTTATTTGTTTTTCTTTGTTTGTTTGTCTTAAGGTTACTATCAGCAGAATAACGGTTGGATTGGAAAGAGGTAAAGAAAAAAGCCAGATAAAAAACTTGCAATAATCTACGGAAAGCAATAAAATCCTGTGGTAGTAAAATGGCATCGGAAAATAAACAGATAGTGGATGGATTAGAGTTGCATTTCAGATATAGAATTTTCAGGAGCTGGCAAAAGATTGAATTTAATTTTCCTACCTAATTATGTTTTACTTAAATTATTATTTAAATTAGTTGGCATTCCTTCAGCAGCCCAAAAACATCCCTAACGGAGAGGAGGAGCCAGGTTGCAAATTAAATGTCAATAATACCGACACGGATAATTGAGTCAATTATACAAATACATTTAGTATCACAACACTCCACGTACTCTGCAATGCTGCAATATGTAAAAAAGATGTATATGAATCTACATAAATTAGAGGTTCTGATACAAACATATTACCCTACCTGCCACAACTTGAAAAGAGTCCCACTTAAATCAACGTTTGAATCATTTCCCTCTCGTCTTGATTCATTGCCTGAAGTAAAGGTACTAACCAGCTAAATCCCTTTTGAATCTAGTGAAATTTTCCATCCTCCTCAGTTGCCTTCAAAATTATAGCTGGGATTTTGAGCAAAAGAGCATCAAGCTCAGTTGAGTCCCAGACCCACATAACCTAGAACATTTAACCCCACTTTCCTGTTCCTGATCTGCAAAATGGGGGTGAGAACAATGTCTGCTCTTCTGTAACTGTGGTGAGAATTAAGTTCTGTGATGCACAGGTACAAAAAACACTCTACCCTCCCTTATAAAGCAAAGCACAGTTTTCTAAGGTTTCTGAGAGTCTCTTGTGTGTACAGAGACCCCTCATTCTTTTTTCATTTCCACTGATGGGTGATCATTTCTTATTGCCACTTGCTATAAAGGCTTGATGCAGTAAATAATTTTACCCCTTAAATGAGACCCTCACTCAAAATATTTCTGGTTTCTCTGAAATATAGCTAGGAATATATATCTATGAAAAAGTCCTTATAATTGTCTACCCCTTGTTACCTGCTAGAAGATAAAGGTACCTCCTGGAGATATAATTCCATAACCATACTTTATCCCTAACCCCAAACCTGTCAGCCCATCTTTATGATGGATCTAGAGCCTAGATCTGCTGCCCCTGATCTATTATTACTATTAAGCATGCTGAATGCTCCAAAGTTTCTTTCATACTCTTGTCTTCATTTTAAACTTCCACCAAATCCACTTTAAAAAAATTTCTGTGTTAGTCTGCGTTCTCTAGAAAACAACATGTTAGTGCTTCACGGGGCACTATAATTGCAGAGAAGTACAATTTAGGGCAAAAGGGAAGGAAGGAAAGAAGGAAAGCAAATACAAGGTCATGTGTTATCCAGCTGGTTACAACTTTAAAACCTAGTTCATTTCTTGGTACTGTGGGATATTTCCAAAGAGACTATATTGAGTCATTTTGTCTTGGAAAAGCCAGGAGGTAGCAGGGAAAGAAGGACATTTGTCTGCAGACTCTTTCATATCTCCTCTGTCTTGTTGGTCAAAATTTGTCCTATGGGCTTATACTTCCCTGTACTTCTGGGATATGTAACCCGATGCCTCTAAACAAGCACTGGAAAATCTACAGCTTCCATTAGTTGGGTCTGGTAGAGCAGGAACCTAGTCCTGGAGCTGTAGGAGAAGAGGAGTCCATGGCCTAATCCCTAACCATACCCACTGCCAGCTGTCTCCTGTCCTACCCTCTACCATGGGTGGCAGCAAGTGGCAGGGACTTTAAGACTACGGGAAGAGTTCAGAGTTCTTTCCCAGGGGCCTTGCTATTGGGGAAGTGAAGCAACCCACCGAAGCCTGGGGTGCTCTGAGGCTGAGCATGTCTGGGGAGGTATATAACTTGGAGAGAGTTTTACTTCTTGAATGGAATCTCAGCACAAGAGTTGCTTGGGTCCTGAGTGTTTCACCTCTTCAGTGTTGTAGCTTTTCAGTTCAGTTGCTTTACCAAATGGTCTATCACAGCACAGGTTGGAGTGAGGTTGGTGACGGCCCTCCGCCATGTCCTGAGAGTTAGCGCTTCCTTCTGGGCGTGACCTGGGTCCTGTTCGGAGCCCCTCCCTTTTGGTGAGTTTCCTCTCAGAGGCTCCACCTGGTCTCCTGCAATAGAGCCTCAGGCTGCACCCACGGTCCCCGCCCCAGGCATGATTTATATCTTCGCCACTTCAGCAGAAAGTCTGAGCCTTTTTCCCCCAGAAGTCTCCTCCAACCCTGAAGTAAATCCTGGGTACACCAAGAAGCCCTGTCCAAATCCACCCCTCAACATTCCAGCCACAAGTGAAAATGATATTTTGTGGGGAAGGGTAACTAACCCACCAGAACAACATCTAAGCCCCAGAAACTCAGTCCAGCTGAAGTGAGCTTTTAAGTAAGCTTTTGATATATATTGTCAAATTGCGGGTATAGCATCCCATTATGCACCCCAGATATTTTTAGCAGTGGGTTAGATAGGTACCTGGCCCAGGTCCTTACCATTGTATAAAGTCTGTTATCCTACAAGTCACTTTGAGTTTCTCAGGTGCATTAATCAAAGGTAGTTTAGAGTCACATACTGGCAGAGAGCTATAACTACCTGCTTGCTGCCTGTGTCCTATCTCCAGATGACTATGAAATACAAAATTAATATTCAGCTGCTTTATCACATTCACTTACAGAAGCCACTGGCCTGGATTTCCTCCTTACCGCCTCCCCTGCACGTCACTCCCGCTCTCCGCTCCGCCACTCAGCCAGTGTTTCGCCTGTTTTCAGCTCCGTAGTCAGCACTTGCCTCATGGGTGTGGCAGAATCATTTGGGATAAAAACAAAGAACACCTTTCTAAATGGCTAGTATGTATTGTTTGTTCTGCATTTTCTCTCCAGAGTCTCAGGGGAATGAAGTTTTTAAATTACATATTTTTATTTATGAGTCAGTTATGTGAATGTTCCTATTTAATGTAAGACATATCAAGAATAAAGAATGTGTGATTATAATCTATCTTTTGAATATTTACATACCAGCCTGTGATGTGGAAAGGAAGCAAGAAACTTGGGGGATGAGGGCGGGAATAGCATCAAAGTTTCAGACCACTTACCCTTCACCAAATGGAGGATGGGGAAGTGTATGGGAGGTAAATTTTTATTAAAATGTAGCAAAAACATACTTTGTGCTATATGAACAGATGCCTTTCTAATCTATTCTCAAACTTAAAGTTGAAAGCCATCTCAAATTATCACCCCTCCATTTTAATTTACACCTAGTTTCCGCCACTCTACCCCCAAAAGGCCAGTGCCATTAACAGGACTGATATTTATGCATGTGATGTGAGAGATATTGAGTGGTTTCTTCAGTAATTTTCACCAGTGAATGCAGTTTGAAAAGAATTAGATGGTGCTTTCTATAGAGACAAATTAAGTGAGGCACCGTTACAGATCCTCTTTTACCCAATGACTTACTTATGGAAATAAAAATAGTAGACAACAGAAAAAGAAAAATCCATCAACAAAAAACAAACCAGGAAAGAAGCATAACTTAATAATACACTTGAAAAACATGTCTGCCAAGAAAAGGAACTTCATCTATCTGCATTAGCTAAGCTGGAGTCTACGGTGGTTCCCAACCTGTTGAAACAGGTACCTTTGCAGGTTCTCCACAGAGCCGTGAGAACTGTCTGTAGAGCCCTGGGTTTGGAGAGGAGCTGAATGGGAGGTAAATAGTCAGCTCAGGGAAAGTCTTGGGAATCCCTGGAGAATGCAGATCTGCAGGGGCGATGCAGGATGCAGTGGAGGCCAGAGGAATCTCCAGGCGGCACTCTTCTGGTGCCTCTGGGGAAGGGGAAAGGTAGAGCAGTAGGCAGAAAAAAACAAGACTATATATAATATGCCACATGATGAATAAGGACCTAGAAATTTGAAAAAAGAACACAAGGACAAAAGAGACTGAAGCAAAAATCTCGCAGAAAAGGTTACATTGAAACCACAGTGAAATAAGCCTTCCCTCAACCTCCCGACTCATGGTTCACTGAACACTGGCTGAAAGCCCCAGGCCCTATGATCCTTCCCCATACTAGGTGGAAGTGAAAGAATGAAATAGGGAAGTGAACCACCAGGGCTGACTCAGGAGAAATCCGAGGCTTTGGGTGCCATACTTAACCAAGGGTTCAGCTGAAGTGTGGAGTATGTACTCACCCTCAAGGATTAGACATGCCCCCACCCAGCGGGGTGAATCCTGTTATGAGACAGTTAACTAAATCTCAGAGTTGAGAAAGTGAAAATTAAGTCCACCAGTAAATGCTACCCTCAGCCCCAGCTTCCCTTGAAACTTCTGTAGAAAAGTAGATAGATGCCATATTGAGCTATCAAGCTGGCATCCTGGATGGAAAAAGAGATCTCACATTAAAAGGCAACAGAACTAAGGAGATTCTGGCACTACATCACAGAAAACAGAGGTCTGGGCAGAGCTGTCCATGCTAAACACAGCAGGATGAGAAGAAAGGGCACAACAACTATGCAATCACCTATAGAAAAACACGGGGTGGAAAACACTTCCAGCAGAAGTAAGGCTTGCTTGAGTGTGGTTGGTAGGGTATGTGAATGTCTTACACGAGATGGACAGCAATTTGAACATTTCACCTAAAATGTCACATGGTGTGCCTAGTGTGATATTGTTGTTACAGAACTATATGTTTATGATTTTGTAATAAAAAGGGGCATTATTTGTGCCAGACCCTTTGTATGAAATAGAGGTTAACAGCATGCAAACAACAAACAGATCAAAAAATCAACCTGGAATAAAATATAACCTAAGAGGCAGAAGAAGATCTCATGTGAATGCTCCTTATGATAGTGCTTAACAAGGAAATAAATATAGTGAAACAAGAGCTAAAAGACAATTTGATAAAACGCCAAAATTAGACGTAAAAGCCATTGCGAAACCAAGGAAAGAAACTGAGGACTAAAAGCACACCATTTCCTAACTAATGCATAAATTAGAAATGGATGATGCAATTGCAGATTGAATTATTGACGGAAAGGAAGGGCTATTCATAGTGCAAAGGAAGGAGACAAACACAAAGCAGATACTGAGAACAAAGAAAAGCCAACCTAAAGATAACTCTGTTCCAAAGGCAAAAAAACCTAACAAATAGACACAAAAATACATTCAAATATTATTATAAGCAGTCTGACTCCATTTTTTTTCAACCCCAAGCAAAAGTTTACTTAGAAAGTCGCAGGGGTAGAAGTGATCCCTGGAAGAAGTGAGCCTGCTGGGCTGCCTGGGCTCAGGAGACAAGTTACAGGGCACAGGAAGGGCCCTTAGAGAGAGAAAGAAAGGCAAAGAAAACCTGACTCCAATTTTGATGTCTGACTGCTGACAGCTTTCAAGTCCCCATCACTCCCTCTCCCCTTCTGCTCCACATGTGGGCAAGCTGGTAAGGAGGCCCCGGTGCCCCCTCCTTTGGCACTGGCAAGAGTGCCAGCGGACAACCCCTGACTGCCTGGGAGAATCCTCCTGCTGGCCCCAGTCCCTAACCACTATGAAATCCCAGGCCAGTCACCCTTCCCAGCTCTCTCAAGCCATTTTGAATCCATTTGGCAGCCTCTCCTACTGGTCCCAGAAAGTCTCATTCTGTGAGTCATAAACCTTTTCATACCTTCGTGGTATGTGTGTGCCATCATAAGTCTCAGCGCCAAACCAAACTCAGGCGGGAAGGCACCTCCCCCCTGTAGGGGGGGTGCTCACAACAAATACCTGCTAGGAGAGGATCTCCCTATAAAGTTGAAAGAACTGAAAGAGCATGTTGTTTTCTGGAAGACCCTGGTATAGAATGATGGTGCTGGGACAAATTCCGGGAAAATGGTCCAGTTCCAGGATAGAGAAAAACATGTTTTCAGGCATCCAGGTAAAAAACGTAAATCACTTACAAGAAGAAAGGGAATGAACACTTCTCAGACTTCTCCAAACTTTTAGGAAGAATGCATTATGTCCAGCCAAGTATTCTCAAACATGATTGCATTAATAATTTTCATGAATTCTCTTTGGGAAAACCGATAGTTAAAAACAAGCCAACTGAGAGATGAATGAAAATTTAAAAAACTCAGAAATGGAGGTGCTGTGGCATGTAGTGAATAGCAAATTAATATAGAACTAAGATTTAGTTAAAATGGAAGTTATGTTTACAAAATTAAATATATACTTTAATATTTGATCAAGTAAAATTGGTATATGCTGAGAGAACTAATCTAAACATGGACAAAATAAGTGAAATAAAGTTTTCAGTACTAATTTCTTAATCTTTCATGCTACCTTAAAACAAATACATTACTTCAAAAATAAATTGACTATAAATTCTTAATCCTTTAAAAAAAATTGCAAGGGTAACAATCTTCTGAACTGTGGTCTGAATATGGCTCAGGGGCTGTGGAAACACTGCCCCGTTTATTTGACTGTGATGACAGTGTGATCAGAGAAATCTTTATTTTGAAAACAGTCCCAGCAACTTAATATCTAGAGCTTTTGCTTCATGAATTGTATTGTCACTGCTCCTGAAGTCACTTGAATTTGGGATCCCTGCTTTGGGGAAATGTTTTAGGAATGCACACATATTTGTTAAAGAAATAACTATCGAAAATAAAGCAACTTCTTCAATTTACTTTCCTTCTCCAATCCAGTTTAATAAAATAATTTTAATATATATGTATAGGTTGTATGTCACACATAGATTGAGGTCTAGATATACATATCCATTCAGAGATTATTGGAATTTGGTTTGGCTGATGTTCACAATATTACTTCTGGTTGATAAAATTTTTCTATATTTTTTTACCTTCTAACTTATACTTCTCTGTATTGCTTGGATTTCCAATAATGAGAACGTACTCTGTGGCCATACCACCCTAAGCACACCTGATCTTGTCTCATTTCAGAAGCTAAGCAGGGTCAGGCCTGGTTAGTACTTGGATGGGAGAATGTATTATTTTTATAGAATAGTAAAGTCATTATTCAAAATGTAATAAACACAAAGTAAATTAGTTATATGTTCAAGCTTTTTAATATTAGGTATTGCAAGAGGTTCATATGAATAAATAGACTTTGGGTGATCCAAATATTAACATCATTCTCATGGTAATTTATAAATAATATTAAGCTCTTAACCATTGCCAAAATGTATTTCTGCGTGTGTTAAAGGTCCAAAATAAATTATTAATACTATTGCATTTGAAAAGAATGCACTCGTTTATCTCTTCAGTGTAACTATCTTTTATTTAGACAGGGTTTTAAAAGGTTTTCTCATTACTCTCGGCTCAGATTAGTAAATTCACAAGATGGGCACAATTACTTTCCTTCAGCTTGAGTCAGCATAGAATCATTAAAGAGAAAGCGGTGCTTCTAACACGTCCAGCAGCCGGACGGGTCATAACCTGCCTCATTAGAGCCACAGTTAAGCGTGCAGATCTTTCGCCCCATTTCCTCTTTGCTCTGACGACACGCCAGCCCCGTCCCAGCTCTGCGTCAGGAGCCGAGGAGTTTCTCCTTTGTGACATACTCCCAAACAGAAAAAAGGACATTAGGGAAAAACACTAATATAGCCAAATAACGTATTGATTGAAGGTAATAATAATGATCACTATTGATTCACCAAAGGTAACAAATATGCCATGTTAATCTAACATGTTAATATAAGGGAAGCTGGGATTTATGGGAGCTCTTTGCAAAAATCTTTGCAATTTTTCTGTTTTCCAAAACTGTCCTAAAAATAAAGTTTATCTAAAAAATTAGGTGGAACTTTTTGAGCTGTACAGGAAATACTGCTGTCAGAATGACCTATATAAAAATCAGAAATACCATCATCTTTGTGCTTCCTCATAGCAGCACAAAGTCCCCCACAGTCTCCATAATCACTCATGGGGACTGTGTCATCATGGATGCTGTGCTGTCTCACCCATGTCCCCCCTTCAGAAATATTGCCCCAGCTGCTGGGCAGGCGGCTAGCTAACAGCTCCAGACTCTTCAGGAATTGCTTCATCTGCAGAGCACCACCTAGCCAAGGTCAGATCCACCCCTCAGGGCAGGGGTGGATCCTGTCCCCACGGATTGGTAATGTTACTGATAGCTCTCTGAAGGAAAAAAATAAAAAGCCTTAATCTGTAGCATTTGCCAATTTCTAGTATAAATGTTCCCACCTCAGCCCATTTCAACCTACTAATGTTTAATCGATGAATGCACATTTGAGAAGAGATGTATACACTGCTTTTCCAGAGCTGGTGGGAGCTCCGGCATGCCACCGGGGCTTCCTGGAGTCAGTCTAGGACACCTCTGAAGAACCGTTTCAACTCCAGAGCTCCCCGTGAGGCCAGCTGAACTCAGAGCCCCTGTGTTGCAGCCCACTCTCTCCCTCTACCTAATGCTGCTTCCTTCCCACCTCTTTCCAGGTTTCGAACTCAAGAGCACCCCTTAACTAACTTTAGCCCAGATTACGCTTCCTATGGAACCTAACTTGCAACAGGGATTTTTTTTCTTGGACAAACTGCTCAAGAAGCTTTTTCTTCAATGACTGTATAACATGCTTGAAGACAGGGATGATGGTGACGATGATGGTAGTGCTGGTAGTGATGGGATTATAAATTCTGATAGTCTCTGAATTTTATTTGAACAAGGGTTCAGGATATTTGTCAAGTGGGAATGAAAAAATAGAAATGATAACTAAATATTTAAATTTTAAAAAGTTTTACTACCTAGGAAACCCAGCAGATCTTGCATAACCATGCCTTCTTCACCCACACTCCCCTCAACATGGAATCTATGATGTCTCCACCTTCACTCAGTGTGTATTTTTTATCTACTCTGTGCCAAGCTCTGCTAGGGATCTGGTATTTTAACAGCATCATACTTCCCTATAAGGGACTTATAAACTAATGTGAGGCCAAGAAAAAAAGAAGATGAAGATAAAGTTTAAAAGTTTAAACAAAGCATTAAAAAAAAGTGCTGTGATTCACATGAGCACAAGAAGGGTGGATGCTCTGAACACACAGTGATAGCCACCATTTATCAGGCCGGGCTTACTGTGTGCCTGGCATTGTTTTAAATGCGTTACAAGCATGATTTCATTAAATCTCACAACAATCCTGAGAGCAGTTCAACTTTAACAGATAAGGAAACTCACATGAGAGTGTGAGTAGCTTTCCCACGGTCACTCAGGGAGTGAGTATTGGGTAAAGCCAGGATCTGAACATCTTGTGCTAACTCAGGACCCAGAATTCTTAACCACCATGCTGCCGAGAGACTGGATATAACAAGGAGGGTACAAATGGGCTGAAGACAGAAACTTCATAACAAAATGATGACATAAGAGGCTGGGAAGGAATAGTCAGAGAGGAAGGAGGGCAGTCGGGAGTTGAGAAGGTTTCAAAAAGCAGCGCATGGCCTGAAGAATCAAATATAGAGAGGAGGTCAACAAAAACAGAGGGAGGCCCCTGGGATTTAACCACAGTGAGGTCCTTGGGGATCTTGGTAAGAGAAGCTGGGAAATGAATAAATAAGTGACAGAGAAACACAGTGAGTGTGCACTATTATTTCTGGAAGCCTGGCTGTTCAGATAAGGGCGAGCATTAGATATCAGGTCAAAGAGAGACTTTTTCTACAATTGGTTTTGCTTTGGTTTTTCTAAGAAGGGACAGACTTGAGCATGGATAGTGCATGGGTATTAGTTGACCTACTTAGCTTCTCTTCCACCTATTTTTGCAGCTGCCCCTGATTTCTGTTTGGAGTAATCTTTTCTCGCCCTCAGTGCTGTGCAGGTGGAACTACTAACTTGAGGGGGAGGGCTCCTTCACCTAGGCTAAGACCACCTGACACTCTCCCCGGGGACTTCAAAACTTGAATGACTGACACCAGGCCAAAAAAAAAAATTTGGAATTGATTTATCCATCTCTCATTATAAAACCGGTGTAGGACTGTTCAGGCCTGACCCTAGGCAGTTACGAAAGCTTTACCTGGAAGGCGTCACGGGGAAAAGCTGTCCTCCCCAGGCCAGCCTCGGGCACAGCCAATGCACTGCGGTCTGGGGACAGTACACTCAGGCCCCCATGGGCTCCTGCTCTGGGTATATTTGTATTCTTAGCCCCAGGGGGTTCATTCTTGGTCTCTTAACTGAGGCCTTGAGTGGGTCTTCTTCGGGCATCCCTGCTGAGGCCTCCTTGCCAGGAAGACAAGAAACCTTGAAGACACCTTTCTCCACCCAGACTCAATACCCACCACTTTTCCGCTTCTAGCCCTCACCTCTCCAGGCTGCCCCATCTCAGGGTCCATAAAACTGCAGGAGCCTTTATCTCAGGGCTTCTAGACAGTGAGATGCCCCCCTTGTCTGTGTGGTCCATTTACCCTCATCCAGTGCCCACGCCGTGGAGGGAAATAGGACAGGGGGAGTTGGCACTTCGTCTGGTTTTAGCCTCTTGCTTATACCATTGCAGCAAATGATTAAAGGCTTCTTCCCTTTTGGTTCTTTGCTTTAATCGGCTGCTGTGTCACCTGATAGCTCTGCTCTCAATCTCTTCGGCTCAGCTGAGCTCCTAAGAGCTGGAACTGTTCATGATGCAACGCTACCCAGCTCCACAGAGCTGCTCTAGCACCTGTTCTTCCCAAGGCGGATTTAACATTTCCTTGCATGTGGTGGGCCTTTTCTCTTTTTTTTTTTTTTGGCTTAAATTATCCAGAGCTGTTTGAAGATAAAAACCCTAAGTGACATCAGCAATGTCTATATCTTGATCATGAAAAACCAACAGAGAGTAATAGTGCAAATATACAGAACAGGAAGAGGACAACTATGACTAATACAGCAGAGCTCCCGAAGAATCAGGGGAAACGGGATCCAGAGGTCATTCCAATTGACTGGCCTTTGACAGCAGGGAAATTTGTTTCTCTGAACCTAGAGGAATAAAGGCAAGAAGCAGCCTGGGTAAGATTTGTATGAGGATTTGGGGCAAGGGGGATAATAAGGATGTCAAAATTACCTGGGTTGGATGGACTCTAATATTTCTAAGAAAGAAGAAACCTTGCTGAGATGATAAAGCGATGATGAGCTAAAGAGGTTAAATATTGAAGTAGCTGCTGTGCAGGATGACTGGGGAGTTGACTGAACCAAGGGGACAGGCCATGGGGAGAGGTGAGAGCATCAGTCTGTGCACCTGGGCAACTTCACCACAGACAACTTGAGAAAGAGGCAGTGGTAGTAATGTATTTTATCTGAAGTATCTTCTAAACTGTATATTTTTGCTAAATGTATTCTTTGTTTTCAGTTATAATTTCGTAGCAAAAAAATATCAAATCTATTTCAATAGTGATGTCTTGCTTTTGTTCCCATGTAAAACTTAAAGTACATATGAATGGCCAGCAGAGGGAGCCAAAACCATTCGTGGGCATTTCTACATAGCTATTAGGAAAGTGGATTAAAAGCTACGAAATGCAAATGAAACTCATTTTCCAAGAACATATGCAAAAACCATAGAAATCATAGAATTTAATGCTACTCTGCTGCCAGGTACTGCATAGAAAATTTCAAAGCCAGAATGAGATTCTGAATCTCAATTAGTTCAAAGAAGAAGCATTCCTCCTGCTTCCGGATTCTCATTCTCTCTCTGGGACTTGTCTGGAGTAACTCCCCCAAAACTAGGCAATTTGTGTTCTATTTCAGTGGAAACATTCTGTGCGTTGTACTGACACCTTTTTCCAGTTCCCGTTGCCGGAGCCTATTGGTTCATACCGGTTCCAGCTGTGCCGAGAGGAAGCCGCATGGCCTCCAGCTCAGATCTCTTGAATCAGGAGGTAGGCACGTACCCCTTAAGAAAGGGAAGGAACGCATTTCTTGTAGAAGTTTGTTGAAAAAGCACTGGCTGCAACTAAATGTAGGCACCTCTCTGTTTTCTGCATGATACTTGCCTTAGTAAGGGTGTTTTGTTTCTAAGCAAAAGAATCCAACTTTAACGTAAGGAGGAAAAGGAATTTATTGAAAGGATACTGGTTTGCCTTATCCTTTCAATAGTTTATAACTGAAATGTGGGGAAAATACTTTATAACGAAAAATGATAAGTTTATTCTGTACATCTTTATTTCACAAATTTGAAAATTTAGATAAAATGGATAATTCCTGGAAAAATATAACTCTGAAACTAAGAGAATAGAAGAAAACTATGAGAATAGAAGAAAATATACTATAACTTATTTTTACAAATAAATGCAAAATTTAAAAACCTTTCTATTAAACAAACAAACACAAAACCCCTTCAGGCCGAAGCCTCACTGGCAAGTTTCAACAAAATTTTTTTAAAAATAAGTAATGTCATCTGAAAGATGTCAAAGGAAAAAAAGACAAATCATTGTGAAGCTCACATAACCTTGATACCAAATCCCAACAAGAGACTTCCACTTCCAGAAAGACATCCTTTTTTATATTCCTCTCAGTAAGTACAGCTAAAAAGGCTTGATGTTGTAAAAAAACACATAGGACAGCTCTGTAATGTGGACAGAGGAAGGCAGGCTAGATAGGGGCCTCAGACACAGGAATGATGCGATGGGAAGTGGCCTGGGTTTCCTTTCTACTTCCTGTATCTCAGGGTTTGTTGTTGTTTTTTTCTTCTTCCTTAACCATTGTCTTCTTAGGACCTCATAGAGTATCTAGCAAATAGGAGGTGCTTGATGTGCGAATGAATGAATGATCACAGAGTGATGTATCTATTAAGCATGCAGGGCTATTGAAGGCATTATTGAAGAAAAAGCAAACTCAGCCCCCAATCTCTTTCAGTTCGTTATATCTCATCACCTAAGCACTGGCCAATTTAAAGAGAACAGAGAGCTATACAAAAGGAAAGGGAGAGACACGCTAAAACTATAAGCACATAAGTAGCTCCTTGTTAGACAAGGACAGCTATGAGAAGAGTCATTTTTCTTCCACAGAGTAAAGAAAAATACTGTGAGAAAAGCAGAATTTTAGGAAATCTGTGAATATGGAAAAGAATATTCCAAATCTAGGATTAAAATACAGATTCTGATAAAGGAATAAAGTATGAAATCTGCTTAGGCTAGATCAGATATATGGACCACTTTCCTAAATAACCCAAAAGCTGTCTTTTGCTGTTATAGACCCCATGAGAGTGAAGAAAACAAGGAAAAAGGAGAAAGAAGTGAGAATAAAAGATTTTCTATTCATTATTTTATATGAGAATATAAGCTAACCCAAAGCACTCAATGCCTAAAACATACTGTCAATGAATACTGGAAACCCACACATCCAATGGTACCTGCTCGCAGGGCCACTTGGCTGCGCAGCCCTGGGGGTGTTCTTGGGGTGCTGTCCGTGTGGAAGGCACCCCCTGGACGTAATTCACAAAGAGCCTTCATGGCCAAACACTGCAGCCCTGCTCATGTATATGTTTGTGTCTCCACAGCATTGTAGAGCCACAGTCTTGATGTCCACCAGTATCCAAGTCGGCATGGTCCACCTTCCAGAAAAGCAAATAAATATATAAACGTGAGGTTAAGTGATTTTTCTCTGAGTTTGAATCCCAAGGTTTATTCCTGAAATGGATCCAGGATACCGTGGGGGGGAGGGGTTAGGTCCAAAAGGACTGTCTGGACACAGTATGGATGTTCTTTAGTTCTTACAAATTAGACTCCGATAAAGTCATTCTGCAAGCTGATGTGACATGGCATTCCACCTGTAAATCAGCACAGGATGACTGTCTAAATTCTGCAGTAGGTAACTTTATATCGAAATGACCTTTCATGAAACAGCTTTCCTTACAATTTCTACACATATTCATGTAGGCACCCTGTCAGCATTAAAAGATAACCAAGCAGAAAGAGAAAAATCCCAATAAAATGACAATTTCCTTAGTTAATATAATCAGATAGGGCAGCCATATTCCTTGTTAATATGAATTTAGTTCCAATGACTAAAGAGCTTTGTTCACTTTGTGATAAAATTAGATACTTGCAAAATAGGTTTCTGACAACTCACAAAGATTTATTTTTGCAATAACCATTTAGAGCAGGAGGCTTTTCTAAATGCTAGAATTGGCATCAGGGTAGGGTAAAATAACTTGACTCCTAAAAAAGCACTTCACGAAATGCCTTGCTGGGTTTCAGTGAAGCAGTATGAGGTGTCTGCTTAGTAAGTGTGCCATTTTTTCAACTTATTTTATTTATTGCTTTACTTAGACTACCAACCAACATAATTGGTCAACACACTTTTAAACCAGATTCTTTTAAACCAGATTCTTTTAAACCAGATCATCTCATCTAATGTTTAAGGATGAATGACAAGAGGAGTCAGAAGGGGAAAGTGCTTTCATGTTCGTTTGCCCGAGACTATTTTTTAATACGAAAATTGGACAACTAGCCATAAGGCAGTGTTTTGAAAACTTACCTGCTCCTGAGATTTCCCGAGGTGCTTGTTTATTTATCTTTATTTATTTTTCCTTCTTGTGTGTGTATTCACTGCCCCCAATCAAGTCCCTGTCCGTTACCATTTAATGACCCTCCACCCTCCCCAACCTCATCGTCCCGCCTACCCCTGGCAATCACCACACTGCTGTCTGTGGTCATGAGTTTTTTCTCTTTCTTTTCTTTTTTGCTCAGTCCCTCCACCCCTGCCCCCAACAGATGTCAGACTCTCTGAGTCTGTCTCTATTTTGATTGTTAGTTCAGTTTGTTCATTAGAGTCCACATGTGAGTGAAATCATGTGGTATTTGTCTTTCTCTGACTGGCTTATTTCACTTAGCATAACGTTCTCCAGGTCCATCCTTGTTGTCACAAAGGGTAAGATTTTCTTCTTTTTACAGTCAAGTAGTATCCCATTGTGTAAATGTACCGCAGCTTTTTTTATCCACTTATCTACTTATAGACCGTTGGGCTGCTTCCAAATCTTGGCTATTGTAAGTAACACTGTCATGAACATAGAGGTGCTTATAGTCTTTTGAATCAGTGTTTCCGGTTTCTTCTGATAAATTCCCAGAAGTGTAATCACTGGGTCAAAAGGTAGTTTTGCTTTTAATTTTTTGAGGTAACTCCACACTGCTTTCCACAGTGGCTGTCCCATCTGCATTTCCACCAACAGTACAAAAGTGTTTCCCTTTCTCCACATCCTTGCCAAAACTTGTTGATTTATTGATGAGAGCCATTTTGATAGCTGTGAGGTGAAACCTCATTGAGGTTTTAATTTGCATCTTTCTGATGATTAGTGACACAGCATCTTTTCTGTATGTCCTCTTTGGAGACGTATCTACTCAGGCCCTTTGCCCATTTTTTAATTAAGACTGACTGTTGTTTAGTTGTTGAGTTGTATTAAGTTCTTTATAAATTTTGCATGTTAATCCCTTATCAGACGTATCATTGGTGACTATGCCCTCCCATTCAGTGGGTTTTCTTTTCATTTTGTTGATGGTTTCCTTTGCTGTGCACAAACGTTTTAAAAGTACAGATTCCCAGGTCTCACCCCTAGTGGTGCTGGTTCCTGGGGTCCGGGATGCAGCTCAGGAATGTGTATTATTAAAGCACCTGAATAAGGGGAAATGCTTGGTGTCGTGGAGGGAACGCTGACCTAGTCACAGAGTTCAAAACGCCAGGGTTGCCAGCTCTTCCATTTGTGCTTAACAGTCGTTCTATCTCCTTGGATCTGCATTCCCTCCGTTGTAGAAACAAAACAGAAAGACTGGTTTTGGTCTATAAATCTGCGACTCTGGGAAGCGTCCGGGTTTTGCTCGCTGCTCGATCCCCTGTGCCTTAACCCGATGCCTGGCACAGAGTGGCCTCTTCGGTAGTATTTGTCCACTAATTTACTATTTACACAACCTGTGAGATTACTTTCAATTTGAAAAAGTTATATGATTGTAAAATGAGTAAGTAATAAAATAATTCATTTGGTCAGCCATTTATAAAATAACAACTATTCTCAAAACAAAACATAAACCCCAAAGGCCACCACTGCGTTCACGGGTTTCGGGGCTGCACGTTCCTGGTGAGCGTTTTGAAGCACCTGGCGTGGGTGGTTTGGTTTCCAGTCGTCCTCACAGTTGCTGTGATGGGTAATGTAATGAATGGGAAGCCAGTGTATGAGTGAGAAAAGTGAGTGGAATCTGGGACTCAGTAAATTCTGTGGAAAACAGAATGAGTTCTCCTGCTATCCACACAGGAATGCTGTAGTCATAGCATGACTTTTAAGATTTTGTTACTTTAGTGTCAAAACATACTATCAAATAACAAGCCCAGAATGATCAGGAACCTTCCCAGGCACATGTGGATTATACAGAAATAAGTGCTTTCAAAAATGACCATGGAGGAAAAATAATCCCTGAAAAGTTTACTTTAAAATTAAATACTATTAATTATTTGAAAAAACTTTTATTAAAGTATCCACTTACACTCTCCCATATATTAAGTATCCAGTAGAACGTAAAGAAGTGGTTTTCAAAGTGTGGTCCCTACACCAGCAGCATGAGCAGCATCGCCTTGGAAATGCAGATTCATGAGCCCTGCTTCACACCCAATGAAACGTGGATGCGGGATGGTAAAATCCATGATCCACATCTTCCAGGTGACTGTGATGCACACCGAAATATAGGGACCACCGACTTGAGGCAAATGGGATTATAAAGAGAAATTCCAAGAAAACCAAGTTCTACTTTCTTTTGTATAAACCTCCTACAGTGTACCAGATTAATATATTATTCAACTGCATAGCAATACATTTAATTAGCAAACATATAAGAAACACATTTTTGTGTAATAAGTTTTCTTTAAAAAATTTTTAATTAATTATTTTTAGAGAGGAGAAGGGAGGGAGAAAGAGAGGGAGAGAAACATCAATGTGTGGTTGCCTCTCATGTGGCCCCCACTGGGGACCTGGCCCACAACCCAGGTGTGTGCCCTGACTGGGAATCGAATTGGCAACCCTTTGGTTCACAGCCCACACTCAATTCGCTGAGCTACACCAGCCAGAGCAATTTTCATCTTTTGAAAAAAATATCTGAAATTCTAAGCTTGAATGAAAACAATATAAACCACTGGCTTTTAGGATATGTAAGTCCTTATTTCTCAATTTTACAAGTGAAATATATTTTCAATAAAACATTACCAAGTATTACCAAGTTTAATTTTAATATTATTAAAATCACAATAAAATAAGATGATGAATATACAACACAGTCACAAGTTTTGTTTTTTTTAAGTCCAAATAGCAATTCTGATTTAGAACTAGTTATGTGTATGATTGATTCTCAGGGTAACTAGGTATCATAAATTTATAGTTCTATACTAAAAAAAAAAAAAACCTCTCAGCTACAGAATTCTGAAAATCTTACAATTATATTTTTCAGATACCAGCGAAGAGAAAAGAGATTTTTAATGTGAGGGCAGAGTGCAGATGGGAGTATTGATGACAGAAACTGAGAGCCATTCACTGTCGCCCTCTTGGGTGACGACTGCCCATTCTACACTGTTCTACAGCTTTGGAGAACACGCCTCTTCAGTATGTTTTTCCAACATTTTCCCCCAAGCCCTAGAATTCACCAAAAGAAAGGGGTTGACTTCAATGTAAAGGAGAAGAAACAAATCAATGCCTCCGCCGCAGCTCCTAGTCGGGGACATTAAATGGCAGCATGCTGATGACCTCTCCGGACTCGGTGACGATGGCCTCGTACACCCACTTCCGCCCGCAGCGGCACTCAGGCCCGCACTTGTTGGAGTTGCACTTGGGGCAGGGGTAGAAGCAGCCCAGGCAGTTCTTCTCCAGGCAGTCGCACAGGTCCGCGTCGTTGCAGATCAGCCTGCCGCTTTTGTCATACTTCCTCACAACTCTGCGAAGGAGAACAGGGACGCTAACGTGACAGCGAAACTTTCCTCAGGACTCTTTTACACGGAGGAGATTACCCAGCAACACTTCAGAACATTACATGGCAATGATGTCCTCGGAAATTCCGCCATATGCGACCGATTTCCAATGCAGCCAGTCTTGTCACCGAGAATAATAAATATTTTACATGTTCCATCTAAGCAAATTATGAGGAATAACTGATTAAATCTTCCTTCTATAGGTGATCCAATTTTTCCTTTCAATTATAACCATTCCTGATGGAATTTTCCCTAGTAAATCGCACTCTTTTTCTTTCTTAAGAAAAATGCCCTATAGTGAACACAATTACATTTTTTTAATGCCAGGCATTGAACCTTACTCAGTTACTATGCCATCATCGTTACAAAAGTAAATAAATAAACAACTCCTTAGCTAACAGTGCCTTTGCTTCTGTTCCTTTCTGACCCTGTGTTTTACCAGCGTGGAGGAAGAAAACGGTGGCTAGGTGGTGGGATCCGTTGCAAGCTCTGATTGGAGGTGAGAATTCTGGACCAGATGAGAGCACCAGAGTCTACACCTTGCTTCAGGTTCCAATACTTTCTCTGTCAGCCTCTAGAACACGTCCAGGAGGCAAAAGGTTTTCACAAGAATTCCCACACCTTCTCATAACCAACCACTTTGAAATAAATCCTTCAAAACTGAGCTACTTGAATGTCTTAGAATAACAAAAGGGTCTCTGTGCAGCCTGTACCCATTACTACCAGATGAAGTCCGAAAAGGCTATGAAATTATGAACTTCTGCACCCTGGGTTCCCAAGCAGGCATACACCTCCTTTCCTCTTCAGTTAAGTAACACTGTTCTGTCCTCTTCCGCCTCCTAGTAACACAAGAAAGGCTGAGGACCACTATGTACACGTGTGGCCTGACTACCACACTTTAGTGGAATGCCATCCAACAAGGATTTACATTTGAAGCTTTTCTTCTGTGGAATGGAAGCTCCCCCACCAACTCCCAAGCCCATCAGGATATTCAGATGTCAGCTGAATTCAAAATCTGTTATGGGAGTGGCGGGAGTGGGAGGCCATCAAACCAAAAGAGAGGTCAGATTCTTCCCTTCTCCCTAGGCCTTAACCCAAATACACCCTCATCTTAACTCAGACATCAAGATAGATTTTACAGTTTCCTGCCAACTGATGCTACCTTACGTAAAATTCTGAACTATCATACATACAAAAGTATACAAAACATATATACACAGATTAAAAAAGAAAAATAAAACCAGCTTGTGTGCTCACTGCCCAGTTTGATGAGTACTGTACCTTCAAGGTCCTCTTGATACTCCACGCATGGCCGCCCTCCTCCCGGCCTCACAGAGGAGCCGCACCTCGGTGCTATAAAAACCATCTTCTTGTTTGACTCTTAGTTATGCCACACATGTATGTGTGCCCAGGCACACTGCATTTCTCCTCTTGTAATTTGATTTTTAATCCTATCACATGATTTGAGATGAACCTCTGATGGTGCACATAGCTACATTCAAATATTTTTACTTCTACATGTATTCCTCTGTATGAATGTATAAGTTGTGTATCTTTTCCATTATAAATGGGCATTTGGATTATTACTATTTTATTTTCTTTGCTATTGTAGTGATGCTATGAAACTTCATGAACATGTCTCCTATTGTATAATACTTGTGTAGCAGTTTTTTCAGGAGTAAAGATGTTAGGCCGTAAGTGTTGTAGGCAATGCCACGCTGTTTCAAGCAATGGCTGTACCATGTTACACTCAATTCATTTCCCAGGGCTTTGCTGGTATCATCAGACTAAAAGCTTTGCCCGTCTGGGGAGTGGGGCACTTCTCATTGATGGGGTCCAGTATCCTGAGAGTTTGTTAGCCTTTTCTTCTATGAAATGCCTGTTCACTGTTCAGTTCATTTTTCTCAGAGGAAGTTTATATTTTATTAAGTTGTACAATTCTCTACATATTTTGGATATTAACCTTTTAAATTATAAATAACTTCTATAGTGTGCCTTGTGTCTCATTATTTTTAGGGTGTCTTTTAATGGGTACAATTCTTATTTTAACATGGTAGAATGATCAACCTTTTTCTTTATGGTTTACTTAGTTTATACTTCTGATGCAATAGCAGTCATTGCACTTATGATACTTCATGTCCATTTGATACCTGAATCTACTCCCATAGTTATATTATTTCTCCTTCTGATAATATATCTTTCTTCCTTTTATCATCTATCCTACTAAACTTGTTACTCTAATCCAAGGGCTTCTGCACTGCAGCCTCCCTACTTTTTCTGCAGCCTTTTAAAAAACTGATTTCTAGCCTGGGATTATAGTCTATTTCTTGAAGTTACTAACTTCCAGACCATGGGGTGATACTGTACTTTATAGAAAACATATTTTTGAATTATAAACAAGGGTCAATCTTCAATTACTTTGCTTTGTCAAGGAGAATGCATGCATTTTATTATCCCACAAATCAAATACGGTGAATGGGGATCTTACTTGTATTTTACAGAAAAATACTCATTCATCTTTGACATCCGGGCTTTCTTTTTCTGCTGTCGAGTTTCAGGATTAAAGTCTGCTACCTGTGGTCCAGGGTTTTGAAATGCCAAGCATCTTAACTGCCGCTCTATCTGTTGCTATGAAACAAATAAAATGTATTAGTAGTAAGAAGTGGGTGGTTTAATCTGTCTTACACTGTATCAAAATAAATTTTCTGTAACTTTTAGCATAATGGCATGAAAGGATAGATACTATTACCTGAAGAAAGAACCAGAAACTTAATCTGATTAAGTTTCAAAAGATGTTGCAAATCTCCTCAGTTTAGGTCATTCTTTCTGAACAACAACATCAAAAAATCTACAGTATACAACTTATATAATAAAATGTAAAAAACAACCAAATAAGAACAGAATTTTCTCACACCTGCAAAACACCAGTTGGCTTCTCAAATATCATGGGGATGAAAGTCAGAATTAGCACTTTAGGGTGGAAAAGGACAGAGGAGAAAAGGCCCCTTCACCGTTGTCAGCAGAAGCAGCCACGGGAAAGTGTGTCAGGTCACAGAGGGAGTGGCGTGCACACAGCTCCCCCCTTCAGTGCCAGGGGGACATCTCAGAACTACTCACTAGCCTGGAACTGGGCTCCGTCAGGGCTCCGATGCAGAACGCTGCCAACTGAAGTTTAAGTTCTCAGTCAAAGCTCCAATTTGAAGAAGCGAATCTTGTTAGAATGGCTTTCTAGAGCGTTAGTGTAAATTTTCAAAAGTCTCTAGGGATATTCTAAATTAAAGGAGGCCTAATCAGGAAGACAAGTAATGTAGATGCTTCAATCGACCCTGTTAACTTATTTTGAACATGTAGCACACATGTCATGAGGGAAAGAAATGCTCTTCTGAAGGATTTTTGAAGAAAGTAACCTGAGTGGCCCAGAACTATATAGGCTAATAAAAAAGGGGTGGGAAAAGTGGGTTTACAGTTGGTAGTATGGACCGTGATACAACACACAACAAAGAGGAGAGATTCAAGGTGGTGGCAGACTGGCTGGATGTTACCATCACTTCCTTCCAGGACTCACCTGGAACTACAACTAAAAGACAGAGCAATCAACCTGATAGCCATCTGAAGACTACTAGCTGAAGAGAAGGCTTATGACCAAACATTTAGAGAAGTCACATCAAGACTGGTATGAAGGTCAGGGAAGTAACTGGAAACTTGTTAAAACTGACAGAGAAGTAACAACTGACATAAAAAAATACAAAGGATTGTAAAAAACATATATATTATGAATAAGTATGTGCCAACAAATTGACAATCTGAATGAAATGGATAAATTCCTAGAAACATACAATCTTCCAACACTGAATCAGGGAGAATCAGAAAATCTAAATAGATTATACTCAGTAAAATCAAAGCAGTAATTAACAACAACAAAAAAATACCTCTGACAAACAAAAGTCCTGGACCAAATGGCTTCACAGGTGAATTTTACCAAACATTTATAGAACAATGACCAACTATCCTTCTCAAACTATTCCAAAAAATTCAAGAGGATGGAAGATTCCCAAGTTCATTTTATGAGGCCAGCATTACCCTAATTCAGAAAACAGATAAAAACTCTACAAAGAAAGAAAACTATAGGCCAATATCCCTGATAAACACAGATGCTAAAATCCTCAGCAAAATATTAGCAAACTGGAACCAGCAATAACACAATAATGAATAAATAATAATAAAAGAATAAATTCTTTTACAGATACAACTGTAAACCTACTTTTGCCAACCCTCATATACATGAAATACTATACTAGAAACAAAAGAGAATCTTTCAATATATAAATTTTATGTGAAAAATCAGTAACAGAATTGCAGGCTTTTCTAAAGTTTATTTAGTTTAATAATAGTCTAGTCAGTCCAAAATAATATAATTATATTAGAAATATAAGTAATATAAATTTTTTAAAATTTCATTTGGTGTGTGTGTATGAATTTGTTTTACACTTTTAACCTTGTGAAACAATTCTGTACTTAGGTATAGCTGTGAAATGAGTGCACTACTTCCATCTATTACTATTCTCAATGGCACAGGTGGAGTTTAAAAACACAGACAGCAGAGTAAGCCATTCTATGTTCTAATCTGGCCTCTACCACGTGGTAATGGTGTGCCTTGAGCAAGTTCTTACTTCTCTAAGCCAAGTTTCTTCTTTTGTGATATGGGGTTAACAACAGTATCTTGTGATAAGGAATAGGTGAATCAATATATACCAAGTTGTAGGACCACAAGTAGCACATAATAGGGAAAAAAACCCCAAAGGTTTGTTAAATAAAATCACTTGAGCATATTTTGCAAAATATCCTACTCCAAAAGGCACAGTACATGGGGCTAAAAATCAGGAGACTGAGAGGCACAGAGGAACTAGGTGAAGTGAGACCTAGCTCCTCTGTGTCTCACTTAGCAGTGAGGAGTTAAGAGGGAAGGGCACACCAGTACTGGGGGAGGCAGAAACCCTCCTGAGGAGCCTTGACTGAGCCCACCTTCTCTCCCAAGCCTGGAGCCTCCAAGCTCCCCATGCTGGGAACTCCCCAAATACCATGGAATCGTAGTGTCCATATGCCATACCAGTTGCTTTTGTCCGATTTCACAGTTTTTCTCAGGAGAACTTCGACCTGTGTATCCCTCTTCAGCGGGATTATCTTTCTCTGATTGTTCACTCATTTCTGACCACTGAGAAAAGTAACTAGAAAAAAAGCAAAATACATTAATTTCATACATCTCCAGTAACTTTATCCTGTGACTTTCCTGCTCTCTCCCTATATCTTTTTTTCAAAGCCAGACTTCCATCTGCCTTCCTGGTTTCTTTCTTTTTATTTTATTGTTGTTCAAGCACAGTTGCCTCTACTTTCTTCTCCCCCACCCCCATCCCCCTATCCCCACCTCCCTACCCTCAGTCCTACCCTCTTTTGGCTTTGTCCATGGATCTGTTATACATGTCACTGATGGCTGTTCCCCTCCTTCCCCTGTTATCCCTCTCCCCCATTCCTCTGGTAACTGTCAGTTGGTTCTTTATTTCAATGTCTCTGGTTATATTTTGCTTGCTTGTTCATTTTGTTGATTAGGTTCCACTTATAGATAAGATTATATGGAATTTGTCTTTTACCACTTGGATTATTTCACTCAGCATAATGCTTTCCAGTCCCATCCATGCTGTTGCAAAGGGTAGGAGGTCCTTCTTTCTTTCTGCTGTGTAATATTCCATTGTGTAAATGTACCACAGTTTTTTGGTCCATTCATTTACTGATGGGCACTTAGGTTGCTTCCAGCACTTGGCTATTAATAGTAAATTGTGCTGCTATGAACATTAGGGTGCATAGGTTCTTTTGAATTGGTGTTTCAGCATTCTTAGGGTATAATCCCAGCAGTGGAATTGCTGGGTCAAAAAGCAGTTCCAATTTTAATTTTTTGAGGAAATTCTATACTGTTTTCCCCAGTGGCTGTACCATCTGCATTCCCATCAACAGTGCACTAGAGTTCCCTTTTCTTCACAACCTCACCAGCACTTGCTGTTTGTTGATTTGATTATGATGGTCATTCTGACCAGTGTGAAGTGGTATCTCATTGTGGTTTTAATCTGCACCTCTCTGATGGCTAGTGATGCTGAGCATCCTTTCATATGTCTCTGGGCCCTATGTATGTCCTCCTTGGAGAAGTGTCTGTTCAGGTCCTTTGCCCATTTTTTAATTGTGCTGTTTGTCTTTCTGGAGTGGAGTTGTGTGAGTTCTTTACATATTTTGGAGATTAAACCTGGTTTCTTTTTCACCCCTCCCTTTTTCTGTTGTTTGTTTTGTTTGTTCATTTATTTTGCTTTTTAGGTACCACATATACAGTATTTTTCGGACTATAAAATGCACAATTTTTTTCCCAATTTGGGAGGAATAATGGTTGTTAATGTTGCTGTTGATTCTCTTTACATTTACATTGGTGAAATATTATGTTACTTATGTTATTAATTATTTTACTACACTTTTTGCTTCAAAAGTTTTTTCCTATTTTCTTTCTCTAAAACCTAGGTACATCTTATGGTCCAAAAAATACAGGTAAGTGAAATCATGTAGTATTTGTCTTTCTCTGAATTACCACTCAGTCTTAAACTCTGCATCTCACTTCCCAGGCCACATTACTGATGTTTGTCTTTGCTGGTGTTTTACCAGCAAATCAGCACCTTTTACAGTCAGTACCTCAAACCTTGCTGGAACAGGCAACACGGGGACTATTCTCTCCTTTCTAAGAGGACTCTGAATTCTAGACCTCTGCTTTCCTGCTCTATACTCCCTTAAGAAAGGTAGGACACATTAATGTCCTATGTCCTCAGTAAGTTTGTGGATACCTTATCCATTCCCATGCTTGCAGTAGTCTCCTCTTTGGAGGCCACTTCCCAAGCCATTGTCCTGAGTTTTCTGAAAAATTTCTAATACAGCTTGTGCTAAATGGGAGTCATCAGTTCTCCATAAAACTCAGCTGCTAACATGCCTGCAATTTTCTTTGAAATATTTCAGTATATATACAGGGTGCCTGTGTACGTGTGTGTGGGTATGACTTAGGTGAAGATAACACAGGACAGTAATCACAAATGCACCATCAGGGCTGCTCTGCAGATTCTGTCAGAAAGGAACACACTCCAGAGGAGGCTTCCACAGCCCTGCTGCTTTCCCTCTCCTCTTCCCCACCCAACTGCTAGCACTGACTATAGAGTCCTGTTTCTACCAAAGGAAACTAGGAGTTATGCTTTACTAAGTTGGCCTGGGCCATTTGGCACCACCACTCTGCCTGCCAACAGGAAATTCCATTTCTATCAATGCGCCTTCATTCTCCCTATGTCTAGGCTCACTAGACATCAACTGCCCACTTTTCTGTATCCCCCTCTCCAATTAAATCCCAACACTAGGTTAGGAAGTATGTTGATTTTTCCCTCCTAATACTCTCAATATTGATTCTTCCTTTCCACTCTGTCAGGTATCATCCACCCTGAAGACAATAGTATAAGCAAAAGTACTTTACCCTTGACCAAGAAATCCTTAATGGTCCTGTTAATAGAGGACTTAAGAGTTACAAAATTTTAGTTCAAGTAATAGATAATAAGCTTAGTAATCAATGTGTGTTCAAGCTTTTGTTCCAGGAACTAAAGGTATGACCCACCCTGACTCTAGGAGACCATAAATAGTCCCACCTTTGCTCCTCAGGAGGACTGCAAGAAATGCAAGATGATATCTGAGCCATTGTACTCTAGGGTGAGATAACCACAGCCCAGGGCAAGATGCTGAAGTCATTTTTTAATCCAATTAACTTTTACCTGAATTCCAACCCCCTTACCTACACTTTGTTCTCCTTATAAAAAGGGCCATTTTAAAATGGAATTTAAGATGGTCTGTTCGAGTATGAATCCATCATCTTCTCAAATCACTGGTCATCGGAATAAAGTGCCCATAAAGATTCAATCCCTGTCATTGCTTATTGGGTTTGGTAGTGACAGGCAGCCTGAACTCTGCTGTCTTTTCCAGCTTCACTGTCAGCCTGACTGACCTTTAGACAAGTTTCTTTCTAATTGCAGACCTCCGACCTCCCTCTACTTATAGTACTTAGTTCAGAACTTGTCATTGTAAATTTTTCTTCCCCATTGAGATGTAAATCATCTCCCAGACTTGCACACTTTTACAACCCAACAGTCTTTCTCAAGGATTAGGAGCCATCCCTTAGAAATGTAATCAGCTGGAAACATAGTATCCCTATCTGGTAGGCACCAATTACCAAACACAGGTGGCCAAATCCTAGCGATAAACACTTACAAACTCAGGAACAAGCCATGTGCTCCACACATCCCACTGATCTCTCTCCCATAAAGTAATGTATTCTACTTTACTATTACTATGAACAATAGTAACACTATTTCTCATAGCATGAATCCTACTCTTAGGTGATTATGAAAGACATTGGGATAGGGAAAGAAAGTATGGTTTTCTCCATCCATTCTTGCCATCTGATTCTAAAACTATTGTCCATATTTTCTTCCTATACCCAATTCAACTAAAGCATGTGGTCATATTGATATTTCTATATCAGAAATTTCTTTATAACTTTCTTACTAAAAGATTTCGCTTCCTCCCTTTGTCAATAATGTTCTACATCCCTGGCATATCAATGAAAATTCATCACCACCACCTCCAATCCACCTGTCTAGGCTCATACTTTCACTTGGACCAAAGCTATCAGGCCTCCCCCATTAACACATCTGACATCTCTTACCTAACTAATCCTTCCCCTTTGATCTATCTTTCTGTTCCAAAATGCCTCCTTATCACTCTAGAATCCCAACATCCCATTTTCTCTGGGGCTCTGTTTATAGATTCTTCAAGAAAATTATCCCCAAAGTAGCACTGTAGCCCTCTAGCTTCTTATGTAACAAATTCTGCCCTCCTCCCACCCTGAATAGATATTGACCTTAGGATCATCTTTGCAAGCAAGAACTAAAAAGGCATCCATTTAAGTGAATTGGGAAAAATAAATATTTTATGCAAATCTCTCTCTGAGATGCCTTTGTTTAAGCCCTTTGGAGATTGTAGCTCTCCACAAATAGTTTAGAGGATAAACTTGCTCCTTTGTATTCCAAATAAAGTGAAAGAAAATTAAAATAAAACCTCAACAGGGACTGAAATTATAATTGGATTTTATTACAAGCCCCAAATATCTGTCCTAGGAAAAGTAACACAAAGGTTCAGAACTCTCCTTTCTCTCAGTTTGTTATTCCCAAGGCAGAGGTTCTTAACCAGAGAGTGAATGCAGGGGGCCTTGAACTTGGATGAGTAAAGAATATATATTTATTTTCACTGACCTCTAAATGAAATTCTGTCATTTCCTTCTATTATAATGCAACCAACAAACCACAACAGTATTAGTAGTACACGTGACTTTGTTACCTATGAAAACAAAGATGTTTTCATAACCCATCAGAGTTGTTACAGACATGTCAAAATGTTATTTGTGCTTATCACTTCTTCAAAATAATGGGAGTTTTTATACTCAATGCTAGGTTTTGTTGTACATTAATAATAAAACACATCTACAATTACAAATGTTTTTTTAACATTTTGATAAATGTATTCCAGTATAATTTGTTTCCTTTGTAACCTTTCAAATTTTATTTCATATGATTAAAATATCATTCTAAGAAATGGTCCACAGATATAACAGTTGGCCAAAGAAGTCCATGACATAAGAGGATGGAACTGGAAAGCATTATGCTGAGTGAAATAGGCCAGGTGTTGAAAGACAAATACCATATGATCTCACCTTTAACAGGAAGCTAAACAACAAAACAAACAAGCAAGCAGAATAAAAACAAAGACACTGAAATAGAGAACAAGGGGACAGTGACCAGAGGGGAGAGGGAATGGAATTTAAGGGGGAAAAAGGGGAGGGATTTGGAGGAACAAGTATGAAGGACACAGGGATGAGGACTAGGGGGGGAGGAAATGGGAGGGAGGTGGGGAGCATCGGGTGGGGGGGCTGGGATGGGAGAAATAGACAAAAAACTGTACTTGAAAAATAACTAAATAAAATTTAAAAAATAAAAATAAATATGAAATAAAAAAAAGAAGTCCATGACATAAGAAAATAGGGTCAAGAAGCCCTGCAAAGAGATGGGGGAACCACTGCCACCACCTGCTCTGATCATGATGATGAAAAACAACAGCTTCTTGGCTACAGAAGATGCTCATCTTCAAGCATGAGGCTGGAAGCAATGTGGTGGTATATCTTGGGTTATTATTGCATTTAATGGAACAAAAGTGTATGACATGAATTTAACAAACTCTATTTTGTCCTAACATTACACCAGATTGCCTATGAAAAATCTTAAATATAGTTCAACACAAAGAGAAGAGGCTCCCCCAAGTGGCAGACGTAATAGATTTCAAGAGCAGGAATTCTCCAAGTATGGACCAAGCAAGGTGCCAGATTGGAAATTAACTGCGTCACTAAGTACATTGGGTGGTTTACCTGACATCTACTTCACAGTATGACTGTCTTCCTGGAGGGGGCAGTTCACTGAATCACATTCTGGCCCAAGTCCCTTGACTCACCATGAACAGGAACCTTGAGTAGCACTGGAGTACCTGTTGTCTATGATGCTCATTTTCCTTCAATTCTCACATGAGAGTTCCTATTTCTATTAGATCAATAGCTCTGAAATCAGTCTTATACCTTGTTTACTACTCCTCCCCAGCAAGCTTAGGACTATTACATATAGTCAGGGCTTAATGAATATGTCATGAATATTATGGTAATAATGTCAATTACTAGACACCTACAATGTGCCAAGCACTTTGCTAAACATTCTACACATATTACTTCATTTACTTTCATAACAATACTCTGAACTAGAAATTATTATCTGTATTTTATGGATGAGGAAACTGAGGCCCATTTAGGCCCCATGAGTTTGAAACCCAAATTTGTCCGACTTCTCAAACTAAGCTCCTTTCAGGATGTTACACGGTTCAAGATTTGTTTTAATGATGATCACCATCTCTACAACAAGATATTGCTGAGGGATGGGATGTAATCAATGCCAGCCACACCGAACCTTTTCAAAAAAGACGCCTGGAGAAGGAGTAGGGGAAGATGCACTTTAGATCATCTCGAGTTCGCCCCCCCTTCGGCTGCTCTGTCGCAGCACACCCCGCAAAGGCTGTGCTGGGGGGCCCCATTAGGCACATGAACCCCATCTGACCTCAGGATTGGAGGCAGATATCGGCTTAAAAGAAAAAAATCACATACGGACAAAATTATCCTTAAACATACCTACAGAAAATGCTGCAGGGCACTAGCCCTACAGCCAGACATTTCTCCAGGATTGAAATAGATTAGTTTCTTAGATTGAACATCAGGTGAAGTAGTTGACTTACTCAGAGGGGCCCTCGAGGCTGAATTATGTTCACCTTTAAACCTGAGAATCACACAGCCCAGCACGTTGTTCCCTCTGTGGAGGCCTCAGGAACTGGGTCCCACAAACACCATCAGGTCCCGCTGTCCGTCTTCATGCTCACTACCAGGCAGAGGTCATCCGGGGAAACTCAGGCCAAGTGACTCAAACTTTAATCACCTACTGTTATCTTAGGGTGCCCCTCCCACCAGATAGCTGAATTTCACTGAGCTGATTGTGTCTTGCATAATGTAGAATAAGTATTTTTTCTACTTTATTCCTAAATATACCAGCAAATTATCAAAGCAAGAAAAATATTCAGCTTAAATTCTAGCTCAAAATCTGGCCTCTACTTTTATTCAGAAGCAGATAAAGAGGTTTACTCAGAGACGTTATCTGTAAGGCGCCCCTCAAAAAACATTTAGAAGTAAAAGACACACACATGGACACTGAGAGAACATTCAAATGGGTAATATAGAACTAATTTAACCAATAAGTGTTCATTTTAAAAAATCACAGTAGAGAGTCAGGCTATTTTAATCTCATTCTGTCTGTGATCTTTGTTTCTATACTTGCTAAAAATGACAGGTCGCTGGGATAATTGACAGGTAAGTCAAACCCCACCTGGAACATATTCGGTAAAGGAAAATACCTGCTGTGCAGGTAGGTGATCAATGAAGTCATTCCCTTGCTTCTCCCTCCCAGCTGATTCAGCTGTTCTCCAGTCATAAAAACTGCTCAGTAACCTCTAACAAAATCTTCACTGCCGTTTGCCCATAAGAATTAAAAGTAATTTTGATTTAAGCCTTGGAAAGTGTTTTTAAATAAACAATGTTAATGCTTGATAAGCAACTTTATTTATAATACATAAATTTTCCTTCAGGCACATTAAAATTGCTGTATATTCCAACACACACATATACTGCACACACATACACACGCTTCTGTAGCTCAATATTTTAAAAATAACTTGAGTTGCACTCAGCAGAGCATTTGACAAGAAGTGGAACACAATGCGACCACATAGTTGTTTTGCTAATGCAGGGAATTCTGCAATCTGGTATTGCTCTGAAACCAACCCCCCGAAGGGCCCATGTGAGCCAGTTACAGATCAGCGTCCCTGAGGGCCTCTCTGCTCTCACCTTATTTATGATCTGGAGGACTCGAATTATACATTTAAATTCTTCCTTGGAATTTTAAGGATTATGAAACCTAGAAACATATCTGTCTCCTCTGTCACATCAGTGGAAAGCCAGGAAGGAAAAAAAAACAACTCTTTTAAAAGACCAGAAGATTGGGCCATTTTCCACATTATTCTGATAAATACAGTCAGCATTATATCGATAAAAATACTTCAAAACCACTCATCCCAGATTTCAAGTGTGAAAGTTCTTTTTTTTTTTTCAGATTCCTAAGGCCCTTTCTCATGCTCACTTTTTTTTTGCTTTCATTTTTGTTTCAGTCTACACTGCAACAAAAGAACACCAATTTTTCCCACTCTTAACTACAGCACATTAATATAGCAATGTATTCAGAGTTAACATTTGGTGGCTTTCTTTTGCCTCGTCTTTCTCTACCAAACTCGGAGGCAATCAAGTCTAAGTGCATCATTGAAAAGATGTGCCTTTCTAATTATGACCTTCCACAGTTCTATTACTCCCTACTTCTTAATGAGAGTTGCCTTGTCAAGCTGAAGCAGTAGGTGGTAAAGAGAAAGTCCACATACCTTTATGTTGGATGAAAAAGGAGGAAAGCACTGGAAAAAAGAGAAACTGTACTGCTTTGTTTCCTTTGTTTTGCTGGGGAACCACATAACCCTCTTGGGAAAAAGTCATAGGCCCCTAAGGTGCTTCTATAATTTAACGCTTTAATAATATTGGCCAAGAGGCAGAAAGGTGGAAAAACAGGGGCTTGGGGGTGGTTATAGGTGTAAACATTATTAACTCTTTCTTCCAACATGAGTCTATTCTAAAATCATATGAAATCAGGAAGTGATAATTCCTCTGCTTATTCATTTTCCATTTGCAACAACAAATAAATGCAGAGTTAAGGTTGACTCCACTGTTCAGTCCCGTATCTCTACTTCAGACGTTCAACTAATATTACTAATATTAACACCAAACTGCCCCTGAAGTATTATTATACTTCAGTGTAAATAATAGATATTATATACAATGTATAATACTATGTATGATTATTAATATACCTTATATATTATTGTGTAAATAATATATGCATTCAGTGTAAATAATATATATATATAGCCTGGCAAGTTGCTAGCGCACACACACACACACACACCCACACACACACGTATTTAAGCCAGAAAGCCATTCAGGAAAAAAAAAACTGTTGTCCCAAGAGAGAACTGAGCCATGTTTGTAGGTTGTGTCTAGGACGTATTCATCTTTAACTTATGATCCTCCCCATTGTCCTCCAACACTAGGGCTCAGATATTGTGTGGTGAGTCATCAAAACCATTCTACTGCAGGTTAATGCCCATCCCGTTCGTGTGCGAATTATAGGGTAAAAACTACCATTTCATTCCTAATTACTTTTGTTGCAAGGAACAAAGAAAGGAAACAAACAAACAAAAAAAGAGCTTGTAACCCACTTGTCAGAAACCTTAAGGTGGTATCAGAATTTAAGTATATTGGACCTGAACTTTATACTCATTAAGCAACTGCTGTTTTTGAGAATGCACAATACAGTTTGCTTGTCAAAAATTTGCCATTTTTGTCATTTAAGGATTATTGATTACATCTTGCCAATTAAGAATTGATAAACCTTGAAGCAGGTAAAAATCCTACCTGACTTTTGACAGTAAATCAAGCCTTACAAATACACATTCTTTGCCCATTGCCTCACTTTGTCCTTACACAATAAACAGGAAAAGGTACTCTTCACTGATCTACGCAGGTGAGATGCTGCAGAAAGAACAAACCTATCGAGGGCCAGAAGCAAAGACAGTAATCCTCTTACACACAGAATGGGGGGAAATTTTCCAAAGGATAAGGATTATGACCAACTAAGAAGAGTCCCAAATGAAGGCTTTAAAAAAGAAAATTAAACTGGTGAGAAACAGTGCACCACAGAAAAGATACGTCCTTTTAATTCTTCAATTTAAAAAAGAAAATAAATCACATAAAGTAATTATCCTGTGTTAATTCCAGGTTTCTCAAGCAAAATCAGATCGCTTTCCAAATTAATGGTGTTTGACTGACATATCTTCAGAACTTGACATCATATTTTTAAAAGATGATTTAATCTTAAAAGATGAAAGAGTGTTTCTCAAAGTTAATAATAGCACACTAAATTTGCTAGTCCAAAATTTACTGTAATTTTGACATGACTTTTATGAAGAAAATATATTTCTTTCTCTTCAGATGCTCTCAGGTTTTCTAGAGAATACATTAAATGTAATTTAGAACTGGATTCTTTTTCAAATGAAGCACTCACATGCTAAAACATCCCTCAGCCTTACCTGTTAATTTCTGGAGAGTAACAATCTATGTTTATGAGTTGAGCCCTGGCTGGTGTAGCTCAGTGGATTGAGCACGGGCCTGTGAAGCAAAGGGTAGCCCATTCGATTCCCAGTCAGGGCACATGCTTGGGTTGCAGGCCAGGTCCCTGGTAGGGGACACCTGAGAGGCAACCACACATTGATGTTCCTCTCCCACTCTTTTTCCTTCCCTTCCCCTCTCTCTATGTTTATGAGTTAAATTAACTTATTTATCAGTTTGTAGGTATCCATATATAAATTTGTATGCTTCCAAGTAACACAACTCATACGCTTATTTATTGCCACACTGTTTAAAATTGCAAAATATTGGAATGCCAGACACAGGGAAGTGGTTGAAAAAACTGGTACATTCACATGTACCATAAAGATGGAATGCTATGCAGCTATGAAAATAGATAAGAAATATCTCTATGAAGTGATACAGAGTGATTTCCAAAATATATTATTCAGTGGAAATGTCAGGTACTGTTACACTGTGTAACGGTAAGAGTTGGAGGTGCTCAAGCATGTCTATTACCAGGACTGTGACTCATTCACTCGGCAAGCACTGATTAAACACCTTTGATCAGCCGGACGCTGTGTGAAAGATTAAAAGACAAATAAGACTTGGTTCCTCTCTTTAAAGAGCCCACAAATCTAGTAGAAGGAGACAGGTAATCGAATAAACACAAGATGTGCATCACGAGTGCTCAGAACACTGCCGGGGCCAGCAGTGAGAGTGGAGGGACGGGAGGCTTTCCCTGGGAAGGAGTATCGGGAAAGTCCCCCAAGAAGAGGGGCCAGTTGAGCTGATCTTAGAAAGTGAACAGAGAAAGACAGGTAGAGAGGGAGTGGGAAGGGCATTCCAGGTGAACGGAGCTGCTCTGAACAAGAGTTCAATACAGGACAGGTCTACAAACAGGATGGGGCAGAAGCAGGTTTACAGTCAATAGGTAGAAAATATTACAATAATTAATAAATAAAAATGCAAGAGTAAACTCTGTTTCCTATATTCACAATTGTAAAACTACTTTTTAAAAAATTTATTGATGAGAGAGAGAGAAACATCCCTTTGTTGCTCTACCCATTCATGCATTCATGGGCTGCTTCTTGTATGTACCCTGACCAGTGATTGAACCCACCACCTTGGCACATCTGAAGGATGCTCTAACCAACTGAGCTACCTGGCCAGGGTCTGTAAACCTATTTTGGCCCCATGATGTATTTCAGAAGAATCTATTAAGAGTGGGAGGGGTTTCCAGGCTATGATAAGGTGGAACCCCAAGTGTACTGCAGTAGCATCTCTGTGTTTACAGAGACTAATAAATGTCACTCCCAATGACAAAAATAGAGTGTCTGGCAGGAAGATGAAATATACCAAAGGAGAGGAAGGTAAACAGAATTATGCAATTTTAGATCCTCCAGTAGCTCCATTTTGGAAAACCATTAAGATAATTTTACACAACTTCTAACCTGAACCCAGATCAGTATAATTGTACATAATGTGTAATGAATTGTTTTAGTATTAGTACTATTACACTTACTATTTACTACTATTACTATATATTCACTAGTATTTAATATTCCTGTTAGCATAATTATAATCATTAGCATAATATTGTTCTACTAATTTGATTTACCAATGTCATAGTATACTTTTTACTTCATGGACAACTTCCTATTCTCAGGACATATTTTATATTTGCTGTACCTAAACTTGTTCCAGTTATTCTCTCTTCCTGGAATGCCTTCCCATCATGCCTTTAAAACTTTATAGTTATTGTGTAACAAAAGCTTGAAAATAAGCATCTTGACCCAGGGCTTGGCCCCCCCCAGCTCGTCAGGGTGCACTGGGCCACATGGAGGCCGAAGTAACCATGGCGCCTGTGGTGACAGAGAAGGAAATGAGTGAGAGGTGCAGGGCTCCAGCACTCCCACAGGCTCGGGCTGCCAAATACAGAGCAAATGCTGGCAGCTGACCCTGGCAAGACTCCGATCAGCCTTCTCCAGGAGCAGGGAAGATGCTCACGTGCAACTTTCTCAAAGGCCAGGGCGATGCCCACCAGCATATCACCTTTTAGGTCACCGTTGGTGACACCAGCTGCACGGCAATCTATTTATTGAGAGAAAGGGCTTCCCAGAGGAAAGTATGGCAGAGAAGGAATCTCCACCAAAGGTGCCTGAGCTCAGGAGCAGTTCTGACTGGCATGGCTTGATTGGGGAGCTCACGGAAAGATAAAGGCCCCTTCTTCCAGCAATCAGTATAACTTTCCAGTCTTGAACAGGGGGAAGACAGGGCCCAGCGAGAAGGCAGTCAAGCACAAGGCAGTGGAGAGACCCTCAAACACCTCAAAGCAGGGAGCGCGCTTGTGCCAGCCCTGCAGACCAGCAGTTCTTTTTGTCCTCTAAATTTCTCACTGCCTCAGGATGTTTTGGTTTTTACTGCCGCAGTGGCTGCTACTCTTGTTCCATCTACTGTGTCAACCAGGAGCCCCCCATAGAGGTACAACCCCGGTCTCCCCTCAGTAGTCTGAGTGCAACCCTGTTGGTGCTCTGAAGGAGCTGGTGGTGCAGAAAGGCTGGTGGCTGCCTGAGTCAGGAGTCTGGGCCAGCCCATCACAGAAAGTTTACCATGACCTGCTGAATGGAGCATTTCATTGAGATTGGCAATGGCACTTCCAAAAAGCTGGCAAAGCATAATGCAGCAGCCACAATGCTGCTTCCAGTGCACACAGTGCCTCTGGATGTCTGGGATGGGAATGAGGCAGAGCCCGATGATAATCACTTCTCTGCTGGTGTGGGCTTCCGTCTGGATGGACTTTGGAACCAGAGCCCAGGTTGCATCTGCGATTCTCTGTGAAATTCAGTAGAGAAAAGATCCTGTCCCTCTGCAGCTGCTCTCTGGGCTGCTTAGGTGCTTTGGGCCCTGCCTGCTGCAGTGTCCTCAGTGAGCTCTCTTAGGAGCAGGCCTTCAATGTCATCTACCTGAATACTGAGGAGTTGAGCCTGAGTGGGCTCTGCCAGTGCTGGTGGAGCCGCCCACACAGCAAACCACCACGTGTCGTGGCTCTGCAACCACCAAGGAAGCAGCTCCTGGCAAGGCTGTTCACCATGTCCTATAGTGCCTCAGGATCATGGCCGGTAGCAAATAAAGCTCCAGGTGGATTTAGGGATGCACACCCTTGCTCCGTGCTCTTCCTGCCATTGGCCAGGCATCTGCCCAGCTTTGGTAACCCTTGGAGGTGTCATCTCTACCTCTGACACAGGCTGCCCCCTGCAGGCTGAGGAGGGTGTGGTGCTGGGAGCCACAGCCCAAGTGCTGCAGTGACCCCTGGAGTCCAGAATAAATGTGGTGCTTACTGGATTCTTAAACCTTGATTAAAAAAAAAAAAAAAAAAAAAAAGGCATCTTTGACCTAGAAATTCCTTTTTGGGGAATTTTTTCCAAGATAAAACTCTGCAAAAATTTAACATCTCATCTTAATTGTAGATTATAGAGTTGCTAGGTTAGGAAAGTAAAAATTTAATACCTTAACATGATATTGTGGAAATGTCTTTATTGATAAGAAGAAAGATATATACACTCAATTGTTAAGAAAGCAGATTCCAGAAAATCTAAAGGGCATTTTTTTCTTCTGGAGACAGTTTTAGTAAACCACATTCTTCTAGGACTTCAACCATTTCTTCTAAGTTTTCAAATGTATTGGCATAGATCTGTTCATAAGAGCATCACATTTTCTTTTATGGCTGCAGCACCTGTAATTGTGTCTCCCTGTTTATTCCTAACACTGTTTGTGCCTTCTCTCTCAGATTTCTCATCTTGTCAAAAATAAAAAACAAAAACAGGTAGCTTTTTTTCCTTCCTTCTTTATTTCTGGTATTTTTGTTTTCTATTTTATGCCCTTGTATTTTCGGGTATGTTAGTTTTTAGTCCTTTTTAGCCGCTTAGTTTTTTAGTCTTTTCTTTACTCTCAACATAAGCATTTGTGGACATATATCTCATTTGTTCTATTTCTGCCGGCTCATTTGACTTTTTATCTTCTACCCTATCTCTTGTAAGTTCTATTCCTGATTTGATTTCATTTCAAAGGACAAATGTTTTTAAAATTGTTTTATTCCACCTAGAAGTTTGTTCATATTTCCTTCTGCTTTAGGTGTGTGTTTATTCTGCTATGTATTCTTTAACACTTATTTATTGTTGTTTTCCTCTACGCCTTTGCAGAGGCCCCACTCTGATCCTTTCTGGTTATCTGTGATGTTTACACGAAGGCCACCCCTTGTGGAACAGCTATCTGTTGAAGAACATTGGAAAGAGGACAGGAGGGATGACCTGGGAGAGCAAGTAGAGGTATGTTCACTTGGAAATTTTCCCACCAACCCCCTGCTCTGGGCATAAGCCTCCACCCCAGGCTCTCATGTACAACTGACTTACAATTAAGCCTGGAATGTCCCTGATCAAGACCAGCGTCTGCAGGGCTGACTGCCTGCTACCCTGTCTGCCCCATCGCACCCCTCCAACAGCAGGAGTGACTCATCTGTGCATTCCCCCAGTTTTGCTTCATTTTCCCTGTCATTCCATCACGTCTCTCAGACCCCAGGGGCATGCTGGAGGCCTGTCTGAGGCATGCAATTCCAACAAAAGGATTTCCAGTTTGACCTCTGGGGATATGCTTCTTAATTTTGAAAGGCTCTGCATATTGTTAAAGATCACAGGGCCATATGCTTGCTCTCATATTTCTTTCACAGTTGGGTCCAGACTTTACCTTAGTTAGCAGTAATTATTCATGAATTGTGGTTTTCTGATTGTGCTGTTTTCTAGGAACATTAAATAATGAATTATCATCTCTATTTCACACAACCTCCCCACCCCACCAATATCTACCAGGTCAGCTTCAGACCCTAACCTGGTTTCTCTGCCTTCAGTCCTTCACATCTCCACACACCACTACCACGGTTATAGCGTACTAAAATTCTGTTGCATTACGTCACTTTCCTCCCCCAAAACCTTTGTGGTACTTTGTGATCCTCAACATGATATTCCAGGCCTTTCATGACATGCCTTAAGTCTATCTTCCCAGCCTCATTGTCCTTGAGGCCCTCCATTAACCTGACACTAAATGGCAGGAATGATCCTACCTCCAGAGCCCATTTATATTTGATCACAGTGTACTTCAAAAATTGCCATGGTGACACCCTCCCTTTTGCCAGTCAGAACAAGTACCCCTGTTTCCACGTGTCCGGCTTGTATTACAGTCAGTCATTTATACACTTGTCACCCCTCCTGAACTTCTCTCCCTTCGAGGGATCATCCAAGACTTCTTCATTCTACAGCATGTGCTGCAGCAGCTAGCTCACTGGTGCTCGACACATATCCACTAACCAAAAGGAGCAATGCCACACTTACCACTGGGAATGGTACCTTGGGGGTCTGTTTCATGTGAGTGTGAGCAGTATAAAGCACTATTCCAGGCTCTAACCCACTCCCCCAACCCTCTGCTACTCTTACCCTCCCCTGTGAGATCGAATGTTAAGATTTCTGCCTTGCATAATAGATAGAGTAAACCTTAAGGTTCACATACATGGCAGGTACTGAAAGCAAACCCTCCAATAAATGTCATATCTTTGCAATTTGTACTCTCCTTTTACTACTGCCACAGCCTAAATCACCATGTTGATCTCGAATTTACGTTTAAAAAACCACAAACAAAGATGCAAGGTGGCAATGGAAGATAGATATTAATACTTCCTTCCAGAGTCAAACTGAAATTAAAACTAAAATATAGAGCAATAAACCTGAATAAACATCTGAAGACTAGCTGAAGAGAAGACTTATAACCAAGGATTTACAGAAGTCACATCAAGACTAGTAGAAGGGCAGAGATGTGAAAAGGACTGGCCTCAATACCATGGGCAGTGGCTGAGATTCCAGAGAAATATCTCAGCTGCAGAAGTCCCCCCAAGAAGTGTGGGGTCTCAACCCCGAGATGGGCTCCCCAGCCCAGAGCACCAGAGTCAAAAAGAGGTACCCACATAATACCTGGCTATGAAAATCAGCAGAAATTCTCTCCACCAGGGGGAAGCAGGAGTCTGCTAGAGATACAGGCATTCACCTAAAGGGCCAGCATCCAAAATCTCACTCACAGCTACTCACCCTGGGCTCTGGTAGAGGGAGCACAGAGTACACTAGAGTTATGGAAGGGGAGACCGGGGTTTGTGGTCCTGAAAAGACAGTTTAAGGGACAGCCACCAAGACACTTGTGCCAAGTCTCTCCTACAACTATAAATACCATCTTTCTGGTGTGGAGCACTGCTCTCCATATGGCTAGCCTGGGGAAAAGCCACACCTCCACACTCTGGACTCCCTATAGTTCCACCCTAAAGAGCTTATACCTTGCTGAGGAGTCAGCTGTCTGGGCCCAGGTATAGAAGTCTGTAGAGACTCAGGGGGTGTCAGTGAATGAGGTGTGTGGCTTTTGGGTGGTAGCCATTCACTTCATGGTCCCCTGAATCTGACTGGTGCCTCCCTCTCATAAGAGATCTGCTAGCCCCACTCTCTGCGCTCCCAGTAGATCCCCCCTTCCAACTGCTGCTTATTCTGCCCCACCAAGGTCTGGACATAATTGGGAACAGACTGTGTGTGTGGCTCTGCAGAAGAGGCACACCCTCCATTTTGCAACAAGACTGACCAACACCTCATGGGAGGTGCACTAGCCCCATCCTCCTGCCTCCCGGTGGCCCTGCCCTGCTAAGATCAAGATCCCAGCAGGATCTGGAACAGACTGAGTTGTCTAGCTCTAGGATGGGATCATTTTCCCCTCATATACCTAAGGACTGTAGAGCCCTCCCTTCAAAAGGCCAAATCTTTGCCTGTTTGGGACTGATAAACTCTGCTGACCTCACCTTGATGACTCCCTGAGAACCTGCCCCATCACAAAGTATGTAAGTACCCAGGGTCATAGCTTGATTGGTATGCAATGGGATCTTCGCTGAGTGGCTTCAGAACCAGCACTGGCCTTTAAGTTAGAAACTGTATCAATCTGGATTAATTCCTTTACCTAGTGACTCACTGAGACACTATCTTGTGCAACTTGAGTATCACCAGAGGATCTAGTAGTGACTAAGCCTGATAGGCAGCTGAAGGGTGTAGGCAGGATAAGCAAATCTCAGGATACCTTGGGACATTTGCTGACCTCCACTAGGCCAGATGCTAGTAAAAGCTGTCTTTGGTGTACAGCTTGATCCTTTCCACATACCCAGGCCAAGCAGAGGCAGCCACAAAGTACAGTTTACACACTGTAGCTCCAAACAGGTTGCCCAGGGCCAGTCACAAGCAGAGTCTGACATTTACTACACCAGAGTCCCTCCCAAGAGGCCCCAGAACAAACATACTCAGTGGCCAGCTTCAGACAACATTAGAGCAGAATCCAATTAGCTTCAAAAGCAGCATATCCAAAGGAAGATCTCAACAGGCACCAGATCCTGCTGAGGCAAATTCCACTTCTTGTGATAAGCACCTGTATAGCAGCTCATGCACTGAAGTTATGGGTCAATCCTTACAATCAGCAAGCCTGAGTGTTGACACCATACAGAAATAGGCCAACAGAAATCAAGACTCAAGTACAACAGGAGAGCCCATATAACCCACATAAGGGACATTCCTGGAGCACCCAGCTCAGGTGATGAAGATTGTATCACTGGGTCCCACAGGACACCTATTCTACAAGGCCACTCTATCAAGACTGGAAGTCACAGAAGATCTATCTAATACAAAGAAACAAATGCTAAGAGGTAGCTCAAATGGGAAGACAGAGAAACATGCTCCAAATGAAAAAGCAGAATAAATCTCAAGAAAAGTAGCTAAATGAAAGGCAGGCAATCCATTTACCAGATACAAAGTTCAAAACAATGGTTACAAGAATGATCAAGGAACTTAGTGACAACTTGAACAAAGAGACTCTAAGCATAAAAAAGGGCACAGAAATAAAAATGAACCTATCAAAAACAAAGAATAGACTACCTGAAATGTAATATACACTAGAAGGAAAAAATAGGAGATTAGATGAAACAGAGGATTAAATCAGCGATTTTTGGTAGACAACGTGGCAGAAAACACCCAATCAGAGCAGCAAAAAGAAAAAGGAATTTTAACAAATAAGGATAATTTATAGGGCATTTAGGACAATATGAAGTGTAACAATATCCAGAGTACTAGAAGGAGAAGAGAGAGAGTGAGCAATGGATTAAAAAACTTTTCTTCAAGAAATATTAGAAGAAACTACAACTTTCCTAACCTGGAGAAGAAAAAAGGCACACACTTCCAGAAAGTACAGAGTCCCAAATAAGACGAACCCAAGGAGGCTCACACTAAGCCACATCATAATTAAAATGGAAAAAACAAAGAGAAAAATTTTAAAGTAGCAAGAGAAAAGCAATTACTTACCTACAAGTAGCTCACATAAAACTGTCCAATGATTTCTCAACAGAAACATTTCATACCAGAAGGGAGTGGCATGAAATATTCAAAATGATGAAAAACAAGGATCTACAACCAAGACTACTTTATCCAGAAAGGCTATCATTTAAAACTGAAGGACAAATACAAGAGTTTCCCACAAAACAAAAAGCAAAAGGTATTTGTTACCACCAAACCAGTATCACAAGATATATTACAGGGCCTTCTTTAAAAAGAGGAAGAAGAAAAAGAAAAAACAGAGGAACACATTCATAAAGCATAAAATGGCAATAAATGTGTACCTATCAGTAATCACTTTTAATGTAAATGGCTTATATGCTCCTAACAGAAGACAAGGGTAGCTGAATGGATAAGAAAACAAGACCCATATATATGCTGTCTATGCAATCTACCTCAGAACACAGAGACACATAGACTAAAAGTAAAGGGATAGAAAAGATATTTCACGCAAATAAAAATGAAAAAATGCTGGGGTTGTGATACGTATGCCTGGCAAAATAGATTTTAAACCAAAGACTATAGTAAAAAACTAAAAAGAACACTACATAATAATAAAAGGAGAAATCCAACAAAAGGATATATCACTTTTAAACCTTTATGCATCCAACATAGGAGCACCTAAATGTATAAAGAAAATCTTGATGGACATCAAGAGAGAGATTGACAGTAATACAGTCATAGCAGGAGATTTCAACGCTTCTTTGGCATCAATGGATAAGTCTTCCAGACAGAATATCAACAAGCAGGCAGTAACCTTAGAGGAAACACCAGACTAGATGGATTTAATTGATATCTTTAGAACCTTTCACCCCAAAGCAGCAGAGTACACATTCTTTTCAAGTGCACAAAGAACAATTTCTAGGATAAATCACATGTTAGAACACAGAACAAATCTCAATAAACTTAAGAAGACTAAAATCATATCAAGCATCTTCTCTGACTGTAATAGTAAGAAACCGGAATTCAATTACAAAAAAAGACAAAACTGAAAAAAAACTCCATAAATACATGGAGAGTAAGTAGCGTGTTACTAATCAATGAATGGGTTAACAATGAGAAAAGGGAAGAAATCAAAAGGTTACTTGAGACAAATGAAAATGAGAACACAACTCCAAATCTATGAGGCACAGTTAAAGTAGTCCTAAAGGAAAATTCATAGCATTACAGGCCTACATCAAGAAACAAAAAATGTCAACATTCTAACTTTACATCTAATGGAACTAGGAAAAGAACAAAAGCAAAATCTAAAGTGAGTAGGAGAAAAGAAACAGTAAAGATCAAAAGTAAAACAAAAGATCAATGAAACCAAGAGCTGTTTTTTGACAAGATTAACAAAATTGACAAACATTTAACCAGATTCATCAAGAACAAAAGAGAGAAGATCTATAAAAATAAAACCAGAAATGAAAGAGAAGTTGTAAACCTCCAGTCAAGATGGAGTCATAGGTAAACATAGCTTGACTCCTTACACAAGCACATCAAAATTACAATGAAACTATAGAAATACCATCATTTAGAACTGAGTGAAATTGAGTGAAATCAAATTGAGTGAAATTCTGACAACTATGGAATTAAAGAAACCACAGCCATCCAGACCGGTAGGAGGGGCAGAGTGAGCTGGTCCCACATCCATGTGTGGTAGATAAACATTTGGGAGGAACGTCACGGAGTGAGGAGTTTCAGTCCCACACCAGACACCCCAGACCAGGGTTCCAGTGCCAGGAAGATAAGTCCCCATAACTTTTCACTGCAAAAACCAGTAAGGATTGAGTCAGTAGAAGAAACTTCTGGAATCCCAAGCAGTTCCTCTTACAGAACCCACACGCGAACTTACTCAGACTCACTCCCTCTGGACTTCAGCACTGGGATAACAACCAGTGACATAAGGGGAGGAACTGAAGTGTCTGGCATCAAGTCAAGAGCTGGGGGACAGCTTTCTCCCAGATAGGCAGAAGTGATTGTTCCTTTTCTGAACCCTCCCCAACAGAGCCACAGAGCCACAGAGCTACCTGGCGGGTGCCACATCGAGACTCTATCAGCCTGGCTAACACTGTTTGCCCCTCACTGGAAATCCTCTGACAATCCCACCCACCCAACTTATGGGTCAACCCAAGCTGTTAACAGTGGTTTTTCCAAAGGAATGGCTGGTTGGCTCATACTTCAGAACTGCCTCTCAAATAAGCAACAGCTGGTTTTAGCAAGCTCCCAGCCCATGAATATTTTGGTAAGGGGCCCCAGGCCTGACATTGGCAACAGCCAGCCGAGGTTCACAGCTTGGCTTCTCCTAAAAACCTCCATCCAAAACAATTAGCAGCCATCTGCTGGTTGCTTTATAGCTCATGTAGATGATGGCCCCAGGCAGAACACAGGTGGAAGCTTACCGTGGCCTGCACCACCCTGGAAACCCCAGTTTATGCACTCAGTGGACAGCTGCAGACCACATCAGAGCATCACTTCTTGTAGCAATATTTTCCTGATATGTCTCCTCAGTCAAGGAAAACAAAAGAAAAAATAATGTGACTACATCAAACTAAAAAGTTTTTGCACAGCAAAGGAATCCACCAACAAAATGAAAAAACAACCCACTGAATGAGAGAACATATTCTCCAGTAATTCATCTGATAAGAGATTAATACCCAAAATTGATTAAAAACTTATAAAACTCAACATTGAAAAACAATCTAATTAATAAATGGGCAAAGGATATGAACTGACGCTTTCCCAAGGAAAACATACATGTGGCCAATAGACATACGAAAAGATGTTCAACATCACTAATCATCAGAGAAATGCAAATTAAAACTATCATAGGAAAACTACAGTGTGATATAGAAAGGCTATTACATATAAAGAAAGGCTATATGTGATAGCCTTTCTCACATCTGTCAGAATGACTATCGTCAATAAATCCACAAACAAGTGCTGGTGAGGATGTGAAAAAGGGGAAGAATCCTGTTGCACTGTTGGTGGTAATGCAGACTGGTGCAGCCCCTGAGGAAATCAGTATGGAGTTACCTCAAAAAAATTAAAAATGGAACAGGCTTATGACTCAGTGATTCCACTTCTGGGAATTTACCCAAAGAACACCAAAACATAAACATGAACAACACAGAATCAAAAGCATAGACTGAGTGCTATCAGAGGGGAGGGACTGAGGGACTGGATGAGAGAAGGTGAAGGGATTAAGCAAAAAATTATAGATAGATAGATATAAATGATATAGATATAGATAGACATAGATGCACACACATGTATATATATGCACACATAGACACAGATAGCCAGTGTGGTGATAGCCGGTGTGTAAGGGGGTTGGGGTAGGTGGAGGTGGGCTAAGATGGTATAAATGGGGGTGGAAAGAGACTTTGTTTGGGGTGAGGGCTCATGATACAATGTGCAGATGGTTGCTGAGTTGTACACTTAAACCTTTATGGTTTTGTGAACCAATGTTACCCCAATAAATTCGACAGTGCACTGTTGGTGAGAATGCAGACTGGTGCAGCCACTGTGGAAAACAGTAGGGAATATCTCAAAAAAACCTAAAGCTGGAACTGCCCTTTGATCCAGCAATTCCACTACTGGGACCATACTCTAAGAATCCCAATTCACCAATTCAAAAGAACCTATGCACCCCAATGTTCACAGGAGCATTATTTACAATAGCCAAGTGCTAGAAACATCCTAAGTGCCCATCACTAAATAAGTGGATCAAAAAACTGTGGTACATTTACACAATGGAATATTACACAAAGGAAAGAAAAAAGTAACTCCTACCTTCCATGAGAGCATGGATGGGACTGGAGAGCATTATGCTAAGTGAAATAAGCCAGTTGATGAAAGACAAATACCGTATGATCTCACTTATAAGTAGAACCTAATCAACAAACCAAACAAATGAGCAAAATATAACCAGAGACATTGAAAAGAACAAACTGGCAGTGACCAGAGAGGAGCAGGGAGGGGAATAATGGGGGAAAGAAGGAAAAGGGGCAAGCAAAAGAACACAAATAGAGGACTCACGGGCACGGACAAGGGGAGATAAACTGGCTATGTGAGTGGGGGTGGGGTGGGGTGAGCAATGGGGAAAAATGCAGGACAACTGTGAATGAACAACAATAAATTTAAAAAATAAATTACGTGAAATGGGAAAAAAATGAATAAAACTTTGTAATTTAAAAAATATTAATATTTTAAAGATACCTCTGAGACGAAATGTACAGTTCCCTCATAATATATACAAAGTAAATATGTCTGGAAGATGGTGCAAATACCCTAATTCAGAATTAAAACAGGTTCCAAAAGAATAACCTTTAGTACTTTAAGAATGCCACATGAAGTGTATGCTTTTAAGTGACTAAGGATCCATCAAAATGCACATTTGCCCCAGAAATTTCACATCTGTTAAATAAAATTGGTTTGACCTCTTCTACAGTCAAAGGTGAGTTACTTGAGAAGTAAGTAAGGGGCCTTTGAAGAATGAATGTGTGGGACCTACAGAGGCTGTGGAGTAAGACAATCTGTGTAGAAGAATTTTGAGGAATGGAGAGGTAGTGGTTAATATGATATTATATCACGAAAGGGCGTTGGAGATTGTCCATCAGTTTGCAAACATTGTTTTTTACATTATTCTAAAAAAAAAAAAAACACCCAACATATGAAAGCAACAAAACTGGAGCCAATCTAATTGAAGTGGGGGTTTGGACCAGAGCCACGCTAGGCTTTCTCTTTACCCAAAGCCTACACTCCTACTTCCATGGTGGCTGACAGAATCAACACCTATGGAATCCATAAAATACTTCCCAAAAGCCCCAGAGAAAACTTCTAGTGCACTGTAATACTTTTACTTTACTACACTTTACTACTGCTAAGAAAGATGCTGAGAGATGAAGAGCTTCCTTTTTGAAATGGTGAACTACATAAAAAGCAAATAAAAATAGCTAATTGACTGAAGATGGCAACAGAGTAGGATGGAACGGATTCCATTTCCCCCGTACACATGGGAGAAAATCCTGGCCGAGTTACGGAGGAACAGCGCAAACAGCCAACAGTTCCACAGCATATATGAAAACGGGGGACCAGAAATCCTAACAGTCACGGAAAAGCCAGACGGTAAAGAGATGGCCGCAGTACGATGGTCTCAGGGAAGGGAGCAAAGACAGGAGCAGCCACAGCTTCAGCCGGCGCACGGCACCTTCCGCCCGCCTCCAGGATCCTGGTGCGTCTTCCATGGACTCTGGGAGCCCTAGGCCTGCCAAAGGATCCTTGGAAGAGGGCTGGGTTATCACCTCCCTCCATCCCCAGCCAAGGAAAGTTGGGCGCTGGGAGAAACTTGTTTGCTAGAGTTTGCAGAGAGGATACTAAGGACAAAGCACCGAGATCAACCAGCCCTGGACTCTGTGGTCACCAGCCCTGGAGAATTGAGACACCCAGTGTGGTGCTCTGACTCTGATAGTCACTAGTCACCAGTCTGGCTGGGGGATTAAGCTGTACTGAGAAGCAGGTTTTCTAAAGAAGACAGTTTTTGGAAAGTAAACTGAAGGATTCTTCTGCAACAGCTGCTCGGCCTGCTCCCTACCCAGCCTGGCAGCGAACCGAACTTGGCACAGAGCCTGGAGTTCCCCGACAGAACTGTGATGGGTCTGTGCCCCAACCCGGAGGAACTAGGCAGCCTGGCTGGCAGACGCGCATGCGCATCCCAAAACCCAGCCCACAGTGATAACCCCCGGGAAAAGAGTGCTATGAGGAAGGCCTAGATCCCCTTCAAGGGGCGCTGGGGAGAGGTGACGGGTTGGCTTTTGGGAGAGTGCTCACAGAAAGACCACACTAAAGACCTCAGCCTGCTACAGCCAGAAAAACCAGTTTGGCCAGTTTGAAACCAAGAAGAGATTTTTTTTTTAAGTAATCTTTTTTCTTTTTAATTTTATTTTGTTTTATCTTTTAATATTTTTTCCTCTTTTTTCTTCTTTTCTGTTTTATTCCTTCTTTCTTTCCAAACATCACTTTTTCCTCCCTTCTCATGCCTTTTTGTTGTTGTTGTTTTTACCCACAAGCAACATGAACAACTTGGAACTGCAAAAAGACCAGAGCTGAACCCAAGGAAGAGGCTTCCCAACAGTAGAGTCAGAGAGACAAATTTCACTTTGCTATAGCAGAGAAGCCACAAATTGCTTCATATTTCTATTATTTTTTAAAAATTATTCTCACTTCTTTTACATTTTAGTAGTATCTTTGTAGTCCTCCTCTTTCTATATAGGCTTCTTTGCCCTGCCTGGTTATATTGTATCATTTGACAGGTTTCTCTTGTTCTCTCCTCCACAGTGTATTGCTAATTTTCTACACTTCACACCACTTGTGTTCCTTTAGCATACTACGCAAAGTTCTATACCTCTTATTCAGACAGATCACATAGAGTCTGTCATGTGATTGTTACTCTAATATTATTGTAAATAATAGCTGTTCTATACAACTGTAAATACTTCACAACACATCTCCTGAATCTTAGTCCACTTGACAGTTTCCTGAATTCTATTACTGGAGTAATTCATTCTATTTGCTCATACACTACACCTATTTACTATCCTTTATTCTCACCTTACCCCAATCTGACCTACCGCAACCTCACTGCTTTCTAGATCCAACTCACTAGCCTTTCCTCTACAACGAGAGACTTATCTTGTGTCCATCCTTTCTAAAAAGTGGCTAGTTGGGTTGAAGATTATGGTTAACACTGTATAGCCAAAGGATCTCCTATCTCTTCTCTACTAGCTGTGACTATAAATATCATAAAATACTCTCTTACTGTCATGAACCATTTTGCCCCCCCCCCCAATTGATCACAGACACACAAAAAAGGAGTAGGTGGAAGCGGAGAATGCCAGGATAACTGAAGGAGACTGCACCACTGAATTTCACAGGTATTATACCACAGAAGTTCACACCATAAACCCAGGGAGTAAGAACAGATCAATTTAAGAAGCTGAGGCCAACAAGAAGAGTCTCACAAACAATGGGAAGACAAAGAAACAATCCCCAAATGAAAGGAAAGGAGGAAGCCTCAGGAAGAATGTTAGATGAAATAGAGGCAAGCCAGCTATCAGATACTGAATTCAAAGCACTGGTTATCAGGAAGTTCAAAGAGCTCACAATGAGCTGCCAGAAACTACAGGGGACCTACAATGAACTCACTGCAAACTATATCAACATGAAAAAGGAAAGAGAAACTATCAGCAAGGGACAAGAGGAAATGAATAATATCATCATTAAAATGGCAAAATTCCAAGACAAAGAGAAAATCTTAAAGGCAGCAAGGGAGAAAAAGGAAGTAACATACAAGGGAGCCCCATTAAGGTTACCTGCTGACTTCTCAATGGAAACGCTCCAAGCAAGAAGAGAATGGCAAGAAATATTCCAAGTAATGAGAACCAGAGGACTACAACCCAGGCTTCTTTACCCAACAAGGCTCTCAATCAAGATAGAAGGCCAAATAAAGAGCTTCTAAGACAAAAGAAGCCTAAAAGAATATGCCTCCACCAAATTAGCTCTGAAAGAGATGCTAAAAGGACTGCTTTAAGGAAAGGAAGAAAAAGAGAGAGACAGAGAGGAACACAGGTACAGAAATGGCAATGAGTAAGTACTTATCAATAATAACCTTAAATGTAAATGGATTAAATGCTACAATCCAAAGACATAGAATAGCTGAATGGATAAGAAAGCATGACCCACACATATGCTGCCTATAAGAGACCCACCTCAGGACAAAAGACCTACACAGACTAAAAGTGAAGGACTGAAAACAAATTTTCTAAGCAAACAGACAAGAAAAAAAAAAAAGCCAGGGTATCAATACTCGTATCAGACAAAATAGACTTCAAAAAAAGGGCCATAAAGAGAGACCCAGAAGGTTACTTCATAATACTCAAGAAAAGAATCCACCAAGAAGACATTAACATCGTAAATATATATGCACCCAACATAGGAGCACCCAAATATATAAAGAAAATCTTAGAGGACTTCAAGAAAGATATTGACAGCAACACAATTATACTAGGGAATTTTAACACACCACTGTCAAAAATAGACAGATCTTCCCAACAAAATATCAACAAAGGTATTGTGGCATTGAACAACGCCCTAGATGAAATGAACTTAACTGATATATATAGAGCCCTTTATCCCAAAGAAGCTAAATACACATTCTTTTCAAATGCACATGGAACATTTTCAAAAATAGACCACATGATAGGACACAAAACAAGCCTCAACAAATTCAAGAAGTTTGAAATCATACCAAGCATTTTCTCTGACCACAAGGAACTGACACTGGAAACCAACCCCAAAGGAAAAAACCCAAAAGACTCAAAATCATGGAGATTGAATGGCATGCTATTAAACAACGAATGGGTCAAGAATGAAATTAGGGAAGAAATAAAAAAGTTTCTGGAAACAAATGAAAATGAGCTGTCAACAACCCAAAACTTATGGGACACAGCAAAGGCAGTCCTGAGAGGGAAGTTCATAGCAATACAGGCTTACCTAAAGAAAATAGAAACATTTCAAACAAACAACCTAACCCTATGCCTGCAAGAGCTCAAGGAACAATAACAAAGACAGTCCAGACCAGGTAGAAGGAAGGAAATAACCAAGATCAGAGCAGAATTAAATGACATAGAGACTAAAAGCACAATTCTAAGGATCAATGAATCCAGGAGCTGATTCTCTGAAAAAATAAACAAAATCAACAAGCCTTTAAGTAGGCTCATCAAGAAAAGAAGAGAGAGGACCCAAATAAACACAATCAGAAATGAAAGAGGAGAGATTACAACTGATACCACAAAAAAAAGGGGGGATTGTAAGAAATTACTACACAGATCTGTATGCCAAGAAACTGGAAAACCTAGGTGAAATGGACAAATTTCTAGAAAAATATAATCTTCCAAAACTCAATGAAGGAGAAGCAGAAAGCCTGAACAGACTAGTAACAGCAGATAAAATTGAAGCAGTAATCAAAAAACTCCCGTCACACAAAAGCCCTGGACCAGATGGTTTCACAAGAGAATTCCACAAAGCATTTAAGGAAGAGCTAACCCCTATTCTCCACAGACTATTCCAAAAAATCCAAAATGATGGAAGACTCCCAAACTCTTTCTATGAAGCCAGCATCATCCTAATTCCAAAACCAGATAGAGACACAACAAAGAAAGAAAACTTCAGTCCAATATCATTGGTGAACATAGATGCTAAAATCTTCAACAAAATTTTGGCAAATTGCTCCCAACAATACATTAAAAAGATCATACACAATTACCAAGTGGGATTCATCCCAGGGATGCAAGGATGGTTCAATATTTGCAAATCAGTAAATGTAATACATCACATAAACAAAAGCAAAGACAAAAATCACATAATTATATCAATAGATTCGGAAAAAGCTTTTGATAAGGTACAACACCCATTTATAATAAAAACACTCAGCAAAGTTAGAATAGAGGGAGCATTCCTCAATATAATAAAGGCCATATATGAGAGACCTACAGCCAACATCATATTCAATGGGGAAAAACTAAAAGCTTTTCCACTAAGATCAGGAACAAGACAAGGTTGTCTACTTTCACCATGTCTAATCAATATAGTATTGGAATTTTTAGCCACAGAAATCAGACAAGAAAAGAAAATAAAAGGTATCCAAATTGAAAAGGAGGAAACACAACTGTCACTGTTTGCAGATGACATGATAGTGTACATGGAAAATCCTATAGATTCTACCAAAAAACTGCTCGAACTAATTAATGAATCTGGCAAAACAGTGGGTTACAAAGTCAATATCCAGAAATCAAAGGCATTTTTGTACACCAACAATGAAACAGCAGAAGCAGAAATCAAGAAAAAAAATCCCATTCAATATAGCAAAAACAACAATAAAATATCTGGGAATAAACCTAACCAAGGAGGTAAAAGACCTGTATGCAGAAAACTATGTAACACTGAAGAAAGAAATCAAGGAAGACACAAACAAATGGAAACATATACCTTGTTCATGGATTGGAAGAATTAACATCATCAAAATGTCTATACTACCCAAAGCAATTTACAGATTCAGTGCAATACCTATTAAAGTACCAATGGCATATTTCACAAACATAGAACAAACATTTCAAAAATATATATGGAACCATAAACAACCCCAAATAGCAGCTGTAATTTTGAGAAAGAAGAATAAAGTAGGAGAGATCACAATACCTGATATCGAACCCGAGTCTCTACAGTGAATTAACATTCGACCAAGAGGGTAGTAACATAAAATGGAGTAAAAATAGCCTCTTCAACAAATGGTGTTGAGAGAACTGGACAGCTACATGTGAAAAAATGAAACTTGAGCACCAACTTACACCATACACGAAAATAAATTCAAGGTAGATAAAAGACTTAAATGTAAACTGTGACACTATTAAAGTCCTAGAAGAGAACATCGGCAGGAAAATCTGAGATATTTCATGCAGCAACATTTTTACTGATATGTCCCCTAGAGAAAAGGATATAAAGGAAAGAATAAACAAATGGGATCTCATCAAAATAAAAAGCTTCTGCACAGCTAAAGAAAACAGTATTAAAGTAAAACAAGAACCAACCATGTGGGAAAACATATTTGCCAATGATACCTCAGACAAAGGTTTAATCTCCGAAATATACAAAGAACTTATATGACTCCACTCTAAGAAGACAATCAACCCAATTAAAAAATGGGAAAAGGACTTGAACAGACACTTCCCCAAGGAGGACATACAGAGGATCCAGAGACACATGAAAAGATGCTCAATATTGCTAGCTATCAGAGAGGTGCCAATTAAAACCACAGTGAGATACCACTTTACACTGGTCAGAATGGCTATCATAAACAAATCAACAAACAATAAACGTTGGAGAGGTTGTGGGGAAAAGGGGACCCTAGTTCACTGTTGCTGCGATTGCAGACTGGTACAACCATTATGGGAAACAGTATGGAATTTTCTAAGAAAGCTAAAAATGAATATGCCTTTTCAAGCAGCAATTACACTGCTAGGATTATATCCTAAGATCCCTGAAACACCAATCCAAAAGAACCTACGCACCCCAATGTTCATAGCAGCACAATTTACAATAGCCAAGAGTTGGAAGCAACGTAGGTGCCCATCAGTAAATGAATGGATCAAAAGACTATGGAACATTTACGCAATGGAATCCTATTCAGCAGAAAGAAAGGAGGAGCTCCTACGCTTTGCAACAGCATAGATGGAACTGGAAAGCATTATGCTGAGTGAAATAAGCCAGGCAGTGAAAGACAAATACCATATGATCTCACCTTTAACAGGAACCTAAACAACAAAACAAACAAGCAAGCAAAATATAACCAAAGACACTGAAATACAGAACAGGCAGACAGGGACCAGAGGGGAGAGGGGAGGGAATTTCAGGGGAAAAGAGGAAGGATTCACAGGAACAAATATAAAGGACATATGGACAAAAACTAACAGGAGTGGAAATGGGAGGGAGGTGGGGAGCATTGGGGGAGGGGTGGGCTGGGAAGGGAGTAAAAGAAAACTACTTGAACAATAATTAAATTTTAAAAAACTTAATAAAAAAAAAAATCTTTGTTCCGTGAGTCCCAGGAGTTCACGGTTAACCTAACTCTAGGGGCTGACTGGCAAACTTTCTTTGGGTAAAAAACTTAAAAAAATAGTTAATTGATTTTAAAACAATTCACTAAAGCTATTCCAATGCATCAATAAATTCAACACTAATTTGACATTTAGAGCATTTAGAATTTATACTGAATTAAGCTTCTGATCCTTTAAACTTTGGGTTCATTTCAATCCTTTTTATGTATAAGGTTTATAAAAACTCTAAGAACTCAGCAATTAACTAAAGCTAGCTTTCATGAGTAGCGTAAGTATATTCTTGGGTTATATTTATCAATAACTTCTACTTATATCAATAAAACAGCCTTAGATGGTAGTGCTTGAAGAGTCTATAATTTTTAAATGCAATTATAAATTATACAAATGGTGATTTGACAGCAGGAAGCTACTTAATTTTACAGGCCCTTAAAAATCTGTCTAAATACTGTTTGCAAAGTACACACAACAATGTATTTAAATAAATTTACCTCAAGTTTCTTTGCAATACAAGTTCAAATTTAAGTCTGTTTTAAAAGTCATTCTTAGAAGGAGCTCCTACCCTTTGCATGGATGGGACTGAAAAGCACTATGCTAAGCGAAATAAGCCAGGCAGTGAGGGACAAAAACCATATGATCTGACCTTTAACTGGAACCTAATCAACAAAGGAAAAAAGCAAACAAAATATAACCAGAAACATTGAAATTAAGACCAATCTAACAATAACCAGAAGGGAGGGGGAGGGGACAGAGGGGAGAAGGGTTTTCAGGAACTACTGTAAAGGACACGTGGACAAACCCAAGGGGTGGGTGTGGAAGCGAGGGAGGTGGGTTTGGCTGGGGTGGGGGCAAAATGCAGACAGCTGTAACTGAACAACAATAAAGTAATTTTTAAAAATTAAAATAAGTAAATAAAAATCTTTAAAAAATAAAATAAATAAAAATCATTCTTAGAAAATTTTGTTTTGAATGGTTACGTCTACACGATGTACCGCCTGTTATTTCCAAGGGCTGCTTACTTGACACCTGATAGTTCTGGTTCACCGATGTGTAGGTAAAGTTTCTCAGCATAAGACAGTATCGTAACCACGTGCTAATTTAACAGGTAAGAGAAACATGCAAAGTAAATCGGGGTTCGGCAGTAAACAGGTGGGCTCTTAACTCTGGCTCCTGCCTCGGGCCTAAGCTTCTTGTTTCTCCACGTATTAAAATCAGAATAATTATACTGACCTGAGCTGGGTTATTAAGCCAGTGTCTGGATTCCAAATGCAGCTTTTTTTGGCCACTGCGTCGTGTAAGGACTGGGACGCTGCCAACCACATTTCCGCTTTAGCACCAGGGCTGCCGCAGGGGCAACGGAAAACTGCAGGAGGGAGAAGGGCTGGCTCCTTCCACTTGCTTCCGGTTTCTAAGACCGCCACCTCTCCAGTGACCCTTATCACTGTCTTGTGGCTGCGAGATTCCAATCCTCGGATTCACCGCTGCCGCGCCCCCAACCTCTCAGGCCCAGCCTGGTGTGTCTTCACAGGTACTAGCGCAGAACCAGAGCTACCTCCTCAGACGTCCGGTCCAGCACCAAGAAGCAGTTATCTGGGTTCCTGGAACCTCTGCACCAGTCAAGCCATTCCCCTCCTCAAGGTCTGCCCAAGCCCTTTCTCTGAGTTTTTGAGGCAGCAGCACCAGCTTCTAGATTTTAAATAACCCCATCCCTTCCCTTTCTTGACCCTGACCTAGGAGTGCTAGCTATTTCTTGCAGTTCCTATCTCGGTGTTTGCTCAGTGTTACTCTTTTGCCTTTTTCAGTTCCTTACATACTGATGCTTTATAATAAGTTCTTAGTTTAAAAAAAACAAAAATCTGGTCCGATTACTGTTTTCCTGACTGGCCCCTGACTGATACCAGCTGACTCCCAAGAAAGCAGAATCTCAAGGTGAGGAGACTCTGATCGCACCCTGTCCTTGGACACAGCACTGACCCCAGGGTAATCAGGTAATCACCTGTGGTTGATTACAATGAGGTGCCTACCTAAGCAAGTGGCTTCTGGGACCCACTGGCTGTTGTGTTTAACCACTGTGACTGCAAGGATATGGAATGGGATGATTACGGGAAAAAAAATCATCTCAGTGATAAAGAACCCAAGAACTTCACAGGCAGTTCTAAAAGAATCTCTTCATTCTGGTAGTTACTCTGTAGAATGCGTCATCACAACATAAGCTGAATTCACAACATTGCTAAATCTCTACAGTGAGAGTTAGGGCATTGACTGGAAAGGAATGAGACCCTGAGATTTGGAATGATGACATTGGGCTGGACCAGACAAAACAGAAAGTCTGGAGATTCCTGGTCCAAGCTTCCGTATTCTAGTAACTCCAACCTTTGCCCTTTATTCTCCAACCCTAAGCGAGAGAACTATTTTCTGTGCTCTAATTTAGGGGTCTTCTTTTGCATGTTCACTACACTGATAGCTGTCAAACAAATCCCTAACATTAAAATCTGTTTGGTAAAACAAACAAACAAACAAACATCATCTGGTTTCTGTTTTTCCGACTGGATCCTGAGGGACACACTGCCTTATTTTGAGGATGAGATAACGTGACACATAGATCAGTACATCCTACGTAGAGGACACTCAACAGATAGTGGCCATTTCCTGCTGACCACATCTCTATTATGCTACTTTGAGTTAGGTAGGTCATAACTTCTCATGGAACTTGAACGTCAAACTTAGGAAGAAATTAATTACTCTCATCCTCCTTACTTCTCACAGGGGCTCATAAGTACTCCAGCCACCATCTCGTGCTAGCAGTTAGGAAGGCCTGGTGCTCACTATTGGTAAGTCCAAAAACACTGCCTGAAAGAAAACATACTTATTTTCTGTTATGGGGTATTCTTAGGACATTATTCTAAATGGGCCTGAGACCCCTGGCATTACAAAGAATTATTCAAGTTCATGGGAACTGATGGGACTAACAGATTGTGTCGATCCCAGCTAAAATATACTGAGTCAAGGGCCATTCTGAATAACAGAGTAGTCACTACACTGAGGATAGAAATAAACTGTGAACCCTACGCTTTAGTCCTCTAATATTTATCTATGAACCCCTAAGGTCCAGGATTCATCAAAAAGTCATCAAAATAACTCACTCTCGGCAGTGCAGCATTATATGTGAGAGAAAGTAAAGAGAAAGGATGCCTTTGATTTGTCCTAGTTAATATTCTGCTATTTCCTTCCATGGCAATCAAGAAAATCAGCATGCAGTTCAGCCTACGACAGGCAGGTGTTTATACACACATTATTTATGTACACACACATATGTATACTGGGTTATATATACACATACATATATACGTGGTCTTTTCTCACAAATAAACTTTCAGCAAACAAGTTAAATATAAATATACATAATTATTTATATTTAACTTATTTATATTTATATTTAAATATTTATGTATTTATATATAAATATTATATATTTAATATTTAAAATAATATTAAAATATTAAATATATTTAAATATTTATATTTAAATATAAATAAGTTAAAAATATTTTTAAGGATACAGCATGCATAGGAAAAGTTCCTATGAAAATATTTTATAAAATAGAACAGAAATATCAAACTGTATTTTCAGAGGGTTCGGCTGGAACAAAGACAGGATTTACTGACGTGAACAGGAGAAGTAATCGAGCAGAGCTCCCTTTTCAGTCTCACCTTATTTTGCTTCTTCATCTGTTCCTCAGAATAATTTGCTGTACAGCTTGGCCCCAGGGTTCTAAATTATAGGGGACCTTGAGTCTTCAAGACTGAAGCATTTGTTCTTTTACTTAAAGGCAACTATATTAAGTTACTGAATATGTCTGAGCAGAAAAGAAGCATTGAATTGTGAGGAAAACTTTAATTTCTAATTACCAAATTGAGAAAAACATAAGTACATCATACATCTTGTTAACTTTTCTTAGAATGAGCAGTATAAAAAGAAATCATTTTATATAGCAGGGGTGCCAGTAATAAGCTGGCTTATTAGTGAATAAAGTATTTACACCATTTAGACAAATCTGCCTCATTATCACTCTCTGACTTACTGCTATCACAGTAATAAGTAATTATTTCCTTTTATATTAAGTCTACGGTACAATATAATAAATGTGATTCTTGTCTGGAGTAACTGGCTTTATCCAAGCCAGAAAAAAAGCACATTATTGAAAACTCCTTTTCATATTTAGAGGAAGGACTATTAACCAAATATTTGAGCATTCGATTTTGGACAAACATTTTCAGCTCTGTTCAATTACTGTAGAACCAGGATAGAACGGGGCTTTAATTTTCAAATGATGGTCTGGGGAGCCCTGCCAATGTATGTACTTCTTGGGAGGTTCAGGTAGAGCTTGGCATCACCCAACAGCAGGTACCAGAGCCTGCTGGGACCCCAGTGTTAGCCTCCAACTGCCTTTGGGGGAATGAGAACACGGCAGGGTGGAAAGACCAAGGACAGAAGTCAGGCACACCAGGCAGAGGTCACTGGAAACAGGGAAGAAAGACAGCAGAGCCCAAAGGAGAAAGGGAGGAGGTGGAAGTGAAGGAGAGGAAGAGGAGAAAAAAAAGCATTTGAGAGGACATGTGACAAGGTTATCAAAAGATGAGATTGATGATCAGAGGAAATACAGGAAATATAGACAGAATGTTTAAGAAAACATAGGAAGATATCTCATGCACAACAATTTGAAGACAAGGGGATATCTGACTGCTTAAATTTTAAATTTCTAAATTTAAAGGAAAAGCTTTCTGACCTGTGCCCACAGTCAGATCTAAGTGGACTGCTTTGGCTGGTCCTCACAGCCAAGTCTCATAGACCACCATGCCCACTCAGGGAGCATCTTCTTGTGAAGGGAATATGCAAGTAAACTTTTGTAGTGCATTTTAATTTGTGGTTCCATTAAATTATATAAGAAATAGGGGGGAAAAAACCTTAGATCCCATTGTCTTGAGCTCATATAACATATTTAAAGGCCTTTAATTGATGTATTCCTTAGTCTTTATATTATTACTCCGAGGTAGATGGGAGATCTGTAGTTTGATCCCCGTTCTACAAAAACAAAATCAAACTTAAGACAAAGAATTAAATCACCTCTCCACAAACTCTAGAGTAGAATGATTTGCCTCAGCTGTCCTGATTGAATCAGATATGAGAAGACTACGCTAATTCCTTATGTTGTGACTGATGAAAATGTTTAAAGTTATCCGAACTACAAGTAAGTTCAATTTGGCCAAATGCAACCACATTTCAAACTTAATACCCTGAGTGCAAAACCGGAAAGATTATGCCTTTTACTTCCAGTTTTCTTTATTTGACTATCTCCTTTTATGCTGAACATTAGCCCATAACTGCTGTTGTTTGTTGACATCATTATTTTTGCTCATACACTTTGGCTAAAAGAGTGTCCATTTCCACAGGCAAAGAGTCAAGAGCTGCAAGGCAGAGCCCTCCTCTCCAGTCCGGCTTCCACAACGGCAAGCCTGAAGGCATTTCTTGGATCCTGCATTCCTGGGTCTTTTTGTGACATCATAAATTCAGTAGCCAGTCAAGTGTGGCACAAAACCTCACGCACTCTGGGGAGAGAGAAGGGCAGTAGACACACTTCTTGCCTTCAGGGCACTTCACATGGCTGATAAAATTGTCTGGTTCCTTCTTTTTAAAACTTGCTCTTCTTCAGCTCTTCTGCAGGAGTATTACTCTTCTGGTTTCTATTTCTTTGTGCCAATGTGTTATTTTCTCATTATTATTTTAAATACTGAACTAAATAAACTCTAGAGTATTGCAAATCAGTACTTCCTCAAAAAAGAATGTGCTCATTTAGCCCATGATTTACTATTCCATTGGCCTTCACGACAGAATAAGCAAGATGAGACTTTCTAAGGTAAAATTTTTACAAGTTATTTAAAGTAAATTCTGTGGTTTTAACAGCCCAACTTGAAGTGAAATCTCCCACAGAAATACAGCAGCGTTGGCAAAATCCTCAGCAATCATGGAGCCTCAGAGCCAGCATGACAACATGGGAGGAACAGGATGCTGAGTCATAAATGTGACTGAAATACAAATAACAAAACATGTGGCTTTCTAGTCTCACACGATGCTGGAAGACAAAACTGTCAACAAACTACCTTATAATATGCAAGAGGAATGCCAAAAGTGGCCACTAAATTATGTGTTTTTCCGTAGCCATGCAGCTATCCTGGCACTTTGGTTTTTGTTTTTCAGATTTTCGTTTTTTATTGTCTGTAATTTGGCATGAATTGTGAGCTTCTGGGGCTCCTCCAACATGGGACTGAAAAACTGCTGCAGCTGAAAGGACAAAGAGATGGTCAGGCAATCTAACTTCTCAATTAGACAAAACAAGACAGGGTTCATGCTAAGTTGCAACATGCTTTTGCAAAAGGCTGATGACAGCTGGAGTGGGCAGAAATCTGTCAAGACCACCTACCCTGAAGAATCAGATATGGACTGAAAGCTCCCTGAAGTGGGACTTCCATCTATTTTATTCACTGTTCTATTCCCCAAGCACCTAGTAGGTGCTCAATAAAGATTTACTGAATGCATAATGGATATCAAACAAGATTTGTGGACAGAGATCCAGTGAGATCTTTTTTCATTTCAAAAGAAACTTTGCAACTTTCAAAGCTCAAAACTGGCATGCAACATTTGTGTCCTCACAGATATTAACCTTTATTTAAGAATATTTAGATAGTGGATTTGTTCATTGGCTGAATTCCTTCATTGGATCAAACATTCAGCTATAGGAACATATGCAATATTATGTACAAGCCAGACCTCAGTCGACTTATTAGTTATATTCCACGTCTATTTCTCTGTCAATGAATTAGAACTCAGAACATGAGAGATGACAGCGTACCATGCCAGGTCACAAAGTATCATCACTCAGACCCCAATGCACTTGAATTGACTAGTAATAGGGCTATCAAGGCTACTTACACTGTAAAAGAAGAAGAAGGTTCTAGGAAAAAGTAGATTAAGGAACCAGAAAAACCTCCCACCATCTCCCACACCTGTCCACACCTGCCAAGCAGTGAGAGCCACGTGCCCACAGCCCCATGTGATTGCGTTCCTGCAGCGGGTGGGAGGGGACTGAGGGTCTGTGGTGTTCTAGGTGACATTTCCTTTGCCCTTGAGAGCACGAGTGAGACCAGGCCCCAGCAGGGCAGAGTGTAAGGAACAGAGCAAAAGCAGCAAAGGATGTACAGAAACCGTACTGGCAGAGAAGAAGGGACTTGTGGGACTTTGTTTTCATCCTCTTATTAGTAATTATTTTTTATGTTATCATGTGAATTAATACATTATAGTAGGACTGTTGGGCATTAAACGTTTTTTGACAAGGATTTTCATAATAGCTAACTTGTTTTTAAAATTGCAAAAATTTAATCACTGCTAAATCCACTTTTGCATTTTTTTATAAACTATCAGTGCCTACAGACTTTTCGAACTTTGAAAACTGCTCAGTTTACACAACCTTTATTCATTCATTAAACAACAAAACTGCCTTCTGTGGAGACAAAGACAGATGGATGCACTTTAGAAGACACCCACACAAACTCAGTCTTGATTTTAGGAGCTTCCCTTACAGTGTTGCTGGGTGTGCCCTGCACTCTCCTGTCCAGGAAGTCCCCATAAATCAGGTCCTGACAGCTCAGCCTCAGGCTAGCCCAACTGAAACAAAAATAATTCCTCTGGGATTTAGCGGTGCATCCTCTCTCTCATTATAACAACTACAGAACTCACTGCTTCTCTTTCTCTTGCCCTGGATCAAATTTCTGGCCTTTACAACCCACGCATTTATTTGTTTACTTGCTGAGGCAGGGGAGTTGAATTTCCTTTCTTATTTACACAAACCCTTTCTATTTTTATTAATATAGTTTCAGGCCATGGTTAACTTGTACTCTTGCATTTTTTAAAAATATGTAATCAGCTTTATTGCAATAAAATTTATGTACAATCAACTCTATCCACTTAAAGAGTACAAGTTGAGCTTCGCTCTTTGTACACACCTGTGAAACCATAGCCACAATCAAGACACAGACCATTGGCATCACCCACAAAAGTGTCTTCAGGCCCTTTCAGGCCATCCCTCCCTATGTCCCAGGCAACCACTGATTTACCTTTTGTTACTATAGATTAGTTTGCATTTCCTGGGAGATGTCTGTATTCTTTTACTCAGCATAATTATCTTGAGATGCATCCATGTTGCTACACAAACTTGGTTCCTTTTTTTAAAATTTTATTGTGGAGCATTATTCCATTGTGTGGATATATTACATTTTTCATGTCAATTTGCCTATTGAGGGACATTTGCATGGTTTCCAGTTTTTCACTAATAAAGCAAATCATTAGCGAATAAAGCAAATTATTTGTGAATAAAACAGCTATGAATGTTCAGGTACAAGTATTTGTGTGAACATGGGTTTTCATTTCTCTTCAGTGAAGACCTAAAAGTGAAATTGTGGGTCACATGTGTCTAATTAACATTTTAAAATATTGCCTGTTTTCTGAAGTCATTGAACCATGTTACATTCCCGCCAGTAGGGTAAGAGGGTTCCAGTTGCTTTACATCTTAACTAACCTTCGGTATTGTTAATCTTTCTAATTTTACCTACGCTCCTAGGTGTGTAAAGGTTGTACTTATATTTTACTCTTGTTTTATTTTGTGGGTGTGTGGCTTTTTGTAGACATTAGCTTTCTCCCCTCAGTTTACCTCAGTAATAGGATTCCCCTTTTCTTTCCAGAACTACCCCTCGCCTATCCCAGTGCTTGTGGTTTGGATAGGGCTGGTTCCAAATGTGGGCACATGACCCAGGCTAAGCCAATCAGAGTATTTTATTTCCTCTGGACCCAGTGATTGGTGCATCTGACCCAAGTAGGTCCAACCAGAGCAGTTCTCTCAGGGCTGGAACTTGAAGCTGGGTGAGAAAGGATTGCTCCTTCTACAACTGAGGGTGCTAAGGATCATAAGCCTGGAGTTATGCTGGCCTCCATACGGAGAACGCCTGCCTAAGAAGAACTTCAGTCCAGAATAAAGAAAAGCAAGCCCCATATTAGGTTGTAGAACACAGATAAAATTAAAATATGGTCTCAGTCCTCAGGGAGCTCATTTTGATAGAGAAGATGTATTAACACACTGTTTACTTTATAATGTGGTAAGTGCTATGATGAAAATATTGGTAGGATGATTTGGGAGTATGGAGGAAGAAAGGGTATACATCAGTATAAAAATTCCTGGAATAGTGGTGGGAACAGGGTCTTAAAGAATGACTAGGGCCCTGGCTGGTGTAGCTCAGTGGATTGAGCGCGGGCCTGCGAACCAGACAATCGCGGTTCGATTCCCAGTCAGGGCACATGTCTGGGTTGCAGGCCAGTTCCCAGCAGGGGGCACATGAAAGGCAACCATACATTGATATTTCTCTCCCTCTCTCCTTCCCTTCCCCTCTAAAGATAAATAAAATAAAATACTTCTTTAAAAAAAAAAAAAAGAATGACTAGGAACTGTCCAGTCAAGGACAGGGCTGGGGAAAGCACCCCAGGGGGAAGGTAGTGTGTTCCTGAAATCTAGAAAATGTGAAACAGGATTACCTCAGAAAATCTATTACGTGGTAAAGTACAGCTGGAGGGAAGCGTCTGCAGGTGTGTCTCTCTAGCTTTCTGATATTCAGTGGCAAGGTGGGCAAAAATGGAATCATGGAGGAAGGTAGGGGCCAGCTTATTAAGGACTTCATGTGCCAATGAGATTTTAAATTTTCCTAAAAACTGATAGGCTACTGAAGCTTTGGGGGTAGGACAATGTTCAGCAGCAGTGTGAAGAATGGATGGAGCAAGACCAGCCTGAGGCAGGGAGCCCGAGCCAGAATCTAGGGCAGTAATCTAAGTGAAAAAGAATGATCTCCAACCCTCAAGAGCAAGACAGAATAAAAAGAAAAACATCTAGTGCACAGTTATACTAGCACCAAGGGAAGCATAGAATGTAATAAATCAGATAAGCATATTATTTTTAATTTTAGCAACTCCAAATGACATAAAAAAGTGGCTTTCAAAATATTATAAATCACAATATCTAAAGTACTTACCTCCATGATCTGTGAATCTGTACTTATGGTTCTCCCTATTATATACATTAGAGTAACTAATGATTGAGTTCCGTACCTGCAAAACAACAAGATGCTAATCAAGGTCGGGAAATCTGTTGCAAGACAAAGCTATATTTTCTTTGCCTGAAGAATGCTGGTCATAGAGCCCCTTTTAATTTTTATCTCCAAAATCTAAGAGAAAACCTGTATGAACTAGTTTGCCTTCATCTTTTAATAGAAAATCTAATAGCACTAAAAAGTATTTATAGTTTAACACTGATTTGTATAACAGTTTATAGTTTACTTGAGTGTTAAAAGTTCTTATTAAAAACAATAACACTGACAACTGTTTTTATCTTTTTAAATGAAGTGGTTGGAATAGATGTCACATACCTCAAATTAAGAAAATTTATAAGGGAGTAAATAAATATGCAAATTATGCCCCTTAAAAACACAGTAGTTAACATGGGATCAGTTTCAGAAACTCTGACTAAAATACCCTGAAAGCTCATTTAAAAATTTGCATGTACATATGTTTCTTTGGAGAGAGGAGCCATATCATCTGAGATTCTCCAAATGCTGGTGATCATTCAGGGCTAAGTTCCTGGCTCTGCTCTACTCAGGCTCCCTCATACAAGCAGGGTCGCTGAAACTTCCTTCTTAGTTCAGTGTCCCTGAATACCCAGGAAGAATCATCTTTTAAAAAGCCACAAAGTGTTGCTATAGAGAAAACAGATACATACCTGCCCAAAGTGGTGTTCTGGCTAAAAAAGTAAATAAAGACTTTGGATGCGTTAAAAAAAAAAGAAAGAAAATTAAAATAGAGTCAATATGGACAGAACAAGAAATGGCTGACATGCCTTGATAGTTAATACACACTACTGATTTATTTCAAAAGTGTTTACTTGAAATTAAAAGTTGTGAGAGGTAGTATTGGCATAATACACAAACAAGAGTGAGAGAAAACAGTGCTTTTGTTCTGTTTAGGTTCCCAGCTATAACGTAAACTGTGTCTACTTGAGCACAGTGGAGGACAAGAGACAATCTACATATAATTCAGACAAGCAGACTTGTTTCTGTGGGGAAAGTGGGAATATTTCTTAGCCCTTCATTTTTATTGGCCAGATATAAAAAGCCTATGAGATGACTCAAGAAACTTGGCAAAATTTGCAAAGAAACCAAGTTTCCAACCTTTAAAAAAAAGTGGAAAACTATCTAGGTTAATAAATATGTGATTTTATTCTACCAGATCTAGAAGAAAAATTATCCCAAGAGGCAGGGCTCAATTTGAAGTTACCTTAGGCCACTTTTAAACTGTGAAAATGGGGAATAACATATAGTTAGGAGGCATTGTTCTGGACAGTGAGTGAGATAATACATGCTGAGGCACCTATCCGAGTCCCTGGACACCTCATTCCTTCCTGGTCTTGCAAGCTCCAAGAAGAGATGTTTTTGAGACAGAGAGGATCTGTCACTCTTGTGGGGAGAGCAATCCTTTTGAAATATTACTGAACAAGAATATACACTTTACAAATAGTTTATCTCCCAAGTAGTCAAATGCATTCTAATTACCATAAAGACAAGAGCCAGTGGGTGTCAGCATAGATACCCCTTTAAACATATTGATAACATTCAATGCCAGCATGGACACAGTGATTTGGATACTCTACTCTGGCTCGCCCACTGCCCCTCTTCTTTCTCCCATTTCCTCTCCCCTCCCCTCCCTCTCCCTCTTTCTGCTCTGTCTGACTTCCTGTGGCAACCACAGGGTCACCGAGGCATCCAGTCAATCCAGTGACAGGCGGTGGGAATGGGTCCACTCCAACATCTCAACTCACCCAGTTCCCCAGTGCTCCTATTTAACCCTTTCAACTCTCTGTTCCTTATTATAAAATACAACACAGTGCAAGTGAAAATAAGTACAGGTTTCAGGATTAGGACTTTAGGCAATATAACAATATTTGGAGGAGAAATCAAGTGTTCGGTTGAAGAAAGGGTAAATTTCATTTCAGACCAGCTGAGTTTGAAACTGATTATTCCTTATATATTCAAATAAAGCTAGGGTTTTCCCATAGGCTGTGAAGTCCACATTGATTTAAGAAAGCCAAAAGCCAGTTAACAGGGATGTTCAGAGCACAAATATAATTTCTACCACATTCAATAAAAAGTCACAAAAATCCTATTGTTCTATCTCTATCCACACATTCTTCCATAAACTCTATCCACATCTGCATTTACATACTGATTTTCCAGCAACCTGAGGGATGTCTTTACAGACAGTGGAGCTTCCTCCATTTAGATCAGTGCTCAGAAGACCATCTTTGGTTTCACAGTGAATTAATTACCCTTCCACAACCAGTGCAGTGCGTGCACCTGGGAGTGAGGGAGTGCCTGTACCTGGGGGTGAGGAGGGCAGGACCAAGCTAAAGGTGTTCTACTCAACCAAACACTCTAAAATACATTTTCAGGTTAGGCCTCCTGAGACAACGCCTGAGCGTGGATGAAGGGAGCAGATGTTCCTGAACTGCTACTGGAAGTGCACTCAACTTCACACTTGACCTGCCCTCTCTCCTCCTTAGTGCCCTCAGCTCCAGTCAGTGACCGTGACCAGTACCAAGTCAGTCTTTCAGTCCTTCCATGTGGAAGGTGACTTTTTCCAACTCTGCCTGTTCCCATCTCACTCAGTTCCCTTTCTCCCTTTTGAATGCCCAAAGCCCGCTCCACCTCCATCTCCACATTCTAATCACTTTATATCCCTGACAACAGCTTAATCTAACTGGGCCTTGGCATAGAAAAACCAAAATATGTTATTACTAGAAAGAACTTTAGGTCAATCAAATACATGTTATTTATTTTATAGAAGAGGAAGCCAAGGCCTAAATGTTCTTAGGCAAACAATGAATAGGTGTTGTTCCAGTTCCAGTTCCAAATGAGAGGTTTGAAGGATGTTCTCATCTGTCTTCCTCTTGATGCACCTGATCTACTAGCAAAATGGCATATTGTTTACATTAGCCTGTGTAGTATGTAGCAGGACTACAGATGTAAGGTGCTAGGTAAAGTCTATGGAAAACTAGATTTCCACCTACAGGGCTTCTTGGAGCCTTCATGGCTCACATACACTGTGAATTTACAGGGTTAAAACACACAGTTTCCAAACTGATTGGGCTATTGTCTTCTTGTTAACAGAAGGCTTATCACTATCTTGCATGCATAATGCTCAGCAGAACATACTGGAGAAACACTAATTTCAGTACCAACTTGCAAGTGATTAGTTACATGTTTAGCAAATCTAAAATAAATCCTTTCTACCTTTATTGGTAGAAAATAAATGGTTTGTGCTTAGTGTGAATATGGCCTGTGGCTGACAGGTAGCATACCACCTCTACAACAATACATAACAATCCTTAACACCTACCAGGACACACCAAGTGCCAAGAACTAGTAAATACTAAGTCTGGAAGTAACTGTGAACCTGTGTCTGCCACAGGGTCCCGCAGTACTTCCAACAGAAGGGAGAATGTGACAGCCTGTGCTGATTACAAGGCCTCCAGGCACATCATGCTGTATTTCTTAAAGAGACTGTTCTCTCAACATTTGAATTACAAAATCACTACTAGGTAGTTCAGCAGAATGTTCTGAAAGAGGACAGTCAAGATCTGTAGCGGAAGTGAATGACCTTGGGCAGCAGAGGGCAGATGGCTTCACAGACCTGGCAAAACCAGGCATTTCAGACCCCAGAGTAAGCCTGGGGCTGGAGCTTTTGTTATAAGCTGCAGGGGGAGATGACAGACACCAGCAGACACGCTTGTGAGGCTGGCATCTCTGAAGCCTCATGGAGCAAAGGGACCTACGGAAAAAATTCTGATTTATAGGCCAAGTTCCAAATTCCCAGTGAGAAGTAGGAGCTAGGAAGGAGGGGATTATCTTTAATAATTTTCAGCAAAAAATGAAGACACCATTTACCCCAACGTCTTAGGGATCCCGGGAAACTTAAGGAATGCATAAGGCCCCTGAAGCAATGAACCCAGAATGATGAATAACTTAAAACAGGAGGTAAAGGCAATTTTCTCAACATGTGAGTAGCCTATGTATATTCTACTGGTGAACCAGTAAATGGTATTATACAAATAAGCTGTTATCTATACACAGATAAATTTCTGATTTAAAAACCACATTATTTGGTGTTGTAATGATCAATAAATGTCCACAAAAAACTATCCCATTTCATTATTTTGTTCTTTTAAAGAACTATACTCACGTTCTTAAACATTTTTATTCCAAACATACCTTCTGTTTCAAAAGAACTTATTTATAAAAAGTATCTTCCAACTTTACAGGTGCTTGGACATGAACTATTGGCTACACTGTAACTGCTAACTGTACAGTGTGTGATTATGAGGCATGTGTGATTAAATAACATTCTAGAAAGACTAGCCAACAAGGGCATGAAGTCTAATATTTGCACATCAATATACATTTTACCCAATAGATAGGTTAGAAAGCAAGTAAACTAATCTTAAATAATGAGAAATATAAAAAAGTTCAAGAATATGGAATCCAGATATATCAAGGGAATGTGACAAATTAAACACATGAGCAACATCCAGGCTGAAGTCATAATGGGCATTGTTGTTTCTTAACGATTTGGTGATGTACTTCACAAAATAGATGAACAGATGATATGTGTGCATACCAAAAAAACGTGACTTGCTCTGATCTGTGTTTCAAACTTCTTAGCAGACACAATGGGGAAATTGTGGTATAAAACTATCCCATGCAAATCCATTTTCATAGAGAGCCAAAACTGAGGGTAAGTGACTCTTCCGTCACACTGACAGGAGACTGAATGCAGGAAAACATCACCACTTTTGTAGCCAGTGCAGAGGACTTTTGTGACCTAGCCAGACTAAAGCTGTGCTTCTAGCACCGAACCCATGCCCTAAATGAAAGGGCGGCCTCGCATTTCCTTCTTACCTTTCACTCACAGCTTGCCAATTGTTGACTAAAAAGTCTTTTGCGACATACCGGCCAACTTCAGATGCTGCCACAACTTCGATTATGTTTGTGTCATTAAAACTGAATGGAGATGTAGAGATAGCATATTCCATAAATCTAAAAAAGTGTGTTTGCAAAGAATAAATATGTAAAAATCATCCAATATAAAATGTTAATTTAAATAAATGGAATCAAAACCCTGTATAATTCTAAGTTAATGATGCACAGTACTCCCTTTGGTTAATTAATTGCATTCTTCTACCAGGAAATTCTTTAATCCTTAATAATCCTTCACAAAAATATGTCCTTAATCTTCATCCATGGGTATGTTTTTATTGATTTTAGAAAGAGAGAAACACCGATGTGAGGGAGAAAGATCAATCAGTTGCCTGCCACACATGCTGGGCACCAAACCCACAACTTAGGTATGTGTCCTGATCAGGAATCAAACCAGCAGTCTTTTGGTGTCCAGGATGGTTCTCCAGTCAACTGAGCCACCCCGCCAGGGCCCACCAGGAAATTTCAAGGTAAGTTGATAATAATCACCTGTTAAGTATCCATGGGTCTTTACTGCAGCTCATTGCATAAATAAGTTGAATCCTTTCTTCTTCTTCTTCTGTGTTATTGGTATAGATACTGAACAAAAAGTCCCATTCTTTGTCACTTCCCAAGGCAACGCCATAACATAAAACCACAGTTTTAATTGGATAAGGTATTCTGTAAAATATAATATGCAATGATAGTTCTCATAGTCAGTAAGTTGTATGTTTGTCTAGAACTATATATCCAGCAAGAAAGTTGAGACCTCAGACATAAAGATCAAAAGGAGGGACCTAGAAAGGCAACTGTGGGAACTGTCATTAGTCTTACTCTCATGAAAGGAGATCATCAAATTAGTTTAGAAACTAATGGTTTTAAGGGAGAAGAAAATTAGAATAGTATAAACAGTAATATATGCTGATAATGTTTGGTCTTCTATCTTATTGTCACATCCCCTAATAATCTATCTGAGGTGATAAATTAGAAGTAATATAATAAAACCAAAATAATAGAGTCTTGGTCTCGGTGAGACAGCAAACTCACAGAGAAAAAGGTACTGGCAACGACAGGCACCATGGTGGTAATCACTGTATAAATCCGAATCTATTGTTAGGCATAGACCTACGATAGACAATTAAAAAAAAAAAAGATACTTGAAAAAATAGTAGGAGAGAGGGATTAACCTAGTGAAAACAAAAATAATAACTTCAAGAATGAGAGCACCAAAAAGGTAGAGGGACTGATGGTGTTGAAACAGGACAAAAACAAGGGCAATTGCAATATTACTCTTACTCGTTCTCTGGGTGGTTCATCCAGTTTTTGAACAGTTCTCGTGACAGCTGAAGACAGTCTTCAAGGCCCAAGAAACATACGGCTCCAAAAAAGTTTTCCAGTGATATTCTTGAAGGAAGAGTCAAAGAAAAACATTTTATTTTGTATTATTACACTATTTTTCTGCCTCCAAGCATATGTTTCATAAAACTATCAGTATTTGAAAACATCCTTCCAATGACATCAGGTTTGCTTTATAAAAAGGATTTGTGGATAACAAATGTGTTTAAGATTCAGAGAAATGTTTGCTGAGAGGCTCTCAGGCACCAAATAAGCTCCTAAGTCAGTATTATTTTAAAGTTAGAAATAAATTACTGCCATCCTTCATCTCCCTCAATCACGCGCAGTGTACAACCACCCCACATCTGTTATCAATTTATTTTTCCTCCTTTTTACCATTATTGCCTTGTGGATAAAAAAAATGACTTCAGAGTATTTGATCTAATACTCCTAAAAATAAAGTTCTTTATACATGGAAAGGAAAGGGAAGGGTCTATTTCTCTCCTTTAACAATGTGCTTTTCCTTGCTTAAGCTTCTGTTTCTTCTTCAACTCTTCCTGGCTGTTATATTTATGGCCAGAGAAAGAAGAGAGGTTTTTGTTTTGTTGGTACGGCTGAGGAGGTATAGGGAACCTGCCTGCGTGGTATGGCAAATGTAGTCCAGCCCCTGATTCGGAAAACCGATGGGGAGCAAGTTGGCACTTAGGAGCTGTGCCCACGGATCGGTCCTCGGATCTGTCCTCCCATGGGGAATCAGGCTTGCGTGGTACCTAGGCTGCTATGAGGCTTGCTTTGTGCTAAGGTTTTTTCACCCTGAATTGAGGTAGCAAATGTTTATTGCGTACCTTTAAGGTAACTTCCTAAAATCTGTGCTAAACCTCCCAAGTATGGAGTGTAACCAGTTCAACCACTTTTCCCCTTGATTTGCAAATATCCTTTCTCTTTGAAGTAATTAGCAACATTCTTTCCTTTGCTATCTGTAAAAGGTAATCACCTACAGGAACCTGTGCATAGTAAATGAGGACCAACCTCTATGTACCCAGAAAAGCAATAAAAGCCTGTCCAGGCAGGGGTTGGGGCCCTTTCTCTCACTCAAAGAGTGGCCATGCTGTTCCTTTTTCTCCACAGAACTTCTGTAGTCCATGTGAATTTGTTCATTGCAGCCACAATACACAGACCCCATGGACCAGAGTCTGCATCAAGAATGGGTACACATTATGCTTCAAAATGAAGTAATTTCAAAAGACTAGAGTGGAGAACAACAATAAATCCAGATTAAGTGGTGCCTGAGATGTGTCTTCCTACATTCCCCAAGTTTGGAGTTAGAGGCAAAGAAATTCAAACTGTCTGTACATTTTCAGAAAATGCAAGAGCTGAAACTTTATTGCTCCACCCTCTTATTTCAACCCACCATGACTCGACCTTCCCACACACAGAAGTGGAATGAATGTCCAAGGGTGGAGGCCCTCTGAGAAAGAGCTCTGAGCATTCATTTATACACACACTCCCTCTCCCCACCCATCCCAAGCTGGCTGCAGCAAGATTGTTCCAAAGAGAACTGGTTTGGGGATGCTACAAAAAGCAGGTGACTTCAGTCCAATTAACTAGTCTAAGAACATGGCTAGTTAACAAGTGTGCTGCCTGACTGAGCACTCTTTCACTTTCCTGTTTACTCATGCATGCCTGCACACTCACTACCCCAGTTAGTCTTCCACATCTTCCATCCATTTGTCCATTCAGCCCTGTCCTTCCAGTCACACGCCCTAGCGCTGGAATTTTCTCCTCTTTCAGAAGGATACTGAAAAGGAAATGAGATTATCTCCAGAGAGATAATCACATTTTGTGTACTCTGTATCTTTTGTTTGGTCTTACTGATTTCAGCTTGATTTGACTAGCACTGTAAATAGAATCTCTATACTATTGTCGATTATAAACTCCTTCCCTAAATCTTGAAGCACAGGACACACACATAAACCTTGGGTCCCAGGGAGACCGGCAATACCACAGCTGTATTTTGACTTCCACCCCTTGCCCAAACCATCACAACCACATGTTTATTCTCCTCACCAAACCAATGATGTGAAAATCATTTGTAATACTTGGGATCACACAATAATGACTGACATATTTCACTTTCAACCTCTCTCACCAAATTTGCACAATGGTAGAATTTCTGTCACCAATAATACATAGAGGGGACCCTTTTCCCCTGTGGTCTTCCCATGCCCTTCAATTAACTGGTACTGGCTCACTTTGCTTAGCACAACCCTTCACCAATAGTATGATACACTTACAGTTTCAACCAGTGGCCTAAGATTTGAGAATATAGAGCTATAAATTTCTGTGTATACACAAATGTGCTTTTCCAGTAAATGGAGGTCCCAAACTATTATTTCCTATTAGAATACATGTAGCACACCAATCTCAACCTGCAAAAATCGCTCAGTGAATCATAGTTATTAAGATCTTATGTAAATCTGAAAGCCTATTTATTAATATGAATCATTGTATGCAATTATCACTGTTCAGAAAATACTTACAGAGCTAAATAGTCATCTTGCAATGCTGCCACATTTTCACGAATTATAGTTGAATAAATATTCCATATTGAGATAAATCTCTTTAATAGATACTTCTATAAACAGTAAAGAAAATATACTGTTAGTTTTGGCTCACAACACTGAATTTGCACTGCATTTCTCTCTATCTGAAAAAACATTAACAGTGACAGATATTTTTCAGAAATTATCTTTATGTGTTAGTAATGTGAAGCTGGTTTATTTTTTAACCTCCCTAGGTTCAGTTTGCTTGTACAAAAAAATGGGGTTTACAATAATACCAATATTAAAGTTTTGGGAAGACGAAACAATGTATGTAAGCACACTGCCTGGCACATCAAGTAAATAAATATTAGCTATTATTATCATTTAATATCACCCTATCCATTTCTGGTTGTCTTCAAAATGAGAAAAAATGTAAAAATTTGAAACTAACTCCTACTTTAAATCTTCCATGTATAATATATAGACTGCCAAGAAAATAAGGAAAATTAACTGATGCCTTAGATAAATATAAGCCATAAATCTGAAATAAAATTTCTTCAGTTGAACTATCAGCTGGTAAATAATAAAATTATAAACATATATTTACAATACATCCTTGAGAATAACTAGGTGTTATTCATTGAAATTCTTTAATAGGTGTTTACAGAATAGCCATGGGGATGTAAAGTACAGCATAGGAAAGGGAGTAGCCAAAGAACTTACACACATGACCCATGGACATGAACAATGGTGTGGAGATTGTCTGTGGGAGTGGGAGGTGCTGGGTGGAGGAGGGCAAAGGGGGAATAATCTGGACAACTGTAATAGCACAATCAATAAAATGTAAAAACAGATAATTAGTTCTTACTTATTTACCCCAAACCAGTCATCAGATATTATCAATGAGCCACCTCAATCCCGCAAATATTGAAGTGCCTTCTATTGGTCCCTGTCCCCTCACTCAAGTAAGTTTCCATGAGCACTTTGGGCAGAAGAGAAAAGAAAGCCTGGCACCCCGAGGTATCTGATCTCCCCCTCAAACTGCCCAGCAACTCAGTTGGAATCTTCACCACCTGACTGTCTGGTTTGTTTGTGGCCCTTAACTCTCCAGAGGGGTGCTGCCTAGCTTTTGCTTTGATTTTACCTGTGCTGTCTTTTTTATGATGAATGTCTAAAACCTAATAATGGAACTTTTCTCCTTTTATATTATTATTATGATGGCATGTTATTTCTTCATTCACTAATTCTAATTTCCCTCTCTCTCTTTGCAACACCGCCAGCAGCTTTGAAACTTTTTCTTTTTCTGGAACACACCTCGCTGGTTTTAAGTGTTGGCCCTGTAAATCGGTGTTTCAATTAAGAACACAGAAGTGTTAAAAGTCGTTCTGTTGATTAACAATCTTTCAGGGAAAATAGTTGTTAATACATACTATTTTTTTCTGTAAGAAAAAGAGTCATACTATTTTTGTCCACTTCTGGTTTCTTAGGGTTAAGGTTAGGACATACCACTTCGATAAGAATTAAGTACCTTTCCAAACTTCTTTTTTTTTAATATATTATTTTATTTTTTTTAGAAAGAGGGGAAAAGAGGGAGAAAGAGAAATACTGATTGGTTGCCTCGCCACATACCCCCAGCTGGGGACATGGCCTGCAACCCAGGCATGTGTCCTGACTAGGAATTGAACTGCCAACCTTTTGGCTTGCAGGCTGGCACTCAATCCACTGAGCCACACCAGCCAGCACTCCAAACTTCTATCATACTCATATCTTAGACCAGGTTTATGACTAAGGTATTTTTTTAAAAAGAATAATCAGTCACCCCTAAAAAAATGAATATATGTATGGAACTAATATAATATAGACTGTTACTTCTGAAAAGGCCTATTTCACAGATGCTCTTCAGAGTATAGAAAGGGGAAAGATGAATTCTTTAAAACCACATAACAAAGAATGAAATTACCTTCAATAATGGGTATATATCATAGTTGTTCACATCAGAAACAAAATTCCTGGGTAGCAGGTTCACCAAGACCGCGTGCCATACTATGATTTCATCCTCTTCAGCAAGGTACTTGGTTAAATCAAGTGCTGTTTCAATCTCAATATAATTGTTTCTGTTCGGTTTAAAAACAAAAACTAAAAACCTTCACTTGCTAAGTGATTTGCACACTCTCCATGTTTGTTCCATGCTTCAAAGCCTGACTTCGATAAGATATGTGAAATCAGGAAGCCGGGAGCCTCTCATTGGTAAGATGAGAACCACGCAATGTTGACAGATCCTCCATTTCAATTTGGCAAAGCAGTATTTCTGCATTTAGTATGCATTCTTATGAATATAATTTCCATTCAACGAGTACTAATTAAAAGTCATTCTCTAGCTCATGTTCTGTCAGCATAAACTAGAAAATAGGACATTATGCTTGCCTACCACTGAGGAGCTTATTTCTTCAGTGAGGAACTGAGATTTACACATAAGCAGCTGTTTACAAGATGTCCTAAAAAAGCAATGAACACAATAAAGTTGCAAAGAAGGAAAACATATGCATGTGATGAAAAAAAATCAGCAAAGGACTCCTGGAGGAAGAATTTAAGAAGAACAATGAAGGATTGAAGTGGGTAGCGAAAAAGAGGAAGACAACTTAGGACAAGGAACTTAAAGTGGGAATTAATATGATGGGCAGACCAAGCTAATTGAAAAAAAGGACTTATTTTGTGTATAGCTAGGGGGTGGAACCTAATAGGAAAGGTGAATTAAAACTGTGGAGAGCCATGACTGTCCAGATGAAGAGTTTACATGTGGTGGGAAGGTGTTTAGACAACTGGGTAACATCATGAAATTGATGCCTAAAAAATGTTATTGCACTTGTGCCAAAGAAGATGGAATGGAATTCAAAGGAACTAAAGGCTAGAAGCTAATGCAATAGTCCAAGCAAAAGACCATGAAAGTTTGGCTTAGTATGGATGCAGTGAAGTTAGTAAGTAAGGTGAGAATTCAAGACTTGCCCAAGGACAAATTGGTAAGAAGACATGGTGGCTATTTGGGACATGTAGAGGAGTTCAGGATATCGCTGATGTTTCAAGTCTGGGTGATGAGAAGAAGAGTGGTACCTTTGACAAGAGAAAAAATGATAGCAGGAACAATTTTGAGGCAGAAAAAAATTCAGTGTCTTGGGTGCTGTAATTAAACGACCATAGGGTAAACAGAAGACACGAAGAGAGAAATAGATATGTAGATTTAGAAGTCATCATCGTATCTTCCACAATTATTGAGTACCTTATATCTTCTTGGCACTGTACATGTATGTAATAGAATAATCACTAAAATAAAAAATACTTGAATTATCCAAAGGAAAGACTGAAGAAAATAACAGAACCATCACTGGTCTTAAGGATGCTCACTGCAGCAGGAAGAAGAGAAGTCAGATACACGAGGAGAATTGATTTTGCATATTGGAGTCTCAGGAGGCCAGAAAAGAAGTTTCCAGGAGGATGTGGTCAACAGTATCACAGTCATGGTAATCTTAGAGAGGAGTTTCAATAAAAGTAGTGAGCAAGGAAGTGTGCTGCAGCTCACAGATGGAAATAGTTGTAAAGAAATGAAAGATGAGATAAGCAGACATTCATTTAAGAAATATGACAGGCCAAAGAAAGAACACACTAGGTAATTTATCATGTATATTTTCCTTAATTTTATTGCCTGAAAATTTAAATTCTGACCATATATCAATTTACCTGGCTAAGTACTTACCAACAGCTTATATTGAATAACTATGATATAAGTAAAATCAATAATTTTATAATATATTAAAATACAGGCCATATCTCATTAAAATTATACCTACAGCCATCACCCTTGGGTAATATCACTTCAAAATCTCAGCTCACAATCTATTTATTTCCAACAACTCTTTTTTTAAAATGTGAGCTACTTTATTTCTTTACCCCTCAATATTACAGAAAAATATGAACACATCTACAATCTTCCTAAATAATCTATTTTAACATTTACTAGAGTTTACAGAAGCAAGCCGGAATCACTTGTAGTTTACCTAAGTTTTTATTCCTGGTTAATACATTAAAATAATAATTCTTATACTTTTAAAAATAATCCTATAAATATTTAAATACTATTATCTTTTTTCTATTTATATCTTCTCTACTGCCTCCTTTTCAAGCTTTTTCTTTAAAAAGGGGTTCTTTTTAAAACATTGAATAGTCTTTGCTGATCTTTTGAGATCCTTTAAAAATTTTTCTATGATCATTTTAAATCTTATTTTACCAAGTCCAATTTAATTGAAAATATATAGGACTTTAATAATAATGCCATGTTTGGACTTGAGAGACAACATACTCTTCCTCTCAAATTATTGGAAAAAGCATTGCTTTCTATTGCTCTTTCCTGATAGGACTTTTGAATTGTGTTTTTTCTTTTTTGTTGTGGAAAAATACATATAACCAATTTACCATTGCAACCATTTTTAAGTGTACAGTTCATTGGTATTAAATACACTCATAATGTGGGGCAACCATTGGCACCATCCACCTCCTTATCTTTTCCCATCTGTAAAACTGAAACTCTGGACACAGTAAATAGCATCTCCCATCCCCTTGCCCCAGCCCCTGAGAGCCTCCATTCTATTTTCTGTGTTTATCATTTGCTGACTCTAATGACCTCGTGTAAGCAGAATCATATAGTATTTGTCCTTTTGTGACTGGCTTAGTTCACCTAGCATAATTCCCTCAAGTTGCTGCATATTCTGGAAAGCTTTATGTAATAAAATTCCACTATCACCACAGAATTTGATCCTAATCTTGATAAGTTAGAGCCTGGATATACTAAAGAACCAACTTCATAGTGATGGAGTTCATGATAAAGTTCTCAAGGCACACTCTAAAACCACGAGAGAAGAATATATACTTACTTAGACAAGGAAAAGGCATCATCAATCAACTGTAGTCTGTGAATAACAGGAATAGCCTACAAATTAGATCCCAATATGTGCAGAAAAATATGAGAACTTTTTTTAGGACAAAAATAATTTTCAAAAGAATAACAACATTTAAAGATCATTGCTGCTTACAGAGCACTTTGACGTGAATTGTCTCATTCAGAGAAATGATCATTACTAAGGGTATTCCCCATAATTTATTTATTATACATCTGTTTTTGATAAATGATCCCTCTGGACATGAATCATAAGGCTTAAATACAGCAGAGAGTTTTGCCAAAATACTCCCTGAAAACAGCATGTTAAAAAAAGAAAACAGGAAGCCAAGTTTAAAAGGCCCCTCCAAAACCAAAATTACACTTTCAATTCTATTATGATGTCCAAATTATTGTCAGGGGTATTTTTGGCCATAGGACGCCTTCAATAAATATTATTTAGCACAGTTTGGTAATACTGAAGTTTTCTTTAAATGATGTATCTCTCCTCAAGATTTTACTACTTTGACACACCACCACCCACAGAGCCCTTTGAATCATGGAGAGGCAGGGGCCAATTGCCGACCTAAGTCCTGAGGCTTCTGTTGGAGCTGCGTGGCACTGCCAGGCCACAGGACTCTGTCTCAGTGTTACTGTCCTAAGGATGCACAGAGCCTCCCACAGTATTCCATCAATACCTCCCAGCACCTTCGTATATTTGGTCCTAGAAAATGTATCTTCACTACATCCTTTTTAACATCTGAGCAAGCCAAGCTTAATTCTTTTTTTGGTAGTAGTCTCATTTCTTTCCTGGCAAGTAATCATTCATTCTATAGATTAATATTAATAACTGTACTATTTTTTAATTTTCTCACCAATTATGTTGTAGGAATAACTGACCTCAGTGTTTAAGTAAGTAAATCTACGGCAGTTTCAAGAAATCATTGACACAATGACATGACCTAGTGCTTCCACAGCCAAGAGTGCCCTTACAAATCAACAAGAATTTAGCTGCTCTGAAAAAGATGTTGGAACAAAATATTTTCATAAGCAGTTTTTGTAGCTTTATTCAAAAGTGCAATAATAATTTTTAAAAAATTACAGAACATTATTGTTCTGAATGCCTGCCTGAATTGTCAGTCCTTTGTTAAACATAACACATGCATCATTTAGTCTTTGCAACAACCCTTTAAGGTTGGTCTGTTATACCCATTATTACACAGATAAAGAAACTGAAGCATGCCTGGCCAAATAAGAGGCCTAAGGTCACACAGCTGGTAAATAATGAGCAAAAAATATAAACACAAGTCTACCTGACCCAAAATCCAAGCTCTAGATCAATGTTCTTTATTGCCTCTTCTGGTAGAGAAGATGCTGCATGTGTATCTCAGAGAACTTTCAAAGAGAGAGACACCTAAGCTTTCTTTTAGTTCAACATTGTACTTCTACAAAGGGAGTCTCAGTGAACTGCCCCAGGGTCACAGCTGGGCCAACTCTGTGGACTTCTAAGCCAGCATCTGTCTCCACCAGTGGAGATTTGGTCTAATTTAACCAATTAAAATCTTACTGATTAGAGCTGGCCAACATTTTAATATTTACATATTAAATAATGATTTTGTTTTTTTCACATCTTAAAGTGATATTGGTTATTGATATTTTGTGAATTAAAATCTCCCCTGAGAGAGTAAGAACATAGTTTTTATAAAGTTAACATTTTCTAGCATATAGTGTACACCTACTTTGGGCTCAGGAATTTTAAGTATATGTTTACCTACATTGTCTCTAATCCTCATAATAAATAAGAAAGATATATTATTTTCATTTTAAAGTGAAGAAATGAAAGTAGAACATTTAAGTGACTTGACTAACATCATAAAACTAAAGGTTAATGGGAAAATGTATTCTTAATTTTACCTAGAAAGGTAAAATTGTTGTGGAAAAGTGAGATTAATGTTCAAAAACACAACACATTTAACCAAAATCTCCCTTTTCTAGGAGTAAGAAACGAGGGGAAGGTCTCTTCCCCACCCAGGCAGGTTTATAAAAGCTCAACTCTGAAAGGCTAGAGAGTGTAATATTAATGATATTCATTTAATAAAAGGTATAAAAATCATCTTACCTTAGGATCTTTTTCAAGCTGTTGATTTAATTTCCTCCAACCTAATTTATCATAGTTAACTCTATAATATCCAGTCATGTTCACATTTAAAATCACCCAGTCATGGTCGGAATCTGAAATTTGCATTTCAGGGAATAATCCTACAAAGGAATATGTGAAATGTTTGAAATGGTGCATTTAAAAAATACTTCAATATATGTCTATATGATATCCTCTTAATTCTAAACATGATACCCAATGAAATAAGAATTAAAGGAATTCTAAATTATATACATTGATCTTACCATATAATTATATATTTTCACATTAATAGCTTTTGATTTGAAAGTTTTCTTTAGAGCTCTGTGTTCAACAAGAATGATATAATACTTTAGTTTTAAACAGGATAGTTTTTCAAAAGTTAAATATTTCAACTTTTTATAATATATATATGAAGATATTTTAAAAATTTGTTACTTACTGCTGCTTTTGTCTAGCCAGACTAAAGACTGTGTAGTTCCATTTTTCATCCAAAGAATAGGTACAATCCATGTGTTACTTATTGGGAAAAAGATTTAAATGTAGTTAATTTTCAGACATAAGAATGTAATCCCTGAGCCAATATTAAATGAGATGATAAAATAACAGACAGAACTCAAAATCTTTGGTCATTCCCTCTGGATACGTAGGAGATTATTCTTATGATTATTCGCTGTTGTTTTTACAAGCCAGTTTTGCTTTAGCCATTTATTTACTCTCTCATTGTATCTTACAGATTTACTTCTTGTAATTTAAGGTAGCTACTAAGGATGTCTTGTATCTGAAACTTTAAAGGCCTGTTTATAATAAATTATAGCCACCTGGCCTTTTCAGAGGTCGTTCAAATGCTGTGGATAGACCTAAATCCATCCTTGCCAAGGGAGTTGAAGAGCAATTTAAGAAGAAAAAGCTTGGTGTCCTGGCTGGTGTGGCTCAGTGAATTGAGCACTGGCCTGCGAACCAAAAGGTTGCCAGTTTGATTCCCTGTCAGGGCACATGCCTGGGTTGCAGGCCAGGTGCCCAGTGGGGGGGTGAGGGAGAGGCAATCAGTTGATGTTTCTCTCCCTCTTTCTTCCTCCTTTTCCTTCTCTCTAAAAATAAATAAAATATTTTAAATATTTAAGAAAGAAAAAGGTTGCCAAACATTACAAAATGTTTTTCATCATCAAGCTTTCTCCCCATCTGAAAAGTGGTCAGCATGAATCAGCCAGATTATTCATATTTACTGGATGCTGACATTCTCCCCAAATTGGTGATCATGACCTGGATGAAGTAGTTGACCACAGAGAGGACACTAGTCATCTGAAGGAACATGATACTTGGCATTTGGGCAAAATTTCCAATCTTGCTCAAAGCCTCACAAGTCTGGGTTCTCAAAGACAATAAACTGAGGGTCTGTGCTTTTACATGATGGCTAAGGCACACTCTTCTCAAAGACACAGAATAGCACAGTGAGAAGAGACCTTGAGGTCTCTTGTTCCTCTTCTCTGGGGTTTTGAAAAAAGAGTAGGACAATATGAAAATTATGGTGATGGTATTTGAAAATTAATTACTCATTTGTGGTAATATAGCAATGAGTGGTGAGGATCAAAACTTTATGAAAAACAGGTGAATGTTATCCAACAAACTTAAACATAGAAGGAAAGGAGAAAGCGACAAATGCTAAGCCACTTTATACTCATTGTTTCATTTCATTTTTACAGCAATCTCCTGGGATACATGTTATTGCATTTACTTTATTGTTAAGGCAACTGAAACACAGATTTTAAATACGACTTACCTAAAGTTTGAATTTTGGTGAAGTCAATATTTGAATCCAGCATCTAAAGGCCATAATTCTAATAGTATAAATATGGCTATGAATACACACATACATGCATGTGTGGACATGCTCAGAATTATTCCTCAAGGACTAGTTACCATTAAGTATCATTTCTAGGGAAGAGAAGACAGCCTTGCAATGGGATCTTCTTTTCTCTTAACTAGCATGAGGTCATGCACAGATCTATCATATTGCCTGTCACCCAGAATCCTAAGTAATTCATTATTTCTGTCTGAAGGACAAAAAGAAATACGTAACACCCAAAGCTTTGGGTCACTGGTGTGGGGGAGGGACACTGCCTGGATCTTCACATGCAGGTCCTGGCCCAGCTCAGGACATCAGGGGCTCTACCTCACCCTAGCACCCCAGTAACATCCTGCATGGAGTCCTACGTCACCATCCCAAAGTCACTCTGCAAAAGGGTGTGTCCCCAGCAGGGCTTATGCTTCCTCACCCACAGGCTGGCTTCCATTTGATCAGAACTCAAGCCCAAGGAAGGTAAAGACAGAGGAGCAAATCTACCTACTTGTGGGTCAGAAGAGTCTGATTTTTAACTTTTCCAAGAAAAAATGGCTCCTGTTTCATGATCCCAGTAGATACATTTAAGGTGATAACTGGAAAACCACTCTGGTGTGTCCAACTGTCCATTATGCTTTTTACTGTTGCTGGCAAAACAATTTTACTCTGGTCATCTATGGCCTATTTTTAAAAATCATCAGAAAAGCAGATATTTGTCATTGAAATCTTTTGAGGTAGCAATCTCCTAAAAGAAACTATATAGCTATTTTACGCAGTAATTCCCAGTGGGTCATATTCTGAGCCAAATTCAGAACTCTTTTCAATTCTATATCTGAATGGTTCCTTAGGTTCCTTAGTTCATTCATTCATTCATTCACTCACTGAACACATGTTATTAGATCTAATATGTTCAGGCTCTGTTCTACACACTGGGAATATAGTGGCGAAGACTGAAGAAACAGCCCTGACCTAAAGGAGTTTCACAAACAAGGCAAATTTGTTTTCCCGTGGCATTGCCACACATGCATGGCCACCCCACCCTGTTGAACTCTATCACACGACTCAGCAGGGACACTTCAGGAAGACAATACCATTTGAAAATGCCTCCATAGGTCGTCTTGCTCGGCATTTGAGTAAGAAAATGTATCCAAATACGACTGTAAAAACAGAAAAGTTACTGTTAAAATAAATCACATCCCAAAGCAATTTATGTTTACTGCCTTCCAGGTAACAATTTTGTAAACTCACCTTAAGTGCACTGATAAATACACTCTCATTCAGGAAACTAGAAAGCATCCGGGCCATCGATGCTCCCTAAGACAAAAGAAACTGTCTATGATTTGAACAAAATTGTACATTTAAATACTGACACATTCCATTTTGATTAGTATTATTCTGGGCTGTGGTCCTGATTGCATTGTGTATTTTAAGGTGAATGTTTCAGTTATTCCAAAATATTTTAATAAAATAGCAGACTGTCATTAATTAATAGGTAAAAGGTGAGTTAATGTCCTACATATAGATTTCAGTGTACACAAAATGTTTTAAATTGATATATTTCCATGGCAAGAGTAAATCTGCACCAAGCAGAAACATTTACCATAAAAATAGCAAATGTTTAAGTCTATTTATAACAGTAAATGGTACTGAGCAACCAATATCAAGTTGATTAATATTTACTAGATTAAAAATGTTTACTAGATAAGAATTGACTTAACCACATTTTCTAAAATCTACCTACTGAATAAAATGAAGGTTATTTGTACCAAAAATTGTCTACAACTCTTAGAATCCATTTTATGCAACTTTCTGTAAGAGTACAGAACAAAAGAAAATATATGATTGATTTTACCTTATTGTAAGTAAATGAATCAAAGAGCTCATTTATTTCATTTGTTTCTGTGAAGTTTTCCACCTTCATGGATACAGCTCTAGATGCCAGGGCATGATCTTCTCTGAGAACATCATGTAAAATGTTAGAAAAAAACACCTCATTCTAAAAGAAAAAAATTGAGCCACATGAAGTTCTGAAGTATCAAAGAAACACAGAGTTCAATGTTCCCAAAATAGTTTCAGTGTCAGTTCAACTGACGCTGAAGAGTAAGAAAAAAAAAAACAGTAATTGAAACGTGCTCTGTGAGCTGTACTACACCGAATACATCAGGATTCCATGAATAATGAAAATCTAGGATTCTTTCCTTTCCATTTGCTGTCAGTTTTTATTTTAATTTTTAAAAAATCAATTACAAAATTAATTTAATTTTCAAGAGAGCCAGCTACATTTGCCCTAAGGAGGGTCCCTGGGGGAATTGCTTGTCTTGGTGGTTTTAATCCTCTAGCATTTTATAGAAAATTTTATTAGTGACCTTTTAAAATTGATCAATCTCTCTTGTGTGGACATTTATAAACCAAAAGCATGCCATATTTATACATTTGCAAGGGTGCTGATGTAATAATTTGAAATTGAAAATAAATCCCCAGACTGGATACAACAGTTTACATGCCATGCATTAAAAGAAGGCAATGTGTTATATTTTAGTGAAAAGTACAGAACTCTGCAAATGATTAGATCTCTCTGACACATGACAAGGGCCATCTCTTTCTGAAGGGAAGCTAGGAGGATCACCAAAGTAGAGACAAGAGAAGTGTGGGATGGACGGGCCAAAGAAAGGGGCAGTGGAGAAGCTACAGAGACAGCTCACCATACCCTGGAGAGCTGGGAGAGCCCCTGATAATCTACATTACGCCTCTCTCAGGGGTCCCCATGTCGGCTCTCACCCCTGCACATGGCCAAATAAACTTTAAAATTCTGCCCCACTTCCATTAGCCAATGTCCCAATCAACCCTCTCCTATTAGCACATTTTTTTTAGATTTACTAATACCATTGATTATTATGAAACTCGGAGAAAGCCTGTCATTTAGGGCAATGCATGTCAATAAAGAATAATGGGATTTTGTCGAACTCATTCTAATTCCATTGGTCTGCTTCGGGGCCTGTACCTTTAATAAACTAACCAGATGATGCTGATATTGCTAGTTCAAGGATTACACTTTGAGTAGCAAAAATTTAGGAGAGACATCTGTGTAAGGCTGGTCTTAGTAAGTACAGGTTTTATTAGTTTAACACTCAAGGTTTCTATTTCTGCATATGGTTTTCTGGTTTTCTTACTCAGTTTTAATCTAATGAGTAGATTAAAAGTCTGTGATCTTTCAAAAATCCTTGAAACAGGGCCTTAAGATTTTAAAAAACAAAGCTTGTGGTAATTTTCTCAAGTGCCAGGAACTGATGCTCTTCCAGTAAGCATTATATTCACTCATTTTCACAAGTAATTGAGAAATGTAGACTAAGAAAAGAGTGATTATGAAGCAATGATGAAAAAAAATAACTGAATGGTACAAAAAAAGCTAATCTTACCATCTAAACTACAAAAACACCACTAATATGCTTTCATCAAGTTTTCCCAGATATGACACTATCTTAGCCATTTTAGTTTCATTTAGAAATACTGAGTGATATTAGCATATTCTCTTCAATTCAGAACATAGAGGGTAAAAATTTTAAATGGACAGAAAACCTGAATAGACATTCCTCCAAAGAAGACACACAAATGGCCAATAGATATATGAAAAGATGCTCAATGTCACTAATCATTGAAGAAATGCACATTAAAACCACAATGAGATTTAAAACCACACCCGTCAGAATGGCCGTCATCAACAAGTCAAGTGTTGGTGAGGCTGTGGAGAAAAGGGGGACACTCGTGCACTGTTGGTGGGAAGGCGGATTGCTACAGCCGCTGTGGAAAATAATATGGAGGGTCTTCAAAAAATTAAAAATGGTACTGCCTTACACTCAGAGATTTCATTTCTAGGAATATATCTGAAGGAATCCAAAACACTAATTTGAAAGAATATGTGCTGCCCTACATTCACTGCAGCATTATTTACAATAGCCAACATGTGGAAGAAACCCACGTGCTCATTAATAAATGAGTGGATAAAAAAAGTAGTGGTACATTTATACAATGGACTATTACTCAGCCATAGAAAAGAATAAAATCTTACCATTTAGAATATCATGGATGAACCTAGGGGTTACTATGCTAAGTGAAATGAGTCAGAGAAAGACAAGCGCCAGATGATTTCACTTCTTTGTGGAATTTAAGTAACAAAACAAACGAACAACATTGAAACCACCTTATGGATAAGGAGATCAGATGGAGAGCTGCCAATGGGGAGGGAAGTTGGGGGCCAGTGAAAATGGAGAAGGCTTTAAGAAGTACAAGTTGGCAGTTACAAAACAGTCACAGGGATGTAAAGTACAGCATAGGGAATATAGTCAATAATATTGTGATAAATATGTATGGTGCCAGCTGGATACTGGAAGTATTGAGGGAACACTTTGTAAATGATATGATTGTCTAACAATTATGCTGTACACCTGAAACTAATTATAAATAATAAACTTATTATAAATAATATTGAGTATAAACTGTAATTAAAAAATTTCAAAAAGAACCTAGAGGATGAATCTCATTCTTTTTATGGGAACGGAACTCCTTTCCTCACTGACTCTTAAGTACAGAGGTACAGAATATATGGAAAGAGCTTTTGAAGAAAACTAAGATTTACTGTATGTGTATGAAGTTTATTTATATATGGATAGAGTCGTATAAGGAACGCACACACACTAGCTCCTGGAGAACAGAACACTCTCAGGTGCATTCTCTGCAGGGCATGGGGGTTAAAGTCATGGGCTTACAGCAGCAGAAACGGGAACTGAATCTCATCTTAAACATTTAATTACTGAAACAATTTACTTCATGATCTGATGCCTGCCTCCTCAACTATAAGACAGAAAACATAACAACTGCACTCAGATGACTGTTTTGAAGACTGAGTAAGATGATGTGTACATAGAACTCCCACTACCTAAGTCCTCAGTTAATGGTAAATACCATACTATTATAGTTACTAGCATGATTATCCTCGTTATCAGACTAAACCCAGACAATGGGGTTATAATCACAGTTCTGTCCAATCAGGAAAATGGCCTTGGCAAGTCACTTAACCTTTCAATGCTTCATCTTCTGACCTACGTAATGACGAGCGTCCAGGGGAGGAAGGGTAGCAGCACCACAGAGCGGCGAGACTGCAGGTGGTGGGCATTTATAGGATGTCTACAAAGGGCAGGGTGGGGGCACGGAGCTGGGGCACTCAGAGGCTGCTATGTCAGCGCTTCCCAGAAACTGATTTCACAGATAGATAAACAAAGACATTTTTAAGTTTCTGTGGGGCCAAGATAGGTTTGTCCACTTTTTATTCTGCCCATTTTTTAATCAACAGAAACCAAATATCATCTATATACTATCAACATCCTTTCATTAAAGAAGGGAAAAAGGACATTTTACTACCAAGATAATAAAATATCATCTTACAATCTCCTCCTAAGTGAACAAATTTAGCTTGCCAGGAAGATCTGGCTAGTGGCAGTCTGCTGCTTTTACATTTATGCTGGGCAGGAATAAAGGAACATAACCTAAATTCCAAAAATACCATACAAGGTGATACAATAAACTACCAGGAAACACTTAAAAATCTTGTTTTTAAACATAATTAATGATTTGTGGAAATGCTTTTGATATCATATGAAATAGAAAAGGCTTTATTTTTTTGTGTGTGTAATTCCCACTTTTATGAATATTTACAAAAAGCCTGGAAACAGAAAACACATTAAAAAGGTAATATTGATCATCTCTGGTATTACAAATAATGTACTACTCCTTGCATTTTTCTGTATTTTACACATTTTCAACAGTGAATATGCATTATTTTTACAAATAGGAGAAACAATGATAAATAAATCTAACAGACATACTTACTCCGGGGAGTTTAGAATTGAAGTAGTTAATTACTCCGAGCTCAAAATAAGATGCAAAACCTTCATTGAGCCAGATATTGTTCCACCAACTCATGGTGACCAAGTTTCCAAACCACTTTTGGACATGGAAGAAAAAAGAACTCCTTAAATTTAATTTAAGTAATATTTACTGTGATTGCATGTTAAATAAATACAGGGTCAGAGACATAAGTAAACTTTATCATGAAAACAGGACTCCAAAAAGCATGTTGTTTTAACATGAAGAGATATCAGTCATGTATGTCTCTGAAATAATTATTTCACATTCAATGATAGAAAGCAATTTTCCTTTTAAAACTGTGATGTTCAAAAATAATGAAAGCTAGAGTAGCATTTCTTAAAGTGTCCACTTTGCCCATAAGTAAAACAAAGCAGAAGTTCCAAATGTTCACTTAATACCTAATTACAGCATCTCATACTCTAAATAGACTACATCAGGATTTTTCTGTAAGAAGTTATGACATTTTAAAAATATGATTTGATCTGTGTCATGTACAAATCACTTGAGTAATCATGTTCTGCAAAGTGGTTAGCTGTGATTATGTTCTATATGAACTTAACAGAAAGAAAGTGTCAAACAGATGATGAATAGAATAAGGAAAGAAAAACACAATAGTTTCCAAAACCAACAAATCCACACTCTGGTATTTAACCAAATTCTTCTAACGGCTGTGACGTACTCATACTTAGCAGCCTGTGTTCCAAAACAATGTGTCCCTGAGGATATAATAAAAAATGTCACTAGAGGTGACTGATCAAAACTTGCGAAAGTGTGTGTTGACTGTGTAACGTGGTGTTTGTTATTCAGTCCCAGTAAACCACCCTTTCCCCCAAATTTCTTACGGATCCACACAAGATGATTTCTTTCTTGACAGACTTGTATTAATGGAGTAGAGGTCAAAAGGCATATGTAAGAATTCCCTCCAAATCAGATAACTAAGCCTCTAAAATACAACATGAAAGCATGAAGTTCTACTGAAACGAGTCTTTGTCTCCACCTCCTTTGGGGATGCAGCTCAAGGGTTCATCACTATTCATCGCACTGACACTAACATGGTGCCTATAATCCTTTAACCTCTCGAAAGAAAATGTTTGTAGCAATCTACTGATGAAATGTGGATACCTTTTAGTGACCTTTTATAATGTACCTTATTTTGAGATGGCATGAAAACAACTCATGATAGATCTGCTTGGCTTATTTTTCTTGAAGAAGACTTTGGGGAGTTTAAGGGGACTAAATGATCATGGAAAAAAATACAGAAAAGATTAAATAGAATAAATAAATAAATAAAATTTTAAAAAGAAGATTTTGTGGAGCAAAGTTAATCTTTGGATGTAAATATCTGACTGTCCAATGTACTCATCAGTATGATCTATTACCAATTGTTCAAATCCACTCGAGATCTGATTACACAGAGCTCCTTATTTTTTGTCATTTTTCCATTTTTTGAACAATTTTTTAAAATTTGGTATGTAGCAGGTTGCTTTCTGGGTTTTGTTTGGGTTTTTTTTTTTTTTTTTTTTTTTTTAGGGGGAGTGCTATTTTTGGTAGAGCACCTGGAGAACATCTTCATGTGAAATGAGAAAAAAACATTTTACCACATGCCTGATGTCCGATCTCATGGGAGACAATGTGGGAGATCACTGTCTTCTTCTCTGTTAGTCGATCATCTGGTTGCAGCAACAATAATGACTCATCAAATACCAATAGTCCCCAATTTTCCATGGCACGGTTGTCAAAAGTAGGCAAGGCAATTATATCTACATGGATTTAAATGGAGGGAAAAATAGAAAGAAAATACAAGTGAATACGAATAATCTGAGAGAAGACTGTAAAGACAAATACCAAAAACAGAAGCCAGAAAATAAATTTTAACTATATAAAAATAAATAATTTTGACAAAGGACTTGTATACAAAATATACAAAGATCTCTTAAAAGTCAACAATAAACAACTTGATAAATTTGGCAAAAGATCAGTCTAGACACTGCACTAAAGATATGTAAATGAAAAATAAGCATATGAAAAATATGCTCAACATCTTACGTCACCAGGAAGTTGCAAATTGAAACAATAAGGAAACGAAAACAACAATGAGATACCCCTACACACCAGTTAGAGTGGCTAAAACCCGAATGCTGGAGAGGATTTGGAACAACAGGAGCTCTCATTCATTGCTAGTGGGAATGCAAAATGGTACAGCCACTTTGGAAAAAAGTTTGGCTGTTTCTGATGAAGCTAAACGTGGGCTGACCATACAGTCTAGCACTTGAGCTCCTGGGTATTTACCCAGATCAGTTGAAAATTTGTGTCCATATAAAACTTGCACACAAATGTTTATTGCTTCTTTATTTGTAATTGCCAAAAATGGGAAGCAACCAAGATGTCCTTCAACAGGTGAATGGATAAACAAACTGGTATATCCATACAATAGTGAATTATTTAGTGATAAAAAGAAATGATTTATCAAGCTCTGAAAGGTCATGGAGAAACCTTAAATGTGTATTATTACTAAGTGAAAGAAGCCAGTCTAAAAAAGCTATACGCATGATATAATTACAACTGTACATCAGTACGGAAAAGGCAAAACTACATACGGTAAAAAGATCAGTGGTTTTCAGAGATTGGGGGAGGATGCAGGATGAATAGTTAGAGCACAGTGGATTTTTATGCCAGTAAAACTATTCTATATGATGTTATAGTGGTGTATACATGTAATATACATTCATCAAAACTCATAGAACTGTACAATGTAAAGTGAACCTTAATGTAAACTATGGACTTTAGTTAATAATAATGTAGCAATATTGCTTTAGAATTACAATAAATATACCACACTAATAGAAGATGATCATAGCAGAAACTAGAGGCAGGATAAGGGGAAGGTAGAAGAGCTATATGGGAACTCTAAAAATAAAATATATTTAAAATAAAATATTTAAGTTTCCTAGAGAACACCATAAACGAATTTGAAAGGCAAACCACAAACTGGTGTATTTGTAGCATATGATGGAGGACCCCAGAAACCCCCTAGAATTATCTTCTGGAGGGTGGGCACTTGTAGTACAGGCTTCCCCCACCAGGTGAGTGTCCTAGGAACCCGTCTGTATCAGTGTTGTTGTGAGAGGCTGCATGTGGCTTCACTACATTTTTGTGGAGACTCTTGCACTGCATTCGCCCATTTCATGATGGCTGATTTAGCAGTGCACCTGCACACACTGTGCTGCGTGCTCAGCAGTTTTTGACCCAAAACAGCGTGTCCCCTTGTATCCCATTCTCCCTATTTATCCGATCTTGCCTCAAGTATCTTTTTTTTGTTTGTTTCTCCAGATTGAAAAAAGCCCACAAAGGGAAATATTTTGTCAATGTGGAAGAGGTGAAACAAAAAACAGCAGAAACACTAAAAGACATCAAAATCAATGATTTCCAAAACTGTTTTGAGCAGTGGAAAAAGTGTCTTGATGGGTGTATTGCATAGAGCACTGGAGGGTAACTGAAATTTAGACATATAAGAATCAACACACAATTTTTAAAAATAAATTCCAGTTTTTGTGGTCCATCTCATCTATCACATTTGGACAATATTTTCTTCAGTGAAGAACCCTGACAAATCAAAAAAAATATATGAACAATTCACTAAAGAAATAAAATTTAAGCAGCGAAAAATCTTATTTAAAATGTTCAATTTCTTTACTTATTAAAAACAAAAATAAAACATTATAACTTAATCTTTCAAATGTATGAGAAGCTTAATAATTAGTAGTGGTTAGCATTAGCATTAATAATTCGTTATAGGAAAACTGACACAGACCTGCTGGCAATGGGTGTGAACTGGTACAGTCTTTCTGGAGCAATCCAGCAAAATGCTTCAAAATCTTTAGAAATGTCCCTACACTTTGACTAACTCACTCAACTTTTGGAATTTATACTAAAGCAAATAGCACAGGTATTTGTAAACATTTTCTTACAATGGTTTTCTTTATTGCTCTGAAAGTAGCCTTCTCCCTAAAAAGTGGTCGATGCAGTCTTAATATTCAACCACTGAGGAGTAAATAAAGTATTTTATCAAATTAATATGTAGGTATTTTCTTTATTAAAAATAACAATAAAAAATATTTAGTGATCTGGACCATGTTGTGACCTATGAAAGAAAGATGCCAACTCCATGTGGTCCTCTTTGTTAAACATAAAGCAGCAAATTCCGAGAAAGACTGAGATCCAGCCTAGGACAAGCACTGGGACATGCACCGAAGGCCAGCCATGGTTGTACCTGTGTGGTGGCATTGCAGGGATTTCTCTTCCCTTTATTGTGCTTCTCCCCATTTTTGCAAATTTTCTACAGTGTGATTATTTATTACTTTTATAACTAGAACAATAAAAGTTTTTAAATTGTCTTTTGCTAATGGGAGAAATATTATAATCCATGCTACATCTGCCTGGCGAGTGTTCTATGCTGTGCTATGCTCAGTAATTTAAGTTGACTACAAGTTGCCGATGCTGACACTGCACGTTAAAGAGTGCACCCAGGTCCTTGCACAGCCTCCATAGATAATGCTCGATTATCTTGCGGAAACTTAGTTGCCTTAGCCTAGGTTCCCTATTCTTCTAACCGTTTTTCTCTACCCATTCCCATCCCACCCATTGACCCACGTTAGAGGAACAAAATACATTTACACGATACCCTCACATTAGAGAGAAAAAACACTGAACCACTTTCTGAACTGAAGGGCTCACACAATTTTAAGGACATACTGCATAGATCTATAAGGAATAAATGTTTACATACTTCCTCATGGGATATCATACTCACACATGATTCCAATTTTATATAACAAAACTTCACAGATGGGACCTCAAGTCCTAATCGAATGACTCACACCTAAGGAATATTTTTTTAAAAACCAACAAAGCCTTACTAAAGGGAACTGAAGTAACTCACACAGGCCTGCCATGAGGACCCAGAACACTGCATTGCACTCTTGCAGATGACAGTCAGGGCAGGGTGCAGGAGAGAAGGCAGGGCCTGGAGGGTGTGAGGCTGCCGGCGGGGACCTGGGAGGGATCTGAAGCCTGCAAGCTGTCTGAGTACCTGCTGAGCACATGGCACCACACAGACAGGCCTTTATGTGTTCAGAGGGGGATGCAGCTAACCCCAAAATAGCATCCAAATGGTGACAATGGGTCCATTGGGGGCCCCTCTGGATACACTTGACCTCAACTCAGAGGCCTCATAATGGAAATCAACCGCATTGGAAAGGAAGATCACTTACCTGTTTTTGGAAGAGGGTAACTAATATTAAATAAGTCTTCTAGAAAAGAGAAGATGGGACCGGTGATGTTCAAAGCGAAGTCAGCATTTCCATCAGCGATGGCATCTTTCCGGGCCCAGATGCGTATCTACATCAAAACAATTAAGCAGTGATTAGGAAAAGCAGTGATTGATATTGGAAAATGAAGTCTGCTTGCTTTAATTCCCTGATACTCTATACCCAAAGTCATACTTTTTCAAATGAAGCTACCATAACCAAATGTTTAAATGGATATACATGTTAAGAAAGACCAAAAGGCTCTTCACTAAGCTGTGAACAGTAGCTCCTCAGAAAGTGTGTTATTTCTGTCTTTTGCAATAACATGTATAACTATTGCAGTCCGAAAGCACTGTGTCTACCCTCACAGAAAATGTAGATTCTATGTTAGAGTAAATGGGCACCTTGGGCTTTTACTTCCCTGTTCTGGACATATTTCTGATGTTCCAAAACAAAACTGTACAGTTAGTGAGGGTTTTATAGTAAGGTACATATTAAACAAATTTGAATCATGCCAGTTTAAAATGATTTGTTAATGAAAATATTAATAGTCCCATCTTATTTTCAAAATTTGGAATATAGTTAATTTGCCTAATGTTAAAAAGTTCATCAAAAGTCTTATGTTTTTACAATTGTTGAAGCAAGTAGATTACATTCTCTGCTTATGATGCTACCACTTTAGTAGATAAAAAGAAATTCCTAAAATAATTAAATTTAAAAAATTAAAAAAAAAAGAAATTCCTGGAATGTTTTGTTAGTTTAAAGTAACCGTGTTGTTGTTTGGGCACTTGGAAGTTATTTGCATAATTTTATTGACTACTATTTGCGTAATTTTGTTGCATAATTTGCTGTTGTTTTAACATTCTTTATTATTTTAATATAAAATTATTTTATACTCCCACACAATGCCATCTAAGCATTTTTAATGGAGTTGTTAGTATTAATCCTAAAAAACATGTATGGAACTCAATAGCCCTGGGATGGAAATTACAGAGAGATGGGGGAATTAAAATAATTGTCCTGATGTAAGTACAGTCAATTTGAAAAAGAGCTCTTTGCAAAACATTACAGAAAATGCTAAGGCAATGAAAAACAGCACAACATTTGTGATTGTTGCACTTCAAGAACAAATTCACCTAGTTTAATTTCTGCTAGAAAAATTTGTCTTGAATTATGTGAATTTTGAATTATATGAAGTCCTCAGGAATGCACCTCTCTTACAAAATGCAACCACCTGCTTTTGAAGCCTCCTGACTCGATCCCTTCACTTCTTCCCACCTTCCCCTTGCTGCAAAGGTCTTCTTACCCTGGGAGAGAGGGGCCCAGCTCCCAGCCCTGTACCAACAAGCTTACCCTCCACAACTTGAGTTCTAACTTCTGAGGTAACAGGAAGACTGCTGAACCAAAGCCCACACTACTGAGCAGAAAGAATAGGCTCCTTGCCCCACATTCGAGATCATAAATGCATTTTAATTCATTTAATTATTTGGAAAATAAGGGCAATAACAAAGTCTGTGTGTCAATTTTCAATTTATAAAGCTCCTCCCATAAACTACTGTTCTTTAAGCCAAAATGCAGGCAAATAATGGAGATTTCAAGCTGTGTGGAAGGGGTGGGTGGCCTATTAAGGCAGCGAGGACCATTTGGAAGATGCAGCTATAAAGTTCCTTCAAAACCACGCCCAGTCCAAGAGCGCATTCTTGTAGCCCTCCTAGCTGACCTCAACATCTAAAAGAAAGGAATATCTATACACAAGCTCATGTGGGCTAAATTCTACTCAAAATATGTTATTTTCAAACTTAGCTTTGTATTTCTTATGTTTATCCTCATGTCACACATTAATGGCATATTCACTAAATTTTATCTTACTTAATGACCAATTTGTATATAGTCTGGATGTTATTCTGAGAGTACATTCTAGTTCCCCTGTAGAGTATTTGGTGGGCTCCTCCTTCATTTCATAGAGCTGAGCCTTAGCCAAGTGCAACATGCCACTGATAAACTCGCCCCCAATCTCGGTTTTTTTGGCTAACAACATTACTTTCTTAGGTATCTTCCATTGAGTCTTTGCTTCTGTAACAGCTGGCTTTCTTTTCAGGGTGGTCTTTCACTGAGAAACAGATTTGATCCTTTTGTAAGAATTGTTCATCTGCGGTAGCATTGAGAACAAGCCAGTTGAGACGGGGATGCTGACAGATCATCGTGGGTCACTCATGAGCTCTGGGGCCCACTCCTTCACGCCACGCACAGCACATGTGCTTTTGAACCATGCCTGAGTATGTTTATCAACACACAGGGTCCGGCAGAAGTAAGGCCTGCTTGAGTGTGGTTGGCAGGATGATAATACAGGTGTAACAATTTATAGTTTTAATTCGAACACTTCACCTAAAATGTCACATGGTGTGCTTAAGTGTGATATTGTTGTGTTACAGAATTACATGCTTATAATTTTGTAATTAAATGGGGCATTATTTGTGCTGGACCCTGTATATGTCATGAACGTTTGATTTGGCCAGTGTTACCTCTGTGAATATCAAGGATTTATTAGTGATTCTTCAATAAGGAAAAGCAGGCTGGAGCCAACAGCTGAGGAAGATAACAAGCCACTGTTTGCATCCAGCACAGTATTTTTAATTCGTCATTAGGTCAGGAGTACAGGAGGAGTAACTTGGAGTGATTCTCCCCCTGATGGCAGACTTGGTTCATCCGCAGCTTCCTTGTCTCCACAAGTAGGAGACAAACTAGGAGCCTAGAAGGTCTTGGACACAAGAGACAGCCTCAGCCTGCTGTGGAGCCTAATCTCCCTCAGCCCTGTGAAGTTGATCTGACTAGATAGAACTGGAACTATGGCAGTGGCCTTCCTTACCGCCACGCTCTAGCATAGGGAGTGAACCAGTGTACAAAGTACTTGCACAATAATCTGGATATTTTCCTAAAGGATTATTGTGTAATGAAGATATAACTGGGTGTAAACTAGGTATTTCAGGACAGAGCACCTACTTTACGCAACTCTGGGGAGGAACCCAGTAGCCTTGCTTCTCAGTTAGGGATGGTATTTAAGCTGTACCATTTCAGCCACAGCCCTGTGTCCCCTGATGGTGTCTGTTTTTGTTGTTTGGTGCTCATGCCACACTGGTTTCTGGACATTTTGAGAGGCACCCAGCTTCAAGGCTTCATTAACACTGTAGGCGAGGTAAACAACAGGTAGACCTGAGCTGCAAGGTGCAAGTACATCAGCTTTCCTTGTTCTGTGTTGTCTTCTGAAAGGCAATAATAGCCTGGGAAGAGGGGGCTGAGAACCTGCCTTGAGTGGGCCTTCCGTAGAAACCCCTCCGCAAAGCCACAGCAGAAATTGTTGTATCTCATTCCTCAAAGCCACACGAAGCGCTTTAAAGAGGCTTGGAAAAGTTGGAGTGAGAACCAGGAGATGATGATGGGATAGGTAGCCATAACCTCTAGATGCAGAAAGAGTGGATGAACAGTGTGCAGCTAGTACAAATGCACGCCAATTTGGGGAACCTTCTTTACTCACCTCCTTGCCCCTTTCAGTTCTGTTGACGTGGTCATAGTCACATATAACAAATGCAGCTAAGTAAGTAGGCATGCGGGGTGTGGTGTAAAAGGTGGTTACAGTCCATTTGTTTCCATTCACATCTTCTTTTTCAGACTGACCTGGAGAAATTAATTTGAGTCCAAATCACTATAAACCTAAGCAATAATATCTACCTTTAAATGAACCTGTCAAGTTGTCACCTGGCTACTTCCTCTCAGCTACTCCCTGCAGTCTAGCAGTTTGGATTTCTCTGTCCCTAAGGTATCAAAACCACATGAGCAAGATCTAAAGACAGCATGGTCCTGAATTAGCATGTTGAGGACTATAGTCCTGACTGAGGGCCACATCCATGAGCACTGTAAGTTAGGCCCATGATCTACCTCCTTTCTTTTCATCCACTTCCACCACTTCCTAGTCTGGCACATTTCTCAAAACGCTTAATCCAGAGCTTCCCAGGCCCATGGTAGGTCAACAGTGTACAATTCTGCCCATCTCAGGTTTCCATTAGGTCTTCATTGGAGTCAGGCTAGGGTCTTTCACCTGAAATCACAAATTCAAATGCCTGAGAGGGCCAGGTAAATACCTGAGGTGAAAAGGGCCAAAGTACACTAACAGGGGCTGGCCGGATCCCGGCAGGCTGGGGAACACAGGCTTGGTCTGCAGGTGGCAGCCTCTTCAGCGGAAATTATGGCTGTCATGTGAGACCTGCAGGTCCAGTGTTGTTAGATATTTTAACTTTTCAAGGAAGTAAGAATTTTGATTTTATAAGAAATCTCTGAATTTTTAAACGTTAGATACTAATTGAATCAAAAGAAGAGCATCATGCAAGCCAAAGAAGAAAACACCTCTTTGCACCAGATCCAGACTAGGACCACTAGCTCATTGTTACTCATGATCAGTAGCTGAAGCCCAAACTAATGTGCAGACAGGCTGCCAATGTATAAGAACAGTGTAATGTCCCCAGCTTCTAATACAAAAAGAAACAGGATTCAAGATATGGGAACAACCTAAATGTCCTTCAATAGGCGATTGGATAAAGAAGATGAAGTACATAGCGATATGATGGAATATTACTCAGACATAAAATGTGATGAAATAGCGCCATTTGAGACACCATGGATGGGTCTTGAGAGTATCATGCTAAGTGAAATAAGTCAGATAGGAAAGGACAAGAACCATATGATTTTACTCATATGTGGGATATAAAACAGAGAACAACAAACAAAACAAACAAACTCATACATGCAGGCAACAGTGTGTTGGTTACTACAGGGAAACCAGATATGGAAAAGATGAAGAGGGTAAAGGGGGTCAAATATATGGTGACGAAAGGGGAAATAGATGATATATTATAAAACTATATATGTTATTGACCAATATTGCCCCACTTAATTTAATTTAAAGGAAGGAACAGGATTTATCATCTCAAAGATGTGGGTACTGCCACATACCCTAGGTGACTGCTCTCCCTAGTTATAAAACATTATCAACACATTACCTAGAAGAGTTATTGATTTAAAAGCTATTACAGCCCTGCTGGTGTGGCTCAGTGGACTGAGCATTGGACTGTGAAGCAAAGACTCACTTATTTGATTCCCAGTCAGGGTACGTGCCTGGGTTGCCAGCCAGGTCCCCAGTAGGGGATACACAAAAAGCAACTACACATTGATGTCTCTCCCCTTCTCTTCCCCCCCTTCCCCTCTCTCTAAAAATTAATAAAAATATTTTTAAAAAGTTATTGTAGAGTTAAATATAGATCTGTTCAGAAGACATTCGGCCATATAATATGAAAAAAAATATTTATTGAAGAAGATAAAAGATATAAGAAACACTGTACATAAGACGATGATGCCTTAGTCCCCTACAAGGTAGACACCCTGGGACCTCACATGGTTCTCCCAATGGCCATCAGCTGCCCTGTTGTATTTCCCTAAATCTTATCAATGGTCTTGAAATCTCTTCCCTTTCAAAGGTGATTTTAGTTGTGGGAAAAGCCAGAAGTTTCATGGCATCGAATCTTGGCTGTCAGGGGGCTGAGTCACCTGGGTGATTTGATGTTTTGCCAAAAAACTCTGCATGAGATGTGATGCATGAGCAGGCATGTATCATGATGAAGCTGCCAATCACCAGTTGCCCATAACTTCAGCCTTCTGAATCATCCTCGTAGTTTCCACGGAGGAATTGGTTCAAGCTTAATGCAAAATTTGATGCAGATTTGTCACTGTATTTGCTCAGCCATTTTGAATGTGCCAGCCATACAGTACACATGCTCACTCAACAGTGTCTACTGCCTCCACTTACTAGTACAGTGAAGTCATCATTGTTCCTGCATGAGCATTCTAGTCCACTCTCCTTGGCTGCCAAGTTACACCAACGTTGTGCAAACCATTCTTGTTATATTAACTGTGGCTGGAATTTTTCTGGACAGACTTCATATACACACACATAAAATTATTATCATATATACATACATATATATGTGTGTATATATGTGTATATATATGATATATATATGTGTGTGTATAAAAATATGATGACAGAAAACATTACTTACCTAGCTTTGGCATGTTGGAAAGAGCCACATATCTTGGATGATGAATGATTGTAATATTAAAAGTTGCCTTCAGAGCTGGTTCATCAAAACAAGGGAAAACGTTCCTGGCAAATGTTGGTTCCATCTGAGATGCTAACAGGGCCCTAAAATACATTTTTGGGAAAAATTGATGTATTTTTATCTCAAACCAATGGAAGAAAAAAATACTGAAGGATTATGGCTTATAATTATATACAGGAAGGAACTAGAATGATTTCCCCTCATCTTGTCTGCTGCCCTCCCCATAACACACACATATTTCAATTTGCACAAGACCTAAAATACAACAGGACTATTTAATTTTCAACCACAAAATAATATTTACTTAATCACATCATACGCCTTTGAAACCTTTTACAAACAAAATAGGGACAAATATAACCAACATGCAATACCAGGCCTTTAAAAACCATGTATTTTTAAAACTAAGACTACTACTTTGGGAATGGTCAATTGCTTTTATCTTCCATCAAAATGCAAATCAGCTGAAGAATGTCTACATTTCCATCTTTTGCTCACACATTCTCTCTTCTTCCTGGTTGAGAAATTACAAAATGTTTTAGTTTTCACACTGTTGGGGGGTAAACAAAATGGGTAAATGCCAGTGAACAAAACAACTTGTATTTTACTTCTTGAATTGCCTTACATGAGTAGATTTATCAAATTCCTGCTTCTCTCTCCCTCAACCTCCATGGAAAAATATGAATAGTGACATTACCCCACTGTGCACTGGTGATTTATAGGGGAAAAGCATAGGGACAAGAGTAGCCTGAGCAAACAAGGGGATGGTCAGGTTCACCCTCTGTAAAAACTGCCTGAGTCTGACAAGGGATGGGTCCTAGCAAACAACTTTTTCCTCAAAATAAGTCTGCAGTCTCACTATCCCCTTCTCCAAGACTCCCTGACCTGGGAACCTGCTTTTAGATGACTATCATGGAGGCTAAAGTCCTTTTGTCTCCGCAGGTCCTGGGACTTAATCTCTCTGATGTGTTCACTCCTGCTTCGGGCCCAGTTCTTAAACAAAGAAAAGGTGAATTCAACAAAGATACCTTTCGAGAGCACAGCCCATCCATTACCTATCACCGCAGACCCCCGCTCTGCCATGGCAAGGCCCCTTCTCAGAGAAACTCACACGGCCTTGGGAAAGACACACAGAAGGCTGGCGGTTGGCATGTTCGAACACTTCTCTCAGTCAGCTAATTTGATGTGTTCCTACCCTATGACAAAAATACAACTTTCGACAGCCTGCTTTGTCCCGTTTGCTTTTCCCACTTTATTATGCTCTTGCTCGTGTGGACTGGAGTCAGGCCTTCGGACTCTGACTCCAGCGACTGCGGCTGCGAGAGTCCGCTCCACCGCACAGTCCTGACCAAGTCACATGTTCATGCTGAGCCTCAGCTCCCCATCTGAAAAGGAATGACACCACCTATCTTTGTTGTTTGAACTTTCATATCAGTAGTAAGTAAATTTACCAACAAATGACCTTTGAACTATTTTATATTCCTTCCAATATCATAAGTTGTTTTTGATATAAATGAACTACAGAAGAATTCAGTGAGGAGTAAGTTCTAGGACAGAGGTGGAAGGCTGGAGATCACTAACTGCGAATGCACTTTAAAAGGTTCCAGAGGTCACAGTTGACCACAGCTGAATATGAACCATATCTTTCTTCCCAATAAATTTTAAACAACCAGAGGTTATGGGTTACGTATTTTTCTTCTCTATCATTTACAATACTTGGCAAAAATGTGGGTTCATAGAAATTGAGTGTTTTCTCAGCTTTGGAGGTACTATATAAAACAAAGCACTTTGATATTAGCATACACAAAGACTACAAACATTTTTGCAGAGTCTGTTATATTGGCATTTGTTTGTTTTGTAGTAGTGGTTGCTACCTTTAAAGGGATGGGATAAAGTAGAGAAGATTCAAGCAACTGAAAACCTAGTGGAAAGAATATCAAGTGGGGAATTCAATGACCTGGGTTCTTGCTCAGGGTCTGGAGTGCAAGCACAGTGTTGAAACTGTGGGAAAGCTGTTTAAACTCTGGGCATTTGTTTCTATAAAATGTACAGATGGGACTAGATGATCTCTAGCTTCAGGGGATCTCTGAGTTCCTTGAAACTGTGGGACATTTTGTACCAACAGATATATATTAGTATGAAAAGGTGTAATGTAGAGTGAAAAAGTACACCCAGTTATACAATACATGCTTACCTATTCAGAGGGCCAACAAATGTCTATCATGTGTATAGCAGAACTATAGAAAATAAAGCTTGATAACATCTTCTCTGCTGCCATGACTTCACAAAACATATAAGTCTGAAGGAAGTTCAAGGTAGGGAGGAGGGAGAAAAATCAGACTCTTTTACGAAATGGGAAACTTTTATGCCCATCGAAATGCATGACAGGTTCGAAAAGGCTGAGAGACACCAGCTTACAGTCACCACTTTAACAAATCAAACAACATCAAGCAAGTGCCTTTCAATTTCGTGATTCAGGTCTCCAGAGAAGTGAAATTAAAGAAATCCACTTGGATTTTACTCAACTATTTCCTTCCCTGGTTTTATACAAACAAACAAAATGGGAAAAATCCCTACAATACAGAGTCTTTCTGGCTCTCAATAGCAACTACAAAGGTCAGAGCCAACCAGCAACACATACGATCCAGTTATGCCACATCTGGGGACCGAAGACTGGTGTTTAGTTCCCTTCTTGGGACTCAAAGCAATCCTGCAAAGATATCCTGACCTCAGAAAATAGAACCATCCACCACCCTCTCCTGCCTTGAAACCTCACTGAAACATGCTATTATGATGCCCATGAAGTCTGGGTTTAGAGTGCTTAGCTAGTGAGGGAGTTAATTTGGGGGGAATTTGTCTGCAAACGGCTCAGTACTGCAAAGCCACTTTCTTTCCTGTCCTCTCATACAGCCAGAGACTTATGGACTCACCACTTTCTTGTGCTGGAAGAGGTCTTAGTGGTCAAGACCACTTGATGCCCTTGGGGATAAATCTACTACCATATAAAAAATATTCAGTAAAGTATTCCATTCCAAATTATTTTATGAACTCTGTATGTCTACAGCTCTAGTTTACAAGTGCAAAATAACATAGCTGGTGAAAGAGTAAATAAGACTCTTTGCAGAGTTGTCCCCAATTTCTTTTTTTACATGACACACTCAGAAATAAAAATATTTAGTAAAGACAGATGTTATGCCACTGGACTGTGGTTCAAGGATTGGCCCATGAATCATGTTTGTTTATTACTTGTGTAATAAGATCCAAAAACTGAAGTTTCCACCAGGCAATGAAACATAATAGATGTAAAATTCCAAAGAAAAGTGCCAAACCATGTTATGAAGATTTTCAAAGTAAACAGTCTTGAGAACCTGTGGGCTCCTTTTGGACTTCTCAGCTCCACCAAGGACAGAAAAGAACTGTCATAAAATGGAGATCCAAAAGATTACAGAGGAGATTTCTTGAGGGGCAGGTGGCCGTTATTTTGCCAAGCCCTCCTGCTTTCAGGTAGTTGAAAGGAGGTGCAGCCCTGTAACCCTGTGCTGAGGGGACAAGACTCCTCAGAGAACAGTAGATGTGTTTTCTAAGACTGAGACTTAGAGGCCGGTGCCCAACTGAGTCTGCCTTGGCACCCATGTCAGTCCCAGGCAAAGGGTGTGTGCGTATTCCTTGGAAGAGCTGTGGGTCCTGAGACACAAAATGACAAAGTGAGCCACTAAGGGAGCTGTCTTGAATTCTGTCCAACAGACCTACTGGAGGAGCTTGGAGATGCACTACTCAATGTCTAACGGCTGAGGAAGGAGTCGCAAGTGACCATCAGAACAGAAAAGTAAGAAACACATCAAGGAGAATCGAGGGAATTGTAGGAGACAGAAAACCAGTGAGAAAACTCTGAAGAGTCCAGAAAAACAACATCTCAAAGGAGTAAGTCATTTACTGGACCTAAGTGAGATTAAATGACAAGAGTACTGGCTTAAGGAAAAACTGCCCTGTGTGTCACCCCTCCCTGTCTCCCCAGTCCCCCTGGACCTGGTGGGGTTGAGACTGCAGCTTGCAGGATGGAAACATGAGGTGAAGAAATGGAAGGACTACTCACAACCTTACCACAGGTTTCCATCTTAAACTAGCCCGTACTTGGGGAAGTGGGGTACACAGGCAAAGATGGAGATTTGACAGTAAATTAAGTTTAAAGTATCAGGCAGGACTGGATTTTCTAATTTCTGCATCTGGACAATATTTGTGACTTAGTGACCATAGATCATCTGCCACCTAAGAATGAGCAGAAAATTATAGGCCACTGGAGTATTCATGCAGGAGCAGGAAATATTACCCCGGACACTAATTGTGAAAGGACAGTGGAACAAACACAGCAATATTTTTTACTGATCCATGAGGTGTGCTTCTTCAATACGCTGGTTACACTGCTTTTCAAAGATACAGGATCTAAATCTGTGATGAGCAAAACCATCTCCCAGAGAAAACTGCTGTTACATGAAGTGTTGGGGTTCAACACCCTATAGAATAATGAAATGACCTTTTTTCTCTGTGACACCAACAATATCATGTGCCTGGCACTTGAGTTTACTGAACTTGTTTTGAGATTTCTCAATATTTTTCTAATATTACTCAAATTTCTCTCTTATGTGTCATACCCTGAGGTCTGTGTCAGATTTTCTAGCATAAACAGTGACTGGAAGGAAGTCTTTCAATTTGCTGAATACTCTTTCTACACCTGCAAAAATGGATTGATTTTGATCATGCTGTTCTCATTTAAATTTGCCCAAAATAAAGATCACAATTTTCTCCAGCCATTTCACACTAGCAAGCTGCTCCTGCGCCTTTGCTCCTGATGGGGGCAGTTTTGAGGTAGGGCTCACACTGTCTCCAAAACTCTCCTCCATGGGACTTTGACTGATCTCATATCCTGGCTTGGTATCCTTCCATTCCCAGTCATACTTCCCCATTCTCCAGTTGGGTTTTCCTGGGAACATGTCCTAAGAAATTACTTTCACAAGAAAATTTGTCTCAGGGTCACACCCTGTGAGAAGAAGACTGAAAAGTAAAGACACTTGTTTTATCCATTTGTCCTTCCCTTACTCTTCCCAGTTTTTTTCTCCACATTGGAAAGGCTTTATACTCCTCTCCCCTACTATAAAGCAACTGCTCTTATCAAAAACTGAGGGAACACAAAAGCTGATTCAGTATTCAAAAACCAATATAATATACCATATTAATAGAAAATAGAAGAAAAATCACATGATCATACATCAACTGATGCAGAAAAAGTGTTTGAAAAAAGCCAATACCCATTCATCATGAAAAAAAAAACTTCTCAGAAATAGTATACAGGGGAGAGTGTTCAACTTGATAAAGAATATATACAAAAACTTATACCTAACATCATACATATCAGTGATAGGCTAAAAATTTTCTTCTAAGATTAGGAAAAAGGCAAGAGTATCCATTCTATTACACATAGTGCTGAAAGTTTAAGCCAGCACACTAAGGCAAGAAAAGGAAACAAATGGGTTATGGATTGGAATGGAAGAAATAAAACTCTCTATTTGCATATAAGATGATGTTCTACATAGAAAATCACAAGGAATCTACACACACACATGTACTACAACCTACTACATCTAGTAAGTGAGGTCATCAAGTCATAGGATACAAGAGACTCATATAAAACTCAGTACTTCTATTAGTAGCAACAAACACATGAAAACTAAAATTAAAAACATATTATCACTTAAAATCACTGAAGTAAAATAAAATACTTAAATGTAAATCTAACAAAACAAATATAGGATAGTATGCTGAAAATGTTGATGAAATAAATCAAAGATATTAAATGGATAGATATTCTGGATTCATGAATTGAAAAATTCAACATAGTAAAGAAAGTCAGAAAAAGAGTGGGCAAAGTGGGAACAAAGAGTATGGGCAACAAATAGAAAACAGTAATTAGTATAGTAGATATCAATTCAACTATATCAATATTAATATCACAAATGAAAGCAAGGACTTCACTACAGAATTGATGTATATTACAAGGATAAAAAGAATACTATATAATACTCTGTGCCCACAACCTGATAATCTAGATGAGCTGGACTAATTCCTTGGAAGAAGTAATTTGTCAAAGTTTACACAAGGAAAGAATAGATAATCTGAAAAGGCCTGTATCTATTAAAGAAATTGAATCAGTAATTAATAATTATTATCAAATAATTACTGAAAATTAATAATCTTCCAAAACTAAAACACCAGTTCCAGATTGGTTTACTGATGAATTCTATGAAACATTTAAGGAATAAATAATTTCAATTCTCTGGTGTTTTAAAAAAATTCTCAATTTCTTTCAGATGATAGAAGTAGAGAGAATATACATACTTTTCCTTATTCTATGAATCCAGCATTACCTTAATATCAGAACCAGACAAAGATATTACTAGAAAATGAAACTGTAGACCAATATCTCTCATGAACAAAGGTGTAAAAATCCTCAACAAAATATTAGCAAATTCAGTTTAATGATATATTAAAAGAATTATGTACCACAGCCAAGGGGGATTTATCCCAGGTGTGCAAGACTGGTTCAACATTTGAAAATCAATTAACGTAATCCAACACATTGACAGACTAAATAAGAAAAATCACATCATCATATCAATAGATGCAAAAAAGTTTTACCAAAATTCAAAAACCATTTATGATAAAAGCTTCAGTAAAGTAGAAATAGACAAAAATAAATACATTAATAGAACATAATAAAGAACCCAGAAATAAACCCATATAAATACAGTCAGCTGATCTTTGACAAAGGAGCAAAGGCAATACAATGGAGGAAATATAACCTCCCCAACAAATGTTGCTGGAACTACTGGATATACACATGCAAAAAAAAAAGTGAATACAGATACAGGCCTTACCCCCTTAACAAAAATTCATAATGGGTCATAGATATAAAAGTAAAGTGAAAAACTTTCAAACTCCTACAAGATAAGATAGAAAAGAAAACCTAAATAACCTTGGGTATAGTGATGTCTTTTTGGATACTACACCAAACACATGGTCCATGAAAGAAACATATGATAAGTTGGACTTTATTAAAATTATAAACTTCTGCTCTGCAAAGACAATATAAAGAGAATGAGAAGACAAGCTACAGACTAGGAGAAAATATTTGCAAAAGACATATCTCTGAAAGGACTGCTATCCAAAATATACAAAGGACTCTTAAAATGCTACAGTAAGAAAATAAGCAACTCAATTAAAAATGAGCCAAAGACCTCAACAGACACCTCACCAAAGAAACAGATGGCCAATAAGCATATGAAAAGATGCTCCACATTACATGCCATTAGGGAAATGGAAATTAAAACAATGGGATACCACCACACAACTATTAGAATGGCCAGAATCTGGACCACTTACACCAAATGCTATTAAGGATGTGGAGCAGCAGGAACTCTCATTCATTGCTGGTGGGAATGTGAAGTGCTACAGCCACTTTGGAAGACAGTTTGGTGATTACGGTTACAAAACTAAACATACTCTTATCATACAATCCAGTAATTCTGCTCCTAGGTACTTACCTAAAGGAATTGAAAATGTATGTCTACACAAAAACATTCATACAGAATTTATAGCAGCTTCCCCATAACTGCCAAAAATTGGAAGCAACCAAGATATCATTTAGTAGGTGAATGAATAAACAAATTGTGGAATATTTTGCAGTGCTAAAAAGAAATGAGCTATCAAGCCATGAAAAAGATAAACATTAATTGCATGTCACCAAGTGAAAGAAGTCAATCTGAAAAGGCTATATATTGAATATATAATATATGTAATTATATATAACATATATAATGGATTCCAACTATATGACATTCTAGAGAAGACAAAACTATGGACACAACAAAAATACCAGTGGTTGGGGAGGTGATACATAGGCAGATAACAGGATTTTTCGGGAGTGAATACACTCAATATGCTTTTACAGTAATGAACATATGTCATTATACATTTGTTTGAACTTATACAACATATGACACCGACAGAAAAGCCCAAGGTAAACTATGGACTTTGGGTGATTATGATGTGTCAATATAGGTTCATTTTTGGCATAAGAAAAAAAACCTCTCTGGTGAGTGATAATGGGAGAAGCCATGCATGAGTGGGGACAGAGACCGCATAAGAAATCTCTACATTTCTCTCTCAATTTTTCTGTAGACCTTAAACTACTCTAAAAAAATAGGGTCCTAAGAAAAGAGTTCTTAGACATGACACTACAAGCATGACATATAAAAAATTTGATAAATTGGACTTCATTAAAGTTAAAAACTTTGGTCTCTGAAAAACGTTATTCACAAACTGAAAAGACCAACTAACTACAGGCTGAGAGAACGTATTTGTAAACCATGTCTCTCACAACAGACTCAGATATAAAATATATAAAGAACTCCTGGAACTCAGCAGTAAAAAAAAATTCAATGAGAAAATAGGTAAAAGAGATGAAGAACCATTTCACTGAAAGTAAGTAATGTCCAGATGGCAAATAAGCATAAAAAGATGTTCAACATCATTAGCCATCGGAGAAATGCAAATTAAAATTACAATGAGATATCATCATACGCTTACTAGGACAGCTAAAAAACACAGTGGTAATACCTAATGGGGACCATGATAAAGAGAGACTGTCATTTATACATTGCTGGTGAGACTGTAAAATGGCACAAACACTTTGGAAAACAGTTGGGCATTTTCTTAAAAACAAAACATGCAACTACCATACAACCCAGCAACTGCACTCTTGGGCCTTTATTTCAGAAAAATAAAAATTCACAATCACACAAAAACTTATACACAATGGCTCATAGAAATTTTACTTATAATAGCTAAAAGCTGGAACACGAAATGTCCCCTATTAAACAACTCCCTACCCCCCCAGTGCTTAAGCAACCACAATTCTATTTCCTGTCTTCACACATTCGACTACTCTAAGTAACTTACATAATGTTCTCAAGGTTCATCCACATTGTAGCATATTTCAGAATTTTCTTCCTTTTAAAGACTGAATCATATACTCCATGTATGGACATATCACATTTTGTTTGTCCATTCATCCATCAGTGGACACTTGGGTGTCTTCCACTGTGTGTCAATGCTATTAACCATGAGTGTGATGACCTGGAATGGTTGAGGGTGTGCTCCAGGAGCCCACATGTTTAATAAGCTCCTCTGTCTGATGGTTCTGATGTGCATTAAAAGTTTTTAAACCACTGCTCTAATGCAGGTTTTTCCAAAGTACTGATGGAGAAAGATTTGTGGTAGCCCTCCTTTACACTGTCATAGAGATTTGATTTACACATGAGAAAGACAGTCCTTTTCCAATTTTATGAATCTTTTTTCATTAGATCAAGAGAAAGTCTTGGCTTAGTGTTATTTATCTTAAATATCTAATTCTAATTTTCCTTATTAATAAAGAGAGCAGCCCTCAAATTCAGAGCCTTCAAATCCTTCAGTAGGCAATAAGACTACTACTTACCAGCATGGTTTTGTTGTATTAGTCTGTGCCATTACAATTGATATATTGCAAATGGTTTCCCATTTGTGACAATGGTATAGACTTGCTTTTCAACAAATTTACTTAATATTTTTGTCTAAATCAAGTAACTTTTTAAGAAAATAATATGGCTAGAGATATGTAAATAATATGGCTAGGGATAGGTAAATATTGACACTACCTGAGATAATGGTATGCCAATAGATGAAGTTTGGGAAATATTGCTTTGAGGAACATCAACACTTCACTCTTGCTCTCAACTTTCTACACATTGAAGGAGGGAACCAGACACTGACACACAGAAGCACATGTCCAAGGATCCAGGAGGGGGCTTCTATATGGCGGAAATGTGATGACCCCTGCCGAGTGGAAGCAGGCCAAGAACCAGATGGGAAACATACCCAGAAAACTCTGAAAGTAGAAAATCATAACCTAAACATTAGAAATGGGAGACAGTGATGCTCTTTGAAAATTATTTTCTGGAATGATTTTCTTTCTTATTTCCCTTAGTGTTGAGTAAAATTATTTAAGAACATTAGCCTGTCCAGACTGTGATAAAAAAGTCACCAAAGAAAAGAGGTAAATGTGTTCTGACTGCTGCATCTGACACTACAGTCATCCTAGGAAGAAGGAGAAATCAGTAGTCAGTTTCTTCCTACATGGGAGGGAATCCTCTTCTTAAACTCATATCTACCAGGAATTTGGCAGATTCTGTGTTTAGATAACGAGAGAATGCTCGCAACAATAATAGTGATAGCAGCTACCGCTACACAAATTGTCTGTCACTCACTGACCCCCTCTTTCTCATTAAATTCTCACAGCACTCTAATGGTTGACACTTACTGTGTGTATTCCATGAACAAACTCAGAGAGGTAGAGAGACTGGCTCAAGGCACATGGCTCAAGTTCAAGCTCAGGCCCGTTGGGTTTCTAAAATTTTTCTCACCACGTCATCACTCTGTCCAAGTTCTTTGCGGCCTTGGCTTCAAGTCAGTCCTTTCCTTTTCTGAGTCACTTTGATTGGGTAAACAAAAAGTCTTGGTTTGGTATTATTTATCTCAAACATCTAATTCTAATTTTCTTTTCTAACAAAGAGAGAGCCACTCAGATGTTTCTTTTCTTTGTGGCTTCAGAAGCGGAGACGCTGAAGAACAATTTTGAGGCAACAGCTCCTTTAAGAGGCCATAAGGAGCTCCACCTTGCTCTGTGAACATCTGCAAAACTTTATTAAGATTTCTGCCTGTTTGAATTTTAATGTTCTCAAAATATGGTTTCTGGTTACCACTAGACTTGGCAGCACAATAGAAAAAGGGACTTTTCCGTGTTTGCTAGAGCAGTTGATCTGAGCTCCATGAAAACTCCCCCTCAGGGAAGAAGAAAGAGGTGGGCGAACAGATGATTTACCTACTGACAGCAGGAAACACTATCAGGTATGTATGCACAGAGTGGGCTTTTTTCCCTTCGAAAAATCTTGCACGCTGAACTACAGTTATTTCAAAAGGTTTCCAGTACTCATAGTCCAGTTACACGTCATCCTAATATGAACCTTTTCAGAAACAATTTTTTTAAGCATTGATGCATTTTTGAAAGAGAAAAACCAGGCATACTGTCATTAAAAACAAAAGTTACAGATTATACATCCAGTAAGGCAGCTTATTAAACTTATTTTAAAACCCCTGAAGTTTTCAAAATAGCACAGGAGATGATTTAGGGGGTAATTTAGTGGGTTTCTTTCTCATAGAGAACATCTGAGAACATTTTCTCTAATAATAAAGGGTGAAGTACATGCAATTGTGGAAACCGCAAGTGCTCCACCAGTGCGTGAGTGAAGGAGATCGCCAGTTTAAAGAAAGAAAGAAAAAAACACACACAACCCTTTATATGTGGAATCTAATGAACAAAATAAACGGAGGAACAAAATAAAAACAGGCATGGATACATGGAACAGACTGAAAGCTGTCAGAGTAAAGGGGGTTGGGGGGACTGGGCAAAAAAGGTGAAGGGCTTAAGCAAAAACAAAGAAGCAAACAAACAAAAAACATACATACATAACACACAGACACAGACAGCAGTGTGGCGATGGCCGGAAAGAAGGGAGGACGTGGAGGGCTAGGTGGAGGTGGGCAAAGGGAGGGGGTGGAATGGGGGCCCAGAGAGACCGTGCTTGGGGTGACAGGCGCATGGTGCCTAATCTAAATGATGTTTAATTGAGCTGTACTCTTGAAACCTGTGTGGCTTTGTCAACCGGTATCACCCCATACACTCAACTGAAAAAAAGAAAAGAACAATAAAAGACCGTTTTGGTATCTTCCACCGCCTTGACCATTTATCCCCCGATCCTCACTGGAGGTCAAGCAATGTGGTCGCAGAGGGTGGGAAGAGGCAAGTATTGAAGTGGAAATATTCCGTGTGGGAGACATTATCTCAAATGAGTATAGAAAGAACATATGTACACTACGTGAGCTTGCGAACTCAGAGGGGCGGTCTGTCATCACTTTTATTTATTTTTCCAGCGGAAGAATCCCAAAGCGCAGGCACGGACACTCCGCAGAGCTGTTCAAAGAGCTGGGTGGGGTAGGGGGATGCGGCTGCTCACCAGCAAAACCAGATGCGGGCCCCAGGCAGCGAGTGGGAGGGGATGAATTAAAGGGGATTCCGAAGGTTTGGAGAACTTTAGGAAAAAAAATTGCGAGAGCAAACAACCCCGAGAAGAGTCTATTTGTTGTTAGACCAGCAGTTACAGAGCTCAGAGGAGAAAAAAAAGAGGCAGAGTAGGGAGCTGAGCGCAGAAGGGCGTCAGGGGAGACAGCAGCCGGGAGGTCAAGGGTGCAACTGGCCCCACGCTTCTCCAACTTTATGCCCGGAAAGCACCTGGGGACCTCGTTAAAACGCAAGTTCTAATCCCTCAACCCCCCAAGAATGACAGCTGTTGAGGGTCCGCGGACCAAATGTTGAATACCAAGGCTTTTGTTTACTGCAGTGAAGAAATTGAGGGTTAGAGGAGAAGGAGACTTTCTGAAGATAACCACAAACTTCTGAGGGTAGCAGCGACCTTAAAAGGGACAACGAGAGAAATGAACTGGATGGGCAGGGATGGGAATGAAAAGTGGCCGCGGTCTCGGAGCCTTTATTCCAAGCAGAATCTCTGGAAGCAAGGGGAGGAAAGAGGCGCTCTCCCGCTGGCTGGAGACACTCGCGCTTGGAAGCAGGTGGGCAGCTAAACAGACGGACGTGGGGACCGAGGAGGCCCGGTCGGCTCGCCCTTACCTGCGCTCACCCTGGTCCGTGTAGACATTGAGGAAGAGTCCCTCCCTGGTGTTTTGGTAAACCGGGCCCGAAAAGCTGAGCTGCAGCTCATAGAGGCTCCCAGGCTGCAGGGCTTCGCGGAGTTCCAGCACCAGGTACTGCATGTCCAATGCGTACCACACCTTGTCCACCGGCACGTGGCCAACGGGGGCGTCTGCAGTGCCTGGGGAGAGAGGACCCCGCACCTCGGCTCTGTCACAGTCCAGGTAGAGGCTGTGCAGCAGCAGCAGCGCGGTAGCCACAGTGCAGTGCAGAGTGATGTTCACGTGGCCAGTGAAGTGTAGAGCTGGAGGTGAGAGCTCGTCTGGCCGCAGCCGGGGCCACAGCTCCAGCTCGTAGTGCAGTGGCACGAGCCAGGACGGCAGGCGCAGCTGGTTCCAGGGCCCAGAGAGTGGCCACTTGTCCGGCGTGACCGCCACCGCTGGCTCACGAGTGGGGCCGGACTTCTGGGTGGGCGGCGGTTCCCCCTGCTCGCTGCTCCGCGGAGAAGGCCCTGCGTCAGGGACCCTGCAGTCGTGAAGTTCCGACGGTGCGACACGCGCGCAGTGACCATACAGGGCGGACAGCACAGCCAACGCCAGCAGGAGTGCGGCTGCCAGCCCGGCCAGCAACAGAGCTACCGCGCGGCTCACGTAGAAGCCGGAGCTGGAATGGGGTCCCATGGCTGAGACCCCTGGCGGGGATGTGGTGAGAGCTGCGAGACAGTGGCGACGGCTCAGAACCCAGGCCGAGTGCCCAGGGGTGGGACCCCCCTCTCTTGTACCGTCGTCCCTCCTCCCGGAGGAGCTGGGAGACGAGAGAGGCGTTCGGGACCACAGCTTCCCCCTCCCACCTAATCAGATCCAGGTTCCTGCCTACCCACCCCTCCCGCAAGAGCCCGGGGAGGAGGCGGACCCCGCAAAGCCACGCGTGCTCCCCTTCGGGTTCAAAGGGAAAGACCGCGCAGAGGCGGCTTCCAGAATCCGTGCCAGGAGGGGACAGTCTGAACAAACTCGAATTTGGACACCTCCGGCAGTGATATTTGGATTCATGGGATTTGTTGGGTGCAGTCCAGGTGTAGTCAGGAGAGAGACACAAAGCACCTTCAGGTCCTTGTCTGCAGCGACGAGCTGACGGCAGCCCACCTGTTGGCCACCACTGGATATTCGTGCGCTAGGGGCTCCGGGTCGGGGGGCTTAAGAACTTAAACTTCTGGGAGCGCTTCTGAAATGACCCCTCGAGGGACAACCTCGAGGTCAGAACTGACTTCCCGAGCGTAATCTTTGGCGGGAAATTCGCCTCCTGAATAAGCTCGGGACTCGCGCAGTGAGCGCAGCACAGGCTGCGAGTGCTGGGTCGGAAGCAAGGTCCGGCGTCCTGGAGCCTTTTCCTAACCAGTGCTGGAGGAGGGGGCGACAGAAACCCAAGAGCGTGGTGTCTGCTCCTTCCCGGGAAAGAGAGAGGAGAGCCGCTAACTCCGGACCGGACGGGGCGAGAGGCCGCCACTTGGCTCTGCAAGTGCCAAGAACTGGGTATCCAGTTCCGGAGCCCGGTCTGGTTCTCCACTCCCCTGCCCGGGAAAGGGGAATCCTGCACTTAAAACCAGCCTTTTCAAGAAAAGAGAATAAAGCAATCTAACGGCTAGCCTTTCCACTTGGAACAACCGAGCTGGAACACATCTCCCAGGCGCCACCCTAGTCGGTGAGGCCTTAGCTTGGGGGCATCTGTTTGCAATTTAGCGATGCTCTGGGGAGCTTCCCGGGCCGTGAGCGAAGTTCCGAGTCTGCACGGGCTCTCGGCTGAATCTGGAATGGGTTGCAAGTACTAACTGAGGAGGCGCTGTGGAAGAGGGAGGAGAGGGTGGTTAAAGATCCGGTTGCTGGCTGAAGATTTATTTGAGTGTATCCCGTCGTTAGACTCCTCCGGTTATTTCAGCACGAAGGGAATTTTACCGCCAAGGTCACAGAACTGTCTTCGCTTTATTTCTTGGAACTGTATCTCCCTTCCAATGAGAAAACCCTCCCACCTGAGAGGAGACGGGATAAACCCAGGTGATTCTTTGGGAAATGTGATTCCCCCCCCCCCCCCGCTCCTGAAACAGAAAATTAGTCACAGTAACAGCAACAGCAAAATACACACAAACTCTCCAGGACAAGATGGTGAAGGGAAACTTAACAGTTCACACCGTTGCGCTATAATCCGTGGACTGGTCTGATTCCCGGTCTGATTTGTTTTCTTCAGAAACAAAACAATCATGTTTTAAAATAATTATGACCACGTGCATCACTCCGAGAAATTCCTGGGTAGAGCTGGGTGGAGATGCTCTTCCTATTTCTCTCTGCAAAACCTGTCTTAAGTCAGGCTGCCAGAATTGTGAGTTACTGAGCTAGCGAGGGCCCCCGGATTCAGGCCATTGTCAGATGGGACTGTCACAGACGCGGTGCTAATTAATTATCGTCCTCAAGACCCCCTGGGTAATTTCTTGAAGGATTTTGAAGGATTCCAGACTCTCAAGGAAAGGTTTAAAAAAAAAAAAGAAAAGGAGTCATAACAAAATTATTTCAAATTCATGTTAGAAGTATGCCTCCCCTCAATTTTATATAAGAAATTCTATTGGAAAGTGAGTACATGGACACAAGTATCTAATTCCATTTCTCTAATATCATTAAAGAAATAAAGATTGGCCACTACACAAAAGGTCTCAAAGTAATAAAATCACACCAAATGATGCATCAATTTAAATATCTTATCAGAAGGGAAAATATCTCTAATAAATCATTAATGCCAGTCCAAAGAAGTTACAAAATAATATGGTGGCTTAGTCATGCTTATGTTAATAACAAAAGGGAACTGGAAAATACTATAATATGAAATATTTAACATCTCAATGAAAGAGTAATTCTGGGACATAGATCAGTTGACAGAAAAAAAAACCTAAAGTATTAAAAAAATTTTAAGGAGCTGCTTGGAAAGCCTATGTACTAGTCACATCAGCTAAAGCAGTGCTTCTCCACTGGGTGTTTTTGCTCTCCTCCTCCTCTGGACATTGGGCAGTGTTGGAAGACATTTTTTGTTGTCGCAATTTTGTGGGGATTGCTACTGGTAACTGCTGGGTAGAGGCTCAGATTAGCGCTCAACATCCTACAAGGCATAGGATCCCCACAACAACAGAGAAATATCCTGCCCAAAAAGTGCCCAGTTCTGCTGTTCAGAAAACTAAAGCCATTATTTAAGCCTTTTATATATTCCCCAAGTGAAACTTAACCTTTGTATCTTGTGTCACTACTTACTTTTGCTGTTTATGTTTATGCTTTGACATGTCTACTGTTTTTTCATCTTTATTTCTTGGTACTTAAGGTGAACCTCTGTAATACATTATTATCTCTCCTGAGCTACATGACAATTTTTCTTCATTTGCCTTGAAAATATACTTTTTGAATGAGTAATATATTCATAGTTTCAAAAATCAAAACGTGAAATTTTTAGGTCAAAATATAAAAATGTATAGGTTGAGTCATCTTGCTTCCATCACTTACCTAGTTAATAATTTGAACAGTTTTTTGTGTACCCTTTCAGTGTTTATGTATGCAAATCAAGCAAATACAATTATATACCTTTGCATTTCTCTCCTTACAAAAAAAATAGTATACTAAAAATGCAATTCTGCACCTTGCATTTTCTTTATTTAACAATATATCCTAAATATCTGTCCACATGAATTCACAGATATATTTCACACTCTTTTCCACAGCTGCACGGTACTACATTGTATGGACTTATCATTGCAAAAGTTTTCCCAGGTTGGTTATTTGAAAGGATTTACCAAATTCTATAGAGTATCCATAGCCTTTTCTTTAAAGGAAAAGGATATGGTGCAGCAAGAGAAAGAAAACAGGCAAGTATTGGAGGACAGAAAGACATCCCATGTGCAACCTCACCAAGGGCCCCTATTTACATAACTGGACCATGTTGGGTCATCAGCGTCAATCGCCGAGGTCTGTGAGAGGAGTCGTGTTTAGAGAAAGCTCACGGGAGAAACCCTTCCAGAGGCCATCTGGACAGTCAAACCATCTGGACAGTCAAACCAGGTTTGTCAGACCCATAAATCCAGTGGAAAATCACCAGTACAGAAACTAACCCTCGGGGGACTCCAAGGAGAATTTCAGACCTTAGTTAGCACATAACTAATTGATTATGTGTCAAAAAACAGATACCCAGGCCTGGCTGGATGGCTCATTTGGTTGGAATGTCATCCCATATACCAAAAGGTTTCAGGTTCAATTCTCAGTCAGGGGCACATACCTAGGTTGCAGGTTGATCCCTGATCAGGGCACATATGGGAAGTGACCAATTGATGTTTGTCACTCACATCTCCACCTTTCTCTCTCTCTCTCTGAAGTCATTAAACATATCCTTGGGTGAGGATTAAAAAAATAAAAAATAATATCCAGAAGAAAGGGAGAGTAAAGCAATGGAAAAGCAAACGTTTCCTCCATAAAAGCAATGTGAACACTGGAAAAATTGTCAAATTAACTATGCCAGAACTCTGGAAAGTGACCAAGTGTTTACAGCAATCCAAGGAGTGCTTGTTCAAGAATAAGAGCCAAATCTCAGTAAAACAAACAAACAAAACCACATGGAGCTTTATGGTGTTTTAAAAAATCCTCACTGAAGATATTTGTAAATTGATTTTAGAGAGAGAAGGGGAGAAAGAGGGAGAGAGAGAGAGAGAGAGAGACGTCAGTTGGTTGCATCATTTGCCTCCAATATGCACCCTGAGGGGGGAATGAAACCCACAACCTTTTGGTGTACAGGACAATGCTCCAACCAACCGAGACACCCAGCCAGTGCTGAGCTTTATGGCATTTTAATGTGCTTTATTCTCTTTGTTCTCTTTTTAGCTCTGCGATGGCCCTAAAAATCAAGAGCTTGCTAGCATGGTGAAAACCAGCAACATGGCGGCCACTGGAAAAAGCATAAAAGTGTTAAAGTCCCTTTAAAAACTCTTTCTCAGATTATTGTCATATTTTGAACCATTTGGTGATTCCCAAGAACTCCACTCTCAAGGCTCTCTTTCTATGACCTGACTGAGTTCACCAAGTGTGAATAGCCTTTCTCCAGGAGCATAGGTTGAAAACAATCATAGGCAATTGTTTAATATTGCAACTGCCTGAGGTAAACAAACAATTGAGGCAATTTCTAAGCTCATCGCAAAGCTTAACATGAAAAACTCAGGAATTACATGTCTATAGCAGGCTTTGAAAAGCTCCAACATATTCCTGAAAATCTAGAAGGACACATACATGCATAAGGTAATGCACATGATTAAGGCTATACATACCCCAGAAAAGACCCGAGAAGGCCCTAAGCTCTCACATCTAGTATTGCTCAAACCAAAAGATCTTGATAGGGGAATTCAAGAGTTAAAGATTTTACTCTCCAGTTCCATCCATGTTGTCATGAAAGGTAGGAGTTCCTTCTTTCTTTCTGCTACATAGTATTCCATTGTGTAAATGTGCCACAGTTTGTGATTTACTCATTTATTGATGGGCACTCAAGTTGTTTCCAGCCCTTGGTTATTGTGAATAATGCTGCTGTGAACATTGGGGTGCATAGGTGCTTCAGGATTCTTAGGGTATAATCCCAGCAGTGGAATCACTGAATCAAAAACAATTCCATTTTTAGTTTTTTGAGGAAATTCCATACTGTTTTCCACAGTGGTGCACCAGTCTGCATACCTACCAACAATGTACTAGGGTTCCCTTTTCTCCACTACTTCTCCAGCACCTGTTTCTTGATTTGTTAATGATGCCCATTCCGATTGGTATGAAGTGGTATCTCATTGTGGTGGAGAAAATGAGTGTGATGCTGAGCATCCTGTCAAATGCCTATGGGCCTTCTGTATGTCCTCTATGGAGAAGTGTCTGTTCAGGTCTTTTGCCCATTTTTTAAATGGGTTGTTTGTCTTCCGGGAGTGGAGTTGTATGAGTTCTTTACATATTTTGGAGCTCAAACCTTTGTCCAAGGTATCACTGGCAAATATACTTTCCCATAGAGTTATTTCCCTTTTCATTTTGCTGATGTTGTCTTTAGCTGTGCGGAAGATTTTAATTTGATGTGGTCCCATTTGTTTATTCTTTCCTTTATGTCCCTTGCCCCAGAGGACATATCAGTGAAAAATATTGCTGTGTGGAATATCTGAGATTTTCCTGCCTATGTTTTTATGTTGGACTTTAATGGTGTCATGGCTATGTTTAAGTCTTTTATCCATTTTGAGTTTATCTGGTGTATGGTATAAGTTGGTGGTCTAGTTTCATTTTTTTTGCATATACCATTCCAGTTCTCCAAACACCATTTGTTGAAGAGGCTATTTTTACTACATTTTATGCTCCTGCCCACTTTGTCAAATATTAATTGGCCACAGAGACATGGGTTTATTTCTGGGCTCTCTATTCTTTTCCATTGATCTATGCATCTGTTCTTATGCCAGTACCAGACTATTTTAATTACTGTGGCCTTATAATATAGTGTGATACCTGGCATTGTGATCCCTCCTACTTTGTTCTTCTCAAGATTGTTGAGGCTATTTGCGGTCTTTTTGTTTCTATATAATTTTTTTGAAATATTTGTTCTAAATCTGTAAAACGCCATTGGTATTTTAATAGGGATTGCATTGAATCTATAGATTGCTTTGGGTATTACGGACATTTTGATTATGTTATTCTTTTGATCCATGAACATGGTATGTGCTTTCATTTATTTGTATCTTCCTTGATTTCTTTCTTCAGTGTCCTATACTTTCTGAGTACAGGTCTTTCAATTCCTTGGTTAAGTTTATTCCTAGGTTCTTTATTTGCCATATTGCTATAGCAAGTGGGATTTTTTCCTAGTTACTGTTTCTGATATTTCATTGGTGTACAAAAATGCCTTCTATTTCTGAAATAAGCCAGTCATGAAAGACAAATACCATATGATCTCACCTATAACAGGAACCTAAACAACAAAACAAACAAGCAAGCAGAAAAAAAAAACCCAAAAAACAAAGACACTGAAATAGAGAACAAGGGGATAGTGACCAGAGAGGAGAAAGAAGGGAAGTTAAGGGGAAAATGGGGGGAGGGGAATTTGGAGGAACAAATAGGAAGGACACAGGGACGAGAACTAAGGGGGGGGAAATGGGGGGGAGGTGGGGAGCAGGGGGGGGGGGAGGCTGGGATGGGAAAAATAGACAAAAAACTGTACTTGAAAAATAACTAAATAAAATTTAAAAAAATATTTAAAAAAACAGACATATAGATCAATGGAACAGAATAGAGCCAAGAAATAAATACATATGCTTATGATCAAGTAATATTTGACAGGAGAGGCAAGAACATACAATAGGGTAAAGAGAGTCTATTCAATAAATGTTGATGGGAAAATTGGACAGACACATACAGAAAAATGAAACTAGACTACCTTCTTTCACCATGTACAAGAATAAATTCAAAATGCATTAAAAACTTAAATGTAAGATTTGAAACCCTAACATTCCTAGGAGAAAACATAGACAGTAAAATGTCAGACATTTGTCATAGCAATATTTTTTTTCTGATATATCTCCTTGGGCAAGTGAAACAAAAGAAAAAATGAAGAAATGGACTACATCAAACTGAAAATTTTTGTACAGCAAAGGAAGTCATCAACAAAATGAAGAGACAAACCACTGAACAGGAGAACATATTCACTAATGATACATCTGGCAAAAAGATAGTATCCAAAATTTATTAAGCAATTATACAGCTTGCTCTGGCTAATGTGGCTCAGTGGATTGAGCACCAAATTGCAAAAGAAAAGGTGGCTTGTTTGATTCCCAGTTAGGGCCCATGCCTGGGTTGCAGGCCAGGTCTCAGTGCAGGCATGTGAGAGACAACCAGTCAATGTGTCTCTCATGCATCGATGTTTCTCTCCCTCTTTTTCTCCTCATCCCCTCTCTCCAAAAATAAATAAATAAAATCTTAAAAAAAAAAAAACACTTCTAAGACTTCCGCCAAGATGGAGGCATAGGTGGAAGCACTGCGTCTTCTCACACAATCAAGTTTAAAAACAACAAAGTTTTAGCAACAAAACTGCAGCCAAACACAGAAAATTGAACTACATGGAAGTCTGACAACAATGAACCTTTCAGCCAAACCGGTAAGAGGGGCAGAGCAAGCAGCAGGTGGGTCGGGCAGGAAAGATCCGCTAGACCTACCCAGGTGTGAGACTTGGACCCAATGAGGGCGGACCGTGGTCACACATTCCTGTGCAGATAAACCGGTGAAGGGGCTAGTGGTGGTGAGACGGACCCCACAGGCCCCAGCGGTGGGAAGTGGCAGAGGGAACCGCCATTGTCCCTCTCTGACCCCACCCCCACAGACAGCGTCACAAACCAGCAACCTGGGTGGCCCCGCCCTGGTGAACAACTAAGGCTCCGCTCCTCATACATAACAGGTGCAAACAGATCAAAACATGGCTCAAGAACAACTCAGAGCCCCAGAGCCCATAAATCTAAGCAATGAAGAAATAGCCAAACTTTCAGATGCACAGTTCAAAACACTGGTGATCAGGATGCTCACAGAACTGGTTGATTTTAGTCACAAATTAGAGGAACATATGAAGGTTAAACTAATTGAAATGAATGGAAATGCACAGGAAACCAATAGTAATGGAAAGGAAACTGGGACTCAAATCAAAGGAGTGGAGCAGGAAGAGGAAAAAAATGACCAAACAGAAAAGGATGAAGAAACAAGAATTCAAAAAAATTAGGAGAGGCTTAGGAACCTTCAGGACATCCTTTAACATTCCCACATCCGAATTATAGGGGTACCAGAAGGGGAAGAGGAACAGCCACGAGTGGAAAACTTATTTGAACAAATAATACAGGAGAACTTCCACAATCTGGCAAAGGAAATAGACTTCCAGGAAATCCAGGAAGCTCAGACAGTCCCAAAGAAGTTGGACCCAAGGAGGAACACACCAAGGCACATCATAATTATATTAGCCAAGATTAAAATGAAGGAGAAAATCCTAGAAGCAGCAAGAGCTAAGGGGACAGTCACCTACAAAGGAGTCCCCATCAGACTGTCAGTGGATTTCTCAAAAGAGACCTTACAGGCAAGAAGGGGTTGGAAAGAAGTATTTCAAGTCATGAAATCCAAAGACCTACACCCAAGATTGCTCTATCCAGCAAAACTTTCATTTAGAATGGAAGGACAGATAAAGTGCTTCTCAGATAAGATCAAATTCAAGGAGTTCATCATCACCAAGCTCTTATTATATGAAATGTTAAAGGGAGTTACCTAAGAAAAAGAAGATAACAAAGATGAACAGTGAAAGGACAGCAAACTCACAGTTATTAACAACCACACCTAAAACAAAAGCAAACTAAGAGGACGGCTAGATCAGGAGCAGAACCATAGAAATGAAGATCACATGGAGGGTTAGCAACAGGGGAGTGGGAGAAGGGGGAGAAGGTACAGAAAATAAGTAGCATAGATGATAGATAGAAAATAGATGGGGGAGGGCAAGAATAGTATGGGAAATATAGAATCTAAAGAACTTGAGACACATGGTCATAAACTAAAGGAGGGGGGAATGGTGGGGGAAGGGGTGTACAGGATGGAGGGGAATGAAGGGGGGAAATAGAAAAACTGTAATGGCACAATTAATACAATATATTTTTAAAAAGAATAAATTCAAACATAAAAAAATTAGGCATTAAAAAACACTTATAAAACTCAACACCAAAAAGACAAAACAATCCAATTAAAAAATGGACAAAGAACTTGAATAGAGAGTTCTCCAAACAAGACATACAGCTGGCCAATAGACATGTGAAAAGATGCTCAGTGTCACTAATCATCAGAGAAATGTAAGTTAAAACCACAAAATTGGCCATTGGGAGGCCAATGCCTGTCAGAATGGTTCATACCTACCAGAATGGCTATCATTAATTAGTCAATAAAGAAGAAGTAGTAGTGAGGATGTGGAATTCCCTTTTGAACTGCTTGTGGGATTTTACCATACAAATCTCAACATAAGATTTGATAGAGATTTGTTGTTCTACTCACTCGGTCATTTTGAATATGACAGCCACACAGTACACACGTTCACTTTTTGGCATCTACCACCCCCACTGATTAGCACAGTGAAGTCACCATTGTTCACACATGTGCATTCCAGAGCACTCTCCTTGGCTGGCAGGTTACATTGATGTCATACAAACCATTCTCATTATAGCTGGACTTCTCCCAGACAGACCTTGTATTATAGAATTGTACATCTGAAAGCTATATAATTTTATTAACCATTGTCACTCCCATAAATTAAGTAAAAATGAAAAATTAAAAAGGGTTTTAAAAGATTTAACTGATTCAGATACAAAAAGTGTTACTATAAATACTCTTATGTATGTGTCTTCTGGTATACATTTTTGTTGAATAATCTAGGAATTTTGTTAAAAATTTAGGAGTTAAATTATTAAGGAATAGGATGTTTGTGCTCCTTTAAATTAAGTAGATGATGCAAAGCTGTCAGCAGTACCAATTTGCACTCCTACAAGCTCTGTATGAGTTCCCACTGCTCCATAACTCTGCCAATACTCAATATTAGCAATATGTTAAATTTTAGCCATTTTGGTATGCTCATGGTTTTAATGTTCACTTCCTTGATTTACAGAGAGGCTAAGGGCTTTTGCACATAATCACTAGATCTTTGGATTTCTTAATTTGTGAAGTGTTTATTCCGGGTTTTGTACATTTTTCCACTGGTTGTCTGTCTTTTTATTTTTAGTCTTGTATATTTTCTAGATATGAGTCCTTTGTTGGATATATATGTTGGAAATATCATTATTTTGCTGTGTATGATGTGTACTTTTTTTGCCACATTTTTGAGGGAGAAATGAGGATGCCCATTATACATGGATGTAATGATTACATACCATGGGTGTGATAATGGGGCATAATAATCTCATGTATAATGCACACAAAAACTTGATGCACATTATACATAGCAAAATATGATAGCTTTTCTGATATTAAAGCAGGATAGAGACAGCTTAAAAGGGAGTGGTAGTAGCCTTCCAGGAAGAGAAAGTTTTCCTTCAAATATTTTATTTTGAAATTCCAAAATGTAGTCTTCCCTTCTAGACCTTGGTTAGAAAAGCAGTCTCCTGACAACCTTTTTAGTTTTTTTGTTTTTTTTTTTGCTTTCCTCTACTAATCATTTATTAGAGTTGATACTTATCTTTTATGGAACTCAAGTGTATGGGTTTGGCTGATTGCATGTGGTGCCCATGAAAATGTATCATTCAGATCTCCTGCTGGAGTGAATACCACTGAGAGCCTGTATGAGTTCTACTCTGAGTGCCCCACCCTGTTCACGCGGACGCCCTGCCCTCCGTGCGCTGCTTCAGCCAATGAATGACTGAGTGTGGCAGAAGTCTTAATCCAGGCCCTGGGAAAGGATTCCGCTGATAGACAACTTTGGCTGGAAGACTTTGCACTGGTCTGCCAGAAACTTTCTTAATACTGGACCGCAGGCGGACTCTTCTAGTTCAGCTCCCCTCTCTACCCTCCCTCCTACGTAAGGGCCAGACCAGCATCACAGTGTGATGGTGTTCCCCACCTCGTCCAGGTCCCTGCCCTTTTCCTCCCAGTCATTACCTCACAGTACATCCTTTCCACATCTAATCCCATCTTGGAGTTGCTTCCTGGAAGACCCAAACTATCATGCTACAGAAAAAGTACTGTTTTAAAGTTACACTTCAGTCAGGATACATAAATAAGTTTTTCTTTACCTCATAATTCAAAAACTATTGCTAGGATATATTTACAAGCAAGCCTCATTCACTGATTTTTTAAATTAGAACATATGTTGTTTTGAGATTTGTAATCAGTTTTTTTCCAATTTAAGAATTTTTTTAGACTTATGTTTTTAATTATTGCTTCTGTTTCAATTGTTCTTGTTCCTTCATTAGATATAGCCATAATTCTTAGACTGAATCTCTGTCATTTGTCTTCATTATCATGCTCATTCTCTTTCAATTTTTAATTGAATTTATTGGGGTGACATTGGTTAATCAAATTATATAGGTTTCAGGTATACAATTCTATAATACATGATCTGTATATTGTGTTGTGTGTTCACCACCCCAAGTCAGGTCTCCTTCCATCACCATGTATCTCCTCTTTGCCCTCTTCTACCTCCTCCAACCCTTCCCCTCTAGTAATCTGTGTCTGTGGGTTTTTTTCTTGCTTAATCCATTCACCTTTTTACCTAGCTCCCAGCCCCCTTCCCCTCGACGGCTGCCAGTCTGTTCTCTGTATCTATGAATTTTATTTTTTTAAATTGGATTCTTAATTAATTTTATTTTTTTACTTTTTATTTATTGATGAGAGAGAAAACTCGGTTTGTTTTTCCACTTTTTTATGCATTCCTTGTTTGTTTGCCTGTATGAGCCCTGACCAAGGAGCAAACCCGTAATCTTGGCATATGTGGGATGATGCTCTGATGCTCTAACCAACTGAGTTACTCAGCCAGGGCTCTTCGTTTTTTATCTTAAGTCATTTTTCTCTGTAGTTCTTGAAGAATTTATCAAGTGTTTTTTTCCTCACAATATAGCTGCGCAAAAGGAAAAATGTATTCAGTATTGTGACTTGGGCAAGGACAGTAACCAGGTTGAGTACTGACAAAAATATTTGACCAAGTGGGTAGAGAATGAAATCAAGAGTCCAGCAGAGCTGTGGATGGTGAGCGTGGGTCTAATATAAGGCTGTATTGCATGAGTCCAAAATGATGTCTCTACCCACTGAGCGCACCACCACCAGCATCTGACACTGAGTAGACAGATTATAAGGAAACTCTAACGCCCAGAGGCTCTGCTGTCTTTTGTTTCCATCCCCACTTAAAATAATTTATTTGGAGAAATAATACAACCTTGGGTGCAACATATCATTCCCTGATACGCTCCCTCCTAACCATCTCAGAGTTGTAATTATTTATTGGGTATAATGCAAGAGGGGAAGGAAAGAAGTGAGGTGCAAAGCCATAGCACTATGGCTGCACCCAAAAGCCATACTTGTAAAGCAAGTGACACTAGTCATCTCTAGTCAGTACAATGCTCCTGTTTCTAATCTAGGGAGTGGACAGTTGGAGTTCCACGCTGAGGAAGGGTGCGTCAAGAGCTCTCATGAGATGCTGTTTTACAGAAACCTCTACCCCATCATTTACCCCATGTAAGATATATGCGAATTGCTCTCTTCCCTTCTGTATATTGAAGGTATTTGTCACAGAAATCGTGGCTTCGGTGTTAATGAAGCACTGAGCACAGCACACTCACAGCATATTATATTCAATAAATGTTTGCAGAATGAATAATGGGATTCAAATGATTAGTTCCCAAAGATTTTATTTCTTCAACTCTGTCATATTACATATAATATTTTAGTCACTTTCACTAAGTGAATGTGTTTAAAATGAAGATCAACTGTGTATTAATCGGCCCTCTTTCCTAAATTAGAAAGCACACTGCCTGACTTTGGCAGTTCACATTTAGTAATTGAAAACAAACCTTAGAGAGAGGAGGATAGTCTTGGTTTCTTCTCCACAGTATCTTGCAACAATCTGATGTGGGAACCATAAGTATGAAAAACAGTATTGAAAAAAGGAGAGGAATAAAACCTTGTAGAGGAGAAACCCATCCTAGATATAATGCTAAAAAATATAGTAAGATATATCCTTATTTCTTTTTTCAGGTCTTCATTTAATTACATAAAGTTGAATTTAAAAACCTGATGTTCAACAAAATATGTTGTTTGGTCAGTTGTTTGGTAGGAAGTTTGGAATTATAGGATAACCTCAGACAAATTTGAACAAAATGGTCAGTTGGCATGTTACTTCCAAATGAGCCTTGATGTAGTAGTTAGAGTTTAGGCTTAACTGTTGTAACAGAGGGATCTAAAAAAAGCAGTGGCTCCAGCAAGACAGACGTTCATTTTTTTTTTTTTACACGATAGTCCACAGGCAAATGGAGGATCCAAGATGCGCAGGTGACTTTTCAGTGACATCATCCATACTCCAAGGGGGGTGTTCTTGTCCATATGCTCAACACTCACTCCCACCACATCCACATCACTTTTTCCAACTCATGGGAAGGTTGTTGAAGGCAACAACCAGAGGGGAGGGACATAAGAGATAAGGGGAAAAGAAAGGGAAGGGTCTAATCAAGAAACGGCTATAAGTGAGCCATGGACAAGGACAACAGGGTGGGAATTGACTGTGGGAGCTGGGGTAGGAGGGGTGGAGAGAGCAATGGGGGAATTGGGACAACTGTAGTAGAACAACAATTTTTAAAAACCGATGCATATGTGTTGCACATGTCTTTTTTTGTCCATATTCCAATGGTAAGGAAATCACATAGCCATATCTAGATCTAAGGAAAACATGATTTGTCTCTAAATTTCTTTTTTTAATTATTTTTTTTAAAATTTCATTGTTGTTCAAGTACAGTCATCTGCCTTTTTCCCTCACCAGTCCTCCCCACCCCAGCCATCCCCGCCTCCCTCCCCTGATCCCACTGCTCCTTGGTTTTGTCCATGTGTCCTTTATAGATGTTCCTGAAAAGCCTTCCCCCATGTCCCCCATTATCACCTCCCACCTCCCCTCTGGTTACTGTCAGTTTGTTCTTAATTTCAATGTCTCTGGTTATATTTTGTTTGCTTGTTTTGTTTTGTTGATTAGGTTCCACTTAAAGGTGAGATCATATAGTATTTGTCTTTTACCAATTGGCATATTTCACTTAGCATAATGTTCTCCAGGTCCATCCATGCTGTCACAAATATAGAGGGATTTCTATTACTGAAAGTAGGAGAGAATGAAAAGACCTCGGAAAATAATTAGCAGTCAGTCTTTGCTACCCTTGGGGGAAAAATGTTTGGTACAGTCATTCTTGCCTCAGGATGTAAATAAAACACATACAAATGAGGAAGCTCAAAGCTAAACCTCAGGGAAAATGGGTAGTGCCAAATATTATTTTAATCTAAGAATGTAGAGAAAGCATTCTCAGTGTGGTATCATTTGTCACACAGTTTATGAGCCACAGAAAATAAATGAAGTATACCCCAAAATGGAGCTCAGACCTCCCAACTGCACCTTCACTTCTCTGGTGTTTTCTCTAAAATTACCACTCTACCCCATTTCCTATAGCTTCAGGAGGTGGGAGTTTCACTGAGCACTTCCCTATAATTGGCATCTCACTCAGCCTGTTCAGAGGCCAAAAGGCCTTCAGTGGGTATCACGTGAGGCATCGGCACTTGTGTAAATCGGGATCACTACACAAAGGCAAGACAGAAACTTCTGGAGTTCAGGCAGGGGACTGAACAGCAAACTAAGAGTTGCAGAATTTCATTTCCCTTCAGGGTTCTCATACTGCCTCACTAAAAAGCTTTTCCCATGGACTGACAGTATCAAAATGTGGTCAAGAATAATATATTAAAAAAAATTCCCATTTCCTGGGAGCATCCATCAGTGGCCAAAGATAACTTCATAGGGAGCAAATGCCAAGATCAACAGAGATTTCATAAGGATCCCTGCTGCTCCTGTAGCAGCTTTTGAAAAAGAGATTGATATCTTGGGCTAATTATTCTCAGTTCCCCATCCCCTAATTCAGTCTTTGCTCTTTTCAATGGTCTGAGAGGCTGACCCCTATTAACTCCATCAACCAGCCCTCTCTTGACCTCTGAGTCCAGGTAGGTTTGATCAATGGAAGGCATGGGCAAGAGATCACAAGGCAGAGATAGGGAAAAGTTGAGGTATTTCTCCTTCCTGGCTTCATCTGTACTTCAGACCTCGGAAAATAATTAGCAGTCAGTCTTTGCTACCCTTGGGGGAAAAAAATGTTTGGTACAGTCATTCTTGCCTCAGGATGTAAATAAAACACATACAAATGAGGAAGCTCAAAGCTGGAACTATGGTTCCAGCAAGGGCTGAGCTTGTTTATGCCACAGCTCCTGCTGATGGCTCTCTTTCACAGTCCCACTTTCTCCAGGTTTTGCTAAAACCATTTCCTCTTGCCCCATACAGGTCTAAGTGTGGTAAGGATTTCCCACTGTTGCTAGTCTCCGGGTATATAACAATTCCTTGCTGCCTCCCTTAATCCTACTATCAGAAACACCCTCTTTGTTGAATTCTCTCCAGTTAAACACATGTATTGTGTGAGCTAGTTTTTGTTAGGACCTGATTCAATAATTTTATTAGGAATTGTCATAGGAAATAGATGCTCAAAATGTGACCATGGTTTGGGCAGCTCACGTATCTGAAGAGCACACGGATATCACCTTGCTGGAGCAGTTCTCACCCATTTTTTAATTGGGTTGTTTTTGCTTTGGTGTAGAGCTGTGTAAGTTCTTTATAGATCTTGTATATTAGCCCCTTATCAGATGTACCATTGGCAAATATGTCCTCCCATTTAGCAGGTTGTCTTTTCATTTTGTTGACAGTTTCCTTTGCTGTGCAAAAGGTTTTTAATTTGATGTAGTCCCATTTATTTCTTTTTTCTTTTGTTTCCTTTACCCAAGGACATATATCAGAAAAAAATATTATTACAACAAATGTTCAAGATGCTACTGACTGTGCTTTCTTCTATGATTTTATGGCTTTGAGTCATATATTTAAGTCTTTTATGCATTTTGAGTTTATCTTGTATATGGTGTAAGAAGGTAGTCTAGTTTCATTTTTCTGCATATATTTGTCCAATTTTCCCACAAACATTTGAATAGATTCTCTTTAACCCATTGTGTGTTCTTGCCTCCTTTCTCAAATATTGAGTACAAAGGTGCGGTTTTATTTGGGGGCTCCCTTTTCTGTTCCATTGATCTGTGTGTCTGTTTTTAAGCCAGTACCATGCTATCTTGATTACTGTGACCTTGTAGTGTAGTGTAGTTTGATGTCAGGTAGCATGATTCCTTCACCTTTGTTTTCCTTTCTCTAGATTGCTGTGGCAATTCTGAATCTTTAGAAGTTTCCTATAAATTTTTGTATTATTTATTCTAGTTCTGTGAAATACATTATTGGTATTTTGATAAGAATTACATTGAATATGTAGATTGCTTTGGGTGGTATGGATATTTTAACAATGTTAATTCCTCCTCTTCCTAAGCACGGTGTGTGCTTTCATTGATTTGTACTTTCTCTAATTCCCTGCTTCAGTGTCTTGTAATTTTCCACTTAGGGATGGAGATTTTGGACACAAATAGACAAAGTTGAGAATTTCACACTATCAGCTCCCTCTGACCCTTTTTTTTTTTAACTTTGGCAGGAGCTTGCTATTCTGTTTACATCTCTTCTTGCAGAAAAAAACCTTTCTACCTCTTCTGGAGAAGTTGCTTTGAAAAAGGGATTCTTATTCTCAGGTCTCACCCACCCACTACTCATTGCCTCCAGGCTCAAAATGAGATCCCCAAATAGATCTCCTCCAGGACTAAAGCCTACACACCTACACTCTTTGGATGTTGTAGCAGCAGAAGTCTGGAAAGCATAGAGAGGAATAGATTCGAGGATGTTAGACTACATATAAGATCAAGCCATGCCAATTTTTTTTTATTTTGATGCTCTAATCAAGCCTCCATATTTAATATGTTAGCTTGAAGACCTGGATTGAAATTCATCAGAACCTAAACTCGGTAGTATCCTATAGTCAATAAGCCTGATATACCAGAATGAGAACCGTGGTTTCAACTTGGGCTGCACATTAGAATCACCTCCGTTTTCAACATGATGATGCAGCTTCCTCTCTCCACCACATGCATCACAGTTAACCACTCTGGGACCCACCTCTTCTTGGTTTTTTCCTCTCTGGCTCATCTTTTCAGACACCTTTGCTCAGTGTTCTCTGCTACCTGAATATTAAGTGTAGATTTCCTCAAGCATGGTTTTGAGCCCTGTTCTATTCTGATTCTGTGCTCCCTCTCTTCTGTGATGTTGCCCCGTCCCATAGGTCCAAATATCACACATGTGCTGACGAATCCTACATGTGTGTTCCCAATCTCTACCCAGGTGCTCACCTGGTCCTTGATATGCTTGTTGACTGTCTTACAGTTCCTGGGCGTGAACTGGACTCACTCTTTGTCCTGCCACCACATCTGCTCCTCTTCTAGTGCCTTCTGTCCTAGGAAATGGCATCACTACTCCCACCCCCAGCCGCTCAAACCAGAAAATTGGGGGTTAGCCACGCTTCCTCCCTCTTCCTCATTCCTCACATTCAATCAATCACTCAGTTTGGGGAGTTACCCAGGCTTCCCCTTCTCTGCATTCCTCACATCCAATCAGTTGCCAAGTTTGATCAGTTTTGCCTCCAAAATATCTCTGTGTTTTTTCTCTCCTCAGTGCCTGTCTCTGCCCCCAGGCCAGACTGAGGTCATCCCCGACCTGCAGCATTGCGAAAGCCTCCTAACTGGCCTTCCGGCCTGCTGTTGCCTGTTTGAAGCCTGTTTTATCACCAAACTGTTTACTCCTTGACAGCAGAGATAAGGGCTGTTTTAGTCACCTCTTTTTTATAGTTTCTGGTAGGCTGCTTGGCATAGCATATACCCAATAAATCTTCTATAAAATTAATGAATGTAAGATTCCTGAATTCCAATCAACTACTATATCACTTCAAGTAAACAAATCTTTCACTCATCCCAAAATCTGAAAGTAAGGGAAAAAAACCCCTTCCCAGTAGTGAGAAACGTAGGTGTCACAAATGTACTCTGCTCTCCATCAGCTGTGTGAGGCATCTTCAGGTCAGAGGAGAGGATGGGAAGTATTGTGACTCTGCCAGAACACACGGCTGGTTGGTTAAAAAGTAATAACCAGAAATCCAAGCTTCTGGCTCCCATTCAGGCCTCTTCTTTCGACAAACAGAAATTATTAGTGCAGCATTAGACATAAAATTAATCTCACTGTCCTGACAAGTTTATTTGCCTAGCCCTTGGAAACACTGGAATTTTTTGTAGGTTATAACCACAGTTCAGGAACAGATTGTAAAAAGGTGGGAGTAGGAGTAGAAGCTAGCACAATGAGAAGTAAGGAGATTGTCAAACATTATGCTCACAAGCATTCTGGGACAAAATAAGTTAGATGCGAACAGTTCAATACCTTCCTAATGCATTTAACAAACGTACATGGAGCTCCTACTTAACAGCAGGCAATGTGAAAGTGCTGGAGATATAGTAGTGAACAAAACAGCCAAGTCCCTGCCCTCATGAAGATGACACTCTAGTCAGGAGAAACAGACAGTATACCCACAAGCGGGTCAATAGTACTGGGTAGAAATAAATGTTTTAAAGAAATAAAAAGTCAGCAAAGAAAGAGAATGGTGCAACTGCATCAGCTGCAACTTTAGACAGAATGGCTAGAGATCTCTCTGAAGAAGTGCCATTTAAACAAGTGAGGAAGCAAACCATGCAAAGATCTAGAGAGAAAGGCAGAAGGAAGAACAAGGAGTATGCTTACTCAATTAAAGAAGCAGCAAAGAAGTGAGTGTGGCTGGAGAGGAGTGAGAGATGAGGGAAGGTGGAGCCAAGTGCTGAATCATCTTGGGCCAGGCAAAGATTTAGGATGCTCCTCTTTGTTGCAGGGAGCTATTGGAAGGTTGTGAGCAGGGAAAGATATAATGAGGTTTTTATTTTGAAAGGCTCACTCTTGTGGATGGAGACTAGTTAGGAGACCATCTCAAGGAAAAAGATGATGATATCTTGGGCTAGGGTCATGTCACTTAAAACTGTTGAGAAGTGATTGGATTTTGGATATGCAATATTTTGAAAGTGGAGTCAAGAGGATCTGCTAATGGGGGACTTGTAGAATGTGAATGAAGGAGAGGAGCTGACACTGACTCCAAATCTCTCACCTGAGAAACAGGATAAAAGAAAGTGCCATTTACTGACATCTAGAATTCCTGGTAAGAATTAGGTATGTGAAGGAAAATCACAAGTTCTATTTAGATCATTAGTTTTGATATGCCTAGTATGGGGCCGACCAAAAAAATCCGTTTAGTTTTTTTCCATAAAATAAAAGACATTTTTCATTTTTACCAATAACTTTATTGATTTGAATATTTTGAGTATGTTGGCTATCTCCTGCATGGTGTAACATTGATTGTTCTCTATTAATGTCTTGATTTGATCACTATCAACTTCAACAGGTCTACCCAACTGTGGAGCATGATCCAGTGAGAAATCTCCAGCCTGAAACTTTGCAAACCACTTTTGACATGTTTAATCAGTCATAGCACCTTCTTCATACACTGCACAAATCTTTTTTTGTGTTTCAGTTGTGTTTTTACCTTTCTTGGAATAATAAACCATAATATAATGTCTATATGGAAAAAGTCCAACCATTGTTAACAAGATTGATTTGTGAAAAATCTATATAACCTGGGAGCCAAGGAGAGTGGACTGGAATGGACATGCATGAACAATGACAACATCACTGTACTAGTCAGTGAGGGCAATAGACGCCCTTGAGTGAGTATGTGTATTGTATGGCTGTCACATTCAAAATAACTGAGCAAGTAGAGCAACAAATCTGCAAATTTTGTGTTAAGCTTAAACTTTCCTCCATGGAAAGTATGCAGATGATTCAGAAAGCTGCAGCTGTGGGCAACTGGTGACTGGCAGCTTCATTATGACAACATGCCTGCTCAGGCATCACATCTCGTGCAGAGTTGTTTGGTGAAATATCAAATCACCCAGGTGACTCAGCCACCATGCAACCCAGATTTGGTGCCCTGCAACATCTGGCTTTTCCCAAAACTGAAAATATCTTTGAAAGGGAAGAGATTTCAGACCGTTAACAAGATTCAAGAAAAGATGATGGGGAAGCTGATGGTGACTGGGAGAAGTGTGTGAGGTCCCAAGGTGCCTCATTTGAGGGGGACTGAGGTGTCATTATCCTATGTACTATGTTTCTTGTATTTTGTATTTTCTTCAAGAAATGTTTCCATTTTTTATATTATATGACTGGATACTTTCTAGACAGACTTCAGTATGCCCCAAAGATGTGCATTTTTTTCTATCTTCAATATTAAAATGGCGACACAAAAATTCACTACTTTTGATAAGTTTTTAAAAAATACATGCTGATATGACAGTTGTCACAGTAAAATCTAACAAAATTGTTTCAAAAGAAGTTAAAAAACAAGTTAGTTCTGCCACAGCCCTCTTATGGGAGAAATCAAATGAACTTTTTGGCTAACCTAATAGATACTCAAGTGGAAATGTTGAGTAGGTTGTCTGGAAAACCAGGGAGACTCTAGGACTATACATAGCAATATGGGAGTTACCAACAGTTGGGATATTTTCATGGCTTTAGCCATAGAACTAGGTGAAATAAGCTAGGAAAATGTGTGCACTCCAATATTTAGATTTTGGAAGAAGAGGAGGATTCAAAAAAAAAAAAAAACCCAGAAAAGGAGAGGCCAGCCTAGTTAAGAAGAAAACCTGATGTGTATAGAGTCCTGGAACCTACATGAGGAAGTGTTTCGAGGGAGAGAGAGTGATAAATTTATTTACATGCTGCTGATGAGTAAGTAAAATGAGGACATGGGTTTCACTACAGCATGAAACTTCAGCACATAATCTTGTAATTGATCTCAGAAGTAAAGTTTTTCAGATCTTGACAGACCTTAGAAAGCAACTCCTAAGTTTAAATGTGAGAAAACCAAGACCCAGATGATTGAGTCGTCTAAGTTTACAGATTTAGTTATTTACAACTCTGTCTCCTGATCTTATGCTTTTTCTAATGTATCACTTCTCTGCTTTCTAGATATTCAAAATGATTACTCTGAGTCATCCAGGTCAAACTCAACAAATGTAACAGATTTGTTCAATAAGTAGTTAAGTTAAAAAAAAAAACTGTTTTGGTTCTTGCCAGCAAAATGTACTTAGGTGAAGCAGCTCATTCTGTGGCAATACCTGGTAAACTACACAAGGGGGAACTCCCTCCAAAAACAGAATTTATTTATAAAAATTGTGTTTTTATTCTTACATGTTTAAACTTCAATCACCTTCAAAGTCCATTTGATACAATACATCTATTGAGATGTTTTTCCACTGCTCAAAACAGTTTTTGAACTTGTCTATTTTAATGCCTTTTAGTGCTCCTGCTGTTTTTTCGTTTTACCTCGTCCATATCAGCAAAACGTTTCCCTTTGAGGACTTTTTTTTTCATCAGCCGAAGTAAAAAAGTTGGTTGGGTCAAGATCAGGGGAATAGGGGGGTAGGGCTTAGGGTTCCTGCCATTTTTGGTCAAAAACCACTGAACACTCAGCACGGGTTGGGCAGGTACACACATAAATCACCCCGCGGGCAAACACATTGAAAAAGTCTTTTTAAAAAATTCACTGAAGCCAAACGCAGCCTCTCTCAACAATGCCAGCTAGTACACTGACTGATACAGACGGGTTCCTGGAACACTCGCCTACTAAGGGAAGCCTGTACTAAAGGGGCCTGCCCTCCAGAAGATAATTCTGGGTTTTTTGGATCCCCCCCATAAATGATCATGTAAAAAAAGTTGCCAATTTGATAAACAATTTTAAAGAATACTGTTTCTTCCTCTATATTTCATCTCTATTTGTTTCCATGGAAGTTATATTTATTGGCATAAAATCAGCTGTAAGAATGCTATTACTAAAGCCAAGAATAATTTTCAAACACTAGAGAGCCGGAGAAGATGAAATGATTGCATATAATTTAAATGTTCAAATCCAAATTAAATCTGTCTTTTAAGATAATATCAAAGGTCTATTTTTTCCTATGATTTTTGGCTCTGCCTATGTAACCAGCTTTCCAATTATTATCTAGTGGCTTCATAACTCATATTACAAGGTTGATTGTTGATTTATATTGCAGATTATTAAAGAGCTTTGGTTTAGATAATAAGGTTCAGTTTACCCTGCCCCTTTTATTTTCAGCTTAACATAAACTCACCCCTGCTTCAAACATTCTTTTTCTTTCTGGGATGACAGTTGGCTTTCCTGAGTATCAGATATCTCAAGTTAGCAAGAATGAACATTGTTAGAACTGTACTGAGGTCATATATACCTACAAACTGGGCCTCATCCACGCTTTCTGATGTGCTTGGTCTGTAATTGTGTCTAAAAGGTATATTAGTTACATCACACCTTAGAAAAGAGATGTTCAGTTACTTTTGTAGTGCCATGAATACTTTACATTAGAGAAATATATTGTCTTTTTTAAAAAATGTTCTTTATCATAGAAGCCTTTTACCTAATCTTTTAACTTCCTCTGCCATCTCTCTTCCCATCAGACATGCTTACTCGATCATGCTCACTTCATTAATCATGAAGGAGAGGCCGGCGACCAAGTCAGCACCGTGGTGGTAGAAGACACGCATGTTGCTATCATATGTTGAGCAGCTACTAAGTGCTGCTCACTGAAGGAAGTTCTCCGGGTACACGCGATTTATTACCCCTTACGATAGCCCTGCAGGCAGCTGTTTCTGTCTCTGTTGTATAACAAACAAAAGCAATTGGCTCAAGAACACCGAATTAAGTACCGAATTAAGCACCGAATCCAGATCTTTGTGTCCTGAAGCCCATATTTCTGCATGCCTCTCTTAAGAACTACTCTGCTTATACTAGAGTGGAGAAAGGATTTTCAATGAACCAAAAAAACTTTTCCAGTTTATGGAATATATTCACTTTTTGAAATGAAGGATAATTCCTGCTGTCTTCAATTCTTTAGTTCTCCTCATTTTTTAAAAGATGTTATTTATTTTTAGAGAAGGGAAGGGAGGGAGAAAGAGAGGGAGAGAAACGTCAATGTGTGGTTGCCTCTTGAGTACCCCCTACTAGGGACCTGGGTTGCAACCCAGGCATGTGTCCTGACTGGGAATTGAACCAGCAAACCTTTGGTTCTTAGGCCAGCAATCACTCCACTGAGCCACACCAGCCAAGGCTTTAGTTCTTGTTGATCTTTAACTCACTGCAGCTTCCCTTGAAGTTACCGGATTCCATGGTCTGCCTCAACCTTTTGTCTCCAACTCTGTCCCCAGTTACAGGATCGCTTCCACTTTACCATCTCTGTAGAATTCTCATTGGTTTTCTATTGCATAGTTAATCTGACAGGGGTATCTTAAAGCATTCCATGTTCCCAGAGGAGATCTTAAACTTGCAAAGGTGTCCCGGGGCCTTAGAGGAAGAGGGTAAAAATCCTAGACCATCGAAGCCTGGAGAATGAATAGTAGCAGTTGGGGATATTTAAAAGGAAAAGTTAGATTTTACATCTTTTCCATAGACATTTTTTAAAAAATAACTCCATTAGACAACTCACACAATTTGTGGGAACAGTACAAGGTCACTACTAACATATTCGTGCTGGCCTATGCCACCTGCTTAATTCTACCTGGGATCAGCCAGCCAGTCTGGCATCAATCAGCCTGTGCAATTGGGCCACTCCCCACCCTCCATTCTTATTCTCATCAAATAGTCATTACTTAGGGGAATGTTTCTCCTTCAGTTCTCTCCAGGATGTAATGTTAGGGTTACAAGGAGAGAGGCAATTTGTTCAGCTCTGGGAGAAGAAAGATGAACAGGAAGAAAATATTTTTAAAGGAGAAAATACCTCAGCATAGAGACCCTGGTAAAAAAAAGTCTGCTCCACTGGACAATTATATAACTTGGAAGAAATTTTGCCACAAGTATTTGCTAACACCTGAATTTAATTAAAATAACCTTGGTGACCAAAACAACAATCCACTATTAAAATTTTTTGTGTGAAGTACTGGAAAAGAGATCAGTATTTTGTAATAATATGTCAAACTTTTTAAAGAAAAAATTATAAATATGTTCATGGAAAAAGGGCAGCTGCCCTCACCTTTGCCAGGATGTGGTCCCTGTCCTTGCTCCGCTAAAGCATTTACTACGTCAATTAAAATTGGAAATTTCATTTGGTCTTCTATAGATACAACTGTGTATTTATTCATTCATAAATATTTATTATTTACCTCTAATATACACTAGCTTCTGGGCTAAGGAAGTTAAGACACAGACATACACAGATAATTATAATACAAGATAGAGCTCGATTAAGTGCCATCAGAACACTGGGCACTACCCTCAATACCAAAGAGTGCGTAAGGCGCTCGGTGGAGAAGAGCCCTCACTGGCTGCTGGGCAGATGCCACAGGCAGCCTAACTGCATGATAGCTCGGGGCACATACCTGGGAACTGAGCATCGACCTATATTCTGATAAGCTGTGTCACCTGGGACAGGTTTCTGGCCTCCTCAATGATAGTTTCTGTAGGCATAAAAGGGAGGCACAATGCTTCTTACTTCAGAGGGTGATCATGAAGAGTACTCCCACAGTACTGAACCATAGCCAATGCTGAAGAAACTTTTCATACTAGTATCATTGTGCTTGATGTATCTTTTAGGATGATCAGGTTTAATCAAAAAAGGCTGACTTTGACTAATATAAGCAAATGAATAAAAGGGAACAAATTGGTAATTTAAGGGGATTGATTATAGACTCAAGAAAAGAGGTAAAGGATCAGGTCATGGAAGGGCCAGGCTTTCAATTCAAGGCTGACTCAGGGATCTGCATAAAAGAAATGAAAAAAAACCTCTTTTCAGAAGGCCACTGGTATCATTTTTCAATCCTACTATTGCTGGGCTCAGATGTTCATTCCAGGGAGAAGGTATAGGAGGGGCCAACGTCTTGGACACGCAATTGGCCACACCCACCTCTGGGACAGGGGAAAGAACCAGTAAAGATTCAGAGAAATGATCTTGGAAGCTCTGGTGGTTTTTGGTCAAAGAAAAGAGAAAAAGGGACATTCACATGAGAAGCCTAAGGCTGAGGAGGCAAACTGAGCAGGCAGCAGCACTCCTAGGAGGAGAGTAAGAGCTGCCTGAGAATTTGGTCGAGAGAGTCAGGAAGGGGGTGAGGTGGGTGGGCAGGGCCAGACTTTCCACAGGTAGCTGGACAGCCAACAAGAGGTTTCCAGAGTTGGTGTGAGTGGAACAGAAGCCACTAAAGGAACCTGAGGAATATTAAACAGAGATGAATGCACACTTCCCATATAGAGCTTGGCAGGACTGGGCAGTGTGATTTGAATAGGGGAGGAATAAAAATCAGTTTAGATTCCAGAATTCTGCATGAGCAGATGAAGTGCTAGTCTGAGATGGCAACATTGGGAAAGAATAAAAAGGTTGAGGTAAGGGAGATATTCTCTAGGTTAGAGAACAAGAATACTTTGGAAGTAAACAGGATAGACAGAATAAAAATATCAGACAGTCACAGGGGCTGGAGAGGAGGTGGAGAAAATGGAATCCTCATACACTGCTGGTGGGAATGGAAGATGGTGCAGCTGCTTTGGAAAACAGCCTTGCAGTTGCTAAGACAATTAAATGTAGAGTTGCCACAGGACCCAGCAATCTGCCTGAGAAAAGTGAAAGTCTATGCCCACACAAACACTCGCACACGAATGCTTATGATAGCATTGTTCCTGACCAAGAAGAAGGGGAAACATACTGAATGTCCATCAACTCATGAATGAAACAGAAGGTGGTATATTATTTGGCCATAAAAAGGAATGAAATACTGACACATGTTATATCATGACACAACCTTGAAAACATTAAGTTAGTTGAAAGAGGCCAGCCCCCACCCCAAATACAAATTACATGATTTTATTCATATGAAAGTCTAGAATAAACAACTTCACTAGAGACACAAAGTAGAGTAGTGGTTGCTTAGAGCTGGAGGGTGGGGGCGGGTGGGGAAGAGGGGGGCATGGGAGAGTACAGGGGTAATAGCTAGACAGAAACTGTTTCTTTTTGAGATGATGAAAAAATGTTTTAAAGTTGGCTGTGTTGATGGTCAAACATATCTGCGGCTATCCTAAAAGCCATCAAATTGTACACCTTAAATAGGCAAGTCTTATATGTGAATTATAACTCAATAATTTTTTTAAGTCAACAGGATGTGGCAATTTAGCATCATGGGAAATGAAGCAGAGAAATAAGTCCAAGATAATTCTAAGGCAACCTCCTGGGATCAGAAGGAGGGGGTAGCATAATGACAAAGAGAAGGAAGACAGAAGGAACCTAGCCGGGTAGCAGAAAGAAGTATTACATTGCCTGGTACGTGCGCAGTGACCGTAAAAGAGCCGAATACTGTAGGTAATCAAAGTAACCAAGAAACAGAGGCTGTGAGAACGCTTTGGGGCCACTAAGGTCCCTTTTCCTGGGGGCCTGGGCTTGTTTTACAATGACAGAGAAATGCACCAGGACCAGCTGTTGAAAAGGCTGCCAATGCACACAAGCTTAGAAGTAGAAGGAAAATTTTCCTTTTCCTTATAGAGCTAGATGGCAGGTTAGTCGTAATATAGTGTTGCTTTTATTACAAGACTTTCTTGAATTCTGTCTGTTGACTGCAGATCCTGACTGGCTCATCTCAATGTCTGAATTCCCCTCCCTCACTTTCTCACTGTCCTGCACTTAAGGACTGCTCAGTATTTCTTGTAATAATTCCCAACTTAGATTTTAACTTTCACTAGCCTACCAGTGTTTAAGACACAGAGACAGGCCACAGCATCAGCCTATACCGCCCGCTGCCTCACTCCACCTGTGTCTCCCCACAGCTCGGCAGACACATTGGAAGCCTTTTTGTGATTTTACAGCGCTATGAGATTGTTCTTGCTTATTCTGAGATATTTGTATTTGTGGAACAATATCACATGTTTTAGGTGACTTTGTCTCTGGTGTTTGTGGCGTTTTTGCTTTCCTTATTTCTGGTTTGTCTTTTTGTATGTGACAAAGATCTAAGGAAAACATGTAATTGACAATAATAACTAAACAAACATCAAAAAATGAAAATAAAATTTGCTTAGCTTGAAAAAACAACCTGATGGTCTAAAGATGCTTGTTATATCAGACTGCTCACCAGCCCCTACACATTGTGTAAAACTTGGAAGCATACACTACATCAGATTGGGTCTGATACAGGAAATGCTGTAATCATTGTTCTTGCGATAGTGACAAAAACTCACTTTTTCCTCTATTGAGGATCAAATAACTATGCAGAGTAATGAACGTTTGATGGTCTAAACCTGGCACTTTATGTACATTGTCTTATTTAACGCTCAGACTGGGGAGGACACAGGCCCAGAAAAGAAAAGGGATTTGCTCAAAGTTGCTTAACTAGGGTTTGAAACCAGACCTTTCTGTTTACCAAGACTGGGCTGGTAACTGATCATTATAATGGCTTCAAATGTTTAATACCTCCATTAGTGTTATGTCTTGCATTTACAAACCCCGTATTTATGAGTGTTAAATGCATCTGAGTGATGAGCCATCATCACTCATAATGCCTCTGGACAGTGACGGTCTTCCGGCCCGTGCCAGCACTTGGGCTGCGTGACAGGTCTCACAGCTCGGAAGTGGCCTTACCAGAACCATGACTGCGACTCCTTGCTTCTCAGGGATGGAAAATCCTGAAAGTAGGCTAGGCCTGGTTCTCCACCTCGCTTTTCAACTACTTTAATATTGACCACCTCTACACTGGATATTGCCAAATAATTAATTTATTCCCTTCATTTTGAAAACCAGGCTCATTTAAAAGGAAATGTAATCCATATGTTTCTGGTTCCCTTACACTTAAATCACCAACAATATATTCTTTAGCAATAGCTACTAGGTGTCCAAATGTCTTTGGAGACAATGTTTTTTTTTTTCTTTTTCATGAGGGCAGGAAGCTGCATTTGGAAAAGAGTAATCACTAAAAGGTTTGGGTTCACAACTTGAAAATTCAATCCCATAAGGTTTAACTTGTAAACTTGCCCACTCCTTATTCAGAAAGGACCTCAAAGAACAATAATAACAAAGATCTGGCAAGTGGTAATTCATGAACAGCTGGAAAAAGGGGGAAGGGTTGGAATGAGAGGAGAAGACAATGACCAATGTGGATGCCATCAGGAAGCCAGGCCAGGCAAGGTCCCTTGACAAATCAAGGAGACACAGTGTCCTTGGAATCCTGATGTTCCTGTTGTGAAGTTAGCAATGGTAGTAGCAGCCAGAAGAACACACCAGGAACCATGAGGGAATTCATGGTTGAAAACAGAGCCAGGACTTAGATCCATATTTTATATAAAACCAGAAATCTGCAGCTGGGCCCGGAAGCTCCTGTTTGTTCAAATGTCGTATGAAAAGTTCTCTACTTCTGCTGGGCTACGGCAGAATCTCAGTCTGGGAGAGTAAGAGAGTGTAGAAGACTAATTTTCGTAATCAGTGGATTAAACAATAATTCTTTTGATGAAACCTATATTATGTAATACTTTATTATATATTTATTTTGACTTTGACTTAGAAAGGGCTAAGGATTTTCTCAGTTGTAAATAAACATCAGAAAAATGAAAATGATATTTAATTAGCTTGAAAAAAACAAAGGCAAGTAAGTTATTTTAAATATATCGAAATATAAATATTTTCTATCATTAACTGTAGATAATGGAGGACAAAGACTTAGTACTGTATGAAATCTGATTAGATGGGCATTCCCTTGGAGGCGAATTAAAATTACATTATTTCTAGTTAAAGGACTAGTTGTGAAAGTAATAGAAAAGGCATAACAGTGTCCTCTGTGTCAGCATGGGACTCACAGAGACACAGAAAACATGGGAAAACCTGACATTATGTCTCAGAGACAAATTCTACATTGATTGGTTTGTCTGTGTCTCACATCACTTACACATAAGTGCATCTCTCTTGACTGCTAGCCTCCTTGACAAGGAAAGGCGTAATGTAAAGAATGGGGGCAGGAGGGTAGGGAGCCCAGAAAGCCCAAGAGGCTCTAGGAACCAAGGAACACAAGAGGAGAAAAGATGTCTACTGTGGCTTGAGTGGAGTTTATTTTGTTGCTTCACCACTTGGAAGCTGTGGTCTTCAAGTTCACTGTAGTAGAGAGAAATTATGATTGGATGCCTATCAACTCTTAACTAACTCAACGCATATATACCTTCTGCACATAGTCTATAGGGAAGAACTAGTCACGTGACCTCACTTGACTGCAAAGAAGACTGGGAGATGCAGAGAAGTACATGGACAGTTGGTGAGTCCCAATTGTTTCTGCTATAGCACCTCACTTACCTGTGCCAGTTCTTTGACTTCCTTTGGGCCTCTTTGGCCTAGTTTCTTGGTAATTCACTGAGTTACACTGGTGATCTCCCCCAAATTCCCAACTCCAAAAAGTGAATCATCAGTTAGGGCAGGACACAGAAGGAATACACACATTGCACCAGGACTGAGCTATGTCACATGGAGCAAACAGGGAGCTTCCTGTCAGTGTCTCTGCATCATTTACACTAAGTCTGAATCGAGAAACATGGAAATTGAGAAGAGATGGTTCCAAAAGATGCTCAATTCTCAACTACCTTTTCCATTTTTCTTTAAAGCAGAATACTATTTTTATTGGGAGAGAAGACTTACAAAAAGACTTCATGTACAACTTGATGGAAGGAAGGATCCTCCTAAGGAGGGTGTGTGGAGTGTATGGGTGCTGGAGCATGTAAGTATGCCCTACATGTTCTGTGTGAGTTTCATTCAGGGAGGAGGTAGGCTATAATGCCACATAAGGTATGCCCCCTATGATGCCACCCCACAGTGTCCAATGTGGGCAAACAGAATGATGAATCATCGGCACCAATGTTCTATTACTGTCCATCATCTTGATGTGTACTAAAAAAGCTTCCCACTACTCCCTAAGCCAAGGTAATGCTAAATGTGGCCACCACGAGAAAGCAGAGATGGGGGAGAAAAGAAGGATATAGGGCTCTGATAAACATATTAGACCATGTTTATTGATCTAATAAACATGGGATCCAGGACAGTTGTAAACAATCTGGAGAGAAAAAAATGAGGGCTCAGATATGCTACAGTCACCAACTACTGAACATAATTGCACCTATACGTCCTTGCCTTTGAATATACCTAACCTTTGAATACACATGACATCACAGGTATGGTGATGCCTCAAAGACACTGCTTTGTGAATTTAGTAGCAGAACTATCTGGGGTTCTCTGGCCTCACATATCTCCATGTGGTGCTACCAATGGGAATTAGAAATGCACTGCTGTCACTGAAACCACTGCTCCTGGAAGAAATTTGGGACTATTTCCCTCGAGGAAAATGGGGGCCAGGGTTGGGATGTAGAAGCCAAGTAGTAGATTTTTGAACGGCCTAACTTTTTAATTTATTATACAAATTTGACACATTCTGGGCATGCAATGCTGTAAGCTGATTATGGCAGGGTGGGTTCTCCAGAAATAGATGCTAAAATAACATTTTGGGCACAAAGATGTTTATTAAAATCAACACCTGTGACAGAAAGGCGGGGTGAAGCATGTTAGGCAGCAGAAGTCAAACTGCAACATAGGTCAACCCAGTGAGGAGCTCAGGAGTAAATAATGTCCTTCGGAGTTGTCTCAAAACAACTGCCTGGGACTCAATATCCCTGAAATCAATGGCCAGCCCAATTAAGTTACCAGATGCAGACTGCTCTGAGATGGGTATGGCTTCGGGCAAAGAGATTGTCTACAGCTGAGGCAGACCCTGAAGGAGTTTGACAGCTGGAGACTATCTATTGGCTGTGCTTTCTACTGCTGGTCTGCCAATCTTCCCTTGAAGAGGGATCTCCATGATGTATATCAGTGCCTACCACTCTAATGGGTTAGCACAAACCAGAGACCAGGGGAAATAGATGAGAAAATAAAAAGATGAGAATGGGCAAGTAGTGAAGAAGCTGGAGCCACCTAGAGTGTGAAGTCAAATTCCACTTTCGGCCCTGGCTGGTGTGGCTCAGTGAATTGAGCACCGGTCTGCGAACCAAAGGGTCACTTGTTCAATTCCCGGTCTAGCATATGCCTGGGTTGTGGGCCAGGTCCCCAGTAGGGGGCACATGACAGGCAACCACACATTAATGTTTCTCTCCCTTCCTTTCTCCCTCCCTTCCCCTCTCCCTAGAATAAAATAAATAAAATCTTTTTTAAAAGCTCATAAAAGCCAGCGATAACAACATATCCCACTTTCGGTCTAAGGCCTGGGAAGACACTGGAGTCAGCAGTGTCTCCACAGCTTACAGCCTCCACTACTATGACCAACTCCATGGAGTCCCCAACAACCTAACAACTTGCCTATTTCACCTTGATTCCTCTTGGTCTGGGCCTCAACTTCCTCAATGTTGATGGGGCATAGGGCGACTCAGTGTTCACACTTACACAATCCAGAATGTGGGTGTTAAGGGTCTAGGCAGTTAATGTCCTATTTGACAACCCACTGAACAATAGGAGGCAGAATATAAATTTTGTCTTTCTGACTTCTGGCCAAGATGGAGGTGTGAGTAGATATAATTTGCCTCCTCACACAATCAAAAGAATGACAACAACTAATTTAAAAACAAAAAACAATGAGAACTGCCAAAAATCTGAACTGTATGGAAGTCTGACAACCAAGAAGTTAAAGAAAAAACATTCATTCTGACCGGTAGGAGGGGTGGAGACAGGCAGCCAGGCAGAGAGGACTTGCAGCAAGGCAGCAGCTGGAGGACCAGGGTGGGCAAGGTGGCAGCTCACAGACTGGGCGAGGTGGCGGCTGGTAGAGCAAGCAGTCCCACATTTACGTGCAGATAAACTGGGAGGAACAACTGGGGAGTGAGACAGACTATGCAACCCAGGGCTCCAGTGCAGGGAAATAAAGCCTCAAAACCTCTGACTGAAAAAACCTGTGTGGGTTGCAGCAGCAGCAGGGGAAACTCCCAGCCTCACAGGAGAGTTTGTTGGAGAGACCCACAGGGTCCTAGAACATACACTAACCCACCCACCTGGGAATCAGCACCAGAAGGGCCCAATTTGATTGTGGGTAATGGGGGAAGTCACTGAAAGCCAGAGGACAGCCCAGCAAGTGGCATTGTTCCCTTTTGGACCCCTCACTCACATACAGTACCACAACACAGCAACTTGGGTTGCCCAGTCCTCGTGAATATCTAAGTCTCTACCCCATACTATATAACAGGTGCAGAGACAAAAAAAAAAAGGCCCAAATGAAAGAACAGATCAAAGCTCTAGAAAAAATACAACTAAGTGCTGAAGAGATAGCCAACCTATCAGATGCACAGTTCAAAACACTGGTAATCAGGATGCTCACAGTAATAGTTGAATATGGTCGCAATTTACAGGAAAGAGTGAAAGCCATGAAAAGTGAATTAAAGAAAAATGCACAGGGAACCAACAGTGATGGGAAGGAAACTGGGTCAAATCTATGATTTGGACCAGAAAGAAGAAATAAACATTTAACCAGAACAGAATGAAGAAAGACAAATTCAAAAATATGAGGAGAGACTTAGGGACCTCTGGGATAACTTAAAATGTTCCAACATCTGAATCATAGGGGTGCCAAAAGGAGAAGAGGAAGAACAAGAAATTGAACACTTATTTGAACAAATAATGAAGGAGAACTTCCCCAACATGGCAAAAGAAAAACAACTTTCAGGAAGTCCAGGAAGCTCAGAGAGTCCCAAAGAAGTTGGACCCAAGGAAGCATACACCACGGCACAATATAATTACATTACCCAAGATTAAAGAGGAGAGAATCCTAAAAGGAGCAAGAGAAAAGGAGACAGTTACCTACAACTGAGTTCCCCAAAGACTGTCAGCTGACTTCTCAAAAGAAACCTTACAGGCAAGAAGGAGCTGGAAAGAAGTATCCAAAGTCATGAAAGGCAAGGACCTCCATCCAAGATTACTATATCCAGAAAAGCTATCATTTAGAATGGAAGGGCAGATAAAGTGCTTCTCAGATAAGGTCAAGTTAAAGGAGTTCATCAACACAAAGCCCTTATTATATGAAATGTTAAAAGGACTTACTTAAGGAAAAGAAGATCAAAAACTATGAACAGTAAAATAACAAGAAACTCACAACTATCAAAAACCAAACCAGAAAAAAACAAAAACTAAGCAAATGACTGGAACAGAAATAAAAATCACAAAAATGGAGATCACATGAAGAGTTATCAGTGGGGAGGGGAGAGAATGGGGGGAAAGGTACAGGGAATAAGAAGCATAAACAGTAGGTAGAAAATAGACAGGGGAGGTTAAGAATAGTATAGGAAATGTAGGAGTCAAAGAACTTATATGTATGACCTATGAACATGAACTAAGAGGGGGGATGGTGGTGGGAAGGGGGTGCAAGGTGGATAGGAATAAAGGGGGAAAATGGGACACCTGTAATGGCATAATCAAAATATATTTAAAAAATAAATTTTTTCTTTCTCTTAGAAGACAGTTCTATGAGATTGAGCAATCAGTTGTGTTTGACACCTGCTGTGGAGTGGGTAATACACTATTGTGTTGGCTCTCCTACTTTTCCATCCCAGTCTTTTCTCCCATCTTTCCCTAGGATTGCACTGTCTAACAAAGCTGTAGCACATAAACTTCCGCCTCGGGCTCTGCTCTTTGAAGAACCCATGCTAAGCTAGTTTGTTTCTTAAATTAGGGCAAATGTCTCAGGATGAAAATTTCTCTCTCAGCAAAACTAGCTATTCATGTGCAAATGGGTGGGTGGTCCAGGATCTGATACTGTTGCTGTGTAGAAAGAAACTCCTAACCAATACCCCCTCCACCCATCAAGGGGAAAATCTAGATTCTCATCTTGTTCTTTCCCCACTTCCCCTTGTAATCAGAGCTTTAATGCATGCAAATCTGCCCCAATCCCTTGCCTTTCACTATGACCAAAAAATTTAACATTCAGGCCAAATACTTACATCATTCCCCCCCCACTCAGGATGCAGGGATTATTAAGTATGCTTATGTTTCTTCTTTTAAGATGGGAAACTCAAGAACATAGAGAGCAAAAAACATTTCTACATCTCGAACCTTCATCTACTATTTGGTGTTCAATATAGAAACATTCCTCTCATTGTTCAGCCAAACGTTTGGCGTCTGACACACCTACGAGAGCACTTTCAGATGTTTCTTTATGAAGAATTCCTCTGGGCCAGGGGGGATATGGGCCAAATGAAAACTGAAATCCATTATATCAACCAGTACAGTTTACAATCCCAAATAGATTATTCCCAGATCAATGTGATGCACCTAGTGGAGCCTCTTGGCAATGGGGTTTATTTTCAAGTGTCACTCATAGTTCAGCAGTTGAGTTGCACATAAATGTACAAGAATGTAGCTGATGTACAAGATGTACAAGAATCTTGTAGATGTACAAGAATGTACAAGAATCTCCTTTTGGAGATTAAGTGTATATTTTTCTCCCTCTTTAGGACACCGACAGCCATTCCATCAGAAGAGGGAAGTGTTCAGGTGACTATTCTTGAAATAGGGCTAGAGTCCCATTGTGAGAAAAGAGCAGGATCAGCCTTTTAATGCCCAAGGTTGTTATACCCCCAGAACACTCCAGACCACCTCCAGATGTTATGAGCTCTTGAGGAACATGGACACATTGGCATTGGTTAGAACCTGATGCTACACTCAGGCAAAAAGTGAGAAGCCCATACTCTAGGGATGAGCTAGGGCCCCAGAGACAGAGGGCAGGGCTTATCAGGAAAGCCTAAAGTTATGGAAGCCTTAAACTGTTATCTCCTTGTCTCCTTCTCTTTTCCTCCCAGTCTCCAACATTAGAGAAACAGATGCTTCACCAAATAATCCAGCATGTGGCTCACAGGAAATAATAAGAGATCAAGAGAGTTTGTCAAAGTTTCATACTGCCATTGCACTGAGGCAGAGGCCCGAGACAGCTATCCAGATGTTTGCACTTAGATGTCTCCTTACTTCAGGCGCCATAGGCTCTCTCCTTCTGTAGCCACAGCTTCTTTCAGGATTCTTTGAACAGTGACCTTATTTTGAAAGGACTTTTCCAAATGGATAAGAGAAACAGAACAAAAGGATGACCAGATACACTGGACTTAAATATCAAAGGCTGGGAGTAGAGACAGAGTGATGCGGAAGCGAGAGCACTGGTCTGAGAAAAGGGCCACTTGAATCCACTCCATTGCTTCCCGAGGAAAGACATGAGCTCGCAACAAGGCCCAAACTCTCAGAACAGCAGAATTCTCATCTCCAAGAATGAAGCTGTTCACCTATATCATAGATTTTCATACTTGTTAGCTGTGAAGAATAACACTAGCCAAAATACTTTTTTTAAAAAAAAAGAACTGCTCTTACTACACTTGGAAAGAAAACAACCGAAAACTATTTGTCTACAGAATTGCTAATGTGTATGCCATCTCTTAAGCCCTGCAATCTCCCCCACAAGCAGATGATATCTTATCCTCCAGATACATGCAACAGAGATCCAATCATAGTGAGTTTTAAAGTTGCAAATTGATATTAAAATATTAGAACTTATTCTTTTCTGGGAAAAAAGGAGATAGATGAAAAATTATGTGTATCACCCTTGGTGACAGTTAGTAGATGCAGCCACAATGGGAACAATCCTTGATATACACGAGAACATGTTTTGAGAAAATTTGTCCTAGCTGGTATATCCTGAATTTGCATAGGAGGATATGGGAACCTTATATATGTCTCTTTAATTGAGATCCTTAGTTTGCTGAAGGTTTAGAGAGTTAACAAGGCATCCTCTGCTCTGCAAGAAAGTTCTTATCCTCTTGCAGGTCTTCTTTCTACCAGTAAAGACAACTTCATTCTACCTTTGCTCATCCCAATAGATCAAGAATTCAGAGACTCACATGGATGAATGTCAAAAGTCCCTGGCCTTTAGTAGCTGTTACTAGCTTTTGTTTCTCCTTACACACTGGGAGGGGGTTAGGCATATCTATTTGGTAAAGTATAAACATGGGATTGTAAGAATGCAGCTGGCTCAGAATCTCTAGTACACTAATCTGTAGTATTCCTAGTATTATCCAAATGTGGAACAAAAAGGTTTTAAATATACCACTTGGAAATCAATCAATTAGCACTGAATGAACTTGTTTGGAGCAAGGTAATAGTCAAAATATTTACTAAGTACTCTATCACATGAATGGATAAATCAGAATGGATGAGGAACTGCATGAATTCTAGAGACCTCTTGTGCCAAGTGTTGACTTTTAGTTGACAGATGATGTTAAAAGTTGAATTGTACCTATCCCACCCTACACCTAAATTAATGTATTAAAGTCCTAACTCCCAGTACCACAGAATGTCTCCTTATTTGGAAATAGGTCTTTGTAGACCTAATTAGTTAAGAGGAGATCATAATGGAGCAAGTTGGGCCTCTGTCCAATATGACTGGTATGCTTATAAATAGGAGAATTTTAGACACAGATATTCACACAAGGAGAGCACCACTTGAACATAAAGGCAGAGATCAGGGTGATGTTGTCTACAACACCAACAATTGTCAGCAAATGACCAGGACCTAGGGAAGAGGCCTGGAATACATCCTTCCCTGAGTCCCTTCAGAGTGAGCATGACCCTGTTAATACCTTGATCTCAGACTTCTAGCTTCCAGAACTGCAAGACAATAACTTTTTGTTGTATGAACCATCTAGTCTGTGGTGCTTAGTTATAATAGTCCTATTAAATTAATATGGATAGTGAGGAGGTCTGGGAGTCTAAAGGCTGCAGTCTAGGTAGCAGTGGGAGAATATCTGGAGGCTTGGTCAGTGCCTATTTTCATATCAACAGGTATGAAAGCATTTCAGTATTTTACCAATCACTTTGGTCATACCATTCATTGCATACAAGCTGATTATTGGCCTGACTGGAAGATATTAGGGTGCTCACAGTCTCTCATTTCCAGAAATGTATAAGAAGAGGAGAAAAAACCTTTTCTGGAGAGTTGAAGAATGCAGCTACTCCAATTGGGGATTGGAGAAGAATGCTTTTATTTAGGGCTATTTTAGTTTCATGACTCACTGTGTTTTGCACCTACTACTAGTTGCTTAAGTGGCTTTGGCACTGACAGAGGAAATGGGAGTCTAAGACTCAGTCTCTGATCTCCTGCAGTTTACAATCTAGTTGAAAAGACAAGATTACATCACTTGAAGGAAAGCTTATATAAGCAATTGAAACTTAAGTGCAATATTCTTCATAGAAGTCATTATTGTTATTATTGTTATTTTAAGAACTAGCTCAGAGGACTAACTTGAATTGAAGGTTCCTATCAGTCCAGAAGCTCTTCTGTGAGATGAATGGCTATGAAATGCTCGGGCTGGCAATTCATGTCCTTCTGCTCCTCCTCGCCCTGCCCCAGGATGCAAGTTGCTGAGAACATTGGGAGGTGAGCATCTCTCTGATTGTGGGCTCTTTCTCAAGAATGAGAACAGATCCCTATGCTTTCTACATATGATGTCAGTGTTCTCAAAATTTTTTTTTGGTCTCAATTTTGACATTTTAATTCATTTTACATTTGGTTTCTATGAGTCCCTTCCTGGTTGTGAAATGTTAGGGTGGTTAGTTTGTATTTCATTAACTTCCCCTCAAGCCTGTCAAGATTTGTAGTTTCCTTAGAGCATGTGGATGTGGGCCAGACCCATAAATGTTAGCTGTGCACTGACCCTTTCTAGCAAAAGCCAAGGGGGAGTTCTCTGCATGGTAAGGAGAGCAGGTCTGACTAACAAGAAGAGGGAAGGAATGGGCAAGGCTAAAACATGAGCAGCAACAGGTCTTCCCAGAAGTGCTGGAATTTGCCAAGGGACACACTGGGACACGGGGCCTGCCAGGAACATGGTGCAATTTTTAGCCCCAATGAACAGAACCTCAGCATTATCACCTCTGAATGAAAATGTTCATAAAAGTGAGAGGACATGGACAAATTCCGAGCTCTCAGAGAATTATGTTTAGGGGACTCTACGGGATGTAAGTCTGGCCACACAATCCAGGAAGAAGCTCCAACATCTGTTCCCTCTGTCTCTGGGCCCAGCCTTGGATCCCATGAAGCCATCTGGCAAATGTTTTATTTCCTCTAGTCAGAAACATAGCATATTGAGAAACCTAAATTCACCTTGACTTTTCTCTCCCTTTCACAAGTTGTTTGTTATTGGGTTTTGTTTTTTTAGTCAGAGTCCCTTCATAATCACTTCGAACCTCAAACTTGGACACACACTCAAAACAATAAACACTGCCACTGCAGACTCTGTGAGCCTAGAAGACACAAGCTTCGGAAAGAGAACTGGAAACAAATTTTGAACATTGACTATTTAGAAATAGAGCTAGGTGCTTTATATACATTTGAATTTAATTTCCATGAACCTCCTTTTGGATCTGTCCCGACCCTTCAGTTACCATATTGCTTCAGGGGCAACAGTGGTGTGGTAGAAGTAACACTTGACTTTCTTCAGCTCTATCCCAGTTATCAACCTCTCACAAATAATCACCTTGACTTGCAAATAACTGCTTTGCTGATATAAATGAAGGATCAAACATGTTACTTTTTATTTTATTCCTAAATCTTGGAGTTGGTCTATTGGTTTGACAAATTCTCCGAAAATTTGACAGCCTCTAATTGTCTATAGCCAGATGCCTTCTTTGGGGTAGAGCTTTCAGAAGAGTGTGTTGACGACACTCAGGCCTTAACACTCCCCTTCCTCGTAAAATCTGAGCAGAGTCCTTCCAAAGAGACAAAATAAATATATAAAGAGTATGATTTCCTAACACACCCATCATAAAATAGAAGACAAAATGAAGGCCAATTGAAAGCCAATTGAAAAAATAAAGGATTTAGGAGAATTTTAATGTTTTCTCCTTCTTAGTTCATTTCTGTTTTGGTTGGCTTGTTTTTGTGGGGATCTACATATGTGAACACTTGACTTGTTTAAGTCAGATGTTTTTGGGCTCTTGGCCTGATACACACAGGAGCAATGATGGGAAGACAGATGGGGGGGGGGGAGATGAAGGCACCAGGAAATGGGAGTGAAACTCAGACCCAGTGGTTTTTGTTGCTTGTCACTGGACTCCGATGATTTCTGAAAACTGTTACAGCCTGTCTTGTATGTTTACCGAGAAATGTCAGTTTCCAGGATAAATGAAGTTTTCTTTAAATTTACATGTTACTTCACAGCCATGCTGGGGACCATTTCTACTTGCACACAGAAAACATTCCAGGAATGTGTATTTGCTAAATTTAGATGAATTCCTAAAGCTTGTGCGTGACTTCCATTTTTATAAGTTAAATCATACTTTTAAAGCATATGGGGTGCATATTTAAAGAAATACTGCATTGGGACATTTTGTAATATTGATACCCACCTCCTGACATATCTGTTTTGTAAGCAGAATTGGGTTCACTGGGTTTTCTTACAACTGAGCACATAGATCTTCTGTTTTTCATCTGTAACATGAGGGGAGAGGATTCAGTAATTTTTGGATATTTCTTTCAATGTTAAAATAACAAAGTTTTAGGACTGACTTCTAACATGTTAAAGTTTAGAAACTGAGAAATTTGGGCACTTTTTCTGCCTTGAGAAATAAGGAGAATAAGAATAGTGATTCTGCTTGTTTTGTCTTCTTTTATTCACAACTAACTCCTTATAGCAATTATATTTACTTGAAATAGCAAGTATTTGAATTAAGCCAGACTCACTTCTCATGTTTGGCAGAGCTCTACCATGGACTGGATGCATTGTTTGCTTGTAGATATGCTTTACTGCCTGGCTGCAAATGAACTGAGCTCTGCTAAGTTGAGGTGGGAACACTTGAACATTCCCCCTCCCTGCAGTGGCTAACTGTAAAGGATGTTTTGTGTCTTAACAGCAAAATCAAGGTCCATGTTTTTGGGGTGGGAGTTTTCACAGGAAAAAAATAAGAACATCCTTTCATTTTCTTTGTTTTTGGTTATATAATGAGTTGTATTTAAATATACTGAACAATAAAAAAATTAATATACTGGTGGATTATGGTAATTTAGCAAACCCTCTCTTGGACCAAATTTTATCCCACAAATCCTTACAAATTGAAACAGTATGTTGGTTCCTGTCATAACTAGAAATTATCAAGATAAAAAGTTCTTGCTGGTTAGCATTTTTCTCATCCAACTTCATGTTAAAAACATAGTGACTTGATACTTTGTTAGAAATAACATGGTTATTAAAAATAATAAAGCAGTATAGAAAATTACCATAAATTCCACTAGTCAGATATGGTAGTCCTTAAAATGTAGGCAGCATTACAGGCAGCTGTCTATGTATATATATACAGAGAGAAGTAATGGAAGAACAGATAAATGTATGGATAGGTGGAAAGAAAAAAGGAAAGGGAGGGAGGAAGGAAGGAAGGGAAGATAATCATACTATACATGCTTTTGGATTTTTAAAATGTGCTTTTAAATATTTTTATATTTACAGAAAAATTGCAAGAGTAGTACAAAGGGCTCCCATACGCCCATGGCCCAGCTGTCCCAACCGTTACTCTTACATTAGTGTGCTACATTTGTCAAAACAAATGAACCAATACATTATTATTAACTGAAGTCCGTACTTTATTTGAATTTCCTGCTGTCCTTTTTATCTGCTGTCCTTTTTCTGCCCCAAGATCTCACCTGAAATACCACATTATATTCTCATCATTTCTCCTTAGGCTCATCCAGACTTGGACAGTTTCTCAGATGTTTTGTTTTTGTTCTTGATGACTGGCACTTTTGAGGAGTACAGGTCAGGAAACTTTGAGACAGGTCCTCATTTTGAGTTTATCTGATTTTTTTCTCACGATTGGGGTGAGAGTTCACGGGAGGAAGGCCACAAAGGTAAGGTGCCGTTCTCACAACACAGCCAGGCACATGCCATTGACATGACTTATCCCTGATGATGTCCAGCTTGGCTGCACGGCTGAGGCACTGTTTGTCACTTTCCCACTCCTGTCCCTCTTTCCACGTAGTATTGTTTGGATGGAAGTAGCTATGCATGGCCCATACTAAGGGATGAAGAGTTAGGTTCTATTAATTTGAGAATATAGTACTTCATAAATTATTTGAAATTCTTTTGTACAGTTTTCTCTTATTTACTTACCCATTCATTTATTTGTGTCAGTATGGACTCGAAGATATTGACTTTAAACTTTGGGTTATAACCCAATGCTATGTTATTTATTTTGTTCAAATTATTTCAGCTGTGGTCACTGAGAGCTCTTTCAGGTGGCTCTTGGGTCATTTGGACAAACACCCATTGCCTTGTGTTTTGAGCACTTCCTTACTTTCTGACACTGTAAGATGCTCTGGGCTCGTCTTGTATATTCCCTGCCCCTACCCTCAAATCACACATTTCTCCGAGGAGCCCTTTTTCTTTTTACCGAAAAATGGTATTTAGAATCCAAGTTCTGGGTGCTGAGTGTGCTCATTGCCACTAGGGGCTGGCACTTCTTTCCTTTTTCTTCTTCTAGACCCTCTCGGCTGACAGAGTAAAGAGATACATGTGTGTATACTAACTACTGTATGTATACATATTTTTAATATTTCTATGTCTGTTCATCTATATCTGTATTAAGGTAAACATGATTTCATATTAATGTCTCCAATTATAATGCATTACCATATATTTTGTAGATATTGCAACTTGGAGAAGTATAAGCTAACCCGATTTCCCCCTCTTCTACATAACTCACTTTTCCTAACAATTTTGCTTGTCTTTGAGATTCAGTAACTTCACCAGGCCATAGACTGAAGTCGATCATTTTAAGTGGACCCTGACTCCATAAGGGGAACAGAAGTGTTCAGAAGACAATAGGAGGAAGCCACCTTCTCCACAATTCCCAGGCTAAGCCCTATGGTGGTGACCCCAGTCCCGGGACAAGGAGTTCTCTCCAGCCTCTCCTGTTGTCCAGACTCATGGGGAGAACTTTCCTCAGGGCAAGGAATGCCAAGTCAAGGATTCACAATTTTATCAAAAATTGCCCAATGTTAAACTTGTTTAAATTTGTACAGAGTAAATGTCACTGTCTTTGTTGAGCAGTGTATCTACCACCACAGTCACGACACAGAACAGTTCACTCGCCCCACCCCGGCTCCCTCCCGGTGCTCTCTGCAGTCAACCCCTCCCTCTGTTTCTAACCGCTGTTATCCACTCACCTGCTCCGCGTCCCTAAAGTTTGGTCTTCTCCAAAATGTCATATAAATGGAATCATATAGTAAGCAGCCTTTTGGGTCTAACTTATTTCACTTAGCAAAAATGCACTTGAGATTCTTCCATGTTATTACATAAAATCACTTAATTTTAATATTAATATAAATATTAAATCAGCATAGTTTAGATTTTTGCTCTAGAATACCTATATTCAAGAGCAAAAATGAATGCTTGTATTAGTTTCCTACCTTTTAAAAGATTTTATTTTTAGAAAGAAGGGAAGGGAGGGGGAAAGAGAGGAGAGAAACATCAATTGGTTGCCTCTCATCCATGCCCCAACTGGGGACCGAACCCACCACCCAGGCAGGTGCCCTGACCAGGAACCAAACCAACGACATTTTGCTCTGCAGGACAATGTCCAAACAAATGAGCCACACCAGTCAGGGCTGTATTAGTTTTCTATTGCAGTATAACAAATTACCACAGTCTTAGGAACTTAACACCTGCTTATTACCTGATAATTTCAATTGGTCTGGAGTTCAGGGAAAGCTTGGCTGAGTCCTCTGTTCAGGGTCTCACAAGGCTGCGCTCAACATGTCAGCATAGGCTGCTAGCTCATCTGAGATTCACGGTCCTCTTCTAAGCTCACTGGTTGTGGGTAGAATTGTTTCTTGCAGCTATAGGACTGAGATCCTTGTCATGTCAACACCTTGACTTCTGTGCAGTGAAACCGATTTTACGTTTCTCACCTCCAGAACTGTAAGAGAATAAACTGACATATTTAAGTGTAAAGCCACTAAGTTTGTGGTAATTTGTTACAGCATCAATGAGAAACTAGTAAGGAGAAAAGTGTTAATCCAGGGGATACATTAAAATACAACAGGGATTCCCAAAGTCTATTAATAGTCAACTCTTGGTAAGTAATACATTTTATATCAATAGCCAAGATGAACAAGCATACACAGTTGTATACACACAAACACACACTCAAAAGTTTAACAAGTCATTATTTACTCTACCCAGTATACTCTGGTATTTTCTGGACTATTTATTCACCCTCATTATTTTGTTTTTTAGAAAATGCTGGTTAGGACCCACTAAATTGATTTCCTAATCACTTGAGTATCTTGAAAAACAACTGGAGTTCAGGGAAGAGACTTGGTCCCAAGAAAGGTAGATTTAGGACCAACTGAGATACACTTTAAATGCCAACTTAAAAAATATTCTATTTATTTACTTTTAGAGAGAGGAGAAGGGAGGGAGAAAGAGAGAGAGAAAAACATCATTGTGTGGTTGCCTCTCATGTGCCCACTACTGGGGACCTGACCTGCCACCCAGGCATTTGCTCTGGCTGGGAATCCAGTGACCCTTTGGTTTTGCAGGCCAGCACTTAATCCACTGAGCCATACCAGCCAGGGCTAAATGTCAACTTCTTGACAGCATGTGATAAATGCTTCTTAGTAGCTCATAGGTGGTATCACTGCCATCTAGGGTGTAAACAAAATATAGACAGTGCCAAGTTTTCCCCCAGAATTCTTCATTCCAATGGTTGTGCACTGAGGGTGATTTTGCAGTCCAAGGAACATTAGCCAATGTCTACATTTTTGCTGTCATAACTGGGAGAGAGGCCACTACTGGCATCAAGTGGGTAAAGGCCAGTGATGCTACTGCTAATCATTCTACAATGCAGAGCACAGCCCCCACAACGATGAATTATCCAGCCCCAAATGTCGATAGTGCCAAGGCTGAGAAACCAAGCTTTAGCTGCTGCTTCTCTTAGTCAACTGCATCCAAAACGACTGTGTCAATCTCTTTTGAAGCCCTTCTCCAGGCTTGTCCTTCTTTATGATGTCATATGGTCCAACATTATGCCTTTCCTACCCAGCATAAAATATTCACAGGCTTTTGTGAGTTGAGTTTGTGCTTTAGTCTATTTAGGCTGTGATAACAAATACACAGACTGAGTAGCTTATAAACAACAGTAGTTTATTTCTCACAGTTCTGGAGGCTGGAAGTCCACATCAGGGTGCCAGCATGGTCGAGTGAGGGCCCTCTTCCAGACTGCACACTTCTTTGCTGTATCCCCACATAGTGGAAGAGACATGTAAGCTCTAGGGAGCCTCTTTTAGCGACACATTCATGAGGGTCCACCCTCACAACCAAATCACTTCTCAAAGGCCCCACCTTCTAATAACATTACCTTGGGGGTTAGATTTCAACATGAATTTTGGAGGGATACAAACATTCAGACCATAGCCGCTGTGATAAGTGACAGCTACATTTTAAAAAATTATTAATAAATCTGAAAGCAGTAATTGGTGAAATGTGCAAGAGCTCTCCTTGGCACACAATGGCTTAGTTCACACTGCTGCTCCCACTGAACAAAATCAGCACACCTGCTAATTGTTTCAGACTTCCAACCTGCAATGTATGTAGCTCATCTAGTCGTCTAAAGTCAGATGCAAAATTAGATTTTACTACGATCAGTTTTAAAGTACATTCGAAAGTCATTTGAATGGAACACGGGTAGCATTGTCTCATTAAAAACTGAAAAGATAATGACTTCCACATTATAAAGCTGTTTAGTAGGAGTTTGGGTTCTTTTTTCACTCTAAACCTAATTTTACCAGTCTCTAATTCTAAATATGCTATTTTGGGGCACTGGAAAACATTCTAAGGGTATAAGGAAAAGTCAGAAATCAGATTTTGTTGTTTCCAAAAATAACTAACATAAAATATACCATGTGTTTAGGAAATGACACCTAATTAAAGCCAACATGGGACAACTCTCTGAAGAAGGCCAGGCTGCGGTCACAAGGCCAGGTCATGGGGGCAGGGGGGACAGTGGTACCCACTGATCAAGCAGTGGTGCTTAGTGTTAGGGGGTGAACTGTTGAAGTAACTCACTCTGTCTTTCACAATTGGAGAGGGGATTAGCAAAAAATATCACATCTATTGTCAACTACAGAATGAATGGTTTTGTGGTTTGGGTATTATTGTCTCTTCTAGTTTCACAGGAACATGAAAGCACCTATAAAAATAAACTCCAGGAAGTGAAAGCTACATTACAAAGAAGGTTTTAAACATAATTAGAATTCCTGCCTTCTGAAACTAAGATAGCTTTATTGTGGAAAATACTCTGATCTTAATTTCTGTGTTATAGTATGTACCGCAACCCTTGGGGATGTCGGAGTCCTGGTGAGAGAAAAGGTCTTAGGAAACCAAACTTCAAGAGCTTGAATAGTTAAGGAAGGTGTCTGAAAGAGAAATTTTCAGAAAGGCATTGTTCCAAGAAGGATCATTCTGTGTTTATATGTATTTCCCTATGCAGCAAAGTCACATACATTTGTTGTTTAAAAAAGTAACCATTTTATTAAATGCTGACCTTGTGTTTGGCACTATGCTAGGCACCTTATGCTGATTAGTTCAGGTGGTCATCACAGTAATTCTATGAGGTGAGTGTACCACTGGTATTCTGACTTACACATTAGAAAACCGAGGCTTAGAGGGATTTAGTGTTTGGCTCAAAAAAGGAACCAAGCTAGGATTAGCAATCAAGCAATTTGACCCTAGAGGTCATACATATCACCATCTGGATCATGCGGTCATGGGATTCTTTCAAGCCCTGCCATACATTTATTTTATCATGGGCTCAAAGTGAAAGGAATTGTTAAGGCATAGATGATTGAAATAGGAAAGGTCTCTGAGTTTCTTTTTCCATTTTCCAGTCATGTCAACTTTTTAAATTTTATTTATTTATTTTTAGGGAGAGGGTAAGGGAGAGAGAAAGAAAGGGAGAGCAATATCAGTGTGAGAGAGATAAATTGACTGGCTGCCTCTCACACACACTCTGACCAGGGACTGAACCCACAACCCAGGCATACGCTCTGAGCAGATGACACCCAGTGAACTGAGCCACACTGGTCAGGGCTCAATTTTATTTTTTAATTAAAATATTTTTGACATACAACATCATCTAAGTTTAAGGTGTACATCGTGTTGATTTGATACATTTGTATATTGCAGTATGATTACCATTATAGCTAGCACTTCTATCACAACACACAATTCTCATTTCATTTTTGTGATGGGAATAATTAAGATGCAGTCTTTTAGCAAGTTTGCTGTTTATAATACTATATTGTTGTCTGTAATCACCATATTGTACATTACATCTCCAGGACTTATTTACCTGCTAGCTGCAGGTTCGCACTTTTAAACATCTCTCCTATTTCTCCACCCTCCGGCCACTAGTAATCACCATTTCACTTTCATTTTTTATGAGTTTGGCATTTTAAAGATTCCATATATGTGATATCACACAATATTTTGTCTTTATCTGACTACTACACTTGGCATAATGTCCTCAAAGTCCATCCATGTTGTCACAAATGGCAGGATTTCCTTCTTTTACGTGGCTGAATAATATTCCATTATATATATATATATAATATTCCACATATATATGTGTGTGTGTTTCTGTGTGTATAATCACATCTTTACTGATTCATCCATTGATACTGATGTATACTTTGGTCGTTTCCATATCTTTGCTACTATGAATATGCTATGATAAATATGGAAGTGCATATGTCTCTTCAACATCTTGTCTTCATTTCTTTTGGGTGCATACCTAGATGTGGAATTGCTGGATCATATAGTTCTAATTTAATTTTTTTGAGGAATCTCCATACTGTCTTTCATACTGGCTGGTCTAATTTATATTTCCACCAACAGTTTATGAGTTTTCTCTTTTCTCCACATCCTTGCCAACACTGTTACCTCTTACCATCTTGGAGAAAGCCCCCAGGTCTGACATATCTCATTATGGTTTTTATTTGCACTATCCTGATGATTAGTACTGTTGAACACCTTTTCATGTACCTGTTGGCCATTTTGATGTCTTCTGTGGAAAAATGTCCATTTAGTTCTACTGCCCATTTTTAAATTGGATTGTTTTGTTATTGTTGTTGGGTTGTATGAGTTCTTTATATATTCTGGATATGTACTCCTTATCCAATATAAGGTTTGCAAATCTTTTCTCTTACTCTGTAGAATGCCTTTTCACTTTGTTGCTTCTTTTGCTCTGCAAAGCTTTTTAAGTTTGATGTCGTCCCATTTGTTGATTTTTACTTTTGTGGTTTTGCTTTATATCCAAAAATCATTGCGAAGACCACTATTGAGGAAATTCTTCCTTGTGTTTTCTAGTAGGAGTTTTACAGTATCAAGTCTTATGTCTTATGTTGAAGTCTCTGAGCCATTTTTGTGAGTTAATTTTTGTGAATGGTGTAATAAAGGAGTCCAATTTCATCTTTCTGCATGTGCTTATCCAGTTTTCCCAACATCATTTGTTGAAGAGACTATCCTTTCCCCATTAGGTGCTCTTGGCTCCCTTTTCAAATATTAGTTGACTAAATTATGTGGGGGGGGTTATTTTGGGCTTTCTATTCTGTTCCACTGATCAATATGTCTATTTTTATGCCAGTAGCATACTGTTTTAATAACTATAGTTTTTGTAATATAGTTTGAAATCTGGACATGTGATGCCTCTGAGTCCATTCTTTCCCATGGTTGCTTTGGCTTTTGGTCTTTTGTGGTTCCATACAAATTTCAGAACTTTTTTTTTTAATCTATGAAAAATGCCATTGGAGTTTTGATAGGGATTGTGTGGAATCTATAGCTGGCTTTGCAGGGAGAGTGACGTCAACACAGTCAGAAATTCTGGAGCTGAAGAATTCAATAATTCTGATGAAGAATAAGCTTAGGAATAGGGCAGATCAGAATTTGCAACCTGGAGAATGGAAATCTAGAAATAACTCATAAGAAGATAACTATGATTTTTAAAAGCAAAGAGACCCTACTGGGGTATAAGATGTGATGACACAAGCAAATACAAGAATAATTGGTCTAGACCTGACTGGTATGGCTCAGTTGGTTGAGCGTCATCCCACAAAGTGAAAGGTCACCAGTTTGATTCTTCGTCAGTGCACATGTCTAGGTTGTGAGTTCAGTCCCCAACTGGGCAACTGTTTGATATTTCCCTCCTATGTTGATGTATCTCTTCCTCTCTTTTTCTTCCCTTTCTGTTCTCTAAAAATAATAATAACATATTTAAAAATTATTTTATTGTTGTTCAATTACAGTTGTCTGTGTTTACTCCCAAGCACTCCTCCCCACCCCAACCAAACCCTCTTCCCTCCCTTGCTTCCTCCCCCACTTGGTTTTGTGCATGTGTCCTTTACGGTTGTTCCTGAAAACCCTTTCCATCTTCTCCCCGTTATCTCCTCCCATCTCCCCTCTGGTTACTGTCAGATTGTTCTTAATTTCAACAACTCTGGTTAAATTTGCTTGCTTTTTTCTTTTGTTGATTAGGTTCCATTTAAAGGTGAGATCATATGGTATTGTCCCTCACTACCTGTCTTATTTCACATAACATAATGCTCCAGAGTTCCATCCATGCTGTCACAAAGGGCAGGAGCTCCTTCTTTCTCTCTCTGCTGTGTAGTTTCCACTGTGTAAATGTACCATAGTTTTTTGATCCATTCATTTACTGATAGGCACTTAGGTTGCTTCCAGCACTCGGCTATTGGAAATTGTGCTGCTATAAACATTGGAGTGCATAGGTTCTTTTGGATTGGTGTTTCAGGGTTCTTAGGATATAATCCCAGCAGTGGAACTGCCAGGTCAAAAGGGAGTTCCATTTTTAGCTTTCTGAGGAAATTCCATACTGTTTTCCACAGTGGCTGTACCAGTCTGCATTTCCACCAACAATGCAAAAGGTTCCCTTTTCTCCACATCCTCTCCAACACTTGTTTATTGATTTGTTTACAATTTTTACCAGTGTGAAGTGATATCTCATTGTAGTTTCGACTTGCATCTCTCTGATGGCTAGTGATGCTGAGCATCTTTTCATGTCTCTGGGCTCTCTGTATGTCCTCCTTGGAAAAGTGTCTGTTCAAGTCTTTTGCCCATTTTTTAATTGGGTTGTTTGTGTTCCTGGAGTGGAGTCATGTGAGTTCTTTATATATTTTTGAGATCAAACCCTTGTCCAAGGTATCATTGGCAAATATGTTTTCCCACATAGTTGGTTCTCTTTTGATTTTAATGCTGTTTTCTTTAGCCATGCAAAAGCTTTTTAATTTGATGATGTCCCATTTGTTTTTTCTTTTCTTTATGTCCCTTGCTTTACAGCACATGTCAGTGAAGAAATTGCTCTGTGGAATGTCTGAGGTTTTCCTGCCAATGTTTTCCTCTAGGACTTTTATGGTGTCATAACTTATATTTAAGTCTTTTATCCACCTTGAATTTATTTTGTGTATGGTGTAAGTTGGTGATTGAGTTTCCTTTTCTTACATGTAGCTGTCCAGATCTCCCAACACCATTTGTTGAAGAGCCTATTTTTACTCCATTTTATGCTGCTTTCCCCTTTGTTAAATATTAATTGACCATAGGAACTTGGGTTTATTTCTGGGCTCTCTGTTCTGTTCCATTGGTCTATGTGTCTGTTCTTATGTCAATACCAGGCTGTTTTGATTACAGTGCTCTTGTAATAGAGTTTGATATCAGATATTGTGATTCCTCCTACTTTGTTCTTCTTTCTCAAAATTGCTGCAGCTACTTGGGGTAATTTATGGTTCCATATAAATTTTTGAATAAAATAAAATCTTTAAAAAATAAATAATAATAATAAATAGATTATTTGGTCTATCAGAAAGAAAAGAGAGGGAGAAGAAAGCAAAAAGTATAGTTAGAAAATAAGAGCAGAGAACTAACTTCCCAACCCAGGAAAAATTTGATATACAAATCCAAAAAGCCAATAGAACTCTTTTATCTCAATGGAAAAAGACCTTCACCAAAACACATTATAATTAAACTGTCCAAAATCACCGAAAAAAAAAAAATCTTCAAGACAGCCAGAGAAAAAAGTAACCTAAAAAGAGCCCCAATTAGGCTATCAGCAGATTTCTCGCCAGACTCTCTATAGTCCAGAAGAGAGTATGTGAAATAATATATTCAAATTGTTGAAAAATCAACATTACCAGGCAATAGTACTTTATCTGGCAAAGTTATCCTTCAGATATGAAGAAGAAACAAGGACTTTCCCAAACAAAAGTGAGAGTGTTCACCACTACTATGCCCGCCCTACAAGAAATGCTGAAGAGTACTTGTAAGATGCTAATTAGTGACATAAAAATAAATGAAAGTATATAATACCCCAGCAAAGGTAAAAAACAAAATATAGATGGTTTGGGGTAGTATGTACATTTTACAATTCATAAACACAGAATATCTTTCAATTTGTTTGTGTCTTCATTGACTTCTTTCAACCAAGTCCTGTATTGGGTTGGCCAAAATGTATGTTCAGTTTTTAAGTAAAAATAAGACACTTTTCATTTTCACCAATAACTTTATTGGACAATGTATTCACCATTTTGTTCCACTTTGTTCTGCTCTCTTTCAGGCAACTTCCTAATTCCATCTTCCAAAACTTTTTATCTTTTTGAGCAAAGAATTGTTCCAGGCATCTTTTGAAGTCTTTCAAAGAATTGAAAATTTTTCCATTAAGAGAATTTTGTAAAGACCAAAATAAATGGAAATTGAAGTTGCAATATCTGGTGAGTATGGCAGATTAATCAGAACTTCCCAGCCAAGCTGTAACACTTTCTGCCTAGTCAGCAAAGAAACATGTGGTCTTGCATTATCCTGATGGAAGATTGTGCGTTTTCTGTTGACTAGTTCCAGATGCTTTTCATGGACTCTTGCTTTCAGTCGGTCTAATTGGGAGCAGTACTTGTTGGAATTAATTGTTTGGTTTTCTTGAAGGAGCTCACAATAGAGGACTCCCTTCAAATCCCATCATATACACAACATCATTCCTTGGATGAAGACCAGCCTTTGGTGTGGCTCATTTCACTTGCCTCACAATGTCTTCTTCCATTCCACGTTATTGTAAAAATCCACTTTTCATTGACTATCACAATTTGTTTTCAAAATGGAACATTTTCATTATGTTTAAGTAGAAAATCACATGCAGAAATATAGTCAAAAAGGTTTTTTACACAACTTATGTGGAATCCAAATATCAAAATGATTAACATAATTAAGCTGGTACAAATGATTTTTAATGCTTTATTAGAATATTTTTAATATGTCGGTTATCTCCTGCATACTATAAGTTGATTGTTCTCACTTAATGTCTTCGATTTGATCACTATCAACCTCATATGGTCTGACTGTGGAGCATCGTCCAGCAAATTGCCCGCACAAAACTTCTCAAACCACTTTTGACACATCCAGTCAGTCACAGCACCTTCTGCACAAATCCTTTTTTTTTGTTGTTTTGCATTTTAGTTGTGCTTTTACCTTTCTTGAAATAATAAAGCATAATATGCTAAAAATGTTGCTTGTTTTCTTCTATCTTCAATATTAAATGGCTACAAAAATTCACCAATTTTGATGTTTTTTTAAATGCAGGCTGATATGACAGCTGTCACAATGCAATCCAAAAAAATTATTTTGAATGAAGTTAAAGACTTCATTCATTGTTTGAATGAAGTTAAAGACTAAGTGCTACTAGAGCCATTTTACAGGGGAAAAAAACCTTTCTGGCCAACCCAATTGTTTTCATTTACTGGAAGTTTCTTTTAGTTCCCTGTGGAGGTTGCAGCTGATCTAAAAGATACAAACTCTTTTTAAAAAATCTTTATTGAATTTTTTCTCATTATCATATAGACCCTTATGCCCCCCAGCAATCACCACACTGTTGTCCATAAGCCCTTTTTCCTTCTTGCTCAATCCTGCCACCCCTTAAATTCGCCCCACCCCCAGCCACTAGCTGTCATCTGCTCTCCATCTATGAGTCTGTTTCTGTTTTGCTTGGTGGTTCAGTTTGTTCATTAGATCCCACATATGAGTGAAATCATATGGTATTTGTCTTTCTCTGGCTGGCTTCTTTCACTTAGCATAATGTTCTCCAGGTCCATCCAAATGGTAAATTTTCCTCTTTTTTATGGCAAAGTAGTATTCCATTCTATAAGTGTCCCAAGTTGTTTTAACCACTCATCTACTGATGGGCCATTATATTGGGAAATAATGTTGCAATGAACATAGGAGTGCTTATGCTTTTTTGAATTAGTGTTTTGGGTGTCTTTGGATATATTCCCAGAAGTAGGATCACTGGGTCAAAAAACAAATCCAGTTTTAATTTTTTGTGGTATCTCCTTACTGCTTTCCAGAGTGGCTGCACCAGTCTGCATTCCCACCAACAGTGCAAAAGGGTTCCCCTTTCTCAACATCCTCACCAGCACTTGTTGTTCATTGGATTTACTGATGACAGCCATTCTGACAGGTGTGATATGGTATCTTATTATGATTCTAATTTGCATTTCTCTGATTAGTTGAGCCTCTTTTCATATGTTTATTGGCCATCTGTATGTCTTCTTTGGCGAAGTGTCTATTCAGATTCTTTACCCATTTTTAATTGACTTGTGTTTTAGGTTTTGTAAGTACTTTTAAAATTTTGGATATTAACCTCTTATCAGATAGATTGGTGAATATGTTCTCTCATTTTGTGTTGTCTTTTTATTTTATCAATGATTTCCTTTGCTGTGCAAAAACTTTTTAGTTTAATGTAGGCCATCTGTTTATTTTTTCTTTTGCCTTCCTTGCATAGGGACATACATCCTATATAAAATCGCTATGAGCGATGTCTGAGATTTTGCTGTTTTCTTTTCTTAAAAAAGTTTATTGTTGTTCTGTTACAGTTGTCCCAATTTTTCTCCTTTGCCCTCCTCCATCCAGCCCACACCCCTCTCACAGCCACTCCTCACCTTGTTGTCCATGTCCCTGGGTCATTCATACATGTTTCTTGGCTAGTCTCTTCCCCTTATTTCTACCCTTATCCCCCTTCCCTCTACCTTCTGGTTGCTGCCAGTCTGTTCCTTGTTTCCATGCCTCTGGTACTATTTTGCTCATTAATTTTGTTCATTAGCTTCCTCTTATAGGTGAGATCATATAGTATTTGTCTTTCACCCCTTGGCTTATTTCACTTATCAAATATTTTCCAGTTCCCTCATGCTGTCATGAAAGGTAGTTCTTTCTTTCTGCTGCGTAGTATTCCATTGTGTAACTATACCACAGTTTTTTGATCCTCTCCTTTACTGATGGGCACTTAGGCTGTTTCCAGCACTTGGCTATTGTAAATAGTGCTGCCATGAACATAGGGGTGCATAACAGAGTTTCAGGATTCTTAGGTTATACTCCCAGCAGTGAAATGACTGAGTCAAATGCTACCTATAATTTCTTCTAGGATTTTTATGGTTTGGGGTCAAACATTTAAGTCTTTGATCCATTGAGAATTTATTCTTGTGTGTGGTGTAAGAAGGTAGTCTAATTTCATTTTTCTGCATGTATGTGTCCAATTTTCCCAACACCATTTATTGAATAAAATATCTTTAGCCTGTTGTATGTGCTTGTTTCCTCTGTCAAATATTAACTATAAAGGTGTGGGTTTATTTCTGGGCTCTGTCTTCTGTTCCATTGACCTATGTGTCTGTTTTTATGCCAGTACCAGACTGTTTTGAGTACTATGTCCTTATAGTATAATTTGACTTTAGGTAGGGTGCTTCCTCCAACTTTGTTCTTCTTTCTCAGGATTGCTGTTGCTATGCGGGGCCTTTTGTGGTTCCATATAAATTTTTGAAATATTTGTTCTAGTTCTGTAAAATATACCACTAGAACCTTGAAAGAAATTGCATTGAATCTATAGATTGCTTTGGGTAGTATGGACATTTTAATGTTGTTAATTTTTCATATCCATCGACACAATATGTGCTTCCACGTATTTGTATCTTCTTCAATTTCTAATGTCAGTGTCATATAATTTTCCATGTACATGTCTTTTATATCCCTGGTTAGGTTTATTCCTAGGTATTTTATTCCTTTTGAAGAAATTATGAATGGGATTGTTTTCTTAATTTCCCTTTTGATTAGTTTGTTATTGGCATATAAAAATGACACTGATTTCTGTTTATTAATTTTGTATCCTGCTACTTTGATGGATTCATTTATCAGTCCTAATAGTTTCTTGGTGGAATCTTTGGGGTTCTCTAGGTACAGTATTATGTCATCTGCAAATAATGACAGTTTTATTTCTTCCTTTCCAATGTGGATGCCTTTTATTTCTTCTTGTCTGCTTGCTGTGGCTAGGACTTGCATAATATGCTGAATAAAAGGTGAAAGTCGACATCCCTGTCTTGTTCCTGATATTAAGGAGAACACTTGTAGTTTTTGCCCATTGAGTATGATGCTGGTAGGGGGGTTGTCATATATGGTCTTTATTATTTTTTAAATATATTTGATTGATTATACTGTTACAGTTGTCCTGTTCCCCCCTTCATTCCCCTCCACCCTGCACACCCCTCCCTCCCACATTCCCCCCTTTAGTTCATGTCCATGTGTCATAAGTTCTTTAGCTTCTACACTTCCCATACTATTCTTGCCCTCCCCCTGTCTATTTTCTACCTACCATGTATGCTACTTATTCTCTGTACCTTTTCCCCCTTTCTCCTCCTCCCATTCCCCTGTTGCTAACCCTCCATGTGATTTCCATTTCTGTGGTTCTGTTCCTGTTCTAGTTGTTTGCTAAGTTTGCTTTTGTTTTAGGTGTGGTTGTTAATATCTGAGTTTTCTGTGTTCTTACTGTTCATATTTTTTATCTTTTTCTTAGGTAAGTCCCTTTAACATTTCATACAGTAAGGGCTTGGTGATGATGAACTCCTTTTACCTTATCTGGGAAGCATTTTATCTGCCCATCCATTATAGATGAAGGCTTTGCTGGATAGAGCAATCTTGAATGAAGGTCCTTGCCTTTCATGACTTGGAATACTTCTTTCCAGCCCCTTCTTGACTGTAAGGTCTCTTTTGAGAAATCGGCTCACAGTCTGATGGGAACTTCTTTGTAGGTAACTGTCCCCTTATCTCTTGCTGCTTCTAGAATTCTCTCCTTCATTTTAATCTTGGCTAATGTAATTATGATGTGCCTTGGTGTGCTCCTTCTTGGGTCCAACTTCTTTGGGACTCTCTAAGCTTCCTGGACTTCCTGGAAGTCTATTTCCTTCGGCAGATTGGGGAAGTTCTCCTTTATTATTTGTTCAAACAAGTTTTCCACTTGTTGCTCCTCTTCCCCTTCTGGTACCCCTATAATTCGGATGTTGGAATGTTTAAAAACGTCCTGGAGGTTCCTAAGCCTCTCCTCATTTTTCTGAATTCTTGTTTCTTCCTTCTTTTCTGTTTGGTTGTTTCTTTCTTCCTTCTGGTCCACTCCACTGATTTGAGTCCCAGTTTCCTTCCCATCACTATTAGTTCCTTGTGCATTTTCCTTCCTTTCACTTAGTGTAGTCTTCATCTTTTCCTCTAATTTGTGAATAAATTCAACCAATTCTGTGCGCATCCTGATCACCAGTACTTTGAACTGTGCATTGATAGGCTGGCTATTTCTTGGTTGCTTAGATGTATTGGCTCTGGGGCTTTGATCTTTTCTTCCGTTTGAGCCATTTATTTTTTTGGTCTGGTCGTACCTGTTTTGTATGAGGGGTGGAGCCTTAGGTGTTCACCAGCGTGGGGCAACCAAGTAGCTGGGTTGTGATGCTGAATGTGGGGGTGGGGTCAGAGAAGGAGCAATGGTGCTTGTTCCATTCTCTTAAATTTTGGTCCTCTCTGTTTCTTCCCACAAGCAAACTGGGCCCTTCTGGTGCTGGTTCCCAGGTGGGTGCACTTCTGTACATTCTAGGAACCTGTGGGTCTCTCCCCTGGTGGGGCTGGCAGTCTCTCCCAGCACCTCAACCCCCACAAGTATTTTCAATCAGTGCTTTTAGGCTTTATTTCCTAGTGCTAGAACCCCGGGTTGCGTGGTCTGTCTACCTGCCCATTTTTATCTGCGCATGAATGTGTGTCCTCAGTCAGCCAGCAGCCTTGTGCCCTCACAGGGTCTGCCCGTTGACACACCACGCCTGGGATCTGCCAACTGCCACCTGTGTGCCTGGGTTGGTCTGCCAGCCACCGCTTTTTTCTGCCATGACCCCTCTCCACCCGCCGACTCCGGCTCTCTTACTGGTCTGAATGAACAGTTGTTGGACTTCTGTACAGTTCAATTTTCTGCCAGTTCTGGTTCTTTTATTTTTTCTAAATTTTTGTGGTCCTTAACCTTGGTTGTGAGAGGAGACACAGTGTGTCTACCTATGCCTCCATCTTGGACGGAAGTTCAGTCTTTATTATTTTTAAGTATATCCCCTCTACTCCCACTTTGTTAAAAAATTTGATGACCAAAATTCTCATAAATGGGTGCTGAATTTTATCAAGTGCTTTTCCATTGATATGATCATCTGGTTTTACCTTCATTTTTCTTAAATGTTGTGAATCATATTTATTGATTAGCAAATGTTGTACCAACCTTGCATATCCAGAATAAATCCCAGCTGATCAGGGTGCATGATCTTTTTGATGCACTGCTATATTTGGTTTGCTAATATTTTCTTTAGGATTTTAGCATCTACGTTTGTCAGGTATATTGGTCTACAATTTTCTTTGTAGTGTCTTTGTCTGGTTTTAGAATTAGGATAATGCTGGCCTTGTAAAATGAGGTTGGGATCCTTCCCTCCTCTTGAATTTTATGAAATAGTTTAAGAAGAGGTGTTAGTCCTTCTTGGAATGTTTGGTAAAATTTATCTGTGAGGCAATCTGGTCCAGGGCTTTTGTTAGTTGGGAGTTTTTTTTTATTACTACTTCAATTTCATTAAGGGTAGTCTGTCTATTCAAATACCTTGATTTTTCCTGATTTAGTTTTTCTAGGAATTTATCCATTTCATCCAGGTTGTCTTGTTTGTTGACATGTAATTGTTCATGTTTTCTTACAATCCTTTGTGTATCTATGGTGTTGTTTCTCCTCTTTCATTCCTGATTTTATTTGGGTCCTTTTTCTTTTTTACTGGGTGAATCTGGTAAAGGTCTGTCAACCTTGTTTATTTTTCCAAAGAACAAGCTCTTGGACTCACTGCTCTTTTGTATCATGTTTTTAGACTCTGTTTCGTTTATTTCTGCTCTGATCTTTATTATTTCCTTCCTTCTACTTATTTTGGGCTTTGTTTGTTATTCTTTTTCAAGTTCTTTTAAGTGTGAAGTTAGATTGTTTATTTGAGCTTTTTCTTTTTTTATTTTGTTTTTTGAGATAGGCCTGTAATGCCATGAATTTTCCTCTTAGGATTGTTTTCCCAGTGTTCCACAGATTTTGGATTGTTGTGTCCTCATTTTCATCTGTTTTCAAGGTATCTTTTGACTTCTCCCTTGATCTTGTGTTGGCCCACTCATTGGTTAGTAACATGTTATTTAATTTCCATGTCTTTGCATGTTTTTCAGTGTTCTTATGATTAATTTCTAGATTCATAGCATTGTTGTCAATGAAGATGCTTGATATGATTTCAATCTTCTTACATTTATTGGGACTTATTTTATTTCCTAACATATTGTCTATTCTAGAAAACATTCCACATGCACCTGAAAAGTATGTATATTCTGCTGCTTTGGGGTAAAATGCTCTGAAGGTATGAACTATATCCATTAGATTTAGTGTGTCATTTAAGGCTGCAGTCTCCTTGTTGATTTTCTGCCTGGAAGATCTACCTATTGAAATCAATGGGGTGTTAAAATTGACAACTCTGACTATTTCTGTTGATCTCTCCCTTTATGACCATCAAGATTTACTTTATATATTTCGATGCTCCAATGTTGGGTGTATAAATGGGTGTCTACGGTCATATTCTCTTGTTGGATTGTTCCAACAAGTGTCCATCTTTGTCTCTTACTACAACCTTGGTTTTAAAGTTTATTTTGGAAGATGGCAGCGTAGACAGACATGACTAACCTCTTTGCACAACCACATCAAAATTACAACTAAAATACAGAACTACTATCACTTAGAACCATCAGAAATTGAGTTGAATGGAAGTCTGATAACTATGGAATTAAAGAAACCACATCCACCCATACTGGTAAAAGGGACCCAGATGTGGAATGGGCTGATTCCACACACACATGTAATGGATACAAATTCAGGAGGGATACGTGGAGAGTGAGGAGTCCCAGCCACACACCAAGCCCCCCAGTCCAGGGTTTCAGTGCTAGGAAAATAAGTCCCCACAACTTCTGGCTGCAAGAACCAGTGGGGTTAGAGGCAATGAAAGACACTTCTGGAGCCCCAAGCAGTTCCTCTTAAAGAATACACACAGGGATTCATCTACTCAAACTCATTCCCTCTGAGCTCTAGCCCTGAGGTCACAGCTTGAAAAGCACTGGTGGCAAACTGGAAGAAACTGAAGTGTCTGGCACCAATGTGAGCAGAGGCCATTGTCCCTTTTCTAAACCTTACCCCCACAGAGTCACAGAGCCACAAAGCCATATCTCAGATTCCATCAAGACTCCATCAAATTGGCTAACACTATTTGACACACCTTGGAGATCACCAGAGGCTCTGCCAAGTTGCTTTTCCATATAAATAGCTGGTCTTGGCTCATGCTGCACAACTTCCTAAAATCCTCTCAGACAAGCAATAGCTAGCTTTGGTGAGCCCTAGGCCTGGCACTTTCAGTAGCCAGCCTATATAAAAAGCTTGGCTTTCCCTGGGAATCTCCAAGCCCAGCACAAGTAGTAGCCATCTCAGACTGCTTTATAGTTCAGGCAGGGTGGCCCCGGGCAAAACGCAGCTGAGGGATGACCTTGGTCTGCACTGCCCCAGAAACCCCAGGACCAAAGCACCCAGTGGACAGGTACAGACCATGTCACAGCACCACCAACCTGCCCCTTCACAGCTGATCTGCCACGGATGTTAGAGGTTGGGAGTAAATGTTCACTGTCAATCACTGCAATTAACTTCCCTGGGTAAATCCCTCCCATTGATCTGCCACCAGCAACCAAGGCTCAACTACAAGTAGAGGGTGTACTCATCCCACAAGAAGGGTGGACCTCAACCATGCAGCTTGGGTGGTAGGGGAGGCTGTGCCACTGGACCCTATAGGACATATACTATATTAGGCTGTACTACCAAGACATGGAGTCAAAGCAGCTGTATGTAATACATAGAAACAAACATGGGGAGGCTGCCAAAATGAGGAGACAAAGAAATATGGCCCAAATGAAAGAAGAGATTGAAACTCCAGAAAAAAGCTACACTAAATGGAGATAAACAATCTATCAGATGTATAGTTGAAAACACTGGTTATTAAGGATGCTCAAGGAATTCAGTGAGGACCTCAGTAGCATAAAAAAAAAGATCTAGTCATAAATGAAGGATACACTAACTGATATGAAGAACAATCTATGGGGAAACAATAGTAGAGTGAATGAAGCTGAGAATCAAATCAATGAATTGGAATATAAGGAAGCAAAAAACAACATATCAAAACAACAAGAAAAAAAATCCCCCCATGAGAAAGAGGTATTCCAACTCATGAAATCCAAAGACCTACAACCAAGATTGCTCTATCCAGCAAAACTTTCATTTAGAATGGAAGGACAGATAAAGTGCTTCTCAGATAAGATCAAATTCAAGGAATTCATCATCACCAAGCCCTTATTATATGAAATGTTAAAGGGACTTATCTAAGAAAAAGAAGTTAAAAAAACATGAACAGTGAAAAGGACAACAAACTCACAGTTATTAACAACTACACCTAAAACAAAAGCAAACTAAAAGGACAGCTAGATCAGGAGTGGAAACATAGAAATGAAGATCTCAAGGAGGGTTAGCAACAGGGGAGTGGGAGGAGGAGAAGGGGGGCGAAGGTCAGAAAATAAGTAGCATAGACAGTAGATAGAAAATAGATGGGGGGGCAAGAATAGTATGGGAAATATAAAATCTAAAGAACTTGAGACACATGGACATAAACTAAAGGGGGGGTAATGGTGGGGATGGGGGGGTAGGGTGGAGAGGAATAAAGGGGGGAATAGAACAACTGTAACAGCATAATCAATAAAAAAATAAATTTAACAAACAACAACAAAAGAATCTCCCCAAATGGGACAGTATAAGCAGCCTCTGGGGACAACTTCAAGAGACCCCACATTTGCATCCATGGGCTGCCAGAAGGAAAACAGAAAGAACATGAAACTGGAAATCTGTTCAAAAAAATAAAGCAAAAAACTTCCCTATTGGTGAAGGAAATAGACATGCAAGTCCAGAAAGCAGTTAGTCCCAAACAAGATAGATGCAAAAAGGACCATATCAAGACACATCATAATTAAAATGTCAAAGGTAAAAGATAAATATAAAGAGAAAATCTTAAAAGCAGCCAGAGAAAAGTTATTTACCTACAAAGAAGTTCCCATAAGACTGTCAGCTGATTTCTCAAAAGAAACTTTGCAGGCTAAAAGAGATTGTCAAAACATATTCAAAGTCATGAAAAGCAGAGACCTACAGCCAATATTGCTCTCCCCAGCAAAGCTATCATTTAGAATTGAAAGAGCAAATAAAGAGCTTCCCAGAAAACAAAAAACTAAGAGTTCATCATCACCAAACCATTATTACATGAAATGTTAAAAAGACTTAAGAAAAAGAAGATCAAAACCATGAACAATAAAATGGCAAAAATACATACTTATGGACAACTGAATCTAAAGAACAAACTAGGTAAACAAGAATGGAGACAGAATCACGGATACGGGGAGTGTTCTGATGGTTGCCAGATAGGAAGGAGGTTTGAGGGAATTAGTGAAGGGGTGAGGGGATTAAGAAGTACAATTTGGTAGTTACACAATAGCCACCAGGATGTAAAGTACAGTACAGGAAATGGAGCAGCCAAAGAACTTATATGTATGACCCATGGATATGAACAATGGTGTGGGGATTTCCTGAGGCAGTGGGAGTCGCTGGGTTGATGGGGGGCCAAGAGAGAAAAATTAGGACAACTGTAATAGCATAATCAATAATATATAATTTAAAAAATAGTCTATTTTGTCAGATATAAGTACTGCTACACCAATTTTTTCTTTCCATTTGCATAAAATATCTTTTCCCACACCTTTACTTTTAGTCTGTATCTTTCATTCTGAGACAGGTCTCTTGCAGGCAGCATGTATATGGGTCTTATTTTCTTATCCATTCAGCTATCCTATGTCTTTTGGTAGTGGCATTTAAGCCATTTACATTTAAGGTGATTACTAATAGATACATATGTAGTATGTATCCATTTTATTGTTAGACTGTTTTCTTCTGCTCTTTTTTTTTTCTGTCTCTTTTTCTTCTTAAAGTAAGACCTTTAACATTTGTTGACGTACTGGTTTAGTGTTAGCAAAGTCCTTTAGCTTTTTCTTATCTGGGAAGCTCCTTATCTCTCCTTTAATGTTAAATGATAGCCTTGCTGGGTAAAGTAGCCTTGGAAGTAGGTCCTGGCTTTCCATCACCTTGAATATTTCAAGACTTGACACTCCCTTTTGGACCCCTTCCCCACATATAGTATCACAACCCAACAACATGGGTTGCCCCGCCCTGGTGAATACATAAGGTTCTGCCCTTCAGTACATAACAGGAGCATCAAGACAAAAAAAAATGGCCCAAATGAAAGAACAGATCAAAGTTCCAGAAAAAATAGAACTAAGTGATGGAAGAGATAGCCAACCTATCAGATGCACAGTTCAAAACACTGGTAATCAGGACGCTCACAGAATTGGTTGATTTTGATCGCAAATTAGAAGAAAAAATAAAGGCTATGCTAAGTAAAATAAAGGAAAATGTACATGGAACCAACAGTGATGGAAAGAAAACTGGGACTCAAATCAATGGTGTGGACCAGAAGGAAGAAAGAAACATCCAACCAGAAAAGAATGAAGAAACAAGAATTCAGAAAAATGAGGAGAGGCTTAGGAACCTCCAGGACATCTTTAAACGTTCCAACATCCGAATTATAGGGGTACCAGAAGGGGAACAGGAACAGCCACCAGTGAAACACTTATTTGAACAAATAATAAAGGAGAATTTCCCCAATCTGGTAAAGGAAATAGACTTCCAGGAAATCCAGGAAGCTCAGAGAGTCCCAAAGAAGTTGGACCCAAGAAGGAACACACCAAGGCACATCATAATTACATTAAACAAGGTTAAAGATAAGGAGAGAATCTTAAAAGCAGTAAGAGTAAAGGGGACAATCACCTACAAAGGAGTTCCCATCAGACTGTCAGCTGATTTCTCAAAAGAAACTACAGGCAAGAAGGGGCTGGAAAGAAGTATTCCAAGTCATGAAAGGCAAAGACCTCCATCCAAGATTGCTCTATCCAGCAAAGCTTTCATTTAGAATGGAAGGACAGATAAAGTGCTTCCTAGATAAGGTCAAGTTAAAGGAGTTCATCATCACCAAGCCCTTATTATATCAAGTGTTAAAGGGATTTGTCTAAGAAAAGGAAGATAAAAATATGAACAGTAAAATGACAGCAAAGTCACAATCATTAACAACAAAATCAAAAGCCAACTAATCAAACAACTAGAACAGGAACAGAAACACAGAAATAGAGATCACATGGCGTGTTATCAACAGGGGAATTGGAGAGAGAGAGTGGGGAAAAGGTACAGAGAATAAGTAGCATAAATGGTAGGTAGAAAATAGAAAGGGGAGGGTAAGAATTGTATAGGAAATGTAGAAGCCAAAGAACTTATATGTATGACCCATGGATATGAACTAAATGGGGGGGGGGGAATGTGGGTGGGAGGGGGTGTGCAGAGGGGAGTAAAGGGGGGGTAAATGGGACAACTGTAATAGCATAATCAATAAAATATATTTTTAAAAATAAGTATAAATATATTCCTACATAGTTGGGATCCAAGATGGTGGCAGAGTATGTGGAAGTAACACTCACCTCCTCCCGGGACCAAACTGGAATTACAACTAGAATACAGAATCATCAACCTGAATAACCAATCAAAGACCAGCTGAACAGAAGTCTTATAATCCAGGATTTACAGAGGAGGCCACACGGAAACTGGAAGAAAGGATAGCGGTATGAGAAGGGCTAGCCCTGCTCCTGTTCCTGAGATTCTAGAGGAATACCTCAGCTGCATAGGCGCTCCCTGAGGAGTAAGGAGTTTCAAACCCACACTGGACTCCCCAGACCCGAGCACCAAAGCTGAAAAGAAGTGCCCACAGAGTATCTGCCTATGAAAATCAGTAGGGATTCTCTCTACCAGGGATAGACAAGAGTCTGCTAAGGACCGAGGTGCCCTCTTAAAGGGCCAACATACAAAATCTTGTTTGTAGCCACTCACCCTGGGCTCTGACAAAGAGAGGGCAGAACAGATAGTCCTGTGATAAAAGAATAGGGTTTGTGGTTCTGGGAAGAGGGCTAAAGGACAGCTTCTAGGTTCCCAGTGCTGAGTCCCTATCCCACACTGCAGACACTATCCTTCTTCGGTGGAGTGTTCCCCTCCATATGGAAGCAGCCTGGGGGAATGCAATAGCCACACCCTCTGGACTCCCTGTCACCCCATCCTGCAGAGTTGAGCCCTGCAGGGGAGTCAGCTTCCTGGGCCCAGAGTGTAGAGGTCTCAGTAGATGTAGTGGGTGTCAATGACTGAGTCGTGTGGCTCTGGGGTCAAGGCCATTCCCTGCACCTTCGTGGGAGCCTGGCTGGTGCCTACCCCTCTTGAAAGATGCACTATCCCCATCCTCCCCTCCAGATTCCTTGCATCATCTCTGCCAAACTTGGGCTCTCCAAGAGGTTGATGCAGAATCTGGGACAGACTGAGTTGTATAGCCATTTTTCACTTGTGCATCCAGCTGGTGGAGAGCCCTTCCTTCACACAGCCAAATCTTGGTTTCAAAGAGAACATCTGAGGGGGGAAGACTACAACTGTAAGGAAAACCTCAGTCTAACTGGAAGAGGAATCCTACTCGTGGTTCCCAAAGTAAGACCAAATAAGAAAATGTGGCTGATTATGAGAAATAAGAATATAAGTGTTAGGACTTAAGAAAATAGTATAGCTTTGAGTTTGGGATGGAACAGTCTTTGGGTTCAGTTCTTTGAACCAAAAGAATTTTGTGTTCAAAAGCAGCCAGGTATTTACTGAAATTATTTTTCAATATCTGAGCAAGAAAGAAACAGATTCAAGGTTTAAACCTATGTACATAAAATAAATTCTGCAAGGAATCTGCAAGGAAATTTTTAGAAAAAGATTTGTCATCTCCACTCCAGAACTCATCCTATATGATGTGTTATAAGATACATTATTTTTATTGTGAAATAACTGATCTTTAGATAATTCAGTGAGTTTCTGAATATTAAAAACATAAGTATAAATTAAGTAAATCATCATTAACAGCTGCTAAACAGTGATAAAATATACTTTTATTTACTTAGTTGGGTCAAAGGGTTGTAAAAAAATTATTGCTAAAGTAGATATCAGGCAAACAGAAAGGTGCTTTAGAAGTCCAGTTACCTTGGAGTTTATTTAAACTAATATGAAAGGTCATAATGTTTTCATGCAATACATACTTGGTTCTTTAAATAACAATTGTGACAAATAACAGAAAGAATTAAGGAATGTTGCACTTGTGATTTATACAAAACACCAACATTTGGGGTTGTACATAATTTAAGGAAATATTCTGAACACTTTTGAAATACTGTTGTAGCCAATACATAGAGGCATGCCTTATGTGGGCATAAAAATGCAGTTTAGAAAAGAAAGAAAAAAATCATATTGGAACTACTCAATTTCTTCAAAAATCACTGAGCAAGAAAAACAACATTGAACCATACTGATTTTATACAACTTCTATACAGTACCTTGACTTAAATCCAAGAGCAAAAGTTAAGACTCTCCTCTATTTTTGGTAAACAACTGCATGGTAAACTTAGATGACTTTCCCCCTGGATTTTACCTGGGAGTGGCCTTTTAAATTTTTTTTATTTAAAAGAGGGCAGGTTTGGCACTTTTATACTGATGTCACCAATGTTAATATTTCTTGGGATCTCAGGAAGATTCATATTCTTTACAGCTGATACAGCACGGGCTGGAGCTCCCGCTAAGCCAGCCTGTATACAGAAGCAAATAAAAAAAAGAAAATGTACAACTCAGGTGTAGTTCATAAAAAAAAAAAACAACACTAAAAATGGAGGACAATAATAAAAGATTTTCATATAACAAGCTTAAGAGACCACATGGTAAGTCTGAACTGATATGAGATGGTTACTCTGAAATACTAATCTATAAAGAAAAAACAGTTGACAAGAAATACAGTAAATACATGCAATGGTAACAATGAAAAGATTTAAATACAAATTAAACTGTACTAATTAAATAGTATACACAATATTCAAATGACAAAAGCTAGATTTTCACCTATATCTTGATATAACTGACATATAAGGTTATGAACCTTATTTTACACATATTTTACATATTAGCTTCCTTATTAAACATCTCTTACAATAATCATGATATGTTTTGTGGATTTTTTGGCTTTAAAATGCCATTTATTATCAATATATGCTGTGAAATAAAAACTAAAAGTAATAGATCATGCTTGTTTAGCTTCTTTACTTAGGGCTAATACCTTAAAACATTTCAAGACAATAATATTTTTAAATTATTATTTTTTAATTATAAAGGCTATTCTAAACTTTAAAGGACATTCTAGAACACTGAAAAAAATCAGGCTTTTAAAGTAAAGTCTCAATTCAAATAGAACAGTTCTGCATAAAACTGCAGCAAGAGGATCATTCTACTCCACAATGCATTAGTAAACACAGAATAACTTTTAAAAATCTATCATATCAAGTAGGTCCAACAGCATATATTTTATAAAATACATATTTTAAAAAGTAGCATAAATGCAAAGATAGTAAATAAAAATAGTAAATTTTATTTTATTTATATTTATAAATAAATCTTAAAGTTTCTAGTACCATTAGTGTACAACACTTGGCTTTTATTTTAGTAGGAAAATTCATAATTTTATAAAGTAATTTTGAAAGAAAATAAGCTTAAAAATAAAAGAAGAATGAATATATATCACTTTTTCTCAAATATCTACATCAACAGTCTTCATATTTTTAAGGTTTAATTTATATATCAATTAGATGTCAGCAGTTTTATTCACGCTATATAATAAAGCCAACAAACACATTCAATTCATGACATACATCATCTTGCACAAAAGCAGACACTTAAGTAACAAAAACAAATCTTCCACTTTGATTAGATTACATATATGCAGGGGTAGGCAAATGTAGGTTTACAGTTGTTTGTATGAAAAATACAATAATTAAAAAATAATAACAGAAAAATGAACTATTTTGCTTACTCACAACTATAAACCTACTATTCACTCCACCCTGTATAAGAAACAATGTTTATGTAATTAGAGACACTAGTTTTAAAGTCCCTTTTTGTAATGTTTTTTTCTTTCATGTAATCCTACCTTTCTTGTTAATTTAAAAAATAATAATAAAGCTGTTACCTGAGAAAAATCTTGACTGATACAAAATAGGCCAGTGTAAACTATTTGCTGAATAAAGGATACAAACATTGTTAAGCAATGAATAAAAGCCATGGATTATCAAGTCAGAATTGGAAATAATAGAAGAATCTGTAAAATAGTATTAATAATAGATATGGTCCACACAGATAATGATAAGAGTGATATGGATGAAACACTCCATACCCAATTAAAGACTTAATAGGGCTGGGACTTCAATTTTTATATTGGATAGGGATTAGTTGTTTTTGATGTATAACTAAAAATTTGACTGACCTCTGCATTTATACCTACCTGAAGTAATGCAGTTTTAGTTATACCCCACTTCCCTCTCACTGCCCCAAAAGATGAAGATACACATGAATATTACTTAGGATAGCATAAATTATATGGAAGAGGTCTTTAAGTTGATCATTTCAAGTTCAATGTCTAGCTATGAAAATTTAGAATGGTTAAGGATCAAAGAAGTATTCAGTTCAAATAGCTTTATCATCTTGTAGATTCTCTTCCTTTTACCAGGAAATATATTGTTTACCAAGGGGGAGAATTATTTTATAAAATGACAGACATCCTGGAACCACTATCACTTTTTTCTAAGAAAAATAATTTTGTAATTTTTTGAAATAGCAAACCAATTTGCCACTATTTTTACTTTGAAATTTCTAGACAGGGTACAAATGATGAGTAGGTTATAGAAAAAGTATTGATGAGTATATAAATATTTTAAAAGGCATAAATTATTAGAGGATTTTGTGAAAGAGAAAGGGTAGATACGTGTGTGTTTTATTGGATGCTATGATTTATATTTATAAATATTTAAAATAATAGTTTTTAAATACTAAAATATTAGTATTTTCAATATTAAACTAAATGTAATTGTCAAGAAGCCTTCTTTTCCATAATACCCTATACCTTGAATGGCTAAACTAAACTTAAGAAAGAAAATGAGAATAAAATGCATTCTGTTTAAATTTCATTAGATTAACTCATTTCTTTGTGACCAAAGATGGTGTCAACTGTTGGCTACTAATGAGAACATATAAAGTCAATAGCATCTATGTGCTAAATTCTTATTATGAAAAAAAACAAAATAAGTTTTTAAGTACAACACATTACAATTTTTCTAAACATAAGCAGCAAGCTATAGACATGCAAAGGATGGTAACTATTCAGAACACACAAATGAATTAAAAGAATCAAATTATTTCTCAAGCATGTTCAATACTTTTGTGTAGAATGTCATGAGTTTAAGTGGTATACAATCTTAACATTGTAATGTGTATGTCAATTAAATTTTAACAAAACCAACATTTTAAGAAATCAGATTCTACTGAATATAAAATGGAAGAAAAAATACAAGGACTGTTGATAAGTGTTTAAATGAACTATCCATATTTATATATAAAAACTTAGAGATTAAAAAAAACTTCACATACCAGGTAGTCAACACACAAACTGCTATAAAATCAATTTCATCTCTAGACTTCCATGAAAGTGAAGTCTAAAACATTTTTATTAAAGAATAAAACGTAGAAGAGGTAACTTGCCACTAGGAAATCAAGTTGCCAACACAAAGGTATAATTTTTATCTTAGTTTTGTTTCCAGTAAGATATATTCAAAGCTACAAGATAACTTTCACTAACACTTGAATTTATAAAAATTAAGTTTACCTGACTTGTTAGTAGTTTATACATTTTAAAATGTAAAAGTAAGGTATTTCTGACAGTACAACATAGTTCTTAAAGATTTAAGAGTACATAGTTGACACAAGCAGAAATAAAAAGAATGAAACCCTACTGGAGAAATAACTTGTTTCCATCTATGTTATTTTACTCGAGCGCCACCATGGCAGGTAAACTGCAACAACTCCACTAACAAAAGCAGATACATGAATCCAAAGCCATTAAGAGTATGAGTTTGATGAAAGAATGAAGTACAGTATATATAAAGAATGGTCATGTTTTCTCTCCCATGATATTAAATAAATTAACAGAATTAAGAGAAAGAAAACAAAATGAAGTCTGCAAGTATACCAAAATGAGGCCAAACAGATAGAAGACTTATACAGACATACTCTTGGAAATTTCAAGCACTAAAATCACAAAGATAGTAATGGATGGATATGATTTTTTTTATTTTGTTTTTAAATTGCCAGACCCAAAAATAAACAAAATATGTGCAAGCAAAACCGAAAAAGCAGCGTTACTAAAATATATTTCAAAAAGTCTGAAAGCTCCCTTTTCCTCATGCAACTGCAATTAACTTTCTCAAAGGGAAAAGGAATCTAAAGTTTATTTCATCTAAGACATTAAATACCAACCTACCATCTTAACATATTTTGTCAAGCTTGAAATATAGCATAAGAAGATGGTAGCTGGAATAATCTGTACATACTAAAGCCTTTACCCACCCTTCCTGCTGGAAGTTGGTATATGCACATTCAAAATTTTGACCTAACAGCAAAGTGAAAGAACATCAACATTAATAAACACAGTATTAAATGGTTTCAGACTCAAATCATCAACAAAATAATGGCAGATTTTTTTAATGTTTTGAATGAAATAGAAAATGTCACTATTTAAATTTCTGAATGTAAGACAGAATAACATTTAATCTAGAAACTAATAATAGGCTTGTTCTTTGCTTCAAAGACAGTGCTTTAATATTGCAATTCTAAACAAAGAGATTAGAAATACTCATGACAATACTCTAGTGAGGAAAAACATGGCATCTTATAAAAATTTGTCACTATAAGAATATTTGAAAATCTTAAAACCTTCCAAATTACTACTCAGTTTATGTAATATTCATTTATAGTTTTCATTTCTAACACAGAATTTGTCTGTGTGAAATAAATATAGCAGACAAAAGCCATTCATGGATTTAACTGTAACTAGTTTTGACCATTACAAGTGACTTCAGGGGTCTTCACCAGCACAGAGAGGCAGAACCAGCTCACACACTCACTCTCCAACATCTGTTACTTAGGCCCGCTTTTCTTATTCTATACTCTTTAAAAAATAGCAATTTAACATAAATTAAAGAGTAGAACATGGAAACTGGCAGTGATTTGGCTCAAGAGATTGAATGACACCATTATTTTCTTCCTATGGCAGGGATAAAGTAATATGGGTACAGGGACCAAACACGGTACTCTCAGCTCCATGATCTTGGGGCAAGAAATTATGAAGCTACCTATTTGCTGCTTCTCAAACACATCCAGAAAGCAGTAATTCGATGGCTAAAAACTATACCAAATTCTCAGTGACATCTTCCTAATCAGTAAGGTAGGTAATCTAACTTGTTAAATTTATAGGGTTTTTTTTCCCTCCATAAGACTCACTCAAGTATTTTTATTTTGAATTTTTAAATAGGGTCCTATAAACATTTTCATTTTTCCTGAAATGGCTTTGTACAAAAAAGTTGTTCATTGTCTACATGGAAATGCATACAAAGAAATTCACACAGTTAAGAGTGTGAAAACCTGTACAGAAAATACCAGAGAAAATTTAGTTTTTTAAAGCTAGAAGTCTATTGAAAACACGTCTAATATTTACCCATGTTTTGCAAAAACATTCAAGGTTTATAATACTTTGCTGAGTCTTACTATAATATGTTTGGATGTCAGAATGTTGCTACAGTGGAAATCTATTTTATTTTGATAAATATAATTAATTCCATCTTTTACAGCATTTAATTCAAATTTAAAATATCTGATCTTTCTTTTTTATTGGCCATTTTTAATAAATACCTGTTAGTTAAATTAGTAGAAGCAATGCTGTTAGGACTCTAAAAATGAAAACCATTAGGGGGTAGAGGGAGTACTATTTAACAGTCACTGTGCTAAGCTTTCATTGATTCCTACTTTGTATGGAAAACTCTGAAGGTTTAGCTTTTGATTTTTAAATTTATAGCCTCTAAAACCTAGCAGGCAATTTTATGTTAGAATCCTAATTTAGAAAAATGAGGGGAAAATCTGTGAGAGTTAAAGATTGGTTCTGCCATATGAAGCTCAAAATAAACTCTAAATTTAATATACAAAGTAAATTGTCATTTTTACAAAATGTAATTTGTCAGGATAAAATGACAATGTTTAAAAAAAAAAGAACAAAAAATTTAAACTTTCCTTTCACAATGCAGGCAGACAAAACATAACAAACATGACATCAATGATATACTAGTAAAGTACACTAAGTCCAATAAAAGATGAAAAATTACAAAGAGAAACTGAATGAAAAATAGGCTACAAGGGACTATATGGGTTCATTAACACAAAGAATTTTTGAGTCTGGCCTAAATAATTGATTGCCTTTGACATCATTTTGCTTTCCCTTTTGTTAAAGTACATTTTTCCCAAAGTCAGCAATACCTTGTCTACCTGTCCTGTCTGGGAGATTGAAAGATAAAGGTCTGCAAGAGAGAAGAATGGAAAGAGCTAGAAAGATCAGGATGTTCCGAAAAAAAGAGGACTGACTTAAAAAAGTAGTGACTAAATTCAGAGCCATTTATTCATCTTATAAATAACATGAAATACATAAAAACTAACACGTCTCCCCACCCCACCCATCTACCTCCATCCCCAGGGAGTCCTAGGCGGATTCCTGGGTGCCTCTCAGACTTTCCCAAATCCCACCACTTCTCAACTTAAAATCTCCTTTCCCAAGATCCCAGTGTTAGAGCAAACCATTTTTCTATCAAAGCAGGATCTATGAAAACACATTTACAGCATATCTTTGCTTCTTCTCTGTTTAAAGATCTGGGTAATTTTTGGTCCTGTCTAACTGGTTCACTTTTGACTGTCACTGAAAATATACTATCATTAACCAAAAATAATAAAATCTTCAGTATCTGACAAAATAAAGGCACCTAGATAGATTCATATTACGCCTTAAAAGCTGAATCTTAATTAAGCTCAGGATGATTTTTAAAAGATAATGCTATTCTAAATATTACTTAGTTAATTTTAAAACTATGATAACCAGGTCTTGTCATTAAACATGATACTCTGGATTGTAATTAAGTCTTTCTTGCTAAGTTTTTGCTTACATAATAAATTTTAACTAAAATTCAACAAGAGGCAGATTAATAAAAGTTTACAGTTTGCTTTCAAGTAATCTTGGATTATTCTATAGTCATAGGTTTGGTAGATATAACCAATTTAAGTAACATGGAAATGGAACCAATGTGAAAAATTTTGACATTTCAGTGTCTGGAATATAACTGGTAGTAGCCTCCAAACATGTTTAAAATATATGAAACTTATTAACAAATTTAAAAAATTAAACATTATTCTACAATACAACTTCTTAAAATATGATCAGGACTACACTTTGAGTCAAAATCCTATTTTTTAACTAAATATTATCAGACATCACATATAAACACTTGATAAACATATATTGTGGTGTGTCCCCAGTCAGATTTAAAACATACTTTCTTGTAAAGGAGAAAAAGAGAAACTAATCTGGTAGCAGATAAGAAATGCCTGTATGTTAAAAGATGATCAGTGTATGTTACATATGAGAGTACTCACTAACATTCAAAACCATTTTAAATAGCACTACCTCTGTAAAAGAATTTTTAAGTTATAGTTTTCTTATAACCATCTCATCAAAAATGTAAATTCTGTATTTTACTGCTCTTTATAGAGTAACAAACTGCTCACTAACAAAATTTTACTGGATAATCAAAAAGGAAATATCCATTATATGGTTATTATAGGTCCTTTATGACTTGTCAATATTACATATATTACACTAGGGAGAAAAAAAAGGACACCACCAATAGAAAGAAGTTAAATACTTGGAAATGTAAAAATTCCAGACAAGAAGTCAATATATTTTTACAGCTGATTCCACAGAATTTAAAAATTACCACATCCATTCATTTTAGAGTGATTAAATGGATTGTATCACTGTCTGTATCTTGGCATTTAAAACCTATATCCGCAGTTTTGTAACACAAGGTGTAACAGAATATATAAATTTCAAATTATCATTTTAAGACTTACAGTTTATAGCAAATCTTTTACTATACTTTATTAATATATTGCAAACTAACCACATTAAATAATATATCAGTTGTTTTCCTTTTCCTAGTCTAATGTAGTTTATGTTTTCCCCTTTCAAAAACCAGTATTTTAAAAATTGGCTATAGAACACACAAAATATATAGTTACTTAAAAGAGTCATAATGTTAGCTCTTCACTATTATAAGTCTCTTTTTTTGAAAACCAATAGGGATGGTAAATTGAGATAAGAAATGCAGGAGTAGATTAATTTTAAATAAAACATTGGAAAATGTTTTTATACAAAGTTCGACTATTTCTAACCCTCAGATTTCAGATTTATCCATCATTCATCCTGTGTTTTATTCAATTCCAGTGAGTATAGTAGTGTATTAACCTGATCCTTGCAGGGCTGTCCAACCTTTTGCTGTCTCTGGGCCACACTGGAAAAAGAGGAGTCTTGGGCCTCACATTAAATACACAAAAACTAATGAAAACTGATGAGCAAAAAAGAAAAAAAAGGTTTTAAGTAAATTTAGTTTTGTGTTGGGTTGCATTCATAGCCATCCTGGGCCATGGGTTGGACACCCTTGTAGGGGTCAACGGATAATAATTCTTCAGAACTCACCTGCTGTAAATTAATGCTAGCATATTTTAATATCTTGCTGCTTTTACAGTAATATTAACTTTATATCAACCAAACACATGAATTTATACTAATAATTATAAATATATTTTCCTAATCTATGACTATAATACTAAGAGTATCCTCAAATAAGCATAGCACTGAATGAGATACAAAACTATTATCTCTCTAAACCTATTATAGTAAAAATAAAACAACCAAAATGATGTTAACCTGAGTGTCTTTGCTACAGTACCTGTTAGTAATATTCAGCGTAGTGCATGAGGAAAGAGTTATTAAAATTCTAAAGTATGGTTTTATACAATACTAAAGTGCTAGTTGGTCCTCATTCTAACAGCATAAAGTTAGCAGTGTATAACTAGCCAAATCTATCTCTTACAGAATGCAATAAAAGACATGAATACATCTATCAGTGAATGTACGGGAAGATTAAGGCATTGAATTTCCTTTTTCAATATGTATTCAGGCTTGCTAAGCCCCTATTATAATTTATTACCTCCTCATGAGAATTCCATTGCCTTCTCTTTCCTCTTCCAGAAACAGTTTCATAATGCTAAATTTATATACCTTTTAAAATGTAAGTTCTAAGATTTCCTTGATGATTACTGCCTAATGTTTTATAATACAAATATTTATTCCATTTTCAAATAAATAATTTCTTTTTTAAGCAATAAGAATTTGGTATTGTGTTAATTACCCAAGGCAGTTGACTGTGGCTAAAAGTTAAATGCACAAAACTGTTTGGTGGATAGTAGTCACAGAACATTTGGCATACTAAAATTTGTATATTCCCTTTTTAAAATGGAGTAAGCATACCAGCTGTACCTAAAGGGTGATACTGAAGGACAAACAGTGAAAGCTACAAATCATACATGATTATCATGCTTACTACCTTCATTAGCCAAAGCACATTCCATTCTTACCTCAGATTTCTCCAGTTTATTTTGTGCATCAATTTGTGTAACAATCTCATTCATGTTGGTCTCCAATACCATCCCCCCCATCACCATTTCTGCAAGAATATTGTGAACCTAAAGAAAAAAATAATACACATCCATAAAGAAAACTTACTATAAAACATTTCATAATTCCAGTAGCTTTTGGTTTAAATACTGCAGTGTCTACTTTATAAGTATGAACTATAAAATAAAATAATTTGGAGTAAGGCTCATCATAATCTACTTTTGTCACTACTGTGAACCCTTAGGCAATTGTATAACCTCTTTAAGTCTTAATGTAATGGGCTGTAAAACAAATATAATAATAATACCTCCTCCATAGATTGCTGAAAAGATTAAATGAGATCATTCATGGAAGTGCCTCAAACAAAGTAAATGACCATTAAACATTAGTTATCCTTTTATTATATTAACTTTAATGCTGTCCAGTTCTCCCAACACCATTTGTTGAAGAGGCTATTTTTACTTCACTTTACGTTGCTGCCCCCTTTGTCAAATATTAATTAACCATAGAGACTTGGGTTTATTTCTGTGCTCTCTGTTCCATGGTCCATGTATCTGTTTTTATGCCAGTACCAGGCTGTTTTGATTCCAGTGGCTTTGTAATACTGTTTGGTATCAGGTATTGTGACCCCTCCTACTTTGCTCTTCTTTCTCAAAACAGTATAGAATTTTCTCAGAAAACTAAAAATGGATCTGCTTTGACCCAGCAATTCCACTGCTAGGATTATACCCTAAGAACCCTGAATCACCAATGCAAAAGAACCTGTGCACCCCAATGTTCACAGCAGCACAATTTACAATAGCCAAGTGCTAGAAGCAACCTAGGTGCCCATCAGTAAACGAATGGATCCAAAAACTATGGACCATTTACACAATGCAATTCTATGCAGCAGAAAGAAAGAAGGAGCTCCTACCCTTTGCAACAGCATGGATGGAACTGGAAAGCATTACGCTAAGCAAAATAAACCAGGTGGTGAAAGACAAATACCATAGGATCTCACCTTTAAGTGGAACCTAAACAAAAAAACAAATAAACAAGCAAAATATAACCAAAGACACTGAAATAGAGAATAGGCTGACAAGTGTCCAGAGAGGAGAGGGGAGGGAACTTCAGGAGGAAAGGAGATGGGTTTACAGGAACAAGTATAAAAGACACATGGACAAAAACTGGGGGGTGGAAATGAGAAGGAGGGGGGAAGTATGGGTAGGTGGGCTGGGCTGGGAGTAAAAGACAGAAAATTATATTTGAACAACAATTAAAATTTTTTAAAAATTAAAAAAAAAACTTTAATGCTAAAAAATGACCCACAAGGGCCTTTGATAGATTCTTAGCCGATAATTATTAAGTTGTTTTATGCTCAAGGTATTCAATAAAGCTATGTGGCATCATTACAAGCTCTAGACTGAAAAAATAAAATAAAACTTTCTTTTTATTGTAGGCACTTTTTAATATGATTTTATCCCAAAGCTCTCTCTATATAACACACTGAAATTTTTTATCAAATACATCTTATGACTAAAAATAGTATCTTCCATTTATTCTCCCTCCTAGGGAGAATAAATTTAACCCAGGTGTTTTTTCATAAGGTATTAGATCAAAAATCACTAATTCAAAGTGAATTAAGTTTCACTGAATAATTATACTCTGCTATACTTTTTACAAAATAATGAGGCATTTAAGAATGGAGACTCTGAAATTAGATAGATACAAACCTGACTCTACCACTAACTAGTCACATGCCCTTCAGCAGTTATGTGACCTTTCTGAGTCTGTTACTTTATCTGTGAATTAGAAATAGAATAGGCATTTCATAGGATTATCGTAAAAATAATTTATGTAAAGTGCTAAGCAGAGTATGTATAGGTATTACAGAGCAATTCCAATTAAAAAATTTTTTTTATTAGTCCTGACTGGTATGACACAGCAGGTTCAGTGTAGTTCTGCAAATTGAAAGGTTGCTGGTTCGATTCCTGGTCAGGGCACATGCCTGGACCCCAGGTCCCCAGTCAGAAGTGTATGAGAGACAACTGACTGAAGTTTCTCTTGCACACGGATGTTTCTCTCCCTCTCATTCTCTCTCTCTTCCCCTCTCTCTAAAAATAAATAAATAAAATCTATAAAGAAAAAACCCAAAACCAAAACTTTCTTTCATTAAGATATCATTTAATCAAATAATTATATCATTTGATTTTCATTTCGTTTATAATGGCTCATGTAAATGTATTCATGATTTAAAAAATATCATATTGTTATTTACTAATTTTTTCATTATGGCAAGAGGGATACCTCATGTACAAATTTTGAATAAATTATAGAAATTACTTTTTCTAGCAAACAATACAAAACCAGAAGCCATAATTTGTGGGGAAAACTTTGTGCACAAGTCCCCCCATACGCCACAAATGAAAATAAAATTACCAAGATACGATCTGCTTGGGGAGAAGAGGTGATCAATCTCTCAAAGGAGAAGGACCAAGAGCCTCTTCCTCAACAGCTTTTATTAGGGTCATAATACACAGGAATACAGGTAAAGCTCATCAATCAATGTCAGGCGGCAAGGATCAAACAACAGATTACATTTGAAAGAAATCTGAGGGCTTAATCTGAGTCAGTGTCTACCAAGTAAGAGGGTCGCAAAAACTCTGGGAGACATACTCATTTTCTGCTCAGACCCTTATCATATGAATGAAAGCACTCTTAGCAAAGCAGGCTTCACAGGACTTTACAAATTCTTTCTTATGCCTGATCACCCCAGATCCCACTTTAGCTGGCAAAGGGATGCACTGCCTTCCCCATAGTAGGTTTTTAGGCTTAAGTGGATTAGAGCCAGAAATCGCTTCTCCCAGATGGAAATGGGGACTCAGGCTATGTCAGAAGAGCCAGGGGGTGAGGGTCCATCACCCACTCTTTGCTGCAGCCCCCGAGTCCTTCCTTGAGGGCCTCCCAAGTGACTGTGTCTGGCTCAGGTTGCCTCCTGCTCTGAGGGGTCTTACCTGTCATTTACTAAGTGACTAAGTGACTAAGCACTGGGGACCACAGATGGATGGAGCAGAAGCAGTGCTGCTGCCAGGGAGATAAGCTTTGTCTCCTTAGTGGCTCACAGTCCAAAGGTAGCTCACTCAGCCTTATCCATGGGGGGCAGTTACAACTCCTGAAACCAGGCACAGCGGTTCCCAACATCAATTGTTCTTAAAAAAATCTGTGCTAAAAATCATCACTTATACTACTATCCTTTCTGTTGCTAGATACCATTTATTAAAACTATATTTTGGTGCTGTATTATGGTATCTCATTTATTTCTCACATTAGCCTTTGTTAAAGTTGAGAGAATAAATCAGGTTACTCAAGACACATAAACTAATATGTGGCAAATTAACAATTCAAACCTAAATCTGAGTAATCCAAACCCAACTCCTTGCTTTCTTCTGTTAGCAATAAATGAAATTAACAGTTAATTTTTAGTCATAATCTATGAAAACTCAATTAAAGGTCAAGAAGGTGATTAGGTGATGCAATAAAATTATCTTATAATAGCTAGTAGGTACTACATGCAGGAAAAGTGTTCAGATAGAAAGGCCATGGTCAGCCAGCATATTTATTAAAACTTCTGTTTTAGCAGTAGCACTTACTCTTTCCTTTTTAAAACAAATTCTCATGAAAAGTGCAATCTGTAAAGTTGATAGAAGGACATCAACTCTGCCATCACTTTGGTCAGGCTTTCTTGTGGGTTCATCATTATATACACTGTACTACTGCCTTTCCAGGAGCATCTCAGAACACAAGCACTGGAGTAGTGAAAACCATGAATTTCAACTACAGAAACATCTTCCAGTTTAGAGGTACCAAAATATGAGCACCCCGCAAATATGGGTCATACCCAAGAAATTCTAAGGATGTATATCAATTTACTAGATAAGGACTAGGATGTACATTTGCCCTCAAAGTAAAAATAATTCCTATGAAGGCAAATTCAGAAATTCAGAAGTACAGACAAAAAATACAAATGAAGAGCCTGTGAGCTAAATCCTTAAAGAAACATAATCACATTTATTATAAAGATAATATACGCTTAAAGACTGTGTTCTTGGTGAGGAAGTCATATATATTACATAGAAATTCAAGGAGAGAAAGTGTGGGAATAAGAATTATTCATCGGGAGGACACCCCAATATTATCAAGGTTATGGTAACCAAAAAAAGGTATGTCACATGAGATGGGGAAATTTAGGAGCTGAACACAGCATGTCCAGTGACAAAAAACTCATGTTCTAAGAGTTAGAAAGAATTTTTGACAAACTTAATATGAGAAAGAGGATGAGAAAAGCTCTGCTTTTAATATAACACTAACTCATATTTAACATGTTCTATTATTTTGTTTTATAAATTTTACTTAAAGCACATTTTTATAGAAATAAGAGTGATAATATCCTTGTAATACAACTCATCTACTAAATTCTTTGATGTTCACCTAAATAAGAGTTCAATGAGTTTTTAACCTCTTTTTAAAATTTTCTAGGAAGTGTTTTAAAAAGTAGCAAATGCCACATTAACAATTTACTTTTTCATTAAAAAAAGCACATAGCTTCTTCTGGAAGACCATACTTCTTTCAAAATCACAATATAAGCAAATAATTAAAAGTTCAAGCCATACAGAGACTTATGTACAAGCAATAAGTGTCCACTGCCTTCTGCTTCTGTTATTAGGTCCCTCTATCCAAAGATAATTACAGTTAATTATATTTTATATACCCTTCCAGAAAACTTGTTATACACATACTTATTGTGTTTGTATGGGTATAGCTAATTTATACAAATTAAGTCACACTATATAGATTTATTTCACAATTCTGTATTAAAAATATGAGGCAGCTGAGAAGGATGTGAATTTAAAAAATAATAAAAATTGCTGGTGCCAGACATATGTACAAGGATACTCAATGACACTGCTAGTTAAAAGCAAAGACACAAAAGTGCAAAACTGGAAAATGGTGAATCCACACTATTATCACACATCTAAAAATGAGAAAAATCACTGATTGCTTAGAAATATAAACAGGTTATTAAATGAAAAACTGAGTAGGAAAGAACAATACACAGAGACAAAGTAGCAAGACAGAGAAATATGTGCCAAATGAAAGAACAAGAGAAATCCCAGAAAAAGAATTAAATAAAATGGAAACAACTAAAATATCAGATGCAGGGTTTAAAACAAGGGAAGGGTGCTCAAGGACCTTAGAGAAAGAATGTATCATTTCAGCAAGAACTTAAAGAGAGAGTAAAAAAAAAAAAGGACACAGAAAACATAAAAAAAGGAGAGAAATGAAGAATATAATATCGAAAATGAAGAATATACTAGAAGAAATCAACAGCTAGTTAAATGAAGCAGAGGTTTAGAGGACGACATAACAGAAAGCACAAGCATTAAAAAGAAAAGAGAATTTTAAAATTGAGGAAAATCTAAGGGAACTCTGAGACATTATCAAGCATAACATCTGCAACATAGTGGGACCAGAAGGAGAAGAGTATAAGCAAGGGATAGAGAACCTGTTTGAAAAAAAGTAATGGCTTAAAATTTCCTTAACCTGGTGAAGAAAGAAAAAGTCATGCAAATTCAGAAAGAGCAGAGTCTCAATAAAGAGGAACTCAAAAAGGCCCACACCAAGACGAATTATGATTAAATTGCCAAAGATTAAAGACAAAGAGAGATTCTTAAAAGCAATAAGAGAAAAGCACCTAGTTGCCTACAAATGAGCTCCCATAAGGCTGATTTCTCAACAGAAACACTTCAGGCCAGAAGGGACTGGCATGAAATATTCAAAGTGATGAAAAGCCATAACCTACAATGAAGAAAACTCTATCCAGCAAGGTTATCATTTAAAATTGAAAGCAAAATAGCTTCCTAGACAAAAACAACCAAAAACACAAAAACCAAAAAACCTGACGGATATCTTTCCCACCAAACCAGTATTGCACAAAATGTTAGAGCCTGCTTTAACAAGGAGGAAAGAAACCGAGAGAACGTAAGTATAAAGAATAAAATGGCAATAAATAAGTACTTATCAATAACCTTAAATGTAAATGGATTAAATGCTCCAATCAAAAAAATATAGGATAGGCCCTGGCTGGTATAGCTCAGTGGATTAAGCACAGGTCTGCGAACCAGAGAATCGCAGTTCAATTCCCAGTCAGGGCACATGCCTGGGTTGCAGGCTGGTTCCCTGCAGGCCAGTTCCCAGCAGGGGATGCGTGAAAGGCAACCATACATTGATGTTTCTCTCATTCTCTCCTTCCCCTCTAAAGATAAATAAATAAAATCTTTAAAAAATATATAGGATAGCTGAATGGATAAGAAAACATATATATGCTGTCTACAAGAGACCCACCTCTGAACAAAAGATATATACAGACTGAAAGTGAAGGGATGAAAAAATATTCCACAAAAACTGAAACAAAAACAATAGCTGCAACAAGATCGATCTAACAAGAGGATATAACCCTTGTAAACATATATGCATCCAACATAACAGCACCAAAATATGTAAAGAAAATCTTGCCGGACATTAAGGGAGAAATTGGCAGCAATAGTCATAGTAGGGGTTTATAACATCTCGATGACATTAAAGAATAGATCTTCCAGAAAAAAATATCAACAAGGCAAACACAACCTTAAATGACATACAATATTTACAGACTATTTCATCACTAAAGAGCAGAAATGTATGTTCTTCTCAAGTGCACATGGAACATTCTCAAAGATAGGCCACATGTTAGACACAAAATATGTTTTAACAAATTCAAGAATTGAAATCATATAATCTTCTCTGACCACAATGGCATGAAACTAGAAATCAACTACAATAAAAAAAAACACTGAAAAACATTCAAACACATGGAGGCTAAATGACATGTTATTAAACAATAAATGGGTTAACAATGAGATCAAGGAAGAAATCAAAAGATACCTGAAAACAAATAAAAAGAACATACAACAATCAAAATCTATGCAACACGAGAAAGCAGTCCTGAAATGGAAGTTCATACCACTGAAGGCCTAGCTCAAGAAGCAAGAAAAATCTCAAATAAATGATCCAACCCTAAACAAAAAAGAACTAGAAGAAAAAACAACAAATAAATCCCAGAGTAAGTAGAAGGAAGAAAATAATGAAGATGAGAGTGGAAATAAATGACATAGAGATTAAAAAAATACATAAGACTAATAGAACCAGGAGCTGGTTCTTTGTTTTTCAAAAGTAAACTAGAATGATGAACCTTTAACCAGTCTCATCAAGAAAAAAACGATACAAAAGATCAATGAATCCAAGAGCTGGTTCTTTGAAAAGATAAACAAGACTGACAAACCTTTAAACAGACTCACTAAGAACAAAGAGAGAAAGGACCCAAATAAATAAAATCAGAAATGGGAGAGAAGTAACAACTGTCACCAAAGAAATACAAAGGGTTGTTAGAAAATATTATGAACAACTATATGCCAACAAATTAGATAAGCTGGGAAAAAAATGGATAAATTCCTAGAAACATAAAGTCTTCCAAAACTGAATCAGGAAGAATCAGAACACCTAATCACAACTAGTGATATTAAAGCTGTAATTTTAAAAATCCCAGCAAACAAAAGTCTTGGACCTTATGACTTCACAAGCAAATGTTACCAGGCATTCAAGGAAAAACTAACACTTATCCTTCTCAAACTATTCTATAAATATCGAGAGGTGGGAACTTCCAAGCTCTTTTTAAGGAGGACAGCATTATCCTACATATAAAACCATATAAAGACATTACAAAGAAAGGAAATTATAGGCCAATATCCCTGATTAACATGAGAGCTAAAATCCTCAACAAAATATTAGCAAACCAGATCCATCAATACATTAAAAAGATCATACACCAGCCTGACTGGGTAGCTCAGTTTCTTAGAGCAGTGGTCCCCGACCATTTGGGCACCAGGGACTAGTTTTGTCAAAGACAATTTTTCCATGGACCAGGTATGCAGTGATGGTTTTGGGGTGATTCAAGCACATTATGTTTATTGCACAATTTATTTCTGTTAGTACTACATCATAATACATAATGAAATATATATTTCATATTATACAACTCACCATAATGCAGAATCACTGGGGGCCCTGAGACTGGTTTCGTGCAACTAGACACTCCCATCTGGTGGTGATGGGAGACAGTGACACCAAAATGTATTGCTTATGTCCAGTCTACTCTGTAATCTTATTTTGGTTGCTTTCACTGCAGAAAACCCTGCTTCACGAAGATAGGAGGTTGGAAATGGAAGCAGGCTTTTCAGTGCTTTTGTGGCAACCTCAGGATATCCTGCCTTGACTTTAATCCAGAAGGTATGAGATTTGAAGTTGTCTCAAACATACTTTTAAAGCCACCGTCATTTGTGATCTCCAGCAGTTGATCCTCTTCTAGCACAGAGTCGATTTACCTGGCTTATTCACGTATGGGCCACAGATCCATTCCTTCCCAGTTCGGGGGTCTTTTGTGGTTGGGAAGTAATGTTCAAACTCTTCTGAAAGCTGAGATAGGTGAACATGCACCAGCTGGGAGAAAGAAGGCCCCGGCTCAGTCTCTTTCAAAATCTCTACTACTGATTGAAACGTGTCAGAAATCCCAATATTCATCCATTGCCCCTATGATTCCAGTTTAGCTTTGAATGCAGCCACTTTCTGTGCCAACTTGAACGCAGCTGTTTTCCTCTCCTAAAGTGACAGACTGAGTCCATCGAGCAGGTTGAATAGGTCACACAAGTAGGGAAGTTCTGCAACCCATTTTGTGTCACTGAAATGTGCTGCCAGTGGTGACTGTTTCTCTAACAGAAATCTCTGGAGCGGCTTTCATAACTCAGAAACTCTGGCCAGTGATCCACCTTTAGAAAGCCATCCCACCTCTGTGTATAAGAGAGGACGTGTGTGCTCTGCGTCCATCTCCTCACAGAGTTATGTGAACAGACGTGCATTAAAGGCGTCACGTACTTTAATGTGGTTGGTAATTTTAATCACATCCTGTAAAACCTTGTTAAGTTCAGGTGACATTTTTTGGCCAGACAAGCATTTCTCTATGGATGACACAGTGCGGAGACTCACATTCAGAAGCGACCTCTTTGACTCCAGTGGTGAACCCAGCAAGCCATCCTGTCATGGCAGCCGCTCTGTCTGTGCATATACTGACAAAATGACCACTTCTGTTTTCCTGATACGTAATCATTCAAAGGCTTGAATAGCCCTGCAGCTGTGGTGTTGGTATACAACAAACACACTCATAGCATATCCTCACGCACATCCTCCTGAAAAATGCGTCACATAAAAACAAGCATGACTGCCTTGTCAACATTGGTAAACTCAGCAAACTGGATGGCGTACCACGGTGACTCCTTAATCCTCTCTAACAGTTGTGCCTTGATATCCTCTCCTATTCCATCAATTCGTCTAGTTATGGTGCTAATTGAAAGAGGAACGCGTGCCACTTTTTGAACTGTAGTCTCTCCTAAAACTTCATGACAAATGTCCTTAGCAGCAAGCAGGATCAACTCTCCACCAATAGTAAAGGGCTTCTTAGCTTTAGCAATGTGGTTAGCCACTAAAAATGATGCTCTCAGTACAGACACATTTGATGAAGTGGTGGCCCTTAATAATTGCTTCCATTCTTCATGTACACATTTTTTTTCTTCTGGAAAGTTCCAAAGGTTTGTCTTTTAATGCAGGGTGCTTGGTTTCCATGTGGCAAAACAGCTCTGAAGGTTTCATGGCTTCACTGGATAGCTGGTCACCACACATTCTACCAAGTGGGCTTGAAGAATGTGAATCACCTGTTGCAATGAACCCATAATTTAAGTAGGACTCTTGGTATTTTCTTTTAAATGCAGCTTTCCTTTTGTTGGCAGTCTTAGAGTTTTCTGCTGTTTCATCATTGGGTCTTCCCCCTTTTCAAAGAAACTCTCCAGCAATGCTTGTTTTTACTCATTTTGGCTATGGTTAGCATGTGGGCTTACCAAAACTGTGACTGAGACAAGTGTGTGGTGCGGAAAAGAGGCACAGACAGAATTGGTAAATAAAATAATGGGTAATGGGCAGGCCATGTGCAGACTAAAATAAGTGTTGGACTCTGACTTAAAGCCTGCTACCAGATTCAACTGTACAACTGAAGTACACCAACTCACTTGCCACTATAAAGCCTGCCACCAGATGCAGCTCCATTGTCACTTGCCACTCACTGATAGAGTTTTGACATGAGTCCACAATCAGCTGATTTATTATGGTCTATGTGAAGTCAAACCTCTCTGCTAATGATAATCCACATTTGCAGCCACGCCCCAGGACTAACATCATAGTCTCAGCTCCACGTTAGATCAGGAGGCATTAGATTCTCATAAGGAGTGTGCAACCTAGATCCCTCACATGTGCAGTTAACCGTAGGGTTCGTGCTCCTATGAGAATCTAATGCCACCGCTGATCTGACATGCTGTGGAGCTCAGGTGGTAATGAAAGTGATGGGGACAGGGTGTAAACACAAATGAAGCCTCACATAATTGCCTGCTGCTCACCTACTGCTGAACAGCCTGGTTCCTAACAGGCTACAGACTGATAGCAGTCTGTGGCCTGAAGGTTGGGAGACCTCTGTGTTAGAGTATCATCCAAGACTGTGAGTTTGATCTCTGGTCAATAAACATACAAGAAGCAACTAATGATTGCACAAATAAGTGGGACAACAAATCAATGTCTGTCTGTCTGTCTGTCTCTCTCCACCCCCATCTCAAATCAATAAATAAAAACAAAAAAAAAAAGATTATACACCATGATCAAGTATGATTTATTTTGAGAATGCAAGGTTGGTACAATATTTGCAAATAAACATGATGCATCACATAAACAAAATAAAGAAATAAAAAACACATAATAATATCAATAGATGCAGAAAAAGTATTTGATAAAACCCAGCACCCACTTATGATTTTAAAAAAAGCCTATCAGCAAGCCCTGGTGGGGTTTTCCTCTTTTCTCTTCCCTTCCCGAATGAAATATTTAAAAAAAGAAAAAAAAAAAGCCTATCAGCATAATGGGAATAGAGGGATCAGACCTTAACATAATAAAGGCTATATATGACAAGCCCACAGCCAACATCATACTCAACAGGCAAAAACTAAAAGCATCTCCCTTAAGATCAGGAACAAGACAGGGATGTCTGCTTTCACCACTCTTATTCAACATAGTACTGGAAGTACTAGCCACAGCAATCAGACAAGAAGAACAATAAAAGGCAACAAAATTGGAAAGGAGGAAGTAAAACTGTCATTATTCACACATGGTATCATATTGTGCATAGAAAACCCAAAAAGACTCCACACACAAAAAAACTATTAGCTCTAATCAAAGAATTCAGTAAAATAGCAGGAAACAAAATTAATATTAATAAATTTGTGGCATTTTTATGTACCCTTAATGTAATACCAGAAAGAGAAATTAAGAAAAACAATCACATTTACTACTGTACCCCCCCCCAAAAAAATAAGGTACCTAGGAATAAATTCAACCAATGAGGTAAAAGATCTGCATTTGGAAAATTACAGGATACTAAAGAAAAAAACTGAGAAAAGACATAAATAAGTGGAAGTATATACTGTGTTCATGGAATGGAAGAATAAACATAATTAAAATATCCATACTACCCAAAGCTATCTATAGACTCAACACTATTCCTATTAAAATACCAATAGTGCAGTTCACAGATCTAGAACAAATATTCCAAAAATTTATATTGAATTAAAAAAGATCCTGAATAGCCACAGCAATCTTGAGAAAGAAGAACAAAGTTGGAGGTATCACACTACCTGATATCAAATTATACTACCAGGCCACTGTAATCAAAACAGCCTTGTACTGCCTAAGAATAGGCAGCTAGATCAATGCAACAGAACAGAGTGCCCAGAAATAAACACATACCTTTACTGTCAATTAATATTTGACAAAGGAGGCAAGATCATACAATGGAGTAAAGATAATCTCTTCAATAAATGATGTTGGGAAAATTAAACAGGTACATGAAAAAAATGAAACTAGACCACCAACTTTCATCATACACAAGAATTAACTCAAAAAGGATAAAATACTTAAATGTATGTTGCAAGACCATTAAACTCTTAGAAGAAAATACAAACAGTAAAATCTCATATATGTCTCATACCAATATCTTTGCCAATATATCTCCTTTTGAAAGTAAAATAAATAAATAAATAAATAAATAAACAAACAGGACCACATCAAACTAAAAAGCTTTGCGCAGCTAAAGAAATCATCAACAAAATGAAAAGTTGAACCCATTGAATGGGGGAACATATTTGCCAATGACACACCTGATAACGGGTTAATTTCCAACATATATAAAGAATTTACACAACTAAATACGAAGAAGACAAACAACCCTATTTAAAAATGGGCAAAGAGGACACAGAGATGGCCAATAGACATATGAAAAGATACCCAACATAACTAATATCAGAAAGATGCAAATTATAACCACAATGAGTTATCACCTAACACCTGCAACAGTGGCTGTCATCAATTAATCAACAAAGAACAAGTGCTGGCAAAAATGTGGAGAAAAGGGAACCCTTGTGCACCACTGGTAGAAATGCAGACTGGAACAGCCACTGACAGTGTGGAGTTTCCTCAAAAAAATTAAAAATGGAACTGCCTTTAGACCTGGTGATCCCATTTCAGAGAATATACCCAAAGGAACCTGAAACACTAATGCAAAAGGATATTTGCACCCCTGTGTTAATTGCAGCATTATTTACAATAGCTAAGATGTGGAAACAGCACAAGTGCCCATCATTAGATAAGTGCATTAAAAAAAACAACAGTGGTAAGACTATACTTTCAGGGATCATTTCTGTAGTTCGTTAAAAAACAAACAAACAGTGGTACATTTACACAGTGGCATACTACTCAGCTGTGAAAAAAAGGAAATGTTTTTACAACAGCATGTATAGACTTGAAGGCTGTTATGCTAAGTGAAATAGCCCATCAGAAGGACAAATACCATATGATCTCACTTACGTGTGGAATCTAATGAATAAAATAAAAGTGATGAATGAAATAGAAACAGGCATGGATACATGGAACAGTCTGACAGCTGTCAGAAGGGAGGAGGTTTAGGGGACTGATGAAAGAAGGTGAAGGGATTAACCAAAAAACACATATACATAGCACATACACACAGACAACAATGTGGTGACAGCCAGAGGGAAAGGGGGCTAGGGAGTAAGAGAATGTGGGCAAAGGTGAGGGAAATAGGAATGGAGAGAGACTGCTTGGGGTGGCAGGCACAGGATACAGTGTGCAGATGACCTTTTTTTTAGTTTTACTCTTGAAATCTGTATGGTTTTGCAAACCAACATCACACCAATAAATCTGATTAAAAACCAATTTGAAAAAATCTTAAAAGAAGCAAAAGCAACACAAATATTCCTTGACAGATGAATGGAGAAACAAAATATGGTATATTCATAGAGTGGAATATTATTCGACCTTACAACATGTGCTACAAAATGGACATTAATCTTCAGAACATTATGCTAAGTGTGTCAAGCCAGACACAAAAAGACAAATGCTGTGTGATTCTCCTTATACCAGATATCTAGAGTAGTCAAACTTACAGAAATGAAAAGTAGAATAGTGGTTGCCAGGGCTGAGGGGAGGTGGAGTGGTAGTTGTTTAATGGGCATGAAAAGTTGGAGACTGTGTGCACAACAATGTAAATATATTTACACTATTAAACTGTATACCTATAAATGATTAAAATTTAAACATAAATTTTTAAAAAAGGTATGAAGATTTTGAAAATAATATTGAAATCAATTTGGAATGTATTTTGTTAGCCTATCAAAATTTTGGTTAAATTTTCAAGATACAAATAGGAAAGTGAGGTATGTAAGTAACATATTACATAATAACAATGAAGACATTTGCTAATTGCTGACTAATATAAAACAACAGGGGTATAGTAACTCAAAGTCATAGATATGATGAACTTCAGGTCAAGATGATGGTATAGGTAGATACACATTGTCTCTTCACACAACCAAAAGAAGGACAAGACATTTAAAAACAAAAAAACAACCAGAGCTGCCAGAAAATCACACTGTATGGAAGTCTGACAACCAAAGAGTTAAAGAAACATTCATCCAGACTGGTATGCCGAAACAAAAGAATATGGCCCCAATGAAAAAACAGATCAAAACTCCAGGAAAAGAACTAAGTGACTAAGAGATAGTCAAACTATCAGATGCAGAGTTCAAAATACTGGTAATAAAGGTGCTCACAGAAATGGCTGAGTATGGTCGTAAATAGAGGAAAAAGTGAAGGCTATGCAAAGTGAAATAAAGAAAAATGTTTAGGGAACCAATAGTGAATGGAAGGAAACTGGGACTCAAATCAATGATTTGAAGCAGAAGGAATAAACATCCAAATGGAACAGAATGAAGAAACAAGAATTGGAAAAAATGAAGAGAGGCTTAGGGACATCTGGGACAATTTTAAACATTCCAACATCTGAGTCATAGGGTTGCCAGAAGGAGAAGAGCATGAGCAAGAAATTAAAAACTTATTTGAAAACATAATGAAGTAGAACTGCCCCAATCTGGCAAAGGAAACAGAATTCCAGGAAATCCACAAAGCTTAGAGTCCCAAACAAGATAGACCCAAGAAAGTACACACCAAGGGACATCATAATTACATTAAGCCAAGATTAAAGAGAAGGAGAGAATATGAAAAGCAGCAAGAGAAAAGGAGACAGTTACCTACAAAGGAGTACCCATAAGACTATCAGCTGACTATCAAAAGAAACCTTACAGGTAAGAAGGGACTGGAATGAAAGGCAAGGGCCTACATCCAAGATTACCCTATCCAGCAAAGCCATAATTTAGAATGTAAGGGCAGATAAAGTGCTTCCCAGATAAGGTCAAGTTAAAGGAGTTCATCATCACAAGCCCTTATTATATGAAGTGTTAAAGGGACTTATCTAAGAAATAGAAGATAAAAAACTATGAACAGTACAATGACAAGAAACTCACAACTACCAACAACCAAACCTAAAATACAAAAACAAACTAAGCAAACAAGTAGAACAGGAACAGAATCACAGAAATGGAGATCACATGGAGGGTCATCAGTGGGGAGGAGGAGGAGGAAGTGGAGAATGTGGGTGGAAATTACAAGGAATAAGAAGCATAAGAGGCCCAAAATAGACTGGGGGGGGGATTAATAGTATAGGAAATGGAGAAGCCAAAGAATTTATATGTACAACTGATCAACATGAACTATGGTGGAGTGGAATGCTGGAGGAGGGGGTACCGGCAGGAAAGGAATAAAGGAAAGAAAAAAATTGGGACAACCGTAATAGTGTAGTCAATAAAATGTACTTTAAAAAATCCTTTTTAAAAGCTACTAATTATAAAAGTAAGAGCTGCTCAGTAAAAGACTTTAGAATACTGAAACTCTGATTTATCCTTCCTGGTTTATGTGTTATTGTTGATTTTATTTTAATGCTATAATTTTCCTGTCCTAAACCCACAAGTACTGTAACAATCAGTGTTCTTCTATCTTTATCCACAAATTTACTATTTTCTTAGCTCTTACTTCTCTCCACCTCATTCCTTCCTAGGTCTCGGGCTTCCTTCTATATAAAGTACTCTCTTTAGCATTTCCTTTAGTGAAGGCTTGGTGGTGGTGAATTCTCTCATTATTTGTTTCTGTGACAATGCCTTTATTTCACTCATATTCTTGAAAGATATTTTTTCTGATTTTAGAATACAGTTTGGCAGTTATTTTTTTTCAACACATTGTCTTCTGAATTCCATGGTAGCTGTTGAGAAATCAGTCTCCAATTTCCATTGCTCCTGTTAAGTTAATGTGTCTTTTATTTCTGGAGGATAGGAAGAGCTCAGATGTAGATATCTTTTTTTTATTCTGCCTTGATTCTTTTATCTGTGGATTTGTATCTTATAATAATTCTGGAAAATCCTCAGCTATCAGATATTGAATATGCCTTATTCTTTCTCTCTTCTTCTGCTGAGACTAAGAATAAAGGTTCCATTAGACTTTTCTCATTCTATCCTCCCCAATCTGTAAACTATCTTTCATATTTTCAATTTTTGTCTAATATACATTTAAACCCACCCAGTGAAAATTTTGACATTTTTTCTCTTCTAGAAATTCCACCAAGTTCTTTTCAAAATCATATAGGTTTTTAAAAATACTTCACTCACTGCAATTTTTATCAGAATTGACTTAACAGTTGCTGAGTAGATGGGGCAGGGGCTGATGTATCTGGGGCCAATCTTTTGACTAGTGCTGGCAGGGGAGGGTGGTGACTGGCATGTCTGGAGATTAGCTTTTGAATGTCTGAGCCAGAAGTTTGGTTACAAAAAAGAAGTATTGAACAAACAAGTAAATGCATCTAGAACAATGACAATAATAAGAATATAAATAATCAAAATCTCTTGTCAGAGAAGCAATTTGCAAATATGAAAAAGGAGAAGAGTAGAATAACTTCTATAGTATTACACTAGACTCTGAGATATTAAAAAGAATTCAATGATGTTTAATATATATCAAGATATAGAAATAGGTGTGCATGTGTGTATTTATCTCCCAGCCTATTTCACACAGAACCAGGAGTAATATCACCCCTTTATCAATGAGCATACAAGGTGCTCAGACTGTCATTTCTAAACATCATTATCCACTACAAGCAACTAGAGTTGCTTAGAGAAATAGCTGTCTCGAGGGCTGGAGCAGAAAATATATGAGATCCTCTGTCCATAGAAAAGACCTAGAAACAATAATCAGCTTCATAAAGCACCTCCAGACTGTGGTCTCTATTTACCACTGTCCTCTAAAAGGAATCAGGCTCCTCAAAGGAATGGCTGATAACATGTCTTGAGCAGGAAATGAACAAAATGAGTCTAGAACACCTAGTTGTACCAGAACACAAAGCAGCTATTAAAGTCCATGGGGAGAGAGATCATGTCAAAAGGACTCTGAAGACAACCTGAAGGGGTTCCCACTGGCCAAAGATGAAACAATCTGAGCTTCAAAACAACAACAACAACAACAACAACAAAACAGTATCTGCAGTGACTTAAAACAAATTATGTTAAAATTCAAAAGCCACAAGGATACTAAAAAAATTCAAAGATCATTTTTGGAGGGTTTTAGAGAAGTGTTGTAAAAACTGGTAAAGAAAGAAAATATTCTTTCATATATACACTGTGACTTTAAAACCCATCACTTATCTTCTAATGAATTTTCCCTTCAATTCACACTTAGTATATTGAATAATGTTTAAATTGCTACTTCTTTTCCCCCACAGTGTTGGCTGATTTGATCAAATTTTATTTATATTATTTCCCCTTCTTTTAAATCAGATAATTTGTTAATCTGTTTATAATTTTCATTAATGAATAGTGTCTCTTTTCTTGCTGTTTTAGTCAAACAAATATGACATTATTGTTATTATTATTTTTAATTCTCACCTGAGAATATATTTATTGATTTTATAGAGAAAATGAGGGAAGAAGAAAGAAAGGTAGGGAAGGGGCAGAGGATGGAGGGAGAGAGGGAGAGAGGGAGAGAGGGGGGCGGGGGAGAGAGAGAGAGAGAAACACCCAGCAGTTGCCTCCCCTATGCACCCTGACTGGGGATCAAACCTGCAACCTTGGTATGTGCCTTGATCAGGGATTGAACCAGCAACCTTTTTGGTGTATGGACAACTTCTCCACCCTGACCACTCAGCCAGAGCACATATGACTTTATTATTATTTGCAAACCAAATATCAAGTCTTTCTACCATGGGGACGCCCTGTTTTCTTACTAAAACGCTCTCGTTACGCCTTATTCTTCTTCTCCCCAATTAAATAAGATAATCAAAATTCTATAATACATGTAAAATGTACCCTTTAAAGTCTCTTTGCCCCCCTGACTGGTTTGGCTCCGTGGATTAAGCACTGGCCTGTGTACTGAAAGGCTGCCAGTTCAATTCCCAGTCAGGGCACATGCCTGGGTTGTGGCCCAGATCCCCAGATGGGTCCTGAGAGAGGCAACTGACTACTGCTTCTCTCACACATTATGTTTCTCGCCCTCTCTTTCCTGTCATTTCCCCTCTCTCTCTAAAAATAAACAAATGTATTTTTTAAAAGTCTCTTTTTTTCATGTTTTCTCTCTCTTTAATCTTTCCATCCTGGGCTTTGAGATTATTTCCTACCCTTACACCTATAATTCAACACTCAACTATGACCATCCTCTCCTTTTAAATAGTACAATTTGAAAAACATGTTTTTTTAAGCCCCCAGAAGGCTTCAAAATTGCATCTCTGTTAAGTACTTTTTATAATTTTAAAATTTCAAGTGTTCATCTATCTTCCGTAGTAGTTCTTTTTCATGCAGGATATATGTTCGGATTATTGAAACTGTTCCTTATCTCTTGTTGAAATGGTAGTCTTTTTCTCTGTTGGTTCAGTGGTACTTAGGTCTGGTTACTGGGGTATTTTATGGCTAGACATTTTCAGTTAGAGAAAGGAAAAGGAGTCTCTTACTGTAGGTGCACTGCAATTTAAGGATAGGCTGTCAAACTCCTAAAGAGGGAGTGGACTGGGAAACCACTCTGCTCATAACCATTCATTCTCCTAGCCTGAGGGTAGGAAAGACACTTAGGCCTCCAATCAGATATCCCTTACCTGAGAGGTAGACAGCACATTCACAGCTGTCAATATCAAAGTCATATACGCCCCAAACCAAGCTCTTCATTCATCTTTAGCTTTTTCATCTTTGCCTGGGAATTTGACATTGTATTGCAGTAGTGGCAACTTGGGGCTGCCCAATTAAAATTACAGTGTTTGGGAAATGGGCAGGTAATCCAGTTAAGCAAAGAAGCAGACCATTTCAGTAGACCCAAAATGGACATGTAGTATAAATAAGAAATGAACCAAGTCACTGGTATTTTATGAGTCATTACTACCATATAACGTAGCTATAATAAAGAGTTTGACTCAATTTTTGATGTTTGGTTATTGACAGTTTTTAATTCCTACAACTCCCCCTTCCTTTTTTTTTGTCCCATAGCAGGGCAAGCTGATAAGAAAGTCCAGTTGCTTCTCCCTTTTTGCACTGGTGGGAAGTTCAAACTACTTAAGACCTGGCTTGAGTGTGGAAACCCATCCCAACCTCATCCCATAACCACGTTAAGACCCTAAGTTAACTGCTGTTCCTTGCTCGCCCCAGAAAATTTTATTATGTGAATGATAAACCTTTTTCAGATCAGGTCCTCCTGGTGTATATGTGGCACCTTCAGTCTCTATACTGAAACCAATTTTGGGTAGGGTGGGCTATCCCACTGCTTCAGGGTGACAACAATTAGCCTATGTGACAGATACAGAAATCAGTAAAGATTTATAAGAAATTGGAAAAGACACCAGCTTAGGGACTGACTAGGCAGGAGGCCACATGGAGACTTTCACAGAAGGACTGAAAACAAGGTTAGCATTGTTTTAGACAGAGAATATAGGGGGGACAGGAAATGCTTGGTCTCTGACTCCTGGTATCCTGGCTCTTTTGTTTCATTGCATTGAAAAAATCAAAATAAAAGCTTAGCTCGAAAGAAGAAATATAGCTAACTTTGACAAGTACTAAAAGTAACACACTGGTGTGTGAATTGAAAAGGCTATACATACTACATATCCTATAATCCTACTTTTAAAGATATATTTCTGTGCTTATTTGTACAAAAAATCTAGAAATATACATACTCTAAGTGTTAATGCCAGCATTAAGTTAAGGAGGCAATTAGACTGAGGTGGTTCTAATACCTCAGCACCTTATCTAAGCAAACCAAAACCTAAGCCTGCAAATGCCTAAGGTTAAGAAATCGAAACCTAAGGACAACCAATCATAAACAGCCAACTCAGATTTCACAAATAATGTAACTGCCAAAGCTAGAGCCAATCAGATAATTTCCTTGCTTTGCTTCTGTCTCTTCTCTATAATAAGTCTTTTGCCTGGCTCCTGTCAGTAGAGTACTCCTAACTCTTCTGGTTTGGTGCTGCCCAACTTCAAACAATTTTGCTCAAATTAACTCTGAAAATTTTTATTTTATTTTTTTCAAATCCCCATCCAAAGATTTGTTTATTGATATAGAAAGAATGAGGGGAAGGGGGAGAGGAGAGACAAAGAGCAAGAGAGAGAGAGAGAGGAATATGGATGTGAGAGAGAAACATTGACTCATTGCCTCTCATATGCAACCTCACCAGGGATTGAACTCATAACCTGAAAATGTGCCCTGACTGGAAATCAAACCAGCAACCTTTTGGTGCATGGGACCATGCTCCAACCCACTGAGCAACCCAGTCAGGGCTTAAAATTTTTAATATGCCTCAGTTTATCTTTTAACACTGGTCAATCTCTGAAACTTAGATGGCTTCTATTAATTTTCCTCTTCTCTGTACTTTCTAATAATGAATATACATTTACAAAATAGAAGTTTAAAAATCATTGTATGTCATGAATAGAAGAGCTTTATTTCCCCACTGAGGAAAACCTTTATCCTCTTGTAAAAATGTGAGAACTTTACTCACAACAATATTTTATTAAGAATTGTTAATTTTCTTAAAAAATGTTAAATGTATCATACAAGCTATTGATATTTGAGCAGTCATTTTAAAAATAGAGCTTTTTGCCCTGGCTGGTGTAGCTCAGTGGATTGAGCTCAGGCCTGCGAACCAGACAATCACAGTTCGATTCCCAGTCAGGGCACATGCCTGGGTTGCAGGCCAGTTCCCAGCAGGGGATGCGCAAAGGGCAACCATACATTGATGTTTCTCTCCCTCTGTCTTTCCCTTCCCCTCTAAAGATAAATAAATAATTTTTTAAAAAAATAGAGCTTTTTATAGCATTTTAATCATGTACCAAAACATAATTTTGAATATTGTGAACCCTAATAACTAAAAGTAACAGAAGTCTTTGTAAATGTGGAAAAACATAAGATATATTAGTTAGAGAAAAGCAGCAAAAAACTAAAAATAAACTCTTAAAAATGTCAAATTTAAGTTCTCTGTTCAAATGAATTTATTCCTGAAATCAAAACACTTAATAAATGAGAAAAATGATGTAGAAAGGTGGTTAATGATAAATGTATCCTTTTGATGTTTGCAAATATTAAAATACATTCCTTGTACTATAGCTTGACTGTGGTAGTGGTTACACACCTATGTACATTTGCCAAAACTTATACCAATAGATTTAATAGTAAACCTATTATCATACTTTTCTTAATTAACTGTATACATGTAAATTACACCTCAATTAAGCTAATTTTTTTTACTTTAAAAAAAAATTTATTTAGTTATTTTTCAAGTACAGTTTTTTTTTTGTCATTTTCTCCCATCCCAGCCCCCCCCGCCCCGTCTCCCCACCTCCCTCCCATCCCCCCCCCCCCCCAGTCCTCATCTCTGCGTCCCTCATACTTGTTCTTCAAAATCCCTCCCCGTTTTTCCCCTTAAATTCCCTTCCCTCTCCCCTCTGGTCGCTGCCCACTTGTTCTCTATTTTAGTGTCTTTGTTTTTATTCTGTTTGCTTGTTTATTTTGTTATTTAGCTTCCTGTTAAAGGTGAGATCATATGGTATTTGTCCTTCAATGCCTGGCCTATTTCACTCAGCATAATGCTTTCCAGTTCCATCCATGTTGTTGCAAAGGGTAGTAGCTCCTTCTTTCTCTATGCTGCATAGAATTCCATTGTGTATATGTACCACAATTTTTTGATCCATTCATTTACTGACGGGCACCTTGGTTGCTTCCAACTCTTGGCTATTGTAAATTGTGCTGCTATGAACATTGTGGTGCATAGGTTCTTTGAAATTGATGTTTTAGGATTCTTGGGATATAATCCTAGCAGTGGAATTGCTGGGTCAAAAGGCAGGTCGATTTTTATTTTTCTGAGAAAATTCCATACTGTTTTCCATAATGGTTGTACCAGTCTGCAATCCCACCAACAGTGAACTAAGGACCCCTTTTCCCCACAACCTCTCCAACATTTGTTGTTGGTTGCTTTGTTTATGATAGCCATCCTGACTGGTGTAAAGTGGTATCTCATTGTGGTTTTAATTTGCATCTCTCTGATAGCTAACGATATTGAGCATCTCTTCATGTGTCTCTGGATGTTCTGTATGTCCTCCTTGGAGAAGTGTCTGTTCAAGTCCTTTTCCCATTTTTTAATTGGGTTGGGTGTCTTCTTAGAGTGGAGTTGTGTAAGTTCTTTGTATATTTTGGAGATTAAACCTTTGTCTGAGGTATCATTGGCAAATATGTTTTCCCATACAGTTGGTTGTCTTTTTAATTTAATACTGTTTTCTTTGGCCATGCAGAAGCTTTTTATTTTGATGAGATCCCATTTGTTTATTCTTTCCTGTATATTCCTTGCTCTAGGGGACATATTGGTAAAAATGTTGCTGCGTGGAATATCTGAGATTTTCTTGCTAATGTTCTCCTCTAGGACTTTAATGGTGTCACGGCTTATATTTAAGTCTTTTATCCACCTTGAATTTATTTTGGTGTATGGTGTAAGCTGGTGCTCAAGTTTCATTTTTTTGCACGTAGCTGTCCAGTTCTCCCAACACCATTTGTTGAAGAGGCTATCTTTACTCCATTTGATGTTACTGCCCCCTTCGTCAAATATTAATTGACTGTAGAGAGTTGGGTTGATTTCTGGGCTCTCTGTTCTGTTCCATTGGTCTATGTGCCTGTTTTTATGCCAGTACCAGGCTGTTTTGATTACAGTGACTTTGTAATACAGTTTTTAAAAATCACATTTTTGCTAAAATTTTCTGAAGCTTATTTTCAGATTCTTTTATTTGATGGCTTAATCATTCAAAACAATGTTACATTACATTAATTTGATACAGGAAAAAAATCTGTATATATATAGTAAAAGTGGAATCTCCTCCTTCTAAATCCCATATCACTAATACCCAGTAATACTAATTAGAAAACTCAGTTATTCTTTCCTTCCCTTATCTCCAGCTTTCAATAGGCTGTCAGGTTCTGTCAATTCTTTCCTTCATCCCTACTATACTGCTTTAATTCATTTCTATTTAGATCACTGCAACAAATTTCTAAATTGATTCCCCTGTCTTTAATCTTCCATCTACCAATGCAACTTCCATAAAGTAGAAAAAAGTAATCTTGCCCACAAAATGTATAAACAAGCAAAAATAATGCTAATAAAAGCTTGTTTAAAAAGCTGAAATTGCTTCAGAATAAAGTCTAAAATCCATGGCACTAAAGGCACTTCAAAATCAGGCCTCTCGATCAAAATAATTCCCCCTCACAAGAGGCTGGTATTTTACATCTTTCCCTGTAGGGCCATCTCTCATTTTCTGTCTGAGAAAATATCTACTAATCCTTAAATCCAGTTTAAATATAATGTCCTCCATTCGTACAATCCTCAGCTGAGGTAGGTGGTTCAGGTGTGTTCCCCTTAACACTCTGAACACACAGTTACTTGTTAATGCCACTGTTTTTTCCTTTAGACATGAATTCCTCTAGCACAGTGTCTGAACCTTCTTCTCTAAGCACAATGTCTTACTCATAGTAAAAATAATTTAAAATTGATTATAAAGAAATAAAATAGTATTATTCACTAAATCCATTTTTACTTTGGCAAATAAAAACTAATATTTTTCTTAGATTAAAAACCTTAAAAGATTTGACAGTACAGTAGTACCTTGTCTACATGGAAAATTAAATCCAGTTCACAGACATTTTCAAAACACTTGTCTAATGTTTCCACAAACACCTAAAAAAAAAAAAGAGAGAGAGAGAAAGGGTTAAAAGCTTTTGAGAACTAAGTAAATTCATTCAAATCTACTATCTACAAGGCAGACAATTCTTAGTTGTGAACAAAAACTTTTGTAAATCTATTATCAAACTTTTCTTTTTTAATTAAAAAAGTTGTATTAAGTGCAAAAGGAGTAATTATAGACTATTTTTCATGCAAGCTACTTTTCAATACATTAATATATAAAACACATCTTGCTGAAAATAGAACTAAGAAATAGAAATTCTTAGCACTGTTACTTACAAAAGCACTAAAAAAATACTCCCTATCCGAGCTCCCGATCCTCAAGTAAAAAAAAAAAAAAAAAGAAAGAAAGAAAGCTCATTAGAAGTATTTTCAGGATAGATGGGCATAGTTCACGTCTCTTTCACATCTAACATAGCCAGTAATTTCTAATTAGCAAATCAGTATAAAAGATGACTAAAAACTACTTATGGAAAGAACACAGACTTTGGAATTAGACTTACTGGGTTCCATCTCTGGCTTGAATACCTTGTATGACCTTGTATGGAAAAGGATTAACTCAGCAAACCTGGGTTTCTCAAACCCTACACCTTCCCCAAAATGGCCTGTTTTCAGACTAGCCTTTGGCTAGCCTCTGGGAACTGAGCCCTTGGAAAGCTGTCTGAAAAGAGTGTTTACATGCCTGAATCCTTGGGCCACAGTATGAACAGGCAGTTTATGCTATCAATGTGACATATAGCAAACATCTTTTCTCTGAGGTCCTGGAATTTAAGTACCAGGGTAGCCACACATGGGCAACATACCTATGTGATTGACTTCCAGTGAAAATCCTGGACACCCAGGCCAAGATGTGCTTCCCTGGTTGGGAACACTTCTCACATATCATCATGAAATCATTTCTGGGGGAGTTAAGCACATCTTGTGTGACTCCAGGGTGGGACATCTGGAAGCTTGCACATGGTTTCCTCCAGACTTCCCCCATGTACACGGATGATTGTACTCTGTTATCCTTTCACAATGAACCCTCACCATGAGCAGCAACTCTTGTCCTGTGAATGCTAGCAAATCATTCAGATGGTCTTGGAGACCTCTGATATAAACTATCAAAAATGAATCTCTAAAATGCCACCTTGCATAGTTGGCAATATCTATTCTATTCATATTTCTATTCCCACTACCCTTCTCAACAGTAGCTTTCACAAAGTAACCATTCTACCACCCAAACATGGGGGGTATTAAAAGAGAGCAGCTACTAATTACAATAATACTAATAGATACAATATTACAATAATATAATAGCCTTGAACAAGAGATGTAAACAAGGACTGTTCCAAGCAAACTGAAATGTATTGTTGTCCTATTCATAAGTAATCCAGTGGAACAAACAGTAAATTCTAAACAGCAGGTGTCTTGCTGTAACTGCTCTGACCTCAGGTCACTTTACACAGATCCACAATCCGAGGTTCCTTCCTGGCATCAATGAAGGTAAATAAGACAGATGAAACAATGTAGATACATAACTAGATGGCTATAATCAACATTGTCTTAGACCAAGGATACACAAACTTCTTTACAAGGAGCAGAAAAGTAAATATTTTAAGAGTTTTTTTGTTATACAGTGTAGCATAAAAGCAGCCATCGATAATACCTAAACAAATAAGCATGGATAGTGCTGTTCCAAAAAACTTTATTTACAAAAACAGGTGGCAGGGTGGATTTGATATGCAGGCTGTAGTTTGTTGACCCTTGACTTAGACCCGAGTCACTACGAAAAATAAGCAGTCTATAGTAACCAAGAATATACATTTTATTCATAATTTCATTTAAGAAAAGAAGACAGCTATTAAGATGACCAAGTGTGGAACATACACGGGTCAGCCTCAATTAAATTTCTACTTTATTTCAATTTTTTGAGGTAGGTAGAAAATAAATATCATTGAGTATCTACCCAAACTCCCAACTTTATTAATTTTCCCTCAAGGACTTGGTGACATGGCCCCTGAAATGACTTTATTCATTCTATTTTCAGCTAATTTAGATTCATTTTCCTTCTTGTTATAACGGATTCTTGTTATAAAGACTAAATGAGATAATGCTACTTGAACACAGAGTAAGCACTTCACACATATTAACTTTTTGGGGAAAGTAAGAATGGGATCAAAAAACAGAAAACTTCTCCCATTGAGAAAGAGGAAAATACTTACTTTGGAAACAGTGTCTTTAAATTGGAAATGGTCTTAATACTAATTTATGAAATCATAGTTAAATAAGTTACGGGAAATAAAGCTATTTAATGGTAAATTTTCACTGGAGTATGACATACAAAGAGAAAAATGCACAAATTGTAATAATGTACAACCTGATGAATTTTCACAAAGTAAACATATTTCTGTAACCAACACCCAAACCAAGTGTTAGAATATTACCAACACTGCAGAAGCCCCCTTATATTCTATCAGTTGCTACCACCATCAAAGGTAACATTACCCTAACACTATAATGTTTTGCCTGTTTCTGAACTATTTAAATGGGATCATGCAGTACATAATCTTTGAGATTGGATTCTTTATCATTATGTTAATACGATAGCTCACTCCTCCTTGTTGCGCAGTATACCATTGCATTAATATACCACAATGTATTTATCTATTCCACCATCATCAGAAATTTGAGGTGTTTCCAGAACTGGGCTGTTAGAATTATTACTGCTAAGAACATCCTTTTATGTATTTTTTAGTAAATTTATGCACACATATCTACTGAATGTATAGCTAGAGTAGAATTGCCAGGTCACAGAGTGGCATACATTCAGCTTTGTAAACAGTGCCATGTAGATTTTCAAATCTATAATAAAATTAAAATTTATACCCCAAATAGCAATACATGATAGTTCCCACAGTTCCATATCCTAACAATCTGTGTTATCAATATTTTAATTTTAGCCATTCTTATGGGTGTGTGGTGGTATGTGATTGTGATTATTAATTTCTACTTCCCTGATGGCTAAAGAGACTGAGCACAATTTCCTATTTATTGGCCATTTAGATATGCTTTTTGTGATGTCTGTTCAAGATTCCTGCTCCTTTTTTCTACTGGCCTTTTTCTTTTTCTTTCCTTTAATCTTCACCTGAAGATACATTCACTAATTTAGAGAGAGAGAAGGGTGGGGGAAAGAGAAAAACATCAATGTGAAAGAGAAACATCAATTGGTCGCCTCCAGTATGGTTCCTGACTGAGGTCTATTCTGCAACCTTTGGAGTACTGGACGATGCTCCAACCAGCTGAGTGACCCTGCCAGAGCTATAACTAATCTTTGTTATACCCAGTTTAAAGTAATCTTTGCCTACAACATGGTCAAGAAGATATTCTAAGAAGAAAACAAAAGCTTTAAGTTTTATTTTTCATGTTTGGACTGATCTGTCCAGAACTGATTTTTGTGTATGGTATGAGGTGGTCCTCCTAAATTTAAAACCGTTATTAGAGTTATTAATCAGAATAAAGTTGCCAGTATACCTTTTACTTTTTCATGCTTAGTTTTTTCAATTTCAGTGGTTTGACTGCCCATATGTTAGTATAGGCAGCTAAGTTAGTCCAGGAAGGGAGCAAATGGAATTGGACATTAAGACTGACTCACTAGGAAGCCACAGCATTCACGGTCCCCAAGGGACAGTAGCATCTTCTAACAAGCAATTTAATTCCTGAAGCAGGCAGGAAGAATTGGCTACCAGCCATTCGCTGGGATTACTGATGAAGGAATAAAAACAGCAGGGCAAATTCCTTAGCTAGACCACAAGTAGTAGAAGCTAAAATGACAGGGGCCTGCGGGGGGGTGGCGTCAGTGCATGCACAATGGGAACTAGATGGTGAGACAAAACTTTGAGGCATGCGCAGTAGGAGCCAAAATGGCGACATAGAGGGGTGGGGTTTAGCCTGAAAAACCTGGGATAGAGAGAAGTTTGGTTAGGGGAAGAGCTCAGCACAAGCCCTCCAAAGAATTAGGAAAGGAACTGATTAGTATGAAAAGCCTGCTCTCTCCCAAGCCCCAGATGATATAGTCAAAGCTTAACAAAGGCCTGGCTTGGTAGCATGAACACACGTTCGCTCCTCCATTCTTGCACTGTCTCTCTGGAGCTCAGCATTGGTTGCAGGCCAAGCACAGCCTTCGCAGCAATGTGCAGATGGAGAAATGAGACACAGAAGTTCTGCAACTCTGGGATACGGTCTTTCTCGGCCTACTTAGGGCAAGTGTAGGCCCGAGGCCGCAAAAGCTGGACTTTTCTCACAGTGGTTCGGAGGTGAACTATGTGACCACGGATGAGGCACGGGCAGCTAAAAAGTCCTTTAATTTTGCTCTAATAGATCTTACCACTACACCTGATCCTCCTGTGTGGGTCCCTGAAGTGCTTTTCTTGTGACTCTGTGGGAGAACCCTATTTCCACTGGCAACACATATATTGTAGCCATCCTTTTTTAACCATCAGAAGATGATTATCTTGGTGAAAATACTGTCTAAATAGTTTCACTTCATTTACTTTTATCTTAACAATTTAGTTAAATTATTTAAAGTGATCAGCATAATGCTTGTAACACATCTAATAAATGGAAGCCAGTATTATTTATTTGTATGTTCAAAACATGTGTTTACAAAATGAAAATAAAAAGAGAATTCTAATACAGCTGATAAATACAGATATAAAAGCAAGGTAAGTACACACTGAGACTGTCAAGGCTTTGTGATTTGCTTTTTAACTTAGAAAAAATGTTGTCAATATTTAAAACTGAACAATACCACCTATGAAAAATGTGAATACTCAAAAAAATAGTCATAATTGACTAAAAGCAAAATGTCATAATTATTGAAGTACATGTTCTTAATTTAGGAAAATAATTACAAAGAATTAATGCACTCAAATGTGAAATTTGGTTTAAAAAAAATAAAAGACCCTCTTCAAAAAACTTTCCATTACTTTTCTTTAGCTTTAGCAAAATTATTTAATATAATTAGAAATGTAGTGCCCATAAGATACACTCTGCCCATCTGGTACATAGACAACACCAATACAAAACTAATAATCTATAAACTGAAGTAAAAAAAAAACAAAACAAATTAATGGGCCTTGGGAATTCTAGCTTAACAACAAAATAATAAAGTTGCTGTTGCACTATATTTCACAAGATTTTTTAAAAAGAAAAAAAAAGTAGTGAATGGTAAATAGCACCCTCTTGTGTTTCATTTTAAAAGTAATACAAAGTTTAAAGTTAATTGTAATATAATGTTACCTACTAAATAGCTAGTCATTAATCTCTGGACTCAAGGAATTCAAAAGCTAGTGGGAGAAAAACTCATTTTTATTTACTAAGAAAACTATCTTAAATTTTCCTTAAATAATATATAGTTTTCCAAAAATACATAGCGATTTAACTCTTAAGTTTCAGTTTCTTCATTTGGGCATAATCATAGCACTTATACTATAGAGTTGTTTTAGTGATTAAATGAATATAAAGCGCTAAGAACAGTGTCTCACCAAAAAAAGGTACTCCATATGTGTTAGCTAGGAGTATAATACTACACATATATAAGGAAATAAAAATTTGCATTGGGTTAAAAAAAAAAGATGCCATAAAGTAATATCGCTTAAAAGATTCTATATAAAATATGCAATTCCTTTCAGAATGAATCAATCCTACTGTTTCTAATCTATTAAATGAAGTACATAAATGTTAAATTGACATGTTATGGGAAAGAAAAAGTCTTAAGCCCAAGACAGTAGGCATAAATTCAAGAATACTAAAAATATGCTAAATGATCCAAAAAATGTTTTCTTAGTCAGCAGCATGATGTTCTAAAGACATCACTGGTTTAGCTCAAACCAGGAATAAAAAAAAAAAAACACTAAAAATGTGCCAATAAAGCTGGGGAAGACAGACTCCACTTAAAATCAGACCAATTACACTTTTGAGGAAAAACTATGAATACAGCCTAGGTACATTCTCCAATATATACCAATAATTGTAATATTCAGAGCCTTTAATGTATAGTGTTTAAGGTGTATATATAACACTCAACTCAGCATGTGACTGGATTCTGGACTAGATTTGCAATAAACCTGATGTGGACACTAATGTGCCAATGATGATAATCTTAGTAAAAATAGAAATAGTTACTGTCCATTTACAGATATTAAACTTTGAATTTTAATATGAAGAAATTGAGTTGATGAAAGGACTTCCTGTCTTCTATATTTATATCATAATGATTCTGAAAGAGATTATATCAATGATTCTTTTTGTGTGACTTAGTTCTCTTAATTAATGCATTGTTATTATTCCAAGTGCTTTTTTTGTTTTTTTAAATAATTTTTTAAAAGATTTTATTTATTTATCTTTAGAGGGGAAGGGAAGGAGAGAAGGAGAGAAATATTAATGTATGGTTGCCTCTCATGGGTACCCCACTGGGAACTGGCCTGCAACCCAGGCATGTGCCCTAAGAATTGAACTGTGATCCTTTGATTCGCAGGTCCATGCTCAATCCACTGAGCTACACCAGCCAGGGCTGTTCCAAGCGCTTTAAATAAATTATTTTATTTAACCTTTCACAGTAACCCCATAAAGCAGGTACTTTTATTAGCAACCATTTGCAGAAGAGTAATCTAAAGCAAAAAGTTAACTACTGACACAGTTATGTAGTAGGGCTTTTATTAAATTCCAGAAAGTCTTATTGCAGAACTCACATTCTTATTTACTAGGAATAATCCTTCCAACAACAATAAAAAAAATGTACTTCATTTTTAATGTAGTAAAAAGAGACTATTTAGAAAATATGGAAAATATGAAAAAGTTAAAGCAAATTTTTAACTTCTAATATTTCTACCACCCACATTAACAAAGTATTGTACAAAACAAAGACTGTACTATAGGGTATTTAATTACATTGTAACCTGGCCATTAAAGTGACTTAATACGACTTGTGTACTGGATTTAGAAGTCTAAGAAGAACAGGATCTTTAAGTTTCTAAGGCTAATATATCAAATATTAATTTAAAAAATGAGCCCTGGCTGGTGTAGCTCAGTGGATTGAGCATGGGCCTGCGAACCAGACAATCGCGGTTCGATTCCCAGTCAGGGCACATGCCTGGGTTGCAGACCAGTTCCCTGCAGGCCAGTTCCCAGCAGGGGACACACGAAAGGCAACCATACATTGATGTTTCTCTCCCTCTCTCCTTCCCTTCCCCTCTAAAGATAAATAAATAAAAATATTTTAAAAATGAAAGTAGCCTCTATTTCTTTCTCTGCATAAAAGCTAATCTTGAGAATATTTTCTAAAATATACTTACATAAATTATTAGAACTATATTTAAACTTCCAAGCAAAAGTTGATTTTAAAAATGGTATTTGGCCTTGAAAGACATTCTATCTTTAATTAAACATGGTACACTTGATGTTTTGAACAGTGAATTAAAACAAAGTTTTCCCTCATAGAATTTCAACTAATAAATATAGAAGTCATAATGGAAAAATATCACCATTTGGCAAATAACACCATAATAATTCTTTCAGGCAAGAATTATCAATAGATGTTAAAATTAATGGCCCAAAAAAAAAGACTAGAAAAAGGATATTTATATAGTTTCAAGTTTATTGCTCACAAAACTTTAAGCACAAAGGGAAAATAGAAGTTACAATAAACCTGACAGGCATCATTTTTACCAAGAAATCAGAATAAATATTGTTAAGTAATGGGACAAAATGACACCATACCTCCTGATATGATGCATTAAAAGGGAAGTAACATTGCTTCTGGGGTATTTCTTGCCAAAAATACAAAAATATGATTTAATTATTAAGAAACACCAAACTAATCCAAACTGAGAAATATTCTACACAATAACTATCCAGTACTCATAAAAGAATCAAGGTATAAAAGACAGGAATAAAAGACAAAAACAAAGAACTATTGCAGAGTAAAAAAAAGACTTAGAAGATAGAAAAATGAATGCACTATGTGAACTGAATTGAGCTCTGAATGAAAACAATGACATTAATGGAACCATTGGCAAATTTTGTGTATAGTCTGTAGATTAGATGATATAGTACTGTATCAACATTAATTTCCTTTAGTTATATGGAAGATGTTAAATTTGGGGAATCTAGGTGAATACAGGATAGGGAGAAGAATTCTTTGTATTGTATTTGCCATTATTTTGTTAATCTGAAATAATTTCAACATGAAAATTAAAAAAATAATTTTTAAAGAACCAAAAAACTGAATATGCAAGTTCAAAGGGCACGCTCCTCTTCTACATCCAATTCCTTCCTGAAAACCTACCATTCTACACTGAAAATAAAGAATTCACCTTAAGGAGAAACACCATAACTGAGTTGTTTCCTCTCTTTCAAACCTACTTTTAAGGGGAAAAATTAAATTTTAAGTTGCTTCTGGCTCCAAAATTCTAACTTTAAGCACCTGAGTCCCAAAATACTTCCTTTACCACTATGAAGTAAATAATAACAATGTCATTCTAGGCCCTATGCTAACTGCTTTACATACTTTAGTTCTAATTCTTACAACAATGTTGGCAAGGTAGGTAAAAACATCAGCATTTACAAACAAGAAAATTGAGGATGGATAAGGCTAAGTAATTCACTCAAAGTTATGCCACCGTTAGATGACAGACCCAACATTTAACCATCTGACTCCAAACACCAATTCGATACTATGATGCCTCCCAAGACGACTGCCAAGAGGTCAACAAACATGTAAACTAGAATAATAAGTGCCACCAAATTTAATACCAGGATTTATCATAAAGAAACAGTACTTTAAATAACAGAAAAGTAATTTTTATATTTCTAATTATTGGAAATTAGACTTCTCAACAAGAAAATAAAATAGGAAAAAAATCTTAAAAATACTGAGTCAGCCTAGGAGTGTTTAATTCAATTGTTTACAGAAAAATTTTTTTGCTTTCCACACAAATATAAGAAACAACTCACTGAAAACTAAAAGTTTTAATATTCTGATAATACAGCATAGTATAGCAAGTAGAATTTTCTTAAAAGGATCCTAGTCACTCACTCTGGATTGCCTGGAAAATAAGACAACTGGGCCAGGGCTTTAGCAGGAGGAACTGTGCTACAAGTTATGTTCCCCCATGGGATCAGGGGTTTATTGCCTCTCACAAACTCCCAATAAGTGAGTGGCAACCTCCCACAATCCCCCAAGTTCTAGTCAGCTGAGTTTCCCAGATAATTCTTAAAAACAAGTGGCACATAAACCTATATAGGCTGAAACTTAACTAGTGTATATGTCACCCCACTGACAAGGGTGCTTTCATGCCTACCCGTATAGTAAAAGAGAGCAATAATGTGGGGTGGGATGGGGTGAGGCCTCCCTTGGCACATAATTCCATTACGTAGCACCTACCTCACATAATTTCCTATGTAATACTAGGAAGATCAGGGAATCTTTCTTCACCTAAGTATTCCTGGCTTACAAGAATTCCCAATTAAATCTATTCCTTATCACATAACTTGGCCACCATACAGAATTCATCCTAAGCCATCATACATATACAAAATAAAAAGATCCACAAATTCTTATAAAAGTGAAAAAGTTAAAAGAACTTCTTTATCTAATTCAGTTTGTATACTAATAATACTTTATATGCCTTCCTCATAAACATAGGCCTTAATGATGTTAGCTAAGACCACTAATTACTATTATGTCAGTCATTTAGCCATGAGCTTCATGTATAATATCTTTTTTAATGTCTGCGCCTATTGTTCTAGGAGTTAGTATTATTATTATCCCCATTTTTCAGACGAAATTACTAGGGTCAAAGAGATTGAACTTGCCCAGCCAGTACAAAGCAGAGCTAGCTCTCTTTTATTCACTGACCTTTCAAACAACCTGATGGGGTCTGTAGGCAGCATATTAACACAGTCATACTTTACAAGTGAAAAAAAATTGAAGGTCTATAGAGATTAAGAGATATGGTCAACCACATACTAAATTAGCATTAACAGCCATAAGTAAAATAATTTCATAAAAGCTAGCCAAACACTTGTAACATGATAATGACAAATGCTATACATGTAACCCTAGTTTTTACGTGTATTCTAACAACATGGCAAAAACACACCTTACTATACCTAAAGAAAAGTTTAGCTGTTAGTTCTCAACTATTTCTAAACTACAACTGATGGTGATATAATTGCTCTATGTGGTACAGAAAACAATGACAGAATTAGGAATTATCTAGTGAACTTCTATGTCTCCATTATCAGCTTGACATAACAAATTAATTGAGGACAATACGACTGCTTATAAATAACTCAAACAACTAACATTAATATTTAATGAACTTCTATTCTCACTCTGTAAATATTTTAACAGTCTCAGTGAAGATATGCTACAACAGAAAAGACTCTTAAAAAAGCTTTGAGTCCTGGCTGGTGTGGCTCAGTGGCTTGAGTGCCAGCCTGACAACCAAAAGGTCACCAGTTCGATTCACAAACAGGGCACACTCCTGGGTTGCTGCCAGGTCCCCAGATGGGGGGTGTAAGAGGCAACCAACTGAAGTTTCTCTCACATATTGATGTTTTTCTCCCTCTCTTTCTCCCTCCTTCCCCCTTTCTCTAAAGATGAATAAAATGTTTTTTAAAAAGTGCTTCGATCACTGCCCTGGCTGGTGTAGCTCAGTGGATTGAGCACGGGCCTGCGAACCAGACAATCGTGGTTCAATCCCCAGTCAGGGCACATGCCGGGGTTGCAGGCCAGTTCCCTACAGGCCACTTCCCAGCAGGGGATACATGAAAGGCAACCATACATTGATGTTTCTCTCCCTCTCTCCTTCCCTTCCCCTCTAAAGATAAATAAATAAAATCTTTAAAAAAAAAGAAAAAGAAAAAGTGCTTCGATCGACTCTGAAATTTTCTTATATGGCAGTCAACATCACACTAAAATAGTATACATCAGAAACAAAAAAGAATCACCTTTTTGCCCCAACTTATAGAAATTTTAAAAAGGAACATAAGAGAAGCTGATTATTCAATTGGGTGACGTAAGGAATTTACTAACAATGACTTATCTCAGATTTTATAAAATATATAGTCAAATCCAAACAACACTCATGTCTTATAAACATGAAATCTTTGCATAAAAATATGCTTCTGTGATCATTTCAATGGTAATTTTTAATATTCAAAATGCCACAGCATATATTTAGTAATTATATGTTGATGCTTGTTAAGCTTTCTCAATCTGTTCTCTAAAGAATATGCAAAACCAAGAGGTTATGATCCAAACTCTCTTGGTTTATAACTTTCCACATTTACTTTTTACATTACACTTGCCTATTTCAAAAGTACAGTCTGGACAACATAAGAAAATCAGTTATAAATAAGTTCTGAATAGCTGTTTTATGAAAGAAGCAGAAACAATAAGCTATTTCTTTCCATATTAGTTCACTCGATGTTTTTAAAGTGACTGATTCATGCATGAGCATTCCCTCGTGATAATCTTAATGCAATACAATTATGTGAAGTACATTTTTTTATTCTCAGTTATTTTTTAATTTTAATGGAGTATCACAAATGGAAAGTACAAAACATTAAGTGTATACAAAGCTTAATGATTTTCACAAATTAAATACATCAATGCAACCAGCACTAAGATAAAAAAAATTGTTCTTGCATAGCAACCACTATATTTTATTTTTCTAGCTAACTCTTCTCTTTCTAATTAACCTTTGGATTTTTGTTGTCATTTATTTTACAAACAATGCTAAATGTTAGGCATTAAATATTCATTCATTCAACAATTATCTGCCGAGGACCTACTATGTTGCCTGTACCTTTGTATACACTGGAAACAAGTAAGTGAACAAAATAAACAAAAATCCTAACCCACATGCAGCTTGTATTCTTGTAAGGCTCAATGATAATAAACTATATAAAATCAGTTAAATATATGGTATATTAAATGATGATAAGTACTAAGAAAAAGGGTAATAAGCAGGAAAGGAATTAGAAAATATCAAAGAGAAGGACTAAAAAATATTGTATCAATAAAGTGACATCTGGGTCAAGACCTGAAAGAATAATGGAGTTAGCCATGGAAATATCAAATGGAAAAACAAGCTAAGTAGAAGATTAGCAAATACAAAGGATCTGAGGTAGAAGCATGCCTAATATGTTTGAGGAACAGCAAGGATGGCCAGTGTGGGTAGAACAAAAGGGAAAGAAGTAGAAAACAAAATAAGATAAATAGTAGGGTATGGGGAGGGGAGTCAAATTATGTGGGGCTTCATGGGTCATCTGTAAGGAATTCCGCCTTTACTCTGAGTGAGATGAAAAGCCACTGAAGCATTCAGAATGGAAGAGTGTAAGACTTGACATATTTCAATATCACTTTGGTTGCTTTACTGAGATAAGACCAAAGGGAAAGACAGTGGAAGCAGAAACATCAGTCAGGAAACTAATGTAAGAACCCAGACAAGAGCTGGTGGTGGCTTGGATCAATATACTAGCAATGCAGAGAGTGGTAAGTGGTCATACTCTGTATATCCAACAGGATTTGCCAAAGAAAAAGAGGTAGGAAAGGTTAGGAAACTGAAATAAATCAACTACAGAAGTAGACAAGTAAGGTGTTCTAAAAGGCAAGTGAAGAAAATATTTCATGAAGAACAGACTGGTAAACATTCTTAATCAAATAAAGGAGGACTGAAAAGAACCTTTGGATCAGTAACCGTGGAGCTGAAAACCTGATGGGAATGTGTTCAAGACAAAATAGGAAAAGAAAAAACTGAGACATTGTATACAGATATCTTAAAAGTTTTTGCAGTAAATAGGGGGAAGAAATGAGAGAGTGGCTGGAGAAGGAAATAGAGACAGGACCTTTTTTTTTAAGATGGGAAAAGTATTACAGATTAGTGGAAATGATCTAGCAAGAAAGAAAAAATGGGAGCGATTTCAATTGCACCAACACCAGTATATAGGCATGGATCAGTGTGTCCTTTGACTTAGAGCAGGATGTCCAGCTTTTGAGCTGGAACCTGTGTCATGGGCAATAAGAGTGACTTAAACATGGGTGATGCTGAGAAAGGCAAGATTTTTGTTTAGAAGTGTGCCCAGTGCCATCATGTGAAAAAGAGAGGCAAGCACAAGAATGGGCCAAATCACCAAGGTTTATTTGTGAGAAAGACAGGTTGCGCGCCCCTGGATTTTCTTACATGGACGCCTACAAAAACAAATGTATCACCTGGGGAGGGCTTACACTGATGGAGCATTTGGAGAATCCCAAGAAACACATCTCTAGAACAAAAATGATCTCTGATGCATTAAGAAAGAGTGCAGAAAGGGAAGACTTGATAACTTATCTCAAAAAAGCTACTTATCAGTAACAGGCACTGACTTATTACAACAAATATCTCATGACCTTTTTATGCGTATCACATTTAAATTGATCTCACACCATAATTCAGATCATGAACAGCTAACAGAACATTTCTTTTGAGTAGTCCTGATTAAAATAAGATTGGCTTATAGTTAAATGAATATGATCAGCTTTTTGAACTTTGATGGTAATTTCTGTTAAGCAAGTGCTATCACTGTTTTCCCCTTCCAAAAATATGATTGGACTTGATTTGTAACATTTAACTTTTCACAAAGATGGTGAATACCATCTCAATACCAATACGAGACTGGTTTTATATTTAAATTTATATAACTGGTTATACCAATATATTTAAATACTGAGGAAATCCTTTCACTGTCTCTTAAAACAGCAAGACTCGCTTGTGGTTCAAGTTGTGTTCATTAGCCTGTTACAAGACACTGTTACAAGACAAGGGCTAATGATAAGCTGGAAGAGTCCATTTTATCTTTTTGTCCCTAATGATGCCAATTTAATTAAAATTCCCTGTAGCTAAACTGTTGCCTTTTACTTAATCAAAGACATTTCAGTGTGGTTTATATATAATATGAAAGTAAGAATATTTAACACTTCTCACATTTTATAGGTGATCTATAGGATCAGATGCTTTTAAAAATTCAGCATGACTATACATAGTAGCAAACTTTGCTTGTGAATTCTTTAAGTCAGATTAAGTTACAATTCAGGATTCTCTTGAACAAGCTATTCAAAAACAACTAGAATTACTGTATATATGTGGTAATGGTACTTTCCCAACTCACTAGAAGGATTAAAGTAGAAGAGACTAGATCAACACAAAATTGCAAATTAATGTGTGTATAGGACATAAGATAATTAAAAATGCAATCACAGATAGATAAATAAATAAATAAAAACAGGAAAAATAACACGGGGAGAGCTGATTGGAAATTAAGAGAAAACTAACATATAAGTGGGCAAACTGGCCTTAGCTAGGAGTATAGTGAGTTCACCTTTCGTAGAAGACAGAGTAGATACAGTACGTGGACACAGATGTATAGTCTTTAGAAGCTTTCTGATCAATTTTCTCAGTGAACTGAGAAGCAAAATGCTAGAAATGCTAGAGACTTAAAGAGAGAGGAGAATGTATCAGTAGTTGTCTAGAGTATGGAACAGTGAATAGACCAGGGAATTATTGTAATATTACTGGGTAGTATTAAGGACTCACTGAGACTAGGGATCATGAGTTTAGAGTGAAGCCAGTAAGTATGGTTATAGTTTTTTCCCCAAGTATGTTCAGATATATAGGTACAGGGAAGGAGCTGAGTATATATAAGGTAATGATTATCATAACTGACCACAGAATTTAAGCTGGGTAAGGAAAGTAAAGACATCAGGGAGATCAGGAACAGTGAAAAAAAATTTAAGACTTAAGATCACAACAGGCTCAAAGAACTGTTGGTGTAACAGAAATTGTGTTATGAAAGATAAAAAGTGGCAAAGAGTATAAATTGTGAAATTGAAATGATGGAGAAATTGAAGTTTGAACAAAGACAAGATCTAGAAATGAGTAGTGAGGTGGGGTAAAGGGCAAAATTCATTGAAGAGGAATTCCACATCTGATGACACCAGTGTACTAGAAAAATTGTCCACATGAACACTGAAATCACAAGCAGTACTGAAGTGAAGGCAGTGAATAACTCTAAATGAGTCTCCCGTTTCTGTACATGTGAGCAGACTTACTGGCTGCCTTTATTGTGGACTGTCTTCTCAAGCAAGCTTGTCTAGCAAACGACCTTGGAAAATAGAGTGTCTCCTTCCACAGCAAAGGATAGGTTTACCCTTAGAAAATATACTCATCCTCCACTTCAAGGGCAGACATGCTTAGTGCCCATTAAAAAAGATTCCAGTTCACTAAGCTTGTGGTTCCTCTGCTATTACTTAATCTGCTGTGTATAAAGGTACTGCATGGCCCTTTTCAAGTCACACTTTGGAAATTGTAACTTGAGGACCCAGTGTAAGCAAAGGCTGTTCTTCAGCAACTGCTTTTGCTGTTAAGAATGAAGTCCTTTGTTTCTGGCCCAGAAATCTCTTGTTTTCTGCAAGGATCCATGAAATTGTGGTAGTTAACTTATTAGTTTGCAGGCATGGTAATATCTCAGACCCTTGAAAGTTTTTCACAGAATCTCCAATTAATGAAAGGTGGGAATAAAAGATTACTGCAATGGGATGGGTAGAAGGTGGTATAGTTTGATAACCTGAGATAAAGCTTGGAGATGTTCTTAACAAGAAAGAAAAAAAAGGAGATAATGGTCTAGAAAAAGCAAGGAAAACACCTCCAGGCTCAATGGTGTAAAGAAAGCATGACAGAAATCTGCTACCACTGGAGAGGGTTGCATGTAATGTCATCAGGGAAACCAGAGCAAAAAGGTGACAGTTATATTAGGAAAAGAGGTTGAAGAATAAGAGGAATTTGCTGATGAGTGACCCTGAGCTCCAGGGACATTATGAAACATCATCAGAAGACAGAGAGGAGTGGGTTTTGAGGTCAAATTTGAATATACCCAGTAAGAGATCCATTAAGTCTTGGGCTTCTTGTGGTGACTTATGTGAACAAGAATAAAGGAGCATGATGAAATTAGCTTTGATTAGTCTTCATCAGAGTAAGCTAGTCTACGTGTGTTTTCATCCCTCCTCCCTCTTTACCCACCCAATATCTACTATGGAACACTTCATTTCTTACAAAATAAAAAATCATTTTAGAAAATTTACAACATGCAAGTTTTTAAAAATATAAATGCCAAAATTGTTATTTAAGATAGAGGCAAATGTTAACTTACTTGAATTAGATCTAAAATGCCAAGTTCACTTTCTGAAGAATCCACACAGAAGACAAAATATAATGTTGCATAATGTCTATAAATCAGTTTGTTGTCAGATCCTCCAATTAATCTAAATGACAAAACAAACAATTGGAACATTATAAGAACAAAATAAAAAACATTTTCATTAGCTAAAGCAAACTGATAATTGGCTTAAAACCTTTTTATAAAATGAAAGGTAATATTTAATGGCATTGCATTCAAGCAAACTTGTATCAGAGACTAAGTAAATTAAGATGGTTGTTTTCTTCAAAAATGTTAAGTAAAAGATGCTGGTGCTTAATTTTAATTCATTCTTTTATTAAACTATTGACTGAGTACCTACTATGTGTCAGGCACTGATAGTAAATAAGGAGCAATAAACAAATAAGGAAAAATTATCAGAGTGGAAAGCACTAGAAAGATAATCAAAATGGGACAATACCACATTGGTAGATTTGTTACTTCAGATTAGATGTTAAGAGTGACATTTAGGCCAAGATCTAATGATAATGAGCCAGCCGGGACAAAATTTACAGAAGAGCATTTCAGGCAGAGGTAACAACTATAACAGAAAGGCCATTTCATCAGGAATAAAACATGGATGCTAAGGGAAGAAAAAGACAGCCTGCACACAAAGAAAGATTAGTAAGCAATGTAGTCAGGCTTTACTTCATCTAAAATCAGCAATTTAGCAGTTGTCTTAAACTTTTGCTTGTCTCTGTTTTAAAAGAAGATGATCAAACTTATAAAAAATTTTAAATGGCTATTAACATTATTAAAAGAAAATAAAGATGTTAATATGGCAAAAATGTATTTTGCCTTTAAGCTATAATTTCATCTTTAAACTATAGTACAATAATGACAAATACTGATACAAATTCTTGTATGGAATGTAATACACAATACAAAACCACAGAATTTTGGAAATCCTCTTAGTTCAAATACATCATTTTACATAGGTTAAAAACTGAGGTATTAATACAAAAATTTAAGTTACCTGTTCAGGAAAACCAACATGTTAGTGACAAAACTAGGACAAAACCAGATGTGCAGCCTCATCTCTGGTGCAATATTTGCCTTCCACTTCTTATAAGATTGGAAAAGAATGATCACAAAGTCAACCCATAATTTCTAGTTTAAACAGTGCCCCAGTTAGATCAATCGAGTTCTTGCACATCTATCACATGCAGTGCACTATGCTGGCTGGTAAGTTTCTTACGAGATAAAAGATTAAGAGGCTGATAGGAAGGGAAGTAATAGTAATGGCAAAGACAACTAAACTATAAATGTTTAAGAGAAATAAGAAAAATACAATTAAAATATAAAAACAGAAAGCAGGTACACCTGTCTCAACTATAAATTGGAAGCCCTGATTAATGGAAAAATTAACAAACATTTTATCAATTTAAGTGCAGCATGATATAACCTTTTGTGAAGTGAAAGTAAACTTTCTACCTGATAAAAAGTAATTTATGTTCAGTAAAAATAACTTTGCTACTTTCTATTTTTCACACTATGCATCGTACACCTTAAAATACAAAAGTGTAGTTTCTCTAACCTGTGATTATTCATGAGATTCAGTTATAGTTTAGTTTTTGAATTATCATTGAGAAAATATCTTGCTAAGAAAATTAATTATATAAATGTGGGAACATTTATAAAACAGTGCAAATTATTTTCGTGAAACCCATTAATTTAAAAGTATTTATAATAGTTGGCAAGTTAATTATAAGTAGTTTTATTTTTGAAATTATTTTCATTGAAACATATTTGACACATAATACTATATGAATTGTAGGTAATTATTAATCATTTAAAATAGAAAATTAGCTCACTTCTAACCTATCTATATACAACATGTCTATACATATACATGTACACACACACAAGACACATATTTGAAAAGCAGACTTCGGTCTTGTTTATAATGACAAAATAAAGAATGTAATCTAACATTTAACAAACAGATCTATTCACTCTACACGCAAGGAATAACATGTAGTCATTATAAAGAATAAGTTGCTCTAGATATGTTTATATGCAAAGCTTTTCAAAACACTAAGTGAAAACAAACAACATGCAAACTAGCATACAGAGTTTGATACCATAGGTAAAATATAATGTTACCTATGTTAAGACTGTGATCTTAAAATATAATTTTAAGATCATACTTTTATATGCCAGTCAAAGCAAAATTAATTTTCTAGAAGGATACATAAGAAACTGGGAAGAAGGTCTAAAGTTGGAAGACAGAGACTCTTGATTTACATTTTATATTTCCTTGTAATGTTTGAATTTTTTCCACACGAACATATTACCTTTGCATGAAATACTGTTATAAAATTCTTTTAAAAACTGCTTATCTTTAAAAATTTCTTTAAATTAGAGACTTCTGCCAAGATGGAGGCGTAGGTGGAAGCACTGCACCTTCTCACACAACCAAGTTTAAAAACAACAAAGTTTTAGCAACAAAACGCAGCCAAACCACAGAAAATTGAACGACACAGAAGTCTGACAACAACGAAACCTTCAGCCAAACCGGTAAGAGGGGTAGAGCCAGGAGCAGAGAGGGTCAGGCGGGAAGGATCCACCGGACCTACCAGGGCACATGACCGGGGTGTGCCAGCAGCTGTGGGCGGATCCCAGGTGTGGAGAGGCGGGCGGACCCACCGAGGGCCCAAGGCCATGGACTTACTGAGGGCTGACCACAGTCGCACATTCAAGCGCAGATAAACCAGTGAAGGAGTGAAGCAGTGACAGACTGTGCAGGCCCCAGTGGCGGAAAGTGGCAGAGGGGACTGCCATTGTCCCTCTCTGAGCCCGCCCCCACATACAACGTCACAACCCAGCAACCTGGGTGGCCTTTCTCTGACCCGCCCCCACATATAGTGTCACAAACCAGCGACCTGGGTGGCCCCGCCCTGGTGAACACCTCCTCGTTTGTAACAGGCACGAACAGATCAAAACATGGCTCAAGAACAACTCAGAGCCCCAGAGCCGATAAATCTAAGCAATGAAGAAATAGCCAAACTTTCAGATGCACAGTTCAAAACACTGGTGATCAGGATGCTCATAGAACTGGTTGAATTTAGTCACAAATTAGAGGAACAAATGAAGGCTAAACTAAGTGAAATGAAGGGAAATGCACAGGAAACCGATAGTAATGGAAAGGAAACTGGAACTCAGTTTCCTAAATCAAGGGAGTGGACCAGAAGGAAGAAAAAAATGATCAAACAGAAAAGGATGAAGAAAGAAGAATTCAGAAAAATGAGGAGAGACTTAGGAACCTCCAGGACATCTTTAAACGCTCCAACATTCGAATTATAGGGGTACCAGAAGGGGAAGAAAAACAGCCACGAGTGGAACACTTATTTGAACAAATAATAAAGGAGAATTTCACCCAATCTGGCAAAGGAAATAGACTTCCAGGAAATCCAGGAAGCTCAGAGAGACCCAAAGAAGTTGGACCCAAGAAGGAACACACCAAGGTACATAATTACATTAGCCAAGATTAAAATGAAGGAGAGAATCCTAGAAGCAGCAAGAGATAAGGGGACAGTTACCTACAAAGGAGTTCCCATCAGACTGTCAGCTGATTTCTCAAAAGAGATCTTACAGGCAAGAAGGGGCTGGAAAGAAGTATTCCAAGTCATGAAATCTAAATACCTATATCCAAGATTGATCTATCCAGCAAAGCTTTCATTTAGAATGGAAGGGAAGATAAAGTGCTTCTCAGATAAGATCAAATTCAAGGAGTTCATCATCACCAAGCCCTTATTATATGAAATATTAAAGGGACTTACCTAAGAAAAAGAAGATAAAAAAGATGAACAGTGAAAGGACAGCAAACTCACAGTTATTAACAACCACACCTAAAACAAAAACAAACTAAGAGGACAGCTAGATCAGGAGCAGAACCATAGAAATGAAGATCACATGGAGGGTTAGCAACAGGGGAGTGGGAGAAGGAGAAGGGGGGAGAAGGTACAGAAAATAAGTAGCACAGATGGTAGGTAGAAAATAGATAGGGGAGAGGGCAAGAATAGTATGGGAAATACAGAATCTAAAGAACTTGAGACACGTGGTCATAAACTAAAGGGGAGGACTGGGGGAGGGGTGCGCAGGGTGGAGGGGAATGAAAGGGGGAAATAGAACTGTAATGGCATAATCAATAAAATATATTTAAAAAATTTCTTTAAATTAGATTTATAGCTAATATACGTATCACTTAATTTACCTAATGCAATTAATTAAAATTAGGAAAATTTTATCATAAACAGATTTAACAGTACATACTTTAATCATAGTCAAAGATTAGAATTGTGTATTAAATGCTTTACTTACAATCCTCCTTCTAGGAAATTACAAACGTTTTCATCTCTCTTAGATACCAAGTGGAATGTCTCCCTGATGATTTGCTGTTGCGTATCTTCACTCTGAGAAAGAACAATTCACATATGTTAGGATCAAGTTTACAGGTTTAACAGCATTTTAAACTTTTAAAACAGGCTTCTGGTCAAGAAGGTAGAGTAGGTAAATGCTGTGCTCATGTCCTCCTATGACCATAACAAAATTACAACTAAACTACAGAACAACCCTCACTGAGAACCTCCTGAAGACGAGGTGAACAGAAGTCCTATAACTAAGAATATACCAAAGAAGCCAGTTGGAGGCAGGTAGGGGGGGTGAAAATCAGAAGGTATTGTGGCTGAGTGAGATGGAGGGCTTCTGGAGTCCTATGCATTCCTTTTAAAGGGCCTGTAGTGCAAAGACTTACTTGCTGACAGATTTACTCACTCTGGGGAGGCAGCTCAAAGGGTGCTAAAGAGAAACAGAATAGTCTGGCTTCTGGGTAAGGGCTGGAGGGGCAGCTTTCTACCAGACAAAAGTACTAGCAGAGGCCATTGTTCCTTTGTTGATCCCTTTCCCAACCCATCCAGCACTCACAGGTGGGTGCCATACCTGGACCTCCAACCAACCTTGCTAACACAGTTTGGCTAATTATGATGATTCCCTGAGATCCCACACCACCCAACTTGCAGGCCCACCCAAGCTGCTTCCAGTGGCCTTTCTATAAAAATGGCCTGTCTTGGCTCATGCTTCAGACTTTCCCAAAATCTCTTGAAGGTTCGAAAACCAAAAATAAACAGTGTCTGGCCTCATACTGCCCCATATACTAAGGAGTCCCACGCCTGGCACTGGCAGTGGCCAGCCTCAATTCTCCTTTGCCTCTCCCAGGCACCTCTGAGCCCAGCCTAAGTGGCAACCATTTGAAGATCAACTCTGTAGCCCAATGTTCATACTCAGTAGCCCAGAACAGGGCCCAGGCAGCAGCTGACTTTGGCTTGCACTAAAGTCCCTCCCAAACACTTCCACAAATGACACACTCTTAAGGGCAGACTCAGCAGGCACCAGTCCTGCTCTGTAGGGTTGACCCCTGCACAAACATCTCCTCAGCTATAATCATAGCCAGTTCTCATGACCAATCAGACTGAGGGTCAATACGTCCAAATGACATGCCAACAACAATTAAGGCTCAACTACAACAGGAGGGCATACACAACACACAAGGGACACTCCTAGAGCATCCAGATTAAGTTACCATGGAGATCGCAGCACTGGATCCCCCACAACATCTATTCCAAAGGCCACTCTACCAAGACCAGGAGACACAGCAACTCTTCCTAATATATAGAAACAAATGCAGAGAGGCAGCCAAAATGAGGAGACAGAAATATGTTCCAAATGAAAGAAAGATCATGCTCCAGAAAGAAAGCTAAACAATATGGAGAAAAGCAATCTACCAGATACAGTGTTCTAATCTCTAGTTATAAGGATGCTCAATTATCTATCTCAGTGAGAACATCAACAAAGAGAAAGGAAACATAAAAAGAACCAGTCAGAAATGACCAATACAATAACTGAAATGGGCCCTGCCTGGTGTAGCTCAGTGGATTGGGCACAGGCCTGTGAAGCAAAGGGCCGCTGGTTCGGTTCCCAGTCAGGGCACATGCCTGGGTTGCAGGTCGAGTCCCCAGTAGGGAACACATGAGAGGCAACCACACATTGATGTTTCTCTCCCACTCCTTCTTCTTCCCTTCCCCTCTCTGTAAAAATAAATAAGTAAAATATCTTTAAAAAATAACTGAAATGAAGAATACATCAGAAGTAATCCAAAGCAGATTAGATGAAACATATGATTGAATCAGCAATTTGGAAGATAAGGTAGCAGAAAATGCCCAATCAAAACAGCAAAAAGAAAAAAGTACTCAGAAAAATGAGTATCATTTCAGGGGCCTCTGGGCCAACTTTAAGCATAACATGATTCACATCATAGGAGTAACAGAAGGAAAAGAAGGGAACAAGGGAATAAAAACCCATTTGAAGAACTCAAAACATCTCTAACCTGGCAAAGGAATAAACATATAAGCCCAGCAAGTTCAGAGTCCTAAGTAAGATGAACTTGAAGGTCCACAACAAGACACGTCATAATTAAAAAGCCCAAGGCTATAGACAAAGAAAGACTCTAAACAGCAGCAAAAGAGACCCAAGATGGTAGAGCAGTAAGGGGAAGCTATAATAACCTCCTAGGACCAAACTGGAATTACAATTAAAGAAAAATCATTTTGAACAACCAACTGAACAGTAGCTGGAGAGAAGCCTCATAATCAGTGACATACAAAGAAACCGCTTCACCACAACAAGACTGGTAGGCAGTGCAGAGGCGTGAGAGGGCTGAGCTCCCATAGATTGCGACTGAAGTCAGAGGTACATTAAGTGGTAAAGGGGATTCCCCCTCAGAAGTGAGATCTAAATCCCAAGTTGGGCTCCCTGGTCTAAAGCACCAGAACCAGGAAAGGAACCCAAATAACACCCAGCTGTAAAAGCAGCAAGGTTTCTGTCTGCCAGAGAGAGACTCAGGGAGCCTCTTAAAGGGCCAATGCACAAAATTTCACTTGCAGCCACTTAACCCTGGGCTGTAATAAAGGAAAGGCAGAGTGGCCTAGAGACTCATGAGAAGAGTCTGGGGCTGGTGGCTCTGGGGAGAGAGCTGAGAAATCAACTACCAGGATCCCTACACTGAGTCATTCCACATACTGCAGGAGCCATCTTTCTTGGGCACAGCAATTCCTCCATGTGGCATCAGCCTGAGGAGGAACAACAGCCCCACCCTGTGGAGTTTAAGCCAGGCTGCTGAGTATAGATGGAGGCTATATCAGTGATTAAACCTAACAGTGAAGGCAGATCTCTAGGAGCTCTGAGACTTTAGCTGACCCTCCCTGGGGAACTGCTGGTAAAAGCTGGGCTTATTGCACAGCCTGGCTCTTTCTAGATACAACCAGACCTAGCAGAGGGAGCCACAACCTGTGAATCACTGATAGCTCCTAATAGGTTGCCCAGGGCCAGTCATGGGCAGCATCTCACATAAGCCTGTCCTAGAGTCTTTGCAGAACTACCTAATACATAGAAACAAATACAAAGAAGCAGCCAAAATGAAAATCCAAAGAAACAGGTCCCAACATAAAAACAAGAGAATTCTCCAGAAGAACTAAATGAAATGAAGTCAAGTAATTTTCTAGATATAGAGTTTAGAGTAATGATTTCAAGGATACTGAAAAGCATAAAAAAAAGACTACATAACCATAAAAGAGCCTGTCAGAAATACAGGATGCAATACCTAAAATAAATAATGCACTGGAAGGAATAAACAGTAGGTTAGATGAAGCAGAGAATTGAATCAGTGATTCAGAAGACAAGGTGGAAAAAAAACACCCAAGCAGAGCAGCAAAAAGAAAAAAGAATTTAAAAAACTGAGGAGAGCTTAAGAAACCTTTGGGACACACAACAACATCTGAATCATGGGAATATCAGGAGAAGAGAGTGAGCAAGGGATCAAGAGCCTATTTGAAGAAACAATGACTGAAAACGTCCCTAATCTGGGAAAGAAAATCACACAAGTCTTATTTGTACAGACAGTCCCAAACAAGATGGACTCAAAGAGGCCTACAAGGCCTACAACAAGACATATCATAATTAAAATGACAAAACCTAAAAACAAGGAGAGAATCCTAAAAGCCAGAAGAGAAAAAGCAATTAGTTACCCACAAGGGAGCTCACATAAAACTGTTATCTAATTTCTCAACAGAAACATTTCAGGCCAGAAGGGATTAGCATGAAATATTCAAGGTGAAGAAAAAGCGAGGACCTACAACCAAGGCTACTTTACCCAGTAAGGCTATCATTTAAATTGAAGGAGAAATAAAGAGCTTCCCAGACAAGAAAAAGCTGAAGGAATTCATCAATACCAAACCAGTATTACAAGAAAAGTTGGGGGGCTTCCTTAAGAAAGGAAAAATTAAAATGATGAATAATGAAATGGCAACAACTACATATCTATCAACTATTACTTTAAATGTCAATAGATTAAATGCCCCAATCAAAAGACAAGTAGTGGCTGAATGAATAAGAAACTAAGACCTTTACAGATGCTGCTTACAAGGGATTCACATCAGATGGATAGACACGCACAGACTGAAAGTCAGGGGAAGGAAAACAATATTTCCTAAAAATGGAAATTAAAGAAAAAGCTGGGGGGAGGCAATACTTATACCAGATAAAACAGACTTTAAAACAAAGGCTATAACATGAGACAAAGAAAGACCCAGCAATTTCACTTCTGGGTATTTATCTGAAGAAACCCAAAACATTCATTCAAATAGACATATAAATCCATATGTTCACTGCAGCATTATTTACAATAGCCAATATACGGAAGCAGCTTAAGTGTTCATCAACAGATAAATGGATAAAGAAGAAGTGGTATATACATACAATGGAATATTACTTGGCCATAGAAAGAATTAAAGTTTGCCACCTGCAACAACATGATTGGACCCAGAGGGTATTATGTTAAGTAAAATAAGTAGGCACAGAAAGACAAATACTATATTATTTCACTGATGTGTGAAATTAAAAAAAAAACAAAATAAATGAACAAACAAAGCAAATAAATTCATAGGTAGAAAATTTTTATGGCTGCCAGGTAGCAAGGAAGTTAGGGGAATAGGTGAAAAAGGGGAAGGGATTCAGAAGTACAAATTCATAGTACAAAAGAGTCATGGGGATGTGAAGTATTGCATAGGGAATACAGTCCATAATACTGTAATAACTATGTATGACACCATATGGGTACTAGATTTATCGAGTGACCACTTCATAAATTATATAAATATCTAGTCACTATGTTGTACACCTGAAACTAATATAATATTGTATGCCAACTCTGATTGAAAAATAAAAAATTATTTTAAAAGAATTTTTAAAATAAAATTAGTGAATATCTGCCTAGAAAATTCATCTGAGAGCTCCTTGGAGAGCTAACATAGCATATCTTACACAAACAAAGCCCAACATTTTCTTATGAAAAACAAAAATAAACAAAAACAAAAATCAATGTTTTATAGTGTACCACTACAATATAACTTATTTCTAAATTTCAAGACCAACAAGAAAATATTAGACAGATGAATTATAGACACTAGTAAAAAGGACATGAGAAATTAATTAGCCTCTTTACTTACATATAAGTAAAATTAAACAGAGAAGTAAAGGTAGAACTAATTCACATAGTTAATCTATATGGAATAAAGTCTGGAGCTTCCAATTAAGTAAGCTTAACTAAATGCAAATTGAGGTTAAGAGTCCATCCATTTTACTTGTCTTTGTATGTTATCAGAAAATGGAAAACAGAATGGTAATAAACCAAGAAAGATATTTATGTTCTCATAAGAACAGAAGAAAAGAGGGGGGGAAATGCCCTAATTAAAACTATGATCAGAACATTAAGTGCCCATATACTATTGATGAAGACATACAAACACATATAATAATATCAAGTATTGTCAAGAATAGAACAATAAATCACTTATATAATACTAGGACAGTACATTGGAACAACCACTTCTGAAAACAGAACCAGCATTACCTAGTAGAACTGAACATGCCAGTAAACAGTTGACGATGCTATTCAAATATTAAGCCCTAGATAGATCTAAATAGATGTTTGCAAGACTGCTTATAGCAGCACTGTTTGTAGCAGCAAAAAAACCTACAACGTAAATGTCATTTAATCTTAGAATGCATAAATAAACTGTGGTTTATTCATGTATGGAATATTACACAGCAATGAAAAATAATGACTACAATAGATATAATGCCAATGATGATCTTAGAAATTATGAGTTTAAAAAAATTAAATAACAGAATGCTGAGAATATACTCTAAGACTCCTGAAACACCAACTGAAAAGAATTTATGCATCCCTATGTTCATAATATTATTTATAATATCAAGGATTTTGAAACATACTAAGTGCCGATCAGTAGATTAAGTGGATTAAAAAACTTTGGTACATTTACAAATGGAATATTATGCAGCAGAAAGAAAGAAGAAATATCTACCTTCTGTGACAGGATGGATGGAAGGGGAGACTATTATGCGAAGTGAAATAAGCCAGCTGGTGAAAGACAAGTACCATATGGGCTTACTCATAAGAGGAATCTAATGAACAAAATAAACTAATGAGCAAAAAAGAACCAGAGGATAGAATCATGGAATACAGTAGACTGACAGCTGTAAGAGGGGAGGAAATAGATAGGGACTCTTTGAAAGAAGGTGAAGCAATGAGTCAAAAAACATATATGAAGGACCCATGAATATGGACAATTATGTGAGGACTGACTACAAAAGTAGGAGGTAGGGTGGGTGGAGGGTGACAAAAGGGGAAAAATCAGGATAAGTAATAAAACATTAAAAAAATAAAAAATTAAGTCATAGAAGACTGTAAACATGATTCTAGTTTTTATGTTCAGAAACATGCAAAACTAAACAACTGTGTATGAAAATATGTGGCAACACACAAAAAAATATATATTAAAAATTAAAAATGGTAGCCCTGGCTGGTGTGGCTCAGGGGACTGAGTGCCAGCCTTCCACCAAAGGGTTGCCAGTTTGATTGCCAAGCTAGGGCACATATCTGTGTTGTGGGCAGGTCCCCAGCAGCAGGTGCATGACATGCAACCATACACTGATGTCTTTCTCTTCCTCTCTTTATCCCCCATTTCCCCTCTCTAAAAATAAATAAATAAATACATTCATTCATTCAAAATTGTGGTAAAAGGGAGAAAACAGCTTGAAATATAAGAGGGAGACAGAAAAACTTCAGAGATATCGCTACTTTTTCTTAAAACAGGGTGGTGAACACACAGCAGTCAGGGCATTATTTATTGTATCTTATAGACACTTAATATGTAAATATTCCTTTGTACCTATTCAATATTTCATTTAAAAATTGAAAAGAAATAGCCCTGGCTGGTGTAGCTCAGTGGACTAAGCATGGGCTGCAAACCAAAGGGTTGCCAGTTCAATTTCCAGTCAAGGTACATGCCTGGGTTGTGGGCCAGGTCCCCAATGAGGGCCACATGAGAGGAAACCACACACTGATGTTTCTCTCTCTCTCTTTCTCTCTCTTTTTCCCTCTCTCTAAAAATAAATAAATAAAATCTTTAAAATTTTTTGAAAAAAATAAGGAGGAAGTGGGAAAAAACTACTGTATAAGACAGTTGCCCTTTTCTCTCCTGTTTGCTTTATTGCTTCTATCACTTCCTTTTAGTCTTCATCTAGAGATAAAGTGTTCCTTGAATAACCTTACCTACTCTTGGGGCTTCGACCACATTATCTTTCTAATCTTCAAATCTCCCATATGTCTAATGCCTAAAAGGAGGCTGCCTTCTTTTCTGAGTTGGGATAGATATTTCCAGCTTCCAAGTATATATGAGGTCAGCCCCCCAAAAGTTCAACCATTGTTAATATAACAAGAATGGTTTGAAGGACATCAATATAAACTGGCAGCTAAAAAGACTGCACTGGAATGTGCATGCTTGAACCATGACACCTTCACTGTACTATTAAGTGGAGGTGGTAGAGTAAGCACATGTACTGTGTGGGTAAGTGGAGGCAGAAGATGCCATTGAGTGAGCATATATACTGTGTGGATGTCACATTCAAAATGACTGACTGAGTAGAGCAACAAATCTGCATCAAATTTTGCATTATGCTTGAACATTCCTCCATGGAAAGTATTCAGATGATTCAGAAAGCTGCAGCTATGGGCAACTGATGAAAAGCAATGTACCTGCTCATGCATCATGTCTCATAGTTTTTTGGCAAAATATCAAATTACCCAAGTGACTCAGCCCTGCCACAGGCCAGATTTGAAGCCCTGTGACTTCTGGCTTTGCCCAAAACTACAATCATCTTTGAAAGAGAAGAGATTTCAGACTGTTGATAAGATTCCAGAAAATATGATGGGGCAGCTAATGGCAATGGGGAGAACTGTGTGTGGTCCCAAGGTGCCTACTTGGAATGGAACTGAGGTGTCATTGTCCTGTGTACAATGTTTCTTGTATCTGGTATCTTCTTCAATAAATGTCTCTATTTTTCATGCTGCATGGCTGGATACTTTCTGAACAGTTGTATCTCCACTTGTAACCCATAAATTTAAATTAAAACTTAAATGCTGAAGATTAGAAACATTACATTTTTTTCTAAAACTTATTTTTACTATATTCTAATCTTAGTTAATAATATCATCATTCCATAGACTCTTAAGCCAAAATTCTTGATGGTTCCTTTTCTTTCACTTCCCATATCTATTCAGTCACCAAGTCCTGTTAATTTTATTTCAGCAACAGTAAAGTTGGATTCAAAGACATTATCTGAACTCAGATTCTTATTCTTACTCAGAACATTTAAGAACCAATTGTTTATTTTGCCACTTGTCTCTCTACTTCATCCCACGCATCACCAATTACTTGCTTAAAAAATAGTATTTGTTTTTTCCCTTCTTAAAGCCCTTCAAATGATTTCCATCTGATCTAAAATAAAATCCAAACTCCCTACCCTGCCATAAAACTCCCTCCAAAATTTAACTCAGACCTAAGTCTCAAATTTCATCATTTATTTCTTTCCTATACAATCTGCTCCAGACACATTGAACTTTTCACCATTTGCTCCCTTTATATTTTCCCACTTCCTCACCAAATTCTCCAACAACATCCTTTTAAGACTCAGCTCAAGACCTGACTGGTGTAGCTCAGGGGACTGAGTGTGGGCCTGTGAACCACAAGTTGCTATTCGATTCCCAGTCAGGACACATGCTTGGGTTGCAGGCCAGGTACCCAGCAAGGGGCGTGCAAGAGGCAACCATACATCGATGTTCCTCTCCCTCTCTTTCTCCTTCCCTTCCCCTCTCTCTAAAAATAAATAAAATCTAATAACACTAATAATAAAAAGACTCAGCTCAAACATAACTTCTATGAAGTCCTTTTTACATTTTCCCAGGAAAAATTAGTTCCTTCTTCTTCAGTGATTCCTTGGTACTGTTTCTATTCCTGTTATACATTTATAACAAAGTACTCAAATTTCCTTTGTAGACATCTGAATTCTACCAGACTCTGAGCTCCTCCAGGTGTTCTTTGAATTAGAAATTCTCAACAAGTGGCTAGCATAAAGTAGCCAATAAAAGGGTACTGAATAAATAAATGTGTAATCTAAAAGGTAGAATCCACATTCCTTTATCTTATTGAATATCTAGGTTATTTTCCACACATACATAAAAAGATGCAATGAAGTAAAGACCATATAGTATAGTAATTAAAAGTGTAAGCCCTGTTCTAATTAAGATGGTAGATTAAGTGTACATCTACTTTTGTTGCCTTCTTACTCAGCTAAAGATAAAAATAAAGGGTTGGTTTTCTTCTTTTTTTGAAGGCATAAACCCACAAGGATGAGAGGAAAGTAGAAAAGGACAACAAGGGCAACAAAATTTGGCAAGTGGTTGAATGAGAGGAAAAGTATTAAGTTAACCTCAGAAAATGTAATCCTAAATTGGTGACCAGGACACCCAAGAAATGACCTAATTTGTATTACAAACACCCAAAGACTCAGGAATTGGTGCTTTTAGGTGCTTCTGGAAGTGAAGATGTAGAGAAGAATGTAAAATAAGGAGAGCTACTGAAGCAGAAAGACCGCTTAATTCCCTCTACCATCCCCAAGAAAAGTCTGTAGGCCTATTCCCAGGAGTAGAAAAAACAAGGTCTTTGGACAGCAAGGAGTATATGGTAAGGTGAATAATGGCCCACCAAAGACGACAATATTCTGATTCCTGGAACCAGTGAATACACACCCTCTTACTAGAGTAAGAGGCTTTGTAGATGTGATTAAATTAATGACCTTATAATGGGAAGATTACCCCATATTATCTAAATGGGCCTAATCCAATCACATGATTCTTTAAAATCAAGAAATCTTTCCTGGGCTGTGGTCAGAGGGAGATGTGACCAGAGAAGACATCAGAGAAATGTTATACAACTAGCTATAAGAATAAGAAAGGGGGTCATAAGCCAAGGACTACCAGTGGCCTCTAGGAGCTGGAAAAGAAAAGGAAATTGATTCTTTCTCACAGCCTCCAGAAAGATTAAGCTGTTCTGACAATATTTTTATTTTAGCCCAGTAAAACCCATATTAGACTTCTAAATCACAGAACTGTGATTAAGTTTGCATTGGTTTAAGCTACTAAGTTTGTGGCCATTTGGTAAAGTAGCAGTAAAAACTACACACAAGGACCATATTGAAAACATTGTGGGGAGTGGGGTAAAAAAAATATATACATATTAGATACTGCAACCCCTAGCCCTTTTCTTTCATCAGTTTTCAAAATCCTACAGCCAGGTCTTCTTTGTCCTCCAGGCAAGAGTCTAGAACAAACTTCTCCTAGGAATTCTACTTAGATCTAAATGCCATTAAAGGTTCCAACTATGGTAGAAACTATGTTATTTGTTCACCGAAATCTAGTTGCTTTACCTACCAGACATACAATTCAACAATATTTTCCATTCTCCCTTGAATTTAGGGGAAGCCATACAACTCATTTCTGGCCAATGGAATGTGGCTGGTGGATGCAGTATGCCATAGCTGAAGGCCAATTGTGCATTCAAAGCCGTCACAGCCATCAATGTTGATAACCTGAAACTGGCCATCACTGTAGCAAACACTACAAATTAGAGCTTTTTTCTCCCTGGTAAGCCAGTTGTTAAAAATATGTTTATCATCTAAGCCTCACCCATAAAAATTTCTGCTCAATCTTTTGTATTAGTTAGATGCAGAAGTTCCTTTGATCCTTATCAAGAATGACCAAAAAAAAAAAAAAATGCCCACAGAGAAGGTTCTAGCTGATCAAGACCACCAAAATTAGACTTTACATGCGTGAGTAATAAGCTTTTATTGTGTTAAGCCACTAAGATTTGGGAGATTGTTGTTATACCAATTGTAATTCTTAAATTATCTAAACTGCCTGATCATCTCAAGTAAAGCTCATGTAGACAACCTCTAATCACAAATGCAGAGCTTCCAGTTAGTATTCAGTATCCTAGCCTTAGACAGGAGCAGTCAACCAAGGACATTGGACATTTAACATAAAAGCTAAAAATGAAATGTGGGAAAAGCAACTCAGAGAAAACAAAGTAAGTAGGGAGAAGAAAATTTTAAAATTCATACCATTAATATCAGAGAGGTAAGAAAGATAATGCAACTATGAAATAAGAAAGGAATATTAGAAAACAGTAACACTTGGAGATTAAAAGGGAACTCATGGAAATTGAAAATAAAAGAATAAATTTTAAGACACATAAGAAAAACTGAAATATAAACTTGAGAAAATCATCCCAAAAATGGAGTCAAGGGCAAAAAAGTAGAAAACAGAAGAGAAAGGGTAAGACAGCAGAACAATCCAGAGAAATTCTGAATAAAAGATTCATAAAGAGAACACAGAAACAGAAAATTTTCAACCAGAGAGGACAAGAGTTTTCAGAATAAAAATGCCCATCTAGTAGCCATCACAATGAATGGAAACTGACTCATAGCAAGGATCTGTGAAACTTTAGAAACTACAAACAAGAGTCTATGTACTTTCTGGACAGTAAAACATCATACACAAAGAGTTATCAGAATTGTTACAGGTTTTTGACAAGTAATAGTGGAAACTAAAAGGCATGGAGCAATGCCTTCAAAACTGAAGATCAAAATGCAGTCTGATCAGATTCCTAATACTACAGTTTCACCACTGAAGTCAAGAGGTACATTCCATTAGTCACAACTCCTAAATTACGTTAGTCTAAAGACAACTAGAGTTACAAACTCTAAATATTTCTCAATGCATTAATGGAAAATAAATTGTAAAATTCAGTAACCCACTAGTAAAACTTTCTCTTTTCCTACGTTCCTTTCCTGTCCTTATATATGTCATAAAAGTGATTTTCAAAACCAAAATTTCCCTCTTAATCCAATAATAAATACATCATTATCCTTAGCCCGCCCTCCCACATACATTCAAAGGAGAATTTTTTCCTAAATGTATTCATTCACTCCACTAGATGTTAGAAGGTTGAGGATTACCAAGATGAAAAAGAAACAGATCTTTTCTCAGAGCTTCACACATGAAATAAAATATGAATATAACTACTTTAAACCTTTATTTAGTGTTTTATATCTTGTTCTTTTAATATTCAGAAAAAGAAATAAATCTTTTTTTGGACTCCCAACTAAGATAGAGGCATAGGTAGATATACTTTGCCTCTTTGTACAACCAATAGAAGGGCAAAAACAAATTTAAAAACAAAGAATAACCAGAACTGCCAGAAAGCCAAACTGTATGAAAGTCTGACAACCAAGGAGTTAAAGAAGAAACCTATACTCAGACTGGTAGGAGGGGTGGATACAGGCAGCAAGGGTGGAGAGGACTCCAGGCTAGGCAGCAGCTGAATTGAGAAGGGCAAGGTGGCAGACCAGGTGGTCCTACGTTTGCATGCAGATAAACTGGGAGGGACAACTGGGGAGCAAGACAGACTACGTAACACAGTCTTCCAGCACCATTGAAATAATACCTCAAAACCTCTGGCTATAAAAACCAGTGGGGGTTGATGCTGCAGAAGAAACTCAGAGCCTCACAAGAGAATTTGTTGGAGAGACCCACAGGGTCTTAGAATGTACACAAGCCCACTCACTGGGAATCAGCACCAGAAGGGCCCAATTTGCTTGTGGGTAACAGGGGAAGTGACCAAGCCAGGTGAGAGCCAAGCAAGTGGCACTGTTCCCTCTTGGACCCCTCCCCCACAGACAGCACCACAAAGCAGCAAAGTCGGTTGCCCCATCCTGGCAAATACCTAAGGCTCTACTGCTTACAATGTAACAGGTGCATGGAGACAAAGAAATATGGCCCAAATGAAAGAAAAGATGAAAACTCCAAAAATAGAACTAAGCGATACCAACCTACCAGATACAGAGTTCAAAATACTGGTACTCAGGAAGCTCATAGAAATGATTTAGTATGGCTGCGAAATGGAGGAAGAAGTGAAGGCAATGCAAAGTGAAATAAAGAAAAATGTACAGTGAATCAACAGTGACAGGAAGGAAACAGGGATTCAAATCAATGACTTGGAGCAGAAGCAAGAAATAAACATTCAACCAGAACAGAATGAAGAAACAAGAATTCGAAAAAATGAGGAGAGGCTTAGAGACATCTGGGACAACTTTAAATGTTCTAACATTTGAATCATAGGGGTGCCAGAGGGAGAAAGGAAGAACAAGACATTGAAAACTTATTTGAAAACATAGTGCAGAACTTTTCCAATCTGGCAAAGGAAACAGATTTCTAGGAAGTCCAGGAAGCTCAGAGAGTCCCAAAGAAGTTGGACCCAAGGAAGCACACACCAAGGCACATCATAATTCCATTATCCAAGATTAAAGAGAAGGAGAGAATCTGAAAAGCAGCAAGAGAAAAGGAGACAGCTACCTACAAAGGATTTCCCATAAGACTATCAAGCTGATTTCTCAAAAGAAAACTTGCAGGCAAGAAGGGGCTGGAAAGAAGTATTCCAAGTCATGAAGGGCAAGGACCTACATCTAAGATTACTCTATCCAGCAAAGCTATCATTTCGAATGCAAGGGCAGATAAAGTACTTCCCAGATAAAGTCAAATTAAATCACCAAGCCCTAATTATATGAAAAGTTAAAGGTACTTATCAAAGAAATAGAATATCAAAGATACAAACAGTAAAATGACAACAAACTCACAACTATAAACAACCAAACTTAAAAACCAAAAACAAACTAAGCAAACAACTAGAACAGGAATAGAATCACAGAAATGGAGATCACATGGAGGGTCATCAGTGGGGAGGAGGAAGTGGAGAATGTGGGTGGAAATTACAAGGAATAAGAAGCATAAATGGTAGATACAAAATAGATGGGGGAAGTTAAGAATAATATGGGAAATGGAGAAGTCAAAGAACTTATATGTATGATCCACAGACATGAACTAAGGTGGGGGAATGCTGGTGGGAAGGTGGGTACAGGGCACAGGGGAATAAAGGGGAGAAAAATTAGGAAAATTGTAATAGCACAATCAATAAAATATATTTGAAAACAAAGAAACAGATATCTTTATAATTAAAATTAGAGGGTAATCCTTGATATATTAGTACAAATAATACATAATAGTATAAATAGTAAGGAGGAATAATGACTTTCAGCAGCAAGAAAGTGACAGACATTTAGGAAGGTCCATAAAGAGTAGGTGATTTCTGGCCAGGTGGCTCAGTTGATTAGATTATTGTCCCTTGCACCAAAGGTTTTGGGTTTGATCCCCCATCAGGGCACATACCTGGGTTGAGGGTTCGATCCCCAATTAGGATGCTTACTGGAGGCAACCAATTGATGTTTCTCTCTCACACAAATGTTCCTGTCTCTCCCTCTCTCTCTTTCTAAAAATCAGTGAACGTATCCTCAGATGAAGATTAAAAAATAGGTATTGATGTAATTAAAAAATGCAGACAATAGGCAGGTTAAAGTTGCCCACTGGAAGCAGAAAAAAATTTGGACAAAAGAATGAAATCAGGAAAACAAAGAGCATGTGGGAAATAATTACTTCTTTGCACATTAAAATGAAGCAAAGTCTAAAGACTAAGCTACACAGCACTCCAACAATTAGTAATCAGGACAAAGAGAAGGCTCCAGCAAAAAAAATTCCATGAGCGTGATTTTTTTTGTGGGAGGCAGGCATCTCCCAAGCAGTAAGTACTGCTAGAAACTCTGTGTATGTGCCTAGGCCTCACTTCAGCATGAGTGCATAAAGAACAAGTGATCAGGATGCAAGGAGCTTTATATCCCAAACAAGGGAAGAAGGCACCTACAACAGAAACTGTATTAGCACTTTCATTAAATTTCTTTAAAGGATGCTATGCTATTTCCCCTTAGAGTATAAAAAATGTATTTGAGGCCCTGGCTGGTGTAGCTCAGTGGATTGAGTGCAGGCCTGTGAACCAGACAATCGCGGTTCAATTCCCAGTCAGGGCACATGCATGGGTTGCAGGTCGGATCCCTGCAGGCCAGTTCCCAGCAGGGGACCCATGAAAGGCAACCATACATTGATGTTTCTCCTCCTCTCTCATTCCCTTCCCCTCTAAAGATAAATAAATAAAAATCTTTAAAAAAGTGTATTTGAAATGCTTAGCACAACAAAGAAGGCACTTAATAAATGGAAACTATTATCATTCTAAAACTATCATCTCCAATACTAAGATGTTTTCAGTATCAGGGGCAAGACCCTATTATTTAAATTAAATAAAAAATAGCTGAGATGATAATATATTGTATTTGAATATTAAAGAGAGACACTGAGTCATGGTAGCAAATGAAAAGGCCCGAGAACTCAAAAACAAGGTAAAATTTTAGATTAAAAAGTTGGAGTTAAAGTTTCGAGACAATTCAATGGCAAAAAAAATAGTCTTTTCAACAAATGGTGCTGGAAAAACTGAATATCCATATACGAAAAAAATGAATTTATATCCCTACCTCATACCATACATAAACTAACTCAAAATGGATCTTAGACATAAATATAAGAACTAAAACTAATAGTTATTAATCTTTATGACCCTGGATTAGACATAGCTTTCTTAGATATAACAACACCAAAAAGCAAAATCAAATAAAAAATTAACAAACTGGATGACATCAAAATTTGAAACCACAACTACAAATGACAGCAACAGGAAAGTGAAAACAACCAATATAATAGAAAATATCTGCAAGTCATGTATCTGATATGGAATTTGCATCCATAATATATAAAGAACCCACATAGTTCAAAAATAAAACAACAAAAACACAACTTAAAGATGGGCAAAGATCCTAACAGATTTTTTAAAGACATGTAAATAGCCAATAATCACTTGAAAAGATGATCAAAATTATCTGACACTAAGAAAATATGAATCAAATTCATAATGGCATGTTACTTGACATCCACCAGGATGACCAGAATAAAAAAAAAAACAGACCATAGCAAAAGTTAATGAGAACATGGAGAAATTGAAACCCTCATACATAGCAGATGGCAATATAAAATGGTACAGTCACTTTGGAAAACAGTGTGATCTTCAAACAAGTAAGCACAGAGTTACCATAAAACCTAGCAATTTCACTTCTAGATCACACCCAAGAAAAATGAAAACAAATGTTCACACAAAAAGTTCATATGAATTCACATGAATGTCATAGCAGAATTACTCCTAGTAGCCAAAAAGTTGAAACAACTCAAACATCCATCAACTGATAGAGGGGTAAACAAAATGTGGTGCAACTACATAATGAAATATTACATAGCCATAAAAATAAACAAAGTGTAACATGGGTGAATCAATAAAGTTATCATGCTAAGTGAAAGAAGCCAGTCACAAAAGACTACATATTTCATGTTCCATTCATCTGAAATGTCTAGAATAAGCAAATCTGTAGACACAAAATAGATTAACAGTTGTCAGCAGCTGGAAGGGATTGGGGATTAACTGTTAATGAGTATTAGGTTTCACCTGGTTTGATGAAAATATTCTAAACTTAGGTAATGATAATGGCTACACAATGGTGAAAACAATAAAGACTATTGAATTATATACTTTTGGTGGGCAAATTGTATAGTATGTGAATTACATCTTAATAAAGATTTTTTAAGGTTAGATAATTCTTTTTTAAAAAGCTGAGGCCAGTTTTATCACAATACTTTTTCCTTAAAAAGTCTCCTTATAGATATATTCTCAGAAAGAATACTGAAGGATATTATATTTTGTAGTTAGGAAGTTCGTTCCCAAATAAGGCTCACATAATTTAAACACTGCAGTCTTTGAAAATAAAAATAAAAGAAGCAATTCAGTCTGAAGAAATACAAAGAGTAACTGAAAACAATCTTTGGAATGTTCTACAGTTCCCTTAGATACATAATCTTCCAAATTTTTGTTTGGGGAAAATGAAAAAGTTCTGGAGATAAATGATGGCGATGCTGCACACAATGTGAGTGTACTTACTGCCATGGGACTGTACATTTAAAATGATAAATTTTATTATGTATATTTTATTACTGTAAAAAATTAGTTTAAACAATCACACTAAGCTATATTAATGACAGGAAATAGTAAGATATATAATTTAGTGGGATGAACTCCAGACCTTTCCCACTTAGCACACAGGAATCGAAATAATCAATGGATCTGGCACACTGACAAAGAGTCCTTTACTCCAGGACAACAAAGAGAACAATGACTGACAGCTAGTGATTCTTGTAATTACACCAGATTTCAACCAAGGAAGGAAAGATGTAAATGCTTCTCAGCACAATAATAAAAGTAGTTTAGTGAACTTCACATTAACTTTGCAGCCATCCCTACAGTTAAGGCTGTGAGATGTCTGAGAAAAAGAAATGTTTTTTTTTTTCTTCTCACGTTGTTTTACTTCTCAGGTATCTTAGGAAACAGAACCAGCTTGATTGATCCTTGGTCTAATTCGTATAGAGGCTGCAGAGAACTGCAGCACTCACTTTGCTTTTATTCATTGGTTAAGTACTCCAACCTTTCCACAGCCTAAGATAACTGGCTGGAAAAGAAAATCACTGAGCAGAAGAGAGCATCTCTACCTCTCCTGCAGAGGCCAGAGGCATTGTTCACTTGTGTAAATTACAAGGAAGATCCAAGGAGAAATATTTCTTGTAGAAAGCAGGTTGGGAATAATGTAATCAGACTGAAAGGTTTAAAGAAGGGGCTGCATGATTTGCATGCAGGCCCGATCTGGCCCTATCTTTCTCCCCCACCCTATCTTTTGCCACCCTTTCCTGTAATCACTCAGCTTGCCTTCTTGTTCTTCCTCAATAGGTCATGTTTGGTTCCATATGAGGAATCCTGGATCTCTGTCAGATACATTCTTTCCTCAAGTGTTTTCACACACTCCCTTACCTCATTCTTTTTTTTTTAAGAATATTTTATTTATTATGCTATTACAGTTGTCCCATTTTTTTCTCCCCTTTATTTCCCTCTGCCCTGCACCCTCCCTTCCACCAGCACTGTCCACCTTAGTTCATGTCCATGGGTTGTACATATAAGCTCTTTGGCTTCTACATTTCCTATACTATTCTTAACCTCCCCCTCTCTATTTTGTACCTACCAATTATGTTTCTTATTCCTTGTACCTTTTCCTCCATTCTTTTTTCAAATGTCAGGTCCACAAAGAGGCTTTCCTTGATTATCTTATCTAATATAGACCCTCCCCCATACTATATCCCTTTACACCATTTCATTTTTCTTCATAGACTAATCACAATCTTACATAACTTATTGTCTGTCTCCTATCGCTAGAATGTAAACTCACATTACTCAGCACAATGTTACCAGTGTTTGAAAAAGGGTCATACAAAAATAGATATTTGTTGAAAAAATATGGGCAGAGAAAAGAGAATGTAATGCTCAGGTCAGGTAATATGCAAAAAGGCTACTTCTCAAGGGACTGTCTAGAAGTGACTGCCCTAGGAGTCTTAAGAACTAAACACCTGTTAGCTAATGATGGCCTTTATTCTTCCTATCCTGCAACATCCTTTCTGAGGGTTGCCTGATCCTTCAGTGAAGAAAGTTTTGCACTTATGTTGCAGTATAAAGAATTTGGTAAGGGGAAAACTGAAAGGAGAGAATGGGCAAGGATGTGAGAGTTTTATATAACAATATTCTTGAAGGGGTCTGGCTTCTCTAGCTGGTCTACAACTCAGAATCACCTTGGCTTATTAGTAGCAGTTAAGAGATTCCTAACCCACAAGTACAAAGTCAACTCCAAGTGCTAAAGACGAGAATAAATTCTGATTTTCCAACACAACTTAGCAAATAGTTCCCTCCAGAATCAGAAAAGGGAAGAGCCCTGATACACTCAGTTTATATAGGAGTTCAATTTTGTAAAAGAAAAAGAGCTACAAAGAGAAAAATATGTGCAAATTATTAAAGGGCTATTAGTATATATTAAGGTATTTTTAAACAATTTAACAGAGAAGCCAGACATTAACATATTTGGTTATCTTAAAGCCAGAAATGTTCAATAAATCCACCTACAGCTTTGATGCATTCATTCGGTGTTATCAATGTCTAAAAAGTGTTTACTTTTCACTGGGGCATTCTGAAAAGGTATATGAAGACTGGAAGAACTACATCTATATATTAATAGTTATCTGTGGATAATGAAATCAAGGGTGACCTTATGGATCTAAATACTTAAATATTTTCCACATAATCACAAAAAAGAAACACATTTAAAAATTAAAACAATAATGTAACTATCAACGACTTTGCTAAAGAAACAAATAGAGCCACTCTAAAGAAGGCCTTCCTCTGCGTAGAAAGGCAGAGGAACTATCTGTAACACTGCCCAATTTATAACCCTTCCCCTAAAGCCAAGAATCATTGTATGTTCAATATTTTATTTCCTCCTTTAATTTTCAACAGGTTAAACTTAAATGTCTTTAAAAGCAAGTCTTCAAGCATACCACGTACAAAAACTGTGATCATTAGCAGAATAGAAATTTTCACTGATCCTTTGATGTAAGAAATACCTCAAACTAATATCTTTTGTGTGACATATTCAGAATCACATATTTTCAAGAACCATTCCTGATATTAACAGTCTCAGAAGCAATCTAAAATTACAGAGAAGAAGAAAGTAGTATCTATTCAAAAGAAGTAACATGAACTAATACAGGGGGACTAGTGGAAATTTGCTTTTCTACCTAACATCTACTCCTCTCTTCCACAATACCAATTTTATTCATGTTTCTATCCTCATCCTCAGCTCCATGGGTAGATCCTAATTAGTGTAAGCTATTATTGGCCCTGGGTAGGACTAATCAGACTGAAGAGAAAGATATATTCTTGGACTGGAGGAACAGATCACTCTTATGGATTGAACTGATTACTGCTGATTTCAAGGAGGAAATCAGCCTTTGGACATCAACTTTGTGAAGAGCCAGGTAAAGAAAGAAACTGGATCTAGAATGAAGTCATTGACTTGCTGAATCAAATAATTTTGGAACCTATCTATTGCTCTTGTACCACCTATGATGTGTACTAACAGTTCCTTTTAAGTAAAAGACTCAGGCTACATAAAACCCAATTTATGTACCTAATAGCATCTTAACTAATGTGAAAAAAAAAAACAAATCACTTGGAATTATCTTCTTAATAAAACAGCCTAAATACTATGTGTTAATATAATATGTATTAACACCTTAATTAATACTTAGAACTGCTGACACTTCTATCTTCATCATAAAATAAGTTTAACTATCCCATCTGCCATCGTCTTAACAGTCACTAAAAAAGACATCAACAAACATGGATGCATCTTTCTTAAGGATTTTTTAAAAAGGAAAACAAAGTTATACTTTCAATATTTTATATCTGTCACGTAAACAAATTGAAAAAAGAAAATTAATCTTAGAGTTTCTTCTAGGATTTTCATTTCATTGACAAATAACTGGATACAGTTTATAAGTATAAGAAAATTGAGTCCTATATGTAACAGTTTGAAAACTTCCCTGTTTGTATATGTGTGTGTGAACGCTCCCACAAGTATACATATACAATCTTTTAAATCAGTGGAAACAGATAATTCATATAAAAGAGAAACACTTTTTACTTCATTAAAGTGATTCACCAAAGGATATATCATGGTTCATTAATAACACAGAAATCATAACCCAAGGTTTTTTTTCTTGTTTGATGACTAGGTAAGAATATATCTGGTTTAAGAAATATTAGTTTTATTAGTTATTTATAGTAATACACAACTATTGCCAGGCAAATATTAAAAGACTAAAGTTTACTGCTGCCAAGTCACTGTGGCCAAGCTTTAATTTAAAGAGACAAACCAAGAAAAACATCTGAACTTATGCAGACATAGTTCAAGGATATAGAAGGCAAAAACAAAAGAGAATGTATTATTCTGAGTCTACTCTTGAATTCTTAATGTCAAATTCTAGCAGAATGAACCAAAAACTTCAGTTTAGCCAAATATGTGGTGACTTCATGTGCCTCACACATAATAGCAGCTTGGAGACACAATCAAATCTAAAACTTAATTACAGCAGGAAATGGAAATCTGCACTATAAAAGGGTAACACTGAAATAATGAACCAAAAACCAATGCAGGAGGGGAAGCTGGCTGGCTAATGTTTAAGCATTTTTCAAACTGCTTAGTGTTAAACCATTATTACATTTAACCCAACAACATCTCTAAATACTGCTTAATAAATTAAACTCAAAAGTGTCAATCTTACTGAATATATAGTTAAGAGATTTCTTTCAATTTAAAATAGAAACAGTTGAAGTAATGGCTATTCTATCATTACATTTATCCTAAAGGCATGGATTCTGAAAACCTACTGTCAATGAAGGACTAAATCTTAAGAATTGGAAGGAAACTTAGAAGGTCACTTATAATCCAAACTTTATCGCAAGCTAGGAGACTCTAACAAATACATTAGCACAGATTTATTGAGAGTTCTCTATATTCAAGACTCAATTTGATTGCTGGTGGTGACACAAATAAATCTTAAACCTGATACCTTACTTCAAGGAATCTATAGAATGCCCCAAAGGAATTATACACTGTGAAACAGAATATTATACTCTAATACAGATAAAGGTAAAATCCTAAGAACCAAGAGGAGTCTTTCAGCAAGATAAAAGGCTTCAGGGAATGGTTAAGTGATGTCTGAGTTAGGCCTGGAACTAGGGGTGGAATTTAAATATTTGGCAATGGAAGGAAAGGACATTTCAAGCAATGAGAATAAACTCAAATGCCCTTTACCAGAGGTGTCAAACTCATTTTCACTAGGGGCCACATCAGCCTCGAGGCTGCCTTCAAAGGGCCAAATATAATTTGAGGACTGTATAAATGTAACTACTCCTTCACAGTTAGGTGAGAGCTCAGTGCTGCTGCCGGGTAGTAACAAGGTGCCAAGCCTGATAAAATGAGGTTGAGGGTCGAATTTGGCCTGCGGGCCTTATGTTTGCCACCTGTGCCCTGTACAAATACATCCCAGTTCCAACTGCTCTTCCCTTACATATTCTGCTCTTGCCATGCCAATTTTCTTGGTGTTCCTTAACATTTAGGGCAAGTTCTTCAAACAGGCATTGCCACCTCAGGGGCATTGCATTTCCTGCTTCCTCTGCTTGGACTGACCTGCCCCCAGATATCTGCTAGGTGGGCCTTCCCACCTCCTGCAAGTCTTTGATGAAATGCCACCTTCTCAGTGAGAATTTACCTGCCTATATTATTTTAAATTATCATCCTTGCACTCCATCACACTCCCCTGCTTTTTTCCCACAGTACTTATAACTACCTGACACACTACATATTCTATTATACTTATTAGCTTTGTGTTCCCTCCCCACTGAAAAAAATAGAAGTTATGTTTGTTCACCTTCAGATTTTATTTATTTAAAGACTGTATTTGGCCAAGCTCCTAGCACAATACTCTTTTCTGGTTGCCTGCACAGCTCCCGTGCCTACCATGGCCACCATTCAGTGACTGGTAGGAAAATGGCACTTAGTGGAGAGCAAAGGTTTCGATGAGTACATGAAAGAACTAGATGTGGGAATGGCTCTGTGGAAAATGGGTGTCATGGCCAAACCAGACTGTACCATTACTTTTGATGGCAAAAACTTCACCGTAAAAACTGAGAGCACATTGAAAACGACACAGTTCTCATGTAACCTGGGAGAAAAGTTTGAAGAAACTACAACTGATAGCAGAAAAACTCAGACCATCTGCAGCTTCATAGATGGTGCATTTGTTCAACATCAGGAGTGGGATGGGAAGGAAAACAATCACAAGAAAACTGGGAGGTGGGAAAATAGTGGTGGAATGTGTCATGAACTATGTTATCTATATTTGGATCTATGAAAAAGTTGAGTGAAAATTCCATCATCCTTCTGGACAAGAATTAGCTGGGGGGATAAACAAGCTCAGTTCAATGTGCAAATCTCTGCATGCTTTTTTCCCCATTACTGTTCTGTTATCTTCATCACAAACATTTTACATGCAACTATGTCCAAGCATTAGTTTAATTAAGACCAACCCTTTGGTTAGTAAATAAATGTGTTTATGCCCCCCAAAAAGATTTTATTTATTTATTTTTAGAGAGAGGGGAAGGGAAGGAGAAAGAGGAGAGAAATATCAATAAGTGATACATTGACAGGTTGCCTCTAATAGGCCCCCAACTGGGGACCTGGCTTGAAACCCAGGGATGTGCTCTGACTGGGAATCGAGCTGGTGACCTTTCAGTCCCCAGGCCAATGCTCAGTTCCCTGAGTCACACCAGCCAAGACTTATCCCCAGATTTTAAAACACTGCCTGAACCTGGTAGGCATGAAATAAATATTTGTTGACAAACTGACTGAAATAAATGAGTGAAAAGAGATTTCTGCCCCAAACAGCTTATGGTCTGGTAAAGGAAGCAAATATATAAACAAAAGAAATAACCTTACATTATTCCTGAATGACAAAAATACAATTGGCAAAACCCAGTTTATAAAACTAATTACATAAAAACAGCTTCTGGCATCCCTACTTCTACATGACCAGTGACCACTAGATTTGTCTTTATATACCTCTTAGCCTCCTGCCCCCAGTAACAATGTCACTTATGCAAAGGCCAAAAATGACACCAGAGCTGCCCCTGCTGCTAGAACTGCCTCTTTCCACATTAACCTTCACTGCTACCTACTGAGTAAAGGTAAAACATATTCTGCTCCATTGTTAAACAAGAGAAAGATTCCTGGATTCCCAGATTACACTCATTTTTCTGTAGATGGTTAAATTCTAAACTACAGGAATGGTTACACTGATATTATGGATTAGGCAAGAAACCTATTTTTAATATTGCCTAATTATTGAGTGTAGACATGGAAAAGCAAATTTTTTAATTGTTTCATTATCAGACCATACTTTTCTGTATTGCAAATGGATGACACAAGCAAAATGGTTAAGAGAAAGCTCCCTCAATAAAGGCTAGTACTATATTTTAAATAAATGGGTAACAATGTAAAGTGAGAGGCATTTTTTTTTCATCCAGAAGGATCAACTAGAATTCTGTCCTGGATTAATGAATGTATGTAGAACTCTTAAATAAAGAATTAGCATTTAAATTACATTATACTCAAGCCAAATAGTAGTAGAAAATATTCTTTATCACTAGCAAAACCAAAACTACTTAAGGAAACGAGGAATAAGCTCAAGATTTCTCACTTCAACTAACACCTTCACAGACTGAATTATCATTTTAGGCAAAATGACATCTTCACATTTAATTTCTAATGGCAGGAATGATTTCGATCTAGGATTAATTTGCATAAAAGCATTAGCCTTGGCACAATTTAAATATTTAATTGAAAGTTCATTTCTGACTGTAAGCAAATGTCCCAATCACTATGCAATAGTTATATCTCTAAATTAACCCTACTGATGATAGCCCAACTTTTAAGTGTTTTACCTAATGGAGAATTTGGCCTCAGATGGGCACATAATTCTCCATTAACCATTACCAAATTACTTATCTTTACCACCTTAAGATCTCCTGCATTTTTAAACAACATTTACACCTCTAAAATAATTTTACAAATATTACTATTCTTCATACATAGAAAAAAACTATAAATTAGGACAAATTCCCTTACGTAGAAAGATGCCAAATCATAACTTTTAAGTATAGAATCACAGTTATAGCTGGTCAACTACAAAAGTCGCCAGTTATAACAGGAGGAAATAATTTACAGCCACTAAGGAAAAAGTCCAATAAAAATGTAAGCTCCTCACTTATCTTTTTCTTTAACAAGGAGACACGTGAAGTCAAACAGCGCAGTCGATCCCGTATCACAACATACAAGAGACTATACAAAGCGTGCAAATATCAAAAGGCAGGAAGCTGAAGTTCCTGCTCAGTGAGAGGATTACAGTGAACAACAGTAGCCCATCTGTCCATAGAAGAGAAAGAAGTCCACCAAGAAAGGCTGGGAGTCAGAAAGGTGGGGCTACGAGACCAACTAGCTCCGCTGTCTTTCTCAAAAGCTAACAGAAGTCGGCGGTGTCAGGAAGGCGAGAGCGCTCGTGGGCTAGCGGGCGCAGGTGGGCTGAGGCTGCCCGCCCGGGAGGGCCCCGCACCGGAAAGTCTCCAGGGCCTCGACCGCGCAGCCGGGAAACCATCCAGGCAACAGACTGGTGGAGGAGCCGCCTAAGCAAAGCCACGTCGGAGGACAGGGAGCGCAAAGGGTGGTTGGCACCTCGCTCACACCCACCCGGAGGCTGACAGCCCCGCAAGGCAAGGCTGCCAGGGCGCGAGAAGGGCCGCGGCCGCCTGAGGGAGTCGCACTGAGGGCGCTGCCAGCTGCCAACGACTCCCGCTCGCCCATTTCGGCGGCGGCGGGATACTCACGTAAGGCTGGTAGAACTTGGACAGCCTCGGCTTCCCGTGGTTGTTGAAGATGAGGATCGCCTTAATCATGGCTAAGCCGGGCGGATCAGGTGGGCTCTGGAGGCCAGGACGGGGGCGGGTGCGCTATCCCAGCCTCGGGATCTCGCCGCTGATCCTTCCCCACCCGCCCCCTCCGGCACGCGCGCGCGCCCCCGAGTCGTGGGGCGGGGACTTGGAGGGGCGGGGCCCAGGCGGGGCCAGAGCGGGGCTGGCTTGGAGGGAAGCGGAAACACTCCAGGCTGTTACCCTTTTGCCAGAGGGTCACCTGCGAGCTGAGTGGTCCAGGGCGATGCAAGCCACCTTCTCTTTCCCGAGCTGTGTTGCTGTGGGAAAACAGTAGTCACTGTATTAAGGGTTAGGGATCTGCCGCAGGATCGACATAGAGGACCAGCCGACTCCCCCAGCTGTCGCTGCTGGGTTGGGTCCCCTCACTTTGGTGCTCGCTTTTCCACACTCCGGGTCGCAAAGCCCGCCCACTGCACTCGCTGACTCCCCACTTCCGCTCTCGACTCCCGCGGAACAAAATGGCTGAGGAGTCGGAGACTGTGCTGCAGCTCCCTCCCTCAGGCGCAGCTGACAGCGAAGGAGCTGCGGACGTCTCCCCAGGAACAGCCACTCCGGAGCCTCCTTCTTCCGCTGCAGTCTCCCCGGGTACAGAGGAACCTGCCGGCGACACCAAGAAAAAAAGTAATTTTGAAAGTAGTTTCTTTCTGGGCAGAGGTGGAAGGTTTAGATGGCTTCACGGTAGGGATGGCGGCCAGTAAAGAAGCAAAATTTAGAGAGCACGTCCCAGACGTGGTTTTTGACCAGTCAGGATAGAGGAAACGTACTTTTCGGCTTTGAAGACTTTTGAATATCGTCCCTCTTAAAGCCGTTACTGGAGGTACCTTGGCAGTGTGGTGTCCAGTACTTAAATTAACTTGCCACAGTATTTACGACACTGCACTCTAACTTGCAGTTGGCCGGACGTCGAACTGAGTGGGATCTCGGTAGCTCTAGGTACTTTACACGATACCTAATTATTAGAATAATGATTTAAGATCATAGGGATGGTGGGTGGCACGTGTGGATTAGAATCCCCGCCTTCCTACTAGTTGCAGTTTTTTATACAAATTGCGTGTGAATTCACTTCTTGAACCAAAAAACTGAAATTTTGCCCAGAATGAAGAAATGCTAAGGGAAAACTAGTGGCATAGGAATCGCCTTTAAAAACAAAAATTTTTGGAGCCTTTGTGAATCATTTCATTGCTTGAACTAGCAGTCATCAACCCTGTATTGCTTGAGAATTAGTTTGCCATTGTAAAATACAGAAATTCCTAAATTTACTTGTTCTGGGGTGCTTTGTGTACAGTTGCTTATGAGAAAATCAGCAAATCAACACCTATAATTCAGAGGTTGACCCTGGGACTCAGACAAGTTTTCTCAGTCCAGAGTCTTAGTGTAGATATTGGCATATTTTCTGCTTAGTGATCTCAAGGCCTCTCCTCAGAATTCAGTTTCTTCTGCCATGAAGGATAGTTGTCTCTCTCAGCACTGTCCCCCTTTAAAGTTACACTGCTTCTACATTTGGGGGAAATCTGATCTATCATTTCCAAATGATGCATTACTAGAGAAACAAGCCCTTGATTCTTTTTATAGATAACCACTACAGTCTTTCTTCAGAAGAATTCCATGAGTTTTATAGATTTTATTCCCCCCACCCCGCTTTTTTTTTTCCATTTTGCTGTGAGCAGTAACGTACTTTCAGATGGCTTGTTTTCATCTCTGACAGTCTTAGTCAAGAGTTTCCTACTTAATGCTGAAGATAGCATTCTAAAACTGGCTAAAAAATAATGACCTGTAACTGGGATATGGCTTGAGGTTATATAGCATGTTTTCTTTGGTTTGCACAGTGTATGTATGTGTGTCTGTATGTGTGTTTGTGTATATACACCATCATTTAAAAAATGGCTCTTTTTCTGACTTCCATGAGCTTTGTGTTTGCCTCTCTCAAGTTTATTTAGTTTCCTTGGTAGAAACTAAGTTTCTAGTTTCTAGCTATTGAATTTCTACCCTGAAAGTGTCATCCTTTTTTGAGGATGCCTTCTGATGAAAGGAGCTTAGCCAATGCATTCATATGCTCCACATCTGGTTTAATCTATGGAACAAAAATTAAAACAAAACGAGGTTCTTGGTCTTGGCTTCACATTAGGATCACCTGGGAGAGCTTTTGAACATACCTATGCCCAAGACCCTGCTTTAAACATACTCTAATTTAAGTCATGTGGACACCTGTATTCTTGTAAATTAAATTGTTACCTCAGTTGATTCCAGTGCTTACTAGAGTTGAGAACTACAAGCAAATCACCTTTAGAGTTAAAAAAAGTTATAATTAAAATAAATGTGTCCTCCTTTAGCTCCTTGCCCTTAAATTTTTTTTCATTCAATAGTAAAATTCACAGTATTTTCTGCTTCACTTTCTTGAAATGCCCAGTTGCATCTGAGTTGTTGGTAGCCTCAGGGGATTGAGGGAGTATGGAAGTGAGTTATTCAAAATTCCTTCATTTATCTTCCAATTTATTCCTCTTCTCTAAATAACTGAAGCTAGAATTTTTAAGCAGAAAAAGGAATACAAAATTTAGCAGGGAAAAATACTGTGTGTATTTTGTGCTCTAAGTGCCTTCATTATAAGGGGTAAACTTGAATATATTTATCTCTGACTCCCTTAGGTCCCAGTTTTTTAATACTACTGAATGGGACTAGAGGGATGTATTAGAACAGAATTAACTTTAGGGGGCAGCAATACACTATTTTGCTTTCAGTGTTGCTTTTGAGTGTAGATAGACTTTTTCCTTTTTATTGAATTTACTGGGGTGACATTGTTTAATAAAATTATATAGGTTTCAAGTGTACAATTCTGTAATACATCATCTGTATATTGTATTATTTGTTCACCACCTCCCTTTTCTTTTTTAAAAGCATAGTACGTTCAGGAGACAGATTCATAGTTTGGGTTTGTATTTTGGATTATTGAAACCTTTAATTTCTCTAACTGAAACTTTTTGGCTCCTAGTTGTATTTTCTTTCTAATAATTATTGTGTTAAGGTGTTTTTTAGGAAATTTGGTGTTTGCAACAAGCACAAATAAAACAAAATAATTACCTATATTGTCATTACTGAGAAGTAGCATTTTGGTGCATATTCCCCATTCATATGAATTTGTGTTTGTGATGGTTTTAATGAAATTGAGGCTTTATTATACGTACTGGTTTATACTTAGTACATTTTGATAACTTTTTCTTAGTGTTAAATATGTTTTTGTAATATGTGTTCTTTAATGGCACCTTCTAACCTAAAGGTTCAGTGAGTATGAGTTGTGAGCTGATACTGTTCTAAACACTTTATGTATATTAATTCACTTAATCCTCAAAACAACCTTATGAGATAGGTGCTATCATCTTAATTTTACAAGTGGAGAAACTCTGGCACAGAAAGACTAAAGAGTTTATATCCCTAGCAAGTGACAGAGCTAGGATTTTGAAACCAGAGATTTTAGAGTGTGTGTTCTTTACTGAATTATATAAATTCTATCATAGACTATAATATCCTTTATTTAACTAATGCTGTCTAAGTATCCTTGTTGGCAAACCGTGGCTGGGTGGCTCAGTTGATTAGAGCATCACCCCATATACCAAGGTTGCAGGTTCAATCCTCTGTCAGGGCACATACAAGAATCAACCATGAATGGGTAAATAAGTGGAACAATGAATGTTTCTCTCTCAAGCTCCCTCCCTCCCTTCTTCCCTCTAAAAAAAATATCTATCCTTATCTTTACCTCTGTGTGTGTGTCTCTCCCCCCATATATATATACATATATATGTATGTATGTATGTGTATGTATATGTGTATACACAGATATGTATACACACACGTATATATGTATTATTGGATATTTAGGTTTACCAGTTTTTTTCCCTATAAAAATAAATGTTTCAACAAAGGTGAAGTCCTTCTAAGTGAACCTCTTTACATCTCATATTTTATTAATCTAGATTCCTAGAATTATTATTAGTAGTAGTATTGAGTCAGTGTATATTCCTCATTTAATATATTATCATATTGTTCTCAAAAAATGGTATACCATTTTGTATCCCCAACAGTTGTGTCACATACAGTATTATTCTAATCTTCACTAATTCAATAGGTGAAAAGGGCCATGACTCTATATATTTTATATGTTTATTGACCATTTATGTTCCTTTTTTTCCAGAATTCTTAAAATTACACTGAAAGATTATTTGCATGGGGAGACCTTTGTGGGATTGTAGAATCAAGGAGGAAAAAAACAAAAACACAACAAAAAAGAATCTTACCTAATACTTGTATATCTTAGACATACCTCCAGTATCATAAATGTTGGGTTGGCCAAAAGGTCCTTTTAGTTTTTTCCCTAAAATAAAGGACATGTTTTTCATTTTCACCAATAACTTAATTGATTTGGATATTTTTAGTATGCTGGCTATCTCCCACTGTTACCTTCTAATGTAGAGGCCAGGGGTGCTGCTAAACATCTTCCAATGCACGAGACAGCCCCACAGCAAAGAATTGGCCAAAATATCAGTAGTACCAAGAAACTTCACAAATCATTTTTGACATGTTCAATCAGTCACAGCACCTTCTCCATAACAGCACAATTTTTTTTTTTTGCAATTCAGTTGTGTTTTTATCTTTCTACATATGTTTTATTGATTCTGCTATTACAGTTGTCCCATTTTGGCTTCTCCATTTCCTATACTATCCTTAACTTCCCCCTATCTGTTTTTTGCCTACCATTTATGCTTCTTCTTCCCTGTACCTTCTCCCCCATTCTCATCCCTCCCTGCTGATAATCCTCCATGTGATCTCCATTTCTGTGAATCTGATCCTGTTCTAGTTGTGTGCTTGCTTAGCTTTTGATTTTGTCTTTCTTTTAGGTTTAGTTGTGAGTTGTCATTTACTGTTCATATTTTTTATCATCCTTTTCTTAGATAAGTCCCTATAGCATTTTGTATAATAAGGGCTTGGTGATGATGAACTCCTTGAACTTGACCTTATCTGAGAAGCACTTTATCTGTCCTTCCATTCTAAAGGAAAGTTTTGCTGGATAGAGTAATCTTGGTTGTAGATCTTTGGATTTCATGACTTGGAATACTTCTTTCCAGCCCCTTCTTGCCTGTAGGGTCTCTTTTGAGAAATCAGCTGACAGTCTGATGGGAACTCCTTTGTAGGTGACTCTCCCCTTATCTCTCGCTGCTTCTAGAATTCTCTCTCTCATTTTAATCTTGGCTAATGTAATGATGATGTGCCTTGGTGTGTTCCTTCTTGAACCCAACTTCTTTGGGACTCTCTGTGCTTCCTGGATTTCCCGGAAGTCTATTGCCTTTGCCAGATTGGGGAAGTTCTCTTTTATTATTTGTTAAAATAAGTTTCCCACTTGTGGCTGTTCCTCTTCCCCTTCTGGTACCCCTATAATTCGGATGTTGGAGCGTTTAAAGATGTCCTGGAGGTTCCATAGCCTCTCCTCATTTTTTTTGAATTCTTGTTTCTTCATGTTTTTCTGTTTGGTCATTTTTTTCTTCCTTCTGGTCCACTCCCTTGATTTAAGTCCCAGTTTCCTTTCTATCACTGTCGGTTTCTTGTGCATTTCCCTTCATTTCAATTAGTTTAGCCTTCATATGTTCCTCTAATTTGTGGCTAAAATCAACCAGATCTGTGAGCATCCTGATCACCAGTGTTTTGAACTGTGCATCTGATAGGTTGGCAATTTTTTGTTCACTTAGATTTATGGGCTCTGGGGCTCTGAGTTCTTCTTGAGCCATGTTTTGATCTGTTCGCACCTGTTACGTATGAGGAGAGGAGCCTTAAGTGTTCACCTGGGCAGGGCCACCTAGGTCGCTGGTTTGTGACGCTGTAAGTGGAGGCGGGGTCAGAGTGGGACAGTAGTGGTCCCCTCTGCTGCCTCCTGCCACTGGGGCCTGCGTGATCTGTTTCACCGCTAGCTCCTTCCCCCAGGTTTATCTGCATGCAAATGTGCGACCGAGATCAGCTTGCCACCCTGCGCCCTCAGTGGGTCCACCTGTTGCTACTCCACACCTGGGATTTGTCCTCCGCAGTCTGCACACCTAGGTCAGTCTGGTGGATCTTTCCTGCCCAGTCCCGTTCTGCTGCTGGCTCTGCCCCTCTTATAGGTCTGGCTGAGTGGTTCGTTGTTATTGGACTTCAATATAGTTCAATTTTCTGCTGTTTGGCTGCATTTTTGTTGCTAAAACTTTGTTGTTTTTAAACTTGGTTGTGCGAGAAGGCACAGTGTTTCCACCTATGCCTCCATCTTGGCGGAAGTCCCCCAAAATTAACCAGTTTTGATAAGTTTTTTTTATGACAGCTGTCACAGTGCAATGTAACAAAATTGTTTTGAGTGAAGTTAAAGACAACTAACAGTACTAGAGCCATTCCAGGGAAAAAAAGCAAATGAACCTCTTGGCCAACCCAATATATAAACTTAAGTGCAGATTAAAGGTTTAATTTCACTTTAGATGTTTCAATGCAATTGTCAATTTCTTTTCCTTTTACAGTTGACATCCTGCTAAAGGCTGTGGGAGACACCCCTATAATGAAAACAAAGAAGTGGGCTGTAGAGCGAACCCGAACCATCCAAGGACTCATTGACTTCATCAAAAAGTTCCTTAAACTTGTGGCTTCAGAACAGTTGGTATGAAACCAGTGGTGAATATTTTTCTGCAGTAATTTATAATAGTTACTAGGCAATAATCAATAACTTATATATAAAAATACATATGGAGCCACATATGTTACTTCAGAATGTTATTTCTTTTGTTGGTGTAATTTCTGTACTTTATTGAAGAATTCTCTGGGGAACCCTGAAATGAAATGAATTTTAGATTTACAATGGGCTTTTTTTTAATCTACTGTATTGGTGGTTTTATGTGTGTTTTTGTTTTTTGTTTTTGTTTTCGTTTTGTTTTTTCAAAAAGTCACTTGAATGCCCATGCAGAAAAGTCTATCGTAGAATATTAATATAGAAATTTTTAGGTTTTAAAATTTGTTTTGATTTAGTGTTGCTTTGTTCTCATTCATCTAGCGGTAAGCAATATATCTTTGCTATACATTATGGAAGAATTAAGAGATATTCTTATTTCATATTATAGTAGATGTTGAGCACTTTATGGTAGCAATTATAAAGATTAATATTTTAAATGCCACTGTTTTTTTCCTCACCTGAGAATGTGCCTTATTGATTTTTTTAGAGAGGAAAGGAGACAAAGTGAAAAACATTCATCGGTTGCCTCCCATACATGCTCTACCTGGGGATCAAACGTATAACCTTTTGGTGTACGGGATAATACTCCAACCAACTGAGCCGATTGGCCAGGGCTGAATGCCACTGATTTTTAACTTGGTCTTCAACTACAGAAATTTAAATGTCTATAGTTATTTGGAATGTTGTTGCATATTAATATATCAGACACCTTTATCTTGGCCAATATTAATATCAGTATAAGAGTTTACTGTACATGGCTCTCATAAAATGAACATAGGTGCAAGCACAAGGTAGATCAATCACTAGAAGTAATTTGAGGTAAAAACAGTATAGAGCCAAGGGTTCCTCCAAAAAAACTTGTTTAGGAAAAGTATTGGGGATGTTTGAGTTTTATAGTTGACCATTTTACTATGTGACCAATCAGAGTGAGAAACGCATCTGTTTTATAAGAAAGCCATATAGAATTTAATTAAATGTTAGAGATGGGCAAGAAGATTATTATATCATCCACATGCATATGGTAGTTAAATCTTCAGAAGCAGAGGGCCTTCCCTAAAGTCCAAGTCTAAATGAAAAAGTCAGCAAAATGATGACATATAGCTGAGAAAAATGAGCAGAGCTATATCTCTTCATGAAGAGCTGGGGAGGTAGGAAACTAGAGGAACACCAAATAATCAAGACACTGCTTTTACCCCTGGCTGGCGTGGCTCAGTGGATTGAGCACTGGCCTGTGAACGAAAGGGTCGCCTGTTTGATTCCCAGTCAGGGCACATGCCTGGGTTGCAGGCCAGGTGCCCAGTAGGGGGCATAAGAGAGCAAACCACACATTGATGTTTCTTTTCCTCTTTTCTTCCTGTCCCCTCTCTAAAAGTAAATAAATCTTTTTTTAAAGACACTGCTTTTAGAAATTTATAATTAGAAGAAAAGATGAAGCTATGCTATGTTATATGTTATCATTAGACTTGACCTTTTCTATTGCCTATATCCAGTAATCTGAATTTGATTAATATTCACATATGTTAGACTGAATCATGTAAAATTGTCATTAATCATTTTAAACTACAAAAACAGCAATTTTATATGTTTCTACCTTAAACCTCTACAGTGAATCTGATTATCCCTTTTATTTAATCAATAGGAAACATAAAAGTAATGTTTTGTCACCTTTTTAAACTAGAACTTACATCTTCTGACTTTCATCTAGCTGTACCCTACATTATTTTAGCAAAATGGATGTTATAGAAAAAAAATAATACTAGGGATTTAGAGAAGATAGCAGTGGTGTCAGAAGGCATAGTTGAGCCCTGGACACTGTTGCTCAATGGTTACAGCATCATCAGGTAACCGAAAGGTGTTGGGTTTGATTCCTGCTGGGTTCATCCTGATCCAGTGGCAGGCACATGTGATCCCTGGTCCCTGTGCAGATCCCCAGTCTGGGTGTGTACGGAGGCAACTGATCAGTGCTTCTCTCACATTGATGTTTCTCTCTCTCTCTCTCTCTCTCTCTCTCTCTCTCGCATTCTCGCTCGCTCTCTGTCTTTCTCTCTCTTTCTCCAAACACAAGTGAAAGTGTCCTTGGGTGAAGATTTAAAAACTTAGTTGAATCTCCAAATTCCCACAATAATGTAAACTAGATGGCAAAAGCAAATACCCATGTTCAGTATTTATAATAAAACTAGATGACAAATATCCTCATGAACCTTTAAATGCAAGTTTGTGGAGACAAATCACCAACAACTGTACCCACGTGGTATCAGCATTGTGCTGAAAGGAAAAAGCAACAGGATTGGCATCTAACAACACTGAGAAAGAGAAAACCTGGAAATAGCTAACCACCTTTTTACTGGAAAGTGCAGTAGACATTTTAAGAATAGTAGCTGAAATCGAGAGGGTTTCATTCTCTCCCATATATAGTAGGTTATTACCATATATCTTCACTGAGGTGAACTGAAAGGACTGGAGCAGTCTGCCTTGCAGGAGATCTCAAAATAAATTCAGTAAAGCTCCTTCCCTTCCAAGACAAGACTCCACACTGAGGAGGAGCTTCTAGAAGTGAATCAAAACTGAACAGAGTAGGAACATGAGAAAGAAAGGAAATAGAAGGACCAGATCAGAGTAGAGGGGAACAGAACCTGGAGTTTCAAAAAGCAGGCTTCCATACTGTTGAACACTATACCAAAAAAGGGGGAAAAAGAAAAAACAGAAGAGGGCATTCTCTAGAGTTAGAAAAACTATTCAAACCTCATTCTTTAGTGTTCAAAAATTGAAGACTAAATTCATTTAAAAACAAGCAACAGAAAAGTGTGAAGGTCAAATCTCATAAAATGTTATTGGAGGGGAAAGAAAAATAATAACATCACTGAAGACAAAGCAGGCCAGAAAAATGTGCCTACAAGTCAGTTACTATAACTTATTATTTCAGAGCAAACTAAAAGACATCAAGAAAATTATACAAGATAAAATAATGTCTATGAATTCTTATATTATTTTGAAATGATGAAAAATCAAGAACTTAAAAAGAGATTTTTTTGGGACAGAGAAGAAAAACATATAAATATATTAATTTTTTATATATACCTGAGAATGTCAGGCCAGAATAATGAGCATTAAGATTCATTCTGGTAAAATTATTGGACTTGAAAATTTTTTAATGCTTTTGGACATCTAAGGGGAAAAAGAGGAAATGACTTAGAAAACGAGGTTATTGTTAGACTTTGACAGTGAAGATACCAGGAAAGAAAATATGAAATAAGGATTTCATATACAACAAAACTGTTAATCAGGACACAATTGTTAGTAATGTGTAAGACTCGGAGAATACTATTCCCAAAAACCCTCCCTGAAAAATTTACTAGGGAAAGAGTATCTAAAATTTTTTTTAACTTTCACTTTCTTTTTATTAAATATTTAATGTTCTATTATAGTTGTCCCAATTTTTCCCCTTTGGTTCTCCTCCGTCCAGCCCACCCACTGCTCTACAGTCATTCCCCACTTTGTTGTCCATGTCTGTGGGTCTTTCATACATGTTCTGAAACTAGTCACTTCCTCCTCTTTCCACCCTTATCCCATTCTCCCATCCCTCTGGTCCCTGTCAGTCTGTTCCTTGTTTCCATGTCTCTGGTTCTACTTTGTTTTGTTCATTAGATTCCTCTTATAGGTGAAATCATATGGTATTTATCCTTCACTGCCTGGCTTATTTCACTTAGCAAAATGTTCTCCAGTTCCATCCATGCTAACACAAAAAGTAGGAGTTCCTTATTTTGTTGTGTAGTATTCCATTGTGTAAATGTACCACAGTTTTTTGATCCACTCATTCACTGATGTGCACTTAGACTGTTTCCAGCAGTTGGCTACTATAAATAGCACTGCTGTGAACACAGGGGTTCATAAGTTCTTTTGAATTGGTGATTCAGAATTCTTACAGTATAATCCCAGCAGTGGAATTGCTGGGTTAAAAGGCAGTTCATTTACAGATTTTTTAAGGAAATTCCATACTGTTTTCCACAGTAGCTGCACCAGTCTGCATTCCCACCAACAGTGCACTAGGGTTCCCTTTTCTCCACATCCTCACCAGCACTTGTTTGTTGATTTTATGATGGCCATTCTGATCTGTGTGAGGTTGTATCTCATTGTGGTTTTAATTTTCATCTCTCTGATGGCTAGTGATGCTGAGCATCCTTTCATATGCCTATAGACCCTCTGCATATCTTCCTTAGAGGAGTGTCTTTCAGGTTCTTCACCCATCTTTTTAATTGGATTGTTTGTCTTCCTGGTGTTGAGTCACAGGAGTTCTTTATATATTTTAAAGATTAGACTTCTGTGTGAGGTGTCATTGCCAAATATGTTGTCTATTACAATCAGTTCCCTTTCCAAAATATTTTGTTGATATTTTCTGTAGCCATGGAGAAGAAATTTGATGTAGTCCCGTTTGTTTATTTTTTCCTTTATTTCCCTTGCCCTGGGAGACATAACAGCAAAAATATTGCTGTGTGAGATACCTGAAATTTCCTGCCTATATTCTCCTCTAGGACTTTCATGGTGTTAGAGCTTATGTTTTAGTCTTTTATCCATTTTTATTTTATTCTGCGGTATAAGTCGGTAATCTAACTTCATTTTTTTGTATGTACCTGTCCCAACACCATTTATTGAAGATGCTATTTTTACTTCATTCTATGCTCCTGTCCTCTTTGTCAGATATTAATTGACCGTAGAGACATGGGTTTATTTCTGAGCTCTCTATTCTGTTCCATTAATCTGTGTGTCTGTTCTTATGCCAATGCCACAGTGTTTTGATTATAGTGGCCTTGTAGTATAGTTTGATATCAGACACTGTGATTCTTCCTTCTGTGTTCTAATTTCTCAAGGTTGTGAGGCTATTCAGGGTCTCTTTTGATTCCATATAAATTTTTCAAATATTTGTTCTAGATCTGTGGAACATGTCATTGATATTGTAATAGGGATTGTGTTTAATCTACAGATTGCTTTGGGTAGTATGCACATTTTAATGATGTTAATTCTTCCAATTCATGAACATGGTATATACTTCCATTTATTTATATCTTCCTTCCTTTAATTTCTTTCTTCGGTGTTCTTGTAGTTATCCAAGTATAGGTTTTGGTTAAGTTTATTCCTATGTACTTTATTTTTAACGTTTCTATAGTAAATAGGATTTTTTTCCTAGTTCCTAATTTCTTACAATCCTTTGTATTTCTATGGTATTGATTATAACTTCTTCTCTTTCATCTGTATTTGGGTCCTCTTTGCTTCTTGATGAGTCTGGTTGAAGGCTTGTTAATTTTATCTTTTCAAAGAACCATTTTACAGATTTATCGATCCTTTAAATTGTTCTTTTAGTTTCTATGTCATTTAATTCTGTTCTGATCCTTGACTATTTCTTTCCGTCTACTTCTTGTGGGCTTTGCTTATTGTTGTTCCTCTAGTTCTTGTACATGTAGGTTTAGGTTTTTTTGTTTGAGACTTTTCTGTCTTTTTTAGGTGGGCCTGTATTGCTATGAATTTCCCTCTCAGGACTGCCTTAGCTGTGTTCCATAAGTTTTGGGTTGTCATGAGTTCATTTTCATTTGTTTCCAGACACATACTGATTTATTGATCTATTTGTTAACCCATTTATTATTTAAAAGCATGTTATTCAATCTCCATGAATTTGAATGTTTTTGCTTTTTTTTTCCTTGAGATTGGTTTCTAGTTTCAAGCCATTGTGATCCAAGAAGATGCTTGATATGGTTTCAGTTTCCTTGAATTTGTTGAGGCTTGTTTTGTATCATACCATGTGGTCTCTTTTTAAAAGTATTCCATGTACACTGGAAAATAATGTATATTTTGCTTCTTTGGGATGAAAGGTTCTGTATATATCAAATAAGTCCATTTGATCTAATGTATTATTTAATGTTACAATATTATTATTGATTATTTTTCTAGTAAAATGTCAACTATTGGTAATGGGGTGTTAAAATCCCTTCCAGTGAAGGTATTGCTGTCTATATCTTTCTTGAAGTCCTCTAAGATTGTCCTTATATATTTGGGTGATTCTGTCTTGGGTACATATATGTTTACAATGGTTATTTCTTCTTGATGGATTATTACTTTTAAGTTTTATATACTGTCCTTCTTTGTTTTTTTTTTATGGCCTTTGTTTAGAAATCTATTTTGTCTGATATGAGTATTGCTACCCCAGATTTTTTTCATGTCCGTTTGCATGGAATATTTTTTTCCATCGCTTCACTTTCATTCTGTGTAGGTCTTTCATTCTGAGGTGGGTCTCTGGTAGGCAGCGTATGTGTGGGTCATGTTTTCTTATCCATTCAGCTGCCCTATGTCTTTTGATTGGAGCATTTAATCCACTCACATTTAAGGTTATTATTGATAAGTACTTACTCATTGACATTTTTTCCCTTTTTACCTGATTCTGTCTGTCTGTCTGTCTCTGTCTCTTTCATTTATCTTATTAAAATAGTCCTTTTAGCATATCTTACAGTGCTGGTTAGGTGGAGATGTGTTCTTTCAGCCTTCTTTTATCTGGGAAACTTCTTATTTTGCCTTCCATTTTAACTGAGAGCCTCGCTGGTTAGAGTAGTCTTGGTGGTTGTAGGCTTTTGCTATTCACGACTTGGAATATTTCTTGCCATTCCTTTCTGGCTTGGAGCATTTCCATTAAGAAGTCAGCTGCTAGCCTTACCTAGGGCTCCATTTTATGTTACTTGCTGTTTATTCCTTGCTGCCTTTAAAAATCTTTGTCTTTGAATTTGCCATTTTAATTATGATGTGTCTTGCAGTGGGCCTCTTTGGGTTCCTCTTGATTGGTACCCTCTGTGCTTCCTGGACTTCTGTGACTTTTTCTCATCAAATTAGGGAAGTTTTTATCATTATGTTTTCAAACAGGTTTTCTATCCCTTGCTCTTCTTCTCCTTCTGGTATCCCTATTATATGGATATTATTATGTTTCATGTTGTCCTGCAGCTCCCTTACATCTTCTTCATTCTTTTTAATCTTTTTCATTTTGTTGCTTTCTCTGGAGTTTTTCCTACCTTGTCCTCCAAATTGTTGATCCGATCCTCTGCTTCATCTAGCCTACTTTTAATAACTTCTAGTGTATTCTTCATTTCAGATATTGTATTCCTCATTTCCTGCAGCTCTTAATGGTAGAGTATCTACCATTCATGCTGATGTAGTTCTAGTAAGTTCCCTGTAGCTTCCATAGAGTACCTTGTAGTTCTCACTGAGCTCTTTGAGGACCCTTTTAACCACTTTTTTAACTTGGTGTCTGACAGATTGCTTGCTTCAATTTCATTTTGCACTTTTTCTGGGGATTCCTCCTTTTCTTTTGATTGGGTGTATTTCTTAGTCACCCCATCTTAATTTGCTCTTCTTGTTTCTTTCTGTGTATTAGATTGATCTGCTTTAACTTCCTGTCTTCATGGAATGACCTTCTGTGGTAAAAGACCTGTGGGACTCAGTGGTGCAGTCCCCATAATCTTCTGAGCTAGGTGCTGTTGGGATGCCCTTTATCCCGTTTGTATGTTCTCTCTTGTTGTAATTTGGTTTTGACTGTCAAGTCATTCTTTGGTGGGGTTTCTCCTTTGTATCCTGTCTGAGAGTCACACTTGCCCACCATGCCTTGTATGATGTCGTACAGGTGCTGCCAGAACAAAACAAAACAGCTCAGGAAACAAAACCCACTCTTGCAGTTATAACCACATCCACACTATCAACAGCAAATGAGCAAATAATAATAAAGGTGTAAGGAGATTTACTATTATAAGAAAGGAAAACAAATATGAGATGATTAACTGAAAGAAAAATAATTTTAACAGGGTAGAGGAAGGAAAAATAGTAAGAGTAAGGAATAGAAACAAGGTAAAGAAAAGAATTTACATTGTAATTAAAAGGGAGAAATAAGGCAATATGAAGTAAGAAAAGGGAAGAGTATAGTATGAGGTTCAAGAAAAAATATTTTTGAGCACTAATGAAAAAACCAGGAACCAAATTGGAGAAAAAGATCCACCACAGCAATACCAACAACAAATGAGCAAAGATTAATACTGGTGGAATGGGAATAAGAAGGGATGAAGGGAAAGAAAGGCTTATGAGGTAAGTAGAGGAAAGAAAAATGATTTTGAGAGAATAGAGAGAGAAGAAATACTAAGAGTGAGGAATGAAAATCAGGCTAAGACAGGGAAAAAGTAAAATTTAAAACAAAAAGGGCAAGGTGAAGGCAAAATGGAGTAGGAGAGGGAAACAGTACAATTCGAGATTTGAAATATGAAAGTAGTGAAGATCTAAGAATAAAATTGAAGAAATGCAATAATAACCACCTTATCAACAGCCAACTAGTGAAGATTCATAAAGGTGGAATGAGAATAACGGTATTTTAAGAATGGGAAAAAGAATATGAGATGACTAATGACAAGAAAAATGGTTCTGAGAGGCTAGAGAGGGGAGAAATAGTAAGAGTACAGAATGGAAACAAGTTGTAGCCAGAGAAAAAGTAAAATTTAAAGCAAAAATAAGAGGGAGGAAGAACATAAAACACAGTAAGAGAAGAGAGGAGCAAAATAAAGGATTTGAAGTAAAGTAAAATTAAAAAAAAGACTAGTGAAATAATAGGCACAAACTTCAAGAAAAAGAAATGAATCTTAAAAAGCTATGCAGGAGAGAAACTAATGCAAATAATGAAGAAGACCATGGTGGAATTCATCTCTGTAGAATCCAGTGTTTACCACTGTCTTCTTTTTCTGTATCCGCCCCTAGTAATGTCAGAAGGTATCCTGGTCTGTCTCTAGGCAGCCTGTTCAAGACTACAAATGATCCACACACAGTCTTTGGCTGGTCCCCTATTATTCTGTTCTGCCTGATTCCCATCAGCCGAGGGCCCAGGAATGGTTCATTTAATGACCAGAAAGGACTGCCAGTACCTTCTCCACCTGTCTTCAGAGGGGGCTTCTAGTGCTATAGCAGGGATGGGAACCCTGAGTCACTCACAGGAGATGCTCTTCAGTTTTCTGGGAAGATGGTGGGAGTGTTTCCCTGCCTCTTCACCACATGACTTGCTCTGTCCCAGATTCTTTCCAATAAACCATACATTCCATCCAATGTATGGTTTTTGGTGAATTATCTGTGTTTCCTGTGAGGAGCCAATCTGTGTAAAAGGGGCAGCTCTTTCTGCTTGGCACAGACAACAGCTCTGTCTAGGCACAGAGGCTGGGGATCCCTGAACCCCCCCTTGTTGTACCTGTCTGTAATCTCTCTCCTCTACTGGTTTCAATGGATCACAGCCTGAGGAAGAATGTTTGGTAGAAAGGGCCCCTTCAGAGCCTTTAGCTTTCTCCTGCAGATTCGCACTGAGCAGATATTCCAGAGCCTTGCAGCGCCTGTAATCTAGCTGTTGGGGGTTGGGCACACCTGCTTGTCAGGTGACATGCCTGGTTGCAGTGAATCTCAGGTGTTCAGTTCCTGGCAGGTGCACGTGAGCACCGGGTCCCTGCTGAGTCTTGAGTCTGGCCTCAGCTCCTCTTTTAAGAGGAGTTCCTGTGTTGGCTCCCTCATTGCAGCACCAAACCCTGGGGGTCCTGTTCTCATGCTCCTCTCCACAAAAAGCACAAAGTCTCTCTCCGTCAGGTCTCTCCACAGCCTGATAGAGCCTCAGGCAGTTTTAGATGAAGTTTCTCAATGGATCTCTCCTGGCTGGTGCTGGGAAGAGTCCCACAGCAATACTATAACATGGGGTGGTGGCAGGGTACTCTGCCTGCTCCCACCCAATAATCGTCAGCCTCGGACAGGCCTGCTCCTGCCATGCTATTTCTGCAGCCAGCACTGCCCTCGCTGTCTCTCTCCTCCCCCAGAGCTTGCAGCTCCTAAACCAAACTGCAGCCTCCTCAGTCAGATTCTATCTCATTTGCAGTTCCCATGATGCTTGGGGTCAAGGAGGCGATAGCCCCTTCCCCAGTAAGTACCACAGTCCCCAGACCCTGGCTCCTGGTGGCTCCTGGTGGCAGTGGACTTTCAGTTTCTGACTCCTGGTACAAATCACATCAAGTTCTGTAGTTTTACTTTCCCTATAACACTAAAACCATCTTACTTTTGCCTACAACATCCTAATTATTCTTTTCACCTAGTTAAATCTTATTTATGATCTCAAGGAGGCATTCCCTGATGCTTTAACTTAAATGCCACATCTCTGTGTACTACACACCTCGTCAGATGCACTTTTCTCATCTATAGTTTTATCTGCATGTGCCTGCCTCTCCAGTAGTCTGAAAATTCATTAATGGAACATACAATCTTCATAGTTCCGCACCTTGGGCAATTCCTATGACATAATAGACACTCAGTTTACTGAAATAAAAACTGCTACTGGGAGCCTTTCTCATGTAAAATGTGTACCAGAAGAGAAATGTACCTAACAGTTCACTCATAGTTGAACTGCCAGGAACTAAAGGCAGATTCTTTTATCTATATTCAGAAATTCACATTTAAATGCATGCTGTTCTCTGTTAAGTTTCTGAAGTTTTTGTTAGCACATTATTCAGCCTTAACCATGAATTGATACTTATTCATTAACTGTTTTAAAATAATTTAATAATTAAAACTGTCTATGGAGCACATGTACCAGCAACTGATACTGTCTCATTTTATCTCCCCCAGCAGCCCCAGTAGGTACTATTATTTTCCATACTTGTAAATAAGGAAACAGCCTGAGAAAAGTTAACTCCATTTAGAGCCATAACTCAAACCTAGATCAACCTCAGTAGAGCCTCTGTTTTTAATTACCACACTGTATCATCTAAGGGAGAAATGTAAATAATAATTGTTTTTGTTGGTGACCCAAACAGTGTCTGTCAACCATCGACTTATTCTGATACTGTTGGGTTTTAAAGAATATGGTAAGCCCAGGAAATTTTACTCTTAGAATTTGACTGTAGACAAAGAAAAATTGAATGTGGTACCTGCAAGTAATACTTTGTTTGCTAAAAAGAAAATTGTCAAAAGCTACTTTGACCCTGGGACCTTTTGTTTCAATATCTTCAGGAATTTTTTAAGGACCGCTTTCTCCTATCTGAAACAAGAGCATTCCTATAAAACCTTTCCTAAGCCAAAACAGCATGAAACAAATAAGCAATTACCATTAATTTATATGGAAAATTTTTTAGCATACCCATACTCCCCAAAAGAGCCTACCAAATCATATGAAATACACTTGATTATATCTGACTTTATGCTAAGCATAACACCTTACAAGTTTCCTTAGGCTTTCCGGTATCTTAGGAGACAGCTTGTTAATTAATGCTCAGATGCTCATAGACACAATCCAGAGCTTTGGTGGCTTATGCTGAGATGCTGAGTGCAGTTCCCCATGAAAAAGCTGGGCAGGGCCAATCTCACTGCTTCTGTAATTCACTGCAAAACATGCTGAACGCTATTTTTGCTGTCTTTGTAAAAGTGAAAATCCTCTTCAGATTTCTTCAGTTAGTGAAAACTGGTACTAATGTAGATCTTTCATAACATGAACTTTGGAAAAGCAGAGGATACCTTTGCTAGAATGTTTTAGTAAAAACAAGACTAAACTGAAACATTGAACAATGAATCCTTTAAAGAACAAGTTTATAAGGACATTAGGTTTTAGTTATATTACAGTCTTTTTTAGCCACAAATGAGTTTACAGTAGTACACCCAGCCAGGAGTTTAATACCGTTAAGAGTTTTCAATGGTAGTAAAAGTGAAAAAAAAAAATCTGACTATGTATGTCATTTACCCAAGAAGAGTGCACAGGCTATCTCAAATATTAGATCTGATTTTAAGCTGTGTCTCTGAAATTTTGTTAGGAAAAATTCTGTCCTTAATTAATGGCTGATTGAGAAAATTAATACTCTTAATAATTTATTGAATAAACCTTCAAGCTGTTTGCAAAAACAACATTTAAAAGTTTTTATTTATAATAAGAGGGAACCACTGTTCCAGGACAAAATATTCTATTTTCTACCAGGAAGGATATGATCTTCATAAAGATCTTATTAGATGATTAATTTGTGAGAATTAGAAAAAGGAATTTAGAGAAGCTTTCTTTAATTCTGAAGACAAAGAATTTAAAATAACTGGCTGATTGGACCCCAGAAAAGTACAGATTAATCAGGGTACCACTAGAAATGAATTGCCATTTTTTTTTTCTTGCAGTTTATTTATGTGAATCAGTCGTTTGCCCCTTCCCCCGACCAGGAAGTTGGAACCCTCTATGAGGTAAAACATAACCACTTTATTTTCTTAATGCAAGATGCACATCTGTGAACAGTATGATTATTAATCTCATCATTATTTTAAGAGACTCTATTCTTAATTGCCTTTAGGGGGAAAAAGATTACTTTCTTGTTTTCTGTTACTTCTCTAACACCTTAAATATAGCTGGATCTCAGTAAATTATACAGTGATTAAAGAATTAAGGAATGAATAATATAAAGGATGACTTTGAAGTATGCCCAGAAAGTAAGGTCTTCTTTTTTACCTAATTTGTTTCTCCTACATTGTTTGTATTAATCAATAATCCAGATTTGCCTCTAAGAAATTTAAAAGGAGGCTACATAAGAATGACTTCTTTTAACATTCTAATGGTTTCATGGCAGTAATTATAGTACATACACACATTAACACCACTAGTTCAAATCAGTGTATACATTACAGTTAAAGGTGTAAAGAAGGGACAAGATTAAATATGTAAGCCTGTCACCCATGCCTATGATGTTTAAAGGAGAGGTTTTATTAAGCATTGTGGTTACTAATATGTGTCCGGTAGCAACTTGCATCTCTTGAGAGAAATAGCTTTATAGATAACTTACATGTACATTGTATGAAGATATTTATGATACATATAACATTTCTTTTCTTAATTTTTGTTATTCTTAGATGAAACTAAGTTTAACTTATTGCCTTTTTTCTTTTTATAGTGTTTTGGCAGTGATGGTAAACTGGTCCTACATTACTGCAAATCTCAGGCATGGGGATGAACTACAGAAAAGATCTTGATAACTAAAATGAATCTTCAGAAAGGAAACAGCTCTGAAAAGTTTGACACTTTTGGCAAGAGACTTGTGAATATGATCTACTCAGCATGTTATCTGCTATGACCCATGTTTATGCATGTTATCCATGGAGTAGATAGACTCACAAGAATGTAATTTGTATTACAGAAATCATGATAAAAAGATTGACATGAGAGTATACCCAGTACAACTATTGCTCCATATATGCCTCCAAGATATTGATAAGGAGACTAAGATTGTAAAAGCCTCTTTGTCACCAGTTCTTAAAATTGTTTACTTGTAGAATTAACACTCTGCTGATAGTTTTTCCACTGTAAAAGTCAGTTTTGTTTACTGAAGGATTCTTTTTGTGCTTACTCTGGAAAGTTCAGTTTGTTCAATGTATGGGATATGCCTGTTCTCATTTATATTTATACCTATACAGTATTATGAAACACAATCTCATTGTCCTGCTGGTTTTATACCTTACACAGTCCAGTAGAGGGCAGCCTAGCTGGCAGAAAGAAGCAGTTTGGTTTTACATCTATGCCAAATGATATTGGAGGGAAAAAAACTGTTCCTGCTCATTTCTAGCAAACATCTACCCAAGACAACATATATATTGACACACTGAAAGACTGTTTTAAAAGAATATGCATTGTTTATATTTAATTATTTTGTTGGGAAACAGAAATTTTACGAATTTTGGACAAATTTCACTCCAATCATTTGATGACTCTTGAATCCCAATGGTTATAGCTGTGGTGATATTCTGTCTCTTATTTTTAGTGTCAAAAGTGCTCAAATGAAGGTGACAACATTCTTGAACTTTTTATAATGCATTTTTTCAACTTGAAAATGCTTAAAGAATGACTGGAAAAAAACTAGTTCCTATGTGTATTTCATGGAGTAACTAGAAAGTACCTTTTTTCTGATGCTATTAGATTGGTAATTGCTTGAAGTAAGATTTAACATTTTTCTCCATTCTATACTATATTCGTAATGCAGTATTTTAAAAGTATCATTTCACTGATGTATGGAGTCTGAAAAAATGAACAAAAACCAGACTTATAGATACAGAATAACTGATAGTTGCCACAGGGTGGGGCAGTAGGGCTGTGGCCAAAAATGGTGAAGGGGATTGAGGTACGAACTTAGAGATTAGTCACCGGGGTGTACAGTACAGCACAGGGAATGCAGTCAACAATGTCACAATAATTTTGTATGGCGACACGTGGATAGTGGACTTCTGTGATCACTTTTGTAGGGTGTATAAGTATGAAAACTCACTACATGATACACCAGAAACTAATATAATATTGTAAGTCAACTATAATTAAAAAGAGCTTTACATTCCAAAATAAAAATTAGATGTGAAGCAAAAAAAAAAAAAGTATTTCAATAAATTGAATGGAATATCCAAACAGGTCTAAAGTGTGTGCAAGAATTCTAAGTGTTTATTTTCAGAGGTAATGGGCATGGTATGGTTTTGTGAAAGGACTTTGAACTACACTTATGACCCTTAAATCCTAGAATGTACTTTATGGTTAATGATCTGCCATACATTAGCATTAAAGGATACTAAGGATACTAAAGGAACAATTGAGTTTACGGTGATCAAATCACTGCTCAGTTCTCATTTTCTGTCCTTGAGTGAATGAATGAAGTCCCCCTACACCAATGTTTCTGTGTAATAACTTAATATAGCTAGTAGTTAGCAGTGGAATAATACAAGTTAAATTGTGCAAATTTATCTTGTAAAACTGGGTCGGAAATTTATATATATGTTGAAAACCGGAATGTGTATTTTCAAGTCACGTATGTTGGATGTAGAAAAGAGCTGTTCTCTAGCTTCATCCACTTACAGTTTATTGAAGGATATAAATATATTTATATGCATATATAGTTAATGAATAGCAAAAATTATTTACCTTATATTTATTACTAAGGTTTCAGGTGTGTGGAATGTTTACTACCTCAATAAGCAAAACTCCATTTTGAATTTGTGACATCAATTGTTCATTTTTAATCTAAAGGACTTAGTAATTGATTAAATCTAAGGTTAGTTAAATATGTATATACCTTGCTTGTTTTTTCCCTAATAACTTTGAAGAACATAGTATAAGGCTTTACACTATTATAAATCATATTTATACTATTACCTCTTAATCCTTACCCAAAGAGTTAATCACTTTATGCTAACTTTGCAACATCTACTTGTAAGCCTGAATCCCATTAAGTTATTTGGTGACTAGAACCTTATACAAAATTCACAAATATTTTTGTAGTTGTCTGGTTTAAACTGGTAACTGTAATTGAACTTGGAACGGGGGAGAACTGAATCCTCAGGTCATATTTTGTTTTCCTTGTTTATGAGAAAATTGATGTCAGTTATGTCATGCTTTACATTACTGTGCAAAGATGACCTAAAACATACAGAGTGTATGTAATTATTAGAATATTGTCCTTCCATCTTTGAAGATATCTACACCAAAGACTTCATCACGAGTTTCTTACACTTAGGATATACGGTAAGCTAAATAAGATTGGATACTTTTTAGAATCTAATTTTCCAGACTTTCTAATGCTGAAGGCACCTTAAATATGATCTACTCTAATCACACTAGGAAACTGAAAGAAGTGCAGACTGTGCCTTTCATCATATAGCATTAGTCAACCAGCTGTGTACAACCCAGACTAGGGAAGTGCAGTGTTCAAGGGGTATGAAAATCACCTTTCATGCATCTTCTACCTCATTTTCCAAGGACTATTACATACTGGGTAAGCTTCTGGCACCAGGGAGGTCAGCTACAGAGCACATAATGGAAGAAAAAGTATTCAGAAAGCAGGTTTCTGTACTGCTGCAAGAGTTACAAGTACAGTTTTCCTACATTATTCAACCCACACTATTCCCTGAACCTGCCTTCTTTTTTTGTTTCTTACATCTCATATGTTTCCATTATGGAAATGCACTTACCTTCACCCCTTCAAATCCTGCCTCAACTTAATTCAGATTTTAACTTCCCTAAAGCTTGTCTGAATCAGTCAAGGGAGAGATACTGTCTGCCTCATAAAAACAGTTACAGCGAACTACTACTATTACAGCACTACTGCATCATAAGCATTGTGTCCAATACCCTTTCATGATTGTATATACATATGTCCCTAAAAATAGGACTTTTTGGGTTTTTATTTGGTACCTATATGCATAATACTTAGTATGTTTCCTTATGCATACCAAATCAGTAATCCATTATATACTGAGTGAAAAATTAAGTGTGGCTTTCAAAGTATGGTTTAACTTGGAAAAGCAACACTAGAGGTCAATTTGTGTACAAGAGTCCCCACTTACCCATGAGCTCCAATGGATTCCTAAAACCCTGGATAGGACCGAACCATATAGATGCTGTGTTTTTTAACAGTATGCGACGATAAAAGTGATGTGAATGGTGTCTGTCTTCTCATCCTCATGAAGATGTGAGATGATAGAGTACCTACATGATGAGATGGCTTCCCATATCAACAAAAGCTGAAGACTTTACAAGGTGATCTGTAGTCCCCATTTTTGCGTATCCGTGTTCATTTGTGTTCAAAAACTAAGTTTGCTCCCATCTTAGGGTGTTGCATTTACTGTTTACTCCACTTGGAAGCTTCCCCCAGAAAACCACGTCTCACTAACATCCTTCAGTTCCTGCCCAAATTTCACATCAAGAATGTTCCCCTGAACTCCCTCTAAAATAATACCACCCTCAACCTTTTTCCCCCTGCTTTAGTTTTCCTCCATTGTAAGTTGTGTACAGTATTTGTGTGTCCAGTTCACCATGTATACTGTCCGCTCTTCCCCTCCATTAGAACATAAGCCCTCTAAGGGCAGAGACTCGGTGTTGTGAGCAGTGCCAGGCATATAGTACATGGTTTCTTAAATGTGTTAAATGGATCATTAGATGTGTATTTCCAGACCTCGGATAATTCTGGTTCCCTTCGCTAATTATCCACCCCATGTCAATGACTCTTCGAATGTGTAAATCATTGCCCTGGGCAGGGCAGAGTGCAGTAGAACTACTACCTCTATGGATCTTAGGTATTCCACTTACATTACTAGAGCCTCTCCTTGCAACACACATCATTAAAGGTTGGCTTCTGGCGTGCTTCCTAACCAAAGCCCTTTCTGAACAATGGTGATCGAGTTGTCATTTGTACTTCCGCAGAACACTGTTAGCACAAGTAGATTTGCTTTATATGTACATAAAGGAATGGGCAAAAGTAGGTTAAGTTACCAGCCATCATTGCCGAAAAAATAAATCATAGATAATGACACGAAACAAAACAATACTAATAATACAAGAATAAACTTTTGTGTAATCACAGCTGTAAACCTACTTGTGCCCACCCCTGTATATACATTCAAGCGAAGTCTAGGAAAAGTCTTCCAGAAGTCTAGACCTTTTATAACCTTGAATCCAAATTATTCCAAGTCCATTAATGAGAAAGAAGGAATACTTGCGTTTTTTCTGTCCTTCATATTTTCCGTCTTGTTCTCAAGCGTGTAAGTGCTGTGCACAATGTAGAAATGTGTTTCTGTATAGGTATTACCAGTAGGCTTCTTCAAGCACAGTCCTATAAATGAGAGAGTTATATACTCTAACTAGAACCCTTTAAATTACTGAATTGGGAGAAAACACACACACAGGGTACTTGTATTCACTATGAATTGAAACATGGAGTCTTGGCACTAAATTTTTTTCATGTTTTTTTTAAATTTATTTATCTTTAGAAGGGAAGGGAAGGGGAGAAGGAGAGAAATATCAATGTATAATTGCTTCTGGTGCATCCCCTGCTGGGAACTGGCCTGCAACCCAGGCATGTGCCCTGACTGGGAATCGAACCGCAATACTCTGGTTTGCAGGCCCACGCACAATCCACTGAGCTACACCAGCCAGGGCTTTTTTTCATGTTTGATTTTAATTTGTCATGTTTCATTTTAATTGTTCATGTTTCATTTTAAAATCAATGAGGTATAACTGGCCTTCTCCGTTTTCTAGTCTTGCTCCACAGTCGAGTCTCCTTTGTCAAATGTACTTTCAGTACAGCACACAATACAACACACAGATAATGTATTATAGAATTATATATCTGAAACCTGCATTATAGAACTATATATCTGAAACCTATATAATTGTATCAACCAATATCACCCCAATAAATTTAAAAGTTTTTAAAAATTTAAAGGAGAGCACAGTTATTTCACCTCGCCTGAAGCTTATTATCTATAGTTTCAATCCACAAAAAAAATCTCCATTTTGAGAGTAGAATCCGTCCTTAGCTTTCGCAAGCTCTATTCAATTTCTCAGTTCTCTGAAAGGAAGGGTCCCCTTCCTTCCTCAACATTCACCGCCGGCAATTTTCTCCAGAACCCCCATGGTGTGCATCCTTGGTTGGGAACCTCTGCGGCCAAAAGAAGCCTCAGGGCGAGGCGGCAGGAGAGAGTAAGGAAGGGTGAAGGGAGAGGGGTGGGTAGGGATAGGCCACCAAAGTGAGCCCAGTTAAGGTAGGGGGGAAATTGCGCGCTGCCCAGTACGAGTGCTGGGATTTGGGAGGGAAGGGCTTCCGGTGAGGCTAAATTGCTCGGAGGACCTTACCCTCAAGGTCTCGTAGCTTCCACCGCCATTCTCAAGTTGCGCCCGCCTCTCCCCACCCGTCCAGGGCCTTTGGTACATTCCCGCTGCTCCGAGAGCTTAAAAAGAGCCCCGGGAGGCTAAACCTTAGCAGATTTGGTTCTCATTTGTCTCTGCTTGAGAGCTACACATTCCCACATTCTCTGCGCCCCGGGTTGGGAGAGTGTCTCTTGGTATCTTCTCGGCCAGGGATTTTAAAGCTGTGGCTCTCAAGCATTGGGGGTTTTGTGTGTGTAGCCGTGTGGCTGGGGTCCCTCGTCCCCAGTACCTAGGCTTGCTTGGCTCCTTCGCCAAAGCCCAGCAGTGAGAAAGGCGCTCAGCCGCTTCTGCAAAGGATGGAGCAGACCGAGGTGCTAAAGCCACGGACACTAGCTGATCTGATCCGCATCCTGCACCAGCTCTTCGCCGGGGAGGAGGTCAATGTGGAAGAGGTGCAGGCCGTCATGGAAGCCTACGAGAGTGACCCCGCCGAATGGGCAGCGTATGCCAAGTACGACCATTACAGGTGAGTGCGCTCTAGCCCAGCCCGCTGAGGATCTCGAGCGCGGGCCTCAAAGCCCAGCAGCGCCAACTCTCGGAGACCGAAGAGGACCGGGCTTGGGGAGGAAGGGTCGGGGTCTTGCTCGGGAAAAGCGCAGACCACATTGCGCCCATGCTTCTAGCGTCCCAGGTCCTTCGCCGCACCACAGCGCTGTTTCTCCTCCGGGGACGCCGGAGCTCACTCTCGTGCTTTGGGCGCAAGGTAGATCCTGCGGGGATTGCCCACTGGAGGGGCGGCCACCGAGGGTGGCATCATGCCACCCTCTCAGCTTCAAAACCACAACTCCTTCCTCTGTCCCTGCCCTCGGGGGCAGCGCCCTGGGGAACAGACTGCCGGGACTAATGGAGGGTGGTGTTCCCAGGAAAGAAGTATACCAGCCCTTCGGAGAAAAGGGTAAAACGGTGGAGAACACACTTCCCCAGTACTAGTTCTCCATCACTTCGACCTCGGTCGCCTGCAACCAGGCACCTGCCGACAGGCATTCTTTTGCGTCTTGGGGTTGTCAGCTGCTCGTTTTCCATTTGTGGTGCCCTTTCTCCCAAACCAGTTTAACTTCTTGGACTGCGGTTTTATTATTTAAATCCACCATCGGGTTCGAGAAATAAACGACGGTCTCTCTTTCGCCCCCAAGCAATATGCTTTCTCTTATCCGTAGTTCTGGGCATCTGGAATGTTAAGTTGAAGACCGCTGCTCTCCAGCTGTGCTGGAGTGAGACGCCCCGGGAGGCCTAGTCCTGTGCAGCGCTGACTTGGTTTTTACGTAAAAATTAATCTCTACCTATCTGTCCACTGGGGCCAGAAGCAACATTTAATCACCCCGAGGCGTGAGAGGTTGTTTTCCAAAGGGTAGGTAGAGCTTCAGTCATTAGGGTTAGTTGGACCGAGGAGGATAGTTGATATAGAAGAACAAGGAAACATTGTACTTTCCTTGGTAACAATTTGTTAGTCACTTCACTAAACCATTATTATATGAAATGTTAAAGGGATTTATTCAAGAAAAAGAAGTCAAAACTATGAACATTAACATGGCAATAAATACGTATCTATCGACAATTGAATCTAAAAAACAAACTAAGCAAACAAGAAAAACAGAATCATGGATAAGGAGAGCGGAGAGCATCTTGATGGTTGCCAGATTGGGGGGGGGTGGTACATTTAATAAATTTTTGTTGGCAAGGGGTGTCTCAGCTGTATTTAAGAAATTCCTCTGGTTCCTGTCAACTCAGTTTATGTTGCTGCTGGTCCTTCTGTGGCTGCCAGTGAGGTTTCCAGAGTTTTTAATTTTGCCACTAGTGCCACGTAATTAAGGGCTTTGTCGTGGGCCAGGTGCTCTTCCAGTCACTTGACACTTGTATTAATTCATTTGCCTCCACGACCCTTCGAGATTGGTTCCATTCTTATCCCTATTTCACAGGTGAGAAATGGTAGGCAATAAAAAGTTTGGGTACTGCACAAGGTCATACTTCCATCAAGCAGTACCAGAAATCAAATTAGCATTATTGTTCCAGAGCCCACACTCTAAACCACTATTAAACTTTTTTGCAGATGTTTGGAGCATAGTAGTGGTTTTCTTCTGCCTAGAGATATTATTTGTCAAGTGAAATCAACCAGGTAGGCTGTAAATGCTCTTAATCTTTAGAACAGGACATTTCCATGGACTTTCAATTTGTCCTGATTGACAAGCTCTAAACCATTTGAAATTCAACCACTTGGATAGATCTATTACACGGTATCTAAGATACAGCTCATTAAGATAATGGGTGCAGTCCTGGGTGGGCTTTTGGGGAGGAGAAAGGGAAGGAGAAGGGAGAGCAGAAATCAATTTGATAGTATTTTTTGCAAAAGAAGTGTCCAAGCACTGTGAGGAATTTTGATCTTTGACCTTGGGAAGGCAGTGCAGAAGAACCAAGACAAAATGTGTTCCAGTGTGGATCTGACAATGAATTCTCCGGCAGAAGCCCCAAAGAAGCAAGAGGGGTGACCCTACAACTGGTGGAAGGAGTAGTACAGGAACGAAATTTACTGTAAATCAAAGGCCATGTGTACAGCCCCTTGCTAGGTCATAAAGGGCTACAAAGTGAAGATGACTGACAGCTAAAGGGCCTCTGCTAATCACCTCCCTCGGGGATCCTGCTGTGCCACATCTGGCCTTCAGCCAGGGGGAGGAGGGGACACCTAGGACCAGATGAACAGATGACCATATGAACAAACACTACCCTGGAAATGGGGTATAGATTGCTTTCTTTAAAAGTAACAGTTTAAATGAATGTCGGAATTAGCCAACTTTGCTAATTATATAATATCACTAGTACCTCTTGAACCAATAAAAACTTTAAAGTTGATTTTTCTTCCTGATGCTATAGTCACAGTTGTTTTGTTTCAGGATTGTTTAAAATTTTTTTTGGCTTATTACTGTTTTCTCATCATTGTAAAAGTTTTAGAATATTAGTTACTTTCCTAATGTAGCCTCTTATGCTCTGATTTAAGTCAACCCCCACTGTATTTGTGGAGGACTTTTCTTTAGGAGCACTTTTGAATGTGGTTTTGGTCTGGACTATAGTAAAACTAAGGAGAATTCTAGAACAGGTATTTAATAAAACCTTGTTTTTCAAGTTCAGGTGTAGCTACCTGAGGGAAAAGACAAAAAAATGAAACAGTAGCAACATTCTTGCCCAGAGCACTAAGGCACTTTGTAAATACCTTCACGAGAAACTTTTATTCTTTTTTATCAGTTTGGGGCAGTCACATGAAGAATAAAGGAATTTGCTTTTATTCGTTTACTTTTCCCTGCCATTAATTAAAACCACAACTATAACTGTGATTCAAAATATAAAAATGTCCAAAATGAACTGGGGAAAAATATTTTTCATTTGGGCTGGATTTCTAATTAGAAAGCTACATTCAGAATTGCTTAGAGGTAGAAACAGTAACATCTGTAAATGAATGATATTTTGTGACACACTTACTTTTCCCAATGCTTGTTTTAACCAAATTCAGTCTTCCGAATATATTCTTTTCAGGTACACCCGAAATCTTGTGGATGAAGGAAACGGAAAATTTAATCTAATGATTCTGTGTTGGGGTGAAGGACATGGCAGGTAATAGAACTGTTCATTCATAGACATTTGTTAGGTATGTGTTCCAGCACAGGACGTGTACAGTGCCAGGCTGGCCACAAGTCTTGAGAGCACTAACAAATCTCGTTTTATTATTATTTTTTCCCCTAATCCCAACAAAAAAATCTCATGGGAATTAGTATGAGGGGTTTAGGCATACACCATGCATATCAAAACCAGTCCCCAGAATGAGTAATAAATTAAATAGGTGATAAACAGCTTAACTTATTTTCTCTCCAAATTTTTGTGGGATTGTGCTAAAACTTGACCTTTGTCATATTTGAAGTGTATGAACAATTATGGGAGCAAAGACTCTAACATCCAAATTTAGAGCTAGAAAAGCAATTCACAAATTCAGAACATTTCTTTCTACTTCAAATTTATTGTTTATTTTCTTAATATAGAGGGTAAAGCAACTTAATCTAATACCAATTCTTTGAAACTTGGTTCCTTATTTTTCCTCAATTTAAATATTTGTCAACATTGTTATTGAGTATTATCTTTCAAACAGGCCCTTCTCAGTCTTTTGACAGCCATGAAAATAATCATCCAGACCCATTTTTGATGGGAGAAAGGAAACAAGTTTACAAGACATTGGAAAATTAGGTCTATAGAGAATGTTTATGTACTAACAGAGTGGAATAGTTTTCACTCAGTCTCTCAGTTATTTTTCAAAGCAGATTACATATCAAGAATAGGGCGGGGCTCTATGGATTTATGAAACAAGTTCTTCCTATGGTGCGTATGAGGGCTAATAGAATTCAACATTGACATAAATGCCAAAAATGTATATAGATTCATATATTTTAATCAATCCTACAGCTAACTCTACCAAATAAACTTAAATACTATTTACTCTAAAATTACATGAATAAATTCTTAGCCCAAATCAAATTTATTTTCTTTTTTCCATGAATATTGGGATGTAATCACAGGCAGGATACTCTAAATCTATAAAATGTTAACATTGTATATACGTTACAGTATAATTTCAGGGCTGTGGTAGTAGATACACCTACCTTTTGTCCCCAAAGGAAGGATAAAAGAGAAAAGACCTGAGAAAAATTATTAAATAATGATTAAGTAATGTTCTCAGTGTAATACAATGATTATAGGTGATTATTTTTGTCCTTTCTAAAATTTCTTCATTGTAGTTTAATAATAAAGTTTTAGCTGAGTTTAAGTTGTTAAAAGCTGTATCTTGGAGAAGGTAAAAGGTTGCTCGTTTTGTGTTTCTTTTATGAAGGGCAACAAGGTCTTTAAAAAATTAACTCTTCTGTAGGATGAAAATTATACTGCTTATATGCATTGATATAGAAGACATTCTATTTATCTTGAACAATGTTGAATCATAGATTAATGATGTTTAAAAATCCAGTTGAAATGGATTTTATCCTGGGAGGTGTCCTATTGACATTGTGCATATGTAAGTTCTGGGCTGACTATCCCTGTACATCTGGTGGACTTTTTACTGAGTTCATTTGTCGCTTTGTGTATATATAGCAGTATCCATGACCACACCAACTCCCACTGCTTTCTGAAGATGCTGCAGGGAAATCTAAAGGAGACATTATTTGCCTGGCCTGACAAAAAGTCCAATGAGATGATCAAGAAGTCAGAAAGAACCTTGAGGGAAAACCAATGTGCCTACATCAATGGTAACATCCAGTATTTTTTTCTAAGGGCAAGTGGGAAAAACCTTTAACTCCCATCTGAATCATCAGTTACTTACCCATGTGCAGTAGAACTTGGATCATGGAATCACAATTTCAAGCACTTGGGAAAGGGCCAGAAAGCAGTGGTTTTGTTTTTTAAAGTTTTGCACTTGGATTAGAATCACTTATTAGAAACACATGTGTATAGATTAATGCCAACTGAAAAGTCATTTATTTACCTGCCAAGTCTTAGGACAGTTAGAATCAAATATGAATTTACATATAGAGAGTCTTTTAATAATGGAGTGAAGCCAAGGTTGAAATATTAGTCTTTACATTAGAAAATGTAAAGAGCTCTGGCTGGTGTGGCTCATTGGATTAAGCACCAGCCTGTGAAGCAAAGGGTCCCTGGTTAGATTGCCAATCAGGGCACACACCTGGGTTGCAGGCCAGGCTCTCAGTGGGGGGATGTACCAGAGGCAAACACACATTGATGTTTCTGTCCCTGTCTTTCTCCTTCCCTTCCCCTCTCTGTAAAATAAATAAATAAAATCTTTTTAAAAAATAAGGAAATGTAAAGAAACAGCCTTGGCCAGGTCGCTCTGGTAACTCAGTTGGTTAGAGCATTATCCTGATACGCCAATGTTGGGGATTCCATCCCTGGTCAGGGCACATACAAGACGCAACCAATGAATGCATGAATAGGTAGAACAACAAATCAGTGTTTCTCTCTCTCTCTCTCTCTCTCTCTGACTCCATCAAATCAATAAATTTAAAAAAAATTTTAAAGAAAGAAAATGTAAAGGAATGTTCTGGAAGTAGTTAGAAGTGCTAGCTACTCCCTATTTTTCTAAAATTTGTGTAATATACTTAAAAGAGTATTCTCAAGGGAAACTTTACATAGAGCATATCATTTAGCAGTGATATGGATCTCTCACCAAGAACACATTCTTTCCCCTAACTGTGGTTTGGGAAAGCCAGATGCTTTTTAGGAGAGGTAGTGATTAACATCTATATTCTTAAAGGGGACAGTAACTTTCCAGAGACCTTGTCAAACTTATATGAGATAATTTACTCCCATTAACAGATGAGATTCCAACACATAGGAAAATTGAATAACTTGTCCAAGTCATTCACCCTTGAAGTGGCAGCCAGAATTTGAATGTCAGTGATTGGATATGGCAATCAAAGACCCTACTCTTACCAGATGCATTCCACTTAAATACAGTAAAGTTTTACAGAGATTTTTCTGGCCAAGCAAGCTCTTATTTAAAGACAAATATTGGCCTTAATACTTGGCTTAAATTTGTTCATTCATTTCAGAATGCACTGAGAAATGTAAGATTACACAGTAGGCCCCTGTTATCTGCAGGGGATATGGTCCAAGACTCCCAGGGGATCCCTGAAACTGTGGTTTGTACTGAACCCTATGTACACCATGTTTTTTCCTACACATACATATGATCAAGTTTAATTTCTAAATAAAGAATAGTAAGAGTAAAAGTAATGATTAATGATACAATATAACAATTATAACAATATACCATAGTAAAAGTTATGGAAATGTGGTCTCAAAATACACGATAACTGACCTGTTAACTGAGATGGCTACTAAGTGACTACAGGGCAGGGAGCCGATATGTCAGGTTGGACGAAGGGATGACTCACCACTGCTGGGATGGAACGGGAGATTTTATCTCGCTGCTCAGAACAGCACACCATTTACAACTTCTGAATTGTTTATTTTTGGAATTTTTCACTCAATATACTAAGACCATGGTAAGTGAAACTGCAGATAAAGGGTAACTGTTCATGGGAAGTTTTTTCTTCCCATTCACATAACACATGCTGTTAGTTTCTCATGTAGCAGGAAACTCTTATTTGAAGGTTGCTATGTATATGAGGCACACCAGCTGTTCAAGAACAAGTTTGTTGCCCTTATAATGCATAATAAAGCAAAATATCTCTCAGGATAATCACTTTCAGCTAGTTACAGAGTCTTTGTGCAACTAGATTAGATCTTGAAGAATTAGTAGGGTCTACAATGCAGGGTATAGGAGCCAAGCAGATGAGGTAAACGGGTGCTGGCTGCAGGCTGGGCAGGAGGCTGTAGAAACGTACATGCGAGCCAAGGGCACCAGCCGCCACCCAGCTCCCACAAAATCGGCCTGACACCTCTTTCCATAGAAATGGGAAACTCTGATTTTTATGGGAAATTTTGGCAATTGGTAAAATACTGGGTGGGATATGCTTAATATACCTCTATACTAATCTTCCATGTGATCAAAAATTACAGATTCACAACTCGATTTTTACAGATGCAGGAGTAGGAGTACAGGTAGACACTAATCAGTGGGAATGCTGTTCAAGCCCAGGGAGGAGCACGAGTGAAAGCACAGTCATTGCTAACATAACAACTAGCCAGGGATGACCTACCTGGAGGGGAAAAGGGAAAAGGCACGTGGACAGGAGGAGTGGGAGAGGAAAGTGAGATCACATTCAGGGCCTCCAAGACCAGCTTGAAGTAAGTGCTTTGGTCAGCAGCCTTTTATTGGGGAATATTTTGATCGGTTTGGTAGCAGCATGCCACACAGGGTGGAGGAAAGGGAGGATTGGGGCAAGGAGACCAAGGTACCTATCCTGACAGGCAAAAGGTGGGCATGGCCAGGCTCAAACTGGCGTTCATAAGTATCACCAAGTTCAGAATTACTGTGACGGCGGGTACACCATGGGGATAGAGGAAAGGAGGCAGAGACCAAAAAATAATAACAATGTTGGAATCATTAATTTTGGGGACCAGACATGAGCCTCAGGAGCTTCTCAAAAGGGTAGGTAACTAGATTTTTCAAGGCCTTTACTTACAGAACGTCCAGCATGCATTGGGTGGTATACATACTTGCAATTGGAGAAACACATAATTAATTTGTATAAGGACAGTCAGTCCTTAAGAATATTGAACTTTAGTTTAGAATTGTGCTGAAGCCAGTATATTATTAAAGCAGTCAGCTATAGACGTAAAGAGTTTACAGACCTGAGAGTTAGGCCCCATGTACGTCAGGAGAACTGAGGATTCCAGAAGTTTTGAGTTGTTTAAATACAGTCTGGCTGGGGCTAAGTCCTCTGCTTCTAGGCTTTGCTCTTTGCCAGGCCTGCTCGTGCAGTCAGATAAGCCATAAGGCCAAATTAGGTGCTGCCCACATTAACTACACTAATTACACCGAATTCTTTCCTTGACTAAGCCTCATACTTTCTCCTAACTATAAATTTCTTCTCCGCATGTTTTTATAAAATCATGTCTTTTGTCCTTATTTCTTTATTTTAATCTTCGAAGCATTCCCGCCAGGGCCTTTCGATCAGCCTCTGTGTGGATATGTTGACCCATCTATCAAAAAACTTCTATGTTGTGCCCCTTGCAACATGTTTGATGATTAGCTGAATATGAAATCATGACCTGGCCATCATATTTCCTCAGAATTACAAAGATAATGACCTGACTTTATGCTTTCAGTCTTCTCATTGAAAGCCTGATATCATTCTGATTCATTCTGGAATCTTTCTGTAAAGCCTATTTTTTTCTTTCTAGAAACTTGTGAGATCTTTTTTGTTGTGTTTTCTCTACCTCCAGTATGACTGTGACGTACTGCTTCATACGTCTCATTCACTGTGCTGGGTCCTCAGTCTGTTCTTTCAGTCTGAAAACTGAATGTCCTTCCATTCAAGAAAATACTGTCAAGTTATTTCTTTGACTTTTTTTTTGCTATGTTCCTGTTACTCAGATATTTAACCTCCTCTGATTTATTTTATCTTTCCTATTTTCTATCTTTGTCCTTTGAGTCTTCCTCAACTTCCTCAGTTTTTCTTCTAGCCTTTTTATTCAGATTTTTATTTCAAAAAGCTCTTTTATTCTCTGGTCCTTTTATAGTATCTTCTCTTATCTTTCTATTAATGAGAGATATTAATGAGGATATTAATGATAAGTTTGTTTTTAAAGTCTTCTCCTGAATTGTGTCTGTTTCTAGTTTTTGTTTTTTTCAGGTTGCTTTGGCCTCTGTGTTTCGTACTTGAGGACTTACTCAAATGTCTGGTGACCTTGGCTGTGTGCTAATATTTAAAAATCAGGCACAGAAAAACTCAGTTGGTAGCTCTGAACACTGGACTTTAGTCTAGGATAATGTGGCAGAATTTTTTTTTTTACTGTGAACAACCAATGGCAGTATCCTTAGGGCTTTGTTCTTGAGCCAAGCAGATTCCCTGAGAAACTGCTTCTTATCTGCTGCCTGGAGAAAATATTCCTGTCCGGCAGCATTCTGGCAGCGAGGGGGTGAAGGCTGTGGGGCTCTTCCCATTCAATATGTAAGTTTTCACTTCAGTCCCCTGTTTTTCACTTGTCCTGAGTTCATCTGTTCTTTCCAGAGAATAGATCTCAGACTTCTACCAGGGGTAAGGAGTGGGAGAAGTAGTGAAAGGGATGTAAGACTCTACTGAAATAGGCTTTAACCAGTTCTTATATTTTTAGCCCTACCTTCATCCCCTTTTCCAGAAATACCCACACTGCCCATTTCTGAGGTGTTTGGGAGGGTCACAACAAAAATCATTAGCTGAGGATTCAGCTTTCTCTCTTCTGTGAAGCTCTTTGTCTGTAGTTAACTCAGAATAACCTGCATTTGAACTAGACAGGTCCACTTATATGCAGATTTTTTGCAACAAATACTTGTAATGTTTTCTGTCTGAGGCTGGTAGTCTGCGGATGCAGGGTGCTGACTGTATTCATTGACGTATCCTAATTTATACAGGGGGACTCGCATCTTTGAATTTTTGTATCCATGAAGGGTCCTGGAACCAATTCCCCATGGATTATCCCCCCAAACTGAGGGACAACTTCAGTTTTGGAGGAATCAAAAGTTACGTGTAGATTTTTGATTGTAGGAAGTGGGAGTTGGCTCCCCCAATGTCCATGTCATTCAAGAGTCATATATTTAAGCTTATAATTTATTACTGTTCTCTCTTTTCCAGTTTCTTTGTGTGTTGATGCCTTTTTTTATTCTTTTACTGAAGTTTTAGGGGGTTTTCAGGAAAGAACAGAGCCCATATGGCTTACTGTCTTTAACGAGAAGTTCAATTCTAACTTTCATTCATTCCATATGTACCCAATTGATTTATGATTTTAGGTGATGTCATCTAAAATCCTTCATCTGTTCTTCTTGGGTGTTGTTTAGATTCTATTGGCTTACATCGAGTAGAAAACGTTAGCCATACGGAACCTGCCGTGAGCCTTCACTTGTACAGCCCGCCTTTTGACTCATGCCATGCCTTTGATCAAAGAACGGGACATAAGAACAAAGTCAGCATGACATTCTACAGCAGATTCGGAACCAGGACTCCATTTGTAAGTATTTGTGGTTCGGCAGCATCGCACTGTATGCATCACTTTTTTGTTCTAGATATTATTTCAATATTTTAAATATTCTTGAAGTTTAGATGAACCTTAACTTAGGGAAGGCCCCTTATATTCTAATTTTTTTTAACTTTGGAGACTCTATTTTTAATTTATAAATAAATTTAAATTAGATACAAAGGATTATTGAGAAAGTTCAAAATGTATGTTTATTTCTAAGGTGTCTTCATTTATTAGAGAAATGAGAGTGAAAGCTACGTGATATAACTTCTGGTATGACTTACCAAATGACTTCTGTCATTTGCTGGGGCAACACAGATAACTTGCAGAGTTAACCTTTGCAAAGTTTGAGACCTACTCTGATGATACAAGGAAAGAAACTTGCCTGTTTTGATTGGCAGCTTGTTTCTTGTTCGAGTAGTGATGCTCTTCAGACCACAGGTAAATGAGAGTGGATCGTAACCACATGGTCCCCTTGAGGAACAAGTGTCCACCTAAAAATAATAAGGCAACCTGTAGTAATACCGTATGGCAATCTTCTCCCTCTGGTGACATAGATCGGCCATTTAAGGGAATGGAAAGACTGAAAACACTTCTCATGAGTCTTACAAAAAGTATGGTCCTCGAGAGAAGCTAGGGCAGAACTTTCTCAGGTGATCGCCCTGCTTTGCTTTCTGCATTTTGATCCCCCAAGAGCTATTCTTATGCCTGGAACAAAGCAGCAGGCTCTATCACTACGGGCAAGTGTTCATACACCGGTAAGAAAGAAGGACAGCTTTGAACAAGCTCAAGTGTCTGGCGTGAACATTCTTACACAGCTCTTTTTTTCTTTCTTGCAGGCAACTTCAGGATCACTGGAGAACAACTAAGGAGCACCACACCCTCTAAGGTCTGCTGAAGTGTTGCCTGGACAGGAAGGCCTCCCACCATTTGCTGTTCAGCAATACACTTTACAAAACCAATGCTTTAATGTCCTGTAAGGCAGATGCTAATTAGAAGTCATTAAGTAAGCAAATAGTGTCCTGAGCTACTACAGAAGAAAAATCCCACTAAAGAAAAAAGAAGGCTTAAGATTTTTAAAGGCCGAATAAAGTACTCCCCTGGTTTGATTCTCTAAATCCATTGGAACCATACAGGGAATGCCAGTGCAGGCTTTTATAGCTTTCGGAGACACATTGTCTCTGAACTGTAATTAGCAACAAGAAACTACAGGTATCAAATGCCTATCTTGTGACTTGGATAACTAAATGTAGATGTCTTTAGTATACTTTGTATGTCTGAATATTTGAAAAGAATTTTTTGAATCTGTGTATTTTATTTTTTCAGTCATATTTTACCCATTCCTGTTTCATAAACAATAGGGTGTTGTAGACAGAGAAACGTAAGGTATACTTTGCTGCTTGGTAATGAAATGAGGGAGGAAGGATTTGGAAAAGGACCCAAACCCGCAGCAAACCCAAAACGCAAAGTCGTGCCTGGTGTGTCCAGTGTTCACAGTCAAAGACTTTGTACTGCTCTCAGATTCCCAAATAATTTTAATAAAACTGGATTTGAACACGATTTGAAGTCGTCTTTCTCTTTAACTTCATAAGAATTCCATAAAACTCATAGTTTCTTTGATTTGGTTAGACTACCTGAAACAGTGTGAAGTATGACGTGATGTGAAAATGTGAGAGGACCAAAATACGCATTTGAAAATAGCTTACCTTTTTGGGCTTTACGTGTGTTCACTAGTTGGCTGGAGAAACTAACCTGAGGGGATATATGTAGACAACCAATTTTGCCTAAAAATCATATGCGGGTCTGTACGGGCTTACCTTGTTCTATCGTACTTCACTTTATTGCACTTTACAGACGTTTTGTTTGTTACAAATTGAAGGCAAGACCCTCCACCAGCAAAAAGATTACAACTCACTTTATAGCAGTAGTCTGGAACTGCACCTGTAGTATCTCAAATGTATGCCTGCCTGTGCTTAAATGTGAATTATTTTTCAACATTTAAAAAACTGGAGATTTTGTAGAAGATGATGTGGATTTCTGCTGCTTGAGAATCTGAAGTGTCTCATGACACTGGACCTGCAGTGCATTTTCACTGACGTCAGTACACTAGGCTGGGGTCTGTCCCTTCGATGGGACTACCTGTCCAATGGGTGGCAGCCCCCAAGTTGCCTATTTCCCTTATATGTTACCAGCAAAGCCCACGTGTGCATTTGAGTTTGCTGCCCCTCGTGTAGGCAATTTTCTTAGAAATATCTGTCATGATCTTAGAATTTATTATCTCTAGAAATAATTAGAAAGTAAAGCCCCTTGAAGATAGTTCTACATAAGTCATTGGTTATAGTGGTACCATTGCCTAGAATTATTGACATCTTTACATCTTTGTTTCCTCTCATCTTTAAAAAGGATGTTAACATTGATTGAGTGCTTACTACACACCAGGTATTGTTATAAGTTGTTTAGATGTACTGCAAAACTTAATTTTGTTAATAAAATAATCCCCCCTTATGAATTAGGTGCTGTATTGGTTTTCTAGTAACACAATGGTTTAGCTGTGACACATTATCACAAACTTAGTGGCTTAAAGCAACACAATGTGTATTTTCCTATAGCTCCACAGGTCAGCAGATGAATAATTTTACAGTGCTAAAATCAAGATTTCAGCATGGCTGCATTTTCCCCAAGATTTTATTCATTTTTAGAGAGAGGGGAACAGGAGGAAGAGAGGGAGAAGAACATCAACCAGTTGCCTCTCATACAGTGCCTGGACCAGGGACGGATCTTTCTCTAAGCTCTGGGTAGGATCTATTTCACTGGGTTTTTCTTCTAGAGGCTGCCATGGCTTTGTATCCTCTTCCTCCACTTTCAAAGCCAGCAAAAGCAGACTTAAGTTCTTCTGTTTCTTAGTACTCTTAACCTGTTCTCTCATACTTTAAGGACTAACATCTCCATCTCCAGGTTGTACCTTTAACCCTATCTGTAAAGTCTCTTTTGCCATGTCAGGTAACATTCATAGGTTCTGGGAATTAGGATGTGGACCCCTGCCAGGTCATTCCACCTACCACAGTTGGCCCTCTTCCTCCTGCCAAAGGGCCACACCTACCCCACATGCAAAGTAGGCTCACCTCATGCTAAGATCCCCAAAGTCCCATTCCATCACACTGTCAACCAAAATTCCAAAAGTCTTATTTAAGTTAGATCTCACCATTTAAATTCAGTGTGGGTAAGGCCTCGTTATAATCCATCCTGGGACACAATTCTTCCCCGTATTCAGACCTGTTTAGCCTAGTTTAGAAGCTCGCCAAAAGTTATCCAGGCAAGAAATTACAGTTAGGATTTGAATCCAAGCCACCTTCCTTTAAAACTCATTCTCTTTATACTCAAGCCTTTCAGGGTAAGAGAAACCTGGGCCACTTCCAACTTCTGTTTCCTCTTTTTAAACAACAAAATTATATTTATTTGTTTTATAGGTGTGGTATAATGAAATGTTTAATATATCGTACTTTTAACATGCACAAATGTGGTAGCGTAACCAAACAAAAGAGAGGTTTGGCTACCTGCCACAGGAAGAGCCAGACTAGTGGGGCAGGTGCAGTTTTATTCAGGTGCTGCCTGCACGACCGAGGAGAAAGGTGGGCTGCCGTTTCAAAGACCCTCTCCCCTTCCCACTCAAGCCTGAGGTTCTTATAGGGATGGGGGGGGGCGAGGGATTTTAATCTAATTATCTTTCTAGTTTTTGGCATGCCTGAGGTCCTATCTTGTCCATGTTTCTAGCTTCTGGCACACTCAGTGTGAGGCCCTCGCCCTGCTGCAGTTCTGCCCAGTGGGGAAGACTCCGTGGCATTCCCACTGACTGTCTACAGTAACAGCAGTGCCCTATGTGTGACAAGTAACGGCCATATCTGAATTTGAGGATCCTTGTGCATGTACGGCTCAACATAACTGGCTGCTCTGGTGGTCCTGGCCATCCTGACCATCCCGCCCACCCTGAGCTCTGTGATCGTCCCTGTTCTCCACTGCCCATGACAATGTTCCCACAGAAGTAGACATGCTTCCAGAGGAGCTCAGCACACACTGGGGTTGGTGAGGTGTACACACACACACACACACACACACACACACACATGGCAAGGCAGCAAAGCCAGCAAGCGCTCAAAGAGATTAGGTCGGAGGGAGAAGGAACGTTGAGGGTTGGAATCACACTGCTTGCTTAAGGAGAATGGGATGTAAAAGAAGAGGATAAAGGCCGGAGTCTAGAGGAGGAGGAAAGAGCACTGTGTGTGAGGAGACAGTGAAGGGCTGGCGGTGAGTCCGAGAACCCCTTCAGCACTCAGCACCGCCCAGCTTACCTACAGCTCAAGTTCCAGCACTTGCTCTTCCCTCTGCCTGGTTTGCTCTTCTCGAAGTTCTCTCCTTGGTCAGCTCTTCTTGCCCTTCCAATGCCAGTTCAAATGCCACCACCCGAAAGGGATCCCCCAGCTACCCTATCTGAAGGTAAAATCTCCAGGCACTCTCCTTCCAATTTCACTGACACACTTATGGTGACCTGAAAACAGTCATTCCTTCTTCACTTCTTTATCATCTACATCCCACTAAGAGAATACAAGCCCCAAAGGATAGAGACAGTGTTTCCTTTACTGCTGTATCCTGAGCACTTAGGCCATATCTCACATGAAGGAGGTACTCAATAAATATTTATGAAATGAATGGAAAAACCCTCAATCTCCTTACGTAAGAATTATAGTCACAAACCCTTAATGCTATGGGTCTCTTCTACATGCCACCAAATCATGTACCATATTATTTTTGTTAAGTATGGAAACTCTAAGGATTAGTTTTAATATATTTTATTGATTATGCTATTACAGTTGTCCCATTTTCCCCCTGAACTCCCCTCCACCTTACACACCCCCTCCCACCCACATTCCCCCCCTTTAGTTCATGTCCATGGGTTGTACATATAAGTTCTTTGGCTTCTGCATTTCCTATACAATTCTTACCCTCCCCTGTGTATTTTCTACCTACCACCTATGCTACTTATTCTCTGTACCTTTTCTCCCTCTATTCCCCTTCTACTCCCTGTTGCTAACCCTCCATGTGATCTCCATTTCTGTGTTTCTGTTCCTGTTCTAGTTGTTTGCTTAGTTTGCTTTTGTTTTTGTTCTGGTTGTTAATAATTGTGTTTGTTGTCATTTTACTGTTCATATTTTTTATCTTCTTTTTCTTAGATAAGTCCCTTTAACATGTCATATAATAAGGGCTTGGTGATGATGAACTCCTTTAATTTGACCTTATCTGGGAAGCACTTTATCTGCCCTTTCATTCTAAATGAAAGCTTTGCTGGATAGAGTAATCTTGGATGTAGGTCCTTGCCTTTCATGACTTGGAATACTTCTTTCTAGCCCCATTTTGCCTGTGAGGTCTCTTTTGAGAAATCAGCTGACAGTCTGATGGGAACTCACTTTGTAGGTGACTGTCCCCTCTTCTCTTGCTTCTTTTAAGATTCTCTCCTCCTCTTCCATCTTGTGTAATGTAACTATGATGTGCCTTGGTGGGTTCCTGCTCGGGTCCACCCTCTTCGGGACTCTCTGAGCTTCCTGGACTTTCTGAAAGTCTATTTCTGTTGCCATATTGAGGAAATACTCTTTTATTATTTTTTCAAATAACTTTTCCACTTGCTCTTCTTTTTCTCCTTCTGGTACCCCTATAATTCGGATGTTGGAACGTTTAAAGATGTCCTGGAGGTTCCTAAGCCTCTCCTCATTTTTTAAAATTCTTGTTTCTTCATTCTTTTCTGGTTGGATGTTTCTTTCTTCCTTCTGCTCCACACCTTGATTTGAGTCTCAGTTTCCTTCCCATCACTATTGGTTCCCTGTATATTTTTCTTTATTTCACTTAGCGTAGTCTTCATCTTTTCATCTAATTTGCAACCAAATTCAACCAATTGTGTGAGAATCATGATCACCAGTGCTTTGAATTGTGTATCTAATAGGCTGACTCTCTCTTTGTTGCTTAGTTGTATTTTTTCTGGAGCTTTGATCTGTTTTTTTCATTTGAACCATTTTTTTGGTCTTGACTCGCCTGTTGCATAGTGAAGGGTGGAGCCCTCAGTGTTCACCAGGTCAGGGCAACCCAAGTTGCGGCATTGTGACACCACTGTATGTGGGAAGGGGTCTGAGAGGGAAAGTGATGTTTGCTCCGCTCTCTCTGCCAGATTTCAGTCACTTCCCCTGCCTTCCACAAGCAAATTGGGCCCTTTTGGTGCTGATTCCCTGTGGGTGGGTTTGTGTATGTTCTAGAACCCTGTGGGTCTTTCCAACAAACTCTTCTGTGAGGCTGGGAGTTTCTCCCGCTGCCTCAACTCCCACAAGTGTTTTCAATCAGTGGCTTTATTTCCCTGCTCTGGGCCCTGAGTTGCACGGTCTGTCTCACTCCCCATTTGTTTCTCCCAGTTTATCTGCACACGGTGTGAAATCGCCCAATCTGCAATCCGCTGCCTGGCCAGGTCTGTCCGCCTGCTGCCGCCTTGCACTCCCCGTTCCACAATCCGCTGCCTCACTGGGTCCGCCAGCCTGCGCCTCGCCACGAGTGCTCTCCGCCCTGGCTGCCCATCTCCACCCCTCCTACCGGTCTGGATGAATGTTTCTTCTTTAACTCCTTGGTTGTCAGACTTCCATACAGTTCAGTTTTCTGTCAGTTCTGGTTGTTTTTTGTTTTTAAATTGTTGTTGCCCTTCTTTGGGTTGTTCGAGGAGGCACAGCGTGTCTACCTATGCCTCCATCTTGGCCAGAAGTCAAAAGTAAGGATTATTTTTTTAAGCCATAGATGTCTTTCTCCTCTGGCTCATGTCAGAAGCTTATTATCTCCTGGTATGGGTTCATTAGTCATATACTTAGACAAATTAATGAATAAAGGGCTTTTAGGTGTATTACAAGAAAGGGGTAGATAGCATTAATTACCCCATTTAGCAATGGTGTTTAGTCTTTCTTTATCCACAGACCATTTTGAAAATCCCTGACTGCTAAAGAACTTCTCTCCAGAAAAGCTATCACACGACAAATACATGTACAATTTCAGAAAGTATTTTCAGAGCCTCTGAAGTACCGAGGGCGCCAGTTAAAGAACCCTGTCGTAACGAGTCCAGGTGTATAGGAAGTAGTTTGTGCCTATTTCACTTCATTTTTTGAGACAGGAGGCCATTAATAAGCTCTCAACTAGTTAACCTTTTTAAAAATAGTTATTTATTTTTAAATAAATAAATAAAGAGGGGAAGGGAGAAAGAAAGAGAAGGAAAGAAACGATGTGCAGTTGCCTCTCATGCACCCCCAACTGGGAACTTGGCCTGCAACCAAGCTGTGTGCCCTGACCAAGAATCAAACCAGTGACCCTTCGGTTCACAGACCAGCACTCAATCTACTGAGCCACACCAGCCAGGACAATGACTACTTAACCTTCTAAAAGTTACAGCAGGATTTCTAGGAAACACCAGAGATCAGTGTTCATTTCTCCAAGGCACATCCATACATTTCTCAAGACGTGTTTTCTCTCATACTAAAAACATTTCAGAAATTCAGAAAACAATGTTTCACAAAGTTATCTATCCAGATAGCAGATGTTCTTTTTAAAAAGTTTATATGGGATAGTGAAATAAGCCAGACACAGAAGTCAAATATTAAATGATTCCACTTATACAAGGTACATAGAATAGGCCAATTCAGAGACAGAAAGTAGACTAGAGGTTACCAAGGGTTGAGGGGAGGGAGAAGGGGAGTTACCATTCAATGGGTACAGAGTTTCTTTTGGAGATGATGAAAATAATTTGGGTATGAATAGTGGCAATGGGTCCATAGCACTGTGAATGAACTGTATATTTATAAATGATTAAAATAATAAATATTATGTATATTTTCCTAACACAAAAAAAAACTTTCTAAAAAAAGGTGCTTGTGGGAGAAAATGTACGTGTGCAGGGGGGGTGTATGTGTTGGAATAGGTAAGACCTGCTGTCATAGAAAATACAAATGATATGAAAGGCATACGGTGAAAAGCTTCCTTTCCATTCCTCTCCTCAAGCTCTCAGTTCCCCCCCAGAGGTAACCTATATTACCAGTTACTTGCGTTACCTCATTCATTCTCCCTGTGGTTTACACACGGAGTAGCATCATAACACCCATGTTGTACACTTAAAAGGAGACCTCTCCATATCAAATACAAATAGTTCCTGCATTCTTTGTCCAGCTGGCCGTGCGGTATTCCGCACATATGGCATGTATGAACATGCCATACTTGAGTTCACCAGTCCTCTGTTGATGGACTCTGATGTGACTGCCGACCTTTTACAATGGAAAACAATTCTGCAATGAATAACCATGTATGTGATATCACAAGTATCAGCTGATTATTTCTTTATTATGAAACAACCATGATAACTAAGTTGCAGGAAATAAGGGAGCAGGAGAAGGTTATCACATGCTGCCCTGGCTGAAGAGTACCCCTTCTAGGCAGAACTTATCACCTGATGTCATCGTTATTCACTTTAGCCACTTCCACTCTGCTCCTTGGTCAAGTGTGTTGATGTGAACCCTCCAATAATGTTGGAAGGTTAAGACTCTCAGAGATTACTTATCACGAGCAAGAAAGCCTAGGGAAAGCCCATGTGTTTGTGAGAAATCTAATGATCTCGTCATGGTCAGTTTACAATTCTGGCGGTGCTCAGTAGGGAAGCTGATCAGTTCCTGTCCTGAGTTTTTGTTTTTTTCTCTGACCTTTCAGATTGGTTAAAAAAGATGTCATAGATAGCTTCTTGTGCTGTTTGAAAACATGCCTCACAAGTTGCTTGATGAGGGGCATTTTGTTTATTTTTCAAGTAATTCACAGGGAGATGTAAAGAAGCTGTGAGACAGTGTGATCTACCGAATATGGTTCCGAGGACTGATTTCAACCTATACCAGTCTGAGAGACTTCCATATACAAGCTCAAGGACATGGTCATCTCCCTAAAATAGTTATAAGCTATATCTTATAGTGATAAATACAGAGTTTCCCTAAAAGCACAACCAGAACAATTCCTTGCACATGAGGTATAGAAAGAGTACATAACTAGAAAGTAATCTCATGCAACTAAAGATTGATTAGCCTTCAGTACCAAGAGTCCTCTTTGGCTTGTCATAGCAAGAAGAAGTGTCACTATAACAATAGATCACTGAAGATGCACCTTTCAGCATCAGCTGTATGATTACCATGTCTATGCAGGATTCGTCTAACTGATAAATATAAAGCAATCATATTATGGAATCATGAGGATGAAATGTGCCTGTGTGAGTCCTTAGCCAAACAAGCCTTTTGGTAAATGAAGACACTGAAGCAGGTGAGGTCAAGGTAAACCAACACGCCCGAGCAATGTTGTACTAGTGCAGGTTCATACAGCCCCACGGGAGCTGATATTCAGGAATTCTGCCAGCTGATTGGTAGGTTAAAATCAGCTGTAGTGGGAGTACTCACACTGTGGAAATCTGTCAGTGCTACAAATCAGGGCAATTCTCTTCCCCCCGGGAGGGGGGGGTGATTGCTAAAGATGTGGACCATTTTATTTAAGGCTATTGAACCAATTCCAAATAAATGAAGGTTTGCCTGGACTATTGAAATATACATTTTTATCTTTTAATTTTTACTGGACTTCTACATTTTAAGTCACTTTTGCATATAGAGATATATGTTATTTTCACTTCAGAGGAATTCTTTATGGCAGGACAGCGATATTATTTCCCTTAGCCTCATTTCAGAGATGAGAACATTTCGGCACATGGAGATGAACTATTTTACCCAAGGGCACACAAGTACGTAATGGGAAAACCAAAATAAATGTTGGTTCTGCCCAAGACACTCTGTACCTTTGGCAAAAGAGAAAAACTATTAAGGAGGGTCAGAAAGTCAACAATGTGACCAGTGCAATGCAATGGCCACTCTATGGTTTTTCCACCTGAAATTGGTCATTTGGTTCCTGACTTCACAGTTAAAAAACAACAACAACAAAAAAACCAACTCACCAGGCACTCAGGTCAAATGCGACAGTGAAGAGGCTTATTTTTTCTGAGTAAACCCAATTAATTATTATGTCATAACAGAGCTTGGGACTGGGCTGGCTGTGCTTTTATTCCTACTTATTTGACCAGGCACAGGTTATAAACTTATGGACTCTGTTCATAGTTACACCCCGTGGCACCAGACCAATATGCTTTGATTAGGACTCACTCAACTGCAAGTGACAAAATGTGACCTAAACTGACTTGACCAAAACAAGTTCATGTAACTAAAAAGTTCAGGAGATACTCCGGCAATGGTGAATGGAGGGGTTCAAACATCTTTTGGGCACTCTATCTGGCTTTCCACCTTTCTTGACTCTAAAGTCTTCCTTTGTGGTGTTAAGACGACTCCCAGTATCTCCAGGCTTACAGCTTCCATATCAATTTTGGCACAAGAAAGGGCTCTTTCTGCACAGTCTTTTCAAAGAAGTTAAGGAATTTGGCGATACGGGCTCTGATTGCGTCACAGCCCGGCCCCGATGCACTCACCGTGGTCAGCAGGGTATGAGCTCTGCCCTAACCTGCGTCACATGTTTGCCTCTGGAGTAAAGAGTGGAAACAGTTCCACCAAATCAAAAGGACTGGGGTGGGGGGTGGGTCGCTGAGGAGGATAGGAATTCTCTGATGAGAAGAGAGGGGAGGGGGCAGACTAGGTGCTGGGCAGACAAAATCGGTATCTACTGCATAGGAACTGAATAGCTCAATAGATATTTGTTAAATTAACTAAGGAAGAAGTGAATCAAAGGTCATAGCAACTAAATCCCCTCATCTTCTCACTCCTGATAACACTAATTCAAACAACTCAAGGGTACTTGTTTTTCTTTCTCTTACTGATGAAACGTATAAAACAACTTATCACTCCAAAAACAGCTGTGCCCCAAGAAAACTGCTACAAGTTTCAACCCATGTCAAATATGCTCCATCGTTCTAATTCATGTCAAAGTCCTTCCACTAGAATTACAGTTCTGTGTAATAGGCGGATGGGCTTTTCCCATCATCCCAGAATCCAGCTAAATCATAAGGTTGAAAATAAAAGGTGTCAAATACTCTCGTATTCTAAAGAGAGCAGACAAAGTCAGTAAAAGGCTGGAGTAAGAATTTCTCTTCGCGGGTTTTTTAGGAGCTGGTAGACCTGCTGTTGGAGCAGCGGTGCTGCCCCGTCATCCCTCCCCGGCCTGTATAAAGTGAGGCTGAGGAGGTGGAGTTCTCACTGCCATTGTGAGTTACTCAAATTCCTCTCCTAATGTTCATTCCTAAGTCTATGCAACTGCATTAAGCCTATTAGAACTACATTCCAGTTCCTGCTCGGACCACACCTTCTACGGCTCCTGCCCACGCCCAGCCCCCCACTCTCCTCCCCACTACCTTTCTCCTTCTGAGCCAGATTTCCCTTCAGATCTTAGGCTTCCTGTGCTTTGGCCAAGTAACACTTTTGTACTTCACTGGCTTTGTTCTCCTGTCTCCTGCTTAAAATATCTTCTGCTGCAGCACCCTGCCTTCTGAGGGTAATAGCAGCTCCTCTCCCAGGCCCAGCTCAAATATCAGTTCTTTCAGAAGTTTCACCATCTTTGGGCTTCCATAGAATTTAACTTTCCTGTAGCACTTACCACATTCTGCTTTAGGTTACAGGAATTTGTCTTTGACCTACCACCGTGTAAGGGATGCCTCAGGCGCTGGACAGCCCCTCAGGCAGAGCCCATTCAGTGAGCCAAGGTAATTCTTGTTGTATTGAGTCATAGCAAGACAATTTATTTAAAGAATACTAATTTATGTCTTTTTTTTTTTTTTGCTATGTTACTTTAGAGAAATTGGAAAGAATAGGCCATTGAGATTTTTTTTCTGATTATATTTCCCTCTCTGATTTAAGGGGCTAAAGAAGTGGCTTCAGGACAATCTCTCTTACCTGCACTGCCACACCCTCCTTGATTTTTTCAAAAGCTTAAACTGAAGAGATTGTAGTGGGTGTTCAGGGTTTGGGTGGGCGTGGGGCGCTCTAGAGGCCTTTGTGGATGTTAGCTGCATGGAAAAGGACATGGCTTCTTTTCACAGGACCTGGGTCCCATGAAGTATTTTGAAAAGAGTGAACTTCTGGTGCCTCCAGACTTGGCACAAAGCAGGATCTTCCCAAGAAACATGCAGATTTATGCAACAAGGTTATCAGTGACTACAAAGTGAACTGAAGCCTAGAATTATTTACTTTCTAATCATAGCAGAAGCTTCTTGGATTCCTGTGTAATCCCGAGATGGGCAAGGAATTCCCTCCCATAAAAGCTACAATTGAATTTCCCACCAATCTGGTAGAATATTGGCCAAAAGGTGGAATTAATCTCATTCACAGAGAAATAAAAATAATACAGCTTCCAAACTGGGATAAGATGCTTGTCTGTTGTGAACTGGATGTTGAATCAATAGGGATTTTCTTTTGAGCTTAGTTCCAATTCATAGACTTGCACTCCACTGAACCACAGAGCAAGAACCTGCAGGGAGCACCTGAGTTTCTAACTCAGAGAAAGGTTCAAGTCATGAGCAAAGCACTGACAAATAGTAAGAGAGCAGAGGATGGTGTCACCCAGGAATCAGCTGAGCCCCTGAAGGCTATGAAGCTGAGAGATGCACTTTGTCTTGCCTCCTGAAAATGTGCACTTCTGCAATATGGCAGCTTATACAGTAGTTTCTTAGTCCCTGGCAGGCAGCAGACATTTAGCAGAGTTTCAAAGTTTACATCGTCAACAGTAGTTAAATACCTCCTATTAACATGTGTTGAACAGAAGCCTTCAACTCTTTGTCAGGTAGGAGATGAATACATAATATGCCTTGGGATGCCTTGGTATTTTAAGAAACTTTGATGACATTTAAAATTTGGAAAATAATATGATTTAAAAATCGCAGGCACTTTGTGAATTTATTTTTGTTAAAAACTAACTCTTTGTTTTCTGGAAAATATTTTTAGACAGACTTTTAATAACATAAGTAACAAGCAAGAAAACCCACTATCCCTTGGCTTTTGGGGAAACTGGGATGTTATCATTTATCTCTACACAGATGTAGGGATAAATAAGCTAAATGCTCTGGTGATCGTGTAAATGGAATTTATGTCTCTGCAGACTGTGTAGTTACTTTGGAAAAAAATGATCTTTTCTCCATACAGACAGTGTGCATGTTCAAACTGGGGCCCATAGGAGACTAGTTGGAGCTCACAGTCACCTCACTCTGCAGAAGAAAGGGTGGAAAGTGACTAGCCTGGCTTGAAACGACCCTGTAGGCATTCCTCTCTCAGTGTTGTTCAAGACAGAGTATGACAAACTTCTGGTAGTGCTGCTGCACTGTTTTCTCTTGTGAGCGCTATGTGTGTCCTGCTGGACGCAGAGGGCCAGCTCACATCAGGAGACAGAGTTGGGGGCTGGGGTGGGGCAGGCGGCCCCTGAAGGGAGGGTATGTTTCCTCTCAGTTGTTCTGAGAAGAGGCATATTCTGGCTGAGGTAAAGACAAAGTGGGCCACAGACTAGAAGGGGGTAAAAAATTCCCTGAGAAATTCCTTCTTCTTCCCCAGCAGAAGGCTATAAAATGTGGATTAAGTGAGCAATTTTGTAGGGGAGTGGGGCGGCTTCCTCCAGGTGGGGTCAGAAGGCAGCCCTTTAAGGGACCTTAGAGCAGGTCAGAGTTTGGGGGTATCAGAGGGGCCACATGTCACAGTGTTATGAGGCTCTGTTCTATATATAGTCCATTTCTCTGTGATGTTGTGCTCATTTCAATGTGGTCTTTGCAAGGCTGTGAGAGATCAAGGAAAGGGTTGAGTCGGCCCTACAAAAGGGCTGTGGAGTCCTCTCCCTGAGGCCAAGGTTGGGGATACAGTGATGGGGCCAAGGACCAGTGACGGCCAAGAATTGCTGGCAGTGGCATTAGGCTAGTCAGCGAAGAAGAACAAAGGGGATTTGTTGCACACACATGAGACAGCAGCCTGCATGTACTCAAAAGCACTTAGGCTTTTCTCAGCGAGGACTAGTACCCTCAATCACAATAAGTGCTGTGGGGTCTGGAAGCTTCATCACAGGGATGTTCTAAGGTTACAGTTGCAGTCTGGTGAGTTGTTTGGACTTATTATATGGGTAGCATCTTCAGGTGAGATGGCAGGCCACTAGGCCAAGCAGATCTCCTTCTGTGCCCCAAGTCCCACCTTTTCTGTGAGACTCTTCCAGCTCCACTCCCTGCTGCCGTCACCCAGCCTGGCTGCAGGAACTGCTGTTCCCCCTTCAACACTTTGGCCTAAGCGAGGATAAGGCTGCTCTCCTTAAATCTCTTGAGCATAGTTATCTCAACACTGAAAATAAGTTACTCATACTGCAAGCAAACATTGAATTCTAATTAATCATAAACAGGCTGAATCGTTTTAGGCTATATGTTTGTAATTTTTCATAATAAAATATTGGCAAAAATACATTCCTAGAAAACATAGACAATACAAAGTTTTTCAATATGCTGATCCAGATCCTATAATAACTTCAATGCTGGAGCAATTTCAGTGACGTCTCTTCTGAATTCTGTTTTCTATGTTCCAACCTGTCTCCATGACTAAGTGCCATCATATTCTCTATCACACATCCAGGCGGGTTTGCTAGTATGTCACTCCTCAATTACACACAGTCACTCACCTAGGCACTAGCCCAGGTGGATGACTTCAGGACTCCTCCTCAACCTTCTTCATGTCACCCTTCCCCAGGAGCAAGACCCTTGCTCTGAGTCAAGGAACAGTATCTAACACTGAGGAAGGGGCTAAGTGAACAGGCAGAGGTCCTTTGCCCAACTCACTAATCAGGTCACTGCCTCCTCCCCACCGTAGAGTGAGGGGTGGGGAAAGACACCAAAAGTGTTAGTGTGGCTGAGCAACGTTTACACACAAACATGATATGTTGTACTTCTCATCTTATTAGTATTAAATATTTATTATGTTTCTTTAATCTTTTCTACTTTAGCACAATGCTAAGCCAAAATTCCCATGAAATCAGGGGTTTGATTTGTTAATTATATCTATTTCCAATATTCATTATAAGTACTCAACTATTAAAAATCATATGCTATTTAAAATAATTTCCTATACATATTAGTGGATATGTATCACCCTTGAGGAACTGATGCTATAAGAAATTGGCACAGGTCACCCCACAAAATGAGTAAGTCTCAACTCAGGCAGATATATAATTCAATGGTTGGGCAAAGGCAAACTTGTGACACAAAAAATAAGTTTAAATTAAAATACTAGAGGTTATATTTTACTATTTATTGCAACAGCATAAATCCTCAGGTAGAGTGCTAGCAGAGGATTTGTAAAGCAAGAACTGGAAATCAGATGATATTGTGATGGAGTCTCCTGATTCTGCCAATAATTCCAGCATAGTGGCCATTATTCTGAATGATCCTATACTTTTTTTTCAGAAAAATTCCCTGTGGAATTCATTAAAGGTGGTTATAAGCTGCACAATAATGTAGTTTTATTTATTCTCCTGTGCTTTATCTTTCTCCAAAATATAAACTTGTCAGCATATGTTAATTCAGCCTCTGTCTGGGAAAATGTCATTTTTTCCTCCATCTATGTTATTTTAAGATCAATGCTATTGATCTACTTTTGAGTCTAATGTCCTCTGTCTTCACCTACACCAAATATTGGTAGGAATTTGCCGTGGTCCCAAATGGGAGAAATAATTTGTTTTTAATTTAAAGTTTTCACTTTGAGTCTAGGAAGGTCAAACCCAACTTCATTTTTTTAAACCTAAAAAGCTAAAATGGTTGGAAACTTAGAACTCTTTTACTTTATAATTTTCACATATTTTTTTCAGAATAGTCTTAAGATTATTTCTTTTTTGCTTCCTTTACTGTCTCCTCACTTTACAAAATGCAAAGAAGCTGATAAAGAAATTTATCTAACTATACTTCCAAGATCAAGTGAACAGGTGTCCAAGAAGTCAGTCTAGTCTACCTCCCAATGAGGTGAAATTCCAGGAAAGTCTCAGCATAAGAGGGTGGTTTGGGAATTAAAGAGCAAAGTCCCATGGGAGTAGGGGTCAGGGCATGGAAACTGAAGCCCCTGGCTAGGTAGCTGACCCTGGCTGGCCCCTGGGCTCCAGAGCTCCTGCACAGGCTAGGGTAATCCCAAGATATAATAAACAGTAATAAAAGAAAAAATTGCTTTTGTAGCACAGCTACTTAGGCCAGAAACTGCACCGCACCACATGTTCACATATTATTTCACCCCATTTCACAAAACCTAGTGAGGGTGTGTTTTTATCCTCACTTTACAAATAAAGGTATTGAAGGCTCAGAGCAAGCTGCAAAGTGGCAGGCTTCTAAATGGGATCAACTTCTGTCTGACTCCAAAGTTTGTGCGCCATGCACACTGCTCTCTGCTTTGCCAGCAAGTTTTTCTTACACTTGATCAGATAAGTATCCTGGCTTCAGGCTGAGCTATTCAGATGCTGAGAGCCAGCAAACTGAACCCTCAGGCATAAAACTGAGGCTCAAAATTCCCCTGGCAAATGGCCCTTATTTTAGAAGTTCTTACCTTTCCATTCCACTGGAGGTTATTTTCTAATTTCTCCTACCTTTAAAAAATAGATATTTCTGCATTATTATATAAAAACAGGATACTAAGAGTTTCTATTGCCTTTCTATGCAACCTCATGATGTTTTTGCTTTCTCTGTAAATAAGAGCTTTAGAATGCAATTACTTTTTTGATCTCCAACCTTCTCTCAATTCCTATTTGTTGAGATATTTTGGTACTCTTAGCTCTAAACTGTTATTAATTTTTTTGTCTTATGTGTCTTCCAATACTTCAATTTTTGAGGCTTCTTATTGATATTTACATTACAAATTCCAAATCTTTCTACTACTATTTATTTAGATTTAAAATGGAAGTATCCACCACCCAACCAGCTCAAGCCATGAAGGGAGGTGGTTTATAGCCAGTGGTCACAGCCAGTCCTACCAACTGACTGGTCTGGATAAATCCCTCCCATTGATCTGCCAATAGCAATCAAGACTCAATTATAAGAGGAGGGAATATTCAGCCCACACAGAGAGCGTACCCACAGTACCCAGCTTGGGTGATAGGGGAGGCTGTGCCACTGAACCCTACAGGACACCTACTATATAGTCCATGTTACTATGACAGGGAGTCAAAGCAGCTATACCTAATACATAGAAATAAACAGGGAGGCTGCCAAAATGAGGAGACAAAGAAATAGGCCCCATTTCTGGAGAACAAAACTCCAGAAGAACTACATGAAATGGAACTAAGCAATCTGTCAGACACAGAGTTCAAAACACTGATTATAAGAATGCTCAAGGAACTCAATGGGTATTTCAATGGCATGAAAATGACCAAATGAGAAATGAAGGCTACACTAATTCAAATGTGGAACAATTTACAGGGAGTGAACAGTAGAGTGGATGAAGCTGAGAATCAAATCAATGATTTGGAACATAAGGAAGCAAAAGGCATCCAATCAGAACAGCAGTAGGGAAAAAGAATTTTAAAAAACGAGGATAGCATAGAGAGCCTCTGGGACACCTTCAGCTTTACCAACATTCACATCACCGGCGTGCCAGAAGGATAAGAGAAAGAACAAGAAATCAGAAAACTATTTGAAAAATAATAAAAGAAAACTTCCCTAATTTGGTGAAGGAAATTGACATATAAGTCCAGGAATCACAGTTAGCCCTAAAAAAGATGGACAGAAAGAGAACCACACAAAGATACATCATAATTAAAATGTAAAAGGTTAAAAATAAAGAGAGAATCTTACAGAAAATAAGTAGCATAGACCGTAGATGGAAAATAGATAGGGGGGAGGGTAAGAATAGTAGGGGAAATATAGAATCTAAAAAACTTGAGACACGTAGTCATAAACTAAAGGGAGGTATGGTGGGGGAGGGGTGTGCAGGGTGGAGGGGAATGAAGGGGGGGGGGAAATAGAACACCCGTAATGGCATAATCAATAAAATAAAATTTAAAAAATATTAAAAATAAAAAAGAGAGAATCTTAAAAGAAGAGAAAAGAAAATAGTTACCTACAAAGGAGTTCCCATAAGATTGTCAGCTGCTTTTTCAAAAAAAACCTTGCAGGCTATGAAGGATTGGCAAGAACTATACAAAGTGAAGAAAAGCAAGGACCTACCACCGAGATTATTCTACCCAACAAAGCTGTCATTTAGAATCAAAGGGCAGACAAGGTAAAGCTAAGGGAGTTCATTATCACTAAGCCATTATTATCTAAAATGTTAAAGGGACTTATGTAAGAAAAATAAGAATATCAAAACTATGAACATTAAAATGGCACTAAATACATAACTATCAACAATTGAATTTAAAAAACAAACTAAGCAAACAAGCAGAACAGAAAAAGAATCGTAGATATGGAGAACATTTGGATGGTTGCCAGTTGGGATGGGGGTGATTTAGGGGAACGTGGGAAAAGGTGAAATGATTAAGAAATACAAATTGGTAGTTACAGAAGAGCCATGGGGATGTAAAGTGCAGTATAGGAAATAGAATTGCCAAAGAACTTATATGCATGACCCATGGACATGAACAATGGTGGGGGGGGTAGTTGGGGGAGGAAGTAGGGTTGCTGGGTGGAGGGGGCAAAGGGGAAAAATTGAGATAACCATAATAGCATAATCAAAAATATAATTTAAAAAATAAAAAAATGTGTGCTGAAGGTTCATTGCTCATCACTCTTCCATCTACTCTTAAAATTTTCTTATTTAAAAGAATTAAAAATTTTTTCAATTACTGTTGACATTTAATATTATATTAATTTTTATCTCTTGAGCTTCTTTTAGCTTGAAATGTTCTATTTTCTTCAGTGGGGATACATGCGAGGTATATGACCTAAATCATCACATATTTGTCAATAGGTTTCTTTTTACTCTGGGAGGCAAATGGCATCTTGGCCAAAAGCAGGCTTTTGTATTGCATTCCCATCTTTCAATGCCCTATAAGTGTTAATCCACTGTTTCCTGGCCTTCATGTTGCAGTTTAGTAGTAGTCTAATACCAAACTGGTATTTATCTTTTGTCTGGAAGCATGGCAGATTTCTCTTTCTCCTTGCAATTCAGAAAACCTACGAGGATAACCTACGAGGATAAACCTACGAGAAAACTCCCAAATTCTTTTTATGAAGCCAGCATCATCTTAATTCCAAAACCAGATAGAGACACAACAAAGAAAGAAAACTTCAGGCCAATATTGCTGATGAACATAGATGCTAAAATCCTCAACAAAATATTGGCAAATCGCATCCAACAATATATCAAAAAGATCATACACCATGATCAAGTGGGATTCATCCCAGGGATGCAAGGATGGTTCAATATTCGCAAATCAGTAAATGCAATACTTCACATAAACAAAAGCAAAGACAAAAATCACATGATCATATCAATAGATGCGGAAAAAGCTTTCAATAAGGTACAACACCCATTTATGATAAAAACACTCAGCAAAGTGGGAATACAGGGAGCATTTCTCAAAATAATAAAGGCCATATATAAGAGACCTACAGCCAATATCATACTCAATGGGAAAAAACTAAAAGCTTTTCCACTAAGATCAGGAACAAGACAAGGTTGTCCACTTTCACCACTTCTATTCAATATAGTATTGGAAGTTTTAGCCACAGCGATCAGGCAAGAAAAGGAAATAAAAGGCATCCAAATAGGAAAGGAGGAAGCAAAACTGTCACTGTTTGCAGATGACATGATAGTATACATGGAAAATCCTATAGACTCTACCCAAAAACTGCTCAAACTAATTAATGAGTTTGGCAAAACAGCTGGTTACAAAGTCAATATCCAGAAATCAAAGGCATTTTTGTATACCAACAGTGAATCAGCAGACGCAGAAATAAAGAAAAAAATCCCATTTGATATAGCAAAAATAAAAATAAAATATCTGGGAATAAACCTAACTAAGGAGGTAAAAAACCTGTATGCAGAAAACTACACAGCCCTGAAGAATGAAATCAAGGAAGACACAAACAAATGGAAACATATACCTTGTTCATGGATTGGAAGAATTAACATCATCAAAATGTCCATATTACCCAAAGCAATATACAGATTCAATGCAATACCTATTAAAGTACCAATGGCATATTTCACAGACATAGAACAAACACTTCGAAAATTTATATGGAACCATAAATGAGCCCGAATAGCAGCTGCTCTTTTGAGAAAGAAGAACAAAGTAGGGGGGGTCACAATACCTGATATCAAACTGTATTACAAGGCCACTGTAATCAAAACAGCCTGGTACTGGTATAAAAACAGGCACATAGACCAATGGAACAGAACAAAGAGCCCAGAAATCAACCCAGGTCTCTACAGTCAATTAATATTCGACAAAGGGGGCAGTAACATAAAATGGAGTAAAGATAGCCTCTTCAACAAATGGTGTTGGGAGAACTGGACAGCTACGTGCAAAAAAATGAAACTTGAGCACAGACTTACACCATACACCAAAATAAATTCAAGGTGGATAAAAGACTTAAATGTAAGTCATGACACCATTAAAGTCCTAGAGGAGAACATTGGCAAGAAAATCTCAGATATTTCACGCAGCAACTTCTTTACTGATATGTCCCCTAGAGCAAGGAATGTAAAGGAAAGAATAAACAAATGGGATCTCATCAAAATAAAAAGCTTCTGCATGGCCAAAGAAAACAGTATTAAATTAGCAAGACAACCAACTGTATGGGAAAACATATTTGCCAATGATACCTCAGACAAAGGTTTAATCTCCAAAATATACAAAGAACTTACAAGACTCCACTCTAAGAAGACACCCAACCCAATTAAAAAATGGGAAAAGGACTTGAACAAACACTTCTCCAAGGAGGACATACAGAACATTCAGAGACACATGAAGAGATGCTCAATATCGTTAGCTATCAGAGAGATGCAAATTAAAACCACAATGAGATACCACTTTACACCAGTCAGGATGGCTATCACAAACAAAGCAACAAACAACAAATGTTGGAGAGGTTGTGGGGAAAAGGGGTCCTTAGTTCACTGTTGGTGGGATTGCAGACTGGTACAACCATTATGGAAAACAGTATGGAATTTGCTCAGAAAAATAAAAATCGACCTGCCTTTTGACCCAGCAATTCCACTGCTAGGATTATATCCCAAGAATCCTAAAACATCAATTTCAAAGAACCTATGCACCACAATGTTCATAGCAGCACAATTTACAATAGCCAAGAGTTGGAAGCAACTTAGGTGCCCATCAGTAAATGAATGGATCAAAAAATGGTGGTACATATACACAATGGAATTCTATGCTGCAGAGAAAAAGAAGGAGCTACTACCTTTTGCAACAACATGGATGGAACTGGAAAGCATTATGCTGAGTGAAATAGGCCAGGTGCTGAAAGACAAATACCATATGATCTCACCTTTAACAGGAAGCTAAACAACAAAACAAACAAGCACGCAGAAAAAAAAAAGACACTGAAATAGAGAACAAGGGGATAGTGACCAGAGGGGAGAAGGAAGGGAAGTTAAGGGGAAAAAAGGGGAGGGATTTGGAGGAACAAATAGGAAGGACACAGGGATGAGAACTAAGGGGGTTGGAAATGGGAGGGAGGTGGGGAGCAAGGGGCAGGGGAGGCTGGGATGGGAAAAATAGACAAAAAACTGTACTTGAAAAATACCTAAATAAAATTAATTTTAAAAAAAAAGAATGAAATTGAATGCTCACCTTACACACTCTGTAAAAATTAACTCAAATGAATCAAAGATCTAAATGTAATAATTGAAAATATAATCATTTTAGAAGAAAACATAGCAGTAAATTTGTAGTTCCTTGGATTTGGCAATGGACTATTAGATATACCAAAAGCACATGCAACAAATGAAAAATATATGTTAAATTGAACCAAAATTTAAAACTTTCTACTTCTAGAAACACTATCATGAAAATGAAAAGATAACACATAATGTGGGATAAAATATTTGCAAATCATGTGTTTGATAAGGGTCTTAATTCTGGGATATACAGACATGGGCCAAAGTAGGTTTATAGTTGTACATGAAACAGTTTATTCTTATATTATTAATTATTAATTATTGTATTACCAATGCAAATCTACTTTTTCCCAGCCCCATATAAAGCACTCTTATAACTGAATAATAAAAAGACAAATAACAGAATTTTTTAAACTGAGTAAATGACCTGAATAGACATTGTTCCAGTGAAGGAATATAAGTGACCAATAACCATGAAAAGACACAGGACATCATTACTCATCAGGGAAATGCAAATATAAACCACAGTGAGATACCAGTTCACACCTACTAGGATGGCTCAAATCAAAAAGTCAGATAATAAATGCTAATGAGGATGTGGAGAAATTAGAATCTTTATACACTACCAGTAGGAATGTTAAACTGGAATGGCCACTTTAGAAAGCCATCTGGTACTTTTCCAAACAATTAAACTTAGAGTTTCCATTTGACCCAGCAATTTCACTTGTAAGTAACAATCTCAGTGGAAACAACCCACACCATCAACTTTTGGGCCCACCCAAGCTATTTCCAGTGGCTTTTCCATACAAATGGCTTTTCTTGGCCCACGCTTTAGATTTTCCTAAATTATCTCAACAAGCCAGCATCTGGCATCAATGAGCCCTGTACTTCTCACTAAGTTGCTGCAGGCTTAGCATTAACAATAGCCAGCCTTGGTTCACAGCTTGGCCTCACCTGGACACCTCCAAGCCCAGCAGAAGTATCAGCCATCTATAAATTGCTCAGTAGCTTAGGTTGTGTGACTCCAGACAGAACACAGGCAGTGGCTGACCTTGGATGTGCCAACAGAAATCAAGGATCAACTACAAGAGAAAGGTATAATAGCCCACACAGTGGGTATACCTTGAGTACCCAGCTTGGGATGCTGTGCCACTGAACACTACTGGACAACTACTACATTAGGCCAATCTACCAATTCTGGAAGACGTAGCAGCTCTACCTAATACATAGAAACAAATACAGGGAGGCTGCTAAATGAGGAGACAAAAAAACCCATGGCCCAAATGAAAGAACAGAACAAAATTCAAAAAAAAAGAACAAACAAAATGGAGACAAGCAAGCTACTACATGCAGATTTCAAACACTGGTTAAAAGGATGCTTACTGAACTTAGTGAGAACTTCAACAGCATGAAAAAGTACATGCAAACTATAAAAAAGAACCAGTCACAAATGAAGAATACACTAATTAAAATACAGAACAATTTACAGGGAATCAACAATAGAGTGGATGAAGCCAAGAATCAAACTAGCAATATGGAATATAAGAAAGAAAAAACACCCACTCAGAACAGCAAGAAAAAAAATTAATTCAAAAAATGAGGATAGTATAAAGAGCCTCTGGGAAAACTTCAAGTTTACCAGTATTTACACCATGGTGGTTCCAGACGAAAAGAGGGAGCAAGAAATTGGAAACCTATTTCAAAAAATAATGACAGAAAACTTCCCTAATTCAGTGAAGGAAGTAGACAGACAAGTCCAGGAAGTGCAGAGTCTCAAACAATATGAACCCAAAGAGGCCCTCCCCAAGACACATCACAATTGAAATGCAAAAGATTAAAGATAAAGAGAAAATCTTAAAAGCAGCAAGAGAAAAGCAGTTAGTTACCTACAAAGAGAGCCCCCCATAATATTGTCAGCTGATTTTTCAAAGGGAACTTCAGGCTGGACGAGGTTGGCAAGAAATATTCAACACAACGAAAAGCAAGGACCTAAAACCAAAATTACTTTATCCAGCAAAGCTATCATTTAGAATCAAAAGACAGATAAAGAGCTTTCCAAACAAGAAAAGGCTGAAAGAGTTCATGATCACCAAATCAGCATTATATGAAATGTTAAAGGGTCTTCTTCAAGCAACCCAATTAAAAAGTGGGCAAAGGACTTGAACAGACACTGCTCCAAGGAGGACATACAGAGGATCCAGAGACACATGAAAAGATGCTCAATATTGCTAGCCATCGGAGAGATGCAAATTAAAACTACAATGAGATACCACTTTACACCAGTCAGAATGGCCATCATAAATAAAGCAACAAATAACAAGTGTTGGAGAGGTTATGGGGAAAAGGGGACCCTAGTTCACTCTTGGTGGGATTGCAGACTGGTATAACCACTATGGAAAACAGTACGGAATTTTCTCAGAAAACTAAAAATGGATCTGCCTTTTGACCCAGCAATTTCACTGCTAGGATTATATTCTAAGAACCCTGAAACACCAATCCAAAAGAACTTATGTACCCCAATGTTCATAGCAGCACAATTTACAATAGCCAAGCAACCTAGGTGCCCATCAGTAAATGAATGGATCCAAAAACTATGGTCCATTTACACAATGGAATTCTATGCAGCAGAAAGAAAGGAGGAGCTCCTACCCTTTGCAACAGCATGGATGGAACTGGAAAGCATTGTGCTAAGTGAAATAAGCCAGGCAGTGAAAGACAAATACCATATGGTCTCACTTTTAACAGGAACTTAAACAACAAAACAAACAAGCAAGCAAAATATAACCAAACATAGTGAAATAGAGAACAGGCTGACAGGGACCAGAGGAAAGAGCAGAGGGAATTTCAGGGGGTAAGGAGGAGAAGGGTTTACAGGAACAAGTATAAAGAACACATGGACAAAAACTAAGGGGGGTGGAAATGGGAGGGGGTGGGGAGCACAAGAAAACTGTACTTGAACAACGATTAAAATAAATAAATTAAAAATAAAATACAACACAATATTTTTCTTTAAGAAAAAGATAAAAATATGAACAACAAAATGGTAACAAATACATATGTTTCAACAATTGAATATAAAAAAACAAAGTAGACAAGCATAGAAACAGAATCATAGATAGAGAAAACATTTTGATGGCTGCAGGATGGGAGAGGGGTCAGGGGAATGGGTGCAAAATGTAAAGGGATTAAGAAGTACACATTGGTAGTTACAGAATAGTCATAGGGATGTAAAGTGCAGTGTAGGAAACAGTAGCCAAAGAACATATATGCATGGCCCATGGAGATGGATAACAGTTGTGGGGATTGCCTGAGGCACTGATGGAAGGGCTGGGTGGAGGGGCGCAAAGGGAGAAAAATGGAGACAACTGTAATAGCATAATCAATAAAATTTAAAAAAATAAAGAGAAAAGAAAAAATACCTGTATACCAGTATTATCCTTAAATTCTAATAATTACTCTTTAAATTTCATTGGTTAAAATACATACCATCTTTTACTGCATAATTTGCTTTTGTATTCTGACTATTAAGTTGCATCTTTTCATCAATAACTTCTTTAATTTTTTATTTTTCAATTACAGTTTAAATTCATAATTATTTAGTATCAATTACACAGCATAGTGATTAAACATTTATATAACTTACAAAGTGATCCCCCTCAACAAGTCTAATACCCACATGACACCATACATAGTTATTATAATATTATTGACTATATTCCCTATGCTGGACTTTACATCCCCATAACTATTTTGTAACTCCCAACCTTTACTTACTAACCCCTTTTATACCCAGCCCCTGAACACCCTCCCATCTGACAACCCTCATTTTGTTCCGTGACTTTGTTTCTGTTTTGTTTATTTAGTTTTTAGATTCCACATGTAAGTCTTTCTGTGTCTGATTTTTATTTCACTTAGCATAATATCCTCTGGGTCCAACTATGTTGTCGCAAATGGTAAGATTTCATTCTTTTTTATGTCTGATAATATTTTACTAAAAATATGAGCACCCCTTCTTTATTCAGCCATCTATCTATGGGCAGTTAGGCTGCTTCCATATCTTGGCTATTGTAAATAATGCCACCTTGAACACAGAGATGCATATGTATTTTCAAATCAGTGTTTTGGATTCCTTCAGCTAAATACCCAGATATGGTATTGCTGTGTCACATGGTAGTCCTATTTTTAATTTGATCAATAATGTTAAAAAAAATGTTGTCCACTGGCATAAAAGATAATTGTTGCCCATTTTTATTTTCTTCTTTATCAATATACATGATTCCATTTTTCCCATGCTGAAAGAATATTTCTAAATCCAGTAAAAGAATCAAGTTCTTCAAAGGATAATATCAATTTCAAAACATAGTTATAACAAATATTGTAAGAAGTATCTACTTTAAAAAGGAATTTCTTTCTTATTCAAAAGTACTCTTACCCCTTTTAAGAACAGCCTTAATAATGAAAAGGATAAGTTCTTCACCAATTTTTTCTTTAATGAACTTAAGTTCCTATAAACAACGAGATACTTCAAAAACATTGTTTTCTTTTCTTTCAATTTGTATAATCCTTTGCTTAGGTGAGTGAAAACTATGAACAAGAAATAAGTAGCCTTCACTTAATAAATTATTAAAACTCAACGAGAATTTGGGGGTCCTTTTCTTCATAACTAAAGTATGATAAACTGAGGATTCCTTCAAATGTGTTTGTTAAAGAGAGCCGGTAGACTTTTTATGATTTTATTTATTTATTTTTAGAGAGAGGGCAAGGGAGGGAGAAAGTAAGAGAGAGAAACAGTGACCAGTTGCCCCCTGTATGTGCCCCGGTCCACCTGCAACCCAGGCAAGTGCCCTGACCTGGAATCAAACCAGTAACCTTTCTTTTTGCAGGACAACGCACAGCCCTCTAAGCCACACCAATCAGAGGTGTTACTGAGTATAAATGCTGAAGTAAAGGAACAATTTATACCAATGTCATGACAGCGTCAATAGAAAAGACATTGTATGCTGTTTGGACAGTATGACACAGAATATGGGCTAGACAGCCAACACTCTCTATGTAATCATTCATGCTTTGACTCAACTTTGAATAAACATTTCTGCACTTTTACGTAAACATCTGCATGGTCAAAATCAAAAGCAACACAATTCATCTCATTAACTCCTACCTCCAAAAAGATTCCTTGCTAAAACTTGATAACGTTTTCCAGGTCTCATCTCAAAAAACTTCACTCACGATGGTCTTATAAACAAGCCTTTTACATACAAAAAAAAACCCTACACAAGCAAAAGGGAAAATTTTTTCTGATGGTGAATATCTGTGTCTGTGTCTGTGATGCAAAACAGTGAGGAGGCCTTTAGGTCTCGGATAACCTGTAGTGGTGAATGCAGCTGTTACACTTTGTATTATTGCTGTAGATGTGTCCTGGCACTTGAGTATGTGCTTGCAGTTTTAGAATCATAAAATATTAATACTTCGGGTAGCAGTACATTTAAAGTCATTCGAGCTGAAAGTTTGATGCTGATACATATGTGGAAGGCCATTACAACATCTGCTGTGATGATTCTAATCTTCATCTGAATTTCTCTTAATCAAGAAAATTGTTATTGTATTATTTTTTATACTATTTGAGGAACTCATATACCTCTTTTGCTTAGGTGTTACTGTATGCTGATTTATATCTGACAATTTTTGTGTTGAAGAAACAACTGCATAGTACACAAAGAGCTTCAAAAGAACTTTTTCCTTATTTAATAAGTGTCCATTGTTCAGAAATTCATCACAAAACTACTCTTGGGTTTTGGCTTTTGGGGTTTCACATATCCACAAATAAAAAATTATGTATCTGATATTGTAAATCATGGCAAAATATAAAAAGCTGATTGAATTTGATAATCTTATGGCTACATCAGTGCTGCCAGTGGCTCACAAGTCTGAACTCCTAGCAAACTGTAAACAGGGGTTGAAGGGATGAAGGGTTGAAGGGTTGAAGGTTGCCAACTAACAATACATTGAACCCAATATCTGATGCAAAGAAGGTAAACTTCCTGTTTGCCTGCAAGGGAGTTGGATGCCTATAAGACAGTTTCCCTGAGTGAAATCATAGTCGATCTTGCATGAGGCTTTGAGAAGCTTGATCATCAGGGACTGGTGGACTTTCAGAAGCAGGAGTGTGTGAAGATGGAGGGACTTTCAGCTATGTCAGTGTGGTCACTGCAGGAAGGCTGCTGCTGACCAGTTGAGCATGACCTCAAAGAGCATGGCTACTAGAGTGAGGCACCTGTTGACTGGCTGATGGGCTGTCACAGACTGCTGACTCTCAGGACTAGAGATTTACTACTGATTGGATTTCAAAAGATTAGCGCTATTATTTACTCATTTTTAAGCTTGGAGTGAGGCTGTTGACTGGCTGGTTTCTAGAAGCAAGGCTGCAGGAGTGAGGCTATCGCTGTTTGCCTGATTTTCAGAGCATGTGTACTGTCACAAAATTAATCTTGGATTAACAATGCTTACTTGGTCACAATTTGGGAATTTGGCCAAACAATAGTCTTTTCCTTTCCTGAATATGAAAAATAAATACTTTGAATTTTCAGTTCCCCTTTTTGGTCTTTTCTCAGCCAAATCTGCAAGAGAGAGAGAGAGGCCATGAGAGACTGTCCAGGTGTTTGTCTGTGGAAGCATGGGTTTCAGCTGGTATTGTCATTTTAAGTGATTTAAACACCAATCACTGTGACAGAAAAACAGCTCTAACTAATGAGTTTCTGAAATTTCTTGAAAAACACTAAATATAGTGTTTAAGGTGTCCCAACAAAGTAAAAACAAAACACAAGACAACATAATTGAATACAGTGTGTGTATTCATACAGGATTCCTGTTAGCCCCACCTAAATACAATATTCTACTTAACAGTAAAATGATTTGCTTTCTAAAATTTTTAAGTTTTTTTAAAGGTCATTTGAATAACTTGGGTTTCTTTAAAAATGTCAAATTAAATTGAACTTTTTTCTCTCTCTTCATCTCCCCAAACTATAAAAAAATATTTTAGCTCTATTCTGTCAAAGGATGTGCTTAGTTTTTCTTTTTTTGATGATGATAATAATTTCCCACTAAGAGGTTCTTTAAATAGGTCTGAGTTTGCATTAATTCTTTTGCTTTTGCTTTTGCTTACTCCTTTGCTTTATTGAAAGCTATGATTCCACCTTCTCTCTATGAGACCAATAAATATCCCCAGAAAAGTCATTAATGGCTGGCATTGCCTTTTTTAAACAAGAAATCAAGAATTTCATATTTCTTTACAAGCCTTTTTAAATGATTTATGCAAATCACAAAGAAAAAGCATTTTTAAGGATTTCAAGAAATCTTTCATAGATCTCTTAGCCTTAGTAGAGCTGAAATCATAAACACAATACTCATACAAATGCTTTATTTTATTTTATATGTAAATTCTCTAGAATAAAAGTTGTGGTTTACAGAAAATATATTAGAAGTAAGTTTGTGAAATCCAGCTGTATTTCCAGGAAGCATTCAACAGACATGATGGAGCAGAGTAGGGGCCACAGCTATTAACTAGGGAATCACGCACAGAGAACATCGGGGCAGGCCAGCCCCTCCCCTTTTTTATATCACACAAAGCGGTGGCAGCAGCTGCTCTCCCAACTACAGTGGACTCTGGGGATGAAAGGGCATAGCAGGGCCCCCCCGAAAATAGAAAAAAAATAGCAAACATTTTTCCACAAAAGTGTCACCAAGCCACATTGTTCTGTGGGCAAATTACCCAAGACATTCAAGGAACAGACAATTCAGACTATGTTGGCGAGAACACAGAGCAAGGTGTTCTTTCGCCCTTTTGGTGAGAGTTCAAATTGATTCAGGCTTTGTTTTTTTTTTTTGTTTGTTTGTTTTGTTTTGTTTAGGGCAATTTGGCTGCAACTGTTAACAAGGCTGAAAAATGTTAAGTGGAGTATAAAGGAAATGAAGACACGGAGTTGAGGCACAGATTTCTACCCTGAACAGCTCGGGAGATGGTGGTGACAGAAATAGGAGGTAAATGTGCTGATATTTCCAGAATCCAGCACACAACTTTATAACGGTTTTTGTCCTCATTCTCTCATGAATATGCAGTGGAATTTTCCAGAGGTTTACTGATGAGTGGTATCACAACAAACTGAATACAGAAGCAGAAAGGATTCTATGAAGCTAGGCATTAAAGAGATTCTCAAAAAATGCAAAACAATGCTATTCTTCTCATTACATATATTCTGTTTTGAAAGGTATAGTTCTTTTATTCATAAAAATGACATTTATATTAACACATAATGCATCTTTTATTGCTATTTTGAAGTAAATTAATTGATAATATATTTTTTAAATTACTTAGATTTAATTTCCAATATCAGTAAATATAATTCACATAAACAAAAGCTGTTTGTGGTGTTCAGTTATTCGTAAGGCAGTAAAATTGTCCTGAGCCAAAATGTTTGAGAACTGTTGTCCCAAATTTATTTTTCCTCTATAAAAAAATCCTAGAGGATTGCAACAAAAACTCTTTCCTCTTCCTTGATCCACTGTGCATCCTGAATTCTTGTGATTTATGACCAACCAACTGTTTGACCAAGTGAACAAACATACAGTTGGGACTTTGGTAAAGCCCTTTTTCTACTCAAGAGTAAACAGTGATAGTTTCCATGAAGAGTAAGTAAAAATCTAGAAAAACAAGCTCTCAGAATTTTATTCAAGTAGCTAAGTGTAATCAACACGGAAAGAAGAGCAGATGGGATGTTATTAAAATAAAGATGTTTTAGGTATGCGTAATGGGACACAGTAAAGGCAATACTGCCCTTAAAGCAAGTGTTCTTAGAGCTAAGATTTCAGTTTCTTGCTCTCTGTTTAATATTGGGAAAATCGAAATTCTCTGGGTCTCAGTTTTCTAATCTGGGGTTTATATTGGAATCTAACAATTCATTCATTCATTTACTCATTCTTTCTTTTATTCAACAAATATTAAGCATCTCCTTAGCTTCAGACACACTAAGTACTGAAGATATAGATAGAGGTAAACAATTTAATGTCTGACATCCATGGTATTCATTAGCCTATGAGGAAGATAAATATATTTAAATTATTTGTTATTCTGACTAAAATATCTCCCCATATGACAACTTTTTAACCTCTTTACCTGCTAAGTTTTCTACACAGAAGTCGCCATTACATGATGTATTACATATTTAGGTATTTTTTTGGGGGGGTGCTTACATCTATCTTCCTCACTAAACAGTAAGTTTCAGGAGGACAGGGACTTTGTGTTGTTGACAAATGTTTTCCCTGGCACATGATTGACATTCAGTAACCACAAATTTGTTGAATGAATGAAAGAAAATGGGGGCAGGGATAAACACATATATGGAGGAAAGAAAGAGAAAAAAGAAAAAAGAGAGAAAGATAATGAATAGAGAAAAAAATCAATGTATTGAGAAAAGAAGAAAGACTTGAAGTTAGGTGAAGTATTGAAGAGACAGAAGGAATATTCCAGGCAGAAGGAAGAGCATGTGCAAAGATTCTAAAGTGTGGGATAACACTGTTGACTACGTTGAGCTGAAATGTTTGATCTGTAGGGCAGGGGAGGGGTGTGAGAGACGAGCGTGCTACAAATGTACAAAGGAATGGGTAACTTTGTGCTGCGAGGAATCAGAACCAATATGTTTCTGTGGTATGCAGATTGTTTTGAGTTAAGGGCAACTTTACCCTTGAGCTCAGAAGACACTTCTGCCCCTTCCTTGACTACCTGGGAGAACTGGAGTTGTTCATAATGGGAGATTATCAGAAATAACCTCTTTGATGTGCCTGTAGGGCAAGATAAACTATTTACTAAACATCTGCTCTTCTAATCATACTGGAATCTCCCTTTGAAGTTCCCAAGGCGCCTTACCTCATTCCTAGATCAGAATGCCTTACATATCCATGTTCCTTTTCTGCCTCTGGAACTGTTGTGCATGCGGGTCTCTGACCCTCCTGTGTGAGGAGCTCTCGTACATAGGTATGTATTAAACTTGGTTATTTTCTCTTGTTAATCTGTCTATATGATTGTCAGACCAGCAGAAAGATCCTAGGGGGTAAAGAGAAGTTTCTCCTTTCCCCACAGGGCTACCTTTCACTTTACTACTGAAACAGTGTGGACTTCTCTGTGAACTGTACTGATATACAGTGGGAATGTTTTTAGCTACTGAAAGGGGAAAACTCTACTATTTTCCACCCCTACATACATACTATACTCTCAGTACCTCACTTCTGGTCAGAAAATGTGTGGATTTTTTCTCCCACTCACCAATTCTCCAACACTAGCTGGTGTCCTACAATTTAACTCCATTCTGACACTACCTAGAGTTAGCCTCAGATCCTACAGGTAAAAGGGATCATCAGTCCTGCAAGACTGCCCCCTCATTTCACACATCAATTGGGAGTGGAGTTTGTTACCTGAGCCTCTGACTAATTGGCTATAAATTGAAGGTTCCTATGGCCCCCTCTTCAGTTTTAATAATTTCCTAGAGTGACTCATGGAACTCAGGAAAACAGTTTATTTATTAGATTAGCAATTTATTACAACAAAATGCAACTCAGAAACAGCCAGATGTAAAAGACACACAAGGCAAGGTGTGGAGAGAGGGGCACAGACTGTCCATGGCCTCTCCATGGTCGCCGTCTTTCCTGCACCTCCACCTGTTCACCAGCCCAGAAGTTCAGTGAACTCCAGGCTCCATACTATAGGGATTTTTATGGAGGCCTCATTTCAAATGTGTGATTGATTAATTCATTGGCCTTTGGTGATTCACCCTCCAGCCCCAGTCCCCTCCAGGAGGTTGGATGGAGGGTGAACCTGAGAGTTCAGACCCTCTAATTTCAGTTTGGTTTCCGAGGCAATCAATCTCCATTAGGGGCTTTCCAAAATTCACCTTATTAACATACACTGAGGTGCATTTGAAAGGATGTTTATGTAAAACAAAAGATACTCCCTTCACCTCTGGAGCTAGTTCAGGAACCAGGCCAAGTGAACAAAAGATGGTCCCTTTTTTCTTATTACTTAGGAAATTACAATGTTTGTAGGAGCTGTGTATGGGGGAGGAAGACCAAATTCACATGTGTTATTATAAATGCCAGCCATCTAACAATGTTGATGGTAGTATTATTATGATTATGGTTAACATATACAGAGTTCTTACTAAATGAAAAGCTCCGTGTATCAATTTTAATTGAGAATTGAAAGGCAGACAAAGGCTTTACTTGGAGTCTAGAATCGCAAATTCTGGAGACACAGATTTTGTGTCTTCAGAATTTAGAAATCTAACTGTATTCCAAAGTGGGGGAAAGGGACCAAGTTTACAAAGACATAAAAGGGGTGTTTCCAAAGGAATTACGTAAGTTGCTTTGAAAGAGCTGTATTTGGTGCCAGAGAGCAGACTTACACTATGCTATAACATGATTAATTGCTTATGTCCTTTGCTAGGTAAAAATTTATTTTTTGATTGAGAGCTCAGCGATGCAGGAACTGTATCAGAATGTAGCCAGTTGGTTTGGCCCATTTCAAAAGTTCAGTTTCATGTGGAGAAGGGTGAGTTAGCTTGGCTTCCCAGAGGCCTCTGAGCTCCATTTTTGCATTGCTCTATTGACAATACCAACTCCATTTATCTGTTTTTCTCCCATAGCACTTAACACATATTATCTCATCTTCAAATAACTTCATGAGTTAGAGACTATTATTGATTCCTGTTTTATACATAAGGACACTGATGCTCAGTTGGGGTTACAAAACTTTCCCAAATTAAGTGGCAGAGTAGTCTAACAAGATCCCCAGGTGTTTGGTAGGCACATTAAAGTTTGAGATGCACTGGTCTACAAAAGTGTCTTGTAATCACTAGTGCTGTTTTCCAGAATACACTGAGGAGGACACAGGAACCCTACCTATACACTACAGGGGACCCCACATACTATACACTACAGGGGACCCCACGTACTATACACTACAGGGGACCCCACATACTATACACTACAGGGGACCCCACGTACTATACACTACAGGGGACCCCACATACTATACACTACAGGGGACCCCACATACTATACACTACAGGGGACCCCACATACTATACACTACGGGGGACCCCACATACTATACACTACAGGGGACCCCACATACTATACACTACAGGGGACCCCACATACTATACACTACAGGGGACCCCACATACTATACACTACAGGGGACCCCCACGTACTATACACTACGGGGGACCCCACATACTATACACTACAGGGGACCCCACATACTATACACTACAGGGGACCCCACATACTATACACTACAAGCTCAGGGGAGGCCTGCACGATGGCCTTAGAAACCCAGAGACCTAAAGTTACCACATAGGATGGTCTGAAATCAAAAGTTTCTAACTATTGGGTTGGCAAAAAAGTTTGTTTTTTTCCTGTAAGATGACTCTAGTAGTGCCTAGTTGTCTTTAACTTCATTTGAAACAGTTTTGTTAGATTGTATTGTGACAATACAATCTAGGTATTGTATTACCTGTCAGGTAGATTGTCATGTCAGTGTGCATTAAAAAAATAAAAATTGGTGAATTTTTGGTAGCCATGTTAATATTAAAGATGGAAGAAAATACACATTTTTGGCATTATTATTTCAAGAAAGGTAAAAATGCAACTGAAATGCAAAAAAATACTTATAGAGTTTATAGGGAAGTCACTGATCAAACATGTCAAATGTGGTTTGCAAAGTTTTGTGCTGGAGAGTTCTTGCTGGATGATTCCCCATGGTCAGGTAGACCAGTTGAAGTGGGTAGCAGTCAAATCAAGACATTAAATGAGAACAATCAACAGTATACCACACAGGAGATAGCCAATATACTCAAAATATCCAAATCAATAAAGTTATTGGTGAAAATGAAAAATGTGTCTTTTATTTTACGGATAAAACCACATGGACTTTTTGACCAACCCAATAAAAGCCAGTCACGGGGGATAGCTATGTCTTGGGCCAGCATCTTTCTTGACAAAGGTCAATCTTTACCTTAACTGAGTTTGTCTATTGTCTTTCTGCATCTATAACATGTCTATGGAATGTCGGGATAATTTCCTTTTCCCGGACCCCTCAGGGCAAATTCAGTGCAGCAGAGCAGGAGACCACAGAGTCCCTCCTTGTTGTTATCTGTGTCCGCCCTTGTTAACTGTTAACTATCCTATACCCACCTATACAAATAAAGCGTGTCTGTTTGTTTTACTTTTTATTCAGTCCCAGAGATTTCCTCACTTTTTCTCCCATCTCCCTGATTTAGCATCGGTCGTTTCATGTAACCCCCTTGTGTCTTCACCTTGACTCTGGTGAATAAGTGGTGAAAATGCCATTTCCTGGAGCATTTTCTCAATCCTTTGAGATTTTGCTTCCCAGCAATTGTCATCATTTGGTTTAAATAAACTCATAAAAATTCTTTACAGGTTTGGATGTTTATTACGTCGACAACATAATTTTTACTTCTATAAAAGCTGCTTGCAATTGTTGGGGAGGAAGACACTTTATTCCACCCTCAAGGCTTTTTATGGCTGGTCTAATAATCTTGTAGACATGAGGCAGATTAGCAAGAGAAAACAACCAAATTCAATACTTGCATATGTATGGGGAACTCCACGTACCGGGGGGTCAGAGACCCCCATGCACAACAGGTTCAGAGACAGAAAGGGAACACAGACGTCCTGAGCTAGGGATGAGGTGAGATGCCTTGGGGACTTTAAAGGTCACTGAGGACCATATGAAGAGCAGGTGTTTAGTGAAAAGAAATTTGTCCTGCCCTACCCACAGTCAAAAGAGGTTATTTCTGATTATCTTTATGAGTGCGGCTTCTTTTTCTTTTTCTTTTGTTTTCCTCAGCTTAGAAGAAATGATTTATTCTACACATTACATTCAGCCACAGATGAAAACAGAACCAGTCCAGAATGTCACAGGTCCAGGGCAAAGGACCAAAAGAGACTGTTTTTGTAAGAGAGGGTGGGTCTCTCAAAAGGTGGTCACAGCAACCAGATGGCATGTATGTTCTAGATCCATCGAGAAGTTCTAGGTAGCAGGCATGCAGTCCAACAGTCTGTACCAGTGTCCCTGGCCTCTGGCTTCCCTTATTTCTGTCCCCGTAGCTTCCACAGGGGCACCAGCTAGCAGTTTACTTGAATATCTGTCTCATCTTTCTTCTTTTGTGCTTCAGCCTTAGGATTTGCTTCTCCCCTCACATGGCTCTTGTGGTGTGGAGGTCTCTAAGATGGTGCAAGGCCAAGAGTGGGCAAGGCTTCTAATTCAAGTTCTTCCAGGTAGTTGAGGGAGGGGAAGAAGTTTCTTTTGAGTCCCAAACAATCTGTGTACCACAGAGGCATATTTTGGGGTGACAGGTTCTGAACTCCCACACAATGAAGCATTCTTTGAGCCTCTGTATGATGCTATGGCAGACACTGCGCATTGCTCTTTCAAAATGAATTATTCTTTACTTTAACTCTAGAATTCCAAATTACTTTGGGTGGAACAATGTGCCCAAGTTAGAAATACTAAGCTTCTCAGACCGCCTTGCAGCTAGACCACATAACGCAGTTCAGATTCTGACCAGTGAGAGGTACCAGAAGTGGAAATTGCTGGGTGGGGTCTTTAGGAAAAATTCTTCATAAAAGGGGAAGTTGGCTTGCATATATTTTTTTGACTTTTCCCTCCAGGTCCTAACCTCTTTACTCTGGCCAGGAATGGGGACAGAAGCTGAGAAGTGAGCCATCTTGTAATCAGAAGGACTAAAACCACACAATGAAGATGGTGAAGGAAAAGTAAACACAAGCGGGTACTCCTAAAGGCACTGTTGAGCTGCCTTATCAAACTTAGGCTGCTTATACCCAAACCTTGTGCTGTGTGAGAAGAACGCAGTCTTTTCGGTCTAAGCCATTGTGGCCAGGCTTCTGTTACACGCAACTGAACGTGATCCCAAAGCAAGCCACACACACACACACACACACACACACACACACACACACACACACACATACACAAACTCACACAGCGGCAGGCCAGGCCGACGTGGTTTTTCGTTTCTTCTGTGGGTGTGTATTTTGCTCATTGCCAAAAATCTAACCACTTACTGTATTGCTTTAAAAGTAATTTTTAAAAGGCTGTTTAGAATAATGTTTACTCTCACCTGTGTGGCCACATACCCAGGAATAATGATTAAATCTATGTTGTTTTTCTCCTTTTTTTACTAAGTCCATCAGGTGACGTCTATAAGCAGCCAAAATTAGCATTGATAGAGTGCTTACCCCCAGAGTACTTTGTTTTCAAAAATGAAACAACGAAGATAGAGCCTTATAACCGAAACACTTTGTAAAATCTCAAATGTCAAACAACTTTCTCATTTCTGATACTCCTTCACTTTTATTTAGGCATCTATAGGCACCAGAATAAATGTGTGTATCCAGCATTTTGAATCTAGGTACAGAGTCAACAGTAAGCCGACTGGCATGAGAGGGCTTCTCTTCTGCTGCGCAAGGTGATTTTCCCGGGGTCAGGAATTAAAGGAAGAATGAGGAGTGGAAAGACAGTCTTGGAGTTTCAGCTCATAATCCCAATGCAGAAGCAGTTTTCTAGAGAAGCAGCAGAATTCATTTTAAGGGCACAACATCCCTAGAAAGCATGTTTTGGGGAATGATGGAGAAGAGGCTTTACCCACCTTGTGGCATCAGGAGAAGGGGACAGAAAACTACAAAGAGAATGGGAGTTTCCTCCCAGAAACTTTGGGTTTGGAGCTTCCAGAATTATATGGGGTAGGACTATAGTTTTTTATTTGGGTGTTAATGAACCGTTTGACCTAAGATATTGGAGGATTTTGGAGGGACTGGGGTTGCATCTGTAAAATCACCTAGCCCATGTGTCTGAAATACGGTAGATATGTTAGGTGGGATAGGTAGAAAACCAAGGCAGGGAGGAGGAGGGAGGCATGTCTCACCCCACAACCCAGCAGTCCTGAGCCTGGTGGGATAAGATTGGCAGGTGTTCCAAACATCTTAAGAAACACCACAACAGAACGGCGGGTGGGGAGCCCTTGAAGTTCTGTATGTATCTTTACCACTGTCTGGGAAAGAAAGCCTTTGAAACTATGTATTCATCACAAGGTATAGAAGTGGGGGGGGGTTGGGGCAGGGGGGAAGGTGGGGGTCCACAGTGCCCAAAGAAAAAGCAACTTGGTTAATTGCTTGCCTCTGGTCACTATCTGTTTTACCAGGGGATCCCTAGTACTTAAAGAGCCCATAAATAACTTTGGGCAATTGCCTCAACTTTAATTAACTGCCTTCTGTCATGTATCTGTTTTGCAAAAAGGTGACCAAATGTGTGGAGCAAGATAAAAATTTGGGGAAACGGACTCCCACACATACCCATGTTTGGGTAGTCATGTGTCCCTCCGCCTGCGCGGTGGAAAAGCTGGCAACACCTTTACTGAGCAATCAATATATAACTCCCTCCCCCATCCCATAATTCTATATAAGTCCTCAGGACGAAGGACCTGATACTTTTGCTGCCCTTGCTTGCCCTTTACTTTTATGTTTTTTTCTCACCTTGGCTAGGCCCATTCTCTTCCATAAGAATTTATCACTGCTAAGCTTTGCTTGCCATGATAGACTTGCTGATCTATAATTCTTTAGTGCATCAGCAAGAAGAACTGAGTTTTCCTCACAACATTTTTCCACTGCTGGCTTGTCAAATGTGAATATGTTCATTTGGTCTATGTCCAAGGTAAGCATACCTGTAATACAAAAGCTTACTGAGAATATAAATTAAAACAATAGTCTGTCAAGCCAAATTATTGAAATTAAAGATTCAGAATAAAGAAAGAGGCATGGAGTATCGCTTTGTGCCAGGAACTGTGCTAGCTTCTTTTACGTGCATTTGCACCTGTGCCTTGCAACAGTCCTCTCCATGGATATTTACTTTGCTCGTCTGGCCAAACTGGAAACCCCACTGCCGCTCTTTCTGAAGATCTCCATGCCAATCATGACCGGGTTGTTCTGTCCCTCTGGAGGAGCTTAAGGAAGGGACCAGTGGGCTCTGAGCACATGTTCCATTGTCTCACCCTCACCCCCACAAGGCTTCTGGGTAAGAGTGACTTTTTTCCTTATCTGTGTATGCTTTGCACTCAAGAGCTGTATTTATACCTAAAACATCTAATACCCTCCATTAAGTCTGTATCCTTCCACTTGAGAGAGCTACAGTACATTCACTCCTCCTGATCTGACATCTCATTTAAGGAAGTGGGTGGGGAGAAGCCATGCAGCAGAGAAACTGAGGTAAGGAGGAACTAATCCCAAATTATAGTCAGGTGTTGTAGTTGTTTTCAATTATGGTTGCTGTACATTAGTTTTGGATGTGCCGTATCGTGAGTAGACATTGATATGACTTCCAAACTGGTCACTCCAATGAGTCTGGGGGCCTTCTAACACCATGGTAGATGTTACAGCTTTAATTTTTTTTAATGTTCCAGACCAGTGCTTATCAAATTTGAGGGCTATATTAGCCTTTTCAAGAGAAAAATATTCTCATAGTTTCAAGAATATGTCTAATACGTCAGTGGGAGAAACACTACTTTAAGAAATAAAAGTCTTATTTTACCAAAAAAAGTGTTTTTCAGTTGTGAATTATCACTGTAAATGAATTATCTCTTCATAACAAGTAAGATGATTTTTCTACAGTATTTAAAATGAAAACTTGCCTTGATTCAGTGGGTTGGTCATTATTCCACAAACCAAAATGTTACCAGTTCCATTCCCAGTCAGGACACATGCCTGGCTCTGGGGCCAGCTCCCAGCTAGGGGTGTGCGAGAGGTGACTGATCCATGTTTCTCTCCTTCTCTTTCTCCCTCATGTCCTCTCTCTCTAAGAATGAATAAATAAAAATCTTAAAAAATCTAAAATGGACACTCAACATTTAAAATTCCTCACAAAACTTCCAAGCCCCTAAAAATGTAGCAGGTCCCTCTGACTCCCTGCCTGGTTCAAGAAAACCTATACCAACCACAATGTTATTTCTATAAAAAGCAGTTCCCAATCACACACGGAGTCTTGTGCAGCCCTGACACTGTGAAGCACCACCCCATTTCCTCTGGTGTGGGCGTCAGCGGGGAAAAGCCAGCATGATGTTTTCATCTTGTTCCTGTAAAACACAGTCGATCTGCATTCCACTGCTCTGGGTTTGCTGGGCGTATGAATGGCTGATGTCACAGCGACAGGCAAGGTGTTCAACTTTGTTTTTCACAAGTTTGAAGCCCTCCTTGCATTCACAAGCGCCAGGCATCCTCCAGGTTGGGTTCTCTGACCTGCAGATACTGCCCACAGCAACCAGTTACTTGTGTCACGAGCGCTCCAAGGTCTTAGAAGAGCTTTGTCCTCTGAGGCTGCTGGCTTCCCAAAAATCTGAGTCATGCTTCTGCGATAACTTCTGGTTGCTTGCCCTATGGTGTTTCATGGGGGCTGGGACATTTTCTGTAAGGACACAGCAGAATCATGTTACAGTGTCCAGGGTCTAAGAGTGGCACTTGGCACTGAAACAAGAAACACACTACTGTGTGACCTTCAGTACCATTATGGAAATGGACCAAACCATGCAAAGGCTTGGCTTAACCCATTCAGGAGCAAAGCAAGAAGAGGATTGGCTGGGACTCCCAAGAAAAACTTTGTAAATTAAAAGACTCATAGTGGGACTCTTCTAAAATGTTGGACAGAAGTTTCAGGGTGCTACTTATTAATTGTTCTGTTTGGTTCATATAAAAACTGTTGCTGCAAAAATACTGATCATTAAAAATCTCATTAAAATTTTTGATGTTTTTCGGTGGCAGGACAAGTAACTTTTTCCTGTTTCATATTTCTGTAATTTCCAAATGAGCTACAATGGTGCAAGGGCAGGAATTTAGACTCAGACTGACTGGCTCCACTATTTAATACCTGTATGGCCTCGGATAAGTACTAAATCTCACTCCAGTTCCATTTTCTTCTGTAAAATGGGGAGAATAATACTAATAATACCTGCCTTCATGAGGCTCTTGTGAGGATTAAATGAGACCATTCAAGTAGAGAGTTTACAGTGCCTGGCATGTAGTAACTATCCTCAAATTTTAGCTATCACTGTTACTACTATACTTCATTATTTCTAAGGCTCACTTCCCTCTCTCTTTCTCTCTCTCTCCCCCTTTCTCACTTCTCTCCCCCTCTAACTCCTTCCTAATTGGGATGTATCTTACATTAGCTAGTAGATATGACTTCATGGAGAGCCCCCTTTCTATCTTGGTAAATACATAAAACAAATGCACCTTGAGCCAATGCTATTTGTGTGGGGAGAGCAGTTCTTTCCTATCTTACATTTCCTATGGAGGATGTGAAGCAAGAGCATTGAGCCTGAATGCTGCTGGCCTCTCTACCCCTTTCTTACCCTCCCATTTAGAGGAGCGCCTCCCCAGCTGAAGAGTATCACAGGAGCTGGGCTGCAGAAACTCACTTCTCCCTCGCTTGGTCCTCTTGGGACTATGGCAGTATGGAAGAGGTGAGCTGGAACCAGGGGAGTGCGGGGCAGTGGGGCATCTGTAGCCAACCTGCGGAAATAGATGAGGAGTGGAGTTAATTTGGGTACCAAAATGGCAGTCTTAGAGAGAGTTTTAGGTGGGGCCAGGTCACTCAGACTTTTGACCGTGGAGGTTTGACACAGTCAGTCTGAATAGCTAGCTGTGCAATTAACTTTTACCTGCTGCAGTCTAGGCCAAAGTCCCTTTCCCCAGGGCCATACGGTATTTTGAACTTGCTGGTTACTACTGCTTATGCAGCTCTCTATTCACAGGCCAATGACTGTGTGCTATGGAGGAGGGCCCAGCAAATGTATGGGGTCCCTGGTTGGTCTCAGCAGACAGCCATGGGAGGCTGGTCGACAAGCAGACATTGGCATTGCTGTCTTCAGCAAAGGTACTGTTCCCAAGTGGTGGCTTTTCTCTGCAGGCTGCAGCTTGTCCTTGGATTACACAGGCAAGCATGCTCTGGCCTCCTGGGTTCTTGCAAAACCAGAGGTCCCCAGAGGATTAATAGCTGGAGGAGCTGAGGCAGTCATCCAGTCTTAGAAAAAAAAAGATTTTTTAATAGTTTATTTTTTATTGTATTATTTTCATTGCCATTTATCATACTCCCTTTCCTCTCTACCCACCACTCTCCCACTGAGAAAAGAGATTTTTTTGGACATACTTTTAAAGCAGCATTTTTTTACTTTTATAATTCAATACAACTGAGGGTGTGTGTGTGTGTGTGTGTAACAGAGGGTTCCAAATATGAGTGCCAGACCTCGGTAGGGATCAAGCTGATCTGCATTAAGGAGGAAAGAGGGAGCAGTGAAGATTCTAACCTTGGATTCATAGGGCTTGTGCACAGAGTCAACAAGCACTCCCCACCATGTGATCTTGATGTGGCTCAGATTAGAAGGCAAGGTTCTTAGTGGAGCAGTAGCAAGAGTAGTAAATATAGCCTCTATGGGTATGGAGAGCAGGACCAATAAAATGGCATTGGTGTGATCCACATAGGATAAAGCATGCAAAACAAATTAGAGTCCCTTACATCAACCAAAATGGCCACCAGTCAGCCATGACACTTTGGTTTAAGAGGGAAACTACATAAGTCATGCTAGACACATCTAGCAAGGAGACACACCTAAGATACCTGCACACATAACCAGAAGAGCCATGTCTGCAGAGTGAGACCATGCCTACATAGGCTCCTGGGCAAATTTCCCACTTGCCATCAGGGGCATCAAGGCATTTATCAAGGGGCCTAGAAAGGCAGAGAACACTCCTGTCAAGGGTATAACTGAGGCAGGCTCCAGACTGCTGCTGAGGCAGCTGAGCTCCACACACCAGACTGCTGCTCCACACCATACTGATCTCCCTTGGCGTTGGCCACTGGAGGCTCTGCCCTGCTGGACTGAGGACTTATCTGCCTCCACTGCCCACCTGGCTCTGGAGGTCCTTCCTTGGGAGATGCTTACAGCTCCCTTGCTCACCGTGCTGTCTCCCAGACCTGCAGACTGAGACCCTGGAACTCAGGTTTGTTATCCCTGAATTCTTTCACGTGATGTTATTACTGAGTGATTAGTAGTTTGAGTGATTAGTATGGTTATTAGGTTAGTGTTGATTTGCATTAAATATGCATTAATAAAATCCAAGTGAATAGCACAGTCACCTGTGTTAGCTCCCTGTTATTTCTCAGTGCTGGTGTCTCCTGTAGGACTGGTGGTCATACAGGGGGCTTGGCGCTTTTGGTTCTTAAGGCCTGGGTCAGACATCTGAGTGGGCCTGAAGACTGACTTATAGAAGAGACCTTATCACGAACATACACTCGAGACAATGGGGACAGACAGAAGAGGCCTGCTCACAGAAGAATGTGAGTGCTCTGTAACTACCTGGGGCCCACATTCAATTCAATACTGAGGTGCTAGTGAGGGAAAACGTGCACTCCTACGGAAAACTATGTGACTATATCACATCTAGACTAGCACACCCTTCATTGTTACCTGATTCTGATTCTATGGGAGCTATTTTACAACTCCGTAAGTGAAAAATAACAGCTAGCGCCCTGGCTGGTGTAGCTCAGTGGATTGAGTGTGGGCTGGGAACCAAGGTGTTGCTGGTTTGATTCCCAGTCAGGGCACAGGCCTGGGTTGCAGGCCAGTTCCCAGTGGGGGCCACGTGACAGGCCACTGCACATTGATGTTTCTCTCCCTCTCTTTCTCCTTCCCTTCCCCTCTCTCTAAAAATAAAATATAATAAAAATGAAATCTTTAAAAAAATAAATAACAGCTAGCAATGCAAAATAGCTCTTATTTACAAACATGGAAATGATTCCTTCTGTGGAGGGACAGCCCTGACACCGCTATCCTAGGCAAAACCAGTTTCCTGTCATTGGCACATTCATTTCAACATTCCTTACTCCATAAAAATCGGGCTGCTTTGACATGTCCTTTGAACCAGTTACCTGGTTCTTCCATTTAATCAATTAATTAAATAAAATCTATAATACATGTTTATTATATATATATATTATATGTGAGTCATAATGTTGTTACTTTTAAAAATATTTTTTAACACCAGGAATGTGGAGTTCAAAGGGTAGATAAAAATTTAGAAGGTTTTTAATATGCTGGATGGGAAAGAAAGGCACTTCAAACAAGACTAAGATGCCTCTAAGTTAAATTTCTAGACTTCATTCAAGCAGCAATAACTTTTTTGTTTGTTTGTTTTGAAAATGCATTAGATTTTAATCTTTCATAGCTAACATTATTGATTTAGAAGTTTTTTTTCCCTGAACAAGAAATAGAACACTTAGCCCTGGCTGGTGTAGCTCAGGGGATTGAGCACAGTCCTGTGAACCAGAGGATCGCGGTTTGACTCCCAGTCAGGGCATATTCCTGGGTTGCAGACCGGTTCCCTGCAGGCCAGTTCCCAGCAGGGGATGCACAAAAGGCAACCATACATTGATGTTTCTCTCCCTCTCTCCTTCCCCTCTAAAGATAAATAAATAAATAAAATATTTTTAAAAATTCACCAATTAAAAAAAAAGAAATAGAACACTTAATTACGTAAAAATATACATACATAAGAAGTAGTTCTCCCTATTCCCATGGGGGGAAAAATAGCTACTTTAATATTTAAGTGTTTTGTTTTTTATTATAATTAAAGTCGTGGTCATCTCATTTGTTAGCTCTGTGACTTACATATTTAAATTAAACGTCATTAGACAATGGTATGATTTCTAAATGTAAGCTGTCACTGTGAGTAAACAGAGTCTTCCATGAGTGGACTTGTCCCTTCTCCCAGTCTCTAATGAAGCAGCAGCATAGTTAAGTGCAGTTCTATGAGTAAATGATCCATTGCAGCAAATGCTAGTTCTCATCTCCACCTTGCATGTATGTGTGAGTCGGTTAAAAGGCTCAGGCAGCCTGTTTAATGACCAACAGCAAGATGAGCGAGGCTTGGGCTTTCATCGCAGATGACTGTGTCCGTCTGAATCAGGTGGTCTGACCATCCTCAGTAGCAAGCACTGTTCCAACTGCTTCCTCAAAGACCACTGCGACATTGGTGGCATCTTTTGCACTTGATTCAAAGTAAAGGTGATGCCATTGTCCCTACACCAGGCTTGGGGTTCTTCTGCAAACACTTGCAGATCACTCATGTCGATCTTGTTACTCCAAATCACAAAAGGAAAGCTTTCAGGCTCTTTAGAGCCGCATGATATAAGAATTCTTTCTTCCAGTGAACTCAAGTTCTGGAAGCTTTGAGAATCATTGACCCTGAAAGGGAGTAGGCAACAATCAGAACCTCTATAAAATGGGTCCTCAGGCTCCTGAATCACTCTTGACTGAATGTGTCCCAAATCTGCATGGTAATAAAATGCCCCCCTAACTCCAAATCTTTATTTAAAAATCCCACACCTATGGTATGGACATACATACAATATCAAACTTATCGAACTTATTAGTCACATATGTGTTTATTAGGGAACTTTTCCCAACTCCACCATCTCCGAGGAGAATTCCTTTAAAAAGTGATGATTTTCCTGCCATTCTTAATCTCAAGATCTTTGACTTCAGAACTCTTATTTCTGGGACTCTTGGGAAGATTTACTCAGATACGGAGAGCTGGGGTGGGGAATAAATGCGCCGTTGTGCCACACTTATTATAGGAGTGCAGGAAGTTTCTCTGGGCCACACAGAGGACATCTGGGAGTCCCCAGCTGGCCTGTCCAGGTGTGAAGAGGACAGCAAGAGAGTTGGGGACCCCACAGGCTGGACAAGGTGGCGATGCTGCTCAGGTCCCAACTCCAGTTGCTCCTGCCCAGCACCCAGGGAAAAACATCAGACAGCAATACCTTAAATTCCCCACTCTGAGAGGGGACAGTAGCATGGGTAGATTTCTCTCTGAATCTAGAAAATTCATAGTTCCAAAAATAATCTCTTTCCAAAAGCTATTTCCAAAATGATTCAAAGTTGATAGGTCATGGCCTCTGGACAAGTGGCATAAACTCTGGCACACAGACATGACTCAAACCAAGGCGGTGTCCCCCTTTTCACAATGCTGCTGTCTCCGCACTGGTCTTTGCCAATTCTTTTGGTTTAGACTAAATACTGAATTCTGGGAATATGACTTTTTTCTGGGCTAACTGCCCTAAGGGTTGAGAATTGAGTCTTTTTCTAAACTTGGTAGCTCTGTGGCTAATACTGTAATAATCTTGGATGTTCCACAAATAACTCTGGATATTTTTTAGGGTGGTTTGTGAAAGAGTTAGCATTAAGTAATACTGTTCTTATGAACTACATTAATTGTGGTATGAGGCAGTCTAATCTATTGCTGCTGAAATAAGCACACTTTACCCAAGATAGAGAATCCCTGTGTAAACACTGAGCAAGATAAGAAGTTGGGAAGGGTCAATTGTGAACTTTAATATCTTTGTATTTTAATCTTGAAAGGTAAGGGAAGTTGATTGTGGACTTTTCATTTCTTTGGGCCCCAATGGCTCTGGATTCACTTGGTAAGCAGGGTTTGGTTTACAGACATCAGTTGCTCCTTGAGAACTGTTAGTGGAAGAGAGTTTATATTCCTATTTCTATGTTGACCATTTTCTATTGGACTATCTTAATCTTTGTAATTGCTGTCATTCTGAACTTCTAACAAACTATGTTGGACAGTGAGGCTGCTCAGGATTTGTGATGGGAAAAGAATAGTCAACTTTTATGATTGGGTAGAAAGGGGCTCTGGCTTTAACTTACCTAATGTATTATTCTGGTGTATAAATGAGCCTTCCGGAAGCCAAATCAGAACTGCTCACCAGGGGTTCTGGGATGCTATTCATGAGGAAGCCACTGGTATTAGGAAGCATTCAAGATTGGGGGGGGGAAGAATCATGGGACTGCTAATATTTCTTCCCAAGGGGGTGGCTGAACCCCAGGATTAATGGTTAATAGAACACAAAACTGAAAACTATGTTTGAGAAACACTCCTGATGTTTCCCTCCATGTGAAGGGCTTTCATTAGATAACACTTTTTTCCACTCCCTTACTTATCAGACCACAAGTTTAGAAGGAGAAAATGGGCCTGGTAAGAAGAGACTTTTCATTTTCCCTTCTGAGAGTGAGCTGCCCAAAAGTGAACACACGCCTGCCTCCTCCACACGCAGAGGACGGCCCTGTCCAGGGCTGCAGGGGACAGGGACTGTCTAATTCCGGCTCTGATAGGAAGCTTGTTTGTGCATAGATACAAGCCTCCTCCTGCAGGATTAGTTTTATCAGTAATAAAGTTGATATTTGGATCTCACACTGCATGTCTTTTTAAATCTTTGTTTTAAAACTCAAGGAGAAGAGTATCATTTTTGGACTTTCAGTAAATTCAAACAGTATGCATTACTATTTTTAATGGTAAATGTATTTTATTTAGAGGGGGACAGCAACCAGAGGGGAGAGGGGATGGAATCTAAGGGGAAAAAATGGGAGGGATTTAGAGGAACAAGTATAAAGGACACGGACAATAACTAAGGTGGGTGGAAGTGGGAGGGAGGTGGGGTGCATGGGGGAGTGGTGGGCTGGAATGGGAGAAATAAACAGAAAAATTTATTTGAAAAATAACTAAATAAAAAGAATTAAATTTTAAAAAATAAATAAATAAATAAAAATAAAATTTAAAGTTATCTCTTAATTATTTAAAATAATCAGTCACATTCTGAATCAGTCTATCATATCTAAAATTAACCCCAGAACCAGTGTGTGTTCATAAATACAGATACACAATACCCTAGTTTTTGATATTTGAATGAGAGCTAATTTACCTAAGGAAATATTTGAATAATTTATTCAAGAAAGATCACAGCTGTGTAGAAACCTTATCTAAGGTCTCAGTGATTTAAGCAAAATTCATCTGCATTATGACAATTTTATTAGAGTCTCAGTTTCCAAAGTCATTATTTACCAAATAATTTTCCTTAGAGGTGCAAAAAACTGAATGTGTACATACAATCATGGAAATGAATGCGTAAAAAATTCATTTACAGATACAGTAACACTGTAACCAGTGTTTCAGGCAGTTACCGCTATGATTTTTGTTTCATTCGGTTATTTGCTCTACTTTTATCATCCTACATTCCCCCACATTACTTAAAGAATATACATTATATATGCATACATATATACCTGCATACACACATGTACATGCATGTACTATATGTGCACACATAGATAATATATATTTATATCTTTTTTATTCATAAAACCATTAATACTGGTTTTACCTTTCTAGCAGGTAGTTGTAGATACATATTTTTTATCATCAGAAAGAACTTTATATGTAAAGTCTTTGTTTTGCTCATGCGAAAAACAGTAGCATAGGGGAAGATCCATTTAACAGTGCCCAGTGAAAATCTCACTCAGATCTCACTCAGATCCCTAAGTAAGGCTGAGATCCATGTGTCTCAGGGCCCCCAGTCTGTGCCACCCTGAAGGTAACACATGATTTCACTGGTTCTGGGTTCTACCCACTATTGTTAACTTTCTAGTCGTTTCCAAATTCCTGGGGTGTCTCATATGTAGTTCACACACAGTGCTTTCAGCTACTACTTAATGGCTATTTGTTAGTACTCCACTCTCCAGGGCTCTTCCCAGGTCTGCAGGTGGGACAGTAGTGGAGAGGAGGACAGAGGAGCTGGATGGAGGAAGTGGACCACAGAGAGTTAAGAACGACAGTTTCTGAGAAATGCCTCTCTTTCGGTTCTGAGAAAAGATACCTTCTCTTGAAAGTTCTGCCTTTTCCTTAGGTGAGTTCTTTTCAAGGGGCCCTGTAGTCCTTCCCAAGGGTCTTCTTCTTATGATCACATGGCTCTGAGTCCTAGGCCAGGTCCAGCTGGGGTTCGAGCAAAGGTCCACACTGCATTTACTAATTGGATGAGTTTCAAATAGTTAAATATTTATTCACTGAAAAATAAAATTTCAGAAAAGTTGTAGATAGAAATGGAGTTCAGTCCTCACCCTGAATATTATAATATTACATTGTTTAAGGTGTTAAACACTGTATTGTTTTGCCAAGGTCCAGCCTCTGCAGGGTTCAGAGTCCCCGAAAGATGGACAGCACAGGCAATGAATGAAGAGTCAGACACCCAGTTGGATGCCGGAGAGCAACCAGCCTCTGTGGGACTGACCAAACTCACAGAGTTTGATTTAAGCTTTATTTTTATAGAGATTGTTACAAAACATTAAAGGAGCAGGTGCATGGCATGAAGTAAGTTATGTTCAGCAAAGGTTATTTTGACCAGGAGAGCCATTAGCCAGACGATGAGAGCCAGCTGTATGAATACAGCTTTTGATGTCCTGCTTTTCTTATCCAATTCTATTTCTGTCCAAGGTAGAGGAGGGGCTGTTACTCTAACAACTTTTAGATGTTCAGGGGCTACCTCATAAGGGGGGGAATTTGTTCTCTGGCCAAGAAATTATTTTGTACAACTTCACTGGAATTATGCAGATCATTGACCCTGAAATGCAGGTGTCTAAAAATCCCACCACCTACTAATCGCAAAAGCAGACATGCAAGGAGAGATAGACAGGAAATCCAGTCACAGCTGCCTCTGCTGTGCAGATGCATCTCATCCGCCCCGACTGTGTCAAGGGATGGCTGCTGGTCGGCTCCCAGCATTGTTTAACATAAGTCAAACTTTCCTTACTGACTTTGCTTTAGTATTATGAACATGATTGTGGGCATCATTCTATAACATGGCTATTTCCTGCCTGTTGAGGGGTGTAACTGTTCGCCCCCACTCATAAACCGAATAGTTCCAGTACCCTATGTCTTCTATTCGTGGTTGTAGTATCTCTCTTGCCACCTTTCTACTTAGTAATTAGATATAAAATAAGAGTAAATGGACTCTGCTGAGAACTACTGGAGTCTTTTGAAAAAATACAAGGCAAGACCTGAGTGAATTTGTGAGTCTTTATTATGGGGTCTTTTTTTTTTAAGATATTATTTATTTATCTGTAGAGGGGAAGGGAAGGAGAGAGGGAGAGAAATATCAATGTATGGTTGCTTCTCATGTGTCCCTTGCTGGGAACTGGCCTGCAACCTAGGTATGTACCCTGACTGGGCATTGAACTGCGATCCTTTGGTTCACAGGCCCATGCTCAATCCACTGAGCTACATCAGCCAGGCAATGGGTTCTTCATTTTAGCTGCTCTGATGCCCCTGTGAGTCAGATCTTGGGTTACAGCTGAATTTCTGATCCATGACTTTATAACCTGATTTTTCCATGACAATCCTCATGTTCTGGAGAAGTATATTAATAGTGTCCTCTTTTATTCTCAGAAGTGCTATAGGTAGGATAATAGATTAAATGGTCACTCAAAAGATGAGGGATAGCATGATTAAACACTGTAGTTATTTCTTCTCCAAATGATCTACATATCAGGATTATAGTCAGGTACACAAATTTTTTAGGATAATATAAAAATATGTACACACTCGAGCCCCATTCTAAATATTTCTAGATTTGTCTGTCCAACAGAAAACTGAGATAAGGAGGTAACTGAATTAATGTTAAGTACCTATTGTTTCCTTCATTCTATGTTAGACATATTCACATTTACCAAACTTTTAAATCCTCAAGATACATACAAGTTTCTTTTATGTAAAAAGAGTCTCCAAGGATTAACAAACCTCAGGGTTGACATAAGGAAAGAAAAGATAAATTTTATACCACAGATGGTCTTATGTCAGATTCTTTCATCCCATTTCCAACCACTTATCATGAAGAGTGGAGTACCTCTTCATCTTAACATGGTAACACTGTCTTCCTACTTGGTTAAGGGACAGAGGTACAATAGGGGGAAAAAAGCTTATTTTAATTCTGACATATCTACAAAGACTTGGCTTGGAGGAAGTGCTAAATACTATATCATAGTTTTAGGTTATTGTAAACCATCCATAACTAATTATTTCTCTAGTTTCTAAGGTTTGTGACTTTGAAGAAGATACAATTTCAAACAGATAATGAGTCAAATGAAGAGAAAACCATAGGGGAAAATGTGACCTTAACCATTCTGGTTGTATCTAAGAATGCAAGCCTTCATTTTAACAAATGAGGGTTTAAAGCAGCAGCAACAGCAACAACAACAGAATTCTAAGAAATATGGGATAGCATCCAGTCCATCCATAATCATTTTTTAAAATTTATTGATGTTAGGGAATAAGTAAGCCATTTTGTTTTTTTGTATAGTATTTTATCCCTGTGTTTTTTCATTTTTTTGTTGCCCTTTTCCTGCTTTTCTCTAGGTTACTTGAACATTTCATGAAATTCCATTTTAACTACCATTTTTTAGTATATCTTTTTCACAGTTGTTCTAGTTATTACATTATACATCCATAAATTATCAGAGTCAACTTGTGTCAACATTTTACCAGTTTAAGTGAAGTGTAGAAATTTTGTTGCTATTTAAGTCTCTTAACTCTCCTTTATTCATAATTATCTTAATTATTTCCTCTTTAAATATAAAAACCATATAAGACAATGTTATACTTTTTGCTTCAGTGGCCAAACATTATTTAGGAACTCAAGAGGAGAGTCCATTGTATTTACCCATATTTTTATTGTTCCTATTGTTGTTTTTTTCCTTCCTGGTGTTCCAAGTTTCCTTTTTCTATTATTGTCTTAATTGCTCTTTTTAATTTGTTTCAAGAACTTCCGATAGGCATTTTTAAGGATAAGTTCCACTGGTGAAAAATTCTCTGTTTTCCTTATCTGTGAATGTAGGAGACCATTCTGTGTGGTGCAGGCCCAGGACCCAGTGGCAAACATTTTCTGCAAAATAACTTCCCAAAATCCATGCTAAACCTTCCAAGGATGAGTGTAACAGGTTCAACCACCTTTGCCCTTTTCATTTGCAAATATCCCTGTTCTGTGATGTGATTAGTGGCATTGGCTCCTTTGTTTTCTATAAAAGGTAACACCTAAAGCAACCTGTGCATAGTAAATGAGGACCTTCAGGTAATGTACCAAGAAACCCAATAAAGGCTGGTCACGGCAAGGGCCAAGGCTTTTGCTCCTCTTGAGAGAAAAGCCATGCTGCCCCTTTTCCTCCACCGGACTCAGTAATCCATGTAAATGTCTCATTTCATCCATAATGACTCCGACACTGCGGGCCAGTGTCCACATCATGTGAATATCTTGCTTTACCCTTCGTTTCTGAAGGTTATTTTTACTGAATGCAGAATTCTGGGTTGACAGTTCTTCTAGCACTTGAAAAAAAATGTTAGCCACTTTGTTTTGACCTCCAAGGCTTCTGACGAGAAACCTAATATCAGTCAAATTGATTTTTTCTTATTGTGAAGTGTTGTTTCCCTCTGGTTGTTTTCAAGATTTTTCCTTGTCTTTAGCTGTTAGAAGTTTGATTAAGATATCTTGGTGAGAATTTCTTTATACTCATCTTATTTGGAGTTCATATCGCTTTTTGAATATGTAGGTTTATGTCACTCATCAAATTTGGAAAATTTTCCAGCCATTATTTCTTTAAATGCTTTCCATTGTTGTTTTCATCCTCTTTCTCCTCTTCATGTTAAAAACATTAGAAATTTAGCTATGGTCCTATAGGTTCTTGAGGCTCTGTCCATGTTTTTATATTTAGTCTATTTACTCTCTGTAGATCATAGTAGGTAAATTTTTTATGTTCTATCTTCAAGATCATTGATTCTTTCCTCTTTCTTCTTCATTATATTGTTGAATCCATCTATTGAAGGTTTTATTTTTTTGTTATTGTATATAGTGGTACCTTAGTACTTGTCATTAATTCATTCCAGAATCCATGACAAGTGCCAAAATTAAAGAGTACCAAATGAATTTTTCCCACAGGAAATAATGTAATTACAAATTATAAAGAACTTTATAATTTTATAAAGAACTACCTTGTCACCCAAGCTTTAATATTGGCCCTCCACATCACAGTTCACTTGCTTTTTTATCACATTCTCTCTCTTGAAAACTCCTGGGTTTTCACTATGATACACTCACTAGTAGAGACTTAAGCTATAAATCCCCACTAGCATTCCCCACAACAACAGAGTTAGCCTGTCCTTCACTGACCACCTTGTGCTCTAACAATGTCTTCTCCTTTTGAGTGATGTAGGTTCTGTTAGGCATTTTCTTCCAGAATAAACCAGTCTTGTTACACTTAAACATTTGTTAGGGGACAAAATTCTCAGCCTCTGCATACTCTCCAAACTTGGTGACATTGCCTTCGGCAGTGTCTTTGTCAGCACTGGCTGCCTCTCCAAGCCTCACCACACTGGGAATGCCAGTTCTCTTTTTAAATTTACTGAACCATCCATGACTGGCTCTAAACACTTCAGTACTCTCACCACTTGTTCCAGGCTTGTCTTTGAACAGATCAGCATGCAATTGCCTGGCTTTCTCGCAAATTATTGCCTCAGAAATGTTGTCAATCACTGTTTTTCATTAGTCTAGATGTAAAGCAATTTTCAATTTCTTCCAATGTCTGTGAACGTTGCTTACTCACAGACTTTACACCTCTAGCAGCACCTGCTGTTTAATCACTTTCTTATTTCTCACTATTGTCAACATCATCATTCTCAGCACCTTGAACTACAGCAGTGTCAGTCACACCTACACTGCTCTCATACTTAGCTATGACCTCTTCTTTTTTATTGTGGTTCTTCTTTAACTGCTGTTTGGTCTAAGTGGTGTCACTCTTAATCTTTTTGGGACCCATAATTAGCACTTAAAATGAACAAAAGTACAAAATAGTAACAGCGAACATGTAAGGGTTCTGCACTCTGCAAGCTACCATGTGAGGCTAACGTGTCAACCTCTGTTTCATCATGAGAGAGGGGCGCCAAGTGGCAAGCAAGTGACAACTGATGAAGAACTTTCTCTTGCTTGGTGGTGTTGTGACTCATACAAGTTATAGCAAGTGGGACAAGTCTTGAGCCAATGTAAAGTGCTGAAACATTTTTTCACGTCAAAATGTGAAAGAGTACTGAGTTTGATGAATTCTGAAGCTGACAAGTACTGAGGTATGACTGACTGTATTTCAGCTTTACAATTTCCTTTGGGTTATTCTTCACATCCTCTTCCTCTTCTTTATTCCCTCCATTTCTATCCAGCATGTTTTCAGATTTTGTCGACACAATTGCATGAGAGCTGTTTTAAAATTCTTGTCAAAATTCTTGTCAAATAATTCTAACATTTGTCATTTCAGTTTTGGCATCTCTTTACTGCCCTTTCTCATTTGAGTTGAGATTTTTTTTGGCAAAAGAAAATCCTGAGAATTCACTGCCATGTTGTTTCTAAGGTGTTGTTTGCTTCCTTTCAAGGTCACTAGCTGGTCTGTCTTCTTCTCTCAACCTTTCAGAGTGTTTCAATATTTGTTTTATAAACGGTATATAGTAGTTTGGCTATACCTAGAGGAAGGAACAAGGAGAAATGTGTTTATCTTCTAGTAACAATCTTTTAACTCTTTTAATGTACCATCGGTGTCCAAATATTTTGAAATAACTGAGCTCCTGGAAGTTCTATAACCAAGGAAGATATGGCGATTCCTGTGTCAGCTGGTTCCATCAACTATTCACATATATTTGAGTTGTCATTTGTGATTGGGGATATTAAAGAGGAAATGTACATTGACTGACTTACCTTGGTCTAATTTGCTTTTATAAGTATAGGGCCAGTGGCGCAATGGATAATTTGCTTTTATAAATTACATTCTGCCAGATTACTTTTGGCCTAATTTCTTTCTTTTTCCAAAACACATGTAACTCTTCAAGCTAGATCCCTAGTCTTTAACCTCCTGGGTAAATATTAACTTTTTTTCCTAACTGGTGAAATAATTTCAGAAAAGTTTGCTTTGGGTTTAAAAGTGAAACCAATTCATCTAATCTCAGATCTAATTTCAAATATGGGTTTCATTTATAGTTTATGTGTGAGGTGTGGTTGCTGAGTAAATTTCAGGGTGTTGCAAGTACCTTTTCCAGAGATCATAAATCTTCCTACGTGTGATGTAGGTCTTGAGATGAGGCAGCCCCAGGTCGAAAACCTAGAGTATGTGCCTTGATAAGATCTCCAGAATGATGGCTTTGGCAAAAGAGATAGGAGAAGACCCTAGGTGATGAGGATTCTAGCAGATGACAAAATAAGGGAGAGAAAGTTGTGTTGTAAGAAGTGAGAGAGCAAAGCTCATGGACAAAGCCCCAAAAGCTAGGGAAAGTAGGCAACCCAAAGTGTCATATTTCTGAAAAATAGTCAACATGACTGAGTTTGTCTATCAGGGTGGAGAAAGCCAGATATTTTGTCCTGTATTACAATATTCTGATGAACTATGACTGCAAACTATGATGTCTATAGGAACCAGGATGATGGCATGATTATTAAAAAAATTACTTTTCTTCTTAGATTTACTATGATAAAGTCAATAACTCTACCATGACTATAATTAACAAAACTTTCTAATGGCTTCCCATCTCACACACTAAATGACAAACTCCTTTTAACAGTCTATAGGACATCATACCATCTCTACCCATTATCTCTCTGATCTTGCATCTTATGTACTCTGCTCTAAACCAGAGTAACTTTTTTTAAGGTGAACTGTTTTTTATTATATTTTTTCCATTACCATTTGCTCCCCTTAAACCCCTACCCCACGATTACCACACTGTTGTCCTTGTCCATGAGACCTTTTTCCTTTTTGCTCAATCCCTCCACCCCAACTTCCCCCACCCCCACCAGCTGTCAGCCTGCTCTCTATCTGTGAGACTATCTCTGTTTTGCATTTTAGTTCAGTTGGTTTATTAGATTCTACATATGAGAGAAATCATATGGTCTTTTTCTGTCTTTTACTGGCTTATTTCACTTAGCATAATGTTCTCCAGGTCCATTCATGCTGTCATAAAAAGTAATATTTTCCTCTTATTCTTCTTTTTTTTTCTTATAGCCAAGTAGTATTCCATTGTGTAAATGTCCCATAGGTATTTTATCCACTCATCTACTGATGGACACTTCAGCAGCTTCCATATCTTGGTGATTGTAAATAATGCTACAATGAACATAGGGGTGCTTATATTCTTTCAAATTAATGTTTTCATCTCTTCAGATAAATTCTAAGAAGTGGAACTGCTGGATCATAAGATAGTTCCATTTTTATTTTTTGAGGTAACCCCATACTGCTTTCCACAGTGGCTGCACCAATTTGCATCCCCACCAATAGTGCAAAAGTGTTCCCCTTTCTCCACATCCTTACCAGTACTTGTTTGTTGATTTATTGATGATGGCCATTCTGACAGGTATGAGATGATATCTCATTGTGGTTTTAATTTGCATTTCTCTGATGATTAGTGACATGGAGCATCTTTCCATATGTCTATTGGCCATCAGTATGTCTTTTTTGGAGAACTGTCTATTCAGGCCCTTTGCTCATTTTTTAATTGGATTGATTATTTTTTTGGTGTTGAGTTTTTATAAGTTCTTTATAAATTTGGATATGAGCTCCTTATCAGATGTGTCAGTGAATTCTCCCATTCTGTGGATTGTCTTTTTATTTTGTTGATAGTTTCCTTTGCTGTGCAAAAAAAATTTTAGTTTCATGTAGTCCCATTTGTTTATTTTTTATTTTGTTTCACTTGCCTGAGGACATACATCAGATAAAAATTGCTATAAGCAATGTATGCCTATCTTTTCTTCTAGGATTTTTATTGTTTCAAGTCTAACATTTAAGTCTTTAATCCATTTTGAATTTATTCTTGTGTGTGGTGTAAGAAGGGGGCCTAGTTTCAAGTATTTGTCCAATTTTCCCAACACCATTTATTTAATAAACTATCTTTAGCCCATTGTATGTGCTTGCTTCCTCTATTGAATATTAATTGGCTATAAAGGTATGAGTTTATTTCTGAGTTCTATATTCTGTTCCATTGATCTATGCATATGTTTTTATGCCAGTACCATTCTGTTTTGATTACTATGGCTTTATAGTATAGTTTGATATTAGGTAGCATGATTCCTCCAACTTTTTTCTTCTTTCTCCAGATTGCTGTTGCTCTTCAAGGCCTTTTGTGGTTCCATATAAATTTTTGAAATATTTGTTCTAGTTCTGTGAAATATATCATTTCTCTCTTGATAGAAGTTGCATTGAGTCTGTAGATTGCTTTAGGTAGTATGGACATTTTAATGATGTTAATTCTTCCTATCCATGAACACAGTAGGTGCTTCCACTTATTTATATCTTCTTCAATTTCTTTCTTCAGTATCTTCTAATTTTCTGAGGATAGAACTTTTACATCCTTAGATTTATTCCTAGGTATTTTATTCTTTTTAAAGCAATTGTGAATGGGATTATTTATTAATTTCCCTTTTAGTTCATTGTTGGCATATAAAATACAATTGATTTTTGGATATTAGTTTTGTATCTTACTATTTCACTGAATTCATTTATCAGTTTTAGTAGTTTCTTGGTGGATTTTTTAGTGTTCTCTATGCACAGAATCATATCATCTACAAATAAAGACAGTTTTATTTCTTCCTTTCCAATTTGGATGGCTTTTATTTCTTTTTCTTGTGTGATTGCTATGGCTAGGGTTTCCAGTACTATGTTGAATAAAGGAGGTGAAAGTGGATATCCATATCTTATTCCCAAGATTAAAGAGAACACTTATAGATTTGATTGAAGATGCTAGGCAGCCTCCTTTGAGTCTTCCCTTGGCTGTTGCTTCTGGCTAGAATGCTATTCCCTTGGAGATATATACAGGTTGAGTCAAAAGTAGGTTTACAGTTCCAAGTACAGGAAACACAGAATTTATTCTTCTATTACTATTAATTAGTTACTGTATTATTTTCCATATGAACAACTGTAAACCTACTTCTGCCCCACCCTGTATACATTTTCAGAAATACATATGTATGTATTTACTCTATCACCCCTTCAGGTGAGTAGTCCAAAACAAAACATACCTGAAAGCCAGATTCAGCCTATGGCCAGCCAGTTTTTCAGAGATCCAGATTTTATGTATTCACATCCTGAGATTGTGGAAGTCCTGATAAGAGGCCATAATTTATGGCCTTGGTAGTGCTGCTCCATCCTGGATTCTCTGCAGTGGTTGACCATAAGGGGTTGACACTTTCATAAAAAGGTTGGCTTCTAGGGGTGGTAAGAGGGTATATTGGCCCATCTTCTCTGAAGGACTGGAACTGGCAGTACTATTGTCATAAGTCTACTTGGGGTGTTTGCTTGGCATTCCCCAGCACTCTGCCAAACAAGGAGACTGGGAGTCAGACAGCTTCTGCCATTTCTGTGTGGGTGGTCCAGCTGGCCTTTTGGCTGCTCCAGACAGCCTCATGACAGGGCCTTGCAGTGATAGTTCCAGGAAGGCAGGAATACAGGGATCCTTTGTTCTTGTTGACCTGAGATGGAGGGAAAACTGCAGGACCTGTTTGGACATTAAACCTTGTTTATTTTTTATCATTCTTTTCTATCAAAGGTAAAGAAAGGGGAAAAGAGTTCACTACTGGCTCTGTAAAGTAACAATGTACTCTGTGGTAGTTGCAAAAGGAAAAGTAAATAAAAAAAGGGCAATCTTGGCAGGTAGGAGATAGTAGACTTAAGAGACCTTTAGTCCCTTGCTGAGATGTTGGCAGGCCTCCACCAGGAGTAGTGCAGGGATCTTTGAGGACCATGTGAAGAGGGACGCCCTTAGGCCTACTGGCAGAGGATGTCACTGCAGAGGAGGCAGCAAATGGGAGACGAACATGGTAGCCATCACAGCTAGCTCCAGGGTGGATGTGGAATACCCACTGCAGCTTCTTAAACAATTTGGAATGAATGTGAAGACACTGGGCTTCTGCAGAGCTGGTGCAAATAGATCCAGAGAAATACTACTTTGTCATCAGTACTATGCCTCTGTCTTTAAAATGAAAATAACTCTATTTTTCTTATTATAATAGTAGTACATGCTTGTAAAATTTTCAGAAAAGTTCGAAGAAGAATGTAAAAGTCATTTGAGTTTCTGCTATGCACAGATAGCTACTGTTAATTTTGGAATAATAGATTCCTAGATTTTTAAATGTCTGGGGAGCCAGGGGATATTTTAAACACATACACATTATTGTAGATACACACATATTCATGTACATGCACATATACTTACATAATATATACATACATATACATATCTAATGATAAAGTTAAAACTGTATCCTATTATCTTTCTCTTGGGGCTAGATCTTGGCTGGCACCAAAGCTTCCCAGAATCAGACAGGATAAACTCTGAAGAGCTATTGAGGTAACAGTCCAAGTAATCACCACCACACTCAACTTACACAAGGCTTACAAGGAAATGAATTTATTGTGAAAGGACTAAGTTTTACATCTGAGTTTTAGGAGGTGAAACAAGACCAGTGCACAAGGATATAGAAGTACAGAGGTAGATGGACACATGAAGGAGTGAACTTCAGGGGAGGGAGCTGAACTTCAAAGACCTTAGAGTTGGTGTTAACCTTATTCAAAGCCACCTTAACCTTAATATGAACATATAGTATCCTATATTTATATGTACATATAAGTATACATATACATATACAACTATATAATTTTAAGTGGAAATAATATGCATTGCAATGTGCTTTTTTAAAAAAGAAATTATTATTCAAGTCATATAATGTGTTTTTTTACTTAATATATTTTAAATGATTTTCTGTGTCAACAAAAACATATCCAAATCCTGATTTTTTAGTAGCAGCATGATTTTCCACTGTATGATTAGGTCATAATATATTTAACTCTTCCGTGGTTGAACACTTAAATTGTTTCAGTTTTTCACTCTTATAAACAATGTCATAATAAATGTTTTGCATACATATTGATTTATATTTATTTAATAATTTTCTAGGATAAATTCCTAGAAGTAGTATTGCTGGGTCATAGATTATGTCCAATTTGAAGGTTTTGTGGCACAATTTAATAAAGAGTCCTTCACAATAATGGTAGCAAGTATTCTTTCACCAGTCCTGTAGGATGGCTTGTTTTCCTATATCCTTGATATTGCTGGATATGATCGTTCCTATATAGTTTCAGCAATCCATTGGCTGAGGGATTTAGGTCTTGTTAAAAATTGTTTTACTTATCTGATTATATACAGAAACTGTTTTTAAGATGAAGAAGAACAAGACGGTGTGGTGATGACATACAACTGACATGGATAGTAGGTACATGAGAGGTGGAAAAGACTGGATAGATATCGCTCGGCAGATGAGTGCTGATAGGGAGAGAAAAGGGAATGTGAGTCTTTTAAAAAGTATTATTACCAATGAAAGAGAAAGACAAAACAAAGCAAGGAGCTAAGAAATTAAGAAAAAGGAAATAGGAGATGTAGATACAAAAATGAAAATGAAAAGACAAAGAAGGAAAGAGGGAGGTGAAGAAAGGCAGGAGTTTAAGTTAGTGGGTTAGCGGAGGTATATCTGGAAATCATTAGAACATAAAAGGGTCACCAAATTGTAGCTGGAAATATGGTTAGTAGTTCTGACAGTATCTCGCCTTAGTCATTGCTGACTCCCAAGAGGCACCTTCCCGTTCCTCTGTCTTAGAGTTCAGCGATGGAAAGTGAAGGGACAGGAGGAAGCAAGGATGAATAACTCAGAAGTCGAGAGCGTGTGTGAGTGGAGTAATGATGACAGCTTTCATAGAAATAGAAAAGTTCGACATAGAAATTAGATAGGCCTCAAGTTTGGTTTAAAACGTAAGTTTCAGGGCTAAGAAGCTCGTCCAGTAGAGATAACTCATTGCTAGTTGGAAGTTGTAATGTAAATGGGAGAAAAGTTTTCTTTAGAAATACACATTTGAATAATGCCCACTGAAGCCATGAACTTGGATAATTCTTGAGGGAAAGGACAGAGGCAGGGTAAACCAAAGAGGAAATACTGACCCCGGGTGGGAACTAGGTTCCTTCGGGTGGCAAGAGGAGGAAGAGCTGCAATCAAAGGAAAGAGGCGTCGTCTGCGGAAGAGGAGCCAAAGGAGTGTGGTGTCAGGAGAGTCCCGGAGGTGTGAACTGCAGCATAGAGAATACAGTCAACAATATCCTAGTAGCTATGTGTGGGGCCAGGGAGTACTTGAAATATTGGGGGGAAACACTCCGTAAGGTACATCGCTGTCTAACCACTATGATGTACACCTGAAACTAATACAGAATAACATGTGATATAAACTGTAATTGAAAAAATTTTTAAAAATTAGAAATGAAGGGGGAAAAAAGTGTGACATTGGCCAACCCCAAGAGAAGAAAATTTCATTAATAGGGTGGTAGACTGCCAATGGTGATAAATGGTACTGTGAACAGATTAAAGAAGGTGAAAACAAGGCAAGAATCAGTGTGTTTGAGGATAAGAATCAATGCTGACATTTAGGAACCATGTCAGTGAAGTGGAAGAAATGGACATCAGCTGGCAAGGGATGAGTGAGCAAAGGTACTGATTCCAGAGCCCTCTAGCCTGGGTGTCACCTGGCTGCTCATCAGGAATGCAGATTCTCTGCCCTTAGCGAAGCAGCAGCCTAACACTGTTCCCAGGTGAGTCACATATCCAATAATGTTTGAGAAGCTGTAGAGCACTCACTCAGGGTGATTGGTAGGGAGAGAAAGTTGGCAGGAATAACTGGAGGTAAGAACAGAGTGAAGAGAAAGATTTTTCAGTACTGGGGAGATGTGCATAGGTTTTTAGTCAAAAAGAAAGAGGCAGGAAGAAGGGAAGATGTGTAAAAGAAGAAGAGAGTTGATGAAGAGAGGAAGTGTGGATGCAACCTGGAGTCAGAAGAGAGAAACTTCTTCTGCAGGAAGAAAGGAGGATGCAGGGAGTGGAGAGGAAGATGAGGTCCCAGAAAGTGGAGAATTTGTGGTTGTCTTCTAATGTTGCATAGCCTTGAGGAAGGTGGCTGTCTCGGATGGCCTATTTTTGGACCATCCTGAGACATTGCCGCACCTTAGTAATGCTCGTGGAAGGACAACAGATGAGCAGAAGCAACCACAGCAAAAGCAAAATTATCCATTGCTGTGGCTGTGATTTCTGGGGCACTGGAAAGAGACTCTTACCCAAGGTTATTTCCTCAGTCTTTTAAAAAAATTTTAAGTGGCTTTATTGCATCTTAAGTAATATTTTTACAGGTTTTTATTTTTTAATTATTTTTTTCCTCACCATGTATCCCCCCCATGTAATATTCCACCTCCACCTTAAGTAATATTTTTAAATAACATCTCTGTCATGTGTGGTTTCCTTAAAGTGGAAGGTCACACTAAAATTAAGTTTTCCCACAATTGATATAAATTTACTATGCGAACCATGTGCACAATCTAGTCATTATTTGCAAACTTGTGTTACAGGTAAAACAAAAAAGAATAAAAAATGATATAAGCTTAAAAAAATACTCTGAAGAACTTTTATGGAGAAATAGGGTTTGTTTGGTTTTTCTCTTTGCTAAGTCCAGGTCCACTATGTAATGAAAGTCTGTGTTTGTTCAGGACACCACAGTGAAACGTTTGCAAAGCGCCTCTGCTGATGCAATGACTGCGACAAGGAGGTACGAGAGTGAATAGAGCAATCTGCAGGCCAGGCGCTGCTGCTGGATGTTTGATTTCCGAATGAAAACCACAAAAATCCTTCATTGTAAAGATGACTGGCATCTTCTGAAAAATTTCCTCAAGAGAAGAAGCGTGTCTTATAAGAACCTGTGAAGGGGACAAAGTCTTTCTTCTCTCGACCTTCCTTCCCTCATGCCCTTAAAATCAGAAGCAATCTTTTGAATTAGAGCTTTTAAAAAAAGGTTCACAGCATGTTTCTTCTACCTTTCCTTTGGCCTATAGTTTGATACAGGGAGGCAGGCAAAAGTGTGAGAGAGATTATGATTTTGAGAACTGTGTGGTGAACACAGGGAGGTGAACCTGCTAAACAGGAAGGAAAAATACAGAAAAGAGAGATTTTGCACACCCAAAAGAAATTTTTTCTGTTTTACAAATTCTCTTAGGATCACCCTAAGAACTTCCCTTCAATTCATGTGAATTTAGTATTCATATATGTGAATGGCCCAGTAGTTATTTGCAAACTTGTTTGAAAAATAGTTCTAACTTTTTTACCCGCGGTTTTTATTTTTACTAACGCGAAAGTGAAGTTTTTAAATGCCCCACTTGGAGTCCAGATTGAAAATATGCTCCCCCTTCCCTTTCTCTTTTTTAAGTAATTGCAACATAAAGCAGACACGATGTACTGTGTACACTAGGCAGAGTTTGAGGGTTTTTTTTAATTCTGTGCAAATATAATGAGTTGATCGAAATATATCCAGAATCCTTCACTGTTTGTCAAACACTTAATACCATGACCACGTCAAAGTCACAGTACTTCGAGCTATTTTCATTTTACAACACAGCTGCAGTCATGCGATTTGACAGTTGAGATTTTACCAGAAGTTGAAGAAATCTTAAGTCGCTATCATCTACTTGACTCCAGTTAAAAATCTTCTTATAACTCTGGCAGCTGGTTACAGAAATAAAAATCTACCTGAGCATGGAACGTAGAAGTGATAGTGGCAATGGCATCACCCTGTTACTTCTCCAGGCTGTGTTGGGAATGCCTCTCTGTCACACAGAAGTCTCTGCCTGTGCCGTCTGCCACCACAGGTCTCTTCTTCACGATAGTTTCCATGTGCAGACAGTATGGGCATCTCATCCAAATGGAAAATTCCTGTCCTTGATAGGTGCCAGCAGGTAGGTGGGGTTTCAAAGGCCTATGACTGCTTGTTGTATTGAAATTCTGTTGAGATGGAAAATCACATCTCGTGCACCCCAGAATTTATTTGTTTTTGTTGTGCTCCAAGAAATGACTAGTTGAAAGTTATAAGATGTGTGGACTAAGATGTCAAGCAGGGTTGTAACAGAGTTCTGGTAATGTCAGTGACTGTGCGAGAGAACAGCCCAGCGGTATCTGTCTCCCTTAGCTTCCAGCGACTAAGTCAATACCACTCATCTCTGGAGTCCAGAGTTCAGGCCTTCCTTGTCCTCACTAGTGGAGTGGCTTCACTGTGGTCTGGTGAGCAGATTATGTCATTGCAATAGCCACTAAGCCTCTGAGTTACCTCTTGAGGGGAGGGTGGTAGCATTTGAGGTCACTCTTAAGGCTTTCAGCCAAAGTTTGCAAAATCAAGTATTTAGAGCATACAGACAAGTGGTGTAATTGAGCAAGACAGGCAGGTGGAAAATTAGAGAACTCTTGCCCAATACAAAGGCCCTGACTTGGTTTAAAGTGGCCAGCTCCTCTCAGCAACCTGTATCAATATTGTCATACAAGATTGTGTCTCCGTGTTGCCAGACCTGTGGATTTGTCAAAAGAAGCAAGATATATATGTGTAAACTATGCATTATAAATATTGGAAACAGATTTGTAAAATATTTTAAACACTTTGTCAAGTGTTCAAAACATTTCACCCACTTCAATTGTTTCACCCACTTCGATTGTTTCACCCACTTCGATTGTTTGCTCAAGTGACATCTTCTCAGTGAGGATTTCCCTGACCACTCTATTTTAAATGACACCCTCTTTCCTACTCTGACACTTTCTTATTCCTTTCCTCTGCTTTATCTTTCTCCAAGGCACTTATTGCTACCCAATACCGAGGTAAGAAACTTTTATTTAATTGCTCCTCTTCTAGATGTACAGCATCATGAACAGTGTTGGACTCACGGAAGGTACTTGAGAATCAACATGAACACGTGACAGTCTGATACACAGACAGGACTGGGGTAAAGTGAGTGAGGCACTGGGCTTGCATGACCACAGGAGTGAGTGCCCCCTTAAGTGTTGTGTCCTAGATGCCACACTCTGCTTGCACTGGTCACTGCCATGCTGACACAGTTGCAGTAATGGCCTAATATAATTCTGTGGGTGGGATGGAAGAAAGGGAAAGGAATTAGCATGTTTAAAATCAACATGCTACTCACAGACAACAGCATGGTGATTACCAGAGGGAAAGGGAGGTAGGGGGCAGGTAAAGGGGGGATAAATGGTGATGGAAGGAGACTTGGGGTGGTGAACACACAATACAAAATACAGGTTGTGTATTACAAAATTGTATACCTGACTCGGTATATTTTTAACCAATTTTAACCCAATAAATTCAATCTAATAGAGAAATTAACATGTTGCTGTTTTTTAAACACTTATAACTCCAACAAATCTCTAACAGGCCCATCAATAGAGCAGATGATATTGACAAAGAGCGGTGCAGTGATCCTGAGTTAGAAAGCAAATCTTCTGGGGACTGGGATTTGAGTTTACATGCTCTTCTGCAACATAGACAAACACAAAACATAATGGACTCATACAAAAATTTTTCATCAGCAAGGAGCATGAGAATTGATTTCAAGTCTAGGCACAGGATGACCAGGGTTAAGAATGCCATTTATTGAAATGCCACCAAAATGTGGGGAAAAAATTGAAAAAAAGAATTAATGTTTGTGGAGGAGGTATTATAACCCATTTTCACATTTAAGTCACCACAAAACTTTGAATGAAAAGTGATAAGTGGAATTTTCAGCTACTATAACAAGAACCAGCCAACATTATTCACACAGAGTTTTGCTGGCTTGAAAGGAACGTCATTGTGCACTCATACCTACCAAACAGACAATGAGCCATTATATATAGGGTTGGTGTAATGGCAAATGTTGAAGATTTTAAGTAGAAAATCTGTCTGAGGCCCAGAGATATGACACCTATCAGGTACTAAAGAGAATAATTGGGTAGATCAAAACACAAATTGTAAAGACTGTCAGAGAACTGGTTTCTCAAGTCAGAATGGCAACAGTAGGAACCTATCAAGGGAACTTCTATGGAAGCCACAGTTGTGTCTGCAGGAAAATCAGCTTTAAGTCTCTGACATGCTAGATAGGACAAAGCCCTTCAGAATGACACAAGTCAAAGAAGAACTTCCTGTAATCTTTTCCCACTTCCCTCCAACCACAAGGACCTAAGAGCCTTGTTTAGCAGGTTGAGAAAGAGAGAGAAAAGGCACCATTACTCTTTATTGGAACCTGTCCTGGCTAGGAAAGGGAGAAGATTAAGGACTAAATTTTAAAAAAAAAAGAGTTCTGCATATCATACAGGATTGGGCACTCTCATGTTGAATGGAGACTGTCTCGTGACATCAAGTGACCTAGGATGCTATATGTCCTAGAAGTGAGCAGAAGGGTCATGGAGCATGCTGGGTTTCATTCAGGGGAAGGGGAAACTAAACCATTTTTATTTTACTTTTAATGTATTTTTTCAATTGCAGTTGATATACAATATTATATTAGTTCCAGGTGTACAACATAGTGATTAGACTTACAAAGTGGTCATCCTGATAAGTCTAGTGCCCACCTGACACCATACAGTCACTACAGTATCACTGACTATATTCCCTATGCTGTACTTTACATCCCTGTGACTGTTTATATAACTTAATTTTGTACTTCCTAATCCCTTTTATTTTTTCCACCCATCCTCTTACTCCTCATTTCTACTGGGTAACTATAAATATATCTGTATTGATAGGTTTGGAAACTAAACAAATTTTAAAGAGATAGTGGGAGGCAAAGCTCAAGTTTCCTTATGATTACATCTCATGAATGTACTTATTCAGTGTACTAATTACTGAGAGCTAAAGCAGACCCTTCATTAATTTTATGACCAGTCTCTACAATTATTATTAAATTATCTAGAAAGCTTGAAGAATATTTTGAAGAATAATCAGAATAGTTAAATAAGAGTGAAAAGAAAAAAATGATCAGGTATAGTGACAGGTACACTTGTATGGCTGTGTAACAACTAAGAGTTAAAGATGTTACTTAGTTCTGCAGACATTTATTTCTCACAGGTCTGGAAACTGGGAAGTCCCAGATCAAGACAGTGCAGATCTGATGTCTGGTGAGGTCAGAAACAAGTTCTCTCCTGTCTCTTCTTTAAATGGCACCAACCCCATCATCGGGTTCTGCCCTCATGATCTAGTTACCTCCCAAAGGCCCCATCTCCAAATACCATTACATTGGGCATTAGGGTTTCAAAATATGAGGTTTGGGGGGAACATAAACATTCAGTCTATAGTAAGAAATGAAGGAGCTCAGAGGAAAGGTCTTGGAAGGAAGAATGGAACCAACTAGTCCTGGAGAACTTGATGGTGGGGTCTGCCCCACTTTGAGAATTTACCCCTCACCAGTTACAAAAGATGAGTTTCTCTCTTGAAAAATAGAATCCATCACTCTTAGTTCACAGCTTTTAATTAAGATATTGTAAAAGGAGGTACTGAAACACAATAAACAAATTCCAATAAAAGAATGACTCACAATACATTGCTGAATAAGGCAAGGTAGAGGAAGGAATCCAATCTTGGAAGACAGAGTCAGATCTGCCACTTACAGCTTTGTGCATCTCAGTTTCTCTATATTTTGTAAAAAAAATATGCATATTAATACCACTTTTAGGATTGTTGGGTGGATTAGACAGCCAACATTCAATAAATGAGGGTCACTATTCTTAAAGTAAATGCTGAGGACTCACCATCTACATTGGGAAAAATTACTTGTATTATTATATTTCTTATCTCTGTTGCCACCATTTTATGCAAGGACAGGCTTATAAACATTATGTAAAACATTTATGTTGGAACAAATTTAGTGTAGTTTATTTGCTTCATATGAATAATACAAGGAAGCACATGACAGAAGACTTGCGTAATAGTCAAGGAAAGACTTCTACATCTAACCTTCTAGAAAATTACCTCTTTTCAATTTTATTTCATACCCTAAAAATATGTTTGGAGAGTTTAATAGTAACTTCAAAATTACTTAAAAAGATTAGTAGTAATTTTCTGGTGAATAATTTTTTTCCTAGCTTCTGCTTCTTTTAAAGGGAAAAGGCTAATTTATGTCAGGATGGTGAAAAACCATCTTCACACAGCTAAAGAAACAACTAATACAAACAGCTTTGTGGCTTCTTTTAGTCTTACATCATCTTGGTAAAAATATATGTAGAACCTGACAAACCAAATTGGGCTAATTTCCCAAAGTCTCAAAGGGTGATGGTGACTTTTTTTTTAAAAATGCGATTCTGTAATTCTCAGAAGTCTCAACAAAATATAGCTTAAGTTGTGGCTAATATAAAAACAGGTGTTATCAATGGCTGTGCTACTATGATTAGCAGCATGATGTGCTATCAACAGATAAGAACAGATGATCAGATTCCAGCCCTAAACAGGAAAAGGTTGATCATGGTTATGTGAAGTCTTACACAGGCAGGTGTTTGAAGACCACCATTGGACTGTTCATGTATGTATCACATCTACACTTAAGTCCCTGGTTTTTAATGCACCATCCCTTTGTGCACTCTCATATCTGGACTGCTTTGGTGACAGTTCTCTCCCCTCAGTGAAACAATGCTGCACTGTGAGCTCAAAGTGGGGATCCTGAGGGTGGGGGAGCCAGACATACGGTTTTGGAATTTTACTTTCTACCCATATGGTACCTTGGTTGTAGTGGTAGTTCCATGTGTGTATATATACGTTTGTCAAAACTTACTAAACTTCACACTTGAAAAGTGTGTACTTAATTATAATTATAGTATACCTCAATTTAATTATACCACGATAAAATGATTCAAAGTAATTATACTTCAATTGGATTATTAAAAAGTAATAATTGACACATAAAACCCCTCCCCAAAGAAAAAACCATTTCCTGGCTTCCCCTTGCCCATCAGATTAAATTCACACTGCTAGAGAAGATGTTCAAGGCTCTCTGCTATATGGCCCCAAGCTACTGCCATTGACAATGAATCATGACCTATTTTGTATCATGGGCCTTTTGGTGGTCTGGGCAAAACCACTGACTCCTCAGAGTACTGTGTTTAAATGCAGATAATAAAACACATAAGAGTACAAAGGAAACCAATTATATGGGCATTACATGGAAATACTATAAAATGTATGACATTGAAGTATATGTACTTCTTTATTAGCTCATTAAGTAACAAGGGTTAGCATAAGTCTCATAACTACCATACTTTCAAAGTATCAATGGGTAGAAACAGTAGTTTAAGATATCTGTGACAACTATGCCGTGGAATGAAATGGTCTGTAAATTGTATTGGTGGTAGTTACATATACTGCTTAACTATTATGATTTTTTTGCCCGCATTTGAAATGGAAGGAAATGCTAAGTTTCAGTTAGAGGTTAGTAAGAATAAAAGTGCATTGTTTTCCCATCAAAATTAGCTTCCCTCTCACACTCCTTGCCTGCCTCAGTCCCTGGGTGAGAGCTCCTGCCTACATCCTCATTCCCTAACAAGCCCCATGCCACCCTCTCACTTTGTCAGAGGTTACCCCTCCTACCTGCAGCAGAGGCAGCAGGTAGTGTGAATATGTGGGGAGGCGCTAACTCAGACAGTGGAGAATGGTGGCGGATGCAAAGGCCGTGTCTTCCCTCAGGGCATTCAAATACAACTTTTGTATTTTACAAAACAACTATCTACAGCTAAGTAATGAGAGTCCACAGTTGGCCAGTGTGCAGTCATTGTTGAATCAACTAGAATGAACTCCCGGTTCCCCTCTCGCCCTCCTCCACCAGGTCAACAGGGAGTTTCACTTATGTAGAAACTCTGTCCTCTCTAATCTCTATTAATCAAAATACCGCTTGTTCAGAAGTTGGCATCTCCCTTTCCTTACACTGCTTTCTGTGCTCTCAGAATACCTGGTTCAAATTTTTCTGTTTTTTTTTTTTTTAAACACAGGTCACATTTTGCCTTGTATTGTGTGTATGAACATAAATGTTTCATTTTCTCTAATTCATCATGAGCTCTCCAAGAGCAAGATGCCACCACCTCCCCAAATACCTGCTCTGTGGCCTATGCAGGGCAAAGGGGCCACAGTAGGGTCAGACTGACTGTGTTAGGCCTGCCCCTGCCGCCTCTCTCAGCCTCCTGTCCTTGTCTCTTTTATTAATGGCTTCTGATTCTTTGACCACTACAAAAATGCCTTGGCGTAATTTTTTTATGCAAAGACTTACAATGTAGCCACAAACCTCACAGCTGGAACAGTAATTGAGGTCATTTTAAGGGCTCCTCCAAAAATGTACATTCATTCATTTAATCCAAAGGTGTCTCTGGGCTGCACTGGAAGAACAGTTGTCTCGGGCCACACATTAAATACACAAACACTAATTAAAACAAAAAAAATCTCATAGCGTTTTAAGTAAATTTATGATTTTGTGTTGGGCTGCTTGCATAGCTACCCTGGGCTGCATGTGGCCTGTGGGTGGTGGATTGGACATCCATTCCAGCAATCTCTCATTCTGCTTAAAAACCAGGTGAGAGCTTACTGCATGAAATACATCAGGTTGGGACTGACAGGTAGATGCACTGTGATACATGTTTGTGAAAGTGCTTCTTATCAGCCTAGAGACAAGGAAGTTAATCAGCTCTTCATGAAGGGCACTCATTCCTCATATGCAGGGAAGTTGCCCAAGTAGCACATTCCTTTAATATCATCTGTCAGCAGTGCCCAAGGCCCCACTGATTAACTACAACTGTGGACTCCATGAAGTTATTTTTAAACGTGTGGGAAAAAATTAAATCTTAGTATGTATCCTAGATTTCAGAATTCTTTGCAATGTGACCTTGAGTAAGCTACTGAAGATCTCCAAAGCTCAGTTTTGTTATCTGTAAAATATGGATGGTAATAACATCTACTCCCTTGATGTCTAATTAAGTTAATCCATGTACTGCGCTTAGAACAGTGGCTGTCACATAAGTGCTCCATGAACATCACAAGTATTAGCTAAAGCAAAACTCCTCCCAGACATCTATTTCTTAGTAAGTGCCTATTATGGGCTAGGCACTGGGTTAGGCAACAGAGACTGAAAGCTGAATAAAACACAACTTTTCCCTCAAGGAGCTCATAATATAACACAATGTTTTCCCACCTGTAGACTGAAGACCTGGGAAAGCCTTTTTCTGAGAATCTATTTGTTCATCAGACTGAATAAATACTCTGCCTGAAATACACATGCTTCATTTTTAAAACATACGTAGTTGCTTTGAGACTAATAAATGCCAAATCATTCAGAAGGACTCCCTATTTCATTTTTTTTGTCACTACGTATCTTCTCAACCAATATTAAGGAAATAAATGTGATCGTGTTGTGCTCCCCAACACTTTCTGGAGGATATTAGAAATAGCTTCTTGTGGTCAAATTGTCTGGATCTCCTGATGGAGTGGATAGTACAGTCTGACTGGAACTCAAATAATCGTGCCTGCTTAGGCATTCAGTAAATCATGCTCCTAAAGAGTGGCAGTCACACCAAGGCAGTGCAGTATGGAGATGTTGCCCAGGGAATGTTTAATTGGAAGTTTCCAGGTACTCCCGGGAAGGTTGGGAACCCTATACAAAGAAGAAAGACACAGGGGAAGTTCCCACCCAAATGGACCCAACAGAAAGGGCAAACACTACTGTGGTGTCTCTGATCTCACTGAACAGGGAGGAGGTCTCCAAGGTTTGCAAGATCGGGGGGGCCACTCTGGGGGTGCTGCTGCTGGACTGCATGTCCCTGTGGGTATGGCTACTGACGAGGCTGCAAAGAAGCATTTGATTCATGGTCCCTGCTGCTGCTTTGGCACTATAGAAATTATGAAATTGTTCACCCTCACAGGGCCCGTTGCTAACAAGCAGATATAAGTTCTTACTTAAAACAACTCTTTTGATAATAGATGGCAGTATGTGTGTGGGGAGAAGGAGAACATGAGTGGGTCAGATCTGGTTTCTGTCACAGTTTTAATTTCTGTCTTGGCAATGCTCCCAAGTAAAGTCTTTAAAAGACTGCAATGAGTCTTCTGGCAAAATCAGTGGGACTACTGCCAACACTAAGAAACTCATACTGGCAGACACTGGATATGAGAGAACCCCCTACCTTTTCCTTTAAAGTCCCGTGCCTTAGAGTAGCTATGGGGAAGTGTTCTACGGAGGAGATCATTAACGTCTACTTTCTGGTCCTGAGCAGAAGGCCACTATACTTTGCCACAGACAATCTGGGTGATCTTTTGGTCTTTTTATCATTCTTTAGCTGCTTCGTGATCCCCACAGACAAATAAACCACCCGTGTGTGTGTGTGTGTGTGTGTGTGTGTGTGTGTGTGTGTGTGTGTGTTTGGTGTTTGCTCTTTGCTTTATGTTTTTCTTGTCTGGGAACTAATGTCTTTGGTTACTCCCAGAAAAATCACAATTCAGTGCCAAGTTTTATTGGCTGCTAGATTCAAGACACTTCATACCAGTTTATTGACTGACTGAGGAAATGGTTATTCACAAACCAGTCAAACCCCAAGCCCTCTTCAGTCATATTTCCCATACCTGAGGTGTTTTCTTTTCAGCTCTAAGCTTCTTTTACTCAAAAAGCTATTGTGGGCCTGATGAACAAGTGGTGTGTTCAGAAGTTAAGAGCATAAACCTTGCAGCCAAACACACCTGCATGTGCACTCGGGCTCTGTAACTAACTAGATGGGTGATTGTGAACAACCAACTTTATTGTAAGTTTGCGTTCATTGATGTTAGAAAGAGACAGGAAGGGAGAGAAACACTGCTTTGTTGTTCTATGTATCTGCGCATGCATCGATTTCTTCTTGTACGTGCCCTGACTTGGGGGGGGGTGGTGGCAAACCTGCAGCCTTGGCACATGGGGACAGTGCTCTAACCAGCTGAGCTTCCCAGCCAGGCCAACAACAAGCTTTTTGAGTCTCAGTTTCTTCTTAATTAAAATGTGCCAAATAAGACCTACGTTATGAGTTGCTGGAAGAATTAAACAAAACAAAACGGATTTCCCCAAATTTCAATCATTTACAACTCGCCTGCACAATTTTTTTCATATTTAATACACCTGTGTTATTGTTCCTTTAATTTTTTTGTCAGATACCTTCTGTCACTATAATTGAAAGAAAACACCTTAATGTTTTCTTTACATTAACTCAATTTTTAACACAGATTAATTTTAAAAGGTACATGGACACTGTTATCACCTTTCTGGTTATAGAATTTAAGTATAAAAGTAAATATAATGAGGACTAAACAATGTTACTAAATTCCAGCCAGATATTTTTCCTGCAAAAAGTTTCTGACCTAAAGTTCTGCTCCTTTTGTTAAAGATTTCTGTGAACTGTCAAAGGTATATTAGCCCCAACCTGACAATTCCATTTTTACCTAATCAAAATAACTGAAAAAATGATGAAAAGGGAATAACTATTTCACAATTTCATTCAATGTAAGGTAGTGCCTGCTTTATGTGCCACATAATATTTGTCTCAGTTATTGCTGATGGCAAGTACATCACACTTTAAAAATGAATGGAAATGCACAGGAAACCAATAGTAATAGAAAGGAAACTGGGACTCAAATCAAAGGAGTGGACCAGAAAGAGGAAGAAAATGACCAAACAGAAAAGGATGAGGAAACAAGAATTCAAAAAAATGAGGAGAGGCTTAGGAACCTCCAGGACATCTTTAAACGCTCCAACATCCTAATTATAGGGGTACCAGAAGAGGAAGAGGAACAGCCACGGGTGGAACACTTATTTGAACAAATAATAAAGGAGAATTTCCCCCAATCTGGCAAAGGCAATAGACTTCCAGGAAATCCAGGAAAGTCAGAGAGTCCAAAAGAACTTGGACCCAAGGAGGAACACACCAAGGCACATCATCATTACATTAGCCAAGATTAAAATGAAGGAGAGAATCCTAGAAGCAGCAAGAGCTAAGGGGAAAGTAACCTACAAAGGAGTGCCCATCAGACTGTCAGCGGATTTCTCAAAAGACACCTTACAGGCAAGAAGGGGCTGGAAAGAAGTATTCCAAGTCATGAAATCCAAAGACCTACAACCAAGATTGCTCTAACCAGCAAAGTTTTCATTTAGAATGGAAGGACAGATAAAGTGCTTCTCAGATAAGATCAAATTCAAGGAGTTCATCATCACCAAGCCCTTATTATATGAAATGTTAAAAGGACTTACCTAAGAAAAAGAAGACAAAAATATGAACAGTGAAAGGACAGCAAACTCACAGTTACTAAGAACCACACCTAAAACAAAAACAAACTAAGAGGACAGCTAGATCAGGAGCAGAACCATAGAAATGAAGATCACATGGAGGGTTAGCAACAGGGGAGTAGGAGGAGAAGGGGGGAGAAGGTACAGAAAATAAGTAGCATAGACGGTAGGTAGAAAATAGATAGGGGGGAGGGTAAGAATAGTATGGGAAATACAGAATCTAAAGAACTTGAGACACATGGTCATAAACTAAAGGGTGGGAATGGTGGGGGAGGGGGTGTGCAGGGTGGAGAGGAAGGAAGGGGGGGATAGAACAACTGTAATGGCATAATCAACAAAATATATTTTAAAAAATAAAAAATAAAAAGCTGAGATAATATGTATAAAGGCTTTGTGTTCCTGTGTGACATGACAGATACACCTCAAAGATGCCACTGTACTGGATCTTGTACAGGCACGATACCCACTTAGAAAGCGCAGTTTTGTCATAGAAAGGAAAGGACAAACAGCTGGTAGGCTCTTTCTGACTGTTGCTTGACTAGCTGCAAAGGACTCTGAGGTGAAATCCCAGACTCAACAATGGGTTTCAAGATGAAGAAATCCCACCTGGCCTCAGAGGAGGGTGAGACCCCTCGCCATCTGCGGAGCTCTCAGCTGGGAGTGGTGTTCCACAAGTGGAGGGAGCAACAGGAGCCGGAGATCCTTTGGAAAAACTCCCATCCTGTCTCCACTTCCTTAGACTCTGTTATGGGCTAAACAACCCCCAGTACTTCAAAGTGTGACTGCATTTGGAGATACAGTCTTTTAAGAGATACAGTCTTTTAACCCAATTGAGTTAAAATTGGGTCATTAGGGTGGATCCTAATCCAATATGACTTGTCATTTATGAGAGATTGAGACACAGACACACACTGAGGGAAGACCATGTGAATGCACAGGGGGAACATGGTCATCTACAAGCTAAGGACAGAGGCCTCAGAAGAAACCAATCCTGCCAACACCCTGATCTTGTACGTCTAGCTTCCAGAATTGTGAGACAATGTATTTACATTGTTAAGCCACCCAGTTAAGTCCATGTATTTACATTGTTTAAGCCACCCAGTCTGCAGTACTCTGTTTCAGCAGCCCTAGCAAACTATACAGTCGGTACTTCCCATCTGAATGAAAGGAATACGGCTAACTAGTTCATCAGTCATTAACTGTGACACTCGGTGTCACGCAAGACTGGTGTATTTGAGAGAGCCAAACGTATCTTACACATACGTTTTCTCATTTGCCATTCTCTTACCCCGGCTATTTAAATTCTTCAGCGGGGGGGGGGGGGGGGATCTAAAATAGACTTGGTTATTTTGTCAGTTTAAAGGAAAAATTTTAGAGAAGTTTTATATAATCTCATTGAGTTGGATTATCTTAAATGTCCAAACAGAATTGTTTCTTAGCCTGCTCAAGTCCCAGATAACCTTATTTTTCTTCTTTTGATCTTTTCCTCCTCACTTGCACTCCTTAAACACAAAATAGCATTTCAACTTTGTTGAGCTATGCTTTGTCCATAATTTCTGAGGTGACCTCTGCTGACCATCTTTGTGTCCTTTCTCCTTTCTCCCTTTTTTCCTCTCCCTCCTTTTTATCATCATCGTGTTAACTAAAGGCTCTCACATAAAGCTCTGACCATTATCTTCTCCACTACTGCCGTGCATTTCTAACCATCCTTGATGCGTGTGGCACTCTACTGAAGTGCCAGTTAACATTTAGGTCCATTAAGTCCACTATCTATTCTTTTTGTGCATGGTGTACCCAAAGCATGCAGCACAACTGGAATCTAAAGGCTTTCCTACCCAGGGCTAAGGGGAAATTCTCTTGGTGACTGTGTGTATCTTGCTGCAAGAATTCTGACTGTCCCTAATTAATGTGTCATGTATTTGCCATTGTACGTTCTGTCTCTCGAGAAGAGCTCTCCTAGACCTGTGAGTTCAAAGTTCAAATATGATTTTTTTGGATATCATCAACAATCACAAACACTGGCCAGATAGATAGGCCAGCCCTTAAGGAGGTTAAGGGCCCCTTGGCTAACCACTTAGTTAGCTGAGACACAAAGTTGCTTGGGTGTTTTATGGAAGGAGAAGTGTTTTGAAGCCTTTTAATTCAACCAGTTCATTCAGGAGTAATGGGCGAGTGTTAGAGATAAGTAACATGTCTCATCACCAACCATGAGGCAGGTCCAGGAAGAAAAAGAATAAGACTAAGAATGTCTGCAGACTTCCAGAAAAATAGTGGGTCACTCAAGTCCCTAGGGCTTCCAGTAAGTTCATATGACCTGCTGGTGACACAGAAAATGAGATGTGCCTGTTAGAAACTTCCGGTAGAAAGAGCAGCTCAGAGTCTGGGTAGAAAGACGATGATTACTCACTGATTTTTGTATTTTTGTTTCCTGTGGCCACTGTTTCTTCTTGGGAATCAATCTCTCCCTCTTGGAGGTTTGGTTTTTTTTTTGGCCTGATTCCAGGGCCTACCTCTTGGTTATACAATATGTCCTGATTCATAATTTTTTGTGAATATCCAGCCTGTGAATAGATACTTTATTTTGTTTGAAAGGTTCTGTGCAGTTGGATTTTAGAAAATCTGCTGAACGCGAGGCCAAAGGCAGTCTCTGAGCTCTGGTCACTTCTTTTCTTCATACACCTCGGGTTCTTTCTCAGGGAAAGTCCAGAGCTTTCTTCCCTTTAAATAGTCCCATATTCCTCTCTCATAACTACATGACTTATAGGAAATGAGGCTGGGCAATGCCCTCCCTAACTCCTGGACCTGCCCCTGAACACATACACTGGCGCACGGACACACCAACCACCAGTGTTTTAAAACATCGAACTTGTCTGGCGTGTGGCCATTTCTCAGCCAAGCTCTGTTCTGTTTCTACATGTTTTAAATTAATGGCAAAGCTCACATGTTGAATGTCTACTCTGCTCTCGTCCTTCTGTCGCTGCTGCTAAAAAATTCCAAGCCCATGACCTCACTACCTGGATCAAATTTAGCACAACGTGACAGTGAAGTACCCAGTGGCTGCAAGCCATATCCTGCTTTGATCTTTGGCTGGCTCCTGGAAGCCACTTTAATCTCAAACTGTTCTCATTTCAGTCTGTCTGCCTTTTCATTTGTTTTCTGTGCCCAGTGTTGCTACATGCAGATTGAGACTCAAAATTATGCCTTAGAGTTTACAGTTTACAAGTACTATAGAAAGAACGGCATAGCACACCTTTTAACATTTGTGTCGCTGCTCCAAAGTTTCTCTATGAAGCACAGTGCCAACAAGAAAGTCCCAGGAGTCTGGGCACAAAGCCCTCCTGAGAGCAGACTGCATTCCTATTCCCTGGAGAAGGCGCCTCCCACAAAGACTTGATCCTCCTCTCTTATCTCTTGACCCAATTTTCTAAACAATTTCTTTGTCCATGGCCTTCTGTAGTAGCAATTAGGCTAGTTCACTTGGAGTAAATAGTAGGAAAGAGCCACCTTTTATACACCAAATTAATGGAAAGCCTGATTTCTAGCCTCCTTGCTGCCCACAGGCATGGTACTAGAAGTCATTCACCCATTCCCTCACAGACAGATGGTTAATGAGGAGGAGGCACTGTTTCAGACTCGCAATGCCTCTGTGAACAAGTCTGACACAGTCCCTGATCTCACTTATTCACACACTAAGTGGATGCAATACACAGAACACTTCTCCTGCGCCTTGAAGAGGGTCCTGAGAGACTGTGGCAAATAGACTCTGCGATGGCCCCAGACAACTCCATCATCTGTTACTCATGTCCTCTGCTTGGTTACAGGCCTGACCTGTGACTTCTAGCAATACAGTGTGGTGAAGGAGATGAAATGTCAGTTCAGTGATTACAGCATGAGATTTCACCTTTCCTACATACTCACTTAGAAACTCCCTTGCTGACTTTGAAGAAGGAGCTATGTTTGGAAGCACCTGTGGCAAGGAGCTGAGAAATTACCAGCAAGCAGCCAGCGTTCTCAGGCCTACAGCTGAGGCCATTCTCAGGCCAGCCAAGGCTCTGGATGAGGACCCTGGGTAGCTGACATTCTGGCTGCAGCCTTGTGAGTCCCAGATAAGTCGTTCCTAGTCTCCTGACCCACAGAAACTATGAGATAATACATGGGTGTTGTTTTAAGCTGTTGAGGCTTCGGTAATTTGAAGTAGCACAGAACACTAACACGGAGGCCCCATGGGCAGGAGGGGTGTCCTGGCCCAGCACCATCCCACAGGATCCTGTAGATGGTTAGGCTGGTGTCCTCTATTCACCGCCAGTACATTCTTTAGGGTCCTGGGGTTGCTGACTTGTGACTCTCCACAGAACTCCCCTGACCTGGCAAATGTGTTTACAATCTCCCTGACTGCCGGAACTCCTTAAAATCAGAAAAATGATAGAGTAGAGTTGTCTGAAGCAAGTCCATAGAAAAGGAGATGTCCCTGAAACACTAAGTTGGGCACTGTGTCACTGAAGAGATTCGGAAAACTTGTCCTCTCCCTGCCCCAGCCTCCTTCACTCCCAGGTACCTTTCCAGACCCCCAAATCCCCACTGTTGGTGGGGTTGTCTCAAGGTATTCCACTTAATTACCTGTGGTAGCTTTCCATTCTTTCCTGCATAGCTGAACAAACATATTTAATTTCCTCGTCTGTAAAATGAGTATAATAATAGTACCTATCCGCTGCTGTCATGAAAGAAAATGAGTTACTATATACATAATGTATAAATAATTGCTTAGTCCATTGTAAATACTATAAAAATGTATGCAATAGTAGTAGTAGTAGTGGTAGTAGTAGTAATAGTAGTGTCCTTACTTATTATAGCCAGCAGTGACCTAGGACACTGGAAATACAGCAGTGTATGTCATAGACTCTGCCCTGTAGCTGGTTCTTTATCTCTTAGAGAGCTAAGTTCTTAACAGGAGGTGAACAGGGCAGGGAGTTTAAAGAAGTGGGGACTTGAAATCAGCAATACAAATTTCAGAACCACATATAATACATACTGGAAAAGTACACTCTAGGTGGGTGAAGTCTGGAGGTGGGAATTATAAAAGATGGATCCAATAGCATCCCATGTCCGCTTGGTGTCTCAGGAGTCAGTCAGTGCTGAGGTGGGTAAAGGCATATTTCACCTATATTACCATTTTTATAGGGTCGTTCCTGCTAAAGCAAAAATATTAAACTATAAACACTCATCATAGCCATAGAATCATTATTCATGACAAATTATAAGCTACAGGATACAGCAAATACTTATTTATGGCTTCAAGAAAAATATGAGTCACAGGAAAGTTATATTTGACTGCTCTTCTTTCAGGAAAGCTAGTGGGAAGTCTAAGGGTGAAATAATCTTTGGTGGTGGGCAGGAACAGAGTGCGGGATGAACTGTCTCCTTCCTGTTCTCCAAGGACACAGTCCTCTTTGTGAACAGAACATGATGGAGCAAAGGGACAGTGGACTTTCCTGCCCTATATGAGGCAGTTGTTAAAGATGAATCTCTTAGGAACAGGCCTTGGCCTTCAAACCAACAAGTCATTAAGAATTAAATCCATATTTCCTTGGGGTTTCTTGATTAAGGTATTGTCCACAATAAGGCCAAAAGTGGGATTGCACCTTTATGGGATCAGATCATGTTCCACTTAGTTGCTGATGAGTGTATCTCCATCTGTGGCTGAACTTTATATTCCTTCTTTTTACCTCTGTGCCTAGCATGACACCTGCAAATAGCAAAATATTCTATTTGTTTTTACAAACAATGTCACTGAGTGCTGATTAATAAAACTAGACAAGGAACATTCAGAAGAGGGGCAAAATAACTCCATTACTCAATAGTTGTCTCCATGTTGAGGGAATGTTTTGACCAATTTGGATCTAATTCTAGTAAGAATAGAATTTCAATCTGGACATGAGGGACTGCGTTCAAATTGTGTCTATAGCAATAACCATTTTCTTGAGATGTCCCCCAGACCTTCTTCCTAACTATTCAGACAACTAGTGCCTTGTTTTTCTGGCATAAAAAGAACAAAAAAGAATTCCCCAGTGCTCTCCTGCCAAGCTCCTGCTCTGCCGGCCTTTACAAGTGTGTACGAAGTGAAGCCAAATGTTTTGATTTCTTCTTCTGCCTTGATTTTCCCTATTGAGATTGCTCTTTATAACTTGAGATCTCATTAGTAAAGGTCCTCTGTTGGTTAATTTTATATGACAACTTGACTGGGCAGAGGGATGCCCAGAAAGCTGGTAAAACTTTATTTCTGGGTATGTTTGTAACGATGTTTCTGGACAAAATAAGCATTTGAATTGGTAGACTGAGTCAAGAAGGGTTCCTCACCAACGTGAATAGGCATCAACTAATCCATCAAGTGCCTGAATAGAACAAAATAGTTCTAATTTTATACACATAGCTTCCTGATTGATATACATTTCTTTGCATTTCAGCTAATGAACATGTTAAGATTGCCATTCATTTCTGGGAGTGAGGGAAGCATGGAAATGGGGCATCACAGAGGTGGGGCTTATAATGATTAAAAAGCAGGACTTGTGATTGAATGTGAGCCCTACTATTTAGTAAAGTGAATAGAATATTTAAACTTTATAAGCCTCTTCTTTCTCTAAAATGAGAATGCAATTACATAATTGAGATCATATAATGATTTAATGCAATGGTTTGTATGAAAACAGTCAACATATAGTAAAGCAATCAATACTAATGAACTATTCCTATTATGTTTTGATTGAGAGGCAGAAAAAAGAGAGAGAAGGAAGGGTGAAGCGCTCGGGTGCCATCCAGCACTGTATGGAAGATGGAGGAGGTGCCGGAGGGAGAGTTTTAAAAGTGGTCATAGTTCAGATCTACCCATTCTGTCGCTAAGGACAGAAGTTCCTTCTTTCTTTCTGTTGTTTAGTATTCCATTGTGTGAATGTACCATAGGTTTTGTTTTTTTTTTTGATCCACTCATTTACTGATGGGCACTTTGGTTGCTTCCAACACTCGGCTATTGTAAAATGTGCTGCTCCGAACATTGGGGTGCATAGTTCTGTTGATCTGGAGAGCATTATGCTAAGTGAAATATGCCAGATGGTGAAAGACAAATATCATATGATCTCACCTATATGTGGAACCTAATCAACAAAATAAACAAGCAAGTGCAATATAACCAGAGACATTGAAATAAAGAACAAACTGACAGTGACCAGAGGGGAGGGAGGAGGGGAGAAGGAGAAGGGGAAGGGTCATCAAGGAACACATACAAAGGACACATGGCCAAAGCCAAAGGGGGGGGGTAGGATCGAGGGTGGGAGGTGGGGATAGGTGGGGCAGGGGGGAGTGATGGGGGGAAAATGGAGACAACTGTACTTGAACAACAATAAAAAAAAAACAAAAGTAGTGATAGTGGAAAGCTATATATTCATGGTCTTAAGAAGGACCAATTCTAAGTGTTGATAACTTGTGCTAATGCATTCTTCAAGGACAACTTACTTGTTCCCCACCAAACTCCCAGGATTTGGGTGCTTTTAAGACACTTTTTCCAGTAGAGTATGATAGGCAGAATAATTGCCCATCAAAATTGTATTCCCTGATTTCTAGAATCTATAAGTATGTCACCTTATATGGCAGAAGAGACTTTGCAGGTATATAAATATTATGAACCTTGAAATAGGGAAGTCATCCTGGTTCATCTGAATAAGCCCTTAAAAGTGGAAGAGGAAGTCAGAGGGTCAGCCAGAGAGTTGTAGCCAAGTAAGAACGAGGAAAGATTCAGTGACTGAGAAATACTCAACCCACTATTGCTGGCTTTGGAGACAGAGGAAGGAGGCCACGAACCAAGGAGTGCAGGTAGCCTCTAGAACTTTGGTAAGGCCCTCAACTGACAGCCACAAAGAAACAGGGACTTCAGTTCTACAGCTGCAAGAAACTGAATTCTGCCTTTATCACACATGATTAAGGAAATGATTTGTGCCCTGGAGCTTTCAGATAGAAATGTTTCCTGCTGACATTTTGATTTTAGCCAAGTGAGAACCATGCTGGACTTCTGACATGGAAAACTGTAAGATTCTGCAAATTTTTGTTGTTTAAACCCTTAGATTAGTGTTAATTTGTTTTGGTAGCAATATAAAAGTAATACACAAGGGAATAGACAAAAGCTTCATTTAATTTCATTTATTCATTTATTCAGTCATTTATTTATTTTTCAAACATTCATTGGGGAGCTATAGTGAACCAGGCACTGAGACAGTTGCCAGAAATAAAAGTAAGTAAGATCCAGTCCCAGTTCTCAACGTATTTGTAGAAAATCAGTGGAAGAAACAGAAAAAGGATTCTGACTCACCAAACAACTTGTTATGCCTAATTCTCTGAATTACTCAACCTCACCTCTTGCCCACAGTTTCATAACAATTAGTCACCATGGGGGTGTGTCATGTTTTGCAAATTCATTGGCAGGAATGGAGCTTGAAAAAGTTAAAGAAAAACTAATGAATTTCCCCCCTCAGTCTATGTCCAGTAAAATCATGGCTTTTGTACACTTCCCTGTGGAACTCGGGCCACTTAATAAACACCCGCACCCACTGCTGCTACCCAGTGACAATGTGACATTTTCCCTTCTCAGAAGAGTAGCCTATGGAGGACTGTCTAGGCCAGGGCTTCTCAAACCTTTGTGTGCCTAGAAAATTGTCTGGAAGGCTTATTAAAACAGATTTCTAGGCCCCACCCCCAAGAGGTTCCAATTCCACAGGTCTGGTTTGGGGCCTGTGAATCTGACCTTCTAACAAGCCCCCAGATGATGTATCCAGTCCCCAGGCCACACTTGGAGTGACTTTGGCAGTTCACTCCTTACATGTTGATAAAAATATCTGATGAAGCCAGGATGGTCAGTTGCAGACAAACCTCAGAATCATGTGACATCTGCCAGCTGGTGCCATACTTTTTAGTACCTGAGCTCTGATAGTTGGTGCCTTCTGTATTTGTCCGCAGACGGGACTGCTCTCCTATGGTAACCTGGGAGGCCCAGCAACTTGCCACCAACTCAGACCACTGAGAAGTTAGAGAGCGGAGGGCTGAGTGAGTGATGTTTCCCTGGCCCATAAATCAGAAAAAGGGGCCTGATGCCCTTGCCATTATGAACAGCGTCCTCACCGACAAGGTAAAAAACAAAACAAAATATTGAAATCTCTACTATGAAACTCGGCAAGAGGAAAGATCATGTGCTGGGTAAGCAAGGTGATTACACTCTGCTTTGCCGATACCAAGGGCCTCACATGATATTGCAGCCTCTCCCCATCCCCAACATCACCAAATCCTATTGTACTTTATTTTCTTTGCTACCACCCTTCTGTGAACTTTTTAATGCCAAAGAGCATACTGGAATTACTGACACAGGCAAATACTAATGACTTACTGCTCAGTCCTTTGGCATTGTCCTTCTAAAGATCTTTTTTAAAAATATATTTTATTGATTATGCCATCACAGTTGTCCTATTTCTCCCTTTTATTCCCCTCTACCCTGAACAACCCCTCCTACATCATCCCCCCCTTTAGTTTATGTCCACGTGTCTCAAGTTCTTTAGATTCTATATTTCCCATACTATTCTTGCCCTCCCCCCTATTTTCTAACTACTGTCTATGCTACTTATTCTCTGTACCTTCTCCCCCCTTCTCCTCCTCCCACTCCCCTGTTGCTAACCCTCCATGTGATCTTCATTTCTCTGGTTCTGCTCCTGATCTAGCTGTCCTCTTAGTTTGCTTTTGTTTTAGGTGTGGTTCTTAGTAACTGTGAGTTTGCTGTCCTTTCACTGTTCATATTTTTTGTCTTCTTTTTCTTAGGTAAGTCCCCTTAACATTTCATATAATAAGGGCTTGGTGATGATGAACTCCTTGAATTTGATTTTATCTGAGAAGCACTTTATCTGCCCTTCCATTCTAAATGAAAGCTCTGCTGGATAGAGCAATCTTGGTTGTAGGTCTTTGCCTTTCATGACTTGGAATACTTCTTTCCAGTCCCTCCTCGCCTGTAAGGTCTCTTCTGAAAAATCAGCTGACAGTCTGTTGGGAACTCCTTTGTAGGTGACTGTCCCGTTATCTCTTGCTGCTTCTAGGATTCTCTCCTTCATTTTAATCTTGGCTAATGTAATGATGATGTGCCTTGGTGTGTTCCTCCTTGGGTCCAAGTTCTTTGGGACTCTCTGACTTTCCTGGATTTCCTGGAAGTCTATTTCCTTTGCCAGATTGGGGAAGTTCTCCTTTATTATTTGTTCAAATAAGTTTTCTACTTGTCACTCTTCCTCTTCCCCTTCTGGTACCCCCATAATTCAGATGTTGGAATGTTTAAAGATGTCCTGAAGGTTCCTAAGCCTCTCCTCATTTTTCTGAATTCTTTCTTCATCCGTTTCTGTTTGGTCATTTTTTTTCCCTTCTGGTCCACTCCCTTGATTTAGGAAACTGAGTCCCAGTTTCCTTTCCATCACTATTGGTTTCCTGTGCATCTCCCTTCATTCACTTAGTTTAGCCTTCATTTGTTCCTCTAATTTGTGACTAAATTCGACCAGTTCTATGAGCGTCCTGATCACCAGTGTTTTGATCTGTGCATCTGAAAGTTTGGCTATTTCTTCATTGCTTAGATTTATCAGCTCTGGGGCTCTGAGTTGTTCTTGAGCCATATTTTGATCTGTTCATGCCTGTTATGTATGAGGAGAGGAGCCTTAGTTGTTCACCAGGGTGGGGCCACCCAGGTCGCTGGTTTGTGATGCTGTATGTGGGGGTGGGGTCAGAGAGGGGCAATGGTGGTCCCCTCTGCTGCTTCCCGCCACTGGGTCCTGTATGGTCCATCTCACTGCTCACTCCTTCACCTGGTTTATCTGCGCACGAATGTTTGACCTCGGTCAGCCTGCCACCTTGCACCCTCACTGGGTCCGCCTGTCGCAACCCCACACCTGGGCTCCACCAACCTCTGCCAGAGCGCCTGGGTTGGTCTGGCTGAGTTTTTCTGCACAACCCCACTGTGCCAGTCGCTGGCTCCACCCCTCTTACCCATTTGCCTGAAGGGTTCATTGTTGTGGGACTTCCATATAGTTCAATTTTCTGTGTTTTGGTTGCGTTTTTGTTACTAAAACTTAGTTGTCTTTAAACTTGGTTGTGCGAGCAGGCAACAATGTTTCCACCTATGCCTCTATCTTGGCCCTAAAGATCTTTGATTTGAGCTATGAAATGACCATAAACTTCAATACAGTGATTACGAACAGTAATCTCAAACTCCTAAATTGAGCACTTATTTGTGGCATATTGTTTTGATTGGTTGCGTAGACCCTGGCTCCTCTTTTTAAAATGCAGAAAGATGGCCCAGGCAGGGTAGCTCAGTTGGTTGGAGTGTTGTCCTGCTATGTCAGCATTGAACATTTCATTCTTGGTCAGGGCACATACGACAATCGACCAATGAGTGCATAAATAAGTGGAATGACAAATCTGTTTCTCTCTCTCTCTCTCTCAGTCTCTCTCTCACTCTCTCTCTCTCAAAATGAAAAAAAACATTCAGAAAGATAAAATGGGATTTAGGTCTATTGTTTGGGAAAATCCCATTGAAATTTCAAAGTATCCACTCACATCATTTGAAAGAGCAGAACTGTCATAAATCAAATACTGCTTTTTTGATTAAAAATAAAAACATCATCTTTGTCATAGAAATTGACTTTTGCTTAGGCTTTCTTTTTCTAAACAAAAGGTCTTTCTAGAGATGTAGGGAAATGGTTTGTCTTCAGATGAACACTGTAGTGTATATCCTTTGTGGTAGGTCTCTGCAAAATGAAAAGACTTGTTTGACTTATGGACTTTTGTATACCTGTAAATAAATCTCTTTTCCCCTAATCAGAGTGAAAGACCATTATTTCTTTTATTGTTAAGTTATTATTTAGTTTTTTTTATTTTAAAGGAAAGATTCTTAACTTACCGTATTTTGTGCCATGAACCTTTCTGGAAATCTGGTGACACCTATAGACCCCTTCTTAGAATAATGTTCTAAATGTATTAAAAACACCATGTATAAGGCTACAAATAAAAACAATTATTTATGAAGACAGTTACCTAAATAACACGTTAAAGTTGTGACACAGTAATACATGCAACTTTTTAATGAATGCATTAACTATTCTAGCAGCTTGCCTGCTACCTGTTATGTTTGGAGTAGTGATGAGCAGAAACAGTATTTTGAGGTATCTGCATCAACTATAATGGTCATGAATATATCCACTGGAGATGAAGATACAGCTGTCTATATCTATGGTTTATTGTCTACATTCTTAATCAAAGGAAACTCTAAATTTCAAATAAAGATTAGTAAAAATAAAGATGCAATTATTTCCATGCAGGTCTTTGGACTTGATGAACTCTTATTCATAAGCATCCTTGAAGGTCAGTGGACCACAGATTGAGAAAATCTGCCTGAAGCACCCCTGACTTTAATGCCTCCCCTCCCCTTGACTTCTTTTCATACACATTAAATTTTAATTAAGTCAAGGAAAATATTTCTATGAATCAGCCGGCCTTTAATAAATAGATGCTATTGTCCTTTTGAAGGGAACACTTCTAAACTTCTGATAGAACTCCAGAAACTGTAATGATAAAACTCTCTGACCCCCAAGGAGCTTTAATTATTTAGGTAACATTCTGGTTGATTGTCTTTGAAAATTTTCTAAATAAGATTGAAAAAAGTTCATTCTCCCTCGCTACTTCCACTCTCTTGCTATGAAGAAAATCACTGTTGACAGAGCATTTATGTGTGATATATACTTTATAACTCTCTGATCTTCATATACCAGTGGGAACATGGGTGCATTCATGTACTTAACAGCCACTGGGGAGAGAGAAAGTACTCAATTTATTTTATCAAGTTTAATATCTTATAGTTCAGGCCCCAGAGAATGAATACCTATATTTTGTCTCACATGAAAAAAAAAATCCCAGGAAAGTTCTCTTAGATACAGCTTGGGTCAGATGCCAACTCTTGGTCCAATCTTGGGTCAGATGCCAACTCCTGTCTGGAATGGATATAGGGTTGGATCAAGATAACACACTGCTGCTTCTGCTGCAACTGTGTAAGTTGTGGATTGAGCAATTTTCTTCTTCAAAAAGAACTGAGCAGATGCCTCTGCCAACTGATGTTTAGAAGGCTAATATCTTAAGGCAGAACGGGGACTTGCATGGAAAATGAGAAAACTAGACTTCCCATTTTCTTTGTTATGAAAATGGACCAATAGCTCATTCTGGTTTAAAATAATTTGTTACTTCTTCTGAATAAAAAGTAATGCATGATACACTAACATTTTGGAATATTTTTAAGTGGAATAAAACAATAAAATATCTCACATCTCTTTAAGACAACCCCTGTGGGCTACATTATCTTCATCTTTTTCCTTTGACTATCTGGGTTTAAACATTTAAGTCAGTGGTAATCACACCTGACTACATATTGGCATTACCTGGGTAGCTTCTAAAACTACTCAATGCCTGGGTCCCATGCCCAGAGATTCTGACACAATTGATTTGGAGGGTGCCCTTGTTGTTGGAGTTTTTAAAAAGTTTCTCCTGGTGATTCTAATGTCCAACCAAAGTTGAGAAGCACTGACTTAGGTTATTCTGATATTCTCCCCCCACCTCCACCCACCACAGGTGACATTCAATAATACATTAGTTTTGGTTGTACAGCATGGTGGTTAAGCATTTATCCCCCAATAGATCTTACACCCACCTCACGCCGTCTGTAGTTATTACAGTATTATTGACTGTATTGCCTAAGCCGTACTCTACATCTCTGTGACTATTTTGTAACTGCCCATTTGTACTTATTAAACCCTTCACCTTTTCACCCAGCTCCCCAAGGCCCTCCTGTCTTGCAACCATCAGTTTCTTCTCTGTATGTGTATCTATAAGTATGTTCCTGTTTTGTTCATTTATTTTGTTTTTTAGATTCCACATATAAGTGAAATTGTATCATGTTTGCCTTTCTCTGTCTGACTTATTTTACTTATCTTAATACCTTCTAGGTCCCTGCATGTTATAGCAAATAATAAGATTTCATTCATTTTTTATGGCTGAGTAATGATCCATTGTATATACGTACCACTTCTTCTTTACCATTCATCTTTTAATTGGAAGATTTAATCCATTTACACTTAAGATAATTATTGATAGGTATATAAGTTATTTCCATTTTATTGTTTTCTGATAGTTTTCTTCTCTGTTCCTTTCTTATTTTCTTATCTTGTATGTTGATGACTTTCTGTAGTATGTAGTGTGTTTGAATTTTTTCTCTTTATTTCTTATATATCTCTATAGATTTTTCTAGTGTGGTTACTCTGTGCTTCATATTTACTGAGCTACATTTATAGCAGTCTATTTTAAGTCGGGAGTTGCTTACATTTGAACACATTCTAAAATAGCTCCCACTTTTATTCACCTCTCCCATGTTTATGTTTTTATCATTGCTTTTTATTTCTTTTGTGTGTACTTCTGTGTATCCCTTAATTTATTGTTGTAATTATGCATGATATTCCTACTTTTGATTTTCAACCTTTATACTAGCTTTAGTTTTGGTTGACCTACTGCTTTTATAATGTATCTTTGTCAGAAAATATTTTTTCCTTTGCAATATTTTATTTATATTTTTTATTTTTATTTTTCCTCTTCTTCTTAAAGAAGTCCCTTTAATATTTCTCATAATACTGGTTTGGTGGTGATGAACTCCTCAATTTTTTCTTGTCTGGGAAGCTATTTATATGTCCTTCGATTCTAAATAATAGGCTTGCTGGGGAGAGTAATCTTGATTATAGGTCCTAACTTTTCATCATTTTGAAAATTTCATGCCAATCTCTTCTGGCCTGCAAAGTTTCTATTGAGAAATTAGCTGACAGTCTTATGGGAGGTCCTTTATAGATAACTGCTTTTCTTTGGCTGCTTTTATGATTCTTTCTTTGTCTTTAATTTTTGGCATTTTAATTATGTATTGGTGTGAACCTCTTTGGGTTTATGTTGTTTGGGACACTGTGTTTCCTGGCCTTGTACAGCTATTTTCTTTACTATACTAGAGAAGTTTTCAGTCATTTTAAAAAAATAGTTTCTCAATCCCTTAATCTTTCTCTTCTTGTTTTTGTACTCCTATGATGCAAATGTCGTTACACTTATATGTTATCCCAGATGCCCCTTAAACTATTTTCATTCTTTCTTTTTACTTTTTGTTGTTTCAGTTGGGTGTTTTCTGCTGCCTACTTTTCCAAGTTATTTCTTCAGTCCCCTGCTTTATCTAAATTGTTGTTGATTCCTCTAGTGTATTCTTTGTTACAGATATCATATTATTCATTTCTGACTCATTCTTATTTATGTTTTTTATCTTTTTTTATGTTTCCTATGTCTTTTTGAAGTTTTCACTGAGATCATCTATTTTTTCCCTAAGTTCATTGAGCATCTTTATAACCCAGGTTTTAAATTCTGCATTTGGTAGGCTGCTTGCCTCCACTTTGTTCAGTGTTTTTCTGGAGTTTGTTCTGTTCTTTCATTTGGGACATGTTCCTTTGTCTCCCCAATTTGGCAGCCTCCCTGTGTTTGTTTCTATGTATTAGGCAGATCTGTTATGTCTTCTAGTCTTGGCAGAGTAGCCTAATGTAGTAGGTGATATGTAGGGCTCAGAGACACAGAGTCCCTGGTCACCTGAGTGAGGTGCTTTAGGGGTGTCCCTTGTGTGGGTTGTGTGTGCTCTTCAATTATAGTTGAGCCTTGATTGCTGTTGGCATATCAGTGAGTCAAACTGACCCTTGGGCTGACTCACTGTGGGAATTGGCTATGATGAGAGCAGACAAGCTATTGCGTGGGGGCTGAACTCATAGAGTAGGATTGTTTTAAAAAGGCTCTCATTCCTGCCAAATCCACCCTTTTGATGTATTATTTTTGACACTAATTGGGTGGTGCTCTGGTGTGGTCACCATGTGTGTTAGTTCTGGGGCCTCTGAGGAGGGGCTCCAGTGCAGGCCAAGGTCAGCCTCTGTGTGTGGCACAGGACAACCTGGTCAGAGCTACAAGGTAATTTGTGGTTGGTAGCTCCCTGTTCTGGGCTTGGAGGTGCCTGACAGAGGCTATCCTATCGAGTGAGGCTGGCTGCCACTAGTGCTGGGCGTGGGGACGCTTAGCAAGAGCTGCACACCATAACGAGGCCAGTGAGTCTGTGCTTGGGCCTTTTCAGAGGACAACTTCATCTATGGTAGCCCGCCATCTCACTGGATGCGATTCCCACTAAAGTTCACAACCAGCTGTTATGGGGAGTCTTCTTCCCTGCATTGGTACCCCAGGCTGGGGATCCTGATGTGGGGCTGGGGCCCCTCACTTTTAACTGGGGACCTCCACAGCTGAGCTATTCTTCCTGATCCTTAACCACCACACATGGGTGTGTCTCTGTCCCTCCTACCAGCCTCAACAAGGCTTCTTCCTTATATCGGTGAGTTCTGTTCAGTTAGAGGAGTTCTGTTCAGTTAGTCTGCAAGGAGTTCTCAAGGGTGGTTGTTGTATAATTTAGTTGTAATTTTGATGTGGCTGTGGGAGGAAGTAAGCACAGTGTTTATTTATTCTGACATCTTTGCTGGGAGTTTAAAACATTGCCATTCTCGTATTCTTTTTAGTTACACAAGTAATGTATTACATTTTTGTTAATTTTTTTCGAACATGACTCTTAGTTTTGAATCATTTTCAGAGCACAGGGAATAGGGGTTCTAAAACTCTGACCTGCAGTCCAATCACCTGAGTGCATATTTAATATTCATATTTTCATGCTCTTTCTGGTTCTATAGACATAAGGTGTGATATAGGAATGTTTATTTTTTACAAGCTCCTCCTTTTTTCATTTTTATAAAAGTCATTATTTTTAAATAAGTTTATGTTTATGTAAGAGTTGCAGAGAATTTCCCTTTACTGTTCATCTGGCTTCAAACACTTATGTAACAACAGTACACTTATTCAATACTAAGAAATTAAGTACAACACTAAGAAATTAATACAGAATTTAATTGTATTTCACCTTTTTTCCACTAATGTTTTTTCATGTGTGTGCTGTTCTAGGGTTCAATCTAGTATTTTAAATTCAGGTAACAGCAGAAACAAACTAACAACAGGCTAAAAATGAAATCTTGTTTTACTGGGTACTGGGGGAGCTATTTGAGGGAGAATAATCCTTTGTTAATCTTTGAAGCTGTCCTAGAAGTCATTCAAAGCCCTGTTGCCCCCTTTTCTCCATATATTCTCTGGGCTTAACTAATTATACAACAGTATTATGAGATAAGTTTCTAAAGTAACTTTTATTTGAAGACTTTGGGTACACACGAATATGAAATTAAAAACACTTCTTGTACTGAGAACAGAGGAATAGCATTTTAACTGGTTTTGGTGGTTGGCACAGAAATAAATGTGGTCTCCAAAAGAAGGCAAAACTATTGTGGTCATGGATGATTATAAATTTTTAAAATGCACTTTGCCAATTCTGCCTTGCTGATTTTAGAATGCTTATTTCTCTGGAGCGTTCAGTATTTGAGGGCAGGTCTAATATAGAAAATAAGGTCCAGTTCTTAGTATGTCACACATAAAACAGCCCGATCTGTCACTGGAGAAGGTGTCTGGTCAGCATTAAACTGACCAAATGGGGCAAAGAGAGAACCAGCACTACAAGTCATGACATTGTGAGTGTTTACATTCTGACCTGGAAACAAATATATTTCAGTTAAAGAATGGAAGACCTTATTTTTAAAAAATAGGTTTTGGGCTCATCACTTTCAGTCCTTATTGTAAAGTAGGATGGTCCTATGAAATCAAGTTAGTAGATTTGATCTTTAAATGACTTTAGCCAGTGTTCCATAGAGTACCTCTTTTCTATAGGCACAGAAACTACTCTTAACCTTAGCCCACTTCCATGCAAATCTATCCCTGTATTCAGGTTCTCCAGAGAAATAAAACCAATAGGGTAGGATAGGTAGGTAGGAAGTTAGGAGGTATGTATGTAGGAAGACAGATAGATAGATAGATAGATAGATAGATAGATAGATAGATAGATAGATAGATAGAAATTTAATTTAAGAAATTGACACACATGGTTAAAGGTGGGAGACCAGCAAGTCCAAAATCTGCCGGGCAGCCAGGGTTGCTTGAAACTCAGATAGGAGTTGATGCTGCAGTCTTAAGACAGAAATTCTTCTTTCTGGGTAACCTCAGATTTGGCTCTTAGGACCTTCAGCTAATTGAATAAGGCTCATGAGATTAGCAAGCATAATCTATTGAAAATAAAATGATTGCAGATATTAACCACATGCACAAAATGTCTTCACAGCAATACCCAGATTACTGTTTGACCAAAAAGGTACTACAGCATAGCCAAGTTGACATATATAAAATTAACTATCATAGTTCCTGGACAAATGTTCAAATAGCCACCCCTGTTGGAAAAAGCAGCTCACATTCCTAATAACAGTGGTCAATATTTTTTATGTATTTTAGAAGGTAAATGAAATTAATATGTTGATGATATTTAAAGTATCATAAAATGAACACATCATTAATGTAGTAGAGTGTAAATAAGCAGAGATACAAGTCATATTTCTTGTGATGTAATTATATCCTGAATAGCAAAATATTGTATGCAGGGAGCCACTTAACAAAGTTCACTAATTGAATTACTATTCATATATGTTCAAACAATACCAAGGATCTTACTATTCATTAACTATATGATCTGTAGGAAATTTTTCCTGAAGATATTAATAAGTGTTATTAAGAAAAAAGCTAAATTTTAACATGCTTGTTATGGTTATGAGCACTTTAATAGGCTCATTTCCTTTAGGCACTAAACAGTATTTCACTATCCAAAAGTTTATCCATTCACCTCCAGTAAGACATTTTTGTTGCTTCCAAGTTCTGGCAACTATAAATAAAACTGCTAAGACATCCACGTGCAAGTTTTTGTGTGGACGTAAGTTCTCAGTTCCTCTGGGTAAATACCAAGGAGTGAGACTGCTGGATATTATGGTAAGAGTATGTTGAGTTTTATAGGAAACTGCCAAACTATTCTCCAAAGTGACTGTGACATTCTGCATTCCCACCAGCAACGAGAGGTCCTGTGGCTGTACATTCTCACTAGCAGTTGGTGCTATTGGTGTTTCAGAATTTAGTCTTTCTAATAAGTGTAGCATAATGTTTTCAAGGTTCATTCATATTGTAGCATGTATCCAGTTTTACTCCTTTTTGTTGTTGAATAATATTCCATTGTGTGGATATGTGATATTTTGTTTAGTCATTCATCAGTTGATGGACAGTTTGGTTGTTTCCACTTTGGGGCTGCTATGAATAATGCTGCAACAAATATTCATGCATAAGTTTTTCCTTTTCCTGGGCATATACTTAGGAGTAGAATTGCTGTGTCATAGGTAATTCTATGTTTACCTATCTGTGGAAATGCCAAGCTGTTTCTGAAGAGGCTACATTACTTTACATTCAGCCAAGCAGAAGAGATGGACAATAAAGTAAATACTGTATCTTGCCATGTATAATGCACACCCACATTTTGGGCCCAAACTTTCAGGAAAAAAATCTTTCATTTTAATTCTATAATTCAATTATTTATTTATTTATATTTATATGCTTTTTGTATTATAAAGGAATTTTAGCACTTATTTTTGAACATATGGTACAAGAAATTTTATATAACAAATAAGTACAAAACACAAGAACAGATACAAAGTATCTCAGGTACTACCCATGTATTATGTGCATTCTTATTTTCCCCTCAAAAATTGGGCAAAAAGTACACATTATACATAGCAACAGTAAATAATAAATATAAGGGAGGAAAACCGTACAGACTCATGGAAGGATAGACCATGTCTGGGGGTCAAAATTTCAGTTAAAGTGAGAAGGCCACTTTATTTATGAGCCATATCATGCATATGTCATCTCAATCAAAACAAACAAACAAACAATGCAGTTAAGAGTTTCATCACCACGAGGGTGCCTGCATTCACAGAGGCTAGGAAACATACCCAGGATGACAGGGCAGGGAGGTGGCGAGGTTGGAATTTCAACCTGGCTTGCTCTGACTTCAAAGTTAATGCTCTTTTCACTGCCCCACATTTTCATAAGTGTTTATTTTGCTACAGTAAGAGTTCATTCTTTAAATGTAAGCTCAATACATTTGGGACAAAACCAGTTAATGTGTGAAGCTGATTAACCTCAAGAAATAGTCCCAACAGTACATATGAACATACCCAAAAGGAGTTCACAAGACTATTATGCATGAATATATTTTAAATGCTGCCTGGCAGAGGGTAAGTATTCTTTCCTGATCTCTCTAGGAGCCTTTACTGGGGCAGACAGAGCACTGCATATTGCAGTTGGGGAATTCCTACATTGCTAGGTTTCAAATTAAAAACAAACAAACAAACAACATCCTTATTTAATGCCACACCAGCATTTAACCAGGTCTAATACTTTGGAATTCTGCCCTACTTTTTCTATTCCCTGAACTCGCTAATATATGCTAAACCCAATCTGATGAAGAAACATTTTTTCTAGGGTTTTGTGTAGAAATTCTCCTCCTTTACAATTAGCTAAGTGGATGCTTACCCCCTACACATGTTACTGATACCTCTCTCCATAGCATTGCAAATTCATTTTTGAAAATGAAACCACTGGTTAAGCCTAACAGATGGAGTCATAAAAGCTCCCTGTTTTCAAACTATGTGACAAAGCTACAGTAATTACCAGTAAAACCCTTGCATATATGGTCAATTAATTTATGACAAAAGAACAAAAAATATACAATGGGGGAAGGACAGTCTCTTCAATAAATAGTGTTAGGAAAATTGAACAGCAAAATGCAAAAGAACAAAACTGGATCACTTTCTTATATCACACACAAAAATTAACTCAAAAGAGATTAAAACCTGAGTATAAGACTGAAACCATGAAATCGTTAAAAGAAAATGGCAGGCGGTAAACTCCTTCACATAGGTCTTACTTAGCAGTGATTTTTAAAAATTTGACACCAGGCCCTGGCTGGTATAGCTCAGTGGATTGAGCACAGGCCTGCGAACCAGAGGATCGCGGTTTGATTCCCAGTCAGGGCACATGCCTGGATTGCAGGCCAGTTCACAGCAGGGGACCCACGAGAGGCAACCATACATTGATATTTCTCTCCCTCTCTCCTTCTCTTCCCCTCTAAAGATAAATAAATAAAATCTAAAAAAATAAAATAAATAAAAATCTGACATCAAAAGCAAAGGCAACAAAAGCAAAAATAAACAAGCAGGATTAAAAAGCTTCTGCACTGCAAAGGAAACCATCAACGAAATGAAAAAGCAGCCTTGTGAATGGGAGAAAATAATTTCAAATCATATATCTGATAAAAGGCTAATGTCCAAAATATATAAAGAATTCCTACAACTCAGTAGCAAGAAAAGAAAAAAATCTGATTTAAACATGGGCAGAAGATCTGAATGGACATTTTTTCCAAAGAAAACATACAGATGGCCAACAAGTACATGAAAAGGTGTTCAACATTATTAATCATCAGAGAAATGCAAATCAAAACAATTATGAGCTATCACCTCACACCTGTTAGAATGACTGTTATCAAAAAGACAAGAAACAGCGAGCGTGGGCAAGGACATGGAGAGAAGGGAGCCCCTGTTCACCCTTAGTGAGAATGCAAATTGGTGCAGCCACTATGGAAAACGGTATGCAGGTTCCTGAAAATTAAAAAGAAAGCTGCAAGTATTCTCATGCCAGATGCTTTGTTAGAACCTCTGGATGTACAGCTAGCTAATGGAGGAGGAGGACTTGAAATCAGTCAGTCTGGGAAAACAAGAAGAAAAAACACTCAAGCATCTTTATGACATTGAATTAAAAGTATGAAATTATTCCACATTCTGGAAATGGAAATAATTGGTGGCATTAAAGTGAGTACTTTTTCAGCATTCAGGATTTTCCAAATGAGCTTGTATTTCACTTTTTTAAGAAGTTAGTTAACAGATATTTGAAAGGTCACCCCTCCCACTTTTAAAAGCATACCATGTCCAGACACCCATATTCCCAACCCCCTTCAACAAATAAATTCTCTGACCTAACTGCTTCCCTGAAAAAGTCCTATCACTGCCTCAAGTTCCACTATTTCTCTATCAGCTTCTCAGAATAGCTGGATCCTGCACAGCTCTTGACTTTTTAAAGGTTTGGAATGGGAATTATCTATGAAAAAAATGCACTACAGATAGATCAGCTCAGGCCCATGCACAGAAAGAAGAAGGAAATACGAATAAATATCAAGGGCTTCAGTATTACAGGCATTTTGCATATTGAGCAATCAGAACATAGTCAGTACGCAGCTTACCATGTGGCTTTAGTTCTGTAGCAGTTTACTTTTAGCTAAAAATAGACGTGACGTTTGTCTCTCCCTGAGAGGTTAATGTGACAGGAGTTATCTAGGAGGAAATACTAAGCTGTCTCAACACAATGTACTGTCATTGTATAAAACTGCTCAAATATAGTGTCTAGTATTTCACAACTTGTTAAGAAGCAAACAGCATAAAAAAACTAGAGCTTTTTACATTTTCATAGGACATTAGCAACTCTTGCCTCGACCTCTTAAAATCATTTGTGAAAGTAGCAGACATTTGTGGATTGGTCTCATTATACCACTGAACCAAACATTCTCAATTTAGGTCAATTCATAAAGAAAGCTGTGGTCATGAAGTCGCCACAACACAAAAATTGTCAGATATTAAAAGGACAGAACTGGGATGCGACCTAGAGCGTCTGGCCCTTGGACCTGGGCTATTGGACATTTCTTTCTCCAGTGCACTGGCTTAGCAGCTTCCCCACACGCTTGTCCCTGACTGAACACCGTGTAAACACAGGGGAATAGCTTTGAAACATTGAGCCCTTTTGCTAGAATCCTCATTTTAGGTGCTTTGCTTCTTATTATGAGTCCACTTTGTCTTGAAGATTGTGTTTGTTGGTGGATGTTTCTAAAAGGACTTAATAAGCCACAAGAACAAGAGGGCTGAGTTTGGACCACTTCCTGATGCTGAAGGTTTGCACCATTGCATCGAATTGCCCAGCAGGTTCCTAAGCAAACCACAGACATCCCATAATATTTGTCAAGTAAATAAATATATCAGATAATGTCTTGCAGAGGAGCTCAGAGAACCAGAAATCTTTTTTCTCCAAGGTTCACTTATATTACAGACAGCATAGTTCTCCTTTTTTCACTGAGAAATGTGTTTCCCAGGTAGTGAGAGGAAAAATGATTTTTTGGCCTGTCCTGGAGTTGGCTTCTACTGTAGGCAAGTAGAAGACAAGAAGGAGCTGATGGATTCTACCCTTACCTGCATAGGCATCCGTATTCTGTGCTAGACCCTAACCTCTGCTCCCCACCCCTATGGAGAACTGAGTGACAGTATGTTGAAGCTGGCAAGACACTAGGGAACACTTGTGTCCCTTTTTGTGGTTTTACTGAGAATGAAACAGGGGGTCTGATAGGACAGGATTCCCTAGTTCTCCCTGGCAGCACCAGGAGAGAAAACTGAGTCTGCTGCCTGCACACAGAGGGGACAAGGCTCTCTCTTCCCCTTACCTGGAATGGCAGTCCTTATCCACCTGGTCTCCCTTTTCTGTCTCTTTTCTGTTTTTTAAAATAAAAAGTATTGTATTGTTATTCAAGTATAACAATAAAATAATTACAATAGTTGTCTGCATTTACCCCTCATTACTCCCCCCCCACCCCAGCCATCCCCACCTTCCTCCCCTGATTCCGCCCTGTCTTGTTTTTGTCCATGTGTCCTTTATAGTTGTTCCTGAAAATCCAACGAGCTACACCAGCCAGGGTGGTCCAGAGAATTTTTATTCATACTACCAGACAGGGACTGGCCTAGAGTGGGTCTGAATAGGTAGTATATGGGTTCTTGACTTCATATAGGAAAGATTTCACAACACAAGTCCAGTTGATTTTGAGAGTATGTTTCTTAAAGCTGGGAACAGTGAAACAAAGGAAGGACTTAGGGTAGGAGTGTTACATCCAGTTCTCGCGAGCAAGAAGGGTCGGAGACTGCTGGGTAGTCAGAGGTGTTTTATTGGCCAAAGTTTCAAAGTTTTACCTGCGCAGGGGCGAACTCTCGGGGTGCCTCCGGAGACACCCGAGTGCCAAAATGGCTGCAAATGAGAGTCGCGCCTAACGCTTACAGGCTAGGGTTCTTATAGAGGCGAGCAAGCAAGCAACTTCCAGAAGCAGAAGGTGGCAGTTAGCTATTGGCTCAGGGGCTATACTAAGGTGCGTGATCTGACCAAGGACTAGTTACTAGAGCTTGTGGACAGCTCGTAATAGTATGGCTGATTGGCTCTTAAACCTCATGCTGTGGTTGTGGTCTTTTTACACCCCCCCCCTTGGCGTTCCAGGAGCTGACTTAACACAATCAGCTCTGTACCTCCTTTAAGTGCACCCTGTCCTTATGGTCGAGCGAGCAGCTGAAATTGAGAACAATCACTTCCTCATTTCCCTGGCTCCTTCAGGAGAAGCAACAGCAGAGCCTAGGTGGGGCTTTGCTTTGGTTCCCTTGAAATGTTACAGGAAAGAAGTGAGCCAAGGTGGGACTGCTCTTAGCTCACTTGGAAATCAGAGCAAAAGGGGGCCTTTGAGACAGGGTCAAGGGCAAGCCTGGGATGAGCTGCTGCTGCCCACTGCCCCGTGGCTGCAAGTCTTGTGGGGACCCTTAAAGTTGAGAAGGAAGTAAAAAGTTCATGCCTTCTGGGGCCTGGGTGAGCTCTAGAGAGAGCTCACACCTGGTCTTTGTCTTCAGGGTTTTTATCTCTCTTGTGAGGGTGAGGATTTTAGAGGAGGGTTTCATCAGAATATTCATTAGCTTTCCAGATGCATTTTTAATATGCTAATGTATCAAAATGAGTGTATAGGGAAGTTTGGGATTATTCTTTGATCTGCTTTACTGTTTTATTTTTATCTTGGGTCTATCTGGCTCTAATGGGGATTTTGTTATTTGCTCCTTTGACTTCATCTGTCCTTGGAGTTAGCTGGTACAAATGGCATTAATTGGGTCTCTGTTCTCTCTTTTCCAGACCAGGGAGATTTAAGCTATGTGTTCTCTATTTAGGGAGGACAGGTATAAGCCATTTGCTTTCAAGTGTCCTTGGTTAGGGAAGAAAGGCCTTGTGATTCACCAGATGACTGTAAGTCGTTCAAAGGGTTTGGCCTTGTTTAACTTTCTTGTCTCAGTTTCCCTATCCCACTTGCCCAGGATTTTTCCCAGCTTCTAACTATCCTGTCACGACGACAGCTAAAAAACTGGAAAAAAGCCCAGAGATCCCTTGATAAGTGAATAGTTCAATTGTGACGCACACATTCCACAGAGTGAAAAAAGCCAGTCCCAAAAAGTTCCATACTCTGATTCTATCTATAAAAAAAAACATTTTTGAAATAACAAAGCTTTAGAAGTGAAGAACAGGTTAGTGGTTGTCTGGATCAGAGATGGGGAGGGGTGGGTGGGGTTTTAAAGTGGTAACACAGGGATCCTTGTGGTGATGGAACGGTTTTGTATCTTGACTGGTCGTGGACACATGAATTTACATTTGCTAAAACTGTATACAGCAAAATGCACAGAACAAGTGAAACTGGGAAATCTGAATTAGAGCAGCAGATCGCAGCCGTGTCCTAGCCTGGTTGAGGTGCTGTACTATAGCTTCCTAAGATGTTATCATGGAGAAAACCTGGGTAAAGGATACGTGGAATGTGTATTATTTTCTTTCAACTGCATGTGAACCCACAATTATCTAAGTAAAACTTTCAATGAAAAAGAAAACTAACATGGTGAAGCGTTTGACCACATTGGCCAGCTCCTGCCCGTAGAGCTGCAGTACCTGTACTGCTTCTAGAGGATGGGGTGTCCTTTCCACCCCCCCAGCAGACACTACCACCCAAACATCTTCATCTTGTTCTTCCCCCAGGTGCAAACAGGAGGACAAGGACTCAATTACCTCATCGAAACGTTTTGATAGCCATAAAATTGATCATGATCCAGGTCTCAGTCAGAAGCTGAAGGCCGGGCTACAGATCGGGATCATCTGTGGTGCTTTAATAACCTACCAGTGCTGGCACTGCATCCCCGAATGATTAAATCTGAGTCTCAGGGTCTGATCAGGGCCTAGCTTCGTGTTGATGTTGAAGCTCTCCAGGTGTGGTAATGTGCAGCCAGGATGGAGACCCACTGGTCAGAGTGGTTTGTGATGATGGCTTTCAAAACGCCAACCCAGGTACCCTTTTCTCACTACCACAGCCTGCACGTTTGGGGTCAGAAGGATATATTCTCAGGGGCTCACTTCTCCTCACAGTCAAAGCCGATGCCAAGTGCCGGACCTCAAGAAGAAGGCATGCTCAGTGGCCGGCCAGGAGGCTGAGTTCTGGAATCCACACAGGCATGCTTAGCATTCTCAGGACTGTGTACTTGGCTGAGTTTCTGCACACACAGCTGAAGCTCTGCTAGTGTTCTCCAATGGCCGCTTTTGAGGCTGCTAAGAGACCAAGCAGCTTGTGGGCAGAACCCCTGATGAACAGGGAGGGTGGAAAGAAAAAGTCCTTGGGGTGACAAAGCCTTCTTAGGCCCACTTAGGCCCCACTGAGAGCCCACAGCCATACCACCAAAAACTCTAGAACCTCTTTACAGTTCTGGGAGGTGCGGCCTGGTGCCTCCAGAATAGAAAAGAAATTGGGGGTTTGGTGTCCCCTGCAGCCTACCTTAGGGCACTCATACTAAGAAACACCCCAGAGATGACGCGAAGGAAACCTCCTTCAACAGCTCCTCTGTATGACTCTCACCCAGTACTCATTAGCATTTGGAAGGCAAACAGAGCTATGAAATACTCTGTCTGATTGTAAGTACCACAAGAATTTCTCAAATAACCCAAGCAAATTCCTCAGATTCTGCTAAAAGCCAGAGGAATAACAGCTTTCTGACCATTCATGCACTCTTATTTATGAATTCCAGACATTTACTTGATTGTTCCCGAGGTGAGCAAAGTTAGTTTCTCCCAAAATCCAGCTGAGTCCCATTATCTAGTTATCAGTATTAAGATTCTATTCCTAGGTTGCTGATAAGGATTCTTTAAACAGTTTCCAAAAAGCAACATGCAACTCGACCCCATATTTATTGTTTTTACAGAATCCCAAGTGCAATTATTAAACTAGATATGGTTCATCTGCATGCTGATGTTTTATTTCATCCTCTTACAAATTTAACCTGTGCACTTTATATGGAGAAGGGAAGAAAATAAATTATTTTCTCTCATCTGCTTTCTGTCACTCCTGCTTTGCAACCACTCCTGCAAAGTGACCTAAGAAATTGTTGTTAAAGGAAACGAATGATTGAAAAGGCACAGCAGCTAGTCCCCGGCTGCTTGCTGCTGTCCTGGCTGTGCTGAGCCAAGTGCATGTTGTGGGAATGCAGCAGTGCTGACGCAGGCTCTGACCTTCACTGGCTCCATTCTGAACTTCATCTTTCTCCTCTCTAGTTTTGACTTGTATACAAGTAATAACACAGATTGTTTTTCCCCTAAAGCAGCTCCAAATCTATGTCAAAATTGGTTGAGGCTATAGCAGATTCCTGCTTTCTTTTTTTCTCTCTTTAGCTCAGATCTTAAAATAAATATTAAAGGAAATCTAAACTTCCAGACCAGGTCTAAAATTCTGAAATCATTATTTACTTTTGTTTCTGCACAGTCATTACACTTTTTTTTTTTTTTAGTTCATGGCTTTCTTTGAAATTAAGAATTGTTGGCCCAGGTTGTAGGAAAATGCACGTTTGCAAACATACAATAGTTTGCTTTATAATTTCAGGGAGTCCACAGACCATCTAAGTCACCTGAGCCAACCCAGAGACAGTTCTGGTGGATCAGAATAAAAATTTAGGTAATCAAAAAGAAAAGGAACTATTCACATAAAGATATCAATAGTTCCCTAAATACCTAGACATGACGAGGGAAAATATATTTTTTAAGATTTTATTAATTTATCTTTAGAGGTGAAGGGAAGGAGAAAGGGAGAGAAATAGCAATGTATGGTTGCCTCTCATGTGTCCCCTGCTGGGAACTAGCTTGCAACCCAGGCATGTGCCCTGACTGGGAATCGAACCGCAGTTGTTTGGTTCGCAGGCCCGTGCTCAATTCCTGGAGCTATGCCAGCCAGGGTGGAAAATATTTTTTGAAGAATCTATACTCAGGCTGAAACAAAAGGAGTATTCTTAGTAAACCAGAGACGAAAAACTCCCTAAAAGGTAAAAGGCAGAAGGTGCCATAGCCCCAAATCTATGCAAAACAGCACTGCTGGGAAAGGTCCAGGGGCCACTGAGATGCCCCAAGCCCAGAGGTGGCAGACGGTGGAGCAGGAAGACCAGACACAGCTGACATGTGATGGCCTAGGAACAGGGGAGGAACCAAGCTGATGAGCTCCTTCATCTCATTCTTCCCCTCATGGTAGTCACATGACCACACCTAGCCATAGGGGTCTTTATTCTGGAAAATGTGTTCTCAGCCACTGCAGCTTTACCTGGTGTACAATGATTTGTTTTGTTCCCTAACATTTCACGCCATTTTTCCCTGTTAGTTGGATACGTGGCCATTGTGGGAAATTTGGAAAGTGCATAATGCTACTAAGAGGCAGTAAAAGTACTACCCACAATTCTATCACCAAGAGGTATGTTTGTTTATATTTTGGTGTGTTTTCTTCTAGAACTTTTTCTCTACACCCTTTTTTAAAAATCTAGCTCAAATGAAACTATAAATGTAATTTTGTACATCACTTTTTAATTTATTAGTAATTGTGTCATCTAATTGGTATGGTTTTCACCTGAAAGAAGTGTCCATAATGACTGAGAGAGGAAGGCAGTGTGTTTGTCCTCAGAGTCTAGAGGAGAGAAAAGAGGGTTAAAGAACTGTGGTTCTGGATACTGAAGATGGTGGCTGCTTGTTTTCATTGCAATCCAGACACATTGGTGGGGCCATGCTCTGAGGAGCTGGCTGTGAGTGTAAATGATTCAAAGAAAGAGCAGGCTAAGCCCATTCCTCTAAGTGAACACTAAGTTCCTAGAGTCAAAAGTATGTAGGCTGAGATGGAAGTACCAGTCTGTTTAAAGGGTAGTGATAAAATACTTACAAAAGCATATTTGAGAGTCTTGATCTTTCAAAATTTTTAAATTGATCTCATGGATCTATATTCTCAAACTTTTTTTACTTCATTCAACCCTGTTCAGTTAAGAGAGCTAATTATCCCACCTAAGTCAACCTCTCCTGGGGAAAAGAATTTGGGGATTACAAAGAATTAGGAGAGGGCCAAAATTATAATTAACATAGTCTTATTAAAGTAATTGAAAAAATACAAAATGATCAACAGAAGTAAAATCTATCGGTAACTATACAAATATAATATTAATATCGCCTCATATATTCACTGAAATCCTTGGCCCATTCAAGCTGACATCGATGCACAGTAAAATGTGTCCCATCGAAAAACTGGCAATCCCAACTCTGTGTGGGCAAAGCTTTGCAATTCAAAAAACACAACCTGTTACTTTAAATTGCCAGATAATGTGTGCAATGGATATCCTCTCCTACGGCCACTTCCCACATCCACACCTGGCCCCCACCCACATCTCTCATTCCTGCCCACCCTTCCTCCTTCCCAGATTCCACCTGTTTCTAAGCTGCATCCCAGCCTTGAGCCCCAAGTTAATAACTTGATAGCTTTTAAGAGGTGAAATAAGAATCTCATCATTTCAGCATCATGAACCAGGAATGCATGTAAAATATCACACACCCGTGACTACAGCTGCTTGCTATTCCCAGGTCTGCATTACTTAATGTAAATTCAAGTATACAGAAATTTACCATGGTAGATGTAGACTCTGGCCCAGTAATTCAGATAGTGTGATAATAGAGACCCAAATATTAGAAGTATGAAAAGATCTGTCTTAAAATATTAAATATGTGGCACAGGAAAGAAAGCTTAAGGCAAATGTAAGAACTGATACCTCAGCCACAAAACAAGTACCACTGGAATCAGGGCGGTTTTATGTGCCCTAGACTGAACATCTATGAGCAGATCTGCTTTTATATATCTATAAGCATTAATTCAGTAGATACAATAGAGTCCCAAATAAATACTTTATGACTCAAAGCAAATACCTCACAGTGCTGATGATGTTTACTGTTGTACAATAATAAGTCAGTTCATATCCTCTGAGAAGCAGTTCAAAAGAGTTATTGAGGGAAATGTCTATGAGGGCTAAAGCAGGAGGAAGTTGAAGTACACAGGGAAAGACTCCAGACTGCTGTACAGGCCTGAACCCTGTGAAAGGAGGAGGATGAGGTAGAAGAGCCCCAGACTAAATTACAACTCTAAGAAAGTCAGTCAACCCTGACACACAAGTTACCCATTAGATGAGTCCTAAATCAGGCAGCAATGGACCATTTCTAGTACCCCCTCCATGCTCTGTCACTGGCTGGGTACAGCCTGGGGAGACCGTGGCACCAGCTTGGGCAGTTCACTCCACCCGTTGCAGCAGGTTCTCTCGAAGGGAGTTCTGAGCATACAGCTTCATGGCTGTCCCAGTCCATTTCGTATGCTGCCCAGACCCTTTGCTCCATATGCTTGAAGAACTGTGGGTCTCTCTCCCAGGGGTGAAATCTGGATGTGTTACCTGGTGCTGTGACCCAAACCCTCATTCCTGCAGATTCTGAGCCCTTGGTAATTATACTCATTTCCAGGTAGTATTGCTGCACATGTTCATTCACTGTTTCAGCTGGGCAAGGAATACTTAGAAGAACCTAAGTAAATTACATGGGTTACCCTGCTCTCACATGTGAGCATGAGATGAGCCATCCTAATTCATGCTTCACCTGGTTAGGGTCAGTTTTCTGCCTTGATGTTGACTCTTCTTACCTTACCCTGGGCGCCACTCAAAGTTGTCAGCCTTCTGCATCACTAGAACAAGAGAGGTATTCCTAGATGTGTAATGTGATGCCTTCAGAATCCAAAATAGCTCCCCAAGCATTATGTGTCCACCTCTGAAATAGGAAATGCAATATTAAAAATTTGTCTTTTGGTTTGGAGAGGATGTCTTGGCAAAGCCCTGACTGCTGCACCTAAATAATGTGCTCCGGTGGTGGGTTTCTGAGTCCCCTAGGGCTTGTCTTCCATCCTATGAAGTGCATTTGTCTTTCAAGGCCCCTAGCATATTAGTTGCCTCTTGCTCAACCTGCCCATTAAGCATGATGTCACTGAGGTAAAGGATCAGTATAATGTTCTGCAGGCTGTCCTAAAAGTCCAGATCACTGTACACTATATCACAATGGAAGGCAGAATGGTTAACAGAGCCTAGGAGCATAAACATAAATAAATATTCTTGTCAGTTAAGGGAGTCTTGTGTCAGGCAGAAATGGCCTGGTTCTTGCCCCTCCACCACCCCTGCCCAGCTCAGTCATTGGCTGTAAGAGGATAGGGGTATGGCCTCAGCTGGCTGCTGCAGAGAATTCTGAAACCTTGGAGGCTGGAGGCTATCAGTTCACACCACTTTTTGCACCAGCTGGAGGGGCCCAGCTTCATGATAACTGCAGTGTTTACTAGGGGTGATGTTTATTCTTTTCTAGTGCTTTTCTGTGTTTTCCAAATTTTCTAGAGTGTTCACATATTATCTCTAAAGTCAGGAAAAAACAAACACCAGCACACATTCCAAAAGTACTTTATGTCCAGTTTTTAGAACCATGCCATTTCACAGTGTGTCAATTATAACGGATTCTTTTAAAAGCCTCTGGCCAGTAAGTCTTATAAAATGATTTGATGCCATTTTAATTTCATTTACACTTTTTAAAAGATCGTATTTATTTATTTTGAGAGAGAGAGGAAGGGAGGGAGAAAAGGACAGTGAGAAACTCAATGTGAGAGAAAAACATCAATTGTTTGCCTCACATAGAGGCCCAACCCCAGAAGCGAATGGGCAGACTTCCACTTTATGGGACAATGCCCAGCCAATCCAGCCACACTGGTCACGCCTTGTTTACAGTTTTAATGCTATGACTTTGGAGAGATCTTTAATAGTTTGCCTTTTCTTCTTACTGTTGAAATTATATATGTTAATATTAGAAAATGTGGAAATCTACGCAACAGTAAAGAAGTGATAAGAAATATCCCAGATTTTAACGTTCTTGGACAAATATTGTTAGTGTCCTGGTGTATTTCCTATTAGGCTTTTCTCTGAAGCTGACATCAAAGTATGCCATTTTTGCATAAGACTTTCCTCTACGACCTATTTCACCTAATGGGTAATTTTACCCTTAAAAGAAGTGTCACTTGCTTAGAGAAAAGAAATGAGTATGGGCCTGGGAGTTATATGGACAGTTTCACCTTCTCCTCAGAGCTGCAGAGAGACGTGGTGGTCAAAGGGTAGCTGTACTGCACAAAGCAGGACATGTCAGGACCTAAGCCAGTGCAGCCATTGAGATAGTAGGCTTGTGTTCAGGGAAATGACTGGGAGAAAGTGAAATGGTAAAATGTGGACTACAGAAAAAAGCAGAGTCAAGATCCATGGAGTGAAATCTTTAACATTTGTGCCATAGTCATGCTCACTGTGGTGGGTGGAGAGCATGGCATTTATTTATTTATATAATTATGAATTGTGACTATTTTTATACATACATGCATTTATTTTTTAAGTTATATTTTATTATCTATAAAATGTAATTTTACACTATACACTTGTCCTGATTTCTCCCATTTGCCTCCCTCCACCCAGCACCCCCTGCTCCCTCATGTAATTCCAACTATTGTTCACGTTCATAGGTCATGTATATAAGTTCTTTGGCTACTCTATTTCCTGTACTGTACTTTACATCCTTATGGCTATTCTGTAACTACCTATTTGTACTTCTTATACCCTCACCTCTTCATCCATTCTCCCCCCCTGCCCTCCCATCTGGCAACCATCAAAGTAATCTCCTTATCCATGATTCTGTCTCTGTTCTTCTTGTTTGCTTACTTCATTTTTTAGATTCAGTTGTTGATAGATTGTACTTATTACCATTTTTTTGTTCACAATTTTTATCTTCTTTTTCTTGAAAAAGCCCCTTTAACATTTCAAGTAATATTGGTTTGGTGATGATGAGCTTCTTTAGGTTTATCTTGCCTGGAAAGCACTTTATTTGCCCTTCCATTCTGTTTTTCATATTTTATTGATTCTAAATGATAGCTCTGCTGGGTAGAGCAATCTTGGCTATAGGTCCCTGCGCTCCATGACTTTGAATATTTCTTGCTGATTCCTTCTAGCCTACAAAGTTTCTTTTGAGAAATCCACTGACAGTCTTATGGGAACTTCCCCATATGTAACTAATTGCTTTCCTCTTGCTGTTTTTAAGATTCTCTCTTTATTTTTAACCTTTGGCATTTTGATTATGATGTGTCTTGGAGAGGGCCTCTTTGCATACATCTTGTTTGACAATCTCTGTGCTTCCAGGACTTGCCTATTTCCCTCCTCGGACTAGGGAAGTTTTCTTTCTTCATTTTTTCAAATAGATTTCTAATTTCCTGCTCTTTCACTTCTCCTCCTGCCACCCTATGATGTGAATATTGGACTGCCTGAAGTTGTCCTAGAGGTTGCTTAGACTATCCTCATTTTTCTGGATTTTTTTCCTTGTTAGTGCTCTGATTAGTTGTTTTTTGTTTATGTTCCAAATTATTGATTTGATTCTCAGTTTCATCCACTCTACTACTGTTTCCCTGTAAATTTTTCTTTATTTCAGTTAGTATATCCTTCATTACTGACTGGATCTTTTTATGCTGTTGAGGTCTTCACTAAGTTTCCTTGAGCATCCTTATAAACCGTGTTTTGAACTCTGCATCTGGTAAGTTGCTTATCTCTTTTCATTTAGCTCTTTTTCTGGAGTTTTGATCTGTTCTCTCATTTGGGCCATGTTTCTTTGTCGTCTCATTTTGGCAGCCTCCTTGTGTTTGTTTCTATGTGTTAGGTAGAGCTGCTATGACTTCATGTCTTGAAAGTGTGGCCTAATGTAGTAGGTGTCCTGTAGGGTCCAGTGGCACAGCCTCCCCTGTCACCTAAGCTGGGTACTTGAGGTACACCTTTTGTGTGGGCTGAGTACACCTTATTCTTGTAGTTGAGCCTTAATTGCTGTTGGCAGATCAATGAGAGGGATCTACCCAGGCCATTTAGCTGCAAGGACTAGCTGTGACTACTGACCACCAACCTCTGCCCTCTGTGGAGGGTCAGCTGTGCAGGGGCATGGTGGTGGTGTTCTGACATGGTCTGTAGCTGCCCTCTATGTGCATAGGCTCTGGGATTTCATGGGTGGTGCAGGGCAAGTTCAGCCCCCACCTGTGTATTGCCCAGAGCCACCCTACCTGAGCTATAAAGCAATCTGAGATGGCTGCTATTCCTGCTGGGCTTGGAGATTCCCAGGTGAAGACAAGCTGTGACTCTAGGCTGGCTGCTGCTAGTGCTGGACCTGGGGCTCATTGAAGCTAGCTATAGCTTGTTTGATAGTATTTAGGCAGTTGTGAAGCCTGAGCTAAGACCAACCATTCATATGGAAAAGCAGTTTAGGTGAGCCCGAAATCTGGGTAGGGCAGAGTCTCAGGGGATCTCCAGGGCTGGGCAAAGAGTGTTAGCCAGATTGATGGGGTCTCATACATTGTACCAACTTGCTGGCTCTGTGACTCTGTCAGGGGAGGGTTCAAAAAAGGGTTAATGGCCTCTGCTCCCCTTGATGTCAAACACTTCAATTTCTCCCTGTATGTCACTGGTGCCTTTCAAGCTGCTACCCCAGTGCTGGGGCTCAGAGGGAGTGAGGCTCAGTATATGAGTCCATGTGTGTGTTCTTTAAGAGGAACTGCTTGGGGCTCCAGCCATTTCTTCCACTGACTCAGTCCCCACTGGTTTTTACAGCCAGAATTTTGGGGGACTTACTTTCCTGGCACTGGAGCCCTGGGCTAGGGTGACTGGTATGGATCTTGGACTACTTGCTCCCAAATCTCCCTCTCACATTTTTATCCACTACACATGGATGTGGGGCCAGCCTTGTTCCATGTCTGCACCCCTCTTACCAGTCTGGATAGATGTAGTTTCTTTAATTCCGTAGTTGTCACACTTCTATTCAATTTGATTTCTGACAGTTCTGAATGATGGTTGTTCTAAATTTTAGTTATAATTTTAATGTGGTTATGGAAGGGGGCAAGCTATGTCTGTTTACACTGACATTTTGACCAAAAGACCTATTATGATTTTAAAAGCACTAGTCCCATGTCTAGAATTAAGTGTATGGAAAGGGACATGTCCTAAGGCCTAGGTTATCAAGTGGCTGGGCTACCAAGTTTAATTTCATTATTCAGATTCATCATGTGGCAGGGATAAGGCAGCAGAGAATAAGGCCAATCCAATTTTCTAATGGCTCGCAGTGCAGGATTGGATGATTTAGTCCTGGGTACTCCTGGGCTTCTCATGAGAGGCTAGTCTAATAAGAAGAATAAAAAGCTATTTTCATGATGCTAAGCTTAGAAGAATTAAGAGATGTGCCCTATTTTTTAAATCCTAAATCAGAGAGAGGGTCATATGACTTAAAAATCAAAGAATTGATTTTAATCTATAAAAATATTTATAAAATATTTTTGTGTTAAGTATTCATTTTAATAATAGCACCAATTTTCTCTTTACATTATAAAATACTTTATAAAATATCTCTACTGTGCATTTCAAAAAGTCTTTAAGTAAGACATTACAGATAAACAAGTTTTGGCATATGTTAATAATCATTTAATGGAGCCCTAATTGGTGTGGCTCAGTTTCTCAGGTGTCATCCTGCAAAATGAAGGTCACCAGTTCAATTCCCAGTCAAGGCACATGCCTGGGTTGCAGGTTTGGTCTCTGATGAGGGCACATACAAGAAGCTACTGATTAATGTTTCTCTCTCACATTGATGTTTCCCTCCCTCTCTTTCTCCCTCCCTCCTTCCCCAAAATAAATAAATAAAATCTTAAATAATAATAATAATATTATTATTGAATTGAGTGATAGGAATATTCTTTTCACTCCTGCTTTTGTATCTTTCACAATTTTCATAATAAAGCTTTCCAAAAAAACTATATGTAACAACTTTAGTAATTTCATAACACTAATTCATAGAAGTTTCATGAACTTCTTATTTGTCCATAATGTTCACCAATTTGTCTCCAGTGCCTAGAACAACCCTGCACCATTAAATTATTTAATTTCCTTACCTGCAAATATTTCTTTAAATAGATTCCAACTTCTCAGTGTATGAATAATTTCATGGTTGATCCATATTCTAACCTAGCTGAGAGTGGAAAGTGGAGTATATCCACTGCAGTTATTGCTTTTTCACAGAAAACCCTAGTGTAGCAGTGCCAGTGAAAAAGCAGTCAGAAATGGGCAGGAAGCTAAAGAATAAAACAAACAAGCAAACAGAATAAAAACAAAGACGCTGAAATAGAGAACAAGTGGGCAGCAACCAGAGGGGAGAGGGAAGGGAACTTAAGGGGAAAAAGGGGGAGGGATTTTGAGGAACAAGTATGAAAGACACAGAGATGAGGACTGGGGGCGGGGAGGAATGGGAGGGAGGGGGAGACCGGGCGGGGGGGGAGAGAGAAAAAAAAATGTACTTGAAAAGTAACTAAATAAAATTAAAAAATAAAAAATAAAAAATAAAAAAAATAAAAAATAAAAAAAGAAATGGGAGGACTGAGTTAGGGAAGTTGGGGCAAAATACCATATTTTGCCAAGTATAATGTTCACCCACATTTTTGTGAGCATTATACATGAGATTATTATGCCCATTAGTATACGTATGGCATATAATCATTATACCCATATATAACATGCATCCTTATTTTTCCTTCAAAAATTTAGGCAAAAAAAAGTGTGCATTATACACTGCAAAATATAGCACATACACCAGAAATAAACTTCAGAAACTCTGGGCTCTTGTCTTTCATCACACGTATTCTACTTTCATTTTGTAAAAAGAATGTCATCAAAATATTTTGTGTACATGCACACCCTTAATTTTTATACAATATTTTATGTCTTTCAAAGGGATTTTATTCCCCAGTCAGAGTTCTTTAGGACATTTGTGGTTTCCATGGATTCAGACTCAGATGTAATATTCGATTAGTGGAAATTTTAATTATTATACTTTCTAGAGAAAGAAAACAACACTTAAACATCCTTTGTGATGTTCCTTTGCTAAAGAAGCATTTTCCTAGTGTAAATAATAGCAATAGTTCTCACTTGCTGAGTACTTATTAGTGTGAAAAGCACTTCACATTGCTGATATAAATACAAAAGAGTAGAGCCACTTTATAAAACAGTTTGGCAGTTTCCTACAAAACTAATTATATTCTTACTGCACAATCCTACAAAAAATGTTCCTTGGTGCTTACCCAGAGGGGCTGAAAACATGTTCATGTGGAAGCCCACACATAGATGTTTATAGGAGCTTTATTAATTGTCCACATTGGAAGCAATCAAGATATATCCTTCAGTAGGTGGGTAGAAATATAAATGTTGGTATATCCATAAAATGGGATATTTATTTATCACTAAAAAGAAATCAGCTTGAAAAATTCATTCCATGGAAAGATACGGAAGAATCTTAAATGCATATTATTACTAAGTGGAAGAAGCCAATCTGAAAAGGCTACACACTGATTCCACCTACACAAGGTTTTGGAGAAGCTAGAACTATGGAGACAGTGAAAAGATCAGTGGTTGCCAAGGGTTGTGGAGGCCAGGAAAAGATGAATAAATGGAGCACAGAATTTTGGAGGCAGTGAAAATATGCTGCATGATACCATACTGATGGATATATGTCATTACACATTTGTCCAAACAGAGTGTACAACTCCAAGAGTGAACTTAAATGTAAACTATGGATTTTGGTGCTAATGGATGACACATCAGTATAGATTATCAATTGTAGCAAATGTACCAATATAGTGAGGGACTGTTGATAATGGGTGTTATGCACATGTGAGGGTAGGTGATATATGGGAGATCTCTGTAAGTCTTTTTTAAAAGTACTTGTATAAAACTATGAATATAATTATATTGTTGGGAGTATAGCTTATGGAAATACAATATATTTGACAAAAATAGAACAAAGGGCAAGGGGTAGGTAAGGTGTATCGGAGTAAGAAAATATACACAATGAGTATTCCACCCAGTAGCAGAAAAATATATATTCTCCTCAAGTGACTATGGAATGTTCCTCAGTATAAATCATGCTAAGCTATAAAACAGGCTTCAATAAATTTCAAAGCATTTAAATCATACAAAATATGTTCTTTAATCATAGTGGAACAAAATTATAAATCAATGACAAAAATCCACAAATATATGATAACTAGATAACATAGACTTAAATAGTCAAGGGATCAAAGAAGTCATAAGGAAAACTTAAAAATACTTTGAAATGAACAAAACTGAAGTCTCAACATTCAAAAACTTATGAGATGCTGCTAAAGTAGTAGTTTGAATTTATGGGAGTCCTATTTTAAATTACACAGTTCTACTTCTATGTTCACTTTGTGAAAATTCAAGCTGGACATTTATGATTGTCCTCTTTTCTCCATGTATGTTATCACTGAATAAAAAGTTTACTTACAGTATTTTTTAAAGTAAGATGATTAATAATAAAGCATCAAGTACATTGACAAGTTTCTATAATTTGTGAGAAAGTTGCTTTTGTGCTATTAATAAACACAACTTTAAAAATTAAAAAAATAATTTGTAGGCATAAATGCCTGTATTAAAAAATAACCTTTCACATCAATAGCCTAACCTTTCACAGTAAGATACTTAAGAGCAAACTAAACTAAAAGCAAGCAGAAGGAAGAAAGTAATAAAGATTAGAGTGAAAATTAATGAAAAAGAGAATAGAAAAACAACAGAGAAAATCAACAAAAGAAAAATTTGGTTCTTTGAAAAGCTTAATAAAAATTGGTAAATCTTCAGCTAGATTGGTCAAGAAAAGAATAGAGAATGGAAAAGGGAGAGAAGAAGAAAAGGTACTGAGAATAAGTAGCATAAATGGTAGGCAGAAAATAGACAGGGGAATGTAAAGTACAGTATAGGAAATGTAGAAGTCAAAGAACTTATATGTATGACCCATGGACATGAACTAAAGGAGGAGAATGTGGGTGGGAGGGGGTATGCAGGGTGGAGGGGGGAAAGGGGAAAATGGGACAACTGTAATAGCATAATCAATAAAATATATATTTTTAAAAAGAGTAGAGAAGACTAAAATTAGAAATAAAAGAGTAGACATCACTACTGACCCCAGAGAAATATAAAAGGATGTATCAGAATGGGGCTGCCAACCTTTCTAAAGCGCAAGTGAGCACAACTTCTGCATCCTCTAGCACCACTCTCCTTGAAGCACAGAAGGAAGAGCTGCTTACAAAGTCATTACTGAAAGCCCCTAAGCTTAGTGGTTTTAAAATTGCCTGGAATTCTGCCAACACTGTCAGGACAGAAGGCACTGTGGCCTTCCTACCCAAGCTGTTCCCATCTCCCACGGGAAAAAGGAACTTGGTGATAACGAAGACTTAGAAAGGGCCCAAATTAAAGTCACAATGGTAACATTACAGCAATTACACACAGAAAAATTACAGTTACATGGAAAAAAATGATCCACCAAAGTAAAATATTATTTCAGGAACAGCGGCAAATAAAACCATGACCCACTCTTGCCAGGGCTGATGATGCAGATAATGTAATTCTGTCTGAGAATTATGGAAATTCTGCTTTTTGTACATCAGACACAGTGGGAATTTTACAGCATTCGGTGGCAACCCCATGTCTCGCATTATTCTTTAGTAAACTCTGCTAACTGGCTAATTTTAGTATTCACTGACTGAAATAAGTCTATATAATAGTGCATTAGTCACCCATAACAACAAAAATGGACTTACACAAGGAGGAGTCCCAAATCCCATCTGTGTTTGGCAAATCTTATTTTGAGAATCACTGCTTTCCACCTGCACATGGATTGCCACTTATCCACTTGGACATATACCAGATAACCCTGTGTCGGCATCGCCTTTTTCCTGTCCTTACAGAAAACACGATAAACTTCACTTAAAGGCAATCACAGAAACATCCAAATCTCTTCTCAGAATCTCTCTAAGTTTCAGGGTGGGCACATTTTACAGTCTCGGGACATTCGATTCTCTCTTCCATGTGAGCAGTTTCTGTACTGCATCACAGTAATGCAGATGTGAAACTGAGTCTCCTCTTTAACTCCAACATCAACAACAAAACCCTCTTAGAAAGATGTTTTGTGAAGATGTGCTGGAAGATGGAGGGGGAGTAAAATGACAGTAGCACAAACACTGTCAAATAAAGGAACAGGTGTCCCATTCTTAAAATATTCTTCACCTCCTTCTCCCTCTACTCCCTTCTCTCCCCCTCTACCTGCCCCCTCTCGCTCAACTTTAGAGTTTTACCAGCACTCCTCACCTAGTCCCAGCTGGTCTCCATCTTGTTTGCTCCTCCTGATTCCCTTGTTCTCTCTGCTTTTGGTTTTCTCTGCTTTGTTTCAAACAACAACCTCATTCATCCCATTCTCTCAGAGAGAACAGCTTAAACACCTCTCTGAAGATATGGCACCTGTAAATGAATACTCAGATCCTTGGGGCCTCACCAACTTATTCCCAATGCTGGTCTAGGAACTTTTCTGTGAGAATCAGCTGTGAGTGGCATGTAGAAAACATGACCAGTGATGTTGAGCTACCTGGTGAGATGTGGAGCACAAGAGGAGCAGAAACATTTCTCAAGAAAGGCAGTGATTTATCCAGAAGAAGGTGGTGGGAATGTGGCGCAAAGTGGGAACTAAGTGTTCAATAAATAGTTGCTGAGGAAGAATTTCCTAGTGGAGCAAGAAGGCAAAGGAAAAGAGATTGGTGATGGGACAGGATAACAACTAAAATGGACAGATTACCCGTTTTTTCTAGTTTTCTGGGAAATCCTTTGTAGGTAACTGTCTCCTTTTTCCTTCCTGCTTTTCAGATTCTTTCCTTCCCTTTAATTTTGGGTAATGTAATTATGATGTGCCTTGGTGTGTTCCTCCTTGGGTCCAAGGTCTTTGGGACTCTCTGAGCTTCCTCGACTTCCTAGAAGTCTATTTCCTTTGCCAGATTGGGGAAGTTCTCCTTCATTATTTGTTCAAATAAGTTTTCAATATCCTGTTCTTCCTCTTCTCCTTCTGGCACCCCTATGATTTAGATGTTGGGACATTTAAAGTTGTCTGGAGGTTCTTAAACCTCTCCTCACTTTTTTTAAATTCTTGTTTCTTCATTCTGTTCTGCGTGGATGTTTATTTCTTCCTCCTGCTCCGAATAATTGATTTGAGTCCCAGCTTCCTTCTCTTCATTTCTGGTTCTGTGTATATATTTCTTTACTTCACTTTTACTTCACTTTTTTCTCAATTTTGTGACCATACTCAACCATTTCTGTGAGCATCCCAATTACCACTGTTTTGAACTCTGCATCTGATAGGTTGCTACCTCTTCATTTCTTAGTTCTTTTGGGGGAGTTTTGATCTCTTCTTTCATTTGGGGCATACTTCTTTGTCTTGGTACTCCTGCTATGTTGTAAAGGGAGGAGCCTTAGGTATTCATCAGCACGGTGCAACCCAGGCTGCTGTATTGTGGCAGGAGGGGTCAGAAAAAGAACAGTGCCACTTGTTCAGCTTTCTGCTGGTTTTCAGTCACTTCCCCCACTACCCACAAGCAAATTTGGCCCTTCTGGTGCTGATTCCCAGGTGGGTGGATTTGTGTACATTCTAGGACCCTGTGGGTCTGTCCAACAGACTCTCCTGTGAGGCTGAGAGTTTCTCCTGCTGCCACAACCCCCACATATTTTTTGTAGCCAGAGGTTTTGATGCTTTTTTTCCCTGCACTGGAACTCTGGGTTGTCCAGTGTCTCTCTTCCAAGTTTTTCCTCCTGGTTTATCTGCATGCAAATGTGAAAATGCCAGCTGCCACCTCACCCCAACATTTATCCAGCCACCACATCGCCGCGTGTCCTCTCCTCCCTAGCTGATCATCTGAAGAGGGAATTTTAGATAGCTTAGCTATCTGCCTTATCTTTTGATGCAGGTGTTGTTGGTCTTTGGGCTGGCTCAGGAAATTAACTGTGATCCTAAAGTGTGTTGGCTGGACTAGCAAACACAAGCCTGCAATGAATAACTATTAAGTGATACTGAAAGACAGCAAATTCCTTTACATGAGGTGGAGAATGAATTCAAAGACTTCAGAAGACATTCACATTGGACTCAATATAAGCATCCATCCCCCACCCTCCCCTGCCACACACACCCCTTCTCTCTGTTATTATACGCTGAAGACTGTCACTCTTGCCATAATCAGATTGGTGAGAAGAGCACCACCACCACTAAAACATGCTTTATCAGCTGTCCTTAGTAACATGGAAACACTTTAGGAAAAGCTGAATAAAAATGGGCTCTCTGAGGTCAGTGGTGTTGGGAGGGTCCCTGAAAACAGTCCCCTAAAGAATATGGGTCCTCTAATTTTAATAAGCCTTCAGAGTAGGTTGGTTAATCAGACCTAGAGTAGGATATAATAAGCAAAGATTTCTGGCTGTGGTTATTTCATGGAGTTCACAGGAATGAAATTGATATGCAACACACTAAGGCCCTGTTTGATTTATACAGTCACAGACTACAAGGAGGTCAAGGCTAGGAGAAACCTGATCTGAATGTCCATGCTAGAGAGCCACGGTCTTCATCCATTTCCTGACCTAAGTCAGTTCCCAGCCCTAAAATGATTTGAATATGATGTTGGATATTTTTCAAAAGGTCCTTTCATGATCATCCTGCTAGCCTTTCTCCTAGGGCCCTTGGTCATTTATCTTGGAAATCATGAACTTTGAGAACAAATTCTGATCTTGAGGATAAGTGAATCTTAGTGATTCACCAGTCAGACAGGGACCAAGTAATAAATCGATTTTAATCCAAGTCTTCATCACCCTACATCCAGTTGGGCCCAACATCCATTCTGTAGATATTTTCTCAGCTTCTTATTATATGGTAGGCATAGCAATAACAATTAACAACATGTCCAAATTGGCTCCTGACCCCTGGAGTAAAGAAAATTATGGTAAGCTCAAAATACTAAATCAAAGTAGTAATAAGGAATACAGGGAAATTGAGGAGGATGGTTCCTATATTTCTAGAAATAGATATGAAAACAATAAAATGAGACTATTGCTCAGAGACAGACCGACAGACAAAATGTTTAATGTAATTTATTTTTTAAAAGATTTTATTTATTTATTTTAGACAGAGGGAAAGGGAGGGAGAAAAATAGGAAAAGAAGTATCAGTGTGTGGTTGTCTCTCATGCACCCCCTGCTGGACACCTGGCCCACAAACCAGGCCCATGCCCTGACTAGGAAACAAACTGGCGACCCTTTGCTATGCACTTAATCCACTCAGCCACACCAGCCAGATTAATATATTTTATATAGCAGTATAATCCAGAAAAATATATAGCTTGTAGGATCACACAGGGTGACCTTTTCAAAGGATAATCTAACGAGGCTCTCCGTAATTATACTGCATTGTCTGCCTTTTTCAGCAAGACTGTAGCTGATGTTATCTTTAAAGCACCAATGTTAAGCTAAAAGACATTGTTTACTTTTTAGTTATTGCTACCTGATCATATACTACAATATATAGGACACTGTTTAAGCCTTGCCAATTAAGCTCAATGCAAATGAACTAACATCATCTATAATTGCGTCTTGCCCAGATGACCCATCTGAAACTGTTCTTGCATTTGTCATGTGATTTAGTTTCCACTGAGATATCCCTATAAATGAAAAAGAAAATCATATCTGATGAAGGGTAATCTTATAAACAAAGTTTTTGAAAGTGGCATGCTATATAACCCTAATATTTTCACATGATTAAAATAAGATTGCTATACATGATTTAAAAGGCAAGATCTGGATTCTGAATGGTGCACCACATCCAAACAATTATCCTTATTCTCCATTAATCCATCCCTTTACCCAACTTTAGCCAATATTTATTTACCACCTATTATGTGCCTAACAATGGAGCAAAGAGAAGTCAGTTTTCTGTCTTATTATGTGATTTTTAAAGGAGAAAATTATAATAAAAATAAGGATGTGCCTAGAAAACAGAGGTGCTTGTTTATGGAATGCCACCCTGCAGTTATACAAGAAATTAATGTTCTCTGCTCTCTACTGCTAGGCTGCTTCACTTTCTTCTGCATTACCAAGATGTCTCTGAATACCTGAGCAACTTGGCTTCTGTTAGGAACATCTTTTCTTAACCTCAGGGAAAATCAATCTAATCAATTTATTCTCTGTCTTTCTGTCCCCTCCCCCTTCTAGTCATTACTCCTTACCAATATATTTTCACCTTCCACAATAGTGACACACATCCTCTTTCATCCTATAGCCATCAAAACAGGTGCTAGACAGCCATCACCAGACACACCATTTTAGTTCTGACTACTACCATCTTTTATCTGGGTTACTGCAACAGTGTTTCCATTGTTCTCCTTGTTTAAATATTTTCACCTCTCTAATATAGTCTTTATATAGCAACTAGAATGCTCTTTTTACACAACTTTAATTTGGTTCTCTTATGCTTAACACTTTTTAATGGTTCTGCCTTGCCCTGGGAAGAAGTCTAAATGCAACAGGGTGAAGCCAAGTGTGGGGAGGGGGGCCCAAATAGGGATTTGTACTGTGGTCCAGAACTCGGGGTCCAGAAAATACTAGAAAAATATGTATATAGGATGTCCTCACCCCCACAAGTCTGAGCTGGGGAATGGGATGCAATAGGATGCATGGAGCAGGGCCATTGAGAGTTGTTGTGAATAGCAAGTTTTGCAGATAACCCCTAGAACAGTCGTTTAATATATCTATAACCTTTAACTGGTTTCATAGATGAGTTAAACAGCTGTGGCCATGCTTTGAGCCAGGGGATGGGAGTAGGCAACTCCTCCTGGTTACAGAGGCTGCGTGAGAGCTTGAAGATGATTGGCCCACACCAGGGGGCCGTACCTGTCCAGACTTACTATGGCAGCCCAGTAAAGCTGGAAGAATATGGGAATGCTGGCTGCTGTGGCCAACTGCGGGAGGAGTCAGAAATGTTGCGTCAGAGGAAGACTGGCGCTAGGATTTAAACCCAGGGGTGGCAGCTCCTCGGGGTCTTTTGGGGACCATGCAGCAGAGAAAGGCAGAGAAGAACCATGGACTTCTATTTTTTTTTCTGAGATACGGTACCCCAGACTGGGCAGAGGGGAAGGAAGGGTTGTGCATTTGTGGGTATCCTAAAGGACTTTGGAATCTCAATGAAGACATTACTCTTAACTTTGTATAACTCTTTAAATAAATAATCCTTTTCCTTTTCACCAATCTCTAGCATTGAGAGACATCCTTCTCTGGTGGTGGGCAAGATGAACCTAGTATGGGGTGGGGGATCCCTGGAGGACAAGGGTAGGTCCATTCGGTAATAGTGTATCATTCACTGCCGCCACCCGGTCTATTCTGTAACACAATTCTGTTAACATAACTTTCCAGATCTGTGACCCATCCACTTTTAAGTATTACCTCCCTTTTGTTATCCTGGTGCTTTTAGCAGAGTTTTGCAAATATTATCAGCTGTTCTACAGCAAATCCCAGATGAAAAAGAGCCAATTGTTTGGGCTAGGGCAGAAATGTCAGAAAGGGAGCAGCATCCCCTAGTGGCCAGTATGTATCAGTGCAGCCAGTGAGTGAGATTTGAAGGAGAGAGAAGACGTCTGAAAGCCTACGTCTTTTTTTTAATGATATATTATTGATTATGCTATTACAGTTGTCCCAATATTCTTACTTTGCCCCCCTCAACCCAGCAACCCCCACTCCCTCAGGCAATCCCCACACCATTACTCATGTCATGCATATATCCTTTGGCTACTCCATTTCCTATAATGTACTTTACATCCCCATGGCTATTCTGTAACTACCTATTTGTACCTCTTAATCCCCTACTTCTTCACCCATTCCCCCATACCCCACTCACATCTGTCAACCATCAAAATATTCTTTGTATCCATGATTCTGTCTCTGTTCTTTTGTCTGCTTAATTTGTTTTTTTACATTCAATTGTCGATATGTATTTTCTGCCATTTTATTGTTCATAGTTTTGATATTCTTTTTCTTAAGAAGACCCTTTAACATTTCATATAATGCAGGTTTGGTGATAATGTACTCTTTTAGCTTTTCCTTAGCTGGGAAGCTCTTTATTTGTCCTTCGATTCTAAATGATATCTTTGCTGGGTAGAGCAATCTTGACTATAGGTTCCTGCTTTTAATGACTTTGAATATTTCTTGCCAATCCCTTCTAGTCTGCAAAGTTTCTTTTGAAAAATATACTAATGGTCTTATGGGAACTTCCCTGTAGGTAACTTTTTCTCTTGCTGCTTTTAAGATTATCTTTAACCTTTGGCATTTTAATTATGATGTCTTGGAGTGGGCCTCTGTGCATCCATCCTGTTTGGAACTCTGTGCTTCCCGGACTTGCATGTTTATTTCCTTCACCAAATTAGGAAAGTTTTCTTTCATTACTTTTCCAAATAGAGTTGCAATTTCTTGCGCTTTCTCTCACCTTTTGGCACCTCTATAATGTGAAGGTTGGAATACTTGAAGTTGTCCCAGGGGCTGTTTATACTGTCCTCAGTTTTTTTAAATTATTTTTTATTGTTGTTCTGGTTGGTTGCTTTTGGCTTCTTTATGTTGAAAATCATTGATTTGATTCTTGGCTTCATCCACTCTACTGCTCTTTCCCTATAAATTGTTCTTCATTTTAATTAGTGTATCTTTCATCTCTGACTGGATCTTTTTTATGCTGCTGAGGTCCTCACTAAATTCCTTGAGCATCCTTATAACCAGTGTTTTGGACTCTACATCTATTAGATTACTTTCTCCATTTTGTTTAGATCTTTTCCTGGAGTTTTGGTCTGTTCTTTCATTTGGGCCATGTTTCTTTGTCTCCTCGTTTTGGCTGCTTCTTTATGTTTGTTTCTGTGTATTATGTAGAGCTGCTATGACTCCCTGTCTTGGTAGTGTGGCCTAATATAGTAGGTGTCCTACAGGGTCCAGTGGTACAGTCTCCCTATTACCTAAGCTGGGTACTTGCACCTTTTGTATACCCTCCTCTTGTAGTTGAGCCTTGATTGCTGTTGGCAGGTCAATGGAAGGGATTTATCCAGGCCGGTCAGCTGCAAGGACTGGCTGTGACTACTGACCACTAACCTTTACCTTCCATGGTGGATCAGCCATGCAGGGGTGGGGTGGTGGTGCTCCAATGTGGCATGTAGCTGTCCACTGCGTGTGTAGGCTCTGGAGTTTCCTGGGTGGTGCAGGCCAAGGTCAGCCTCCATCTGTGCTCTGCCCAGGGCCACCCTGTCTGAGGTATAAAGCAATCTGAGATGGCTGCTATTACTGCTGGGCTTGGAGTTCCCAAGCAAAGCCAAGTTATGAATCTAGGCTGTCTATTGTTAATGCTGAGCCCAGAGCCACTTAACAAGAGATAGAGGGGCTGGGGCCTGGCAACTTACTGAGGCCATCTATTGTTTGCTATGATTTAGAAAGTTGCAGATCATAAGCCAAGACTAGCCATTCATATCTTGGGTGGGCCTGTATGTTGGGTGGGACAGAGTTTCAGGAGACCTCCAAGGCAAGGCAAAGTCTTAGCCAGGAGTCTCAGATATCATACCTACCTGTTGGCTCTGTGTCTCTGTGGTGAGAGGGTTCAGAAAGGGGACAATTGCCTCTGCCCCCCTTTCTCTCTGGGGGTTGCTGTCCCCCAGCTCCCACTTTGACAGATGCCTCATTTCCCCCCTGTATGCCACTGGTGCCTTTCAAGCTGCTACTCTGCTGCTGGAGCTCAGAGGGAGGGAGTTTGAGTAAGTTTGTGTGTGAGTTCTTTAAGGGTAACTGCTTGGAACTCCAGAAGTTTCTTCCACTGACTCAATCCCCACTGGGTTTTGCCACCAGAAGTTATGGGGACTTATCTTCCTGGCACTGGAACCCTGGGCTGGAGCTGGGATTCCTCACTCTCACAATTTTTTACCCAAATTTTTACCCACCACACATGGATGTAGGACCATTCTACGTCTCCACCCCTCCCATCAGTCTGAATAGATGTGGTTTCTTTAATTCCATATTTGTCAGGCTTCCATTCAATTTGATTTCTAACAGTTCTGCGAGACTAACAGTTCTGCGAGATGACGGTTGTTCTATATTTTAGTTGTAATTTTGACGTGGTTGTGCAATGAAGTGAACCTTGTTTACCTAATCCACCATCTTACTAGAAGTCTCTAAAAGTCTTTACAGATCCACTTGACCATTTACAAGCCAAGCTTCTTCATCCATTGCTTCCTACATTTTGGAGAACACTAACTGGTGTTCTAAAGGAAGGTGGTGTTTTTGTTATTGTCTACAATTTCACTTTTGTAAAACACAAAAACATTTTTCAAAGGAGGGTTTAAAATATTCCCCCTCAATGTTATATTCATAACCTGACATCTTAACTCTACAATGATGAAAATTCTCTTTGGAGAGGGGAACAACATGGTCTGACTACAGACCATCAGCTGACAATACAGTGGAGTGGATTTCTGGCTCCTGTAGATTTTGTTTTCCATTTCAGCCATCAGTGAAGAGACTTCTGAAGACTAGTGACCTCTGAAAATTTGTTCTTTCCTTGAGACACAAACATAGTTTTCATCATTGGCCAACATCAGGGTTTCTTTTTGGTTTTTATTTTTTATTCACTATCAGGTAGTCACTCTAAGCAAGATTCTGAGAGGTCCCGTCAATTTTTAAATTTAAAATGTATTGCCTACAGTGGAAATATTACATGCTGTAGCAGTACTAACAGATTTGGATATCCATAAGACTCTGATGTATACCCTTTGTGCATATATCTGTGTCTATAGATAGATTGAGCAACTGTGAAGAATAATGAATATGCCCATTTGACTTTCTCTGAAATATGAGAGATGACAAGTCTTTACTAGGGAGCAGTTGTGGGAGCTGGGCAAAAATACAGATATCCCTCATTTTCTGATTTCTTACCATCTAAAGACTGCAAACAATTTTACTCCAAATTCATTCTAAATTAAAACCTACTATAATAAGTCTGTGTGTATATGCTAGCTATGATATGTAGATTAGCTTACACATCTGGAGAAGAGGATGCAGAGTGGATTGCAAACTTAGCTCATTTTCCCAAGTAAGATGGGTCTTTGCTGTCCTTTAAATGGGTTGTACATTATAAATATCATCTTCACATTATTATGTGCTATGATATGTTTGTATCATCCCCCCCATCCAAATCCTAACCTCCAAAGTTGACTGTATTGGTGAATGGGACTAATAGGACGTGATTAGGTCGTGAGGGTAGAGCCCTCATGAATGGGATTAATGCTCTTATGAAAGAGAACTCACAGAGCTCCCTAACCCCTCCCACCACATAGACACAGCAAGAAGAGACTGGCTGTGAACTGGAAAAATGTTCTTCACCAGAAGGCAACAATGCTGGTGCCTTGATCTTGGACTTCCCAGCCCCTAAAGCTGTGATAAATAAATTTCTGTTGTTTATAAGCTACCCAGTCTGTGGTATTTTGTTATAGCAGCCCAAACAGAATACGACATTAAAAATATCTTCTAAAGAATGAATCCTGCCCATTACTTTTCGATAACCCATGTTTTGGGGAAGAGATCATCTCAAAGCAAACAATTACAGATGTTGCTATGGTCAGAGTTATATATACATATGGCTATAGTTACACAGGGAAAACATTGAAAAACAAAGAGAAACTTGTTCAATGAGAAAATGCTCATTGTTGATCAGAAGAAGAGAAAAAGAAAGAACAATTCTGAATACTCAGTGTCAAATGTTTCAAAGATATTTTAGATCATTCATGGGAAATTATTGGTGTTGTAAATGATTGTGATTATGACCTGAGCAGAAGTATAACACTAAAATCAAAAAGGCATTTCCATATACAATCTTATTATTGGGAACCATATAAGTGCATGATAAGGGAATGCTATCCATTTTGAGGAGCTGTTTTATTGACTGTTTTGGTTTTTGTCCTCAGGTTTCTGGTGAGGCTTCTTAGTTATTGATTGTGTCTTAATTGCCAAGTTGAGAAGACTGTCCTACCTACTCCTTGAATTTAGACTTGGACATGCTTCTGTCATGTACTGAGTCACTTAACTCTTTCACTAGCTCATACTCTCTCAAATTTTACCCATCACTGAACCTCACCCAAGACCACAGTCCCTTTTCCCTCCCATCACCAAACCTTACTTGAGCAATTGAAAAGTACTATTGATATTATACAGTATCCTTGAGAACTGTATGCAAACATACCATTGATGAGCCCATTAAGTGTTAAATAATTAAATCCATTAAATAACTGGATGATTAGTATTTTAAATGCTTATATCATGAAGACACACTTAAGGATTGTTACAGAAGTTTATTGTTAATGATATTTCAAAAATGGCTGGGTTTTTTAAATATGGATATGGAATGCATAATTATTTTTCCCATTTAAAATACTAGGATATTAGATCATCTCTAAAAATACTACAAAAAAGCAAATTCTAGTGCCTACATTGCTATCCAACATTGTTTGGGAATATCTCAGATACAGATGAGGAATGCAGGCTGTAGGTAAAACTTTAATGATGTTGACATTTCTGGCGCCCACCCCCTTTATTTCAGGTGTGTAATGTATTGCACTGTGCTTTGATTTTTTTAGTTTTTAAAATCCTCATCTGAGGATATGTTTATTGACATTAGAGAAACATCAATGTGGGAGAAAAACATTGGTTGCCCTCTGTAGGTGCCCAGACCAGGGAAGGAACCAGAAAACTTGTTATGTGCCCTGATCAGAATGGAACCCGCAACCTTTGGTGCACAGAAGGATGCGAAACCAACTGACTCACCCAACCAGGGAACATTGTGGTTTTAATCTAATTCGTTCATTCATTCATTCATTCATTCTTTGTATTGCCATTTTATGTATGAAGAAACAGGTTTAGAAGAGCAATGTTACCTTCCCAAAGAGTTAGAAAGCAGAACCCACCTTTTCTACTGTGAAATTCACTTTCACACTAGAAGTGTCATCTTTTGCCTCATAGAAGAGATAACACCTCTTTTTTAGTCCAGCTCTTATGACGGTGCAATCTCCTCCAAATTTCACCTCCTTGGACTTCCTTCCCCCTGTGGAGGCCTTGGACACCCCAGGTGGACAGAAGTTCTGCATCTAGCTGCTCAAGAACACCCCCTCCATTCCATCTCTCTATCCTACCTCCTCTTCACTGCCCCTCTCATTTCCAGGCCTGGCTTCTACCCACCTGCCTCTATTTCCTTCTCAGATGAGATCGGGTGTGTTTGGGGCGGTATGGCTGTTGACTATTTCCTTCTCATAAAACTCTACTGACCCCCTCTGCTGATAATGTTAAAGTGCATGAGTCTCCTCCTGGTCATTTATATAACAAAAGATATAATACCTAAGTCAATACCTGTTAGCTTCTATTAATATTGCCCACCGTTATTTTAACACAAAGGTTCTCCTCAGTAAAACAGGCATAATACCTACCTTTCAGTGTTGTTTGTAGGATCCAAAAACACAATGTGGTGTGCTTAGCACAGTGCCTGATGATAATGAATACTCAATAGGTGGTCCCAGAATTCATGCTCCTTTCTAAACTACTTCCCCTCAAATTTGTTATTATTTCTGAGAAAACCCTGCAAACAGCTAAGCACTCAACAACCGTGGTTAGCTTCCTAGGGCAAAATGAGTTTTTCACTTCCTCGGAGATCTCCCAGCAATCTGCTCTCACAGGGATACAAGCCTGCACCGCTTACACCAGCTAAGCACCCGCCAGCCACACCCCTTCTTCAGGCCCCACCTCACGCCCTCCCTACATTAGCCCCGCCCCTCGCCCCAAACTGTTGCGGGGGCCGACCCCACCCCCCCTGGAGCTTCCACGTAGACATTCCGCTGTCCGGCTCAGTAGAGAGTACTTCCGGGTCGCTGAAACAGGTGCCTCAGGCCCCGCCCCTTCCCCCGGCTCTGAACCGACACTTCCGGCCACCTCAGGCCTTCCCTGTTTTTTTGTGTAGGTTTTGCTGTCTGCTCCCCAGGTCGTCGTGGCTCCTAGAGCACCCCTCACTCGCCCCCAGCGGCTCGTTTCTCATCCACGAGCTCTTTAAGGCTCGGAGCCAGTCGGTCTGAGGCCTGCGGCGGGCGCGGCAAGTGCGCGCAGACCTGACCCCTTGTGTCTCTGCAACTCCGTTGGGGCCGCCGCCACTGCCTCGGGATGCCGCGGCTGGGGTCCGCCGCGGTCTGTTGGGGTTGCAGGCTGCTCGCGCTGCTGCTACTGCTGTTGGTGCCGGAACCGGGCGGCGCCTCTGAGATCACCTTCGAGCTGCCTGACAACGCCAAGCAGTGTTTCTACGAGGACATCACTCAAGGCACCAAGTGCACCCTCGAGTTCCAGGTACACCAGGCTTTAGCGGTTGGTTCCGCGGCCCCAACTCTCAGTTCCAGGGTCCGGGAGTAATCGGCAGGTGCCCTCCTCCTGATCTTGTTTGTTAATTCTTTGGGTGATTCAAGAATCAGCTCTAGGTATCTGATTCAGGGCATTTGGCTTTTCTTTTCTAAACCTTGGGCTAGAGACATTTAAGACCAGATATTAAGATACATGAATCCCAGAAATGCTTTCCGTAGCTGTGACTTTTTACATTCTCGAGTGCCCTTCATTTGAGGGCCATTGAACTCTAATCCACACCTGTACTTCAAGTAAATTTGAAGTGTTGCCGACATCGAACTCCACTGCTTTTCAGTTTTTTCATTGTTATTAGAACTATTAGTTAATGTGGTGATCCTGTTACTGGAAGAGCATCATTCAAGGCCAGATAACCATCTGCCAAAGGTGTTGCAGAAAGAGTTGTTACAATAAATGAGAGGCCTCTTGTCATCTTTGGGAATATATTTTTTAAAAAACTTTATTTGGCAGAATGTAGTTTAAGTTGGTTAGAACAGTCTTCACTCTTTCTATTATTTTTAGTAGACTTGATTCTCATATTTGAGCAACTGTTCAGTGGTGGGTGCTGGTGATACAGAAGTGATCAGAAAGAACACTGGAGGGCGTTCTATTCATTCTTGATTCCCCACCTGTCCTACCCTGCTTTTCTTAATTAGTACCTGCTCATTCATCAAAACTGCTTTAAGAGCAGATAATAGGGGATATACTATCTGGTCTTTGGGATCTGTGAGGGCTTCCTTTAGTAAGTGATTTTAAAGATGAATTGTAAAGAATAAGTTCTACATACTTTGGTAAGGGAAAAGAGGGAGTGGGCTTTGCAGTGATACTATACTGTAGTAAGGGGGACTGAGAATTTGAAGACCATAGAGAGGTCCTACATATTTGGGAATAAGCCAGAAAGGAGAGGAAGGGGTGTCAGGGGTGCCAAACCATTAGTGCCTTGCTGGCTGTGATAAGAATTTTAGTTTTTCCTATGAGTATGGTAAGCTATCACAAGGTTGTAAGGAGTGCAGTGACATGACCCAATATTTTTTGGTGGTTATATGGATATTGTGCAGGTAGAGAAGGTATTTTAGAATGGGTACACAGACTGCTTAGGGAGGCTGTTGTAGTGGTTCAGGCTCAGACTAGGTCTAGGATGATAGCTATGGGGAAGGAGAAAAGTGAAAGGACTGGAGATAATTCAGCAGGTAAAATCCGTGGGACGTGATGATTTGACTACAGTGAGGGAGGGAGAGAAGGCTAAGGATGACCCTTAGGCTTGTTTAACTTCCTGGAGTAGGACCAAGGGACGGAAAAGAAGATAGCAGGAATAGTAATATAAGTTGTCAGCAAAAATCTTATTTGTTTATATTTAACAAACATTCTGGATCCTTATATGTGTAAGACACTGTTCTTGGTGCTGGGAATACTACCACTACTACTGTTATGGGCTAAAAACAACGCCTGTTATGTGGCTGACAGTATGCCAAGTGTATCAGGTGTATTACTTAATTCTCTGAACAACACAATATGAAATAGGTATAGTTCTTATTCCTTTTTTACTGATGAAGAAACTGAAGCTTCCATAATTTAAAATACAAGATCATAAAACAGCAAGTAGCAGAATCAGTATGCAGTTCTAGGTTAGTTTCTTTCCTTTTTTTTTTTTAAGATTTTATTTATTTATTTTTAAGAGACAGGAAGGAAGGGAGAAAAAGAAGGAGAGAAATACTGATGTGAGAAAATATTGATCAACTGCCTCTCATAGGTGCCCCCACTGGGGATGAACCCACAACCTTTTGCTTTGTGTGAGTCATACCAATCAGGGTTCCAGGTTAAATTCTTTGCTTTATTATTCCTCCCAAAGATAAATAAGACTCACTTTGAGCTCAGAGGGTCCCTTCCTGAAGCAGTTTTTAGTTATCTGAATCGTTTTAGATGGGAAAAGGGGAGGTAACAAAGTCTTTAGTCTTTTGTTTCTTAATAACCAGCTTAAAAGCAATATTCCAAAAGGGGAGTGGCAAAACTTTGCCCCCCTCCTGGCTCCCTCCCTTCAGCCCCCCATTATATTTCTGACTGAAGGAAGAAGGATCATTGGGAAGTTTCGCTGAGGGGCTAGTGTTTGTTCTGAGTCTAGAGGGATAAATAGGAGTTATAAGTCTGCAGAGAGGAAAAGGACATCCTAGGCAGATGTGTTATGTTTATAAGACAATTCCAGTGGGCCTGGAATTAGCCTGAGCTGGCACTGAAATACACTAGGTAATATTGTTGCTTTGATCTAAGGGCTTTAGGGGTGGTTTGTAACAAGTTTGTCGACATTGTTTATCAGTAATAGTGAGATTGATGATTTGCACCTGGTCTTTGTGAGACCTGCCCAAAGGCTTGGTATTAAGTCTGGTTACCTATCAGAAAGGTACCTGTGTGGCCAGCAAAATATAAAAAAACTGAGCCAGTACTCTTTTGGGCTCACTGGTTCCAAGGTGTTCCTTGTACACCTGGTGGTTCCTGATCAGGGAGGGAGGATTTGTCAACCTCTCACACAGGGAGGCCAAAGAATCCCACACCTAACCTCTCCTGACCTGTTTCTGTGAGACAGCTTTTAGCTGTGAGGTTTTGGTTTTCTATAATAAACTGGATTTGTAAGCATTGTCATTTTGGATCCTGTGATTCTTCTTCAGCAAACAAATCCTGTTTAACTGTTAGCAAAGGTATAAAGCAAAGATTTCTTCAAAGAACTTCTGGCAGTCTGATATTTTTGGAACACAGAATGATAAAGGGTATAAAAGATGTGCTAAGGCTACCTAGAGGAGGTACAAGGGAATGGTATTCCATTGTTAACAGGATTGGATATTTCTGTTGGGGAAATCAAAAGGGGGTTTCCAAAAGGAAGTGAGATAATCAAAAGGTTTTAGGCAAATGGGGGATGGAGAAGGGTAGGGCGGTTGCCCTCACCTCCAGGAGACATGTGGGGATGGGGGTGCTACTGGCAAATAGTGGATAGAGACCAGAGATGCTGCTAAACATGCTATAATGCACAGGGCAACACAGTGCCCTAGGCCCTTTATTCTAGGGTCTAGAACAAAGAATGACCCAGCTGGAAATAGTTTAATCAAGGTTGAGAAACACTTGAGTAGAGGGATGAGAGATTGGGTTGTGGGAAGAACATTTAAGAAGTTGTGGCAATAGTCCTGTCTGGATGGTGGATTAGGAATGAAAAAGATGGGATGAATTTGTGAGAGGCAATAACATCAAGAGATTTCTGTGATTTAAGTGGACAGGTAGGGACACTTAATTTGGGATCATTCCATATTTCTATCTTATGGATCAGACAGGTTGTCAAGAGATACTTTTATCTGAAGAATGAGATTAGTTTTTTTTTTTTTAAGTTTGTTGCAAGAAATGTGACATGATCAGTTCTGGTTCTGTTTATTTTGTATGTCTGTATCTGACTATTCCAAGTACAATGGTCAATATGAATAATTGGTATATAAAAATGATGTCATTATTTTCACCTGGAAGAAAAGTTGTTGACTTTTGGGGAGAGGAATAAATGCCCAGTTGATAAGACACTTTTTATGTGAAACATTATATCTGTATATTAACTATACACAGTTTTACAGTTTCCTAAATACATAATTTTATCTATCAAAATGATCTTGTAACATAGTTTATTCATCATATCTTAAGAGATGAAAGGTTACATAAGTAACCAATTTTTCTTTGAAGTCTGAAGTTTGATCTCTTGAGTTCTACAGATCTACAATGTCAATATTATGCTAACCAAAAGTGTTCAGGCTTGAAAATAGAGACTTGTACCATCTAGTCTCATGTTGGTTGGGTACCCATTACCCTGTGCTTCTTCTCCCGTCTCCTCTTTTTTCCCACTCAGTCCTTTCTCTTATAAGGAAGCCTTCCTTCTCTTTAATCCTTTCTCCTTTTTGTCTGTTATTATGATTATCCAATTACATCAGTGGGGGGGGGGGGGCTCTCTGCCTGCAGGGCCCCACCTGGCTGCCACAGATGAGAGTAAGTCTACCAAGACATGATCTGCTTGGGGAGGAAAGGTGGCTGATCTCTCAAAGGAGAAGGGCCTTTTCCTCAGTGGGCTTTTATTGGGTTCCTTTTGCACAGGAATACAGGTAAAGCTCTTTAATCATTATCAGGCATTATCAGATAAAGATAACAAAGAACTGCAAGGGCCTATTTTGAGTCAGGGTCAGATAGCTAAAGAGCTATAAAACTTTGAGGTACCAACTCACTTCTTGCCTGGACCCTTATTTAATTGATAACATTCTAAACAAAGCAAGTTTCACAGGATTTTATGTATTCTTTCTTAGGCCTGATTGCCCTGGAGAACCTCCCATTCCTGCCCAGGGCAGCATGGCATTGTTTCAGGCTTAAATCAGGCAGGGGAAGTACGGCAGCCAAGAGATTAGGAGGCTTCTTGCACACAGAATGAGGACTCAGGCTACATCAAAGCCAAGGGGTAAGGGTCCATCACCCCCTTTCTCCATAGACCCCCCCCACGTCCTTCCCTGAGGGCCTCTTTATAACCATGCCTGTCTTAGATTGTCCTTCCCTTGAGGAATCTTACTCATCATTGGCTAACCAGCCATCAGCCCACCAGTCATCCGCCTGAGGCTAAGCAGGGTAAAGTAAAAGGGGGCAGAGGCAGTGCCCCTGCCAGAGAGATAAGCTTTGTCTGCTTAGTGGCTTATGGTCAAGGTCTCTCACTCAGCCTTAGCCATGGGGGGGAGGGGGGATGACAGCTTCTGAAACCAGGCAGGGTGGTTCCCAACACTTCAGGAAAAGTCTCCCCCTCCTCTCATCATGTGGACCACCCAGGCTCTGCAGATTGTAACTGATTAAGCATAGGTCTTTGAAAATAGCTCCAGCATCATCTTCAGAAATATTTCATCTAGTGTGCTTGCTCTTAAATACAATTTTCCCAGGTAAAAGATTTTTTTGTGTTTCCTTTAGGTTTCTCTTGGAAACAAGTTTATCAATGATGATAATACTCTTAGAACAGCCCAGAAGTCTATTCAATTTATAATGTTGTTTAAAATAGAATATGGAGCCCTAGCTGGTGTAGCTCAGTGGTTTGAGCATGGTCCTGCGAACCAGACAATCGCAGTTCGATTCCCAGTCAGTGCACATACTGGGGTTGCAGACCCGTTCCCTGCAGGCCAGTTCCCAGCAGGGGATGCACGAAAGGCAACCATACATTGATGTTTCTCTCCCTCTCTCCTTCCCTTCCCCTCTAAAAGATAAATAAATAAAATATTTAAAAATAATAATAATAAAATAAAATAGAATATGTATCAAATTCTATATAATTGATCTATAAAAGAATTTAAACAATCTATTTGTGATTTGGCAGTAAAATTAGTTTGAGTTCTATGATGGACATATGTGTGGGGTGTTACCCTAAAGACTGGCCTACTATACTACTTCACTGTCCCTGTGTGTACCTTGAAGATACTCATGGGAAACTAGGTGAAAAAAAATTGGGAAAGGAAAACATTACATGGCACTAAGCTTAAGGGTTAAAATGATTTTGGAGTTCAAGTTTTATCTGAACTCAGTTTCTCAGTTTGTCAGATGGAGGGGTGGGAAAAACCCCTCTGGTAGGATTATTTGGGAGAATTAAGTGATATAAGAGATCTGCGTTAACTAGAATAGTTGTCTGTCTAGTGAGTTCCCTCTCTCCTATTATATAGAAATATGTTCGGTTTTCATAAATCTTTTAGTTGAACTGAAATCTGCCTCCCGAGTTCCATCCACTGGTAGAAATGAAAAAAAATGTAAAATTATCTGTGACGATAAAGGTCCTTAGCCTATAACCTTACTGCCATTTTAACAAGAAATCTGGGTATTTCTAAAACTTGTTGATTGCACTCATTTCTTCTTTTTTCTCTTGTCTTTTTGTAGGTGATTACTGGTGGTCACTATGATGTAGATTGTCGATTAGAAGATCCTGATGGTAATGTGTTATACAAGGAGATGAAGAAACAGTATGACAGTTTTACCTTCACAGCCTCCAGAAATGGGACGTACAAATTTTGCTTCAGCAATGAATTTTCTACTTTCACACATAAAACCGTGTATTTTGATTTTCAAGTTGGAGAAGACCCACCTTTGTTTCCTAGTGAGAACCGAGTCAGCGCCCTTACCCAGGTAAATAAAAGTCAGTAGTGTAATGTTGGTATGCGTAAAGGGAGAAAATGCATAGCTTATATGCATTAACCTGTTGATAAGCACAGAATTTCGACTTTACCACTTTATTATTAAGACTTAATTCTTTATCATGAGTCTTTATCATTAAGGCTTATCTTAATTCTTACACTAGGTTGGGCATTTCACAGAGAAATTCAGGCTTTCAGTGAAGATCTATGGTAAAAGATTGGATGAATTTTTTTAAAAGCTTTAAAATAGGAATTTTTAAAAAAGCTTTAAAAGTTTATCACTTAAGTAGAATCATCAATGGCAAAGGAAGTTTAGGATGTCCAAACAGTGTTCCAGCATTCTGAAGTATTTTCTGTAATTAAGGGAGGAATGTTGCTAGTGTAACTTCACAGATTGGTATAACTAGAAGCAAAATGATGCCTTAAATATATATAAAGATTACACAGATGGTTTTATACAAACATTTATGTTATTCAAGCTGCTGTTAAAATAACTTTTGCTGTAAATTAAGGTAAAATACTAAAAGATTATTAAGTCATGTAACAAAAATAGTTAAGGAAGCAAAATTGAGTTTTATTTTGAAGCATAGTTTAGTGAGAGAAAGATAGTAAAGGAGATTTAAAGTCAGTGAACAGATATTGCTCTGGTGATGAAAGGGCTATTTTAGTTCTCGTTCAGAGACATTATGAGCTTAGATCAGATCTAAAAGATAATCAGTTAGGTATTCAAAGGAATTATTTAACAACTGCTTGTTAAAACCTTAAACTGATACAGTATTTCATTGTTCCCAGGTTCCAGCAAGTCCTTTGGCCAAAGTCATGGGATGATAGAGTCAGTTTTTAAGAATGTATAAGAGCACTAATTCATAAACTTATTGTAGGCTTTAATAAGGTGTATTCACGTGTTGTTATTTTTAGAAATGTTCTTTTTATTTTAGCATCCTGTGTGAGTAGCACTTTGCTTTATAAAATGATTTTTCTTTCAAGTCATGGTTTATAACTTAGTCCTCATGAATTTTAATTTGTATAAGAAAGTTTGCTCTCAAAACCCTAAGTAGATAAATATGCAAAATGACTGGTCATAAAACAATTAGTATCACTTAATCTCCTTTATTTATATTGCATTTTTATAAATCTTTTCTTAGTTTTATTTTTCTACTTTCAAAAAGCTAGTAAGTCTCTTCTACAATAGGGATACTATAAAGCAGCTGTTGATACTTTGAAATTGAAAAATATTATCAGCTAATAAGTGTAGAATAAATAATAGAGTTTTATTAAATCACCATTTCTTAACTATTAATAAAATGATGAATCTAGAGTAGGCACTAATCACCAGTCACTGCTAAAACCATTAGGTGACAGGCAGATGGGAAACCTTATAACAGGTAGATAAGAGTGATTATCACCTAAATCTAATAATATTTCACAAGTGAAGAGATAACTAGACGTTACATGTGTTCTGATAATAGGCAATTGCCTATGAGGTGTTCCCACTAAGAACATTACACCTGAATCTCATCAAGGCTATATAGCTCCAACTATGTTTATAAGAAACATGGAAGATAGAGGAACACCATGGAAATACAATTAGCAAAATTCAGGAAGTGGAAGATGCTTCCCGAATCTTCCCGAACTGAGGCAAGATTGATGCCTCAGTTTCTTCAATAAATAGAGATATAGGAAGGGAAAAACGAAGGAAGAGAACCTAAAGATTAAAGAAGACCCAAAAGACGTATCAGCCAAATCATTGTGTTGATCTTGTTTGGATTCAGATTTGTGAACAACTTTTGAGGCATTTGGGAAATTTGAATGGCAACTTTATATTCAATATAAATTAAAGGAATTATTTTTACTTTATATGTTATAATGCTGTTGGGGTTCCATTTTTTTAAACTATTATCTTTCAAAAATAAAAATAAAGTAAAAATATAGCTGAAATGATAAAATATATGGAATTTGCTCTAAAATAATTGGAGTGGTGAGGAGAATTGTTGGGGAATATAAATGGAACAAGATTAGCCATGTGTTAATAATTACGGAAGTTCTTTGTTCTGTTCTCTATACTTTTGAATATGTATGAACATTTCCATTCTAAAAGTACAAAGAAGAAAAGGGAAATGAAACCATCTGAAAAATTATATCGAATCTATGCAGTTAGTCCTTTGATTTCTGTATTTTCTCCAATCCAGATGTTCTTAATCCATAACCCATGGTCAGGCTTCAAGGAATCTTTAAACAGTCTGAATTTGTGTCAAATCCTTGTTTTCATGCATATTTTCCAGGGGAAGAATCCTTAGGCCACATATTTTGAGAATCTATAGAAAGCAAAGAAATGCTGCAAGCAGCTCTCTAGCCTCTTACCACAAATTAGAAATTACTCATTTTAGCAGTCATTTAGAAAGATTAGTTTTGCTAATCTTTCATTCCTAAGGGCCTGACTGAAAAACAGAACAGCAAAAATGTTTGAGTATTCTAATAGGTAAATTCCATCTTATACTTTTTTAAATGCACCTTTAATGGAATATTTTTATAATTATTTCTTTTATGCATAATTTGGTAGAACTTTATTGACTATTTGAATTATTTTCTAATGTTTACTTTCCTTAATTAAAATTAAGACATTGTTTTTTGGTTTGTGAAATAAAATAACTATATAATAAACCATGTATTTCATCACCAGGATTAAGTTTTGAGCAACAGAGAAATATTAAGCTCTGGTTTACTTAAAAAAATTAGACATTTAACCCTTCTCAAGTCAGATGGTATAATTAATGTATTAACAGTAAGGTGTCTTCAGATGAAGGCTCCTAGACTGATTACACAGTGAAACTGAAACTTGTATCCCATTGAGAACATATATATTGGTTTAGCTCACTGACTTGAGGGAAAAGATTTAGTTAGCAAATTGGTAAATGTAAAAAAAGAAAAAGGATATTTCAACTCTGGCATGTTATTTTCAGATTCAACTATTTTTATGCCATACTTGGAATTTTATAATCTGTTCTGCCCAATCTCTTCCTCCTAATCCTTCCTGTTTGGGGAATCTGGGTTTGTGATTTTATAGCCCCAAATCTTACCTGAGAAGTATTTCTGCTACCTTGAGCTTGGTGTTCCATCTTACAGATGCCACAGCTCTGCCATTTAGTCTGCAGCAATCGGCTGCTTATGGGATCTGACCTACCAGTTGTACTAGTGGGAATGAGCAAAGGGAGTAAGGGTTGCATTGCCAGGACCAGTGGCATAAATGCGTGAATGAATAAATTCCAATTTAGTAGGAAATTAATGAAATAAAGAATTAAGATCAAATGAAAAGATGACTATGCTACATGAATTGAACAGAAAGTATTAAACATATAACTGGAAATATTTCTCTTTAGATGGAATCTGCCTGTGTTTCGATCCATGAAGCTCTGAAGTCTGTCATTGACTATCAGACTCACTTCCGTTTGAGAGAAGCTCAAGGCCGAAGCCGAGCAGAAGATCTGAATACAAGAGTGGCCTACTGGTCAATAGGAGAAGCCCTCATTCTTCTGGTGGTTAGCATAGGGCAGGTTTTTCTTCTAAAAAGCTTTTTCTCAGATAAAAGAACCACCACAACTCGTGTTGGATCATAACTACGTTTTGAGAATTGATGCACCATTGCCACTGTAATATTGCTGTCCTCTAATTAATTTTAGATACTGAAGAACTTAATATTGGCAACATTTTAAAAACCTTACTCGTATACTTATTTGGGGGGATGTGTGATGAATATCCCCAAACTGTGGAAAGGACACCTTTTTTTATTTGTAAAGGTATAAAAACTTTGGAACTTACTTTGGGCTATTCATGTTAAATATTCAACACCAACGATCTATACTTTTCTTGGTTGTTTATATCTACTCTTCGCACACTAAACTTTGGTATTTGATTCCTTTTTGCCATTTAAAAATACTTTTCTTATAGGTAGTGGATATTTTTTAAACCTTCAATTTAATATCTACATATGTTGTGGAGGAAGAAAATTGCCTTTTAATTGTTTATAGTAAATAAGGTTTTGATTTTCAGAAAACCAAATGTGATTAGCTGTAGCCCAAGCCCTATTCTGCACTGTTTAATTTTTATGGGAGGAAAAGTCTACCATAGAAATGTTAATATTGATATAATTTTAAATTGATACATCATGGTATAACTTATTTTTCACTAGCTTGGAAAATGTCAGGTTTTTGTTTCAGGGGGTTTTGATTTATAACCAGATGTTATTTTTTTCATAAATACATTCTTACCACACAGAAAATAGTGTGTTTCAGTAACATCATGGAATTTAAACAGGCCTTAAAAATCAGACTGTCATACCAGATAGAATAAATACAGCATAATTTCAGATACTTCAGTGTCTTATAGTGTAGGAGCAAATGAGATTAAGAAAAAGTTTAGTGAGTTACCTACACACATTACATTTTCAGTGCTTTTACAAAGAAAAAAGGTGATCTGTTTCATTTAAACATTAAATTGGCTGGTTCTTGCCCTTATGTGGCTTCAATGTTTTTTAGTCATTCCCAGTTTAAATTGACAGTTATAATATTAGTATCTTAAAAGTGCCATACATTTAATCCCAATAGGTGTGATGCACTGAGAAGTTAGTTTTTTTGGATTTTTTTCTTTTCTTTCTCTTTTGTGTTGCACATGTAATTTGTATAATCTCTGGTTAGAATCCCTAATATGACTTAAAAATTTAGAACACTGTGTGTGTTTTTTATTTTATAATCTTCATTGATTGTACTGCATTTAATGAATATTAAATAGCTCATACTCTGTACACTATATGATTTAGAATGTCTTTGTATTTTATAACTTGTATAGATTGAGCTGACTGAAATACAATTTTGTTTTAAGTATTCTAAGATATAACCCAAGATAGTACAAAATTGTATAGGTGTTTAAAGCTTTTCTGCTCTTAAAAAAAATGCAACTGCTTTCTGTCATGCCTCCCTCCCTCACCCAAAGTTGATTAAGTGCGAACAAGACTTATATTGTAGAGACTTCAATATGTGGTACTATAGAATACTGATTACTGATTAGGTAGCAGTTCTAGTCACCACTACTGACTAAAAGTTAACGCAATTTTAAGCTGTCTTAAAATGCATATATACACTACTGCATGTAAGAGCAAAAGGAATTAAAGTTGTCATGCTGGCTAATTTCAAATGCTGTGGTGTAGCAAAGGATAAACGTATTTTCAACTTCAGCTCTTTAATTCTAAAATATTTGAAGACCAAATGGTTAATTCTTAATAACAGATTAAGAACTGAAGTTTAAAATTTTGCAGCTTTATCTATTTGGATTCTTATATTGGAGTTGCCCTGCAGCTTTGTATGTCCCTCTGTATTTAGGTTTGAACGTTTTCAGCACTAATGTTAATGTGGTTCATAGCACGGATGTATGTGAAATATCCTTTCTGGCTACCTGTCTGCTCTGTTATGTTCAGATACTTAGACCATAATTTAGCAGAGTCAGGTACTATTAGTGTGCCGAGTTTGGCATAGATAATGCAGTTATTTCATCTGCGCCTGTCAACACTTCTTAATATTAGACTATTTCTACAAATAACTTTTGATGAAACTCTTGAAATATATTAAAATGTTTGAAATCACCACTGTTACCTGTACAAAATAGTACAGGCTTAGTCTAGTCTGTATTAACTGGTTAACATTTGATGGCTGTCTATACTCAACTGGGTATGTATATATATAAATGAAAGAATACATATCTATACAGGCATAAATGTTAAGTAAACTTTTTTCTTCCTCCTAATATATAAGTTGTAGCTCATCTTTTTTCTTTAATTCTTTTGTAACTTGATGTGACAGTTTGAATTTCCCAAATATTTATATTTGGACATATGGCTCAGAATATATATTTAAACATCATTAGCTGTATATATTTTTTAAGTAAATAATGGAAAGGGACTTGATATGCAAGTTTATACTAAAATTTCAGCTGTGAAGATATGATTACTTTGCTAATAATCAAAACCTTTTTTCTAAAAAGACAAATGGTGTGTTGTTCGTAACTTTCACTCTGGCTTGATGCTAATCAACTTTGAAAATACAATGGACTGAAAAGCAATTTTATTCTTTGAAAGATTTTATTTAAATCTGTACTATCCATATTTGCTTCAGTTTATAAGTGTGTAACATTGATAGTTAAATAGAATAAAGCAGATCCTATGACTGTTTTCAAAAATTAAATTAATATATAAATAAATCAGAGGGGTTTTTCATTTATTTTTGGAAAAAACAGATTTCTCTAGACAGATCACAGTTCTGTAGGATTGCCTCAGTCAATTCTGGAGAATAAAAAAAAATCTTTCCACATGATTTGTTTTTGTCAGGATATAAATTTTTTTAAAGTTCCTTGGATGAACTTGGAGCTTGGAGTATATTTTTGCAGCAAGAGAGTGATTATTTACTTGGTTTTTCATCAAAACATCTTAGGGACTGGGCAAGAAAATTAAAGAAGAGAAATACAGTTATCCCCCACTTTTCAAAAGTTCATGTATGCTGCTTCGCTTTACAAAAGATCTGTACTGCATGTACCTGTTTTCATAACTGGAAGAAATCCAGAGGATTTTCCTTTTACAAGAAACGGTGAAGAGTGAACATCATTCAGCATTTGTCTTTCAGGGAGCCATTGTAGAGGTAGCACACACCCTGAGCAGCGTGAGGGTCTCTGCTTCTGTTCTGTGTTAGTGTTCTTTAGGTTTTATGTGTTATTTGGTAGGTTATCTTGTGGGTCTGGGAACACTTAAAGTTTTTTCCATATAAGTGGTAATTTCTTCTTTGCTTTCCCTCATTTCTGCTTAAGGAAAGTTTTCATAGGAACATTACTTTTTCAGATAGCAGGGGAAATTTGTACCACCTCTAAACTGCCTCAGTTTAACATTTTTAACATGTTTTGCCTTTTTACTGAAAGTTTGGGTGAAAGCAGTTAAGCCTTCAGTTCTCTGAGAGGCTCTTAGTTTTTAAGTAAATTAACCTTAGGTTGTATAATTCCAAGGTGCCTCAGTTTTTTTCTTTGCCTGTATTAATGTAGTTGTAGGAGACATCCTAGTTTCTGGGCACAATTCTACAAAAATAAAATAACAGTTATTTTAGGTTAACATTTATTGAATGCTTACCCTGTGCCAGGTGCTAAATATTTTACTTGTATGGATACATGCCATCTTTGCAATAATCCTGTGAACTAAGGAATTCCCATTGTGTAGGCGAGAAAACACAAAAACATGAAGAGGTTAGGAAAGCTGCCCACAGCACAGTAGTTGGCAGAATCTGAATACAAACTATTGCAACTGGCTCCAGAGCTTTCTCAACCACCAGGCGGTGTTGCCTTACAAACACCAGTTAAAGGATAGATCTCTGAAGGTTTTAACTGTCTTGATTTCAGTGTAGCTCAATATTAGTTCAGAGCTTTACTGTCAAATTCAAATCATGGTTTTGTGATAGTCTGCTAGAAGTTTCAAAAATGAACAAGATAGTCTGACTTCCAGAAACATAACTTAGTTTAGGAAAGCTGGATAATTATATGAGCAAGTAATGTTATATTAAGTCATGAAGGAGCCATTCAGGGGCCACCTTGGCCACTAAGGCATTTATAGGATGCTATCAGAGGAAGAAATCACAGGGTCCAGCAGAAGTAAGGTTTGCTTAAGTGAGGTTGGTAGGGTATATGAATGTCTTGCATGAGATGAACAGCAATATGAACATTTCACCTAAAGTGTCATGCTGTGCTTGGTTGTGATACTGTGCTTGGGTGTGATATGTTATACAATTACATCCTTATGATTTTATAGTAAAAAAATTTGTAATAAAAAAGGGGCATTATTTCTGCTGGACCCTGTATATAGGTTGGAAGACTCATCCCAAAAAGTTTAACTCTGTCTACCCACAGGGGAGGTCCATGGTTGTCTAGCCAGGCCAACAACTGAGTGAAGTAAACTCTAATTTACAGATTAGCCAGTACTCATTGCTACAGGTTGGAAAAATATGTTCTTTAACTTTGCTAATAAAGGTGATGATCTCTTGTCCATCTCAGTTGTTTCCAAAATCTGGAGGAAAATACAGAATGTTATCACTAAACTATCAAATGTTCTATTTTTTACTGTTTTTTTTCCACTTTATATGTAAGATGTCGTTAGAAATGACCACATTCCTTCTTGAGATTGAGAAGTGACACTGATCTGGCATAATCTGTTTTTAGTGTTGGTATTTGCTAGTGATTACTCCTACCTTAAAAAGAATTTGAGAAATAATGGTTCTAAGAGTAAATCCATCCATCATCCCACCATCCACTTTGATGTTTTTCAGTTATTTTTATAGATATATGTACATGTTTTTAAAAAATTGGTATTATTTATAACAAATTTCCAAACTTGAAAATTGTGAAATCTGCCATAATACAGAAGAGGGTATTAAATGCGTACAGATTAAAGAGAAGTAAAATTACAAAGCACATGCTGATATAACCAATGCTCAGTTTAGGAAATTGAACACTGCTAGCACCGCAGCAAAATGTTCCTATGTATCTTTCCCTGATCACATACCTGAACTCCACAGAGATACCAATGTTCTGCTTGTAATGAAAATAATTTTCATATTTAAAAAAATTTTTACCAGTTATGTATAATAAATCTTCTCAAACTGCTTTTTAAAATAACTTTCAAAGATCACAGATACTTTTAGAAATGCAAAATCTCATGCTCAAAGATTTTGGCAACATCAAACTCTCACTTGTGCTTATCTCTGAATCAGCCTGTAACAACAGTTCAGTGCCATCTGTAGACCACACTTTGAACAGCACCGATAGCTACATTCCTGAAAAATATTTTTTTAACCAGGTAAAAAGTAAACTTTAATAAGTAAAATTTAATGAGTAAAAAATTCTGCTTAATAAAGAGAGTATTAGTGTATCATACTGTGACTTTGTTTTGCCAAGTCACCCATGTTGTTGCATATGGCTGTGGATTGTTTCGTCACTGTCCATTACATGAGTGTACTATACAGTTACGTGCTTTCTACTTAACAGCGTTCGGATTGTTTCGGGTTTCTTTGCTGTTATGAACAAATCCACTATGAACATTTTTGTACATGTGTCATATTGTACATGTGTATGAACTATTGAGAATACATCTAGGAGTGGAATTATTTGCTTATAGAATGTGTGTATCTTCATTTTTACTGGGTAATGTCTACCTTTCTTAAAGCAATTGTATCAATTATTGCTTTCCCCAGCATTGTTAGAAGGTTCCACTTTTGGTATTGTCAGACTTGGAAACTTGAAAATCTTCTGGGTATTTCTGTTATTTTTATAGATGTATGTATATTTGTTAAAGAATATACTGCATCATTGTTAATCTGTATTTCCTTGAGATTATTTTTCTCATGGGTTTACCATTTTGACCTTCTCTCTTGTAAACTCCCTATTTAAATTATTTGCCCATTTTTAAAAACAGGATTGTTTGACATTTCTCTATTAACAGGATTCCTTCATGTATTCAGGAGACTAATCCTTTGGTTATAACTAGTTCAAATATCTTCTCAGTTTGTTTTTATTTTTTTCTTCCTAGTGAAATGTATCACTCTTTTTCTGTATTGGTGTTTCTGTATCTTGTTTACGAGAGGTTTCTCTACCCTAAGGTCATGAATATCTTTTCCTATGCTGCATTCTAAAATATGTGTATTTTGTGTTCTACTGAATTGAGTTTTGTACAAGATAAGATAGGTAACCAGGTTTCTTTTTAAATTTCTTAGCAGCTCATCTGTATTGATTTGGAATGCAATTTGATCATCTAGTAAGTGCCCATATTTACACGGGGTCTGTGTTTCTGGGCTTTCTGATCTATTCCATTGATTAGTTAGTCCTTACACTAGTAACATACTGTATTAATGACTAAACCTTTTAAAAGTTTTTTTTTAATGGATTTCAGAGACAGAGAAACATCAATTTGTTCCTCTTATGTATGCATTCATTGGTTTATTCTTACATGTACACTGACTGGGGATGGAACATACAACCTTGGAGTATCAGGACGATGCTCCAACCAACTGAACTATTCAGCCGGGGCTTAAATTCTTGTTATTGGGGAAAACAGGTCTTATTTTGGCTATCTCATTTTTTGCATTTTTGTACAAAGTTGAGCATTAACACAAGTATCAGTAAAATAAGTCCCTTAGGCTTTTGGTTGGAATTGTATTTAATTTGTGAATAATTTCCTCTTATAATAGTACATTTTCCAGTGAATGAACATATCCTTCTATTGTTAAGGTCTTAGATCTTTTGATGAAGCTTTGTAATTTTCTTCACAGAAGTATATATTTATGTATTTTATTAAATTTCATTTTCTCGTTTTTAATATTTTTGATGCTATTATAAAAGGTAACTGATTTTTTACTATTTTTTGCTGTTGCTGCCATATTGATATATAATTTTTAATTTGATTTTTTTAATTCAGTTCTGACAATTCATCTGTAGATTCTTGTGGACTTCATGTACACAATTGCATCATCTACAAGTCAGGACAAATTTGTCTTTCTGTTCCCCAATACCTTCTGTTTCTTTTTTTTTCTTTCTTGTCTGATTGCATTTGCAGGGATCTTCATCTAGTAGGATGTTGAATAAAAGTCATAAGAGGCTTTTTTGTTCTGTTGCTGTTCTCTGGGAATGCTTTCAAGGTATCCTATAAGCAATTTATGGTATTTTTATTAAATTTAGAACTTTCCCTGCTATTCTAAGTTTGCTAAGATTTGCAGACTTACAAGTTGAATATTATCAAAAGTGTTTCTGGACTTTTTGAGATAAATAATTTTTTCCACCTTTATTCTCTTAATATGTGGTCAGTTGCACATATTTGTTTCCTATCATTAAGCCCACTTTCTTTTTTTTTAATTTTAATTTTTTAAAATATATTTTATTGATTATGCCATTACAGTTGTTCTATTCCCCCCTTCATTCCCCTCCATCCTGCACACCTCCTCCCCCACCATTCCCACCCTTTAGTTTATGACCATGTGTCTCAAGTTCTTTACATTCTATATTTCCCCTACTATTCTTGCCCTCCCCCCTATCTATTTTCTACCTACCGTCTATGCTACTTATTCTCTGTACCTTCTCCCCCTTTCTCCTCCTCCCACTCCCCTGTTGCTAACCCTCCATGTGATCTTCATTTCTATGTTCCACTCCTGATCTAGCTATCCTCTTAGTTTGCTTTTGTTTTAGGTGTGGTTGTTAATAACTGAGTTTGCTGTACTTTCACTGTTCATATTTTTATCAGCTTTTTCTTAGATAAGTCCCTTTAACATTTCATATAATAAGGGCTTGGCAATGATGAACTCCTTGAATTTGATCTTATCTGAGAAGCACTTTATCTGTCCTTCCATTCTAAAGGAAAGTTTTGCTGGAAGAGCAATCTTGGATGTAGGTCTTCGGATTTCATGACTTGGAATACCTCTTTCCAGCCCCTTCTTGCCTGTAAGGTCTCTTTTGAGAAATCAGCTGACAGTCTGATGGGAACTCCTTTGTAGGTGACTGTCTCCTTTATCTCTTGCTGCTTCTAGGATTCTCTCCTTCATTTTAATCTTGGCTAATGTAATTATGATGTGCCTTGGTGTGTTCCTTCTTGGGTCCAACTTCTTTGGGACTCTCTGAGCTTCCTGGATTTCCTGGAAGTCTGTTTCCTTTGCCAGATTGGGGAAGTTCTCCTTTATTATTTGTTCAAATAAGTGTTTCCACTGGTGGCTATTCCTCTTCCCCTTCTGGTACCCCTATAATTCGGATGTTGGAGCGTTTAAAGATGTCCTGGAGGTTCCTAAGCCTCTCCTCATTTTTCTGAATTCTTCTTTCTTCATCCTTTTCTGTTTGGCCATTTTTTTCTTCCTTCTGGTCCACTCCTTTGATTTGAGTCCCAGTTTCCTTTCCATTACTATTGGTTTCCTTTGCATTTCCCTTCATTTCAGTTAGTTTAGCCTTCATATGTTCCTCTAATTTGTGACTAAAATCAACCAGTTCTGTGAGCATCCTGATCACCAGTGTTTTGAACTGTGCATCTGAAAGTTTGGCTATTTCTTCATTGCTTAGATTTATCGGCTCTGGGGCTCTGAGTTATTCTTGAGCCATATTTTGATCTGTTCGTGCCTGTTATGTATGAGGAGAGGAGCCTTAGTTGTTCACCAGGGCGGGGCCACCCAGGTCGCTTGTTTGTGATGCTGTATGTGGGGGCAGGGTCAGAGAGGGACAATGGTGGTCCCCTCTGCTGCTTCTCGCCACTGGGGCCTGCACGGTCTGTCTCACTGCTTGCTCCTTCACTGGTTTATCTGCACACAAATGTGTGACCATGTGCAGCCCTCAGTGGGTCCATTGCCTTGCGCCCTCAGTGGGTCCGCCCCGCTGCTACTCCACACCTGGGATCCACCCACGGCTGCCAGCGCTCCTGGGTCATGCACCTGGGTAGGTCCAGTGGATCTTTCCTGCCTGATCCTGCCCTGCTGCAGGCTCTGCCCCTTTTACTGGTTTGGCTGAAGGGTTCGTTGTGGTCAGACTTCCGTATAGTTCAATTTTCTGTGGTTTGGCTGCGTTTTTGTTGCTAAAATTTTGTTGTTTTTAAACTTGGTTGTGTGAGGAGGCACAGTGCTTCCACCTACACCTCCATCTTGGTGGAAGTCCCCCACTTTCTTTTCTTGAGGTAAAACCAATCTGGCCATGATGTGATTTGTTTGTTTTTAATAGCTGGATTTGGTTTGTTTTAAGAGTTTTGCTTAATTTCAATATTGGATAGCTTTAAAAAATGAGTTGGAGAGTGACTTGCTTTCCCTGTTACCTGGAAGAATGTCTGTAAGATTTTCATTACTTATGTCTTGAACTAGAAGGAAATTAGAAATCTTAGGTGAAGTGTGTTGGGGGTCTGGCATCTTTGTTGAATACTGATTCAATTTTATTATTAATAAGAGTGTTTCATGTAATACTGGTTGGTAAATTGAATATTCCTAAAAATGTGATTATTTCATCTACATTTTCAAATTTATCAGCACAATGTTATTCTTGTTCTCTTTTATCTTTTTAAACATATCAGATCTATAATTATGTTCCGCTTTTCTCTGATACCATTGTTTGTCTCTTCTATTTGACCAGTCTTACCAGAGGTTTATCACTTTTATTGTTTTTTCAAAGAGCAAATATTTTGGTTGTTTTCTTGTTATATATTTGTTGTCTGTGTCATTGATTTCAGCTTTTTCATGATTTCTGCTTTTCTTAGTTTAGTGTCATATTTCTATATTCTTGGGTATTTAGCTCAAATTTCTAACTTTCTAGTATATGTTTAAGTTTAATATATATTAAAACAATACATTTCCCCCTAAATCCTACTTTAGCTCTATGTTAGTTTTCTATGCTATGTAACAAATTACAACAAATTGTCAGTTTCAAACAGCATACTTTGATTATCTCACAATACCTATGGGTCAAGAGTCTGGGCAAACCTTAACTAGGTTCTGTGCTTAGGGTCTCACAAGGCTACAATCAAGTAGTCACTTGGCTGTGTTCCCATCTGGAGCTTGGTGTCCTCTTCTTAACTCATCAGGTTGTTCACGAAATTCATTTCCTTGCAGCTGTAGAACTGCGGCCCTCGGCCACTCGTGCCTTCCCCTCCACTTAAGCAGTTCACATCATTACTGTTTGCTTCTTCCAGGCCAGCAGGAGAGACAATCTGCTGTGTTGAGTCTCTTCTTTCAGAAAGGCCTGACAGGATTTTCTCTGCCAGAATAATCTCTGTTTAGAGTCAACTGAATGGGGACCTTAATTAAATCTCCAAAATCTTTTTACCTTTGCCATATTCTGTTGATGAGAAGCAAGTTATAAGGTCTGCCCACATGAAGGTATAGATATGGAGATGGGGAAGGATTTCAGGGGCCATGTTAGAATTCTGCCTACCTACCACAAGCTCCATTGTACAAGACTTGATAACTATCATTTACAAATGTATTTTCCCATATGGTTCATTCCCTTTATATTTTACTGCTGTTTTCTTTGGCTATGGAGAAGCTTTTTATTTTGATGAGGTCCCATTTGTTCATTCTTTCCTTTATGTCCCTTGCTCTAAGGGATATATCAGTGAAAATATTGCTGTATGGAATATCTGAGATTTTCCTGCCTGTGTTCTCTAGGACTTTAATGGTGTCATGACTTATATTTAAGTCTTATCCACCTTGAATTTATTTTTGTATATGGTATAAGTTGGTGATTGAGTTTCCTTTTTTTGCATGTAGCTGTCCAGATCTCCTAACACCATTTGTTGAAGAGGCTATTTTTACTCCATTTTATGCTGTTTCCCCCTTTGTTGAATATTAATTGACCATGGATACTTGGGTTTATTTATGGATTCTCTATTCTGTTCCATTGGTCAAGGGTTTGATTTCCAAAATATATAAAGAACTCACATAACTCCACTCTAGGAAGACAAACAACCCAATTAAAAAATGGGCAAAGGATCTGAACAGACACTTCTCCAGGGAGGACATACAGAGGGCCCAGAGACATGTGAAAGCATCACTAGCATCACTAGCCATCAGAGAGGTGCAGATTAAAACCACAATGAGAAACCACACCTGTCAATGGCCATCATAAACAAACCAACAAATCAGTGCTGGTGAAGCTATGGAGAAAAGGGAACTTTAGTGCACTGTTGGTGGGAATGCAGACTGGTGCAGCCACTGTGGGAAACAGTGTGGAATTTCCTCAAGAAACAAAAAACTGCCTTTTGACCCAGCAACACCACTGCTGGAACTATACCCTAAGAATCTTGAAACACCAATTCAATAGAACCTATGCACTCCAATGTTCATAACAGCACAATTTACAATATCCCAGTGCTGGAAGCAACCTAAGTGCCCACTCATAAATGGGTGGATCAAAAAACTAGTACATTTACACATTGGAATACTACACAGCAGAAAGAAAGAAGGAGCTTCTACCCTTTGCAACAGCTTTGATGGATCTGGAGAGCATAATGCGAAGTGAAATAAGCCAGGTGGTGAAAGACAAATACCATATTATCTTACCTGTAAATGGAACCTAATCAACAAAGCAAAGTAAGCAAAATACAACCAGAGACATTGAAATAAAGGACAAATTGACAGTAACCAGAAGGGAGGAGGGCCAGGGATAATGGGGAAAAACAGGGAAGAGCCATCAAAGATCATGTAATGTATGTGATGTATAAAGGACCCATGGACAAAGCCAAAGGGGGTGGTAGGTTCCAGGATGGGAGGGGCAGAAGGTGTGGTGGGCTGAAAATGGAGACAACTGTGCTTGAACAACAATAGAAGTAAAAGACTTGATATCTACTTAATCAATTTAAAAGAATTTTCTGATTTTGTTACTCTAATTTGACTCATAGATATTATTTGGAATTACAGTTTTTAATTTCCAGACATAAGTATTTAAGTTCTGTTTTATTGATTGCTAACATAATTGCAGCATAGTGATCAGAGAGCATATTCTCTGTTATTTAAATTATTTGAGATTTATGGACAATTGCTTTATGATTCCACCTACCTTTCTCTCAACTTATATGTTGTCACATGTTTTGTATACCTTTAAATATAAGTTATTACTATTTTTATGTATTCAATATTCATTTAGATTTACCCATTTATTTGCTACCTTCTTTGCTCTCTGTTCCTTGCCGCTCTTTAAGTTTACATCTGGAATAATTTTTCTTCTGCATGAGTACATTTAGAATTTCCTTGAGTGCAGGTCAGCTGGTAGCAAATTCACTTCACTCTTTTTGAAAATGTCTTTATTTTGCCTTAATTTTTGAAGGATGTTTGTTCTGGGCATAGAATTCTCTTTGGATAATTTTATCTTGAAGTGTCTTCCTATTGTCTGCTGGCTTCCATTTTGTTAGAAGAAATCAGCTATTTGTTGCCTTATTGAAACTAATCCATTTTATGGGGCTGCATTCAACATTTTCTCTTTGTGTTTGATTTTTCTGAAACTTCCTTGCTGTAAGTGATTTCATTGTATTTTATCACTTGGGTTTGTTTTTTTTTTTTTTGGCATCTCAGATCTGTGGATTGATATGTCAGTTCTGGGAAGTTTTCAACTATAATTTCTTTTAATGTTGCCTCTGTTTAATGTGCTCTCTCCTTGCCTCTGGGACTTCTAAACGTATGTTAGACCTTCTTGATGTATTGCCTGTATCTATTTTTTTTGTATGTTCTATATTTATTTTATCTCCATCATCTTAGATTCTGATATCGCTTATAAATCATGAATTCACTTTTTAGCTGTTTTTAATCTGCCATAAGACATTCCTTGAGTTCATAATATGTTTTTATGTTTTTTAATTCTATTTTTCTGTTAGGTTCTTTTTTTCTTATGTGCTCAGTTATTTTTTATGTCATCCAGTTTCTTGTTGCATTTTTTAAACCTCCCCTGAGGATATGTTTATCGGTTTCAGAAGGAGAGAAAGGGGAAGAGAGGGAGAGAAACATTGATGTGAGAGAGAGGCATTGATTGATTGCCTTCCATATATGTCCCAACCAGGAATCAAACATGCAACCTAGGCCCATGCCCTGACTGGGGATCAAACCCACAGCCTTTTGGTATATGGGGTGATCAATCAACTGAGCCATCTGGCCACACCTTGCTGCATTTTTAAAGTGAGTATTTCATTTCCATGAATTATCCTTTGTGTCTGATAATTCCAGTGTGTACAGACTGCTGTGATTCTTTTTGTGGATCCGTGGTTCATATTGCTTCTAGTTAATGTTGTCTTGGTTATCCTTGTACTTCATTATGTTTGTTTACTTGAAAAACCTAAAAAAAAAAATACAGGAATAATTTAAGATCTGGGATGATTTTATCTTCCTTAAGAGGCTTTTGGATTTTGTTGTTTATCTGTATGTTATATAAATTAACTCATTTATTAAAGGCTAGCTATATTTCAAATAACAAAGCTCCTTCTGATTTTTAGTTTCTTCAGTCTTCTGTTGGCAGACTTTACTGTGGTGGCAGAAGTGATCATGCAGGTCCAGGTACCACCGCTATTATTTTCATGCAAGAACCGTAGTGCCACATCCCCACAGCTCATCTCTTATCTTGGCTTTGCTATGGAGAGAACGAGTGTACTTGACCTGCTGGCTGATTTCAATGTTCTTCACCATTTTCTTGAGGGAGGCACCATAATGAGTCTCATATTTACCAATAATTCTGACTTTGTTGGTGTGTTTAGCTTTGTCACCGCAAAGTAGGCTTGAGCCCCGAGAAGGAGGTTTTTTCATTTTTTCTGCCAGGTCTGAGATCACAGTCTGGAACTTAGGCTTTAGATTTTCTGTGCCCTTCCAGATGACCCACTGAACTTCAGTTTGTACCCCCCACTCCAGGATATGGCCCTGACTTGGGCTTTGGTCCAAAGGGGTGTTTTCACCATTTGGTGGATACTAAATCCAACGCTTGTCTTTTCAGCTCTGGTTGTTGATGAAAAGACAACTACTTTTCATTAACAACCTCTCAGCTACTTTCTCTAAGATTGGCAATCTTCCCAGGGGCAAAGGTAGCTTTGGCACTGCTTCCTGAACTCTAATTCTGTCCCTGAATTTGACCTGGGAAATTCTAGCTTTTATGTCCTCAAAAAGATACTTACTGTTTTTCATTTTCAGGGGAACATTGATCCAAATAACCTGTTTTCTGTTTCCTCATTACCCACCTTCAGAAATTCTAGGTTGCATCTTGGTCATGAATAAAATGTGCAACTTCTGTACTTTTTTTTCTATGTTATTCTTTCATGACTCATAGAGTTCAATTTCCCCCAGATGATATCTTCTTATCAGTGACTCATTTATTTTTTCAACAGATATTCATTTAGTGCCAAGTATATTCTGTCCTTTTTTTTAGAACTAGAGCAGGGGTGTCTAACCTTTTGGCATCTCTGGGACACACTGGAAGAAGAGTTGTCTTGGGCCACATATTAAATACACAAACACTAATGAAAACTGATGAGCAAAAATAAGACCCGTGCATAATTTTTGTGATATCGGCCACCACAGATAAGCATAAGGGTCCTCACATAATAACCCTAATTATGCTGCAGCCCTTTCAATAATCTTTTATAATCATTCAGCAGGTCCCAAGTTTGTGATCACTAATATAGAAAAGTACATACATAAGTAATCATTCATGTTTTTAAAATATTTTTATTGTAAATGTAAAGGAAAAGATGGCAATATAAAACTAGTGGGGCATTTGACATTGTATTTGAGAAAGTAGTGCATCAGTATCTGGTATCATAGAAGTAGTTGTAATTCTTAGTGAGTTTTCCCGGTGCTTGTCATATATTTTGCTTCTAAGTTTACTCTTCACATGTTTTATTCTTGAAAATAGTTGCTTGCGAATGTAGGTGCTGCCAAATAGCGATGACATGAGTAAGGCATGATTGTGAAGCAATGGATATTTGGGAAGATAGGACCTATAAAAGTCCAATAAAGAGACATGATCAAAGTTTTCTTTAAGTCAAGTGTCAGATTGCACCTCCATGTGTTCCATTTGAAAGTTGGCAGGTAATATATTTATGTCAACCGAAAATGGGATTGTAAACATTGGAAAATATTGATTACTTTCCCAGAAATGTTGAAATCTGTTTTCAAATTCTTGTATCAAATCGAAAAGTAAGGTGGCATTATTTTTCACTGTTCACAGGACTGTGTTTAGCCAATGTGTTGAAATGCTTAAAATTGTTTGCCTTAATTTGAGCTTGCCATAATTTCAGTTTTATTTGGAATGCTGTTATGGTTTGAAACATGGTATTGATAAGTTGGTTTTCACCTTGAGGATGTATGTTCAATTCATTTAAATGAGCAGTTAAATCCACTAAAAATGCTAAAGCTCTAAGCCAGTTTTCATCATCAAGTTATGGCACAACTTTATTTTTGATACTATAAACAACAGCATGTTGCAAAGCATAAAATCTTGTCAATATTTGGCCTTAACTTAGCCATCTTACTTCTGAAAAGTAAATGATGTCACCATAGTCAGCATCAGTACTTTTAAGGAATTCCTGAAGGTGGTGTTGACTCAGTCCCTTGGCTCTTATGAAATTCAGTCTTGATGATGATTTGCATGACGTTATCCATTTTTAAAGCTTTTGTGTATAAATTTTATTGATGTTCAATGCAGTGATACTTCTTCCAATGGGAGTTTTGGGCATCAATTGCATCATCTTCTATTAATTTTACAAGTCCCTCTCTTTTACCTCCCATCGCCAGGGCACCATCAGTAACTATACCAGACATGTTGGCAATGGGCAAAACCGCTTTAACATATTTCTTACTGCTTCATATGACTCTCTTGACTTGGTTGTGTCTTTTAACGGCACTAAAGAAGCCATTCCTTCAGTGCCATATTCGTCATCAATACCTCTAATAAAAATGGCAAGTGGAGCCATATCTGTGGTATCAGTGCTATCATCCATCACCAAAGCATAAAATTGAAAATTAGCAGCCCCGCTCTCCAAACTTTTTTTGATAGACTTTTCCAATTTTTTCAGTTTGCCTGGCTGTGATGTGGCAAGGCAAACTGATTTCAGAAATATCCCTCTTTTTTTCAGGGCAAATTATGTCTGCCATGCTTTATATACACTGCTTAATAAACTCACCATTAGTAAATGGTTTTGATTTTTTGCTGTTAAATATGCTACCACATAACTAGTTTTTACAACAGAACCAACCAAGTTATAACTTTTTGAAAAAAATTTTGTTGAGCAGACTTCTTTCCAGCTCTGCTATTTTGTTCTTATGACACAATCAATATGCATTGAAACTGGCAGCATGTTTTCTGCATATAATGCCTTTTCAAATTATAGTCATTGAAAACTTTCACAAATTCCCTGCAAATTAAGCAGAGTACTTTACTATTTCCCTCTACAGAAAAGTAGTCATCTGTCCATTTTTAATTGAACAATCTTCCTTCACCCATATTTTTTCTTTTAGGGGGGTTCTTTTTTCTTTTGAGTTGTAGAAGTCATGCTGGTATTAAAAAAATAATAATAGGGCTTCCATCCAAGATGGAGGCATAGGTAGATACACTTTGCTTCCTCATACGAACAAAAGTAGGACAACAAATTTAAAAACAAAAAACAACCACAACTGCCAGAAAATTGAAATGTATGGAAGTCTGACAACCAAGGACTTAAAGGAGAAATATTCATCTAGACTGGTTGGAGGGGCCAAGACAGGCAGCCAGGATGGAGAGGACATGTGATAAGGCGGTGGCTGGTAGTCCCACATTTGCATGTAGATAAACTAGGAGGAACAACTGGGGGGCAAGACAGACCATGCAACCCATGGTTCTAGCCCCAGAAAAGAAGGCCTCAAACCCCCTGGATGTAAATACCTGTTGGGGATGCAGAGGCACGAGAAACTCCCAGCCTCACAGGAGAGTTTGTTGGAGAGACTCACAGGGTCCTAGAATGTACACAAACCCACTCACCCAGGAATCAGCACCAGAAGGGCCCGATTTGCTTTTGGGTAGGCAGGGAAGTGACTGAAAGCCAGAAAGAGCCAAGCAAGGGGCATTGTTCCCTCTCTGGCCCCTCTCCCACATACAGCACCACAACACAGGGAAGTGGGTTGCCCTGCCCTGGTGAATACCTAAGGCTCTGACCCTTACAACTTAACAGGCACACCAATATAAAAAAATATATGGCCCAAATGAAAGAACAGATTAAAGCTCGAAAAATAGAGCTAATTGATGAAGAGATAACAACCTATCAGATGCAGTGTTCAAAACACTGGTAATTGGGATGCTCACAGAAATGATTGAGTATAGTCACAAAATAGAGGAAGAAGTGAAGTCTATGCAAAGTGAAAGAAAAATATACAGGGAACCAACAGAGAAGGGAAGGAAACCTACACTCAATGATTTGGAGCAGAAGGAAGAAATAATGTTCAAGCAGAACAGAATGAAGAAACAAGAATTTTAAAAAATAAGGAGAGGCTTAGAAACCTCTGGGACAACTTTAAATATTCCAACATCTGAATCATAGAGGTGCCAGAAGAGGAAGAGCTAGAAATGGAAAACTTATTTGAAAAAATACTGAAGGAGAACTTCCCTAATCTGGCGAAACAAATACACTTCCAGGAAGCTCGGAGAGTCCCAAAGAAGTTGGACCCAAGGAAGCACACACCAAAGCACATCATAATTATATTACCCAAGATTAAAGAGGAGAAATTCTGAAAAGCAGCAAGAAAAAAGGAGACAGTTACCTACAAAGGAGTTCCCATAAGACTATCAGCTGATTCTCAAACAGAAACTTACAGGCAAGAAGGGGCTGGAAAGAAGTATTCAAAGTCATGAAAAGCAAGGATGTATATCTAAGATTACTCTATCCAGCAAAGCTATAATTTAGAATGGGAGGGCAGATAAAGAGCTTCCCAGATAAGGTCAAACTAAAGGAGTTCATCATCATCAAGCCCTTATTATATGAAATGTTAAAGGGACTTATCTAAGCAAAAGAAGATGATCAAAACTGTGAACAATAAAATAATAACAAACTCACAGCTATCAACAACTGAACCTAAACACAAAAACAAGCTAAGCAAACACCTAGGACAGGAACAGAATCACAGAAATGGAGATCACATGGAAGGTTATCAGTGGAAAGGGTGCAGGGGGAATGTGGGGGAAAGGTACAGATAATAAGAATATGGCAGGTACAAAATAGACAAGGGAGATTAAGAATAGTATGGGAAGTGGAGAAGCCAAGGAACTTATATGTACAGCCCATGTACATGAACTAAGGAGGCAGAGATTGCTGGTGGGAGGGTGGGGGGAATAAAGGGGAGAAAGAAAAATGGGACAACTGTAAAAGCATAATCAATAAAATATAATTTAAAAATAAATAATAGATAAGGAAACTTATTTACTTTTATTGTGAAAATTATTTGACAGGAAAATAGGAAGCAAGGTTTGGGCCCTTCCACAGCTCTTTCATCTGCTGTTGCAGGACAAGGTGAAGGGCCAATTGTAAATCGTGGTAGGAGATGTGTGAGGTGTTGCTGAGGTATGGAAATGCCTTTAATAATCAAATAAGAATGCTTCCCTGACTTCCAAATAACACTGAACACCTGATATTGCAATGGTAGATTGAAATACCAATAATTGCTGCCTTGCTACACCATCACGAGCACATGTAATGTCTGATGGTGTCAATTCTACAGTCTGTGTTTGGAAGGCAATGCACTGAAACCACGCACCACGTAAAATGGAAGCCACACATGTGTACAAACAGCAAGAGTGTATGTACATTTATTTTACGGGACATTGCAACATGTAATCCCCAAAAGCCTCCTAACATTTTAAGTGAATTTACAATTTTGTCTTGGGCCTCATTCATAGCCACCCTGGCCTGCACATGGCCCAAGGGCCACAGGTTGGAACCCTCTGAACTAGAGATTCAAGAACTTACCATTTTGTTCTAGGTATTAGATAATAAGCCAGCTTTCATATAAGAGGTTTTAAACCTGGGATGAACCCTTTAAAATTATTTAAAAGATTTTCCGCATATCTTCAGTTTTCTAGAGAAAGAGCATGTCATTTTCATCACATTCTTGAAGGGGTCCATGACTCAAAAAAAATTTTTTTTAAAGATTTTATTTATTTATTTTGGTAGAGAGAGGAAAAGGGAAGGAGAAAGAAAGGGAAAGAAACACCAATGTGTGGTTGACTCTCACACATCCCCAACTGGGGACCTGACTTGCAACCCAGGTATGTGCCCTAACTGGGAATCAAACAAGCCACCCTTTGGTTTGCAGACCAGCACTCAATCCACTGAGCTACACCAGCCAGGGCTCAAAATGTTTTAAAGAAGAATTGTTCTATATGATATTAGAGTAATTTTAGCTTTTTTCTATTAATATAAAGATTTTAGTCCTAAGACTACTTTGTTAATTTATTCTGCATGGTGGGAATTGGAGGATTGGATATTGATTAACTTTAAAACTTTCTACTGTTCAATAGATATTTGACTAAATGTCTACTGTGTGCTAGGCAATGAGAATACTGAAGTAAATGTGATAGTTTCTTATTCTAAAGGCATCTGGACACAGATCTCAAATAGAAAATGACAACATCTAACCTGAAAGTAATCATTCTCAATCATTTGTATTGTAAGAATCACCTAGTCTACATGCAAAAAACTGGTCTTTCTTCAGTTTCTTCACCCAACCCTGAATCTTTGATTTAATACATCTGGGGTAATTCTTGGTAGTCCTCCCAAAGGTTCTGTTCGTAGGTGTTGTTATACCACATTTTGAGAAATAGTAAACACTTTTGTAATACTGTCTCCCTGTTGTACTATTTTCTCCATTCATGCTATATAGTTTATTTACTCTTCTAAACAATGCTTTCCCCCCATTTTACAGATGAAGAAATTGAAGCACCAAATGGCTAAGTTCACTCGCATAAGGTCACACAGTCAGTGGTAGAACCAGGGTTCAAACACACACGTATCTGTAGGAGCAGACTTGTGTCTTCCATGTGTATATGTAACCTCCCAATCGTGCAGAGATATGTGAAGAGCTAATCTTGACCCTCAGAAGGTCTCTCACTTTCAGGATCTTCCTATTACATTGCTAGCCAATCCACTGGTCTGCTGCTCATCTGATGTGAGGCCATGGCTTCAGACTAGCAGAGCTATGGGGTTCCCCTATTTATTTCCTCCCAAGTTTGTGATTTTTATTGACAGCACCACTAGGTGTGAAGTTCTGCCATCCACTCCAAGTCAGGTTAGCTCCATCCAGAAGTGGAACCCCTGGCTTTCACTGCCAGCCTCACCCTGGCAGCAAGCACTGTTGCACCAACATAGCTGGAGAATGTGCTGGGTTGGGGAGATGAGAGCAGCTTCTAGCAAGAATGCCGCAGACTCCTACCCCCCAATTCAGCATGTTTTTAAAAATGATTCTCAATGTGCTGTTTGCTTCAGTATCCAGAGCCTTCAAATGATTATTTTTGTACAGTTTGGCTTTTTTTTTTTTTTTTTGAGGGGGGAAGAGAGGGAGAAAGAGAGGGAGAGAAACATCAACGTGTGGTTGCCTCTCAAATGCCCCCCACTGGGAACCTGGCCCCACAACCCAGGCATGTGCCCTGACTGGGAATGGAACCAGCAACCCTTTGGTTCACAGGCTGGCACTCAATCCACTGAGCTACACCAGCCAGTGCTGTTAGTCCTTTCAAGGAATCATCTTTTGCTATTGTTGATTCTCTGTTGTTTTTTTGTTTTCCTATTTTGTGGTCTTCTTTTTGTTATTTCTTTTTTATTTGGATTTCATTTTCTGTGTTTTCCTAATTCTTGATGTATATATTTCGATAGCTGATCTTCTGGCTTTGTTTTCTGATATGCGCATCTAAGACTAGAAATTCTGCTCTCATTAGATATTAGCTAAGTCTAGCTAATAGTGACATGTAGTATTTTTGTTAGCATTCAGATAAAATTTTATAATTTCTGTTGTAGTTTACTTTTGACCCATAGATTACTTTTAAATGTATTTTGATTTCCAAAAACTTAGAGGCTTATCTAGTTATCTTTTTGGTTTTTGTTTTCGGACTAATACCTAGGTGGTCAGAGAATATATTCTGTATTATTCAAATCTTTTGATTTGTCTTGACTTTGCTCTGTTGAGATGTTCTCTATGGCCAAAAAAATATGGAGTAATTTTGTTGATGTCTGATTTTGTTAATGTTCCATGTGTACTTGAAAAGAATATATATTTTGAACTTGTATTGGATACCATAATCTATATATATCAATCAGGTCAAGTTCATTAATCATGTTCAAATCATTTATATTTATACTGATTTATGGATGTGTCTGCTGAGTGATATAAGATGTTCAGGGAAATGGTAGAGTAAGCTAAAGAGTACAGAGGATCCAGACCTTGAAAACATCAGCATTTAATGTCAAGGATTTTAGGTGTAGGACGCCACAGGGAAAACATTTCACATATCAAAGAAGCCATCTCTTCTCTGATTGAATTAGCAGTCCTTTCCACTTTACTCTGCTTTATTCCTTTCATTCATTAATTCATTCATTCACTCATTACAATGAATGAGCCTGAAATTTTCTTACTTGTTTACATGTCTATTGTCTGTCTCTTGGACTAGACTGCAAAGTCTCCAGGAGGACCAGGACTGTGTGTGACCGTGTAGTTCATATTATATCCCTAGTGCCTAGCATATAGAAGACACCAAATATTTGTGGCATAAGTTATTAGTGCATTTCTTGAAATGCATACTTAATAATTGGGGTAGAAAATTTAAGTAATGAAACTCGTAACCAATTTAAAATATTTTCTTAGAACGAACTTAGGAAGAACAATGCAAAATTTGGAACAATTTGAAATGAAATGGAAAAATTGAAATGAATTTACTCTTGACATAAGTGACTTTGGGTTCATTTGTGCATGAGATATGGGTGGCGAATGGAGAAATAAATGTTTATTGCATTTGCCATTAGTAGCGTTGCAGTGAAAAAAATTAAAAAGCACTGATTTGAAGGGTTATGAGAGAAACAGGCAGAGGAGACTGAAAGAATAATTTAACAGGTTCGATAAGTATAAAAGCCACATGGGGTGATTGACATCAAGGAAATAGAGTATTTGGAGAAGACAGTAAGTCAACTTTGTCAATTGCCAAAGAGAGAGTCTCAGGGGTATCATTGGAATTTAGTAATAAGGCCACTATTTACCTGAATAGTTGAAATAGAATTGTTGGGAAATGGGGTGAGAAGAAATCAGCTGTCAAAGGGTAATGAATTGTGTTGCAATGGTGCTTATTATGGAGTTGCCCCAAGTAATTACTATTAAACTTTAATGGCCTGCCCTGTTGGGTGGGCGTGGAGAAGCAGGAAATAACTCCTAACTCTATCTGTGGCAGGAAATAGATAACTTCCAAATTTTTTCCTCTATCTTTGCCTAAGAATAAGAGAAGGGCTGGGAGACTATCTTTGGACTGGGTTCTTAGGATGTGACTAGGATTGGGAGCCCGAAGTAGGTAGGGTAGGATCAAGTATTTGGCTTTATAAGTGTGAACGAAACCTGACAAGCCTGCGTGAGACCAGCATGGTGGCCTTGCAAACTCAGAGACCTAAAGTAATCACACAGGGTTGTCTAAAAACTTTCTAACTGAAAGCAGGTGACAGCAGGAAGTCATTTCCTGGGCTGGTGTCTTTCTTGACAAAGGTCAATCCTTACCTTAACTGAGCTGGTCTTACTGCCTTTTTTGCATCTGTGATAACACACCTATGGACTGTCAGGGTAACTTCCCTTTTCCAGACCCCTCAGGGCACAACCTCCAACCAGAGCAGGAGCCCATAGAGCCCCTCATTGTTGTGTTATTAACTGTTCTATACATACCTATGTTAAAGAAATGTGTCTACTCATTTTCTTTTTTATTCAGTCCCAGAGATTTCTCTGCTTTGCTTTCTCCCACCTCCCTAATCTATCACCAATGAATTTCATATAACCCCCTTAGGCCTCCTCCCTTCATTCTGTTTTATAAAATAAGGTGCAAAACTGCCATTCGCTGGAGCATTTTCTCAATTCCTTGAGATTTTGCTTCTGGGTCAATTGTTGTCAGTTTGGCTCAAATAAACTCAAATATTTTTACATGACTGGATGTTTCTTATGTTGGCATAAGGCTTTTTATGCTTCATTCACTTGATTGCTTTTTTGTTGTTGTTGTTCTGCCTTAATAATCAGTGAATTCCCAGTCCATTTAGGTTGTGGAAAAGGAACCTGAGCATGGTGGACATTGGGGATAGGGGGTGACTGGCTCCAGCGACATTCAGTGAGAGTCCAAAGGGAAAGGAAACGTCAAGGGACCACCTTGGAAGCAGTCGCTAGTAGCTCAGGGGAAAAGTCCAGAATCTGCGTGTTTGGGTAAGATACGCCATTTCCCAGGGGGTCCGGTCTAGGAGGCCTGGACCTTATGGGGGGCTCAGTGTTGAGTGTGTCTGGAAGACAAAAGCAGTGGCTGCAGCCCCATTGGGGTACCCAGGAGTTTGAGTAGCAGCAGATGCGGTGGAGCTCCAAACCACCTCCCCGCCCCCGCCCCCGCCCCCGCCCCTCCTGGCCTCCAACTCAGGATTTAGGTGGAGAGTGAGGGGGGCGGGGAAAGCCACAGCGCAGGGAGAGTTCCCAGTTGCCCAGACGAGAGTTCTCCGGCGTGATTTGCTCTTTTACCCCCTTGTGAATGGCAGGGTTTTTCCCCCCCCCGCGCGGACAGGTCCAGCCAGATTATAACTTCTGACTCGCCCCAAGGCACTGCCTCCCAGGCCCAAGCAATACCCAGGCAGCTGCGGGGGTGGGGTGGGGGCGGGGCAAGGCGACATCCAGGGGTTAAGTGTCAGCCGTGGGGTGGGGACCTCGCAATGTTGCGACTTCCGCCAGGCGGAGCGTGGGGGGAGGGGCAGTGGGCGTGGCTACAGGACAAGTCACCTTTCCCTCCCAGCACCCAGGAAAGGTCGCCCACCGAGTGGGTCCGCTCTGGGGCTGAAGAAGATGAAAAAGCCCGCACCCCTTACAGGCTAGTGGGGCGCGGAGGTGGGGGGAGGTGCCGCGGGCTCCGGTTGGGCTTAGGGGCGGGGTGGCCTTGCTACCGGCCCAGCCGCGGGCTCCTTACTGTGAAGGAAAAATCTACACAACTTTCTGGTGTTCTTCTAAGTTTCACCTGGACTAGGAAACCCATTTTTAAAAGAAACCTCCGAGCGATAAAGCAATTAGCCCAGAGTCTTAAATGACTTACAGGTTCTGCGTGGACTTCATCCAGGCACAAAATGCTCAAGGTTTTGTTGGATAAAAATAATTTGGGCTGGCAACTGTGAACTAGTTTTCGGCATTATATTAGTTAGGACCCCTCCAGTTTTTCATGGCAGTAAACTTAAAAAATGGAGGGTGTTTAAAATATATTTTAACACTTTAAATAGTGTGTTGGTTATGGATAGAGGTAAGCAACTCTATTTTATATCTCACTTAAATCCGAAAGTAGATAGATGAGCCAGAGTAAAATAATGTCTTACTTCCTTATGAAGCAGAGTAAATGTTCCTCATGTCCGGCTGTATGGAACTTGAGTATAAACCACTTTTATACTGTTGAACCATTTACTCCTCATGGTATTTTTTATTTATTCATTTAACAAATACTAGTCTGCTGATAAATCTTGCCTTTAAATAAGCTGCCCTCCACCTGCAAACATCCCATTCCAGGTCCTGCCCATTTCTTTGCTGCCTGTTATTTAAACAGCAAAACTTCATTAAAGGACTTGCCACCAAGTCTCTATTTCCACTTCTCCTATTTCATCATCCACCCATTCCTCCGGGCTTTTTATCTTCATCACCCCCTTGTCACTTATGAAAGCCAGTATCTGTGGAGTTTTCACTTTAGCTCCCTCCACGTTGTTCCTTCTTCAGTAAGCTTCCAGGTCACCTCTTCTCACTAGTCACTCCTGTGTCTGCAGACTTCTCCTCTTCCCAACCATTAGACGTTAGAGTACCACAAGGCTCAGTTCTTGGCCATATTCTCTTTCTAGCCATAGTTTATCCCAAGGCAGTTTCTGTCTAAGCCATATTCCATGGCTGTGAATAACATCTATAAGGTTATAACTTCCAAATTTTTATCTCTATCTTTACCTCTGCCAACCTCCAGATGTGTTCATCCAGCTGTTTACTCACGAACTCCATCTGGAAATCTAGTAGACGTTTAAATTTAGTACAGCCAAACCTTGGTTCTGGAATGTCTCAGTTCTCAAACAGTCTGGTTCTCGACCAGGTTGTTCACTGAAAAAATGGTCAAACACAGTTGCTGATATCACACCCACCCAGTTGTCCCCTCCACTTTCCCCTCAGTTACCTTCCTTATCTCAGTAAATGTTAATGCCATTGGACTAGGCTGAAACTCTAAGAATCATCTTTGATGCATCTTGATGCTGAGACCCTACATCCAAGCATCTAGCAATTTTTTGTTTCTACCTTGAAAAAATATCTCAAATCTAAACACATCTCACTCTCTCTGTCATGCAGACCACAGTCTCTTACCTAGATGACCGTGAATTCTAAGATTTGCTCTTCTTGCTTCTGCCCTTGCTCCTCTACAGTCTTTCTACAAAAAGCAATGACTTTTCTCATATACAATTAGAGCTTTGACTTCGCTTCAAAACCTTTTGGTGGCTATTTATTGCGGTCATAAAAACCACACTCTTAACAGTGGCTTCAAAGCCCTATGTGATCTAATCCCTGACGACTATGATCTTATCTCCTACCTTCTTTATTGCTTATTTCAGTGAAGGGATGAAGATCCTGCTGCTGTTACCTTCGCCTGCAATGGACCTCCGCTAGGCCATCACAGGCTGTGCTCCTTTGCTTCCCTCACTTCCCTGTTCAGATGTTTTATCTGCCAGAGTCCTGTTTTAACTTTTTTGCTACTGACCCACAGGTATGTTGCTGTCAGATACTAGTATTGCACGAAGCTTATGCACCTCTAGAACATTGTTGGTTGCTAGGATTCTCTAATATCGAAGTGCACAACAGATCCTTTCTCTTGAGCCTCATTTTGATAAGATATGGTTTGCCCTTAAATTCTGTGCCTTTATAAAATGTTCTTCCTGTTTGGGAGTTTGCCCTTTGGTGCCAGTTCTCATTTTTAAATTTAGAAAGTGAAAGAAAAATGCTCTCCAGTCTACCAAAAAAAGTATGCAATATTTTTTTTGGCAATTCCATTGCTTCCATAGGAAGCAGTGGTCTCTGATTTAGAGACTTTCTGAATGATATCAGTAACAGGTAGTTTAAATGCAAAGAAGAAAAATGAAGTGGAAAATATTATACAAGTTTTTTAGGTGTAGTGACTAAGCGGTTTTGAGAATATCAAGATTTTAGAGCAAAATTTAGTTGTCTTTTTAAAATACATGGGAATGGAAATGAAAAACAATATTTCTATCTTTAGCAAAAGCCACTGGGGGATAAAGACTGTTTAATTTATAATGCTTATTTCTCATTTTAATCCCAAGGACTTTGCGATGTTATCAGTAGTATATGTATTACCTTACCCTGTTCTAGAAGAAAAAAAATTTAATTTCAGAATTGGGATGCGTGAATAAATCTGTGCAATAGAATATTAAATAAATTTTTAAAATAAGTGGATGTGGGATATGTATCAAAGAGAAGAGTAGGAGGCTTAAAAGGGAAGCCAGGAGTGCATTAGAATGAAAACATGTGTCTGAAGCTTCAGTATGTGTGAGCTAGACAGCACTCAGCAATGTGGGGCTTCCTAGTGGGTGAATCCAGAGATGGCTTCACAGATAAAAACGCCAGTGCCCAGGCAAGGTCCGTTTGTGTTTTTGCTGTTTCACCTGGTAGAAGCAGTTTGTGTGTGTGTGTGCTTGTTTTCAAATAATTACATGTTTACTTGCTCAGCGATCTGTTTAGATGGAGATGATACTGCTCCATGGTGCTTGTAAATAAGTAGAATGTTGGGAGATCTCTGTTTGGTTTAGAGTTAGCAAGCCCAGACTCTTTGAAAATTTTCATATAGTTAGAAAGTAGGAGGTCAACAAGAGTTAAACTTGGAAATGGGCTTTACCCATCTGGAGTGTGCGGATATGGCACATAAGGAATATAGTATCTGGGCATCACATGAACTGACCTCTATTTTAAAGCACATAACCTAGAAAACAGTTTTCTTATTTACTAAAAAAATAACTTTTTAGATAGCATTATCATTGTAGAAAAAGGGTATATATAGATACACATATAGATTATATGTACATTTACACACCCAGCAAACACCAATAACCAATGTTACCTTTTTGGTGTACCTCTTTCCAATCTATTTTCTCTAGTTTGTTTTACAAAGCTGAGATCATACTGTATTTTCTATATTATACTCTACTGTTTTTACTTATTATAGAAGCATTTCTCATATTAAAGTTATTCATAACACTCAAACATTTTAACAATTTAATAGGATTCACCATATACAAATATGACATAATTATGTTGTTGCCATTCCCCAGTTTTTGAACATTCTGATTGTTTACTTTCAGTAGAGTTTTGGCTAGCCTATGTATGATACTACATACAAGTTGCCTAGTAAGAAAATAGAGTCACATAACTCATACTTCAAAATTGTGGTCAAATGTCTTCATAGATCCTGTGACAGGAGAAAGCTGAGCAAATTGGAGCATCTGAAAAAAAAAAGACTCATGTCCAGGGAGCTGGAGGAACAAAGTGGAGAGAGGAAAGAGATGAAGTTGGAGCTGAGGAGTCGGATACAGGGCAGCATTGATCCCATTAAGAAATGTTTATTCTCAGAGCAGTCCAGAGCCATTGGTGGGTTGTAAATATGAGTAACTTGATCAGATGTATGTGTTTAAAAAGATCAATGTGGCTGCTGAATGAAGAATGGGTTAGACTGACCAGAGTGGACAGAAGAGACCAATTAGGAAGCAGTGCAGTGGGCTAGGGGAGAGATGTTGACCTGGGTTGAAAATGTGGAGAGGGAAAGCGGAGCAATTTGAGATGTGCTTTGGAGGCTGAATACACAGAACTTGGTGATGGTTGGAACTGAAAGTGTAGGAGAGGAAGGGGAAAGTGTCTGCCACGCCTCAGGTTTCTGGCTGTCATAACTGGGCAGGTGATGATGTTATTTGTAATAATGTTATTTCAGTGTAAGATCAGGATGGATTCAAATTCTACCTTTTCCTGAAAGTATTAATTACCCTAGTTGGGATTTAAAAAATATTTTCAGTGTGATGAAGTGAAAGAAAAGTCCACACGTTCCCTGTCTGGCTGACACAAGTCTGTTCTGTTGTCCCCTGGCACTCCCCTGTTGTCATCCTTAGGTGGGCAAACATTTTCTGGAAAGAATCAGGAAGTAAAATATTGTTAGATTTATGGGCCATATGCTTTCTATCGTAACTACTCAAATGTACCTCTGTAGCAGGAAATTAGCTACAGAGAGTACATAAATAAATGGGCATGGCTGTCTTCCACTACAGCTTTATTTACAAAAACTGGTGGACCCTGGCTGGAGCAATTTGGTTACAGCATTGTCCCAATAAGCCAAGGTTGCAGCTTTCATCCCTCGTCAGGGAACATACAGGAATCAGTTAATGAATGCATGAAGTGGAACAAGTCTTTCCCTTTTTTTTTTCTCTCTGTCTCTCCCCACCACCCCAAATCAATCAATAAAAAAATTTTTTTTTCAAATAGGTTTCAGGCCATGTTTTGCTGCTGACCTGTGTTGTAGCTCCTTGTCCTGAGTTCATATGTTGTATCAATCACAATTTAGTTGCAGGGAACAGAATCTACTCTAGCTAGTTTAAGCAGAAAGGTATGCGCTAGAGGGTATTCCAAGATTTATAGTCTCATCAGGAAGGTTGAAGAGCTAGACTCTAGGTTGAGTGTTTAGGGGTCTAAAGACACCTCCTCATACCACCTAGCAGCATGGGTCTAGTGTTACTTGGACCTTTGCCATGACCAGGAAACCTGCCACATTAGGGAGCTGCCAGCTCCTGAGTCATGCCAACTCTGCTGGAGTCTGAACCAGCAAAATAAGTGCCTCGTGTTCTGCCTGCCTTCATGTTTAACTCAAACATGTAAGTATATCTGATTGGTAGAATTTAAATTACATCTGGAACCCTAGTGTCAAGGGAGTCTAGGAAATACAGCTCTTAGTACTTGTGGTGCAGGGAGTTCGGGAAGGCACACTAAAAGGAAGTCAAATTGGATGAGCAAATCTGCAGTACCTGCTGCAGAATACTTCTTTGTCTGCTTCACATCATACCCGCCTTCTTTCCACATCTAAACTGCCAGGCAACAATAGTAATAGCAATATGCTTTCTTTCAAGATAATGCAACTGTCCCTCATACAAACAAATGTGCACTAACCTTCTTCCCAGAAGGTAAACCCCAAAGTCCTGTGTGTCACCACGTTACCCAGTGTTCACCGACATTATCACACAGCACAGCACACTTGGGAGTTAAGTGGCAAATTTTCTCTGCCCTCCCAGGGAAAGAGGGAATTTGACGAGCGACAGAGCTGCCCTATGACCAAGAGGATAACAGCTCAGCTCTAAGATGCTCCTGCCCATATTGTTCATTCTTTCTCTCTACTAGCAAATTTTCTCAGTTTCTAGGCAATGCAAGTATTACTTCTCAATGAAATCCTCTCCTGACCTCACGCTCATTTGTTGCTATTGGCTTGCTTTTCCCTTCTTTCTCAACTAAGTTTTCCCTTCTCCTCAGGCCCTCACTTCCGGTAGACTTTTCAGGACACTGCAGTCTGATGTGACTCCCACCATTCGTGCAGGCGCTACCTGCAGGGGACTGACCCTTGCTCCAAGCACTCTCTTCCCTTGGCTCCAGAAGCCCATCTGCATCTGATTCTCCTCCTGCTCCAGGACCACTCTCTCCCTCCTTTGTGGGCCCCTTCTCCCCTGGATGCCTTGCGGGCATTAGTTCTGTCTCTGTTCTCCTTTCTTTCTACCTGTTCTTAGTTACTCACAAATTTGAACTAGTACCAAACTTTTATCCTCCATGAAAATGCTCTCCCAAGCATTGGGTCTACCTGTGTAACTGCCTATTGGACAGCTCCTCTTCTAGGTTATGGGAACCCCAGCCTCCTTATATCCCCAGCTGGATTAATTGGTCACGCCCACCTTCACCCCCACCCCATTCATCTTGGCAAACGGCAACATTACCAAGTTACACAAGGATCAGGCTTGAGAGGCACACTTGATTCTTCTTTCTGGCACCTACTTGCCTTTGTTACCTACTACACATCTTTGGGTCCATTATCACTTCCTTAGGTCTGGACTCTGCTTTCTCACACAGGTTATTGCCTCTCAACTGGTTGTTCTCCCAATGTAAGGCCTTCCAGGCTCCTAGCCTAATCTCCTTACTGCAACTATTTTACCCTGTCTAAACGAGTCAGATCATATCATTTCCTCACGTACACCTGCTAGAGGCCCTCTGTCAACAAGATCAAATTCAAAGTCTTGAACATAATAGATTAGAATCCTTATGCTCTCTAATCCTTGTTTATCTCTCTTCTTATCTCTTACCACTACCTTCCTCTTGCCTTCATATTAATACACATGAGCCATAATAACACATACTGTCAAATTATCCTAATAGAATTTGCCCTCTGGTGCCTCGTTTTTGCAAATGCTAGTTCTACTGCATGGAAAATGTCCACCTCTCTCAGCCCTATAAATGCATATTATTCCATGCTGCAGGTATCTTTCCTAGCACCTGTAATGAAGGTGAAGCACCTAGTTTTCTGAATGAAGCACCTAGTTTTCTACTTATTCTGGCTTCACAGCCCTTAAACCTAGCAGGTCTTGGTACAGAGTACGTTTTTAACATCAAAATGTATTAATTGACTTCTGGTCAAGATGGACGTGTAGGTAGACTCACTTTGCCTCCTTGCACAACCACAAGAATTACAACTAACCTCAAAACAAATAACACCCAGAACTGCCAGAAAATCGAACTGTATGGAAGTCCAACAACCAAGGATTTAAGCCATGTTTATCCAGATGGGTAGGGAGGGGCGGAGACGTGGAGTTGGAGTGGAGAGACGAGGAGATGTGTGATGTGGAGAGGCAGCAGCAGTGGTAGAACTAGTGGTCCCATATTCACGTGTGGTAGATGAAAATCCAGAGGGATACTTTGGGAACAAGTGATCCCAGCCCCGGGCTGGACTGCCCAGCCCACGGTTCCAGCACTGGGAAGATAAAACCCTATAACTTCTGGCTGTTAAATCCAGTGAGGGCTGGGGTGGTGGAAGAGATTGCCAGTTTCTCAAGAGAGTCGGTTTAAAGGGCCCATATGGACTTAGAACACATGCAAACCCACCCACTCAGGGATTCAACACCAGGGCAACAGCTGGAAGGATGCCAGTTGCATATGGGAAGTTGGTGAAGTGACTGGAAACAGGATGAGTGTTGGGCAAACCTCCAGCAGCAAAGCAGTGTCATTATCCCCTCACTGAACCCTCTCCCAACACAGAGCCACAACTTGGTAAAGTGAGTTGCCCCACCCTGGTGAATACCTAAGGTTCCACCCCATATAACTTAACAGGTGTGCTAAGACAGGGAGGCAAAACAGCTCTACCTAATACACAGAAAACATGAGGCTGCCAAATTGAGGTGACACAAAGAAATATGGCTCAAATGAAAGAACAGAACAAAACTCCAGAAAAAGAACTAAGCAAAATAGAGATTGGCCAGCCTATCAGATGCAGAGTTCAAAACACTGATGATCAGGATGCTCAGAGAACTTGTTGAGTATGGCAGCAACATAAAGGAGGAAATGAAGGTTACACTAAGTGAAATAAAGAATCCACAGCAAAGGGAAGAAGGCAGAGATTCAAATCGATGATTTGGAACATGAGGAAGAAATAAACATTCAATCAGAACAGAAGGAAGAAGAATGAAAAAAACGAGGATAGTATAAGAAGACTCTGGGACATCTCCAAAAGTGCCAACATCCAAGTCTTAGGGATGCCCCAAGAAGAGGAGGAGCAAGAAATCGAAAACTGATTTGAAAAAATAATGAAAGAAAACTTCCCTAATTTGGCAAAGGAAATAAACATGTAAGTCCAAGAAGCACAGAGAATCCTAAAGAAGTTGGACCCAAAGAGGACCACACCAAGACACATCAATTAAAATGCCAAAGGTTAAAGATAATGAAAGAATCTTAAAAGCAGAAAGAGAAAAGCAGAGAGTTACCTGCAAAGGAGTTCCCATAAGACTATCAGCTGATATCTCAAAAGAGACCTTGCAGGCAAGAAGGGATCGGCAAGAAGTATTCAAAGTTACAAAAAGCAATGACCTACAACCTAGATTACTCCCTTCAGCATAGCTATCATTTATAATCAAAGGGCAGATGAAGTGCTTCCCAGACAGGTAAAGTTAAAGGAGTTAATCATCACTAAGCCATTACATGAAATTTTAAAAGGACTTATTTAAGAAAAAGAAGATCGAAACTATTAGCATTAAAATGACACCATACTCACAACTATCAACAACTGAATCTAAACAGAAAAAAACCAACAAACTACACAAATAAGCAGAATAGGAACAGAATTATAGATATAGAGATCATTTGGAAGGTTATCAGCTGGGAGGAGAAAAGGGGAAAATGGAAAAAGTGCAGGGATTAAGAAGCATAATTGGTAGGTACAAAATAGACTGGAGAGGTGGGATGTTAAGAACAGTACAGGAATGGAGAAGCCAAAGAACTTGCACAACCCATGGACATGAACTGGGGTGGGGATATTGCTGAAGGGAAGGGGGTTACTGGGCAGAGGGGGACAAAAGGGGGAAAATTGGGACAACTCTGATAGCATAATCAACAAAATTACTGAAAAAATAGTGAAAAAATTGACAGGAAACCATTGATTTTACATGTATTCGCCAGAAGATGGTGCTGTTTAGATAGGAGAGAACTTAAAGGCTGAAGGAGTCAAGTCCAGTACTAGATTCCTTAATTTAAATGTGTTAAATTTCAGAGGCAGTGATTTAAACACAAAGCCTTTTCTGTGGTAAACATATGGGCAAGTAAAATTGTGTATGTGCATGTATTTTATTATCTAATTTTTAAAAGTATATTTTATTGGTTATGCTATTTCAGTTGTTCCCCTTTTCCCTTCTTCACTCCCCTCCACCCTGCACACCCCCTCCCACCCACATTCCTCCCCTTTAGTTCATGTCCATGGGTTCTACTTATAAGTTATTTAGCTTCTACATTTCACAAACTACTCTTTCCCTCCCTGTGTCTATTTTCTACCTACTATCTATGCTACTTATTCTCTGTACCTTTCTCCTCTCTCTTCCCCTCCCACTTCCCTATTGATAATCCTCCATGTGATCTCCATTTCTGTGGCTCTGCTCTTGTTCTAATTGTTCCTGTTCTGGTTCCTGTTCTTAGTTTGCTTTTGTTTTTGTTTTAGATGTGGTTGTTAATAATTGTGAGTTTGCTGTCCTTTCACTGTTCATCTTTTTTATCTTCTTTTTCATAGATAAGTCCCTTTAACATTTCATATACCACGCCCCCACATACAGCGTCACAACCCAGCGACCTGGGAGTCCAAGGCGCCGCTTCTCACATTTAAAGGGCCAGAACAGACCAAAAATGTCGCAGGAAGACCTCAAAGCCCCAGAGATAAATCTAAGCGACGAAGAAATAGCAAAACTCTCAGACGCACAGTTTAAAACACTGGTCATCAGGATCCTCACAGATCTGGTTGATTATACCGACAAATTAGACAAATATATGAAGGCGAAACTAATTGAAATGAATGGAATTGCACAGAAAACCCATAGCGATGAAAAGGAAACTGGGACTCAAATCAATGGAGTGGACCAGAAGAAAGCAAATAATGGCCAAACAGAAAAGAGTCAAGGAGCAAGAATTCAAAGAAATGAGGAGAGTCTTAGGAACCTCCAGGACATCTTTAAACGCTCCAATATCCGAATTATAGGGGTACCAGAAGGGGGAAAGTCACAGCCACCAGTGGAAAAATTATTTGAACAAATAATAAAAGAAAATTTCCCCAATCTGGCAAAGGAAATAGACTTCCAGGAAATCCAAGAAGTTCAGAGAGTACCAAAAAAGTTGGACTCAAGAAGAAACACACCAAGGCATATCATAATTACATTAGCCAAAATTAAAATGAAGGAGAGAATCCTAGAAGCAGCAAGAGCTAAGGGGACAATCACCTACAAAGGAGTCCCCATCAGACTGTCAGCAGATTTCTCAAAAGAGACCTTACAGGCAAGAAGGGGCTGGAAAGAAATATTCCAAGTCATGAAATCTAAAGACCTACAACCAAGATTGCTCTATCCAGCAAAACTTTCATTTAGAATGGAAGGACAGATAAGGTGCTTCTCAGATAAGATCAAATTCAAGGAGTTCATCATCACCAAGCCCTTATTATATGAAATGTTAAAGGGACTTATCTAAGAAAAAGAAGTTAAAGAAACATGAACAGTGAAAGAACAACAAGCTCACAGTTATTAACAACCACACCTAAAACAAAAGCAAACTAAAAGAACAGCTAGATCAGGAGTGGAAACATAGAAATGAAGATCTCAAGGAGGGTTAGCAACAGGGGAGTGGGAGGAGGAGATGGGGGGAGAAGGTACAGAAAATAAGTAGCATAGACAGTAGATAGAAAATAGATGGGGCGGGGCAAGAATAGCATGGGAAATATAGAACCTAAAGGACTTGAGACATATGAACATAAACTAAAGGGGGGTAATGGTGGGGATGGGGGGGCAGGGTGGAGGGGAATGAAGGGGGGAATAGAACAACTGTAACAGCATAATCAATTAAAAAAATAAATTAAAAAAAAACATTTCATATAATAAGGGCTTGGTGATGATGAACTCCTTGAATTTGATCTTATCTGAGAAGCACTTTATCTGTCCTTCCATTCTAAATGAAAGCTTTGCTGGATAGAGCAATCTTGGATGTAGGTCCTTGCCTTTCATGACTTGGAATACTTCTTTTCCAGGCCCTTCTTGCCTGTAAGATTTCTTTTTTTTTTTTTATAAATATTTTATTTATCAGAGGGGAGGGGGGGGGGGGATTTGCGGGCTGACTGGGATCGAATACCTTTCTAGCAGGCCAAGATTTCTTTTGAGAAATCAGCTGACAGTCTTATCAAATTACTATTGGTTATTATTTTACTTATTGTTTGGGAGCCTCTCTTCCCAAGTGGTCATAATGTTTTAAAAATGCAAACATTAAATTTTAGTTTTAGGGCAACAAACTTTTAAAGAAGTCTGTGATAGAGTTCTCCAGAGAAACAGGGCTAATAGGTTAGAGAGAGAGAGAGAGAGAGAGAGAGAGAGGAGAGATGGAAAGAGGGAGGGAGATTTATTTTAGAAAAGGGCTCCCGTGATGGTGGGGGCTGGCAAGTCAGAAATCCACTTTCATTTTCTATCTAGACCCACTCTTAAAATTTCATATAGTTTTTAGGTTTTAACTATAATCTATAGACAGATAAATGCCAAATATACATCTTCTGGCTGGACTTCTCCTCCAAAGTCCAAACTCTATGTTCTATGCCTACTCAACATCATTAGCAAATCCTGTCATACACTGTACTGTGCACATCCTACTGATTACATCAGGAGGCACATAATGTCTGGTTGTCATCAGTAAGGTGGATCATTTGGATTAGGGTGGTGAATCTGTTATATCTCTGAGTTTTTTGTTGTATTTATTAGATTTTCTATTTCAGATGCATTTGTTTTGATTATATCAGTTGCTGTTTAAAAGATATCTCCATAGCTATATTTTTTCCTTTCCATATTCTGTGATATTTTTTCAAGCCTTTCTGTCATTTAACTGATACGATTTTGATTTCATATTTATTTCATGGTGTTTGCTCCTTGATTTTTCTACAGTCTCTTTTCATCTAATTGTGTCGTCTCATCTTCAGTATTTAAAAAATATTTTTATTTATTGATTTTAGAGAGAGAGGAAGTTGGGGAGAGAGAGAGAAACATTGCTTTGTTGTTTCACCTGTTTATACATTCATTGGTTGTTTCTTGAATGTGCCCTGACCAGTGATGTAACCCATAACCTTGGCATATGGGGCAATGCTCTAACCAACTGAGCTACCTGGCCAGGGCTAATATTTTTGTTTTATTGATAACATATTCTCTTTATTGTCTCCTAGATGAATATTAATCAAGGTGATTATCTATAATATAAGAAGCACACACCCAGTGTAAACCATTCTGGTTTCTTCATTGAAAATATCTTACTATGAAAAAAGTCAGCTGAACTGAACAGCATGTAGTTGATTGACATCCTGGCACAATCCCCATGTCTTGTCGTAGGCCAGCACCAGAAAGGTCAGAGACAGGCAGCTTGTCTGTGGACTGCACTTTGAGTAGCGCTGTCCCGGAGCATAAGCATTTGCTGTGTCAGTTTTCCTTCAGCTTCTTGGTGCGTATTTAATAACAGTAATAGCTGCTGAAGTTTGGGGGGCATTGCCATAAGTCCTTTTGATCTTTATAGGTACTGTAATTATATACTAAAACCCCTAAATGTGGGTCCTATAATTATTACCATTTTACACATAAAATCAAAGCACAAATATATTTGATAACTTGTACAAAGTCCCCAGTTTTTTTATAGCAGAACCGGGATTTGCATTGAGACAGTCTGATTCTGGAGCATTGTAGTTTTTGTATGCTATGTTTCTTCTTTATATTCTTTTTTATGTCTATAATATTTTTGCATATTTGCCAAGCTGTTCTTTCCATCTTAGTCCTGTTTAATGTGGAGGATTCCACTGGACCCTCTTTTGCCTAGATATCGAGTGCATATATTCCAGACCATGGTCCTTCATATCTCAGAGCTGTTCTGATCTTCCCTTCAGAGTCTGTCTCAGGACTTCATTTTGATGAGTTATATTTTTCCACATTTCTCTTGACTAAAGGGATGTGATTAGCTCTGTTGGGCTGTGGGCAATAATAATTGGTAGCTGTGGTGGTCTTGGATCTTTGCTGTGGCAAGGGAGGGGGAAGTAGGATTGTCATTGTGTCAAGTTAAAAACACCCCCCCCCCAAAAAAAATGTTCAATCATTGTTATCATAAATACATTTGTTCTTTGGTACAGAAACTCCATTTGGTAGAATTATTGTATGGATGAGCTTGCATGCACACATACGAAATGACTGTTGCCTGAAGTTATTATTGCAGCATTGTTCATAATAGTAGTAGACTGGAAACAACTCACATATCCAGGAACAGGGGACAGATGGGTACACCCACGTGCTGGAAGATTATGTCATTGTAAGGAAGAGTGAAGAAGTTCTCTGTGTACTGGTGTGGAAAGCTCTGAGGTCACAGTATTAATGAGAAAAGGCAATCTATGTATATACTGGTATTTGGCTGTTTGTGTGTGTAAATGAATGTAATATTTTCCCAAAAAGTATTATATAGAACACATGTAACACATGTACATGCATGTAACACGTGCACAAATGTACAAGCAATTACATATACATATGTGTATCGTGCATGTTGCATATGATGCACGTGTGATGCATATACTATATATAATACTTTTTTCAAAAAGAGATAGAAAGAATATACTATATTTATAAAGAAACAGTAGAAGAATATAGGAGAAACATAAAATTGACCAGTGGGAGGCCATGGGGGTAACTGGATGGATAATGGTCAGTGTGACTCTTCAACACAAATGTTTTCAGTTCATTAGGTATTTCAATCACTCTTTGAAAAGTAAATTAAAAAGTGATGCACACATGTTTTCATTCCTGTGAATGTCATCTCATGTGTCTCTCCCCAGTGGCCACCCTCACTCTCCTCCCATTTCACTGAGGGAAGGAGATGAAACCTAAGTGCTTTAGCCTGGTGCTCACCATGCCTGATGGGCAAGGAGAACTTGAAAGGGAGTTTTCCAGGATTCTTGTTGCGAGCCTTCTTCTCTCCACCCATTTCCATCAGCACTCCATTCCTTGCTTGTGTTCTGGTAGAGCCCTCTTTATTGATGGAGTTCATTGGCTCAGAGAGAGCACAGTTGGGTTCTGTCCTTCTTCTAGCCTTGAGAACCAACCCCAGTGATGGATCTGGCTGGACCATCCCCCATCTGGAGTCACTGGTGATGGGAAAGGCAGGTCTCCAGCACACGGCTTTCCACATCTTCCCGCCTCTCGCCATCCAGATTAGAAGGTCATAGTGAAGTTCTTCAGACATTGTCATTAACTTTTTTCTCTCTGGTCTACTTAGGGTTGGGGTGGGCGGGAGTGCTTGAAAGCTGAATAGCATACCATAGATTTCTGGAGTGTTTTGCTCTTTTTCTGACTGGTATTTTGGAAAAAAAAAAGTTGTCATTCTTTTTTAGAAATTCAAAAAATATTGTGATTTAGCTTGACACACCATTTTACCTTAGAATTTTTTGACATTTTTATGATTATCTTGTATTACTTCAAGTGTACTTCTCTGCAGCAACTTGTGATCAAAACAATGATGTTAAGTTGCTTTAACAAACCTATGTCAACGAATAAATGAACATCTTAATAGACACAGAAAAGAGATGTCTCTGAGTGGTTTAACAATCACATCTTTATGCAGAGGATGCTTCTTTCTGCAACTTTGTGTAGTAAAACGTTTTTTCGTAAAGCAGTAACAAAGTCAGCAGTTAATCCTAAACGATGAAAACAAATGAACTTGTTTTTATTATTTGGGATGTATGTGTTTATGTGTGTATGTATGTAGCAGTTTAGAGTTATTATGGCTAGAAAGCCTCTTGGTAATTGGCGTACTACACTGTGGAGACAGAACCTGAAGTACAGATACAATAAATGGCAGACAGTAGCAACGATACCCTCCCCATTCAGAGGCAGTAGCAAACCCTTTCACTCTCTCTATATATTAGAAAGAAGTTCTCTGTGTTTCTTTTTTATCTTATCTTCCCATAACAATTTTTCATCATTTTTGCTGAATGGTTTCTTCTAAACCTGAATTATTTTGACATATGGAGTTGTGTTACTTACGTCATTATGGATGTAATTCTGATTTCTTACTGAACTCTGGTCCTTGTCCATAAACAATAAATAAACTACTCTGGAAAATAAACAATGTGGGCCATGTTTGAAAATACAAAGCCTATATTTATGTATCCTAAATTTTCTTTTGATAGAAGAATACCCTTTATAACTACTTATTTTGGAGTTACATTAACATTACCAGCATTATCTGAATATTTATTTAAATTAGATTCACATGGAATACTTTTCTTTTATGGTTGATTAAATTCTTCCACTGTTAGAATTTTTTAAACAAAAAAATGAGTTTAGACAGTGATGATTCTTTTTTGATTTCACTGTAGAAAATCCCAAGTCTTTGTTTGTAGATTTCACTTCCAAACCAAGATGTTAATTTTTCCCTAGGTGAATATGTTTTATTTAGTATTCCCAGGATTAGCTGGAAGAAAGTTTGCCTGACTTTTCACGACCCTTATTATAATTTCATTATAATTTCTCCACCAGCCCCATTACAGCAGTAACGCCTGACCTTAGAAAAATAAAAAAGCTCTGAACCAGTGATGCTTGGCATTTTCAGTCTTTCTGTGCTGAGTCAGTAGGAGCTGCCTGCTAGCCAGCTTTAGGATATTTGTACTCTGTTTTGTATTTGTGTTTGATACAAAAATAAATTTTGTACCTAATATTTGAATATTGTTTTTTTAGATTTTCATATTTCTACTCTACACAATAACTTGATAATGGAGAAGTTATATTTTAGCTCCAAATTGATAGAGTGCTGTGGTACCTCTTCACTACAATACCAAAGTAATTCATTTTATTCTGGAGGTTTATAGTGCTAATATAATGTTGCCATTCGATATTTCCAAGTGTCTCCTATAACATTTCCCTGGACCCCTCGGTTTAACTTACCCTGGACTATCTGTAGTAGCCCTTAGGAGCTCACCAAAGACAAGTGATTTTGTTTCCCACTCATCTGTTTGGCATTTCTTTCTTAGGACCTATATATTGTCATGTTCTTGAGCTTTTCAGGCTGAATGCAAATTTCTATTTTTAATGTTTTGATTAAATTTACAGTGTTCTTCTCTTTGTTATTTCTTCTTTTAGAATGAAAAGAAATGCCAAGAATTAAAGCTTTTCTCTTCCAACTTGGATATTTATAATGGGTGTCGGAAAGTCTAAAATAGATCCTTGCCCTCTTTCTCTCTCTTTGGGTAAAAGCCACAGTGTGGATACAAGTCAAAGACATCATGAGTCAGATTCCAGGAACTCTAAAATCCCCCTGTGCGATGTTGCTGGGCACAGCAGTCCGACAGAGATGCCGACAGGAGAGCAGCGGGAAGCTGAGGGAGTGGACGGGATGCCTGACGAAGAGGAAGACGAAGAGGTGTTCTTCAAATTTGTGATACTGCATGCAGAAGATGACATAAGCGAAGCTCTCAGAGTCCAGGATCTGCTCCAAAATCGCTTTGGCATCAAACCTGGAATTATTTTTGCTGAGATGCCATGTGGCAGACAGCATCTACAGAATTTAGATGATGCTGTAAATGGGTCTGCATGGACAATCTTGTTGTTGACGGAAAACTTTTTAAGAGACACCTGGTGTAAGTTCCAGTTCTATACATCCCTAATGAACTCTGTTAACAGACAGCACAAATACAACTCAGTTATACCCATGCGGCCCCTGAACAATCCCCTGCCCCGGGAAAGGACTCCCTTTGCTCTTCGAACCATCAATGCCCTGGAGGAAGAAAGTCGTGGCTTCCATACGCAAGTTGAAAGAATTTTTCAGGAGTCTGTGTATAAGACACAACAAGCTATATGGAAAGAGACAAGAAAAATGGTACAAATGCAATTTATTGCCTGAGATGGTGCACAGAACACATGGCTGGCTCTTTTCTTATAAAACAAATGATTTATCTTCACTTCAGAAAGCAGTTTCCAGGAAAACTTTAAATAAAAGAGATCCTGTTCTTATAGGAACCTGTGGAACACGAGGAAGATGAATTCCTGCCAACCAAAGAATTGTGGTACTTTTTAATGTTCAGTAAACTTGAGAATGTCAGAGTTTCAAGAACTTTGCTGTCAGTTTTCCTAGTTCATGAATATGACAAAGGATATTTTCAATTCATAGTCCTAGTGTTGCACTTTGAACAAAAAATTATATTATAGACATTTAAAAAATATAACACTTTTTGCCCTGGCCAGGTGACTCAGGTGGTTGGAGTATTGTCCTATACACCAAAAGGTTGTGGGTCTGTTCCTTAGCCAGGGTACATACCTACGTTGTAGGTTCGATTCCTGGTCGGGGCATGTACGTGAGGCAATGGATCGATGTTTCTCACATTGATGTTTCTCTCTCTATCCCCCTTCCTTTCTCTTAAAAACATTAATACATATCTCCTCAGATGAGGCTTTAAAATATATCTATATAAAACACTTCCACTGAATTTCGTTCTTAGAAGACACACATAAGACTGGCCCAGAGAGATCTGATCGCCCTCCCTCTTGAGACACCCCTCATGAGTGTTGTGGTAAAGCACCCCCGTATTGTCACCCAGAGAATCTGGTTAGCCAGGATAGAACATGCAGAGTGTTGAGTGCTGATGAATGTGAAATCAGAAATAGATGTGAGAATGGTGGGACTTTTAAAAAGAATCCAGACAAATGTATTTTCTTTTTCTGGAATTGGCACATTTGGAGGCAAGTACCACCAGCAATTAGTAACTCAGTTGTTAGTGTGGTGGTTGGAGACTCCGTGGAGCAGGGTGGAGATGTCCACCCTGAGGCTCCCCCTGGTGGTCATCTCCTATACCCAGGGCTTTATTGCAGAGCTGCTGAAAGGTTTATGATTGTGTGTCCTCAGCCAGATACTCTTTAATCAATTACCTCTCATCTACCCCTTAAAAAATTTCTCTCATGCACAAAGTTCTATCCAGGAAGCATTTCTCAGGTGTTCAGTATAGTCTCTCTCTGTCTGCCCCCCACTTCTCTGTCTGTCCGTCTCTCAGTATTTAGAGTCGGGATAGAAGTAGGAGATGTGTTTTATCACCTCCTCTTCTAAGAAGCCCCAAACAGACCTATTCCTTTCCCTCACAGCCTTCTGCCCCAGCCTTGATGGGTATCATCGGGTACAGACCAGGATGGAGTGTGGTTTGAATAATGCCCTGTTATAATGCAAAAAGGGCCTAGGGAGATCAAGAGACCTTGTTCAGTCTTTGCTGCTGAGGATGAATGTGGCCATTGCAAGCTGCTTACTCTCTTTATCTGTGAAATAAAAGGACTGGATTGATGGGCCTATAAAGGCCTTTGTTCTCTCTGAGAATGTGAACAACTAAAAACCAGAAAAGGGAACAAGCAAAAAAATTAGAATTTTGTAATGCTGATATATAATATAGATTCAGGAGGTCTGTCCGTTTACAAGGAAAGGGTATTATATGTTTACAGCTTTTCTCGTGCTGCCTGTTATACTTTTATAGTCACAGAAAAAATTGTAATACACATCTACTCATTTTAAAAAACATATTTTCATAAGGACCCTTGAGCAAAGACATTCTGCCTGACTTTTCTTTCTCCTTATCCCACTTCTCTGAATCTCCTTCTAGTCCTGGGGTCAGCTCACACCGGTCTGCATTCACCTCTTTGTAGCCAGGAACCCAAATGTTCCGTAAGGAACATACCCCCCAGATCGTGCAAGTAAGTCTAACTTCCTTTCTACTAGTAAGTACTTGAAGAAACGATTGTTTTCATTGCATGGTGACGTTTTCTTAACCTCAAGTCCCTTTCCATCAAAGTAGCTTACTACCTTTTCTTTTTCAATTTTAATAAATAGTATTTTTTTGCCATACTGCTTCCTGTATCTCAAATTTCAAACACCAACAAAACAATCACCCATTCTTTGTGCCTGCCAAACTCAGATCAATTGATGCTAGATGATATTTCTTAAATAAATGTTTGTATTCTTTACCCTTGACCAAACTTGATTATGACTAACCCTGTTGCATATTGTGGAGAAGTATTTTGAAAAGAGGCATTGATCTGTGCTCCTCTGTAGAGCACCAAGCACAATGTCTCTCTCAATGTGGCGTTTTTATGATGAAAAATGTTAAGTACCAAATAAATGTATATGTTGAACTTCACAGTTGTAACAAGGGATTATAAAAATAGCTAAACTGAGGATGCAAAAAGGTAAAGGTATGGGCTTAGTCAGTTGTTTGTGTGCGTATACATATGTACCCACACATAAATTTAGATTTACACACACAACCCACGGGGAAGTTCTGGAGAATTATGCCACATGCTGGAGAGCTTCCATGTTGAATCCTCTGTGGGCCTGTTGCCCACCCTGCAGCTTGCAGAAGAATCTGAGTTGTGCCTTATGCAGGTGGGGTACTGTCAGCTGTAAGAAACAGGAAACCAATGCACGTGACCTGCACCACAGGGTAAACTCATCATCCACCTTAACACAAGGTCCCTTGACATATGGTACCTCAAAAAGTTCCTACAGCGTAATGTTAATGTGTCTTGTGAAGGAATAAAATTTTGATACAGGCTACAACAAAGATATAACCTTGAAAATACAATGCTAAGTGAAAAAAGCCAGGCACAAAAGGAGAAATATTCTGTGTACCTAAAATTAGCAAATTCCTAGAGACAGAAAGAAGAAGAGAGGTGACCAGATGCTGGGGGAGGGAAGAACGGAGAGTCCTGTTTAATGAGTGCCGAGAGTTTCTGTTGAAGGTGATGAAGTTCTGGACGTGGATAGTGGTGATGGTTGCACAACATTGTGAATGCCCTTGATGCCACTGAATTGAATGGTTACAGTGGCCAATTTTGCATGTATTTTACCAAAGTAATTTTAAAGCCCCAGGTTCTTTCCATGCATTTACTCAGCCACCCTCAGAGTTGCAGTCAGGCTCCTCTCAGTTGTACCCCAGTCATTCCTTTGTCAGGTGCCATGTACAGACAGGGTGGCGTCCAGCCTAAGATGATGGGAGGGGTCCACCCAATTGAGGAAGAATACTTTCATTACTGCTTTACTGAGAAGTGCTTATACATGGGACAGTAATTTGATTGGTTTCACTATTATTTTAAAATTCTTTCCACCTGCACTCTAGTGGATTCTTCCCACTGCCTCCCCTTCCCTCGTACCCTCCGGCACCCCTGCTCTGGAGTCAGCCCGTCTGGGCTTGAATCCCACCCCATCCTCTATAAAATGTGAGCTCAATCAAGACATCTAGCCTTTCTGGGTTTCAGAGCCCTCACCCCAAAATAAAGATAATAATACCTCCCTGATCGGGTTATTTTGAGGATTCAGTAGTAGGTATGAAGCACACAAATAGTGCCTGACACACAGCTACTATTCCAGTTCTATGCTAGTAGAACTATTACTGTTGCCTACCGACATTTAATCTGCATCTTGGGGTGGGGGAGAGCGCAAATGTGAGTTTATAACTACTTACACCCCACCTCTTGGAACCCTTACAACTTGTAGAAAATAGGTTTTAAACGGAAGACAGGGACTTGTTTCCGTGTGCAGAATGGCTCCCATCCGGACACTGAAAACTGAGAGGAGCCCTCTGAACTGCAAGAGATGTGCCAGCTGTTAATAGTGGGTGTGAGTGTGGAGGGAACAGCAGCTGGGAGGATGAAAGCATGGCCCCAGGACTGTGACAAGTCACAGAAGTGAGCCCATAGACTGTAAGCAGGAAGGTAGAGTCCAGGAATGCCAGCTCTGACGCCAGTTCGGGAGAATGGCCCAGGTATGTACACCTCAGCTGTCTTGCTCTTCATACTCAGAAGCAGCAGATAAATGAAGCATGCATTTCAGTTGGGGGCAGAGGGCTCATTTAACTCAGCCTGTTTCTGGGGCTGAGCAACTTCTAGATAAGTTTGCATTGTTTGAGAACACAGGTTGGATGAAGTGTAATTAGACTGTTCCCTCCTAGGGTGAGCAGAGGAAGTAGTGAGAGAAGCATTCACCCCTTGGCTCCTTCCTGTCTGAGTGAACTGGATTTCTACCCTGAATTCAAGGTTGCTTACTGGACTTAATCCCTTCCAGTGCAAGTCATGGCTGTTTTCCATTTCATTCTCTTGTCCTGCCCCTTTGCAGATGCTAGGACATTAGTTGGGCCTTGGAGTGGACCCCAAACTTGCTGTAAGGGCCAGGCCTCAATGCATAGGGAGTGACAGCCAGTTACAGAAGCAGGTCCTTGGGTTCTCACATTGACTGCAGCTCATTCTTAAGCCCCAAGCCTGGTTTGCTGACTGTGAACAGTGTCCAAAGCCTGAAAAGCCCAATCACTTCAGGTACAAGTAGTAAATACTAAATTGACATGTAAACAACATTTTGCAGAGCCATCTCCCTGCTCAGCAGAGGATGCTGTAGGTCAAGGTGATTTTCACAGACTCATGGGAAAATCTGACAAGTCACCCAGGTTGCTGAGGATTTAGGGTGGCCCAGTATAAACATCCCAATTCAGAATCGTTTCAGTCCATGTTCCACACTTCACTGTGGAGTCAGGCTGTTACCTACCTCAGGTAAAGCCTCTTGACCCATGACTGGGGTGGGGCTGGCCCAAGGCTGAGAAGCTGTTGCCATGGCTGCATGGCAGGCAAGGTGAGGTACAGTGTATTTGCCTTGGGCAGTCAACCCTGTGCCTTTCCTCCTCATTGCCAGGTCTTAATGTCACCTGCTGGGCAAGTCACAGAATGTGACTGTACTCTCTGTACTTGTAGGCAAGTCTGAAGGACAAGGAGGAAGTTTCAGAAAGCTGTCAAGCACCTGATAAAATGAAACCATAGCATCTGAAAATTGAGGACCCTAAGCCAGTGACTAAAAGGAAAGAACTAACAGGAGGACCAGTGTTGTTGTCCATGAACCTGATGTTCCTTATGAGATTCCAAGTAGAAAAAAATGTACTAGATTTGGAACATTTAGTAGCCAAATATGAATAATATTCTTATATAAATTTTCTTTTAAGTCATATTTGGCAATCCACATTGTCAACACATTAAGTTTGAAATGGAGTAAATTTAGCATTTCAAAGTACCATTGATAAATAACTCAGAGCATGAACATTATTTGATTAAAAGCTCACCAAGTTAACCTGTGTGTGTGTGTGTGTGCGTGTGTGTGTGTGGTGTGGAGATGTTGCTCTCTCCCCTCCTCCGCCAATGCACTGGCTTTCATGACTGTTTACTCCAACATCTGTGCTGGTTCACACCTTCCTCCCTTTCTGGCTTCAGCAAGAATTGTTCTGGGGGAAAAATAACTCCTTTATTTAGTATAGCACTCCTCCTATTCCCTTCAAATAGAGTTAGTTCTGAGTCATTTTACTCTGAGGTGAATAAATAGGAATGCTTTTTATAGCATATAACAAGAACCTGCATTTAAGCAGTTTCATAATCTAATTAGGTATGTTCCTTTCAGCCACCTACTCAAACAACAGGTTTAAAAACAAGGAAATCTGTACAAACTAGCTCCTCCCAGGGGATTTCCATAGATACACTGGACAGAACACATAAACCAGCTTTACAGATAGATGTCTTAAGTATATTTATAAATAAAAACATTATACGTGAATCTAAAATTATGGTAACAGTTGCATAGTTCACCAAATATATAAAAACTATCGTACACTTTAAATGAGTAAATTTATGGCATGTAAAATATATCTTAATAAAGAATAAACAAACAAAAACTCCACAAACTGCAACAAAAAATGCAATTGCCATTTGGAACGTAATTGGACAATAGCTAGTGATGTTGAAAATGGGCATATTTACAAACCTAGCAATTCCTCCTCTGCATTTGTACCCTAGAGAAATTCTCCCACAAGCACCCAAAGAAGCAATTGTGAGTAGGATGTCTATTGCAACATTCTTTGTAAGTGAGGAAAAACTGGAAAAGATCTAAATGTGCACCCGTAGGAGAATGCAGAAATACATTGTTAGGCACATACGATTGAACACTATAGAGCATTTAAAATAACTAACAAATCTGCATATATCAACATGGGTAAATCTCAAAAAACATAAAACTCGGGAGAGTGGAACAAGTTGCAGCATAATATGAGTAATTTATATAAAGTTTTAAAACATATAAGACAGCATATATTGCTAATGGATACTTACATAAGTGATAGTATATTATTTTCTGTATGTTTGAAATATTTCATAGTCATTTTCTAAGCACACATAGTCATGTTAAGTGCTATAGAATTTTAAGCCCTGGCTGATGTGGCTCAGTGGATTGAGTTTGGGCCTGAAAATCAAAGGGCTGCCTGTTCTGTTCCCAGTCTAGGGCACATGCCTGGGTTGCAGGCCAGGTCCCCAGTAGGGGGCACTTGATAGGCAACCACCCACACATTGATGTTTCCCTCTCTCCTTCCTTTCCCCTCTAAAAATAAATAAATAAAATCTTTAAAAAAATTAATTACAGATGTGATGATTTGAGGAATGGAAAAATGAGGAAGACTCAGTGGATACATAAATTCTAGAAATCCATGCTGGTAATAATGGATTTCATTTTTTATCACCTAATGTGATGGGCACTTACTTTACGTCATCTCCATGTTCTACATGATTAGTCTTATTAATCCCTGCATAATGAAGCTAGAGACGTAAGTAATCAGTCCAAGATCCCAGGCTGGCAGATGACAGAGTCATTGGAATATCAAGTGGTCTGGCTCTGAGGCTGGTGGTTCTTTGGCTTCACAATGCTGCTTCTCAATGGATCTGTCTGCTCCTCCCATGGCGGAGAATTTTAGGAGAAGTTGGAAGCACAAGGAGAAAACCATAGCAATTTCTAAGTAAAATCAATAAACAGCACGGTGAGTTGAAGGTGCCCAATTTTCATTCTTTGCCTGGTATGAATAACCCATGACTGGGAGTCAAGAGATATGTGTCCCAACCCCATTGTGCCACCATCTAGTAACTTTTCCAGTGTTCAGTCTTTAAAAAAAATTTTTATATTCATTTTTTTATTGTTTTTCCAGTATAGTTGTCTCCATTTTCCTCCCACCACTCCCCCCGCCCCACCCATCTCCACCTCCCATCTTCAGTTCTACCCCCTTTGGCTTTGTCCATGTATCCTTTTCACCTGTTCCTTGATGACCTTTCCCCTTTTTCCCTCTGTATTTCCTTTTCCCTCCCCTCTGGTTATGGTCAGTTTGTTCTTTGTTTTAACATCTCTGGTTCTATTTTGCTTGCTTGTTTGTTTTGTTGATTGGGTTCCACGTCTAGGTGAGATAATATAAGACTGAAATTTTGTCCTAAATTGTGCTTAGGACTCCTATTTTGTTTTATTCACTCTCTTTGCTCATACTACATGATGCGTATATTAAATGAAACGCTGCTTTGATTTAGAGGGAAAAAGAAAAGTAAATGGGACAGGATAAGAGAGAATTGTGTTTATTTCAAGAAAATAAGTGTTGCAAAGCTCCTGGATACATACAACTGAGGGTTTTGTTTGTTTTGTTTTTATTATTTATTTATTTATTTATCTTTAGAGGGGAAGGAGAGAGGGAGAGAAACATCAAAGTATGGTTGCCTCTAGTGCGTCCCCTGCTGGGAACTGGCCTGCAGGGAACTGGTTTGCAACCCAGGCATGTGCCCTGACTGGGAATTGAACTGTGATCCTCTGGTTTGCAGGCCTGCGCTCAATCCACTGAGCTACACCAGCCAGACTTTTTTTTTTAATATTTATTTATTTATTTATTTAACAACTGAGGTTTTTTATGTTTTCGTAACAACAAGGTTCAACCATGTATGGAACACTGACTAAAGGAAATAAATATAGACGTCCACATACACTCTGATTTATGAGTTTCAGGAGGACCTGGTTCAGTAAAAATGATTACTTTTCATATTTAGATCACACTATAGGTAAAATTGCTATGACAGAATGCCATATGTTTTGATGAGAGTGCAGCCACATTATCTGGGATCAATCCTAGTTCTGCTTTCTGCCCCTTGGGTGACTTTGGGCCAATTAAACTTTTCATGTTCCAGTTGCCTCATTTGTAAAATGTAAATCATAGTAATGACTACCTCTTAGAATTGTTGTGAAAAGTAAAGGAGTTAATACAAGTAAACTGCTTAAGAGGGGGACTAAGGCATTCTAGGAAGCCCTTTTCATCCTGACCCTGCCCATTAATCATGGCTGACTGCTGAGCGATTAGCTAAATAGTTAGATCCAGATCTTGATAGTTGCCGTGTTTTTTTTCCCCTTCTAGACCATATGGGTTTACTTTCCTCGCATAAGGTTTCCTAAAGCCAAAGAACAATCCATCTGCTACTTAAGCAAAAGCAGATTTGTTGCATTTAACTTTAAAAAGAATGTCTGTAGAGATGATCTCCACCTTTCAGTGGGCCTCATCTGCACTGCCTCCTTCTAGCCAAGGTTGGGTGGCTGATGTAGTCAGACATCCAATCACTGGAGCAGATCCAAGGGGGAGAACTCAAAGACTGTGCTGTGAAGCAGAGGTGACATAAGGGTCAGTAGTCACTGGTCTCAGTGACTCCCAATATTTTCTTTGTTTTACTGAGTTTAATATCAGCTAAAGAACTGGAAGGCTCCAGCCATTCTCTCACTGGTCAGTCTAAGTGTGTGCTGTGGTGGCTTCTCCATTGCTAGCAAGCAAGGAGAGGAAGGTGAGGGTAGCCCTGATTTTGGCCACCAAGGAAATTCTGGCATGATTAGTGCTCTGCTACCTGGTTTGCATGGGGAATAAATAATTCAGACTACTGGACAACTGGGGACTTAGGGGAACAATAGGTCCCTGAATATTATGATCTGTGGAGATATTTTTCTTACTCTTTCTTAGACTGCCTCCTTAGGACCCACGCTATTATCACTGGTTACCAAGGCCTACTCAATTTTTAAAAATTTAATTTATTTCTGTTTAATTTAAAAAACATAATATATTTAAATGCTTCAAAATTCAAAGGGTTTGAAGAAGCAATCCAGTTTCTATTCCCAAAGCCAATGAACAGCTCCTTGGTTTCTCTTCCAAAATTACTTTATGCATATTTGGGGGGAGTTGATTGCATCCTTATTATGTATCAGGGCTTAGACAATCAACACCAGTCAGCATCACAAGCCACTCACCTGCCGACCTTCCCTATGTTAGCAATCTCCAGACTAAGTTTAGCCCATGAGATTGGTATCAGGAAAGGAAAGAAAACCCTGGGGTCACATCAGCACTTGAATACCTGTCTTTTTTATACATGGGTACATGTACATACATTGAATCTATCTCAGAGGCCATATTAATACATGAAGAGCTTCCTCATTTTATTTGTCTTGACTATCTAATATTTTGTTGTTTAAAGGTATCATGATTTATTTTAATCAGTTCCAAATGGTGGGCTTTTCAGTTATTTCCAATCTGCCATTTCAATGCTCCTATAAAAAGGAACCTTGTATGTGTAATATTTTGTGCATGTATGAATGATCATGTCAGTAAGATAAAAAGCCTAGTAGTGGACTTGCTGCGTTAATGAGCATGTGCGTGTGAAATTTTTATAGATACCGGCAAAATGCTCTTCACAAAGTTTGTATCAATTTATACTCCCACCAACGTTATAGAAGAGTGATTGTTCCCCCAGATTCTTCCAAGAGTGTCACCAAATGTTTTGATCTTTGCCGATCTACTAAATTTTTAAAAAATAGCTTCTCAAAAATAGTATCTCGTTGAAGTTTTAATTTGCATCCTTTAAAAAGTAAAGTTGAACATCTTTTCATATATTTAAGAGCCTTTGGCATTCCCTTTTCAGTAAACTATGTATGTATGCCTTTTGCCCAAGTTTCTATTGGATTATTTATCTTTTTGTACTGTTTGTAGGAGCTTTTAATGTGTGGCATGAATTAGCCCCTGACTCAGATTTAAGTTGCAAATATTTTTCTCATTGTAGGTTTTTACTTGGCTTATAGTTTTTTCCATGCAAAACTTTTTTTTATTGTAAATAACATAATTTTTATCAATTTTCCCTTTTACCTGAGTTTTTTTTAATTTTTTCTAGTTTTTTTCAAGATTAGAAAGGACTTTCTCATGTAAAGAACATTATCCTCCAGCCCTGGCTGGTGTGGATTGAGCACTGGCCTGTGAACTGAAAGGTCGTCGGTTCAATTCCCAGTCAGGGCATATGCCTGGGTCGAAGGCCTGGTCCCAAGTTGGGGGCATGCGAGAAGCAACCAATCATGTCTCTCTCGCACATTAATGTTTCTTTCTCTCTCTTTTTCCCCTCACTTCCCCTCTCTCTAAAAGTAAATAAAATCTTTAAAAAAAATTATCCTCTAGTTACTTCTAGTTCCTTTGTGGTTTTATTGTTCACATTGAAGTCTTAGACCTCTATGGAATTTATTTTGGTGTAAAGTGAGAAACGTTGGTGTAATTATTTTTTTCTAGTGGCTCTAACACCCTTTTTTGATAATCTCTTTTTCTCCAATAATTTTAAATGCCATCTTTATCATCTATTAACTATTCACATATGTATTTTAGGTCTACTCCTAGACTCCACAGTGTTTCCTGTTAATCTATCAATCTATTCTGATATCTTTATCATACTGTTTAAATTATTTTCACCTTATAATATGCTTTAATATTTGAGAAAGCTACTTCAACCTTCTTACCCTTCATTTTCAGAATATTCTTCTATACTTGCTTATTTAATATTTCATATGAGTGTGAAATATTAATTTTAATATGCCAATATTAAAATATGCTCATGTTGCTGTAAAAATTCTTTTGTTATTTTTATTAGGACTGCCTTATATTTCTGGCTTAGTTAAGGGGATCTGATGTCATGATGATATGTATTTTCCCATGTAAGAACATTTTATGCCGAAGAGTAACATGGATATGCCATCCTGGAAGCTTTGAACAAAAATGCAAAACTTTTGTATGTACTATGTGTACCAAGGGCTTAAAGTGGGCCTTGCACTGGAGCATCAATGTTTTTACTGTAAGACTTGGGCATTAGACTCTGTGTTGTGATTATGTCTTTAAAATTAATAGTAAGCATTTTAATTTGTCTTTTCTATACCCTTACTTATTAGTCTATTTTATCTACCTATATCATAACAAGTGTGGTTAAGTCTCCCACAATAATTAATTGCAGTCTTGTTTTCTTCTTTTCCCACTCCCACCACCCCTCTGGCAACCATCAGCTTATTGTTTGTGTCCATGGGTCTGTTTCTGTTTTGTTTCATTAGAGTCCACATTTGGTGAAATCATATGGTATTTGTCTTTCTCTGTCTGACTTACTTCACTTAGTCTAATACCTCCTAGGTCCATACATATTTTTGTAAATAGCAAGAGTTAATTCTTTTTTATTGCTAAGTAATATTCCATTGTATAAATACCACATCTTTATCCATTCACCTGTCAATGGACACCTAGGTTGCTTTCATATCTTAGCTATCTTAAGTAATGCTGAAATGGACACAGGTGTGCATATATCTTTTTGAACTAGTGTTTTTGTTCTTCAGAAAAATACCCAGGAGTAGATTCCTGGATCGTATGACAGTTCTATTTTTAACTTTTTTGAGGAACCTCTGTACTGTTGTCCATAGTGACTGCACTGATTTACAATCCGACCAACAACGTACAAGGGATTCCTTTTCTCCACCTTCTCACAAACACTTGTTGTTTGTTGGTTTTTATGATGATAGGCATTCTGACGGGTGTGATCTGGTATCTCAATGTGATTTTGATTTATATTTCCCTGATGATAATTGTCTGTATGTCCTCTTTGGAAGAATGTCTGCTCAAGTCCGTTGTCCATTTTTTAATCAGATTGTTTAGAGGGTTTTTTGGGGGTGTTAAGTTGTATAAATTTCATATATATTTTGGATATTAACCCCTTATCAGACTTATCATTCACAAATACAGTATCTTCTGCCATTCAGTAGGTTGACTTTTCATTTTGTTGATGGGGTTTTTTTGCAATGCTAAAACGTTTTAGTTTGATATGGTTTCATTTGTTTATTTTTTCTTTACTTGCCCAGTATTTGTAATTTAAAAATATTAGGAACCTTAACAATTCATATTTTAATATTCAACAATTATGTTTCAAAGCAAAAAATAATTTTAAATATGTAGAAAACACATTAAAAATGCTTATTGTAGGGATCATTTCATAAGTTGTATAAGTGTCTAACCACTATGCTGTGCACCTGAGACTAATATAATATTGAATGTCAACTGTAATTTAAGGTTTTTAAAGTTTAATTAATTAATTAATTGGAAATGATGTAAATGCATATCAGCAGTGGCTTGATTAATTATGCTAATCTTTATCTTCAAATACCACTCAAACATTTTCTGATTCGAACATTTTCTTTTCATATTTATTAACATAAAAATTCCCATTATAATTTTAAGTGAAAAACCAAGAAACCAAAAGTGTATTTAGTGTGAGTCTAATTTGTTTCTAAGAGTTGAATGTGTATATACTCTGAAAAAAAACACAAAAAAGCAAATAAGTCAAAATGTTAACTTTAGCTGTTTAAATGGTTGGATTTTGGGTAATTTAATTGTGCGTGTGTGTGTGTTTTGTTGTATTTCCCTACTTTTCTGCAAGAAGCATTATTATTTTATAATCTACATAATGTAATTATTATTGAAATTTTAGCAATTACTTTGAGTAACAAGGTTATGGTTGAATAACAGGCATAGAAAGTATATTAGTGGTTGAAAATATTTTCCATAATTGGAGCAGCCAATAAATGCTGAATGATTCTCCATTTTATTTATGACATAATTGCCTTTCCTGAAAGAACCCTTATTGAAATCATTGTTTTATTAATGAATGTCTGATATATAAAAATATAGCTTTAAAATTGGCAGCTTGTAGAATTTTTTTTAAAGCAACACAGTAGGAAAATAAATTGCACGTAAGTAGATAAAAAATAATCATTAGATAATTTTATTATTTACTAGTAGTTTGCTGCACACTTTTTATAAAACAAAATAAAATCAACCTTTGTTACAACTTTACTGTCAAAAGAAAATTTAACCATTTATGAATTAACAAGAAGAAAAAGGGTCTAATAATATGATTGGGAAGTAGATCATGAGTAGGCAAGGATACCAATATGGTTGCCCTGTTTTACTGCTACTGAGATACCTATTTTATGCGGAGCATCTTTCTCCCATAGTATGTTTATATGCTCTCAGGGTGAGTGTTATAAACTGTCTGCTACTAATCCTGTGCTGAGGACTTGTGTTTACTATTCTCAGACACAAGGAAATGTGGGAAGTTGAACTTAACTCTAAGAAAGGGACATTTCTTCTGATTATGGTTTTATTTGAACTATTTATGGATTGAATTTTCTTCTTATTCCAAGAAGTATTTTATTGCTGAGTTTTTAAATGTTATTTGAATTTCCTAAGGACTTCAGTTTATACACATATAGATTTTTCTGACTTGGATAATAAACTACTTGGAGCTAAAATTTTGTTGGTGCATTACTATAAATTTTAATCAATGAAAATATGTCAAGGTTTAAAATAAGATTTTTATAATTGCAGCCCTTCATTTTGTGGATTGGGATGAATAAACTTTTTTTGGAAAATATGTGGTTTTATTCAGTGCTGAGGCTATTATTTAGACCTTCCTTTGTAAGCTATTTGTACTCCATTGTTTTTCTGGGAGGTGGTGGTTTTTCTTTTTTCTTATTTTTTATCTAATTTTTTGGACATTTTTTATTGTGTTTTTTTTATGACCAGCTACCCCCCAATACCCTTTTCCACCTCCCCCACTCCCCTTCTCCCTGCAGTCTTCACACTATTGTCCATGTCCATGAGTCCTTTTTCTTTTTTTCTCAGTCTCTACCCAATTGCCACCCTGCTGAGCTGTCAGCCTGATTTCCATGAGTCTGTCTCTATGTTGCTTGTTAGTTCAATTTGTTCATTAGATTCCACATATGAGTGAAATCATATGGTGTTTGTCTTTCTCTGACTGGCTTATTTCACTTATCATAATGTTGTCCAGGTCACAATAATAGTGAGAGCATGGATAGACAATTAAAATGGGAATTTTTATGCTAATAATAGTCTTCTTGGTCAAAAGTATCTAAGTATGATTTTATTTTTTAGCTTTTGATCATTAGAAACATGGATTTTTATTTTCTATTTTACCAACCATTTCTAGATTGACCAAATCTAGATACAAGTAATATATAAACCAAATAGTTGATGCTGTTTGGCATCTTAAGGGATTAAACATAGTGCAATGTAGCAATTAGGTGAGTTGGCACAGAGCATTGAACTATCAGATGAGCTGGATCAATCAGTTACTTTCCAAAGCCATTCTATAACTTGTTAAAGTTTCTTTCATCCTCATGAAAGAAACTTTCATTTTTTAAATGAAAATAACATGCAATTGACCATCAATCACGCACATGTAGCTCTGTGCTTTGACGTGTAACAATACAACTGGAAGTCATCGGTCCGCAGCTGAGAAGAGGGCTTGCACCTGAACTTGATCATTCTGGCACCCTCATTTCAGACTTCCAGCCTTCAGGACTGTGAGAAATACATTTCTGTTGTTTATGAGCAAAAGAAGAGAATGTGCCTATAGTTAAACAAGTTGAGTTTATTACTCGCAATAGACAGGGAGACCATACATCAATAGAATTTATGAAGCATCTCAGTAAAAGGGAATTAGAAAGAATGGATTATTGGATTGGGGGTGTGGCTGGATAATTTTAGGATGGTCTAAGGAGGCAGTGGTTTGCTTTAAATCAAATGCTGTAAGAAAGCAGGGGCAATTCTACAACTGAGTATCAATAAGTGATATCCGTAGAGAGGGGAAATGAGAACAAGGACAAAGTAAATGACTAATAAGTAGCAAACATCTTGGCCAAAATAGGAGATATTTAGTATTTTTTAGACACGCTGCTTCTGTTTCTGACTGTGCTTAGACTCAATTATGGAGGGGCCTTATTTTGTCTCATTTTATCATGGTCTTAGAATAACCTTGTCTGAGGTTCATGTTCTGTGAGATGACTTATATCTAATAGGAAATTAACATGACCTAGCTGTGAGTACAAGGCAAGCTTCTGAATGTTGAGTACTATCATTTTTGTTTTCTTAATGCAAACTGCAACAATATAAGATGCACACATGATTTTCTATATGTAATGCTGTTTTGAAATTCAGAACCCAAGTTAATGAGGTGATGGTACTTTAATATTAAGGAAGAAAAATGCTGTTGCTCCTTTTAATGGTTCATTTTGGAAAGTTGTATAATTCTCTTTGGCTGATGTAAGGAAGTTGGACTGGGAATATCCCAACAATAGCATGAAAATACCTTCTCAGAAGAATGCATCTCAGATGGGCCATGTCTTTCATTGTGGTACATAAGATTTTTAAGAAAGGAAGTTTCTACTTTGTTTTGTTCATCCACAGTTATGTATTTTTGATAGTCAAATCCCAGTAATCATTCTTAGTTAAAAAAAAATCTAGTGTTTATTTTTTAAAAATCCTTTGACTGGACTCATTTTATCTATTCTTGTTTATATAGTTAACAAAAGATTACAGAATACCATGGTAATAATTTGTTAATTAATGTACAGGGAATAGTATTATAAGGCATATGTTAGTTTCAGTTGATGAATTTTCATTCCAGAAATATTGTAATGCCATGTGGCCAGTCGCACACTAGTAATAAATCATGAAGGCACAGGGGTAGGAATAATGATAAAAGCTGCAAATAGATTCCAGATTACAATCTGGAAAATATATTACATAGGAAGAAGCTGAGGAAACAACAAAAAACATTTTAGTAAGTGTTACTTCTTAAATGTTTTTTAAATGACAGTACATGGATAGTAAAATGACCCAAAATAGTCACAAAACTCTCTGTCCCTCTATCACACACAGCACTCCTCTTATACATGACCTTAACTTAGGTGGGATTTTATTTCTGATTTCATTCATTTGTTCATTCTTTGATTCATTTCATCCACCCACTGCACCCCACCTCCCCTTTGGCAATCATCAGCTTGTTCTCTATATCTATGGCCCTGTTTCTGTTTTGTTCTATTTATTTGCTTTGATTTTTAGATTCCACATGTAAGTGAGATTATATGGTATTTGTCTTTCACTAATTTCACTTAGCAAAATATGCTCTAGAGGTATTATACTAATATCCTCCATTTTTGTTGTAAAAACCATTTTTTTCATTCCAAAAAACTATACAAGAATTAACAATGATTGGACTGTTTCCAGACACACCTTGTATATGAAAGAGACCCAACCCCCCCCCAGGAATTTATTTACTAAAAAGTTGTTGATTTATCCTTACATGTTTAAACTTCAGTCACCTTCAAAGTAATCTCCATTTGATGCAACACACCTATTGAGATGTTTTTTCCACTTCTCAAAACAGTTTTTGAACTCATCGACTTTGATGCCTTTTAGTGCTTCTACAGTTTTTTTTGTTTCATCTCCCTCTTCTATAAGAGCAAAACATTTCCCTTTGAGGACTTTTTTCATCCAGGGAAACAAAAAAAAAAAAGTCACTTGGGGCCAGATTGGGTGACTAAGGAAGATGGGGGGAGGAGGACATGCCGTTTTAGTAAAAAACTGTTGAACACTCAGCACGGTGGGCAGGTGTGCTAATACATCACCCATCATGAAATGGCCAAACATGTTGAAAGAGTCTTAAAAAAAATTTCACTGAAGCTGAACGTGACCTCTCAGACCAATGCCAGCCGGTACACTGATACAGACAGGTTCCTGGAACACTCACCTAGTGGGAGAAGTCTGCACTCTATGTGGCCCGCCCTCCAGAAGATAATTCCAGGTTTTCTGGGGTCCTCTCTTGTAAACACCCATATTCTAAAATCTTTTTGTTTTTCACGTGAGGAATATCAAGGGTAGGGGTTACCTTCAAGCTTTCTTACTGCTTTTTTTTTCCTTTCATGCCTGGCTATTGTAAGCTACTGTTTATTTTTTTCCCCTGCTCTTCTGAATCATATTCCACATAGACTTATTCCTGTGGTAATACAGGGTACGACAAAAGTAGGTTTACAGTTATGCATATGGAAAATAATACAATAAATAATAATTCAAGAATAAACCCTGTTACACACACAACTGTAAACTTACTTTTCCCATTTCCTGTATTTATAATCTATTATAAACTTGTCTGGAATTAATACACATACATGCAGCTCAGCAATAATCTACTTTATGATAGTCCCAAAGTGAAAAGCAAAATGGACAGCCTTTTGACTGTAACTTCCCCTCCACATGTGCTGACACAAAGGCTCTAGTGTGAAAATAGAGGAAGCAGGCTAATGAGGAAAGAGGAAACTAGGCTAATGGCTTGGTTCTGCAGTTCTCAAGATGCTTGTCAATGGAAGGTAAGGGTGAAGACACTGTTATCGTGGTTCTCAAACTTTACTGCACACCGAATTGATCTATAAGGTGTTCTAAAACACCAATTGCTGAGCCCTACCTTCAAGAATTTCTGATTGCTGAGGTCTCAGGTAGGGCTGGAGAGTGCATTTCCAATGAGTTCCCCACTGATGCTGATATTGCTGATATAAAAGCCACACTTAAAAAACCTTTAATCTCTGGGTATATTGCTATCTGTTGAACTCCTAGTGGTGTGGGTTATATGTTCCTTTTTTTAAATTTACTTTTCTACATGCTGAGATCAGTTCAGGGTAGCCTAGTTTCAAGTCTCCTCTTGCTGCTAGTCTCCAAGTCTCTTTCTTAGACTCTTGTTCAGAGCCTGAGTCTTGGATCCTAGTCTTCCAAGACAAGACCCTATTTTCTCCAATATTTTAGCCTGGGCTCTGCATCCTTAAAACATCTCGTGGCCTCACCTCCAGCCTGTCCCCCACACCCATGCCATTTGCAGTGCCTGCCAACCCCTCTTCTGCCTGCATCAACCATTCTTGGCCTGACATGTTATCACCCAAATCCTTTGTGAAATTACTGCCTATAGAATTTTGATTTAGTACAGTTCTACTGCTGTGATTAATATAATGAATTAGAAATTTGTAGGGATTTAAGGGAAATAGAAGTGTATGACTTGACTGAATTTGAAAGTAGGACTATGTGATTGTTACCTGTTGAATTATTATAACTGAAAAGAGAATGAGCAATTGATTTGAATAATAACTGACTTCAATTATACAAGGTAAACTTACACTGAACATAGTCAATATATATTTAAGAATTGTGTTAGTTTTCTCTTGCTGCATAATAAAGTTGCCACAAACTTAGTGACTTAAAATCACACCCATTTATTAGCTCACAGTTCCATCTGTCAGAAATCTGGAAAGCAAGAGTCAGGTTCACTACCTGGTGCTACAGAGGGCTGAAACTAGTACCAGCTGGCCATATTCTCCTCTGGAGACTTGATTGAGGAAGAGTCTGCTTCCAACCTCATTTAGATTGCTGGCAGAAGTCAGTTCCTTGTGATTGTAGAACTAAGGTCCTTGTTTTCTTGCTGAGTGTCAGCTGGGAACCACTCTCCACTCTCAAAGATCACTGACATTCTTTTTTCACAGGCTATCTTACAACACAGAAGTAACAGAATCCTTCATGGCCAGTGGCAGAATCTGCTTGCATTGAATCCTCCATGCTTTGAATCTCTCTGACTTCTGCTTCCACCAGCCAGAAAAAAACTGTCTCCTTGAAGGGCTCACATAATGAAATTAGGCCTCGCTGGGTAATCTCCCTTTGACATTGGATGTTACATAATCATGTGAGTGATATCTGATCATGTTCACAGGTTCCACCCACATTCAAAGTGGAGGTGATTATACACGACTGAGGGGCACTGGGGTAGACTTCTGACTATTTCAGTCCACCCCTGACACCAATCATCCCTGTCTATTCCAGAGGCAAAATACATGTACCTTCTTACAAAGCTTCTCAAGGGACTTATCCCTATATAGCATCAAAGTCCAAAGTCTATCTGAATATTATCAGCTCAAAAGTCCAAAATCTCATCATATAAATCAGGTATTGATGAGGCACCTGGGTATAATTAATTCTGGGCCCAATTCCTCCATATTTGTGTCCCTGTATGTACAGCATACAATGGTGGGACTGGCACAAGATAAAAGTCACAGGCATTTGAGTTCAAAGAGAGAGTAAATGGAAGGTACAAAGGAGTTATCAGTCCAAAGCAGTTTTGATAGCCAGCTGGGCCAACTCTGATATGTTTCAAGGCTTGGGAATATTTCTCCATCCCTCTCGGCTACTTTATAGACTCTTGGGTTCTCTTTCCTGGCTTTCGGTTCTGCCCTCTGGGTGATGGTCATTCTTAGAATAATGCTACTGTAGCAATTACTTTTTTGTGTATCTAACATTTCAGGTATCTTGAGGAATTCATGGCTGATACATAGGAATCTATGCGAACACATGCTCTAATGATAAGCACGGCCTCAATGTTTATAAAGCTGATAAAATGGCATCCCAACTTTTAAGCACAATGGTATTAACCACCATATACCAAACCATGGGTCATACCCCCAGGAGTGAGCTCACACTTACAAGATGATGACTTCTTAAAGAAAGGAGCACTCACTGGGAATGGTCATTTGATAAGCAATTTTCTCAATAATGGAGTATGAGAAAATTAAGGAACTGAGAAAAAAGTTCACAAATGCTGTAAACAAAGTCCACTAGCATTTCTTTAAGCCGAGGTTTCTCTAGAATAGTCAAATCTCATCAACAAGAAAAAGCCAACCAGACTACCAGTCAAGATGGCAGAATAGGTAAACACGGCTTGCCTCCTCACACAACTACATCAAAATTACAACTAACATATAGAACAACCATCACTCAGAACCATGAGAAATTGAGTTGAATGAAAGTCTGACAACTACAAAATTCAATAAACCACACCCATCTAGATTGGTAGGAGGGCAGAGATAAGGAATGGGCTGGTCCCATATCCACATGTTGTGGGTAAAATTTTGGGAGGGATATCTTGGGAGTGAGAAGTCCCAGCTGCACACCAGGTCCCCCAGCCCAGGGTTCCAATGCCAAGAAGATAAGTCCCCACAACTTCTGGCTGAAAAACATCAGTGGGCATTCAGTCGGTGGAGGAAACTTCTGGAGTCCAAACTTCTGGAGTTCCTCTTAAAGAACCAACACACAGACTTACTCATACTTACTCCCTCTGAGCTCCAGAACCAGGGTAGCAGCTTGAAAGGCACCAGAGGCACACGGGGAGAGACTGAAAGTCTTGCAGCTTTCTCTCAGGCAGAGGGTAGAAGAGGCCACATCCCTTTGCTGTGCTTTTCCCCCCACAGAGCCACAGAGCCAGCAGGCAGGTGACATACCTAAGATTCTATCAACCTTGCCGACACTGTTTACACTGCCCTGGGGTGATGCACACCTTGGCTTGTGGGGTCCCCCACATTGTAAATGTGGCACGAGAAATTCACATGGACTACCGAGTCCTGTGGAGGAAAAGAGATGACATGGCTTTACTCTCAAGGAAAGAAAAGAACGTGGCCTCTGCCATGACAGGCCTTTATTTCTTTTTTTCTCAGCACAGTACATGACGGTCCTCATTTACTATGCACCAGTTCACTTTAGGTGGTTACCTTTTGCAGAAAACAAAGGAGATGCTGCTGCTAATCACATCACAGAAGAAGGATATTTGCAAATGCAAAGGGAAAGGTGGTTGAACTGGTTACACTTGTCCTTGGAAGGTTTAGCATGGATTTTGGGAAGTTACTTTGCAGTAAATGTTTCCTGCCTAAATTTAGAGTGAGGGAGTTTTAGCAAAAGCAAGTCTCAAATTGGCCTAGGTACAATGCAGTCCTGATTCCCTACAGGAGAATCTATCTCCTATGCATGGGAGTGCATAGGAGACGTGGGTCCTATGCATCTTCGAGTGGGAGCTGGGCCCATGCCACGCAGAATGGTCTCCTACACTGGGGCTCCCCAGAGACTCCATCCCACCCAACTTATAGGCCCACCTAAACTGTTAATCATGACATTTCTGTATGAATGGCTGGTCTTGGTTCATGCTTCACAGCTTCCTAAATCCTATCAGACAAGCCATAGCCACCCCAATGAGCCTTCAGCCCCCATACCTCTCACTAAGTGATCCAGGCCTGGCACTGGCAGCCGTCAGCCTAGGTTTGCAGCTTGACTTTTCCTAGGAATCTCTAAGCCCAGCACAAGTAGCAGCCACCTCAGAATGCTTTACAGCTCAGGCAGGGTGCCCTGGGTACAACACAGGTGGGGGCTGATCTTGGCCAGCACCACCTGGGAAACCCCAGAGCCTGCACACCCAGTGGACAACTACAGATCATGTTGGAGCACCACCACCCTGCCCCTGTATAGCTGATACTCCATGGAGGGTGGAGGTTGGTGGTCAGTGGTCACAGTCAGACTGTGTAGCTGACTAGCCTGGGTAAATCCCTTCCATTGACCTGCCAACAGTAATCAAGGCTCAATTATAAGAGGAGGGTTTACTCAGCCCACACAGAGTATGCTCCTTGAGTACCCAGCTTGGATGTTAGGGAAGGCTGTGCCACTGGACTCCACAGGACACCTAGTACATTAGGCCATGCTACCAAGACAGGGAGCCATAGCAGCTCTACCTAATACATAGAAACTAACACAGCGAGGCTGCCAAAATGAGGAGACAAAGAAACGTGACCCAAATGAAAGAACAGATCAAAACTTCAGGAAAAGAACTAAACAAGATGGAGACAAGTGATCTAGCAGATATAGAGTTCAATGTGGGGGGGGGGTCTCTGCCCACAGGGTGTCCCCCCAAGCTGCCATGGATGAGAATAAGTCTACCAAGATGTGATCTGCTTGGGGAGGAAAGGTGGCCAATCTCTCAAAGGAGAAGGGCCAAGAGCCTTTTCCTCAGTGGGCTTTTATTGGGTTCATTTTGCATAGGAATACAGGTAAACTCATTATTCATTGTTAGGCAGTAAGGATGAAGCAATAGATAACATTCAAAGAACTATGAGGGCTTATTCTGAGTCAGGATCTGTTAGCTAAAGGGCTACAAAACTTTGGGAAACACACTCATTATCTGCTCAGACCCTCATCATTTAATTGAGAGCATTCTAAACAAAGCTGTTTTCACAGGATTTTATGCATTCTTGTTTAGGCCTGATCACCCTGGGGAACCCACCCTCTGTCATTGTTTCAGGCTTAAGTCAGCAGGGTAAGTAAGGCAGTCAAGAGATTAGGAGACTTCTTGCAGACAGAATGAGGACTCAGGCTGTGTCAAAGCCAAGGGGTGAGGGCCATCATCCCCTTTTGCTATAGCCCCCCAAGTCCTTCCCTGGGACCCCCCATGATCGTGCCTGTTTTGGGTTGTCCCTCCCTTGAGGAATCTTACTTATCATTGGCTAACCAATCAAGCACTGGGGGCCAGGGAGGGTGAAGTAAAAGGGGCAGAGGTGGTGCCCCTGCCAAGGAGATAAGCTTTGTCTCCTTAGTGGCTTAAGATCTGAAGGTCACTTACTCAACCTTAGCCATGGTGGGGTTACAGCTTCTGAAACCAGGCAGGGTGGTTCCCAACAGTTCAAAACAATGGTTATAAGGATGCTCAAGGAACTTAGTGAGGACCTTGACAGCATAAAAAAGATCCAGTCAGAGATGAAGGATACACTGATTGAAATAAAGAACAATTTACAGGGGAAGAACAGTAGAATGAATGAAAACAATAATCAGATCAATGATTTACAACATAAAGAAGCAAAAAACAACCAACCAGAACAATAAGAATAAAAAAGAATCCAAAAAAACCAAGGATAGTGTAAGCAGCCTCTGGGACAACTTCAAGCATTCCAACCTTCACATTTTAGGGGTGCCAAAAGGTGAGAGAAAGAGCAAGAAATTGTAATTCTATTTGAAAAAATAATGGCAGAAAACTTTCCTAATTTGGTGAAGAAAATAGATATGCAAGTGTAAGAAGCACAGAGAATCCCAAATAAGATGGATGCTGAGAGGCCCACTCCAAGACACATTATCCAAAGGTTGAAGATAAAGAAATAATTTTTTTAAACTTTTTTATTGTTGGTCAAGTACAGTTTTCTGCCTTTTACTCCCACCCCAGCCCACTCTCCTAACCCTCCCCACCTCCCTTCCATATCCACCCCCCTGCCTTGTTTTTGTCCATGTGTCCTTATACTTGTTCTTTTAAAGAAAGAATCTTAAAAGCAGCAAGAGAAAAATAGTTGCATTCACAGGAAACTGTCAGTGGGTTTCTCAAAAGACACTTTTCAGGCTATATAGGATTGGCAGGAAATATTCAAATTCATGAAAAGCAGGGACCTATAGCCAAGACTGATCTACTTAACAGAGTTCAAAATACTGGTTATAAGGATGCTCAAGGAAATTAGTGAGGACCTCAACAGCATAAAAAAGTCCAGTAAGAATCAAAGGATACACTAATTGAAATAATGAACGATTTGCAGGGAAACAAGAGTAGAGTAGATTAAGCCAAGAATCAAATAATTTAGAATCAAAGAGCAGATAAAGAGCATCCCAGACAAGAAAAATACTAAAGTAGTTCATCATCACCAAGCCATTATTATATGAAATGTTAAAGGGACTTATTTAAGAAAAAGAAGATCAAAACTATGAACAATAAAAGGGCAATAAATACATACCTATCAACAACTGAATCTAAAAAACAAACTAAGCAAACAAGAAGAACAGAGACATAATCATGGATACAGAGAGGGTTTTGATGGTTGCTGGATGGGAGGTAGGTGTGGGGAAATGGGTGAAGAGGTGAGGGGATTAAGAAGTATGAATAGATAGTTACAGAATAGCCATGGGGATGTAAAGTGCAGTATAAAGAATGGAGTAGCTGCAGAATTTATAATCCTTGGGCATGAACAATGGTGTGGGGATGGTGAGGGGGGTGGGGTGCTGGGTGCAGGGAGGCAAGGGAGAAATATTGAGACAACTGTAACAGCATAATCAGTAAAATATATTTTAAAAGAAAAAGATAACCAAATCTAATTTGCATGTGGGTAGTCCCCAGTACCTAATCTACAGCACAGCGACAAGCATATGGAAGAATCTTTTGGTGGAATTTTGGAAGTGGCGTTTCAATCATATAACCTTGGAGACCACTTCCATACAAGGCTGTCCTGAGTGGGACACTTGGACAAAGCCATGAGAAGGATAACATGGGCAAAAGACAGATCCTTAGTTTAATGATTTGTAGCAGACAGGAGAGAGTTAAGAACCACTTAGAAGGGGAAACCAAGAACAGTCTTAGTTTAATAATTTGTAGCAGATAGGGGCAAGCCAAGAACTATGTTAAAGTTTAAAGGGGAAGCCTAGAACATAATTGTAAGTCTAATTTTGACTTAAAGAGAATCTTTGAGGTTTCTAACTAGAGGGGATAGGATTACTGTTGGCACTAGAGTAAAGAGTGGACTAGTGGGACAGGTGAGAAGCAGGTGGGGAAAGTAGTCACAGTGATAACGTAGACATTTCGTTCTTCACATATTTGAACAACGGTTCAGACTCACTCTCAGAACAGGATCTTCTCTGAGGTGCTGTTTGAGTAGCAGTCATAAATTTGTGCTAATATAGTCATCATTTCTTGTCCAGACTCTACTGTGACCAAGGACAAGTATTATGTTATCGTTAAAATTACTACAGTGCATAGGGTTATATGAAAATTCCATTTGTGGTAGGAGAATCACATTTTCCCAGCACAAATAGAACAAGAATTCTGGGTTCTGGCTTCAGTACATTAGTAAGGGATACAATTTATACCCAGGAGTGTCTCCTGGGTGTAGAACACTGTGCTTTTATAAATGTTACCTCAATTTATTTCTCAAAGCAATCCTTTGGCAGTAGGAACTGTAGACCCGCTTTACATTTGGAAAACTGGGGCTCTGAGAAAGGCTGCTGTTTGCCCAAGGACACAACTATCAGTGGTAGTTGCCTCTGAAGCACTCTGCATACTTTTTTCATACCTTGCCCATTAAATTGAATGAACTGCATATGTGTCTTTTACCTGCATCAGACAGTAAGGTCGCCAGGGGAGGGACTCTGTCTTATTTTGAACCTAGTGCAGGCAATACATGTGTGTTGAACTGAATTATCTGCCACTAAAGCTTGTGCTCTTATCATCTGGCGTGATGTGCTAACTGCCTAAGCTTAGTAGTTGTAAGAATATTATAAAAATGTGACAGAGACACAATTAAAGCCTGCAGTCAAGGAGAGTGCAGAGTTTTAGCATTAGAAGACCTTCTAACAATTATGTATGTCCTTCTCTTTAGAATAATTCATTCTCAAGATTCCCCATTCGTGCAAATTCCTTTTGATGATGAGAAACCTCACTCCATGACAACACATACTGAGGGGGACCTAAAAACACTGAAATCATCTTCTGAAGGGTAGGCACCTGGTAGTACAGGCTTCCCCCATTAGGTGAGTGTGCTAGGAGCCCATCTGCATCATTGTACTAGTTGGCGTTATTGTGAAGGCTGCATTCGGCCTCAGTGAATTTTTTTGAAGACTCTTTCAGGGTGTTTGCCCATTTCATGATGGGTGATTTATGAGCACACCTGCCAACACCACACTGAGTGTTCAGCAGTTTTTGACCAAAAACAGCATGACCACTGTGCTCCACCCTCCCTTTTCACCCAATCTCACCCTCGGCAATATTTCTTTTTGTTTCCCTGGATAAAAAGACTCATCAGAGGGAAACATGTCGATGTGAAGAGGTGAAACAAAAAATGGTAGAAGCATGAAAAGGCATCAAAATCAATGAGTTCCAAAACTGTTGAACAGTGGGAAAAGTGTCTTGATAGGTGTATTGCATCAAATGGAAAGTACTTTGAAGGTGACTGACATTTAAACATGTAAGAATAAATACGCCATTTTTTTTACAAATACATTCTGGGGGGTTTTAGGTCCCCCCCTTGCAGAAAACTGTTGTAGGAATTCTTTCTTCCTTTAACTTGCTCTCCACTTCCACCCCATCCCACCTCCCAAGCACACAGAATATTGAACATTATGATTATTGTATGTTTTCTATGTTCCTGGCACTACTGCTTGTCACTAGGGAACAAAAAGGAACAGGGCACAGGCCCCCAATGCTCACAGATCCGCAGACCATAACCAAGGCTGGACAACGGAAAGGAACAAGGACCCGTGGGAATACACAGTAACCCAGGGTTTAGTATGTATATATGAATATATATATATTAACATATATATTTAATATAGATTCAGGGTTTAAGAATGTGTGAAGGAAATTTAATTAAAGGCCTGAGGCAGCGTAGTTAAGTAAACATTAGGTGGAAAAGGATTATGTGTGAAGCCTGAAGCCAACTAATGAGCAAGAGTGTGACACAGAGACAGAACTGCAATACGATGGTGGCAGTTGGGAAGGCGTCGGGGAGAATGGTAAGAATGAGGATGCAGAGCAGGTACAGGCCAGATCCTGGAGGGCCTTTAAACCACATTCAAATGTGCGGACTTCTTCCTAAGAGCAGCGAGAAACCACTGGCTGAATTTAGAGGGGTGGCATGATGTGTATGCTTTTCTCTCTGAGTAGTTGAGTGGAAAATTAGTTGGAGGAGGCAAGGACAATTGTGAGAAGATGAACGCCTCAGGGAGGGTTAATGGGACAGTCAAACTATTCTGTCCCCTGGCAGCACCACTACTGCAGGCACCACCAAGATCTTCCTCTGCCGGGTGAAACCTGCTCTGCACCCATCATGAGCCTGGCTACTTACTGCATGAGAGCAGAGTTGTGTGGCTGCTCGGTGTGGCTCTGTCTCCCTCTGCAGCTTGTCCAGTCCAGATGCTCTCATCTGCTACATTATGCATGCTTTGGCTTTTTTTACTTTCGCAAGTGCTCAGAGTTCTTTTTTCACCTCACACTGGGCTCTCAGTAAATGGGATTTATTTCCACCTGGACCACTCCTTCTCCCTGCTCCATTTGCTTTCACTAGTTAACTCCTTCTCCTCTACCTTTCTTATCAATTGTTGTTTCCTCAGAGCAGTCTAGCCTGACTCCTAAAAGTAGATCAGGACCCCGTCACACTGTCAAAAACACCCTGTGTTTTTCCTTCCTAGTGCCCGTCTCAGTTTGTATATATTGTTTGTTATTATTTTTCAGAAATCTTCTGATAGCAAATGAATGAAACCCTGCTCAAATTGGCTGAAGCAAAAACCAAAAGAAATGGGAGGAGGGATGTACTGGCTCACAGAACTGAACACCTGGGCCGGGATTAGCCTATTGTCTAGCTCCAGGTAGTACCACTCAACAACTCTGAAGGTAAGCAACATAGTGGAAATGGTGGGACCCAAGGGCTCAGACAGTGCTGTCTGGTGGGCCTTGGTGTCTGTCCATGTCTCGTTCACGTATGTTGATGTCAGTTTCTGATAGGCTTTGCCTCATGTGGTGGCGGCCGGCAGCTTCAGGCTCCTATTCTCCCAGCTGCAGGCCCCTGGGGAAAAGATTCTTTTTTATCACCAGATTCACAGGAAATCCCCAGATTGATTTCCAAAATCACAGTATGGTATAAAAGGAAGTTTATCTCTCTCTCAGGTAAAAGAAATCCAGAATTAAGTGGTCTCTGGCTTGCGTGTTTCTCTTCAGTGTCTGGGACCCAAACGCTACCTTTTCCTCAGTCCACTTCAACTTTATGGCCCAATATAGCAGCTCCAGCCTCAGTCACCAGACTGTATTTCAGCCAGACATGCGAGGAAGAAGGACACAATGTCTGTCCTTAAAAACATCTTCCTGAAGCTGAACACAACATTCTGTTTATATACATACCATTGGCCAAATCTTGTTTTGTAATTTTTTTATTTTTGAATTGCAGTTGATGTACAATATTATATTAGTTTCAGGTGTACAACATGTGATTAGATATTTCTATCACTTACAAAGCAATCACCCCAATAAATCTACTGCCCATCTGGCACTGAATATAGTTATTGCAGTATTATTGACCATATTTTCTACACTGTACTTTATGTTCCCAAGACTGTTCTTTTAAAAATTTTATTTTTAGTGATTTTATATTTTAAACTATATTTTATTATTTATGCTATTACAGTTGTCCCAATTTTCCCCCTTTAGCTGCCTTGCACCAAGTTGCCCCTCCCCAACTCCCTCAGGCCATCCCCATATCGTTCCTCGTCCATGTCCAGGGGTCAAGCATATATGATCTTTGGCTACTCTGTTTCTTATGCTGCACTTTACATCCCCATGACTATTTAGTAACTACCAATTTGTACTTCCAAATGCCTTCACCCATTCCCCCAACCCCTCTTGTATCTGGCAAGTGTCAAAATGTTCTCTGTATCTATGAGTCTGTTTCTATTTTGCTTGTTTGTTTATTTTGTTTTTTAGATTCCACAATAAAGTGAAATCATCTGGAATTTGTCTTTTATTGTCTGACTTATTTCACTTAGCATAATACCCTCTAGGTCCATGCATGTTGTTGCAGATGGCAAGATATTTTTTTATGGCTGAAATATATTTTGCTGTATACATGCACCAGTTCTTCATTATCCATTCATCTACTGATGGACATTTACATTACACCCAAATCTTGGCTGCTGTAAATAATGCTGCAATAAACACATGGTTGTATATGTCTTTTTGATTTTGAGTTTTGGGTTTCTTTGGATAAATACCCAGAATTGGAATTGCTGGGTCTTTTTTTTTAATAATTTTATTTTTTTTTAAAGATTTTATTTATTTATCTTTAGAGGGGAAGGAGAAAGGGAGAGAAACATCAATGTACGGTTGCCTTTCATGCGTCCCCTGCTGGGAACTGGCCTGCAGGGAACCAGCCTGCAACCCAGGCATGTGCCCTGACTGGGAATCCTACCACAATCCTCTGGTTCGCAGGTCTGTACTCAATCCACTGAGCTACACCAGCCAGGGCGAATTGCTGGGTCTTTTGTCTCTTGTTATAGTCTTTGTTTTAAAGTCTATTTTGTCTGGTGTAAGTATTGGTACCCCAGCTTTTTTTTGTTTTGTTTCCATGTTCATGAAATATCTTTTTGTACCCCTATACTTTGCCTTTGTGTGTCTTTTGATCTAAAGTGAATGTCCTATAGACAGCATATGTAAGGTCTCATTTTGTTATCCATTTATCATAGTCTTTTGATGGAAGCATTTAATCTATCTGCATTTAAAGTAATTGTTGATAGCTATATATTCATTTCCATTTTATTATCCATATTTATATCTTTTTTTCTTCTTTTTTTTAAAGAAGACCCTCTAACATTTCTTATGATACTGGTTTGGTGGTGATGAACTTCTTTAGCTTTTTTCTTGTCTGGGAAGCTCTTTATTTGTCCTTTGATTCTAAATGATAACCTTGCTGGGTAGAGTAATCTGGGTTGCATGTCCTTGCTTTTCATCATTTTGAATGTTTCTTGTCAATTCCTTCTGGCCTGCAAAATTGCTGTTGAGAAATCTGCTGATAGTCTTAAGGGAAAGACTATCTGCTGATAGTCTTGTTGGTAACTAACAACTTTGTTCTTATTGATTTTAATGTTCAATTAAACGTTTGGCATTTAAATTATGATGTGTTTTGGAGTGGGCCTCTTTGGGTTCATCTTGTTTGGGTCTTTGTGCTTCCTGGACTTGTATGTCTATTTCCTTCACCAAGTTAGGGAAGTTTTCTTTTATTATTTTTTCGAATGGGTTTTTCATTTTTTGCTCTCTTTCTTCTTCCAGCACCCCCGAATGCAAATGTGGTGTGCTTGAAGTTGTCCCAGAGGCTGCTTACACCATCTTCCTTTTTTTGGACTTTTCTTGTTTTGTTTTGCAGTTTTGATTGGGTATTTTCTATTTCCTCGTAATAGCTGATTTGATTCTCTGTTTCATTTACTGTACTGTTGCTTCTCTCTAACTTGTTCATTTCAGTTAGTGCATTCTTTATTACTTACTGGTTCCTTTTTATGGCTTCCACATCCTTTTTTATGCTGTTGAAGTTCTCACTGAGTTCCTTAAGCATCTTTATAATCATTGTTTTGAACTCTGTATTTGGTAATTTGCTTGCCTGCATTTCATGTAGTTCTTTTTTTCCTGAGATTTCTCCTGTTCTTTCATTTGGGACCTGTTTCTTTGTCTCCTCATCTTGGCCCCTTCCCTGTGTTTGTTTCTATGCATTAGGTAAAGCGGCTCATATCCCGGACTTGTAGAATGGCCTTACATAGTGCAGGTGTTCTGTAAGGCTCAGGGTGCAGCCTCCCCAGTAACCCGAGCTGGGCTCTCCAGGTGTGCCCCTCTGTGGGCTCTTTGCATGCACTGTCCTGTTGTAACTGAGCCTCAATTACTGTTGCACATCACTGGGAGGGCTGACCCACAGACCTCACAGCTGTGAGGACCAGCTATGACCACAGGGAAGGAACCGCAGTGCAGGGGCCCATCCCTCAGAACAAAACTTGTTTTAGTAGGGTTTTGATGACTGCTGAGTCTGCCTGTTGAGCATGTCATTTGTGGTTATAACCTTCCATGGTCTAAAGGTGTCCACCTGGTGCACTGGCTCTGGGGCCAACCAGGAGGTACAAGGTTATCCATAGCCTGTCCCCTGCCAGGGGTTACCTGGCATGAGCTACAATGCAATCTGAAGACATATGCTACTTGTGCTGGACTTGGAGGTGCTTAGGAGAGGCCAAGCTGATAACTGAGGCTCGCTGCTGCTAGTGCCAGGCCTGGAGCCACTTAGCAAGAGGTGCAGAGTATGCAAAGGCTAGATGTTGCTTGTTTGAAAGATTTTAGGAAAGTCAGAAACATGAGCCAAAAGAGATCATTTGTATAGAAAATGGATGAGGTTTGGATGGGCCTGAAAGTTGTATGGGACAGGGTCTCAGGCAATCACCTAGGTGGAGCAAACCATGTTGGCCAGGTTGATAGGAACTCAGCTATGATGCCTGCCTGCCAGCTCTATAGGGGATGAACTCAGCAAATGAACAATGGCCTCTGCCAGCACTTTCGTCTGGGAGAAAGCTGCCCCTCCAAATCTCCTCTTGAAACCATTGGCCAAATCTTAATCACATGTCCACACATAACTGCAAGAGAAGCTGTGCCAATCTAATACTGGGAGTTGTGTTACTAAAGAAGAAAGTGAATGGATATTGGATAACTGATGCGGACTCTGGTGAGCAGTGTCCACAGTGTTGTGGATGAGACGAAACAAATTCGCATGGGCTACCGAAGTCCTGTGAAGAAAAAGGGACAAATCAGTCACTCTCTCTAGGGGAGAGCGCCTTGGCTGCTCTTTCAAGAGGAGAGCGCCTAAACCCTTGCCTTGACAGGTTTTTATTGGATTTCTAATAGCATACATCAAAGAAGGTTCTCATTCATTATGCTTAGGTTTGCTTTAGGTAATTACTTTTTTACAGATAACAAAGGAAAGGGTGTTACTGATTACTTCCTACAGATTAACAAGGAAAAAATGTTGCAAATGCAAGGGAACCATAGGAGTAATTGGTCTGGTTACGCTCTGTCCTTGGGAGAATTAGCACAGACTTCGGGAAGTTACTTTAAAAATATGCAGTAAGCATTTTCTGCTTCAACTCAGGGTGAGGGAGTTTTAGCAAGAGCAAGCCTCAAATCCTCAAAGCATCTAGGTATAATGCAGGCCCGGCTTCCCACAGGAGAGCCGATTTGTGGGTTTGGCTTCCTGTGTGCAGAAACGCTTTCCAATAGGGCTAAGCTACATTTGCCATTCCACACGGATAGGTTCCCTATAGATAACAACTAACTTCTCTGTCATTCAGTCCTCTTCTGTAATTTGCTAGAAAACTAGGGAACTGGCAGAAGTGTCTTGCAAAAGAAAATGAGTGGTGTTATCCAAAGAAAGGAAAATGGCTACGGCGTCTTGAGATCTAAGCTCCATGCATCAACTAGACTTTAAGTTTTCATGTAATGAAAAATTCAGCTCAAATTTTTGTAAACTTAAAGAAGATTTATTGAGTTATGTAACTGAAAATTCCAGAAGCAGAGTGAACTTCAGGAGTATTTGATTAGGCTCTGCTATCTATTGATTGGATTTACGTTTTTGTGTAAGATCCATTCTCATCTGGCTTTCTTTATCATGGCAAAATGGTGACAGCATTTCCAGACTTTACATCTGCACACCACATCACACCAGAAGGACTGTGTCTTGCAACCATTCTGTGTCACAGACCAATTGGGCAGTCACTATTTCCCCACCTTTAGAAGGCCAGGATGGTGTCCACTCCATGGAAAATGCAAGACTAATACAAAATGAGAGAAGGAGAATTCTTAATAGTGAGGGCTGGGTGCTGTTAGGGAGTGGAGAGAGGGAAGAACAATTACTGGGTAGGCAACCAGTGAATGTTCATAACTCTTATGTGAACAGAGACTAAATCTCTAACACCTAGCACTATGCTATTACAAGTAGATGCTCAATAACGATTTGGTGAATGGGTAACAAAGCACAAAATAGGTTAAGTACATACGTCTACCATAACGTTGGCCATCTGGCCCTGGGGCTAATAACACTACCCTCAGGCCCTTTTCACCCTGTGGGTGATGTGAACAGGGCACAGAAATATTCCAGATTTTCCCTGACCACAGACCGAGGCCTGCCATCTAGGCCCCACACTAGCATGATCATCCTCATGGAGGCCTATCATAGGGGCGAGGTTCAGAAAGTAAAGTTTCCCGGGTGAGGTGTTTACTCAAAGAAACCAGAAACAGCAATATGAAAGGGCTAAGTACAAACCATAATCAATACGAGCCATCCATGGTTGTTGCAGTGAAACATGGTCACGTGGCAGATCTGAAGTCTGCAAATGAGCAGTGGGTTCAGGTAACAGGGGTCTAGGAGTCAGGAACGGTGAGAAGGCAGGTGGGAAACAATTAGGGGAAATAGCTGAGGGCATAAACTATGATGAGGACCAAGGTGGAGGGCCTTTTCTCACTGGTAATTCCCAGTGGTAGAGGGGCTGTCCTTCCAGCTGAAGGCTGTGGGGCAGGTCTCAGATGGATGGGAACCCTTCAAGGAGACAATAGTAAACAGGAGCTCAACTACAGTGCCTGGGAACTTAGGGATTGTGGCAGCGTGGAAAGCAAACAGCCATTACTGAAAAAATGTACTGGGGTGGCAGTGTATCATAATGGGTGATGACAAGTTCCAGAGTCAAACTGTCTAGATACCAATTCTGCCTGTCACTAAATGACCATGTGATTTTACTCAAGTTACTCAACCTTGTGACCCCTTGGTTTCCACATCTGTGTAATAGTACTTAACAGTATTTTCAGGAAAAGCCAATACAGTGACGATCCTCAAGCTTTTATGCACACACAGAAACACTAAATAAATGCTCACTGGTATTGCCAGCCACAGCAAGGACTAATTAGGAAACCCACGATCAGCACTGGAACCCTCAGATGCTACCTTTGAATTGCCATGCCCCTTTTCCTTCAGGGCTTTACATAAGATGTTCCACATGCCTGGGACCTCATCTCCCTCCCTTATGTCTAGCCACAACTTCCCACCTTCTTCAGGTCTCAGCTCACATCCCTTTCTCAAGGTTGGGGGCCCCTGCTGTTCTGATGAGCCCCAGCACATTTGGGCTTGCCTGCTTGTGTCTAGTTTGGTCTGGGAAGTGGGACAGAGGCCAAGTCTTCCTGCCCAAGGTCCGGCTAAGTACCTGACATAAAAATAGACTCAGACCCAGAGATGAGTTATATTATTATAGATAAGGGACCCAAATTGATGGCTTTAGTTTTAAAAAAAGCCCACCCTGGATATTATTGTTTATTCTGAGGGCAGTTGAGGCAGAACTTTTAAAGTTAGGGCTCTTCTGGGCAGAGAAAATATGAGATTCTGGTGCCGGGACCCACTGAATAGATGCACTGCACTAGAGTTTTGGTGTGTGCTGTTGTTGGTTTGTTTTGCTGTTGTTGTTTGAGAGGGAAATGGAACATGGAAATACTGCTTTTTTCACTCGTTGAACCAGAAGGCAGACCTGGAGATCTAAGTAAAGAACTGCCCTTGGGAAGGCTGCTTGGCTGTACAGCCAGTGACTGCGCCAGGTCCAGCATCATGTCCAGCTCACTCAGTGAAAGCAGGAGTTGGTTTTTACTTGCACCCTTTAGGGCAGCATAGGCTACACCTGGCCCTGCCCTATTTGCTCAGGTTTGAATTCCACCTGAGCAAAGCTGTATACCATCAAGTTCAAATGATTTTACCTGACTTCTTAAGATGCTCCATGACCTGACTCCTTCAAAACTTGACCTTTATTTCTCACCACTTCCTGTTGTTGGTGAGAAATTTCTCACCAACCTGAGTTATTTCTCACTTACCTGCAGGTTGTTGCTCAGCCATGTAAAACTTCGTTCAATTCTTTTACTGCCAGGCACTCTCTTGCCTGAGTCTTTCCCTCTGCCTGGAACTTTCTTCATATCAAATCCTCACCTGTGCAGACTTCTGCATAATCATCACCGCCTCTGGAGAGCCCCCACCCCACCCCATTGCCCGGCCCCAGTGAGATGCTTCGGCTGCTCCCGAAGAACAGGTTCAACATGACCTTGCTCACACACACTCCATTCCCAGGCCCCATCACTAGCCATAGCACAGCGTCAGGAAATAGATGTGTTGAGAGAATGAGTGGCTAAATGAATCAGTAAATGAATGGATGGAAGAAATATGCCTGTCCTCCACAAATGATCAATCAGAAGCTTACTTTGAATAGAGGCCTAGAAGATGAGGGATTTTTTTTTTTGGTGTTCTTGGATTGGGTGCCCTAAACTATTGAATTGAAGCCTACCCAAAAGGCAAGAAAAACACTTAGGTAAAATAATAAATAAATAAAATAGTAAGCTGATACAGCCAAAGCAAAATAAATCATGGTAAACAGATCGTACTGAGCTGACACAGGGTTGCACTGAGCACAGCAGCGCTCATCTCTGCAGATGGACCTACCAGTCTGCTTCTGAGGAATTGGTCTATACTTCTCAAGGGGAGAACCTGATGCCTCTGCCACAAATCTGCCACCAATGTAAGTATTCAAACAGCTCTTTGGGGGCACTCCACAAGAATACTGTCCTCAGAAAACTGACTGGCCTTATCCCCTCCCAAAGGGAAATCCTAAGTCAGGAGTAGATTGCAAGTATGATGGGCTACTCTGAGCTTATAGGGTGGGAAGAGAGCCTGAGACTTAGCATGAGACCTATCTACTGGCATGAGATAGGTTTTAAAGGACTAACTTAGTTACAGAGAATAATGCCAGTAGAAGAGCCAGACAGAAGCCACTATTATCAAGAAATGAAGCAGCCTCAATCACAATTGACAGCCAACAGCTGGCATGGAGGGCTCCAGCAAGAAATAGTCAACATGGCAGGGTCCTCACCATCATGGTTCAGTTCAGGGCAAGAGTAAACACAGGACATATTGGAACTGCCCATTGGTGTCAGGAAAAAGAAGCCAGAAACCAGCGAGATTGGGGTCAGGGGAAGTTACTGTGCTGCCACACTGGCCTTTTCAGAGAGGAGTCAGCAGTGAAACACACAGGGGCCATGTAGAAAGGACCCAAAGAAGGAGTGGGAGGCACAGAGTCACTAGATGCTGAGGAAGTCAGATGGATGGGAGATGGGATGGAGCTGAATGGCCTCACAGAATTCCACACTAAGACATAGTGAATTTCACTGGGAAGATGAATGGCATAAGGTTCCCAGAGCTTGAACACCTGGAAGGTGTTGAAGCAGCTCTGGAATATGTGGTGGTCACATTGGTAGAGATAGAATCATCAGTGGTGATTCATCCCTATGCATGAAGAAGAGGGAACCTTCAAGCTCAGGGCCTCACAAGGTGGCTGGCAGCTCCTGTGTGAGGATGTACAGGTGGGTTGGGGTTAGGCAGAGAGCAGGCAACTTTGAAGTAGAGTCCGCAACTGAGGCAGGATACGAAAACACAAAAGGAGTGAGGGTTGGAAAAGCAAAATTTATTTCCTGGGCCCAGTAAAAAGTAAGGCACCAGAAGATCATTTGAATGTTTAAACCCCTGGCCAACAGGGGCTTTGGAGTGATGTCTGCGGCATTGTCCCCAGGGCTGGGAGAGGGGGTAGGAGTGCCCTAGATCTAGGTTGGGCTGGCAGTAGAGGACCTAGATGGACTACTGGGTTACAAGTGATCTGACTCCTCCTAATAAGTGTGGCTCCTAAGACTTTGGGTGGGGTCTCATATGTTTGTAACTGACAAGAGCCTGCTCTGTTTCACATCAGTCTGGGCCGTGCCAGAGAACCCGATATCACCATTCCTCACTTGGGGTATGACTCATCAGGCTGTCAGCCAGGTTGGTAAATCCCCAATAAGTAAATCTCACAAGCTTGCTAGGGTGGTTCATCAGCCGTAAAGCCATATCCTCAAGCTAAACTGCTCTATAGCAGTCTTGGGTTGTCTACCCATGTCCTACTGAGCAGACACTAACATAACTGGAGGAATAATTGGAGGACACATGGCAGGGATTCACATCTGTGATGTCGCCTTCTCTTTAGGAAGTTGAGGACAAGGACCTTTAAGACTAAGGTTCTAACGCGCCTAAGAATTATCTCTAGGATTTATTAAAAATGCAGACTTATGTGTCACATCAGAACTAGTGAATCTTAATTTCTGAGAGTGTGTCCCAGAAATCTTCATTTTAAACAAGTTTCCTAGGTGGATCTTATGGACCATATTAGAAGAAACAATTCTGTGGAGGCCCGTGCTGCTGTAGCAAGTAGAGCTGGATTTTTCATTTTGTGGGGATTCGCTGAAAATGGCCCAGATTTGGCTTAATCGTGATGGCCTAGATGGGGTTATAAGGAGTCTAGGAGAGATGTGGCCATTGAACTGTGCAATATTTGATAAAAATTATATAAGATGGATACATGTTGAGGGTGGATAATTTCTGGACTCATTAGGCTGACTGGGACTGAGGCCAGGGAGTTTCTGCTGAGGTTGGAGCTACTCCCTGGTGATTGGTAGGACACCTGCACATGCATGAGCAGCCAGCTGGAGGCATGGACACAGGAGAGGGCAAGAAGAAGGACTGAGACTGGAGCTGCACCCCAAACCATCAACACATGGGGATCATTTCCAGCTGGTCTGGATGTTCTGACAGGAGGCCACTTTGACAGTGGTCTCATATCTGAGATTACTTGTCTCCTTCATCTGCCCCACAGCTAGGAGACTCTTCTAAGCTACAAAAAAACTTCTCAGAACAGATTTCCTGCTCTAGTTACCAAGTACATCCTCATCTTTCCAAGACTCTTGGGCTTCTATGCCAGAAATGCTGGACAATATCGGGTGGGCAGGGTTGGGATGTGAGGGGGAGGCTACCAGTGGGTGGAAGCTGATTCTTAAGACTCTTCAAAATCTTTCTTATTCATTGCTCTTACAGAGAGAGCTAGAGTCAGGGCCCTGAAAACTTCAGGAAATGAGACAACAAAGAAAAGAAACATATTTTTATGGCATAAGATTTCAAGCTTGCGATAATGTGATGAGTAAAATTATACCACCATACCAAAGTAGGTGACTGAGCCAAGAGAAAATTATCAGAATTTGGTGACTGAGTTGCTGCCTTATCTTATATTAGTCAGGGAGGTAGAGAGACGCTAGACCAAAATACACAAAGGGAATCTGGAAATTTCCCTGCTAAAAGAATTCTGCCCTGCATACTTCTACAAGTTTAACATTCATTTGCGTGTACACATTTCCTTTTTAAAATGCTAGTACCTCAAGGATGTATTCTTGCTTTAAGTAGATTACTTTCACTGAGCCACATTTGTTCCAAAACTTCTAAGAGAGCAGCTGCACAGAGAGGATGTGAATTCTGGTTAAGCTGCAGAAATGGGAAATGGTGAATAATGCATTTTGAGGGAGGGGAATGGGGGATTTTTGTATCTTTAGGAGGTCACCTAGGGTACCACCCTGTGCCTGGGGGGTGGGGTAAGTGGGGAAGAGAAAGGGGGCCAACTCCTATATTCTCTCAGCCCCTGCTTTCTCCATAGGACTCCCTTCCTTCTCCCACTCCCTCCAATCCTTTAAGATGCAGTTTAACTATTATCTCCTCCCCAGACTCATCTGAGGAGAGTTAGAAGCTCCATCCTTTGGGCCCTCATGGTTGTTTATACACACATATGACTCTCATCTGTTTACAGTTACAGTTCTCCCACAGACCATAAGTTCCTTGAAATCAGGGGTCATATTAATTTAGTATCTAACATAGTAACAATAGGATTCAATAACTATTGATATGATGAATAAACTTATGACAGTTAAAATACTTCACCTTGGCTAAACAAATGGTCAGTGTTAATAAAAAATTCCTTATATCAGAAAGGCACTTCTAAAAAGTGTAAGAAGCATATATATTGTTATGCTATTTTTTTGTGTAACTTTTATATTCACTAAAGTAGTTTCCTTTTATACTTTTTAAAGTTAAGCCGTTGCCCAGTTAGTACTAAAAACAGAAGGTTTTTTTTTTTTTTTCATTTATCCTGGCCTCTACCCAAATTAGACCAAGTTACAAAGTTTGCCAAAACCATACCAGCTGTTTCATTGAGGTTTCTGATTTAAACAGACCCTAGTAAGAACTAAACATTTGAAAATCCCCAGAAGGAAAACTTTATAGATTATATGGACCAAAAAAAATCGCAAGAGTGGCCAGGCAAATCTGGGAAAATTTGATGTATCATTTTACACATACCACTAGGTCAGCAAGAATTAAAAAAATATCCAGTGGGGACAAGGTTTGGTGAATGCAATATGCTCTCTTGTCACTAGTATAGCAAATTGGCATTTGTGGGAAAGCAATAGGACAATATGTATGAGAAGCCAGAAAGTTGTTCCATAATGCAACTCCTGAAAATTTATCCAAAAGCAATAGATAAGGGGAAGAAAACAACTTATATGCTTGAAAATGCACATTTTTTCTAGTAATAAGGGTGCCTCCTCTCTGCTAGTCTATTTCCTCCCCATCGTCTTTTTAAGTGTGGGGTAGTGTCACCTTTGGGCTTACAGGGGCCTTGCTGGGATGTACCCTAACAGGCAGTTGTGAAGCTTTAGGTGTCAGGCAAGGCAGATGAGTCAGAGCTGTGGACGCAGTGACACAAGGCTTCCCCTTAAGGGTAGACAGGCGGTTTGCCTTGGCTCCTTGCCATGGTTCCTCTTTTTGCCTGCCATTCCCAGGCACTGAGTAGAGTGGATCATTCAGAAGCTCTCTCTGCTCCCTTCCCCCTTTTCCAGGCCTCTAGTTCCCACCTGGACCAACTGCAGACTCCTTAAACTTGTTATACCCCCAAAAGTATTCTGAGGCTTTCCAGAGGACAGTAATTGCTGATTTAACCAGAGTTCAAAGTCTTAGCTACCAAACCAGTGCAAACCAAACCCACCATGCCAAACAAAAGCTTTTTCTTACTATTCATAGACGGTGGGAAGGAGGTAGGTGTTTAGAAAACAACATGAAGACTTTCAGTTAAAAAAAAATTCATTGAGTTATTTTTAAGAAAACAAAAAATTAAACAAAAGGTTAGAAGAAAAAATATTTCCAAAATCTTTAGAAATGGAGTCACCCTCCAATAGGGGGTTGATGAGTAAATCCATGGTCTTCAAACATTTTTGCTCACATATATCAAATATTGTTTATTCTCTTACACATTTCTAGATTAACAGCTAATTTTTTCAAAAGTTTATAGTTTCAAAGGATATAATTTCCTGCATACTGTAAATATTGACACTTTAAAATGAAATAGTCACTCTTTTAAATGAATTCAATGAAATGTAACTACCATAGTAATTATGCCTACTACCACCCATTTAAAAACTATATGATCAAACTTTCTTACCTACAGTGTATTTTACATAATTTATTTTTTTCTTACACTTATAAATCTATTCCACTTCTGGACCCCTCAGTAGTATATCCTAATTTACTGTATTTTTATGTTTGAATGTGATCAGCTATCTTTCTCTGTAATGAAAATATATATACATTTAAATTAAGAAATTGAAACTGCCTATGAGTGAAAGACTGTAAGTGCTGATACATTTTCTTCTACATGGAGATACCATTATATTTATTACTAATAAGCAAGTATTCAAAACAATATAAAATATATTACAAATATTTATAGTTATTAAACATGTAATTTTTTACAATCAATGCATGAATTTATTGTTAAATACTACTTCTAACAAGAATGAAAGGTTAGCATTAATGTTTTCTCAATTTTTCATGTTTATAAGTTCTAAGAAAATGTCTTTATGTTAATAAGTAGATGGGGCTGAAAGGAGTTTGTCATATCACTGTCACTTAATTCTTTGAATGCCTTCCAATTTCTAAACTCACTTAGTGATTTTAAGGTCATACTTTGTTGAAAGCTTCATCGAGCTTCATCAATTATGTGGAAGTCATCTGGCTTGTAAAAGTATTTGTTACCCAGTCATTAGAAATATACATTTATTTTCTCAACATAGCCCATATTTTAAAATGAGAAAGAACTGACATGAATTGCCTGAGATTTTTAAACCCTGGATCAGTGCACCATTTAAAGATTCTCAGGAAAGGAGAGTTATGCCCTTTGTTTTTGCAATTAGGCAAGTATATGGCTATTGTGAAAGAGTTGGAAAATGAAACAGGGAGACACCTTAACTGCATTCCTTCACCAGCAAATTAGTTTTAGGAAATATTCATACCAATGCAAGTTGAAGATTCAGAGACCGGTGGCCTTAAAACTAAGTGTGCCTCTACTTCCCCAAAATCCCCTCAGGGATGCACATCTCAGTTTGAAGACCACCGATGTAAATTTTTACATCATCTTATTGAATTTGATGTAAGAGGTCAGCTTAGGTTAGGCTTCAGTTGGGACACTACACTGGTGTCTATGTCTTGGGAGTACAGAACTATGACCTGGATACTAGTAACAAAAACAGCCAGTGCTCTTGATTGCTTCAGTATTAATGATGGCTGCTGTCATCCTTTATGTTCTACTTTCTGTTTTCTTGTCAGTGGTAGTAATCTTAACTTCAATTTTGGGGTACCTATGTTGAGCTTATGTACTGGCTACCTAAGGGAACTATTATGCCCACTTAAAAATGATTATGTCAACCGAAAATCATTGGTGCCGATGCACCATCAACAAGAATCCCATCTGTTGGTGTTTCAGCTTGGCCAGTCCCTAGTCTTCAGTGAAAAGGAAAAGTATGCTCTCTGAGCCAGATAGGGGTTGTTGTTCAAACACAGAATTCCCCACCCCTGGTCTCTGACTGGTCCATCCTTATGCAAATGAGGATTCATAATCCTCACAGCGTGATAGGTCCAAAGGCACTATCCTGATTGGTCAGAATAGCTATGATTGGTTGGAGCTTCACAACACTGATTGGACGGAGAAACCTCAATCTGATTGGTTACAATAGCAATCCAGGAATTCCTTTATATGGCTGGCTCCGATGGCAGCAATACAGGGTAGGAAGGCAGTTCAGTGCAGGCTTCTCTATGAAGTGCAGTTTGCATAAGAGTCTCCTGCATAGAAATGGCTGCTAGTCTCTGTTTTTTAAAATTTGAGCTTACTTACCACCAAGAGCCCTTCTTAGTAGGTGTTCTTTTTCCCTCAGTGTTTACAATTATTATCACTAAAAAGAAGAGAAATATTTAGAGTATGTTAAGGGATATAAGCAAAATACAAGTTCTGTCCAGAAGTTATCCAGACATGTAATATGAAAAATAGAGACATTTATTGAAGAAGATACAAGAAATATTGTACATATGACAATGACACCTCAGTCCCCTTCAAAGTAGGCACATTGAGACCTCACACAGTTCTCCCAATTGCTACCAGCTGCCCTTCATATTTTCCTCAACCTCAGAGACAGTTTGAAATCTCTTCTCTTTCAAAGGTGATTTTAGTTTTGAGAACAGCCAGAAGTCACAGAACACCAAATCTGGGCTGCAGTGATCTGAGTTATCTGGGTGATTTGATGCTTCATCAAAAAAACTCTGCATAAGACGTGATGCATGAGCAGGCACATGGTCTTGATGAAGCTGCCATTCACCAGTTGCCCATAGGTACAGCTTTCTGAATCATCTGAATAGTTTCTATGGAGGAACATTTGATGCGGATTTGTTGCTCTACTCGCTCAGTCATTTTGAATATAATGACCACGCAGCACACATGCTCACTCAGTGGCATCTGCCACCCTCACTGACTAGTACAGCGAAGTGGTCATTGTTTACACTTGTGCATTCCAGTCTACTCTCTTTGGCTGCCAGGTTACATTATGCAAACTGTTACATTGTGCATAACACTGGCTGGATTTTTTCTGGACAGACCTCGGATATTTGTATGAAAATTACAATTTTGATTATGCAAAACTACATAAAATTTTGGACAACACTGTAAAAAATATGCAAAAAGTAATTATTTTGTAAAATGTCATTAATGTTGCATGTCTTTAATCATCATCTTAAAACAATGATGATGATTACATTTATAATGCTGGGGGTCAGAGAATGTCAACTGTATCTTTTCCTTTCTCCCAGTGGTACTAAGAAACTGTGTGTGAGAATTTAAGTTCCCCAAAATAAAGTGTTCAAGAGATTGAAGATTATAGGAGACCGTTCTGTGTGACATGGCACAGCTCCCACTCAGAAAGGCCAGCGGAAAGTGAGGTCTGGTGCACATGACCTACGCCCATGGATAGGTTCTCTCGTGGGGAATTAGACCTGCATTGTACCTAGGTTGCTTTGAGACTTGCTTTTGCTAAAACTCCCTCACCTGGAATTGAGGCAGAAAGTGCTTACTTTAACTTCCTAAAGTCTACGCTAAACCTTCCAAGGGTGAGTGAGACCAGTTCAACCACTTTTCCCTTTGCATTTGCAAATATCCTTCTTCTGCGATGTGATTAGTGGCATCCTCTCCTTTGTTTTCTCTAAAAGGTAACCACCTAAAGAGAACCTGTGCATAATAAATAAGAACCATCATATAATGTGCCCAGAAAAGCAATAAAAGCTTGTCAAGACAAGGGTTGAGGCGCTCTGCCCTTGAGAGAATGGTTGTGCCATCACTCTTCCTCCACAGGACTCAGTAGTCCATGTGAATTTCTCATGTCTCACCCACGATGTCTTGGGCCCCACAAGCTGGGGACTGTATCAGAAGATCTGTTTTTTCAAAAACGAACTTCTCATCATGACTCACTATAGGTGTTATTCCCCAAATACAGTTAAACTCTTCTTTAATCTAGTTTAATACATCTCATGTGTTAATATGATAAATTCCAGAAGTTTATTTCCTGCTATATGAAGTAGTAGTTTTCTCATTCATATTAACTGTTTAGTTTTCTTTTGTTTCCTGGTTATTCAGAGTTCAAGAAAGCAACCTTGCTTACTTGTACTGCTCTTAAGTTTTACCATTCTTTGTAGCCATTATATTTTTTCAAGTCCGCATTAAAATATATTAGTCATGTTTGGCAGCCTCCAAAACTAATAATTTCTCCTCCCTCCTTCCCTCTCTCTTTCTTTCTTTTTCTTTTTGAGATCTATGAGTGCGGTGTATTTCAGGGCCCACCAAAGGAAGGGCCCAACAAGCTAGCCTGAGAAAATGTGTGTGTGAGAGAGTAATGATGGTTACCACCACTCTGGGTTTCACGGCAGTGGGGACCCATGGTTTCCCCGAGACAAGCCTCGCAATACAGGCGCCGAAATCGCAGAAGACCGGAAGACCCCCGCCCCCCGCAGATATCCTCAGTTTACACAGGCCTCCGACTAACGCAGCGCTGCAAGACCCCGCCCCTTCTTAGCACCCAGTTGCCCACCAACCCTCCCGCGGAGCGTCTCGCTCCCGCACTTCCTCCTTCGGGCTCGTGGCCCCGCCCCCTCCGCGCCGGCCCGCCCCGGCCGGCCGCCCCGCCCCTAGGCTGTTGCTCCCTGCGGCCGCCGCCCTCCCCCGGCCCAATGGCGCGGCTGCCGCGTCAGTGATGTGGAGCTGTGCTCTGGCTCGTCCGGCCCCAGGCTCATAGCCCATTACACCATCCGCCGCGGCAGCCGCTGAAGCCCGCGTTGACTGGAAGGGCGGGAGGCAACTCAGCGGGGCGGGGCGAGCGGCGCGACCGGACTTATTCCTGTGGGGCGCAGGGTATGGAGGAACTGTGCGACCGGAGGCGGACTGGGGCGGTGGAGGCGAGGACAACGGTTTGAATTTGAAGAGGGCGGCCGTAGCCCCAGCTGCCAGCGGCGACTGGCAGGACTAGCCCACGGGCAGGTAGCCGTGACGGCGGCGGCCTGCGGGATCCCGGGCCCTGGCCTGAGGCGCCCGCGGGGAGGCCTGGGCGGGAAGGGTAAGGCGGGCGCCCCGGGCAGCTGAAGGTGGCAGCGGGCGGGAGGCCACAGGCTGGTAGGAGTCGGGAGGGGTCGTGGTCGGTGGAGGACCTTGGGGAGGAGCTGCTCGTGTCTGGAAAAGGTAGAAGTGAAGGTTCCGTAGGGGCGGCTGTGGTTTGGGGAGCAGCGAATCCCTTGGGGGCGGAGGGATCAAAACGGGGAGGGAGAAATTATGTGAAAGGCAGCCGGATTTCCTGAGAGCTTTGAGTAGCCTTAAAGGAAAGAAAATCTTTCGGGCGAGGGGGTTTGGCCCGAGCTGGCCGTGGTTGGTTGTGTCTGACTTTTTTGTTCCTCCACGAAACCCTTTCTGGCCACAGTGAGGCCTTCCAGCCTCGCGCCCTCGGTCAGCTCTCTGCAGCTGTAAGAGAAACAGTTCTGAACCCGCGTCTCCTGCCTCTTTCAGTTGTACTCTCCCTGGGCGTGTGTAGAACAAAACTAGAACTAAAGCGTGGCTAGATGGGAGGCGAGAAAACCGGTTGCCTATGGTGTTTAAATTTATAGTATATAGAGAAGAGACCGCCTCCCACCAAAACACTGGGGTCTCTATGCCTTTTTGTAGTCTCCTTTTTCACTTTGGGGGGGGCGGTGTTGGAGGCGGTGGTCTTTAAGGTATGGCTTTCCCTCCCTTCCCACAGAGGAGAAATGAAGAAAAACCAAAATGTTTTTGCCTTTGCCTATGGAAAATTCAAAACTACTCTTTCTCCCCTCTAGTTTGGTGTTCTGGTTGTCAGATGTCGGAAGGCAGTAGGACAGAACAAACTCACCGCGGTTTTATATCCGTCCTGGGGTGCAGTGATTAACAGCGAACTTTGGTTCCTGGAACTCTTGCCTGTGTCCATAGAGTTAAGCTGGAGCTTTGCTTTGAAGGATAAATAACACACAGCCTCTGAACTGGACATAAATGGATCTAAAGACAGCAGTATTTAATGCAGCTCGCGATGGCAAACTCCGGCTTCTCACCAAGTTGTTGGCAAGCAAGTCCAAAGAGGAGATTTCCTCCTTGATCTCTGAAAAAACAAATGGGGCCACGCCACTCTTGATGGCGGCCAGGTATGGTCACCTTGACATGGTGGAATTCCTCCTAGAGCAGTGCAGTGCCTCCATAGAAATTGGGGGCTCAGTCAATTTTGATGGTGAAACCATAGAGGGGGCCCCCCCGTTATGGGCCGCTTCTGCAGCAGGACATCTGAAGGTGGTTCAGTCTTTGTTAAATCATGGAGCGTCTGTCAACAACACGACTTTAACCAATTCAACTCCTCTTAGAGCTGCCTGTTTCGATGGCCATTTGGAAATCGTGAAGTACCTTGTAGAACACAAAGCTGATTTGGAAGTGTCTAACCGACATGGGCATACCTGCTTAATGATTTCATGTTACAAAGGACACAAAGAGATTGCTCAGTATTTACTCGAAAAGGGGGCAGATGTTAATAGAAAAAGTGTTAAAGGTGAGTTCCATTTCCTTTTTAATTATTTTAATTGTTTACACTTATTTTCTGGAAACTTGATACATAAGTATAAGCATTGGTGTTGATTGAATAAGCCAAAACTGACAGAATTGTTTTGATTATGTATACCTTCCAGTGTAACCTTGTTGATTGTTTCTGTGACATTTGATAACATTGAACAAATGTTATAAAAAAGATCCCTATCCGCTATGTTAAGCAGCATTTTCTGTCCCTTACTTGTAGTAACTTCTAATTCCTGGGGAATGGGTTCTTCAAAGTTACAGGGCATGTTAGTGGCAGTGGGATCTGAGGCCTTCGGTTGTATTTAATCTTTTTGAGAATATACTTCAATGTAATATATTTTTCTTAGCTTTCATTTTTTTTTTTTAGAACACCCTTGGAGTAGAAACTACTATATTTAGTCAGTCATTTTATTGTTTATCTTAGGTAGGCATTTCTTTTGTTGTTCTGTCAGGAAAGGCTAGGCCAAACCGACCTAGAGGGATTAATATCGATGGAAAAGGAGAAAAATCTGTTCTCCTTTTGTGTGGCCAGGAGAAAATCTTTTTGTATAGAACATATATTAAATATAGTAAGAAAGAAAACAGATTTTTAAAAACTGCTAACAATACTGAGAGCAAAACAAGGATTAGGTTAAACAAATGTGGATTTGTTGGCTAGCAACAGCGTAAACAACCTTTGTCCAGAAGAGCTCAGGTTTACAATTGTGTATAATTTCCAGCAATTGTAATGAATTTAAAGCAGCAAATGATAGTTTAGAATTATTTTAAACCCTTAAAAAAACAACTGGTAGTATAATTTTGATACTTGAAAACCTGTTTTTCTTAAACATTTATTTATACAGCAGCAAAATATTTTACTGCTTAATTTTTAAAAAAACCTATTGTATTAAAACTTAAAAGTAGCATACAGACATGGTAAAAAAATATTCAAACAGTACGTATATGTTTACAGTGTTTATAATGAAAAGTAAGTTTTTGTTGTGTTTGTGTGTCCTAGAACTAAGACAAGTATACTTCTCTATTATTCTCCCCATTTATCTGTTAGTTGATACATACTGTTTTTTAAAAAAATCTTAATTTACCTTGGATGTCATTCAGCTTCAATACATATACAGTTACCTCAGTCTGTTTCATGGCTACACAGTACTTCATTGTATGTAAGGTATTTATCAGGTCTCTATTGATGGACACTTTGGTCATATCCTTTACAAACAATGCCGCTGCAAATATTCTTGAACAAACATGTGTCTTGGCACACTTGTGTGAGAATAGCTATTTTATAAATAATTACAACTGGAATTGCTGAATCAAAGTAAATGTGCATTTATCATTTTGGTAGTGTCTGACTTCCTTTCAGAGATGCTAAACCACAGTTGTAGTGCATACAGTTACTGAATACATTTATTAAAGTTACTACCTTTAAGAAAAGATTTGTTATAAAAATACAACGTGCTCATTGTGATTTTTCTGAAAATGTTTTTCCCCCAGAGGAAATATAAAAATATCAAAAAATCCAAACACTTAGAGATAACCCTTTTAAAGATGTTTCTAAATTTATACATAGATATGTGTATGCAGTTTTATTTTATATGCTCTTCTGTAACCTATTTTTAGCTTAATAAATGTTATCTTTAATGTCATTAATTTTAGTTCTTTGATTTCAGTAGCTACATACTCTTGTATTAATGGAGTTTTATGTTGCTTCTGGCTTTTCAGTAAGCATTCTTATCAGTATTTTCAACTGTTCCTCACGATTTTTTAATCATTTTTATTATTGTTTTTGCTTTATTTTATTATCTTTAATTCTTTTGTTTTTTAATATATTTTATTGATTATGCTATTACAGTTGCCCCATTTTCCTTCCTTCACTCCCCTCCACCCTGCACACCCCCTCCCACCCACTTTCCCCCCCTTCAGTTCATGTCCATGTGTCCTACATATAAGTTCTTTGGCTTCTACTTTTCCCATACTATTCTTACCCTCCCCCTATTTTCTACCTACCATCTATGTTACTTATTCTTTCTACCTTTTCCCCCCTCCCCCTCCCATTCTCCTGTTGATAACCCTCCATGTGATCTCCATTTCTGTGGTTTTATTCCTATTCTAGCTTTTTTTTTTTTTTAAGATTTTATTTATCTTTAGAGAGGAAGGGAAGGAGAGAAGGAGAGAAATATCAATGTATGGTTGACTCTCGTGAGTCCCCTGCTGGGCACTGCAACCCAGGCATGTGCCCTGACTGGGAATCGAACTGTCATCGTGTGATTCACAGGCCCGAGCTCAATCCAGTGAGCTACACCAGCCAGGGCTGTTTGTTTTTGTTTTAGGTTCAGTTGTTGATAGTTGTGAGTTTGTTGTCATTTTTATTGTGGGTTTATTGTTCATATTTTCATCTACTTTTTCTCAGATAAGTCCCTTTAACATTTCATATAATAAGGGCTTGGTGATGATGAACTCCTTTAACTTGACCTTATCTGGGAAGCACTTCATCTGCCCTTCCATTCTAAATGAAAACTTTGCTAGATAGAGCAATCTTGGATGGAGGTCCTTGCCTTTCATGACTTGGAATACTTGTTTCCAGCCCCTTCTTGCCTGTAAGGTTTCTTTCGAGAGATCAACTGGGAGTCCTATGGATACTCCCTTGTAGATAACTGCCTCCTTATCTCATACTGCTTTTAGGATTCTCTCCTTCATTTTAATCTTGGGTAATGTAATTATGATGTACCTTGGTGTGTTCCTCTTTGGGTCCAACTTCTTTGGGACTCTCTGAGCTTCCTGGAAGTCTGTTTCCTTTGTCAGATTGCGGGAGTTCACCTTTATTATTTGTTCAAACAACTTTTCCACTTGTTCTTCCTCTTCTTCTGGTACTCCCATAATTTGGATGTTGGAATGATTAAAGGTGCCCTGGAGGTTCCTAAGCCTCTCCTCATTTTTTTGAATTCTTGTTTCTTCATTCTTTTCTATTTGGTCATTTTTTCTTCCTTCTGGTTCACTCCATTGATTCGAGTTCCAGTTTCCTTCCCATCACTATTGATTCCCTGTACATTTTTCTTTATTTCACTTAGTGTAGTTTTCTTTTTATCATCTAATTTGCGACCAAATTCAACCAATTCTGTGAGCATCCTGATCAGCTGTGTTTTGAAATGTGCTTCTGGTAGATTGGCTGTCTCTTTGTTGCTTAGTTGTATTTTTTCTGGAGCTTTGATCTGTTCTTTCCTTTGAGCCGTTTTTTTGGTCTTGATGTGCCTGCTATGTAGTGAGGGGCGAATCCTTAGGTGTTCACCAGGGCAGGGTAACCCACATTGTTGGATTGTGACACTGTATGTGGGAAGGGGTCCGAGAGGGAACAATGGTGCTTGCTCTGCTCTCCTGCTTCCCACAAGCAAATTGAGCCCTTTTGGTGCTGATTCCCATGTGGGTAGGCTTGTGTACATTCTAGGGGCTTGTGGGTCTCTCCAACAAACTCTCCTGTGAAGCTGGGAGTTTCTCCCACTGCCACCTCAGCCTCCATAGGTGTTTTCAGTCAGTGGTTTGAGTCTTTATTTCCCTGTGCTGGAGCCCTGGGTCGTGCAGTCTGTCCTGCTGCCCCTTTGTTTCTCCTGGTTTATCTGCTTGTGAATTTGGGACTGCCCGGTCCACTGGCCCCTGCCTTGCCTGCCTGAGTCCTCTACCACTGCCTTGACAAGAGTTCTTTCCGCCCCAGCTGCCGGAGTCCTCCCCTCCTACCTACTGGTCTGGATGAATGTTTCTTTAACTCCTTGGTTGTCGGACTTCCATACAGTTTGATTTTCTGTCAGTTTTGGTTGATTTTTGTTTTTAAATTGTTGTCCTCCTTTTGGTTGTGCGAATGTAATGTTTAGGACTTTCTTTGTTTCTTTGTTTTGGACTTTTTACTGATCTGCCTAATGATGGACAGATTACTGTTGAACTCATGTATTTGAAGTAAAATTGGGGTATGTTTTAAATTCTTATGTCATTGTAGAGATGAGTACTGGTACTCTTTCCTGTGTGCTTTTCAAAACTGCTTTATATACTTCTAGAGATACAATATTTGAGAAAACTATACTGTAAATAGTTAATTTTTTTGTGAGCATTTTCCCTAATAAACTGTAAGCAGTATTTAACTTGATTACCTTTGGTATTTTACAAGAATATTCCTTTTAATCACTATTTTCATATAGCTGTGTATGTAAGCATGTGTATACTCCCTATTTTGGCCAGTGGTCTACTTATTCTAGTCATTTTTTCCCCAGTGTCAATATCAAATATTTATGTCTTCCAAAAATATACATAACCTCTATATTACTTTGTGGGCAGTAGTCTTACCTCACATGGTGCATTTTAATTTCAACAATAATTTTTAATGATTGTTGGGGTAGATTAATGTACATCATACCGTACCCTGTTCTGATCCTGAAGCTTCCATTCTTTGATAATCACTCTCATTGACTCTTCAGTTTTTTTAAGCTGTGTAGTGGTGTCCAACCTTTTGGTGTCTCTGGGCCACACTAGGAGAGTTGTCTTGGGCTGCACATTAAATACACAAGCACTGATGAAAACAAAAAAAAATCTCATAACGTTTTAAGTAAATTTACGATTTTGTGTTGGGCCGCATTCATAGCCATCCTGGACCACATGCAGCCTGTGGGCCATGGGTTGGACACCCCTGAAAAGGGGCTACAAAATGCAGGAACCAATTAAAACTGAGGCAGGAACACTGGAGAAGGATCTGATAGAGAGCATTTAGAAAAATCTTTCCCACATTTTTACTCCCATCCAAAAAAAATGGAAAAGACTGATAAGACTAGGGTTAAAATGGAATAATTTCTCAGGAAACTTTTGCCAGCCATTGGAAATGTTTTGGAAGGAAGAAAATGCAAATAGATTGTGCTTGATCTGCTTAAATATAAAATGTATGTGACTTCTACATTCCATTTTTAATAGGTAGTTGGCATTTGAGTATATTATTTTATCTCTATCCATTACTTTTTAACAGGCTGTTGGCATTTTGAACATGTTTTAACCTCAGGTGGAATTCATTCATTAATGGAGAGGTCATTTATTGAATTGCCTCAGTGTGCCAGGCTGTTAGACTTAGGATATACAAAGATGAGTAAGACAAGATATCCAGTCCTTGATTTTTTGCCCTTGAGCTCATGGTTTGGTCTGAGAGACAGGTTCATAAGCAGATACTTAAACCACAATATGGTAATTGGAACAGTAGTACTTTATTAGATATTTGGAAATACTTTATCCCTAAACAACTCATTACCTGAGGGGGGACAGTGGATTATGGTACTTCTTTCTCCATGGCATTCAAAAAGGAGAGAAAAACTTTGAGATATTTAGAAATAACTGCTCCAGTTTAACAGTTGATTTTTGAGACAGGAGAGTTGGTTGCTATTTAAAACTATATAGACCCCAAATCAGAAGTGATTACACAAGCCAGTCTTAGAACTGTCACATTGATCTCAGCACTTTATGGTTTTAGTCATCTTTGGTTTTCTTTTGTTCTTATTATTTCTTTTAAAACTTAGAATAGGACTTTGCAGATGTATGGTAAAGTTAATTAAAGCCCTTCAATTATGCTTTTATACAAAAACTCAACTGGTAATTGAGCAGCTGAAAGTGATTGGGCACTACAGACCAGTGGAAGAGCTCTGAGTTGGGATTGGGGAGGCTGACCCTAGAGCAGCAGTCCTCAACCTTTTTGGCACCAGGGACTGGCTTCATGGAAGACAATTTTTCCATGGACGGCAGTGGAGGGACAGGGGGAGAGATGGTTTTGGGATGATTCGGGTGGATTACATTCAAGCTCATTGCTGTGCAACCCAGTTCCTAATAGGATCGGTATCAGTCTGTAACTCAGAGGTTGGGGACCTTTGCCCTAGAGGACACATTATCCTCATACATGGGCCGCTCATTTTAGATACACAGGTAATTATGTAAATTGGTAAGAATATAATTATTGTGCATTTTCTGTAGGCAAGGCATTGTGTTGGACATTGTGGAGGCTATCAGAAGGTTCAGGACATCACGTTTGTCAATTGCTAAAGGAACAGTATAAGTCTATGTTGTAGGATTTCATAAAAGTGTACTGACTAGAAAGGCTTCCATGGAGAAGTTGAATTGGGCCTTGAAAGGATTGTTGGGATTCAAATCTGCAAAAGGCATTTGATACAGTTTTTAACGCTTAGGAAATGGCATAAAGAAAGCTACATTGAGAAATATGCTTGGAGGGTCCAGGAATTGGGAAGCAGGTATGCTGTTTAAACCAAAGGGCACTCAGCTAAATTATTGAGTTGGTCAAAAAGTCCGTACTGTGGCTCTAGTAGTGCCTAGTTGTCATTAACTTCATTCAAAACAATTTTGTTAGATTATATTGTCACAGCCGTCATATTGGTATGCATTAAAAAAACATCAAAATTGGTGAATTTTTGTGTAACCATTTTAATACTGAAGATGGAAGAAAATATGCAACATTTTCAGTGTATTATGCTTTATTATTTCAAGAAAGGTAAAAATGCAACCAAAACACAAAAAAGATTTGTGCAGTTTATGGAGAAAGCGCTATGACTGATTGAAAATGTCAAAAGTCCTTTGCAGTGTTTCATGCTGGAGATTTCTCGTGGGATGATTGATGCTCTCCACACTCAGGTAGAACAGTTGAAGTTGATAGCGATCAGATAGAGACATTAATTGAGAACAATGTTATATATACTATGTGGGAGATAGCCAACATACTTAAAATATCCAAATCAATAAAGTTACTGGTGAAAAAGAAGAATGTGTCTTATGTTATGGAAAAAGCATATAAAAAAAGCACTTTTTGGCCAATCTAGTACATTTCTAATTAGCTCTTTGAAGCTGGAGACCTAGTGTTTGTGTGCATGCATTAGAAAGAGTATCTGGCCCAGAGTGTCTACTTGGCTGATGGGCTTGTTAAATGAATGTCATGGATTAAAGAGGAAAGGTGAGAAGCTCTTTGCTAGCAAGGACTGTGTTTTGTAGTCCTTCCAGTGTGGAAATAAACACAGGAAAATTGACAATAATTGTGAAAAATGAGTGGCACAGATACAATTCTGTACAGGTTTAGAAAAGGGAGAAATTCATGTAGGCTCATGTTAAATGTAGCTAGTATGTAAGATTTTTGAGAGAGCTAGTTTGCACAGTTTATGTGCCTTTTTGTTATGGATATTTTCTAACTCTTATGTAGGAATAGAGAAGAATACATGGAACCACTATGTGTTTATAACCTTGCATCACCAATTATCCACATTTTCCAAAGTTTTAAAAAATATATTCTCCTCTCATTTTGTTTCTTGCAGTAGTTTAAAGCAAAATTTGCCCCAGGCATTATATTCTCTCCCACAGTATAGGTATTTGAGGGTATAGATGTATCTCAGTCAAGAAAATGTAAATGAAAGAAAGAAATTACATATGTTACTGTTAACACAAAGGAATTTCAACTAAAAATATACTCTATAAATTAACTGTTAGTATTAAGGTAATGGACAAAGATAACAATTGTTGTCATACAGGTAAGTTATTCCAGTGTACTACAGGACTATCTGAGAGTGTTGGAAGATGTTTTCTTTTCCTTCGTGACTTCTCACCTGTTGTTACCTCAACATACCTACTTGTAGAGAATAGTAAAAAGGAGAGACTTAAACTTTTATTTACCCTGTAACATCTGTATTTATTTGGATTTAAAAATGTTTAAATAATTGACAGGTTGAACTTACTAGCATTTTGATCCCAGATTATCAAGTTGCTCCTGCAAGTTGTTCTGTGTTAATTGTTTTTCCCTCTTGTTTCTCCTTGTACTGTCTCTTTAATCCCAGGAAATTTGGCCTAATTGGAGAAGCAAAGCTGTAGATGACATGTAAATTGAGTTCAGTAGGAAAGTAGTGTATTGCTCTATCCTTGGAGATTGGATTTTGAAATGTGAATCCTCATAGAATTGAAGTTGAATTGAAATGAATAAATCCTTAGTACTGCTGCTATTTCAAGAGCTGTAGGCAGCACCAGCTTAAGGCAGATATTAAGTTTTACTTAATGACCTGTGGGTAGATGTGGTTCTCTCACTGAGTTCATCTGTATCAGATTTTCCAAGAATGATTAATTAAATTTGTTTGATTAAGACAAAATTCGGGAAGCCCTTGGCATTCTTAAGATTTAGTCTGTTGAAACATCAGGAATGTATGTGATGGAAGAGCAAGGTGGAAGTGTTTTGGAGAGGCCCAAGCAAAGGAGTCACAAGGATGCAAATTTGATTAAAACATCTCTTTCTCTTTTTTTCTCTCCTTTTGGGAAGAGCTGTTGTTGAATAGAATGACTTAGAGAGGCCAGAAAAGGAAATTTTAATGAAATCTGAATTGTAATGTTGATGTTTTCATCAACTTTATGTTGTGTCATTTTCATCAAATTACACTAATATTAGTTAGTCCTGATTCCTTAGTTCACATACTCTTAGCCTTGAAAATTCTACTTAATATCAAGACCCATTTCAAAGGCAGTTTTTCATCTTCCCGCTCAGAGGTAAGAATGCCTCTATGGATGCATGTATTTTTTAGCATTTAATTTTGTCATGAGCTCAAGGACTTGTATTGTTCAACTTCTGTATGTTCCTAACTCAGTGCCTTATGCAAAAAATTAATGAAGGGAAGGCACATGGTAATCTTAGTACAGTTAGCCTTTGATTCTATTTTGTTCATCTTTCACCTCAAACTCCTGTCCTTGCGTATCTTAGAATATGCATGGGGAAGTGAAACATTCTAAGCAGAGGAATCTTCTACTGCTTCTTTGATATCCTAAGGTGTTTCTGCTCCTCACTTCCTCCTTCAATATATACCAGTTAGTTATTCCAGGATTAAACTATTGGAATCAGCATTTACAGTTGAACTGCTCACCCTTTCCTCATCTTTATAAATGGACCTCTTACGGACTCAGCTTAGTCCCAGATACAAAGTTGAAGAGTGGTGATGCCAGCATAGTGATGCCAGGCTAAACAGGTCCTATTGTAGCCGATTTGGGCATTTCCAGACAAATCTGTTACAATAAAAGGCCCTTTCATTGTTGCTAATATCAGTAAAAATTTACACTTTTACCAAAAACCACAAGTACTTTGATTTTAAAACAGCTTTCACATACCATTCACCGATTTAAAGTGTACAAATCAGTGGTTTTAGTATGTTAACAGACTTGTGCAACCATCACCACAATCACCTTTTCATCCCCACCCATATCCCTGGCTAAAAAAACTCCACATCCATTAATAATCACTCCCATTCCCCCCTCCTCCCCAAATGCACTAGTTTTAGACAACCAGTAGTCTTTCTGTTTGTTATCAATTTGTCTGTTCTGGACATTTCATATAAATGGAATCATAATACAGGTCTTTTATAACTTCTTTCATTTAGCATGTTTTTATGGCTCATTCATGTGATCGCATGTCAAAACTTTATTTTTATTGTTGAATAATCCACTGTATAGATACACCACTTTTATTAGTTTATTACTTGATGGCCATTTGGGTTGTTTCTACTCTTTAGCTACTAGGAGTAATGCTGCTATGAATGATTGTATGTTTTCTTTTGAGCACAGGTAGGGATGGAATTGCTTGATCAACAGTAAATAACTCTGTTTAACCTTTTGAGGCACTTCTAAACTGTTCCAAAGCAGCTGACCGTTTTACATTTCTGTTAGCAATGTACTGACATTTGTTATTACCCTTCTTTTTAAGACAGCTATCTTCGTGGGTGTGAAGTTGTAGCTCGTTGTGGTTTTGATTTTTATTTCTCCAATGGCTAATGATGCTGATCTTTCCATAGTTCTTATTGGCCATTTGTATATCTTCTTTGGGGATGGGTCTGCATTTCCTTTGCACCTTTTTAAATCGTGTTACATTTTTGTTGCTGAGTTGTAAGAGTAATTTATATATTCTGAATACAAGTCCTTTATCAGATATGTGACTTGCAAATCTTTTCTTACATTTTTTTTATTGTTTCTCATTCTTTAGATGATGGTGTTGTTTACAGCAATTTCAATTATATTCTACAAAGTAATTTTTAAAAATTCGATTATGAATCACTTACCTAGGTTTGACTTAAACAAGAAAGCTTTTAGCAGTAGGCATCAGTAGTGTTCGTTAAAAGACCTGATGAAGTGCTAATCTTAGTTGCTGTGATTTTAAAGAGCCCTGTAATTTTTTGATAGCATGCACATGAAAGATAGGAATTCATGCTCAACCGTGATAGTTTTGGTTCATAGCAGTGGGGTTGAGATTTACTGATACCCATTACTACACAGATGGGAACTTTTCTGTGGATCAGCTGTGCAATCTAGTTGTAAAACACCCTATTTCTGCTATGGCATATCAGTGTTTAAATTTAAAGAGGAAGAGTAAAGTTTTGTTTCTATGTGGTGTAAAATAGGGCTGTGGCCTAATTCTCCTTTCAAACTTATATCACTTGATATAGCTATTAGAAGATATCTCAGCTATATGGCAAATACCATATTTTGCAGTGTATAATGTAGAGTTTTTTGCCAGATTTTTCAAGGGAAAAATAAGGATGTGCAATACACATGGGTAGTACTAATTCCATATCTATATAAATGTTTTTAATTCTTTTATTTATAATTATGCATTAAAAGTCTAACTCTAGAAAGCAATAATGATATCTGTATGCAAAATAATACCCTGGAATATGGTAATCGGTTTTGTTTCTAAGTATAAATAAATAAAGTTGAATTAAACAATTAAAATGAAAGAGCACTATATATGGAAGCGTGTTATACAGGGTAAAATACAGTATCTATATAGTAAGTCCTCACTAAAGGTTGTTGATGTTGACTTTAAGTGAAAGGATGTATAACGAAACCAATTTTACCAAAGGCTAATTGTTATATACAAGAGTTAAGTTCCTGTGACATCTCATCAATGTTATAACTAAACAATGCTGAATAAAACAACATTATTTGTGAATCTGCTGTATAGTAAACAAACAAAAAGATTCTTTCTCTGTTTCCTTGCTTCTAAATAGTAAAGGCCAGCAGCAAAGGTACCACTTGGAGCCGTCCCTAGGTCAGCTGAGTCAGATCTGCATTTTATTGTGATCCTCTGGTGATTTTGCACACAAAGGTTTGAGAAGCACAACTTTATCTGACTTATACTGAAAAAACACAAACACAAAGCTTGAACTGTGTGAAGATTTTCCAGACAGTGGAATCTATTGAATTGATGTTGTTAGAAGTACTACGGTAATTTATAACAAACACTTTGTGTTTGTTAAATATTTTACTGTCCTTATGAGGATAGTTTTGTTTCATTAAAAAGATGAATTAATTCTGTTTACTGTTTGGGAGTGGTTTAGAAGCTGATTTCATTCCAAATCTGGTGAGTCTACATAATCTCACCCAAATTGAGATATTTGTAAATGCTTTGAAATTTTTTTTATGATTTAAATGGTTGGTTGATAACATTCCATCAAACCAAAACTATCTGGTTTGGAGCCAGGAAACTCTTGGGGCTCAATATAGTTTTTATTCAAAATACTAGTCTGTTTCAGATTGCTTGATTTTTTAAAATCTTGACCCCATTGCTGTGCCCCTAAACTATCACAGTTGAGTGTGAATTCCTATTTTTTAGGTCTCTACTATCAAAATATTACAGGTCTCTTTATAGCAACTAAGATTAGCACTTCTGGTCTTTTAATGAATAGTATAACTTTTAGTGCCTGAGTATTTCCCATAATTTCTTTCCCTTAATAGCCATCTAAGAAGCATCCCAATGAATATGGCTACTTCTTATTCTTCTAAACTTTCTTAGCACTATTTAAGTTAGATGAAAATTAATGTATTTGGATCATACTATTTCATCTTCTGCAACAAAACTTAAACTGAATTAACACTTAGGGTACTGTTATCTTGAGTTTTAAGAATTGTCCATTTAACAAATATGTCTTTTGGGAAGTCATAAAAGTATTTTATTGTGAATTCATTTTCAGAAATTTTAATTTTTTTCTGCAAATTAACTTAATTGGGCATTGATAATTATATAATGCAGTGCTTCCCTCTTTTTTTAAAAGCTAAAGGTAAATTCCTTTAATTTTATTTCTTAACATCCTTAATTTTATTTAGGATGCCTGGTAATATTTTTGAACTCTGTGTACTATTTTCATTGTCTACTCTGAGGACCAAAATAACATTAAGGGGTAGAGGTACAAATTTTTTTTAAGTTTTATTTTTTTTTAACCTTCACCTGAGGGTATGTTTTTATTGATTGTAGAGAGGAAGGAAGGGAGATAGAGAAAAACATCAGTGTGAGAGAGAAGCACATTGATTGGCTGCCTCCTGTAAGCACCATCACTGTGGATAGAACTCATAACCTAGGTATGTGCCCTGACCAGGGATCGAACCCATTACCTTTTGGTGTATGGGGACAGTGCTCCAACCAACTGAGTCACCTGGCCAAGGCAGAAATACAAAATTTTTGAAAGTGTAATTATTGTATTTTGGAATTGTTTTAAAGAAACATATAAACCAGAAAAAGTGTTGGTATATGTTATTATCTAACAAAAGTTTAACAGAGTTACCTAGCACAAATTAAATATGATTTTATTGGTCTTTGGCATGTAACTTAGCGTAGACTAGTCACAAAATAGTGACTCAGTTTTTAAATTCAGCTTGTTATATTTTTCACAGAACTTGCATTATAGCATTGCTAAAGTTCTTGAATGAAACAAGTGATAAAGCAAAAATATATAGCCATATTTTGTTCTGTTGCATTTCACTTTATTGTACTTTGCAGATACTGTGTTTTTTACCAATTGAAAGTTTTTGGCAACCCTGCATCGAACAAGTCTGTTGGTGCCATTTTCCTAACAGCATTTGCTCACTTTGCGTCTCTGTGTCATTTTTTGATAATTCATTGTTTCAAACTTTTTTATTATTTGTTATGGTGACCTGTGATCAGTGACTTTTGATATTACTGTTATCATTGTTTTGGAGTACCACAAACCATGCCCATGTGATGATGAATTTAATCTGTAAATATTTTATGTATTCTGACTGTTCCACCAACTGGTTGTTCCATTATCTCTTTCCCTCTCCTCAAGCCTACCAATTTATTCCCTGAGACATGATAATATTGAAATTAGGCCAGTTAATAACCCTGTAATGGCTGTAAGTATTCACATGAAAGGAACAGTCAAAGTACCTCACTTTAAATCAGAAGCTAGAAGTGATCAAGCTTAATGTGGAAGGCATGCTAGATTTCTAGACAAAAGCTAGATCTCTTGTGCCGGTTAGCAGGTTGTTGATGCAAAGGAAAAGTTCTTGAAGGAAATTGAAAGTTATGTGCCAGTGAACACAAATGATAAGAAAGCGAAACAGCCTTAATTGCTGGTATGGAGAAAGTTTCAGTGGTCTGGATAAAAGATCACACCAGCCACAATGCTCCCTTAAGTCACAGCTTAATTTAGAGCAAGGCCTTAACTCTCTGTAATTGAAGGGAGAGAGAGGTGAGGAAACTGAGGAAGTAAAGTTTGAAGTTACCTGAGGTTGGTTCATAGGTTTAAGGAAAGAAAATGTTTCCATAACATAAAGTGCAAAGTGAACCAGCCAAGTGCTGCTACAGAAGATGCAGCAAGTTATCCAGAAGGTCGCTACACTAAACAACATATTTTCAGTGCAGACAAAACAGCCTTATATTGGAAGAAGATGCCATCTAGGACTTTAATAGCTAGAGAGAAGTCAGTGCCTGTCACCTTTATTTTAAGAAATTGCCACAGCCACCCCAACCTCAGCACCTACCACTCTTATTAATTAGCAGCCATCAACATCTAGGTAAAGACCCTCTGCCAGCAAAAAGATTATGACTTACTGACAGCTCAGATGATGGTTAGCATTATTTTTAGCAAGAATATATTTTTAAATTAGGCTTATGTACATTGTTATAGACATAATGCTATTGCATACTTAATAAATAGACCCCTTAATATAGTGTAAACATAATTTTATATGCACTGAAAACAACAACAACAAAAAATCATGTGATTTGCTTTATTGCAGTGGTCTGGAACTGAACCTGCAATATCTCTAAGGTATACCTGTATACAGTAAATATAGAAGACAACTGTTTATCTTTTTAAAAATTATTTATATATAGTAAGTCAGACAAACCCCAGAAACTGGAACATAAAGAGACATGTCATAAAAGAAAATAAAGTTTGTGAACAGATATGGAAAAATGTTCTATATAACTAGGTATCAAGGTAATGTAAATCAAAATTCAAAGATTGATTCCAGTCTTAGAAAGAATACTATAAAAGTGGGACTTTTGAAATATTTTATAATTCCTTTGAAAGTTAATTAAAAATGTGTTATTACACATTTGTGATCGTTTTAAGGTAGGCATTAACTTTTTTGTCATTTGTTTATAGAGTATAATTTATATACAATAAAATCCACCTTTTTTAGTATACAGTTCTGTAACTTTTGACAGTTATATACTGTAATTTAACTACCACTACAGTAAAGATAGAACAAAAGCTTCCTTCATGCCCCTTTGCAGTCAGCCCCTCTTCCAGCACCACCCCCTTGCCCTGCCCTGGCAATCATTGGTTTGTTATCTGTCCTTGTAGGTTTTTTTTTTTCCAATAAATTACTTTACTGTTGTTCAATTACAGTTGTCTGCATTTTCTCCCCACCACTCCCCCCCCCACCCCAGCCAAAGCCACCTCCCTTGCTTCCATCCTCCCCCTTGGTTTTGTTCATGTGTCTTTTACCGTAGTTCCTGAAAACCCTTTTCCCCACTGTCCCTTCCCCCCTCCCTTCTGATTATTGTTAGATTGTTCTTAATTTCAGTGTCTCTGGTTATATTTTGTTTGCTTTTTTTCTTTTGTTGATTATGTTCCAGTTAAAGATGAGGTCATATGGTATTTGTCCCTTACTGCCTGGCTTATTTCACATAGCATAATGACTCCAGTCCAAAAAAACCTATGTACCCCAATGTCCTTACGGTTTTCTAAGCACTAATTCTAATAGTGAAACTCTGAAACAGTGCTAATGTCCATTAACAGGGAAGTGTTTATATAAATTAGATGTCCATTAACGGGGATGTGTTTATGTAAATTATGACATGCCTCCTCACTTGACCCTTCACCATAAAGAAAATGATGTTCATGTAGACCATATGGTAATATAACATGACAAAAGGACCACGATTTAGGTGAAAAGCAGGCAACAGTTGTACATTACCGATTACAATGTTATCAAAACATACTATGTAAAAGAGACTTAGAGGCATCACAAAAATTATAGTTGCTTTAAAATTAGACTTTTTTTAAAAAAGCCTCTGTTTTCTATACTTTTAATTAGTGCTATAGGCTATAATTCAGAATATATTTTTAGTGTTTCCAGGGCTTAAAAGTTGTGGTTGGATATACTTAGGTTGTTAGAGTATTAACAAGATTCCCTCAGTTAAGAAGATCCCCTTCTAAGATTTTGTTTTTTAAACTTATTTATCCAAAGATGCTGTTTGAATCACTTTTTGTGATACCAAGTTTAAAAATTTAAGAATCTACCTCACCTTTCACACTGTGCTAATTGCTATCTGGGATAGAAAGGAAATAATAGGATCTGTGTACTTTAGGAATATTAACAGTTTAGGTAAAAAAAAAAAAACCTTTCTGAGGCAGTAACATTATACTATTGTAAGGTATTACATAATATTATAATTGTAGATGCAGTATGAATACCTGCTACAGTGAGTGATACATTTATTCACCAGTTATTCTCAAGGTGGCAAATTGATACAGTATAACTAAGGAGCAGCTAAAATTCCTGGTGAGATTTGGAGGACAAGATGTTAAAAAGGTAAAGAAGAAGGTGTATTACAGGAATATTAAGAGCAGAGACTTGGAGGTGGGAGTGAACAAGCAGACTGGGAGAGATGTTCCTGGTGCTGGGAGAGATACTTAGGATAGAGTAATGTGAAGCATAAGCGGAATATCTGCCTTATGTATGGCAGGTATTGGTAATGTCTTTTGGATTAGGATAAGTGTTGGCAAAGTATATGGCTCAGGGATCGTCATATCCTGCCCAGTCCCTGTTTTTGGATTGCCTGAGAACTAAGAAATGGTTCTTGTATTTTTAATGGTTTAAAAAAAGTCAAATGAAGAATAATACTATTTCATGATGTGAAAATTATAGGAAAATCACATTTCATTGTCCATAAGCAAAGTTTTCTTAGAAAACAACCATGTGCATTAATTTAACATACAGTAGTTTCTCTCTCATCCTCAGTTTTACTTTCCAAAGTTTGTTATCCAAGGTCAGCAATGGTCTGAAAATATTAAGTGGAAAATTTGAGAAGGGACAATTAATAAATTTTAAAGTGTACACTATTCTGAGTAGTGAGATGAAATCTTTCACTGTCCCTCCCGGAATGTGAATCATTTCTTTGTCTAGCGTGGCCACCCTGTATACACTACTTGTCTTTTGGTCACTTAGTAGACCTTGGTAAGCAGATTGTTGCTGTATCTCAATGCTTATGTTCAGGTGACCCTTATTTTATTTAAATGGCTTGTAAATGCAAGGGTAGTGTATACTTTATCATAAGTACATATGTATAGGAATAGTTATATACATAGAGGGTTTGGTACTGTCCTTGGTTTCATGCATCCACTGAGGGGCTTGGAATGTATCCCTTACGGATAAGGGGGACTACTATATTGCCTGTGGACCCTTTTTGCTATAAAGATCCATTTGCTTTAAAATTTATGAATTGTCCCTTCTCGAATTTTCCACTTAATATTTTCGGACCATTGTTGACCTTGGGTAACAAACTGTGGAAAGTTGACCTTATGGCCTGGAAAGCCTAAAACACTACTTAGCCCTTTACAAAAAAAAGTTTGCCATCTCCTGGGCTAGATTCACAGTGGAGTATTCATACTAGAGGTGATAAGAAATGAAGCTGGAGAGGTAGGGTAGGGAAATATTTGTCATTACAATCCATTTCCCATAATGTATTCCCACTAACCACAATTAAGCTTTACTTCACGTACCATGATGTTTAAACTATGATTTCTTCCTCATTGCCCTCCCACACCCACATAAATGGTGTTTGGAGAATCAGTGCAGTAGAATTCTGAAAGCCATCTTAAAGATTTTCAGCTGTTTCCTTAGAGGAAGCATGAAAGCTTTTGAGTTGGAAAGTTGTGATTGGCAAGCATTTTATTAATGAGGTTGGGCTTGTATTAGGTATAACTTACTCATTGGAGTTTAGTACGATTGGCATTTAAAATATGACCAGTACTCAGAAATGAGCAGTACCCTGAAATGGCAATTGAGAAACATGGGTTTGTGTTTTACTACTAATGTTTACCCTGTTTTCTACTTAAAGAATAGTTTATTTTCTCTACTTTGAATAGTTATTAATATAAGATTATGAAGGGGCAATGGTTATATAAAACTGTGGAAAATAAAAAATGCTGTGCCATCATATTGATCCCTTTCGATTCTTTGGCTTTTTGTTATTTGCTTTTATTTCTGGTTTTAATTTACTCCTTTTCCCCTATAACTTCTTGAGATGGAAACTTAGGTAATTTTCAAAAAGCCTTTCCTCTTTTCTAGTGTACATTTAAGCAGAGTTTCAGCCATATTTCGTAAGATTTGCTACTTAATGTTTTCACTGTCTCCAGTGAAAAATATTTTCTCTTTCTCATTGGAATTTCTTCTTTGACCCATAGGTTATTTAGAAGCATATTTTAAAATTTCACATATATGGATATTTTTCTGGTTTTATTGTTTGTTTTTGATATCTTAATTTGCATTGTGAATTTGAAACATACTCTGATTTCAATCTCTTGACATTTGTGTGAGACTTTATGGCATAGAATATATGATCAGTGTTTGTGTACACTCCATGTAACCTTAGGAAAAATTTTATTTTATAGGTACTGAGTTTAGTGTTCATTTCTGTGTCAGTTAAATTATTTGTTAATTGTGTTCAGATCTTCTAAGTCTATTGGTTTTGGTCTTTTATACTGAAAAAGAAAGGTGTGTTTGGATGTCCTCTGATTGTGGATTTGTCTGATTTTCCTTGTAGTTCTGTTGATTTTTGCTTTATATAATTCAAAGATGAAAACAAATCTGGACTTTTATCTTTATATTGTTTTGAATTTTATATCATTGTAAAATGTTTTTCCTTTATCTCTAATCATGCATTTAACTTTAAAATCTGCTTAATCTAATAATTATTATAATATCAGATAGCTTTCTCATGGTTAGTTTTTGCATAGAGTATGGCATATATTTTTTTCCATCTTTTCACTTCAGCCTTTTTTCCCCTTATGTTTAGGGTGTGTTTCTTGCAAGCAGCATGCAGTTGCATTTTATGTGTTTGTCTTCTTAGTCTGACAGTTTCAGTCTTGTAATGGGAACATGAGCTTACTTGCATTTAATTTAATTACTGATATATTTTGGTTTTAATCTCCTAACTACTTTTTGGGTTTTATTTGCCCTCCCTGTTTTGCATTCTTTGCTTCTCCTTTTTTTGCCTTTGTTTAGATTACTTTTGTTATTTTTTCTCCACATTAGAGAATATATAGTAATTATATGTATATTCTCTATTAGTGGTTACCCTACATCAGGGGTGTCAAACTCATTTTCCCCAGGAATGCATCAGCCATGTGGTTGCCTTTAAAGGGCTGAATGTAATTTTAGGACTGATAAATGTAACTACTTCTTAACTAGGGGCAAGGAGCTCTATATTCAGCCCTTTGAAGGCAAACTTGAGGCTGATGTGGCCCCTGGTGAAAATGAATTTGACATCCCTGCCCTAGAGAGTACTACTTTGACTTATCAAAGGCCAACATAAATTTCTAATTTTACCTCTTTTCAAGAAATTCAGAAATCTTAGAATACACTGTAGAGCAAAAGTAGGTTTACAGTTGTTCAAGTGGAAAATAATGTGGTAATACATAATAATGCAAGAATAAACTCTGTATTTTGTATACTCACAACTTAGTTAGTCAGTATTTGCCCCACTCTGTAGTTTATCTCCAAATACCTTTCTTACTTTTATACTATTGCTGTCAAGCATTTTACTTCCGTATGTATTTTAAGCCCTTTGAGACATTATTTTTAAAGTTATTAAAGTTAATAGACATTATTTTTAAGGACAATATTTATTTAGAATTCTCACAAATTACTCTTTGATGTTTATGCCCATATTTCCAGGTTTCCATGTAGCTTATCTTCCTTTATCCTAAATGGCACCAAATAGTATTTAATTTATATCTGCTGGTAGTAAATATCATAGTTTTTTTTTTTTTTTTTTTGCTTTTCTTTCTCACCTGAAATGGTCCTTTTTGTTTCATATTTATTCTTGAGTTGGGTATAGAACTCTAACTTGACAGTTATGTTCCTTTATTTAAAGACATTCTTTTGATTTCTGGTTTCCGTTTTTCCTGATGAAAACTTTCCTGTCAGTCTAACTGTTGGTCTTTTGTAGGTCATCTCTACCTATTATCTGATTTTAAGATTATTCTCTTTTCTTTGGCTTCAGCAATTTTGCTGTAGTGTGCCTCAAAGGTGATTTTTTAAAATTTATCTTTTGGTGTTTTTTTAAGATGTAATAAATTTATAGTTTAATCTTTGATCAGCTTCAGAAAATTCTCACACTTTATTTTTTTAGGTATTGGCTTTGGGGCAATGTTCTTCCACTAGAATTCTGGTTCTACATCAGCCCTTCTGACATTCCCTCTTTTCCTCACAGTCTCCTGCCTTGGCATCCCTTCATCTCTGTGCTTTTATTTTCTTGTTCCTAGTTCTCTATTCAGCTGTATGCCATCTGCTTTTAAAGCCACCCACTGAGTCTTTCGGTTCTAGAATGTACATTTTTTTTCTCTTGTAGTTTCTGATTCTTTAATTATCAAAATTGTTTTTTAATTTATCCGAACATACTAAGTGTAGTTATTTTAAAGTCGGTATCTGGTGAGGGTATTTTCTGGACCTTCTGTTGGGCTTTTCTATCAGGTCTTATTTCTCTTGGTTTTTATGTTATGGTTTCTTGTTTTGTCTTCTGTTATTTTTTATTGGATGCCAAACATCATATATGAATAATATAAAAATAATTTGAGCCTTAGTATGATAACATCTTCTAAATAGTTTTTGTATTTGCTTCTGGCTCTTGATTATGTAAATGAGTAATCCTGGATTACTTTAATATTGAGATGATTTTAAATTGGATTTTCATTCCTCTGATGGCTAGTGTGCAGTTCACCTTAACTTCTAGAGTTTAGACCTTCAGAGCTATAGCCTGAAGTATAGGGGGATTTTAAAGTTCCCTTCCCTGGTGGGTTCTAGACTCCAGTTTTCTTATATAGTCCTATAAGGTTGTCAAAAGCTCTGCTCAGTTTTTCATCTGCCTCTTCCAGAATTGGTAGAGACATTTGGGGGAACCTTTTTCAAATTGTGGGTTTTATATCTCTGATTTTTTTTCTCCCAGTTATTGTCCTCTTGTTAGCTCTTACATGACGTAAAACTGATTTTTTAAAATACATTTTTCAGCATGAACTGCGTTGTTTGTACAGTGAGCTACCCTTATCATTTAGGAAAAGTTTTGTCTTGAAACTGTTTCCGCAGTAGGTTCCCAGATGGCCAGCCAGTGGCATTGCAGTTGATAGTTGTCTCAGCCAGCTATGTTAACTCTTTTTCTACACACATGCCTAAAATGACTCACTGTTGAAATTTTCTGTAAACAATGTACATGAACATCAAAGGTCTGTGTGATCATTTTTGTTTTGATACTTAGTAAAATGTTTATAATTAAACGTAGGTAGCTAAAATACTTGGGTGGTTATAATGTCTTAATATGTTCCACACAGGTCTTCACTAATGTGCCAGTGCCTGTTGTCAGTTTAATCCATATGTGGGAAGAACAAACCAGTGTTAGAACATTTAGTACATCTAAAAAGATGGTTTAAAAATTACAATGGGAAATAATCTATTGTGAAATGACACTTCAGATGTCTCCTTTTAAAATTCATATTGAACTACCCACATATTTTTCAGATTTCACTGGATTTGTTCTTCTTCTGGGAGCTTTTTGAGGAAAATACTTTGTTACCAAGAATTTTTGACTAAAACAGTTGAAGTTCTCTTGGCAGTCAAAAATAAGGAAAAAATACTTGTTGTCTGCAATTAAAATTAAATTGGGGAATCTTAAATATTATAGACTAGGTTTCTCATTTCCAAATTTAGAAGCCCACTCAGAAAGTTAAGTGACTATCAGCAAAACTGTGAATAGTTGATTAATTTCATCAGTTTTTAGTTTTAAAATATGCACTTGAAAACATTATTTAAAAATACCAGGAGGCCATGGACTAATTTTGAATTTCATCTTTGGGTATCTTTTCATGCCTAATTTGGTTATTTCATTTATTCAACAAATTTAATGAGTATCTCTTTAATTCCTACTGTGTATCAGACACTAGCTTTAGGACCTGGGGATCATTTTTTTCTTTTTTTTAATCAAATTAAAGTATGTCACATCAAAGGTGGTTTGGAGCTGCCTGTGTTTCTTTAGGTTCTAAGGCATGTGTTACACTGTATCAATATTTTATCTTTTTTCCCCCTCCCCTTAAGGTAATACTGCACTGCATGATTGCGCAGAATCTGGAAGTTTGGACATCATGAAGATGCTTCTTATGTATTGTGCCAAGATGGAAAAGGATGGTTATGGAATGACTCCCCTTCTCTCAGCAAGTGTGACGGGTCATACAAATATTGTGGATTTTCTAACTCATCATGCACAGACCAGCAAGACAGAGCGGATCAATGCTTTAGAGCTTCTGGGAGCAACATTTGTAGACAAAAAAAGAGATCTACTTGGGGCTTTGAAATACTGGAAAAAGGCAATGAACATGAGATACAGTGATAGGACTAATATAATTAGCAAACCAGTACCCCAGACACTAATAATGGCTTATGATTATGCCAAGGAGGTAAATAGTTCAGAAGAGCTAGAAGGTCTTATTGCTGATCCTGATGAGATGAGAATGCAGGCGCTGTTAATTAGAGAACGTATTTTGGGTCCTTCTCATCCTGATACCTCTTACTATATTAGATATAGAGGCGCTGTCTATGCAGACTCTGGAAATTTCAAACGATGCATCAACCTATGGAAGTATGCTTTGGATATGCAGCAGAACAATTTGGACCCTTTAAGCCCAATGACCGCTAGCAGCTTATTATCTTTTGCAGAACTGTTCTCTTTTATGCTGCAGGATAGGGCTAAAGGCCTGCTGGGCACCACTGTTACATTTGATGATCTTATGGGCATACTGTGCAAAAGTGTCCTTGAAATAGAGCGCGCTATCAAACAGACTCAGTGTCCAGCTGACCCTCTTCAGTTAAATAAGGCTCTTTCCATCATTTTGCACTTAATTTGCTTGTTAGAAAAAGTTCCTTGCACTCTAGAACAGGACCATTTCAAAAAGCAGACTATATACAGGTTTCTTAAGCTGCATCCAAGGGGAAAGAATAACTTCAGCCCTCTTCATCTGGCTGTGGACAAGAACACTACATGTGTAGGGCGGTACCCTGTTTGTAAATTTCCATCTCTGCAAGTTACTGCAATACTGATAGAATGTGGTGCTGATGTGAACGTCAGAGACTCCGATGACAACAGTCCCCTACATATTGCTGCTCTAAACAACCATCCAGACATCATGAATCTCCTTATCAAATCAGGTGCACATTTTGATGCCACAAACTTGCACAAACAAACTGCTAGTGACTTGCTGGACGAGAAGGAAATAGCCAAAAATTTGATCCAGCCCATAAATCATACCACATTGCAGTGTCTTGCTGCTCGTGTCATAGTAAATCATAGAATATATTACAAAGGGCATATTCCAGAAAAGCTAGAGACCTTTGTTTCACTTCATAGATGATAATTTGACTGTATTTTAGCACTGTCAAAGCACGAATTGTTAACAGTTGTTTCATAAATGAGCACTGTTGTGATAACACCAGCATTCGTTTAGCTTGATATCATCGTGCTCTCATTAGCTAAAGCATTATAAGCATCAAATTTACAGGATTGGTTTCCCAGTATTTAATATAAATACCCCATATAATATATTGTTTGTGAATTATTGAGAAATGTAATGTCATATTCAGATTTTAAAAGTTGTCTGCCAAAGGCTTATTCCGGTTTTCATTCTGGTTTTGCTTGCTGTTGGGTGTTCAGGACCGAGTTAACCATTCTTCAGTGGTGTCTGTATTGTCCTGGTTTGTGAATTTTATACAATTGAAGGTCTTTCTTTTTTTGCTTCTTCCTTCTCTTCTCCAAGCTTCTCTCGTTTCCACTTCATTTTTTCCTAACCATTGCTTATCATTCTCTACCCCCACCCCCTATGGACCCATGCTAGGTCATACAGACTTTATGGACTTGTTACCATTTGCAGTTACCATAAGTGCTTTATCTTCTCTACGCACTGGCTTAAACTTGACTGTTGTATGATAGCATATTTTCTATGCAGCAGTTGGTCAACTTCAACTCAAAACACTGTTGAGTTTGTTACAAAGTTCATTTTATGAAAGTACTCTTGTAGCATGAGTTTTTAGAGCTATTGGTTAGCTACCTGAGCTCCAGCTTCCCCCCCATCACCCGACATCTGAGATTTCTTTCTCTAATCCACTGAAATTATTGTGTGCTAAATTTGGGAAACAAATCTATTCTAACTCATTAACCCAGTTGAAATTTAGGTCTGTCATCTTAATATATCATGCACTAAAAGGAAGAATCTTTTTAAAGTGACCCACCTTTCATGCTATGCCAGCATTGTCTTGCTTGTGCTGATGATGTGATTAGGTATAGAGAATTTGCTTAAATTTAACCTAAAGTTTATCACGAAGCTTAATGAGTCACATTGAAATATTCAGTAATTGAACTGCAAATCACCTTTAGTTACAAAAAGAGCTAAAGCATGTCAGTGGCATGATGCTTGCCAAGCCAGATCTAGGCATCTAGGATAATTAAGGTATTTAAGTATGCAATTTACTGCCATAGTATCAACAGTCAGTAAGTGTTCTTTCTTTCTTCAAGTTTTAGTATACCTTTAAAGATAACTTGCATGAATTACTTTGGTCTCAATTATTTGTCACTGTAGTTAAACATAAAAGGTTGCAGTGCTTCCTTTTCCCTTACTGAAAGTTAGCTTTTCTTTTTCTTTCTTCTTTTTTTTTTTTATGTATGTGTTTTTTAAACAGCTTTGCCAATGCCACAGAAAGGGCTCTTTTAACTTAAGATACGTGGAAAGTACTAAAAAAGATTCAGGTAATTATCATTCAGCACTTTATTATTCAAAATAAAATTTATGATGGCATATTTGCCCTACAAATGTCTTAATAAAATTGTTATGAATAAAAAGACTTTATTGGTTTGAGAAAAATTCATTTTTACCTGTGAGCTTGATGAGCTGGATTACTTGGATTTTTGTGTTGACATTTTATTCTGAGGGTTGATGAAATGGTATTTAGGGAGTCATCATTGCAAACAGCCACATTAGGTTTATTTCACCTTTATTCAGTAAAAGACTGTAATGAAGAGTAGTAAATAAACAGAACAGCATTTGACTTTCTGGTTAAATAATTAAAGTTTAATTTTTAAAAAGCTATCCTTATTTTACTAGGTTGTAAATTTAATTTCACCATTGACAAATTTGAATTGAATATAAATGATTGCTCTCCAGCCTTTTGATGAAGGAATTTCAATCTTACTTACCATGGGCAAATTTGATGAAATATGAACTGCCACATATATTAAAAATAACTTGTGACTTGGACAAATAGCTAGAAATATCAGACATCAGTATTTTGAAGTCATTGACATTAACCATGTGGTATAAGAATTGTATATGTATGAGCTACTTTTTTTAAAAAGCCTTTGCAAGTAGAATAAATCTGCATTAGTTGATCTCAAATTTTGGGTAAAAGATGAGCAATTAGATTTTTAAGTGATTTAATATTTCCTCCTCCTCTTTTGGGAAGGGGTAGGAGGACCTACATGCTCTTACAGGAAGACACATCTCACACTGTTTTACAGGTGAACTTGAATTGTGCAACTCTAGTATAAAATAAGGATTTCTTAGCATTTTTCTACTGCTCAATTATAGATAACTTAGAATTGTTCCTCAGTCTTGATAACTGAAATGCCTTATTTCATTTAGGATACAGTTCTCTTGTTTCCCATCTCTGCAAATGCCATTAGGAGTGCTTGAAAAATTAGTTTACTAGCTTAACATTGTTAATTTTTTTGTTTTAAAGGAGGTTTGGTAAATGTGACCTTGGACACTGTTTAGGCCTTCGTCAGAAAGTATTCTTAAAGTTGTTGGGAGAAAGAATAAAATAAAATTTTTGTTATTTTTTAAACCAAAGATGAGTAATTTAATATTTAATGAGATAATTGTACTCATTTGAGTCAATCTAAACTTTACACTGTCGCATGGTGATGTTGGCTGAAGTTAAGATCTAAGTTCTGATTACATTTCAATAAAAATGCCCTGTTAAGGCCTGCTGCATTTTAGATGTTCCACCAGTGATCATTTCTGTAAAAGAAGTGGTCACTTCACTCAGATTCAGTACCATTCTATAAAGACAAGTAGATGACAGATTTTAAAGATTGCATTTTCTTACCCATAGATATGACAGGCATATAAGCCCAAGTCAGCAAAAGATAATTTGGTATGATTTTAAAGTAAGTAATTGCTCACTTGTAAGTGGCTACCTAGTGTATAATATTTTACAGACCCCCCCACATCTACAGTGAGTTGGAAAAAATATCAAGTCATATTTGAAGAAGTAGCTCTTTAAAATCATATTACCCAGGCAGAAACCTTAGGTTGAATTTTACAGGTATAATAATCTTTGTAAATTAATTTTATCAGAATTTTGGGGGCTGAATGAGATAATATTCTTGTGCAGTGTAACAGCATTATTGCTTGGAACTTTAACCATTTTAGAGGTAGATACTAAGGAACTAAAATTAATTGCTCATCTTTTTTTTTGCCCTTATAACTAGTTTCTCTCCCTTTTGTTAGTTCCCATTGTGTATTTTTCAAAAGAAGTACTGTATTCAGGTGCCAGCCAATAAGTTGTCACACAATGGAAAATGATATGCCACAACATTCATTGTAAGGTTTAATAAAATTACATTTGCACCAAATACAAGTGTATTATTAACTTAATATTTGATTGATGTTACTTTAATGCTTTTGATAGTGGACTCTGCTTCAAAAACACCTAATTTATGGTCAGTTAGAACTTTAGATAGCATTTATTATTGTTAATACTTCTATGTAAAAAGATTGTTTAGGCACAGTTTATTCTAAATTTTTTTCCAGTAAAGATCACAGAAGCTAAAGATGGGAAGACTTCTGTTGTTAAGTGCATGGGAGAGGAATTGCTTTCAACTTGTATTCATGTTTTTGTTTTTTTTAACTGGTTTGGTATTAAGTATCAGAAGTTGTCATAAGTATATTACTATAAAGGTAAGTTTTATAAATTTTTATCACTTTTAAATCATAATTGGGCTGGCCAAAAAGTTTGTTTGGTTCATTTGGTTTTTTCCCTACAATGGCTCTAGTAGTGCTTAGTTGTCTTTAACTTCATTTGAAACAATTTTAAGATTGTATAGTGACAGTTGTCACTATCAGTGTACATTTTAAAAAATGAAAATTGGTGAATTTTTGTGTATCCATTTTTATATTGAAGATGGAAGAAAATATGCAACATTTCTGGCATATTCTGCTTTATTATTTCAAGAAACTTAAAAACGCAACTAAAACCCCAAAAATGATTTGTGCAGTGTATGTAGAAGGTGTGATGACCAATTGAATGCTTCAAAAGTACAAAGTTTCATGCTGGAGATTTCTTGCTGGAAGATGTTCCACAGTTGGGTAGACCAGTTGAAGTTGATAGCAGTCAAATCAAGACAGTCATTGAGAACAATCAGTTATACCATACGAGAGATAGCCAACATACTCAGAATAACCAAATCAATAAAGTTCCTGGTGAAAATGAAAACTGTTGTCTTTTATTTTATGGGAAAAAAACCATATGGACTTTTTAGCCAACCCAATAAAATCTTAACTACTTACCTTTTTTTTTAATCTTTTAAGTTTCTTAATACAGAAAGATTTAATAGGTCCAGAAAATGCACTAGCTGTGATTTCTAAACTCCAAGCCTAGATTGAAATACCCACTTCAAGAAGCTTTTCCCTTTTGAATAGTTAACCTGCTATATCCATAACAAGTACAAGCTTTGTCATCCTTTGACACCCAACTTTTTAAAGCTTAAAAAGTCTTATTTATTACCCTTGGTTCTGTGATTGCCCTTGAATGCTACCACCAGTATTTAAAAGGAAATTTAAATTTAAAAGGATAAGGCTTTTAATGATTTAAACAAGGAAAAAGTCATACTACTATACTCAAGATTTTAAAGATTTAAAAAATCCTGCCCCCTGCCATGTATCAGCAGGTTCTTGAGTAATTTTGGGTTTTTGCAGTTGTGAAATAATTGGTTCCTGGGTGACACATTACCTTACATTTTGTATAAAGATTCTTTTAAATAAGGTTTTCTTTAGTGAAGTTGACACAGCTTTATATTACTATCTTAATTACATACTTTTCTAATATTTGATATCAAAAGTGAAACTATCATTCTCTGCCTTAAAAATTGAAACTATAAAAGGAATATATTTAAGCCATGTTCACATTAAAGAAGGATTTGGTGAGTGGTAGTTAAGCACAGGTGCGTATTAACCACTGTGTACTTTGGTGTAAGTCAAGGAGTGGAGTGGTTTAAAGGATTGTGAAAAATAAAAATGGGGAAAAAAGATTGAGCTTATTGTAGAAAAATTATTTCCAAGACTTTCTAATAAAGTCTCTTGTAAAGTGAGCTATACTTAATTTATTTTTAATATATATTTGAGCCTTATTTAATTTTTTCCTTTTCTGAAACAACTTTGGCAAGTGTAGTCCCTTGTTTACATAATAGGTAACCAGTACTAATTGATCCTGGGATTAATGTTTATTTTTTTTAATTTTTCACTCTTATAATTGGATGTCTTGTAGATGTAGATTATAAAACTAAATAAGATACATATGGTAATGTTTAATTTAAAATTTCATAGGCACCTTGATTCTTTTGTTTTTAACAAAATGTACTGATCACAGGGCTTAACTGGAAACAAACAAACAAAAAAACCAAACCAAAAATGATACCACAGCTTGACATAACCAAAGTCTTACACAGAAGACAAAAAGGACAGACCATCTGAGGCAAAAATAAGGACAACGCAGGGAGACAGGCTGGACAGCCGGGTTGGGGCTCTTGGAAGGAGACCTGCTCTAATGTTCCTTGCAGATTCTTAAAGGGTGTGGGTGTTTCCAGAATTCAATGATATGTGTGTTCAGAGGGCTTTTGATGTTGGGTTCTCCCAGCAGGCCCTGCACAGAGAGCAGGGTGGTCCTGGTATCACAGGGCTGACCACTTGTCCTCCAGGATGTCCAGGCAGAAGGGACTGGTGTCCATGTGTTGGTGGTGGTGGCAGGGCGTGAGCTTCCCTGCGGGTGTGCTGTGAAGATGGGTGCTGGGATAGTATCCTCTGGGGAACCCTGTGAGGAGAGACCTCAGGTCTTCACAGACTTCTGGTCGGTCCTTCCCTGCCTGTCCACCGTTGGAACAGGCAGTTTGAGTCAGGAAAGGCAGAAGTTCTCTTGCTGCAGGATTATCCTAAGGTGGCTGCTGGGTTTCAGGTCTGGAAGACTATGCCCACCTTGATCCTTTAATAAAAGTAATGCCAGTTGAGGACTCAGTCAGTAATACTGAATCCTTCAGTATCAGGCACTGTGCCAAATGATGATTACTGTATCCATTCATTGTAGAAGACTTTGAAAAATAAGCAAAAAGAAAACCAGACTACTCTCCCAGGTATACACAATTAATGCTTGGGTATATTTTGGTTTTTTTGTGTGTGTGTTTTAAATCTTAAATTCTTCAGGACAAATTGTGAAAGTAGTATATGGTAGCTAAATTTTGGGAAATTCTGAAATTAGAATTAGGTTAACGATGAATTTAAATTAATGTGACCGGCTTATAATGGAGTGTTATGGGATAATTAGAGCTATTCCCCATGTCTTTCAGGGTATCTTAGACCCCCCAGAAAAGTAGCAACACAAGTCCACATTCTTTGCCAGTAGGCAACAATTCCTTTCTATTTACTTCAAGGGTACCTGATGTTATGATACCTTCTATTCATCTAAATGTAACTTTATAAAGAAATTGTGGAATCTTTAGTTACACACAAAGAGTTTATACATTTAAACCTTTCTGATTTTTCTGTAATCCTAAAATTGGCATTTGTAGTGTTCTCTTTATCACTGGCTGACTTTAAACAAGTCTTAATATGTTTGAATTAGGAGAATTATTTTTTTATTTTACAGATGAATTATACAAATTAGAATTGTGGAATATTTTTATTTCTTTGAATACTTCAAGACATTTCTGTTGAGGAAGCATTGTTGCTTCAAGTTTATGAATTTTCACTGACAGAAAAATCAGTTTCAGAAAACCTCCCACGTAAGCTTCTGAATCTTGGTTTTTGCAGATATATCAACATATTTCTATCCAAAATGGCCATTCATTTCACCCGTGATTGATGGGTCAATCTTAACTTCCACTCTCAACATTTGATTTTAATGTAAGAAGCTGTTCAGGACCGTTCTTAAATCAGAAAGAGTGGCTTCATTTACAGACCATGCACTGCTCTCTGCATGGTACTGCTCCACAGTGGACACTCACTGTGGCAGAAAAGGCAGAAGTGACTCCAGGGGGACTGTTCAAGCAACCATTTTCAGCAAGCCAAGTTGGACGTGAAGGGAGAAAACCTCTCTTTCGTGGTCATATCATTCAGGCTTTTCACTGGAACGCAATGCTTTATGTAGGGCTTTGAAAAGGGGCAGCCATTTTGGATTCCTTCAAGATTTGTATTCTCAACAATTCCTTCTGTCCTTCTGGTTTATTGTGTTTAGAGGCAGTAGAATAAAGAACTGGAGTAGCGACCTCCCACACCATATACCTGAACAAATGTCCACACAGCGTGGCAGATGGCCACAGGGGTGCTGAAGCATCAGAACAGCGGGGAGAGCGTGGACATTGCCGAGGAGGCCGTCTTCTCCCGGGCGCCTGTAGGTCAAACCTAAGCTGAGAAGAGAGGTACTGGGGCCTACTTCAAGACTTTTTAAAAATTTGGAGTAATTTCATATCAACAGAAAAGTCGCAAAAGTAGTTACAGAGTTCCTGTATACCCTTTATCTAGCTTCCCCTAATGTTGACATCGTATGTGTTACCTGCTTATCAAATTTAGTTTATGAAAACTAAGAAGTTAACATTGGTGCAAAACAATAGTTAGTCAAACTATAGACTTTATTGGGGTTTCACAGTTTTTCTGCTAATCTAATGACCTTTCTCTATTCCTGGACCTTATGTAACACTATAATACCTTTTAGCTATTCTTTCTCCTCAGTCTGTAAGTTTCTTAATCTTCCCTTGTTTTCCTAGATACTGGTGTTTTGGAAGAGTGCTGGTCAGATAGTTTGTAAAGTGTCCCTCAATTCTAATCTATCTGATAGATTCTCGTGATTTTGCTGGGATGATCATTTTCTGGGGAAGAAGGCCACAGAGTGGAAGTGATTTTCTATTACATCACATAAGCGGAACATGATATCACTGAGACTTATCACTGGTGATATTAACCTTACCAGGCTCTTTCTCTGTTGGAGAGCTACATTTTTTTCAATTCCACATGTATTCTTTGAAAGTCAGCCATAAGTCCAACACCTGCTCATGGAGGAGAGGAATTAAGTTCTATTGCCCAAAGGGGGTATTCACATATATTATTTGGAATTTTAATGTATGGGAGATTTGTTACTTATCATTTAATTAATTTTCATATAGGCTTAAGGGCATATATTTTATTTTTGTGTGTTATAAAATACTATGATTATTTTGAAACTCAAATTATTCTTGCTTTGGCCTTTGGGAGTTATGTCCTTTGACATGACCTCCCTTTCCCCCCTTAGCCCTTCCTCACTTTCTAGCACTACAAGATACTCTAGGCTCATCTTCATACATTCTTTGCCCTAGCCCTAGAGTCAGCCATTTCTCTAAAGAACTATTCCTTTAATTGGAGAATGGCATTTAGAATCCCAGTCTTGATTGTTGGTTGTTCTTGTTGACTGTGTGTACATACTCACAGACATATCTATAATGCCTTCTGTATTTATCTGTATATATTTAAAATAAACCTGAATGTATACTGTTATCTCCAACTCTTGATCCAGTACCATAGGATTCATCCCAGTTATCTCCTTTTGCTTATTTGTAACTTCTTCCTCTATAAGTGAGAAACCTAACTCTCATTCTGAAATTTATTTACTTATTCTTTCAACTCTAGTGCACATATAATGTAGTTTCAGAATTGCTAACCCAGTACCTTGTGAGAAATTTACACATGAGATACAATGTTTATGCATATTTTTTCTATTTCTTTTTGTTGTTAGCCTTAGAGTATCCAGATACCATTTCCCAGCATTACTTAAGGCAGCACCCTTTGTCCCCCAAAAAACTTTCTTTAATGACTATTTTGTATAGACATCAAAGTGTAACTTTTCTGTAATGTAAGAATCTGACTAAACTGTAGCTCACCATCAAAATAAGGAAGTGTAAAAAAGACAGTGTATAAAATGTTAAAGTAGAAATTTGTGTGTTTAATCTATTGCAATCTAAAATGGCTATCTTCCTGTCTCAGCTGATTGCTCAACGAATCTATTTTCTTTCTGCTTTTGCTGACTTTCTAGATTTTTATGTTAAATTTAGAATTGTGATTACTGAAATAGAATTAAAAGTTTCAGTTGGCGAAATTTGTCTTTCTCCCACTTTGGATAGACCTTAAAAAATGAAATGTTTGAGGTTTGTTGGGAGTAGGTGGGCGCAAAGTTAAAAGTCTTTTTTTTTTAATTGTCTAAGAGTATTTATTAAAAGAAAATATTCTCCTTGTTTAAATACTGAAAAAAGGTGGTAAAAACTAAAATATGAGAATTGCTGGTAACCCTCACGGTGCTCTGTATTGAATGCATTGGCTTTTCTTTGGGCTCCAACCACTTTTTACCATAACATGAAAGAATGTTATTGGATCAGACTCTTGGAACTTAACTCCTCTCAACTGCCAGTATACAAAAACTTTAAGGGAAAGGGTCTGTATGATCAAAGGAAAATTAATTTGGGGGGAATTTATCATGTAAACTCATATATTTGATAAACTTACTGATCACCAAACACTGTGCAGTGAGTCAGGGATGTAAAGATTACTAATACAATCCTACCACTGAAGAGAGCAGTACTGGGGGGAGGCAAACAAAACTAATCTTCAACTGTATTCTGAGGGGCAGAAGCTTTTTCTGACTTTTAGGTTTAATTAGAATTGAGCTAGGTCTTGAGTTATAAAATTCCTTGTATATTACATTGTTCACTTTTAAAAAACATAGTTCACACTGGGATTAGCTGGCTCTTTCATCTTTTTATTAAAATGAGGTTTAGGGGAAAAGCACATAGTCTATTGACTGAATTTTCTTCATCTTTTTGACATCACTATTGTGCTAAAATTTGTACTTTATATACTGTGTATAAAAGTACTATTTGTACTTTTATTTTTAAATGTTTACTTTTTTACATAAAATGACAGGAGTATGCATAACTGCAGCTGACATATTTTATATTCTGAACTTACTAAATCTGCCCCATGCCGTACAGTTCGTGCTCACTATGATTGAAAATCAATCATAGTCTACCAGGTTCACTAACAACATCTGTTTTCTGTAGTCTGGAATTTAAAAAAATTTTTTTAAAGAAAATTGGCAGAAGAATAAAGATAAGTAAAGGATCAAAAATAAATCTCACAGTTTTAACTTTTTGTTAATCTTTTAAGCCATCTAAAAAGTACTTTAAAAAAACCTTGAAACAGATCCCCCCAAATTAACTCCTTAAATACAATTAGAACACAGGTGGCAAACACATGGCCTGTGGGCTGACACAAGCCCGCCATCTTGCTTTATTCCACCCTGCACCTTGTTTCTACTTGGCGCCAGCGGTGAGCTCTCACTTAACGGCTGAGTTCCATTCACACAGTCCTAAAATTACATTCAGCCCTCCCACGGCAACTGTGAGGCTGATGTGGCCCCCGGGGAAAATGGGTTTGACACCCCTGAATTAGAATGTGGGAAATTTGGTTTGAAAGCAGCTTTTTTCTTTTTTCTGTTCTGCAACCCCTGTTCATAATCTGTTATTAATGTTGTCACAGGTGAAAATGATTTTAGGGCACTAATCAAATGAGAATGTACTTTCACCCTGCTAAGCCAAGGCAATTGAGGAAGGTATTAAGAAGAATGGAACCCAAGTCTGTGAATATTTGATCAGCCATGGTATATGTGAGTTTGGTTTGGTTTCATTTTTAATCTAATCTGAATTCTACTTTCAATTTATTTACATTTAAAGTTATTTCTAATTAATTTTGACTTAACTTCTACCATCTTATTTGACCGTGCTTTTGCTTAGCTATTATTTCTCTTTTCCTTCCTTCAAGATTGATCTTTGTATTTCTTTATCCCTCTTATTTATTTAGAATTTATATATTTCACTTAAAAATTTTTAGTGGCAACCTTTACACATAGTTTACACAGTATATTTAACATACTGTGTACTGGATTGAATTGTAGTCTCTCAAAGATACATCAGCTGAGAACCTCCAAGTGTGTCTTGTTTGTAATAAAGGTCTTTGAAAATGTATTTAAGGGAAGGATCTTGAGATTAGAGCATTCTGGATCAGAATGGGCTCTAAATCCAGGGAGGAATGTTCTTAGACAGAATAGTAGAAGATGTGGCGACACAGCGGAGAAGGCCATGTGAAGACAGAGCCAGCACAAAGGGGAAAGCTGTACAGACAGAGGCAGAGATTTGGGTGATGTAGCTACAAATTAGGGAATGCTAAGGGTGGTTGGCAGTCATCAACAGCTGGGAGAGAGGAAAGCTCTTCCTCAGATCCTCCAGAAGGAACTAGATAGACCTCTTGACACTTTGATCTTGGACTTTCGCTTCCACAGTCCTGGGAGAATAAATTACTGTTTTAAGCCAAGTTTGCGGTGAGTTGTTATGGCAGCCCTTGAAAACTAACGCAACATGCATACTGGTTTACTGAGCTATCTATCCATACTGCAAGGAACTTGGAATGTTTTACTCTTACCACGTATATCTAATTTTGTACGCTGTTAGAAACCTAAGATGATGGTTCACCTTGGTTTTAATATTCCTTCCATCCAAATGAATTATTTTATGGTTGTTGTTTTAGTTTGTGCTCAAATGTACTTATTTACCAGTTTTAATAGTGCTATTTATTACTTACACTCCATTTCTTTTGAGAGAAAAATTACTTACCTCTAAAGTAATGTAGATTGCTATTATTAACTTGTGACAAATAACAAGATATTTCTCTATAAAAATGGGTATATTTGAGAACAAAAACGAATTGCAGTTTGGGACATGCCTGCCGTCAAATGGTGAACTGTATACAAGTCCAGACAAACAAAGGAGAGGAATTCTCTTTTATGAATTTGGGAGGGACTTTTGTAAATGAAACATCCGTTGGAGGAAGCTGAAAGTTCTAAGTATAGCTATGGCAGTCTCCCATTGGATGAGCTGTTACTAGGCAAGAAAACTTTCTTCTGCTGAGGCAATAAAATAGTATCACTTCCTTTTGGAGATGCAAGGTATGCCTCTTCTGTTGAGTTTTAGTGGTCTGTTGTGCGTTGAGTGCCTTGTGAATGAGAGTTCTCTTTTCTAGCTTCCCAATTCCATTTTAAATGAGGGTTCTGTTTATTAATTTTCAGACTTTAGACATATATAAAGTACCTTTAATATTCTTATTTTGAGGCAGCGGGAGGTGAGTGCTGTGTGTGTTAAACTATGTCTCACTAACAGCTTTTTCCTCAGCATTTTGAAGAAACTATTCAATTATCTTTTGGCTTCTAATGTTGCTAAGTTTTCTGTCATTCTTTGTTCCATTGTGTGTACTCATTTTTTCCTCTCACTTACTTTGAGATATTCTCTGTCTTCAGCATTTTACTGTTTCCTTATGATGTGATTAGATGGGATTTGTATATGTGTCCTTATAACTCGTAAGTATGAGTCTTCAGTCTGTGTACTCAGGTCTTTCTTTAGTTCTAGAAAATTGTCACCCACTGTATCTCAGTACTGACTCTTCCTCATCCTCTGTATTCTCCCCTTCTGGGACTCCTGTCCATCATGTTGTTAGACCTTTAGTCTCTGTTTGTCTCTGAGCTTTCCTCATATCTTTAATCTCCTGTACTAGATTCTAATTTCTTAAACCTTTCTTCCATTCACTAATTCTGTTATCTTCTATCTAATATGGTAACACATCTATGAAATGTTAAAATTTTAATGCCTGTGTCTTATTTTTAGAAGTTCTATTTTGTTCAAGTTTTTTTGTTGTGTTCTCAATTTCTCTCCCCTCTTTGAAAATTCCTACTTTGTGCTCCCCTGTAGTTATACTATCTCAGTTCCTAGATGCTAAGCCTCTTTTTGGTAAGATTGCTTTTTTCATGAGGGAGTCTTTCCTCCTGGAGTTTCTAACCCTATTTCTGTGGCTATGCTCAGCAGGTGGTATTCAAGTGGAAGGCCTCTGTGTCCAGGGCTTTGGGAATATCTCTCCAGAGCAACCAGGACCCTACTGGTTCCAGAATCAGTATTTCTATTAAAATTTCAGCTTGGATATTCTACATGAAGAGAGCAAAGTTACTTTGGATTCTGTGCAGAAAGTTCCACTTTCTCATGGAAGCATATTGTTTTTCACCCAATTCATATTTGTGGATAGACAGCAAAGACTCTTTGCTGCCTCACTGGACTAGAAGGTAAGGTTTTCTTGGCCCCTTTACTTAAGGAATAGTCTTTCCCAGGTTCCCGACACATGTAGAATTTAGTTTCAGCTCCCTCTCTAATTGCTACTAAAGGAGATGCCTTCTGTAGGTGCTAAACTTTTAGTCCCTAGTCTTTAGACACCCCACATCATCAGTGTTGGCATTAGCTGGTACACTTACACTTTGGCTTTAAATTCCCCTCTTCATTTCGGAAACTTAAGAGTCTTTCTTTCTTTCACTCAGCTATGTATTAAAAACAAATGGGGAGGAGGTGGGAAGAGAAGGTATATTTATCCACTGTTTTCCATGTGTTTGGATGAGTGGATAGTCTGTACGAAGCTAGTCCACCGGTCTCGTTTCTAATTGTGCTGGGTCACAAGTACCAGAGTTATTAAGAGATTTTGAGTTTTATAAATTAAAGTGGAATCAAGGTCATTCTTATATTGATATTCTCCCTAGGATTCAGCTATACTTTGTTAATGGATCAGCAGAGCATAGAATTATAATCGTGCCATGTGACCTTGAGTATGCCCCTGGCATTTAGTTCTGAATGTGAACATTGTTTTTCCTCTGCCACAATAGAAAGCAAAGTTGCTGAGAGCAACCTGTAATGAGGCTAAGATTTGGGACTGAGAACCTTTCAAGCCACACAGCAGTCTTCGCTTTGTAGTCACTGTAGACCTAGCTCGAGTAAACCTTCCTTCAATGTCCAGGTCAAAGAGGAGGATGAAAGTTTGTATATTGCATTTCCTCTAATTTACTAGAAAAAATTTGCTTGGGTTATTTTGGTGTACAAAGTACAACTTTTATTTTTATTCTTATTTACACATATGTGGAGCATTTAGTGGTTAATGGCTCTTTAAGAGAATTTTGTATGCCTCTAGCAATGGACTAACAGCTCAAGGAATCAAAAGAAGAAATGCATATTTAATATATCTTTTCATCACAAGCATTCCATTTATTATTTATTATATATTGACCCTCAAGATACTTCATTTAATATATACATATTACATATATAGACTGTCCAGAAGGTGTCCAGACATGTATATGAAAAATAGAAGGTGTCCAGCCATGTAATATGAAAAATACATTTATTGAAGAAGATACAAGAGACATTGCACATAGGACAATAAGGCCTCAGTCCCCTTCAAAGCAGGCACCTTGGGACCTCACACAGTTCTCCCACTCGCCATCAGCTGTCCCGTCATATTTGCCTGAATCTCATTGACAGTCTGAAATCTCTTCCATTTCACGGTAGTTTTAGTTTGGAGGAAAGCTAGAAGTTGCAGGGTGCCAAATGGGGGCTGAGTCACCTGGGTGATTTGATGTTTTGCCATAAACTCCATGAGACATGATGCATGAGCAGGCATGTTGTCATGATAAAGCTGCCAATTACCAGCTATAGCGCAGTCTTATGAATTATACAAATAGTTTTTACAGAGGAATGCTCAAGTTTAATGCAAAATTTGATGCAGATTTGTTGCTCTACTCACTCAGTCATTTTGAATGCAACAGCCACACAGTACACATGTTCACTCAATGGTGTCTACCACACTCACTGACTAGTACGGTCGAGTCTTCATTGTTCACACACATACATTCCAGTCCACTGTCCTTGGCTGCCAGGTTACATCCATGTCACAGAAACCACTCTTGTTACACTAACAAAGGCTGGAGTTTTTCTGGACAGAACTTGTATACTTTATATATTTAAATTTATATTATATACGTGAGTGTATACTGAAAGAGAAAGAGAGAGAATATATCCCTCTCAAAATACTATTTAATATATAGCTAAATGCTAATGCACCTTGTTGGATTGTGCCAACAGCGTAACAGAGTATATTTGCTGGAGTACTTGTGTAGAAGTTAAGCAGTGGCCTATTAGGTTATAATGGCAAGAATGTTTTTAGCTGTAGAAAATGATAGCGATTCAAATGTCAGGTGTCTAAGAAAAAATTAGATCCATTAGATGGGAACACACTTTAAATAATTGTGACCACATTTGTTGTGCTTGCTAGTCTCCTAGTTACCCCCAGGACGTGATGGAACTGCGGGGAAGGTGTGGTAAGTTACTCTATTTGTCAAACAGCTGATAAAATAGTCTGGCTCTGGTGATGAGAAACCGATCTGCTCAGAACACAAGTCGAAGGTCACTGGAGCTTTTTTACTGCATTGAATTCACTCAACATGCCTTCTCTGTAACATGCAATTACAGTGTCAAAGTATGAAGTTTTAATTATGAATGTGTTCAAGTTTCCTTAAGTAAATACTAAGTACTACCTTTTCTAGAAATATAAAATTACATGTGGTTTTATTTATTAATTAGATTCAACAAAATAGGTTCTGATGAGCAGAACACAAAATAAAAAAGGGAACTAATGAATAATTTATTAGAGTGTAAAGATTAATATATTACCTAAGTGCATGGGTCTCTTTTACTAGCTGTGTGACGTTGAGCTAGGTACTTTTAAAGCCTCAGTTCCATAATTAATGAGAATTAATAATACCTACCACATAAGGGTTTTTTAGTTTCTTAAATTTTTATTTATTTACTTTTCATGTTCAAATTTTATTTTTCCATTCCCATTTGTCCCCCTTTAACCCTCTGCCACCTCCATTCAGCCCCTCCCCACCGCAGCTGCCACACTGTTGTCCATGTCCATGAGTTCTTTGTCTCTTTTTTCTTTCTCGATTGATCCCTCCACCCCATAACCTCTGTCTCCCAGAGCTGCCAGCCTGCTCTCCATCTGTAAGTCTGTCTCTGCATGGCTTGTTCATTCAATTTGTTCATTAGATTGCACATGTGAATGAAATCATATGGTCTTTCTCTGACTGGTTTATTTCACTGAGCAAAATGTTCTCCAGGTCAATCCATACTGTCCCAAAGTGGTGAGTTTGTTTTTTTATACTTGGGAAACATTTATTTACTTTCCCACATCACCTTTCATTGATAAATCTTGTATCTCCTCAGGAAAATATAGCACTAGTGAGTGTCTATTATGTCCTATGGAGAACTTCAATCTTAGGTCACCACTATTGGTTTTTATGAAGAATGATTAAAGAATGGACAGGGCTAAGTAGAACACTTGGACAAAATTTCTTAGTAGATGTAGCAACTATCATTTATTTGGTGACAAAGTTGATAATAAAATAAGATAAATGCTGGATTTATTTGATTTTAACCTTTAAATAAACTTTTACATGTACAATGAGCTAATTTTATACATAACTAGAATGTAAAATTTTTATTTTCTGAAATCTAGCATATAAAACTGAAGAGTGCAGCTGGTGTTTAAAACTAGAAAGTTGTTATACTTCCTTGAATGATGAACTTGGAAAGTGGTGGGAGGAAACAGCTTTGAATTAGAAAACCTTCATTCTTAATTTTGGATGATGAAGAGCAACATTATAAGACCTAATGCATTAAAATTCTATACTATCTTTGAAAATAAGCCCTGACACAGTAGGCATTGGAATGAGAAATGTTCCAAACTTTTTAAACACTTTACTTTGAAGGATCTCAAATGTATTGTCTTTCAGAGGTGGAGAATTGATGACTAAGTCTGCAACTGAGGGAAAATTGGCCACATTTTCAGTATTGTGAGCAGACTCCCAATGCCCAAAGGGAATTATGTTCTGTCTTTTACTGCCTGTGGGAGGGGTGTTGCTAAGAAACAGAATTCCTGATACATTCTGAGGAAGGCAGCTTGTCATTTTAGGGATGCACAGAGAATAAATTGCAGGGAAGGCAATGTATTTTCAAAATCGAAAGCTGTTACTATCTGAAGAAGACTGCATCTCTGGCTGATTTAGACATAACTGATCTGATTATGTGAGGCTCGGAAAACAAAACTTAAGAGCCGTATTTCGATGCTGTTAAAAGCATACACGGCATGCCAAATCATTCTTTTGTGAGTGAGTGAAGGATGACAGGAGAAACGCTGCAGAATTCGAAGCATGGAAGGAAGCTATCAGACACTGAGCACTTCCACGCAAAGCACTGGGCAGGGCTCTGCCATGGCCATACCTTGCAGCCCTCCCCGATCACCTGTGAGGTAGGTGGCATTATTTCCACTTTACAGATAAGAGAGTCAGTTCATCTGAAACTTGACCAAAGTCACAAGCCATTAAGTGTCAGTGCTCCTAACTTCAAGTCTGTGTTTTCTGACTCCGAGTGCAGAGTTCTTGCCACTATAGCTACTGTCTATCATTTTAAAAAACTAAGGAAAGTAGAGTCAGAGTTAGACCACAACTGCAAAGGAGGTTAGGCAAATTCAATACTCTCAAGACACAGGCCTGGATTTATAGGAAGGGCCAGATTTCTAGTTCCTTTAGTCTGTTAAAGAGCAGATGATTGATTCCTCATTATTTTTCATCTTGTAAGGTATTATGCCCTCAACTATGCATTCTTGCTAGAGGTCTTCAAGGTACAGAGAGCAGGGAATTACTGACAGTCTCTCAGGGACAATCTGATATGGTACAATGGAGGAGACTATCTGAAATGATTGTGATCTCTAGGGTCTCTTCCAAGTTTGCTGCTTTTATACCACATTTTCCACACTGAAATAAATTTTCTATATGATCTGGGTTCATAAATAGCTCATGGGAATAACTATTGTATCCCGAAGTAGGAGGATTCATTCATCCAACAAGTATTGATTGAGATCATGTTGTGTAATGAGTAGTATCATAGGAGCTAGAGAATCAGCAGTAATTTAGGCAAAGTTCTTATTCTTATAGATGATAAGTCTATGATTAAAATATACTTTTCATCTAAGTATATTTTATTGATTTATACATTATAATTGCCCCATTTTTTACCCCCTTTATTCCCCTCCACCTGCACCCTTTGTCCCATCAGCATTTCCCCACCTTAGTTCATGTCCATGGGTCATGCATATAAGTTCTTTGTCTTCTCCATTTCCTATACTATTCTTAACCTCCCCCTATTTTGTATCTATCATTTATGCGTCTTATTCCCTGTACCTTCCCCCCATTCTACCATCTCCTCCCCACTAATAACCCTCCATGTGATCTCCATTTCTGTGAATCTGTACCTGTTATAGTCGTTTGCTTAGTTCATTGTTGTTTTTAGGTTCAGCTGTTGACAGTTGCAAGTTTATTATTACTCTACTGTTCATGTTTTTAATCACCTTTTTTTCTTAAATAAGTCCCTTTAACATTTCATATAATAAGAGCTTGGTGATGATGAACTCCTTTAGCTTTACCTTGTCTGGGAAGCATCTTATCTCCCCTTCCATTCTAAATGAGAGCTTTGCTGGATAAAATAATCTTGGAGGTAGGTCCTTGCCTTTCATGACTTTGAATACTTGTCTCCAGCCCCTTCTTGTTTGCAAGGTTTTTGGGGTTTTTTTTGTTTGTTTTTTTAGAAATCAGCTGATAGTCTTATGGATACTCCTTTGTAGGTAATGCTCTCCTTGTCACTTGCTGCTTTTAAGATTCTCTCCTTATCTTTAATCTTGCGTAATGTAATTATGATGTGCCTTGGCATATTTCTCCTTGGGTTCAGCTTCTTTGGGACTCTCTGAGCTTCCTGGACTTCCTGGAAGTCTGTTTTCTTCACCAGATTAGGGAAATTCTCCTTCATTATTTTTTCAAGTAAATTTTCTGTTTCTTGCTTTTCCTTTTCTCCTTTTGGCACCCCTGTGATTCGGATGTTAGAATGTTTAAAATTGTCCTGGAGGTTCCTAAGCCTCTCCTCATTTTTTTGAATTCTTGTTTCTTGATTCTGTTCCGGTTAAATGTTTATTTCTCCCTTCTGCTCCAAATCGTTGATTTGAGTCCAGGTTTCCTTCCCTTCACTGTTGGTTCCCTCTATATTTTTCTTTATTTCCCTTTGCATAGCCTTCATTTTTTCCTCTCTTTTGCGACCATACTCAACTATTTCTGTGAGCATCTTGATTACCGGTGTTTTTAACTCTGCATCTGATAGGTTGGCTATCCATCACTTAGTTCTGTTTTCAGAGTTTTGATCTGTTCTTTCATTTGGGCCATATTTCTTTGTCTCCATGCACCTGTTATGTTGTAAGGGGCAGAGCCTTAGGTATTCACTAGGGTGGGGCAGCCCATGTTGCCACATTGTGTTGCTGTCTGTGGGGAGGAGTTGGAGAGAGAACAGTGTTGCTTGCTTGGTTCTTGGCGGCTTTCAGTCACTTCCCCCGCGCCCCACAAGCAAATCGGGCTCTTCTGGTGCTGATTCCCAGGCGGGCGGGTTTGTGTACATTCTAGGTCCCTGTGGGTCTCTCTAGTGAACTCCTGTGAGACTGAGAGTTTCTCCTGCCAAGGCCACCCCCACAGGTTTTTACAGCCAGAGATTTTGAGGCTTTCTTTTCCCACACTGGAACCCTGGGTTGTGTGCTCTGTCTCACTCCCCAGTTTTTCCTCCCAGTTTATCTGCATGCAAGTGTGAGAATTCCTGGTCTGCCAGCCACCACCTTGCCCACCCGGTCCTCCAGCTGCTGCCTTGCTGCACATCCTCTCCACGCTGGCTGCCCATCTCCGCCCCTCCTACTGGTCTGAATGAATGCTTCTTCTTTAACTCCTTGGTTGTTGGACTTCTGTACAGTTCGGTTTTCTGTCAGTTCTGGTTATTTTGGGGTTTTAAATCTGTTGTTGTCCTTTTGATTGTGCAAGGAGGCAAAGTACATCTACCTATGCCTCCATCTTGGCCAGAAGTTAGAACTTATCTTGTAACAGAAGAAAGACATATAGACTAGTTTCAGATAGTAATAATATACTCTGCAGGAACAAATATAAGCAATATAGAGGTGTGGAGAGTGAGTAGGAATGAGACTGTAGTGGCAATTTAAGGGTAATCACTTCAGGCTCTCCAAGGATCTGCCATGTGCAGCAAGACTGAGAAATAAGAAACAGAATGCTGCACAACCTTCAGGACTAGAGTGTTCAAGACAGAGAGACTAGCTAGTGTAATGCCCTGACGTAGGCCCTAGCTTGGTTATTTAAGGAATGACAAGGACACAACATATGAGAGGGAGAGGTTGACAGGTGCATTATTTCAGGCCCTGGTGTTTGTATGGAGGAGTTTGGATTTTATTCTCAGTGTGATGTGAAGCCATTAGAAGGTTCTAATTGCCATGCTATAGGTTATTTAAAGATAACTCTGGCTGCTGTCTGGAGAATCAGTTGTTGTAAGTGGAAGCTGGGAAACTTTAGAAGGCTCTTACTATACTGTCCAGATGAAAGATGATGGTGACTGGACCTAGTGTTATAGTAATGAAAACAGAAGCGGAAGGATAGAGGCTAAGGCTGAGAGGGAGTTCCCAAAGGAGTGTTGATGGATTGCATGATGAGTGTTAGAAGAAGAGGAATCAGGGGCTCTCAACAAATGCTTGGCAACTTGTCACATTCTTAACAGTTATAAAACAAAAGGCAACCTGCTGGTGATTACCCAGACATTTCTGTCATCCCCGGAACAGCAGCAGTGACTGGCGTTATGTATTTGCACTTGTGAGCAAGGATGGGATTTCACCAATTGAAGCTTAAAAGTGTTTTTTTTAAATTTTTTAATTTTAATTTTGGCTCAAAAAAGGAAAGACAAATGTTTCCTTAGCTGTTATAATCTTAAAAAAGAAAAAGAAATTCATCTACACACATGCTCAACACACACATGCCACAAGTGATACTTGGTTTACACGGGTTATTGAAAGTAGCTGTTAGAATTTTAAAAAGAAACAAAGGCATAAATAAATGAACTATGCAAATGACTTTGATTCGCATAGACCGTAAAAATAAAATCCCCAATGAAAAAGCCATTTAAAAAATGTTTGCCTACTTAGAAGTTCATGGGAGGAAATATTAAGACAGTCTAACCACCCATGTTTGGAGTATATATATCTCCCCAAATAACAATAGTGCAAAAATGAAAAAACGTAACAATGTTCAGTTTGTATTTTCTCCAAGAAGTGCAGGGATTTAGACACCCCTGACTCGTAAAACAGAAAAAGGGAAGCAAATGTGTGGGATGTGGAGCCTGAGAAATGGATGAAAAGGATTTGTGAGCTAATGGGAAAGGGAGACAGCGCCCTCAGTGGAACATGGGGCATTTCCTCTGGTGCACATTCAAGACAATCACCATACAGTGTAGCTGGCTTCGATTGCTAAGCGAATGCAGAAAGAGACTTTTCTTTATGTATAAATTAGTCACTGTCACCAAATTAATACTTGAAAGTACATGACTAAGGTGGAAACATCTTCTATTAATAAATGATTGGTGGTTTAAAGTGGACCTTTATCCATCCCCCCACCATCCAAACCCCAACCCCACTCCTCAGCATCACGCACTCTTGTGTTCTAGTCACAGCTTCCTGATTACGTTTAATAGACTCCCCTCTCCCCTTGATTACAGTCTCAGTGGGACTGTCCTGCTGACACTGACCAAGGCAGGGATATCAGATGCTCTATCTCTGTGGATTTAAAGCGAACAAACAAAAGAAAATGGAACTTATTGAACTCAATGATGGCATCTTGAAGAGATTCTTGATTTCAACTACCTGCATTCTCGGAGCAGCCTAATTTCTTCCTTGTTGAGACCTGGTTCTTTAGCTTTTCCCTAGTGAATATCATTTATCCTATCCTCAATAAATCTCTTTTCTTGCCAAGTTAGTTGGTGTTAGTTTCTATTGCTTGCCATAGAAGAATCTTGGCTGAAACAGTTAAATTTGGTCTTTTTTAGTAAAAACTGGCTTTAATAAAACTTTGCTTGACTGTTTTTGCAAAAGAATGCTAGAAGTAGAGACTTGTGTGCTCTTTAAATACCTAGTAATAGCTAAGACTCAAAGATAATGGTGTTAAGAATATGCGTATTTAGAAATGGCTTTAGATGCCACATCAGTTCCCATGACTTTCTTGGTGTGATACAGATATTCATTCAAGCTAAAGCTGCCCTTATTCCTATAGATGCTCTTTATATATGTTTTAAAACAACAACTACATGTCATACATTTTTTAAAATTCAGTTTTGGTTGCTTTTTCTGTCTTCAAAAGTATTCACAATCAATTAAAATGCCACTCTTTTACCTGTGACTTGCTGTCAGAGAGATGGTAGAAGTCCTGGTCAAAGACAAGGCCCAGATCAGGCTGGGCCAGTCAGGCTTGCAGGGTCATGTGACTCGGCAGGGACAGGGGCTAGCGTTCAACCCATGGAGAGTGATGAAGGTGCATTTGGAAGATGGGAGAAAGAGAGGGTGTTTAGTTTTTTTCTTTTTTTTTTTAAAGCACCTTCACCATCATGTCATTTTGCTCAGTAAGTCTGTTGCTTCTGTATTGCTACCTTGGTTGAAATGAAGAACCTACAATTTAGCATGATATTCACAGAGATACAGAAAGATAATACAGCCACCAAAGAGAGAGGCAACTTAATTTGCAAATGACATGAAAGACAGGAGAAGTAGGAAGATCATTAAGTTATGTAACCGGGTTCATGTAGAAGAGGTGTTGGTGATGGGGGTAGGGCAATGTAGGCTTTAATTTGCCACAGATAAGTCACCAGTAAAGTGTGAGCAATTTTCCACATAAAATAGTAAGGTATCAAATGCCATCACTGAGACTGCATTTCTTCTGGTATTGAGTTGGGATTGGAGGAGGGTCTTCTAGAGACAAATTCATCAACTTGCTTTTCAGCTTTTCACCTCAAACAATATTTTTATGACCCTAAATTGGTAGAGAAATCCCTACTTCCCAGACCTCATGTCTCCATGAACAGTCTCTCACTTTCAGTACTCCTCTTTGTCCATTACTTCCAAGGAGAAGTAATATCTGATTGCAGAGCTTGGGGCTCATCTCCATCAGGTTTCTCCCTGGCCAGCCTGCACCTCATGACCAATGGCAGTCTCTCTTCACAGCTGTCCTCCATGTAGCAAGCTCATCTGGGTCAGGTCAGAGCTCACCTTCTACATGCACTTCAGGAGACTTTTTCTTTGCCATTGCTAGCAGGGTTCTACAGGTTGTGAGGCAGCAATTTCCTCTACTACTGGCTAGTTAAGTTTTGGGTAGTCTGGAGGCCCAGCTTCTTTTTTAGGGGAACCCGGGAAGCAAGCGGTATGGATTCCATCTAGAGGTCAACCTATTCAAGACAAACCTAAGAGCCATGAAGAAGCTGAAGCAGTGTTAGGAGGTGGATGGTAGGGAGGAAAGGAGATAAGGGAAAACTTTCAGAAGAGGGGCATTTGGGCTGAGATGTGAATTCTGTGAAGGAGAAAGCCATCATGAAGATTTGGGGACAGAGTATTTTGGGCAGAGGACACAGAAAGTGTGAAGACCTTGAGGTGGGAACTGGCTTGGATGTTCCAGAAACAGCAGAAAGGTGCGATTGTGGTAGGACATAAGGTCAGAGAGGCAAAGGTATGTACCGTAACAAATCCTGGCTTTAATAAAAACTGTTTTGGGCTGTTTAGCAGAAGAATGCTGGAAGTATTCTCGTAAGGTGTTGGACCTTATTCTGAGCAATATGGGAAACCATGGTGGGTGTTGAGTACAGAAGTGATGTGATCAGATTTACATTTTTAAAAAACCACTCACAGCTCTAAGGAGAAGAGACAGAAGAGAGCAAGAATAGAAGCAGGGAGTGGTAATGCTGAGGATGAGAAATGGGAGATTTGTGACATATTTTGGATGTAACTAATACATCTTACTAAAGGATTGGGTGTTGGATATGAAGGGTAAAGAAGGAATTAAGGATGACTTGTGGGTATGGAGTCCAAGCAACTGTGAATGGTCAAGCTATTAATTAAGATGGGTGGATGAATGGGAAAGAGTGGTAGTAAGGGTAGAGTTTTGTTTTGGATATGTCAAATTTGAGATTTTATTATGTCCAAGAAGAAACATGAAGTATAGTCTGTAGGCCCAGTGAGTGGTGGGGGCTGGATATAAATCTGGAAGCCATCAGCATGTACAGGATGAGATTTAAAGCCATGGCACTAGCTGGTCTCCCCTATGGAAAGATATACCTAGAAAACATTATTGAGGACTTAGATTTAAAATGTTTCCAACATTTAGGAATTGGGAAGTAGAGACGAGATCAGCAAAGGAGACTGAGAAGGCACTTGTATTAGTGAGGGTTCTCCAGAGAAACAGAACCAGTGGGGTGTGTGTGTGTCTAAGGAATAGGCTCATGAGACTGCGGACACTGCCAAATCCAATCTGTAGTGTGAACTGTTGGGCTGGAGACCCAGGAGAGCCAGTGATGCAGATGAAGTCCAAAGGCAGAGTGCTGGAGAGTTCTTTTTTACTAGGGGGAAGGTCAGTCTTTTTGTTTTATTCAGACCTTCAACTGATTGGAGGAAGCCCACCCACATTTACTCTGCTGATTAAAACAGCCTCACAGAACACCCAGAATAATCTTTGACCAAATACCTGGGCACCCAGTGGCGCACTCAAATTGACACATGAAATGAACTGTCACAGCAGGGCAGCAAGGTAAGAAAGGTGGCTTCTTGCGTTCTCTTAACACTTTCTCAAGTACATGCATGTGAGCTGAACAAAAGTGGCACATTGGGGCCCACTTTTTACCTAGAAACATAGGTACCCTGGAAGGGATCTTAGAGGCTGGTTAGGCCAACTTTCCATCCAAAGTAGATTTTTAAATTTCTGCCTAAACACATTTCATAGGCTGCAACAGACCAGTGTTTCCTATTTGGTGGAGGAAAAGTCCTCAGGACCTGAGTAGACTCCACTCTAAGCATCTTTGATTGGAAACTGACCAGGAGCCTAGGAGAGAATGTTCACATTAATCTAGAGAAAGAGAATTAGAACAGGGTTTGATACAATCTTTTTAAAGTTTGACTTTCTAATTCGGTAAGTGAAGACACTTAGTGGACAAAGAAGTTCTGGAGCTGCTGGCTTTGACAGAACATGCTAGGCAACCCCGTGCCATTTTAGCCTGCTGTTTGCAAATGCCAGGATGTAATGCTGTGGACTGAATATTTGTGTCCCCCCCCCCCCAGATTCATGTTGAAACTTAATTCCCAGCATGATAGTATTTGGAGGTGGGGCCTTTGAGAGGTGGTTAGGCAACGTCCTCACGAATGAGATTAGCGACCTTATAAGAGAGACCCCAGAGAGCTCGCTGACCCCTTCTGCCATGGGAGAAGATGGCCATCAATATCTGAACCAGGAAGCGGGGTCTCATAGGGTAATGAATGTGGCAATACATTGATCTTGGACTTCCAGCCTCCAGAACTGTGAGAAATAAATTTCTATTATGTATAAACCACCCAGTCTGTGGCATTTTGTTGTAACAGCCCAAACGAATTAAACTGAGACACATAACATCTTTTGTCCTGGCTTGATTCATTAGAAAATTCAGTGGCTGTGACTTTTGTGATGTGTTTTTAATCCTGAAGAGGATTTATTACACAATTATTCACAAGTGATATTTTTGGTTACCAGATTCTATTAAGAAATTGAGGACACTGCTGAGATTCTCAGCAACATTAAACATTCTGTGTGAGTCTTTGTTTTTCTTCCCTGCAGTGTGATGTGCTTCCTTCAACTGTTCACCAGCCCCTCACCTACTCACAGCATAACAAACTTCATGCATCCAAGAATTACATTTCCTTAAAACATGAACAGTTTCTCTTAATGTAAATATTTCTAAGGATACTTTGCCTTTTGTTGTATTTGTAATGATGAGATTTGGTCATTAAATTGTGAGCTTCTTGAGAAAAGGATAATATCACCAACATCCTTTAGGCTTGGATGTCTTCCATATCATCCTGCACTTAATGGACCATAAACATTTAATGAAGGGTTAAAGATAATAAAATGCATTATAAATAAATGCCTATATATTGACACATTGTTTGAAAGCAAATCACTGTCTTTTTACAAAAGGACTATGTATTCGAAACTCCATTTCGGTGTCTCCCTCTAGAGTAGTTGACCGGCGGCAGCGAGGAGGGTGGGCGAGGCTGCCCACACCGGGCAGGTCCTGTGTGCGGGGCAGACAGAGGACGGCTCTGGAGTGGCTGATGGAATGACCAAGTAAGCAATAAATCTACAAAAAAGGATCATGCACACAGTGTATACATATTTTTTTTAATTTAAGAGAATGTCATTACAATTCCATTATTTAGGCATAACAACTACTGAAATTTGGGTGTGTCTAATTTGGTCTCTGATGAATGGAACTATCACATCAAACAAACTTCATTGTAAGTCAAACTTACTTTGCATAATTGTGCTGTTCCCAGCTCTTAACTCAGTAATTATCTATTAATAGTCAAAAAGAAGCCAATGTGATTTCTCCAACGACTTTGTGTGTTCCCCTGTGTTCAGGGGTGAGTCACCTCACTGATACTCCTGTTTGGCTCTGAAAGGTGTGTGCAAAAGTCAATGTGCCCCGCCAAAAAGGAGCAATTCCCAACCCCACCCAGTCGAACTCCAGGGTTTAAAGTGGTGTCTACAAGTGCAAAATATGACTAAAGCATTTATTTGAATTTTGAGGGATATTTTTTATTGTTTGTACCTTTTTTGCTTTAGTGACAAGGCAAAGTTGTGATGAGATATGAAATACCTGGGTAATTTACCCCAGTTCTTCACTTTTTCTACTTGTGTGACTTTGCTAACAAGATGAAAAAATTCCTGGGGTATCAATCCACTAGGCAACTTGAGATGTTACTTTTCTTCCATAAAATGTGTTTATGCCATGGGCCTTCAGGCTGAAGCTCCCTTGTCCCCTGAGGTAGTCCGAACTGGTGTGGAGGTAAAGGTGAAGAGCTCCGGGCCTGCGGTTCCCGTGAAAGGGGCTGTGAACTGGTTTCCTGGAAACCCACGCCAACCCACTTCTAACCTGACCTGTTCAAAGAGGCTGGAGAAATCAACATTTATTTTTCCTCCTCCCTTGGAGTGAGATCTCGGCATGGGGCTTGGCTTTGGCAAATCCAATAGGCCTGTGACCAGGAGGACTATGTGAGGAAAGTAAGGAAGTGGCTGAGCATGGGAGTGGGATGGGCCACAGTTCTGCTGGGCAACTGTTGGTCTAGAAGAGGTCCGCAAACTTCAGCTCACCAGTGACTGTTTTTGTGCACACAGTTTTGTCGCAAACACAGCCATGCTCCTGCATACGGGGTCTGTCGCTGTTTTCCTGCTGCAATGGCCCACTTTGGTAGTCCTGGCAGTAACCACACGGCCCATAAGTCTGATATTTTCACAGTCTGGTCCTTTAACAAAAATCTGCCGACTCTGAATAACCTAGGAGATTTCTTCTATCCATTCTAATACCCTTGAGTTCTATTTTTAGGGATTCATGTGTCGATCCACTGTATTCCCCAAAGTGTTAGGGAATTCATTGCTTCGGCAGACTTTGGTTGAATCTCTGTTTTGTGACAAGACTCTGTTCTAGGTGCTAGGGACATGGATAAATTAGAAAGACACTTTTCTAATCTTGTGGAAAGCATGTTCTAGTAAGAAGAGAAAGGCAATAAACAAGTGCACAAATAAGTGAGCAATATTATTTCATAGAGTGATGAATGTTTCCATGAAAACATAACAGGTTCTATGATGAAGGCAGACCAAAAGGGAGGGTGTCTATGTACTCAGTTGGGATGGGTGTTCAGGGATAATTATCAGCTCCCCAATTCTCTTTATGCTGAATGGGTCTGACCGTAAAGGTACTCGTTAGAGATCATGCATAAGTACTCATATCTGGGCCAATGTATAACAGTGAATGGGCAGGAAAAAAGGCAGCAGAAACATAATCCAGAGAATGCAGTCACAGATTACCAATCATTTAAAGCCCTCAATCTGGGGAGAGTAAATCAAATAATAAAGCTGCAAAACTAGCTTAGCTCTAAGTTTTAGATCTTAGCTCTTAACTCTAGGTTTTAGTCTTCTTTCTGTAATAGACCACAAAAAGAAGTTCAGAATGTTTTGCCTCCACGAACATTGTGATATAGTTGTTTATTTGGAAGGGGCACATGCTTTTGTGTAGTTTTATATGCTCTACATCTTCGATAATGCTGCTGAGGTGGAGTTGGAAACATGTCCTGTTAGGCTGGAAAACTCTTAAACTAGATAAAAGGTGATCCTGAATTAACAAGAGTGTTATGGTAACCTTGTTCTCAGGAGACCAGTGGTTGCAGACTGTAAGTTACTTTATTTATTTTTATTGTTTACTTATTATTTAAATAATAAGAATGCACTTTCCACTTTGTTTTAGCAAATCAATAACACAAAATAAACTGGCATAATGAAATTAGTCTATCCCAGCCTAAATTTCTGGTCAGCAAAGTTTTTAAAGCATAAAAAGAAAACCACAGAAACAAAATATTCAGTCTGCTTTTCTGAACGTTTTTTAAAAAGATTTTATTCATTTATTTTTAGAGGGGAAGGAGAGAGGGAGAGAAATATCAATGTATGGTTGCCTCTCATGCGTCCCCTGCTGGGAACTGGCCTGCAACCCAGGCATGTGCCCTGACTGGGAAATGAACTGCGATCCTCTGATTCGCAGGCCCGTGCTCAGTCCACTGAGCTACACCAGCCAGGGCAGCTTCTCTGAACTTTAAACTAATGTAATTGATTTTCTTCCTTTTCTTTTCAACCACTGTCTTGGTTGTAATTTCCTTTGGCCCCCGATCATTAGCAATGCTGAAACACAGGGTCTTGACTGGATCCCTGTTGTAACATTGGGGACTGAGGCTGAACAGTGGACTAGAAGTGTCTGATCTTTTGCTTGTTTTGAAACAATAAGCTTCATGTTGTAAAAATGGCAGAGTTCTTGCGGTCCCTGGTTGAGCATAGCTAAATCCTGATCCGTGGGAGCATGTTTGTATTGCCATGATCCTAATTTACCCATAAATAAATTATTCTCCCCTGAAGCCTATAATAAGTATACTTTTAATCGCATGCCAACTGTTAGACCCTAAAATTAGACAACTTTGGTCCTCCTTTGCCAGTGGGAGGAGGTGTTCTGGAATATTTGAGTTGAGATTTTTTGTGGTTCCAGAGGCACTTTTGGAGAGAGAAGAGGCAGCGATATTTATGATGACTGTCTGAGCAAATTTCAGTGGTAGAAGCCCTAATTCTGATTCAGACAGAAGCCGTATTCAAATGCTTTTCAGCGGGGTAAGAGGTGGCATCCCAGCCGTGCCTTTTATCATCTCTCCTCTTTGAGAGACGTCTCCAGGGTCCATTTTCACTGCTGAAGCCAGAGAGGTTGAGTCAAAGACTGCCCTCCTGCTTGCTGCCATGTTCAGTCTTCCTCAATTAGCAGGAATGGTACCCACTTAGAAGAGATGTCTGTGCCCTTGTGACGAAGAACCTTCAAATAGTCACTATCCAAAGAAAATGTAGGACAATGTTACAAATTAGTTTGAGCACAGGGGGATACAGGCCATGTGTGAAATTAGGTTGGCCCTAATAGAAGTAAGGTTAAGAGCGAGAGGGAGATTCTTAGTGCCCTGCAGACATGGCCCTCTCCCCACAGAGGAGCCTGCACTGCTGCTCCAGGTGAACAAAAGGCCATGGGCAGATGCGTAACCTCTTGATGCCTGTTTCCTCATTTGAAAAAAGGAGGAGAAAAACAGCATGTACCTGTACCTCACCGAGCGGTTGTAAGGATTAAATCAGATGATGTTTATCAAGTGCCCACATACCAAATTCTCTTCATTCCTCAATTCACACTTTCAACAGATAAGAGCAAATCTTTGAAAACAATTATTTAAGCAATGTTGGAGGATTCCTTTCAAACAGCCGATATCATCTTTCTTTCTTTATTATTAAAAATGTGTTTACTTAGTTGTGCTCAGAATGTCAACAATAAACTCACAACTTTTTATTTTTCAATTATAGAGTAGTAATATTTAGTTAATAGAACAATAATTTGAATTCCTCTCTGGGGGGGCATGTAGGTTTTGATTTCCCTTTCATAATGGTCTTTGTTCACCTTTGCCATGCCTTCAAATTTCCTTTCTTTCTAGCAAATCTTCTTTTTGACATTTCTGAATATGTGCAAGAAATTCCCAAGAAGTTGAAAAAAGCATTTGGGCGCTTTTTTCTTCTTGCGCTTCTTGGCTTCTTAGAATCTCCTTCACCCATGTTTCATTGTTTCTACAAATGTTAGAAAGTCACGTTGCCAATTCTTGTTCTTCTACTCATTAAGGAATAAATAGAAAGCAAAAAAACACAAGAAACAAATTCTCAAAGTAAATTTCAGGTCTCAATAAATCATAATGTCAATCAAGCAATTGAGGAATTCCAGTTTGTTTTTTTTTTAATCCCATTTACTCAAGACTTTGCTGACAAGGCTGTGTTCCCAGGAGAGCGGTTGGGCGCATCACCCTGGTGAACCCAGTACTGCAGCTTACTTTCCTGTTGACTTAACTATGCAATGCATTTCTCTCTTATTCCATTTGCAATTTAGAATAGATAATAAATACATGTGGATGTTCCATTGTTTGGTAGATCTATGGTGCACTATAAACTGGTGCATCTCAATTTTTTTCTTTGCTTTCACAACACTTTCAAGAGGAACTGCACCAGAGAAATTGGTGAAAAGTGTCTTTTCATCCCCAGTCCCTGCTCCCACTTTCATTAGTTTACTTATGTACCCTTTTGCGATATTTCCAGCATATACAAGTATGAATGTATATGTGACTACTCCTTATTTTTACTCAGGGGGCACCATACTCACCACAGTTTTTGGCAGCTTGCCTTTTCCACTAAACAATATCTTGGATGTTATTGCAAATCCATACACAAAGGTTTCCAAGTTTGTGAAGGTTGTTTTTCTTCCCAGCTTTGGGTAGATACATGTGCATGTGAAACTTTCATTAAATTATATGCTGGCATACTTAATGCCTAGCTCTCTCTCTTTTAACAAATAAAGGAATAGACATAGAAACTTGCAGTGTCTGATGCTTTAGTGAGAATTCTGCCATGGTCTCAACTGCTTTCCTGCTGTTTCCCTCCCTGCCCCAGATCTCAGGCGTGTTCCCAGGATGGAGTTGTTGCCAGGAGGGTGTCATGGCAGAAGCATCTCTTTCAGGTCCCATACCAGCACAATCCTGTCCTAGAACTAGGTTTCTCCTCGCTGCCATATTAAAAGGACTCTGTGCCCATCTGAAGGATTTTTAAACTGATAGTCTTGGATATTTTTCTCAGTACTCCTTCTTACTTACATAAGTTACAGGGTAGTGAAGACCTTTGGATTGGGGGTTGGGGATATGTAGAAAGAAATAAGAAGATAGATTGATGTGATGCCAGCAAAGAATAAATAAAATAAGCATCTTTTTGACCTTTGATTTTATGGATGGGTGCATGAAAAAAAATTAGTATTGACTAGAGATTTGTTTTCTTTTGGGTATGATTGGTAATGATTACGCTTGTGGATCTAGCACAGAGTGAACAGCTATAATGAGTTGAAAAGTCATGAGTCTTAGGAGAAAGCTATGCATATTTGTTGCTTTGGGATGTCTGACCAATCACCTTTGTCCATAGCACCCTGATATTCTTTCGTAGATTCCCTCTCCACTTCTGTGTATGGTCTTGGGAGGAAGCTCAAGAGCCCAGGTGGGGCCACTTCCTGCCTTGAATAGCCTTGGGAAAGACAGGTGACTCGGGTTCGGCCATTGGATGGTGTCCCTGACCTCTTGAGAGAGTGGTGTGGTAGGGTTAGCAGTGGAGGTTCAGGCCAGCAGTGTGGTGCCAGGCTACCTAAATGAGTCTTGCTGTGTGATGGCCCTTTGCTATAAGCAGTATCTTCCCTAGACCAGGCAAGAGGGCCACCTTTTTTATTCTTTTGTCTTCACCCTTGCCCACCCAGTGTATATCCTCTCTCTAGACCACAATCTGATGCGGATTGCTGAGAGTTGTTTTCCTGCTCTCTTGAAGGCCTTTTTGAGATCATGGATGATTGACGTGACTGATGCTTGGAACTGTTGACCCCTGAGCACTCCTTGCCTGTACCTGACACAGTCTTCTGCCCAAGTCCACCACAAGCCCATGGTGGGGGGCATTGATATTCTTGGTTGACCTCTATCCTTTCCTTCTTCTGGTGACATCACTTCAATTTCCCTTTGAAGAAGCAGGGGGAGGACTAAGTGTGGCCAGTCAGCTAATTTCACATCTCAAGTCACCTGATTTGTTCAAGCAGAGCATGTCACTCAAGTCAGTTCAGTATGAATCAGTCCTGGGACTTATGTAGAGCTATTTAAAAAGACAGAAGTTCTCTCTCTTTAGTCTAATTGGCTGCAAGCCTGGGTTGTTTAGGAGTTCAACATGAGAGTGTGCTGAAAACAAAGCCAAAACAGAGGAGATAAGATGAATAGTTAGCAAGGGAGAGATTGATTGATTCCCAGCATCATTTAATCTGAGTTATGTATCCAGCCAGCCCCACCTTTGAACTTTTGATCTCCCCGAGACAAGAAATTCCCCTTTGTTTAAGTTTACTGGTCTTGGGATGTTTCTCAGTTGGAATTCACAGAGTCCCAACAGATTCACCCACCTAACAAGTGGAGTTCCTAACATTTTATTATTAAACCTGTGCTCTAAGCTCACACCTGCTAGAAAAAAGTCCTTTTCATTAAAAAACAGTAAGTGCTATAGTTCTTCTTTGTCTTCCTCCCATCCTCCCAGAGAGTATAGGAGAGTGAGCCTTGGCCTAGGACTGATCCTCAGAACAGCAATCTGTGCACAGAAGAAACAGAGCTTTATAAAATGGCATCGTGTGCCCAGTGCGACCTTTGTTCTCGGGGAAGCCTGATGCAGGGCTTCTCCTAAAATCGCCCAGCATTCCTGACCCCTCTGCAGACTGAGAATCTGGGCACATTTCACAAGTTCGAAGATCATTTGAGATATAGCAATAAGTTTATATACTCTCGAGCAAAAATTTTCAATCAGTGTGCCACAAGAATGATAAAACAAGCCACACCTGACTATCCAGTCAGGGGCACTGACCTCTTTTTACCTCAGATTGTCAAAAAACAAAAGTGACAATAGCCAACACAATTGTTGTCCAGTGTGAATGAATCAAAATTGTACTAATTTTTTTGTCAGAATGACAAAAAGTATATTTTTGGGTGTACCAGAGAACTTCAGTGATGAGATTATGTGTGCCGGGAGATGAAAAAGGTTGAAAATTGCTGCTGTAGAGACATGGGGAAATCTCAGGGTTCTCCGTAAAGCAAGAAAGCTAGAGCCGCGAAGCAGAGAGGACAGTGTAGATAATGGATTGCTACATTTTCCAGTCAATTTTTGACCGGAAAATGTAGCAATACAAAAAAAACAGAACTAATACTTCCTTGGCTCCTCTTACTGTGTTGGCACTTTTTCTTTTCTTTTTTTTTTAGTGGAACCAAGTTAAAAAAAATTGAGTCATCAGATTGCTTTACCAAGCAGGAGGCAATTAGCTGTCTGTGCATTTACTCCCAGGACTCTCGCTGCCTCGGTTCCCATGCCTTATTCATGGTTCAGGGAGGACTGGTTGTGGTTGGCTCCTCTGAAGTCTCCTGGCTCATCCTCTCCTCCGGGAGATGGTCTCCTGCTGGGGCCTTGGCTGAGTAACCCAGAAAATGGATGTTTCCTCACTGCTTCATGCAGATGCCCAGACCTCAAGTGGGAGAGACAAAGAAGTGACTTCAAGTGGGGTATTTCTAAATGGGGCTGACTGGAAGTCAGTGCAGCATTGGCTGGGGATGCTAAGGACAGATCATTGGGATTTCCTTCAACCAAATGACTGAACAAAACCTAGTCAGCTGTCCAGCTGATTTGACCAGCTTACCCTGCAAGTCACCTGACTGGCATACAAACATAAGGCTTTGTTTTCTAGGACTTATTAATGTATTTTCCAATCTTCCCAAGTTTCTTAAGGCGTGTGTGACACTACATTCTCTTTCTTTTTGTGTTGTTAACTATTTTCTTAAAATTTTAAGAAGACGATTTCTGGTAAAGATGGAGGTGTAGGTAGACATGCTTCACACAACCACGAGAAGGATCACAGCTAACATCAAAACAAAAAACACCTAGAACTTCCAGAAAAATCAAACTGTACGGAAGTCCACAACCAAGGATTTTAAGAAGCCATATTCATCAAACAGATAGGAGGGGTGGAAATGGGGAGCGGGGTGGAGAGGACATGGTGTAGCATCAGAGAGGCATGGCAAGGGGGTGGCAGCGGCAGCCAGCAGACAGGCAGTCCCACATTCATATGGGGTGGATAAAAATCGGCAGGGATAAAAAAGGTCTGAGCAATCCCAGCCCCAGGCCAGACTGTGCAGCCCAGGGTTCAAGCAGTGGGTAAATAAAGCCTCATAACTTCTGGCTTTAAAAACCAGGGGGTTGGGCCAGCAAAAGAAACTGTGGGTCTCGCAGGAGAGCCCATTTAAAGGGTCCATAGGGCCCTAAAATGTACACAAACCCGCCAATTCTGGGAACCACCAGTGGGGCAACAGATAGATGGGCACCAGTTGCTCATGGGGAAGTGGGTGAAATGACTGGAAAGTGCTGAGCAAACTTCCAGCAGCCAGGTAGCAGCATTGTCCCCTCTCTGACCTCTTTCCCTGACACAGAGTCACAAAGAGATAAAGCAGGTAAATACATAAGGCCATGCCCTATACAACTTAACAGGCGCACTAAGACAGGGAGTTAAAGCAACCCTACCTAATACACAGAAACAAACACAGGGAGGCTGCCAAAATGAGAAGACAAAGAAATACAGCCCAAGTGAAAGAACAAACCAAAACCCCAGAAAGAGAACTAAGCAAAATAAAGATAGCCAACCTATCAGATGCAGAGTTCAAAACACTGGTGATAAGATGTTCAGAGAACTGGTTGAATACAGCAAAAGCATAAAGGAAGAAATGAAGGTTACACTAAGTGAAATAAAGAAAAAATCCACAGGGAACCTATAGTGAAGGGAAGGAAACCAGAGTTCAAATCAACAATTTGGAAAATAAGGAAGAAATAAACATTCAACCAGGCCCTGGCTGGTATAGCTCAGTGGATTGAGCTCAGGCCTGCGAACCAGACAATCACGGTTCGATTCCCAGTCAGGGCACATGCCTGAGTTGCAGGCCAGTTCCCTGCAGGGGATGCACAAAGGGCAACCATACATTGATGTTTCTCTCCCTTTCTCCTTCTCTTCCCCTCTAAAGATAAATAAATAAATTTTAAAAAAATAAACATTCAACCAGAACAGAATGAAGAAACAAGAATTCAAAAAAAAATAAGCAGAGTATGAGAAGACTCTGGGACATTTCCACAAGTACCAACATCCAAATCATAGGGATGCCAGAAGGAGAAGAAAAAGAGCAAGAAACTGGAAAGTTTTTGAAAAAATAATGAAAGAAAACTTCCTAATTTGGTGAAGGAAACACATACAAATCCAGGAAGCATAGATAATCCCAAACAGTTTGGATCCAAAGAGGAACACACCCAGACACCTCATAATTAAAATACCAAAGGTTAAAGATAAAGAGAGAATCTTAAAAATAGCAAGAGAAATGCAGAGTTACCTCCAAAGGAGTTTCCATAAAACTATCAGCTGATTTCTCAAAAGAGACTTTGCAGACAAGAAGTATTCCAAGTGATGGAAAGCAAGGATCTATGGCCTAGATTAGTCTTTCCAGCAAAGCTGTCATTTAGAATGGAAGAGCAGATAATGTTCTTCCAAGACAAGGTAAAGGAATTCATCATCCACCAAGCCCTTACTATATGAAATGTTAAAGGGACTTATTTAAGAAAAAGAAGATCAAAGCTATGAACATTAAAGTGACAACACACTCACAACTATCAACAACTGAATCTAAAAGCCAAAACCAAAAACAAACTAAGCAAACAACTAGAACAGGAACAGAATCACAGAAATGGAGATCACATGGAGGGTTATCAGTGGGGAGGGGAAAGGGTGAGGATGGGGGGAGAAAGTATAGGGATTAAGAAGCCTAACTGGTGGGTACAAGACAGACAGAGGGAGGTTAAGAATAGCTTAGGTAATGGAGAAGCCAAAGAACTTACATGCTTGACCCATGGACATGAACTAAGTGGGAGGATTGCTGGAGGGAAGGTGGGTACCTGGCAAAGGGGGGAAAAAGAAAAATACTGGGACAACTCTAATAGCCTAATCAACAAAATATACTTAAAAACAAGAGAAATCTTCCCTGACCACAGATGAAATCAGTCCCCTTTATACCTGCTCTTAAAAGTGTTTGCATGTCCTGTACACACTTATCACAAGTGCGATTGTATAATTACTCATTTAAGTCATATTTTAATATTTACCTCCTCTAGAATCTAAGCACCTCTGCAGGGACTGTACCTATCTTATTCATGGCAGATGAACAAAATAGACTCTATGTCACAAGGGCACAGCATGGGGGCCTAGTGTATAGCACATGCTCAACAACTCTGTGTTGACTGAATAAATGACTATGGATACTTTGCAATAGTAAAAAAAAATTATAAGGAGAATTCATGCTTATTACAGAAACATGAAAAAATTCATAAAAAACAAAGAAGAAAAACCTAGAGGTCACCTTTGTTAACATTTGTTATATGTATTTTTTCTTTTTGTGTTTATTGCTTGTCAATCTCTTTTTAGTGTGTTCTAAGCACTCTTCCTTGTTAATAAATACACTTCAACACAATAATTTTAAAGGCTGCCTTCATCGTGTCCTAATGCCTGGGGATACATAATTTATTTTGCCATTCCGGATTGTTGGGCAAGAAAGTGGTTTCCGGTTTTTCTGTATATAACATTCTTATAGTTATGTGTTTATACATGTTTTTGAAAATTTCTCACAACTCTCTTGACTTGGAATTTTGTGTCAAATTGTGCTTGTTTGTAAGGTTTTTGTGTTCTTTGTCAAATTGACATGTGGGAAGGCTATGCCAGTTTACAAGTGGCCATTTCTTGAGCACTGGTTTTCAGGTACAAATAATTCTAGCCCACTGGACCCAGAGCACAACAAATTATACAAACTGGCTTTCTTTTTCAATCAACTTACTTCTTCTTTGTGGTTTTACTTCTTATTATCCTGGACACATTAAGAGCTTTCAGAAAATGGAGAAAACTTGTCCCCCCACACATCTAACTAACACTGGCTCAGAGCTAAGCGTGTGCTCAGGCCTGGGGCCCAGCACGGCAGGGAACAGGCCCCAGACTCCGTCTCCAGGGAGCCTGCAGCCTAGTGGTGTTCATCAGGACCAGAATTCCATGTAAGGAATAGTCCGTTTGTGCACAGAAGTTTTAAAATCCCTCTTGATGCGTACTGCCTCATTTAAATTACATGCCAGCCTTCATATCAGTATAACTACCTCTATTTTATGGAGGAAGACATCCAGGCAGAAAGATACCCGCTGAGAGCTGTGCAACTAACACATGGCAGAGGAGCAGCTGGAAATCTCATGCCTCTTCCACAGCACCCCTAAAAAAGCAGAAGGTAAAGAAAGTATTATATTAACAATGTCTGAAAGACCTGCTTACCCAAAGTCCTTTGTCTCATTGTCTCTCTTCTCTGAAAATCCTTCATGCATTCCTTTTTGGTAAATGTTAGCAAAGAGGAATGCATCTTGAGATGCACCTCTCTTTAACAGGTAAATAGTTTTGAAGTCCCAAGAAAAAGCATACTACCTGTAGATTTTCTCTTTATAGGAGGGGCTAGGGTGAAGGTGAAGTTGTGGAAATGGGAGGGAAGGTGAATGTACTTAATGCTACTGATTTGTATACTTAAAAATTATTAAAATAGTCATTTTTATGTTATGTATATTTTTTAAATATTACCAAACCTCAAGTTTAAAAAATTACCATAAACAAATACACGTTGTTATCTGTCAGGGGAAAGAAAGAGATGGGAGTGTAGGATTTCTGGAGATGAGCTTCTCCTCCCCAATTTCACATCCACAGACCCTCTTTCCGTAGGATGTTGGGACGCTGATATTGAAATAATTGCTATTGTAAGCGATGTCAATGTATTCAGGTTGCTTGACAGTTCAAGTCCAGTAATTCACTTTTATTTTAGAAGTATAATTTTATAAATGATAACATCATCACATACTCCCTACCTAAAGGTTTAAGTGCAGTTCAGAAGCAGGACGGTGACATTCCGACCGTCCCGTGTTGGCAGTATCAGTCCCCAGGAATCATAGGGAACTGCTACTGTGATTTATAATCATTCCTATTTATGACTTACTCAAACTGGGAAGCTGTAAGATGTGGAGGGGTCATTTAGAGCTTGGAGGTGGGGAGTTTTTGTTTCTTTTTAATAAACAAATGTGTTTTCTTTTATCAGATAAGAGTTTTAAAATTAATCATTTTTCCTTTTTGCCTTGGCTAGCACAGAGCTCATTTGGGGGGTGATTATAATCAGTGTCTGTAGCTAAGACTTTATAATTCAGTACTTTTCTGGTTTTTAAGTCCAGACCCTAATTCTTTTATTTTTTTTTTAAATGGATCAGTTGGATTTTGGCTTTTGTCATAAACTTCCTCGTATTTTAAACATGGGTGAGGAATAAAAAATAAATTGATGGAAGGAAATATGATAAACAACCACTTGGCTGGCGAACTGAAACAGGACACAGTAAACCACTTTACCAGTCACCTATCTCAGCTTAGATACCCACCTGGCGACACTTTACCTGAGTCAGCTGCTTTCCTGCAATCCAAGTGCAATGTGTGTGTTCTCTTACCTATGACTTGCTTGGGCCTGGCCAGCTGGAGGAAGCCAGCTGCTCATCCCTTTGGCTTCTGAAGTTAATATTCTTATGCAGTGCTTGGAGCATCTCTGTTAGAGAACCCCTATGTGAACACATCCGCTCTTCACATACTGTCAGAAGAACACTTACTCGAGCCTGAGTGGGCAGGGTTACCCAAGTATTGCTATTGCAGAGCTGAGGGCCCAGGACTTCCGGACAGAAGCAGGGCAGAGCTCTCCCTGGAGGTCCACCCCGAGTTGGTGCTGCCTCTCTCTGAGACGCCATCTTCCCCTGGCAGTGGGTGTGTCTATGTGTCCCCGTTCCTGATTGTAATGTGAAATTTCTGCTTATGTTCTCATCCCTGAGCATCTGCCTTATGTTAAGTGGGTTGTTAGGAGAGTTTTCCATTTGAGATTTTTGAAAATGATTCTTGAGGGGAATAGTGGAGATTCTTGGGCAATGTCTAAAAGAAGAGAAATGAGCTGCTTGGGCTGCGGGCTGAGAGAGAGTAGGGTCTGTCCAGGGTGAGATCACTCTCTAGTGCCTCATCTATCCCTTTAGCTTCTCTACCACTCGGGGGCCAAATTGATTGAACAACCTGGAAGCTCACCAGGAGACTCCTGTAAGTAAATGCTTTGGTTTTATGGGGGTGAAGTGTCCACAGAACCCTAGACAGTTTATATTGGGATTAAAAAAATGGGAGAAATTATATTAAAATGACCTCTAGTTTTTGCTTTCTTATCTCATTTACTAATTATTTTGAAACATCAAATATCAGGTCAAATATAATGAAAGCTCAAAATCTGTTTCTATGATTAACTTTAATATATCCTTAGGAAGAGCCGATTTTTTTTTCCTCTCCAAAAGTAGACACCTTTGCTTCCTAGGTATTTCTTTTGCTTCCCAGGCATTTCCTTTGCTAATGGTTTTCTCTCCCTATTTTCAGGGACCACACAAAGATGACAAAAATGTTGGGAGCAGAGATACATTTTTAGCAACTAGGAGACAGTTTCAGAGTCTTTAGGAAGGTGGAAACTCAGCAGAGCGCAAGGAAGGCACTTATTATACTCCAAGTCCAGGGGAATTTTCACTCAATACTATTTCTTTGAGAGGGTGTACACCCATGTATTTTATTTCTTTGTTACTCAAAGTATAGTATGCAGGCCAGCAGATTTGGCATCAGTTGGGAGTTTTTCATAAAAGTCTTAGATGCCCTAGATTAAGATTAATATGAAAGAAATTAAATTACCTGTTAATATTATGAGAACCCAAATTTCCTTTGCTTCATCGGCTTATTGGCCCCAGTGAGCTCTCATTATCAGTAATAATTCAACCTCACTAGCTCAGATTTCTTTGGCATTTCCATTTCCCAGAAATGCCTAAGACAGGGTCTCTGTTTATCTTCAAAGTGTCCTTAAGCTTTCCTTGGACTCCTCAGGTTACCCAGATGCCACTGTTGTCTGTTGCTTACTTCCTGCTGGGGGGTTCCCAGTGAACCCCAAGTCCCCTCCCAGGGACCAACGTATGCAAGGGCCATGTTTCTTTCGGTATTTACCACATCAGGGCTTCTCGTGGTCATGAGTAGAAATGGGCAGGGTGCCATGTCCCCCATCTCTGACAATGTTTTGTATGTACCCTAATATCATTTCCAAGCTCTACTCTCCACAGGTCTAAGGCATCTCAAAGGCCACAGTTTTGTTAGACACCTGTGTCCTCACTTTCCATTCCTGTCCTCAGGCACTCTGGAGCCAAGCCCAACTCACACGCTACTTCCTCCATGAAAATTGCTTCATGCAGAATGATCAGTGCCTGCGGGTCACCATTAATATCAGTCCATCAGATACTTGCAGAGTCCGAATTCCAGTTTAGGCTCAGCTGGAACCACAGCTGTGGAAAGAAACAGTATGATGTGGATGCTTTAAACAACAGAGCAGCAACCTTATCAACAGCCAATGCTTGCTTCTGATTTATTACTTACTGGGTCAAAATACTTACAGAAGTACTTTTGACAGATCACTTGACATACCCTTTGAGATGTCTGCTGAGACCACAACTAGGATGGACAAATTAATTTGGGGAACTACATTTTAAGATGGACTTTGGTAGACTGGAGAGAGGCCAGCGTAGGCATGAAGGATGCTGGGGTGTCCGGAAAACTTTTATGTAGTGTGAAAGAAAGTGGTGAAGAAGTTTAACTTAGAAAATAGAGGCTAGGATAAGGTCTTTAAATTTTCAACACCTGGCATGTGGCCAGATAAGGTATCTTGTTCTGAATTATTCTGTGGCACATACTGTAAGATCAATGAGAAGAAATTAGAGGCAGGTTCTAAAGGCCCCACGTGGACTAATGAGGAATAAATGCCTTGGGAAGCCGAGCTCTTTAACTGATGGGTATAAGCTGAGAGAAGTATGCTTATATTAGTGCACTTAGGACAAATTATTGTATTGGGGAGGGGGTTAACCTGGATAGCCTAGAATATAAAAAAATAGAAGCTAGACAAAGTCGTAAAGATTTCTATTCATAGAGGGCAACAGAATACAGATCTCCAATCCCTGGCTGAGCACACTTCTCACCCCGTGCCATTCCTCCCTAGCGGATCCCATGCAAATCTCAGCCTCCCTTATGCTGTGTCTCCCTGAGCAGGATCAGGTGAGAGAATGGGGACATGGGGCTCGAACGGTTTACTGTCCGGAAATTATTGTAAAGTAAGTTAGTGCTGTCAAGGCTAACGTGTCTACTTATCCTTGGACTATTTTTCCCGCCAACCAATAGAATCCTTTTATTTCCATAAGTAGGTATATAGTCTCAGAATATATTAATAGAGTTCTAAGTTATTTTCCACTTAAACTTTGACTTTATTTGATAGCCATCTCAATGGACTATTTCTTAGTACATAGGTTAGAAATTCATTTATTCTTTGGTCCAAATGGAATGAAACAATGATTGACCATTGAGATGTCATATTTAACGATAGAAAGCAGAGCCACTCATGAAAGAAAAAAATCCTTGAGACATATCCTGATAACACATGGGAGTAAAGGACATACCTTAACCCAGGGATTGTGATGTTTCAAAACTGACTGGATACCTTTGAGACCCTTGGGGGTCAGTTGCATTTATGTCCTGAGATTGAGCTTCCTGACAGTTTATGCTCTGGGGCCAGCTGGCCAGCCATTGCCGTGTCAGCTTCTCCATCTGTTAAATAGGGGTGATTCCATTGCTGTCACCTCCTAATATCTTCAGGTCTGTTGGGAGAATTCATAAGCAGTAGCTGCAAGGATTAAATTATGAAGTACCACTATCAGTCCCATCAACTTTTAGTAAAAATCCTGGGCAGTAGAAGTAATCAAATGCAATATGGCAGAGAAAAATGAGCAGAGAAGAACATTTTTAAAAATTTTTTGCTTATTTTTATATTTTATTGATTATGCCATTAGGGTTGTTCTATTTCTCCCCCTTAATCCCCTCTACCCTGCACACCCCTCCCCCCTCCGCTTTAGTTTATGTCCATATGTCTCAAGTTCTTTAGATTCTATATCTCCCATACTATTCTTGCCCTCCCCCTATCTATTTTCTACCTATCATCTATGCTACTAATTTTCTGTACCTTCTCCCCCCTTCTCCTCCTCCCACTCCCCTGTTGCTAACCCTCCATGTGATCTTCATTTCTATGTTCCACTCCTGATCTAGCTGTCCTCTTAGTTTGCTTTTGTTTTAGGTGTGGTTGTTAATAACTGAGTTTGCTGTACTTTCACTGTTCATATTTTTATCAGCTTTTTCTTAGATAAGTCCCTTTAACATTTCATATAATAAAGGCTTGGCGATGATGAACTCCTTGAATTTGATCTTATCTGAGAAGCACTTTATCTGTCCTTCCATTCTAAGTGAAAGCTTTGCTGGATAGAGCAATCTTGGTTGTAGGTCTTTGGATTTCATGACTTGGAATACTTCTTTCCAGGCCTTTCTTACCTGTAAGATCTCTTTTGAGAAATCAGCTGACAGTCTGATGGGCACTCCTTTGTAGGTAACTCTCCCCTTATCTCTTGCTGCTTCTAGGATTCTCTCCTTCATTTTAATCTTGGCTAATGTAATTATGATGTGCCTTGGTGTGTTCCTCTTGGGTCCAACTTCTTTGGGACTCTCTGAGCTTCCTGGATTTCTTGGAAGTCTATTTCCTTTGCCAGATTGGGGAAATTCTCCTTTATTATTTGTTCAAATAAGTTTTCCACTGGTGGCTGTTCCTCTTCCCCTTCTGGTACTCCTATAATTCGGATGTTGGAGCATTTAAAAATGTCCTGGAGGTTCCTAAGCCTCTCCTCATTTTTTTTGAATTCTTGTTTCTTTATTCTTTTCTGTTTGGTCATTTTTTTCCTCCTTCTGGTCCACTCCTTTGACTTGAGTCCCAGTTTTCTTTCCATCACTATTGGTTTCCTGTGCATTTCCCTTCATTTCAATTAGTTTAGCCTTCATATGTTCCTCTAATTTGTGACTAAAATCGACCAGTTCTGTGAGCATCCTGATAACCAGTGTTTTGAATTGTGCATCTGAAAGTTTGGCTATTTCTTGGTCACTTAAAGTTATGGGCTCTGGGGCTTTGAGTTCTTCTTGAGCCATGTTTTGGTCTGTTCATGCCCATTAGGTATGAGGAGTAGAGCCCTAGGTGTTCACCAGGGCAGGGCCGCCCAGGTTGCTGGGTTGTGATGCTTATGTGGGGGCAAAGTCAGGGAGGGGCAATAGCGATTCCCTCTGCTACTTCCTGCCACTGGGGCCTGCACGGTCTGTGTCAATGCTCCCTCTTTCACTGGTTTATCTGCGCACAAATGTGTAACCGTGGTCAGCCTGCCGCCTTGCCCCCTCACTGGGTCTGCCCATCACAACCCCACACCCAGGATCTGCCAACCACCGCCCAGCCTGGTCAAGTTTTCCTGCCCAACCCCACTCCACCAGTCGCTGGCTCCACCCCTTTTAATGGTCTGGCTGAATGATTGGACTTTCATACAGTTCAATTTTCTGTATTTTGGCTGCGTTTTTGTTACTAAAACTTTGTTGTCTTTAAACTTGGTTGTGCGAGAAAGCACAGTGTTTCCACCTATGCCTCCATCTTGGCAGAAGTCGAGAAGAACATTTTTAACTGTTTTTAATAACTGGCACTTCAAATCTATTTCATTAACCATAATATAAGGTTGTAACCTCATCCTTTCCCTTTTCCCTTTTCTTCCCCTTTATTCCTTTCCCTCATACTTTCCCCTTCTTCCTTTCTTCTCCCTTCACCTATTCCTCATACCACAAATTTCCCCTTTATTTTTTCTTTCTGATCCCATTCCACTATCCTTTGCTCATCTAGGAATATGGAAATGCACTTTAGCAATGTAGGCACAAGGAAAGTTAAGATGCATAAGCAAAAAGTCAATCATCTTTCCTTGTTTGAATTTTTATTAGTATATGTTTTAGATCATCTATAAAGTGCAAGGCACCATGCTAGACATTATAGAGGCTGCAAAAATGTAAACAAATATGCCCTATAGGTGTTTATAGTCCAGTCAGGGGAAGAAAAAAGTAAACATAACTTGGGAGAAACTGGTTAGTGCCTTAAGAGAAGGAACATGACTGGTGGTGGGAAAAGGGAGTAAGCCAGATGTACCCAGTGCAGTTTGTAGAGGTAGGTCCATGGAGTGGTGACTATACAGCAGTTCATTTTTTCATCATTCATTCAACAAACATTTATAGTGTGCTTCTATGTGTCATTTATTATGCTTGGAACCAGGGACATGACAGTGAACAAAAGCAATATGGTCCCAGTCTGCCTGGTGCTTCTGTGTAGTGTGGGATACAGACTTTAAACAACTAAATGTACATATTCACATCTAAGTAATAAATAAAAGGAAAGTACGGTGTCCTTGGAGATGGGAGAACATGAGAACCTAATCTAAATGGAGAGGGAAGCATGAACAGAGTGTTCTGAATTCTCACTGATGAACAGAAGGAGGTGGTGTTGGGGCCGGGGGGGCAGGAACAGGGAGAGTTCTCCAGGAGGCTATAGCAGCATGAGTCCAGGTCATAGGGGCGTTTACTGGTGCTTCCAGAAACTGAAAGCAGGCCTTGCTGGCCTGCACTCAGTAGAAGAAGGGAGAGTGATAAGTTTGGGGAGGTGGCAGAAGCTAGGTGATGTGGGTTTTAAGTCATGATAAGGATTTGGGATTTTATTCTAAGACTACATGGGAATGGTAGAAAAGTTTAAGGGAGTGACATGACTGAATTCATGTTTTGGAAAATACCCTCTGGCCGTCACTAGAAAGATTGAACTAGACAGAATAGGAGTTGGCATGAGGAGCCCAGGCAACGGTGGCTAGGACAGATGTGGGGGTGGGGGCACGGATGGCAGTGATATGGAGACTAATGTTAGAGTCCAGGTTTGAATTAGAGAACAAGATGACTTTCTAATCAGTGTCCATCTTATCTGGCCAAACTTTTCTTCCTACTTATTGCTTGCCAATGATTGTCTGTGATTCCATCTTACATTCAATCAACATCATTATCAACTCACTCAAAAGTCTCTTGTCATGGTTCTCACTTCTCACCATCTGGGTTTCCCCTAGTTCCACCATGCTGAGCTTCCATGGGTTCTGTCCTATTTCATGTCCTTCCTTTCCCTGCCCCCTTCCCGTGATACTTCCAGTGGGAGACTTAGAAAGGAGGAAATCATTGAGAATCTGTCAAAAGGAAAGGGAAAGATTATGGGGAAAAGCCAGAATAGAAGGCTCAGGGCCCAGAGGAATTTCGCTGACCTTTTCCAATTTTTGCTGCAACTTTTTCCTATTTCTGTCATCTGTCCTTAGAAACAGAGGAGTTGTGGGTATATGCCTTTTCAAATCCCACCTCTCATGCCCCATTGGCACTTAGGTTGCTTCCAGGACTGGACTATTGTAAATTGTGCTGCTATGAACATTGGGATGTGTAGGTTCCTTTGAATTGGTATTTCAGGATTCTTAGGGTATAACCCTAGCAGTGGAACTGATGGGTCAAAAGACAGTTCCATTTTTAGTTTTCTGATGCTGCATCAGTCTGCTTCCCACAAATAGCGCACTAGGGTCCCCTTTTCTCCACAACCTCTTCAACACTTGTTTGTTGACTTGTTTATGATGGCCACTCTGACCAGTGTGAAGTGATACTCATTGTGGTTTGCATCTCTCTCATGGCTAGTGATGTTGAGCATTCTTTCAATATGTCTATGTGCCTTCTGTACTCCTTGAAGAAGGGTCTGTTCAATTCTTTTGCCCATTTTTTAACTGGGTTGTTTGTCTTTCTGGTGTGGAGTCATGTCAGTTCTTTATTTATTTTGGAGATCAAACCCGTGTCTGAGGTTTCTTGTGGTGATGTAGGTAGGAGCTGAGCCCACTTGCTCATGCACCCAACTGGGACATTTAGCTGATCTTCAAAAAAACAAAGTAATTAGAGGCTTAGAGCTTTCAGGTTTCCCTGCTTATCCCCCACAAACCCTCTTCAGAGGAAGAGAAAGGGCCTAGAGATTGAGTTTGATACCAATGGCTAATGATTTAATCAGTAATACCTATATAGTGAAATCTCCACAGAAACCTCTAAAAGACCAGGTTTAGAGAGTTTCTAGAGAGCTCTGGTAAACTCACTTTGAACAATTGGTGTTGTCCACCTACTAGTTTTGTTAAACTTCTTTTTGTTCATTAGATTTTGCTGCCTAGCACCCATCATCCCTTTTCTTTCCCTCTGATAACAGCACATTAGTTTTCCTGTGGGGAACCATCCCTCCCTCCCTTTCAGGCCATGGGGTTCTGGAGGAGTAGCCCATGACCTATGGTGGCCAGTCAGTAGATCCCATTCTTTTTGAAAAAGTGATGGTTGTTTTAAGAGTGGGCACAGGAAACAAGTTAGTTCAATATACCCAATCTTTGAATTTTTGCCAAACAATGAAACAGAGCATTCTCTCTTTCGTTTGAGATTGCTAACTCAGATGGGTATAACTCAGAATCTTCTGGTAGCCAGCTTGCCGCCCTGAGGTTGGTGCTGCTTGAAAGTGGAGCCAAGACAAGAGGAAAGTGGTGGGTGGGGGATGGAGGGCTGGAGAGTCAAACACGATGTTTTGTAGCATTTCGAAACTGCCCTTCCGCTCCAGTCCCAGGTGGCCTGGCAGGAACATGGACAGATCTCCTAAATCTCTGCCTAAAATAATCTGGGGTCAAGAGACTGAGATTAAGTCCTGGAGCCACCATCCTCACCTAATAATGATCACCAACAAGCCATCAAATCTCCTGTAAGGCAGGGATGAAGACACCTCCTCTACCTCCCTCACTGGGTTATCGTGATAATCGAATGAGAGGTAGGATGCACATTTGCTCTCTTAGCCGTATGAGCAGGTGGTGTGGAGCAGAGGAGAAAAGCACCGATGGCTTTAAGTGTCTGCTCTGTGCCAGGCGCATTGTCAGGTGACTCCACATATACAACTGGATTTCATCCTTATGGCAACCCTGTGAGGCAGGCTATGGTGAGGGATCACACATACAGCCCCCGGTATGTTTCCTGGTGTGGAGGGTTGCTCAGTAAATAGTAATTTCCTATCATAACTGTGCCACCAGCTTGGGGACTGTCTTTAGTCCTCAGGTTTTTTTCCACTGTAATATGCAGGCTTTACCTAAATGATATTTAATGTCACATCTAGGCTTAATGGTTTAAGATGGAATTTTTGAACTCGGCACTTGAAAAAAGGGTTCTATAACCAGAAAAGTTTGGGACATGCTGGGATTGCAGTTAAACAGGCCTTGTCCAAGATTGTACAGTAAACCCATGAGTCAACCTTGGGGCGACTGGATGTTTTCTATCTTGATAGGGGTTTGTGTTATACAGGTAAATAAACTTGTCAAAACTTAGCACCTGCAGACTTAGCATTTGTGAATTTTACAGTATTTAAATTTTATATCAGAAAGAAAGAACTGTAAGCAGACATTGACCTCTAGTTAATCATATGCATGCTGAAGTATTTAGGGGGAAGTGTATTGAGACATAATTTACTTTGAAATGCACTCGACTTAAGAAGTAGTGTGGATGAATGAAGGGAGAGGTAGACAGATAGATGTGCTGTAGTAAAATGATCATGATAGAATTCAATTGGGACTGTGCCAGTATTCACTGGAAAGTGCTTTCAACTGTGTTGCACGTTTGAGATTGTTCATAATAGAATATTAGAAAAATATTGCCCATAGCCAAGCCCAGATTCCTGCCCAAGAGCTCTATCTTTCTGAGCAGCCCACGGCTCCTGCTTCCCCCTGAGCCCCTGTGAGAAGATCCACTACCTAAGTGTCTGAGTGCTGCGCCCCTGTGAGGCCTGTACTCTGAAAAAGGCACACTGTTGTACTGGTGATTCCCCTCCTAGGCAAGGAAGGCTCGCCCTTTCTCATAACAAGGGAAACAAAAATTCCCTCTAGCTCAGTTGGCCCCCTCTTATTAACAAGACCCAGAGTGTTCTGTGAGCCACAGTGAACAGTTAGTTCTGAAATAACCCTTCTGCTTCAGCTGTCATCACCTCTGCTCCCAGCTGCTCCCTGGGCTTCAGCAGCTCCCCTCCTCCAACAGTCACTCTCTCTGTCACCTCTTCCCCACTCCCTCACGCCCCACGGCCTGGGTTCTGGGTCCAGCAAGCCCAGGATCCATCTGATTCCTCCTTTGTCTTTCCTCTTCCAGTTCCATCTGAGATCAAGCCAGGGGTTTAAGCAGATGTCTCTGTTTGTGGTTGTAGTTTGTTTAATAAGTTAATCAGGAAGATCAAATCTGCTACTGCTCTCTCTTAAACTCTGACTTTAGTCCATTCTTCCATTATAATTCCTGTTATTTGCATGTGCTTTTCTTAATTCCAAGCACTTTCCATCTCTTGCCAAAAAACTCATTTAAATTTTCACAAGATAGACTGGCAAGTATTGTTCAGCTTTCATAGATGGAGAATTGAGGAGACAGTGCAAACATTATTGAGTTACTACTATGCGCACTCATTTGCTACATGTTCTGTGTACACTGTGCTACTTAAAACCTGCCCCATACTTGTGAGGTGCTTATTATATTGCCACCACTTTTACAAGTGAGGAAACTGAGGCCCAGAGAGAATGTTTTCTGAAGTATAATTCTACAGAACACCAGAACAGGAAGGGATGTCAGTGAACTTTCACCAATCACTATACAGTACCACACCAATCACTGGATTTTCCAGTTGGGGGTCCTGGGACCTAGAGAGTAGATGTGAGCTATTTAAAAGAAATGCTGGAATTAGAACTCAGGTCTAAATTTTCTGACTTGATCTGGAAGAAAAGGAACTCCATGTAGATTTAGACATGCGGGGAAAGTTGGAGCATTTCACACCCACAGGGTATCTGTGTGCCACTCTAGGCTGGCACTGCAGATTTTAAATCTGGCATGAGCTGACTGCAGGGTTGTCTTTAAAACTTAGCCATGTGCAGCCTGCTAGGCACTTGGGGCCCCAGAAGTACTGATGGTCCTTTGTTCGATGATGGTCTCACATGATAGGAGTCATGGACAGAACAGCAGAGTCAACATTTGTGATATAAACATTGAAATGAGAAGTGACCAGAAAAAAAACAACAACACAGCACATAGACCCCATTACAGCTGGGGTCTCACTGGGCCTGCTCTTTTATGGCTCCCACGTGTCACATCCTGAGTCTGTGCAACTAGGTTCAAGGGTGAGTAGGGACGGCCAATGTCCAATTTCCTCACTGGTCTCATTCGCAAGTAGCATAAGCTTGCTTCTCAGATGGGCTTTGGACATGGCCATTCACACTCAAGGGTTGCAGACAGAGCCTTGCATCTGAGCTGATATTTGCCTCCCTCTTCAAATAGAGTAGGTAGCTGGATCTGAGGTTAATTTTCCCTTTAGTTGCTTGTACATCAGCTAAGATCACTGAGTCACGTAACACATGGGACTTCTGTCGTTGGCAGTGAACTGTGCTGTACAGACTGTCCTGTGACAGTTGGCTCGACTGTCTGAATGGCATGTAATAAAGCTGGACTTGGATTTTATGTGGACTCCTAATTAGCAGAGGACTAACTTTTTACTGGAAGTGTGGCTGAAAAGGGACAGTATTGATCTCGCCACAATGCAACCTGGGTTGCTGATGTCCCGTGCATAATATTATGTAAGACCAAGGGAGCCAAAGCTTTGGTATTACTTGCAGACAGCTGGCATCTGACTACTGTGGGGTCCTGTGGGCCCAGTCATTCCCTTGGTGCTGGGAATGAGTTTTCCCTGAAAGGAATGGGTGTTCTCACTGTCATGCTGGAGCAGGTTATTCCTTGGCAGGGTGATCGTGTAACTTAACATCCAAACTGGTGCTGTTTGAGGAGTGAAATGGGCAACTCTTAATATAAGCTGGAACATAAGGTGTGAACCGGGGTTGACAGTCATTTCTCTTTTAGGACACTCAGGGTGAAACAAGAGAAAATACTGCCTCCCTGGACTCTGAGGAGGCCTGGAGCACTTCCTGGCCACAGTGGCAGCAAACTGGGCACTGAGCAGGAGAGGAACATAGGGACCCTGAGAGCAGACCTGCCTCTCCTTGGAAGCCGTGCTTTGAAGTCCATTATCTGTTTTGTACAGATTCTTCAAATGGTACTGCCAGGACATTGTCATGTGTGGAGAATGAAGGGGAGGCCTGGGCTGGCACAGGAAGCACCAGGGAGAAAGAAGGGTCCCGTCCCTTGAGGGCTTAGTGGTGGGAGCAGTGGGAGCTGGGGCGCAGGGATGTCTCCTGTAGAGCAGAGCTGTGCACAGCACCGGGGACGACAGCAGCACCAGAATGCTGGTACCCACATTCACAGAGACCCAGGGCCAGGTGCGGAGGGCAGGGAAGGGGCTGTGTGGCTGAGGACCTTCTTTCATCTGTGAACACAGCATGGCTCCCTGGCTCCCTTTGCTTTACTCACCTTCCCAAATCCACCTTCACGCTTTCCTGTCTGAGTGATGTTAACAGGGTATTTATTTTGCAATCACAACTGAAAATGCTTTTAGATTTTGTTGCTATTCTGTTCCTTTTCAAGGCTTCCCACCACTGGGGCAACACCGAGTGTGTTGGGGAGGCAGCCTGAGTTCCAGGCTCCCTCACATTCTGCACACACCTTGAGGTTGGCATTTGAGTTCTGAATTTTAACTGCCTGTTGGCTTATCCAGCATACCTGTGTCTCTCTCTCCCACTCCCTCTGCTAACAAACTTGAGGTTGTCACATCCCCAGGGTCCAACACAGTGCCTGGCAAAAAGCAAGCATCCAGTAAGTCTTTGTATAAATGACGGGGAGAAATGCAAATGACCGTGAGGTGGGAGATAGAGGTGTCAAGGTTCAGACTTCATGCTTCCTAAGGTCTGAAATATCCATGTGGCTTTTCCAGGATTATAGGAAAACCTCTATTCCCATATTTTTCTATTGCTTTCAGTTTGATTTTATTGAAATTTTTTTCTATGAGAGAGAGGGTGGGGGGCAGGATCTTACTATATGGCTTAAAAACAATTAGGACAAGAAGGATTTATTTATTTATTTATTTATTTATTTATTTATTTATTTATTTATTATTTTTGACGTGGGGCTGTGGCCCTGTTAAAGCAAGGGCATCAAGGCAATATCTGCATGTGCACTGGGCCCCTGGGCCACGGCTTCCTCTTCCCAGCAATTCCAGGCAAAGCCAGGACCCCATGTCTCACACAGACCGGGGGCCGCCACCCTATTTACAGCTAGGATGGATTTATTTTTAATTAAATGCTTCTGGAACTATTTTTCCCAGTGCTTACTTTTCTTTTTTCCAGTTCTTACAACTAATATTATACAGGGATGCTATTTTATCTCCTCCATTTTTTTAGTTGCTTGTACTGCCTTAAGATTCTGAAGGTATTTCATATCATAATCTAGGAGTATTATCAGCTTTTAATGTGGTTTACAATTTTCTTAGAAAAATTTCCAAATTAAGCCCAGCATATTAGAAGACATTATCTAGTATGTCTAGTTTCATGTCTTCGTGGGTTGGTTTCTGATGTCTTTTTCCTCCCCCGGTTCTCAGTCATAGGAAACTTATGATTGGCCTTGCATTTTATTTGCAGAAATACTGTGAGGTTGAGTATGAAAACACAATCCTCCACGGAGCATTTTTATTGGCTTCTGACACTCAGGGACCACCCGAATTAGAGTTGCAGACTTGAGACTCCCCGAGTCGCCCATGTGAGGACGGGTTACTTCCCATGCCCTCTCGCAGCAGCGGTTCCCAAGCTCCTCTGTGCCGTGGAGTCGCCTGGCGAGCTTCGAAACATTCTGATTCCTGTGTCCCACTCAGGAGACTGTGATTTCATTGGTCTGTGGGCGGGGAGGGGCTGTGCTTCAGAATTTTAAAAAGCTTTCCAGGGATTCTAACGTGCAGACAGGTTTGGGAAGCTCTGCTCTAAGAGTAAAGCCCTTCAGGACCTCCACGTAGTGTGTGTTTATGAGACTCCCCACTTGGCAGGCCCCTTTATCTGTTTTGCCCGGTGAGCCTGCCAAATACCGCAGCTCCACACCGCAGCTGCTTCTTCCTGATGGAGGCAAAGGCAGCTTTGTGTGCTTCTCATGTTCTTCCAAATGTTGGCATAGTAATCCTTCACTGTCTTATCAGATCTTTGATGCTTTAAAAAAAATATTTTGTTTATTTATTTTTAGAGAGAGGGGAAGAGAATGAGAGAGGGAAAGAAACATCAATATGTGGTTGCCTCTCACCTGTCCCCTACTGGGGACCTGGCCTGCAACCCAGGCATGTGACCTGACTGGTAATTGAACCAGTGACCCTTTGCTTCACAGTCCAGCGTTCAGTCCACTGAGCTACATCAGCCAGGGCTGGTGCTTTTAAGAAAAATTAAAATATAAATATGTATTGTATTTATATTTGTAAAAATATACACTTAAATTATATTTAATTGTGTATTTTAATATATTTAATATATTTAATTATATATTTAATATAATTATGTTTTAATATATTTAATCATTTAAACATATAATCTTAAATAAATAAAGATATATATAGCATTTTTTCCATACAACTGTGTTAGTTGGCCTCAGTGGAAGGGTTGAGCTAACCTGCTATTAGGAGAATTGAAACAACAAGTGCTGGTGAGGATGTGGAGAGAAGGGAACCCTTGTGCATCACTGGTGGGAATGCAGACTATACAGCCACTGTGGAAAATAATATGAGTTACCTCAGAATATTAAAAATGGAACTACCTATGACCCAGTGATCCCACTTCTGGGAGTTTATCTGAAGAATCCTGAAACACTGATTCAAAAGAATGTATGCACCCCTATGTTCATTGTGCGTTATTTATAATAGCCAAGATTTGGAAGCTGCGCAAGTGCCCATCAGTAGATGAGTTGCTAAAAAAAGCTGTAGTATTGCCCTGGCCAGTGTAGCTCATTTGCTTGGAGCATCATCCTATAGATTAAAAGGTCAAGGGTTAGTTTCCTGATCAGGGCACATGCTCAGGTTGTGCGTTTTTATCCCCAGTTGTGGCACATTCAAGAGGGCAGCCCATTGATGTCTCTCTCCCTCTTTCTCCCCTGCTTCCTTTCTTTCTAAAAAGCAATGAACAAAATGTCTTCAGGTGAGGATTAAAAAAAAAAGCTGTGGTGTATTTACACAATGGAATACTATTTAGCCATAAAAACCTTAGCTTTTGTAAGGTAACCTTAGCTTTTAAGACAACGCGGATGGACCTGGAAAGTATTGTTACAAGTGAAATAAACCAGTCAGAAAAAGACACATGCCATGTGATTTCAGTTACATGTGGGATCTATGAACAAAACAAATTAACAAACAAAATAGAAACAGACTCATAGCTGTCAGAGAGGAGGGGTGGGAGGCTGGGTGGAAACCATTAAAGTATTAAGCAAAATATGTATTTTGCTTAATATGTAATACATCACAAAGGTGATGTATTATAGAATTGTACACCTTAAACCTACATAGTTTTATCAAACCATGTAACCCCAATAAATTCAATAAGAAAAATAAAAAGAGAGTTGAAAGATTTCTACTTGCTTTTTTTTATGATCAATGATCTCAGAACTTTTTATTGGTCTCCTGCCCCCTAATGGGGTGCAGGCCTTAATGCCTTAGAACTTGGGTGCCATTGACCTCAGACACCACTTTACCACCCACGATTCTGCACATGGTCATCTTTTGGATGGATTGTATAGAGTTGCTATTGTTCAGTTGCTTTGATTTTGCATCACCAAAATCAAAGTCTTTTCCTTCTGGAAGAAGGCAGTGGTAGGTGGTGATCTCAGCCTCCAGCTTGGCCTTGATGTTTGGCAGGGCCTTGTACTCCTGGGCCTGGTGCTGCCCCTCTGCTTGGGTCTCGGCCGGCTCTGACTCCAGGTGCAGCAGGGTCCCACTGAACCGTGCCTTCTGCACGACATAGCATGTCTCCACCTCCCTCAGGCTGTTCTCCAAGCTTGCCTTCAGATTTTTCATTGAGTCCAGGTTGATCTCCAAGCTCTGAAGCATATGTCTGAGCTCTGTGAGTATTACCCCAGCATCTCCTATCTCAGTGGTCTGCCAGGTGACCACTGAGGTGCTCTCCTCAAACTCCTGTCTAGCTCCTCTCTGCTCTTCCAGACTAGCTCGTCATACTGGGTCCAGATGTCGATCATAGTCTTGCTGAGGTCCTGAGATCTGGGGGCATCCAACTCCATGGTCAACCCAGAGTTTGAAATCTGGTTTTATAGACAATTTACTTTCCCCTTGTGGTCCTTGTTTATGAGGAGTAGCTCAAGAGCCTTGATCTCTCTTTCCAGCTGCAGCCAAGCAGTACTGGTGTCATTGATGACCTTTTGGAGCCCACTGATGTCACTCTCCACAGCCTGGTACATGGCCAGCTCCATTTTATGCTTGACTGTGAAGTCATCAGCAGTAAGACAGCCATTGCCAATCTGCAGAACAATGAAGGTACTGTCCACAGAACTTGCAAAGGGCATGCACGTCCTCCTTGGTCTTGAAGTAATGCCCCCAGGCTCTGACCTGCGATCCCTTCTTCTCTAGGTGTTCCCAGGTTTTGCTTTTTAGCTTTTTATTATCAGCCTCCAGGCCTCCCACCCTGTCCAGGTAGGACATCAGGTGGTCATTCAGGCGTTGCACAGTCTCCCCTTTCTGGATATCCCCCAGGCCCACCAAACCCCTGGACCTCCAGCTGCCCTGGATGCTGGTGGAGGGTGGCATAGAGATCCGGGACCCCAAGGCCCCGTAGATGTTGGCACTGATGGAAGAAAGGGGAGAGAGAAGGAGGGAGAAAAAAGAACTGAAAGTTTTTTTTTTAAGGGACATTTAGTTTGTCAAAAAAAAAAAAAAAAAAAAGAATCTTCTGATATTCATTATGCGTCTGTCAGCCTGGAGGGCAATTTGTGAAAACGTCCCTGCGTAGTTCAACCATTCCTTCTGCAGACTTTGTGTGCCTCCCCCTGTCGCCTTCACTGCGTATCCCTGACTCTCCACTTTTGCCATTGAATAATACCAAAAATAACTCTTTAATCACTAGACTGGGAAGGTAGTAGCCTGACTGTGTGAAGCGAGGAAAGGATATGACTACTCCATACACAAACGGTCAACGATGTCTATTTTCAGCTCTTCAGTTCCACCCAGCCCTTCCTTGTGTCTGCCGTCTCCAAAGCTGAGTGTCTCTCAGGCTCTCCGTTGGGGGGCGTGGCTTACTCGGTGGTCATGCCCCTCCAGGTGATACACTGGTGCTTCCTCTGCCGTGCTAAATCACTCGCTGCTCCTCCCTCTGGTTCTATGTTCTAAAATTACACTGAATTCTCTTGTCTGCTTTTATCTTTTTTATTCTCTTTGTCTTTTATAGGTTTCTACTCTTTTGTTGTTATAGTGCCTTAACTATCAATTTAATATCATCTCAAGCAGGAGATAAAAATATCCTCATTCTTAAAACATATTCCAATAAACTTTAGAAGGTTTGTCTGTGAAAGACAGTTCTCTTGAGGTTTTACTAGGATTGCTTTGGATTTATAGGTTAAATTGAGAATGTCAATTCTATGTTATGGTGTCTTCCTATGCAAACGTGGTAAGTCTCTCCATTTATTTTCATCATTCTGACCTTCTGCAAGTTTTTTACAATTTTCTTTATGTTGGCTTTTGTACTAAAAATACTCCTTTGATGAAGAGCATAAGTGACACAAAGGAAAAGCATATTCGTGACCTGAAAATTTGACCCAGAAGGTAGTGCCAAAGGACAAAGAGAAAAACATGTGAGGGAAGAGTTGAGAGCCTTGGCAAACAGACCCAGTAATTCCAACAGCTTTGTAATAGGACATTCACAAGGATAGAACAGAAAGAATACAGGAAGAAATGAAAGAATAAGATTTCCCGAAGTTGCAGAATAATGAAACACACAAACACATACAAACTCCACAATGTGGGCAACTTAGAAAGATTAGAAGAAATTCTAAATCCTCATGAAATTCAATTTCATGAGGATTTTCTCCACTCATAAACAGATTAGAATCGCTGACTTTGGAGACAGCAAATAAAAGCTGCAAATATTTGCCTCTTGGTAGCAAGCATTGTCTGTCACCAGAACCAGGAAACGCTATGGAAGTTGTGGCAGCATGGCACTTGTGTATTCGTTGCTGTCCTTCCCAGCCACTGTGGGACCACCAGTTAACAGCAGCTATCACAGGGCCCATCTGTTTCCCAGATAGCCGTGATGCCCCCGGACTCAGTCTTTCACTGAGCAGGCTCCATTTGGGGAACCATCCTGTTCTCACATCCTCCCAGCAGCCCAGAATCCTGAAAAACTCTTTGAAACAGGAAAGGGAGCTCGGACATTAGAATGAAACTCTCTCCTGCATCAGGACGGAGGAAGAACATCCTTTACACGGTGGGGAAGCCCGAAGCACCGAAGCAAGGTCCGAGGCTGCTGAAGTCCCAACCTCCTGTTTCCCTATCATCCCTTCAAAGGTCCAACAGGCAAAGATACTGATTCAAAGATCTTCTTGAGATTTTTTAAAGCCTCAAATTGTACAACTTTATTTTTTAATTAAATATTTCCTTGTTGTTCTATTACAGTTGTCCCAATTTCTCGCCCTTTACTCTCCTCCGCCCAGCCCACCCCCACTCCCACAGTTAATTCCCACCTATTGTCCATGCCCATGGGCCGTTCATACATGTTCTTTGACTGGTCCCTTCCTCTTCTTTCCACCACTATCCCCCTCCCCGCTCCCTTCTGGTCACTGTCAGCCTGTTTCTTATTTCCATGACTCTGGTTCTGTTTTGCTCATTTGTTTGTTTTGTTGATTAGGTTCCTCTTAAAGGTGAGTCATGTGGTATTTGTCTTTTACTGCCTGGCTTATTTCACTTAGCATAATGCTCTCTAGTTCCATCTGTGCTGTCTCACAAGATAGGTGCTCCTTCTTTTTTGTACTGCATTGTGTAAATGTACTGTTTTTTTATACACCCATTTCCTGATGGGCCCTGCTGGGATTATACCCTAAGGATCCTGAAACACTAATTCAAAAGAACCCATACACCCCAATGTTCATAGCAATGTTATGTACAATAGTTAAGTACTGAAAACAGCCTCTAAGCGTTCTGTCAGATCTGTTCCTAATGAGATGTGGGTCAAATCAAATAGTGCATTTAATAAGCAAATGTATATATCTATATGTATGTATGTATATATGTATACTCATATATCTGTATGTGTGCATATATGTGAATATACGACATGTGATTTTCAGATATCTCTTAAAATAACCTTATAAGGCAGACTTTACCCCTCATTTTGCAGGTGAGCAAATGGATTATAAATGGCAGCCTGAGAGGTATGGATGGATTGTCTGTCTCACTTATCATTAGAGTAATATAGAAGGGCCTTTTTTATACTGATTACGTGTACTATACCTAATCTTTTCTAGCACAAACTGTGGAAACCCTTTCCTTTTGCCTTCTTTAGATGCCTCTGAGTTACTGCCTAACCACAGGTTCAGGACTCTACAAAGTAGGAACATCAGAGCCATTAGCCTGAGAACCTGGAGTAGCCTGAGGAGGTGAGTCTATTTTCTAGTTACAGCCCATTTTTTCATTCAACTTGATATGGGAAACTTTGAAAAACCTCTGTTTAACCTTTATTTGCCCAGGCCCCAGGGGCCCTAGAGAGAATGATGGGGCCGTCTGGGAGGGCGGGTAGCCGGATAGTGAGGACTGGAACTAGCACCCCCACTGATAGAACAATTATCACATTCTGCTTCTGTATCCCATGTTTGTCATGTAGACAGGAAGACCCCTAATCTATATAACCCCCCAAGAATCCTTTGTTCGGGGCTCAGAATTTGGAGACTGACTCCTCTGGGCCCGTGCACATTAAATAATAAACTTCGTACTCCAGAATCCCTCAGTGTCTGGTTGCTTCATTTTCCTATAACAAACTGATCAATAAATGTGAGCTTGGTCTCTGGTACTGGGAAGAAAAAAGATGAACATGGCCCTGCTTTTATGGCACTCGAATTCCAGCTCCATCCCCTATTGGCCAGCTAGGCTTCAGTAAGTCTTTTCAGCTCCCTGACCCTTCAGTTTCTCATCTTTAAAGAGAATGCTCTCTTTGCCTGTCTGACGCACAGATGTGTGTGTGTGTGTGTGTGTGTGTGTGTGTGTGTGTGTGTGTGTTTAGTAAAATAGTATAAGTAATAGTGGTTATGAGAAAATCCATAGGACATTATTATCATTTTCCTTATAATGTTTTAGTCCCAATTAATCTGAGTTGCTAAATAAATGGTGAATTCAACTTATGCTTTCACTTCCCACCAGAACAGGCAGCGTATGCTTCTTCCTGGAGTGTGGTAGGTGCTTCTCCCTTCTCCTCTCCTGTCATCTCTTCTCCATTGGGGTCTGCAGGGCATGTGTGAGTCTCTCTGCTCTGGGTAACTGCAAAGTTCTCTGCCCTTCCCTTGAAATACCAGAAGAAAGCCCTCAATGCCATTGGCTGGGAGAATCCTCACTGAGCTCCCCTGGGTGGTTTCCTCCACCAATCCTTGAGCTTCCCAAGGGAGGTCCCAGCTGCTACATTGCGGCTACTCAAGAAGAAAAGATTGGCTTTCCATTTCTGGGGTTCCAGTTACTGTCCATGGGTCTCGTGTCAGGCCAAACCACCTGTTTTCAATCAAGTTAATGATACTTAACACTTCAATGTTCTAAGAACTTTACATCCATAAACTTAGTGCTCACAATGACCCTGTATTATCCCATGTGGTGGAGAAAAATGAGACTCTGTTTAACAAACTTACTCAAGGTTAGTGAGTAGCAGAGCTGAACTTTGATCTCAGGAAATCTCTCCCTGGAGTCCAGACTCCTAACCACAGTCATCCTGGCTCTTAAATTAGCTTTCTTAACTGCCAGCTCAGAGTCCAGAAAATCTCCCCACATATAAAGTGCCTAGCAGCATGCTGGCGTTCCTTAATTCTCTGCTGATTTAAATAAAAGTCAGCTCTGAGGTTTCACCTCCTTTGTTCTTAATATTCCAGCCAATTTGACGTTGATCTCTTCAACTTCGGCTCTGTTGAGCCCCAACTTAGATGAAAGACTTGATTGTAGGCACTTTTGTTATGCTATCTCATTTAATCCTCACAACAATGCAGGTATGCTTTGTTTTATTGCTCTTCGCTTTATTGCACTTCACAGATGCTGAGGTTTTTTCCCCAAATTCAAGGCAAGACCTCTACCAGCAAAAAGATAACAACCTCCTTTATTGTAATACTGGCTTTATTGTGGTGATCTGCAACCGAACCCGCAATATCTCTGGGGTAGGTCTGTAATGCCTGTACTTCAAAGTGTCTTTCATCTTTTGTGCAAAGTAGCAGTCTCAGGCTAACTAGCTGGAGATCACGCAGCAAGTGTAAGTTGGTAAATCCAGAAAGCCTGTTCCAAGATGGGTTCCTTCCCACTGCACAGCATCTGCTGTGTGCAGCTGGATGTTCTGAAAGCAAAAATGAAAGGTCACATTCAACCGACAGACTCTGAAGTTACACTAGTTTTGAAGTGAATCATGGCTCAAAAAAGAAAACATAATATGACCTGGAAAACAGGCAGATCTGACTCAGTCAGTAGCAAAGTTCGTCTCTGGAAAACTAAATCAGTCCGGCTCAATTTTCTTCATCATTGCCACAGCCACTGGAGTCTACACACTTGTGGGTGTGTTTGCTGCAGCTTTAAAGAGAATTTGGGGATTGAAGGGTGATTTGCCTAATTGGAGAATCCTGTTACGGGTAGCCAATCAAGGCATGCCCAGACAGAGAGCACCTGAAAAAGCAGGAGACTGGGGCAGAGACAACTTGAGGATTTAGAGATAGTTTCAGGGAGAGATGCAGTGAGAGGTCTTTCATAGTTCAACCAGACCAAAAAAAAAAAAAAAAAGAAACATAGAGCTCTCCCGAATTCTTGGTGTCGACTGAGCCATCTGGAGCTTGAGAGTCCAGGTTAACCACCTGGAAACATTGTGGGACGCCTCTAGACTACTGTAAGTTATGAAACCTTGGCTGGGAAGGGCGGAGGGAGTGCTAACTGGGCACAAACACGCTGAGATGTATTCCAGTGAACACATTATTCAGGAATAGATGCAGAAGTGGCTCATAGGTATTCATTGTAATTCTTTGGTTGCCCTCTGTGGGAAACTACTTCCCTCCAGTTCTTTTCAATGTGGATTGAGTCATATCCTCTTTATTTGCCACAAGCATTAATTTGCCATAACCATTTAAAAGCATTGGACAATTGCTGCCTCATTTTCAAAGGGTTGATTGGGACAGCCTTGCTGAGCTGCTGTCTTACCAAGCGTAGGAGTTCAAGATGAATTTCCAGCCACTGGAACAAAAACTATCCCAAAGAAAGTATGAGTGCATGTTGTCATTGACTAACAGATCTTCATTTTAACTTTTTTCTGAACAATCTGCCACGTTGTTAGTACAGAGGCTTGCAGACTCTTGCAGATCATAAAAGCTTATGATCTATTTGAGGGAACTACATATACACAGAACGGTGTTTTGTAAATGCAAACAGACAATGACAGTTATAGGAAGCAAACAGGCTGATGTTTGCAATGGAGCTGATGAGGCAAGGCAGAAAGTAGATTTGAGCTGATCCTTCTTCGGGGGTGCAGGGGACGGAACGGAAGTCATTGTAGGCAGAGAGAAGGGTGCACACATACAGTCTAGGGGTAGGAGAGCCCATATTTGCCTGGAACCTAAGTTACCCAGCTTGGGGTGAGTGGGAAATTTATCAGGAAGGAAGTATAAATGCCCCTGTCTTTTCTCTAGCTCCATGCTCCCCTGGGTAATCTCATTCAGTCCTTCAGTTGTAAACAATGTCTGTGTGCTGATGATTTCTGGCCTCATAACGCCAGCACAGACCTTTCTTCTGTTTGCAGACTCATTCATCCTATTCCACATCTCTTTTAGGCAGACGTCATTTAGGTAGGTGTTGTCTGACACCATAAAGCAGGGGTGTCAAACTCAGTTTCACCGGGGGCCACATCAACCTTGCGGTTGCCTTCAAAGGTCAAAATGTAATTTTAGGACTGTGTGAATGGAACTACTCCTTACCTGTTAAGCGAGAGCCCAGTGCTGCCTTGGGGTAGAAACAAGGCGTGGGGCGTGTAAAACAAGGTGGAGGGCCGGATTCAGCCTTCAGGCTTTGTGTTGGCCACCTGTGCCATAAAGGATAACAGACAGTTGGAAAATGCAGTCTTCCTTTTTCTGAAGGCTTTACCTGGAAACCACGGAGCAGAATGTCCTATGAAGGAGGTGATCACAGCCAGATGTGCCCAACACAAAGCTGCAGTGAGTCAGGGCAGCGGACGGTGCACTGGCTATTCTGTGCTGGCCCCAGGCAAGGATAAAACCCCTTCCCTTACCTGTAAGTCATCCTCAGGAGCCACTGTAAGTCATGGGCTGCTCTTGGCTGAGGTAGTTGGTCAGGATTACATCTTCTTTCTGACATGAACTGCCACTTTATTTGGAAAGGGAGGAAGGCAATCAGTTGTGAAAAGTCCTGCTTCTCTGATCTTGCCAGCAAGTCTTTTGAATGTACTACTACTAATAAGGCGATATCAACCACAGCAAACATGTGTAGTGCTTGATGCATGTTGGGACTGTTCTAAGTGTTTTGTATGTATTAACACATTTAATTCCCAGAGGCATTGAGGTGAATTCATGATGGCCACCAAATCTTTGATATTTTTTCCCATTGAGATTTGGCCTCTTCTCTTGGAATCTGGCTGGGCTTTATAACTGCTTTGACCAACAAAATATGGTGGAAGTGAGAATGTGCCAGTTATAAACTGTCTCTCAGAACTTGCTCTTGGATGCTCAGTCTCGGGGAAGCTAGACACCATATAGAAAGTTTGAGTACTTTGCTGGAGACACCCCAGGGAGGGGCCTGAGACTCCGTGGGTAGGTAGAGGGACCAGCCGAGCTCATCCTTGAGCTCTTCCTGACCAGGCACCAGACATGGAAGAGAAAAAGCTATCTTGGATCCAGCTACCCCAGGTGACACCACATGGACCTGAGAACTTCTCAGAGGATCTTGCTTAAATTCCTGACCCACAATCTTGTGAGAAAATTTAAATAACTGTTTTAGACCTCTATGTTTTAGGTAGTTTGTATTCAGCACCAGATAACTGGAACAACCATACTATGTCACGAATGAGGTCATTATCCTCATTTTACAGATGAGGAAATTAAAACACAGAGAGGCTCAGTGGCTTGTCCAAAGCTGTACCGTAGGAAGAGGCAGGCATGGAATTCAAGTTCAGGCAGCCCGGCTCCAGAGCCTGAACCAGCACGCTCTACCAGTGCCAAGTCCTGCCTGCTGCGGGCTTCTGAGATACAAACTTCCTTAACCTCACAGGGTCTCAGCCTTCTTTTCCGAAAAATGAAGGGTTGAACTAGATTAAATATCGAAAGCAGAGTTTCTCAACTTGCTTTTTAGCAGGAATATTAGGCCAGATAATTCTTCACTTGACAGTATCCCTGGCCTCTACCCACTCGATGATAGTAGCACCTCCTCTCTGCTGTCCCCTTCTCCCTCTGTGACAAGTGAAAATATCTCCAGACATTCCCGAATGCCCCCAGAGGGGCAAAATCGCCTCCAGATGAGAGCCATCCCAACTTTCTTCCAGGCTCACCTTTGCTGTGCTGTCCCTGGGCAGCATGTCTCCCTCCATGCCGCGATTAGGTACTCTTATCTCTAAAGTGTTTAAAGTGAAGGACACATCGTCTCCGCCAGGACTCCTTCCCTGGCTTCTCTGCTGCTGGGATGCGTTAGCTGCTCTGTAAGGCCTGCAGGCCTTTCCATGGTACTACAGGGGATGTTGAGGTGGCTGTGTCCCTGGTGGCCTGTAAGCTCCATGAGGACAGAGACTGTGTCTTATTTTCAGTGTGTAACACAAGCCTTGGCCAGCTCAGTCTTGGTGCTGAGTAAATTCTTATTTCAAGGAATGAATGAATGAATGAATGAATGAGGCAGTACATTGTAGAATTTTGTGGAGCTTGGGGTTTTCAGTCAACTGGAGCTGGTTTGAATCCTGGCCCTGCCACTTACCCAGAGCATCAAGTTGGGAAAGTTACATAATCTCCTTGACACTCCTCTCTGAAACAGAGCGAATTATTTACCTCATAGGGTGTTGTAAGGAGAAAAGGAGATTATATCTATAAATCACTTAACACATTGACACGTAGTAAATGCTCAGTAAATGGCGTCTTTTACAAAACAAACTGTAATTTAATGCCTGCTCGCTCTTCACGTGCCTTGTTCCTGTTACTACAATTCTGCTAGCAGACTTTGTCCGCACAGGCACTGTTGGAAAGTCTATTTCTCCTTTCCTCAAGACTTCCTCACTGGTGATGTGGACTTTGCTCAGTCCTGGTGTGCAGTTTTCTCAGCACTGCACCAGAGGCCTCCTCACCTCCGTGCCCTCTGACTGACCCGGAGAGCAAGGGGCAAGTCGTCTGAAGCCTTAGAGAGGACTCACAACTTGAAGCTGGAGACGAGTCAAGCTCAGGTGACCAGCTGCGTGCTCCTTACCCTCAGGGGCTGAGGGCCGCACAGGGCACCACATAAAAGGAGGGGCAGGTAGAGCCAGGGAAAGGGGTGACCACGGACAGACTTTGCATAGCTGTGTGGTAGCAAGATGGGCTTGTTGCCCTTCCCTTCACTTCTGGGCGCATCACTATTAATCACTAATAATAAATGTAGCTTCAGGCAAATTAGTCTCTTTGAGCTTCAGTTTCCTCATCTGTAAAATAGGGATAAAAGGGCTGTGGTAACAATGAAATGCTAGAGTATAGAACTCGGTAAATATGGTTGTTCTGTTGTTTGTAAATATTGTTGTAGTGTTATTAGGTTATTATTATTTTCATCATTATCTTTGTGTCTTCAGCACTTAGTCGAGGTATATATTATCTGCTTGATACAAGTCTGTTGAATGGAAATGAGTACAGGAGCGAGTGACCGAGGGAAGGACACAGAAAAAGTTACATAATGATAATCAACTCATTACTAAAACAGGCCAACAAGGCAGGGAGACCTGATAAGAGGGCACGATGAGTAATTCATTCTCAGATGGGAGGTACCTCCAGGCGGTTCAGTGACTGCAGAATGAAACATCCCCGTGAGACAGAGCAGGTGGGGAAGCCTTTGCCGGGAGGCAGTAGGGTCTGAGCCGATCTGTCTAGGACGGGTGGGAGCTGAATAAACAGAAGAAAATGGAGCAGTTATAGGGAGAGGTCCGCCATACTCAGCCCTGGCATCTTAGAGAACACAAACACTGAGAATGTTCCCTTAGGGGGCTGAAGTTTAATTTGGTTTTTGCATCTGGGGCTTAATTCTTGAGGGCCCAGCCCGATCTCAGAGTCTGTGTTGTTCCCGAGGGAGAGTGGGAGGCGGCTGCAGTGCAGAGCCCACACATCTGCAGGAACGCTTTCTTTGTAAACCAGCTCTCTATGACAACCACTGCGTGTGTTCTCGGGTAGGGGCCAGCTGACTCAGGAATTAATCAAACCCTTTTATGCCGATTCTCATGAGCTTTCAGAGGGTCTTTACACAGAACACTTCTAAATGAGTAGGGAATAAATATTCATAGAGGTATTTACCCCACCCCCAGTCCAGAAGGACACTGCTCTCAGAGCTGCTTGCTGCTAAGGGGACTGGCTTTGACCTTTGTGCTTATTGCCTCGAAGAGGGAAATGAGTCAGTCTCTGACCCCAAAGCAACAGAACGTCCTTTTCCTGTTCACGATAAACTTGTCAAAGGCCAAAAAGTGTTGGGGAAGGAGTCAAGGAGTTTTCAATCACAGTACTTGTCTTCAATATGTAGAACAGGATGGCATGCGTATTCTCTCCAAATGACCAGGTTACCCCTGAGGGACCCACATGATTCAGTTTTTCATAACCAACTTTTTATTCACCTGCCTGGCCTGAGCTACAGCTCTCAGCATTCTGATTGGACATTGCCTTTCAGCAATAATAACCCCAACACATGAAGAGTACTTGACAGATTCTGAGGAGCTTCCATCCATATTGTTTGATTTCCTGGACTACCCTGAGAAGAATGCAAGGCAAAGGTAACTTAATTCTCTGCCCAGGTGAGGGACCTGAAGGTCAGAGAGCTAGCTAAGTCACAGAAAGGCAGGGGACACAGAAAGACAAAGGTGGAATTAGAACGCATGGGGTCTGACCCCCAGGTCGGTGCTCTCCCTGGCCCATGGCCGCCACTACCCTTCTGTCATTCACCAGGGTTCGGGCCACTGACGCTGAAAGTTTCATGAGCTCAAAAGTTTGTCTTGATGCCATCAAATAATTTCTGAGTTCTTCATCTAAGGGTCTGAGCAGTTGTGAAGTCCTGTTCTGAAAGAGGTCTCCCAAGGGCAATCCTGCTGCAGGGCACTCTCTGAGACCCAGAGTGACTCCAGTGGACTTGGCGTCTTTGAGACTCATTCCAGTGCCCTTCTGGGTGCCACTAGCGCAGTATGGAACAGCCCGCCCCCTTTGCTCTCTCGCGCAGTGTGTCTTCAGGGCTGCCCCTGGCAGAGGGACCCGTCCGTCCTCCAGCGTTTCCCTTCCCAAACAGGCACTTTCCTGCAGAGCTTGCGAGGGCCAAACGGGCCAGCTGCCTGGAAGACAATGGGATCAGAGCCCTCAAAATTACAAACGCATTGACTCATGGATCCAGCAATCTCACTTCTGGGGACTTTCCTACACATGGATTTGCACATGTATAAATAACAGGACATGTGAACAGCATTGTCCATTGCAGCCTGTTTTGTAATATAGTGAAGACTGAATACAGCCTCAGGGACCAACTATAGAGAACAGGCAGGTACATGAACAATGATGGAACCACATAAACGCTGTACAGCTACACAAATGAGTGAGGACATTCATAGTAAACTCATAGACAATGATTGCCAGCAAAATGCAGAATGCTGTATGTAGTTTGCTACATTTTGTGCAAGAGATGGGAAATGAATATAGATTCATATTCGCTTGTGTTTGCACAAACAGTAGAAGGATACTTGAGGAACTAATACTTTGGCAGTGGAGAATGGGATGGATGGAGTGATCGTAAGGAAGAGGGGGTTAGATTTTCAATGGAACTTTAATATTTTGAATTTTGAAACTCGTTAGTAGATCATCTACTCACATAACTAAGTTCAGCAAACTTGTCCCCAGCAGCCAGCCAAGGTGGGGACTGCCTAGAGATAAATGCATTTGAGCAGAATAGAAACTATTAACCCTTAAGCCATCACCCAGGTAGCTCATCGCGTCTTTGGAACATACTGTCACCTCATGGGAGCTAGTCAGGAGAGAATGTGTCAGCCCAAATGGAGAGATGAGCTGGGCAGGAAGACTGTGATCGCTTGGAGGATTGAGAAGCTGCCCAAGGTTTTTTAATGATTGTGGAATTTTGTGAGATTCAGGGCCTCATCCTCTGGCGCTCGGGTGCGTTCCCAGGTCACCTTCCTGCCGTGCTCTGGTCTGCTGAGTCCTGCGGCCCCGCGACACTGCACTCTCAGAACTGGCAGACCTTCTGAGGCCGTCTCCGCTCTGCTCTGGTCTTGTCGAGAAAGAGGCCTGATTTGACCTGGCTTCTAAGAGTGAGGTCTTGGCACCAACTGCCCCGTTCCACTATCAGGGTGATACCGGAGACCTTAAACCACCCCAAAGGTAAAGAGTTTTCCCATTCAGCAGCCGCCATGTGCCAGACTGCTCTGACCCTGTCCGGGGGAAAAATCAAACCATTCAATCGCACCTTAATTCCCCTTACTCCTAACATAAACCCTGCCCTCCCCAAATTTACCCCTCTCCTCTTATTATTGGTATGAATTCTGTTCAAGAAACTGCCTATGTCTTTGTTTTACTAGAAAAAAAGAATCAGATGAGCCCAGCCTTCATCTGCAGAGCTGGCAGAAAGCCGGAACCATCACTGGTTCCTCTGCGACACCTCCACTTCTCTGGGGCGAGGGGAGAGTGTGGGAGTCAATTTGTCATTCTTAAAATTTTCCTAGAGCAGTGAAAATAAGGTAGAAAATAGCTGATTTTTCTTGCCAAGTGAAAAGAGACTTACATTCCACGGCTTAGAACATCTCCAAGGTGATTTCATTTGTCAGGAATTTTGAACCCGGTGCTCCGAGGGCCCATGAGCACCCACCCGGTAAGTGCGTGCGGGCGGCACCAGGCACACAGGCACCTTTGGACTCTCCCTGTGGGAGTAATAGAAGCACAGAAAGTGCCGGGGGGCGGGGTTGCTGAGCAAAGAGGCTTCATTTGGCCTGTCTGCTCCGATCTTCAGTTACTTCTACCGTGAATGACAGAGAGGGAGTTTTAACTGGTTTGGCTTTTTCCTTTTTCCAGATAGAAGAAATACTTCTTTTGCTTCATTTTGCTTCTAGGTAGGTCAAAGGAAGACAACTTAACAGAAAAAGCTCCGAATGGAAAGCCTAGGCTCAGATCCAGGCCTCACCCACAGATGGTCTGTGGTTGATTTCACCACAGTCTGCGGGCCTCAGTGTCCCGCCTGGGGAATGGGTAGAATGAATGTTTTGAGGGCTTGAAGGATACAAACATATCATGAAAAGAAATGAGCTGGTTCTTTACCACGTTTTCCTCTCTCTTCCTGTCTTCCCATCTACCCCATCTTCTCTGTGATATTTTAGCTGCCCCTTAAAAACACCCTGTGGGAAAATACCTGTGTGAAAGTACAGGTCTTGAAGGAGCTCACTGTTTGCAATAGGTAAGAAGAAAAGCACACACTGATTTAAACAAAGGCTGAGGAGAAACCAATGCTATACCATCAGCAAGAATGAAGCCCTGTGGGAGGACAGTGAGTCCCCCGCCCAGGAGCCCACAGGGAGAAATCTCACTGGGGCCTGGAAGGTGGGGAGTCAAGACCTTGGAGTTGGGTGTTAAAGGTAGGGTGCCGCCTTCGGGGCAGGCAGGAATGTGTGCAATGGCCAAGCACAAGACAAGGAGCAGAGAACTGTGCTGGGTGAACAAAGCCTTCCTGCAGGCAGGACCCAGTCCCTTGGCTGCCGCTTTGTGGCCCCTGGGCTAGCAGGGTCTGAACACACAGAGGGTGGGAAAGGAGGAATGGCAGGAGCCCGAGTTCCCAGCCAGAAAGAACAGCAAGGTGCACAGCATGGGCAAGGGGGACGGGCAACTTGGGGGGAGGCAGTGGGAGTGCTGAGCAACCCCCCGCTCAGATTAGCACTTGGCCTGTGTGTCTCAAAGCAAGGAGTCCCAGTTGAGAAGGCCTCAGTCCCTCCGAGGCCCGAAACTGTATATGCTGGTATTGTTTTTTATTTTTGTCACTACTGTCACCAGGTAACTGCACGTGGGAGCAGGGCCTTTTTCTGGGTCTGCCCAAGTATGCCCACGCCTCATTCCTGGTGCCCCTCAAACGGGCCAGCCTGAGTCTGCCAGCACCCTGGCTTCCAGCTACGGGAATGGCCTCTGAGGGTGTGGGCTGCCTTCCTCACCCTTGAGGCCTAGGCCTGGCGAATTAGCTCACTGACCTTTACTCTTCCAACGCCTGCTCAGCTGCATGGCTTATCGTTCCTCATAATAACACACACATCTAGAAACCTGTATTCGGTGCATGTCTGGGTAGGAATCAGGCTAAGGTGATAGTTTTAATCAGAAAAGTCCCTGCTTCTTTAGAGTTGAGGCACCTGGAGAGCTGACAACACCTCGCCCTTTATTTGTATCATTAACCACCTAGGAAGTGTGCTCCCGGGCAAAGAAAAGCATAGTGGAATCTTAACCTCTGTATGTACAGTTTTATATATATATCGGGTTGGCCAAAAAGTTCATTTTGTTTTTTCCGTACAATGGCTCTAGTAGTACTTAGTTGTCTTTACCATCATTTGAAACAATTTTGTTAGATTGTATTGTAACAGCTGTCATATCAGCATGCATTTAAAAAATCAAAATTCGTGAATTTTGGTGTAGCCATTTTACTATTGAAGATGGAAGAAAATACACATTTTCAGCATATTATGCTCTATTATTTCAAGAAAGGTAAAAATGCAACTGAAATGCAAAAAAAAAAAGATTTGTGCAGTATATGAAGAAGGTGTGACTGCTCAAATGTGTCAGAGTGGTTTGCAAAGTTTCATGCTGGAGATGTCTTGCTGGATGATGCTCCACAGCTGGGAATAGACAGAGATCGGATCAAGACATTAACTGAGAACAATCCATGTTATGCCCCACAGGACATGGCCAGCATACTCAAAATATCCAAACTAGTAATGTTATTGGTGTAATGAAAAATGCATCTTTTATTTTATGGCAAAACCATACAGATTTTTTTTTTTTTTTTGCCAGTCCAGTACATAATCTTCTCTCAGAAAAGACTGGCTCTGGGGAGAGAATCGGATTACACTAATACCTGAGGAATTTGATGACACATTCATTGAACACACTTCCACTTGAAGCATTGCCTTGTTTCAGCTGGGGCTGTAACCAGCAACTTACATTTCACAGTCATCATTAGTATTTCTGCTATGCTAAGGGGTCAAGGAGTTCAGTTTGTTTTCAAGACCATACTGTCTTGCTTAGTTAGAGAGGCTGAGTCTACAATAATGAGGTAACTGGATGGAAAGGGGGTAGACTCACTTCATCATCTGGAAGATTCCTGGGAGTCCCTGAGTATCTGTTTTATAAACAACATATCCAGAGGACTTCTGGAACTTTCACATTTTATCTAAAAACTTCTTTGGAACCTGTGGTGCTGCATCCTTGCTGAACTTGGGAAATTCCCTCATTTCCCCCTGTTCTGGGGAAATACCCGCACTTGAGGTGGGCTGGCAGCAGTTGCTCTAATTTGTTCTTTAAGGAGAGTGAGGATGAAAGCTTGTTTTTGTTTAGGGTCTTGGCGTGTTTTCACTGGAACGCAGGAGAAGAAGGGCAGGAGGAAATGGAAGGAGGCCACAGGCGGTGGCGGGTGCAGGGAATGGCCGCACAGGTCCCCTGCGAAATGAGCCTTCATTTGTCAGCCTGGACATGGAGGTCAACGCGAAATTTGGAATTCTCTTATTGTCATGGAGGAGCCCGACTGGTGGGTCATCGGAGTATGTTTGTCATCAGTATGTGGGCACCAGGGTGCTGTCTTTAGTTAAGATCTTTTTCTGGCTGAAGGCAGGGAGGGTTGTTCTTTCCAGGTGTTTTTAAGGCTGAGTCCCTTAAGTGATGGAGGTTTGTTGAGATTTACATGTCCCACACTGTCCAGGGCTTGGAGTGGGAATGAGAATAGAAGAGTATAAGGCGAAGTCCTTACTTTTAGTTTAAATTCCAGGGAAGACTCAAGATTAATACATATTCCTCCCTTCCACAAGCATCTGTGAAGCATTCTGTGAGCAGCACTTCACACTGGTGGCTATAGCTTATCTGCCCTTTCAGATTATAAACTCTTTACCTCTTACAGGCACTTCCAAGACAGATTATGGTTATATGGGTAAGTTAGAGGCACACAAAGTGCTACAAGGCAATATGGTAAAATGCTAACACGACGCAGAGGAGAGTCTATGGATACCAGGGTAACTCCCTGAAAGGTGGTTGCAGAGGAGAGAACCTAAGCGGAAGGGTGGAGAGCGAGAAACCCAGATGTGCTTAGGAACACGAGGAGTGAGGTCACTGTGGCAATGAGGAGGCCTTGACCCGGATGGTGGCAGCGAGAACATAATTAAAGGGGACAGTGGGAGAGACTGTAAGACAGTGTATTGGTGGAATAATGTATTGCTTGGAAATGAAGTATATGTGGGGGCCAGGGCAAGACAATGGGAGGAAATACCATTCAACTTCAAGTTGAAACCTTAAGTACTTGGAAAATATGGTACATTCATAGAGCATTCAGTAACAGAAGCACGCACACACGCATGCACACACACACACGTGCTGTTCAACAATGACTTTTTGACATAATGAGATTTAGGTACCAGTGGGACAGCTGAGTGGAGAAATCCTAAACATGGAGAAAAAAATATTAGTCTAGAGCTTATGAGACGGGATGGAGCTAGAGATAAATATTTTGGAATCTTCCTTATGAAGATGATGAAGTTTGACAGTAGATAACGTTACTGAGGAGGTGGTGCTGGAGAAGAAAGCCCCGCTGAAGGAAAACTTGGGAGAGTATTTGCACTTAGGCTGTCAGGTAGAGAAGACCCTTTTGCAGATAGAGAGAGCATAGGAAAACGAACCAGAAGGAAATGTGCAGTAACAACCCCAGTGCAGCCGAAGGCCAAAGACAGTGCGGCTAAGAGAATCTGAAAATTAACACATCATCAAGCAATCTCCAACGAGCAGTTTCAGTGAGTGGGGGCAGGAAGCCGAGGTCAGGACACAAAAAACGGTTAAGTGTAAATGAGGGATGAGGAATTAATGACAAGTCATGAAGGAAATCCCTTCCATCATTTGGGCAGGGAAAGAGAGGGTTTGGCTGAAACAGCACTAATGAACTCAGAATGTATCAGCGGCTGGTGACCTTCTGAAACACTGCTTGAGGACATGGTTTCCCATATAGCCTTATACCCCAGGCCTCTCTCCCACTCCGGCAGCTGGGCCATGCTGTCTATACTGTGCTATAGCAGATAAAAGATTTCTCAGAACGTCATGAATAACTTTGGAGAAATACAGCGTTCCCTGGTCTTATTACTAGAGGAAGTGCCATATAGTTGATGAAGGAGAAGGGTTGAAGGGGAAGCAAGAGGTGTCTAACATTGTATTTCCTGAGAAATGGGCCCTCCTCCCTGTAACACTGTGATGGTTGATGTTATGTGTCAACTTGGCTAGGCACGATTGTTTGGTCAAAAGCTAGTCTAGCTGTTGCTTTGATGGTATTTTTTTTAAAGATTTGATTAATATTTACAATCAGCAGACACTAAGTAAAGCAGATAACCCTTCATTGTGGGGGGTGGGCCTCATATAATCAGTTGAAGGCCTAAAGAGCAAAAACTGAGGTTTCCCAAAGAAGAAGGCATTCTGCACCCTGACTGCAACACAGAAACCGTACCTGACTTGATTTTCCAGACTTCAGATCCAAGACTGCAAGACCAACTCTTACCTGAATTTCAAGGGTGCTAGCCTGCCCTACACATTTTTGGGCTTGAAAGTCCCCGTAACCACATGAACCAGTATATATGGTCTGTCGAGGAGGTATTCAGACATATAATATGAAAATAGAGATGTTTATTAAAGAAGATACAAGATACAAGAAACATTGTACATAGGACAATGATGCCTCAGTCCCCTTCAGAATAGGCATCTTAGGACCTCACACAGTTTTCCCAATCACCATCAGCTGCCCCACTGTATATTCCTGAATCTCATCAATGGTCTGAATCTCTTCCCTTTCAAAGGTGATTTTAGTTTGGGGAAAAGCCAGAAGTCACAGGGCACCAAATCTGGGCTGTAGGGGGCTGAGTCACTTGGGTAATTTGATGTTTTGCCAAAAAACTCTGCACAAGACATGATACATGAGCAGGCGTGTTGTTGTGAAGAAGCTGCCAATCACCAGACATCCATGACTGCAACCTTCTGAATCATGCCAATAGTTTCTGCAGAGGAATGTTCAAGCTTAACGCAAAATTTGGTGCAGATTCGTTGCTCTACTTGCTCAGACATTTTAAATGCGATGGCCACACAATACACATGCTCACTCAATGTCATCTACTGCTCCCATTGACTAGTACAGTGAAGTCATTATTCACACATGTGCACTCCAGTCCACTCTCCTTGGCTGTCAGGTTATACTGATGTTGCACAAACTGTTCTCATTATATTAACAATGGCTGCACTTTTTCTGGATAGAATATATGTGTGTATGTGTGTGTGTGTGTAAAATCTCCTACAGGGTATTGTTTTTGTGGAAAACCCTGACTAATATGAGCTTATTCAAACTCCCAGGGAGGTGTACAGAGAATGTGAGAGCAATGCAATATAAAACCCTAGAAAAGTAATGGTAACTGAAGTGAGTGAAGCAGGAATGGGAGAGGCAATGATGAATTAGAGACCCAAACTCCTTTTAAAAGGGGTGAGTTCTACTCAACCCCAGGCAAGTGTTGCCATTTGGAAACAGAGTCTGGTGTTATCAGACAATGTGATTAAGAGAAGCCAAAATCCGTATTATTGTGGGAAATCACTACAGGAAGGGTCTTGTAGAAGAGGTAAGTTTTGAGCATTCCCATAGAAGTATGACCTACACGGAAGTGTAGGAAGTGCTGGGTTTGAAGCCATTCGAAATAATCACAAGCTCCCTACCCACCTACCTACCCACCCACACACCCAGGGACCTCTCTGCACAAAGAGGAAAATATATCCCATGAGTCTGAGCCTCTTTGAAGAAAACAGATGATTCTAACTCTGGTTAACTGAGAACTTTGGTTTTATTGAATCACCAGAGTGTTTTCCTGTCTCAATGCTTAGGGGAAAGTGGGGAGTGAAGAGGGCTCACCTTCCCATTGACTTCATTTATGTTTTCAGTTCTGTGAGATCTATTTTCGGAATCCTTTAAATAAACGGAGTTTCATAAAGATAAGGTAACTTCATGAAACTTCAACTCAAGTTATTTCTGTCTGGCTACTTTGAAAGGGAATCAAAGCTGACAAAGCAGAGACAAGAACTAACGAACAACAGAGGTGAGAAGCAAGCCTTTGCACGTAGGAGGCAGGCTCTCATGGAACGTGGGGTTATGGGGCAGGAGGTGTGGATGTGATCGCAAAATTGTAGAGCAGTTTTTTCCCTCAGGAGAAAGTTTCAATGAAACAGACTCACCTGTCGTTGAAAGTGACAGGAATGCAGGTTAGCGCTATAGAACCATAGAAAGTTTGACGGATTTTTTTTTTAAATTTCAAAAAGATGCTAATTGCCAAGAATATATTTCTCCCTGCTTTTCAGTGCATTCTGATGTTAGAACAAATTTGATGATTCATGTAACAGAACAAAAATATGTGTTATTACATAAGAGAAGGGAAATGATTAAACTATCACTTGAGTGCCTCTCATTTCATAGTTCATTATGCAACATGTGGAATACCTTGAAGTCTCCTATTCTCTTCATAGTGAAAAATGTCCTTTGGCTGAGATCGATTCGGGTGAACAACTTATACTATAAATCCAGCACAAAAAATAATAATTATACTCTAATTCTGGACACTTGCCCTGAAATGTGTTGAGTGCCAGATGCCACTGGGAACATCAAAAAGAGACAGTAATTTCTAGCGCAGCAAGTGTAGCGCTCACGGCTGATGCCACCAGCTGCGGGGCCACTTGGCTGCAGATGAGGGCTCTGTGAGGTGTGCTTTGCTGGGGCTCATCTTTCACCCTGTTCTGCTTGCTCTTCTACAAGATCACAGAATGAAATAGGATAGTGCAACGTTGGCTGAAAATCAGAATCACCTGGGGAGGTGTAAAATACATATTGATGCCTGGTTTCTGTCACCAGGAACTCTTATTTAATTGGTCTGAATTGTGGCCTGGGCATCAGGGTTACTTTCAAAGCTCTCAAACTATTTCTAATATGCATCCCACACTGGATGCCAGAGCTCTTTTACAGAGCTCAGTAAGTTGCAGGTTACAGGATGACAGAGCTTGAGGAGAACTAATTCTGTGCTTTATAGATGAGGCAACGGATACTCAGAGAGACCAAGTGATTTGCTGAAAGTCACAGAACTTATGGATAGCAAAGTAGTGATTAGAACCCAACCCAATGTTTTTCTATAGTACTCTACACAGAGACTTTGGTTGACTGAGAAGAAATTAGGGACTTAAAAATGTTTATGAAGTTGTTAGAGTATTATGTAAGTAGCTACCCATTCCCCTCTACACAGGACCCACCACAGGACCCAAAAAATGCTGTTCTTGGTTGTTGGGTATCAAGATCTAGATGAAACTGGGTCTCCCAGCCTTCCTATCTTTGGGCTCCCTGTTTGAAGTTAAAATGCTTTCTAAGATAGGCAGATATCGACAAAGGTTCATTAATAACCTGTGTGAGTAAGCTCTGCCCTTTGGAGAGGTACTTTGTCTTCACAGACTGCTGTGACTGCCTATTGCTTAAAGGAACCCTCCTGGTTTTTTATCCTGAGCTAGTCAATCCATTGGTCCACAGTGGAGATGAGCAGGTACTAGAGATGAGGATATTTGCTGGCTGCTTTGAGCACAGAAGATACGTGACATCGTTGCTGCTCTCAATCAACATTTGCTCTAACAGAGGGATAAGACATCACAGTGGACATCTATTCGTCCATGCCCAGCATCTCTTGGGGAGCCACCCCTCTCTCATTCCCACCTCCAGACTTATGCTGAGACTAAGGAATGGGCAAGCAGGGCCAGCTGCATCAAACAGGGACAGTCTGGAGGCTTACAGGGGCTGTGAAAGAGAGGCTCCAGTCTGTGGAATGACACCAACTTTCTAGGCAACCAGCACCGAGGCGGGAGAGACAGGGGCATTGCCCCACTGGCGCTTTTTGCGCCCCTGGATTCAGCCTTGCCTAAAGTTCACTGGACTCTCCTGAAGGCCCAGGACATCCCAAGTCCATAAACTAAAAGCTCCTCACCTCCTTTTTTTCTCTTGAGCTAGTTTAAGTCGGGTTTTTCTCCTCGTCAACTTAAAGAGTCCTGTAGGGTTGGGCGCTTTATCTCAGGCCACTTGAACTGTTCGGACAATCTACTCCCATGTCTTCTGGACGTCAGACCCAGCTGAGGGTTTTGGCCAGCATGAGTGGTGATAACTTGGCTGTGCTGCCAGACCCGTCTAATGGCTATTTTAAGGTCAAGTTGTTTCCAGAAGCCAGTAGAGAAACTGGTGGGGACATTTGTTTGGTGACTTGTAACTCAACTTGATTTTCACTAATAACACCCTCTTTTGATGGGGCTCTGGCATCACAATAACCATTTTTGATGAGACAGTTCACTTCCCTGGAAAATAAACTCACCACCTGTCTGAATACTAACCAGAGGACCAAATTGGGGGCGGCTTTTAATTCTTTGGCTGTTAGCACATATATGGGATGTAGTTGAATATATGACTTGGGACTTCAGCTGGCCTTTCAGTCCATCCCTCTGTACTGCAAACTGACCCATAATCACAGGCGTGTCACTGATGGGGTTTCTGAGCTGGCAAACTCAGTCTATGTTAGGGGACCAGAAAAGATGAGAAATATATTTGGAATGTAGTTGATACTTCAAAAGATTACCAAAATACTTACCATAGGAATTATTAGGAGTTTGTTGTCTTTCTTTTACTCATTTTGGGATTTAGAATTGTGTTGATTTTAAATTATGTATCAGTAGGGAGTGAGAGATCCACCATAATTTAGCCTCTAAAGATTTTAATCTATCTAAATAACAAGTAGCATAAAAGCAAGACTGAAGAAGTAAAAGGTATACTTGCATGGGGAATGAGGTTCCAAAGAATGGGGGAGCAGGAAAGAAAGAGGCATAAACTCTTTAATCAGTTTAGAATATAAAACAGTTCTTGGTAAAAATGTTCTCAAAATGTGCAAAAGGTTTGTAATCATTCTATGCAGAAAGAGAGTCTCAATTCTTTTGTAAACAGTTTCAGGTTTCAAAGATTCTTTGGCTTTGTAATTTATTTAAAACATCAGTTGCTTCATGCACTGGCCTCAAGCACTCCTTGCTAAGTTATTTATGTGGTACTCGACTGTAGCTGCAGGGTTATATCAAGACACAGCTGTATAAACAGAGACTATTAACCTATTGGTTGGGTTTAGCAGATGCTTCAGTCTGTTTAAATCTACTGACATTTCAAATTACAGTGTTTCCAGATTCTTTGCAGAACAACCACTGAAGGTGACAGGAGTCCACTTTAGGACTAAATAGCCCTAAAGACAACATTACATGCACATTCTAAAGAATGCCCACTGCAGAAGTAGGGACTGCCTTCTGCTCACATTCAAAGTCATGGAAATTGCACAGGTGGCGGGAGGGAGTCAAGATGGCTCAGAAAGGAAAGAGGTTTCACATAGTCTTTATGTTAGTGATACAGACGTGTATTTTCCACAGAGAGTGCATGATTAATAGTAGTAACTTATTGGCCAGTTGTGAAATATTGGGTTCCCCCCTTCTATATTATTTCTTAGATAAGCTTTTAGATGACTGTTTTTGTTTGGCTTCCCTGAAGAAGACACAGAGATGAGACTGAATTTAGATAGCTATTTGGGGGTAAGACATCAAAAAGTCCCCCTTAAGAAGTGGGAAAAGTGAGATGGGGAAGGGAGGAAAGCCAAAACTAAGTGAATGACCACTGTGGGCTTCTGTAGCTCAGTCCTACTAGAAATCTTCAAGTAACTGTGTAGACTGAGCTTCAGAGCTTTCCCGGGGAGGGTCATGGGAGTTGGGATATTTACCCATCAACTCCCCACTCAACGGCTGAGGGTTGCTCCTGGGGTAAAAGGAAAACAGCTGGGTGATTTAGCTGAGAAGCTGTCAGGGGGAAAAGGAAGGAGTCATCATCATTGGAAGAGAATGGATAAGGGAAATACGGGTTGGAGCGTTGATAGGGTCAGCCATGCTGATTGTTTTTATATACTTGAAAAACATAGGTTAGCTATGAGAAATTCTATTTCTTTTCTCCATCAAGAAGAAAAGACTATCTGACTATTTCCTAAAAGATTTCAGTGGAATGATTTGGGGCAGGTTTGCTAGTCACGCCCTGTGGCACCATTAACATGGCGCATGAGCAGTACAGGAAGAGGAGCTCAGTTAAATTATCCGAGTGCCTCTCTGACAGGGAACACTGTGAAGCCATTAACATCATATTTTGGAATTTTTAATAACATAGAATGCTAAGTGAATGCTACTGTTAAGTGAAGAAAATTATGTTATGAAATTGTGATTTTAGTTACAGGAGAGAAATATTTTTACATAGAAAAATAGACTAGTAAGAAATATATGAACACATTAATGGTGTTTATCTCTGGGTGGTGAGATCAGTGGATAATTCTATAACTTTTTATACTCTATTTCTCAGATGTTCTACAATGAACATTTTGACCATTTTTTTTATGTAACGTGATTTATGGTTTTCCCTGTATCATTAGTGTGAGTGGGAAGCCTGCTGGGTAGACAGGTGAACTTACTTTTGAGCTTGTTGGTTTGAACACAGCAGGCAGGCTGTTCCCCAGGTCTGTCTTTTCTGCCCTGTTCCCCAGGGCAATCTGACAACTTGTGGGTGCTCATTTCAAGGTTAGCTCATGAGCCTGTTTCTGCATGAACTCAGAGACCAAGAGGACTGTTCCTAGATGGTTTCGTCCAGCAAGACTCCCGCAAGGGCTGTAGGGAGGCAGCTGCTGTTACCTGCTTGGGTCAGAGGAGACCACCAAGGAAGGCAGTACCTGGGAGGGTTTATCCATGTGTCCCTTTTGGGGTCAAACTGAGGAGTACATTGTCCTGGTTCTGTTTTATATCAATCTATGGTTCTCAGTTTGTAGCCATTTAGGCTAGTGGTGGTCACAGGGCAGTGCATTCTTAGCCCCATCTGAGAAAAAGCATGTTGCTAGGAACAGTAGAGGAATATAAGAAGGAGTATCCTCAAGGAGGTAATATTCTAAAGGGAAGGTAATACAATCCATTGGAAATTATTGCTCATATAAAGAGGATGTGATTGAAGACCCATGTAGCATTCAAATAAAATGTGTTAGCAGTTTGGAAAATGGTTGGGGAATGCTCTAGGAAGGAGTCACTGTGGACTGGAGGGACTGAGAAAGGCCTTCTAGAGAAGGTAGTGCTTTTAATAATTGATCAATTGTAAAATAATGAACATTCACCTAACTCAGTAGAGTTTTTGTCTTGTGTCATAGGCAGCCCTGAGTATTTAGAATTCTCTTTTTTGAAGAAACTGTCTTTTTAAAAAGATTTAATTTCTTTTTAGAGAGAAGGGGAAGGAAGGGAAAAGAGAGGGAGGTTGTCTCTTGTATGCACCCCAACTAGGGACCAAACCCACAACCCAGGCATGTGCCCTGACCTGGAATCAAACCAGCGGCCTTTTGCTTTGTGGGACAACACCCAACCAACTGATCCACACCAGTCAGGGCCTGAGTATTTAGAATTCTGATCATGGTTCTGTCTCAGATTCCCTGTGTGTCATCAGGAGTGTTTCCTGGCCCATAAAATGCCAGTGCTAACAGCCACCTGCCCCGTGGGCACGTTATGTGAATAACTGATGGTAAACATCCTGGGTAAACTTGGTGCTGTTGCTACTAGCTTAAATAATGTCAGATGCTTAAATACAGAGACAGGCACCAGAGGGTTCCTGAAATATAAGACTATGATTGTGGTAGAAAGCTCAAGGATGCTTGACATGGAGTCCAGACTTAACAAGTTGATTCAGGAGGAATTTCTCTTCTTGAGTATTCAGCTAGTCACAAGCTGGATATAGAGAAGTAGAGTCAATTGGGGACTATTTATTCAGTCCCTCATGTATGCTTAGCACTAAGCTGGGTAACATTAAGAGTTTTTAAAACAGCATTAGCAAGAGTGTTGTTTTGGTGAGCTTATGGCACACAAATCTGACCTGGAAGCTGTAAATCCTCAGGCATGCAGACATTCAGCTCGATTTGTAGCACAGAGTTTAGAGAGCCCTTGGGAAGAACCCTCAGAGGGGTTTACTCTTCCCCAAAGATTTGATTCATTACTGTATCTAATTCATCACGTCTTTGAGCATAAGATCCCCTTTTGCACTTCTTGTTCCATTAATCTGAAATGCATTCAAGTGAATTGGAAACCATGCACCATAAACAAACAAACAAACAAACAAACAGCACTGCTCCCTGTTCAAACAGAGAGCACACCTTTCTTTATGCCGACCTCTGTTTACAGTGTGGCTGAACCACCCCCACACACCAAGCTGCATACATTTCCCCCAGGGCCAGCTCTCCTGCCCTTTGAGACTGGGGCAGTCTTGCCGACTAAAGGCATGAGAAGAGGTCAAGGTTCACTCGGTCAGTTATGGACATTAGGAAGGGCAGTGCTGCTATTTTTGCACAACAGTCTATCATTCTACACAAGGCTTCAAACCACCTGATAAGAGACTTATAATGAATCTTGAGGACAGAAACAATAAGCAAACAATAAAAATGAGGCCAGAGGAAGTCAGTAATAAATATTTCCTTGAGGTGATATTTGCAACACTTTTGAAAATATTGACTCAATAAGTATGAGGCTGAAAAACAAACCTGTTTTATAGCTGGAACAACCATGTATGTCATTATTGTGCTGGGTATTCTCTTCAAGAGTGTTTTGGTGGGTGTTTTTGTTTTATTTTGTTTCACTAACCATGGGATCTAGCATATGAACACTTTTTATATGCAACCTATAGTCTTCCTTGGTAGTTGTCTTCTTCTGTGCTTCATCTAAATTCATAAAGGGCTTTCTCTTCTGGGTCATAACAGCCTTTTCTCCCAGTGATTGGAAACATAAGGAAACAAGATCTACATGTGATGACCCATGGCCTTGTGGAAACAATCATTGTATTTTAATATAGAAATGTGCTGTTTTCTTTTCCCTTCCCCTCTTTTTTTGTCTGCATTTAAAGGACCTGATATAAAGTTCCATTTTCTTGAGAGAGTTTCTGTCAGGGCCTTGTACCCCACAGAAAGACAGACTAACATTTAGTTTGTTAATTTTCATACTATGGGTGGGCAAAAATTATTGTAAAAGTGCAGGAAAGAGAAGAGGCAAGTGTCTTGGAGGAAGCTGCATAGTAAAGAGGAAGTTCTCTTGAGATAGAAGAAGAAAGAGGTCTATGGATTTTAGGGGAGGGAATGTGTTTCTCCTTTGTCTCAGGAGTCCAAGGAGTGGCCAGTCCTCAAGGGCAATGGTTGTATGATGTACCTGAGGAGATGGAAACATGTTTCCTGGTCTTCTCAGGCCTGGAAGCACTTCCTGTGCCTCAAGCGTGGACAGAGCAGCCATCCTAGGGGTAGTGTGTGTGTAACAGCCCATCAGGGTAGAGCTTTCCAGTGAAAACCAGGTTGATTCATAGGAAACAGAAAGATGTGGTCCTTCTTGCACATCCAAATAAAAGGAGCAGCTCGAAGCATTTTCATCCATGACCCACATTAGACTGGCCTTTGCATATAACTCTATACCTCTGAATCTCTACCTAGCTCATGCAATCCAGATTTGGTGGAGCTGAAATTTACTTAATCTAGGACCCTTTCTTTAAACAAAAGGAAAACAAGGTTAAAAACATAAAATTGGCTGGAGACTCTTGGAAGAACCTTATACAATTGAGTCAACCTGAGCTTAAGGTTCATTAGTTAAGTAATAGATCCTCCTCAGCTAGCGTTTTTACATTTTGTCCTAGTTAAACTGGTAGAAGTTCTCTTCCTCACCAGCCGCGGACTTCCTTCCTTCTCTTGAAGGTAATTGACACTTCCTGTTTCTTCAACTTTTCACACTATCCAAACCAACAAGGCTCTGAAAATGGGTCCTTTACAGGATTGATTTGTTTGAAGGCTTACTCTCTCCCTTAACTAGGTTACACAACCAGGTGTTCGCCTTTAATTTTTTAAAAACTTTTATTGAAGAATGAAAGGCTTCACTGCTCTGGTAATTGCTCCCCCTGCCAAGTCTCACCCTTCCCCTTCTATGTGCAACCATTTTTAAAAGAAGATTTTGGCATCAGCCAGCTGTCCAGAAGATTGGGAGGAGGAAGGAAGGAGACTTCCCGTCACACCCCACTGGAGCTGTTTATCTGATCCTGAAGGGAGACTGATTTGCTCTCCGGATGATATGCGCAAGCGCAGCTCTCAGTCTCTCTTCATGAGAGGCACAACAGGTTTTCCAAGGTTGATTGACTTTCTCAGATTCACATAAATAGTCAACATCCTCTGAATCCCTACAGTGGAGAGAGGGAGAAAGATAGCAGAGGCTTTTTTTGTGGACTTTGCTAGAGAAAGTGCTAAAAATCTAATTTCACCAAGAGAGAAGATCATTTCACTGAAGACATACAAAAAACTGCCATTGATTTCAAAGAAAATTCCAAACATTCAGAGTTTGGTGTTTATGCTACTCACTCAGACATTTGGTCTTACTTGAGAAAGGAAATCTCATTGTTTAGAAATTAGACCTCATGTATATTTAATGAAAAATACCCCAAAATGCTTAAAGGTATAGTACTTTATGTATAAAATATTGTTTTACCTTAGTTGACATTTTCTAATCTTCTTTGCTTTGCGCATATAAATAAAGAAACAGCAGAATCTTGCAATAGAAAAGGAAGAACTTATATTGGTTTACCACATTTGGGTTTTATGACTGTGCTTTTTTTATTCCTTCTTTAAAAAATAATTGAAAATCTCAAGTCTTCAGAAGAGGATTAGAAGTCTAAGAAACAGCCATAACCTAAGGTGAAAGAGCAGGAGTCAGGAGGCCTGCAGTCTCGACCCCTTTGGCCACTGGCCAACCAGTTGGAGCACTTGGTCCACATCACTCAGACTCTCTCTGCCTTGACTTATCATTAGTGTGATGAGAAGCTGGGCTAGGTCATCCCTCAGGTCCTTTCCAGCTCTAGTGCTTATTTAATGATTATATTCTGAGAATTCTAGAGCCTTTACATAACTCACAAGGCTAAGAGTGCACCTGGGAGACACAGGGGCCTCCGTGGCACTCTCATCACGTAGAACTAGTCAGGTTCACAGAGATACTTCAGCCAAACTATGGGAATGGTCTGTTCAGACACAGACTGGGGAGAGCTAATAGAATTTGTCATCCCGACCACATAGGCCTTGGAATGGGGCTTGATAAGTTAGCTTGACTTTTGGTTAGAATGCAAGCATAAGGAAAAGTGTGCTGAAGGGAGACCTAACAGCAAGGGGGGCGGGGCAGCTGTGCCACAAACATCACCTGTCCTTTGGCTAGGTCACTTGCCTCTCTGGCACACTGTTTCTTTATATGTGTGAAGTGTGGGTTGTAAGATCAGCTCTTCCTTGCTCAGCAGCTTTTGATAAGATGAAATACATATGGAAGTAAAAAGTTTGAAAACCATACTATGGCACATAAATAGGACTGTGATCAGATTTGAAAGGTGTTACACTCCTGTGCCTGGACTAGGGAGAAAGCAGGGACAGGGGATTTCAACACCGGGTGAAGCCTGGGAGGCCATGGAGGAGGAGGGGCAGGTCAGGTAAAGGGCAGGACTGGAAGAACAGTGAAGACTGGGGGAGGCTCCTGGATGCAGTCAACTTCAGGCTGGGCTCTTCGGAAACCCCAAGCCCACTATGTCCACTTCCAAAAACGGTCTGTTTACTGACGGCATGTCCTTACTGCTGGAAATGTCTGTTGTGCTGTTTATTCTCAAAAGAAAATAATTGTCTGTGGGACTACAGGGGCTGGTTCCCTGATGTCCCACCCCAGGACTCTCTTGCCTTGTGAGACACATGGAGCCTTGCTCTGTGGCTCCTGGCATGCAGCACCAGAAGCAGACAGCTCGATCTCTTCACAGGAAGGGGCTCTGTAGGCTAGCGAGGCAGTGACAGTGCTGGGATAGAAACCAGGCCAAGTGACAGCAAGTGATGATGACCGCAGTTACTATTTATGGAGCACTGTGCACCGGTGCAGAGTCAGGCATTTTACATACATTTGCTTATTTAATCTTCCCAGCTATACAATGAGCTCATTGGTATTATTTTACTCCAATTTAGAGTGGTTAGGAGAAGTCATGGAACCCTAAATTTCCTAGTTTATCTTCATGATAGAATTGACCTTGAACTCAGTTTGTCTGGACTCTAACTCCTGTCCTCAGTCATTGTACTGCTTCTCCTGGGTGCACGAAATCTTATTGGGCAGCCCAAAGTTGTCTGGACTCCAGCAGAATCCCAAAGTAATAATTTAAAAAATAATGTTTTTAAATATTTTATTTATTTTAGAGAGAGGGGAAGGAAAAGAAACATCAACTGGCTGTCTCTAGCACACATCCCAACCAGGAGACCAAGCCCACAACCCAGGCATGTTCACCAACAGGGATCGAACTGGTGACCTTTCACTTTGTGGGACAATACCCAGCCAACTCAGCCATGCCTGTCACAGCTTGAAGTAATAATTGAGTCAGTGATGAGATTAAGACACAACAGTAACCCAAAAAGTGTCTGACTTGCTCCCTAGGATAAAATAAATTAAAGCTAATGAAAACAGTATTTCAGCACTGGTCTAGGAAAAGTAAGATGACTTAGAAGGGACAGAAATTATTTCCTGTTGATGGTTCCAGCTAGTGGTGTGCGGATGCCAGTCTGCACTGGCTCACACCTGCCACTGAAAGCCAATTTTGTGCATATCTTCCAAACTCCACATTCAGTCAAGTTAGATTGGTAGCTTGAACGTGACCAAAGTGGGAGTATTGACACCACTAAAATGACAAACACTATAAATCAGAGCTTTATTTATCTCTACAGGGTAGAGGCAAGTTGTTAAACATGTACCTGCAATGATTCTAGCCTTGTTTGTCATTTCTCCCCAGTGAATTATAGAGTCCTACAAAGCATTGTTTCTGTGATATGGTGTCTAAAGGGAGGTCTTAATCCTACATATGCAGACACTATGAATGAGCGAAAGGAGCCATTCCAACATGTGCAGGTGAAGACATCCACTGAAAGTTGCTCAGTGACCAAACACGCTGAAGTCAACTGAATGAGTGGCAGGCCCTTGCTGTCGGTTCCAGTGGAGCATCTTGCTCTCAGAGCCGCCATCTGTGCCTGCAGGGAAAGGTCTGGTGGCTTAAGTTGTGACAGCAGGACTACATGTCTGTGCAAGTGACCTTTTCCCTTTTTACATTTAAAAATAACCTACCAATGATCATACGGATAAATGAATGGAAGCTCAGAGCTGAACACATTCATTTGAGGGGAATGTCTTGTCAGATCCCCTAACTTTTCAGCTGCATGTGCATTCATCAGATACAGCAACTATAATGTTATTTGTAGTGTCACCTTCCTTGATTTCCCATGGCAATGGGAGCCAGGAATGGAATGGAGGAGTCAAACCCCCACACACCTCGGTTTTGCTCGTCCAGCATCCGAACTGGAGTAGAAGCGTGTATTTCAGCTGTTTCTCAGCTCCTTCCTTTCTGTGCCCATGTAAGTGCTCCTGGGCGGTGGAAATGCCTGTTAGACACTCCCTAGCATCTTTTAATTAGAGCTATAAGAGAGTCCCTGTAGGCAACCTCTCCTACTAAGGCCCACTCTGGCTCAAAGATTCTGTGCCTGAATAACTGCCATCTGTGGGCCACAGCACCAGAGTCAGCTCTCCAAGCGTGCTCTTCTGAATGGCTGGAGGAAGGCCTGGGTTTCAGTCCTGGTTCTCCAGCCAGTACAAGATCTTCGTTCTTTCAAAGGCTACTTGCTTTCCTGATTAGGACCTAGCAGATGGAAGGCTACCTTCCTTTGGATTTTCTAGTAAAATAGCAGCCAGAGCTGTAGTAAAAATAACAGGAGATTAAATGACCCACTCTGAGTAGCCAGTAGCTCACATGGTGGGGACAGCAGAGCACTGGGACAGCTGTGAGGCCCTGCCTGGCACATTCCTGCTTCAGCTGGGCACTACTCCTCAAGTGGAGGGTCTTATATAAGACTCGATCACAGCAGCCTGCTCCTCCCTGCCGGGGCAGCTCACAGAACACAGGATTAGCTGCCTAGAGCCATGCTCTATTTCTGGAAGGCAGAAAGTTCAGCTGAAGGGTAGCCTTTGGAAAAATATTCGTTCACTCCATTGAAGGGAGCAGAGATAGAGACCCCTAGGGAGCAAATTATTTTGGGAGACTATTTTGCACAGAGAAGCCAAGAACATTTGGGATCAGAGTAGGGGAAGAAAGCAGAGCCAGTGAACAAACTTGAAAAGTAATTCTATTCCTTCTGTTGTCATGCCCTTCTTTGGCTACTGCATAAATTCAGCTCCAGGATTTCAAGACTATAATTTATTCAGTAAGTTTGATGAAACAGGACTATGTTTCATCTTTGCCACCAACCTAAACTTATATTTGGATACATGTTATACATAAATAAGCACAATATAGCCTGATTATTATTCAACAACCTGGGGAATCTCTGTAAGTCCAGATGTGAGATCCCCAGCCCAGGCTCCACATTGGTTTTCACACTCAGGTTGTGGGAAGGGATGTGGTTAACATGCAGGCACTTACTCTGTTTTGCTGCCTCCCCAGGTGGTTCATTGCTTCAGGACAGAGGAAGTAAGAGATATGGTGATAATTTAGTGTGGCTAATTAAGAAAAAATGATCTGAACTCATGTCTGTGTATGTGTGTGCTTTAGTGAAATGGATGTGTGGAGTCTATTTGAAATGACAGTTTTGAACCTGGGGGCAGGTTCAGACCTGGAAAGGAGAGAGCCAAGCTGGGATCTAGGACCACAGGGCAGCAGCTAGCAGCCAAGGCAGGTGGAAGGCAGGGACACTGAAGCACGTGAGCAGGGACAGATCCAGAAGGCAGGAACCAACTCAGGAAAGGGCTTCATCACCCACGGCAGGAAAGGATAGAGAATGGGAACCAGGGCACTGGGCTTTGACAAAATCCAGGACATTCCTGAAGCCCCAGGGTTAGCCCAGAGAATGCACGCACCAAGGCCCAGGCAGACCCAGGGCAGATGGTGGGGTGGGGGGTGCGTAGAGGAGGAAGAAGGTTGGAGATGGCAGAAAAGGGGGCAGATTTGAGTACTAGTTAGACCACTGGTTGCAAATGGAAATGCCTAAAGGTTTTGTACGTATTTTAAATTTCCCACAATAAATTTCCTTTAAATGTAAGAAAACAAAATGGAGAGGAAATCTACAAGTTAAAAGAGACTTTAACATATCTACCAATTGTAATGCAGGGATCTTATTTGGATTCTTTTTTCTTATTTTATTTAAATATTTATTTATTTATTTATCTTTAGAGGGGAAGGGAAGGAGAGAGGGAGAGAAATATCAATGTATGGTTGCCTCTCATGTGTCCCCTGCTGGGAACTGGCCTGCAACCCAGGCATGTGCCCTGACTGGGAATTGAACCGTGATCTCCTGGTTTGCAGGCCTGCGCTCAATCCACTGAGCTACACCAGCCAGGGCTTATTTGGATTTTTGATTCAAGCAAATTATTAAAAAGTTTACGAGACTTCAAAAATTAAACACTGACTTTTTGTATTAAAGAACTATTATTTTTACATGAGATAATGGCATTATGGTATGTTTTTTGATACCATATCTTTTAGAGATACATGCTGAGATATTTATAGATGAAATTATACAACTGGAGTTTTCTTTTTCAAAAATCTAAAGTGGTGGGAGAGAGATTCTGATGAGATGAGATTGGCTGTGTATTGCTACTAATTAAAGCTGGACGGTGGGTTCATCAGACACGGAGTCAGTGCTGGGGCCACGTGCTGGAACACTTTCAGAGCTCCGTGCCCACTCTGTGCTGTAGATGAGCATCCCTGCTGCTCCGGGATGAGAGCGGGCACTAAAGGAGAGGTGAAACAGCCGCGAGGATGTGGGGGTTGTAGAGGAGTACTTTTGTTTGTTTTAAACATATATATCTAGTTGTTTCTGCTAAAAATTGAAAAGCAGCATTTCGGAACCAATTGAGCTGAGTAATGTGGGAGAGGCTAGCTGCCCTTTCTCTTTTCCTCCCTCGGAAGTCGAATCCTAATTGCTTGGCAGGCTTCATTGCCATCGAGACACTACCCGGAGTCTATCATGAGGTGCGACCATGTGGTTTAGTTCTGGGCAATGAGATATATGCAGAAATGTTACGTGGGACTTTCTAGAAGGTTTCTTAAAGAAAGTTAACTCTTGTAGGTGTCTCCTTCTTCCCTTCTCCTCTCTTTTTCCTGACGCCTACAATGTGGATACGAGGTGCAGAGCTCCGGCAACCACACTGGACCACGAGGCGGCCCTGAGGAGGGAAGCCACACTCCTTGTAAGGCAGAGCAGAGGGGAAGGGGCCTAGGTCACTGACTACTCTCCAATCTGTCTTTATCTGCATGTGTTTTACAAAGTGAGAATAAACCTTCATGTAACTGAGTCAAAAATACTTCAGATTTTTAATATATATGCACAGAGTCATAATCCTAATTGATACAGACAACTGATTATTGGTAATAAATAAAGCAATGTTTATCTGATATTAACTATCAAAAGTTCAAGTGTCATTGACTCAGAAAATCCAGTTGAAATTTGATCCTGTAGATATACACCGAGAAATGGCATTGTTTGCAAAGGCAAACACTGTAAAGGAGCTAAACAGCCATGCATGGGGACTGGTTACATAAATGAGCCTTTGGTGGCACATCAGGCAACCATTCAAAGACAGAGCTGTTTGTATTGCCACAAAATACCTCAGTGCGTACTGTTGAGTAAGTTACAAAAGAGCATGTGGTTTGATCTCTTTTGTGTAAGCAAACATATATATATATATTATATGCATATGTACGCACATATGTAGTATTGGGTTTTTTTAGAAGAAAACAAAAACTTGTTAAGCAAAGGGAGAGGGGGCCAGGCAGTTAGTGTGGAGAGAGCCTTTTGCTAGTCATTATATATATTTTTGTATAGATTAAATTTTCTCTTTATTATCTCTCTTTCTTTATATTCACAAAAAATTACTTCCAGTAGCACACATTTACTCAAAGTCTAATTTTATAAATTAATAGCTCAAAGAGTTTGCAATCCTTAAATTTTCTTCAATATCACTCTCTTAATATTTCAGGTAATTTCTCATCTGTACTAATTTAAATGGTTCCGGTAAAGGCATTGCTGTCCATTTCCCGGTCCTCCTCTCCGTCTTCCTCCCCCTCTCTTCCACTCCCGCTCCTTCCTTCTGCTTCTCCCCCACCCTATAAATGTGTGATGTCACGCACTTTCCAAGAGCAAAGTCTTCCCAGATCCCCTGCAGCAGATCAGGGAGAGTACAGGAAGGAGCCCCCCAGGAATGGCTGAGCCAGAAAGGGCTTTGTCCACCAGTGTGGGGACGATACTGATATTCTGTCTGAACCCAGCATCCTGGGAACACTCAGGGCCTCCAAGCCAGGAGTTTTGTTTGCCAGGTTGTTTGTTTCTTGCAGATGAATGAGGACACATGGGCTCTGACAGGACTTGGCATGTATCCAGGAGTTTGTTTACTCATGAAGGCAAAGGTTGATTTTGACTCTTTCCTGCATCATGAGAGCTCTGCTAATGAGAGTGGGATGAGAACAGCAGGAAGACAGCAGCACGACGGCGTGTACTGTGAGGCAGATGGCAGGAGAGGTGACATTTGTTTCCAAAGGATCTCAAGGTGAAGCTCACAAGAGCAGCTCAATCGGTGCCTCAATTATAGAACAGTTATTTCTTTGGAAAGCAGCCTTAGGTGCTGGCTGCACACTTTAATAAGTGGTGCGTTCCACTCCTTAGGGATGGAACTGCAAGTAGATTAATAAGAGTTGGAAGGTCTGAGAGGTGAAGGGAGGAATACGTGGGGAACATGGGATCTACAACTTGTCACTAGACCAGGCGTATTATTCCCAACCATTTTAATTATGAAATACAAGCCCAATTTAAGCTGGCTTAAAGAAAAGTCACGATTTAGTGATCCATGTAACTTGGGAGTTGGGTAGGTGATTTCAGGACAGTCGGATCCAGGGCTTCACTCAGGGAAGGGCGTTGTCACTGCCTCTTTCCCTCAGCCCTGCTTCCCTTGGTATGAGTTTCATTCCCTACATGGTGGTAAAGGTGGTTACTAAGGACTCCATCAACCAGTTTAGCAACCCCAGAGTCAGGCATCTCTTTCTGTATAGTTCCAATAACATTAGGACTGGTTTTTACTGGTCCAGTGTGGGACACGTGTCCATCTCTGAACCAGTCACTGCTCCTGTGACCTTCTGGGCCCAGACCTGGTACCCAGGCCTGGAGCCAGAGTCATGCCAGATTGGGGGTTGGGGAGTGGGGTGTGAGGGAAGGTTTATGGGGAAATTAGTGTGTTGTTGTCAGGTTCAGGAATGAGAGACAACAGGCCATAATTAAATGTCCACTACACTAGTATAGACTCCCAAGGTTCAAGTTTCTGGTGGTAAATGAAAGGGAGAAGGGAGACTACCAACACCCCCACCCCCAGTATATCATTCTTCTCCGAAGTGTTAGGGATTGGAGACTCCCTGACAAAAACCTAAGGCTTTGGTGCTTACTCTGGAGTCTTTGAGTTATTTGTGCTTTTCCCAAGTATTGGGGTTGAAAACAGATTGGGACTAGAAAACACAGACATGTTCTTAGAAGTATTCCCAGGCCTAGATAGGTTCCTGGTTTAGTTTTCCACTAAGAGAGGTAAAATAATTTACAAGTTTTCCTAAGCGCTTTCTAATTCCTCCCCCAGACCTAAGGGAGCCAACCTAATTTATTTTTATTCCATTATTGCCTCCGTTTCTAAAAAATTTCAGAGCAGCCAGTGAATAACAAGCTGAACCCACACTTAAGCACGCTGGTCCCAAACCAAGAGGGGCTCTTCTGTGCTCTGCTGTGGGTAGAGCAGCAAAGAACACTGATGCCACCTTCCAGAAATGGGATGTTTGGAAAGATATTTTTGTAAGACTGAGCAATGTCTTTCATAATGCAGACTGAGTGGAGTCTACAGAGACTTGGAAAATGCTGGATCATAATGCAAATTGTATGATCATATCAAGCAAGCAGAGAGAAATACATCATTGCCGGCCCTTTTTACCATCTTTGAAAATAAGGACCATGTGAAGGCAAGTAGCTCAGACAGACAACCGCCGATTCTTTGTCTTCCTGGGGAGAGCATATTCTGCAATGCTTCCCATAGACGGGGTTGTCAGGCAGAGACCTGTTTCCAAACAAACATTAGTAAGGAGAAATGGCATCATGTGGACATATGAAGAAAAAGAGAGAGGAGTCAATTTTGGCCAAAGGAAAAACTTGGGTGATGGCCCATAGTCATCTCTGTTCTCAGAAACTGACTGAGGAGAAATTGGTGGCGAAGGCACCCCTTATAGTCCCTGTCAGAATTAGATCGCCACCTCAAAGTGTGCTAGGAAATTTTCACAGGGCACCTGAGCATTGCCAGTTCCTTTTATTTAGGAAGGTTCGGGAAGTTCAGGTGAGATAAATTCTCTGCTCCCTTCTCAGGTCCAGAATGAAGCCCAAAGAGGAAACGACCTCTGGGAACGTCAACAACGGTTACTCAGTTTATCTGCCACACCTACTTCCTCCCTACAACTTCTTTTTTTTTTTTTTTTTACTTAAAAAAAAAAAAAAGATTTTATTTATTTATTTTTAGTGAGAGGAGAAGGGAGGGAGAAAGAGGGGGAGAGAAACATCAACGTATGTTTGGCTGTCTCACACCCCCAACCAGGGACCTGGCCCACAACCCAGGCCTGTGCCCTGACCAGGAATCAAACCAGTGACCTTCTGGATTTGGGGATGACGCTCAACCCATTGATTCACACCAGTCAGGGCCTCTCCTACAACTTCTGGGTGATTAGACCTAGAATGGCCCCCAACCAAGCCATAAACCAATTAGATTACTCTTTAGGAATTTTGAACTCAGAGACATAGATAGAATTTGCCAATGTCGTTGAGGAACATAAGGGAACAGATACGTGGAATGTAAGCTGAGGCATCAGGGCACCAGTTTCTGCAAACCAGCCGCCCACAGGACAGATCTAACACACAACATGCTTTGTTTGGCTAACGGGTGATTAAATTTGAAATGATAGCCAACACTTAAGCACTGGAATAGCTCATATTTTAAAATGGATGAGCTTCCAGAGCAAATTGCCTGGAAGTTGTGACTACCTAAGAATGAACATGATGATAACATAGAGGTCAGGCTTGAGCAGTGTTTGGAACCTTACAGACCTTTAAAACATCCATTGGAAAGACCACTGGAGCTCCCCTGTACATATGTTCCCCTGAGGGTCCGTTCAAGAGCATTAATGAGCACACTCCAACTCACCTGCTGCCTGTGGAGTTCTCAGCATAGTTGGAGAACTTTCAGCAAACTTACAGGAGATGAGACAAATGAAGGTGGCCCAGAGTCCCCACTACTCCCTTTTGCTCCCCAGATCCTGAGCCTGGGGGACATATGTGATTTTCCATTTTGGACCCACGTTTCATGTGTGTGAGCCCCCACTGGCAGGGGTACCTGCGAACCCTGCACTGAGTGAAGGAGCTCAGCTCAGGAGGCTTCAGAGGAGCCCAGTCCTTGCCCCTGGTGAGGTCTGGCTGTTAGCAACTCCTGAATACCCAAGGCTATTTCGCACCTGGAGTGAGTGCTCTCCCTTCTCCCAGCTACCCCCACAAAATACACAATTTATTTGAACAAATTTGAGTGGAGTTTCTGACCTGATAGCCAAAGGAGCTCTCACTAAATCAATCTCTGAGAGTTAACCTAGCAAAGGAAAGGTGCCATGGGGAAGGAGACTAGGCTGTGTGGCTGTATTTCCATCGTATCATCTGGAGCCATTGGTTCCTTTAAAAAAACTGGGTGAATCATCCGGGTGGCCTCAGGATCCTTGTTGATGTGGACTCTTTCGGGCTGCTTCCCATCCACAGCATCTGGGCATAGCTAGATCACAGAAGACATCAAACTATAAAATGCCTTTACTTTTTTTTCCTTTGGCCCCCACATTCTTGCTCAAGTTGTCAATTCATATATTTTGGAGATATCTTTAAACATTTGCTGAATTTTGGTGACCTTGTTTACTGGGTCTGTTTATGGGTACATACAAAGAGAGGTAAGGGTCCTCACTTTCGGCAGAGACCTGGGTGTTTTCTGGCTCTAACCCAAGGCAGTGGGTGAGCAGCATGTTTTAGAGCCATGGTGTGGTTCTTTGCTCTTTTCTGTGAGTCAGAGCCATGTGCTATCTAAAATAGCTGGTGAGTGTGGGCAGCACAATCCAAACATAATAACAAGTCATTGAATTTATTCCCAGGGAGACTGTGACCCTCTGTCCAAAGTTTGAATGTGGCTCTGTCTGTCTGGCCGTGTTAAGGGTCAGATTGAGCGCACAGACCCATGGTGCTGGCTGGTTCAGCTCAGCCTTGGAGAGCCCCACATGCAGCTGCATGCTGTGTCTTTAGGGAGGTGGGAGCAAGTGGATTTGACCAGATGTCTAACACTAAGTAGGCCCATACTTGTGGCTAGGCTTCCCTAGTTAACTGTCCAGAGCATGTATTTACCTAATGATGCACAAACTCACTAATGCAGCTCAAGACTGAGGCATGTTTGGGATATTTACCTTTTTAGAACATGTATTAGAACATGTATTGCTGATGAATCATCCTCCCCCTACCACATATACTTGTGTGAACATGTTATTATGCTGTTCCCATGAGGGTGCACGCAATAGCTCTGCTGATGGTAGGGCCAATGACTAAGTTCCAAATCTACCTGGAACCTGTAATGCTCAGCTGGCTGTTCAGCTTTAGATCATTGAAAGGGTCATCACATGACTAAGCAAACACATGTGAGACATGATGAAAGAAGGCTTCTGACTGGAAAAAACTGCGGTGATGAGCAAACTCTACGCAAACTGCCGCTGTAATGCATCAGAGCGCAGAATGGACACCCTTTCCTGGCAGCAGCAGCAGCCTGCAAAGAGAAGTCACTGTTAAAAGTATTGCAAAATATCAGTGCAACAGATGCTGAGCAATTTCCAAGGATGAGATGTGGCAAGTACCTGTTGTATCAGAGGAAACTTTTAGAGATCACTCTGTAGCAGGCAAGGAGGAAGGTTTGCTGGACTAAGAAATATTTGATTACCACTTAGCCTTGCCTTAGGCAGAAATGTGACTGAAAGTTATCCTCCAGCCTCCCTTTCTGTATTGTATCATTTTCTTGTCCTCCCTCTTGGCTTTCGCACATCCTGCCTCACCACCATCCATGCTGCTATAGACAATCTTCATGCTCTCTGCTCTCTTCTAGCCCTCCTTTTAATCCTAGAATGATTATTTGCACAGTGTTGATTATTGTGAGATGATTATAAGACTTATAGTTAACTGTGAAATAGAAAAGTGTGTCCCCCTTTCGGTGACTATCATTAAAAGAGGAAGGGACTGTGGGCAATAGGTAGACTTTTTTTTACTTTACTGAACAGGAGACCAGAAGCATAAAGCCATCCAAATAGAATGACAGTTTCCCTGAAAGGGACACGAGTTGTTGTTATGTGTTGGTTTTTTGTTGTTAGGGACTTTTGTTTTGTTTTGAGAACTTGACATTGCCCCTCCTTTGTTTTGAGAACTTGAAATTGCCCACAAATCCAGAAGCAGCATTGGTCAGCACTTAGCATCTCTTTGGGACTGACTAGTCACTACAGTATCCTGGTGAAAGTTTATCTAAGGAGCCCCAACTTCTTTACTTATGAGGACAACTTAAGTGACAAGAGAGCTACAAACAAATTACAATTTGGTTGGAAACTTTTCCATCAGACTGTAGTTGTTTCAGCCTAATTCTTGCCTTGCTGTCACCTGCAAAGGCTAATGCCGAGCCCAAGCTCCATATAAATACAGAAATACCATATGATTGCTTTATTGCTTAAATTTGCTAACTTCTGAGAGGAATATTGTAGAGACTAAGAAAAGGAAGATTCTAGGATTATTAAACTTGCTAGAGAGTTTCACTAGCTCTCCATCATTTCCAAAATGATCACATTTGGGGACCCAACCTGTGCGATGTTTCCACCCATTACCACCCAATGAAATGGCCATTCCAAATGACTCCAGGGAGTCCCTATTCTTGCTAGATAAAACTCCCTATAAGACTTCATTTGCTTCAAGGTAATTTACCTGGGCCTTTTTACTTTACTTATGTATCAACGTCCCAGTGCTCAAGGAATGTGGTAAGAATTCTTTTTCATTTTTAAAAAATTATTTATTTATTTTTATTGATTATGCCATTACAGTTGTTCTATTCCCCCTTCATTCCCCTCCACCCTACCCCCCATCCCCACCATTACCCCCTTTAGTTTATGACCATGTGTCTCAAGTTCTTTAGATTCTATATTTCCCATGCTATTCTTGCCCCCCCATCTATTTTCTATCTACCATCTATGCTACTTATTTTCTGTACCTTCTCCCCCCATCTTCTCCTCCCACTCCCTTGTTGCTAACCCTCCTTGAGATCTTCATTTCTATGTTTCCACTCCTGATCTAGCTGTCCTTTTAGTTTGCTTTTGTTTTAGGTGTGGTTGTTAGTAACTGTGAGTTTGCTGTCCTTTCACTGTTCATGTTTTTTTAACTTCTTTTTCTTAGATAAGTCCCTTTAACATTTCATATAATAAGGGCTTGGTGATGATGAACTCCTTGAATTTGATCTTATCTGAGAAGCACTTTATCTGCCCTTCCATTCTAAATGAAAGTTTTGCTGGATAGAGCACTCTTGGTTGTAGGTCTTTGGATTTCATGACTTGGAATACCTCTTTCCAGCCCCTTCTTGCCTGTAAGGTCTCTTTTGAGAAATCTGCTGACAGTCTGATGGGAACTCCTTTGTAGGTGACTGTCCCCTTAGCTCTTGCTGCTTCTAGGATTCTCTCCTTCATTTTAATTTTGGCTAATGTAATGATGATGTGCCTTGGTGTGTTCCTTCTTGGATCCAACTTCTTTGGGACTCTCTGAGCTTCCTGGATTTCCTGGAAGTCTATTTCCTTTGCCAGATTGGGGAAATTCTCCTTTATTATTTGTTCAAGTAAGTTTTCCACTGGTGGCTGTTCCTTTCCCCCTTCTGGTACCCCTATAATTCAGATGTTGGAACGTTTAAAGATGTCCTGGAGGTTCCTAAGACTCTCCTCATTTTTTTGAATTCTTGCTTCTTCACTCTTTTCTGTTTGGCCATTATTTGCTTTCTTCTGGTCCACTCCATTGATCTGAGACCCAGTTTTCCTTTCATCGCTATTGATTTCCTGTGTAATTCCATTCATTTCAATTAGTTTCGCCTTCATATGTATATCTAATTTGTGGCTATAATCAACCAGTTCTGTGAGGATCCTGATCACCAATGTTTTAAACTGTGCATCTGAGAGTTTTGCTATTTCTTCATCACTTAGATTTATAGGCTCTGGGGCTTTGAGATCTTTTTGAGCCATTTTTGTTCTGTTCACGCCCGTTAAGTACGAGGAGCGGAGCCTTGGACTCCCTGGTCGCTGGGTTGTGATGCTGTATGTGGGGGCATGGTCAGAGCGGGGAAATGGCAACCCCCTCTGCCGTTTCTCACACCGCTGGGTGAGGAGCAGAGCCTCAGGAGGTTCACCAGGGCAGGGCCACTTAGGTCGCTCGGTTATGATGCTGTATGTGGAGACGGGGTCAGAGCAGGGAAATGGCCGCACCCTCTGCTGCCGCTCGCCACTGGGGCCTGCTGGGTCTTGCTGGGTCCCGTCCAATCGCCCACTCCCTCGCTTGTCTATCCGCGCACGGATGCGAGACCACAGTCAACCCGCAGCCCTGCTTCCTTGCTGTTTCCCCGTGGTCGCTTGCTGAGTTGCCCACCAGGTCCAACCCTGCGCCTGGATTCTGCGCACCTGCGCACTCTGATGGAGTTTTCCTGTGCAACCCTGCTCCTCCAGCTGCTGGTTTCACCCCTCTTACCGGTCAGGCTGAAGAATTTGTTGTTATCAGACTTCCGAAAAGTTCAATTTTCTGTGTTCTGACTGTGTTTTCTGTCGCTAGTATTTAGTTATCTCTAAACTTGGTTGTGTAAGGAATACGGTGCCTCCACCTATGCCTCCATCTTGGCGGAAGTCTTTTTTATTTTTTATAAGGATAAATTAAAAACACTGAGAAGGCCAAACTAGAGGACATTTCCTCTGAATGTAGGTCTGTTCCTCTTTCTCCTATTGCAATCCCATTGTTTCTCTTGCAGATATTTTCTAATTTCTTTCTTAGTTGTAAAGATTTTCTTCTAATTTATTCCACCCTCAAATTCCCTGTCCCTCCAAATAAACTGATTTCCTATTCTCGTCCCAGAGTCTTTGCAGTCAACACCTGACCTAACATCCTCTCCATCACTTCTATGTCATGGCTTCTTCCTCACAAAGTCAGAATTGGCTGGGCATCTGACACCAAGCAACACTGGCTGAATGGGATAGCTGATAAATTCCCAAAGCCTTACAGTTTGACAGTAGTCAAATTCTGTATCCATGTGGCCTGATGCTTCCTCTCCCTTTTTAAAAGATTTTATTTATTTATTTTCAGGGAGTAGGGAAGGGAGGGAGAAAGGGAGAGAAACACTGATGTGAGAGAGAAAAATGAATTGGCTGCCTCTCACCTGCACCCATACTGGGGATCTAACCCGCAACCCAGGCATGTGCTCTGGCCAGGAATTGAACCAGCTACCTTTTGCCTTACAAAAGGACAGCCAACCAGCTGAGCCACACCGGTCAGGACATAACCTCCTCCTCATTTAACACACCATTCTGATTACTGATAGGTAATCCTGGTCCCTTTTGAGTCCTTCACCACCATCACCACTTTTTAATCTTTCTTCCAGTCTCGTAACATTATGACCATTTTCTAAGCTTGCTGAAGGGAGGGAGGTGCCCCCATGTCATGACAGTTAAAGTCCTCTCACATACCTCTCCAATCTTTTTTCTAATTCCGACTCGTTACCTGCACTCTATTTAAAGTCAATATTCACTCTGCTTACCCGGTGTTTCCCTACCACTCGCTGCAGAAGGCATTGCTGTAAAGTTGTCTAGACGGTCAAGAACCTCACAAGACCATAGGCATGGACCTAGATTTTAGGCCTACTTGGAGAATAAGGACACCCCACAGTTGTCCTTATTGGACACTGAAATGGGAATACATAAGCATATTCCCATTTCAGCTTAAGTTACTAATAAAAAGTATAGCCTTTTTTTTTAGAGAAATGCATTGTGTTTTGTGTTGCCTCATCTCCAAAATCCATTTAACTTGCTTATTTCATATTTTTAATTCAGACCAAACAATAGCTATTAAAGATTAGAAAATATAAGGCAAATACATCCGGATCTTATTGCAAGTTGGTTTTTCAACCTGCATACTTGAAATGAGCATCATTAGCTGAGTTTAAATACAGCAGACATATCAGAGAATTTGAACAACCAGCCACACAGGAAAAGGTGTTTAAACAAGCTTCCCAAATCAGTAGTTAGAGTGACATTTGATGTGGAATTTGATGAGCAACACAGATCAAGTGAAAAATGTTAGTTAAATATGGTGGCAACTAGTGATAAAATAATGATAAACTATCCATTGCTTAAATATCTATGTGTAGGGGGGAAAGGTGACAAGAAAGGCAAAGCCTTTTGTGATGAAAGTTCCAGCTGGTGAGACTGCCAGGTGGTTCTGAGCTTCTGCTGAACCCTTAGTGGAAGGCTGGCCCTCTCAGAGGTAATCAGCTTGGTTACTTTAGGAAAGTGGTTTGCAGGAGCATTTATAATACAACAAACAGCAATTAGCATAGCCCCACCCCTTATAACTAACTCAAAATGCCTGGGGTATCAATATTCTATCTTCGAGCTCCCCAGATGATTCTATCTAATGTGCAATCAGAATTGAAAGTCACAGTTCTAAGAGATCAGATGACTTCATATTTTGAGGGTGGATAAGGAAATCTGGTTTCATTTCAGGATGGTAGACTAAGTATATCCTGTAGCTTCTTCATTCCTGCAACAAGGGCCTCAACTGATGATCCTAAATAAATGAAACTTTCAATAAACCAGAAACCTCTAAATCCTAAGATACAAGAAGATGTAGACTGGCTTGGTGCAAAAACAAAAAGGCCACTCTAAAGTATGCATAGAAGACTATCGCAACAAAGGTGAAGGGAGCACCAAGCCTGCCTCATCCCTGAAGGTGCTAAACACCAGAAGCAGAGGAGTATCAAGGACCATGAGCATGTAGGTCCTTGGGGCACCACTGCAGGAGGGGCCAGAAATTCCTCTTCCATTGATGCCTTAACATGTACCTTGGGCCAAATAGCAGCATGAGTGTCAGCTTCCAGGTAGGATTTGTGACCAGGGAGCCCAAATTAGACAGGCATGGCCATGTGTCATGAGGCTGGCCATTGCCAGAGGAATAGGGTACCAGAACTGAACACCTCTGAGAAATCTCACCCAGTGACATCTTTTTTCACTGTCACTGAGAACAGGTCAGAGGACAATTCAAACCAGCAATATCCCCAAGCTGATGACACCCACTGACGGAGAATGCAGTCTAATGGAGAATCTCAACCAAATGATAATGGAAAAAATACAATACAAGCATTTAAAAAAAAAAGATTGTAGAGTCAAGATCACCACACATTCGAGGAAGACCAACAATACAAAAGATGACAAACTCAACAATGTGGATGAACAAACACTCAAGGAAGATAAATAATAGAGCAAGCAAAGCAGGAATTAAGACTAGGGTAAGTAAATTTTTCTAATACATGTGTGAGGATACAGCAGTCACCGGCAAATCAACCAGAAGACACAGAGATTAAAATTTGATTCCTACAATAAGAAACTGAATAAGCAGATGAAATTGATTTCTTTTCTGAAGTTTAATGTTATTACCATAAAAACTAATGTATGTCTTATAACCTACTGCCTAGTGATAGTTCCTAAGTTCAATAGTTCACTTTTTTTGAAAGTACCTAATAATTTTCAAAAAAGAGGTTACAGGAAGTATTTTTGAAGAATGAAATGTTTTATGTATTCTTTTAAAAAGACTTGGCCCATTTTGAAAAATAATCATCAGTAAGTGAAAAATAAAATCAAAAGAAAGGAAAATATGTTTTTCCCCAAAATACATTAAAAAATACTTGCTGATATTTGTAGTTTAAGTGTGTAGAGTTAAAATGAGCCAAATTTACAAAAGGCAATTAATAACAGCTTGCAAAAGGATTTGCTTCGTCTGCTGTAGCACCAAGAAGAATGAGGTAAATATACCATTGAAGATGCAGTCAGGTTTCTCCTGTACTCCTGACATTGACCCACTGCCCCGGCCAGCCACACAGTACATAAGCACGCTTCCTCCTAACCCCACTGAGGAATCTAGAGGAAGGACTGAAGAATGACTGCTCAGATTATACACACTGCCAGGATTTCTTTCCCCTTTCAGTAGTATGTCAGTGAATACAAGCAGGTATCAACTTCTTTAATCAGAAATAAAGAACTCCACCTTCAGCAAACTCATTTACTTTCCTGGTCCTTTTTAACCTATCATATAAAAAGCCTTTTTATCGCTACATCTGTTTACTAATTATGGCTGTTTGGTTTGTTAAGGAAATTTTCCCCAGGCATACCTATTTCTACTTCTATTTCCGAATGACAAAGTATGTGTATTTTATGTTCTGTCCCAAGTTTTCTATTATTCATTTTTTAATACTTTAATTTGTTACTCTTCAAGGCATATTGTACATTGGACCAAAAAGAGAACTGGCAAGTTGATCCTAAAGCACACATTTCTTAATCTGAGTAACTTCTGAGAACATAAGACTTCAGTGACATTTTCCATTAAAGAAAATTCATTCAGTTTTGTGCTTAACCAAAAACTTCTAATATTAATTTCTAACAGGTTATATCCCTAGTGCACATGTATTTTCAAAGGAGAACAAGCCATAGCAAAGTAATCTTTTCCTAAATGTCATCTGATATATTTTTATAGCAACCTGAAAATTCGCAGTAAACTGAAGTTATGTTTAACAACACAATAAATACAGCTTATAAGCTCACCTTATAGGTTTCTTAGTTTAAAGGCAACAGTAAATTTGCATTCTGCAATGGAGCTATAAACACAGTTACTTTTATCTAGAATCTTATGGCCATAGCATCTCACAAAACCATGACCCACATGCTAGAACTTTTTTGGGGGAGGGGGGGTAGGGTGGGCATCTGGCTATGCAAAAGTCTTTGATGAGATCCTTTGTCCAAATTAGTATATATTTTTTTATTTTCCAGGAAATATGGAAACCTTATCACACATTCATACTGAACAAAAGTTAGATTACTATCAATGTCTCTTTTAATTTTGCTCTAAAAGAATTTTTAAAAGTCTAGACATCGCTGATGTTTTTGAATTACACACAGAAGACAATTTCAAAAGATAAATCTTAGTATCTGATCCATTTGGCATATCTTTACTACCCAGAATAAAATCCATAGAAATGAAACTAATGTCATTTTCAAAATATTCATATATGGTGGAGTCTTAGGATGAGGAACTTCTAAATGAAAGAAGGTGGAGACTCTCATCTTGCTACTTACAAGCATTTTTCCTCATGGGATTGCTGCTGTATTTGTGCAAGTTTTGCTTGCAGGCAGGCATGTATATAGGGCCAGAGCTCGTTGCTGTCTGTTCCAGAGAATGTTTCCAACACCCCCTTTTTTCGGTAATGTTCCAGGACAGGTATTGTTTGGTTGTCGTAAGCCTTTAGTTTCTTGATAAGTGTCTCTAGTCTATCATCCTCACGCTTAATGAGAAGTTCTCCAGTCAGATCATCCTTACCGGCCACTTTGGGGGGGTTGAATTCAAGGTCGTAGACGCGACCACTGGCTGGATGAACCCAGCGAGCATCAAGGTGTTGCATGATGACCTCAAAGGGCACATTCAGGTTAATCACCAGGTGTATCTGGTGAACTTTATCAAGGGCTTCAGCTTGTGGGAGAGTCCTGGGGAAACCACATAACAGCCAGCTATACTGAGTGAGATTTTTCAACTCCTGAAGTGTCAGACGAGTCATGAGGTCATCCGGGATGAGCTTCCCCTGGCCCATGAGATCCTTGGCCAGCACACCAATTTCTGTGTCCCTCAGCACGTTGTCTCGGAGCAGGTCCCCGGTGGAGAGCTTCTTTAGCTGGAAGTGTTTGATGATGCGCAATGACAGGGTGTGCTTGCCGGAGCCTGGAAAACCCAGGATCACTGCGCGGAGGAGCTGCCTGGAAGGCCCCATGGCTGCCCAGCCAATCCCTGGCCGCGACGACAGTTGGGCCCCCCTCTTGGCCTGTGTGCCCCAGACCAACGCCTTGAGGACACGCGCCAAGAATGTACAACCTGCATTGGAAATGGGTTTCTTAAATAGATGCTACCAAAGAGCCAATTCATGAATTCAAAGGCTGAGCCAAGGAATTCTCCCACAATACAATACAAAGAGCTGAAGAGATGGTATGTAGAAAAGGAAAATCAAGAAACATATAGTGCAGATTCAAAAGTTCTGCCACTCACAAGTAGAAAATGGAGAGGATGGAGGGATACTGTATTTCAAGAAATAATTAAATAGACAAGAATTTCCCAGAATTAAGGAATGACATGAGTTGCAAGATTAGACAGTGAAACAGTACAGAGCATCTAGAAACAAATGTTGACAGAGTTGTGGGTAAATAGGTTTCTCACACTCCACTGGTAGGGTGTTCCCACTGCTATTTTGGGAAGCAACTTGGCAGTGGCTCTAGGTTTTTAAAAAAATTACTTCTCAGTATCTTCCTTACACAAACACTCACACAAACAACAAGAAAGCACATATAGGATGTCCCCTTCACCCTTATTTATAACTGTGAAAATTTGTTAACAACCTGAATGTCCACTAATAAAAGAACGCCTAAACAAATCTTAACTGTACTGTGGAATATTATGCAGCAACCGAAGAGAGAGAGGCAGATTTCTATGTGCTAAACATGAAAAGATTTCTAAGACATCGTATCTGCAAACAGTTGCAGAATGGTAAAATTTATGTTCCATTTGTGTTAAAGTGTCACGGAACTTATGTTTAAATATACCTAGTAAGTGAACTGAGAAGCCAAGTTTCAAGCAGTGGAAAGACATGACTTGATTTTTGTTTTTCAAGGATTACTTGTCTGCAAGAATGGAAGCAGGGGGAGCTGTTAGGAGGCTATTTCAACAGACCAGCAGAAAGGTAAGGAAGGACAAATATTTTAATTTAATTTCTCCAATATGAGTGAGATGGAGCATCTCGCCATTTGTTTTGGGACAATTTGCATTTTATTTCCATGTGAAATTCTTGAATTGACAATTATGCACTTCAGTAGCTTCCTTGGGAAAATGTTTTAGGTTTTGTTTACTCCTTGAGCTGTGAAACAGGTCCTTCGCTTTGTCTTCAGGAGTCCAACTGCACTGGCTTAATACAGCATCAGGCCACGCATCCCACAATGCTCATGCTAATCAGAGGCTGCTGAGCCACCCGGCCTGCATCCACTTCATTCTCTTCCATGCATGAGCCAATTCATTTCTTAAAAAGATCCATAAACATAATCTGATGGGTTGTTCTCTTTCTATAAACGAGAGAGAAAGCTATTTCCAGAATAAGAATTTGGGCAGTAGAAGCCTAATTTCTGTATTTGTATTTTCTGGGAGCAGAGTAACACTGCTGCTCTAATTTCTCAGATTTCTTTTTTGTTGTTTCTGCTATTTTGGGCCTTTAAATAGTGATCTAATCTCTCTTATTGTTTCTGTACCCAAAAGAGTTACACTGAATACCTAAGAAGTCTCAAAAGGTAGATGCATATTCAGTAGAAATTTGGCTCACATCCTACAGCAAAGGAAAAAAATGATGTTATAACTTGAAACAGTATTTTTCATAATACTAATTGATTTGCATAATAAAGCAGCACACTATTAATGTCTTTTAGGATAATTAATTGCATGCACAAAAAGAAATCCCACCAAGGCCCTTCTATCCTGGATAGATTTAGACTTCTATTATATCTAACCTTTACTTCAGATACCTAATTTTGTACCACACTCTGATCCCAGAACATCCCAGAGAGTGTCTGCAGAGAGTGCGTAGCATTCCCTTGGCTCTGGGTGTGGGTGGGAGAGTATGGGCTTCTGAGTGGCTTAGCGCAAGCACACTCCATGCGGGCCTCCTGGTTGGTGTCGGGCTCCTATGCACAAAGTCATTTCTGGCTCCTGAGACCACTTCGCCTCTTCCTCCTTTTTCTAGACTGATGACCCATAACCTGTTTGAGGCGAATGATTATGAAGCTTGTTCTTAATAGCAGCTGATAAGGGATTCTTTGACAAAAAACATAACCAGTAGCCAAGTAATATCATCGAATGTATTTGACCTCATTTAGTAGTAGTAGTAGTAGTAATCATGCCAACCCAAAAGCTCATTGAAATTTTCTAGGTATTTCTTTACAATAATGGAAGCCAAATGGCAGAGCAACAAAAGAAAAACAGCAGGGGCTCCTCAGATTAGTCCTAGTGTTACATTACTAATCATTTCAAGGTGAAACTTTTCAAGTTGATTTATTGCCCACTCCCTAAGGGAGAGTGAGCACGTTAGGGCATCCCAGGAGACAGAGCTAAGAGCCACAAGGAGGATGGCAGGTGAGATATTCATTCACGGATTCAGCCAACCTTCAGTGGGCGTTTATCTGTGCAGCTAGCTGTTCTAAATGCAGGGGACAAAGCCCATGAGGAAGACTGAAGCCTGGGTGTCTGTTCTCGTGACAGTGACATTCTAGTGGGATTATGGGCCAGTGTTGCCCGAGGGATCCTCTGGGGAATGTGAGATGATTTTAGGTCTCTGCCAAAGAGCGTTCCACTCCCCTACCTCCAGGTTTGATAAGTGCGTTTGACTCTGTGTTGTTACATAGTTAACTACAGAAATTTCAAAGATACATAAATTAAAGAATGGTGTAGTCCCACATAGTCATCTCTAGTTTCAACCATGGTCAACGTTATGCCAATATTATTCTACCTGATTTTTTTTTCTGGAGTATTTTTCAATCACATTTTATCTTATTTTTTCTGGAGTATTTTAAATAATAATACGTTCTAATTTTAATGATGATTGTGGATGTTTTCATGTATATCAGAAAAATATAATGAGCACATCAACCTCATACTTCAGGATATTCTTGCTTAGGACAAAACTTAACTGTAAATTTAAGTTTTCAGACAGCTACACAGATAGGGCACAGTTCAACAAAGGAGTAATAGATGACTAAAGTTTATGAACTATTGTTAGGAAACAAGAGAGTAAGAGGAGGTAGTAGACATTCCCCTTTACCTTCCCCCCCTCAGTGAGTCAGGATGGTTACAAGAAATTCCTTCCTCTATAGACAATATTTAGCATCATGCCTGGCACTTAGTAAGCACCGACAACAGAGAAGGTAATATTGTTTGGGGGAGACACCTTTGAATCCAGAGAACTGATACTGGCTAATGTTCATTAAGTACCTACCGTGTGCAAACACCAGTAGGAGATTTATATATATTATCTCATTTCCTCTTCACAGCCACACTATGAGTAGACGTTATAATCCCCATTCTTGGAATTAATAAATTGAGGTTCAGAGAAATTAAGTAACTTAAAGTCACAAATCTATGTAGTCACAGGGCTCGGACCTGAATTCAAGCCAGTCTTCCTCTAAGTCCATGTTGTTTTCCACTCAGCTCCCCAGACAGCCAGGGCCTATTTCCCAACCACCAGGAGGCAGCTGGAGAAAGAAGTAGGCAAGTGGAGTTTAGAGGCCTGGTGTAAACCTGATTTTTCCATTTGCTAAGGTCATGACCTTGACCATTTCACTCCACTTTTTCTGAGCCTCTGTATCATATGCATAAAATAAGGACAGTAATACTAGTTGCTCAGTTTGCAAGCACAAAGAGAAATAATGTATACGGAAATCTGACACTGTAGGCACTAAAGGTGGGCACTCTGTCTGAAGGCCCTAACAGAGCCTGTGATCTTACACAATCCCCTTCTATGCAAAGGTGAGGGAGCTGGTCCCTAAAGTCCTGCTGGGGTTAATGTTCCAGAATTGATTAGACCAAACCTGTTACTAATACCAACTCTGAAGGTAATGGAAATAACTAGATGAACCTCCGTTCAGGGTGATTTTATTTATAATTATTTATAATTGTCTTAGTCTGGACTCCTTAGAAAGCAGAGCCTGATGGCACTGTGCTGCTGCTGTTGAGTAGGGAGTGCAATCCTGAGGAGCAGAAGCCAGAGACACAGGGGTGCGGCATGCAGGAGGGGGAGAAGTCCGAGCAGGTGTGACTGAGCTGCTCACCACTCAGAGCTACTGGCTGCTCTGTCTCACAGAACCATGCTTTGAAAGCTGCATCTTAGAACAGACTGTCTAGGTGAAAAAAAAAGAACAGGTTTGTCTCCCATGTGCAACATTTTGACTATGAGATGTTAATTCCTCTGTGATTCTTGGTTGTGTGGTTCTAGGCTCCAAAGCAAGGTTCCCCGTGTCTCACTGCTTGGGGTCCACAGGGAAGCCCAGGAAAGAGGTGAGAGGTGTGTGGTGCGGGCATGAGACTGGGCTCTGGGAGACGCACCTGCAGGAAGTAGCTGGAGCTAGTGGTCAGAGCGGCATTTGGAACGAGAAACAGGTGAGGATGAGCAGACCTGAAGTTGTGTAGGTGTATGATACAATACTTATACCCAATCAAATTCCAGTCAGAATCGAAAGGGGCTAACTTCATAAAATAAGGATGTTAATGAAAAGAGAAATAATTCATAGAAGAGAAAAAAAGATCCAAGTGTCTTATTCTGAAGAAAGTGGGTAACAATAGTACTAACAAATAGGGTTGTTGCAGTGATGGAATGAATTCAAGAAGTTAATATTTATGAAGCACTTAAAATATATGTGGCATATAAAAACCACTATGTCGATGTTTGTTTTAAAAAATAAAATATTAGCTACATGAACTTAGATGGCTGCTGCAACTGAGCATTAAATTTACCTCTAAGCTTGCTAGCAGTGAGGAGGAAAAAAAAGAAATATGATCAAAATGAGCCTGCTAATTCTGAAGGGGAGCCAAGAATTTACCTGGCATAAAAACTGAAAGGGAATTGATCCCAAGGGACATTAAAAAACAGAATAAATAATGATTTCAAAATGGTTTAAGAATGGCTAATTCTTTTGCTGGTACTTTACCAGATATAGCTACTTCTTCTGGAAGCTAAAATAATGAAGTTCAGATTTATAGCTTTCTAAGGTGTTACTATGAGACAGCAGTTCCCAAGCAGGGGCAGTGTTGCCTCCCAGGGGACATTGGGCAACGTCTGGTGGTATTTTTGGTTGTCACTATGTGGGGTGGGAGGTGGCGGGGGAGGGGTAAAACTACTGGTACCTACTAGATAGAGGCCAGGGATGCTATTAATATTGCATGGGACATACCTATACTAAAAACATTATTTTTTCTTTATCTAAAATTCCAATTTAACGGGGAACCCTGTCATTTAATTTGCTCACTCTAGCAACATGGCTACTAAACTTGCTACAGTGTGTGGGGCAGCCCTCCCCAACAAAGCATTGTCCAGCGCAACATGTGAATGGTAGGTAAGTAGACAGACCCTGCCCTAAGTGAAGTGTAGGTCTTTGCATAGTTTTCTGGAGGAATGGAGACATAGTATGGATGTTAAAATTTCTTTTCCTTGGTCCAAGTTCTAAGATTAGTTACCTGACAAATTAGTTGGTCCAAACCTCTGGCCTCAGCCTAGTTTATTTATGTCTGTGAAGTTGATGGAAGCTTGAGGCCTGCCTCCAACGAACAAGTGACCAAGTGGACATTGTATAGGGAGCTTCTTGAACATCCCCATTGCTCTTTCAATATCTTCTGTCCATACCAATAGTCTGACAGCTGCTACCTATTGCCTCATCTAATTACTTGGAGAGATTTATTGTGTAAACAGTCAGTGGATCCAGAAATATTTATCTAGACTAAAGTGATTTGAATAAAGTGATTTGGACAATAAAAAATAAGGCAGAAAATAGAGCCTACAATACTGGAGGAGCTTGCATTTTAGTGGCAGAAGTAATTTAGAGGAAGGATACTCTCTATTTTTATATGGGATTAGGTAAAAGTTAAGGGGTGACCAAAGGACAAGCTGGGACAGAGGGCTGGGTGAAGCCCACTTTCCGGAGGAGGGGCTGTGAGTGTGGCCAGTTGTTGGGATATATGGTCTTTTCAAGCAAGGAGTCCCAGCTGCCATGGGGCTCTGGACAAGGGCGGTAGAAAAAATTTGGTGAAAAGTCAGAATTTTAATCTCCTTTTTCTTAAACACCCATTACTTTTCTGGCTGCCTTTGCCAAGGTCCACATCACCTTGCCTGCCCTCCCCCACTTCTTTAGGCACTTCATGCAATAGGAACCAAATAATACAGCACAAAGAAAATATTCTCTAAGTAGAGCTGGAAACAGAAAAAGTGTAAAATCCCTTGAGAAAATATTGATGGGTTAATCTTTCGCCTCCGCCTGCTTCCCAGGCCAACCTAGAGTGAGACAAACAGGGATTAGTGGTGTCTTCAGTTATTGCCCAGGAGATACGCATTGCAGTCAGCAAACTATAGCAGGTGCATTGCTAACTATGAAATGGCACAGAAAAATGGGAAAGTCAGCAGCCAGCGGCTCTCCGGAGCAAAACTGCCATCTGAGAAGGTGGAAGATGCTTTCTACCCAGTGCGGGCTCGCCCGAGGTTACACAAATACCTGTCTTATTGTTAACCCACATTTGTCTTTTTTGGCCTTTCGTTAGTCAGTTATCGTCTGTGGGGAGGTGGCCCCTGCACTTCCACCTTCACACCGCACTAAAGAAGATGGAAGGCCCTGGCCGGTGTAGCTCAGTGGATTGAATGTAGGCCTGCAAACTAAGGGATCATGGTTGGATTCCCAGTCAGGGCATGTGCCTGGGTTGCAGACCAGTTCCCAGCACGGGACGCACGAGAAGCAACCATACATTGTGTGGTTCACAGGCCCGCACTCAATCCACTGAGCTACACCAGCCAGGGCTAGAAGCATCCATACATTGATATTTCTCTCCCTCTTTCCTTCCTTTCCCCTCTGAAGATAAATAAATAAAATCTTAAAAAAAAAAAAAAGAAGAAGAAGAAGAAGAAGATGGAAGGGCCCTGGCCAGTGTAGCTCAGTGGATTGAGCTCAGGCTTCGAAACAAAGAGTCACCAGTTCGATTCTCAGTCAGGGCACATGCCTAGGTTGCGTGCCAGGTCCCCAGTGAGGGCCATGTGAGAGGCAACCACACACTGATGTTTCTCTCATTCTCCTTCCCTTCCCCTCTGTCTAAAAATAAATAAATAAATAAATTTTAAAGTAATTATAAAAAGAAAGAAGATGGAAGGCAGAACCGTGCTTGATGTGATGTAATGTGATACCAGATGTTCACACCAGTGACCCCGATCCACCCAGAAAGGATTCAATGGCACTTAGTGTCCTCTGTTCAGAGGGCGGGAATTTTATCATCTGCTTTTGAAAGGTTGCTATCAAAAAATAGCTGAAAATAACTTTTTCTGTCTGTGATTGAAGGGTTAGTTTAAACGTTCTGAAAAGCTGACCTCCACGCTACACTTCTTTCTCCATCCGGGTCGGGGACAAGGCGCCATGGCACTTCTACAAGGTGCTGTATGTCCCGGGGGCACAGCTGACTTCTCGTTGGTTCCATTTTGAATTGGATGCTTCTTGATGGCACTGCCATTTTTTAAAAGTAAACTTTTATCTGATGGCATGATGTTAGATTTACAGAAAAGTTGTGTGAACGGTCGTTTTCACATACCCGTCATGGAGTTTCCCCTACTGCACACCTTACACAGCAGGGCACACGTGTCGGATCTAAGAAACACATTGGCGAGTTACTACTCATTAAACTCCAGGCTCCGTTTAGATTTCACCACCTCATGCACTCACGTCCTCGCTCTGTTCCAGATCTCATCCCGGCCACCGCACTGCACTGACTCGTCATGTGTTCCCCAGTCTCCTCTGGTCTGCGACAGTTTCTCAGTTCCTTGTTTTTCTTTCTTTTGGTTTTTAATCCTTATGTGAGGATATGTTTATTGACTTGAGAGAGAGAGGGATGCAAAGGGACAGACAGAGGAGAGAGATCATTAATCAATTGCCTCTCATATGCACACTGACCAGGGATCAAACCCACAACCCAGGCATGTGCCATGATGGGGATTGAACCCGCAACATTCTGGTGGGCAGGACAAGTCTCCAATCAACTGAGCCACCAAGCCAGGGCTCTTTTCTTGTTTTTATTGATCTTGACAGTCTTGAGGAGTTCTGGCCAGGTATTTTGTAGAATGCCCCTTCCCCAAATTTGAGTTTGTCTGTTGTTCTTCATGTGGTTAACTGTGCTCATGGGTTTTTGGAAGGAATAATACAGAGGTGAAATGCCCTTCTTGCCACATCATTTCAGGGGTGTAAGATACCACATGATACCTCCAACGATGTTAACCTTTATCGTTAGGTCAAGGTGATGTCTGCCACCTTAGTCCTCAAGACAGAGTGGAAGGTTCTATAGGACTGAGGGTAATAGGATTTCAACACCTGAGCTCCAAACTTAAAAGTTTTACAATCAAACTCAGGGTATGTCCCAGAATAATGATGCAAGCTGCTCTGCCATCAATGTTCCCAATTTCAATATCCATCCAGTTGCCAAAGTCATAAACCTGGGAGTCGTCCCTGACTCCTGCCTTTCTCTCTCCTGCCACTAAATCATGCCCCAAGTCCCACAATTCCTGTTTCCTAAATATCTCGACACTTCCATTTCTCTCTAGCTCCCTGCCACGGTCCTCATCCAAGTCACCCTACCGCACACCCAGATTACTGCAGCTCGCGCTCAGCTGGACTCCCTGCCTTCAGCCTCGCCCCCTCGGCTGTTTCTACTCTGCAGGCTGAGGAACTCAGGTCAGACTATTCCCCCAGTGAAACCTTACTTCCTGGCCTCAGGACAAAATCTGAACTTCTAGCAAGATTGACAAGTGTCCCAATCTCTTTTAATTATGTGTCTAGTCTCCCTCCCTACCTTTTTGCCTCAAATTTCCCAGTCGTAACCAGCCTTTTTTCCACTTTCCCAAATTCGCTGCTTTTGTTTCACCTCTAAAAACTTCATATATTCTTTTCTCAGCTTACAGAATGTTATCACCCAACTTTCATTAGTATTCAGTTTAACTAATCTTTCTACAAGAAAAACTGATAAAGACTGTCTCCCTCAAGCCCTCAAAGGAAAGAGTCTCCTCGGAGCCCTCCTTTTGACTAGGCCTCATCTGGCTGAGACCAGTTTAGCAAGCTCCTGCTAAATCAGTTTGCTGAGAGCCCCCTGTCTCCCTGATAACTGACCACGCCTGACATCTAAATGAGTTCTTCACCCCCGACTCTTGATGTCTGAGTCCCTGGCCTGCCTTTAGCAAAAATCCCATTAGGCCAATTAGGCAAGAAGCCCCAATCCTTGATGTCTCTCTGCTCTTAGTGCTTTTCAGTCCACTGACCTCACTCTGCTTCTTGGCTGTGAATCCCTAGCTATATTTGCTGTATTTTAAATTGAGCTCAGTTTTATACAGAAGTCTCTTTCCTACTGTAGTAGTTACTGAATAAATTCTGCCTATACATCCTTTAACTAGGGTCTGGCTTTATTTCTCTTTAACTCCCTGAGCCCTAGGTGAGGTTAGAACTCCTATCATATACCTCTTCTACTTCCCCTGACGTGATTCTCATTATACTCTATTGTAACTTTTCCTCTAAATTTTTTCTAAGTAAACTGCAAGTGTGCTGAAAGCAAGGATTAGGTCCAGCTCACCATTGTATCCCCAGCACAGCTCAAAGCTTGGCACGTGTAGGGCACCCGAGGTTTGTGGAATAATGGAATGAGTTTTTGAAGTTGCTTACTTGCCTCTATGGGAAGTTTTAGATGGTTTGGGGTACCATCAGAAGGTAGTGTAGTTGGCCTGCGCCATGGACGGAATGAACCTGTATCTACTTCTGTACCGCTGAGAACTCGAAGTCCTTCCTGGCCCTGGTCTTTCCTGCCTCAGAAACACCAGCCAGCCTTTCTCTAGCAAGGCCTCATGTACAGTTGGGCTGTACCTGGCTCATTGACCTTCTCAGGAGGACCCTCTCATCACCAGTGCTGAAAACTCAGTGTTGTGTCCTCTGTGTTTGTTTACCTGGCTTTCTTTTGTTTTTCTGGCTACCACAAAACATAGACTAGACCTAAATTAGTCAAATTTAGCACTCAGGCACAGAAAGATAATGGAGAAATTCTTTATTTAATGTAACCATTCTGCATTTTGTATCTGTCTATCTGCTTACTTATTCCACTGATGCTTGGAAGTAATTGCCTGGCTTTGGGTATATTTTGGCAGAGTGATAAAGAGTGTCAGGTATGTGTTAAGTTTGAATGGGGGCTTTCTGCTGTCTTGAGACAGATAAATGGCTGGCTGATAATTTTCAAACAGAAATATCTTCATTTTCTAGTGTATTTTAATAAAGTTTGGGTTGTGGGTAAAGGCAAGCAAGACAGTGATTACAGTAAATAAAAATGAATTTTTATTAAGCAGATAGGTTCAAAGTGAAAGACTGTCATCAATATTGACACTGAGAGACCAAAGGGACCTCCTGTGAGTCCCTCACAGACCACCAGATTGCTCCCCAAGAGGAAGAGCTCTCATTGAAAACCCCTGTAACTAATGAGTGTCTGTCGTAGTTTTAAAGGTTTGTGGAAAAGAGAATTCTGTGACCTCTCGGGCAGATCCTTCTAGGTGTTAGAAGTGCTGACTCTGGGAAACCTGAGTCTATTGATTTTTCACTTAAATTCTTCATGCTGCAGGTAAAACCTAATTCCTTTTGCCTTTTTGCAGGGTAGGAGAAAACAGAAGCTTAAAGAGGTTAAATTACTTGCCCATAATCTCATCCAATAAGTGGTGGATTTAGGATTTGAACCTAGGAGTGTTTTACTCCAAAGCCCCCCTCTTGTGTTCTTAACCAATGGAGGCCTTGCCTACTTAATGAGATTGTCCAATAAACAAGATAATTCCATTCCTTAGCCAGCTTGGATCAAAGAGAATGCCCACTGTTGGCCATAAACCCGTATGACTCTAGCCGTGTGCAGGGGTGCAGGCCAGTGTGAGGCAGCTGACCGGCTGCCTTTGGAAGTCCTGGAGATGGAAATAGACCGCAATGTAGCAGCGCTGCCTGGGGTGGCCCACAAACAAGCTGGAAAGCACTGAGTGTCCCAGGCCCTTAGTGCGGTGTTCTGCTTCACGATGTTCCCACAAGCTCTGACATTTAAAAAGTGGTAACAGCTAATCTGAGCTCAGGACTAGTAGCTCTGTCTCAGCTCCCTTGTCTGTAAAAGGAGGCTCATAATTCTCCTGGGAAGGATCGATGGCGCATACATGTAAAGAGCTTGAAACGGAGCCTGGTTGGTAGTAAGCTTTCAATAAAGCTTAGCTGTGAATAATGTATTTCAATTGTTACCATTATTTTTGTTATTATTATTCCAAGATGAGAGCAAGGTGTTTAAACACAGCCACAGCCACTGAAGTGGTGACTGGGCCCTCTGTACCGAGGTCCCGAGCGCCCAGGGACTCAGCCAATCAGTGGTAGCTCCAGTGGCTGCTGCTAAAATGCACACACAGGGGCCTAACCACCCTGTAATTTTGCACATTCCCCTTAGTTTTTCCCATAATTATACCCACTGTTGTATACACTAATATTTACTAATAAAATATCGTTGTATTTAACTCTCATTCCCCAAAGCCTTACTTTGCAGGACTCCTATTCATACTACGTAATTTTGGCATTTCTGTTTTTCATTACGGCTCACTGATTATTCACATCCAGAGGTGGTTATCATTCTTATATCTACTCTTCGGATTTTTAGTCATTCTTATTTTAACTGAATTCTTACTTTTGCATTCTTACTGCATTCTTCTTACTTTTCTCTCATCATTTGTGTAGCTTTGTTTGATATATTCTATTTAACCTTTCTCTAATCTTACATTAACATTTCTTACATATGGTTCATTGTTGTTTTACACTTTTACATTTTTTTAAAACTTAAAAGCCTTTGTTTAAGCACATAAACGTTCAAAATGCACCAAAAAATATGCTTACTATAAAAACACTGACCACAGACATGAACTAAGGGGGGATTGCTGGAGGGAAGAGGGGTACTGGGTAGAGGGGGACAAAAGGGGAAAAATTAGAACAACTGTAATAGCATAATCAATAAAATATACTTAAAAAATAAAAAAGTAAAAACACAGAAATGCATATAGTTCTTATAAGCACTTGTCCATACTTTATTGTCATCAAAATATTGAACACTTGCCTAGAAGTTATAACTGCAAAAACTGTTACATTGAAAAATATGGGACAAAGCTCAGAAGTACATAAGATAATTACAAAATGTTCCCTGACATTGTCAAAATGCATTAACTAACAGGTTCTTATTATGGTAATCACTAGGTGCCTGCACGTGCATTAGCTGGAGGGGTCCCCTGAAGAGCTCTTTCTGATGAGCCAGGAGGATGCATGCCTGTGTTTTCATCTCCTTAGCCTACAGGTAGATCCCATGGGTGCAGTTTGCCTCCCCCTTGTACAACAGACACATGCACACCCACATGCCCTGTGCTATCCTTCTCAGACTGTCTCCTTAAAGACCACAATTGTTGTTCATCTTCATCACATTTTATCTCTGCATAAAGGAGGGCCAGCGTGTCACAGGAGCACACTAACGTGCCACACCTGTATCCCCAGCCAACCTCTCCCTTCCACCCTGACTGCCCTATATTTGCAAATGAATGTACTTGATTGAGTTGAATGGAGTCAGAATATACCTAGAGGGAGTTTGTTAAGAAGAAAAACGAATGTTTCAGTTCTTTCTAGCAATCTAGGTGCTGGGGGAGGGTGGCCAGTAGATAGCAATGACATTCATGTTTCTAACTTTCTCTGTGTGAAAACTGTTTCATGGCAAGTGGCATTGTGACCATGCAAATATAGAAAGCTATTGAGAGGTCAAGGTCCTAATTTAGGAAGATTTAATGGAACCTACTGGCGGGACCTTCTGAGTACCTTGCTAGTAGTACACACTAATTATAAACCCCTGCCCAGGGCCAGCTGCCCACTGAAAGGTTCAGAGTATCAATGTGTCAACAGATAAATACCACGTCAGAGGCACGTAAATTAAACTCTCTATCTCTTCCAGCATCTTCTGCCTGCTGGATAGCAGGAAGTAGCCTAATTAAAGCAGATGTATCCTAAACATCTATATTGGAGAAATAAGAAGTATCAGGAAGTCAAAGGTTTTTTAGAAGGTTAAACATCTTTTATAAACTGATGTTGAGTTCGTTGGAAGTGTTGCTTTGGAGACTGAGGTGAAAGGAGCCTGATTTCCCAAGTGCAGCGATGACTCAGCAAACTACCTCAGGCTCCACATGTCAGAGGAATGCACACCTCACTCCAGCAAAGCAGCAGGTGGAAACAGCTGCTGTGTGCAAATTTCTCTGGACCATCACAGCAGCAGAAAAGGAATCCAATTCACATCAACATCTGGGCCAGAAATCAGGGATATTTTTTTTCTGGGAAATAGGGGCGGTGCCAACAACCTTTTACACCAGATATAGTAACAATACAGTGTCCAGCTCTGAAATAGTTTTTTAAAGCCATAAGGTTGTTTAATCTGTTACTGGCAAAATGAGATATTCTTTCTTTCTTTTCTTGCTGTATCCAATAGCAGACAAGGGGGTGGGTGGTGAGTTCTTAAAGGTTCTCCAGAGGAGTCTGCCATAGTTCCTCACTTTTGTGTCCATCCACAGGACAGACACATATGAAAGGAGGCTACACAGGGACTTTGAAAGTCAAATTCTCAGACTTTCAATTTGATCACAAACCTCCTTTTATATATTTGTGTGGAAGTTCATTTCTTAATCTATGTAGTCTTTTCTTGAGCCCTTTTTATTTTTTAATATATATTTTATTGATTATGCCATTACAGTTGTTCTATTTCCCCCCTTCATTTCCCTCCACCCTGCACACCCCTCCCCCACCATTCCCCCCCTTTAGTTTATGACCACGTGTCTCAAGTTCTTTAGATTCTATATTTCCCCTACTGTTCTTGCCCTCCCCCCTATCTATTTTCTATCTACCATCTATGCTACTTATTTTCTGTACCTTCTCCCTCTTTCTCCTCCTCCCACTCCCCTATTGCTACTCCTCCACGTGATCTTCATTTCTGTGGTTCCACTCCTGATCTAGCTGTCCTCTTAGTTTGTTTTTGTTTTAGGTGTGGTTCTTAGTAACTGTGAGTTTGCTGTCCTTTCACTGTTCATCTTTTTTATCTGCTTTTTCTTAGGTAAGTCCCTTTAACATTTCATAGAATAAGGGCTTGGTGATGATGAACTCCTTGAATTTGATCTTATCTGAGAAGTACTTTATCTGTCCTTCCATTCTAAATGAAAGCTTTGCTGGAAGAGCAATCTTGGTTGTAGATCTTTGGATTTCATGACTTGGAATCCTTCTTTCCAGCCCCTTCTTGACTGTAAGGTCTCTTTTGAGAAATCTGCTGACAGTCTGATGGGAACTCCTTTGTAGGTGACTGTCCCCTTAGCTCTTGCTGCTTCTAGGATTCTCTCCTTCATTTTAATTTTGGCTAATGTAATGATGATGTGCCTTGGTGTGTTCCTTCTTGGATCCAACTTCTTTGGGACTCTCTGAGCTTCCTGGATTTCCTGGAAGTCTATTTCCTTTGCCAGATTGGGGAAATTCTCCTTTATTATTTGTTCAAATAAGTTTTCCACTGGTGGCTGTTCCTCTTCCCCTTCTGGTACCCCTATAATTTGGATGTTGGAGTGTTTAAAGATGTCTTTGAGGTTCCTAAGCCTCTCCTCATTTTTTTGAATTCTTGTTTTTCATATTTTTCTGTTTGGTCATTTTTTTACTTTCTTCTGGTTCACTCCTTTTATTTTGAGTCCCAGTTTCCTTTTCATTACTATTGGTTTCCTGTGCATTTCCCTTCATTTCAATTAGTTTAGCCTTCATTTGTTCCTCTAATTTGTGACTAAAATCAACCAGTTCTGTGAGCATCCTGATCACCAGTGTTTTGAACTGTGCATCTAATAGGTTGGCAATTTCTTGGTCGCTTAAAGTTATGGGCTCTGGGGCTTTGAGTTCTTCTTGAGCCATGTTTTGGTCTGTTCACACCTATTATGTACGAGGAGCAGAGCCCTAGGTATTCACCAGAGCGGGGCCACCCAGGTCACTGGGTTGTGACACTATATGTGGGGGTGGGGTCAGAGTGGGACAATAGCGGTTCCTTCTGCTGCTTCCTGCCGCTGGGGCCTGCGTGGTCTGTCTCACTGCTAGCTCCTTCACCTGGTTTATCTGCACATGAATGCATCACGGAGATCAGCCTGCCGCCTTGCGCCTTGCAACCTCAGTGGGTCTGCCCACTTCTACTTCACACCTGGATCCACCCACGGCTGCCTGCATGCCTGGGTTGTGTGCCTGGGTTGGTCCAGTGGATCTTTCCCGCTGACCCCACCCTGCTGCTGACTCCGCCCCTGTTATCGATCTGGCTGATTGGTCATTGTCGAACTTCCGTACAGTTCAATTTTCTGTGGTTTGGCTGCGTTTTTGTTGCTAAAACTTTGTTGTTTTTAAACTTGGTTGTGGGAGAAGGCACAATGTTTCCACCTACACCTCCATCTTGGCAGAAGTCTCTTGAGCCCTTTTTAAAGTGACATTTTAACCGTACCTGTTTAGAATCTTTTTTGTATTTCTTCCCCTCTACTCATTGATTCAGATCCCCAACTGTAAAAAAAGTAAAAAGTGAAATGGGAGAGGAAAGCAGTAATATTGAATATTAGATTTTTGAAAATGGACTAGTTACCCAAAAATTTATTCTCCAGAATCAGTCTTGGAAATAACCATAAGCTACTCTATTCTATTAGGTAGCTTTTGCTGCATAATAAACTGCCCCAAAATTTATGGGTAAAAACAATGGCTATTTATGTGGCTAACAATTTTATGGATTGGCAACTTGGGCTGAGCTTTGCTGGGCAGTTCTGGTCTTGGCTAGGCTTGGTCATGAGTCTGCTAGGTTGGCTAGAAACTGTAGGGTGGTAGGGTGAGCTTGCGGCTGCTTTCTACAGTCTCCTCACCTTCCAAGCAGGCTATCTGCGTTAGCTGGGTAGGGATCCTACTGAGAGAGCAGAGTGTTCAAGGCCTCTTTAAAATCTACCTTTGAACTAGCACACATCACTTTCATCACATTCTGTTAGCAAAGCAAGTCACAAAGCTATCCCAGATTCAAGGTTAAGCCCACCTACTGATGGGAAGGGTTGCAAATCCCATGCATTGCTAGAGGCACAGGTAGAGGAAGGGGAAGAATTGTAGTCTGTTATACCTACCAAGTAAAGAGAAAATAGATCCAAATAATTTTATCACAGGTGAATTTTTCACAGAAGAAAAATGGGCTGATAAATAAATTGTATGGATGTGTACCATATTTGAAATAATAGTAAGTAGTCATTCTTGCTAATATTGACACCATGAAAAACAGGAAACACAGGGCAAATTTTATTTAATTTTAGTCTGGCTTCCTAGATTTTATACACATAATCGTAAGGCTTAATACAGTAATTGCAGAAAGAACAACTTAACACAGTAACTTTCACTTTGCAGTAGTTTATGTAGATCCTTGTTGCAGGCTGTGATATCCCGGAGGTACACTCTGAGATGGAAAGTAGCATACACGATGTTTATTGGGGTGCATCCCCAGCATCCACACCTGTGGAAAAGCGAGGAAGGAACAGAGAGAGAAGTTGATTGGCCAGGTCAGTTCCCAGCCTCAGTTTACTGCTTGCAGAGCTCTGGATCTAAAATGGCCTATTAGAGTTGTTCCAGACTGGGCCAGTGTGGCCTGGCCTTTATAAATGACCCTTCCTCCATCAATGATTGGAGTCAGTCGGGCAGGATATGACCTTGGGCAAAATAGCTTTCTGAAACAAAGCAATCCTTGACAGGTCAACAGTTGAAGGCTGTATGCACTTTTGGGTCTGAAGGCTCTTCCTCCCAGGTCCAGCAGAATGCTAATGAACCATGGGAGATCCTAGTTACATACAACTGATTTAATCTGCAGGAGAAGCTGCATGGACGTATAATGTGATGATATTTATTAACTGTTGTTTTCCTAAGAGGATTTCAAATAGCTTCATGAAGGGTACATGACTCAAAGCACTGTTATCTTCATGTTGCTGCTGGAGCTGAGCAGAAAGCAGGAGGCTAACTGAGGAGTTAATTAGCCATTGGTACAAATTTGCTTCGTGCATATTTCAGACCAGCCCTTCTCCTCCCAAAGGAGCACTGATTCCTGCTACCCTACCCTCAGGCCAGCAATGCCTGCTATGGTGGATGGGGATGTGGACTTTTTTCTTCTCCTGTCTGGATCACTAGTTACCCATACTGTCAGCAGGGAGTGAATTTGGGCTACGAGGGGTGGGATGTGGGTCAGGGCCCAGTAGTTGAATCCAGCTCTAAGATAGTTATGTACATAAAAATCTAACTTTACCATATAGATATATTGGAACTAATTGTGTTGCAATCATTTTTTTTCTTTTCTTTATGAAGGAATGAAGAAAGCTTTTCTGGTGAATTTAGAATAGAATTTGATTTAAAAAAATTTGATTTACATACAACTGCTCAACCATTTGCTGCACTCACAGCTGGATTAGGAAAGGATATTACACTTCCCATCTGAATATTGGATTATCCTTTTAAGGGTTTTGAAGTATACTCTTTGTAAGAGTTTGACCAGCCACAGTGGGAGGCAGTATTGCCTAGTCTCAATAGTTAAGATCCCAGGTTCTAGAATAGGACTGTTCTGATTCTGATGCTTTTAGATGTATGTTCTTGGACAAGTCAGTCTCTCAAAGCCTCAGTTTTCTCATATGTACATTTTAGACCATAGGAGCTGTTTCCTCCAGGAATGACTATAAGGATTCAGTAAGGTGATGCCCACAAAGAGACTGGCATAGAACCTGGAACAGAAAGTGTTAGATGATGATGATGACAGTAATGGGGAGGCCCATTTAGTCATTGTTTGCTGTTACATCCCCACAAACTCTCACTCCTCTTCATGGTCTACTTAATTTGCCAAATCTTAATTTTCCTGCTGCAAGAGATCTAAAGCAATAGGTAGTGGGTAGAAGTAAAAGAATGCAGAAGAACAAAATGTACTTTTGAAAAATATGTAAAATGCCGATTCACTTCCAGAATAGCAAGATAGCAGAACCTGAATTAGTTCTGGGAGAATTACATAAAAATAAACAGCTATGGCTGTTCCAGTGATGTCCAAGAGTAGACACCTAAGGGAACAGAGGGAGGGGTATATTCCTGTATGGTGGTCATCACAAGAATGAATCACTTGGGTTCAGGAACAGGAGGGAGTGGGTGGGGATCAGCAAGCAGAGCCAAAGGTCTATGGTTTGTGGGCACATGGAAAGCACACAAAGCCACAGGCTTCTCACTGTCAGGTCCACCAGTGGCTAGCCAGCAGTGACCGACTGAGAGGGCTGACAATGCACAAGGCAAATTGAGTAAGACTTCTAAATATAAGGACTTTTGACGTAGTGTGTGAAACCTCAGCTGTTCTATAATAAGTTTTAACCTTTGTCCACTCTGGAACCAGACTTTACAAGGAGATGGTTTGCTCTTGCTTGGCCTCAGGTCACAACAGTTTGTTGCAAAGGCACGTTGCTGAATTTACAAACTATTCATATGAAGAGACTTATTTTCAGTGTGGTTTAGGTATGAGCTTAGTCTACAGTTGAAAAAGAAGAGCTCTCTCTTTGGCAGTAGTGACTTATAATGCAGTGCTAGATTTGGTAAAGGCATATTTATTTTGTAGGGTAGGGATTGGGTGTGTTCAGATCAATCAGTTTTCCTTACTGGGCTATTTATTGTGGTCATATGCAGGTTACCATCTTAAAAAGGACTCAGCTAAATGCGTTACCAACTTTCAAAGAAAAATGCAGTTTACCAACTCTCAAGGAATTCAACAAAATGCATTACCACAGAAGCAATTAAAATTACTTTACCCTTTGGTTGGCAATTTAGAAGAGCTTTAGGTTCTTGGAGGACCTCATTGCTGTCACTATCACTGTGCAGTTCTACAGGTGTAGAACATGTAAGCAACCAGGACCAACAGCTGCACCTAAGCTGTCTTGTGAGTATGTCTCTGGTACCCAATTCTGGACTTCTGCTACTTTGTCATAAAAGTACTTGCTTAGAAGCCACTTCTGGTTAACTGAGTATTCTTTTTTTAAACATTCCTAGGCGTTTTATTTTATTTTATTTTTTGAAACAATTGTAAATGAGAATGTTTTTATTTATTGATTTGAAAGATAGAAAGAGTAAGAGAGAGGGAAAAACTGATTTGTTGTTCCACTTATCTATGCATTCATTGGTTGATTCCTGCATGTGCCATGACTGGGGATCAAACCCACAACCTTGACATATGACATCATCATATGCAAACTGAGTTACCTGGCCAGGACAAGATTGTTTCCTATATTTATTTTTATTTTTCAAATTATATTTTATTGATTATGCTGTTACAGTTGTCCCAATTTTCCCCATTTGCCCCTCTCTACCCAGAACCCCCTTCTCCCTCAAGCGATTCCCACACCATTGTTCATGTCCATGGGTCATGTGTATAATTTCTCTAACTACTCCGTTTCCTATACTGCACTTTACATTGCCTTGGCTATTCTGTAACTACCTATTTGTACTTCTTAATCCCCTCACCTCTTCACCAATTTTCCCATATCCCCCTCTGAACTGGCAACCATCGAAATGCTCTCTGTATCCATGATTCTGTTTCTGTCTTCTTGTTTGCTTATTTTGCTTTTTAGCTTCAATTGTTGATAGGTATGTATTTATTGCCATTTTATTGTTCATAGTTTTGATCTTCTTTTTCTTAAATGAGTCCCTTTAACATTTCATATAATAATGGTTTGGAGCAGATAAATTTTTTTAGATTTTTCTTGTCTGGGAAGCTATCTGCCCTTAGATTCTAAATGCTATCTTTGTTTGCTAGGTAGAGCAATCTTGGCTGTAGATCCCTACTTTTTATGACTTTGAATATTTCTTGCCAAGCTCTTCCAGCCTGCAGAGTTTCTTTTGAGAATTCACCTGACAGTCTTATGGGAACTCCCCTGTAGGTAAGTAACTGCTTTGCTCTTGCTGCTTTTAAGGTTTTCTCTTTATCAGTGACCTTTATCATTTTAATTATGATAAGTCTTAGCATGGGCCTCTTCTCATCCATCTTGTTTGAGATATTCTGTGCTTCCTGGATTTGCATGTCTATTTCCTTCACCAAACTAGGGAAGTTTTCTTCTACCCAGTTCTTGCTATTTCTCTTCTCCTCTGGCACCCGTATGATGCAAATGTTGGAAATTGTCCCAGAGGCTGCTTACACTATCTTCCTTTTTTAAAATTCTTTCTTCTTTGTCTTGTTCTAATTGGTTCTTTTTTGCTTCCTTATGTTGCAAATCATTGATTTGATTCTTGGCTTTATCCACTCTACTGTTTCCCTATAAATTGTTCTTTATTTCAATTAGTGTGTGTTTTGTTTCTGAGTGGGTCTTTTTTATGCTGGTGAGGTCCTTACTGAGTTCCTTGAGCATCCTTATAATTGCTGTTTTAAGCTCCTATCTGATAGATTGCTTATCTCCATATTTTCTAGTTCTTTTTCTGGAGTTTTGATCTGTTCTTTCATTGGGCCGTATTTCTTTGTCTTCTCATACTGGCAGCTTCCCTGTGTTTGTTTCTATGTATTAGGTAGAGCTGCTATCACATCATGTCTTAGTAACATGACCTAATATAGTAGGTACACTGTAGGGTCCAGTGCACAGCCTCCTCTATCACTCAAGGTGCACCCTTCATGTGGGACGAGTACACCCTCCTCTTGTAGTTGAGCCTTGGTTGCTGTTGGCAGGTTAATGAGAGGGATTTACCCAGGCCAGTCAGCTGCAGTGACTAACTGTGACCACTGACCACCAACCTCTGCCCTCTGTGGAGGATCAGCTCTGTGGGGGCATTGTCATGGTGCTCTGACATGGTCTGTAGCTGTCCAATGGGTATGCAGGCTCAGGAATTTCCTGAGTGGTACAGGCCAAGGTCAGCCCCAGCTTGTGTTTTGCTCAAGGCCACCCTGCCTAAACTCAAGCAATCTGAAATGGCTGCTACTTGTGCCAGGCTCAGAGATTCCCAGGTAAAGCCAAGCTGTGAATCTAGGCTGCTGCTGCTAGTGACAGGCCTGGGGCCACTTAGCAAGAGGTATGGGGACTTGGGGCTCACTGAGGTTGGCTGTTGCTTATTAGAGAAGATTTAGGTAGTTCTGAAACATGAGCCAAAACCAGCCATTCATATGGAAAAGCAGCTTGGGTTGGCCCATAATTTTGGCGGGATGGGGTCTCTGGGGATCTCCAGGGTGGGGCAAACAGTATTAGTGTGACGGAGTCTCAGATATGGCACCAGCCTGCTAGCTCTTGGTTCTGTTGGGGGAGGGTTCAGGAAAGGGACAATGGCCTCTGCCCTCATTTCTGTGTGAGAGAAAGCTGTCCCCCACCTCTTGCCTTGATTCTAGACACTTCAGTGTCTCCCTTTATACCACTGGTGCCTTTCAGCTGTTTCCCCAATGCTGGAGCTCAGAGGGAGTGAGTCTGAGTAGGTGAGTCTGTGTGTGGGTGTTTTAAGAAGAACTGCTAGGACTGCAGCAGTTGCTTCTACTGACTCGATCCCTTCTGGGTTTTGCAGCCATAAGTTATGGGGACTTATCTTTCTGGCTATGGAACCCTGGGCTGGAGGACCTGATATGGAGCTGGGACTCCTCACTCTCAAAATATCCCTCCCAAATTTTTATGCAGTACATGTGGATATGGGACAAGTCCATTTTGTATCTCTGCCCCTCCTACCAGTCTGGATGCATGTGGTTTCTTTAATTCTGTAGTTGTCAGACTTCCATTCAACTTGATTTCTGATGGTTCTAAGTGATGGTTATTCTATATTTCAGTTGTAATTTTGATGTGATTGTGCAAGGCCAGCCATGTTTACCTATGCCACCATCTTGACCAGATGTCCTGAGTCTTCTATTTGTCTGGATTCAGAGTCAATAAGATTATCCTGTAGCATTAGCTCTCAAATTTATGCCATCCTTGAGACATGCTAAAATATAGCTGTACACAAACTCCTCTGGAAGGAAAATATTCATGGGCAATGTTTTGCCTGGGGATTCCAGATCCTTTGCTATCTCCAGGTCTAATGATAGAAACCTCAGGCTTAGATCTATATGGGCTGCTTGGCATTTACATCTGATTCTGATAGCTCAAAAATGAAAGTAGCCTCAAGAACTTCTTTTTAAGTAATCCAAGAAAATGTTAATCACTATTCAACTAAATAGTTCAAGTCAAGTTAATGACATGACCTATAACTTCTAATGTTCTTATATCAAAGTATTTTTGTTCCAGTTGTCTTATTCCTTTTTAAATGAGGGAAAAGATCCCACTGACTTCTTGAACCTATGGTGTATATAATTGAAATTAATAAGACTGGTTTTCTTAGATGACTGTTAAATGGACCAATTTCAAGTGGGAATCCTAGGAGAGCTTTGAAAAACACAAGAATTGTGCAGCTATACCTTTAAAAAGGTGTGAGTTTCCAGGACACGGGCACTAAAAGAACATACAAGCTATTACTTGGCTGGTCCTCATAGGTGCACTGGTCAAATCCTTTCCCAGTTAGGCAGCTGATGGAATCAAACTCCTCAGCACCCTTCCTTAGTTTCCATCTTATCTCCCAAGCACTTCATCTTGCCCTCTCTGCTGCTCTTTCCATAGTTCTTTATATTTTAGCATCTTACCTTTTGCCTTGCTCTGGCATCTCCGTTGCTCTTCAGTCCCAGTGCTTGGTTCTTCTCCTGAGACCTGCCCTGGTACCTCCCTAGGCTCTGGTTTGCATACCAACTTAGGTTACACCTGCTCCCTACTGCTCTTGGTGATAGCTTGCCCACTTTGCCCTAAGGTTAGTGCATGTGTGTGCGTGGGGTGGTGTACTCTGCTCAAGAAAAAGATACTAACAAACTTGTTTTACCACAAACACCTTTTAATGAATTTTGAAAATCTTTTTACCAGTTCTGCAGCATGTTTATTCTTAAATCTATAGGTTCAACAGTTTTGATTATTGATTGATTGGCAAATATCTATTGAGGACTGCTAGGTTTCTGGTGCTAGGCTTGACATTGAGAAGTTACCTTGTTTCTTTCAATTCTGAGGAGGACGTAAGGGTGCTTTGGCTGTGAGATATGTCTACCCACACTTGACTACAAGAGTTGACTACACTTACCCCATGGTTGGCAGATAGACTGTTTTCCCTCCTAGTCTAAGTTGTTGCCTTCTAAAGCTGTTGAGAGAGACACCTTTCCCAGATAGATCATTCCTCCATAAAGTGCATATAGATTGTCAAGTGCAAAAAACAAGGAATAGAATTTTGTGTAGAGTATATTTATGTTAGTTGAAAAGGCAAAGGAAAGCCCTGGCTGGTGTGGCTCAGTGGATTGTTTTCTAGCCTGCAAACCGAAGGTCACCAGTTTGAATCCCAGTCAGGGCAAATACCTGGGTTGTGGGCCAGATCCCCAGTTGGGGGCGTGTGATCCATGTTTCTCTCCCTCTCTTTCTCCCTCCCTTCTCCCCTCTCTAAAAGTAAATAAATAAAATAGTTTTTAAAAAACATCTTTTATTTAAAAAAGAAAAAGCAGAGGAGAGAATATATATATAGCACTTTTATAAGAACACACAAGCAAGCGATAATATCAGTTGCCTCTGAGGAAGGAGACTAGGTAGGTGGCTGTCAGGGAAGAACAGGAAGGATTTTTCTGCGTACACTGTTGTAACTTTTGAATTTTAACCCATGTAAATATTATAGCTATTAAAAACAAATAAAATCTATTTTTAAATATTAAGTCTCTAAAAGAAGGTGGGTAAGTGTTGGAGTGTAAGGAGCTGCAGTTCCTTCCTGGAATCTTGAACAAACTGATGAGAGAGGTACACAAGTGTAGATACAGAAAGTGAATCCCTAAGAAAACATAGAAGAAGAAAGTAGAACTCAGCCTTCTAGAATTACATGGAGGAGTTTTTTCCCTGAAAAATATATTAAAATACTACTTGTGAATGCTCACATGCTGGGGCCCCTTGGTCCATGGTTGGGAAGCAGACAGGCAGGCTCTTGATGGTCCAAATAAGATACCAGAGGGGGGCCTCTGAGAAGCTCTGGTAGATCTGACGGGTTTAGTGGCGGAGATCATCAGCTGTATTAAATTCCACATATGCTGGTGTGGGTTTCTGTGCAGGCCCATCACCAGTTAGGGGTTTGAAGACTCACAAAGTGCTTAGTTTTGTGAGGCTTGTTTGAATTTTAGGCAGGGAGATATTGGGTTTTGATGATACCCTGTCACAGTATCTTCCTTAATGAATCTCCTTTCTCCTCTGAACAGTATAAATTTGTGTTCCCTAGTGTAAACAATAAAAAATGTACACAGAAAGTGCTTTACAGTATTGGTTAAGGCTCTTTCTATACCTGCTGTAAACACCTCCATCACTTTTTTTGTTTTGGTAACAAATGAGCTAAATACAGTGAAGAAGCCTCAAGGCAGTCCTATGCAGCCCACAGAGGGAAAGTCACAACTCACCAGATAGCAGTTGATTACCGTATTTGCAAATCAACCACAGCAGGCCAATGGCACTAAAACTCTTCAGAGCAATTCACAAATATTAAAAATCAGAAGTTCTTAATAAGCATAGTGAATGAAGGGACTATAATAGCTTCCATGAACAATCATCTGTAAAATATAAGTCCTGCCCTGGCTGGTGTGGCTTAGTTGGTTGGAACATCATCCAGTAAAGCAAAAAGTCATGGGTTTGATACTCTGTCAGAGCACAAGGCTGCGGGTTCAGTTCCCAGCCAGGGCACATGCAAGGGTCAAGTGATCAGTGTTTCTCTCCCTCTCTTTCTTCCTCCCTTGCTCTCTCTCTAAAATCAGTAAGCATGAAGATAAAAAAAATACATGTGTATATAAGGCTTTTTTTTTTTTTTTTTTTTTTTCGGAAAAGCAAAACATGCACAAATATGTTCTATTGGTTGTGTTTGCTGGGCATCATTTAAAAGGTTCATATCAAAACATTCCTTTTGTAACTCTAAACCGTGGGAAACTAGAACAAAGTCAGGTCCCTGGGGTGGGCAGAGTTCTCTACTGAACTACAGTCAGAGGAGCCACCCCTTCTAGGATCACAGAGCAGCGCTGGAGCAGAACCCGAGTTCTTCGTCTTGTGTTTCTTCTTACCATCAACTCTGAGTGTATTTGACTGCTGCTCATCTTCCCCATTTCACAGCTAAACAGTTTACAAGGATTACTTCCTTAAATCCTCACAAGTACCAGTTGGGCTGTAATCGTGAGGTTTTATGGATGAAGAAACAGGCATAGAGAAGCTAAGCAATTTTTCCAAAATCACAGAGCTAGTCAGTGGTCGAAACCAGGCAGCATGATTCTCGAATCTGCATTCTAAGCAACACATTGCATTGCTGCTCTAGAGAAAAAAGACCTTTGTTCAGTGGGATGATCTTATACCTGCTATGTTTAATAAAAAAAAATTAACTTTATACTTGAACATTAAGAGAAAAGAAAACTCTAGTAAACTCTGGCTTCTGTGTGCAGTTGTGCAGTGAGCCCGGCCCAGGCCTCGGGGCTGACCCCCAGGTGGCCCCCAGGAGGGGGCCCTCCCAGCGCTCTGCAGCTGGCGACATGCGGGGGGCGGGGGGGGGGCAGCCTGTAGGACTGGTGAACTGTGGGTAAATGTTTATCATGAGTGCTGTTATGTCCTAAATGATCCCTATAAAGTTAGGAAAGTTGACTATAGAAAAAGAAAAGCAAGGGAAGGGAAGAGATTAGGTAGACAAGAGATTGGCAAATTTGCTTCCTGTTTGACAGATCAAATTAACTTGCTTTGCTATGAGAGATATGAATTACCACCTATGCTCCCAACATCTCTTCCCTTCTGTTTTTTTGTTTGGCATATTATCATTTTTACATGGTCAAGATTTATCATATTTACATTCTATCAGGGATTGTAATCCCCACAGTTGCTTAGGCATAATTCCACATCTAAATGGACCACCCAATCTTGTATCATAGCCTCTCCATTATTCATACTGATTAACTTCTTAATTAGCCACCAGACTATCACTGGATACCTATAATTTTGTGATTCATTCCAGTGTTTCTATAGGATGGATTCCCACAGAAATTTGCATTGTTGGGTAATAGGGTACAAACATTTAAAATTTCACAGGCATTGTCAAATTAGCCTCTTAGAAGGCTGGTCCAATTTACACAATCAGAAACAGTCTTAAAGATCTTTTTAAATTTTTTGCTTATTTGAAAGATAGTGAAGAGAATGCCACATAACCCGTTAGAAGTAATGACTATTAATCATTTATTCTGTATTCTCCACAACATTTTGCTGATATACAAGCATAAAATATACACATACACACATAGTCTTTTTTTAACATAAAAGGGCAATACTATACAAGGTGTTCTCCATCTTGCTCTTTGCCGTTTCAGGAAATCCATATCAGCACATATCCATCTAATTTTAAGAGCTGAGTTATTTAATATATAGATGTCCCAATATATAGATTACCATTATAAAAATGTTCCAATATGCCTTTAGTGTTCTATTAATGGTATCTTAGCTTATCCCAGACTTTTACTTCAAATAATGCTACACATAATATCTTCTATCTACATGTTTGAACACATGTATGAGTATGTCTATTGATTGCATTCCTAGAGGGGAAATTTCTGAGCAGAAAGGTGTGGCATTTGGTTTGGATGCTGCTGCTGGAAGGGTCTCTAGGACGTCGCACCAGCTGCAGCCCCACCAGCAATGCACGAAGTCACCTGTTTTCTCACCGCCTTTGCCACATCGTGTGCTATTAAATTTTGGACTATTGTCTATCTAAGAAAGTGAAAGTCATATCGTTTCATTTTAAAGTCCACTTGTCTTATTATGGGTCACAGCTGACAAATTTTTTAGTATGTCTAAGAGGCATTTGTGTGTCTTTTTCTGTTAACTCTCTTTTTATATCCTTCGTCCATTTTTTTGTTGGTTTGGAGAACTGCTATTTCTTTTTAATTTGTAAACTTGCGTATTGAGTAAATTAGCTTTAGCTACTTGTTTTGTTAATATTAGTTCCCATTTGTAGCTTGTCTTTTGTCTTTCTTTGAAGTATTTTTAGCCGTGAAGAAATAGTTTTTATTTTTATGTCGAGAAATGTTTTTCTTTAAAAAAAATTCTTATTGTATTGTTTCCATTACCATTTAGTTCCCTTTACTCCCCTCCTCCCCAGCAATCGCCACACTGTTGTCCATGTCCATGAGTCCTTCTTCCTTTTTGCTCAGTCCCTCTACCCCTGCACCTACCTTCCCCCTTAGCTGTCATCCTGCTCTCTATGTATGCGTTTGTCTCTATTTTGCTTGTTAATTCAGTTTGTTCAATAGATTCTACATATAAGTGAACGGCCAATCAGAGAAAGATAGATAAATTTTTAATAGTTTATGTTTCAAGGTTTTGTGTCTTCCTTAGAAAGACCTTTTCCATTTCTTCGAAGACCTTTAAGATTTAATGAAGATTATTTCACATTTTTAAGTTGCTTTCATGTTTTCATTTTTATATTTAAATATTTGATTCATCTGCTACTTATTTCAGAGTACGGTAGGCATTCAGTTCTCTTTTTGTTCTAATTGTTAGCCCATTGAACATCAAATGATCCCTCTTTCCCCCCTGCTTAGAAATCCTGCTCTCAAGAACATCACAGAATTTCCAGTGGAAAGGTACCTAAAGAGGGATCTAGCTTAGCGGGTCATGCATGTTGGTTTGCAGATTGGTGCATGACTAGCCGCTTCAGGATTTCATGAGGGAGTCAACAAAAATACAAGTCACTGCCCCAGGAGCTACAAGTTCTGAAGGTCCTGGGTGGGGTTCAAGTTACTCTCTTTCCTGGTTTATTTTAGAACTTTCAACCCAATGTAAACATTTCATGGAGAGTTCAATTGATAGCTATATTTACAACAGCTTCACCTAGGTTCACTGTTACTAACATTCCCCACATTTATATCTTTCTGTATATATTTATATAGCTGCATGCACACACACATTTATTCTTTGAACCCTTGAAAATTAATTGCAAACACAATTTCTGTTCAATTTTGTATATTTCTACATTTTTATCCTATGAACAAAGATATTTACTTATATAGTCACGATATAATTATCATGTTCAGGAGCTTTACCATTGTCACAATACTATTATCTAACAAGTCCATATTCAGACTTTCCCAGTTGTTTCAACGATGTTTTTTGTAGTTGGTTTTTACATCCTGAATCCAGTTAAGAATCCTCAATATATTTCATTTTCATGTCCCTTTCATCTCCTCTAACCTGAAACAGTTTCTAACTTTTTCTTTTTCTTTGCCTTTAATTACCTTGACATTTTAATTGTTTTGCAGAATGTACTTCAGTTTGGATGTGTGTTTTCTCATGATTAGATTTAGGTTGAGCATTGTGGTGCTATATAGATGGCATGCATCATATTGGAGGCACATGTCATTTGTCTCATCATTGGTGCTGTTAAGTGTAATCACTTGGTTCATATAGTATATACCAGATTTATAGCCATTCATAATATTTAGATGCTATGCATGTGACTCTGAGGTAAAGGCAGGTGTAGGATTCACCGATGAGTCAAATATATGACTCAGAGATGGAATCTCTTCTAGGGCATCTTTAAAGGCTGGGCATTTACAGGAATTTAATTACCTCTATATAAGAGAACAAAGTTTTCAAGAGCACACATATCCTTCATCTAGTTTCATTCATTAAGAATATTTTAGCTTCCTGTCAAAGGTGAGATCATATGGTATTTGTGACAGGAAGCTAAAGAATAAAACAAACAAGCAAACAGAATAAAAACAAAGACGCTGAAATAGAGAACAAGTGGGCAGCGACCAGAGGGGAGAGGGAAGGGAACTTAAGGGGAAAAAGGGGGAGGGATTTTGAGGAACAAGTATGAATGACACAGAGATGAGGACTGGGGGGGGGGGGGAATGGGAGGGAGGGGGGAGACCGGGCGGGGGGGGGAAGAGAAAAAAAAAATGTACTTGAAAAGTAACCAAATAAAATTTAAAAAAAAAAAAAGAATATTTTAAATACCTTAAAAGAATTATTAGAAGCAGGGACCCAGACAGATATGTGTACACTCCTGTCCACGGCAGCGTATTCACAATTGCCCAAAGGTGGAGGCAGTCCCTATGTCTGTCAGTGGGTGAGTGAATAAACAAAACATGGTGCACACACACAATGGAATGTTCCTTAGCCCGAAGAAGGGAGGAAGTTCTGACACACGCTCCAACATAGAAAATGTCATACTTTTTTTTTAAATCATCACCCTTGTCAAAAGTGGTTTGCAAAGTTTCTTGGTACTATTGACATTTGGGCCAAATAATTCTTTGCTGTGGGGCTGTCTTATGCATTGGAAGATGTCTAGCAGCACCCATGGCTTCCACCCACTAGAAGTCAATAGCGGGAGATAGCTGACATACTCAAAGTATCCAAATCACTAAAGTTATTTGTGAAAATGAAAAATTTGTCTTTTATTTTATGGAACAAAACCTAACAGACTTTCCATACTTAATGCCACTGATTGTGCACTTAAAAGTGCTTAAAGTGGTTTTATTTTATCTATATGTTACCACAATAAAAAACCCATTTGTTTATACTAAGATAAAATATTCACCCTTTGTAACTTTCCTGCCTTGTTTTGCTTTTGGAAAAACACAAAGTGCACCATCCTCTCTTCCATATAACATCCTTTTAACTAGTCTGCAGCCTATACATACACTGATCCTCTCTTTCCCTCATCTCCCCAACAATGGCAGGAGCAGTGTAATAAGTTGAATATACCTTTTGCTTCTTACAAATTGGATATTAGAACAATATAAAATGATCTTGGAATTTTTTTTGAGGAAATTAAAGCTAAACATCCTAAAGGCAAAGCAGCCCACCCATTTCAGACATGGCACAGCGTGTGCGGCACTTGCCCAGAGCCCCCCTTCCCTTCTTATACAGCGTCTGCGCTCAGGTCTTGTACCTTCAGAGGGTCACTCAGCCACAGCAGCAGCTTGAAAGCAGGTTGTGTGTGATGATTTCTATCAAAAAACTGTGAAGACTGCTCAGGGCTTTTATTTTGTCTCCAGGAGGTTTCAGCACAGATAAAGGAAAATTTGGTCAACTGGAAAGAGCTTGGCATTTCTTGATAGGCTCATGTAACAAGTCATAAGCAAAAAGGCAGCTCCTTTGCTATAGCAACACATCTATTTCTTCCAGTGAGGTAGGCTCTGGTCAGGCTGTTAGCTGCCCTCACAGCTCAGCATGCACTTGGTCACGAGGCTGCAGCTCATGCCACTGCAAGTTCAGGCCCACCCAGCTCTCATGTCATGTGGATTCCAGGCTGATCATTTGGGCCCAAGGTCCAATTCTATTCCAAGCAAGTCACTGGGCAGGGATGAGTCTCCCCCTTCTCCTAAAGGGTAATTCTTGCTTTGGGGGAGGCTGCACCTGCCTGGATTCAGCTGCACTCCTTGGAGATTTGTGTCTTCATGGAGCAGGCAGGAGAGGGTGCAGGAAAGAGAGGAGTCCGGAGATCCAGAGTGAGTAGAAGAAAAAGGGACCAGACAGTCCAGGGCCTTGCATGAGAGCACACCTCTCCACTTCTCCAGGGCATGTTGCCAACCACCCCTAGCCTGTACCCACTTACTATCCTGCAGAATAGGCTGAGGGAAGGAAGCAGCTCTCCCCGCTTGCAGCCCAAATTTTCTTGTCCTTCTCTAAAGCCTTGGTCTTGTGCTCCCCAGCCTCTGCCCAAAGTAAAGTGGCCCTTTGGGCCTTGACTAAAGGGATGGCTGCTGTTACTAAGAGGAAAATGCAACAAAAAATCTCCAAGGATTCATGGAGAAGAGGGGTGTGGCCCTTAGCCTAGGTGTGACAAGGAAGGGATAAGCCTTCAGCATTCTTTGGGCCCAGTCCTATCCTTCCAGGGCCTAAAGAGCAATAGCGCAGTTCAAGTGGAAGGCCAGACCTGCAGCAAGGGTCCCAGGCTAGAGGTTAGGGAGAAGAACCCAAGATCCTAAATGTAAGGTTTCTCCTTCACCTGGTCCACCATGCTCTTTCTCACCATCATCCTAGACCAAGGCAGTACCTGGGTGAGTTGGAGTTACAACTCTTTGCAAGGAGTAGGAGGAGACACTGAGTAGAAAAGGAATTGAGAAGCTAACATCCTAGACCCTAGAGGGTTCTCCTTCAGGTTGTCTAAAGTGATGAGAGCTTTCTTTTTTTAGTCTATTTGCTTGAAGATTGACTTCTGCCCTGTAAGACAGTATTTTCCCTCTTAAGACAAGCCTCCTACAAACCACTGTCATCCAGGGAACCATCACCCACTCATCTGAAGCAGACTATTTTTTGTGCCCAATTTGCTTGCTGGAAACTACTGCACTTCAGTGTCTGCTGTGCAGATGAAAATAAAAATTTAAAAAAACAATCCTCTGCCTTAATGATGGGACTGAAGAGTCAAAAGCAGCAATATGTGCAGCTAATAACTATTTAGTGGTGAGGGAGGAAGGGTAGGGGGCCGAAGGTCATGGCCAAGGTGTGTTTCCTCTATTCAGTATTCATTCTGGACTGACAATCTTACTGTATACCCCATTCTGTCCTCCAGAAATAGGTTCAGTGTGACCCACAAGTAAAAAACACTATAAGCAAATGAGATGCCTCTTGGACCTTTTGAGTTATATAAATATAAAACTTGTCTTTGCAGGCCAGTTACAGTCAGAACATCTCTCTAGAGAAGCCATTTTTTTAAAATATGAGAATTGACACCATGACATAAAAGTGACAGATTGACATAAGGTCTGAAATTTTATGAAATTAAAAATAGTAACAGAAATATTAGCCCCTCTGTTGTTAAGGAAATGAAAGAAATGGAAAGGTCGCTGTGCAATAAAGAGGGAAGTAAGGAGTCTCCAAGTACATGGTGAGAAACATGAAATACTGTGCCTGAGTGAACCGGAATGTGGCTGCAAGATTCTTCACACAGAAATATTTTCTGGGCATATGCAAAGCCTATGAAGTGAACAGCCAGCCATGGAGAACTCTCCAATTTCCGATGTTCTAGTAAATACTATGAGATAACATTTTGAACTTAAACATTCTTTCTTCAGTGACACTGCCCACTATCTTGGAACTTTTAAATCAGTGCTCATGGGAAGTTTAGAATGAGCTGGAAAGTCACCTTCCAAATGGGAGCATCCCAGCCCCAGAGCACTCCCACTGCCCTGAGTTGATTGACATCAACTCCCCTACCCTGCACTCTGCTGCATCAAGGAAGAGGAGAGGGGGTGACAACAACAATGAAAGAAACTCTGATTTCAGGCCTTTGGTATCTATCTAGGGGTGTAGAAGCCCTGCCTATTGATCATCTGTGGATAAAACCGTTGGACAAAAGGTAGATTGGAAATTTCAAAAGGAGGGATCGAGGTGGCCCTACCTGTACCCATCAGGCCCTACCTGATGAAATTCAGCATTTCTAAGAGTTGGACAACCAGCAAGTGTTTCCTGGTATGTTGTACTAGTAAAAGCACAGCATCATTTATCACATATTCTTGCCAAAAAAGGTTTAACCTATACTGAATCAATCCTGTACATCTAACTTCCAGTTTATAAGAAATACACAGGTAGAGAAACAAAGTTAAATGATCCACCAGGAAACAGTCAAAGACAGATCATGACATGTTCTGCAAGATAGTTGGCCTTGGTTTTTTCCAACACATCATTGGGATTAAAAAGTAAGGGGCAGAAAGAAGAGGAGGAGGAGGAGCTGCTCTACATTAAAAGATATTTAAGGGGCATAATAACCAAGTGCAATAAATAGATCTCATTTGGATCCTGATTACAACAAACTGTGGGAGGGCAATTGAGACAATTAGGAAAACTTGTAGATGGACTGCTGTTGAATGATACCAAAGAATTATTAGTATTTGACATTGTAGTTATATAATAATGTCCACTGTTTTTTAAAGATGTATGGTGAACTTTGTAGAAGTGAAGTGATAAGATGCCTGATATTTTCTTTTAACTACTTCAGGAAATGAAGTGATAGATAAAGCAAGAATATGGCTTAGAATTCTTATGAGATGCTTTTATTAATGATTTTGTATACATGAGTATATTATGTGCATCAGTGAAACAAATTAGCTCTGTGAAACAAATGCAAATGAAAATATGTCCGGCCTTTGGTGCTCACTTAAGACAAGCAGAAAAAGTGTTTTCTGAGTCACTGGAAATAGATCTGTTCTCCATCTTTCTTTTGTGTGTGTGTATGTTCCAATAAAACCTTATTTATAAACGCAGGCTGGATTTGGCCCACAGGCTACATAGTTTGCAGACTCCTGATCTAGTCAGTGCTTCTTAATTGTTAATGTGCTGCAAATCATCTGGGAATCTGATTAAAATGCAGTCTCTGATTCAGTAGGTCTGGAATAGGATCCAATAGCCCGCATTTCTTTTTATTATTGTTTATTCTATTACAGTTGTCCTAATTTTTCCCCCTTTGCCCTTCTCTGCCAAGAGTACCCCCTGCTTGCACAGTCAATCCCCACACCATTGATCATGTCCATGGGTCATTCATATATATTCTTTGACTACTCCCTTCCCCTTCTTTCCACCTTTCCCCCTCTTTCCACATTACTTCTGGCAGCTGTCAGTTTGTTCCATGTTTCCAAGTCTCTGGTTCTATTTTGCTCTTTAGTTTATTTTGTTCCTTAAGTTCCTCTTATAAGTGAGATCCTATGGTATTTGTCTCTCACCAACTGGATTATTTCATTTAGTATAATGCTCTCCAGTTCCATCCATGCTGTCACAAAAGGTAGGAATTCCATCTCTCATTCTGCTGTGTAATATTCCATTGTGTAAATGTACCACAGTTTTTTAATCTACTCATTGAGTGATGGCCACTTAGGCTGTTACCAGCACTTGGCTATTGTGAATAGCTTTGCTATAACATAGAGGTATATAAGTTCTTTTGAATTGCTGTTTGGGGATGTTTAGGGTATATTCCCAGCAGTGGAATCATTGGGTCAAAAGGCAGTTCCATTTTTAATTTTCTGAGGAAATTTCATACTGTTTTTCATGGTGGCTGCCTGTAGATAATGGCATTTTTACTTCCTCCTTTCCAATTTGGATGCCTTTTGTTTCTTTTTCTTGTCTGATCATTATGACTAGAACGTCCAATACCATGCTGAATAAGAGTGGTGTAAACAGATACTGTTGTATTGTTCCTGAACTTAAGAGAAAAGCTTTTAGTTTTTCCCCATTGATTATGATGTTGGCTATAGACTTCTCATATATGGCCTTTATTATGTTGAGGTCTGATCCCTCTATTCCCACTTTGCTGAGTGTTTTTTATCATAAGTGGGTACTGGATTTTATCAAATGCCTTTTCTGCATCTATGGATATGATCATGTGATTTTGTCCTTTATTTTGTTTATTTGGTGTATTACATTTATTGCTTTGTAAATATTGTACCATTCTTGCATCCTTGGAATGAATCCCACTTGATCATTGTGTATGACCTTTTTAATGTTTTGTTGAATCTGGTTTGCCAATATTTTGTTGGGGATTTTAGCATCTATGTTCTTTAGAGATATTGGTGTGTAATTTTCTTTCTTTGCTGTATTTTTATCTGGTTTTTGGAATTAGGATAATACTGGCTTTATAAAAAGAGTTTGGGAGTCTTCCCTCTTCTTGAATTCTTTGGAATACCTTGAGAGGGATAGGAGTTAGTTCTTCTTTTGAATACTTGGTAAAATTTATCTGTAAAGCCTTCTGGTCCAGGGCTTTTGTATACCAGAAATTTTTTCATTACTGCTTCAGTTTTGCTAGTTGCTATTGGTCTATTCAGGCTTTCTGCTTCTTCTTGACTCAGTTTTGGATGGTTGCATGTTTCTAGAAATTCATCCATTTCACCCAGGTTGTCCAATTTATTGGCATATAGTTGTTCATAATAATTTCTTACAATCTTTTATATTTCTTTAATATCGGTTGTTACTTCTCCTCTTTCATTTCTGATTTTATTTATTTAGGTCTCCTCTAATTTTTTCTTGATGAGTCTGGTTAAAGGTTTGTCAATTTTATTTATCTTTTCAAAGAACCAGCTCCTGGATTCCCTGATCCTTTGAATTAATTTTTAGTATCTGTCATTTTAATTCTGCTCTAATCTTGATTATTTCTTTCCTTCTACTTGCTCTTCTCTTTCTTTGTTGTTTTTCTTCCACTTCTTTTACATTAAGTTGTTTATTTGAGATTTTTCTATCTTCTTTAGGTAGCCCTGTATTATTATGAATTTCTCTCTCAGGACTGCCTTTGCAGTCCCATAGATTTTGGGCTGTTGTGTGCTCATTTTTATTTGTTTCTAGATACTTTTTTGTTTCTCCTTGATCTCATTGTTAACCTATTCATTATTTAAGAACATGTTATTGAGTCTCCATGTTTTTGAGTTTTTTCTTGAGGTTGGTTCTAGCTTTAAGCCATTGTGGTCCAAAAAGATGTTTGATATGACTTCAATTTTATTGAATTTGTTGAGGCTTGTTTTGTGTCCTACTATGTAGTCTATCTTTGAAAATGATCTGCATGTGTTTGAAAAAATGTATATTTTGCTTCTTTGTGGTGAAATACTCTGTAAATATCAATTAAGTCCATTTGATATAGAGTGTCAATAAAAGCCACAATATCCTTGTTGATTTTTTTGTATTACCTATTTATTGTTGACAGCAGAGTGTTAAAATCCCCTATGAAAACTGTATTGCTGCAAAACTCTTTTTGAAACTTCTCCAATATTTTCCTCATATATTTAGGTGCTTCTATGTTGTGTGCTTATATGTTTACATGGGTTATATTATCTTGTTGGACTCCTCCCTTAAATGTAAGGTGACCTTCTTTGTCTCTTGTTATAGCCTTTATTTTGAAGTCTATTTTGTTTGATATAAGTACTTCTATACCCGCTTTTTTTCATGTTTATTTGCTTGGAATATTTATTTTCTATCACTTCCATTTTAGCCTGTATATGTTGTTTGTTCTGAGGTGTGTCTCTTGTAGGCAGCATATATGCAGGTTGTGTTTTCTTATTCTTTCAGCTACCCTACATCTTTTGATTGGAGCATTTAATCCATTTACATTTAAGGTTATTATTGATAGGTATTTGTTTATTGCCACTTTTCCCCTTTGTACCCATGCTTCTTTCTCTCTATATTTCTTCGTCTTCTTACAACAGTCCCTTTAGCATATCTTGCAATGATGGTTTAGTGGAGGTGTATTCTTTTAGCTTTTTTTTTTTTTTTGGTCTGGAAAGCCCCTTATTTCACCTTCCATTTTAATTGAGAGCCTTGCTGGATGAAGTAATCTTGGTTGCAGACTTTGGTTTTCATTACTTAGAATATTTCTTGCCACTCCCTTCTGGCTTGTAGTGTTTCAGTTGAGAAAGCTGATAGCCTTATCAGAGCTCACTTGTATATTATTAGCTGTTCTCTCTTGCTGCCTTTAAGATTCTCTCTTTCTCTTTAAAGTTTGCCATTTTAATTATGTTGTGTACTGGAGTGGGCCTCTTTGGATTCATCTTGATTGGGTCACTCTGTACTTCCTGAACTCATGTGACTTTTCCCCTTAAGTTAGAGAAGTTTTCTGTCATTATTTTTTCAGACAGGTGTTCTACCCCTTGTTCCTTTTCTTCTCCTTCTGGTATCCCCATGATGTGGATATTGTTACATTTAATGTTGCCCTGAGACTCTCTTAAATTATCTTCATTCTTTTCTAGTCTTTTTCTTTTTGTTTTTTTGCTCTGATTGGGTGTTTTTTCTACCTTGTCTTACAATTCACTGATTTGATCCTCTGCTTCATCTAGCATGTCTGTCATTCTTTGTAGTGTATTCTTAATTTCAGATATTGTAGTCTTCATTTCCTCCTGGTTCTTATTCACAGTTTCTATGTCCTTTTTCATGTTGTTGTAGTTCCTACTAAGTTCCTAGTAGCTCCCATAAAGTTCCTGGTAGTTCTCACTGAGTTCCTTGAGCAATATAACCATTACTTTGAACTCTGATACATTGCTTGCCTTAATTTCATTTAGCATGTTTTCTGGGGATTCATTTCTTCCTTTTGATTGGGGATTGTCTCTCTGTCTCCCCTTATTAAATTACTCTTTTTATTTGTTTCTGCATATTAGATTGACCTGCTTTGACTCCTTGTCTTTATGGGGCAGCCTTCTGTGGTAGAAGACCTGTGGGACTCAGTGGTGCAGTCTCCTTGATCTCCTCAGCTGGGTGCTCTAGGGATGCCCTTTATAAAGTTTATTTGGGCTCTCTTGTTGTAATTGAGTTTTGGTTGCTGTTGGTTTGTTAATTGGTGGGTTCTCCTGTCCTGCTAGCTGACTGAGATTTGTAGCCCCCACCACATCTTGTATGCTATTGTACAGGTGCTGCCAGAACAAAAGAAAAACCCAGCAAACAAAACCCATACCAGTAAAAATACCCGCAACCACAACTGCAATATCAGCAACAAGTGAGCAAATGTTAATAAAGGTGGAAAGAGAATAATAATATTATAAAAAATAAAAAATATCATGAGATATTTAACAAAAAGAAAAATAATTATGAGAGGATAGAGGAGAAAGAAATAATAAAAGTAAAGATTAGAAACCAGGCTAATAAAGGGAAAAAATAAAATTTAAACTGAAAATAAAAAAGGGCAGGAAGAGGTAAAATGAAGTAGGGCAGAAGAACATTAAAATATGAGATTTGAAATAAAAAATAGTGAACATCTAGCAAAAAACTGAAGAAATGCAACAATAATCACAACATCAATGACAAGCAAGCAAACATTAATAAAGATAGAAAGGAAATAAGGATATTATAAGAAAGGAAAAAAGAATGTGAAAGGACTAGTAGAAGGAAAAATGGTTTTGAGAGGCTGGAGGGAAGATAAACAGTGAGGAACAGAAACAAGGCATAAAAAGGGAAAAATAAAATTTAAAACAAAAATAAAAAAATGGAAGGGAGAAAGCAAAATGGAGTAAGAGAAGGGAAAAGTAAAATATGAGAATTGAAATAAAAGTAAAACAAAAAATAGTGAAATAATAGGAACAAAATTGAAGAAAAAGAAAAGATGTTTAAAAGCCATGCAGGAGAAAAAATAACTGAAATAATAAAAAATAACAAGGTGGACTTTGTCTCAGCAGAGTTGAGTGTTGGCCTACTGTCTTCTGCTGCATCCATCTCTGGTCATGTCAGATGGTGTACCAGTCTAGCTCTAGGCAGCCTGTTCAAGGCTACGAGCTATCTATCCATAGTCTGTGGCTTTCTCTTTTAGGCTTGGCTGGTCCCTGCAATTCTACCCTGATGACTTTTTATCAGCACAAGGCCCAGGGGTGGTTCATCACTGAACAGAGCAAAGCATCCTCTGTAACCCTTTGCTGCAAAAATTCATATCAGCTGAGATTCTACGGATCATTCAGGTCACTGGTCAGAAGATCAGCCAAAGTTCCATGCTGGGGGCATGACCAAGTGGGCTCAGCTTCCACCTTCTCCTCCATCATGTTCCAGTCTCTTCCATGTTTTGAAATAATCAAAACCAAAAAAAACCTTTTTAGGGCTGAGACAAACAGCTTACATAGAAAGAAATATGGATGACTTTTGAAAAATATGATTTCTTTGAAAATCCACTGATTTCTTAAAAGCTTAAGGAATATAACTTCAGATTTGCCACTTGGAACAAATTGGGGCTGGATTCTTCCTGGTGACAAGCCTTTCTCTAGGACACTAGCTTTCAAAGCATAACCTGGGAACTTTTAGAAATGTGAATTATTCAGGTATATACCAGACCTACAGACCTTGCAGGGAGGAGCAGCAATCTTATTTTAACAAGCCCTCAGGGTGATGGTTTGCACACTAATGTTCTTAGAGAGGCGGGGGTTCTCCCACTGCTCTAAGAACAGCAAGTTAAATGTTAAGAAGATGCATCAGTTCTGGGAACCCCTGAGTGGATTGTTTAGTGCAATGCAAAAATAATGCACTAAATGACTCATTGCCCTTACTTGCTAAATGATGGGGTTTCCTCTGGTGGTAATGTCCCACATCCTCTCCTGTGAACATATCTCAACTGTGTATGAGTAGCTATTATTAGGAAACATGGGTTAATAATTCTCTTTAAATCCAGACATGGCCAAGAGGTTGATGTCCTCTAAGAATTTTGAGTCTGGTTGCTAATTTGTGTCCACTTAACCTCTCATTCCTTGACCACATCTCAGCCCCTGATTTAATGAACTTCATCCTTGAGGGGTGATCAACTGTGAAATATTTGCTGGCTTCCTTCAGCTGCAGGAGACTCAAGCTGACCCACTTGTTGGCATATTCTTATTCAGGCCTTTTCATTTTTTTATTGATCTTATTAGGGTGACATTGGCCTGCACAAATAGACAGGTTTCAAGTGTATAACTCAATAAACCATTATCCACACACTGCAAAATTAAAAACAGGAAAGAAATGGGCAGGAATCTATGCTTATTACATCAGAAACAGTTTCTCTCCATTAATGTCTGTGGGAAGTGAGAAATTTTTGTTTTGCAAGACAAATATCATATTATTCAAAGAGATTAGAAACTGCCCTTGGAAAATACAGTTGAACTTCTACAACAGTCATCTGAACTCTAACTCCTGAGTGAAAGCAGAAAGTAGAATGTCAACTGCGGGTTTCACAAATTCCCGAAGCCAGCCCTGAGTGGGCTGAGGTGGAGTTGCTGGATGGTCCAGGAACCAAGTCTCTGCTTTGGAGAAAAATCAGCATGAACCAATCTTTAGTTTGAGAGACAATGCTGACTATGCAATCCATTTCCCCCAGGGGCATGGCCACTTACCAACTTGGAGATGTGGGTCAAACTCTCTAAAAGTGGAAGCAGGTTCCCTAGTAGGTGACAAGACAGGGTAGAAAAAGCATTGATCTTAAAACCTGACAGTTCAAGCTTCAAATCTCAACACTATCTTTTTGAAGTAGGTCACATTTGTGATTCTCTGAACCTCCATTTCCTCATTTGTGAAATGAGAATAATACCTAATGTGCAAAGGTTATCTGAATATATACACCCACAACATTCTGTTCTACTAAGGGCATGCTTTATAAACATGAATGTTCTCAGATGTGCTTGGTAAACCATGGAATAATGGCATGTGACATGGAAGTCCTGATAGACTTCACCAGCATGCTAATGTTCCCCTCCATGAGTATCAGCAGCTGATCACAGCTGAATATGACAGGTGTGAGGTCTACAGTAATGTCTGCTATATCTATCACCCCTTATTGTTTTGGCTCGCTTTGATCCACTGCTCTGTCCAGAAAGTGTTTACTGTATGACTTGCCCCGGTCTTTGGGCACGATGTCCTAACCACAATAACTCAGGAACCTCACACTCCCTTGTATTCCTTCTATCAAGCTACACTCAGTTTTTAATTTTTTTAAGTAAAACTTTCAGATTTACTGTAGTATTTTTTAATTAGGAGTTTAAATTATTTTGGCTGTTCTAATATTTTTACTAGGATCGTTGTTTTTGTTAATGCCCTGGTTACAAATTTGTATCAATTTTTAAGAGATATGCTCCTAATATTATTTTTCATAAGCCCCATCAGTTTTAGTGTGAATAATAATTTTAATACTAACTTTGTAGAATGCTATGTTTATGAGGAAGACAAATATTGTGATAAAGCAGAAATTGCATAATGCAAAACATATATACACACACACACACGCATATCAGACACAAGTTCTGATTTGATTCTTGGTAGCAGTAATGGATTCTTGCAATTCATTTTGCCTTCTCAGCTTCTAAACTTCTGTCCTTAGGGAAGTCACCCTTATCCTAACAACTCTGAAGAAAGAAAGATAACCTTTCAATATGGAGTCTTAAAATGCTGGACACTCATTTTCCCAGTCCCCCTTATGATAAAGGCAGAGGCCTACGCCTCAGGCTCTGCCAACCAGGGCCACCTATGCCATGACTTCAACATGGGAACTAGTAACACTGAAACCAAGGGGCCAGCAGTACTCTGTCATTTCTATGGTGATTGTGTCAGTGCTTTCCTCCCCAGAATGCTTTGGGCCATAGCTTTGGCATTCTTATTTTCTGCTTAGCCTGAAGGCAAATCTTCAGACCTTTCTACAATTCATGAGTTACCCACTATCCTTTCAAAAACTTGCCAGATTCACTCAACCAGAATTAGCTTCTGTTGCTTGCTATGAAGAATTCCAGCCAATATGGTAGTAGTTGTAACATATTCAGAATTGTTTATAGCATCTACCACATCCCCTATACTTTATGTGATACCCAGACTGGCAAATTACCTATCTGTTCCAGGTATCTATTGTTGCATCTAACAAAACACTCCCAAATCTCAGTAGCTTAAAACAACAATTTCTTACTATCTTTCATGGTTCTGGGGATTGACTGGGCTCAGCTGGGGGCTTCCTTCTTGGGGTCTCTCATACAGTTGAAGTTAGATATTGGCTGGCACTGGAATCATTTGAAGGTGAGACTGTGTTGGTTGCCCAAGACAGTCCCTTCACTTCAACTCCTGGCTCCTTGTCCCCTCTCTCTTCCCACATGGTGCCTTGTCCCACCCTCCTGGGCCTCTCTGCAGGACTTGGGGCTTTTCACAGCATGCTGATCTCAGACTAGTCACACAAGGCAGCTGGACTTCAAGGGCAGACAATGAACACTTATGGGCTACACCTAGAGTTGACACAGTGTATCTATCATATTCTTCTTTTCTAAATTTTATTTATTTATTTTTTATTTATCTTTAGAAAGGGAGGGAAGTAGAGAGGGAGAGAAATATCAATGTATGGTTGCTTCTGGTGCATCCCCTGCTGGGAACTGGCCCCTGCTGGGAACTGGCCTGCAACCCAGGCATGTGCCCGGACTAGGAATCAAACCTTGATCCTTTGGTTCGCAGGCCCATGCTCAATCCACTGAGCTACACCAGCCAGGGCCTCATATTCTGTTGGTCAAAGCAGTCACAGTGCTGGCCTGTGTTCAAGATGGGGATGGTGATGAAATGGAAGAAATGAACTCCAGTTCTTGATGTGGGAGTGCCAAGGTCACTCTGCCTGTGCCAGAGATATTTTTGTGGCCAACTTTGGAAACTACAATCTGCCACACTATCCTTATGGGGCTAGGTACCGTCTGGAGAATAATGTAGAAAACACTCAGCAATTTGATTCTTAAAAGGCAAAGTGCCCATCCCTAAGGGATCAGATTGGCTGTCCTTGGAATAATACACAAAATAAAAATAGAATAATACACAAAAATATGGCATACAAAATAAACCACAGCATGGTTTTTGGAGGCAGGTATTAACTTCTCAGTGGAGAGACTCCCCCACCCCCTTCACACAGGGTCCTCATCTCTACTTTGTGGCAAATGATACAGTGCAGTTTGGGAAACTTCTAGGAGTCTTAGAATCCGGAAGAAAAGTTCTCTCCCAGTTCTTGGCTTTTTTCATTACTTGGGGAAATCTACCAAGTGAAAAAATTGATAAGCAGTCTCCTAGCTAGCAAAGCTTTGAAACTGAGAGTTAAAAAAAAAAGTGAGTAAATAGAGAAGATAGTAAATGAACTGCTGAGCTCCAAGCCTTTCCTTGAGCTGCGTGATTCATGAGGGCGCCACAAAGGAAGAGGGACAGCACTTCCGAATTTCATTTCAGTGGTTAAAAACCGGGAAGAGTCTGAACACAATTTGATTTAGCACAGTGCCTGCCCAAATGATAGTCTATTTACCTTCACACCAAGCAATCCTTCCTTATGCCTGCACTTCAGGGACATAAAAAATTGTACCTAGTCTCTGATCTTCAATACCTCTGACTCTTAAAGATAATTTTTCTTATTTATCATTTTGACATTATTGCTTAGGGCTATATGTAGTCTTGACAGTAAGTACTTGATAGAAATACCTCTCTCTCCGTTGGTTGTACAAAGTTTCTGACTCTAGCCTTAAAAAAAACATCTCTTCACCCTGGGGTTCCCTCCAGCCTTGCCCAGGAAAGTGGTTTGCTGTTCTGGATCCTGAGGATTTTAGTATCTTATGTATGGTTTTTGTTTCATGTACCCTGTTGGGGCCAAGGCCAATTCCATTTGCGTAATGTAGTGAACCAAAAGTTCTTGGTGATATTTCCCTGGGACTTAGTTCATTTTTTTTGCTTTGCTTCTGTCAAGGCAAGGTTTCTATAAAATCTACAGAGTCTTCACATTGAATATCATTTTTTTCTTCACATAAAATTTTCATTGGCTTCCCCCCACTGTCTCTGCATTATCATTATTATCCTTGGTATGAGTTCTTTCTTAGTTTCCAGTGACTAGAACCAAACTCAAATAGGCTTAAGACAAAAAGTACACTTACTGGTTCTGGGAGCTGAAAGGGCCAGGGGCTGGGCTGGCTTCAGGCAGAGCTGGATTTAGTGCTTCAGTTATGTCATTAGGATGCAATTTCTTTCTATCTCTACTTTGCTGCTTCATGTTTCGGCTTCATTCTCAGTCTCCATGTAGCCCCAGGCTCCTGGCTGCTCCTTCATAGTGATGTGATTGCAGGGGTAGCTCTAGCTTTATATTTCCTCAGGTTAAAGTGCAGCTCAAAAGACATGGTCTTTTTCAGTAGCTTCTGAACAAGGCCCAAGATTTATTATGATTAGATCAGTTTAGGTAATGTGTCCATCTTTGAACCAATCATTGTGGACAAAGAAAGACACAGTATATGCCGAGTCACATGTTCTGTCCTTAGAACCAGGGCTGGAACCACCCTGGGCAAGCGCTGAATTTGCAAGGAGAGTCAGGACTCTTGTAGAAGGTCAAGGACTCTTATACTTGTAGAAGGGCAAATGAATTTAAAGGAAGCAACAAACAACTGCTAGTGTTATTATTACCATCATAATTCTTTTTTAAACCACCATTATTTATACAATTCCACTTAACCCGTAGTGCCTGGAACATATTAGCTCCATAATACATGTTGAAGGAATGAGTTTTTTACTAATGATAAACATTAGTTCACTGCCAGTCAGACAAGGCTGCCGAGCAAGAGTAAGGCACATGAAACAAAGAAAACATTGAAGCATTAATAATACCTGAGCTCACAAAGTGGTCCTTCAGATCTTTATTATTAGGCTATTTTGATTACATAGGCAGCATGTGCACATGTACAAGTGAAATACTTTTTGTATTGCTATATAAGTGGATGGTTTTAAATCTCTCCCCAGGCAAGCAAATCTGACACACTTCACTTTCAGCGGAATTGAAATGCTTCCAAAATGTACTCTCAGATGGTGCAAATGCTCCTCCACTGTGGTGCCTCACTGTCTAAGCAGAAAGCCTTCCCACCCTTTGAGGGGAAAGGGTACAGGGGAGAGGGGAAGAAACTGCCAGGTCAGCTTCAGCAGTGCAGAGAAAATGTGTTCTTTCTTTTGCCTCTTTCCACTCCTACTGCTTCATTTTCTACTCCCCAAGCAGGGGAAAGCAGCTCATCGCTATCCAGAGACCAGACTTTTGATAGAGGACAGAGCTCAGAAGATTATGTGAGTAGCTATTTCTAAAGACTCTCAAGGGTGGTACTAAGAATGACACAAAACTAGTTTCATTATGGATGCCCAGAGACAAGATAATAGCACCACTGCATATGCATAGAGCAGAGTTAATTCAGTACATGCAATGCATGTCTTAGGGTCATGGGGAATAATTCTACCACAGAACTCCACTAGGGAAAGGCTGAGTTAGATCTCGGTGCTTCATCATCTTGTTTGATTTGAGTGCCCTGTTGTGTGTTGAAGAAAAAAGGTTATTTCTTTGGCCATCGACATGAATGCAAATCAAAATTTACCAAATACCTGTGCATACATGTACACACATGTGCATGTGTGTATAACACATATTTGTACAACACATTGTGTTCAATATGTTCGATATAATATATGTGTTTACTGTTCTATATATTATATATTTTGATACATATTTGTGAATATGTATGTATGTACACACACACACACACACATTATTTATTAACTTCAGGAAGAAAGAAGCTGTATAGCCTCCTAAGTGTAAAGGAGAAAACCCTTCCTCCGTACTCTTGGCTCCCCTTGGGATTGGCAGAGATTGCTGTGAGGGGCACCCAGGAGCCCAGTGGGAGCAGAGGTAGCAGTGCAGTCAGCTGTGGGCCCTGCCTGGTCTTGAAATCTTTAGGTTTGCACTGAGATGGGCAAGTGTTTTTCCCTTTGATGGTATTCCATGGGTGCCTTGTGTCTTGGTGGCTGTGATGGGTTCTCCACACCTCAGGGAGGAGAGCCAGGTGGATCTCCTGGAGAAACACATTACCTGCGCCTCCTTCCTGCACAAGAGGTCACATCTTCTAGCTGGGAAGAGGATCCTTCCATTCTGCACCAGGCTAAACACTAGTAATGGCTTTATCACACCTACTATCTTGCCTTTTGGCCATGAACTAACTGAAAAGATTCCTTTTATGTATCTATCTTTAATGCCAAGAATGAGAGTTTCTGGAGAAGCATTTAGCACCATGGGTCTGCTAACAAAGTTACAGGGGGTGTCAACAATACTGGGCAGAGAGAGATGATGCTTTGTGCACTTGGCCATGGACTCAAGCACAAACTGCCCAGAGATGATGTAAAAGAGCAGCCATAGCTTCACAGTCAGATATACGGGGGGTAGGTAGGGTTAGAAGGATCCTCTTCTCTTTCCCAAGAAGCCCTCAGAATGATCTTCCTTCTCCATGCAGAGACCAGAGATAAGTTGGACACCTTGAGTTTACATCATGCTTTTCAACTAGATACCTCGAAAACTTCCTTGGAGAAATTTCTGAAAAGAAGAGTCAGAGAAGTGAGAGAAAAATCAAAGCTGGATTGCCACAGCCTCACTCAGATTTTGTGAAGCATGGAGGAGAAATGGTCTATCACACCAGCGAATGTTTGTGTGCATTGTTTTCCTCCCATCTCCACTGACTGATGCCTCCCCGAAGTAACTTAGAAAAATCCAGCATTCAAAGGACTTCATCAATCAGGGCTCCAATATGAAATTTGGACTCATGAAAGGCAGTGTGTTGAGCAATTTTTGAAAGCTGATTTTTCATTAGAAAAAAGGTGAGAAGTTGGGAATTACGTGGTAACAAAACACACTGGCAAGGGTCTGCATCTCCACTGCTAAATAAAACCGTGAGTCACCTGGTTTCGCCACAGTCCTTCCATGTGGAAGCTGCCCTCAGACTTTGCCTCCTGTTTGCATTTGCAAACTGCAAAGAGGCCTAGAAACGTCATTCTTGTGAAGGGTGGATTCACTTTATTCTTATTTCTAAGGGCTGACCTAAGGATTACATTTAGGAGTAGGTTTTATTAATGAACACTGTTCACACATTTCATAATTAAAATATTCACTTAATTCTAATTTATTTTTAATGGAACCAAACTGACTATTTTACACAGCCCTAGCCAAGTGAAAGATAAAGTTTACCTTCTGTTCTGGTGGTATTAGTGTGAAATATTTGCTTCATTACAAAATAAACTCAAGGAACAATTTGAAATTATGTCAAACAAAATCAGCAGTCAAGTTAGGTAATAATCGCTTTCTTTGCTTAAATTTTCTGTAAGGGGACAAAAATGTAATGAGAGAAAAATAACAAAAGAGGAAAATAACTTTTTTAAAAAACAGAATACTATGAAAATATGCAACTCTTTTGTCTACCAAACTGCTGCTTGTGACAATTGTATCTATGTGGAAAACACAGTGTTCGCACCTTCATTAATTTATAGATTTTTCCCACATTTGCATTCAGATAAACCAGAAGAAACTGAAGAGTGAAACAGACTGTGTAACCCAGGGTCCCAGTGCCAGAAAATAAAGCCTCAAAACACCAACTGAAATCACCTGTGGGGGTTGAGGCACAGAGAGAGACTCCCAGCCTCACAGGAGAGTTTGTTGGAGAGACCCACAGGGTCCTAGAACGTACACAAGCCCACCCACCAGGGAATCAGTACCATAGGGTTCAGTTTGCTTGGGGGAAGCAGCGGAGGGGACTGGGATCTGACAGAGAGCGGAGCAAGTGCCATTGTTCCCTCTTGGACCCCTCCTTCTACATACTGTGTCACAACCCAGTGACTGGGTTACCTGGTCCTGGTGAACGCCTAAGACTCTGCCCCTCATACATAACAGGCCCAACAAGACAAAAAAAAATGGCCCAAATGGAAGAACAGATCAAAGCTCCACAGCAAATACAACTAAGTGACCAAGAGATAGCCAACCTATCAGATGCACAGTTCAAAGCACTGGTGATCAGGATGCTCACAGAATTAGTTGAATTTAGTCACAAATTAGATGAAAAAATGAAGACTATGCTAAGCAAAATGAAGGAAAATTCACAGGGAACCAGTAGTGATGGGAAGAAAACTGGGACTCAAATCAATGGAGTGGACCAGAAGAAATGAAGAAACAACCAAACAGAAAAGAATGAAGAAACAAGAATTCAAAAAAATGAGGAGAGGCTTAGGAACCTCCAGGACATCTTTAAATGCTCCAACATCCGAATTATAGAGGTACCAGAAGGGGGAAAGGAACAGCCACCAGTGGAAAACTTATTTGAACAAATAATAAAGGAGAACTTCCCTAATCTGGCAAAGGAAATAAACTTCCTGGAAATCCAGGAAGCTCAGAGAGTCCCAGAGCAGTTGGACCCAAGGAGGAGCACACCAAGGCACATCATAATTACATTAGCCAAGATTAAAATGAAGGAGAGACTCCTAGAAGCAGCAAGAGATAAGGAGGTAGTTACCTACAAGGGAGTTCCCATCAGACTGTCAGCTGATTTCTCAAAAGAGACCTTGCAGGCAAGAAGAGACTGGAAAGAAGTATTCCAAGCCATGAAAGGCAAGGACTTACATCCAAGATTGCTCTATCCAGCAAAGCTTTCATTTAGAATGGAAGGGCAGATAAAGTGCTTTTCAGATAAGGCCAAGTTCAAGGAGTTCATCATTACCAAGCCCTTATTATATGAAATGTTAAAGGGACTTATCTAAGAAAAAGAAGATTAAAAAAATGACGGCAAATTCACAATTATTAACAACCACACCTAAAGCAAAAATAAAGGAAATAACTAGAACAGGAACAGAACCACAGAAATGGAGATCACATAGAGAGAGACAGCAACAAGGGAGTGGGAAGAGGAGAGGTGGGGAAAAGGTACAGAGAATAAGTAGCATAGACAGTAGGGAGAAAATAGACATGGGGAGGGCAAGAATAGTTTGGGAAATGTAGAAGCTAAAGACACATGGACAGAAGAACTTAAGACATGGACATGAACTAAAGGTGGGGAATGTGGGTGGGAGGGGGTGTGCAGGGTGGAGGGGAATGAAGGGGGGGAATGGGAAAACTGTAATCAATAATAAATAAAATATATTTTTAAAATATTTACAAATTTTTATAAAACACCCAGTGTGTAACTGTGATAGAAGAGACATAAGCAAAATGGTTTGAGAATGTCATGGGTCATAAGCTCAAATGGCTATAGGAATTAAGCAAGTCACATAAAAGTGATAGTGACCAAGGCAATATAAGGATGACTGAGCAACAAGAAGAATGCTTGTGCTGTCTAAAACATTCACATTTGATTTTACAAATTTAGTCCAGGTCCTGCTATGGGCTTCCGGTTTTCCACTCCTGGATTATGGAGGAGGAAGTCTTCTCTTATGGAAAAGTTTTCATTTAAAGTGAACCTTGACCCTGGCTAGTAGCTTACTTGGTTAGAGCATAGTCCTGACATGCCAAGGTTGTAAGTTTGATCTCTGGTCAGGCCACGTACAAGAAGCAACCAATGAATGTACAATCAAGTACAACAACAAATTAACGCTTCCCTTTCTCTCTCCCCCCTCCCCCTTTCATCTTTCTTCCTCTCTCTAAAATACATACATACATACATACATACATACATACATACATAAAATAAAGAGAGCCTTGAAAAGTAACATTTTGAGAGAGAAAGAGAGAGAGCACAGGAAAGGACATTCTAACCTGACCACAAACAGAAGCCTAGGTCGCAGAGGGAGTCTTTTTGAGTATGATGATATCTTAAGGGCCGGCATGAGGCATTTCAGCTTTATTGAATATGTCCAGAGTGGAATTTCAGATCCCCACCGAGCTATTCTGTTTACCAGGGACCATGGCTCAGGAGTGGGGCTACCGTTCCACCTATTACTCTGGTCAAAACCCAGGAACCATTATTTTTTACTTTCTTTTTCTCTCAGACCTCAGGGACAGAGTCGAATTTTATGGAAATGAGTCTCATGCATTGGTAGAGAGGGAGGATTCTCTTTAAGAAAAAGTCTATAGAACTAGGTGCAAAATGAATGTTTATTTTGGATGGGTTGGTATAAGTGGCAGGAAACCCACCTCTGCAGACCCTTATGAAAGCCATTATTGAAATCTGCTGCCTCTACCTTCAAAAATATGTCCCAAATCCAATGGTTCTTCCTGACATCCACCACTACCTCTCCAGACCAACAGTCACCATTAGCTATGGCATAGATTACCACAGCCAGCCTCCTCGTTGGTCTCCCGGCTGACACCCTTGCTCTACTGCAGTCTATTCCAAACATTTAAGGCAGAATGATTCTTTTTAGATCTACATCAGAGCACACCACGCCTTTCCTCAAAATCCTTCAATGGCTATGCATCACACAGAGAATAAACTCCCTTAAATAAAGTCCTATTATGGTCTCCAAGATCCTAATATACAGCCCCTGCTTGCTTCTCAGGCATCATTTTCTGTCTCTCCCCACTGATTACTCCACTGTAGTCACACTGGCTTCCTTGCTGTTCCTTTAACAAGTCAAGCACCCCACCGCTTAGAGCCTTTGTGTATTTTTCTCTCTGCCTGGAACACTTTTTTCCCTAAATATTTTCTTGTCTCTTCCCCATCACTTCATTCAGTCTTAGCTCAAATGTCACCTTTTGATCCCCCTGTCTCAGTGATTTTCAACTTTTTTCATCTCATGGCACACATAACTAATTACTAAAATTGTGTAGCACACTGAAAAATATATTTTTTGCCCATCTGACAAAAAATAATTTATACCAGACAGCTATTGCTGTGTTGGCTATTGTCTTTTTTTTTTTAATTTAAAGGAAAAGAGGTCAGTGCCCCTGATTAAATAGTCAGGTATTGTATGTTTTAAAAATTCTTGCAGCACACCTGTTGAAAATCACTGCCCTGTCTAAATGCACCACCCTTTAACCTCTGTCCCCTTACTTGATTTACTTTATGCCCTTTATCATACTTCACTGTATACTTTATTAACAAATAGATTATCTTAGTATTTCATGGAAATATAATTTTCTCTTTTTAATTTCTTCAGAGCCCAATAGTGGACACTTAGTAGGCTCTACATACCAGGCAGAGACGTGGCTAAGTTGGAATTTTGTCATAAAATTAAAAAATCTTATTCTCTACATTCTTATCAGTTGATGCACCTCTTATAGCAGAGCTAACACTTTCCTTAAAAAAGTAGTTAGCCCTCAAATAAGCCAAAATGTTACTGAACAATTAAATTCACTTATGTTTGTAATCAAATTATATTTTAGATTAGAATATATTTGACATCTCTACATCCAGTGACTATGACTTGTTTGCAGAGGGCTCTTTTGGTTTGGTTATTTATAATTCTCTTTTAACTTTGCAATTATACATTCATCTCAGTTGCCATTTTTAAAACTACTGCTAACCCTACTCAGTTCTGTGGTCAAACAATGAATGGACAAACAATGATATTTTGTCTAAATTTTGCAGAAAGTAAATTTGTCGTATTCTAATGTCAAATTAATAACTTCTGTACTTCATAGTAAGTTGTGAAACATTTTATAGTAATTCATTTTAACTGTACATCTGATAGGTTGGCTATTTCTTGGTCGCTTAGAGTTATGGGCTCTGGGACTTTGAGTTCTTGAGCCATAATGTTTTGGTCTGTTCGCACCTGTTAAGTATGAGGGGCAGAGCCCTAGGCGTTCACCAGGGTGGGGCCATCCAGGTCACTGGGTTATGACGCTATTGTGGGGGCGGGGTCAAAGAGGGGTAATAGCGGTCTCCTCTGCTGCTTCCTGCCACTGGGGCCTGTGTGGTCTGTCTCACTGCTCACTCCTTTGCCTGTTTTTTCTGTGTGAGAATGTGTGACCTCGGTCAGCCAGCCGCCTTTCGCCCTCACTGGGTCTGCCCATTGCAACCCCACGCCTGGGATCTCCCTCCAAGTACCTGGGTCGGTCTGGCAGAGTTTTCCTGGGCAACTCCGCTCCACCAGCTGCTGGCTCTGCCCCTCTCACCAGTCTGGCTAAATGGTTTGTTGTTGTCAGACGTCCCTATAGTTCAATTTTCTGTGTTTTGGTTGCATTTTTGTTACTAAAACTTCGTTGTCTTTAAACTTGGTTGTGGGAGGAGGCAGTGTTTCCACCAATGCCTCCATCTTGGCCAGAAGTCCTATAGTAATTCACTTTAAAGATTGAAGGTTAGGGAGGGTAAAATAATGTGAAAATATCCTACATTAAGCAACATTCCCAACTCTTAATCATTTCCTCCTCTTTTTACCCAGAGGTAATAAAATATATATGCAAATATTTTAGTAATTCTGATTTTATACACCACTCTCTTTGGAGTTCAGAGGTGTTGAATATACCTCTGGGGTTAGCATAGGTCAAATATATTTCTCTCATCTAAAGTACATTGAGTGCTACCTGTTGTAGCTTGGTGAATTGAGCACAGGCCTATGAACCAAAAGATCACTGGTATGATTCCCAGTCAGAGCACATGTCTAGGTTGCGGGCCAGGTTCACCAGTGGGGGGCATGCAGGAGGCAACTACACACTGATGTTTCTCTCCCTCTCTTTCTCCCTTCCTTCCTTCTCTCTAAAAGTAAATAAATAAAAATCTTTAAAAAAATTAAGTACCGTGAATTTTGATTTACTCAGCTCCTAAAATGATTACTGCCTTGGGCAAACTACTGTTCCTTTCAGGGGTTGAGGTTTTTCTCCTATAAATTTTAGACCAGAATTCAGTAAACTATATTCAGCAGGCCATATTCAACCAGTTCTTGAACAGGCTTTGAACTAAAAATGATCTTTCTATTGTTATAAAGGTTGTTTTTAAAAAGAATATGCTGTAGCGACACACTATGGTCTATAAAACCTACAATATTTACCATCTAATCCTTTGTTATTTATAAAATATTATCAAAGAATTATAATAATAATAAATGTAAACAAATCTTACTTTAATAGTTAAACTGTCTTGATCCTTTAAAGCTAATTCATTATGGATTGGGAACATAAGCATTTAATGAAGTTGTAAGATGTACATATCAACTATCTTATATGTAAAAAAGTGAATTTGAAAAAAATTAGCTTTGTCTTATATAGATTTTATTTAGAGATAATGAGCATTTAAAATAGTACTTTTGGTTTTGAAATGTCTAAAGAGTTTCTGAAAATAATTTATGCTAGTATTAAATGACAGATTGGCATATATTATTCTATTACTAAAATCACTGTATTTTTACATTTTCTTTTTCTCCATTTAGATAGAAGGAGATTTGGGATATCCTGGAGACAAACCAAGAATTATTCATAAGGAATCTGATATCATCACAGCCTTTGCTGTCAATGAAGTAAGTACAGGCACTTTTCTTTTTTTCAGATATTAAGTATTCATAGTTGGAGAACATTTCCCATTCTGTCAGTTTATTCAGTTTCAGTATTTCTTTTCCCCAAAGCTACTTCTTACTCCTAAATTGCAATGTGAATACATTTTTATTTTATAAAGTGATTATATTGTTGCATAATGTAATTTTTTATTTTGAATATATAGCTGATAAAATGTTTTATTCTACATAGAAGTATCAGGTATTTATATACGTGATTGCGTTTAGAATTCGTACAACACATTGTAAGAGTTAATCCAAATAAAAGGTTTTCTACTTTTTTCATATGAACATATTAAATGTTGGTCTTAATATTAGGTTAAATTTAAGCTTATGTGACTCAGAGAAATTCTCCCTCTTTGACTTAAACTGTAATAGCTGCCGAACTAGACCATTTTCTTTGTATTCTTTAGCCTTCTATTCAACGTCTTCCTTAGAGCTACTCACAAAAGAGGTAGCCTTATTACAAGGCCCTTATACATGGTGGTCCAAGGTTAAAATTTGTCTGAATCATGTTCCCCTCCTATATTTCCTGTTTGCTTTACTGTAGAGTTTCTACTGTCTTCTAGATACTGTTGTTTTTTATTTCATTAATTTAAAGGATTTATATATTCTTTTCCTTGTATTTCTAACTTAAAAATAAGTTTTACATAATACTTAGATGTATAACCTATGGCATCCTTTCAGTAATCATTCACAAACAGGTTTTCTATCCTTCTAGACCATCTCTTTTCTTTGATTTATCCTAAGTAGTTCCTTTGTCATTCTGTCCTCACCTTTTTCTGTATCCTTTGTCTCATTTCTCTCCTAGAGATCTTCCCCTGAACAATGACTAGTTCTGTCAAGACAGCAAAATAGAGACAGACTCATAGAGCAGTATGACAGCTAAGGCGGGGGGTGGGGCATTAGGGTTGGATTGAGCAAAGAGGAAAAAGGACTCCTGGACATGGGCAACAGTGTGGTGATTGCAGGGGAAAAGGAGTGCAAGGGGACTAAATGGTAATGGAAAAAAAAATTTTAAAGGCACGTTTAGAAGCAGCCCTTACCCAGGCAGTTCTCATGTTGTAATATGGAATGTACACGTCAAATACAAAATTACTGTCTACACCCAAGAAGTACCTTCCTTCCCCTGAGGAAAATATGATTTTAAATGTTCTTTGCTATAAAACTAGCATTTTGCTCTTTGGGGGAAAGAATGTATATAAGCATCTAGTAATGAACAATCATCTACATACACAAAGTCTGTCATTTACTGTGTAATAGCAATACCTTTTGCTTTACCTGCAGTATTTAGAAATGCCAATGAGATTGAACTTTTCCCATTTGTTTAGTTGTGGATTATGTATCAAAAACTGTGAAGGATCTGAGATATTCCTCTGCATTAAAGCTAACTTGTTTAATGGAGGCTGTTAAAAGACCCAAGACTCTCAGACCATTGACAAAGGAGAGTTTATTTCTAGTAGCAAAAGTGGTAGTATTTTTGCACTGGTTCTGGAGCTATATATCCAAAACGACAGGGCGAGGGCCAGATGATGCCTGCACACAAAGTGGTTTGCATTACAGGAGAGGAACACTGAGTTTAGGGAGCCCAGATCTTTTGTAATGATAGTGAGCATACCTGCCCTTAGATATGGAAGGAGAGGCTATAGCCGTATAGACCTCCTAGAGGTGATGCTATGGAACAAAGGGCAGTCAGTGACTCACTAACAGGATACCCAGAAGAGACCCAGGAAGAATTGTCTCCCAGAAGTCTAGTTACATCCTTTTTTCATCTGTCTCTGGGGTCTCAGTTATTTTCTAATTAGTTTGTATTAGCATTTTATATAATGATGGAATATTAATCCACTTTTCTCTCTGCTGTCAATATCTTTCCACTTCCTGCTTTAGAGATGTAAATTTTTAACTCATAGATGTTTAAAATTGTATATCATTTAATCTGACCAACCTTTCACTTATGATCTTATTTGGCATACTTCCCCCATCTTTCCCTACCCCTACACTTTTTTTTAAAGATTTTATTTATTTACCTTCAGAAGGGAAGGGAAGGAGAGAGGAAGAGAAATATCAATGTATGATTGCCTCTCATGCATCTCCTGCTGGGAACTGGCCTGCAACCCAGGCATGTGCCCTGCCTGGGAATTGCACTGCGATCCTTTGGTTTGCAGGCCCGTGCTCAATCCACTGAGCTACACCAGCCAGGGCTTCTACCCCTACACTTTTTCTTTATAATCTCTTCCCAAATTCCTCTTTTCTTTTTTTTTAAATATATTTTATTGATGAGGCTATTACAGTTGCTCTATTTTTTCCCCTTTATTCCCCACTGCCCTGTACCCTGCTTCCCACCAGCATTCCCCCACCTTAGTTCATGTCCACTGGTCATATATATATATATAAGTTCTTTGGCTTCTCCATTTTCTATACCATTTGTAACCTCTCTGTGTCTATTTTGTACGTACCATTTATGCTTCTTATTCCCTGTACCTTTACCTCCATCCTTCTGCCTCCCCACTTCCACTGATAACCTTCCACATGATCTCCATTTCTGTGAATCTGTTCCTGTTCTAGTTGTTTGCTTAGTTGTTTTTGTTTTTGTTATTTTTAGGTCCAGTTGTTGATAGTTGTGACTTTGCTATCATTTTACTGTTCATATTATTGATCATCTTCTTTTTCTTAGATAAGTCCCTTTAACATTTCATATAGTAATGTCTTTGTGATGATGAACTCCTTTAACTTGACCTTATCTGGGTAGCACTTTATCTGCCCTTCCATTCTAAATGATAGCTTTGCTGGATAGAACAATCTTAGATGTAGGGCCTGGCCTTTCATGACTTGGAATATTCTTTCCAGCCCCTTCTTGCCTGCAAGGTTCCTTTTGAGAAATCAGCTGAGAGTCTTATGGGAACTCCTATGTAGGTAATTGTCTCCTTTTGCTGCTTTTAAGCACCCCAGTGTTCATAGCAGCACAATTTGCAATAGCCAAGAGCTGGAAGCAACCTAGGTGCCCATCAGTAAATGAATGAATCAAAAAATTATGGTACATATACACAATGGAATTCTATGCAGCAGAAAGAAAGAAGGAGCTCCTACCCTTTGCAACAGCATGGATGGAACTGGAAAGTATTATGTTGAATGAAATAAGCCAGGCATTGAAATACACATACCATATGATCTCACCTTTAATAGGAAGCTAAATAACAAAACAAATAAGCAAAATAAAAACAAAGACACTGAAATAGAGAAAAGGGGGAAAGTGACCAGAGGGGAGAGGGGAGGGAATTTCAGGGGAAAAAGGGGAAGTATTTACAGGAACTAGTATAAAGGACACATGGACAACAACTAAGGGGGGTGGAAATGGGAGGGAGGTGGGGGGCACTGGGGGGGTGGACTGGGATGAGAGTAAAAAACAGAAAACTGTACTTGAACAATAATTAGATAAATTAAAAAAATTTAATGTAAAAAAATTTAAATGTAAAAAAAAAAACACTTCTTACAAAAAAATTCTTTCCTTATCTTTAATTTTGGGTAATTTAACTATGATGCGTCTTGGCATGCAAATGTGGTGCCATCGGGTCCACCAGCCGCTGCTTTGCCACACAACCTCTCTGCCCCAGCTACTCATCTCTCCCCCTCTTACCAGTCTAGATGAATGTTTCTTCTTTAACTTCTTGGTTGTCAGATTTCCATGTGGTTCAATTTTCTGGGTTCTGGGTTTTTTTCAAATTGTTGTTGTTCTCCTTTTGGTTATGTGAGGAGGCAAGGTGTATCTACCCACACCTCCATCTTGGCTGAAAGTCCAAATTCCACTTTTCTCACCTAAGATTGAAAGGCTTTAGGCGAAGGTGATATTATCTTATTTGAATAATTCACCATGCTTTCTTTACTTTCGTGTTCTTTATCTCCTTCATCTTTCTCTACCTTCCAGGACTCCTGTCTCCATCAACATCTCCCTCCCCAGTTCTAAACTATGTAAACCTTGAAGAGACTGTACCATTCTAGTATACAAGAGAGGCAGTGCTGGAAGAAATAAAGTAGAACATCCATTACCACTTGTAGCTAGCTTTCTGTTGGATGTTCTTGAATTCTTAGAACAAAAATGTATCCCCAAGCTCAAGCTGATGATTATTACACTCAAAATTTAATTGTTAAAATTAATTTAAAATATTCATTTTTAAGAATGCTATATATTCTCTACCTTAAAGCTATCATTTCTTAAAGCTATTTTGTAGTTTTAATTTTCAAAAGTAGCCCATATACATGTTATGCTTTATTATTGAAAAATTACCGTATGATTTATTTTTCAGGCAAATAGAAACTGTACAGAAATTCCTCTGAGCCATGATGCCCAAGAACTGGATGTTTCTAGAATTCTGGCTACACAGATCCGTACTTGGGTAGATGATGTTACAGAAATGAAAACCAAAGAGCACCCTTATACTTGTTTTTATTCAGTAACATCGCAACTTGAATGTTGATTCCACAGATCTATAACTTTCAAAAGACTTTTATCTTAACTATTTTTATTATTTTTATTGTATAATTTTTCATTACTATTTAGTGCCCGTATACCTTCTCTCCCCCATGATCACCACACTGCTATGTCCGTGAGTCCTTTTTCCTTTTTGCTCAATCCCTCCACCACCTGACCTCTTCCTCCCAACAGCTGTCACATGCTCTCTATCTCTGAGCCTGTTTCTACTTTTCTTCTTAGTTCAGTTTATTCATTAGATTCCACATATGAGTGAAATCATATGGCATTTGTCTTTCTCTGACTGGCTTATTTCACTTATCATAATGTTCTCTAGATTCACCATGCTGTTGCAAAAGATTAAATTTTCTTTTTATGGCTCAGTAGTATTCCACTGTATAAATATGTCATAGTTGTTTTATCCACTCATATACAGATAGATACTTCAGTTCCTTCCAAATCTTGGCGATTGTAAATAGTGCTGCAGTGAACACAGGGATGCTCAAGTTCGTTTGAATTAGTGTTTTAGGCTTCTTTAGATATGTTCCCAGAAGTGGGATCACTGGGTAGAAAGACAGATCCATTCTTAATTTTTTGAGGTATCTCCCTACTACCTTCCAGAGTAGTTGCACAGTCTGCATTCCCACCAACAGTGCAAAAAAGTTCCCCTTTCTCCATATCCTCACCAGCACTTGTTGTTTGTTGATTTATTGATGATAGCCATTCTGACAGGTGTGAGATGATATCTAATTGTGGTTTTAATGTGCATTTCTCTGATAATTAGTAACATTGAGCATCTTGTCATACACCTATTGGCCATCTGTATATCCTCTTTGGAGAAGTGTCTATTCAGGTCATTTTTTAATTGGATCATTTGCTTTCTGCTGTTGAGTTTTATAATTACTTTCTAAATTTTGGATATTAACTCCTTATCAGATGTATTGCTAAATATATTCTCCTATCCATGGGTTGCCTTTTTATTCTTTGATGTTTTCCTTTGCAGTGAGAAAACTTTTTAGTATGATGTGGTCACCTTTGTTAATAAATATACAAAAATATTTTGTATGTTTCCATTGCCTGGGAAGATATATTAGATAAAATATTGTTATGATCGATGTCCAAGACTTTACTGCTTATGTTTTCTTGTAGAATTTTAATATCAAGAGATCAGTTACATTTTTATATACCAACAATGAACAAACAAGAAAGGAAATTAAGAAAACAATTCCATTTACAATTGCTTCAAAAATAATAAAATTCCTAGGAATAATTCTAACCAAGGATGTAAGAGACCTCTACTCAGAATATTATAAGACACTGAAGAAAGCTACTGAAGAAGATACAAATAAGTGGAAGCACATACTGTGTTCATAGATTGGAAGAATTAACATCATTAAAATGTCCATATTACCCAAAAAAGGATCTGTCTTTCTACCCAGTGATCCCACTTCTGGGAACATATCTAAAGAAGCCTAAAACACTAATTCAAACGAACATGAGCACCCCTATGTTCACTGCAGCATTATTTACAATCGCCAAGATTTGGAAGGAACTGAAGTATCTAACTGTATATGAGTGGATAAAACAACTATGAGATATTTATACAGTGGAATACTACTGAGCCATAAAAAGAAAATTTAATCTTTTGCAACAGCATGGTAAATCTAGAGAACGTTATGATAAGTGAAATAAACCAGTCAGAGAAAGATTCAATACAATTCCTATCAAGATTCCAATGATGTATTTCACAAAACTAGAACCAATATTTCAAAAATTTTTATGAAAGCCCGAAAGGACCCACATAGCAACAGTGATCCTGAGTAAGAAGAACAAAGTTGGAGGAATCATGCTAACTTATATCAAGCTATACTATAAGGCCATAGTAATCAAAACAGCATTGTACTTGTATAAAAACAGACACATAGATCAATGGAACAGGATAGAGAGGCCAGAAATAAACCCACACCTTTATAGTCGATTAATATTCAACAGAGGAAGCAAGCACATACAACAGGCTAAAGATAGTTTACTCAATAAACAGGGTCAGGAAAATTGAACAAATACACACAGAAAAAATGAAACTAGACCACCTTCTTACACCACGCACAAGGATAAATTCAAAATGTATTAAAGACTCAAAGTTTTTTGAAAGGAACATTCATAGATTATAAGAGGAAGCTGATGCGCAAAAGAGTAAAGAAGTGGGTGTTAGGAGCTCTATATAAGGTAAAAGAAGGTTGAAAGGGAATGAGTGAAAGGATCGGAAATTATTCATGTATGAAGTTATTGTCTGAGTTATGAGTTTAGAGCTGAAGACAATTTTAAAGGGAAACAAAGTCATACATTAGAGCTTTCAGGTACAATAGAAGAAAAAATGGGCTGCTTTCATTCACGCTGACATTGCACTGTAGGTCAGAAGATTTCTTACTTATACATGCTCCTGATGATTCAATAGCTGTGCAAGGTACAACCCCATATACACATAGCAGTCCTGGCACTCTGGTCAACATGCCATGGCTTGGTAGTACACAGACTGGCAGAGGAGCATCTGTGGTATGTAAAGCAAAATATATTTGTATGTAAACATCCGATTTTTTCCCTCTAGCTTAATAGATAAAGAATGATTTAATCAACATGGTCTAAAAATTCTTAACTTTTTAGTAAGTCATAGTTGCTGCAAATTATAAATTTTCATTATGAAGAATATGTTTTCATTTTTAAAAGATAAATATTTTAAATAAATAGTTTAAAATACAAAGAGCAGTATATTAAGTAATAATTATTTGGAACTTACTGGTCCAAATCAGCAAGCTGTGGCCTATGGTTAAATTGTACCCGGCATCTGTTTTTGTATAGATAACATACTAAGAATAGTGTTTGCATTTTTCAGTGGTTGAAACAAAATCAAAAGAAGAATGGTGTTTTATGACATGAAAATTATATGAAATTAAAATTTCATATAATCAAGAATCTGTAAAGTTTTATTGAAATATAGTCATAGTCATTAATTCATATTTCACCTATGAATACCTTCATGCTAGAAAGGCAAAATTAAGTATATGAGATGAAGACTATATGCACATAAAGTAAAAAAATATTTATTATCTTGTCCTTTATAAAAATATTTGTTAACCTTTAATCTAGATAGTATCTTTTAATAGATATCAACTAACAACTATTCCCATATTAACTATGACTTTTGTTTAACCCTGAGACAAATATATTGTTCTTTTCTTTGAACAAAGGAAAACAATGTAATTATTTTAAGTTTAAGCAAAGTATAAAATGCATATAAACTGAATCAGAATTTTTCTCTACTAATGGAAGATCTCCTTGAGACCAAATTACCAAAGATGTGATCCAGGTTTAAACCTCCATGAGATTATTTTCATTGATACTTACAGTGTAGGAATTGATACATAGAATTGAAGAAACCCAGCACCTTAATTCTCTCAGTGGCTTCTAGATGGTAGAGTTTTTGTTTGTTTGTTTGTTGTTTGTTTGTTTTTTTAGTTTCCAAAATCCTATGAAATTCTTTCTTGGGCTAAAAAGAATTCTTTTTCACTAATTAATAAGGGTAATTATTTAACTAAAGGCTTAATCATTGTTAATAATATCTGATAATATTTAATACTGAATGAAGTTCCTTTCTTGTACCTATCATCTTATTTATTCTCTGAGATGTCTGTTGTGGCTATTATAATCACTCCTACTTCTCATTCTTTAGATGAAGCTTCAGGCAAAGGTCAAGTAATTTAATTCAGGTCACTATTCAAATTTCTGGCAAAGCTTGTATTAGAGCCCTCAATTCTCCTTAGCTCATTGATTTCAGATAGGAGCATTTAAAAATTAAATTGAAGAATTTAAAAAGCAATCTAGTAATTATTCAAATGAATGACTTGGTCATTAATAGTTATTCTTTCCAATTGACATTTATTAAAATTCATTTGTAAAACCTACTGATATTATCACCATTTACAGGGAAACTTAAATATATGAAATATATGAAGAGAAATATTAGGCACTTTTTTCCAGCTCAAGTTTCTGAGAACACAGTAAGGTTCTTCCTGTAACACCTTTCTTTGCTGAACTTTTTGCTCCCACACTTGCCTCCTGTTCTGTACACAACAACCAGAGTTGCTGCTTTCTGAAGCATTATTCAGGCTGTCACCCCGCTGCTTAACACCTTCAAATTTCCCAGTACAACTTGAAAAAAATTCAAGTCCTTATTAACATGGCCGCTAAGGCCCCCTGTGATTTAACCTCTGCTGGTCTCTGGCAGCCTCATCTCCCTTCATTGCACAATTGATTCTCTTTGCTTTACTTACAGTGGCCTTTTTTCTGTCATTGGAACACATTAAGTTCATTGCCATGTCAGAGCTGTGCCTTGCATTCTGCTTAAAATGCTATTTTTCTGGTTTACCTTTCAGATTTTAATTCACATTTTCATAGATTTCCCCTGCTTATCTAGTGAAGGCATCTGCCCCTCCCTACTCTACCCACAGTCATCCTATGTCATTGTATTTTATCATCTTTGTAGCTTTTATCGGTTTTGAAGCTATCTGTTTTTTGGATGTCTTTTTTTTGTACCCTCTAGGATGTAAGCTCTTTGAGAGGTTACTTTATGCCTGCTTTATACACTGATGATCTCTAACTAAAATAGCATTTAGTATATAGTAGGTGCTCAGAAAATATTTTATACTCCAAAGCATTATAATACAGAAATAACTATTGTCATTCTCCTTGGGACTGAATTTTCTATCTAAAGAAGAAAGTATTTTCAGTAGGGTCATTGTGATTTGTAAACATAAGAATTTAGATTGTCTCACTCCATAATCAAGAAAAATACACCTATATAATTGTTCTTTTTTATATGGATCTTCTAAAATAATTAATGACTTTTTCCCTTTGTAATGTTTTACATATGCTTTCAGAAACATTTTTAAAGCTGTGTTTGTATATTTTTTATTCAGTGTTTTCCTTTGATACTTTAGTCAGAAAATATCATTTAGTTAGAAAAAAGATAAAAGAAAGATCAGGAATCTTTAGGCATTTCTTTAATTAAGAGGAACATGAGATTTAAACATAAAATGTACTAAACAAAAGTAACATTTAGCAGGTTTTCATTTTGGTGGAGAATTGATAAACTATTTTCTTAATCCCATTATTTTATTGAACTGTGAATACTATGAAAAAAGAACACTTGTTGTAACCAACTTCTGCTTCGTTGGTGTATTATCAGCATCTCTATATGACTTTCAGTGTTTCTGCCCCTCAGCAGTTCTGCTGCAGAATCTCTTCCCTCCCTACCAAATCCCCACTTTCCTGACTGCTTCAGGCTAATTGAACAATTTAGAATCGAAAATGACAACAAAAAGTGTACCTGAGACTGACAGTATAAACTTAGGGTAATGTGTAGCTGCAGTTAAGGTGCCATAAATAGAAAATGTTCTATAAATTAAAATTACCTTTTTAATTTCATATATATATTTTGTACTCTTATTTGACAGGCTTTGTAAATCATTCAAAACATGATTTACAAACAAGTAAACAAGCAATTCCAAAGTATCAATGAAAAATTATACAATTTTTTTGTCTATATCATTTTCCCCCAACATGCTTCTGCTTGTTTTTATAACCTTATACTATTCAGGATTATTCCAATAAATTTAATGGGATCAGAAAAGAATTAGCAAGAAAAGAGGTAAGAGAAAACACTCAACGTGAACTTGTTCCCTAGAGCCTGGTCAGTGACCCAGAACATGTATGTGCACTTACATGTGAGAGAGCTGAGCTGCTGAACTTGATTTCTGCCACCGTGTATAGTGTTTTTACCACTCATAACAGCAACCATGGAGTCACATATAAATAAATAAATAGATAGATAGATAGATAGATAGATAGATAGATAAATGAATATTATTTGAATTTCTTGTCCCAAGTAAAATTTTAATACTACTATTGTAACTAAAAGAATGATTTTCTCCATTAACAGATGATTAAGAAAGCCATTAATAATGTCAGAAGAATGACTTCTCATCCCACTCTTCCTTACTGTAAGTTGATAATCATTTGCCATTATTCTAAGTAATTTAAAGAAGCTTTTAGTTTAAATCTTGTTTTTTGTAGAGAATGTTTGCTACCAAATAAGATCTTTATTTCAAAATTGGATAAATACAGAAAAAGAAATTTCCCTGGATTAATAGAGAAGTCTAATTTATATAGTAACTTTTTAGCATTTTTACTACATATTTTTGTTAGAACTTTTTAAATATTTTTTAATTTTTTTCTTTTGTTGGGGAAGGGATGGAGAAAGTGAGGGAGAGAAACATTGATTAGTTTCCTCTTGTACACACCTCGACTGGGGACTGAACCTACAGCCCAGGCATGTGCCCTGACCAGGAATCAAACCAGCAACCTTTTGGTTGTCAGGAGGACACCCAGCCAACTGAGCCACACCAGCCAGGGTAGCACATTTTATTTTTTAACATTTCCAGACTCTTTACACAATGTTAAGTTGTAGTTGATAATTAGCTTTAATAATAGAATTGCTTCCATCTTTTATTATGTAAATCTGAACATATCTTGGTCATTGATTGTCTCAACATAATCAGTTTGTATTTTATTAATACTTTTTGTTCCTTTTATAAAGGACTTAATTGGGAATTTATAGAAAGCATTGAAGTATTAAAGCAGAAAAACAATAATAGAGACAATTTTAAAATTGGTGGGTTGGAATTAATATTCATATTGGCATGTGAGTATTCCAACTTTTTTAAATATTATTTTTAAGTTGTTCTATGTGTCGTGACTGTTCAAGGCCTGACAGGTTGGCACATGTCATAGCACACAGTAGGAGTCCCTGCTGGCTTAAGTACTGGAGGCAAACAAAGCTGCTTCCAGCCACAAAATTATGTAACATAGCATGATTCTGCACATGCCAGCCCACTTCATGTTATGGGAACAGTTGATGGGACCCAGCCTCAAGGCTATGAAAACACTACTTATCAGGCCCCTCCAAGGCTATGAGAACACTGGTTACCAGGCCCCTCCAAGGCTGTGGGAACACTGCTTCTCTTAGTTACCCAGACACCTGGGTGAGGAAGCCAGACTGCCTCCAATTACTCTACATCCTACCATACAGTAACAAAAATAGAGCATGCTCAAAATTAATAACATATAAAAACTTTACCACTTTCAGCCCTGGCCGGTGTGGCTTGTGGATTGAGCACTGGCCTGTGAATCCAAGGGTCACTGGTTCAATTCCCAGTCAGAGCACATGTTTAGGTTGCAGGCCAGGTCCCCAGTAGGGGGTGTGTGAGAGGCAACCACACACTGATGTTTCTCTCCCTCATTTTCTCCTTTCCTTACCCTCTCTAAAAATAAATACATAAAATCTCTAAAAACAACAAAAAAATGTTTTACCACTTTTTTGGAGAGATATTTTGATAAAATACAATTGATGAAACCAATGTTCTTTTCAACTTAATTATTGTAATCATCTATTATCAAAATGGTACATATGTCCCATAAAAGGGTTCAAGAGAACCACATATTTAAAATGAAGAGAGTAATTTATATTATTTATACTAGAGAAATAAAACATAAAAACTAGTCTGTTTTTATTACTTTGAATTTATTCAACACTAGAAGTATGTTTTCTACCCACAGTCTAATGTGAAATGAGAACTAAGAACCAGTCACGAAGCACAGAGAGCAAGGAGTCAAATGTGTTTCATATACAAGTTTAAATAATGTTACTTTCACAGCAAGAAACATTTGGTGTTGCATATAAATCTATCCTGCCGCTATGCACTAGGGTTTGGAAGTGTCCTTAGATATAGAAGGGACTTGTTCTTCTCATCCCCCATAGCATGTTCTGACAGGTGACTAGTTTGTAGGAAATATTCTTTACCTCAATCTCATACATTTAAATAAAGAGATCTCTAGTTCTGAAGACAATTTATGGACTTATTTTCAGAGATATTAGGTTACATCAGATGATTTCTGTCTTGGAAAAAGTATTTTTCCTCTTCAGAGAGGTAGCATAGCTGGTAGATAAGAGACTTTAAAAGTTAAAAGCTAATTAAATTAATCACTGGATTTTTTTCAGTATATCTTTTCATGTCATGTATAAGTCCCACAGATAATAATTTAGTTCAACGAAAAGCACTTTTATGTAGTAGAAATATTTTAAGACAGTATTTTTTAAAAATTTACCCTGAATTTTAGATACTTCATCATAGTTTCTTCATTTGGAGTAGGTATTTAAAAAATCTTAGCCACAAGAAACCACTACTTTTTGACTTCTACCCTAGGGAAATTTTTAGAAGTTAGGCTAATGGGCTAGATTAAAATAGAAATGAGAGTTTTAAAAGGACTTCCTTTTTTAAAACATGAACTTATCAAGGTTGTTACTGTTATACTTAACCTGTTCCTTACCTCTTTGATACAACACTCTGAAACCTACTCAAAATGTGGTCAAATACTAGGTAGCAAGTAACAACTGGGAACTTCTTAGAAGTGCAGCTTATTGACTCTACTTCAAACCTACTGAGTCACTGCCTACATTTTAACCAGATACTCTGACAACACGCACACACGTTAAAGCTTTGAGAAGCACTGCTGGAGAACAGGGCATTAACAAACCGTAGCCTAGGCACCTGTTTTGTAAATAAAGTTTTATTGAAATACAGCTACTATACTTTCTATGACTATCTTTCTACTGTAAGAGCAGAGTTCAAGGGAACAAAGACTTTATATTTGGCAAACCTAAAACATTTACTATAGGGTCCTTTAAGAAAAATTTGCCAACCCTGCTCTAGAACATCTCTTAATGTTTTCACCTCCCATAATCCTACTTTCCCCAAATTGCCTCTCTCTGGTCCTGATTTATCACTGGCACTCTGTTTTTTCAATCTTTTTTTTTCAATTACAGTTGACATATGATATTATATTAGTTTCAGGTATATACTCCAGTAGTTAGATATTATATAACTTACTAAGTGATCATTCCAATAATCTCATACCCATCTGACACCACACATAGTTATTGGAATATTATTGACTATATTTCCTATGCAGTATTTCACATCCCCGTGACTATTCTGTAACAATCAATTGAGATAACTCGTTACCTTCAGACCAGCCCCATGACTATTTTGTGACTGTGACAACCAGTTTGTACCTGTTAATCCTCCCACCTTTCTCACCCACCCCACCAACACCCCTCCCACCTGGCAATGGTCTGAATGTTCTGTGTCTGTGTTTGTTCTGCTTGTTCATTCATTTCGTTTTTTTAGATTCTGTTGTTGATAGATGTGTATTTATTTCCATTTTATTGTTTATATTTTTTATCTTTTTTCTATTTCTTCAGTATCCATTATGTGTTCACACCTTTCCACTTTGGTTATAAATATTATATTGTTCCAAACTAATTCTGTACCTCAACCCTTATTTCTCTAATGCATCCTTTATATTGCCAACAAAGTTACTTAACAAATAACATATATATATTTTTATAACCTTATATGGTTGAGATCATATTACTATTTTCAAGGACTCTTCAAGGCACCTTATTGTATCCAGAAGCCCAAATTCCTAAGCATAGCATTCAAGACCTTCTATAATCTGAATTAATTTTACAGATTAACACTCATTATAACCTTCGACATAGGCTATTTTAAGGCATGGCAAATTATTCTTCATTACCTGCCGAAGTCACTTTACTGTAGATTCACCTGAACCATAATGAAGCCAAATTACACAGCACCTGAGCATGTTATCGCCCTCAGCAGGGAAGTGTACTAGGGTAAACAGAGGGCCCATACCATATCACAGTCATGCTGATCCACTTGTCAAGTATGAATAAAAGTGGGCTGCGTCCTGCCTGTCTCTATAACTTATCATGTTCTGGCTCCCACTCTGGTATCATCAAGGAGGTGCCCCAAGGTGGTGACAGTTTGTATTTCTGTGCTTATTTGATAGTAGATGGGGTTAAGGGTGATTTTTAAGAAAGGAATTGCTATTAAGAAATAATGTTAAAATGTTCTTGAGTGAGACCTATGTATAGTCAGAAGTGGACCAACTTCCGAGACACATCTGTGAGGGTGGCTATTATTTTCCTTTTAATCTGAGGTCATTTGGTCTGGCACTTCCTATCCCCATAGGGCAGTAATGGTTTTACTCACCAAGTGACCCAATGCATAGAGTAGGGGTCTCAAGGAGGGGAAGCAGAGCAAGCACACCTCAGAGGAGTCCAAGGCTTTCATGAACCAGTTAAATATGCCACACTCCATAAATGCCTCAAAGACAGAGGATTGTGGTAGAAAGTTCTGGTCTCTCTCCCAGCAAACTCTCAGTCACTCTGAACTCCTGGAGAAAGCAGAGACCTCCCCATTTATCTCTCTCTGTCTTCTATTCCTGCCCACCTCCAGGAATGTGAGGTGGCCTGTAGAACAAGTCACAACACACAGTAGGGTGACTGGAAGTAAGGACAGAAAAGGGACCACTCGGGTGCACAAGTGTTTGTTCCCATGTCCTAGCCATGGGTGTGCTTCTGTGATAAACTGTCCCACGGGTCTCCTGGAAGGGGAGGTGTTTGGGGGGACTCTTGTCTCAATTTCCTGTGGACTGTTACCCCCCACCCTGTCCCCTGCCCCCAATGGTGACTGGAAGAGAATCTCTCCCTTCAGTCCCCAGCAGTTGGAGCTGTTCAGTGAAGCCCACATGACCATAAAGAAGGGCACTAAACCTTGATTGTATCACAGGGGCGTGGATCACAGCACCTCCACATTTACCATCTAAATCGGGATGGTTGGTGGGCCATCGGCACACAGACTGACCCCACCAGGTGCACCTAGCTAGGGGCGCAGAGCCGAGCCTTGTCTCCCTGGGTGCCGAGGTCCAGCTGGGTCTGTGCACTGGCTGGAACTCAGGCTGAATTACCACCTTCCCCCATCCCACACCGAGGGCCAAGAGCTGCACTTCACTTGCTTATGATGGGGGACATAAGTAAACCAGAATTATCTTCTGGAGGTGTACCCCTTGTAATGCAGGTTTCCCCCACTAAGTGAGTGTTCTAGGATCCCATCTGTATCAGTGTACTAGCTGGCATTGTTGTGACAGGCTGAGTTTGGCTTCTGTGAAATTTTTTTTGAAGACTCTTTCAACATGTTAGCCCATTTCATGATGGGTGATTTATGAGTGCACCTGTGCACACTGTGCTGACTGTTCAACAGTTTTTGACAAAAAAATAGCATGATCCCTGTGCCCCACCCTACCTATTCACCCAATCTCAACCAAAGTGACTTTTTTTTTTTTGTTTCTCTGAATGAAAAAAGCCCTCAAAGGGAAACATCTTGCCAATGTACAAGAAGTGAAACAAAAACAGCAGAAGCACTAAAAGGCATGAAAACCAATGAGTTCAACAACTGTTTTGAGCAGTGGGAAAAAAGTCTCGATAGGTGCATTGCATCCAATGGAGAGCACTTTGAAGGTGACTGAAGTTTAAACGCGTAAGAATAAACACATAATTTTTATAAGTAAATTTCAGGGGGTTTGGGATTCCCCTTTGTATGTTTGCTTTCCGAAAAGAAATTTAGTCTTTAACATAGGAAACAAGCAAACAAACCAAAAAAAAAAACCTGAGAATGTCAAAGATCTGCAAAAATGAACTTATTCTCTGAACTAAAATCCATGGAGTGGAGGGACTGCAGGCTGGGCCCTGGAGCTCTGGCCTTCCTCTACTTGACCTCTGTGCTTGTTCAAATTCAATTATTTTTTCCCTCTAAACTTGGATGAAGCTAGCTATGGATGTGCTGCTCTTCCTGGACCAAATTCCATAGTCTGTCTTCCCACCACTGAATGGTCGGGGTTGAGGGGCCACTGTTCGAGTCTGTGAGAACATTGAGTTCAGAGCCTGCTTCTGTCCCAGTGCCTGTGGGGGTGACCTCAGCACTAGTGTGGTGCAGAGCCCGTGCTGGCCTCGGTGGCGGCGGCGTGCTCTGTGCGAGCCCAGCTCACTGTCAGCCTGTCCTTTCCGGGAGTCCGTGCCACCTTCCTCAGCCCTTCAGCTAGCTAGAAGCTCTGGTTTCTCTCAGAATCGGATTCCTCTCCCCCGATGCACTGTCTTGAAGCTTCACACAACTGGTTGGTTTTCAGGGCAAAGTGGCAAGAGAAAAAATAAGCTACATTTCCCCAAAATTATGGAGCACAGGAGCCAATTTTCCAAGTCCTCACCAGGAACAGGGGAATTTTTGGCATTTTAGGAGCTTATGCCCAGCCCATGGCTGCAGCTTCAGGGTCGGAGCAGGGCCAGGAGAAGAGAAGAGGGAAGGGTCTCTGGCAGTCCCTCATTCTGGCTCTGACAGTCCCCCTGTCCAGTCCTCTCTGCATCATTCCCATCCTGTCCATGGAGCCGTGCTGAGACTCACTGCCTTTAGGGCAAAGCTGAGATCAAGGAGGGAAAACCCATCAGCTCCCCACTGTGCTGGTCGTTCATCCAGTTCTGACTCCCTGCCCCAGTTTGCTTGCTGCTGCCTCCTGTCCAGCCTTTCCAGTATGCAGTTACCAGCCTTTCGTATTTTGTCCTGAGCTCGTCTTCAGTGGGGGGATGGCCAGCTGTGGACCTGCTCCATCCTGGTGGCTCCAGAAAGATGTGTTCTCATTTTTCAAGAAGAAGAAAGGGAAGGAAGAAAGTGAGTGTGGACAGCAAGTAGACTTTCTTTAGAAAGAAGTGGACAGTGTATTCCTTTCTCATAGTCCTTTGAAGTGCTATGCTAGCTGGCATGAGGTACCTTTTATTCCTCCCTCTGGATGTTCTTCCTGAACAATGTGGACAGAGTTAACTGCACAGAAATGGGAACAAGAGGGTGGTCAAATCACAGGGTGATCTTTAAAAAGTATAAACCAGATCATGTCATCTAGTGCCTTTTCCTCAATGGTTCTATAACATTTTTAACCCACCCGAGGGCTCTTTATCCACCAGCCCTCTCTCCCCTGCACCCCAGCAAGCCTAGCTCTCTCTGTTGGGTGCACTTGCTGCCCCTTTGGGAGTGGCTTCCCTAGTTCCCCATGTGGTCGGCTCTGTCTCAACAGCCAAGTCTGAATTTAAAAATGACAAGATCTTGGGAAGCCCTTCCCAGACTCTAGTGGGGAGTCACTGCAGAGGTCCTGACCCAGCACTGTGGAGTAGCACGTGGCAGGAGGCCACAGATGTAAAACAGAGATAACATGCAACAGTCTAAGGTCAGCCAGGTGGGCCAAGGTAACCAGGTGTTGTTGAAAGTGGGAAGAGGGCATGAGGCTGGGTTAGAGATGCTATGGGAAGGAATCAACCTGCATTTTTGGCTTTGAGGATAGAGGAAGGGACCACAGGCCAAGATAGAGGGTGGTCCCTGGAAGCTGGGAGTGCTTTGGCAGGGACACAGAAATGAACTCTTCCTCCAGGAGTGGATTCTACCAGCACCTCCTGAGGAGGGGATAGGGACTCTCGAAGCCTTTGAAGAGAAGCCCAACCCAATGAGCCCCCTTTAGGTTTCTGACCTACAGCATCTGCAATCACACACTTTGTGGTGTAGGCCACTGTTTGAGGTCATCTGTTAGGGTAGCAATAGAAAACCATAGAGTCCCTATCAATCCCTAGTCACATCATCTAAGTCTGTTTTCTTCATGGCTCTTAGTATCTTCTGAAAGTGTTTTTTAAAAAAAAATCTTTTTTATTATTACACTATTACAGTTGTCTCAATTTTCCCCATTTGTCCCCCTCCACTCAGCATCCCCACTCCTACAGGCAATCCCCAACCATTGTTCATGGGTCATTTGGCTACTCCGTTTCCTATAATATACTTTATATCCCTGTGGCTATTCTGTGACCACCTATTTGTACTTCTTAATCCCTTCTCCTCTTCACCCACTCCATACCTCCCTCCATCTGGCAACCATCAAAATGCTCTCCGTATCCATGATTCTGTCTCTGTTCTTGTTTGCTTAGTTTGTTTTTTAGATTCAACTATTGATAGTTCTGTCTGTTGCCATTTTATTGTTCATAGTTTTGATCTTTTTCTTAAATGAGTCCCTTTAACATTTCATAAATAAGGGCTTTGTGATGATAAACTCCTTTAGTTTTTTCTTGTCTGAGAAGCTCTTTATCTGCCCTTCAATTCTAAATTATATCTTTGCCAGGTAGAGCAATCTTGGCTATAGGTCCCTGCTTTTCAAAAATTTGAATATTTCTTGCCAATCTCACATAGCCTGAAGAGTATATTTTGAGAAATCAGCAAACAGTCTTATAGGAATTCCCCTGTAGGTAAATAACTGCTTTTTTTTCTTGCTGCTTTTAAGGTTCTTTCTTTATCTTTAACCTTTGGTATTTTAATTGTGATATATCTTAGAGTGGACCTCTTTGCATCCATTTTGTTTGGGACTCTCTGTGATTCCTGGACTTGGGAGTCTATTTCCTTCACCAAATTAGGGAATTTTTCTTTCATTATTTTTTCAAATAGATTTCCTATTTCTTCCTCTTTCTCTTCTTCTTCTGGCACCCTTATTATGTGAGTGTTGGTGTGCTTGAAGTTATCCCAGTGGCAACTATCCTTGTTTTGGGGGATTCTTTTTTCTTCTTGTTCTGATTGGTTGTTTTTCACCTCCCTATATTCCAAATAGCTGATCTGATTCTTGGTGGCATCCACTCTACTGTTGATTCCCTATAAACTGTTCTTTATTTCAATTAGTGTATCTTTGTTTCTGACTGGATCTTTTTATGTTGTCGAGGGCCTCACTAAGTCCATTAAGCATCCTTATAACCAGTGTTTTGCATTCTGCATCTGATAGATTACTTGTCTCCATTTTGCATAGTTCTTTTCCTGGAGTTTTGATCTGTTCTTTATTTTGGGCCATGTTTCTTTGTCTCCTCATTTGGGCAGCCTCTCTGTGTTTGTTTCTATGGATAGAACTACCATGGTAGAACTCCCATGAGTCCCATCCTGTAGGGTTCAGTGGCACAACCTCCCCTATCACCTAAGCTGGTTACTTGAGGTGCATCCTTCCTGTGGTCTGAGTACAACTTCCTCTTATAGTTGAGCTTTAGTTGCTTTTGGCAGGTCAATGGGAGAGATTTAATCAGGCCAGGCCGTGGCAAGGACCAGCTGTGACCACTGAACACATACCTCTGCCCTCCATGGAGGCCCAGCTGTGCAGGAGCAGGGTAGTTGCACTCCAGTGTGGTCTACAGCTGTTCACTGAATGCTCAGGCTCTTGGATTTCCCGGTGGTGCAGGCCAAGGTCAATCGCCACCTGTGTTTTGCTGAGGCCATCCAGCCTGAGCTATAAAGCAATCTGAGATGGCTGCTACTTGTGGTGGGCTTGGAGGTTTCCAGGTGAAGCCAAGCTGTGAATCTAGGTTGGCTCCTGATAGTTCCAGGCCTGGGGCCACTTAGCAAGAGGTATAGGGGCTGGGAGCTCACTGATACTGACTGTTGATTGTTTGAGAGGATATAGGAAATTGTGAAGCATGAGCCTACACCAGCTATTCATATGGAAAAGCAGCTTGGGTGGGCCCATAATTAGGGTGGAATGGAGTCTCTGGAGATCTCCAGGGTGGGGCAGACACTGTTAGCCTGGTTAATGGATTCTCAGATACGGCACCAGCCTGCTGGCTATATGTCCCTCTTGGGTAGGGTACAGAAAATGGACGTTGGCCTCTACCTACCTTTCTGTGTGGGAGAAAGGTGATACCAGCTCTCATCTTGGTTCCATACACTTCAGTGTCTCCCTGTATGTCACTGGTGACTTTCAGGCTGCCACCCTTTACTGGAGCTCAGAGGGAGTGAGTCTGAGTAAGTCTGTTGTTGGTTCTTTAAGAGAACTGCTTGGAACTCCAGAAGTTTCTTCCACCAACTCAATCCCTGCTAGTTTTTGCAGACAGAATTATGGGGACTTATATTCTTGGCAGTAGAACCGTGGGCTAGGGGGCCTGGTGTGGGGCTGGGACTCCTCACTCCTAAGATATCCACACCAAACTTTTATTCACGACACATGGATGTGGGACCAGCCCATTCTGCATCTTGGCCCTTCCTACCAGTCTGAATAAAGTGGTTTCTTTAATTCCATAGTAGTTGGACTTCCATCAACTTAATTTCTGATGGTTCTTAATGATAGTTGTTCTATATTGTAGTCATAATTTTGATATAGTTGTACAAGGAGGTGAGCAGTGTTTATATATGCTGCCATCTTGGTTGGAAGTCTCTGTGTGTGTGTGTCTGAAATAAAGTGTTTTTCTTGGTCACCTGCCTTCCAGACCCTTTCAACAACTGAAAGGTAACCTATGAAGCCCTGTCCCTGAGACCCAGTACCAGCAAGTGCCACAGAGGAGTGGACAGCACATTGCACTGAATGAGTTCAGGAGTGAAGAAATCTTTTCTGATTTCATAAAATTATATTTTTTAATAAAACTGATTCATTAACATATAAATACATATCATTTCTTAAACCTTTTTAGGACATCCCAATTAAATTTCTGAATGAAAAAAATCTTTTTTTTTGTCACATCCTGTGGTCTTATAGAGTATTATGCTAAGTAAAATAAGTCAGACAGAGAAAAACAAATGCCATATGATTTCACTTATATGTGTGATCTAAAGAGTGAAATAAACAAATAAAATGTAAACAGACTCATAGGTATAGAGAACAGACTGATGGTTTCCAGAGGAGTGGGGGAGTTGGGAGAAGAGGTGCAGAAGGTGCAGGGATTGAGAAGTACAGATTGGTAGTCACAAAATAGTCCTGAGATATAAAGTGCAGCATTGGGAATATAGCCAATAGCATTGTAATAAATATGTCAGGTGCCAGGCAAGTGCTTGAAATATAGGGGCTACCACTTTGTGAAGTATATGATTGTCTAACCACTAATGCTGTACACCTGAAACTAATACAAAATAATAGTGGATGCAAACTATAGTTGAAAAATAAAATTTTAAGTTAAAAAAATAAGGATCCCATTCTTGAAAAGACTTGGAGAGGTAGGCACATGTGCTTGGTCTGACATCTTGTTCCAATCTGTTAGTTGTACACCAAGGAAAGACGAAGTCTTGAAATAGTCAAAAGACAGAGACTTGCTAAAAATCTTCACATAGAAACTCTCCAGGAAATGTTCCTCTTTTGGAAATCTCTGACCCCGAAATTTGCCAGTGGGCTCTGGGAACCATCAGCTGTAATGTTAGTTTTCTGTTGAATACCTCAAGCTGTGGGTCACAGAGCAGAGGAGATAGATTTTTATATAATCCTAATGGATTAATGGCTCAAAATCAAATCCTGGCAGAGTATCAAAGACTCACAACAGAAAGGCAAGGGTAAAAGTTCCCTCTCTAGAAAATACATGACTTTGGGCTTGTTTTTTTTTCTTTTAAAGATATTGAATATATTTATCATATTCTTTTCATCTAAGAAGCCAAAAGAAAACCACATGATGCCAAAGTAAGAAATAAAGCTTCCAAAGAACACAGAATAATTTGGGAAGCAATAAAAATCTGCTTTAAAAGATCTGCTTGTTTTAAAGAGCAGTGAAATGACCTGCTGCTATGCATCAAATTCTCAAATCTAGGCACAGACATTCTGTTTTCTGTTTAAGACCTTGTGTGAGAGTCTAAGCAAGTGTTTTTGTCCATCTGGTTTGTGCCTTGAGCTGCCTCTGCTCTGACAGCATTTCACCTACTTGAATCGGCAGAAAGGTTTCTCGCCACAAACTTCACACTCAAGGCTGGATCTTAGCAACATTGTACAGCAGAGATTTTTTTTAGCCTCTGGCTTCCCAGTTTGGAAAGTCTTTCTCTTCATCCTCTGTCTCCTAAGTATTAAATTTTTTTCTGACCCTTATTTCTGACTGGTGTAGCTCAGTGGGTTGAACTCAGGCCTGTGAAGCAAAGGGTCGCCAGTTCAATTCCCAGTCAGAGCACAGGCCTGGGTTGTGGGCCAGGTCTTCAGTCAGGGGTGCGAAAGAAGCAACCACACATTGATGTTTCTCTCCCTCTCTACATCCTTCCCTTCCAGTCTCTCTAAAAATAAATAAGTAAAAACTTCCTGATCCTTTATTATTATTAGACTTAGGTGCAAATGCCTGACAATACCTTAAACTTTTACTCCTTTCTGAAATACTTGCATTTGAACATGGATGCTATAACTGTGGAATCCTGGTGTCAGAGAAGGGGGGGAGCAGGTGAAGCACCCTGAGTGTGAGACAGGTATCCTCGTTCACCTGCTCGCCTAGGTTCTTATTTTATCTTCTCACCAGGTATCTCATCCTGCTGCAGTCAACAGGATCATAATGTTATGTCCCCTTGTTTCACAGAAGCAAGAGTCAGCAAGCTTTGTGTAGTAACTGCTTAAATATGAGCCCCTTAGGGTTATGCGGGGGAGCAAAGTGGTGGGAGCAGATGGGACTCCGGCTCTTCCCCCACCTTCTTCTTCAACCAAAGTGATTCTTTGTTTTTTCTTCTTTTTTTCCTCTAGTGTAAAATGTTTGAGAAAAGGGTTCTATCGCCAAAATAAAGATGGAAAACAAAGCAGATAAAGCTCTCTGGAATGGAAAGCTCTGTGCCCTAATTCCTGCTTCCTGGAACTCAGGTGAGTTTAATATGCAGAGCTAATATGACTAAGTCTCGGGGCCACATCTGGACGAAGATTATTTGCTACAGCTGCCTCCCAGCTCAGGCTGCACATTTGCAGAGAGGGGGCCTGTCCATTCCATCACTGAGGCAGGAAAGATATGACTCGAGGGGCATTTTCAGTGAGCATGGAAAACCAGACCATGGCAAATGACATGCTAGATTTTAACTGACACTCCAAGCCTCAGTGTCCTCATCTATAATCATCTGTAAAATGGGAATGATGACAGTGACCTCACAAGGTTATTGCGAGACTCGAGTGAGTAACATATGCAAAGCTGTCTACCCAGTGTTTGGCCCAGAATCCCTGTGCACGCCAGCTATTATCATTAACTCTACACTGTTCTCTCTCTATCACTCTCCAGTCTCTTCCTGTGGGATCCTCCTGTCACCCAACTGGACAGGAAGGGTTTGGATGGCGTTATACATTTTATCCTATGTTGTTAAACTCCCACCTCCCCACAGTACCTAGTACGGTGTCTGGCATATAGTGACTTCTCAACAAAACCTTAGTATTGTCACAAATATTGCAGTTGAGATCATGGACTGTTTTTTCTTCTGCAGTTGGTGAAACTGTGTCACCCTGATTGTCCTCATTTCTGTTTGCTTTTTATATATAGAATGTTACCTTTCCTTCTAAGCATTTTTTATTTTTTTAGAAAAAGCAGTTTCTGCAATTTGATCTTTGGGTCTACCTACATGAAAATGTAAAGAAAAAAGAGGGATAAAAATCAAATTCTTTTATTTTTTTAAATTTACTTCTAAGTCAACCCAGTAAGAGCTTATATTTCCCACTCTCAGACTATAGTATACTGGAAAAATCCTTTGGCTTCGCTTTGCTTTATACACTCCACTTATTTTAAAAAAGAGGAGAAAAACACATTCTTGAGTACTGTGAAGACTCTCTTATTTTTATAAGATTAGAGGGGTAAACATCAAAAAAGACCAAGTGTATCCAATAGTACAAATATGAAGAAAATTACATTCTCTTCTACCATTGGGTGAATTTGATGTAAAAATATTGTAGATACAAGATTAACTTTGTTAATGGCAAAATAAATGATTTAACTACATTTAAAATAGGCATAATAAGTGTCATGGTTAATATTTAATAACAAAGGAGTTTTCTTATTTAACATATGCTTTAAATATAAGTAGGAGTAAAATGGTACAGTCACTTCAATATATAGTTTGGTAGTTTCTTTAAAATTAAACATGTACTTACCATGTGACCCAGCAACTATACTTTTGGGCATTTATCCCAGAAAATTAAAACATATTTATACAAAAAGCATGTACATGAATATTCATGTCAGCTTTATTCATAATATCCACAAACTGTAAACAACCCAAATGTCTTTCAGTGGGTGGTAAATGGTAAACAAACTGTGGTACATCCATACTCAGCGATAAGAATGACAAAATGATTGATTGCTATGTGTACTGATACACACAGCAATAGGCACTGTGCCCAGTAGGGGAAAAAAGCCAGTCTTAAAAGACTGCATAATGTATGACTCCGTTTATGTAACATTCTTGAGATACCAAATTTAGATGGAGAACAGATCACTGGTTGGCAGGGGTTAAGGGGCAGCATGAGGGAGACGTGTTGAGGAAGTTCTGAATCCCTATTATAATGGTGTTTACACTCATCATCTGCACATGTGGTAAGACTGTGCAGAACTATGTACATGCACATGGAGCTTGTGAAACTGGCAAAACTTAAATAAGTTCTGGGTATTCTACCAATGCCGATTTCCTGGTTTTGACTTCAGACTATAGATATGCAGATGATACCACTGGAATAAACCAGATGAAGGGTATTTGAGATCTTCATATAATATGTACTTCACAATTTGTGAATCTATAATTACCTCAAAATAAAAACTTACACAAAAACATAAAAATAATAAATAAATAGAAGTTTCTACACAAAATAAATTTCCATTGCAAATATTAGTGTTTTTTAATAGACACGTATGAAAGGGAAGCAGTATGATATTACAGAGAGTAAGCTGGAGGGTCTAAAAAAGTAGCCCAAGAGACTTCCTCTCTGACTTAGCTTGTTAACACAGATGGAGTAGATTTTATCATGCAAACTTTGCTCTCCAAATTAATAATTAAACTTTAACTCCAAGCATTTTTATTAATCTTTTAAAATCCGAGGGAATTCCCCAGCATGAGCACTCATACCTACCCACATTTTCAGAGAAAAAAATAAAACATAAAGTTTCTCACTGTATGCATTCTGTATGCTACAAAATGTGTAACCCAGAAACTCTTTACTCTCCACAGTTCTGCATATTTCTTTCCCTTCCTTTTGATTCTTGCGATAATTGCATGAAGTATATAAAGGGGAAAACAGAAACAGAAAAATCTTAGGGTGCTAATACTACCATTCTGCCATGAACTGCCAAGATGAGTGCACATACCCAGACACAGGTGTCCCCGGGACCCCAGAGACCCAGGCATCTCTCAAATATCACACCAAAAGGACAAGAATGTGGAGTGACTGGACAGCATCCTGCTAATCTCCGCTGACACAAGTGTTGTACTGCCTGGTTCATGTCATTCCCTGACGTTTTATTCTCTAATAATCCTCTGACATAGGCATCCTATAAAGAAACTAGGTAACTCATACATTTGCCACAGATGTCTACACATGGCAAAGGGTAGGGCTGGTCCCGGCCTGCCACACTTGCAGTGACTCTGAGCTCAGTTTTCGGTGGCACACTGCATGGGTATAAACCTCAGCTCTGTAATGTTTGAGCTCTGCCATCTGCACCAGTGACAGGGCCTCTCATCAGTAAATAAAGGGGAATAATATCAATTGGGGTGTTTTGAAGATCAAATAAGTTAATATGTGTAAGTCATTTAGGTCAGGAGTCATCAAGATATGTCCTGTGGGCTATATCCAGCCCACTGCCTGTCTGGAAAAATAAGTTTTATTGGAACACAGCCAAACTCATTCCTCACCTGTTTCCTGTGGCTGTTTTCTCACTGCAACAACAAAATTAAGTACTTGTTATAAGAAGACCAGAGAACCCACAAACCTAAAACTTTTATTTTCTAGGAAATAGGTCCTTTATAGGAGAGGTTTGCTCACACCTGGTTTAGGTGAATATTTGGCAAAAACTGAGTGCTCAGTCAGTACTGACTATTATCACTGTTCACACTGAGGTCTTGGGGAACAGTCTCACCCTGACCACTGAGGGCCTTGTGCAGTTCATACTTCAAATAGTTTATCCTGAAATCATAATTCTAAAGTCTCTCACTTAGAAAACCTATTAATTTTTTATTTATTTATTTATTTATTTATTTATTTATTTATACTGTTGTTCCAGTACAGTTGTCTCCATTTTCCTGCCACCACTTTCCCCCACCCCACCTATCCCCACCTCCCACCCTCAATCCTACCCCTCTTTGGCTTTTTTAGGCATGTGTTATGAGAGCAGTAACCTGATAAACAGGTTTCCTACTCTCAGAGAAAACTACAGAGTCACTTTAATGAATCAAACATAACTGACCTGTCAAAAAAAATCTTGAATTTTGGTGCAGTTGCAGCTTGGCTTTTCCAGGTCAAGCAAACAAATGTATTTGCTAGGTAAGCATGAGGCAATACTAGGTCATGTGTCCAAAAAAGGGGGGGTTTCTATGGGAAGTAACCTCACAGGGTGATTTGATTATAAATTCCTAACTGGACAGGTCATAGTGGGTAGTCATGCCCGGGCCTATAACTTCTACAGTGAAAGGTTTCAGGCCAGCCCTGTCTGTCTAGGTTAACACACCTTTGAAATGCCAGAAGTAGTTTCCCTAGAAGAGAGTATTAACCCTCTGGAGAGCCCATCATCTTAACCTACTCCCTGCCTTGCTTTCTCTAATCTTCTTTATGTCCCCTCCTTAATATCAAAAACTTAAAACAATTTGCAAAACTGTTATTCTTCAAAGCATTTGAGATCTTGCTCCCTGGCATTTGTCATCAGTTTGGCTCAGATAAACTCTTATAAAATATTCACTATAGGTTTGGACATTTCTTATGTCAGCAGTCATTATGGTCATGTTCTTGGAGGTAGGAAAGGTTATTTACCTAAATGGCTCAGCTATTTGTGGAGGCCACATCTAAAGAGAAAGAATAAGGGAAGCAATCGTAAACTAATCTAGATTTTCAAAAGAAAAAAAAACAGAAGGAAAGGAAGGGAGGGGAAGGGAGAAAGGAAGGAAGGAAAACAAAGAAAAATAATTATTTTACTAACCTAGATAGTATCCCTGGATTGATTAGTATCCTTCCAAATTATAAAGCTAAAATAGATTTTTCACATAGTGTGCTGAGAGATCTTTGAAAACACAGTTCCTCCTTGACTAAAATCTGCCAACTTCTTTTTGCATAAAATCAGAATTTCATGATCTTGCTCTGCCTACTTTTCTGAACTCCATCTGCCACTGTTCTCCTCTTGCTCACTTAGTCCCACCACACAAACCTTCCTTTGTTCAAAGCACATGCAGCTGCTTTCCTTCATCTTCTCTCTGCCCGGACCAGTGTCCCCACATCTTCACAGGGCTGGTTCTTGCTCATGTGTTGCTCCTCAGCTCAAATGGTACTTCCCCAAACAACTTTCTCTTGAGATCACGCACTCACATTCTCCATCACATCTTCCTGTTTTATTTTATTCATAACCCTCATCGCTAACTGAGATTATCCTGTTTGCTTAGTTGACAAGGTCTGTGTTCCTCCACCAGTACCTAAGCTTTGTGAGAGCCTGGAATTTCCTCTGTACACATTGATAGTCAATGGATAGTTGTTCAGTGAATGAACTAGCAAGATTTTTACCCCACAACTTAAAAAAAGGTCTGAGGTAGATAACTAGAACTCTTTAGGAAAAGTTAATTTAGGTCAAGGAGCAGTTATGTCTTTGGAGTGTTTTAAGGAGACACAGAAAGACTGTCAAACAACTATTTAGAATGTGATATCCAAATGTATTCTTCTGGGACTTCTGGACAAGATGGAGGTGTAGGTGGATACACAGTACCTCCTCATACAACCAAAAAAAAGGGCAACAACAAATTTAAAATAGAAAAAACAACCAGAACTGCTAAAAAATTGAACTGTATGGAAGTCCAACAACCAAGGACTTAAAAAAGAAACATTCATCCAGACTGGTAGGAGGGGCAGAGATAGACAGTCATGGTGGAGAGGACTTGTGGCAAGGTGGCAGCTGGCAGACTGGGTAGTCCCACATTTGCCTGTGGATAAAGCAAGATGGACAACTAGGGAGCAAGACAGGCCACACAATCCAGGGTTCCAGCACTAGGAAATAAAGCCTCAAAACCTCTGACTGAAAAAATCTGTGGGGGTTACAGTGGCAGGAGAAACTCCCAGCCTCACAGGAGAGTTCATCAGAGAGACCCACAGGGTCCTAGAATGTACACAAACCCACTCACCTTGGAATCAGCACCAGAAGTGCCCAATTTGCTTGTGGGTACTGGAGGAAGTGACTGAAAGCCAGCTGAGAAGTGAACAAGTGGCATTGTTCCCTCTCATACCCCTCCCCCACATATAGCACCAAAATGTAGCACGTGGATTGCCCCACCCTGGTGTACACCTAAGTCTCCTCCCCCTTCTATGTAACAGGCATGCCAAGACAAAAACATATGGCCCAAATGAAAGAAGAGATCAAAGCTCCAGAAAAAATACAACTCAGCGATGAAGAGACAGCCAACCTATCAGATGCAGAGTTCAAAGCACTGGTAATCAGGATGCTTATAGGATGGTTGAGTATGGTCCCAAAATGGAGGAAAAGTGAAGTCTATGAAAAGTGAAATATAGAAAAATATACAGAGAACTGGTACTGAAATCAATGTTTTGGAGCAGAAGCAAGAAATAAACATTCAACCAGAACAGAATGAAGAAGCAAGAATGCAAAAAAAAAAATGAGGAGAGGCTTAGGAAACTCTGGGACAACTTTAAACACTCCAACATCTGAATCACAGGTCTGCCAGAAGGAGAAGGGGAAGAGCAAAAAATTAAAAACTTATTTGAAAATATAATGGAGAACTTCCCCAATATGGTGAAGGGAATAGACATGCAAGTCCAAGAAGCTCATAGATTCCCCAAAAAAGTTGGACCCAAAGAGGAACACACCAAGACACATCATAGTTAAATTGCCCAAGATTAAAGATAAGGAGAGAATCTTAAAAGCAGCAAGAGAAAAGGAGACAGTTACCTACACAGGAGTTCCCATAAGACTCAGCTGATTTCTCAGCTGAGGAAACCTTACAGGCAAAAAGGGGCTGGCAAGAAGTATTCCAAGTCATGAAAGGCAAGAATCTACATCCAAGATTACTCTATCCAGCAAAACTTTCATTTAGAATGGAAGGGCAGATAAAGTACCTCCCAGATAAGGTCAGGTTAAAGGAGTTCATCATCACCAAGCCATTATTATATCAAATGTTAAAGGGACTTATCTAAGAAAAAGAAGAAGATTGAAAATATGAACAGTAAAATAACAATAAACTCACAACTATCAACAACCGAACCTAAAAAAAAAACCTAAGCAAACAACTAGAATAGGGACAGATTCACAGAAATAGAAATCACAGGAAGGGTTATCAGCAGGGAGGAGAAGGGGGAGAATGGGGGGAAAGGTACAGGGAATAAGAAGCATAAATGGTAGTTACAAAATAGACAGGGGGAGGTTAAGAATAGTATGGGAAATGGACAAGCCAAAGAACTTACATGTACAACCCATGGACATGAACTAAGTGGAGGAATGATGGTAGAAGTGGGGGTACAGGGCAGAGGGGAATAAAGGGGGGAAAATGGGACAAGTGTAATAGCATAATTAATAAAAAATATTTTTAAAAAATACATTTTTCTGATACTTGTGTTCTCCTGCCATTTAGGCAGGAAATTCCTACTTGAAAGTCTGTGGAAGTGTCTTTTAATTAGCAATTACATTCCTCCCTATTAATCTTTATCAAACTGCCTTTAAGGCCAGCAGACAAATGGAATTTCCTTGAGTTTACCTAATGCCTGCAAGTAATTTTTCCCTTCAGTGTCTCTGGGACCACGGTCAAAGGTCAAGTCCCTCTTTTAGAAGACAACAAAAATCACTTCTCAACACTCTTTGAACTTTCTGTTTATGGTTCCATTTTCAGTTTTTTTTTTAATATGAAAAGTTAATATATCAAAGCCCATTAAGGAAAATAATGTTACACCTGAGAGTAGTTTAATATTTTCACAAAAAGTAAAAATTGACTCATCATATGGAATAAAGAATGTCTCTAACCCTTGGAAATACCTCTTACAAAAGTTCTTTCATACTAGCACTAAAAATATGCAAACACTCCACACAGAAATAGAGACCTAAACAGCCTCTTGGACTGCCTGCACTGGTGAGCTGAGGTGGTGGTGGAAGCAGGCATCCAGAAGGAGTCTCTCCTAAGACCCACCAACTCTAGTTCATTTGCCAATAGCACATGAATATTATCACTGAAAATGTATTTCAATTTGCATACAATGGAAAGGGCGCTCAGTTTACACATGGGAACTGAGTCTAGATTAATTTTATATATAAAAAGGAGGGAAGAATGAAAAATAATTAATTAAATTTAGAGGAAAAACTACATGTAATACTCAATGCATACAAATGAAAGGTTAGCTAAGTACATTTTCTAGCTCATACATGTTTTTAGCTGTGTGATTAAAACCTTGTTGTTTTCTTCATTTATTCATTTATTTATTAAAAAGTGACTTATTAAGTTCCTATTATTTAGCAGATAAAATTCCAGGTTCTCACAGAAGTTAGGTACTAGGGAAAGGAGACAGATACTCCTCAAATAAGAAAATAAATTTAATTCCATATTTAAATCTGAAGTTCTGAATGTCAAGCAAAATATCTGAAAAGGTTCATCTTGATCAAGCTTTATTAGTCTTCATGTAAATTATTAACATTGATTTGGACAGACCTAGGGAACACTAATTCAGAATTTCACATAGACACAGATTTGAGTGAGAATTTCCAAGTGGGACAGACGAGAAACATGGCTTTCCAATGGGATTATAGTTTCATTGAATCAAAAGAGTCTTGGCCCAGATTTTACTGAAGCAAATTAAACGTTGGACATTTGTTTTAATCACATAAAAATACATTTTCTAAATGAAGTTTATAAAATAAAATAGCTTTTTATCTATTTGGTGGATTAGAAAGATTAGTCTTCTTCAGAGTTTTGTTGCTTTCCACAGAGATCACTCACTGAGACGGATCTCTAAAGAAGAGCACACGTGCACGGGAAAACACGGGGCCTGGTTTGCTCACTGCTGGATCTCTGCCAAGTACCGAGACCTTACTAAGGGCTTTAGTCCCATGGCCTTGTTTAAACCTTGGGAACAACATGGCCAGGCAGGTAGGACATAGACAGAAATAGAGAGTTGAGTAATTTGCTCAAGGTTGACTCAGCTAAGTAGGTCAGTAGGAGAACCTAGATTCAAATTTAGGTCCAACTCTGGAGTTCATAAACACACAAGCACTTTACTGGGGCCGCTCTCTCAGTTGAGAAATGTCATTTACTTGAATCTGAATCAAAAGTGTTTTGGTCCATTTGGCTGTTTCCCTAATGCCAAGTGCTCTGGACAAATTCCGGGGTATTTGAACAGCTCCTTTGGCAATGCCCAGCAAAGAGATTTAGGCTTAGTGTTTTTGTTTTTTACTGTGGACCTTGATACGAAAGAAGTTTTACCATTGAAGAATGCTTTCTGTGTCCGAGGAGAGCTTCTAGGCAGAGTTATGAGGCATTTATATTAAGTATTTGTCCAACTTCAAATTTTAGTTATGTAATATTTAAAATAAACAGAATAGTATAGAGAATAATGTAACAGTTGCCTATATAATCACCCCCAGAATTAAGGAGATGCTGTGGGGGAGGAAAGGTGGTAACTTTTCCTTCATCCCTAAGATTTCCTCCTCCTGCATGGAGGTAGCTCAGCTACTGATGATAGTTACTGATGTCAGTTACTCCTGCCCATGGGAGGTAGAGGGTCTTCCCTCACTAGTAAGTTTGGGAAGAGGAACTACTCATGCTTAGCGCTGTTCCTTGCTGTCTTCTTCATCTTGAAAACATGCTTGCTCTCTAAGAACATAAGCTCTCGGTGGTTTCTGCCATGTTAAGAGCAAAGTTTCAAAGGCTCCCACGTGCAGGTCTAGCCCTGTTAATGACAGGCTCATCAGTGCCGCCTGTTTCTGGGGTCCAATGTGTAAAATTTGAGATCTGAGCTGCATTTTCATCATTTAAGTGCATAATTATAAATGTGATCTTTTGTTGTCAATATGACTCTTTGTCTTTCTTTTATTTCAGTCAGAACTTAGGTGCTATTTTGAGGGATTCCTTAAACCCCAACATTAAAATTTAACCATGCTAAGAGCCTTCCTTCTAAAGATGAATAAAAGTTACAATTATAGCTAAAGGTCCCCCACCTCCAACCACCGTATTTTTTCTTCCTTCCCTAGTACTAACCACTAACCTGACCATATCTTTCCCATACATGTTTTGGTATTTTTACTATATAGGTATATGTCCACAAGCAATATTATATTGCTTTATGTGTCTAAATTTTTATAAAATGGTATCATCCTGTGAACATTCTTTTGTAACTTGCCTTTTCCATTAAATACTGTTTTTGAGATTTTCCCCCATATGATATACATGTAGACTATTGATTTATGTTGCTGCATAGTACTTTACTACATGACTAAACTTAGTTTAGTTTTTTTTCTTTTTTAAGTTATTTTTTCCATGTTTTTACAGAGTGAGCAATGGTACAATTGATATTCATGTATATATTTCTTTGTGAGAGGGTTTTTCTAAGGTAGATATCTGTCTATACGAATTAATAAATGCTAGCTGATGTAACTAACCCAAGTTCAGATAAGCTCTGAAACCTCAATGAAAGTTTCTTTCTTGCTTAAAGTCCAAGTAGATGTACAAGGTGAGAGTGAGGAAGGAGGAAGATAGCTCTGTTCCACAGAACCCCTCTGACACCCAGGCTGAAGGAGAGTCTGCCACCTGTCAAGGTGAGCCTGTTTGCCAATGTCCAGTCAGTTGATGGAGAAAGAGTGGAGAAGATAGTCTAGTTTTTTAACCTCTCTGGCCCAGAAACTACACACATTACATCTCTTCATGTTCCATTCTGTTGTGAACCAGTGCATCTAAATGCAAATGGCTAGGAAATATGGCCCCTGGTTAGGCAGCCTCATTCCCCAAACTACTCTGTCTTCAGAAAAGGAACATCAGTTTTGGGAGAACAGCTGACTATCTCTGCCACAACACCTAAAATTGGTGTTGCTGGTTCTGTCAAAAAAAAAAGGGTGTTTTCCCCCTTACATTTAAGTAATATCTATTGAAGTTCTACACTGACCCAGACATCAGACTAGGAATTGGGGATGCTGATGAGAACAAAATTAATATAACCCCGTTCCTCCTGGAGATTTAACCTAGTAAATGAGACATATTCCAAACAAGGACATTATAATCTAGTGTAGAAATATTACAACAAGAGGATTTTAAGATGCTAAGTTAAGATCACATAAGAGGGCCATTTAAATCAGACTTGGGAGGTTATGGGAGATTTAGTACAAACTCCAGAGTTCTGCGTTGGAGTTAGTCTGCTGAAGTATAGGTTGCAGAAGAGTGAGGGAGGGTGAAAAAGGACAAAGAAAATGTGGATAGTATTACAGAGATGCCGGAAGGTGGGAGAAAGCATGGAATCAGAGAATCTGTAGAAACCCAAAGGAATCAACACCTGATTGGATTTTGAGATAAATGTGAAAATGAAAGTATTAATGATGACACTTTGCTTCCTGCTTGGATAAATGGTGAAAATCTGATGATAAAGATGACAGATTTGATTTTAAACAAATTGAGTTGTAGGTATATATTTAACATCCAAGTGGAGATTTCCAATAACTTCATGGCTATATGGCTCTTAATCATGGGGAAAAGATGAAGATTAAATCTAATATTGAGATATGGAAATAATAAACACCAGAATGACATTCACAACTTATGGTGCGATGATACTATATAGAACAAGAAGAGACTAAAACAGGAGAGAACTCAAAGTAACAGCAACATGAAAAGAAAAGGCAGAAGTAAAGGAGATAAAAGGATTTGCTGGTTAGAGTTATTAAAAATGACCTATAATTGCACAAAGTAGTTCCCTGTTATTGCCATCTTTCCTTCCGCATCTCTCTTCTCAAAAAACAGCTATTTACTCCAAAATTTTTATTTTCTAGAGGTTTTTTTTTTGTACTAAGGATGATGTTACAAGCTTGTGCGTCTTTGTAGAAAGAGAAATAGATAGAATTACTGTTAGCTTCTTTCTCTTGCCATTGTATTTGGTAGTATGGTAAAAGAGAATATTGTTAGTTGTAGTTGTTGAAAGGGGTCTCAGGGGAGAACAGCCCAGCAGATTTCATTCATTGTCACATTCCCGAACTTCAAGACTTTGAGAGATCTCTTAATTACATCAATGCTCAGTAACTCCATCAGGAAAAAAAATTATTAACTTTAAAGTTGATAAGAAAGATCAGCTTGTACCCAAATGTTAGGCCAACATAAATTCCAAGGCAGGTTTTCTGAAGTCAGAAAAGCTAAAGAAGCCCTTGGTGTAGGCTAGAGATTGAGTTTGGCTTCCACCCCATCCTTCAGAAATTCTAGGCTACTTTCGGATCTTGTGTCCTCTGGTCGGTCATCTAACCCTGACTGAAAATAGGAAATATAATTATATCAAGGCACCTGGGAATATCATAAAATGAACCCTGCATGTATTTAGGATCAGTAAGTAAAGAATCAATGCCCAGAGGAGAGAAAGTATTTTGGGAAAGTTTATAGTCTTTCTTTTAAAAACAGGTTTAAAAAATACAGAAGAAAAAACAACACAAATATGTCATTTTTAATCAAAGTACCCTTTAACAACCTAAATGGCATTTCTTACAGCAAGGTAAACTATTTGGCTAACAACGATGCTACTACACTCTCTAATTACTTTACAGTTGGCAGTGATGTGAGACTGGCAATGTGGAATAATTAGAGTTTAGTTGAGAGCGTATCAAGTTCCCCATTATAGTCAAATATTCTGTAGCTATCAAAAAGAATAATTGTGCTTATAATACAATTATCTCTAAGACATTTGTTAAGCTTTAAAAAAGCATGCATAAAAAGTGCATGCAGCATATAAATATTTGTGTAACAATAGGAGGACAATATAATGCACACACATGTATTTGCTTGTATAGGAAAGAATATCTTTAGGGATAATACAGAGGGAAAATGAGGGACCAGAGGAATAGGCGTTAGGGACAGGAGGTAGACTAATGTCACCATATACTCTTTTATGTTTGAATTTACTGTGTGTGTGTGTGCATGCATGTGTGTATGTGTGTTTAGTGTGAGAAAAAGAAAGGTATGGTTGTTAGTCCCACTGCCTACTGAGAATAGCATTTCAAAGTAAGGATTAATACTCAGTGAAAGTAGACTTAGTGACTTTCCTTTGAAATTAAGGAGACGCCAGATATTACAAGACTTGTCCTCTTTTTTTCTAAGTTTATGCTTCTCAATCTGATTTTGGCCCAACACGAAATATAATCCAGTCTATTAAAGAACAGCCATTTCTCCTCCTGCAAGTGATTTTCAGCTGGGAGCCACATACCCTGCAGGAACAGGACAAGTGGCTTTGAACTTGTTCAAGGGGCCATGGGCAGAGAGGAATGGAGGATCAGGAGGAGCAGAATATTCTCAGGAATGGGATCACAGAATGGTTTACAGGAGAGGAACACATCCTTATATAACCATTATAATTGTCTTGTATCCTTTTTTGTGTCCAGGGTAGTATAGATTTTAAGATATTTCTAGGTATTCTCTTTGGGGCAGAGTTCTCTGGACTGCATAGGGCCATCTTACCAGCTAATGCGTTTTGCTTTACAATGTTTGTGACCAACCTGACCTAACCCCAGCCTAGACCTCTGTTTCTCTGCCACCCTCACCCAAAGGGCCACATTTGGAATGTTGGGGAGGAGAGTGGTGACAATGTCCCCTGGCAATCTGGAGACCCACCCCAATCTATCACCCATATTCAGTCACTCAGCCATCCTTGAGGAACAAAGAGTTCTAAATGAAAACCAGAATCAGTGCTTGTTGGCCATTGTAATCTTCCATTAAAGGGGGAAATTAAACCAATCAAAAGAACATTTCATCAGCTTTTTCTAGTTGTGCTAAAAAAAAAAGAAAAAAAATTGCCATAAAAATTGTTATAATTTAGGATCCTAGTATAATACAGCTATGGCACATGTAGCACATAGATAGATACTTTTTGGACTGATGTCCCCAAAATTCCTGTAGGTTTTGCTTTAAATTTTTGTTTTTTCTACCAATTTATTAATCTACCTCATCAAAAGGAAATTTGTAGCACAGCTAAATGGTAAGAGATCAGGGAACAAAATTCTGTCTGGAAATAGTGACCTGGTTTCACTAGATATTGCAAGAAAATTACTGATTTATAGGTCACCGATTTCTTTCTACCAGAAGTGTCTGGCTGAATTGGGTTATAGCCTACAGGTTCTTCACCTGTTTCTCACACAAATAAGATTTCCCAACAGCACCCTTTCAACCCTACTGATTGAATGACCGGCTCAAAGGCATTTCAGCCGGTACAAATTCTTGTTTGTTTGTTCTAGGACACACTTGGTTCCCTGAAATGCATATGGTATGAACATTTGCTAAAAGCCAAAGGTGAGTGATAAGAGAGTGTCTAAAAGGATCCTTCTGTGTCTAAGAGTCTAGAATTCTATGACTGTGGGATACAGAATAGAAAATAATGAGATGTGTTCCACACAAGTGAGCAGATCCAGGATTAGAGGTATGTCATAACTTGAAGACAATCCAAAATGTATTTGTAGGGAACATGAATCTTTGAAGGTTCTTGATTTCAGAAACAAAACCTACTGTAGCTAGTTTATGCAAAAAAAAAAAAAAAGAATTTTATTAAAGGTTTTAAGTAGTTCTAAAAATCTCAGTTAGGGCCAGAGAATCAACCATGGATGTTCACTGAGACCAGAAGCCACATTCGAGTTACACAGCACAACAGCTCCAGGGGACACCCCGCTGTCCCTGGGCTCAGACAGCCCAGCCCTCATGGCCAGTGGTGGGCCCTCTGGCCCTGGTCTCTGGAAGGTGCTGCCTTTCACCCCACCTGCCACGATGGATTTCTTGAAGCACCTCACTCACTTCCACAAGGATATGTCAGTGAGGGCGGTCTGATGGGCGGAACTTGGACTCTATATCCTAAAATCTAATATGTCAAGACAGTTTCTGACTTCTCTGGAGAGCAGACTCTGAAATTAGGACACTGTCCAAATATAAAATGACCCCAAAGGGAAAGGGTGGTCAAAAAACCTTGGCCAACACCCCTTCAGTGAAGTAGTATAACTTCAGCTTTCTCTAGGTGCCTGGAGAGAGAGTCACACCTTTCTAGCGGAGTTAATGCCCCATGGGACAGACTCTGACCAACGGGAGACCAGGAGTAGGAAAGAGCTGGCAGATAAATTTCTTTTCTTTCTTCCCTCCTGACGGGCTGCCTTGAGAAGTAGTATTTTGGTAGCAAGTATGGTTAATACCCCATGAGATGGAGTGCTACTCATATTTTATGGCAATGGCAGACTGGCTGGAGCCTCCCTCTTGTTTTCCCCAGCCTCACTCTTCAGTCTTCTCTGGGATGGCACCTCCCTAAAAAGCAGCAGCTCAGAAACTTGTCCCTTAGGCTCTGGTTTCTAACACAACTCAGGCTATAAGAGCATCTCATTGTAGATGCAATATATTCTCACTAGATCTTTGCCTGGTCTCTATGATCAGCTTCAATTATTTTCCCTAGGAAACTAGTAATAGAAGCTCATGCAGATTTGTCAACCTGCACTTGCCATAACTGTCACTCATAACGAAAACAACTTTTCTACTGCCTCTAAGTTATTTTTTTGCCTTTTGTTCAAAAACTAAATAAAATTCGCTGTTGGGAGGGGTGAGCTGTGAGAGTGGAGCTGGAATTATCTTGTGAACTCTCGGAATCACTGAGTCTCCTAGCTTCCAGTTGAATGGGCTTCGTGCTTTGTTATAGCATGCCAACTTTTTCCTCTGTCCGTAAACAAGCCTTTGCTTCTCTTTCTCTGCGCCCTCCCTCAGGCTATTTTCTCTTCTAGGAAGCTATCTGACCTTCCCTTATTACTACAGCTAAATGTTTCTTGTCCTTGAAAACTCAGCTCATGTGTCTCCTTTTTAAGCTCTCCTGAGAACTCCCAACCCCAACCCTAATTTATGTGGAGCTACGAAAGACCCATGCACTGTATTTATGTACCACACTGGACTTCAGCTAGTAGTCTTCCCTGAAACTTGGTAAGCTTCTTGAGGGCAAGAATCATGTCTCTTTTGTTTTTATAGCCCTAGCTTTAAACAATGTGATTATTCAGTAGAAAGTTGTTGAATGAATGAATGAATGAATGAATGATAGTTGTGGAATAACTGACAATTGCAGCTCAGGTCTCTGTGCCGTGCCGTGGCAGTGCCTGGAAAAGCCCCCTGTCCAAACCATTTCTTGGGCGGAAAAGCTGCTCTGCCTTCTGCTCACAGGTGAGATGATCAGTAATGGCACTGCACCGCCCTAGCTGAAGAAGTCCTGTCATTTCCCCCTGGAAGGAGAGAAACCCTGTGAGAAGGTTTCCTGCCACGTTTTTGGTTGGTTCCTAAGTGAGTGAATGCGTGTGGTAAGACACCTAGTGTCATTTCCCCCAGGACTAGCCTCGCGGTTGACTGGTATTATTGTCATCCACATACCACTTCACCAGTGGGCAAAAATAGTTCTTAAAAAAGAGACGTTTAATTACCCCCGTGTTTGGCAACAGTTTGTCCCATATGTCTAAAGTTAGTCCTCATTTCATATACATGTCCAAATACGTCCTAATTTTTGGTTTAGAAAATACACACACATTCAATTATTCACAGACCCACTTACCAGATACTTATGGATGCCTGCAGTGGGCCTGTGTCAGGCTGCGGACGCCAAAGTGAATGGAACGAAGATCAACCTTCACGGAGTTTGCATTCTAATAGGGGAGGCTACAAACGTTGTAATTCAGTAACTTTCGTTAAACAAGTATTTGTTAAGTGACATTTATTTATACTTATTAAGCCCTTTATTTACAAATACCATAAGTAAATATAAACTTATTTATATTAAGATTTAATTTTTATTATAAAAATAATAAGCGGACATAAGCTTGTTTATTTATATTTATTGAGCACCGCTAAGGACTAGATGACAAAGATGCAGGGATGCCCAAGGCGGTTACTTTTTAGATCAATCATCACACAAACAGATAAAAACAAGTAACTGTTGTGAAGGAAAAACAGATTAGGGGGGATCCCACCCAAAATGGGGCTGAAGGTGGCTCAAGAACTGACCTTCAGACTGTGTCCAGAAGGACCATGACTAATAGTAAAGGGAGCGTTAGAGGCCCACTCCAGGCTGGGCTGCTAATGTATGCAAAGGGGTACTGCTATATCTGGGGATCTGAAAGCAGCCCAGGGTAGCTGGAGAGCCAGGAGAGAAGGAGAGGGAAGCCAGAAAGGTGGTCAGGCCCAGATCATGCAGGGCTTGTAGGTCGCTGAAGGAGTCTGGTCACACACATCAGGGAATGACAGAGTGTGGAGGACTGAGTGAGACTGTTGGTAAAAATTAGTTCACAAACTTCGAAGTCACTTGTCTCTTTTCTTTTGGCTTACATTCTGGTGTAATTAGTTGAGGTTTGCTTTTTCAAAACTGTTTATGTCATATGAAAATTGATAGTATTAAAAATATTCTAACAACTTCCATTAAAGGGAACTCTTAGATTCTTGGTATAAAATTCAGGAAACTAAATCTGTTTAAGAAACTAGAAGTCTGTTGACTATACTGAGAGTTTGACTATGAGAGTAAATGTTTTCATCTGCCAGGGATTCAACAGCTATGCGCCTTCCTACCCTTACTGCTGAAACATCATGAGAAGAACATTTGAATTTTCATGTATAAAAGATGAAAATATTTTTCTTGTGTGAAGAATCAAATATAGGCTCTGTACAGTTGTTCATTGTTTCTCAGGTGACATCTGGTGGATAAAAACTGAAATGCAGTTTTATGCAGTTTAAAAAGGTGAGGTTCTCAAATTCCACTGGTAGAAAATCACTAAAGAGTTTGAACTGAATTGGTTGAAGATTAATTTTACTTATATTTTGGCATTATGTTGTCCACAGTAAGTAGGCACTATGGTATCAGATGTGATAGAGTGAGCACTGCAGTGCTCTAATGGATTTGACAGGCTTTGAGCTCTGCTCAAACCTCAGACAGTAAAGACCTAATGATTTGCTTAGGTACAGACAGACAAGAAGCATAACATTGGATTTCTCAGTGGCAATACTAAACAAAGGAGACAACAGAACAATATCTTCAGCATTCTGAAGGGAATTTTCTATCTTGAGAACTCTAAGGCGTCAGATTCTCTGTTGTGAGCAAAATAAAAGAACTTTTAGACACATATGAAAGTTAACCTTTCAGGAGTCCTCTGTGGGTTTGTCATTTAAAACGTCATCTTTATCAAATACCAGGATTCAGTTTTGAGGTATTTTCTTTTATGCTATTGCAATTTGGATCCTTATTTTTTTAATTGAGGTATAATTGTACAGATGACAGCAATTGATTTTTATATACTAGTTCTGTACCCGCCCATCTCATAAGTTCTTGTATTATTTGCCATGGATTTATAATTGAGTTTCTTGGGGTTCTCAGGTGCACAACTATGTGTAAACCATAATAAATGTCCTTCTCTTCCAGTGTTTATACCTCTTATGTCTTTCTCTTGTCCATTGGTTCAACTTCCAGAACTATGCTAAGTACCAGTGGTGACTGTAGATATAATTGCCTTGCTGAGGATTTTTAAAAAATATTTTATTTATTTATTTTTAGAGAGAGGGGAAGGGAAGTAGAAAGAGTGGGAGAGAAACATCAATGTGTGGTTGCCTCTCATGTGTCCCCTACTGGGGACCTGGTCTGCAACCCAGGCATGTGCCCTGACTGGGAATCAAACCAGTGATCCTTTGCTTCACAGGCCCGTGCTCAATCCACTGAGCTACACCAGCCAGGGCCTTACTGCGGATTTTAATAAGAATGCATCTAAGATTTCCTTATTAAACATAATGCTGGCTTTCAATAGATACCTATCTTTTCTACTTTATGAAGATTTTTAAGTCAAGTATGGGTGTTGAAATTTATCAAATGCCTTGTCAGCATATTTGGATAAAATTATACAATTTTAAAAAATCTTTTAATCTATTTTATCAGCAAGAGTTCATCTGCAGGAAACAGAAAGGCATTTAGTGCAGGGAATGAAAATCAGTAAAGAGCTGGCAGGGGAGGTTCTCTAAGAGTAACTCCCAGAACTACACTGCAGCATGGGCCCACCAAAGAAACCTGCTCCCTCTCTCTGCCACACTCAAGAAGTCACGCTTACGCTCCCATCATCCATGAGCTCCGGGAGCACACCATTTTACTGTGACCTGGGAATGAGAAGCCGCCACCGGAATTCTTAGCTCCAGGAGAACACACCTTCTTATCTGTCACCTCTGGGTCAGGAAACTGATGCTTGAACTGTCAGCTCCGGTTTCACCATGTCTGCTACAACCTACCCCAGCACAGTGGATGCCTCAAGCACAACTTCTTACCTTATTTACTTGAGTTCCGAAATCAAGTTTCACATGAGTGCATCTGATTGGCAAAAGATAATTTACATTGAGGACCCAAGCTGCAAGGGAGCTTGGGAAAGAGGATTCTGAGCTTCCCAGACTCTGGAGTGCAGGATGGCACACTAAAGAGACGCAGGAATAGATGCTGATGAGCCAACAGACCGTACCCAAACATCCTAACATAGTGGATAATACAGAATTACTCTTACAATCTTATGAAAAAAAATAATTTTCTTTTAATTCTTCAGAGATGCTGTTAGATAATTTTGCTTAAACTTAGTTAAACATTTTTATATCAATATTCATAATTGATTTTTGTCCATTGTTTTATGTGTGTGTGTGCTATTGCTGTCAGTTTTGGGTAAAAAGTGTATGCTACTTTTATTATTGGAATTTGGAAGTTTTCTTCTTTTTGTCTTTGTTCTGGAGCAATTTTAAAAACATTAGAGCTTATTTATTCCATAAGATTTGTTAAGATTAACCTGCGAAGCCCTATGGGTCTGTTGGTCTTTGGGAGGCCACCATTTTGATAACTTTTTCTTTTTCTTATGTTTTTAATGTTTAACATTTGGGTTTTTAATTTACCAATTTTAGTAAATTGTATTTTTTAACAAGGGAAAAGGACCAAATTTAGTTATATATGTATGTACGAAACTCCACATTCTTGAGAGGTTCGGACACAGCAAAAGGTAAAATGAAATAAATGTGACAACCTAGACTTAGAATGAGGTGAGTTGCCTGAGGCTTCAGAGGGGTGGAAGGTCTTCACACGGCAATAAGATGAACAAATGTTTAGTAATTAGACATTTTTCCAGAAATATAAATATCTCATAAAAAGATTTCTGGTAATAACTCATTATAGGAAAAGGCCCAATTTAAAGTCTTTAGGGGAGAAGGGAAAGTTACTCTTGGGCCTGGCTGGTGTGGCTTGGTTGGGTGTCATCCTGCAAACTTAAAATCGCTGGTTTGATTCCCAGTCAGGGCACATGTCTGGGTGGCAGGTTTGACCCCCCAGTCAGGGTGGGTAAAGAAGGCAGCCAATTGATGCCTCTCCCTCACATCAATGCCTCTCTCCCCCTCCCTCTCTACCCCTCTGTCCTCCCTTCCCTCCTAAATAAAAAATAAAAATAAAGTAGTTTTTCTGGAGCATTGCCTTAGCTCAAAATAATTCACATGCTAATGTAGCACATCTTGGGGACGCCTGTTCGGAACACCTGCTGACGTTACCCTGATCAGCTGCAATTGCATTAGTGGATCAAAACCAGGGTTCCAGTAATTATAATATGCAAAGTTTCTAGACTAGTTAGATAACTCTGCTGGTGTGTTCTGCATCAGTCTTTTAGTGAATGGGTATATATTTTTTCTGATCAAAATGTATATCAGTGCTGTTTTCTTGTTTAATTATAGAGAAAAGGAATAGGCAGACACATTGATGCAGCATTCAACGTGGAGGGCAGAGTGAAAGTAGAGGAATTATCACAGACGTCTGGATAGTGTCCTTAATTCCCCCCTCAGCTATTGAATTTCAGCTGTCTGCAATCAAGTACTAAGTCACAAAATGGTTTGCATTGTGTTGCTATTTTTAGTTTGACAGACTGCCTTTCAGCATGGAAATCATGAACGATTCACCAGGCTGCATTTTTTAGAAAAAAAATTATTTCATTTGGATTTTCAAATTTATTTGCAGGCAGTTGAGCAAAATAGTCCCCTATGGTTTTAAAAGTCTCCTTTGTATTCTTTATTGTGTATATTTGTACTTTCTTAGTTTTAATTTTTGTACAGGGTAGTTAGTGGTTTAACTACCTTAATTTGTTAAATATATTCATTTGGATCATCATTTATCTGGTTTCTGTATTATTATGTTCTGCTTTAACATTTCTTAAATCATTTTTTCTTCTTTCCTTTTTTTGGTTGTTGATTTTCACCCTAAGCTGTGTGATTCATTCATTTATTTTTATTCTTTCTTATTTATTAGTATAGTTATTGAAACTGCTAATTTTCTTGTGAGGATTGCTTTAGCTATAATCCATGGAGACTAGTATGTAGTGTCACCAATGCTTTCTAATTAAATTGCAATTTTACTTTTGTTATCTTCTTTGACTCTAAAGCAGTGGTTTTCATCTGGTGGCACACTGGTATGTCACCCCAAATTTTTAAATGGTGCAGTCACTGTGGAAAATAGTATGGAATTTCCTCAGAAAGCTAAAAATGGAACTGCCTTTTGACCAGCAATTCCACTGCTGGAATTATACCCTAATAATCCTGAAAAACTAGTTCAAAAGAACCTCTGCACCCCAATGTTCATAGCAGCACAATTTACAATAGCCAAGTATTGGAAACAGCCTTGGTGTCCATCAGTAAATGAGTGGATCAAAAAAATGTGGTACCTTTACCAAATGGAATACTATGCAACAGAAAGAAGGAACTCCTACCCTTCACAACAGCATGTATGGAACTGGAGAGCATTATGCTAAGTGAGATATGCCAGGCAGTGAAAGATAAATACCATGTGATCTTACCTATAAGTAGAACCTAATCAACCAACCAAACAAGCAAGCAGAATAGAACCAGAGGCATGGAAATAAAGAACAAACTGACAGTGACTGGGGGCACAGGAGGAAGGGGATAATGGGGAAAAGAAGGGGAAGGGTCAAGTCAAGGAACACGTATAATGGACCCATGGACAAAGACAATAGGGGTGAGGATTGAATGTGGGAGGTGAGGAGTGAGTTAGGGCTGAGGAGAGTAATGGGAGGAAATGGGGACTACTATAAATGAATAACAGTTAAAAAAACATGCAATACCTGACTATTTAGTCAGGCATGCTAACCTCTTTTCCCTTAGATTTTCAAATTTAAAAAAATTACAGTAGCCAATACAACAGTAACAGTCCAGTGTGAATAAATTAGAAGTATACCTAATATATACATATCTGTGTATGTGTATATACATGTATATAGCTTTGCTGCAGAATTTTAGTTATTAATTTATATGTGCCATGAGATGAAAAAGATTGAAAATGACTGCTCTAGAGTTTTAAAATTCCAGGTAATTGGGTTTTTTTGTCTTCTCCATTTGTTTGATTTGTGATCAGAGAATTATACCTGCATTATTTCTGCTCTTGGACATTTATTGGGGTTTTGTGGTCTAAACATACAGTCAATTTTTGTGAATGTTTCATGACTGTTAAAAAAGAAGGTATGGTCCCTGTTTTCAATGAATAAAGTTCAATATATTAGTTCTATCTTATAAAATTATATTTACCTTATAAAATATGTCATTTAGTTCACTCTATATTGAGAGTCCCCTTCACTATGCCCTTCTCTAGGTAGTCTCCCCATGGATTTACAGACTTAAAGAAGTAGAGCAGTTCTGCAGCAGGTGTCTGACAGCTACAATCCCAGGCTCTGCCAAGAGAGTGAACATCCCTGCCTCCCAAATTAAGAACCAGTCCTTGCAGAAATACTGATAAGGAGAGGAAACAGACCTACAAGAACAAGTCATTATCTTTTACTCATTTACACTCACCAGCAGTCACATCAAGCACACACTTGGATTTACATATTTTATAAAGCCAGAATCTTCTTTTTGTTTTTCCTTTTTTTAAAAATCAGGTTTCCACCAGATAGTTCCTTCAGACTCTTCGGTATCACCATCTGTGCAGTTTCTCAGTACTGCCTACTTCCAAGCTCACACCACAGTAGAACTTCCACTTCCTGTATTTCCCTATCCTTTTCAGCCTGGTTTGGTGTCTACAGTCTTTCTTCAGTAATGGTTATAATGCTTCTTGATTTTCTTGCCAACATGAGCAAGCCATAAAATGTTTCTGTGCTCCAAATTATGCCCATAACTAGACATTTACTTTCTGTTAAATTTTATAGGCATCAGTTAATGTTAAGCTGGCAGTGTCAAGATTATCTCAGCAAAAGTACAAAAAGAAACAGTTAAAAATTGCTGCTTTTCTCAAATAAAAAGAAGCTCAGAAGTAGCCAGTATAACTACTCAAATTAACACATGACAATTATAAAAATAACAACAACAATAACAAAGCAAAAACAAAAAAGCCTGCCACATTACAGAAGTCCCAACCATTCACTGTTTTCTTTATTAGTTTCTTGATGTATAACTTGTTAAATTTCACATTTATGTATAGGGATATATTGTTAACTTAAAATTCTCAAGAATCAGGTAAAAAGAGACTAAGGAGCAGAGTCCACTTCCCCCAGCACACGGGTAAAACACCTAGCCAATCTTCTGAGGAACGGAGTGAACATCCAACAGTACCCCATCATATATGAAGATTGGAGACCAACAACTGTAGAGGACATAGAAAAATCAGATGAGTAGGTGGAAGCAGTGAACACCAGGATACCTGCTGGAAGGGGAAACCCATGAACAAAGAAACCACCAACAGATAACAACAGAAGAAGATGAAGCAGGGAGTGGAAGCCACACTAACCAACACAGGACCTATCTGGAAATACAACTAGATGGTGGAAAAATTACTCAGAACAAACAACTGAACAAAAGTGAGAGGGAATCCTCAAAACCTTGTACACATGGAAGAACCAGCTTCAACACAACCTGTTCACACCTGGACAACAGAATACAAGAAGAGGTGGTGGGTAGAGTGAACTCAGTTAACCAGCTGGGGGGAAGGACCCACCAAAGAAAAACCCAACAACAATCAAAACCCAAAGACATATAAAGAGCCAACATAAGTGATGGCTCAAGACCAGTGAGCTCAGGCAATCAAGGACACTGCACCACTGAATCTCAGAGGTCTTCTACCATAGAAGTTCACACCAGAAACCCAGAGAGGCAGAACAGACCAATTTATAAAGCAGAGGCTAACAAGAAGAGTTTCACAAACAATGGGAAGACAAAGAAGTAATTCTCAAATGAAAGGAAAAGAAGAAGCTTCAGAAAGAATGCTAGATGAAATAGAGGCAAGTCAACTATCAGATACTGAGTTCAAAACAACAGTTATAGGGAAGTTCAGTGAGCTCACAGAGCATTACCAAAAACTACAGGGGAGCTACGATGAACTCACTGCACACTATATCAACATGAAAAAGGAAATAGAAACTATCAATAAGGGCCAAGAGGAAATAAAGAATACAATTTCTGAACTGAAGAACACAGTAGGAGGAATCAAAAGCAGGCTCGATGAAGCAGATGAATCAGATCAGCAAGCTGGAGGACAAAGTAGAAAAAAACACCAAGAATGAGTAAGAAAAGAAAAAGAGGCTCAGAAAGTATGAAGAGGGGTTAAGGGAAATGCAGAACAACATGAAATGTAATAATATCAGTATAATAGGGATACCAGAAGAAGAAGAAGAGGAAGGGATAGAAAACCTGTTTGAAAAAGTAATGATGGAAAACTTCCCTAATTTGATGACATAAAAAGTCACACAAATCTAGGAAACACAGTCCCGATCAAGAGGAACCCAAAGAGGCCCACTTCAAGACATGTCATATTAAAATGGCAAAAATTCCAAGACAAAGAGAGAATCTTAAAGGCGGCAAGGGAGAAACAGGAGGTAACATACAAGAGGGCCCCAATAAGAGTAGCAGCTCTCAATGCAAATGCTCCAAGCCAGAAGGGAATAGCAAGAAATGTTCCAAGTAATGAGAACTGGAGGCCTGCAACCAAGACTACTTGATCCAGCAAGGCTCTCAATTAAAATGGAAGACCAAATAAGAAGCTTCCCAGACAAAAGAAGACTCAAAGAATATACCTCCTCCAAACCAGCTCTACAGGAGATGCTAAAGGGTTTGCTTTAAGAACAAGAAGAAAAATAGTGAAATAGAGGAAAACAGAGGCACAAATAAATGGCAATGAATAAGTACATACCAGTAATAACCTTAAGTGTAAATGGATCAAATACCCCAATCAAAAGACACAGGAAAGCATAATGGATAAGAAAACATGACCCACACATATGCTACAGGAGATGCACCTCAGAACAAAAGACCTACACAGACTGAAAGTGAAGGGCTGGAAACAAATGTTCCAAGCAAATGGACAGGAAAAAAAGCTGGGGTAGCAATACATTGGACAAAATAGACTTCAAAAATAGAGCCCTGAAAAGAGACTCAGAAGGTCACTTCATAATACTCAAGGGAAGAATCCACCCAGAAGACATAAACATTGTGAATATATATGTACCCAACATAGGAGCACCCAAATACATAAAGACAGTCTTGGGGGACTGCAGGAAAGATATCAACGGCAATACAATTGTGGAGATTTTAATACCCAACTGTCCAAAATGGACAGATCTTCAGAACAAAATATCAACAAAGATATTGTGGCATTGAACAATGCCCTAGATGAAATGATCTTAACTGATATATATAGAGCCTTTCATCCCAAAGAAGCAAAATACACATTCTTTTCAAATGCACATGGAACATTTTCAAAGATAGACCACATGATAGGACACAAGACAAGCCTTAACAAATTCAAGAAAATTGAAATCATATCAAACATTTTCTCTTACTACAAGGTACTGAAACTAGAAACCAACCTCAAGGAAAAAACCCAAACACTGAAAATCATGGAGATTGAATAGCATGCTATTAAACAATGAATGGGTCAAGAATGAGATGAGGGAAGAAATCAAAAAGTTCCTGGAAACAAATGAAAATGAACTCATAACAATCCAAAACTTATGGGTCACAGCCAAGGTAGTCCTGATAGGGAAGTTCGTAGTGATACAGGTCTACCTAAAAAAGATAGAAACATTTCAAATAAACAACCTAACCCTATACCTATAAGAACTCAAGGAACAACAACAAAGACATCCCAGAGCAAGTAGAAGGAAGGAAATAACCAAGATCAGAGCAAAATTAAATGACATAGAGACTAAAAGAACAATTCTAAGGATCAATGAATTCAGGAGCTGGTTCTTTGAAAAAATAAACAAAATTGACAAGCCTTTAAGTAGGTTCATCAAGAAAAAAAGAGAGGACCCAAATAAACACAATCAGAAGTGAAAGAGGAGAGATTATAACTGATACCACAGAAATACAAAGGATTATAAGAAATTACTATGAAGAAAGAAATTTATTACTATTACTAAGAAATTTATATGGCAATAAATTTAAAAACCTAGGTGAAATGGACAAATATCTAGAAAAATGTAATTTTCCCAAACTCAATGAAGAAGAAGCAGAAAGTCTGAACAGACCAATAATAGCAGATGAAATTGAAACAGTAACCAAAAAGTTTTCGACACACAAAAGCCCTGGGCAGTGTTTCACAGGAGAATTTTAAAAAGCGTTTAAGAGAGAAATAACCCCCATCCTCCACAGGTTATTCAAAAAAATTCAAGAAGATGGAAGACTCCCAAAATCTTTTTATCAAACCAGCATCATCCTAATCCCAAAGCCAGTTAAAGACATAACAAAGAAAAAAACTTCAGGCCAATATCATGGATGAACATAGGTGCTAAAATCCTCAATAAAATATTGGCAAACCGTATCCAGCAATATGTTAAAAAGATCATACACTATGATCCAGTAGGATTCATCCCAGGGATGCAAGGATGGTACAATATTTGCAAATCAATAAACATAATACACCACATAAACAAAACAAAACACAAAAATCATATGATCATATCAGTAGACACAGAAAAAGCATTTGATAAGGTACAGCACCCATTTATGATTTAAAAAACTCAGCAATGTGCGAATAGAGGGAGCATTCCTCAACATAATAAAGGCCATATGTGAGAGACCTACAGCCAACATCATACTCAATGGACAAAAACTTAAAGCTTTCCCATTAAGATCAAGAACGAGACAAGGGTGCCTGCTTTCACCACTCCTATTCAACATAGTACTGGAAGTCCTAGCCACAGCAATCAGACTAGAAAAAGAAATAAAAGGCATTTAAATTGGAAAGGAGAAAGTAAACCGTCGTTGTTTGCAGATGACATATAGTGTACATAGAAAATTCTATAGACTCCACCAAAAAAACTACTTGACCTAATAAGTTAATTTGGCAAAACAGCAGATTACAAAGTCAATACTCAGAAATCAAAGACATTTTTGTACACCAGCAATGAAATATCAGAAGCAAATCAGGGGGGGAATCCCTTTTGATACAGCAACAAGAAAAATAAAGTACCTAGAAATAAACCTAACCAAGTAGGGAAAAAACCTTAATGCAGAAAACTATATAACACTGATGAAAGAAATTAAGGAAGACACAAACAAATGGAAGCATGTACCACGCTCATGGATTGGAAGAATTAACATCTTCAAAATGGCTGTACTACCCAAAGCGATTTATAGATTCAGTGCAATCCCTATTAAAGTACCAATGACATATTTCATAGATACAGAACAAACATTTCAGAAATTTATATGGAACCATAAACAACCCTGAATAGCTGCAGCAATTTTGAGAAAGAAGAACAAACCAGAAGAGATCACAATATCTGATATCAAACTGTATTACAAGGCCACTGTAATCAAAACAGCCTGGTACTGGCATAAGAATATGCACACAGACCGATGGAAGAGAACAGAGAGCCCAGAAATAAACCTAAGTCTCTACAGTCAATTAATATTTGACAAAGAAGGAAGAAGCATAAAATGTAGTAAAAACAGCCTCTTCAACAAATAGTGTTGGGAGATCTGGACAACTACATGCAAAAAAAGGAAACTCGATCACCAATTTACACCATACACAAAAATAAACTCAAGGTGGATAAAGGACTTAAATATGTCATGACATCATAAAAGTCCTAGAAGAAAACGTCGGTAGGATAATCTCAGACATTCTATGAAGCAACGTCTTCACTGATATGTCCCCTAAAACAAGAGACATAAAGGAAAGAATAAACAAATGGGATCTCATCAAATTAAAAAGCTTTTTCATGGCTAAAAAAAAAAATCATTAAAATGAAAACAGAACCAACTATATGGGAAAACATATTTGCCAATGATACCTTGGACAAGGGTTTGATCTCCAAAATATATAAAGAACTCACATGACTCCACTCCAAGAAGACAAAGAATCCAATTAAAAAATGGGCAAAAGACTTAAACAGACACTTCTCCAAGGAGGACATACACAGGGCCCAGAGACATATGAAAAGATGCTCAGCATCACTAGAATCAGAGAGATGCAAATTAAAACCACAATGAGATAATACCTGACACTGGTCAGAATGGCCATCATAAATAAAGCAACAAACAAGTGTTGGAGAGGATGTGGAGAAAAGGGAACCCTAGTGCACTGTTGGTGAGAATGCAGACTGGTGCAGCCACTATGGAAAGCAGTATGGAATTTCCTCAGAAAACTAAAAATGGAACTGAATTTTGACCCGGCAATTCCACTGCTGGGATTATACCCTAAGAGCCCTGAAACACCAATCCAAAAGAACCTATGCACCCCAATGTTCATAGCAGCACAATTTACAATAGCCAAGAGTTGGAAGCAACCTACGTGCCCATCAGCATGTGAATGGATCAAAAAACTATGGTACATTTACACAATGGAATTCTATGCAGCAGAAAGAAAGAAGGAGCTCCTAGCCTTGGTGACAACATAGATGGAACTGGAGAGCATTATGCTGAGTGAAATAAGCCAGACAGTGAGAGACAAATACCATATGATCTCACCTTTAACTGGAACATAATCAACAAAAGAAAAAAAGCAAACAAAATATAACCAGAGACATTGAAATTAAGAACAATCTAACAATAACCAAAGGGGAGTGGGGAGGGGACAGTGGGGAGAAGGGTTTTCAGAAACTACTATAAAGGACACGTGGACAAAACTAAGGGGGTGGGTGGAAGCAAAGGAGGGAGGTGGCTTTGGCTGGGGTGGCAGGGAGTGGTGGGGAGAAAATGCAGACTACTGTAATTGAACAACAAAAAAGCAATTTATGAAACAAAAAAATTCTCAAGAATCAATATTTAATTGAGAAGTTATTTTGTTCCTATGAGCTAAAAGTTTCTGAAACATTTCCCATAAATCTAAAGGAATATATAGATGATACAACACCATCTATAGGTTTAATTTTCTAACACAACAAAGTTTAATTTTCTATCTAACTATAAAAGAATGACTTTATGGTAACTTTTTCTTAAATTAATTTTTAAATGATAAGCTCATGTTTATCAAGTGGGTTGAAATTCTCAGAGACAAGTGTTCTATTGGGACTAAGTGGTGTACTCATAAACCTATCACCCACACTGAGAATATTTCATTTTCCCGAGGCTGGTCTGCAGGATGCAAACCTGGGACTACCTGCAAATGACTAATCAACATCCATTTAAACACAACTGATTTTCTTCTTTATTTCCTTCTGTCCTCCAGGGAAAAAATTATTTTTCAAAAAAAGAAGAATGGATTTGGATGTTTTTGTAGTTTTGGAAAATTAAGTATTAACTGTATAGTCATATTCAGTCTTCATGTTTGACTCTGCCATATTTTAGCTATATTATCTTCAAAAATTTGTTAACTAAGGTCCTCAAAGGTTTGTTAATTAGGGTAGGTAGGCGAGTAAATAAGGGTTTGGCACACAACAGGCGATCAAAAATAGGAACATTGTCTATTCACAATTTTCCATTTTATTTACTGTTGCCCTCAGACTGCCTTAACATTGAAAGTATTTTCATTATTGTTGCTGCGGCTATTGTTATTGTCATCATTGTATTGTTAACCAACAACACGTTCCGGCCCATCCTCAGGCAAGTGAGGGTCTGTTGGGGTGTATCTGGTCAGGGAAATTTAACCTTACTGAGAAACTGTCACATGAGAGCAGAAAAGCTAAAAACTCTTTAAACCACTACTTTTTTTTTTTAGTTTTCCAGAAACCAAGTTAAGTGTAAACAGTCAAAGATTTTGTATAGAAATAGTCATTTAAGGGTTGATAAAAGAAGCTCAAATGCTTTTATTTGAGAATGAAAATTGTGGAGGTAGTTGTTACCCGTCTACCCATGTATTACATACATCTATGTATGTAATATTGGTGAGCACTTACTGCATTTATTCTGATTTCAGAAGTCAGTATGGATGAAACAACTATGGGACATTCACACAATGGAATACTACTTAGCTATAAAAAAGAAGAAAGTTTTACCCTTTGCAAGAGTGTGGTTGGACCTAGAGAATATTATGCTAAGTGAAAATAAACCAGGCAGAGAAGGGCAAATATTACATGATTTCACTCATATGTGGAAACTAGTGAACAAACCGAACTAACAAGCGAAATAGAGACAGACTCATAGTGGAATGACAGGTAAAGAGGAGGTGGGTAGGGAGTAGAGGGATCAAGCCAAAAAAGAAAAATGACAGTGTATAATGCACACCTAGATTTTGTGTGCATTATACACAAGATTATTATATCCATGGTATGTAGTCATTATACCCATGTATAATGCACATCCTTATTTTTCCTTAAAAAATTGGGCAAAAAGTGCACATTATAGATGGCAAAGTATGGTGTGTTGTGTTGGCATTTCACCTTTGATTCCACAACTTTAGTGAAGATATACTTGTCCAAATATGAAATACTAGTGAATCATTACTTGTAACAGCAAAAGATTAGAAATCACCCAGACATCTATAAGTAGATGACTCGTTGAATAAAAAAATGGAATATTATATATTCACTTTTAAAATGAGGGAGATTTCTGTAGACCAATAGCAGTGAGTTCCAGTATACAGTATGTGAAAAATGTCAGGTGTAGAGTATTATATGTAATGTGTTAGGAGCTGAATCGTGTCCTCCAAAGAGATATGCTGAAATCCTAATTCCCAGTGCCTATAAATGTGATCTTATTTGGAAATAAGGTCTTTGTAGATATAATAAGATTAAGATAAGGTTATGTGGGATTAGAGTGGATCCAATGACTGGTGTCCTTATAAGAAGAGGAAAATTTGGACACAAACACACAGGGCATTAGGCCATGCAAAGATGGAGGCAGAAAATGGAGTAGTACTTTAACAAGCCAAGGAACACTACTGATTGCCTAAACCACAAGAAGCTAAGAGAGAGGCATGGAACAGATATTCCCTCTGGGCCCTGCAAAAGGAACCAACCCTGCCACCACCTTGATTTTGGACTTGTGGCCTCCTGAAATGTGAGAGAATGAATTTCTATTGTCATTAACCACCCAGTTTGTGGAAGCCCCCATTCATTATGGAAGCCCCAGGAAAGTAACACAATATGCTACATGTTTTTGTAAAAAAAAAAAAAAAAGTAAAAGAAAAAAAGGAAAGTTAACATAGGTATATATATTCATTTTTGCAAAAAAGAAATGTAAAAGAACAAGCTAAGACATAAAAAATGGTTACATATAGAAGATCAGCTGAAATGGTACAGAGAAGATGTGTTTGGAAGGAAGGCTTCTTTAAACATACCACATCATACAATTTTGGGTTTACCTATATTACATGTTTTACATATTTTTAAAACAGTAAACAAGATAAAGTAAAAGACAAAGCACTGGCATTGAGCCCAAATACAATCAAAAGAACCCAACTAGTCCTGGCTGGTGTAGCTCAGTGGATTGAGTGCGGCCTGTGAACTAGACAATTGCAGTTCGATTCCCAGTCAGGGCACGGGCCTGGGTTGCAGGCTGGTTCCCTGCAGGCCAGTTCCCAGAAGGGGACATGCGAAAGGCAACCGTACATTGATGTTTCTCTCCCTCTCTCCTTCCCTTCCCCTCCAAAGATAAATAAATAAAATCTTAAAAAAAAAAAGAACCCAACTATATACAAATTGATTCTATAACCACAAAAAGCAAAAGATTTCAGAAAACTTTTCAACACAACACTCATCCTGTCCAGGAGATAGTCTAAAGACAAGAAGAATTGCAAAACGATTTTAAACTTCGCTTACTCGATTACTGTTGGTAATATTGGAATTGTCACTTGAAATCACATACTGTTGCAAGAAAAAGCAAAAAGTAAATATGTTGATATTCTAAGGAACCCAGATTTTCAATGTAAGAGAAAAGAAATGCACATATGTAAGATGTTAAGGAAAAACAAGAACCTCAAATCCCGCGGCATTCCTGTCTCTGGTATCCAGTAATTAGGGCATGTTTTGTTTTGTCTCTTTGAAAAGTGTGATATAGTTTATTGTTCAAGCCCATCAATAATATTTTTTCATTTAGGCTCTGTTTCACCAGCACTTAATAGAAACCTAGAAAGAAGTTCTATTATGTAACATACATCTATAATATATAAGATAGATATAGATATTTCTATATATGACAAGAATACAGTAAGTATGGGAATGAAAGATAATGAATTTTCTTGGCTGTTAGGGAGAGAAAGATTTTGCTGAATAAGAGGAGATGCGTTTCTAGGAAAAGGTTATACACAGGCCAGCTGCTCCCAGTCAAACACGACAGCCACCGAACCCGCACCCCAGCGGGCCCCGCCCTGCGCTCCGCCCTGCCCCTGGCCCCGCCCCGCGGTCCCGCCCAGCGTCCGGAACAGCCCCGCAGCCTTGTGAACTGTGCGGAGGCGGCCGCTCCCTGCGCCGGAACGCCCAGGTTACGGTGGTCGCAGCGCTCTGAACAGTGGTGGGAGGAAAGATGGCTGCCCTGACGACAGTGGTGGTGGCAGCGGCGGCCACCGCGGTAGCTGGCGCTGTGACGGGGGCGGGCGCGGCCACCGGGAACGGCGTGGGAGCAGCTCTGGCGCCGCAACAGGTAAATCGAAGAGGGCCGGGAACCTCTACGGTGGCGGACGTGGGCCCGAGGGGTCTGTAGAGCCCAGCGCCTGGATGGGGCCCCCGGCCCTCATTGAACAGGTGTCCTCTGCAGCATGGCCCTGGGAGGCGTGGTGTCAGCCTCCCTTTCTTTGCTCTGGGCCTGGCAGACACCCGGCTTTGCGCTTTGTTCGCCTGTGCGTTTAACTGCTTTTCTGGAGAGGCGCCTCCCAGCAGTTCTGGAGTCCAAGACGACCTGGGTGGAAACCCTGGCTCTGTCGTTTCCTAGAGTGTGATAGGAACATACCCTCCCGGCGACACAGTTTCTTTTCTAAAAAAAAAAAAAAAAAATGAGCTGGTAATATTCACCTTTCCAAGCCGTGGAGAAAGATTTCCTGCCGAATAATTAATTGGCGGCTGCTCTACTAATGTACCTGCGCTGGGAAGATAAGGAGGAATCAAATATGGGATGGTCCGAGGCACATGTGTTTCCAGATTCTTTTGGGACCCTTTGGCCCACAGTGAGAAACAAAGGATCCCTCAAGGAGAATGGCTGGATCTAGTAACTCAGGTCAAAGAGCTCGACTCCTCTTACTCTCTCACAGACTTCAGCTAAAGCATGAGCGATTCCTGCCTGTTCCACCTTCAGAACAAACCCGGAATACCGATCTTCTCACCACTATCCTTGTCCACACCCTCATTTCTCCCTGGCTGAAATACAGACTTTCCTAATCGGTTTTTGTTTTTCCTCTCTTGCCTTCCTAAAGTATTCTCAACAGCCAGGGTGATTCAGGCCAGTAATAATAACACTCTACTGCTCAGAAGTCTCCAAGAGGATGTTGATCTCACTCAGTAAAAGCCGACATCCTTTCTTTCAGGGTGCATTAGCTTACCCCACCACCTCCCTGTCACCTCATCTCCAGTCCCTGCTCTTAGTCTGCTGCAGCCAATCTGGCTTCCTGGTGGTCCTTTAGAGATGCCAAGCACTCTCCTACCTTAGGAGCTTTGAAATTGCTATTCCTTCTGATCAGAATGCTCTTCCCCATGGTTAGCACTGTCACTGCCTTCAGATATCTTTGTTCAAATACCACCAGTTCACAGATTCTTTCCCCGACCTTCCCAAACTGAATTCCCTTACCCAGCACAACTTGCCCTCTTTTTTGGTTTTCTTTTTTTTTTTACAGCATTTATTTACCATGATATATTACATATATTATACCTGTTTTCTTTATTGTCTTTCGCCATCCACTACCCACCATTGGGAATGTAAGCTCTATGAGGGCAGAAAGCTTTGGAAGTTTCACTCACTATTGTATTCCCAGCATGAAGAGCTCTGCGTGTGTAGTCCTGGAACATAGTAGGTGCTCACTAAATATTTGTGAATTAGTTCAAATTTGAAGGAAGGCTGCTGTGAGCTGAGGACAGGTTCCATTCTTTTCTTCCCCTAAGGAAATGCAGTGTCTTTACTTATATAAATTCAAGAAATTGACCTTAGGCAAATTTTCTCACATATTCTCCATACTCTCTTTACTATTCTAACTCTAGCTGAAACAACTCAGGGCAAAATATAAAAGATATAAAAATATATAATATGTGAAATATATTTATTTATTTTAACAATATTTTATTGATCATGCTATTGCGGTTGTCCCAGTTTTTCCTTCTTTGCCTCCCCCAAATAGCACCCCCCACTCCCTCAGGCAATCCCTACCACTTTGTTCATTCCCATGGGTCATGTGTGTAAGTTCTTTGGCTACTCCCTCTCCTGTACTGTACTTGACATCCCCACAGCTCTTCTGTAACTACCTATTTGTACTTCTTAATCCTTTACCTCTTTATCCATTTCCCCAAATCCTCCCATATGGCACCATTAAGTGCTCTCCATATCCATGATTCTGTCTCTGTTCTTCTTTGTTTAGTTTTTTTTTAAATTTTCAGTTGTTGATAGGTATGTGGTTATTGCCTATTTATTGTCCATAGTTTTGATCTTCTTTCTCTTAAATAAGTCCCTTTAACATTTTGTATAATAATGCTTTGGTGATGATGAACTCCTTTAGTTTTTTCTTGTGTAGGGAGCTCTTTATCTGCCCTTCGATTCTAAATGATAACTTTGCTGGGTAGAGCGTTCTTGGCTATAAGGCCCTGATTTTCATGACTTTGAATATTCCTTGCCAATCTCTCCTAGCCTGCAAAGGTTTTTTTTTGAGAAAGCAGCTGACAGTCTAATGAGAACTCCCCTGTAGATAACTAACTGCTTTTATCTTGCTGCTTTTAAGATTCTTTCTTTGTCTTTAACTTTTGGTATTTTAATTATCATGTGTCTTGGAGTGGGCCTCTTTGCATCCATCTTTTGGGACTTTCTGTTAGTTCTGGACTTGGATGTCTATTTCCTTTACCAAATAAGAGAAGTTTTCTTTCATTGTTTTTTCAAATAGATTTCCAGTGTGCCACTTTCTCTTCTCCTTCTGGCACTCCTATGATGTGAATGTTGTATGCTTGAAGTTGGCCCAGAGGCTGCTCACACTATCCTCATTTGTTCTTTTTTCTTAGTGTTGTTCAGATTAGTTGTTTTTTGTTTCCTTGTGTTCCTTATCATTGCTTTGATTCTTGGTTTCATCCATTCTACTGTTGATTCCCAGTAAATTGTTCTTGATTTCCATTAGTATATCCTTCATTTGTGCCTGGGTCTTTCAGCTGTTGAGGCCCTCACTACGTTCTTTGAACATCCTTACAGTGTTTTGAATTGTGCATCTGATAAATTGCTCATCTCCATCTTGTTTAGTTCTATTCCTGAAATTTTGATCTGTTCTTCTATTTGGGCCATGTTTTTTTGCCACCTCATTTTGGCAGCGTCTCTGTGTTTATTTCTGTGTATTAAGTAGAGCTGCTGTGACTCCATGTCTTGGTAGTATAGCCTAAAGTAGTAAGTGTCCTGCAGGGTCCGGTGGCACAGCCTCTCCTATCACCCAAGCTGGGTACTTAATGTGTACCTTCTGTGTGGGCTGAGTACAACCCCCTCTTGTAGTTGAGCCTTGATTGCTGTTGGCAGGTCAATGGGAGGGTTTTACCCAGACCAGTCAGCTGCAAGGACTAGCTATGACCATGACCACCAACCTGTGTCTTTTGTGGAGGATCAGCTGTGTAGGGACAGAGTGGTGGTGTTCCAGCATGGTCTGCAGCTGTCCACTGGGTGCACAAGCTCTGAGGTTTCCTGGGTGGTGCAGGCCAGTGTCAGCCCCCACCTGTGTTTCATGCAGGGCCACCCAGCCTGAGCTGTAAAGCAATCTACAGATGGCTGCTACATGTGCTGGGCTTGGAGTTTCCTAGGTCAAGCTAAATTGTGATCCAAAGCTGACTGCTGCTAGTACTGAGCCTGGGGCCTTTTAGCCAGAGGTACAGGGGTTTGGGGCTCACTGAGGCTGGTTGTTACTTGTTTGAGAGGATTCAGGAAGATATGAAACCTGAACTGAACCCAGCCATTCATATGTACAAGCCACTGTTAACAGCTTGGGTGGGCCAACATTTGGGTGAGTTGGAGCCTCAGGGATTCCCCAGGATGGAGCAAACCATGTGAGCCAGGTTGACAGACTCTCAGATATGGTCCCCGCCTACCGGCTCTGTAGGGAGAGGGCTCAGAAAAGGAACAGTGGCCTCTGCCCACCTTTCTGTCTGGGAGAAATCTGTCCCCCAGCTCTTGCCTTGATGCCAGACACTTCACTTCTACCCCGTATGCCACTGGTGCATTTCAAGCTCTGCTCAAGTACCTGAGCTCAGAGGGAGTTAGTTTGAGTAAAGTGCCTTTAAGAGGCACTGCTTGGAATTCCAGTAGTTCCTTTCACTGACTCAAACTCTCCTGGTTTGTACAGCCAGAAGTAATGGGAGCTTATCTTCCTTGCACTGTAGTCCTAGGCTGGAGGACCCAGTTTGGGGCTGGTACTCTTAGTTCCTGAGATACCCCTTCTAAATTTTTAGACTCCTACCAATCTGGGTGGATGAGGTTTCTATAGTTCCATAGTCGTTGAACGTCCTTTCAACTTGATTTCTGATCGTTTTGAGTGATGGTTCTGTAGTGTAGTTGTGATTTTGATGTGGTTGTGCAAAGAGGGAAGCCATGTTTACCTTTGCCTCCATGTTGACTGGAAGACCCTTCCTCAAAGTGAAATATCTGGAGATGACCCAGAGGTTCCTCAGCCTATCCTCATTTTTTTTTGAATTTTTGTCTTTCTTCTGGTTGAATGTTTATCTCTTCCTTATATTCCAAATCTTGGTTTGAATCCCAGCTTCCTTCCCATCTCTGTTGGTTTCCTGTGGATTATTCTTTATTTCACTTAGTGTACCTTCATTTCTTCCTTTATTTTTTTTGCCATAGTCAATTAGTTCTCTGAGCATCCTGATCATCAGTGTTTTGAACTCTGCATCTGATAAGTTGGCTGTCTCTGTTTCACTTAGTTCTTTTTCTGGGGATTTGTTCTGTTCTTTCATTTAGGCCATTTTTGTTTGTCTCCTCAATTTAGCAGCCCCCCTGTATTTGTTTCTGTGTATTAGGTGAGCTGCTTTTACACTCTGTCTTAGTAAAGTGGCCTATGTAGAAAAGGCATATATAAATTGTGTACAGTGGAGCTTTAGGTAATTGTGAGAGTGGAGTAACCTGATTCACCACTATGTGGCTGTGTGGGGAGGGCTTCAACAGGAGACAGTGCTGCCGCCTGGCTTCTGGCATGTCACCTGGCAGTCACCTCATTTCTAGTTACCTCAACTCCTTCCCATGTGTAACTGGCACCCTGGAGCTGCTGCCCTGCTGGTGAATCCCAGAGTGGGTCAGCCTGCATACATTCTAAGATCATGCTGGCACTTTAAGCAGTGAAAACCTGGCAGTTTCTTCTCCTGCCAGAACCACCACTGTTTTTTACAGCCAGTGGTGGATCTATCTTCCTGGTGCTGGAAACCTGGGCTGTGCAGTCTGGCTTGGGGCTGGGAGCTCTTACTTCCAGGGCATCCCTTCCTATTCCTGCCGCCACAGCCTTTCTGCATCTCACCACCTCTCTGCCCATCTCTGCAACTTCATCTGCGTGAATGTGTCTTCTTTAAATTTTGGTTGGCGGACTTCCATACAGCTTGATTTTCTGATGGTTCTGGGTATTATTAGTTTTGAGACCTGGTTGTAGTTCTTTCTATGGTTGCATGAGGAGGCGAAGTGTATCTTCCTGTGCCTCCATCTTGGCCAGAAGTAAATAAACTATTTTAAATATATTTAAAAACCAAAGGAAACCATTTCCAAAGAACTAAAAATGTGAGAATGATGTCTTACAGAAATATTTTATAGAAAATATCTATAAAGAGATAAAAATTATAACAAAGGAATTAAATAGTAATTCTGGAGTTGAAAATACAGTAACTCAAATGAAATTTATTAGAGAGACTCAACACTAGATTTAAGCTGGCAGAAGAATTAATAAACTTGAAGATAGGTCAATTCAGATTATCCAGACTAAAGAACAGAGCTTCAGAGCCCTGTGAGACACCATTGAGCATCATATATAATGCGAGTCCCAGAAGGTGAGAAGAAAGAAAGGGGGGAGGGGAAGAATATTTGAGGAAATAATGGGAGTACTTCCAGCCAAGATAGAGGCATAGGTGGAAACACTGTGTCTCCTTGCACAATCAAAATTAAGGACAAGGAAGATTTAGAAACAAAAACACAACCAGAACAGACATAAAATTGAATTGTATGGAAGTCCGATAGCCATTCAACCAGACCGGTAAGAGGGGCGGAGTCGGCATCCAGTGGAGAGAGGGATTGCGGCAGGAAAAGGTGGTGGCTGCCAGACCGGGAAGTGCAGGCAGTGTGGGGCTAACAGAACCCAGGTTCAGGAAGGAAACAAGCAGAGCATGCAAGGCTGTTGGCTGACCATGGTCACACATTCGGGTGCAGATAAACTAGGCAAAAATGGGCAGCAAGACAGACCACGCAACCCAGGGCCCCAGCAATGGGAAATAAAGCCTAAAAGCATCAATTGAAAAGGTGCAGGGAGAAATTCCCAGCCTCACAGGAGAATTTGTTGGAGAGACCCAAAGGGTCCTAGAACGTACACAAGTCCATCTACCCAGGAACCAGCACCAGAAGGGCCCCATTTGCTTGTGGGAAGCAACAGAGGGGACTGAAATCCAAGAGAGAGTGGCACAAGCGCCATTGTTCCCTCTCTGACTGTGCCCCCATACACAGCCCAGACACTGGGTTGACCTAAGCCTCCGCCCCTCATACGTGACAGGTGGGACCTGATTAAAAATGGCTCAAAAAGAAGAACAAATCAAAGCCCCAGAGCCAATACTTTTAAGCAAGCAGGAGATAGCCAACCTATCAGATGCACAGTTCAAAACACTGGTGATCAGTATGCTCACAGAACTGGTTGAATTTGGTTGCAAATTAGGTGAAAAAATGAAGGCTACACTAAGTGAAATGAAGGAAAATATTCAGGAAACCGATGGTAATGGAAAGAAAACTGGGACTCAAATCAATGGAGTGGGCCAGAAGGAAGAAAGAAGCAACCAAATTCAGGTTGTTTCTACAGAAAGAAGGAAGTAACAAGAATGCAAAAAATGAGGAGAGGCTTAGGAACCTCCAGGACATCTTTAAACATTCCGACATCCAAATTATAGGGGTACAAGAAAAGGAAGAGGAAGAGAAACAAGTGGAAAAGTTATTTGAACAAATAATAAAGGAGAACTCCCCTAATTTGGCAAAGGAAATGGACTTCCAGGAAGCCCAGGAAGCTCAGAGAGTCCCAAAGAAGGTGGACCCAAGGAGGAACACACCAAGGCACATCATCATTATATTAGCTGAGCTTAAAATGAAGGAGAGTATCCTAGAAGCAGCAAGAGACAAGGAGGCAGTCACCTACAAAGGAATTCCCATCAGACTGTCAGCTGATTTCTCAAAAGAGACCTCACAGGCAAGAAGGGGCTGGAAAGAAGTATTCCCAGTCATTAAAGGCAAGGACCTACATCCAAGATTGCTCTATCCAGCAAAGCTTTCATTTAGAATGGAAGGACAGATAAAGTGCTTCCCAGATAAATCTGGTCAAGTTCAAGGAGTTCATCATCACCAAGCCCTTATTATATGAAATGTTAAAGGGACTTACCTAAGAAAAAGAAGATAAAGAATATGAACAGTGAAAGGACAGCAAACTCAGTTATTAACAACCACACCTAAAACAAAAGCAAACTAAACAGACACTTAAAACAGGAGCAGAGCCACAGAAATGGAGATCACATGGAAGGTTAGCAACAGGGGAGTGGGAGGAGGAGAGGTGGGGAGAAGGTACAGAGAATAAGCATAGACGGTGGGGAGAACATAGACAGGGAGAGGGCAAGAGTAGTGTCGGAAATGTAGAAGCTTAAAGAACTTATGATGTATGGACTTGAACTAAAGGGGGGGAATGTGGGTGGGAGGGGATGTGCAGGGTGGAGGGGAATGCAGGGGGGGAAATGGGACAACTGTAATGGCATAATCAATAAAACATATTAAAAAAGAAGTAATGGATGAAAACTTTCCAAGTCTGATGAAAATATTTATATATATATATATATATATATATATATAGTTTTATGTAATCCAAACAGAATAAATTCAGAGAGAGCCATACCTAGATACATCACAATCAACTTGTATAAAGGCAAAAATAAAAAGAAAATCTTGAAAGCAACTCAGCACATATGAAGGATCCTCAATAAGATTAATGGCTGATTTCTTATCAGAAACCTTGGCCTCCAGAAGGCAGCTGGATGACAGTCAAAATGCTGAAAGAAAACTGTCAACCAAGAATTATGTTCAGCAAAATTATTCTGTAAATGTAAAGAACACTATTTCAAGCTAAAAAGCTCCTGTATAGTAAAGGGAATCATTATCAAAGTGAAAAGGCAACTGACTGAATGGGAGAAAATGTCTGCAAATCATATTTTATAAGGAGGTACTATTCAAAATACAGGGTCTGGCACAAATAACACCCCTCTTTTATTACAAAATCATAAGCAGGTAATTCTGTAACATAACTGTCACACTCAAGCACACCATATGACTTTTTAGGTGAAATGTTCAAATTAAAACTATAAATTATTACACCCGTATTATTACCCTACCAACCACACTCAGGCCGTAATTCTGCTGCACCCTGCATATAAAGAACTCATACTATTCAATAGCAGAAAAACAATTCAATTAAGAGGTAGGCAGAGGAAGAAAACTGACATTTTTTCAAAGATATACAGGTGGCTAACAGGTACATGAAAGGTCACTCAACATCACTAATCATCAGGAAAATGTAAATCAAAACCACAGTGAGATATGACCTCACACTTGTTAGAATGGATATTATTAAAGGGGTAAGAAGTTACGGGAGTTGGCAAGGACGTGGAGAAAAAGAAACCCTGTGCACTGTTGGTGGGAGTGTAAATTGGTGTGGCCACTTTGGAAAATTATAGACAGTCCTCAAAAAATTAAAAATAGAACTACTGTATGATTCAGTAATTCCACTTCTGGGTATTTATTGGAAGGAAATGAAAACATTAACTTGAAAAGATATATTCACCTCGTGTTCATTGTAACATTATTTGCAGTAGGTATCAGTGGATGAATGGATAAAATTATTCCCTGAAAAATTTTATTATTGACATTTCATCTTTGAGAAAAAGTCCACCTTCATGTCTTACCATTTTTATTATTGCTGATAAACTTATTTTTATTTCTTATGCAGAATGATGGCTGTTTTGGTACTTCAGGTGGAATTCGTCCTTTTCAGCTTCACAACTGGAAACAGAAAGCTAGTCGGACTAAGAAAGTAGAATTCTTACGCACGGCAGAAAAACTTAAAAATCAGTAAGTATAAGAACATGATCTTCAAATACCATTACTAGCCATTTTGTTATGAACAATTAATTATATGTATAAAATTAATTCTACTGCACCCTGTTCAATCCCACATTAAATTAACAAAATTCTGGTTACTGGCCTTTCAAATATAAAACAAGAGAAAGATGGGAAGTGTGAAATAGACAAATGATAATAGACTATTTAATATAAAGTTAATTTTAAGTTGAGTTGTTTAAATTCTATTTTTTTTACCATTTTGAACCAGTGTATTTCAGGGGGGAAAAGCAGTTATTTCTTTAGACCATGTATGTCAAATAACAGATGGAACACATTTTCACTTAGTAAGATAAGCACTTGGTAATTATTTTTGAGTGAGTGAATAATTTAGTGAAAAGTCTGTACCCTCAAGTTATATTTTTGAAATGTCCTTTTCTTTGGTCTCCTTCCCTTGGTCTCTCTCTATCCCTTTTATCTGTCCTGCACATTATGACTAGGCTAATTGAGAACTTTAAATTTATAGTATATATGTATTTTAAAAAATATTTCCAGTGATATATATTGAATGTTCAGTGTTGCCAGCAGCATCGTGATATGATGTATATCATGAGGAATGATAAAAGAATTAGAATTCAAAGCACTCAACCCTATCCTATAGTTGAAAACTTCATCAAAACACTGCTTTGAAGTCATGCAGTATCAATTTGCTAAAGAACCAAGAGAAAAGACTTGTGAAAAATGATCTCTGGACCAGAATTAGTGGCAGTTGTCTGTTTAGAAATTCTACCAATAAAAAAGTAACCGTTTGACTTTGGAAAGTTATACTATAGCTTTAAGAGATAGAATTCTCAATTGCATTTATATAACACTTACATAGTATTTTTAATACTCACAATTTGAGAACATGCAGGTTTTTTCTTTGATTTCCAAGATGTACTACTTCAGATAGAATTAGACTTTAGGTTAGGGGTTCTGGTTTATGTTTCTCTCTAGATTGGTAATCTGCAAAGCCGTTAACGTCCATATATATAGTAAACCAGTACATTATGCCAGTATTGATACCTTGTCTACCATTATATGTTGGTTTTACAGCTCTCATTAGGCTTTCTCCATCTGTTATTAGGCTTCCTCCGTCTATCTTGGAAAAACTCATTGAAAGAGTGTTAGAAAAATCCATTGGAAGAATATTTCTATCTAGCACTTCTCATTGCATACAAAGAAGAAAACAGTTTGCAGTGTAATTGTGTTCTATTTTTTAGAGTAGGTAATATTCAGTACATTCACATGGTTTAATAATCAATACATGTCAAAGGGTACACAGTGAACGGTCTCTGTTCCCCTGTGACCCCAGCCCCCCACTGCCCCACCCCGAGACGACCACTATTTCTAGTTTCTTGGGTATTATACCATAGATGTTTTGTAATCTATGCTTATACAAAAATAAAAGTACATGTTTATATTTTGTCTTTTTTATGTAAATGGTAATATTTGTTCTGGATCTTGCTCTTTTTTTTTTTAAACTTTAGAGTATATCTGAGATACCAAGGAATTGTTGATCTTGTCAGGCATGATAATGGCATTATAACAATATAAGTCAAATATCTGTAGAGATGCACCCTGAAGTATGTTGGGGTGAAACTACATAGTGTAGTGGATTTAATTGAAAGTACTTAAGCAAACCAAAAAGAAAAAGAAAAGAAAGATACATGAACCAAGAGAGGAAAAAGAAGTAAAGTTATGGAATCAAAGTGGTATGAGGAGTATAATATCATTTTAGTGTATACAAGGGGAGTCCATTTAGCATTTTCTACTTTTGGATATGACTAACATTTTCAAATAAACTATTTGTTATAAAATGAGTATGTCTTAGAGATCTTTCCTTATCAGTGCATGGAACACAGGACCACTGCATCCTGTGTATGATTGTGATGTAATTTAACCTGCCCCTTAGTGATGGGCATGGAGCATATATTCAATCTTTATTATAACAAACGATGCTGCAATGAATTGCAGTATTCACATATCCACAGCATTTTGCATATGTGTGTGTGTGTCTTTAGGAAATAGTCCTAGAAGTAGAAATGCTGGGTCAAGGGTATATGAACATGCATGTGATATTTTTCCAGGTTGTCTTCCATAGACAATTTATATTTTCCCACAGTTTTATCATTAGTAAATATTATTTAAACTTGGATTTTTTTTTGCCAGTCTGAAAGGAGTACAGTGTTATTGTGATATACTTTTGATTTTAATTTCTTCTATTGTAAGTGAGGTTGAGCATCTTTTCATATGTTTGACAATTTGTCTCCATTATTGCCTTTTGACTCTCTTTATCGTTTAGTATTTTCTAATCCAGGAATGGCTTGACTTAACTAACTTACTCTCATAGCATAACCAGTGCCAGTGCTAGAAATTTCTATCTGATTATATAGTACTTTCTGCCCGCCACCCAAACCAGAGCCTAGGTGGGCTTCCCAGTCCTGAGCATGGGACTCGGTAGCCACCCTCAGTCCATTAGAGTTCACTTTCAGCCTGAAATCTGTATGATGTCCCTGTACTATCCATTGCTTCCTCTCTGACACACAAGTACCAAGTTAGATCCTCTCAGTCTTTGGGGCAGCCAGGTAGGCCTGGAGCAGTCTCATCTGTTTTCCCAAGTATGCCTTATAAATATCAAATTTTTCTCTTTGTGTGCCAAAGTGAAAAACTTGGGAACTCCACCTTCCATAGATGACCCTCAGGTTGTATAAAATTCAGTGGTCAGAGCTACTCCACCACTCCTTAAATCCAAGATTAGTGGAGAAGTATTCATATTAATTTCCACCTTCTGGGAGAGAGAGAACAGGTATCGAGAAAATAAATTTCTTTGTCCAACAAAAAAAGTTTCTTGATTGTACAAGTGCTTGTGTGTCTTACCCCAGGATTCAAACTAACATTAGACCTTCTTACTGGTGGATGGACTTAAATCGAAGAAGCTGTGAAGTAAATGTAGGCAATATCTTTCACATATACTAAAATTTCTGTCTTCATAAACTGTTTGCCTCTTGAAGTTTTAGTTTATTAATAATATTAGTAACTCACACTTCCATACTACATTTTTACTGTATAAAGATCCCTTGTGCGTATTATCCCATATAATGTTAATCACACACAGCCCTGTGGAGAGTTGTTATTATTCACATTTTAGTGCTTAGGAAATTCATACCAGGAAGGGATAAAAGTCTTGGTTCAGGTTACAAAGTTAATAGTGTTTTAACCAAAGCAGCCGTCAGCAGTGGCGGCAATTTTCAGGCCTCAGTGAGGTTGAGTTGGAATCAATAGTCAAAGGCCTGTATATTTTCAAAGCAAGTCTATGACAGCATTTTCTTAAATTAAGATTTTATAATTTAAATAATTCAAGTTACTTGTGATTTTAGCTGAACTCCTTTATAACTATTTTGACTTCTTAGATGAATGAATCGAAATATAAGGTGCTGATTATTGTGAGTGTCTTCATATTATAAGCAATTAAAAATATATTTAAGTCATATTTATACCATTTGTTTCTTTTCCTAAAGAGTTATTAACATAGAAAAAGATAAACACAGTCATTTCTACAACCAAAAAAGTGACTTCAGAATTGAGCATAGTATGCTGGAAGAATTGGAAAACAAGTTGATTAACAGCAGGAAAACAGAAAGTAAGTTGAGTTCATGACGAACAAAAACTGTTAAGTGATATAAAGTCGCACTTTTGCCCTGTGCTTTGTATTTGTTCTTTGACTGTTATATTTTTCTATCAAGGTACTTTCCAGTTAGTAATGAGTTTGTCTTTTAGGGATATGTATTTATTTTGTCAGGTTACTATTTAGTGATTCTAGCTGGATTATTTTCTATGTGAATTTCTTCCAACTTAATGGGAAAAAGAGGGTTTGGGTTTTTTGGTTGACAAACTAGTTAATGTTATTAAAATTCCTTAAAGTTAACAGAAATTTATTCCTGGGCTATCTGGTCTTAGCTCATCACCCTGGTATTGTTGACTGAGACCTGGACTAAGAGAACAGCAACAGAGTCAGAGTCTGTGCTTAATAATAGCATGAAGCAATCCGGTCACAGTCTCGTAAACCTGAGTTTCCTGTCTGTGCTGTAACACCTACCCTGTCTACCTCAGGGGAACTGTCCTGTGCATCTCATGAGATAATATATGAGAGAGTGCCTTGTAGATTGGACAGAAAATATTTTATTGTTTGCTATGAATATCAGTCATTGTTAATAGTATACTAAATGTTAGCCTTAAAAATAATTCTATAAGTATACCTTATTTCATTGTAGAGTAGATTTTATATATTGAAAAATTCTTAGATTATAATTAAAAACTACTTAGCATTGCTTAAAGGAAAAATAATGGTTATCAACTAAGCTTTATAAAATATTAATTTATGTAGAGATTATACAGCTGTGGCAATTCCTTGTAGCCAATTAAAAGAAATCCTTAATAACTTCTTTCAGAATGTAACACTGTACTGTTTTATTAAAGAGTTATCATTTTTCAGGTAGTGGCAAGAATCATTCTCCCTCTTCTGTAGGAATGACAACAAGACCTAATATGAAAGTCAAATTTTTGGTTCTCCTCTTTGATTCATAGAGCAATCTGAACATCCCTGGTTCACTATCTCTTACTTGCCCTTAGTTCCTTTGTAGACAACTGAGAGCTCAGTCATGCCACTAAGTAGAACATCTTCAGTGTCTGCATTTTAAGTCACTTCAGTTTCTCTCTTAAAACCACTTTATTTTATCTTTTTATTTCTTTTTCTGCTACACTTCGGCTTCTCTTTATTCACACTTCGTATTTGTTTATCTTATTTAGGAGAGGAAGAAATGCACTTAGCACAGGGATACAGAAGTTTTCCTTCCCCATATCACAGCCCAGAAGTAGAAAATACTTTTTTCTTACCTCAAATATGATGCCACAATTTTAGCCTGCATTTATGTAATACTGTATTTAAGTGCTTTGCTTATAGAGTGGCAGTTCCAAATGAATAACTAAAAGATCGCTTGCTTTATAGTGGTGTCACTGCAGCTGATCAGACTGTGGCAAAAACAAAACAACAAAAATACTTTCCTAATTACTTAACTTTACTAGAGAACTTTCTTGACCTGGAGTTCCAACGGTGAATAAGACCCTATAAAAATACATTGGATAAAGTTTCTGCTTTTCTGGGACACTTGAGTTTTAATTCAAAAAATAAGCCAATGACATATTTTTGTTTGGGATATTACCACTGGCTTCAAGCCCATTTATAATGGTAATGTTTTAAATTGCTTTTAAGGACTTTTGGACAGAGCTACATGGTGCTTCATACTCATTTGTGAAAACATTGAAAAAAAAGGATGGGCATAAATAAAGTACCAAAAGATGATAAAACAACATTACTATTAAATGTATTGTACAAATATGTATGTAAATACATGGTTGTGCATGTAAATACATGGTTTTTAGCCTAATAATTTAAATAAAATGCTAAAGTAAGATTATTAATTCAGGGAGAAAATAAGAATGAGTAATCCAGTCTTTCTGTTGCTGATACCGAACATCTGAAAATTTATTTGAGACCCTCCTCTATTTTTCAGGCTTTTATTGTGGGCCTAACATTTTCAGGCTGGTCCTTTGGATGAGCTTGGCAACCTGTAGGGCATCTGCAGATACCTGTAGGGTATCTTCCACTAACTGGCACCTGAGGCACTTCGTCAAGGCTGTAACAGTGTGTATCATTAGCCCCCATAGCTCAGAGGATGTGGTTAAGTGAAATTAATTCTTATTAGGAAGTTTGTCAGTATTCACAGAATTAATATTGTTTAGACAGTTTTAATATTTCCCAAAATAGAGCTGAGATCTATTTCAAATTCTATTTCAATAAATTATAAAAAATTAAAGAAAAATCTGTTGAAGAACAAAACATGACTAAGCCTAAGCTTCTAATCCATGTATTTAAAACAGTGCCCAGCCCTGATTGGGTGGCTCAGTGGCTGGAGCATGGTCTTGTACACCAAAGGGCTGCAGGACCCATTCCCAGTCAGGGCATATACCTTGGTTGTGGGTTCGATCCCTGGTCCCGGGCATGTATGGGAGGAAACTGATTGATGTTTCTCTCTCTTTGTCTCCCTCTTCCTCTCTTTCTAAAATAAAAAGTATATATCTAGGTGAAGATTTTTTAAAATTAAAAATAAAAGAATAAAAATAAAACTGTGTCCAATAAGTCCATCTCCACAGGGTTAAAAAAAAAGAAAAAAACATTTTCTTGGCACATGTTATAGTAGATTTAACCCTTTGTGCTTTTAAATATTGGAGGAAAATGAGAAAAGCTTCATTTAGAGCAAGGGAACTTATTAAAATGTTCAGGCTGTTTTGATAACTTAAGGAACCATCTTTTGTTCATTACTCAATTGCTCTCGGCTATCTTTTACTAAGTGAAGATGATCTGTCCAGGTGTAGAATTCTGAATTGTAACCATGTTTGCCATAGAATGTTTTTAAAGTACATACTTCTTCCTTATAGGAGCAAAAATCCAGCAACAATTGGCCAAAATACATAACAATGTAAAGAAGCTTCAGCATCAGTTAAAAGATGTGAAGCCTACACCTGATTGTAAGTGCATTTAGATTTTATATTCTTTCTGATATATTGGTATTTTCTGTTGTTCATTAGAAAAATGTATACTTACAACTTTTTTTAAATTTATTTGTTTTTAGAGGGAGGGGAAGGGAGAACGAGAGAGAGAGAAACACCAATGTGTGGTTGCCTCTCACACTTCTATAGGGGACCTGGCCCTGGAGGCAGGTGCCCTGACTGGCAATCTTGTGGTTCACAGGCTGACAGTCCACTGAGCCACACCAACCAGGGCAAAAAATGTATACTTTTCTAATAAGAATTTTTCTATTTGGTGTTAATGGAATTATGCCTTACTTTATTGGTTAAGGAGTGGTAAGGATACATTGGAGAACTGTGCTATCTGACACTGATATGGTTCTTTAATCTTTAAAATGCTATAAATCTTTATAAATTATGAAGTGGGCAGAAGAGATACTAGGGTCATTTGTAGGACAAAGAATCTGTGCTATGTAAAGATTCAGATTGAGCCAATGAGGGGGAAAAAATGAAGAGGACCAATTAGGATCTTGAATTCTTAGCCTAGTAGTTTTCCTGTCATTGGTTTTTTGAAATAATTGCTTTAGGAGCATATCAAATACCTAAAGAAATGGTTAAATAGTATTGGGGCAAATACTAATCATTTGTAAAAAACAAAATTGCATCCTAACCTCTATACTTATATCAACATTCATTCCTAAACGATCAAAACAGGAAAGTGTTCACAATGAATGGACTTAATCAGATGTTCAGTCAAATCCTTGATCTATCAGTTAGGTGATTTTGGGCAAGTAATTTGACTTTTCTGAGCTTTCTTTTCCTCAGCTCTAAACTGGAGATAACCACAGGACCAATTTGAGACAGTTTACATAAAGCATTCATGCACTGCTTGTAACATAGTAAGCACTAAAATGTAGCAAATATGAATATTATAATTTGTTAAATTAATACATGAAACCATAAAAATACTAGAAGAGTACATGAGTTAATATTTTTATAATGGTATTGTGGTTTATAAGAATGACAGTGATCAGAAACCATAAAAAAAAGTGGTCACTCCATCAACTTGGCTAATACTGTTTGCCTCGCCCTGGAGGTCCCCTGAGGCTCTGCCCCACCCAACTTTTAGGCCCACACAAGCTGTTTACAGTGGCTTTTCCATATGAATGCCTGGTTTTGGCTCATGCTTCACAACTTTCTAAATTCTCTCAAGCAAGCAACAATTGACCTAGGCAGGCCTCAAACCCTGTAACTCTTGCTAAGTGTCCCTAAGCCTGCACTAGCAACAGCCAGCCGAGGCTCACAGCTTGAGTTTGCCTGGGTACCTCCAAGCCCAGCACGGATAGCAGCCATTTCAGATTGCCTTGTAGCTCAGGCTGGATGGCCCACCCTACCCTGCGCAGCCACAAGAGAAAAGCAAGTAGTTTCTCCCACAAGGGAACACCAATTAGACTGTCATCAGATTACTAAACAGAAATATTTCAGGCCAGAAGGGAGTGGCATGAAATATTCAAGGTGAGGAAAAGCAAGGACTTACAACCAAGGATACTTTACCCAGCAAGGCTATCATTTAAAATCAAAGGAGAAATAAGGAGCTTCCCAGACAAGAAAGAGCTAAAGGAGTTTGTTAACACCAAACCAATATTGCAACAAATGGTAAAGGACTTGCTTTAAGGAGAAGAAAAAGAGAAAGAAAGAAGAAAAAAAACAGAGGAAAACAGCCTAACAAAATGGTAATAATCACTTTAAATGTAAATGGCTTAAATGCTCCAACCAAAAGGCATAGCATAGCCGAGTGGATAAGAAAAACCCATATATAAGCTGCCTCCAAGAGACCCATCTCAGTTCGAAAAATAAACAGAGACTGAAAGTAAAGGGATAGAAAAAGATGTTTCATGCAAATGGAAAAGAAAAAAGCTGGAGTAGCAGTACTTATATCCAACAAAATAGACTATATACTATAACCAAAGCTGTAGTAGAGACAGAGAAAGACACTACATCACAATAAAAGGAATGATCTAACAAGAAGATATAATCCTAGTAAACATTTATGTACCCAACATAGGAGCACCTATATATGTAAAGCAATTCTTGATGGACATAAAGGGAGAGATCAACAGAAATACAGTTGTAGTTGGAGATTTTAACAACTTATTGACTTCAGTGGATAGATCTCCCAGGCAGAAAATCAACAATGAGACAGAGACCTTAAATGACACACTAGATCAAATATTTAACTGATATCATCAGAGCAATTCACCCCAAAGCAGCAGAATATACGTACTTTTCAAATGCATGTGGAATGTTTTCTAGGATAGACCACACGTTAGGACACAAAACAAGTCTCAATAAATTTAAGACGATTGAAATTATATCAAGTGTTTTCTCTGACCACATTGCTATGAAACTAGAAATCAATCACAAGAACACTGAAAAACACAAAAAGACATGGAAACTAATAACATGTTATTAAACAATGAATGGGTCAATAGCAAGATCAAGGAAGTAATCAAAAGATACCTTGAAAAAAATGAAAATGGGAACATAACAATCCAAAGTCTGTGGGACACTGGGAAAGCAATCCTAAGAGGAAAATTCATAGCATTACAGGCCTATCTGAAAAGCCAAGAAAAAGCTCAAATAAACAATCTAACCTGATCTTAAAGGAACTTGAAAAAGAACAACAAACACAGCCAAAGTGAGTAGAAGGAAATAATAAAGATCAGACCAGAAATAAATTAGAGTCTAAAAAAAAATCAATGAGTCCAAAAGTTGGTTCTTTGAAAAGATAAAAAAGATAGACAAACCTTTAACCAGACTCATCAAGAAAAAAACAGAGGATCCAGATAAGTAAAATAACAAGTGAAAAAAGAGAAATAACAACTGAAAACAAAGGTTTTCTTTGTATTTCTTTGTAAGAAAATATTATGAATAACTTTATGCCAACAAATTGGACAAACTGGATGAAATGGATAAATTCCTAGAAATATACAATTTCCCAAAACTGAATAGGGAGAATCAGAGAATCTAAATGGACATATTACACCAAGTGAAATTGGAGCAGTAATCAAAAAATTCCCAACCAACAAAAGCCCTGAATCAGATGGCTTCACAGGTGAATGTTACCAAACATTCTCAGAAGAACTACCATGTCTCTTTCTCAAACCATTTCTTAAATTCAAGAGGAGGGAAGGCTCCCAAACTCATTCTCTGAGGCCAGCATTATCCTAATTCCAAAACCAGATAAAGACACTCCAAAAAAGAAAATATAGGCCAATATCCCTGATTTGCATAGATGATAAAATCCTCAACAAAATACTAGCAAACCAAGTACAGCAATGCATCAGAAAGATCATACAGCCCTGGCTGGTATAGCTCAGTGGATTGAGCACAGGCCTGCAAACCAGAGGATTGCTGGTTCAATTCCTAGTCAGGGCACATGCCTTGGTTGCAGGCCGGGTCCCCAGTTGGGGGCGCATGAGAGGCAACCACACACTCATGTTTCTGTCCCTCTCTTTCTCCCTCCATTCCTCTCTCTCTAAAAATAAATAAAAAGATCATACACCATGATCAAGTGGGATTTATTCTGAGAATGCAAAGTTGGTACAACATTTGCAGCCAATAACTGTTTTTTACCACATAAAGAATAGGAAGGCTAAGACCACGTGATCATATTAACAGATGCAGAAAAAGCATTTGATAAAATCTGGCACCCATTTATGATAAAAACTCTCAGCAAAGTGGGAATAGAGGGAACATACCTAAACATAACAAAGGGCATATATGACAAACCCACTGCCAGCATTGTACTCAGTGGGCCAAAACTATAAGCTTCCCCTAAGATCAGGAACAAGACAGGAATGCCCGCTTTTACCTCTCTTATTCAACATAGTACTCAAAGTCATAGTCACAGCAGTCAGACAAGAAGAAATAAAACTGTCTTTATTTGCAGATGACATGATACTGTTGATAGAAAACCCAAGATTCCACCAAAAACCTACTAGAATTGATAAATGAATTCAGTAAAGTAGCAGGATACAGAATTAATATCCAGAAACTGATTGCATTTTATATGCCAATAATGAACTAACAGTAGGGAAATTAAGAAAACAGTCCCATTCAGAATTGCTTCAAAAAGAATGAAATGCGTAGAAATAATACCAACCAAGCATATAAAAGACCTGTATGTGGAAAATTATAAGGCACTGAAGAAACAAACTGAGGAAGATACAAATAAGTAGAAGCACATACCATATTCATGGATAGGAAAAATTAACATCATTAAAATGTCCATACTACCCAAAGCAATCTATAGATTCAACAAAATTCCTGTAAAGATTCCAATGACATATTTCATAGAACTAGAACAAATATTTCAAAAATATATATGGAACCACAAAAGACCCTGCATAGCAACAGTCATGTAAGAAAGAAGAAGAAAGTTGAAAGAATCACACCACCTAACATCAAGCTATATTATAAGGAAGCAGTCCGCAACCTTTTGGCACCAGGGACTGGTTTGGAGGGCAGGGGCACAGGAGGTGCAGCTCAGGTGAACTTTGCTCGCTTGCCCACTAAGGAAAGCATGGGGAAGAGATAGGCAGCTGAGCTCAGGCAAGCTTCGCTCATGGTTAGATTCCTGACAGGCCGCAGACTGGAGACCCCTGCTATAAAGCCAGGGTAATCAAAACAACATGGTGCTGGCATAAAAATATACACATGGATCAATGTAACAGAATAGAGAGTCCAGAGATAAGCACACACCTTTATAGTCAACTAATATTCAACAGGGGAAGCAGGTACATACAATGGGCTAAAGATAGTTTGTTCAATAAATGGCATTGTGTAAATTGGATGGATATGTGCAGAAAAATGAAACTTGTCCACCTGCTTACACCATGGGCAAGAATAAATTAAAAATGGATCAATGTTAGACTTAAATGTTAGAATCAAAACCATAAAAACCCTGCAAGAAAACATAGGCAGAAAATCTTGGACACTGCTTGTAGCAACTTTTTATTGGATATATCTTACGAAGCAAGGGAAACAAAAGAAAAAATAAACAAATGGGACTACTTTCCTTTTGCACAGCAAAGGAAAACATCAACAAAATACACAATCCATAGACTAGGAGCACGTATTTGCCAGTACATCTGATAAGGGGTTAATATCCAAAATTCACAAAGTACTTACAAAACAACACCAAAAAAAAAACCCTAATAAAAAATGGGCAAAGGACCTGAATATTTTGCCCCTGAAATGGGCAAAGAACTTCTCCAAAGAGGACATACAGATGGCCAATAAACATATGAAAAGATGCTCAATGTCGCTAATCATGAGAGAAATGCAAATTAAAACCACAATGAGATATCTCATACCTGTCAAAATGGCTATCATTAATGAATCAACAAACAACAAGTGCTGGTAAGGATGGGAAGAAAGGGGAACTTTTTTGCACTGTTGGTTGGAATGCAAATTGATGCAGCCACTGTAGAAAGCAGTATGGAGAATGTACCTCAAAAATTTAAAAATGGATCTGTCATTTGATCCAGCCATCCCATTTCTGGGAATATATCTGAAGGAATCTAAAACACTATTTCAAAAGAACATAAGTAACCCTATGCTCGTTGCAGCATTATTTATAATCAGCAAGATATGGTAGCAGCCCAAGTGTCCATCAATAGATGAGTGGATAAAAGAAATATAGGACATTTACACAATGTAATACTACTCAGAAATAAGAAAGCATTAAATTTTACTCTTTGTGACGGTATGGATAGACCTGGAGAACATTATGCTAAGTGAAATAAACCATTCAGAGAAAGACAAATACTACATGATTTCATTCATATGTGTAATCTAATGAACAAACTGAACTAACTAGGAAAATGGGGGCAGAATCATAGATGGAGAACAGATGACAGCTAGTAAGGGGATGTTAGGGGGTAGAGAGACTAAGGAAAAAGGAAAAAGGACTCATGGACATGGACAATAGAGTGGTGATTACTGGGGGGGGGAGGTATAAGGGTACTAAATGGTAATGGAAAAATACAATAAAGATTAAATCAAAAAATAAAAAGAAAAAAACATTTTTGGAAAATAATAATGATGTAATAATATGTATACATAGGGAAAAATTTGCAGTAAAAATTTAGAACCATAAAAATTCTCTTTTTAGAAGCACATTTTTCTTATTCTTTGGGCTAAGAAAGGTTTTTAAATTAAGAGAACATTCCATTTTTTCCCCAATTTAACTGTTAGTCATTCCAAAATGATGTAATATAATTTTTCTTTTTTTTTACAGTTGTTGAAAAGCTAAGAGAAATGATGGAAGAAATTGAAAATGCAATTAATACTTTTAAAGAAGAACAGAGACTGATGTATGTTTTAAACACATTTTAATATAAAATTATTGATCTGTATATATTTCCAATAAATTTCCACTGGGTTGTTATATCTAAACCATTTTATTATTATGTATTTAGTATTAGTTTTATGCAAATGCAGCGTAAACATTTTTCTTCTTTTGTTTTAGGTTTTAGATTGTTTTTTGTGTTTAAAGTAAATTTTCATTTATGTATGGGCACTATAAAATCTCAAATAAGAATTTGAAAGATTGTTTTATTTTCTAAGGAAACTCAAGACTTAAATTTATAAACATAAATAATGTTAAGTGGGGAAGATGACACGAAAAGAGCAATAATTTAAGTCAGAGGAAAATAGAGTTAATATGGATTGGTTTATATCTTATTATTCAACTCTATTTTTGAAATTTTAGATATGAAGAGCTTATTAAAGAAGAGAAAACAACTAAAAATGAATTGAGCACCATATCAAGAAAAATTGACACATGGGCTTTGGGTAGTTCAGAAACAGAGGAAGCTTTCATGGTAATGTCAAGCAAAGTTCCTGTAGACAAAGTAATACCAAGTACTCTTCCTGAAGAAGTGGTAGATTTTGAAAAATTCCTTCAGCATACAGGAGGTCGACAAGGGGGCTGGGATGATTTTGATCACCAGAACTTTGTAAAGGTGAGAAACAAACATAAAGGGAAGCCAACATTTATGGGAGAAGTTCTAGAACACCTTCCTGGAAGAACGCAAGATGAGGTTCAACAGCATGAGAAATGGTATCAAAAATTTCTGGCCCTAGAGGAAAGGAAAAAAGAGGTAATAATAATTATGATAGCCATTGTTTGTTGTATATTTCTGTGTTCTAGGTACTGTGCTAAATTCTTTCATGTTTATTAACTTTACAACTCCATGAGGTATATTGCAGTTTCTACCACCCCCTCCCCCCAATCTTATAGAAGGTGATACAGGCATTGAGAAGTTAAGTAACTTTATTTAACTAATGGAACTATGGTTTGACTTTCTCAAGGCTAACATTTCTACCCCAAGAAATAATACAATGGCCCAGAAGACTTCTGACTATGGGCAAAATCCCATGTGTCCACCAGAAATGTGGGAAATCCAGATCTTTCCAGGCTTTTGATGAAAGGCATCTTACCAGCAAAGGCCACATGGTTTTCAATAAGAAATACAGAGGCAGCAGGAAAATTCTTTGACTCTTAAAAGTTTCATTGAGGTTTAGAACTTCAGCCTCATTGCTTATTTGAAAAGACTCAAATGTTGACTACCCCAGAGAAAAGAGTAACTGTTAAGTGTAGCAAATATCTAAAAAGTTCCATTTTCACAAAAATATTTTTATGGCTTTGGTTTAGTTAGGACTTCTCAATCTTGCCACAGCCCACAGAGCTCCCCCAGCCACCAAGGATGAGAATAAGTCTACCAAGACTTGATCTACTTGGGGAGGAAAGGCTGACAAGTCCCTCAGGAGAAAGGTGTCAAGCCTCTCACTCAGCTTTTATTGACTTTAGCTTGCATATCAAAGAAAGAAGGTATGGTTTACAGATAATATTTCTGGGATCACAGGGGTCCTTTTGAGTTAGGGTCTGGAAGACAGGGTAACTCCACTCGGCTGTAAAACCGTGGGAAACAAACTTATTTTGTGCTTCGACCATTAACATTTAAATTGAGGACATTCTTAGCAAAGCAGGTTTCACAGGACTTTATGCATTCTTTCTTAGGCCTGATCACCCCTTGCCAGGAACCACTGGTTCTGGCACAGGGCTACACCCCCCTTCAGCATTGTTTCAGGTCTGAATCAGGCTGGGGAAGCAAGGCAACCAAGAGATTAGGAGAATTTTTACAGATAGAATGAGGACTTAGGCTGTGATAAAGCCAAGGGGTGAGGGTCTTTTGTCCCTCCTCCACAATCCCCTGAGTCCTTCCCTGATGGCCCCTTTGCAACTGTGCCTGTCTTGGGTTGTTCCTTTCTTGAGGAATATTACCCATCATTGACTATCCAGCCATTCTCCAGGGGCCAAGCACTGTGAAGTAAAGAGGGCAGAGGCTGGGCCCCTGCCGGGAAGATAAGTTTTGTCTCCTTTGTGGCTTATAGTCCCAAGGTCCTTTAGCTGTGGAGCTCTTTTGCCTTTCAGCACAGTTACAGCTCCTGAAACCAGGCAGGGCGGTTCCCAACAGTTCCATTTTCACAATATTTTTCTGGCTTTGGTTTAGTTAGGATTTCTTGATCTTGGCACAGTTGACTCTTTGGGCTACGTAATTCTTTGCTGTAATTGCTGTGATGTGCATTGCAGGATGATTAGCAACATTCTTGGCTTCCACCCACTAGATGCTTGTAACACTCCCTTAGTTGTGATTATCAGAAATGTCTCCAGACATTGCCAAATATCCCTACAGGGCAAAAATTGCCCCTGGTTGTGAACCATAGCTTTAGATACTTGAACTCGGAGTCACATTTTTTTTTGTAGACTTCAGGTATTTTAAACCTCAGCTTACTTGAGGTAACAACAAAAGTATGACTGTTCAACAGATGACATACCTACAGAGCATCAAAGAAATACTGATTCCATGTTTAGTCTAAATTTATACAGGAAATAATAAATTGTTTCATCTCCCCTAAATCAGTTAAGTATAGGAAGATTGAAATTTGGAACTTTAAGAAAAATTTTGAAAAAAAAAGTCATTTTTAAAGACTCAAAATAACAAGCTGTTAGGAATTATTTGGGCCTTTTTTCTGGATACTGAAAACATGGGGTCTCTGGCCCAGCAAAGTGGTTTATGGACTAGCAAAATTAGCATCATCTGGGAACTTACTAGAACTCACCAGGCCCTAATCCAAGCTCTGGAGATGGGGCCCAGGAATGTATTTTAACAAGTCCTGTAGGTTATTCTGTTATAGGCTAAAGTTTGAGAAAAACCTCTAGGGAAAAAGAATAGACACAGTGCTTCATGTAATAAAGGTAAAGCACCTTGATTCTAGCATACTCTTCTTGTTCCCAACCACTGTTTTCTGATATTTGATGATTGACTAAATGGTAGAGGTGAGGTAGGAGGGGCTATGAAAATCAAGGTGCCATTTACTGAAGTAGAGCATTTTGGAGGAAGAGAAAGAAATTTTAAGGAAAGCATCAGACACGTAGTTTTAAATCTAAGATTCTGAGTAGGAGATTTATCATTTCTATCTTCATTTGCCTAAATAAAGATACTTATTTTCAGACATGGCCTGAACTTTCCCTGATATTCCTATGCATTGCCACTTGAGTAGCACTGTACTAGATGGCATTTGGTATTACTTTAATCATCTGTGATTCCTATCACATTGCCTTGTGTAGAGTATACATACAATAAGGATTTATTGAATGAATGATATACCATGAGGAAAGATGAGGGGAACATTTTACTGACTTGAGGGTAAAGAAATTCAGTGGATGTATACTTCATGGCATAGAGAAGGCTGCTAGTATTTTAAATAATCTTTACATACTCTATGTAAATTAAGCTAATTTGCTTTTTTTTTTAACACTCACAAAAGCACTACCTGCCAGTCACTGACTCATTTTAATCTTTGCAATATCTTTGCTTAAAGAGGTACTACCTACCACTTACAGATGAGCAAAATGAAGACAGGGTACTTCAGGCACTCATCCAAGGTCACACCTAGTAAATGGCAAAGCCACGATTTGATCCTGAATATCCTGGCTTCAGAACCTATGTTCTTAACCATGCCGCTTTTAATTCCTCTTCTGATACTTGAAGAGTCACTGCGAAAGGATTCTAAGCTTAGAGGATTTGGATGTGAGATGATAGAGGAAAAGGGTGTTTCCCATGCACACAAGCAAATGAGGTGCAGTCCTTAGGCACCTGGGGATGAAGAAAGGAAGAGGAAGGCCAAAGGCATAAATCATTCAGTTTTTAAGACACATCAGTTTTTTAAAATGGAAGTAGAAAAAGTACACTTGTTAAAAACAAACAAAAATAACAAAAAGCACTAGGAAACTGAAGCAACCAGCATCCTGCAATCAATATTCTTTCTAGAAAGATGGACTTGAGGTTGTATTTTAAAGTGCTGTTGGTTATTAAAAATATTTTTCCTTTGCTCTGTTTTCTTCACCAATTAGTCTATTCAGAATTGGAAAGCTAAAAAGCAGCAAAAAAAAGAGCAAATTTTCAAGTTAAAGGAAAAAGCAGAGAACATACCTATGCTTTTTCATAACAAACAAGAAGATAATCAAAAGCAAAAAGAAGAACAAAGAAAGAAGAAATTGGCAGTGGAAGCTTGGAAAAAACAGAAAAGTATAGAAATGTCAATGAAATATGCTTCCCAGTTAAAAGAAGAGGAAGAGAAAGAGAAAAGGCAACAGAAAGAACGCCAACGCCAGTTTAAACTGAAATTACTACTAGAAAACTACACCCAGCAGAAAAAAGAACGGGAAGAATTTTTAAGACTGGAAAAGGAGAAAAGAGAAAAAACAGAAAAGACAGAAAAAAGGAAAATTGCTGCTGATGAAATTTCCAGATTTCAAGAAAGAGTAAGTAAATATATTTCCTAAATAATTTGTGATGCTGCACATAGAGGTATTGCTTCCAAATTCAGTTCAGGAAAAGTTGAGTACTTCTGGTATGTTAGGCTTGTACTTACCAAGATGAATAAGCCATGCTCCTTCATTTCTGGTAGATTATAGTTCAGTGGGAAAGATGTGCAAATAGATTTCTGTGTAATGTGGCAGATAGTGTAGTGATTGAGGTGTGACAGAATTTTAGGAGGTGAATATGTAGGGAAGGAAGCTTACCATAGCCATTAGTATCAGATGGAAGGGATACTTGAGTCTTGAAGAAGAAAGGAGTGTAACAGTGCTTTGTGGGGGAAGCTCATTCTTAGGACATCAAGTAGATGGGAACCAGTAGGAGACAAGACTGGAAAGGTAGCAAAGGCCAGGTCATGAATGTGTTCTTTTTGCCAAACTATCTTTTCCTGACAGGCGATTTTCTTACTTGTTCATTGTCCATCTTCCACCATAATAGAAGCTTCATGAGGGCAGAGGTTTTGTCCCCTTGTTCATTCTTGTACCTTATATAGAAGGAATATAAGGCTATTAAAGGAATCAAGGGTATTTCTGAGAGGTAGGACTATGAGTGATTTTAAGCAAATATGTATAAGAAATATGCCAATCAGAGAAAGAGATTATAATCTTATCAGACAAAGTGGAATTCAGTCTAAAGAGCATTAAAAAGACAAGGAATTTTACTTTAAAATGAAAAAGGGTACAAATGAATTATAGCTGTTATGAATATAACTGCTATGAAGTGATATATGCATCAAAATACATAGCAACAATATGCATAAAGTAAAAAGCAGGGGAAGTACAAAAAATAGAAACATTATTAGTGGAATTTCTTTTAGTCTCTATTAAAAAAAACTCCCTAAATAACAAAATACCCCTTTCCCCCCAAAAGCAAGTAGGCCACATAATAAAAGACATAGAAAAAAGAAAAACTGTGAAATAAAAACTATGAGAGATCTAAAACCAGACATACCTGTATCGATAAGTGAAAGTACACTTAATTCTCCTATTAAAAGGAGTTTTAGCTTGAACATAAAATAAGAGACATTGAAAAGAAAGGGATTCTAAAAGGATGTGCATGTATATTTATATTCAAAGAAAGTGAAGCTTTTACTACTGTTGGAAAAGGTCAATATTGAAGGAATGTTAATATTTAAGGTGATTTTATTTTACTTCCAAGCCAGAAAGTAAAATAACAAATTCTAGTTATTTTATTTCTTTTTTTTTAAAAGATTTTGTTTATTTATTTTTAGAGAGAGTAGAAGGGAAGAAGGGAGGGAGAAAGAGAAGGAATGAAACATTGATCCATTGCTTCTCGCTGGCCCCTGAGGGACCTGGCCTGCAACCCAGGCACGTGCGCCAACTGGGAATCGAACCTGTGACCTCTCAGTTTGCAGGATAGCACCCAACCCAGTAAGCCACACCAGTCAGGACTTGTACTTTCATAATGTTATCTTTTTTTTGTTGGTGTATGTTTTTTAGGATTTACATAAACTTGAATTGAAAATTCTTGATAGACAGACAAAGGAAGATAAAAAGGCAGAAAAACAAAGAAGACTGGCAAAATTAAAGGAAAAGGTACTCAGTACTCAGATTAATTTATTTTTATTGTTATTATCCTAATTCCTTGATTTGCAAGAATACAAACATCAATTTTTTTACATCCAGCTTCATTTCTGTATCATCATCTTTAAAATTTATACTTACTGACACAAGTATAGCTTAGTACAATTTAAGCAACTATTGTTTCAATTCTACCATTTCACATTATAAGCACCTCATTTTCTTTTATCTTAAATTAATTATCTCTTTCTACTCTGTTCTTTTCTTCATTGTTTCTGTATAAACCTCTCTTTTAGACCAGTAGCATTGCTGAATCTCAGTGGGTGATACTCATAGCTAAAGATGTTGGTGACTCGTGGGTAAACGAAGAACTGGCTAGTTGTTATTTACCCTAAGTTTATTGTCTGGTCGTGCCACTATCACACTTTGCTGAGTCATATTTTCCTCATAATAGAAATTGAATAAAATAATAGAACTGGAAAAAATAAGCTAAAGTAACAGTTTATTAATAGGCTATGTAGTCCAAATTTTATTTTAGCTATATGAACATATTGAAAAGTTTGCTGAAGAGGTTGTTAACAGTTTTATTATTTAGTTCAAATCAGATATTTTTCTTAAACTGCTGTCTTATTAAGATCCTTACTACAGATTTTACTAAAAAATACAAACAATATTTCAGGTAAATTAACTGGCACTCATTTTACTTCTCATTACAGGTTGAAAACAATGTTAGCAGAGACCCCTCGAGGCTTTACAAACCTACCAAAGGTTGGGAAGAACGGACTAAAAAGATAGGGCCAACAGCCTCTGGGCCTCTTCTGCGTATCCCACACAGGTATAAAGGAGTTAGAATGGGTGTCCACTTTAGGATAATTTAATAACTGCATGTTTACATTTTATGCAACTTCCGTATGTATATTATATTTAATAGGGAAAGGTTGATAAAACAAATCTGTATACATTTTTAAAAGTTCACATTTAATGGGCACAACTTACTCAGGAGTTGGCCCACATCTATTCGGATGTGTACTTTTCGCTTCTTTCATATCAACCCACAGCCTAGCCTCTTTATCTAATAACTTGAGTAAAAGTTGCTTTATAAAAAAATAAAATAAAAGTTAACATTTAATCAGTTAAGATTTTTTAAAAATTCCCATGTATTTATAATTGCTCTTTTCTTCTTCTCCTTAGGGCTATTCCAACCTGGAGACAAGGAGTTTAGAAAAGAATATGAAATAATGAAATTGTTATTCAGTTGATGAGAATGTTAGCATATTCAACTATAACAGGACAGAGTGCTAACCATGTTTTTTAAATATCACTAGCCCAGACAGATTGATTATTGTGTTGTGTGTGAATTGACAGTCATTAAGTTCCAAGTGGTATTGTTATTAGTATTTCCTGTTTATACTAAGAGGGTATTTAATGTGTATGTTGGCCTATTATTGACGTAAAAGTTTTTTTAATGAGCTTATGTTACAAACAGTATTTCATTTAAAATACTGAGAACACTTCAAAGATATTTTGATCTTGTCATGGCACAGCAAAATAAATTGGGACAATCACAGAGTGACATTTTTCAAACCAAAATTTTGTAACATTTATATTTTGGAGGTAAGTTAGCTTGAGTAACAAAAATGTATGGTTTTTTTTTTGTTTCAGTTATGAAATAAGTTAGTACTTTTTCTAAGTTTACAAATTGGTAGTTTGTCAGTTACTAGATTTTTGTGTAATAAATACTTTGTATTTGTTTGAAGCATGCTTGGTTTTATATAAAGAATATTAATTTTAAAAATATGCCTCACACCTGACATCTCATATCTGCTCTGTTATTTGTATTGTTGATAAAAATCTTTTTGGTTTCCTTTAGCTTTTTCAAATTTTCCTCCAGCCTTTCTGGACTTTACATATTTATAAAATTGTTGTTTCTTTCACATCTTCCTGGCTGATTCAGTTTTCTTCTTCTCTTTGTCTCAATATACTTGGTTAAAAGAGTTAGTTTAAAAATGTCCAAACTTTTGTGCATGAAAACAATATAACAATTTGACTCAACTTTTCATATGATAAAATCTTAGTTCCCTACTTTAATTAGTTCTCATCTTATAGGAAAATTATCACAGCCATAATAACATAGGAAACTTATTTCCTACGACTTTTATTTTAGAGTATCTTTAATTATAATTTGATAGATTTAGGCCCGATGATTCAGGAATTTACTATGAGTAATGGTCAAAACCTCTTTATTTTACACTTACTATTCAAAGTAGACATAATTTCAAAGGAAACTGAACTCTAATTGTACAGTTATTGGTTCAAAATAGGAGAATTAACATAAAACATCCTTAATCAGGAATGCCCATTTTGCAGTACTCATTTCCCATGACTTTTTAAAATTATTTGAGGCCATTTAGAAGTAAAATATATGATAGGACAAGGGAATCTAAAAATAGAACTGAACAGCTAGAAGATACAGAACAGGGTAGGTTTTTATGTGCTGCTTACTAACACGTTGCTCTGTTTTGTACACAAATGCAGCTTTCAGTTTCCTGTATCTAAGGTAAGCATACCAGGAATATGATTCTTACAGGGTTTTTTGTTTATTTTTATTTTGTTTTTTAATAAAAGAAGGTGTGGATGTTTCTTTGAAGGAACTCATCCTTCTACCTGAATCTGAAATAAATGGGGAATTTGTGATATAGATCCTTTATATAGACTATGCAGAATAAACATAATATAAATGTCTTCAGTTACAAGCTTATAGAAGAGATGCCAAATAAGCACTTCTTATAGTGGTTCTAGAAGTATGTTAAGACATTTAGCCCTGGCTGGTGTAGCTCAGTGGATTGAGCATGGGCTTTGAACCACGAGGTTGCCAGTTCAATTCCCAGTCAGGGCACATGCCAGGGTTGCAGGTCAGATCCCCAGTACGGGTTGCACAAGAGGCAACCACACATTTATGTTTCTCTCCCTCTCTCTTCTAGAAATGAATTTCTCTCTAGAAATGAATAAATAAAAATTTTTTTAAAAGTATATTAAGACACTCAGGAAAAAATACTAAAAATGTTATAAAGTACCTGTAATTCCACCACCCCCTAGTAACTTTTTTCAAGAGTATGCTTACATACAGTGGTACCTTGGTGCTTATCTTTAATTCATTCTGGAGCTCATGAGGAGCGCCGAAACCAATGAGAACCAAGTAAGCAATGAGTGATGAAGCATTTTCTCTTATGGGGCGACATCGTGACTCATACAAGTGGTAGCAAGTGCAATGAGTCCCAATCAAGCACCGAGTGCTGAAACAATTTTTTCTCATCTCAGTGGGACGTTGAGATGAGTACTGAGGTATGACTTTTTCCACTTCACAGGCTGGCACTCATTCCACTGATCCATGCCAGTCACACCTGACTGTATTTTTATATAGACTGCATTTCAGTTACTATATTGTAAGCACTTAATGTTATAGTACACATATTTTCCTATCTTTCTACATAACTCAAACATCATCACTTAATGGCTAAATAAGATTCCATAAATGGATGTTTTGTCATTCTCATACTTTGAAGACTTGAGCTATTTATACTTTAGCTAATAACGTAGAGTGACATTTTATGCAGGGGTTAGATTCTGTCATGCGTATGTCAAAAACGTTTTATGATCAAAATCACCCACAAAAAAAAACCTTTTGTTTACCTAGGGGTATATTATATTATTTCTCAATGAGTCCATCATAGAAATATCTCCTCCAGATTTGGATCGGATTGCTCCAGATTTGGATCAGATTGCTGGTTCTTGAGCTGAGAATCAGATGAAATATTTGACTGACTTTTAAGGGCCAAGTTGAATAGGGTTCTCTTTCTGAGCACACACAGTGTGCAGAGTTGATTCTATTTATATATATAGTAAGTTAAATGCATGTGATATGATTCCACTTTGAACATCTTCAGATCTTCAGACATGTGGTGATGTGTGTGTGAGAGACATCTTAATTGTAATAATGTATTGAAAACTACTCTGATTGGGCATACCTGAGGGCAGAGATTATGGCCTCCATACTTGTAAGAATCACCAAGGACAGCCCTCTGCCATTTGATAATGCAGTATTTGTTAAAGATACACAGGATAAACTGTGAATAAGATAAGTAGTACCTAAAATTATATAAGGCACTTTGGATTGCCGAATAAATATAACTCCAATACACATGGTACATTTTTAAAGAAATACTTTCTAAGGAAACAATTAAAAGTATACCCAAACTTCTATTACTTCAATTGATTTCTTTTTAACTATTTTAGGCCTGATCCTTGAGTGGATTTTTTCCCCTCAAAATTTCCATGTGAAGTTTTATAGGGAACATGGCTGAAGCAACTTATAGCCCTCTTTTTGAACAAATAGCGAGAAACGTGTTACTTCTTTTTGTGTGTGTGTGTGTGTGTGTGTGTATGGGTAGTTGGAGAACATCTGGAACTTACTTGCTGTTGCAAATTAATAAAAGTGATGCTGGAGTCAAAACACTGACTCAAGCAGAGTACGTTCGGAAGACTAGTGGAAGACAAGGGAGACGAACAGCCAGATGTGCGAACGTATGTGTGTAGAGTGCACTTGGATACATCTTAGAGTGACTTCTGATATTCTGGAGAGGACTGGGAACGACTCAACTTTTATAGTGTCAATAATTATTTAATAAACGTTTATTTTCATAACTTGATTTGTAGTTTAGTTTCCGTATCCATTCAGGTTAAAACTGTGGCCTCCCCCAAAGTGAGTGTATTGGAAAATTTATACTGAGTCATTCCTGTTTTTATATACCATATCACGTTCTTTAGGTCCTTCATCTTCTCAAAGCTAACTTAAAACATTGTGCTCCCTCCCTAATATCGAAGGAGTAGAAAAAGTTTGGTTGTGCGTCACCTAGAACGAAACCGGGGCGACAGAGTGCTGTGCGAGACTACCCGTAGACAGTACAGCATTGCCTTAGGTTCTCCGGTAGGGGTTACTTTGTACTGCTCGCCAATTTCTTCCGGGTCACGGCAGACGGCGCTTCCGGAGCAGCATGGCGGCCACGGAGGACGAGCGGCTGGTTGGGGACTGTGAGGGAGAGCGTCTAGATTTTCTGCGGGATCGGCACGTGCGGTTCTTCCAGCGCTGTCTCCAGGTTTTGCCGGAGCGGTATTCTTCGCTCGAGACCAGCAGGTAACTGGTGACCACAGTCAGTAGGGCCGTCCCGGGGCCCGGGCCTCAGCCAAAAGGAGCCCTGGAGCCCTATTGCTAACTAGGCGCTCGCAGGGGGCTGCGACGCCGCCCGTCGCCCACTCGGCACAGCCCGGTCCCTTTCCTCTCCCGCGGGCCTGTGGTCGCTCACTTCCCTTCGAAGTACGGCGGAAGGGTTTTAGAACTGTAAGTTTAGGGATTTTGGAATCACCAGTTTCCGCCTTTTTCACTTCCTATTTTTCTTGTCAACTTTGAGTTCCTTTTTACCCCGTCTTTCCGGCCTCATAACTTTCCAGTATAAACGGAAAAAGAGAAATTTGTCATCGTATTTTAAATAAACAGTCTCTCCTGTGTTTCCCTTTCCTAATTCATTGACTTTTTTTTTAAATCGAAGTAACATTGGTTAATAACATGCAGATATCAGGTTACAACATTCTAATTCGGTTCCTGTATAGGTTATTGCGTGTTCATCACTAAAGTCTTTTTTCCCTTTATTATATATTGGACTCATTAATTCTTAATTGAGTGACTGTATTGTGTTTGATGTATAGGAGCAGAAGGGATCTTCTGGGGTTTGAATAGAAATTAACTTTCCAGGAACTATAAATCTATAGAAGATTGGCAAAGGAATTATGTTGCATGAAGCAGTCTGGTAAAGTGTATTTGCAAAAGCCTTGTAAGTCGGAGGTGGCTGAGGAGTGTGATCTGGCAGAAGCTAAGAAACTATGAATTAATCATTCAGAGTAAAAGTCTGGGGATGAGAAGAACGAAAGGAGGAGGCAGTCTTTGCTCTGCATTGCTGTGTTTAGAAGTGAGACTCCAAAGCTGCATGGGACTAGCTGGGAAGAAAAAGCAGGTTGTTTTCTCCACATTTTTTGAACTCAGAGTCTGTGGTGTATTTTGAACACTGCGCGACTGGGTTCATTTTGGAAGTTTTATAGAATACTTCTGCGTACTTGTTCAAGAAATGTTTATTATGTTAGGTGCTGGAGCACAGCTGACCAAGACAAGTAGTTTCAGTAGGGTCAATGCTGTTTGTTTAGGGCTCATAGGAGCATATGGGAAAGGCAGGTACCTAATCCACATTTCTTTAGAGATGCCTTTCCTAATCACCTTTTGCAAAAGACACCACTTCCAGTCACCACCCAAAATTATATATTCATTGGCTTGCTTTTTAGTATATTTTTTTCCATAGTGGATTGTAAACCTCACAAAGGCAGAGTCTTTGTGTACCCTGTGTGTTTCTGTACCACTCGGGTTGCCCTGTCCAATGTGGTAGCCATAAGCCACATTTGGCTATTTAAATTTGAATTAGTTAAAATTAAATCAAATTAAAAACCCAGTTCTGTTTGCAGTAGCCACCATAGTACATGTGCTCTGTCACCACACTGACCAATGGCTTTTGTTTCTATTTCAGTATTTCCATCATCTCAGAAAGTTTTATTGGACAGCACTGTACTGGCACATTGAACAGTATTTAGCATATTAAGTAAATATTTGTTGAATAATGTGAGCTGAGCCCTGAAAGATGGAAAATATGCTTGTTTAAAAAAAAACATTATTTATATGCCTTTCTCTGTCCATAGGTATTGATTGACTAGCACAGCCCATGCCTAGACTTAAGATTTCTATTTATATAACATTAAGCAATGTTACCTCAATAAATTCAATTTAAGAAAAAGTTCCAAAATTGTATGATATGAGATGTTAAGAAATATTTTAATAAATCACATTTGTGTTTTAATGAGATTAATTTTATGTGGATTAAAAAATTTTTCATTCTGTTGTGATTGTTGAACTTTGCTTATAGCTATTATAGGTCTGTGATTGCATTTTCAAAATACAGGTGTGTTTGACTGGTCTGTTCCTTAAAATTTCAGCATGGACAAAACCGTATAGACTAATGGATATTGGCAGGAAACCGTAATCCTGGTCACAGCATAAGTAAAACAGCAAAATTGTTTAAACAACTCATGTAATAATTGACTTAATAACATTAATATAATTTTGGGACCAGGCATTACATATTAGGTAATAGATATGTTACATTAGCAAAGAGATATTACATCTTTTGTGTTTGTTACTTGAATAGAATTTTTAAAAACCACTTTTGGTTTCTTAAGTTTCAGTAACACATTTAAGATAATTTGTACCTATCAGTTTTTGTACTGATTTTTTAAAGTTTTTCAGTTTTCTTATTTACAGTCTTTACAGGATCCTTAGTTTACATTGGTTTTTTGTGGTGTATGTGATTCATAATTGACTTGAAGATACTTGTGAAGAAGCTCCAACCTTTTAAGCAAAAATGATAGTCACAAATTTCTACTAATACTAGAGTTTCAAGGAAAACAGTGCATTGACAAAGACATGATTGTTACCCAATACCACAGTTCAATTCTACAGGCATTTATTGAGTGCCTACTGTGTGCGTGGGAATGGGGATATGGTATTAAACCAGTAATTCAGGTGTTCCTGTGTTCCTTCCTTTTTATTGATAGATATGAAAAGTTGATTCTTAAGAAGACTAAAATTTGATTTTATTTTCTGACCCACCAGTTTAAAAAAATTCTTTCATTTCCCTGTTTCCTTTAGACTGACTAATAGGAATAATTTTTACTTTTCTAATAATGGCTTTATGAAAATTCAAATGTATATTGTTGTTTCACTTGAGGATTTTCTTTATCAGCTTTGAAAAGTGGTAGTTACTAGTTACCTCAAGGGAATAGTAAACTGTGGATTGTGAGCTTTGTCAATTAACAGGTTTCTTATGGGTGGTTTAGAGAGGTTTTTTTGGTTATATGTTCTTGTTGCCATTTGTATTTAGTTAAGAGGAATTAGAGTAGGCTTTTTTCAATCGAGGAACAAAATATTGACCATGTTATGTTATTTTTACAGATTCAACTATTCAAGGAGAAGGGTTTAGATAGCTTTTATTTTACAAGATAATCTTTCTGCTTCTGATTCCTTCCATGTTCCCCTGTGCATCCTGTGTTGCAACTGTGGCTGCCAACCATCCCAAAACTATTCTGTCTTTTCATTCCCTCCCTTATCTGAAGAATATCACAATCTAGCAACATATCCCTCAAAGTATGGTGGTGATGGTGGGAGGCTCTTAATCAGTGACATCAGCATACTTACAAAATGCACGTGCCTAGGCCTGCTCCCAGATCTACATTGGATGTTGTGTGAATCTGAGAGTCTTCATTATTGTAAGCATCCTGGCTGGTTCTGATGTACAGTGAAGATTGAGATTGTTTGCCCGGTAGGAGAAACAGATTGGAATAGTGCTGCCCAGCTCTAATGTGCATATAGAATCACCTGGAATCTTTTGAAAATGTAGTTTCTGATAGCATAGGTCCAGGTGGGTTCTGAGATACAGCAGTTCTAACAAGCTGTCCAGTGATAACTGGTGTTGCAGATCTCCTGACCACAGTTTGAGTTTGTTTGCACAGTAATTGTATTCAGAGCATTCTGGAACCCCCCTGCGTAGCTCAACCAGAAGAAAGATGGGCTTAGAGATGGCTTCTTAGAAGAAGTAATCCTGGACCTAAATATTAAAGAATATTCAGTTTTTTTGTGTATGTGTGTGTATGCCAGTCCATTATAGGCAAATAGACAAAGATGATAAAGTCAGGTAAGTGAATGTTGAGCAGAGAAACTTCAGTCAGTTCTCTAATAGTGGTTCAAAATGTAAGGCAGGTGTGGTAGGAAGTTAATCTGGAGAGGTAGACTTGGACCAGATCACAGAGAGCTTTGTGTGCCAGGTCAGGAAATTTGAACTTATTATCATGTAAGTGATGGGAAGTAGCCAATCACTGGGATCTTCCTACTTAACTACGCATTTCAAAGTAAACATTGGATTTGAGATTGGTTTTTATATTAAGTGGAGCAAGACCAGAACCAAGAGACCAATTAGGGAGCTGTTGCAGTAGTTCAGAAGCCAAGTCCTGGGGCAGTGGAAATAGGGATAAGGGAGGAATGAAGGAAAAGTGAGGAGTCCCCGTATTAAAGGATTAAAACTGCCCTGAGGTCTAGAGAAAAAGAGACAGAAGGGGCAGGTTTAGAAAGGAAGATGAGGACTTATCATATAGTTACTAAGTTTTTCCCCCCATAACTTAACCTACTTAAAGTTAGTATGCTTGTTTTATTCACTTTTGTCACAAAATCCTGTCTGTAGTAGATGTTCAGTAAATGATTTTTACTGAAAAATTATTTTGCATGTTAAATAACTCCCTCAAAAGACTCAACTTAAAAATATTTACCAGCCCTGGCTGGTGTAGCTCAGTGGATTGAGTGCGCGGGCCTGCAAACCAGAGTATTGCCGTTCTTTTCCCAGTCAGGGCACATGCCTGGGTTGCAGGCCAGTTCCCAGCAGGGGACACACAAGAGGCAACCATACATTGATATTTCTCTCCCTCACTCCTTCTCTTCCCCTCTAAAGATAAATAAATTAAATATTAAAAAAAATTTACCAGATGAATCAGCTATTTAAAAATACTACAGGTGAAGAATAAGGCTTAAAATTCCAGAATTTACTCAGTAGTTCATCAGCCATTCCATAGTATTTATTCAGGCCTCTGTCTGCTGTGTATTTTAACTTCAGATTAATTCTAATGTGTCCTTTAAGGAGGGCTCTTCATTTCCACTGTTAATCATTTTATTGAGCGTAGGAACAAAATGTAGGAACATTTTTTAATGTAGCTGCTTTTAATTTTAGAAGTCTTTGCAATATAATTTAGGTATGGCCCCACTTGAGGTCTAGGTGATATGGGAAACTTTGAAAAACCTCTGTTTAACCTTTATTTGCCCAGGCCCCAGGCGCCCTAGAGAGAATGATGGGGCCGTCTGGGAGGGCGGGTGGCCGGATAGTGAGGACTGGAACTAGCACCCCCGCTGATAGAACAATTTTCACATTCTGTTTCTGTATCCCATGTTTGTCATGTAGACAGGAAGACCCCTAATCTATATATTCCCCAAGAATCCTTTGTTTGGGGCTCAGAATTTGGAGACTGACTCCTCTGGGCCCGTGCACGTTAAATAATAAACCTCGTACTCCAGAATCCCTCAGTGTCTGGTTGCTTCATTTTCCTATAACATAGGCAGGAGTGTAGTCTACTGTTAAAGACACTTGAAGATGCCATTAAAGAGATTGTACTAGAAAGGGGCAGAGGAAGAGACCCAAAGTTTGGGAATCTAGTCAATTCCCATAAGTCAGTGTTACAGTGTACTCCCAAATGGTCACTCACCTGCTCTATCTAGCCTAATAGTATCCTACTCAGTGGCATAGGAAAATCGTATTAGTGTGGCTAAATTCTTTTTTTTTTTACTGTCCAGACTCATTTTACTTAAAAAAAAAAAAGTTTGTGGAGGTTCTATTTGATCTCAGTTCCTTTTTGTGCTTCTTCCCTTCTCTCCTCCTCCCCCCCCCAAACAGTTTGTTCTTAAGCCTGAACATTTTGAGATCTTTTGGAGATGTCATTCATGATCCACTGGTGAAGCAAGTTGATGTAGGGACAAAAAATGTTACTTTTTCATCCATGAGATACCATACTTTTTATATGTATTGGTTAGAGTAGAAGAGGCAGGAAGACTTAGCTTGCTTTTGGATTTTCAGACTACACACTCAGAGTTCAATTCTAGGGGAAAGAAGAATGGAAGAGAACCGGCAGATGGTCTCCAAAGGAAAAATAAAAATAACCTCACTAGCTGGATTTTAGGTACATGCATGACAAGATCATTCCTCTATATGCCTGCACCAGGGCAGGTTGCACAGCAATCTACATCCCCAGTAGCAGTCATCAGGGCACCATAAAATCCCATGTTATTCCTCTCAGAGGCCCACACCCAAAAATGTCCCTGTATTTTCTGTGGCCTGTTTAATTTTCTTCCTCTCAAAGTTTTAGGACTACTTGAGAACTCTAGTGTGGTCAGAAAAAAGAATACTTTCTTTTTCTGTTGAAAGGAAAGGGTAGGGTAGGCCTAACCTACCCTAGGATAGGCCCCAGATAACTTCTTGGTCCTGTCTGCCAGCCACTGCTGAGAGCTTCACTTTTTAAACATAAGCTTTGCTCTGTATCTGTAAACTTAGTCTCAACTGCTGTTATAATGGGGTGTGGGTTTAGTGAGGCTAAACCAAGAGGCCTCAGGGCCCGCCCCGCCCCCCCCCCAAGCCTAGTTTGGAGGCTGGAAAAAGCAGCAGCATCGGTATTGAGAGTTATTTTGCATATCAGTAACAGCAGACTAGCCTCCTGGCTAGTATGAAGCCTTGAAGATCAGTGTGACTTTGACCCTTGATGTAACTGGGAGGCAGCTCCCAGGTTACAGTACCTGTGCCAGTGTGAGAGCTTAGAGATGGTTCCTCCATGCCTTGGGCCATACCTGCCGGGACTAACTGTGAAGCCAAGGAAGGCAAAGAACAGGAGTGCTAGCAGGTGTAGCCAATTGTGGAGGAAGTCAGAAATGAAGTTTCAGGGGACGATCCACACCGCAGAGATTTAAACCTAGGCACAGAAGCAATGCAGGGCTTAACCACGGGCTTTTGGGAAGTGGAGAGGGTTCTCTCTTGACCACTTGGTTTAGGCAGCAGGAAAGCAAGATGTAGCAGCCGTGTGGAACTCTCAGCGGTTTGAGGAGATGCAGAAGGATTCCCAGGCTCACCGGGAAGATGTGGTTTTGGATTAAGAACGGGAGCCTAGCGGAGCTACCAGCTTCTATTTTCTTTTCCTGGCCTGTTTTGGCAAAGGGAGGTAGGACTGTATGTTTGCTGGTGTTTTAAAGGGAGTTTGGGGTGTAACAGCAACATTCCTCTATTACTCTAAACCTGTGTAACTTTTAAATGAATAGTTCCTTTTCTTTTTACCAACCTTGGCATTGAGAGCCCCAATTCCTACCCAGTGGCGAGTAGGGCAAAAAAGAACCAAGACCCTTAGGGAGAGGGGGTTTGTTTCTATAACACAATGAGTTGAAAATGCTAGACTTTTAAAAGTCTTTAATAATTAAATATGCAAAATTTTAAAATAGCCTATCATCAGATGACTGATTTCTGGTATTTGCCTTCATTCTCAGGAGCAAATAAAATGAAAAACAGATTATTTAGCTAACACAAACAGATAATATGATTTTAAAGCATGGTTTCTCAACTTCAGCACTATGGACTTTTGGGGCCAGATACCTCTTTATTTAATGGAATTGACCTGTGCAACATTGGACATGTGGAAGCATCCCTGGCCTTTACCAACTAAGGTGACGCAACCTTCCCTATTTATGACAATCAAAAACGTCTTCAGAATGTTTCTGAATGTCCAAAGTGCCTTAGGACCTCACACTGCCTTAGGGCATTAAGCCTTAATCCTCTTTTAAAACCTCCATTAAAAAGTTAAAGAATGCCTCAAGCAGCCCTGCTATATAAGATTTTAGACCAGACAATTTGAAGTATTAATTTATCCATATTAGTCATAGGAATTACTAAAATATGGAAATGGGATAACCATGCTGAACTAAACAGCATTCTGGAATGGATTTCAACATGAAAGGAATTATACATAACAAGCTCTTCATGTGAGAAGCAATCACTAAGGTACTAGTTTTTATATGAAAGCATAGTGTTCAGATTCTGATTTGTGCACAGTCTTGGAGGGGGGGAATGAATATTGTCTTACAGTTTTTCCTTCCATCAAAGAATAGTTCTCTTTGGGAGAACTAGGTTGAAATGCATTTGTTTTTTTTTTTAAGTGTTCCTTTCTAAATTTCATTATAAGTTTTTTCTAAGGTCACACAATATTTGTTAACAAATTTGAATAAAAGTGGATTTATTGTAACATTCCTTAAGAACTAAGCAGCAGCTATAAGCATAATTACTTGGCAAATTAGTGAAAATTGAGATTTTTATATATTTTTCTAGGCTTTTGACTTTATTTGTACTGAACAAGTGCAGGAAACTCTCTTTTTTAAATCTGCTTTTAGCCTTCAGGCTACTGATGTACAGGCTTCAGTAAATTCAGATGAGTAGGATTGATTTCTTAACCCCAAAATATCCCTTTTATAAAAATTGAAACAATGGTTTGATTGTTATTACTAAATTATAAGAGTATATTTGTGTTTTGGCTTTTGCAAAATGGGAGTTGTGTTTAGTTTAATTGGAAAATTGAAGTGAGTTTATTAGTACTCTGAATTAGAAAATCTTCAGTGATTTGATAGTAAAGATGGGATCTGACTTTTTTCTTTTAGGTTGACAATTGCATTTTTTGCGCTGTCTGGACTGGATATGTTGGATTCCTTAGATGTGGTGAACAAAGAGGATATAATAGAGTGGATTTACTCCCTGCAGGTCCTTCCCACAGAAGACAGTGAGTGAGTTTTTAGCATTTTGTTTTTAGTGTGGCTAGTTGTACCTGGTGGAACATGTGTTGGATGAGCATATCTTTGCATTTATTCATAAAGTATTAATATATTTTATTTATCTGTATTTTTCTTGTAATACAACACTCCCATTCTGTTCATATACTACACTTAACAAGTCTAGTCTGTAATCTTTGGGGAGAATAATTTAGAATTGTCTGGGATTAAAAGATTCACAATTGTAGCACCATCCTGTGTTGTGCACTTTCATATTCATGACTGCTTGTTGATTATTTGTATTTGATTTATGTTTGATTAGTTTTGTAGCATTTGCTCTTTTTTTTGTCTCTTCAGTAAAAACCTCTTTGTCATCAGAAAGTTTCTTTTCAGTGTCCTGGTCTTCCCTGTAATGTTTCGCTAGCATTTCTTAAATGATTTCTTAGAGCTCACTCTTACTCTTCAGTCATTTTTATACTTCTTAAAACTTTACAGATTCTGAGCAATTAAATAAATTCTCAAAATTTAGAAATTACGTAATCAACTAAATATACACAAGTTTTATAAACTACATTGTTCACTCTATTAATGTAAAATACCTAACATCAGTTTAACTTATGAATGTTAGAAATTTTAACCTGGAAAAGATCAAGCTAATAAGCTCCCAGGAAATCACACAATTTTTATCATAGGTTACTATATATACTAGGTGATACTAGTTCTGATACTAGGTCTATCAGAATTTTTGAAGAGTCAGCATTTATAAATTAACAGTGTCATTCTTTGGTTGGAGTAATCAAGTGTAAATCTCACCAAGGTGAACTTTGCAAAAATAAGCTAAAGCTTTATTTAGAAAAAAAAGAGGTTTGATCTCTTGGACATAGTTTATGGCTTTCTACTTTGTTATTTTGAAGTTCCCAGTGTTTGTTTTTTTTGTGTGTGTGACTTTTAAAGTCTGTGCCTGTGGACGAAATCTTATTAAAAATGAGAATTTTGCCCTGGCTGTGTGACTCAGTGCATTGAGTGCCAGCCTGCAAACTGAAGCGTCACTGGTTCAGTTCCTGGTTGGGGTGCACGTCTGGATTGTGGGCCAGGTCCCTAGTTGCTGCGTGCAAGAGGTGACCAATCGATGTGTCTCTTGCACATCGATGTGTCTCTACCTCTCTCCCTCCCTTTCCCTCTCTCTAAACATAAATAAATAAATAATGAGCATTTGAACTAGGTCTGTCAGAACTTAATACATAAATATCTAATCACTTTTCACCAGCTACTTGAAGCAGCATATGTGATAAATTGCTTAGTAGTTGTAGATTCTAACATGTTCGCAAGTAGGATTTATTGAATGTTCTGCTAAGAGTACTTTAATAAATTACAAGATATTGTCCTCATTCTCTAGGAGCTTATGGATGACATGAGATCATGATTCTAACCTGCAAATGGAGATAATTTGTATTTTCCCTTTGTGCCAGGATTTTTCTTTTCTTACTAGCTTAACTGGAAGTCTGGGATTTTTTTTTTAAGTTGGATATTAGACAGATGTGAAGATAGTATTACAGATTCTGACTTTTGTTTTTGTACTAAAAACGTATGCCCTATTCAAACTATACACTGTAGTTTCTTAAAGAAATATATCTTATATATTGCAGGTAGGATTTCACACTGTGTTATATAGAGAAGCTATTTGATAAGTTTTTACTAAAATATTGTATTTTATTTGGAAAAATGTTATTGATGTTCATCACCGAAATAGAGTAGTCATTGTTCCTATAGAAAAGTATGGACTGCAATATCTTAGTGAGAGAATTCATACTGTAGGTTACAGTTACCAGAATACTGACTACTTATTTGCCATGCTTCCTATTTTTGTCTTTTCTTATTTTTTTTTCCTCCACTTCTAAGGACTGTTTGCTGGCTCTGTGATTGAGCTATTTTTGTCTGTCTTTAGTATGTGTTACTTTCCCCTACTATTTTATTAGTGAAAATGAGTTTTTTACAACACCTTAATACCCATATTCTTTTTAATGGCTGCCTCCTTTTCTCATTATTTGATCTTTTGTTGTGAGAGATTTGCTGACTGTTTGAACTTTCATATTAATTGCGTTTGCTACATACTCACTAGAATGGCTAATGTGAAAAAGGAGTGGGAAAAAAGTGTTAATGAGAATGTAGCACAATGGAACTCTCATACAATGCTGAAGGAGCTTTATAACCGTCATTTATAACTACCATATGGCCAGTATTTACTAAAGCTGAAAGTAATGTACATTCTATGACTCAGCAGTTCTTCCCTCTAATATATAGCCAAAAGATACTATACACCCTAAGATACTTCAAGGCACTAAAATGTTCATTGCAGTACTTTTCAGAAGAGCACAGAAGTAGGAACTACACAAGCTCCTTGTCATTGGTGTAATTGATAAGTGATGTATTCATATATTTACGTAATAGAATACTGTGCGGTAGAAGGAAAGAAAATTTTACAACTACACGCAAGATTTGAATAAATGTCACACATGTTTTGAGAGAAAGAAGTGCATAGTATATCACTCCATTTATATAAAACACAAAAATAGGCAAAACTAATCTTAACTTTTAAGGAGTGGCCAGAAGGAAGTAGGAGGGGCCTTCGGTACTGTCATGTACTATTTTTTGAGTTGAGTGCTGGTTTTGCAGGTGAGTTTACAGTACTTTGTAGAAGTTCATTGAGCTGTTTAGCTATCATAGGTGCACTTTTTTTTTATAGCTTGATGAAAGTTTCCAAATTTTTTTAAATTAGGGTTGGTACTCACCATCTCTTGAAACCAATCAGAATTCTCTTCTACATTGTACTGTCATCTCCATGGACCCCATTGATTTGAAGCCCATTGCTAATTTTTTTGAAAAATTATTGCCACTTAACTTGCTTAAAATGTTTTTTGCTTACATCTTAATTGTAGACTTCTAGAGGACTGAAAAATGTGTTTGCCTTACATTTGTCTTCCCTCTCAGACATAAAGCATTGTTGTATATCAGCAGTTGATGGATTGTTAAATCACTTGTACCTTCTCCAACTTTACTATTCATCCTTTCTGTATTTTCACATTTAGCCTAGAGCATCCTCTGGCACCTCCAATATTTTCTCATTCATAAGGCATTTGCAGACTGAGGAGAATATGCTTTCAGTGACTCATAGGTCTGTATTTGTCCTACTTTGTGATAGCATATACAATCTTAAAAAACTATTGAGTTGGCCAAAAAGTCTGTTTATTTTTTTATGTAAAATTAAAGACACGTTTTTTATTTTTGCCAATAACATCGTATAATGCTGATCCTAATTAATGTCTTGATTCGATTGCTGTCAACTCATCTGCCTAACCGTGGAGCATCGTCCAGGGAGAAATCTCCAGCACAGAACTTTGCAAACCACTTTTGACACATTTGATCAGTCATAGCAACTTCTCAGTACTCTGCACAAATCCTGTTTTGCATTTCAGTTGTTTTTTTTACCTTTCTTGAAATAATAAAGCATAATATGCTGAACATGTTGTATATTTTCTTCCATCTGCAATATTAAAATGGCTATACAAAAATTGACCAATTTTGATTTTTTTAAATGCACACTGGTGAGACAGCTGTCACAATATAATCTAACAAAATTGTTTGAAGTGAAGTTAGAGACAACTGAGTGCAACTTAGAGCCACTTACAGGAAAAAACCAAATGAACATTTTGGCCAACCCAATAAAATATAAAATGAAACCCAAAGACCACAAAAGAAAATTTGATAGGTTTGACTAAATAAATATTTTAAATGTTTTGTAGTGAAAGATAAAAAGTTAGATAAATGACAGACTTGGAGGAAATTGTAATATATAGAATAGGCAAAATATGAACATTGTATATATTGCCTGCCACAAGTCTGTCTAGACTGAAGAATTCTTAAAGATTGAGAAGAAAATGATATATCACTTTAGAAAATGACAAAATAGCGTGAATAGGTAATTCACAAAAGAAGTACAGATAATCAACGAATACATAAAAAGAGGAATGACCCTACTAAAAATCAGAGATATAATAGAAGAAGTGTTGTTACATTATTTTTTAACTAACATTTCAATTTAGCAAAAAGTTTTAAAAGTTGGCAAGAATGTGGGGGAAAGAGCACTTTATTCCCTTTGTGGAAGTGAAAATTATTAACCTTTTGAAGGGCATTTTAGCAGTACCATTTTCTGCTGTATCTGACACATTCTTATGTGGGTTGAAAAATGGCACCAAAGAACATGTTGACCCAGAACCACAGAATATGACTTTATTTGGAGTAAGGGTCTTTGCAGACGTAGTTAAGGTAATGATCTCGACATCAGTAACTGGTGTCCTTATAAGAGAAGGAAGGGGGAGATTCGAGACACTGAAGAGAGTCAGAGAGGTAAGAGAGGTGTGAATGAATTCTCCCTCAGAGCTGCAGAAAAAAACCAACCCTGCCAACACCTTGATTTTAGACTGCAGGGTTCCAGAAGTGTGAGAAAATAAACTGCTGTTGTTTGCAAGCCATCAGGTTTATGGTAATTTGTTCCTAGCCTGGGGAAGCTAATATATGTGCACAAAAATATATGCAGAAGACTGTTTTGGTATTATTTATTCCAGCAATGAATTAGAAGCAAAATAAATATTCACCAGAAGTGAAACAGTTAAACTCTGGTCTAGTAAAGAATACTATGCAGTAGTAAAGTAATTGAGGTAGATCTATATATGTACGGACATGAAATTGTTCATTGTACATGGGTAGATGATAAATACCAGCATATACAAAGACATTTTGTTCTAATAAGTTGTGAATATAAATATGTAGGAAAAACCCTGAAAGGATACATAGAAAATCTTTGTGGAGGGGAAAGTAGATGGGGATGCAAGAATAAGATACTTTAATTTTAGTCTTTATATCTGCATTGCTTGAATGTTTACAATAAATATGTTTCAGTATTTAAAAATTCAAGTTAAAAAAGTCAGTTCAACTTCTTAAAAACACACAAGAGTAAACATGTAAAAACTAAACTTAAAGTTATTAAGGGTATACATAAATATTGATATTTTGCTCGTGGCAGAAATAATGGTGTATATTATTTAATATTTTATAAATTTCAAAAGCATTGTCAAATACTTCATTAAATTTGTTCTTCCCCTGATCTGCCTTTTCTAAAAGAGGAAAATGAGGCAGGTTAATTAAGAGACCTGCCCCAAGGCCACACACATTAAGTGGTACAGCTAGACTGAAATCCCAGGCTTCTGACTCAAAAGTCCCAGTGCTGCTTTACTGATGAAATATATATGTCCCTAGTGGAGACTGTCATGTGTGGCACTTAAATACATTGTGAATAATTAATCAGAATTAACCCTGGCCTTCAATTTAACTCTGGAGTTGTAAAGACCCCAGTGGTATCCTACTAATCAGTGTGTGGTCAGACCATTAGAGGGTTGGGACCCTTCTCATCAACCTCTGCAAGTGTTTAGGAATCACAAGGGATCAGGCTGGAAATTGTGTGCTCCTTTCTCTGATCAGGAGCACAAGTAGAGAACTTTAGAGCTAGAATAGAGCAGGGAACATTGTAGTCTGTCGTTTTATAAATGAGGATATTAATGTCCAGAGAGATTAATCATTTGTTCACAATAATGTAGCTAGTTAGAATGGAGGCAAATTAGAATACAGTTTTTTGTTTTCTAGTTCTTTGTTATTTTCATTACTGGTATCTGTTTTTTTTTAAATAGATCTCATAAAATATTAGGGTTAAGTGTTTGGGGATGTAAATAAGGTGATTTAATATTAAAAGGTGAGATGCCAGCCCTGGCTGGTGTAGCTCAGTGGATTGAGCTCAGGCCTGCAACACAAAGGATCACGGTTCTATTCCCAGTCAGGGCACACGCCTGGGTTGCAGTGCAGGCCACTTCCCAGCAGGGGACACATGAGAGACAACTGTACATTGATATTTCTCTCCCTCTCTTCTGTTACCCTCTAAAGATAAATAAATAAAATCTTAGTTTTTAAAAAAAAAGGTGAGATGCTTACAATTTTGTTTTTTAGTAGTTTTTAGTCAGATTACTGCCCTTTAAAAATAATATGCTGGCCCTGGCTGGTGTAGCTCAGTGGATTGAGCTCAGGCCTGCAAACCAGAGGATCGCGGTTCAGTTCCCAGTTAGGGCACATGCCTGGGTTTCGGGCCAGTTCCCAGCAGGGGACGCATGAGAGGCAACCATACATTGATATTTCTCTCCTTTTCTCCTTCCCTTCCCCTCTAAAGATAAATAAATAAATTTAAAAAATAATATGCTTAAAATATAAACAGTTTCCTGTGGCTAAATTGAATATGTTGCAAGTTTAAAAAATTGTAGAGAAACTTTTAGGAGCATTGTGATCAAGAATTTTTTGCAGATTTTTTTGGTTTGTGTTCCCTACTGTCCCTAGTCATGTTAGAGAAAAAAAGTGCAGTTAAGCTGCCACCATCAAATACAGGCACAAGACAAAGATTGGTTGGGAAGGAGAAAGGTCTTTAATAAAATGTTGCACAACATGGGAAAATGGAGGACTCCCAGGCTCCTCTCTTCTGCAAAACACATGTAAAACCTGTTTGTCCCCCAAAAGGCTGAAACCCAAACTCAGGCTCAGAAATCCCACTTCATCCTTATCTGTCTGCCCTTCTGGAGCCCAAGGCTGCTAAGCAGACAGCTCTCTGGCTTCAGGCTCCCTTCCTTGAATCCCCGGGTCCTGATCTGTAGCTTCTCATACGGTGGGCGGTCCAGAGCCTCTGCCAGCCTCTGTACCTGGCCATGCAGGGGCTGTGTGGATCCCAGAGGAAAAGAACAGCAACTCTCTGCCCTCCCTTCGTTTAAATCCGTCTATAGCTAACCCCTCCTTTTTTCAGATTAGACTGGAAGGTCAGCACCGCCCCCCTGCCCTCACATTAACCTTTGGGTACACATGTTGGTGTGACCTGTGGTTTCTCTTCAAATCAGGAACCAGAAGAGGATAGGAGGGATTTTTCCTTCATCCCACTCTAGCCTTGTGCGAACTCCATGCAAGGGCCGCAGCCTCCACCACCTCTGCAAAGGTTGGGGAAATGGGTCCTCAGATGCTGCTCTACATTGGTTACTGTGGCCGTGTAACACTTGTTTACCCTTTACCAGGGATGCAGCCTCTCCTGTGCTTCCCCAGGAGCCTCCCCTTTGCCCAGCCATCTGGCCATGTGTCCCTGTGTCTGTGAGTGTGGTGGGCCACATCACAAACCTCTAATTCTAAATTCTCAGTTTACTGTGTTGTTAGATAAAACACTGTTAAATCTCTAATATTTATGAAAGAAACTCTTCCACCTGCCTTTTCCTTAATTGGTCTAGGTTCAATTCTAAAAGTAATCTGTGAAATTTAGAAAATGTTATTTAAAAACTTTTAAGCTATAGAATTTTGCATATACCTTGTCTATATCTCCCTTGGAGACATAGGGATGGAGACATCCTGGAAAGGGTTGTATAACATGTGTCCTTTTACTAGCAAATCTTGTGTTTTCTTTTTTTTTAATATAATTCATTGATTATGCTGTTACAGTTGTCCCAATTTTTCCCCATTTGCTGCCCTCTATCCAGTAGCCCCATTCCTTCTAGCAGTCCCACCCCTTAGTTTATGTCCTTGGGTCATGCCTAGGAGTTCTTTGGCTTCTCCATTTCCTATACTATTCTCAATGTCTCCCTATCTATTTTGTACCTGCCCATTATGCTTTTTAATCCCTGTACCTTTTCCCCCATTTTCACCCTTCCCCCTCCTAGGTGATAACCATCCAAGTGATCTCTGTATGTATGATTCTGTTCTTGTTCAGGGTGTTTGCTTAGGTGTTTTTGTTTGTTTGTTTGTTTGTTTTTAGATTCAGTTGATAGTTGTGAATTTGTTGCCTTTTTAATGTTCATAGTTTTGTTCTTCTTCTTTAATAAGTCCCTTTAACATTTTATGTAATAATGGCTTGGTGATGATGAACTCCTATAGTTTTACTTTATCTGGGAAGCACTTTCTCTGCCCTTCCATTCTAAATGATAGCTTTGTTGGATAGAGTAATCTTGAATGTGGGTCCCTACTGTGGATCCCAGTCCCTTTTAACCTGCAGTTTCTTTTGAGAAATCAGCTGAGTCTATGGGAATTCCATTGTAGGTAAGTCTGCTTTTCTCTGGCTCCTTTTAAAATTTTCTCTGTATCTTTAACCTTTGGCATTTTATTTATGTTCAGGGTGGGGCAACCTGCTTCACTTGTGGCTCTGTGCAGGGGGAGGGCTCAGAAAGGGGACAGTACCACTGCCTGCCTGGCTTCTGGAGGTTTGCCTGGCACTCACCGTTTCCAGTCACTTACTCTCTGTATGTGACTAGTGGCCTTTCAGCTGTTGCCCTGGTGCTGAATCCCAGAGGAGTTGGGTCTGCGTAAATTCTAAGCCCGTGTAGGCCCTTTAAGCAGGGTCTCCTGAAAATCCAACAATTGTTCTATTGTTCCAGCCCCACTGGTTTTTACAGGTAGAAGTTATGGGAATTTATCTTCCTGATGCTGGATTCCTGGACTGTGTAGTCTGACCTGGGGCTGGGATCCTTCACTCCTGAGGTATCCCTCCCAATTTTTATCTGCCACATGTGAATATGGGACTGCTTATTTCACTGCCTTTCCATGTCTCTTTGCCATCTCTGCCCCTCAGACCCATCTGGATGAATGTGGCTTCTTGAAATCCTTGGTCGTTGGACTTCCATACAGTTCTATTTCTGGCTCTTCTGGGTGTTACTTGTTTTGAGGTGTGGTTATAAATTTTTCTGTAGTTGTGCAAGGAGGCAAAGGATGTTTACCTACATCTCAGTCTTGACAGGAAATCTGAAATCTTGTGTTTCTTATGACCTATGAAGAATTATTTCTAGTCATAAAATATAAATATCAAATTTTACATAGAAATTGTCAAATTATTATTCACTTGAATTGTTTGCTCAGTGCAAAAATGGAACTTTTAAAATTGGGATTAGGAAGTTAGGAACATGACCAAATAAGGTTTTGAGTTATATTTAAGCAGCATGACCACCATTAATAGTGTGGTGGTACTTTAGCCTGAGTTGTCCTTTATTAGAGGCCCTTTAGTATACCTTTCAATGTATTTTTATTTTATCTTTAACAATAACATTTTCTCTTAAGAGAGGGGAAATATACTTTGTTATGAAAAGCAATTCCACTAATTAAAAAATCTTTTAAAACTCATTAAATTTTTATATTCTATAGGTTTATAACTTTTATTTTTTAAAGAATCTAGATGCACTGCCTTTACAGTGCTTGACGTATAGTTTGTGTTTATTATGAGCTTAATAGTAAAACTTTTATGTTTTAAAGTGAGATATGACCCAATTATTAGGCAGGAGTTAGCTTTGTAGCTTAATAATTGTCTTTCATGTACAGGCATGCAAATAAAGGGATTGTTTTTCCTTATAGTTGATACCTAAACGTGGTATATTCTCTAACAACACATCCTTCTACATACTCAGCATATACACATATATACATATTACATCCACATTCATATTACCAGTTTTGCTGTTGCTTCTTCCCATTTACCCAATTTTATTTTCTGAAGTAATATGGATTTTTACGATATATTACTCTCTAAATTACGTCTGCCTGTTTGATTTTATGGCTGTACCAGGGTGGAGGATGCATCCATCCGATTAGCAGTTCTCAGTTCAGTGTATCACACAGGGATTATTTTCTCTTTTTACATGTGATTATCCAAGCCCAACTCTTAGGGCTTTTATGTGGGCTTGTGTTAGGACCCAAGAGACATCTGTGTTTTTTTCCAGCTCTGTGATTGAGTCTGTTAGGCTGTCAGAACTCTTTCAGGGTTTGTCTTTTGTTTGGTAGGTTGGTGGTTGTTTTTTTCTATTACTGAATAGGAACACTAGGTGGTGCCATCTAATAATCTCCAAGAAGTTTAAACTGAGTATGCATCCAGTTGTAAATTTGGAATAAATGGCAAGTTTATACTAAACAGTTGGTCAGTAACAAAAAAGGATCTAGAACCCTAACTTGTCATCTAGTATCTATTTTGTTTATTCTGTTCTGGGCTTTAATGGTTAAGTACCCTTTGCTTAATTATAAACATAATGCCCATATTTTGGTATCTTACTCTTGACTGTATACATTTCTTCATGTTGCTACGTACTTTCCCATAATAATTACTTTAAAAGCAGTATAATGTTCCTTTTGAGGAGATGCAGTATGTTATATTTAATCTGTCCAACAATCCCTATGTGGTACACAGTCAGAATTGAGAACCACTGATTTGGTAGAAAGTTTTAAATTTGTAAGGTTTCCTAAATTGTTCAAAGAATTAATGTATAAGCTACCATTCTGTGTATTTTAGGGTATGTAAAGCTGTGCCCAGCTGTGTTGAGCACAGTGCCCAATTTAAAGGATAGAAGAGTGGCTGGAGCTCCAGGTTGGTCAGGCCTGACTGGGCCCGAGGTGGACATGAGCAGGGTTGGACCAAGATGGCAGTGCAGGCGGTTCATCTTGAGTTGCATGCTTTCCTAGTTTGTCTCAACTATGCTCTGAGCACAGAGAAGGAGCAGGTGATGGGATTGTGTATAGGGGAGTTGAATGATGATACAAGGAATGACTCTAAATTTACATGTGCCAGAACTAAAATTAGCACAGTTGCTGAAAAGGTTGACACTGTCAGAATTGTTCATGTTCATTCTGTCCTCAACTTGCCACGTTCTGATAAAAGGAAGGATCGAGTCTAAATTTTTCCAGAGCAGCTATCTACAGCCTCAACAGAGGCGGAGTGGTTGGCTGAACTAACAGGTCACCCCAAGAGAATTGTGGGCTGATATCTTTCCCATCCTCATATAACTGTTTGGCCTTCACATGTTGATGTTTGCACACAAGCCATGTACCAGGTGATGGATCAAGGCTGTGTAGGACTTATTTTTTCCTGTTTCATAGAAGATAAAAACACAATAATTGGCTGGGTACTCTACACTTACCTTCAATCTATTCAGGCTCAAAAGAACTCAGAGTGTGAGAGAACTGAAATCCCAATCCATATTGTACCTCATGTAACCATTGGGAAAGTGTGCCTTGAATCAACAGTTGAGCTGCCCAAGATCCTGTGGCCAAGAGGAGCAGGCTGCATATAGAAGGATTCACGGTCTTACACATCTGAACTCAGTAACCAAGATCCAGAATGGCTCAGTGTTTACCAAGAATCTGTGCAGTCAGATGTCAGCAGTCAGTGGGCCTGTCCTGCAGTAGCTGGAGGACAGACTGGAGCAAAACCAACAGCATTTACAGGAGTTGCAACGAGAAAAGGAAGAGCTTACGCAAGAACTTTCTTCTCTAGAGTAAAGTGGGAGACAAACTGGGGGGAAATGAAAGTATCCACATATAAAATTAAATAAGCCAGGTCAATTTTAAGAAAAAGTTGGAAAGACTCAGATTACCTGACTTTAAGACTTACTGTAAAGCAAGAGTAATCAAGATGGTATGGTACATGACCAGCTGATTTTTGACAAAGGTGCAAAAGCAATTCAATGGAGGAAGGATAGTCTTCAACAGATGATGCTGGAGTAATTGGACACACAAAGGCAAAAAAAATGAACTTTGACATAAAATGTATGCCTTATATAAAAATTAATTAAAAATGTGTCATGAACTTAGATATAAGATATAAAACTATAAAAATTTTAGAAATACCTCTGGCTGGTGAGACTTGGTGGATTGAGTGCTGGCCTGCGAACCAAAAGTTGCTAGTTCAGTTCCCAGTCAGAACATATGCCTGGGTTGCCAGCCAGGTAAGAGGCAACTGATTAATGTATTTTTTGCATATTGATGTTTCTTTCCCTCTCCTTCTCCCGCCCTTTCCCTCTCTCTAAAATAAGTAAATAAATAAAATCTTTAATAAATAAAAATTTACTAAAAAATTTAGAGATAAAATTATGGACAAATTTTTATTGTCTTAGGCTAGGCAAAAAGTTCTCAGCCTTCACCCCAAAGCACAGTTCTAAAAAGAAAAGTTAGTAGGTTGGACTTTATCAAAATGAAAAACTGTTCTGCAGAAAATTTAAGAGGAGTAAATTATTGAGAGAATTATTTGCAAACCATATATACAATATATAACAATCTACAATATGTAACAGTAAAAACCAACAATCTAATCAGAAAATGAGCAAAGTATATAAATAGATATTTCACTAAAGAGAAGAGCAAGTAAGCACAAGAAAAGATGTAAGTTAAACATATGTATACCATATGACCCAGCAGTTTAACTCCTAGACATTTATCAGAGACATGAAAACCTGTGTTGGCAAGAAAACTTGTACATAAATGTTCTTACCGCCTTTGTTTATAATAGCCCCAAACAGGAAGCAACCCACATGTCCTGCAATTGAGTTAAACCAACCATGGAATATTGTTCAATGAAAACAAATACTCATATAACTTGGATGGACCCGAAGGGTATCATGATGATTTTTTTTTTTAAGTATAACACTCTCGAAATGACAAAATTATAGAAATAAAGTACAGATTAATGGTTGCCAGGCACAGGGACTGGAGGGGTAGAGAATGTGTGTGACTATTAAGGGATTGCACAAGGAGTTCCTTTGTGCTGGTAGAACAGTTCTGTATCTTGATTGCGGTGTTAATTAAATGAATTTGTATCTGTGCTAAAACTACATAAGCCTACATACACCCACAAATGAATGCGTGTAAAATTGAAATAAGTTCTGCAATCTAGTAAGGAGTATTGTACCACTTCCAGTATGTTGGTTTTGAAGTAGTACTATACTTACATAGGATTTTATTACTGGGGGATACTGGGTGAAGGGTACATGGGACTCATTGTACTACTTGCAACTTCCTGTAAGACTATAATTACTGCAAAATAAAGTTATACGTATTAAAATAGTAGAATAGTAAAAGCTAGTTACTGTGAATTAGTCATGTTCCAGTCATAAGATATGTGAAGCTTGGGGAAGGATTCACAGGAACAAGTATAAAGGACACATGGACAACAACTAAGGGGGGTGGAAATGGGAGGGAGGTGGGGAGCACTGAGGGGGGTGGGCTGGGATGGGAGTAAAAGAAAACTATACTTGAATAATAACTAAAATTTTTTAAATGCTTAAATAAATAAAGATATGTGAAGCTAGTTCCTCAACGCCTATTTTTCAATAAACTTGATTTTTTTTCTACTAGTTATACATGTCCAGCCTGTTGATACATTTCTACCTGATACATCAATCATGCTGATTTTTTAATTGAGGGTGTGACCACTTTTTATTTTACATTTAAAAAAATTTACTCCAGCTTTATTGAGGTATCACTGATACGACATATAAGTTTAAGGGGTACAACATGATGATTTGATACATGTATATTTTATGAAATGATTACTACATACAGTTAGTTAATACCTCTTTTTCCTCACAAAGTTACCCTTTGTTGTATCTGTGTGCTGATAACATTTAGGACCTACTCTCTCAATAACTTTCAAGTATACAATGCAATACTGTTAACTGTAGTAATATGCTATAGATTAGATCCCCAGAACTTAAAACTTTGTATGCTTTGGCCAATATCTCCACACTTCTTCCCCTCCAGCCCCTAAAAACCACCATCTACTATTTTTATGGTTTCAGCTTTTTTATATGTCACATGTAAGTGAGAAGAGTATTTGTCTTTCTCTGTATGAGTTCTTTCACTTAGCATAATGCCCTCAAGGCACATTCATATTATTGCAAAAGGCAGGATTTCCTTTTAATTGATGGCTGAATGATATTCCTCTGTGTATGTGTGTGGCATTTTTTTTCTTTATCCATCCATCTGTTGATGGTTAAATGTTTTTAAAAGTATTTTATTGATTATGCTATTACAATTGTCCTATTTTTTCTCCCCTTTGTTCCCCTCCGCCCTGTACCACCCCCTGCCCCATTAGCATTCCCGCACCTTAGTGCGTGGCCATGGGTTGTACATAGCAGTTGTTTGGCTTCCACATTTCTCATACTATTCATAACCTTCCCCTATCTATTTTCTACCTACCATTATGCTTCTTAGTCCCTGTACCTTTTCCTTTGTCTCCCTCCTCCTTTTCCCCACTAATAACCCTCCTTGTGATTTCCATTTCTGTGATTCTGTTCCTGTTCTAATTGTTTGCTTTTTTGTTTTTGATTTCTTAGGTTCAGTTGTTGATAGTTTTGAGTTTTTTGTTATTTTACTGTTAGTATCTTTTATCTTTTTCTTAGATAACTCACTTTAACATTTGATATAATAATGGCTTGGTGATGACAAACTCCTTTCACTTGACCTTATCTGGGAAGCACTTATCTGCCCTTCCATTCTAAATGGATTATGCTTTGCTGAGTAGTGTAATCTTAGATGTAGGTCCTTGCCTTTCATGACTTGGAATACTTCTTTCCAGCCCCTTCTTGCCTCCAAGGTTTCTTTTGCGAAATCAGCTGACAGTCTTATGGGAACTCCTTTGTAGGTAACTATCTCCTTTTCTCCTGCTGCTTTTAAGATTCTCTCCTTATCTTTAATCTTCAGTAATTTAACTATGATGTGTCTTGGTGTGTTCCTCTTTGGGTCCAAATTGTTTGGGAATCTCTGAGCTTCCTTGACTTGCATGACTATTCCCTTTGCCAGATTGGGGAAGTTTTCTTTCATTAATTTTTCAAATAAGTTTTCCATTTCTTGCTCTTCCTCTTCTTCTGGCACCCGTATGATTTGGATGTTGGAACATTTAAAGTTGTCCCAGAGGTTCCTAAGCCTTTCCTCATTTTTTTGAATTCTTGTCTATTCATTCTGTCCCGATTTAATATTTATTTCTTCCTTCTGATCCAGATCATTGATTTGAGTCCCAGTTTCCTTCCCTTCACTGTTGGTTCCCTGTATATTTCCTTTATTTTCATTGTTCATAGCCTTCACTTTTTCTCCATTTTGATACCATACTTAACCATTTCTATAAGCATCCTGATTACCAGTGTTTTGAACCGTGCATCTGATTGGTTGGCTATCTCTTCATCCCTTAGTTCTATTTTTGTAGTTTTGATCTGTTCTTTAATTTAGGCCTTTTTGTGTGTGTGGTTTTTTTTTTTTGGTCTCAGCATGCCTGTTGTGTAGTAAGGGGCAGAGCCTTAGGTATTCACCAGAGCAGTGCAACCCATGTACTATGTTGTAGCTCTGCATGTGGGGGGAGGGGTCCAAGAGGGAACAGTGCTGCTCACTCAGCTGTTGGCCAGCTTTCAGTTACTTCCCCTGCTACTCCCAAGCAAAGGGGGCCCTTCTTGTACTGATTCCTGGGTGGGTGGTTTTGTGTATGCTCTAGGACCCAGTGGGTCTCTCCAACAAACTCTCCTGTGAGTCTGGGACCACAGGTTTTTACACTCAGAGGTTTTGAGGCTTTATTTCCCCACACTGGAGCTCTGGGTTGTGCAGTCTGTCTCACTTCCCAGTTGTTACTCCCAGTTTATCCACATGCAAATGTGGGACTGCCAGGTCTGCCAGCCACTGCCTTCCCCTGCCTTCCCATGAGTCCTTTCTCCCCTGGCTGCCCATCTCCACCCCTCCTCCCAGTCTGGATGAGTGTTTCTTCTTTAACTTCTTAGTTGTTGGACTTCTATACAGTTCGATTGTCTAGCGGTTCTGGTTATTTTTTATTTTTAAATTTGTTGTTGTCTTTTTGGTTGTGCAAGGAGGCAAAGTGTTATCTACCTTGCCTCCATTTTTGCCGGAAGTCTCCTGTTGATGGATATTTAAGTTATGTCCTTTTCTGGTTACTGTTAATAATGCTCGAATGGACATGAGAGTACAGATATCTCTTTGAGGTAGTGATGTCATTAGCTTTGGATAAATACCCAGAAGTGGGATTGCTGGATGGTATAGTGGTTCTATTTTTAATTTTTTGAGGACCCTCCATACTGTTTTCCGTAGTGTCTATACCACTTTACATTTCCACTAACAGTGCAGAAGTGTTCACTTGTCATTAATAAGTTCCTGGTTAGGAACTTATTAATAAGTTCCTTGTCATTAATAAGTTCCTATATTAAGTTCCTGGTTATATCTTAAAAGTGAAAATTTTTAGATAGAAAAAAATTTTAGTAAAATTTTGAATGAGTAGAGACTAAATGGGAACTTAACTGTGTTCTATATACTTCAAAGCAAAATGGGTAATTGGACTCATAACGAGGTCTGTCCAGTGCTAAACTACAAAGTACATATATTTTTATGACTATAGATCAGTTTATACTTTTAGCTTACTCCCCTGTGAAGAAGCTATGAGTTAAAGTAAAAAGAAACTGGATGGGATAAGGATTCTAGATCCTTTCGTGTTACCAGCAGTTACCTTGAACATGTTACTTGTGAGCTTTTGTTTTCTGTTCTGTAAAATGAGAGACTAAAGATGTTGATCAGATAAGGAAAATATGAAAACTTTTTATACACAGTAAAGTGGGTTGTAAAATAAAGGTACATGGTAGAAAATCATTATTTTGTCCTGACTTGTTTGGAAATCAAATAAGCAAATTTCCATAAAGCTCCTTGAACAGACCTGGCACATGGTAAGCATTCAACATTAGCTGCTATGAAAATGGAGGTAGTGATGACAAAGCTTTGGTACTAAAATAATTCTGTTTCTGAGAGATGTAATTGAACTGCTTTAGCATCTGTACAAAAAAGTAAAGGATACTTTAAATAAGTCTGTGTTTTTATTTTCTAGGATCAAATCTAAATCGCTGTGGTTTCAGAGGCTCTTCATACCTGGGTATTCCATTCAATCCATCAAAGGTCAGGATTGGGAGAAAGGAGGAGGGAAGTGGGGAGATTTGAGTGAGAAAGAGTATTTAAAAAGGATACCATAAGAACCAGGCTTCCACATTTCAATACAGCTCCATACTGTCTAATGCATATTACAAACTGGAACTCTTTAAGTGAAAGCTATACCACCTTACTTCCTGGAAGAATGCGCAATACGCATACACAAAAATTATGTCTCTCTTATGTCCTGTGTGTGTTTGTAAATTATTGGTGATTTCCTGGAGAAAATGAAATTAAATCACTCAAGTGCTTGATAACTTGCAGTCTAAAAGTCCATGCACTTACATGCAATTAGAGAGGGACTTTATAAATGGTTCTCATTTCTTAGTTAAAAAACAACAACAACAAAACACTTACAACAGCAATAGCGAAAGACCTAAGTAGTGATGAATTTGTTGACCGTGGCAATAGGCAGAATATCTTCAAGGTTTCTTCCAGAGGCTTTGGTACCAGCACACACAGGTGTAGAAAACAGTGAGTCCTAGCAAAGTAAGGAGCTTTTTTCTTTAAAGAAGCAGGCCCAGAACAAGCTTTGTAGTGTTTCATCTGCGCACAGAGTACCAATTTTTTTCTACAGTGGCAAGAACAACTTCATCATTTCGTCAAGAGGTTTCACAAAATAGAAACTTTTTCTTTGATGAGATCGGTTTGCTTCTATAATGGTTACAAGCTATTATCTGGTGACATTCAGTGTCTCAAGGTTTATATCCAGTTGCAATCTGAGGACAAACAGCATGCTGCCAGTTTTTCTGCTTCAAAATTTAGGAATAGTAATTTTGGAGAAGGTGACATGATTTGATAGAGACACTGCTTAAACTTTTTTCCTCTGCCTTAAGCTGTAGACCGATTTGCCTATGTCACAGTCATGAATTTGCCATGGCGTTTTCAATCTTGTATGCCCATTGCTTTTAGCAGGAAATCTGAAAACAAAGGATTTGTAAAATACAAATACATATAAATTTGAGGTTTGTTTTTCTCAATCAGATAGCTATACAAATTAGTATAGTAAATTACCTATTTACTGAAATTATTTAATAAAATAAGTTTTTATTTCATTTTACTAATTAAGATTGTATTCATTTTAAATTCAGAATCCTGGAACAGCCCATCCTTATGACAGTGGCCACATAGCAATGACCTACACTGGCCTTTCATGCTTAGTTATTCTTGGAGACGACCTAAGCCGAGTAAATAAAGAAGCTTGCTTAGCAGGTTTGAGAGCCCTTCAGCTGGAAGATGGGAGGTACGGGTCATTCCTTCTTACTTTTTAAAAGAAAAAATTTTTTTAACTGCAAAAAAATGAATCTAATTCTATACTAGAACTTTAATGTTTATTATAAAATCTCATTAATCTGAATTTTTATTCCTTTGGTAATAAATAGGAGAACAGCATGAGCATTGAATATTATATTCTAGTATAGATAGTTTTCTTGATATTTTTAAAGGACAGAAGAGGAAGTTAATGAGTTTATTAATATTTGACAGCTTGTGCAATGTATCTAACTAAAGAAGAATTTTCCTGGAGTTTTAAGGTGACACTTTTTAAACCTGGAGGTGATATAGCAGTAGTGTTTCTGTCTAAAGAAAAGACTGCAGACAAATTCTGCTATGTTCTTATTTCTCTGTTGCATCTAGTGTTATCTCTATTTTCCTGGTGGTATTTTTAAAATGCTGCTCTTGATGAGGGGAAAATTAACATCAACATATAAGCTAAATTGCCATTAATTGGAAATACTATAAATCTAAATATTTTCCTCAGCAGGCACATGTGACTAATTTCTCAGTACTTCAACATAGTCTTTGTTTACTGCTGTCTTTGTTTATAAACAAAGGAATAGATAAGAGATACAGTATATTACCTCTGTAAAACTAATTAAGTAGATGAAAAATTAAATTAAAACACTATGATCAATTAATTTATGGTTATCTATATATAGTAAGAAGAAATGTCACATAGCAAAACCTGGAACTTTTTTCTTTTTTTGGTCATTGTGTCATAGCTGTTTCAGGCTGAGAACAAAACTTTGGTGGCATTTGGGAGAAGTAACTGTGGTAGTATGTAAAGCTACCCAGAAATCAGAACTTCGGAATAATGATTGAGAAATTATTTTAGATTATTCAAGTTAATAGTTCTTTATTGAATAATGCAAGTAGTATATGGTTTTTAACCCATATTTGGTTTTTAAAACTGTATTCGTGATAGAATAAAATGATAAAACAGTATTATTAGTAAATCTCATTGTTGTTATTTTCAGTTTTTGTGCAGTACCCGAAGGCAGTGAAAATGACATGCGATTTGTATACTGTGCTTCCTGTGTTTGCTATATGCTGAACAACTGGTCTGGCATGGATATGAAAAAAGCTATCAGCTATATTAGAAGAAGTATGGTGAGTTATGTTGCTAAATTGACTTTTTTAATGTTGTTATTGGTATATCAGGGCTGCAGTTTAATGCATGGCTCATCTCTTCCAGCAAGAATATGAAATAAGAGCAAAAAAATTGCTTTTTGAGTACGTCGTATATCCGTATAACCATATAGAAATAATAATTCAAGGACAGATTGACTGTTTGACCATTAAAATTTAAATGTGATCTGATGGTATCTAAAGAAACAATGTCTTTTTCAGAAGATTTGTCTGTATTAGAGGCAGAAAAAAATAGTAAAATCTCAAAGGCAAATATTGATAGTCTATCCTAGCAGGGACCAGTGGGGAGCCTTAGCCAATCATAAGGGGAAATTATGGCATCTTTGGTGAGATTATTCTTATATTGTATGTGAAGTGTGAGTTCCTTAAGCCATTTTGACTTGCAAGACCCAAGTGTAACCAGGTTGACTGGACTGACAATAGATTTTTTTAATCACTTTTGGTTTCTTACTCATTTGTTTTAGTCTAAGGTTTATTTTAAGGAGAATACCAACCATATTATTTTTTCATAGAATCTTTTTATTGACAGTTGTAAGAAAATCTTAGTCTCAGCTAGAATTATCCTTTGCTCTACTGTGTAGTCTCATATAAAACTGGAGAAATTAAAGTGTTGCTTCCCAGGTTTAGTATTTTCCAAATAAGAAATTTTTTACTTTTATAAATTACAGTATTTAAGACTGTTAATTTCACTTTTTTACTAGTCAGAATTTTAAAATGAAGATATAAATTCTTAGGAAAATGGAATTATTTTTAACTGAATATGCATGTAAATCAAAGTTCATAGAAGGTATAGATAGGACAAATTTTTAAAAAGCTTTGGAGGCAGAAAGAACAAACCTTTAAAGGAGTTTTAAAAGGAAAATAGATTTATGTTATGTACAAGAGTGGGTGATATGAATTTTGGCATGAATACTAAAGAAGTAATTCTATATAGTCTTGGTGCATTGTACCAGTAATGTTAACTTGGATCACTTGGTAAAGTTGGTGTATGCCAGATTTTTCTTTGCACAATTAGCATTTTTCCCTTTGTAATTATTCAGCATCTCATTATGAGATATTTGGAGACTATAATTTTTAACTACTAGTCAATACTAGCACTAGTATTATGCATTTATGATTTTCCAGTTCTATCATTCCTTCTGTAATAATCAATTGAAATTCTGTTACCAGAAGTTTTTCCTTTGCCCCTATCTACACTTCACTGGATTCTAGATTCTTGTTGTATTCAAAGTTAGTATTCAAGGCTGTTATCTGTTACCATTATTTATTTTGCTGCTCACATTGTCCCAGATTTAGCCAGTGAGAAACCTTTCAGCAGGCTTTTTTTCCTTTTGACATGCCTGCTTCATTCTTTAAGCATCTCCTTGCTTTCTGGCACAAGATATTTCCAGGTTCATCATTTACTTTCCTAGCCTCAGCCCTGGACTCGGTTAAATCTTCAGGGAGCACTGGTTTTTCTTATTGGAGGGTGTTATTTAGAAACCAGGATTTGGGCACTGGGTGTGCACATCGGTAAGGGGGTATCATTGCTTCTAACTCCTTCCTTCCCCAGCAGGCAGAACTAGAAAATGTATGTATGTATATATGTATGTATGTATGTATGTGTATGTATGTACACAGATACCCCCTTACAGATTTTTGTATCTATTTCTATATCTACTTCTATATTAAAAACCAGGAGTCCATACTGATTGATACCTCACATTTCAGTCCAACATCACAAGGTCCATTTTAATCTTTTTTCATTTTAACTCCCTTCTCTGACACTGATAAACAGGGCTCCATTATCCAGAATGACTTTTTGTTTTAAATCCTGAGGTTATATATTCAAAATATATTTAAGAAAGACTTAGCCCCAGTTTGTGTGGCTCAGTTGGTTGGAGCATTGTCCTGTAAACTGAAAGGTCACAGATTCAATTCCTGGTCAGGGCACATACCTGGGTTGCATTTCTGTCCCAGGTTGGGGTGTATATATGAGAAGCTCACATCCACATTTCTCTCCCACTCTCTCCATCCTTTCCCCTCTCTCTAAAATCAATAAGCATGCCCTCAGCTGAAAATTGGAACAAAGGGGGAAAAAGCTTAGTTTCCTTCTTTTATTTCCCCCTTTAGTATTCTGTTATTTATTGGAAAAAACAATTAAGTTTGTTTCTGTTTGGGTTTCTTTTTAGGACATCCCCCACCCCTACATACACACACATACACTGTGTTGATTTTATATATTTCTGTGAAATATTAACCTGGTTCTGAAAGTCAGAACTATACAAAAAGGTATATCCAGAGATTGTAACTCTTGGGGGCCTCCCGTCCTGTCAGTATTCCACCCCTATTTTTAACCATGTTATTTACCACCTTATTCCTATTCACTCTGTGGGCAACCGTTCTTATTAATTTTTAGGTTGTCTTTCCTGTACTTTTTGATGAGCAGATACATATATTTTTATTTCTCCTTCAATTTCTTACTAAAAGGTACTGTACCCTAAATGCTTTTTTGCAATTTGCTTTTTTCACTTAACAATATAGCTTGAAAATTATTCCATATCAGGTCATGGAGATTTTCCTCTTTTTCTTTTTCTTTTCTTCTTTTTTTTTTTTAAACAATAATAGTATTCCATTGTGTACAAGTGCCATAGTTTTTTTTCAACTATTCTACATACAGAATACATATTTTCCAAGTACAATGTTGAAATTAATAACCTTCTGCATATATGCTTATGTATTACTGAAGATACATCTTTAGAGTAAATGCCTAGTAGTTGAATTACTTGATCGAGACAAATGCATGTGTAATATTGTTAGATGTTGCCCATTTTCTCTCCAAAAAATATGAGCTAATGTATGTTCCCATAAATTTAGAACAGTGCCCATTTCCATATAGCCTCACAGATTAAATATATTTTCTCCAGTTTTTACCAATCTGGTGGGTGAAAAACGATATCCCAATGTATTTTTAATTTGCATTTATTTTATTAGGAGTAAGAGTGACCATTTTCTTAACTCCAGGCCTATATAAAACAAGGCCTTAAGCCAGATTTGCCTGCATTCCTGGTTTGGTGACCCCTGCTTCTAGTCCATTATTTGGTTTTTTGCTGTAGATATTCCAAATTTATGTATGTTCTTTCTTTGCTTATCTTTCATATCAACCACTTTCTCTTTGACCCTTGTTTACTTCTTTATCTCAAGAGAATTTTTATTCTCTTGGCTATTCTGTCTTTCTTTAATGATTGTGTTTTCATTTGAGACTATTATTCTTTAGGCATCCTGTAATTTAGTCTTCATTTCTCAGCTTATTTGGTCTTTTTCTTCTTTTTATTCTCTGAAATCATTAATTCTCTATTTCTTTTTACTGATTTTTTTTTCTGTTTTTCGTTTAGAATTTTCTTTCTGTATTTCCAGTTGCTTTTCTGAGGACATGTAATTGAGTTTGGGGTGCTGTATGAGTTTTCTTCTGTTTTATCACTGTTTGGGGAGGTAGAAGTAGATTTTCATATACTAACATGTTTTCATTTAAATTGCTGTGCCTTTAATTTAATTAGTTTGCATAGACTTGTCTTTTCTTGTTTACTCATTTAGTATATTATTTTTCCTTACAAGAATTTTTAGTTTGCCAATTCTTCAATGCAAACAAAGTTTGATTTCTTTTTTATTTTATATAACCATTTTATTTTAAAGTGTATTTTATTGATTATGCTATCACAGTTGTTCCATTCTTTTTTTTCCTCTTTCTCCCCTCTGCCTGGTACCCTCATTCTCTCCAGCAATTTAGTGCCCACCTTAGTTCATGTCTATGGGTCATACATACAAGTTCTTTGGCTTCTCCATCACTTATACTGTTCTTAACCTCCCCCATTCTCCCCATCACCAGCCCACTGACATCCCTACAAATGATCTGCATGTCTATGATTCTGTTCCTATTCTAGTTGTTTGCTATTTGTTTGGGGGTTTTTTTTTAGATTTATTGTTGATAGTTGTGTTTATTCTCATTTTACTGTTCATAGTTTTGGTCATCTTCTTTTTCTTAGTTAAGTCCCTTTAACATTTCATATAATAAGGGCTTGGTGATGATGAACTCCTTTAACTTGACTGCACTTTATATCTGGGAAGCACTTTATCTGCCCTTCACTTCTAAATGATAGCTTTGCTGGATAAAGTAATCTTTCCTTTCTTGACTTTGAATACTTCTTTCCAGCCTCTTCTTGCCTCTAAGGTTTCTTTTGAAAAATCAGCTTGTAGTCTTATGGGAATGTCTTATAGGTAACTGTCTCCTTTTCTCTTGCTGCTTTTAAGATTCTCTTCATATTTCTAACCTAGGGTAATGTAGTTATGATGTGCCCTGGTGTGTGCTTCCTTGTGTCCAACTTCTTTGGGACTCTCTAAGCTTCCTAGACTTCCTGGAAGTCTGTTTCCTTGGCCACGTTGGGTAAAGTCTCCTTCATTATTTTTTCAAATAAATTTTTCATTTCTTGCTCTTCTTTGTCTGGCACCCCTGTGTTTTGGATGTTGGAACGTTTAAAGTTGTCCCAGAGGTTACTAAGCCTCTCCTCATTATTTTGAATTCTTGTTTCTTCATTCTGTTGTGGTTGAATGTTTATTTCTTCCTTCTGGTCAAAATCATTGATTTGAGTCCCAGTTTCCTTCTCTTCACTGTTTGTTCCCTGTACATTTTTTTTTATTTCACTTTGGATAGCCTTCACTTTTTCCTCTATTTTGCAACCTTCCTCTACCATTTCTGTGAGCATCCTGATTACCAGTGTTTTGAACTCTGCATTTGGTAGGTTGGCTATCTCCATTTTGCTTAGTTCTTTTTCTTGATTTTTGATCTGTTCTTTCATTTGGGCCATATTTCTGTGTCTCAGCACACCTATTACATTGTAAGGGGTGGAGCCTTAAGTGTTTACCAGGGTGGGGCAACTGACCGTTGTGTGTTGTGTGAGGAGTGAAAGAGGGAATCATGCTGGTTGCTCTAAGCTCTTGCCTGGCTTTTAAGAGATTTGCAGTTTCTTCTGCCACCACAACCGCCACAGGTTTTTTTACAGCCAGAGGTTCTGAGGCTTTATTTTGCCCAGGCTGGAACCCTGGGTTTCGTGGTCTGTCTCACTCCCCACTTGTTCCTCCCAGTTTATCCACATATGAATCTGGGACCACCTGGTCTGCCAACTGCCTTGCAGTGGGTCCTCTCTGCCTCTTCTACCAGTCTGGTTAAAATTTTCTTCTTTAACTCCTTGGTTGTCAGGCTTCAGTACAGTTTGATTTTATGGCAGTTCTGGTTGTTTTTGTTTTTTAAATGGGTGTTTCCTTCTTTTGGTTGTGTGAGAACATGAAGTATATGCCTTCATCTGGTTTGAAACTCCCAAAGTCTGACATCTTTAATGAATGTTGGGGGGTTTTTTTGGTTTGTTTGTTTTTTTTTTTTTTTTTTAGTATTGGCGGGGTTGTGAGTTCTATGATATTCTGGTGGGAGAGAGGTTTTCTTATTTCTCAGGTCTCTGAATTTTGCCCATTTGAGTTTCCCTTTGCACGCTGCCACTTTGACTCGCACTCTCTTAACTCCCGTCCGTAAAGTCAGTGCTCAGAAGTCTTTCAGTTCAGGCATTTCTCTCTCGGCATGGTAGTGCCAGTCTATAATAATGTTTATGCATGCCGAAATGATACAGAATGATCTTTATCATCAACTGGTAAAGTTACAGTTGTTTTGTGACCTTAACAACTTTTTTCTAAAACACTGAAAACTCTTTTACTGTCATTTATAAATGTATAGAGAATTTTTTTTATGGTAAGACCAATATTTATTTAGTACACTGTAATTTAAAACATTAGCAAGATGAGAAGTAAAATGTTTTCTTTGTAAAAACATTCATCAAGAGTAGTTTAGACGGTGCTTTGCTTCTTCTCATATGGCTTACAATGTGGAGTGGAACAATCATTTTTTCTGTCTTGGTAAATAAATGATTGTGCTGCTTTATAAGTTTGTATCAGCTTCTAACATTTTATCCTTTGCATTTTCATTTTTGCGCTATATCTTTTACGAGTTTCTTTTATGTGTAGTTTTTTTACCATTTTCACTTCTTAGAATATCTTTATTTTCTTCATCACAACCACTTTCTTCACCCATGTAGATGTTTGGCCTTTACATAGTTGTTCTGACTGTAGCACTGTCAGCATTCCCACCGTGTTTGGTTTGTTTCACTTCCAGTGGTATTGCTTTTCTTTTCTTTACTGCACTTTCATCTTTGTAGCCATTGTCATAACCTCTTTTGGCTGTGCCTTTTTATAAATTGTAATGTGGGTTTATCACTAGGAGAAAGGGACAATACAACCAACTACCCACTTGCTGTCTCTGCATTAACTGAGTAACGTGCAGTGACAAACTACTAACAGACTTTGAAAAGAGTGATGTGATTGGTCACTTGTCATGATGCAAATTTATTATTTATGTAGTGATTTGTGGACTGAGGAGCTAGCAGGAGGTTTGTATTTTATGCAGTTGCTCATAGTTAGTGTACTGTGGTTTACTGAAATTTGAGCCATATTGTGTTATTTAAGCTATGGCACCTCAAATTTGTGCATATGGGAGCTGTGCAAAGCGAGGACTGCCTGTATTTCACATTTAGGGTGAAGTCTGTCTTTCAGGTAGTGAGTTTAGATCAATCTCAGACCTGCCACTAGCTCCCCTCCTCGGTCTTTCTCGTGATTTTTCAGGTTGCTCTTCCTCTCTGCACACTTGTCAAGAGTATGAGAGATGGCTTGCTGGGATGTGATGTTTATTTTTCTATAAACAGGTGATTTGACGCTTGAGCATGTCTTGCAGCCTTGCTAAGGTTTCAGTTTTATATGGTTATATTGTTTTGATTTGTTAGGATATGGGGGGGGTTAAATTTTAGGCAGTCACCATTATCCTGAGCTACTCAAAAGCTTCAGAATAGATTTGTTTTGTGTTTATAATGTGTTTTTAGTATAAAATCCTTACATCTTCCTTAAACACATATATTCTTACAAGCGGGAGAGGAATGAGAGTTGAGTCTTTTTACCAGGTAGAAATGAATACAAGTACGGTGCCATCATTTTGAACAGTCTACTGTCAGAATGTGCCTAATGTATGCTTTTAGTAACTTGGTGTGGTGAATAAGGCAAGAAAGGTACTTGAAAATTCCTATATCTACTACTTTGTGGAAAAGATATAAAGGAGAAATAAAATTAGATCAACAAAAATTAGTATAATGACAATTTAATTTAGTATTATTTCCCTATTAAACCAAACAATGTTTTTCTTTTTCAGTCCTATGACAATGGGTTGGCACAGGGAGCTGGACTTGAATCTCATGGTAAGGCATCTTAAAATAAGTAAACATGTAGTTTCTTTAAATAACATCATGTTATCTTCCACATGGAGGACCCCAGAAGTGTGTCTCAGCTCTTTGTTCAGCCTGACCATCTTCTTTCCTACTTCTCTCTTTTGACACTATTGTACTAGTTTGCACCTCTTCTAGGTCAGTAATCATTCATAAACTATTCCAACCAGAGTTTTCATACAGTATTTTCTAGTAACCTTCTCAAGTGTTAGCTGCACAACAGTATCTTGGGGTGATGTTTTGTTGTTGTTGTTTTTGGTTTTAGGTTTTATTTATTTATTTTTAGAGAGGGGGAAGGGAGGGAGAAAGAGAGGGAGAGAAACATTGATGTGTGAGAGAAACTTTGATCAGTTGCCTTTTTGCACATCCCAACTGGGGATCTGGCCCACAACCCAGCCATGTGCCCTGACCAGGAATTGAACCAGCAACCCCTTGCTTTGTCAGGTGACACCTAACCAACTGAGCCACACTTGTCAGGGCCTTCGGATAATTTCTTAAGATATTGTTAGAAAATAGCAAGTTTCCTTCTTTGGCATAACACTAAAAGGCTAGATGCAGAATATTAAACATGAATCAGTGAATTTGTGAAAAAAATTTAAAAGTTTTATTTACCTTCCTTAATGAATTATCCTAAATCATAGTCATGAAACATTTTGTTGCATAATGTGTGTTCAATATATTGATACAATCTCTCCTTTTACATTTTTTCCCACTTTTGGCACAACCAAAATAGATAACAGTCACTATGTAAGCACATCAATAGCCTAAACTCTTTCATGTTGAATATTTCCACATAGAAGTAAATAAGCTTTCATGCTCCCTTTTAAAAAAGAAAGGCCGAATCAAGCAGGCTCTTGGAGTGAACTCCTTGTTTCATCTTCATCTCAGCAGTTCTTTTTGCTCCCCTGTGGTGCCCACCCCTCCCCCTCCCTATGTGAGATACCATGGAAAGACCAGGTCAGTATTCAGGTCTCGTCCCTGACACCAGCTGTGTGATCTTGGCTCCGCACTTAGTATCTCTAAAGGCTGCCTCGTGAACAAGTAGAAAATTTTGTATTTTTTTTAAGATTGTTGTTAGAATTATAAGAGATAGGAGGTAAAGTGGATTATAAACTATAAAACATGTATTAAAAGATATATTTTTTTAATTTTATTTATCTTTAGAAGAGAAGGAGAGAAAGATCAATGTATGGTTGCTTCTGGCGCATCCCCTGCTGGCCTGCAACCCATGCATGTGCCCTGACTGGGAATCAAACCTCGATCTTTTGGTTCGCAGGCCCGTGCTCAATCCACTGAGCTACACCAGCCAGGGCTAAAAGATATTTTTAATATATATTTCTCGATTTCATACCCTTGGAAACTTGTCCTATCAGGTATCTTTTCTGTCTCTCACATCTTACTCTGTCTTTCCGTGTAGGTGTTTGTAGAGTGTGTCACTAGGGGCTGCATAGAAGACTGTCTTGGATTTCCTCTGAGGCCACACTAATTAGGACACAGTTAATTCTTGTGTATGCCATCATCTGTCTGAGATTAGCAGTGGGGCAAGCTGGAAATAGCAGTTATGTCACTGGTCATCACCACTTGGTAAGGAAGGATACACTTGTCGCTACACAAAGAGAAAACCTGGCATTTGTAAGAATTTGTGTGAAGGTAGGGTCTTCTGCTCACTCTTGTAAAGGATGTTAATGGGCTTACTTGTTGAGGGGAGCTTCCCAGCTCCCCTCCAGTATAGGAGACATGTGAGACTGACACTGTTGTTCCCAAGAAATTGGGGTTACATTCTTTGGGATGTGGAACAGAGAGAGCTGCTCAAACATGATACTCTCTAAGGGATCCGGGCAGGAAAAACTCTTGCTGGGTCACACAAGCAGTGATTTTGAGTCAGTATGATTTGCCTAGGATTGTACCCATCAAGATCATCAGTGATGGACTGTGGTTCATGCCAAAAAACTTCCATTCTTCTTTTTCTCTAAATTCAGCTTGGCAGGTTGGAGGCCTGAAATTCCAAAGGAGGGTTCTCTAACCGCGGTGCTCCAGTTTATTGACGTACCACTAATGGGTGCTAGGTGTGCCAAGCTATTGCTCCCTTAGCTTTTGGGACAGCCAAGCAGGACCTGGGTGTCTAGAGACCCTGGTAAGGTGGCCTCTGACCAGGAGCAGCCACCTCAGGACACTTTGGTATATCCTACAAATATCAGATATTCTTGTTCTTTTGTGTGCTTTGAGATTAGATAAAGTCCTGATTGGTCATCCTGTGAAGTCATTGTATACTCCCTTTTTCTTCTTTCTGTTAATCTTTTTAGAATAGTGGTCCAAATACACTGTTTGCCCTTCTACAAAAATAGGTTGTTTTTTAAATTTTTTCTGTGAGCCTTCATCATCTTGGGGTTTCTCCTTTAAAGTCATGAATAATCCTTATTTCAAATCCAGTGTCTCTCATTCCTTATCTTCTTTTTATTGAAGCATTTGAAGCTGTTAACCTCTCCGCCTTTTTTCTTGGAATACCACATTCTTCTTTTCCTCCTTCCTGACAGGTTTCTGGTTCCTTCACCATTTTTTGTTTGTCATTCTGATCTCTTTACTTCAGTCCAACTTCTTTTCTTTTTATTGTATTTTCCAGTAGCATTTAATGCCCTTATTTTCCCTTCCCCCCTCTACCAACTTTCTTCTTTTCTTTGGGTAGTTCGATCTTTCTAAATCTCATGGCTCTGGTACTTGCTCTTCTTTGTAGAGAATCCCCCCTCCCCAATCCCAGCATACATCTGGCTTTATTTCACATCCCTTTAGATCTGGGTTCATATGATATTTTTGGATAAGCCTCCTATTAAAATTGCAAACCACCCACATACACACTCCCTATTTAGAATCACAAACCAACCACATGTACGTACACACCCTGTCCCTTATCCCCCTTTCTGGCTTTATTTTTCTCTGTGTCACTTATATTTTAGCTATTTGTTCACTGTCTCCTCACCTGACATAAGCCTCATCAGAACAGAGATTTGGGCCTGTTCTATCCACTGCTGTGTCCCCCACACTGATAACACGTGTGGCACACAGTTGAACGAACCAGCAGGTGGTTCTTTATCAATTACCCCTGTGTTGATGTCACCCAAACTGTGTTTCCAGACATGTGATACTGCTGCTGAGCTGCACAGCGCCCTTCCTGCCTGCCTGCCTGCCTGCTAGGCATAGCTCCTCTGGTCACTTCAGCCTCTAAGCTGCACATATTTAAACCATTGTTCTCCTCTTTTCTTCCTCCTAAGCCTGTTCTTGTTATTCAGGAAGGTGGAACTACTACTACTAGATCTACTGATCCTTCAGAGAAGCCAGAAATCCAGAATTTTGGATGTTTTATCTCTTGTTCTGTTACTTTGTGTGTGTATGTGATTTGCCAGTCATACCATTTGTCCCCTGTAAGAAACCAGTTTATAATGTTTGATCCACAGACTGAAGAGAAAATAATTTTTCTTATTTAGCTGCTGCTGTACCATGTACTCTCATTTAATCCTCATTCCAGGCCTCTTAGGGTAGTCATCTTTGTATTAGATTCAATCAGAAAAGCAAAGTCACTATGAATATTAAAGAACAAGGAATTATTACAGGAATAAGATTTTACATAGTTGCAGATGAAGATGGAGGAGGAGTAAGGGTCTGAAACAAGTAGTTGTTGGATTGGGAAAAAGCCACTGGCAAGCCCTTCTGAAGCACTGATGCAGGTGGGCACGTGAGGCTTTGCGGGGAAATCTGGAAAGCCAGGTCCATCCAGCTGCCAGAATGGTGGGGTCTGTGGAGGGCTGTTGCTCCTGCATCCATTTATGAACCCGGTGTCACAGGGGCAGAAAGTAAGAAAAATTTGTAATTCAAGTATATGGGAGCATAAGGTCAAGCAAGAATCAGCCAGCACCTCTGCCTTTGTCTCTTACCACCCCTAGAAACAACCTGGGCAGTGGCTGCTGCTTCACTTCCACCTTACAAATCTTATACAGATTTCTCTGGCTTCAGGCCATACAGGAAGTTCTAGCTTAGACAAGTTATATAGTGCAAAACCTCTGCAATAATTATTGTCATTTACTCAGAGACCTGAAATTATTATAGGCTGGAGAGTGGGTAATGTGTTCTCCAAGTGTTCCTACATGTCTCTTCACCTCTGGATTTTGCTAGTACTCTTTATTTATTTATTTTTTTTGTCTGAAATGCTTCCCCTCCACCTGCTTTTCCTTGTTTCCCTTTTCTTAATCTTTACAGTTTTTCCTGTCTTTCTATGCTTGGTTCCAGTGTCACATTCTCTGAAAATTTTATCATCTAGTGTCATTTCCCTGCCCCAGCCCTAAGCAGTTCCTCCTTTTTCTCCATTTCCTTATATAATCCTTGGTTCATACCATTTTCCTGACATTTATCTCGGTTTACTTGATTTTCTCTGCTAAAACTGATCTTGTCTTTTTCATGTCTTACTCCGTATGCCCTTGTATGTCATAATGTTCAGTGAGTATTTAATGAATTGGTTATCCTGTGTTCTACTCTGTATCTCAAACCTGAGAAGGCTGAATTTGTGATGTGTGCCTCTGCTACAGTTCGGTAATAATCAAGTTTCTTATTGTGCTTCTCTTCCTAATTCTGCTGTCTAAATGTTATTTAACACATTTTTTGTTGTTTGTTTGTTTGTTTTTTAATTCACGCGTTCTTCTCCAGCTGCTGCCTAGCCTGGAGCCTATTTGTCATGAAAACTAAACAGGCATGTTATACCCTTCTAGACCCTGGTCATGTGATGAGTCCATTTATCCTAGTGATTCTCTTATGATGGTATAATTTGTGTGCTTTGCAAGAATTGGATTTCCCTGCTTTTCTAGGATTAAAACTATTTGTTCTCTCAGAATGCATAATAAAAAAGTAAAAGTTCAGATAAATTAATTAGATTCCATTATTCTTTTAAAATATCTCTACTCTTTAATCCAGAAGAGAAATAATAGTAAACTCTTTGGCCTGATTTCATCGAAGTATTCAACTTCTTTGAATTTACCTCACTTGACCCTTTTCATGTGAAGTATAAAACGGTGTGCTTATTTATGTACGTAATTATTTCTCTTTCTACATTATGTGTTGACCATTTCGAGTTATACGTTTCAGAGCACCTCGATTATTTGGTGTATACAAATAAATACTACTTAGAGAATGCTTAAAATTGAGCTGTACTACCCAATGGAAGCAATAATTAACTTTTAACTGTGCTACATTTTTAAAATATAAGTAAATCAGCACAAAGAAGCAGAGTCAGGAACACCTTTAGCCGACACCTGGAGGAACTGGAAAAGATTGTTTAAAGAGAACCTCTATCGTCCCTTCCTTGATGTTTTATGACTGAGATATTGTACATACATTAATTATCCATATAACCAAAGAATATCACTTTAAGTGGCAAACTTTTAGTAATTTCAGAAGGAAATCTTATTTGTATGTGCCTTAGTATTTTTACTTTTAATGCGTCTGAGGAGGGAGGCTATTTTTTTCCATTCTCTCTCTGTTTTTATTGTTTATGCTATTATAGTTGTCCCACTTTGTACCCCATTTCTCCCCTCCATCCAGCCCACCCCCGTTTTCCATAGTCAGTCCCCTCATCATTGTCCATGTCCGTGGTTCTTCATATACGTTCTTTAACTAATCACTTCCCCTTTTTTTAATCAGTCCCCACCTCACCCTCCCCACTTACAGCCATCAGTTTGTTTCATGTTTCTGTGTGTCTGGTTCTACTTTGCTCATTAGTTTATTTTGTTTATTAGATTCCTCTTATAAATGAGGTCATATGGTATTTGTCTTTCACCAACTGGCTTTTTTCACTTAGCATAATAGTCTCCAGTTTCACCCATGGAGTTGTAAATGTAGAAATTCCTTCTTTCTTTCTGCTGTGTAGTATTTCATTGCATAGAAGTACCACAGTTTTTCTCTCTACTCATCCACTGATGGGCACTTAGGCTGTTTCCAGGTCTTGGCTATTGTAAATAGCACTGCTGTGATCATAGGGGTGCATAAATTCTTTTGAATTGGCGGTTCAGGAGTCTTCAGGTGTATTCCCAGAAGTGGAATCACTGGGTCAAAAGACAGTTCCATTTTTAGTTTTTTTGAAGAAATGCCATACTGTTTTCCACAGTGGCTGCATTCTCATCAGCAGTGCACTGGGGTTCCCTTTCCTTCACATTCTCACCAGCACTCGTTTGTTGATTTATTAATGATAGCCTTTTTGGCATCATTAATGGTGCCAGTGGTATAAGGTGATATCTTATTGTGGTTTTAATTTGCGTGTCTGTGATTGCTAATGATGTTGAGCATTTTTTCATGTGTGCGGGACATCTGTATGTCCCATTAAAAAAATGTCCCACACACATAAATAGACACTCCTCCTTGGAGAAATGTCTATTGAAGTCCTTTGCCCGTTTTTTAAGTGGATTATTTGTCTTCCTGGTGTTGAGTTGTACAGATTCTTTATACATATATTTTGGAGATTAAGCCCTTGTCTTATGTATCACTGGCATATATGTTCTCCCATACAGTCAGTTCCCTTTTCATTTTGATGATGGTTTCTTTAGCTGTGCAGAAGGCTCTTAGTTTGATGTTGTCCCATTTGTTTATTTTTTTCTTTATTTCCCTTGCCTTGGGAGATATATTGGCAAAAATATTGCTGTGTGAGATATCTGAAATTTTACTGCCTATGTTTTCCTCTAGGATTTTTATGGTATCACCATTTATATTTAAATTTCATATCCATTTTTATTCTGGTGTATGATGGAAGTTGGTGATCTAGTTTCATTTTTTTCAAGTAACAGTCCACTTCTCCCAACACCATTTATTGAAGAGACTCTCTTTACTCTATTGTATGCTCTTGCCTCCTTTGTCAAATGTTATTTGACCATGAAGACATAGGTTTATTTTTGGGCTCTGTTCTGTTCCATTGATCTGTGTGTCTGTTCTTATGCCAGTATCAGACTGTTTTGATTACAATGCTTTGGAGTATAGTTTTATACCAGGTATTGTGATCCCTCCAATTTTGTTCTTCTTTCTCATGATTGCCAAGGCTATTTTGGGTCTCTTTTGGTTTTGTATAAACTTTTGGAATATTCTAAATCTGTGAATTATGACTAGCATCTTAATAAGAATTGTGTTGAATCTATAGATTGCTTTGGGTAGTATGAATATTTTAATGATTCACAAACATGGTATATGCTTCCACTTATTTGTATCTTCCTCAATTTCTTTCTTCAGTGTCCAGTAGTTTTTTGAGTACAGGTCTTTAATGTGGCTCAGTTGATTGGGTATGTCCCACAAATGTAGAATAGAGGAAGACTATTTTCCTACCTTCTTCAGCCAAGGTATACTGAACACAATTTAACCTTTTCTTGATGAATTCAAATCATTACTGTGAGAAACAATTTTTGTACTTTAATATAATGGTGTAATACTCTTGAAATTTTTAAAAGCTTGTAGGAATTGTTGATCTAATCTTATTTGGCTCCCAAGAAGATGTTCTATTTGAGTTCTTGTACCCGCTGTTGTATCATATTCCTTAATTTACTTACTATTGAGATGTTAACTGTGCTTCCTTGTTGTTTTTATGCCTAACATACTGCTTTTAATGTAGGCTTTTGAAACTAGTTTTGTAGAATTTTATGTGAAACAAGAGCCTCTTAGGGATGAATTTTAGTAAATGTAGTTTAGCTTAAGTATAGACTTTGTAATTACTTTTTATGACTACTCAGAGCTCAAATTTCAGGAGTTAATATTTTCAAAATTGGGTGATTTAGGCAAAGTAAAAAATATTTTTACTTTGAATTGTGTGAGTTTGCTTTAAAGAATCCTAACAAGTAATTTGGATAGTAACAATTTAGTGTTTCATTTTACTTTTTGGTAGTTAGTTTTAAAGATGACATACTATGAGATGCTTTATATTTAATGATCATATAATACCAGAAGTTATGTCTAAGTTTTCATGAAAGAAAAGTTGAAACTAGTGGGTTAGTGAAGAGGAGATAAGTTGTGGTTGCTTAATAGAAGTTATTCTAGAAGGTTATAATAATTTTTTTTTAATTTTCTGTTTTAATTTACTCATGACTAGCATAAATCTCCCAACTAATTGGGAAAAATTCTAAAGATTTAATAGTTCTTACTGACAGTAATCCATTTGATTTGATAGCTGCCTTAAGTTCTCTATAGTGAATGCTCACTTTTCCTTTTACAGAGAACACATCCAAGATTTGTAACAGCAGAAGGAAAGTTACAGGATGAGGAATATTAGGAACTGTCATCTACTTAAATAGCTGAAATAAATAAAAATCACTAAGTGAAATGGTAGTAAATAAAAAATATAAGTATTTTTAAATTGTTTGGAAATGACAAAACATAGTGCCAATGGAAAGTGTTGTTTCCTTTCTTTATGGAAAAGTACTAACTTTTTATTTCCTAGGAAAGTAATTAGCTTTGTGGGCATTTTGGTTTTTATTGCTACTGTAACATTTTTACTACAAACTTCGGGGTATAAAAGAACAGGAATTTATTCTCTTACAGTTCTGGAGGGCAGAAGTCTAAACCTCAACAGGGCTGGTTACTTCTGGAGGCTGCAGGGGAGAATCTGTTCATTTGCCTCATCCAGCTTCTGGTGGCTGCCACCATTCCTTGACTGGTTGCCAAATCACTCTAGTCCCTACTTCCATAGTCATGTTGCCCCTTCTTTATGTAGTTTAATCTCTTCTGCCCTCCTTTTATAAGGACCCTTGTGGTTATATTTAGGGCCTACCCAGGTGATCCAGGATGAACTCCCCTTCTCAAGATCCTAAACTTAATCACATTTGCAAAGTTCTTTTTGTCATATATAGTAACATGCACATGTTCCAGGGATGAGGATCTGGATATCATCAGAGGGGCCTTATTCATTCTACGGTAGTGAGTATGGATACTCACTTTCCATCTACTTCCAGCTACAGTTTTCTTTTCTCCTACCCACACATACTCTCTTCCTCCTCCCTCACTCAAACTTTTTTTCCTTAAATTTCTTAAGCTGACTAAGCATCACATCTGTATACTAGCTTCTGGCTTGTGTGTGTTATATGTGAAAATTAGCCTGTAGCTTCAGACAGATGAAAGCTCAATTCATAACAAATATACTATCTTTAAGGGGATTAAAATCAGACTCAGGTGGCGGAGTCCTATACAGGGAATAATAGTTTGTCCTGCATTTTAGTTCCCACTCTGCCATTAACTGTTTAATTTTGAACAAGTTCTTAGTCTCCCCAAGCCTTACTTATTTTTGTAAGTAAAGTGTTTCTTACTATTTTAAATTATTTTCAGTTATTTTCTTTTTCATCAAATTAATATTAAAAACTTTAGTGCTAGTGACTATTTAAAATTATTGTCTTTTAAATTTAAATTATTTTTTTGTATTTTTTAGAGTTATTTAACCACTTTTTTCCTCTAACCATTTTATATCATTTTGCTAGGTGTCTGTTTCGAAGTATAATGTATGGTTTTGATTAATAGGAGGATCCACTTTTTGTGGCATTGCATCACTGTGTCTCATGGGGAAACTAGAAGAAGTTTTTTCAGAAAAGGAATTGAACAGGATAAAGAGATGGTGTATAATGAGGCAACAAAATGGTTATCATGGAAGACCAAATAAGCCTGTAGATACCTGTTACTCTTTTTGGGTGGGAGCAACTCTAAAGGTAAGAGAAATAATAAAAATTAGAAACCTATATTCTTTGTTAATATCAACTGTGTTTAATGGGTTTGGTATTGGTACTGTTCATCAAATAATTGTTAAGTTTAAGCTACTGCTTTTCTTGTTGCTCTGGCAAAGCTAGTATCTATATGATTTTTTGATAGAATCTGTTGTTACAGTACAGTTATCTGTTGTACTACTTGAAAATGTCCATTTTTATAAAATTCAGGTGGCCCAAAACCTAGTTAAGAAAGTAGGTGTAAGATCATAAAAAACTTGTTACTAAAACTGATCAGTAGTTCATTTAGAGCAAGGATCTGTCTGAACATAGCAGTAAAGATTTTATAGGAAGATATTCATCTTAAAAGATAAATTATGGGTCTGTTTTTTTAATCATTTAAGGTTTTCTATTTTTTATTAATTTATTTGTGTAAACCTTCTGAAATGTATTGGTTGATATGTTTATGCATTTTCCCCCATCTCTACTACATTCTGATTTACATAATTCCAAAAGGTTATTTAGCTACTGAATACCTACATGTTTTCTTTTTCTAAAAATTGCCTTCAACCTTAGAAAGCATCACCTAGTTCTGCATCCTGGAACCTATTCTGAATTCTAACAAAAGTCTATGTTCATCTTCTATAGTTTCCTAATTTTTTCTCTTAGACATAATTCATACACATGTTGAAATAAGTTTGGAAAACAGAATGATTTTAAATGAAGGCAAGAGCCTCCCTCTCTCCCGCAGTATTTTTAATTTTTTTTTTAATTATGGAAAATGTCAGTATATCGAGAAGTAGAAGGAATAGTATATAATGAATCCCTGTACATCCTAGAGCCAGCCTTCCTTCATCCACACTCGTATCCACTGCTCTCCCCTCCATTTATTATATTTTAAGGCAAATCCCAGATACTGCTTTTATATAATTTGGAAATGTTTCAGTATACTTGCTGAAGAAAAATACGTTTGTTTGTTTTTTGTGTTTTTTTTTAAAGAAATGCAGTATTATTGTCACATTTAAAAAATTAGCCATGAGCTTCTGACTTCTGGCCAAGATGGGCGTGTAGGTAAACACACTGTGCCTCCTTGCACAACCAGAAGTACAATAACAAATTTAAAAGCAAAAAACAACCAGAACTGACAGAAAATCAAACTGTAGGGAAATTCGACATCCAAGGAGTTAAAGAAGAAACATTCATCCAGACCAGTAGGAGGGGCGGAGATGGGCAGTGGGGCGGAGAGGACTTGCGGCAAGGCTGCAGCTAGAGGACCCAGCAAAGGGGTGGACTGAGGACGAGGTGGTCCCACATTTGTGTGCAGATAAACCAGGAGGGACAATTGGCGAGTGAGACAGACCACGCAACCCAGAATTCCAGTGTAGGGAAATAAAGCCTCAAAACCTCCGAGTGTAAAAACCTGTGGGGGCTGCAGCAGCAGGAGAAACTCTCAGACTCACAGGAGAGTTTGTTGGAGAGACCCACAGGGTCCTAGAATGTACACAAGCCAACCCAGGAATCGGCACCAGAGGGGCCCAATTTGATTGTGGGCAGTGGGGGAAGTGACTGAAATCCTGCAGAGAGTGGAACAAGTGGCATTGTTCCCTCTTGGATCCCTCCCCCAGAAACAGCCACAGTGCAGTGATGTGTGTTGCCCTGCCCTGGTGAATACCTAAGGCTCCACTTCTTACTATATAACAGGTGCACTGAGACAAAAAAAAAAAAAAAAAAAAATTGGACCAAATGAAAGGACAGATCAAAGCTCCAGAAAAAGCACAACTAAGCAATGAAGAGGTAGCCAACCTATCATGTGCACAGTTCAAAACTGGTAATCATGCCCGCTTCGGTAGCACATATACTAAAAAACACCGGTACTCAGGATGCTCACAGAATTGGTTGCATATGGTCACAAATTAGCAGAAAAAATGAAGGCACTGCTAAGTAAAATAAAGGAAAATGTATAGGGAAACAACAGTGACAGGAAGGAAACCAGGACTCAATAGTGTGGACCAGAAGGAAGAAAGAAACATCCAGTCAGAAAACAATGAAGAAACAATAATTCAAAAAAATGAGAAGAGGCTTAGGAACCTCCAGGACATCTTTAAACATTCCAGCATCTGAATCATAGGGGTCCCAGAAGGAGAAAGGAAGAGCAACAAATTGAAGCTTATTTAAACAAATAATGGAGAACTGCCCCAATCTGGCAAAAGGAAATAGAATTCCAGGAAGTCCAGGAAGCTCAGAGAGTCCCAAAGAAGTTGGAACCAAGGAGGAACACACCAAGGCACATCATAATTACACTACCGAAGATTAAAGAGAAAGAGAAAATCTGAAAAGTAGCAAGAGAAAAGGAGACAGTTATCCTCAAAGGAGTGCCCATAAGACTGTCAGCTGATTTCTCAAAAGAAACCTTGGAGGCAAGAAAGGGCTGGAAAGAAGTATTCCAAATCATCAAAAGCAAGGACCTACATCCAAAATTATGCTACCCAGTAGTTAAGATTACTTAACTACTTCTAAGTGTACAATTCATTGGCATTAATTACATTTGCAATGTTTTGTAACCATTACTTCTGTCTACACCCAGAAATTTTGCATCATCCTCAGTATAAGCACTGTACTCATTAAATAGTAACTCTCCATTCTTTCCTCCTTCCAACCCCTGGTAACTTCTGTCCTACTTTCTGTCTCTCTGAATTTGCCTATTCTAGGTGTGTCATACAAATGGGATTATATAATATGTGTTCTGTGTCTAGTTTATTTCACTTAGCATAAATGTTCTGAGAGTCTGTCCATGTTGTATCACATATCAAAATAATCATTCTTTTTTATGGCTGAGTAATATATTTTGTTTATGTATTTATCTATTGATAGACATTTGAATCATTTTCACCTTTTGGGTATTGTAGATAAGGTGGCTATATAGTCAGTAATACTGTAATATTTATATATGGCCTTAGGTGGGTACTTGACAAGTATGATCATTTTATAAAGTATATAAATGTCTAGTCACTGTGTTGTACATCTGGAACTAATATTATGTGTCAACTGTAATCAAAAAGTAAATTTAAACAAAGAAAAGGTGGCTTTGAACATTTAGGTACAAATTTCTATTCAAGTCCTTGCTTTCATTTCTTCTGGATGTTTACCTAGAAATGGAATTTCTGGATCATACAGTCAATTCATGTTTAACTTTTTGAGGAACCACCAAACTTTTTCCACAGCAGCTACATCATTTTACATTCTCACTAGCAGTGTACGTGGGTTCAAGTTTCTCTACAATTTCATGAACACTTGCATATTTTTTAATCAGGTGGTTTTCTTATTGCTGGGTTTTACACATTATTTATGTATTCTGGATATTGATTCTTTATCAAGATAAATGATTTGCAGATACTTTCTCCCATTTCTTGGTTATCTTTTTACTCTCTTGATAATGTCCTTTGATGCACAAAAGTTTTTTAGTATGATGAAGTCTAATTTACCTATTTTTTCTTTTGTTGCTTATACTCTTGGTTGTCATATCCATGAAATCATTGCCAAATCCAATGTCAAGCAGATTTACCACAATGCTTTCTTCTAACAGTTTTATAGGTATAGCTCTTGAGTTTAGGTCTTAAATCTATTTCAGTAAATTTTTATATATGGTATAAATAAGGGCCCAGCCTCATCATTTTACATGTGGACATTCAGCTTTTTCAATATCATTTGTTGAAAAGTTGACTTTTAGATCCTTCTGATGGGACCTTGATAATCTTTGACACTAAAGGCGACCACTTTTAAACCTTTTTTAAAAACTAATTCTTATTGATAACTTTATATAATATGTTAATTTCTTAACTCATCACCTTTAGACATTACCTTTGATTCCCAACTATGAAAAATGAAACAACCCTAGCTGGTATAGCTCAGTGTATTGAGCGTAGGTCTGCGAACCAGAGGATCGTGGTTCGATTCCCAGTCAGGGCACATGTCTGGGTTGCAGGCCAGTTTCCAGCAGGGGATGCACTAGAGGCAACCATACATTGGTGTTTCTCTCCCTCTCTCCTTCCCCTCTAAAGATAAATCTTTTAAAAAAATGAAAAATGAAAATTTAGCCTCCCTTTTTTCAGGGAGTTACAACTAGTTTTCTCAGGGTTGGGGGGAGATTGTTAGTTTTTTAGTTCTGAGCCTTTTCTCCTCTTTCACCTTATGATTTAGTCAGTTTGCCTTTACTTTTGTAATGTCAAATTCGGTAACATTGTGTTTTGTACAGTAATAATAAAATATTTTATGCTTAGCCTATAGGTTGACTCTAAAATTTAAAAACTAATAATCACTTAGTATGATTAGGTAAATATTGTTTTTTGCTGAACTAAGTATAGTGTTAAAATTGTTTCTTTTAGCCCTGGCTGGTGTAGCTCAGTAGATTGAGCACAGGCCTGCGAACCACACGATTGCGGTTCGATTCCCAGTCAGGGCACATGCCTGGGTTGTAGGCCAGTTCCCAGCAGGGGACTCATGGCAGGCAACCATACATTGATGTTTCTCTCCCTCTCTCCCCTTCCCCTCTAAAGATAAATAAATAAAATCTTTTTAAAAAATTGTTTCTTTTTATGTAATAATCCATGTGCCACTTGATGGAAAATATTTCCAACATCAGGATTCTAAAGATTCTTTCCATATATATTTTTTCAATTATATTTTATTGTTTATGCTACTGCAGTTGCCCACATTTTTTCCCCTTTGCCCCACTCCACTCAGCCTTTCTCCACTCTCAGGCAGTCCCTCAACCTTTGTTTATGTCCACTGGCCAAGCATATATGTCCCTTGGCTATAGTATTCCTTATGCTGTACTTTACAACCCCATGACTCTTCCATAGATACCAACTTGTACTTCAAAATCCCTTCACCTTTTTCACCCGTCCACCCAAACCCCATACCATCTGGCATCAAAACGTGCTCTGTGTCCGTGATTCTGTTTCTGTTCTGCTCACTCGTTTATTTTGTTCTGTAGGTGCAATTGTTGATAGGTATACAGGATCTGGCACAAATAATGCCCCTTTTTATTACAAAATCTTTTATTACAGAATCATATGCATGTAAGTCTGTAACATAATATCACACTCAAGCACGCCATACGACATTTTAGGTGAAATGCCTAAATTAAAACTATAAATTATTGCACCCATATTACTACCCTACCAGCCACACTCAAGTGGGTGTTACTTCTGCTGACCCAGTATATTTATTGCCATTTTATTGTTCATGTTTTCAATATTCTTCTTGAAGAAGACCCTTTAACATTTCATATAATATTGGTTTGGTGGTGATGAACTCCTATTTCTTTCTTTCTTTTTTTTTTTTTTTTTTTAGTCTGGGAAGCTTTTTATTTGTCCTTTAATTCTAAATGATAGCTGTACTGGGTAGAAATAGCCTTGGTTGTAGGTTCTTGCTTTCTGTCACATTGAATATTTCTTGCCAGTTTCTTCTAGTCTGCAGTTTCTTTTGAGAAATCAGCTGACAGTCGTATGGGAACTCCCCTGTCGGTAACTTAACTGCTTTTCTCTTGCTGCTTGTTAAGATTCTCTGTCTTTAACCTTTGGCCTTTTAATTATGATCTGTCTTGCTGTGAGCCTCTTTGGGTTCATCTTATTTGGAACTCTGTGCTTCCTGGATATGTATGTCTTCTTCCTTCACCAAATCAGGGAAATTTTGTCATAATTTTTTCAAGTAGGTTTCCAATTTCTTGCTGTCTCTCTTCTCTTTCCAGTACCCCCATGATGTGAAAGTTGTGGTGCTTGAAGTTGACCCATAGGCTCCTTACACTATCCTCATTTTCTTGAATTCTTTTATCTTCTTGTTCTGATTGGTTTTTATTTTTTGCCTCCCTATATTCCAATAGCTGATTTGATTCTTGGCTTCATCCACTCTTACGGTTGATTCCCTGTAAACTGTTCTTTATTACAATTAGTCTACCCTTCGTTTCTGACTGGATCTTTTTATGCTGTCGAGGGCCTCACTAAGTCCATTGAGCATCCTTATAATCAGTGTTTTGAACTCTGTATCTAGTAGGTTGCTTATCTCCATTTTGTTTAGTTCTTTTTATGGAGTTTTGATCTGTTCTTTCATTCGGGCCATGTTTCTTTGTCTCCTCATTTTGGCAGCCTCTCTGTGTTTGCTTTTATGTATTAAGTAGGGCTGCTACATCTCCCAGGCTCAGTAGAGTGGCCTAATGTAGTAGATGTCCTTTAGGGTCCTGTGTCACTGCCTCACTTATTACCCAAGCTGATTACTCAAGATGAGCCCACCATGTGGGCTGTGTACACCCTCTTCTTGTATTTGAACTTTGATTGCTCTTGGGAATCACATCCAAGGTCAGCCACTGCCTGTTTTGTATCCAGAGTCACAAAGTATAAGCTACAAAGCAGTCTGCAGATGGCTTCTACTTGTGCTGGGCTTGGAGGTGCACAGGTGAGGCCAAGCCATGAACCAAGGCCAGCTGCTAGTAGTGCCAGGCCTGGGGCATCTTAGAGGTGAAGCCAGGTGTTTCTTGGCATGGGCCACGACAAGCCATTTATATGGAAAAGCCACTGAAAACTGTTTGGACAGGCCTGAAAGTTGGCTGGGACCAGGACCCCCAGGAAATCTCCAGGGTTGGACAACAGTAATAGCCGGGTTAATAGAATCTCGAATATGGTGCCCACTTGCTCTGTGAGGGGAGGGCTCAGAAAAGGAACAATGGCCTCTGCCAGCATTTTCGTCTAGGAGAAAGCTGCCTCCCAGCTCTCACCCTGATGCCAGACAATTCAGGTCCTCCCCATATGTCTCTAATGCCTTTCAATCTGCTACCCTGCACTGGAGCTCAGAAGGGGTAAATAAGTCCATGTGAGGCCCATTTAAGAGGAATTGCCTGGGATTTCAGCAGTTTCTGTGTCACACAGCCTCAATCCCCACTGGTTTTTATAGCCAGAATTTATGGAGACTTTTTTCTTGGCACTGGAACCTGGATGGGGCTGGGACTCCATCACTCCTGAGATATCCCTCCTGATTCTTATCTGCTACACATTGGTATGGAATCAGCCCCTTCTGCATCTTTGCCCCTCCTAATAGTCTCTATGTGGTTTATCCTTTAATTCTGTATTTGTAGGAATTCCATATAGCTCAATTTCTGGTGGTACTGGATGATGGTTGTTCTACAGTTTAGTTTTAATTTTGATGTGGTTGTTTAAGAGGTAAACCATGTTTACCACACTGCCATCTTAACCAGAAGTTTTTCCATATATTCTATTAATTAAATTAAAATGAGTAAGTTTATTTCTTATTTGTACATAAGTTTTTTATTAGGGTTTTTTGTTTTGTTTTGTTTTGTTTTTTTAGTTTTGAAATATCTTCTGTGCCCCTCTGAGTCACTAACAAACTTTCAATGCTTTGTGTCTTAGAGAAATTTCTTGAACTCCCTTGCCTACCACTCACCATCCCCTTCTTTTTACATTTGAGTTAGCCTTCACTTTTTCTATTCAGTGGGATTTAAGAGAGAACAAATAATACATGTCCCAAATCTGTAAGCTGCACAGTTTTTATGCTAAAGTTATATCTGTGTCACCTTTTATTTTTCATAATTAAAGAACTACACATTGTTTTATTCTCAAACAGAACTGTCTCTAGCATCTGGTTAATAATTTTTGTTGCTCTTTTTTGAGATATTTTTAGTTCTGGCTGCTATGAGTTTGCAACTTACTTGCTCAGAAGCTTATCATAAGAGTTAAAATATGGATAGATAAAATTGTACTTTTTTAAATGACTGGAGAAGAAGTTGAACATATTGGGGAATAGCTGTGTCTCGAACCTAGCTAGAAGTGATACAAAGAGATTACATGGGCATGGTTCAAAAACAGTGAGTGGGTCAAGAAATCAGGACAGTAGATTTGATTGGATAATAAAAAAGATAATGTGCTCAAGTCACCAGGCGCTTACTCTGAGAGCCTTAGCTAGGAAAAAGCATATTTAAATGATACATATCAGAAAATTGAGCCCATGGTCAATATGAAAGTTTATGCCAGTAAATTTGTATATCATGTCATTTCAGCTTCTGAAAATTTTCCAATACACTAACTTTGAGAAAAATAGAAATTACATCTTATCAACTCAAGATCGCCTCGTAGGGGGATTTGCCAAGTGGCCAGATAGTCATCCAGGTAATTTGTTTTCTGTGTGAATCCAGAACAGTTTTTCGTCACATTAAATAATGTTTTTAAAAAGGTAAATTGTTAAGTTTATGGGACTTGGGGTATTGAAAGTATAGAGGAAGGGTTTGATTACAGGCTGCATACTCTAGTGTAAAACTGCCTGCTGAGTAACCCTGCAGATGCCATCTATAAGCCATTTACACTGTGCCTACCAACAGAACTCAGTATCTCCATGTCCTACCTGACCTCAAAACAGTCGTGGCACTGGACCCAAGTTCAAGCCCAGGATTCAGCAGAAGTCTTATCGTGTCTTCCTGCCGCTAGTCTAGTCCCCTCATAATGACACTTTGTGTGTGTGTCTGTATATGTGCTTAAATGAGAGGAGGGGGACCAAAGTTTTTTTCAGACTTTCAAAGGGATCTTTGATGAAAAAAAAAAAAAAGATTAAGAACCTCTAATCTAAACTCTTCTATTAGATCTATTTTAAAAAGTCAAACACTTTCACAGCGCTCATAGTCGGTTCTTTGGCGTGGCACACAAGGAGGCCCTCCTGGTATTTGGTTCCTCCCTCACCTCTAGCATCATTTCAGGCTACTGGCCCCCTCTCCCTTATGTTTTTACCTCCAGCAAAATGAATCTATTTATAGCTTCAAAAAACAGTGGAGAATTTAAAATAATTCAGAACACTGATATGTTTGATAAGCAAGTTGACAAATTATTACCTATAAATACATGGAATTATAGTCAAGGAATGATCAATTTTGTATAGCACAGTAGAATTGTGGGTCTTATTATTAGTCTAGAATTTCTTCAGGTCGTCTCCTGTCATAGAACTGCTGTGGTCAGAATTTGTACTTGAATCAGAATATAAATAGGGGCTCATGAAATCATATTTTTATACTTGAAATGAGCAAGAATATTTCTTTACATCCATACTTAATTTGTATTTTCATTCAAAATATTCTTTAGAAAAAATGTACAATGCTTTTAATTTCTAAAGTAAAATAATAAAGATTTTTGGTATGTACAACATATGACCATAGATATGTTAGAAAAGTGACTCAAGAAAATAATTATTTTGGTCTGCATGCCATTGTTCTCAGTCACTGCATGATACTATTTTAACAAATAATGGGAATAGGGAAATGACAGTCTCTTGGAAAGCATTTCTTATACAAGCATACTTAAAATACATTTTGAGTATTTACAGTAGCTTTTTTTAAAAGAAAATTCCTGAAGCTGTTTTCTTGGGAGCTCAGCTTCTAACTTTAACATTTGTGTTGTCACAAATGTTAAAGTTAGAAATGTTATAACACAAATGTTATACTTGGTTGTCATACTTTCTATGGGTATGTTACTATGTCTTCAGAGCCGTACACTACAGAGCATAGAAAATCTTTATATAAGTTGAACTCATGTTGATGGACCTGTTCCTAGAGCCTTTATTTATAAAAATAATTTTAACAAGTCTTTAAAATTAGCTGATTTTTGGTCCTAATAAGTCTAGCGGCATATTTGACACAGAGAGATTTTATATACTTTATAGAGGAAATAGTGGTTTTTATGGAAAAAAAAACATTCAACATGTAAAGTGCTTGAATACATTACCATTCACCGATAAGGAGTTTTGTTTTGTTTTTTAACTATTTGAGGTTTGAGGCAGTTAACTGCTGGTTCATTGGATTTTACAAAAATCTTTTTAAGAAAAATGTAAGTTAATTTTTACATTAACTGGAAAGTGTAAGGCCCTATTTTATGTTATTCTGGATGTATTTTAATTATCTTTCTACGGCATTCTTCTTCTACTGTATTTTATTTCTCTTTTCTACTGCAAAAGTTTCTTCACTTTTAGATAGTAAAATTTAATGTTGCTTTGTCTTTTATAACTTTAGAATAGCTACAAGGAGCATATAATAGTTCAGGGAAATTAAATTTGTATGTGTGATTTGAAAAAGGAAAATAAGCCAGAAGAAATCCAAGCATTCTTTGAAAAGACAAAGAAGGGCCTCCATTAGTGAAATAACTTTTTCACAAATAACACTGTGTAAGCACAACTATTGGTTTTCCTGTTTTGAAAAGTAAATGATACTAGTGTAAGTAGAAAACTTTTTCTTTAATTCTTTTGAAAAGTTTGACTTAGATGTTTTGAACTTTAATATTTAATAGCTCTTGAGGTCATAAATGATGGCCAGATCAAAAAAATAGAAAAATATTTTTTTACTGCTACAAAACCTGTATTTTGTAGTGTTCCTATAACTGTGGAAGAACACATAAGGCCCTTGGGCAAGCAACAGCCGTGTGATTTCAGTGGTCACTTGAATGGAAGAGGGTTGCTGACCCCTGAAGGACAGTAGTGAGGACAGTGTAGAAGAATTGTTATTCTATAAGCACTCACATTATTATAGCCAAGTAGAATGTAAGCTTGTTTTTGTTGTTAGGTCATATATTTTTGGAATGACTGATATCATCCTAAATTGGAAAGTTAAATATGGTACAGCATTCCAGAATAGATTGTTTTGCTTAACTGCCTTTCATGTAACACAATATTAGGATAGAATATAGCTTAGGAACTTTAAGAAATAAGGGTAAGGGTACTTTTACCAAGATTCAGCGGTTTGTTTCTTTTAGTTTTTAAGAAAAAATTTTTCCTTTTATGATAATAAAGTTAAACTCATTTCCATATTCTGTAGTAAGCAAATGAGAAAACCCACTAAAGTGAGTAGTCTTTTTTATTAGTGCTACTCTTCTTTTTTGTCCTTTAATCGCAAAGAATGTTGGGGTATCTCTTCTTCAGTTAGGAACTGAATGTTCATGTTATTGTCTGAATCAGTTATCAGACAATATTTGTCCTTTGTTAATGTTACTGTCTTCAATCAAATAACATCTGATTTTGATTACCTGGTTATTTAAAAATTAGTGTTTGAGACTTTGTGAAAGCAAATATGTCAAAAGTATATTTAGAATTTTTCTAAATTTATTTCTAATGTAGTGATGGGCTGATAGATATATAGCTAAAGTATTTTGTAGCATGTACAAATCAGAATGCCTATTGTGATTAAAAAATGGTTCATTTTCAGATGCTTTGCATGCATACTTTGGAATTTGTGGCCTGTCGTTGATGGAGGAACATGGAATTTGTAAAGTCCATCCTGCCCTGAATGTCAGCACACGGACCTCTGAACGCCTTCGTGATCTCCATCAGAGCTGGCGAGCCAAGGACTTGAAACAGTGCTCAGAGAATGTACACATCTCCTCATGACTGACTTTAGGTGGGGAGCGGGGGGATTTGTACCATAACTTAGCGCAAGGTTAAAAGCCATTGTATAACCAAGTGTGCTCTTTTTTTAAGAGTTAGAGTCTTACAATCAAATCTTGTGCTAATGTCACTTTGGGTATGGTCTTGAGCCAGTATTTGTAGTGGGTTTCAGGAAAATCTTTGAATTTTGAACTACAGTGGACTATCTTGTGGTTCTTAAGTGTTTATACTATATTTCTAAGAAGTTCTTTTGAGAAAAATTAACAGTATGTATGTAGGTTATCTTTTTTAAAACTTCCTTACAAATTGTATTATATTGTAAAATGGATGCAAATCTTCAAAATAAGTTTACAGTTCATGTAGCATTGATAATCTTTGGGTGGATAATTAGTGATCATTTTGAAAGCTTGAGCACTGATGCTAGAAAATTGCTTTAATCATTAAATATCTGGGATTATTCTTTGAAAACAAATGATCCTATAATTTTTAAAAAGAATGACTTAATTTGTTTTATTCTTAAGTGTGTGCCAGTTAAACTTGTATGGCCTACTTAATGAAGTTTAACTTCATAGCAAGAATGAACAGGCTTAACTAATACAGTTGTTTTCTAAAGGGAGATTGTTTTAAGAAGACTATTATGTAACTGAGTGGAAAGTAATTTAACTGTATGTGAAAGTGAATGGAAAAGTTTTGTGTTGTGCAGGTCATTTATTTAGATGTTGCTGGGCTGAATAACAGTTACTTTTGATTTTAATCTCAAATTATTAGTTGCTTTCTTTATGGGTAGAAAACAGTATTATCTGGAAGGAAAGATGTTTAGTGGTTTTGTTTATTTTTCTGAGATGTGTGGTATTATAAATTATACTTGTACTTTTATAACTGAGTTATTTTTAGCCACTTAGATTATTTTTTTTGTTTGTTGACCCATTTTAGCTGCTCTGATGTCAACTAATGATTTTCTAATTTTTTTCAACTTAAATAAGTAAAAATTTAATTAAAAAGCAGGACACTCAAGTAAATTTAATGGTTTAGCTCCATACATGGTCACTTATATTTTTATATTTCAGGTAAGTGGGAAGCATTAAAGACTGGGGTTTTACTTATGTTCTTTTGTTTTCTTCATTCTGTGAGCTTGCTATAAGTACAGGTGAGGTAGTATAAAAAGTCATCCTGTTAGTAATCAGTTTATCAGCAAGTCACATCAGTCACTATTGCTTGGTGCTGTTCAAAGATATGAAACTAGTGCTGAAATGGAGAAGGAAAATGCTTCACTAAAGGAGCTGGGTTTTAAGTTACGATCTTGGTGATGATAAACGTTGAATTATGTGTTCTCCAAGTATCAGCATGAAAACTAAATTACTAATATCACTGTTTAGGTATGGTAATATTTAACATTTTATTTTCATCTCTTTTCTAAATTGGAGAAAAAAATAACCTTAAATAATGGTCCTTCCCAAACAAAGGGATAACTACTTCATACTTGGAGAAAGAATTCGTTTTAAACCTCAGGTTGCCAGTCATTTTTTAAATTAATCTTTATTGTATTTTTTCCATTACCATTTAGTCTCCTTATACCTCTTTACCCCAGCAGTCTCCACACTGTTGTCCATGTCTGTGAGTCCTTTTTCCTTTTTGTTCAGTCCCTCCACCTCCAACCTCCCCACCACCAGCTCTTGTCCTGTTTCCCATCTATGGATCTGTCCCCATTTTCCTTGTTAGTTTATTTCCTTCACCAAATTAGGGAAATTTTTACTATTTTTGTCAGATAGATTTCTGGTTTCTTGCTTTTTCTCTTCTCCTCCTGGCACCCCATATGAGGCAAATGTTGGACCTCTTAAAGTTGTCCCAGAGACTATTTATAATTCTCATTTGGGGAGGATTTTTTCTTTTTATTGTTGTGCATGGTTGTTTTTTGCTTCCTTATGTTCCAAATTACTGATTTTGTTCTCAGCTTCGTCCATTCTACTGTTGTTTCCCTCTAAATTGTTCTTTATTTCAATTAGTTTATCCTTTGTTTTTGACTGGGTTTTTTTTTTTTATGCTACAGAGGTCCTCATAAGTAGCATGCTTAAGTTCCTTGAGCGTCCTTATAAACTGTAGTGAACTCTGCATCTGATAGATTGCTTATCTCCATTTCATTTAGCTCTTTTTCTGGCGTTTTTATCTGTTCTTTCATTTGGACCATGTTTCTTTGTCTCCTCATTTTGGCAGCCTCCCTGTGTTTGTTTCTATGTATTAGGTAGAGCTGCTTTGATTCCGTGTCTTGGTATTGTGGCCTAATACAGTAGGTGTCTTGTAGCATCCAAAGGCACAGCTTCTGCTGTCACCCAAGCTAGGGACATGAGGTGTGCCCTTTGTGTGGGCAGAGCAAACCTTCCTCTTGTAGTTGAGCTTTGGTTGCTGTTGGCAGATCAATGGGAGGGATTTTACCCAGGCCAGTCAGCTGCAGACTGGTTGTGACCACTGACCACCAACCACTGCCCTCCGTGGAGGATCAGCTGTATGGGGGCAGGGTGGTGGTGCCCTGACGTGGTCTGTGGCTATGCACTGGGTAGGCAGGCTCTGGGGTTTCCCTGGTGGTACAGGCCAAGGTCAGATCTCAATTTGTGTTTGGCCCCAGGCACCTTGCCTGAGTTACAAAGCAATCTGAGGTAGCTGCTACTTATGCTGGGTTTGGAGATTCCCAGGTGAGGCCAAGCTGTGTCTCTAATCTGACTGAAAGGATTAGAGGCTTCTTTTAATAGGATTTAGGTGCCAAGAAGAGCCATTCTTAAGAAAAAGCAGCTTGGGTGGGCAGGTAAGTTGGGTGGGGTGGAGGGAGGCTCAAGGGACCTCTAGGGCAGGTCACACAGTGTTAGCCAGGTTGATGGAGTGTCAGATACGGCAACAGTCTACTGCTCTGGCGGGGGAGAGCTCAGCAAAGGGACAATGGCCTCGCTTGCCTTGATGCCAGACACCTCAGTTTCTCCCTGTGTACCACTGGTGCCCTTCAGGCTGCCACCCCAGTGCTGGAGCTCAGTGGGAGTGGGTCTGAGTAGGTGAGTCTGTGTGTGGGTTCTTTCAGAGGAACCATTTAGGGCTCCAGCAGCCTCCTCCACCTATTCAATCCCCGCTGGTTTTTGCAGCCAGAAGTTTGGGGGACACTCTTCCTAGAACTGGATTCCTGGGCTGGGGCGGGAGCTTGTGGGGAGGCCTGGTGTGGGTATTGGACTCCTTGCTCCCCAGATACCTCTCTTGAATTTTTATCCATGTGGGAGTGAAGCCAGCCTGTTCCAAGTCTGCACCCTTCCTACTAGCCTGGATGGATGCGGTTTCTTCAGTTCTGTAGCTGTCTGATTTCCATTCAGCTCAATTTCTGGTGTTCCTGAATGATAGTTGTTCTATATTTTAGGTGTAATTTTGATGTGATTGTGTGAAGAGGTGAGCCATGTCTGCCTACATCGCCATCTTGACTGGAAGCCCCCTGCCAGTCATTTAAAAAACAAAATCAGAGTCATGGAAAATTTTTTTTTTTAATGCCGATCAAGATTTTAAATAAGGAAATAAATTTTCTGATATGGGGGGAAAAATAAGTTTAACAACAAATGTCACCCTTCCATGAATTGCTTCTGCTTAAATTCAGGCAAGTTAAGACATGCTCATCTCAAACTGTGTCATCTTGTAGCCATTGGGAGTTAAAACACCATGTATGTAATGGCTTTCAGACTGTATGCAAAGCTCAGACTGTTTTTCCTGAATCACCATTAGTGTTTGGAATGTTAGAAAGTCAGTAGCAGTAACTGTATTCATAGGTGAATGAGAATTCCATGGTGAAAGTATTTCATAAAACTATGAAGAAATTTTTTAACTCTTTATATAATTTAATAGCATAAGATTGTAAATTGTAATATGGTTCTAATTGATATACTTGTGAGAGGCCTTCTTGTAAAACTTCATGCACCAGTGATTGCCACATTCAGTAGCAGCATATTGACCAGAAACATGCCAGGCTAGTGTGAATTGTGGAGAAACTATTTCTAACTTTTTCTAAACAGTTATTTATAAGAAAATTACTTATTAGTAAAGTAAATTATAAGTGATATGTCACATACATACTTTGATTTTTAGCAATGGTGATAGAATGAGAAGGGAAGTAGGAAGTCCGAAACCTCGGTTCTGTTCCCTGTGCTTTACCCCTACTCCTAATGCGGTGTTTTGAGAAGGTAGTAAGAGAAGCCTCGCTTTGAGCATGTTCAGGAACACAAGGTCGACCGGGTCTTCCAGCACAGGTCAGTCTGTTTATCATCTACAGTGTTTTTAGCTTTGACCTGTAATGTGTATGCATTTTTATTAGATGTTTAAATAGTTATTTATAAATATTTAAATTCAAGTAGAAGTTTTGTTGACAGGAGTTCATAGTTTGAAAACCGTTGGACCTGATAATACTTAAGACTCAGTAAAGAATCCCTCTGGAGTCAGATGATGGGTCTGGTCCCACATCTGCCAGTGCATCACTCTTCTTGGACCCTCCCTAACCCTCCCACTGATTAAGTGACGGGGGAAATCTCACATGGTGGAGGATTAAATGAGATAATAAATATAAAGCACTTGGCATAGTACCTGAGATACCATAAGTACCTATAATCTATGGTATTTAAATTATAATTTCTGTCATAATCACCATAAAATTATTGTTATTAAAAACTATTCAATAATAGAGTTTGAACTTGGGGAAAACAATGGCAACGGTATACTTTTTGAATCTCCTCCTAAGGATACAGAGTAACTAGGATAGCCATAGACCCTATTCTCCAAAGCAAATGACAAAGTTTCCCTATGAACAGGAATACCCAAGTGAGGGCAAGTCACTGACCAACATAGTTTCAGCATCTGTATGGAGAGAAGTAGAAGGCAGACAACTGGTTTCTGACAAGCCTTGAGACCAGGAGAACTAGAACACTGTCCTCAGGCCCATCGTAAACTGCAATGGGCCTATCTGAGAACAGAGACTAAAAGTGGGAGGGGTTCTACAGGTTCCCATTTTCAGGTGAATGTTACAGCAGTTTAATAAGGTGTGATGATTGTGCTAGAGCAGTCTGTTCCTCTTAAGAGTAATGAGACAAAGCCCAGCACTGAGGAAAAACTCCTAGCATTAGACAGGACAAGTAAAATAGGACAGAGAACAGAAGGACCAGATAAAAATTGGAAGGCAAGCCAACAAACAGAGGCATTATTTGTAGACATATATACTCTTTTAAAAATCACTTTGTCAAAATGAACAAGGAGTGTTGGGGCCATGGATCTAAGAAAAATTAGTCTCCCTTCTAAAAGTACAGGAAAACTTAAAGAAAAAAAAGACTAACCTAAGGAGAAGGGGCAAGCAAACGAACACGAATAGAGGACTTATGGGCACGTGCAGGGCAGGGGGATTGACTGGGGTGGAGCTGGGCAGGGTTGGGAGAGCAGTGGGGAAAAGGACAACTAACTGAACAGTAAATAAACATTAAAAAGGAGCAAATGAAAAGGATTAAAGTCAAATTCCATTCAGAGTTACAAGAATTAAGCAGATCTTAAGGAGTCTTAAAAATGGGAAGGAAAGGCGAGACAAAAGAAAGCAGAAGAAGGAATTAGAAAAAGTGGGGAAGGGGAGAGAATAAGATACACAAGCTAACCTACTCAAGAAAAAGGGAGGAAACAAAAATTTAAATGACATCGTAGAAATGGTTGTAAAACAAAAACTTTCAGAATTTTAAGACTACTTTGAATAATTTTATATATTAAATTACAAAAGTGACTTTTTTAGAAAAATGCCAATTGCAAAAATTTACCCTAGTAAAGAAATTCACACACTAATTACCATGTATCATAGAAGAAACATAGTTAAAGGACTCCATACAAAAAAAAAAGCATCAGGCCCAGATTGTTTCAAGGAGTTTGCTGCCAAACCTGTATGATTAAATAGTCTCAATGTTTAAAGAATTCCAGAAGCTAGAAATGGTATCTTGAACTTCAAACTGCCCCCCTGAAAAAAAAAAAAAAAAAGACTAATTTTGTAACATGAATATGATAGTGTTGTCTCCCAAACCTGGCAGAAAATTACTGAGAGACCACTGTCACTTATGAATATCATTGCAAAAATTTTAACTATTAGCAAATAATTTAATAGCACTTTCAAAAAGTGATAAATCATCACTAAGTTGGGCTTATTATAGTAATGCAAGGAAAATTAGACAACCATTAATATTCCTTATATTAAAAGAATTAAGGGGGAAAATATGGTTATCTCCATCTTTGCAGAAAAGGTATTTGACAGAATTGAACACTCATTCATGTCCAATGTACTCAGGTACAAGTTGATAGAAATTAATTGACATTGTACCTCTGCTCCAAAACCAGCATCTTAATGTCAAAACAGAAGAGACTTTCCAATCAAGTCAGAACAAGGCCCTCTATCTCCTCTACTTAACATTGTGTTGGGGGATCAGTTAATGAAGCTTGACTAAAGAAAACAAAGACATAAGTTGGGAAGGAAGAGTAAAACTGTTAGATACAATTTTATATCTGAAAAACAAAGAATTTGTTGAAAAATTCTGAAAACTTAGTAAAGTAACAATGTATTCACATAGACATATCAACGGTCATCAGCAGACGGAAAAGAGTGCGTACTCAATTCCATTTAAGTGAAGTTAGGAAAAACTAACTTATGGTGTCAGAAATCAGCGCCCCTTTTAGTCACTGCCTCCCTCCCCGAAGGTAAGTACTATCCTGATGTAATCACCATCAGCTAGTTTTGCCTGGTTTTGAACTTTATGTAAATGGAGTCATAATGCATACATTATTTTTCAGCCGTCCTCTTTAGTTCCACAGGGACTGGAAGGATGCAAGGCAGCTTCTGTGGTGCCGGTAATGTTCAATGCGCCTGGGTGCTCTTTCCACGGGCGCAGTCACTTTGTGAATATGAAGCTGTGAGCTTGATTTGTGCACTTTTCTGTATGTATAATTATAGTAAGTAAAATATTTACTAAGAAGAGTGAAAGACTTTACATACATATATATGTACATATATATATGCTAAACCAGTCAGAAAATATACTTGAGAATATCCCTTTTATGATTTCAAAAAAGAAACTTATGTGTAAATTTAAGACATGTACAAAACCTCTGAGGAAAACATAAAAAAATAAAACTATTTTTTAAAAGATTTTATTTATTTACTTTTAAAGAGCGGGGAAAGGGGAGAAAGAGAGGGAGAGAAACATCATTGTGTGGTTGCCTCTTGCACACCCCATACTGGGGGCCTGGCCCACAACCCAGGCACGTGCCCTGACTGGGAATTGAACTGGCGACCCTAACATTACCAGCCCGTGCTCAATCCACTGAGCTACACCAGCCAGGGCTAAAAAAATAAAACGCCTGAAAGGCCAAAAAAAGTCTTGAACAAATGAGAAGATATATTTTTAGATGACACTGAACATCAAGCATGCTGTTTTTCCTTTAAATTAATTTATAAATTTAATTCTGTTCCAATAAAAATTATGTTTATTTTTATTTGAGAGAACATACAAGAATAAGTATGAAAACTGAAAAAAAAAGAGTAGTGAGAGGGGACTAGCCTAACCAGATACTAAAACACTCTTAAATCCTCCCAGTACCACGTACATGCATAACACAAATGCACATCTATAAATATACATATGAATATGAGATATACTATAGATTCTTTAAACTGTTTCCATTTATTAATATCCAGGGTCCGCCAAGAGTAATGCCTGCTTGAGTGGTTGGTAGGGTAATGATTTAGGTGTAATAATTTATAGTTTTAATTTGAACATTTCACCTAAAATGTTATATGGTGTGCTTGAGTGTGAAATTATGTAACAGAATTTCATGCTTATGATTTTGTAATAAAAAGGCACACTATTTGTGCCGGACCCTGTATTAAAGAATGCCTTTCACTATCCATACTTTGCTTTTAAACACTTGCATAGTATTGCATTGCATAAATGTATCAATCAGTGCCTTATTTTATACCTACACAATTACAAAAATATTGCTGTGAGATCTTTCAAAATGTACCATTGCTTAAACTAAATTTACAGATGTGCAGTGGCTAGGGCAGAGAATACACACATTATAAATTCTGGTAGCCTTTGCCACACTTCTTTCTAAGGTCGTCCTGTTGTATACTAACTTGACACTGATTTCTAAATGTGATCACAAAGCAGTCTTAAAAGTCGCTGGAGAAACTGTGAGCTTAGGCTCAAAGCCAGTTTCCCTCACTTAATCCGAGATGAGCAAGTCAGGGAGTTTGATAGAGCTTTATGAAGTCTCTAAGGAGTGAAGGAAAATAATCAATTTGAAAAAATGTACGTAAGTAGCTTGCTCTAGAATGTTAATGGGTTTTCATCTTGCCATTTGAATTTCAGTGATGGCGCGCCATGTAGAATATTTGTGACAGAACTCTGCTGTAGAATGTGCTAGAAGGAATTATTCAGTGGTTAAATTGTAGAAATGTGCACATAAGAATAATTGTTCAGGCAATATCTTTTTTTTTTACTTTTGTGACTGACTTATTTTAATATTTCTCATCTTAAGGTTATTTCCAGTTCACAAATGTTGGGGTGAACATCATACATTTTTCTGTGGCTTTCCTAGAAGGAAATTTCTGGGTCAAATCATGTATACTTTAAAAAATCTTGGTAATAACTGTTAAATCACCATTCAAAACCAGCATAGCTTTTCATAAACTCGTGAACAGGTTATTGGATTACCTGTTTCCTCACATCCTATAAGTCTAAGTTAGGGGGGAAGTTTATTCTTTATACGTGTTGTATGACTGAAGGCTAATCGGTGTATGTCTGATAGTGAAATTTAAAAAAACAAAATGTTTTCCGAAGTGTGGTCTGTAGAGAGGGGCAGTGGCTTCACCTGGGAACTTTGAGAAATGCAGATTCTCAGGTCTGACTTTCGACGCACCAAACCAGAAGCTCTGGGGTGAGACTGGCTGTCTGTATTTTAACAAGCCTTCCAAATGGCTCTGGTGCCCACTCACATTTGAGGACCAATCACTGATTTTGAAAAAGCAGCTTGGGCAGGAGAAACAAGGGAGAACCTCATAAATTGAAAGGGCAGAGGGGTTAGTTAACAGGAAACTCAACATGATTCAGCAATATGATCTTTACTCCTACCCCAAACAACTAATGATATTAGTCCATTTTAGTACAGTTAAAAATGTGATGAGTGCTCAGATATGCAAAGAAAAGATCATAGTTATTTTCTCAAATGGGCTCAATCTTCATTTGCCTGTATATTTGGCTATCAAGGGGTAGGAGAGGCTGGGAGCAGGGCCATTTACATTGGTCAGTAATTTCAATCTCTTCCAATATCAGTGTTTTGTTTTGCTTTTATCTCCTGCTCCTTGCTGTGTGGGTATTGGTGGAGGCCTCTGTTGCAGGTTGCTGCTCAGTTTGTTTCCCGGACTGGTGCCTACAGAGGTGTGGAGGTGTCTGCCCCTGATCTAGTGTGGCCTTTTGAGGTGGGTTGCCTGCCATCCGCCTCTGATTGCACAGTCTCAGCACTACAGCCCCTTTGCCCTGATGCCAGGCTTCCACCCACCCACCTGATCTTAGTGACTCCATATCTACACTCTTCAGCCCGCTGTGCGCAGACACACACACACACACACACACACACACACACACCCCACCCCGCCCCACCCCACCCCACCCCCTTCGGCATATGCAGATACTTCTAGGTATTTATTCCTGAAGCACTGTCTCCATTTCACGTGTCTAGGGACCTCCCCTCCACTTCAATGCTACCGAGCCACTGTGGCCACCGTGGATGTAGACGAAAGCTGAAACTCTCCCAGGACTGCAGCAGCTCCCAAGCAGTGCCTGGAGAAGCGGTTCCGAGGGCCACTTCACATTCCACGTGTCTGCAAATTTGAGTTACAAATCAAAGTAGAAAAATTGTGTTTTATCATCATAGGTTATCAAATGTAAGGATAGATTTCAAAACATAGCAGGTCATACTATGTAACTGTGACTAGCACAAACCTGTAGTCAACCTCATGTTTCTCCCCAGGCCATGACTTGGCAGTGACTGCTCCTGAGCTGGAGCAAAGTGGGCAAAGGGAAGAGATTTCTCCCCGGCTTGCTGGCCCTGGCACACTGCAATCACTGGGGATAGCCACGGAATAAAAGCCACTTTCTATCCTTGGAAGGAGGGAAGAGGGTGGTTCTTTCATCCCCACGGGATCTCTCTTTATACACCTGCCCCCCTCCCTCTGATCGCAGGCTTTCTCTGTTCCACGCAGTCTGAGTCAGGCCATCTTTGCTCACAAGGAGTGCCCAGCCTCCTGTCCCACCAACACCACTCTTTCAAGCACCTCAGAGTAACCTGATTTTTAAAGGCCAGGTTCTAATTTAGAAATCTTGGCCTCAGGGTTCCTATCCCAAGGCCAGTCCTCCTTTTCCCACCCTAGGCACTCTTACCTTAAGGAGCTCCCTCACGCGTGTGACAAGTTCCAGGTCACTTCTAACTCCTCCAAACAACTGTTACACCCTCACACCTTGGACCCAGGGGTGCACACCCTGGCAGTACAGTCCAGAAAGGAGCCAGGGGAGGACCCCATGCAGGCTTTGGGGGTGGGCTCAGGGGAGAATGCCATGGTGGTTGGCACCTGGGGCATGCTCTAGAAGGGGCCCCGCCCATCCCTCATGGGGAGCACCGGAATGGGGTCCTCCAGTGGAAGGGCCCCTCTTGCCCACATCTAAGGGCAGTACTGGCAGGCCACCAGCCCCTATGTTCTGAAGTTTCTTCGTGCCTGTCAGGACTTTGCTACTAGGCAATCCATATATGTCTCCTGTGCCCACCTCTTTCATCCTTCCCACACTTTCCCAGGGATGGGAGTAATAAGATTTCCAGCCTTTATGCCAGGACTTTACTGTCTTCATTTCCTGAGCTCTCTCTACCACTGCCTTGACATGTTTAAGAAATTTAGAATATCCTTTGTCAAGTGACAAAGCCTGGCTTTAGATACTTATTTTGCTGCAGACTCTTAAAGATCCATATTTCTTTTTCCTTGCTAAAGCTCTGTTGAAGGTAGCAAAGAATTAACAAGGGCTGATTTTAGGCAGCAATCAGTACATAGAAAACTTATTAGGAGAAAAGTTGATGGAAATCTTTCAAAGGCTCACTTGAACCAACTGACCAATCCTAGTCTCTAGAAGTGAAATGGACATTACCAACTCCCCAATACAATGCCATGTAAGGTACACTTAGCACAAATCAACCTGCTAGGTCTCACTTGTAACAAGTAGAATGGGAACAAGTGGAATGGCACCACAAGGAAGCAATCAGCCCTATCAGAAGGCAGGACTTCCCAAAGCCAAAGCTGGTCAGTGGCATGAAAAGTAGAGGGGGAGGGAGAAACTTAGATTAAAAGAAATGTAAGAACAGCATGCTGGGCTTTGTTGGGGTCCTAATTTGAACAAAAAGATATCTTTGAGAGGATTAGAGAAATTTGATTATGGACTCAATATTAAATGACAATTATTTTTCATTTTGGTGTGATAATGATTTGTGTTATGTACACATATTTCTTACTTCTGAAGCTTATTATTCAGAAGGCTAGAGTAGAGACAGGAATCTATTTGCTGTTTTAAGCTCCATGGGAATCTGATGAGAAGCCAGGTTTAGGGATCCCTTTATTAAATAACTCAAAAAGTCCCTTCTTACATGGACAGTACATGATCTTCAGGTGACTTAAGGCTAATACATGTCTCCTAAATAGTAGTTAAGAGCAGCATCTTTAGGAGGCAGTTAAGTTTCTAGCAAAAATTTTTTTTTCCTAAGAGGTTTTCCTCAGTAATTGGAGGCCTGAGCATTTGAGGAGGGGGGAAAAAGGGATCCCAGTAGCTGTCCAGTTTCTGTGTCAGGCCTGGCTAGACTAGGTAGGCTTTGTCCAACTCTGGAGAAGAAAGATGATTTTATTGAAAATATTTAAGTAGGGTTTGGCTCCAAGTTATTATATTGAAAACATTGTATTGATCTCTATATCCTTTATAAGTGAAACCTAAAAATGTAGGAAGAATTACTACATGTAAATCCTATTAATATTTAAGTAGACAAATGAATTTCAGGAAGCTCTGCATTTAAGTTTTTTTCAAACATTTTGGTGCCTATCAGGAGGAAAAGTAACACAGATTACAGAATGTAGAGCTCCAAACCAAATTATTTCAGCTTTTATTTCTGTAACAGCCATACACTGATGTTATTTTAGTGTCTAAATGAGTTTGTAGAGACTTTATTAAAATGAGATTTTACTTAAATCATAGGAGATTGCAAACTGGGTTATAACTGTAGAATGTTGAGTACTTGGTAATATGTTGAACAATAACACTTCTCTGCTTATAAATATATAATAATATACTCGAAGATATCCATTACACTTTTAGTATTCAGTAAAGCATATGTCTGGAATGTGCTTTCCCCCAAAGTCTTATGATAGAATATTTGGAGGGAGAGAGAGGTCGCTGGGAGAGGCATCAATGAAGATGCTTGACTGTCAAAAAGAAATGCCTTTCCCTCCAGTTCCTTTTTATTTTGTTATGTTACATCTCATTGCAACTATGTTTCACTGTTGTCTGTAAAAAGGGCAGAAATTGGCATCCAAGGACACAACTGGAAAAAATCCAGACTTATGGGGAATTTTTTTATTTCAAAGATTCATTTCCTTACTAACAGACTCTGAGTAACTTAGCAGCCTGGCTTTAAACACTGGAGACCTAATGACGTTCATCTTTTCCCCTGAAGTAGCAGCAAAAGAAGAGTTTCAAGGCTATATGCCCCAGGAGGAAAGTGGTTGTTACTGCCCAAACCAGTGCTTCAACTCTTCTTTTCTATTTTCTTTTTAAAGGTAAGCAGTTACATCAGAAAAATTTTAAACAGGACAAAAGGGGTATGCAGACAACAAGGTCTCCTTCCAATACCCAATGCCTCATTCCCTAGTTCTCTGCAGAGAAAACAAGTATGGGCAGTTTGTTTTCTAGCAATGGACCTGTGAATACAACCACATATGTATGAATGTGTTTAAACTCACACACTTACTCAGAAGGAATTTAAATTTTCATTTATTTGACATAACCTGCCATTTTTGTATTTCAGATAGCTACTACCAGTTATTAGGAAAAATAGCCAATTTAATAATCTTCATAACATTTGAGAAAGGATTGAGGAATGACTTAATAAATAACTTATATAAACCCATAAAATAATTAAACAATAATAACTGGAAGGTCATAGAGCAAGATTCTTGTTTTTTAATTCCACCACTCATTGCTACTGCATAAGGGAATCTTTCACCTTTGAGCCTAGTAGCATCGGGCTGCTGCAGGCACTGCCACTGGCTGAGAGGAACTAAGTCCCACTGCAGAGGTGGATTGGAGCTGGGATTTCCACCTTCAAACGCTGAATGCTTGAGGAGAGAAGGCTTGGGACCATGCCAAACAATCAACATCAGTTGTTTTGGGTAACCAGGACTATCTGCTGCAACGTTGGCACTTAGTAGAAAGCAAGGAAGCACAGACCTGGTTGTATGGCTTTGCTTCCTTACCCTCTTCACATCATAGAACATAAAATATTGTTTGTAGAGCACTTGCAGGAGGCAAGGTGAAAACCCAGAAGGCACCTTATGAGGAGAACATCCATCCTGGGAGCTCTGTTGGCCCAGGTTGTACCCAACACCCTTCCTCTCAAAAGGCTGAAGGTACATATTAGTACACAGAGAATCCATTCCAGGAACTGGAATTTGCAGTCTCACTACTACCTAAGTGAGGCTGGCATACCACTTCATTGCAGCAGTGGCAGCATCATTTGGAACTTGTTAGAAAAGTTGACACTCAGACCCATCAACCAATATAAGCCCCACAAGTGATTATTGTGAATATTTAAGTTTGAGAAGTGTTCTATACATAATCTCTACCTCCTTGGCATGCTTCTACAGCCCTTGGAAAGTAAAGCTCTACCTATCTTTCCAGCCTCATTTTGGTCATTGCTCTCTTCCAACCTAGCTGCAGTGAAGTATCTTTAATATCTGAAATACTCCAGTCTCTAGTCTTTCCTCTATCCTGGCTGACTCTCAGCCTAGAATGACATTTACTTACCCTTCTAAACTTTTACTTGTCCTTCAACTGTCAATTTAGTAGTCAAGTACTTACATTAAAGGCCTACCTAAAGAAACATGAAAAGTCTCAAACAACCTAACACTCCACTTAAAGGAACTAGAAAAAGAACAACAAAGGTCAAAGTGAGGAGAAGAAAGGAAATAATGAAACCAACAGAAACAAACAAAATAGAGCTAAAAAAATACAAATGGTCAATGAAGCCAAAAGCTGGTTCTTTGAAAAGATAAACAAGATTGATACAACCTTCAATCAGATTCATCAAGAAAAAAAGAAAACTCAAAATCCATAATGAAAGAGAAGTAATGACTGACATCACAGAAATACAAAAGATTATAAGAAAATATGCCATATGCCAATAAATCTGGAAGAAATGAGTAAATTCCTAGAAACATACAATCTCTCAAAACTGAAATGAAGAAACAGAAAATATAAACAGACCAATCACAACTAATGAAATTGAAGCAGTAATCAAAAAACTTCTAATGAATAAAGTCCTGGACTGGAAGGCTTCACATGTGAGTTTTACCCAACATTCAAAAAGAACTAACACATTTTCTTTTCAAACTATTCCAAAAAAAGTCAGTAGGAGTGGAGACTCCCACGCTCATTTTATGAGGACAGCATTACCCTAATTCCAAACCCAGGTAAAGACACTACAAAGAAAGAAAATTATAGGCCAATATAACCGATGAACATAGATGCAAAAATACTCAACAAAATATTAGCAAACCAAATCCAGCAATACCTTAAAAAGATCATACACCATGATCAAAGGGGATTTATTCCAGGGATGCAAGTTAATACAATATTTTCAATCAATTAATATGATACACATAAACAATGAAATATAAAAATCATATAGTCCTATCAATAGATGCAGAAAAACTTTTAACAATATCCAACATAGTATTGGAAATCCTAGACACAGCAATCAGACAAGAAAAGAGATAAAAGGCATTCAAATTGGGAAGGGTAAAGTAAAACTCATTATTTACAGATGACATTATACTGTATATAGAGAACCCTAAAGATTTCACCAAAAAACTACTGGAACCGATAAATTCAGTAAAGTAGCAGGATATGAAACAAATATCCAGAAATCGGGTGCACTTTTATACACCAATAACAATCAAAAAAGAAAACTTAAGAAAAATATTCCATTTAAAATTGCATAAAAAATTTGCCTAGGAATACATTTAACCAAGGATGTAAAAGACCTGTACTCAGAAAATTATAAGACACTGAAGAAATTGAACAAGATGCAAATAAATGGAAGCATATACTACCCTCATGGATAGGAAGAATATAAGTTGTTAAAATGTTCATACTACTGACAGCAATCTATAGATTCATTGCAATTCCTATTAAAAATATCAAGGTGTATTTCACAGAACTAGAACAAAGAATCCAAAAGGGTATATGGAATGACAAAGACCCCAAATAGCTACAGAAATCTTGAGAAAGAATAACAAAGTTGAAGGAATCATGCTACCTGATATCAAAATATACTACAAGGCTATAATAATCAAAACAGCATGGTACTAGCATAAAAACATAGATCAATGGAACAGAATAGAGAGCCCAAAAATAAACCCACAGCTATATGATCAATTAATAATTTGACAAAGGAGGCAAGAACAAACTGCAATAAAGACAGTCTGTTTAATAAATGATACTGGAAAAATTGGGCAGATATGTGCAAAAAAACATGAAACTAGAGCATCTTACACCATATACCAGAATAAACTCCAAATGGATTAAAGACTTAAATGTGAGACTTGATGCCATAAAAATGCTAAAAGAAAACAGGCACTAAAATTTTGGACATTTTTTTTGGCAATTTTTTTTTGACATATCTCTTAGAACAAGGGAAAATAAATAAATAAACGGGACTATATCAAATGAAAAAGATTTTGCACAGTGAAGGAAATCATGAACAAAACAAAAAGACATTGAGTTCTCCCACTGAATGGGAGAACATAGTCACCAGTGATACATACATCTGATAAGGGGTTAGCATCCAAAATTTATAAAGAACTCACACAACACCAAATAAGTAATCCAATTAAAAATGTGCAGAGGATCTAAGTAGATCTTCTCCAAAGAGGACATACAGATGGCTAATAGACATGAAAAGATGCTCAACATCACTAATTATCAGAGACACACAAAGTAAAACCACAGTGAGATATGTCACCTCACACTTGTCAGAATGGCTATCATTAATAAATCAACAAGTGCTGGCAAGGATGTGGGGAAAGGTGGTCCCTTTTGCACTGCTAGTGGGAATGTAGTTTGGTGCAGCCACTGTGGAAAAGAGTATGGAGATACCTCAATTAAAAATAGAACTGCCTTATGACCCAGTGATTCCACTTCTCACTATATAGCCAAAGAAACCCAAAACACTAATCTGAAAGTCTACATGCACCCCTATGTTGGTTGCAGCATTATTTACAAAAGCCAAGATGTGAAAGCAACCCAAGTGCCCATCAGTATGCAAGTGGATAAAAAAGTGGTGGTACATACACACACTGGAATGTTACTTGGCCATAAAAAAGAATGAATATTACCATTTACAACAGTATAGATGTACCCAGTGAGTATTACGCTGTGAAATAAGTCAGTCAGAGAAAGGCAAATACCATCTGATTTCACTTATATGTGGAATCTAAAGAACAATATTAACAAACAAACAGAAACAGATTCGTAGATACAGAGAACAGTCTCATGGTTGTCAGAAGGAAGAGGTGCCGGGGGGCTGAGTAAAAAAGGTGAGGGGATTGAGAAGTACAAATTGGTAGTTACAAAATAAGTCATAGGAATGTAATATACAACATGGGAATTATAGTCAATAATGTAATAATTATGTATCTTGCCTGTTGGGTACTGGAAATATTAAACACTCTAAAGTATATGACTGTCTAACCACTATGCAAGACACCTAATACAAAATGATTATAAACTATAATTGAAAAAAAAAGTCAAGCCTCACCTGCCTAGCTGATTAGGCAGAGCAAGTCAGTGAGTGGCTCATCTTCCACCCTGTGACTCCCTATTTCTGATCATGTGCTTCTGTTACAATAATTATCACATTGAGCATCAATGATCTGTTTACTCTCCATTTCCTCAAGCAGAAGTCAGTTCCTGATGTCAGCAACTTTGGTGTACTCATGTTTGAATTTCCAGCAGATGGCAGGGAATCTTGCTGACTTTTCAGCCAGAAAACTCTTTCCTCTAAAGATAACAGTGTAAATGATATTTATAAATCATTTCAAAATAACTGTTTGTATTTCTCTGATTTGTGTCCAGTTTTATAAAATATAAGATTGTATGTAAACTCATTTCTAATGCCTCAGGCCAGATGTAAAATTATGATCTTTAGAATTTAGTATATGTTAACAAAGTTATTTCAAAGTGAAATTAAATCATATCAAGATAAATTATAGATGAATTTTTTTAAATATAAGATTAAATATTGATCACTCACTGTCTTTTCCCTAAAGATACTAAGAAAATTGTTATTTCTAGCTGATCTGTGTTCACTTTAGAAATCAGATTCTTATGTTGTATTCTTTTCCTTCCCTATGTATTGTAAACTTACCTCCACATACATGTCCAGCTGGCCTCCATGAGCACTTTTCAGTCCTCATCTGGGTGCAAGGGCCATTTCACTGTGTTAGGGACACTCATACAAGAGATGTTACAAAAGACTAATTTCTTCTCATAGCTGAACAATTATTGGTGTAATCTACCAAACAACTGTAGCCTGTGAGACCACATCCAGTGCTGAAAAAAGCCAAGCAGACAGTATTTCTTTCTTGAGTTTAGGAAAGTGGGTGTGATGGGAAGGATGGTAACTCTCGGAGGATCTGATGTGGGCAGCTGTCTCTCGGAAGAGGAACTAGGACATGAGAAGGGGAGACGGTGGTGACTGTGATGACTCTGAGCAGAGAAAGAAGAGGACCCATCAGCTGATTGCTGGCAATCCCTCAGAAAACAGGAAGAGAGAACAGATCATTTCAAAATATAGAAAATAAAACTTAGGCAGCACAGACCATATGAATTTTGGGTTTAGGACATAGCTTTTCTAATGCAAAGACTCTCTATTCAAAAGAAAGAAAACATTACATTTGCAAAATGGGTCTTGTTCAATGCCTCAAAACTGGGGTTTAGTGTCCTAAGGAGTTAATGAGGATCTCTCAGAGGGATGAAAGGGGTCCAGGGAATGTCTCCCAGATCCGATTCAAAGCCCATAGAAGGAATGGCTAGGCCTTACTATCAAAGGACATAAGATAATAGCATTAATCTCCACTGTCCTGACAGGCTAATCAGTCACTAAAAACATAAACAGAACATTCAGGCTGTCGCACTCTCCAAGGAGCACCAAGATACTTTACAGCCTAGAAGATGCTGCATGTATCTCCTTTTTCTATTCATACCACAAAGATAGAGGAAGAAGCCAAGTTACTTGGACTGTGATTTTGTGATCAAAGCCTTTTCATGTTTTCACAGACCTGGGCCGTGTAAGAAAGAGTCCTGCCCTGCCAGGACACGGGCCCCAGCGAGGCCCCACTAGTACCACCAAGTGAATCCTGCAGAAGAGGCCTTGGGACTGTAAGAATTCAGGTGCAACAGGACTTCTACAGAACCAAGAAACACATATTTCTCTAACCAGACTTCACCTGCACTTCAGGCTGAGATTTTTATCCAGTGGCTGAATAGCCACCTCCTGTCTGGAGGTGCCTTTCCTCCCAGGTTCCTCAATAATCTTTACACATCTGCCATGGCACTTAGCTGCTTCTATTAAAATTATCTATTGATATATGTGTCTCTCCTCAGTGACAACAGGTGACCCTTGAGCAGGGAACTAAACCTTATTGTTTCAAATTCCCAGTGCTTACAACACATGCTGGGTGCTTGTTAACATTCGTTGAATTAAATTCATCTAAGCCAGTTTTCCTGCCCAGCCTACAATGGAACTGTCACTGCAAAGAGACTGGGACCCAGACAGATCTCCAGCACAGTCTGGAACATGTGGGTTCCTGACTTTGTGCAGAAAAGATTTCATAACACAAATCCAGGTGATTCTGAGAGTATGTTGATTAAAGCTGGGGAGGGTGAAACAAAGTAAGAGCTTAAGATAGAAGACGCAAGATCAAAGTAACAGAAGTGAACCTAGGTGGAGCTGCCTTGGCCCTCTGCAAAGAAAGTCACAGAGTCAGAAAATGAGCCAGCTGGGCTGCGTGAACTCAGGAAACTTATACAAGCAAAAGCGGGGCCCTTGGAGACAGGTTCAGAGGGCTAGCCTGGGAAGAGCTGCTGCCGCTTCTGCTCCCCTGGTTGCAAGTCTTGTTGGAACCCTTAGAGCAAAGGGGCAAGAGAGCAAAGGCACATGCCTTAGAAGGAATGGGGGGAAGACATGAGTGTGCGAGAGAGAGAGAGAGAGAGAGAGCACAAATCGGGTTCTTTGTCTTCAGGGTTTTTATCTTTTCTAAAGGTGGGAATTTTATGGGAAGTCTGGAGAGAATCTCAAATAGAATATTCATCAGCTTTCTAGGTGTGTCCTTTAATATGCTGATTCCTCAAAATGAGTGTATAGTCATTCTCTGGACAGTTTCACCTTCAAATTATGTCACCCAAAAGGGACCAGGAACGAGGCCAGTCTGTCCCCTTAGGGTATGGAATGTGTAAACCATTTGCTCCTAACCATTTGTTAGGGAAGATAAGAGTGCAATTTATTATCTGGCTATAAATTGCTTGGCCATTTACCTATCTCCTTCAGTTTCCTTATTCCACTTGCCAAAGAATTTTCCTAGCTTTTTACTATTCTGCTTCAGTGCTGGGAAAGATAAACAGACAGGGCTCCCCACCCAGCTAAGTCCGGTTCTAGTGACCTTTAACGAGCCATTCCCTATGCCAGCCCTCATTACCTTGTACCGCAGGAACCATAAAATGTGCTGCCTGGATCAGCTGAAGCAGGAATGTGGACGTGTTCCCATCTGTGAAGCACCCAAAGCTCTTCGCAGGAGAGGAGAGGCAGTTTGGTTCCCAGTTGCTATTGCTGAGACAGCAGTGGGTCGGACCGCCCAGTAGAATCTCGAATATATGGTAGCACTTTACTACGTTTCCCCTGTTTGTTTTGTTTTGTTTTAATAAATTTCTTATTTCACAGGTTTTATATTAACGGGACCATTGCAAAGATAAGACAGAGAGTTCCCAAATACTCAGCACCCAGTTTCCCCTATTAACATCTTATATTCATCTGGTACATTTGCTACATCTAACTAATATCAATGCATTATTAACTATATGCAGATTCCCACCAGTTTTACCTGGTGCCCTTTTTCTGTTCCAGGGTCCCATCCGGAACGCCACACTACATTCAGTCATCCGGTCTCGTGGCTGTGACAGTTTCTTGACTTCCCTTGTTGATGATTCTAACAGCTTTGAGGAGTACTGGCCAGGTATTTTGTCCAGTGCCTCTCAATTATTTTCTTATTATTACATGGGATTATGGGTTTGGGGAAGGAAGACAGAAGTGCATTTTTATGCCTTTTTACTTTTAAAAATCCTGTGTCAATTCCTCGCTATCTCCTTTACCTCCAAAAGCTGTTATCATATTGATAGTACCTTTTAGGATCAAGGAAATGGGCTTGATCCTAAATACAAACCTTATTCTGGTATGTATTGTAGGAAGCCATTCTTACCTGATTGGATATCACTCGTGGAAATGGACTCCTCAGAGAGCATTTCCTGGGAGGAGTCCCTCAGAGCCACAGGCTTGATAGAGAGCCAGCTGAGAAGGGGGACCCACCAAAGGCAGCAGGCCAGGCATGGAAAACAGAGCAGTCCTGGCGGTTGACCTGTGAAAGGACACAGTCAGGGGTTTTTTAATCCTTCATGCTCAATGAAAGACTGGAATGTGGGATAAAAACATGGCCACAGGCAAAGGCACCTGATCAAAAAAAACAACCAAAAAACCCACACGCTATCTGGTGGGGGAAAGGCAGAAAGTGGAGAGTTGGTGAATGTGTCAGGTATCAGGTGGTGACAGAGCTTGCCTCCCTCCTGGCTCTGCCTCCGCCTCTCCGGGAGACTCTGGGCAAGTCCCTCCACTGTCTGCGCCTCAGGGCGATCATCTCTGACTGGCGGACAGAGTAATACCTGCCTCAGAGTTTTGTGGGGCTCTAATGGGACAATATGAGTAAGCACTGACAGAAGTGCCTAACCAATAGTATTTGATACTTATTAGCTATTAGCATCATTATTATATTAAGATTGAAATGGTCCTAATCTGGGAAGTATCCTAAAGTTACAATCCTTTGGCTCAGAAGCCTTCCTTCTAAATAAGCTATCTGAAAAAAAATGTTCTGGGAAAGATCCGGAAATCTCTCTCTTACAAAAAAAAAAAAAATGCCTTACTTACCATTCACATGCACCTGCTGGCAAGTGGAGCAGGCAGACCCTTAGAGTTTCTCAAGGCCGTGTCTGAGCTCTACTTCTTCATGTCTTCTCCCATACAGTTTAAACTTGGAATCATGTTCAGAGGGCAGTTAACTAAGGCTAAGTATGCTTCACTGTCTGGGGCCATGAGATGGAACCAAGCCGACTGGCTTTTACTGGCACAGTGAACTTGGACTCTGGCCACTCAGCCAGCAAGGTAATGACCTGCCAACACAAATAAGCTTCAGCATTCACCCTCGGCTTAGAACTCTGGTAAGGATTAGAGGAACTCAGTTATCTGAAAGTACTTGGTAATTTGTAAAGTGCTTTTAATTGAGAAGTATTATCAGTGTTCTGTTAAGCTCTTTGCCTAGGTCTCTGTGTCCAAAAAATGTGGCAAGAAAGGAATGTGGTGATTTCTCCCCTTCACACACCCTTTTCTTTCACAGTTATAATCTAGGCATTATATTATAGGTGGTGCAAGTGAATAATAATAGCAGACAGGATTCATTGAGCCCTCAGTGTGCCGGTTACAATTCTAAGCTCTTTACACATATTAATTCATTTAATCCTTTAACAACTGTCTGTTACTTGTGCTCATTATTACAGATGAGTAAACTAAGATACAGAGTAGTTAAATGAATTGCTAAAGGTCAAAAAGCTACACTGTGGCTATATCAGTTGAGACTAGGTTTGGTTGTATAACAGATAACTCAAGTACCAAGGTTTAAACAAATTAGAATTTAATTTTCTCTTGAGTAAAAGAAGATGGGAGGCAGGTAATCAAAGGCTAGAATGGCAGCCTCACCATTCTTAGACTCAGGCTCATCTTTCTTTCTTTAGCCATCTCGGCACATGACTTCTATACCAGGTCCTCCTCAGTAGTCCCGGGGGGCTCGTCATGCCAGGCATCAGACCTGTGTTTCAGTTAGAGGGGAAGGAAGGAGCTGGCCAGAGGGCTTTCTGAGAAGCCCCCTTACAACTTCTACTAACATCTATTGGTTACCCCCAGCTGCCAAGCTGGGAAATTGTCTTACTCTTTCTTTCTCTCTCTCTCCCACTTTCTCTCTTTCTTTTTTAAAGTTGGGCACATTTCTTAAGGTTCTGTAAAACAAAAAAGAAAATAAATTTTAGACTCATATAACACATGTTACAGTTTCTCAGAATAGAATTATGAGTTTCATTGGCAGGTGGAGATAAAGCTGTATTATTGTTTTTATTTTCTGCTTTCAATAGTCATTTGAAAAAACACAAACAAGGTGAAGTTATACAATTTTTGAAAAATTTGAACTTTACTTAGATTTCCAGTTTTCCCTTACCTACAATTTAGATACAGTTGATGAGATTCTGTAACTTCATAGTATTCCAATTATTATTTTAGCCTCTTACAATGAAGAAGGAAAGAGAGAGGAAGAGAGGGAGGAAGAAAGAAATGGTATTTAGATGCAATACCTTTCTTCCTCATTTTTATCTGAAGGTTTTTTCTGCAAGACATGACTCTCTCAGCCCTGGCTGGTGTGGCTCAGTGGATTGAGCACCAGCCTGTGAACCAAGGGTCGCCAGTTCAGTTCTTGATCAGGGCACATGCCTGGGTTGCAGGCCAGGTCCCCATTACAGGGCTCTTGAGAGGCAACCACACATTGATGTTTCTCTCCTTCTCTTTCTCCTTCCCTTCCCCTCTCTAAAAATAAATAAAATCTTAAAAAAAAAGACATGACTCTCAGATTTCCCTTTCAAAGAGTGTCTTATATTAAAACTTTCATTTTGTCTTTTAAGGAAAAGACATTTGAATTAAATATTTAGAGAATTTCTTACTTGAGTTATACTGTACTTGGTTTATGGCTAAAATTTTTCTTTTGACCTCAGTTTCTCCAGTTATATAGTCATTTGTTTATTCATTCATTCACTAAATACTTGTGGGCTTAAAAGATGTCAGATGCTTTATGTGCGATAGTCATTTCCATCTGATTGCTAACAAAATAATTGTGTAAAGTGTAACAAATTATTTAAAGTTTGTACCTCAATGAGTACTATTTCTTTTCATACAGGCAAACAAATTTGGTATATTTAAAAAAGAAACTGAAACCTTTTGGAATCATGAGATATGAACATTTCAATTATGAGCATATTACACATAGAAAAACATATTATGAATCTACATATAAGATACTAAAAGACAAATATTAACAATTTTCCTTTAAAGAGTAAACAGTATATTGTGAAATGTGTTTATGAAATACAGTGCTCTCCCCTAGAGCTGATACAACTCTAAAGTAAATATATTTGCAGAAATATTTATCTCATTCATAGTAATATAGCCATATTGCTTCTCTGAGGGAATATTTATAAATATTGCTACTGTGTTTCAGAAATGTTTTAGGAAGAAAATCTTTGTAGATGAATCTTCTACAATGGAAAATGTTATAATATCATTTCCCCTGGTAGAATTCAAAATTGTGCATGTCATAGTAAACAAAGAGACATGAGTTCTGCATCAGAGCCTAAGGCTACGAGTGGTGTCCTGGTTTTTCAGCTTGTTATTAATCCCGATTGCCTTCTGACACCAGATAAGCCATTCAAACTATTGAATTCTTCACCTTTTGTTTGTCAGACAACAATAGCTGTGGGAGGAGCCTTAGAGCACCTAGAAGCCTTGGTACACAGGTTGGAGACCTGTCTAAATGTGTGGCTGTAGGGGAAAAGGGCCCTAAAAATCTCTTGAGTCCTTAAAATACAAAGTAGTCACTTCAAATTACAAAAGACAGAGAACCCTCCATTTTAATTGTGGATTCACATAAGATGCAAATGAAGTAGAGCAGAAGCAATGGGGAGAAGAACAGCAAGAACAAGTTAAGTCTTATAAGAGCAGCAAGACTTTGAAGGAGTTTTTGTGCAAAGACTGAATATGGCAATTACAAAAAGCAGAAAACGGGTTAATAAATAAATTCCTTGACATGCTTTTCCCATTGTGCCCTCGATCTTATTTAGAAAAAGATGATTAAAAAATTTTAAACACACATACACCATAGCTCCATTTTTTGCTTTGGCTGGCTAGTTTGTAGTTTGGGGACAGGTGAAAATGTGCTTGCCTCTTGGCCAAAAGCTTGTCCTTCCTGCTCCTCAAAGTCAGTGTTATTTTTATAGTATGATACTTATAGAATCCCTTTCTTAGCATTTTTTTCTATTCTGTGAATTTCCTCCCAGATACTCCTCTCCTCTGCAATAGAACAACAGTGCTAGGGTCCTGGCAACTACTTAAGGAATCAGTAGCCTATATTGGCGGTGTTAACATTCTTAGTTTCAGATTAATGGAGGTATGAGCTGTGCAGCCTGTTGAGGAACACCGACAAAATGAGAAGGAGGTTTTAAAAGTGTAGAACAATAGACACACTCTCGTTTTTGTCAGAGCTGATCATCTCCTCCTTCGATAATCACACAGCAGCCAATCTTACACGAATTACTACCTGCTAATAGACTCTATTCTTCTCACCCACTGCCAGGAAAAACCAGACTAAATCAGAATCTGAGATCTCGTAAATTATCCTTCCTCCTTCCTCCCCATAGCTTCCCTCTCCCAACACTCACAAAACAAACAACCTTCTAAAACAAATACAGAACAGCAGGAGGATGGCTGTGAGAGCCAGCCCATTTATCTCATCACCAGCACGCCTAAGTAACTCCCTTGATCTCTGGCTTATAACTCGCCCCACAATGATAATGCACTCAGACCCTGCAGGATGGTAAAACGCCTGGATGCTGAGCTAGGAGGCAGGAGGAAAAATACAAGGTGGGCCTTTGCCCCAAGGCAATGACTGAGATACTCAGGGGAGGCTCTTCAGCCTGGCAAAGAGCAAACTTTGTGACAGAAACACACCCAGATATGATGAGAGAAGCAGATCAAAGAAACTAAAAACGGAGAATGTGGTTAAATTATTTATAATGATGCTGCAGCTGTATTGATCAGAGGGAGTTTCTGTCTTAACCCTACCTTCCCCGTAACTTAAAAAGCTGTTGTCCCCCAAAGAATTATGCCCCGATGTGAAAAGGGTGTGAGGTGGGTTACTGCCCAGGACCTTAGTTAAGAAAAGACTGGTTATCCAATATAGTTCTCTGATATCTAATGACAAACAAACTGATGATCTCTGCATATCTCATTTCCTAGGAAAGAAATGGTATATCATCTCAAGTGTGCCCTGCGGGAAGAAAAGGTTCTGCCTTCCCTTACCAGCATCATATTACCTCAGCATCAAAAAACTTAATACAAATTAAAGCTTTCAAAACATAGCATGGGATTAGAAGAACATTCATATTTTAAGAGTTGCATATCTTGCTTACTGCTCAGTCTGCACCCCAGAACACTACCAGGCCTATAGTAACGTAGTCAGTCCTATTGAATAAATCGGTGAGTGTTGTTGGCACATTGGGATTCAGTGAATGGATTTGGGATTCAGGTACTAAATGCCATGTGCTCAGTAGAGGGCCAGGGCGCTACTGGCTTCTATGGTTGCCTTGCTGGCCATTCCAGGCTTCCTCCTGGGCAGAGTCTTGTTTGTAGAGAAATAACTTGCCTTGGGAGATTAAAGACCTAGGTTATGTGCACAATGTTCCAACTTGGCCATTTGGGAAACTCTAAGACAAGGATCTAAGACAAAGATTGTGTGGGATGAACTTCTGAAGAAAAGAAACTGTGAGCAGATACAATGTCCTTTTCACCTCAAGGGAAAGGGGACTTGAAAACTCTGTTCTTAACACTATTGAGGTACCAGCACTCCCACTGGAAAAAAAAGCCCAAAACCTTTTCTGATGCGGAGGAGAAAAAAAATATTGGTAGCACCTACCAAGCCGGTTCATTCCAAGAAGAAATCCTAAGCATTTGTCCCAGATGGGTGTTGAGAAGTTGTGTGGGAAAAGTGTGTTTCGACGTATCTCCATTACAGACAGCTTTAGCTAATGTGATGTTACCTCTCTTCCTAACAGTTAACATTTTATGGAATTAAGCCAAAAAAGTACATTATTGAAAAAGGAGGGTGATAGGTAGATGTGCCTAGCTTTTTAAATAATATTTAGACAGATCAGAGAGTGCTAGAAATAATCAGATTTCAGCAAGAGCCTAAAAATAGCGTCGATCTTGGATTTTTGATAAGAAGGGATGTGGAGCCCATGCATGCACTTCTGTCCCTCCCATCCCAAATTCCTAGAAATGTCAGGTCAGAGGCTTTTGCTTTAGTTTTATTTTTTTTAATTAATAGCAGTGCTAGCCCTGGCTGGTGTGGCTCAGTGGATTGAGTGCCAACCTGTGAACCAAAGGGTCACTGGTTCATTTCCCAGTCAGAGCACATGCCTGGGTTGCGGGCCAGGTCCCCAGTTGAGGACATGCTAGCGGCAACCACACATTGATGTTTCTCTCCCTCTCTTTCTCCCTCCCTTCCCCTTTCTCTAAAAATAAATAAATAAACAAACATAAAAAATTAGTAGCAGTGCTGGAATACAGAAATAGATACTGGATGGGCCAGAAATTACTAGATGGAATCCTAAAGTATGCAAAGCAGATGAAATAATGTTAACAGAGATAAGCTGCTACCAAAAATGGGAATTGCCTGCACATGAGCTGCTGACCCAGAAAGGGCCGATTCAGGGAACCGGAGGAGCCCTGCCACCAGAAAATGCAGAGTTGGGACAAATGTAGACATCAGAACAAAAATGCTGAAGAACGTGTCAGTATATCAGATTCACTAGTGTATTAATAGAATTATATATCATAACCAAGTGTGACTTATGCCAGAGAGGTTCAAAATTGGGAAAAAATTAGTGTCATTCACTCTACTACTCGATTAAACATGGAAACCGTGCAATCATGTAAATAGATGCCTCAGAAGGGCATTTGATAAAATACAAAATGTATATCTAATTTTTAAAAATCTTTTTAGCATACGAGGAATACAAAAAACCATTTTAACCCAAATAAAGGATATTATTAAGCCAAAGTCCTTATTTCCCCAAATCCTCAGCTACAAAGATGAACTGTGAGGATGGCTTCCATTAAAGTCAGAAATAAGACAAGAATCACTGCTATCACTTCTGCTATCTAACATTATACTGGCAGTTCTAACAAATAAAAATAAGATGAGAACAAAGTAATCTGTAAATATTGGCAAAGAATAGGGAAAAGGGCCTATATATATTCAGATAAACTATTTGTCCTTTTTAAAAATTTCAGGAGCGTCAACTAAGAAACTACGAGAAATAATAGGAAAGTCCAATGAGGCGACCAGAAACAAGGTTGATGGACAGCAGTGGTAGCCTTGAAACTTACTAGCAGTGTCCATGTATTGCAAAGGGTGTTACTATAGATTAAAGGTGTTTCCTCCAAAACTCACGTGTTTTTTAATACATGCCCCTCACCCCAGTGGTATTAGAAAGTGTGGGGGAGGCTTTGGGGGGTTGTCATTAGGTTATGAGAGTGGAGCCCTCAAGAATGAGATCAGTGCCCCTATAACAGAGAACCCCAACTCTCTCACCTCTCATGCTGAGTGAGGAGACAGTGAGAAGACAGGGCTTGTGTCTAGGTGTGAACCTCTTTGTGTTTATCTTTCTAGGATCTGTAAATTAATGTTTTCCATCAAATTAAGAACTTTTTAGCCATTGTTTCTCCAAGTATTTTCTGTACCTTCCTCTGTTTCTCCTCTCTTCAACACTCCCAAGCACACACACGCTTGTATATAATCTGTATTCTATATGGAGTCCAAAATATGGATATAGCATAAAACATGCAAGCATTTCTTTATTAGTGAAGATTAAATTACTTCCAGCTTTTTGCCACTATAAACAATGTTGCAATTAACATATTTATATGTGTCTCTTTGAAGGATGCTTTTGTAAACAGATACTGAAAAGTGAAATTGCTGAGTCATTTAACATTTTAGTCACTGTTGCCAAATTGCCCTCTAAAATAGCTATATCAATACTCAAAACCAAAAGTTCTTAAAGGCACACGTTTCCTTACACTTTAAAAAATTTTGTACCATAAGATCTCACTTATATGTAGACTCTAATGAACAAAGTAAAGTAACAAACAAAATAGAAACACGGGCAGGTATACACAGAACAGACTGCCAGCTGTCGAAGAGGAGGGTGGGGGGACTGGATGAAGGAAGGTGAAGGGAGGAGTCACAGAACACACATGCCTGACCCAAGGGCATGACGGCAGTGAGGGGATTGCCTGAGTTGGGGGGGTGCTGGGCGGAGGGGGACAAAGGTGGGGACAGCTGTAACAGCATAAACATTAAAATACAATTTAAAATTTGTAGCATAAATTCCTTTTGTCGCTGATAATCTGAAGAGTGAATGAATGATGGGGTCTCATTGTTTTCATTTCTGTTTCTCTTGTTATTATCGTGGTTGTGCACCTTTTCACGTTTACTGGTCATTTGTTTTCCTTTATTTACAAACATTTTGTTTATATACCTTATCCATTTTTCTGTTGGGTTTTTTTGTTTCTTTCTTATTGATTTACAGGAGGTTCTTTATGTGTTCTTTCTTAAATGTATCCTAATCTGTTGTGTACATTGCAAATGTTGTTTCCCCCATCTCATTTCTTTTAACTTGGTATCTTTTGATGTCACAGTTTTTCTCACCACCATTTGATTGATCTGTGCTTTCACGCTGGTTTGAAATGTCCCCTTTGTTATTTAGTAAGTCAATATAAATCATGTGGAACCTTATGAGCTTTTATCTAGATTTTCTACTGTTTTATCGGTCTAGTTGTCTATTATTACACCAGTTTTTCTAATTATTATGGCTTCATTGTCCTATTTGCTAGAACATTGTTCTTTTATAAATCGTCTTGGGCTTTCATGGGCATTTCTCTTTTGAATTAATTTTAGTATTAAATTGACAATATCTTGTTAAATCCTTGAGAGCTTTATTGTGATTTTTTTTGGATTGACAGATTAATTAAAAGATTAAAGAAATTCATCGCTAACAGATTGTCTACAAGATATACTAGAGGAAGTCATCAACCTGAAAGGAAATAGCTATAGATAATAAAAGATGATGAGCACCATATATGATAAACTTGTGAGTAAATAAATAATGTGTATATTCATTTTTAAATTTCTTTAAAAACATGCAATCTTTTGTTCGGTTTCGTAAAGTGATAATTATAGAACTGTGTTTTTCGGCTTATAACATACACAGATGTAACATGCTTGACAGTGGGGGGAGGAGAATGGAACCATATTGTAAAGTTGTTATATTTTACCAGAATTGAATCAGTGTTAATCTAAAGTAGTTTGTGAATCGTTAAGATTTATATTTTAGGCCCTGGCTGGTGTAGCTCAGTGGATTGAGCGCAGGCCTGCAAACCAAAGGATTGTGGTTTAATTCCCAGTCAGGGCACATACCTGGGTTGCAGGCCAGTTCCCAACAGGGGACATACAAGAGGCAACCATACATTGATGTTTCTCTCCCTCTCTTTTTCCCTTCCCCTCTAAATAAGTGAAATCTTTTTTTAAAAAAGATTTATATTTTAGTACCTAGAGTAACTATTAAAAAAAATAAGTTTTGTCAGAAGTCAACAGTGAAGGAGGAACAGAAGAAGAACAAAGACATGCTGCATTTTGACCATAAGACACACCTAGGTTTTAGAGGAGGAAAATAGGGAAAAAATTTTTGAAGCAAAAAGTGTGGTAAAATATTTAAGAATATAATATTTCACCAATGCAAATGTAAAGCTATATTCAGATTGTAAGACGCACCTCCATTCTCCCCCCCAAATTTGGGGGGGGCGTGTTCTATAGTCTGAAAAATACGGTAAGACATGGGAAACCAACTTTACCTAACTGATTCATAGAACACATCACCCGACAGCAAAAGACATATTCCTTTTAAGTGCACAGGAAATGTTACTCTAAAATAGATGATATTCTAGGCCAGGATCAGTAAATTATAGCCCAATGGCCAGCCACCTAATTTTTAAAAACCCATTTAACTATTTTTAAGTGTGCAATTCAGTGGCATTAATTACATAGTGTTGCGCAACCATTTTGTATACCTAAAACTTCATCATCCCTGGCATAAAGTCTGTACCCCGTAAACAATAATTCCCTATTCCCCATTCCCTCTAGCCCCTGAAGTGTACTTTCTGTCCATATGAATTCACCTATTCTAGATATTTCATATAAGGAAAGTGCCACCATATTTGTGCTTTTGTGTCTGGCTTATTTTACTTAACATAATGTTTTTAAGTTCCATCTTTACCATAGGATATATCAGGTGTTCATTCCATTTTATAGCCAAATAATATTCCAGTATATGCATATATCACATCTCATTGCCCATTCATTTATTGATCAACACTTGGTTTGTTTCTATCTTTTGATTATTGTGAAAAATGTAGCAGTGAACATTCATTTACAAGTATTTGTTTGAGTCCCTGTTTTGCATTCTTTTGGGTATATACCTACAAGTATATACCCAAGTCATATGGTAATTTTATGTTTAACTTTTGAAGAACCACTAAACTGTTTGCTATGGTGGCTTGCACTACTTTAATGTTCCTACCAGCCACGTACAAGTGTTCCAATTTCTCCACATTGTCACCAACAATTATTTTCCTTTTTTTAAAAAGAATTACAGCCATCTAATAGGTGTGTGAAATGATATCAATTGTGATTTGATGTGTACTTACCTAATGACTAACAATGTTGAGCATCTTTACACATGCTTATTCAGCTGCCTGTTTTTGTAAATAAATATTTATTGGAACATAGTTTCACTCATGTGTTTACCTGTTAATGATTGCCTTCATCCCAAAACAGCAGGGCTGAGGAGTCAAAAAGATTGTAGCTGCAAGTGTAAAATGTGTACTAGCTCACTATGTCAGGAAAAGTTTGCTTGCTCCCCAGTTAGAGTATAAAAAAGCCTCAATATTATTTTTGAAACATTGAAATTATTCAAAAGATGGTCTCCATTCAAAACAGAATTAGATTAGATATAAACACAAAAAATGGGAAATCTGAAATATTTAGAAATTTAAAATAAATTGGAAATTAAACAACATATTTTAAAATAACTCATGTCAAGAAATGACAAGGGGAATTTTGAAAATATTTTTAAATTAATAAAAACAAAAAGATAGCATATCAAAACTTATGGAATGTAGTGAACCTAATAAGAGTTAAAGGCTGAATGCTTCTCCTCTATGACTGGGAATAAGGCAAAGATGTCCATTCCTGTCACTTTCATTCAGTTTTGTACTGGAGATTCTAACCAGAGTGTTATGGCAAGAAAAAGAAATTCAAAGCATACTGATTGGAAAGAAAAAAGTAAAACTTTTTAAATTATAGATACCACAATCCCTGATTTATAATTTTTTGACTTTATGATGATGTGAAAGCTTTTATTGGAAACCAGATTTCAAGTTTTGAATTTTGATCTTTTCCGGGGCTAGCAGTGTATGGTATGATACTCTCTTATGATTATGGGTGTTGGGAAAGCCCTGCCTGGTTTCAAAAACTGTAACCCCTCCAGGCTAAGGCTGAGTAAAAAGACCTTGGGACCATAAGCCATTAAGCAGACAAAGCTTATCTTTCTTGTAAGGGCACTGCCTCTGCCCCCTTTTACTTAACCCTACTTGGCCCCGGGTGGATGACTGGTTAGCCAATGACGTGTAAGATTCCTCAAAGGAGGGAAGACCTAAGACAGGCATGGTTTCAAAGGGGCCCTCAGGGAAGGATTTGGGAGGCTATAGAAAAAGGGGGTGATGGACCCTGGCCTCTTGGCTTTGGCATAGCCTGAGTCCTCATTCTGTCTTCAAGAAGTCTCCTAATCTCTTGGTTGCCTTACTTCCCCTGCCTGACTTAAACCTGAAACAATGCTGGAGGTGGGTATGGCCCTGTGCTGAAAAGGGCAGGTTGGCTGGGGCAATTAGGCCTAAGAAAGAATGCATAAAATCCTCTGAAACCTGTTATTTTTTTTGCTAATACCATCCATTTAAATGATAAGGGTCCAAGCATAGAATGAGTTTGTTTCCCCAAAGTTTTATGGCCCTTTAGCTATCTGACCCGGACTCAGAATAAGCCCTCAGAGTTCTTTGAGTGTTATCTATTGTTTGATCATTACTGCCTGACAATGATTAATGAGCTTTACGTATACACCCTGTATTCCTATGCAAGTTAAACCCAATAAAAGCCCATTGAGGAACAGGCTCCTGGTCCTTCTCCTTTGAGAGATAGACCACCTTTCCTCTCCAGGCAGATCATGTCTTGGTAGACTTACTCTCATCCAAGGAGGATGGGGGGCTCTTCAGGTAAAGCTCTCCCACAGATGGGCAGCGTCAGAGAGCCACAGCTCCCAGTGCAGCCCCCTGGCCATGAGGATAAACAGCCCAAATTCTAGTGTAGTACAAAATGCATTTCCCACTTAAGAGATTTTCAACTTACAATGTGTTTGTCAGGACAGAGCCCCATTGTAAGTTGAGGTGCACCTGTAATATGATAAGGAATCTACAAATAAAATCTACTGGAATAAAGGACTTTTGCAATACTGCAAAACACAGGTTGTTATGCAGTTACTAGTTGTATTTCTATATACAATCTATAAACAACCCAAAAAGGAAATTAAGAAATCAATTTCATTCACAATAATGAAACACTTAGCAATACATTAAACAAAAGAAGTGCCATATGTCTGAACACTAAAAGCTATAGAGTAGAGCTAAGAGAAATTTTTTAAAATCTCGATAAATGGAGAGATACTCTAATGTTTTAAAACTGGATCAAGAGATGATTGCACAACTCCATAAAGTAATAAAAACCACTGAACTGTATACTTACAGTTGGTGGGTTTGTGGCATATAAATCACACCTCAATAAAACTGCTTTTCAAGACATTCATATTTTACATGAACATTCTGGGTTCAGGTGCTAGGAGGCATTTGTGTAAGAAAGCTACATTTTATGCTTGTACTTTTGAAATAAAAACTATTGAAGTAAATATGAGGGCTTATCAAAACCAAGATCTTTTTAGATTATTCTAGTCTCTAACCTGCTAAACATTAACCATTAGACATTTCAACTTTTAAACCTTCACAAATGAAATTACTATCTGTGTTTGAAGTTAAAAAAACTTAGAATGTCTACCTTGTAAATATTGTTTGTTGAAATTATTACATGATATGTTGATTATCATTAGAAGGAGAAAATAGGGTGTTGTGGATGAAAATGAAGTTAAAAGCTGTGGGTCAGGTTACAATTATTTCAATAATTGGCATGGCAATAGAGCCGTTATATTGAAAAGTTTTCTCCATTAGATGGAAGCTGGAAATTAGCAGATTTCCCACCGCATGTGACCCTTCAATATTTACTGCTGGTCTTCTTATTGTGAAAGATGCATGTATCACATAATCCCTCTATTAAGTATCTTTCTCTTTGTTGGGAAGTTCCCTGTGTCTCCATCATGTTATTTTCATGATTTATGAGAAATATGAATTTTTAAATTTTTTAATTTTTAAATTTAAAAATTTTTAAATTTAAAAAAATGTTTCCTTTGGGGAATGAAGTTAGACATTAACTTATGATATTAATGTCTGTATGATATTAATCTTATTTTGTTCTTAGAAGTAAAAGAAGTAATAAAGCAACTTATCTTTGGTACCAGCTAAGTGTTTGACCCCGTGTCTTTGAAGTCCATGTGTAGAATTTTGGGGGACATGTTAACGGGGTCTTTTTTTCCTATGGCTGTCATCTGTGGAAGGTCTTTATTGCTCCATAGTGCTCTGTGCACACAGACAGCAGTAAGTGTGGCAAATGGCACCAGGCTTCTGAGTAAATGCTCGGCCAGTCCAGGTTCTGCCTTCTGGACACTGATCTGGACACCGGCGGCTCTGCTCCCTGCCACTGCAGCAGTTGACTCTAAGATCTGTAGCCCTACCCCTGTCTTGGTCTTGGGTAGGAATCCACGAAATGGATAAAGATATTTTGCTTGGAGTATTTCCTAGTAGCAAGTGATCAGGAGGACAGACCTTTTATAATAGCAACTTTTTCAGGGAAAAGGGGATCCTGGAGATTGCAGCATTGAGATCTGACCATTATGTTAAAGACCAGCCATTTTACAGAAGATAAAAGTGGAACCTAGGAAAGTGACTGGACCTACACCAGGGGTAGCAGAAGATGTCCATTTCCCACCCAGTGTTTCCCTCCCTTTCCTTATAACAAATCTTTGATTTTGTTTAGAGTAGCAATCAATGTTTCCAGGGTAATCACCTCCTAGCCTTCCTTGCAGCTAGGGGTGGACATGTGACATGTGACCCATTTCTCACAAGGGATCAAGTGGAGGTCATTGGATGGGGTTTGGGGAAAGTTTTCAGGGGAAATATTTGGCTGGCATGGGAAATATTTGGCTGGCATGCCCCTTTTTTCTCTACTTTCCACCTTCCTGTTTGTAAAGCAGAAATAAGATTTCCTGTTCATCTCTAACACTGTGATTCTTATCATGTGCCAGAAGCCATTCTGGACATGAAAAACTTTCACTTTTAGGGCAATCTGTCAAGTATTGCTAATATTAGGGAGGAATCCATTCATGGCTACAGATGTTATCTGAATTCTACTATTTTTCCTTATGAAAGCAAAGACCATGGACAGGGTTCTATAGAACTTGGGAAGGACAAGCAGCTTCAAAGCAAAACACATTATGATTGTGTCTGCTGTTACTTATCCTCCACAGACGAATACCCAGCACATTAATTTTTTCTGCTTGCTCTAATAGACTATGAGGACCCGGTGGAAGGAAAGCAACACACTACAAGGAAGTGCAAAGTTCTGGTAGAAGAACAGTCAAGCTGAGATCCTTGGACATTTAAGAAGAGATATGCAAGAAATGAAGTTTTATACTTTTGGACTCTGGGCCGGAGAGGAGAGATTTTAAAGTGACCAAGAGAAGAGGCAAACAAGAAAAACCCCTGTCTCATCAAGCAGGCAAACGGCTATGTTCCTGCAAATCAGGCCATTTCCACGCTGCCCCCTGTCACGGATGCTGAGCTGAGGGCAGCGCTGCCAACCTGCTGACGGGCAGTGGTTCACTCTCCCAGTAAATCTTGTATTTGTGTCTCATCTAATCATCGATGGCAGATTTTTTTTTTTTTAGTTGAAAACCTCAAGTCCTTTTCTCTTTCCACCTTTTTAAGAAAGGTAAGACTGCCTACAGATGAGTCACAGAATAGAATTGACTTTGTTCAGCCAAGTTTTCTTTTCAGGAGAAGCAAAGATTGTCAGGTATGAATGAAGCAGGAAGACTGAGAGGCCATTTCAGCCGCAGCCTCCTAGGGGAGCTGCTATTTTAAAAAGAAGTGTAAAATGTGAGAAACATGCACTGAATGTTTAACCCAATCCATGAAACGAGTAACTGGAAAGTGAGTTAGTCATACGGGTGAGTGAGAGCGTTTGTCCAGGAGGCTTGCTGGCAGGAATGCTTTTTAATTTTTTTAATTAGGGGAAGGTTGAGTATCAAGAGGATACAGAGATATAATCGACCTTACACACTCAGAGTGTTTAGAACACAATCCTTGTATTTGTTCTCATCTCAGAAGCGCTGGGCTTGGTCTTTGTTACCTATTGGATTTCAGGAAGGCTGACTTGAGATGCGGCGTTGCCATTTCCTGGGCCCTCACTTATTTTTTCTCTCTCTCTTTTTCCGGCGCTGGCAGCCAGATCCTTTGTTGTGCCTCCTCTGCATTCATTCTCTCTGCCCTCGCACCTCCAGACAGTGCGATGGGGGTTCTCCTGGGCCTCCCACTGGGAGCTCCGGACGTCCACCTTCCCGGGCATCGGATAAGGCACCGCTTGAACCATCCAGTGGGTGTCGGGGCTGGGTCCGCTTTTGTGTCGGTGTTTGTCTCGGCGGCGGTCGGACCCGGCAGGAGGCGCCGGCCGCGACCCCCGAGGAGGCGGGGCCTCGGCGCGGGCTCCGCCCGGTGAGGGTTTCACAGCTGCCGCCGCCCTGGTTTGTTCCGTTACTTAGCCCGGCCCGGCCCGGCCCGCTTCACCCGGAGCCGAGCACAGTAGCAGGGGCTGCCCAGGAGCCCTCTGTGGCCTTCCTCTCAACCAGCCCCGCTTTTTGCTTATTTCCCTGCTTTTCCATTTTTCCTCGTTAACAGCATACTGACCGGGCGTTTGGCAAAAGTCAGACTAAAAAGCAGAGAAAAAGAAAAAAAAAAAAATTGGACGCACCTGCCGCTGTCCTCCAGAGTTTGTGAAGGTCCGAAACCATGTCTGAGACGGGGGAGATAAGTGAATTTGGCTACATCATGGAATTGCTAGCCAGAGGAAAGGTAAGCGCTGGGGCGCGCCGTGCGGCGGCCTGGCCCCCACTCCGGGCGCTACCTGGCGGGTGCTGTGGGTGCCCCGCTCCATTTCGGGGCGGGGGCTGGGATCCCGGTCCGCGCTCTCAGCCCGGGCGTCCCAGCAGCTGCAGAATGCAAAGTAGCCGCTTTTTCTTTATTACGCGGCATCTCTGAAATGAGCCAACTGGAGCTCTCCGGCGCGTTTGGGGCCAGCCGGGCGACAGGAGAGGCTCCCGGGACGGCGAGAGGCGAGCGCTCAGCCTGCGTACAGGGGGGAGAAGGGCCGGGCGTTGCCCAAGGGGACGCTCCTGGAAGCACCTAGGGCTGCCCGGGCATGGTGGCTTCGAGTGGATAACCTCTCGGGTCCGGACACCAAGCGCGGAGGGTGGATCCCAGCTGCCGGGGACCAGGCAGGGAGGGCGGGATCTGCTTGAGCGTGAAGTCTGACCGTGTGGCTGGTAAACAGAGTAGAACCTTTGATCGCCCCGCCTAGGCGTTTTCAGCCTTCCTCCGAAAGTCCTTAGCCTTTGCCTCAGGCTGCGAACCTTTCAAGCCGACATCTTTTGGTGGTGGTGGGGGGGGGGGGGGGGGATGATAAAAAGACGGATTTCAGCCCTGCACCTGTCCCCGACCCCTTTCCAAATCCACGCTGGCGCTGTTGGTGGCGCCTCGCGACCACGCCCTCGGCCCGGCCGGGTGGCGCCGCGCCTGGCCAGAAGCTTTGCGGGAAGGCTTGCCCCCTGCTTAGCTTTCGAGAAACTGCCCAGAGAGGCGCCTAAATGGTTTGTAGAAGGGAGGTGTCGGGAGAAGCAAAGGCCACCCGGCGCGCGGTCCGCCGGGATTCTCAAGAAAGAGTGAGAAGTGGGGGTCTGCGTTTGTCCTCTGCACCTAGAGTTTTGAGAAGAGGTGGTGGCACAGAGGAAAAAGGACTTCCTGTGCATGGTCATCAGAAAGGAGGAGGATGATTCTGCAGGCCTCGTGTGAGCACCTGAAACTTGAGTCTCATACCTCACTCATCCCAACTCCGCAGATACAAAGCCTGGAGTGGGCCACACAGTCTTGCAGCTGGGAAGCCGGTTTAATACACTTACAGGCTAAAACGTCCTGGGCGAACCCTGTGCCTCCTTGAACGAACTCTCCTGTTCTGCAAACACGAAACCTCCTCATGGAATACAATACTTATTAACATCTTGAAGGTGGGCCGTTCCTAGCAACAACAACCCTGGACCAGAAGTACAAATGTTCCTTGTTACTTGTTCCACTTTTCTTCCTACCATGGGCTCCACCCTGCACCTCCAGGGCCCTCCCACTCATGCATGGTTACACCCTAACCAGCACATCCAAGCGCCTTGTTGCCACCAATAGTATCCGGTTGGCTGCCCCCAGGCCTAGGGTGCGTACCACAGCCTGTTCCATCCTCTGCAGGACCTACCCTGGAGAGAGAAGTCCAGAAGGAAGTGCTGGTTCTGAGTGAGGAGACGCGCAGCCAGATGGCCAGGACCCGACCCTCAAAAGTGTACAGCAGGACCCTGGTGCCAGGAACTCTGGCGGGATGGGGGCTGGGAGAGGGGAGGGGGAAAGAGGAGGCCATTTGTTGGTTACAAAATAAATGGACCAGTCTCAATTGAGAGGTGAATTTAGTTAAGCCTGTAGTTCTCAGACATTCTTCAAGTAAGCCAGAATTGTATCAGTTGACTAATACTTATACCCTCAGCAGGCAAAGCTTTAAATTCTAAGAGAATAGGTCAGGCGTGGGATCCAGGGATCTGCATGTGGACATCTCAGGTGATTATAAGTCACACAGGTAAATTTCCTGTAATGGGGAAGGAAGCAGGTCAGAACCATTGGTGAACCCATAAAATTTCTTATGGTAAAGTCAGGTAAACCAAAATAAACCTCTCAGAATTAGCAATGTGTTTACCACACTATGCTCACTATAATGAAAAAGCAAAATAACCTCTGGTTTCATCTGAGCACCTCTGCCTCACTATTTAGGCTTCAGCAAGGGGTGGGCCTGCAGCAAATACAGCATGCTCAGTTGGCTTCCAGCGTTGGAGAGGCTGGGTGTCCCATCCCTGTGAAGTCTCCGAGTTTGGGAAGCAGGCTGCTCTCGCAATAAACTTGGGACAGTTCCTCCCTCCGACTTTATTTTTATTTTTTAAAACACTTTATTTTTAGAAAGAGGGGAAGGGAAGGAGAAAGAGTGGGAGAGAAACACCAATGTGTGGTTGCCTCCCAAGTGTCCCCTACTGGGAACCTGGCCTGCAACCCAGGCATGTGCCCTGACTGGGAATCGGACCAGCAACCTATTACTTCACTGTCCTGTGCTCAATCCACTGAGCTACACCAGCCAGGGCCAACTTTTTTTTTCTTCGTGGTGGTGGTGGTGGTGGTGTGTGTCACTAATAGCCTTCTAACTATTTTGACCCAAGCTTATTCCCTGCCTACTCTCCTCACTGCCCCCAACCCCCAACTCCATTTAAAACCCTCAATTTGTGTGTGATTACACAGTGAACACCGAATACCTACCTCATTGAGTATTAGCCATGGAATAGCAGAACTTTGAGATTTACTTGCTTTATTTTCCTTTGAGGAGTTAGGTTCCACTTTGTAGTTCAGGTTTGCGATGTAACGAATGAGGTGAAACTGGTCTAATTACACCAACTTGGCTGAGTTAACGGAGAGCAAAGGCCAGTCATCCTCTTGCCCCCTTTCTTTCCCTTCCTTTCCTTCCAAGTTGAGACCAGTGGGTTGACCATCATGATAATTTCTTTCACTTTTCTCTGATGGCTTTAAAATATTACTAAATTAATATATGCTTGTTAAAAATATTCAACCTTTCCAGAAAGCTTTACAGAGCAAAAGGTCTAACTTTTCTCCCACCTCCAATTCACTGCTTCTGCCCATGGCAGCAGTTTGCTGCTGTGTCTTTTAAATTGCAATAGCTTATTGTTTGTTCTTTGAATGTGGGAGGTGAGCCTTTCATCTTTAGGTAACCTAAAACCCACAGGAGAAACTGGATGAGCTTATTTTACTCTATTGTGATGATTACTTTAATATTTAAAGTACACAGTGATCTCTGCCAGTGTGGTCTTTCTGCTCAGCAAACAATACACTCTAAGTATAGTTAAAACCTACCATACTTCTCAAGAGGTTTAAAAATCAATGTAAATGGAATTCCTTATATTTCACTATCAGAGAAATTTGTATTTCTGGAAGCTGTTTTTATGTTTCTGTTTTAACTTGTCTCTTTGTACTAAAAGAGAGCTTTCCAAATCTGGGGTCAATATCTGTTGGTCTCCACGATAATTTGCCTTGCTAGTATTATTTATCATGTTCATACACCTTTTCCCTTCACATCATTATACACTCTTCTGGAATCATATAATGAAGATTCAATGACAAAGAACATTGAAGAATTTAAATTTGGTATAACTCTTTATAGAGTATTTAACACACACATATATATATATATATTTATGCATAAATAGCCAGAAAGTACTTTGTATTTCTCATAGTTTAATAATTACCATATGGATACTTTCAAATAGTACAATAGTTTTGGTAAAATAAAAGATGCTTTGGGATGTTACATTTAACTTTGATAGACAAACAGGCAATGATTCCATCACTTGGTGAATTATTACATTTAACTTTGAACATCTTTTAGGCACAAAAAATTTAAGAACTTTTATAAATCCAAAATTTACTTTAAAAGAAGATACTTACACCCTGAAAGAATTAGGTTTATAAGATCCTCAAATCTAGACTAATATAAAGTCTTAAACATCTCCTGTGATCAAAAACAAAATAACACAAAATGATTTGTTTCAGAAAGTTCAGTTGATAGTTGCTCACACAACCGAAATCTAAACTGGGTGATAATACTAGGGTGGTGCTCAATGCAAAGTGCTCTGTAAAAAAATATGTCTTGAGATTGGGTAAAATGTGTGTGTTATGGGGGTAACGATGGCAAACAAAAGATTTCGACGAGCAATATCATTTGAAAATAGCTAGTTTTATAAAACATCACTATACTTTTCCTCTGATGTTTTTACCACATTGTTTAAAAGATAACTTGAAAATATATCTCTTAAACTACTTGGTAAAAAATGTTTAAGTGAGATTTTCAGTGAAATTACAACTTTCCTGTTTTATACTTAACCGTGGGCAGGTAGGAGATGCCAGGCTGAGATCCAGATTTGAGTCTGGCTCTTTGGCATTTTGTCTAATCGTGTGACTTACTTAATCTGTGGGTGGAGGTGGGCAGGAGTTATGGTTGTTACCTGTTCCCTCAGAAGGGAATTACGCCTATTTCACAGGGTTATTGGAAGGCTTAAGTGAATGTTTTATTCACTTAAGTTCCTTATACTGTCATTGACACATAGTAGGCCCTCAATAAGTGAACGCTATTGCACATAGCATGACAACAGGGTTGGGTCTTGAGACAGACACCTTATTTCCAAACTGTGATCATCAGCAAGTGGAGGTAGAGCTGCCAGATAAAATACAGGGATTAGAGTTAAATTTGAATTTCAGATAAGTAGAAATAATTTCTTTAGTATAAGTTTGTCCTATTCAACATCTGGGACATACTTACACTAAAAAAATTTTCATTGTGTATCTGAAAATGAAATTTAACAGGATGTCTATCCCATTTTCATTTGCTAACCCTAGCTACCCTAAGTGTAGGAATAGTAAGATAGGGTTAAAAGAGACTTGCTAACAGCCTTCAGATATTACCAGTGTTGTTTACCTCAAGGTGGCCGGGAGACTCCTTTGCCCACCAGGCATTCAGCCAGCACACTCCGCCATTAATGGGGAAATGTCTGCCAGAGCAGCGCTGTGTTCCTCGTATCCAGTTTCAAATTGTTGGTCTGGTGCTACCATTTAGCAGATAAGTACCTACTAGATTTTCTCTTAAAACAAACCAAAGTTTCAATGGATGGGAAGATAAGGCTTACCAAATGTTAAACATTAGTGTACGAAATGAGAGTACGGAGTCATGTTAAACTGAGTAGTAACACTCTTAAGTGCTACAGGAGTTTAGAGTGTGGGGAGCTAATTGATGAAAACTACACTAATGAGGGAGGAGGCTTCCTATCTGCAGCTTGAAAGATGAGTAGGATTTGGCTAGGCAAGGGAAATCTGAACTTCCTGGCTCACCGGACTCCCTCCCTGCGGGTGTTCCCATAGAAACACTCTATGACAGGTGAGCTTGGCCTGTCAGAAGCTTGGGTCAATAATTAATAAATGACATTTATTGTTTCTTCACCTCTAATTCCTGTTACCCAGGCAAAGTAGACAAAGCCCATGCCAATCACTGTGAAAACCAGTGATTTAATTCATTGCCATCTTCCTTACTTCCCCGAAATCCAGAACTCTCTTAATTTTGTACCCAGGTTGTTCAATGACTATGGGTTCCCAACAGGGGGCAAAGCTACGCCACATGTGGCCATATCACCTTGTTATTTCTTGTTCGGGACAGACTAACAGTATGTCAATAAACTCTGGCTGTTTGATTTGAGACCATACCGATTAAGAGCCAGTGGTGCCTCAAAGCACTTACTGAAATGTGCACCATGGTCATTAGGACTTGACTCTGCCAGTAATTTAATCTTTTGTTCATATTAGGAGTCAGTATGGAAAGAGACCTGGTCAGTTGACTGCATAGGGTATAGTCTCAAGGGTAACAGGTTTATATTTTAATGTCAGGTCAGGAACATTTATTGAGCTTCTGGTTTACCAAACGTGTGTGTGTGTGTGTGTGTGTGTGTGTGTGTGTGTGTGTGTGTGTGTGTGTGTTTGGGTTGTGGCAGTTCTTGGCAGGAGAAGTAGGAGAAAACCGGTGACATCCTTCCTTGACCTTTTGGACTTCATGAAGTAGATAGATGGAGACAGCTCATGCCTTTGTGACAGAAGAGCAATTAAGCTACGTCAACAAGTGCAAGATACCACAATGTAGGCAAGGCTACTAAAGGTTTGTAGACTTGGCATGTGGGTGTTAGGTGTGGAATAATATGCTTCCTTGTGTTGAATTTTGACTGAGATTTTAAAAGAAAGTATTGGAAAAGGAGGTACTAGGATACTCCAAACTAAAGATGGGTAGGCACCAAGAGAAAGCATATCCAATGCAAATTAGAATGATGATTTTTAAAAAATACAAATCTTTCACATTATTTCCACTTAAAAGCCTTCAAAAGATTCTCAATATCTATGGAAAAGAAGCATGGCATTTTGGGCCCTCCATACTATAGTGGACTCTTTTTGTTTTATTACAAGTTTACCTTTCTGTCCCCCACCCCTGCTAAACATTTAAATATGTTCACATGCACATATAACCCCTTCCTATTATATTTCTATACAAAGTTGCTTGTGGTCCAGGACCATAGATTTTCTGCCCCTGTGCAAATGGATCTGTAAGGGTACTGACTTACACATATAGAAAGTCATCTGTAAATACCTAATCATTAGGCTGTTACCGTAATCTGTAGGCATGGGGAGAGCTGTTATTGTAATCTATAGGCTCAAAGTAGGCAGGGGAATTAGCTGTGAGTTTGAGAAAGGACAGGATGTGAGGAGAAAGAATATTTGAAGGCTAACCAGAGGTACAGGGGGAAGGAGAGAAAAGGGTTAAAAACGAACCCACCCACAGGGTTTTAACTTGAGGAACTGGGAAGGATTTTGTATCTTTGGTAACTTGAAGACTGAAATGTATGGATACTGAGAGAAATGGATGAGACGACCCAAAGCATGGCAGACAAGGGGGTTAGAAATGACTAGGGAAGTGGGCGAATGATGGTTTAGAACGGCGATTTTCATGCTTGCTGTCTTGTTAACAATATCCCTCCTCACCCTTTTGCTTTTAAAAGCATATGGATTAAAATGCATTAAAAAGTTTCTGGAAATAAAACATATAAAGCGCAAGCAATTCAATGCAGTGTGAGTGAAAAGTGTCTTCTACCCTGGACTCCTTCCCCTTGCTACTCAGCAATACCCATTATTCTGTGTGCGTGTGTGTGGTCTATTTCAGAATCTTATTTTTAGTCACTTATTTGCCTATATAAGCATATATGCCTGTCTTATCATTTTGCCAGTGACAACATACAGCATTCATCTGGTTTTGTACTTTTTAAAATCACTGTAATTTTAGAAATCTTTTCTCATCACTACATTTTAACTGCTGCCTAATGTTCCATGATATAGTGTACATCATGGATGACAGAAATATATTTAGTGTTTATAGATAAGGTTCCAATTAAGATCATTGGACACATGTTTTTGTGCACACATGCAAGTCTCTCAGTGGGGAAATTCTTAGTGGAATTGCTTAGACAAGGTATAAGCATTTACAATTTTTGATAGGACTTACAAACTTTCTCTGCAAATAAGCTGTACCAATCTACATCATCACAAAAAAAGTCTGAAAGTACCTAGTTCCCCACATTCTTGCCAAATGTATTAACATAATTTTTGAGCTTTGAGAAGCAGGTGAAAAATGGTATCTCACTGAAGTTTGATGTGCGTATAGAAGGGTTTTCAAATTTATTTTCAGCCGAATATTGTCCATACAGGTTTTATCTTTAGCTCCTGTTAATGAAGCCTTCGAATCTCCTTTACTTTGTTAGCTGCTAGTTTTGGATCACAGCACTATTTAAGTGTTATGGTATGAGATTACAGCTAGAGGGGAATTATTTGACCCAAATACCAGTATGAAAAACAGGAACTGATTTATAGTGCTTTTTAATTTTAATTTTTAAAAATCTGTGGAAGAACATGACGTAGTGCTTGTTATATGTAACTAAATTTTGCAGGCAAGCATTATTTTCCTCCTAGTTAGGATGCTTCAGAAGTTGAGGGAAGAGAGGAGCCTCAATTCCAGCATGTGGGGCCACACAACAGGCCTTAATGCGGATCAAAAAAGTCCAGTCATTGCTTGGCAGGACGTTCAATCTCTCTGCTCATCTGCAAATTGAGGGTTTCCGTTAAAGACAGTTGCTATGGTCCCTTGCTGTTCTTAATTCTATACAGCTACACCGTTGTTTAATTGCTGGGCTGGAGAAGCTACCACTGCTGACAGTGCTGTGGAAATACAAAACTTTGCACAGCTAGAGACTTCTCCCAAATACAAAATAAAGTGGGCAGCATTCCAAAACCTAAAAGGGATGCTGCGCTCCAGTTCTGTGGTCCCTTCCCCTGACTGTTTAGAACTCTTGTTATCACAGTCGTAAACGTGCTCTAAGACAGCTTCCAACAATCCCATGTTAATTTTTCCCCCCATCTGCCTTGAAAACAAGATAGAAGAAACGTGCCTGAGCTGTGGCAGGTGAATGTTACAATCCTACTCCCCGGACCTGTCGACGACTCGCTTTAACCCTCCGCCGGCGCCCACCACGTGGGTACTGGGTGCTGGAGCGGCTCGGCACCAGCCGTCGGGATTTCCCCGTGCTGGGTCCGGGATGGGGGAAACTGCACAGTAGCTGCGGGGCGGAGGCAGGGCGCCGACCCTAGCAGGGCGGGTGCTCCCTTGCTGCCATCTCTTGAATTCAATTCCTGTCCAGCGTCAGGGAAAGGGACCCCTGCTATGCGGTCTGCCCTGGCGCCACTGGGCAAGAACGTGTTGTGCGTGTGGAAAAGCAGAAGCAAAAAAGCAGCATCCGAGTGGTTGTTCACCAGTAAGGGAGTATCGACTTCACCCTGTGAATCGGCCGGAAGAGGAGGCGGAGGAGAGCAGGGCGGGGACAAGGACTCATTAGGGGAACCCGCGGCCCAAGCTGGGGTGGGGGCGGGGTCCCGTCCCGGGTGCCCCCCGCAGCGTGGGCTTCTGTCGTGTTCGGTGGGACGGCACACCGCCTGTTAACTTGCCTAGAGTTGGGATATGTGGCTTGTCTGTGATGCTTGGTACCTTTATTTACCGAAGAGCAGGGAGAGCAAAATGAAGCAAAGGGAGCTGCCGGGGCCAGAGGGCCAGGGTTGCACAGTGCCGCTCAGCCTCACGCCGGCCCCTCTCCAGCCCGCCCCAACGCTGCCCTCACTTTCGCCCCTCAGGGGCCTCCCCACAGGGCGTGACGGGATTGTGCCCATCCTGTGGTGGGAGTGCGGGGCAGAGTCGGCGAGACCCCACCACACGCGACTCCTTGCCCTGCTGCTCTCTCGCCTGGGGGCGCCCCCGCGGACTGTTGCCCCTCCTCCTTTGTGCGGAGGGCCCTGTTGCCCGGGTGACGGCCCCGCCCCACCTCCGCCCCGCCCCTCCACAAAGCCCAGCCTTGGTCTCCACTCCGCCACCCGCCCAGCCGCAGTCCGCAGTAGCCGCCGCCGCAGCGGGCCGCTGGCTGAGTTTCCGGGGCGTCGCAGGGAGCGAAGCTCCTCTCTGCGCTTGTGCTTTCATTCGCCCTGGCCTCTGGCCGCGTCGGTCCGCTGGCCGGTCCGACTGACCAGCTCACCCTCCGGCTCCCAATCCAGGCTCCACGGCCGCTGCAGGGACGCACCCACCAGACCCTGCCAGGCTCTCGTCTGCCGTTTGGACCCTGCTGTTGATGACACCTGCAGGGAGGCTACATGGAGGGTGATGGTTCAGACTCGCTGGTGAGCGGGGCAGAGGAGCGACCGCTCCGCGCCTCGATGGCGGCGCGCCGGGTGCCTAGGGCTCTCTTCCCCCAGCGCTCAGCGGGGAGGGAACCACTCCTCCCGAGGAGCAAAGAGGTGTCCTCGCTTCCTCTTCGCCTTTTCCGTCTCGGGCCGGGTTCTGCAACCCGGTGCGCCCCCTTTTTCCCCTCAGAGGACACCGAGTCAGCTGGCTCTGGAAGAGAGCACAGCTTGGGTGCGGTTGTCCCCCGTCTGGGAACCTGGGGGAGTCTGGGCGGGGCTCTTTAATGGGGTTCAGGTTGTAGAATTATTTCGCTTTAGAGAGTCTGGTGCCCATCGCTGCGCGGGGCGCGTTTCTCGTCGCCCTTTGTCTGGGAGCGTGGTGGGGTCGGGCGTTCGAGTTCCATTCGCACCCCTGCGGGCTCGCTCTGGCAGCTGTTCGGCTACGAGTGATTTTGCTTGAAGGGGGATAGTCAATTCTTAAGAACTTGTTGGTTTCCTGTCGAACCTCATTCATTTTAAAACGGCTTAATTGTGGAACCACCACATCACATTTCTCTTAATCAGATTGTTTTCCCTCCATGAATGTAAAATGAACACTAATTTACCTTTTAGGTAAACATTATTTTATATCTATCATGCTTAAAAAGCATGTGTACTGCTTCATGTACAAGAAAAATGGAAACTAATTTAGCTCTTCCAGTGGGAGGTAAACCTATAAAATGGGGTGTGAGAATCTATCTTGAACATTCAGGACAATATTTTCTTTTGAATTAAGTGTCAGTTTTCTTGTACAATGAGATAGGATGTAAATGGTCTGTATAATTTAATGTGAATTGTGAGGTGTGACTGTTTTCCAAATTTACTAAAATTGTGCTATGTTGTCGGCTTTCATTAAGTATTGAATGATGCAGCAAGAAACACTGCAAAGACCCATTGAGCCAGCTGGCTGTAGTGCTGTTATCAGGGGTTATTAAAGTGCTTTGTGTTGCTTTAGGGGAAATAGAATAGTATACATTTTTATTTACTTAAAGTAAGTGACTTAATTTAATTTTAATATTCCGTGTGTTTCCAGTAGAAATAATTGTACAAGGTTATGAATACTTTAAAGTTGGACTGTCACTAAAATTGCTGGGATTCATGGCCCTTGAAGATTGATATAAATGGGGAAAAACAGCATGGAAAAGTTGGTAGGAGGTTATCAAACCTTTTTAGCTGTGGTAAGAGTGTGTTTGTCATTGAAATTAATAAAGGTTATAGTATCGAAAGCACTTATAATGGTCCCTTCTAATCCTCTACACTCTTTCAATATTTATAAAGTGCTATTAAGATAACTGCTTTGATATTGCAGCACAAGACCCTCAAGCATTTTACCTTCATTACAGTTGCAGCATATGAAAAATGGTTACATCTAATGTAGCAAATTGCTGATAATTCAGCTTGTCAATAGATTTCAAGTAGGGTTCCATGAACACACTGGCTAACCTAGTTTTGAGCAGCTCTTGTTATTTGCTGCTCACAAAGTTAATGGGCTAAATAGGAAAACCGTCTTATTCTTGGTGCTGTATTCTTAATTTGTATCGAAGTAGTCAGTCTGCTTTTAGGAATTCCCTGAAGTCAGTAAATTCATGATGGTTTGAATAACTTCATAATTGTTGAATTATTACGGTCCCCTAATATTTTCTGCCAATTTTTCCCATACTTCAATTTTTACTGTATCATGGCACCTCAGTTCTAGGCTATTGGGTGCTGTGAGGGGGAGTGATAGTGTAGTATTTCATAGCCAAAAAGGAACTTAAGATTTCAAAAAAGAAATCTGTTTCTTAATTCTTCTGGAAAGGTAAACACTGTGCTTCTACAAGAGGTCTAAGCATATTAATATATTTACCCACTAAGAGTCTCTGAGTCTGATTTCTTTTTCTTGTTTCAATTTAAGGTTACCATTAAGAATATCGAAAGAGAGCTCATTTGCCCAGCATGCAAGGAGCTGTTTACCCATCCATTGATTCTCCCTTGTCAACACAGTATCTGTCATAAGTGTGTGAAAGAGCTCTTACTGACACTTGATGATTCATTCAATGACGTGGGATCAGACAACTCCAATCAGAGCAGTCCTCGACTTTGGCTCCACTCCCCCAGCCTGGATAAAGTCGACAGGATTAACAGACCAGGTATGTGGTAGAACACTGGGGTCAGGGAGCTTCACTCATAACTGTGGAAAGGAAATTCCTTTTATCATTTTCAGGGTTAATCTTTCCAGGTGAATGTATTAAAATTGTAGTTATATAGAGGCCCCTCCCCTTTTAAAATGTCAAAACAAACTTACTGACTTTTGGTATACACTTAAACTTGGGTATTGAACACCAACTTGTGTTAAACCCCTTATTAACTATGTGTTTTAGGGGAGGTGCTTTTGCCCTGTATCCTTTATGATATCCTTTCCATGAGGGATGAGTGATGCATTACTGAAGTACTTACTAGGGAAACATCTATATATAGTAATATGTAAATAAATATGCAGAATAAGGGATGAGACTACATCATGACTACTAAGGATTTTTTTAGAGGAATTCTGTGGTATCATTTTATTCTACCTGAGAATTTTATTTTCTTCAGCCATTTGTAATCCATTTTTATAAAATAAGGATTTTGAACATCAATTAAATAGTAGTGGAATTCCGTAGTTGTGATAGAAGTAGATCTAATGAAATGTAACGCACAAATACTGTACCTTTATTATACAGCCAGTGTTTGAATTGTTTTCTGTTGGGATAGTGTTACTTTTTCTGGACATCCATATAGTAGGATTAATATAGATCTAAGTTAATTTGAAATCACTGGGAATAGGGCCACTGAAAAATTAAGGAGTGCGTGAGGACCAAAATCAGCAGTGAGGACCAAGGGGAGGCCTAGGTGGGGCAGAAATGCCACAGTGTCATGTTGGGCACTGCTTCAGTGGCCATGAGCACTGCCTCAGGGCCTCAGCTCTGTCCAATTTGGGCTTTGAGGCTCTCAGTTTAATCCTTTCTGCCACTCTGTCCATTTCCTCCCTGTATAGTATAGGAGTAACTTTTTAATCTTGGTTAAAAAAAAACTTACCAGGAAAGAATCTCTCCATATTTACATTTTAGAGAATGCCACTTTTTTTGTCCACGCTGTGATATGGAATCTCCTTGGGGGATATCTGTGTCTTTGAGCTCCATCAGAGAGTGGATAAGAGTAGATTTGTTGTAAGACTAGTATTATACTATTTTAAAAACACGGGTTTTTTTTAAGTGGTAATAACTAATTACTTGGAAGATATTCTGCAGATATAAAAATCACACATACACAGTCATGGGCTGCCTAATGACGGGGGTACATTCTGAAATCCCTCATCAGGCAATTTGGTGCTCGTGTGAACAGGTAGGGTGCACGTACACAAGCCTATTACACACCTGGGCTATATGGTAGAGCTCATTACTCCTAGGCTGCAGGCCTGTACCGCATATTACTGTATAAAACAGCACAAGATTAAATCAAGTACAGGAGAAAATGTTGCAGTCAAGAGACATGGAATACACGAGGCGTATGCGGCTACTGCCAATAAAACACGGCATGCTGTTTCACAGAAGACTTTTTTTGTAAGCAAAAAGATTAAACTCTAAAATGACAGTAAAAAGTATAGTACAATAAATACATAAATGAGCAACATAGTTGTTTATATTATTATCAAGTATCGTGTCCTGTACGTAATTGTATGTGCTGTACTTTTACATGACTGATAGTGCAGTAGATTTGGTGACATCAGCATTGTCACAAACACGTAATGCGTTGCGCCACAATATTAGGGCGACTATGACATCATGAGGCAATATATATTTATAATGGTGCTGTAGGACCACTGTCATACACATGGTCTGTCCTTGACCGTAATGTCATTACCAAAGCAGGAGCACTGGGTAACTTGCGGGAGTGCAGTGAGTATGAGGTGGGAGAGGGTTATGCTCATTATGAAGTCATCAGTTTTATGTTTCTCTCCCTGCCAGCAAGTTGGCACATGGGGAAGAAACACAGTAACAGCTTGAAATCATCCTACCAGATAAAACTTGATATTCTAGATCTTCATTGGCAATTAGGGACCCCTGCTTGATTGACCAAGGAAAATTCACTTTTTTATATTAATATTTAGCACAGACCATTGAAAGGAATTGTACTTGTGTACTAGTATTTCTAATTATAATTAGATTTCTAAATAAAATTCTGTATTTAAGGTAGGCTTCTAATCTTAAGATTTGTTCAGTTTTATATGTGATTAATATGAAGTAGGAATGCAATATAGATGAAATATAATTAACTGTCTCTGTTTTCAGGAACTTACTGACACGTACTAAGTAGGTGTTTAATAAGTACGTGTTGAGCAGATTTTAAATGACAGACCTGCTGCAGGGTTCATTTAAAGCATGCCGTAATGGCTTACATTCAGAACTAAAGGGCATATTTTCCAGAACAGGCGATCTAGTCCCTCACACTTTGTTCTGTCTAGATCAAAAGTAAAATTACTGAATGTTCCCCCTTCTCCTTTAGGAAGAACTCGATTAATTAGGTTATGTCCTGAGGGAGGAAGTTAAAAAACTTTACTGTGAACCACAGTTATGGGAAATAAGAATATTTAACTTGGAGAAGGGACCATTGCAGAATATGACGCCTGTTTTGTGGAAAAGAATAGTATACTAGGTGTCTTCCCAGCAAAGGTTCCAGATCAATGGACAGATGAAATAGGAAGGCAGATTACAGTTTGACAGGAGAAAGGACAAACACCTAAGGCTGTCTGAAAATGAAACGGGCTGCCTAGTTTTGTTGGGTCACTGTCACTACAAGTGTTTAAATCAGAGGTCAAATTTAGATGCTTTAGGGGCGAAATAGGTACATTAATGAAATAGGCCCCAGAAAAATAAATACAGGACTCTTTTATTTTGCTTCTTTGATACAGGTGTAGGAAAATAAATATTTCATTTTCTCATTAATTCAGCTGCTATAGAAAACCAGCAGCTCAAGTGTCAGCAGCCAGCTGACTCCAGGCTGACCCTGTTGGAGATAGTAGGTGTGGTTTGGGATTGTGGAGACTGGAATGGGTGCCTTGTCTGAGGGAGGGGGCAGCAGCCACTTGGCACTAGTGAATGATCATATGGGTTTGGGGGCCCCGGATTGCCAGATTTACTGTTTTTTCCCCCCAACAAAAACTTCATAGTGATTTTGATGCAAAATTGTTTTTTTAAATGTTGGTAGTCGATTCAAATCATGTAAAAACACCATACCAAGTCAGTATAGGGTCAGGGCAGCCAAAACACATCTTTGACTGGCCCATCCAGCTTTTGGGCCATCAGTGTTTGGAGTCTTTGTTGTGAACAATGGATGGGTGACCATCTTTTACAAGTATCGTAGAGGGCATTTCTGCCTTGAGGATGGGTCAAGCCAGCTGGTATGTCATCTTCCATATATTCTCCACCCCCGAAGCGCTGTGCCTTTTTGAGTACCAGTTGCATTCATTCATTTGCCAAATATTTGTTACCTACTGGTTATGAGACATGGCTAAATGCTGAAGAGTAGTGAAAATGATAGATCCCATTCGTCTTTTTCTTTCAAGAAGCATATAGCCTAATATTGTACATAGAGCTTCAATAAGAGATGAAATAATTAGACCATAGTCCTTCATCAAGAATATATAAAGTAAGCTAACAGATACAGATGGAGCGTTCAGAAGGTGGGAAGGCTCCAAGTATAGTAGTAAATTTTGGAGGTTTATAGCAAATGAGTGCAAATTTTAGCATTTCCTATCTCACGATAACCAGTTTTAATATAGTAGAAGTCACTTCCTCCATTTATGGGACATATGTCTGTAACTTTTCTTTGGATAGATTGAAACATAAATTCTTGGGTAAGTAATTTTCCTTTTTTATCTGGCAATTTTTTTAAATTTAATTTTTCATCACTTAGACATGCTTGGGAAGGAAATCAGAGTCCCTATTCTGAGTACTTGGTGTGGGAGTAATAGAATTCTAAAAATTAGTTTTGCAGTGGTGATTAAGGGGTTGAATTAGACCTTAATTCAGTACGGTAGCCACTACCTACGCGTGGCTGGTTAGTACTGAAATGCGCTAGTCTGACTTGAGGTGTGCTGTAAGTGTAGAACACACACTGGGTTTTGAACACCTAGAAATAAGACTATAAAATAACTCTTCATAATTTTTATGTGGATCACATTTTGAAGCGATAGTAGTTTGGATATTTGGGTTAAATAACGTGTCATTAAAATGAATTTCAACAGTTTAAGAATTTGGCTACTGGGAAATTTAAAAGGACATATGTGGCTTACACTGTTGGCTCACATATTCCTTTGTTGTATAGTGTTGCAGTGGATATTTGACAGATTAAAAAGAAAGGTGCCTGGAAGGGAGTTGTGATGTATATAAAAATAGTATATCAAATTATGCAAAAAATAAAAGAGCTATATTTCTGTACATTTTTGGTCATATATTTGCAAGCTTTTTGTATTTACAAGATATTTTGTATTTCCTTTTGTCACAAAGATATAGTTTCGGTAGTATTTATTTACATCAGTAAAAAATTAAACAAAAGATGCTTGATTTTACTTTGTATTTGCAGTGGTTACCAGAAATATGATTGTTTAAAAATACAAGTCTGTAAGATAAAGTGTAGATCTCTGAAGTGCTGCACCAATAGTGACTAGTTCTGAACTCAGAGATAGGTTTGATGGCTTCATAAATACCATGTGTACCAGGAAAACCACATTTTTTTACTGTTTATTCAGTAATTGTGTTATGTGCAGGACACAGTTACTGCTTTATCTTTTGTTAACAAGTTGTGAATCTTCTCTTTGAAATTAAATTCTAAATCCAGCTTTCTGTTCATTGTTCACAGCGTCACAAGGGAGGTCTTTGGTGCGGAGGTAGAATGCTTTATTGCTTGTGTAGCCGCAGGCAGTATAGTGTTAGATGTAAATTGAATAACCTCGTGGAGATAAGGTTTTAAACATCAGTGGTCAGGTCTTCCAAATTTTGTGGAAAATGAACAAACTGGGCTGAAATGAATTAAAGGTCAACAGGACTAAATTTCCAGTTTGATGTTTTTAAAGGGGAGCGCTGATTATTAGTGCTTGCAGTTGTGTCAATTTACATGACAAGATATTTTTAAAGAAGATAACGTACCTCTGTTATCTTTTAAAATAATGTTAATTTAAAAATCCTTTACATTTATGAAGTGGAACAAAGCTCATGTTAACAGCCATATTGCTACTTTGGGGAGGTTAAATAAGCCAGTGCTTGCTTTTGTGTTTAAAAATTTGCTTAATGATGCCAAGAATTTTTGTAGTTAAAAATAGTCTTTGCTTGTTTTGTACATATGGTGTCTTTTCTTTGTTCACGTTTTAAAGTATTTGATTTGTAACATTGAGGTCTTACCCATTTGTGGATAAGTAACATACACTGCTTTTTAAGGCTTTCTGAAGTATTTGTTTCTATATAAAAGGTGGACCAGTCTATCTTTTTTAAAAAAACAATTTTTTTTTTACTTACTCCAGTTGACCTTTAAAGTAAAATTGGTGTGTGTGTGTGTGTGTGTGTGTGTGAGAGAGAGAGAAAAATGCTGGTGATACCTTATATTTTATTGGAGAAAATAAACATCTGAAATGTTATCCCTTTTCTGTCTTCCTCTACATGCCTTGATTTTAAAATCTTATAGTCACTACTAGAAGCCACATGGAATCTTTTTTCTCAACAGGCTTTAGTGTAGGGCTGTCAAACTCATTTTCCCTGGGGGCCACATCAGCCTCACAGTTGCCTTCAAAGGGCCAAAATAATTTTAAGACTGTATAAATGTAGCCACTCCTTAGAAGAGTTAAGGAGTTGAAATAAGCCCTGGCTGGTTTGGCTCAGTGCATTGAGCACAGGCCTGCAAATCAAAGGCTTGTAGGTTCAATTCCCAGCCAGGGCACATGCCTGAGTTGTGGGCCAGGTCCCCAGGAGGGGCTGTGCGAGAGGCCACCACACATTGGTGTCTCTCTCCCTCTGTCTCTCCTTTCCCCTCTCTCTAAAAAGAAAGAAAATCTTTAAAAAAAAGGAGTCAAAATTGCATTCTGCTTTAATGAGTCTCTGAGAATTTTAAACATTGAAATATAGCAATTAGGAGGAAAGGTAGGAGCAATTTGCTTTTTTAAAAGTTCATTGCTTATTACCTGTTTTTGATTAAGTTAGTAGTTGAGGAAAAGGTATTGCAGTTGAAAAGTCTAATAATCCTCAATAATTAGGAATCAGATGGTCAGAGTGTGCAAAAGAAACATTAGGGTAGCAGTATAAATATCAAGCCATTGCCAAACACCAAGAAACCCAACGTGAACATCCTGGGTGTGGAGAGGTCGTCCGCGGACTGCCATGCCAGGCGGGAACACTGGGGAAATTGATTCTAGCTGGAATGTGGGAGAGGATGCAGCTAGCAGAGTTTCTGAACCTGTTATGTATTGACTGTCTTTGTTTTGAAATACTTTCTTTTCTCTTTCATAGTTAAATGGTAAAATATATGACTGAAAGCTGACTTTTGGGGGGATTTGCTATAAACCAATTTGAAGATATTTTGGAGTCTTCATTTTTAAATTGTATCAATTTATACTTGATTTAATTTGTTTTTTGAACTAAAGTTATATGGGCAAAAGGATTGATTCTGTATTCAAAGATGACAGTATTCAAATCATTTGCGTATATTATTGACCCCACAAATGTAGATTGACTTCAAATTGCATTGCTTGGCCTTTCTGAGCCTTATTACTTTTCTTTTTCATACCATGCTACTGAGCAATATTATCCAATGGAACTTTCTACAATCTTGCAAATGTTTGATGGCAGCCACTAGCTACATGTGGCTCTTGAGAATTTGAAATGTGGCTGGTACAACCACGGAAGTTCCTTTTTTATTTAATAGGAGTTAAATCTAATTCCAATAGCCATATTTGGCTATGGTTACTAACTGTATTGGACAGCACAGCTATGGAGAGTAAAAAGTTAATTCTATTAACATTTTACATTACATTTTATTCTTAGTTCCACTCCTTGATTTTTCTTTATTGGGTTTACTTCCCAGAACATCCTCAAATAGGTCCTGTGTTCCTTGTTGCCCTGAACACGTATTCTGTTGGTTGTTTTTCCGAAAACAATGGTAGAAGTCAAAGATAGACAAAATAAAAATATATTCGTTCTTTAGCATTTGAAAAAAATTGAGTGCTTTTAAAATGTTTACAAAAATAGATGATATTGATTAAATATTTGGTTGTATTAAGAAGTTTATTATGATGCTTTATGCCTTACTTTTTATTATAAATTAAAAGAGGTTTACAGAAAAGGGATGAAACTTTTTAAAACTTCTGAACATGAAGGCCAAACTTTGGGCGTCACTAGTGTACATGTTAAAGCATGATTTAATTTTTCTTCATCCTATTACTCAATGGATCACAACCTTCAGTACATAAAACCAATAATAACCCATTTTTTAAAAAAACATTGACTGTTGAGTTAGTTAACCATTTTAATTTCTGTTACCTAGTTCATGTGTGAAAGCGTGCAATTGAATATGAATTTCCATTTGTTTAAACTTGACCACTGCACTGTATCACTTCCAGAATTATGTAGCTTGTTTTTTCACTAAATGAAATTTTGATTGGCATGTGTTTTAGAAACAGCTTTGCTGCTTATTTTATTATATGCCTGCTATGTTGTGAAACATCTTGGACTGTCTTGCATGTTTTTAGAATTAGTACAAGAATGTATTTTATGTAGGATTTTCAGATTTTTATGGGGCACCTTTTTTGGTGTGCTTTTTTCTGTGTGTTTAAAAATGTAAAGGTTAAAATATCTGTGGGGGCAACTTTGCCAGCAAGTCCCCCCACCAGCCACAGATGAAAGTGAAACTACCAAGACATGATCTGCTTGGGGAGGAGTGGTGGTCAATCTCTCAGAGGAGAAAGACCAAGAACCTCTTCTTCAGTGGCTTTTATTAGGTTGTAATAAACAGGAGTACAGGTAAAGCTCATCAGTCAGTGTCAGGCAGCAGGGATCAAACAATAGATAACATTTCAAAGAAATCTGAGGGCTTAGTCTGAGTCAGTGTCTGTCAGGTAAGGGGGTTGCAAAAACTTTGGGAGACATGCTCATTTTCTGCTCAGACCCTTATTATATGAATGAAAGCACTCTTAGCAAAGCAGGTTTCACAGGACTTTAGGAATTTTTTCTTATGCCCAATCACCCCGGAACCCACTCTAGCTGGCAAGGGGCTGCACCACCTTCTCAGTCATAGGTTTTTAGGCTTAAGTGGATAGAGCCAGGAAGTGCTTCTCCCAGGTGGAAGTGGGGACTCAGGCTGTGTCAGAATAGCTGGGGGGCGAGGGTCCATCATACCCTCTTTGCTGCAGCCCCCTGAGTCCTTCCTTGATAGCCTCCCAAGTGATAGTGTCTGGCTTAGGTTGCCCCTTCTCTGAGGGGTCTTACCCGTCTCTGACTAACCAACCAAGCCTTGGGAGCAGGGGATGAAGCAGAAGCAGTGCTGATGCCAGAGATAAACTTTGTCTCCTTAGTGGCTTGTATTCTGGAGGTCACTCACTCAGCTTTAGCCATGGGGGGCAGTTACAACTCCTGAAACCAGGCAGAGAGTTTCCCAACAAATATCTCTAATGGAATATTAAAAATATTCTGCATATTTGTTGTATAACTAGCTTTCAGGGCCCAATGCCATCTGGCATGTTGTAAAGTCATCTTAAACGAATAACACTGGGAGCCGATTGCCCAATTTTACCTGTATATATATCATGCCAGGCACTTTTTAAGACAGTCTTTTCAGTGATAATGTTACCGTGCCAAGACAACATTAATATAGCTGCTTAAAGACCTTTTCAAGCTGTGGTACACTAAGTTTAACCATTCATTTTTGGTCTGGATGCATGGCAGTATTAAAGAAGGCTGTAGTGTAAGAAGTTTGTGTTTATTTTTAGGTAGTTCTTTTGTGGGTAACCAAGATTACATACTCTAAGAATAGGTTTATAAATGAGAGGAGGGGCTTGGTGTGCATGCACCTATGTTAAATGTACAACTCTGGATCTTTGTGCACTTGTGGGTCAGGATTGCCATGTTATGGTTTGTTTAAGTGAGGATAATACTGATAATAGTGTGATGTTTAAGGTCATTCATTGTATTGTGTATATACTATAAAGTTATTTATAATACTTTTGGGGTAACTTTTGGCTTACTGAATGAAGTAACCTCAGTGATTCTTTTTTTCAGGTCATAAGAAGATACTAAATGGTTGGTCCCTTCTATAGTCAGTCACTAGATTCTAGGTCTATGATTGAGCTTTTTTTTTTCACTCTTACTGACTGCACTCAATTAGCCAATGATGTGACCTACTGAATTTTCCCAGATAAACAACACTACAGGGGGAAGCTCTCTTTGGCAGTGGTTCTTAACAATTTTGTGGTCACATATTCCTTTGTGAATCTGATAAAAGATATGGGTTATTTAAGCAGGAAATATACATAGGTATAAATATGCAAAATTTGCATATAATCTCTAATTGTTTGTAAAACTATTGGGATCTTTCGGAGCCTGACAATGGAGCCCCAGGTTAAGGACTCCTGCTGTTTTATGTAGGAATTGTTTTTTAATCACACAGCCCACACTGTGTTCATTTGAATGGAAGTCAGATTCCTTTGGATATGATATATAAAAATAACTGTAAGTGTTAATTATATAATTTCAAAAGATCCTGACCCTGTGTAGTATTGTATTATACAAGGTCTGGCACAAATAACACCCTTTTTTATTACAAAATCATAAGCATGTAATTCTGTAACATATCAATATCACACTCAAGCACACCATATGACATTTTAGGTGAAATGTTCAAGTTAAAACTATAAATTATTACACCCACATTATTACCCTACCTACCACACTCAAGCAGGTGTTACTTCTGCCAGACCCTGTATATTTTGTCCATATATCTGTTTGATTTAAAATGGTTTGTATGTGGAATTTACTATAGAATATTTTTCTCTTTGGTTTATAATAACTGTTTGGTAACTTGGGTCTGTCTTTTACTTACCAAGGGAAAATATTTTTAAAAAAGCATTTCAAATACAGATTGATTCAAAGGGAGCTACTTTGAGCATTACAGTTTTGGAATATATTTGTAGATATATATTGTTCCAAAACATCATTCTTTTTTTCTTCATTCTATTCATTTTCCTACTGATGTAACTGAACAAGGACTTACTAATCACACAGGCTGGAAGCGCAATTCCTTGACCCCGAGGACAACTGTTTTTCCTTGCCCTGGCTGTGAGCATGACGTGGATCTTGGAGAACGAGGAATCAATGGTCTCTTTCGAAATTTTACTTTGGAAACTATTGTCGAGAAATATCGGCAGGCAGCCAGGGCAGCCACAGCCATTATGTGTGACCTTTGTAAACCACCACCTCAAGAATCCACAAAAAGTTGCATGGACTGTAGTGCAAGCTACTGCAATGAATGCTTCAAAATTTATCATCCCTGGGGTACTGTAAAAGCTCAGCATGAGTTTGTGGGCCCAACCACTAACTTTAGACCCAAGGTAAGTGAAGTTTTATTGTTAGAGTATTAAACTTAATATTATAAAAGGAAATATTGCATTCCTTTTAGCATTTGACAGGAAGAAAAAATAACGTTAAAAGCCTGTACAAGAAATTAAGTCCTTATAGGTGGAGTTAATTTAGTGTGCTGCTAAACATCCCCACGGATCAGAAGTACAAAGAATACAACACAGCAGATGAATGTGCATAATGGTAAGTCTAAGGAGTGGAAGGAAGGTGATCTCAGACATACTCCTTAAGATTAAAATGTCTAAAGTTGAAAAGCCGTTGTATTTTAATATGATGAACCCATAATTGTCTAAAAGTTACCTAAAATTTTATTATGAATAAATTGGTGTAATTAGAGACTAATATTCTGAAGTTTATGATATACCATCTAGTATCTAAAGTATAATTTGTATTTCTTAAATATTCTGCGTAACTTCTATAATAATGTTCAAAAGAATTTTATGTATTGTTAGTCCTGTTCTGTGACTAAAAGGCAGAATGATTTTTTTGTATCTTCACACTGTTTTCTGATTTCTGTAGATTCTCAATTAAAATTCTTATTCTTTACAACCTAGTTACATTGTATTAAGATCTATTTATGTTATTGAGCATAAAACCTTTAATTTGTAATTGAAAAATAGAAAAAAATTGAATTGTCTTGAAATTGGGAGCTATTTAGATTGTATTAAATAGTGAGTAAGCTGGTAGACTCAAGCGGACCTGTGCGTCTGTGTTTCGAATGACTACGTCAGTGTAGTAAGATTTATTAAGTAGTTCTCAGTCCTCTGTTAGGTTCCTGTGTCATTTTAAATGCTCAAGGTCATAGACTTTCAAAAATTTATGACTTCAACATGGTGTATACTGTTTCTTTTTTAAATTAATAAATTGATTAATCCCATCATGATTATTGAATAAATTATACTAGGCTTGGGTTTTATGAGCTAAGAATTCATGAGATTTTGAGTAAAAATTTTTAGTATAAATTACAGTCTTATTCTTTCTCTTTACAAATAAAAGATTAATAAGAGAGAACTAAAGAAATAAGAATAGGTTATATTGAGAAAAGGCTTATTTTACCCTGAAGTTATGTTATTCAATACAGTAAAAATTCTAAAAAGGTTATTATATAGAAATAGTTGCCTATAGCTTTGAGTAGTTAAAAATTTGAACTCTTCCGGTTGTTTTTCTCCAGGACCAGCACATTGGTATTAGGACTTTCAAATTGGACTTTTTGTTTTCTTTCTAAATTATCAGAGCAGCTATGGTTGCTTCAGATTTAAACTGTTGGAGTCATGGACACGTTTTTCATTTCATCGATGTGCTAGTCTAAAGGAATCCCTCCTTCCAAATGAAAATAGTTATTTTATGTAAATCTTCAATTGTACCTCTGATGATAGTTTACTGAGTAAAAGATAAAAATTTAAGTAAGAAAAACACAATTCTAGATTTGGTCAATATGTGTGCAATTAATATGTAAAAACAAACTCATCTGGAAGCTTGTATCATAAAGCGTGCCGAGACTCTCCCAGTAGCAGCTTTCTGGAGAGGATAGTGAGGCCCGGTTCTCTCGAGTTACGGCACCTTATAAAAACACCGATCATGATCATCACTGTCGCCTAGTCAGTGCTGTTAGGTTAAACACGCTGCTTAGGTCTGCAAAGAATTAAATTTTCACCGTCTTATCACCAGGTTTGGGGGAAGTAACAGCTACATACCTAATTGACTGTTTGAAATTGAACAGTAGTAATTCCAACATAGAGAATTTTCATATGATATACCAAATGTTTTTACTTCCTTTTACACTTTTGCTTATTTAAATGGCTTGAGTTAGGGATTTTTCTAAAGCAGATCTTTTGTATTTTGGGACTTCGAGGAATCTGCAAGCTATGATGACCCTTAATCACACTTTTATTTTTCACTCAATAGATTTTAATGTGCCCAGAACATGAAACAGAGAGAATAAACATGTACTGTGAGTTATGTAGGAGGCCAGTTTGCCATCTCTGTAAGCTGGGTGGTGATCATGCCAATCACCGGGTAACCACTATGAGCAATGCCTACAAAACCTTAAAGGTAGGACTTGTTTATTTTGGGAACTAAATTTGGGTTCTTTATACATTTATTTTTCGTTTTTTAAATTTTATTTTAATTGTTGTTCAAGTACCGTTTTCTGTCTTTTACTCCCATCCCATCCTGCCCACCCATCCCTCCCCGCCTCCCTCCTATTTCCATTTTATAACTTTATTTTTCTTTATGCCTCTAATGTTTTCTTTATGAAATCAAGACTTGTTGTGTGGTCTGTTTTACCAGAATGAGTTAACAATGTCAACTGTTAATGGTCTACTGATACTAGGTGGTGGGATTTCTGACCAGGCGGTTTTTCTGTCATGCTAACGTGCTGGTTCTGCACTCTGAGGAAAGACACGGGGATGAAGGATACTTCATTACAATCCTCAGTGAGCCCAGTGTCTGTGACATTGTGTGCGTGGGAATGTTACACTTTGAAGGACAATAACTATTTTCAGACACTCGATTCTTGTTACTTGTCTATAGAATTTTGTTTATTCTGGTGGGATCCTCACTGGCTACAGCTGAGTAACTTCCTGTCTTTTAACTTTATATCTGGCCTTTTTAAAACAGGAAAGTGGGCAATGGTATAATGCTACCTTTTTGTTTCACTTTTTATTTTAAACAATATTTTAAAAAGGAATTAAATCAATACGTAAATCTGTCACCAATTTAAATTTTTGTTTTCTTTCTATCTTTAATAATATGTATATGCACTTCTGATACACATGTAATTATCATTTATATATACAGTTTACAGTTTTATATTTTGCATTTTCTACGTCTGTCATGCTCAATGTTTTACATTCAGTATGTGGATTACAAGTATCATTGTTTTGTTCTTGTTGTATATTACTTCTGTCATCTGGGTCATTACTAGGTCATTTTTTTAATCCTCACCTGAGGCTATGTTTATGGATTTGAAAGAGAGAGGGAAGGAGGGGAGAGGGGAGGGGGGAGAGAGAGAAAGAGAGGGGTAGAGAAACATCGATATCAAAGAGAGGCATCAACCAGTCGCCTCCCACATGCGCTTCTGCCCAGGTCGAATCCTCAACTAGGTATGTGCCCTGACCAGGGATCAAACCCACAACGTTTTTTGACGTATTCTCCAACCAGCTGAGCCACCCAGCCAGGGTATGACTAGGTCAGTTTTGACTGATATTTCTTCTCATTTTGATTTGTATTCCCTGTTTCTCACGCCTGGCAGTATTTGATTGGCTGCCAGGTACTTTTGGGGCAATGGATTATTTTTGTATCCTACAGATTCTTGAGTTTTCTTCTGGTATGTGATTAAGTTACTTATTTAGAAACGGTTCCTTTTGGGTCTTGCTTTTCAGTTTTGTTAGGCAGAACAGAGCAACACTTAATTCTAGGGCTAAGTTTAACCAAACTGTTGATGTAAAACATTTACTATTCCCAATGTCCAGTGAATTTAGTCTGGCTGGTACTGAACAGGCACTATTTCACTTGATCTTAGCCAAAAGGCTGAGAAGCGATACAGGCGCTGTTTCGAGTCTTGTGTCAGCTCCTGGAATTATTCCCTCTAATACCTTTGGGTGATTCTTTCCCTGGCTTCTGGCGGTTTTCTCCCACTGTGATTGATCAACACTCTCCGAAGAAGGAAGGGGAGCCCTTGCACATCTCCGGAGTTCCTTTCTGTACCCTCTGTTCTTAGGAGTCATGCTTTACAAACTCTGGCCTGCCTGACTGCTTCATCGTTTCAACTCATTGGAGGCTTGGCTCTGTTTGAGTTCATTTTAGTACCTGGCCTTGGAAACCTTCTCCAGACAGTAAGCCAAGGGGCAGTCACAGGCTGGTCTTGTTTATCATCTCTCAGAGTTCTTTATTGATGTCCAGTGTCTTCAGAGCTCTTGCATATTTTCTGATAGGTTTTTAAATTTTTCTCCAGTGGGAGAGAAAATCTAGTCATAGTTACTCTATTATGCCCTCCCGGGGTGGTACCAGTGTTTGCTAATTAAATTTAACTTGGACACCTTTTTTGTTGCGTATTGGTTTGATCTTATAGAAGTTGTCCAAAAACATTTTTACCTGGAGTGAAATCTTTGACAATAGTATACACTGAAGTTATTCTTCATATTGTTATTTCTCTCATATATATTTAGACTTAAAAAAAATAGACTCCATATTGGATTTTCCAACCTCCAACAATAGTAATCAGATTGCCTTAGAACTTCCTCCTTTTCACTTGGTTTTAGGTTTTTAAGCTGGAAGCTGCATGATACAGGCTACTTCATTTTGTCGAAGCAGGGGCCAGGCCCCTTGTCTGTGTCTTTGTTTGACCTGGCTTCTCATGCAGGTAAACTGCTAGAGTGTGTGGCCTCAGAATTATTACCAGGTTGTTTTGTGGGTGGTGCCCTTTCAGTTCTGCAAAGTGCTATTACTTTTGGGTGAACTGGCCTGAATAGTTCATAACTGAGAGGAGTCAGTCCTGCGACTGTCTTCTGTTAGGTGACACCTGTATTTTCTTTTTTCTTCCACATAGTCATCTCTCCTGTTAATCTCCCGATAGAGGTATATGCACTAAGCTCTCAAAATGCAGTGGTTTCATCTTTTTTATAGCTTACCTTTGTTCGCTGACCTGCTCTTCTGGGAGAGGGACGGATTCAGACTTCTTCCCACCTCCCTCCATTGGGAACCCTGTGTACTCTTCCCTCTGACCACCTTGTACTGCTAAGGCTGTGGATTTCTGTTTTACCACAAAAAGGGGGCTGCAGCTGAGTGTTCCTGTCTTTCCGTCAGTCTGGCTGCACCTCAAGCCCACGCCTCTCCTACTTTGGGTGTCAGTGGATTTTCTAGGATTTTTTTTCAACTTCTTACACACGACTGTGCAGTTTCCCATTAAGGAGAGTTGGTTGTTAGCTCATCTCAGTCGTCTACTCTATAATTATATTTATAGCAGTTGACATTTTATGGAGGAATATTTCTTAAGGACTTTTTCCTAGTTTTATTTTCCTTCATTTCTATAAATTTCTAGAAGGGAGTTAAGAATCCTCTTCAGGTACTGTTATTTCATCTGGATTTATGATTTTAGACAAACGATTAGAAAGTAGGACCTAGCAAAGTAGAAAATGTAGACATCCCTATAATAGTCCCCACTGAATGAGAAAGTAATGTAGCTTCTGTACTTTGGGGTATGTGAAATTCATCGTGAACAGTATTGCCATGTTTGCTGACATAACTGGATGCTTGACTTAAGTGTATCATTATATAACTTTTCTTCCCAACACTTTATTCTGAACATTTCAGCCATATAGCAAAGCTGATATCACCTTTAAAATTATGTAACTCATGAGCACAAGGGGCCACGCGGGTTATATATTATTCTCCCAGCCTGTTCACGTAGAAGGTATTTGGAGAAATTATTGAATGAAATTCTCATTCTTCCTTCCTTCTCCTTTGTTTTGTTGACGCTAATGTTTCTTTGGGTACCTTTGACCCAGGGCCTGATTAAAAGAGGGAGGCGCTGGTTCTCAAACTTTGGTGGGCAATAAAATCGCCTGGAGCACTTGGTGAAACTATGGACGTCAAGTCCTCTCCCACTTCAAAGAGCCCAGGCCTCTGCACACCTTATTAGTTCTCAGAGACTGACGCACACCGCGCTTGAGAACCGTGGCTCCAGAGGGACGCTTTTGAGCAATTTTGGGGTCATTGAGCAGTCAGCCTCTGATCAGTTCCCAGAGAACTGTGGCTCTGATGCATCTAAAGGATCTAAAACTGCTTCCCCTACTACATGAATTTCTTGGGAGCCTTAGTTTCGTTTTTACGTTTTACTTTATCCTTAGTTCCTGGTGCTTATACTTTTTGGAGGCCTGTGAGTAAGCGGACATGCTTCTTGGTTAAAATAGATCTAGTCTTAACACAGACTGCCTGGGTCTGAGGGGGCAGAGAAGACTGGAACTTTCAGAAAAAAGTTCTTGTTTCATTGATCTTATGTATTGGGTTTCAGAAGTTTATTTTGCTTATTTCTGCTCTGTTTATTAATTTCTTTCTTTAACTCACTTTGGGCTCTGATAAGGCTGTCACTGGCCAAAGACTTTGAGTGTTGCAGCTCTCTGAGTGACCCCAGTGCTCTTGGACCTTAGACTGTATTTCTGAATTCCTTCATCTCTTCTCTGGCCTCCCTTGTATTTCTAAGTTAAGCTATGTTAGAAACAAGACCTACTTCACTGTAAATGGCCTACTTCTTCTCCTTGCTTCTGTAGCTAAATAGAGTGCCACCATCTGCACCCGATACCTCTGGTCCTACCTAGCATGGGCTGGACAGGGACACGTGGGAGGAACCACAGTGAGGAGGTTCCCGTTCAGTTACTGACTGTGAAGTTTGTACTCAGTGAACTTTATAAATTGCTGGGTTAGGACACAGGATTTTCTGTCTCTTCCTGTTCGCAACACCCTAGTTTCTTTCTTGGTCCCATGTTGCCTTTAGTCCTCAGAAATCTCTTCCCCATACCTGATGGTTCTTCCTCTGTTGGTCCGGTGAGCGATCAAGAAAACTTGCTGTGTCTGACTTTGGGCTGCTCCAAAGAATTAAAGATGGTTTCTGTCAGAGACCTGCCACTTTGATCTCTGTCTGCACTCTCTCACCCTGTTACATGGTCTGAGTAAAAAAATGGGAAGATGAAATGTGTACACCAACGTCTCAATTCCTAATAGTTTGGGTCTCTGTCCCTCTTCTTTTCTTGTTCACTTATTCATGTCTTCATCAGTGACCAAGAAACGCTCAGATCCTATAAATGCTGTAGTGCTTGGAAAGTGTTTTCTGAATGTTCTTATTCTTATTTAGATTGAATACATTTGTCTGTTTTAACTTTGTACCATGGTGCTTCAGAATTTTTTGCCTTGTATTGTTTTTTAATGTACTGTAGGCATATACATAGTATATTTTTCTGGGATGGAGTGGGGATCTCACCAAAACCTATGATGTCATATCTATGATAAACTATACTAATTTCAAAATTTACTTGTTATAAACAAGTAAGCTCTGGAAGCATAGTGAGCTCTATTTTTTTATAAATCTGTATTTGCAGTATTATGTATTATATAATTATTTAAGGAATACCTGGGCTGAGATGGGTGTTGGGGATTGTTTTGGAAGGGCCTTTGGCTGCTGTGTGTGGGGTGGGTGTGGGTGGGGGATGTGCGTAAGTGAAGGATGAAGACTGGCCAGCCCGCATGGTTTCAACCGCTGCTCTTCCCTTTGCTTAGAATAGAAGCCTTAGGGGGCAGGGTTGCAGGAGTGGTAAGAGCTATCAAAGATGTACTGTTTGTGTATTAGGAATTTTGACTAATCTGAACATTACTACATTGCTCTTTTTTACAGCCTGCTTCTAATATCTTATATATACCTGGGTCTCTGTGCTAAAGGCCGTAAACTATTTACCCTGTGTTAATAACTATAATCATCATAGTCTGTTCATCGTAGCCTAAAGAAGTACTGTGTAAAAAACCAAGATTTTGAAAGGGCTGTGTTAAACTTCTATTTGTTTATTTGTATTACTAATATGTTCCAACAGGAAAAGCTTTCAAAGGATATTGATTACCTTATTGGCAAGGAGAGCCAGGTGAAGAGGCAAATTTCTGAACTAAACTTGTTAATGAAAGAGACAGAGGTAAGTGAAAAACTGGTTTGCATTTTCATCTAGATAACTATTTTTTAATTTATAAAATTTGGGGGGCAGCATATGAGCCGGGAATACAAAATTAGATTTCCGTTCTGCTTTTCTGGGACTAGGAAAACAAATGTGAAATATAAATTACAATGCCATGTGATTAGTGCTATGGCAGAGGAAGGAGTGATTAGCTCTTTATGTGGCAGTTAATGTCTCAAAGGTAGTAATGTATGGGTAATGTATGGGAAATGACAGCTTTTGCAATTATCTGTATATTACAAAAATTAACAGGTCATGTTTGAAAAATGAACTGTCTGTGGATAGGACATTTTTATTTAGTCCTATTTTATTTAAAATAGGACAAATTTATTTAATATTACAGATATCCCTAAGTATATATACCTGACTTACGTTCATTAAAAGACATGTATTAGAATGTTTGTAGCTGCGTTATTTGTAACAGCCGCAAAGTGGAAACTACCCAGTGTTCATCAGTAGTGGAATATAAGCCACAGTAAGTGATCTGTAGCTATGTGCAACAGTGTAGGTAAGTATTGCAATTATATTGCAAGATGCCAGATAAAAGGAGTATATTCTATGTGATTCCATTTATAAAAAGTACCTAAAATGGTGAAACTGGAATATATTGTTAGAATTCGGGTTAGAAGTTGTTGAAGACGGTGAGGATTAGTGCCTTGGAGAGTAGTAAGGGTGGCGTCTGGGATGTTGGTAATGGTTGTTTATTTCATCTGGATGCTGGTTACATGGGTGTGTTTGCAAAGATTCATTAATCTCTACACTGACCTACATTTTCCTGTTTGTATATTTCAACAAAAATATAGAAGAATTGATAACATTTAAAAAATACAGTAAAGAGGACAGGATTGGGTTATTTTAAAATTACAAATATCTTTCACTGATTTAATGGCTGTTTCTTTTGTCTTTGTGAAATAAATTGAAGAACCATTAACTCCTGATCACTTTAGAAGTTATTATTCAATATAAAAATATCCTGACTGGTATGAGACTGTTATTTCTTGAAAAAATTTTCAAAAATGGGTTAAAATTATTGAGAAGTTATGTGAATTAGCACTAAACTGCCAGTATTGCTTTTTTGTTTTTAATATTCTTTTTCTAATATTTTATCATTCTATTCACTACCCTAAATAAGTTGCTTTTCCATGTAATTTAAAATGGAATATTCTTCTTATATTTTTTTCTGATTGGTATAATCACTCAACACACAGCAAGTTACCACCTGGGTCCGAGATTTAATAATCTAGGTTGTTTCAGGTTGGTTCTACTCTTGGTTCTCAGGCATGCTGCCCTTCTGAAATAGGGGAAATGTTTTGGAGTTTTTCTTTGGCAGGTTGAAAACCGAGGAACTCAGGCATCCAGTATTCATGTAGACACTGATGCCATGGGATCCTGGAGAAATCGTTTAGTTTCTTGTTGTACCTTTGACCTAAGCAGCATTCGTAGCTTTATCAGTAAGGATTTTCAACACTAGAGAATTTGTCTCTCTTCTTGACTTTGACTTAGTGATGATCGTGATACTGTCTTTTAATCTATAATTATACTTAGCCAGAAAAAATATCCTTTTTACCTGTACATAATGACATTTCTGGTTTAATGGCTTAATCGGTCAGTGAGATACCACCCAAGTGTCACCGCCCTCCATCTTCTCCCATCACACCCAGTTAAAAATAATGTGGCTGTTGCTGTTAGGAAACAGAGAAGGGGATCTGGAAAATTTTTTCTCGCGTTGCAGTGAATGTTGGCCAGCAGTCATTGGCACATGCAGAATGCATTTCTGTAATATATTGTCAGCCTTTAAGAATATCCTTGGAGACTTTCTCCTGTTGGCCGCTGCTGAAGGCCTGTTAGGATGAGTGCTTATGAGAGCTGTGATGGTCTTAGTTTCAAAGTCAGGTTTATCTCTGATTTTACTGACATGAAAAATGTTTATTACTACATTTGTGGTGCTTACTACAGATAGGATTTTTTTTTTGACAAAGTGGAGGAATACTTATGTTGTACAGTGAAAGTAATGTATAATTATTGAGAGTATGTGACATTGTGGTGAGCATTTTATGTAAATAAATCTTTTTCTGTCTTCAAAAAATAAACTTATTTCCGGTTTTCAAAAGAGAAAAACTCAAGCATAAAGAATTTAAATAATTTGCATAAAGCCACATAGGATTTAATTACTATTAACTTATATTAATTTGAAGAGTTACATTCTTATATCTTAGTGAAGGGTGTCCTTTTACTGAGTTTCATGGCTCTAGTTTACTTTCTTTAAAAAAATCGGAATGGGGTAGAAATGGTGAAAATTTTTTTCTTTAATTAGAAATCAATTACCATCTCCAGAATTGTCTTTTCCCATGTCTTTAGTTAAATCAGTTAATTTATACCTCAATTTTCTTTGTATACAAATTGAAGGTTATTTTCTTATTTTAAATATTGTTTATTGCTGAACTTTGGCAATTAAAAGTTTTAGGAAGGTACAATATTATAAAACTACAGTGTATGTCTAAATAAAGATTACTAATCAGTCCTTGATGCCAAATTTCAGAATCACACACAGTGTATTTTCTTTACATTGTTTGAGGTTGTTTTATGGAATTTGGTTATTTTGTGAAAAGACGTTGGTCATGCTTTGCTTGTTTTATATAGTGTAATGGAGAGAGGGCTAAAGAAGAAGCAATCACACATTTTGAAAAGCTCTTTGAAATTCTAGAAGAGAGGAAATCATCTGTTTTGAAAGCAATCGATGCTTCAAAGAAACTCAGATTAGACAAATTTCAGACTCAAGTGGAAGAATATCAGGGGCTTCTAGAGAACAATGGACTCGTGGGATATGCCCAAGAAGTGCTTAAGGAGACGGATCAGTCTTGCTTCGTACAGACGGCCAAACAACTCCACCTCAGGTATTTTCCTTTTAACTAGAATCTCCTCAGCCGCGCCATGAAATGCTGCTGTGAATTCCACAGTAGCACTGAGTGGTTTGTTCACAGTGAAGTTAGTTGTTACGTGAAGCACGGTTAATGTTGAGTGGTTTCCTTTTGTTAATCACATTGAAGACACTTAGTCTAATTTGCCTGTTTACCAAATCATTGTTACATAAAATGTATCTGTTTGAATACAGAATCCAGAAAGCTACGGAATCTTTGAAAAGCTTTAGACCTGCGGCTCAGACTTCTTTTGAAGACTATGTTGTTGATACATCTAAACAAATAGAAGTTCTTGGAGAATTGTCCTTTTTCTCTAGTGGTGAGTTTTAATAAAGGCAAAAACCACACTCTCTTAGTCCGAGTTTGCATTGTAGAAAAAACAAATTCTCTTCAACTGGACATTATGAAGCAGAATCTCAGTTGCCTCGAACCCTGGTATCTTAAAAACTGTATTGTATTTATATTTTTAAAACTGATTTTGTACACAAAACTGTAGTCTCTTGGTTTGCATTTTTAAACATTATTGTAAATGGCATGGAATTATATGTTTCCTTTTTGTGAGTTGCTTTTTGAAAAAATTAACAGAAATATTTGATCATACACAAAGTTCTGTTTTAAAGCTATATTTGAACTTTATATTATTTCATTATATAATTCTTTACTGAGAGACAGTTGTTTCTGTTTTGTCTCATATTTTAAACAACGGTGTATTGAACATCTTCTACAGTGGTTGTATGTGTGTTTCTCTGGGGCAGAAACCTAGCCATACCCAGGCTCAGAGTGACTCTAAGATGATTAACTGTTTACCTTGCTCTGTGAGCTTGCTAGGGCTGCCAGAATGAATGATCTAGAGTGGGTGCCTTAAACAGCAGAAATTAGTTTCCTTACAATTCTGGAGGCTAGCAGTCTGAGATCAAAGTGATAACACGCTTGGTTTCTTCCGAGGTCTCCTGGTTGGGCTCGCAGATGGTCATTTTCCTGTGTCTTCACTTGGTCTTCTCTCTGCGCATTTGCGTCCAGATTTTTTACCAGGACACCAGATATATTAATCGTATTGGGTTAGGGCCCACTCTAGTGACCTCATTGTAACTTAATTACCTTTTTAAACACCCTCTCTCCAGTAAAGTCACACTCTGAGGTGCTGCAGGTCAGAACTTCACATGAAGTTTTTTGGGGGGGCACAGTTCAGCCCGTAAGACTTGCTTATGTTTGTGTTTTGCTGCTCCCCAGCAGGGACTTCTTCCTTTCCTCTTTTTTCCTGACCTTTTCATCCCCTTTAGATTTCTCTTCTAGTGATGGTGAACAATTTCAGTCCTTAGAAGGGCGTACTTTATCTAATTACTATACAGGTATACATGTGTGCATTTGTATATTTAATTAAAGAAAATTTGCCTTTTTAAAAGTTAAAGACGCTGAAGGATTATCACCGTGCCTGCCTTTCTTTTCCAATCTACACCTGAATCTCCTTTCAGAGATATACTTACCTTGTGTATTACGACTGTCTTGCTTTTCCAGATAGGTACTTGTTACTCTTTCAAATGCTGATTCTATTTCATATCCTGTACCCCCTCTTTTCCCAGAAGGTGGTTGTTTTCATGTACGCTAATTTACTTTGTAGTACAAGGCCCTTCCTCCCCAGGAGATCCCAAAACTGCTTGGAAAGATGAGGTGGGAGCTCAGTGATCTTGGGTTACCCAGTGTGTGGCAGTGGGAAGTCAGCACCCAGCTTCTGACTGGTGGATGGCTCCTCATTTTTTCTTGCATGCATATTTTTTTAGTAAGATTTGTTTCAGAAAAAGGAAGGGCTGTCTGGTGGGTCATACTAGTCATGTTATTTTGTAAATAGTGTTTTCTCTCTTTTCACTTTAGGGTATATTTCAGATGACTTTTTAGATCTCATTGTGGTTGCATAAATGCACCATACCCAGACATGCTTATCCATTGCTGCCTAGAGCTGGGGGATAAGGGGAGGAGGGGACTCCTACTTGTCCGTTTCATACACTTCTCTGTGATTTGATAAAAATGTGTGTGTGTAACTTTTATAGCTTACTTAAACCATATGACCCAAATAGTTAAACTTATTGGAATTTATTCTGTGGAAAGGATTATGGGTATGCACAAAGATTTAGCTGTGATGTATTTTAACAATTTAACAGAAGCATGTTTTTGCAGACAGTTAATGCCCATACATCCATTCAGTGGAATGCCACTGTCAGAAAAATACCAGCAGGGTCTATACAAAGTCATTGTAGTGATTATCTTTGAGTTACTTATCTTTGCGTGTTTTATATGCTCTCTAATTTTCTTACAAAAACCAGTTTTTTTACCAAGAAAATTTTATTTAAATTGCTTTGCAACTCGGGGAAGAAAATATGAAAGAAAATTGTGTAATGTTTCAGTGAGGTTTTTTGCTATATTCACCAAACTTGGATTTAAAAATATTTATTAAAATAATTGTTTATAGGAGGACACAAAGTTGAGGACTATTAATCAATAAATAGGTGGAAATTGATGGCATACAATTAAAATTTTTACTTATTGGGTTGCAGAATTTGAGTCTTTGAAGTTTTGTCTTCTTTTCATTCTCTTTTCAGTTATAAATATAAACATGCCTTTTTAATCTTTGTTTTATAATTTTTTAAAAATTTTGTGTTATGAACACTTGCTATGAGAATGTTTCCTTTTAGCAGGTGTCAAGTGTGCAGTACAGTGGTTGGCCAGGCCCTGGGCTGTGCTCCAGATCCTCAGAGCTTATTCATCTGCTTAACTGGAACCTCATGCCTGTTGATTAAAAACTGCCCATTTATCCCTTCCCCCAGCCCCTGGTAACCAGCATTCCAGCCTTTGACTTTATGAACTTGACTTTTTTAGATACCTCAATCATGCAGTTGGCATTCGTCTTTCTATGTCTGGCTCATTTCACTCGGCCCGTCTGCAGCATCTATTCCTGTTGTCGCCTGCGCGGGAATCGTTCTTTTTCTCACACGCACAATTATAAATTTAGAAAATTGGACAGTACAGAAATGATTTAAGTATTGTCAGCACATCATTTTCATTAAGGAAAAAGATATGTTCTTTAATGATATTTTAACATTGTTTACTATGTCATATTTTTTTCAGGCATAGATGTGCCAGAGATCAATGAGGAACAGAGCAAAGCTTATAACAATGCTTTTATAAATTGGCACCATCCAGAAAAGGACAGAGCCGATAGCTATGTCCTCGAGTATCGGAAGATTAATAGAGATGAAGAAATGCTGTCTTGGAATGAGATAGAAGTTTGTGGCACAAGTAAAGTTATTTCAGAACTTGAGAGTAACTGTAAATATGCTTTCCGAGTAAGAGCCTACAAGGGTTCAGTGTGCAGTCCTTGCAGCAGAGAATTGATTCTTCATACTCCTCCGGCTCCAGGTACTGCGACCACTGGGAATAACAAAAGCGTGGAGTTGGACCACGTCCGTGTCTGTGAAGACCAGCAGTGATTTAGAAATAGACTGATTACGTGAATTTTGCCATGTAGGCTGAGGAGGAGAGTATTAGATTTTTGACTGATATCAAATAAAGAAAAACATGAAGACATTTGAGGAAGCAAGGCTATTAATTTGGGATTAAAATAGCACAAATGCTACCTTATAAGTTTTAAATAGTATAAGTCTATGTTTTTTATTAGCTTATAGAAATCTCTGGAACATGCTATCTAGATAGATATTTAAAGATTTGTTGGTATAATGTGAAGTAGAATTTTGATTTACACTGATTTAGACTTGTCTGAATTTTCCAGTGCAGATTCCCAGCACGTGAGGACATGTTAGAACCAGGTGTGTGCGGCTTCCTTTCCGTCCTAGATCTCCTCTTGCCCAGCATCCTCCCCTCCCTGTTTCAAGTTCAAACCCACCGATAGTACCTGTAGAGAGTCTTTGGATTGTTACAGAATGGGAGTGATGTACAGTTTAGCTGATGTTCATGACAACATCCACACGGACAAGAGACACTTAGACCAGGTTGCGCTTGTTGCAGTTTTTGCAGGAAAATGTTTTTCCTTGTTGGTTATTGTTTTGGAGTTTCCGTCAGCTGATCTTTGGACTGCATTGCCTCTGCCCATTTTTAGTGGCTTCTGTATCCATATTTTGTGTAGTCTCTCTTCCTCTTTTTCTTCAGAGTGTACATATGCACTAGTTACTTTCCATACACATTGTGGTGAATTAAAAAAAAATTAGGATGCAAATAAATAGGGTTAGTTAAAATTAGTTTTCCTGAATTCTAATAAAATCCAATAGAGAGTTTTAAGATGGATTTGCAGGAAATAAATAAGTATTTTATAGTTTATGCAGCTTCAGCTGTCTTTTCCAGTCTCTGACCAAAAGTAGAAAAAAATAGAAACCTGAAATAGCTGCTGTTTCAGTAACATAGTGGAGGGGAAGGCAGAAAGGAAGTGTTAAAAGTTGTCTTCCTTTTCTCCAGGAGAAGCCATTATGAATAGGGTGCCCATTTAAATTTATTTTGCAAACTGGAGGCTTTTGAGATCGAAAGGAAGTGTGACCTACCATGTTGGGACAACAGGCATTGCCAGGAAGAGTGGTCAGCTACATACGGGAATGGTTTTAGCTGGAAGACAGTTTCAGAAAATGTGGCATAGTGAAGTTAAAATTTACCATTTTAACAATTTTAAAGTGGTTTAAAAATTTTTTCAAATACAACTGACGTCATTCTGTAAGGTTTGTGGGTACACCCCAGTGGTGCACAGTCAGCAGCAGCCTCAGGTGCACTAACACACTGACAGTTTTGTGCAACTGCCACCACTCACATCTCCAGAATTTTTCATTTTTTTCCAAACTGAAGGCGTGGCCATTAAATGGTAACTCCTGTTCTCCCTCCCCTGCCTCTATGAATTTGCCCATTCTAGGTATCTCACATAAGTAGATTCATATAATCCTTTTGTGACTGTCCAATTTCAAGGTTCATTCATGTTGTATGTAGCATGTATCAGAATTTTCTTCCTTTTTTAGGCTGATTAATATTCCATTGCATATGTATATACCACGTTTTCTTTATCTGTTCATCTGTTGATGGACATTTGGGTCATCCCCAGGTTTTGGGCAGGCAGCCAGTGCTACATTAATGGATTTGAGTTGATAGAGACTTATAAAAAGTGGTGTCATCTCCAGTCTCTAGTCGAGGACATTAAAGTTTAGGTTGGACTGTAATGCAGTGCTGGAGGGGAGGTTCACGCCCATGTCTCCGAACAGAAAGCCTGTGCCTTCTTTTTTGCACTGCACACTGTCATGTCTGCCATATTGAGGAATAAGGGAAAGATGTTATTAAAATGGCTGTTCTTTTTCAAATTTATAAAATTTGGAGTGAACATTTAAGAAAATATGAAAATGTTTACCCTTTTATTTTAGGGATAAAAGACAGATACAGTAGTATGAAATATTTAGGATAGATTTGCTATATCTATTGCAAAAGAATCACATTCATACATTTTCTCCTATTTAAAATATTTTTTTCTGCCTTTGAGGTTTCTTAAGATTTTCAGGTATGGAGAGTTTATTGGAAGTTATTTCTAAGTTGGGGTTTTGGTTTGTCATAGTTTGGTCCTGAGTAGTGTGATACATCTTACTTCTTTTCAGTCATTTCTATCAGAAAAGCCGTAAATTATAAAACTGCTAATAAATATTTCTCAGACTAATTTGAAGTTTTATTTATAGTTTTCAGTTTCCTCTTTGATGAAAAATGTGGCTATAATAATGAACACCTCGCGCTGAGCTTGAAGAGAGACCGTGTAGAGAGTAGAGCTGGATTTAATCTTCTGCTTGCCGCAGAACGAATCCAAGTGGGTTGTTACACGAGTTTAGACTACATCATTGGAGATGTTGGAATTACGAAAGGGAAGCACTTTTGGGCCTTTCGTGTGGAACCATATTCGTACCTGGTGAAAGCGGGAGTTGCTTCCAGTGACAAACTACAAGAATGGCTCCGTTCTCCCCGGGATGCCGTCAGTCCAAGGTACATCTTTTTATTGACCTAGAACTATAATTATTTTAAAAGTAAATGTGCTTACTCAGCAAGGTAAGGTTGAAAATTTACTTATTACATTTTCAGTACATTTCTTAGATCCAGGAGTTTGGGCTATGTTTATGCAGTTGGCTGAGAAAATGAGTCAGGTTTCTTTATTGACACAGGGAAATGATGAGATGTAGCAGTTAACTTATGATGCCGAGAATAAATAAGTCTGTTTTGGATACCTCTTGATTGTGCTATGGCTTGGCAGTTTTAAATTTTGGAAGTCTTATCACTTACCTTAGTCATGTGATAAAAGTCACCCACGTGTGTATACAGTGACATGGCTCTAATCGCCACACTTCCCCACGGATACATGTTGTTCTTTTGTTTTGGGACACAGCCTCTTTAAACGTCCCATCCGTGCTTTACATAGTTAGGTCCTGGCAGATATGTTTGCACAGCAAAGAATTTCAATTTCCTAACAGATTGACTGTTTAATGGAGATCGGTTTAATCTTTGTAGATGGTATAAGGTGAACCAGCTCAGACAAACAATTTTTGACCACTTACATGAACAGAATGTCAGGTTAATCTGAATGAGAGGAAAAATGTTTGCTCAAAGCTGGGAAATTGATGGAACAATGAAAATCATATTGGAGAAATGGTTAAACATAATGGCATGTCCACTATCTGACAGAATGTTAGTATTAGTATTAATCATACTTAAAAAGTGTGTAACATGAGGAATGTTAGGAGTAAAAAAGACTAAAAATGGCTGATGTCATATGATCACAAATATATAAAAAGAAACTGCATAGAAAAAGCGGAAGGAACTTGATATAAAAATTTTCTATAAGCTGGTACTGCTTTATGTTACTGGGAAAAAAACCATCATAATACTTGCTAACATTGTAGATCTGGTAGAAATTTCAATTGGGAAATAGAGTTATTTGGAGGAGAATGAAACATGCTTTTTTCTTCTCTATTATTATGCAGTGCCTACTCGTTATTTTTAATTCTCATCCAAGGGTATATTTGTTGATTTTAGAGATTGGAGGCGGGGGAGAGAGAGACAGAGAGAGAGACATGGATTGGTTGCCTCCCATATGTGCCCCGACCAGGGATCGAACCTACAGCCCTTTTGTGTACGGGACGATGCTTCAACCAACTGAGCCACCTGGCCAGGGCTATTTATTTAGTTTGTAATTCCTTGGCTCAGGGCACACATCTTGGTTCTGTATTTTCTTACACATGATTTTGTGCTATAAATATTAAATCTTTGACAGGTCCTTCAGTCCTTGTCTTCCTGCTTTATTTTTGATAGGCCAGAGTTATTTCTTAGGGTCTCATCGGTGTATATATCTAGGTAAAAGTGGGTGATGTTTTAAGACAGAGTTTGGGACAAGTGTGTTGGTATAATTCTGAATGGCAATGTGTAAGTAACCCTTATGTTTTTATTTTTAATAGAAAGTTTTTGCCATAGAATTTATTTTCATTTTAAATCAGTGTATATTGTCTTGTAAAATGTTTCAAAGATGCTCAAAGGCCTGTGGATAATGCTACAGATAAGATTCTGCTTTGTGTGTTGTGTTTTAGGTATGAGCAAGACAGTGGGCATGACAGTGGAAGTGAAGATGCCTCTTTCGATTCTTCACAACCCTTTACATTAGTTACTATAGGCATGAAGAAATTTTTTATACCCAAGTCACCTACTTCTTCTAATGAACCCGAAAATAGAGTTCTTCCCATGCCAACAAGTATAGGGGTTTTCCTGGACTACGATAAAGGCAAGGTGAGCTTCTACGACATGGATCACATGAAATGCCTTTACGAGCGCCAGGTGGACTGTTCGCACACCATGTACCCAGCGTTTGCGTTAATGGGCAGTGGAGGAATTCAACTTGAAGAACTCATCACAGCAAAATATCTAGAATACCAAAAGGACATGTAGTTTAAGCATCTGATGTGACTTAGCGTGGAAAATGTAAGCAAAATAATGCCTTGGTGTTAACCTCTGTAACTAATTACATATCATCTGAGTATTCTGTCGCCACACTTGTCTTTTGTGTGTTTCTTCTTCAGAGACAGAAAACCTCTACACGGCCTTACCTCTTCCATGTCGCTTTTCTTTCTGCCTTTCCCAAACAGTTAACGCGGGTGTGTCTTTCTTTTTTGTGAACAGGAAACCTAATTTATTTGTGTTAGCTGGTGTTGTTGATGGTTACGTTCCTTTTGTGGGGGGAATGCATACAAATGTATTTATTAAGCTTTTGTGGTTGGTTTTTCATTTTTATATCATGTTTATTCCTAAGATGTTTTATAAATGCCTTATGGATAGAAATTAGTACTAAGCGTTGTGTCTTGTATTTGTTTTTGAAAGGGAAAGAAAGGTACAGATAAGGAAAAAGGCCATAGAAATGGTAATATATTTAAATGGAAAATTATGTATTTTGAGATGTGTAACAAATATTAAGAATATATTGCCTGGAAAGTAAGCACTGCTGTTCTTTTTCTTTTCTTTTTTTTTTTTTTTAACACAAACTGTATTCTTGAAGACATTTAAAAGCATTTTCTTAGCTGTGATGTCCCTTCTTGCAGGAAACACAAAGTTAGTGGTAAACACATTAAGCTCTTCATTTTACTTTATTTTTTTTTAGATTTTATTTATTTATCTTTAGAGGGGAAGGGAAGGAGAGAGGGAGAGAAACATCAATGTATGGTTGCCTTTCATGCATCCCCTGCTGGGAACTGGCCTGCAGGGAACTGGCCTGCAACCCCAGTATGTGCCCTGATTGGGAATCGAACCGTGATTGTCTGGTTCGCAAGCCCGTGCTCAATCCACTGAGCTACACCAGCCAGAGCTTATTTTATTTTTTCAGAAAAACTTGTCTTTAGGTTTTCTTAGTTGCTTTATGAAAATATTTGCACTTAATTGTTTTTCAGAACTATTAGTGGAGATACATTGATATTTGTCATGTTTTTTTATCCCGTCTTAAGATTTTCATTTTTTTTGCACACATATTACATATTTGATTTTCCTGGTTTATGTTTACATTTTTTAAAAGTTCATGATCTATTTTTAGTGTAATTAAATATATTATAAAATGTGGAATGACTAACTGGTCAGCTGTGTGGCATTTTCTGCGGCTCATTGATTGGTAATGAGCATTGGAAATAATAAGTAAAAGTACAAATTTAATTACTTAAAAGCAATAACTAAAATCATGACTGTGTTTCTTAATGTAAAGAATTCCTTTTATCTAAATTTTATGTTCATTTTTTAAAAGATTTTATGTATTTATTTTTAGAGAGGGGACAGGAGGGGGGGAGAGAGAGGGAGAGAGAAACATCAGTGTGTGGTTGCCTCTCACGTGGCCCCCACTGGGGACCTGGCCCACAACCCAGGCATGTGCCCTGACTGGGAATCGAACCTGTGATCCTTTGGTTCACAGCCTGCGTTCAGTCCTCTGAGCTACTCCATCCAGGGCTTATGTTCATTTTTGTGACATGTTTTTTCTTAGGTCGTTTTTAGACCTGTTGGTTTTTTTAAGATAAAATGGTAGCAACTGGACTCACACATTTTAGCCCTCATCATTAGGAACGCTTTTGGCACATTGATAGACAACAAACGCTCTTAGGCCTTTTTTTTTAACTATACGTTTTTAATAGAAATCTCTTATTCAGGTCAGTAGCACACAGTTAGTCCTCTACCCGGCACTGCATTCACAAAACCCAAATAGAAAGTACCGTGGGGAATTCAGTACGGAGTAGGCTTGGCTACTCTCCACCAGTGAGGAGCACTTTACAACATGTTACGTGGATCCTGGTGCAATAAAACTGCTGAGGTCACATGTGAAGTGAAGTTCGATAGTCTCAAGCCTGGGAAAGCACATACTATGTAGACAGTTTACATAAAAGGCTTTAGCAGGAATAGGAAAGCTGTTTAAAACGTTGTATAGTTGTATATAAATCATTCTCGATGTCTTTCCTTTTTAATAAAAGTTAGAATTAAGTCAAGTGTAATCATTGAAATCTTTATTGCAGGAATTCTTCATATGTCTATATGGAAAATGGAAGCAAATTATTTATGGAAAGATGTGTAGCTGAATATTTTGGAGCTAATTTTTATGTAACGTTATTTTGGGCATTAAATTATTAGCTTTAATTCTTATGGAAGTGATCATTAGGGAAGCTTAGCATAAAACTAATTTACTCCAATTAATCCATCAGTTTGTCTAATTTTTCTGATTCATAATAGATCAGACTTAGATCAGATGAGTGGCGCTTTAGTTCACCTTTATAACCTTGGGTTATAGGGCCCTCCGGTCACTGTGATTTGTTGTGGATCACAGTGAAGTGCTATTAATGCGTGATGGGTGTTAATTTAAAAAGATAAATAAAAGGAGATTCAGGGCTATCCCTAGGATACTGTGTAATAACTTCTCACATTTACTGTCACTTTTCTTGAAAGTAGTAAGAGCCAGAGCTCTTCAATCCCGGATTGAAGGCAGTCTGTTCTGTTCAGTCTTTTGTCCTAGCCCATCATCTGATTCAGCCTTGAGCGTGTGTGCCATGTGAAAATATAGTCAGTTGTATTGCTACAGAAAACAATTGAGAACTAGTGTTTGAGGCAAGAATACTCTTAAGAAGTTATATTCTACCACATAAATTTGCATTCATTTTAAAGGTGTTGGCATAACATCCTGAAACTTGAGGTATTTTTTGGGACTCTTGCTTTAACAAATAAACCTGAAGGAATTTAAGTTTTTAAAGTTTGATTTGGAGCTACTTCATTTCACAAAAAGTTTTTAACTCTTGCTATTTAAGTCACTGAGCTGTGAATTAGGTATAAAGTGAACAAATCAGTCCTGCTAGGTTCCTGGTTTTTAGGAGCTTAATTTCAAAGAAAGGTGATGAAAATGGAAGGGACCAAAGAGCACCTGAGGTGGGAGCTACCATTAGATTTGGTGATCAGGGAAGCCCCTCTGAGGAGATGATACAGTTTTGACACCTGATTGTGATAGATGGAACATAAAATGCACAAAGGCTTTGAGATAGTAAATTGATGAGAGTTCTGGCAGGACAGAGAATTCACCGTGGATTTGTCAGCTAAAAAGAAGTTAATGAAAGGACTGTGTAGAGATGAGGACAACCTAAGAGGAAGAAACAAGCAATGGTGAGCTGTGGAGAGACTAGCCACAGCCCGGAGCTGTTACTGCCGTTAGAGCCCGGAGGACAAAGGGAAAGAGTGGCTAGATCTCAGGGACAGTGAGGCACTAGGAACGGGTTGCTTGGTGATGATGAACTCCTTTAGCTTTACCTTGTCTGGGAAGCACTTTATCTGCCCTTCCATTCTAAATGATAGCTTTGCTGGTAGAGTAATCTTGGTTGTAAGTCCTTGCATTCCATCATTTTGAATAGTTCTTGCCAGCCCTTTCTTGCCTGCAAGGTTTCTTTTGAGAAATCAGCTGATAGTCTGATGGAAATTTCTTTGTAGGTGACTCTCTCCTTTTCTCTTGCTTCTTTTAAGATTCTCTCCTTATCTTCAACCTTTGGCATTTTAATTATGATGTGTCTTGGTGTGGTCCTCTTTGTGTCCATCTTGTTTGGGACTCTGTTTCCTGGACTTGAATGTCTATTTCCTTCACCAAATTAGAAGTTTTCTTTCATTTTTTCAAATAAGTTTTCAATTTCTTGGTCTTTCTCTTCTTCGGGCACCCCTATGATTTGAATATTGGTGTGTTTAAAGTTGTCCCAGAGGCTCCTTACCCTAGCCTCATTTTTTGTTTTATTTTTTAATTTTTTTCTTCATATAAAATGTTAAAGGGATTTAAGAAAAAATCAAAACTATGAACATTACGATGACAAAGAATTCACAACCCTCAACAATCGAATCTAGAAAACAAACTAAGCAAACAACCAGAACAGGAACAGAATTGTAGATATGGAGATCATTTGGAGGGTTATCAGTAGGGAGGGGGAGAGGGGAGAATGGAGGGAAAGGTGCAGGGATTAAGAAACACAAATTGGCCGATACAGAATAGACAGGAGGGATGTTAAGAATAGTATAGGAAATAGAAAAGCCAGAGAACTTACATGCATGACCCATGGATGTGAACTAAGGGGGGTATTGCCAGAGGGATTGCGCGGTATTCTTGGAGGGGAGCAAAGGGGGAAAAATTAGCACAACTGTAATATCATAATTAATAAAGTATTTGGTTTTAAAAGAACGGGTTGCTTGGTAGGAGCTGGGGTTGTTGTGGGAGGCAGTTGTTTCCAGAGTTGTGGTGCCAAGACAGGGAATTGGAAAGAAATATCCACCTGATCTGTTCTGCCAGGGCAGCCTGTTGACCACACCCAACTGGAAGCCAGCCAGCAAGGGCTTTCTAGAGATGCAGACAGCAGGGGCCACCTTCCTGGGGCAGAGCAGGGAAAGCAGGGGCCTCGCACTGGTTGTGGGGTGGCATATATGGAGAATAACAGGCCCAAGTGGGAAGGAGTTTGGTGTATTTGAGGGGAAGGGAGGCTATGAACCGTTTTGCTGACTGCTTAAATAAGGGTATTTATACTGTTCTGAAATGTTAAAACACATTCAGAAAGAAGACTTAGAAAGCTATGCATCTTTATTTACCCCTTTACCTATTGGGATTCCCCTCCCTGGTTAGCCATTCTGTGCTCTGATAACCTGAGGCTAACGGAGTTGCTCTGTTCTGAGTTTGGCGTCTGTTGTTTGAAATCTTCCTTTGGAATAGAGGAGAATAATTAAGTCCGTGGTTAAGAAAAAGTATCCTTAAAGTTCTGAGTAGACTGGTAACTGCATGTAAAGTAAGATTGTAGAATACTGTTAAAATGAAAATAAATTGAAATGTGCTGTGCATGAATTAGACACCAGTCGAGTCTGACTGCCTGTGGGTAGTTACAAAATACTTTTAATAAGATTCTTTTATTTTCCCCCTAGATTTCTTTGTTTAACCTATCTGAACTCAATGCTTTATTTTATATTTTATATTATTTTATTTTATATTTTATTTTATTTATTTTTAGAGGGAAGGGAAGGAGAAAGGGAGGGAGAGAGACATCGTGTGGTGGCCTCTTACACACCCCCTACTGGGGACCTGGCCTGCAACCCAGGCATGTGCCTTGACTGGGAATTGAACCAGCGACCCTTTGGTTTGCAGGTTGGCACTCATTCCACTGAGCCACACCAGCCAGGGCTCAATGCTTTATTTATTAAATATTACTACTGCTTGCTTTTAGAAGACCTAAAAATGTTCCTTGGTGTTTATATTGGTATGTGGTTCAAACGCAGTTCGAGTCTGTGCTGACTAGCACAGACTATCTGTGCAGATTATATGACTGCCTCTAGAAATCTTTTCTTTCTTGTAAGTCTTGATCTCCTAAGACAAGAGTATTCTTAGAGCTGGTATCTTTTGGAATAGTATACCTGTCGTGTAATCTTAAGACTATTGGAACAAACTAATTTTCTAACTTTCCTAGGATAAGGACTGTTAGCTTTCGTAAAAGTATTTTATATCTTTTCAAAATAATATCTATGTATTATACCTGTGTATTCTCAAAATACCTGTATAACACCTTAATTTATTTTCCCCATTTGGATTCTTAGTACCCTAGAAAGTCCCTGCATTTTTTTAAGGAAAGCATCTCTGACAATATGGAAATAATTCCTTGGGTTACTGGTTCTGCTTATAACCTTGACATGCAAGCATTTGAATTCCTTCTTGAGTGCCTTGAATTGTTTTGCCTTAAACTTTTTGAGTGCTAGGGGATTCCAAAAACATTTTTAAAGTGTAAAGTTTGATACGTCATCATGCATGTTGAAAGGGTGACCTAACAGTTGTTTAAAGGTTTGGGGGAAAGGCAAGGACTTCATGAGCAAATAAGTCTGGGTGACATCTGCTATGCCAGGTCAGATATTTTATTTTTGCAGGAATTCTCTCAGCATTTAATGCCCATTTAACTCAATCTTACAGTGAGAGCATTCTAAGGAATGCACAGGCTTAATAGTTACAGTTAGTGCGGGTTTTGCTTTGGATTTACATCTGAGGTTTGTCTTAATTTAATAGATGCGTGATTTTAGACGAGTTGTTAAGCTGTGAGCTTCATCTTACCTGTAGAATAGTTCTAGTGGTTTGTACTTCAGGTGAATTAGATAATGTATGCAAAGGACTCAGCACAATGCCTGGTGTGTTAACCCAGTATATGGTGGCTTCACATGTAAGTCACTAGCACTTCTGAAAACAGTATTTAATCTCGTAAGAGGTCTTTCACAAATGATGAGAATATATTTGAATACAGAATTGTACTAAGGGAAGTGTAAGTTGTATATTCATCTGCTGTTATTTGCTTATGATGCCCAAACACCAAACTGGGGAGATACATGAATATTTAATTGGAGGTATAGTTCAGCCAGTCAGATAAAAATTAAATCCAGTTTTCCTCGACATCAAGATAGTCCAGGATTCTTTCTTTCTTATTATGTAACAGGGAGCAAGAGCTCATAAACTGCACGAAAAGGACTTAGGTGGCCCCTTACGTGCCCGTCTCAGGCTGACTTAGTCCAGGATTGATTTCTCCTGGCTCCTGAAACCTGCTGATGGTGTTGGTAATTAAAAAGCAGCAGACACTGTGAAGCAGTGCTTCTGAAGTGCTAACGTGCATGAGTCACCTGGGCATCTTGTTAAAATGCAGAGTGTAATCAGTAGGGCTGAGGTGGGGCTTGAGAGCCTGCATTGCTCACCAGCTCCAGGTGAAGCCAATGCCGCTGAGCCCAGATCACAGACGGAGGCAGTGTGGCTGGGGAGCCTGGAGAGGAGGTATCAGAGCGTACAGCATTTTTTTAGTGAAAATTTAAAAGGCTCAGCTGGAATGGGAACCATCATCTGAAGTAGGCCTCATGGTATTTGCAGGTAAGGCTAAAATGATCTCTTAAAGAAGCTTTGATCCTCTTGAGTGCCGGGGAAAACATTTAATTGGAACTCCCCTAAGTGCTGCGTCATTCAGTAAGGCATACCTCAGAGATACTCTGGGTTCGGTTCTGGACCACTGCAGTAAAGCTAGTATTGCAATAAAGCCAATCGTAATCTCTGCCTGGTGGAGAAGTCTTGTCCTCAATTTGTAAATACACATCTGTGAGGCACAATAAAGCAGAGTGCAACGAAAGGAGGGCTGCCTGCCGCAGAGTGTGGGCTCCCCGAATTCAGTGTAGGGGTTATAGGGCACCGCCACCACTTACAAAAAGCCCGCTGTGGTTTGTTTTACGTTTCAGCATGTATCTTCCAGACTTTCTTGAGTAGAATTTGCTTGATCTTCCTGACCCTGAGTCTCTGGTCAACTAAAATGAGTTCATTGTAAAATATATCCACAGTTAGCTAAAAGGTTTGTTAGGAATTATCATTTCAAAAGTTTACCGTTTGTTGATGACTATATTCCAGGAACTATGCTAACTGTTTTAGGTCAACCTGATTTTGATTCTCATAAAAATATCCCAAAGAGGAGTTCACCCATGCAGGTGAGGAAGCTGAGCATTGAAGAGATTAAATAACCTGTGCGGATCTCATAGCTTATTAGTGGCTGGACTGGGATTTGAACTCAAAATCTAAATGTTGAACTATTCACCAACCTTCCTGTGAAACTCACTTAAGTATTGAGGAATGTTTGCCACATAAAATATCGTTTCTGCCATTCTTAAAAAACAAGTTTTTTAATGACTGCATGGAATTGCATTGTTGGGTAGTTAGATTTGCTAGTTTTTGCTCTTACAAATAATGCTTCAAAGAATGTCCTTGGTAAGGGGTTTTAAAATAGCCACTACAGGGGGAATGTCTGTATATGTTTTGTTTCCTCATCTGTAAATGCAAAAAATACCTATTTTGTAAAAACCAAAAAACTCACATGCCTGTGTCTCTGGGCAGGGCACACACTCTGACGTTTCAGGGTGTCTTCACGTCCTGGTTACTTGCCCTGCCTATAAAGCCTTTGAGTTTTTCAAGGTCCACATAGAGTTTTGAAGATCCATAGAAGGAATTGGAAAGATGGGAAATTCTCATTTTTAAAAAAGAGCTTTACTAGAGTCTGCTTTTAAATGGTTTCAAAGACAAGTATAACTCTGAAGTTGGTAATACAAGTGGTTTGACGAGGAAATGGTAAGAACTCAGGTTGGTAGGCAGTTTGCAGATCTGGATCTATTCTACAATGAATGGAGTTACTATAGTTGAGTTAGGGGAAATCCCAGTATCTAGAAAGTGTAGAACTGTTCGAGGCAGCACCTTCTCCAGTTAGCAGCAGAGATGTGTGTACTTTGGTGACCGTGCCCGTGTCTGACATTATTCATAGTCTATAGTGCTCTTCACCGTCTTCCTTGTGCTAAAAGTTGTTTCAGAAAACAGCTTATATTTTAATATGTGAATAGTGTCATTGTAGTTCTATTTGAGATAGTTTCCCTAACTCCCCCAAAGATCTTTTGCTTCCATAGTTTTAATTCAACCAGGAGCCACAGTACCCCTTGTTTTCCAACCTGTCTACAGTTCATTTGCACATAGTTTGAGAATTAAAATTACTTTATACCTTAAAAGGCTATTTATGGAACTCAAAAGGTTTCCAGTGTCTATCAGCCTTCTCTCCATATCTCTGCGTTTCACTCATGTATAGTTTGATTTAGGGGCAATAGAAATGAAAGGAGCATTGATTTAAAACAAATTACATTGTACTTGGTACAAAATATTTTGATGATGGAGGTAAATGATTTGAATTCAATTCAATTATTCAAATCAAATAATTGCTCCTAATTAATATAGGAATGTAATTGACCTAGACTTAATTTATATACTTTTGTATTCTTAGATTATGGTGACCCATGAGGGTAACCAGTTTCCCCCCCAATTGGCCATTTTTCTAAGGCTCTAAGTTTCTCCAATCGAGATACCCTGTGAATAAGGACATGAGACAACCTTTTGCATTTAGGTGCCTGTTGAATTGGATCTAGACATTCGAGGAACCCACACCTCCATTAGTAGAACAGATGAGTGCAGATGACAAAACAAAATCAAAAGCCACTCAGACTAGAGGATTCATTTCTTACGTGCATTGACATATCAGCTGAATTTAGGCTGGCCATCCTGGTCAGCCGAAGAGATTGGATTGAAAATGTGAGGAAATTAGTTGCAGTTGGATCTCTTAAAACAAATGTGAAGTCTTTAGAAGGAGATTAGAGGATGTCTTTAAAGGATGTCTTTAAAGGAGTCTTTAGAGGATGTAGATCATTGCATTTTTCTCACACTGAAATTCTGGGAGAGGATGTTGTCTAACTTTAGATCATCCGTATTTGTTTTGGGGGTTTTAGGTTTTGTCATTTCAGTCCATTACCTAGCCCTGCCGACCATGGAGCCCTGACTCCAACGTCCTGATCCTGTAGGCACTTTCATCTTTGCAGTGGCTGCAGTAACCACTTACTTGCCAGTGGCCCTGTAGTTTATTATCTCCAGCCCAGACCTCTTCTCTGAGTTCCCAAACCCACTTATACATAACTGCCGCTTGGCATGGTGTGATACTGTGACTTATAATAAGTATATGTTTGGTCTTGGTCTGTATTTCTGACACAGAGCTCCTAAAATTCTACCAGTTTCCTAGGTGCAATAAAGATGTCCTTTGTTGTGTTAATGAGGTTACTTTTGGAAAACCCCTAGGTCACCTAAGGGTAGGTGCTACTTGCTAATGGAGCAACCTGGTCCTTTGAGGATTGGATCTTTCAATCCCAAGCCCAGCCTCTGGCGTGGAGAGGGGCTGGAATCAGTCTCCAATGGCCAGTATTTAATCAGCCATGTCCTGGGTAATGCAGCCTCCATAAAATCCGAAAAGGGGTGAGTCTGGAGAGCTTTGGCGCTGGTGAACATGGAGATCGGGGGAGAGTGGTGTGTTCAAAGAGCTTGGAAGCGCCACACCCTTATCCCATCCCTTGCCCTCTGCATCTCTTCCATCTCCATCTGGCTGTTCTTATGTTATGTCCTTTAGTAAACTGGTGATCTTTCGAGTAAACTATTTCTCAGTTCTGTGAGCTACTCTAGCAAATCAGTCGTACCAAAGGAGGGGCTTGTGGGAACATCTGGCTTGGTCAGATGGTCAGAAAGCAACACAGGTGACATCCTGGACTTCAATCGGCCTCTGAAGTGGAAGGTGGGTTAGGGTCCAGGTAGACAGCATCTGTATTGAGTGCAGTTGTAGGACACCCAGCTGGTATGTAGAGATGTGCTTGACTACGTGCCGTCCACAGATACATTGAAATTGGGAGTAGAAGAACCCTTATATGGACACATGGTGTCTCAATGGCACCTTAAAATTAAACTGCAATTTCCCAGAGCTCTGACCCTTGCAAATGAGGCAATTCATATTAGAAGTTGAGCTATTAAAAATCTTTTAAAAGAATGGTGGGTCAGAGAAAAATTAGAGGACCCCTTTGGGATGCCCAGTCACTCATCAAAGTGCACCAGAAAATCATCAGCAACTCACCATACCACTTCTGAAAGCCTGACGAGTCATCAATAGGGAACAATGGCTTCTATGGTAAATCCCCACCTTCCTGCCTCCTGTCAGTGTCCCTTAGATTCTGGCTGCGCTGCTCTCGGGTTTTGCCAATGAAGTTCTCATTTGGCGTGCTCGTCCAGTCCGCTGCCCAGGGACTGTGCTGCAGTGTGAAGAATGCGGGAGAGGGTAGACCTGAATTCAAGTCGAGGATCTGCTCCTTATTAGGGAGTGCCCTCGGCAAAGTTACTTCCCTCCCACCTTCACAGACTGGGAACAGACCTCAAGTTCCTGTTTCTCTGGAAGCCCTGAGGTTTCTCTACGATTCCGTCACCCAGTGGAATTTACTTGATGGTTCCTTCCCATTACACGAGTGACTCTCTTGATGTTAGATTGAGGAAATGAGATTTTTCTTCTTTTTTTTTTTTCTGGTGATTTAGTGATTTTATTTTTTGAGCTAGACCAACCACTTTCTTGGATGAGATGTAACAAGATGCCCTTAGATTGTTGTATTGCTTCTGTTAACAGTTACCTTGGAATTACCTTTGAAGTTGAGTTCACTCTGTAGCTTACTTGGCTTAGAGTGTCTGGCCTATGGTAGGTGCTCAGCAAATTCTGACCCGATCAGCCTGTGGCCCAACTGTCGTGATGTCAACATTAACAACTAAATTTTAATGACTGTTAACCTGTACACTGGGAGTGCTCAGAAGTATGAGATACATATTCAGGATTAGCTTTGCTCACGTGCTCCTACCGTTACCCCCAACCCCTCTGCTGTCCGGGAGCAAAAACCTTGGAACTGGCACATCACAAAAGAGGAAATCCAACAGACCAATACCAGGTTGGAGATATGCAAAATAAACTCACATCAAGATACTGCTGACACATCAAATTGGCAAATATTTTTAAAGGATAAAAATACGAAGTATTCGTAAGCACCAGTAGGAACTCATACATAGCCAGTGGGAGGGTAGATTGTTACAGCGATTTCAGATAATGGTTTATTATCAAGTGAATTTGAAGACTTGCATAGTCAGTGACCTAGCAATTCTACTAAGGTGTATGGTTTAGGGATTTCATGGTCGTGTCCGTCTGGATCATGTACAAGGAAGTTCTTAGTTCCAGCCTGGAAACAATGCAGATGATCATCAGTAATAGAATGAGATAAATGATGAAGCATTTACATGATGGGCTACTATAGAGGGCAGGGAAAATGAGTCACAACTACATCCAACAAAGCGAATTAATCTCACGATGTGCAGAGTAAGTGCCATGCTATATGTATGATACAAGTTCAAAAACACAAACTTGCTAAAATGTGAGCCCCATGAGGGGAAGGATCTTCATTATTATTTCAAGTGCCTAGAACAGAGCCTGGTACATATCAGATGCTTAAAAAGTAGTTCCTGAGTGACCTTGACCATATTCTTTAGGGATGTATATGTGGCTATCAAAATATAGAGACAAACCATTATTATGAAAGGAGGGAAGAAGTTGTGACTGGGAAGGAGTTAATGGAACAGTGCCTTCTGAAGTGCTGGTAACTTCTTGACCTGGGTGGTAACTGTAGGAGCAGAATCACTAATTACTACACATTTTTGTATAGTAATATATGTAATATATTACTTCTATGTAATAGTCCACAATGAGGTAGCTAATGCAACAGTCTTCTAGTTTATATGATTGGATTTTAGGTACTTATTTGTTGAACATATCTGGAGAGGAAGGTGCATTTGAGGACTTTGGAAAGGTGACTTGGCAGTTCTCACGGGGACTGTATGTGAATGTGGTGGGGTCAGATTGACTTCGGGGGCCATAGAACTCTCCTTTTTTTTGCACCTGGATGTCTTGGTAGCAGTGGCTTAGGCGCTAGAGACCTGGGTGGGATTCTGCTTTGCCACTTACTGGCTGTGTGACGTGGGAAAGCCAGAAGAAGGCAGTTCCCTCAGCTGTGAAATGGGCCTGACAGGAGCCTAGGGTCCTAGTGATTAAACAGGGATTAAACAAGATAAACCGTTTTAACCACCAAGGCCTGAGCTAGCCCATATGGTGCTTCCGTGTGAATTAGGAAATGCGTCCTACTCCTCACAGACACTGGCTCGGTGGGAGGTGCACAGCTTGGTGAGCAGATGACACCATTGTGTGAAATAGACAAAGGCGCCCCTTCTGGGCGGAGAGGCTGTGGCTGAATTCTGGGCCCCACTTCACCCCCCTCCCCCAAGCTGAGTGCGCCCGGCTGTTGAGTAAATAAACTGCAGAGCTCTCTGCAGCAGCCATGGTGCTCGGCATATAGTTAATGTTTAATGTAACCGCCATGATATAGGTGCAAATTGCTATCCTATCAAAAGAGGAGCTGCGCTTTCATGGAAATAGAGCCTCGATTCTTCCAGAAGTTTTTTAATGCCACCAGGAGGAAACCTTTGCTGTCCGTTCTGTTGTGCTTTGAAATACAACTTCACTGGAAAGGGGGACATGCTTTGGGACTCTTTAGACCCCTACCTCTGGTGTCAGAGCTGGATGTGGAAGATCTGAATAGTAACTAAGTTCCCGTTTCCTCATCTTCAACACGGGACTTGCACTGAAGTGCGGTTCCGGGACCTTGCAGGGTGGGAAACGGGCGCCTAGGGTTAGCAGAATGTGATGGGGATGAGGCGGGCCGTGCTGAAAGGGTGAGGCCGGAAGTCCCCTCACTCACCCCACCGAACTAAAGCCATTCCTTTCTAATATTTTTTTAAATTTGAAATCTGCCTAAGAATTCATTTGACGACATGGTTTCACTGAATTGGATGATCCTCTAAAGCCCCTCTTTCTCACTCAAACATTCTCAGACCCTGAAGACTTGGGGATGGCAGCATGATAACGTGATTAATGTGAGTTTTGGTGAAAGACTGTGCCACTCCTCAAATTGAAGGACTTTGAGCAAATTACTACCTCCTGGAATTTATAGGGTTGCTATGAAGGTAAAATGAATAATGTGTTTAGCAGAAATAAATGCTCAAAAATGTGAACAATTTCAGCTGAGAACCTTGTATCCTAAATTTTGACTTTTCCACAAATTCCTGATTGCTCTCCCGAGCTAGAGCTTTCCTAAACAGCCATCTGGCCTTGTTCAGTGGTGTGCTGGGTGACCTGTATTTATGCAATTTTAGACATGGAGCAGGGCCTGCCGCACTGGAAAAACTAGAGTATGTTCCCCAAGCACTGAAGAAGTACAAAGACTTTTCCTGTGGTTCCTGCAACGAAGTTTAATTATAACCCCCCTCCTGTTTTCCCTTCTCCACCACTACTGAATGATTTTGTTTAATGAAGTCCTGATGCATCAGGGAGAAATTTCATCTAATTGTAACTCTCTCCTTTTAAATTTACAGTGTCTGAGTGAAATTCACTCTTGAAAAAATGAGTTTCATGATAGGCAGTTGACGGCAGGGGCAGATGAGGCTCTGGGTTTTGCTTACAGAGTCACTCACACTGGAATCCCAAGTTCTAACTGCTGAGGTGAAAATCAAAATTAACTGACTAGTCTTAGGGGTTTCCAAAATAGTTGGAGAGCAAGTCTTTCAGTCCCCAAGTGAACTATGAATGGCGTTTATTTTCTTTTATGCACTCTTGATTCTTCCCCCTAATTGGACAAATCCCTGGGAAGAATAAAGCAACAGCAATAATTTGTTAGGTGCGTGCCTGTTGAGAGAAGATGCTAAGTGACGAGACTGCCCCCTAGTGCTGAAATGTGGCCCAGCCAGGAGCGCCGCGACCTCACACCACAGCTGAACACTTTTGAATTTTTAGTGTTTGCTCAGAAGACCTAGATATATTGCTCTGATTTTGATTTTCTTTCGCATTTGTGGTAAGTGGTCACTTACCTTATTGTATGACTCTTGCCACTTAGGGTATGGGGCCTATTTGTCCTTCATGGAAGAAAACCTTAGACCTTTTATGTACCTCGTATTAAATATCACCGGTGTTAAATTCTGTATACTGTGTCGGCATATCAGATTCAGTTTTTAAATTTGGCAATCAAAGGAGGCAAAAGGCTTATCTGGGTTTTGTCAGCAGGGAGAGCGAGTGTGTTCAGTTGGCCCCTTCCTCTGATCACCCGTCTCTCTCTGCCAGGGTCCAACCAGGAGACAGATACCTCGCAGTAATTCAAAGAGCAAAATTGAAGCATAGATAATGAGTATGATCAGAGATTGGAGTAATAAGGAATCGGATGGTAGGGAGTAAAAAGAACTTTAAAGAATACGCGAAAAGCAGCTGTAGGGACGGTGGGTACCGGCCCTGGGGCCGAGAGGGCGCTCTGGGAGCGAGCAGACTGGAGCCCCCCCCCCCCCCCCCCCCATCAAGGTCTCACTGCAAAGTGGTGGAGACTTCACTGAGGTGTCACGTGGGGGAACTCCCTAGAAATAGGTCTTCTGGGGTGCGAAGGGGCGCTGTTACCAAGCTTTGGGGCCAAAGGGGGTGTGGGCAGAAGCAGGCGGAGCCGCTGGCTGGCTGGCTGTCCGTTGTCTGTGTACCCCCGCTGGCAGCAGGAGCCGAGAGGCAGGAAGCTGCGGGCACTTCGCGGGAGATCGCGGGGGAGCGCACCAGAACCGGCAAACGGCCTCCTCGCCAGTGTTCCTCCCCGCACTCCCTGCTGGTGAAGCTTAACATTGCGCCAGGCGCCAAGGGAAAAATACTGGTTTTTCTCTCTTTATGGAGTAGGCATTGAAGGGCGGAAATTTGGACCCTGAGAGGCAATAAATTGATAACTGATACGCTACATTTTCTCCATTTCTCAATATTAGCATTCAGAGGGATCTGCTGTCCTTGCACTGTAATCACTGTGCCTTCCTCCGCACCCCCCCCCACCCCGCCCCATACATGCCCTCCACCCTGCTAAGCAGCTGGTGCTGGGCTCTGAAGATACAAGAATAAAACATTCTCTGACTTCAGTCTTACGGGTTCACGGGGAGAAGAGCCCCTTCAAAGGAGTAACTGACTTCAGCGACTCCACTGGCAGAGCATGGGATCTGGGGAGTGAGAATGATATGCGAAGGCGAGGAAGTTAAAATTATGAGGAGAATCAGTAGTTCACCAAGGTTGGAAGGAATGACGAACTAAAGGGATCGCTATAGACTGAATGTTTGGACCCCTCCCCCCATTCATACGTTGAAATCGTGACCCCCGTGCGTTAGCATTAGCAGGTGGGGGCCTTTGGGAAGTGATTACTTGGAGGGGAAGAGCCTTCATGAATGAGAGTCGTGCCCCCAGAAACTCCCTCACCCCTCCTACCCTGTGAGGACACCAGGACACACACCTGGTAGCTCCCTGATCTGTGTGTTTTAATCTGTGTATATTGGGTCTGCCTGCGGGATTTTTTTTACAATCAAATGTTGTTTATTATTATTTTTGCTATCACCATTTATCACTTCTATACCCCCTTCTACCTCCCCCATCCCACCCTACACTCGCCATACTGGTGTCCGTGAGTTCTTTCTCTTTCCTTTTTTGTTCAATCCTCCCCTCTGTCCCCACCGGGGATTTTGATTGAACAGACTCTTCTACTTAAACAAAACCCAAACTATTTAACGATGGTTAAAAGGCCATTAAAAACATATGGCCTAGGTGATAATACCACCCTGCTGAACCTCCTGTTTTCTGTGGTGTTCATTCAAGGTCAGTGTCTTGAGACCCAGGCTCTTCTGTGCTGCTCAGTTGCACTTGGTCTGTTCCAAGATCCCAACTCCCTCATTTTCTCCACCACTGAAAACTCCAGAAGGTGTGACAGACCTCCAGACAACTGAGGTGAAACATTTGATGGTGTCATTTCCCTTTCACTCCTACTTTGATTTTGCTTTTCTTTCCTCTCCCTTCTCCCCCTTCCCCTGTTCTCTTACTCCTAGAAGTACATCACTGAAGAGCTTAGTATTTGCTGTCTTCACTTCTTTTCTGTCCATTATTTCTCGAACATGTTCCATGCAGGGATTGATGCAGGTTTTGTGGGCCTGAAGCTTATACAATTTATTGGGTTGGGGAAGCCTCTGTAAGAAAAAGAACATCAGATTGTGAATAGAAAACTGAGCATGAAAATAAATACATGGAGTGAGGAAATGTCACAGCATGTTATGAATTTAGAAAAGCTAGTAAATACTACATATATCACAAAATCCAGAAAAATAATGTTTTTATTGTACCTGACATACCTTTATATGACTTTTCCCCTTCACTCCCTGCCTCTGCATGCTCTTTGTCTCCTCATATAACAGAATTCTATCAATGGTGTGTAGGGAGAATACAATTTAGTGTTTCTTCCCGCACGGTCCATCATTTGCTTTTCATTATTGGTCATTGGGATACATAAAACATGCAGCTTTACACAGTTGCCCTCCCTGTTTTATTAAACCACCACAGGTTTGTGCCCAGCAAGCACAGGGACCCTGATACATTCTACTTCATGTGACTCACATAAAAAAGGAAAGAAGGAGCATATATTAACGGGGTGTAGGGAGGATAAATGGTGATAAGAAAAAATGAAAACTGTACTGACGGTATTACCAAGTATATTATTGACAGGAGAGAACTTCCATTTTAACAATGTGTTGCTGAGAGTGAATCTGCTGATAATGATGGATTCTGCATGGGCTGGTTTCTTCCTATATTTTACACCTCGTGTCCCTTCCTACCAGTGAGTACCAGTGTGCGGGTTGCCAAGTCCAGCGGACACTTATCAGTCCACCTCTTATTCTCTCATCAGTGTCGGACCACTCTCTTCCCAGGCAACAACATTTTCTCTTGGTTTCCACATCCTCCTATGCTCCCGAGTTTCTCCTTTTAGAAAACAGGCTGTTGCTTCTCCCCCTGCTCTGCGTGCCGCAGGCCGCAGTATTGGGGCCGCGGTCGGTGCTCGCCGAGTAGGGCCCACACGCAGCCCCAGTGTGCGCGCCGCGCTGGCCGGGAAAGGGTGCCTCCCACAGCCACGCCTCTGGCCTGCGCCTCCCCCAGAGCTGGAGACAGGTAAGGTATTTCCATATCAGGGGTGCTCCAAGCGAGATCCCCAGGCCAGCAGCGGCATTGTCACCTGGGAACTTGGTAGAAAGTCACCAAGTATTTCAGGTTCCATCTATTGAAGCAGAAACTGTGTTTTTGTATGTGCTTTGGGGGACTCGGAAGCAGGACACGGCCTGGCTCACTCACGGCTGCGCCCCAGACGTCGCCGTCTAACATCGCCCCTCGCTGCCCTCGTTGAGGTCTCACCAGTCTGGCTGCTCCGGGAGCAGGGCGGATCCTCCCAGCATCGCACTTGTGGTTCCTCCGTCTGCACGCCCTTCCCCAGCTGCCCTTCCCCAGCCTCGTGGGGGCTTCACGCTCCCCTCAGGCAGGGCCCTGCCAGTGCCGTCTCCGCAGAGGGCTTTTCCTGGCCGCCTTTTCCAAAACCACTCATCCTTTCTCCTTTCCGTGTTGTCACTTATTTTTTTCATAGCCATTCTTGCCATCTGTCATGATATACTTTATGTGCTTTCTCTCTCTCTCTCCCTCACTGAACTACGTACTCTGTGAGTTTCGGGATTTGGTCTGTCTCCATCCAGGCCCTCCCTGGCACCTAGAGTATTCGTTAGCACCTAGTGGGAACTTGACAAATACTTGTCGAATGAATGAAGGTAGTGACGACACCGAATGAGTGGAGAAGCCGAAGGTAGTGATGACACTGAATGAGTGGAGAAGCCATTTCTCATCACTCTTTTTTCCTCTAGTAAGGATTTCACAAGTAAATCTAGTTTACTACATGGACTTTTGTGGACCTCAGTTCAGTTTAGGTGCATTTTTTTTTCGCATCCATGAACCGAAGAGTGGAGTGATGAAGAAGAGGAGGCCCCAGCTTTAGCGTCAGTTTGCCTTTTTTTCCTTCCCCCTTTGGCTCTGCCCCCTCTGCTGACTTTGGGCAGCGGTCCGTGCTCTAGAAGCACCAGTTCCTCCTTCGGTGAAATAGTGGCAATTACACCCACACCCACGATGGGGATGAAATGCCTGTGAGTCGCCTCTCGCAGTGCCTGACGCCGGTGGGTGGTAAAGAAGGAGCGAGCACGCTGGGTTTCTGGACTGCGGGGACATCCCCAGAAGGCGGTGGCTATTCCTGGACTGGTGGGAGGCGGTTAGCGTGCGGGAGATTCTCACTTGCTTAGGAGGCTCAGTGCAAAGCAGTGCAGAGCAATTTGTTCGCGGCGTTCAGCCTCCGGAGGCTCTGCAAGCTTTCTCCTTTTCTTTTCTCGGAAAAGCTTTCTTACTTTCCCTGAGGTGCTCACTCATTCGGGACCAACTGTGCAATGGCTGCCCAGTACTCGGAAACCCACCTCAGGGGCCGGTGATTCACCTGGGGGAGCATCTTTAAAGCGGGGGGGGTTTGTGCGATCCTGGAGAGCCACCCAAGGCTGAGAGGGCTGGCGGGAGGGGCTCCGTTGAGACATTGTGTGCCTGTCCATTTTCCGTCTCCGCCGGGCCTCCTCAGGTGGGCCTTAATGCAAGCCAGCAAATCAGAGTCCAGCAGTCAACTTCCTCTGGATTCTGGAGACATTTTCATTCTAGCTGCACACTTTTCAGACGTGCCTGTGAGCATGTGTGCCCAGGAGGAATGCTTTCTGGCACAACTGGGATGGTTAGAAGTGTTATTTGCCCCTCCCAGGTCTTCCCCTCTGAGGGGTCTCACCTCTCTCTCCAGCCTCAGCTCTTCTTCCCTTGGGGCCTGATGCGAAATTGAAAAACACCCTCCCCAAAAGGTGATGATCAGAAATGTCTTCAGATAAATCGCCTTGTCGCTATTTGCATAAGGAACCAAAGGCCTTTGAGGTCGAGATAAATTCCCTTTTCAATGTTGAATTTCAGTGGAGGTAGTTAAGCTAAGGAGGGAACCTTCCTGGGGTCCCAGGTAACAGTGCTGGTGATCTGCTTCTGTGAGGTTGGCAGTCCCTGAGGAGCACAAGGCATGATGTCCTTTGTTCTTTGTGAACTCTTGGGTTTTGCTGTTGTTTTTATTTTTTTCAAAATAACTACCTTGTGCTGTATTTTATTTTGTGATTATTTCCAAGCTTGCCCAAACAAACAAATTTGTAGACCTGTCAAAACATTAGCTTGTTAAAAACAGAGCTATTAACGAACGATTCCCCTGTTACTTGTTTTCCCCATAGGACTGACTTTTAGGGAACTGGATCACAGTCTTACCTGTTGTCCCACATTTAAATATGCCCCTTCTGCCCAGGGTAGCACTTCCTGTTCCTGATTTGCTTGGTGCAAAACCCTGGCAAGTGAGCCCAGGCATTTCCCGGGTCCTCCACGATTTCCAGCCATTCCACTGCCATTGATAAATGCTGGTTTCTTTCTACCATTAAAGCATTAAAATTTTTCTCTTAAGTCAGCACAGAATTTCAAATGTCTGCTGAGGGCTCACAGTTTCTTTCATGGCAAATATATTGGTAAAGCTTATGAATAAAGATTATTCACCATCTGTCTCCTGTTTTATTAAGGATATTAACCCTTTGGCATATATATGTTAGAAGTGTTTTATTGAGTTTGTTATTCAGATTTTGACTCTCTTTTTAGACTATATTTTGTTTTCCAAAATTTTATGCTTTTATGTGTTAAATCTTTTAATCTTTTTCATTTATGTCTGGGCCTATGACATACACTAATCTGTTTTCTCTTAGTGAAAAAGGGAAATTTTCAGTGACAGAGGCCACAGTGAGGTCACTCTTGTGGCTTGGGCACCTTGACCTTGTTAGACTCTCTTCCAGTAGGCGGGGCTTGCTCAGGGCCTGGGGTAATGAGCCTTCCTGTTGCACATCACAGCGGTAAGTTGGGTGTTCCCCTCAAACTAGACGGGCTGTGTGTTGTTAGTCTGGCTTCTCTCCTCTCGGCTTTCTTCTGTCAGGGGAGCTTTCTCAGCCTTCTCTGTGAGCCCATGTCAGCTTCGTGGGAGGGGCTGGCATCCCCCAGGGAGACAGTGGTTTTGCCTCTCATTTGTGATGTCTGATTGCTGAGAGCTTTGAGAGTGACCCTGGGCCCAAGGTCAAAACAGACCGCGGGTAAATGTCAGTCCTATCTACTAGAACTCTCAGCACTTGAACACGGTTCTCCCTCCTTGAGAAACCTTGTTCCCTCAGTCCCAACAAAGCAATGATCAATCTTATATATTCCCTTCATGAGCGTTTGCTTTCATTTGCTTATACTTGTAATCAGAATAGACAAAATTCAGTTAACATTGTAATCATGCGTTATTCCTATATCCTTATTTCCATTGGCCTCATATTATTCTGTTTGTTGGATATATCAAAATTTCCTTCATTTTATTTTTGTCTTAGCCTGGGTTTACCCTAAAGTAGAACACAGTCAGGATTTGAGTGTAAGAAATTGATTTGGGAACTGTTCCCAGGAAGTACTGGGAGGGGGTGAAGAAGTCAGACCAGAAAAGGAAGAAAGTGGCTTAGGCTGCATTAATACTGGGCTACTTTCTGGGGTAACTGGGGCTAGCCTTACTGAGCTCCAGTAAGTGGCTGGGGTTGTGTGGAACACAACTCAGAATTTTACCACCGAGCAGTTAGAGCACTGGGGTCATGATCAACTTCTCCGTCAGCTCCCCTCACTGGTTAAGAACCCCGCCCTGGTGTTTCCGGCTGGCCTCACACCTGACAGCCGAGCACACACCCAGGTTACAGAGGTGCCGGGAGGCAGGGACACAGGAAGCCTGTGGACCTTGCAGGAAGGTCTTCAGATGACCTCTAGGATATGTCAGGGGTGTGGGAGGGCCCAAATGCATCCTCCACAGTGCCCTTTTATTATTATTGAATCTATTTGACATATAACATGTAGACTTAAGGTATACAGTGCATTATTTTCATACCTTTATATATTGTAATATAATTGCTATTGTGGCAATGTTTATCACATTACCTAATTATAGGACAGTATTGTTGTCTGTATTCACTATGGTATACATTAGACAGTGCGTTCTTCATGCGGCACACCCCTGTGCCCCACAGTGAATGTACTTGGGCCCTGATTCTTCTTCAGGATGGTCTGTGGTCCCTAATACAAGGACTGGCAACAGGAGGGCTGGTGCGGCACTGCTGTAGCGGTTCCCCGGGTGGGAGTGATGTTCACCCCACAGACTGCTCCTTCGGGATCCCCCCCCCCCCGCCGTGGGCTCACATTCCTGCTGTAGATTGCCTGCCTGCTGCAATGTCCCGGACCTTCGTGCCTGCTGAGTCTGACTCCCTGGTTACTTTTCTCTTGTGAAGCTGTGGGCACATGAAGAGACACCTCTGTGACTCTTCTCTGTTCTCAGACATATTCTCCCTGTCCCATTATGTAGCAGCCACCTCTCCTCACTATCAGCATCATGAACAGTTACCCCTGCTCTAGGTTAACTTCTATGGATCAGGCCACGGTGGTAACTGTAGCTTCACTGGAACCCTTTATCGTGCCCCCTGGGATATGTATTTCACTCCCAGGGATGTAACTTCTAGTGCTGTAGAAACTGAATTTACAAGGACAGGAAGCCTGAAACACACACGAGGCTCACTCTAAGTGATGGTGAGAGAGGCTACTCATACTTACTTGTATTCTAGTAACTGGGGACACTGCCACATGATGGCTACTGATTCAGTGTTTATACCTCTTCTCCAATGGCCACACCCCAGCTTTGTGGGTGTTATTCCAAAGCTGGTACCTTAGCTATGTCTTTAAGAGGAGATTCCAATATTGTCTCCAGCTGGAGCCTTCTCAGTGGAGTGGGACACCCTGTGGTCATGTGTCCATTGTTGTAAAGTGGGTCCCTCGCTTGGTCCAAGGAGATGTTACAGGGGATCCCACGTTGGTACTCAGAAATTCTGGAACTCTCCAGTAGTGGTATTGGTACATGCACTGTAAGCAAAGAAGGCAGACCCCATACTTGGAATGCAGATCAACACTAGTAAGAAGGAATTATTGTCTTGTCTACGATAGAACAGACCCAATGAAATTATCTTGCCACCAAGTGACTTGTTGGACTCCTTGAGGAATGTAGCATTTCGAGGGCTCAGTATTAGTTTCTGTGGCTGACATTGGCAGTGGGAGTAACAAGTCTTGGTTTAATAAGAAGGTGCCCAAGCCATGGGCCTATGCATAGCCCGTGTCCCTGCCATCGTGACCGCTGCATTCACTGACCTGTTTTGCAAATGCTGGTGTGCCTGAGGACAGCGGCTTGCTGGCCTCCGTGGGACGAGCCTTTCTGTGTACCTGCTCCAGGTGGGTGGTCTGGTGGGCACTGACCTGAATCACAAAGGTCCACATTCTGTGCCCATTCCCATGACTCCATCCTTCTCCAAACCTCTTTGTCTCTGTCTCCAATATTGTTCTCTTGCTCCTTCCAGGCCCCTGAGCAACCTACTAAGCCAGTTGCGACTGCCTAGAAATTCTCAAAAATTCTCACCTCGGACCACTTCTCCCCACACAGAGTTAATGACCACGTCCTTCCTGGAGCTGTCCCCACTGGGAGGGTTTCCTGAGCTGCACTGTAGTGTGTATGGTAGCAGTCAACTTTCATGGTCCATCCATGAACCGGGCATGTTTTTTGCCGTCCTCTCCCATCCGCTGGTTTTAGAGAATCCTGTACGAGGCCGTAGAAGAACTAAGCAAGGGTTTGGCGACTTGGAGTCTGGGTCATTTTTTTGTGCACCTTCCTTGTGTCTTCCAGGCCTGCTCAAGCCTGATCGATCCTACAGGTAGCATTTCTATTATATCAAGCCTCTATGTTGTACCTACCTGCCCTTAGGACTTCATGGATCTGACCATACATAGCTCCTGAATTTGAAAAATACATGAACTCTTAAAGAAATCTTGATTTGAAATCAGCTTCTAATAGGCTGCTAGACCCTGCTGCTGGGGACCACACGAGAAATTGTTTGGAGCACAGTTCTGAATTGTCCCACCGAGAGTCGGAAAGCTGGGATGTTTACCCGCCAGCTCTCCTCCCTCACAGGGACATTAACTCCTCGTACCTTGGCCTCTCTGCACACTAGGCTGACCCACTCCCACGGCCAGATGCCCCCAGGCAAAGAGATGCCAGAAGCCAGCAGTGGGAAGAACCACCTGCAGGGGCCCTCCACAGAGGGCTGAGGTCATGGGCACAGGACATCTGTAACGTCTGCTTTACTTCTATCAATAAATTTATTTCTCCATTTCTATCCATTCTTACTGCTTTTTCAACCTTGAACACAAGAGTCTCTTCTCAAAAGGGGCTCACAGCTCCACGGGGGTGTAATAAGGGCACAAGCGGCACCACGGTAGAAATGTAACAGAACCAAAGTGTTCATGGGATCCCCACTGCAGAGAAACTAAACGAAAGCAAATTCTCCCCCATCCCAGGAATGCCTGAGATGGTGAGAGCGTCTCAGGTCAGCCGCCGCTGAGTGGGTGACTGGGGGCAAGTGCTCCTACGTGCACCTGATGTTCCGTTGTAAGGAGCTCTATCACATTGTCTGGTGTTAACGGCAATGTATTAGATCTAGCATTTCACTAGAAAGCATGGTTTTGGTGTGTGGGACATGGAGGTAAATCAAAATGAAAATCAGAGGCTTGCCTCACTGTAGTGGAAACATGAATAAAAGATGAGCGATGAAGCTAGCAGAAGAAAGAGGGCAATGCGAGGCATATACTTCTCCTCTGAGCTCCTGAGGCTCTTTATGAATTGCCTTGTTTGCCCTGCTTGCTTCTGCCAGGTGGCTGGAAAAGGTGCCCAGTTTCCTCAGGTGCGACGTTCTGGGTTTGTTTACTCAAGGGAAAGGTGAGGATGGCAGGATCAAGAGAAGCAGCAAAGACGGATTCAGTAATCAGCCTGCCTCCTCTCCACACACGTGCCCTCCCCCTCCAACTGCCAGTCGCTCTTTTCAGGGTAACATGTTGTCAGAGAGGGCATATGGCTTTGCCCTGTATAATCATTTGTCGTTGACTTTGTTTCACAGCCTTTACGGTAAAGCGGTTGCAGCTTCAAACAGCAGTCTCTCCAGTGGTGGGGGTCAGGTGCCTGGACCCTGGGGCACGGGTGACATCGGTGCTGCTTGGAATGCTCTTTAAACCTCTGTCCCATGATCTCGCTCATAGGCGGAAGCTAATGAACAAACTGAACTAACAAGCAAATTAGAGACAGGCTCAGAGATAAAGAGCAGATGACAGCTGGGGGGTGGAGGGATTGAGCAAGAAGGAAAAAGGACTCATGGACATGGACCACAGTGTGGTGACTGCTGGGGGCAGTGGGGTAGAAGAGGACTAAATGGTAATGGAAAAATACAATAAAATAAAACTAAAACAACACAAAAAACCAAAACAAACAACCCTCCCCCCCCAAAAGGCATCACCTATGTAGAACTGAAATTGTATGGTATTTGTCTCTCTTTATCTGATTTACTTCACTTAACATAATGCTGTCTGGGCTCATTCATGTTATTACAAATGGAAGATTTCATTCTTTTTATGACTGTAAAGTACAGCGTAGGGATTATTGTCAATAGTATTGTAATAATTCTGTACGGCTCCAGGTAGGTACTAGACTTACTGGGGTGACCACTTCATAAGGTACGTGAGTATCTAATCATTATATTGTACACCTGAAACTGATATAATATTGTATGCCAACTGTAACTGAAAAAATAAATTTAAAAAATTTGAACTTCCTCTCCACAAAGACTAAAGATTTTGCAGAAGCTTAATACAAATGAAAAAGCAAAATGCATGTCCATTGGAACATCTTCTCTGGTCCTTTCATAGAATTAAGTTTTACAGGACTTTGTTATCACCGATGCCATAGCAATGATCTGTTCTTGTGAGTGTTTTGCAGCACTGGCAAGCACTCGTGGAGTGGTCGATACAAGGCATGGTCTGTGTGTTTACAGACATTACACGTTAGAGTCTTACGTCTAAACTGTTGCTGTCGTTTCTCCTTTCATCCAAGTCTACAGTCTTTGAGATCTAAATTCATGTTCTATTGTCCTCATCATCTTTAGTTTTGTGCCTATCATATCATTTGATAACTTAAAAAAAGATTTTGTTTATTTTTAGAGAGAGGAAAAGGGAGGAGAAAGAGAAGGAGAGAAACACTGACATGAGATAGAAACATTGAGATTGCTTCTCCTATGCTCCCTGACCAGGAACCAAACTCGAAAACCGGGCTTATGTCCCGACTGGGAATTAGACTGGTGACCTTTAGCTTTGCAAGACAATGCTCAGCCCACTGACCCACACCGGTCAGGGCTCCTTTGATAACTTTTTTGAGTGTAGTTAACAAATGCCCTGGACACACTAGCTTGACACTAATGTCTAAGTTTATTCTTATAAAAAAAACCCACTTTGCCTTGCCACGTATTGTAGGTGGCAACTAATGGCTGACTGTTCAGTCATCCCTGATTTAATTATCAAATGCAATTTTAACTAAAATTTTACTTATTTTGATAAACATACATAACATACATTTTCCTTTTCAGCTATTTTTAGGTGGAAAGCTCAGTGGCATTAACACACTCACGTTGTAACGCAACCTTCTCCACCGTGCCTCTCCAGAGCTGTTCCATCTCCCCAGAGTGAAACCCTTAGCTATTTTAATTTAAAAAATATTTATCAGAGTAACTCATGTATATAATTTGAAAATAATATAGTGCAAGTCTTATAAAGAAAAAGACCAGTTCTCTACTCCTCCCCATTTCTTTGACTCACCCTAGAGGCAATTACTTTCAACTCTTTTAATGGTTTCTTTTGATGCTTATCTGCACACTTCCAACTATTCAGTTTTAATTGCTCTTCTAGGTATTAATTATGCATGATCTATAGACTTTGGTGATAGTCGTTCAGGCTCAAACTCTTTTCTCTCCACCACCTTCACTCTGCCAGTCCTCCCTAGAGTTAGTTATTCCACGGGTTTCGGTTAAATCAGTAGTGATTGTGACATAGTTTTGGTTTAGTGAATAGCGAGTGTTTACACCATGTGAGTCCACAGTGACATATAAACCTGGTTGCTGTCATTCAGGGTGCAGGGAAGGAGAGGGGCTGAGTTCACTCTCAAGTCTTGTTTAACCTGTTTTTTTTTGGGGGGGGCCCATTCCACAGCATTGGGACCCATTGTTATGCTCTGCATCTGAGAATTTTGAGCCTCCCAGGCCTGACCTACAAAGAATAATCCTCTGCCTGCAGTGGGGATGGTGCAGGGAACACGATGTTGGGTGAGGAAGGGAGTCACAGGCCCTGTGGGAATGGTGGGGAGGGGGCCTCGCTTCCCACTATGTGTAGACTTTCAACAAAGTCCTTTTTCTCTGCCCCCTTGCTTTTCGTTGCCTTTGATCCTGGTGCCTCTAGAGACAAAGGGCCCTCAGCGGGGTGGCTGACGGAACTCTGTGCTTCTGGGCAGCACTGCTCTCTGGGAGCAGTTCCTGGCGGTCCCACTGCTCTGTGAAGTCCACCATTCCTCAGCCCTCCGCTGCAGATGTGCTAATACCCCTGTCTGCTCCTGTCTCCTCTCATTCTCTTTGTCCTGGTGGGTAATGGCTTTTTTATTTTGTCATTGTCATTTTAGTTGAATGTTGAGAGGAAAAGGAAATGAATTCGTGTGGTCAATCTGTCATGATTAACCTGAAATTCACATGCACTTTAAATAGAGCAAAGACCTTGACATTTAAAATTTATTTAAGGCTTGTTAGCCAATTTCTGACAGGTGAGAGTGGAGGTTAATGAGAAGGACTGGTAGATAGGTCTTCCTTATTCTCATTCCACACCCCCCCTCCCACCTCACTCAGGATGTGGAGAAAATTGGGGTACAAAATTAAAGCTTGAAAAAAGAAAGTCATTTTTGAAAGGTCTTTCTGTTAGTGAGATGTCCATGATGTTACAAGAGTGTGTGTTTGGAAAAAGAAGATCTTGAAATTAAATTTGCATGATGTGCTTTGATATGTTTAAAACATTTAGAAATTTATCATTTTATATGAGTTTGGTAAGGATATTATTTTTTTTACAGAATCTTTCCACTTGAAGGTCAGTGTAAGTGTTAACATTAGGCAGGGGTTCGTTTTGGGCTCTACCATTATTGGTGCTCCTTCAAGTTGGGGCTCACACGTTCAAGTTCCTGGGAAGAGTGGTGAGCTGCTTTCTCCCGCGTTTGCCTGCCGCCCCGCTGCTGTGGGCTCACTCCCCCTCGATGACGTCTGCAGAACTCTTCCTGGGCAGCCTTCTGGAGCTTTCTCTGGGCAGTTTAAATTTCAACCCTCTCTCTGATGCTTTTCTTTTTTGTGTAGTCTCCTAACGGAGGGAACTGTTATGCCAGTGAAGGTCACAAAGACCTTTAACTTGTTCATGGTCTTTCTTTAGGGAGACGCAGACGTTGAGGGGTGAGAATGGTGGGGAGGGTGCCTAGCTTCCCACTTCTCACTCCTAATCCAGTTTAGGAGTGAGAAGTGCCTTTTCTCCGGGCCTTTCCGGACTTTTCCGGCAGATCTGGGCCTTTGGAGATGTAAGGATGCTAATCTTTGAACGAGGGCAGCTGTCTTGTTCAAGTCCTATCACTGTCTTTCTGGGTCGTCTTCCTGGGTTGTAGCTCCTGCTTCTGGCCAGTAGGTGGCAAGCTAGGCCTGGGAAAAACAGCAAGAACGGTGGGGTGTGTGCAGTCCATTTGATCTTGCAGGGCCCTTTTCCCAGACCTGCGGTGCTTTGAAGAGTTCTCTGAAGGAAGCAAAAGAATTCCTAGCAAGTGTCTCCTTGGGCCAGACAGACAGAGGCTTATCATCTTAGTATTAGCTGCTAAAAAAAAAACATTGTGTTTGTATGTATGTCTAACACACGCGCACACACACGCGCACACACACACACACACACACACACACCCCTTTAATAGAAAAACTTCATTAGCTCCTGCATGCTGGTTGTTTCTGGAATCCAGTCCATGAGAGGGGGGTCCCGACTGACTGGCAAAATTACTATGGAAGGGCTGATGAAACTCGGATGGTGAGAGGTGAGGATTTGGCGTAAAGCAGACCAAAAATAGGAACAGCGGTCAGAAGCCAAGAGATTGGAGTCAGTTCACCAAGTCAAAGCCAGGAGTGGGTCAGTGAAGGCAGGCTAGGCAGGAGAGGGGGTGGGGGAAGGGGAGGCAGAGAGAAATAGGGCAGTGCTGGCTCATAACCCGCCATAACTAGGCAGCAAATACCGGGGGCGTCCTCGCACCAGTCCCTGCAGTCCACTGAACCCGGGCCTGCCAGTCTACCTCTTGGCGGGGGCGCCTAGTGAGGTGGTAAGAACACAGAGACGTGGGTTCGAATTCCAGCTCTGGCAGCCCCTAGGACTGTGGGCTGCGGCTTATTACACACCTTGTCCGAGCCTTTGACCACTCCTCTTCCTGTCCTTGACAAAGTTCAATGAAATGGACTTATTACTCTTCCTGGAATTGAATAAGTGCTTTATAGATGGCATCTTCTAGCATGATTGTTCATTTATTAAAGCCTAAAGAAAGGAAAAATAGAGAGGAAGCTGATCAATATAATCTTTGGTCACAAGGAGAAATAGTATGGAAAAACAGCACTCAAAGCGCCACCCCTACCCTGGGAGCATGGGTCTCGTCTCCCGAAGACAGTGCAGCCTGGAGTCCCTTGTGCTGGGCAGGAGCATCTCAGAGGCAGGCCTTGGAGGTGGCGACAAAAATGCTGTTTACTGTGTGAGGAAGCCCATCCCTTGATTTTCACTATTGATCGTGATCTTGTTTTTTATTCAGATAGTAACAATGCAACATTTTCTAGTCCAGACATATTTAGTCTCATTTAGGAAGAAAATATAGGAGTATATTCAGGGCATTCCCAGATATACTTTTAAGTAGAATGAGGAAGCCACATAGGAGGCGGCAGACACACGAAGAGGGCGATCACCCCTCCTCCTTGGCATGCCGCCTGTTCCTCCTCCTGGGGCGAGCAGCCCCGGGCCTCAGGCCCATGAATCTTCCTAGGCCGTGGAGAGGTCTGGGCATCTCAGTGGATGCAATTTCTTTGGTGTGCACTTGTGTTGAATGCCACAGTCACTGACGTGGGATGCAGACCTTCTGATCTTTAAATTTCACACCTCGAATTTTGCTGTGCTCCAGCTCGTTGCTGCTCTCCAGGTAAGAGTTGGTAACGATGGTCCACCTCCAAGCTGGTGCATTTAGGGGGGACCTGTGGTCTTCTCCTACTTCCAGGTCTTGTGTTGAAGCTCTGCTGGACACAGCGGGTAGGCACCAAGGGGATGGAGATGGAACGCCCACCCCATCGCTAGCTGGTTGTGCCCCGCAGCAGTGGACTCCAGTCCAGAGCCGCAGGGCCCTCCTGAACCCAGACAACGAAGGGGTGTGGTCTGATCACAGAGAGGAGTCAGGAGAAAAGCACGGGAGGAAAACCCGGGGCTCATGGAAAAGTAACTGTTAGAACCACCATCCCACTTGAGAGGTTATGTTATCTATTTAACTTTATGCAAAGGCCAGCACCCTCAGTTAAAATATTGATTTTTACAGTTCTATTTTACTGTTAAAATGTGATTTCATCAGACTGTTTCTTCAAAAGCATCACTTCACATTTATTTACGGTTTGAAAAGAAGACAATTGCTGATTTGATATAAGAGTAGCTTGGGGCGGGCATTTTCTTTTTTCTTTGGATTAAAAATTCCAATGGCAAGTTTCTTTCTTTCTTTTTTTAAGATTATATTTATTTATATTGAGACAGAGGGGAAGGGAGAGAAACATCTATGTGTGGTTGCCTCTCACCTGCCCCTCACTGGGGACCTGGTCTGCAACCGAGGCATATGCCCTAGACTGGCAATTGAACCAGTGACCCTTTGTTTCGCTGGCCGGTGCTCAATCCACTGAGGCACACCAGCCAGGGCCAATGGCAAGTTTCTGATGGACTAGAAAATTCCTAGGTCACTGTCTGACGAGCACTAGTGTTCAATCCCCTGAAGCCAGAGAGGAACTCCATCTGAAAACATGGTTTCTAAGTTTTCTATCACTAAATGGTTATCTCATTGGTAAGCTATATATTTATAAATGCATTTCCTGTTTGCTTGTCTATCAGACCATTCAGTATACTTGTCTAATATGCTGCTTACATTTTAGCATCTTTGTGGGTGTACAGCGGATAAGATGTTTGTTAAGGCTTTCGGTGGACGAAAAGAGCACCGAGTGCTGTCAAACAGCTGTGGGATTCAGGAACCCCAGTTTGGGAACCACCATGTCCATTAGATGCTGTGTTCTCTTAATTCTTCCTTTTTTCATCTTTCATTGTGAAAAATCTGCAATATCTGTCTGTGAGTAACCTAGTTACCAAAACAGTACTTTAGTTATAGACGTGTTGAATAAGTTCGCACAGGCTTCTCAATTCTGTGGTAACCTGTTCCAAACAGTACTTTAGTTATGCGACTGTGGGATAATATATTAGAAATTAAGATTGTCCTGGAAATTCTAAGATACGTTGATCTTGTTCACCAATCTCATGATTTTTATGACAATATCAAGATTCGTAGAATCTTAACCATAAATCTTATAATCAATGTATTAATAAAAATAATAATTATTGCTAGTATTATTGAGCGTTTACTAGGCAGCAGACACTGGGCTAGGTTCTTTCCAGACATTAATCTTAAAGACGTCTCATAATAATACTGTGAAGTAGATAACAGCTCAATCTGCCCGAAGAGGAAACTGAGGCTGTGGTCCCACTACGGGGAAGCAGAAGGAGTGGAGTGCAGTTATCTGACCACGGAGGTCATGCCCTTGGCCACTCCGTGGTATTGTTCCTCTGTAAATGGAACCCGAGAAATCTCAGGTTATGATGGGAAGTCAGTTTGCTTTTGAGCTTATTTCTTTCTAGAAAGATGAAGGAGGAAAAGAACCATTTGTAATAGGTATTCTTCATAACTCCTGGAACTGCTTTCTCCAAAGCAGGATCTGCCAAAACAGTGCAGTGAGGGTAACAAAAGCCTGTTGATGCTGAATTGGATCGCTGTAACCTACTGTGATCTTTCTTGTGTGGCTGTCATATTTTTTCCTTCTCATAACATTTGAGAAGAAAAATATTTTTTCATGAAAACCTCTGGGAAGCAGCTCAGTGTTACTTAGGTTTTAGATGTTCCCTCTTTTTGAGTCCAGACCTGCAGTACTGATTTTCAATTTGCTACTGATCTCCTGGCATTGAGGCAATACCTACATCTATACCTATGCAAGGGAGGACCCCCCCAAACCCATAATTCATGTATAAAAATTGTGCATTTATTCTTACATGTTTCAACTTTGGCCACCTCCAAAGAACACTCCATCTGATGCAATACACCCATTTGGTGTTTTTTTCCACCTCTCAAAACAGTTTTTGAACTCATGGGTTTTAATGCCTTAACTGCTTCCACTGTTTTTTGTTTCACCTCTTCCACATCGGCAAGACTTTTCCCTTTGAGGGCTTTTTTTTCATCAGGGGAAACAAAAAACAGGTATTTGGGGCGAGACTGGTTGAATAGTGAGAGTGCGGCATGGGGATCAGGCCATTTTTGATCACAAACCGTTGAACACTCAGTGCAGTGTGGGCAGGTGCACGTGTAAGCCACCCATCACGAAATGGTCAGAAAGAGTCTTAAAAAAACTCACTGAAGCTGAAGGCAGCCTCTCACAACAACACCATCTGGTGCACTGATACAGACGGGTTCCCAGAACACTCACCTAGTAGGGGAAGCCTGTACTGTAAGTGGCCTGCCCTCCAGAAGGTAATTCTATTTGGGGGGGGTTCCCCTTGTATGTCTCTATGTAGGTCAGTCTAGATTGTGATTTTCAACCCTTTTCATCTCAGGGAAAACATGAACTACTAAAATTCTGAGGCACATGAAAAAAATTTTTTATCTACCAAAAATAGGTATAATTTTGATTCATTCATACTGGACAGCTATTGTTGTGTTAGATGTTGTGATTTTTTATTTGACAGTCTAAGATAAAAGAGGTCAGTGCCTCTCACTAAATAGGTACTACATATTTTTAAAAATTCTTTCTGCACACCAGTTGAAAATTGTTGATATAGGTACCTAGATAGATTGATCTATGTATTGATCTTTCTCTATATATCTAGCTCTATTTATTTAGACCTAGATCTATTTATCTGGATCTATCTCTCTCCATACATATGAGGAATGTCCAGATTTTCATTTCTATCATATGAAAAATAGAGACTCTGAGTGAAGAAGAGACAAGAAGCGTTGTACACAGGACAATGGTGCCTCAGTCCCCTTCAGAGTAGGCATCTCGGGACCTCACATAGTTCTCCCTATTGCCATCAGCTGCCATGTTGTATTTTCCTGAATCTTATCATCTGTCTGAACTCTCTTCCCTTTCAAAATTGATTTCATTTTTTGGAAAAGCCAGAAGTCACAGGGCACCAAATCTGGGCTGGAGGAGGACTGAGTCACCTGGGTGATTTGATGTTTCACCAAATAACTCTGCATAAGATGTGATGCATGAGCAGGTGTGTTGTTTTGATGAAGCTGCCAATCACCAGTTGCCTATAGCTGAGGCCTTCTGAGTCATCTGAATAGTTTCTGTGGAGGAATGTTCACGCTTAATGCAAAATGTGATACAGATTTATTGCTCTACTTGCTCAGTCATTAGAATGTGCTGGACATACAGTACACATGCTCACTTAACGGTGTCTACCACCCCCACTGACTAGTACAGTGAAGTCATCACTGTTCATGCATGCGCATTCCAGTCCACTTGCCTTGGCTGCCAGGTTACATCAATTTCCTGCAAACCATTCTTGTTACATTAACAAAGGCTGGACTTTCTCCAGACACACTATATACATGTTAAACATTAGCACTTTCTCACTGGGAAATATAACTATCTCTTTTCTCCCAGAGAAGACTGATGTAATTTCATTTCCCTGTATAGAATTTATTTGCTTCTCAGAAGGAAGGGCTCAAAAAGCAACACTGGACCTTAGATGATTCTGAAGAGTCATGAATTACTCTTATTTGGACTAAAATGGCTCCTTCCTTTCAGCTCTATTCATCTTGTGCCACCCATTTTGCATTGGTAAGTTAAGGAATGAAGTTAGGGGCTCTGTTATAAGGGGCCCTGGGTGCTTTGTGCAGGAAGTGGCAAATTAAAGGGGCAGGGAGGGAATCGTGGGAGGACAGGGAAGGGAAAGAGGAGGATGTTATTGAAAAGCAGTAGAGAAATGAATTAATATTTCTTACAACCCATCATGTTTTCACTCCCTCAGTCAACTGAGCTTATTTTTTAAAATAGGGAGTGGAAGGGTTTCAAATGACCTTTATTTTATGAGTGCTGGATGCCTTCTTTTACCAAACCAATGAACTAATTTTTGGTGCAGGGATCTCTCTGGATTCTGGAAGAATAAACTTGCCAAATGGTACCAAAAACCAGTTTACCCAACATTGTTCCCAGCCAAAGAGAACTGATGAAAAGACCAAACTCTAACTGCAAGATAGTTATTTTTTTAATTGATTAATTGTTTTTTAATGCCCTGGCCAGTGTGGCTCAATTGGTTGGGCATCTTCCCATAAGGCAAAAGGTCACCAGTTCAATACTTGGTCAGGGCACATGTCTGGGTCGTGAGCCTGATCCCCAGTTGGGGCATGTGTGAGAGGCAACCCACTGATGTTTCTCTCCCTCCCTTTCTTCCTGTCTTCCCATCTCTCTAAATAAGTAAATAAAATCTTAACAATTTTTTTTCCTACCATTTTTGCTTAATGGAGCCCAGCCATTAAATTTAGGGACAGGCTGTGGATCTAGTTTGTGGCTTTAAAATCATGTAACGTGCTGTTGCAAATGGTAGTTTCCTTGTTTTTGTGGCCGACTAGTATTCCATTGTGTAGATGTTCCACAGTGTTTTCATCCACCCTTCCGTGGGCAGTTGGGCTTTTGCCAGATCCAATGAACAAAATAATTCAACAAACAAAATAGAAACAGAATCATATAGATATATAGAATAGACGTATATAGAACCATAGATATATAGAGTCAACTCGACAGTTGTCATAATGGAAGGGGGTTGGAGGGCTGGGTGAAAACAAGGGAGGAAGCAGAGGAGGGCAATGGGGGGGAAGTGGGAGTGGAAAGAGACTTGGCTTGGGGGGTGGGTGCATGATGAAGTGTGCGGACGATGTTTTGTTGAGCTGTACACTTGAAACCTGTATGGTTTTGTTAACCAATGTCACCCCAATAAACTTGAGAAAAATAATATAAAGATCACATGACAAACTTTACTACCAGGCCAGATAAGAGTACACTAATTGGAATAGAGCAGTAAGGCCAGTTATTCTACTTCCAGCATCCAGAGTTCATTTAGGCCTTAGAAAGAAAACCCAGAGTGCATTTCATGTTTTCTGCAAGGTTACTTCTACTAGGGATGCGGTATGTCTTCTGGTCCACTTCACAATCTCACACCCCACCATGACTTTAAACCAAGAGAAGCAGAAAGAAGTTATGAAGTAATAAGTTGGCTCCAGTGGCAGGAACTGGACTTGTGGCTTAATTTTCTTGAATAGAAATAGAAATGAAAGCTCATGTTTCTTGAGCATGAAGACAGCCAGCAAATTGAAGAGCTATAAACTGCCTCTGACCTCCTTGCATCTTGTGTACCCAAGCTAATTGTCAGACTTTCTCATCATTGCCTTTGGGCAGCTTAGGGTGGGAATCAAATGCATCATCGGTTGTCTGAGAACATCCCAGTAATAGTTTAGAAAGTAAAGTGTGGTTTTTACTCACCTCAAGCACAATCTGTACTTTGCTTCTCTAGTCATGGTGATGACTTTGTGGAAAGCCGTCCACATTCTTGTTCTCTCTGCCTCGAGACCAGTGGTGTCCAATGACAGGGCATGGGTGCAAGTGTGCCCTCCTAGAGCGGCATGAAGACCAGAGGTGCCAAACAGACTCCGCTAGGCTATGCAATGCAGGCAACTTCTATAATAATTGGTTCACCAACTTCAAATATCAGTGGAAAATTATCTATAATACAGGAGGAAATGTGGTGGAAGTTGATGAAGAATTTAAATGTTAGACTCAGATAGAATTTATGATGCCAAATCTAGGTAACAAGTATGCCTTACAGGAGCTCCCATCACTCAATCATGAATTGCTTTACAAATTTTTAATTTTATTTCTTATAAATTGCTTTTGAGGGCAGGTGATATAAACATAAAGAAAACTTGTGTCTCTATCTTTTAAATCATCTGGATGAAAAGCAAAACAAAGTAGACAGGCAGGACATTTTTAGTCTGTTTCAGGATAGATAATGGTCTTTTTACTTGGGGAATTTTCTTATCTTTGGTAGCTGGCCAACTACCGAGTTCGCTGTTCTTTAGGGAATGCTGGAAGTAGTGCTGACTGGAGTCGACTTGGTCTTAATATGTTTTTCTTTGTCTTTTCCTGCGGGGAAGAAGATGATAAAGGGTAAAGTGGGAGATAAGATTATCAGTGGTATATTTCTGAGTTTTATAATAAAACCAAACAGAACATATGACTTCACTTGGAAAATGCAGAAACCATTCTATGAGTATACACAAGTCTTTCTGTCCTTTGGGTTTCTTCCATGTTGGGAGACCCAGAGAGAAGCCTCCTCAGTGGGGATTCTATGGTCCAGGATGAAGTAACTAAGTTTTAAAAGAATATGGATTTTAAAAAATAAATAAAAGAATATGGATTTAAGTTGCATCAAGTCTTAAGGCTTGAGGGGCTCTCGGAGACCAAGTGACTTACTTGAGGTCATAAAACTCATCAGCAAGACCAAGCAAGCCGGTTCTCTGCCTGGAGGGAAACTGTCCCACATGGTTAAGGATCCACATCAGAGCCCATGTGAAACTTTTTCCTGCAAGTATGCTCTGTGGGAAGCACTTGCTGGGCTCTAGGGATTCAGGGAAGAATTCAGCATGGCCTCTGGTGTGAGGGAGTTACAATTCAGTGTAGAGAAGGAAAAATAAGAAGAAAATCACAAGAAAGTGCCCGATGAAAGATACAGACACAAGCAATGTTGGTGTCTTCTAGTTGGTAGGTATTTGCTAAACCTTTGTGGAACGAATGAATGAATGAATGAATGCTGACTCGAGGTCATCAGTGAGGTGCAACCCCATCATAGGTTAGGCTCACTGGGAAGAAAGGCCTCACACAGGAGATTTTAAAGAAAAAGTAAGACTTGGCTGAATGGTGAATGAGGGAATTCTATTGCAGGAAATAAGAAATACACGTATATTTATAAGATCTGACTATTTAGCATAGTTTAAATATGGAAAAAACAGGTTATTTCTCCTAAGGAGCACTTATCATGGGGCAATGAAGAATGACTTATTGCCTGGAAATAGGTTTTTAAAAAGCTGTGATATCAAAGTGGGTGATGCTACTTGTTCTAGGTAAAAATTTAGATGTCAGGTATACCGCAAGCAAATTTGGAAATTGGAAATAGAAAATGTTTTTGCAGTGAGTGACCAGGCAAGGCCAGTGCTAATTAAAAAGTGGAGTAACATTAATAATTCACAAGAAAAACAGTGGTGAAATTGGCTAATACTTACAAGTATTGACTGTGTGCTGATGCTGTGCTACCTTTCCTCATTTTATACTCACACAGACCCTAAGAGTGAGCTTTCATCATTTCCCGGTTTTTACAGTCAAGACCCAGAGAGTGTAAGTGACTAGCCCAAGGACGTAGTCATGGAAGCAGCGGACTTGACCCCATTGAAGTTACTCTGTTTCCAAAGCTCATGTTCTCAGCTAGCCTCTCGCAGGCCAGTTAGTAGAAATGAAGAGTGGAATTTAATGTCTGGGCCCGGAGAATGCAGCCTTCTGCAAGCGGGGCTGGGATCAAGACCTTTCTTAGTTATTTACTTAGAGGAGGCACTTTTCCTAATTTCACATCCAAAGTTCCTTAGAGAGCACAGTCTCTAAAACTATAGCCAAGTCTCAAGTGAGTTCATTCTTTTAGGTTTATTTGCATTCCAAACAAGCCTTCTCTATTAGCTCAGTCATTACCACGTTTGATGTCAGGGAACGAGCCTTTAGCTTCTGCTGTGCTGGTGGTTCTATTCAAAATCATCTGGCTTTTGAAAATAATTGCTAAGTGGTCCATTTAAATTTAACCTCTATTCTCTCAAAGATGATGTTCCCATTGTATTTTATTTTAATTTTTTAAAAAATCCCAAACCACTAAACACTTCTTTGAGCCTGGAAATGGCTTTCTAAATTGTCACATTATTGTGTCTCTTGTGTCAGAAAGGCCAATGCAAGAGACCAAACTTGTCTGCTCTTAAAAGGATCTACGGTCCTTATGAAAAACGCACATTCCCAGGCGTCAGAAACTCTGAATAGTGAATTGTGAGGGAGGTCCAAAAATCTGTATTTTTAAAACAAGTGGCCCAGACTTCTGGCCAAGATGGATGCGTAGGTAGATAGGCTTTGCTTTCTCATACAGCCAAAAGAAGGACAACAGCCCATTTAAAAACAAAGAACAACCAGAACTTCCAGAAAATCGAACTGTATGGAAGTCTGACAACCAAGCAGTTAAAGAAGAAACATCCATCCAGACCAGTAGGAGGGGTGGAGAGGATGCACAGCAAGGCAGTGGCTGGCAGACGGGGTGGTCCCACATTTGCGTGTGGATAAACTGGGAGGAACAACTGGGGAGTGAGACAGACACGCAACCCAGGGTTCCAGCCTGCGGAAATGAAGCCTCATAACCTCTGGTGGTAAAAACCTGTGGGGGCTGTGGCAATGGAAGACACTCCCTGTCTCATAGGAGAGTCTGTTGGAAGGATCCATGGGGTTGAGAACGTACACAAACCCACCCACCCAGGAATCAGCACCAGAAGGGCCCAATTTGCTTTCGGGTGGTGGGGGAAGTGACTGAAAGTGGGTGAGAGCCAAGCAAGTGGCATTATTCTCTCTCCCACCCCTCCCACACGTACAGCGCCACAACACAGCGAAACAAGTTGCCCTGCCCTGGTGAATACCTAAGGCTCCACCCCTTTTAACGTAACACGTGTGCTGAGACAAAGAAATGTGGTCCAAATGAAAGAACACATCATCCCTGGCTGGTGTGACTCAGTGGACTAAGTGCTGGCCTGCGAACTAAAGGGTCACTGGCTCAATTCCCAGTCAGGGCACTTGCCTGGGTTGCGGACCAGGTCCCCAGAAGGGGGTATATAAGAGGCAGCCACACATTCATGTTTCTCTTTTTGTCTCTCCCTTCCCTCTCTCTAAAAATAAATAAATAAAAATCTTTAAAAATTAAAAAAGAAAGAAGCATTTCTAGACTCAGTCTCCTGTAGAAACCTAGCCCCAAATGCCTGGTACAGGCCAAAAGAATTCCAATAGTTAACCTCATACAACGTTTTGAGGCAGATTCATCCAGGTCCAAGGTCTTGTTTACTCCTTGTTCAGGCCTTCTTTGGGCATCTGCTGAGTACTTGCTAGGCTGGGGGCTTCTACAGCTATGTCTCCCGTGACCACTCAGGGTCCTTTCTGTGTGACCAGTAAGTGGTGGTGGCCAGACTTGTGACATCCACAGTCCATCCCTTATTAGCTCAGTTGCCTTTAGGGCTTAGTTATCACCAACCCAGCAGTGGAGGGTGTTAGGTCTCTTCACAGCGGGATTCTCATTTCTCGCTTGAGAGTGTCACAGCTTCTGCCTTGGCCTTCAGGCGTGCTGGAGACTGGCCCCACCCTGGGAGTCTGTCTGTCTGCTCCATGAAGGGTCTGGGGTCTAGGTCTAGGTCTGCTTACTCTTTGGAGAGGAAAGGACTGTCCTCCCTCCCATTTATTGTCATGAACCAGCAGCTGGGAAGGCAGACTCCCCTGGGCTCTTGGTGGTGTGGGCTGGATCCAGGCTGGGTGTGTCATTTCAGCTCAGCGATGTTCACTGACACTCCGTCTTAGCGGCCAGAATGTGGAGAAGAACAAGACATGGTCCTCATTTGGGGTTCGAATGTCTCCTCTTTCTAGCTGTGTGACCTGAGCAGTTGATTGAACTTCCTGAGCCTGAGCTTCCTCAGTGGTGATACAGAAGAAAGGAAAGTACCAACCCTGAGGGGTTATTGTGAGAATTAAATGAGAACATGCAGATAAAGCATTTTAAGCATACATGTAGGCCTGGCGTACAGGTGGGGCTCATGAATAGGGATTATTCGCATCAATAGGATGCTCGGGACATTGGGGTGATCTCGACAAGGTGAAGCTCAGAGGGCTTGCTCAGGTTAAGCAGGGCAACTTCCCTTCTTTCTTTTTATTAAACTGCTGACCCACCGAGTTGCACTTTGTTCAGCTGCTGCTCCTTTACTTTGTTCGTCTTCTTCTACAAGTTTCTCCATTGTCGGGTCAAGAAAGCACAAGGGTCCTCCTACATTTGTTTCCTCTGGGGGCACAGAGCCGCAGTCAAGCTCACAGAATATGGGGAAGCATACTCTGTATTTTTACCCACTGCCTGATTTCTCTCGAACTCCCGACCCGCAGTACCATGTTTCTTTTAGTGGGATTCTGGATTGTTGGGCACGTGGGAGGGAAAGTGCCCCGGTGGGTGAGTGGGCAAGTCGTCCTGCAGAGTCTCCAGGTGTGGCTGTGTGGGTTTCCCGGGATAACTCTGCTCGGCTCGTCTTGCTGCGGGGTGTGGAGAAAGGGCTCGGGTAAAGGGCTGAGCGCAGGGCCGCCAGGGGCCTGGAAAGCCCGCCAGGCAGAACGCTGGTGAGGACCCAAGGTGAGCTGCAGTGGGGCTGTCTTGGGCGGGGCACTGGGCCTGAAACACACCGTGAGTTGGGAATATTAGTGGTTTCTTTCCCGTTATGAGCTTCTTTCTGTGCTGATAGTAAAAAGGAACAACTTGGGTTCAAAGTGACATTAACCATTATGAACCTACAGTGAATCTCTATTGTCTTTTCTGGGGAAATCGAAAAAGCCTTCACTCTTATTTTGATTTTTAAATGTCTAATGAATTTGACAAAGAGATATCATCATACAGTTTTTTTTGTTTGTGTTTTTCCTTTACCTCTTAAACAAAGATATTTGTGTGTGTGTGGGGGGGGTAAAATAGAAGATTTCAGTGATCTTGACCTTCCCCTCTGGCGGACTGGGTCCAGCTGAGTGTGCAGGCGAGATTCCAGCTGAAGAGCCGTCTGAGGTCAGCTCAGTGCAGCCCAGCTGCGGGCGGGGAGACTGCGGGACCAGGACAGGGGGCTGCCTGGGTTCCTGAGCGTCTCTGACCCTGAGACGACGTGAGGATTTTTAACTGCAGTGAAAAGATAACCCTGCCTTTCAAGCACTGAATCTCAAGGTTCAGCTCTTTTCTAGCTTCTCTTTCATCTCTGAAGGGCTGCAGCTGAGGCTCTTTCCCCTTGAACTTCCGTCACCGCTGCAGACGTCATTCACAGGCGAGAGAAAGTCCTTCACATTTATTTGGATTATTGTTGGCAAAGCTGCATTTTTTTTTTAGCATTCATTCCGAATGCCTCTCATAACATTAAAAAAAAATCGGGTGCTCAGAGGTCCTTGATAAGTGGTGTTCTGCTCTGGGCTTGCCAGCTAAGCAGAGGAAAAGTCTTTCTGGAGAAACAATTACGTCATTCACTCAGGAAGGGAGGGGGCACGATTTCCAGCTTCTCCACGTGAACCTCTAATTGCTATCACTGGAAAATGATTGTCTAAGTTTGATTTCTACTTTTGTTTTGCTAAAATCCTTTACCCTCCCAGTTTATGATTGCAATGCCCCCATTAGAGTGCCACATGCTTCACTGGCGAGGTTCCCGGTTCCCAGTAAAATACCACCCGCAGGTAACGCCAGAATTGAATGTGGCTGAAACTGGGAGGGACTCAGGTAGCGAGAACTAGGTTTCTGACACCAGGCAGACCTGCTAGCTCTGGGGGGACCGCACACCCCAGAGCTGTGTGTGGGGGTCCAGTTAGGCGGGAGGTAGTGACCACAAGGTGCTCGGTGGTGTCTGGCCTCTGCATCCTGGTCCATATCCCCTCTCCAGCACCATGTCTCACCACATGCACTTGACTTTGTGCTCCAGCCCCGCTGCCTTTCTTTTAGTTCCTCTAACGTTCAGTCTTCTCCCTGCCTCTGAGTCTTTGCACAAGGTTCATTCAGCTGCACTCCCATCCACCCCTCACTTTCTCATGGGGCCTTCCTCTACTCCACTCCTGCACGTCAGATCCCCTCTTACGGGCCTCTGGGAATCTGTGCTTTTTCTCTCGTGGCATTTAGAGTAGTTAGCAAGTATGTGTTTGTTAGGTTATTAATTTTTGTCTGTCATTCCACGAGGGCCAACATTGTCGCTCTCACTGACCAGTGCAGATAGCAGTGTGCTTGGCGCCCAGAGAGGGTTCAGTGAGCAGGTGTTGAATTTGAGCTAACTGATGCGAAGAAAGAATGGCCTCCTCGGTGGTCACTGTGACGGTACTGACCCCTTGTGTGGAGACTCCTGTGCTGATTCCATGGTGTGACCGCCTCCCTGCTCAAGCCAAGCACGGACTGGCCAGGGTTTGTGGCAGTGTCTTTGTCAGTGGTGGGCTAAATGGGAGAAGGTGATGTTGTAGAGGGAAAACACATTAACTTACTGTATTTTGCCGTGGATAATGCATACTTTTTGCCCAAATTTTTGAGGGAAAAATGAGGATGTGCATTATCCATGGGTCTAATGATTACATACTATGGATATAATAATGGGTATAGTAACCCCGTGTATGATGCACACAAAGTGTGGGTGTGCATTTTACATGGAAAAATTAACCATTTTGTTTAAGATCAATTCCAGGCATTCCTATTAACTCCCTGTGAAGCTTGTTAATTTAAAAGTTTCACAGATGGAGGAGCTACGGCTCAGAAAGATGAGTTAAAAGGGCAAGACCATCTATTTCCCAAATTTCAAATGGGGTGATTCCAAGAGAGAGTGCTTTGATCTCCCGTCTTTCTTACCCACTAACGGTGGTGGTGAAGGACTGGCAGCGCCCTGGGCCTGGGGGGCCGGGCCCAGCACCCCGTCTTGTCAAGCCCACACAGCCTGCCTCTCCTGCCGGGCTCAGAGCCAGATCTTTCAACAGGCTGTCCATCCTCCTCCCAGGACCCGGGAGCTTTCCTGGGCTGCGATCCCCAGAAGGAGGCCCTGAGTGACGGGTCCCTAGGCAAGAGACTTACTGAGGAAAATATCCCAGGAGAAACCAGTGAGCGGGTGGAGAGGCAGGACAGGGAAGGGGAAAGAGCCAAGCAAGCATGATATTTCAGCCGAAGTTTCATCCTCAACTCAGTCCCACCAGGAAACTTAGAGTTTGTCCCCACGCCAAACAAGAGAGCGGGGCTTTCACAGTCCTGCACCAGTTGCCCTCTGCTCTAGCAGCCTCCAGGTCTCCTGAGAGAGACACAGGTGCAGACTGTCGGAGGCCAAAGGACACCGGAGCCAGGGCAGGGGCGCTCGGGAAAGTTCAGGGAACCCAAGGGGATCTGGGAGGGGTGCCGACAACGTCCATTACAATATCATAACCAAAACAGGTAAGAAATCGTGCTCATGTATTCTAGCTGACTCCACATGAAAGCGTGTTTTCTCATTAAATTAATTCTAATATATACTATTTATTTAAGCCTACTCTGTGCCAGGTATTGTGTCAATGCTTTACACATATTATCTCATTTAATTCTTACAATATCCCTGTAATAGTATTATTACAGTTAGGTCCTTATTTTATGGATGAAGAAACTGTGGTTTGAAAGAATTTAAATGACTTGCTCACATTTTCACAGATGGAAGTAACAGAGACTGTAATCAGCCCCAGGTTTGTATGCCTCTAAACTCCGTGGTTTTTTATTTTTACTTTTAAAGCAATAACTTAAAGCAGTCATTACTTACCCATGCACATTCAGGAGGACATGAGTGGACATAGGTGAAGTGATGGAGGTCAGCTTTAACAGAGCATCTTACTACTCTGATGGCTTTGCACAGCCAGCCATTTAGCTGCCCTTTCACTGATAGCCTGGTTGCAGATGAACTGGAAGAACAGGATGGAAGACTTGGGGAGATCAGCTGGATCAGAGACCTGTCCTGAGGTGAGACCCCCCACACTTCCTTCTTCCCTCCCTCCCTGCACAGTCATCAGGGTGGGTCCTTCTGGTGGGTTCTGCCAGCTGGGGCTGAGAATCGCTCTTCACCATCCATGTGGAAAGGAGGCTTGGCTTTTTATAACACTTATGCTTTAAGCTATAATCCAGATTACCCAAGAGAGTTACGGGAATATCGTGTGCATTTTCCTCTGGAGTCCATGGCATGTGTAACTCTGCTGGTTCAGAAGTCCTGGTTCCCAGAAGGGTGTGCTTTCACCAGGAGATGCTAAAGAATGGACTCTATTAAACTTCGAGCTATGGCTGCCACGTAGATACTCCTGGCTTCTCGTGCCAAGATAGCACTAGCCAGGGAAGGAAGGCACCCTTTTGGCAGAAACAGTTGCCTCTGATCATCGGGGGAGGTAAGGCTGCTAGGTACTCATTGCCCTACGCAGTCTGGGGAGTTGGTTGCTATGGCCTACAGATGACTTCCTCCTCAGAAATTGCCTTAGGCTGGTGGAAGCTGCCTCCCCCAAAACTACACCCCTTCTGCCCCTGGGAGCTGCCTCCGACCATTGACTGGTGGATCTGGGGATACGATGTCTGAGCCTCCTTGCTCCAGTATGGAAGAGATTTGAAGGGTCATCCCAGTTCCTGTGGGACTGAATGGGCCTCTGTGGTGGCCGCATCACAGTTCAAGGACCCAGTTCTGGTCCCTCACAGGTGCTGTTCATGCCCAATAAATCAGCCACATGGGAATCTGCACCTCAGGTCCTGATTCCCAGGGAACACTGGCTAAGCAAGACGGCCCAGGGACTTGTCACCAACAGCTGAAACTAGAGCCAGCATTTAGAAGAAAGATCTGTGCCACAGATAAGAGTCTGAAGACAACAGCGAAACTGTGGTTGGTTGAGGTCGCTCTGGGAGAATGATGAATTCTGATAAAGAAAAGGAGGATATCTATTGTATTAGAATAGAAGCAATTGTAGTAGGTGGATCTATGAATGTTACTATGAATCTAATCTGTTTAATGGATCTATTAGTGTTTGGTATTTGATAAGAGGCTTTGTAAAAAGGAGGGAGGTTGTCTTGTAGATAGTACTTCCCAATCTTTAAAGTTAGGTTGAAATGTTCAGTTCGCCAAGATAATGAAGAAGCTAAAGAAAATTTGAATCACTGTGACTCTCAGGGTCATATAAACAAGCAACACACTTGAAGTGGGGCCAGATTGGACAGAGACCTTTACAATAGAGCGTAGAGGTAGCTGCTGGGCCCCGGGTTATCAGTTTCAGAGATCCTCTTCTAAAGGATATTAGAATGAGAGGAGTCAAATGTAAATACATCAAACAATAATTAGGGAAGGAAAGCATTTGGCCTGGCTGGCTCCACGCTGAAGAAGAGCCTGGAATGGATTTGGGAGGATGACGAGATCACAGGGGTGGTGGTCTTGGAGCTGTAAGCAAAGGAAAGGGTTGAGTTTTCATGCTCAGAACTTCTTCTGTGCTGTAAGCCGTCCTGTCTCCTGCTGGCTTAGTGTCAGTAACACCAGGAAGAATGTTTTTGAGTATCTGTGTCACCATATTTTTTTATGTGGTCATCGTCGTTGCATAGGGTGTTGCATTGCTGCAAGACTGAGAGAATGTGGAGATCGTTTTCCTGATGTGGTAGCTTCTGTGGATTGTTTCGGGTCAATCACAGTGGTTGTCTCCCTGCCCCTTGTTGCCACTAAGGAGGGCTGAGCCTTCCCAGTGGAGTGAGGATAGAGCCTTCCCAGTGGAGTGAGGATGGGCAAATAAGAGTCAATGGAACGCATGTAGGGTGAAAAGAGAAGAAGTTCTAATTTCCCTTATGGATCCTTAACAACACTTAAAACGTAAAAGCTTTCTCCCTGATGAGAACACCTCTTGCCTTAGACCTAGTTTCCCATGAAAACAATCTTATATTTTCACTTTTCAGTGAATTTTGTTGCAAAACCTTCTAGTTCTCTTTAGACTATGTTCAACTTCTAGTACTTCCAAATTTGTAAGTTCATAGCTTTGTTGAGAAACCCTGGGTAAATGGAAATATACCATATTTTTTTAACTATGAGATGCACCTTTCCCCCCAAATTTGGGAGGAAAAGGGTGGAGCATCTTGTAGTCTGAACATAGCTTACCTGGCTCGCTGTGGGGTGTGGGGTGGGCAGTGTGGCAGGGTCACAGGTTATTAAATATTTTACCACATGTTTTTACTTGTAATTTTTTTCCTATTTTCCTCTTCTAAAACCTAGGTGCATCTTATGGTCTGGTGTGTCTTATAGTCCTAAAAATATGGTACTCACATGCTGCTTCCGCATCTTCTTGGGAGTCAAGACCCCCTCCCCCACCTCCTTGCCAAAAACCATTTTGCTAGCATTAAATATCTCTAGCTCTGATAGAATTCATCAGTTTAATAATGCTGAAATACAAATGTCCCTGTTCCAAAGGAAAACATTACAAAAAAGTTTAAGATTTCTGCGTTAGACAGGGGTATGTATGGGGTTTGGTTGGAACCTTCCTGTTCACAAAGTCTGGATTTCTACCTGCTAGGTGTTCTCCTGGAAAGACAGAGGCAGGGACCGAGATGGCAATTTTTCACACAATATCAGACTCAGGTTACATTTCTGCCCTGCTGATTCCACGTGGCTATTCTCAGCTGTTCATTCTTTCCTTTCCTGTTTCCTTTTTTAAAAAAATATTTTATTAATTCTAGCCATTACAGTTGTTCTATTTCCCCCCTTCATTCCCCTCCACCCTGCACACCCCCTCCCCCACCATTCCCCCCTTTAGTTTATGACCACGTGTCTCAAGTTCTTTAGATTTTATATTTCCCATACTATTCTTGCCCTCCCCCCTATCTATTTTCTACCTACTGTCTATGCTACTTATTTTCTGTACCTTCTCCCCCCTTCTCCTCCTCCCACTCCCCTGTTGCTAACCCTCCATGTGATCTTCATTTCTATGTTTCTGCTCCTGATATAGCTGTCCTCTTAGTTTGCTTTTGTTTTAGGTGTGGTTGTTAATAACTGTGAGTTTGCTGTCCTTTCACTGTTCATATTTTTTATCTTTTTTTCTTTGACAAGTCCCTTTAACATTTCATATAATAAGGGCTTGATGATGATGAACTTCTTGAATTTGATCTTATCTGAGAAGCACTTTATCTGCCCTTCCATTCTAAATGAAAGCTTAGCTGGATAGATCAATCTTGGATGTAGGTCTTTGGATTTCATGACTTAGAATACTTCTTTCCAGCCCCTTCTTGCCTGTAAGGTCTCTTTTGAGAAATCCGCTGACAGTCTGATGGGAACTCCTTTGTAGGTGACTGTCCCCTTATCTCTTGCTGCTTCTGGGATTCTCTCCTTCATTTTAATCTTGTCTAATGTAACGATGATGTGCCTTGGTGTGTTCCTTCTTGGGTCCATCTTCTTTGGGACTCTCTGAGCTTCCTGGATTTCCTGGAAGTCTATTTTCTTTGCCAGATTGGGGAAGTTCTCCTTTATTATTTGTTCAAATAAGTTTTCCACTTGTTGCCCTTCCTCTTCTCCTTCTGCTACCCCTATAATTCAGATGTTGGAATGTTTAAAGATGTCCTGAAGGTTCCTAAGCCTCTCCTCATTTTTTGGAATTCTTGTTTCTTCATCCTTTTCTGTTTGGTCATTTTTTTCTTTTTCTTTTTTTTTTTTTAGATTTTATTTATTTATTTTTAGAGAGAGGGGAAGAGAAGGAGAGATAGGAAGAGAAACATCAATGTGTGGTTGCCTCTCGCACGTCCCCCACTGGGAACTGTCCTGTAACCCAGGCATGTGCCCTGACTGGGAACTGAACCTCAATCCTCTGGTTCGCAGGCCCGCACTCAATCCACTGAGCCACACCAGCCAGGGCTGGTCATTTTTTTCTTCCTTCTGGTCCACTCCCTTGATTTGAGTCCCAGTTTCCTTTCTATCACTATTGGTTTCCTGTGCATTTCCATTTATTTCAATTAGTTTAGCCTTCATTTGTTCCTCTAATTTGTGACTGAAATCAACCAGTTCTATGAGCATCCTGATCACCAGTGTTTTGAACTGTGCATCTGAAAGTTTAGCTATTTCTTGGTCGCTTAGATTTATGGGCTCTGGGGCTCTGAGTTGTTCTTGAGCCATGTTTTGATCTGTTCGTACCTGTTACGTATGAGGAGAGGAGCTTTAGTTGTTCACCAGGGCGAGGCCACCCAGGTCGCTGGTTTGTGACGCTGTATATGGGGGCGGGGTCAGAGAGGGACAATGGCAGTCCCCTCTGCCTCTTTCTGCCACTGGGTCCTGTGATGTCTGTCTCACTGCTAGCTCCTTCACTGGTTTATATGCGTGCGAATGTGTGACCACGATCAGCCCTCAGTGGGTTCACTGCCTTGTGCCCTCAGTGGGCCCAGTGCCTTGCGCCCTCAGTGGGTCCGCCCACTTCTCCACATCTGGGATCTGCCCACAGCTGCTGGTGTGAGCACCCGGGTGGGTCTGGTGGATCTTTCCTGTCTGACCCTGCTCTGCTGCTGGCTCTGCCCCTCTTACCGGTTTGGCTGAAGGGTTCATTGTTGTCAGACTTCCGTGTAGTTCAATTTTCTGTGGTTTGGCTACGTTTTTGTTGCTAAAACTTTGTTGTTTTTAAACTTGGTTGTGCGAGAAGGTACAGCACAGTGCTTCCACCTACGCCTCCATCTTGGCGGAAGTCTCTCCTGTTTCCTTTTATTTGTCTCTGATTATTTACCAGCCCCTTATCTCATTCTTTCCCCCAATTTCTGCCTTTGTCTCTATTCTTGGGGCTTTCTGCTTAACTGTTGTTGTTGCATATGCTGCTGGCTTTGGTCCATCTTTGCTTATGTAAATGAAGTCTATTTGAAAGTTTAAAATGATTTTTAATTTTTAATATTAGAATTAAAGTGTATAGTTCTGGGAACATAGGAGATAAGATTCCAAGAAGCAATACAAGGGGCCTCAGGGGACCACATATGAGCAAGGGGTCTCTGGGGTCATGAATTACAACTATTGCCAGACACTTCAATCTAAAACTTGCTACCTCAGTGCTTTTAAATAGCTAGCTTTTTGCTTGATTTTAGTGTTTACTTACAGGTATATAACAATGCTTTTTCTTTAGGAACAGATTAGTGCTGTTATTAAAGATGAATTTATTTTTTAGAATAGCAAGATCGTCTACCTCCCATAGTCAGAATGGTATTTTACAAATGCTGTCTCCCTTGGGGAGAAAACACCACCTTTTCCTTAAGGAAGACAGTCCCAACCCAAATCCAGTTGCTCCATCTAGCTAAAAGGCCAAGGTCTCCAGGTGATTCACAGCACGTTCTCTTAGTTCAAATAAACTCTGACTTGGTCTGATAAATTAAAGAGATAAGATACTTGCCCTCTACCCCCATATATAATTATAGAGCTCTTTCATACTCCCATTTGGAAGGGGAAAGAATAGCAGATTTAAGGCAGCCATTGGTCTACAGCAGTTCAAAAATCCCACTGCACAGATTTTGCGATGGCCTTACTAAGGGAGTGAGGATTTTACCCTGATTAGACCCCATGCTTTTTGGGTGATGTGTGCCTCTGAAGGCTTGGTTTTCCTTACCTGACGAAATTTTTTTTGAGCAGTTGAGTAATGTGATTGTAGTTGCACTTTGGGAATTGCCTTTGGGTCAGAGAGACAAGCAAGGGAGTTATTGTAGAAATCCAAGAGATAGATAATTAGCTTTGGCTTGTGTGGCCCAGTGGGGTGAGTGCCACTGGCTTGCGAACCAAAAGGTTAATGGTTCGATTCCCAGTCAGGGCACATGCCTGAGTTGTGGGCCAGGTTGCCAGTGGGGGGCTCGCAAGAGGCACATCGATGTTTACCTTTCTTCCTCCCTCCTTTCCTTTCTCTAAAAAAAATAAGTACAATCTTAAAAAAAGAAAAGAGATGGATAATTATCCCCTGAACAAGTGTGGTGGGCAGGCAGAAAGGGAGGAAGTGAGGAATGTGAGAGGCATGTTTGGAGGGTACATTCAAAGAGCTCGCGAGCTGGCTGGGTGCAGATGGAGACAGCGAGAGGAAAGGAGCTCCGAGTATGAGACCTTCCTCCTAGGTGACAAGGAGAAAGGTGGTGAGGTGGGGAACTCAAGAGCAGGTGCTGGCTTTGGGGAGGACGAGGTTGGTTTTGGCCATTATTTTGCACCTTTCACACTCACTCATGGAAATGAATGCATGTCCTAACTTCATTAACACATAGGACATTCCTGGTTATAATCTCAGTGAAAAATATTTTTCAGAGAACTTTAAATGAATGCATGTTATGTTTGACCATTGATCAATTACTCCTTGAACATTGTAAGTTGCTAATATTATGCTTGGTGTCAAAACAGTCATGCTGTTATTAGAACACCTTACGTGTGTTCCTCCTGGGAAAGGTTTTCTTGTTCCCAGACTTACTCGAGCTCCTCTAGGAAAAATGACCTCTGCTTTTGATAGGAGCCCACACCATTGTTGAGCAGTTCTGGTTGTTAATGACATCAATTTTATATTGAGCTGAAAATTGTCCTGAAATTTGTACTCAGTGCCCGGTATTCAGAAATACACAGGACAGGTTGGTATTTTAGAGTCTGGAAGGCAGCAGCTATGCCTTCTTTTTTCTTTGAGTTAAATAACTCTTGTTTCTCCTACCCTTGCTTTTATGTGATTCAATTTAGAGGACCTTTCATTCCCAGGCTGCTGCTTGAGGCCCCTGCAGGGACTCTGCCTCACAGCCCGGGAGCTGGTGGCCCTGTAGGTCCTGATGGTGACAGAGGGTGCATATGCTTTCACGTGACCTGAAGGCCTCTCTGCCCTATGAACATCTGGTCAGGAATCTCTGATGAAGGAAACCTTGATTTTAAGAGACCTTTAGCTATAAACCTCCCCTTAGAAGGGGACCCTGAGCTGAGCTCAGAACACATTTCTTTTTTTTTTCTATTGTTTTTTTTTTTACTGTTTTTAAAAAATATTTTATTTCTTAAAAAAAAATTTTTTTTTTGAGAGAGAGGGGAAGGGAGGGAGAAAGAGAGGGAGAGAAACATCAGTGGTTGCTTTCACATGGCCCCCAGTGGAACCTGGCCTGCCACCCAGGCATGTGCTCTGACTGGGAATCGAACAGCGACCCTTTGGTTCACAGCCCGAGCTCAATCCACTGAGCTACACCAGCCAGGGCAGAAACACATTTCTATCACCCTCCTTTGCTTATAGTGCAGTAGATGAATGTCTATAGCAGTAGCCCACTGGGTAGGTATTTCTTCATTTCATCTTCCTAAAGGGAGGGCATTTGTTCAAACCTACATCCTTCCTTCACACACTCATGTGCTTCAGGAAAAGCTGTCTCCATTTCCAGCCCTAGGGGCAGATCTTCGCCAGTCTGTGAATATGCCGGGAATTCCAATCCTCCTGCCCGATGCTCTAGGGTGGGGGTGTAAACCCCTTCAGGTTAAAGAGATAGGAGAGCAGATTTCTGAGGGACACGGGCTTCTGGGAGATGTTTCCTCACTGCCACGTGGGAGCCACCAGGACAAATGACACCTTTCTGCCTATGGATTTTACTGTGTCTGGATGTGAAGCCTGGAACTCTTAGAGGCATCTGGGAGGAGGGTGAAGCCAGCACGTGCAGAAGGACAAAGCCAAGTGAACCACAGGAATTAGATGGCCAGCACATTTTATTGTCATCTGTGGTAGTTTCAGTGCGAGTTTTCAGTTACCAGCCGCTGAAGGTATCCTAACTGATATGGGGACTCTTAAAATGAGGCACTTTGGAGAGAAAATGGTGCCAGAATGATAGAGACATCACCCCTGATATTGTATTTACTGTACTTCTGGAAATGAGGATGCACCCTAAGATTTATGTATTTATTTACTCACTCTACCTCATATTTGGCCACATATTGACCTTGTGAATGACTAAGACCTTCAGGTCTTTTTTCTCCACAAATTCCATTTTATGTGAGACTAAGTTTCCTGAAAACCCCTTTTTTCTTATGATGTAACACAAGGGCAATGGTCGATGGCAGCCAAACCGCTGACTGGTCAGTGAATCTTCTGCAAGAGAACCTTATTTATGGCATTCTGCATGCAAGCTGCCAGCGGAGATGGGTCATTGGTCACTCACGGAAATTTCTCTAGCTGACTGTGCATATGTGGACATGGCCCCGTGGCTGCCCAAAATGCCTCTGGACTGAATACCTTTGGGTTTGGCCAACCGTGAACTTGGCAGAGAATGGCAGGCCTTCCTCCTCACTTCACTCCCTCACCCAAACAGTCATGCTATGCCCATCTTGGACAGGTGCCAGCTCTCCTACTCTTCCTAGTGTCCACTCAACATGAACATTTTCCTCTTTCCTACACAGACTGTCAATTTGAGCACATTTCAGAGGTGTGTCCTTTTCCATCTCGCTGGCTTCCCCTCTGAAGTGAGCTCAGGTTCATCTGGGCTTGAGTATAAACCCATCCCTTGAACTGATTCTTCTCTTAGGCAAGTGTCTTGGTGCTCTGATACATGGTTACCAAATGCATTTCCTTGTGTGTGAAGTCAATGAAAAGATGTACAGAAATGTCAAATCCTTGACACCTTGCCTTTTCTAATAATAAGCTGTCAGCTGCCAAAGACAGAAACTTCACATTTCTCCCTGCTCCCAGACCAGAAATTGGGCTTTAATGGTTTTGCAGGAAATTCAAATAATCACTTTTTCAGATGCTTGCTATTATGTAACCTCAGGTAGCAGTGAGAATTTTCATGCAGAATCCTTCAGCTAAAGCAGTGAAGAAATTCAATAGCCCTTGGGCTGACAGCCAGTTCTTATAACCCTTATCAGTCATCTCTTCTGCCTCAGAGCCTGTGTCCCCTCTGTGAGGCTTCTGCATGTGCAGCTGTGTCATTCCTCAAAGAGGGACTCCTGGAGCCAGTGCCCATTTTGGAAAGATCAATTAATCAAGTCTGTATGTGTTGTATTTGAGGCGCCACGGGTACAGCCAGCTTCAGGGGACCAACAGACATGGGGCTAACTTGTCTTTTCTAGGTGTTTGGCACCATGTGCTTGGCATTATTATATATTACTCTTTGACCGTTTACTAATATTTTACAGGTCAACTATTTGTGGATCTCTGGCTGTATAAAACAAAGGAAAATTTAATTGAGGTGGGAAGAAATTCAGGTTATTTGTTTTCTAGTCGTACTTATACGAAGAGAAAATTTTATGATGAACAATTGCCTTTGCATAATAATGAGGGTTTGGGACTTGTACCATGGGATGAGAGTTTCTGAAGGCAGCAGGTAGAATGAGATGATGATGTAGGCCCTCTCCCTGCCCAAGTTACTGGTATTAAATACAGTATTTCATGGCGAAGGGACACTGCATAGAGCTGAGCTGTCTGTGTGGAGAGGGGAGAGGTTGCCTTAGTCTAGAAGGCCAGTTTCAAAAGACCAAACTTTCAATTCCTTTGTGCCGGGGTCATGGTAAAGGGGAAGGCAAGGCACTGCACAGACTCAGTCTGCCAAGCCATCCACTCCTCTTGTTTTTGGAACCTTTCTTCCCATGTCCAAACTGGCACAGGCTCTGATTTCACCCTCACAAGCATTGGAGAGAGTGATCTTCCAGGGCCGTGGTAAACGCCTTCATTCTCTCTTGAAGGAAGGCATTTACCGTGGCCCTGAAGGATCATACTCTCACCTGACCGGAGTTCATTTTCCCAGTGACTTTCAAGCCCAGGACTGGAATGGGTGCTGGTGCCCTGGATGGCAATGTGGCAGTCAGTTCATGACCAAACTGTCAACGCACACATACGCATCCTTCACGCTCACCTGTCAGTCCAGCCTCTGACATTCAGACGGGAGCAAACCCCTTGCCACCAATGCGCAGCATGGGCCTCGTTTGAAAGGTGATTCATTTGCTGTCCTTTCACGTTGTCTAAGGCCTCATTAGTGTGATATTTATTCCTCTGACAGATAATCCAAGACAGAGAAACCTTGAAATAAATATTAATTTCTGGGTACAAAAGCACCATGTGCTCATTATAAAACCCCAAATATCCCAGACATCTGTAATAGAGAAAATGAAAATTCCCTGTAATACGCCTAACTCCACTCCCAAGAGCCCCATGTTTGGTCCTCCCTGCCAGTGCCTGCACCGGCTCCCACTGTGTGAGAGGCTGGTGGATGTGCGAGAGGTGACCTGAGGTCGCAGAGGAGTGGACATGTTGTATTTTCACATTCTGCATCATTTTCCAGAAAAGCGCTCACATATTGAAGTCAGGATTTCATGGCTTTTATCACTTTTCTATTATAATGCTTTCATTTATATAAAATGATTGGTTGAATTTTAAGAAACAAGTAAATAATAGCAAAAGTGGAATAGAATAGGGTATAGAATATGAAAACAATTGTGAAGGTAGTACCCTAACACAGCACTGAGACTAAAAGATTTTTACAAATAATTATTAAGTAAAATAATTTTATAGTGTCATTATATAATAATTATTTTATAGTATTATTCTGGGTTTTTTTTTTTACATAACTGTATTGGGCATGTTTCTGTCTCAGAAAATATTCATTCTGGTTATTTTAAGGAGTATATAGAATTCTATTCATAGATGCACCAAAAATTATTTACCTAGCAACATCTGATGGTCATATAGTTATTCCCAATTTTTTTCTGTTGGGAACATGTATTTTGTGCAGGATTAGTTCTTAGCAATGAGAATGACAGAGTAAAGGGTATGAACATTTATTATTTTTTTGGATATTGTCACTTTTCTTCCAAAGGTGCTATGTGAATTCACACTCCCACCAACAATACAAGAATGCTTTGACCAGTCTTTTTAATCCTTGTCAGATTGGAATCCTTGAGCTGCTTATGAGGGCAGTTCTATTTATTTCGTTACTTGCTAGTTTACAAGCTTTGCCTGTTTTGCTTTTAGGTAGTTCAAGGTTTTTTTTTTTATATCCCTCAGTAGAGTTTTATAGTTTTCTTCATAAAACTCCAGTATATTGTTATACTTAGTCCCAACAAACTCCTTTAAATGTCTCTGAGCACTCTGTAGATCATTGTCAATTCGGAGGAACTAGAGAAGGCCTCCACAGAAACCAGATGGTTCTCCCTGGATGAATTTATCTTGCTATCATTAACATATTTGAATAGATGGGTCTCGAAATGCCTGCAGTTTTTGAAGTCCAGAATCATGAATTTATCAACATACAGAAAGGTGTCAGGTCTCTAGAACTGCTTTTTTCAAACTCCATTTGCAAGACTATGGAATCAACTATAGCATCAAATTTTAAAAAACACCTATAATAAAAAGTAAGAATGACTACATAAACAGTAAATAAGATATACATGCAAACATTTATTGAGCACTTACTATACACCAGTCTCTGCTAAATGCAGAAGATACAAAAATGACTAAGCGGTGGCTCAATTTTCAAAGAGCTAATACTCTAGGAGGAAGAGGGGCACATTTATACACACAGTAAAATGCTAAAAGCGTTCTGATATGATGGGGCTACAACACAGGGAGGAATTTGTTCTACCTGTGGTGAGTTGAAAGATGATCAGGAAGGCTTCAGGGAAGAGGTGTGTCTGGGGTGGGGTGCTGGGTTGGAAGGAAACCCCTGAACAAAGGCAGGGCTGTGTGCAGGACACGGTGGTTCCAGGGGGCCTCTGGGGCTTCTGCAGGACTGGGGAATGGCTGGGCTCCTGGGGAACTAGCTAGAGTCAGACTGTGGAGGGGCTTTCATGGCATCAATGGGTTTGGAGTGTTTTGTGCAGCAATGTGGGGGCACTGAGGGCATTACACAGGACAGTAATGCCGGGGGATATGTGGGCTTTAGTGGGCCTGTCCTGGGTTCAGAGAACGGAATGCCATCAGAATGTCACATGGATGGGAGGTGGGGATTCGGAGGTGAGAGAGGGAGCAGAGCCGAGTCTGTGCCCGCCTGGGTGATAATTGCATGACCCTGTTTAAGGAAGTGGGGAAGGGAGCCAATTTTGAGAAAAAGATAGTAAGGTCCCCCTGCTGGACTCAGTGTCAGGGGCCCCGGAGAAATCCAGAAGTCGGCTCTGTGTGCCCGGCTCACATACTCACTCATATGTAGTGACTATTTATTAAGTGTATCTATGTGTCCTGTGTTTTAGATGAAATGAGGCGCTTCCAGAAGCTTCTGCCACCTACTTACAGACAATTGCTTTGCTACCTTGAGCCATTCCTGGGGTGGCTAATTTTTCATTTTTTGAAATATATTCTCAACCCTGTATGACTACTTTGCTCTATCCGTGCACTGACCAGCCACATAGTTACAGAAGAAATAGGGAGTAAAGTTATTTATTAAATGACAATATTTTTACATCAGAATTTCATATTTTCAGTTGTTTGTGTCAGAAATAGCATCTGGAATATACATGCATATTTTCACTAAATGGCTTTCATTCCAGACTATTATAAACTATACTATACATTTTCAGAGTTGATCTGTGTTAAGAAGTATCATAAAAAGCACACCTCTACCTAAACATCTAAGGAAAACTCATGTGTTATTTTTATTAAAAAAAACAGCGTTAATAATGACAAACCTTGCCACTGCTTTCGTGCCTTTTACGTACCTGGGCTGTCAAGGGCACCATGCGGGGTTCACATGCCTTCGTTGCTTCACGCACACGATGACCCTGTGGCACATGTATTATTATTTACACTCTGATGGAGGAGGTGTTCATACCTTTCCAGAAGAGTTTTCCTAAAAGCTATTGTGGGCTCGTCTTCCTCTGGGCTTCCCTTAAGCACTGGTTTCCCGGGGCATCTTCCTTTTCTCTCTGTATGTACCTGAGCCATTTCATTTGCTATATGCCTTCACTTACCACACACGTGCCAATGATCCTTATATCCATACATTCTGCCCAGGTCTCTGTTCCAAGCTCCAGACAAGTTAGCCCCATGTCCATTGGTCCTCAGAAGTTGGCTGTGTCCTTGGTGCCTCAAATGTAACCTATCCAAACTGGAACTGTTTGGGCTTTCCAAAATATGCTCCAGGAGTCCTTCTTCGAGGAATGGCACAGCTGCATGTGCAGAAACCTGGAAGTTACTCTTCCGTCTCCTTGCTAACTCCTCACATTCAACCTGTCTCCAGGGTCAGCCGATTCCAGTGCCTAACGTTCTTGCACGCACAACCTCTCCTCTGTTTCTGCTCTGCCACGACCTTAGTTTGGGCCCTTAACATTTAGAGTCTTGTTTATGGCAACAGCCTCCCAACGGACCTCTTTCCCTGGGTCTCCTTTTTCTTCTACCCTTTTTCTCCTACAGACCTTTGAGATCAAGCTTTCTAAATGAAAAACTCTGATTCTGTTCTTTTTCTCTTGTTCGTGCTGTCCAAAAGTTATCTATGATCTTCAAAATTCATTGCACACACCATAGGATAAGAAGTAAGGCCTTATTTTCGCCTTATTTTCTGCCAAGCTCTTTTCTCCCCACCACTTTTAAATCACCCGGGCCTTCCTGAGCATCCCTATCCTGCTGTGCAACCTTGTCATTGGAGCCCGTACATTCTGCCCTCCACGTCTGGACCGTTCTCGTGTCCCTAATGGCTGCCTAGCTCTCTCTCCTCCTTTTGCACTCTGCCCAGGCCATGTTTCTGCTGGGAAGCCTCTCTCTTTGTGTGACATGAGGTGCCCTTCTGTGCTCTTGAGCTCCTCCTGCTTCCCACCATTGGAGTACCCACCGGATCTCCTGAAATGATTATACGTCCTGCCATGCTCTGAATGCCATGAAGGCAGAGAGGGGGTAGATCTTGTTGACCATTGCAGCCCCAGCGCCCATTTGATTTCCTGGCATAATATGCTAGGTGCTTGATAATTACTGAATAAGTGTATTAATGAATGCATGAGTGAATCCAATAGCTCAGGTTAAAGCCAGATTAACCTTCCTTTGAAGCCCATATTCTTTCTATTCCCTGCTTGACTTACGTAGAATCTCCTACTGTACAGTTTTGCTGCGGACATAATAACGGCAGAGGTGGGTGGGATGGGATGGTATTACACTGAGAATGCAGCAAGGCAGCTTGACCAGATTTTAGATGATGTTGCATTCCACTTGGTAAAGAAGAACTGGGTATCGTAAACCCAGATGCAAATCTTTCACAGGAACCACATCTGGACCTTGCCTCTGGGCTCTTGGATATAGAGTCATTTAAATACTTTCAGGACAGTTGTAAAAGGACTTAGAATATAAAAAGTAATGCCAGGAGCCCATTTCATAAAGTAAAAGCAAATAATGCTTATTAGAAAGTGAAACTCATGTGAGCAGCCCTGGAGATGGACTAGAAATTAGTGTTGCAGCTGCATTTTGAACCAATTATAAGCTAGAAATAGAAAGCAGAGGAGGAGCTGCCGAGAGACTATCATAATAATCCAAGCGTGAGTTCCCCAGAGCGGGGGACTGATTTTTTTCAGAGGAACGAGTAGCTGTTTCTGACTTCAGTAAACTGGATGATGCTCAGCTTCTGATACGCCATCTTCCAGGACAAATTGGCACCGACAAGTAATCACTGTTTTTTCTCTAACTCCATCAGGAACTCTTCCCTTTATTGGATCTCCTCTTGCTCTTTTTCCTCTCTCCCAGCCCAATACACTTTATACAGAAAACTCAGGCACTGGTATTTATTTATCTTGTCTGGCCCTGTAAAGTGCTTCTTTATTTTTGCAGCCAGCTTGGCCTTAGACAAATTTGTTCAGTGGAGAAAGTAAGCTGCTTAGGCATAGACCCTTTTTATTTGTCTCATTGTATCCTCAGTGCCTAGTGCAGTGTTAAAACCGAAGCAAACGGTTACTCCCAGAGAGCTTGTTTAAAAACAAGAGGTTAAACTAACAAGTTAGGATGAAATGAGTAATTCAGTCACAATATTTGGAATTTGTGCACACAGGCAAAACATGGCCTTCCACAGCCTGGAGGCTTCGTGAGGTATTCAGGTAGAGGCCAGATACCCACCTGTCAGGGACTGTGGACATGGGATTACCTTGTTTTATTATTATTGAGAAAATAGTGTTAACAAGATAAAAAATGTTGCCTGCCTTTGTACTTGTGTTCTTGGGCTTCCTCCTGTTTGGGTGGAACAGGTTTTCTGCTTCCATCACAAGTCAATCCACTGACTTTAGCTCTAGGTCCCATCCCCTCGTTAACCCCTCACCTTCCCGGCTGTTGCAACTTCAGGTGCCTCTCAGTCTTCTGCCAGCTTGCCTCTCAACGTCTCTGTTTCCCTATGGAGCCAAACTTTTCCAAAGAAATGTCTACTTTCTCCATGTTCTTATTTTTCCATCAGACACTGACCCATTTCTAATCTGGACTCTCGTTGGACTCCAGGCCGCGATTGACATCGGTTACCACTCCTGTCTCCCTGTGGTATTTTTGTGTTTGTTATCTTCTGCTGTATAACCAGTTACCCCAACTTAGTGGCTTAAAATAACAAGCATTTATTATCTCACACAGTTTCTAAGGATCAGGAATCTCAGTGGCTTAGCTGGGGAATTTTGGCTTAGGGTCTCTCAGGAGGTAGGGCAGGGGCGTCAAACTCATTTTCACTGGGGGCTGCATCAGCCTCACGGTTGCCTTCAAAGGGCAGAAGGTAATTTTAGGGCTGTATAAGTGTAACTACTCTAAGTGAGAGCTCGGCGCTGCTGTTGGGTAGAAACAAGGTACTGGGTTGGATAACGTAGAGGGCTGGACACGTCCCGCAGGCCTTGTGTTTGCCACCCGTGTGGTAGGAGCTACATTTATCTGAAGGTTTGATGAGGCGAGAGGACTCACCTCCAAGATGGCTCACTCACATGGCTATTGAGTGGAGGCCTTAGATTTTTAACCTGTGGGTCCGTCCATAGGACTACCTGGCTGTGGCTCCCCTCAGAGTGAGTGGTCTGAGATGTCATGACTTAGTCTCTGATGTCTTACAATGTCAAATTTTGCTTCATTTCATTCAGAAGTGAATCACTGAGTCCAGTCCATGATTAAGGGTAAGAGAAGGATATGGAATTTGTAGATATATTTTTAAAACCATTTCACTCTTGAGTCTTGATTTTGCTTATGTTGCTCTCTCCTGGTTTTCCTCTGACTTTACTGGCTGGTTTTCTGCTAGGCTAGCCCATTTCCATCTCTGCCCTGTCCTCATAATGTTAAGAGTTTATCAAGATTCAGTTCTAGGCTCTCATCTTCTCCCTTTTTCTTTCTTCCTCTTTTCCCTTTATGCACTCTAATTCTCCTAGTAACTCCACATATTATCTATTATATATAGATAGTAACCCGTGTCTTTCAGCCCTGAGCTCGCTTTAAATATTTATACTTATATATCTGTTTACTTCGCCACTGCAGTTGGAGAGATTTTACATCCCCAAAACTTAACTCTTGGTTTTCAGAATCTGCTTCATTACTTCCTTCCATCTCTGTAAGTACTTTAACCCACTGTTGCTGAAGCCAGAAATCTGAGAGCAATTTTTTCCTCCCTTTTGTTACCACTGCTACATATCTATATTCTGCCGTTTGGACAGAATATATTCTTTTAAGATTTTATTTCTTTCATCTCTCTTCTTATCCTTCATTTACCCTTCATCCTTCTTCTCTTCCTCAAATAATAAAGAAAATTTAAAAGATATTTGAGGACCTAAACAATTATTTTTCCATTCCTTTTCAGTTTTTATTGTGTGCTTTACTTCATGATTTCTTTGTCACGGTTTACACATAATGTATTGTTTTACATGGTTAAAAACAAGGGAAATGGCTGATTGTAGGGTAGGTGTCATTTCTTCATCTCTCACCTCTGCTTTGATTCTCTTGGTTCTAATCTCGGACAGGCTCTTTCCATGCGTGCATGGCTCACAGAAGCTCTAGACTTAGTCCTCCTTACCTATGTAAAAAGCAGCTTGCTTTTGTTGCACTATGGTCCTTTGGGGTTCCATTACATTAAAAATATTATTGATCATTTTTAGTGAGATTCTACTGATGAGAGACTTGCTCAATTTTAGTTTATCTAGAAAATATTGAGTCATTTACTGATCGACAGTTTTGGAATATTATTCCACTGGTTTCTACTTTCCATTGTTACTGTCTGGAAGTCAGCTGTTAGGCTAATTGTGTCATCTCTTGGGTAATCTGTCTTTTCTCTCTGGTTGCCTTTTAGGATTTTTGTTTTTGTTTCCTGCATTTCCACTGTGATGAGGAATAAGGAGGGAAATAAATGGGTGAGTCAACCAGTGGGTGTAAATTTAGGTTAGAAGAAGTAACAAAGTCAGGGAGAAATTTATTCCAGCATGTATCATGCATAAACCTTGACCTTAACGGTGCTTAAATTTTCTGAGATGATGGAATGAATTATTGGAGGTGATAGAAACAGATATTTAGCTTGATTAGGAACTAGTAATGAATTTTTAAAATTATGTTCGAGTGTCATTTTTAGGACACTACTAACACTGTTTTAATTGTATTGCCCAAATTTGTGTTGTTTGTTACTTGACTCTAATTTGCATTATTTACATAAGGGGTGTAACTTTTTCATTCCTTGAGATCCTTATGAATAGATTTTGATATTGACAATACCATGAGGTAGTACTGAGCTGTTTATCCTAATATTTCAGGGTAACTTTAATATTTCAGATTGGATTAGAAAGTAATTTCATCCAGTCTTCTCCCTAAGTTTCAAGGCATCACTAGATAATTTCTTTCTTAAATGTCTATAAAAAACTATTCCTGGTTTTCCATAACTTTCAATAGATCTCCTAATATCTTATTTTTTTACTGTGTACCCTCTTTTAAACTGTTATCAGTAAAAATAATTATGTTCATGTCACTCTTATATTAGCCTTTTATCTATTTAAAGTAAATTACTAAGTTTCCCTTGAGCCTTTTCTTTTCTAGGTTAACTAAGCCCAATTTCTTTATATTTTCCTCAGGGGGGAATGTTTCCTAATAATTTTCATTGTTATTTCCTGGATCTCTTCCAAATTTTCACTGCCACACTTCAGTGGCTGATCCAATAACTGAGCAATTAATTAATTAAAGCTTGACCAATGCTGAGTGGACAGGGAGGCTGACCCACGGTTCTTACTTACATGGCTAATAATAGATCTTGTGGTGTCCCACAAGGCCTGTTCCCAATGAGGGTTAACTAGTTCCAAACATTCAAAAAATGTTATTTCTTTCTTTAGAGCTTCAGAAACACCACCACCATATCAGCTGAGTAATTCAGCATTAAAACAACGACTATTTCTTACAGGAAACCTAAGAGTTTTTGCCAATGAAAGTTAGCACCTTATTTTAGGTTGATCTCCTGGGTTATTCTGGAAACACTGCGTTGCTTTAACTGATGTATATCTAAGATACTTAGGTGCGCCTTTGTTTACTTATTTTAGCTCTTTTCTGTTTTTGTTTTATCTGGAGGCAAATAAAGAAAGAAGGTTATGGCTTCCTTTCTATGCCTGTTTGTTCAGGCTACCCCAGTCTCAATAATGCACTTGGAGCTTTGCAGAGAAGTTATTTTATTTTATTTTTTACTTGAATATTGGGGCTCTGGACAACCTAGAGAAAGAAAACTCCATAGCACCATTTTCTCAGAAGAGAACTCTGAAATGGCTGGGTTAATTCTGTTCCCTCTACACTCACATTTTCTCCATGGAGTGTTAGTCACATCAGCTTCTCAAGGGTGTTAAGAACTGAACAAGGATATAATTTAATTAGCTCTGACTAACCAATGCATTCTGTAGATTGATGACTTTTATTATTTTTTCCAAGCAGCACCATCAAATAACTTTATCTAGTTGATAGAATAATACATATACCCAATGACTTTAGAATGTGCATTTTTTCCCAGTGCCCATGCACTCTTCACCAAGACAGATTATATTCAGGACCATAAAATTAATCACAGCACATTTAAGAAGATCAAAATTATACAAGGGCCCTGGCTGGTGCAGCTCAGTGGATTGAGTGCTGGTCTGCAAACCAAAGGGTCGCTGGTTTGACTCCCAGTCAGGGCATACATCTGGGTTGCAGGCCAGGTCCCCAGTGGGGGCCATGTAAGAGACAACCACACATTGAGGTTTCTGTCTCTCTTTCTCCCTTCTTTCCCATCTCTCTAAAAATAAATAAATAAAATCTTTTAAAAAATTATGCAAGGTATGTTATTTGGCCACAGATAATTAAATTAGAAATTGGTAAAAATAATATAATTTTAAAAACACACAGATTTTTGGAAATTAAAAAAACATACTTCTACATAATCAGGTGTCATAGAAAAACATCACAGTAGCTTTCTGAAGTTGAATATTATGGTATAACATCAACATCTGTGAGACAAAACCAAAAAAAGAAAAAGCAAATGTATAGCTTTAAATGCTTATACAAATAAACAAAAGTTTAAAAACAAAAATCTCACTTCAAATCCTGGCAATGTTGGTATTAATTTTACCAATTGTTATCTTCCACCATAACACTAGAAAACTGGATGAGATACATCAAACAGTTATTTCCTACTTGGACCATAGAAGCGTGTGAATGTGATTCACAGAAAGAGAAACAAATGAGATGAGCCCTACATTTGCCTTAGTGTTTGACAGCAGGCATTTTTAGAACAAAGCACAGCAAAGATGAACCCAAGAAGAGCATCGTGTCTTTCTGAATTGAGAAGGGAGCAGATTGTTTTAAGGTTTAGTTAGCTGGAACTTGTAGAATAGAATATCTATTGATGACTTTTAAAAACACAACCACATGGCCCTGGCCTCGGTAGCTTGGTTGGTTGGAGCATTGTTCCATGCACCCAAAGGTTGTGAGTTCAGTCTCTGGTCAGGGTACACACCTAGGTTGCAGGTTCAATCCCTGGTCAGGGTGTATGCGGTCATGGTGCATACGGGACGGAACCCAGCGATGTTTCTCTCTCACACCAATGTTTTTCTCTCTCTTCCTCTGCCTCTACCTTCCTCTAAAATCTGTCTCTAAAATCAATAAACATATCCTTGGATGAGGATTGAAAATTAAAGAAAATTTAAACCACAAGTTAATTAGAATAGCATGCAAACACTGGTTACTAGATCAACAGGAAAAACATTGGCCCTGTTAGTTCAAGTTTAACACTGATGAACACCCCTGTATCCAGCTATGGCACAGTCCTCTATGTTCTCTAAGAGTTAAGTTCCTTGCTTTAAACTTTGCTCTGAATTACCGCTGTTTTAGCATCTTTGTATTTCTGGAGCTCCATGTCTGACACTGCTGGTGTGATTATCTACAAACAGCTGGCAAAAAACATCTGCTTCACTATTTCAATGATTTCTTTTTTGATGAGCTGAAGTTCCTCATTTCAGATAAAAAGTGTTATTGATCTTCAGAATAATTCTTTCAGGAGAAGCTCACTGTTGTTAAAGAAGTATTGAGAGACAGTGTGTGTGTATTATAATAGAATTTAATTTCTTTCCTTTTTTTTTTTTTAAAGAAAAGGAGGGAAACATCAATGTGTGGTTGCCTCTCACATGGCCCCCAGTGGGGACCTGGCCTGTAACCCAGGCATGTGCCCTGACTGGGAATCAAACCAGTGACCCTTTGGTTTGCAGACCGGCACTCAATCCATGGAGCTACACCAGCCAGGGCAGCATTTAATTGCTTTATCATTTAAAAAAATAGACTGTTTTTTAGAGTTGATTTAAGTTCACAACAACATTGAGTGGTAGCCATGGAGATTTCCTATATATCCCTGCCCCGGCACACGCACAGGCTCCCTCACTATCAGCATCCCCCACTACAGTCGTACATGTGATGCAGCTGATACATTTACATCGACACGTCGTTACAGCCCAAAGTCTGTAGTTTACATCACAATTCTCTCCTGGTGTTGTGTATTCTCTGGGTTTGGAAAAACGTGTAACGCCATGTATCCATCATTGTGGTATCATGCTGAGTATTTTCATTGCCCTAAAAATACGTTGTGTTCTGCCTATTCAGTCATCCTTCCTTTCCTTCTAACTCCTGTTTTTTTAAACTGTCTCCCTTGGTTTTGCCTTTACAGATTATTGTACAATTGGAATTATACTGTGTGCAGCCTTTTCAGATTGGCTTCTTTCGCTTAGTAATGTGCATTTAAGTTTCCTCTGCCTTTTCTTTTCATAGTTTGATAGCTCATGTTTATTTATCCATTCACCTACTGAAGGATATCTTGGTTGCTTTCAAGTTTTGGCAGGTATGAAAAAAGCTGCTGTAAACATCCATGTGCAGATTTTTGTGTGGACATGTTTTCAACTCATCTGAGTAAATACCAGGGACCATGACTGCTGGATTGCTCTATCCCTTTATAAGTTTCATTTTCTCCCAGGGCAGAGAGCTAGCTTGTGTTGGGGACCTACTAAGTGTCAACATTGCAATAGATTACTCCATTTTGCTCTCATTACTACCTTGCATAGTACTTTTCTGATACACAAAGAAACTGATAGAGAAGTTAAACAACTTGCTCAAGGAGATATTTGAACAAACTGAAAAATTAAGCCAAGAAACATGTAATACCAATGTTCTTTCATTTTCTCTGAAGTAAGCCAGAGCTGGCAGAGACCTTGGAGAGCTGTGCTCTGAGCAGAAATGCCTCTAAAGTCTTAGGGCCTAGGTCACGAGTGCAAATGTAGGCCTGCACACACTGTCTAAATATTTAAAAGCCAAAAATCAAACAAACAAACTATAAGATGTTCTGTCCTCCTTCCCAATACCCTACAAGGCGAATGTGAATCCGGAAATCTCCAACTGCTGAGTTCAATGCCAGAATGTGGCAGATTGGGAGAAACCGCTGCAGACCCCACACCCTTCTCCACCCTGTTCATCCCTTAGTCCTGCACTGCAAGGGGTGTTGCATGTGCATCTGCGGATTCACCAACCCACACATACAAATTCCATGCACACTGACTGCCAACAGCTGTCCCATGGATGTCCTTCAGGCCTAGCGTGTACATGATGGGGTGTGTCTCTCTATTGGGAGGATAAATCCAGGTAAGGGGCCTACACTGGCCCTGGAGGCAGCATTATGGCCGTTTGGGTAGAAAGTTTGAAGCTCTTAGGGGTTCAGAATGGGAAGAACAAGTGCAGAATGTGGGCTCCAAGTTTCACTAACTCCATGGTCTCCCCACCCCATAGGAGACAGGAGAGGGAAAGGTATTGCCGAGGAGGCCCAGAAGTGGGCCCAGGGCAAGGCCCCTCTGGCCCAAATCTAAGGATAAAACCAGATCCAGGTGCTGCTGCTCATCAATGAGAAAAAGGAAGCCAGAGGTGGTGAATTTCTCTAAGTTGCATCACTAGGTAGTAGCTGTAGGAGGATGTCCTGATTCCCAGCACTTTTCATAAGGCTGGACTTATGAGGCTGGGTTGTTCTATGTGTGTATTTATATAAACTCATTCCAGGGATTCCTTCACAGTCTTTTTCATCAAGGAGTTAAAATCCCGCTAACTTGCATCATTTCTACTTACAGTCACAACTAGATGCTCTTGAATGAACACACAATAATTTAGGTGACATTACAAAGCAATCAATACCTCAGGAGATTTTAAATGGCTAATTAGAAACTTTTGGGGACATCAATCACGGAACAGTTGCTAAATAATTTCCAAATTACTTTCTGTAGAGGTCAGTTTATTGATGTACTTGTTGAGTCACTTGGCTCATCAAGAAATTGCAACTGGAAATGTGATCAACCTGAATTTGGTTGAAACAACTGGCAGGTATTTCAAAGATTTGCATGTAAATTGGTATCAAGCCTTAGAAATCCAGCCTATTAATGGTTGGAGTTATTTGACACATTTCCCCCTTTGTTGGATGTGCTGAAGGAAGCCTTCCTCATGTCGTAAGTGTCTCCTAGTATTTAGGTTTTTACTTGCCACAGTTAATTCCTGATATTGTTTGCTCACACATTTATGAACATCTCTATAGACATCTTAGCATTTAAATAGCACCTAATTTATTATAACATATATTTCATGTGCTACCTACTTTGCTTCTGATTGATGCCCTGTGAGATAACTGGGGCAAAGATGTTACCAGGCCAATATTTTTCAGATGGAAAGACTGAGGTGCTAAGAGGTGGTTCAGACAGCTGCTGGGTGCAGAGCTGGAGTCTGATTCCAAATCCCACATGCTTCCCCTTGTGCCACCTTGCTTCTTTCTACTGGAGAGCACTCAGCCTGCTGTCAACCTGAGTGGCTTGGCCATTCTTGTGAATACCCTCTGAACCAGCAGGATGGGAATCTTGTGCTGTAGTGGGAAGGCTCCCTGCCCAGCTCCCCATCTGGAAATACTCTTTCATAGTTACAAAAGCCAGGTGGATTTGGGGAGCTTTTGAAAAATCCCATCATTTAATAATGGAATAAAACACATAATGCATACTTATATTTACTTCTAATTCAAATAATAAGTATTATTATGCATTTTATCTTTCACTTTATAATCAATGTATCAAATTTTATCTGATGCTTTTTTTTTTAATTTGGTGCACAACTCTCTAATTTATGTCTGATGTGCATCTGGCTCTTTGCAACAGTATGACATGACATGGTCATGAACGCGTGACAAGAAGCAGAGGAACAGGTGAGAAGACCAACTCTGTGGGGAGTGTTTTCAGACTACCTTCTCATTGTTTCAGTTATCCACTCTCTCTTTGGAACAGGTCAAGATGTTAATATCATGTGAATATTACTACATTGTAAACATAATAAAGAGATAAAGGGACAATTTAAAGTGAGCCTATGTTGAAGGCGTGTCTCTTTCAGGAAACAGTTTCTGATGTACATTTAGGAAAGTACTATGCTAAAAAATTTGTTTTTATCAAGCATCAGCAAATATTTTCCTGTGTAGGGCCTGATAGTAAATATTTTAGGCCTTGTGGGCCACACAGTCTCTGTCATAACTTCTCAGCTCTGTAGTGGTGCTAAATTAGTGGACATAGACAGTATGTAATCAAATGTGTGGCTGTGTTCCAGCGAAACTTTCTTTGTAGAAACACGCAGTAGACTGAATTTGGCTCTCAAAGTATAGTTTACCACACCTTGGTTTTTATATTTGAACCTACTTCTGTAGCTTATTTGTCAGCAGATATGCTTTTACAATGGTGAAGTTTGGGGTCCTAAATCCCTGTTGGTTGTCTCTACTGCCCTAAGGTATAAACCCTTCTGACTTCACACATTCCTCAGCCATCATACTCTTTATCTGCCCACCTCCTGAAGCCATGCCATCATTCTCTTTTTTCTCTTAACAGCCATTGTGCTAATTATCCACAACAAATAATCACAGAATCTTAGTGGCACCCAGTACTGAGTTTATTGCTTCTATGTTTGGAGTAGGGGCTGGCCAGGTGGCTCTGCCCATCTTGACTGGGCTCACTCACCCACCTGGGCTGTGCTGGCTGAGGTGATGGGTGGCTCGGCTCCAGTAGATCAGCATGATATGTTTTCATGACAAAGGCGGAGGTAAAGAGCATGAGCAGAAACATGCAAGGCTTCTCGAAGCCTGAGCTGAAGCAGACACCCTCTCCCTTCTGCTTCTTCCCATTGGATATATCCAGATGTGAGAGTTGACTAGACTTTACGTTTTCAGTGGAGTGACTGCAATTTCACACAGCAGAGTGTGAACACAGAACAGGATGAAGGACTGGGGCTGTTAATGGGATCATTCCACCACAGACCAAGTCCAGTAGATTCTACTGCCTGTCTCTCAGTGTTGCCTCACTTTAGTCCTGGTCCTTCTTCCTAGTCCAGCTCTTTCCGTCTGAGGAAGGTGCATCATGATTCTCCTCACTTGCATTCTTTACCCCTTGAAGCCACTGAGCTGCACTTCCTATAAGCTCTGGTCAAATCAACCCCATAGTTAAAACACTTAGTGGCTACCCATCAAATTCTCTTGGATTGATTTTCAGAAAACTCAACCTGTCAGCTCTATTTCACCTTTCCAGCTTCATACCGTTCTTTTCTGGGTCACTTCATAGCCAAAGCAAAAGATCACCCACTCTTTTAAAAAATATATTTTATTTATTTATTTTTAGAGAGGAGGAAGGGAAGGAGAAAGAGTGGGAGAGAAACATCAATGTGTGGTTGCCTCTCATGTGTCCCCTACTGGGGACCTGGCCTGTAACCCAGGCATGTTCCCTGACTGGGAATTGAACCAGTGAACCTTTGCTTCACAGGCCTGTGCTTCACTGAGCTACGTCAGCTAGGGCTGATCACCCACTCTTTAATCCCTCAATTTTTTTTTCTCATCTTAAGTCTTTGTTCAAGTTCTGTTTCTTTTCAAGATGCTCTTTCATTCCATGTCCATTGGTTGAAATTGTAAGCATTCTTCAAGATGTGGCTCAGATGACTTCCTTTCAGAAACTGATTCAGGTCCCCTCCCCACACTGCCTGGCTTTCTCCCCTGACAAGCCACGATGCTTTCCTTCTAGCTTTTATCAGCATTTCACACATTTGATCTTGAGTTGTAGGCTATGTATTTGGGTGATGACTTAGCACTTCCAACAAATTTAAATTCCTTCAGGCATGTTTATGGTTGTATGACATCTCCGTGTCCCTGTCACAGTGCCTGTGATTGACATTCAAAAGAGGTGTATTGAAATAGTGCTTGAATGAATGTGACTAAGAAAGAGGGTATCTCAGCCTCCAAGGCAATATTTTGGGGGTCCCTAGAATTGCTGCTTCAGTAAGTTCAGGCTGGAATGGGAAAAGAGCAAAACCCCTTCCATTTATTTCCATTGTAGAGGGCTTAAGTTAGCAAATGGATGAAGCTGGTCTGTGAAAGAGCCTTTTCTTTTCTTTTTCAATGCAAACTCTTCTTTTTGTTGCTTGGTTAGTGTCTTTTTTTTTTCTTTCCCTAAAAAGACCCCTGGCCCTGGGTGAGGAGGATATGACTCCTAGTGGCTTCCTGTACTGTGATGGCTGATTTTCATCCCCCAGGCTAGTGGTGAGAACAACAATAGAATCAAGCACAAACCGTCTCCTTTCACCCTTGCTCCCACTCCACGGACCTCCGAAGGTTAGAAGATGCTCTTCATGGACTTTTCTCCCACTTGCTCTGGTGGCTATTGGTCTTCCTCTGTCCTGGCTCTTCCGATCCCACAGGTAGGTATGAGCTTCACCTCTTCAGAGTACACATCTCAATGGGCCTTCAGACTGAGTTCAGTTTTGCTTTTGGAGAACATTTTACTGAATGAATTCAGTAAAATGGGGTGAATAGGCTGGTTTTCCTTCTTGCCCTTGACTTTGCACTGCCTACTTTTATTTCTCTGGGCGTCAGCTCCCTCTGCGTGGAGGGCCATGCCGGCCCCAGGCCCCGGGGGCTCTGGGCACCTTTCTCCCACTCGTCCCATTTGTTAAATAGGCCTAGATTACATGTGCTTGTAGATGATTGGTCTTTGGCCCATTTTCACTTATTCTTAAGTTTGTACCATTGGGCTAAGGTTTATTTTGTGGTTAATTTGTCATTGAAAATGTGACTGCTTTTCAAGAGTTGCTATTTCTAATTTGAGCTTATGGCCTATTTTCCCAGTCATTTTTTCAAGAGTTATTTTAATTGAAATCAGCTGGAATTTATGGCCATGATTTTCTATTTAGTCATCTCATTTTTTGCTATGCAAGAAAGACAAGGCCACAGAGGTGGTCACTTCCATGTTATGGAAATTTCTGAAATTACATTATTCTTTTGAATCTCTCTTATGTGCTAAACTGAAAGAGGCTTTTATTGGTTAGCTCTCAGTATTTTTTTTTGAGGCATAACTTCTGAAGGTAAGGCAGGGTGTGTCAGTCAGTGAATAGATTTTGAGGGGCCACTGGACTATTGTCCTAAATTACAGAGTGAAGCCTACATTTGCTTCCTGGCTAATTTTTTTAGGTACTTGAGTGAGTAGACATGCAAGAAGATAAGACATTTGTTTTCTCCAACCTTGACCACCTCTTGTCACTAAAATTATGAGGCAGCATCCTATAGAGTTAGCAGTGTGGGTGCTATTATCACAGTCCCTCAGTTCAAATCTCAGAGTCACTGTTTACTAAGTGGAAGACCTCGCAAAATATATCCGAACCTGTGACTAGGTTTTCTTGTCTCTAAAATAGGGTTTGGTACATGAATCAAGTGTGGTAAAATGCATGAAGCTGTTGACATACGGTAGCTCATGGACATGTGAAACTAATAGGCATGCTGTTATTTTTATTAATGGCAATACTGTTTTGATCCTTACTTCAATGTCACCATTTTTACATGAGCAAAAATTATAGCTAGAATCTTACTTATGTAATCAGATAGGCAAATGAAGGGTAGAGTAGAAATGCTATTAATGAAACCCGGTAGAATTCTTCCCACATAAAATTAGCAATCTACTTGGATAATGTTATACAGTAGTTGCACTTTTTTTCCCACTATGCTTATAATTTTACTCCAAAAATAATGAGCAGGGCCATAGTAGATTATTATCTTCACAAAACAAATAACCTCGAGGAGGGCTAGGAAACTACTCTTTATGAACACAATCTTCCTTTTTTCCCCAAGGACAATTGAAAGCAAGATATGTTAAAATTGAAGACTTTTTATAAGTTTTTTTCATAATTCACTAAGGAATGCCCAACACTGTTTTCAACCTTAAATTATAAAGCAAAAATTCAATACTTTTATGACTAGAAATTTTATAAATGTTTTTATGAGTAGTTATTTTTTATTTATAGGTCTCATTAATCATTCTTTGAAAATGTGATTTTTTTAATGGTGATACAATTTTCTGTTTTATAGAAGAAGCATGTTTTTTTCCCTATAGTTAGCCAATGCCCCAACTTAGGTTCTTCCCTCAGATTCAAGGCTCTCTCTGCAAGCAAGAGGTTACTATCAGTCAGTAGACAGTAAGCAATTAGACAACAAGTCACTGTTATAGATACAGTGGAAGAAAATACAGGTCCTTGTCCTTGGTTATGCAGATCATCCTGAAAAAAGGAAGAGTGCTCTTATTCATTCTGTTTGTGGTTGAAAAAACATGGCTCCTTCCAATAATTTTGAGAGGAAGAGAGAATAGTGTGAAGTGGCAAGGAGTGGAGAGAAAGCCCTTGTACGTCAGGGTTTTGTTTTTTGGGGAGAAATAAAGAAGGTAGATGGACTACTCTGGTAAAGTACAGATCTTTGTGAGACAAACCCCCTTTCCTATCAAATTGTGAATGTTTAATGGAGGCCTTTGGTCTATGACTGAGACACGCCTCCCTCAACTTCTACACTTTAAAGTCGATCAAGTGGAGAAAACATCTGATTTGGTTTTCATCTCTAGAGGAGAGTGGATTTAAAAAAAATAACCATGAGCTTCATGATGGTATTTTTCACTGGCAAGCAGCTGAAATGAGTTTTTAACCCACTGTCTTTTCTATTTTTGGTTAGAAACTCAGGAATACACAAACGTAAGCACTGGAAGTATTGGAACACTTAGGGGCTTTGGAGTTTCAAGAATTTGGTATGGAAGCTAATGAACTTTTCTTTAAAGGGTTCTATCAATAATAACATGGTCCTCCCCTCTTTTTGATTCTCTGAAACATTTTTTTCTGGAACACCAGCAGTTACCAAGCCCTACCTCACAGCATTTAGAAAAACTTACATTGTTTTCAGACTCTTTTCCCGGAGAATTCTCAGCTCTTTCTCAGTCAGAACAGTCAACTGTAACTTGTAGAACTATAGTAAATTTGAAGAAAGCAATAAAAAATGTTTACTCAACTCTCAGTGAAAAATTTAAATGTAATAAAAAAAATAAAATTGGTGTAAATCTAGCTTATAGCTATTTGGAAAATAGCTATAAGTAGGAGGAAAATTATGTAGAGCTGAAAGAAAAATGCCTGTGGACCAAAGACCAAAACCTGTCTTCCCCTTCTTCCCCAGTAGGCGGGCCATGCTCCACTCCCCATCCTGGCTGGCAGTCAGGCGTGGTCACGTGACAAAACCATCTCCCATGGGAGGAGAGCAGAACTGATGTGCACCGCCTCTAGTCCTAGCCATTAAGCCACCTGTGACATTTGCTAGGATAGTCTTCCTCCAACTGAGTAAAACCTCCATCCCTATGACTGGTATTTGCAAATCTTAGTTATTTCTCTGCAGAAAATAGGTTAAGTCTACCCTTTCTTCCACATGCCTCTTCAGGGTCCTTTCTAAATCTAAACATCTAGTAGTTCATAAATGAGCTTAGAATGCCCTTTCAAAATGACTCAGTGATTAGAATTAAGGGCATTCAGGTTGATATTTATAGATATTTGATCATATGTATGTGAAAGGCAGGTAAGCACAGGGGTTAAGAATTCAGGAGCCAGGGTCACACCCCCAGCCTCACTCTAGATATAATTTTTCCAGTCCCAGTTTGTCTGTGAGACCTTGTGTAAATTATTGTAACCTTTTGTGTCCAAGTTTCCATACCAGTAAAATGGGGATAATAACAGTACCTTATAGAGTTGTTGTGAGGGTTACATGAGTTAATACAGGCAAAAGATTTCAGAGAATACCCTCAATAAATGCACTGAATAAGTATAAGCTATCAGTATTAATACTTACAAATAAAACTGGCCAACAAAGCAGGATAACAACAATTAAATCTGACCACCTCCCTACACCCTCCCATTCAGCTTACCATGTGTGATGACCAGTGACTTCTCCCTGCACATTCCTTTTCTGTCCAGAGCAAAGTCTGCGTCATTGCTGATTCTTCACTGAACTCGCAGTCAGCCTGCTCTGATATGAATGAGTGAAAAGATGGAGGCGCACTGGCAGATAACAAATGGGTTTCTAGACAGAGAAATGTGGGCCAAAGGGGATCTGCTTAAAATTAATTGTAATGATAGCCTCATTAGTGGCTATTAATTGCCAGTCTTCCTCCTCATGTAGTTTGTGGCTGAGAGGTGCAGTTTGTAGGGGGCACATCTGTCTCCCTGGCTCTTGGCCCAGTGTGTTCTCTGTGGGCCATATCCTGAAAAATGACCCAGTGAACAGATTTCTGGACCTCAGGAATGCAGCTGTCATTAGCTTATCATTTCCAAGCCTTCTGAAATAGGAGGCTCCCTCCAAAGAACTAAAGACACACACACTAGAGAGTCCTTCAGGATTTCTGTGCAATAAGAGTGGGATGTGAGGTTTACATAACAATGACTCAGGTAAACTTGAACAAAGTACGGTCATTTCACTTTTGTTAATGGACAGGCTAATTTTAATTACAAGATAGAAACCTGGGATCTGGGGGCCCCTGGTCATCTCCTATCATATGAACTGAAGATCCCCAAGGCCAATCAATCCCTACACTTTTCTCACCTGCGTCTTGGCAGGCCTGGGAGGTAGACTAGCAGAAAGGTTAGAATATGACTTTACTACTTGTCCCCCGTGGGAACTTGGTCACAGTTGCCAAGTTTTGAAGTCTTGGTCTCCTCATCTCTGACAGGAGCATTATTGACACCTCTTCTTGGGTTGTTGTGTGAGGACTAAATGTGCTATGCATGTGAGGGGTGTAGGTTGGTGCCTGGCACATAGTAAGAGTTAGTTAAATGGTTGCTTTTATTGTACTTGGTGGTAGGATGTGCTTTCAAAATCTGATTTCTCTCAGCATGTTAGTTTCAAATGCCCAGGAAACTTTACCTGGAGACTTGAGAGTGGATTCTGAATGTTCTAATCTACTTGCTTCTGTATAGCAAAATACTGAGTGGGGGTTTCAGGAATGATACTCTATGTACGACAAAAATAAATTGAAAATTTAGAGAGCTGCACATCTCAAAGGCTTTGTAAAAAAAACTCATGTCAAAAAGAACACAAAGCAATGGCTAGAATTAACATGAAGATTTTTTTTGTGAGACCATTTTATTTTTATTTTTAATTGTTGTTCAAGTACAGTTTTTTGCCCTTTACCACCATCCCAGCCTACCTCCTCAGCCCTTCCCACCTTGTTACTGTCCATGTGTCCTTTATATACTAGTTCCTTCAAATCCTTTCCCTCTTCCCCTGAAATTCACTCCCCTCTCCTCTCTGGTCACTGTCAGCCTATGCTCAATTTCAGTGTCTTTGGTTATATTTTGCTTGTTTGTTTTCTCGATTGCATTCCTGTTAAAGGTGAGATCATATGCTATTTTTCTTTTACTGCCTTTTTCACCGCCTGGCTTATTTCATTCAGCATAATGCTTTCTAGTTCCGTACATGCTGTCCCAAAGGGTAGGAGCTCCTTCTTTCTTTCTGCTGCATAGTATTCCATTGTGTAAATGTACCATAGTTTTTCTTAAAGATTTTATTTATTTATTTATTTATAGAAAGGGGAAGGGAGGGAAAAAGAGAGAAAGAGAAACATCAATGTGTGGTTGCCTCTCACACACTACCACGGGGCACTTGGCCTGCAACCCAGGCATGTGCCCTGACTGGGAATAGAACTGGCGACTTTTTGGTTCACAGCCTGAGCTCAATCCACTGAGCTACACCAGCCAGGGTCTGTACCATAGTTTTTTGATGCATTCATTTACTGATGGGCACCTAGGTTGCTTCCAGTGCTTGGCTATTGTAAATTGTGCTGCTCTGAACATTGAGGTGCATAGGTTCTTTTGGATTGGTGTTTCAGGGTTCTTAGGATGTAATCCTAGCAGTAATTGCTGGGTCAAAAGGCAGGTCCATTTTTAGTCTTATGAGAAAATTCCAGACTGTTTTCCATAGTGGTTGTACCCACAGGAAGATTTTAATCACTATGAAAATGCTACATACATTCTTATGACTCTATCTTTTATTCACTCGGTCTTTTATTGATTCATTCTGTACATGTCTAATTTAATTCTGAGTTGGCATCAGGCGTTCATTAAGATGCTAGAAATAGCATGATGAACAAGATGTCTGCTCACATGGAGTTAGCGTTTGAATGGGAAATACAGGAAACACTGTTAAGAAAACAACTGAATAACTAAAAATAATTGTAAACTGTAATCGGTACTATGAAAGAAACCAACAGGAATCTGCCATAGAAAGTAATGGCAATAGAATGAGGGACAAAACTGCTTTATACTTGAGAAAGGGTAGAAGGAACTAGCCATGTAAAGAATGGAAGGGAATTGTGGGGTCGACCTCTCCACGAGGTCCCCCAGGTGCCATGGACACGTGTGAGTGAATAAATATGGCCTAGACAAGATGAGATCTGTTTGGGGATGGAGGAGCGGGCTGTGGCCAGTTTCTCTGGGGAGAAAAAGGCCCCAAGCACCCTCTTCCATAGCCTTTTATTGGGTTGTAATACATAGGAATACAGGGCGGCAAGGATCAAACAGTAGGTAACATTTCAAAGAGATCTGAGGGCTTCAGAGTCTGAGTGAGTGTCTGTCAGGAAGAGAGTTGCAGAAACTTTGGGAGACATACTCATTTCCTCTCGGACCCTTATCATATGAATGAAAGCACTCTTAGCAGAGCAGATTTCACAGGTTTATCAGCAAGTCTTTGTGGTGCCAGATTTTTCCCCAGGGTATGCTCTGGCCAGGCAAAGAGCTGCACCTCTCCCCATCAGGTATTCAGGCTTAAGGGGATTAGAGCCAAGAAGCACTTCTCCCAGGAGACATGGGGACTCGGGCTTTGACAAAGCTGGGGGGTGAGAGTCCATTGCTCTCTGTTGCAGCCCCCTGAGTCCTTCCATGAAGGCCTCCCAGGTGATGGAGTCTGGCTTAGGTTGTCCCCCGCTGTGAGGGGTCTTACCCGTCATTGACTTCCAACCAAGCTTTGGGGGCAGGGAGAGGAACTGAGACAGCGTTTGCTACCAGAGACAGGCTTTGTCTCCTGCGGCTGGCATTCCAAAGGTCATCTCTCACCCTTAGCCACAAAGGGTAGAGCTACAATTCCTAAAATCAGGCAGAACGGTCTACTACAGGGAAGGACATTTCAGAAGGAAGGAACAGCATGCACAAAGAGAAGTGATAAGGCTGGAGATAGGTTAAGCCAGGCCATAGAGGGCCCTACAGCTATGCTAAGAACTTTAAATTTATTCTACACAAGGTAAGCTATTAAAAGATTTGCTTGAACAGAAAAAAATAAATGAAATCATTAATACTTTAAGATTGCTCTGGACTCTAAGTAGAGACCGTGGGAGAGGAAGGGTCATGGATGGCAACATGGAGCCAGAAGACTATAGTTGTAGTTCGGTTGGTTCAGCCTTGTAGAGGGGAGCAGTGGAGATGGAGCAAAGTGAACTGAATTAATCAATCTATATGTTCATCTGTCTATGAGGAGTGACAGAACTTGCCGAGGAATTGATTAGATATTGAGTAGGCAGTTGAATCTGTGAGTCTAGAGCTCAAAGGAGAAATCTGAGCTGAAATTTAAATTAGGGAGTTGCTGACTTACATGTATGAGAGTGTTTAAAGTCATATTAAGAAGAAGGCCACCTAGGAAGTGTGTGCGGAGAAAGAAGAGAGACTACAGAAACAGTGCTTAGAGGTCAGGCAGCGCAGCAAAGACTTAGAAGGCATAATCACCAAGACACAGGAAGTCTTGAAGGGTGTAGAAACCAAGAAAAAAGAGAGTGGTTAAAGAAGGAGGGAATTATCAACTGGTTTTGAATGCTGGTAAGAGGTCCAGTAAGGTAAAGAAAAATAAGAGGTGAGTTTGGCCAACATGGTGATAAAGTCAGTGATTGTAAGAGCAGTTCCAGTGGAGTGGTGGAGCTGGATTTGGTTGTCCTGTGTTGGGGTCATACTCTATTTTGCCATGTATAATGTGCTCCTGTGTATAATGTGCACCCATGATTTCGTGTGCATTATACATGGAATTAGTATACCTGTGGTGTGTAATCATTATGCCCATATATAAAGCACATTCTTATTTTCCCTCAAAAAACTGGGCAAAAAAATTGTGCATCATACATGGCAAAATACAGTATTAGAATGGGTTGAAGAGTGAATGGAGATGAATATGTTGATACTGTATATATAGACATCTCTTTTGAGAAGTTTAGTAATGATTAGGTGAAGGAAAAAGGAGGGCTTTCAAAAGATGGGGTTTAAGAGAACATGATAGTATTTAATGAAAAAGTTCCTCCAGATTTAATAATCAAAGAACCAAAGCCCTGGATCCAGAGCACAGGTAAAGAACTTTTTTTTCTAGAGAAGCAGAAAAACCTTTTGTTAACAGGAGGAAGACAGACTTAGGTATAAGAAGTGGCCCTTGGCTTGTTAATTTGTCTATTTGTTTGTCAGTTAAGAATAAGGCAAGACCAAGAGGTAAGGATTTTTGTTAAGAGCAGGGAACATGAGAGATTTGAAAGAAGGTGGAAGGTATGGAATGACCAAGTCAGACAATAAGAAAGCAGGCCTGAAAGAAAAACAACATAGGATCACTGGCCTCTCAGTGCACATCTGAGGTCATAAATTTCAAGTGCGGTATGGCCATTAGAATATAGACTCCAGAGAACAAGTATCTTGTTTGCCTTCTCCACTACTGTCTTCATGGTCCCTGAATGGGACTTGGTGAAGAGTAGATGTTCAAGCAATATTTATTAAATGAATGAATGGATGAATGAATGAACTCAGTTGTTGTCTTTCCCTGGCAATATTCAGCTGCTTGGATAAAGGCACTGAGAAGGTAGAAGTAAGAATCACAGAGAACTAGGGTTTTCCCCAGCAAGGATGACAGACAGAGCAGCCAGGGAGTGGAGTGCATGCAAGGGGGTGATCATAATGATGGGCCACAATATCTAGGATGGATGAAAAAAAAAGGAAAGACAATAGATGATTAGCAATGGATAGTGGGAAAGTAGTTTCATGATCATTGAAAGGTCAGAAAGTTTGACAGTTGGGGGTTCTTTTTTTTATCCTCATCCAAGGACATTTTTTTTTTTGCTTTTAAAGAGGGAGGAAGAGAGAGAGGAAAACATTGATGTGAGAGAGAAATATTGATTGGTTGCCTCTTGTACGTGCCAGAGAGAGAGAGAGAGAGAGAGAGAGAGAGAGAGAGAGAGAAACACTAATGTGAGAGAAACATCAATTGGCTACCTTCTCTATGCACCCTGACTAGGGATTGAAACTGCAACCTTTTTGGTTATGGGATGATGCTCCAACAAACTGAGCCACACTGGCCAGGTTGGCTGTGGGGTTCTTAAGAAAATATTCTGGAAGAAAAAGTTATTAGTGATAGGTGTGAAAGTGAGATTTGGGAAAAAGGGCAGATGACAGTGATAGCATAGTTCAGGGTGTAACCATGTCAGGGACCCAGGCAAAGCCTAAGAAAAGGTCACTAATGATGAGATGGTCAAGGAGCTGACTGTCCCTGTGTATTTTCTTTTTACTACCTCATTTAACACATCATGTGTAAGTCCCTGGCCCTAGTGGAAAAGCAGATGAACTTTATGATTCCATGAAAATGTAAATGTATATTTCTATACTCTCTATCCCCCCAAAACACATATACTTAGGCATAACCAATATGGATATAAGGATATTTACATGGTCATTTGGGCAGCCATGGTATAGTACATGGGGATTTGGTCAAAAGTCATGATTGATTGAGTCATTTGGAATGTAAGATGTCTAGATGAATCAAGCCCACTAATGGTGGTTGTTGAATTTCCATTATCGAAAATCTAAACAGAGTATTATTTAGCTATTTATGGAGTAATGATAGTAGACTTCCATTACTCTAAGCTGAATTGTCACAGCAGTTATCAAAGTCTTGGGTTTTTTTGATTTGAAATATTAAGGGTTGGTAGAGAATATGATAAAGAGAATCACTGGAGAAGTTTGTAGATTCACGAATAGAGGGGGGTCTGCCTTGCTTCTTGTTCATTGCCCTGGGAAAGTGCAAGCTGTCCTGTGCTGTTAGAACATAGAAGAACAGGGATCAGACATCCACATGGGGTTCCTGGACAGAGGGGCCTGGACAGAGGCACAAGTCTGGAGGAGGTACCCCGCATGGGCTGTGGGAACAGTAAGATGCCATTTTCCCATGTGGCTGCCAGGAGTATGGACATAGCTGAGAAAAGACCAATATATCTGGAGGGCTTCATGGTTTGGGGTGTAGACCAGTTAATAGGTGTTCTATTGACTTGAGGACTAGAGGAATCTAGATACCTAAACAAACTTCAGCTTGTAAGATGCCAGCATATTTTTATCATGGCAAGGTTCACAAGTCCCTCCTCATCTCTGGACACTATAAACTCTCAGAGAATCAGGAAATGGCTGAAAAAATCTTGACTTTAGTTTAGATGATTTTTTTCCTACCATCAAATTAGATGGAGCATCAAATAGAGATTAAGTTTTCATAATGAAAAATTAACCCACATTTTTTCGAATTTGAGTATGTAAATTGAAAAATTCATACATATTACATAAAAGATGCTGCTTATTTTAGGTGTGATGTTGGTATGGTGCTAACAAAAGCCCATGTAACAGTAGCTTTAAGAAAATATAAATTTGCTTTCAGCTCATGTGACTGTCTGAACATAGGCAGGACAGGATGAACAAGGTGCTTCCACAATATTAGGGATCCAGGTTTCTCCTACTTGTTGCTTTGCCATACTCAACGCACTATTTCCATCTAATAATCTAAGATGATGCTATGGTTCTTGTGATCATAGCCACATTTGGGCCAGTGGGAAGGGGAGTAATGTGGAAGGCGTGAACTATAATTTGTAAGTATCACTTTCTCTCTCATTGCATTGACCAGAACATAGTCACATGGCATAAATAGCTGCAAGGGAGGCTGATAAATGTATGCTTGAGCTGGTCAGCCATATGTCAAGCTATAATTTTGGAGGAAACATATTAACTAAAGGGAAAAAGAGAGAACATACTTTTGGAGACAAGCAGCCATATCTGGCACTCAGTGGGATGGGTGTCTTAGGGAACTGGATGAGGTATTGAAGAAGCAGCAGCATGCAGAACGTGAATTGAACAATGACTCCTTTTGGAATGAGAGCAGAATTTCTGCTACTAGTCCAAGGAGGGGCCCTCCATCCTCTGGGCATTTAATTTCGGATTTCCTGAATGAGCTCATGTCTGGCCCTATCCTAATGGCTTCTTCACTTTAGTGCTAAGTGCTGGAAGCCCAACAAAAGCTGCTCTTAAGTTCTGTGCTTAAGTTAATATTTAGTAGCTTCTAAATAATGTCTCTGTTTTATTCATATTATTGCTGTTAATAATACAGCCAAAAAACAATAAATTACATGTATGTAACTATGTATATTTTGGTGACCTGTTTACATATGTGATCTGATTCAATTGTCACAGACTTATTATCAATAAACACTTAAGTATGAGATGTTTACAATTCTTCTCACATTTTCAGATCCATCAACACATTCCAATTTTTTTGTTTTCTTCAATTATGACTTTTGGGGCTTCCTGTAGATGCGTCTGTTCATTTCACTTGGGATTCTTTCCTTCCCCTTCCTTTAATTCTCCCCCACCCCCTGATTCTAGGCTATTTCTTATGGGCTCTTCTGGAGTCTTCTGAACATAGTGAGTTTATTTTCCATGCTTTCTCTTTTTCTTGTTTTCCCTGCTGTTCTCCCTTGCAATCCTTTCCATCTTGGTGTCTTTCATATTCTGTCATTCCTCTGAAGCAGGTCCTACTCGAGTCCTTCCCTCTGTGGGATATAGCTTCTCTGTTGTCCTATACCCCTTTTTTTGCTTCAATCATCGTCTGTGCCTTTCTTTGCTTTTCCCCCTATTGTACAAATATATTTTATATTTCTGTGACCACGTCATTTTCTGAAGCACCTTTAACTGCCACTCTTTCTGTTACCATACTGGGGAGTGCCCCTATATCTTTTGTGTATCTATAACCAGCTGTAGTTATTTGACTACATCTTATTTATCCTTTCTTGCTTCTTGAAGGTGGCCCAAGAGATACCAGCTTCTTTGACTGTAATCTGGGCTTGATTTGGGGCTCTGCTCATGGCATAGTTTCTCAACTTTCCTACCAGCAGTGCTTTATGTTTCTTCTTTGAGTGCTCCAGGACTTTTGTTGCCAGCAGCCAGCCTCCCGCTGCCTTCCCCATCTGGAGCCATGTTCCAAAGTTGCTGAAGCTTAGCTGCTAGCTTCTTGGACAATGCTCCCTCCCCCACCATTTCATCGACAGCTTACTGGCCCACTTGCTCTCTCACTCCTTTTGACTCTCTGGTGGGAGAGCTGCATTCTCCTTCTTCTGTGCCACTGTTTTCCAGTCTTCCTTCTGTGGGATAGACTCTACTTTAGTAGAGTTTCAATGGTTTCGATGAGTTGAAAATTTCAAGGAACTAGGACCTGTATCAAGTGATGTCAAAGGATGAACCACCCTGCTCCTCCCACTGCCTGAACTGTTCTGGGCCTCAGAACTGACACGGCTGCCTTGGAGAAAGATTGTCATGCTAAATGGCGAAAACTGCACAGCTTGAACTAGGATCTTCTCACACAGTTGGGGTGGAGCGTCTTCTTACTTTATTATTTTCTTCATGGTGGAAACGTGGGTCCACAATTATCTTCAATCACTACACACTCACATGGTTTTGGATATTGAGGAGTAGCTTTTTATTTATTCTTTTATAGAAATATAAAACATATGCATGAGTTCATGAACAAAGACTTCAAGTAATGAATATTTATGTCACACTATTTTCTCTGTTTGTTGAATATGTGACCCATTTTCTGGGAAAAGTTATTGCAGTTTTAATGACTGCTCAGAAAATAATAGCAAATGATCAGTCTGCTACTTCAGTCATTTTCCTGTGAAAAACTTCCGGTAGGTGGAAGTTCAGGTTCCAGTAGGGAAGTTTCCAGGGAGCCTCTCACAACAGCCTTCACATACATCACTTGTTCACACATTTACAGGGCCTATTTTTTAACTGTGTTGTCATTCTCTGTTTACAACTCTGCCTCCCGCACTAGAGTGTGAATTGCTCAAAAGCAGTGATAGTGTCTTGTGCTTGGTGAATGGCAATTTTTGGAATTCAACAGGTGTTTATTTAATGAAAACACAGATAGATAAATAAATAAGGAACCTGGGGTCAAAGGAAGTAACAAGCTGTGTGGTCTTAGGCTGTGTTAACTTCTCTGGGCTTCTCTTATTTCAGCTGTAAATGGAGGATGTTGGCAAAACAGAAGGGAATAGAGGGCTGGATGTAGTGTTGGGTACCTCCGAGAGGGGAACTTCTTCCTGCTGAGGAGTAGAGGACTGGGACAATATGTGATCCCAAGGCAGGGGAGGACTGTCCTTCATGCGGGGCGGGACTGAGGAAAACCAACAAGGCACAGAATATCTAGCATTCCTCACTGTGTGGTGAGAAATGAATAGAAATGCTGTCATACTGTGTCCAGACACAGCCCTCAGGTTTCTTATCATTTGAGCTTGGCAGGGGAGAACACACAAACATGTCCCATGTACTTGCAGAGAGGGCTGAAGAAAAACTGAAGGAGGGCCCCCAAACCTGGGAATGCCTCTCACTGGGGTGGCTGGCATGGGGAATGCAGCTGGTCAGGGACCACACAGGATGCGCACGGCTGTATGGACATCAAGGTGGAATGGTGCCAGTCAGTGACTGGGGGGAGCCAGGACACCATAGTGGATGTCAGTGTAGACAGATGAGATGATGGCCAAAGCCCATTCCCACGCTCTGATCCTAAGTATCACAGTCTCTGTCCCTTTTTTGTTCTAGAAGCTTAATTGCAACTGCAAGGATAAGGACAAAGAAGAAAATCCTAGCTTGACTGACTTTGCTCCAAAGTGTCTGATTAAAGTTTTTGCCAAAAGATGGAATGAAAGTTTGAGATAGAAAGGAAGGTCATACATAGAAAATAAAGTTGAATTTTGGCATACTTGAGTCTTGTGGATTGAGATTTTGTACTTCCTACGTATGTGAAATGCTAATGCAGCCAGGAGCACTGAGTGCTCACTGATGGCAAAGAATCCAGGTGGCGACTTAAGAGATGCAGGGGCGAGAGCGGGGATTTATCTTGGCCGTGGTTCCCCAAGCATGGATTTTTGGGTTTTATTTCAGGATCCTGTCAATGTCCCTTCAGCCAACCAGTAATCAGGGTTTTGTTTTTCCTTCTTGTTCTCATTTATAATGTCCATAATTTACATATATTTGCATTTTAATTTTTCTAACTGAAAGAATTGAATAAATATGCTGTCTCTGCCTACCACCGGAGCAGAAACACATCGAACTCCAGTGGTATGAAGAAAGGTCACTGTTGACATATTTCTTACTTTAGCCCAGAATTATTTTCTAAGCTATGAGTGTATTTCCTTTTTGGCACTTGAACCAAGTAATTCCTTCCTATATTTTCATTTTTCCTTATGTTGCTGCAAGATTTGAGACAAGCAGCCAAGGCTAAGCACTTCATTTTACAGATGAAGCAATGGGGCCACAGAAGTGACTTATCCAAGCCTGCTAGTGATGGTTGGGAATAGAGGTGGTTTTAGAACACAGGTCCTGTGATTCCAGTTATTCTTCTATGTACCTATCGCGCCTGATCCTCTAACTCTGCAGGCAGCTGCTATACTCTGAAAGCCGTGGCTGCACTTTCACGGAAGCCATGCTTCTCGCACGTTGTTTGCAGCCAAAGACTGAATGCAGCAGGGAGGTTTGGGCAGGCCCATTCCTGTGACACATAGGTCTCCTCTGACAGCCGATTTTGGTTCACGGATTGCGGGGGTGACTTTCCTCGCAAGTCCCCCCATGTGCCATGGATGAGAGTAATCATGACAGAGATATGATGTGGTCTGCTTAGGGAGGAGAAGTGGCCATTTTCCCAGAGGAAAAAGGCCATAAGCAGCGACCCATTCCTCCTAGGAGAAAAAGGCCTTGAGCTCCCTCTTCCAGGGCCTTTTACTGGGTTGTAATACACAGGAATACAGGACGGCAAGGGTCAAACAGTAGATAACATTTCAAAGAGATCTGAGGGCTTAGTATGAGTCAGTCTGTCAGGAACAGAGTTTTAGGGTTTTCTGCTCCAAACCTTAACATATGAATGAAAGCACTCTTAGCAGAGCAGATTTCACAGGTTTATCAGGAAGTCTTTGTGGTGCCAGATTTTTCCCCAGGACACGCTCTAGCAAGACAAGGAGCTGCGTCTCTCCCCTACAGGTGTTCAGGTTTAAGGGGATTAGAGCCAGGAAGCGCTTGTCCCACAGAGCATGGGGACTCAGGCTTTGTCAAAGCAGGGGGCGGGGAGTCTTTCCATGAAAGCTTCCCAAGTGATCCAGTCTGGCTTAGGTTGCCCTCTGCTATGAGGGGTCTTACCATCATTAACTTCCGACCATGCTTTGGGGGGCAGGGAGAGGAACTGAAGCAGCCTTTGCTACAAGAGACAAGCTTTGTCTCCTGCAGCTGGCATTCCAGAGGTTGTCCCTCACCCTTAGCCACAAGGGGTAGAGATACAATTCCTAGAATCAGGCAGAGCAGTCCACAACAACGGATCGCTGGACAACCTGGGACCCTTCCATCCATCATTTTCCCTCAGGCGTCAGACCTGCATTGCTGTCGGATGGCCCTCCCAGCCTTTTCCACCTCCCTTCCATTTTCTCTCATTTCCTTAAAAATTCTTACACGTTTCATCCTGTCTTAGCATCTCTCAGAGGAACTGAATTAACGCAGGACAGCTGCTTGTGTGTTGATTTAACAGCTTCATGATTTCTTCAGGGAACCTGAGTTCCTTTGTTTCTTCCACTCTCAGTGTGTTTTTTGCTCTGAAGCCAGCTTCCTTCATGGTCACTGTGGCTACTGTGGGCAGCATATTCAGATACAACAACATCCAGAGGCAGGTAAGGGACCTGATTTAACAGTGTCCCTTTAAAACAGAGAAAATCTTTCCCAGAATTCTTCCAACAGCTTTCCTTTACTTCTCATTGGCAAGGAAGGGGTGATGTATTTACTTAGTGAATCACTGGCGAGTGAAAAAGGTCTCAGCATTGTAGAGACACAAGTTAACATTGACCCCTGAGTTGGGGATGAGGTCACCTTTGTCTAAGTTCCATGGTAGAAATAGGGGTAAATGAACAAATACAGGGTTCTATTATGAAGAAAGAAAGAAAAAATAGGTATTGGGTAGACTATCAACCATCTGTTATACTTAACACTTTCAACTTTAAAATCTATTTTTATCAACCTCACCTTTCTTTTGGTTAGTTTTTGCTGGTACATCTTTTTCTATTTCTTTACTCTCAACATCACTTTATCATTTTATTTTAGTTGTCTCTGTTGTAGGCAGCATGTGGCTGTATTTTGATTTTGTTTTATTTTTTCTCCTACTCTGAAAGCCTTTACTTTTAGTTATTGTGATTGGTACATTTATAATTATTAGGTTTTTTTCTGCCATTTGCTTTTTCTGCTTTGTGTTTATTGTGCTTTTTTTCACTCAACCTCCTTTCTGGTCTTTTAAAAAACTTTTTATTGAAAAAAATTAAACATATATGAGTAAGAAAATAGTGTAATAAATCCTTCTTTTGTTTTCAGACAGATGTGACAGTTACCAAAGTTTTGCTACATGTACTATATTTAACTCTTCTTTTTACTTTTTGCTGAAGGATTTAAAGTCAAGTCGCAGATATCATGACATTTCACCATAACAACTTAAGTGTGAATGATTGAATTTCCTTTATTTTTCTTTTTCCTTTAACTGTTGGCATTATATTCATAATCTATTTTTAAACATGCATAGTTTGCCATATAGCCACTATTCTTCCAAATAAAGAACAGGCTTTAGAATATTTTTAGACAGCCCCCCCCCATCTGAAAGCCATTATCTTGTACTCATTACTATTATCTAGTAGTTTAGTTTTATCAGCTGTACTGTGATAAGGAAATCCTGAAATCTCAGTTGCTTAAACAAAGGTATTTTCTTGCTTACATCTAGTCTCACAGCGAGAAACTCTTCTGCAAGCAGGACATTAGGGAACCAGCCTGCTTTTACTTCGTATCTATAGCATCCAAACACGTGACTTCCAAAGTTTCTGGGGAAGAAAAAATGAGCTAAAGGATTTGAGGAGTGGCTTTTAAGAGTGAGAACCTTAGAATTTACCCATTTTCCATTTCACTGGCCCTAATTCAGTCACATAGACTCCAGCTATTTGAAATGGTCACTGGGAAATGCAGCCTTCCTCTGTTTTTAGGAAGTCTATATAATTTAACTCATACATTAAATTAATTTAAAAAAAAACCTGCTTCCTTTTCCCACTACTGTATTAGCGCCTTGTGCTACTATAACAAAATAGCATAGGCTGGGTAGTTTAAACAACAGAATTTTTTTCTCACAGTTCTGGAGGCTAGAACATCCAAGATCAAGGTGCCAGTAAGATAGGGTCATTCTAAGGCCTTTTCTCTTGGCTCATGAGGAGTCACCACCTTGCTGTGTGCTCATGTGGTTTTTCTTCAGTGGGTGTACATGGAAAGAGAGAGAGAGAGAGCTCTCACATCCCTTTAGTTTTTATTTAGAGATTCTGCCTTAGGTTTATTTATACAAATAGCACAGGAGGACATCAGCCCCATGCAGACCAGCAGCCCAGGGGTCATGCAAGTCCTTCCTTCCTCATGTCTGCAGATAGAGGCCTCTACTCTGGGCACTTCATGGGGGCCTGGGAAGCTTCAGAAGCTGGAGCTGGAGCCAGAGTGCTGCCACAGCCTGGGGATTGGTTTGAGCCTTGGCCTTAAACTTTGTCCAGCAGAGCCTGAGACCCTTAGGAATGTGGGAGAGCCCTATTTCCCAAGCTTGCGGTGAGCAGCATAAGCAAGTTAGTTGAGCGTGTGGCTGCTGCCATTTGGGATCTTGGGCTTTACGAGGGCCTTGGTAGCCTCTGCACATGCACTCATGGACTTGGCAGTGTTGGCCTGCATCTTCTTCAGGCCCTTCTTGCTGTGCTTCTTGGCAAAGGGCACGTTCCTCAGGAAGTTGGGTGGTACCCCCTTAACAAGTTTGTACCTTTGTGATTAGGGTTTCTTGCTGATTCTGTGCTATTTTTAGGACTGGTTGTGCCTGGTGTGGTTCTTGGACTTGGCCAGTTTGCATCTAAGCCCGTGACTACTGAACCATCTGGAAAGAGAAGAGAGAGCACGTATAAGAGTACCACCCCTGTAGGGTTAGGGACCATCCTTGTGGCCTCATTTAACCTCATTATCTCCTTATAGAACCTATCTCCACATATGGTCACGTTGCAGGTTTGGGTATCATCTGAGCATTGGGGGACACAATCCACTCTTTAGTATCTCTGTGACTTGGAGCAGAAACATGGCCAAAGAATCAGTCAGGTCCCTTTTTTAGGGATTTATATAAATATTGATAGAGAAAGAGTGGTCTCTACATCTGAAGTTAAGGAATATTTAAAATTGGATAGGGCCTGACTGATAATGAAGTAAATTGAATAAAAAATTGAGTGGAGAGAAATGCAAAGGACAGAATCCTGATAACATCATTTGAAACTTTGCATTTAGCTGTAACTGAAATTAGATTTAATCTTTATATTTGTCAGCCAATAAATTTCATGTTTTTGCTTAGAATTTCTGATGCTTGCGATGGCAGATCCTGAGAATGCAGCAGTGTAGAAATTGAATATATAGGTAAATGTAAGCCTAGAGAGTCAGACAACACATTGTCTTACATTTTGTTGGGTCGCATGGCATGGTGGGAGATTATTGATTTATTGTCTGCTATTTATGGCTCAGGATTTCCTGTGCCACAGTAAACCAATGCCGGACTTGACCACACTGTTTGAGGCTACAGTAGATTAAGTTTGTATTAAATACATAAAAATAAAAAGAAAAAAAGAGAGCCCTGGTCAGGTGGCTAAGTTGATTTGGAGCATTGTCTTATAAGCCATAAATTTGGGGGGTTTAATTCCTAGTCAGGGCACATATCTAGATTGTAGGATTGATCCCTGGTTGGAGCATGTACAGAAGGCAACTAATTGATGTTTTTCCTTCTTTCTCCCTTCCTCTCTCTCTACAATCAGTAAAAATATCCTCTGGATTAAAAAATAATATTGGACTGGCCAAAAAGTTCATTTGGTTTTTCCCCTAAGATAGCTCTAGTAGTGCTTCATTGTCTTTAACTTCATTCAAAACAACTTTGTTAGATTGTATTGTGATAGCAGCCATATCAGTGAGCATTCAAAAAAACTTATCAAAACTGCTTAATTTTTGTAGCCATTTTAATATTGAAGATAGAAGAAAATATGCAATGTTTTCAGCATATTATGCTTTATTATTTCTAGAAAGGTAAAAACACAGCTGAAATACAAAAAAAAAAAGATTTGTGCAGTGTGTGGAGAAAGTTCTGTGACTGATCAGATGTGTCAAAAGTGGTTTGCAAAGTTTCATGCTGGAGATTTTTCACTGGACAATACTCCATAGTTGGGTAGACATGTTGAAATGGACAGTGATCAAACTGAGACATTAATTGAGAACAATCAACATTATACCAAGCTGGAAATAGCTGATATGCTCAAAATATCAAAATAAATACAATTATTGGTGAAAATGAAAAATATCTTTTATGAAAAAAATATGGACTTTCTGGCCAACCCAATAATAATGACAAAGAGAGAGAGAGAGAGAATATCAAGATACTGGGCTTGAAGAAAAAGTTAAAAATATTACTTTTCCTTTTGACTGGATTCCTCATCCTATACCTTGTATAAGAGAAGATGCTGTTGGCTGCTAGAACCAGAAAATCCTGATTCAAAATGATTAATTAATAAGGAGTTTTATTATCTCCTATACTTGCCTCAGGTGTGTTACAAAGCAGTGACTCAGGAATGTCGGCAAGGACCCAGGTCCTTCTGTCTCTCCATTTTGCTAATCTTTGTGTTGCCTTAATTCCAAGCCTAGTTCTGACATTCCTTCAAGGCAGCCTTCAGTGTACTGGGATACCTAATTGCCTTTCCATGTCTACCTGCCTATCCCTGGACCAATAACAGTGGCCAGGGAAATACCCTTCTCCCTTTGATTTAGACTAAACAGGAGCTGAATTTGTGTGTGTCAGAATACAAGTTGATCCATCTCAGTGTGGGATCTCTGTGCTGCCCAACTGTCCCTGAGGATACATGGTGGGAGGGAGTAGATAGTTGTATAAAACTGGGGTTCTGTTATTAAGGACAAAGAAGACTATGAATGTTGGGTTTGTACCAGAAGTGTCTACTACATATTTTATTGTAGCAAGAAAAGAGGAAAGCTGGAGCTACCCATGAGTTCAGTGGAAGGGCCTAATATTGTCTTGCTACCAAGGCTGTTTCCTACAAGTAGTAGAACATCACTTTGATAGTTCCCATGGTAACATGAATTCAGATGAGTCATCACATCTTGTACTTGTCTGTAGCAGAGGAAGAACACAATGTCTGATATGTTGTTAGTTTTTTACTGAATATTTTAAGTCTTAGATCTCAATTGGGAGACACAGAATGAATTACACAGCAGCTAATGATGCTACGTAAGTGGGGGCATTTAAGCCAGTCTTTGACATTGAGAATGTGAGGCGGCTTTGGAACTTGTGAAACAATGGGGAATCATTTTAAGATATGTAGTTGAATAGGCCTAGAGATTAGTGGTGAAAATTTTAGTAAGTTGCTTAAGATGGCAAAAAAAATGGAGTGAACAGTTTATATATTAATTGCATGAATAGAAAAATATATCAGAAAAAGAAGTGCAGTGTTTACTGGATACCTGCATTGCAATATATTTGTGGTTGTCGGCACCCCTTCCCCCAAATTAGAGAAAGTGTTAGACTCATAATGAGTATGAAGCAGCTGTTCCATCAAGCTGTTTTCCAAATGGGCTTTCACCATTATTGTTGTTGTTAGAGAGGGAAGTGATTTTTAGTGTGAATGTGAAAATGAATTAATGTTGCCTGTCAGGAAACAAAGTCGGTGCCAGGAGATCAGCTTATGCACAGCTGAAAGATTGAAAAGGAAAACTTTTTAGAGAGCTAAAAAGACATTGGTCTTAGATTCACAGTAGTCTTGGAACATGAAAGTCAGTCTTCTGCTCTGGAGATGGAAACAGCTTCTGGTGAGGCGCTTTTGGTGACCTTCCTTCTTCAGGTAACCTCGGGCAGTGGTGGTGACTCTGACACAGAGATTGTCTCGTTCTCAGCTTGGAGACCAGATGAAAACATCAATTCCTTGACTGTCCGAGTCAGCCTGGGGCAGGGTCGTCATATTTAGCAAATAAAAATACAGGATATGTAGCTAAAATTTGAATTTTAGATACATTTGAATTTAAATAATTTTACAGGGATAATTAATTATGCCCTAAATGTCGCATGGGTCATTGTTATACTGAAATTATTTATTTCTGTATCTGAGGTTCAACTTTAAGTAGGTGCCCTGCGGCTACTGTAATCTGGGATAATTAATAATCTTATCCCAATTCCCAAAACATTATAACATGGTTCCTTTGGAACTCTTCCCTGAAATGCCAACTCTGGACTCTTACTAATCCTTTGTGGCAGATTATAGTATATATCTCACACCTCATTCTCTTTGACAATGAGGCACTGAGACCCCTTTACTGAGAAGTGAGGGCTGGGAGGGTTTGTAACTCCTTGACCAGTACAGTGTGGTGGAAGTGACACTGTTTGACTTCTGAGGCTGGGTTATTAAAGGTGGGACAGCTCCCAGGAGGCTGTCTTTTTCTCAGGGTGTATATTGTGGGGTCCCTGAGCTGACATGTGGAAGTGGGGCTACTCTACAGCCAGGGAGCTGGAGAGACCATGGGGAGAGGTCGCATAGAGACCAAGAGGATGCCTGAGGAGCCCACATATTCCTGCCTCTAGCTGTTCACATCTCCATTGTTTAGAGGCCCCAGCTTTGAGACAACCCCAGTTTCCTTCAATCACTGTTTGACCACAACCTCATTTAAGATTGAACTGAACTGCCCACAAAACCACCCCCAAATTTTTCACTCATGGAAATGTGAGTTAATAAATGATGCTTAATTCACTTTGATTTGCATTGATTAGTTACAAAGCTACAGATGACTAGTATATACTTGTTTGAAGGAGGCAGATTAAAACCAATTTTTAGGTTAACATCTTCTTTAGTAGTCTTTTAAAATAAGTAGCTTTGTTTTTAGGGATAGGGAGTTAGCAATATGCTAAGTCTTTGTTTAAGTCAGGTTTTGAAAGTATTATTCTCACCCTTTCTTCAACTACCTTTTAAAGTCCAAACAAAAGGGATAGTACTGTAGGAAACTTGAATTGTCTATAAGGGGAAAAAAATCCCCCAGAACTCAATCCCAGTAATGTACAATGAAATGAGCATGGATATGGGAGATGTATGTTATCTTGCCTTTGACACTAAGTAGATATTGGACTTGGAGCAAGTTAATTATTCTCTAAAACTCAGTTGTTGTATCTGTAAAATGAGGCATCGTCCTTCATCCAAGGGATGGCAAACACACAGCACGCAAGCTCCCGTTTTCCTTAGCGGGAATCACTGATGAGCTGCGGCACTCTTCCCACAGGAAACAACCCTGCCGCAGAGCTCCAAGTGCTCAGGAGCAATCAATCACAGTTAGGAATAATGACAAATTTATTTTTTGCCTATCTAGACATTGAACATATATATTGTTACTTCCAGGGTTAAAATTTAGTAGCTCTATATTTTAAGTGATTTAGCCAAGTTCTGAGAGTTGCTTAAGTGATTGTGAGGTAATGTTGGAAATATTCGAACACTCATAGAGCAACATTAATTGACTACGCACCAGGTGCGACATTACTATATACGTATGGTGATGGATACAGTGATAAAGAAGCTTCCCAAAGAGAGAAAAGGATACCCACAAACAACTCCATAGGAGACAGTTTTATCACTTTGATTCAAATTAGAACAATTTTCTCTAGATTGTCAGCTAAGACCAGTACATTGTGGCCTTGTGGACAATGTAAGAAAAGAGGTAGTAATGTGTCTCAGGGGTATTTTGCTCACATTTGGTCAAGGTGTATCTGAAGGATGCAGATACACAGCGGCTCCACACACAGCTCCAATTTTGAAAGAAGTCAATAGTCAACTCTCTCAGCTCCCTACGCCTGGGCTAACTTCCCAAGAAATCACACTCCTCTGTAGTATTGCTGACAGCTCCCATCCCACTCCATCTTACATGGTTTTCCTCTGCTTTTATTTTAGACCTTCTTTTGGCTCTATTATTATAATTTCTCTAATGCAGGTTTGGAAATCTCCCTTAAAGGCCAACACCAACTGCCTTTTCACATGCCCTTTTGTTTGAACATTAATCATTTGCTATCTTTCCCTATCATGGACCAAATTTTCAAGATTTTCCCTCCCACACATAGAGTTAGAATTCTTTTTTCTAAATTACATGAAGTTTTAATTTTTCTTTTGATGGACCAGGTTTGCAATGATTGTAGATAGTTTTAAATGTACATACTCAGATGCAAAAATCTCAAGGTGAGTTTTTTGAACCCTTGAACTACAAAGCATAGGACTCCTATTTTTAATATTCACACTGCCACAGATCGAATACTAAACTCTTTGCATAGCTTGCCATACATCTGGCCCAAATAATAAAGTAACTGATTTCAGAAAGCAGAGTAGAGAGGCTCATTTCCAGCTGGGAGAACTGGAGGTACTCCAGAGAAGGTAGCATTTATCCTTGACCTTGAAGGACATATAGGAAATTGAAAAGTAGAATAGAATGGGGTGGGTTGGAAGGGACATCCCAGGATGAGGAAAACACAGGAGAAAGGCATAAAGTCAGGGAGAAAAGAGAATGAAATATAGTTTTTGTCTGTGGTGTGGCAGCCATTAGAGTAGAAGACAGATTGAGTAAAGACCACATGGCAGAGGCCCTCGGCATTTGTGGATTGGTTGAGTAAGTTGAAGGCTGGTTCTGCTTCATTTGATTTTCGCAGGTAGGTGATATATCTGAAAGTGGTCCTGTATTTGAAAATTAAGGTTTGAAAAGAATGGCTCCCTTGTCAATGTCTCCAGCCTTCTCTGTGAGAGAAATGTAGCGAAGGCAGACATTCAAAGTGGTAAATATTCACTATGCATTTAAATGACCATTTTAACTCTCTGTTTGGAAGTCCTTCTTTTCCCACTATAGACATTCCCTAAGCTTCCCAAATTGATCTTTTCAGGTTACACTTAAACACAAATGTATAAATTGGGCTTCCTAGTAGCTACCTGAAAAGTAACATGGATTTTTTTCCACAAAGTTACTTTGTCTAGCAATCTTCCTTTATTCATCCATTTTTGTAGAGCATCTCTGAGGTATGAGGCACCAAGCTGGATATCGGATATAGATTGATGTCCAACATAGAATATCTTTTGCTTGGGAATGAGCTCCTGACAACCACGTGTTAAGGCAGAATTCATCAGGAGAGACTGACACATGACAAATACCAAGAAGGAAACTGACAGGCTGTAAAAATACAGACTCAACAGAGGGAAGAAATTGGGAGATTGAATCTGGTTGTCATGCTCTAGCCAAAGCCAACTTCAATCCTTAGAAATAATTGAAAGGTCTTTTTAGTTAATGTATTACATTGGTAACACTAGCTGCAGTAACAGATAAACCTTGAGCTCTTAGTGGTTTCACGTAATAGAATAGTTCTTTTCTTGTAAAATTCAAAATGGGTGTTTGTAACAAAATGGTGTTTCTCCTCCAAGAGATGATGCTGGGACCTGACTCCTTCTGTCTTATGGGTTTGTCACCTCCAATGCCTGTCTCCCAAGGTTGCTGTGTTCCCTACCTCAAGTCTTAGGAGTAAAAAATCTGGTAGATCAAAGGTAGAACATTTTATGGTCAAGACCTGGAAGTAGACACCTTACTTCATCCCTCATTCTTTGGCCATACCTGTCTGGAAGGCAGGCTGGGAAGTGTTATTTAGCTGTGTATGCAGAAAGAAGAGGAAACCATTTTTGCAGACAGCACATGTATCTATACCCATGTGCAGAACATTATCAAACAGTCCATGTGTTAGGACCTGAAGGAAACCTAAACCAACATAAAAAAGGAAAAATCACACAAGTCATGTTCACTGTCTACAAATAAGCCAAATAGACATTCTCAAAACAGTTAGTTCCTACTCCAAACATCTTTATAAAAACATCCTTATAAATAATTTTTGTCTTAATGAGATTATAAAACCAAAAATGACAAAGTATTTAAAAATGAACAACACTGAAAGGACTACATATACAAACTTGTGCTTTGCGATATGGCTGAAGTGGTATGCAGAGGAAAATGTGTAGCTTTAGATGAATATACTACCAAATGTGAAAGACATAAACTAATCTGAGTGCTCAATACAAAAATGTAGAAAAAGAACAAAATAACTTAGAAAAATTTAGAAGGGAGGGCTAACAAAGACACAGGCAAAATAGAAAACAAACACAAACACACAAGACTAGATCAATAACAAGAAAAAAACAGCAATAGAAACTGGCAGATTTATGTCAAAAAGTAGAAAGAAGACACAAATATAATGACAGTAGGAATGTGAAAGGGGACATAATTGTGGAAATGACAAAAAATGACAGGCATGTATAAATGCTAATGAATTCGAACATTAAATGAATTCAAATATATTTGAAAATATAAAATCTGAAATAGTGTAAAGAAGAAAACTTGAATAATCAAAAATCATAGACAAAAAATTAAAATGTGCATTATATTCTTGAGGCTCAGGCAGTTTTATGACTAAAGTCTCCCAAACTTCATGGGGGAGATAGTCCTCAAGTTCTAGAACAGAGAAAAACATGGTATGATACTCAATTTATTTTAAGAACTTAATACTTCCCTGATCCTAAAATTGGACATAGATATTAGACCTGTAAAAATAAATGTAGGTAATCTCATTTGTGAATACAAGTGCAAAAATATCTGAAGTGAAGTATTTACAAATATAATTTTGCTGTGAATTAAAGACCAATATATCACGATGAATGTAGATGTTATCACATAATGGAAGAATAGACAACTTCTAAAACAATTGATTAATATAGTCACTACATGAAAGAACTTATGAAGCAATGTCAGTTGATTATTACATTTATCACCTCACTAAATGTGGAAATCTCTTTGGTAAGAAGCAATACCCACTGTAAAGAAAAATCTTAAAAACCTGGAGATAAAACATTAAGTTGATGTATGCATAAACGTCAAGCATCATTCATGGGGGCAGACATCTCGTGGCAAATGCTTACATCTCTATCTCCGTATCCTCTGAAAACAATGTAGAATATCAAGAACACATGCTATCATGCCTGCGGCATAAGTAAAGGGTAAAATATATTAAATTTCAAAGTTCCTGCTCATAAAAAAACAAAAAAGCACCATATCCCAGTGAATGATTGTGCATGCTTCTGTTGTAAGCATTCGTGGCAAGTCAGTGCAGCTCAGAGAGAAACTGTGAAGAAGAGAGAACTAGAGAGGCAGTGGTGGGCTTGAAATTGCTCTAAAGCAACCACCAGAAAGTAGGACATAAAAAGAGTGTTGAATCACTATGTCGTACATCTGAAACTAATGTTAAATGTCAACTGTAATTTAAAAAATAAATAAATTAAAAAAGAATTAACAAGTATCCTGTTAGATCAGAGCATTGACTATAGGCAGGGTATTCAAAATATGCATAATATTCCTTGGCTGGTGTGCCACAGTGGATTGAGTGCTGGACTGCTAAGCAAAGGGTCACTGGTTCGATTCCCAGTCAGGCCACATGCCCAGGTTGTAGGCCAGGTCCCCAGTAGGAGGTGTGCAAAGGGCAACCACACATTTTTCTCTCCCTCTCTTTCTCTCTTGCTTCCTCTCTCTCTAAAAATACATAAATAAAATCTAAAAAATATTCATAATATGAGGTAGCAGCCTTTAGAAAGCATAGCTTCTGGGTGAAGAAGGCAAGAAGAATAGTAAAGGGGAAAGATAACGGGACAGGTAGAGTCTTTTGAGACCAAAAAGAAGAAGAAAAATCCAAAGGACAACAATTTCTTCTCCAGGAAAAGAAAACATTTCCTCCCCAAACCAAATAAACACAGTGCTAATAAGTCAGAAATTTCTCCAAAAGTAAAAAGATGGAGGCATGTCAATACGATATAGGAGAAAATTGAATGAATTGCCAATGGCCAAAGGTGGAATATTTTGAGTAACAGAATATTGAATTATGTGACAAAGTATAAATAAATATAAATAAGTCCATACTAATATAAGTAAATGATCAAATAAACACATAAGTGGGGGAGAAGAGACTACTTTTTCTACAGAAGAATTCTGTAGGTTGATGTTCCTCTCTTCAGGAGTTAGAACTTAGACCATCCCCTTTTGACTGTGGGCTTGATCCTATGACTTGCTTCCAAAGAGTATGAAAAAGGAAAAATAGTAGCTTTCCAGTGGAGAAAACTGGCAAACATTACCTTGCCCAAGAGATCAAATTTAACATCACTAATACTGTCATGAATGTGATAAGAATCACTTGGCCAATCTGTCCCAACCCTGTCCTGGGGTTAACCAAACCTAAAGCTCGTCTAGTCTGAGAAAAACATCAGACAAACCTAAATTGAAGGACTGTCTACAAGATGTGGCCAGTGCTTATAAAAACACCAAAGTCATGAAAAATTACTAAATATTGAGAAGCTGTCATGGAGCAGAGGAAAGCTAGATGCATGTGGTGACCTGGGTTGGATCTTCAAACAGAAAAACACATTAATGGAAAAACTGCTGAAATCCAAATGAAGTTCAGGGTTCAGTTAATAGCCATATACCAGTGTTGTTTTCTTAGTTTCCATTCTTGACCCTGGGATAACTGAAATTGCCTGAGGGGTATATAGGAACTCTATGTACACTTTGTAACTTTTCTGTAAACCTAAAACTATTCCAAAATAAAGAGAATATATAAACAAACTAAAACACTAGAATTGATTCATTAAAGAAGCCAGATTTTGCTTACTGATAGAAGATGGTGCCTTTCAATTAGGAACCTAGAAAGCCACTTCTCATTCACAAAATGAGTAGGGAAAAGACTGAATAAATCTACATACAATTAAAATTACTGTATCAGAAAATGAAAATCAGTTTACCTCAGCTGGTGAAATTCCCACATTCAAACAAGCACACAAAGCAAGCAAGAGACATTAGAGAATTGTAAGTCAACATTTTAAGCTGACTCAAAAATGTATTCAAACAAGCATTTGGGGATATGATGGCTTATTCTGAATCAGAAATAGAAAAATCAAAAACAGAAATAGACAAAACCACAGAAAGAAATGAAAAGAGTTGATTAAACTCATGAGAGAAACAGAAGAAATAAGGCCAAATCATCTCACAAATAAAGACTAAATTACAAATTGCCCAAAGGAGAATAGACTCAAAGGAAATTTAATGAGGAGTATTCAAGAAAGATGAAAAATAACCAAGAGAATAAAAATGGGATTAAGATAGAATAAAATGAGTTGGAGAGGAAGTGGCTGAAATGGAAGAAAAAAGAAATAGCAAGTGTTGATTAAAGTCCTTGAAGATGAAGAAACAAACCAACAACAAAACTAATATTTAAATCCATAATTTAAGAAAACTTCTCAGAAATAAAAAATCTAGATGTACATATTAGGAGTCTGTTAGATACATGTGGAAATTAACCCAGAAAAACTAACTTTAAGACATAGCAGAGAAAAACAATTAGATTTAAGAGATTAAAAAGAAAATCCTCCAGGCCTCCAGGCATAACGATCGAATAACCAAAAGGAAGGAGTCAGATTGGCAGCAGGTTTCTCAGAAACAATCTAAAAATTAAGGCTACGATGGAGTCGCATATTCAATGAAGTCAGAAAACTGTGACCTAAATATTTATATCCAACCTAGCCATTCTTTAAGTTCCAAAGGTGTCTGTAAACAACTTTGAATGGAGCAACTTAGGGAATTCCTATGTCCTCCACTACCATTCAACATTACATTGGAGGTACTGGCTAATGCAATTAGACAAGCAAAATCAGCTAGGGCGTAAGAATTGGGAAAGAAGAAGTAAAATGATTTCAGTATGCAGATGATGTGTTAGCATGCCTGGAAAACCCTAGGGAATTAATAATAAAATTAACTCAAAGAGTAAAAATGTAGTAAACTACCAGGTTATAAAATTAACACACAGAAGTCAGTAGCCTTTACTCGTGTGCGCACACACACACACACACACACACACACGAGGTTATAAGGCAGAGAAAACCCAACATGCAACAACAACAAAAGAAAGATGAAATAGTTAAAAATAAACTTAATAAGAAATGTGCAAACCTTAATTGATGGAATTTTAACAAACTTTTGGAAGTTTCTTTCCATATACTTGAGCATATGGAAAGGCGTGGCTACTCTCGGATAGGATGACTCCTTGAATTTATGCCTGAGTTTAATGCAGTCTTTGCAAAAACACCAACAACTTTTTTGTTTGCACCGAGACAGGAAATTTTAAGTATGTGGAAAACAAACATGTATGAATATCCAGGAAAACAGCAAAAAAGAAAACCATGAGGAAGACATCGTCTCAGACGGTGACACATAGCATGAAGCCCCTGTAATTAAGGCCATGTGGTACTTACAGGTGCATAAGTAAACAGAGCAGTGAAATAATATGGAGATTTCAGAAAAAGACTTAGATACACAAGAAAAGCAAGCATATTACAAAGGTAACATCTCAAATTGCCAAGTTAAAGATGTACTTTTTAAAGAAGAATGCTAAGTAACTGTTTACTATATTTTGGAAAAGATAAAATCAACTCATTTTCCCATACTACACAAAAGAAGAAACTCCATATGCATGCACATTTTAAACATAAACAATGAAGCCAACCAAGCAGTAGAACAAAACTGGGTGAATTCTTCTATAACCTAGATATAGGGAAAGATTTTATAGCTGATTCAAAATCCAGAGGCTACAAAAAAGTGATGAATTTTACCATACAAAAATAAAAATTTCTATGTCAAAGAGCTCCATAAGCAAAGACAAATGACAAACTGGCAGAAAATATTTAAACATATATATTGTAGATCAAGGTTATTATCTCAATTAAGTATAGAACTCTTAAAAAAATGAGAGACTGAAACCCGAGAACTTGATAGGAAAGTGAGCTAATGATATGAACTTTCATATATTACAGTAATGAAAAGCTCTTTAACTTCACTTAGAATTATGAAAATGAAAATTGAACCTACACTGTGATACCATTTCTCACCTATCCTAATGGTGAAAATTAAAAACAGTAGGACTAAAAAAGCTGTTGGCGAGGCTGTGGGAGAAGAGCCACATTCATGGCAGCAGGGTAGACATGCACCCTGTTACACGCAGTTGCAAAATCTAACAAAATTATATATGCATCTTACCTTTTGACTCAGCAATCTCATATCTAGAAATTTACCCTGAACATATACCTCCAGAAATCTCAATATATATGTGTACATATATATTCATGGCAGCATTTAAAAAATTGCAACTTAAATACCCATATAGAGAAAAGCGATGGACTAAACTAGGGTACAGCCACACAAGTGGAGTGTTAATAGGGAAGATCTCTATGAATAGAAGTATGGACTGGTTTCTATGGGTGTATTTTAAGCGGAAAATATAAAATGCAGAAGAATGTGATTAGTATGCTCTCTTTTATGTAAGAAAGAGGAGGAAACAAGAAAACATACATGTATCTGCCCATTTGTACAAGAAATACATAGGATGGGTGAGTGGAACAGAGTGGAATGGATGGAGGATGGGAGTGGGGTAGGAGGGCTGGAGACCCTGACACTCCTCTGAGCATGTCTCTTTGTATATTTCTGACTTTTAGAATTATGTTAATGTTTCCTGTGTGTGTGTAGATGTATCTAATGTATGGGGATATATATAATATATAAAAATTTCTTCGCTATTTTTGCAAAATTTAAAATGTGAAAAATTTTCAAGATAAACACTTAAAAATTCACACAAAAAATTCTCTTTAAAGTTAGCAAGAAGTCATTGGTGCCTGTCCTAATTGTTTCACTGCCGATGTTCTCCTTTGTGTAGAAATCTTACTGTACATAATAACAAAATATACAATGTGTGTTAATGTTACACAAAAGAAAAATCACATGTTATGTTTGTCTACTTAAAAATTAAAATGGGCCCTGGCTAATGGAGCTCAGTGGATTCAGCATGGGCCTGCGAAACAAAGGATCACTGTTCGATTCCCAGTCAGGGCGCATGCCTGGGTTGCAGGCCAGTTCCCAGCAGGGGACACATGAGAGGCAACCATATACTGATATTTCTCTCCCTCTTTCTCCTTCCCTTCCCCTCTAAAGATAAATAAAAATCTAAAAAAAAAATTAAAATGGAATCTGGTGTACATCTAAGAGAGCAAATCAGAATGAGTGTACAAAACCCCACAGCTTTCTCACTCACAATCAACAGTGAGAGCGTGTGAGGGATTAAGATGCCAGGTTGAAGGGGATAGTGAAGAGAATGGGAAGCAGTTACAGAGACTGTATGGGCAGGCAATGCTTTTGAGAATTTTGCATGTAAAGAGGAGCAGTACATGGCTGGTAGCATATGTTAAAAGAGGATAGTTTTCTTGCTTCTTCATCTTCCTCCCTGTCCTCCTCGTTCTTGAGGAGAAACAAAGCATTTTTGTGTACTACTGGAAATAATCAGTAGAGGGAGAGACGGATGTTGTTGGACAGCATTGGTTACTAAAGCCCTTGCAAAAGTGTTGGGATAAGCTTTGAGATGAACAGGTCACTTCCTTCACTGTAGGGGAAGAACATGTAGGAGGTGTATGCGTGTGGGCAGTGATCTGTAGAGGCAGCAGAGTGATGATGAGGACCCATTGTGAAGCGTGAGGCAAGGTCAGCGTCTGAGGCTGAGGCTGGTGGAGAATTCCAGGAAACAGGTAAACATGTGGAAGTGTAATCTAAGAGAATCAGAAATCAAGTTTACTCTAAAAAGGAGTAGACTTCCTGGGTAGTTGAGATTCTGTTTCTGATGTAAGAATATGAATTAAAAGTGAAACCATTCTTCCTGGTTGCTATTTAAATTTCTTTAGCATTATTAAACTCTTTTGGGTGCAGGCACAGGAAAGGTGAATGGTAGCTTTGCTTCCAGAGGGATTTTTTTTCCAGGTGGGTATGGTGGAGGGAGAGAAGAGACCAGGGAATTGGCGGTGTTCGCCAACACCAACCATGGGGTACTTATAATGATGGAACAAGCCATCTAATCTCAACAAGGAGGAAAGGGAATGGAGGATGAGGCTCTGATAGGGAAAAAAATTACAAGGCTAATGGATTGGAGTCATGGGGTTGAAACATTTTTAAATGTTTGTACTTAAGTAAGCACACTAGCAGAAGAGACTGTCTAGAGAGCAAAAGGTTGACATTTAAGATGTCAATGTTGTATAGTTTTTGGTGATGACACATTCCAATCACAGGATGAGCATGAGAACAGGGGTCTGAAGTAAAATGAACAAGATAAGGAGGTCAAGAATTTGAGTGTCTCTGGGTGTCAGCAAGGTCTTTCATATGTCTGTTGGCATTACTAAAAATGATAAAAGCATTTGGGAAGACAAGGAGGGTTGTGAGCTGGGAGCAAGGTGGAAGAGCCAGATGGCATAGCCTCAAAGAATAGGCGCTTTATAAAAGTCCAGGGGTACAGTGAAATGGACATGGCAATGAGAAGGGAGGACAACCTGCTCATCACAACATGAGACTTGAGATGAGTACAGCTTGTTTTGGGAAGGATACCCAGGGATGCATTGTTCTCAAGAGACAACCAGATTTCAATCAAATGAGAAGGTGGAAGAACTATTCCAAGGAGTTAAGTATACTGTAGGCTTATTTGCTGATTCACATGAGTGAAGAGCTTTGGGAGAGAAGGGGATCAAAGGGTAATTGATTCAAATGGAACAGAGAAAGCAGTGTGAGTGTTCAGAGTTTCGGTGAAAGTAACTAGGGAGGCTGGCACTGGGATATGACTCATAATAGGGTTCATCCTGTTCATTTTCTAAGGGGTGTAGATTTGTTCCTCCATATTTAGATGCAAGAAATAGAATATTTATTTATTTTTTTGTCTATTAAATTATACTTGGCTCTGAGTTTTGGCTATCTGACAAGAAAAGAAATTTAAGCATATTTTGTGGTGGTCTCTTTCTACTCTCTTGGGTTACATAGGAATGGAAAGTTTTTTACACTGTTCAGAGTTGGGTAGGACCACCTGAGCTCCAGATCTTAACGGTCGCTGATGAACTGCTTACTGTCACAACGGTGTTTCATGTGAAGTCAGGCATTGATTCTGTTTAAAAGTCTTTTTGTTTCACTCCTCCAGTTCTGCCCTATGAAATTTGACCATGAATCTCTAGGCATTTGTCTCCAGGTTCAGTCCCCGGGGATCTATTTTCCAGCTTACGAGAGGGGCCTAGTGTCTCCCGGAGCATTGGGTGGGGTTGGTGCACTGCTCTCTGCCACAGGCAGAACCCACTTTCCTTTTCATCCTCCATAGCTTCACAAAATCCTTCTTAGCCTAAAGTTGGGGGAAACCCCATTTCAACTGTTTATTCCTATGAGCATTTGAAACAAAATAGCTTTATTCTCTCCAAACTTTAGGTCCTGGAGGTTAAAAAACCCCCCAAAACACCACTTGCCTCCTGGGTAGAACGAAGGGAAAAGGGTCTACATTCTTTCATGGTGAGGCTAGAGGGACATTTTTCAATCAGATTATTCTCATCTGTGTCTTCGAGATGAATGGTCACTCGAATCTTGTGCTGGGGTCTGAATACACTGCCTGTGCAGGAAAACTTCTAGAGCAGCCGCTGCTTCTCCTTTTAGGGGTTCATGTGACTAGACTGAGGTGGTGCAGGGTGCTGAGAGGCATTGCTCCCTCAAACAGGTTGGGGTGACATGGCTTCAATATCTGGCCTCCCCTCCCTTAGAAAGGAGCACTGCCTGTGGAACTGCAGAAATAAGAAAGATGCCCCCAACACAGAGCTCTTGGCGTTCTCCATCATTATGCAAATCAGTTAACACCAAACAGTTGTTTTGATAGTCACACAGTCATGGTACCCAGAACAGTCATTTCCGTTCCCACCACCGGGTGGGCGTGAGAGCTGGGCTCATTTAAAAACATATGACTAATGAGCATGTATCCGGGTGGTCCATCTGGTATTGACGGGGCTGATCAGAAATGATGGCAATGTAGCCGAGATCTGGGAACACAGATTATGGGCAGCTGACAGAGTGTTCATGGCTTTCTGCTTGTGGGGGTTGATGGGAAGGGAAGGGTTTCAGTGTCTCCTGTGTTATTCAGAATATCTTCCCGGTGAGAGCATTTAGTTGAAAGATTCCCAGATAAATCAATTACTGAATCAATTTGTCACCCTCTGTTCTCTGGAAAATACAAATAAGGTAGCACTCAAATGGTTTTGTGTAGGACCAGCTTGTCTGTGGTCACTCTGGTTAATAGCACTTGTCCTCTGTCAATTAAGAAATAGCATGTAAGTGTGAGGAACATCAAGTCTCAGAAGAAAATCAACTGAGAGCTACACTCATGGAAAGAAATGAAAGTTGAGTCATTCACATTAATAATTAAGAATAAGAAACATAGACTCTATCTGATATATGCAATACATAACAAAAATGTACTTTAATTCGCTATCACACATTCGTTAAGTGAGGATAAAGAGAATGTAACATAAAAGAGAGAACCACAGAGCTAGAGAATAAAAGGAGAAAACTGGAAGAAAATCTCCCCCAAAATGACTCTTAGCACCCAATACTCATTATTGTGAAGTATTATTTATACTTTCTTGTTTTGAGTTTCCTTTTTGACTAATGTCCTTCTTTCTTCTGGTTGGCCTAAAGACCTAACTTTGAACAAAGTCAACTTTATATAATATCGATCGAAAGGAGCATTACCCTCTCCTCCAGTATTATTGGTTTGATTTGGATTTATGTGATTTTTTAGACTAGCGTCTAGAATTACTTGGGGGCTTTCTGAAAACAGACTATAACCTAAATCATACACCTCTATTTCCTTTGCTGCCATAACAACTTAACACAAACTGATTGCACTTTCTTACAGTACTGAAGGTCAGAAGTGTGGCACAGATCTCAGGCCCAGTCAAGGCTACAGCTGGGCTATAGTCAAGGCTTTAGCAGGGCTGCGTTTCCTTCTGGAGGTTGAAGGGATAAACCTGTTTCCTTGCCTGTTCCAGCTTGTAGAGGTCACCCATGTTCCTTAGCTTGTAGCACCTGCTTCCATCTTCAAAACAGCAGCATTATATCTTTCTGACCTTTCTTTCATCCTTACATTTCACCTCACCACAGCCAAGAATGGTCCTTTACTTATAAGGGCTGGTGTGATTAGACTGGGCTCAGCAGGGTAATCCAGGATACTCCCTGCATCTCATGGCCATCTGATTGGCAAGCAGCCTTAATTGCTTCTGCAACCTTATCTCCCCTGCCACGTAATAAGACACATTCAGAGGTCCCAGGAATTAGCATGTGGACATTTTTGAGAGTTGTTACTATGGATAGGCCATTATCATGCCTAACACAACTTGTCTTGCTTCACAATAATTAGACAACTCCCCCTTTTGGTCTACCGGGACCTCTCCCAGTTCCCTACAAGGACTTGTCTATGAGAAATGTCAAACAAGGACACTGTGGCCCTGCAGGTGATTCACTTTTGTTTTATGGAGAACTCACTTCTTCCAGCCAAATTCCATACATATTTTTAAAGCTTCTTCTTAAAGTTTTGCTTTACTTGAGCTGTATAGTAAATATGGCATTTTATTAAGTGTTCCTTAGTATTTTTCAAATAATGATATTTGGCAGGAGGAAGACTCATTATGAGGAGATAGATTTAATCTAAGTTCCTGAGTTTGGGCACCTGAGTATAGTGTAACATTCCTGCTGGGAGGAAAAATGACAGAGTTTACTTACTGTCATCACTTGAATATAAACTAATCTCTTCAAATAAAAATGTTAATATTAGTGATTTTGTTGACATCGTCTGTGGTTCAGAATTTACCTGGAATTCTTAATTCTTTTGACCCTGGTCACGACAACCATAATGAGGTAAATGTAAATTAGCTTGCCATTTTTTTCTTCCCTGTTTTCTTTTGCTACATCATGTCCATTCCTGTTACCTTGGCGAGGCAGGGGTTGCTGCTATGGGAAGACGGCTGCCTTCATTAAAACCCTGGGATGCTGTTTAGTTTTGCCCTCCTCCCTTCATCTCCTCACCCACCAAGAGTATCCTTCCCCTCACAGTGTAAATTAGGTATCAGAGAGGGTAATTGTGTCCAAGGACTGATGTCAGTATTCATCTCTAGCTCAGCCACGGTAAAGAGTATAATTATTCTCCCCACTTCACGCACATTACAATCTGGTCTCCATAGCACTGGGAAATGAGCTCCTCTCAGCTGTCCTGCACTAAATGGCCCATGACAGAGATGTGCTCTTGAGAGTGCTGTTTGATTGGCTAACGAATCAACAAAAAGGTGAAAAATAAGTGATTTTTTTAATGCCAGAATTCTTACATTACAACTTCTAAGTCTTAATGCTTTGCAATCAGGTTTTTTTTTTTTTTTTCGTTTTTCAGAAAAGGTTGGACACAGAAGAGTGCCCTTAGGAAACAATTTTTCTCTTATATCTGCGTTTAAGTCAACCTTTCTTTTCTGTTCCTAGATAATACCTTGGGCGGCTTCTGCAGTGTTTCAGTCACTTCTGAATTGTCTCAGGTGAAATGAGCAACAGAACTTCACCTGATATAATCAAAAGCTTCTCGCCTCTCTTTGATGCAGGCCCTTCTCTGGGGTTTTTCCAGACAGCATAAGGAAAAGAGCACATGCGGTCTGTTCATTCCTCTCCTTACTCCACTTTTCTCCTACTTGTGGCAGTTAGGTGCAGAGGGAGGGCAAATTAGGGGGAAACACAGAGTCTTTGTTGTATTGGCCCAGTGCTGACTCTCCCTTAGGGGCACTTTGGTTGGCTTTATTCAATGCCTTCCCACTGTGGGCTTCCGCACTGAGTCCTTCCCTATAGCTGTCCTCTCATGTCCCACCCCTACCCACCCAGCTTTTGCCCCCCGAGGAACACTTCTGACCAGGCTGATATTCAGCCAATGTGCATCTGTACTGGATAGTTCCTTGTTTGCTGGAGTCCATCTCACTGTTTGGTGCTGCTGCCTTACTAGTAGAACTTTAAATATCATCCCTATTTCCAGCCTTTCTTATTCCGGGGACCATACTCCCAGCATATGCTCCTTCTGCGTGATCTCCTCTCAAGATGACTCAAACCCAGGTACCGTCTGTGGGATCTGCTTCATCTCTGGGAACTACACTGGCATCTTTGAGCACAGCCAGTCTTCCCAGCAGACTCTTATGAGGATAGCCAAGCACTAGTGTCCATTGTGCCTTCCCTGCCCTAATCCAGGGGACAGGTACCAAATTCCCCCAGGAACCCTTTAATCTCACCTTTCTCTAGCAGCATGGCAACATCAAAGCCCACAAAACTCCTTGTTTGAAAGGACAGGTGAAAAGAGGAGAAAATACACGCCTTCTGCTCTTTGGAATTCCTGTGAAAACAATCTCTTCCCACTCTAGAATCGTCTCTAGCCTGCTCCTGCGTGCAGGAAGGGGGGCCAGCTGCTAAGCCTGTTTGGCCATATCTTGGTATGTTCTATAAGGTCCTGCAAGATAGCTGTGTTTGGGAATTGTGATCACAGCTTTGGGACCTCATCCCAAACTCCGAGGTGAGAACAGGAAAGTCCTGCTGAACATTGTCATGACCAAGGTGGCCTCAGAAGTCAGACCAGGTCATTCAGACAGGTGTGTGCTTTAAAACAGAACACCCCACCTCATTCACTGACTCAGCAATATTCACTATTGAATTCAGTTCTCCAAGTTTATTAGGCCTCACAGAGTACCCACTGTGAACAGGAGGGTGCTATGATAAGTGCCGTAGAAAAAAGCAAAAAGCATTTTGTCTTTCAGTCATGTAATCAATGAGCTTATAAGCTGCAAGTTAGCAAAGGCAAAACCTCTACATGAATACCCCCAAACCTGACTATCATAACAGCAAAGGTATAGCAAATATGCAATGAAAATGCAGAAGAGAGAAGTCCTTTTCAGCTCAGAGGACCAGGGAAGGTATCGTAGAACAGGTAGCATTTTTACTCAAGAAGGTATAAGACTAGATGAGCAAAAGCAGAGGTTTTTGACTTGAAAATCAGCAGAAAGCACTAGAAAAAAGTTAATTCGTTAATAAAGTAGCTAACATTTTTGTGTGTTCACTGCATGGCCAGTTCTGCATTATTTATGTGCATTCCAGTTAATTTTCAAAATAATCTTGTGAAAAATGTGCCATTATTATCTCCATTGAACTGTTAAGAAAGATATTGGTTGAATCAACTTGACCCAAAGTCTCACAGCCAGAAGTAATGGGCTTGGGATCCGAGCCCAGGGTTTTCTGATTTTTAAAGCCCGTAGGATGCAAACTCCCTACAAGACATAAATTTTAAAAAGCATGAGTTCATAAATGAAGGAAAATGCCTGCTAATGAAGACCATATGGATATGAACAAATGTTACAGTGTTTAGTTGAGATGACCCCTCGATCTTCCCAGGGGGGTGCTCACCTGTGTTTCTGAGCCTTTGTTCTTCCAGTGCCCACAATCCCAGATACCTTCCCCTCTCTTCCATGCTCAGTTAAATTTCTTATCTCTTTCAAAGTCTATACGATATTTACCATGATGAAGGCATCTCCAGCTCCAACATGCCCATAGGCCTGAGTCTCTCCATTTACGCATCACCTATTGTAATTCCTGTTCACATTGTTGAGTACCGGACGACATACTCTCTCTTTATTTCATATTTGCTTCTTCACATAAACTGTAAATTCTTAGAAGATGGGACTATGTTTTATGTTCCTTTTGTATTTCTCACAGAGCCTGTACATCTGCTGATTGATTATAGGGTTGGGGCTATTTTTATAGTGGAATTAATTGCTGGTGTATAAGGTTCTACAGGAATGATTTGACCTTTCATTTTGTAAAACCCATGCCAGGATAAAACCACAGGGCTGAGAAACTTCTTGTGAGTTTCAAAGGCACCGCAGTATCAGGCAATGGAAAGGATGCTTGTAGTGCTGAAGAGTCATTACAGATGCCTCCACAAGGGAGAATGTTGGGTTTGATGAGAGCCAAAGTGACAGCAGGGAGAATCCAAAGATTCATAAGATCAGTCTGCACAGAGGAGTGTGAGAAACACGAAGGGCCGTTGTTTTTGTCTGAAGTGTTTCCCTTCTCACCAAATGAGCCAAGGGAATATGTGGTTTCAGAGCTTCCCTTCTGTTCTCCAGCTTTTGTAACACCCCAGCAAATGCAAAGCATTGTGCATGCATGAATTCCTTAGCTGAACAGGAAGAACTAGGGAGGCAATGACAAATGCTTCACAGTGCCTCCCTGGCATCTGAGATGGTTTTCTGAGAGAACACGAGCTCCTATTTAGTGGATTCTCAGGGGACATCTGTAGGAGGAGCTTTCCATAGCAAATAGGCACACTCTCACCATCCCCACAGTGCAGATGCCGAGGCTGTGTAAAACCTGGTGCAAACCAAGAACGACTGAGGGAGAGCTAAGGAAGACTGAAGGAAAACTCAAGATCACGCACCTTGTCCAGAACACCGAATGGTAATTACATAAATCATAAGTTTTATTTTCAAGAAATCATTGATAATGAAAGCAGTAGGATGAAACTCAAGAAGGCAGCAGGTTAGGATAAAACAAAGGCAGTATTACTTTTATGAGGAAGTAAGAAGCTTTTGGGAATTGCTTATCTTGAAACATATGACAGTGTCAGTCCTAAAAAAAAAATCACAATCCCAAATACATCATTATTCAAACAGCAGTAGACACCCAGGCATGGCTTTATTGAGAATCTCCTCCCGCCCCCTGAGTGAAATCCTCATCACATGTCTTTACAGCTCAGGAGCCTGGCCGCTTATCTTCTCGGCTGATATATTTAGATTTTGTTCAGCACATGCTTGGTGCAGTAATACTTGCCAAATTAATTCAAGTTGGCTTGAATAAGAGCTTAGTCATGTGGATCTCAAACTGGAGGAAACCGATTAATAATAAATGTCAGGATTTTAAAATCATGAGTGAAATACAAGAAGTGTAAAAAGAAAGGCAGCCTTTTGGGCACAGCTCTTCTTTCAGGAAAGGCAGCCTTTTGGGCACAACTCATCTTTCAGAGCAGTGTCTGTTTGCTCCACCCTTGCTAAGGAGGTAGGAAGGCTGCCAGGTAGGAGGTGGCTGGAGAATGATAATTATTTTGTGAGCTCCTATTGCCCTTTTGTACATGTGCACTTGTGAAGAAATTATCCAGTTTTTTAGGTGCTTTGGTTTCTTGAGATCTGGGACTACCTTCGTTTGGCCCCTTTTCCATACTTTCTAGTCCAATAACTGTATCAAGGGTAGAATCCTGCCAAGCTCTTCTTGTTCCAGAGCTTGCCAGAGGCCTCCAGGATGCTCTGAAGATGGTCCCTCTTCAAGGCTAAGATAAGGCTACTGGTCAGCTTGTTTTGATGGGACCATATACAATGAATAGCCCCATCTCCCATCATGGCTTCTGCTTAGTTCTTCCTTCCTTTTCCTTTTGATTTGGCCATGCATGTTCATCTCCCAAGCTTGTTGTTTCAAGCACATATTCAGAATTCAATGAATTAATTCAACAAAGATATGCTTTTATGACATCTAGGGGAGACAAAGACAAATTAGACAAGAGATTCACAGTCTAGGGGCAAGAGCACAACTACAGGGAGACACATGTGAAGTTCAAGGTCTGTATAGGTGCAGTAACAAGCAGATGGGCAGGGATTACTCCAGCTAGGGAAGCAGATGAAAACCTCAGAGTGGCTTTCTGGACAGGGTGAAGTATGAAGTAGTTCTGATGAATGAGGAAAGAACACCTATTCATTCATTCATTCAGTCAGTCATCAGTCAAATATCTCTTTAGCATCTACTGAATACTTGGCATTTGACTGGTTGCTAGAAAATATCAGTGAACAAAACAGATGTAGCAGTGCCAACCTGAACAAACAAATAACAAAAAGAAAAGATCTTTAAATTCTAAAATATATCTATTCTTGTTCAGAAACACCCTTTTCTCTACCAGTAGGGATGGAATATGGGAATTAAATTTGCCTTTTAAAAGTTGCCATTTTTTTCAGTTCAAATGAACTTTTCTCCCTCCCCTTCTCTTTCTTTTCTTGCTATGGAGCCTTTGGGCACAGGTAACTTGTCTGATCTACTGGAGTGTGGTGCAGGGAAGTCAGTCTGGCCTAAGGGGTGATCTTCTCTGCCCGCTCCTGCTGACCTTAGCCTGTCTTACCTGGTTTCTGGGAATTGTTTTCTGTCATCCCATCATCTAATGGGTAGTATTTGATCTTGGCACAGAGTGTGCAATGAGTATCGCTTAGGAGCTCCAGTATCTCTTTTTAATGAACAAGCATTGCCTCAGCTCTCATTAGGATGTGCAGCCTCTGAGGTCTGATTATGATGCCCCCAAATCCAGACTCCTCTGGATTATGACTCCTGCACTTTCTGCTAGGTGGACATGTCAACCCAGATCTTAGCCAGAGCTCAGCCTCCACTTTTTCAGCCAACTTGCTGGCACTCCTCCACTCCTCCCCCTTGGAGTATTAATGGAACTTGTAAGACCCTTCTGCATAACAGGGGAGCTGGGAGCTTGGAGTCACCATTTTTCTTTCTATTCTGCTGTGTTGCCTCCCTATGGGTCCCAATAGTAACTGGGGCTAAGATTCCTTATTTTGGCTTCCTCTCAGCCTATCTGAAATTCCTATCTTCTTGACCTACTCTCCATGGCTGAGGGTCTCACACATCATCTTTACCTAGATTTGTTTCTTCCAAACTGGCTTCTTCCTCCAACAAGAAGCACTGTCATTTCTTCCATGGAAAAGAGGGAACCGCCTTTGTATCACATCTCCAATTCTTTGTACCTCTGGTTTGTGGTAAATTCTGTGTTAGATCTCTAAGCTTTGTTCTTGGTTTATAAAGGGATACTTCTGAAAATTAGAAAACAATTTTCACATGGAATAGATCCTGGCTTTTTAAATTATTATGTCACTCTGGCCTTAGAAATTCTTTAAGAAAAATGTGAATTTTTTCTTTTCATTGTATTTCTATTATGTCAAGTCTAATGATCCTTAAGTATTATGTGCCTCAGAATCAATGGAGGGGAGCTGGTATAAGGAAGAAGAATAGCAGAGGGCACATTAACATATTTTGTAAAACATTATCCCTCAGCCCAGGTAAGTTACTATATTTGCTTTCATTGAGTTTATATTTAATCTAGGAAAACAGAAGCTTTTAAATTTGATGTAGTACTATTTTTCTGTTTTTTTCTTTTGTTACCAGTGTTATTCTAGACTTTTTGAAGCCCAAGTCCACAGCTCTTCATTCAGCTGAAGTAATAGGACTTGAACATGTTCCACTTAGCACACAACATTACTGTCTGTGCCCTAGGTTCTGAAAGGAAGTCATTTTGCAAAGGCCAGGCCCAGCAATTGTCATCACCTCCCTTTGAGTGAAATGCCACTGAACTATTCAGCTATCTTCATAGGACAAAAGTGATTCTCTTCAGATTTAGAGTCTTAGGTATTAGAGCAGTGTTGGTAAGATTCTTTCAGAATAGAAAAGCTTTGCAAACGTGTAAAGGGTATGTAAGCCTTTCTTTCTCTTTTCATGCCCTGAGATTTCTTCTCTCATGGGTTGGAAACATGTTTCAACTTCCAGTCAGATGAATTTTTGTTGTTTCTCTAAAGTTGCTAATTAAATTGAAGGCTGAGTCTCCCAAACTTTATTTAATATTTATGTACCACACAAGATTTCCCCCTGATCCAATATCACCTCTTCTTTTATTTTCTTACTTAAAAAATTGATTTTTACATGGACTCACAAAATTCCAGTTCTAACATCATGTGTTATAACACACACATTAAACATATAGTTATCAAAATAAAATTTGTGCATGCCCTGCAATGACCTCTGTGCCCCCAGAGGAGTGCATGGCAGACCTCTCTTCTCCATTTGCTCACTGACATCTCCCAGCTGTGGAGACTCACTTCACACTCACTCAGGGCTCAGGCTGCACCGACCCCAACGGCTTACCAAACTCCCCCTTTGCTGCTGATCTCAGTTAGCAGCATTGTCCTCTGTCCAGCTACTCAAGCTGGAAACCAGGAATTGGCCTTCACTGACCCCTACCCACCTTCACTATATCTAATCCATCATCAAGTCTTTTCAGTTTTACCCTCTGTAATTTTACATCTTGATATACCATCCTAGTTTCAAATAGCATTATCTTTGTCCCAAGCCACTGCAATGCCTCTTGACCAGGGTTCCATGATGTTTCAGTCACTCTCCAGGTGGCAATAAGCATTGCAACCAGAGTGCTTTCCACAAAAGGCAGAATCCTTAACAAGACCCTTCTGTACCTGTAGCCTAATTTCATACTGTGCTCGTCCCCAGCCTCCCATTTTGCACTTAATGGCCTCTCTCAAACCCTTTTGTGCCCCCAGTCTGTCTGGCCATAGGATATTTCCACACGCCAATTTCTCTCCTTTCAAACCACTTCTCTCCTTAATGTACTCTGCAGCTCAGTTACTTCCCACTTCTCCTCCAGCTCTTAGTTATGACTTCCTCAGGGAAAACATTTTTGATTTCAACAACTAGGTCGAATTTACTTATTTGCAGTGCTCCTACCACCTCAACTCTGTTTTATCCCATTCACTAAAGTGACAGCTTTAGATGTACTTGTGTGATTATTTGGTTAATGCTTGACTCCTTCACTAGAGTGGAGGGCAGGATCTATGTTGATTTTTCTTTCTTTTCTAATACCAGTGCCCGTCACAGAGGACAGCTGTGATAAATATTCTCTGAATACATGGATGAATTCATAATGTGTTGTGAGGCTAGGACAGGAGAGTCATGGGTGGCAGGATTTGCCAAGGAAAGAAATTCAATAAGAACTAAGGTTTTAATTTTCCAAGGAACAGGTTATACAAGGAAGGAACTGGTGAGGAAGCTTCTCTCTAACTCTTTAAAGAATAATTGATTGCAACACCATTAAACATTGAGTTTGACAGATGTTTCAAAGAAAAGAAGAAGGAAAGCAGAAATGAAAAGACAGATATTGATCAACAGGAGCAATGCTGAGAAACTGGAGGAAACCTGGAAGGAGAATTGAAAAATAGGTTGGAGGTAGTGTCTGGAAGTAAGAGCTGAAGTGCTGGGTTTATTTAATCTGAAGAATCAATGACTGGGGTGTCATTTAGCAAATGCCCTGAATATCCCAATGTGCAGACCAGAGCAAGAGAAAATGGAATTAAATTGTACCTAGAGAGTTGTGTTTGATAAAGGAGGGCCTTCTTGTCGTTATGGATGATTAAATGACGGAATGGACTAATAGGGAAGGCTGATGAATCTCGCCTGGAGATCCTTCAGAAATGGAAGAGACAACCATTTATCTGGAATAAAGGCAGGTGATAAACCAGGCTAACTCTTAACTCCTTGGAGTTTTCGGACTTGATGGTGTTTTTGCTAGAGAATTTTTCTTCACCCTTTCTGCTCAAATCTACTCAGAAAGGCAAATGTATTATCTAGGAATACACTCTAGTAAAGGACATGCTCAACTATTTCCATCTTAAAATGAAAATAAAAGGCTTTTAATGGCAGGGTCCTCTTTAGCAGCCACCCTACCTCTCCTCTCTCCAGGCAAAGCTCTTTAAACCTCTGTTTGCTGACTTATTTATTCCCCTTTGCTGGGTCTATTTATTCCTCTACCCACTGCATTCTGACTCCTTGCCCTCTTCTCTGAAGTACATACCAACACTACTGACATCCTCATTAGCGTATTCCAACGTGTACTGTGGATTCCTTACCTTAGTAGAACTTTTAAGAATAAACAGCCCTTGACCACACCTTCCTTCTGGCAATACTCTTCTCAGATTTTCTGTTGCTCTTATATTGTAGCAAAATATATGTAACAAAGCGTTTGCCATTTTAACTGTTTTGAAGTGCAGCATAGTTCCGTGACATGACTTAACCTCACAATGTGGTTCAAGCACCGCCGCTGTCTATTTCCACAATTCTGCACCACTCCACAGACTCTGTAACCATTAAACAACAGCTCCCCATCATTCCTTGGAGTTTGTGTATCACACTCTTCCAGTTTTTCTTTTTCCTCTCTCCTTCGTTCCTCTGAGGTGTCTTTGTGGACATCTTTTCCTTTGCTCAGTAATTAAAACCTGCACTCCTTGGGTATTGTCCCAGGTCCTAGTTCTCTTCTCACCATTTACATTTTCTTTAGTGAATCTCAATCTATCCTTGCACCTTCAATGAGCGTGTAAAACTCAGATCTCTTTCCTGAACGCTGTGATGTGCTTCCTCACTTGTCTCGTGCCACACCAGTGCTGCAGCCCTTTTCCTCCCTCTAAAGCTTTGAGTTTTTCATTTTTTGTATCCCCATCCTGTTTGCCTCATGATCTGTAAGCAACCAAACAAATTAAAATTGCCTGAATTTGTTATCAATCTTTGCTACAAAACTGTAAGATCCTTAAAACCTGGGGCACACACCTTGTTCCAGTACCTCCCACTGGAGGGGCCCAGCGAGACCCACACTTTACGAGTACACCTGTCGGAAGAGACAAGAAAAGCGAGAAATAATTTTCCTAGGGTGCAAGAAGGTATTTTCCTTCACCTTATGGAATAGGAATTTTAATTCAGGTAGTCTGATTCCAAACCTTATGGTTTTAACGTCACCAAATATCAGTAATTACTAAATGTATTTAAAAACAGGTGGAATATATGCCGCCCACAAAAGAACCTTTGTTTTCTTGAATGGCTTTACCCAGCACCCTATGATTTGTGAGCAATTTACAGTGGATGTGACTTGATTGCATGTGTCTCCGGGGCTGACAGAGTGCTTTGTTCCTCCCCCTCCCCACCCAGGTTTATTGGGATATAATCAACAGAGCCTTATGTTATTTTTTCCTCAACTTGGCAGTTGTATTCTCTGAACTTGGAATTCATTTTTCCCTTTGCTCACTTAGCTTCTTACTATTAGGATCTCTTCTTACTTCTTAAGGTCTCAGTTTAGAGGCCACTTCTCTAGGAAGCTGGTGAGAAGCTCCTCCTCGCTTCTCTGACTGTGTTGTCATTGCCAGTCCCCTCTGGTCCCTAACCCCCATGGCAGGCGGACATAAGGCTACTGTGTTTATTGTGCGTTCCAGCCCCGGCATGTTGGAGGCACTCATCAACTAGTTGACTCAACAGCAATGGCTGTTATTGAATAAAGTTATAAGAAAGTATAGAAGAAAAAAAAGTATAGAAGACAACTAAGTATCTCTATGCTGACACGTGGGTACTAAAAGCTGTAGATAATTGACTGGCCTTTGCTTTTGTGTGTGTTATGTCAAAACACTTTTACATTTTATAGAGAAACAAAAAATAATGACAGGGCTTTTATGGACAATTATCTAGATGCTTCAGAACCTTATCTGAGTGAGACAGTTTGATGGGTACATCAGCTTAATTGATATTTATCCATTTAAAGTAAAGTCCTATCTAGCATTGTTTAAAGTGAGGCTCAGCCTTTCTATTTTTAAATTAAAATGTTAAAAGAAGAAATAGCTCTTATGAAACAAACAGAATTGCCACTCTCTGTTATTTAGAGCGTGCAAATTTATGGGTGCTCTTGCCCTGGAAACTACCAGAGGGAGGCCGTAATGGCCTGTTCCGGTGCTGATGTGTCCAGGCACTTTAGACTCACGCACTGGCTTTGGAACAGCCTTGCCCCATTTCATGCAGAGAAGCATCTTGTTGATGAAGATCCAGCTGCACGGAGCAGGGTAGGAAAGGACGGTATGTGATGTTATATTGGGTTGGCCAATTAGTCCATTAGGTTTCTTCTGTATTATGGTTCTGGCAGCACTTTGTTGTCTTAAACTTCATTTGAAACAATTGTGTTAGATTGTATTGTGACAGCTGTCACATCAGTGTGCATTAAAAGAACTTATCAAAATTGGTGAATTTTTGCGCAGCCATTTTAATATTGAAGATGGAAGAAGATACACAACATTTTCAGCATTTTATGCTTCATTATTTCAAGGAAGGTAAAAATGCAACTGAAATACAAAAGAAAAAAAGATTTGTGATGTATATGGAGAAGGTACGATGACAACTGATAGAATGTGTCAAAAGTGGTTTGTGAGGTTTCATGCTGAAGATTTCCCACTGGAAGATGCTCCATGGTTGGGTAGACCAGGTGAAGTTGATGGCAATTAAATCGAGACATTAACTGAGAACAAGCAACATTCTACCATGTGAGACATAGCCAATATACTCAAAATATCCAAATCAATAGAGTAAATTATTGGTGAAAATGGAAATGTGTCTTTTATTTTATGGGAAAAACTAGACAGACTTTTTGGTCAACCCAATAAAATGACCTTAAGATCTTGGTATTTGGAGATAATATTTCAAATGGGTTTATGCCTAAAAATATAGCGTTTGAATTATTTTTATGAAGCTATACTTTAAAAAATAACTTCAAAAAATCTTAAAAGCCAGATATTAAACTTGGGAAAATATCTCCAAATCAGTTTTTTAAAAAGGCAAGTGGGGAAAATGGACAGGGGAAGTGAATACTTTCCAATATAAAAGTAATAAATGGCTTATACATGTGAAAAAGCTTAAGTATACTCATAAGGCAAGTGCAAATTAAGACAACAACAAAATTGAATTGAGAAAGATCAAACAGATGTAAAGAGAGAATATTTTTTGGTGCTGGCAGTAACAATGGCTAACAGTTACTGAGTGCTTACTAAGTGCTAGAGACATTACTTAGTTCTTTACTGATGCACTTAGTTATCATGGAAAATGTTTGTGGTGAATATTGTCATCTCAAATTTTACACAGGAAACTGGCAGAATGATGATGAAGAATTGCTTAAGAACATATAGCAAGAGACAAGCCAGAGTGTTTGATAGGATAACCATTATACTGTACAACCTGGTCAACTATTAGGTGTATAGATGCTGGTACAAATAGCTACTTGTGATGATTATTGGTATAAATATTCTGAAAATCAATATTGGTCTCATGTTTGGGCTATGGAACATATGGTATGGCTCTGTAATAGATGATCATCCCTGCTTCTTCTGCTTAGGAAACCTTTTTATATCTTTCTCCTGGGTCCTTTATCCTTTTTGTACCTCTAAATATTATCGCTATTACTGCCTCTTACAATTTTATATTCCATACCAACATACATGTGCCCAAGAATTCACTTATCTGGGTACTCATCTTGGCTAACTATCATATTTCAAACCCATTGTATCTTAGAATATCACTCTGTATTCAGCTTAATTACACATAGAACACATAGGTCGAAACAAAATTATTCCTGGGCAGATACAAAACCATAAGCCATAGTCAGTCATTTAAATTTACTGTGAATTATTTATCATCTCATGAAGCACCCAAGGAAGGAGAGTCATTGGGAAGGGCCAGGGTCTCAGTGACAGAGCAGGAAGATTGATGCAATGCGTGTGGTGCTGTCTTGGAGCACAGTGTGGATCCGGGATATGATGAAGGGTCTGTGCATGCAGGGGTACAACAGAGCACTGGACCTCCAGAAACTAGAGCAGGAAGAGACAGGGTTCCCAGTGGGCTGAAGCGACCCCCATTAGAAGAGGTGGGATTGTACAAAGGCTACCCTTTACAGTTTTGCCCCGAGTCAGCTCTGGCTAGATAATACTGTGGGGCTAACTCCTTGCTTGGGGTAGCCATCTTTCCAGTGTCTGCCTGATAAACATCTCGATGAGACAATCTTTACCATCAAGAGCAGCATTCCTCAACTTTTTTTTTTTTGGTCCTTTGTACACAGGCTGCTCGTTAGACAAAATACACCTCAAGTTCTGAGTCATTCCCTGCAGTTCTACCCCCATCTTTTCTATACAAGAAAAGATAATGCTTTTTCAAGCTACACATTCTCCACATCCCATCATTCTAGCATACGCCACCACCCTTAGGAGTATCCCTCCCACATGCATCTGGAGAATTCCTGCTCTAGATAAAGAGAAAGAACTTGGGAAAAACATGACATGATCTGTTAGGCCAAATCAGGAACTTCCGAAACTCAAAACCAAACAAAACAGATTTATCTGGAACCAGCGCCTGCTCCTCCACACCAAGCAGCTTAAGGGCTGAAAGACAGATGCGTCCTGATTTGCTCTCCTTCCCTCCCGACTCCCACTCAGCGTCTGGCACTCCCATTCTTTTGAGTGTAATTTCTTTGCATTAACGAAAATGTAGCCCATGCTACTTTATTTCTAGATCTCTAAACAGTACCCAAGAATATTCTTTATGGGCTATGGTTATTTGAATGTGGTTATGCTTTAATTTATAACGGATATGTTAAATGACAACTTCATTATGGGGATAATTCAAGATGAGTGTCGTTTTAAAAAATTCTTTAATTATGTGTATTCTAGGTGTACAGCATTATTAATTGACATCTCTATACACTTCAAAATGATTCCTGCCATAAGTCTAGTCACAGTTCATCACCATACTGTCATCTCACTTCCCCCATTTCATCCATCCCACAGCCCTTCCCCTCTGTTAACCACTGATCTGTTCTCTGTTTCTATGAGTTTATTTTTACAAAAACATTTTTAATAGTTAAAGTTTAGTTATAGTTTATATACAATGTTATATTTAGTTTCAGGTACACAACATAGTATTAGACACTTATATTCCTTGCAAACTGATCACCCCGATAAGGCTAGAATTCATCTGACACCCTATATGGTTATTACAGTGTTATTGACTATATTCTCTATACTGTATTTTATGTCTCTGTGACTATTTTAATAACTGGCAATTTGTACTTTTTAATCCCTTTCTCCCATTTTCCCCAAACCCTGTCCCATCTGGTGACCATACATTTGTTCTCTGTCTGTGAGTTTGTTTCTATATTGTTTGTTAATTCATTTTGATTTCTAAACGCCATGTACAAGTGAAATGATATGGTGTAGTAGACCGCTCTGCCTAGTTTTAGGAATTGTATCTCTACCCCTTGTGGCTAAGGGTGAGAGATGAACTTTGGAATGTGAGCCCCAGGAGACAAAGCCTGTCTCTGGCAGCAAACACTGCCCCAGTTTCCTCTCCCTGCCCCCAAATCTTGGTCAGAAGTCAGTGATGGCTAAGACCTCTCACGGGGCGGGAGGGGGGGGAGGGGGGGCGGGAGAAACCTAAGCCAGACTCGATCACTTGGGAAGGACTGGGAGGGGGGGCTGCAACAAAGAGCAATGGACTCTTGCCCCCTGGCTTTGTAAAAGCCTGAGTCTCCATGCTCTCTGGGAGAAGTGCTTCCTATCTCTAATCCCCTTAAGCCAGAATACCTGATGGGGAGAGGTGCAGCTCTTTGCCTGGCCAGAGGGTACCCTGGGGAAAAATCTGGCATCACAAAGACTTGCTGATAAACCTGTGAAATCTGCTTTGCTAAGAGTGCTTTCATTCATATGATAAAGGTCCAAGAGGAAATGAGTATGTCTCCCAAAATTTCTGCAACTCTCTTCCTGACAGACACTCACTCAGACTGAAGCAAGCCCTTACATCCCTCTGAAGTGATATCTACTGTTTGATTTTTGCCACCCTGTATTCCTGTGTATTACAACCCAATAAAAGGCTATGGAGAAAGGCGCTCGGGGGCCTTTGTCTCCCCTGAGAAATGGGCCACAGCCCACTCCTTCTCCTCCCCAAACAGATCTCATCTTGTCTCGGCCATATTTACTCATTCACACGTGTCTGTGGCACCGGGGAGACCTCCTGAAAGAAGTCACCCCCTCAATATGGCATTTTTCTTTCTCTGATTTATTTTACTTTAGTAAAGAAGCAGGATGTAAAATTAATATTCAGAAATTAATTGCATTTTTATATACCAATTAACAGCCTATCAGGAAGAGATTAAGAAAACAGTCCTATTTACAATTGCATCAAAAAGAATAAAATATCTAGTAATAAATTTAACTAAGGAGGTATAAGACTTATAGTTGGAAAACTATAAGACATTGAAAAATTAACATTGTTAAAATGTCCATACTACTCAAAGGACTCTATAGAGTCAATGAAATTCCTATCAAAATACCAATGGCATTCTCCACAGAACTAGAACAAATAATCCTAAAATGTGTATAGAACTATAAAAGACTATAAATAGCTAAAGCAATCTTGAGAAAGAAGAGCAAAGTTGGAATTATCACACTACCTGATACCAAACTCGATAACTATATGACAAGGCTATAGTAATAAAAACAGACTGGCATAAAAAAAATCTGTAAAACAGAATAGAGAGCCCAGAAAACATTTGTTTTGTTTCGCTTCTTTTAGATTTCACATATGAGTGAAATTATATGTATTTATCTTTCCGTAATTTATGTCACCTAACAAAATATTCTCTAGGTCCATTCATATTGTAACAAATGGCAAGATTTTTTCTTTTATATGGTTGAATGGTACGCCATTGTATATATACCACCTTTTTATCCATTTATTCACTCATAGACATTTAGGTTGTCTCTATATTTTTTATTCTGAATATTGCTGCAATACATATCTCTTTTTATTTTATTTAAAAAATTTAAATTTATTTACTTTTCGAGGGGAAGGGAGGGAGAAAGAGAAGGAGAAAAACATACATGTGTGGTTGCCTCTTATGTGGCCCCCACTGGGAACCTGGCCTGCAACCCAGGCATGTGCCCTGACTAGGAATCAAACTGGTGACCCTTTGGTTCACAGCCCATGCTCAATCCACTGAGCTATACCAGCCAAGGCCACATCTCTTTTTAAATTACTGCTTTTGTATTCTTCAGATAGATACCCAGAATGGGTATCTAGGTCATATAATATATTTTTTAAAATTTTTATTTATTTATCTTTAGAGGGGATGGGAAGGAGAGAGGGAGAGAAATACCAAATGTATGGTTGCCTCTCATGCATCCCCTGCTGGGAACTAACCTGCAACCCAGGCATGTGCCCTGACTGGGAATCAAACCGTGGTTGTTTGGTTTTCAGGCCCACCACTCAATCCACTGAGCTACACCAGCCAGGGCCTGATATTTTCAAAAAATATATTTTATTGATTATGCGATTATAGTTGTCCTAATTTATTCCTCTTAGCCTGTATCCGCCTGGTATTCCCATTCCCTCCAGCAATTCCCCCCTTAATTCGTGTCCATGGGTCATGTATGTAAGTTCTTTGGCTTCCCCATTTCCTATACTGTTCTTAACGCCCCCCTGTCTATTTTGTACCTACCAATTATGCTTCTTAATCCCTGTACATTTCCCCCATTCTTTCTCTTTCCCCTCCCAACTCATAACCCTCCAAATGATCTCCATGTTTATGTTCCTGTTCTAGTTGTTTGCTTAGTTTGTTATTGTTTTTGTTTTTTACATTCAGCTTTTGATAGTTTTTAGTTGTCATTTTAATGTTCATAGTTTTGATCTTCTCTTTCTTGAATAAGTGTCTTTAACATTTTATATAATAAGGGCTTGGTGATGATGAACTCCTTTAGCTTTACCTTGTCTAGGAAGCACTTTGTGTCCCTTTTACTCTAAATTATACCTTTGCTGGACAGAGTAATCTTGCTTGTAGGTTCTTACTTTTCATCACTTTGAATACTTCTTGCCAGTCCCTTCTATCCTGTAAAGTTTCTTTTGAGAAATCAGCTGACAGTCTTATGGGAATTCCTTTGTAGGTAACTCTCTGCTTTTCTCTTGCTGCTTTTAAGATTCTCTCTTTATCTTTAACATTTGGCATTTAATTATGATGTGTCTTGGTGTGTTCCTCTTTGGGTCCAACTTATTTAGTACTTTCTGTGCTTCCTGGACTTGTATGTCTATTTCCTCATCAAATTAGGGAAGTTTTCTTTCATTATTTTTTTAAAATAAGTTTTCTATTTCTATTTCTTCCTCTTCTCCTTATGATATAGCTATCATTCAGATGTCCAAGGGGCTCCTTATTCTGCTCTCATTTTTTATGAATTCTTTGTTCTTCTTGCTGTTCCGATTGAATGCTTTTGTTCTTCCTTATGTTCCAAATTGTTGATTTGAATTTCAGCTTTATCCCCTCCACTGTTGTTTCCCTGTGGATTTTTTTTTTAAATTTTACTTAATGCAATCTTCATCCCTGCCTGGGTCTTTTTTATGCTGTTTCAGTATCCAATGATTTCTTTGAACATCCTGATAACCAGTGTTTGAATCTGTGCATCTAATAGGTTGGTAATCTCTGTTTCATTTCGTTCTTTTATGGGATTTTGTTCTGTTCTCTCATTTGGGTCATATTTCTTTGTCTCCTCAATTTGACGGCCACCCTGTGTTTGTTTCTGTGTATAAGGTAGAACTGCTTTGAGGAGTTCTTTAGAACTGCTCTAAAACTACCCTGTCTTAGTAGCATGACCTATTGTACAAAGAGCACCTGTAAATTGTGTGGGCCAGAGTCTTAGATGACTACTGCCAGGGTGGGGCAGCATGTTTTGCTGCTTTGTGGCACTGTGTGGGGGGAGGTCTCAGAGAAGGGACAATGCTGCTGCCTGACCTCTGGAGATTGCCTGAGAGGAAGCTGTCTCCCTGGCACTCATCCCCTTGCCAGTAACTTCATTTTTCTCCCTTTCTCCCCATATGCCACTTGTGCCTTTCCAGCTATTGCCCTGGTGCTGAATCCTAGAGGGGGTGGGCTTGCATGAGTCCCCAGTCTGTTTTAGGCCCTTTAAGGGAAGTCTCTTGAGAATCCCATAGTTTCTTCTGCTGCCCCAATCCCCACTGGTTTTTGCAACCAGAACTTATGGGAACTTATGTTCCTGGTACTGGAAGCCCAGGGCGGGTAGTCTTCTCTGGGGATAGTATTGCTGGCTCCCAAAGTGTCCCTCCTGATTTTTATCCATCAGGATGTCCCATTCTGCTGCCTCTTTGTGCCTGTGCATAAAGACCCATGCTTTATAACAGTGAGTGATTATATGCTTACCACAGATTTCATACTTGCCAAGACTCAGAACTGGTTTTTGGCAGAAGAGACATAAAGCTAGCACTTAGGTGTTTACAACGTAATATGTGTTTGTCAAGAATAAAAAGGCTAAAGGAGACAAGCTTCTGCAAAGGCCTTTTATGTTCCATCCCTCACTCTTCACACTTTTTTCATTTGGAATGTTTGTGGACAAACTTGGGAGATTCATAGTCACCCCTAACAATGTGTACATTTATGGGTCTAAATAAAAATAAAACTGCTTTATGAGTGAAAATTGCCTTTCAGTATGAGTGAGAATTGTACAGCTGTTTTGTCAGTGGCGTTTTATTGCTTTTCTGTATCGTTGGATCTAAGTAGAAGCAGGGAAAACAGATTATTTTGGTGGTTAGACGCAATGCCAATCATTTTGAGAGAATAGGAAACAGCAGGATTGGTTTTCCTTTTCATAAAGGTCACTCTCATTGAGCGATTTAGACTATTTTGAAGAAACATGTTATTTCTGTGAAAGCGGATTTCCACCTGAGTGGTTGGCAAATATTCTACAAGTCATCCTCACAGGCAAACATAAAGAGATCAAAGAGAAATGCCTGTTTCTTTTCTAAATTCTGCAGAATCATTTTTGTCTGGGAGAAATACTAATCCAAGTCTAGAAAGAACTCAAACTGATGTCTGTGTGTGATCATACGTTTTTATTTTCTTTGTTTATCTGCCCAATAAGCATTGTGTTTTGTTTTTGGATTCTATAATCCAGCTCACAGTTTTTGTGAGCCCACTGACGTGAATCACTGGATGCTGGGCCACAAAAAGGAACTTTTATTGGGACTGGCAGCTGAGATGCCCTGTCCCTACTTGCAGAAGTTGCAGAGTCCAGGTTTCCTTTTAACCCACCCATCCAATACCTACGCTCTCCCCGGGAAGTGTAACTTGTCAAGGCAGTTATAAACCTTAGTGTGGAAATGTCCCCACCTGCCACTGGAATATGGGACTCTGAGCTCTTCTGTGTTCTCTTAAGAGTGGACAGAGTTTCTATATTCAGGGGTAATTCATAGAGACGTAATAGTCTTTCTAGAAGGATTATATTTTATAATGAGATCAATAAATATATAAAGCAAATCATGGTTGAAATCCTCAGGGTTATTTGATGTTAAATTTCCTCTGTGACATTTTTAATCAATTACCACTTGAATTCTTTCCCCAGTCGGAGGGCTTCCTGGTTCCCTGGGCTGGCTGGGATTGCTTGTTTAGACACTTAGACATTTTTTTCCTGTTTTGTCTAAAATCTGTTCTTTTAACTTTCAACCTGTTTGTTCTAGTCAGAATATTGAGAAGAAGGCAGAGATGCTCAGAAGCATTAGGAATTTTAAAAAACAAATTATTGTTGCTATTGCTATTCTATGTAAATACTCCGAAGTTTAATTTATCTACTTAATATGCATATCCATAACTAGTCATTATGTGGGCGGGAACTTCTTAGGCAATGACAAATGGTCCTCTTTCTCCTTGATGGTATTTTTGAATTTAAAGTACAATGACACAAAGCATTTGGTCTTTTCTACTAATGACAGTAGGGAACAGGAATAACAGGCCATGAGATTTCTCCCCTGATTTACTTAGCATTATTGTTATGTGTCCCTGAGATACAGGGCCAGGCTACTTCTATGTAGCAGAGTGTGGATGGACACAGAGAAGGGATGAACTGTGATACTTTTGCAAAAAAAAAAAAAAAAGACCCCTGCTGATGAGTGGGAAAGTCCGCTGTTAGGATGACCCTTCAGAGTTGCCCTGAATTGAAGCAATGGGGCTAAGCTGTTGTATTCCTGCTATTAATGGGTCACTGATGTGGGCTGTTCTTGGTAGGAGGTGTGACCTTGGCTGAAGTGGCTTTCTCTGCAGAGGGCTCACTGGAGAGCTGTCAGATGGTCACACTCCCAGAAGCTGTTCAATGGCTCCTGACAAAGGAGTACTGACAAGGAGGTCTGCCTGTTCCAGTGGACGCCTGGTGGATCTGGGAGTGAACAGTCTGGGGAGAGGATTAGGATGATGATGGGAGATAGAAAGGCACCTAGAGATACATTTTCTCCTTCCCCTAATGATTGTTCCACGATGCGGTACATGAGACTGAGTGGTACACTGCATTTGTTGCAACTGTGTGACCAGCTTGGCAGCATACTCCCTTGTATGTGTTCTTCCATCTTCTAACACATGTCCCCTTTCCAGAAGCAGTTGTTGGTGGACCAGACTCTTCAGCTCTGAACTGCATGTACAGCTGGGAGGGAAGGACACTTGTTAGTGGCTGCTTGTCTGTCACATTAAGATACACCTGTAATTTGGATTTCTTTGACGAGAGAAGCATTGAAACTCGGGAAGAGGCTGAGGCATGATTTTATATGAGATATTTTTGCTAGGGATAAAGGCCTCTATTTGGTTATTAGGACTAATTAATCCAATAGATGAATTCTTACTAATTTCCTGACATTGGGCCGGAATTGAGAGAACTGGGTTCTAGGCCTTATTCTGGCACTCTTTTGCAGTGCCGTGTCAAGGGCATCTCAGCTTCTATAGGGTTCTGCTCTGTATTTAAACTGGCATAACAATACCCATTGTAGCTTCTGGAGAATTTATCACTCTTTCTGTCACTATACCTTGGTTCAAGCCACAGTCATCTTTCCCTGGACAACTGCAAGACAGCCTCCTGACTGGTTCTACTCTTGCTTCACAGAAAGCCCATCTTTCACAGAGAAGTCAGAGTAATCTTTTTAAAAATGTAAATTAAACTCTATCACTCACCTTCTTAAACCTCTCCAATAGCTTCCCATTAGGTTTAAAACAAAATGTGAGCGCTTTGTTACAACTCTCTGTGATCTTACTTCCTCCCAGGCTCTCGCTGGTGTACTATGCTCCAGCCCCACTGATGTTGTCATTCTTGCAATGCACTGAGCTTTGTTCCTGCCGCAGGGCCTTTGCATTGCTATCCCGTCTGCCTGCAGTGCTTTCCCACACCTGGCTGCTGCCTTCTTGTCACTCAGGTCTCTGCGCTAAGTATTTCCCCTGAGACATCTTTCCTAACTGCCCTGTTTCAAGTGGTCATCCATCCCTACAATTAGCTCTTGTTTATTACATCGCTCTTTATCACTACTGGAGATTATCTAACTTAAATACATAGATACATTAATAAAGTCTCCATTTAGTACATTTCTGTCACTAAAATGCAAGCTGCATTAGGTCTTGCCTATGTTGGCCTCCTTCACTACGGTGTCTATTTCAGTCACTGGACTCCCAGAGTAGATGTTCGCTAATAATGTGTTTTTATTATTTCCTGATGATTTATGAGCTCCTACTATGTGGTAGATTAGCAGGGAAGAAAATAGACTAAGCCCCTGCCCTGATGAGGCTTATATTCTATGGGGGCTGCGTGGGGGAGAAATCAGACAGAGTAAATAAAAAAACAAGTGATAGAGAAAGAGAAGACAGAGTGAGGAGGTTTGGAGTGGCAAGGCAGGATGGGTGAGGATCAGGGGAATTCTCACTCCCATTTGATGAGAGAATTGAAAAGAGTGTGGATGCAAGCCCTGAAGGTGGGGGTGGTGGTAAAAGACTGTTCTGGGCAAAAGTCTTGAGGTGGGTATATACCTGGTGTGTTGGAGGAAAAGCAGAGAGGCTGGTTTAGCTGCAGCTGAGAGAACAGGGAAAGTAGCAAAAGTCAGAGGTGTGGCGGGGATCAAGTCAGAACTAATAGAAGGAAACCTTAGGGGGCATTGGACTGGAAGTGACATATGACCAGTCTTCATTTCTATAAGACATACTCTGGCCATTGTGTTGAGAATACACTTGTGGTGTATGTGTGTGTGTTGGGGGGGCAGTTGAAAATAGAGAAATACTTAGGAGACTAAGGGAGGGGCTTTCTGAGCGGAAGTATATTTGAAGGTGAGGCAGGCAGGACTTGTTGGTAGATGGGATGTAGGGTGGGAGAGGAGAGAGTAAAACTTGATTCCCAGGTTTTGACATGAGCAATTACAGGAATAGGTTGCTATTTACCAAGAGGGAGGGAGTTTGTGGAAAGAGCATTTTGAAAGAAAGAATGATACCATCTTAAGTTGGGGTTGTCATCATGATGATTGATTCCAGCAGGGGTGTCCAAACCACGACCTGCAGGCTGCACGCAGCCTAGGATGGCTGTGAATGTGGCCCAATACGAAACTGTAAATTTACTTAAAACTGTTTTTTTTAATTTTGCTTGTCAGTTTTAATTAGTGCTTGTGTATTTAATATGTGGCCCAAGATAACTCTTCTTCTTCCAGTGTGGCCCAGAGATGCCAAAAGGTTGAACTCCCCTGTAAGAACTTCAGGGGCCCAATGAGAGTTCTGCTGATTTTTCTAACATTCTCTGCCTTCATTTAAAAACTATTCTAAGGAGATGAGTGAGCCTGGCCAATAACTGGTAGGAGAAGCACCGTGCTGGCTGTGAAGGCCAGCCCTTCCTGTCCCTCACCTCATTTTGGTTGGTAGAATCACCAAAGCCCAGAGAGGTGAGATGGTTATTTGGAGGCCAAACAGCTAGTGAGTAGGGGAACCAGCCCTGGAACAAAGTTCTCCACTCTCTCTGGCCTCTGCCCCTTCCACAGTATCACTAATTGTCCCTGTTACATCTCATTACAGTGACGGGCATCTCTTGGACAGCAAAGATGAGAAATAGGTCAAGTAAAATATACACATTGATAAAGGTGATCATGGCCTCAGAAAAACCCTAAATCTCCCAAAAGCTTGAGAGGGGGAGAGAAGACAGCATGAGTGTTTACAGTCACAAGATGTGACACACTAAGCTTTTGCCTATAACTTACCAAAAACTTGAGTATTTATTTCTTCTTCTCCAGCTTATGAAGCAGCAGGAAGAGACAAGCTGTTCTACTCAGAAACCACAGAAAAATGCTCCTGTGATCTGAGGCTGCCTGTAACACATGGGATAAATTATTTGGATTTAAGATGCAAACATTCAGCAGACACCTTCTTTCCCTGTCTCTGCTAGTAACAGTGGGCCTTGCTGAGGGACTGGCTGACTGTGCTTGACTTGGGAGTGAGGGCTAGATCTGCACTCCTTACCCTCCCAACACCGCCCTCAACCCCCCCGCGATGCACCCCTCTACTCCTGGGGAGTTTAGGTTTCCAAAGCCGTGAAAGGTCAATTGAAAAATTGGCATGTTCAGCACTCTCCTCGGATGGTTCTGAAGGCTGGGAAGTGAATGATATAAATGTCTAATTAGAGAAGAAAGACACTTGCACATTTAATTTTGATGGGAGCTGGGGATCACACTGTCTCATTATCACTTCTGCTACCTACAGTCTTCCCTGACACATCTCCTCTTACTTTCCACCAGCCGCGCCAGTCACAGCGCTCGAGCAGCCGAGCCATGGTTTGCCGTGACTGTCATTAATATAGAGGTGACATGAGGACCAGAGCTGGTTCAAGTTTTCTTTGTGCTCTGTGGGAAGAAGCTGCCACTGCAAATCCAGTCACGGAGCAGGAGGAGACTTTTGGCTTTGCTAGATTCATCTGTAGGGAATTCCCTCCCTCAGTGACAGGCTGAAGTGCTCATATAGGTTTCTACGGAAAATGTCAGACTGTCCTCTCTGGGGAGGTAAAACTTTTAAAGCAAATTAGCCAGCAATATTTTGATGAGTTTCAGCTTCTGGCTTTTCCTATAGTGATTGGGAATGTAAGCTGGTAATACTCTTGAGATTTATTATATTAAAAATACTGAAGATATGAATATTCTACAAGTGTTCATAATTTCCAGGATTATAGGGGGTAAACATGGAAAAGAAAATATTAAAAATGAAAACTTCATCCTGGCTGGTATGGCTTAGTGGATTGAACGCCAGCCTGTGAACCAAAGGGTCGCCAGTTCGATTCCCAGTCAAGGCACATGTCTAGGTTGCTGGCCAGGTCAGGTCCCCAGTAAGGGGCGCATGAGAGGCAACCACACATTAATGTTTCTCTCCCTCTCTTTCTCCTTCCCCACCCCTCTCTAAAAATAAATTGATAAAACCTTAAAAATGAATGAATGAATGAATGAATGAATAAATAAATAAATAAATAAAACAATAAAATGTAAGCAGGCCCAATTGCAAAAGTGTTAGAAATTTTTGTGTGTTTGGGGACAGGCCAATCAACTATTTCATTTGTTTGAGAGAAGAAATCTCAGTTTCCCTCTCGAAGGGCTTCAGGGACTACTTGGCAGAATAGAAATATGTACAATTAACATTTGGATAAAGGTTTTGGGGTCCAAGTAGTAGAAATTACCCTTTTTATTCCCCAAGACTTTTCTGGTAATTCAAAGGGAAGAGGATAGCATCAGGCTTGGTTGAGAAACTCAGAATGTCCACTATGGCTAACGTCCGATGTGGATGGTGCTGTTTTAAACTTGGACCCCAGAAACTGTGTTCCTGTTGGGGTTAGCTCCCAGAGCTGCTGGCGGGAGGCCTCAGCACCCACAGCTTATTTTTTCTCTCCCCTCCTGACATCGTAGCTTTAAAAACAAAACCAGAAATCTGTTTTAAGGATGTCACAGCATCATGCAAGCAAAGTAAAATCCCAGTAGCTGACAGGCTGTCCAAGGAGAAGCACCCGTGGGCCCAGCCTGGCGCAGGCTAGAGGTGCACACAGACCCAAGCTCAAGCCGGTCTGTGAGGCCAGCAGGGCGGCTCTGCTCACACATGGTGGGCACCCTTGCCTGCTGTCTTCACAGAGCAGAGACGGCTGGCTCCCCGCCCAGCCTGTAGCAGGGAGAGTACAGACTGTGCAGGGGACTAAGAGGAGGCAGATGGCGGCTGTCCCTGTGATGGCAAGGGCTGAGCTCGCCTTATGAGCATAGTGTCTACTTCGTGACCGAGGTGTTTATGTTCCCAGGGACCGTGCTGTTCCTCTCAGTTGTGAGAATTTTCCTCTGGGTCCCCTGATCTCACAGCAGTTCCATTTGCAAGTGGAAGGTGAGCCACAGGTCTCCAGTGAAAGGCCTCCCACAGGGGATGAGCCCTGAAAAGCAGTCTCTCTCCCACTCCTCCTGTTTTGATTTTTCATGGAGATTGTACTGTATCTTGATTTAAAAATCGCTGATAAGTAGCAAATGCTATCACAACTGTAGAGAGCCAAGAGGGAACAGTGTATTAACAAAGGACTAGTGTTAGAGCACAGGTAACGCTCAGGGTGAGGAGACAGAAATTGAGGAGGGGAGACCAAGAGTGTTCTGTGTGTGTGCCAGGACACTTGTAGGTGGAGGTTTTGACACTGGTGAGTGATATCACTGAGCTAAAGTCCAACATGCAAGAAATATATTTTTTTTTAATTTTATTTAGTTACTTTTCAAGTACATTTTTTTTTCTCTCCCCCCCCCCCCCCCCCGCCCGGTCTCCCTCCTCCCTCCCATTCCCCCCCCCCAGTCCTCATCTCTGTGTCTTTCATACTTGTTCCTCAAAATCCCTCCCCCTTTTTCCCCTTAAGTTCCCTTCCCTCTCCCCTCTGGTCGCTGCCCACTTGTTCTCTATTTCAGCGTCTTTGTTTTTATTCTGTTTGCTTGTTTGTTTTATTCTTTAGCTTCCTGTCAAAGGTGAGATCATATGGTATTTGTCCTTCAATGCCTGGCCTATTTCACTCAGCATAATGCTTTCCAGTTCCATCCATGTTGTTGCAAAAGGTAGTAGTTCCTTCTTTCTCTCTGCTGCATAAAATTCCATGGTGTATATGTACCACAATTTTTGGATCCATTCATTTACTGATGGGCACCTAGGTTGCTTCCAACTCTTGGCTATTGTAAATTGTGCTGCTATGAACATTGTGGTGCATAGGTTCTTTGAAATTGATGTTTTAGGATTGCAAGAAATATTTTTGCTTGGGCTCCTCAGGACGTGTGGTGTCTACTGAGAGATTTCCACAAGTATATTCTACCCAAACTTTTTGAAATCTCTTTCTGTACTTGTAAGTTCCTTTTACGGGGTGGAGAGGATCTTAAGCTACTCTCTGAGTCAGCCAGGAAGAAGTGTCTTCCCCCCCCACCTCAAGCCCTAAGTGCTGCCCCAAAGCCATTGAACAATTATCTTGTTAATTGGGAGACTAGATTTTGTTAATTGGGCTTTGGTAATTCTCCATGCCCTTCCCAATTAACCCAGTTTCATTTTGAGACAGGGAAATTCCCCATGGTGGCCCCCCTGTTAGTGCATACTTCTCATGATGGAGAGACTTCTCTTCTCCCTGTTTTTCTAACAACGCAACAAGCAAACCTTAGAATTGGCCATTGTAAATGAAGCCCATGAAGAGCAGGGGGAGCAGAAGAGAAGTTCTCCGTTTGCTGCTGGGACCCATGGCCAAGTGAAAAGGACAAATACCTGCTAAGGGTGGTTCGTCTAGAACAGAATTCTCAGGGACCCTTAGACACGAGCAGGAGAAAGAGGAGGTAAAGGAATCCAAAACCAGCTTCAGGCTCAGATGATACAAAGAAAGAGTAGTTGAGTGCTCTTATGGTTACTAAAAAGTCCTAAAAGACAAATACCATACGAGGTCACCTATAAGTGGAAGCTAATCAACAAAACAAACCCGAGAGCAAAACATAATCAGAAACATGGAAATAAAGAACAAACTCGCAGTAATCAGAGTGAGTGGGAGAGAGAAAATAGGGGAAGGGCCATCAAGGAACATGTATAATGGACACATGGACAAAACCAAATGGGGTAGGTTCGAGGTTGGGAGGCAGGGAGGGGTGGCGTGGGGGCTGTGGTGGGGGAAAAATCAAGTCAGCTGTGCCTGAACCACAATAAAAAAAGTTCTGAGATGATACAGAACTATGTTGCTACATTTTTTGCTAACCAATATATCTCTGTATAATTTCCATTTTTCCTTCTGCTTTGTCTCAAATTTATTAAAAAAAACATTTTCTGGTTCAGTTTTTATTTCCCATACTTGGTTCACATTCCCTCTCTGAATGGTCCTCTGTCTCTTGTGTCCTTCCCCATGCACTTTTCTTCCACTTGGCCGTCTTTTTCTTTTCTCTTGCTTTGTCTAACCCTCACTGAATATGTGCAGGATTTGGAAAAATGATTTCCAGAACCACAGGCTTTCCAACAATGGAAAAATAAAGTGCTTTTCTGTAACAATTTTTTTCACCTTTCATCTTAGATGCAAAGCTCATTTGTTCACTTGTTTATAATAGATGTAAGTTCACTCATTGAACAGTCACTCAGCAGCTCCTAGTTTCACAATGCTGGGAATACACAGGGGGATAAGGTAGAAAAAGCAGCTAACTCGTACTAAACACGGATTCTACTCCAGGCACAAAGCTTAAGAGTTTCTGTTTTTTTTCTCTGCTAAGCCTCGCAGCCAGCTTTATGAGGAAAGTTCAGAAGCCTGCCTTTGAGTGGTTAGGGCCGGAATCTGAACCCAGCAGCTGGCTGCAGAGCCCCTGCCTCTAGCACTTTACTACCTTCCTTGGTCATTGCCACAGAGCAGCCTGCAGTCGAGTGGAGGTGACTGACATATAAAGTGAGGGGTATTGCCATTGAATGTGTGAGGTGCTGCGTTGGGCTGTGAGGTATAGTTGGGCAGGTTGCAAGTCTAAGAAGTATCCTAGAAATGTATGGTTTAGCAGGAGACAAAAGTCATCCAAATAATCTGAATGGAGAAAATTCAATAAGAAGAATATTTAGCTACTAAGGGGGATTAACTACTACAGGGGGATAAAGAGAATTTTAAAGATACAGGAATGGTGGATACAGGACTTTCGTATCCTGATTTTTTTCTGAAATCAGAAAGGGCTCATGGCATACGATATTTTCTTTTTGCAATTGTAAAGAATATTTTATTAACATCATAAATGAAAATTAAGATCTTAACATCCCATACACAAATTAAGAGGTGCAAACAGGAAATAGTGTGTCTGAAAGACTTTATGCCCTACAAGAAACTGACTTTAGTGTGTCCATGGAGGCTAGATCTCCAGCCAGTCCCCTCTCGTCACAGCCAATGTCCAACCCTCCCCCGACCCCAACTGTGAGTGAAAGAACACAGGGACCAATCATGTTTAAAATCATTCTGATGTTGCTGCCAACCGTTGTCAAATAACTTGCATTGCATTTAGCATGTGTCCTTCACATTATATGGAATCAGGTGGCTCATTTAAGAAACAGTGAACTCAATTTGTGGTTATGTTTTATTTAGTCTTTTTTTTTCTGGGAAGATTTAGTGCAAAGATGCAAGTGACCAGAGGGCATCGTGGTGGGTGAGCTGACTGCTTGGTCTTTGCAATATGGAGGCCTCTGAATTTCAGCCAGTGTCATTGTAATGAAATTTCCATAGGATAACACTATATAGTATCATTCTCATGGGACTAGGATGTGGCGAGCACATTCTAGGAACAGGTGGATAGGATTGCTCAGCAAGTATCAAGACCTGCATCATTCTGTTGGTACACCTGTTAGTATGCCTTGGTGTGCATCAGCCCTGTTTAAATGATAATTTCTTCCTCCAGATTCTATTCACATATTTCTGTATGTAAGCAGAAGTACACTGGACCACTGAGGCTGGGAAAAACCTCAAGTGGCCAATCTAAAAAAATAAAAAAAAGAAAGAATCCTCTCTCCCCATTCTCCTGCTTGTTTTTTCTTGGTACTTGAACAAGGTGTCCTGTAACAGCATCATAGGAGCCTTTCTCATCCTATAGGAAACAGGGTTAGCCCTGCTAACTATCCTTGACCTTGGCTGGTTAATTGCTCTACTTACGGTAGAAAGAACAAGAAGGCATTGAGTCAGGGTGTAGGAGGCAGATCCTACCCCTGACTTTCCCCCTTGCTCTTGGCCCCAGGGTCATACAAGAACTCACGATTGCAGAAGGCTGAAGATTTTTTTGACTTTTCTTTATCCAAAGGCAAAGCAGTGTACTTTGTTTGTATTTGTGATATTAGACACCACAGCTCAAACTGTTAAGAGAAGGTGAGGATCAAGAGTATATGCCCAGGCCTTTGCATATTGTGTTTCTCTAGGTCTACAATACATGTGTTCTTTGTAAAATAATGAACGTGATTTCATATAGAACTTCTGAGAATTGTCTTTTTTGTTTGTTTCAGTAAAAGGAGAAAGATTTATTTGAGCTGAAGAGAAAGTATAGAGTCTTGTTTTTTCAGCCTGATGATGAGACACCAATTTTTATAGCCTTGAGGGGATAGATGAAGCTGACTGAATAAAGGCGAATGAAGCCAAAAAAGGAGAATGCTCCCTCTGCCAGTCACATGTATAGAAGGATTGTCACTGGATGAACACTGCCCAAGGAAGAATGGAAGAGTCTCTAGCGTGGGGCTGTCTGGAAGAAAGGTCATTTGGGAAATAGCCCTGAGCCTGGGAAGGGATTTGTGGAGTCCTTTGGTCCTCCAGCAGTCGTGGGTTTGCCACTTTCAGGTTTGGGTGCTTCTGCCTGATTCTCCACCTTAAGCAAGACTTATTCTTTTAAACAGCTTTTTTTTTTTGCTGTACAATTAACATACAATAAATTGCACGTATTTAAACTACACACAATCTAATGTTTTCACATATGTGAACAGCATTACCCCAATCAAGATCTTAAATGTTTAAGTGGTTGTAATAAAGGTTAAAGGCTCAGCGGATGTGAAGATCAGCTAACTCCCCCTGCAAGCAGGGCTGGGGTTTTGTAGGGTGAGAAGAAGAGTAGATGCGTGTCCTCGTGCTGTGATGGAGCTCAGATGGAGGTTCTAGTTTTCACTGCTGTCAGTCTCACAGCTAGAATCATTAGAGACTGGTCCCCTTTACTTGTGCTTATTGCTTGGGATGGTTAGTGCAGTCTCATCTCTGTAACTGTCAGAACAACTCTCCTGAAAGCTACTTTTCCAGTCCTTGTCGTCTGTTGGATAGTCAGTGTTTGGTGGAAGGGAGGAGAAGTAAGTAAAAGAAGGGGAGGGAAAAAGCAGAAGGAGGTGTATAAAAGGTAAGGGAATCTGGTGTCTTGCTCTCATGGTGTTTTAAATCCTTTTACAAAGATAATATCCACAGTTTCCCAGAGGTTTTCTCATGCCCTGTGGTGATTCCTCCCTTTAACCTCTCACCCTACAAGGCCCTCACTGATTTACGTTCTGTCACCACAGATTTGTCTGCTTCTTCTCGACTTTTATATAAATGGAATCTTACAGTAGGAGCTTTTTTGTCTGTTTTCTTTCATCAGCATGATTATTTTGAGAATCATTCTTGTTGTGTGTATCAATGATAGCCTATTCCTTTTCATGGCTGAGTGGCATTCCCTCCTGTGGTTGTACTGCAGTTAGTCTGTTCAGTCACCTGTTGATGGACTTCTGTGTTACTTCCAGGTTCTGGCTGTTGTTTTACACCAAGTTTTGAAGCACGTGGTAAGAGTCCTTCATTGAAGTTCTTTCTCATAGCTGTTTTGCCTGTTGTAGGTTCTTTCTGTTTCCATATGAATTTTATAATCATCTTGACGATGTGAACAAAAAGCCTGCTGGTGTTTTGATTGGGATTGTGTTGACTCTGTAAATTAATTTGGGGAAAATTGACATCTTGGTATTATGGAGTCTTCTGATTCATGAATCATGTTCCTCTATTTATTTAGGTCTTCTTTAGTTTCCTTAGTAAAGTTTTACATTTTCAGTGTGTAGGTCTTCTACATATTTTGTTAGATTACTTCCTAAGAATTTTAAGTTTTCCGATGTAATTTTAAATGATATTTTTACAAATTTCAATTTCTAATTATTCATTGCTAATATATTAAAATACAGTCGACTTTTTAATATTAAATGTGTGTCTTTCCACCATGCTAAACTCACTTGCTAGTTCTACTATATTATTTTACAGATTTGATTGGATTTTCTACACATACAGTCATGCTGTCTGTGAATAAAAACATTGTACTTTTCCTTTCTAGTGTGCATGCTGTGTTTTTAATGTTACCTTGTTGAGTCCTATGTGTTTTTTTTATCCCTATAAATATTCTTGAGCTTTGTTTTGGAACATGCTTAAGTTATTGTACTTTTCGGACTATAAAACACACTCCCTCCCCCACTTTGGGAGGAATAATGGTTATTAATGCTGCTGTTGAGTTCTGTTTACACTTACATTGGTGAAATATTATGTTATTTATGTTATTAAATATCTTACTGCATATTTTGCTTCAAATTTTTTTCTATTTTCTTCTAAAACCTAGGTGTGTCTTATGGTCTAAAAAATATGGTACTTGGTAACAGTTTATCTTTTAAGATCAGGTCAAGGTGTCTGCAACGTGGTAGGTACCTCACTCCACAGTGCTGACACAGCATCACGTTCTGGGGGTGCTTCTGAAACTTACAAGGGGGGCAACAATGACATTGCCCTCCATGTCTCTCCAACCATGATGCCTTTATTTCCCTATTTACTGCTTCAGGAGGAAGCTAATGTGAAAGCATCCTCGAAACAAAATTGAATAATGAGTCTTATCCATCTGTGATATAACCAACTTTGACTCTGAGTCTCAACCTCTCTCCTATTTTCTTTTTGTCTCTAGGGTGCATTATGGGTAATGTCTTCAGATGCACCTTTTAGGTTAGTGCTTCTCATTTCAACTGGTCTAGTCTGTGGATTGACCTCCCCACAGCATTATTTAAATTTTTTTTTTAGTTTTTAAATATTTATTTTTAATCTTTACCCAAGTGTATATTTTATTGACATTAGAGAGTGAGGTAAGGGGAGAGAGAGACAGAGAGACAGAGACATCGATGTGAGGGGGAAATAGTGATCGGTTGCTTTGTGTTAAGTGCCCCAGCTGGGGATTGAACCCACAACCTACTTATATACCTTAACCGGGATCAAAACTGCAAACTTTTGGTGTATGGGATGACACTTCAAACAGCTGAGCCACCTGGCCAGGGCTCAGTAGTTTTTCTTAAGTGAAATATTATGAGTTATTTTTTCTTATTAACATTTTTATTTCATTAAAATTTGTTTGGACATTTTACTATATTTATTTTGTATTAAATATCTGGTAATTCCTCAGGGTCTAATTCTGCTGGCCATTGTTTCTGCTGATTCTCACTCATAACACCCTGAGTAACCATGCACTTTTAAATTTTGAATCCATGGTCTGTGGTGGTTTATCTTTGGGCCTTTTCTGAGCTTGGGTTGGTGACATTTCTTTCCAGAGTTCATTTGGGTATGCTTCAAGCTGGCACACTGGGTAGCTACCAATCTTGGAGTGCTTTAAGTAGTGCATGCTTTTCTCTAAACCATGTTGAGGGTACAAGTTCAGATTCCAAACCCATGTGGGGGCTATCATAAGGTTAACAATGCTTAGGGGGCACTTTTTTCTCCAGAGCCTAGCTTAAGACAAATGTTCTTATCCTTTTGCCAGCAAATTAATTTTATTATATCTTTTCTTTTCCATTCTTTCACTAAATGTGTTGCCTTAATAACCCAGGTTTCATGCAGGGGTCTCAGTTCCAACTTCCACCTTGTCTTCCTGGCTGCTGTGTGGCTGTCCAGAGGCAAGCCTCTTGGTTACAAGGGTTGACAAAGACACGCAGGTTGGCTATAGCTGCCACTTACCACCTAGTTTCCAGCATCTTCCTCCCTTTTGCTCCTGCATTCTATCTTATTTTCTTTCAAGCTTAGCTCTGCATTTCAATGGGTGACAATATGTTTTATTCATCATTTCTGTACTTTAAATTTTGTATTGGGAGTCATTTTACTTTTTATGCTATTTAGCATACTTTTAGATTATTTTAAACAAACGAGACAGAATTTCTTTTTTCTATTTAGTACTCACATTGACATTGGAATGCTTACCAGTCCCTTTGTGAGATGGCCAGATGTCAGATAACCATCAGGTAGTGCCAGGATGAATGGGAGTTCACTCCATGGGGGCGGTGGTGTTGGCAATGGTGTCCTCATTTCTTGCTTTTGGTGGGTTGGGAGTACGGAGGTTTATGTGCATGTGGTTATATAGATTTATGGCTTGTATTGTCTAGTCTACAAAATGGACATTGGCTTTAAAAGATTCCTGCAAATGGACTATGGATTGAGATAATATCATCAGTTCAAGCCCACAGAAATGCCAGGAGAAAGGCAGAGCTGGCACTCCTGCTCCTGGGATGAGATCTTCATCAACCTCATTTTAAATCACTCTCACAGGTTGTTTCTCCTTTTTATTGAATCTATCGGGGTGTCCCTGGTTAATAAAATTATTCAGGTTTCAGGTGCACAATTCTAGATCACATCATCTGTCCACTGTATTGTGTGTTTATCACCCCAGGTTGTCTACATTTACTACCATTTATTCTTCTCCACCTTCCTCTACCTCCTCCCCCAGCAATCACCACATTGCTGTCCCTGTTCACGACTTTTCTCTCTTTTCTTTTTCTATCCCTCCACATTCCTCACCAGCTTCACCCCTGCCCCATGACAGCTGAGGCACAATTTAAAATTGTTTGTTACATTAAAGCTACATGATGGATCAGGTAACCACTGGAAGTATCTGATCATAAAATAATTAAGAAATTATCATATTGACCCAGCTAAGACGGAGACATAGGTAGATATAACTTTTCTCCTCATATAACCACAAGGAGGACAACAACAAATTTAAAAACAAAGAATAACCAGAACTGTCAGAAAATCAAACTCTATGGAAGTCTGACAGCCAAGAACTTTAAAAAAAGAAACATTCATCCAGACTGGTAGGAGAGGCAGAGATAGGCAGCCTAGGTGGAGAGGACTTGTGGCAAGGCAGTGGCTGCTGGGGTTGGCAGTCCCACATTTAGGTGTGGATAAACCGGGAGGAACAACTGGGGCTTGAGACAGACCATGCAACCCAGGGTTCCAGTGTGGGAAAATAAAGCCTCAAAACCTCTGACCATAAGTATCTGTGGCAGTTGCAGCAGCAGGAAACTCCAAGCCTCACAGGAGAGTTCATTGGAGAAACCCGCAGTGTCCTAGAATGTACCCAAACTGACCCACTTGAAAATCAGCACCAGAAAGGCCTAATTTGCTTGCAGGTAGTGGGGGAAGTGACTGAAATCAACTGAGAGCTGAGTAAGTGGCACTGTTCCCTCTTGGGCCCCTTTCCTACATACAGAACCACAATTCAGTGTTGTGGGTTGCCCTACTCTAGTGATTACCTGAGGCTTCACCACTTACTATGTAACAGGTGTGCTGAGACAAAAAAAAAATATATGGTCCAAATGAAAGAACATATCAAAGCTCCAAAAATAGAACTAAGTCACAAAGAGATAGCCAACCTATCAGAGGCAGAGTTCAAAATGCTGATATTCAGGATGCTCACAGAATTGGCTGAGTATGGTTGCAAAATAAAGAAATAAATGAAGGCTTTGTAAAAGTGAAATAAAGGAAAGTGTACAAGGAACCAATGGTGATGGGAAGGAAACTAGGACTCGGATCAATGACTTGGACTAGAAGGAAGAAATAAACATTCAACCAGATCAGAATGAAGAAACAAGAATTCAAAAAAATGAGAAGAGGCTGAAAAAACTCTGGGACAACTTTAAATGTTCCAACATCTAAATTATGTCAGAAGGAGAAGAGAAAGAGCAAGAAATTGAAAACTTGTTTGAAAAAATAATGGAGAACTTCATCAATCTGGGGAAGGAAACATTCTAGGAAGTCCAGGAAGCTCAGAGAATCCCAAAGTGGTTGGATCCAAGGAAGCACACACCAAGGCACATCATAATTACATTACCCAAGATTAAAGATAAGGAGAGAATCGTAAAAGCAGCAAGAGAAAAGGAGACAGTTACTTACAAAGGAGTTCCCATAAAACCATCAGCTGATTTCTCAAGAGAAACCTTGCAGGCAAGAAGGGGCTGGAAAGTATTCCAAGTCATGAAAGGCAAGGACCTACATCCAAGATTGCTTTATCCAGCAAAGCTATAATTTAGAATGGAAGGGCAAATAAAGTGCTTCTCAGATAAGGTCAAGTTAAAGGAGTTCATCATTACCAAGCCCTTATTATATGAAGTGTTAAAGGGACTTATCTAAGGAAAAGAAGATAAAAACTATGAACAGTAAAATGTCAGTAAACTCACAACTATCAACAATTGAACCTAAAAACAAAACAAAAACAAACTAAGCAAACAGCCAGAACAGGAACAGAATCATAGAAATGGAGATCACATGGAGGGTTATCAGCAGGTTGGGGGAGGTAGAGAATGGGGGAAAAGGTACAGGGAATAAGAAACGTAAATGGTAGGTACAAAGTAGACAGGGGGAGGTTAAGAATAGTATGGGAAATGTAGAGGCCCAAGAACTTATATGTATGACCCATGGATATGAACTAAGGGTGGGAGAATGCTGGTGGGAGGTGGTATGCAGGGTGGAGGGGAATAAAAGTTAGAAAAAAATGGGATAATCATTTTCTGATGTAATGGCATAATCAATAAAATATATTAAAAAATAAAAAATAGAAAATATCATATTGAGATAGTCATTATAATTACATTATATCATGTGTTAGTACCTGTAAATATATCATTTGCATAGTAACCTATAGAGAGAATAAATATTTAAAATTATTTTTTATTTAAATATGAAAAATAGACTTGGAGTTTGTACTATTTGGATGGAGTTTATGTCACAGTTTGGACTTTCCTGTTTTCAACTTACAGAAATGATGGAGGTGGCAACCTTTGCCTTACAACCCTTCCAAACTTTCCAACATTCTGGGAGTCAGGTGACCACATTTTTTATTGTCTCCTTGACACTGACTCCTGTGTGGGCTTGAGAACCAAAATCCGCCTTCTCTGGGCCTCCCTTTCTTCTCTACATGCCTGGAAAGGAGGATCACAGTGCCTTTCCCGAGCATGTGGCAGAGTAAAGGAGGGGACATTTGTTTCACATTTCAGCTTAAGGACAAGCATTGTTTCTCCCTTTGGCAGTGGACAGCTAAATAAGCTTTTGTAGAGAGGCAGGTCATCTGTGTGGTGCATTGCCATGCTGTGCAGTAAGGAGGGCCCCTTTGTGTCTTGTCCTCTGCCAAGGTTAGGCCCCTTCGGCTATTATTCAAGGCAAACCTGGGCTCCCACCTTCCCCCCCCCCGCGGGAACTCCTCCACCTGTGGACTCACATCAGAGAAGCCGGAGAGGCAGGACGTTCTCTCCCACACTCCACACTTACCGCCTGCAGCCCAGCTTCTGCAACGCCAGCTGCCAGGCTGCCGACAGACACAGCTGGCTCCTTCAACGTGTCTTTCTTTTGTTAAAAAAGATCTTCATCTATAAGCTTAAAAAAAGCCTGTAAAGAACAAAATATAAAGGCAAGGGAATTATAATTATGTAGGATTCTTCCCAAGCCAAGATTCTGCCCATAAACTAAAAGGAAAAAATTAAATTGACGCCACAGTATCTTTTAAAATTTATTTATATGACCTTTGTTATTTTTTTTGGTAGTTACTTAGTATCTTTATCTTCTGAAAAAAAAATGGAAAGGATGCTTTGTGAGGAAAAAGGGAAGTACAGATCTTATATTAAAAAGCAAAACAAAGCCAAAAAGACAAACCAGAAAGTGAGGCTGCCTTGAGTTACCAGACTTGTGGCAGGTTTCTTAGCCTGTCCCGTGCGAAGGCTTGGACTCGGAGGAAAGCAGGCAGGACAGTGTTCCTTCTCTTCTCTGCACAGGTTGTGGCTGCCACTTACAGGTCCACCGTGCTAGCTGTGTGACATTAAGTGACTCCAGTTCCCAATCATCAGCTTCCTCAGCTCTAGGATGGGGCCAGTAATAGCATCTTCCTCAGGTGATGGCTGGTGGGAAGACTGAATGAGGCACTGTGGATGGAGTGTTTAGCTCTGTGACTGTCACACAATAAATGCCCAGAAAGGCCCAGACTTGGTTCTCTTTCTCTCTTTGCTTGGGTCTCTTCTTTTCCAAAATGAGTCCTTTTTCCCCCTCAATGAATCTTTAGTCTGGAGCCTGTCAATGATGATGACAGTGATGATAATGATGATGGTGTATTGGACCACTTCTTCAACAATGACAGACATGCATATGGGGATTTTATGAGAGCTCCAAATAGGCAGGTGTGTGGCAATCAGGTGCTCAGCCTCAGTCTCCCCTCCATCAGTGCCATGCAGAAGATATGATTATTACCCCTACTATAGAGGTGAGAAAAATAAGCGTTGGTAAGTTAATGTCACATAGCTAGAAGGGACAGAACTGCCAAGCCACAAAACTCTACAAGGAAGAGAAGCAACTCTGTTCTTCCTTTCTTCAACTGTCCTGCAGCCTTCATGCCAGGCCCACAATTGTTCTGGATGGCTTGGATCCAGAGTCACTTCATGGCATCTGGTTTAGCCAATGGTGTTGAGAATGCAACTGGAAAAAATGAGTGACATAGAGCATTTCTCAGGAGTTTTTGCCAAGCTGTTGGTCAGTACTGATCTTTGTGGATGCTAACTTACCCCTTGAAACTAAGGCCTCCCATTCTTTAATTTAGATTTTTATTCTCTAGGTTTGGGGGGGGGCGGGTAACTGACATGTATGTGTGTGTGTTTGGATTCTTAAAATACTCAAGCAGATGTTTTAGAAATGTATGGCAGGTTTTTGGAGATTTGAAATTTCTATGACAGTATGGTTAAAACCATTTCAGATCTGTTTCAACCCCTGTTTGTTGTATAAACATCAGTAAGACAGAAACTTCTGAAAGAGGCCTAAAGAGGCCTGCTTTTTTTTTTTAAAGTAAAGAAATAAATGTTTGTGAAGCTCTGGCTTTGGGCTGAGTCTGTAGTATCTGTCACATAATTTGCACCATTTAATTTCCAAGACACATGCATCACTAAAATGTGTATTTCTAGTAGGCCTAGGACTGCATGTTACTCATCGTTGAGTCCTCGGCACCTTTTCCAGGCCTGGCATGGGAGAGCACTCCATGAATTTGGTGAACACTTGAATGAATGTTTCCTTTTACACGTTAGAAATTTGATGTGAGGACGATGTATCCAATGCTAGGGAGCATCTCCATTATTCAGTCAATCGATCAGTAATCACCAGAAGGCAGATTTTCCCAGGCAGTGGAGACTCCAGGACGTGTATACAAATGGAATTTGGAGGAGGCGTTCTTGTGGAAGGGTGGGCTTCAGGACAGGTCTTAAAACTCTGGGCATAACAGGCACAGGAGTTTTGCTTTTATTATGTTTATTTGGAGTGGCTTTGGAGGTACTAATAGAGATAATGAAGAGCAATGATAAGCCACTTTTTAAGCCACTTTTCGGTACCATGATTATACATAAGCTTTTGGAGAGGTGCTCCCAGCGGCAGAGAGAATTGACATGGAAATGCACTCAATTCAGCTCCTTTTCCCCATTATGGGGGTCAGCAGCAACATTACAGCTGAGATGCCACAGAAGTGAGCTGTCCCCTGCTCTTTGACTCAGTTGCAGTAGGCAATTAATCTTTTTCTGGTAAAGGAATAAAAGGTTCTGATTGTGGTAGCACAATGACTGACTGCAAGCTGTTGATCCTTGGAGAAAAGGATCTAAAAGTTGAAAGGGTTATTGATGATAAAACTAGCTATTATCCTTGATTCTTAAGGACTTTTCAGACAATGTCTCATTTAATCCTATCGAGTAGGCCCTCTCTTTAACTCCACAATATGCACAAGGAATTTGAGGCTCATGCAGGTTACATCACTTGCCTGGAGTCACACAAGTGATCATCATGAAGGCATAATCATCCTGAAGTAATCCTCCTGGGACCCCGAGTCTATCTGGCTCTTAAACTGCCCTGTGAGACTGGTCAGCATTTGGACAGCCATGCAAAGGAATAGTCTTCTAAGGTAGGATTTCCCAATCCCTGGACCACAGAGAGCAGGAGACGAGTGGCAGGTAAGCGAGCAAAGTTTCACTTCTATTTACAGCCACTCCCCACCACTTACATTACTGCCTGAGCCCCACCTCTGCTCAGATCAGCAGTGGCAATAGATTCTCATAGGTGCAGGAACTCTACTGTAAACTGTGCATGAGAGGGATCTAGGTTGCAGGCTCCTTATGAGGATCTAATGCCTGATGATCTGAGGTGGAGCTGAGCCTGTGATGCTAGTGCTGGGGAGCCAGCAAATGCAGATTATCATTAGCAGAGAAGCTTGACTTCACAGAGACCATAATAAATCAATTGCTTACAGACTCATATCAAAACCCTACCAGCGAGGGCAAGTGACAACTAAGCTGCATCTGGTGGCAGGCTTTATCAGAGTCTTGTTTTAGTCTGTGTGTGGCCTGCCCATTATTTTATGTACCCTTTCCATCAGTGCCTCTTTCTTGCACTGCACACTTATCTCAGTCACAGTTTTGGTAAGCTCACATGCTAACCTTAATGAAAATGAATAAAAAACAGATATTGCTGGAGAGCTTCTTTGAAAAGGGGGAAAGACTCAATGATGAGACAGCAGAACACTCTAAGACCACTAACAGACAGAAAGCTACATTTAAAAGAAAATACCAAGAGTCCTACTTAAATTGTGGGTTCATTGCAACAGGTGATTCACATTCTTCAAGCCCACTTGGTAGAATGTGTGGTGACCGGCTATCCAAAGAAGCCATGAAACCTTCGAAGCTGTATTGCCACAGGGAAACCAAGCACCCTGCATTAAAATAAGCTTTTGGAGTTTTTCAAAAGAAAGAACACAAAGAACAGAAACAGTTACTGAAGGCCACCACTTCATCAAATGTGTCTGCACTGAGAGCATCATTCTTAGTGCTCATCACATTGCTAAAGCTAAGAAGCCCTTTACTATTGGTGGAGAGTTGATCCTGCCTGCTGCTAAGGACATTTGTCATGAAGTTTTAGGAGAGACTACAGTTCAAAAAGTGGCACGTGTTCCTCTTTCAACTAGCACCATAACTAGATGAATTGATGGAATAGGAGAGGATATCAAGGCACAACTGTTAGAGAGGATTAAGGAGTCACCGTGGTGTGCCATCTAGTTTGCTGAGTTTACCAGTGTTGACAAGGCAACCATGCTTGTTTTTATGTGACGTATTTTTCAGGAGGATGTGCGTGAGGATATGCTATGAGTGTGTTTGTTGTATACCAACACCACAGCTGCAGGACTATTCAAGCCTTTGAATGATTACGTATCAGGAAAACAGAAGTGGTCATTTTGTCAGTATGTGCACAGACAGAGCGGCCGCCATGACAGGATGGCTTGCTGGGTTCACCACTGGAGTCAAAGAGGTCGCTTCTGAATGTGAGTCTCCGCACTGTGTCATCCATAGAGAAATGCTTGGCTGGCCAAAAAATGTCACCTGAACTTAACAAGGTTTTACAGGATGTGATTAAAATTACCAACCACATTAAAGTACGTGACGCCTTTAACGCACGTCTGTTCACATAACTCTGTGAGGAGATGGACGCAGAGCACACACGTCCTCTCTTATACACAGAGGTGGGATGGCTTTCTAAAGGGGGATCACTGGCCAGAGTTTCTGAGTTATGAAAGCCGCTCCAGAGATTTCTGTTAGAGAAACAGTCACCACTGACAGCACATTTCAGTGACACAGAATGGGTTGCAGAACTTCCCTACTTGTGTGACCTATTCAACCGGCTCAATGGACTCATCACTTCTGGAGAGAAAAACAGCTGTGTTCAAGTTGGCACAGAAAGTGGCTGCATTCAAAGCTAAACTGGAATCATAGGGGCAATGGATGAATATTGGGATTTCTGACATGTTTCAGTCAGTAGTAGAGATTTTGAAAGAGACTGAGCCGGGGCCTTCTTTCTCCCAGCTGGTGCATGTTCACCTATCTCAGCTTTCAGAAGAGTTTGAACGTTACTTCCCAACCACAAAAGACCCCCGAACTGGGAAGGGATGGATCTGTGGCCCATACGTGAATAAGCCAGGTAAATCGACTCTGTGCTGTAAGGGGATCAACTGCTGGAGATCACAAATGATGGTGGCTTTAAAAGCATGTTTGAGACAACTTCAAATCTCATACCTTCTGGATTAAAGTCAAGGCAGGATATCCTGAGGTTGCCACAAAAGCACCGAAAAGCCTGCTTTCATTTCCAACCTCCCATCTTCGTGAAGTAGGGTTTTCTGCAGTGAAAGCAACCAAAATAAGATTACAGAGTAGACTGGACATAATTCCCTGGGGGCATGTTAAAAATACAGATTCTCTTTTTCTCCCTTCAGAGAAATGGACAGGAGGCCTGGGAATCTGCATTCTCAACAGGCTCCTCCAGGTCCCTCCAGTGCCCGTGGGCCACACTGTATGAAGTTCCAACCTACTGGCACTGCCTTCTCATTTCGGGCCAAGAGGAAGCGGCCAGGAGGAATTAAATGGCTTTCTAAGGGCTTGGCTGGCAACCCTGACCTCTAAAGGGCCAATAACATCTCGCCGGCGCACCATTGAGTTGTTGAGTATGTGAGTGTATGACGTAATGTGTCTCTTCTAACGTCTTCTAATGGGATTCTACAAGCATTTGCCAGAATGATTTAGGTTCATTAATTTCTCGCTTAGGTTTAAAAAAAATGGAAGTGCTCAAAGATAAATAGATTTCCCTCTGCCTCATAGATAAAAATGCAGATACAGGTCAAAATCTTTCTAACTATCTAGAGATTGCTTTGCTTAGTGTGATGGGTCCCAAGATGTGCTCAAGTGTTCTTTCTTGTCTCCAGCTGTCTAAGGTTTGAATAGACTAACGGCGTTGTCGGTCTGCTGGAAAGCACTCTTTTGAAATGAGAGAACCCTCGAAAGGCAGTACAGTTCCATGTAAGAAATTCCCCCAAGTCGTCTCAAGCCCCAGATGACTTTAATTTTTTTCTTTTTGAACTCTATGTTATAATAAAAGGCTTCCTACCAAGTAGGATGAATATGCCAGTTGCCAGCTGACTGACCCGATCATTTATTTGTCTTTAATGTCTGAACAAGAAGTGTCACTGGCTTAGCCTTGCCTTTCCTTGGTGGAGCTGACCGGGGCCAAGGGAACACTGCCAGCAGCTGCTATTACTAATTTAGCTCGGTGTCCTGCATTATATTTAAAGATCACCACCACTCAGCAAAGTGCCGTGTTATTATAAAATGTTCAGGCAGGAGCAGAGCCACTCACAGGGCCTGAACAACAATCGGAGCTCTCAGCCCTATTGTGTGACAAGGATACAAGAAACCGCTCTAGCTTTTGAAAGTAGGATGCGGCATAATCACATGCAATTAACTAAGGACTCCCTGGGCAGCAGCTGGACTTGAGACTTGATATGACAGGACCGCAGAGCAGGAGGGGAAAGGTCTCTAAAAAAGGAGACCTTATTTTACTTAGATGAGGGGAAAACAAGGCAAAGGTTCAAGCTGAATGATGTACATCATGAGAAATGAAAAGCCTCCACGTCTGCCTTTTGAACTATTTGAAGCAATCATTTTCCACTGTTCTGCACAGTACTGTGAGTCCACAGGGTGTTCGCTGCCCTCCTTGTGTCCTCTTAGCGAGCCGGAGTGAACATTAAAGGGAAGGGAGAGCAGGAACCCAGGGGAGGCAAGCTCCCATCAAACCAGTTAGCAACTTGAAGGTAGGAGTACACTCTTTTCTACAGAACAAAAGGAAATGGTGTTAAACAATGATTTTTCTCCTTTCCTCTGCTTGTTCAGGGTGAACAGTAACTTTATAACAAAACGAACACATATTGTTTCACATGCTAATCCCAGGTGAAACCCAAGCATTTGTCTGGAGATCTAGAATTTCTTTTTCTTTTTAAATGTCTATTCTGCCACAGGCAGCTTTTATTTTTACTTGTAAGTATATTTTATCGATTATGTTATTCCAGTTGTCCCAGTTTTCCCACTTTTGCCCCCTGCCACCCAATACCCACTTCTCTCCAGCAATCCCCCACCCCCCACTGTAGTTCATGTCCATGGGTCATACATAAAAGTTCTTTGGCTCCTCCATTTCCTATACTGTTCTTAACCTCCCCCCCATCTATTTTGTGCTCATCAATTATGCTGCTCAATCCCTGCACCTCCTCCCCCACTCTCCCCCTTCCCCCTCCCAGCTGATAACCCTCCAAATGGTCTCCATAACTATGATTCTGTTCCTGTTCTGGTTGCTTGCTTAGTTGTTGTTGTTTTTAGAATAAGTTGTTGAAAGTTGTGAATTTGCTGCCTTTTGACTGTTCATAGTTTTGATCATCTTCTTTTTCTTAGATTAGTCCCTTTAACATTTCATATAATAATGTGTTGTTGATGATCTGGGAAGCACTTTATCTGCCCTCCCAGTCTAAATAGTAGCTTTGCTGGATAGAGTCATCTTGCTTTTTACCACTTTGAATACTTCTCACCAGTCTCTTGCCTACAGTTTCTTTGAGAAATCAGCTGACAGTCTTACTGGAACTCCTCTAGAGGTGACTGTCTCCTTTTCTCTTTTTGCTTTTAAGAATCTCTCTTTGTCTTTAACCTTTGACAGTTTAATTATGCTGTGCCTTGGTCTTATATATTTGCCTTAGTTTGGTTAAACTGCTTTGCATGACATTGGAAATGTACTGATTGGCTGAGGGAAACAATTTCTTGAAAAGACTATTATTCTTCCTATAACTTTAAAGATTAACATGTTTGTGTACAGAAGGGCTTCCACTATGGTGGAACTATTTTAAAAAAATACATGTCAAAGTAAGAATGAGGATAGAATTATGAGTTAAGAAATATAGAAATGAGAAAAATTATGTAGACTCCTCAGAAATTAGGTTTTCAGTTCTGCATCAAGATCTATGACTGTTCGATAAATATACTTCACAGTAGCAAGTGTTGAAGGAAATTGTACTGTGAGAAGCTCTGGGAGAGACACAAGACGTGAAAGAATCATTCTCAAAACCCAAGATATAAATAACTGTTGGACTATGTAGGCTTTAGCTATTCACTGGCATTTTGTTTTTAACCAGTATATGAGGTCTGTCCAGAAGCTCTCCAGCCATGTAATATAAAAAATAAAGACATTTATTGAAGAAGATACAAGATACATTGTACATAGGACAATGACACCTCAGTCCCCTTCAAAGTAGGCACCTTGGGACCTCACACAGTTCTGCCAGTCACCACCAGCTGTCCTGTTGTATTTTCCTGAATCTCATCAACAGTCTGAACTCTCTTCCCTTTCAAAGGTGATTTTAGTTTTGGAAAAAGCCACAATTGTAGGGCACCAAATCTAGGCTGTAGGGGGCTGAGTCACCTGGGTGATTTGATGTTTCACTAAATAACTCTGCAGAGATGTGATGGATGAGCAGGCGTGTTAATGTGATAAAGCTGCCAATCACCAGTTGCCCATAGCTTCAGCCTTCTGAATCATAGAGGAATGTTCAAGCTCAACACAAAATTTGATGCAGATTTGTTGCTCTATTCACTCTATTTGTTGCTCTGTCATTTCGAATGCAGTGACCACACAGTACACATGCTCACTCATCAGTACCTACCACCCCCACTGATTGGTACAGTGAAGTCATCATTGTTCACGCATGCACATTCCTGTCCACTCTCCTTGGCTGCCAGTTTACATCGATGTTGTGCCAACCGTTCATTTATGTTAACAATGGCTGGACTTTGTCTGGACAGACTTTGCCTGCCACCTCCACCCATTACTTAGCTACTGGAAGACTGTCTCTGTGTCAGACTAACCCTGGGAACCGAGTTCCATCTTTCCCATCTCTTTTGACCTTAGACAGTGTATCCTGTGTGCCTAATGGATTTTCAGACTGGTGTTTGGCTCTGGCCCCGTCTGTTTCCCCACCTGCCTCTCATTCGTTGAGTGGATGTAAGGCTCTCAATCACTAGGTGTAGTCAACACCTATCTGTAAGTTTGTATCAAGACCCTGCAGGGCTTGCCCTCTGACCCATTCTCCACTATTGAAAAGGTGCTGGATAAAATTACATAGTAGGGCTTCTAACTCCCTTCCTTTTTTCTTCCCTTCTGTCTCCCTCCTTCTCTCCCTTTCTTCCTTCTCCCTTTCCACTGCCCCAAGTCTTTGTCATTTTCCCCAAGCATCTGTCTTATCTTTATTTCTTAGGGTCCATTTTTTTAGGGTCCATTTTTTAAAAAGTAGGAATATGAAGGATTAGACCTTTTGGCCTCTCTATGCCACAGTGGGAGAAGAAGAGTTGTGTTGGGCCACATGTTAAATACATCGTGACGTGTAATCACAAACATTTGTCATGATGTTTTAAGTAAACTTACAGTTTTATGTTGGGCCACATTCACAGCCTTCCTGGGCTGTATATGGCTTGTGGGCCACTGGCTGGACACCTGTGGATTAGAGGGCTAAGTGGTTTTACTAAGGTTGCACATTTAGTGGCTTAATAAGAGCCATCTTTAGTATTGGGCCTCTCTTTCTGCTATGTTTAATGTCTATAACTTCTCTCTTGCTTTGTATCTTGTAGATAACATGAAACCCTCCAAAACTGAAAATTATACATGATGAGATTGTACTTTCACTTCAGAACACAGGAAGGAGCAAGAGAGGGGTGGACCCTGAGAAGCGTGTGGTGACTTTTCACTCTGAGAGACAGAGGAGACTTAGGCTTGGCAAACCTCAGAGGATGCTGGAGCCTTTTGCTCTCATTAGATATAGGAATGTGAGTGAGATGTTTAACAGCTAAAATTTAACTGGTGAAGGCACTGGGAAGCTACCCCCTCCAACCTCTCTAACCCACATTCCAGTCTGTGCCCCAAACACTGGCCTGATTACGTTGAGCAAATGACTTCACCAACCTCCTATGACCTGAGTTGCTCACAAAATAATGATCTGTTAAGTTTCAGTATCAGTAATATAATAATGATAATAATACAGAATCTGCTTCAAGGCAGAATGACTGGATCTTTAAACCCCCCATGGGCTTTATGTTCTAAGCGTTGATTTTATAACTGTAGAGGTACCTTGGACAGATACCGTCAGAACTGAAGATGCCTGAGGCATTGCGTGACCAGTGATTAATGAACTGACTGTTGCTTGTGGCAGTCCCTGTTCATCCTCCGTTTTGTGCCCACGTCCCTGCAGCTGGGCACAGCCACCTTCAGCGGCAGGCATTGCCTACTGGACACTGCTCCTATTTGCTGTGTCATGAGGTTTTCCAGCCCTTGGTCCCCATGCTACCCTGCCTGTGTTTTCTGACAAATGGGGGCAGAATTCTTTGTGGTGTTACACACTCTGAGAAGGCTCCTAACGGTGCTGCTGCTGTCTTGACAGTGAGTTAGTGTGCTTAACGTTTCCTTATTATTTCTAGTTCCCAAACAGGGGGCTGGTTGTGTGCAGAGGAAGGACTGAGGAGGCTGGGCCAGGCTGAGTGAGAATGCCCAGGCTGAGGCTTTGTTCCTGGGCTGCACATGCCGTGCGCCATGACGGCCACCTTTCCCAGTCTCCTGGGGCTGAGGAGTTTCCCAGCCTGGGGACTTACAGTTAGTCACCCTAATGCAGGGCTGTCAAACTCATTTTCACTGGGGGCCACATCAGCCCCACGGTTGCCTTGAAAGGCCCGAATGTAATTTTAGGACTGTACAAATGTAATTACTCCTTAGAAGGGGTTGAGGGAGTGAAGAAGTGGAAATTAATTTCAGCCCTTTGAAGGCAACTGCGAGGCTGGGGTGGCCCCCCGTGAAAATGAGTTTGACACCTGGCCCTAACGGCTCCCCTAGCCCATATCTTCTCCCACGGGGTTTCTCCCAGGCCCTGGCACTTAGCCATCTCAACCCCAGCAGGACAGGTAGCTTAGAATTAAATAGGACTGCTGCCTCCTATTTCTTCACTCTCCTGAGTGAAGAATCGAGGTTCTGAGAAGCTGGGTTGAACTTGAGGCCCGCTGACGAGGCTGTGAAGCCAGCACACCACCTCTTCACCCCCAGCGCTGGCCTTGGCTCTAGTGCGGGAGCTCAGGAAACTTCCCCTCCACGCTCTGGGGCAGCTTGCCCGTCAGCACCCGCTTTCGAGTTATTACATGTGCTGGGCAGGCTGATGCCTGCAGCTTCTGTTTTCTCTAAGAAGTAGGGGAGTAAAAGATAGAGAGGTGGGGTCTCACTCTGTAGAAACTCTTCTGCTCTTCTGGTGCTTAGGAATTTGCCTCCAGCACCAAGGCAGACTGAGGCTGTCCCCTAGCCATGGTACAGAGCTGCGATGGCTTTGAAACTGCAGCTGCACACGCACTGAGGAGGAACCTCAGGCGTGAGAGAGTTGTGAGATGTTTTGCAAACCTGAGTGTAATTCCAATTTTGCAAGCATTATTCTTTCACAAACTCCACTCTCCACTATTCACAATGGGAATAATGCTTAGTTTGCTGGTGTCCCTCAACTTTAGCTCACATCAGAACCTGGGGAACCTGTTAATACTCAAATTCCTCGGCCCTGGCCCCCGAGATTCGGATTCAGGAGAATTCTCATTTCCCATTAGCTCCCGGGTGATGCTGAAGTAATAAGGCCTGATTACTGACCACACCTCAGGAGCGCCCCTTTAATGCACCCACCAGAAGCTCTCCGGGACCCCCATGACAGCAGGCTCAGGACCCCACAGCCTGAACCTGTGAACATGGCCATGCTTCTTTAAGGTTTTCAGTGTTCAGAAAACCATAATTTATTTTATTTTTGATTTTTAAAAAATTTTAAAAGATTTTACTTATTCATATTCAGAGAGAGGTGAAGAGAAGGAGAACGAGAGGGAGAGGACTGCCAATGTATGGTTGCCTCTTGTGCACCCTGTACCAGGGACCTGGCCCGCAACCCAGGCATGTGCCCTGACTGGGAGTTGAACTGGCAATCCCTTGGCTCGCAGCCCATGCTCAATCCACTGAGCTACACCAGCCAGGGCAATAAAACATAATTTATAAAGAAAGAACTAAGGACTTCTACTAGTTATTCCATCTGTTGTCAATTTATTTTTCACCGTAAACAAATGTAGACTCTACGACTTGTCATGCACACCTTTGGTTATTTGGTGGAAGGAATCCCATTTTCTGTGATATGACAACGGTACAACAGAGCAACAGTTCACCGTTCTACACAGTGGACACTGCTGTTTTTCAGCCCAGCATGAGCGGCCAGAGCACTTATGTTGCTTTCTGTGGAATCAGAAGGTTTCTGTGGAACCTTCATACCAAGTTCATTTGTAAACTTGACTGGCTGTGGTCCCCAGTCTCTCTGACCTCCCTCTCCTTTAGTTCAAGGAAGACCAAAGGTCACAGGCAGGATTGTGTTTACATACATTCACTTGCTTTTTCAGTGGCTATTCACTGATTAAAAGGTGTGTGATTCTGTCAGCATTAACTAAGACAAATCCTGCAAAAGACTGAGTAATTGATCAAAGGCACCAGTGGCTGAAGTGAGGCATCACCTTTTAAACTGCAGCTTCTCCTCGATTGAACTTCCAGGAGCCCTGCCAAGCATTTACAGTATGAAAACCATCAAGGGGAAGGACACAGTATGTTGTTTGCCCTGCCCCTCCGGAGATAATCGTCTGTGCTGACTTGTGGTTTATTTCCATCCCTGACAGCATAGAGGGGAAGAATACATTCAGCACAGAAGAGGGAAAAGCCAAAACATGTATTTTTAATTACTGAAACACAATGAAGCCTTACAAAAAGGCCTCTTGACTGCCTTTGTGATTAAATTTGACCAACAATTTGGTAAATTTAGGTAAAAAATTTTGCAAAATTTATCATAAAAGGGCACACATTTTTGAGAACTAAAAAAGACCCGATTTTCAAGCAGAATATCACAGGTGTTTTGGAGGGGAAACGCCAGGGGCAGGAAGCCGTGAGGAGGGCTGTGTCCTTGCCTGTGTTGCCACCAGCCAGTCACCTGTGCCTGCGCCCACCCCACCCACTTTCTCCTCTTCTCTTGGGTTACTCCACTCAGTTTCTAGTTGGCTTTTCTCACCCTAAAAGGAGGAACAATTGGGAAATGAATGCTTCTCCTTTTATAGTTCACTACTATTTTGGGTGGGGGGGGAGGTGTTTGAGGCCATCTTTGAAACTGACTTCATTTAAATTGTTTTTTCATGCAAATGTTTGTTCTTGACCTAATTCTGGCCACTTCTTTGCAACAATGCCCTTGCACAGAACAAAACCAAAAATAGGCGCTGGTGTCACTGAGTGGACGTTTGCTTCTCATATGCCATCATTTTCCTTAATCTAGTTCTCTCATATCAGAGAACTGTAGCTGCTCAGCTACAGAGAAAGAACGTTTCCCCCACTTCTGACAGAGTCTTCCCATAGTGCTTCGGTCCCCTAGTTACAGCCAAGAGTCCTGGGTTATGATGCCTGAACATGAATGGTCCTTACACAGCAAGGTTTCTGTTCTGGCAGTTCACTGTTTTGTCATCTTCTTTTCTTAAGGACAATTTTGCAAAAATAGTTTCAAATTTCGAATAGCTATGACAAAGTCCACCATCATATTTAAAGTCTGCTGAATATTTAAAATCTCCCTGTATGTGATGCTTTTCCTATTCCTGCTTTATTTAATCAGAAGACATTCCTAGAGTTATTGGGTCAAGGGGCATTAATATTGTTCTGGGTCTTGAAATGGTTTGTCACACATATTCCAACCTATAAGTAGTTTCACCATGCTTTTGCCAGAATTTAATATTACTATGATTTAACTTTGTTTTGTAATCAGAATAGGTATAAAATGGTGCCTGTTATTTTAAAATGGTCATTTCTTCCATAATGAGTAAGGCAACACATTTTCTAATACATTTATTTGCCATTTATATCTATCATTATTACATATTAGTTTAGTGTATACGGAGAGCATTTGAACACATTCAAGCCACGGGCAGGATATGAGGGGGAGAGAGGAAGGAAGGGATCAGCGGAGGAAGGGAAAGCTTGTCTCGACCTTGTTCCCATACGGACTTTCCCCACAAAACCTGTCCCGATTTAAAATTAGACTACCATAGGGGACAGGGCAAGCATACAGGCTTTGGGGGATGAAGCCTTCTGTTTTAACTATTATTTCCTTTGTTATTAATGTGTTTAGTGTTCCCATATGCTCCTCTCCCTTTGAGATGGGCATTTCGCCATGTGTATAATGCTTTGAGACTATTAATTACGCCGCATAAAATAAGTTATTATCGCTGTGATTCTCTTTTCTGATGATTCCAGTTCTGCACGAGAAGTAGGTTTTCATCTTGTTAGTTGGTAAATAGGCTGCTTCTTATTCTGAGACTTGCAAGGCAGTAGCAGGACACCAAAGCTGTGATGAGCTTTTGTGATAACTCAGCTCTCTGAGGTCTGTGTGAATTGGGGACAACATTTGTCACTGGTGACACTGCTAGAAGACGTAAACCTGCTACAAGGCTTCTGCTCTGCTTGGGGACGTTTAATATTTTTAACACATTTTTATGGCTAATTCTAACAAGGCTCCATTCACTCATAAGAGATGAGTAGTCTATTTCTCTGCTTCTAAGTAGGACACCCAGCAGGTGTGTTTGTTTAATCATTTGTTCAGTCATTCATTAGTTCATGCACGAATCCATCTCATGTTTATTGAAAAAATGCAGTGCCAGGCACCCTGCTAGGAGTTCTGGTTTAGGATTGTTTAGGGAAGGAAATGAAGCCAGGCTTCCTTCGCTCTCCTGGTGTTAATTCTCTGAAGTCTGTCAAGTAGTCCTTGGGAAAGTAGAAAACTTCTTCCAGCAGACTAACTGTGGCTGATCTAATACCCAGTCTCACCCCATCTACCCAGCACACACAAACATGAGATGCTTCAGCAAAGACAGGAGTTCGAGGGAGGTATGTGACTTGAAGATCTGCACACGGAGAAAATGGAGGCCCCATCAGAAATGGGGTCAGAACCAGGAAAGACCAGAAATAAACATTGGCCAAATACCAGGTGCTTTATGCTGTTGTGAGAATTATGGAAGACAAATAAAAACACCTGATTTGCATTTTCTGAGAGTTTATGACTACAGGGTTCGTTGAATTGTAGGGGAGCAACAGAAGTTGAGAAGCCAGTTGGAGGCTGTTGGAATGTTCAGAGTGACCAACCGTGGAGATAGAGAGAGGTGGGCAGAGCCCAGATATTTCCCAGAAGTTGAAATAACCAGAGTTGCTCGGTGACTGGATGTGAAAGGAGAGGCAAAGGGAAGAATTGAGGCTGACTACTGAGTCTTGGCTTAAGCAAACGGGTGCTTTCCTTTTCTGAACCAGAAGGACAGGAATGAGGCTGTGCTGGGTCGGGGACAAATTTGAATCTATGCGTATGGAGAAAATTCTGGGACAACTATTTTGAGAAATTTATAGGTATTTTGAGGAATCTACTACAGATAACAAGTAGGTGTTATCTATTAGGTGTCTGCTATAGGTGACAAGTAGGAGGAAATAAATTGCTGACTTAACAGGGCATCATCTTTGCAAAACCTTCTTGGGTGAATATACGAGTAGCAGGGGTAGTACTGGAACTGAGTTTTGCGATTTCTAGGCTACCGTATATTTCCTTTTCTCTTTTGTATATGCTCTGTTGCCTCCATATGTCTCCAAAGGATATTTGCCCAGTGATAATTCTATGTGAGAAATTTGGAGAAGTAATGACTGTTGACAGTCATTCATTTAAAAATAAGCACAGATCCTCCAGAGTTAGCAATGGAGAGGGCAGTGGAATTTGGAGAAACCCTAAATTCTGCTCTATCTCTAGATGGCACTGTTTCCCCGTCAACACTGCTCTCAGTAAGCACACCCAGTGCCTTCCTTCTAACACTTCATAGCATGATGGAGGTAAAGCTAAAGATTGCGCATACATCTTCACTCAAAGGTCGGGGAATAACTAAAAAGGTCTGTGACTCACAGACCCAATATGCCCTGGTTCTAGCCCAGTTGAAGCAACTGCTCAAAGATCTCCCAAACTTGAGAGCTGCTGAACTAGAGAAGCAGAAGGGGCAGACTGTGTCTCTCTGGGCACGTGGGGAAGACATGCTTCGGTGGAAAGGATTCAGAAGAATCATGTCAGAGTGTGGGGTGTGCACTGTTCTAAAAGGCAATGCTATAGTAGTCCCCCTTAGGCATGATTTTACTTTTCCCAGTTTTGGTTACCCATGGTCAATCATAGTCTGAAAACATTCAGTGAAAAATTCCAGAATAAAGAATTCATAAGCTCTAAGTCTAGTGCCATTCTGAGTAGCTTGATGACATCTCATGCTGTCTTGCTTTATCCCGCCTGGGAGGTGACTCATCCCTTTGTCCAGCTTGTCCACGCTGTATGCACACCAACACCCACTTGTTTAGTCACTTACGAGCCGGCTGGATGATATGATTGACTCACAGTATACTAGTGCTCAAGTAACCCCCATTTTACTTAACAATGGCCTCAAAGTATAAGAGTAGTGATGTTAGCAATTTGGATATGCTAAAAGAAACTGTAAAGTACCTTTCAAAGTGAAAAGATACAGAGGAAAACATCTTGTGTGTGTGTGTGTGTACACACACACATATATACACGCACACGTATGTATAGCAGGGTTTGGTGCTATCTGTGATTTCAGGTGTCTACTGGGGTGGTTGGAATGTATGCCCCATGAATAAGGGAAACTACTGTATAGCAAATTCATTTTAAGCCCTAAAGCTTATGAAGTTAAAAAGGCAACAAAAGCTGGCTAGGCAGAAGCTTCTTGCAAGAGAAACAAGAAAAGGCTGGGACCCAAGGGAGGTAGCTGTGAAGATGCAGGGGCCAGGGAAAGCCTTGAGGACAGAGAAGATGCGGGACTCAGTGAGCACCCGGCTACACGGAGGAAATGGGTGTGAAGAGCCAAGCAAGACTTCTAGTTCTGAGTCTTCCTGTAAACAGAGAGAAGGAGATAGTAGATGAGTAGAGGTGCATGTTCCTAGGGAGAGGGAGTTTTTTGGGGGGTGAAGGAGAGAGCCTGAAAGGAAGAGTTGCTAAAGGTGCATCCTGGGAATCAGGAGAGCCAGGGGGATCTGGTACAGGAGAATGTGTTGAATGCTAATGTGAGTTTTAGTAAGAAGGAAAGGAGAACCATGAATAAGGATGAACAGCTCTTAGATTTTATCAGTGCATAGTTAAGCCAAATCCTCTCCAACATCACCTGTAAAGTGATGCACAGTCTTCCCTTCAAGCTCTATTTCTTGGGCTACGTGTACATGACACATAGATTATACTGGTCTGTATCCAGCTTTTTGTTACTATATTCGAGTAGGAAGTGATACCTTTTACAAAGGGGACTTTTGGTACACACTCCTCACTGCAGGATGGGTGCCCATCTGTGCTCACGGGAGGGCAGGGAGCTGCAGAGTCCTCCGCAGCGTCTTGCAGACAGGGTTGAGTAAACACATCCCCCAGCGAAAATCAGTGACTCAATGATTGTGTGCTGGGCACATATACTAGAAAACCAAGACTTAGTTACAAAGGCTCTGATGCAATAAGAATTTCCCTGGAGAAATTGTACTTCTCAGAAAAGATCCAGACAGACCAGCACAGGGACAGTTTCCTCAGGTCAAGGGCAGGCTTGCCAGCAGTTCCACAGGAAGAAGGGGCTGAAACTATAATCAAAATCAAACTGAATTCCTTTTTACAAAGATATATTATGGGAAATTTAAGTCATCCATTTTTTAAAATATATTTTATTGATTATGCCATTACAGTTCTATTTCCCCCCTTCATTCTCCTCCACCCTGCACACACCTCCCACACCATTCCCCCCCTTTAGTTTATGACCACATGTCTCAAATTCTTTAGATTCTATATTTCCCCTACTCTTCTTGCCCTCCCCCTATCTACTTTCTACCTACCATCTATACTACTTATTTTCTGTACCTTCTCCCCGCTTCTCCTCCTCCCACTCCCCTGTTGCTAACCCTCCATGTGATCTTCATTTCTATGGTTCTGCTCCTGATCTAGCTGTCCTCTTAGTTTGCCTTTGTTTTAGGTGTGGTTCTTAATAACTGGGAGTTTGCTGTCCTTTCACTGTTCACCTTTTTTATCTTCTTTTTCTTAGGTAAGTCCCTTTAACATTTCATAGAATAAGGGCTTGGTGATGATGAACTCCTTGAATTTGATCTTATCTGAGAAGCACTTTATCTGTCCTTCCATTCTAAATGAAAGCTTAGCTGGATAGATCAATCTTGGATGTAGGTCTTTGGATTTCATGACTTGGAATACTTCTTTCCAGCCCCTTCTTGCCTGTAAGGTCTCTTTTGAGAAATCCGCTGACAGTCTGATGGGGACTCCTTTGTAGGTGACTGTCCCCTTAGCTCTTGCTGCTTCTAGAATTCTCTCCTTCATTTTAATCTTGTCTAATGTAATGATGATGTGCCTTGGTGTGTTCCTCTTTGGATCCACCTTCTTTGGGACTCTCTGAGCTTCCTGGATTTCCTGGAAGTCTATTTCCTTTGCCAGATTGGGGAAATTCTCCTTTATTATTTGTTCAAATAAGTTTTCCACTGGTGGCTGTTCCTCTCCCCCTTCTGATATCCCTATAATTTGGATGTTGGAGTGTTTAAAGATGTCCTGGGGGTTCCAAAGCCTCTCCTCCTTTTTTTTGAATTCTTGTTTCTTCATATTTTTCTGTTTGGTCATTGTTTCCTTCCTTCTGGTCCACTCCCTTGATTTGAGTCCCAGTCTCCTTTCCATTACTATTGGTTTCCTGTGCATTTCCCGTCATTTCGATTAGTTTAGCCTTCATATGTTCCTCTAATTTGTGACTATAAGCAACCATTTCTGTGAGGATCCTGAACACCAGTGTTTTGAACTCTGCATCTGAAAGCTTGGCTATTTCTTCATCACGTAGATTTATCAGCTCTGGGGCTCTGAGTTCTTCTTGAGCCATGTTTTGATCTGCTCATGCCTGTTAAGTACAAGGAGGTGTTCACCAGGGCGGGGCCACCCAGGTTGCTGTTTTGTGATGCTGTATGTGGGGGCGGGGTCAGAGAGGGACAATGGCGGTCCCCTCTGCCACTTTCCACCACTGGGGCCTGCACGGTCTGTCTCACCACTTGCTCCTTCACTGGTTTATCTGCGCATGAATGTATGACCGTGGTCAGCCCTCAGTGAATCCACCGCCTTGTGCCCTCAGTGGGTCTGCCCACTACTCCACACCTGGGATCCGTCCACGGCTGCCGGTGTGCCTGGGTTGTGTGCCCGGGTCAATCTGGTGGATCTTTCCTGCCTGACCCCGCTCTGCTGCTGGCTCTGCCCCTTTTACTGGTTTGGCTGAAGGGTTCCTTGTTGTTAGACTTCTGTATAGTTCAATTTTCTGTGGTTTGGCTGTGTTTTTGTTGCTAAAACTTTGTTGTTTTTAAACTTGGTTGTGTGAGAAGGTGCAGTGCTTCCACCTACACCTCTATCTTGGCAGAAATTCTAAGTCATCCATTAAAATAGACTAGTATACACATTATTCACCTCCAACAACTATCAACTCATGGTCAGGTTTGTTTCATCTGTATCCTCTTTTCCCTCGTGTTATTTTGGAGCATATTCCAGATATTGTATTATTGTGTCTGTGAATCTCTCCACACATATCTATCAAACATCTAATCACCATCCAAACTTCTAATTGTCTCATAAATGTTACAATTTTTTATTTTGTTTAAAAGAGAATCTAAATAAGTACACCCATTGTGATTGGTTTACATGTCTTGATCTTTTAAAATCTACAGGTTCCCCTTCACTATCTTATTTGCTTATTCCTTCCAGTGAATTTGTGGAAGGCAACTATATTCTTTACACTTTTTGGATGTAAGCATCCCTGTGGAAGAGATTGGCTAGACATTCGCCCACTCTGCTTCCTTTTCCTACTAAGCACACAACTAAACCGATTTCCTCCCTTGTTTGCACCACCAAGTGACTGAACGGTGGCCAATGGACTGTGGGTGGCCCATAGAGACATCCTGTGTGCCCTCTCCAAGCTCTTTTCTCTTTCCCAGTGAGATGCAAGCCTTGTCTTAAAGAAGGTGGGGCTACAAGATGCAAAGAGCTTGCATCCCTGAATTGGCAGGAGAGCTCACGGCTGCCCAGGAGCACCCTCCATTTTGTTACTGAGATTTTGGATTCATTTGCAGCAACAGATAGCATTTCCTTGACAAATCACATTTTCCATGAATGTCATTCTAGAGCAGTGGTTCTTAGCCCTGGCTGCACATTACAAATCCTATGAGAACTTTTTAAAAAGCTGATGCCTGAGCCCTGCCCTTGACAATTAAATCTGTATCAGTGGAAGGGGTTCAGGACACTAAAATAGGATACTTAAACAGAGCATCTTATGTAATTTTAATGTTTCTGGGGTTGAGCACTATTATCAATTGTGAGTTTAGTTATTCTTAGGGACTCCTTTCTAAAGTACTGAGCTAAAAAACACCTCTAGTTGTTATTTCATTTGTTATATACAGATACTAGGCAGGATATTGCTTAGTATCTTTATACTGGTCAAGATTTTGGTGTGTAGGGTGGTAAAATCAGCCTGTCACCCCCAGGTGCCTTTATAGAATACCATTTGAATGAAACTTATTGCTTCCTGGACCACAGTTGGTACACCTGTCTTAAAAATCTCCATTGCAGTCCTCTATTTCCATGTATCTTTCTGCTAGAAGACAACCTTTTGAGAAGAAGAGCTCTGTGGCTGTCATTGTGTCCCACTGACTGGATCACTGGCAGTCCCGTTAGTGGGCTTTCATAAAGTGTGACTGATGAATGAGCAAGTGAATGAGTTTATCACAAGGTGATTATGAATGTGCCTGCACAGAGTAGTTCTTCCAGAAAGGAGAAGTAGGTGTGAAGACAAATGAGGAAAGAGGTGACTCAAAGCAAGTAAATCAGGAAAGCTTCTGGTATATTAGGTTTGAAGATGAAGAACATACTATAGAGATGAGTGAAATCCACAACATCTTTAGGATCGTGAGTTGTACTTGGTACCAAATAGTGAGCAACATTGCACATGTCAAAATACTAGACTTATTGAAAAGCTCTAGCATATTTCTCTTGGGATCTGGAAGACCAAACATATGTGCAATGTTATGTGTATGCCCAGGAAAGACTTGAGAATGCCCTAATTCTCATTTTGGCTGATCTTGACACTCTGCATAAGCTGGAAGTCAAGGCTAAGGTAGAGTTGCAAACTACCAGCCTGTGGAAGGCAGACCCTAATTCCCAAGACTTACTTGTTCTACAGATTCAAAGAAATCTGTTAACAAACAAACAAACAAACAAACAAACAAATGTTAAACTTGGAAAGGACTCAAGCATTGATCTAGTTCAGCCCAGTGATTCTCAAAAGGTGGCCCATGGACAACTAGTAGTCCCCAGGACCCTTCAGGGCATATTTGAGATCAACACTATGACTCACCTGTTTCATTGTCTTGACATTTGCTCCAAAGTAATGATGGGTAAAGCTGTCCATGCCTTAGTGAGGATCAGGGCAGTGTCACTAAACTACTTTTTACCAACTCTCAGTTACAGCAAAAAGTGCTTTTAGTCCTGGCTGGGTGACTCAATTGGTTGGAGTGTTGCCCCAGACACCAAAAGTTTTCTGGTTTGATCCCTGGTCAGGGCAGATACTAGATTGAGGTTTTGATTGATCCCCAGTTATGGCATGTATAGGAGGCAACCAATCAATGTTTCTCCCTCACGCTGATGCTTCTCTCTCTTTCTTTCTCTCTAATCAATAAAATATCTTTGGGTAAAAATTTTAAAATGCCAGTTTTACTTAAGAAGTACTCATGATGGACTACAAATTATTAATTTATTAACTGTTGACTCGCAATTGCATGGCTTTCTACTATTCTGAGTGACATACACAAAGCATTTGTGTTGTGCACTGAAGTACGACAGTGGCCTTTAGGAAGAGTATTTGTGACATGGAGCTGCAAGCTGGATCTTTTTTAGATTCTGTTAGAATCGTTTTTAGAAAAGCTGTTACCTTTTTCATACTATACTATTTTTACTTGAAAGAATACCTGACAAACTATTGCTATGCAAACCTGGGAGGCTGGTGGATGTTTTCTTGAAAATAAAATAAGTAAGCTTCTATCTCAAGAAAAACCCCTGAGAGTATTTGTTGTTGGCAGTGTTAAAATTTTAGCTTGCAAGCAAAAATTAGAATCCTGGAAAACACGTGCGTCCCACCATACTCAGGAACCTTCTTAATATTTACAGATTTTATAATGATATTGGTGGTAACGTTAATTAATATGCTTTTCTGATTTTGTACAAAGCCATGTGTGATCATTTGTAAGATCTGAAATAAACCAGGGAACCAGTATTTCCAAGTGGCCAATGCCTACTTTTATAAAACCTATGTCAATAAAAATGCATTCAGAGTGCAAGATGGGGCTCATGGATTTTCGTGTAACAGAATGCAAAAAGTTTATTGATCTGGCTTCTACATTGCAACTGATCTTTAGGAAACTATAACTTATGAAGCTTGGTATAGTATTATGGATGACTATCAACATTATTAAAATATCCCTACCTTTCCCAGTTCTATATTTGTGTGAGGCTGGATCTTCTTCATATACGTCAACCTAAACCACATATCACTATAGATTGAATACAGAAGCAGACAAGAGAATCTAGTTGTCTTCCTCTCAGGACAGGCATTAAAGAGATTTGCAAAATTGTAAAACACTTCTCATTAATTTTTGTGGGTAATGGTTATTTTTCAAAAATGTTTTGTGGGTTAATATGCAGTGGATTTACTATTACTAATTTAAAAAATATTTTCAGTTTTAATTCCTAAAACATTAGTACTAGAATTAGTGGATGTAGTCTACCTAAAGAAAAGATTTTTTTTGGCCCCTCAATGTTTCTTAAAAGTGTAAAGGAGTCCTGAGACCAAAAAGGGCTTAGAACCACTGCCCTGGCCCATCCCTTGTTGTTCTGATGGGGAAGCTAAGATGAAAACTGGATAAAGAGGTGGGACATTACATGTCACTAGAATAAGTTTTCAAAATATAAATGATAGTGCTTCTTTTGCAGAAGAAAGTGCTATTAGGCAGAAAACAAATGATTCCATACTAGAAGTGTTTCTGTCGAGAGTTTTTATGACCAGTGATTAAGTACAGTTGCCATCACTGAAGAGTCTACACTTGAATAATGTGTGGTGCAGTTTATCAGAAACAAGTAATTTATTTCATTATTCTGAGTTTTAAAACCTTCTGTATGGATCTCAATTGCTTGCCTTTTGGAAATTTGTAAAAACAAATAACAGCAACAACAACAAGAAGGAGTGATAGTCATAGAAAATGGGTAACTTACGCTAATTAGAGGTGTTTACCCTAAGGCCAAAAGTCTGGGGTCATGGTTCTCAGCCCAGGTGACTGTGGGAAACAAGACAGAAATGAGACCTTCCGCAACAGTGTTCTGCTGAGAGAGGCGAGATGGGGACGGGGGAGCAGGCAATGCTTTAAACTGTGTTTCCTGCAGGCCACGTCACAATTACCTGGGGCCCTGGGGAAGGTTAGCTGAAGTGCTGTGGGTATAGGGAAGCGGCAGAGAAGAGGGCAATGTAGGTCTTGGGTAGACCGTGTGGTCACATTGTATACTCTTCACCCGGAGTCACTGAGCACTTCCCGTGATAGAGACCAAGGCCTCAGAACGTAGACCTGGGCAAGAGGAGCCTGCGCTGGAGAGGCCCCAATCCTAGCTTTTTACTCACATGCCTCCCGGCAGGGCCAAGGAGACTCTCCCTCACTGAGCCCACACTAATGTCTTGTAGGCCACACTCTGGGTTCAAGGCTCCTGGAATTCTCTACACAAGCAGCTCCCATCCCGTGTCCAGGCTGGGCATGTGTTCCTGAGAGCGGTGGGGGGCACGTGCCAATGTGTGATCCTAAGTCTGAAGGGTGGCAATTAAAGGGAGTTTGGATGATGCTTGGACACGTGGTCTGTCATACCCACACTCAAGAATGGGATATCCCTTGTGGTACAGATGGAGCCAAGTGTCATGGATGGCTGTCCTCGGGGGACCTGTTTCCTGAGCAGAAGTTAAAGGAGTCTAAGAACTTAAATTTGAATCTGACTGTCTCTAGTCCATCACCTCACTGTTGTCAACGTAGGAAGACAGGACATATGCATATATTTTTGAACAGCGGGACTCCATTTTTACACTTGTCTGGGGCTGCACTTATGTTAGGAGCAGGCCTTTCCAACACTGTGTTTGCAGACGTGCTGGCTGACCTTCAGGACCGGAATGTTCCTGGTGAGCCACAGTTTCTGTCTCCAGTCGTTTCTCATCCGGAAACCCCAACTGCAGGATCATGACCTTTTTTCACATTGTGAGTTCTTAGCAAAATAAATATGTTTGTCTCTAGGCATTATATCAGAGAATGTTACAAGCCATTAAAGTTATCAAGGGGGCCATAAATTTTGGTTCTGGAATCAACTGGCCCAGTGGACTGTGTTGCAAGCTAGTGGGCACAGAGCAGACATTCTCTCAGGAGTATCCAGGGTGCTTCCCAATGTTGTTTCGGGAATCTTCACCAGACATTAGTCCAGAGAGATGGCTACCCCAGAGTCGAGTCGTGACTTATCTGCAGCTTTGGGGAGGCCAGGCCTGCTGATTCGGAGACCATCAGACCCAGAGGAGCAGTGCACGGAACCAGAGCTCCTCAATCCTGCCACTGTCTGGGCATGTGCCACGCACTGGAGAAATGCCTGGTGACTCACCAACCTAACAGCAGATGGCTCAATTAACAATCAGGACTGTGACTGCTGTTGGGAGTTAAAGATATGACATTCTAAATCTTTGCAAATTACTCCTAAATATAGTTGCCATTGTGGAGTGCTTCCTATGTGCCCCTAAGCACTTCATGGTCATTGTTTACTTATGTTCATTTAAATTCCCATAACACTACTCTGAACCAGCACAGTTCCAAGCATTTGAAAATGTGAATTCATGTGATCTGCAGAACAACCTTATATGGTAAGCACGGTGTTTAATTCCATTTTACAATTGAGGAAACTGAGGCACAGAGTGGTTCGGTAGTGTGCCCAAGGTTGTAAACCAGTGGCGGTGTGTTGGGCTAACGGGCTGCGGCTGGGTGCCTGCAGGGGTCGCTATGTCCAACACTCCCACTAGCCCTTTAGGACTGATACTATCTTCGCTTCATTTCCTGGAGAACGTGGAGCCGAGCCTTCTAGGTTTCCCAGCTTCCCTGGGTGAGCAAGTTGGCTAAGATTGCAAAGGTGGTAAGAGGTATTGGGGTTCAAACCCTGTCCACTGGATTGGCTGGGCTGTGGGACCCCCCTACTTCTCTTCTGAGAGTTCTGGAAAAGCACACCTTTGCTGCGGGTTGAAAGACGGACAGTTGTCGAGGTTAAGCTGGTTGTGTCGTTTGCGTTCTTTGTACTGACTGATTTGGGATAAGGGCCTGTGGACGGAGTGGCAGAGGCCCAGTGGCTACTGTTCAGAACACGTGAGATCTTTGGGGAGGCAAGAAGGATGTCAAAAGGAACCAAATTCCTTTCGCTGCTAATGACTTTGGAGACTTCTGGTGACCGAGTGTCCAGTTGACGTGTGGATTCACCATGGTCAGGATTCATCAAATGATGCGCCTCACTGTACAGTCACAGGAGCACAATCTGGGGACACTGGCTGTCCTGGGTGTGCGTTCCCCCTCCATTTTTTACATGACAACCTGGAGTCTTGCTCCTCCCTCCGCTGTGAAATGGAGGTGACAGCAATGATGGTGCTGGGTTGAGGCGGGGACAGGACACGGAGCTCAAATGCTGGTTTCTTTCCCCTTTCTTCAATCGGAGCCTCGCAGGAGCTCTGGAAGGACCGACTGAAAGGGGAATTTGGCTGTCGAGGGGGAGTGTCATGCCAGCTTCTGTCCCCTGGACTCCGGAAAGCGGAGACCTCCCTGGCCAGCAGCACAGCCCGCTGAGTCCACTGACGCAATGGCTCGGGCGGAAGGCCCAGCTTGGCCTGGCCCTGTGCCTGGGCTACTCGGGCCAAAGTGGACAGAGCCAGGAGGCCTGGCCGGGGAGGTCCAGAGACCTGCGGCCGTCCTTTCTCTTCTGTCCAGGGTCTGCCTCTCACACTCAGAGGGATGCTTAGGGCATCTGCAGAAGCAAAATGGTGAAATCGGTGCCAAGTTTTTCTTTCTCATTCTATCTTGCTGGTTTGTTTTGTGCTGTTGGAAAAAGACAAGTGAGCATAAAGCCATTTCCGAGAAGCAATCAAAATTGGCGATTTGCCCTTGGGCCAGGACGGTAAAGGGCTAGAAAGCTGCTGCAACTTTATATCATTTTGGATTCTTTCAGGGAGAGTAAGGAGCCCAGGTCTAGAACTATTTCTAAAGCACTTCCTTTACTCTCCCCACGTGGAGGTGAGAGAGGGGGAGCTGGAGCATATGTTCCATATTGATTTGCATGTGCACACTTTCCTGCATCCATTATCTCACCTCATTAGGGCTTGGAAGGGGAAGTGGAGCCGAGCGCGGCAGCAGCATGTGCTTTCCTGAGCCCTGTGGAGAATTGTCCCGGACGGAAAATCGAACAGTTGCAAGGGCTGGCCAGGAGCACGCAGGTGGCTGGGCATCTCCGGGCCTAGACCCAGCAGTGGCCGGCCAGCTTTGAAGGGTCCAGCTGCGCCTGAGTCACGTGGCCCAGCAAGGGCGCATCCCAGGCCAGGCGGCGCCGTGATTGATGATCCTGCTGGAGCTTGAAGAGTCTCCATAAGGCCCTGTGGGTCCCCACAAGTCTGCTCTCCTGGCTTCGTGTTTCTGGAGCAGAAAAGCAAGTAGTTAAAATAAAGTGACTCCTATCTGTTACTGATGAGAAAGACTAAAATTGACCACCTTTAAAAAGTGGAGGTGAACAGAAAAAATACTTCGTTCTTAGTCATAATGACACAAGGAGAATCCCAAGGTCAGAGCTGAAGAAGGAGTGTGAGGCTGGGGGGGGAGCGGGGGGAGTGGCAGGAGGAAAATGGAGACAACTGTACTTGATCGACAGTGAAAAAAGTGAAAAAAACTTTGGGAAAAAAAAGTGTGAGGCACGGCGATGGGTATGGGGGCAGAACTTGCCTGTGTCACTTTCAGGCGTACCCCAGATTTATAACCCAATGAGCCTCTCTGCTCTGTTGTATTTTGTGTGTTTGTTAAAATATACATATGTATGCGTGAGTATGTATTCAACCACATCATTGAAATCCACATATGCACGGAGTCCCGGTCGCACTACACCTCCCAGCAGCCCTGCCCAGAACTGCCCCCAAACGCCCATGTGATAGTTGCTTTCCACCCTTGGGTGTCGGGCTTACAGTTTACTGCTGAGACTTTCCCCTCTCTCTCCCTGGAGGACCTGTGGTTTCTGGACCCGACCCTGTCACTCATCAGGTGTGTGAACTTGAATAAACTGTTTAACTCTCCGGGCCTCAACTTCCTCATCTTTGGAATGGATGGCACTGTATCGACTGACCTTGTTATGGTGTTGAGGCTGTATGAAAACGAAATGACCCAGCTATACCTGCCAACATGCTTTCGTGGTGATAAAATGTTACGTAAACGCGGAGTGCTAGCATTTGGGGATGATGAAAGTGATTTTTCCCCTTGCCTGTTAAAAAGTGTCTTTATTGACTATCTATTGAATCTTCCCCTTAAAGTTATTTGAACTAGCTCTGGGCATGCTCTAAACAAAGCATCACAAGACCAGAAGCTGGTCTTTGGAAATAAAGAGGGACCTTCATAGGCTCCCCCAGGGGGTAGGATGGAGCAAGCTCGGGGCTTACTGAGGGAGGCTGTGCCACAGTGAGGTGATGGTTCTTGTTTCCGGAGTGGGAAGTGGGGTGCTGGAACATTTGCCGACCTGCCCAGTGGTCTTGAGAAGGGAAGAGTCCAAGCCGAAGGAGCGGAAGGAAGATCATGGACATCTGTGGCCCGAAGTCAAGGTCCAGCGATGGCATGACCCAGGCTCAGGGTGGGAGAGCATCTTGCAGATTCTGATTTCCACAGAAGTGACACAGAGCTGTCAGGATCGCTTTTCTCCTACATCTTCTGAGAAAGGTTTCTCATGGGTCTGTGTTTTATCGGTTCTGAATTAAGTGGTTCACAGCGCCATTTGCTTTAAGGTAACTTCACAATAAATCATCAGGCCCTGGAACACACAGTACAGAAAAGGGGGTGGATTAGAAAGTCAAATCAGGCGTCAGGGTGACAACAGTTTACCCTCATGGAAAGTGATATTCTGCCAACTGTTCCCATATACTTTTCTTTTAAACATCCCCTCATTACCATTTAAAAACATGTGCTTATTCTGCCGCTCTTCAGTTCTTCACTTGGCAAAGTTAGGTTGGCAGTATTAGCCCTTACGTTGTAGCTCAGGTGTGAAGCATGCTGCTGGGTCTGACAACTCAGGGAGTGGGGGTGGGGGGAGGGGGGAGAGGGCGGGCCCAGGTACAGGGTCTGAAGGCCATTGTCCCAAAGTACAAAACGGGGAGTGGGCGTATCAGAAGGGGATGCAGGGATGGCTGCAAACCAGGGGACCAAACAGGCAGCAGGAGCCACCTGCCTTCACTTTGGAGAGTGACACTTCATCCTAGGAGAGGATTCTGGAATAGAACATACGGCAGTAACTGACCCAGCCAAATAGATTGTGTCCCAGGTTGGGCTTGGGCCCTCGGCTGCCAGGATCCAGGGACTAAGCAGAGCTTGGCTTACGGGTCAAGTCAAAGCTTGCCCTTGGTCCTCCCGTGGCTGCGGGTCCACTTGTCAGGCTAAACAAAAGCCCAGCTGGCTCGACGGGGCTACTAGTATAGTTCAAATCCCTATTGGCTGGTCTTGGCTCTCTGGTGATTGGCTCAGGGATTGGGGCTGCTCGAATCTGAAGGATGACGACTTCAAGAGATGCCCCTATAGGGGCTTAGAGAAGGCAGAGCCTGAGCTCTGGAAATGATGCATCTCCCCGAAATATTATTTGCTGGAATTCAGGGACAGAATTAGCAGAGGAAGCTTCCTCTTTGGAATGAATGTCCTTTATACTTTTGAACACTTCCTTAGGGGAGGAAGGGATATAGATAGGCTTTGAGGACATTTTGCCTTTTCTACTGACCTTATTTATGATCATTTTCAGGACTTTGCTGGAGTTGACTGCTGTCAGTTTACCTAGCATATAGTAAAACTAGTGGGTTTAAATAAGATTTTTGACTTTGGCCTCATTAACCTCAGGCTCCAGTTAGTGGACCTGAGTTCTCCACTTAGTGGGAAATAGTTTTGACAACTGTTGCTGCTTCCAGGAGGCAGAATGTGTGTGCACGTGTGTTTTGTTGTAACTGGGGGAGGGAAAGGTGGGCTCAGGAAAAGATTCAGGTGCATTCTTAGATGGGTTGGGTCACTGATGAGCATTATAAAAATAAAGCAGGACTTGGACATAACAGGGACTGTGAAGCCACAAGAACTTTACTCTTAAATCTCTGAAGGGGAGAAGTCGGTCTTGTTTGAAAAGGGTTCTGGGTTTTGAGCAGCACCCTGTCTTGAGAATGACAAATGTACCTGGCTCGAGGGAATTCAATAGACGTTTTTCTTAAGGCCCATGATTCTTGGCCAGTCCTACCCGAGTAAGGCCCATGCAGACACCTGAACAGTGTGGGTGTTCTGTGAAACCCCCCAAAAGAGCTTAACACAATTTATCAATAATAAATAACAATGATCGTAATGATTATAATAAGCATGGAGGTGCATTTCCTGGACCTAAACGAGTATAGAATTATCCTGCTGAGGTAGCAGCTTTCTGTTGGGTTTCTAAATTATTCTTTCTATTATATTTAAGGCACAGTGTTTAGTAATTTTCTCCTCTTTGTAATTAGGCTGGGAGGTTAGAGAAATCTTCAGTAGCCCTGTTGTCTTTAACAATGCTCACAGTCTGAAGGCCGTGCACTTCTTAATGAGCGAGGAACGTGTAGAGTTAGGCCGTAACATTCTTGCAAAGTGAACTTTAAATCTTCTCCAGAGATAACTATCCATAATGTTTGTTTAAATGCGCAGCAAAATTTCAACAGCTGTTCTGTCTACATTGAGAGATGTTTGTGAAAATAACAACTCTTCAAAATATAGCTACCTACAATCACAGTTGGATTCCCAGTCAGGGCACATGCCTGGGTTGCAGGGCGGTTCCCTGCAGGCCAGTTCCCAGCAGGGGACACACGAAAGGCAACCATACATTGATGTTTCTCTCCTTCTCTCCTTCCCTTCCCCTCTAAAGATAAATAAATAAAATCTTTAAAATAAATAAAAATAAACAAAATGCAGCTACCTAGAGAATTAGGTCAGACATCTCAAATTTCTGAAAACTTGCTCTAATATAGTTTCTAGAGGGCAGAATTTGATGTTCAAGTGGTACCATCTCAGCCTCACCCATGCATATGCCATTTTCAGGAGGGATACAGATTTTCATCTCTACTGCCACCGATCGCACTCAGCTTTTCCTTCAGAGGTCTACCTACACAGGGAGGCTGCTTTTGACATCAAGGAAGGGCATCCAGAATGCAGTCATGTGGGAGGAGTCATGGCTCTGGTTGAAACTTGCAATAGATCTGCTTCCCTTTTCTATGTGCGATAAGTCACGGAAGAGCCTCAGCCTACAAGGTACTTATAATACAAGCTATTAGGTTTTGAGAAGTCTGTTTTCTTAGTGGTTCTAGTGAGCATCTTTGATAGCCTGGTGATTTTAGTCTTAAAGCTGTACTTTTGTGTTATTTGAGTAATTTGCCTCTAGAATTAGAAAAGAGAGCATTTCTGTTGTGTGTGGAGATAAAGATGGGACATACAGTGTAGTGAACATAATTCCCATGTTCGTGCTCCCAGAGACGTAGCTTCAGTAGTTTTTCATTTATGCCATTCACTGATCTTCCTTTCCCTTGGTGTACTTCCAGCATTCTAGGGAAAGTCACTTATGATAAAGGTGACATTGCTTTCTCTTTGGAACATGCACTTGGCAAGGAATTCATTAGCCAGACAGGTGTTTGTGTCACTGTCAAATTGCAATTGCTATTTTCTCTCTGCCTGTGGGAATAACACAAGTTATTAGATGTTAATAAGTAGCAAATAACTTTCTACGGCCTTTTCTAAGTTTAGGCAACTGAAAGGAATAACAGCCATTATTTCAAGGGTTGCTTAAGATTATTATTTTCACTCTAAAAACTTAAAATGATGTAAGCCTGGCAGCAACCTGGGGAAGTTCATGCACAAGTAAAAATGACATGGATAAAGGCTGAAACGAAGGGAGGTGGAGGAATAGATTTAAGTGCTATCATTCAGCAGAACTTGGCATTATTAGGCTATTATGCAGGCAAAAAACCCCACAAAGACTCCTCCAAGGTTAAGTCATTAGGGAACAAACTTGAAATGCCAGTCATTAGGGGGAAGATAGGAAGAGGGATCATGAAGGCAGGAGCTGTTATGAACTTTAAATGGCAGTGAGACACTGGAGTGGAAAATCTGGAAAGTCAGAGCCGAGGGAAACTCAGCTCTCACGCAGAGTGCTCATTGCAGGGACGAGGCCGGAACACGGCAAAGTTCAGTGAGCGGGCAAGTTGGTGACACACTTGGGACTGCCACCTGGGGTTTCTTGGCTTGTATGCTGTACTAAGATGCCTTATGAGTGCCTGATGGAAAATGAATGAGAGACAGGGATGCACTAGTGTTTGGGGCATCCGTGGAGCAGCACGAACTGGGAGTGAGGATTGCACTTCCAGGGCGGACACCAAAGGTTTGGGTGTGGAGCAGGTCCCGGAACTGCTGCGTACAACTGGGTGTGTGGGTTGAAACATGAAATAGAGAGGACCCCAGGGAGAACTCCAGCAGCAGGACTGAGCCAGATAGGAGTTCCTGGGAGCTCAAGCTTGAGTTGGAGCTCAGGTTTGCGGGTCACTGCTACTGGGGCTAATATTGGGGGTGCTACATGTAGCTGTAACATACCTAAGAATTTTAAAGTGATCCTGTGGGAGGCCCCCTGCGGCTGGCCAGTGTGTGCCAGTGTTAGGTCAGAGGTGTCAGTTGCCTTGGGTGCACTGACTGGAGGTTTAGAAATGGGTATGGTGACCCTGGGGACGCCGCCTGAGCCCTCCGGTCATACTGAGGGAGGCTCTGGGGCCTTAGTTAATTCTGTGAGCTGGTCAGAAGCTAAGACTGGCTATTTTGAGAGCCTGAGGGCTTCTCGGGGGTGTGGGGACGATGACTGTAGTTAATAAGCAGCGACTCCAAGGGCTGGCTTGGACTCTTCAGGGACTACACTGGCCAATCTGTGTCTGTGCTGAGTTGCAGAGCGTTGCCTAGGGCCTTAAATAAAACTTCCTGTGTGAGCTGCTGTTCAGGGAGCTTCCAGCTCTGCTCGGCCATTCTCCACCAATTTCTTTGGCCTGGGCCATCATGTTTCCTCGGCCGGCCTCTTCACAAGAGGGGGCCTCTGAGACTGGCTCATAAGTGCGTGGCCCAATTCTGTGTAGGAGACTCAGGCAACACACGGGGCTTATTTCAGAGGGCTTGCTAATGAAATGATTTCAGTGGCGGTACACTAATGGTTAAGAGCATTCAGGCATGACTTTGAAATCTTAGTTCTGTGATCTCAGGCAAGCTGCTTAACTTCTGTGAATATCAGTTTCTTCACCTGTAAAATGGACATAATAAAATTGCCTATACCATTGGGTTTTAAGGATAATTAAATGAGATCATGTATAAGGGGTGCTTACCATTGTGCCTAGCTCCTGGGGAGTGTGCTTTACATGTCAGGTATCACTATTGGTATTGGGGTTTATGGTGAGTAAAGTATCTGGACTGTAGTTTGAAGAGTCCTCTGGTATTCTCAGCCCTGGGCAGCAATCTGGTCTCTCAGAACACAGCATGAAAAACTCTCCCAGGCCTAATGGAAACCCACTGCATCCAGTCTCCGTGAATGAAGAAGGAAGAAAGAACCTGGGAGGAACCGGTGAACTCAGCTCCACTTCCCCCCAGCCCCAGGAAAAGAGGATGTGTGTGTACTCTGCAGTGTGCTGAACCCTGAAACTAGCTGGTCCCCAACTCTGAATTATCATGAGCCCCGAGGGTGGGGCTCTCAGGATCTGGGCAACGATAGGGATGAAAGTGTTTGGATGTTTAGGGGAGAGAGAGATTCAGAAAATAGCTCATCTTCAGTGGCCCAGAGGCAAGAGGTGGAAACTCCATGACAGCATGTGGCCAGTGGGGACAGTGGGTTTCGGAAATGGCGAGGAAGAAGAAGCCTTCACTTCTTGTGGGAGCCCAGGACCGGGGTCCTGACATTCTAAGAGACCACTTCTGGGCAGTGGCCCCAGAGGACTGACCGTTAGGGCGTGGGAGTGGTGCCAGGCCTGGCCGGGGCGGCAGGTGTGTGGCCGGGGACCCCTGCAGGACCCCCAACAAACAGAACATTCCTATTGGCCACAGAGGCGTGAAGAATAGCAGCAGCGGGGGCCAATAATGGTGCCTTCTATTTGCCCGGCACTGTGTAATGTGCTTCATGTTGAGGAGTGAACAGAATATGGTCATTTTACTAAAGGACACTTGTTTCCTTCACAAAATAATTGCGTATGAAATGCTTTGCTAAGAGCTTTGGGGTGGGAGATGAGGCCCCCCAGAGGGTATGAGTTTTACAGAGCTAACAAAGAACTGAACTATTTCGCATCAGTGAACGGACACTCTCAGATGGCAGGGGAGAGGAAAGGTGCGAGGTACTGGGCAGGAAGGATGGGAGCAGGATCAGAACCGCATCGCAGGGGGCTCATGGCTGCCGGGGAAATGGGGCCCAGGGAACCCTGCGACCTCTGATGCCTCCTGTCGAGGCTTCGTTGTTTTTCTCGCTGTTTTATAATCCCTTCCTGCTAGCTAAACTTTCAGTCACGTCTGCTGCCCTCCAGAAAGCCTAGGTGGGCTCATACAAGTGTTTGCCAGTCACGAGAAACGGCGTGAAGTGCGGGGCTTGCAGGGCTGGAGCGGAGGAAGCGCCTCTGCTGAGAAGCAGCGTCAGGTCCGCCGGCTCCGTGGCCGTGGGGTGCGGGGAGGGCTGCGGGGAGGAAGGGCAGAAGCCCAGAAGAGCCCCAGTTTCATTTATTCACCAGGCTGTTGGGGAGAAAGAGATCTTTTAAACACTGAAATGGAAGTAATTTCTCTAACAGAATACGTGCACTGCCACTTTTCTTAGATGCCTAATAGTTGCTTTCTTTCATAAGTTGGAGCTGAGTCGAGGGAGACAGCATCCCCGTCAGCCAATGGGACAGGGCGACCCACTGTGTCACTGCTGTTGAGAGGGGCCCTGTTTCTGGGGACGTGTTCTGAGGTGGGTGAGCATGTCCGGGGGGTTCTGAGAGCCCCATAAACATCATCTTCTCAGAGATTCCAATGACCCACGTTCTATTATCATTTATGGAGTCTAGAAACAAATTGTTTTATACCTGGGACTTCCCAGAGATGGCTATGCAAAGGGGCGCCAGGGGGAGTGTGATGGTTCTGGATCTTTGCAGTTTATTTTCTCGCAGGGGGCGGGGAAGCGTGGCCCTCCACACTAGTCATTTATTTACACCCTCCGATAGGCCCTGGCTCAACCCTCCCCTGGTTTCAAGCGCCATTGCCAAGTGTTAGCCTTCAAACCATCGTGTGGTCAAACTGACCTCACGCTCCTCTCATTTGTGGTCCATTCATGATTCCTCCCTGTTCCTAACTTAAAATGAGATCTCTAATGATTTATAAGCACTGCAGCTATGAAAAATAGCGAGAATATCCACATTAGCCTGTGTGTCCTTACAGATATTTTTCCAAATAAAACAGCTTTCCATGCTGGCATACCAATTAAAATGCCTTAAAAATGTTAACTATGTATTTTTCATATGTAACTTCCTTTTTACTCTGTCTTTAATTTCCAGGTATAACATGTCTTAAATATCAAATGCCCCTACAAAGCTGGAAGGGCAGCATAGCCACAAACTATAAGCCACCCTTTTCTTTTCACCCCCTGTTTTTAATTTTCTTTCTGTTAGATGTCTATCTGACAGTTATTATTGATGTCAGAAAGCTCGGTCTTTAATATGAATGATCTGGGAACACAAGCGGCATTCAAAGTAACTCCCACTGATGAACTTGCTTTTTTAAAACTATTTTTAAATTTGTGTGTAGGTAATATGTTCACATCACTTAGAAAACAGACACTGAACTCTTATGAATGTAGAATACTGACTTTTTTCTAGGTTCATACCTAATAACGTGTTGATGAGGAGAACGTGGGGGAGGACAACGATACAAAGTCACTGTTGCTTCTTTCGTGTCCTCCAAAAACAAGGTTGCTGTCCTATTTATATTTTTATTTTTGATGAAACACCTCCTAGCATATTCTCGCACAAAAGCCAGTGTTAGTCTTCCTTAACCCATGGCCTGCGGGCCCCAGCCCTGCAGGGAGTGGGGTCGGTGAGGCCAGAGCAGGCCCAGAGCCGCGTTCCCTGAACACGAGGCTGGAGGAGAGCTTCCCACTTGTCCAGGGCTCAGGGCTGAACTGTGTCAGAGGGGAGGAGAGACAGGGCAGAGTGAGAGATCCAGTAAGAAGTGGGGAGGGGGTTATCGACTCTGTGTTGACTAGAGTTTAATCCATCGGATCTCTGATCCTGAAGGATACCAAGTTTCATTTTACTGCTAAACCGGAAATGTTGCTCGTATGTGCGATATAAAACTGAGACTCATGGACACAGGCAACAGTGCGGTGGTCACCAGAGGGGCGGTTACCAGGGCAGGGTGGCAGGGGTGGAGAAGGCCGAATGTGTGGTGACGGAGGAGGGCTTGACTGTGGGTGGTGGACACACAGTGCAATATGCAAATCTTGTACCACAGAAATGTGCACTTGATCCTACACGACCCTACTAACCAACAACACCCTGATAAATGAAATTTAAAAAAAAAAGAAAAGATAATTAGCTGCAACCAATAATAATATGGGGTCAAACATTCATGTTTTGGAATGACCCCCAAAACGTCTTTAAAGAGAAAAGGTATTTGAAAAACACGTTATGTGTCTTTTTTTTCTGTAAAGTATTACATGATCCCAGTGTGAAATTCAAAGGGCACGGAGATGTTCCGTGAAGAAGTGCGGTACCCCTGCCTGCCCACCGGCTCTCCTTCCTAAAGACAACCACTCTCACGAGCGTGCATGTGTCTTTCCAGTTTTACGTATTTACCACTTAAAAAACGCAGACATTGCTATGTACTATGGGTTTTAAAAACTCAGTATAACTTGAAGACTCCCTGCCGCCACATCAGTGCGTTTAGCGTCACCGTGATGGGGTGTTTTTTTCCTTCTCTCCTCTCTTTTTTCCTCATAGGTGCATAGCTGTCTTGTATTTAAAGATTTATGAAAGATTTCACAACCTGTCTGAAAATATATAAAACGTTTGCATTGGTTTTCCACATTTCTTCTTCAAGCCCTACCTTCTGATGATTTACTATAAAATTTAAGAGTTAAAAATACAAAAGCATCTCATCTGGAACCATAGTTAGACTCAATTTCTACTTTTCAGTAAGTAGATAAAATGCATGGATGAAGGTAAGAAGCAAGTACTGCGAGTTATTCTGTTAAGACACATGAAGTAGGCAGATACTCCATCAACATCACTGATAATAAGAGTCAGCTGGGGAGTTTGATAAATTAGCAATTTCCCAGGCTTTTTCCTGCCCAGGCAATCTCATTCTGTGGTCTGGAGTGGGGGCTGGAGATTTGTAGCTGTAACAAGTATATTTAAACTTATTATTTTAGTTATTACCTCAAAACTGCATGACTTTAAAAAAGTCATCATCAGTATTACCTCTATGACTCTTGTGGGTCAGTTGTTCATGCAGGGCATGGTGCGGATGGCTCGTCTTCTCGTCCCAACATCTGGGGCCTCGGCTGGAAGACTCAGGTCGGGCAGGAAGCCCCTAAGGGCTGTTCAGCCACACGCCTGGCAGTTGGTGCTAGCCATCGGATGGGGTCCTCGCCGAGGCTGTCGGCAACAATACCTACACACGACCTCTCTCTTTGGCCTCCACTTCCTCACAAAAGAGTGATCATGTCTGCAGAACGATTGCTCCTAGAAAGAAAGAGCACCGGCCAGGGCAGGTGCATGTCCTTACTGTGTCCCAGCCTCAGAAATTTATATAACATTAGCATACCTTTGGCCATGTGCCCTACTCTGTTTGTTGGGGTGGTCGTCCTATTCCCATCCTAATTCAGGGGAAGGAAACCTAGACCCCGCCTCTCAGTGGGAGGAGTGCCGGTCATATTGGGTGGGGGAAATATGTAGGTGTGGCCACAGTTGGAGAATACTCTGTGTCAGGCCATAACGGCTCATGTCCCTCCGAGTGTAGAAAACACTCATCCTCTTCCTTGCAACCCCCAAGTCTCATGCCATCACAGCACCTGACTCGGGATTGGGGGCTGGCGAGTGGACTGTGGTAGCCAGCCTCCAAGAGCACCTATCCCCATACCTGGCACTCGTGCCTTTGTGTGGTCTCCCACACAAAGTCAGGCTGACCCACGGGACCAAAAGAACACAGGAGAACTGACAGTGTGTGACTTCCAAGGGTACCTTATGAAAGTCATTGTGGCTTCTGCCTGGTCTTTCCCTGCCTGCTGGGTCGGGTGGGGGAAGCTAGCCCCCATGCTGTGAGGACATCAGCAGCCCTGTGGACAGAAGCTTTCTGGCCACAGCCACATGGCTGACTTGCCAGCCCCGTGAGTGAGCCACAGTGGAAGTAGATCCCATATCCCCGTCTAGCTTTCCAACGGCTGCAGCCCCAGCGGACGTCTGACTACAGTCCCTGAGACACTCTGAGCCCAAAGCGCCAGCCAAGCCTCCTCTGAATTCTCGCCCCCTGAGCTAGTAAGTGTTGAGGTGACTTGTTTCTCAGCATTTGATAAATAATGCAGCTCCTCGGGTAACTCTCATGTTCATGAAAATTTCAGAGCCCTGCCTTACGACTTTACAGGTTATGCCAATCGCGTTCCAAGCAAAGGCAGGGAGGAACACCTTTCAGCATTGTACTCAGCCTTGTGAGAAATAAATTGTGCCCCCCTGAAGTGGAAAGTAAGGGTTCTGCCTCTCACTTTTGAGATATAGCATGGAACAGGATGGAGCTTTGAGTTTGTATACATCTTGGCATGTATTAGCCCATGATACCTTCCAGAATACAACTACAGAACACCATGTTTAACTATTACTCCTGAGATCAGGTCCCCATGCAAATAATAGTTTCCAGCCCAGTTATTTTTCTTGCAGACTGCGTGTGGGTTGGTAATTACTCCCCCAGAGAAAGTCTACCGGGCCGGTGCAGCTGCGCGTGCCCCTCCACTCTGCCAGGCAGTGGGCCTGGGAGTGTGTTTTTGAAGGAGTGGAAACAGTCTTCCAGCGAGAGAGTTTGTGGTGCTATCAACTACAGAATGTATTGCAAATATTGTAGGTTCATGAGGTTTTAAAATATCAAACATATTCCATTATTTTTTCCCCTTGGGAAACGGAGAATTGAAATGTTGGACATGATATTTTCCTATAGTAGGAATAATACAAAAAAGTTTCAGAAGGTAGAATAGAATTTACAAAAAGGTAGAATAAATATAAAAATTTCTCCTATAGGTAGTGGGAGAATTAAAGAAGGGGGATTGAAAGCCTCAGAGGAAACCAAATGTAATACTTGTATCAGCCATTGTCCATTGTCCTTTCATATCTGCAGCCTTTGTGCCCTTCACCACTGGTGAACGTCACCTTGCTGGTGACCATTTGTGAGCATCCAGCCTGTGCGGTGCAGGAGGCCCACTGCCCTGGAGGACATAACCTCTGCCATCAGTACCTGAGGGTCTTGTAGAAGGAATAGAGGCACACACAGAGTCGTCTGTGCTGTAAGCTCCTAGGTAGTATAAATGATAGATGGATACTTGGGTAGCCAGAAAGGAGATTGCTTGAGAGCTTGTTCTTAAATAACAGCTAGAGGTTTTGCAAGTTATAAAAATAATACATATTTGTTATGGAAAAATCAAACCAATAAGTATAAGCTAACAAAAAAAATTCTGTTATTTGACCACACAGAAATAACCACTATTAACAGTGGTTATTTGGTGTATATTCTTTTTATTCTTTATTCTACCTATCTGTCTAGTTATCTAGATATTGTCAATCTATTCATTATATTTACAGAATAAAGTTAGGGTTACCTTAGATTCATTCTATTATTGTTTTTTCTTAATATATAGAGAACATAATTCTATACCAATAAATATCTCTCCATAACATTTTTAAATGGCTGCATATTTTATTTTTAAATATCCTGTTATTGAACATTCAAGTTGTTTCCAATTTTTCCCATTATAAACATTGGTAATATAAACATCCTTTTAGCTAACTTTTGGTGCATATCCCTCATTACCATAAAATACCATCCTAAATGTGGAAATTGTGAATAAAAGTATAAGCAAAATTTTAGAACTTGACAACTGGATTCCAAATACGTTGCACCAATCACACTGCCATTGAGGATATGTACAATTGTGAGGGCCATGGTGGAGAGAGAAGACGTTCCCGGCACAGAGTGTGGTATGAGGAAGGGGTGAAAAGTGTCTAGGAAGTTTGGCCAAGGTACAGATTCTGTGCCGCATGGTGGCAAGGGAACATGGAGGGAAAGGTTGTGAGATTATAGAGGGCTTGAGTACCAAAGTCGGGTTTTCTTTTTTTAAACTTTTTCAGCAAGCAATTTTTAATCACTGAAGTTTTGAAAGAAGACTATGACACAGTTAAAATAAAGTTTTGGGGACATTATTCTTTAAAAATATATGAAGTGATATTGTCAGAAAGACCATTTAGGAGCTCAGACTTCAGTGGTAGCAGAGGACAGAACGTTTGCTAAGAACAAAATATAAGTGGAGGGTACGTGTGACGTTAGAACATGGGAAAGGAGGTCATGTTGAGGTCTCTGTGGGGCTTGGGATCCACTGGAAATGACATTGACATTAAATGGTTTAGTGGGAGCCCCTGGTTATAAAGGTTAGAAGAAAGAGCTTCTAGAGAAAGAGGAAGGTGGAAAGATCTGTTTTGGGTGTATGGTATTTCGAGTGTTTGTAGTTAATCTAGGTAGAGTTCACTGAAAAAATACTGGATTTCAACTTGAGAGAGAGATCAGGACTGGGGAAATGAAAGGTTAAGGTGTAATGTTAGAGGTTTGGTTGTAGTCCAGGCTGTTGAGATAAGGAGACCCGAGGAAGAGAAGATGCCAGAGAGTATTCAGCTGAGTACCAGTCATCGCACGCAGGTGCCTCCACAAGTAGAGGTAGAATATACCCCAAAGTGTCAGAGGCGTCAGTGCCCAGGCCTGCGTAAGTCCAGGGATAGTGCCTGCTCCTACCTGCCAGAATCGATGACCTCATAAGTCAAGGCGTACTGGGGAGAGTACACAGAAGGGTCTTGTTTTGTAGGAAATAATTTGCTCTATAGTTCTCCCACTCTGGTTCTGAATAATAAATCTTGAAAGAAAATCCTGTTAGAATCAGACTATATCCATGAAGTCTAGCTGCTTTCCAAAACAAAGGTTGAGCACTTTTATAAGAGTACAGAAATACCCAGCACCTAACAAGGTCAAGTTTACAATGGCTAGAATCCAATAAAAACTATGAGGCATACAAAGAAGCAGAAAATCACAGACTATAATAAGATAAGCAAGTCAACCAAAACTGACCCAACACTGAAATACAATTTAGAATGAACAGACAAGGACTTTAAAATAGTTAATATTCAAAACATTAGGTAGAAACATGGAAGATATAAAAAAAAGAACCAAATGGAACTTTGAAAAATGGAAACGATAGAGTAGGAGAAGAAATACTTTGCTTGGGATTAATTGCAGATTAGACATTAGAGATAGAAGGGTACTTAACCTGGAGGAGATAGAAATAGAGAGCAAAAAATATGAAAAATAAAGTAAAAAAGGGAAAACAGATGAAAACAAAAATGAACGCAACATCTGTGGACTACGGATAATGACAACTTTAAGCTGCATCACATAAATACAACTGGAGTCCCCAGAGGAGAAAAGAAAGAAGTGTGGACATGAAAAATATTTGAAAAAATAATGGCTGAATTTTTTTCAAAAATGATAACTGTAAACTCAGAGATCCAAGAAGCTCAATGAAGCTCAAGCACAATAAACATGAATAAAAACACGCCAAGGCTCAACATATTCAAACTGCCAAAATCAACGATAAAGAGAAAATCTTGACAACAGCCATAAGAAAAAGACATGTTACATACAGAGGGACAAATTCAAGGTTAGGATGGTTTTTCTTACTGGAAACAACACAAGCAGGAAAAAAATGGAGCGACTTTATTTAAAGTTCTGGGGAAAAAGCTGCCAGCCAGAATCTGTTTCCAGTGAAAATATCTTTCAAAAATGAAGAAAAAAATAAAAAAATTTAGAAGATATACAAAAACTCATAGAATGCATCCAGCAGATCTGCAGTTTAAAAAATATTGATGCAAGTTTTCAGGTAGAAGGAAAATATACCATTTGGAAATATGGACCTATTGAAAGGAATAAAGAACACCAGAAATAGCACATATTTGAGATTTTTCTTACTACGTAAACCTTTTAAAATGCTAATTGACTGTATTTAAGATTCCTATTACCTAATCTTTTAAAAATAATAACTCAGTGTTTAAACAAAAATACTACCAATGCAGTGTGGAATTGGCAACATGTGGAAAATAAAGTGCTTACGAAAGTATCACAAATGCTGTGAGAGGAGAAATGGAAGTTGCAGTTGCAAGGTTCATAATGCAACGCACTACATGACATAAAATTACTTTGTATCCTACAAATCCCAAAGCCACCACCGAAAGCTTTCCAAGAAAGGAGCTATTATAGAACCATAAAATAATTCTAAAAAAGCAGAAAAAGTGGAAAACGACACAAAGCACATAGCAGCCAAATAAAAAACAAATACCAAGATGACAGGTTTAAAATGAACTTTATTAACAATTACATTAAGTGTAAATGGTCTAAATACCCAAATGAAAAGACAAATACCGCTGCATTGTATGAAAAAGCAAGATCCAACCATGTCCTGCCTACAAGAAATACAAAATAGGTTAAAAGTAAAGGGTGGAAAAATCATTTCTGCGATAATACTAGCCCCCTTCCCCCCCCCCAAAAAAAAAGCTGGAATGGCTATTCTAATATCAGACCAAGTGCACATTAGAGCGATGAATATTACCAGGGTGAGGATGGTTATTTCTTAAACATAAAGGGGAGGGGCCAGGCCATCAGGAGGAGAGGTAATGGTCCTAATCTGTCTGCTCAAACAGTGAGGGCAGGGTATCTCCCATGGCAGGGAACACAGAGGTGTCTAATCCCAGGCCTGGTCCATTCAACAGCTCAAAGACATTGTCAAGGATTCAGGTTATTTCCTTCTTTCTGCTCCACCATCCCCAGGATGTCAACGTGGTCCTCAGACTGGCCTCCCTCGTGAATGCAAGATAGCTACCATTAGTCTAGAGATCATCTTTAATAGACCTAAAGGAATCTCTTTTTTCCCCTAATTACTTCCAGCAGACTTCTCCCAAATGTCATTTATCAGCACTGGGGGTTACCTGTCCACCTGTGAATGGCTGTTGGTAAGCGATTGGCAGTATCTGTCCTGCACTGTAACCCTGTGTCCTCACAGCACCTAGCATGTATTAGGTGCTCCACAAATACAGGTTGAATGAATGGTGAAGGGCACACACACTAGTGTGGTGAAGGAGCAGAGCACACAGACCCGAGCTTTGGTAGTCTAAGGCTGAGGGGATGGTTTCTACATTATCACCTCTTTGCCCTTGGGCTTTGCAAACTCGTTTTAATTAATTAATTAATTAATTAATTAATTTAATTTTTATTTAAAAAATTTTGTATTTAGTTATTTTTCAAGTACAGTTTTTTTGTCTGTTTCTCCCATCCCAAACTCTTGAGATAAGATTCCTTCTCCACTCCCGTTCAGGCAGGATACACCTTGAGTAAACGGGAAAGAGACCAGGTGAAGGAGAGACATCACTGCGCTGAAGGGACAGGCTTGCCTCCCTTGAGTCACAGCAGCAAGAGCACGAATAGCACAAATAATAAATTAAAAGGGAACAGATCGGGCATGGCAGCGCATGGTCGAGAGGCTGAATTATGATGTTATGAAGAAAGAGAAAGGGAGCCTCTCCCGCCCCCTCAGCCTCTCCCGCTCCAGTTACAGAGTTACAGTTCTTCCTCCCCTGGCTAGGGGACCCAGTGCTGTTATTTCTGCAAATGCATTCTTTCTGAACGAAATGTATACATACCGTCAAAATATGTGGGTACCTGCTAGGATGATTCATTTCCCTAAAACATTTAGCAGTTGGGAGAATCATGTCACCCCAGCTAATTGCAGGTTTGGGGTACCCCTTCCTGTAGCTAGCAAGGAGTTATCATATTCATGACCCATTTGTTGTTCATCCAGCCAGGATCTTGGGGAATTCTGAGCCAGGAAGAAGGCAATTTTCTTAAGAAACGATAAATCAGTAGTTGGCTTTTTAATGATTTTATTACTGGGATGAATTCTAGGACTAGAAACCTCAGGGTCAATTTTAAAAATAGTTTGTTTTTACAAGGAAGAACTTTCGAGGAGTGTTGCCTTAACTGAACAGAAACAGGAAAATCCCAAACATGCTGAAGGTGTGGAGCCCGGCTCCATGGCCCGGTAGCCGCTGTGGTCCCGTGGGCTCCGTGGTCCCGTGGGCTTGGTGCAAGAACATCTGCAGGGCGGTGCAGCTCAGACACGGGCCCACAGCGGTCTCTGGGCTCAGCCTTCTGGGTTCACATCTCAGCTCTGTTTGCCAGCTTTACAACTTGAGTCAAGTCAATCAAGCTCTCTGAGTCTCTACTTATCTACCTTTTAAAAGGGTACGATAATAGTACCTTCTACATAGAGGCAAGATTGAAAGTCTCCATCTATGTAAAGTGCAGAGGAAGAGAAAGTGACTGAAATGCTAGACAGAGGCACAGGCATCCGCTTGCAAGAAGGAATTGGAGAGCTGGAAATGGTGCTCTGGGGTTACCTGCTTGATCTGGCTCTGCTCCCGCCTCCTCCGACCCTTCACAGCAGACCTTCCAGGCACATGGAATTCTCTACACAGAGGACAGACAGTATCGTCTGGGTGGCCTGGCTCAGCAGGTAAACAAAGGTGTGAGCAATTCGCCTCCATCTGGCCCACTTACATGACAAGGCCAACGGGACTGGAATTTTAGGGGGAGCTAATGGGATAACCCACTTCTGACCACCTCCAGTGAAGCCTTCTGTGTTAGGCTTTTAAAGATTTTGTCTGTCTTTTTCACTATCTCTTGTCCAAGTTGAGAAAATAATTCTGAACCTGTGTGTTAATGTACTATAAAACAGTTTTTTTTTTTTCCTGGAAGCTTGCTGGCTTCCAAGGTGGCTTAGAATATTTTCCAGGGGCTCAGTGGACATGATGTCCTCGCTGCACCCACCCTACCAAAGGGCCAGTCAGGGCATCAGTAAGAGTTGCTCATATCAATGCTTTTGTCATGGACATGAGCCAATCTGGGGAAATTCTGAAGAATAGCATAAGCATTATTGGGATGTATTTTACAGAATATTAAATTTTATGAATATGATAAATAATAAATATTCATATTCTACTGCAATCTTTAAATTTCAACTATCTACATTAATTTGTAGAAATCGGTATTTAATTTCCTGAAACCATGGCTTTCTCCAGTCCAAGAAGACTATTTTGGCCACTTTCCCCGTATTAGATGTACTTACCCTAACCCATGCTTTCAGGACGTCAAAGGGGGTTTAGTATTGCTTCAGTTCACGGCAGCCAAGGTGAGAAGGGTTCCTGTCTCCGAAGTTGTCCTTTCTAAAAGAAAAATATTCACTGAGGAGTTTAGTGTGGTCGCTGGTGCCAGCAGATGTCCTTGTGCCATATTCTATAAGTTACTTTTAGTCCCTTCTTCTCTTTCTTCTGTGTTTACTGACTGAGGATTGAAGTGCATCGCACATGGAGTGTCTATCACTTTCAACGTGGCTTAGGTAGAAGGGCCCGGGACTCGGGGCAGGTGACAAGAGGAGAGCAGGAGTCCTTGAGGAGGAGGCCTGGGTGCCAAGGCCATGCCCGTCTGGATGCCTGGATGGCCAAGGCCACCCACCGATGGCCTGATCCTGAGAAAGCCACTTCACGTGTCTCCGTTTTATCTGGGTGTTTTAAAACGAGAGTAACTTTACCTTCCATGTTGCGGATGTGTTGAGAGAACAAGTAAAAACCTTTATGTGGATCTGCTTGTTAATATTGTATGGCGTTGTCAGGTTCAATTTCTGAGTGAGCATCACTAGGGACCCGTCTAGTACTGCAAAGCACCCATTGCTTAACTCAGTAGTTTCTCATAGCAGTGAAAAAATTTCTTCCTAAAGGAGTTGGGTTCCATGTGGCCTCTAATACCTTCATCTCTGCCGAGATATTAATTTAAACTGTAGGAATTTTACTTAGATTCTCTCTCTCTTTACTTTCCACTGGTTTTAAAATCACAGTTTCTCCTTTGCTTTTCCATGACAACTTCAGCTTGGCTTTTGCAATATTATTAAATTGTAAAATTAAAATAACAGTTCCCTTTTTCATGGAGTCTTTCCCTTATGGCCAAATCCAGAATAAATCTTTATTGTCATCAATTTCCGTGTCTCGCTCTGTTCCTGAGGTAGCCGTGGCATCTTGTTCTATCTGCGTAAGTGGCTGTGCAGAAGAGGAAATTGCGAAAGGAACAGGAATCACTATCGTGCCTCTCACTAATTCATGCATGTGGGCTTCATTTCCTCTGGCGGAGCCCAGGATTAGAAGTGATGGATGCCTCCCGGGGGCGTAATCCATCATCAGGCAAATCTCTGTCACATTGAGAAGGAATAGCCTGGTTCTTGGAGATGCTTCTTTCTCTGCATATGTTCTTTACTATTTCTCACTTGCAGGAGTTATCTTTTTTCAATAACCTGGGTTTTGCTATGACTCTGAATAAGAAAACCATCCATTTGTGAATGCATTCATTCATTCATTCATTTACTCCATAAAAGTGCACCAAGCGTTTACTCTGTGCCAGACCCCCTGCTGTGCACAGAAAACAGAAAAGGGGAGAAAAATTAATCCTAGTTCTCAGTATGTCCGTTCTTGGAGAGCAATGGCCAGGTAGAACCAGGGCGTGTGTACAGAGAGCTGAATGCCAGAAGAGAAGACTGTCTCTACAATATTGCTATGAGAGGATAGTCATCATTCATCTTTTGAAGTTTTTACCATGTGCCAGGCACTGCTGTAACCCCTTGGTATGTATTAACTCATTTAAGTCCACACAACAACTTTATGAGGCAGATACAATTTATTCCTACTTTTACATCTGAGAAAATAAGGCACAGAGTATTTAGGCAACTTGTACAGAGTCACAGAGCTGATGACTTTTTTTTGTAAAGGGAAAGGAAGCTCAAGAAAATGAGATGCTGCTACTGGTGTTGCTATGTCAATAGTTAGGGATTAAATGGATAAGAAGTCGGTTGTGGTTGGGCACAGGGCTGCCCTTAAAAGTTCATCTGGAGGGGAGTCAGGGCCCTGGAAGGAAGGTGGAACTTAGATCCAAAGGAGGGGTCGTTCATGCCTTACATGGGCCTCCTTGCTCTTTGGGGCTTGGACTCTCAGGTGCCCAGATGTAACTCGGGGTGCTCCTGCATGGTGGGGCTGCCATGTGTTGAAGCTGCAGTGAAGCCTGGGTGTTCATTAGGAAGTCTGGGACTGAGAGGAGCCTGGGATCATGGCCCAGGGCCTGCAGGTTCCCAGAAGAGCTGTTCTAAAGAACAACAGTGATAATGATCACCACAGATTAGCTCCAGTCTTCTAATCATGCCAGGAGACAGGTGTTATTTGCATTTTATATATGAGAATACTGTGCAGTGGAGAGGGTAAATCACTCACTCAGGACTGCATTAGTTAGCGAAGCAGTTGCCCCAAGAAATTAAGGAAGAGGCTTATGGTCAAGCTCAAGCCAGACATGTCAAGGGGAGGATAGGGATTCCTGCCCAGGTGGTACTGGCAGCAGTGGCCCAGACCTGTGGTGTTTGGTGACCAGAAATTGTGGGGACATCAGCTCAGGAGGGGCCTTGAGGTGGGCAGCGGTGGCACAGGCACCGGCTGCTGGTGGTGAGGAAGGAGCTGGAGCAGAGCAGGCAGACAGGGCATCTGTGGCAAGGATGCACTCAGGTCAGGTACCTGCCAGGGCTGTCGGAGACTCAAGTAGTGGAGATGTCAGGTCCTGAAGGAACTCAGGAGGGTGCTACCAGCTCACAAAAGCTGCATACACAGCAATGTTTTTTTCCAGTTCACCAAACATGCAACCCTCTCTTTCTTTCTCCCTCCTCCTCTCTCTAAGCATAAATAATAAATAAAAATGAAGATGAGCAAAATGCAATATATGGTGGTCCAACTAGTGCTATGTGCCACAGATAAAGATGGACTAGGAAGGGGAGAGAAGAAGGGAGTATGTTGCATGCACACGTGTGGAAACTACAGTTTTAGACTGGAAATCCAGGGGAGGCCTCACTACACATGTGACATTTGCTAAAATTCTAAGGTGAAGAGGGTGAGAGAGAAGCCACACGCGGAGGGGCGGGGAGAGAGTGACAGGCAGGGAAGATGGCGGGCGCAAAGCCCTGATGTGGGAGAGTTCCTGCCTTGCTGCGGGAATGGCAACGAGGCCACCGTGGTGGCTGAGGCAGAATGATGTGCAGGCAGGACAGAAGGGGATGAGGTTTGAAAATTAGGGGCCGGAGGCAGCTAAGGAGGCTTATATAGATTACTGTGAGAATCTTTACTTTTGTTCTTAGTGATGGGGGAAGTTAATGCAAGGCCTGGAGGGAATATCATCCTGATAGACATTTTAACAGGATCGCTCTGGTGGCTGCATTGAAAATAGGAGGTCAGGAGAGATTTCTTAGCAGGCAGATTCCTGAGGTTATACGATAACCAGGAGAGAGGAGGTGGTGGCTTGGCTGAGGCAGTGGAGGTGGTGAGTAGTGGTCAGAGTGTGTACAATTGGGAGGCAGAGACAAAAGGCTTTGCTGCTGGACTGGATGTAGAGTCTGGAGTGAGGAGAGGAATCTAGGGTGATTCCTGTGCTTTTGGCCTGAGCATTTAAAACATGATTTCAGAAGGATTTTTAATAAAATTTAAACAAACTTGGTCATCAACAAAGTGGAAATAGAAATAAGTGTCAGAGAGCAGTCTTGTAGGAAAAATCATTTTTAAATGGCCTTCATCACACATTTTTTTCCTGAGACAGAATCTTATCCTTCTATGAGACTGAGACATTTTTAGTTATACTCACATATACATCCTTAAAATCGAAAGCACTGGCCTCAGAGCGCTGTGCTGTGCACTGGTTGTAGTAACAGTAATTTAGAGACACCCGATTATCATCAGATGGTGGCTGGTGTGTCCACAATATGGAATATCATGCAGCTATTAGAAAAGTAAACTATGTCACAGCTGCTCGTACACTCCTTGTGGAATGCCTGTGGCCCCCATTTTTGTGAAACATCAGAAAAGAAAACATATACAGGGTCTGGCACAAATAATGCCCCTGTATTGTTACAAAATCTCTTATGACAAAATCATGAGCATTGTAATTCTGTAACATAACAATATCACACTCAAGCACACCGTATGACTTTTTTCTGTAAAATATGCAAATTAAAACTGTAAATTAATACACCCATATTATTACCCCACCAACCACACTCAAGCAAGTGTTATTTCTGCTGGACCCTCTATCTGATGCACACACAATTGATTATATGAAATCATATGTACACGTCTGTAAGACCGCAGGAAAGTGTTTGCCATAATACACATTACACCCATATGAGTTGGCCTGCACATTTGCCATATTCCACAGTGGGGAAGGCTGCAGGGCAGGTTTGTGGAGTGTAGGATAAGGGCTCAGGCTTGACTTGGCTAGCTCGGGAGGCCTGCTAACATCCAAGTGCTGATATGAGCTCATGTGCATCCAGACCCACTGAGACTGGAGAATACTCTGAATTGCACTGAACTGAATTGAATCAAAGAAAGTAAAATATGTATGGACAATTCTTAGAGGTAACAGACAAAGTAAATTCTCTCAATTTTACATCATGGATGCTGCTCACAAGTTCTGGTTAGATCAGTTCAAGGCCATGTAAGCCCCTCAGCAGGGTGGTGAGCAGGTGTATCCCCAGAAACACTATTTGAGAAGCAATGGCTGGGACTTACAGAACTGAAAAAGTGAATGTCAATATTATATGTATAGAAAAATTTTCCTCTTCCTTTTCCAAAAGCTTACAACCCTTCTGAAGCTTACAACCAGGTACTATACTTTAGGGAACCTCCTTGATTTTTATCATTTGAGAGTCCAAGTTCAGTCAGTCTATTTATTTGTATTGCACAGGTTGAGACAGCTGTGGGTCAAGACTTCAGTAGGAATGGTTTTATTGTTGACTCCCCTTTCCACCTTTAAATGGGTTGTCAACAACTTCTTAGAAGGTGAACTGGATATTTTGGTGTTACGCTTTGTGTAGCATTTCAAGGTCACTGAGTCTGATGGTATTGGTGGTGAAGGGGTACAAGACAGAACAAGGACAAATTTGGGAAATGCCTTACCTAAAACAAGGCCCACACTTCTGAATTGGGTCAGATATTTCACAATGCTTTGGGCACCCAGATGCATTCAGTCACCTTCACCCAGAAACTACTGTTACCTCCAGAGCAGAGATGCATCAATTATGTGGGTTTTTGAGTCAGTTAGTTTTGATTTATTACTGATTTCACTATAGCTATAGGCAGAGGAAGTTTCTATGTGATTGAAGAGTTATAAAATGTTTGCAAGTCAAAAACTATCTTCTAGATATGCTATGAGGCATGAAATATTAACCATAAAATGAGTTAAGGGATTATTTCTATAAGGTCATTATATACCTCACCACATGCTTATCTTATGAGATTTAAACCTTGGGCATGCTGCTTGATTAGATTTCTTTATCTAGTAAGGTCCTAAATATTGTATCTGGCTGGAATAGATATGTTTTAAGAACACAATATTGTGCATTTCTAAATGGGGAAAGTAGGGCGCTATGTCTGGGTCGCTGTGTCTCAAGATGAGGCCATGGGCAATAGGAAGTGACTGGGATCTTGGACGCCAACATTTAATGGGACTGGAGTGGATGGTGGAGGAGGTGAATGTAGTGGAAGATGAGCTTCATTTGCTTAATAACTTTGTTTTAAACCAGCCTTGGCCCCAAATCATGGCTCATTTGAAAGGAAAAATCAAATCATACCTTGTCTAGTTCTCTTAGATCATGGCTCCCAGTGGATGCCTCAGAAGTGCAGGAAATTGGGGAATTCAGTGGGAAAGCATGACTCCCGGACTTGGCCATGAGTTGCCAAGGGCCGCTGGACGTCTAATGCTGTATCAGCTGCAGAGAGTTACTGCACCACCTTGAACTGAGAGCTCCAGTTGTCGAAGCCATTTATGAAAGCTGACACCAGAGCACTTGTCACTGTTAAAAGATCAAAGAGAAATTTACCTGGGAGAAAATCCAGGGAAGTCATATTTCTGTTTCACCTTGCTTCTCTGCTTCACATCCCGTCGCTTGTGTATGCTACTCAGCAAGTTGCTAACGGGAGCAAACACTGTGAAAGGTAGTGCTTATATATCTGTCCTCAGAGGCTGGGTATGTGTGTGGTTTCTTAGGTTCTTGCAGGTAGAAGGAACCTAGGTGGAGACAAGTCAAGTGTCCCAGGTCAGTCAGCTCACCTGAGAGTCAGGGAGAATGAGAGTTTCCTTGGGCTGCAGTAGACACAGACCAGAAGGGGCACGGCTGTCCTGTGATTTAGCTAGATTTTCTCACTGTGTGGAGCAAATTGGTGTGTCCTTTGGTTTTGGAAGAAATCTCCACAATTCCTGCCTGTTTGAACAGTTCTAAATGGAATTAGAATCCTAAGGAAACATTTTCATGTTACTAGAAGGGCACAAAGCTCAATATTAATTTGGTAAAAATCTTCAATACAGAGATGTAGCAAATGCTTTGAAGTGTGGACCAGCTCTGTCCATTGTGGTAGCCACTGGACTCAAGTGTCTATTAAAATCTACATCATTAGTGAAAATGAAAAATTCAAGTTCCCAGTCACACTAGCCACGTTTTAAGTGATCAATAGTCACATGAGGCTGATGGTTATTGTATTAAACAGCACAGACACGGAACATTTCCGTCCTCGCTGAAAGTTCTGTTGGTCCGAGCTGGTCTCGATCCTGAAATTGGCCACAGCTTTTCTGTTTCCACCAAAGCTGGGAAAGGCCCAGGTGGAAGTTACACCTGTGGTTCAGACCAGGTACTTAAATAAATGCACCTCCTGGCTCCGGGGGCCATTGGAGCCTGAACTGCACATGGAGTGAGTACAATTTCTTCTCACCTCTCCGTCTTCAGAAGTGTAAGGTAAGAGTCGCCGAACTTATTTCTTTTGAGGGGTGGTTCCTGTGGATTTGTAGGACTTTACATCTCTCCGAAACAGAGACGTTCACATCTGTGGGTCTTGACCCTTAGGTTGTGAAATCAATTTAGTGGGTTTTACTGGTGCGAAAAACAAAAGGAGTAGAATGAAACTGTCAGCATGCTTCCTGTGTATGGCAGTCAATACTATTTTGTAAAGTTGTGTTTCGGATGTGTATGTATTTGGGTATCCTGCCTCACTGTGTAAAATATGTTCGAAAGTCAGCTCTGGAGTCAAAAACTGTGAAATGGACTGTCTTATGCCCTACAGCAAATGGCAAGCAGAGAGTGAATGCTAAGGAACTCGGTTATTTATAACGAAGGCCACGAATCAGGTCTGACCTTAAAGCTTCTGTGGAAGCAAAAGGGAACAGGGCACTTTCTTTCCCTAAGAGAAGCTCTTCAAGGCAACGCCTCGGTGATATTGGGGGGGGGCAGGGTAGGTGGGGTGGGATGAACGCTGTTATCTAATGTCCTTTAATACCTAAGAGCAAATTCATTTGTGAAGAAGGCATCTTGTAAAAGTGAGGTAGGTAGGTGGTGTTCAATTACATTTGAGTAATTGACTTCCATTTTGTTTGAAGCACTTTTAGTACAAGAGTTATTTGTCCCATTTCCTTGGATTCTGCTCAGTCAGGTGGCCTATATGCACAGTTTGAGTATATGGTCTTATTTTATGGATTCTCCTTGGGTATCACTAGGCCTGGAGTAGGAGTGGCTGTGAGGATTCAGTTTTCTGACACAAAAGGGCTATTATTTTCTCTCCTGGTTCTAAAAAGTGTAACAATGTGCTTTCCAGAAATGTACATGGGAGAAACATTCTTCCCTTTATTTTTTAACTGCTGGGTTTTCGGCCCAGAGTTAGTCTTTTCGCCTAGTTTGGGAAGAAATTTGTTAAACCATAATAGGTGGTTGGATCGGTCTTGCTGGCTCCACCCCTGCAAAGAACACATGGAAAACGGGTGCCAGTGCTCTATTTGGGGAGCCAGTTTTCACCCTAGAGAATTTCTGAGAGGCTTTAACACTTACACTGCCAGAAAGTCCTGCTCTTCGGTTACTTGCCTGGCTTCTGATGTCTGTTTATTAACATATAAGCTCCAGAGAGCAGGAACCGGGCCCGTCTTGTTTATTGCTGTGTCCGCGCACCAGGGACAGAACTTGGGCCACTACAGACGCTCCATGTCACCACCTAGTGAGAACTCTGGTTCTCAGAGTGTGGTCCCCAGGTCAGCTGCATTGGCTCGTGGGGAATGCTCGTGAAGTGAGTTCCGGGGCCCCAGCCTGACTGACGAAATTGGAAACACTTGAGGCAGAGCCCGGCCGTCTGTGTTTTTTTTTTTAAATAACATTTTTTTAAATTTAGTTATTTTTCAAATACAGTTTTCTGTCTATTTCTCCCATCCCAGCCCACCCCTCCCCCATGCACCCCACCTCCCTCCCTTTTCCACCCCCTTAGTTATTGTCCCTGTGTCCTTTACGTGTTTTAACCGCCCCCCAAGCTGACTCTGAAGGGCGACGCCAAGTCCGAGGATTGCGGGTCTTATGAATCCTCAGTGTCAGGAGGGTTGAGGGTGTGGTGGGGGATTTTGCATGCTCTTCCTAATTGGAGGTTTTCACTTAAAGTTTTTGAGAGTGGATGAGAAAATATGAGACTGGCTTAGGAATAAGCCAGTGAGCTAGTCTTTCAAAACCCCACATCTGTTTGTTTTTGAGTATATAATCTAAATAATCTGATGTCATTACTGTGAAGAAACAACACAAAAAGTGAGGTTTATACTTGATGGTGCCTGGTCAATGTCGATGAATAAAATCATTGAAACCAATTTTATAATATATATCCAGGTGGGAAATTTTAGAAATTTTGACAAGCAGTTCTGCTTGTAATAATCTACCCTGTGTGAGTGATCGGAAAGGCTACGATTGCTGTTACAGTATTTATCTGAAATCTTTTACTTACCTCTAAATATCCAACTATAGTGAAATAAGTAAACAAAATTCTTTTTTTTAAAGATTTTATCTTTAGAGAGAGGGGGGAAAGGAAGGAGAAAGAGAGGGAGAGAAATACCAAAGTGTGGTTGCCTCTCACACGCCCCTTACTGGAGACCTGGCCTGCAACTCAGGCATGTGCCTTAGACTGGGTATTGAACTGGTGACCCTTTGGTTTGCAGGCCAGCACTCAATCCACTGAACCACACCAGCCAAGGTATAAACAAAATTCTGATAGAGACTTTCCTTGGATTGTTATGCAGCTACCAAAATGTTCTTAAAGAATTTTAAGTGCTATAGAATATTTAATATCTAAAACTTACATAAAAAGAACTTCACAAAACATCACGTTTTATGAAATATGTATTATGTGTGCAAATAAAATGGCACAGAAAAATAACATAAAGGAAATAAGTCATAATAGTAACATCTTTCTGCCATGGTGTAATAGACTGTTGATTTTCTTAACTGTTTGAAATTTTAATTTGTTTACAATGGGTATAGTTTAAATTGTAACAACATTTATATGTATGTTACAAAATATACTAAAAATATTTTTAAAAGAAATATAACCATTATTTTGTGCTAGCATAACAGTTATGTTCACATGTTCATGTTTTCTTCTAGTTTTAGTCTTTTGAATGTATTTTTTCATGGTTGTGTTTATAATCACATTTTAGCAATTTATAAAGAGCCTCAACATATGGAGACTTGAAGCTTTATATCAATTCCTAATGTTTTCTTTCTTAAACTTATGTTTTGGGACTGTAACATTTTGGGTGCATTTAGAACAGTTTTAGAATATTTAGTGCCTTGCAATTTATTTGAAAAAAAGAACACTGCGTAGAACAAAAGGTCCTTCTGGGTGGTGTTTGAAGAGTCAAAGAACAGGGAACTGAATCCGTGAAGCCAATTTTTCCAAATAAAAATAAGGTGAGGACAGTGCATGGGAAGGGAGTGTGGGGCTGGGGCGGCGTAAAGGCCTAGAGACAGGGCCGGGAGCTTGAGATGCCCTTTCGTGAGGGTGAAAGGGGCCTCAGACCCCCATCCGGGGGTGGGGGTGGGGCTGTGTTCCAAGAGCCAAGCAAAGTCCCTGCCTCTGTTTCAGGACACTTCGCCTAAGGGGGTGAAGTATAACTCAGAAAAAATGTTTGAAACCATAGTTCTGAGCAGTGGAAGAAGTAGACTTGGATAATTTCAAATTAACCAGGAGAAACATCTAGGGTGCCAATCACAGGGAGGTTTTTCCTCAGAACGGCTCATGTCTGCGAGCTTTGCCCTCTGCGCTGGAAAACATACACAGTTCTAGCCACCGCACAACGCAATAGACCTAATATTCTGCAGCCTTGCTGTAGTTTTACCACAAGAATATAGAAAAAAATCTTCCTTTTTTTTTTTTTGAATTTTCACTAATGTAGGGAGTCAGATAAAAACTATTTTTAGTTTCATGTTGGTGGGTAGTTACCCTATTACCACTGATTAATTTTTGTGATGCCAAATTTATTATATAGTATGTTTGTTATGTGTTTAGGCCTATCTCTGAACTCCCCACTACATTTCATTAGCCTCCCTGCAGGAACCAGTGCCAACCACTCGTTTAGTGACAGGTTTGTAATGTTTTATTGTCTGTCCCCTCTCAGGACTCTTCTGGGTTTTTTTTTTTTAATGGAGAATTCTGATTGTTTTATAGATTTTTAGTCAACTTGTCCACCTTTAAATCTAGTGATAAAATTGCTATACTTAGAACTTTAATCTTTTCCAAGAATAAAGTGTATCTTACTATTATTCATACACATGCACACACACACACACACATATATTTTTTCCCTTTGGTGTTTCAAAACTTCCTGTATAAGGGGGACATCTCTTGCAAGTTTCAGACACACAGTTTGTATATATTGTAAATAAGTTTTCGCTTATATTTTGAAATTGCTCATTGTTTTTACCCAAGAAATAATATTGATATATTAATATAATAAAATACATTTCCACTGGATTTTCTTGGGGTTTACAGGTGTGAAATCATATATTTTTAAATGACGAGTGTTTAACCTTATTTCCATTTTATTTTTTTACACTTTATTTTCATTGTTTACACTATTAAAGTTGTCCCCGTGTTTTTCCTCTGCTGCTGTCCTCCTCGCCCACACCACCCGCCTTCCCTCCGGCCATCACCTCCCCGCTGTCTGTGTCTGTGGATCATGCATGTATGTTCCTTGTCTGATCCCTTCACCTTCTTTCGTCCAGTCCCACCGACACTCCTGCCCTGGCAGCTGTCAGTCTAGTCCATGTTTCCATGATTGCTTCCATTTGTTTTTTAGTTAGTTTAGCTATTTATGTTTTAAAATACTATTTTGTTGTTGTTCAATTACAGTTGTCCCCATTTCACCCCCACTACTGTCCCTCATCCTACCCACCCCCACCTCCCACAGTTAAATCCCCCTCCATTGTCTTTGTCCATGGGTCCTTTGTACATGTTCCTTGACTTGACCCTTCCTCTTCTTTCCCCCGTAACCCTCCTTCTCCTTTCCCTCTGGTCACTGTCAGTTCTTTATTTCTAAGTCTCTGGTTCTATTCTGCTCATTTGTTTGTTTTGTTCTACTTATAGGTGAGATCATATGGTATTTGTCTTTGACCACCTGGCTTATTTCACTTAGCATGATGCTCTCCAGTTCCATCCATCCTGTCTCGAAGGGCAGGAGTTCCTTTTTTTCTGCTGCATAGTATTCTATTGTGTACCATAGTTTTTTTTTTATCCAGTCACTTACTGATGGGCACTTAATGCCTTTTATTTTTCCTACCTAAATTAATTGATGAGAACTTTCCCAATAGTGTCAAATATTAATGATGATGTGTTTTAATTTTTAAAAAATAATTGATACTATGGAAATGTTTCTAATAATGGTTTTGTTGATTATATATAATAGTGATATATGTGTGATACTAATTATCTTTCAAAAACTCTTCTAAGTGTTTTAAATACATTAACTTATTCAGAATAACTGGCATTAGACCTGAGTTATATGTGAGATTATACAATGGAGTTCCTATATACTTACATTTCATTAAAAATTGAAATTCTTCATTTTAGATGATAAAACTGACATGTTTCATGTTTCAGTATCTGTAAGCTGATAATATAGGGTGCTTTTCTCTTTGACTTTTTTCTTTTTTTAATGAAGTCATTTTTAAGTATTTAATTAAAATCCATATAGCATTTAACATGTATAATATTTAAACTATTTCAGTGATTCTTATATTTTAAAGTTCTTTTGCATAACATTTTGAGGCAAACTTCATGCTTGACTTGTTGATAAAGTAAATTATATTAATATATATCTTAATATTGAATTTTCCTTGCATGTTTAGTGATATGTCATTTTCTTAGTGTGATTCTGGCTTTTATTTACTTCTATTTTTATAAGAGATTTTTTTGCATCAATATTCATGAATCAGATTAGATTATAATTTTCTTTTTTGCTATGTTTATCAGATTTCTATATCACTATCATCCAGACTTTGGGAAAAAACTGGCAGTTTGTGTTTTTTGCATCTGTGTTGGAAAATTTTAAACAATTTACTTCTTGAAGGTTTTATAGAATTCAAGATTATCAGCAGATGTGCTTTTTGTGAAGAAGTTTTTTGATAACATTTTGGGGTTTTTCCCCTCTACTTTTTATTCCTAGTGTTAGTTTTGGTAATATATATTTTCCTCTCCATTTCTTCTTGGTTTTCATTTTTATCTGACTCGGCTTTGACAATGCTTTCTCGTAATTAAAATTCTTGTCTATCTCATATTTGTATACGTAACATACTCTCTGCTCTTCACCTGCCGTATCCTCAACGTTGCTAGATTTGTTAGGTTAGTAGCTTATTACATTTACCTCCCTCACTCCCAAATGAATTTTATTCTTAGATATAACCTTGAAGTTCTACCTATTTGAGAAACATTACTACACAGCTTCATTTAGCGCATTTTTATAAAGGTCTTTGCAAAATATCTTCTTGTCAAGGATTCAGGGAGGATCTTTAAAACAGCCTTGTGTTCCAGATGAGAGAGACAATAGGAAAGGGGAGGCAGGACCATCAGCCTTACCACGTTGCAGTGGAGAATTGAGAAGTGATGAGAGCACTTAGCGGGGAAACCGATTTGGCCTCAGAGACACCACTGTTCTGGGGACCAGAGGCTCTTAGGCTTTAATGGGAAGTCAGTCCCTCTCAGCCGGTCAGAATTCATGGGCATAAAAGGGCATAAAGTGCTCTTGATTTCATGTTGTTCTTGAGATTTTGACTTTTAATTCTCACTTTATCTATCCCATTAAATCAATAGGATTTGATGACCAACTGGAGATGGGCAGGAAGGAGAATAATGCTGGAATTTTTACTTGTTTCTGGCTGGGAAAGTGGATGGGTGAAAGAGTCCTAAGCAGGATAGAAAAACTTGGAGACAAGGTTTGATTGGAAAAGTAATGAGTTTTGTCCTGGATATTAGAATCTGCAAAGCCTACAAGACACAGCGGATAAAATGTCCAGTCTACAGTTAGATACCTGAAGATTTAAGAAGTTTTTCTCAAACACTCCCTGACTTCTATATCTACCCAAGCTTCATTTTAAAATCTCACACATAATTATAATCTCACACAAGGAACACTCTGGTGTACCTTGGAATGTTGACCTTCTGCAACCTAATCCAGATTAAGCTCCTTCAGAGCCCTTCCAGAGAGCCTGGCAGTGTTCTCGTTTGCTTTCCCCAGTTCCTCCCTTCAGACTCACTTCCTCAGCATTGCCCTGCGCAGTCACACTGAACCATTTTATCATCTGAACCTCTTATCTCTTGGCTGAAGTGAATCTCACACGTTCGCTCTTATGCATTGCCCCTTTGCTTAGAAGATGACTTCCCCTAAACTGGTACAATTGTACTCATCATTCCTTCAGACCATCCTAGATGCTGCTTCCTCCCCAACGTGCTCCAGGTTGCCCCGTTACAGGGGTGTCCAACCTGTGGCTGGTGGGTCGCATGCAGTCCAGGATGGCTGTGAATGTGGCCCAACACAAAACTGTACATTTGATTAAAACATCAGATTTTGTGATTACATGTCACAATGTGTTTAATGTTTGGCCCAAGACAACACTGCTTCTTCCAGCATGGCCCAGAGACAGCAAAGGGTCAGACACTCCTGGAACAGTTTTTTCCTTTGGTGGCTCATAGTGTTTTCACTGATCACCCCCAAAAAGTCTGTCTTCTTCCTACTCAAACTTACTGAACAAAAGATTCTTGGTAGCCGAGGGTCACCTCTGTGACTCCAGTGCCTGATTTGCTTCTGGCATGTGTTGAATCTTCTGGATTGTTGGCCAAATGAATGGGTGAGCTTTTAATCAGAATGATAAAATTTAGTGAGAATTTCTGGTTGAGTGACTGCTGGAAGTGCATGTTGAAACGAGCAGCTGAGATGTTTTGGGCCATTATGCATATACCTAATTTGGGGACCTCTACAACAGCCAGATCCATCCATCTGCTGGGAAAACATGAGCCTTAAAGTCATCAGACTGTGGCAGCCACTCTGATTCCACCCACTTATTTGACTTTGTGCTCCATTTCTCTCTCCCTCTCTCTTTTTAAAAAGATTTTATTTATTTTTAGAGAGATGAAAAGGGAGGGAGAGAGGGAAAGAAACATCTACATGTGAACCATTGCAACTGGTTGCCTCTCATCCATCCCCAACCAGGGACCTGGCCGGCAACCCAGGCATGTGCCCTGCCTGGGCATCGGGGAACCCAATGAGAGACCTTTCCCTTTGTGGGATGACACTCGACCCACTGAGCCACACCCCTCAGGGCCCAATTTTCTCTTTCCTGAATTTGAACTTTGGCATCACATCCTCAAGCACAGTCTTGCATCTAACCACCAGAGCATAGAAGTTGCTCTTAATCTTATTTCCTTTGAATAAGGAAATTTCCTTCCATTTCCCGACTGGCTCTCAGTACCTTGCAATACTAGTTTTCACTCCACGTCCTTTGTCTGAGGCAGGAACTCTCAGCCCTCCAAACAAGCCTAAAAACTCCACCTGCTGGATGAGTAACTGCATACTTGGTGGAGTGAGGTCTGGCCTACCGTGAAGGGGAAATTGGTATGAGCAATACTTTAAACAGTTGTGTTTTTTCATACTCCTCTATTTTTAACATAATTGGCCATACATACACTCAAAACAAAAACAGGGATAAGGGAGATGGCTCACAGCGGTGGCAAAGGGTAGGGGAGGTCAAATCTGGAATATGTGGTAAGAAAAGGAGGTTTGGCTTTGGGTGGCGGGCATGCAACGCAACATGCAAATGATGTATCGTAGAATTGTACATTTGAAACCTATAAAATTATATTAGTCAATGTTATGCCAGCAAATTTAATTTAAAAAGGGTTAACCGCCCCCCCCCCCGCCCCGGGATAATGATTTTAAGAATTTGAGGGAATAATTGGTTTGGAATATCTCAAAGACAAATCTGTTGTTTGTAAGAGGGTAGAGGACATATTTACAGCTGATGTGGATGCAGAAGGTTCTGTGATAAAGAACTTAGGAGAGATTCCTTAGGAGAAGTTCCTATTATCAACTTGCAGTTTCCGTGGCTTCTCAATTCAATCTTACAAAACATTTTGAAGTAGAATTATAATCCTGAGCTTCTTTCAGAACTTTTGACTATTATTCACTTCGGGGGCTCTAATTTTCTCTCATGTCAAGCACCTGAGGTTTTACAGCTGAAGATTAGTACTCATTATGTGGGGACTTTTCTAGGTCATGTTCATGATTAACATATTCTACCCTCAGGATATGAATGGCTTCTTTTCACTTATAATCAGATTATTATTATTTTTTTACTGTTAATGACCTTTTAACCTATTTTCATATGAAATAAGAATTCTCCCCTGGGAACAGCAATTCCTTAATAGACTTTGGCATTAAAGCTCTTTATAGAAAAAATATTTTTTGTGGGGGGATCTGGGGAGAGCATCTTATGCAAAGTTTCCTCCTCTTTGGGAAAATGTATAGTTTGGCCCATTTTCAAGTAATGAGAACTCTAAATAGAACCGTACTCTTAAAAAAAAACTTACTGGTTTAAAAAAATTAGAAAGCTTGCTCAGATATAAAAAAATGTAAATGGAAATAAAAATAGGGACGCAGATGAGTCCCAGATTTAGCAGAATGACAGCCCTCTTTAATACCTCCATCCTAAGCCGCCCTTTGCAAACTCTCTTCTGTTACATGTTGTTAATGGAAAGCAGCTGCCTTGGAAGGCACTGTTTACAATGGATCTCTGTCACAGCTCTGCACTGTGGCTATAAATAATGTCAACACGTTCTCCTATCCAGCAGCCTGGATGCCAGTGCCACCCCTCCATATCAGATGAGGTTATATTATTCTTCCCCAAACATGTTCATTATCATCTCCCACTGTCCCCCTCTCTGAGGGCAATGGTGACCCTTTCTCACCATTTAACACCATTCATCACTGCCTGTGATCACCTGCAGCTGAGGCTGCTGGCCTGCGGGTCCCCTCCCACCAGCTTCTTCAGTGCTCAGTGATATCATATCTGCTCTGCCTTCTTTCTGACATCTTCCTTGAAAATATTATCATTTTTTTCTCCAGCATGAATCTGTGGCTCTAAAAGCAAAGCAAATGCAAGGTACATTTACATTAGCATCCAACATAGTCAGGTAGTGGTCTTGGAAGTTCAAACACGTGAGGGTTGAGTTGGAAGAGTCACCAAATGAAAATCTAGAAAGGCTCTTGAATGGTGAATAGATGGTTAGGGTAAAGCTGTGAGGTAGGAACTTTAAGTGTGTTTTTTTGGAAAAAGCTGGAGTGAATAGAGGCTGGTCAGTCAGTGACATGACCTTGTGTCCGTCCATTCTTCCCAGCAGGTTGGTGAGAGTCAGGGGAGCCCTGAAACCTCAGTGCACGGGTGTTTATCTAGGAAGAGGGTCGTGTCATTTTGTTGGATTCTTGGATTGTGAGTCGCACACTTAAAAATAATAAATACATAGTAACAATAAGAAACAGAGGGGCCATCAGCGGATTAGAATCCGAAGACTACTTCAAAGAAAGAAGCCAGATGGGATTTAATTGGTGGGAAAATAAGCTTAAAACAGGTATAGAAAGAGATGGCTGCTGCCCATGAAGACATTTGTAGGTTCTCCGAAGTCAGTCTGGGGTGTGGAGCACAGAAGGAGGTGCCGAGAGGGTCGTCAGAGTGCTGGGTCTGGGATCGGCTGGTGACTGAGCCTCCACTTTCCTGCCGCCTTGGCCAGTGGGGGCAGCAGAGGGCTCTTTTACCGAGAAGATGCCCACCCCACTTTCATACCATAACACCCCCACCCCAGTAACTAAAAAAATGATGTGGTAAAAATAAAAATAATAGTAAGAAACAAGTTAGCAGTGAATTAGGCACAAAGATGAACCAGAAACCCAGATCTCCAGATCTGTTAGAAGAACAGACACCATCAGTTCAACAGGCGGCCTTAATATCTGAGGTTATAATGGATTTTAAAAGAAGTATATTTATTGTCTGCCATGAGATGAGAGGCTATTATATCTATAAAAGAGGAACAGAAAGTTGTTATTGTAACATCCTTAGAGATTCTGGGAATAGGAGATGAGATTATCCAAGTTCAAAACCCAGAGGTCTGCTAAACTGAACGGCAAAAGGAATACAATTTATGCATCAAAATAATTGCCAAAAATATGAAGCCAAAGAATTGAATGAAGCCTCTGAATGATTATATGTACAATTGTAGCCTATAGAACACCCAGTCTTTTCAGATATGTGTTGTACTCATAGAGAAACTGGAATACAGAAATCAGATCTAAAATGGGAAGTTATCAATGAATTGGAATAAAATAATTATAAAAATTTGTACATTTAAGTACATGTATTAAAAAACTAGAAAACTCAACATAAAAAACTAAAGGAATAATATTTGTAAAAATAAATGAATGAGGATAAAACATAAATTAGTAAAAATAAAGTGCAGACTTTATTGGTTAAAGAATGTTTTCTTTAACTAGAATATAGAAAATTTCTAGACAGCTCTGATTAGAGATACAAAAGAACCAAACCTTTTTAAGAATTAAAGAGGGGCAGAATTAAAAATTTTAGAAAATTTAAGTAAAAGTACATTTTATTAATAAACTTGAGAATCTAGAAGAATTAGATAAATTTCTAAAAAGTAAAAAAACTGAAATTGACTCAAAAAGCAACTTATCTTAATAGAACACTAGCATGAAAGTAAAAATGTAGTAAAAATCCTGCAAAAATATTTGTGTTAATGGAATAAAAAATATGAAGTAAGACTTGTTTATCAAGTAATTAAAATTATAATGAATATCATGCAAACAGAAGGAAATAATGCTTTCTTTTTCAGTGGTTTGCTAGAAATTCTTGGGAAAAAAGAAAAAACACATTTTTCAGCCTTTTTCAGTAAACTCTTGGACTTCTTACAGATTTAATGATGAATTGTTTTCTACCTATCTACTCCAAAACACATTCCCTAAGGAAGCATATAAATCATACGTAACAATCAGGAGAAGGAAGCCCTCCCTGCCTCCTCCCCACATCTCCCTTCCTCCTCCTCCTCCTCCTCTCTGTCTGTCTGTCTGTCTCTCTCTCTCTCTCTCCCCCTCTCTCTGTTTTTTATGCAGCATTTGATCCTTGAAGGGAAAAAGCAAACATTAAAGTTGTGGTAATAATATGAGAAACATACTCTGTTATCTTGATTTACACAAAAATGGAAATGAAGTGTTTTTAATTTACTTCTGTGTGTATACATCACAGAATGGAGAACATACAATAACATTTGGTGAGTGAGTTGATTTTTCATAGTGTTCCACAGATGGAAACAGGGTTGGAACAGTAAGGGATGAGGGTGATAGAAAGTGGTCCTCTGAGCCTCTGTGGCGAAGTGTCAGCGGCAGTTACGTGAAGTCTGGCTCACATCATTGAACAGTGTGATAAGAGCAGATGTTCGATTTTCACACTGAGGGGGCGGTTTAAGGGATTCTATTGTAACATAACAGGATGTGATGGTATAATCTGCCACGAAGGCAAAATAAGCCATCTACCCTAGATGTGGCACTTGGTATCTGTGAAGTCTGCAGTGGAAAGTAAAGACAATTCAGAAGGTCCTAAATGCCCCTTGTCTACACTCGTTATTACCCATATTGTGCTGATACAGTGCTTTTAAATATCTGATAATGTTGTAAATGGTACCCTTTCAGACTGTTTTTTCAGAGATGCCATTTACTACCCCCTCACTCTGCCCACTTCCTGTGTCCTGGAAGTCATGGCAAGGTTACTAAAATGTCAGGGTGGTGAATTCATACACGCTCGACTCCCTGAGAGGTCTCTTCTATCCAAACTTATTTTCTATCCAAAGGCTGGGTCTCCAGGCAGCTCTTTTGAATGGCAGTGTCCATCATATTTTGTTAGCTCATTTGCCATCAGTATTTCAAAAAATGAAAAGATAGCTCCGCCAAGGGTGGATATGTAAATCTGACTCTCTCAACTGCACAAACTCCATTTCCTCAGCTCTGAAGAGTCAGACTCTTCAAACTACAAAATACCAGTAAGTGGAAAAGTGAGAACAAAATCCCAGGATGCCCTCGTCCCCATGCTCTCCACTGCAAGCCTTTGGTGGCCGCATGGGCCGTTCAGCAAGAAACTGGGTGAAGGAGGTGATACGGAGAGAAAGCGGTGGGGGGAAATCTAGCTGAAACCACCAACCCAAAAAAATTATTGTAAGAAAATACAGAAAAAGTCTAGAGCACAGATCACAGGGAAGGGATGTGAAAGGAAGTGCGAGATGGAGAAAGTTCTTGAGTGGTAACACCCCAGGCCGAGAAAAGGATTAAAGCAGGGAAGAGCAAGCCTCACAAGGCGTCTGGTGAAGGGAAAAAGAAACAAGATGGACAAGTTTGGAGAGAAGAGAATCAAAAGGAATATACCACACCCTTCCCTGATACCCAGCCTCACCCCCACAAAACAAAAACTAAAACAACTCCTGGTAAAGAAATCACTTTTTGCTGCAAGACTTTTTTTTTTTCAAAGACAGTTTATGATGTGGGATAATTTATTTTTTTTAATTTATTTATTTATTTAGAGAAAAGGGAAGGAAGGGATAAAGAAAGGGAAAGAAACATTGATGTAAGAGAAATATTGATGGCTTGCCTGTTGCATGCCCCCAACCTGGAACCTGGCCTGGGACATGTACCCTGACTGGGAATCGAACTGGTGACCTTTTGGTTTGTAGGACTGTGCACCACCCACTGAGCCCCTACAGTCAGGGTGGATTTTTTTCTGCAGCAGCAAAAGAAGAAGATGTGTGTGTGTGCATGTGTATACATATACACAGATATAAACACATATGTGTGCATGTGTGTGTATAAATCATGCAGACACCTTGTTCAATAGTAGTTAGAAGAATGTATTGTTTTAAAGAGTAAGTGCTGAAATTCCAATAACATTAGTAGGAGAAAAGACATATTTGAGGAACTAACAACTAACATTAAACGAGAGAGGTCAAAATTAGATCAGTAACAAATGGAATACGAGGCATGTAATACTGTGTAGCTATTCATTTAAAAAATACCAGTAATCTCTAGGCTTTCATTATCTCTCTTATATCTTTTATTTTTATCAATTTCAGTTGCCATTTTGTCTGCATTCTGAGAGATTTGATGTTTGTTTTTCCTATAACAGATTATATTTTTAGCAATGTAAGGTACATTTTTTATTGTTTCCCCTGCTGGTCTTAATTCCAATGTTGCATTTCAATTTTACAGTCATTTCTAAAAGAAAAGTTAGCTTTTCTTAATGTAAATTGCCCTGAAATTTTTTTTTATCATCTTCCCTAGTGTGCATTTTCAGAAGAAAGCTTTTATTCTCTTTATTGAGTGCTGTCCTCATTTATGTTGTAGACTCTAGATAATCTTATGTTTGTTTCTGAAAAGGGATAGGCTTATATATTTGAGGTGGTATTCCTTAACAGACTAAATGGTTAGTTTTACCTTATCCCTTCTGCCCTTTCATCTCCCTGCTAGGCTGGAGGACAGAGACGTGCTGGCCTCCACATTAAATTCATGGTCATTTTCCTGGTGTGATTTCGCTGGACTCAGAAGGTCTTCTCCTCCTCCTGCTTCCTAACTGTTCATTGCTATTGGACTATTCACAAAAGAACACAGTTTATCATTTTCTCCTGGTCAGTTTTAGCACACCCAGCATCAGCTTCTTTGAAAGCAATACTTCCACAGCTCTCTCCCTCCTGCCCCTTCTTATTTCCAAGACCTCACTCAAGATGTGTTGTTATGCCTGCTCCCTTCAACAACCAGACGTCACATTTGTAGGAGATCTAGTCATCAAGTAGCTGCAGTAAAAGAGACACTGATGAGGACAGTAGGGACAAGAACTGTCTTTGACTCAATCCGCTTTGAGTGATCATTAGGTAACTCACGTGTAGATCAGAGAAATTACGGTATCTATCTCTGAAATATCAGTCTGCAACACTGCTGGGTGGCAATTAACCGTGTTGTCTTTCTTTTTCTGGCTCTTCTATTTCAGATACATTGCCTCCCTTTTCTCAGTCAGACATCCTCCAGATGTACTGCAGGCAGCTGTTTAATATTACCTGTACTTCTCTGCATTTCCCAGGCTTCTATGAATATTTTAATAAAGGGGTGAAGAAAGGAAAACCAGGTTGCTCTTATTTTCTGTCTTTAAATCAAGAAGTCTCAAATTTTCTTCTTCCCTTTAACAGGGTGTTCATGGTGTTAGGAAGTTACTGGTTCCTCAGTAATTGGGTTCAACTGCACATCGGAGCAGAGCTGAGTGAAGCTCTCAGAAAGCCTCTGAAGGCAGCAGATATTTCATTTTGCTTGGTCCCCTGACATACACTATTATACAGGTCAAATCTGGGATAACTCACAAAAACCTATAAAACTCCGCAACAGCCAATGGTTCAAAGCAATTAAGTTCAGAGTGTTTATTTTGCAGAGAAGTAGGGTCATTCAATGGAGAATTTTGATTTCTTGCTAAAAAGAATTATGGGTGGGAAAAATTGTCTTTCGAGATCAAAAATGGACCTTAACAGTACACGAAGTATGAAAGATTGGCATGTAAAACCTTGACTGATGTGGTCTGAAGAAATTAATGCTGATACCAGTTGTCAATCCATATAGGTATAAACAAAAATTCTACAGGACTCTTCTTTATTCTGATATGATTTGCAAATCAGAATACAGCCTTTGGCATAAACTGAAGACAAACTCTATGGGGAGAATTAGGCTGGGGTTTTCAAGGCGAGACTTCCTAGGAGTTGCTGATCGAAAGGATGCAGTTGCTAGGGAAACAAGACCATAAATTTACATCATTCATTTTCTGATTGGTGGGGGGGGGCAACTGAATTTTCAGGTGTCTGCTGTCTTAGTAATCAAGAAGTGGGGTTGTGAATAAGAATAGGTGGTTTTGATCAATTCGTGGGCAGCAGGTGTGGTCATGGAACATGGCCAGCAGATGGAGCCATGAGACATGGCCAGCAAAAGGGTTGGAGGGTCCCAAGGCAGGGGACACAGCTTCAGTTTCTCTTGGAGTTTGCAAAATAAACCAAAAAAAGAAATTTTGTAGTGAAGTGAACAATGCAAAGAATGCAGGTAGTCTGGTACATGGAGTCAGAGTTTGTAAAATCGTGTAGTCACTTGAGCAAAGCCATACACCAAATTTTTTCATGACTGCACTCAGCAAACAAACACATGCTGTGGCTTTCTAGAAAATAACAGTGGCAGAAATTTGCTCTAGTAAACAGTGAATGCTGGTACTGAAAAGGATCTGACAGTTCATCTGGTTCTTCTACTTTTTTTCACAAATGAGGAAATTCGAATTGATGGCAGGTGAAATGACTTCTCCCAGATCAAATGTGAGCTTAAGAACATATTCTGGGCCTAGACCCAAGCTGACTGTGTTCTAGTGCGGGGCTTTTGCATTTCACTGCACTACTTCTGCCAGCGAAAGTCTCATTAGGAAATTGTCTTCGATTTCCTTTTAAATTGTCTTCAATTTAAAAGGTGACACATTGTTTGGAAAAGTAAATAAATAGAAAGTTAAGGGCATGAAAGTTTCTTATTTAAGTTTAGAAGCAGAGATAAAAAGGAGGCAAACAGGAGAAACTTTGCTCTTATCTCATTTTTCAAGTCTTGTATTTTTATGTTAAAAAAAATGGCCAGGAATTTTTTGTTAAGCAGCCTTTAACCCAACCCTGCTGTAGTGCGTCCCACCCCTTTTGTGAAGAGCAATGTCCAGCCCTGGGTATGGCAAATGTCAATTTCTATTTAAAATAGTCTAGTAGTTTCAGCTCTTGGTTGCATCTTCCAAGTCTTATTTTAGTATATTACATATATTTTTGTAATACTGTTCAAATAATTTTTTGGAAGGTGATAGGAATAAATAAATGCATGATTTAAAACTTATTTCCTTATTTGGATTTCTTTAAAATCATTGCTTTCATCACTAATTAGCACCATGAGTAGATCTGAAATACTCCCATAAGCTGTTGATTTCATAAGGGTAGATGATAAAGCTTCTAAACTTGATATTAATAGCTTTAGTTATTTTTATTCCGTTTAACGTCCCGACGGTCGGCGCGGCGGTATCTTGGGCCTGGGGTTTTGATTTTTATAATTTAAAAAAGCCTATGGGGAAGAGAAAACGTCTGTCTTAGTTTATTTGATGTAAAAGAAAAATACTTATTCTAACTGATTCTCAAGGAAGGAGAAAGGCTGAACCTGCTCCTGGCCCATTAATATGTTTTTGAATTATTCAATTGTATAATTCAAAGGAGCTGAAGCTTTGAGAATTCTGAATGATGATGGTCCCACCCGAGGTCTTTCTCCTCCAAGACGGTCTCTGGAGGCTGAGCCCTGGGCACGTGGACTAAATGCCAGTCTCTTGGGAAGAACACAGGCTTGAAGCTCACATTGATATGAAGTTCAAGTCCAAGACTGGCAGCGTTTCCATCCTTTGGGCTTTAGTTATCTAAAGAGCACTTAACTGAAGAGGAACAGGTGTCTTAGTTTAGCTTCTTTCCTGTGAGCTGAGGGGCCTGTTCTGTTTCCATTTCCGTGTAAACTCTGACAAGTTAATGAAGCTCTCTGATGCTGTGCTGTTTAAATCTGACCACATGAGTTAACAGTGTTGTTCTGTCTTCTTTATGAAGAAAATGAGGTGTTTTTGAGAGGCCTTTAAAAAGACAAAGACTTGGAGAGGTATTTTGTTATTCGTTAATCCCTTACTCTCCTTGTCAAAGGGAGCGATTCTCCTTTTTAGGAGAACCACACCCAAAGGGGTTTCTTTTGCTCTCTTTCTTGTGCCTCTCATTGCTGATCCCCCTTTTTACTGAGATGTAAATTTTATAATATAGCTGATAGGCCAGGGATAATAAAACTGAAAAGCAGGTGTTCTAAGCTTAACGTTGCATGAGTTCTTAAACTTCCGCAACATTTGGAGGGGAAGAGAACATGGATGATTGTATTTTCAACTGAGGTTCAGGAAGGCTTGGATATTTCCCACGAGTTGTTGCTCTGAGTCAGATTACACACAAACTCTTAGCCAAAGGTCACATCCTGGATTCCAGAGGTTTATCATGAAGGAATTCTCAGAAGTATTCCCTACTTGCCTGACAGGTGAGAGAGTCTTTTAATTAGCACGAATATAAGAGTTGGGGGGTGGGGGAGGTTGGTCTAGTGCAACTTAGGTAACTGGTAAAGACCCTTTTCCTCTGGAGGGAATGGAAGAGTGCAAGACTGGGAGCACGGATAAGGGGACGCAAGGGGAGCAGGGCTCTTCAAGGCCCAGTGAGAGACTTACTGGGCAGTGGGGAGCACCCCGTGGTTGCCCAAGGCAAGAATAAAAAAGTGACTTTTGGCTTTAATGTGGAGGGGAGAAAGCATTTTTTCCAAAGCTATATATTCTAGGACTCTTGCATTTTCTGTGTAGAACTTGACCTGTGAAAGCCAGAGGAGGTGATGTGAGGGCTCTAATCCCCTCAAAGGAAATGCAGTGAGAAGACCGAGTTACATGTTTTATGCATCCGTAGTTGCTTCTCTTGCACCTGGAAGAGAATTAGAACTACACACAGCAGGTTGGATATCTTTGGAAAGGCTGATAGACACATAGGCAGTTAAAATTCAGTCAGAGGCTCAGGTTATTTCCGTCTCTAGTTCTTAAATACCTGTGGACAAAATAAATTTGAGGGGTAAAAGGATGTGGGGTTTAGTTTGTTTTTCCAGTGATGAATATATCAGGTCACATCTTGGGCTCTGGTGACATAGCATTTTGGGACAGCTCAGCATGGAGGGACCTGCCTGGGAGTTTTATTACCTGAAATAAGAACTAAATGGAAGGGAAGCCACTCTGCTTTCCAGGGAAGATGATACACTTAAATTAACTGGTGACCTCTCTCTGTTTTTTTTTAATCAGATGTCAAGAAGCAGCTTCTCCTCTCTCAGGACTCATTTTAATAGTTTGTAATCATTGCTCTTTTCCCCCCTTCAGATTTTTAATCTAGGTAGGGCTTCCCATTATTCTTAGATAAGGTCTCTGTCAGCCAGATGCAAGATCTTCCCACATGAGCACAGATTAAATGTGCCAGGTTTTGGTTTGTCAGCTTATTAAGTAGAGAGTAGTTTTGCCTGCTCTTATTCGATTAGCAGTAGGAACTATAGGTTGCAAATATATTTTGTCTTCAGGAAATCACTTCATTGCATGGGAAAGAACACTGAACCCATGAAGGGAGGGCCTGAATTTTGCCCTCTGCCCTTACACAGGCATATGAATTATTTAATCTCTTGGAGGTTTAGTTTTTCACCTTGAAAGCAGGAATGATATTTGTCTTTCTCTGACTGGCTTATTTCACTTAGCGTAACGTTCTCCAGGTTCATCCATGCTGTCACAAAGGGTAAAATTTTCTTTTTTTTTCCATTGTATAAGTGACTCATAGTTGTTTTATCCCCTCATCTACCTATGGACACATGGGCTGCTTCCAACCCATTTGATTTCACTCATATGTGGAATCTAATGAACAAACAGAACTAACAAGCAAAATAGAGACAGACTCTAGAGAGCAGGCTGACAGCTCTGTGGTGGGGGAGGCTGGTTAGGGGATCAGACCATAGGAAAAAGGACTCATGGACATGGACAACAGTGCGGTGACTGCAGGGGGCAGGGGGGCACTCAGGGGACAAATGGTAATGAAAAAACACAATAAAAATAAGTTTAAAATAATAAAAATAGATGGTCTTACCACTTTATGTGTATTAATCCTTTTACAGCCCTATGATGTAGGTACTTTTTTTTAATCGCAGTCTTTGTAACTTACCTCCAAGGTAACTCAGCTCAGACATGGCTGAGCAGGATCCAGACCCAAGCAGACCACCATTTAGTCAAGCTGAAGGAAGTGTTAGGCTGTGTAGTCACCAAGATGGGGTCCTGCAGCTGTACTGAGACCGATCACTGGGAAGGTATAATGAAGGGGTTCTTCTTCCCATGCAGGGAGTGGCATTGCTTGTCCTGGTACATCATGTGTCCACTAACTCAGCGTCCTATTGCATTTTTGGTTTAGATGATTCATTGTTCAAACAAATTTTGACTGAGAGTACCAGGAAGTTTTTCTTTTCAAATCTAACATTTAACACAGGACAAGACATTAAAGTTACCTTAGTGTTCTGTGGGGCATCTAATACTTTCAGAGAAGTTTTTCTACCTCAACCCAAGAAGTTGTCAGTGTCTGGTGATATCACTGATGTTGTTTTCTTTAATTTGCAGATCATAGGTGGTCTAAAAATCAATGAAGTGGTGAAAGAAACTCTAAAACTTCTTTAGGTCTTACAGTTAGAACAAGGGAAGTGGAAAGAGAGAGGCAGAAACAGAAGACGTGTTGACTGAACAAGAAGAAAGTGGTTTCTCAGAAATCCCGATGCTTTCTTCCTGCCTTTCTCATAAAGGACTGCGTTAGTACTTAGGGGCAGGGCAGAGGAGAAGGGTCCGGATGAGGGGCATGCACAGGGTGCCCAGTGAGACGGGGCAAGAGCTCAGACAGTGTGGCCTCATGGACATCCAGAGAAGATAGTTCACTGGTAAAAGCAAGAGAAACAGTCAAACACTGTTAAAAGTTGAGTGAATGAAGGACAGAAACGATCCCTGGATTTGGCAACATACATAGAAGCATCTGGAGACCTTGTGAAGACTTAGGGTCATGGCAGAGGGTGGAAGAACCTTGATGGGATGGGATTGAAGAGAGAATAAGAGGGAGGAGAAGGAGGAGACCAGTTCTCCTACAGCCAGTTCTTGGAAGAAGCCTCACGGCAGATTAGAGCAGAGAGCAGCGACTATAGCCTGAAGCAGCTGAGCTACCCCTCATTGCCATGTTCTCATAGGGATCACAGAAGTGACAGTCTCAAAAATGAAATTAGTGTGCTTTCCTCCTTGGGGTGGAAGCAATGAGGAGATGAGAGAAGGTGCGGAAGATTTTCCAGTTCTCCCCATTCCTGAAGATTATAGAAAATGTTGAAGTATGTGAATGATCTCTGTCCCCAACGCAGTCCTCCTATAGATCGCTAGCCTCTTTTTAACGATATAGTCACAGCAGGCAAGGAACAGCATGACAGAAGTTCTTATTCTAATGCTTATCTTCAGTAGGTAATTTAAAAATATTTTTAAAAAGCAAACTTTTTTTCCTGAAAAACACATTTACTGAAACAAACATTGTCACACTTCAGGCTTGTGGGGTAATTTGTCATTTTCATTTTGTCAGTAGTTTGTGCCAAATTTAAAATCCTCCTCTTACAAAAGGAGAACATTTCAGGGTCAAATGGCAGAATCATTTGCATTTCTGTCAATGTCTGCCTTCTATGTCATTTTGTTCTTGTTTCCCTAAGAGTAATAGGATTCTGGCCAAATTTATTTTTATTTAGTTTTGGTGTCATCTACTGAAATATTGTTTGAAACCTTTTTGAGTGTTTACCTTGCACCTTAAAGAGAATTTTTTAATCGTTTTTTAAATTGATTATGCCATTACATTTGTTCTATTCCCCCCCTTCTTTCCCCTCCACCCTGCACACCCCTCCCCTACCACTCCCCCCCACTTTAGTTCATGAACACGTGTCTCAAGTTCTTTAGATTCTGTATTTCCCCTACTATTCTTACCCTTCCCCCTATCTATTTTCTATCTACCATCTATGCTACCTATTTTCTGTACCTTCTCCCCCCTTCTCCTATTCCCCTGCTGCTAATCCTCCATGTGATCTTCATTTCTATGGTTCACTCCTGATCTAGCTGTCCTCTTAATTTGCTTTTGTTCTAGGTGTGGTTGTTGATAACTGTGAGTTTGCTGTCCTTTCACTGTTCATCTTTTTTATCTTCTTTTTCTTAGGTAAGTTGGACCCAAGAAGGAACACACCAAGGCACATCATCATTACATTAGCCAAGATTAAAATGAAGGAGAGAATCCTAGAAGCAGCAAGAGATAAGGGGACTGTCACCTACAAAGGAGTTCCCATCAGACTGTCAGCGGATTTCTCAAAAGAGACCTTACAGGTAAGAAGGGGCTGGAAAGAGGTATTCCAATTCATGAAATCCAAAGACCTACAACCAAGATTGCTCTTGGTATCCAGCAAAGCTTTCATTTAGAATGGAAGGGCAGATAAAGTGCTTCTCAGATAAGATCAAATTCAAGGAGTTCATCATCACCAAGCCCTTATTATATGAAATGTTAAAGGGACTTACCTAAGATGAGAGGATTTTAAGAAATCTTTTGACTTCTTTGAGAGTATGGCAGTTGTGTACGTGGTAACAGACATGCTAAGGAGGCGGCCCTGACACGACGGGATCAGGGCCACCAGGGGCTTTGCCGTCACACTGTGACCTGGAAGCATGCAGTCCCCGAGTCATGGGGCAGTGGGGGGGCGGGAGTCATCCACTTTTTCTTTGGAAAGCTGTGTTATATTTTAATTGTAAATGTGAATTTACATTGCATCACAGACAAAAAATTCTTCCTTTGGCTAAATAATTGTCTTATGATTTTCAATTTTTTTTGAGAAAAAATGAGCACAATGTGCTTCTGGATTTGCTTCTTGTTAATACAACGTTGTTGACATAACATTTATCTTGGGTTTGTCATCATCCTCACATCTTTTATTTATTTATTTTTAAAGATTTTATCCATTTATTTTTTAGAGAGAGAGGAAGGGAAAGAGAAAGAGAGGAAGACAAACATCAATGTGTGGTTGCCCCTCACAGGCCCCCAACTGGGGAGCTGTCCTGCAACCCAGGCATGTGCCCTGACTGGGAACCGAACCAGTGACTCTCTGGTTCACAGGCCTGTGCTCAAGCCACTGAGCTACACCAGCTAGGGCCACATCTTTTATTTTAAACCTGATGCATTTTGTATGGAAAGATTGTGGTTTCTGCCTTCATAAATTGTTCTACATGTATCTGCACTGATAATCATTTTCTTGACACCCATTTGTTTTTTTTTCAATATAAACTCGGCATTTTCTATGTTAATTTGTGATTGTTGTTTTACAAATCTAAGTGGCAAATATTACTCTGAATTGATCATTTCTGTTAACTCCAGTCTTTGAACTTTAAAAAAATATCATTTTCGAACAAATATCTAAACGTGGATTGGTTGATGGAAAGAAGTGGTGAAAAAGATGATGTATAGAGGTATATTTACAAACTTAAAAAGGTTTTACTATAAATGCATATTTTCTGACTTTCAAAAATTGGCCTCTAATTGTTCTAAATCTTTTAAAAACTATCTGTTATTAAAGAGTTTCTTTATTCTTGGCTTCAATTTTGAAAACTAACAGCTATCATCCTGTGTAGTGTTTTGTAATGTTCTGGTCTTAAACACATTTTGTTATTGAGTGAGATATTTTTGAAAGCTGGTGTCTCTCTTGTTTTCTCTTGACTGACTTTTAAGTTGCTTAATAGCAATATGTGTTTTGTCTCACTGTGATTCTCAGTAGTATGTTCTTTCAAAAAGATACTTTTCTTTGCGAAGAGCAAAATAAAAAATTATTTGGAAAGTTTCAAATGGACATGAAGTGTAAAGAATAGGACAATGAATCCCCATTTGCCTATCACTTGTTTGCATCACTTATTAAGATTTTGGCCCATTTGCATTATTTACCTATCCTTTGTATTCTTTTGCTAAAGGAATACAAAGGATAGGTTTACTTTTAAAACATTTAAAAGCAAACCTCACATGTTGTTTTGCTCTTGGGTACATCAGTGTCCTTCTCTAAAAAAACATAGACGGCATGTAATTACAGTCTTATCATCATACCCATCATAATTCTTTGGTAGCGTATGATATCTACTCCACTGTTTGATTTTTCCAGTTGTCATTGAAGGTCATTTTAATAGTTGGTTTGGTAGACTCAAGCATGATCTACGTTTTAATTTGATTCTTTTCTTATATCTCTTTAATCTGGATTAATCCTCTTCCTCCCTCCTTTTAACCTTCTGCAGGTGGTTTGTTGCAGAAATTGAGTTCATTCTTTAGGATGTTTTTCCTTTGGGTTTGTCTGTTGCTTTTTGGGGGTGATATTTAACTTGCTCTTCTATTCCTTTCTTTTCAATAAATGAAAGACATCTACAGGATTGATTCCATTTTGATTTACCCATTTTGGCAAGAACAGTTCATAGGCAGGGCCATGTGCTTCATGTTGCATCCCAATGTGAGTCACACAGTGTCTGTTTTTCTAAATTCCAAGGATGCTAAGTTTTATCATGGACTCAGGTGGTAACAGCCAGTCCCTGCATTGGAATACTCCTCATCCTCCTCATATCACATGCCTTTATCCATGGACAGCTGTTGCATGAGATTGCAAACAAGTCAAGTTCTAATTCTATTATTCTTTGCACATAATTAGCTTGAATTCTTCAGTAAAGAATAAGTCTTCTCTTGTTAAACAGAAAATATTTGTATCAGGAAACGTGGAATAGATGTTTAATTGCTAACAATTGCTCCCTCATCATGAAGACCACTTTGCTTCTAACACTTTCCCTGCAGAACCCACAGTTGCTGTCAGGCCAAGTAGCTGGCCGATCTCCCTTTGTCTGCCAGACCGAACCAGTGAGCATGTGCCTAGAGCATGGCATGGTGTTCGTGAGCCTAACAGATGAAAACCAGCCCTCTCTGAATGGTTTCTGAAATTATACTCTAGCACAGACTGCCAAACTAAAAGGGTTTGCAGGTTGTATGGCTATGGACTTAAGGTTTCTTTTCAAGGTTTCTTTTCAAGGTTTCTGATGACCATGCTCTATGAAGTGTTAGCCTGTGTCACAGACATTCATGCTACTCCTGCAGCTTGAAATCACAGATTTACTTATCACTTGATTGGTGGTCTTTCTCTGTGGACTGTAATGTCAGAAGATAGACTGGGTTGATTTGGCCTACGAGTTTAAGTCGCTGGAACTTTTTTGTTTTATGATATGGAACACAACTCAAACTCTGTGTAATAGAGAAAGAAACTGTTTGGAAGGCTGTAAGGGTAGTTCACAGGAATGGAGGAAAACTTACAGAACATTCAGCAGCTCTAGGGATTTCAAGGACTTCATTTGGACTTTAATGTCATCAACATTCTCTTTTCTTCTTACCTCTGACTGACAGCTTTGTTCTTTCAAAAACGTCCATGTAGTGGTGGCCATGGCAACCAGCTACACAAGAAGTTGTGTTCTTTTAACATCAAAACTCTGATTGGCCTTCCTAAGACATGTGCTCATCTGCGGACCTCTCCAGAGAGTTGGGGGATTTGGTTGGCCAACTTTGAGTCAAGTTGTCCATCTCTGTGTGTATGAGGTGGGAGAACAGTGATGGGCTCCACCACTCTAGATGATTAGAATAGGAGTGAAGCAGTTCCCCATAGACATGGGGAGTGCTGTTATCCAAAGAAGGGAAAATATTTGCTGTGTAGGCAAAACCACAGATGTCTAATATACATTTATATTTCTAGCACCCCCTTTAAAATATTTGCATATAGAAAATACTTAACACAACTCTGTAGAAGAACCAAGGTATACTGATTGTTTTCATGTAATGAATTAGGTTTGTAGAGAGAACCTATTCTGAAGGAACATACTACACAAAATCATGATGACTTTTACTTGCTGTATGGGTTCTCCAGTCCTCAAAACATTTTACTTGTAATTGCTCTGTTTTTATTTTTATTTAAAAAGCACTCTGCTGCAGCCTTCACAGATTCTCACAGATAATAGTTATGGTTTTATAATGATACAGATAATTTCTCTAGTACTAAAACCAGTGACTCATCTGGACTTAAAAATCTTAACATATCTCAATGTGTAGTCAGGAGCCCAGTCTCTCCCTGGTTATAGCACGGGGCCACTTACCTGCGCTTCTGCAGGACATACAACACACATAAAGACTAAGCGAAACAACTTTTTTTTCACTTTTGTTCCAGTGATTTTTTAAAAATGTCAACAAATAGACATTTCTTTTTTTTCCTAGGGTGATAAAAGACCACTACACAAAGTTTTCATCATCATTGTTTTCTGACCTTGTATATAATTTAATGTAGACTAATGGTTATAACTCCCTGCTGTCCAGTGCTTCAGACTTAAACTAAGTGTATCTAACAAGAAATTATGATCCTAAAGTTCTTTTTCATGTGTGAATTCATTCAGATAACTTACCTCTCTGGGAAGAATTGGTGCTTGCCATCAATGGCAGGAATGTATAATCTTTTTCTTTTGTTTTCTAAGCTACTGAAATCCTCATGCAACTGAATGCAGTCTTTTCTTTTTCTATTAGTAAATGTGCCATAGAACATTTCTTATGAAACTTGGGCACTGTTCGCCTTGAATAATTTTTTTCAGTTTTTAAATTTTATTTGGACTCCTCACCATGATCCTAAAAATATAAATTGGACACTCTCTTACAAATTAAATATACAAATGTCTTTAACATTTTATTCTCTTAACTACTTGTTATGTGTTATCAAAGGTAATCTGACATTTAAAAGGTAATAAAGAGTTTAATTTATTATCCCCTCTCTCCCATCATGGGAAACGTTCATCAAGTTGATAATGAAATCTGTAGCAACATTACGTTTTTTGATAGTTTTAGGTGCAGGAGAATTTGGAAGCCAATACGCAGTTCATTTAACTTGTGCCCAGGCCATCTGCTTATCTGCATCCCTCAGCCAGCCAGCCTGCTTCTTTCTCCTAGAGTCTACAGGGATGAAAAACCTGGATGAAGATTCCTGGCAGCCCCGACTCACTTCCTGAATCTTCTACATCATCCAGAATTCCCTGGTGGAGCCTGGCAGGATATTTGGAAAGGCAACACGGTTCTTTTGGCCTGGGAGAGAGTACACATAAATATCAACTGCTGAACCATCACTGGGGAGAATACTTCAGGGTTCAAGCCTTGTTACAAATAAATTTTAAGTCACCAGCTAACTATAATTTAGAACCACCAAGAAGGGGAATATTATGGGTTTTACCAGCTCATTTCTTTATTCTGCAGCAATAGAAATAGTATAATTCAACTGTTTTAAAGTGCCAATGAATTGATTGTTATTGAAGTCACTTGGAGGATAAGATAGGAGGTTTTTTTTACCTTCCTTCCTAACTCACATCAGGAAGACTTGGTGCTAGAAGTCTCACTCTGTTGGATGGCGGGGCTGTGCTCTTTAATATGCCCTGGGACATCATTGTTTTAAGATCCATTGTATGGGGTCAGCCAGGAAAGCAGAGGTAATTTGGCCTGAGTAACATCGAAGCTTCTGTTAGTGAACCACAGAGTGTCTGGCCTTTAATTTGTACCCTGAATATGATTAGGGACCCGCCCTGCCCTTTTCCTCCATAAATGTGGTTTTAGTCGTTGTGTCTATTTGACCTTTGAACTGTACGATTGCCAGGAACTATGCAGTTGTCCAAGTCAAAGCAAGGAAGAGTGTGAAAACTGATTCTAGAATGCAGGGCTGTAGATCAGAGAAGAAAAGGCCCCTATTGCCAACAGCCCTGAGGTGGTGGAACCTGCTCTTGCCCCACTATCATGCTGGGGCTGAGCATCCCATCACAGTGCATGCTGACCCATTGCTGGGATGTCAGTCTGAGTAATTCATGGCAGTCATATGTTGCCTTGTGTGCATCCGACAGCACTTTTTACATTGGGTATCTTGGTGTCTTCCTTAATGACAACTGCGGAGAACTGATGGAAGTTCCCAATGTAAATAAGAAAGAAGAAAAGGAAAATAAAAAGGGAGGTATAATATTACTGTGTGTCAAGACACAGGGAATAGTTTTTATGATAAAGGCCCAAACACTGAGTGAAGATGAAGGTGTCCCATTGGATGTGATTAGGACTACACTGTGTGGAGTTAATAGATGTTTCTCCACACCACCACCCTGAGCTGACCCTCCTGGAAACTGAAGGCAGTCAAGCTTGTTTTCAGTGGCTTTCAACTTGCCTTGTTAGCACCATGTCTGTCTTGTGACCCCCACCATGCTGCTCAGGGGGTTGCTCATTGGGCAGCTCCTCTTACTGCAGCCCGAACCTCCCCCAGTTGCTCCTCAATCGTATGCCTTATTCCAGAAGCCCTATTGCACTTGCACAACAACTACCCAATAACTGCTGCAGAGTTAGGGATAAAGGCTTACTGATTTATGCACGTCTTTACAGAGAACCCCAGGACTTCAAAGGCACTGACACTATGAGAGGTCCCATGAATGGTGAGAGACCATGCTTATTACCCCTCCTCAATCCAAGATACTTAGCCCCCCCAATTTGATGCCAGTTGAAGCTAATTAGCTAGGCTCTCTTGACCCTGAAAGTGTGGCTCATTGACCAGTGGCATTGGCATCACCTGGGAGCTTATTAGACATGATTACTCTAAGGTTCTTCTCTAGACCTGCTGAATCAGAATCTGCTCTCTAACAAGATCCCCAAGTAGTTATTATTCACATTAACATGTGAGGAAGATGGATCTATTTCATACCAAGTTTCAGTGAAAGTAAATGCTTTATTGTGTCAGGATTTAGATGAAAACAGAGAGAAGGCTCCCGACACTGCTAAGGGTAAGAAAAGCTTTACATGGAGCACCTGGAAGGCTTATTAAACCTGGGTTACTGGGTCTCACCCTCAGAATTTTGAGTGTAGAAGGTCTGGGGGAGCCTGAGAATGTACATTTCTAACAAGTCCCCAGGTGATGCTGATCCTGCTGGTCTGGGGACAACTCTTTGAGAAATACACACTTAGACATGTTTATAATGGAAACAATCTATGCCAGCGAAGGCCTGTTTGAGGCAGGAACTCTGTTAGGCCCTGGTGCACACATGCACATCAAGGACACTCTTAGAAGCCTTAGATGAGGGTATAAGGACAACTTTTACCTCTGCTTATCTGGGGAACCCTCACAGGTCACTGCTAGACCTCAGTTTTCTGAGTCTGATGACCTCAGGAATGGTCTAAATGCTATCATGGCTGCTATTACTAAAAATGTATGCTATGACATTTTTCACAACTGCTTGAGGCCTAACTGAAATAGGTAATCCCACTTGGAGATTCTCAGACCTAGTAGATGGGAAGGAGCATGAACCATGATGAGAATTAGTTGGGAATTAACTGAGACAGTCAAAGGGTTATTTGTTTCTCTCAAAGTTGGCTACCGTTGTATCTGCAGGTGGACACAGTCCTACACTTAAACCTAACAATTGATTACTCCTGAAATTCTTGCTTTGCTGGGGAATTAGAAAAATTCAAAATCTAACTTTTTAGTGTTATAAAGTATCTTGGAACCAAAAGATAGAAGGTCAAATGTGTTTGAAATGCAACCCTTCAGTTTCAACCTTTGGATTTCTACCAAACTAGAAAAACACCCCTCTCCATGTATACGCAGCTCTAATTAATGAATGATGACAGTGTTTTCCTAGATTAGGAGTTAATGTGTAGGAATAAGCACAATGAGGAGTTGGGTGTTTTTGTAGTGATGTATAGCAGTGTTAAAAGCTGAATCTGTGTCCTAATGAAAGTTTACTTTTGTTGCGTGAGTAAATGGATCAGGTATCAGGCATGATGGTAGAATCTGCTTGTTAGTGTCAAGACTCATACAAGTTTAAGTGTTATCAGTATGTCAACCTGAAATGTTACCAGTCCTGTTGAGGAGACACCGCTTCAAAGGAAGGTGACCTACAAGCTCAGGTTAAACCTTCTAGAGTCCTGGTTGAGGATAGAGGTGGTCAGTGTATGCTCAGAGATACTGAGAATTGAGCTGAGAGCTATGAGTGTCATGATGAACATTAAGAGTCACCATAGATGGTGCCTTGACTGTAAGGGACAACAATGAGAAAGCCACAAAATATGGAGTCGGTAATTGTTGAATAGTTTGTAAGGACATACTGTCACTTGGGTTTCTGATAACTGCCTCCTGGGACACGTGCCTGGAATCCTCTTCCTTCTCTCCCTCCCTCTTAGTGTAGTTTCATATGGAAGGATTTATCTGGAGGAGGTTTTAAACCTGAAGGAAAATATCCTGTGATGGAAAAGTCCTTCAGATTTCCTAAGTTTATTTTATATTTTAAAACATAAATTAAAGAGCTGAGGCAGGAGGGCTGGCTGTTGTCACCTCTGAAGAGGACAGGAAAATAGGGGAATGCAATCCGATAGAATCAGTAACTGGGGTGATGCCGTGCGTCTCTGGGGAGTAACGCTCGGACCTCCCTTCTCAGCCCTTTCATCAAAACCCTGCTGCTCTACTTCTCAGCTAGAAAGTTTTCTATCTGCTCTTTTTTGTTACTAATGTTTCTTAAATTGTAAGGACTTGTCTCATTTCATGGAACCTGCTAAAAGCTTTAGTTATCCTGGTTTTAGCTGCTGTGTATCTAAATGAATTATAGTGAAGGCTGCCTTAACAAGTACCTGGCAATCCTGTGGAAATCAATGTCTTAAATGTTCATCTTAATGTGTTGTTTTATTAACACATTATTTTGGGAGAAAGAATTTAGACTATGGTGGAGTTATGTAAAGTTTAGAGGATGCGGGATGTTTTGTTCTGTCATGAAACATCTACAGGTAATGTTAGTGTCATTGGGTTTTTGGTTGGTTTGCTTAACGTTTAGAAATACAGTAGCCCTGGCTGGTGTAGCTCAGTGGATTGAGTACGGGCCTGGGAACCAAAGGATTATGGTTCGATTCCCAGTCAGGGCACATGCTTGGGTTGCAGGCCAGTTCCCAGCGGGGGACACATGAGGGGCAACCATACATTGATATTTCTCTCCCTCTCTCCTTACCTTGCCCTCTAAAGATAAATATATAAAATCTTTTTTTTTAAAGTCACTTAAAAAAAAGAAATATGGTAATAGGTAACAGTCTGGCGTGACATAAATTGACATTAGTTTTCTATATTTTTATTAACTAGGCAAGCATGCCAAATACTTATTTTATAAAATACATGTATATTTATGAAAGCCTGAAACATGCAAAATATACTTTTAAAAAGGTTGAAAAAGATTCATCACAATCCCACATTCAGAGGGCAACATTAATTTGTTCAATATAAAGCACACAAAATACATCACAAACTCTTGTAGTTCTCTTTGGGTATTTCTTCATGCATTTCTTTAGTTACATACTACAGTGAGGGTGTAATGATATGGCAGCAATACTGCCCTGGCTGCAGGGGACAAAGCTTTATTTACACAAGAAAGTGGCAGGTTTTAGAGTAGAAGCCCACATGCTTTGCTCTACGAACAAGCAAACGGTGCTCATTAGAGATCACATTTGAGTTGTTAAAACCATTGACTTTTCATGACCCCATATTTAATGTTGCCAGAGGTAACGTGCCCCTTCTTCCCCAAGGTCTCCTCTAGTGGCCAAAATGACATTGTCCTGGACCTTGTTCTCCTCTCCACTCCACGTCTCAGTCCTCTCCACTGTCTCCTTTTCCTCCACTTTGCACTTACCTGTGGCTTCCTTCTGGGCTTAGGGTTTAGCCCTCTTCTTGCTGCATTCTTCACCTGGCTGATACTGTACATTCTGTATCATTTCTATGTGCTGGACTCTACATGTATATATTTATCCAAGACCTGCTTATACATCTTTGCCACAGACACTTACCAGGCACCCCCTGTGTCAGACCACAGGCCACAGACCAGGACCTGGGTATGGAGAGGCTGGGAGGTAGGCAAAGTCTCTTCTGTCATGAAACTTTTATTTTAGAAGGAGTAGGAAGATGATAGTCAAGTGAACAAATAACTTTATAATTTTAGATGGTAGCAAGTGTTTATGAAGACTCATAAAGCAGAGTAATTTGAAGAAGTGGATGGGGATAGTGAGTACTATTTTTGATAAGGTCATCATGAAAATTTCTCTGAAAAGGTGACATTTGACCTGAGACTTTTAACAAGAGGAGGTTGACCATGAGAAAATCTTGGAGCCATGCATCCAGACAAATGAAAACAAGGGCAAGGGCAGAGGTCCCAAATGAATAAGGTCTTCACATGCTCAAAGAATTTCTGAGCTCAGTTATAGAGTTAAGGCCAAAAATACTTCATTTCAAATAACAGTAATACCCATGACAGAAAAGTTTGGAATATATAAGAGGATCCAACAGGGGAATCTCACATTAATAATATGTCGGTCCATCCATGTTGTTGCAAATAGTATGATTTCATTCCTTTATAGTCAAGTAATATTCTATTATGTATATGGACCATGTATTTATCCACTTACCTATTAATAGCTTGGGTTGCTTCCATATTTTGGTTATTGTAAGTAATGCTACAATGAACATAGAGTTGCATCTGTCTTTTGAAATTAGTGTTTTTGGATTTCTTTGAACCCAGAGTGAAATTGATGGATCATAAGGTAGTTCTAGTTTTAATTTTTCAAGGAAACTATATTCTTTTTTTATAGTCACTGCACCAAACTGCAATCCCAGAAACTGTGCAAGGGTTCCCTTTTCTCTATACCCTTGCCAACACTTGTTGATTGATCTATTGATATTTCCATTCTGATGAGTGTGAGGTGATAGTTCATTGGGGTTTTAATTGGCATTTTTTGGTGACTAGAGATGTTGTGTATCTTTTCATATGTCTATTGGCCATCTGTATGTCCTCTTTGGAGAAGAGTCTATTCACGTTCTCTGTATATTTTTAAATAAGATTTTGTGTTTAGTATTGAGTTGTCTGAGTTCTATATAAACTTTGGTTACTGATCTCTTATTGAATGAATCGTTGGCAAGTATTTTCTCCCATTCAGTAAGTTTTTTTGTTTTGTTGATATTATTGTTAGCTAGGCAAAACTTTTTAGTTTGATGCAGTACCATTTGTTCATTTTTCTTTCTGTTTTCCTCGCATGAGGAGAAATATCAGAAAAAATATTGCTAAGAGAAATGTCAGAGAGATTTTCTTCTAGAAGTACTTTTCTTTTTAAAATTTTTTTTATTTTATTGATTATGCCTTTACATTTGTTCTATTCCCCCCCTCCATTCCCCTCCACCCTGCACACCCCTCCCCCACCATTCCCCCCTTTAGTTCATGAACATGTGTCTCAAGTTCTTTAGATTCTATATTTCCCTTATTATTCTTACCCTCCTCCTATCTATTTTCTATCTACTGTCTGTGCTACTTATTTTCTGTACCTTCTCCCCCCTTCTCCTCCTCCCACTCCCCTGTTGCTAACCCTCCATGTGATCTTCATTTCTATGTTTCTGCTCCTGATCTAGCTGTCCTCTTAATTTGCTTTTTGTTTTAGGTGTGGTTGTTAATAACTGTGAGTTTGCTGTCCTTTCAGTGTTCATCTTTTTTATCTTCTTTTTCTTAGGTAAGTCCCTTTAACATTTCATATAATAAGGGCTTGGTGATGATGAACTCCTTGAATTTGATCTTATCTGAGAAGCACTTTATCTGTCCTTCCATTCTAAATGAAAACTTTGCTGGGTAGAGCAATCTTGGTTGTAGGTCTTTAGTTTTCATGACTTGGAATGCCTCTTTCCAGCCCCTTCTTACCTGTAAGGTCTCTTTTGAGAAACCAGCTGACAGTCTGATGGGCACTCCTTTGTAGGTGACTGTCCCCTTATCTCTTGCTGCTTCTAGGATTCTCTCCTTCATTTTAATCTTGGCTAAGGTAATGATGATGTGCCTTGGTGTGTTCCTTGTTGGGTCCACCTTCTTTGGGACTCTCTGAGCTTCCTGGATTTCCTGGAAGTCTATTTCCTTTGCCAGACTGGGGAAATTCTCCTTTATTATTTGTGCAAATAAGTTTTCCACTGGTGGCTGTGCCTTTCCCCCTTCTGGTACCCCTATAATTCGGATGTTGGAACGTTTAAAGATGTCCTGGAGGTTCCTAAGCTTCTCCTCATTTTTCTGAATTCTTATTTCTTCATTCTTCTCTGTTTGGTCATTTTTTTCTTCCTTCTGGTCTGCTCCCTTGATCTGAGTCCCAGTTTCCTTTTCATCATTATTGTTTTCCTGTGCATTACCATTCATTTCAATTAGTTTAGCCTTCATATGTTCCTTTAATTTGTGACTAAAATCAACCAGTTCTGTGAGTATCCTGATCACCAGTGTTTTGAAATGTGCATTTGAAAGTTTGGCTATTTCTTCATCGCTTAGATTTATCGGCTCTGGGGCTCTGAGTTGTTCTTGAGCCATGTTTTCATCTGTTTGTGCCTGTTACATATGAGGAGAGGCACCTTGGGCATTCACCAGGGCAGGGCTACCCAGGTCGCTGGTTTGTGATGCTGTATGTGAGGGCAGGGTCAGAGAGGGAGCAATGGTGGTCCTCTCCGCTTGCCCAGTCCTCCTCACTGCTCACCCAGGCCTGTATACCTGAGCGCGAATGTGTGAACCGCCACTCTGCACCAGCTGCAAGGGCCTGTGCTATCTATCTCAATGGTCGCCTCTTCACTGGTTTATCTGCCTGCAAGTGTGCGACTGACTGCAGACAGCCAGCCATGCCTCTTCCCTGGGTTCTGCCAGTAGCTAGCCCGGGCCTGGAATCCATGCCCTCGGCTGCCTGTGCACCATCTGGGGGATCTTTTTTGCTCTACCCGCTCCGCTGCTGACTTTGCCCCTCTTACCGGTTTAGCTGAGCAGTTCACTGTTTTCCAACTTCGTATTCGATTTTCCGTGTGGTTTGGTTGCGTTTATTGTTGTTAAAACTTTGTTGTTTTTAGATTTGGTTGTGCAAGGAGGCAAGGTATTCCCACCTACACCTCCATCTTGGCGGAAGTCCTAGGAGTATTTGTTTTCAAGTCTTACTTTTAAGTCTTTAATCCATTTTGAGTTTATTGTTGTATATAGTATAAGAAGGTGGTCTATTTTATTTTTTAAATATATCTTTCCAGTTTTTCCAACACTACTTATTGAATAGATTGTCTTTGTATCCATTACATTCTTTGGCATATTTCTGGGCATATTTCTGGGTTCTCTATTTGTTGTATTGATCTATGTGTCTGTTTTCCTGCCAGTATTATGCTGTTTCAATTACTAGAGCCTTATAGTATAATTGGATATCAGGTAGTGTGATATCTAAAACTTTTTTCTTCTTACTCAAGATTGCTTTGGCTACTGGGGATCTTCTGTGGTTCCATATACATTTTAGGATTATTCGTTCTAGTTCTGTGAAAAATTCCATTGGTATTTTTATAGGGATTACCGTACTTGAGGTAGTATAGATATTTTAACGATGTTAAGTATTCCTATCCATGAGCACAGTATATGCTTCTATTGATTTGTATATTTTTCAATTTTTTTCTTCAATGTCTCACAATTTTCCAAGTACAGGTCTTTTATCTCTGTGGTTAAATTTATTCTTATATATTTTATTTTTATGCAGTTATAAATGAGATTGTTTTCTTAATTTATTTTTTGATTATTATTGGTGTATAAAAATGCAACCACTTTCTGAATATTAATTTTGTATCCTGCTACTTTACTGAACCCATTTATTACTTCTAGTAGGTTTTTGGTGGAATCTTTAGAGTTCTCGATATATTGATATATTTTATCATGTCTAAACATTATTTTTAAGTTTACAACTATAGTACATTTTATGACTATACCATAGTATGTTCCACTAATAATCATTTAAACAAATTTTACAGAACCATTTTTTTTAATCACAGGAATTTCCACTGTCTCAAAAGACAATTATTAATACCAGGCAAGCATATATAAGAAAGCAGCATAAAATGCTGGTAGCAAGTCAATGTGGGTGGAAAATCACCAGCTACGAAAACTCTGCTCCTCCTCAAGTAATTGTGTAATCACTTCAGGGGTGTTATTCCTGCAGCTCCAACCATGCTTTAAGTTTAGTTTTTACATGAACTTTCATTTTAGAATGCTTTTAGATTTACAAAAAAGTTACAGTGGTCACACAGAGTTCCCAACTACCCACCAGTTTCCCCTACTGTCAGTGTATCTGTGGTCTGTTCATCAAAGCTCAGAAACTGATGTGTGTGTACAACACATCGCTACTAATTAAACTCTGGACTTCATTAGGATTTCACTAGTGTTTCCACTAATACCTTTTTTTCTTCTCTAGGATCCAGTTCAGGGGACTATATTGTACTGAGTCACTTCCCTAGTCTCTTTCCCTATTTTTCATGATCTTGACAATTTTGGGATAACTGTCAGATATTTTGCAGAATGTTTTTGAATTTGCATTTGTCATTTTTTATGATTAGAGAGGTTAATGGGTTTGGAGAAGAACAGAAGTGAAGTGCCCTTCTCATATTTTATTGTGTATGCATGGTACGGACGTGCCTTATTCTTCACAATGGGGTTTACCAGGTTCTCCATTGTAAAGTTATCTGTCCTTCCTATTTCCATTCTCTCTTGATCAGTAGGAAGTCACCAAGTCCAACACACACTCATGAATTATGGAGTAGAGGGGTTGGAAATAGTGAGCTCCATCGTCAGGGGTGGGTTAGTTACATAAATTATTTGAAATTCTTCTGTAAGAAAGATTTGCCTCTTCCCCCCTTTTTTATTCAATTATATATATCAGTGAGGACTTCTATATTTATTTTATACTTTGACTTATCTATTACTACATTATTACTTTTATTATATAACATTTATATTAAAAATGTTCTAGTTTTGGCCGTAGGGAGATCTAGTTTGGCTCCTGTTTCTTTGATGTTCCCTGTTCCCTGTTGTTTTTGGAGTTTTTCCTTACTCTCTGCTCCATGCTCCCCTTGTATTTTCCCTGCCTAAGACCCAGAATCAACCATTTCTCTAAGCAGCCCTAGTTCCTTTTATGAGAAAATCACATTTAGAAATCAAGATCTGGGCAACAATTTTTCTTATTTATAACATTGCTCTAAATATTCCTTGAGCTAACTCTTTGCACACATCCACAATTATTCCTTATGGTAAACACCTAGGGGTGGAATTGCTGAGTTAAAGGGAATGTTTAAAAAAGATTTTATTTATTTTTAGAGAGAGTGGAAGGGAGGGAGAGAGAGAGAAACATAAATTGATAGCTTCTTGCACACCACAGCCAGGGACCTGGCCTGCAACCCAGGCATGTGCCCTGTCCGAGTGACCTTTCAGTTTGTGGGGTGATGCCCAACATGCTGAGCCACATCAGTAAGGGTAAAGGAAATTTTAAGGATTTCTATATATTGTCAAGTTGTCTTCTAAAAAGATTATATCCATTTATATGGTTATGAGTAGTATAGAGATTTGTTGTTTTGGATTTTGGATAGCCGGTAAATTTCATTTTCCAACCAAATTATATATTAACTCACCTACACTGTCAACACACTAGCCTAAGCCGTGCTCGCCTCTCGCCTGGATTTCCTCTATGACTTGGAAGTAGTCTCCCCCTTCTCTACTCCACCATCTCCATCCTTTGGAGAAAAATCAAAACAATGTTTTGAAAATACACATAAATAAGACCATGTTGTGCTCCGGCTTAAAAACCTTCTATGATTGCTTGATACACAACGAATTCTTATAAAACAAAAAGGAAAACATTTTAGTTGTTTAAAGTCTTCCAAAAGGGTTCGATGCACAAATAAGATACAAAATCTTTAATGTGGATATAAGGCCATGGGTGGTCTGGGCGCCATGTTCCTCTCTGGTTTCCTCTTTGTCCTCCACACTCAGAAAGTACATCAGGAGAAATTTAGCCACATTTATGTCTATTTAATACCTGCTCGTTTCCTGGTTCATGGTTTTTAGATAAATGCTCCCCACTGCCTAGAATAGCTCCCTGCTCCTCAAATAGTAAATTTCTAGTATTTTTGATACTTCTTAAAATTCTCAGTTTAAGTACCAATTCCTTTATCCCTAATATAATTCTGCCTGAGAATCCTCTTATACTTTTCTTTAGATTATTTTCAAAGCACTTCTCACAGGGTATAATTATATTTATATAACTATTTAATATTCACCTCTCTAAGGGAATCTAAACCCCTGAGAACAAGGATAGTGTCCATTGTGTCCAGATTAATGAATACCTAGCAAAGACCCTGGCCCTTGGTAGAAACTCAATACTTATTTGTCGAATGAGATGTATAAGTGTTTACTCAGTAAAACATTTCAGGAGAAAAATCTGCATTAAATAAGATGCTATGAAACCTCAATTCTTTACAAGTAGAAGACTGTAATTGATGTATTTGAGAAGTGAAATGTATTGGTCCATTTCCCAGTTTAGAACATGATTTAGGAGGGAAACTTACTTTCCAAGTAATGTTGGAACATTATAATATCCCTGTTTATGGGGCCAGGTTAGCACTCAAAAAATAGTAGTTCACATTCAGCATTCTGAGAGAATGTGTTTTCCTACTGTTTTCTATGGCAGATTTATTTTATCTTCTAAGGATGGCCCCAACAGAAACTTCCTCTCACATGATCTTCATACAATATGACTTTGATATTCCTCCTATTGAGAAATGGTCTGTTCCCTTCCCTTGAATCTGGGCAGGTTTGTGACTTCAGCATATCTGATACTATGTGACTCTGAAGGCGAGCTCATAAAAGATGACAGGCTTACACCTGCTTGCCTTGGGACCTGTGTCCTTGGAGGCCTAGGTCACCATGTAAGAAGAGTGAGACTCATGTTGAGCCACATGGAGTGAACACAGGTAGGTGTTCTGGACCACAGCCCCAGATGAGGTCCTAGCTGACAGCCAGCATCTACTGCCAGCCAAGTGAATGAAGATTCCTCCAAGGGACTCCTGCCCCCAGCTGTCTAGTCACTTCCAGCTTTTGAGTCTTGCCAGCAGAGGCTGCAGATGTCAGGGAACAGAAACAAGCTATACCACGTGGTTTTTCCAAATTTCTGACCCGCAGAATGTGTATGCAGAATTAAATGACTGTGTTAGTTGCCAGATTTTGAGAGAATTTGTTATGTAGCAATGGGAACGAAGAGAAATTTCAACAGTATGATTTTTTTTTTACTGTCCTCAGTCTGAGAATAAAAACTATTATTTAAATGTATATTCCCTTGATTACTAGTAAGATTAAATACATCTTTATATAAGTATTAACCAGTTGAATCTCTTTTTGCCTTTTTATTATTCTTTTCACAATTTCCCCTCAAAAGTCAATTCTCCTTTTGGATCTGTAAGAATTCTTTGTGTACCAAGGATGTTAAAAATTTTTTTCTGTCATGTGTTCCAAATATTTTGTTACCTTTTATTGTTGTTGTTTATGGTGTTATTAACTATGTATATTCTTTAAAGTCCAGCTTGAATATTTTCTAGTTCTTTCCAGTGAGCTCATGATATCGAGTCACTGTCTCTCTCACCCCAAGTTGATTATATTTATTCCACTTTTGTGGTGAAGTGCACATGTTGCCTCAACTACAAAACTTATCCCCTACTCCTTCTAATTTTTGTTAGAACTTTATCATCTTTAATGGATGGACCTGGAGAATGGAGATATATTTTAAAAAGTTGTATTTCAGTAAGGGTTATATTTATTTGTAATATTGAGTCTCTTAACAGAAAAGTGATTTAGTATCATCTGGAGAGTTCCAATATAGTAAAAAATTCAGTTGCTAAGAAAACAATCATTATGGAAATATGTCCAAGCAAAAATCCAGATGAGGTGTGGCTGTGATTTGGACTCTGACCAGCAGTGTCTGTGATGTTGTGGATGCGAGGAACAAATTCACATGGACTACAGAAGTCCTGTGGAGAAAAGGGACAGCTCAGCCACTCTCTGAGTGAGAGACAGGGCCCCAACCCCTGCCTGGACAGGCTTTTATTGCTTTTCTGGGAGGATTACTTCAAGGAAGGTCCTCATTTATTATGCACAGGTTTGCTTTAGGTGATAACCTTTTTCAGATATCAGGGGAAAGGATGTTGCTGATTACTTCTTATAGATAACAAAGGAAAGAATGTTGCAAATGCAAAGGGACAAGTGGCTGAAGTAGTTATACTCTATCCTTGGGAGGTTTAGCACAGACTTTAGGAAGTTACTTCAAAGATATGTATTAAACATTTTCTGCCTTAATTCAGGATGAGGAGTTTTAGCAAAAGCAGCCTAGATATAATGCAGGCCTGGTTCCCCATGGCAAAGTGGATCTGTGGGCCTGGCTCCTATATGTCGCCTTACACCTGCTGGTTTTCCAAACTAGAGCTGAGCTACATTTGCCACTGCCACATGGACCAGTTCCCTATATGGCTGATCTCTTGCTTATAAATGACAATATGGGGGACAGTCTAGATGCAAGGTGGGTGGAATAAGCATAATCACAATGTGGAAACAAAGGCTAAGTATAAAAGGCTCTATCAATAGTTAACATTTTAAGAAAGGCATTGGATAACTGAAGTAAGCCATGGGCCACCTAAAGGCCTGAATTATAGAGTTATGTAGTTCAATTCTGATACTGAAATTTGGGAGTATATTTTATAGTGAATATTGTTGGCTAAGATTAAAGCCATCTTAAATACCTCATGAGTTTTTCTTTAAATTATGGTCAAGTGCATCTTGTCAAGAATGATAGTCTCTGAGTCTGGCTGATTTATTTTTAGTTATATAAGAAAGCAAATATAGGCTCTGGCTGGTGTAGCTCAGTAGATTGAGCGTGGGCCTGCAAACCAGGGGATCATGGTTCGATTCCCAATCAGAGAACATGCCTGGGTTGCAGGCCAGTTTCCAGGAGGGGATGCACCAAAGGCAACCATACATTGATATTTCTCTCCCCTTCTCCTCCCCTTCCCCTCTAAAGATAAATTTTAAAAATCTTAAAAAAATAAAAATAAAAATAAGCATTCTTTTTTTTAAAAAAGCAGATATAGTTGAAAGAAACAGCACAATTTCTGTCTTCTAATAATGTTACAGGAAATGTAGGTGGTTAGACCTTTTGGTTGTAACAGCTAAGGGCCCATCTATTTACCTATTGTACACCAAATTCTCAGAGAAACTAGCTAAGTCAACAAACACAGGAGGAGACAGCAAATGTTACACGTGACGTAATCAGCAGCAGTAGCGTCAACTGCTGCCCAGAAGTCCATCTGATGTCTAAGGGTAATCCACCAGCATATCATATTCTTCTTGCATGATTTGGAATGTGATTGATATATAATTTTCCGATCTCTTTACACTAATGCAGCATTTGTTAATTTAAGGATGTTTTTGAAAATAGATAGAATAATTAAGTTACATCTGAAGACTCGAAACATGTGGTGTTCTTAGGAACCATGGTCAGAGGATTCCCAGGGCTTCTCATTTTAATAAAGGAGCTTTTAAAAAAAAATCAAGTATGATTTCTTTTACATAAAAATGTTTTTTCAAACAATGTTACTGGCTCCTAAAAGGTATAAGGTGGTATCTTGAGTGTTGCTTTGCATTTTTCTGATGGCTAATGATGTTGAGCATCTTTTCATAATCTTATTGGTCATTTTTATATAAAACATTTGTATATTTTCATTGGGGAAATGTCTACTCAGAACATATCTCCACTTTAAAACTTTGGGTTACTTGCTTTTTTTATTATTAAGTTGTGAGCATTCTTTGTATATCTAGATACAAGTCCTGTATCATATAGAAAATTTGAAAATATTTCTCATGTTTTGGGGGGTTGTTTTTTATTTTTCTTGATGGTATCCTTTGAAGCACAAAAATTTTGAGTGTTGAAGCCCAATTTATTTTTTCTTATTGTTGCTTATGCTTTGGTTTCATATCTAAGAAGTCTCTGATTAACCCAGGATCATGAATATTTAATTCTATATTTTCTTAATAATTGGGTAACCAGACTGTTTGGGAATAGCTAACCCACTTTCACCTCAAACACTTGGGAAACTCTCACTATCTGTCAGAAGTAATCCAAAAGTTGCGCCTGATCAAATTGCCTAAGGTCATTTTGGAACCCCTTTGAGCCATGGAATGGAGGCTTATTGAATAGCATAAATATAGAAACTCAAGATCCAGGGAAATCATTAACATAGTTTTGGGAGGAAATGAAAACTCAGAATATCCAGCTCATTTAGCCTGCCATCAAGTTAGTCCATAATACCCACAACAATGATGTGGACTGTGTGGCTATATCCCCGGTACAAACTCTCACAGTTCTTTTCTGCATATCCAGGTGAAAAAAAAACCCTAAAAACAAAACTAAACTAAACAAAAAAACATCAATGGTAACCTAGGGCTTAATTGAAGAGGTCGTAGGTCACCCAGCCTTGTTATGAGTGAAATTATCGTGGCTTTAACAAGTTACAACGGGGCGTTACAAATGAGTCCAATGAGTCTGAACCTTTCTGTTCCATGTGAGCTTAAGGGGCTTATGAAGTGAAATTACTCTCCTGCATAATTGATTAAAATCACTGCATTCCTGATCTTAATCTTTCCCCAGGTATCATACATGGAACCGTTGTTATGAATACTAACACTTATCAAATATGTTAAGCCTGCTGAGCACCACAGAGTAAACACAGGAGAGGCCGCACCAGTAACCTCCCTGAGCATGAGCCCCAGGGCGGTCTCTTCTCACTGCTTGCTCTAGCTGCCGTGTGGGGTGCACACTGCAGGGGTTCCTACTAGGTTAGACTGAGGTCAGTCACTCACTTATTTGCTACATAAGAGACTGTTTAGCTGGATCCTAGGAATCTGCAGATGTAGTGGGGTGGGGAAGGACATTACAGGCGTAGGACAATGCACACTAACATTATTGTCCAGCAGCTAATTCTCTACCTTTTTTTAAAATTAATTTTTCCATTTACCCACCTCCACCCAGCCCCCTAATTCTCTGCCTTTTTAAAGTCATCTTTTTTAATGATTACCGAGCATCAATTTGGTTGGGAGTATCCCAAGACGGTAGATTGAAATAAAGATAGGCTAACTGTCATTATACGACTTAAAATGTCAAGAGAGCAAGGTATACTGAAGGTTCCAAAAAGGACAGTTAGGCCATAAAATAATGTCACAATTTACATCTTTTCATATTGTGTATCATTAACAAATTATTGTAGGTATAGTTATTTTTAATACTATGTCCTTTAACCTTTATACTAGAGTTTGGTGACTAACATAACCATATTATGGTATTATAGTATTCTGGATTTGCTCACATACTTACCTCTACCAGTGTGTTTTATATTTTCAGGAGTGTTCATTTTGCGAGTTTTCTTCCATTTTATCTTGAATAAACTCCTTTCTGCATTTTTCATAAGAAAGGTATAGTGGGATGAACACTCTCTGCTTTTGACTATCTGGGAAAGTCTATTTCCCTTCCATTTCTATAAAAATCTTTACCTGGTAAAGTATTCTTAATTGGATGTTTTTTCTTTTGTCATTTTGAATACAGCATCCCACTGTGAGCTTTTTGCTCTGTGGAGTTTCTTTGCACATGAAGAATTTTATTTCTCTCGGTGCTTTTAAAATTCTCTTTGTCATTAAGATGTTTTGATTATAATATACTTTGGAAAAGACATTTTGGGGTTGAAATTTTGGGGAATCTTAGGAGCTTCATGAATGTAGATGACTCAGTCTTTCCTTAGGTTTGGGAAGTTCTCAGCCATTATGTTTTATGATAGCCTTTTAGCCCCTTTCCCTCTCTCTCCTCCTCCTGGAATGTTTATAATGGGCAGGTGGTTTCTCTCAAAGGCATTCCATAGTTCATGACCCTTTTCCATTCTTTCGTTGTTGTTGTTGTTACTCTTCGACTGCATAACTGCAAATAATCTGCCTTCTGCTTCAGTATTTCTTTCTTCTGCTTGATCCAGTATGTTGCTGATACCAGTATATGTTGCTGGTACCCTCTAATGCATTTTTCATTTCATTCATTGTATTCTTCAGCTCCAGAATTAATTGATTAATTTACTTATTATGTTTTCTATGTCTCTGTTAAACTTCTTTTTGTTTGGGTATTAAAAAAATACCCAATTTTGCCAAAAATATCCCTGATTTTTGTTGAATTGATTTTTTTCTCTGGTTACTTGTGGCTCACTGAGTTTCCTTAAAACAACTGTTTTGATTTTTTTTTATTAGGCAAATCACAGATCTTTGTTTCTTTGGGTTCAGTTACTAGGAAATTGTGCTCCTTTACTGGTGTTATGTTTCCTTGACTTTTCATCTTCCTTTAAGTCTTGGCTTTTTTTGTGTGTTTGCATTTGAAGAAATAGTCCCCATCCTCCAGTGTTTATGAATAGGCTTTCAGAGAGAAATATCTTCCTTCAGAACTTTTATAAATTTATATATATACTCCTCCATACTTTTTGTTCCCTTTTGGCAGAAAATTATCTAGATTTCATGTCTTCTCTTGATACTTCAAAGCCAGGCCAATTGCTGAGAGTCAGTAGTTTGCTCCCCCTGGGGTGGTGATGAATGCTCAGGTTTGTGTGCTTTCTCCCAAACCTGGAGAGTTGGGCCAGCTTTCTGCACATTCTCACTAGACATCTGCAAAGACTCACTCTCATTGTCTTTCAGGGTGTGCACAGGGAGCTGGCACAGAGCAGGGTAAGCTGTTTGTGGGTAAGTTGTATGGAGTGTTGGAAGTGCCTGTGGACCAGTAGTTTATGGATGGGCTTTCTAATAAGTCTGCATCCACTTGATGTCCTACAAGAGCCCTGGTTGCTCTTCTCCCAGCCGGTTTCTGTCCCCTCATTCTCACTGTCACACAGTGTACCTTAGTATCCTGGATGGGGTGAGAAAAAGTTGGGACTCGTCGGCAGCATCCCGCACAGCTGGGAAAGTTGAGTGTTTGCTCACATGCTCTCCCTTTCCCTATGGGAGAAATCATGAGCTGAAAAGGTCACTTTGGGCTCTGAACTGCGTCACTTTGGGGAGGGCCGCTTTGGGGAGGGATGGCATTAGTAAAGTGAAACCATTCTTTTTACCTTCTTCAGTGTATCCAATCTCATTATTATTTTGTTCCAATGGTGTGCTGGAACTTCTCTGCTGGACTCCTTAACTTCCATAGAAGCACTGTTATCCATGGGTGAATGTCAAAATTAGTGGTATTTGGGGACAGTGGGGGGCATGATAGTAAACTCTTACTTCTCCATTTTAATGACATTTCCTCACAAGTCTTAATATTACTCTTTCTCCAACATAAATGTAACATTGAAATTGCTTATGCTAATGAAATAACCTCTGGTGTTGACCCTGAGAGGGATGGAAGGCTGCCTTTGGGATATGGCCTCTTAGGTTAAATGTCGCCACCCTCTGCGGGAGTGTGCATTCGTGATTAGGGCAGCTGTGTGTCCTTGGAGGGAGGCTTTCACTCATACACCCTACACAAACCTGTAATAATTTAAAAGTGATTTACAAATATCATAACTAGGTGGGTTGGGGCTGAAAATATTGAAAATGTCGTTCATTTTCAATCGTCTTGTGGAGAGAACAGAAGTCTGTGAAGTTAACTTTGATCATAGGCTTTCTGTGGAAGAGGTCGCATCTGGCCTTGGGGCCATGGAGCTAAGTAAGATTAGAGCCAAGCTTTCAAGGTCACCCTCCAGCAGAAGAGAAGGACCCATGAACAAATGATTACAGTGTGGAAAGTATAAAACTAGAAAACATATGCATAGACCATTGGAGAAGTCAGAGAAGACTAAATCACCTACCTCACAGGGTGGATGAGGAAAGACTTCTTAGGAAAGGTGGAACCTAATTTCAGTTTTGGAGGCTGGGCAGGAGGAAAGGTGAGTCCAGATTGAGAGGCAAGGGGTCACTAGACAGCATGTGGTGTTGGCCAGACCAGTGTTGGTGCAGTGTTGCTGGGTCACGAAGCACCAGGGCATGTGAGGCTCAGGTTGGGTAGGTAGAGGCTGGGTGGAAAATGGCTTTGAGGCTCCACTAATGAACACAAGCAACTAGAAAAAAATAGTTCTGTTGTTTCACTTGAATCCTGAGGATGTTGTTAGATATACTGGCTTTGTTTACTGAGTGGTGGAGTGTTCTCTTATAAAAAGTAAAACTAACAAAATTAAAGAGAGTCCAGGATTCTAAATGGGACCATCCAATGGTAAAACCGAGAAGCAGGTGGAATTTGGCTCCGGAGGGCATACCATCAGTGTTTTCGGGGCCTTATGACACCTTCTCCAGGCTCTGGGCGGGTGATTTTACTTAGTTTTCTCCTCTGTGAAAGCTCAGGTTCCCATTCTCACCCACTTCCTTCTTCTTTACTGATTTTACCAACCAAGGTGTCGTTAAGAGTGGTTTGTTTTATCACATTAGTGAAATATTCCCAGAGTTCCTGCCAGAGAAAGTCTTGACTTTGGAAGAAGTACTTGGATATCCTGCTTGGAAACAGGGTGTAACCACACACCCATGCTCAGGAGACACAGAGTACTCAGAAAGCACTTACCATTAAGGAGAGGGGAGCCATTTGTTTTGTTCCAGAGAAAGAGAGAGCTGCATGAAGAATGAGAGAGAGGTAGAGGCCCTGAGAATGAAGAGTGGGGAGGGAGAGAAGGCAGTAGAAGGCTAGTTTGTGCTTTGTGGTGTCACCAAAAGCTTCAGTGGAAAGTCAACTGAACTCTCAAAATGTTAGGTAAATGGATCATATATGGACTTCTTTGTAAATCGTTGAGAAGTTTGAGAGTCACATGGAAACTGACATTGGAAAGGGAGGGAAGGTTTAGCTAGTAGTCATGATGCAGATGAGGGTGCGAGGGCCCCAGCCCTTTGAGTATTAGTAGTAATGTTCAGGAGAACATATTAACTTTCTTCTGGCTGCAATAAAGGTTTAAGGAGAGTTGGGGTGGAGAGAATTCTCATTTAACATCTGAACTGCAGTTACATTTGAAACATTCCTTCCTGGAAATAATATATCAAACAAAAGAATAACTATACAGTTGAGAATATCAAGTTATCATCTGAGGAAATGTGTTGAGGGTCAGGCCAGCCCTTTATAACTCCTCTTTTCAAAACTCAGCCTAACAGGCAGAACATGCATTTCCAACTCATTAAGTCCAACCTAAGGCAAAGTACTTGAACTGGACCCTCAGGTTAAATTTGCTTCTGGGGATTTTATTTTATCTCTGTACTCCACAAGAAACCTATGAAAGACAGCTATCTTCTTTCCTGTGCTGTCCAAATGGTGTGACCTTGAACCTCTGCCTTCCTAGGACAGAGATTCACAAGTTAGGTGAAAACGCCCCTTTACGGTGTTTCTTCTCTACCTACTCTCTCCTGCATTGCAAGTGATCAGCCAGTTACCTGTGCCTGCTAGGAGCTCTGAAAAGGTGGTTTCTTCAAGAATGAAGAAACTCTCATTTCATATACCTCTCTCACACACACACACACACACACACACACACACACACACACACACAGGACTCACTGGGGAAAGAGGTAAGGAAACAATAGACCATCCTTTCTGATTCTCTCGGTTGTACCTACTGCTTTCAAATGATGAATGATGAAACTAGAGAGAAAAAAGAAGAAGAGAACTGAGACTCCCAGGTCCTGAGAGGTATAAAAAAATACACTTCTATTCTTTCCTCTGACTGAGGAATCTTGCTGGCTGACTTATAACTGGGACAAGAGACTTCTTTTAGGCCTTTTTATGCAGTGCCCCAGGTTTTCTTGTAGTTAAGTGGGACATGTTAACTTACGTGGTGGCAAGCAGAGGGTTTAAATTCAAATTTGTGGAAGTAAATGAGTACAAAGTCATTATGCGAATGGCAGTTGTTAAAATACAGTTTATAAAGTAGCTTAGTTTTGGACCATGTTGCTTTAATATTATAAGCATTAATCAAGCTCTGAGAAGTTTGTCAGAAGCAGTCCTAATGAAATCATATTTATCATCATGGGACTTGACATGTGTTAGAATAGCCAGGAAATTAGGACAACAATTACCAAAGTGCATTAACAATTTACTAAGCACTCACTATTATGCCAAAATTTTTTTTACTTTATGAAGAAATAGGATATATTGGATCCTGTGTTCACAAAATTTGAATTTTAGTAATGGAGAAGAATGTGAAATGCAAACCAAATGAATACATGTGTGTGGCATTTTTATCTGAAAGGAATCCTTTTCAGAAGGGTGAGATTCTCAGGGAAAGAGGGGATTGGCACTGATCTGGATTTGGGAAACAGAAGGGAGTATGGGCTGAGGAAATAGCCCGGAGAGTTGGTAGGACAAGGGCAGCCAGGCACCCTGCAGAGGAAGGTATGGCTGCGGGAGCGGAGGGTGATGAATTGGATGGTGGGAGCATCAGGTTCAGAGGGGCCTTAGATTCAGGGGCCTTCAGATTCGACTGTGGCAGGATGTCGGTGCCATTGAAGGTTTTTGAATAAGAATTTAGCTTGATCAAATTGTTGGGAAGTCCTGCTTTCTCTTCCACACACTCAATACGCTCTATAGATATTTGATAATTCTGGCGATGGGCATCACAGATTCAATGAACCTAGTCTCTGGTGTTAACTTTACATTTGTACACTTGAGGAGTGAGGGTATCTGGGTTAACGGAATCTCTGACCCCCAAACTCTCTCTTTCTCGTGTACTTTCAAACTCACTTCAGTTCTGCAGGAAATTTCTCTATGTGCACGTGCAGTTGTCACACAACAAGAAGCAGGTCTCCATTTGCTGAGGGAAGACCTGGCGCAGGGAGGTTCACAGGCTGAGTCCGGGATGCTTGCTGTACATGTTGTCTGGAGCTGGGGCTTAGAGGATTTTCCATCTTTTAAAATAAACTACTTAGAAATATCAAAGCTGATTTCTCTGGTTAACACCCTTGTTGACCTAGCTGGCCTATACTCCAAAGAGAGAGATGTTTTAAGTCCTAAAGGTTGTCGTTTCCTGATTCCAAACCAGGGGCACTGAGTCATGTTCCAATTTATTTTCAAGTCTTGCCTTGAATTCATAGCTACTGGCCCTGGAGCAGCTTCATAGAGAGACAAGGCTTCAGGAAGAGCATCTCACTCTGAGTCTTCGAGTGGCGTGCTCCTCCTCAAATCTACATACCCTCCTCCACCGTCTGCCTGAGCTGAAAACAGAAAATGTGGATTTGGGTTCAGTTTAACAGTGTTTAAATTTCCTGTAGGCTCAGAGAACGGCTGTACTGTGAAGATTCTTTCTTAGTCAACCTCCCTTCCAAGCTCTCCCTGTGTTGGAAGCATCGCAGGCAGGGAGGAGGCTGATGGCTCTGTCTCTGGGAGACTTCTCCATGTCTTGAGTCAGAGACCCTATTTTTCTGCTTGGGTTTGAAATTGCAAATCCTTTTCAGTCTTTAGTCAGGCTGCTGCTTTGTTCTAGGGAGTGAATTGTCTAGAACTGGATGCAACCCCCATTGTTTTGTTGGTTTTTTGTTTGTTTTAGGATGAATGTCCCTGGAAGAGGGAACAGTTTCCTTTTTAGCAAAATTTTCTATAGCTCTGATAAGAAGAAACTTTAGTGTTTCCTTCACTGAAACAACCCAATTAAAAAAAAACTTTATTTGGTTATTTTTTCTCCTGGCACAGTAGTGAGCTATTATGCTATAGTTCTCAGCTTTGAAAGAGCGCCACGTTTTTGTCAAAGGGAAGATTTATACCACTATCTTACAGGGATTCATCTGGCCCAGGAGTCATTCAGGAGTAATTTACTCAATTAGCAACACTGGCAGTTAATTGCTTATGCGTTGGAGTCGGAGAAGGGAAATTTAAACTCTAACAATTTTACTTCTTAGGATGACATTATATACATTGAACTTTAATAGCTTTATTATTGCTCTATTATGAATCTTATTACTGGTTGCAGAATCATGTGTCATGGTTATTAGCATAGCATTTATTCTTTGAAAATAGATATTATTGATACAAACACAGCTAATAAATATAGAATTTGGTAATAACACTAAATGAATGGAAATTTAGTGACTATCTGTTGATTAGACTGCTCCTAAATAATTCTTATTAAATTTAATGAAATCAGTGAGCAGCCTTTAGAATCTATCAGTACATTTTCTTTGAAAAGACTTTACTACTGAATATGAATATATATTCAATGTGACACAGTCTTACAAAATAAAAATCTCATCAGGATAGACAAAATAATGAAGATGATGAAGAAAATAATGGGACTGTGAAGAAGCTTCTGGATTGTTTCAGCATGCATGATGACACAATGTTCTCTGCCCCTGAGGAGCTGTGGGACTTTGCATGAGCCGTCTTACCTCTCTGAGTCCCACTCTGTTGTCGGGAGGGCTCAGTCATTCAGCCAATGGGCTGAGGATGTGGTGGTGAAGAAGGGAGGTACAGTGCATGTTCTCAAGGAGACAACATTGCTAGAGGGCAAGACAGAGGAGAAAATGAGCAAGGTGATTTTAGATGGTAATGAGTCTGTGAGGATCATAAAAGAGAGTAATGTGTCAGATAGTGACTAAAAAATACTTTTATGATAGAACGATCAGGGAAGACTTCTATGGCACAGTGACATTTGAGCAGAGGCCCAAATGAGAAGGAGGAGCCAAGCTGTGTGAGAGCTGGGGGAGAGGCATATGGAACAGCAAGAGAGAAGGCCCCATCCCATGGCCAGAGCACACGTGGCTTGTTCAGAAACAGCAGGAAGGAGGTCTGTGTGCACAGTGAGGAAGGGACAAAAAGGGGAGAGGGCGTAGAGGCCAGACTGGGGCAGTGGTTGACTGTGTAAGGTCTCAAAGGCCATGCTAAGGATTTGATTCTGTGTGTGTGAGAAGCCATTGGACTGTTTTAAACAGATGAACATTAGTGGATTAAGTTTTATGTAAAAGCAGCTGACCGCGGAAGGGGCACGAATGCAGGCAGGAAGACTGCTGGGAAGTGGTGGACTCAAACTCCAATCAGCATGCCTTTATCTTTGAGGGGACAGAACTTCTCTCCAAAAAAAGCAGTGCTCTAATCCACTGGCATCACATTACAAATTCTTAGGGGATCATTGCACATCTCGAAGACTAGCCATTGATTGCCTCCTGCTAAGAATGGACAGTCTTTACAAGTTTCCTTAGCCTCCGATACTATTTTTCAGTGTTTTCTAAAAAGAAGCTATTTACACGTTTTCCCCACATATCCAGGTTACCATGAAAACCAAAGAAAAATGAAACATTAAGTAAGTTGGTTTAAAGTTCTCTCTGTTCTGTTGCTTGATTCTTCTATTAATACATAGACCATGACTACTATTGTGTGTGTGTGATATCATAGTAACATCATTTTTGAGGGCTTAAATAATTTTTCAACAATTTCTTCACCTCTGACACTCAAATATTTTGCTATCTCTTTTGCTAATAGCCCATTTTAGAAGTAGAAGATATTCAAAAGTCGGGTAGACCCATGGTGGGTATGCCTCAGTTGGTTGGAGCATCACCCCATAAACCAAAATTTTGCGGATTCAATTCCTGGTCAGAGCACATGCTTAGGTTGTGGGTTTTGTCTGCGGTCAGGGTGCATATGGGAGACAGCCGATGGATATTTCTCATCTCTCTCTCTTCCTCTCCATTCCTCTCCCTTCCCCATCTCTAAAATCTATAAGCATGTCCTTGAGTGAGAATTTTATAAAAAGTCAGGTGTAAAGAACACCTCAGGTACTTAAAGTTAAATAAAAACATTTTTACTATATTTCTCCCTTTTAAACACACTAAATAAAAGAAATGACAAATAGACAAAGTGACAACCAAAAACTTGAATAAAATATAGAGAATTAAAAAAAAATGGAAACCCCAAACATAAGGTATAAAAATGACCTGTCAGACAGAGTGCCTTGTGGATGCAGGGAGAGGAGCAATACCATACAGCTCCTCTAAAACCAGGGTTTCTGGTGGCCTGCAAACCCTGAACAGGGCTGAACTTAAGGCAGTAGGGGATAGGGAACAGGGAGGGCCAAGTCCATGGCATGCCCATCTAAAGAAGACAGCTGCAGCTTGGATCTAGCCACTTTTTGCCCTGCAGAAATAGTGCCATTGAGGATCGCCAGATCATCTAATTTTTTAAAAAAAGACGGAAAGATGGATTTTTATAAGAAATGTTTCTATCTTTCCAAAACTATGTGGGCCAAACAAAATTATCTGCCAGCTGGATTCCGTCTGTGGGCTGCTAGTCTGTGAACTCTGCTCCAAAAGGAAGTGGCGCGATTCTCCAAGGCCCGTCTAATGATCCTTCCATTAGATGGATGGGGTCTAGAAGTAGGAGTGTCCCTAGAGAAACCTAATTCTACATTATAACAAGGTGGGAAGGCAGGGTTGCTTATGGCTAGGCTTCTGGGCAAGGGAATTACATTGGATGAGGAACGCAAGAGGAAGCCATAGGGCTGATACAGTTTCTGGAACTTTCAGGGCTTCACCGTGAGCTTCCCTGACTCCCAGAGAGTGAACACTGTGGGGAGAGGTGGCTCATGGCAGAAGACTCGTCCAATTTAGTTGAGTGTAACAAACCCAAAGAAAAGCTGGCACTGCTTGGGCTCCTTCGCCTCGCCCTTCCCCTCCTGCTTTTTAGCAATAGTTGGCCTGGACAGGGCTGCCGCAGAGATGATTAATAACCAGAAGGAAGCAGCATGGCATCTATGCATCAGTGCAGCGAATATGAGCAGGAAACCAGCGCATGTTTATGCCCACGGTAAACAGAAGAAAAGGGAGGAACAGCGCGCCTTACACTGGGAATCCTGCTAGATAGTAAGAAAATGTGATCAGATGCTTTTCTATAGTTCCAGAGAAATAAAGGATGACAGATAGTCTTTAAAACAAAGCTTGAGGAGGAACTATAAAACATCAAAGAAAAATACAATAACACAGGACAGACATGGGGCTATATATTCTCTTCAGAAATCAGTAACTCAAGCATTCACTTCTCTGAGGATAATGTTCTTTCCTTCTAGTTGTTCACTGTTCCCACAGTGACTGATCTGGGACTCACAAACAACTCCACCTATGGTTGTGTCTACTTTCTTCCCATCCGTCTCTTTTTTTCCTTCCTCTTTAGTTGGCTTAGATTTTGCAGGCCAGTGTTTCAATAACACTCTCATTTGGGGTTAAGTTTACTTTGTTTACTTGTGGTTTGGGTATGTCAACCTCACCCATTTTCTCAGAAAACATAAACTATTGATAATATTTTCTTTTTTTCCCTGTATACAGTATTCCACCTCTCCCTCTCAACAGGAGTTGATCATCCTTAAAAAATGCTCAATTTCTTAAAACCAAAAATATAGTCCTGGCCGGTGTAGCTCAGTGGATTGAGTGTGGGCCTGCAAACAAGAGGATCACGGTTTGATTCCCAGTCAGGGCACATGCCTGGGTTGCAGGCCAGTTCCCAGCAGGGGACTCACAAGAGGCAAACATACACTGATATTTCTCTCCCTTTCTCATTCCCTTCCATTCTAAAGATAAATAAATAAAATCTTTAAAAAAACAATAAAAAACCCAAAAATATAACCCCAACCACAAAAATGCTTGTGTCCATACTCGTCTCTAGTTACCGAATTTCTTCCCTTTTTTACTGCCATGCAGTTTGCTCTCTCCCTTTCCTCAGCTGCCTTGCTGCTTAACTCTGTCCACATTGCCTCACCTCAGCACCAGATTACTTCTGCTAAACGAGCAATGACCCCTATGCTGCCCCATCCTGGTGACCGTTTTCAGTCAACTTGTCCTCTCCATTGCATTCAACACTGCTGAGTCCATGAACCACTGAAACTCTCTCTTTTCTTGGCTTCTAGGGCTCCTCGTGTCTTGTTGCCCAGCCTTTCTGCTTTCTTCTCATTCATGTGTCTCATAGGGGCGCTGCTCACTGAAGCTCTTCACCGCTGGCTCATAGGCTTTTTCTTCTGCTTGGAGTCCATCCTTTCTCCACAGCTGGTTGCAGCAATAGCCACCATATAAGTGGATACTCTCCTACTCCACGTCCCCAGCCCACCTCCACCGTGCACCCCACGCTGGGGTCATCCAAATGGCCTCCTCCCAGAGCCACGGTTTCTCCCAGCACAGGCCTTTTACATGCTTCTAAAAAAACCTGGCTGTGGCAGCGCTTCTCAAACTATCTGTGATGAAAGACCAGTTGTTTTTTAATTTTCTAATCCATCACAGACTGATACTTTTATAAGCACAATAAAAGTAAAATACTAGAAAAATAAAATGAATAAAAGAGGCATAAAATACAAGCCTCACTTGTGTTAGACTTGAGAGATATAAAATGACTGTCAAATTGATCTAAAAACTTGTAAATGCTTATGCTAATTATTGTTCTAATGTTGTAGAAATGATAATAAGTAGTTCCAAGACTGGAACCCATCCGAAGACCTTGGTCTGAGTAGAACTCTTTGCCTCATGTACCCATCAGATAGTAACTCAAAAGTCTCTAATTTAGGAAAGCCTTTCCTGGTCTCCATAAGTCACTGACACCAAATATTTATTCTTAAAGCCCACAGGCCTCTCCCATGATTACATTTGAAATCTTTGTATCCTGCAGGTAAGCTGCACAATGGCAGGAAGTGGGTCTTCTATGCACTATTGTGTTCTTGGCACATAGTGGGCCCTCAAAGTTACCTCTTCATTGTGTGAAGAGGACAAGTATGCACAGAGTTAGGTGAATACAGAGGCAATAGATGATTCTGCCCAAAGATTTCAGGCAAACTGACATTTGAATAAAGGTTCCTGGTGCAGATGGTGGGAAAGAGCATTTAGATGAAGGTATTGGTGTATACAAAAGCACAGATCACAAAAGTACTGATCTTGTTTGGGGAAGGGTGAGTATTGTGGGGTGCTTAGAGCAGGAAGTGTGCTGGCACATCGGAGTGTGAGGATAAAGATGAGAAGATAGACTATGAGTTGTTAAGATCCTCAGATGCCACCCTAGAGTTTAGCTTTTACCACTTTTAGATTGAACATCATTCTGCCTATCTAATAATACAAAGTCATGGGATAATGGATAGCAGTAGAATACAGTGAATTTGACTTTTTCTAAGGTAATTGGTGGTGATGTGGAGGTGAGATTGGAAGGGTCAAGGTGGGAGGTTCTTGGAACAGTTGCCTCATGAGTACTTGAGTGCCAGGGTGATGGGAAGGGGGAGGTGGGCTGGGGAGGTATTTAGAACATGGCGACTCCACACCAAGGCTCCCAAAGTCTTGGGAATCCTCGAATGAGGAGGGAACGCTCTGTATACATACTTCCTGCGATGGCAGCATTGTGAGTTTCTGCTTTATTGTTCCAGCTCCCTGACCATGGTACCCCTGGCTTTGTCCAAGTGTAGAAGTGAGTTCTTAGAGTATAACTTTCTTTTTTTTTTAATTTTATTTGATTTTATTGATTATGCCATTACAGTTGTTCTATTCCCCCCTTCATTCCCCTCTACCTTGCACCTCTTGCCCCCACCATTCCCCCCTTTAGTTTATGACCATGTGTCTCAAGTTCTTTAGATTCTATATTTCTCATACTATTCTTGCCCTCCCCCCTGTATATTTTCTACCTACCGTCTATACTACTTATTTTCTGTACCTTCTCCCCCCTTCTCCTTCTCCCCTGTTGCTAACCCTCCGTGTGATCTTCATTTCTATGTTTCTGCTCCTGATCTAGCTGTCCTCTTAGTTTGCTTTGGTTTTAGGTGTGGTTGTTAATAACTGTGAGTTTGCTGTCCTTTCACTGTTCATATTTTTTATCTTCTTTTTCTTAGGTAAGTCCCTTTAACATTTCCTATAATAAGGGCTTGGTGATGATGAACTCCTTGAATTTGACATTATCTGAGAAGCACTTTATCTGTCCTTCCATTCTAAATGAAAGCTTTGCTGGATAAATCAATCTTGGATGTAGATCCTTGCCTTTCATGACTTGGAATACTTCTTTCCAGCCCCTTCTTGCCTGTAAGGTCTCTTTGAAGAAATCCGCTGCCAGACAGTCTGATGGGAAGTCCTTTGTAGGCGACTGTCCCCTTATCTCTTGCTGCTTCTAGAATTCTCTCCTTCATTTTAATCTTGGCTAATGTAATTATGATGTGCCTTGGTGTGTTCCTCTTTGGGTCCACCTTCTTTGGGACTCTCTGAGCTTCCTGGATTCCCTGGAAGTCTATTTCCTTTGGCAGATTGGGGAAATTCTCCTTTATTATTTGTTCAAATAAGTTTTCCACTGGTGGCTTTTCCTCTTCCCCTTCTGGTACCCCTATAATTCAGATGTTGGAGCGTTTAAAGATGTCCTGGAGGTTCCATAGCCTCTCCTCATTTTTTCGAATTCTTGTTTCTTCATTCTTTTCTGTTTGGTCATTTTTTCCTTCCTTCTGGTCCACTCCCTTGATTTGAGTCCCAGTTTCCTTTCCATCACTATTGGTCTCCTGTGCAATTCTCTTCATTTCACTTAGTTTAGCCTTCATATGTTCCTCTAATTTGTGACTAAAATCAACCAGTTCTGTGAGCATTCTGATCACCAGTGTTTTGAACTGTGCATCTGAAAGTTTGGCTATTTCTTGGTCGCTTAGAGTTATGGGCTCTGGGGCTTTGAGATCTTCTTGAGCCAATTTTGGTCTGTTCACACCCGTTAAGTATGAGGAGCGGAGCCTTAGATGTTCACCAGGGCAGGGCCGCCCATGTCACTGGGTTGTGATGCTGTATGTGGGGGCAGGGGTCAGAGCGGGGCAATAGCAGCCCCCTCTGCCGCTTCCCGCTGCTGGGGCCTGCACATTCCTCCTCACTGCTCACTCCTTCGTGGGTCTATCTGGGAGAGAATGTGTGACTGCGGTTAGCCTGCCGCCCTGCGCCCTCAGTGGGTCTGCGCATCGCTCACTGGGTCTGCTTGTTGCAACCCCACGCTTGGGATCTGTGCACCTGAGTCTGTCTGACTGAGTTTTCCTGTACAACCCCGCTCTGCCAGCTGCTGGCTTCACCCCTCTTACCGATCCGGCTGAAGAATTTGTTGTTATCAGACTTCCGAAAAGTTCAGTTTCCTGTGTTCTGGCTGTGTTTTCTGTTGCTAAAATTTTGTTGTCTCTAAACTTGGTTGTGTGAGAAGGCACAGCCTCTCTACCTATGCCTCCATCTTGGCGGAAGTTGAGAGTCTTTGTTCAGAGTATAACTTTCTTAAGCCCCATAACCATAGTGCTAGTACAATTCCCCATCTGATTAGAAATAATGATAATAGTTATGCTCCATCCTCTGGATGTGATGTGCATTGTTATCAAAGACCATTTCCTCTAAATAAAAATAGGCAGTGGTAAAAGTGGTCTCTTATGCCTGGATGATAATTGGATAGTTTTACTTTGATCTATGATTCCACAGCCTCTAAAGTGTCAGCATCAGAGCTGAAATACTGTACCTCCCAGATTTTGGCCAAGCTGTCTCATATCCCCCAAAATCCCATCTCAGCTTGGTCAGTCATTCCATGCTGACAAGTTCTCCGGGAGAACTTGTGGTGCCTTTCACCAGCCACGGGGCCCCCGGACCAGAGCCAAGATATCACCACGAGAGGCAGACTGGAGGGAGCCAGGGTGAACTGGGAATCTTGAACCTTTACATGCTGCATTCTTGAGCACTCACAGGTGGTTAATAATGCCTGCCTCCAGTGCAAGTTTCAGGGTGAGTTATCACTCCCTTTGGATTCTTTATTTCAGCTGCTTTTTCCTATTAAAAATTGCCTCATACTCTCTTCACGTGTTTGGGAAGGTGTACTTCACACATAAATATCCTCACCATGATGATCTTCATGGACATTCTGTATAAATAACACTACATCCTTTGACATACTATGATGTACTGATTTTTTTAAAGAAAGAACTGGTATTCTAACTCCCATGTTTAATACCTTTCCTGGGAGCTGGAAGAAATGGGCTGAAGCTAAGGCAGAAACATTTTTATCTTCAGAGGAAATTGTTGTGGAAAAAATGGACAGGAACAGATGAGCTGGTTCAGCCTGGAGTGGCAGGGAAGCATTTACACTGTCTCGCCTAAGTGATGTTCACCACTTCCTGTGGACTTCTGTCTCCTGGTGGAATCAAACCTGAGTCTGCCTCACTAAGTGGGAACTGCCAGGTAGTAAGATGATGAGGTAAAGGTGGGGAGAGTGAGGGAGAAACCCTAGGGGTCCTGAAGGGAAAGTAGTGTCTCTAACTCTTATTTTCACTACGTGGATTTCTGTTGCCTAGAAGGAGCTTACACTGGGTTCTTCCTGCTGTTGCCCCAGAGGACCCTTTAGTTTCTTTCCCCAGATTTCCCTAGCAGCTGAGGCCTTTCCTTTGGTGCCCTACTGCTTCCAGATGGAAACCAACCCTGAAGAGTAAATCAAGAAGCTTCTCCAGCCTTGGGAGGCAGCAGAACTGCCCTTTGTTTTACCTCAAGAAAGTCAGCAGATTGTGTCCTGGTGGCTTTGCTGTGGACTCTCACTGTGGTCTGGGGAAAGTCATGGGTAGAAGGAGCAGATCCTGTTCTCCATAGCGGCAGTTATACTGATGCATTTGTCAGCTGCAGAGGAGGGTTCTGGGAGTGGAGGCAGGCAGTGCTCACAGGTATCAAAAAGTCACCGCTGCCTCCGTGCATGCTGCAGGGAAGTATCCCAACTTCTCATTTAGCCAATCCAAGTTAAATCATCCTATTCATAAAGTAGCATTTTATATACAAGTTTGGACAAGAATATCATGAGGACTCTAGACTCAGTAAAATAAAGTCCAACCTTTTGGTCGGGGGATAGTTTGTCCAAAGCAAGCAACATTAAATGTCTCTATCTCTATCAGGAAAGGCTGAGTCAAGTTCTCTGTCTCCAGTCATTTTCCTTGGGAACCTGGCAGTCGGGTTATCTCAGAACACAGTGTAGGAGTAAATAATCTCTTCCTCTGTGGTCCCATGAAACTTGGCCATTGTGTTCATGTGACACTTATCACATTGTACGATTATATCTCATTCTCCAGCTGGAGCTGCTGGTTAGTTATCTTTATGTGCACACATGAAGCAAGGCCTGGAATTTGCATTCTGTGAGCACTTGTGGAATTGGTTTAATGATGCCAACTGCTCTTGAAGGCCCCATGAGGGATCTCAGGACTGTCTACATGGGAGGGGGTCATGAAGACTCTATCTGGAAGTTGGATCACTCAAACCCTGATGACACTTTCTGAGCTGACATGAATCATATTCAAGTGCCCTGTTTGGAAGCATCTACAAGGTTCTCTCCTAGGCACTCAGATCCCACACTATAATCCAATCCAATGTGTATTTGCGTGCCCAGGAAAAAAATGAGTTTATCAAAGTTTTATGGCTGGTCTAACTAACTTGGGGATATGGATCCCAGGAGTTATATGACACAGGTAATATTCATTTGGTGGTCTTTGCATCTAGAGTTAACGCAACTGACTATCATGGATTATCACATTGATTCTCATTCATTTGCTTATTTGTGTGATTATTGTTATTAATGTTAGCCTCCCAGAATAGCATGGATACTCCATGAGAGTAAAAACCGTGTCACTTTCTGCTCACTGTTGTTTCACACAATGCCAACAGATAGTAGTCATTCAATAACTATTTGGGGAGAAAGAGAAGGGAAGAAAGACATGCGATAGCCTGCTTTGGCTCAAATCTTTGTTTGTTTTTGCTACTGCCTGTTTTCCAGTCCAACCACTTGATGTGCTCTTGTGTTACAGAATTCCACAGGCATTACTTGTACTTAAAAGATTTTTTCCTGTTATTCTCTATTCACCAGATATATATATATATATATATATATATATATCACTGACGTAATTCCTTTGATCTCCTTTAATGCAACAAGGTAGAGTTGAATTTCAGACTTTCACTTAATTAAAAATAAGGAGGAGACCATGACTTTCCAACACAGTGATTTAATTTGTTCATCTAGATAAGTAGACAGATGTCTAATGTGATATCATTACATAAAGATGCTCTCATTGCTATTTCAGTTAGGAAACTCTCCACTGTGTAGCACCCTTCTATGGCTCATTGCGGGACATTTAGCAAAACTGGCTGACAGTCATTAGATGCCAGCAGTACCTCTCAATCATTGTGAGCACTAATGGAAGTTCCTCGTGTATTTCATATTTCTAGTAGCCTCTGAGTGGGAGGAGCACAGTGCTGTGCTAGGTTAGGAGCCACTAGGGGGTGATTCTACAAGAGATGAAGATGCTTACAGGGAATAAGAAGCATAATTGATAGGCACAAAATAGACAGGGGGAGGTTATGAATAGTATGGGAAATAGAGAAGCCAAAGAACTTATATGTACAACCCATGGGCATGAACTAAGGGGGCAAATGCTGGAGGGTGGATGGGTGCAGGGTAGATGGTGAATAAAGGAGAGAAAAAATTGGGACAACTGTAATAGCATAATCAATAAAGTATACTTAAGAAAAGAGATGAAGATGCTTTTGCTTCCTCTGGATGAGTTGCAGAAGAATTTAGTGACATCTTTTGGAAACTACATTTGTCATTCCTCATGTATGATTTGCTTCAATTAACTCAAGGCCATATTATAGGGCAGGAAATTCTCTCACTGGATTTTAAATGCTGAATACTACAGTTCCATCCCAATAAGCAAATGTCCTAATTTTTGGACTTAGTGCTTTCAAGCATTAACAATTTACTGATAGAGATTAATGATGGTACATTTGCAATACTCTTATCTTCTCTGGCTGTAACCTAGCTTTGATTTCAATTAAATGCATCTAAGTGGCTAGATCTAATGGTGGCAATCGATAAAAGTAGTTTTACTTGCAGCTTTGAGCTTTTCTGTCACCTGAATAAAATGACTCTCCCTGTCCCTTCACCAGCAGAAGAGAATGTGTATTTGGTTGGTTGTTCGGTTGATTGGTCAAGGGAAGAAATGGAGAGAAGTAGTAGAGAACATCATTGGTGAAGATTAAATCTCATCTCTGGCATTTATAGTTGCTCAAGTACCTAACAAACAAGAAAAAGGGAGAGGTACACTCTCAGAACTGGCCTTGGATTCTGCAGTAGTGTGTCACTCTGGCCCCTCCAGAGAGGCCTCCTGACATCCTGGCAGGGTCAGACTGGTCAGAACTCCCACCTCCTGAGGTGGCCCAGAGTGTCTTACGCCCAGGCACCAGGCAGCTTGACCTTGTGATGCAACCTTTGGTTTAAGAAAATAAGGGAAGAAATGATGCTTTTTCTCATAGGTGGAGATTGTTTTTCTAGCAGTATTTTATTATTAACCGTAAGTTCTAGATTGGTCTAAATAGATATTAGTTTAAATAGATATTTCTATGTGCTATTTTTGAAGAAAATATTATTTTAATATTACTTTTTAATTTTATAAATGTAAAGCACACAACAATAATTCTGACAACACCAGTAGTAATTCGATAAGAAATAACTAACACCAAACTCAGTATTTTCTTTGAGGGAAGACAATTCCTCATCCCTTTAGCATGTTCTCTGCATATGTAAGCACTTGGGTATATAATGGTTCATGGCAAGCACACAGGGTAGTGAGAAAGGGTGGGGCTCTGAGTCTAGCTGTCCAATGACCTGGGCTCCCATTCTGGCTTCACGATTTACCAGCTGTGAGACTGGGCAAAGTCTATTTGCTTTCCCCATCTCAAAAATGGGAGTAGTAAGAGCAGCTACATTACAGAGCTTTTGTAATGACCAGATGAACTAATATGTGTGAATTTCTCAGAATGTAAGTATTAGTTATTTTTGGTTTACAGTCTTTTCTATACCTTTCCCTAGTGGGTAATGCATCCTTTTGCTTTTCTCTCACTCCTTTTCTATTGTGACTTCCCCTTCCCTCCCATAAACAACCTTCAGGACATCATGAAATTAGGAAGTCATGCGGTTTCTTCATCATCCTCTAACCTTGGAGTGCCTTGGCCTCCAGGCAGTACAGCCTTCTGCAGGGGACACACCCGCCTTTCTGGCCCTCACTGACCCCCTACCCTTCTTGATTTTCCCTCACTCTTCAGAGGCCCTGGTTTAGTCATTGGCCCCACATTGGGAAGCTGATATAAGATGATGACACCATGAGTTCCCATATTCTAAGGTCTTTGCATTCCGTCCTTGAATACCAGGAGAGTCGACACCGTGAGTGAGTGAAACGAACCCCCGTGGTGGAATTTCAGACATCACGTCACAGCAGCTGTGAGGATTGTTTTTAGTGGGTGCTTTCTTTGCATCCCTCAGAATATACTGCACAGACAGCTCCCAGTACTCACCTTTCCCTTATGCTTTGAATGGTAAATGAGGCAGAAAGAAAACCTGGTTCCTTTAAGGGAAGGTGATAATACTGTTAATAAATATTTAGCCTTTCTCTCTTGGACATGGCTAAATCCAGCTTCAGAAGTCAGTCAAACTGTTCATAAATAGGATACTTGCTTTTTCCTTGAGAAGCAGTGTGAGGAATGAAAACATAAACCAAATTAGAAGTTTAATTTATAATTTACTGAGTAGCGAGGGAATACAGTTTGTCCATAAAAGAACTTAATGTTAATTCAGGATAAATTATTCCAGTCACCTCCTAAAAAGTTAACCTTAGAAAATGGGAGAGTAGAATGAACCAGGTGCTCCAATAGTGTCTTCTGGAGGGTCGGTAATGTTTTTCCTCTGTCTTTCTAAAGGATCATACAGTTTGATAAAAAGTACTAAGTTTTGAGTTTGCTTTAATAGGGTGCTCTTTGTGGAATGATGTTGACTTTTTTTTTTCTGTTTACTACTAACTGAAGCTATGGAATGTGAAGTGTTGGATGTTTTGGTAGATGGTTTCCAAAAGTAACGGTCCACAGTTCTGTCTCTCTATGTGAATGCTTCTCTCACATCAGACGGTAAAGCCTGGACCCTTGAACATGAGCTGGCCTTGCAACTCACCTTGACCAATAGAGTGTATCACAAGTAATGTTTTGCAATTTCTGAGCTGAGGTTATAAGATAACTGGGAGCTCTTACTCACCTTCTCTTGCGCTCCAGTTGCCCTGCTGGGCAGAAGTCCAGACTAGACTGAACAGCGGTGTGAGAGGCCTGGAGGACAGAGGGTCCCTTAAATACTCCAGTTCAGGTGAATCCTCAGTTGAATGCAGCCACAAGTGGCCTCAGTTTTACAACATGGAGCAGAAGAATGGCACAGCAGGGACCAGCCAAGTCACCAAATTGTGAGCAGTGATAAATCATTGATTTACACCTCTAAGTTTTGGGGTGGTTGGTAATGAAGTATTAGCTAACTAAACAGGGTTTGATCTTCCCTGATTCCCTGCACTTCTGATGTCTGAACTGAATCACAGGTCTTTTAGACCGAGGGTCTGGAAGGGCCCAGACAAAAGGTAACCTGAGAAAGGTGGCAGTGGGCCAGTAATCCCACAGGAACAGGCTACCTCTCAGGTCACCTTCCAGGGAGTCAGAGCGAGTTTTCCCAATGGGCCTGACAGATGTGAAAAAGGATTTCTTCTCTTGCTTGTCTGGTGATCAGACTACAAACTGTCTGATTATAAATCTGCATAGTGTGCTTCAGCCTACTAACTTCTGGCATGTTTGGCTACTCAACCATAAATATAGTCATTTGTACAGGGTAGCAATACATTGAACCATTCAGATGTGCCTGTAGAAAAAGCCCTTCCCTCCCCTGGCCTCTGCTCCCCTCCACCCCCCTGGCCTTTTGAGGTAGGAAATGAGAGTCAAGTCACTCACACATAATTCCAGTCTCTTTGTGCCTATAAAGCTACAGGACTGAGTTTTCCAATACATGCCTCTCTGAATATTGGCTTTGTGATATGGGATGCTAATAGCTATTATATGGAAAAGAAAGATTTGTGAGCACTCAGACTTGGAGAAACACTAAGTTAAAAAATGTTAATCAGAAGTCTTGGGGTTTTATTGCTGTATTTTTTTAGTGCCTTTGATATATTAACATGCCTTGAGAATCTCCAGGAGACATTTATTATTTTGTTTTTAAATTACATTTGACCACTGCAAACTCTCCCTTCACCTTAAAAACAAAACAAAACAAAACAAAACAAAACAAAACAAAAAACCAGCATCACTAGGGATTAGTGTTTCACAAAAGAGTTTTTGGGCCCTGCCCATTTATAACAAGAGATGGTTGATGGAGTGCAGAGACATATTGTTGGAAATTTAGTCACAAATTTCCATGAAGTACAGATGTTATGATCAACCATGTCTTAACCAAGACAACAGTAAAATTCATACTCTGCCAGAATTATCAGAACACCTTTTATGGAAATCAGTTCTTTCTCCCCATGGAGAGAGGGAGAGTGCATGATCGTTAAACACATGCTTATCCTCATTCTCTATTTGACTATTCTGCTGTCCAGTAACATGTCAGGGAAATGTTTTCAAGGTCTGTCTTGCCACTAAAAATGCTTGGTGTAGCTTGACAGCAGTAGTCATGCTGACCTGAGGCCCAGGATGCTCCTTTCAGAAGCCTCTGAGCATGCTCACTGAGGGCTTGCCCCTGTTACCTGAACGGTTGACATGGATGAGTCCTGGTGACCTGGGATATTGGGTCAGATTATTCCCTTGCTGGCTGATCATAGCATTGCCTGCTTTCTTACCCTCAACTGTGACCTGATTGTGCATTCTGTCTTGTGATGATTTGGGGCTCTGACCCGAACTCTCATTGCACTCCCACACTCCTTAGAAGGGATATGTGGGTTGCTAGGGGAGACTGATCGTGCTCAGCCACAGGCTAGCAGGGCTGTCAAACTCATTTTCACCAGGGGCCACATCATCCTTGTGGTTGCCTTCAAAGGGCCGAATGTAATTTTAGGGCTGTATAAGTGGAACGACTCCTTAACTAGGGGCAAGGAGCTTGGCACTGCTCCTGGGTAGAAACAAGGTTCCGCTCCAGGTAAAACAAAGTGGAGGGCTGGATTTGGCCCATGGGCCTGGTGTTTGCTACCTGTGGGCTACAGCATCTAGAAGGGAAATCTACTCATGCTAAGTGAAAGCTGGCATTAATATTTTCTGCAAGAGATATTTCTAGAGAAAAGATGATTTTCATGAAATTGTTGCATCATCCAAGAATATTACCAGTGCAAACTGGGACTGGCATGTGGGTGCAAGTGCATGAGCCCACCCTTAACTTGGAACTACAGGGCACATACTCAAACTCATGACTCTGAATTGAGGCTGTAAAATGTCTTTTTAAAGGCATTTTAATGAGAACACACATAGGATTTCTACACTAGTACCCTCTTAGGAAAACAAGGACCCTATAACTCTAAATGGAAGGATGTCTGGTAAAACTGGATAAAGACAAGGCAAAGTACTGAGACTGAATTCAAATGATATATTTTCTCTTTTGAAGAATTAAATATGATAAAGCCTAGAATATTAGCCTGAGATGAGTTATTCATCCAACTTCAGAAAGAGATGAAATTTCCTAGTAGTGACCGTGTTCACCAGTGAAATATATTGTTCTGAAAAGTCAGGCTAATGCCTCCTCTTCCTTTGGTAAGGACCGAATTAAGAGTGGAAAGAGAACAAAAGAATGTGCCCCAACATCCTTATTTTCTGGGACAGGGAGCTCCAGGGGAAAGTCAGCAGAAATATGAGAGGTGAGAGAATAAATATCTCCTTTCAACACAAATACAGTTTTTAAAAATATGCAAATCACTCCGTATTAGATGAAACAGGCAATATCAACATGCCAGTTGCAACTGCTGTGTTGACTTGTCAGGAGGAAGTAATCAAGTTTGTCCTTTTTTTTTTTCCAGTGACGTTTCAAAGCAGCTTGCAGTCTGGTGCAGACTGTGGCATAGCCCTAAAGTCAGGAAATATTTCCTTACTTATGGTTCATAATCATTTCTCTTCAGAACCTCGGGGCTTTCTGATGACATCCTGATGAATGGTACAGCTCATTAATGTCAGGTTAACTTGTCTTCTGAGTGGTGTCTCTCATCTGGTGATCTGCTCATAAATGGCACATGTTCATTTCAACCATAAGATAACATTTAAGACACACATCAAAACCGAAAAGTAAAGCTCAGAAGTGCAAAATCTCAAATACCTTGATAATTCAGAGTGTGTTATGAGAATATTAGATAGCCTTTTGAGAAGAGGTGGAAGAAATGAAACCAAAGTGTAATGTCTAATGACCATATAGGGGAAAAAAATGAAACCTGACTTAAAGATAAATTAGTGCACTCAAGGCTTTGAACTAGTAGTTGAGCCAGTGGCAGGCATTTTCTCTTACTGCCTTATCCCCATGTAATATTCTCAACATTTCACAGCATGAAAACCACATAGAACTCTAGAAAGAGAGAGGCATTACCTTTCTCACTGGCAGACAGAAAAAGGGACTTGAGGTTAAAGTGAGTTGTTCATGGTTGCTCAGCCCAGCTACTCAGAATTCTAATACAGGGCTTCTACCTTGAAAGCCCTTTGTTCTTTTCACTATATTACACCTCCTCGGTATCTCCATCTGGTTGATTTGCCACCATGTACCTTTGGATCCATCTCTGATATCTTCCCCTGCAGGTCCTCATCACCCCAGCTTATAAGTGGGCCTAGAGTTAGGAGAGAATTGGAATCAGTGGAGGTTAGCGACAGGTTCACAGAGAGCTTACTCATAGAGCCTGTCGGTCACAGGTTGGAAGCAGAATCCTGGGCTGGTTTATATCTGTTGAAAGTGGTTCAGTTGATTTCATCCTTTACTGTGGGCATCCATTCCCACAGATGATATGGGGCTTGGTGCAGTATTTCTAGCTAGCCTACATCTATTAGAAGAGAGGAAACCATTTCTTAAATGGAGGTGAGCAGAGGCTAACTGAGGTGTAATGAAAAGACCCAGCATTATTGGTAGTTTCTTATAAAACTGAGCTTAAAAGGCAAAAGGAACAGTGAAAATGAACTCTTCCAGCTTTGTGTCTGCAGTTGAGGGTCTGCAGCACAGAAGTTGGGGTGAGCATAAAGTTAATCTTATTTTCTTTTCTATGATCTGGGATCAGAGGGAGGTAGACAGAACTATTGTATTTTTTTATCAGAATTTGATGGAGACACAAAGGGGCACGATACTCCTTTAGAAGCTTCAATTTCAAAATATTAAAGGAAAGCTAAAACAAGATCTCTTCATTTTGCATAATTTTCTCAAACAAAAATCGAAGGGCTTGTTGCAAATATGTTTTGCCTTGGCAGGGAGCAGAGTGAGGAGTCTACTGGTGAAGGAAAAACTTTAGAGCATTTGTAAAAGGTGTCAATAATCATGTGGGTTTAATAACTGTCCTCTTGGTGGATCGAATCCCAATACCAGATAACCTGTATAGTTCTTGTTTTTCTTAGGTATAAAATGTTTGAAAGTGAAAAGCACAGAATAAAACAATGAACTATGTACTTACCATAATCAGAGTCTACTGTTCTGCCATACTCGTTTTAGTATTAATTTAAAATAAACATTAAAGATACAGGGGAAGCCCTTGGGTACCCACCCCCAACAGTGTCCATGTTCCTTGTCTTCAACACGTCAGTCACCAGAAGTGAACGTTCATTTTCCATCACTTGTTGGACTTTTTGGGGGTAAGCTTCTTAACTGAATCACACATAGAGAAGTGCACAAATTATGACACACAATGATATATACCATAGCACACAACACACACCTGATGGCCATATCCATGTCAGGTGATGTTTACTAAGTGAACATGTCCATGGGACTGTCATGCGGATCAAGATACAGAATTTTTTCAGGACTCCAGAAGCCTCCCTTGTGTGCACCTTCATAATTAATATCTCCTCTGAAACTAATCATTATTCTGACCACTTTCAAAATTGATTAGCTTTGCCTATTTTTGCACATTCTATGAATAGAATCCTGCACTATTACGTGACAGGCCTCTCATGCTTCACATTATGTTTGTAATACGTGCTGTTGCATGTTACTAGTTCATTCTTTAACTGCTGTCTAGTGGGTTTTATAAATTTAGCACAGTTTTCTGATCTATTCTACAGTCACTGGATAGTTGGGCATGTTGGCTATTATAAATGCTGATGCCAGGACCAGAATGGAGACTGGGGCGAGGCAAAATGGAACCTGGGGTGCAAAATTTAAAGACACACTCACTGTCAGGATCAACTGGCACTGTCATCACCCTGACAGTAAGTGCCTCCTTATATTCTGAGCACTCTTACTTCATCCTACTCCTGTTCCTGGCTGGAAGTGCCTTTGCCAGACTATGTGTTCGTATGCCTGCATTGCTGTTAGTAAACACTGGAGTGGAATTAACTGATCATAGGATCTGTGAATGTTCAGCTTTAAAGGTATTGTCAAACAGCTTTCCATTCCACCAATTCCACATTCCAGGGTGCAGGAGAGTTCCACACGTGCCATGTCTTACAACGCTTGATATTGTCAGGGATGTTTGTTACTGTTAATTGGTCATTTGGACATTCTCTTCTTCGAGGTGTCTCTTTTCCCCATTTTTAATTGTTACTGTTATTCTTTTTCTCTTGTTCAGTTTTAGGAATTCTTTTTATATTTTGGACCCTAGTCTTTCTTTTCTTCTTCTGCTCTGCATACATTTTAATGACTTCTGTCTATGGTTTGGCTATTCATTCCTTTAATGGCTCATTTTAATGAACAGAAATTGTGTATTTTTAATAAATTCCAATACATCAATCTTTCATTTATGGTTCATGTCTTTTTCTCCTGTTTAAGAAATCTTTGCCTTTCTCAAAGTTATGAGAATATTCTCCTATTTTACCTTCTAGAACCTTTATTTTCTTCTCTTTAATATTTATATCCAGAATTAATGTCAAGTTAACTTTTGTGTATAATGTGGAAAAGGGATCAAAGCTAATATTTTTCATATATTAAAGCATTGATTTAGCATCATTTATGGAAGAGATTAATCTGGGACAAGTTTGTCATAAGTCAGATCTGTTTCTAGACGTTATATTTTGTCTAATTGGCCTATTTCAATTTGCATCAATTAAAGGAAGTTGGATTTTGTTCTGTCCAATTTTTATACCTTTTAACTTTTTTTCTCTTGCCTAATAGCAATGACTAGGCCCTCCAACATAATGTCAAACAGAAGTGGTAAGACTGGGCATCCTTTCGTTACTCTCATCTTGGGGAGAAAGTGTTCAGTATTTCAGATTATGTATCTTACTAGTTGTAGGTCTTCCTCAGATGCTCTTTATTTTGTTGAGAAATTTGCCTCTAAATTTGTAAGTATTTTTAGCATGGATGGATGATAAATTGTGTCAAAGACTTTTTCTATACTTACTTAAATGATAATTGTCCTGTCATATATTACTCTGGTGATGTATATTGTTTGAGCTTCATAAATTAGGTCAATCTTTATTCTTGAAATAAAATCCCACTGTTCATTTTACCCTTTTTTGTACATTTATGTATTTTATTTGATAATATAAGTAACTGTTGTTGAGTCTATGTTCGTGAGGGGTGTTTGTCTCTAATATGGGACAAACTTTTCTTACGGTCCTTTGTGGTCTTGACACTGGCATTCTGCCGGCTTTGTAAAATGAGTTGGTGAGTATTGTTTTTCCTTCCTTTTTTAAAAATGGGTGAATATAAACTTTCTATTTGTTTCTAACATGTGTCGTGGAATTCACCAATGAAACCACCTTGGAGTGGGAATATTTTCATGACTAATTCTTGTGGGGATATTTTTATTATTAACTTAATTTCTTTAATTGCTGTATGAATACTTATGTATTATGCCAGATTTTATAAGTTTTTTCAAGGATTTATGCATGCAATGTATGTTGAGAAATCTACTGGCAGGAAGTTATTCATGGTATTTACCTGTTATCCTTTGATTCCATAGTGTATGTAGTGATAGTCCCTCTTTAGAATTTGTATTTTCTCTATTTTCAAACAATCTTGCTAGATATTTTTTAGTGTTTTTTTTTAAACATTTGACTTTATTAATTTGCTCTATTTGTTTTATCTCTGCTGACATGTTACTGTTTTCTCTCTTCTACTTTTTGGGGGTTCAATTTACTCTTCTCTCTGTAGGTTCCTCAAAGTAGAAGCACAGGTCACTGATTCTGCTCTTTCTTCTTTACTGACAGTGGTTACTCATGAGTGTTGCTTTAGTTGCATCCCACTGATTTTGATAAATTTTTATTATCATTTGATTCAAAATATATTTTAATAATTTCCTTGTTGTGTCATCTTTAACTTTTGAGTTATTTATAAGTATTTTGTTTAGGTGGTTTTCTAGATACCTTATAGTTACTGATTTCTAATTGAATACTGGCATGGTCATATAACATGCTGTCTCTGTTAGTGAGATACTGACATTCCTTTTTTTCCTACCAAGTCTTTGATATCTGGTCATATTTTACGTTTACAGCACATCTCAGTCTTGACTAGGCACATTTCAAGTGCTAAGTACCTAGCTACCTGAAGCAGCTACCACATGTGTGGTATTTGAGATTTGAAGTGCATCTTCCATGTATCACAAACTGTCTTCAGCAAATCTTTTCTTGCTTCATGACCAATATAAGGATCTTACAACTGTATATTCTAAATAAAAGTTTCCTGATCTTTTTGCCATATGTTTTACTTCTAAATAACCTATATTTCACATTCCTCTTATTTTTAAATATTTTAAATAAACATAAATATATGTATATATTACATACTTATATGTACATATAAATACAATATGAATACTTTTTACACATATTATGAACATTTTAACTTTTTATATGTTCTCTATTCTTTCATAATTATTTTTTAGTCTAAGGAACTTTGAGCATTTCTTGTATGTGTGGGTTGGTGTGTGTGTGTGTGTATGAGCCCACCTGCATATGTAATTCACTTATTTTGAGGAATTGGCTCCTGCAGTTATGGATGCTGATAAGTCCTACCATCTCCAAATGGGTACCCAGGGATATGATTTAAGTACATAGTTTTCACAATTATGAATTAAAGCTGCTATAAATATTCGTGTGCAGGTTTCTGTGCTGACCTGTTTTCCTCTCTCTCAGATAAATATGTAGGGAGATTTATTGCTGAACTGTATGGTAAAAAAACTGTCAAACTGTCTTTCAAGGTGGCCACACCATTTTTCTTTCCCATCAACAATGAATGAACGTTCCTCCACATCGCGCGGCATTTAGTGTTGTCTGTGTCCCGGAGTTTGATCATTCTCATAAGTGTGCAGCGGTATCTCACTATTGTTTTAATCTGCATTTCTCTGATGACATTTAACATGAAGCTTCTTTTTATTTGCTTATTTTCCATCTGTATATTTTCTTTGGTGAGGTGTCTATTAAGGTCTTTGACCCATTTTTTATATCAAGTTTTCTTTTTGTTCAGTTTCAGAGTTCCTTATATGTTTTAATGGTAGTCCTTTATCAGACTAATCTTTTGCAAAGACTTTCTCCTGGTCCCTGGCTTGTCTTCTTGTTCTTCTGACATTGTCTTTTACAGAGCATATTTTTCTCATTTTAATGAAGTCCAGCTTATCAATTATGTTTTCCATGGATCATGACTTTGGCATTGTATCTAAAAAGTTACCACCATACCCAAGGTAATGTAGGTTTCAGAGAGCCCAGAAATAGATCTACATGGATGGAGTTAACTGATCTTCGACAGTGGAACAATGGTAATAGAGTGGATAAAAGATTGCTGTTTTCAACAAACAGTGATGAAACAACTGGGCATGCACATGCAAAAAGAGTTAATCTCGACACAGACCTATACTCTTCATGAAAATTAACTCAAAATGGATCTGAGATGAATGGAAAATGCATGTTTTTCTTGGGATAAAAATTCTGATCACTTATTTTTGCTGAGTTATTGCCCAGCATCTTTTTATTATCAATATGAGTTCCAGGTAACACAAAGAAGTTGCTGTTTTTATTAGAAGCCCAGTTGTGGTTTCCCACTCAGGCATCTGTTTTCCCATCCATAAGAAAAAGGTAACACAGAATATTACTTGCAAAATATCATATGCTCACTTTTCACCTTCCCTTTTATAGCCACACCTATCACCCTGGAAATAAAACCCACATGTATACTTAGCACTGACTGTGGAAATTCCACTGCTGCAGGGTCTCAGGATCAATGACAAAATGTAGAAAGTGTTTTGTGCTATCTGAAATCAACTTCACAAACCTACAGATTTGGGCAGGTTACTTAGAATTTGTGGGAAATAGGAACTTAACTGCTTCTGTTTTGTGAGTGACATTGACTTGTGAACAAATCAGTTCATTGCAGTAAGGTAAATGTCATTGCAGAGGGATCTGTAACATTCTATGAGATCACAGAGCAGGGGCCACTAAGTCAGCTTGGTGGAAGTGGGCAGTAGTCGTGGAAGGTCTGGCTTTAGAGCCATTGCTGGTCCATTGTGATTGAGCCAGACACAGAGAAGACATTCTTGACCCTGTCATCAATAAGTTAGTCAGCCAAGCAATCAAGCAAAAAATCTATTAATTCACAGAATATTTTTAAAGCTACATGTTTTTAGTGGGGCAGACTTGTGTAACCTTTCCAGTAATGATGACTAGGTGACAAGGACCCAAGTCCATGAACAACCAGAACAAAGGATAAAGCACCAGAGAGCAGAAAACCCCTCACAAGCAGAGGTTTTCTACTCCTGCTCCATTTAGCTGCTTTTGTTTGCTTCGCAGCCTCACTGACTAAACACTCTATCCACCTGGCTTGTGATAACTGCCTGCTTCTCTTTGCCTTAGCTGATTGGATTTGACCCTCTGGTTGTTCCCAAGTGCCCATCCTGGCTAAAAAGGCTCTCTCTTTGTCTCGTTACCCCTCATATATAGGTTTAATATGTGCTCTTCTGTACTTTTAGCCCTTTTCTTGGCTAATCCATTCTAATACCTCTTGGAATTGTGTGTTTGTATGCGTGAGTAGAGGTAAGGATTTTGGAGTATGTAGTATGATAATAAATATACTTTTCAATAGGTTCTTCCAGACTGCAGAATATCCATCCTCTGGATAATAATACATTTAATAATAATAAATTATCGTCTGCGGAATAATGCCTCTGGTTGGTAATGGTCTTGGCTTGAGATTAACTTTCAGTGAGAAAGGGACTTGACACATTATCTAACATGCTTCTTGGCATGATTCAGTACCCGCCTCAAGCAGGCAGGGAGGAAAAGCCTTTTCAGAATGGGCCTACTGGACACTTATGAATTCTGAGACTCACACTTCTCACCATTTTTAGTGGTTTGCACCCAGAGAAGTTTATTTCAACCTAGTATGTTAAACTCTGGACCTCAGTATAAGAATGCATCATCTTTTTTAGAGTATCATATAAATTAAACTTCCCACTGGAGAAGAGGCTCTGACCCTGGTTTCATCTGTTCATCCAGGCCCACTTATACCTTGTTAGACACCAATGGTTCAACTGGAAAAGGCTTGAATGTCGGGCCCAGCAGCATTATCAATACCTGCCTGGGTGCGTTTCCTTCCAAGGGTTCTAATTCTTTGTGTTCTAACTCTCAGTGCTTCTCAGGTTGCTAGAAAGAGGTCTTAAATGGGCAAAGGTAAGACCAATTGTGCAGGATCTGCACGAGACAGAAGTGGGCTGGGGATGCATTTTGGCATATTTTAGTCTCAGCAAAGACTCGTAGCTAGCACTCATCCGAGTCAGCATCTTCTTAATGGCTTTTCTGCTTTTTGTTTTTTGTTGTTGTCATTATTGTTTGTTTTTGCTTGGATGTCTGAAGTGTTACAAATGCCATAATGGCTATAGAAAAGTGCTTTCTAAAACTCCGTCTGCTTTTGTATTTGCCAGGATAGCCATTTCAGTATGAGCTTCCACTTGAAAAGGGTAGGAAGGCAGATAATAATGAAGTGTATTTAAGAAGAGGCAAAATGGGTTTGTAGATAGAGAAATTTGCTTTGAGGAAGTGGGAGGGGACAGACATGAGTGTGTTTGTATCAAAAGCAAATAATTGGGGGTAGGGGCTGGTAGTGAGGAGGTAAAGAACAGAACTAATAATCTCCATTTAACTGTGTGGCTGGGTCATCTAAGTGTGAAGTTGAGTTTTAGGAATGATCAGAATTTTTTAAAAGATTTTATTTATTTATTTTTAGAGAGAAAGGAAATGAGGGAAAAACATTAATGTGTAGTTGCCTCTCATGTGTCCCCTATTGGGGACCTGGCCTGCAACCCAGACATGTGCAATGTCTGGGAATCAAACCAGTGACCCTTTGCTTCACAGGTCTGTGCTCAATCCACTGAGCTACACCAGCCAAGGCTAGGAATGATCAGAAATCTTACAGAAACCAAATGTTGGCAAGGTACTTTGGTTTAGACTTAGAGTCATTATAATTTGTATATTTTGAGATGTATTAATCTAATATGTAGGTATTTGTATCACTAGATGTTAGCTGACATAAATTGCAGTTTAGATAGTTTCTTTTGATTGATTGTAAAAGAGCTCTAATGAAAGCCTTTTATCATTACCCTAGAAAATGTACATGTACATTAGAAACTTCACAGTCTTTTTTCTTATCTACATTATAATTTTATAACATATTTTAATAGATAAAACTTTAATTGACAGTGACTTCTAACAGACTAGTTTTCATTCCACTTTTCATGGTCTCCACCCAGCATTTCTATGAAATCTTTGTGTATAACTAAGCAATAATGTAGTTTACAAGTACAAAGACCAATAATCTGAATGAGCTTGGAAGAGAACCTCAAATGAAATTACAGCTTTGGGCAACACCTTGATTTTAGCCGGGTGAGCCCCTGAGCAAGAAGACCCAGCTAACCAATGCTTAGACTTCTCACCTACAGAATTTGTGAGATAACACATGGGTACTGTTTTGAACCTTAGATAAGTGTGTAGAAATTCTTACGCAGCAGTAGAAAGCTGATATGGCACTTAAACCCAAACACCTTACTCTCTATTGAATTATGTCTTACAGAACTTTTCACTCTTTGAGGAGCCTCAGATGGGGTACAAAATAGTAAGTGAAGACAAGGGCCTCTGTGGGTAGCCTGGCATTTGGCAGAGTAGGAAGTGCCTTCAGGAGGGAATGCAGTGTGGGTCAGCTCTGTGCACGCAGGAGCGAAAGAAGGCTTGGGGCCATGTGTGGGGTTGGAGAAAACCCAATTAAACAACTCGACGTATGCCTGTTCTATCTGCCTATCTGTACTTGAGTATGTGAAAAGCCAGTTGCAACTGCAGGCTGGCTAACCAAGTTCAGTGTTTCTAACAAAGGTGGTAATACCTCTGGGATTGTGTAATGTACATAGTGTGTACAGCACTTGAAGTAAACAATATATCTTCATACTGATTTTGGTCTTTAGATAAAGTGGTCACATCAGGCTCTGGAGCCCCTGTTTTATAGACTATCACTCTGAATTGAAGAGAGAAATCTTTAAGATGCCAGTGTATTTTTCGTATGCTCTCTGCTCGACTTGCATTCTTCCTCCACCTCATTTTGGACACCGAGTGAATGAATGAATCACATTTTTTTCTCCAAAAACTAATTCCTTGCACCCAGAGTTTTTAAGGATGATTTACAGTAATATGTTGTGTTTAATTGTGACTATGTTCTGCAACTCTAAACTTGACAAAACTTACTTATCGTCACTGTAAAATTTACACCATACTGCAGGGTTTCTCCTGTATTGTTGGGTTACACAGGCACAGATTGGCAGGCCCGAGTTTCCACCCTTAATCTGACTAAGCCATAACACTTTCGTTTTATTCAAAGACGGTGTTGCATAGTATATCCCCTCAAGGAGCTCTGTAAAGTTCCAGAAGAATCTTTTTGAAAAAGACGCTATTTTGACGGTGATGTTTCCTTCAAGTAGAGTTACAAGCTGCACATCCACATGCATGATTACTGGATGGAATGCCCACTGATGTTAGGGAACAGCTAACACAGAGTGGGCTCCCCCTGTTCGGGTTGTTTGAAGGATCAAAGCAAAGCAGTTGTTCTCACCTCTTCAGATGATTCAGAATTCCCACTTGTTATTTCTGATCCCTCTACTGTAAAAACAAAAGTAGGGATGGAATTTTTTGACATATTTCTAGCCCATCAGAAGGAGAGTAGACCATACTCTGAACCTACCACTGTCAAAGAAATAATTTATCTGTCTTAAAAAGGTGGTATGGAGAAGTTAGTAGTTGTATGCTAAGCCAATACCAAATCAAAGGTCCTGGAAAAGATGATCCATATACCACAGAAATGCATCAATGAGATTGAAACTACAAAACAAAAGAGTTGGATCCGGTACAGCTTTAGAACACCTTAAAATAATGGAAACTTCTTACAAAGACCGATTTATAGTCTGAAGATGTATTTGACCAGCTTTGACATTGAACGTCACCTAACTTTCCTAGTTTGGTGAATAGGTGTTGATCTGAAAAGTCTTGTATTACACTGGAGGGGTGGCGGTGTATTACATTGGAGGGGGGCTCCGATGCCGGTGAACACAGTTCTGTGATGCCTTTGCTTTTCTGGGATCTCCTGTATCATTTCTAGGCAATGGGGTCTGTCTAGGCCTCACGGTCCAGTGGCCCACAGACCATAATGTCACTCATTACAGTTTGTTGTACATAAAAGGCCATTTAGAAAACCCAGTCCTTCCAGAGTTCATTGTGAACAGCCTCTTTCAGATACCCTTAGGTATTCCTGTCTTTTCTTGATGTTAGTTTGGAGCTGGTAGAAGTCATTGTTACTTTAATTGCTAGCATTTTTTGGACCGATGATCATGAACCACACATTATCAGGGAAGTACTTTATACTGTTATCTCATTTCACCACAGTGTAAGAGAGAGAAACTATAATAATACTCCTGACAGATTAAAAACAACGGAGGTTAAAGAAGGCGATGACGTCCGGAAGAAGTGGAGTCGGGGTTTAAACCTAGTCCACCCCCACTGATCTGGACCTCCCCGAGCATGCGTATTGCTCCCTATCCGGGCAGAATGTAGCGTGTTTGTTTTTTTTTTTACCCTAAGTTATTCATGAAACTTTTAAAAGAAAAAGAAATCTTCTAAACTCCCAAGATAGATTTTGATTATTTTTAGAATACTATTACTTAAACATGTACAAACATAAAACTGGAAGGAATTCTAGCTTATACTATTTTTATAATTATAAAATGAAAATAAAAAGAAAATTTAAAAAACAACTCCAAAACCAATAGAATTGAAATGCACAATATTAGTTTAACACTGTAGATGGCATTGTTTAAGGCAAAGTCGTCACTGAGGGGAGTAACAGTAGAATTTTTTGCCCAATCTTATGCTTTATTTGTGGTCAAGTGGATCCTTTATTATTTGGAGTGTAAAATTTTATTATCATTATTGTTGGTGTTTTTCTTCTAAATTGTTAAACTTTAGCAACTGATACATTATTTTGAGATGGTAACCAATTGCAGAGTACATTCCAAAATGTACCGTTTGCTGAATATGCTGACTATTTCCAGTTACACCCACACCACTGTGCTTTCTAATAATGACCTGCGGCAGGTTGCGGAGCAAAGACCAGACCCTCGTAATATGACCCGTGAGAAACAAGGTTATACTGACTGTGCAAAGTGCGTTTCTTCCCCGTTCTGCATGTCCTTGCCTCTCTGACGAGTACTTGATTTCTTCACTATTCTTTTTCTCTTTCAGAACTGCCATGACCTCACTTTGTACTTCTTGCCGTGAGGTCATCTGCCCTTACTTGTGCCGCCCTGAAGTGAATTACTATCGGGTAATTACAAACATAAGTGTGAGGACTAAAACTGAGGGTTTGACAGCAGTGCTACTATTGTAATTACACGATAGTAACTTTAGAGTCACATATTTTGGGCCAGCCACAGTGACACATTATAGGCTAGTGAAAGATCCAGCACTGCTGCACAGTCTGTTTCCCGTGAGAAAGTTTTGTTTTGATTTAGTTTGGTAAATCAACGCAAAGGCTCTGAGGTCCTTCATTTGGCAGCAATACTGAACAGTCTGAAATTGTGTAGAAGGATGTTACCAGACCTGGAGGTGTAGTAGAAACACACACACACACACACACACACACACACACACACACAGTAAGATCAGCTTACCTAGAGGTAGAGGGAGACTCCTTTGTTTATTGTGAGGGGTATTGCAAGTGCTTCTGTCCCATATTAGCTCACCTCTCTGTTGACTTTCAGGCTTCTGTAAGATTAAAACCTTCCTTTTCCATGAAGTCTACCTTCTCAAGCTTGGCATATTTTATTTTAAATGGAAATGCCCCTGGGCAGAGACAAAGTAATCCAACATAGTACTATAGAACAAAAAATTTTGTGTTACCATTTCCCTTTGGTGGTGGAATCTGATTAAACTAGAAAGCATTAGTTTTCTGAGTAGCAAAGGCCAAAAAAGGAAGAAGAAACCATCAGGGTGAGGTTTTACCTTTGCCCGGCCTGGGACCAGCGTATGCTGCATTCAAATGTGATCTTTGTATGTCTGACAATGTTTGCGGTATTAAAATTTCAGTACCTTAATCCCAGTAGCACTGTTAAATGGGAAGGAAGGAAGGGCTCGGTTTGAGTCAAATTCTATGACTAACATTTTCACAGGTGCCTCCTGGAAATCATGATTAATTTAAGCTCTTGCGTTACAAGTACTGTTTGCTGAAAGGACAAGATGGAGGGCCGCTCTTCGCGCTTCCTGCTTCCACCCAGCACTCAGGATGGTGCAGGGAGCTCTCTGGTCAGCACTGGCTCTCCTGGGTGTCAGACAAGGGGAAGCTGGGCTGGGTGAATCCCTGCTGGGCTCCCTCCGTGAGCCCTGGATCGGGTTTGTTCCTCAGCCATCCATTCCAGGGCTGGAAGTGAACCTCCCAGCCAGGAGATGCAGTCAGTGTCCTGGGAGTGAGTCCTGGGGCCCCTGAAGCCTCCAGGTCATGGTGTTCTCTAAACTTGCCTCTTCTCCTTGGCACTGTCTTCACTGACGGGTCAGCCCTGATTCTTATCTGAGTCAGATGATACATAAACAGAAAAACTGTTGGTATTGATTCATCCTGGTGGTGGCATTCTAAAAATGCTGCCCATCATTTTCTGTCTTGTGGTTCCACACAGCTGACATGGTCCCTGTTCTTCACGAGGCCTTTTCTTCATTTCTGTGAACTGTTCTGTGGCCTTCCAAAAAACTTGCTTTTTTGATCAAATTGGCTACTTGCCTAGAGTCCAGATAGCTTCTCTGGCTTGTCATCCCTGTGCCCCCAGAGGCTGGATTCAGTGTTTTTCCATAACCTACTCTCCCCAACAATGGCTTTGCCCATCTGGCTTTGCACCTGCTGCACACGAGCCCACGCTCGTTCTTTCTTCCTAAGTGGAAAGCGTTTCTCCCATACCTTGCCCCCCTGAACACATCTGTTGGATACTACGCTGGGAATACAGGTGTCCCACTGTATGTGGTCTCTGTGTCTGAGATGGGAAATGTGGCTTTCACTCTGCCTCCTTTTTAGTAGCACGTGCACCTTCCAGTCTCAGCTTCTCTTTAGCTCCTGTCTCATGTGAGGGAGGAAAGAAGCGGGACGTTTATCATGATGATGGGAGGGTAAAAACAAAGAAGATGATAGAACTTCTATCAGTAGGGCAAACGATTTTGGATAAAAGGGGAGAAAAAAATAAGGAGGCAAGGAAAACTAGGGGCAGGAGCACAGAGGGAAAAAGACAGTGTAACCAGTGGGACACTGAGGAGAAAGATGTGTAAACAAGAACTTCAGAAAGACTTGCTTTATGACTTTCCTCTATGCTGCCTTCTCAAGAAACCTTCAGTAAAGAAGATGTTGCTTTTCAGAGTTTAGCAAGTGAGATTTACTTTTCTTCTGAAAGTGTTTCCATACAGGGAGGAACCTGAAGGAGGGAGTAAGTCGGGCTAGTTTCCCTGGAGGTGCATTTCTTCCTGTGTGTTCCTCTCTTCGTGACAGGAGGTGATGAGGATGGAGAATATCTGGCCATGGGTGCAGTGGAGAGAGTTTTCATTCTCTTATGCTGCTATTACTTCCCAGGACATGGTATTCTACTGAAATAAATGCATTATCTCCTTGTTCCAAATGATATTCAGTCTCAGAAGTATTTTATTTTTATTTATACACATATACACAGGGCCAGTGGTGAACATAGGCCTAGGCGGGACTCCTCAGTATTCTAGCAAGGACACCCACCGGCTCCTGCCTCACTGTCCTCAGGCCACCTAGAGAACTCTAAGGCTACCAGCTCCAGCCCCACCCCGGGAGGTCAACATGGGCACTGTTGTCACTACTGCTTTTCACCATGATTTTGTTTATTGGGTTCATATTCTTCTTCACAGCTCTCTAAGAACCAGCATCATGGATCAGGGCTCAAAGAGAGGAGAGTTTTTGGAATTCAGAGCATATGGCGGGTGGCAGCATGAAGTCCTTGATCATCTGTGGATGTAGAGAGTGTGGTGTTTGGGAGGCACAGAGGCTCCCCCGAGAACCGCCCTGTGCAAGACTCTCATCTGTCGTCATCTCTGAACAGCTGGGAGCCACCAAAGGGTTACGTTTCTTTTAGGAAGTCTGCAGGGAGTAACCAATGTTTTAGTGATCATTTTAGACACGCACATCTTGTAGTGATTAGTGCATGTGATGATTAGATCCATTCTTATGGTGCTAAACTTAGAAACAAAAAATACAAAAATTTTTAAATCTTTAAAAAATTTTTTAAGGCTCAGAAAATCTTCCTGAGAAGCTGATTTTCTATTTTAGTGAGAAAAAGGTACAAAGAATGTCAGTTAAAAAAAATTCATAAGGGCTGCATTATGCTCAGTGGAAATATTTCTCTGAAAAAGAAGAGTTTGGTGCTTAAAGATATAGGCATGAATATTTCATTTTATTTTAATTATTATTTTAAGCATGAACATTTTATAGAGCCTTGCCAAGGAACAAGACAGAGCTTCTCCCAAAATAGGAAGTGTTTTAAAGAAAGAGGAAGTGATTGGTTTTGTTGTATGTATATGAGAATAGTGGGTACCACTGAGAGATTTGCAATCAAAAGCAGGGGTGTTTCAGGTAAAAGAGTGTGTATTGCCATTCACTCACAGTGATGGTTATTTGAGGACATTCTGCAGACATGATGAACAACTGGGCTGTGGTTCATTCCAGTGGTCCTGTGACTAGTCACCCTAGAATTTCCTGTCCCTTGCTTTTCAGCACTTGTGCAAAAATGCCATAGGGAGTTGGAATGCATTTTAGTTGTATGTACTACAATATAAACACAGAGCTGCATACATGGCCACCACAACTTGTGTGTCATTGACTGAGTTGAAATTCAGGTGCAATGCTCAATATAACCAGGTAAAAACAAGGCAGGTAGGACTGAGTGGTCATCTTTCTTGATCCCAAGCACTTTGTTGGAAAATAAGCAAGTGCTTCCTGGCAATTCTCTCTTATACAAACTTCTTCCTATGTCAGGAGATGAGCCTTTCTCAGACCATGACATAGCCCAAGGTCCCCTGTCACAGATTCTGCTTGAATGCTCCGTTATTTACCACAGCATTGTCTTGGATGTTGGATGTAAGTAAACCCCATCATATCAAAGAGCTGACCATATTCTAGGGATACATTTTAATGTTGTCTTCTTCGTGAAGAGGAGAGATTTGAGATGGGAGGATAGGAAAGTGATTACCCTAGATCGTATAAGTGGTAGAGTTGGTGACTTGGGCTAGATCTTTATAGATCGTTTTTGCTCTTTTGTTATGTGTGTTCAATCTTAAACTCTTTGATATCACTTTTTATCTGGGATCTGAAATTGATTTAGAACAAGAAGGCCTTTAGTTATTGATTTTAAAAAATCATGCAAGATTGGAGTGAGGCAAAGCAGCTCTGAAATGGTATTTTGCTGATTGATTATATTATTAACTATCAAATACGAAGAGCTATGTAATAGCTAGCAATTTTGTTTTGAAGAGCTTTATATGGTGGCATATTACCAGCAACATCATGGTGTTGTGATTATTTGTCCAGAAGTAGCACCTCCCCTGCTCCTAAGCAATGTGCCTTGTAAGGAGTCTTTCTATAAACTGATTTTGGAGGGGCTTCCTTTTAATAGATAACTTTTAAAACAACAAACCAAAATAAAATACAATTTTTCTATCCTTCTACTCTAAATGAAAAATACTTATGAAGAAAGTAATTATATTAATCATCAGAATACATTACTATTTCTCTTTTAAGAACATGAGCTTTGTCTACATTGAAGATATTTGTTCCTGGAAAAATTTAGTAGTGTTGAGATGCAGCTATACACTAGAACTATCATTTCATTCCTAGCTTTTTATTTCTCTATGACACCATCCCACCTAATCCTGTCATAACCTAAAGCATCAGTATGCTTTTTCATGAATGACATTTCTTTTCTCAGAGTTTTGCCTAGAGAGATTTTTGTGGAGTTTTCAAAGTGCCACTCTGACTCCTCCCCTTATTCACCTTTATTGATTTATTCATCAAACATTTATGGAGAGCCTGAGCTGCTTATATTGCTTCTCCACCTACTCTGCCCCACTCCTATAACTTCCTGACAGAATGGATTCGGTGCTTAGGGGTTGTAGCAGGGATATAGAGGGAACAAAGATGAGTAAGAGTTCTACTGCCAGGGAGCTTACCTTTTAATGAGATGAGACTCATTGTAAATAAGCAAGCTAATAGAAAAAGAGGATAGTTTTAGACAGTTATAATAGAAGGGAGTGGTCTCTGTGAGGAGATGACATTGAAACTGAGATGTGAATGAAAAGAAGCAGCTCAATAGAACTACTGGGAAGGAAAATTTGGGGCAGAGGAGATAGCAAGTACAGAGATCCCTGGGTGAAAAGTCCTTCTATGTTCTAGTTATTAAGAGAGTCACTGAGCACAGGGGAGCAATGTATGAGACGAGGCTATGTAGGCCACGGTGAGGACTTTAAGGCAGTGAGAACTCTGTCAGGAGGGTTCTGGGAAATGGGCGTTTGGGCATGCTAGAATGCAAAGGCACCTGGGTATTGACCCAGCTTTCCCCCTCGTGAGTGAGTTTTGCTTTGCTGACTCAGAGTTCGGTTCAAGAATTAGGCAAGCTTACACAGAGAACTATAGATGGGATGTTTGATCTACATGTTAAAAAATCACTCTGCTACATAGAGTGGATGGGAAGAGAACAATAATGGAAATACTTAAAAGGGACTTGCTGAATATTGAATGTGAGAAGACAGGGAAAGAGACGAATCAAATTTGACTTAGTTTTTCATTATTACCATTGGCTGAGGTAGGGAAGAATTGGAGAGGAGCAAGTTTGGGGAGGAAATTATGAGTCCTACTTGACATAGTAAGATTAAGATGTCTGTGAGAAATGCTGTTGTTCCTTTACTTTTGAGACTGGTTTGATTGGCTGGTTCTGAATTCCCGTGAGATTGTTTACATAGGGCTCATTCTCATTCCTGCCTGTCTGCATCTATACCCCTTAATGCCAGGAATTCAGATAAGTCAGATTTCTAAACTGATAAGCAAAAGCCACCACTGTCAAAGTTTATCAGCTAATGTGTGCAGCTGGGCCCAAACTGGAAAAGATAACTTAGAAATAGGGCAAGTTAGATCCTTATGCTCAGCAGCCAAACAAATGCCACAGATAATAAGCCCTTGAGAGCTTCGGGCAGACACAGTGACTGTAGGCTGAAGTGCTAGGAAAAACGTCCTGGAGAACCTGGAACTTGGTTTTGGAAAGGGGGTCTGGGAAGGTATCCAGTCCCTTAGAACCAGATCAGCATGGTTACAGACAAGGTCTTAAAACTAGGATTTTGGTGGTTGTGCCTCAAGTAGAAATGGACGTTCCCAGTTTCATTTCAGAAAATTAATTTTGCCCTAAATGCTTTGAAATATAATAAATAAACTTTTTGGAGCATCAGTATGTAGAGAGGGAAATAACCTAACTTTGCAAGGATATCTTAAGATTTAGATTTTAATTATTTACCTAATTTAAATTGAGATGATCTGGAGTGTGAAGCTATGGTGTGTGATAGGAATTTTAAAACTGTGGAAGGTGATGTAATGAATGAGATAAACTTCTGTGCTTTCATTAGTGGTGATATGTATGCACTTGAGGAGCAGATGAGAGAAGGTTCTGACTACTGTCCAGAATAATATCGATATTTGTAATACTTAGTGTGAGTACTCACAGCAGTTAACAGAGGTATGTGATAAAAAGCTTTCATTGTAATAGGCAGAGCAGTATGGATCAGAAGAAGCTGAAGTAGAATGTACGAAGTCAGATTTTAAAGGAACCATCATAGGCCACCAAAGCTCTATGGAGAAATAGGAAACAAGCAAGACAGAGAGTTGTGTATCCTGACAAAGACTAAGACAGGGTGAGCCAAGAATACAGTTGAAATTCAACCAGCTGAAGACAGAAATCATTCCTAGTTGCCCATGGAATGGGACTCTCTTCTCCTGACAAGGACACAGTGAGAAAAACCACATGTCAATGTAGTAAATTATAATTAGAGGCAGAGGCTCCACTTTGGTGGAAATTCCAGGGAGGATTTTGGGGGGACCAAGTCTATGAAGTAATCATTTGAGCTAAGACTTCCTGTGTAGAAATACATACCTTTTGTTTCCCCAACAAATCAGTCTATGTAAATTACAGGTCATTTAGATGCACATCCACATTGTCCCACCTTTTCTACTTGCCACCCTCATTGCCTGGGGGGACTTTGGACTGGGAAGTGTTGGAAGTTCAGTCTCCTGTCTTGGTGACTGTGCAGCCTGCTTCATAGGTTGCTATTCTTGCTTCTTACAACAAGAGGACTGGGGCAGGCCAGAGATGGGAGGTGTTGTAGAACAATACAGGGAGTCGGAGTAATGACTGTTATAATTTTATCAAAAAAAAATTAGCCCCCCCGGGAACAGGGTTGTGATCTTTCCAAACCTTGCTGCTTGAGTCTCTAGCGTTGAGTCTCTCCAGTGGGAGTCGCAGGCTCCAGGAAGGCCAGCTTCAGCCAACAGCACAGCCATGTGGCTCAGGGCCCGAAAAGTGTCCTGGAGGTCAACAGGGGTTTCGACTGATAGCTTTGTGTTTCTTCCTGATTTGTCTTCAAAAGAAAGGATGTAACAGGGAGGTGCCTGATGAATCTTAACCCCCATTTAGAGTTCCAGTTAAAAAAAGCAGAGACACTAAGTTTTCTCACATTTATTACAAGTAAAATTAACGGAGATGTGGGTTCAATGGTAAATACCAGGTCCTTGGGAGGTCGCCACCACCTCAGGGCTCCTGGTTATTTTAGGATGTTTACAGCAAGATTAGTAGAAAGTTAGACTGTCAATAGAAACAATGTAAAGTCAGTGTTAATTTCTAAACAAATAAGTATTTATTTAAATATGTATTAGCATTAAACATGAAATACAAGGATTTGGAGCAGCTAAAATACCCAGGGGAGCATCTCAGAAACTAGCACAAACACTCGGCACATACAGTGGTCAGCGCATTGCAGCCCCAGGGCCGAATCCAGCCCTCCACTGATGGTGCATGATCCCCACGCTAAGAATGGGTTTTACATTTTAAATGATGTGAAACAAAATAGAAGGATACTATTTTGTGACATTGAGATCATAAAAAATTTCTATTTTAGTGCCCATGAACAAAGTTTTATTAGAACACAGCCACGTTGCATTTCACTTGTGTACCGTCTGTGGCTGCAATGGGAGAACTGGGGAGCTGTGGCAGAGACCCTCTGGCCCACAAAACCAAAACTGCGTGCTGTTCAGCCCTTTATTGCAAAATTGGTTTGCTGACCTCAGCTCTAAGAGCAAGACAATAAACTGAAAGGCATATTTAACCTAAAGCAGAATTCATTTCAATGTTAAGTATAGCTGTATCGTGGAGATTTATACTGACTGGCATCTATTTTGATTACTGATGTTTGGAATAATTTCAATCTATTAAAAGTTAGCCTGAAATAAATTTATTTATTCATTTATTCATTTACTCAACAAATATTAAGCGGCAGCTACTCTTCTGGGCCAATGATATTCTATAGCAAATAAGAGGCAGGACTGCAGTCTGATGAAATACAAATTCAAATGTTTTTAAAGTACACATAAATAATCTTATATTTTCTGTCAGCATCTAGAACATTTCTCTCCTCCCGTTAAGTTGAAGGTTTTGCGTTCTTGTGTGTGTCTCCACTCTCAGTATCCTGGCCCTTCTCTCTCCAGGTCCTTCTACAATGCTAATACACTGTGTAATGTTGGCTACAGGCTGTGGTTATTCTTGCTTACAAGTAAACTCTTTAAGGTAAGTAATAATAACAATAGCTTTTTACAACTAAGTCATCTTTTAAAATTCATTATTTGCCTCTCTTCTAGTAATTGTAACAGTGACTAGATAATTACTAAAGTAGCAATCAACTGTGTGGGCCAGATCTTTGTAAGATACATAAATCAAAAATTCTATGTCCTAGATCTTTGAGAGTTTCTCTGCTAGTTATTTGTTTCTTGTCTTCTTTGTATGTATTCAAGTCTTTATTTTGTCTTCACAACTAAATAATTCATTACTTGGCATGAAATTCTAAGGTCAAAATGACTTTTCCTTCAGAACTAGGCAAATTCTTGCTTCTATTATAACTGATAGACATTCTATTAATTTATTTCAATGTTCTTTTTTACTAATTGGTGTTTTAGTACAGTTGTCTCCATCCCCCCCCACCCCCAATCTCCCCACCTCACCAATCCCCACATCCCACATTCAAGTCTACCCCCGCCATTGTCTTTGTCCATGGGTCCTTTATACATGTTCCTTGACCCGACCCTTTCCCTTATTTCCCCAGTTATCCACTCTCCCCTCTCGTTACTATTTGTTCTTTATTTCAATGTCTATGGTTCTATTTTGCTTGCTTGTGTGTTTGTTTTGTTGATTAGGTTCCACTTATAGATGAGATCACATGGTATTTGTCTTTCACTGCCTGGCTTATTTCACTTAGCATAATGCTGTCCATCCAGTTCCATCCGTGCTGTTGCGAAGGGTAGGAGCTCCTTCTTTCTTTGTGCTGTGTAATAATTCTATTGTGTAAATGTACCATTATTTTTTGATCCATTCATTTACTGATAGGCACTTAGGTTGCTTCCAGCCCCTGGCTACTCTAAATTGTGCTGCTATGAACATTGGGGTGCATAGGTTATTTTGAATTGGTATTTCAGGATTCTTAGGGTATAATCCCAGCAGTGGAATTGCTGGGTCAAAAGGCAGTTCCATTTTTAGTTTTTTGAGCAAATTCCATACCGTTTTCCACAGTGGCTGCACTAGTCTACATCCCCACGAACAATGTGCTAGGGTTCCCTTTTCTCCACAACCTCTCCAGCACTTGTTGTTTGTTGATCTGTTGGTGATGGCCGTTCTGATCAGTATGAAGTAGTATTTCATTGTTTTAATTTGCATCTCTCTGATGCCTGCTGATGCTGAGCATCCGTTCACATGTCTCTGGGCCCTCCATATGTCCTCTTTGGAGAAGTGTCTGCTCAGGTATTTTCCCCCTCTTTTAATTGTATTGTTTGTCTCCCCGAATCTACTTGACCTAAAAGTAAATTTGGTGAAACAGTGGAATACAATGTCAATATTCAGAAATTAAAGGCATTTTTGCACACCAACAATGAAATATCAGAAACAGAAATCAAGGAGAAAAATTCCATTTGCCATAGTAACAAAGAAAATAAAGTACCTGGGAATAAACCTAACCAAGGAGGTAAAAGACCTGTACTCAGAAAACTGCATGACACTGAAGAAAGAAATTAAGGAAGACACAAATAAGTGGAAGCATACACTGTGTACATGGATTGGAAGAATTAACTTCATCAAAATGTCCATACTACCCAAAGCAATTTATAGATTCAATGCAGTCCCTATTAAAGTACCGATGACATATTTCACAGACATAGAACAAACATTTCAAAAATTTATATGGAACCATAAATGACCCTGAATAGCCTCAGCAATTTTGAGAAAGAAGAACAAAGTAGGAGGGAATCACAATATCTGATACCAAACTGTATGTCGAGGCCACTGTAATTGGAATAGTCTGGTACTGGCATAAGAACAGACACACAGATCAATGGAAGAGAACAGAGAGCCCAGAAATAAATACATATCTCTACAGTCAACTAATATTTGACAAAGGTGGCAGAAGCATAAAATGGATAAAGCATAAACATATCCTCTTCGACAAATGGTGTTGGGAGAGCTGGGTAGCTACATGAAAAAAAAGAAACTTGACCACCAACTTACACCACACACAAAGATAAACTCAAGATAGATAAAAGACTTAAATATAAGTCATGACATCATAGAAGTCTTGGAGGAGAACACAGGCAAGAAAACCTTAGATATCCCATGTAGCAATATTTTCATGATATGTCCCCTAGATAAAGGGACATAAAGGAAAGAATAAACAAATGAGATCTCATCAAAATAAAAAAGCTTCTGCACAGCTAAAAAAACATCAGCAAAATGAAAAGAGAACCAACTGTATGGGAAAATGTTTGCCAGTGACACCTCAGACAAGGGTTTGATCTCCAAAATATATAACGACTCCACCTGACTCCACTCTAGAAAGATAGACAATCCAGTCAAAGTTTCTTTTTAAGAGAGACTTTCTCCCCCTATGCTACAAGCTTTTAGAGGTTTTCTTTAATTGCTGGTACCCACCAGTGTATCCTCTATTTCTCTTATTTTGGTATTATAAGAATGTTATATAAATGAAATAATATATTTGATAATTGTTTAACTTTATTTTTTAAAAGAGAGGAAGGAAAGGAGAAAAAGAGGGAGATGTGTGAGATGTGTGTGTGTGTCTCACATTGATGTGTGAGAGATACATTGATCACTTACCTCTTGCATACCCTCAGCTGGGGACCTGGCCCTCAACTCAAGCATTTCCCCTGACTAAAACTCAAACCATGACGTTTTGGTTCACAGGCCAGCACTCAGTCTACTGAACCACACCAGCCAGGGCATATATTGTATAACTTTTTGAGACTGGCTTTTTTTCACCCACTCAGCATCTTTCCTTTGTGAACCATCCCAGCTGTATGTATCGATGGTTCATTTCTTTATATTGAGTGGTATTCTACGGTGTGGCTGTACCACCATTTGTTTAACCATTCACCTGTGGAAGGACATCCAAATTCTTCCCAGTTTGGGTCCAATGAATAAGGCTGTTATGAGCATTTGTATGCAAATGGAGGGCACACCTTTGGCAGCCACCTCCTTAAAAAAATTTCACTCAAAATTGATGGACTGCTCCAAGTTCTACTCTTGGTGATCAGGACCTGAAGTCAAACTGGCCTAGTTAATGTATTTTCCTCATTGTTCGCTCAGAGTGCAGTGTTTTCTGCTCTATTAAATTGAGTGACCCTGTGAAAATCCCGTACTATTTTTGGCTTAGAATGTGAAACCCGCCCCCCCTTCCTTATTCCCAAACTTTAGGTACATCAGGTTCACACAGGGAAAATGCTAATCCATAGAGTAAGACTTAGGCATTTGTATTCTTAACTCTCTCCCAGGGGACTCCAGTATACTGAGAGGTACTAGTTAATCTCTTATTTTCCCTAAGAAAGAAATAAACAAATGTTTTGGGAAAAGGGGTTCATCTCTTTCTTGATGTAAGCCCTGCTCAGAAGAGTTCGGTTCTAGCTTGGTACATTCTGCCTGCTAACTATCCTGTTCTCCTGTCAGACATAGAATCACAGCCCCTGCTAAGATTCTTTTAACTTACTTTGGGTAAGCGGTTAGTACAATAAGCATCAGAGAGAGCTATACCATTAAGACAGTTCAGAAAGAGTTTCTGAAATTAAACTTCCTGTTGGATTCACCCTGTTCAGAGACAGCTCAGGAAACAGCAGTCGCTTTATGAATAAGCTTGTGTGGGAAACAGGAGGAGAGGAGGCGCACCGCGGTGTCCGTTCCTCTCCGGCGCTCAGTCCTGCCTCTCTGTCTGAAGGTGTCTGTTACCCTCACCTTCTCTTCAGCAGCATGACTGGTATTTTCCTGGGCAACCTTGTTTAGTGAACATATGAGATGGAAACATTTACGGTGCTGGAGAGAGGCTTAGGAGAAAATTACTGTGCCAGGCCGAGCTTGATGCTGAGATGGGGTAATAAAAACTGTTCCTTTTGAACATATTCTAGCCCTCTTGGATCATACTGTTAAAGACCTGGAAAGTAGGCCTCTTAGGAGCTGAAGATTTGTCGAGGACTTTCACTTGAAGCAAAGTGTGTGTGTGTTCACCTCTCATCTTCTCTCCCTGAGCATCACAGAGAGGCATTACTTTGTCAGCACACTGCACTTCCAGGAGAAAGGTTACAAACGGCCTGAAGAACATGTTTACGCGATCGAGTTGATGGCTGCGTGACAAACACCACTAGGACGATGGACCGAGAGGAGAGGCCCGGGAAGAAAGCCCCCTGGGTTCTTGGCCTGATGCCGACCAGCCCTGTTTCTTCTCCTGGCGGATTTTCTCCACCCGTGAAAACAGTAGGGAGACCAGAGCGCGCAGGGAACTGGGGGCCCACAGACACGTTTTGTTTGGTTTCACAGTTTTATTTTCTTCCCTTTGTTGTCCTACCTTTTTAAATTTCTTTTTCTTCATTCTCCATCAAGTTTAAAACAAAATATAAATTTTGGGAAAGTGCACCTAACAATGTGTTGTTCCGATTCTCTCAGGAGATGGGGAGGGAGGACGGCACCAGGTCTGTTTCCTGTGTGGCCCTGCCTCCCGTTAGGAGTGGCGCGGCGCTGTGGCATCTCCGTGACTGCCTGCTGCCTCCCAAGGCCAACAGCAGCGTCGGCTTCCACCCTCCCCTACGCTGTCGTTTGTCCTGCAGAGAGAAACACTACTCCATACCCATATCTCTATACAAGGGTGAAAATGTAAGCTAGACCATAATATAACATTGCATTAAAATAGATGAGGAGTGGTGAGAGGGGGCATTTAATCTGCTTTCTTCTTGACGGATCACATCTCTAAGGTTTTCCTCAAAAGAAACAAATGTTGTAAGTCTGTCAGGGTTGCCATTTTAGCTTAGCACACACTGGCAATGTGCCATATCATTTTAGCGAACGAGGTGAATTCTGTGATCTGATACCCGACAGCATGTAATGTGATCTCTGCCTGTGACCACGCAGCGTGGCTCAGGTTCTGCTGGCGTGCGGCTCTGTCTTCTCTCAAGAGAGCATTCTTGGCATGTTGTTCTGTTCCTGTGTTCTTTGCCTCTGCTTCTATTCTTTCACTGAGTAGGCAAAGGCACGTGGGCTCAGGTATTTAATTTCTCATTAAAACAAACTGCAAACTAAACTCAAGATGCTACATGTTAAATCTTCCAACTTTCAATCTTGAATAAATTCAGTCTCTCAATAAGCATCTAGTATCTACTATATTCCAGGGTTTGTGCTCTTCTTGGTGATATAGAGAAAAATTGTAGTACCTCTGACTCATAGGCTAGTGGGCATGAAAGACAAAAAGAACATTCCTGGTCATATGAAGTTCAAGGCCCTGCCAAAGACCTGCAGGGGGGGGCTATTGATCATGCAGAGTTGGGGCTATTAGACTTGCTGGGCTGGGGAGAGCATCATACTCACAGAGTCTCAACAGTGCATACAAAAGGGAAAGTTAGAGAAATGTTCTCATAGAACAGGTGGCAGTGGGAGTTGGGAAGAAGACCTACCTTGGTCATGAGGTTGTTTTAAGGCAGAAATTGCAAGCGAGATCTGGATAAAGATGAGTTAAATTTTGCAAACTAGCTGAGTTGCTGTACTATGGAGTGGTCTTTTTTTATTGAATCATTTTTCATCGTTATTCTATCACAGTTGTTTCAATCTCCCCCCTTTGCCCCCCTCTGCCCATCTCAGCCCCTGCTCCCACAGTCAATTTCCAACTGTTGTCCATGTCTGTGGGTCATTCACACATGTTGTTTGTCTAGTCCCTTCCCCTCCTTTCCACCTTTATCCCCCTTTGAATTTACTTAGTGCAGGCGATCAGCCAGCATCAGTTAGACTGATGACTTTTGTAGCTAGCACGCTTGTGAAGCTTCTGTTTTTTCAAAGTGACCACAGAGCTATGGAAAGAAATAGGGAGTCCAAAAACATGCTGTTTTTACTGAGATTGAGCCTATTTTCTTAAATAAGTGCCCCCTTGGAATTATTGTAAGTCTTGCATTAATTTCCAGAGTTGTAAAGTATTTAGCTGACTTGGATCACTTTTGCTAGTATTCTCTCTTATACAGGAGCAGAATTTTGGAGAGGATTTCTGTTTTGGAAGTGTTTCTCTGGGACTTTGCAATCCATTGGCCTGGGGTCTAACACCATAAAATACAGAACTGAACGAACTGCTGTTAAAACATCTTCAGCTTAGTTTGTCTTGACATTTCATTTTGGTGCAGGTCATCTGTTTTGTGAGTCAGTACATTTTTTTTTCCAGCAACCAGGTGCTTTGGATGGAAAGGTAATGAACTGAGCCTGGGTTTGGTGGGGGGGTGGGTAAAGTGAAAAGGTCAGGCAAGACATCCTGGAGGGAGTGACATTGAAGAAGAGGAGGAATAGCCATGTGGAAGTATTCCTGACGTGCAGGGTGAGGCAGAGTCATCCAGTCCATGATGACCCAGCAGCTGCTATGGGCCAGGCTGTTGCAGGCCCTGAGGGCATAGCAGTGCAGAAAACCCTGCTTTCATGGAACTTATATTCTGGTGCTGGGATGGGGTGGGGGACAGAAAGCAAACAAACGTGACAGTAGTGAGATGTGCTATGAAGAGAATAATCTGGCAGTCGGTGCATGCTGATTGGGGTACTGTTTGTACATGAGGATCAGGAAATTCCTTTCCGACAAGACATTCAAGCAGAGACCTGAAAGAAGTGGGTCTGTGGTTTTCTGGGGCAGAATTTTCTAAGCATAAGCGAGTGGTGAGTGCACAGGCCTGGGATGGGAACAGAGGAGTGAGTGACCCTGGTTTCAGAGAAGTGGAAAACTGGGGGCTTGAGGAGAAGAGGAGAGATCCCTGAGCACAGAAGCGGAGGCGGTCAACTCTTGGGGGAGCGGAGAGACGAAGATGACTGCAACCCAGGCAGACCTCAGAGCCACTGCACGTTGGTTCCCGCGCACCCCAACAAAGTTTAGTCACTCAAAGCTTTTGGTTCCCCAGTGCATGTAAAAGTTATGTTTGCACTATGCTGTAGTCTATTAAAAGTGTGCAATAGCATAGTGCCTATAACAACAATATATATATGTTCATTTAAAAATACATTGCTAAAAAATACTAATTGTCGTCTGAGCCTGTTGGAGAAATGGAGCTGACAGACATGCTCAAGGCAGCATTGCCCCAAACCATCAGTTTGTAAAAAAGAAAACAAACAGTAAAGCAAAGTGCAATGAAATGGGTTATGCATGTAAGTTGTAGATCATCAGAGGGTGGACCTGAATTAGGAGTCAGAGACAGTGGCATCGGTTGTGGCAAGGTTCCCTATGGTTTCTTGGTCTGAAGTTGTTAGTCATGCGGGTGACACCCATTGGAGGGGTTGGAGCCTGACCGCAGTGCTTTGCTGTTGCCATGGCCTTTGTAGCTGCTGTGTTTAGACTGCTCTGACTTTCTGAAACAGAGAATACTTCAAAGGATGGGATTACAGAAGCTTCTCCATCTAGTCCTAGTCTGGCAGCCTAATCTTAAAGCATTGGATAGTTTCTCTGCTTGGTCTAAGAGGACCCAGAACTCCACTGCTGTGGGGGTGACTTCTCCATGAGTCCCCCTGGTGCCACAGACATGCGTGAATGAGTAAATATGGCCAAGACAAGATGAGATCTGTTTGGGGAGGAGGAGTGGGCTGTGGCCAGTTTCTCAGGGGAGACAAAGGCCAGTAGTGGCCAGTTTCTCCCAGGAGAAAAAGGCCCTGAGCGCCCTCTTCCATAGCCTTCTATTGGGTTGTAATACACAGGAATACAGGGCGGCAAGGATCAAACAGTAGATAACACTTCAGAGAGATGTGAGGGCTTCAGTCTGAGTGAGTGTCTGTCAGGAAGAGAGTTACAGAAACTTTGGGAGACATACTCATTTCCTCTTGGACCCTTAGCATATGAATGAAAGCACTCTTAGCAGAGCAGATTTCACAGGTTTATCAGTAAGTCTTTGTGGTGCCAGATTTTTCCCCAGGGCATACTCTAGCAAGGCAAGGAGCTGCACCTCTCCCCATCAGGTATTCAGGCTTAAGGGGATTAGAGCCAGGAAGCACTTCTCCCAGAGAGTATGGGGACTTGGGCTTTGACAAAGCCAGAGGGCAAGAGTCCATTGCTCTTTGTTGCAGCCTCCCCGAGTCCTTCCAGGAAGGCCTCCCAAGTGATTGAGTCTGACTCAGGTTGCCCCCCACTGTGAGGGGTATTACCAGTCATTGACTTCCGACCAAGCTCTGGGCTCAGGGAGAGGAACTGAGGCAGCATTTGCTACCAGAGACAGGCTTTGTCTCCTGCGGCTGGCATTCCAGCTGGCATTCCAAAGGTCGTCTCTCGCCCTTAGCCACAAGGGGTAGAGATACAATTCCTAAAACTAGGCAGAGCAGTCTACTACACACTGCCTTGAGAAAAGAGGCACCTGGTGCCTTAGGAGACTACTGGGAAAAGAGATTCAAAACAGCCATGTGGATGTTCGGAGGTGGGCAAAAGTAGGTTTGTAGTTGTAATAGAGATAAATAATACAATACTTATAAATAATGCAAGAATAAACTCTGTGTTTCATGTACTCACAGCTGTAAACCTACTTTTGCCCACCCCGTACCAGTGAGATAATGCCTAAGCTTTTCTACATTTTCCAAGCAAGACCCGCTATTTCTAGAGCTGTAAATAAAAGATACGTATCATCACTTTTTTAATGAATTAGTTTGAGTTGCTGCAGTGTTTTACTAGAGAAATATTGTTTATCTGTTTATTCCCTGCTATGGCCCTACTGTTGGAATACTAGGCACTCAAAAAATTATTAAATTAATAAATCCGTTAGAAGTGACTTCTAAAGTTTATGTTACTAAATGTGGTTATTATCTCCTCTCCTGGCGTTAGAAGTGACTTCTAAAGTTTATGTTGCTAAATGTGGTTATTATCTCCTCTCCTGGTGTTTTTAAACCTCTTTCTCTCTCAAGGCTCTGTCTGTTCAGCCTGTACATATAGCTGGGTCTGTCCATCTTCTAAACAAAACGTCTCTCTTAATTCCCACCCCCTCTGGCTGCTCCAGTGTCTCTAGTCACGTACCACACTCCCCTAACTTATGTTATTCACCCCTGAAACCACTGCAATCGTTCTTCCACATCTATGATGCTAGATCCCATTAAATAGACAATTTTTTTATTGCTGAAAATAATTGATGACTTTAGAGCCTCATTTTGTTTAGTAGAGACTACTCTTTTTATTTTATGTATTTCCATAACCTTCATGCCATATTTCTCTTCTAGTTCCAATCTCTCTCTCTCTGAACAGTTTTCTTCCCCTGTTCCTTTCTTATGGTCTTTCTGTGAGTTTTATCCTTATTTCTTCTCTCTCTCTCTCTTCTCTTCTCACAGAAAGATGATTCGTCTAGGGAAGCATCAGGCCTGAACACCAAACAGACTCAAACAGGAATCTCAAATGTGACTGGGCACACACTTGGATTTATAACATTACCTCACTTTTCTCTTGGAAATGTTCTTGTCCTTTTTTTTTCACCTTCTCTCTCTCTTCGTCCATCACATTAAACTCCCCTTCCTCCTTTACATCTCCATTCAATCAGTCACTAGGAGCTGCCCATTCTGCCTTTTGCACGTCTCCAATTTTTTTGCAACACTATTCCCTCTGTATTTACCTTATTCAGAAGCTCATTGGCTGTAATCTGCATTATTTAGTTAATCTGATGGTTCATCCTCTCTTCTATTCTCCTCATGCCTCTGCTTCAATAAGGTGAAGAGGGTTATATAGGAAAGAACTGGTTGATATCTACTATATTATTTTAAAATTTTCTACTCATCTATCAGAAACTGTGAAGCGGCAGCAATCTTCCTCGGTACTATACTTAATTTGCTAAGTATACCCTTCTAAGATAATGGCAAATTTGAGCAGTATCCAATTTTGCAGTAATGGATCATCGATCTAGCTAATTCCCATAAAATAATGTATTATTGTATGGTTTGGAGACCTTTCCTAGGTAGCAATTTCACTTCCCCTCAAAAGCTATTCCCCTACTTCTTTCCTAATAGCACCTCTTTTCCACACAGCCATGGCTTCAGGGGAGGCCAGCTACATTAACAGGATCAGGGAATAAATGTATAATTGAACTAAGCCAACCCTCCTGGTTCTTTTTTGCTTTCAAATGGTTTGTGTGGGCAAAGGCATATGTCAAAATTCTGTCTGAGACTTGAATGGAAATTCGCTGGGAACTTTTGGGAATTTCTCTTCTTGCTGATACACGGAGGCAGGCCAAAGAGGGAAATGTGGCTTCTGTTTCCTCCTGGACATTGTCATGGGATGTGATGTCTGGAGCTGCTGCAGCCATGGTGGTAAGCATTAGAAAAGGTAGCTGGAGGAAAGGACCATTTGCTGAGGGTGATAGTTTGGCAAAATGTAAAGAATGTGGGTCTCGGATAACATTTTTCAGTTGCATTACATTTAAAACTCTTCTAATGACAGAGGGAAAATTCCCCTCTTAGTTCACACAGTGGCATCAGGGATGTCTATTTCTTTAGGCCAAACTCGTTCTGACATTCTAAGTAGTAACTTTGCTACGGTGGCACTTGTTGGTGACTGAGGATCTCATCTGTCATCAGAGAAGCCTTGTCTCAAAGAACTATTATTCTTACTTAATTTGATTTTTTACAAAAGATCAAAATCATGTAAGAGCTAAAAGTACAATAAATTTAGAAATCTATTAGTTCAGTTTCTAATAACCTCAATTCCTTTTCTGGAGCTGGTGAGGCAAAGAATATAACTAAATCAATACTAATAGTTCAACTTCTTTATTTCTACACATTAAGAAACAAGGGCCCAAACAGCTAATTACTTACTGGTGACCTCACCATAGTAGCAAACCTGTAGCAAACAGTAGCAAAATTCTGGTTTCTTCTTCATTGTCCACTGTTGTGTACACTAGGTTTGATCCATACTTTTATATATTGAGTCATCCTGCGATTAGCTCTGCCTTTAATCAGGAAGGGGCAACTCATTCAGTCATCTGTGTGCTGCTTCTCCTTACATGCCTGCCGATGGCCACTCTCAGTCTCCATGACACTAAGAATGCATGTGTGTAGATGGCTTGACCCACACTTTTTGAAAAGTGACAGCTGAATCACTCTGAGTGAAGACCAAGAATTGACACCTCAGAGTTCAAGAAGATTTCTAGATTTACTTTTGATTAGTCTATGTGGGTAAGTAAACTAGAAAATCTGCAAGTATCCAAAAAATTTAAGTCAAGAAAAAGCACTTAGCTTTCATGTGTTTGATGTTAGAGACTGAGGGTTTTGTTTGTTTTTGTCTCCAATATCATGTGTTGGTGTATTTCTGGATCTAGTAGTATGCTTGGATTTCCCCAGAAGATCTCTTGTTGAGGTCTTTCTAAAATGGATGGAACAGAAGTAGTCAGATGACATGAAGGCAGCTTGGGCTGAGGAGGTGGCTCTGACAGTGTGATCTCTGACTCGCAGGCACAACTGTGGAGTTGGGGCTATTCAGTTTCATTCAGTCTGATTCTCTGCTGGCTCAGGTTCCATCTTTGGAACTTGGTGGGTCCCAGCCAGCCTTAATAGGCAGCTGCTGCACTCACAAAGCAAAGAGGTCTTGCTTCTGACCTTCTCTGAAACTTGCCTCTGATGCGCTCACTAAATGCTCCATCTAAATACTCACGTACCATTCCCCCATTATCTCATTTGCCTAGGGCTTGTTTTCTTGAGAAGGGAGTGGAGTGAGAAAAAAGTTACGGGGACACTGTTGATGTAATTAAATTGTACACATATTTAACATTGAGATGCTAGAGCAACCTAATTTAAGCTTTCATTTGTTCAAATGGATAAGATGTTCATTAAATTTCGAGATGTACTTTGTATTTCACTGGAGGTACAATTTCCTCGTCTAGAGATGTCTGTGTTGCATACCAGCATGGCAACTGTTGTGACAGCTTCATGACCAAAGCTAATGTGTGGAGGACTGCAGCGGCAGTCAGGGCACATGCAGCAGTTTCATTTTCAAAGATGTTGATGCCTTTAGATCGTATATAGCCTAGAATAGCATTTTTCCCCACAAAATAATCATTTGATAGTTTATCATTGGACACATCATCGAGTTATTGGGTCAAAGCAAACCCTGATAATTTGAGTTTATTTTGGTGGAAGGTAAAAATCTTTTTGATTTTTTTTTATTACTGTTAGCATTTCCCTTTCTTAGTGACTTGGCAAAGACATTTGTAGGACAGAGATAAGCAAGAAGGTGTTAGATTTTAGTATTTTTCTTTTCTCTAAGTTGAAAGTTGCTATCATTTTTGTTTGTACCTATAAATGGCAGTGAGTGATTTGTCTTTAAGAATCCCAGCTTAAGTCTTAACTTGGGGTGGTAAACACACAATATAATATGCAGATGATGTATTATGTTATTGTATACTTGAAGCCTTTGTGATTTTATGAAGACGTATTGCCCCCAGAAAGTCAATTAAAAAAAAACCCAGAAACAAAGATATTTTTCTTCTTTATTTCCTGCATAATAACCTACTGCTGATCTCTACAGTTATGCTAATAGTTGTTTGGAGAAATATAAACTAAAATGTTCAGGTTTTTTGCTTTGTTTTTAGTTTAGATAGGTTTTTCTTATATAGGTTCTGATACCAAGGGATATGATGGTGGAGAGTGTGCAGCTTTTGTCAAGTCCAAATCTTGTCCTGTTCTGGTTAAACACTGTCTTTGAGGAGAAGGAGGATAGAAAATAGTTGTTAGGAAAGAATGAAAATTATTTAGGTGTGGTATTCATGACTGGAATCTAAGGCAAGAAGGAGGACTAAGATACCTATAGGATACTGTCAAATATAAGAACCCCTATTCCTGAGAAGTTACAGGGCATATCAAGGCATTAATGCCTTAAATGAGCCAAGCCAAGCTCAACTCATAACTATTTTAATTGTCCTCTCATAGTGTGGCAGATCATTTCTTATCCAGAGAGAAAAATGATCTTATTTTCTTATTCAGCTGAACATCCTGTTGGGTGCAGTTCTCACTGTGTACCTGGTCCTCATACTTAGGAGTCTTAGTTCTCTTAAGGAACTAGATGCCGTATCATGCATTGCTATATATGTACCCATATATCTATTGTTCCTTCTCTTCCTTCTTACCTCTCATTCATTCACTCCTTCACTCATTCATAATGAGTGTTTTATATTTGCAGAATATCCGGCAGTGTGTAATCAGTGATAAATAAGTCACTAAAGAAGCACAGAATACACATCAGGTATTCTGATGGCCTGAGACAACTTGTCCTCCTCTTTCTACTTGAATTCATAAAGGGTTTTTGACTTTTTATCCTCTCATTCAGACCAAACTTTCCCAATTGCAATTAATTTATATAAATGGAGGTTTGTTTTACGACCCTCTTCTCTGCCATAGATATTTGCATGACATCTGTGAAATAGATTCCAGGGAATTAATAGTTTAGAAACACCTTTTAAAATGTTCCTTATAACCAATGGAATTTCTTTGAACCAGAAAAATAAATTTTGGAGCCATCTGCAGAGATTACTATCTAGGTTAACTAACTGCCACCATTTCATAGATGAAGAAACTTGGGCCCAGAGAGGCAAAGTGGCTGGGGTCTGTTATAAATGACCTAGTTATAAGCAGAGTGTATATTAGAACTGGGGCTGCCTGGCTACCCTTTCCAATATACCGTGTTTCCTGTGTTAGTTGCTTCTGTAATTTGGATCCAGTTGGCATGAGTAATATATAAAGGAGAGCTGGGAGACAGGGTAGCAGCAGGAAGATCATTTAGAATTTCTGACTTCAGAAAGGGTAGACAGTTTTTGTGAAAGTAGTAGCTTCCTTTCTTTCTTCCTTTGCTTTTGTCCATTTTTCCACATTATTTCCACAACTTGGGAAATGAAGGCTATTCCAGTCATCAAAAGGATACCCAACTGGGCAAACTTGTTTCTTAGTATCCTAGGGTGTTTCCCACACTCATTGCTCTCATTTTACTCAAGGTCTAGTGTGGATTTTGTTTTACCTTCACTTATTCCTTCTCTATAGCTCTTTCTGTCTTTACATAGATCCAAGTTTCTGAGCAGTATCATTTTCCTTCTTTGTAAAGAACTTCTTTTAACATTTCTTGCAAGACAGGTCTACTGGCAACAAATGTCTTCAATTTTTATTTGTCTGAGAAAGTCTTTATTTCTCTTTCATTTTTGAAGGATAATATTATAGGGCACAGAATTCGAGTCTGTTTTTTTCCTTTCAACAATTTAAATATTTCACTCCATTTTTTTCTTGCCTGCAGGGTTTCTGAAGAGAAGTTGTATGTAAGTTTTATCTTTGTTTTTCTGGTTTCTTTCGGGAATTTTTACCTTTGATTCTCTGTCATTTGAAAATGATAGACTTCATTGTCATTTGGGGAGCATTTTTCCTGCTTGATGTTCCCTGAGCCTCCTGGATCTGTGTTTTGGTGTCTGAGATTAATTTAGGGAAAATTCTCAGTCATTATTATTTAAAACATTTCTTCTGTTTCTTTCTTTCTTCCCATTACACAGGTTATACCATTTGAAATGATCCCACGATCCTTGAACATTATCTTCAGGGTTTTTTTTTATTTTGGTCTTTATTCTGTTTGCTTTTTTGTTTTTGAGAATTCTGATATATTCTTAACCTTAGAGATTTTGTTCTTAGAGGAATTTATCCTACTAATAAAGCGTATCAGAGGCATCTTATCTTCATTTCCATTAGCATTTTTGATCTCCAGCACTTCTTAGTTCTTTCTTAGTTTTCATCTCTCTGCTTACATCGCCCATCTGTTCTTGCATGCTGTCTACTTTATCCATTAGAGCCCTTACATAGTAATCATAGTTGTTTAAATTACCTGTACAATAATTTCAATATCCCTGCTGTGTCTGGTTCTGATACTCACTTTGTCTCTTCAAATTGTATGGGTTTTTTTTTGCCTTTTTATATGCCTTGTGATTTTTTTTTGGTAGCCAGACATGATTGACCTGGTAAAAGAAATTGTATGTAAGACATTAGTAACGTGGTAGTGAAGTGTGGGGGATGGGGGAGCAATCTCACATCCTATTACTTCTTGGTATTTTACTGTTCTGTGTTCTGGACTCTGAACTTTACAAGTGTTTCTCAGTTTTTTCTTCCCCTTTTGGTGGGATCTAATGGCTAATGGGACCTGGAGTTGGTTATTTCACTGTCCTGTTGGTTAAGCTTTCATAATACTCTGGCAGGTTAGGCTCTGGTTAGTCAATATCCCTTCCAGCCAGGCCTTATTAAGAATAGAGCGTTGTAAAATAGGGATGACTCTCGGTTTCCTCTTCATCATAAGTTTGTGCCTTTTTCTCTAGAATGCACAGCTTAAATGCTAAAGCAGTATTTTGGGGGGGCTGTCCCACTAATAGACTTCCCACTTAAGAAAGTATTTTGCCACAAAGTCAAATATGGTAGAGCAGTTTGGAGTAAGATGCTCCCTTCTGCAAGAACAGACAGAATTGTCCTTTTCAACTTTCCTAGTCCTTATGGGCATAGATCAATTTACTGCTGATCTCTGGCAAAAATTAGTTAGATGTTAAAATCTGTCAATTTTGAAATAGGTAGAAAAAGAGAAAATGAAATGGTTAAGAATAAAAGAGTTTAAGAAGGAAAAGTCTAATTAAATTAATTTGTGAATGGGATAATTGTGGGTTGGATAAAATACTTTTCTGAATGTGAGAGGAGCCAGATAATATTTCTTCTAGAATTGTATATTGGATATCTGCACTATAACTAAAGAAATAGGCTGCCAAAGAAATATCCTGTTCTCCCAAATAAGCACATTCTTCTATAAGAAATAAAGCTTAGTGTGCCAAGAAAATAAGAAGACAAGTTGGGGCCTAGGACAAAATATTTGCAAAACACAGACTAAAGGACTGTTATCCAAAGTACACAAAGAATTTGACTTCTAGTCAAGATGGAGGCACAGATAAACACAGCTTGCCTCCTTGCACAGCCACATCAAATTATAACTATACTATAGAACAATCATCACTAAGAACCATCTGAAAGCAAGATGGACTCAAAAAGGCCAGCACAAACACACATCATAATCGAAAAGCCAAAGGTTAAAGATAAAGAGAAAATCTTAAAAGCAGCAAGAGAAAAGCATTAGTTAATTACAGAGGCATTCCCATAAGGCTGTCAACTGATTTCTCAAAAGAAACGTTGCAATCTAGAACGGCTTGGTGAAAATATTCAAAGTCTTGAAAAGGACTTCCGCCAAGATGGAGGTTTAGGTGAATGTGCCGTGCCTCCTCACACAACCAAGTTTAGGGACAACTAAATATTAGCATCAGAAAACACAACCAGAACACGGAAAACTGAACTTTTCGGAAGTCCGCTAACAACAAATTCTTCAGCCCGACTGGTAAGGGGCGAAACCGGCGTCTGGTGAGGAGCTGCAAGGGAGGGCTCGGTCGGACCCGGGCGCGGAGTCCAGACACGCGAATCCAGACGCACGGGTTCCAAACCCAGGATTGGACCTAGTGAGCGACCGAGCAGCCCACCGGGTGAGCGACTGCAGAGGACACAGTGGGGAGGCGGTGCTGCGTGTTGACTGCGGTCGCCTGGTTGCGCGCAAGCGAGGGAGTGGGCGGTTGGACCGGCCGCAGCGGCGATAGAGGGCGCCCGCCATTTCCCCGCTCTGACCACGCCCCCACATACAGCGTCACAACCCAGCAACCTGGGAGTCCAAGGCGCAGTTTCTCACATTTAAAGGGCCAGAACAGACCAAAAATGTCGCAGGGAGACCTCAAAGCCCCAGAGATAAATCTAAGCGACGAAGAAATAGCAAAACTCTCAGACGCACAGTTTAAAACACTGGTCATCAGCTTCCTCACAGATCTGGTTGATTATAGCCACAAATTAGAGAAACATATGAAGGCTAAATTAAGGGAAATGAATGGAATTCCACAGGAAACCCATAGAGATGAAAAGGAAACTGGGACTCAAATCAATGGAGTGGACCAGAAGAAACCAAATAATGGCCAAACAGAAAAGAGTCAAGGAGCAAGAATTCAAAGAAATGAGGAGAGTCTTAGGAACCTCCAGGACATCTTTAAATGCTCCAATATCCGAATTATAGGGGTACCAGAAGGGGGAAAGACACAACCACCAGTGGAAAAATTATTTGAACAAATAATAAAAGAAAATTTCCCCAATCTGGCAAAGGAAATAGACTTCCAAGAAATCCAAGAAGCCCAGAGAGTACCAAAAAAGTTGGACTCAAGAAGAAACACACCAAGGCATATCATAATTACATTAGCCAAAATTAAAATGAAGGAGAGAATCCTAGAAGCAGCAAGAGCTAAGGGGACAATCACCTACAAAGGAGTCCCCATCAGACTGTCAGCAGATTTCTCAAAAGAGACCTTACAGGCAAGAAGGGGCTGGAAAGAAATATTCCAAATCATGAAATCTAAAGACCTACAACCAAGATTGCTCTATCCAGCAAAACTTTCATTTAGAATGGAAGGACAGATAAGGTGCTTCTCAGATAAGACCAAATTCAAGGAGTTCATCATCACCAAGCCCTTATTATATGAAATGTTAAAGGGACTTATCTAAGAAAAAGAAGTTAAAAAAAACATGAACAGTGAAAGAACAACAAGCTCACAGTTATTAACAACCACACCTAAAACGAAAGCAAACTAAAAGAACAGCTAGATCAGGAGTGGAAATATAGAAATGAAGATCTCAAGGAGGGTTAGCAACAGGGGAGTGGGAGGAGGGAGAAGGGGGGAGAAGGTACAGAAAATAAGTAGCATAGACAGTAGATAGAAAATAGATGAGGGGGGCAAGAATAGCATGGGAAATATAGAACCTAAAGGACTTGAGACACATGGACATAAACTAAAGGGGGGTAATGGTGGGGTTGGGGGGGCAGGGTGGAAGGGAATGAAGGGGGGAATAGAACAACTGTAACAGCATAATCAATTTATAAAAATAAATTAATTTAAATTAAAAAAATCCTTACAAAAAAAAAAAGTCTTGAAAAGCATGGACCTACAATCAAGATTACTCTACCTAGCAAGGCTATCATTTAGAGTTGAAGGACAGATAAAGAGCTTCCCAGGCAAGGAAAAACTAAAGGAGTTCACTACTACCAAACCATTACTATATGAAATGTTAAAGGGACTTATTTAAGCAAAACAAGAAGATCAAAACTATGTACAATAAAATGGCAAAAATTACATATCTATCAACAATTAAGCCCTGGCTGATGTGGCTCAGGGGATTGAGTGCTGGCCTGTGAACCAAAGAGTTGCTGGTTCGATTCCCCGTCAGGGCACATGCCTGGGTTGTGGGCCAGGTCCTTAGGGGGGCCCATGAAAGGCAACCGCACATTTGTGTTCCTCTCCTTCTTCTTCTCCCTCCCTCCCCCTCTCTCTAAAAAATAAATAAATACAATTAAAAAAAAGTAAAAACAATTGAATCTAAAGAACAAACTAAGCAATCAAGAACAGAGACAGAATCATGGATATAGAGAATGCTTTGATGGTTGCCAGATAGAAGGGCAGTTTGGGGGAATGGGTGAAAAGTTGAAGGAATTAATAAGTACAAATAGGTAGTTACAAAATGGCCAGGGAGGTGTAAAATATAGTATAGGAAATGGAGCAGCCAAAGAACTTATATGCACGACCCATGGGTATGAGCAAAGGTATGAGAATTGCCTTAGGAACTGGGGGGTGTTGGGTGGAAAAGTTGGGACAACTGTTACAGCATAATTAATAAAATTTTATTAAAAAACAAAGTATACAAAGACTTATTAAAACTTAATGATACAACTCAATTTAAAAAAAATGGCAAAAGTCTTAGGCACCTCACCAAAAATGATATGCAGTTGACAGATAAACATGAAAATATAGTCAACATTCTTTGTTATCAGAGAATTGCAAAGTATTTTTAAAATGACAATGAGGCCCTTGATGGTATAGCTCAGTGGATTGAGCACATTCTGTGAACCAAAGTGTCGCTGGTTTGATTCCCAGTCAGGGCATATGACTGGGTTTCAGGCCAGGTCCCCAGTGGGGGGCCACATGAAAAGCAACCACACATTGATGTTCTCTCCCTCTCTTTCTCTCTTCCTTCCCCTCCTAAAGATAAATACAATCTCTTGAAAAATCAATTAAGCAACAACAACAACAGTGAGATTCCCCTGCATACCTATTTAGAATGGCCAAAATTGAAAACAAAATCTGGTGAGGATGTGGATAAACCAGAACATTCATAGGTTGCTGGTGGGAATGCAGAATGGTACAGTCAATTTAGAAATCAGTTTGGTTGTCTCTTTAAAAAATTAAGCATATTCTCAGTGCATATTCTCTTGCACTTCTCAGTCCAAGAAGTTGCACTTCTTGCTATTTACTCAGTGGAACTGAAAACTTATATCCACACAGAATCCTGCACAGGAATGTTTATGGCTGCTTCATTCATAATCACCCAAACTTGGAAACAGCCAAGATGTTCTGCATTAGGTGAACAGATGAAACAACTAGATGTGGTACATGTAGGTGTACCAATATGCTAGCAGATAGCATATTACTGCTAACAAGAAACAAAACCTCAAAGTATGAAAAGACTTGGCGGAATCCTAAACGCATATTGTTAAGTGAAAAAAGCCAATTCAAAAAGGCCACAAACTGTATGGTCCCAACTATATGATGTTCTGTAAAAGGCAAAGCTAAGAAGACAGTAAAGATCAATGGTTACCCAGGGGGTAGTGGGAGGAAGGAGACGAAAAGGATTTTTAGGGCAGTGAAACTATTCTGTATGACAGTATTGTGGATACATGTTGTCATACTTTTTTTCCAAACCCATAGTATATACAACACTGAGAGTAAGCCCTATTTTAATCTGTGGACCATGGCCGATAATGGGGTGTCAGTGTAGGTTCCTTGTTTATGACAAGTGCACTACTCTGATATAGACACATTTCTAATGGTGAGGCAGTACGTATGTGAGGGCAGGGGTATATGGGAACTCTCTTTACCCACTGCTGTAAACCTAAGACTTTCTAAAAAAACAAGGTCTATTTTTTAAAACTTGACTATGTAGCATGGTACCATGTTGTTATATTTGTTTCAAACAATGGGAAAAGCAATTATCAGGGCTGAACCAGTCATACAAAAGCTTGTTTTTGTCTTTATCCCAAATAGGTTTGTGTTAGGGATCATATAAAATTAAAATAATAAACAGAGTTAAGCAAATGGGCAGGAACTACAACCTACTTTTGAATGGGAAGCCATGAGTTCTTCTCTCATGTTGTATTTGAAAAGTCCCCTCTTCTTTCCTGTGGGTCTTTAAATGTGAGGACATTCATCATTCTCTTTCATTTCTTTATATTTCCTACCCATGTATTTTTTTATAAGGTAGTGGTGCCAAGAATAAAAGCGTGGACCTATTAGTAACCTGATGTAGGACAATCAATTAAATCTTTTTTAAAAATATATTTTATTGATTATGCCATTACAGTTCTATTTCCCCCCTTCATTCCCCTCTACCCTGCACACCCCTCCCCCACCATTCCCCCTTTAATTTATGACCAAGTGTTTCAAGTTCCTTAGATTCTATATTTCCCATGCTATTCTTGCCCTCCCCCTATCTATTTTCTACCTACCATCTATTCTACTTATTTTCTGTACCTTCTCCCCCCTTCTCCTTCTCCCACTCCCCTGTTGCTAATCCTCCATGTGATCTTCATTTCTATGGTTCGCTCCTGATCTAGCTGTCCTCTTAGTTTGCTTTTGTTTTAGGTGTGGTTGTTAATAACTGTGAGTTTGCTGTCCTTTCACTGTTCATCTTTTTTTATCTTCTTTTTCTTAGGTAAGTCCCTTTAACATTTCATATAATAAGGGCTTGGTGATGATGAACTCCTTGAATTTGATCTTATCTGAGAAGCACTTCATCTGCCCTTCCATTCTAAATGAAAGCTCTGCTGGATAGAGTAATCTTGGATGTAGGTCCTTGCCTTTCATGACTTGGAATACCTCTTTCCAGCCCCTTCTTGCCTGTAAGGTCTCTTTTGAGAAATCAGCTGACGGTCTGATGGGAACTCCTTTGTAGATGACTGTCCTTTTATCTCTTGCTGCTTCTAGGATTCTCTCCTTCATTTTAATCTTGGCTAATGTAATTATGATGTGCCTTGGTGTGTTCCTTGTTGGGTCCAACTTCTTTGGGACTCTCTGAGCTTCCTGGATTTCCTGGAAGTCTATTTCCTTTGCCGGATTGGGGAAGTTCTCCTTTATTATTTGTTCAAATGAGTGTTCCACTGGTGGCTGTTCCTCTTCCCCTTCTGGTACCCCTATAATTTGGATGTTGGAATGTTTAAAGATGTCTTTGAGGTTCCTAAGCCTCTCGTCATTTTTTTTAATTCTTTTTCTTCATCCTTTTCTGTTTGGTCATTTTTTTCCTCTTTCTGGTCCACTCCTTTGATTTGAGTCCCAGTCTCCTTTCCATTACTATTGGTTTCCTGTGCGTTACCATTCATTTCAATTAGTTTAGCCTTCATATGTTCCTCTAATTTGTGACTAAAATCAACCAGTTCTGTGAGCATCCTGATCACCAGTGTTTTGAACTGTGCATCTGAAAGTTTGGCTGTTTCTTGGTTGCTTAGATTTATGGGCTCTGGGGCTCTGAGTTGTTCTTGAGCCATGTTTTGATCTGTTTGTGCTTGTTACGTATGGGGAGTGGAGCCTTAGTTGTTTACCAGGGCGGGGCCACCCAGTCACTGGTTTGTGATGCTGTATGTGGGGGTGGGGTCAGAGAGGGACAATGGCGGTCCCCTCTGCTGCTTCCCACCACTGGGGCCAGCACGGTCTGTCTCTCCGTTTGCTCCTTAACTGGTTTATCTGCACGTGAATGTGTGACCATGGTCAGCCCTCGGTGGGTCCACCCTCTACTCCACACCTGGGATCCACCCACGGCTGCTGGCGCACCTGGGTTGCGTGCCCTGGTCGGTCTGGTGGATCTTTCCTGCCTGACCCCGCTCTGCTGCTGGTCTGCCCCTGTTACCGGTTTGGCTGAAGGGTTCATTATTGTCAGACTTATGAATAGTTCAGTTTTCTGTGATTTGGCTGCGTTTTTGTTGGTAAAACTGTATTGTTTTTAAACTTGGTTGTGTGAGAAGGCGCAGTGCTTCCACCTATGCCTCCATCTTGGTGGAAGTCCCAAATCTTTTAAGCTAGGATCAATATTTCAAAACCCAGCACTCCATGATGATCTCTGTATTTCACTGACGTTTCTGTGGCCTGAATCTGCCCATTAAAAAAAGAGAGAGAAAGAAAGAAAAGGAAGAAACAAAGAAGAGAAAAGAAACAAAGGAAAGGAAAGAAAGAGAGAAATATGTCCAGCATCTGGTTATAACTCGGTGCCTTTACAATGGGGCATGATAGTTTTCGATGACATGCAAACCTCCCCTGTGAATGCCTTAATTTACTTCTCAGTTGATTAGAAGCTTGTAATAAGTCTTTTTTCCTTTGAATGGCTCAGAGGCAGCAGCATCACAAGATGTTAAGTCCCCTTGAACTGGATGTATTTGAAGTTGGAATGATCCTGGTTTGCTCCCTCCTAGCTCCAAGGTGAAATGCATCTGCAGCTCCTTACTCGCTCTGCTTGCCACGCTAGTTGTACTTGAGGCCTGGGGTCTGGCAGGTATACTGTTGGTACATTCAGAGTTAGCCAGACTGTCACAAAGATTGGGTCCAGCCCAGCACTGAGACACCCAAGAAAGGATTTAGATTCCTTCATGTATTTTCTCCTGTGGTATAAAGGGGATAAAACAGGCTCGGGAAAGTTTAGCCACTAGGCCTTTACAAACTGTAACCAAAACGGGAGGGGAACTGCCTTTCCTTATTTTCTATACGGCTCTAGACTGGATCACTCTTGGATAATTCAAATTAAGATATTTAAAGACAACATCATAGAACTTCAACTCTGGATAAGGATTTGCTTTGTTAGATCAGCCTTTTTGTTAGGTCATGGTGAGGTCTTGGTTGTGTTTGTCTCCCAGTGGGGCAGTTTTTCTCCCCTTCCTGTGAGGATTTAAGGGCACAAGTCCACAGTGGTCAACATTCAGACACTGATGTTCCCATTAACATGTTGTAGCATAATCCCTGGGACAACCCAGGATTTTAAATCAGCAACATTGTAGCTGAAATCTGCTTATTAAAATAACTGTACAGAAAATCCTGGGGCTATGACTTCCTTAATATGTTGGATGTCTGTAAATTTATAACGATGCATACAATTGCTGACAATCACCAATGGAGTGAATGAGAGCTAAGAAAAATGAATCAAAATATTTAGCTCACAAAATGAAAAGGTGGCTAAATATTTACCAGTTATAAAATATATCAGGCCACACATTTTTCCTGGCAACTCAATTCTGCATCAGTTTTTAGAACTCTTGTTAAAATAATAAAAAGTATTAATATTTTAGTAAAATATTAAAGTAGTATTATCCGGTGACCAGACAGTCTTGTAGAGTCTGAGGGTTTTTATTGGAGGATACATTTCTATCAGTGCGTCAGTTTGTGAATAAACTTTTTTTTCAGTATTTCATTTTTAGTACCTGCAATACTGATACAAATAATGTTATCTTTTATCTGTTTCACCAAATCATTCTTTATTTTTAATCGGACACTTTGAGTGCCCTGGAAAAAAGTGGTGCAGAAACACCACCCTATCTTCCCAAACCTCAGTATTTTTTTCCTGGTTCCTGGTAACGCCCTTGTGCACAGTGACTATGTCTGGGGAGACACAGTGCACGTTCTGCTCCAGTGGTTTGCTGCCCATCATTGTGCATATGGTTGAGCCCACCCAAGGCAATTGCTCCCCCTTCTCCTTCCTGATGGTGTATGTGCTGCTGCATAAAAGAAAGAAATGAATTATGTATTAGGATTGAAACCATAATTTAAAAAAATCATTTAAGTGGGAAAGCTTGAGAAAAATGAAAAAAACAAACAACAACAAAAAAAACCTTACATGGTTTTTTTTTTTTTTTCCAGTTTCTGGTCTGTGGTTATAGGCTTGATGGCCTAAAAATATTTGATCTGAATAATGCTAGGGAAAAGTTATATTGTGCATTTCTTTTTTTTTTTAATTCTCACCCAAGGATATTGATTTGAGAGAGAGAGGGGAAAAGGGAGAGAGAGAGAGAGAGAGAGAGAAACATTGGTGTGAAAGAGAAACATCAGTTGGTTGCCTCCTGTATTTACCCCGACCAGGGATCAAACCCACAACCTAGGTATGTGCCCTGGCTGGAGATCAAACCCACAACCTTTTGGTGTATGAGACTACTCTCCAACTATCTGAGTCACCTGGCCAGGGCTGTAAGTTTCTTTCCAAGTGATACTCTTGTTCTTTCCCTTTTTGCTTCCAGCAAATGCTTCTGCAAACACAGTGGATTTCCTCAAACTCAGCAGACTTTTAAGACTAGAGGCCATACGCATTATACTGAGGCGTGGTTACAGTTTCTTTACTGTGGAGGCACCAAGAATTCCCATTCTGTGAGCCTCGGCCTTCCTTTTCTCTCCTCCCAGATGTCCAGTCGTTCCTAAAGAAGATGGTCTTAATACTGGAATTCTGAGGGATCTTCACAGTGTAGCTACCAAAAAGTTGAGATTTGTTACAGATGAGAAAGGAGAGGAAGAGGGTGGCTGGGGCTCTTTCTGTATTCTGAAGAAAATAACTTTCTAGTAATAAAATGACACCTCTGTGTCATGTTCATGCACACTACAGGACCTCTTCAAGTATCCTTCACTGCTCTGAGCTGTGTCTGTCAGAGGCTCACCTTTTCTTCATATCCTGATAAAAGCATATTAAAATTTAGAAAGTTGCTTTAGCTGGTGTAGCTCAGTGGATTGAGTGCAGGCCTGTGAAGGGTCATGGGTTTGATTCCCAGGCAGGTCACATGCCTGGGTTACAGGCCAGGTTCCCAGTAAGGGTGTGTGTGAGAGGCAGCCACACATTGATGTTTCTCTTCCTCTTTTTCTCCTTCCCTTCCCCTCTCTTTAAAAATAAAAATAATAAAATTTAAAAAGTTAGCTTAAATACACCTGGGCTTTTATATTTCCAAGAAAGCATTTTTTTTTTTAACTTTGAGACCGGGCCCTCATAGCCCCTGGGGTGTCTCTCTGACCTGGCCCTTCACCATGGCATTGAAATGGTCTGGTGGTATGTTGTGGTTGTGTGCAGCAGTCCTGAGCATGTTGTGTACTTTGGGCACTGTGCAGCTCCAGGGCAACCGCTCATATCTGTAGTCGTCTGGGATATGTTTGTTTCTCACAACACTTCTTGTGTGGTTCGCAGGCCCGTGCTCAATCCACTGAGCTACACCAGCCAGGGCACAACACTTCTTAAGTGGATGGCAACGAAGCCTCTTGAGAAAGGAGTGGCACTTTCTATTTCTTAACATGGCAGCATTTGGATTGTGGACAGGCTGGTCTTTTCACTACTTTGTCCTTGCAGTACAGAACTTGATGCAATATGAAATTTAAAGAAGAGGTCTGTAAGATAAATAGATGAATGAACGTATTATGCTCTCAATAAGCACTTTTCAAACCCAATTAAGGTGTCCAGTTTTTTATTTCATTCCAAATCTATGCTCTCTTTCTAAATATTTCTCCAAGTGACAATATATGTCTTATGTATTGATACATTTATAATCTCCTGCACTTCTAAATACAGTCAGATTTTCTCAAGATTTGGCTCTTTTCATCACATTAATTTATCACATTCTCAGACAATTACCCATTTACAACAAAAAGCCATAACTTGAGCTGGCTGCTGGCATCGTTAAAAAACCAGTCCAGGTGGGCATTGAGTTCTTCTCTTAAAATGCTAGTTTGTAAGGAGAACATCAATTAGGGTCTCCTTAGGCCCATTAAAGATAGTGCTGTTTTAATTAGGTTCAGTCAACAGGATTGATTAGAAGTCAACAAAAGCAGCTTTGGTGAGGTGAACTCGTAGGAGTGCATTTCGCTGTCTTTCCAAATTGTGTTACGAATTTAATGAGTATATAAGCCTGGACTTGGTTCAAAAGCTTTTTCAGCCTTCATTGTAAACCTGTAAATTATGGCACTTAATAAAAATAACATGTGTATAAAAATACATACTAAATACTAAATAGGCAGGCATCTATTATTACAAAAAGATTAACTTTCTTAATTACAAAAAATTGTTTTTTAATAGCAAGTAAAAAGTAATATGGCATACCCTAAAATTACCTATGCTATTTCTTGCTATTAGAATGAAAATCATTTTTAATGTACAATTTTTAATTAAAAAAGAAATATATGGACAATATTACATGCAAAATAATATGAACATGTATGAATAATTAAATAATCTCCCCTTTCACCTCCCTAAGATAACGTAGTGTATACCTTCACTATTATTCTCACTCATCTGAATGTAAACCCAGACATAGGGATGTTTATGAAATGAGGTTTTATGGTACATGTTTTTTTACTGCTTGAATTTTTAAATTTATTTTTTATTAAGAGTGGATATACAATGTTATATTAGTTTCAGGTGTACAACATTGTAATCAGACATTATATAACTTACTAAGTGACCACACTAGTAAGTCTAGTACCCATCCGATACCATACAAAATTATTGCAAAAGTGGTGATATATTCCATATGCTGTACTTAACGTCCCTGTCACTGTTTTTATTACTGGCAAATTGTACTTGTTAATTCCTTCACCTTTTTCATCCAGCCCCCTACCCTGCTCCCACCTGGCAACAATCAGTCAGTTTCTGTTTTGTTTGTTCATTTATTTTGTTTTTTAGATTCCACATATAAGTGAAATGGTATGCTATTTTGCTTTCTCTGTGTGACTTATTTCACTCAGCAGAATCCCTCCAGGTCAGCGGTGGCAAACACACGGCCTGCTCCACCTTGTTTTATCTGCTCCGGCAGCTTGTTTGTACCTGGTGACAGGGCCGAGCTCCTTGCCCCCCTAGTTAAGGAGTAGTTCCATTTATACAGTCCTAAAATTATACTTGGCCCTTTGAAGGCAACTGTGAGGTTGATGTGACCCCCAGTGAAAATGAGTTTGACACCCCCGCCTAGGTCCATCCATGGTGTTGCAAATGGTAAGATTTCATTCATTTTTTTGTGGCCAAGCGATAGTCCATTGTATGCATATGCACCACCTCTTCTCTAGTCATTTACTGCTGGCCGCTCACATTGTTTCCATATCTTGGCAATCGTACATAATGCTGCAGTGAACACAGAGCTCCATCTGTCTTTTTAAAATTAGCATTTTGTATTTCTTCAGATAAAAACCCAAAAGTGGAATTGCTGGGTCAAATGGTATTTCTGTTTTAATTTTTGGAGGCACCTCCTTACTGTTTTCCACAGCGGCTGCACTGTGAGTGCCCCCTTTCTTCCCCATCCTTGCCAACACTTGCTGGTGATTTATGGATGACAGCCATTCTGACAGGGGTGAGGTCACGGTTCTTTGTACTTCTAATTGGCATTTCCCTGATGATTAGTGATGTTAATCATCCTTCCATGCTTATTAGTCATCAGCATGTCCTCTTTGGAGAAATGTCTATTTGAGTCTTCTGCTCATTTTCAAAGAGGTTTGTATTTTTTTGGTGTAACATGAGTTTTTAATATATTTTGAATATTAACTCTTCTCAGGTGTATCATTTGCAAATATCTTCTCCTTTTCTGTAGGTTGTCCTAACATTTTGTTGATAATTTCTTTCTCTGTGCGAAGACTTCCTAGTTGGATGTAATTTCTTTTGTTTTTTTTTCTTTTGTTTCCCTTGCCCAACAAGGCATCCAAAAAATATTGCTAAGAGTAAAAGGAAAGAGTTTACTGACTGTATTTTCTTCCAGGAATTTTATGGTTTCTAGTCTTACATTTAAATTTTCAATTATTTTGAGTTTATTCTTCTTGCATATGGCACAAGAAAGTAATACAGTTTCATTCCCTTTATGTATATCTGTCTAATGTTCCCAACACCATTTATTGAAAGACTATCTTTACCCCATTGTGTATTCTTGTATCTTTTGTCATAGATTAGTTGTTTATATCAATATGGGTTTGTTGCTGGGTTCCCTATACTGTTTCATTGATCTATGTGTCTGTTTTTATATTACCATACTACTTCGATTACTACAGCCTTGTGGTATAGTTTGATATCAGGTAGTGTGATACCTCCAACTTTGTTGTTCTTTATCAAGATTGATTTGGTTTACAGGAACTAGTATAAAGGACACATGGACAACAACTAAGGGGGTGAAAATGGGAGGGAGGTGGAAGGGTGTGTGGGGGTGGGCTGGGATGGGAGTAAAAGACAGGATACTGTAGTTGAAAAATAATTAAATTTAAATAAGTAAAAAAAAAAGATTTATTTGGCTAGCCAGGCTCTTTTGTGGTTCCATATAAATTTTCGGATAATTTGTTCTAGTTCTATAAAAATACAATTGGTATTTTGATAGGGATTGCATTGAATTTGTAGATTTCTTTGAGTTGTATGGACATTTGTGCTGATTTGAATTCTTCCTGTCTGTGAGCATGCTATGTGTTTCCATTTATTTGTACCTTCTTCAATATCTTTCCTCAATGTCATATAGTTTTCTGAGGACAGGTCTTTTACCTTTCTGGTTATATTTAATCCTAGGTATTTTATTCTTTTTGATGGAATTGTAAATAGAATTTTTTAAATTGCTCTTTCTGATAGTTCATTATTGCTGCATAAAAATGCAACTCATTTCTGAACATTAATTTTGTATCCTATCACTTTACTAAATTCATGTAGTAGTTCTAATAGTTTTTTGGTGGAATTTTTACAGTTCTCTCTACCTAGTATCATGTCATTTGCAAATAATGACAATTCTAATTTTTCCTTTTCATTTGAAAGATAAATAATATTCTCAGCTATCTAAAATTTTAATCTGTGATGAGAGAAATAAAGGAAACATACAAGTGCACATATACATACATACATACATACATACATTTACACATACATACATATGTACATAGGAGTTGTACAGTGTGGTGAAAATGATAAACTGTTTAGAATTAGTTATGCCTGAATTCAAATTCCAACTCTGCTTGTTACTAACTATGTCATTTTGGATACATCAATTAACCTGTGATTATTTTCTCTTCTGTTATGAGAATTGAGAAAATTAAAATCCAGTGATACATAAAGCGCCTGGTACTATGCGTGGCATAAATAAACAATTAATAAATTGAAATAAATAATAATACAATTGTGAAACTACTGAAAAATACTCAGTAAGACAAAGCTGTGAATCGCTTTATGTAGCAGGTAAAGGCCTAAAAATTTGGAATAAAGTACCGTCTTTCTATGTGCATATGTGTGTGTTTGTAAACTGGGAACATTTTCTTACTGACTTACATTATAGTTTGCTACAATGTAAGTCAGTAGCAATGTTGGTCTTTTTTGCTGACTGATTGACGTGTGGCCTTCATGTTACCTCACCCCGGTGTTTGACCTCCCCTAATCTGTCTGGTGTCCATCTGTCTGCCGTGCAGCAACACTTCCATGAAGTCAGGAAGTTTCCTTTTGAACAGAGAATATCAGTGTAATGCAAACCATTGCTTTATATACACGGATCTGCTTAAAGCAGGGCATAGTGGTGTATATTGCAAAGCAATTTTTCCTTTACTCTGGGGTATTCTTAAAGCTATGACATCAAGCATGAATATATTTAATGTATTTCTTGAGGTTTTCTTAGCGTAGTTTCACTTATGTGAGGAACATAATGTTTTGCTTTTTGTTTTAAGATGTGGTTTTTCTCTCAAAGATTTTACAAGTTCTTTTTAAAATCTGTAGTAGGGAGGTGAGATATACAGTGAAAGAAATTAAGTATTTGGGAAAGGTCAGTAATTAAACTCTTTGATTATCTTCCATGTGAAGTACCAGGAAGACAGACTTTTAGAGATTTTGAAACAATACATTTAAAAAGTTGGGGAAAATATATATACAGGTAGGAAAGCAGTCTTATCTAAAATAGTCTTCATTTTTTTTTTGTTCTAAAGTGAATGTAAGTGATAAAATAGCTGCTTAGGGAATACAGTTTTGTTTAATCCATGTTTATATTTGTTACCACAATATGTATTTTATTAATGATAGGTAATCCTTTGTTTATCTTTGTTGAAAGATATTTTTAATGTTTTATGGTTTTAGAAGAGAAATAATAACATAGGAGATAATTGTCATTTTTTAAGCAGTCAAAGGAATTTCTAAAATTGAGTCGTCAATCTGATTATCATTACAAATTTCACTCTTAAGGTATAAAGATTTTGGTTAAAAACAAACTTAACTCAGAATATTATACAGTCCATGCCCAAAGATCAAATCAGGTAAATTCTTAGGTGTGGGGTTACTAGTATAAAGTTACAAGGGTCTTCATAGATTTCTTTTTTGCAGTATAGTATTATACCTGTATAATTCCCATAATGTCTAAAAGCAAGGTATTAAATCTCTCTCAGACAGTTTATTTTTCCACAAAAGGAGAAGGCTGGTAGTAAAAAGCATCATATCTTTATCACAGCACATTGGGGAGTAAAATGATCGACATCAAAGTCTTTGCAAAGCGTAACTCGATACAGGAGTTAATCATTACTCAGAAACTTGTTAGCAGTTAGGCCTCTGTCTGGACCTCTGTGGCCTCGGAACGAACCTTTATAACATGTTTGACGCTGCTATCACTGAATGGTCTTTATTTGTGTGCTTATCCGCTTATCGAATACTATACTCTTTGAAAGAAATAATTTTCTCTCTTTCTTTATTCATGTTTTCATTCTCAACCTTAATTTGATGTCTAGTTCCATTAATGTTCGAGTTAATTAATCAGGCTAAAGTGGAGAGTAGAGGATTCAGGCTCCCGCCATTGATATTTCTGTTGTTGACCGTACATCCGTTCCTCGTCTTGTAGTCTCTAACTCCCAACAGGAACGGTGTAAGTAAAGATGAGCTAGTATTTTGACCTTTATAACAGGAAACAACAAGTCCCTAATTGGAAAGTTGTAGGATTTGTTTAGGAAATTAAAAGTGTGGAAAGAGGATGAAGAGGAAGAGAATGTTCCTTTTAAGAAATATTAGTACCTCTCTCCTTGTCGGGATACTGTACCGGCTGGGTACTTACTTCCCAGGGAAATCAGAGCATCCACACTTGGCACTGCATCGTGCATTTTTCATAGGCTCCATCAATTCAGAGGTGATTGGAAAGAATCATAAAAGCTGTTCTGTACAATCCGGTGCAGATCAGAAAATGGAAGCCCAGTGACCTCACATCTCACATCAACGTAGTTTTAGAACTCAACTTGATTACTCATTGGCCAGTTCAAGTGCTGTGTTCCAGCTGTCCAATCCACTTTGAACTGATGGATAATTGCTTCTGTCTGTTGAGCTAGAATGACCAGCTAGGAGAGCCATTATGTACTGATTTGATTTTTCAGAGCTTTGGAAATTGACATCATTTTGGATGTACACCCATCTTTTGACCTTTGTCATAGGTAGGAAATAAGAGGAGCAAGAGACGGTAGCTACTGCTGGAGAGACCCCTTCCTGTTGCACAGTGTCCCCCTTGAAGGACCAAGTAAGAGTCATAGAGCAGGAAGGGACAGGGAGATTATATGAATCCAGCTCCTTAAACCTGGAATGTAGGGCACAGGATCCTGATAAAATGGTTCAGTAAGTTAAACAGGATTTTCCTGAATTATCAATAAAACATGGTTTATTCAGCTTAAAAGTTCATTAACTCTGGCTAATTCTGTTTTGCTCCTAAGAAAACATATTTCTGTAGCTCAGGCTGTGCTCACTGGCTTCTGTCTGTTTCTGTTGCCTGTCTGCTGACAGGTTGAGGGGGAAATAAATGCTTTAGAACAGACATCAGAGGAAACAAATGGGCTTGCACATAGTTTGGAGACTTCTTAGCCCACTCTTGTGCCATCAGAGTACAGAGCTAGAAACAGGATTCTCACAGAAAAACATCACCCTGTCCACCCCCATCGTCACTCTTGTCTATTGCCCTGAAATGTTTTTTAAAATCAGATAGCTTGAAATTATAATAAAGTTCCTCTCGCATGTGTCTATGGATGACACTGGAGTGTAATGTGACCAGAAAAATCATCTTGCTAGCTTGCAATATAGGAGGTCTCATTCACTGATTTCACAAATGTGGTGGTAATTATTTGCCATTTGAAGAGCCCTAGTTGATTGCATTCCCCCAGTTTTCAGGTTCTTTGCCATATAAATTGGCAGCTCCTTCCACAAAAGATGTTCTTCTGTCCCTTAACTTAAAATTCCCATGTGATTTGCTTTAGTCAGTGGGATGTTAGTAGGTATGACATGATCAAAGCTTGGGAAGTGTCACGCCTTTGGTCTTGCTTTCTGCTGTCACCGTAGGGAGATGCCTGTTAACCACTGAGTCCAAGCAGGAGGATGAGAAAGACATGAAAGATTCTGCCCTGGCTTAACATAGCTAACTGGCAGCCAGTGCCCACACTTGTAAACTAAACAAATATTTCTGTAGGCCATTGACGTTGTGTGGTTGTCACACAATATTGTGGCTGTAGTTAGCTGATACAAAAAATTTCTTGAAGTAGAGTAACCATTTATACTTCTGCACAAACTGGGAATTTTTAAAGTAAAATAGAAACTATTAATAATTACATGGGACAAAAACATAAACCAAGACTGTCCTGTGTGACCCAGGATGTATGGCCATTCTACACTTAAGGATCTCTAAGCTTTTGTTAGTCCTAAAAGAATTCTTGATGTGTCAGAATTAGTTAAAAATAAATAGGCATATTTCATTTTTATGATTTTATTTGTTTTGTTAACATTATTTAGTGCTTACTGGGAACAAAGCTCATCTCAAGTGGCTTACACTTGCTTAGGGAAGATAAAAATTGAAAAATAACTGTCTAGACTATTGGCATTTGTGGGTTTGCCATCAGTGTTATGATTTGCTTAGGCAGCCATATTCAGTGCATACAGAAGTTTCAAACTGTGCAGGGGCATGGCTTAGAGTTGCTTATACTGTAAGGCTGGTGTGCACAGGTAGTTTATAACTTAGTGGCCTAGCCAACCACCTTGCATCACCTGATCAACTCAGCCCACATGATCTTTTCTTTTCAGTTTTTTATAATTCCTGTGAATTAATAAAATGCTTCGTTGTGGAAAACTGACCACCAAACAACAAAAACTCTAACAAAAAGCTGAAAATGTGGCTAAATTCTAGGACAGGAAACATAAAACTTCCAAAAGAAATAGAATCTGGGAGACAGCCTGAACCTATACAAATCTATATGTACAAATTCAGGGGTTAATTTCTCAGGAACAACAAAGACTTAATATTATAACCATTGGGGACAGAGCACACACACGTGCACATGTATGTGCGTGTGTATATATATATACACACACATGCATACATGGACATGCATGTCTGTGTTCCACTATGGTCATCAGAAAACACCACATGGAAATGAAGATTAAAGACAGAACATGCAGTCTGGTTAGTTTTCTAAAACTTTTTCTTTGAGGTAAAAACACAAATAAAACTACACAAATGAATACATTCCAGTAGTTCCCCCCTCACCTGCTGTTTTGTTCACCCTGGTTTCAGTTAGCTGCAGTCAACCACAATCTGAAAATAATAGAAAATTTCAGAAGTAAACAATTCATGTCTTAAATTGTGTGCCGTTCTGAGTAATATGATGAAATCTCGTGCTGCCTGCTTCCTTCCACCAGGATGTGAATCGTCCCTCTGCTCAGCATTCTGGGCTGTATGTGCTCTCTGCCTGTTAGTTCCTTAGTCGTGGCCTTGTTTATCAATTGGCTCTCATGGTGTTTGCAGTCCCTGTGTTCAAGTAACCCTTGTTTTACCTAATAGTGGCCCCAAAGAACAAGGTGTGGTGCTGGCAATTCAGATATGCCAGAGAGAAGTCGTACCATGCTTCCTTTAGGTGAAAATGTATGCGTATATAGGGAAAAAAACACATAGGGTATATATGGTTTCGTGTTATTCATAGGTTCAGGCATCCACTGGGGATCTTGGAACTTACCTTCCATGGTTAAGGGGAACTACTACACCACAAAGTGAACACATGTCTCCAACTCCCCATCTGCAAGGCCACTGGAGGGCTTTAAGTTTGAACTGCCAATCAAATTCATGACACACAATTAGGCTTATGCAACACCAAATTTACTTAGCTTTAAAAAAGCATACAGATCAAGGAGTAGTAACACTTCGTAACAGAGACTTCAGACACTCAGATGAATTTTGGTCGCAAGTCTGACAAAGACTGACACAAGTATGGGTCATATCAACATAGGAAAGCAAGCCTGAGGACCTTAAGCTTAAAAACCTCGATAACCAAGTAGCCCCATTCTTTTTTTTTAAGTATTTTATTTATTTATTTTTTAGAGAGAGGAAGAGAGGGCAAAAGAATGGGAGAGAAACATCAATGTGTGGTTGCCTCTCATGTGGCCCCCACTGGGGACCTGGCCCACAACCCAGGCATGTGCCCTGACTGGGAATCAAACTGCCGACCCTTTGGTTCAAAGCCCGTGCTCAATCCACTGAGTTACGCCAGCCAGGGCCAAGTAGCCCCATTCTTTAGCTCTTAAATTATAAGCTATACAATGAACATTCCTGGCAGCCATGCATAGTGGGGTAAAGAATGTTTGTAGAACAGTGTTCAGCATTTGACAGAGCCTAAGAATCCTCTTCTGTCTTCAGGGTTAATGTTATAAAAAATAGAATATTCATTATTCTTAATCATTATTAATGATAAAATAATATTCTATTTCATGGCTTATTTTTAAGTTTATAAGCATAAAACTACTTGAACAACAATAAAATTTAAAAAAAGAAGAAAAGAATAACATGCTGCATACTATCTCTTGCTCAGCATCAAGTTTTTGAAATTCATCAGTTATTTTATGTAATTGTGTTTTTTCATATTGATAGTATCTCATAAGGATTTATCACTATTTACTTAGCCTATTGTTGACTGGTATATGGATTGTTTCTAAGTGATAACTAGAATAAATAATGTTGCTATGCATAGTCTTGCAGATGTTTTTGGTACACGTAGGCATGTATTTCTTTTTGGATATATGCCTAGAAATAGAATTGGTTCATCCAAGGGCAACATTATGTTTAAATAAATATTTTAAATGTTTTCCAAAGTGGTACTAATTTGTATTTCTATTGATACTGCAAAGTAGTGGATTAGAATTCCTATTGATCTACATGTTCTGTTATGTAGGGGGCAGAAAAATTGTCACTTTATCCTCTAGATTCTTTGTGGGACCTTTTAATTAAATTATAACCTAAGACAGATTCATAGGAGAAAAAAATAATTTTGTATATATGGGAGCCCCTAAAAATGACACTTAAAGAAGTGACTAAAGCAGTCAGATTTTATACCTTTTAGACAAGGAAACACTAAATTTGTGACAAATTGACAAGACAAAGGAGTTTGGACTTGGGGTAGTAAATTAGTGAAGAAGGGCTTGCTTACGTAGTCTTCTTGGTCCTGAATTCCCTATCTCTAGCAATAAGAATGTCCTTTACCCTCTGGTACATTGTATCCTTCACTTAGGAGTTTTATTTCTTGCTTTCAGAGGGGCGTAGGATGGTACGAGTGTCCTTGAGCCAGTTGTTTCTCAAGTAACGTTAATTCAAAATGATCGGTATGTCAAAGCATCATATTCGGGGTAGTATGTTCTGCTCCCCTTCATACAGTATTTGATATTATCTGTTTTTATTATTGCTAATGCTGTGGATGTATAGTGGTAATAATGCATTTTAAATGTCCAGTTTCCTACTGAATCACAAGGTTTAGGATTGCTTCAGATATGAGTGCAACTTCAAATGTCAAGTACAACTACTTCACTGGTAAATATGCATATAGAATTTTATATGTTGTTAAAATTATATAGGTTTAAGAGTATAGAAGTGTTTAAGACCATATGAAGTGTTTATAATAGTGTGGCAAAGGTTAATAAGAGAGTGGGAAAGGTTTATAGGAGTGTGGGAAGGGTTTATAAAGGCTTAAATATATATACAAATAATAAAATAATGCTGCTACTTCACAGATTTCACCTATTGCCGGAGTTTCTGGAATGTAACTCCCGTGATACGTGAGGGATCGCTGTATTGCCCATTGAATATCCTCTTCTGAAGTGCTTACTTATGTCATTTGTGTTGTCTTTATTTTTCTATTGGAATGTCAGTCATCTTTTTCATTGGTAGAAAGTCTAAACTTTAAGCACAATGATTATCTTGCTACTAAGTGGCTTGCCTTATCCCCTTAATTTTTTTTAAATGAACAGAATTTCTTCTTTTTAGCAAACTTTTCCTTTATGGATGGTACCTTCACTATTCTGTTCATGGGTTTTTGTTATTCAGATTATAAGACTGTTCCCCACTATAATTTTCTAAGTGTTCTATTGTTGCTTAAAAATTAAAACCTGATAGGGTAAATAATTCCTTCTTACTCTTCTTCAGGAGCATCTTGATATTACTGTTTTTCAAAATTATTTTGAAATAATTGTTGTCTCTATTTTCCCGCCACCCTCTCCCTGCCACACCCACCCTTACCTCCTACCCTCAATCCTACCCACCTTTGGCTTTGTCCATGGATCCTTTATACATGTTCCTTGATGACTTTTCCCCTTCTTTCCCCAGTTAACCTCCCTCCCCTCTGGTTACTGTCAGTTTGTTCTTTATTTCAATGTCTCTGGTTCTATTTTGTTTGCTTGTTTGTTTTGTTGATTAGGTTAACTTATAGGTGAGATCATATGGTATTTATATTTCACCACCTGGCTTATTTCACTCAGCATAATGCTCTCCAGTTCCATCCATGCTGCTGTGAAGAGTAGGAGCTCCTTCTTTCTGCTGCATAGTATTATATTGTGTAAATGTACCATAGCTTTTGGATCCACTCATTTACTGATGGGTACTTAGGTTGTTTCCAGCACTTGGCTATTGTAAATTGTGCTGCTATGAGCATTTGGGTGCATAGGTTCTTCTGAATTGGTATTTCAGGATTCTCAGGGTATAATCCCAGCAGTGGAATTGCTGGGTCAAAAGGCAGTTCCATTTTTAGTTTTTTTTGAGCAAATTCCATACTGTTTTCCACAGTGGCTGCACCAGTCTACATTCCCACCAACAGTGCACTAGGGTTCCCTTTTCTCTACATCCTTGCCAGTAATTATTGTTTGTTTCTTTATAATGACCATTCTGACTGGTGTGAAGTGGTATCTCCTTGTGGTTTTCATTTGCATCTTTCTGATGGCTAGTGATGCTGAGCATCCTTTCATATTTTTCTGGGCCTTCTGTATATCCTCCTTGGAGAGTTGACAGTTCAGGTCCTTTGTCCATTTTTTAATTGGATTGTTTGTCTTCCTGGAGTAGAGTGATGTAAGTTCTTTATACATTTTGGAAATTAAACCCTTGTCCAAGGTATCATTGGCAAATATGTTTTCCCATATAGTTAGTTCTCTTTTCATTTTTCTGATGGTTTCTTTAGCCATGCAGAATCTTTTTATTTTTATGAGATCCCATTTGTTTGTTCTTTCCTTTATGTCCCATGCTCTAGGGAACATATCAGTGAAAATATTGCTGTGTAGAATATATGAGATTTTCTTGCCTATGTTCTCCTCTAGGACTTTTATGGTGTCATTACTTATATTTAAGTTTTTTTATCCATCTTGAGTTTATTTTTGTTTATGGTCTAAGTTGGTGGTTGAGTTTCATTTTTTTGCATGTAGTTGTCCAGATCTCCCAACATCATCTGTTGAAGAGGCTATTTTTACTCCATTTTATGCTTCTGCCCCCTTTGTCAAATATTAATTGACCATAGAGACTTGGGTTTCTTTCTGGGCTCTCTGTTCTGTTCCAATGATCTATGTGTCTGTTCTTATGCCAGTACCAGACTGTTTTGATTACAGTGGACTTGTTTAATAGTTCATTTTTAATAAATATGAATTGATTTTTAATTATATCAAATGCTTTTTCTGGGTCAGTTGAGATGATGACATGTTTTTTCTCTTCTTTTAATGAGGTAAATGACATTGATTGTTTTCAAATGTTGAACATTTGAATAAGCATAATCTCTTTATGATAAGTTATTTTTTAAAAAGAAGATTTATTTACTTTTAAAGAGGGGAAGGAAAGGAGAAAGGGAGAAAAACATCAATGTGTGGTTACCTCTTGTACGCCCCCTACTGGGGACCTGACCCACAATCCAGGCACATGTCCTAGACTGGAACTTGAATTGGTGATACTTTGGTTCATAGACTGGAATTCAATCCATTGAGCCATACTAGCTAGGGCTGTTATTGGTTTTATATGGTACTTAATCAATATTAAAAAATCTTTTTACACCTATTGTAAATATTTTTGTTGCCTATAATTTTTTTTAATATGCATGATAGGTTTCGATATTAGGTTATTCTAACTTCATAAAATGATCTGGAAAGTCTTTTTTCTATTCTATGGTAATTTTTCTTTTGATATTAAGTTAATTCATTGATAAGCTATCATAGGGTGGATTTTTTTCCATGGATGTGTTTTTAATTATAGATCCAGTATTCTAATAATAGAGTAGTTATCTTCTACATTTTATCATATTAGTTTTGATAAAATACATTTTCTAGGATTTTCATTTTATCTAAATTTTGATATGTATTGGCATAAAGTCCTCATAATATTCTCTCATTTTCTTGTTAATATTTGGAGTATTTAAAATGTAACCTTTTTTATCACCATGTTGCTTATTTTTCCTTTCTCATATTTCTTAAATCATTTTTAAGAAATGATAAGCCCCTTAACTGGGGCTTATCAATTTGAATAATGTTTTCAAAATAATCATCTTTAACTTTTCTTTTTTTTCATTGTAATTTTGGTTCATCTTATTTCTTTTTTCCTTTTATCCTGCCTTCTATTATACTTAGGTTTGATTTGCATTTCTTTTTCTAAGTTCTTAACATAGATGACTATAGTGTTGATTCTCAGCATTTTTCCTCTCTAATAAGAGCTTGCAATATAAAAAACAATGAAAGACTATAACTGATAAGCTATAATCCCCTTTCTAATATAACTTTACCTGAATCCTATAAATGTTGCTCTTCTTATATTCTTTTATCTCCAATATGTTTTATTTTCATTGTGATTTCTAATTTGATTCATGGTTTATTTAGCAATGTTTGGTTAACCTCCAATGACTTGACAATTTTCAGTTACATTAAAAAAAAAACATTGTTTCTAGCTTAATTGAACTATGGTCAGAGAGGGCACTTGTATGCATTTCATCCTGTGACAATTGTGGGCCTCTGTGAGTAGCAAAAGATAAATTTTATATGTGTTCTGTGTGTCCTCACCAGTGATACCTGTTTTTAATAGCTTGCTGTGCTACATTGTGTCTGTCTTGCTCATTGTTTTGGTCAAATCTTTTACATCTTTATTGAATTTGTTTTAGTCTGCTTTATCTCAGTAACTACTGAAGTGTGTTAAAATCTCCATAATTGTATATTTGTCTTTTCTTCCTTTTAATTCTGCCCACTTTTATTTTATATCTTTAGGTGCTCTGTTATTAATGGCATTCCTATTTATAACTTTTAAATCTTCCTGGTGACTTGATCGTTTAATCATCACAAAATCCTCCTTTTTTTATCCTGATTAATGCTTTTTGCCCTATAGTATATTGGGTTGGCCAAAAAGTTTATTTTATTTCTGTACGATAACTCTAGTAGTGCTTAGTTGTCTTTAACTTCATTTGAAACAATTTTGTTACATCGTATTGTGACAGCAGTTATATCAATGAGCATTTTAAAAAACTTACCAAAATTGGTAAATTTTTGTGTAGGCATTTTAATACTGAAGATTGAAGAAAATACACAACATTTTTGGTATATTATTTATGCTTTATTATTTCAAGAAAGGTAAAAACTGAAGTAATTGAAATGCAAAAAAAAAAAAAAAAGATCTGTGCAGTTATGGAGAAGGTGCTGTGACTGATCCAAAATGTCAAAAGTGGAAACTTGTCAATAGTACAAATTTCTTTGTGCTATTGATGTTCTGGCCAAATAATCTTGTGCTATGGGGCTCTCTTATACACTGGAAGATATTTAGCAGCACCCCGGCCTCTATCCACGAGAAGCCAATAGTGGGAGACAGCTGATATACTCACAATATCCAAACCAATAAAGTCATTGGTGAAAATGAAAAGTGTGTCTTTTATTTTACAGAGAAAAACTAAATGAACTTTTTGTCTAACCCAATACTTTCCTTCACTAATATAGCTACACTAGCTTTCATTTGTTTAGTGTTCTTTATAGTATCTTTTTATCATTTTACTTTCAAATGATCTATAGTCTTATAATTGTGAATTGTCTCTTAAAGTAGCTTAAAGTTGGGTTTAATATTTTAAAATATTCTGATTATTTTTTAAAATTTGTATATTTAGAACATTTAAATTTAATGTAATTACTGACATGTGTGGTTTTAAATCTACTCTCATTCTTTATATTTGATGATGTTCATTTTCTTCTGTTTTCTTCATTTTTATAACACCCTTTTATCCTTTATTAACTTGTCAATTGTATGTGGTTTTATTTTTTAATAATTATCCTAGTGATTACAATATGTGTTTTGACTTCCCCATGTTTATTATCTTTTCTCTGAGAATATAAGGATCTTAAAATTCTTTTTTTTCTTTTCTCTTTCTTTTACTTTTAAAAATTTTATTGATTATGCCATTACAGTTGTTCTATTCCCTCCTGTCCCACCACCCCCCTTTAGTTTATGACCATGTGTCTCAAGTTCTTTAGATTCTATATTTCCCGTACTATTCTTGCCCTCCCCCCTATCTATTTTCTATCTACTGTCTATGCTACTTATTTCCTGTACCTTCTCCCCCCTTCTCCTCCTCCCACTCCCCTGCTGCTAACCCTCCATGTGATCTTCATTTCTATGGTTCACTCCTGATCTTGCTGCCCTCTTAATTTGCTTTTGTTTAGTTGTGGTTGTTGATAACTGTGAGTTTGCTGTCCTTTCACTGTTCATCTTTTGTTTTCTTCTTTTTCTTAGGTAAGTCCCTTTAACATTTCCTATAATAAGGGCTTGGTGATGATGAACTCCTTGAATTTGATCTTATCTGAGAAGCACTTTATCTGCCCTTCCATTCTAAATGAAAGCTTTGCTGGATAGATCAATCTTGGTTGTAGGTCTTTGGTTTTCATGATTTGGTATACTTCTTTCCAGCCCCTTCTTGCCTGTAAGGTCTCTCTTGAGAAATCAGCTGACAGTCTGATGGGAACTCCTTTGTAGATGACAGTCCCCTTATCTCTTGCTGCTTCTAGGATTCTCTTCTTCATTTGAATCTTGGCTAATGTAATAATGATGTGTCTTGGTGTGTTCCTTCTTGGGTCCACCTTCTTTGGGACTCTCTGAGCTTCCTGGATTTCCTAGAAGTCTATTTCCTTTTCCAGATTGGGGAAGTTCTGTTTTATTATTTGTTCAAATAAGGTTTCCACTCGTGACTGTTCCTCTTCTTCTTTTGGTACCCCTATAATTCGGATGTTGGAGCGTTTAAAGATATCCTGAAGGTTCCTAAGCCTCTTCTCATTTTTTTTTAATTCTTTTTCTTCATCCTTTTCTGTTTGGTCATTTTTTTTCCTCTTTCTGGTCCAATCCTTTGATTTGAGTCCCAGTCTCCTTTCCATTACTATTGGTTTCCTGTGCATTTCCATCCATTTCAATTAGTTTAGCCTTCATATGTTCCTCTAATTTGTGACTAAAATCAACCAATTTTGTGAGCATCCTGATCACCAGTGTTTTGAACTGTGCATCTGAAAGTTTGGCTATTTCTTGGTTGCTTAGATTTATGGGCTCTGGGGCTCTGAGTTGTTCTTGAGCCATGTTTTGATCTGTTTGTGCCTGTTACATATGAGGAGAGGCACCTTAGGTGTTCACCAGAGTGGGGCCACCCAGTCACTGGTTTGTGATGCTGTATGTGGGGTGGGGACAGAGAAGGAGCAATGGCGGTTCTCTCTGCTTGCCCAGTCTGCCTCACTGCTTGCCCCCGCCTGTTTATCTGAGCACAAATGTGCAAGCCCGCCGCAGGGCACTGGGGCCTGTGAGGTCTGTAATGCACATCTCTTCACTGGTTTATTGGTGAGGAAATGCGCAACCTCAGACAGACAGCCACATTGCGCCTTCCCGTAGCTACCTTGCACCTGGGATCCGCGCCCTCAGCTGCTTGTGTGCCGCCCTGGTCGGAGGATTGTATCTGCCCAACCTGCTCCGCTGCTGGCTTTGCCCCTCTCACTGGATTAGCTGAGTGGTTCATTGTTTTCGGATTCTGTATTGTTCAATTTTCTGTGGTTTGATTACGTTTATTATTGTTAAAACTTTGTTGTTTTTAGGTTTTGTTGTGTGAGGAACCAAAGTGTTTCCACCTACGCCTCCATCTTGGCGGAAGTCCTTATTTTACATTTTGAGTGAAAATATTTTCTAGGTGTGAAATATTGGATCAGTTGCTATTTTCTTTGATTGTTTCTGTTAAAGTTAGCTATGCATTCAGTATTCACTTTTTAAAAAATAATTTATTTTTTGAAATTTAGAAAACATATTTTATTTACAGTTCTCTGTAACTTATTTTAGTGTTTTTTGAATTTGCACTTATCATACTTTGGGTTTATAGGGTCCTTAAATTTGTGACAGTGCATTTTCTTAAATTTGTGACAATGTATTTTTTCAGTTTTTGAGAAATTCTTAGGCATTATATTGCTAAAATTGTTTCTTTTTCTATTATCTTTTTATCTAGGGTTCTACATAATGTATATTAAATTTTGTTTTCACTGCATACCTCTCGCTTTCCTTTGTATTGTACTCTTTCTGTCTTTTATACTCTTTTCTGTGTTTTGAGCCTTAAAAAAATAGTTTGATTTTCCATGGGGCTATTTTCTCTGACATACCTTCTATTTCAACAGTTCTCCCTTCTGTGCTATCTAATTTGCTTTTAATTTTACCTTTTTGAAAATTTTAGTATTCTTTTTTTATTATTGTTCAATTACAGTTGTCCCCATTCTCCCCCCATTACTCACTCCCCATTCTATGCACCTCCACCTACTACATTCAGCTCCCCCCATTGACTTTGTCTGTATGTCCTTTATACATGTTCCTTGACAATCCTTCCCCTTCTTTACCCCCATTTTCCTCCTTCCCCCTTCCCTCTGGTTACTGTCAGTTTGTTCTTTATTTTCATGTCTCTAGGGGTTTTTTGCTTGTTTATTTGTTTTGTTGATTAGGTTCCACTTATAGATAACATCATATGGTATTTGTCTTTCACCAACTGGCTTATTTCACTTAGCATTATGCTCTCTAGATCCATCCATGCTGTCATGAAGGGTAGAAGTTCCTTCTTTCTTTTTGCTGTGTTGTTATTTTAATTTTTAGTTTTAGGATTCTTAATTGATTCTGTTTTTCATTTTTATGAAAAATTCAATATAATATCTATTTTTAACATAGATGCTTAATTTTACATCTCTGTCTGATAACTCCATTATGAAGGTCTCTATGGATTTATTTCTATCATCTGTTGAGTTTCTTAGCTTTATAAAATGTTCTCTCTTCTCCATAGCCAGTGATTTTAAAAAGTGAATTCAGAAATCATATATGAAATTATCTAGTGATAATAGGGGCCTAAAATTGTGTTTTGTGTTTTATCATCCTTTGAAAAAGATTTACTTTTTTCTCACAGAAAGTTTTGAGCATTAGTAATCTGGATCATCTTAATCTATTTAGGACTGGAAACATTATCATTCTGAGGTTTAGCCACTGAAATGAGGTCGCTTTCTAATCTATACTTGTTGCTAAGGTATCCACCTCCTCCTCTTTGCTCTGAACTCTCTGCTCTGAATTTTCATTAATCCCTTTTCTTGCGATTATCAAAAGTTCTGCTCAGCATCTCAGTGTCTCAATGGTTTCTTGCAAAATTGGCAGACAGCTTGGGTAAAAGTAGTCCCAAATATTCTTCTCAATTATCTTGTTTTCCAGATATTGATTTGTAATTGTTTACTTTGGGGTGTGTCAAGTTTCCTTACCATTACTGAAAGCAGAACTCTACCCTCAGTAGGGTTTTGATTGTGAGAAGGGATCATAGCCTGCACATGACATGGGGGGAGTCAAGTCTGGAGACACTGGCAGAACTCTATGGAATAACTTGTCTAAAACAGAATGTCGTTTGAGGATGATAGGAAGAGCCAATGTCCATTGGGCCCAGGTGATGGGTGGGGTTCATGTACACAGAAATTGGACTTCATCCTGTTGATGTATGGTAGGACACCCAGGATTTTTAAGCAGGGAAACGAAACGATATAAGTGGCATTTTAGAAAAATGTATTTTACATAATACTGTACTGTGTGCACTGTCACAGCATATTATATCTGATTCCAAGAGGAGACCTTGGTCTGATAGGAAGCACTTTATATTTTGAATACCATCATCAATTCTTGGGGCTGTTCTTGCCCAAACCTTTTTTTCTATAGATATCCCTTATAGACTTGGGAATCAGAAGTATTTTGGCTGCAGGCTATTCCCAGTATTTAGATTATGTTGCAAGTCAAATATCATTGGAGGGAGAGGCTGCTTGCTTTCTTATACATTAGAAATTTTAAGAGGTCTGAAAATTGATACATATATAAATTACAAATCTGATTTTTGGACTCATTGATATCTGCAAAGTGTTTAATAATTTTTCAAAAATTATTAAACCTCTGTGTTGCTTAGTTCTTCCCTTCTATGTAAATACAGTTATTATTTACATTTCACATATCCCTTTCTTCATTAGAGAAATTGCAATGCTTTGGAAATGAGGATTTCAGAGCCATAAGGAACTTCAGAAATGATCTTAGTTCAACCTCCTTAATATACAGTTCTGGAACTGAAGCCCAGATTGTGTATGGAACTTATCCAAAGTCACACAGTTGTTTAATGAGAGAGCTAGAAATATAGCCAATATAATTTGGATAGTAGCCTTCTAGAACATTTTTCATTCCAAAACAAATTTTAAGAGATATAATAGGTTAAATAGAAGATTATTAATTTACAGATAAGAAAATACACATTAATTTTAAAACTTTCTACATAAAATTAATATGTAGACCACAGATAAGCTTCAGAGTACCCTTAAGTAACATACATATTACTCTATTGTATGCATTTGTCTCTTGAAAATATACTTTTTTTTCAGTTCTCAAATGAGTTCATGAATCAAGAAAAATTAAGAACTGCAACTTACACTTTTTTGATAGTTGGAGTTAAAATGTTGCTTTCATTCATTCGTTCAACAGTGTTAATTTGATGCCTCCTTAGTGCCAGAGACTTTCTTAAAGGTGGAGGATACAAAGATATATGGTATATTTTCCTCCATGAAGGGCCTCACGTTGTAGTCAGGAGGTAGAAGTGAGTGACAATTGATACAAAAACTGGTCAGATGATCTGATTCCCAGTTCAGTTCTTTATCTGTTGGATCAAGGCCACACAGTGGGAGCCTGAATAGAAAACTGGAGCAATTACAGAAGTACTCGAATTCTAAGATTTCTATACAGACTCTGAGTCATGTGGATATAGTTGACATTATCCGGATACATTGTATACTTGACCTCGGCAGAGACATCAGCATGATTTCTGCATAAGAGATCATTCCTTATCTTTTTCCAGATCTCACATTCAATAGAATATCAGGCATGTGGGCAATTTCTGATAAGTAGTTGTTAACTTTTGCCAATATTTTATTTAATCATTGACCCATAGACCCCACCTTACTGCCAAGTTAGCTACATAGCTGATTTTCTGTAGAGATAATGGAAGAATTTTAATTTTTCTCTCAATAGACTATAGCAGTAGAAGAACTAATGATTTGCATAGTTATTATATCAGAATGTCCATTTGACAAAATTAACATGCTTGGACAATTGTTTAACTACCCAAAGTACATCATTTCTTAAACCCACAATGCCAGAGGCTACCAGCTTGTTTGGATGCCAAAATCTCCTAAATTGCTAGTTTTATAAAGGTAACAAAAACAACATTAAAAACCAAATGTTTCTATGGCTTTTAACTGTTACTCTAGAATACAATGAAGAAATACATAGTGAATGTAGATGTAATAATTACAGTCTGTGAAATTGCAAAGCATTTTCTCTAAATACAAGTGACGTTTTCCTTTACCTTTAAGGGGAAAAAGTAGGTAGCATAAAAAGTAGAATCTCCACTGATGCTTCAGACAAAAGAGTTTCTCCAAGAATTGCATTGGATGTAGGGTGGCATTAGTTTACTTTGAACAGAATTGTTTGGAGACCCATTAAAGGATGTGAGCAAACTTATAGAGAGAAAACTATTCTTTGAACTACCAAACCCCGTGCAACTTTGGAAAACCAGAACCAGAGCCCAGTCTCAGTGAGGTCATTTAACACCATGGACGTGGAGAGCAGCTGCTCTGGTCCGCTGCACCTGTGCTTCAAGTTCAGCTTGGGTCTGCTCAGGTGATAAGCATCTTTTGAGTCCTGCTAACTATGAATTCAGGGATAGAAAAAGAACACATGCCACCTACTTTTAAGACTAAAAATCTAGTAGAGATAAAATTATTTCCTTGTCTTCATCATTAGATTGAGCTGCAATATGATTGTACTTTAAAAATCTAATTGAATAAAATATAATTTTTATACCATAATGTGTAACCATTTTAAGTATGCACATGTATGTTGACATAGGTATGCACTCATGTAACCATCATCCCAAACAAGATATCAATTTTCATAACCCAAGAAGGTTTATTCATACCCTTTTGTAGTCGATTCCTCTCCTTTCTCCCTTCCCCAGGAGAAATGTGAATATGAATGCTTTTGTATCTGGCTTTTTTGCTCAGCCTAATGTGTTTGAGAGTTGTCCATGATACTGTGTATGTAGTTAATTTCTTTTTCTTGCTGAGTAGTATTTCATTTATGAATATGTGATAATTTGTTTACCAATTTACTTGGTGATAGATTTTTTTCAGTGTTGGTGTCTATGAAAATCTATATGCTTTTGTTTTTCTTGGATAAAGACTTAGCAATGGAACTTCCAAATAATTTGATAAATATGTATTTAATTTAATTTAATTTTGTTTTTATTAATTTTTAAAAGATTTATTTTTATACAGAGGGGAAAGGAGGGAGAAAGAGAGGGCAAGAAACATCAATGTGCAGTTGTCTCTCACACATCCCCTACTGGGGACCTGGCCCACAACCCAGGCATGTGCTCTGACTGAGAATCAAACCCACAACCCTTTGGTTTGCAGACTACCACTCAATCCACTGAGCGATATATCAGCCAGGGCTGTATTTAATTCTAGAATAAAATGTCAAAATGGTTTCCAAAATGATTATACATGCATTATATGTAAAATGTGACAATAGTGTCTTTTGACTGCCATGTATTTTGATAAAGTCCAGTTTATCAATTTTTTTATTTTATGGTTCATGCTTTTGTGTCTTGTCTATGATAGCTTGGCTAATCCCAAGGTCAGAAGCACTTTCTACTGTATTTTATTTTAGCAGCATTATAGTTTTATGTTTGGGTATATGATGAATATATATTTAATTTTTGTATATGGTGTGAAGTAAGTCATTATTATTTTTTTAAAATGTGAATATCCAGTTGTCTAGTCTATTTGTTGAAAATTATCATTGCCTCATTCAATTTTCTTCTTGTGTGCCCACACACATACACAGAACACATACAATACATATGTGTGTGTGCATAGATATTTGCACATGCTCTTTGCATATTTATATATTTACTTATATACTTGTGGACTCTGTTCTCTTGTTTTATATGATAGATGATTATGCCAAAAATTACACTGATATTAAGTAAACCTCAAAATCAGGTGGTTTGACTCTTTCCACTCTGTTCTTATTTTTCAGTGCTGTCCTGGCTAAAATGGGTTCTTTGCATTTTCATGTACATTTTTAAGTCAGCTTGTCAATGTCTACAGAATTACCTTCTGAAGTTTTAATGGGGCATCTTTTAGTCTGTAGATTGATCTAGGAAGAATTAACACCTTAACCGAGTTTTGAATACTCCAATGCATGAACATAGTGTACATGAAGGATTAGAGAACCAGAAAGAGTGAGTGCCCCGGGCGGTTTGCACAGTCAGTTGACGGCACAGATGGAGGAAGCCACGCATACTAGACGACCAGTACACTGCGGAACCTTTCAGCCCAGCATCCTTAGATGTGTGCGCACCATAGCATGCCTTCTGCTGGTTCGTGTCTGATTCAAATGTTTGGTTGTCTCTTGCCTTTCAGAGGGCATTTCTCTTATTCAGAGCATTTGTCCTCATGTCTGACAGCCCCTTCAGTAACAATAGGAAGGTGTCCTCATTATGCAGCTGCACTGTGCTATCTGATATATAAAGGAAGGAAAACACAGCTTTCAAACGAAAGGCTTCAGAAAACATCAGTAGCAGCATGATTTTAACTTGATCCAAAAATGGATGGGCTGGCAACAGCTTGTGAAACAAATAGTATTGGTTCTATGCGTTAGTGCAGAGTTTTACTGTGTAGACAGGGTTTTCAGTCATTGCTTCATTTGCTCCTGCAGGTCAAAGGGCGGGGATGCAGGGGGCTGGCGAAATGTGGATTACAAATCCCGTTACACAGAAGGAGCAACCTTCTTCCTTCTTCATGGGTGAAAATGTCACTTTTCACTCAGAATTTTGTTCTTTAGTTCACAGCGCTTATAATGGGTTTCTTGGCACCCTGGAGGATCCAGGTCTTCCATTTTATGTAGGTGGTCCTTTCTCAGCATCTGAAACATTTCTTGTTTTTTTGTAAAGTCTCCTCTGACTTTGTAAGAAATGCAAGAAAAATAAGGTAGTTTCTCTTGACCTCTGCTTTAATATCTGATGATGCTTAAGTTTTTGATTGAATATGAAACAATAAGTAATTAGGTACCAAAGGACCCCAAGCCTTTGCGCTATTACGCTGCATGACACAGTTACTGTGGCACACCCCAGACAAACACAGCAATGGCTCCTGCGCCTTGGGGGACGCACAGAGCACTCTACGCAAGAGCCTCCTCGGGAGAGGCGTGAGGCGGAAAATGAGGTGGTTTCACGTACAGCAACATTTCCTAAAAATTATTTTGAGCCATGGTTGTTGTTCACCAAATCTTTTTTTTTAATTTTAGTTATTTTTCAAGTACAGTTTTTTTGTCTATTTCTCCCATCCAAGCCTCGCCCACCCCTTGCTCCCCATGTTGTTCACCAAATCTTATGTGACCCCATAGCTTTTCTTCTCCCCGCCTCCCATCTTTCCCCCTTTTCATTCCCACATCTTTTCTTCTTGGTTCCTTCAGCTGTTCTCTTGGTACCATCAGTCCCTTCCTTTGGGGTCATTCCTTCATTTCTGCTTCCTTACATTGCCTTTGGAAATACAACAATGGACCCATGGCTCAACTCGTACTTAGAAAGTGAGGGAAGGAGAAAGTTTGGGAATATTTATATTTTATTGCCATTGTTGGCATGACAGATTGATCGATGTTTTAGTTATGATGTCTCCATGATGTATGGAGTCAGCTGGACACGGCGAAGTGGGTTGACCAGAGCAAAGAAAGGGCGGCTGTTTTGCTTCTGAGGCTCCAGAAGTGTAAGAACCTGTGAAAAACCTGGCTTTAGAAGGTGAGCACTCAACTCAACATGGTACGCGTTACCAGGTCTGGGCCGTTGATTAACCAGTTTGAGACCTGGGTATGATTACAGATTTAACAAATGTTTGCCCAGTCTGGCACTCTGCTAGTCAGTGGTTATATAGACATTTTTAAGATTGATTTTTTTTTCTGAGGAAGCTGACAATATCGCAGGATGGAGGGACATGAGCATAATTATCACAGTTTCATCCATGCTGTTGTAGAGAAATGAGAAGAGCAAAGGCTGCAGCTGCTTCCTGGGCGAGCCACAGCACATTTTGAATGGGTAGTAATATTCGTGCTAGATTAAGAAAGGTGAGGATTTAATTACCAGGAAGCAAATGTTCCTGTTCAAGACGTACAAATTAATTGCCTGCAGGGGCCAGGCAAGTGATACGAATATGCTGAGTGGAGAACGGTGGACAGAGAACAAAAGGAACCTGTGTCAAACTGGAGAGGCTGTGCCTGTTTAAAGCTCTTTAAGCTCAAAATAAGTCTTTAAAAGCTCTTCGGAACAAATAAACAAAACCTGTAGGCATATAATGGTAACGCCGTGCATAATGTGTTTGAGGAACACGCTGTGCACCACTTCGGGGAAGCGGGGAAGCGGGCAGGGGCAGCTAGTACTGTCGGGGGAAAGGGCAAGGAAGAGAGGGCATTTGGACCTGGATGTCGGGGGCCTTCTGTGTTGGTATAAGGAGTTTGGATTTTATCTTGTAGACAGCAAGGAGTCAGCTGAGTTCTTCCATTAGGTGACATAGTAAGGTTTGCTTTATAGAGTAATTTATTGTTCTTGAGAAAGTAAAAAGAGTGGAATAAATTGCCCAGTGACACATTGCACGAATCCATGTGAGCTGTGATGAGGGCCAAATCAAGGCAGTAACAGTGAGAATAAAGAGGGGGCGACGTACAAGGAGAAACTTCAGATGTAGGTTGAAGCCAGTCTCCTTGGAGTCCCTTGCAAGACATAATGTGAGTGAGAGCAATTTGTAACCAGCACAGCATGGGGTAGATCAAAGGTGAGGCTAGCCTCTTACATGGCTGGGGTCATGGCCGGAGAGCCTGGTGCTCCCTTATTCTGTTGTCATGGCCTCAGTGGGCGCTCAGAACTCTGGGGGAGGTGACCTGGAATCGGATCCCTCAGAAAAGAGGCTGACCTCTTTTCTGCAGAAGACAGACCCTAATGTCACCCTCAACTTGGCCACTTCATCTGGGCCTTGGTGCTTAGGACGTCCTCCTGCCCCCGTAGATGGCTTCTTCTATAAGCATTCCATTTTCTTCATTAAGAGAATAAACTAAAAAGAGCAGACATTTATATTGGCAGAAATGGTACTCCATATAAAAAAATAATACTAATACATCTTACAACTTCTAGCCAGAATCTGCTAGGCTGCTGCTATAGCAACCTCGACAGAGGGGACTCAATGCATCTCTACCACATCCCCTTCCGAAGTCGTATACCTGATAGTCACCCTCTTAGTGAGGCTGTCTCTCTTACATTACACCCACCAAGTGAAGATCCAAAGCAAAGAGACAGAAAATAACATCTTCTAACAATCTGCTTGTCATTTAGAAAAAGCTCCCTGTATAAATGTCATGGAAACAAGCTGTTCTTGCAGAAAGAAAAGAAGAAAGCCCTGCCTCACTTTCTTCCTTTTCAGTTTCAATCTTAGGAATAAAAGGGTAACACAAAGCAAATGTTAAGTGTTTGAAAGCAAATATCTCTGGAGCTCAGCCATGATGTGGTTCAGCCACATCCAGCCTGCTGCTTGGCTCCAAGGAGCAGAAGTCCCAGACCAAGCTCTCTGTGTGAAGATCAGCTGGATGCCACCCAGAGAACATGAACTCAAAACAGACTGATAGGAGACAATGAGTATTTTTTAAAGATTTTATTCATTTATCTTTAGAGGGGAAAGGAAAGAGAGAGGGCGAGAAATATCAATGTATGGTTGCCTCTCGTGTGTCCCCCACTGGGAACTGGCCTGCAAACCAGGCATGTGCCCTGACCAGGAATCGAACTGCGATTGTCTGCCTCGCAGGCCCACGCTCAATCCACTGAGCTATACCAGCCAGGGATGACGATGAGTATTTTTCTTCTAAGTGGAAAAAGATCTTTTGCTAGGTTACTGGCTACAAGGCCAACAGATTTCTGTTCAATTAGTAAAATTCATGGGCATATAGTACATACAATTCATCATACTTTGATTCTCTGTAGGGAAACCCAGATAAACACAACTCTGTTCTCTGTTCCTGAGTGAGAGGTCTTACATGTCTCAACTGCCACAGAAGGTAGCGTATGTAGGGAACACAAAGAGAAAGTTTTGGTGGCTGAGAGCCTGAGGAAAGAGTCTTTATTTTTAGCTGGAATTAGCAGGCAAGGAGGGCTACAGAGAAAGTAGCATTTGAACTCAGCCCCAGACAAGAGATAGGACTGTAACAGCAGCATTAGGGGAGGAAAAAGGAATTACAAGGACATATTAAATTGAAACATGGTCAAGAAAGTGAAAGCATTACTGCTCCAAAGTTCATGTGCTGGAAGCTTCAAAGGCTGGTATATCATCAGTTGGAGTAAGGAAAGGTTTGCTGATCAAGAAAGCACCAACTGAGATGAGGGGAGACTTAGCGATGCCTTAAATCCATCTTCAGAAAGTACAGAGTTCAGGCTTTCTTTATGTCAAGGGAAAGGAGGAAATGGGAGGAGCAGGAGGTGACTGACACCCACCTGTATCGGGAGCCTGAGGAAGATTGTGCTTAGTCTGCTGACCCTCGATGATTCGAGTCCAGTCGCCAAGTACCTGCAAATGTTTGGTAAAAAACATGTATCTCCTTATCTCCTCAGGCACTTTCTGGTAATTGGCTGTTTTTGTAACACTGGCCACAAGCAGAGGCCCTCTAATGATTAGTGTGTCTACATATAAGAAGCTATGAATCTAAAGGTCCTTGGGAACAAAGCAGGCTTGAACAAGATGAAACCAGAGAGGTCATGTATTTCACTCTGTAACAGAAAGTGCAATATTGGAGAAAAATCATGGAAGGTATTGAATAACGTTGTAAGCACCATCTTATCTGGCTGGAAAGGGGATTCAGACCGATGTAGGGTATGTGTGGTTAGCCAGTACTCACCTGAGAATCTCCTGATTTGTTTAGGGACGCAAGATTTCTCTGGGAAGGGAACTTGAGTCATGTCACTCACTGCTTAGGGCTGAGTTATATAACATGCATAGCAAGGTGGGGGAGAGGCTATAATGAAACTAAATTGTAGAAAGATGCTGCAGAGCTTCTGGGGAAAAAAACTTCCAGAAAATTAACCATGGTGAGTTAAACTCAGTATAATGGTCTGGGGTGTCAGAGAAGAGAACTGAAGAGAGTAAAAATGTATTCTTGTGGAAGAGGAGATTGCCAAAATTTTATAGCTTGGGACCTAAGAGACCCAACTATATAATTCTTCTAAAAGGATAATAGAGATGAGAGGTTTTTATTTTCTATTTACCACAAAGGAAATAGCCTCTGTGAAGTGTCATAGAGGAGCTGTTACAAAAACAATCAGCAGGAGTTGAGGGAGGGGCCGTGGCGGAGGAGGAGCAATGCGACAGAAGCACCAATGCGCACGGGCAGGCACTTGCGTCTATTTGAGTCCTCCTGAGAAGACTAGGAAGTTGGGGAAGGAGCCCTGACAGGAAATGGCTCAGAACCTGAAGTTCATCCAATGGAAAAGTGCTATGAAACTGGAGACTTACAGGTTTAACACTTGGCACACAAATTGATGATGGACAAGAAACATTTTAGGCTATGTAAAAAAAAATTGTGGTTGATTCTATGGGCAAATTTTCCAAGTGCTTTGGGAAGAACACCCATTCGGAGCAGGGTAGGATTTGAGCAGAGTATGTTAGGTTGGAAAGACAGTGGGATGTGCAGAAGAGTGAGGAGGTCTTCGCAGGAGACCAGGAAAATGTAAGGACCTGGGCTAGGCTGGTTGGATACAGCCAGAAAGGGAAGGAGGGACCACAGGAACCAATTCACTGAAGGAGCATCAGAGTTGGTTGGTCAGTTGTTTGGTTAGACATGAGTGAGTGAGCAAGAATGATTAAAAATTGTATTGTGAAGGGTTAAGAGCCAAATATTAACAGTATTTATATAGCATAGCTGTTGATGAATGAGCTTTGGTGTGAGCCAGATTTGATCCTGCCTGGGCCACTTACTAGTGAGGGACTTTGGGTGTCACTGAGCCCTGTTAAATGTGTTTTCTAATCTGCAGGTGGAGAGAATTATGTCTGTATCTCAGGCTTAGATCTTGCATTAAATGATATATTTTATGTAACATAGTTAAAAAGATATTTGGCACAAAGAATTATCAATTTGTGGAGAAAAGCAATGAACTTGTTTTAAATAATAAAACAATTTAGGTCTTTTAAAAAAATCTTGATTAGTTTTTTTGTGTAAGGTTGCTTTACATCTTCCATTAGACTTATTCCTAAGTACTTGATGTAATTTATGTTATTGCTAATGGTATGTTTTAAACATTGTTAATTCATAATTATTTGCTGCTGATTGGCTTTTCTATATTCACCTTTATCCAGCCAACATGCTGACCTCCCTTACTAATTTTAGAGTTGATCTGTAAATTGTTTCAAAATATCTATGTATATAATTATATTGCCTATATCACCATGTTATTGCAATATACTGTGTGGATAGTATTCTTCCATCCTGCATCCTTTATAATTTATTTCATTTTGCTTCACTTGTTTTTTTCTGAACTCTGTACTCTCTGAAGATGGATTCGAGGCACCAGTAAGTCTCCCATCTTTTCAGTTGGCCCCTTCTTGATCAAAACGCCTTTCCTACTCCAAATTCTGACATTTTCAATTTTGGCCTTTGAAGCTTCCAGCACATAAACTTTGGACCAGTGACACTGTCACTCTCTTGACCTTGTTTTAATTTAATGTGTCCTTTCCTTCATAAACTATCTTATCCTCCGTTGATCTCAGAGGGTGAACTTTCAATGTTCTACCATGACAGTAGAAAAAGGAAAACCACCCCTCTTATCGGTGGTTTTCCTTTTCATTGTTTCAGCTACTAGGGTCAACCATAGCCTACAAATATTAAATAGAAAATTCTAGGAATAAGCAATTCATAAGTTTTAAATCGCACACCTTTCTGAGTAGCATGTTGAAATCTGGTGCCATCTGAACAGTTTCCGTCCTGCCCTGGATGTGAATCATCCCTTTGTCAAGCATATCCATGATGTCCGTGCTACCCTGCATTAGCTACTGTGGTACTACCCCCGGGCCTGTGTTCAGTTAACTCTCACAGTGTCCTAATTCTACATCACAAACCTTACATCATTTACATCACTTCATCTCATCACATAGGCATTGAATCATCTCACATCCTCTCAACAAGGGTGAATACAGAACAGTAAGATATTCTGAGAAAGAGATACCATATTCACATAAATTTTATTATAGTATGTTATTATAATTGTCCTAGTTTATAATTAGTTATTGTTAATCTCTTATTTTGCCTAATTTGTAAATTAAACTATCATAGGTATGCACACATAGGTAAAAACATATATATGAGGTTCAGTGCGCTCTGGGAGTCTTGCAGTGTGCCCCTCGTAGATAAGGGGGGACTGCTCTAACATGTCTATGGTAGGTCTTGTGCAGATTCCTTCTATTGGATTAAAGAAACTCTCTCTTCCTAGTTTGCATAAGTATTTTAATAAATAGAAGTTTAATTTTATCAAATGATTTTATAAATCTATTGAAATGATCATATATTTTCTTTATTCTGTTAATGTGGTGAACTACTCTGATTGAATTTTTAATATTAAGCCAACTTTGAAATTCTTGAATAAACACAGATAGATGAATAAGTAGATACATGTATAGACATATTTTAATTTTAGTGTACAAAAATATTGGTTCATAATTTTTGCCTTGGTATTCATGAGGGAGATTAGTGGATAATATTTGTTCTTGTGATATGCTTTTCAGGTTTTGGTATGACGGTTTTTCTATTCTCATGGAATGAACTAAGAAGTGTTTTTATATTTTTATTCTTGTCATTATTTATTTAAATGTTTGGTAGAATTCATTGATAAGTTTATTTAAGCCTGGAATTGTTTGTGGTAAAGTTTCTAATTATAAATCTAATTTCCTTAGTAATATAGTATTCATAATTGCTATTTCTACTTTAGTCAGTCCTGGAAAGTTGTAATTTTTAGGAAATTGTGTCATTTAAATTTTTTAATTTATTGCTTGTGAATTTTTATACTATCTTCTTAATATCTTTTTAATGTCTGTGGTATCCTTTATGTCTCCTTTTATCATGTTACATTGTTTGGTTTTGTGTTAGTTTTAATCACACTAGCTAAAGATTTATTAGTTTTATGCATCTGTTTAAAAAAACAAATTTCAGCCCTAAGACCTTCTATATTTTATGTTTTTTACCTCATTAACATATGATATTCTGCTTTTCTAATAGAACTTTAAAGCTGTGTATTGCCTTTAAGCATAGATTTAACTGCATAATACAATTTTGATGTTGTATTTTCATTATCAGTCACTTCTGACAAGGTCACACTAAAACTGAGGCACAAATGATGCAGAATTGCTCTACCCAGAAAGCTCTGTTCTTTGTCTGGGAGACGGCACAAAATGCAGCTTGCAGCAGCCTGTGCAAACTCAGGGCAGAACGTGGCTGAGTGAGTTCCATGAAGACAAAGAGGGCCAATGCTAATGAAGAAAAGGGCAGAACGTTGCTACAGCAACTAGAGAGAGAGAATTACCGAACTAGAAGACAGATCTGAAGAGAATATGTGAAATGCTGCACAAAATAACAAAAGAAACCACATTTTTTGATCCACTCATTTACTGATAGGCACTTAGGTTGCTTCCAGCACTTGGCTGTAGTAAATTGTGCTGCTATGAACATTGGGGTGCAAAGGTTCTTTTGGGTTGGTGTTTCAGGGTTCTTAGGATATAATCCTTAGTTTTCTGAGAAAATTCCATATTGTTTTCCACAGTGGCTGCACCAGTCTGCATTCCCACCAACAACAATAAATAATTTTTTTAAAAAAGAACACTGGATAATAACGATTTACGTACATTTTTGAAATAATGTTTATATTATACAAAATACCGTATATTAAAACAAAACGGCAATCAAAGAAGAAACACACCCTAAAACCACAAGGATGCCTTTGTTTTTGTTTTCAGTTTCCTATTATTTTTGCTACATCTGTCAACACACTACTTTCAAAATTTTTTAAGTGTGTAGCTAGGAAAACTAAACAAATAAAGAAACAAAAAAGCAAAAAACAAAAAACAAAATGAGGTTAGGTAGGAGACATAGAATATGCAATGAGAATGTCTAATATTAAACTAATTGAGAGTCTAGTAAAGGATTTCTGCAGGGAAGAATAGAGAGACATGGAGAAACAATATTAAAAAATTTAAAAATCTTTTCAAAATTGCTGAATTATGGTATTTTAAATTCAGAAAGTCTATTAATCTCAAGATACATACATAATAGAAATTAATACTACACGAATCATAACACTACAGATAATCATAGAATTAGATTTAAAATTAGCAAGAGGAAAAAGTCACACCGTCTTTTGAAAAAAACTGACAAAAAGTTGCCTTTTAACTGTAGCACTCTAAGCCAAAAGGCAATGGCTTCTTATCTGGAATATATAAAAGAATTCCTGTAAATTTCACTATTAAACAGAGAAATGTAAATTTAAACTGCACCAGGTGATTGCTCCACACCCACCAGAATAACATATTAAACAGACAATACTTAGTATTTCTGACAATGCAGAAGGATTGGAGCTCTCGTACTCAACTTTGGGGAGTGCAAATAAATATGACTAATTTGGGAAGTGATTTGGCAATAGCTACTTCAAATACCAAAGCTGAATGTATTCACATGCCCTATGCTTCAACAATTTTTTTTTAAAATTAATGTATGGTTGCCTCTTGTGCGTCTGCTTCTGGGAACTGGCCTGAAACCCAGGCATGTGCCCTGACTGGGAATTGAACTGTGATCCTCTGGGTTCGCAGGCCCGTGCTCAGTTCACTAGGCTACACCAGCCAGGGCTTTTCTTTTCTTGTTTGTTTTTTTTTTTTAATTAATGCTTCAACAATTTCATTCCTACCTTTGTATGAAACAGAAATGCATACATATGTTCCCTAAAGCCCATGTATAGGAATGTTTCTTCTTAATCAAAAACGCAACACAACCCACATGAACATTAAGCATAGAAAGTTCATTGTGGTGAAAGTACACAGTGGAAGTGCTGCAGCAATGGACATGAACTCCTGCAACCAGTGTACCACGGATGGACCTCACAGACAAAGTGTTGTACAAAAAATGAAATACATAAATGTGTGCATACCCTATGATTATATTTACATAAAATTCAAAAGAAGCTAAGTAATCTCTGTTGCCAGCAGTCGGAATAACATGACCTTTGGGGAGAGAGAGGGTGGTGTCTAAAGAGGTCATGACAGGAGCATCAGCTCCTAGTACCATGCACTCAGTTGGGGTCTCGTGATTCGTGTGCTTTTCTGTGTGTCCGTGATACTTCAAACAGGTTTCCTTAACATCCTTAAGCACATTAAACTCATTCTCAAAGGGGAAAATTTTATGTTGAATGTTGAGGTAAGTGCCCAACTTTGAAAGTACTAACAAGAATACCATTAAAAAAACAAAAATGAAGGTGGAAGAAAACACAGATGGAAGAAAAAGTAGATATAGTAGGTGAGGGAAAAGTGAGTACGTGAAACATAGTTTATTCTTGTATTATTATTTATAAATTATTGCATTACTTTCCATACAAACAGCTGTAAACCTACTTTTGCCCCACCCTGTGTTAGAAGAGAATATAGCTAAAGAATAGGGAAGAAATGTGAAAGAGCTAGAAATACTATTTAGTAAAATAAAAAAGAAAGAAACACTATATGAGCAAGGCCAGAACTTGGGGCTTTAAGAAGACTGATAAAACAGATAAATCTTTGAGAAATATTATCAAGGTAAAAAGAAGAAAGGTACAAATAAGCAATTCTAGGAATTTAGGTAGGGGTTATGACAATGGACATAGTATATTTATTTAAAATTAAACATCATGAGAAATTTTATTCAAATAAAACTGAAAGCATAATGGAATTGTTACAAAATAAAAGATTTTAACTGAGAAAAGAGAACTCTTTAATAAACTCAAACATCATTTAAAAATGAATCAGATGGTTAAATATCTTCCCATCAATAACTGGAGGCTAGATTATTTTCTAGACAAGCTCAAGTAAGCCCTCAACTAATAGTTGAGCACCATTTTATCATTTTCAAAAGAGAAAATCCTAAAATAAGACAAATTACTTTCACAGTATTAATACAGCATAAGACAGCGACATTATAGGCCATGTCCTGTGAAAACACAACCCAAAACTTCCAAATGAACTATTAGCACATTAAAATCTGCAATAAATATATATCTTAGAAATCATAACCAAAATTATATAAGGAATATTTCAAAGTATATGAAGTCCTACAAATCGGTAAACAAAGTAGCACTCAGGAAAAAGGAATAAAGGAATGAATAGGCAACTAACAGAAGAAGGAACCCAAATATCCCACAAACACGAAAAGGTGTTCCAATGCAAATCAAAACCACCAGCAGATAGAACTTCAGGCCTATACGGTTACAAAAGTTAAAAATTGTGTCAATACTAACAGTTGGTAACTGTGACACATTGTGAACAGTTTTCTCCCTTTGGTAGGATGCAAATTGGTTCCATTACCTTGGAAAACAATTTGACCAAACTAGGAAATTTGAAGACACGCAAATGCCATGGCAAAGCAGTTCACCTCCCAGGTGTATAATGAGAACAGTGCTACCTGGAGTGTGGTCTGTAGATTGGCAGCTTTCTGCAAGTTGTTATGACCAGTTAATGAAGAAATCAAAACAAAAACTAAAAATGAGCATTTAGAAATTTTGATAGTAATTTGATGTTGCCATGTCATTTACTTTGTATTTATGAAATGATCAATTGATAAATTGTCCAGTCAATTCGCAACTCAAGAACTAAAAGTTTTTTTTTCTAATCTGAAGTTCTATGATTTTATGAAATGTTACAATTTTTGCCTTACAGTTACATTTTAAAATGTATACTATTTTAAACTATTTAAAACTATACTATTTTAAAATAGTATAGTTTTTTTTTTTTAGAAAGCAGTAATAGTCAACATTTTGGAAGGGTTGTCAGGGAACATGTATGAAGAGCCCATTTTGCCATGGGTCCTTCCCATGTTGCCAGGGCAACATGTTGCCATATCGTCTACTTTGTATTTATGAAATGATCAATTGTGCAGTCGATTGGGACTTAAAAAATAGAGGTTTTTTTTTCCTAATCTGAAGTTCTATGATTTTATAAAATGTTACAATTTTTGCCTTACAGCTACATTTTTAAGAAGTGTAGTTTTTTTGTTTTTTGTTTTTTTTTGTTTTTTTAGAAAGCAGTAACAGTCAACATTTTGGAAGGGTCGTCAGGGAACATGTATGAAGGACCCATGGACAAAAACAACATTGGGGGGCATTGAGTGTGGGGGTGTGGGTAGGGCAGGAAAGAGTGGGGGGATGGGGACAACTATAAGTGAACAACAATAAAAAATTTAAAAAATTAGAGCGAGTGTCCAACAAAAACGGGCTTATATGGGCCACTGCTCTCATTCATTCTGTCTCCATGAGAAAGATAAAACAGTGGGCTTATTTTTCAATTACGAATTACAAATAGTAGACAAATCAGCATTCTAAAATGCATTATCCAAGTCACTTTCCATAAATACGAAGCAGACTTGATGTAGACTGTATGAGGATGTCATTATCTCAGCTTTTTGAAAAAATAGTTCACTTATGATTGTATTTTCCCCACTACCATTCATCCGCCTGTACCCTCACCTCCCCCCACCTGAACCACCACACTGCTGTCCGTATCCATGAGTTCCTTTTCTTTTTGGCTGGATCCCTCCACCATCCCCATCGCCCCAAACCCCAGAACTGCCAGCCGGCTCTCTTTCTCTGAGTCTGTCTCTATTTTGCTTATTAGCTCGGTTAAAGCATTGCTCTAGATCAGTTCTTAACACTCACAGTAACCCTAATCCAGAACACTTCCTCTGGCTTTGTCTTTTCTGAAATTTACATTTTTGAAGAGTAAGGCTAGTTTTTTACATCTCAATTTGTATTTATTTGTTTATTTTGGTCTAGTTTCTGAATTTGTTTGACCGTTCCTCATTACTAGATTCAGGTTAGGCATTTTGGGTAGGAATCTCGTATGAATGGTGTGTGCTTATTGCATCGTATCAGGAGGCGTATGACTCAGGTCTGCACCATTATTGCTGATGTCGCTTTGTTTCCTTGGATGAGGAGCTGGTCCCTAGTTTTCCATTTCCTTTTTTTTAAATAGTAAAATTACTATTAACTCTTTGCAATTGGTAAAATAATGTATTGAAAGGTATTTTGATACTATATAAATATATGTCCTGCTCTGGTTGGTATAGCTCAATGGATTGAGCACAGGCCTGTGAAGCAAAGGATTGCAGGTTCAGTTCCCCATCAGGGCACATGCCTGGGTTGCGGGTCAGGTCCCCAGTGTGGGGAGTGCAAGAAGCAACCACACATTGATGTTTCTCATCCTCTCTTTCTCCTTTCCTTCCCCTCTCTCTAAGAATAAAATAAAATCTTTAAAAATTAAAATATATATACATCCTGTTCTTAGAACTTTGACCTACTATGAGGAAAAGTTTTCCCTTTCTATTTATTAAGCAAGGGCTTAATAGATATTTTTACTTTATGGGTCATAAACCATTAATAATTTTGATGCTCAGATTACCCCAGCTTTCTGATTTTATGATTCATGCAGGCTGGCCTTTGTGTCTTTCAGATCCTCATTTAAATATTTCTTACTTTCTGCCATGAGACGTCCCAGGCTCATTTGAATTTCCCCACTACAGTCCTGAAATCTGCCATTTCAACAAGGTGAATGGTATTCAGAATCCAGGATTTAAGCAATAGGCCTGGGATATTTTCGTAACTAGCAAAATGAATTAGAAAATGAAAACACAAACATACATTTCTATAAACATGTATCTATAGTCATGTCTATGAGTTCATGTTGATGCCTCCAGTTTGATTCCATTCCACAGGCTTCCTCCCAGCCTAGCTCCATTCTGTGTTTATAACCCTGTCTCCAACAATTGGAAACCTGGTTCCATTGTGTTCAATTTATTTATTTATTTTCTCAATCTTCTCATGTACAGAAAGTAGTTTCAGACTTTCCAAGCCACACTGGTTTGAAAAAGAAGCCTAACAAATTTAGACCGAAGTTATTTAGTGAAAGTGAAGTCTGTAGATCAGTTATCCCCATGTTAATTTCTTATTTTTATAATCATACTAGGGCTCTGTAAGATGTTAAGATTAGGGGAAGTGGGGTAAGGGGCATAAGAAAACCTTTATACTTTTTTGGGTAACTTTTCTGTACATCTATGATTAGTGCAAAGGAAAAAGTTATAAAAATTATAAGGGTTGTTTCCCACCTAACATACACACATTGCTACATTATATTTTTCATTTGAAATGCAATGAGCTTCATTTATTTTTATTTGTATTCTGTCTTAAGATTTATCCCATATTCTCACTGGTATAATTTTTTAGCATAAAAATATTAACATGGTTCAAAAGTAAAAATTATTATTAATAAACTCAGAAAAGTGTAAGTCAGTATCATCCACCCCCTTCTCTCCACTCTATTCCCACTTATTCCATGTAGATATTCAGTTTCCTCAGTTTCTGGCTTCTCCTTTCTGTGCTTTTTTTGCAAAAATAGATGTTTTTCTTCTTTTTACATGATTATACTAAATATATAAAATTATATATGTATGTTTCACACTTTGCTTTCTTGAAATTTATCAATAAATCCTGGAAGTCACTCCCTATCTGTTCGTGAAGATAGTTCTCATGCTTTTATGCAGCTGCATAGTATTCTGTTTTTGAACAAAATATTTTAAAATTTTATTTTATTTTAAAGATTTTATTTATTTATCTTTTAGAGGGGAAGGGAAGGAGAGAGGGAGAGAAATATCAGTGTATGGTTGCCTCTCGTGAGTCCCCTGCTGGGAACTGGCCTGCAACCCAGGCATGTGCCCTGACTGGGAAATGAACCACGATTGTGTGGTTCTCAGGCCCGTGCTCAATCCACTGAGCTATACCAGCCAGGGCTTGAACAAAAATTTTAAATGTAAGCATTTAAGTTTTATCCAATGTTTTGCAGTTACAGGTAATGCTGTAATTAGTAACTTCATTTGTATATACTTTCTTAAGTTGTATTTTTAGAGTAAAACCTAGAAGAGATTTAGGATAAAAAATTAATCTATTGTAGCTTTTCTTAGATATTGCCAAATTTCCTTCCAGAGGGTTGTACTTTTACATTTCTACCATCAGGATATTGAAGAGCTTATATTCTCAGCAAAGTATGCTGTCAACTTTTAATTTTTGTCAATTTGCTATGTGAGAAATGGCAGGTATATTACAGTAGTTTTATTTTGTCTTTCCTTTATGAATAAAATGAACATCTCTTATCTGTCTAAAAATCATCTTGTTTGGTAAATCACCTGTGTTTTGCACATTATTTTATTTTTGTCAAGATTTTGTAACTTTTCCTTTCAATTTTAAGAATTCTTTCTCCAAGTTAGGGATTTTAGTCCTTTATCCACGATAAATGTTGCAAATATTTTCACCCAGTTTATCAGCTATGTTTGAATTTTCTTATAGTTTTCTATTGCTATGCAAAAGTTCTTTTCATGAAGTCAAATTTGTGTCTTGTCTTCCATTGATGCTGGATTCCAGAAAACCTAGTGTGTAACTAGGTTTTAGAGAACCCATACATGCTGTGTTCTGATACCTGAGTAGGTCCAGTTTTTACATTTAACTTTCTGATCCATTTGGAGTTTATCTTTTATATGATGTAAAGTATGGATCTAACATTTTTAATAACAATATGCTTTAACCCAATAATTTCAACATTTCATCATACAATCACCATAAAAGAATTTTTCTTTTTTAATAGTTCATTCTTTATTGTATTTTTCCCATTAGCATTTATCCCCCATGTTCTCTTCTACTTCTACCCAACCCCTGCCCCCCGTACTCACCACACTGTAGTCTGTGTTCATGAATTTGTTTTCCTGTTTGCTCCACCCAAACCACCCCCCACCCAGAGATGTCATCCTGCTCTCTATGAGTCTGTCTCTATTTTGCTTGTTAGTTCAGTTTGTTCATCAAATTCTACATATGAGTGAAATCATACAGTATTTGTCTTTCTCTGAATGGCTTATTTTACTTAACATAATGTTCTCTAGGTCCATCTATGCTATGTCACAAAGAGTAAAATTTTCTTTTTTATGGCCGAGTAGTATTCCATATTGTAAATGTCCCACAGTCATTTTACATAGTTACCTATACTTGGGCTGCTTCCAAATCTTGGCTATTATAAACAATGTCATGATGAACATAGGGGTGTGTATATTTTTTTGAATTAGCATTTTGGATTTCTCTGGATAAATTCCCAGAAGTGAAATTTCTGGGTTGTAAGACAGTTCCACTTTTAGTTTTGGGAGGAAATTTCTTACTGTTTTCCATGGTGGCTGCACCAGTCTGCATTCCCATCAACAGTGCACTAGGGTTCCCTTTTCTCCGCATCCTCACTAGTACTTGTTGTTTGTTGATTTATTGATGATGGCCATCCTGACAGGTGTGAGGTGGTACCTCACTGTGGTTTTAATTTCATCTCTCTGATGATTAGATGATTGGATCATCTCTCCATGCTGGTGCTGGTCATTGTTTTGTTGTGTCTATTGGCCATCTGTATGTTCTCTTTGGAGAAGTGTCTATTCAGCTTTTTAAGAATGCCTGTCCAGTTATACCAGGTCATTTATTAAAAAGTCTATATTTTATGTATCTACTAGTTCTTTGGCCACTTATGTATTTATTTTCCTTTAAAAGTAATGACTGTTAATTTTTACTTTATTTGATTTCTCCAGGGTAAAAGAGTTATTAAGATCTCATACAACAATTATTTTTCTTTCACCTCAAATAGTTTTGCCTTATATGCTTTACTATTATTTAGTGCACAATTCATGTCAGGCTTCACTCCAGAACTTTTATAAATCTGACATGGTTATTCTCTTGTGATCTCTTATCTCTTGTGGCTTCCTTGAATTCTCTTAGTCTAGATGAATTTGCCTCACTGTTGTTGTTTACACCAGTCTAGGTTATCCCATGTAATTTGGATTTTAACATTGCCTGTCTCTTTTGTATGTCTTTTGTAAAAGACATACAAAATCATTTTGTATGTCTTTTGTATGTCTTTTGTAAAAAGTATATAGGGGCATGTTGTTTTTAATTCAGTCTTGTATTTTCTATCCTTTGAAATTGTAAATTCAACCATTGTTACTTATGTCAAACTATTATGGTTCATCTTACTTTGGACACTTTGTTTTATTCTTTCTCATTTTTTATGCTTTCTTGCTTGTTTTTTGTTTCTTTTACCAAAATCATTTAAAATTTTCTAATGATCAAAATCTAGAATGAAAACATGTTATTGCCTTTATTCTCCACCTTTTAATAAACAATGTTTTATTAAATACCTTTGCAAATATTTTTTTTCTGTAAAAATTTACCTTCTAATTTGAAAATACTGCTTTTTAAAAAGTAGCATTTGGCATTTTAGTAATCTCTCAGGTCCTCTTTATGATTAATACAGGAAAAATGTCCTCCTAATGTGACTCTTTGTAGAAGGAGGAGCAGACAGGGACCTCATGAAGATACAGAGAATCCCGCCCTGGAGCAGTTCGCCAGTCCCTAGAAAATGTCTGTCCGCCTCGTTTTCCCGCCGCAGGCCACTGTAGGAGCAGTATCACCTTTGTCACCCCTGGTCTCTGTGAAGTGCTGTAAGTGCTGTAAGTCTCAATCTTCGTGAGCATGTTTTAGAACAAATGGTACAAAATTAAGTTTTTTAAAGAAAAAGGAGGTAGAAAGTGCCCTATTTCAGTCATATTTAAGAGATGCTACTATATCCTTGTAATACGTATATTTTTCCCCTTACAAACTGAAAAATAAAAATATTGGCTCACTGGAAGCCTTTTATCCGTCACTGTTAATTTCCACTCTGATGCAATGATGTCATCCAACAGAAAGGTTAATTTTGGACTTACAGTCCCACAGCCCATAAAATGAGGAATGTTGGACATAACAATTCCGTTTTATAAGCTGTGAAACACATAAAAGTGGGCGTTAACAAGATAGAGGGACAAGAGAATTAGAATTGTGTATAATCATACATGTAAAAATGGAAGAGACAGGCCTGCATGAGCTCTACCCCTGAAGGAATGAATAGTACTTGGCACAGCGAAAATTCTGGTCTTTTAGACAGAATCGCGTAGATTTAGAATGTTATGACCAGAAGGCGTTAGATTGTGTTGTGCATTATACCAAATGTCTTCTTACTAAAACAATTTTGATTCTCCCTTTACAGTAAAGATATAGTTTAGATATTTTTATTTAGTATGTCATACTATTCCTCATCCACCATCAGAGGAAGACAGTTGGCTACGATCCCTTCAGCAAGTGAGGCGGAGAGAGACTGCGTGTTCATCGGGCGGCTTCAGCAGGGGTAATAGATGGTGTTACCTCAGACTCTCACTGGCAACACTGTGTTCATCCCGTGACCTAATTCCATTGTCATTCATACCCCCAGAGTAGGCCCAGTGCTTGTGCACATTCCCTTTTGTGTTGAACTAATTCAGAGTCCCCGCATGTTTTCATTTAGCTGAGGATGCTAAGTTTTCACTTCTACCTTTGGTCCAACTCTTGGGTGACTGTGCCAGCACATCCCCCAACCAAGCACCCCAAATCCTAGCATGGAGGACAAGAACCTCCACATTCCTGGATTTTATTCATGAACAAATTTTATGCAATGGCAAGAAGAGGAAAAACTATGTCAGAATCACCAAGACAAAGCATATACACCTATTGATACTCTAGTTCACATTGGACAGAAATCAGTGATAGGAACAGGAAGTAAGTAAAATAACCCAGAATCCAGTCAGTTGATGTAAGAATTAGACAGATGTGGGGGAGCTTTTATAACCTATACATACTGCCAGCTGTTAAAAGTTATAAATAAAATAGGCATGTAATGGGGTACTTAGTATTTGTTGCCTTATACTGGAAATAGTAATAAAAAGTATCTATCATCATTTGGTAAAATGCCAGGCTTTGCAGAATCTCACTGATATCTATCTTTTAATACTCATGTTGCAGATAAGAAAAACGGACAGAAGGATTAAGGCTGTCCAAATACACAGAGCTAGCAAGAGGCAGAACTAACTTCCAAACCCAGGTATGACTTTTAACCTATTTTTTTCTCTTACCAAGAAAAATGGTTTTATTGATCTTAGAGAAGGGGCAGGAGTGAGAAGGAGAGACAGCCAGCAATGTGAGAAACAGTGATGTATTGCCTCCCGTAAGGCCCCAGTTGGAGATCCAACCTGGGACCTAGGTGAGGTGCCCTGACCAGGGATTGAGCCCACAACTCTGGTGTACAAGCCAATGCTCCAACCTATTGAGCCACCCAGCCAGGACTACCCTCATATTTTTCTACATCATTCTTAAGACTTGGCAAAGTTGAAAAATAGGAGAGGGCTATAAAATTTTAAACTGATGAGAACAGATACTACACTTGATCTGAGCCAAAAGGCCGAGACACGATGGGGCTGTAGTATTTTAATCCATTCTTGGAGATTCATATTAACCCTAAGCAATTGGTTTTTCTCCCAGTTTCCATATTCTGTGTGGAACAAAATCATTGGATTATTCCAGATGCTTTAATGGAGAGTTTCTGGAAAATTTTTACCAATAGGGGAGAAATTAGGGGAAAAGCATATAAAATGTTATAGATGAGCTACCTGTTATGAATTTGGTTCGTTCTTACTGGAATCCTCATTTTAGTGACTAACCTGTGATACTGTGTACAAGGAGGGGAAGTAGAGAAAATTATTAAGGAAGGGGTGCCATTCGTAATTTAAACTGATTTGTGGTAGTCATAGGCTCTTGGGTGGCTGTGGAGAAATAGGGAGGCCAGGGTGATAGGCTGAGTTGTAACTACAGACTCAGTCATTATTAGAAATGTTGAAAAACAGAGTGCAGATTAGAACAACGTCTGTCACCGCGGAAGAGCAGTCATCCAGGGGCCCTTGGAGGGCTCTGTCTGATGTTCCCGGAGGAGTCCTGGTCGTGTTGGGGGAAGGAGGGTCACTCAGCGCATCGCCAGCCACAGTGTCTGTGCAACAGATAGGTCCTCTCTTTCTCTTTTAAACTGTGGTTACTTGGTGTTTTTTAAAAATTAGAGACAAAAGATTCCACACTTTTCCTGAATCATTACCAGTCTTCATGTACTTTCCATAGAAAACAGGACAAGCAGCATCAATTTAGAAGACAAAACAATGACATCTTACATGAACTGCAGCTAATTTGGAAGAAGAATAAGCCCAAGGTAACAAAATCTAAATTAAAACTCTTTTTCTCTTTTTTCCCTCAACAAAAGGAGCAATATGTTATTCTTTCCCTAGTCTTCTAGTGTTTTGGGATGGTAGTGCTTACTGATCAGTAAGATGTTAATTAGTCTTAATTATCTGCTACTTTGCCTTTTAGTCACAATAGAGGTAGAATATCCAAGAATTATCTGCATTGCCCTGGTTGGTGTGGCTCAGTGGATTGAGCACCAGCCAGTGAACCAAATGGTTGCTGGTTTGGTTCCCTGCTGGGCATGTGCCTGGGTTGTGGGCCAGATCCCCAGTTGGGGGTATGCAAGAGGCAACAGAAAGATGTTTCTTTCCCATTCTTTCTTCCTCCCTTACCCTCACTCTGAAAATAAATTATTTTTTTTAAAGAATTAACTGCATCAATTGCAACAATTAATCATTTTTTTCTAATTTTTTCTTTTGTATCCAATGCTTACAGCAAATTCTTGATTCTGTTTTTAAATTAAGAATTTTTTAAAATACAGTTTTTAAATTTATTGATTTTAGAGAGGGCGGGGAGAGGGAAAGGGAGAAACATAAACATTGATTTGCTGTTCTACTTACTTACGCATTCATTGGTTGTTTCTTGTATGTGCCCTGACCATAGATCGAACCTGCAAACTTGGTGTATCGGGATGATGTTCTAACCAACTGAGCGACCTGGCCAGGGCCCAAATACTTGATATATTCTTGTATGCAACCCAGAATACATAAATAAAATTCTGATTTCATCCACGAAGTAGAAACTCTGATAACACAGGATTTTGAAATTCATCTAACTCAGCAGTATGTTCCTATATGCAGTGCTCTAAGAATTTTTCTTGCTCTTATCATTAAAGGACTTCCCAGGCCTTGTCCTTATCCTACACAGATGATACAAGACATGTAAGCGAGCTTCATATTTAGCCCCTTTGGATAGGTAATAACACCGTTATTCCCTGGCAATCTAAAGTAATCATAGTTTTATGTCCTTGCTCTTGAATGGAAATGTTCGATTTTGCATCAATTATATAAACTAGCTATGAAAGTGATTTCATTCAGTGAGCTATGCAAGATGATGAAATATGCCACTTTAGTTTTGTGTTAAAGAGGAAAAATACTTGGTATGCTAGCAATGTGCTGTGCTGTCAGGGAGACCCCAAAGGACATGGTGTAAAGTAAAGGGAGGAGGGCGAAGCAGATTTCTCTGAAAACTAAGGGGTCATTTTTAGGTTTAGGGCAACCCAAGCATGTGGTTTAGAGCTCTCTGGGCAAAGCCATGTGTTTAGGGTGTGTTGCCCTCTCACCCCATGTCCGTCCTTCTGTGGACTCTGACACATCCCCCCGTGTGAGGGAATTCCTCATTGCTGTCACTTCAAGGATGGCTCTCCAAAAAACAGTGGAAAGAAACGTGTCTGCATCAGTAACTGCCCAGTTGCCTTTTACAGAAACCAACTCCAACCACCCATGAAGTTAGTGTAATGAAACTTACAAAATTTACTAGACGCCACTACTTCCTGGTACCAAATGTGTAGGCACAGAACAAGAGAAGACCATTTGTTAGGTGATGTGTGACGTGTTAAGAGTTTGCTCATATGTTGTTTATGTTCATTAAGTTATAGGAACTATGCCCATGTGTATGTAGAATCCCAACACTTAAGAGTGCACGGTGGGCCCAGATTATAAGTGACCGTATGGAGAAAGATGACATAAGTAATTCTGCAACTTCAGTTCACTGCCAATGGTGGCGCTCAATAACTTAAGTTCATTCGGGGGGTAAATTTGTAATGAAATAATTCTTAAAAGCATCTGTACCTCTTGTTCAGATATGTTTCGATAGAACCACTTCACTTTCCACATCATTTGGAAACAAACCACATTAGAAGTGAGACACTATAAACTTGAACAATAAACTGGGCTGGGTGAAATGACTGTGACTACAATATTCCACAATGAGGGAAAATCTTAAGTGAAGAGGTTCTGGAATAACTGAAAGCCTTCTTCCAACCAGCTAAACTGTTGGAAGTGGGAATTATCAGCATGTATCAGGTGACAATCAGTCATTTTGCCTGGAAACTAAGGTGTGAAGTGAGTCTTTGGAAATGTCAAGTGACCAAACCAGTATGTGCAGAAATTAACTTTTTTATTATATATCATATAATGTAGTAGTAAAGTTTGTTTGAAGTGCATGAATAAAAAGTTAGTGAAATTACAGGAGGAACAATCTATATAGCAATAATAGGTGCATTCCCTGTGCATCTGAAAGAAAAAAAAAGAGTTTTCACTCATTTTGGCCTAAAACTTAGTGTTCAGGTTCCCAGGATTCTGACATCAGAACCCGGATAACGCTGATTAGAACCATAGGGGCTTTACAATAAAAGCTAAAATATTGACCATATGATGGCAAAAAGTCTTATTTTGTGATTATCTGATTCTCTTCTAGCTACTCTCTGATGAAGTTGGAGGCGCTGTGGAGGAGGACCGCCGCCTCCGGGACGAGGACCGGGACCGCTCGGCGTTGTAGGTGGCCTGCTTGTCGTAGTTCTCCATCTGAGCCTCGATGAAGTCTCGCTGCTGCTGCCTGAGGGTCTGGCTGATGAGCCCAGGGAGGGCGTGGATGCTTCCGATTAAAGTCTCTAATTTCGTTTCTAGAGTAACAATCCTCTTCTCGAAATCTTCGCTCCGCTCGTTTAGGTCAGAAATCATGTCATACATGATATTCTGGGTCTGGAAAACAGGGACAGAGAAACAAAGAACTAAGGCTTAGTCACTCTGGCTGGGAAGCGAACTGTCAGCTCTCAGTGTGTGAGGCTGGTCTTCCTCAGGTGACGTCCAGTGCAGGGGGTGGGGAGGGGAAACGCACATCTGCAAACTGAACATTTTGTCTCTCAAGGAAAGTTTAGTATGTCCATTCAGTGCCAGGGGTTAGGACTGGGCTGTCTTAGGCATTAATATGTTCCAGCTGCAGGGACTGCAGGTGTTACTCCCAGTGATGTCTGGTTGTGTACAGATAGATAAACATGTTTTGACTTAATATTTATGTATATATTTTAATGGTTGTTACAAATGTTAGAACATTGAATTCATTTTGTAAGATGTAACACTAAGGCAAGGCTAATTTTTAAAAACAAGAGATTTAAAGAAAAATAATGTCTGAATGGTATTGGGGTGTAGCAGAAATTCTGAGGAAGGAATATGAAGTTTAGGACAAACTGACTTGATTACATAATTTAGGAACTTAAAACTGTAAAAAAACTTCTGATTATCTTATGCTGTCTCATGTGTAAAATTAGGGTTCTCTGTGGGTCAGAGAGTATTTTTACAGATAGTCACTGAGAGAATGAAAGTCGGAAATACCAAAGGTACGAGGCTACCTTATCGGCAATGATTTGATCAGATGCTAAGCGCTTTGAAATAGATGTTTTTGGTGTCCTAGTGAATTCTGCAACTGATTGTCTTGACCAGAGGGTATCATGACTCTGACTCCAGGTTCTATTTCCAGAAGAATCCCAGAGACCAGAGAAGAGGACCTCAGGCCTGACTGGCTCAGAGGCAGGAGGATGGCCAAGAAGGGAAGAATGGGGATGGCAACCTTAGGTCCGGGAAGCCTTCCCGCGTCTCAGCCCCCTTTGAATAAGCTTTCCTCCTTTACCTCATTTCCCTTTGCAGTAGGTGCTCTTATACTGTTCAACAGTCCTGTGTAACATTCTCTTAATGATGACAAATAAGCTGATTATACAAGGAGGTTACTATTCAGAACACAGGCAACTAGTCTGAGTTTGGCCATAGAGATAAAACACATTAAGTTTGTTTTTACTATGTAGTCTTAGACTATTGCAGCAATATCCATCCAGTCAGAAAATATCAAGCCCTGTGGTAGGGGTAGTCCATGGTCACAGTAACAAGCACTGAAGGATTCATTAGAAAGAAATAGTATCTTGCCTTATAGATATACTCTTGAGGTATATAAAAAATTATATAGCTCTTATATATAATAAATATACATGATATATAGTAAAACTATATACCACATATATATTCTAAGTGGTCTGTTTTATTTTTGTCTAAAAACAACTAATTTCTTTTATCATCTGACATAGGAGTAATGAAAGAGCCCACGTCATCTTTGTTCTGGACAAATGGCAAGAGTCATATGTAAATACTGATACTAATCAAGGATGTCTTCGAGTTTCCTGTATGTGTATGTCCCAACTTAAATGCATGATATAATATACCCTCCTAGAGGTAAGTCATTAAATAGTTCACTTACATCTTCTATATATGATGTCAAATATTTATCTTCAACATTTATATGATATATGAAAGTACCTAAAATTTAGATGTGTTATTTCATGGGTAGAAGAAGAATGTGTGGATTTCACAGATTCCACTTGAGGCCTTACAAAGGACACAGCTGATTTATTAACTATGTTTAGAACACACAGGTCCAGCTGAGAATCGCCTTTTTGGAAGTGTTTGTGTTAAAAGGCTGAATACTTACATAAATGCTATTCTAACCTCAACTTTAGAATTTGTTCAAGAAAGTGAAATGTTGTGATTGTTGACGAATACTCATATTTTGAAGGTAGAGCTTACTTGGGAGAACAACCAAAAAATCAACCAGATACATCTTATAAATCTGACAGAAGAATCTGGGGACTATTAATGTGCTTTTAAAAAGAGGAACCATTTTCAAATTATGAAATGAAGAACCATAAATTATTTTTAAAAGATGACTTTTTCACAAGATAAGTTTTTATTTTAAGATATAATTTCTGGTATTTTTCAATTCAATTTTACATTCTTCTGAGTTTGCTTAAAACACATTTAAAATTTTTTATTGATGAGTCTTACTTAGCCTCATAGTCAAACCCAGGATGTAGTTCCGTTCTCATAGAGATGAGATTGAACTACAAATAAGAATCCCAAAGGTATTGTCTCATATTCCACCTACATTTTTTACTGTACTTCTAAATCATTGCAAGTAGAAAAGCTTTCAGAATGCAATTGAATAATGTATATAGGCAGAAAAGAAGACATTAAGAGTTTTAAAATATTTGTCTAAGTTGGACCATTACTTTAGGGCAGTTGGTGGGCTGAGTTGTTAAATACACTGGGGGTGGCCCCCTCTCGAAGCTTTATTAGTTGCTGTGCTGTGGTTAACTGGGACAGATGGATACGTGAGGACTGTCCGAGAACGGGGACAGATGCGTGCGTGAGGATTGAGACCCCAGCTTACCTTTGCCAGGTCCACCAAGGTATTTGCTTGGTCATTCAGTTTCCTCTGCTCCATTTTTACACTTCTTAATCTAAAAGACAGAGTCTGAAGTCAGAAAGGTTTCTTTCTTTCTAGGACTATCATACGCCTTCCAAAGAGCATGCACAAAATCGACAAGAGCAATAACTGCATGGATAATGCCTTGAGTATTTGGGGTAAAGTCCAAACTGGTTATGTATCTGGTACAATGAGAAGCATGCTTCCCCAACACCACAAAAAGGAAAGGAGAGAGAGAAGAGGTGAGGTGTCCATAGGACAGCTACTCACCAGGTAGTTAAAGTTGAATTAAGTAAGAAAGGCTCATAAGGATTTAACCATATGAGAAAAGCCAAAACATTCCTTAAAGCCCCAGTATCGTGACAAATAGACATAGGAAGAAATATGCCAAGCAACTAGAATTGCGTCAATGTTGGAGCAGTGAGCGCCTTCCTATGCCTACGTGACTAGATACAGGTGTTAGCCCTGTTTAGTCTGAAATGGATTGGGTTAGGTATTTGCACCTGATGAAACACAGTGATAAGTGAGATTCTTATTAGCAAAAATAAAACTTTTATTCAACCAGCAGCAAGATAACTAAAAACACATAATTCCCTTATTCTTCACTTGACTTTTAACTTAAACTGCCATTGAATTTGAAGAGAAACCAGACCATTTCCTTGGGAGAATTTCTTTTAATTTTGATTGTACATGAAAGTCAGAGGACAATTAAAGTGTCTGACAGATGGAATCGTTACTTGTAAAGTTACTTTTAGATACTTTTAAATACCATTGCATACATGTGATTGACAGTCCAAAAGCCACTGTTCAAAAAAAATCTTTCTGAATAAGAACTCTTAACTATTCCTTAACTTGTTTACTTAATATTTTAACAAATACTTAATTCAGTGCTTGCTATGGTACCAAGAAATTAAGATCTTCCAACAACAAAAAGTGCCTTGCTGTTCTTTAAGTCAATAATTCAAAGCTTTGCTCTGAAAGAGAACCAGGTCTCTCTGAGCTACTAGTGAAAAACATATATATGTCTATGCTGACTTTAATACCTTGATGATGAGTCATTTTACAAAGTAGAGTGGTAATGCTGGAGATAGCACTTTTTATTATTTCCCAATTTAAACTAAAGGTAATTACATAGAAGGAAAAACATTTACAGGGCAAGATTTTACTGCCAGGGAGATTTTTGTGACAAATGTTCACGATGCTCAGTGATTCTGTTCTGAAACTGGGATATCCAATATGTCACCAAATCTGCTCCACAGTGAAGATACAGTTCCTTCTGCCAGTGAGTTTAACTGACACCTGCCTACATCATGCTCTTTAACGATCTAAAAAACAGTTTAAGGTTATAACTTGTCACTGCGACTGTGTGTTTATTAGAATAGAATGGCTCCTTTTCGTGCTATTATAGAGGCGGAATATGTTCTAGTCTAAAGAAATTTGCAAACATAGATTTAAATCTAACATGTTGTTGAAAGATGTTTCCCTAAGCACTTACAAGGGGTACAAGTCTTGATGTATGCCTTTTAAAAACAAGCCATAAATAAAACCCACCACTCTCCACCCCCCAGGAAACCAAACTTTAGACATGGGAGTCACTGCAGAGACGTGTACCGGAGAGGATGGCAGACGTGCGGCCCGCCCTCCCTCTGCAGCTAGTTTGACCCTCAGGCTCTCCATGCAGGAAATGAAGTGAGTCAGGTCGGTGCTTCTGAAGTGCGGGGTTTGCATCCAGAGATGTTCTAGATGACTAGTGACACTCAAACAAGACATCAAGCGACACTAAAACGGGTAGAGTGAAAGCAATTCCTGTTCATTCTCCTCTAATTTTTTATTATTATTATAAGAAAAAGGTTGCAGGCCGGTCCTATACTGTTTTTATCTCCTAACACCTGCTACCTTCTCCTTTTTTAAAAAGAGAGCGAGCAGACTCGCAGCTCAGAGCTTCCTGCAGACAAGAGCCTGTGGCCAGAATTCAGCACCAGAGTTTCAATTGTCAACTGATATCACTTTTATCTCTCTTTGCTGGGAGTGCTATTTTTTAAATCTGTTTGTGGTAGGGATTTTTATTACGCTTTCTTTTCAAATTGAAGTAATAGTATAATTGGGATCGCCAGACTGGGAGCCTCCTACACCCTGTAAATGCAGAGAAAGTCCTGAACTCAGCAAGTCTGGCAGCAGGGCCAGTGCTGGTCCCTGGGCTGAGAGGGGCACATCGGACTCTTATGGAGCCTAATTGACTTCCCCTGGGTTACCATATGATGTTTCTGACAGTAGAATTTTGCCCATTTTATTTTCTACTACTCCAGAAAGCTGACCTAGTGTAGCCCTGTTGGATTGGAATCCCTTTGGCTCTCTGCACTTAAATCTTCTCGCCTCGCTGCTGCTTAGACTGGCTGTGATGTGGAGCTGGTAGAAAAAGCCTACTTGAGCTGCAGCTGCCAGAATAAAAGGTAACACGCAGATGTGTATTTTACTTTTTTCTCCCCCCAGAAAAATAAGAAACATATGTTGATTTCTTCCTTGTGAACTTCACTTATCACAGGAAAATATCATGATTTTGGATCACATTTCCATAGCAGCAATCAGACTACTAAAATTCACAAAGAAAGGACCCGCTGGGTGCATGCAGCCCGGAGAGAACTCTGTAAACGTTGAAGGGAGCGGCTCACACGACTTACTTCCGAGCTCTATTTTCATTTTGTTGAAATAAAAAGACAAAACAAAAGAAAAGAAACTGTAAAATATTCTGGAACAAAATAACACAGTGTGGCGTTCAGTTGTGCACAGGGGGCTCGATTCATTGGCTGGAAGATCCTGTTAAGATTCTGCAGGATTCGGGCATACGGACCAGAGAAACACTATCCAATATACTGTCATGCCTCGTCCCTGCTACTGCTCTTCCCCCACCTGAAAGCCCATACTTCCCTCCAGAGACAGAGTTCAGAAGGAAGAACTTGTGTCATGTCATTTTGGCCTCTCCGATATAGGATGTATATATAAGTAAACGCTAGAAAACATTTTTGCCTAATATGAATGTGATGAGCTTAAAAGGACAACATGCTAAACAGTAGAATTATAATTTTTTTGAAGAGTGCATCTTTTCTGAGTTGGGGCTGTTTAGAAGCCCGGCTTTCTGAGAGGGAGGTAATATAACACTTTATGTTGTAGAAATTATGTTTATTGAATTTCTTGGCTCTGAGACAAGTTATGTTGGCTGATGGGTATATAGTTGAAGAATGATAAACTTTAAGGTTAAAGCTGCTACCAGAAAAAGGGTGAAAAGCTATAGAATAGATAACTTGGAGGCACTAAGTGACCACGCCAAGAGACAGACACGTCACTGAGAAGAGGACACAAGCCTGCAGAGTTCATGACCATCGGACTAGAGAGGCCGCATGTTGAGGAGAAAGGCTGTGAAGCTTGGAAAGGAGCAAGACTTGAAATAGAGCGGGCCTGACAGAAAGGGAGAGAGCGCTAATGAAAAAGCTCTCAGGACAAATCAGAGAATGCAAGAGGCCAGGACAGCTGCAGCCAATGAATTTGTAAATTTTTCCTCAACCAGCAAAGCCTCACTTTACCCAACGCTGACAGACAAGGCTGACAGCCTCACTGGGTGTGAACAGTGGGCAATCAAGGCCTTACCCTTAGGAATCGAGCCCTGTGTGCTTGTCCTTATGACTTCACTAACTTAAAATGAAAGGCGATTATGCACAATTACAATAAACTAGGCAAACCCTGCCCATATAAACTCTGTTGTATTTTTCCACAGAGTATAAGGCCCCTCCCACCTCAAAGGAAATCCATTAACCCAAGACTAATTCATAAAACAATTCAGAACACTTCTGAGTTGCTTGAAGCTCATCTGCTGTAGGAGTGCATATTGCTAGAGAAGAAACAATGAGAAATGTCTGAAAGATGCAGAGGACTCCCACGCGGTTCCCTCCATTAGTCTGTCCCCGAGAAGCGCGCTGAAGGGGCCACGGAACCCCCTACAGTCAGGACACTGGGAGCAATACGCCAATAGCTTCTGGACAGTATTTAAAAACAGTTCACTGAAAGATTTTTTTTCTAACATTTATTACGAAAAATTGAAAAACCTATAGCAAAGTTGAAAACATTGTATGGTGAACACCCCTAAAATTTCCCTAAGTTCCTAAGTGCCAATGCATTCAGAACTTAACAGCTCTATGACCATATATAAATATGACTATAAATATATAGATACCCACTACTTATACATGGTTACAGAATTATCAAAAAAAGCTGTCAAACCATTTTTTCCATTTTCTGTGATACAAAAATTTACCCAAGGCATCAAAGGCAAATCCCATTAAATTGTACAGTTAATAGGTTACATTGGCAGAAAGGGACACAGACCCCATCTGGGGGCCATGAGACGTGTGGCTGCTGGACACATGGACAGACTGACCTCGTCCACTTCAAGGTCATCTCACACCTGGAAGGTGAGCTTTCCCTTCTAATGCATTTAATGTACTCCCCTCTAGGTTAGTCTGGGAACATGAAATGTGGGAAGAGTGACTTCTGCACAGCACCTCTTGCATGAGCATTAGGGTCACTGCGTCACATGGTTTGGGGGGTGGGGGAGAGTTGTGCTCGGACAGGATAAAAGGCCCGAGGAGGGCAGAGGTGAAGGCTCAGCACCACTCAGGGGCTCGTTGTCCGAGATCCAAGCCTCAGCAATCAAGGTGACTAGGCAAGGGCTCAAGGCGGTGGTGCTCAGTGACAAAGGCCGCTGTCAGCTCCTGAGAGCGGCTCCTTTTTGGGAGCCAGACTGAATGCAAAGTTCCTCTCTGTGCTTTTCCCTCTTATTCTTTCCCAGACTTTAAAGGTATATAAAATTCTAGCTTTCTGGGCTTTTAAAAGGCATAGCTGTGTGTCTCATGCGTCACAGAGCTAAAGGAGAAATGATGTCACTTTGGTGTTGGCGGCAGCAAGAGAAAGCACAGGAGTAACTAGCAGTGTGGATCGGCTACTCCACCATCTGTGCAGGCTCCCTCTGCTTTAGACGTTGAGTCCCTGAAGTTTCATTTAAAAAAGCTGCAATTTCTATAGAGTGCATAGATGGCCATAATTACAGACATATTCTACATTGTCAGTGGTACTTAGTTAAAAGGGGAAGTTGGTTGGACAGGTAAAAAAGCAATATGAGTGCTTAGTGATTTCCCACAAAATGTTAGTATAGTAACATACTACATACAAATTACCTAAATATATAAAAACTCCAGCCTCAGAGATTTCTCATCTGCAGTGCCAGTCAGCTCTGCGAAGGCACATTTCACTGCACAGCCGAGGGCCCTGGGGCTTACCCACCTCTCCAGGAGGGGCTGTGTGAGGGAAGCCCACCCGTGTGACCACGCCTGCTCTTCCCTGCTTGGAAATGGCATTGAGCAAGTCCTCGTGGCATCATAACTGACACCCACACGTGAATGTACTTACGGTAAGGGCGCTGCCAGCCTGGGGGAGAAAGACCTGGTGCTTCCAGGTCATCACTGAAACTGACTAGACATGAATTTGTACTTTAAAGTCTGTGACAGTGACATGGTTAACAGTGACAGGGCATGAAAGACTTCAACTCTGGTGTCTGGATAAAGTCAGAATAACGATAAGAGAGTCAGGGTCTATAGGAACTATAAAATCTATAATGAACATGTAGCCTATACAAAATCCCCCAAATCCTGATTAAAAACTCACTTAAAAATTCAAGTATTAAGTCAGCTGTAGTACTACCTTCATGTAAAGACGCTACGCAGTATGTTTAAAAAATCCAGAGAGATCATAAAATGTTAAAATGTTTTCTAGATTTTGTAGTAGATTCAAACTAAATGTCTTAGAGCAAACTATATAATAAGCTAAATTAAGAAATACAATTTTAACTGAAATTATATTGGTTCTATAAAACTGAGAAGACTTTTAATTACTATATATATTCAGTGACTATTTTCCCAATAATAAATGATTTTTAATCATACAAGAACTGAAAACTTTTCTGAGGATTTCGTTTATGAAATTATTAAATTGCCACATGATGTCCTCTGGGAACAAGCAGGACGATGTTTCCTTCTTTGCTTCATCATGAGAGAAGGACAGCCAGTGCTAGAATCAAAGCCTAGAGACACAAAACCAGGATGGAAATGAAAATGGTACTTACTGATGAATAGCTTGCAAGAATTTTCGTTGATGTTTTCTTACTTTTGCATGATCTATTTTTTTTACTAGCTTTGTATTTTTGTAAATTAGCCACGTTTCCCTGAGTACATTGGCAGCTGCGTTTTTCACCTGTTAACAAAACAAGAAAAGCAGTACATAAATTCCAAAGCAGAACCCTTTGCAACTCTGCAGGGGGTCACATTCTTCATCCCAATGATAAGCTCTAGCACTGTTTGGTAACTGTGTCTCAAAAAAACTATTTGCATGCATCTCTAGGTTTTAAAAAGTCCCTGTATCTGTGCGGGAACAATACTTAAATTGGAATGTAAGGGAGCTACTGATCTCCTCCTGGGCTAAACTCGACCCTATCAGGGACTTTCATTCAACCACTTTTTTTTTTTTTTTTCAGTCAAGAGGTGCTTATTTTTCCGCCTTGTATTACAATTGTTCTCTTTGTGTTCTTCATGTCTCTGGAGAAAGGAAAAATGCCGGAAGGTTAGTCTTGTCCTTTGTGGGCTTGCTCAGCATTTCTGGCTGTGTTCTATAGGAAGAAGGCATGTTTTCACTGCTCAATGTATGGGGGACCCAGTCCTGCAGCCTTGCAGATGGACTTAGCAAACTATATGCTTGTCAGCACTCTTTGATTAACTGGCAGAGCGTCAAGTTGTCATGATGTTGTTGGTAATTTAAATACACTGCATTTCAAATGCATGGGACACACCCAAGGATGAAAGCCTTACAGTGAAACTGCCAAGACCTGCTACAGCAGATGGAAGGTGTGAACACTTCCTGGAGATGTTCAATCACTTGTTTTCTTGATTAATGTCTTAAAAAAATCCTACAAGGTGATGAAGAGCCCAGCCAAGAAAATATTTGTTCTCTCCCTTGCTCACTACAAAACTTGAAGACCCAGAGCTTTCACTTGGCTTCCTGTTGTTAATTACTTATTCTAAGAAGCTATTCCATTTCATTCCTTTGAGGGATGCATAAAGATGTTTTATAGAGATGTTTCAAAGCTGCAGGCGCATGGGGGGCTGGGTGGGTGAAAAACAGTGCTTCCAGGAAGGCAGTGTGGTGGGGAAGATGGAACGATGAGCTGGGCTTGAGTAAGTTCTTGACCCTACAAGCCAAGTCCAGCCAAGGGGACTAGCTAACCACTAGTCCTCTTTAGTTTCCTCTTCATTATGTGAGGTTTGGGAAAATTATCATTGAAGTTCTTTTCAGCTCTTAGGTTTATAATAAGGAAGAAACTTAGAATTACACTTAAATTATGGGCCCACGCATGTACGTGTGTTTTTTCATGTTAGGAAAGAAAGCATTTTTTCCATCATGCTGAAAAGGTGTATTTTTGAGCAAAATTTTATCACTAGAACCCATTTTAAGAAAATGACTGGTTTCTGATAACTGCTTTTAGGAGTGACTTTGATTACATCACCTGGATATTCATCAGCCTCTGCGTGAACAGTGTTTCTCGCACCTACAGAAAAATGGCTGAGACGCAGGGGGCCAAGCACCAGCAGTGCGAGTAAGGAGTATCACCGCCGCCCACAGCCAAGGTCAGAGGTGTTCCAGGTGCTTCTGGGCTCTTCGGTCTTCTGGAAACACGTCTCTTTTCCTCACAGAGGGAGGAGTCACCTTTCAGATGGCTTTTTTCTGTCTGACCCTTTCATGTCCTTTCAAAGTTAAGGAAATGGATGCAGCATAAGCTGTTGAGGGTTGAGGACCCGGCTTTTGAAAGACCAGTGGGATGCGACTGGCCAACACTGCCCGGGGTTGGGATAGGCCCTTCTGTTTGGAAGAAGGACCAGGCGGGGGAGGTCTCAGCTCTTGTGGGTTGTCTTGGATAGTCGGAGCTACCTGAAGACCAGTAAGGGCCCTCCTGGATGTCCCCTCCCTGACTTAATCAGCCTGAGACGCCGAGGCGCAACCTGGAGGGCTGGAGAGGAAGCCAGAACACTGGGTGAAAACTGACAGGCAGGAACACAGCAGTTGAACATGGCCATGTTTGGGATGGAACACAGCGACTGATTTTAGTTTGGACTCCCTACAGGGTTTTGAGTAAGTGAAACAGAGTTTACTCTTGTATTATTGTTTATGACTGTGTTATTTTCCACACGGACAACTGAAAACCTACTTTTGCCGCACCCTGTACAAATAGCAAATGACGAATTCCTAAAGTCTATGCACTTTTACAAAGGTGGTTCAATGCTTGTCCTCTGTATTTTGAATGACTCTCCTTGGGATGGTGGGGGAATGGCTCAGGGAACAGAGGACCCATTGAGTTCAGAGCTCAGTGGGATGGCAATGCCTGTGGCCTTATGTTGCAGTATTTGCATTCGCTCCTATTAGTTGACAGGCTGAAACTGAAAATGACTCCATCATATGGCTGCTTTTAAAACCTGTGAAACACATGTATGCATTTATGTTGCAACATCTCCTTTCTAATTCCCTAATAGGTTTTCAAACATAGGAATTAAACTCTTAAAGTGTCAAATTAAACTGCTGTTTTTCAAAATAGCAGCCACAAAACAATATGTCCAAGAATAGAAGAACTTATCCTCTGCCTAATGCTCAGAGTATTTCCAGTAGGTTTCCTCAGCGCTCCCTGGGTTGAAAGGGAGCAGCTGTCAGGGACAAGACGGAGTGGGCAGCACTTCAGTGTTTACAGGTTTGAACTGTGGAGAATTGTTACATAAAAGTGCTCTACAAACTTACAGGAAAAACTGAGAGAGGAGAAGCAGGCCTATGCATTTGTGATCATTGGCACAAAAGAGAAATGGGTCTGGAAGGGAAATGTCCTTCGTTTGCACAATTTAGAATCCTACAGTCACCCAACAATGTAACCCTGGAGCCCCTCTTCTGTTTCCTGGGGATGTACAGCAGAGAGAATATAGTTGGGTTACAAATTCTCAGAGGGCAGGGGCCATGTGTCTCCCTAGCTCAGTGCTTTGGGCCCAGCCGGTACTAAGTACATGTCTATGGGGTTGAACCTGCATCATGAACACTTCTAATCATGAACCACAGATGCATATTTCTCAGCCAAAGGAGCCTCCTGATAAGAAGCTTGTACAGGTGAGAGAAGAGACAGAGGATATAATGGGCCAGTGCATTTCCCTTTATTAATTCAACATGTTTATTGAGTCTTTACCACATGTTAGATACCATGATAGTTTGTATGAGGGATTCACAGATATACCTCAAACATTTAGTAGCTGTAATAATTCTATTTTCAGTTAATGAGCCAATACCACCACTAAGAGATACAACTTATTTCCTATACTTCAAAAAGTGAGGAGAGTGTGAGGAGAATTCTTTCTGAACAGGAAGGAACTACCTCCTCCCTCCATTGCTGCCTCCATACACGGGGCACACAAAGAAAATAAGAACAATTTGTTTTGCCTCACTAATGCACAACTCTAATTCAAATCTTTTATCAGAAAAATTGTGAAAGGCATATTAATCATTAGATATTTTAATAATAATTTGAGAAAACAAAGACCCTGAAAATAACTTAAACTATTAAAAGTACTATTACTTTCCCAGATAGCTTAAACCCACTTTTGTGGGTATAAAGGATAGGAAATATTATATTGCTGACTCACAGGAAATTATAAAATATTAAAGTCATAAAGTATGACAGTACTTTATAAACCACAAAAAGCACTTAAAGCCGACTGACTTTTAAATGACAATTTGCTTTGTTCAACCCTAAATGACACCCATAATTACAGCGCTGTTTAAAAGGCCGATTTGTTTATGATGTTCTTTTGCTTTATAGCACTGACTCTTTTTCCACTTATTTCTTTGCTTTTCTTCCTCTTGCCTCTCCCTTCCGAGACTTGCTTAAGTGCAGTCCTTCCACTCTTCCCAAATATAAGGGGAAGGAACATAATCTGTGATTTAAGAAGTAGGGCAATTTTTTAAAAAGAGAACCATTTCTTTAAAATTTGTGTTTAAATTATAGTTGATGTACAATAACATATTAGTATCAGGCGTACAACATAGTGAGTCGACATCTGTATACTTACAAAGTGATCACCTTGATAAGTCGAGTATCTATCTGGCACCATGTATAGTTAGAATAGTACTGACTATATTCCTGATGCTGTACCTCCTCATAACTATTTTTATGACTGGCGATTTGTCTTTCTTTCCCTTTTACCCCCGCCCCAGGAGGAGAGTTTCCTGCTTCTCGATTCTGAACGCTACAGTGAAATGTTGCCACGGAGGCTGTGGGCGATGCCTCTGCAACGCCTGGGACCAATGCAGACAGTGCTGCTGAGCCTGTGCACCAGCTGTCACGTGCTCTAGGGCCCTGCGGCAGCTGCAGTGGATGTGCTCAGGGCTCCAACCTGGCCGCCCAGGTCTCCTTTAGACCAGGTACCCGGTGGGTGAATGTTGTGATGGTGGGACAGGGCAAGGCCAAGGGATCCATCGGTTCTATGTTTCAACCCACCGGGCTGTGAGTCCGAGGACACTGTAAGAGCTACATGGAGCATATCCCTCAAAATTTCTGTTCACTTGTTAAGAGACACACAGGAAACAAAATTATATAATTACATAACAGTGTTCTTATTATGGATCTTATTGAGAATCCTTAACGGGATTGGAAACGCCCACAGTGGACATTAATATGTATAATTACCCTTCATGGTACATCTAACTACTCGAAAAATTTGTCAAGCTTCTTTCCAAAATGAAAGAATTCAGAGAGCTAAACTCCCAGATATCTTCTTGGTTTAGACCTAAATGAAGAGTAGTAATATATTTCCCAAACACGGAGCATGATAAGCAAACCTCTGTGCGGGGAGAAGCTGCAAATCTGTTAGATCGATGGCCCTGTCACACTGAGCCCAGTGACCAAGTTATCGCTATTATGCTTTCATTTTTAAATCATCAAATTATTCTGTGTATCCCTACCTGTGGCCACTTTTGAATCACAGAATGTCAGGCACACTTTTGGAATTAGATAGAACCATCCGCCTTCACGCTGGTGCACAGTGAATGGTGAGTTCCACGTTCCGACACAGCATTTTATGTGGTTGACATGGTCACGCATAGTTTCTGTGTACAATTGTTCCTCTGAAAATGTGTATGTGGTGAATATGTCTTCAGGAAAATTTAATTGCTCAATTCAGTTAAGACCCACAATTATAATGCGAGGTTTGGAAAGGGACATTTCTGCTTGGAAGAAGAATCTCTTTTCACATTCAGATCGCTTTTTCCTCAGTTGGACTCAGACTTCAGACTGTCTGCATGTGCTCATTACCTCTGCTGACCATCAGAAAACACAATTTTTTCTATGCAGTGTTTCAGGGGACAATTGAATCGTTCAGGGGATAACTGAATTGTTCTCTAACAATAGCAGGCTTAAATTTGTATTTTTTTAAAGTTTTTATTTTATTGATTTTTGAGAGAGAAAGAGAGAGAAACGTGTGTCCCACGATTTTGGTGTATCAGGACAACACTCTAATCAACTGAGCTACCCAGCCAGGAGAATGTGTATTTTTAACCTTTTAGGTTCCTATTTACTCTTGGTTATTCATTCAGAAAGCATTCATTACTGATCACTCAATATTTTAGACTTTCTATTTAAAAAGTTAAAAATTCTAAGTGGGCCCATTTAGACATTCCACAAATAACCAAATGGAGTCAAGTTTCAAGTAAATGACAGTCATTAAGTTGATTACTTTGTATAAAATAATGCAGACAGAACTATTATTTTCAAATGCTGTATTGACTATAGTATTGAAATGGGCCAGAAATGTACCTTTGGTTTTAAGGCCATTTAAACATGAGTGCCTGTACTCAGTGACATCTTGCCCATAAGAATCGCTCCATCAGCAAGGCTGCTGGAGTGTCTTCTCAGACCTGTGAGGGGCTCTGGTCCAAAGAAACACTGCGATGTAGCTACGTTTTTAAGTAGTAATGACGTGATAGAATTAATAGAGCGTCAGAAGTGTGGAGAATTTAAAACCAGACCAGTACTTTTTACTAGAAAAGCTTTTTACACACCATCTGACTCATAACAAGATTATCTAAGAGAGTTCAAAGTATTGAATAAACAAAAACTACAGAAAAGCGGTAACATCAGGAACTTGGTCACTGTGGGGAACTGAGTCACCTGCATGAAAACCAAAGGCAGGCCATCCAGACCCCGGATTCGTAGTCCTCTCTCTCTCAGGGAGCCTGGACTTCAGGGGGCTCATGAGAAAGAACACAAGGGCTTTTTTTGTTTTTTATTTTTACCAAGTAGGGAAGAAAACAGAGCCTTCATCTGATTTGCTTAAAATAACAGAACTATGAGGCACAACAGTCTCTGAGGACTGGAGTCTGATGCTTCAGTTCTTTATTCTTAGCAGTTAACATAGACCGACTCCTTAGGTACACAGTATGTTTTTGTTAAATGAGTATCTACTACTGCCAGGAAGGAGATTACAATAAATTAAGTACACTCAAAGATTATCTGTTAAAAGGAATTGTCTCAGTTTCCAAGTCTTTGGAGACAATAAGCTAAAGCAGCAGTTCTCATTGCAGGTGGTTTTGTACCCTCAGGGGACATTTGGCAACCTTCAGAGGCATTTTAAGTTGTCACAAGTATGTGTGTGTGGGGGAATTTCTACTGGCATCGAGCACGTAGGGGCCGAAACGCTGCTAGACAGCCAACAATGCACATGATATTTCTGCAAACAAAGAATTATCTAATCCGAAAGGTTCATAATGCCAACCAAAGCTGAGACCCTAAACTAAAGTAACTTAACTAAAAGTCCAAGCTAGAATGGGGAGATCTCTGAATTTCACAAAAATCTTTAATCAAAAGCAAATTATAGTGGTTATACTGTAGATTTAAAAATCAAAGTCTTTTTCTTTTCTAACTCCTAAATGCTTTAATCATATGGACGTGGAATATCAATATCCCAAAGTAAATTTAAAGAAATTACATATTTTCTTAAGATAAAACTAAACACCTACTTGTGAACCAGGGGAAAAATGCTTAAACATGACAATTGGTTTTCTAAGTGGTAACTTTGTCACATTTTTTTTTACTGTTGAAAAGATTAAAACACCATATATAGGTGTGTATAAAAGTATTTTTTGTGCCTAATATCCTAAGTGTGGCATTAACTTAATTGTGAAAGAATATAATGTATAATATTTTTATGGTGAAATTACTTGGATTATGCAAGGGACTCAACGGAAGGATTTTTTGGATAATGTATAACTTCTGCCTCTTAAATTGTACATCACAGAACTCATCCCAACAAGCACATACAAAATATCTGCTATAATTTTGTATTAGATGTGGACTAATAATCTGTGTGTATTTTCATCTCCTGGTAAATCTTTGAGAACGACAAGAACCACAGCCTTCCATTCAGCTTCTCTCCCTCTACTCTCCACAAGCCGTTCTGTAACACTGAGAAATGCACTTGGAGAATGAAATCGGGAGTTGACAGAAAACTGTGGAAAGATGTTCCCAAGTGGTAAGTCCAGTACAAGAGCCTTGTACCCACACTGCTTTGATCAGCTAAAAATATGTGGACCTACTAACTGCAATGAGATGAGTTTCACAGTAGTGTCTGATAGGTGAGGCACAGTTTAGCAAGGCAATTGGAATTCATCTTTCCATTTCATAAATATTATCCAAATAAATAAAATGTGCATTAAAGTGACTGATCTATTAGGAAGTATTTTACCAAATTTTTAAAAAAGACATGGTTACATTTATAGACAGAACCTCAGTCAAAAGTGAGTAAAAACACTGAGAATTGGAACTCTGCTTGAAATCTCTATTGATTCTGAGTCAAGTTACCAAGTGAAGATGTATTTTGTTATTTTAATTGACAGCCTGATTAAAATCTACTTTGGGATGTGGTTACCAGTATTTAGCAAGATGACACTGCTTTAAAATAATTCCTAGTTATTTCTGACTTTGGAATTTTGGTATCTCACGTGGCTATAAAGAGGCTAAAAGTTTAGTGTAGTAAAAATCTTTTTCTTTTCACATTAAGCAACTTACCTAACCTCTCTGTGTTTTGGCTTCTGTGTTTTTAAAAACAGGCATAATACTGGCACTTCCCTCGCCACATGCTGTGAGGATGAAGCCAGTGGACAGGCACAGGGTGAGTGCTCTGCAAGCCTGTGTCACTGTTTCCCTCTCTTCCTCCCAGCTGGACACCGGTCTGCCCTTTGGGTGCTACACACCATTTCCAACAGCTCGTGATGGCCTTTACGGCGTGGAAAGGGTCTGCGCCAGCCCCTGTACCTGGGGTCCTAATCATTAGGTGTTTTTTTCTTATTTGTCTTTGTAACAACGACTTGAGAACAACTGGCTTACAGAAGCTCAGTAAAATATCTGTTGACTCACCTTCCCGTAAAACTTCTTGTCAATGACATTGACAGTGTGTTCAATCCAATACTGGCCTCCTCTTGTATACTGCAAACTTAAATGTTAAGAATGCCTATTTTTATCCTTGAGTAAATACCAAGGTTGTCTCATTATTTCCTAATTGACCTAAAGTTAGGAAGAGTCCAAATATGGAAACATGGAATTAATTCCACGACTACTTTAACTTTTTAAACTATGTCATTTTAGCTTTGGAGGTCAAAATAAAAAGTGTATTACCCAACACTGAAAAAACCCACAACAATGTTCCCTTTGGAGACTCAGGGGTGGGGACTTACCCTTTTCGTCAGCTGAGTATCCATCATGAAGTTGTGCACGTGCTTTTCTGCTTTGGTAAGTTCTAGCTTCCTTGCTACTACAGCTACCACCAGGGCTGTGCAACCAGCACCCTGAAAGAGAAGAGAGCCCCCGAATGTTATTTTTGGTCTCAGCCACATTAGAAAATGTTTAGTACCAAGTACTTAAGTATCTGAAGTAAAAAAACCCCAAACCTACAAACCTTGTTTGTAGTTTTAGAAAACATCTAAACTTCGCCTCTCTTTATTAATCTTAAAAATACAACCTAGGAAAATGATCTTTCTTTATGAATCATTCTCATGTGTTATTTATAGTTAATAAGCATAATGCATAATTTAGCCATTCTGTTACAGTATTCAGTGTCTTCAAATAAATACTATAGAAAAATGCATGGTCAACAGGCAATGTATCTTTATATTGGGGTTAAAAAAACTTAGTTCACAGATGTTAGTGAAAAAAGCATGATGTGTGAATCAAACACATTTTAATCATAAAATATAGAATGTAAAAAAGTAACTTGCTGAATTTTCAGGGACTTCTTAAAACCACTAAATCAGTTATATACCTGTCTATATAACAGGAACAAATAATCAATGAGTAAATTAGCATAAATGCACACAGTAAAAATAGTTGTCCCAGTATAATATTCCATAATCTCTCAAAATAAGACCAGCAGGTCTTTGGGACACTCAGCTTTGTTACACCAGGAATGAAGAGAGATGCACTGCACAACTGCAACCTGTTCTACACCCATAACAGAAAGACCACAGTGATCTGAACCTGGACAACACATACAAGAAGTGCTCAAGGAAAGAGAACCATCCTACTCTTCTAGAGGTTGACCAGCACTAAGAAAGGTATGAGCTACCTTTATTTTGAGAAATGTCAACAGTGGTCCTTGTTGAATTATGGCCCAGTGCTGATCTCTTAGGAAGAGATGTGTGACACTCAGTGCGGTGCCCCAGAGATGACAGTCCCCCTGTTCCATGACCAAGGTACACTCACTTCAACTCATGAGGTGTGGGATCTTTTTGGCTGATTACACACAGGACAGTCAGGAGGCAAGGTCCTGCTGCTGCAGCCACTTCACTGAGCCTACACATGGTTGACCTGTTGGTTGGGAAGGAGCCCACTGAGCAGCTACCAGGGGTACTGTGCAAGGGAAGTCCAGAGCTCTGGACAGAAGATCACCCTGGAAGGACCATGCAGCAACAGAGGTTGCCAAGCTGTCTCAGTGGACAGATAACCATGAATGGGAGTGTTCAGGCAATAGCCCACTGAAGGGGGCACAGACAATGAGATGTTAGTTACTCTTCCTCCAAATCTTTCAACGGACTTGAATCTTCAAAAACTAGTTTTTAATAGCATCTTTTTTTATGTTAGTCAGATGGTAGGGTACTCAGTGGATGGCCATCCAAGAGTCTTAAACTCCCAGGCAGGAGCAGCTTTCCCTGATTACCAGATGGTTTAAAAATCTCCAGTTATGACAGCAACTCTCTACCTTGAAAATGTAGTGATCTACATCTCGAATGTTTAATATTGAGGAATGGTTAACATAGCATATCCATAATATACTGACTGTATTAAGATTTTATTTCTATAATATTTAAAGAAAATATAAGGTTTAAGCAAGCTAGAAAACTGTATTTATAATTTGCTCCTAATTTTGTTCAAAAGGATCTATATTTGGAACACTGAAAAGAAGTATGCCCAACAGTGACAAGAGGTTTTCTCAAAGTGGTGGAAATACCAGTAACATTTTGTTCTTTGTGCTTTTCCCTATAGTATAAATCTTCTACATGGTGGGCAAAAGGAGGTTTACAGTTGTTCATATGGAAAATAATACAATTAATACTAAATAATGATACAAGAATAAACTCACGTGCACACAACTATAAATTACTTTTGCTCTACCCTGTATTATAAATACATATTACTTATACAAAAAATACACATTTTATACATTGCCAAACTACATTGACAATTTGTAGTTTTAGAAAACATCTAATCTAATCTTTGCCTCTCTTTATTAATCTTAAAATACAACCTAGGAAAATGATCTTTTTTTATGAATCATTCTCATTTTTATTTATAGTTAATAAACATAATTTAGCCATTCTGCTACAGACCAAAGGAGAAATTTTTAGGCTCACAACAAATCTGTCAAGAGGGACAAGAGTGAGACTAAAAGAAAATACACACACTTGCCCTGTCTTGCTACAACCTGATGATCATAACCATAGAGAAATGACCTTATTAATGAGCGGATATTGTTTAGGAATAGTATTTTCAGAGGGTTTGAATATCTCCTTCCATCTAGCTCTTGAAGAAATCAGTATTCTCAGAAATTAATGGTACTGATCACACGAATCAGAGAAAGACTGGAAGGCATTCAGGCATTATGTGGTTTAACCTCTGATTTTAGAAGTGAGATGAGAAAAACACGTAAGTGATTATTCAGTTGTGAACTATACTTAGCACTGATATATTCCCCCTTTATCTCGTCTCATAATACTTTCACTATATTTTTATCTGTGGTCATTTCCATATCTATGATAAAATACGAAGTACTATATTTCAAAGCAAAATAAGACTATCAAATTCACCGTATTTTAATATAATAAACTCTTAGTGTAAATGTTTAAAATTACCAAAATAAATCAATGTTGTTCCTATTCAAAACTGACACAACTTTTAAATGAGTTCTTAACCTTGACTGTGACTAGAGACACCTGGAGCACTTGTAAGAGTTCCAGGGCTGACAGACTATGTGCCCGATGAATCGAATACTGATCTTCAGAGGTAAAAGCCAAGCATCAGACCTTTTTAAAGCTTTCCCGGTGATTCCAGCAGAGTCATTGCTTTAGATGAAGAAGTACACGAAGGGAATATGGTAAAGTCCTAAACTACTTTCTGCTTTGAACAAGAGAGTTAAAGGTTTATATCAAAGCCATTTTGGAAATGATAAAGGAAAGTCCTGGCAAAAGACAGAGAGTGCAGGGTCTGAAATGTCTGGGCGGGTATGATGGTTATCCTGATGATTCGGGCGTTGTGTAGGCCATGGAAGGAAGGTGACTTCAGAGCTGAATACCAGTGAAGGAAAAGAATGGCTTTGGAAGCAGCTACTGCTAATTTGTGGACTTTAAAACATCTGCCACAGAATCTAAACAGTCATGTTTTACTGAGAGGGGTTAGCCAGAATCATTGGCCATTCATGAGAGCCATCTGTACCTACCTACTATATAACTTATCATTTGCATGACAAGGACAGCAGGTCCTTGAATAACGTCATTTTGTTCAAAGTCATTTCCTTATCATGTTGATGAGATGCCAGGGGAACATAACTCTTGTTTACATCAATTAGCCTATGGTAAGATCGGTTTTGTTACATGTGGTTTCACTTACAGTTGCAGGGTTATAGACGACGTTAAGTGAGGACTTATTGTACGGGATCACCTGTTGCGTGATGCTCCCAGGTACTCCTCAATCAGTGAGGCCTGGGAGATTCGAGGGCAATGACGGTTTCTGAATATGCAGAGAATGTAAAAATCTGAGGGGCTCTATCACTGTAAAGACAGCTATGAGCAGCAGCTGGCATTCTAAGTTGAATACTGTTTTCCCCTGGCAGGTGGCCACTGCTGAGATCCTTCTGGAAAGAAATCAAAATCCTAACAGGAGTGGAAAATCACTGGTATCAACAGTCTTTGTAAGTCAGTTTTTATTTGTGTTTGTTTCTGGACTATATATTTTTTCCCCTGCTGCTGGCCCATTTCTGGCTGAGCGTTCTCTAGTTCACCAAGTCTCATGCATGAAAATGAGTACCCTTGTTGCCAACTGGAGAAGAAAGTGGAACGAACAATTTAGTAATTATTAAAACTATTACCTACATCCCTCATTCTATAATCTTAACTGTACCCTTTAAATTGTACCTCAAGAGCTACTTAAAGAATTTAGGTTGATGATTGTTCAAATACAAAGTATTTTACTCCTTATCTATAAGCCTTATTTTAATTAGGGAAACCATAAACTCTCCAGGTTCTTAATAAATCATGAGGGTTTGATATATAAATAGAATTGGATTTCAAAATAACTTTTATTTTCTAATTTTTAGAGTTATACAGAATGAAGCTGGCTCGCCTCCAAAAGCTTTCTAGGTTCAAGGTAAATTCCTGCCAATACATTATGATGATAATAATAAGCAATAGCAAGATGTTAATGTCCACTCAGTGTCTATTTTCATGACCATTCTGTTTCATAAAGTGAATAAAAATGAAAGTAAATATGCTTTCGCAACATTTTTTCCCAAAGCCTGTCGTCATCACAATGGATACAGAAACAGTTGGGACTAACATATGTTACTCTCTGAAATGAAGATCCCTGTATGCCTTTACCAAGATGAGTCACATTCTGTTCACCGAAGTCAGAAAATGTATCTGCATTACTTTTCTTTCATTTCATTTACATTATTAGGAAAAGCTAAGGAAGTCAGTAACCTGACACTTTAAGATGGTCAGGCAACCAAAAGCCAAATGAAGAAAACACAGTGTGTTATGAAGCCAATATATTAAAGTAGCCAAGGAAAACCTATATATTTTTTAAAAAATCATCTGTCCTTCTAACAAATTGGATGTTGTAAGAGAAAGAGAAAGATGAAGGAGAGAGGCCTGGTCCTTAGAAAAGATAACTAATAATTCTCATCACCCTATGCCCGACCAAAGTAAACTGACAATCAGACATAAGCTCTATAGCACAAGCTATAGCTGAATGTCATCAATCAGAGAGTCTTATATACTGCCACATTAAAATGTAGTGTTTCTCTGCTGCATTCTTCTTGATCATAGCACAGATATTATTGTTGGACCCTAGAATGTAAAGGAAGTTCAGGTCACTCATTTTCCCCCCAAATCATTTATCATGTAACATTTGGAAAATTCAAAGTGGTGACATTTTTAGTTTAGATAACCTGGTTAGGCTAATCCTATAAATGCTTCCAAGAATAATTTTAAAAATCATATTGAGATAAAGCTTTAATAACTTAAGACTACAAACCCATAGTAATAAAAACAGCATGGTACTGGCCTAAAAACAGATACATAGATCGATGGAACAGAATAGAGAGCCTAGAAATAAACCAAGCCTACATAGTAAATTCATCTATGATGAAGGAGGCAAGAATATACAGTGGGGTTAAGACAGTCTCTTCAATAAATGCTCTTGGGAAAACTGGACAGATAGATGCAAAAGAGTGAAACTGGATCAATTTCTTATACCATGTACAAGAAATGTACATGGTATACCTTGTATATGTTAATCCTTAAGTTTAAGGATAAACTTAAATGGGTTAAAGACTTACATAAGACCCCAAATCATTGAACTCTTAGGAGGTAAACTTTTTGACATCATTCTTAGCATTTTTTTCTTTTTTGGATATGTCTTCTCAGACAAGGGAAAGAAAACGAATGGGTCTACATCAAATAAAAAGTTTTACACAGCAAAGTAAACTATTAAAAAAAATAAAGAGGTAGTGGATGGAATAGGTGGAAATATTCATCAATGATACATCTGATAAGGAGTTAATATACAAAATATATAAGAAACTCAGGGTACAACTTAACACCAGAAAAGTCCAATTAAAAGTGGTCAGAGGACCTGAATAGACCTTTCTCCAGAGATGACATACACATGGCCAATGGACATATGAAAAGATGTTCAATGTCACTAATCATCATGGAAATGCAAATCAAGACCACAGGTTTAAGGTACCACCTCAAACCTGCCAGAATGGCTGTCATCAGTACATCAAGAAGCATTGTCAAGGATGTGGAGAAAAGGAACCCTTGTGCACTTGCTGGGTATTTATCTGAAGAAATTCAAAACATTAATTTGAAAAGATATGTGCACCCCTATGTTCACTGCAGCATTACTTTCAACAGCCAAGAAATGGAAGCAACCTAAGTGTCCATCAATAGAAAAATTCAACAGCCAAGAAATGGAAGCAACCTAAGTGTCCATCAATAGAAAAATGGGTAAAGGAGTGGTATTTTTATACAATGGAATGGTACTTGTAATTAAAAAAAGAATGAAATCTTACCATTGTGACAGTATAGATGGATCTAGAGGGTATTACACTAAGTGAAGTCAGACAGAGAAAGACAAATACCATATGATTTCACTTATATGTGGAATTAAATAAATAAAGGAACAAACAAAATAGCTACAAAGAACAAACTGATGGTTGCCAGACCTGGGGGTAGGGAGGTTGGAGGAGTTAGTGGCATATGGGTGAACAAGGTAAAGGGATAAAAAAGTACAAATTACCAGTTATAGGGATGTAAAGTACAGCATGGGGAGTAACTCTACATGGCGCCAGGTGGGTACTAGGTTGATTGGAGCGATCACTCATCATTTATGCTGTCTAAGCAATATATTGTATGTCAACGGTAATTAAAAGTTTTTCAAAGCATACTAAAAAAACGTATTGAATCTTGTCCTTATTTAAAAAGGTATCTGGAAAAGATTCCACATAATGAAATATATACTTTTTTTTGAAAATTCCAGAATACTCATCACAGAGAATGACTCCACTAATAAATTACAATGTTAAAAATTCTCAAAAGAGACAGGCAGGAAGGGGCTGGAAAGAAGTGTTCCAAGTCATGAAATCCAAAGACTTGGAAGTCATGACATCCAAGATTGTTCTATCCAGCAAGCTTTCATTTAGAATGGAAGGGCAGAAAAAGTGCTTCTCAGATAAGATCAAAGTCAAGGAGTTCATCATCACCAAGCCCTTATTCTATGAAATGTTAAAGGGACTTACCTAAGAAAAAGAAGATAAAAAAGATGAACAGTGAAAGGACAGCAAACTCACAGTTAGTAACAACCACACCTAAAACAAAAGCAATCTAAGAGGACAGCTGGATCAGGAGCAGAACCATAGAAATGAAGATCACATGGAGGGTTAGCAACAGGGGAGTGGGAGGAGGAGAAGGTACAGAAAATAAGTAGCATAGACGGTAGGTAGAAAACAGACAGGGGGGAGGGCAAGAATAGTATGGGAAATATAGAATCTAAAGAACTTGTGACACATGGGCATAAACAAAAGGGGGGGAATGGGACAACTGTAATGACATAATCAATAAAATATATTTAAAAAAATATTCTCAGTGTAAATCGGTGATCTTCCTGGGTATCGTAACTCCTGAAAGGTCAGACTTGTTTGATAGCCCATTTATGAGACTCTCAATTAAAATTTCTCAAAATAATATGAAAAAATTATGCTTGTAATATAAAAACACCCAAATTAATGAAACAACTTTAACTTCCATTTAAAAATATCAATTTGGGGACTTCCGCCAAGATGGAGGCGTAGGTGGAAACACTGTACCTTCTCGCACAACCAAGTTTAAAAACAACAAAGTTTTAGCAACAAAAATGCAGCCAAATCACACAAAATTGAACTGTACAGAAGTCTGACAACAACGAACCCATCAGCCAAACCGTAAGAGGGGCAGAGCCAGCAGCAGAGTGAGGTCGGGCAGGAAAGATCCTACCCGGGCACATGACCCAGGGCGCAGGCAGCTATGGGTGGATCCCAGGTGTGGATTAGCAGCGGGCAGACCCACTGGGGGCTGACAGCAGTCACACATTCGCGTGCAGATAAACCGGCAAAGGAGCAAGCAGTGAGACAGGCCCCAGTGGTGGGAAGCAGCAGAGGACTCCACTATTGTCCCTCTCTGATCCCGCCCCCCACATACAGCATCACAAACCAGTGACATGGGTGGCCCCACCCTGGTAAACAACTAAGGCTCTGCTCCTCATATGTAACAGGTACAGACAGAGCAAAACATTATGGCTCAAGAAGAACTCAAAGCCCCAGAGCCCATAACTCTCAGAGACCAAGAAATAGCCAAACTTTCAGATGCACAGTTCAAAACACTGGTGATCAGGATGCTCACAGAACTGGTTGATTTTAGTCACAAATTAGAGGCACATATGAAGGCTAAACTAATTGAAATGAAGGAAAATGCACAGGAAACCAATAGGGATGGAAAGGAAACTGGGACTCAAATCAAAGGAGTGGACCACAAGGAAGAAAGAAATGACCAAACAGAAAAGGATAAAGCAACAAGAATTAAAAAAAAAAAATGAGGAGAGGCTTAGGAACCTTTAGGACATCTTTAAATGTTCCAACATCCGAATTATAGGGGTACCAGAAGGGGAAGAGGAACAGTCATGAGTGGGAAAGTTATTTGAACAAATAATAAAGGAGAACCTCCCCAATCTGGCAAAGGAAATAGACTTCCAGGAAGTCCAGGAAGCTCAGAGAGTCCCAAAGAAGTTGGACCCAAGAAGGAACACACCAAGGCACATTATAATTACATCACCTAAAATTAAGGATAAGGAGAGAATCTTAAAAGCAGCAAGAAAAAAGGAGTCACCTACAAAGGAGTTCCCATCAGACTGTCAACGGATTTCTCAAAAGAGACCTTACAGGCCAGAAGGGGCTGGAAAGAAGTATTCCAAGTCATGAAATCCAAGACCTACATGCAATATTGCTCTATCCAACAAAACTTTCATTTAGAATGGAAGGGCAGATAAAGTGCTTCTCAGATAACAAATTCAAGGAGTTCATCATCACCAAGCCCTTATTATATGAAATGGTAAAGGGACTTACCTAAGAAAATAAAAAAGATGAACAGTGAAAGGGCAGCAAACTCACAGTTATTAAGAACCACACCTAAAACAAAAGCAAACTAAGAGGACAGCTAGATCAGGAGCAAAACCATAGAAATGAAGATCACATGGAGGGTTAGCAACAGGGGAGTGGGAGAAGGAGAAGGGGGGGGAGAAGGTACAGAAAATAAGTAGCATAGACGGTAGGTAGAAAATAGATAGGGGAGAGGGCAAGAATAGTAGGGGAAATATAGAATCTAAAGAACTTGAGACGTGGTTATAAACTAAAGGGGGGGAATGGGGGCATTCAAGGTGGAGGGGAATGAAGGGGGGAAATAGAACAACTGTAATGGCAAATCAATAAAATATATTTTAAAAAATAAAAAAAATATCAATTTGTCCTCCAAAAGAAAGGTCAAGTGAGTACTTGCAAACATTGTCCATGTTTCTGCCCCTGGGGCTGATGGACAATACTCTATAGCAATAAATACAGTTCTACTGCATTATCCTGGCACACACAGTTATTCTTTCACAAAACTATGTAAAACAATTGATTCTACCAAATAAAATTTTATAAAACACTACTTTTATATTATATACCAGTAGCATTTTGCAAGATCTCTTCAGGTCATGAAAATAAACAACATTCAAAGGAATTTTGAACACAAATTCCCTCTATCAAAATGCCCTATCTTTAAAGATCTTCAGATACAAGTGGACGTTTACTTGTATCTGAAGGAAGGTAAGGGTCGTTTACAGGAAGGTAGGGGTTGACTGTAAGGTCCTCATCTTAAGGAAGACAGAAGTAGATATGTGTGGTTTTCTGAGTTCAGTGATAAAACCCAGGCTCAGGAAACCCAAGCCTCCTTGGAGTGATTTGCCTGTTCAGATCATTTTTTGTGTTTTGGAGCCTGGAAAGAAGGAAGTGCTACATCAAACTGATCATAATTAGTCACCCCTAGGTTTGTGTCTTCTTATCAGCAATGGTGCCAATGTGAGCTCACATCATGGGACAGGACGGGCAGCTCTGCCAATGAAAAGTGCTAACAGTTCAGAAAAATTAGGTGGAATTGTAGACAGAAGTTGAGTGCTGCAAGATCACAACAATTTCCAGCTGTGCTTGCCTGTACCTAGCAGAAAGCAGCTGTCATACCCCCTAAGAAACTGTCCCTGGGAGAAGTGAAGGCCTGCTTGGGGCACTGGTGACTGCAGAGGCCTGCCACCTTTCCGGAGGCCCTGCTCTCATTTTGTAAAGTTATTTACTGCTTCCAGCTTTGGAAGCCAAATGTGCTGCGGCAAGAACAGACTTTATGTCCACTGGCAGGGGAAACTATCCTTAGATGCAAAGACAGAAAGTATCAGAAAGTGATCTATAAACCCCTAGACACGTGTGATTTAGACTATCAGAGGCCCACTCATCACAGGTCCCTAGAAATGGACAGATATTACTCTGTATTTAAAGATAATTATGGCAAAAATTCCGTCATCCACACTCTCAACGGCGAGAGCTGCTATAGTTTTACAGAAAGAGAAGAAAAAAATTACTCTTACCAATGAGGCTGAATCCTACTCTTGAAACATTACATACAGGGTGAGGCAAAAGTAGGTTTGCACTTTGAGTATGCAAAACAGAGTTAATTATTGTTTTTCATATAAACAACTGTAAACCAACATTTGCTCCATCCTACATCCTCATAAAGAAAAATTAATAATTTTAGTATGTGTTGTATCTATGGGCAAATATAAAATGGTACATAGGATAACTTTTTAAGTGCTAAATAGAACGATTTCTTGGAAATACTGAGGAACTAGATGGTGCTCATGAAAAGCTAAGCCGCCATGATGGAACAATGTTATTTGCCTGCCTACCACCTTCAACCAAAAGAATAAAAGCCATTTAGAGTTCATCCCATAAGGTGTCTGTGACATTCACAATAGTGCATCTTCATGACTTGGTACCTCCTTACGTAAGGAAGAACAGAAGAGTAAGAAAAAGTAGGTAAATATAACCTTAATAGTTTTCCCCTGAAGGATAAGGAGTGACTTTGTTTACTAGGCAGTCCTATGGTTTTAAATCCAGGACATCCAGGAGAGAGAAGAGACCTTTGGCTCTTAAATTCTACTATTAGGTAGATCTTGATGAAAGGCAACTATGTTCTTGATTTGTTTGAGCTATCACAGTGGAATTTCTGTGAAAGCATTTCAGTATGTAAGATCCACTTAAGTATTTCCATTATCGCTGTAAAAAATGTAACTACAATCTAAAAAAGTATAAGAAAAGCTTTACGTGATTGTCTTAGATTCAAAATTTACATTTCAGGTGAGAAGAGGTTTTTTTGATAAGGCCATTTGTTTCTTTCTTAGAAATACTCTGGAATATTCTCTCAGAGCACTGCAGGTTAATTTTAATGTCCTTGGCTCCCAAAAATATAACTCATGACACAAATTAAGGTTTAAAACTATTTAAATTATAGAGTTTTACTAATGAAATATGAACATCTAAGAAGATGCTAAGAAATAATTCATTAGTTTTATTACCTATAGGAAGCAAAGAAGCAGTGCTAATTTCTTTGAGTATATTTTTGAAATGAGAAAGCCCTGTAACTATTAGCATTTAGATTAACTATACTTTACTTCAAAGTAAAGAAAAACTACAAAAGGTATAATGTCCGTCAAGATTTTATAAATGTGAGGACAAGAATATCCAACTAGAAACGCATAAAGACAGAGCACTTCAGAAATAATATATAAGATGATTCAGGGATGACTCTGTGCTCTTAGGGGTGTTGTAAATTATATTTTTTTCATAATTTACAAAAGGCAAGAGGGAGAGAGAACGTGACTCATGGGAAATCTGACAATATGCATGTTACCTAAACATGCATTGAAAAAGTCCAAGAGGGAATAGGCAAATGCTTGAAATAAAAACAAGTCTTATCTGGCTTAGATAATTCAAAAGTGACAAACTGGTATTTAAACGTTCTGAAAACAAAAGCAAACATTTGTCTGACAAAACAAATATGTTTCATCTTAAGGAAACTAACCTTTTACATGAACTATGAAAGAAATTATCTCCTTTTAGAAATCTGTATTGTCAGCCAACACTCTCCATAGTAGTTTCTAGAACATCTCCATCCATAAGCTCTTGACCCCTAGGAAGTTTACGTGGGATGTAATCAACTCCAGAAGCTCACCCCAGGAGACTGCTCATGGCTTGACTCTGTCTTGGCTTAGAGAGAGATACAATCCAACTCCTCATACTATTTTAAATGGGCTAGTCAAGGATGACTGAATTTCTCTAAATGCAAGCAAATGATCTTTGATGGGGTCAATTGAAAAATAAGTCTGTTCTTTACGCAGGAGGTAGAATGGAGCTCCTTAGGCCAAACACATAGGGAGAGTTCACCATGAGCTCGGAGGACAAAAACACACCACTGCAAATTTAATGGCATGAAACATTTTTGTGTCCATATCAATTAAAAGTCGCTTTTGCTTATAACTTCTATATTTTAAAAACTAAGATCACTAGTGAAATATAAGCAAAGAACTAGTTCAAGCAACTAAAAAGATTTGTGCTGTCAGATGAAACTTGGAAGAATTATTCTTGAGACATTAAAGACAAAGGAAAAAATCGAGGAAAGATAAAAGTACCACAAGATCCTGGCAAGGTTAACTTTAAATTTGGCTCTGGTCTCATGGTAAATGAGGCTGTTTGCACGAACCCTGAGTCATACCTAATTCAAAAATAAAATGAGGGACATCTTGCCAAAAAGGAACATCAAGAAAGTTGTTTCTAAGAAGCATGGAGGGAGAATTACTGCAATTATTGGTGCTGTTTTTATAAGTAGCATCATTCTTCTCCCTGTGGGCTCATTTTGGTTCCTCCAGAAATAAATCCATGCAAATTTTATTTTCCAAAGCATTATACTATATAATAAAATGCTATCTTTTCAGGAAATGATCTGATAGTAAACATAATGGACCATACCAATTGTAATGGAAAAAATCATCTGAAATTCACAAAATTGTAATTTTCTTTTACAGGTAAATGTTAAATTATACCCCCAAATTATATGGTCCACAATTGGGACTTAAAATTTTCATCGTTGCTACTAGTGACCTTGAAATTGGCCCCAGATTTCATTTTCACAGCGAATTGCCTTATCTCGGTTCACTAATACCAAGTGGGAGAAGACTATTCCCACCCTCCCTGTGTCACAGGCTCTCAATCCTTCTAGCTAATTCTGACTCTTGGAACAATCTTTGGCGGCAGCTGCTGGGACTGTACATGCTGCCCTGGCCAGCATTCAAAAGCCCCCATGTGGGAAGCCTGCCTCTCGTTGGGCAGGGATGCCTCACTTCAGACACTCTGGGGATTTCCTGCCGGTAAGCAGCTCCCGGTAGTGATGCACTTCCGTATGTAGGCAGTAACCAAGCAAACATCAAGACAACTCTCTTTGCTATAACCAAACTATATAAAAAGCAGATGAGGAGAACCTAAGACTTAAAAAGGAGCACATCAATTTGAAACATTTAAAAGCTCATACCCCATTAATAAATTTTAAATGGCGCGATAGCCTTCCATTTTCACTTATCTAAAACAAATGGTACAAACCAGTCCTGGCCAAATCACGGTATGTGAGGGGCAAGGAAGGTGTCAGGGCCTGCTGGGCGTCCCTGCTGAACAGTGGCATGTCACCCCAGGCAGCACACCTTTCTCAGGTGCTCCACAAGACCTGCCCTCTGTCCCCAGCCTCGTGCTATGACACTGTCCCACTTTACTTCACACACTCCTGGCCTAGTGGTCTTGTGTGTACCAAGACCACTCCTTGCCTCATTACCTTCAATTAAACTATTTCTTCTTCCAGAAGGCCCTTCCGTCTTCCCATTTTGCCTTGCTATCCACCTCAGCTAAAAGTTAAAGGTCAACTTTACAAGGATCTATTTCTCTGAGAAGATCTCATCCTTCAGTCCCCAAATCAAGATCAGAAGCTTTACTTCCTCATATGTTTGTCACAAGTGTGATGAACACTTATTAATTATTTTCAGTGTAGGTTTCCTCCCTGTAAGCTCCAACAAGGCAGGGCAAGAATGGTTTCTGTCTTCTTTTGTTGTATTTCCAGTATCTTGGCCAGAGCCTCGCACTCAGTAAATATTTGTTAAAATGATAAATCTAATCTAATGTAATGGATAAAATATCATGCAATTCTTCAAGTTTTTTGACACACTTCGAAATGCTTATGGTGATCTACATTTTACAGATGAGGAAAGTGGGATTCAGAGGAGAGAAATTTGTTCAACTTCACGCAGCTAGCAGGACATAGCAGAATCCAGACTCACACAAAGAACTTTCTGACTCTGAAGCTGCAGCTCTAAGATACTTGTTCATCAAATTAGTGCATCACCCACAAAGAGCAACCTAGCACCTCCACGTCCTCCATGGAGCTTCATGATGAGGAAAGTAAGATGATAACTGTGGATATTCTTTCCCAACATAGACTGGATTTGTTAAACTGATTTCTGCACGTGGTCCCAACAGTTTTAGTGCCTCCCTGAGTGTAAACAAAAGAGATGGAAAGTAAAAAGACACTTACCATAATTCCAGTAAGCAAACAGACTCCTTTCCCACAGTATGTGTTAGGTACCATGTCACCATAACCAATGGAGAGAAAAGTTATTGATATCAACCACATTGCTCCAAGGAAGTTGCTAGTAACATCCTGTTGATCATGGTATCTGAAAAACAGCAAACAAAGCCAGGCCTTTACAATGAATCTGCAGTGTGGTTGCCAAGGCCAGTTTGATTCAATTTTCAATTCAGTGAATTCACTCAGCATTTTCTATAAACTGCTCTATTTAGAGGTTTTCCAAGGCTCATAATTATAAATGAAATTGAGGTTCCACCTATGCAACCTGAAAGACATCACAATGTTCCTCAACTTCAGAAACAATCTGAAAGAGAAACTACAAAAATGTACAAACCGTTTTCTCACCCGTGTAACTGATAAATATACATTTATCATCGAGCCCTGCCCTGATCCCTGGTCATGTCTCATCACTCTGAGGCCCACTGATGTCAGATTTATAGGACAATATGTGGCCACCCAATCTCACTCCACACCTTTGTAGCAGAGGGAACCATGCTGGTTGCTTTGCTTAGGTGATCCTTTGCAAACTTTATTTCCCTAACTGGCTAACTTTTAGTCATCTTTCAAAATACATTCAAGTGGGACCCCTTCTGTCTCCTCTGGCTGCAGCCGCTCCTTGGGGCTCCTTCAGGATCCTGTGTACTTCTCCACCCCAGCACTGCGCTGCACCGTGGACCTGGGGGTCTTGCACTAGCTGTGCTCCTTGTAGACAAAATCTGTACCTTTGATCTGTACACAGTCCCTGCCGGGAACCAGAGCTGGATAAATGCTGTTCCCTCAGTAGCTGCACACAGAGCTGTAGTCAAAAAGAAGGGAAGGGATACAGCCTATCCTGATTATTCTTTGAGTTGTCATTTTTTTCTAGTGGGGAGGAAGGTGTTTATATCAGAAATATATCCTATAACGTTCTGCTTGGATTAGCAATACTAAATGGTAACCTGGCCCACCCTGGGGACCCTGCCAGCCACCATCCATACCACAGCGAGGACGTGTGAGCCATCACCCTGGGCGAACCTGCTCTGGCTGCTGTCCCATGTAGTCATGTGGCAGAATGGCCTTTCTCTTGCCCCATGACAGTTAGACAGTCCAACTCTGGTCACTGCAGGCATTTCTTGCTCATCACCCAACTCCTCATAAGGATCACCCTTCCTGCCCAGCTCTCAGATACCTGTAGGGAGGGCTTTCCTTTCCTTGTGTGCTGTTCTTAGAGCTAGCTGGTCATTTCCTGGCTTGCATGCACTCAGTCCTGCTTTTCCACCTGACTCACTGTGCTGCCAGAGCTGTGGTGGCAGGAGGCTGCCCTGGCCTGAGCCCAGCTGGGATTGACTCCATACACAACCTACACTGGGCCAAGGGAGTCTCTGTCCCTTTCCCCCCTGCCCTCCATTTCATGGTAAGGTTCCTGCTGCTATAACCAAAAATTTAGAAGGTTCACAGAACATGGGCTTTCCTCTGTAGTATCTGGATCTTACTGTCTTCAGATACAGAAAGGCCCGTGCTTGTCACTTCTATACCCTTACTTTCTGCCAAATAAGTAAGAGAAGCTACAAAACAGTATTCCCGGTTACTGTGGTCTAAGCAAAGAGAAAACCTGGCCAGAGTGACAGGTCCCCAGAGCACGGGAGAGTGAGAACAATCACTGTAGAGATGGCTCGTGCACAGGTGGCCAGCCCTTGCTGAGGAGCATCCTGAGAGTTTCTGGTGTCAGAATGACGGACTCTTCCACCATTCTGCCACAGGGGACTGCCACCCTGGTCTAGCTGTGCAGTCTCTTCCTCCCAGAATGTCTGGGTAGAGAGGCTATCATCACCCATAAGGAGGCTGAGAGGTATTCCTAGCTTGCCAGGAAGACAGGTAAGTGCATTTCTCCAGAGACACTCCATTAAATGGTATGTGGATACAAGTAGGGTGATGTGATTCATGCTGTACTTCAGCTACGATATGAGCTCACAGGCTCTGTAAATGGCTGTAGGAGTCTGCTGGGCTTGTGTAATGGGGCTTCTGTGGGAGCATGTGCTTTTCATTCCAAACAAGACCCTTAGACCTTGGCTTTGGACTCTAACCCGGGCTGATCATGGGCATGGCTGACACTAGCCTGCATCAGAGCCCCACCCAGGAGGCTCCAGAGCTAACGTTCCTGGTGACTGGCTTCAGACCACACCAGGGCACTATCCAACGAGCTGTGCAAATGCCACACCCGAAAGGCAGACGGGATGGGCATCAGAGCCCCGCCAAAGCAAATCCCACTCTGTGGAGTCAGCCACCACATGGCATCTTATCTGGGGGCGTCCCAGTCATTCCCTACAGCCAGTCAGCCTGAGGGTCAGTCCCACCTACTGGTGTGCCAACAGCAATCAAGGCTCAACTACAACAGGAGGGTGCACACCACCCACACAAGGGACAACCCTGGAGTAAACACTGGCCAGACCAGGAGATATGGCAGCTCTAACTAATACACAGGAACAAACACAGGGAGGCTGCCAAAATGAGAAGACAAACATCCCAAATGAAGGAATAGAACAAAACTCCAGAAAAAGAAATAAACAAAATGGATCTGGTTGGTGTGGCTCAGTGGACTGAATGCCAGACTGTGAACCAAAGGGTTGCTGGTTCAATTCCCAGTCAGGATATAAGCCTGGGTTGCAGGCCAGGTCCCCATAAGGGCACGCATGAGAGGCAACCACACATTGATGTCACTCTCTCCCTCCCTTCCCCGCTATAAAAATAAATAAAATCTTAAAAAAACCCAAAATAGAGACAAGCAATCTACCACTTGCAGAATTCAAAACACTGGTGATTCTCAATGAACTTAGGGGGAAAATAGAGGAGCTCAGTGAGAAATTCAACAAAAACATAAAAATGGAGACACAAAACAGTAAAAAATGAAGACAACAACAAATGAAGACTACATTAGAAAGAAACAATAGTCAATTAGGTAAAGAAGAGACTGTGGTACATCTACACAATGGAATACTATGCAGCAGAAGAAAAAAGAACTCGCCCTTCAACATGGACAGAGGTAGAGAGCATTATGCTAAATGAGATAAGACAGGAGGTGAAAGGAAAATACCGCATTATCTCACCATTAAGTGGAACCTAATCAACAAAACAGCAACCAAAATAGAATCAGAGACATTGAAATAAAGAACAAACAGATAGTGACAAGAGTGGAAGGGGAAGAGGGATAACGGCGAAAAAAGGGAAGGGTCATCAAGGAACATGTATAAAGGACCCATGGACAAAGACAACACAGGGGAGGGGACCAAATGTGGGAAGTTAGGGTGGGGAGGCCAGTGGAGAGTAATGGGAAGAAAATGGGGACAACTGTAATTGAACAATAATAAATTTTTTTTAAAGAAGAGGCTCTAATCCATGACTTGGAAGACAAAGTAGTAAAAAACACCTAATCAGTACAGCACAAAGGAAAAAAGAACCCAGAAAAAAATGAGGATAGTTTAAGGGACATCCTGGGCAACTGCCAGTGGAACAACATTCACGTCACAGGGGTGCCAGCAAGGCCTTAAAAACCTACGTGAAGAGGTAGTCATAGCCAAGTGGTTAAAACAATCGACTAGAAAATCTATTTGAAAAAAGTAGTGACTGAAAACTTCCTTAATCTGGCCAAAGAAATAAACTTCATGTCCATGAAGAATCCCAAACTAGATTAAATAAAAGAGGCTCACATCAAGACATATAATTAAAATGTCAAAGATTAACAAAGAGAGAATCTTAAAAATAGCAAAAGAAAAGCAGTTAGTTATGTGCAAGGCAACTCCCATAAGACTGTCAGCTGATTTCTAAACTTTGCAGTGAAGTGGGAGTAGCATGAAATATTCAAAGTGATGAAAAGCAAGGACTTACAACCAAGATTCATCTACTTAGCCAGCTATCATTTAGAATTGAAGGACAGATGAAGAGTTTCCCAGATAAAAAAAAGTTCATCACCACCAAACCAGTATTAGAAGTTAGAGAGACTTCTTTAAAAAGAAAAGACAAAAATAAATGAAATGGAAAACATAGGACAGAAAAATATTCTCACTGACAAGGCAAACACACAAAAGCAGTGGATTAACCAACTATAAAGCTAGTACCAAGGTTAAAGGCAAAAGCAGAAACATCATGTATATTTATAACAATAAATTAAGGGATACACAGACACACAAAAAAGAAGTAAAAAAGAATGATTAAAACGTAAATGTCAAGGGGTGAATAAAATTCCTTGAACTTAAGTGACCATAAACTTAAAATAGACTGCTCTAAACGTAGCTTGGTGTGTATGAACTGCACAGTAACCACAAACCACAAAGCAACATGAGATATTCAAGAAATTAAAGAGAAAGAAATCCAAACACAGTATTACAGAAAGTCACCAAAATACAAGAGAGGAGAGCAAGAGAATAAGAAAAGAACAGAGAACTACAAAAACCATCAGGAAACAGTCAATAAAATGACAATAACTACGTATCTATCAATAATCACTTTAAATGTAAATGGACTAAATGCTCCAATCAAAAGATATAAGGTGGCTGAATAGATTAAAAAACAAGATCTGTGAACCTAATTGTAACAAGTTTGTAATCAAACTTCAGATTGAAAGACATACACAGTCTGAAAGTAAATGGATATAAAACGATATTTCATGCAAATGGCAATGAAAACAAAACTGAGGTAGGAATATTTATATCAGACAAAAGAGACTTTAAAACAAGGGCTATAACAAGAGACCAAAAAGAGCATTTTATAACAATAAAAGGATCAATCCAGCAAAAGGCTGTACCTCTTATAAATGCCTATGCACCCATCATAGAAGCACCTAAATGTATAGAGCGAAGATTGGTGGACATAAAAGAGGTGATGGAGAAAATTACAGTCATAGTAGTGGACTTTTAACACCCCATTGACCTCAATGGATAGATCAACCAAACAGAAAATCAAAAAGGTAAAAGTGGCCTTAAATGATATATTAGAGAAGATGTACTTAATTAATATTTTTAGAACATTTCATCCCAAAGCAGCAGAATACACATTTTTCTCAAGTGCTCATGGAAGCTTTTCCAGGACAGGCCACATGGTAGGCCATAAAACAAGTCTCAATAAAGTATGGAGACTGAAATTGTCAACTGACTTTCCCAGTCACAATGGAGAAAATTGAAAAACACACGAACATGTAGAGGCTAATTAACTTGCTACTAAACAATGAAGGGTTTCACTACAAGATCAAGGGAGAAATCGAGGTACCTTGAGATGAATGAAAATGAAACCCAATGACCCCAAATCTATGGGGGGCCGAGTAGTTCTGATAGCAAGATGAGCATACCTCAAGAAATGAAAAAAAAAAAGAAAAGAAATCAAATAAACAACCTAATCTTACAACTAAAGGAATTAGAAAAAGAACAAAGAAAGCTGAAAGTGAGTAGAAGGAAGGAAATAACAAAGGTCAGAGTGGCAATAAACAAAATAGAGTCTAAAAAAATAAAACAATAGAAAAGATCAATGAAATTAAGAGAACAATCCCGAATTAAGAAAATAATCATATTTACATAAAAAAGAATAAAATACCTAGTAATAAATTCTACCAAAGAGGTAAAAGGCTTGTACTCAACAAATTATGAGACATTAAAGAAAGAAATTGAGGAGATAAAAATAAATGGAAGAATATGTTGTGCTCATGGATATGAGGAATTAACATCATTAAAGTGTCCATACTTCACCCTGGCTGGTGTAGCTCAGTGGATTGAGCACAGGCCTGTGAACCAAAAGATCGAGGTTTGATTCCCCATCAGGGCACATGCCTGGGTTGCAGGCCAGTTCCCAGCAGGGGACTCACGAGAGGCAACCATACATTGATATTTCTCTCCTTCTTCCCTTCCCTTCCCTTCCCTTCTAAAGATAAATAAATTTTAAAAAATTTTTAAAAATTAAAAAAAATGTCCATACTACCCAAAGCACTTTACAGATTTAATGCAAACCCTATCAAAATACCAATGGCATTTTTCACAGAACTAGAATAATCCTAAAACTTATATAGAATCATAAAAGACCCCAAGTAGTCCAAGCAATCTTGAGAAAGAAGAACAAAGTTGAAGATGTCATGCTACCTGATATCAAATTATACTCCAAGGCTGTAGTAATAAAACAGCATGGTACTGGCATGAAACACACATAGATCAATAGGACACAACAGACAGTCCCTAAATAAGCCTGCACCCATATGGTCGATCTATGATAAAGGAGGCGAGAACCTATAATGGGATAAAGAAGGTCTTTTTAATAAATGGTGTTGAGAAAACTGGGTAGACACATGCAAAAAAATGAAGCAGAACCACTTTCTTATACCATGTACAAGAATAAACTCAAAATGGATTAAAGACTTAAATGTAAGGCTCCAAACCATAAAAGTCCTAGAAAAAAACAGGCAATAAACTCAGTGTGAGTGTGTGTGTGTGTGTGTGTGTGTGTGTGTGTGTCACAGCAAATTTACACACACTCCAATATATTTTTTGCTGTGTCTCCTCAGGCAAGGGAAACAAATAAAAAAATAAACTGTACAACATCTGTTAAATAGAAAGTCTTACACAATGAAGCAAATCATCATCAAAATGAAAAGACAACTGACAGAACGGGAGAAGATATTCACCAATGATACATCTGATAAAGGGTTAATATCCAAAATAAATAAGGAACTCATACAACTCGACACCAAAACCAAACAATGGGATTAGGAATGGGCAGAGGACCTGAAGAGACACTTCTCCAGAAGAGACACACAGATGGCAAATAGGCATATGAAAAGGTGCTCCTCACTAATCATCAGGGAAATGCAAATTAAGCCGCAAGGAAATATCACTTCACATTTGTCAGAATGGCTGTGATCAATAAATCACCAAAAAACGAGTTTTGATGAGGATGTGGAGAAAAGACAACCCTCTTGCACTGCTGGTGGGTGTGTAAATTGGTGCAGCCACTACGGAAAACAGTATTGAGGTTCCTCAAAAGGTTAAAAATAGGACTATCATGTGACCAAGCAATCCCACTTCTGGGTATTTATTTGAGGAAACTTAAAATGACATATGTACTCCTATATTCAGTGCAGTATTATTTATAATAGCAAGAAGATATGGAAGCAACCTATACGCCCATCAATAGATGAATGTTTAACGAAGAAGTGGTACACATATACCACGAAATATTACTCAGCTATAAAAAATAAAATCTTACCATTGTGACAATGTTCAAGGACTTAGAGGACTTACAACATAATGCTAAGTAAAATGAGTTAGTCAGAGAAAGACAAATACCATACGATCTCCATTTTTGTGTGGAATTTGCAAAGCAGATAAACAAAACAGCAACTCACAGATCAAAGTACAAGTTGATGGTTGCCAGAGAGGAGAGGGTTGGAGGACTGTTTGAAAAAGGAGAAGGGGTGAAGTAGTACAGTTTCAGTTATGAAAGCAGTCATGCGGATATAAAATACAGCATAGAGAATAGAGTCGAAAACAGTATTATAACTGTGTATGGTATCAGATGGGCACTAGACTTATTGAGAGATCCCTTCACAAGCTACCCACTAGGTGGTACTAATAATATAATATTGTATATCAACTGTAACTGAATAAAGAAATTAAGAAATTCCAAAACAACCAATCAAAACCCTAAACCAAGCCAAAGAACAACAACAAAAAACCTTTAGAAACACAGTGGTATCACAATGACACATTTGAAACAGATCTGGAAAGTCTCAGCAACTTTCAGGCTCTTTTTGATAGCAGGGTTTAGTGGAATATGCTCAGATGTAGGTGAAAACTTCCGGGACAGAGAGCCATGGCGATAAATCTGGGTCCTGATTTGAGACTCAGAAAGACCCAGGGTGTGTGTATCCATCATGAGAAATCCCGAGTGGGAAACTCCATTTAATCAGCGGCTCTCAACCCGAGTAGACCCAATGTCCTCTGTTAATATTTTGAAATAAAGTCAGGTAATATAACTTATCTATATACTTGATTTATAAAACAAAACCAACGCACCATCCTAACTGCAACGTGGAGATGTAAAACACAAGTAACTGACGGTGTGTCCTGTAAGACAGCATCTGAGCACTCAGGCAGGGCCAACCTGGAGGACATAAGAAGCGTAAGTTGCTGGCACCTACGTGTGAAGCACTGGGGTGCAGTTTGCTCTGAGAGCCGTATACTGTCTGGCAGTTCCTGTGTCACGGGGGCCCTGCCGAAGCTGCTGTGGTTTTCTGAGATGGGGAGAACTGCTGGTCAAATTACAAATGAAACAAATGGCAGTTTTCCTTCAAATTACACACTCGATGTTACAGCATTAGGCAAAAGTTAAATGTACGCTTCAACTGAGTGAAAATATTTGGTTTATATTTACAATGGGTCTATGTCTAAACTAAAAATAATTATAAACAGCATTTTTGTACACAGAATGTCCAGGAGGTCAGTCCAAGGTCAGGTGGAAGGCAGAACAGTTCTTTGTTGAGGGGAGCGTCCCATGCAGGGCCTAAGACAGAGTGTCCCTGGCCCCACCCAGTGACAAGCAAGAAAACCTCCGCAGTTTTACGAAATGGTCCGTGTGGCCAGGGCGACTGCCACCCAGAACAGCGGGCCCAGAGTTTCAGGGCAGTGGGAAGTCTATAATGGCCATCGGAAAAGCTGGAGAGCATTGAAGCTAGAAAATGCAATATTTGGGACAAATTATATTCTCAAGCTCTCACTACTCCCCAGGCAATAAAAGAATGATGTTTCAGAATGATGTTATAACCAGGGCTAGCTAGCATTTCTAACTAGTTTCTCTTCCTTTCCTCTGTTCCTTTCCTAAGTCCTTTTCTGGGGCAGTCTCCACTCCTTCAGCTCCTCCAGTGTGCTGGCATCTTGCACACAGTGTGAGCTCCTCTGAGGGGAAGGTGGAAGACCAGGAGACAAGGACGGAGCCATGCTCAGGCGGAATTTAAGATTCCCTTACTAAGTAGTCCATTTTGCAAAAACACAATATAGCTCATGTCGGATGCATGCCGGGCTCTGCTGATTGCAGACAGACATGTCTCCACTGTCCTGGTGGGTTATGGTCTTAGAAGGTTACTACTAAAGCTTACCCACAGCAACTCAATGTCTACATACCAGGACTTTCCACATGCCTGGCAGTAAGCAGACAGGTTTCACGTCCCTTCTGGGAGGCCAATGAGAGCAGTGGGGCCGGCAGTCACTAGGTGGCAGTGCCGCACCAGTTTATCTCCTAGGCTGCTCAGCTGAGTTTGGCTTCACCGCCTGCAGAATCAGGGGTGTGAGTGGACATTGCTGGGAACACCTTGATGTGAAAGCCACCCTCCTGGGCATCCTGGAAGTCCGTGTTGCTCCACATGGGAAATGGGAATCACTCGGACAAAAACAAGCCCCGGCCACGCCTACACCCAGCAGCTCTCTTAGGGAAGAGCGTGCACGCCTGTCTGGACACTGACTCTTCTAGATCAAATCTAACATAATCTGAGGTGGCAGCAAATCTCCATATTTCTCACCCCCCCCCCCCAACCGAGACTCTCTTCACAAAAGACCAGGCTTTATTTCCTACATCTGTTAAAAAAAAAAATTCCCTGTGGATTTTTCTAACTAGGCCATGATGGAAGTGAACCAGCATTTGAAGATATGAAAGTCAAGGTCTTTTTCACTTACTCTGAGATTGAGTCAAAAGAAGAACTGCTCTGGATTCAGAGGGTCCTGACCTGCCTCTTAATGCCCTCGTGACCCAGGGATGTGTCTTAGTATCTGAGTCTCCTTTCAGGAGCTTCACACCAGAAACACAAAGGATGGCTGTGAGCACTGAGCGCACGAAGTACCAATCCAAATGCTCCTTGATCAGTTCTCATTTTTTGTGTTCTCCATGGACCAAATCCTTCTCTATTTGTGTGAAAGTAGACAAAGAACAGTTATGACTTTTGTGAGCGTGCCTTCTCCCACGAGGCAGCAAATGTCAGGCTTTTCCGAGCACAGGCAGCTTTTAGTTTTGCTCCTTTCTACCTGCCCCACATCCCTTTGTCACTCACTGCCAATGAACACAGTGACTGGTACCACTAAGATGAGGAGCAAAAAGGGCTGCAGACAGGGAGGAGGGCAAGGAGGCGGTGAGTCAGGAGTTACCTCGGCAGAGCAAAGGCACCGTGGCGTGAGGGTACGTCAGTCCACGAGTAAGGCGGGTGGGAAGAAAAAGGGATGTTCAGTGACAAGAAGTCCCGATGAAAAAAAGAACAAGAAAAAGCCTGCGACCCTGTCAGGCTGGTCTGTTCTCTTGCCTCCTCAGTGCACTTCCTGCCACCAACACTAGTACGTCCAGCCTCAGGGGACAGGTTGCAGGGAGGAGGGTATATTTATTTCCCTGTCTAGAATCCATCACGTATTTCTGAAACTTTTGACGGGGTTGCTGTGTAGGACTCTCAGTCAACGGGAAAAGATCCAGTGATCCAAATCAACCCAGCTCCAGGGTGCCACATTGACAGTGGGCAATTATCATAAATGAATTCTAAATTCTTAATTTTCAAAATGCAGCAAGTGAAACTTCCTATTTAGAAGTTATAGCCTCCAGCACTTCCTGGTTTCAGGCTATGCTTCTAGGGAAGCCAAACATTCCTGAATGTCATCCTTTTATTCCTCAGAGAGAAAGAGGCAGAGAGTCGGAGAACTGAGCCTCCAAACCAAGAGTGCGGATGGAGCTCCCGGGGACACTGAGCTGAAGGTGGAGGCTGCATGCCGGGCTGAAGAGAAGGACTGTGAAGGGCATTTTCAAGGTTTACCAGTTAGGTGTCCCACTTCAATTCTAAAAATTAGTCTTAGATTGCTTTCTAATTGCACATTGCTTGACTCAGCATGGGCAGCTAAAATATAGACTGCAATGCCTCACGTCACGCACTGAACTGCAGCGCAGGACTGGGCTCCCCAGGGCGGGGTAGAGTAGGAGCAGGAGCAGAGCTTCTTCGCACCCAGCCCACCACCACGGGCTTTCCAGCCCCCCACTGTGTAAAGTCCTCAGAAGAGAAGCAATCACATTGAATTGCAATGGAAACGTGTTCAATGTAGGAAAAAAATGTATGCAGGCAGAAGGTAAAAGAAGAATAAATGAAGGAAAAAGGAGAGCAGGTAGGGTAATAACAAGAAAACAAAAGAGCTTAAAAATTATTAAAGTGAGTAAATAAACAGCTGAAACTCCAGCAAATAAAAGTTTGGGGGAAAATGTAAGTAATGGTGGAGGAAAAATCCCTACATAAACCACAAAAAGTCAGAAAGCTTCAACCCCAGCCAGCCTCCTAACAACACTAAACACAATACAAAACAGCCTCATTCTTAGCGGCAGGCACCCATTGATCACAGCATTCACTAGTTCCAACTGAGTTTCCACCTACGCCTGGAACAGAAAAGCAAGAACAGAAAAACGACTCAAAATTCTTTCACCATCTTTCCCATTTTAGTATTTTAGGGATATAAACTGGTAATCAAAAACACATCGTGGCTGAATTGGTATCACCGGGAGAAGCAAGGCGGTGACTGCACTCTTAGTAAAGTGGGTGACACACTCAGCTAAGCAAAATGCACTGGCGGAATGATTGCCAATGCCAAGTACGGCAACATTGCCCCCCAAAGAATCACACTGTTAGCTTGCCAATTTGGTGAGATTTAACTTTGTGACACAGAGAATTCAGGAATCGAGAAAGAGAGAGAGAGAGAGAGAGAGAGAGAGAGAGAGAGAACACTGCAAAAGGAAGCCTCGGTGGAAAGTGACCTATGCATTTCAGCAGTTGGCAGGCAACTGAGGCTGTCTGGGACCAGAATTACAAAACTCAAACACACCCATGAGCTTAGGCTTAGTGCACGGTGCTTGCCAGCCAGCTCTTCAGTACAAATACATGGCAATGACGGGACCTTCTTAAATTCTATCCCATTTCAACTGTTCTAACCAAATATGAGCCTTCCCAGCCCAGAAACATTTCGTTCCATTAAAATTAGGATTATAGCAGTCAAACCCTTAGCCAACGCAACAGCTGGATCTAAAAGCACAAAGTCCTCTGTATGGTGAACTTAGATGAAGGGCAAGCCAGCTACGCAGGTAAAGGTCAATAGGGTCAACAACAGCTTTTCCCTCCATTTACTAAATCAAGCAATTAGTCTGTTCCGAGCTTGGTAGACACAGGGGTACGCTGGGGGCTAAAGTATTTGTATGTGTTCTACATAGGCTTTGAGGCAGCTTATAGGAATATCTGACCTGCAAACCTACAAGTTAGAATGGGAAGGATGAATTTCATTACAGCACTGTCTAAATTAACTTTCTGTCAAAATTTTGAAAGTGTTCAGTATCTCTGCTGTCCAATTCAATAGCCTGTAGCCACATGTGCCTATGAGCACTTGAAATGTGGAGTTTTTCCTTTTATTTTCATTTTACCCCATTTACAATAAAATCGAAGAGCCACCCGGGGTGACGGGCTATCATGTTAGGTAGCACGAAAACTGTCGGCATGAGAACTAGATGCAGGAGAGCCACAGGACTCAGGTCATGGGGCCTTAATGACGTGGCTTTTTAATTCAGCCACAATATTTCTTCTGAATGTCCTCTCCACCAGAGGGAAATGGGATCGAGAAGTACAGTGCACCCCCTGCCTTGCAGGACTGTAACCTACATCTACACTTAGCATGACATTCAATGTTCATTGTCATGTGGTGGCTTATTTTGTTGTTATGCTTCTTAGGTAAAGGGAAAGAATATTTTTAAGGAATAAATAAAATTCTGATTAACTTGTATATATTAATTCATTCAAACATGCAATGCTTCCCTAGATATGTGCAGGCTGTACCAGGTGCCGGGGCCATGGGGGAAGCCCGAACACCTCCACCTACCAGTGCTGTCTGCAGCCAGCAGTGAGCGAAGGACACCTCAGTCTCCCAGCCGGGCCGACCTCCTCTCTGCTTCCCATCAGACCTGCGTCAGTCACTTCCCACAGTCCTGCCCTCACAGTGGGACACGGCTGGTGCTTTCTGGTTGACAGCTGCCCAAACTGAGCAACTGGAGTGCTTCTCTCACTCTCAGTATTCAAACTCTGCTCACATGGCATCACATTGAAAAAAATGGTAAACTAAGAAATTTACATATTTCTAAGATAGTTTTTCATATTGTTTGGTGCTCTGAACATTAATAGCAAAGTACAGAAAAAACGTCATGGGAATGGGTACATAGATGCTCTTTCATTACTCTCTCTTTTGATATATGTCAAAGTGATTTCAAAACTGGTGTTTTCATGGTGTAAATATTTCATTTATTCAGCTTACACAGCAACAGCCTTGAAGCAGTGTGAAGGGCGATGCAGCCCCAGTGGCTTTCTTTTGTTTCGTTTGATTTTATTAACATGTTTCCCAGCCTGTATGTTTTACTTAAATGTAACATTTTCATAAAGTCTCTCACTGAGGTAAAGGCAGCTGAACAGTTACCAGAGTGTTGGCTTCTAAAATTAAAGAGGGAATGCTATCGTAACGGCCACACACCGTTTTCTCCGTCACCAAGGGAGACACAGCATGTCGGGGGCTTTTTTGTTTCTATCCTATGAAGGATTTACTTGATTCTCAATTTGCACAGAGGAATTATTAATACAAGGGGTGCTTGTCCAGTGGTCACATGGCAGATGTCATTTTATATATTGTCAAGGGCATATCTTTCAACAATCCCACAGACCCATTATATGTATGTGTGTATGTGTATATATATATATATACATATATATATATATATACACACACACACACACACACACACACACACACAGAGACAGACACACACATGCAAATTCTGGCAGAAGTAAGGCCTGCTTGAGTGTGGTTGGTGAAGTAATAATGTGGGTATAATTTATAGTTTTAATTTGAACATTTCACCTACAATGTCATACAGGGTGCTTGAGTGTGTATATTGTTACAGAATCACATGCTTATAATTTTGTAATAAAAAGGGGGCATTATTTGTGCTGGATACCACACATACATATTATATATGTATATAACACACATACTATAATATATATGTATATAATGTGTGTATATGTAACATATTATATATAATATATACATTATATATTATATAATAATATAGTATATACACTGTAGTATATGTAGTATATACATATAATTCATATATATACACACACATTTGTATATATATGAGTGTACACACACACACATACTATGTTACCACTGCATTCAGAGTTGTGATCTCCGTCATATACAACTTAGGAAACATCTTCACTTTCTTTTCTGAGACTAACCGGGACCAGCAAGGACTTAGTGTTCCTGGTGGCTTAGGAACAGAGCATAATTCACAGACAATGGAGACTCACACAGGCACAGCACAGTGCTCAGTGCTACATGGGGTGCAAGGAGAAAAACTACTTCAGGGCAATTTGAGTGTTACCTAGAAAGAGCAGTGGGCTTCCTGCAGGTCTGTGTCCTCATCCACTGACCAGATGGAGAGACAGGAAGTACAGTGTTCACCATGACAGCTGGGGAACATGCAGGGTTCTGGGGATGCTCAGGTCTGCGCAGCGCCCCGACATTGCCCTTCTCCATCAGTGCCGCACATTCCTCTCCTCTGTGAAGGATCTCTCAACACCAAGCTGCCTCAACTCAAATGAACTGGCATCACCTTGAACTACACCTCATCCCTGTCTGGTCACCTACCTTCAATTGTTCCCAAACTGAGCCACTTTTTCTGGGCCTGGACTCTGCCAGCCTTTCCAGTCTCAATTCTTGCTTGTCCCAGACTTGCAGTCTAAGCTCTAGCAGAAGGCCTTGCAATGCATGGGGTGTATGTTGTTCTTACCCCTCTGGGCCTCTGCACACACTGTCCTTTCTCCTTCTGCCGTAATTCCCGTTTAACCTCACTCCTTGTTCTCTGCATCCGACCCTCAAAGTCACATCTTAACACTTCCACCCCTCCTCCTCCTACGAGTGGGTCAGGCTCCCCTCCTGCACGTTCTCTTGGCACCAGAAACTGCCCTACTGCATGCAGTCTTACTACTTACCACAGGGGTGTCGCTGTGTCTTGTTCAAAGCTACATGCCCCCTGCTAGTGAGTGCCATGACTGTTGCAAGGTAGATGCTCAAAAATAGACTTTTAGTGCATAATTCAGTAAAAGAATTCCCATTTCCACCTCATGCCAGGAGTGAGATGATACAGCAGACATCTGACCAGCCTCCTCGTCTCCTTGTCTCCAGACTATCACTCTGCATCACCCTTCTCGCTGCTCTCTGAGTTACCTTTCTAAAATATAAATCTATGGTACTTTGTCTCAGAACCTTCGGTGGCTCCTCACTGCTTAGAAAGAAAAGTCCTACCTCCTTAGCAAAATGTCCAAGGTCATTTACAATTTCCTAACCCCCATTAGCTTTGTCTCTGTGTCCTTCATACGTGTTCCTTTCCCTTGGCTTCTGACTGACCTTACCTCACTTCCCATCTTCAACACCCACACGTCTGAGAAGGACTCCATATTTTACTCAGGCACAAGTCCAGATGCATTCTGCAGCATTTGTGTTAAATGGCAATTTTATTTTGTTATTTGTCTCTTTCACTGATCATTGGGCACCCGAGGGGCTGCCACTGAAACCCCACTGACAGGCTCAATACTTGGTTCCTAGTAGGAGCCCAGTAAATGTTTGTGCAATGAATTACAAGTCCCAATCCTACACACTTAACCACTAAAGAAATTCTAATTTTGAATGTTATTTGCTTCTAGTAGGGACATAAAAGCAGGATAAACAAAACTTAACATAGCTGTATTTTTGTCATGTAGCCAAGTAGTAAGATAAATAGATGTATTGCTTAGAATATTACTGTTCATGCTCTTACTTAGGTTTTTACTGATTTGTGTTGTGATACATTGTAATTTGTTGATTGCAAGTGTGTATCAACTTTACCAAATTAACAAAATTTAATAAATTCTATGAAAACATGGGTTTTATATTAGGTTTAGTTCAATAATTATAAACCTATCAAACTAATTACAACTATTACCAACTCCTTTCCCCAAGATAAAAGGACAAGTTCCTTAATCTGCAGAACACTACATATCTTAGGCATTTGCTAACTTGTGATTCTTGTGTTTCTATTCTTTTTTTCTAACTCTTTGGTTTAATTTGGCTTAAAAAGAAAAATATTCCTTATATAAATCCAATGAAACCACACCTAATGATTCAAAATTCTTTCCATATGTGAACAATGAAGGGTATGCAAGAAAATGACAGAAACAGCCTACAAGACTTACACAGTGAAACAGCCAACAAATCTTAAAACAACTGTATGAAGGACTAGTTGTACTGGTACCTAAAACTTACATCTCTTCTCCCCAATGTTTTTCTCTGAATATTCACTGACTTATTTCCCTATACTCATGAACTGATAATAGGATCTTAGAAGTCACCCATTTTAACCTTCTCATGTAATAGTGAAGGAAATTGAAGGCTAGAAACATGAACTGAACATTCAGAGTGAGAGAAGTGTCCACTGCAGACAAAAATTAGAACCGAGGTCTCTCTCCTGCCAACCGCACACGCCAGCCTCCCATTCTGAGCAAATCTGAGGTCCGCCAACTGCATTTGGGTTTCAATACTTGCTACTCATGGATCGATTTCATGTGCCTACATGGATTATTTCTACTATAAAAATTTTAAAAGCTTCTAAAATCAGTATCCTTCATTAAACTGCTTTCCTGAGAGCCCTTGAGAACAGAAAAATAATTATAGTGAAATCCACTTATTCATAAGAAATTAAATATTTTATGCAATGGATAATTTTGAGATCCTTGTGTTCTTGTTCTTTTTTAACTCTTCAATTTGATTTAGACTCAGCAAGCAAGACATCCCTTACATAATTCCAATGAAGAAGCTCCTAATGATTCTCAGGTTCTTTCTACATGAGAACAATGAACATTATGTGGCCAAATGCTGAAAGTAACCTTCACGTCTTCCACTGAAATAGAAAATTTTTAAACCAACTGTCAGTACTCAATTAAAGTCCCCCATGTTCTCGAGAATTTAATCAGGCATTCTCTTGTAGAAAACACCCCGAAATCCTTTTATGCTGGCATTTGGGGGTCCTCTAAATGAGGTTCCAGTCTGCCCTCTGACCTTGCCTTTACACACTACGTCCTCACACAGAATCACCAACTTGTGTGTACTCTCTCCAGCTTGTCCCACATCTCGCCCTCCGCTCACAGCCATCCCACCCTCTCACGGTCTTGTTCAAATGGCACATACTTCATACTCCTGCAGCAATTTCTATCCTTCTCTCAGGCATTTATCTCTTTCTAACTTGCACTGCTGTCCCCGGTGCCTGTCTGCCAGCTGTGCTGCTGACCTGTGGACTCCGAAGGCGGGCCGTCGGTCCCAGAGTTCCTGATTACTGAATCCTGAATAACCAGGTAATCACCTACACCAAACCTTTTCACCGCTTACGTTTTTCTTCTCCCCCAAATTCACCACGTAAATGTCCCTATCCTCCAAACCTGAGTAGGTACAACAGAAGATACTTTTTTCTTCATGATAAAAATTGTCTCTCCATATGTGTGACTCTAAATATTTGTTCTCCCGTGACAGCGGTGCTGCACCAGGGACGGGACTTGCCCTAGATGGCAGTGCGCTGGACTGTGGTTCCAATGTACTGGCACTTCTACCGATTCATTTGTCTGCCTGACTGCCATGCTGTCCCACTGACCCTAACTGCTGTTATCCCACCTCAGTGGGTTCCTTCCCTTTCTAATTTTCAGCTATTGGAGAAATGGGGTTTTGAGCTGCACTAAAATATTGTCTAATGAAAGGGAAGCAAAGCTCTCCCTAAACCACCAATTATTTTTTTTTCTATGAATAAAGCACACCACAGCTTTAAAACCTGTATTTTTGGCCACTCATTGACAGTCTTGATTCTTTCTTAGCTGAATTCCAGAAGGGCAGGCTGTTGGGTAACAGATCACTGGGAGTAAAGTGAGGTAGCCCGAGGTCATGGGTCTCTTTTATGAAGTGCATGTTTTAGACTGAAGGTTTTATCTGTAATCTATTACATGCACTAGCATATAATACGGAAGTGTACCTGTGATAGCCTGCCAAGTTAAAAAAATATAGCATGATGTAATCATAAGAATGATCCTGTTTTTGTTTTGAAGAAAAATCAGTATTGACACAAAGTTTGGAAGAATAGAAAGCCTCATTATCATGAAGTTGTTGCCTGAAAAAATAGTCATTATTGCTAGGGATTAGGAAAGCTAGAGGGCCATGTTTTCAGTTTAGATTTAGTTACCTGTGGAATTTTGATTTCTAACTTCTCTGCACTGTTGTCTAAGAACATAGACTATACATGGATGCCAATTATAGAAAATCTACTGAGACATTTCATGAATCAATGACACATGGTTAACTAGCGAATAGTTCTGTGAGTGCTGGAAAGGAATGTGTGCTAACTTCTGGCTATTGGGTTCAACACATGTATACTACTGGATTAAGCTAGTTAAATGTGTTATTATCATCTATAAGTTATATATAGATATCTATGGATATGTATATATCTTTTTAATCTGTGTGACCCATTAAATGTATCAATCTTTCACTATGATAGTGCCCATGTAAATTGCTGCTTATAATTTCCTTGTCTTTTTTCATGTATTTTTGAAGTTATGTAGTTCAATATATAAGGACAAGTTTAGAATTACTATCTGTTTCTGGTGAATTATACTGTTAGTTATGTAATGATCTATTTATCCTTAATAAAGCTTTTGCTTTAAAGACTATTTTTATTTAATATTAACAAAGCTGTACCAACCTTCTTTTGATTAGTATTTTCCTACTGTATCTTTTTTCCAATCTTTTATTTTCAACTAATTTATATACTTATGTTTTCAATATATTTCCTTTAAACTTCATACAGATATAATATAAAAAATGTTAATAATTTCATTTATTGTAGTAACTAGTATATGTGGGTTTATTTATAATGTATTATTTTGAAATTTCTATCTGCCCTATCTGCTACCCGCTTCCTCTATACCATAATTTTTCATCCTCTATTTGGGTGTTATACATGCATTCCAGTTTTTATTATTTTGCTGGGTATCCTGATAACATTCAACAAGACACACGTGACTTTAGATTTCAGGTCAATAACACCGCTTCCGCCTGAGTGGTGCATGGCCTGGAGCAGGCTTTGTACCTAAACTTTTTCTGAAGGACATTGGGAGGCTCTGTTGATAATATATTCCCTCCCTTCTTGATTATCTAATAATGCCTTATTTTTTACCTTGTTTTAGGTAGGTGTAGAATTCTAGACTGACAGTTATCATTGTCCTCATTGTCCAGCACCTTGAAGATATGCAGTAGTCCAGCTTCCCTTACATCTTTATTTTTAAAGATTTTATTTATCTTTAGAGGGGAAGGGAAGGAGAGAGAGAGAGAAATATCAATGTATGGTTGCCTCTTGTGCGTCCTCTGCTGGGAACTGGCCTGCAACCCAGGCATGTGCCCTGACTGGGAATTGAACCGAGATCCTTTGGGTCACAGGCCTGCGCTCAATCCACTGAGCTACACCGGCCAGGGCCCATTACATCCTTAAATCTGAGAGGTCTAAATATACAACAATAGCAGTCACTGGGAAAAGTTTATCTTTTCTGATTCCTTTTATGATCTTTTACTTGATGTTCTGTAATTTCACTACAATATGAAATTTTGTATATGTGTAGATTTCTTTTCCTTTACTTTGCTTGAGATTTTATTGAGCTTCCAGAATCTGAGGCTTCATCTCATAAATCTGAAGAAAATTCCAAGCTGTGTACCCCATTTTCACTATTTTCTTCTTCTGAAAGTCTCCTTTGAGATATTTAAACCTTTCCCTTATATCTCTTCATTTCATTCACATTTCCCATCTACTTCTAGAGACAAAAACACACAAAGCATTCGAGAAGTATTTCTTTGTCTCTCTCTTTTATTTTACTATAATTCTCTGTGAATTAGCTGTGCCTAAGTAGCCACTTACCACTGAGTTTCCTGTTTGGTACCTTCAAAGCTTTTTCTGGTCTTTTGACAGTGTACTTCTGATTCAGGTGTTTCATTTTACCTTTCTTAACCAGTTGAGGTATATTTTTTTCCATTCTCCCTATTTGAAGGCCTAGAGGCATGGAGCTCAGTCTTCCTGTGTGTTATTTCTGCTCACTCTCTCAGTGGTTTGTATCCTCATGCGTTCTGCAGCCTTGGCTGGTTGGAGAAAGGCTTATTATGTCTTATGCCAGGAAAGATATCCTGCTGGACATGGATTGAGGTGTGTTCCTCCGCAGAGATCTCTGTATTTGCCTCTGCTAGGTGACTTAGGGTGTTACCTACCAGGGATTTAAATGTTGATGTCTCAACGTGTAGTAGCGTAGATTCAAACACAAGTGTGAGCGTAGATTCGAACAAGTGGTTCCATATTGTTCAGGGATCCCACTTCCTATACCCAACCCCACCAAGCACACACTCCACTCAGGCAGGAGATAGCTATGTTTTTGTCCGTCTCATTCCTTTCTGTGGTGGGAGATTTTATATGTAGTGTACCCTTTCATTAAAGGTGGATCCCCTTAGAGTGGTGTTTTTCAAACTACTGCCAAGTCCCATTCACAGTGAAATCAATTTAGTGCTGTGGTTCTCCACCTTGGCTATGCATTAGAATCACCCAGGGAGTTTTTAAAGCCCTGACTCCCAGGCTACAACCCAAGACCAATTAATTCAGAATCACAGAGGATGGGATCAGCAATGTCCATTTTTATAGCTCCCAGATGACCTGAGTGTACAGTCAAGACTGAGAGCCACCATCATGGCCAGCAGTTTGTAATAAAACAGAATAGAATACAAAATAATAGACAGTACTTCAACAGTGATCCCCACAACTATGCATGTTGCTACAAAATCTGCTGCTGGGTGCTTGTATACATGTATCACGTTCCAATATCAATCATATACTTTACTGTGCTTTTCCCGTTTTAAAAGACCTAAGCAAATCGAACCTCTCATTTGCTATGATTGGAGTAGCTGAAGCCTGAGCGCCGGTTTATCCTTGCCAGCCTCCTGGCCCCTGTGATTTTCTATGCAGGATTTCCGACTTTCTGGCATGGCCAGCGATGCCGTTTCATTTTCTCTAGCTCCTCTATATATTTTGTAAAGGGTAACCAGGATATCAAATTTACCATGCTGCTGAATATGGAATTCCAGATTCTTGGTATGCTTGTTTCCTCTGAAGTTTTTTCAAAAACATGCACCATAATGTCTAAATTAATTTACTCTTAAAATGTGTTGTAATTACATTCTGTTGATACTAATATATGCTACAAAGAGAGCACAGAAAGTAATTAAGCATGCCTTTCTGATAATCCCACTAAAGCATCAAGGTTGTACACACACACACACACACACGAATTCTACACAAATGCAGGCTTTGAAAGAGGTTCTTGAAGGCTGGGGCTTTGACGTTTTTGTTGCCCAATTCACAAAAGCAACAGTTTTCAGGCAGGAAAATAAAGAGAAAATAGGCAGAACTCAGGGCGAGACACCAGGGCAGAATGTCTTCCTGACCCATGGCTAAGTTAAGATGACCAGGGAGCACAGTGTTGACACGCCCAGAATGGGAGAAAGCATCACAGAGACTGTGTTTGTTGCTGCCGTTGCTGGTGAGGCTAAACCAGCCACTGGAACACTTGGGCACCTGAGATTAGGGGTGCTGTCTGTTAAGCCTTTTTTCTAGCTCGTCCCAAACACATCAAAAGATGCAACAAAAATATTTCTCTAATAATGCCATGCCCCACTTCTGGAATTCAGTACCTTCTCCCATCCTAATCCTCCCAAATGCCAGGGACCTGGCCAAAACTGCATCCAGCCACATGGAGTAATGGGAGTGAGTCCACAGGGAGGTTGTCCAAACCAGGCTGGTGCTAAGCAACCTCTCTGTATGTTACCATTGCGGCATGACTACATTTTCATCCGAAAATACAGTAAGTGTGCTCTCTGAGAATTGTTATGTTCACAACTGTCACACCCAGACCACAACACCGAAATTGGGCAGATTGCCGACAGTCTGTTTTCTTTCTCTAAGGCAGTAAACAGCTGCACAGTTGCTCTAGAAACTCTAAGAAGGAGATAAAGGTGGAATGAAATAAATTAACAGGCTGACTGAAGTAAGGCGGGCGGGGCTTCGTCTTTTGTTTTGGTTCAACTGGTCAGAATGTGTCACTGTGCCCACAGAACTAGATGATAATCTTTTAGGAGAGATAAAAAAGCAAGAGAAATGTAACTGGAGAACAAGGAATATTTAGTAAAGTAATGGAGAGATAATGCTTCTGAGAAGAAAAGATAAGACTGCCCAACCCCACGGTATTCTGCCTCAGACATCATCAGGCACTGCGTGCCCGACCCTCTGCGCCCACCCCCAACACGCACGCTCCCCCGCACTCACAACTGGCCACCTTCCTGGGGGGACAGAAACCCTCCTACGCCAGGGAGTCCAACAAGAATGTTGGTTCTTTAATTTCAAACTGTCCTCCAGGACCGCAAACAGTGGGGAAACCTTTGTGTTCATCACCAAGGATTTGAATTATGTAACACTTTCAGTAGTCTCCAAATCTTAACACTTTTTCATTTTCCACTTTTAGCTCTTTCTATCTTTAATCTGAACGGAGGTTATCTGTTGTAAAAGAATTAACAGATTTTGCAGAACATTGTTTATGTTCCTGTAACTCCTGAGTCTTCCCTACAGAAAGCGGTTAGATTAAATTGGCTCCCCCTCTACTGTATTAGAGAGCCAGTACAGTAATATTGCCTCAATTAGAATTTCTAATTTAATCTTTATCGTATTTTTTCAATTAGAATTTATACATTTTTAATAAGCAACTCCTACAGTCACGCACATCTTCGCTTGCTCTCTCTCTGCCACTGTTCCCAGTTCCCCCTCTTTCTAGAAGACTCTGTTTTCAGTTCCTGCTCCCATTGTTCTGGGAAGCAGTCCATTCGATTCTGTGTACCAAATTTATCATGCTTCAAATGATCTCCTGGACAATTCTTACAGATCCTCTATATAACATCAATTCTACAGTTTTTGTGCCAATTTTTCTTCCAGACAGCTTTCTTTGGATGAAAGACTTAAAAGTTCAACTTCTCTTACAACACATACGGATGCGCACACAATTTTACAAACATTAAAAAACTAACCAGCCAATAAATACATGAATCTGAGCTGTCCAATCTGGTACCCACTAGCCAAAAAGGCTTGCTTAAATTTAATTAAAAGTAAATAAAATCTTAAAACTGTTTCCTCAATCATGCTAGACACATCGCAAAGACTCAGTAGCCACACGTGGCTAGGGGTTCATACTGAATGGTGCAAAACCAGAGCCATCCCTGGGGAAAGTCCTATTGAATGCCAGTGTTTTAAAATATCTACAAAATAGGAAAATATCACTGGAAAGCTGGAATGCATGATTCACTGCATGTTCTTTCCTTCCATGTTTATATGTCTCCATGTAACCGAATGACTAATCTATAGCCAGGCCTTTCATTAAATGTCAGTGTTAGGTGTAGTCCAAAACATGGAGAAATGATGTCCCAGGAGAATGAAAACCCAACAACTCTCAGGTATAGGCGGGTCCAGGGGGAGTTCCGGAATAAACATCCAGGCCAAAAGCCATGACTTTCTACGCTGACTTCATGGGGTTGACTTTCTAAGGTCTTACCCACAGAGTCACATTACGTACAAGTAAAACCAAGACTGTTCAATTTAAGGCATTCTCTGTCCTCCTAATTTAATGATAGTTTAATGGTTCCATAAAAGGAAAGAAGAGAATAACCCAAGCTGTTCATTACCACATCCACACACTGAAGTCCAAAATCATATGTGACCGACTATCTCAAGTTTGACAGAAAGCCATTCTTAAATCTATTATACCTATAAAACACCTAAAACCTAAATAATACTACAAAACCCAATGCAAGTATTATAACCACTTTGATATTTATGATCTCAGCTGATTAGAGCCTTTTCTCCAGGCATTTCCCTGTTTTTAAGTGAGAGGGTGATGAGCTTCAGGGTGGCACTCTGCTTTCGCCCACGACGAGATGACCTTGACTTTTCCTTTAGCAACCAGACAGGTGGAACGCAGCTTTTCAAGCACGTGCAGGCAGGTTACAATGGACAGGCCACACACACTGCTAACCAGTCCCAGGTTTCCAGCGGGGAAAACCCACGCCTGGGGGGAAACAACGACTAGCAGAACTTCAGGCAATCCTCACAAAGAAGATTAATTAAAAAAGTAAAATGAAACTTCAAGTGCTCATTAGTTCATCTAGTAAATGAACTGTGCCTCCTTGAAAATAAGCCAAAATGAAGGTGATTCCTTATAGGAGGAGTGATTAAACTTTGCCTTTCTGTTCATGTATTGTGCAACTTTAAGATTACAGAGTTTAAAATGATTATCATCTAATATTCCATTTGATTCCTAAAGGTGTGGAAGGCAAGGCTTAAATGGGAAGAATCTAAAAAGCCACACCTGTTAATAAAATTATAAACATCTAAAACGAAATGAATTCCTGGGATTAAAAAAAGAAAGCATGACATTCTGTGGTGCTTATACTGGTTCTTTGATAACATGAAAAGGTATTTTCTTCTTTCAAAAGAAAATTTTGTCAGGAGTTAGACATACACCCACACAATGGAATATTATGCAGTAATTAAAAGTACAGCTTCTAGACTTCCACACTGTAGTATGACATGTAAGGAGCGTGGAAGCTGTCATTCCCATCCTCACAACAAGAACAACTAAAAACCAACAGCCCTTCTAAGATTCAGCAGAGAATTGAAACCCCAGGAATAATAAGTACCCTGAAACCTGGAGACAGAGGCAGGCACAGACAACGCTCGGAAACCGGCTCTGACACCAACCAGTGCCAGGCAGGAATTCTGATAGGCTAACTGACTAATTGTTGGAGATGAGCAGGAATTAGCTGGAGAAAGGAAAACTCCTGGAGGTTTGGGTCTGGGTGGGGGTGTCATCATCCTTTCCTGAGTTTCACTTCCAGAAGCTCCATAAGGACCTTAGAAGGAAGATCACAGAGAAATCCCATCCTGCTTCCAGAATGGAGAAGGGAAAAATAACCATCTTCCAATAAGCTCTGGGCAGGTCGTTCCCTCTGGCATAAGCTTGCTCTCATAGGAACTATTTTAGCAGAGCCTGACCAAATGGGGAAAGGGAAAATCTGACTGGAGCTCTTCCAAAGTCTGACAGGGAAGGAAATTAACCTGACTCCACGTCCTCTGGCCTTCCTGTCTCACCTACGGGGAGGAACACCTGAGGAAGCCTTGTGAAGGTGACAGCCAGGGACATGGATTCACTCAAAGGCTGCACCCTCATCACAGGACACAGATGCTCCCCCCACCCCACAACCACAGGGCTCCTGTGTAGTAACAGAGGGTCACAGGTAAGCAGTTCACCTCAGTTACTTTCACCCAGTGTCCCATGTCTGGCTTTCAAAATAGTTATAATAATAATAATAGTAATACTAACAATATATACATAGGGATGAGGCAAGCAACATCCAGATTCAGACACAGAAGGGCTCTTGGAGTGAAAGGCATATTAAACAGCAGGGAAAGAGTGATGAACCAAAAAGATCCAGTCCCTGCAGTCAAAGACCTCACAGTCTGGTGGGAGAGCCAGTCATCGAAGCAAAGGTTGCACAAACAAATGCATACAACCAACTCTGGAACACCAATTTGAACTACCTGGGTCCACTTATATGCAGACTTTTCTCAATAAATATACAGTTGATCCTTCATGTCCCTGGGTTCCCGATCTGCAGATTCAGCCAACTGCAGATTGAACACAGTATTTTCAATCCATGTTTGGGAATCTGGGAGTGTCAGGGGCCAACGGTAAGGATTATTGTGTGCCACTTTGTATCTGGTTGGCCAAAGAGTTTGCTATGGCTCTAGTAGTGCTTAGTTGTCTTGAACTTCATTCAAAACAATATTGTTAGATTGTATTGTGACAGCTCTCATCTCAGCATGCATTTAAAAAATTGGTGAATTTTTGTGTAGCCATTTTAATATTAAACAGGGAAGAAATGCAACATTTTCGGCATATTATGCGTTATTACTTCAAGAAGGGTAAACACAACTGAAATGCAAAAAATAATTTGTGCAGTCTATTGGGGAGGTGCTGTGACTGATCAAACATGTCAAAAGTGGTTTGCAAAGTGTCTCAGTACTACTGACATTTTGGTCAAACAATCCTTTGCTGTGCGGCTGCCTTATGCATTGGAAGATGTTGAGCAGAACCCCGGCCTCTACCCACTAGAAGCCAATAGTGAGAAATAGCCAGCATACTTAAAATATCCAAATCAGTAAAGTTATTAGTGAAAATGGAAATGTGTCTTTTATTTTATAGAAAAAACATAACAGGCTTTTTGCCAACCCAATACAAGGGATTGAACATTCACAGATTTTGGTATCCATAGGGGGTCCTGCAATTCTCCTACGGATACCTAGAAACGACTACAGTTAAGTTTTGGGGGATTCAAAATTTATATGTAGACTAATTCCTGTGTTGTCCAAGGGTCAACTATAGTTGAAAAGTAAAATGAATATTTTCAAGAAATGTCCCAGGGGCTTCCCCTGGGACCTAATTTGGATGAGGAACTGGAGTAGGGTTGTAATAAGGCCAGGCAACATGACTTTGAGGAAGTGACAGTAAAATCTAAATGAGGAGTTGGATTAGTCTTGTGAAGAGTTTGATGAAAGAACATGTATGAGACTGTTCATCAGAGTATGGCTTCCATCAGTGTCCATCACCGGGAGAAAAGCACGGTGAATGCATGCAGTGGAGTCCTATCCAGCACTAGAGTTAACCAGCTAGATCTGCAAGCAGCAACATAGAAAAACCCTGAAACACTGTTGGGAAGGAAAAAGAAACTGAATAAAGTATTAACACCATGCCGCTAATAAGAATTAAAAACACACGCACCCACAGAAAATGCTATATAGCACAGGTGGCAAACACAAGGCCCACAGACCGAATCCGGCCCTCCACTTTGTTTCTACCTGCTGACAGCCAAGCTCTAGCTTAACAGTTAAGGGGTAGTTCCATTTACACAGTCCTTAAATTACATTCAGCCCTCTGAAGACAACCTTGAGGCTGATGTGGCCCTTGGTGAAAATGAGTTTGACACCCTGCCATATAGCTCTTAAAGACAGACACATTTTAAAACATACACTGCTGACCCTTAAAGCACAGGGTTAGGAGCACCAACCAGCACCCCCCTGCATAGTCAAAAACCCACATTTAACTTTTGACTCCCCCAAAATTTAACTACAAGTCATCCCTCGGTATCTGTGGGGGATTGGCTGAAGGACCCCTGGGCATACCAAAATCTGTGATGCTTGACTCCCTTATAGAAAATGGCATGGAACAGCGCAGACACCCCCAGATTTCCAAATGTGTTTGATCTGCGCTTGCTTGAGTCCATGGATGGGAAACCTGGGGACATGCAGTGTCAACTGCATATTTATTGAGCGAAATCTGCATGCAAGTGCTCCCGTGTAGTTCAAACCCATGCTGTTCAAGGCTCGACTGAACTTTGTAAAACTGAATGGGCTTTTCTGGGGAGCCCAGACACACAGAAGGCTTCTCTGGTACTCAGAGCAACAAAGGGGGGGAGGGGAGGCGTGGCTCAAGATGAAGCCGTGAAGCCCTGTAAGACTCTTAGGGGAAAGGTAAGTGTCGCATTTCATAAACCACAAGAAAAATTTGCTTATTGTGACATGGGAGAATTTTTAAAGATTTTATTTATTTTTAAAGAGAGGGGAAAGGAAGAAAAAAGAGAGAAAATGAAACATCAGTGTGTGGTTGCCTCTTGTATACCTCCCAACTGGGGACCTGGCCCCCAGGCATGTGCCCTGACTGGGAATTGAACCAGTGCCCCTTTCAGAGTGTAGGTTCGCAGGCCCATGCTCAATCCACTGAGCTACACCAGCCAGGGTGCATAGGAAACTTTTAATGGGTCCTTCTAATTGAACCAAGTGAGAATGTACATGTTGCTTATCATGTGCATCCTCAAGACCTCATGGGCAGCTCTGAATTCTATCCTATTACAGTCCTCAACAACAAAAAGCCATAAAACAGAAGTAAAATATTTAAAATACATTAGGAAAGGCACAGCATTAATATTGATTATATCTGGGTAATTTTTTACATGATCTTGTAAAAAAATTCTACCTATGTTTTTAAAATAATTTATCTAAAGTGTTCAAAGTGTTTAAAACTAGTATTCCGTAGGTCCAAGGAACAGAACTAAAATTATACTTTAGGAAATGTCAACTATTCTGTGAGCATAATATGTTGTAAATAAGTCTGAAAGAACTCATACTTCTTTTTAATGGATGTAGTGGATTCATTTAATGCTTATCTCTGTAAAGCACTCACTACTTTATACTTGTTATTAAAAGACATTCTTTTATTATTCTAATGAGAAAAGCCCCATAAAACTGAGACAGTGAAATGAAAAACCACAGTACAACAAAATTGCTTTGTAAAATGGAGACTGAATACAGATAAAAGAGCTATCATCCTTTCATTGAGTAAATATGAAGGATGTAAAGAAACAGTCCGGGACACGTTATCACTGACCAGCCCTTCAGTTACTGAAATGAATGTGGTGTATTCCTAACTGGTGACCGAGCTGGGCCTGAGGTGTCGTATCAGCTCTTCTTTATCTTCTCACGCACACATGGCCCTTTCGTAAAAGCAAAGGCCCATTATGATATGTTTCCATTTCTGAAATAGCACTTTTAAATTCATACTACTAAATTATCCAGACATGTCTCTATTATGGTACAGTGTTAACTAGGCCCAAAGGCATCATTAAAAGATTAAACAGAATAAAATACTTAAGTATCCAAAGGCCTATTGGTCATTTAGGCTGTCCCCCACCTTATTAATAAGGGTATTCCTTAGCATTCCAGACCAATCTTCAAGTATTTGCAAGAAACAGGCTTATCAGGGGAAGACCTCATTTACTGAAAGCTGTGAGGAAATATTTCAGGATAAATCAGCACATACAGAAAATATTCTTTTAGCCCTGGCTGGTTAGCTAAGTTGGTTGGAATGTTGCTCTAATACGTCAAGGTTGTAGGTTCAATCCCCGGCCAGGGCATATACGAGAGTCAACCAGTGCATGCACAAATCAGTTTTCTCCCCTTTCCCTTCCTCTTTCTCTAAAATAAATTTAAAAAAATATTTTTCTATACTGCTTTTATCAACAGTTGAAGTAAAACAGCTTCAGAGAACAGACTTTATAATCCCCGAGACCAATATTAACATCATGTAGACTTTAACAAAAGTGGGATGGGTTTCGTAGGAGTTTACAAGCCAGAAAATACCTGAATATCTCCTTGGATGGACCTTGTAACCTGTAATCCACCATCCCCACCTCTTGGACAAAGCACACATTGGCCAATCCCACTGGCCCTTTATCCAGCCCTATTTAATGTTTCTCTCCTTTCTCTGCTTTCTCCCCTGCAGTCTGAGCCCTCCCATTGCAGCCATGTGTCAGTTTTGTTGTCATTATTAATTAGAAAACATTTCAAAGAAATAGTGAGGTCACAAAAGTACTTGGTGAGCAGCAAAGAAGAAACCTTGGTGACCTAGAATTCAGGGCACATACCAGTCTACGTATGCTCTGGAAAAAGATCAAAGGTAAAATGGAAGCTAATAAGGGAAACGTGTGAGCAGTGGCAAACAGAAATCACTTCGGGATCTGGAAGGTGACAGGCAACACGGACGTTCTCACTTGGCTGATCCAGAAGGATGCATTTGGAGTTTCGTACCCCGCAACAAGAAAGCTTTTCTTGTAGTTTATGAGATGTGAAACTTACCTTTCCTCTAAGAGTCTCACAGGACTTCTACACTAGGAAAGATTCCGAAAGTTAATTTTGTATACCTCCACTAGAGAGTACACTTAAAAACTGAGGGGAGAAGATGGGAAAGATAAAACAAGAACCTGATAAAGCACCCTGCTAGACAGGGATGTGATGCAATAGTTCAGGTGAGCCTGCCCCTCCCCCACCTGAAATCACTAACACAATTCTGAGAGTCTGAGTGCTCTTGCTCATTTCAGAACAGTCGTAAAAAGTGCTATACTGTTTTAAAAACACTCAAGTAACCGCTGATGTTTCAGATATTCACATTTATCACGAATTTTAAGAAGAAGCAAGATGGAACAGAGATTCAAAAGAGAGTCCTAAAAAGACATCAATGAATTCTACCAAAAATTTAAAGGAGAGTCAATACTAATTCTTCATAAACATTTCCAAAATACAGAAGGAAAGCGAATATTTTTTATCTCATACTATTTAGCTGTATTTACCTGATACCGAAACCAGAGATATCAGACATACAAAAAATACAGAACAATACCTCATATGCATAGGGAGGCAAAAATTCTCAAACAATACCAGCAAATCAAATCCATGCATATATAAAAAATTATACATGACCAAGTAGGATTCATCCCATAAACACAAGTTTGATTTAACATCTGAAAAATCAATTAATGTAAAATATACCACACTGAAAAAATAAAAAACAAAATCATCTGATTATCTCAATAGACACAAAGTATTTGGCATAATCCAACACAAATTTCATCATAAAAATACTGAACAAATTAAGAATGTGAGGGAATGTCCTCAATCTTGAAAAGGCCATTTCTGAAAAACCTACAACTAACATCAAGCCTATTGGTAAAAGACTGGACACTTTCTGAGATCAGGAACAAGACAAGACTATCCATTCTCACCACTTCCATTCAGCATTGTATTAGATGTTCTAGCACCTTAGTAGGCAGAAAGAAAGAAAAATGAAGGAACGGAAGGAAAGGTGAGGGGAGGGAAGAGGAGGGGAGGGAAGAGGAGGGGAGGGAAGAGGAGGGGAGGGAAGAGGAAGGGGGGAGGAGAGGGGAGGAATAAGCATTTGTATTTGTTGTACAGTGTTCCCTCCAATAACTTGAGCACCCACCTGGCACCACAGAGACTTTTCCGATACTGTTCACTATATTCCCTATGCTCTACCTTACGCCCCCAAGCCACTGTTATTCAACATAGTGTTGGAAGTCCTGGCCACAGCAATTATGCAAAAAAGAGAAATGAAAGAACCAAATTGAAAAGGAAGAAGTAAAACTGTCACAATTTGCAGATGACATGTTATATACAGAAAATCTTAAAGACACCATTAAATGACTGTTAACACTAATAAACAGATTTAGTAAATTTGCAGGATACAAATATCAATATACATACAGTATTTTGCTGTGTATAATGTGCCATTTTTTCAAATTTTTGAGGGAAAAATAAGGATGTGCATTATACATGGGTAGTACTAATTCCGTACCTATATAAATGTTTTTAATTCTTTTATTTATGCTTATGCATTAAAAGTGAAACTCTAGAAAGTAATAATGATATCCATATGCAAAATAATACCCTGGAATATGACAATCAGTTTTGTTTCTAAGTGTACATAAATAAAAATTGAATTAAAAAATTAAAAATGATTTTTTTACTGAAAGTTTGAGCCAAATACATGGGTGTGCATTATATACAGCAAATTATGGTAAAACTCTTGCATTTATATACACTAAATAACAAACTATTAGAAAGGGAAATTAAGTAAACAATCCCATTTACAATATCATCAAAAAGAATAAAATACATATGTATGAATTTAATCAAGAAAATGACAAGCTTATATGTTGAAAACTATAAGACTAATGAAAGAAATTGAAGAAGATACAAATTAATGAAAGGCGTTCCATACTCAAGGATCAGGAGACTCAATATTGTTAAAATGCCCATACTACCCAATGAAATGTACAGCTTTGATGAATTTTTATCAAAATTCCAATGGCATTTTTTACAGGAATAGAAAAAAATCTTAAAATTTGTATGGAACCACAAAAGATCCCAAATAGCCAACACAGTCTTGTTAAGAAGAACAAAGCTGGAGGCATCACATGCCCTCATTTCAAACTGTATTACAAAGCTATAGTAATCAAAACAGTATCGTACTGGCATAAAAACAGACATAGAAATCAGTGGAACAAAATAGAGAACCCAGAAACAAACCCACCCATATTATGGTCAACTTTTTATTTTTATAACAAAGAAGCCAAGAATGTACAATGAGGGAAAGAGAGTCTTTTCAATAAACGGTGCTGGGAAAACTGGACAGCAAGACACAAAAGAATAAACTCAACCACTACTGTACACCATGCACAAAACACAACTCAAAATGAGTTAAAGACATGGAGGTAAGACCTGAAACCACAACCTCCTAAAGGAAAATGTGGCACTAAGCTCCTGGACGTGGGTCTTAGCAATAATTTTTCTGGCAAAAGAAAAAACAACAAAAGCAAAAATCAACAAGTGGGTCACCATGAAAACCAAAAGCTTCTTCACAGAAAGTAAAATCATCAATCAAATAAAAAGGCAACTACTGATGGTACAAGATATTTGCAAATCATATGTCGGATAAGGGGCTAATATCCAAAATATTAAAAAAAACACAATTCAACTGCAAAAAACCCAATTAAATTTAAATATAGGCAGAAGATCTTAATAGACATTTTTCTAAAGAAGATACAGATGGCCAACAGGAACATAAAAATATTCAGTATAATTAATCATTAGAGAAAAACAAATCAAAACCAAAATGAGATAATCCCTTCACACCTATTAGAATGGCTATTATCAACACGTACAAGAAATAACAAATATTGGTAAGAATGGGAAAAAGAGAACCCTGTGTACTATTGGTGGGAATGTAAATTGGTGCAGCGGCTGTGGGAAATAGTGTGGAAATTTCTCAGAAAATTAAAGAAAGAACTGCCATATGACTCACAGTCACACTCTGGGTACTTGTCTGGTGAAACTCAGAACACTAATTGTAAAGACATCTGCACCCCGACATTCACTGGTATTATTCACAATAGCCAGGACATGGAAACACATAAGCACCTATCAAGTATGTAAATAATATACATACGATGAATATTATTCAGCCAGAGCAGAACAGAATGTTATCATTTATGACAACAGGGATGAACCGTGAGGGCGTACTACTATGTTAAACAAGTCTGACAGGGAAAGACAAATATTGTATAAACTCTCTTATTTGTGAAACCTAAAAAATCAAAACAAAAGAAACAACCTTAAAAAAAATCCCCCAAACCAGGCTCAGAGATATTGATAGCTGCCACAGGCAGGGGTTTGGGGACTGACTGAAATGAGTGAATGCAGCATAAAAAAAAAAAGACCGACAAATCTTATACTACTCCCCGGTCAATTTATTGAGTAGCAATATGACATAAATTTTTTGCATAAAATAAAATCTAAGATGACCTTTAAAAGTTTTAAAACAGCACAAAGTAGAACAAAATAGGAGAAAATTTAGAAAGAAGTGTAAAACAAATACACTGAAAAATACTAAATATTGTTGAAAGAAATTAAGGAAGATTTAAGTAAGTAGAAAAGATAAACCACCTCCATGAATCAGAGATCTTAATCTTGTTAAGACAGGAAATACTTCCTAAATCAACCCACAGAATAAACGGAATCCCTATAAAAATCCAAGCTGGCTTCTCTGTCGACACTGAAGAACCAATCCTCAAATTCATATGGAATGCAAAGGGCTCAAAATAGCCAAAATTACCCTGAAGGAGAAGAACAGCCATAAAACTCCTACAAGAAAACACAGGCAGTAAATGTTTTTGACATTACTCTGAGTCATATTTTTGGGGGATATGTCTCCTTGGGCAAGAGAGCAAGAACAAAAACAAAACAAAAAACAAAAACTAACAAACACAAATAGGACTATACCAAACTAAAAAGATTTTGCATAGCAAAGAAAACCAACAGCAAAATGAAAAGCTGTCCCACAGAATGGAAGGACATGTTCACCAATGATACATTAATAAGAGGTTAATTTCCAAAATTTATAAAGAACTCATACAATTCAACACCAAAACCCCAAACAATCCAATTAAAAAATGGTCAGGACTAAATAGACATTTCTCCAAAGAGACAAGACAGATGGGCCAATAGACATGTGAAAAGATGATCAATGTCATTAATAATCAGAGAAATGCAAATTAAAACCACAATGAGCTATCTCCTCACACCTGTCAGAATGGCTATCATCAATACTTTAACAAACAAGTATTAAGCAAGAATGTGGAAAGGGGAACCCTTGTGCATTATTGCTAGCATTGTAAATTCATGTAGCCACTATAAAAAACAATATGAACTCTCCTCAAAAAATTAAAAATAGAACTGCCATATGACCCAACAATTCCACTTCTGGGTATTTATCTAAAGAAACCCAAAACACTAATTCCAATGATAGATGCATTCCTTATGTTCATTGCAGCATTATTTATAATAGTCAAGATAGGGAAGCATCCTACATGCCCATCAACAGAAGAACAGATTAAAAAATATGGTACATATACATATGCAATGGAATATTACTCAGCCATAAAAAATGAAATCTTACCATTTGGGACAACACATACAAACCTAGAGGGTATTATGCTAAGTGAAATAAGTCAGACAGGAAAAAACAAATATCGTATTATTTTACTTATATGTGGAATCTGAAAAACAAAATCACTGAGCAAACAAAACAGAAACAAACTCTTAGATACAGAGAACAAACTGTTGCTAGGCGTGTGTGGTGGGGGTGCAGGTTGGAGAGCTGGGTAAAAAAGGTGAAGGGATTAAAAAGTGCAGATTTGCAGTTAGAAAATAGTCACTGGAATATAAAATACAGTATAGGAGAATATAGCCAATGATATTGTAATAACTAAATAATTTGCCAGGTTGGTAGGAAACTTATTGAGTGATCACTTCTTAAGTTACATAAATATCTAACAACTATGCCATACATTTGAAACTAACAAAATATTGAATGTCAATTGTAATTGAGAAAAAAAAAGAGAAACAGCATTGTACACTCACTTCCCAATTTCAAAACTTACCACAAAGCAACTGTAACCAAGACAAAGTGGTACTGAAATAAGAATAGACATAGAAATCAATGGAATAAAGTCCAGAAAAAAACCTATAGTCAACTGATTTTCAATAAGGGTGCCAAAAGTATGCAATGGAGAAAAGAACAGTTTTTTAACAAATGGTCCTGGGATCACTGAATAGCCACATGTATAACAATGAATTTGACTCATATCATACCAGTTATAAAAATTAACTGAAAACTAGATGAATATCTAAATGTATGAACTAATAACATACAACTCTTAGAAGAAAACTTTGGTATATAACCTCAAATTTAGTAATGGTTTCTTAAATATGACATCAAATACATGAGCAACAAAAGAAAAAAATACATAAATTGGGCTTTATTAAAAATTTCTGTGCTTCAAAGTACTATCAAGACAGTGAAATGACAACCCACACAATGAGAAGATATTTGCAAATCATATACCTGCTATCATTGGCTGATAAGGACATGCAAATAAAAACCATGATGAGATATCAATTTACAAGAAATTGAAAAAAATTCAAACCCTTATACACTCCTGGTGGCAACGTAAAATGATGCAGCCACTTTGGAAAACTGTCTGTAAGCTTTTTCAGATGATTAAAGACAGAGTTACCACACAATCCGCCAATTCTACTTTGGGGGATATGGCCGAAAGACTTACAAATGTATGTCCACACAAAAATTTGTGTTAATGACAGTATTTTTCACAATAGCCACAAGTTGGGGACAACCCTGTCTATCAACTAACAAATGAACAGACAAGTGTGGTGCACCTATATGATGAAATGCTATTGGGCCACAAAACAAGAAAGAGGTACCGATGTATGCTGTGAGTACTGATACATTTGAACTACACCTCTGTAAAGCTATTATTTAAAACATTAATTAACTGAAACACACACAGTTCAGCAACAAAGATTGTCATTCCCATGACTCATGGGTGTCAGTCAGAGCAATGGGAAAGGATGCAGAATTAAATAACACAGTCAGGGAAGTAGTTGCAATAAAGTCTGAAAGCTGAAAAAAATTCAGAAGAATCGGGTGAGGAAAGGACATGAAGGTGAGACTTGGAAATAGGAATCAATTTCATCTGAGGAAGGTGGCCTGAGTCCCCTCTTTTCAGAGCAACTGGAACAAAAGGAGCAGCTTGGGTAAGAACTGATTGGATGAGCAGACACTCTGTCCTACGGCCAACCTCAGTGAGCAGCTGGGTCAGTGAGTGCTTCAACCTGCCTAGGAGGCAAGAACTCCACAAAAGGCTGGTTGAATATTTAAATATTAACTAGGCTTAAAATTCAATAAAAATAACGCTGAATGTGAACACTGTTGTGTGGTATTTTTAGGTTACGTTCAGTAATAATCTATTTTTTCCATTACAGCTATGATTTTATGCTGCAATGTTAAATAGCTTGATTAAGTTTGTTAAACACTGTTAGAATGTTTAAGTGAATTTGATTTGCTATAAGCCTAGTTTATTAGATTAATAAGAGCAATTTAAGTGTTTGAGAAGTTTGGCTTATGTTGTAAATGTTTCTTGTCGGGCATCTGAAATGCCTAAAACAGAAAAATGAGTATATAAAAATATAACAGTACTTAAAGTGAAGGCAATTTAATTAACCAAATTTGTAAGTAAGACTAAGAATTTAGTCAGATCAACCTGAATTAATTAACCATTAAAAAAGGAAACAGTAAAGCTGCTTGTTTTTTTTATTTTACTATATTTATCAGTAGTATATTGAGATTTATAAGTTGAGCTTAATTTCTTAAGAGATGCTAGGTTTTAAATACGTAATGTTAATAGATCTATTAAAAATGTATAACCTAAGTAACATATAGCTTTCTAATATAAAAAGGGGCCCATTCAGACTTTCATGAAAATACTAATCTTTATATAAGTGTCTACATAAGCTCCTACCCTTTGCAACAGCATGGATGGAACTGGAGAGCATAATGCTAAGTGAAATAAGCCAGGTGGTAAAAGACAAATACCACATGATCTCACCTATAAGTGTAACCTAATCAACAAAACAAACAAGTGAGCAAAATAGAACCAGAGACATGGAAATAAAGAACAAACTGACAGTGACCAGAGGGGAAAGGAGAAGGGGGATAACGGGGGAAAGAAGGGGAAGGGTCAAGTCAAGGAACATGTATAAAGGACCCGTGGATATGGAATGGACCATAGAGGTGGGGAGGATTGAATGTGAGAGTGGGGGTCGATAGGGCAGGGGAGAGAAATGGGGGGGAAAGGGGACAACTGTAATTGAACAACAATAATTTTTAATAACAAATGTCTTTTTTTTGTTCATGCATACATCATTTATTTATTCCCTCTACAAAAATTTGTTTAATGTGCTGAGCACCATGTTAAGTTCTTTTTTTTACTTTAATAAAAAATTATTTAATTATTGTTCAAGTATAGTTTTTCTGTCTTTTACTCCCATCCCAATAATAAATGTCTTTATACAACCAAACAATGCTTTTAAATACAGAACAACACCAGTGGAATTCATTCACCCAATAAATGTTCTGGGGTACCTACTACATGTCAAACAGGGTTCTAGGTGCTAAGGAAACGGCTGTGACTAAATGAAATCAAGTTCCTGCTCACATGGACTTTACATTCTACTAGAAAAGATAGGCAATAATAAACACATATTTATATATTATATAGTATTTCTAAAATATATACTTATATCACAAAAGAGTAGAGGGCAGAATAGCATAGTGACTTAGAAGACAGATTCTGCAGCCAGACAACTGAGCTCCGATTCCAGCTCCAATATGCAATAGCTGCATGATCTCCATAAGTGACTTAACCTCTTGGTGCCTCAGTTCCTTAGTTTCTAAAATGGGGATGATAATAGAGCTACCCCATAGTGTTATTACGGAGGTAAATGAATTAATATTTGTAAAACACTTAGAACATTGCTGGTACCCAGAAAGTACTACAGATACCATATTTTTCAGACTATAAGATGCAGTCTTCCCAAGCCCCAAATTTGGGAGGAATAATGGTTGTTAATGCTGCTGTCAAGTTCTGTTTACATTTACATTACATATTTTACCATATTTTTTGCTTCAAAAATTTTTTCCTATTTTCCTCCTCTAAAACCTAGGTGCATCTTATGATCTGAAAAGGATGGCATTTAGTTATGGAGGATATCAGGTAATAACTGCTATGAAGGAAAATAGAGTAGAGTAAGTGGACAGCGAAGCGTCCAGAAAGGGAGAGGGAACCATTTCAAAGCATGTCGTCAAGACCCGTCTCCCTAAGAGGGGCCATCTGACCCAGTGGCGGGCTGTTGTAAGGAAGAACCTGTGCAGAACTGGAGGGGCACTGAGTGAGGGCCACAGCCTGAGGACAGCTGGACAGATGGATGTGAGGAAGAGCAAGAGTGTCAGTGTGGAGAAGGGGCCAGAGGCCAGAGATCATGGAGAGGCTTTTGGGTTTGTTCAAGTGTGATCAAAGTCACCGGAGGGTTGATTAGCAAAGTTATATGACCTTGATTACATTTTTTAATCCTCACCCAAGGACATGGGTATTGATTTTTTTAGAGGGAGAGAAAGGGAGAGGGAAAGAGAGAAAAAGGGAGAGAGAAAGATGTTTACTTCCCACATGAGTTCCACCTAGGGATTGAACCTGCAACCCAGGCATGTGCACTGACTGAGGATCAAACTTACAGCCTTTTTGGTGTACGGGATGATATTCCAACCAATGGAGCCACCCACCCAGGCCAGGGCTTGATTAGGTTTTTAAAGGCTCTCTGGCTGCTGGGCCGAGACCTGACCATAGAGGCAGGGGTGAGCACAGGTAGCCCAGGTAGAAGGCAGTTACCGGGTAATTCTTTAAGACCTACTTTCTCTTAAGAATGAGAAATGGGGGTGGCTTCGACCAGAGTGGCAGTGAGGAGGTGCAGGGAAGTGGATGGATGGAGCATATAATTTTGGAGGGAGAGCCCACAGCATCTGCAGGTGGGATGTCTTTGACAGTAGAGAGAGCGTGGTCCTTGGACCAGCAGCATCAGTACCACCTGGGAGCCTGTAAGAAATGCAGAATCTCAGGGCCCATGCCTAGCCTACTGAATTTAAATTGTACAAGATCCCAGGGGACTTCTCTGTACAGACAAGGTTGCACCATGGGTAGGGCAGATGAGGTGAAATAAAGGATAAGGGCAAGAAGCTTAGGGCCTTGGAGTCCGGGATGAAGGATGTGCTATGTGTGTATTGAAAGCATTAGGAATGATGACTGAAGTGGTAGAGAAGTGGTGGAAAAGTGGTGGAAAAGTGGGTGAAGTGGCCAAGAGGAAAGTAGAGAATTGTAACAGGAGGCACATTTACAGCATGTGTTGTAAAAGTGCCAGAGTCTTTAAGAAGTAGGGGGAGAGACACTGGTCTGCAAGCAGAAACCAGGAGCCTTAAGGACACCGGCAGCAGCTCCAGCAAAGAGGTCACTGAGGTGTGAGAATGAAGACAGCCACCACCCAAGAAAGTTTCCAGAAAAGCAGTGTCCTCAGAGGCAGCCCGTTTAGGTTACCAAACGTAACACCAACATACCATCCGACCCACAGCTGTCCTGTTGCCAAAAGCATTAAAAGTGGTGAAGGTTTTATTTCTTTAAGTTCTCCTGATCATTCAAACATACTAGGCAAATACCTGAATCTCTAAACATGAAATGCATTAAAAGCATGCAAAAGTTTATTTAAATAATGTGCTTCTGGATATATCATAATATATGCGTATAACTTCAAAAACACTGGAGAAGGCTCTCTTTAAGTTGTTAAATAAAGATGACATAAAGTCTTTAGCAAACCTTTAAAAGATCTTTAATAAAAACTTTTACATGGCATTTTGAAAATATCAACTTATTGAATCCTTATAACACCTGTATCAAGTAGGTACATTTTTACCCCATTATACAGGTGAGTAAACAGAGGCAGAGAATTTAGGTAAGATGCACAAGATCTCCATGCTGGTAGGCAGTGGAGCTGGAGTTCAAAGCCTCAAGCTCCAGGGTCTATGCTATAACTACTATACTGCTTCTCTTCCACTCAATATATGAAATTGCTTTGAAAAAAAGGAAAAATCAGAGACCTATTGGACATAAGAAACCAAGGCAAATTGTGTTTACCTTCAAAATAGGCTTATCCCAACTTCCTTCCAGGCTGATGAGAAATCAGTATCATATTTAAAGAGCCATAGAGAAGGCCATGCCATCACTTCCCTTGATAATAACTGACTACAGTAGTGAACGCCTCTCACTGCCAAGGTATTTATTCTCCTTACACTTAACCTGAAACATCACTGTTGCAATTTAAACACATTTTCCGTTTGTAGTTCTCTGAAGACCAGCCTACTAGGCTCTGAAAATTTAAATCCCTTCCATTTCAGGATACCTTCTCTCCCTCCTTTTTTCCTTTACCATCCTAGAAATTTCCATGTTGAATCATTACATTCATTACACTAAGTCCAAAATGCACTAATTGTGATTCTTTGCTAACCTTTTCTTAACTTGGAGCACCAGAAGTCAGGAACATCTAAGATGTTTGGCGGAGTGTCCTTAAGTGACTTGAATGGAAAATACCTCTGTGGTCAGGCTTTGAGGACAAGCACATGTCACTAAGGAGACATGCTGTACTTTGGTCTCACTTGTGGTAAACACAACCCAGACCTTCTGGCTTCATATTATACATATATGGGACCCCAAACTGCAATGTTGCTCTTACAAAGCACCTCAATCTGTGCCCGTAACTAGCAAAAAGGGTATTTGGAGTTGTCACAAGAATTCAGTCATAAGAAGTCAGTGGCTCCTACATTTAGGGGCATTAAATGTCTTAAGTGCTGAGAACAAATGAACCTCCATTGCGCAAATATGGGCAATGATCTGCCTGTGTGGGTGTAACCTAGGCCAGTGACCCAGGCCTTATGTTCACAATGTCATGTCTTTCAGAATCCCTGAAAGTCCTTTTAAAGTATATATATACTTTATAAAGTATACGTATATAAAAGTATATAAAATATATATAATATAAAGTGTGTAGATATATGGTATGAGTGTTTGTGTATACATACACACACACACACACACACACACACACACACACTCCACCTTGGCTGTCATAAAAATAAGTAAAATGAATTTAGTACATGCACCAGCACAGAAGACTCATCTGAACAAAGCAACAGCCCATTTAGAAACGTAGGGATCTTACCCTCCCTGCTTCCCCAGTGCCTCCACCAGCATTTGAACATAATACCTAATCCGAGGTCCTTAAATCCTGCACTGCTGACCCCTACTAGCCAACTAACAAAGTCAGCTAGAAAGTGTGAAATGCGTAGTGGTCTTTGGGGTCGGTCAGGGTGGGCCCAAGGGCCAGCCATGCCCCTTGCTCGCCAGGTGACCAAGTCAGGCCGCCTCAACTTTCTGAGCCTCAGACGTTCCACCTACAATTTGAGCATAATCTGTTTTTCTCAATTTTTTCATATCACCCCTGCTAAGGAGCCTCCTTTTTTACCTAATCACCCTATATGTTTTAATACCATAGGATACTATGGGTTAAATTTTATACTTTATGTATATTTAAATTTTAAACATAAATTATGAAGTTTGTTCATTCCCTCAAGAACCAATGTTCATCCCCTTGAAGGTCATATCTCCCCTCTTTAGAATGTATGGGATGCTGATGTCTATTTCCCAGGGTGGTTCAGCAAAGAGTTATGAGTGTGACTAGGCACCGGGCATCGGGCATCAGGCAAAGTACAGAGTGTTACCATGAAGCTCACATCTTGGTAGTTTATCTAAATATATGCAAGCCTCCCTAAGAACAGGGAAACTGTTACTCCTCATCATAATGCATCATTAGATTGCAGATTGCTCGGCTGGACTAAACAATGTCAGTGGATCACAAACTCCATCACTGTACTGAAGACACATCTCCAGAGCAGCTACTGACAGCCTCCCAATCACCCAGAGCACAAAGCACAGAATTTGAGCTGGAAGGGACTGAACTGGTTAGTCCAACTTCTTCATTTTGCAAATGAGTAAATCAGATCCATTTTTGATGTGCATATTTTTAACTCGAGTTCATTGGAAGGAGGCTCTCCATACAGCTACCAGCACATTTGGGTACTGACAGGCAATACAGCTAAAATCCTAACAAAAATGTTTATATCCTTTTTAGTTTGTGAAACTTTAACAAAGGCAAAACATAAGTGCTTTAACTTAATAACATAATTCCCAGTTAATTCTGAAAAACTCCTTTATGTTCATTATTTAATACAAAAGAGACTGGTATACATTTAGAAGTATCTGTGAAACAAGCTTTCCTAATTTTTCCATTTCTCCAAATTTCTGGGCTTTTCAATGAAGTTTTGGAATCACCGAAGCTGGAGACTAAAGCTCACGTATAGCCATACACAAGTGCACCATGGGCATAACTGGAGGGAGTCTCGTGCTCTCCATTTTCCCCTGCAAATCAAAGTTCAGGGCTAGCTCTTCTTGACTGACAACAGTAAGAAAACCGTTTTCCAGTTATTTTAGGGAAAAAAGAACTACTTGCTAATTTTGGTAGAGGCTGAATGAGGACATCGAGATTCATTCTCAAAGAGTTGCAAATTTTCCCCTCATGTGAAATAAAGCAAAACTGTGCCCTGAGGAGCCAACAGGCAAAATCTATTGCTACGAGGACAGTGAAGAGTGAAGGTACAGAGTAGGAAAGGGACCCTGTGACAGGGCCGCAGCACATGCTCTAGCTGGAGAATAAGTACAACCTGCCCTGGAATTCTTCTCTTCGAGCTGCCAGCCTGTGTGAGCAGCAGGGGCAGAAAGAGAATGACATGTGTTCCCGAACTGTGATGGGTGCCTAATGATACACGCATATCAGCTTTCACCAACTTCCTACAGCACTGGAAGGCAGTTCAATGGCGTGCCTTCCCACCCCATTCAGCCGTCCATTCCCACACTTTGAAGAATAAATGTTTTACCACTAGCTTTTCTTCTTTGTGATGCCAGCTGTGCTAGCAGGGAGGCGACCCAGGCAGAAACCATGTGCTCATCAGGCAGGTAAGAGGCTACACTGAAGGGGCCGCTGACTCGGACAGGCTGGAGGAGAGCAAGGCATTGGCATGTGTTCTTTCAACTGCTTTCTTACCCACTCCTCCCCTTCTGTGGCACTCAAACACCTCTAGTTTGTATCTGGCAGAATTTGTATCTGTTTTTGAAGGCATTTCACAATCTTAAATTCTGTGAGGTGCCTGCCTCACCTTTCTTACCTAGCCTCAAAAGAGCTTGTCATTCTCAAAGCCACTGTCCAACACATTCTGCTGACTTGTGGGCTATTTGTGGAACAGCTACAGTGTGCCCGGCACTGGACTAGGCCGCTGACTCATCTACACAGGAGTCTGGAGAATGCAGACAACCTGTCATTGTCCTTAACCAGGACCTGCAGTAGAGTCTACCATGCTGCAGTGGACAGATGGATAAAGGAAGCAGTGTATGAAAGAGAAACAAGTCGGCATTAGATAGCTTATGACCTGGTGGACCCGACAGAAACAGCCTAAGTAGTATGTGCAATCCCAGGTAGAAGTGAGCAGAGATCCTTAAGTAGGTTAGAAATGGAAGTATTTTAGAAGCTCTGAAGAAAGAAATACAAAGCATCTTCCAATCTGTATTCAAATGGCCTTTCATTGTAAATATTTAATTAAACTACTCCAAACATCATCCAACAGAAGCAACCCCATATTTTTGTCAAGGAAACTCTGCGGCCATTAGCCGAAGTCTCAGCCTCACTCACTTCTTTTCACGGATTCAGCAGGGCGCAGAGGTGAGGGGGTGGCACTTAGGAACTCAGGTGCAGCCCGCCAGTGAGGCACTTAAGTTGTTTCTATTGTACCTATTACTCTGAGGGAAGGTCAGTATATTTAAAAATAGAGTAAGTTGGTCCAAGGAAAGAACAGGCTTTTGCAGGAGTTGGTAAGGGCACGCTTTGAGGTTCCGAGAATGGCTGGAATGACACTTTGTGAGATTGATGAGATTCAAGAACTAAATTAATAGTTGGACAGGTCACCTTGAAAATCAGTTCCACTCCTAAACTTTGAAAATCCTGTGACTGCAATGTGTGGATGTATGTGGTTTAGGACCACGGGTGCAGGTCACACAGAACTGGGGGTCTTACTCGTGCAAGAATCAGAGTATATTAGTGTCTAGCTGAATTTCCTTAGTTGTTGTCATATGAATCTGAAGTTGCAATATTTTGAGATTTATGGAGCATTTTTAATATTTAAAAGCAGAACAGTTAAGCTCCTTATTCATACCAAGGCCTTGGGTAGAACAGAATATCTCTCCTTTACTGACTTTAGATTGCTGTATCTTTATGAAGCTTTTTTTTTTTTTTTGCATACAATGCTTTATTTTCCATTTCACAGAGACCAAAGGTCATCTGATGGGAGTTCCCTTAACCTCCCTTTGAGTCTTAACCTATTTTCACCTCCTCCTCTCTTCCTATCTTTTCAGATAAATGTGGTACCTTCCCTTCCTGCCCACCCCCCACCACCACCACTTCCCTAAGGACCTTATTCTCTTCTTTCAACACCTTTCTGGCATCTGCAAAGTAAATTCCTCACTGCTTTCTCTTCAAATCTCTCCTCCTGTGTTCAATATATCTTAAAGTCCCTACAACCTTCACCATATCATGTAAGTTAAAATTTCAGATTCTTCTTTGAAGGCTTCTCTCTGACCCCCATACGTCACTGGGTACTACTCTCTCAGCATCTGGTTCATGGAAGGACCATCCCTTAGTCGGGGCTCCTCTTCTCCTCTGGTCTAGATCCTGTGATAGCCTCTAGGTGGATTTCCTGTTCCCAGATGCCCTTTACAACACCACTGCCAGGCTTTCCTTCTAAAATACCGGCAGCCTTTACATCACGCATGTACCTAAAAGCCTCCAGGCCATCTCCAGGGTCTGGAGCAGAGTTTCGGAAAGTATAGAATTGGGCGTGGCACAGGCTAAGGTTTTGGGAGGTATTTGAGATGAATCTCACTACTCACTAGCACAGAGATTCAGAATTTTTTAAAAATCTTATCTTTTACTCATTCATTTTCATTTTGATCCTTTGATTCTTCTGATACATCTAAGAAAGAACATCAGTTTGGTGCTAGTAAGTCAAGAGCACCTCTTAAACACCTGTTGATCTCCCATGGTAACAAGCCTATGGGCTCTGCTTAGACCAGTGGAAAAGGAACAAGGTCAAATTAGAATTTAATTATAGTGTTGGGCTTCTGGATTTATTTAGAGCAGGTGATAGAGGTTTATTATTTACCACAGTGATAGGAATCACCTTTTAAAATGAATGTGTTAAAGAAAAATACATGTCAATTTAATCCAAGTTCTAATGAAAAACAATGCAGATGACACAAACATCACCCAGGAGGTATTTGGGAACAGCCCTGTAGACCGAAATCCACACGCCTATTTGCCCTGCACGTTGGCACAAACTCAGCTACTCACCGACCGTAATTCTTCTCCATAAATTCGTTGTTGTGGACAGAGGAGCCCCCTGGCCGTGCCCTGTGCTTTCTCTTCTTCGTGCCCCTTATTTAGGCCACTCCCCAATCTGGACCAGACCTCCCCACTTTTTGGCATTTTGAAATTCTAAGTCCCAAATCAAGTGTATGCTTCTCTAGGAAGTCATCCCCTAAGTTTTTAAATTATAATTTAATGATCTGTGTGCTTGTCCCTCAGCTACAGTGCTTATCTTATTCTTGCTCACGTTATAGTTTTTGACACTTTTACCCTAATTATTGCAAATTCCCAGAGGTCAAAGACCAATGCCATTTTTTATTTATACTCCCCCCACCAAGTAGAATGTGTATATATATGCATATGTGTGTATGTGTAATATATATATATATATATATATATATGTCTGTAAATGAGCTAATATGTAGGAATTTTCTATTTCATCTCGCTGTCTGCTCCAGGACCCATTTGTGGCATTTATTTTCCTTTTGATAAATGACTATCTTTAGAAATAAATCTTAATATACTTTTTCTCTTAATAAGTGAGTATCTTTGGAAACAGGTCTTAATATAATTAAAAGCAACTCTAACTTACTGAGTAGAAAACAGTTTATGAAACACTTTGTAAGCCTCTGAAGAGGTTAGATTTTTGTCTCCTCATTTAAACTCACATGAGTCAGTATTTTTGCCTACATCTTTTTTTAGGGGGGTGGGACTTACATGGGTGGGATGTTGTGTTCTAATTTAATTAGGTCTGAGGACTTGAGGACAGGACCTTAAAAATTAGCAAAGCATCCACAGTTAACCACTGATTCTCTTATTCAACAACTATTGACTGATGGCTTTGTTCCAGGTTTTATGTTAGGAGCACAGAGAAAGCCAAAGCCACCACCATGCCCTGGAGGAGCCAAGCTGGGAATCAGTTAGAGTTCTTGAAAATGGGGATTAGTGCCTTGTCGCTTTGCTTCAGATGACTCCCAAATGACATTTACTGAACTTGTGGAACACCTGCTTTGAGTGAGCTCACGTGCTACGGGTCTTGGGGTTGAGTATATTTCTCTGTTCTAACTTTATTTGTCACAATATATGATTTGTGACGTTTACTCCCTAAGACAGAACCTGGCCAATCAACAGTAACAAGCCCCCAGACTCATAAAACTGTGGATTCTAACCACTGTAAAAGTGCTAGTCATTAGCTAGGCAAAATGCCAGCTGACCTTAGTAGACCTTCCTTTCTGAAAAATTCCAGTCAGATTGGGGTCAGTTATCTGTAAGTCTCTGACGACGGTCTTTCTATGAGGCACTATGTTTGCTCAGAGAGAACAGCTTATAGCTGTGCCCAAAGCAAACTCCAGGGGACAATACAGCCAGACTTACTGGCTTGGCCTCATCACCACATGTCCATGATGACAAGAAGGAATGACCTCCCACTGATCCAAAGGGTACTGAAAAGATGGCATTCACATTATTTATATATAACATTATATACACCACTTAAATTATATATATAGGCTGTCCAGCCATTCCTAGTCCTCAAGAGACTTACACACCCAGCCCCTTGCTGTTTTTACAGAAGACTAAGACATGTCTACATAATCTGCTTGCTATGGCGATACCACCATGAACCACACAAGTTCCCTTGTGCCTAGCAGTGATTTTCGAGAAGATGAATTAGCAGAACAGTTTTGGTAGAATACCAATGACTAAAGACTGATAATGAAAAGCTGGGAAATGTAAGGGTGGTTCAAACAGGGTACTTCCTTTCAAAACATACTAGGAAGATTCACTCCAATTTAAATAAAAGCAAGCAAATCAAAGACGTGTTCTTTTAAGATTTTTAAGACGTAAGCTACCATAACAAGGCTTAACCCACATGTTGGCTTCTTTTCATGTCTTTTGTTTGTTCACAATTTCACCTAAATATGTTGGTTCACTATTAACTATCACTCAGGATTTCTTCCTTTCCAACAGAGACAATCTATAAAAAGCAAATGCAATATATGCTTAAACAAGAACATCCCAGGCTATGTGCAAAATAGATTGCAAAGTGTTTAAGACAATTTAAGGCTGTATTGGAAAGGTACAAAAATCTGCAGCATTCAAAAAATAAACTAGTTTTGAGATAGAAGCACATCGTAATTTTTAGTCACATCTCACCTATCTGTCTTAAGTATGAAAAACGTGGCCATCAAAAACACTGGGGAAGGGAGGGGAACATTATTTGTATGGAGCTTGAAAACTGCTACGCAGTGGTAATCCTCTGGGGTCAGAGCAGGCCCAGCCAGAGCGAGACAGACCCACAGCCGGTCTGAAGGATCAGCTGGACTGAGGAAGTGAGGAGGGACAGAGCTGTGATGCGACAAGATGCAATTCTCACAAAGCAAGACTGCCATTAAAGCTCTGGATCTCCTAGAAAACAAGTTCTGAGAATGCTTTCTTAAAGTAATATAAATAATGTTATCAACAACCATGATATTTCCCCAGATTGGTACCTTAGCGAAATTATAGCTTCTCTCTTTATACTCTTCTGAGGAACATTATGTTTATAGAAAACGTAGTAATGTTGAAGAGAAATAGTCAAAAAAAAAACCCCAAACCAAACCAAACCAAACCAAATCTCACAAGGACTTATTAGAGACTCATACAAGAAAATCAAACAGGAATCATTTCAGTCTGTTGCTGGTCAATTTCTCCCATGTTAAGTGACATAAGCCAACTTGTTAGAAACAGTCCCACATTTGGAAGCAGAGACCATAGGACAAGGACAATCATGGTATTTTTATGACAATACTCTATTATATAACAGCAATAAAGATTATTTTACCCCCAAAATGCCAACAATAAGCAGCATGAAGCCACAGGTTTACCCACAGCTCAGTCACATACTGGGGAGGACAACACAGCAAGAAGACTTCAGAGTATTTTCCTAGTCAAAGGAAAGTCATTCTGCCCATGTTCAATGATTACTTTTTGGAGATTTCAATTCTAAATTCATTGTAAGATCTGCTCCTCCAGAACTCCCAGATTAGGTTTCTTAGTGGTTGTGTTTCCACTGATGTTACTCAAGGTCAATGAGATCAAAACCCTGGAGACTAGATCCCTTAATAGATCAGAGCGTTTCTTTCCTATCTTGCTGCATTCTCTGTCGGTGGACAGAGGAGGCTGTATTTGCTTAACATACATTCAAAATGCATCCCGCCAGCATCTAGCTAGTACCAGTCTGTATGACACCTGGGCCTATCACTTAAGCCAATATCGGTGATTGATCGTTGGTCGCCAAAAGCAGTTTTATATTTAGTCTTAGATACATTATAATGGCTATTTGGAAAAGAAAACAAACTCCTTACTTAAGATGTCATAAATATCAATTCATTGTCTGAAATTCAAAATAAAATTAGAAGAACTTTTTATAATGCATAATACCACATTGTGCCTGAAACAAATTTGACAAAAACAATGTGACTTTTAAGATCAGTAAACTTTGTTCCATAAAATGATAGATGAGTATTTTAGGCTTTGCAGACCACGTGTGGTTTCAGTCACAGTGATTTTAAAAGGTAAAGACTATTCCTAGCTCATGAGCTGTCCCAAAACAAACAGTGGGCCAAACTGGGCTCCCGGGCCACAGTTTGAGAACCCTGCTTGAACTGGAAAAGCTATTTTCATTCCCTCAATTCTCCCTGGTGTTTATCCCTAAAAAAATTATTAATAAGATGCACAGATGAAGAGAAAGACTAAACCAGGTAAAAGAAAGGGCCATCCACAAAAGTCTGTTTTTTCTTGTTTTTTAAATGTTTCAAGTACAGTTGTCTCCATTTTCCTGCCACCACTTTCCCCCCACCTCATCCACTCCCACCTCTCACCCTCAATCCTTCCCCTCTTTGGCTTTGTCGACATGTCCTTTATACATGTTCCTTGATGACCCTTCCTATCTTTCCCTTATTATCTCCCTTCCCCCTGCCTTCTAGTTACTGTCAGTTTGTCCTTTATTTCAACATCTCTGGTTGCATTTTGCCTGCTTGTTGGTTTTGATGATTAGGTTCCACTTATACGTGAGATCATATGGTATTTGTCCTTCACAGCCTGGCTTATTTCACAAGTCTTAGGTTATCTTTCAGATAGTCTACTTGGACCCCTTCAAAGCTGTGGTTACTTAAAATATGACTGCATGAGAACGTTAAACCTGGTGGTTTAAAACTCATGATGCCTTTTCCCTTTTTTTCCTGTGGTGGGGATTCTCAGAAGTCCTGCAGACCACAGTGTATGCATTTGTATGCATGCATTGATGTATGCCTTTCTAACAGGCCAGGCTAGGGGACTTAATACTTATTACTGTTAATGAGGCTCCCGGGAAGTACCCATGACATTAAACACACCACAGAACCTAAGCCGATGGCAGAGGGACAACAGCAGTGATCTCAGAACACGGGAAGTTTTGAGAAAGAAATAGGGAATGCTGCTTCAGGGACAGTCACCGGGCGGCACGTCCCTCTGCGCTGTGGAGCTATCACTAATGTCGCCTGACGGTGGGGTTCCCTGCACGCGCTCTTCGCTAATCCCAGCCAGGGATGGTAGCCACACAGATGCTGAGAGCCCATTAAGCAACACTCAAGACGAAAGGCCCAGAAGGTCTGCCAGAAGTCCGCGCGCTCCAGCAGAGTGAGTGGAAGTCCTCCCACACTGACCACTGAGAGGGGTTTCAAGCAGCGCTGCACCACCTGTCATGTTTCCGTGATGGAGGCTTCAGGTTTTCCAGACCAATGTGCCTGCCGTCCTCAAAACTCAGTGAGGACTATTTCCACCCCGGCTTCAAAGAAATTTTAAATCAACAGAGAGCTCCTCATTAACCTTTGTTAAATTACTAAATAGCAAAACTCTAATTACTTGCTATTAATCAGTTCCTAGAAATAAAAAAGACGTAAGAAATTTTTCCACATTTATCATACATTATTCCCATTAGTAGTATTTCCTCAAATGACTCTTACAGGGTTGAACTTTAGCATATGAAGTAACTCATGACATGTCACTGATCAGTGTTCTCCTGTTCTGACCAATGGAGACAGAAGTGTGCAGGAATATTTACCCCACAAGGCCTCACAGAGCCATGGCAGTTGGTGTTACGTTTGACCTGGTAGAGTTAGATCACTTGCAAGGTTTTATCTGACCCAGATACTGAAGGGCTCTGGGCCGTGAGGATCGAGATGTACCAGATATGGTCTTTATCCATGAGAAGTTGGTTCAGGTGGGGCTTTTGTACCTCCATCTGCACAGGTGTACAGCACCACAAGTACTCGAAGAATACTTTTAAATTGGAGAGAGAACTCACGCCCCACCCAACCTGGATCAGACACAGAGTTTGAGCATATTATGGCAGTGATGAATGATTGCAGTATCCTACCTGGTTCTTCTTCATGACCACATCAAACCTGCCATCACGACACCTGAATTTCTTTTACCATCCAACCATCCCTCATCACCCGCCCAATCAAAACACATGCCCATCATGATAAATGCCCATGACCTTGGTAGGGCTGAAAGACCAGGATCCAGGTAATGTAGTAGGTGAATTGTGGATAAGAAGAGGAACAAAAGTTACCAAGATGTCAAAAACGGAGAATCTTTAAACAGGAATACAAAACCCAATAGAGTTGCCTCTCACTTCAGGACTGACAGTCCCAAACTTTTTAGAAGTTTTTTTTTTTTGTCAAAAAGAACTTTACTACCCAGTAGAAAGCGTAGTAGGTAGACTGCCATAATAACAGTAGTAAATCTAAGAATACTCATCCCTTTCTAGAAATATAGGAAGTCAGAAATTCTAAGGGCTGGCCACCACTAACTCAAGTTAAATTACTGACCAAAGCTGACCTACCTGTACTAAGTAAATGTTTCATTTTGCAATGCCATAAAACTACCCTTAAAATAATAATTGGAGATTCAGGATAATTCTCCATAAACATCTATTAAAGCCCCAGTTTCGTTCAAAAACAGAGAACTTATGATCAATAATATGTTCAATCATATGAAATATTAAGAACCATTTCTTTAAATGTAAAGAGCTACCAAATTTAACTTTTCACTATGATCACTGTCAAGAGATTTTCTGAAAATCCACTTGATCTGAATACACTGCACCTTACTTTGTGGCTTCCATATTCACAAACCATGATTCTTGCATGAATTTTGTAAGTGGTTCTATAGCCACAACATTAGATACCACAAAGTCTACAAACACTTATTTTTTTTAAATTTAATGTTTATTGTATTTTTTCCCACTACTATCTGGTCCCCTTACACCTCCCTCCCTTCAGCAATCACCACATTGTTGTCCACGAGTCCTTTTTCCTTCTTGCTTAGTCCCTCCCCCTGCCTCACCCCCGCCTCCAGCACTACCTGTCAACCAGTTTCCCATCTATGAGTCTGTCTCCATTCTCCTTGTTAGTTCAGTTTGCTCATTAGATTCCACATGTGAGTGAAATCATATGGTATTTGTCTTTCTTGGACTGGCAGAAACTTATTTTTAAATCGGATCTTCTTGTGTTAGAATAGTAAATACAATTCTGTAAATAAAAATAGTACTGTACATGTTAGGTAACACAGAAAGCTTTAGTACACTAAATCTATGAGAGGAGACCTGGAAGCAATGATATTAGGCAGTATCCACTCAAACGTCTTTTGCCCCTGAGACTCTGTGGAATACTGAACGTCAAATATCAATTGCCATATCCCTGGGAGTTGTACTGTGTTATCCCGTCACCGTGATACAAAGCGTGCCATGAAGAACCATCAAACAATGGTCATCTGGTTGGGCAGCCCATGGCTAGATTACTACTCTTCCAAAGTCATGATGTGGATGGTCGTAAAATCTAGTGAGGCCACATGACCAGGGTTGGCGGGGAGCTTGGTTTTTAACAATCTTTATCTACCGTCCTAAAATGGGGTCAGACACGTTACGAATGTTTGCCCTTGGTCATGAAGAAAGTTGTGGATGGATAAAAACAAAGTACTGCCTCAACTGGGAAAAACAAAAAACCCAGAGAACCTAGAACCTTAACTCTTCCCACTGGAGGCAAGTCGGGGACATGTTCACCCTCAGTGTAAAAATGACATGTTCTCTGGACTTTGTTTTTAATACTTACTACCATTATAAAAGCAATGCAAGAACTAGAAAGATATTTCTGCCTTGCTCTTTTCTCTCTTTCCTGCTACTAGAAAATAGGGGTCACTAAAAGAGCAAGACTTCAAGATAGGAAAAGGCAGCAAGGAGAAGCACATGAAGCAGAGCACTTTACAAGAAAATCAAGTCTCTCCAAAGAGTTCACAGTCCCTGGGCATGTACAGCTGGCTTTCTTCCCATGTGGCTTTGGGAGGCAAGGCTAGACTGATTTAGAGAAAAGCAAGTATGTGTAACTTCCACATGTACAAAAAACACAAGAATGAAAAGGAAAAGACAAGACACCAAAAATACTGGCAAATCATATCTCATAAAAGATTGATAACCAGAATAGATAAAAACTGTTACAATTTAAATAGACGAATGACCCAGGTTAAAAATAGGCAAAGAGCCCTGGCTCAGGGGATTGAGTGCCAGCCTGCAAACCAAATGGTCATCAGTTCGATTCCCAGTCAGGGCACACGCCAGGGTTGTAGGCCAGGTCCCCAGTGGGGCTGTGCGAGAGGCCACCACACACTGATGTTTCTCCCTTCCCTTTTCCTCTGTCTGGAAATAAATAAATAAAATCTTTTAAAAATTAAAAAAAATAGGCAAAGATTTTAAATAGACATTTTGCCTTAAAAAATATACAAATGGCTAATGATCATATTAAAAGTGCTCACCATCACTGGTCATCAGAGAACTGCAAATCACGACCATAATAAGATACTGCTGTGCATTCACTGGAATGGTTATAGAATTATGTAAATAAATACACATATGGGTCTGATGGTGTGATACATCCATATATGTGAGGACAGTGTTGTCAAGGGTGTGAAAAAACTGGGACGTGTATATATTGCTGGTTTCTGTAATGTAAAACGGTGCAACCACTTCTATATTCTACCTAAAAACAAAAACATATGTTCATACAGAGACTTCTGTGAGAACGTTCACAGCAATCCTATTCAAAGCAGCCTCGAACGGGAAACCTTCTAAGTGTGTATCAGCTGGTGAACGGATGCACAGAACATGGCACTTCCTTACAATGGAGTGCTATTCATCAAGTAAGGAACAAACTAGGATATGCACTAGGACACTGATGCACACCCAACATTTAAGCTAAGTAAAAGAAGCCAGATACAAAATGATATGTTATCCAATTCCATTTTTACGGAAGGCTCAGAAATGTACGTCTACGGAGACAGACAGCAGGCTAGTGGTGGCCAGGGACTGCAGGGAGCAGGGAGGTGGTGCAGACGGGGCCTCGGGATCGTCTGGGGGTGATGAGCTGTTTGACACTCAACAGAGGTGCTGGTGACAAGCCGTAAACATTTACTAACAAGTATTGAATTATACATTTAACATATGTACATAACTTATACCTCAGTGAAGTTGTTAAAAAAACCCTACAAGAATGACAAGCATCCTCTTTTCTTTTACACTTTAGCCAAAAATTATGGTGAAACTTCACATGAAGTTTTTTTATTCCTTTACTTATTCAAGCATATATAGAAAAATGAGCATGCCACCAAGCTAGGTTTGACTACCTGATGATTGGGCCTTTTCCAATGTACCTAGAGATTTGGCAGTGACCGGGCTATTTATTAGTTCACAGGCTTTTGAGTCAGGGACACAATAGGGCTGGAATTGGCCGAGTGGGAGAGTTCAAGGACTGCCACTGCCCTCCTCAGGGCCTCAGAAAGCACCATTTGACTAGGTACTGCTGTACCAGGCCACCAGCCACAGAGAAACAGTTCACCCAGTCCTTCTCGAGGGAGTCTGGCCCAGCAGCCTGCCTGACAAACAGCAGGTGCTCTGTACCCCAGCACCAGCTCTGGGATGCAATCCTAAACCTCAGTTCACTCCCTAATGAATTCCCATAACATCAACCGAGCCCATTCACAAGTACTAAAGTTATAAAAATTTACTATTAGACAAGAAGGCAAACTTATCCAAGCTCTATATATGTTCCAAATGTGCAAATTTTATTGCATGTAAAGGCACTTGTCTTAAATTTCTTTTGTTATTTTAATGCTCTTTAGCAATAAGGTAACAGCAAAAATAACTAATTTAAACTTTAAAAAATAGAAAATCCTGCAGGCAAGTAGGAAAAATTTGAGCTTTCTCCAACCAAGCCCCATGTATGTCTAAGAAATGTATTAATTTTTTTTCTTAAAGACAAAGTGTTGGGGCATTAACATGAGACTTTATGTTCTTAGGTTTTGTTAAATCTAAAACCATGGTTCTGAAGCTAAATCACATGAGAATAATGTACAGGGTTGTACACACACACCCTGTCTAATGCACTAGATGAATATCAAAGGGGTTTTCCAAAATCAGAAGGCACTTCAAATCCATATTCCATAAACTCGATACATTGGTGTGGGTGCCAGGAAAGGGAGGACTAATGGATTGACCATAAGGCCATTGAGGTTGAATTTCTGAGCTATCTGGTTTCTCATCTTTTCTGCTCAAATATAATCACTCTTGGTATTTTCAAACTGCACTCTTCAAACCAGCATCTCAAAGCATCTTGCCAATAAATATTAAGCCTATTGTTCCATCAGGAGGTAGACAAACACAAACACACATACACAAATCCTATTTATGCAGGAATGAGGAGAAAATCGGGCTTGAGAGAGTGAGTATTGGCTTTCCTTTCCATGAGATTTTAATCACCAATTTACTTAGAAAACATACTGCGCACTGATGTTTTGCAAATCACAGATGCATCCTGAATGCTTTCAAACTGCGACTTTTGTACCTTGAAAGAGCCTATTTTAAAGTTGTGACTCATTTATGGACCTGGAAATGCTGTACCTGTATATATGAATCAGACCCTGGAAGTATTTGTTCACAAAGTATTACATTGACATCAACCACAAGTTACAAATCCACTGACGAAATGCTTAGACTTTACTTAGCCACGGCTGAAACCTGAAGTGGTGAGAAATAATCCAAGTATTCAGTGCACTGTAATAAGCAAGACACCAGCAGGACGGTCCCTTAGCACTGCCATGCTTGCTTCAACACAGCTTTCACAACCACTGAAGAAACTTAGTCACAAGTAGCGTGTTTCAAATTAAAGTAGATCAAAAGGAAATAAAGTATCTCCGATGGTCAGGGCTTGAACGAGAGTAGGCCTCTTCGTGAGCCTCCTAAAATACATAATAAAATCATGGATGGTAAATCAAGAAAACTAGTGTTTGAAAGTGTAGCCGTTCATTTCCTATTCTCCTGCATTTGATCCTGTATAAATAATAAAAAATAAATAAAAGTAACAAATGAGACTTTCAGATCCCACCTATTTCTTCCTCCTTACGAAAATGGTTTCTATCATGTAAAAAAACAAAAACAAACTAAAACTTTTTTGCAGTAAGAAACTTGAAAATTAGAATCAGATCATTTAAGCATTCTAAACAATTTATCATATACTGAAACTTAAAGTCCAGCTTTATTTAAAATCATGCTCTAGCCCTGGCAGGTGTGGGTCAGTAGATTAAGCGCCAGCCAGTGAAGGGTCAGCCAATTCTATTACCAGTCAGGGCACATGCCTGGGTAGTGGGCCAGGTCCCCAGTAAGGGATATGTGAGAGGCAACCACACATTGATGTTTCTCTCCCTTTCTCCCTTCCTTCCTCTCTCTCTAGAAATAAATAAATAAAATCTTTAAAAAAATAAAATCACGGTCTATGTAGAGGAAGGCATAATGTATGATTTTAGAATAACAGATTTACATCTAGCCACAAAAAGGTGACCACGACAATGCTGACTTAATTTCCTAGACGCAAACAATGACCATTCTGTATTTGGTTGCACTGATTCTCAGGAATAAGAGTATTCATTTTACCTCAGTATGTGGGAAACTGAGATGCTCTTCAGGGCCCCTGTTCAATAGAAAGTGGAACCCCAAATCATGCACCCTCTGCAAATTGGTGCTACAAGGATAGAAACCTGTGTAGTTACAAAGTAGGATGCTCTCGCCTTTCAAGGGCTTTCCTTACCAACTTCCTCATAACACAGTATTAGTGTCACAAGACATAACCAATCCTTGTGTCACAGCAACTACTTCATATGAAATATATGAGGAATAAGGTTTTACTATAGGCTATGATTTGACTGTGATCGTTCATAATACTCTATGTTATAATAAAGTAAGTTTTAAGTGCATTTCAGAAACCATCGTCCAAGCAATTCTAAAAAGTGCACTGTCAAAGACTATTTGTGAGAGAATTAAAACAATAAGAAAAAGGTGAACTTGACTAATGGAAGAAATATAATTTTCAGAAACTGAGCAGTACATGCTAAAGACAATGGAAACACATTCATTCCTCAGGGTATCTTTGAGAATTAAAAAAAATAAACACCGAGTTTATTTTCATCTACCAGTTTTTAGTGATGAAAAAAATTACTCTTAATCCATTGAAAATGCAGTTTGCATGATTGGAGTCTATTCACCACAAGCTCCATTTGTCTCTTCCTCCAACTCTCCACTTTGAAAATGGCAAACCATTCTTAAGTCAATTTTAGAACAGTTTTTTCTCCTAACTAATGCATACTAGTTAATGCATACTTAAATGCTCTTAGAGATAAAACAGTGAGGTAAATAGAAACAGTAAGTTTATTTATTCCTGTCTCACCTCAATGAATCCTCTGGCAGTGACAGAAATAGCCCCCAGCATCTCGATCAGAGATTACTACGACAGCTGCTTCAGTGCTCGGGAACTGTGCCCCCACGGTCCTCCCTCCCTTCCTTCCCCCTTCTTCTTCTCCATCCCAAATTCACCCCCTCTTCCACATTAGGAAACTTGTAGGAAAAAAAGACTACATTAAACAAAAAACTGTATATTTTTTAAATTCCCAAACTGTGTAGAAAGCTATAATTCTTTTCTGTCACTGAAACTTCAGTAGTGACATATGAGTTTCCCAGAAGATGTGCCAAATAATGTCCTTTTACCCTCATGGTTATTCCCAACATACAGGGTTTTACAGGAAAAAAGAAAGAAAGAAAACGAAACACTTTTCTTTGTGTAACAGAGCACTGGCCCATGGTATCGAGTTCTGTGTTTTGCAAAACAGCTGCTAATCTTCTCCTGAAACAGTGGCCGGAGTACACACTTTGGGTTGAACTGGCCATCTTTACGGAACCAGTGAAGCCTCAAAAGGTATAAGTCCACATGGGATAGTTCCCAATTTTCAGGACCCCAAGCTCTTAGGTCCAGGCTTCTTTTAAGACATAAAAGTTCCTGATGTTTCTCCTGACACATTTGGTTAAATGCCTGGGCCTAGGTCCCCATGAACATGAGATCCCTTAACAGCATCAGGACACACTCCCAGGGCTGCTTCAGAGGAGGGTGCTCTTTCCAGGCCTGAAATCCACTGCCACACAGGGACAGACCAGAACCAGAGGGAGAAGGGACACTGTGGGCAGCCTCCTCCTGACAAATGTAGCCACAGAAATAATGCCACACACTTGGCACCCTGCTTTCTCCTGTCACTCACAAAGAGAGACAGAGACAGACAGAGAAACACACACACACACACACACACACACACACGGAGGTGTTTGTTATATATGGGTAAATCAGAGGTGTATTATCTGCCAGGGAAAGTAATACCTCGAGGAATAGATGCCTCCTGCAGGACACCCTCTTCATTAGAGGAGAACCTTCCCCAGAAACCTCTAGATGTGCTGTGCTCAGTAGAAGGCAAGGGATAAGTTTGCAAAACAAACTTCTGTAGAAAGCCATCTGCCTCTCTTTCAAAAGCTTTCTTTTAAAAATATTCTTAGACATTCTAATTAACTAAGAAGAAAATGTATATCAAGTGTGAATCCCTCTTTAACACGAAGAGAATGCTTGCTTGGATAGACCAAAGATGGAGCTGGTGGGGCTCATTCAAGTCCAAATTCCAAACCGAAGAAATTAGAGCTGCACGTTGCATGAAGTATGGCACACTTCATGGGAGGGAGGAAGGGAGGGAGGGAGGGAGGGAGGGAGGGAGGGAGGGCGGGAGTAAAGGAGAGAAGGAGGCAATTAAACTTCTAAGGAAGTACAAGATGCAGGTGACATCCTGTTTAAAATCGACTTGATGAAAAACAAAGGAAAAAATGTATATCTTTGTATTTTGCAAGTCACAACATGGAGATTATGTGCAGCAAAATGGGAAGTTTAATTTAAAAATGTGGAAAATCTATCACAATGCTGGCTAATGATTTTCTTTTCTTTTATACATTTGTAAAATTACAAAATGTTACTTTTGGAAGCAGAAGGCTTATCAGTCCATTTCATTCACAATGAAGAAACAAAGGCAAGAAGAAGTTAGCTGACTGGCCAGAGGTCACTCAGCCTTTAAACTGTACACCTGGGACTGAACCCCAGTGTCCTACTCCAAAGTCTGGTCTCCTTCCTTCCCCACCCCTCACGATCTGCTCCCTTTTATTTAGCTGCTGGCTACACTCTCCTGCTTGATAAGGAATGGGGAATTTTCCCTTTGCCATGTCTTCTCTACAGAAACAGGAGTGATAGGCCCCATAACAACGTGAGCGCGGTGCAAAGCACACAGGCTCTGGGCGGCCGAGGAGGTTAGGCGCAGCTTGCCTTCGGCTTTCTGTATTTAGTGATGATGGGTTATGACAGCTAGGAGGAGCTGTTTTTGTAAAGAAAATAAAAGGCATGTGCACAATTTTGAGGCTATTTTATTTAATTGGCCCTTGAGAAGCAGACGCCCTAGGGACCACCATACAGATGTCCATGTTATAAGTGAGGACTAAAGAGCCAACTGTATACTTTCTACACAAATCTACAACTTGTCACTGTGGGCCTCCCTGAGGGGTGGTCTGAGTGTGGGGCATGGAACACTGATTTCAGTATCTCAATGTATTTTCTGAACCATTCGACTGGTCCATGGGGAGCCTGTGTTACTGTCCTGCCGTAATGGTAGAAGCCTGGATGACGGTCTGTGAATTGAAAGGGCAAAAAGAGTTCTCAACAGTTAATATGTGAACATTTACTTACTTTTCTATTTTCAACTCCGCAGGCCTGCTCTCTGCAGTGTTTGACTCCCTGCAGCCGGCCCACAGACCTCATGTTTTACTCCCTCAGAACGCGCACTTCCAGATTCCTGCAGGTTGGTGAAAGGCACTACCAGAGAAAAACTAGGCGGCATCCAACTGCTTTTATGCAGTATTTGAACCTGCCCGCACATTTAAAGTTGTGTCATTATCCCCACTTACAGAGGGGGTGATGTCTAGAGTTCCCAAGGCTTTGGGGCTGCGGGGTGTTCGTTCTTACTGGAAATACAGTTGCTTTTTGACTTTTTCACCACCGCTGGTATAGAATTCTCCTTTCTCGAGTTAGGTAAGTCAGTGACTGACTGGTTGTCAACTGGCTTCCTGGTTTCCTGGCTTCCTTACTATTAATGGTCCAGCATTCTTGTTCTTATGATGCCTGAGGGCTCACCAGGAGGCCCCAACCCAGTGGCTGTGTTCAGGTTCTTGTCACAACACAAGAAAGGATTCCAGAGAGAGATACTGAGATTCAGCAAAGCACAGCAGATTTATTAAAGTGACAGTCCCCACTCAAGGAGGAGGGGAACGTGGGCCAACTCAGAAAGGCAGTCACATTGATGGGGTCCGGGTGGAGTTTTCGTCAGCTGGGGGAAGGAGAGAGGGCAGCTGGGAGGGTCATGGTCTCTGACACTGGGGAGTGGTCAGTCTAAATGGCAGCTCAAATCAGCCCCTCCCCTCAGGATGGTGGCTTGGTGATCTGGAGGGCAGAGCAGCTTCAAAACTTCGAAGTAGGTAAGTCTGGCTGAGACTGGTTTTTGTGTGTCTCAACTATTATTTTTACTCCCAGAAATTGAGAGGGGCACAGCAAGGAGACAGGTGTATAGTCACAGGTCACATCCTAAGTTTCTAAACTGGAAAGAGAGGGGCAGGTAGAACCTGGGACCTCTGTTCCCTGTGCCAACCTTTCCAGCCCCACCTGTAGGTTTGCACTTTTTCATTTGTTTTTTTTGTTTTTATTTTAAAATGACTACATTTTATGGGGGTCTAGGGAGGGAAATGAGGTCGGTGTGCTTGTTGACTCTGCCTGCTTTTATTCCAAAATTCTGTAATAGTTTTTAATATTATGTATCTGAACCTTTTTTTTTTTTAGTACTTCTCTACTAACTATGGCATTTGAACAATTAAAGTTTTCCTTTTAAAGAAAGGTAGACTCCTTATGGTAATGCTTTGTTTCCTAGCAATCACAGTATTTGGAGGCTTATGATATTTTCTCAAGGAGACACACCTATGACGTTTGAAGAATAAATGTAGAAGGTTTTAGTTGATATACCTCTTTAGTTTATGAAGATTATCTTACTTAAAAGCTACACATAACAACATAGCAATGTAAGTAAAAGTATGAGCAAATAGTCAAAGTTATCTAAACACAGAAGTAACGGTCCTAAAACAGAAGCAAAAAAAAAAAAAAAAAAAAACCCAGAAGAAAAGTGAACCTTCGGGGAAACAAAAAATATACAAAGAGAAAAAAATTATCATGAACATCTCCAGAGAAATAAAATAGCACATCTATGAAAGGAAAGCATGAGACAACTTTTCAAAGATGAACCTTCAGGGATCAAAAATAAGATACTGAAAAATAATACCGAGTGGAGAAGAAATAAATTCCCAATAGAAAAGATAAAATTAAGTTTATCTCCCATCTATAGAGCAAAAACAGAGATGGAAAACCATGCAGAAAGAAAATAAGAAAATTAAAGAACTAATAAAGGAGGGCCAACATCCACACACCAAAATGCAGGACTGAAAAGTATTAAATAATTCAATAAAATAAGTTTTCCAGGAACTCAAGGACAGTTCCAAGATCGACAGGCCCACCACACTCCCAGTGCATTGGGCCAAAGTGGATTCACACCAAGACACATCCCTGTGCAATTTTAGAGCGTCCATCCTAGCAGATTCCAGGAGAGAAGAAATCAGAACTGAGAACAGCATGAGATTCCTTGACTCTGGATACCAGAGGAAAAGGATGTTGTCAATGCTCTGAGGGAAAGTGATTCCTAATCTAGAGTTTCTTATCCAGCCCAGTTATCAATTAGCATCAGAGAAGAATAAAGACTTGCCATAAATGTCTCAAAAACTAATCTCTTACTCACTACCTTTTCTTAGAAGCTGCTGGAAGATGTATTCTGCCAAAACAAAGGAATACATATAAAGAAAGAAGGAGAATCAGGGTTCAAGAAAAAAGGGTTTTCAACATAAAAAAGACAAATGAAATCCCCAATATTATGGAGAAGCAGGTTAAAAAGTTCCAAGAAACATTTATTCAAGGTTAAATTGATAGGCTGCCTAATATACATGAACCCAGTATAAGAATATTGAGATCTGGGAGAATTTAGAGATGATTTAGTATAAAATAGATATAAAAAAGTAATCAAGTAAAAAAAGGAAAATTAGCAAATAAAATGAGGCAATTATTAATTCTAGAGAAAATATAAAGATACAGGAAAGGCAAAATGATTGGTACATACTATATTGTCCAACAATTAATGTAGTTTACATAGTCATCATAATATAAACATAGAATGTAGATTACTGGCATTTATATAACTTACTGAGGAGAGAGAAATTACTTTTGGGGAGAGCAGAGACATAAAAGGGTGAGTACCTATAAATGAAAGAAAACTAAAACCCCAACTTCCATAAAAATGTAGGTGAAAAATCTAGATGTAGCAATATAAGCAGTATCACTTAGAAATATGAAAACTAATCACCAAAGAAATGGCTAAAATAATTTAAAGTGATCACTTCTGGAAAGTAGAAATGGGGGAGGGGTGTTGTGGGTTTGCTCTTTTTGCAAAAATTCTCATAGATGTTTTTCTTTATTAAACTGTGTATGTGTGTGTATAAAACTTGGACTTTGAAAAACTAAATTAAAAAACCTTATCACTACAAAGACCAGCATCTTCATATTCTAAAGTGCTATAAATTTTTCTGTGCTTCCTGTCTATTGTTAACTTCAACTTGACTTCTCTTAATCAAGGTCACATCAGATCTACCACACTCAGGACAGAGCTCCTTCCCTTTACATAACAAATCTATTTTTGTTTGTGAAACAGAAAGGTTAACATCACTGATGCTATAACTGATTAATTCAGACTCGCTGAGCCACTCACCCAGAATGCATGCCTAGTTGTAGCACACCATAGGTCTTCAGACACAAAACAAAGACACACTGCCACTCCTCACTAACTGTTGAGAGTTCAAGTAAACAAATATCATCCCTACAGGCCCGGTATTGGTGATCACATGACCACTATTATAGACAGGCAGTACAGTCAACGAACCACTCTGAGATACTCCTTTACTTCTAGACACCCTGCGGCACCTCTTTGCCCTCAGATCCCTGCCTGGACAGTAATCAACGCTGTAACCAACGAAGCACCACAATGATTCGGTAGAACCACTCAACAATCATTTCTGCCAGAAGTCTCTTCTTCAATTTGTAGGTCTCCAAATTTTGACACGGATTATACAGGCATCCCTCTACTGAAAACTGATCAAATCTTTTTTAAAATACATAATCATCAAGGCACTACTGGATGCAGAAATCTTAAGAAAAGTTTTGTCACAATCATTTAAAAGAAGCCCATTGGAGAATCCAAAATTCTCAACGGTGAGTCACTATGGGCATCTAATCAAAAATGTGTTCTTTCTCCCACCTTCAAGGACACCACATGGTAAATTATGTTCTCAGGAAAAGAAACAAACTTACCTTTCACAAGCTCGGACAGTCCATGCGGCAATTATCCATAATGAAATACTAAAAACCAAGAGTACAGTTCCTGGGCATATAGTCATTAAAGTCTTCATAACAAAACGTGTATTGAAGTTTATCTTATTAAGTGCTCCAATGCTTCTAGAGGAGGCATCAGTGAAAAGTTTGCTATGTAAAAGCATGACTCTGGCAATCAGATAGAGTCTTAAGAACATTGGTATAGATAAAATAATATCCACATCAGCGGTGGTTGTGGATGGGGCATAGGAGAAGGCAAGCCGGGCCGTCCATGTGAACGTATAATTCCCAGGTATGGGATGAATAGCACACACCAGTATTTCCAAGCAGATGAAGAAAATACGCTCATAAGTCATGGCTATTCTCCAGTCATCTGCTCCATTGTCCACCATGAACAACTGAAAAAATAAAGTAGAAAATCAGCTTCAGTATGGCATGAATGGTCCACAAGTGTCAGTGCAGATTTCAAAAATACACAACAGATGACTTTTAGCAATCATGGCAAGCTAGAGGTTATAACTTTAAATGCTAGCCAGGTACACTATTTTTAGAAAATGGTATTGGCACAAAGGGAGACTTTCATTTTGTGACAATTAAAATGGAAAACTTGGTACACAGGAGCTGAAATTAGTTTGGAGTCCACGCCCCTGGACAATCCTGTAAGTAACATCATTTTAGAAGAAGGGGGCCTGGGTCTGTCAGTAGAGCACCCGCCTTAGATGAAGTCAGATGAACTTGCCTGTAGACAGATTGTTCTCCTCTTTAAGGGTTTGGATCTAAAAGCCCTTACACAATTCTAACTGCATTTTCAGTGAAATCTATTTATGGAGCCTCTGCAATCAGTTAAACCCTATAACGCAACTACACATGAGCGTTCTTACAGGAATCTTATTCTTGGCTTCGGAGAGAATCACAGGAGACCACAGACAAAAGTGGCAGAAGCATTTCTTCCAGTAGCCTCACACTGCTGTATCTTGTCTCTTTCGCGCTCCCTTAGCCTCCCCTTGGGTTATTTGTTTTCGATCTTTCTTTAATATATTTCTTTTTCCCATTTCTGTCATTCCTCACCACACAATGAAAGAAAAAAAGAAAGAAAAAGGAGACTGATGGATAGATGAATAGATAGTATTGTATTTTGCTATGTATAATGCCCAAAATTTTGAGGGGTAAATAGGATGTACATTATACATGGTAGTACCTGAAATACCTTGTATCTGTTCTTGTGTTTTGTAATTATTTGTTATGTGAAATTTCTTTTACTATAATATATTCAAAAATAAATGCTAAAATTCCTTTATAATACAAAAGGTATTTAAATATAAATGAATAAATACTTGAATTAAAAATTGAAATGAAAGATTTTTTTTCCTGAAAGTTTGGGCCAAAAATGTAGGTGTGCATTATTCATGGCAAAATAGATAGACAGGAGGGAGGGAGGGAGTAAAAGGCACGGAAAAGAGCATTTTCTGTCTTCCCTGCCTTCTCAGTAAATAAGTCCACCCTGCTCTGGGAATCCACAAACAACCAGAAGCATTTGAAAATGTGTGGTGACATTTCTGACTGCCACAGTGACTTGTGGGGGCTACTGGCATTTAGAGCCAGGAAGCCGCGGGTGCCAACCATGCTGCCGTTCTGGGAGTCCCACGCGCAAGGAAGACCTGTTTGCCCAGAATGCCAGCAGCGCTCCCCCCACTAAGAAAGATGACATATTCTTTGCCTTCTGGTAAGTGATATTCTGTCAGTGATCTCAGTTGGGCAAAGTGACCTCTGTAGACCCTCTGTCTAACCATGTAGAAAAATTACCTGGCAGATATTCTTTTTTCCTGAAAGACCAGAAACATGCAATCATTAGTACAAAACTACTTTATTGTCTCCCTATTAATCTGTTTAAGCATAAAACACTAGTTGTTCTGTTGAAATGTCCTGTTTACTTATTTCTCAGTGAACGGGATCCTCTTAGTAGGCCCTGGTTCTGCAGGAAATGGTGAGAGCTGAAATTCCCCAAAGAGATAAATGCCATCATTATCACAGAAAGTGATGCCATTATTAGCCACTTGAATGAAACATTAAGCGAAGCAAATCTGTTTTATTTTCTTCTCCAAAGACAGCTGTATGTACCAAAAAGTGTTACACCTTTAAACATTTGTTTATCTATGACATATATGTAGATATTTGTTTGGGGTTTTCTATGTATGTTACATATGTATGTATTCATATACTCTACATTATATACTTTTTTTAAAGGATTTTATTTATTTTATTTGTTTTAGAGACAGGAAAGAAGGGGGAAAAGAGGGAGAGAAACATCAATATGCAATTACCTCTTCTGCGGCCTTTACTGGGAACCTGGTCTGCAATCCAGGCATGTGTCCTAACTAGGAATCGAACCTGCAACCCTTTGGTTCGCAGGCTGGCACTAAATCCACCAAGCTGCACTAGCCAGGGCCCTATGATATTCTCTCTATGCACAACTAAAGTTAAATGGATATTGTTCATTTGAATATTGTCTGTACAAATTTTTCCCAGTGTGATTAAGAGCGGCAGTGACAGTGCCCATTGAAGTCTTGAGCTTTGCATTGTAAATAAAGGTAGGGATAGGCGTATAGTATACAGTGCTCATGGTTTTATGTGCTGCTCCAGATAAAGTCCAGAAATGATAAGCTATGTGATTCAGCATCAGCAAATCTCCGAGTGCCTCCTCAGCATACAGATGCTACTTTTTTCTCACCTGAGACTCCCCCTTCTTATTGAATTTTCCCTAAGAAATGGTGAGGTGTAGCCTGGAGAAAGCCAAGTGAGTCAAACAGGACTTGACCAAGTCTCTCTGGCTGGAGATATGGTAGCTCCAACACTACTTTGGTCCCCGGTCCCCACAGGTAAGACCTTGAAACCTAATGGTCATGAGGTAAGACCCCACTGGTCATATGTGGCATCACTAAGCTGGCTAGAGCAAGGAAGACAGAGAAGCTTGGTTTTGTTCCTAGATCCCATGGGCTGCGATCACTAGAGACATCTCTTCCATCTCAGGCATGGGTTTGAGAGGCTGATTCTACCTTGGAAAACTGGGTCCCAGGAAAGAAAGGCTAAGTGAGGCTCCTTAAGAACAGCAGAGTCATCAGGGTACGGTGAGGGGCAGAGGGCTTGTGCAAAGAAAGGCCTTAGAGATTAGTATAATGCAATCAGACACAGTAACGCTGAGATGGTAGCTCCTATATGTCCATAATCAGACTGCTTAGGGTCATACTAAAATAACAGGTATCCAGTATTTTGGTTTATTTTCTATAAATCTCTCAGTGTCTGCCACACCCAAACCCTCGGTCTGAGGTGTTCTTTACACGTAGGTCACGCATAACTGTAGAACTGTCCATAGCTGATTGGGTACAAAACAAGTCAACTGCAAAAGTTGGCCAATAGCCTTTTAGGCAGGATAGCATGAGAGTTTGGGGAACTCATTCACCATCCTGGATGATCCACTGCTGAACCCACAGGATCCTGCAGGGAACTCATAGAGGATCTCTGGGGAAAATATATATATGTATACTGCAGAGAGAGAGAGAGAGATGCGTAAGAGATGAAGTTGAGAAGCAAAGACCAAACAACTAAATCATGATAATAGTCCGTTTAAAACACAGGAAGGAGCGGCCCCAGAGTTCCTGAGGGTCACAAAGGCTGCCATCCATTCAGAGCTCCTGCCGCACCCAGTTCTCAGGTGGCCTGGCCTTTCTCTCTTCCCTGATGGTCTGACAATGAACTCCCATCTCCTAGGGCAAGCAGAGCACAGCATTCTTCTCTGCACCTTAAATCAGGCCACACATGATGGTGTCATTAGTGACTAGTAAATAGGGTCTTTATTTTTTTCCTTGTTATCTTCCACAGCCCTTAACTATTCAGGGACACTGAGCAGTCAAGACTCCTGACATTTCACTTCCAAGTATACAAGTATCATGACCTCCCAAGTCAATCTAGGGCCAAACTATGAAAAGGATGCCCCGAACGCCATTTGTGTGATCTAGGGATGTAGTCCGGTTCCCCCTATTTTCTCCTTGACACATACAAACACACAGTTCTACCAATTGTCTTCAGCTTAAAAAAAAAATACTTTAGTAGCTTATCCAAAACCACTTCAGGGGTTTTCTGTGTTTTAGTTAGTTAGTTAGTTAGTTAGTTAGTTTGTTTGTTTGTTTTGAGGGGGATGTATATTCATCAGCTATGTAATATCTGCATTTTTACCTTGCTTTTATATTGCTATTATATTTTCACTTTCTTTTTCTCCAGCCTGGACTAACTAACTGCCCATGGATATCCCTGGTAATTACATTTATTTGCACAAATGGAGGTCCCCACCTGGAAGCCACAGAATGCTTTGCTCTACATGCTGGAGACAGGTACACACTTTCTGAAACCCCAGTTTAATCAGTGTACCAGTCAGGCCAGGGACACTGCCCTTCTGTGAGCAGATCACTCCCTCTCACTGAACACTGCTTCTCCTTTGCAATTAATGATTCAGGAAACCGTCTCTCATGGTTCTGGTATTTATTATTTCCTATGATTCAGTGGGATATCCTGTGATAACACCTAATCAGGAGTCGGAGAGTAACCTGCATCAAAATGATGGTCACAATCTTCAGTTTCAGACCGAGTCATTGGTTATGAAAGTAGTCTGATAAACTGTGGGTGCCAGATGGGATTCCGACCTGACCCTGCATTGGAAAAACTGTCACCCACAGGTCCTCTGTGCATGGCAATAGTGCTGGTGATGACAGTGACAGCAGTTCAGCAGCCACATAGAGATGCTGCATCTTTCATGCTAAGCCCCTCCTAACTGGATGGTAAAGCAAGCCAGAGAACATCTTTGCAGGCCAAGACAAGAGTGAATAGCTACTAGCTATTCACAGGAGGAAGAGCATAGGGCTTCCTGTCCCAGCATGTTTCACCTGGCTGTGAGACCATATCACTATGTTGGATATTTTCAGCACCTCTAAAAAATTTTTGTGCTATTTTTTCCATAATTAATACCCTCTTCTAATCCTCAAGTCTAAATGATTGTGGGTATTAGCACATTTATCCAGCATCCTGGAGTAGTTAGAAGAAACCTCATTTTGCACCTGAGAAAACAGGGCTGATATTAATTAAATAACTTGCTCAAAGTCACACAGGTAATTAAGAGACAGAGGTATTCTGCAAACCCAGGTCTGGTTCTTCTGATTCCAAAGTCCACCTTCTTAAATGCTAGTCCATACATATGAACTCTCTCTATACCAGCGACTTTTACCTCAGACCTTTCAGTCAGGCGCACAGCGCTGACATATAATTCTTGGGCTCCGCAACACAGAACTTTGTAATTATATTCACAATCTCTTATTCTCAACTCCAGAATCTATAATGAACACTAAAAATTTTTAAGTTTGGTAACAATTCTCTTCTGGTAGCAAACTCTAAACTAAACTGACACGGGCCTCTTTAAAATCTGAATATTTACATGTTTCACTGAAAAAAATATTGTTTGATTAAGAAATGTTGTCCAGACACTCTTTAACATGGGGAGTTTTATGGTGTACACTGTAAATGCTCCCATTGCTTTTTTAAATTCTGAAAAAAAAAAAAAATCCGAATGGTGAATTTCCAAATAGATTCGGCTCCAAAGATTTGGAAAAGAAAATACAGGCCTATCCATTCCATTAGGGTCAATCTACTCAAGGAGAGAATGATCTGCCACCATTATCAGCCTTGAGTTCTTCTAGTTCAGTAAATCCTACACGAGCCAACATGCTACCATCACTGGGAGCCTTTAAAAGCCCTAATACCCAGGCTTTACCCCAGACCCACCTTAGCCAGAACTGCTCAGGGAGGGATGTAGGCGTCATCAATCATTTCTGAAACTTGCCAGCTATTTTGTGCATACCTATCTGAGAACTTTGGCCCTAACTGAAAAGCCTTAGAAAACAAAAAAATGGTATTTTCTAATAATCTTTTATTACGTAATTTTTAGGCTGTTGTGTAGTATTTTGGTTTAAAACTTTACCATCATAAACAACACCGAGGGGGTAGTATGTGCCTACATGGAACTTTGAGCATCTCTTTCATTATTTTCTTAGGATAAATTCCAGAATTAGAATTATAAAATGCTGAGCCATAGTGCCATAAGTTGCTGGGTCATGGTTATCACAAATGCTGAGTCACGGTGCATCAAAAATGCTGTTATGACTCCCTGAAAATGCTGAATCATGGCTATCTAAAATGCTGAGCCATAGTTTTCCAAAAGTGCTGAGTCGTGGCTTTCTAAAAATGCTGAGTCATGGCTGTCTAAAATTGCTGAGTTGTGGCTCCATGAATGGCTGAGTCATGGTTATCCAAAATAAGCCTTGGCCAACAGGATGCTGCAAAAGTGATGGCATGCGAACCTGTCTCAAGCGGCCTCTCAGCTTCTGCTCTGGAGCTCTTAGGACCTGGACACCAGCCCCGACAATCTCGCTAGTGGCACGTGGTCCACCTGACCATGACCACCAGTCTCCAGGAGTGTCAGTGAGGCTAAATGAGTCCATATAGCCCCAGTTCAGTCACAGGGTGACTGCAGGTTCGAGTGACCCTGAGTGATGTGAGCAGAACTTCTCAGCAGAATGCAGCCCAAACGGCCGAGCCACAGAATGATGAGCACGTGGAAGGAATAAAATGATCCCCCCTTTGCATTACTAACTTTTGAATCAGTGTTTTGTAGAACAATAGATAACTGGTACCTATGATCTTTGAAAGCTGAATGTTTTCATCTCTCTCACCATTCAAGTGAATAAAACCAGACAATTTAAGAATAAGAAACCAACTAAAAAGACCCATTGAGAAAGCCTTTTGCAGTTACTGAACATGTCTCCACCATGAGAGGGAGGTTCTTCAGAGCTGATCAGCAGGGCACGCTCTCTTCTTAATTTCTATCTTTTTCTTAGAGGGGCCAGTGATACAAAACCAAATTGACAGGTCACCCTACAGGCATTTCCTCACAGACAGAGGACATATGTGAGGTCACACCTGTGCCTTACACTGCTTGATAACACATGAAGTGAAAAGAAATCTCCTGTTAGTGTTTTTCTTTGGAATTTGATTTACAACAATAATAGTTCCACGATAATAAACTTGAATTTGAGGAGTGGTCATGCGGGTAGAGTGAAAATAAAATAAAACATGGGGAGAAAATCTTGCCCATTAAGGTATGGTGAGCTCAGACCACTGAGGGGGGGTGTGGGCATCAGGAGAGAAAGCTGAACTTACTTGAAAAAAGAGTAATAACACATGGACGCGGTGTCGGAAGAGGTATCCACATGCTGGATGGATGAGGGTCTTGTCCTGGGGGGAGGGAAAGGGGGTTCCTATGCTTTAAAAGGCTTACAATTTTTCCTAGCCAGATTTCTGAAAGCAGCAGAAAATCACTTTCTTATTATGAAAACTTTGCCAACTGAATATAAATATAGTGCAATTACTATATTTTTGGCAGTGGGTGAGGCACTTACACACATTGTCTCAATTTCACAACAATTTTAGCATGGGAGAAATATTGTCACTATTTTAGAGATAAGGAAGCTGGGGTTCAGGGAAGTTGGGTAGCTTGCCAAGGTAGCAGCTACCAAGGCATCTTGGTAATAAGCTTAAATAGAAAGCATGAGATGAAAGCAAGTCCAATAAGAAGCAAGTATTCTCAGAGAATTAAATCACAATGGTTGGCAGAGCGGATTTCCACTATGGTAAGATTCTATGTCCTTTGCTCTTTCAGAGCGAGGAAAGTCATTTCCCCACCATTTTAGATAATGGCAAATTCCCATTCCAGGTGAATTTTCTGCAGTTCATAGTTACTACTCGTGCTGTTATTCAAACGCTGCCATCAATGTTACTTTGCAAGGACAGGGACTTGAGGACAAAATTACTACTCTTTTCTGGTATCTCAAGGAGATGGAAAACTAGCAGAATCTCTCAGAGACATGGCAACATTTTAACAAATTAAGTTATGACAACATAATGGCGTTAGGTGTACCTTCAACACAACTTTTCATCTACAGACCTTAAGGTGTTTGACAGATGCTAGTCGATAATAAAAGCCATATTTTCTAGTTTCTAGTAAAGAAATAGATAATCAATAAGGCAGCCCAAGCTGACTCCAGTTCAGTCTCACCATTTTGAAGATCACACTGGCGTGAAGGATTTCAGTAACACATATGAGAGACGGTATAGATATAATGGCAGAAGGCTTTAAAGTTTACATCAGTGAATATTTACTGAGTACTGGATAACTCTGAAGAAATGTGACCACCAAATCTCTTAAGATGTTTATATGCAAAGAACATGGCTCTCAAACTAGTTTCTTTAAGAGGCTACATATACGTCCCCAAATTGTGTTCTCAGGGCCTGTTACAAGTCATGTAAGAAAAATAGTATTGTTTAAATCTGTATTTCCTTTTCTACTAGAAATGGTATTACCCAGTTTGTCTACCTTCTTCACCAAACTTGGCTCTGAATGACTTGGCAAAAATCAAATCCGCTCCCAAAGGGGCAAAGGATTGATAACACTTCAGATAATTGAAAGCTGTGCTGCAGATTCTGAGCACAGTCCCAAGACAGGCTTTCCTAACAGCACTGCGGGCCAGGGCAACAGAAATGCAGCGTAACTAACTACTTTCCCAGGTAATTGGTAATGAAACGCCAGTTGAGAGTATGATTCTCATACATTGCCTGGAAGCAGACTCCTCCCATCACTCAGGGCGCACTGCTCCTCTGACCTCACTCTTCTTTCTTCCCAGGGTCCCTGTGTGGTCCCTTCTGCTCACTTCCCTAACCAGGCTGGTTCTCTCTCTGCGGTCCCATCACTTCAACCACTGCCTCACTGGCTTCCTCGGCAGCCCCACCCACCCCCTGCACCTTCTACTGGGCCTGCCCAGGTAACCTCCACCTGGGACCCGATGCCCAGGCTGCTTCAGGTGGATGGGGGCTACCACATGCCCATACCTCAGGCTCAGCTGAACCCTTGTCATGACCTATGACCTTTCCCTTGTCCTCCACAGCACCTGCCCCAAATAACCATCTTACTCCTCAAGGGCCACCTTTGTTCCTCATTTTCTCAGTATACTTCCTCCCCAATATCAGAAAGATTCTCCTTTTCATACTATAGCTACAAGTTTACTTCTATCTCACCCTTTTCTCCTTATTTCCCTTCTCTTTTGCCTTACCTAAAGCAAATTACACCAAAATCTGATTCTCCTGTAGTGAGAGACTCTTTGTTTGCTTGTTTTTCAATGAGAGTTGGCATGCAATATTACTCTGTATTAGTTGCAGATGTCCAACACAGTGGTGAGACAATCATGTATTTTACAGAGTGTTCCCCCCAATATTTTACATACCCACCTGGCCCCACACACAGTTATTACAATGTTACTGACTATATTCCCCATGCTGTAATTTACGCCTCTGTGACTTTTCTGTAAGCACCAGTTAGTGCTTATTAATCCCCTCACCTTTTTCACCCAGCCCCCGATGCCCCTTCCCTTGGACAACCAACAATCTGTTCTCTGTATCTGTGAGCTGTTTCTGTTTGGTTTTTGTTTAGTTTCTCTCTTCCTCTTCCTCTCAGCAGACTGTACAAGCAAGTTCATCTCTACAGTTCACTAGGAACAGAGGACCCTGCTCCCCCCGCCCCCCCCCCGCCTCTCCATCTGCCCCAGGTGGTCTTCTTTTCTGCGTTCCCTTTCATCTCCCAACACCATGATATACTGTTTGCCCCCGCCACTCCACCAGCACTGCTCTTACAGAGGTTGTTCAAAGATGCCTTAATTACGAAGTCACTCCTGGCAGCTTAATTTTCATTTTACTTGATCTGATATTAATCACTCCTTCCTCCCTAAAAAAGATGTCTTCTTTGGGGTTGTGTGACGTATTGCTTTTTTCATCTGCCACCCCTCTGAAGGATCCCTCTCAGTTTCCCTAAAACCCATTCTCCTCCCCAGCCAAGCGCCCCTGCTCTGCTGAGGTCCATCTCTGACTCCACTCTCCGTACTCTCCTGAGTAAGGAGAGTACTCATATACATATACATACATACATATACATATACATATACATATACATACACATACACATACACATATACGTATACATAGCGACCTCTCCCTGCCTTCCGTCTCCACTATCACATTCCTCCTACTGGAAGCTATCCTCCATCCTCTAAGGACCTTTTCTCAAATGTAAGTTATGTAATCCCATCACTGTCAAGATGAAAACCATTCGGAGGCTCCCATTCCACAACCCAGTGGTGCCTCACTGCCTGTCACTCCTCTTACATCTCCCTCTGGTTGAAGGCTCTGGAACGCACCACCCTCATCATGCTTCTGCATGTTAGTATGTATGCTCCAGTGGACTAGAACATCTTTCTACATAGCAAATTCTCATTCCTTTAAAACAAAACTCTGCAGTCACCTCCTTTAGGACACTGTCCCCGCCACAGCCAAATCTGACAACTCCCTCCTTTGTTCTACCAAGGTCCCCACATGTGCCTCCTATAGATGCTGTCACAGAGGACAATGAGGACTTCTTTGTGAGTCTGTCACCCCCGCTGGACTGGAAGGCTCCTTGGGGACAGGAACCATGTCTACCTAGTAAAGGTAAATGCTTGTAAAATGAACAGCCTTCTTATTTCTCATTTACTATTTACTCCCTGAACCCCTGGATGGGCCCTAATGTTAACTAAATATGCACACGGAAGGAGAGAAGGCCGATGCACAACACAAGTGCGATGAATCTATGACATTTTTCAAATCTGTAGGGAACACATCCTACTAAACACTAAGTCACTGCAGCAGCACAATTTTGCGGTTGCCCAGGAAGTCCAGAGAACATTCTTCTTTGGTACCTTCCCCAGAAAAATGTTCTGTTACATAGCTATTTCATACTATCAGGGATGTAAATCAGCACCTGAAATAATTGTAATTTTGGTTTTGTTTTACCATAGCATATACATATTTTCATGCAAAAATTTAAAAAAAATATTTCTTCTACTCTCCACATAACCCCCACTCTTAATTGCCGCTTATGCCTTTGTTTATTCATTAATTTACCAAATACCCAGTGTACTGAATAGTCGCTGTGTGGCAGGCACTGTGCCACATATGAGGCATGATAGGATTTACAGCTGAGGAAGGACTGGCCTCATGAAACTCACTTTCACCAGGAGAGAAGACAAAGTCAAGAGAGCAGACCTAAAGCGATTTAATAAAGTGATTATGTCTGTGGACACTGCTATGAAGGAGACAAACAAAAGGTAAATAGCGTACAATAAACCAGAGGTGGCAGCACATGTGGTCATCAGGGAAAATATCTGGAGAAGGACCATTTAAGGCAAGACCTGGACAGGTCTCCTGAGACAAGCCAGTCATAGAAAGAGCCAGGAGAAGAACACTTTAAGTAGAGAGATAGCACACATAAAGGCCATGGGCATTAGAAAAGCTCACATGCTAATGAAATTAAACACACACATACACTAGAATGCTTGAAACTTACTGATCAAGGGGCAGAATGAAGGAGATGAGTCTGAAGAGGCAGATAGGGGCAAAGCGTTCAGGACCTTGTTGGCAATGGTATCAAGACAAGATTTCATGCCTTGGCCACATGGCTCAGTTGGTTGGAGTGTTGTCTCGTGCACCAAAAGGCTGTCAGTTCAGTTCCTGGTCAGGGCACATGCCTGGGTTGTGGGCTCAGCCCCTGCTTGAGGCGCACATGGGAGGCAACCTACTGATGCTTCTCTCACACTGACGTTTCTCTCTCTCTCCCCACCTCCCTTCCTCTCTCTAAAAATCGATCAAAACGTGTCCTTGGGTGAAGATATTTTTAAAAACAAACTGGATTTCTTTCCACATGCTTCAGGAACCCACTGAAGGACATTAGGCAGAGAAACACATCATCTGATTTATAGTTTACAGGTCTCATCCTTATTGCTATGGGTAACACACAAGGGAGGGCATAAGTTAGGAAGTTTTACTGCATTCAACTGGTTGTGGTTCATATCCTCATGACCTGGACCAGGGGGTAGGGATTGCCATGGAAATGGAAAGAGGGCATACACTTCAGATATAATTTGCAGATCTCACTTGATTTTTCTGACGGGCTGAATGTGAAAGTGATGAGATAAGAAGAACCACATGTAGCTGAGTTTCTACTCTGAAACACACAGCGAACGGCCGTGCCACTCCCTGAGTAGTGAGTCGGCAGTGGGGGAGGGGTGGGGAGAGAGGAAGACAAAGGCTCCTTTTGGCCTCTGTCATTGGAGTATAGATGCCAAGTCAGCAGTGGTGTACATAAGCACTGAGAGGACAAGTCTGAACTACTGAAATAAATTCGGAAGGCATCAGTATTCAGGTAGTTTCACAAGATCCAAAAAAAATGGACAAGTCCTGGGGAACCCCAAATGTGGAGCGCTGCTGGGAAGTCAAGGCACTCTGTGAAGTAGCAAGAAAAGAGAGTGCTGTCCTGGTCAAGGGTGAGGGCTGTCAACCCCAAGTATAAGATGATATTTACTCAACTTAGAGATATTCTGCATAGAAATGAAAATACTTTAAACATCACAGGAATTAAAAACTGATTTCAAGTATTAAAATATAATTATAAAAATACTCCAATTATATTCCATATGATCAAAATAATATATATATGTTTTAAGCTGACTTCGGGGGGTAGAATAATCAGAATGACAGATATTATTACATCTCTATATTCATTTTTCACTTTGATGTTGCTAAGAAAGATTTTTAGGGTGAAAGCATGACAGTTCGTTTAATATACTTTAATTCTAGAGCTGTGGTTAATGGCCTTTGCAAAAGGACTAAAGTAACTTGCATGGATAACAAAGAATATGCCCTCGGAATAAGAAGGTCTGTCCAGAAAGCATCCATCCATGTACTATGAAAAATAGAGACATTTATTCAAGAAGATACAAGATAAAAGAAATATTGTACAATATTTCTTGACCATGACACCTCAGTCCCCTTTGAAGTAGGCACCTCAGGACCTCACACAGTTCTCCCAATTACCATCAGCTGCCCTGTTGTACTTTCTTGAACCTCACCAATGCTCTGAAATCTCTTCCCTTTCAAAGGTGATTTTACTTTTGGGAAAGACCAGAAGTTTCAGGGAACCAAATCTGGGCTGTAGAGGGGCTGAGTCACTGGAGTGATTTGATATTTCACAAAAAAACTCTGCATGAGATGTGATGCGTGAGCGGGCACGTTGTTGTGATAAAGCTGCCAATCACCAGTTGCCCAGAGCTACAGCCTTCTGAATCATCTGAACAGTTTCCATGGAGGAATGTTCAAGTTTAATGCAAAACTTGATGCAGATTCATTGTTTTACTTGCTCAGTCATTTTGAATGCGATGGTCACACAGTATATGTACTCATTCAAGGGTGTCTACCATCCCCACTGACTAGGACAATGAAGTCATTGTTCACTCATGTGCATTCCAGTCCACTCTCCTTGGCTGCCAGGTTACATCAATGTCACACAAACCATTCTCATTATATTAACAACAGCTGGACTTTTTCCAGATAAATGTCATATATCTCATCGCAACTGGAACGTTCCGGTGTAAACATTTTAGACTGGCTCAGATGCCCAAAACATACTTCAAACTCATTGTCCGAGTTGAATGGGCAGTGAGAGTCATTAGCAGGAAGAGGGTATGGATTTAGTGGGAGAGTACTGCCACATGATCAGGTAGCCTGCTGGTGTGGGAATCTATGCTCAACCAGCTTGGGAGAGGGAAAAGCTCAGCGGCAAAAGTCCCAGGTGCCTTCTGCACTTGCTTTTTCTCCTCTGTGAGGATGCAAGCTGTCTGGCATACAGGTGGCCAATAGACATGTAAAAAGATGCTCAGTGTCACTAATCACCCGAGAAATGTAAATTAAAACCACAATGAACTATCTTCTCACATCTATCATAATGGCTGTCATCAACAAACAACATGTTAGCAAGAATGTGAAGAAAAGGGACCCTCTCTGCACTGTAAGTGGTACTGTAAATTTATGTAGTTACTATGGAAGAGAATGGACTTTCCTCTAAAAATTAAAAATAGAACTGACTTATAACCCAGCCATTCCACTTCAGGATACTTATCCAAAGAAACCCAAAACACTAATTTGAAAAGATTTATGCACCCTTACATTTATTGCAGCACTATTTACAATTGTCAAGATATGGAAGCAACCTAAGTGCCTATCCAGGACAAAGAAGATGTGATACACATATACAATGGAATACTACTCAGCAATAAAAAAGAATGGATTCTTACCATGTGTGACAACATAGATGGACCTGGAGGGCATTATGCTAAGTGAAATAAGTCAGACACAGAAAAACAAATACCATATGATTTCACTTATATGTGAAATCTGAAGAATGAAATAAACAAACAAAATAGAAACAGACTCACAGATGCAGAGAACAATCTGATGCTGCTCAGATGGGAGGAGGTTTAGGTGAAAAAGATGAAGGGATTAAGAAGTACAGATTGGCAGTTAGAGAATAGTCACAGGATATAAAGTGCAGCATAGGGAAAACAGTCAATAATATTGTAATAACTATGGATGGGGCCAGGTGGGCCCTACACTTATCAGGGGGCCAGTTCATAAACTACATAGGTGTTTAACCATTATGCTGTATACTTGTAACTAATATAAAATAATATTGAAAATAAACTGTAATTAAAAATAAAAATACATACTAAATATAATTTTAGTCATGCACTGATCAAGAAAGTAAGTGTAGGTAGAATAGCTAGGAAAACTAAAAAAAAAGAGTAATAAGGAAGAAATTATTAAATCAATAATTGAAATCATGTGGTACTGACACATAAAAGAACTGTAATGCCATAGCATAAATTCCAACAGACCAAATACACTGGGAATTTCATAGTATTATAAAGGTAGACAATCAAATCAGTGGGGAAACATGGTTTATGGAAAAATAACTTGGGGACAATTAAGTAGTCATCTGGAAAAACATAGAATGGAAGTGATGTTTCACACCAATACATCCAGAAAAATTCTAGGTCAGTGAAAGATTTAGATATGGAAATGAAACAATCAACAATTTGGAGAAATCATATAAAAATTATTTTATAAGTTTACAAAAAGGAAGACCTTCTAACTCTGACAAAACCCCAGGGCCTTAAAAGGTTATAGTGATACATTTGACTACATTAAACTCTTGTTTTCTGCACCTGGACAAATCTACAAACAGAGCAAAAAGACAAACACCAAACCTTGAAGAAAATGTTCACGACTGAAAGCATTGAAGACTAATTTCTCTAATATATCAAAGTTCTTACAAATCCGTAAGAAAGCAATGAGCAGCCCACCAGAAAAATAAGCAAAGGACACGAATAGCAATTAATGGAAAAGGAACTAAAAGTGGCTCTTGAAAACAGCTCAACCTCAAACATGAGGAAAGTGAGATCCATTTCTTTGACCTGTAATATTGAAGAAAACCTAAAAGTTTTATAACACACTATACTAGCGAAGGCATGGAAAAAAAGGTAGTCTCATATATTATAGGTAGAAGTGTAAATCCCTACAATTTACTATGTTATAAACACATATTCCCTTTGACCATGCAGTTCCATTCCCTTACAGGAAATTTGTCTTATTGATATATTTGCACATGTAAAAGTAAACACATGCAATCATTTGTTACAGCATTGCTTGTGTATTAGCAAAAGACTAGGAGCAATTTAACTATTCACAAATAGGGAAAGAGGTTAAACAAATTAGGGACACTTACAAAATGACCATTAAAAAAGGATGAAAAATATTTTATGTACTATTAAAGAAAGTAGTCTAGTAAGTGAGTTTAAAAAAAAAACTGTATGCCAGTACCTGTTTACTTTTGTTAAGTGGAAGAGAAGATATTTGTATTTGTACATGTATAAAATATCTGTGAAAGATCCCTGGCTGGTGTGGCTCAGTGGATTGAGTACTTGCCTGCAAACCAAAGGGTCGCCAGTTCAAGGGTTCCCAGTCAGGGCACATGCCTGGGGTGCATGAGAGGCAACCACACACTGATGTTTCTCTCCCTTTCTCCTTCCCTTCCCCTCTGTCTAAAAGTAAATAAAATCTTAAAAATATAGATATAGATATATATCTGTGAAAGAATATTCTAGAAATTAGTGACAAGTGTTGCTTAGGGGAGGTGAACTGAGTGTCTTTGGATCAGAACGAAAAGAAGACTTTAACATATGATCTTTAATACTTTTTAATTTTGAAACCACGTGTATAAATAAATATAACAATAAATATAAGATAAAATGATTACAAAAAAGAGGAACAAAAAATGAGAATGAATGAGGTCATCAGACATTCACATGCATCCCCCAAAATAGACTACATAGACAAAACGACAAAACTAGAAATAGCTGGCATTCATAAAGCCTACAGGACCAAACACTCGGAATCCAATTTATACCTAAAATATTCTGCTTACTAAGGCAAAACTTTGAACCGTTACATTACGTAACTGTTTCAACATAATGAGCAAAAATAAGTAAGATTTCTTGGTTAACCTTTAAACTAAATATTCAATAAAATGGAGCTCTTTTTTTTTTCATTTAGTTGTTGAATGCTTGTATTTGTAAAGTCCTGTGGATACAAATATTAAAACAACCCCTTGATGTTTGACGAAGAAGGTGAATACATAAGTGAGTGTTCACAGTGCCTGTGGAAATTGCCACAGAGGAGTCGAGAGGACACTGAGGAGATAGAGAAGGGGTCAGGGAGGCGCCATGACCCTTGGAATGGGATGCCCCTCCCTTCCACTGCGGTTGCCCGGACTCTTGACCTAACTCAGGACTAGGAACTTCCACATTGAACTCTAGGTTAATTGGCGGAAAAGGTCTAAAATAAAACACACAGAAATGTGTTCATCCCAAAAAAGGCCCTTTCCTTATAAATCAGCTTTGGAATGAAATACAGTAAAAAAAAAAAGCCACTAAAGAGGCAGGCCAAATTATGAGGTTTTTCTTAATTAAGGCATTGCTAAGACTCAACAAAAATGTCAGCCCATGATTGCCTGCCACAGACTAGGTTAAAGGACAGAAGAAGGGAGACTTTTCAATGGTCTCACAGGAATTTCCTCTAAGACAATTCGTGAAGAACTAGGGCGTGGAAAAGACAGAAAAGCTGTTCAGAATTCATATTGACTGTCCATTCCTGAGCAAAACTGGGAGGGACCCAGCAAAACCAATTGTTCATCATCCCCTCACCACAGACCCTGTAGCCTCTCCTGGCTTTCGGGGCTCCAGCGGCCCTGTGCGCTCAGGTTTCTGTGTGCAAGGAGGAGGACTTCAAAACTAGTCCAGGAAAGCATCAATCACTGAACAGCTAACCGTTCCAGGGGTGAAGAAATCTAAATATCCACTACTTGGGGAAGGGGTTAAACAAATTACAGATATCCACAAATTGATCATTAGAAAAAGATGAGGAAAATTATTATTTACTATTAAAGAAAGTAGTATAGTAAGGAACTGAGTTAAACATACAAACATGCTATAGGCCACTACTCATGTAGTTCTGATAAGAGGGAGACATATGTGAAAGCATTTGTATTTGTGCATAAAATAATTCTCAAGTACTATTCTAGAAGTTAACGATAAGTGCTCCTTAGGGGAGGAGAACAGATTGGCTGGGGTTCAGAAATGAAAAAGAGACTTTTAATTATATAATCTTTAATACTTTTTAATTTTGGAGCCATGGGAATAAATAAATGTTAATAAATAATAAAAGGGAAATTGAGGGGAAGTCACCACGTGGTATCCATGATGTAGCCTTCCCTGACCCCTTCTTCTGCAGAGAAAAGAACTGGCCTGGAATGCACAAAACCAAGGCTTGGATTCCAGATATTCTAACTTGTTACATGACCTTGAGAGGTTATTTAAACTTCATGGACCTTATTTCCATCGTCTATAAAATGGAGATGACATCTGCTGTCTCTGAAAGTTCATTGTAATGATGAACACCTACCATGTGCTGTGGACAGCACAGTTAACTGGCTAACCCAATGCCATTCCCATCCCTCTTCTCTCTTGCAGGAATATCCGCTTTCCCAGACTCTTTTGCAGGTATGTGTAGCCATGGACTGCAGTTCAGACTGGAAGTCACAAGCAAAAGGTTATTGGAGAACTAATTAGATGGCTTTTGCTTTTTTGGATAAAAATGACATCTGGCTAGAACAACCCTCTTTCTTCCCTTCCTCTGAGCCTAAACAGAGGCAATGCCTGGGTCTGCAGCAGCCAGCTATGTTATGGCCATAAGAAAAAGTCCAAAAGAATCGCAGTAATGCTGGCATTATACCTTAAGCCACTGAGCTAGCAACAACCACTTACGTGATTTGTTTAAGCCTCTATTAGTTGGGTATCTGTTAATCTGAGCAGCTAAAAGTATTCTTACATTTAACTTAATGTTAAAGTGCTAAGTCAAGGTTTATAAAAAATAAAGAATAAATATTAACTTTGACATTTCAAGGGAACAATCTAAAACAGGTCACTCTTAAATATTTTAAAACACAATAACCATTGGGTGGGGTGGAGTTATCTATGGGTGGGTGGTGTTTGTTCATCTCTCTTAAATATCAACCACCTGCTCAGAATATAATGTAGTATGAGTCACAGGAAACACACACACACACACACACACACACACACACACATTTTGGAGTCAGAGAAACTTGGATTTAATTTTTGGCTTGACCACTTACTAGCTAAGTGGATTGGGGCAACATTCTTAATCCCTCTCAACATCAGTTTGTCATCTACAAACAAATTAAAATAATGTCACCCTTGTATGATTATTATGAGGCAGCCACCCACTCTGCTGACCCTAGTAAAAATGACCCCATGAATAAGTAATAATAAGTAATAAGTAATAACATGGGTCCTCAGGAGGGGCAAGTACATGAATTAAATATTAACTTGTGATATGAAAGTGAGAAAATTAGTCATGGAAAAGGAGAAAGGGAAATTGGTAAGGAAAGATAAATTAGAACAAAGTCAGAATTAAAAAGAGCTCTAGAAACTTTGCCCTATTTTTGAAAGAATTCTAATCATTTCCTGAAAACTATGAGTTTTTGAAATTCTCTTCTTGTGACTTAGACAAGAGCTTTGTCTAAAGACAAAAATCTAGAATTGTCTAATTCTACGTAACATCATAAATTCATGCCCTGCAGATCTTAAAACTGATTTAGAACCCCAACTCCCTCTCATGTGGCTTCTCAAATACCTTCTGCTGTCCCACTCAGGCATTTTGGACATGCTGGTGTGTTATCAGTTAATTATTCTCACACTGCACTTTATGTAACTTGCCTCAAGGATGACAGCTGGTGGGGCAAGATTAGGGGGTGGAGGGATGGAGCAAAAAGGAAAAAGGACTCATGGACAGGGAGCACAGTGTGGTGATTGCTGTGGGGAGGGGAGTATAAAGGGACTAATTGGTATTGGGAAAAATGCAATAACAATGAAATAATAAATAAATAAAAATTACTTTTTAACTTCTCCAGAAAGATAGACTAATTCTTCTGCCCTTTAGGTTCTCTCAGCAGAAGTGATATCACAGAAAGCAACATGGTTCATGGCTAAGAACTTGTACTGTAGGATTTAAAATCAGGCAGATCTTTAGAACAAATTTTGCGGAAATTTGTATGGAACCAAAACAACCCTGAATAGCTTCAGCAGTCTTGAGTAAGAAGAACAGAGTTGGGGGGATCACAATACCTGATATCAAACTATACTACAAGACTACTGTAATCAAAAGAGTCTGGTACTGGCATAAGAACAGACATATAGATCAATGGAACAGAAAAGAGAGCCCAGATATGAACCCAAGTCTTTATGGTCAATTAATATTTGACAAAAGAGGCAAGAGCATACAAAGGAGGGAAGACAGTCTCTTCAATAAATGGTGTTGGGAGAACTGGACTGGTACATGCAAAAATATGAAATTAGAGCACCAACTTACACCATATACCAGAATAAACTCAAAATGGATAATGGACTTAAACATTAGTCATGATACCATAAAAATCCTAGAGAAAATACAGGCAGTAAAATTTTGGATATCTCACACAGCAAAATTTTTGCCCATATATCTCCTAGGGCAAGGGAAATAAAAGAAAAAAAATAAACAAATGGAACTACGTCAAATTAATAGCTTCTGCACAGCTAAAGAAAAACCATCATCAAAATGAAAAGGGAACTGACTATATGGGAGAACATATTTTCCAGGGATACACCAAACAAGGGTTTAATCTCCAAAATACATGTATAAAGAATTTATACAACTCAACACCAGGAAGACAAATCATCCAATTAAAAATGGGCAAAAGACCCAAAGAGATACTTGTCTAAGAAGGACAAACAGTCCATAGATGGACAAAAAAAAAGTTCAACATCATGAGCCATCAGGGAGATGCCAATTAAAACCACAATGAGATGTCACCTCACACCAGTCAGAATGGCCATCATTAATAAATCAACAAACAACAAGTGCTGGCAAGGGTTTGGAGAAAATGGAACCCTAGTGCACTGTTGGTGGGACTGCAGACTGGTGCAGCCACTGTGGAAAACAGTATGGAATTTCCTCAAAAAAACTGAAAATGAAACTGCCTTTTTGACCCAGCAATTCCACTGCTGGGAATATACCGAAAGAAACCCAAGATGCCAATTCAAAAGAATTTATGCGCCCTTATGTTCATAGCAGCACAATTTACAATAGCCAAGATTGGGAAACAGCCTAACTGTCCATCAGCAGATGAGTGGATAGAAAAACTGTGGCACATTTACACAATGGAATACTACGTAGCAGAAAGAAAAAGGAACTCCTACCCTTCGCCACAGCATGAATGGAACTGGAGAGCATTAATAAGCCAGGTGGTGAAAGACAAATACCATATGATCTCACTTATAAGAGGAATCTAATGAACAAAATAAACTAATGAGCAAAATAGAACCAGAGGCATAGAATCATGGGACAGACTGACAGTTATAACAGGGAAAGAAACAAGGGGGTCTGATCAAAAGAAAGTGAAGGGATTAGTCCAGAACATTTATGAAGGACCCATGGACATGGACAACAGTAAGGGAACTGGTTATGGAAGTGGGAGGTGGGCTGGGTGCAGAGGGGCAAAGGGGCAAAATGTGGGACAACTGTAATAGCATAAACAATAAAATATTTAAAAAGAAAAAATAAAAATAAAATCAGGCAGATCTAGATTCCACTCTGACATCCACTACTGACTACATCTGTGACCTCAGAAATATCACCTAACCTTTCTAAGGCTCAGTTTAATCATTTGCTAAAGCTCTGATTAGAGTATTTCTCTCACAGGAATGAAAAACAACTGAATGACATAGTGCTCAACAAGTGTTTCTTTCATAATCATTAATTTCAGTCTTGTGTCAACAGTTAGCTTCCAACGAAAATACTCTTACCTAACTGAGGGTAGAACAGAAAGAGATGGCCAAGATATAACAGCACTGACGATAGCTATTTGAAAGGATGAAAATGAAGACTAGAGAAAATGTGAAATAAGCAAAATCCCATCATGGTCAGTTTTTTAATAATTTTTCACTAAGATGCTGATGTTAACTGTCTATAAATTCTGGTAAGCATCCTCAAGCAGTTTTGGGGAACAAATGGATAAATTCCTAGAAACATCCTCTCTTCCAAGACAAAATAAAAAAGAAACAAAAAATCTGTACACACTGAGAATGACCAACAAATTTGAATGAGTAATCAGAAAAACTCCCACAAACAAAAGTCCTGCACAAGAAGGATTTGCAGGTGGATTTTACCAGACATTCCCAGAAGAACAAACACCTATCCCTCCCATGCTATTTGAAAAGATTCAAGAGGAGGGAAGGCTCCCAAGCTCATCTTAGAAAGCCAGCATTATCCTGATTCAAAAACTAGACAAAGACATTATAAAATTAGAAAATTATAGGCCAATATCCATATTGAATATACATGCAAAAGTATTCAATGAAATATTGGCAAACTGAATTCAGCAATACACTAAAAAGATCACATACCATGATCAAGTGGGATTTATTCCATGGATGCAAGGTTGGATAAATATCCACAAATCAATTAACATAATATACCACACAAACAAAATGAAGGATAAAAATCACATGGCAATACCAATAGATGCAGAAAACTCGTTGACAAAATCTAGCATGCATTTATAATAAAAAAAACTCTCAGCAAGGTGGGAATAGAAGGATGATATCTCAACATAATAAAGGCTATACATGAAAAACCCACAGCTAACATTAAACACAATGGGAAAAAGATAAAATTGTTTTCCTTAAGAACAGGAACAAGACACAGATATATTCTTTCACCACTCTTATTCAACATATTGTTGAAAGTTCTAGCCACAGCAATCAGACAAGAAAAAAAAGATAAAATTCATTAAATTGGAAAAGAATATGTAAAGCTGTTGTTATTTGTCAATGACATGATACTGTATATAGAGAACCCTGAAAATTTTACCAAAAAACACTAGAACTGATCAATGAATTCAGTAAAGTAGGATACAAAATATAGATTCAGAAATTGGTTGCATTTTTATATACCAATAATAAACCATCAGAAAGAGAAATGTTTTAATCTCATTTATAATTGCATCAAAAAATAAAATACCTAAGAATAAATTCAATCAAAAAGGTAAAAGACCTATGCTCAAAAATTATAAGACACTGAAAAAATAAACTGAACAAGATACAAATAAATGGAAGCACATACCATGCTCATGGACAGGAAGAATTAACATCATTAAAATGTCCATACTACTCAAGCATTCTATATATTCAATGCAATCCCTATCAAAATAGCAATGGCATTCTTCACAAAACTAGAATAATCCAAAAACATATGTGGAACCACAAAAGACCTGGAATAACTACAGCAATCTTGAGAATCAAAATTAAAGGTATCACACTATCTGACACTACAAGGCTATAGCAATCAAAACTGTATGGTACTGGCATACATACAGACATATAGACAATAGAACAGAAATCCCCAAATTAAACCCATGTCTATACAATCAATTAATAAAAGACAAAGGAAGCAAGAACATGAAGACAGTCTAGTCAATAAATGTTTTTGGAAAAACCAAACACATATATGCAAACAAAATGAAATTAGACCACCTTCTTACACAATATGCAAAAAATAAACTAAAAAAGGGATTAAAGACAAATATGACTTGAAATCATAAAACTCAAAATCATTTCAGAAGAAAATATAGGCAGTACTCTTTCTGACATTCCTCTTAGTAATTTTTTCTGATCTATCTCCTCAGGCAAGGGAAACAAAAGCAAAAATAAACAGGTAGTATTCCATTAATCTAAAAAGTTTTTGCAAAGCTGAGGAAAACATCAACAAAACAAAAAAGCAACCTACTAAATGGAAGAATATATCTTCCAATAATATATGTGATAAGGGGTCAATATCCAAAATTTATAAAGAACTCATATAACCCAACACCAAAGAAACCCCAAACAATCCAATTAAAAAATGGGCAGAAGACCTAAATAGACACTTCTCCAAAGAGGACATACAGAGGACCAACAGACATATAAAAAAAGCTCAACATCACTAAGCATCAGAGAAATGAAAGTTAAAACCACAATGAGATATCTCCTCACACCTGTCAGAATGGATATCATCAATAAATCAATGAATGACAAGTGTTGGCAAAGATGTGGAGAAAAAAGAACCCTCATATATAAGGACCATAGATGACAAATCCATAACTAACATTACACTCAATCTGGAAAAGCTAAAACATTTGCTTTAAAATGCACTGTTGGTGGAACTGCAAACTGACATAGACACTATGGAAAATAGTATACAAGTTTCTCAAAAAATTAAAAATAAAACTACCTTATGACCCAATACTTCCACTCTGGGTATGTATCTGAAGAAACCCAAAACACTAATTCAAAAATATATACAGGTAGACCCCTCCCAAACCTAAAACTATCTTCTAGAAATGGACCCCTTGTAGCATAGGTTTACCTTGGTAGGTGAAGTTCTAGGAACCCATCTGTATCAGTGTATGAACTGGTGTTGTTGTGAGAGGCTGTGTTTGGCCTCAGTGAATTATTTTGAAGAGTCTTTCAATGTGTTTGCCCATTTCATAATGGGTGATTTACAGTTGCACCTGCCTACATTTTTGAGCAGTGGAAAAAACTTGATATGTGCATTGCATCGAATGGAGAGTACTTTGAAGGTGATTGAAGTTTAAACATCTAAAAATAAATACACAATTTTTTTATAAATAAATTCTGGTTTTTTGGGTCCCCCCCATATACACTGTGATTTCAGTGCGATATTATTATTATAGCCAAAGATATGGAAGAAACCCAAGTGCCCATCAATATATGGGTGGATAAAGAAGTACTACATACATTCAATGATTACTGAACCATAAAAAAGAAATCCTATCAGTTGTGACAATATGGATGAGCCTAGAGAGTATTATGCTAAATGAAATAAGCCAGACAAAGAAAGACAAATACCTTATGATTTGCTTATATGTGGGATCTAAAGAATAAAAGAAATAAACAGCAAAATGGAAAAGATTCATAGACGCAGAAAAGAAACATGGTTGACAGATGGGAGGAAGCATGAAAAGCTGGGTGAAAAAGTGAAGGGATTAAGTACAAATTGGTGGTTACAAAGTAGGCGCAGGGATTCCAAGGACAGCACAGGGAATATAGTCAATAATACTGTAATAACTATATAGGGTATCAGGTAGGTACTTGAATTATCAGGGGGAATCACTTCATAAATTACATAACTGTTTAAGCATTGTGCTATATACCTAAAACTAATATAAACTAATACTGGATGTGAACTATAATTAGAAAATAGAAATTGAGGGAGGCAGGGGGGGTTGAGGTGGAAGAGGGTATAAGGGGGATAAATAGTAAAAAAAAATAGAAAAAAAATCAATAAAAATTAAACAGTTAAAAAAAAAGAGCTAGCTAAAACCAGTTCACATTTTTTAAATCTCATATGCCCTTGTAACAGTCCAATGAATGAAGAGGCAATGGAAGGAATTTGGTTGTAGTCACATTGTAAATGTACTGAAAAACCTGAAGCTGAAGTTCAGGTCCTCTAGCATTCACAGTATTTGATGGGGGCATCAGGTCTAACTGAAAAGTTGGATGCAGATCAAATATTTATAAAGCAAATAACCACTTACCCATTAATTTACATTATTATTTCTAAAATGTCACATCTTTCCTCCCTGATGATCTTAGATGACAGTAGCTCCTTGGACTTCCTGCTTCTCTGGCAGAAGCAAATACTTACATAAACTTGCACATTTGCATTTAATGCCCTGGGGTAAAAGAAATAGACTCCTTCCTAGTTTAGGCTTTCTCCAAGTTAGATATCGTCTTCAACCTGAACAGTTTTTTGAAACTTTGGTTGTACAGAACCACAACTTTCATATATTACTTGAGACGAAACTTGAAAGCTGTTTTAAAGTGTGTTTAACTCACCACATGTTAATAGGGCAGTCATGGCTCTACCTGTTACATGTATGATTTCATATAAACCACACAACCACTCAGAAAGGTAGACACTGATTGGTCCCCTATCTTAGGAATGAGGAAACTGAGACTTGGGGAGTAAGAAACAAGTTGGAGTTACATGGTACTAAAGCATGGGGTCACACATAAGCCCAGGCAATCCAGCTGTAGAACCTGTGGCCACAGTAAGTTTACTGCTGCTCATTAATATTGAGCCAGTTACAAAACAATTTTAGGAAGAGCACAGAAACAATACTAGCAATGACATCAAATGGACTCATGTAATATTGACAAGTTGGTTCTCTAGAGCCCTAGCATTCAGCAATGGGGAAGAAAACAGAACACTGAAGTAAGAGAACCATTACACTCAGTAAATTAGTTCTAGTAGAGCAGCTGTACTTCCTACTATCGGCAAAGAGAATAGACTCATAACACACAACACATAACCACACACACTCTCTACAAAGCAGGCACAAGGTCCAAAAACACCCAACAGTCTTAACTCATTTCGTGAAAGACCTAACAGTCTTCTACATGTCAACCACTGAAACGACATCACTTATTACAACGCAAGGGAAAATCTTCTGTTTTGAGTAATGGCGCTGACTTTAACCAAGGCTCCATGAGATTTCCTTGATCCTCTTTTTGAAGAAGATATACGCAGTAGCATATAGAATCATTGTGCCTATACCTAAATTTTAGAAATATTTCTATCTAGATTGTTAAGATAAAAATTGGTGTAGAATAAATGGATTATAATATTCAAAGGTCTAAGGGTCAGTCTAAAAGTCTACGCACACATAAAATATCTTTCAGGGTGAAAAGGTAAGAGACATTTTCAGGGACAAAGTGAGTAGTAGAAATGAATTTTTAAGGACATGCTGCAAGTTGAAGAAAAACAGAACCTAGAAGGAAGGAGCTGGAGAAGCAAAGGAACAAGTGAGCATGCTAGGAAGTCTCTGTATCAACTGACTGTAAATAATTGTAATTATCAACCTCATCATAATGACTCACCTGGGTGAGGTTGGAAAAGCAAGACATAAAGAAAATGCTGGGCATCAATAACATAGATGAAGGGAGGGAGATTAAACGAAGGCCTCCAAGGGTCGTTATATTATGTGGAAGAATGATAGAAAGTCTAACTTCAGACACCATTAAATACATATATTTGGTAACAAGAGTAACCACTAAAAAAAGGGAATCAAATTGTATAACCTTTAAGTTGTCAGAGGAAAAATAGTGAGTTTTTTAAAATCCTCACATCATTCAACACAAGGAAAGACAGAAGCAAAGAAAAAACATTATGAACTCAAAATAAATGTCAGAAATAGGTATAAGAAGAACAGTTGCTATAACTAATGTAAATGAACTAGACTATACACCCAAAATATAATGTAGTGTGAAAAGATGCAAGTTGTAAAATAATAGATACAGGAGAGCATCTACGAGAAATTTAAAGAATTACAAATACTGCATAGACTGTTTATAAATGCATTTATATTTGGTGACCACATAAAAGCATGAACTGGAAGGGCACACACATTTCTGAATGGCAGAGGCCTCTGCAGACTGAAGGAGAAAATGAGACTTGGAACAAAATGAAGAGTATTTCAACTTTGGCTGTAACATTCTTTTTCGCCTATAAATAAATTGATAAATAAAATCTTGGCAGGGGGAATGTGAAACAAAACCTCTACTGCTGACAGGCAAGAAGCTGGAGAGCCTTTGGGAACAAATACTTCTGAAAAGTCATGGGTTCTAGACCCAGAGTCTCCCTCACAGCCGAGGGCTGGGGGCTTTCTTCTTCTTCTTTCCTCTTTCATGGGCAACAAAAAGCTCTGTAGGAGCTGAACCCAGTGCAGAAGCTGTGAAAAGAAAGTCACCAGAATGACTTCATAAACTCACCTAGTCCGAGTCCGGGCAACTGGGAACATAGCCCAGAAGCATGTGATACAGAAGCCGGTAGTCTAAGTACGAACCACAGGAAGAAATTTTTTTAGTTGTTTTAATGTTTTTTTCTTTTAAGGAAAACTTTTTTTTATCTAGTTATTTTTCAAGTACAGTTTTCTGCTTAATGGTTTTTTATTTTGCTAAGCCTTCAAAGTCAGTTAGAGCATCACGAAACACATTAAACCTAGTCTAATGACAGTCAAGGTTAAGCAAAAATGCACTAACTCCCTTTTAAAAACACTTTACCTGACTATGTTGTGGCTCCCATGAGTTGCTATGTTAATGGTTACTTTTCTGCTTTTAAAAACATGACAGAATAGATACGAAGTACACATCTGTCCCAACTAGCCAAGCCTGAATTAACTGTAAGGAAGTCCTAATCATGAGGACTAGCTCTGAACACACCTGTGGTAAGTCAGGGCTAGTACTGATGACTTTTAATAAAGCCTGTCGATTTATATTCTTTGAATTCAAATTAGATGAATATCCTTCCTCACTATTGCATTAAAGAAGAAATAATCAGAGGGGCCATGATGAAGTTTGCTTTTTTCCAGAACCCACGCTAGGTCCATCTCTCCACCCTAATCCTATGGTAATGGCACATGTCCAGAAAGTATTCCAAGACCACCGAATGATACAACATGAAACTACTGTGTCCTGAAGGTAGGACATGGAAAATAAGGAAGGTAGAAGGTATGTTTGTTTATTTGCCAGGTGGGAGGGACTTTGGGGAGGGGGGTGGGAGGGACTTTGGGAGGGAGCTGGGTGAAAAGGTGAAGGGATTAAGAAGTACAAGTTGACCATTATAAAAACAGTCACAGGGATGTAAAGTACAGCATAGGAAACGGTCAATAAAATTGTACTAACTATGTATGGTGCCAGGTGGGCACTAAACATATGGGGTGGATCACTTTGTAAGTTATCTAAATGTCTAATCACTATGCTGTACCCATGAAATTAATATAATACTGTACGTCACTGTCATTTAAAAACATAAAAATATTTTTTAAAGGGAAGGTAGAAAGTAAAACTTCACATAGTTCTTAAGGAAGGTTGTTGATCAAAAAGAACCACCAACCTTGTTGACAACTCAGTGGGGGTAAGTAAGGAGTGGAATCTGTAGCAAACAAATTTGCCTTTCTGCTGAGAGGCAGAAAGAACGTCTTCGCCGTCATGTTAGTGATGCAGCTCTTTACCTTACGCACAGCAACACCTGTCCCTCCTTTCACTCCTGAGGTTTATGTTAGTGATGCAGAGGTTTAGGATGAGAGAAGGAAATCTCACTCCATCTTTCAGATGGCAGGAATTCTTAAGTTCCTTATTTCTACTGAACACACTAAATTCAAAACTCAGGCTCCTGCCAAAACAGGATACTGAGGGTATATGAATGTTAAATTGGTAATATACAAAAATCTGTGGGAAAATAAATAAAATCAGTGGACTGCATTGCTACCATCCAAAATTTGTAGAGGTGATAGACTGGATAGTCTTATAAATACAATTTCAATCAAATTCAATGCAGCCAATGTTTTGAGCCTACACCACAGGCCAGCCTTTAGAGGAGAAGCAGGATTGAGGGAACAGCCCATGACGTCAAGGGCCCCACCCCCCAGTGCAGGGGAGAAAAGACTGCACAGATCAGGGGTTAGAATTCCACTAAAAGGGCTCCGCTACTCCCGAGCATTGTGAGCTCAGGCAACTCACTTAACTTCTCCATGCTTCACATTCCTCAATATGATAAACGTATCTACTACACTAAGTTATTATATGATTACAAGGTAATCCAAGCATGGCCCTTTCCACGTGGAACACAGAAGGGTAAACGAACATTGCCCACATGCACCATCATCTTGACTTGGGAGAGTATCGTTAGTACAAGATGCTAATAAAGAAGGAACACAAGTAGGTCAGCCTGTGGGATCAAGAAAAGCCTGCCAGAGAAGGAAACCTGAGCAGGGTCCAAAGGCAGATGGATGAAAGCGTATACATTCCAGGTAACAGGTGCAGCACATACAGAGGCACAGAAAGCTGAGAGAAGGACATAGCGTTGGCTCCCCGAACAGTTTAGGATGGTTCCAATGGTGTGTTTGTGTGTGTGTGTGTGTGTGTGTGTACAGGGGGTGGGTGCTGTTAATAATTAATGAGATGAAGGAATGGGCAAGATCAGATCACAAAGAATCTTACAGGCCCCAAGGAGGAATCTGGCTCTTCTTTCCAATATCCACTGTATGTATTAAAGGTGCGCCTCCTGAATGACATACATCAGCTACACACATCAAAACAGAGAAGCATTTTTAAATTTCAAATATGAAATGGAACAAGAAAACAATGTGAGTTTTTAGTGTCCAGGTCTGGAGGGAGAAAGAGAGAGAGAAAAAAGGGAGGGGAGGAATGAAGAAAAGAAAAAAGGAAGAGGAACGGAGAAAGCAAACACGTGCAGGCAGGGAGAAGAGCGAGAAGTCTGGGGGCCTGGCAGTCCATTACACTTCCCTGTATCCGCAGACTCGCCAAGTTCAACAATGGAGGGGTCAATGCATCTGCACACCTGCACTATTACAAGGTAGAGCATTTCACCATACCAAAGTCATTCCCGGTTTATTAAAATAAACTGCCTAAGACAGGGAGGGACAAATCTGCTCATGTAAAAATAGCAGAAGACAGTTCCCTTAATGATTATTTTTGAAATTGAGTTACTTTTTTACTCAAATATTCACAATTTATCTGCCTAGAGAAGCAAACATAAATTATATATTTAGGTAACTGAAAAAGGATGGCAAATATGTATCAATGGGCTGCCACTCAGTTTTCCCTCCTGTACTCATGGCAGATATTAGTTAACCGAGGTCCTCACCAGTATAGCCCTCTGTGGTTTAAAGAATGATCTCACTTATATGTGGAATCTAATGAACAAAATAAACTGACAAACAGAATAGAAAGAGAGGCATGGATATATGGAACAAACTGGCAGCTGTCACAGGGGAGGGGAAGGGGGCACTGGATGAAAGAAGGTGTAGGGATGAGCCAAAGAACATATATGCATGCCCCATGGACACAGACTAACAGTGTGCTGGCCTGAGAGAACGGGGCATGGGGGCTGGGTGCGCAGGGACAAGAGCCAGGGTGGTGGGGGTGGATGGGAACATCTATAATAGTGTAAACAATAAAAATAAAGTTAAACACTTGCTTAGACTTTTTTAAAACTCAGTGCTATGCTTAGTCAACTACAATCAATTCATAAGAGTTGATATGTGAGAGGAAACCTCTTTGACATACCCAACGAGAACAGGACAAGTCTCCTTCACAAGAAAATTTTCTTGGGCCTCCCAAGCCAATGGCTACACTAGGGAAATACTCGAAAGAAAAGGACAGAGGTGAATTAGGGGCGGGGTTAAAATGGGAATTCCAGAATGGAGGACAGTTACAGCACAGACTCGGGTACCACTGAGATTTGATTACAGTCATCAGCGCTCCTTCCCATCCTCTACTTCCCTTTCATGGAGAATTGAGTACCAGCTTCTATGCCTTCACTGTGGCTCTTTCTGAACAAACCCTAGAGACATATGACAAAAAATAAATAAGACATATTTTATAGCAGGTTTAATTAGGAATAAAGATTGTTCTACCACAATCTCCATGAATCAATGGTGGTGAAGTAAAAGTAACATCATGTAAAATTCAGAGGAAACTATCTCCTTCATCTATATTAGTAAACCAAATGTATGAATATCATAAGTTTTCAAGGAGGCATTGCTTTATCTAATAGTTATAAATTACATGGGAAATAGTACTTTTCTTATATATTCTCGACAAAATTATACTTAAGGGCCATGTGCCAATAAGAAAAGAACCTTTGAAATCATAGATCTGAATGTGACTCTCAATTTTGCTGTTCACTAGCCGAGTAAGAATTATAATCTAGATTAAATGAGACTGTGTATAAAGATACAGAACCCACTGCTTGTTCACAGTAGGTACATAACACATACTAGTTATTTTGATACATTATTTTACCTTTCCAAAAAATAAAGCACGTTGCTAAAAGCCCTGACTTTTATTTCACATTGCTCAGCAACTGTCCACACTGGTCATGCTGGTAGTCTTCGACTCCTTCCCCACATCCACTGAAAAGCACTAAGTGGTGCCTATTAAGTCTTGCAGTATGTCCCCTCTCTCTCACCTTCCCTTTTAAAGCCAGAGTTATCCTCAGGCAGTCAATATTTTAGCATATTCCTTAAGAAATATCACTTTCATCTCATCATTACCTTCATCACCACAGCTAATTTTTAAGATAATCACTAAATACTATGTGAGTGGGAGAGTGATAAGGAAATACAGGGTCGCCCTGGCCAGGTGGCTCAGTTGGTTGGAGCACCATCCCATACCCAGAAGGCTGCAGGTTCAGTTACCGGTCAGGAGACACACTAGGTTTTGGGTTGGTCCCTGGTCAGGGCGTGTATGGGAGGCAACTGATTGATGTTTTTTTTGCTCTCACATCTCTCTCTCTCAGAAATCAATAAATATATTCTAAGGTGAGGATTAAAAAGAACATACAGGGTCAACACTTACAGACCCCACTATAGCCTAGAGACTCACATTCAGGAACAGGAGATTTAGACTAAGAAAAACCTATCCAAAGTCTTCTGTGAATTGTCCAACACCTAACTGAACAGTTCTTCAACTAACGGTCACAGATTGGGTATTATGGCTTAACACTTGGGCAAATTCAAAAACATTTTTGTAAGATACTCATTTGTTCCTATTAACTTCATCTTCTGTACTCAGGAAGGTTATGCATTTGCATTTACATTCACAGTTCACTAAGCCTTCAGGCCAGGGACATGCTATTAGACACAAACAGTCCAGAGGAGTTCTGAACACGAATAGTCCCATGACATGGGTTTAACAGAAGCAAGCTGCTAATCCCGGCAGTGGCTGATTTCCAGGGATGGACTTACGAGCAGCATTGTGAGAGCAGATGCAACCCATCCATTTGTTTATGACAGAAAGCTGCACAAATGGGCAAGGGGAATAAAAGTCTTTCATTAGACAAGAGAACTACTGAGTCCTGGGAGAGAGGAATTCTCTCCCAGGCGGCTTTTCTCTGTTGGCTTTCTGTTTCCAACTCTAAAATCCAGAGAAAAAGGTATCTAAGTCAAGCGCCTCAAAGCAGAGTTCCTTGGGTCTCCTAATGTAATCACCTGGACCCAGAGAATATAAATGCCAAAATGTGAATAGACATGACTCGAGATTTACTATTTCCCCCTGCGGCAGCAATAATCTCATGTAGATAGGTATCTATACATCAGACCATTATAACTAAGGTTCAGGCCAGTGAATACACAAACAACAATTTACTTACTACACCTTGGAAATGGCTGACTAGTATAGAACAGGTCACAGGTGCAGCCAACTTGTAGCTATCATGGGTGCCGGACACAGCACCTATTAAGAGTAACTGAAAAGCTAGAAAACCCACTTGAACAGCCACAGAAGGCAAGGCCTGCACACCACAGATCACAAATAAAGTAAAACCAAGAAAAAACATATGCCATGGCCTTCTAAGTTGCTAGCAACTATGCAACCATTTTCAAAGCCCATTACTGAGCCGTGATTAAAATATGAAAAATATTATATGCATGCGCAAACACTAACCTCAGTTAACACTAAACAGCTCATCTATTAATAGGGTGATAATCTGTCATTCTCTCACAAGTGCAATTATCCAGATCGATGAATAGTGTGTTAATCTTCCATGTTAGAGAGGAATCCATACAGTGAACAGTCTTCCACCCAACCCCGACGTCCGGCACCTTTGGAGAGACATGTGGACAGGAGAAGAGGACTAGCTCCTGCCCAAGCCCCTCCCCTGGTGGACAGCAGTGTATGATGGTGCAGCCAGAGATACAGCTTTGGGGCAGAAAGATGTGTAACTGCCCTTGAGAGAGCAAAGCATACCCACAAAAAATTACTCAAAGTCGCTTACATAATTATACAGAATGGCAATAAAGACCAAATGTTAATCAGAAAGGAAGAGGATAAGTGTCTGAAATAATCAGATGAAGTTTCATGGAGAAGGTGGTGTTTGGGATTAGCAGAAAAAGCCAGAGAGTATTTTCTATGGATCAAGTAGTAGAGGACAATCACATTGGGAGATACTGGCGTGATCACCTTGCAGGAAATGAAGAGAGGCCAAGAGGAGGCTCTCCCATCAGACAAAAGTGCTGGCAGCCAACCTATCACCTATCAGAGCCTCTTGCATCACAACCGCTCCTAAAGTGACCAGTGCTACATTAGCATGCCACTGTTGTGTCTGGATGATTGACTTTCACATTTCTTTCAGCCACACCTAAAAAAATGTGGCTCTTTTGATAGAGCTATAAATAGAAACAAATGCACTACTACAACTTCAACCAAAGGTAACGAACTGTACTTTTACTCATTTTAATATCTAGTTTAATAATTCAAAGTCAAGCTGAATCACAAATAGTAAAAGCTAAATTCCTTTAGTGATACAGAAATTACAGTATAAGAATAAAAGAGTGGAAAGAGCTTATGCTAAGAGAAGGCACGTTAACTAAACTATTATCAGGACTACATTGCCATACCACCTCCTCTGAGACAGGTTATTTTATGCACACAGTCTGTCGCCCTTCAGTAAACTGTGGAGGAACAGCAATGGCTGTCCCCATTCCACAGATGAAGACGAGGGACCGTTAAGATGACTACTTCAGTTTAGTCACAGAGGTGGATGGCGGCGGGATGTATGGACCCCAGAGGCATTCATGTCAGGTCTGTTCTCGAGACCGCTCAGCCCTAGGACTTACAGCAGAGCCGGACGCCAGCTGGAGCGGGGGGCGTGGTCAGGGCCTGAGTGACCCTGCTGTAACAGTGCTCTCCATAACGAACCCCGAAGGCCGCTGGCTGCACCAGGCACCTCACCACTCCCTCCCACCTGGACTGCCCCCCAAACCCATCATGCAGTCCTAACAGAACCCCATGATGCCTTATCCCCAGTTACATGTGAGATGAACAATGGTTACAATTAATATATGTCTAAAGCAATAAAGACAAAAAGGATGCTAATGCCTGTGTGATTGCCAGGGGCCCAGCACTGGCCCAAGCACATGATCTCAGCATAATACTCACAGACCTCATGAGTAGGCCCAATTCTCCCCACTTTACGGATGAGAACCTGAAGTTGAGAGCTGTACATAGGCTGTGAGAAGTCACTGGTAGTAAGCCAAAAAACCTGGGTTTGAATCAAGTTCCAGGTCACGTCAGGGCTCGTTATCAGTGTGTTCAGCTGCTGGGGCAGCCAGAAAAAGGAGGGGCAGCTAAGTCAAAATGAATGACCTGGCTGGGCAGGGAAGGCTGCCTGGCAGAGATGACCCCAGAGCCAAATTTTCATGCACAAGTAAGACTTGGAAAAATGAAGAGGAAAGGTCTTCAAGGCACAGAAACACGGAAGAGTGTGATGTCCGTGGGGAACTGCAAGTAGTTCTGTATTGCTGGAGCAGAAGTGGCATATTAGGGGATAAGAACAGGGCCGAGAGAGGCTGAGAGGGGCTGAGAGGTAGATGGGGAAATCGTGACAGGCGTGTTGTGAAGCACCTGTATTAAATCAGGTTACCCTGACAACAGAGGGCCATGAAGTCACCTCAGAGTTGATGTGCCAGGATCAGATTTATGTTTGGGGCAGTCCTTCCTGCAGCAGTGGCAGGCTGGGCCACCAGAAAGAAGTGGGGGTAGGGGGCAAGTTGTCTACCCAGAAGCAGGGAGAATACACTCATATACCTTAAAAATACCAAGGGTAAAAATCAAGGCAGAAATTCCCAAAAGGGGCTTTACATGTTCCTCTTAAATAATTCTAGGCTGAATGGTGTTTACTTACAGCTTGAATTCATTATGTATTAGAAAATACTCGGGGACTCCCGGCCGAGATGGAGGCACAGGTGGAAATACTGAACCTCCTCACTCAACCAAATTTAAGGACAACAAAGATTTAGAAACAAAAACACAACCAAAACAGACAGAAAATTGAACTGTACCGAAGTCTGACAACAATGAACCATTCAGCCAGACCAGTAAGAGGGGTAGAGTTGGTGGCTGGGGGAGCGGGGTCCGGGGAAGGAAAAGGTGGTGGTTAGCAGACCCGGGCGGGCGCAGGACAAAAACCCAGTAAGGCTCACAAGGAGGCTTGCTGACTGCGGACACACATTCGTGCGCAAATAAACCAGGCAAAAAAGCGGGCAGTGAGACAGACCACACAACCCAGGGCCCCAGAGATGGGAAATAAAGCCCCAAAGCACCAATTGGAAAAACTTTCAGGTTGAAGTGCCGGGAGAGGCTCCCAGCCTCACAGGAGAGTTTGTTGGGGAGACCCACAGGGTCCTAGAACATACACAAACCCACCTACCTGGGAACCAGCACCAGAAGGGCCCAATTTCCTTGTAGGAAGCAGCAGAGGGGACTGAAATCCAAGAGAGAGCGGAACAAGCACCATTTCCCCTCTCTGACCCCGCCCCCACATACAGCGTCACCACCCAGCGACCTGGGTTGCCCCGCCCTGGTGAACACCAAAGTCTCCGCCCCTCATACCTAACAGGTGCAAACAGACCAAAACATTATGGCTCAAGAACAACTCAAAGCCCCAGAGCCAATACTTCTAAGCGACCAAGAGATAGCCAACCTATCAGATGCACAGTTCAAAACACTGGTGATCAGGATGCTCACAGAACTGGTTGATTTTAGTTAGAAATGAGATGAAAAAATGAAGGCTACACTAAGTGAAATGAAGCAAAATGCACAGGGAACCAACAGTGATGGAAGGAAAACTGAGACTAAAATCAATGGAGTGGACCAGAAGAAAGAAAGAAACAACTAAACAGAAAAGAAGGAAGAAACAAGAATTCAAAAAAAAAAAAAAGGAGAGGCTTAGGAACCTCCAGGACATCTTTAAACATTTCAACATTCAAATTATAGGGGCACCAGACGGGAAGAGGAACAGCCACCAGTGGAAAACTTATTTGAACAAATAATAAAGGAGAACTTCCCCATTCTGGCAAAGGAAATAGACTTCAGGAAATCCAGGAAGCTCAGAGAGTCCCAAAGAAGTTGGACCCAAGGAAGCATGTACCAAGGCACATCATCATTACATTAGCTAAGATTAAAATGAAGGAGAAAATCCTAGAAGCAGCAAGAGATAAGGGGACAGTCACCTACAAAGGAGTTCCCATCAGACTGTCAGCAGATTTCTCAAAAGAGACCTTACAGGCAAGAAGGGGCTGGAAAGAGGTATTCCGAGTCATGAAATCCAAGACCTACAACCAAGATTGCTCTATCCAGCAAAGCTTTCATTTAGAATGGAAGGACAGATAAAGCACTTCTAAGATAAGGTCAAGTTCAAGGAGTTCATCATCACTAAGCCCTTATTATATGAAATGTTAAAGGGACTTACCTAAGAAAAAGAAGACAAAAAAGATGAACAGTGAAAGGACAGCAAACTCACAGTTAGTAACAACCACACCTAAAACAAAAGCAAACTAAAGAGGACAGCTAGATCAGGAGCAGAACCATAGAAATGAAGATCACATGGAGGGTTAGCAACAGGGGAGTGGGAGGAGGAGAAGGTACAGAAAATAAGTAGCATAGATGGCAGGTAGTAAATAGATAGGGGGGAAGGTAAGAGTAGTAGGGGAAATATAGAATGTAAAGAACTTGTGACACATGGTCATGAACTAAAGGGGGGAATGTGGAGAAAGGGGATATGCAGGGTAAGGGGAATGAAGCGGGGGGGGGAATAGGACAACTGTAATGGCATAATCAATAAAATATATTTTAAAGAAGAAAATACTCGTATAAGCAATTATACTAAAATCCATAATATTATAGATATTATTACCTAAAATGAGGTTAACAAAAGGCAGTTGATTTCAATACTAAATATAAAAATAAAATGACACAAATAGTTAAATATAAATAATAAAATATAACATATGCCATTAACATTTTAACATATTTTAATAAATCAGGCAGAAATATATTTTATATATTAAGGATATTATATAAGACAGAATTATATACATTATATATTTGTTCAATTTTTTAAAAATATATTTTATTGATTATGCTATTACAGTTGTCCCATTTTTCCCCTTTCACTCCCCTCCACCCTGAACACCCCTCCCACCCACAGTCCCCCCCTTTAGTTCATGTCCATGTGTCATAAGTTCTTGGCTTCTACATTTCCTATACTATTCTTACCCTCCCCCTTGTCTACTTCTACCTACCATCTATACTACTTATTCTTTGTACCTTTTCCCCTTCTCTCCCCCTCCTGCTTCCCTGTTGATAACCCTCCATGTGATCTCCATTTCATTATATATTAAATTGTACTGTAGTAGTGTATATACATATATTGTCGCAGTATAATACATAGGTATATCTTGTACAAGTATCAATATATAATATGTATAATGTATGTATATGTAATTATATTATATATTGCAGATATTATCACAATATAATATATAATATAGTATATAATATAGTACCATATGACTATAAAATATTTATTAAATATAAATATAGTAGTGATTGTAAACAGGAGTGTCAACTCATTTTCACTGGGAGGTGAAACCACATCAGCCTTGAGGTTGCCTTCAAAGGGCGGAATGTAATTTCAAGACTGTAAAATGTAACTACTCCTTAACAGTTAAGAGAAAGCTCGGCGCTGCCACGGGGTAGAAACAAGATCCTGGGTGGAATAAAACAAGGTGGAGGGCCGGATTTGGCCTGTGGGCCTTGTGTTTGCCACCTGTGTTGTAGGAGGACCTGGGAAAAGTTTAAGCTCAGAAACAGAAAACTAAAGCATTTATGAATGTGCCCAGGAAACAGAAGTAATGCACAGAACAGCAAATGTCTGTAGTACCTGACGGCTCCACTGGGGGCGAGGAGTGAAGAGCGGAGGTGTGTGGGAGAGGAGCCAAGAGCAAGCTTCCTCCCTGGGGCCCTGGCGGACAGGTAAGTGGGCCCAGGGGAAGCGGAGGGCCTGCGGGACTTCCAAGGGGAGATGCCGGGGGCAGCTGAGAGTGAGCGGAGCAGGTAGTCCACATAAACTATGACTTTAATCACTCGGAACAAAAATAATGAATAAATTAAGAATGCAGCCAGAATTCTAAACCTAAAGAAAAAAACTTACACTCTTTACTATTTACCAACTTAATTTGTGATTTTTTTAATGGTAAGTTATGGAATTAGATAATAGTCAAGTATAAAACCCTTTTTTCAAAACAGGGAACAAATGAGCCTCCCTTCTGGACCGAGGCCAGTTCCCCCAACAGCACCCTGACACTGGAAACCAGCCCCTGGTTCATTGTCCCGTGGTGAAGTCACGGAACAGAGGGTCGGAAAGAACCAGCCTCTCAGCACTGGCCTCCACCAGAAATGACTTTGAGCCCTGAGGTTCCTGCTTAGACTCCCGGTGGGAGTAGTTCCCGCTATGGCCATTCTACTCAAACATGATGACGTAAGTCTAACTCCAATATTCCGTTTCCCCTCAGACGCAGAAGTGCAAGCTCCTACAGGGAGACTGAGGATCTGGGTCACAGCAGAGACCTTGCCCCTAAAGAAATCTGCACTTCCCAGGCAGTGAGCAGGTCTGCCTGAACCTCTACTCACCACCCACCTTAATAAGACTAAAAGTGGAGCACAGTGTAAAATTACTTTCCATGCAAAGGCAGAAGAAACACTTATGTGCACCAACCCAGTCTCTAACTCAAGGGTCAGCAAACTCTTCAGTCAGGGACCAGAGGAAACACTGCTGACTTTGCAGGCCACGAGCAGTAACAGACAATATGTGGACAGACAGGCATGGCAGCATTCCAGTGTAACTTTATTTGTCAAAACAGGAAGGCTACATTTGTCCAGGAGACCAGATATGGCCTGTGGGCTTTAGTGTGCCACCATTTTGCTCAAACTAATCAATTACTCGCCTTTTCTGGCCTATTTCCATCTCTCCAGAACTTGGCTCAGCTACCTTGAAATATAACACATTATTACCCTCCGCCACTGCCCCTGTGAGACCCTCCTAGATTCTAGGTTCTCCTCCCCTGCTGGGGCTACAGCATTTACTTATTAACAACAATGATGCAAGAGTAATAATAGAACTTAACATCTACTGAATGTGCCATTTACAATGTGCTGGACATCATGCTGGATACTTCATAAACACTGTCTCACCGAATTCCCCAAACAATCTAATGAGACAGGTATAACCATCATCTCCTGCACTGCACTGGTGCATCATCTGCACTGATAAAGACTATGAGGCTGAGACAGGCACAGTGCTTTTCTCACGGTCACCAAAGTGAAGTTGAGTTCCAGCCCCAATCTGTCCGGATCCAGAGCCAGAGTTCTTATCTGTCTCCTGGCTGCCTCCCAGAAGCACATGCAGCTGCCCAGACAGAAGGTGTCCATCCAGCCACTCATCCTGCCCTGCCCTCTGGGGGGCTATTCTTTGTGCTGCCAGCCACACCCTGCTGGACAGTGACAGCCTCTCCAGGTGGCATCCATTGCCTCCAGGCAGTGGCTCTTCTACTTTTTGCAAAACTTTTACGTTCAACATAAATACAAGTGCTAAACACCATCCACCACAACCAGACAATGTTTATGCTTATTTGTTCTCCCTTTGATGATGGTGACGCAACAAAGGGTATAAGAGAGCTGCATACATATATCCTCAACTTGTCCCATAGGATCTGAGTCAGCTGGGGAATCCTGACTGGTGGCTGGAAATCTCAGAACACAGCATGTGTTTCCCCAGAATATTCCCAAGTGAAGCAAGGCTTGGGGCAGTGAGAACCTCAGGCTGTTTACACACACCCAGCAGGAGCCTCCCAGGTTGCTGGGTAGGGAGGGCCCTTCTCAGAAGAAAGGATCCAGTAATAGGGAAATTTACAACAAATTCAATGAGATGATTTTAAAATCCTGCTCTTATCTTCGTGGTAAAAAGGACTGGCTTTGTAGCACTTCATTGTAATCTCCCCCATTGTGTTTAAGGGTAAAAATTGATTGCTTTGATCCCACTGTAAAGGTACAGGTCATCATTATACCAATAGAGGACAGAGGAAATGAGAGCAAATGAATGAAAATCTTGTATTCAGCCTGCTAGTGCAGCTAGTGCACAGAGCACCTTGCTACCTAAGCTCATACCCCTCCATCCTCCCAACTCCATTCCCTTCCATTTGCCCGACTGGTTCCCGCGTGGCAGCATGTCATAATTCAGGTCTTGATGATGAGCCTTCATCCCACCCTCCATCCCACTGATCACCTTGCCATGTATGTTTCTGCACAGCAGTGGCAAGGAGACCTCTTGTTGCTGAGTAAAGGGTGCAGACAAATGCTCACCATTGATTATGAGCAACCCATGCGTGGTCTCTGTGCAGGATGTTCTGAGATGGGTTTGGGGGACTAAATCCTCAACATATGTCCACTTTCCTTCTCTGGGCATGAGTAGAAAAATGTAATGAGACACACTTGATGGATAAATTATTTCAAAATAGCTGCCACTGAAGCAATCTGTGTACACGGTGACAGACTAAGCGAGAGAGGGAACAGGAGTGAGTGTGGGTGGGATCTTCATTCCTAATGTAAGGAACACCCAGGGATGTGTTCCAAGACAGGAAGCAGAACGTGGCCAAAATGCAAAAAAACAAAAAATGGAGATTGCTGACAAAAAGGATAAGAGAGATGTGTACATTGATGTCCTATAGAAAAAAAAGTAAAAGGATGCAGATTGATGATTTTTTTTAATGATGCAAAAAATCTATCCAAGCCAATGAATTCCAAATCAAGGAAATTAAAAAAAAATAGTTTTCATCCCTAAATGCAGTGTTGCTGTCTTTTGCCCTCCCAAACAAGCATATTGGACATTTTTCTTTGTATCACTACTGCTTAATTTTTGAAAGTCTGACCAAATGCATTTTCCTTAAAAATCCTCTTTGACATTGAATAATAAGAACAAACAGTGAGGTTCTTGACTCATGGAAAAGGTACCATTCTATTCTAAATATTTTTCAAAAACAGCATTAAAATTTGCAGCATTACCTATAAGCTTAGGCAGCAAACTAAATCAAACTAATAGGATATTTAACTAAATAAATATATCCTAAGTCATTCTCACTTCTAAGGACAGATATAAAAATATTTTCTAAGTGTGGGAGGATTCACCAAAATAAATATGACCTATGACAAGTTTCCAAAGCTCAAGGCAGTCTTAAATTTTCATAACTAAACCTATATATGCTGAATTGTTATCTGTCAGTAACTTTGATTGCATGTATGTCTAGAAGTACTAGATATACCTTTTAAAAAAAACAAGAGGGGACTATTATAAATTGCACAGCCATCGTGGTTTTTAAAAAATATTTTATTTATTTATTTTTAGAAAGAGGTGAAGGGATTAAAAAAAGAGACGGAGAGAAACATCAGTTGGTTGCCTCTCGCATACCCCCAACCATGGATCTGGCCTGCAACCCAGGCATGTGCCCTGACCAGAACTGGACTGGTGGTTCCCTTCAGTTTGCAGGACAACACCCAACACTGAGCCTCCCCAGTCAGGGGAGCCATCACTTTTACATCATGTATGCATGCAACTTTAATAAATATTCAGTCTGATTATTATTTTCCAATATTTTAAATAATCCATAACCTTAAGAATAAATCCACTACGAGAATATAATTTCTTTTATCCACTCGACAAAAAAATTAGTACCCATGTATTTTTTTAACCCTCATGATAGTAGATATTATTCTCAGAAAAGCACTCTCCAAGGTCAAAACCAAGATAAGTATACTATAGTGCTTAACACTTCCTCCCCCAAACTCCGTGTGTTTCTGTTAAAACTAATTTCTAAATACTGCATAGAATTTCCTTGGAAGACCAAAACTTCCTGAGAGAAAGAAGACTACCACAGTGACAAAACAACAAAGGCTGCCTGTCCAAATCTCAACAGTCAGATCACTCGGAAACAGCCCATCCTAACACCTGTTGGATAACCACGACTGATGAGCACTTGTGCATAACCAGGTAAAAGTGCTCAGAGTATTTGAGAAGGCAAAGGACAAATTACCGATGTGGAATGCTGGCTGTTACATCCTGTCTATGTGGTTCAGCTCAAAGTTTGTACTGTCTGAATCCCAATATGTTTTACAAACTCAAAAGCCAAGTCTAAAACTCACACAACAACACCACGTCATTCAAAAGACAGAGAGACTGGCTTAGTACAGACTCAACTAGTGATTATTTGAAATGAAACAAAAGGGAAGAGGCAAGCTCTTTATAAAAAGTAAATTTAATCACTGTACCAAGGATATTTTGAGATACTACTTGTCATGTTTGCAAATAAAAAGTCTTCTCGACTCTTTCAGACCAGTACCGCAAGCACTATGGTCGGGGGTGGCAGCATAGGAAACAAAACTCTAACCAGACCAGTCCAGAAAAAGAAAAGATTTTTTATTTAAATATCCTATAGACCTACAATGAATACTGACAAAGGTGCTGTCAGCAATAGTCCTCCACACATATGCCTTTGGCTGTTTACTACCTCTTAGCCTTTCAGCAGAGGTTTAATACCAGAATTTTCCATTATCCAAATTATTCCCTTTGCTTACACTTTAGAGTGCCTCGTTTAACTCCATTAAGTCACCAGGGTCCTAATTAGCAATGAGGAGACACCGTCGGCTGTGACCTGGATGCCCAAAGCCTTACTGCCAGCAAGAAGCCGCACCCACGGCCGGTGTGCAGGGGAAATGGCTATGCTGGTAAAAACTGCCATCATACCCTTATACTGCTTCACACTAGTTTACAGACCGGAAACCTAACACACAAAGTGAACTTTTATGTCCTCAGGGAGCCAACCTGCCTAAGGGCAAATCCGAACTCAGTTAAAAAACTTGGCTATCCTTAATGTAGATCAAAGTGCTTATTTTTTTTTAAATGAACAGAACATGTACATACACACAGTCTAGATTAAGTGTTAGTGAACCAATGAACATTGTTCAAATGCCCACTTTTTCCTGTTTCCTCTCATAAAACTTGTAAAATATATATATACTGATATACACATATGTCACTATTTCCCAAAGCCCGGAGAACCTGGGCTGCAGTTCCCCCCTTCCACCCCAACAAATCCCAAAATGCCTAAAAATAACTCGCAGTGACAGCTAAATAGCTGTCACCACATGCAGGCAGTGCTCTAGGTACATTACATATACTGTGCTGCATATATGTGTACATATACGCATATATACACATACATGAGTACGTATGTATAAACGTTCATTTGTGTATACACATTGAGTGTGTGTATATGTTATATGTGTGTACACACACACATACACGCACACTCTCAATCCTCACAGCAGCCCAATGAGAGAGGTACTCTATATTTCCCAACACACAGATAAGGAAACTGAGTAGAGAGATTAAGTAACTTGCCCAAGGTCACACAGCCAATTAGTGGCAGAGATGGAATGAGCCCAGACACACTGGCTCCAGAAGCTGCACACAAAGTCGCAAGGCTGTGTGCCCCAGGGACAGTCTGATTGCTCTGCTCAGCAGGTAAGTTTGTAGAGAAACATGTCAGAAATTATAGTGTTTACAGCTTCCATAATAAAAAGGACTGGGGACATTCGGAGGCGAAGTTATCTTCCCAAACTGCTTTCATACTTTTTCTTTAACTATTGAAAAGGGATACTCTTACAAACCTGGTTAGGCAACATGGAGAAACCAGGAGCATGGAGGAATAGAAAGGTGGAGAAGACCATGAAGCGGCAAATTCCCAGATTTACAAAGTACTCAAAACACTACCATAAATTGGACCTAGACATTCCAAAAAAAATTACACACACACACCAGTGATTTAACAAACTGGCCTGTAAGTACTTTAAAAACAAAAGGAATAATAGAAACTTTTGGGAGGACAATTTGAAAAACTACCAATTTGTCTTGAATAATATCCTTTAACTCAGTAATTTCTAGCTTAATAATTTATCTTTAGGAAATCATCAGAGATGCCACAAAAGTTTATCTGGAATAGTACTCAGTATAAAAGTAATTTTAAATAGGTTCTTTCTAATTTTACTTAAGGGTCCAAAAAAAAAAAAAAAGGAAAAGGATTAAATTGATTTTATCTATATGATGGGGAAAAATGGAGGCTACTAAGAATGTTTAATGGTATGGGGAAATTCATAGAATGTTATGTGAAAAGAATAAAAATTTCATATATACACATATCAAATACCATGATCATCTATTTTATATAAATAAATTATAACAAATAATAATTACCTCTAGGTGGTGTGATTAAACTAACATATTCTTTTTCATGTTTTCTAAGTTTTCTAACTTCAATAGTTATTAAATCTATAATTAAGGGTGAAAAAGAAAAATTTTAAGAAGAAAGGCATTTGGTCATAAAGCCTACATTGTATCAATTTTGTTTTCTTCCTGGATATCATTAATAGATCATAAGATTGCCATTCACAGGAAACTTGCAGGTTTCAGCAAAGGATCTGAGAGCCCTCTCGACACCCTTGTGAGAAATGCGGCTGGCTACCAGTCAGAGTTCCCGGACCTGTTACTGCTTGAAAGGCTGCATCAAGTATCAAGGCCAAGCAGCTGGCAACAACAAAAAAGGCCCTACTGCTGAGTTCAGTCTGCAGCTCACAAACACCGTCAGCAGGGGCTCCCCAGGTCTACTTCTCAAGCTCATGGCCAGCATAAAGCCAAAAGGAAGAGCTAAGTGTATCAACAGTAGGTGTGCAAACCAGGTAACAGAGGTAACAGACACTAATACTGACCATGTTCCTGGAAGAGAATATAACACTAATTTGAAAACTTGGGTCTTGCCAATGACCTAGCCAGTCCACACATAGCATTTTTCAAAACTAGAGTGTCAAATAAACACTGAAATGAGGATTCAAATAATTCTGACTGGATGAAATGTTGGCCTGAAACCAAAATGCTATTTAACAAGGTTAATAAATGTGAAACAAACATTCAGTTAATGACAATTTTACAAGGGTTACTTGGCAACAGTTCCTGTGAAGCAATGAGCACTGTAAACGAGGAATGGTCACTGTCCGGCAGCATGTTTGAGGAAGGCCAGCAACAACCGCACCGGCATATTTCATCTGAAAATATTGGGTACATTTCTGAACTTCTTATTTAAAGGGGGATTTCAACAAAACAGACTAAGCCCAGAATAATGTGATCAGGAACAGTCAAAGTCTGATCAGGAATATTCAAAGAGACTGGGACTATTTAATTAGGAGGATATTTCAAGGAACTTACCCAGTGTTTAAACATTTGCTCTGTGATTCTGTGAAAGGGGGAATCAATTTTTTCCTATTATCCTGGAAATGACAATTTGTCTTCTTCCTCTACCACTCGACAGAAATGGCTCATCGAGGTCAGCAGTGCCGTTCAAGCTGTGAACTCTACAGGCACTTCTCTACACCATGTTCACAGAGGTGGAGGCATTCTCTACACTGCACGGTGCCTCCTCCCAACACTCCCATCTCCGCCTGGGGGACGGTTCACTCTTATCTCTTTTCCCTAGCTCTTCCTTTACTCACCCTCTAGATGTCAGAGGTTGATTGACTGTCGACCTTCTTCTCATCTTTCTAGTCTCACTCGGTGAGTCTATTCATTCCTGTGGGTTTAAACAGTCTCTGTGCTGATAACTCCCAAATTTAAATTTCTACCACAGACCTTTCCTTTGAACTCTAGATTCTCTCGTATAATCCGAAGCATTTCGAATGTATTAGGCCAAAACATTTCTGATTCCACGTCCTACCCTTCCATTTGAGTCTTCCCCTCCTGGCACCATACACTGAGTTGCTCCAACCAGAACCCAGGGGATCATCTTTGCATAGTCCCCTGCCCTCCTTACCTGCCACATCCAACCCACTAGGACACAGGTGGCAACACAAGGCCTGCAGACCAAATCCGGCCCTCCACCTTGTTTTATCCAGCCTGAACCTTGTTCCTACCCGGTGGCAGCACCAAGCTCTAGCTTAACTGTTAAGGAGTAGTTACACTTATACAGTCCTAAAATTACATTCGGCCTTTTGAAGGCAACCTCGAGGCTCATGTGGCTCATTTTCCCCCGGTGAAAATGAGTTTGACACCCTTGCACTTCTAGGAAGTCCAATCTAACTCCAATATAGATCTCAAATCAGACCCCTTCTCCTCGTCTCCACTGCTGCGACCTAAGCCAGGTGATTATCCTCCTTCACTAAGACATGACTTGCTAAGGGCCCCCTTATGGTCTCCAGATCAATCCCTGCAGAACATCAATAAAAGGTCTGTTTAAACATAAGCTGGATTGTGATTATCCCACACTTCAAATGTTTCAATGACTTCCCTGCTGCACTTTGAAAACAAATCCAAAAATCCTTTCCATACCCTAAGGCCCTTCAGTATCAGAACCCTGCGTCCCCTCCCATTCCACCCAGTACCGTTCTCCCAGTGTGGGCCACACTGGTTTGCTCTCGTGTGTTTTGGTGCAGCAAATTCCTCCCAGTCTCCAGGCCTTTGCACAGGTTGTTCCCACAGATGCTGCCAAACTAGCTACTTCTTTTCCTTTACATCTCAGTTTAAAAGTCACTTCCTTAGAGAGCTCTCCTCCGACCATCAACCTTGCACCCCAGTTACTTCCTCTCTCAGTCCTTTATGCCTCCTTCTTGGCACTCACCGCTACTTCCAAGGATTTTGTTCCTTTAATTCCTGTTTCTCTCCTTAACCCCACTTGCTTGGAATGTCAGTTGCAAGAGGAAAAGAACTTTACTGCCTTATCCCTGTTGTATTTGCAGAGCTCAAAAACTTTTTAGATTTTGCCCCAACCTAAAGAAAATCTTCCTAAAAATAAGAGCTGTTTGGCAGTGGGACAACCTCTGGCCTTTGTGGACCGACATTCGTGGGTAAAGGGCTCAAACAGAAAGTGGGCAACCACTCTGTTGGGGCTGACATAAAGGGAGTCCCCGTGCTGGGTGGGAGACTGGGCCAGTAACAATTCGAGTCCCTTCTGTGAACTTTCTAGTTTTATAAATAGAATGCTTAGGGAATTTCAGGCTAAGAATATACTTTTAAAGTAGCAAACATCATATTATTTCCTCACAAGCAAGAAGTTCTCTCTAAAATGGCCCCATTAAACAACCTTCTTCCCTGAACAAAAGTAACTCCCCTGAAGTTAAAACCAGCGCAGGCTCCCCTCTGGGCATCCTGCCAGAGGTGGTCTGGGGCGACGACAGGCCACAGTGCCCTTCTTTCCAAGTTCTACAGAACGTGGCCCAGAAACAAGCTGGCAGAGCAAGCAAACCCACTTGCGGTAAACCGAAAGTTCCACTCTTCATTCATTTGTGATGCTGCTCTGTAAACACACCAGGATCGTTTTATTTAGCGGCACACCCATTAATAATGCAGAGATCCTTACACAGGCAGGCGGAGAAAATTAGTCCTGAGTGATTTCGCTACGACAGTGCATACACGAAGTCAAAGGGACTGAGAGTCTCATTACAAGGGGTGTAGAAGCTGCTGGCCACATGGACTCCGTGGTGGAGCTGACCACTACTCCGCAGAGTACTGCAGGGACATTTCCCACCTCTCTGTCCTCCAGAGTCTCACAGGCCTTCAGCCCTTCTCCTCTGCCTCACAGACATGCCAGAGACCCAAAGGCCAATCCAAAATCATTCCTTCTAAATACTTCTTTAGCTTCTTTCATCTACGTCAACCTGCTCCAAATTTTTTAAGTGAAAAAAATTTTAAATATGGCAATATTTGCTTCTGGTGGTAACTTTACAGTGATTATTCAATTTATCAGACTAGACGACACACCATTAGACATTATAAATCATTAGATATTATAAAATATTGCAAATACACCTATAAGACTATGAACAGTGCCCTTAAACAATTTGTCTCCAAAAATTTTTCAGGAAGGTAGCAAACATTTTAGACTTTAAAAGCCAAGGACATTTAAAATTCCTTTTTATCTATCCAGCGTTAACCTTGCTCTGGAGGAATATGTGGGGAGCAGAGAATGTGAACTGAGAACCTTTCTGAAGGGCTGGCGGACCATACTTTTCCATTTAAAACACAAACTCCCTTCAATTCAGCAGTCGGACTACTGGATATTTAACATATGTATATACTCTGATTAGATTAAAATAAGTACACAAAAGCATCTGCTTTAGCATTGCTTACACTAGCAAACACCTAGGAGACTCAAAAAGCCTATCAGTAAACCACAGCACATCCATAAAATGGGATAATGTGCTGCTGCCCCCAAAAGAATGAGACAGATCTCTATGTGCTGATGAGAAAAACCTCCAAGTAACATTGGGAAATAAAAGCATGTGTGTATCTCAACACATTTTAGTGTTCATGCTTGAAAATTCTGGAAGCAAACAGGAAAAACTTAAAAGTGGTTGTGCCTGAGAAACAGGACTGAGATCACAGAGAATGTGGCTATCACGCACAGTTTAAACTCTTCGGTACTACTTATTTTTATCACATGTATGTGTTATTATTTCACTAATAAGGATAATGACTGCATGCTGTATGTTCTGCATGATCTGGATGCATCCACTTGCTCTGCGTAGTGGGAAAAAGCGCCTCCTTTGGCAGCCACTGCAAGGTAAGCCATGGCACCTATTAAGTGGGTGCTTGGCCAACCTTCCGGAACCAGGCCAGGTACCTTTGGAGGCTGCTGAGGCCCCTGCCCTCACTCACTTTGTCCTCCTTTGCGTGGCCTAGATGCATGAGCGGAGAGAAATTTTAATCTCTGTCCTTCCGGGTTTAGATCTGTATCATTCATTTCTGAAAATCTACCTTGAAAGAGAATGAGTAGAGTCATTCCACTGCAAAAGAGACGAAAGGAAAATCAGTGCTTCCTGTCATGCTATTCATTATGTAAAAAACACAATCTAAGAAAAATGTTTTCAACTTTGAAGTGCAGTGCCTGCCATTCTTTCAAATCCTAAGAGAATGAGAAAGAATCAGACTGCAAGGGTCTCTCTTTCCCAACTAGAATCTTGTCTGTTTGCCTGGCTCAGAGCAGTAAACAACTCTTTCAACTAAAAGTGCTTCCCCAGGAGAAATCAGAGTATGTTAAAGGTGAAAAGATAAAGCGAAATCTACACATTTTTTCATGTTGAAAATCTTAAAGACTATGTGAACTGTTTTGTACTTATTCCATCAAAGAAATACTTCCAACCCCAGAGGGTGGGTGGGGGTGATAAAAAGAAGAGCTACAAGAGACCACCCCCATTCCGCCCCCCCCTCCGTTATTTGAGGTAGGGAGACTAATTAGTATCAAGTGGTATTAACTAAGTTTCCAAGTTGTATAAAAGAAATCCCATTCACGGTGCTTTTCCTTTGTCAGAAGCTTGTGATACACAGGCATTTACCCAGGTTGTTTTACTTATACATCATTCATTTGGGGGGGACTTTACTAACGAATATACAAAATAAGGCCAAATGTCTATCTTAAAAAGTCTCTTAGCCAAACAACTCTGACCACTAAACCTGATTTTATATAAGCATTCTGACAAAAAATAACAGTGATTTCATTTTTGTTTGCAGGGGTGTGAAAGTAATTAGTTAAATGAACAAGCCATAGCCTGGTGCACTGAGCTGTCTGTGGTCCTGAAAAACGACACCGAACTGAAACGTCCTGAGCTCTGTTCTTTCAAAGCCTCCCCCATTACACTGCATTAATTCACACACTTCCATCCATGACTCACCTGACCATCTCATTTTGCCAGAGCGTGTATAAACATTTTACTGAAGGTCACAGTGACTTGCTTTCCAAGGTTCTCCTTGGAAATGTCAGGGACTCCCGATGCTTCCTCAATCAATTCTGGTACACAGAGCCAGAACTGGCTGTAATGCTTACTTTTCCTGAATGCAGTGGGAGATCATGCCATGTACCAGAAACCCACACTAGCCAGCTCTTGCTATCTAGTCATCACACTGATATGCTAAAAAGAAAAAAAATGTCATTTTAGACTACATGCTACACAGAAGGACATGCTCGAAATGGCAAGGTAAGCGCTGCATTTGGTTCTTTAACTCAGAGCTAATCAATATATTTGGAATTCTTACTAGTAAACTGAGGTTGCCTATTTGCTGAAGACTTAAGAAAAAAGATACTTATAGCAGTGACATCATAAGTAAAAAAATAAGCCTGTGCACTTGAGCTCATTTAGCTTCGGAGTGAAGTATTTCAGCAGTACCTCTGACTCTATTCTCTGTATCGGTTTGAACATTCCTCAAGAGGGGAAAAAAAGAAATTGGGACAACTGTAACAGAGTAAACAATTTTAAAAAGTACCTAATTTCCAAAAATATGTAATATTCCCATTTTTTCTGGTTCTTCACTTCTAGCTCAGAGTTTCTACATTCATTTCATCGTCTTTTCCCATTTTATATATTTTTTAAAAAGCACTTCAGGTAAGAATTTATAGAGCTTCCGCTTGAGAGAAAATCCCTCTACACCAAAGATTTTCAACTGGTGTGCCGCAAAAAATTTAAAAACACATAATGCCTGACTGTTTGGTCAGGAGCACTGACCCCTTTTCTTTTAAATGGTCGAATTAAAAAACAACAACAGCCAACACAGTTATAGTGTCCAGTGTAACTAAATCAGAGTTATACCTATTTTTGTCGTGTTAGGAAAAATACATCTTTTGGTGCGCTGCAGGAATGTAGCAGTTAGTGTCTGTGTGCCTTAAGATAGATTAAAAAGGTTGAAAATCGCCGCTCTAGGTAAAATACTGACTGTGAAATCTACATTCAAAACAACTAAATGATATTACCCCAGCATGCATTTAAAATTATATGAAGTATGATTTGTTGAACAGAACCCCGTGTCATATAAAATAAACCCAGTTTTTGAAATCTAACATTCTGTGATGTTTGTATCACCCCACGGAAGAGAGGGTTGCTACGCTTATCCGCAGCCTTGCATTCTCATCCACGCCACGCGCTCCAGCCGATACATCTGCGCACCGCGTGACGGCGCCTGCCCTCTGAACCAGCCAGTGAGGGCAATTCCCTGGCTGGTTCAGATTTTTTTATGTCACACCAGCCAGCTGTGACATAATCCACAAAACATGATTTCCTATATTTTATTAGTTCTGTAAGTTTCAAAGAGTGCTAATGTGGTTTCACATATTTTTACAACATGCCATTAACCTTTGGCAGCTCCTCTCAGGCTCCCGTAAGGTATTTCCAAAAATACCTCCATAATTCTTAAAAAGTCAGTGTTTTAAGAAGTTTTGGTGTTTATACCATCAAACATCCTTCTTCGTGAATGTCTGTATAGCTGTGTGCTTTTCAGAAGAAACGGGAAATACGAAAGCTGATGATGAAAGAAAAAAAGAAAAGAAAACAAACAACGGTCTCATCCCAGAGTCAATTAAGTAATTAAGCAAAACCACTCTGGTCTCCAAGTCAAAAATAAATAAGTAAATAAATAAAAGAGAGTTACTTGATCATTTACCATACCTCAATAATATTTTATATTAATCTTTTAAGTTAAACGTTATTCACATATCAAACTTTTGGACTTAGAAAGAAACCACGAAGAAATGTGCACACGGCAGGGCGGCTGGCAAGCAGCAGCAGAGCGCCGCAGGACGCATCTGGACCCGAGGCTCACAGGACCGGCCTGGTCACGCTCTGCACTGGCTGGCCGCACCACCGGCAAACCGCACACCTCTTTGGATTTCAGGTTCCCCATCTGGAAAGTGCGTCAAACAGCCTTGGACCTATCTTGTTCCTTCCAGCTCTGTCTACTCTTCAAGTCAGAATGGAAAGATACACTCATAACATTTAAGTTACATTTTAGTATCACTTTAAAATGTTTCGCCCTCTCAAAGGCCCATTATCATTAATTAGTGCCTAATTAAAAGCAGATGCATGTAAATTATTACATTTTAAAGAGTTCAAGTGTGTGTCATGCCTGGTTTTGCCAATGCAGTTTTATTACTTACCTCCAGGTATTCTCTCTCTAATTCTCCGACCTCATTCCCTCAAAGTCACACTTTTCAAAGTTCTTACAAATTTGAAAGCAAGATGAGTTCATTTCTTCCTCCTCATTTGGGTTCATGTCATTTTTATCTTGTGTGGGCAACAGCTAAAACTGGTTTCTTCTGTATTTATGTTTGCTAATTACTAGCTTAATATTAATTTAATTTATAATTAACACTAAGTTCCTTAAATGGGAAATTCTATACAATGCTTCAAATTACCACTCCTAAAGGAAAGCAGGTTAAATTTAAGGGTTTAATAGTTCCAACAAATGTCTAACAGATGTTCCAAAAATATCAGAAAATACATATTAGGTGTAAATTCTACACTGGAAAACCCCAGTCATGCTTAATTTTTGAAAACCCAACCTATTTTAATTCACAAAGCTTAATATTCCTTTGACTGAAGCCTATGGCAAAGTAAACAGCTCAAAATATGACCCATGAATTTTGTACAGAAGATTCTGAAATCGTCAGTAACAGCCAAATCCAACAATAGAGCTCCTGGCTGCATTTAAAACATTTTCCTAGCGAGACCTCTCACAAGGGCAGTAGCCTTCGCTCTTGAGTGACATTTTTTAAAAAATGATGTAATGTTTGTAGCTAAGAATCTATCAAATACCACATATACAGAACTTGTACTCAAAAGTTATAGCAATTATTTTTTAATGTTGGGGGATGTAAAAAGGGTTAGAGCTTTTCTCATGTCTTATTTATATACATTAGCTAGGAATATCACCAGCCTACTTTCTTCCCAAAACTACATTATAGAAAATGATACAGGAGGACACAATCTTCCACAATGAGGCAACCACCAGGAAGAAGTGTTATCAAACAAGAATACATGTTCGCCCTACAGATCATGAGGCTAGTATGTAACTGGCATTACGGGAAAGCCAGTGCAGAAGTGGATCTACCTGAAAGATAGGGGGACATCTGAAGGGTTTAGTAAATACATTCCAGAAATGACTGCGTGTTTACATGCTGCACTATTTTGTATTTAACTTCTTAAAAGAACAGGTCAGGTGCTAATGTAAGAACACAGCATGTGTCTGTCTTCTGTAACCTCAAGCAAGGACACGAGGGCTTGGGAAAAAGCTCTGCTGCTTTGAGCTTCTCCAGGCTGGTGGCGTGACTGGGTCATTCATAAACGGCAGAAGCTAAGTTACCTGTATTTCCCTGGCGTGGTACACGATGATCAGACCGAGCAGAATGATCGTGGAGAGACTGATAAGGCATTTCAGAGCTAAGGAATACAGCGACGCCTGCAACACAGTCAGACAGAAGCACTTTTAAGACAGGAGCACTTTTAACCACCTAGGCCCCTGAGGGGTAGGGAGGCTGGGAGGGTCAGTCAGTCCCCCAGCAAGTGGGCCTGAACTCCCAGCAATGGGGGAGGGGGGCGAGGGGCTGTCTTGGCTCTGTGATCTGTCAGATCACTTGGCCTCAAGGCAAGCGAGAGGAGAGGAGAGGAGAGAGGGGAAGGCCGGTGATCAGGCAGTGGGATCTCGCCATCGCAGCCCCAAGTGCAGCTCCTAGCTCTGGAAACCGGAGAGAAGTTAGTTATTCCTCAGTTTAAGAGCTCCAGGTTGAAAGGGGCCTCCTAAATCCCCAGTGCCAGAAAAGGATTAGAGTGCCTTTTCCATCCATTCCTGGAACTATTTAGTTAAACTACCCAAACACGCTGGGCATTCACTGCCTACAGAACTTTGCGCGCGCGGAAAGGCTTGCTCTCCGGAGTTGCCTCAAGGACTAAGTGTGTCCATCTGAGCCATGCTCGTAGTCCCAGCGGGCACCTCCGATTGTCCCAGGAAAGCTTGCAACTGGCAGGAAGGGAGTTCCCGCCAGTGCCAATCCCAACCACCCGGCATCCCACTCTGCGGCCTTGGATGGGCGAGGAGGTGGGTCGAGCGCCTACCTTGTCGTATGCGCCCCACGACAGCTCGGTCTCGATGACCATAACCACGATACCGAACATGCCGAAGATGAGCGCGTAGTCGCTGAGACGCTTGCGCTTCTCAAACAGGGCGCGCCGGTGGCCCAGCTTGTAGCCGATGTTCTGGTTCTTCTTTTTGCTAGACTTGGCGCCACTGCTGCTACCATGCCCACTGCCGCTGCCGCCACCGCCTCCCGTGCTCCCGCCGCCAGCTCCATAGAGCGCCAGGTTATTGGAGTTGTTGTGCTCTGGCTTTGACACCACGATCTCCGGAGCTGAGGATGAAGCGGCGGCGGCGGCAGCTGCAGACGGGGAGGAACCGCCGCCACCTCCTCCTAAGGACACGGGTGGCTGGAGGGGCTGTGCCTCTGAGTCCATCTCGTGCAGGTTCCGGCGGGACGCGCTCAAGTTGCTCAGCGGCCGCATGACGCCCCCGTTATACCTGCAGCTGCTCATGGCTATTTCGGTGAAGGGGTTGCTCTCGCGGCGTGCCTGGGGCTGGTGGTGCGCCGGGTGCGCCGGGTGCGGGTGGTGGTGGTGGTGCGAGAGCGGGGGCCCGGAGCCCAGGCTGCCGAGGCTGCCCGTTGGGCTGGCGGCGGGCTGCAGGCTGTGGCACTGGTGGTACTGGGAGGCGGACGCCGGCTGCTGCGCGTACTGCTGCCGGAGCGCACTGGCATGGCTGGACGGAGTCAGCTCGCTCACATTGAGCTGGCTGCCCCGGCGCGACGAGCAGCAGCAGCAGCACGATGAGCCCGACAGTGGCGAGGATGTGCGGGTCCGGAAGGCGCCGCCGGGTGAGGAGGTGCGGAGCAGCAGGGACAGGTTATCCCCCGCCCCCGCCACGGGGGCACCGGAGGAGGCGCAGCTGTTGCACCGGAGGCATGGGCTGCTGCCGCCGCTGCCCGGCTGCTGGTGCGCGAGGTGCGGGTGGTGATGTGAGTGCGGGAGGGGCGCGAAGGGCGGGCACGGCTTGTCCTGGCTCTGTTGCTGCTGCTGGCAATGCAGGTGTGAGGAGCGTGGCGTCGGCTGCTGCTCTGAGAAGAAGCCGCGCTGGAACTGCAATGAGGTTTCCATGTCAGGGCTGTTAAAGCTGCAGGGAGTCCAGGCGGTGGTGCACCCTGCGCAATGCGTTATGGTTGGGAGCGGGGACTCCTGCTGCTGGTGCGAGGAAGGGCCCATGCCGGCTCCGGTAGAATCCAGGCGGCGAGTCCGATTGGTTGGGCTCACCAAAACAATGGGCATGACATCACCTGCGGGGACCAAGACTGAGTTTGCAGCTCGCGGCTTTGGGGAGTGTGTGTGAGAGAAGGCAAGATAGGGAGGGGTATCTGCAGGATGAAAACCCAAGGGGGCACAGGATGAGGTGAGGGCAGGGGTTCCACCTGCTGACTGGGAACGCCTGTGAGCACCACTAAGGACAGGGAGCCCCCAACCAGTGCAGCCAGGTTGCAGGGGCAGGAGGAAAGAAAGGGATGTCCATCCTTCCCAGGCCACCGCCCACCTAACTATTGCTAGACGTGCACTCTAATCACCTGCGCCGAGTACTGCAGCACAATGGGGAACCCAGCAATGGGGCAGGCGCAGGGACAGTGCGGAACCTAAGCCACTCCGCCGCTGTGCACTCCTCTAAGGGCAGTGGAATGGCAGTCCCCTCAACCCACGCCCACCTCTACTTAATTGTCCTGCAGAGAGTGGGCTCCCAGCTGTGGGGAACCCGCTTTGGAGAGAAAAAGTTTGGCGACTGGCTACACAAGTGCAGCCGGGCTTGGGGTCTGAGCTCAGGTTTGGCCTTAAAATCAGACCGGGTTGCACCCAGGGGTCTCCCCCCGCCACTGGGTTCCAGCGCCCTGGAGTCAGGATCGGCTGCGCAGAGTTCTGTCCCTAAAGCACTGTGGAGCGGGTAGGGTTAACTGCTTAGGCACTCGGGCCGGGGGAGGATGGGGGCGGGGCCGGAGAAGGGGATCCCCGCCGACCGCGGGAGGAGCCCGAGCGGGCTTCCTGGGTCCCCCTGGCGGGGGCGGAGGGCTTTCCCAGCTACTGCTCGCTCACATTTGCGCTTTCTTCGAAACATGAGGGGCTGGCGCCCCCGGCCGCCAGGTCCTGGGCTCCCGCACTCAGGCCCTCTGACCGCTTCAGTGAGTAGGTCCTTGGGTTTCTCCGGCCAAGAGGCAGCTTGCTAGAGGGTCTGGGGGCTGCTCTAGGATGCTGGGCGCCAGATCCTCCTCCTCGGTTCCTGTTTCTCCTCCCCACCTGCAACACAAAAGCAAAGGCAGGTCACGGAAGCGCAAACACTGAGCGTCTTCCTTGCCAAACCCTGACTGCAGCGGCAGGTGGGAGAGGGCCCTGGCACGGGCTGATTCACCCCGGTAGTCATAGCCAGGCTGCGAAATTACTAATAGTGATCAGTCGGGCAGAATAATAACTACCCGAGGATAGAGCTGGGTTTTTGTAAGAATTAGGCGTACTAATTATTTTACTCCCCAGCAAACCAATAAAAATTGCATTTTAGTGTTCCACAAATCTCCTGTGCTGTGTGCTTCTCTTAAGCGATGGAACAGCTCAAAGCAGTGGCGGACCCTTTCGAGGATTCTTTGTTACTGCTCCATCTTTAGTCTTGATTGTCTTTGTAACTTGAAATTCTCCCCTCCACCAAAATGAAAGAGATTGAATATCCGTTTCCATTTTTAATCGTGATTTTAAAGCACGATTTTTATTCTGGAGATTATTATAATGAATTAGATACACCAAGAAATTAGAGTGAAAGCAGATCACCCTCTTCATTAGGTAATTGGAATTCTCAGCTGGATCCAATTTCCTGATACTCAACTGGGCAGCTGCCCTAAAGTTGCTCACCAGTACTGGTTCCAAAGGAACCAGTGTATGTTTTCAATGACATGGAGTGAAAAATTCAGTGTAGGACGTGGGCTAAACCATTTTAATTTTTTTTGAAAATTCAAGTAAGCACATTCAAAAGAAAAAAGGGAGAGTTTTCTTTTAGTTCCATAGTCCTCAACCTGACATAATGAATACTGTCAGAACTTGCATTTCTCAGTAGACTTGGTCAAGGATAGAATTTGAATGGCTAAACATTGGAGACTGTGTTTTCTCTTCATAATCTATTAGAATTTTGGCAGTTTAATAAAGCTTGTTTAGAATTATGAAGCTCAATGAATTTTGGGGTGGCTGAGTAGATTATTGCATGAATTGTGTGGTGAGCATAACTATTAAACACAATTCTAAGTGAGTGGGCATTACAATGAAAACTTTCACATTAAAAGCTATTCACCTGGTGGGAAACAAAATCCAACTCCAGCAAAAAAATCCATCACATTTGTTTCCACTTTAAAACAAATTATACAACCACCTTCTAAGGCACAGGCGGCAAACACAAGGCCCACAGGCTGAATCCGGCCCTCCACCTTGTTTTATCTGGCCCCACATCTTGTTTCTACCCTGAGGCAGTGTCAAGCTCTCCCTTAACTGTTAGGGAGTAGTTACACTTACACAGTCCTAAAGTTACATTCCGCCTCTTGAAGGCAACCATGAGGCTGATGTGGCCCCCCGGTGAAAATGAGTTTGACACCCCTGTCTAAGGGGTTGCTTTATGAAGCTGATTGAGTGAACAAGTTTGATTCAGCTTTACAAATCTAAATACTTCCAAGGAGTGTTATCAAGAAAACTAGCTTTGCATAAATGTAGATGAAAATTTACATAGACCACCCCCCAAAATATACAATAATTGCTACCAGTATTAAGTTACATATAAAGTTTTGGAATTAACATAATATTCTTAGAAAAGTGGTGGCTGCACCATCTCTGTCAAACCGACTTTTTCAATTAGCAAAGTCAAAGCTTTAAATAGAGGTTCCATAAACAAAATAATGGGAAAATACTGTATCATGTTCCATGCATATCTCTATGCCTTACTATGAGACTATGTGCAGCGCCATTAATCACGCAGAAACAAAGTGTTTACTGAGGTTTGTCAGTGATGTGTGGAGCTCCGACTGTTCCCAAAGGGAGCTACGGGGAAGGGCGGGACTCACAGGGTAAGAAAGAGACAGAGGGTCTGTACCACAGCTCAGAGAACTATCACAGTATCAAAACAAAGGTTAACAATGTGGATGCTTAGTCAGTATTTTGAAAAAGCTCATGAAGTGAAATAATATGAAATCTACTTTGACTGTAGGAAGAGAAAGTCCATCAGATATCTGTCATCTTTCCGTTTTAAGGAACCATCAGATCCTACGCACTCAGAAAATCATCTTGCTAATAAGTGTCTGTATTTGGAGAGTGTGATAACCCTCTATTTGTATGATGATGAAAAAAATCACAAGATGTCCCAACAATTTTATGACTTTTAAGAAAACATATTGGGGTGACATTGGTTAATAAAATTTTATAGGTTTCAGGGCTACGATTCAATAACACATCATCTGTATATTGTATTGTGTGTGCACCACCCCAACTCAAGTCTCCTTCCATCACTGTGTATTTCCCCTTTACCCTCTCCTACTCCCCCAACCCTCTTCCCTCTAGTACTCACCATACCTCACCATACTGTTGTGTATCTATGAGGTGGTGATTTGTTTGTTTGTTTGTTTGTTGCTTAATCCCTTCACCCACTTTGTCACCCCTCCCCTTGACACTTGTCAGTCTATGCTCTGTATCTATGAATCTGTTTCTATATTTTTGTTCGTTTTTTTTTTCATTTCTGTCTGAATCCTCCTGAATTTACTGTTTGGCGCATCTTACACTATTGGGTTATGACATGGGCACATTGAACGGGTTCTTATTTTCATTATTCTTTCTTTATAAAATTAACAAACTGTAAGCTAATGCATGAACTTTAAAAATGTGTATGTCAGAAGTTTGCTTTTTTCCTATGTAGGATTGTAGACATACATGTAAAGTTAAGCAATCAGAGCAACATAGACAATCCTCTTCCATGTGGACAGTGCTTGCACAGAGTGGATACTCATGTATATTTGTGAGGGTAAGGAGGGAAGGAGAGAGAGAGAATGAAGAAGAATAGAGGAAAAGGTCTCAACACAACGGCCTAGTTTTGGAAAATTACATTTGCTTCTCTTTCTGCCAGTAAGATATGTAAGTGCTGGACTTCTCTAGCTTAACACCAGAGGTCCTACTCATCCATGAAATGCATTTCAAAAGTAATCAATTAGATACCTTTATTTCCACCAATGTATTTTTTGTGTAAAAATTGCCTGTTTTTTCCTTGTATACTAGAATAATTGCTTTCCCATATTTGTTGTATGTCAATCTCATGAATATGCAAAATACATGCCACACCCTCCAACACACGCACACACTTAACAGCCTTAGAAAAATAATTTTCCCAGACCACAGGGACTTGGGGGAAAAACTTTTGATCGTTTACTCTTTCAATTCCTCATTTTATTCAGATTTATATCATGCCATTATTTATAATTTTCCTTTTCATAGGAATTATCTGTCTATGTTCTCTCTCTTTATTGTTTCTTAAAAAGCGGGATTCTGTTGAATTTGGATGTTTGTGATTTCCATCAAAAGGCAGCCAGAGCAGTTGAGGCAGAGGGCCAGGGCATCCGCTTTTCACACTGCCTGGTCTGGGAAACTTTCACCTGCAGAGTAAATGCTTTTCTGAAATTTATTTTTCTTTACCCAGATGAGTAAATTATTTGGCAGAGCCAAACACAGATGTTGTGATGAGATTGAGCCTCTCTGGACTTAGTTGGCTTAGCAGTGAGCACCAAGGAGGATTGTATTATCAGAGTTGTTTTCTTAGCACAATTTCCAGAAACAACAATTAAAAGGTCATAAAACCACTGCTATTCTTAAACTACACATTATCCTAGCTTCATACAAAATATACTACATTTAAAGTAAACATTAGAATAATATTTATTACATGTATTTATATATGTCTGCATTATGATTAGAAAGTATCAAGACCTGAATGAGATTACTGATGACGGTCTTGCTAACTTTTAGCAAGCCACTATTATTCAGGGACTAATTATCATGTTGGGCCCTATTCATTAACTTAATTTATTTTCCATTTTCTTTCTACTTTTATCCTTGTCCCCAATTATTTCTCAGCTAACTATCATATCATATTGTTTCAGGAGTGACAGCAAAAACAAAAAAATAAGTAGAAACTATACTAGTTTTGGTAACAGAATTGAACTGCTATGTAATTCATTAGGCAAACAGGTTGAAATTATGGACTATGATGTCCTTTAAAAATAGTCTGTGGATTTTATAAGCAAACATCCCTCTAGCAGTTAGAAATGAACATCAAAATCTACAAAGTCTTAAAAAAACTTAGTGGACAGCACATTCTAGTTTACAAAGTAGTTTCTCATGTGCTACTTTATTTGCATCTCATTAAGGATCCTATGGAAGGTAGGAAAGGTTATATTGTCATCTTCATTTTACAGATAATATAATGCTTGAGATGCTGTGTTTGGCTACCCCAGATCACACAGCTAGTGAGTAGCAAGGAAAAGCCAGACTTCAAACACAGTCTTCTGATTCTGTCTAGTGATTCTGTTTAACATTCTCCTAGCCTTGCCTTCATAGAAGAATAACCTATTGACTCCATCAACTTGCATAGGCTTATATGCCACTGGTAGGCCAGGAATGGACAATAGTGACTTATTACCATTCGCTGTGTTTGAACTGCCTAATGAACATTTCCTCACTGGCTTGACTGAGAATTCTGTGATCCTTAACTACCGTCCTTCTGTGGACTTCATTCCTTCAGCAGAATAATTGATAAGCATCTAATACAAGTGTGGATGAAATGGCAGTAATGTAATCATATAGGTCCAAAGTGCCTAATTAAAAGTATTTTTAAAAAAACATACTTTGGTCTATTCACATATAGTGTTCTGTCTACTTTGCTGGCAGCCTAGCCATTCATTATTTTTGGCAACGTCCATAGCACAAGTTGAAGGCCAATGAAGTGTACTGACATTTACAATGTTCATTTTGTATTTTTATATAATAAGAGAAAAGGAACAGACTCAAGCTCCCTGCCCTTGTCTGCAGTCCTGCAGGGACTGAGCCTGCCTCCTCCTTGGCTTCTCTGTGCTCTGTCCTCTCATTGTTTCTCCCTTTATGCCAAGAAAGGAAGCAATAAAGAGAGAGAACTCCTGTGTCTCACAGCTGGGGTCAAGAGTTAACGAAAGTGGGGCCAAGGAAATGCAAAACCATCCCTAAATAATGAGGTCAAATCTACCACTTGGCGATCCCCAAAGTGCCATGTGTGCTCAATACTAAGAACGAAGCTACATACATTCTTGAAGCTTTATTTTCTCCCTGAAACCAATACATTTTCCCAACATTGTTTTCTTTTTTCTTAGAATTAGGGCACACCATTCATTATTTCTTTTTTCCTATAGATTCCATTCTGATGTGTTATTTTTTAGTTCTGTATGTTTTCTTTTTTCCTTCTGTAACAGGGCACAGCCAAGAGGGGCCCCCCAAAAGGGATTTGGAATGGGGTCCAGAACTCAAGGTGTCCAGGAAATATCAGAAGGACATGTAAGATGTCCTCACCCCTTATCCTCCCCCCACGTACATACAGGTGTCAGTTCAGAGGGGGGTGGGGGGGAGGGACAAATGGAGCAGGGCCATTGATAGTTGTTTTGCATAGCAACAGTTTTGCAGATAACCTCTAGAATGGTCATTTAACATATCTATAACATTTAACTGGTTTCATAGATATGTCAAATAGCTGTGGCCATGCTCTGAGCCAGGGAGAAGGGAGTGACTTCCACCCAGGATGTAACTGGGAGGCAACACCCCCTGGTTACAGCACCTGCGTGAGAGCTTGGAGATGATTGGCTCCATGCCATGGGGCCACACCTGCCCAGACTCACTATGGCAGCCCAGTAAATCTGGGAGGATGAGGGAGAGCTGGCAGGTGTAGCCCAATGTGGGAGGAGTCGGAAATGGGCTGCAAAGGAGGACTAGTGCGGGGATTTAAATGAAGACGCGGCAGCCATTGAGGGGAGGGCCACGCAGTTTTGAAAGAGTGAGGACCCCCTCTTGGCCAGGTAAGAGCATCATCATGGGGCTTTAGCAGAGAATCGCCACTCGGCTTTGCCAGAGAGGCAACCCTACCCTCTCCGCAGCTTTGGTGGAGAGAAGAACCATGCGGTTTTGGCCAGAGTGCAGATCCCTGCACCTCTAATAGAAGACCATCCGGCTTTGGGGTGCTCCCTTTGGCCCGGTGGCCTGGAAAGCAGGAGAGACTTTGCCTGAAAGAAGGGTGAAAGAACTGTTTGCCAGTAGACCATGAGAAGGTGCCACATAGCTTTGGCGTAATTAGAGATCCTGCCTGGATGGTGACACAGCTGACAGTGCCAACAACCTGAAACACGGACAAGTGCTTCTTTTCCTGAGATACGGTACCCTGAATTAGGGCAGGGGGGAAGGAAGCACTGTGGGTGTCTGGTTATTCTAAAGGACTTTGATATATTAATGGGGACATTGGGTCACTACTTCAAGTCTGTATAGCTTTAAATAAACCTTTCCTTTCCTTTTCACAAATCTCTGGCATTGAGAAATGTCTCTGGTGGCAGACAGATGAGCCCAGTAGGTATTAGTATAACGTCCTTGGGAGGGGCCCCTGTTTTCTGTAGCAGTTTTGGGCATCCCTGGGTGGGCCAAATATTGCCCCCACCCCGGAACTCTGTTCGGTAAAACTTCCACCTCTTGCCAAATAGGCTCAGGAAATCTATCACCCTTTGTTTATTTTTATATTGTCTCCTTATCTGAAGCTATTTGAGAATCCCAATTCCCAAATAACTGTCTTAAAGTAAGGAGAGTTGAGGCCACTCATATAAAGAGAAAGAACCACAATTTCCTAAGTTGAATTAAACATAACAGTGTCATCAGCAGCAAAGCATTCTAAATGCTAATAAATTTTCTTCAACATTTGCATATTCTTCCTCATCTAATATACCAGGTTTTTCTTAAAAATGACTTTTTTCAGTGTTGTTGCTGTTGTATTTTATAGCTATAAAAGTCAATATTTATAGCAAATTTCAATACTGTTTTTAATTATTAATGTACAATAATTATCCACAAAGTACAAAACTATATAAAGGATACAACATATCAGGAAAAAAGTTATATACAAGACAAATATAATGACAAAACTCACTGTCTCACACACATTTTGCCTTCACTACAAAGGCTGAGTACTAAAATATTTTCATTAGTTAACACTATTGGACATTTTAATGTACAATGCAATAAAAATATGTAGAAAGTATCAATAAAAGTGTGAATCATGCAAAAACTAAGAAATATTCTTGAAAGAAACTAAATAAGTGGAAAGTCCTATATAAGTCCTAAATAAATTTATGAATTAGAAGATTTAGGACTTCTAGTTAGGATGGAAGCATAGGTAAACATGTCTCCTCACACAACCACAGAAACAATTACAACTAAACCTCAAAACAAATAGCACCCAGAACTGTCAGAAAACCAGGCTGTATGGAAGTCCAACAACCAATGATTTAAAGAAGCCACATTCATTCAGATGGATGGGAGGGGCAGAGAGGTATGGAGATGCCATGTGGCCTGGAGTGACAGTGCCAGTGGAACAAGTGGTCCCACTCTGACGTGTTGTAGATAAAAAACCGGGAGGGATAACTTAGGAGTGAGCAATCCCAGGCCCAGGTGGACCACAGAGCCCATCATTCCAGTGCCAGGCAGATAAATACCCATAACTTCTGACTATAAAAACTAGGTGGGGATTGGGGCAGTGGAAGAAACAGCCAGATTTTCAGGGAAGTCTGCTTAAAGGACTCACATAGGCTTAGAATGTATGCAGACCTAGTTCCACTAGAATTCAACACCAGGGCAACAGCTAAAAGGGTACCAGTCACATACAGGGAATAAGTGAAGTGAAACAGGAAAACAAACTAAGCAAACAGGCAACAGGGCTAGTGATGGCAAACCTCCAGATGCTAGGTAGCAGCATTGTCCCCTCTGCAAGCCCTCCCCCCACATAAAGCTACAAAGTAGTGAAATGGGTTGCCCCATGCTGGTGATTGCCTAAAGCTCTGCCCCACACAATTTACAGGTGCCTTTTCTACAATAGGCCACACTACTATGACAGGGAGTCAAAGCAGCTCTACCTCGCACACAGACACAAACACCGGAAGGCTGCCAAACTGAGGAGACAAAGAAATATGTCCCAAATGAAAGAACAGAACAAAAATCCAGAAAAAGAACTAAATGAAATGGAGACAGCCAACCTATCAGAGACAGAGTTCAAAACACTGGTTATCAAGATGTTCAAAGAACTCATTGAGTATGGCAACAACATAAAAAAGACTCAGAAAGAAATGAAGGTTACACTAAGTGAAATAAGGAGAAATCTATAAGGAACTTGTAGGAGACCATTCTGAGTGGCGTGGGCCCACCCCACAGTGGCAAACATTTACTGAAAGATAACTTCCTAAAATCCGCGCTAACCCTTCCAAGGACAAGTGTAACAGGTTCAACCACTTTTGCCCTTTTCATTTGCAAATATCCCTCCACTGATTAGCAGCATTGACTCCTTTGTTTTCTGTAAAAGATAACCACCTAAAGCAATCTGTAAATGAGGACCATCATGTAATGTGCTGAGAAAGCAATAAAGGCTTGTCAAGGCAAGGGCCAAGGCTTTTGCTCCTTTTGAGAGAAAAGCCATGCTGTCCCTTTTCCTCTACCAGACTTGGTAGTCCATGTGAATGTCTCATTTCATCCATAATGACTTGGACACCGTGGGCTGGTGTCCAAATCAGAAACCTACAGTGGAGGGGAGGAAGCCAGGATTCAAATTGGGTAGGAACATAAGGAAGTAATAAGCATTCAACCAGAATAACAAGATGAAAAAAAAATTCCAAAAAATGATGGTATAAGGAGCCTTCATGACATTTCCAAATGTAAAAATATCTGAATCATAGGGGTGCCAGAAGGAGAAGAGGAAGAAATTAAAAACTTATTTGAAAAAATAATGAAAGAAAACTTCTCTAATTTGGTGAAGGAAATAGACATACAAGTCCAGGAAGCACAGAGAGTCCCTAACAAGTGGGACCCAAAGAGGCCCACACCAAGGCACATCATAATTAAAATGCCAGAAGTTAAAGATAAAGAAAGGATCTTAAAAGCAGCAAGAGGAAAGTGGAGAGTTACCTACAAAATAGTTCCCATAAGACAATCAGATGATTTCTCAAAAGAAACTTTTCAGGCAAGAAGGAACTGGCAAGAAGTATTCAAAGTGATGAAAATCAAGGACCTACAACCTAGATTACTCTATCCAGCAAAGCTATCGTTTAGTATAAAAGGGATATAAAGCACTCCCTAAACAAGGTAAAGAAGTTCATCATCACCAAGCCATTATTACATAAAATATTAAGGGACTTATTTAAGGAAAAGAAGATCAAAACCATGTACATTAAAATGGCAACAAATTAACAACTACCAACAAATGAATCTAAAAAAACAAAACTAAGTAAACAACCAGAACAGGAATAGTATCATAGATATGGCGATCGTTTAAATGTATATCAGCTAGGAGGGGGAAGGGGAAAAACGTGGGAGGAGGTATAGGGAGTAAGAAGCATAATTGGTAGGCATAAAATAGACAGAGGAAGATTAAGAATAGTATAAGAAATGGAGAAGCTAAAGAACATATATGCATGACCCATGGACATGAACTGAGGGGGGATTGCTGAAGGGAATGGGGTACCTGGCAGAAAGGCAAAGAAGGGAAATTGGGACAACTGTAGTAGAAAAATCAATAAAATATATTTAAATAAAAATAAAATATGGCCAGCAAAAAGTTTTTAAAAAATTTAATGTAGGATTAAGATATCAACATTACCCAAATTGATCTACCAATTCTGTCAAATCCTTATCAAAACTGAAGATGATTTTTTAAAAAAAATTGGCAAACTGATCCTGAAATTCATATGGAAATAACATGTAGGCAAGAATAGCAAAAGCAATCTTGAAAAGGAAAAAGGAAGCTGAAAGACCCACATTTGTTGAATGAAAGCTTACTACAAAGCTACAGTAATCAAGCTAGTGTGTAATGGCAGAGCTCATAAGACCCTGGATTGTGAGGTATCTTATAGGGCATGTAACCTCAGCAATTAGAAGAATACCACGTACATAGTAGGTGCTTAATAAATGTCAAATGACCCAAATACATGCCTCATGAATAGTACATTCATAATAGCTATTTACTGATTTTTTTTTCTATAAGACATTCTAGCTCTTTTGAATTTACAAGCTGCTTGATCTCAGCATGTTTGTCCGATGCTTTAAAATGAAAGGTGGGGTAGTCTAACATTCTTGCATTATACCAGATAACTTGATAACCGTCAATTTTACCCATGTCTATGCTGCAGGAATTACAATAAATACATATTTCTACATTAAAAAAAGATATTGTGTAATAAATTAAGGATAGATATATAGATCAATGGAACAGAATTGAGAGTCTAGAAATAAGCCTGTAGATTTATGGTCAGTTGATTTTTAACACAACTGCCAGGATAATTCAATGAGGGTAGGATAGTCTTTTTCAACAATGGTGCTAGGAAAACTGGATATCCACATGTAAAAAAAAAAGTAACTTGAACTCCTTCCTTACACCAAACACAAAAGTCAATTCAAAATGGATTAAAAACCTAGATGTAAGAACAAATAAAGAAATACCCCCCTCCAAAACAAAACAAAAAAAACAGAGTAAAATTATTTTTAAAAATGTGAGTCATTGTGACCTTGGGTTAGGCAATACTTTCTTAGGCATGACACTAAAAGTATCAATTGCAAAAGAAAAGAAAATAGCTAAAGTGATAAAATCAAAAATGAAAACTTCTGTTTCGAAGGACACCCACAGGAGAGTAACAATCCAGAGTGGAAGAAAATATTTGGTAGTCACAGCATTCTCACAGTGACCGGTGTTGGCTACTCATGGCCACTAATTTTCTGTGAATATGTTGGCTGTCTCACCCTTCTGGTAGCTCAGACACATACTCACCATAGGGTGAGACCAAAGCTTTTCGGAAGAGGTGACCAGTGGCAATTTTAGAAGTGCGGTGTATGCGGTCCTTCCTGAGAGATGGCAGCGAAAGTGCACTCGGCTCCACAGCCGGCCTGCAGCAGGTGGCTGGGCTATTGGAAGCTCGTATCTTCAAGGACTCAGCAGTCAAGAAGACACCGCACCAGGCAGGTACCGAGTAAGTGCCAGGGGTCTTATCTGATATTGACAAATGACTGTAGCACCAGGGTCAGACTCATGTCAGCACTCACTTCGAATCTAAGACCAGGGGAGACAGGCCGTCTTATTCAAAAGCCGAGCCTACAGCTCCAAGCCCTCTATTTGTCCAGGGGGTCTTGGAGGTGGGCATTATATCACAGGGAAGCAACATTCCTAACCATTTCCTATCCTCACATAATGAAGTAATATGCTGATGGAGTTATTTTGTTTGTGTCTTTAAGCCAAGATAAAGGTCCTGATTTTGTTTAAACTTATTAAATACTTCGCTAAAAGCAAAAAACTTTGTTTTGTTTTTCTAATGTCTTAGTGGTCCCATAGACAATGGAAGAAAGACGTAGAAACAGAACACTTTGTTCTTGAAGATAAATTATATGACGGGTACTCAGCCATTGAAATAAGATTAATCAAAAAGTTTTTTCTCAGTTATTAAGTAGAGTTCCAAGATAAATGACTCTTAGGTTTCCTGTTCCAGATTTTTTTGTGTTTGCTTATCCCCAGATCAGGGCTTTAGAGAACAACAGAGAGAAGGCTGTCTTGAAACTGGGCTTTAGCTACAATTGGTGGAATTGGACTTAGCTGATGGAGGACTGCTCTCCCCCTTAGCCGGCCTGGGTGCCTGACCTTGTGTGTTAGACCTCCACACAAAGGGAGGGGAGTAGAAGTCAGCTTCACATGGATGCACATAGGACAAAGGCAAAAAAGGGCCTTTCATGTCTTTGTGTCTCTCTCTTTATCAAGTAGCACAGAAAATATGCATCCCAGGCTTAGTCCTTAGGAGGCCCTTATTTACTGTTGTTTTTTTTTTCCTTGAGAGGAATCTTTGGATTTTTCCTAGGAAGCAGATTTCATTCTCCCAGGTTTAAGTAGGATCTTGGTTTCACAGTTTTCAGGACAGATCAGGAAGTGAAAGAAGGATGAGGTCTTTCAAGTAACTATCTGGGCAGAGTCCAATGATCAGCAGACTGGAAGAGGAAATAGACAAGAAGAGGCAACAGCAGTTCACACTTGAATGTATCACCAACTATAAGAGAGATAATGTCCTCAAGAAGTTCAAAGGACAAGACACTTTGCTTCTTTCTCATTCAATTTCTAAAAACTAGGAAAATTGCCTCAAACGAATGTTTAGAAACCTTTCTAAGCCTTCTTCATGTAGCTGCTCTGATTGATCCTTAAAAGTACAACTCACTGAATGTAAGAAGTAAAACTCCTTTATATAGTGTATAAAGGATATATAGTTTATGATCCAAAGGTGGAGAAGATGTTCCTAAATAATTTACTAAACCCAACAGACATAAAGGAAAAGACAACTGATTTGATCTTACTGCATGATAAAATATGCATTGGGACCAAAAACAAAAAAAAAACTGCATATTTAACAGAGGATTAATGTCAAGAATATGTTTCTTAAAAAGTCTAAGAAATTAAGAGTAAAATAAAAAACTAGGAGTGTTGGGAACCACCCTGCCTGGTTTTAGAAGCTGTAATTACCCTGTGGCTCAGGCTGAGCGAGCGACCTTTGGACTTTAAGCCACTAAGGAGACAAAGCTTATCTCCCTGGCAGGGGTGCTGCCTCTGTCCCCTTTTACTTCATCCATAACTGGCCCCCAGTGCTTGGTCGGTTAGCCAATGATGGGTAAGATTCCTCAAGGGAGGATGGACCTAAGATAGGCACGTGATCATGTGGAGGCCCCAGAGAAGGGCTTGGGGGACTACAGCAAAAGGGGGTGATGGACGCTCCCTGGAACACAGCTTTGAATAGCCTCATTCTGTCTGTGAGGAGTCTCCTAATCTCTTGGCTGCCTTACTTCCCCTGCCTGACTTAAGCCTGAAACAATGACAGAGGGTGGTGCAGCCCTGTGCTGGAAAGGGCGGGTTCCCCGGGTGATCAGGCCTGAGGAAGGATATGTAAAATCCTGTGAAAACTGCTTTACTAAGAATGTTCTCAATTAAATGATAAGAGTCCAAGCAGGAAATGAGTTTGTTTCCCAAAGTTTTATAGCCCTTTAGCTAACAGACCCTGACTCAAAATATGTCCTCAGAGTTCTTTGTATATTTAATTCTCACTGTCTGACAATGATTAGTGAACTTTACCTGTATTTCTGTGGTAATTAAACCCAATAAAAGCTGGGTCCGCACGCTCTCCCCTTAGTGTCCAGGCCGCTCCGAGGCACTCTCCCCTTGAGGGAGTAGCCGTGCCGTCCCTTTTCCTCCACAGGACTCGGTAGTCCGTGTGAGTTTGTCTCATGTCTCATACATAACGCCCCAGACACTGCAGGCCAGTGTCTGCATCAAAGGAGAAATACAATAATAAAAGGATACAAACAATGATTTTTAAAAAAGATACAATACAAATGGTCAAAGAAGACCTGAATAATAAAGGAAATGCAAATCAAAACAAAATGTCTTTTTATACTAGATTGAATGATACTACTATATAATACACCAGTGTGAGTGCAAGAAACTAGCTTTCTCATGCACCGTACACAGGAGTATATGTTGGTAAACCTATTTGAAAACCAATTTGGCAACATTCATTCAGTCGTTAAGTGTACAACTTTTCATTTAACAAGTCCACAAATAGAAATCTATTCTTTAAAAATATTTGCATGTATGCACAAATATATTTATAGTAATTTTCACTATAGCATGATACAAGGAAAAAAACCAGAAATAAATAAATGCCCATTATAAATCGCCCTACAGCCCTGGCTGGGTAGCTCAGTTGGTACTGGGCTACCCAGTTGATGCTGGGTAGCATCATCCCATACACCAAAAGGCTGTGGATTTGGTCCTCGGTTAGGGCCCATACCTAGGTTGTAGACTCAATACCCAGTCGGGTGCATACAAGAAGAAACCTATTGATGTTTCTCTCGCATCCATCTTTCTCCCCCTCTCTCCCTTCCTCTCTCTCTAAAATCAATAAACATATCCTCGGGTGAGAACTTTTATCAAAAAGTATCCTATAGTGATTTTTAAAAAGGATGATTAGGACTTATATGTAACATAGAATGACTAACATTTATCATTAAATTAAACCAAGTGACAGAACTATTCATTCAGTATGATCCCACATACGAAAATTACATGCTTCTCTCTGTATATAAATGTGCAGGGAGGAGACCCTCAGGATGGTGGTGGGAGGTACTGAGGAGTGGGTGTGGCTGTGGACATGAAGGATAGCTCTCAACTGTTGTTTATGGGGTGAGGCTTACACATTGAATAGAATTAAAAATACAAGGGAGAAAGAAAGGAATCATAAAACTCAGGCATGTGAACCTACTCGGAGCCCTCTCCCAATGTCTTACATGCCCAGGTCTGCAAGGGAGCAGCATCACGTGCAGAGGAGCTGTGCGTAGGTATTTGGTGAATTGATGTTGAATTAAAGTTAAATTCATAAAATAGAAGTTGTTGCTTGAGACCAAAAGAAAAACCTAGAGGCTATACAAACTTTCAAGAATCAGTCTTGTTTCTTTCTTTCTTCTTTTTTTATTGTTGATATTATTATAGATGCCCCCCATTTCCTACACTTTGTCCCCCTCCACCCTGCTCCCCCATCCCCAGCCTTCACAACATTGTTGTCTGTGTAGTCTTGTTTCTTTATTTATTGGTGTATTAAGTAAATCACTAAACTCATAAATATGAACTTTTTTTTGCTTTTTTTTTGTTTTGCTTTGTTGAAATGGAACCATACTGTGGTCTTTCATCAACGTTACTAAATATTCTCTGTCGGTTGCTCCTGAAGTCCCGGTACTAATTGCCACCCCAGAGTTAATTAGGCCCCTAATAAAGGTTTTCTTTTTTCCAAATTGAAGTGATTGAAATCATATGGGCAAGAGTTATGACAGAAGCAGATTCTAGGTATCAGAATTTTGCATAGGCAAGAGGAAATCTACAGATGAACCACAGGTTGGGCCCAGTTTTACCGATGAAGTACCTATTTACCTTTAGAAGGTAAATTATCTTTTGGCCATTAGGTGAGCTAAAGTAACAATTTCCTGAATTTTGCTATAAATAGTTAATCCCACACTAACTCTCTGGAACTATCTCATCCGTCACAGGGTGAGAAGGAGACAGAGCTGGTCTTGTTCATGTGGCAACAGATTTTCCATACAGTTAAAACCTTCTGCACTTATATGTGGACAGCAGGTATAAAAGATAAATACTTTTGTATAATTCATGCTAAATGAGAATTATGGGCAAAAAACACATCCTATTAGCTTTTAATGAAAAAACAGGGGGGTCTCCCCAAACACTTCTTTTTTTTTTTTTTTTAATAATTTAAAAAAAAAAAAACAAAACACAATTTAATACACAATTTAAATCAAGAAAGTTTTAAGGAAAATAAAACTGATAGTTCAGGGAGCAAAAAATAATAAGGCCCACATGCAATACCTCCAGTAGCAAAGAAGTGAATAGCTTTTTCAAAACTATAATCATTGAACATTAAATGTCTTAAAATAATATTTGTGAGGAATTTTGTAATTCTTACTTTAATATGTATTAGGCTCTATTTTTTTCTCCTCTAACTACATTGGCTCAATACCTTCCTACATCATAGGACTTAGAGAAGTGTTAAAATTCATTTATAATTTAATTCATACTCATGTTCTCATCACTACTCCAGTGAATTTTGATGTGTGTATGTGTGTACACATCATGTATGAATGTGATTCATTGTTACTGCAATTTCTTATACTCATTGCCATCCCCATCTCAACAAGATTTTCATTCAATTTCCATGTAGTGGGAAAAACTTTCAGAATCCTCATATATCTCAGATGTCCTTGTATTGTCAGGTGAACAATATCATAGTATGTCCTGGTAATAGGGTTCTTGGAATGGACTCATTTCCTCTGAGTAGCCCACATATGTTATTTCACTATATTTTAACTTCTAGTGTTGCTATTGGGAATTCAGACACTAGTCTGATTTTGTTTCTAATGAATATAACCATTGATCTCTAAGAGGGAAGCTTCTTTTTTTCTATATCTTGGAGTTTAGAAACTTTTGTTAGGGTATATTTCAATATATGGGTGTTTGGTCTGTTTTCCATTAATTCTTATACAGACTTGATAAGTCAGTCTAAAGGCTCCATTCTTTCCTCATCTCAGGGTATTTTTGTTCTGTATCTTCATTATTTATTCAACTCTTATTTTTCCTGTTTCTGTAATATAAGTAATTTGCATATTTTTATCCTAGATATGTCTTCCAAATAATTTTTTTTCTGTTATAATTTCCATTTCTTTGTATGTTTGCCTATGTTTTGAGATACAACTTCCATTTAATCTTCTAAAACGCTAATGTGGTCCTCATTGTACACATTATTTTAAGTCATTTTATTATTAAAATTGAAAATCATTCCTAAAATTCTAAACTCCCTCCTGGCAAGTTCTCATTACATTTTTTAACTTTTTATATTTTGAAATAATCTTAGTTTTATGAAAACTAGTATAGAGAGTTCTAGTTAGTCTTCATCAGCTCCTCTTAATGTTAAGATGACTTATAAGGAATGGGTTCCCATGATGAGGAAGGCTAAGAAGTCCTAAGATCAGCAGTTGGCAAGCTGGAGACCCAAGGCTTGGGAACTGGGAGAGGCACCAGTGTGAGTTTCATCTTGAGAGTTGGGAGACTTGAGACCCAAGAAAGGCCCACGTTTCAGTGCAATTCAGAAGGCAGGAAAAGTCGGACGTACCAGCCGCAGGCCGTGGGGCAGAAGAGTTCTGTCTTATTCAGTCTTCTTGTTCTCCTCTTTAACTGATAGGCCCACCCACATTAGCCAGGGCAATCTGCTTTACTCAGTCTTCCAATTCAAATGTTAATTTAATTCACAAACACTCTGACAGACACACCCAGGATGATGTTTGACCAAATATCTTGACAGCTGACAGCCAAAATTTACCATCACTGATGGTAATCCTAAGTGATCAAGGAAACTTTAAATTATGTACACCATAATCTATTTAATAAAACAGAAATGTATTCCATTCAAAGGAATTCTTTAAAAAAATATTAAAATATTCTAGTTATATAAACTTTATCTTAGAATATTCATTTTTTTTCTACAGATAATTTTAGCTTTCCAAGAAACCAGTGTAGTTGAGTTTGTTAAGGCTTTCCTGTGGAGTGCCTCCTTGCAGGTCACTTATGTTGGTTTGCCTCTTAACTCTGAAGAAATCTCTTTGGGGGGAATCTTTCATCCACGTTCCATAAATAATATTCTGCCCCCCAACCCACTTCCCACACATACTACAGGGCTTGTCTGAGATTAGGCAAATCTGTAATTCTTGATATTCTGTGTATGTACATCAATTCACTGATGCCTTTTGTGCATGCTCTAAGGGAACATATTAATTTAACCTACCTTTTATGACCCTCCACAGAGTACTTTGCCTAAGGAGGCATTTTAATATGCTATTTGATTAAATGATTAAGAGTGTTGGCAAAAATCATTCTGGGGATATAATTTAAAACATATATTATGTAAGCTTTTTAGTTTCTGTTTTATGTCTTATTTTAAACCAATAGCAGGTTCTTGCCATTATCAAGCAAAATGGAAAAGACTAAAAATTCTTTAAACTTCTGTACTTTGGCCATAAAAAAATAAGGCTGAGACAAGAATGCTCCATAAACCTTTGTCATTGGTATTTTATGAGTAATGACATGTTTTTATAGAGATTTGTATTGTACTCTGGTTATTAATAATTTTCATGAAAGACTTCTGCTTAGGGAAGCAACACCAACCATGGGAAACACACATGTGTTTGTGTGCAAATGTACATGTGTGATATATATTCTATTATATATATATACACATTAGCAGTCCTCAGATCATAGTTATTTGGCATACAGTCAGTTGGATACAACTCATGAAAATATTTGTCCAATAAGTTATAATTTGCTTGTCAAGAGGGATGGTGGAAAAGCTTAAACAAAAGACAATTGAGCAATGACAGTCTGCTCGCTCTTTTCATAGATGATCATTTGAATTTTTCTCTTCATAAGTGAAATTAAATATTTGGGGATGGAATCAACAAACTCTTCTATGTGGGAAAAAAATATTAAACTTTTGCTCTATTTCACGGTGTTCTTTTTAATTATGAAATGGAAAAAAGTTAGACTTTGAAAACAGTGGCTGGCTTTATAAAAGGTACAATTCAGACTTTCAGCCTTAATATTTTTTATCTAAAGCCTGAAGGCAAGTCAGATGTTAAATGTAACTTTTTACATGTAAGCTTATTTGTCCCAGAGAGAAAAATCTAGCTGGACTGAAGTTAGGAATTTATAATGGGCTCTGCATATTAAAATTCAGCACGAGCCAAGTACGGATATTTTTTCCTTTGGACCCTCCTTACCTGGGTTGGGCAGAAAAGAACCACCTGACTAGTTGCCTATGTCTGAATAGTCCAAGGGACCTTTGCACAAAAGAATAGCAGGAGCTGCCAACCGAGGACTGACCCCATAAACCCCCAGGTTCTTGAATGGCCCAAGGCCAAGAATAGTCTCCTTATTTCCTGGAACTCATGTTTTCTTCTTTCTGGGTTTTCTCCCTCACATTGCTAGAATACATTTTTCAGGAACTTTTAAGCAAGGGTGTGCTGGAAGTCAAGAGTTGCCTGCTAACTCATTAACTATCTCCCCTCCTCACTTTCACCTCCAGTGGAAGTACTGTCCAAGGTTGTTGGGGTCACTAGAGGCTGGGGACAAGAAAATTTCCCCTCTCACTCCTACAAGGAAACCCCAAACCCAGAAATAATGCTGGATTTTCCGAAGCTGTAACTATAGTACTTACTACTCTTCATTCTCCCCATGAGTTAGATCTAATTCTGTGGGCAGGTTCTGGTACCTAACCCCCCTATATGGTGATGTAGAGTAGTTGAAAAAGCTAAAGAGGAAATAAGACCTAAATTTAAATAATGCTCTACCCATTTTCTTTTCAGATTAATCTTTCTAAATTTAATACTTTAATTTGTGAAGTGAGGACAGTGCCTACCGTCATGTCACAAGAATGACCCATGTTGGGTACTTACTTAAAGTACCAAAAGGACTTTTCCTTGTCCCTAGACATGGACATGTATTTAGAAGTGATCAGTGACAGCTTACACCTACTTTATCATCACCTCCCTGTACTTAGTATCAATTCATGGAAGTGTTTTTTGGCTTCAACCAGTTTTTGGTATTAGGATTTCAGGTGGAAATAGACCTTGAGTAATTTGGGTTCATCTGCTAGATTGTGCATGAACAATAAAAGCATAACTTAAATACAGATGTAAAAGTACCATGTTGGCTGAATGAACCTTAAAAAAAATCCTCGTCGTAAAAAGTCCTGCAAAGGGACTCAAAGTGCACAGGCAGTTGATTGCTGTCAAGGAAATGACTTGAAAGCCTTTGAGGAAAATGAAAACATAACCAGCTTCTCTAGCTGGTACAAATTCAATACATTGAATCTTCTATTCCCAGTGACTGGCTTTATAAAAGGTAAAATTCAGACTTTCCGCCTTAATTTTCTTTATCTAAAGCCTGAAGGCAAGTCAGATGTTAAATGTAACTTTTTACATGTAAGCTTATTTGTCCCAGAGAGAAAAATCTAGTTGGACTGATGTTAGAAATTTATAATGGGCTCTGCATGATAAAATTCAGCACAAGCCAAGTATGGATATTTTTTTCCTGGAAAAAATGCTAATGATTTTGGTCATTCACCAAAATCAACCAGAAATTATCACAATCCAGCAAACCTTGTTGTGGCAATGAGGAGAACTCTGGCTACAGTCTCAAACTTTGTGTATTTGTTCAAAAAAGCCAGTGGATATACTGCTATAGAACATGCAACGTAAGAAACCTTTCCTGATTCATTCCAGGGAAAGTTAACCTAGATATCATCTCACCTTTCTGCTTTCCTAAAAAGATGATAAATATATACATTTACAATGATTTCCTATGCTTTTCTTGAAGATATCTAGGTCAGATACTCCAATAGCTCTGAAGATGTTGTTCTCCACATTTAATGATTATTTCTTGTATGTGTGTGCTTTAAACATATTTGCTTTCATTAAGCATTTTGCAAAAACATGGCAAACAATAATTTATTCCTATTCATATACTTAAAGGCAATCATGACCCTGTTTCAGGCTTGATCAATGTCAGTCAGTTACTTTAGCCTGTCTTCAAGGGGTCAACTTACAATCATTCTCACCATTTTATTTTTTATAATTACAGGGTCTGCCACAAATAATGCTCCTTTTTTATTACAAAATTTTTTGTTACAAAATCTAATCATGTAATTCTGTAACATAAGAATATCATACTCAAGCATACTCTATGACATTTTAGGTGAGATGCTAAAATTTCTGTCCATCTTGTGTGAGACATCCATGTATCCTACCAACCACACTCAAGGAGGTGTTACTTATGCCGGACCCCTATATATATTTAATAATATATTCTTAAAAATATATAAATTATAATGTAATATAATACAATATTTTACACACATACACTTTATTAGATTTATGAGAAAGTACATATTAATATTTAGAAGAATTTGCATGTGAGGGTTCTAAATGCTCTAGAAGAGACATGGGAAATATTTAAAATTTAAATTAATTCTATTGAATTTATAAATGCAATTTAATGTTTAAGGGGATTTAATTAAAGTATAAAATAGAACAAATTATTTAATGGGGTTTATACTGTTAAATTTTATAAATTTGAATTTACTAAAAATTATTAAAATGATCCTTTGAAAATAATTGTTCTTATTTTATATGATCTTCTAGATTTATAAATAAAAATTATATATGTAAGTTTAGTTTATAAATTGAGGAAAACTCCATTTAAAATATTTAATTGTCCTGGACCAAAATTCACGGGGGAATTGTACCAAACGTTCAAAGAAGAACTAACACCTATCACTTTCAAATTATTTCATAAAATTCAAGAGGAGGGAAGGCTCCCAAACTCATTTTTTAAAAATATTTTATTTATTTATTTTTAGAGAGAGGGGAAGGGAAGAAGAAAGAGTGGGAGAGAAACATCAGTGTGTGGTTGCCTCTCATGTGTCCCCTACTGGGGACCTGGCCTGCAACCCAAGCATGTGCTCTGACTGGGAATTGAACCAGCAACCCTTTGCTTCACAGGCCTGTGCTCAATCTACTGAGCTACATGAGCCAGGGCTCCCAAACTCATTTTATGAGGCTAGCATTACCCTAATTTCAAAGCCATGTAAAGACACTACGAAGAAAGAAAATTTTAGGCCAATAGTCCTGATAAAACTATATGCTAAAATCCTCAACAAAATATTAGCAAAGAAGACCCAGAAATACAGAAACAAGTTTAACCAAGGATATAAAAGACCTGTACTTGGAAAATTATCAGACACCAAAGAAAAAAATTGAAGAAGATACAAATAAGTGCAAACATATGCTGTTTTCATGGATAGGTAGAATTAACATCATTAAAATGTCCATACTACTTAAAACAATCTAGATTCAGCACAATTCCTATCAAGATACCAATGGCATATTTCACAGAACTAGACCAAACATTCCAAAAATTTATATGGAACCACAGAAGAGCACAAATAGTCATAGTGGTCTTGAGAGAGTAGAACAAAGTTGGAGGAATTATGCCACTTGATATCAAACTATACTACAAGACTAGTGTAATCAAAGCAGCATGGTATTGGCATAAAAACAGACATTTAGATCAATTAGACAGGATAGAGAGCCAAGAAATAAGCCCACACATTTATAGTCAATTAATATTGACAAGGGAGGCAAAAACCTACTATGGAATAAAGATTGTCTATCTAAAAAATGGTGTTGTGAAAATTGGACAGATACATACAAAAAAAATGAAACTAGACCACATTCTTACAACATACACAAGAATAAATTCAAAATGGATTAAAAACTTAAATGTTAGGCACAAAACCATGTAAGTCCCAGAAGAAAACACTGGTAGCAAAATCTCAGACATTGCTCATAGCAATATTTTATCGGATATATCTTCCCAGGCAAGGGAAACAAAACAAAAAATAAACAAATGGGATTATATCAAACTAAAATGTTTTTGCACAGTAAAAGAAATCAACAAAATGAAGAGATGACCCACTGAATGAGAGAACATATTTGTTGATACACCTGATAAAGGATTTCTATCCAAAATTTATAAGAAACTTTTAAAACTCAACACCAAAACCAAAAAAAAATCCCATTAAAAATTTGTCAGAGAACCTGAATAGACACTTCTTCAAAGAGGACATACAGATGGTCAATAGATATATAGAAAGATGCTCGATGTCACTAATCATCAGAGAAATGCAAATTAAAACCACAATGAAATATTACCTGTCACCTGTCAGAATAGCTATCATCAATAAATCAAAAAATAAGTGTTGGTGAAGATATGGAGAAAAGGGAACTGTTGCACTGTTGATGGGGAATGCAGTCTGGTGCAGCCACTGGAAGGCAGTATGGAGTTACCTCAAAAATTAAAAATGGATCTGTCTTATGACCCAACAATCCTACTTCTGGGAACACTAATTTTAAAAAATATACAATGTAGACTCTCCAGAAAAAGTCCAGCCATTTTTAATATAATGAGAATGGTTTGTACGACATCAATATTACCTGATAGCCAAGAAGAGTGGACTGGAATGCGCCTGTGTGAACAAAGATGACTTCACTGTACTAGTCAGTGGGGGCAGTAGATGCCATTGAGTGAGCATGTGTACTATGTGGCCATTGCATTCAAAATGACTGAATGAGTAGAACAAATTTCCATCACATTTTACATTATGCTTGGACATTTCTCTGTGGAAACTATTTGGATGATTCAGAAGGCAATAGCTTTGGGTAACTGGTGATTGTCAGCTTCATCACCACAATGTGCCCATGATGCATCATGTCTCATGCAAATTTTTTTGGTGAAACATCAAATCACCCAGGTGACTCAGCCCACCCACTGCCCAGATTTGGTGCCCTGCCAAATATGGTTTTTCCCAAAAACTAAAATGACCTTTGAAAGGGAAGAGATTTCAGACTGTCTATGAGATTCAGGGAAATACAACAGGGCAGCTGATGGCAACTGAGAGAACTGTGTGAGGTCCCAAGATATGTACTTTTGAAAGGTTCTGAGGTGTGATTGTCCTATCTATGGTGTTTCTTGTATCTTGCACCTTCTTCAATGAATGTCTCTATTTTTCATGTCACATGGCTGGATACCTTCTGGACAGATCTTGTATGCACCCCTGTGTTCATTGCAGCATTATTTACAATAGTCAAGATTTGCAAGCAGTCCAAGTGTTCCTCGATAGGTGAGTGGATAAAAGAGCTGTGGTACATTTACACTATGGAATACTGCTTGGCTATAAATAAGAAAATTTTATCCTTTGTGACAATATGGATAGGCCTGGAGAGCATGATGTTAAGTGAAATAAGCTAGTCAGGGAAAGACAAATACCACATTTGTATTGAATGCTAGGGGTTGGAGGCTTTGGAGGGTGAGGGATTGAGCCAATTTTTTTTTTATTTAATAAGTTCAGCATTAATAATAAATTGGTTTTTTTCTATACACAAAAAGTTCCCTTGCACATAAAAGTGTCGTTGTCATTGTATCCAGCTTAACTTCAATCTTTTACTTATAACTGTACCAAGTATACATAAATAAAATTGAACCTATTATTTTTCTCAGGACACAGCCCAAATGAAAGACTGCTCATTTCAGATAGACTGCTCAAAAGAGCAGAGAATGTCTGTGTTGCAAACTTTTACGAGAAGCAGTATTTTGAAAAGGAAGTATGGGTAGATGATAACCTTCAACATAAGTAACAAGAAAGAACATGTAGAAATAAAATTTGGAACATAATTAAGGCACAATGAAGCAAAAGGATGAAGAAACCTCATTTATGTTCCACAAGTCTATCCTGTATTCCATTTTTAGCTCTTTTACTTGTTCCATTCTTATTCTGATTTTCATTTGCTGGCAGGTTTGCCACACATCCCCTCCAGGCTTTATCCTCACGTCCCATTTCCCCTTTTTTTTTCTTTTCTTGGATCTAATTAACATGAACAATTGTTTTACTTCTGAAGTTTCTCTCTTTATTCTCATGCATATCAGCATTTCCTCTCTCAGACTGTAAACTTTTAGAGGACTTGAATCACTACAAGTTATCAAATCAACATAACTGCTATGGGTCAAAAAAAGTGCCCACTAAGGTTAGGAAGGCCTGTGTTGTTGTGAGGTGAAGCCAGGCGCTGTATAAATACAGGCAGGGAGAAATGGGTTTCCCCAAGGAGGAGTTAACTAGCTGGCACTGAGAGCCCTCCTTCCCACCCATATTTGGGGTTACGTGCTGGTGAGAGCAGGTAAAAAGGAATAGCATCTGAATGAGGCAAGGGAAATGCAGGAAAGAATGGTTTTTTGGATTCTCTGTTTAATTCAATCTATCGAAACATTTGAAACTACTAAGAGGATCCCCTCTATGGTTTTCAGCTAATGTCCTTATCTCCAAAACCAACAGCAGGTGTGTGAGTTGTTACTTCATCAAGTGTGGCGACTATCACCCATGCTCAGGGCCTGCTGACTACAGATAGTTCTGTCACTGTGCGGTGGCAGGTCAGGAGTCCAGGACCACCTCAGATCTCATTCCCCTCAGATATGGCTGAATAACAACCCGAGACAGACTACACACTCCTTATCATGACAATGATGCCATTTCACAGTCTTCCTTTCAGCTTTGCTTGTCTAATCATCACTCTACTCACTTTCCTGTTATTTAGGCTTTTTAACTATGAAGTTATTCTGGAATTGTCTATGCTATTTCCTTTCACTTGGTTCTTGTTCCTCACAGGGGTTGCAGAGAGTAGAGGAGAACTTTTCTCCATTGTCTGATAAGCTATCCGTGCTCAAGTCACAGCATTTTTCTGCTGAGGAAACACCCAGCTTATACAGTAGGTCATCTGCTTCTTGAACTAATTAACTACCAGTCTGTCTCCGTCACATCAGTCTCTTCTACTCAACCCTGTTCTACACTGGAAACTCCTGAAATTCAAAACCTTAGAATTAGTAGAATAAACAAATGAAATAATTAATAACTGTTGCTTCCTCTAAGCTGCTGAAGAATTCATGCATACCTCTCCCTTGTGGAAATTTTAAGTTTTTGGCATTTGTATTGTAGACATTTTTGCCTACATTAAAACTTCAGACTAAACTCTTAGCAACCTGTTTGTAGATTTGAGCTTGGTTTTCCCATAGTCCAATGGGGAAGTACAAGTCCTAGAACTGAGCAGATGTTCAATACACGTTCAAAGAGTGGAGGGGCTAAATCCACCTACGGGTGTTGTCTAAGCAGAAGATCATTCTATACTGGAGAGAAGTGAGTACTTCTCAAGAAATGCAGTTCTATTGCTTACAGACATTTGTTAACGTATTTAAAATACATTAACTTAATATAACTTGGGAGATATTTATATAGAACATGCCTGGTCACCTGTTGAATAAGAAAATCATTGTTTTTATGTAATCAGGGCATCTGAAGCACTTGAGGGTACTTGAAAGCAGTTGATTTTCTTAAGTAGATTAATTATTTATACTATAAATTTGCATAGCAAATTCTGCATAGAGCATAAAGCTATATTTTTATCACGTCCTCTTAAAATACTATAAATTGTCTATTAGTAAAAACCAAACCAGGGAGACTTTTTCGTCTTTTGATGTTTTGTTAATATTCGTAAAATACCAACATGAGTTCTTGACCTTCATGTGGCCCATTCACTGCCGACCGAGCCTTACCCCACGCCACGCTGACTTCTTCAGCTTCCATCACCTGGCGTGTCTTTCCTGTGACCCCCAGTCCTCCACTGCCAGCTCATCCACATGCAGCTTTCTTGTTCTACATCTCCAAACTGAATTCCTCTAGCTCCTTTTTCCTCTCAAATTCTGCTTCATGCAATTTTCTTCTTTCTAGGCCAAACTTTGGCTTTTATTCCATGCCTCAGAATTCTGTCATGTTTGTTACCTGCTGACACTCAGAACCTGGACAGCCCCTTCAAGTGCTGGAGCACCGCTATGGAGCAACCTGTTGGCTCTGCAGCACTTCAGCCAGTGACAGAAGAGAGAAAATATCCCACTACAGAAGCAGAAAATTTGGTGGGGAGTTAATTCATGATGATAAGGTACCTCTGTTTTGTAAATAAGATGTGTATATCATTAGTGTTGCTTTTTTTCACACTTTGCCATCATGTATAAATGTGGAGCACTTGCTAATTTCCTCTGCAGTCAAATAAGATATAACATTGTGGAAGTCAAGGTCATCCTGTGTGGCAGGGAAATCTGATTTAATGTGAGAGAAAGGTCCCACTCATGGGTAAGTAGCCCACCGGTAGCAATTCCTCCAGTGTGGACGAGTGTCCATGGGAATCAGAAGAGGAAGCAACTACAGCCATCAAAGAATGCTTCACAGAGAAGTGGCTTTTGGACTGCAGTGCGATGGTTCAGTGGACATTTGTCATGTAGATTGAAGACAGTTTGTACCCAGTGTTAGAGGATAAGAGAAAGAGTCTTAAAAGAGCTGAGTTGTTTGCTCAGGCTTAAGCAGGAAACCGCACCTAGCCCTGGGCAGATGTTCCAGGGAGTTTAGAAAAGAACATGAAGCAATAAGAATTAGTCAAGCAGACAGCCTCCTGGAAACATCCGTTAGGGCGGAAAAATTTTACCCCCGACCATGACCCGAGCACGAGCTGTTCATGAACCTCACAGGCCAATCATCAGCAAGATCACGAGCCCTAGCATAAGCCCCTGAGCCAATGGCTAATTGCTACCTTCTGCTTCTGGAAAATCGCTTGCTTGCTCCCTTCTATAAGAACCCTAGCCTGTAAGCGTTTGGCGCGACTCTCATCTGCAGCCATTTTGGCATGGTGTCCCCGGACATCCCGAGAGTTCGCCCCTGCGCAGGTAAAGCTTTGGCCCAATAAACATCTTTGACTACCCGTCAGTCTCCGTCCTTTCTCTCTCGCGAAAGTGGGATGTAGCACCCAGAAAGGGGAAAACCACTGTAGAGGTTTGGAGGTGTGAGAGTGATGTATGTTGACAAAAACCCACAAACGATTTGTCTAGAGGATGGGGTGCTTAAGGGTGACAGGAAATGAGGCAAAAAAGAGAATTTTGTGTAGGATCATAGGGGCCATTCTAAGAGCTCTGTCATCTTGTAGATAATAGATAGTCTTTAAAATATGAGGGTTACACAATCCAACTTTTCAAAATGTAATGAATACCTAACTTAAGCCTAGGAATTGCTAGGAGTTCAAAATGATCTGGGGACATAGACAGAAAATGTGTGGAGTACTCCAACAGAAGTGTGTGTGTGTGTGTGTATGCACGCATGCATGTTAGACACAGAACAAGGGAGAGGTGATGTGGGGGTATTGATAAGCAGTGCCCTAGGACAGAACTCACCCCATGAAGTACTGAACTAGCACTATAAGCCTGACACAATGAACACTTCTTAGTTAAAAGGATATAGAAATCTGAGTGTAACATCAGCTTTATGGCTTGTATGGAATTCATTTCTATTACAGACAATTAAAGGTCAAGTTCCTAATAAGAGATTGAGATGTGGTAGTAACTGAATGGATTATTTTAACACACTCTATAATACACCGGGGGCTTGAGATCCATCTGTGAGAACAGTGTTCACATGGGACAGACTCAGTTTTCCTTTCTCTGTTGCAAACCCCTGCAGAGGGTGGTGCTCACTGAGGGGTACGGGTTGCTGCCTATAGACTATGCCCAGCAGAGCAGCAGGAGAAATAATGGCGCACTAATGAGCAGGACAGAGCAGCATCAGTACCAAACCACCCTTAGCAGAGAGGTGGCAGTAGGTAGAGGCTGAGCAAATAGAAGATATGGAGAGAAACATCCTGGGGATTCCACGTTCTTGAGGAAGATAAGACTTGGCAGGACGCTGGGCATTTTCCATCAGCAGATGAGTGTAACGTGCTAAGGATATTCAGGGATGGATGGATATTATCACCCATCCATGGAGAAGAAAGTAATAATTTTCTATAGGGGTATGTAGTCTACAGTAAGAATATTTAGCTGATAATAAAGGTAAGAAAATGTAGACAGAAATATAGACACAAAGAGGCTGTTGGAACATCCTACGTAAGGAATGATGTGGGAAGACATTAGTTGAGGATAGTAATTAAGGACTGTATGAGGCAGAAATATACAGTTTCAGCCATCTGAAAGGGCTGCTTAAGATTGTCTTGTAGCATTTGCTGGCAGTGGTGCAATGGTTAATGTCTGAAAGTGACCCTTAGTGCCCATTCCGTACTGCGTACAATGACCTAGTTAGAATGAGTTGGGGGCAAGGTTCTCCCTTGTAGAGAAGGTTGCTCCAATTAAAGCTCAGTCACCTACAGGAACAGTGGCTTCTTTCCTGAAGGGGGTTGTGGTTTCCCATGGGTCTAAAGGCGACCAAGCACTCTGCAGCTGGTTCCCTAGACCACACCTGTAAACAGCTGTCATTCACACAGATCATTTGTGCACTAAGATCTCTGTTTATCCTCCAGTGACAAAGTTGTATTCATGCTTGCACTACAGTAAATGAGAACAAGAGTGGGGAAGAACAGGAACATAAACTATCCCAGCAAATCATCCCGGGGTGGTGGGAAGCTGGCAAGAGCTGGTGGTAGTAGTGGAGGAGGGTACTTCTGGAAGTATCAAGAGAAGATACTTCTCTTGGCTTCATCAATTTATTTTATCTTTGGTAAAGTCTATCCTTAACTGAGAGTATTGTGCTGCTGTAGAACTTGTCTGAGACCCTGGAATATGACAGGTATTAACAGGTCCATTAAGAATTTGACCTAGCAAGACCCAGGGTAGAGTCTCATGAACAATCCAACCACAGCTGGCAATCCTCAATTCTAATTTGTAGTAAGAGCATACAACATGATTAGGACTATGGTTAGACCAGACACTTACTAGAAACAAATGACCAAACAAAATACAATTACTAATTAACTGACTAATACATTGACAGTGATATAGAATAAGAGGGTCTAACAGCTCCCCCAGCAATGAGGATGAGCCTTGATGTAGCACATGATATTCATTACATGCCCAAAATCTTAAGGATCCACATCTATTTAGAAGGATACTTGTCTCTCCAATTAGTAATGTCTATAGGTTTTCTCGGGAAAGTAGAATCAGATGTCAAAGAAATAGATTGGCTGATTCAGGTAGTAGTATTTCTAGGAGACAAACAAAATTAGGAGAATACTAACTGCCTGTCATGTCGTTATTATATTTGCATCTACCTCTTTGATTTATCAAATTGAACTAGCTAAACCTTCCTCTTGAAAATGAATAACACAATCATCTTTGCCCAGATTCTGCTTCATCTTTGATACATAAGAAGTCATGGTACAGCCCTGGCTGGTATAGCTGAAAGGATTGAGTGCAGGACTGAACACCAAAGGATCGTGGTTTGATTCCCAGTCAGGGCACATGCCTGGGTTGCAGGCCAGTTCCCAGCAGGGGACACATGAGAGGCAACCATACATTGATGTTTCTCTCCCTCTCTCCTTCCCTTCCCCTCTAAAGATAAATAAATAAAAATCTTTAAAAAAAAAAGTCACAGCACAGAAAAAGAAAGAACTGATTTGAGACCGTTCAAATGACAACAATGACCAACTCACTGCCAATATCATTGTCCCTTTGATTTTACAAATTTAGTTTAATCTGGATTTCAATAATTCATCTGATTCCAAGCTCCTGTTACCAATACAGTTTTGTTTGTTTGTTTGTTTGTTTGTTTGTTTTTGGCCAATTATTCCTCAATATACCTAATTGAAATCAACTTAGAGAAAATTAATTTTTTTCAAGACAGACTTGTGACTTCAGTCTGTACTCCGACACAGTGTGATTACGGCAGCTGCATGAAAAGGTGGAAATTCCTGCACCGAACTTGTTCACTCCAATCCCATTGTGAAGTGAAGGGCATTCCAGAGGACAGCTCGGTTCTGGCATCTGTGGGAGTCTGCTCCCACACACACCAAACCTGAAACAAGCCCAACTTTGAAACATGTGTCTCAAGTGACAAAGAAGAGAACATTAAAAGCAGTGATACTTCAATAACCACCAAGGCTTTGTTTTCATTGACTCTTCACAATTTGTCTGTTAGAGTAAATGCTGGGATCTTTGTCTACTTCTCATAGTTTTGAAACAGAATCATTTGCATTTCAGCTCAGGGGAAATGTGACTTTTTATTGACAACAAATACATTGTTCTTATTTTTTTCCAGGTTTCATCTTACCTCTCTTCTCATTTGTGTATATGGGTTTGTGATTTGCCCTGGGCCCCTTTGATGTCTGCTGAACAACATTTGGTGGGAGGAGCTAGATGCGGGAAAGAGAGCATCCCTCTTGTGCAGTGTTTGCCTTTAGCTTGTGAGCAGCCTCTCTTCTCTATTCTAAGTCAGAGTCCACCATTGCTAATACAACAGAAGCTGGTATGTCTCAGGAAGAAAAGATGGCTAAGGCCATGAGGAAACTTGCCAAATTCAAAGGACAGGGCCAAGGACTTGGAACACACAATAGATTGGAAAAATGTAATTTATTTTAAAAATGAAGCCTCCTTTATAAAAAATTCTTTACTGAATGCCTAGTGTGGCCAGAAGCTATGAAGGGAACCCAATGTAGAAAGAGAGCTGAATTTGGACCAGAAGGATCATGTTGTAGAGAATAAGGGTCATATTCTTTTATTCTTTTTCCCCAGAACTCTTGGCATACTTAAAAAATGTATTGTCAGTTAAAAGCTCGTACTCTTTTGCCTTCCCAGTTTGGCAGAAGACCCACGTCCAACCACTCTCCCCTGAGAACCTGAAGTCCAGCCACATTGTCCCTCTCAGTTAGTACCTCTCTCTTCCAGGCTCTACCACTTTGCCCATGTGGCTTCTTTCACCTGGAATGTTCCCTTACATCATACAGCCTCTCTGTAAAACTCTACCCACTAGTTTGGGGCCAGTTCAGACTGTCCTAGGCAAAATTAAATCTTCCTCCCATAATATTTTCTCTGTCGTCTCAGTCTGTCTTGATATCTATCTTTTTCTTTTTATATACACACACATTCCCTCTCTCTCTCTCTCTCTCTCCCTCTCTCTCCAAAATCTTCCAGATTCTGAAAGCTGAAAGTATTTTTCATGGCTAAACTGGAATTGAGGTTATTTATAATCTTGTTTTACCCCCACTGTTATGAGAGTTCATAGATTTTCTGGGGGGAAAATCATGTGTTTGACCTATTCTAGACTCCACTGAAAGTATTCGATAATTTGGTACAGGTAGGACTACGCTAAGACTCATGTGGACTCCAGGAATCAGAAGTGCTCCTGGAAACTTCCCACGTACCCCCTCCCCTTGGGTGCACAGGACCAGGTAAGGTGGCCATTCTAGTGAGGAAAGGGATGCCCGGGCCCAGACCCAGACCCACATGAGTTCTGCTTCTCATCTCTCTGCTTTGGGGGCCTGTGTGTACACAGGTGGCCCTAGGATGTCCATGTATGTCACTCTGATTCACTCCATTAGACGACAGTCCTGTCTGTAGGTCTTTCCTAAATAATCCCATCCCTGGTCTTGGATTTTGCTGAGAAGACTGAGGGTCAAATGCCCTTAAGCTTCCTAGATGTTTCTGCATTGATTGAGGGAATCTCTTAATCTGAATATGTTGTGAGGTATTATCAAAAAGTTGTCTTTTTTTCTTTTAAGCAACATTTAACATTTGGCATTTATGTTATAGCATGCTTTCCTGACAGTGGATCTCTTTATTTTAGCAACTTGAGAATATTATACAGGCTAAAAATTTTCCAAATCATCACATGCTGGTTCTTTTTATCCCTTTGATTTACCTCCCTTGAACTTTACTATAAGTACCAAGAGAAAAAACAAAAAATATCTTTAAAATTTTACTTGGAGACTTCCTCTAAAACAGCCAGCTTTCTTATTTACAAAGTCATTTTTTCACATAACTGTAGGGCATTTCTGCTAAGGTTTTCTACCACCATATGTGAAGGATCCCCTTTGCTTCAATTTCTGATAAAAGTTCCTCATTTCCTTCAGAGCTTTCACTAACAGTGCCTGTCATGCCTGTATTTTTACAATAGTATGGTCACAATGATTTAAGTATTCTTTAAGGCAATTTAAGTTTTATCTACCATGTTCCTCACTTCTGAGTCCTCACTAGCTAAATCACCAACATCCATATTCCTACTAACAACCTGTTCAAGACAATCTAGGGTTTTTCTATCATGGTTCTCAGAATTCTTCCAGCCTCTGGCTACTGCCCAATTCCAAAGCCATTTTCACATTTCAGGTATTTGTTCCAGGAGCATCCCACTTCCAGGTACCAAAATCTATACTCATGTCTATTGCTGTAATAAATTACCACGAACTTAGTGGCTTAAAACAAATATAGTACCTTGCAGTACAGTTCTGTAGGGAAGAAGTACAACATGGGTTTCTCTGGGCTAAAACCAAAGCTACATTCCTTTCTGGAAGATTTAGGGAAGAATCTTTTTCTTTCCCTTTTCTAGCTCTTAGAGGCCACTCATAGTGCTTAGCTCTGCCCCTCTTCTTCCAATCTCTACCCAGAAGCATCTCATCTTTCTGATCCTTCCTTCACATGAGCATCTGGTTCTGACCACAGCCATTGAAGATTTTTCACTTGTCGAGGACTTAAGTGGTTGGGTTAGGTCTACCTGGATGACCCAGGATATCCTCCATATCTCAAGTGCTTAATCTCAAACACATCTGCAAAGACCCTTTTTCCCCCTTTTTTAAAGTCATGTTCCAAGGACTAGGATGTGAACATTTTTCTGCCTTAGGATGGGGGACACTATTCCGCCTACTACTACAAGATTACTTACTTTGGATTACATAGGACCTGGTACAGCGTGTGAAAAATACATCATTAATAAAAGCTATTCTTTAATGAAGTTGACAAAAGGTTGTCAAATTAAAAATCATTTTCATGCATTGCATTTTAGCTCACATTCAGCAAACACATGTTAATGAACCTGTTAATTTGGATCCCAGCAAGCAAGATTGGGTTTTCTGTTGTGTTACCAGACATGAAAAGTACTTACAAAATATCATACAGTGAATGTGAAGCGAATATCTATTTAATTAATGAAATCATTTATATTATTTTACTTACTCTCCATGAAAAAAATAACTAAAATAAGTATTTTGCTTACCAAGCTCTTAGTTTTATTACCTTAAAATTTTTTAATTTAAGTTTTTGAATTTTAAATATCAACTCAAGGTGGATGCAGTATTTACATTTATGATGGTAGAAAAATGAGATCAGTACTTTTATTATTCCTAATTAGGTTAAAAAAAAACAAATGAAAAAAGAACAACTCTGGCACCTGGACTATAAACAAGTCTGCTGAAGTTTCAAAGCTGGTTAGCAGCTAATCCAGGTTTTAAGCCAGAAAGTGTGAGTCCAGAGTCTGTGCTCTCAACCACCAAGCTTTGCAGCTTCCCCACAAGGAGATTTACTGATGGTGGTCGCTCTGTGATTAGGTAACTCTAATGTAAGTCAGGCTCCTCATTGTCCAGCATGGCATGGACTCAGTTCAAAACAAACATAGTAATTTTATTGCTTTATTGTGTTTAAACACATTGCCATCAAAATATATACAATCTCTCAAAAAATAACAAAGAATTGCACAAAATCACAATGGTTCTCTTTAGACCAGTCTCTCTTCCTCTCAAATTTTCTCACAAGCTTAACTGTAGCTTCCAGTATCAATAAAAATATCCTGCTGCTCTGATGTCCTGAAGCCAAATGTGTGTGTGTCCTTGTGCACTTGCCCTCACACCCACACACAGTAAATCCCTACATTTAATGAAAAGAGCACTGGGACTCAACATACTTGATTTATAACCTTGGACTGTAACTAATTCATATATTTACTCATAAAAAAGTAGATATGAATGACTGCATGAGATTCAAGTCTCCATCAAGTTCTGAACATTGTCTCCAGCTAGAACATAGAGATTACACTTTAAAAAAAAATCCTGGTGTATAGCTGAAGGTTCATTAAAGAATGACTCCATGACTTAAACAGTTTTTAATCCTAATAACACATTATTTGTCTCCAATTAAGCTTCTGAACATCTCCCTGTTTCAGCTGCATCAACCTCTAAGTGGGTGATTGGACCAAGAACATTTTAAAGTCCCTTCAAGCACCAACATTCTGTCATTCTTTGGTTAAGTAATTCTCACTATGGGGCATTCAACAAGTAAACTAATTTTGAAATATAGCCAAGAAATGGGAAATCCAACTGTTAAGTCTTCATGTTAGTTGCAGCATAATTGTGGGTTTTACTATAGCAAGGTTTGGAATGGGACTTCCAGTTGTCATAGAATTTTATTTAAGGCTGCCAAGCTGAGGATATTGGGTAATAAATTCTACCATAGTCTGAAGAGAGAAGCTAGATACTTCTCTACAAACCTCTGTAAAATGTCCAATGACAATCGTACCTAAGAGCTGACATAAGAGAAGGCCACACACACATCCAGTACAGAGAGGAAAGTACATAAAGGATCTTTCATAGTTGACAAGATTGTGGCATTTACCCTTCTTGCCCTGTGCTTTCAATTCCCTGTCACAAATCAAGTGAGGGAAGGCCAAGAGAGCTCCCCATAAAGAGTACTTGTTTGCTACCAGAGGAGACTTAAAAAACATTTTTTTAATTTTATTGATTCTGGAGAGAGGGGAAGGAAGGGAGAAACAGAGGGAGAGAATCATTGATGCGAGAGAGAAACATCCATCACGCCTCTTGCACATGGCATCCAACCAACCAAGCCACATGGGCCAGGGCCCAGTGGAGGTTTTTATTGCTTTCATCCTCCACTCTGCACCATAGTTCTTGAGCTATAGAAACAGGTGTGTCTGCGCCATCCTGGCACCAGAGAAGAGGAGCATAAAAGGATCCTTGGCAGAACACAGGGTCTTAGAGTTTGGGAGCACATACGAACACAGAGCTCCTCACCTGGAAAAACGTTTGGGACAACTATCAATATATAATGTGGAAAGAGGACAACAATGGTGTGAACTGCATGTCTATAGTTTGGAAAAGCAAGAGTCTCCAAGCAATCAACTCAATGCTACAGAAGGTAACTACACTCAGGTATCTGGAAAGGACCACTCCATGCAAAGATGTGGGAAATACAGAGATGCATCAATGCAAAAGGAGAAGGATCCTGAAGAGTTCAGCTAAAGACTATCTCACCTCATCGGGGACCTGTGCATGTGGGGGACCCTGTGGGGGGATTATCCCCTCAAGTGAACCTCATGAAAAAGCTAGCATTTTAATGCCCTCCATGACAGAGGATATTTGACAGCTAAGAGAACCGAGAGGGACAACATCAGCTTAAAAACCAAAAAAACCTCTGCTCCTTTATCTGTCACTATGTGCACCTTACACCTTCTCCCTTGTTGCAAGTTTAAACAATTACTTATAAAATTGGTATAAACTATCAACAGATTGAGTGACAGCCTAAAAACTGGGAGGACACTGGTTCCATTCCTGGTTGGGGCACATTCCTGGGTTGCAGGCCAGGTCCCCATTTGGGGGCATATGAGAGGCAGATGATCAATATCCATCTCTCATATTGATATTTTTTCTTCTCTCTCCTTTGCTCTCCCTCTAAAAATAAATTAATCAAATCTTAAATAAAATTGATATAAGCCATTTGGGATCTTTTTATTAAGAGGATAGGATCTCTGAAGTCAAAATAACCTGGAAAAGTGGGGTTGCTTAACTGAAAGTATATTAAGAAATTATGCTCTAATAGGAAATTGAAGACCAGATGATGTAATCTTTGTACAAAGTGTATTCCTTTAAGCTGGGTTTCAGACATTATACAACTGGCTTCCTGAAAAAACAAAAATGAGATCAATAAGTTTTAGAATTTCTGCAGTCAAGACAAGCCTCTATTTTCTTTTTATTTTTACAAGCTCTCTAGGGGAAATGTCTCAAAGGCAGAAAGTTATGGAGCAGCAAACGGCCAGTAGGTGTTCACTAGGAAGAGCAATGAAGGTATGAAGCAACTGCGATGAAACAAAAACAAACAAAAAACATAGCCAAAACAAAAACGATGACTTAGGAAGAATAAGAATTCCCCTTCTGAAAAAGCCCTTTCTGGAAGGAAGTTGCCGGTTTCAAAAAGCTTTAGCATGAGTCCAGAATCTGGAATTTGTTCCATAAGCATTTACTGAGTGGCTGCAATGATTCACAAAGGCACCCTGTACTCCTCTTTTCCCTGGCCTCTCTCTCTTTCTGCATGGACTCAGGTGTTACAACTGCACTTGTGTGTGAATATAAATTCATTTTAAGTATTACACATCTTATCATTGTAACAACTTAATTGCAGTATGTTTTCAATCATTGGACTACATGGAGACCTAGTCACTTCTGGCCAAGACAGAGGCATAGATAGACACACTGTGCCTTCCTCACACAACCAAAAGAAGGACAACAAATTTTAAATCAGAAAATAACCAGAACTGCCAGCAAATCAAACTGCATGGAATTCCAATGACCAAAGAGTTAAGAAGAAACATTCATCCAGACCGGTAGGAGGGTGCAGTCAGGCAGCCTGGGCAGAGAGGGCTCGAGGCAAGGTGGCAGCTGACTGAGCGGGCAGTCCCACATTTGCGTGGGAGGATAAACTGGGAGGAACAACTTGGGAGCAAGACAGATCGCCCAGCCCAGGGTTTCTACCGTGGGAAAATAAAGCCTAAAAATCTCTGAAAAAACTTGAGGAGGTTGTGGCAGCTGGAGAAACTCCCAGCCTCACAGCAGAGCTCATTGGAGAGACCCACAGGGTTCTAGAACATACACAAGCCTAACCACAGGGGAATCAGGAGCAGAAGGGCCCAATTTGCTTGTGGGTAGTCAGGGAAGTGACTGAAAGCTTCCCTAAGCAATGATCACTATACCCTCTCCGACCCCTCTCCCACATACAGCACCACAACACAGGAAGTGGGGAGCTCCACCCTGGCAAATACCTAACCGCCCCTTACTACATAACAGGCATGCTGAGACAAAAAAGAAATGGCCCAAATAAAAGAACAGGTCAAAGATCCAGGAAAAATACAACTAAGTGATCAAGAGAGAGCCAACCTATCAGATGCAGAGTGCAAAACACTGGCAATTAAGATACTCACAGAAATGGTTGAATATGATTGCAAAATAGAGCAAGAAGTGAAGGCTATGCAAAGTGAAATAAAGGAAAATGTACCTGGAACCAACAGTGACAGAAAAAAAACTGGGACTCAAATCGGTGCTTTGGACCAAAAAGAAAAAATAAATATTCAACTAGAACAGAATGAAGAAACAAGAACTCAAAAAAAAAAAATGAATAGAGGCTTAGGAACCTCTGGGACAACTTTAAATATTCCAATATCATCTGAATCATAGGGGTGCCAGAAGAAGAGGAGGAAAAACAAGAAATCAAAAACTTATTTGAATAAATTATAAAGGAGAAATTCCCCAATGGGGCAAAAGAAATAGATTTCCAGGAAGTCCAAGAAGATCAGAGTCCCAAACAAGTTGGACCCAATTTGGTAATGTACACACCAAGGCACATCATAATTATATTACTCAAGATTAAAGATAAGGAGAGAATGTTAAAATCAGCAAGAGAAAAGGGGACAGTTACCTACAAAGGAGTTCCAATGAGACTGCCAGCTGATTTCTCAAAAGAAACCTTGCAGCCAAGAAGGGACTAGAAAGAAGTATTCAAAGTCATAAAAGGCAAGGACCTACATCCAAGATTACTCTATCCAGCAAAGCTATCATTTAGAATGAAAGGGCAGATAAAGTGCTTCCCAGATGAGGTCAAGTTAAAGGAGTTACTCACCAAACCCTTATGATATGAAATATTAAAGGAACTTATCTAAGAAATTGAAGGAGATTTGAAAACATGGGAGAAAATGGCGGACAAAGAAGATTCTGTGTCCCTCCACACATGGGAGAAAAACCTGGCCGATCTGCGGAGAAACACAGCAAATGGCCAACAGTGCCCCAGCATATAGGAAAATAGGAGTCCAGAAATTGTAGCAGACACTGAAAGACCAGATGGTGAGGAGACGGCTGCTGGTCAACAAGGTCTGAGGGACCATGGCAGAGGCTGCAGGCTGAGGCTGCTGCCTCCGCTGGGCTGGGTGCCAGGGGCCTGGGCCAGGTCTGCCATGGACTCTTTGGGAGCTGAGGGCTGGCAGCAAGGTCCTTGGGAGAGAGCTGGGTCATCAGCTCCCTCCCTACCCAGCCAGGCCCAGTTTGAAAAATACCAGGAGAGACCTGTTTGCTTGAATTGTCAGAGAGAGGAATGGGCACAAGGAAGCAAACAAGGGGGCCTTGATCACCCATGGAGTCTGTGGTCTTGGGCTTGGGAGAATTGAGAGTCGCCCTTGCATTCCCCTGTAGCACTGGGAAAGTTTCACACCCAAGCCTGTGGGACCAGGGAAGCCTGGGCAGGTGCATGTGCCCGCACCCCACCCCACGGCGGTGACTCATGGGGAAAGTGCTCTAGAGAGGACCGGGATTCCCTCAGTGGGGCACTGGGGAGAGGCACTGGTCTGGATCTTGGGAGAGCACTTGTGAAACTGAATGAGTACACCGAGAAGGGAGAAAGGCCACACCAATCTTCCCTCAGCCTGCTTCAGGCAGTGAGACCAGAAAAACCAGTTTGGACAGCTGGAAACCAACAAGAGGTGTTTTTGTTTTTTTTTTAAAGTAATCTTTTTTTTTTTTTTTACTTTTTTATTGTTTTATCTTTCAATACTTTTTCCTTCTCTTTCCTTCTTTCTTGTTTTATTCCTTCTTCCTATCTTTCCAAACTTATCACTTTTTCCTCCCTTCTGCTGCTTTTTTTTCTCCCTACAAGTGAGACAAAAAACATGGAACTGCAAAAAGACCAGAGTTGGACCCAAAGAGGGGGCATCCCAACAACAGAGACAGGGAGACAAATTTCACTTTGCTATGCAGAGAAACTACAAGTTACTGCATGTTTGTATTATTGTTTTCATTATTCTTACATCTCTTATTTTAATAGTATCTTTGCATTCCTCCTCTTTCTATATAATCTTCTTTGCCTTTGCTGGATATACTGTATCATTTGACAGGTTTCCCCTGTCCCCTCATTCATAGTCTATTGCTAATTTACTGTCCTTTATTTCACCTGTGCTCCATCAACACACTATTGAAGGTCCAATACACCCTATTCTTGGTATCTCATAGATTCAGTCATATGAGTGTTGCTCTAATATTATTGTAAATAATAGCTATGCCATACTATTGTAAATACTACACAACACCCTTCCCAGATCTTAGCCCACTTAATTGTTTCCTGAACTATAATACTGTAGTGGTTAACTCTATTCTCTCTCACACAACACCTATTTACTATCCTTTATTCTCACCTTACCTCAGAATCTGACCTCCTACAACCTCACTGCTTTCTAGATCCAACTCACAAAACTTCCCTCCCCAAGAAAAGTCTATTTTCTTTCCATCCTTTCTAAAAAGTGGCTAGTTGGGTTGAAGAATACGGTTATCACTATACATACCCAAAGGATCTCCTATCTCTTCTCTACTGGTTGCTACTATAAATATCATTGAATACTTTCCTGCTGTCATAAACCATTTTGACTTCCCCTCCAACTGATCACACACACACACACACACACACACACACACACAAAGAATAGGTGGAAGTGGTGAACACCAGGATACCCACTGGAAGAGGAAACCCAAAAACAAAGGAACCACCAACAGATAACAACAGAAGAAGATGAAGGAGAAACTGGAAACCACACAAACCTCAATCCAAGACCTATCTGCAAATACAACTAAACAGTGGAGAAACTACCCAGTGAAAACAAGTGAACAAGAGCAAAAGAGAATTTTCAAAACTCTGTACATGCAGAACTAGTTTCAACACAACCTGCCTTCACCAGCACAACAAATTAAAATGGGTCATGGACAGAGGGACCATCAGTTCACCAGCTGGTGGGAAGGACCACAAAAGAAAGACCCAAAAACAACCAAAACCCAAAGACAAACTCAGAGCCAATGTAAAGGACAGCCCAACACCAGTGAGCTGGGGAGGTCAAGGAGACTACACCACTGAATCTCACAGGAATTAAACCACAGAAGTTCACACCATAAACCCAGGAAGCCAGAACGAATCAATTTAAGAAGCTGAAGCTAACAAGAAGAGTCTCACAAACAATGGGAAGACAAAGAAACAATTCCCAAATAAAAGGAGGAAGCCCCAGAAAGACTGCTGCATGAAATAGAGGCAAGTCAGCTATCAGATATTGAATTCAAAGCACTGGTTATCAGGAAGTTCAATGAGCTCACAATGAGCTACCAGAAACTACAAGGAAACTACAATGAACTGACTACAAACTATATCAACATGAAAAAGGAAATAGAAACTATCAGCAAGAGAAATGCAAGACAATATGAAACATAATAATATCCGAATAATAGGGATACCAGAAGGAGAAGAAGAAGAGAGAGGGATAGAAAACCAATTGGAAAAAGTAATGATGGAAAACTTCCCTAATTTGATGAGAGAAAAAGTCACACAAATCCAGGAAACACAGAGAGTCCCAATCAAGAGAAACCCAAAGAGGCCCGCTTCAAGACACATCATCATTAAAATGGCAAAATTCCAAGACAAAGAGAGAATCTTAAAGGCAGCAAGGGAGAAAAAGGAAGTAACATACAAGGGAGCCCCCGTAAGGTTAGCTGCTGACTTAATGGAAATGCTGCAAGCAAGAAGAGAATGGCAAGAAATATTCCAAGTAATGAGAACAAGAGGCCTACAACCAAGGCTACTTTACCCAGCAAGGCTCTCAATCAAGATAGATGGCCAAATAAAGAGCTTCCAAGACAAAAGAAGTCTAAAAGATTACACCTTCACCAAACCAGTTCTGCAAGAAATACTAAAAGGACTGTTTTAAGGACAGGAAGGAAAAAAGAGAGACAAAGAGAAACACAGATATAAAAATAACAATGAATAAGTACCTATCAATAATAACCTTAAACGTAAATGGATTAAATGCTCCAAATAAAAGACATAGAATAACTGAATAGATAAAAGAGCATGACTCATACTTATGCTGCCTACAAGAGACCCACCTAAGGACAAAAAAACCTACAAAGACTAAAGTGAAGGGCTCGAAACAAATTTTCCAAGCAAACGGCCAAGAAAAAAAAAGATGGGGTAGCAAAACTCATATCAGACAAAATAGTCTTCAAAAAAGGGCCATAAAGACAGACCCAGAAGGTTACTTCATAATACTCAAGGGAAGAATCCACCAAGAAGACATAAACATTGTAAATATATATGCACCCAACACAGAAACACCCAAATATATAAAGAAAATCTTAGAGGACTTCAAGAAAAATATTGACAGCAACACAATTATAATAGGGGGTTTTAAGACCCCACTATAAAAAATGGACAGATCTTTCAAACAAAATATCAATAAAGATATTGTGGTATTGAACAATGCCCTACATGCAATGGACTTAACTGATATATACACAGCCCTTCATCCCAAAAAATCTAAATTTACATTCTTTTCAAATGCGCATGAAACATTTTCAAAGATAGACCACATGATAGGACACAAAACAAGCCTCAACAAATTTAAGAAAATTGAAATCATCCCAAGCATTTTTTCCGACTACAAGGGATTGAAACTGGAAACCAACCCCAAGGGAAAAGACCCAAAACACTGAAAATCATGGAGATTGAATAGCATGCTATTAAACAACGACTGGATCAAGAATGAAATTAGGGAAGAAATCAAAACATTTCTGGAAACAAATGAAAATGAACTCACAACAACCCAAAACTTATGGGACACAGCAAAGGCAGTCCTGAGAGGGAAGTTCATAGCAATACAGGCCTACCTAAAAAAGATAGAAACATTTCAAACAAACAACCTAACCCCACACCTACCAGAACTTGAGGAACAACAACAAAGACAGCCCAGAGCAAGTAGAATGAAGGAAATAACCAAGATCAGAGCAGAATTAAATGACATAGAGACTGAAAGCACAATTCTAAGAATCAATGAATCCAGGAGCTGGTTTTTTTGAAAAGATAAACAAAATAAACAAGCCTTTAAGCAGGCTCATCAAGAAAAGAAGAGAGAGAACCCAAATAAACACAATCAGAAATGAAAGAGGAGAGATTACAACTGACACCACAGAAATACAAATACTTGTAAGAAATTAGTATTAAAAACTGTATGCCAAGAAATGTGAAAACTTAGGTGAAATGGACAAATTTCTAGAAAAATATAATCTTCCAAAACTCAATGAAGAACAAGCAGAAAGCCTGAATAAACCAATAACAGCAAAAGAAATTGAAGCAGTAATCAAAAAACTCCTATCACACAAAAGCCCCAGACCAGATGGTTTCACAGGAGAATTCTACAAAGCATTTAAGGAAGAGCTAACCCCTATTCTTCACAGACTATTCCAAAAAATCCAAAATGATGAAAGACTCCCAAATTCTTTTTATCAAGCCAGCATCATCCTAATCCCAAAACCAGACAAAGATACAACAAAGAAAGAAAATTCAGGCCAATATCACTGATGAACATAGACACTAAAATCCTCAACAAAATATTGGCAAATCGCATCCAAAACACATTAAAAAGATCATACACCATGACCAAGTGGGATTCATCCCAGGGATGCAAGGATGGTTCAATATTCGCAAATCAGTAAATGTAATACATCACATAAACAAAAGCAAAGACAAAAATCACATGATCATATCAATAGACGTGGAAAAAGCTTTTGATAAGGTACAACAACCATTTATGATAAAAACACTAGGCAAAGTGGGAATAGAGGGACCATTCCTCAATATAATAAAGGCCATATATGAGAGACCTATAGACAACAACATACTCAATGGACAAAAACTAAAATCTTTTCCACTAAGATCAGGAACAAGACAAAGATGTCCACTTTCACCACTTCTATTCAATATAGTATTGGAAGTTTTAGCCACAGAGATCAGACAAGAAAAGGAAATAAAAGCCATCCAAATTGGAAAGGAGGAAACAAAACTGTCATTGTTTGCAGATGACATGATAGGGTACATGGAAAATCCTATGGACTCTACCCCAAAACTGCTTGACCTAATAAATGTATTTGGCAAAATAGTGGGATACAAAGTCCATATCCAGAAATCAAAGGCATTTTTGTATACCAACAATGAAACAGCAAAAGCAGAAATCAAGAAAAAAATCCCACTCAATATAGCAAAAAGAAAAATAAAATATCTGGGAATAAACCTAACCAAGGAGGTAAAAGACCTGTATACAGAAAACTATACAACACTGAAGAAAGAAATCAAGGAAGACACAAACAAATGGAAACATATACCGAGTTCATGGATTGGAAGAATTAACAACATCAAAATGTCCATACTACCCAAACCAATTTACAGATTCAATGCAATACCTATTAAAGTACCAATGGCATACTTCACATACATAGAAAAACACTTCAAAAATTTATATGGAACCCTAATCAACCTAGGATAGCAGCTGCAATTTTGAGAAAGAAAAACAAAGTAGGAGGGATCACAATACCTGATAACAAACTGTATTACAAGGCCACTATAATCAAAACAGCCTGGTACTTGCATAAAAACTGGCATATAGATTAATGGAACAGAACAGAGAGCCCAGAAATAAACCCAAGTCTCTACAGTCAATTAATATTTGACAAAGGGGGCAGCAACATAAAATGGACTAAAAATAGCCTCTTTAACAAATGGTGTTGGGAGCACTAGACAGCTACATGCAAAAAAATGAAACTCAACCACCAACTTACACCATACATGAAAATAAATTCAAGGTGGATAAAAGACTTAAGTATAAGCCATGACACCATTAAAGTCCTAGAGAAGAATATTGGCAAGAAAATCTCAGATATTTCATGCAGCAACATTTTTACTGATATGTCCCCTAGAGCAAGAGATATAAAGGAAAGAACAAACAAATGGGATCTCATCAAAATTAAAAGCTTCTGCACAGCTAAAAAAGAAACAGTATTAAAGTAAAAAGACAACCAACTGTATGGGAAAACATATTTCCCAATGATAACTCAGACAAGGGTTTAATCTCCGAAATATACGAAGGACTTATACGACTCCACTCTAAGAAGACAAACAACCCAATTAACAAGTGGACAAAGGATTTGACCAGACACTTCTCCAAGGAGGACATACAGAAGATCCAGAGACACATGAAAAGATGCTCAGTATTGCTAGCTATCAGAGAGATGCAAATTAAAATCACAATGAGATACCGCTTTACACCAGTCGGAATGGCGATCATAAACAAATCAACAAACAGCAAGTGTTGGAGAGGTTGTGGAGAAAAGGGGACCCTAGTTCACCGTTGGTGGGATTGCAGACTGGTACAACCACTATGGAAAACAGTATGAAATTTTCTCAGAAAACTAAAAATAGACCTGCCTTTTGACCCAGCAATTCCACTGCTAGGATTATATCCTAAGAACCCTAAAACACCAACCCAGAAGAACCTATGCACCCCAATGTTCATAGCAACACAATTTACAATAGCCAAGAGTTGGAAGCAACCTAGGTGCCCATCAGTAAATGAATGGATTAAAAAACTATGGTACATATACACAATGGAATTTTATGCAGCAGAAAGAAAGAAGGAGCTCCTACCCTTTGCAACAGCATGGATGAAACTGGAAAGCATTATGCTGAGTGAAATAAGCCAGGCATTGAAAGACAAATGCCATATGATCTCACCTTTAACAGGAAGAAGCTAAACAACAAAACAAACAAGCAAGCAAAATATAACCAAAGACACTGAAATAGAGAATAAGCAGACAGTGACCAGAGGGGAGAAGGGAGGGAATTTCAGGGAAAAAAGGGGAAGGGTTTACAGGAACTAGTATGAAGGACACATGGACAACAACTAATGGGGGTGGAAATGGGAGAGAGGTGGGGAGCACTGGGGGGTGGGCTGGGATGGGAGTAAAAGACAGAAAACTGTACTTGAACAACAATTAAATAAATAAATAAATAAATAAATAAATAAATAAATAAATAATAAAAATAAATACATGAACAGTAAAATGACAACAAACTCACAACTATCAGCAACCAAACCTAAAAAAACAAAAACTAAGCAAACAACTAGAACAGAAACAGATTCACAGAAATGGAAATCACGTGGAGGGTTATCAGTGGTGAGGGGGAGAACAGGGGAAAATGTATAGGTAATAAGAAGCATAAATGGCAGGTACAAAATAGACTGGGGGAGGCTAAGAATTGTATGGGAAATGGAGAAGCCAAAAAATACATGTATGACCCATGAACATGAACTAAGGTGGAGGAATGATGGTGGGAGGGAGGGTACAGGGCTGAGGGGAATAAAGGGGAAAAATGGGACAAGTGTAATAGTGTAATCAATACAATATATTAAAAAATAAACCTGGAAAAAGTATAAAAAATAAATGATTGGGCTACATAGTGGTATTAAATATTTATACACATGTTTGTTTTACATGACTGGTTGTGATGTGTTTTCTATGTGGATTTATTTCTGGGCCCATGTTGAGAGCTTACCAGCTTCTTTCCTGAGGACTCTTGGCTTCTGAACACAGAATAACATGGGATCAAAGAAAAACTACCATTTCTACTGCGGGAAAAATGTTCAACTTCTCCCCTGTTGGGCAATTTTGAATAGGACATCTAACCTCTCTGAGTCTAGATTTTGGTACCTATAAATCCAGGGGATTAAGCTAGTCTAGTGGTTTCCAAATCTTGTCTTCTGAAGTCGTAAGGTTTCTCACAGGTAGGTTAGGTGCCACCTCAAGGGCCAGGAGGAGGCTCAGGTTACCTTATTCCAGAAGAGCAGTTCTGATATATCTGTTTATATGTTGGGACTCTATACAGGATATCATGGGGGCAGGGAGGGTGAAGGAGTTTTTTTTTGAAAAAGAATTTATAATAATAGATACCTGTAAATTCTGTAAGGTACCATGCCATATCCCCCATAAGTCAGAGGATCCCCTGGCCACTTCCAACTGGGGGGCTCTTGATTGAAGAAGAAATGCTAAAATAGCCCACAGAAATGGCCATCTACATAAGGTGTGTGATGGACAGCTTCCTGTGCTGTCAGTGCTCCTGAAGGCCACGCACATCCACTTATTTGCAGACAGCCTGTCAAGGTGAGATCTTTGGTAAACGTGGGGCCAAGACTGAGCAGTTTTCCATTTCTCCCCAAGTCCCACCCTCAGGATAATACCTGATTCCCCACTCTGCCTGTCTCAGAGTCTTAGATAGTGCTTGCTTCTAGGATTGGAACGTTCAAATAAAATCACTTTACAGAAAAGCTTCTTTATCAAGAACCCAGAGAAATCCTGAGTGTTTTTAATCTGTTCCTATGATATCTTTCTACATATAGGCTTATTAAATGTGTTAACAGGGTTATTTTATTTCAAAAAACATATCATTTCAATAATCAAAATATTTGATTAGCCCAAACCCAACAAAATAAAGAAGTCTGAATAGTCCCCTGAATATTTTGTAATGGGAACTGACAACTATTGCAAGTCTATATTTAATTAATGCTGTTAGCTCATGAAAGGTAAAAGTACAGTAAAACATTTTATTTTTATATCATCTTAGCATTAAAGGAACAATAAAATATGAGAATGGATCATAAATAATAAAATGGCCCATTTTTAAAATACAGAAGTGAGATAAATATTTTTTAAAGTTTCTACCTTCCATGGGTAGTATAGTATAGAGCTGTTTGTTTTAGTCATGTTCCATGGCATGCATTAAACTTGATATTTCATAGCTCTATAAAATAAGTCTGGCACTGCATCTGACCAGATACCCAAAGAACTCAGATTACCAGGGGTCTATAACTGGTGAGAATGTTGCTTGAATTAATTGGATTCACCAGGTACATCAGTTTATAAGAAATGTAGCCCACAATACAACATATAAAGAAACAGGAGAACGGGAGATGCTCATGTCTTCCTGGTGCAAGGATGGTTGAGGACAGTGCACATTGATGAGAGAATTCTGATTCCTATTTGTTCCCATTCTAAGATTCTTATGCTGGGGTCACTAATACTTTTTTCTAATTCCATTGACTTAGTGGCCTAGGAATCAAGCTAAGCGGTGGGTGCACAGGACAGCAGTCCAACCCGTGTGATCCTCCTGCAGAAACGAGCCTCAGTGACATGCTCAAGCCTCTGGTTTCAGTTTGTCTTTGGCATTTGGGGATTTGACCCTCATGGTTTTGATGACTCTCAGGAGCACCTGAAGGTCCATACCATGTAGCAATGTATCATTTTAAGGGATAAATTAGACTCTTTGCTTCAAAGCATCATGGGTAAGAAAAGCCCCTCCACCCCCTTAGTAAGTGAGTGGGCCTAGGTGGCCTCTAACCACTATTCCTCAGGCTGGCTATTATTTTCCTACACCCTTACTATCTTGGCACTAACTTTTCGGCAGTACAATTTATGTTCTTCTTTAAAAGAAAATCTGCTATTCAGTGATGACAATGGAGGGAAAATAATATAAGTCTAAGGCCTGGTTCTTAGTCAAGAAAAAAAGTTTTGAAGAGGGAGCCGTTGTATTAGAAAAGGTCACACTATCGAGTGGTAAAAAGATGAGTGGTTTTCTGAGTTGCTGGGAGGTGGGGCTGAAGGGCAAGAGATGAACAGGTGGAGAACAGGGCACTCTTAGAGCAGTGAAAATATTTTATATGATACTGTAATGTGGATATATGACATCACCTGTCAAAAGCCCTAGAACTGTCCTACACAAAAAGTGAACCATAATGAGAACTATAGACTTTAGTTAATAATAATGTGTCAATCCAGGTTCATCATCATTAATGAACACACCACACCAATGCAAGGTGCTAATGGAAAAACTGACCATGCAGGCGGGTAGAGAGTACGGAGGAACTCTACTTTCTGCTCAATTTTCCTATCAACATAAAACTTTCCTAGGACTAAAATATATTAATTAAAATTGTATTAGAAGGTGGCTCATATGTATACAACCAGAACAAGTACATAAATACTGTATACACAGGAAAAGTGACCTGTGAAACCATTTCAGTGAGTGCTACACACCCTGTCGAAAAGCTGTTTATCAATTGAAAAATAAAATGTCCAACAACATCAAAATTCCTCTTAACTGAACAGTGATATTGGAAGAAGTCAAAAGCCTGTGCAAATATTTCTTGAAACAACCAGTAAGACAAATTTTAGGAAGTATTTTCCTAAAGGAAAGTGTTACATGTTGTAAAATTAATGGGGGAGAGCCACTGAGCTGCGAAAACGTGCCTTCCAAGTTGAAGAGAGAAAATAGACACATACTAAATAAAGACGCCTTTTGCAAACGTGCCCACCCAAGAAGGAAGAAGAAATTTGGAGCCTCAAGAGTCTGAGAGCAGCCCGTCTTCTCTGATATGTTGCAGGTATAGCCCCAGGCTTAGGGTCACCTTCCCGAGCTGCTGCGACCTACTTCATGCTTCTCCGTAATACATTTCACCTTCCTCTCCATCTGTGATCCACACTTCGGCACACTTTGTCATCACTGCAGCAGTTTTGCTGATTTAGGTTACCAGGAAAAGATTACAATGTAATATAAGATTGGGCTTACTTTAGTGGGTGTCTTTAACATCTATATATATAAAAAAAGACTGAAGCTCATATATCTGAAATTATTAAGGGTCTGAAAAGTTCAGCTGAAAATTTTAGCTATAGCTAACTGTTTTAGAGGCAGAAGAAGGGGGAATAAAATGTTCTTTGGTATGAAGCAGTTGAGGACTGTGGAAGGCCTTAGGAAGGTCTCCTTGTGAATAAGAAGGTCTACTTTAATTTAAAGAAATTGACAACATTCACTGTCCCAGCAAAAGGGAAATGAAAGTTCCATTTATTTCAGAATAAATGTTTGAATGATGAAGCTAGCTGTACAAGAGCAATGTAAGCGGAAGCCAAATGAACAAAAGCAGAGGAAACCTATAACTCAGGCTAGTATCTGCTTCTCTATAGAATCAAAACAAGAATCCAGAGAGTCAGGGAAGCTTATAAACATAGTAACGATACAGCAAATCAGGAAAAAAACAAACAAACAAAAATGTGTTTCTAGCTCAAAATATAATTACCCAGGCTCTTTGCAATTATGGATAACTTGGGTTTTGCAGTCTTATCATAGATCTTCCTTGAGCTACATACACTACTGAGAAAACTAGCCATGTTACATAGCAATAACATCAAAAACATCACTTTGAAGAACACCACATAAAATAAACATTGCTTTGAAAACTGGGAGGTTGCTAGGATATTATGTCAAGTGCAATCCTCTCCAGTTATATCTGATTTTTCCATTTTATATCTTCCTCAATCATTAGGGCTTAACCCTTACAGGAATTTACACAAGGATAGAGGATAGCTTACATACCTCTGCAAATATAAATGTTCCAGGGGTTCCATTCGATCCTTAAAAGGCCTTAGGCATTAATGCTAAGAATTTGGACAGGGTCAGCTGTTCTGGAAAAGGGCAGTACTTGAGTTCTTGACCATATGGGGGTTTGTATGGAACAGAAGATGGAATTAGGCTGGGTCCATGTGGACGTTTTCATTTTTCTCTTCTATTTCTACAGAATGAATTAAAAGGAAAAAGACTTAGTGACAAGCCCAATCAATTATTCGAGTTATTTTAAGAGGAAGCAATTCATTGTATTGGTTGCCAAACTTAAAAATGCCTGGACAGCCTGTTCAAAGAGCCAGCAGCAGAAAGAGGAGAGAGACTACGCCAGAGACTCCGGCCAAGGAACCCGCAGAGGGGTGGGGGGGCACCACCTCCTGTCATTAGCATTTCAATGGTCCTGCTCAGCATGGGGCTGAGAAAGCCAGGGGGGTTTCCAGCTACTTCTATTTCCCATATGAGCTCCTAAGATGTTTCTTTTTAGTCATTCTATCCACTCTACAGGTGTATCCCTGATTCACTGATATAAATAGAGTAGATAACACAGGGAATACTTCTTGGTGAGTTTTGGATTTTTTGCCTCAGTACTAACACTGTGTACTGCATTTCATAGAATCCAAAGCATTGTTGCATTCCCCTCGTTAAACATCAGGGCCCTCTGTGAGAGAGTATGACCTTTCTCATTTATAGACCAGGAACTGAGGCTCAGGGACATTGTAACTGGTCCAACAATTTAATATGTAAGTGGCAGAGCAAGAACTTGGAAATCCAAGTCAAACGTACTGAAAACGAAACCAAAGATCCATTCCTAGTCCACCAGGAAACACTGTGTTAGTTGCGACAGCAGTAAACTAAGCACCTAGTAAGTATTTGGCTCTGGCTAGGTATTCTGCATGCTTGACTCCCTGAATCTTGATGAAACAAAAGAGTGAAAGAAAAAAATCCTCACATCAATGCAAGGCACCAAATGCACAGAGATGATGTGAGAACGATTTTCCAGAAGAAAGGGAGTCTGTCAAAAACAGTGAAAATAGACTTTTTAAAAGGAAAAAAACTAATTTTCATCCAACTATAAATGAAGAAGATGGTGCCAAGTTGTGCCAGCTCAAAGCAGCCTCTCATTGGATAGATACCATATCCACGGTCATAGCTATTAAACTGTTGTAATTCTCATTTTATAAATCAGCCATTGCTAATAGAGTCACTCTAATTTCTGGAATCCAAAGAGCATCTTCATCTACCACAAATGAGACAGCAGATAAAAGGGCACTCTAGTTATGTGTTTACCTCTTTACTTCAATAACCACAAATATGTCTGGGCAAAGTCATTTCTAGTCAGTGTCGATATCTTTTTAGGAAGAAATTTACCAATGCCTAACATTTAAAGAAATGCACTTTATACAGAGATAAAAAGTCACTATAAATAAATTCCATTTAGGCTTACCGCCAGTGATGGCCCAAATTTATAGAAAAGCAGACTCTCCAGCCAGAAAGTGTTTCTGTCCCCAAGCTTGTGTGAGGCAGAGAACTGTTGTGTGGCTGCAAAGACAAATAGACTTTGAACTTCAGGGTGCATAGGTTCTTTTGAATTGGTGTTTCAGGGTTCTTAGGGTATAGTACCAGCAGTGGAATTGTCAGGTCAAAAGGCAGTTCCACTTTTAGTTTTTTGAGGAAATTCCACACTGTTTTCCATAGTGGCTGCCCCAGTCTGCCTTTCCACCAACAATGCACTAGGGTCCCCTTTTTCCTGCAACCTGGCCAGCACTTGTTGTTTGTTGATTTTTTTATGATGGCTATTCTGGCTGTTGTGAAGTGGTATCTGATTGTGGTTTTAATTTGCATTTCTCTGATGGCTAGTGATGCTGAGCATCCTTTCATATGTCTCTGGGCCCTCTGTACATGGACAAAGTCAAAAGGGGGTAGGATCAAGGGTGGGAAGTGGGGATGGTTGGGGCTGAGAAGAGATGTGGAGAGAAGATGGAGACAACTGTACTTGAACAACAATACAAAAAGTGGGGGGGGCAAAGAAAAAATTAGACTTCGATGAGCAACTCAAATATTACAATATGGTAGCCCTTAGACAGGGCTGTACCTCATTTCCTGGCTCACGTTTGCCTTCATGGCAAGGGAAATGAGTGTCGCTTTAAAATCAAAGGATTTTAGTGGATTCAGGCTCCAGCTGATGAGCACAGACTGCTTCACATATGTCACTTAGCCTTCCCCACCCCCCCCACCGTGCATTAACCAACTGGTAAGTGCAACTTTATCTGCCCATCTTTATATGCCAACCCTTTCCTAGCTTATTAATTTGTGAAATACCCATGTCTAATATAGTCGCAGTTGCATGTTCTATCTCTCTGTTCATAATTTTCCAGTTTTCCCTGAATACATTTTAGTTTATGGTCCTTTGCAAAAATTCAACCTTTGGAGTAGCTTAGTGGGGTCACTGGACAGACCTCCTGGAAAATGAGTTTCTAAGAAAAAGACATATTGTACAAATGTTGATTATTAAAGTAACACTTTTAGGTTTTTCTGGTGCTCACTTTAATGTGTCTTAAAATTTTTTTTTCATGGAGGGAAGAAAACTAAGTTACCACTTCTGCACTGCCCAGCTGCTCCTCCACAAAGGCCTCGATGGGTGGTAGCCTCACGTCTGCACAGGCCCTTGCGTTCCTTGTGTGGGGCGCTGCCGCTGGAACACGGTGGCTTCTGGCTTCTGTGCATCACAGAGGTTGTAGTTCATTTGTCTCTCCCTCCCTCCTTCTCTTTCTCTTTTGTGTTAGTGTGTAAACACAGGAGGGCACATTGTCAAAGGGAAGAAAGGAGGACTTGACGAGTGAGAAAATCTCGTAAGGTGAATAAATAAGAATTCTCAGAATAAGACCGTGGCAAAATCTGCTTGCTGTGCTCCTCATTGCCTTTCTCATTCGTGCACAGATTTTACTGAGTACCTAACTCTCCCTGGAGTCCTGTCTGGGGGCTGGTGCTCCATGAAAGAGTCGGATGCGCATCCAGTTTTCAAGCTGTCCTCACTCTGGTAAGGACTTTTTTTTGGCCTCACTGTGACATGCACGCCACCATAATCTAAGACAGTAATGTTTCAAATTTGAGGGAAGAGTAACAAAAAGCTTGAAGAGGAAGGGGTTTCTGCAACTTGAGAGGAATAAGGAAAAGCTTCATGAAAGGAGGTGTATTGGGGTTGGGTCTTAAAGGATAGCAGAGCTGTTCTCTTTCCTCCTGAGGTTTCATTCCACCTCATTTCTGCCTTTCGAAACCCAACCTATTCCTCAAGGTTTGGTTTGGACTCTAGCCTATTTATAGAGCCATTCCTAAAGAAGATATTCATAATTTCTTTCCATTTGTTGAACCAGAAGTTACTTTGTACTTCTCTTGTAGTATCTGTCACATTCTTTCTTGTATTACACTTGTCCATGTACACAGTACTCAGCACTACTAGTTCTTCCCAGGGTCCCATACCCCTTTTAGCACCTACCCTGGAGTGAACCGTAGGTCCCAAGTGAGTCTCTGACAAATGAATGACTTCATCTGCTTTTCCCTTTATTTTGTCCACTACTGATGGTATCAACTGCCTGCCCTTTTTTTATACAAAGGATTAATCCAAGCAATTGTTACCCCCATCTTTGCTAATAGTGGGGGAAAATACATTAAGAAGCTTCTATTTGCATATTGCTGTCTCATGGGAATATGTAAAACTCAGGAGGAGAATCCAGACTATGAACCTTAATTTATTTTTACACTGCTTCCCATGAGTAATCAAGCTGAAAGTTGAACTTGGCTTTCATGATTGAGTCTAGTTACATTATGTTATGTTCTGGACCCTGATTTTAACTTTGAATTGCTATTTTCCTCTGAAACATACTGTTCCAATTTTGTCTGCTTCAGAGAAAACTCTTAGCTCATGTGCAGCATTTTATAGGTAATATGAAAGTTCTGAAATGGACATAAGTGAATGAGTATAATTGTTGACATGCCCCAAATTAAATACATTTGAAGCTAGTTCACTAATGGTATGAAAATAAATCAGACAGTAACATTAGACTTTCAGCTCCTTCAGGCCTACAGTCTAGTTTCTTGAAATTTAACAGTCTAATTTCTTTAATCTGGAGTCCTGAGGTAAAGCTAGCTTTATAATTACTAGAATCTTTGACAAAGAATTGTGAAAAGCTTAGGAACCTCCAGGACAACTTTAAACGTTCCAACATTCGAATCATAGGAGTGCCAGAAAAAGAAGAGGAAGAGCAAGAAATTGAAAACTTATTTGAACAAATAATGAAGGAGAAATTCCCCAATCTGGCAAAGGAAATAGACTTCCAGGAAATCCAGGAAGCTCAGAGAGTCCCAAAGAAGTTGGACCCAAGAAGGAACACACCAAGGCACATCATAATTATATTAGCCAAGATTAAACAGAAGGAAAGAATCCTAAAAGCAGCAAGAGAAAAGAAAACAGTTACCTACAAAGGAGTTAACATAAGACTATCAGCTGATTTCTCAAAAGAAACCTTGCTGGCAAGAAGGGGCTGATGTAGGGAACTGCTTATCGGGATGTGGAAACAGTAGCTCAACAACCCACGTGGAAAAACAGTGGGGGGTGAGTCAGCAAGCAGGAGCACACCCGTAAAGAAGTTCTCCTGTGGGAAATGAGGCCTGGATTATACTTAGGCTGCTTTGTGACTTGTGATTCCTGAAGTCTGTGCTAATTCTCCCAAAGATTAAAGTGTAACCAGACCTGTTACTCTTTTCATTCCCTTGCATTTGTAACATTTTTCAATGGACTGAATTTAGGAGCTTGGGTCTTGGCAGCCCTTGGGCTTCTCCTTGTCTTAATCTTTATTTGTGCTTTATGATTTATATGGAAGTTGTTTTCTTGTAATCGTGTTTGAAAACAGCAAATAGTAGGTCTCACAGGCCTAACAGCTACAATTGATTTAAAAAACAAAAAAAGGGGGAGATATTGGGAGCTGCCCTGCCTGGTTTCAGGAGCTGTAACCCCCACATGGCTAAGGCTGAGTGAGCGACTTTTGGATCTTAAGCCACTAAGGAGACAAAGCTTATCTCCCTGGCAGGGGCATTGCTTCTGCTCCTTTTTTCATAACTGGCCCCCAATGCTTGATCGGTTAGCCAATAACAGGTAAGATTCCCCAAGGGGGGAATGACCTAAGACAGGCATGATCACGTGGAGGCCTCAGGGAAGGACTTGGGGTTCTATGGAGAAAGGGAGTGATGGACCCTCACCCCTCACCTTTGACAAAGCCTGAGTCCTCATTCTGTCTATGAGAAGTCTCCTAATTCCTTGGCTATCTAGCCTCCTCTGCCTGACTTAAGCCTGAAACAATGACAGAGGGTGGTGCAACCCTGTGCTGGAAAGGGCAGGTTCCCTGGGTGATCAGGCCTGAGAAAGAATATGTAAAATCCCGTGAAGCCTGCTTTGCTAAGAATGCTCTTGATTAAATCATAAAGGCCAGAGCAGGAAATGAGTTTGTTTCCCAAAGTTTTGTAGCCTTTTAGCTGATAGACCCCGACACAGAAGAAGCCCTAATAGTTATTTGTATGCTATCTATCATTTGATCCTTACTGCCTGACAATGATTAATAAGTTGTACCTGAACTCCTGCCCCGAAAAGCCAATAAAAGCCTGTCTAGGCAAGGGCGTGTGCTCTCTCCCGTTGAGAGAGTGGCCTGCCCCTTTTCCTCCACAGGACTCGGTAGTCCATGTGAATTTGTCTGGAATCCCATCCATAACACTGTGGGCACCGCAGGCTGGTGCACACAGCAAGCTGGGAAGAAGTATTCTAAGTCATGAAAGGCAAAAACCTACATCCAAGATTGCTCTATCCAGCAAAGCTTTGATTTAGAATGGAAGGGCAGATAAAGTGCTTCACAGATAAGGTCAAGTTAAAGGAGTTTATCATCACCAAGCCCTTATTATATGAAGCATTAAAAGGACTTATCTAAGAAAAGGAAGAAGATCAAAAATACAAACAGTAAAATGACAACTCACAACTATCAACAACTGAACCTAAAAACAAAAATACAAACAAAAATGAACTAAGCAAACAACTAGAACAGGAACAGAATCACAGAAATGGAGATCACATGGAGGGTTATTAGTGGGAAGAGGGAGGGGAAGAATGAAGGAAAAGGTACAGGGAATAAGAAACATAATTGGTAGGTATAAAATAGACAGGGGGAGGTTGAGAATAGTCGAAGCCAAAGAACGTATATGTATGACCCATGGATATGAACTAAGGGGGGAAATGCTGGTGGGAGGGGGTGTGCAGGGCAGAGGGAAATAAAAGGGAGAAAAAAATGGAACAACTGTAATAGCATAATCAATAAAGTATATTAAAATGAAATAAAGTTTAAAAAAAGAATTGTGAGAGTAGGAAAAAAGTTTTCTATCAATTACAGTTATTAGCAAAATTTCACTTTCCCCTTCAGAATGAGAATAACGCAGCATCAGGTTTTGGTTCTCTAAATCAATATATGAAACAAAGAAATAGGGATTCATTTATTTTTCCTTTAGTCCAAATCATCCATCCATCTATCCATCCCTCCCTCCATCCCGCTGGGAGCTGCAGCTCTGTGCTCTCTCAGTGATTCGGATAACTATTACATAATGTTTCACATCCTTTCAGCTCCAACTCTTACTAGAACTATTATTGCTACTGCCTGTTTAATGCTGTCTTTTGACTAACTTGACACTTTAATGCCTCAGCTGTGCTCTTCTTATTCTCAAGGTTCTGTGATACTGGCATGTGTGACATTTGTGGAAACATACTTGATACACATATATAACCTAGAATTTCAGGGACATTAGTGGCCATGAAGCTACTCTTAACTAATAGAGGCTCAAGCATCAGTCACCTGCAATGTGGCCAATTTGACAGTGCAGTATCATATAGTCTTTCTCTCCTGTTCTGCTTCTCAACCCAATTCCCGCACTCTCGCTCTTATTTGAGAAGGACAACCTTTCAAATAAACTACCTGCATACATATCTTTGTCTCAGCGGGGATTTAAGTGGAACCAAAGATAAAATGGTCGGTATCGAGACTGACCTCACAAAGATGGTATGATATGATATTAGAATTGGATCAGTTACCAGTCAAATAGCATAAGAACCCTCTCTTGGTGGTAAATGAGGGGTGAGGAAACAGGTGGGGTACCCATGGAGTCCATTGGTTCCCCTGCTTTCTCGCTGACCCTGGAATTTGAGAGTAAGCTTTTCTCCTAGGTCTGAGCTTCTACTCCCTTTGCATTTTGACCCTATCTAGGCTCTGCTTGGGATCTAATTTAAGACTTCATCCATTTCTGGTTAAGGCCTTGTTTTGTCCATGAGTATTTGGTTGGCACTTTGGCCTGACTCTTGAAATCAGGCTATTGGAATTGGAACTGTGCTGGCCCAATTCCTTTTGGAACCAGACCATTCCTACTGAAAATATGCTGTTCAGCCTTTGGTCCAATTTTTGAAGTCAAATTGTTTCTAGTGAACTTTTTTTGGTATCTGCTTTGCAGGCTGTTTAGTTTTTGCAAAAACGAAACCCTACTTATCTACATTCTTTGAGGTCATCCCCCTGTCAGGGACCCTGGTCAATTTTATGTTCAGAAACAGCAGTCCCTCTTAATGCACATTTCAAACTGAATGAACTGAATTGACCAAAAGTAATTCAGAAAACAAATGGCCAGGATGGGAAACCTTTGAATTTCCCAAGCTTAATTTTCTTAAAACCGAATTGGAAAACCATAGTTATAAAGTTGTCATAACTGAATTGAATGCCTACATTGATTAGTATTTTGAGGCTTCCAAACATTACCAGAAGTCTAAATTGTCTCTTTGAAGAATAAAATTTCAAATTAATGGAGACAAACACTTGAAGAAAGACAAAATGGTGTTTCAAGCCTTATGCTCCTCTTCCTGGTTCCTTTGTCTCAGGCTCCACCTCCAGAGCCATTTCCTCTTCCTCTTCCTCTTCCTTGGAGCCTCTCCCCCCACCCTCTTCTTCTTAATCTGTCAGAAATTTTCTCTTTAAAATGAAGCCTTCTGAAGATCAAAAGGCTAAATCCCTAATTTTTTATATTCTGTGGACTAAAACTGAACTATGAGTCATAGTGAAAGATTTTCCCAAAGTAACTGAAGATCCTGTCTGATTTGCTGAGGAATTTAATATACTCATGCAGATTGATCAATCTGGTTTCTCTGATTTATACCAGCCAGTTTATATGCTTGTTGGTGAAGGCCAGGCTCAGCATTGGATGAAAGTTGCTGAGTGGGAAAATCCTGAAAGGTTTTTAGGATTGCAGCCAGGAGACTATCCCACCGACTTATTCTATAATCAGGATTGGGAACTCACTGACTTTGGATTTATTTGGTCAGTTAGGCAAATCAGCTTGCTTGAAGCCTAGATAAGTCACCTGAGGGAAAAAAACACTAAAATTCTTAGTGTTCTACTCTGGCAGATAAATGGCCCTATATGAAATCAAAAGTCTCCTAATTTCTGCTATTATTGAAAGGAGCAAGGACGTTAGAAAAGATTTTGCCACAAACTTAAGCACTTCAGGTACCTTAAACTGTCTAACCAGCCTTCCAGGGTCCTCCTCACTCTCAGTGATGGAGCTCTGAGGAATTACAGGGGCTCTTCCCAGGCCTCCCTCTTACCTGGCTCACAGGGACCACTCTCCAGTTTGGAATGCACATCTGACACCTAAGCCACACTCTCCATTGCTACTATAAAGCAGCCTCTGCCTCAAAGCACTCAGACAGTCCAAAGAGTGGGATGTCTAATAAACATTGACAGGTTAATGTCTGTGGACCTACCCCGTTTGGGGGGGGCCCTTTGAGAGATACCCAGCATTTTCTCTTTAGCCCTATACATTTATTAGGCAGAGACTTCTTAGAAAAGAATCATGCTGGTATTTCTTTCTTCCAAAAGTGAGAAATAATTCTGTAATTTGAAAGAAGCCATCAAAATAACTAACCAGGTGAAGTAAAGGATGCTTCAACATCTTTTATTTGCTCCATTTTCTGATGGCACTATAGCTGAATCTGGATGCACTGATCATTTGTTCCTATTAGATCAGCTACCCTTCTTTTTACAGGGAAATCATCTAATATTGGCAGAATCCACAGTGCACTTCCTATCAGGATGCCAATGGATTCATCAAAACTCTTTTCTAGAATTATTCAACACGCCATAAATAAAGAGGCCCTTTAAAGTATAAAGCTGAAAATGAAAGATTATAGAACTCAGGGCCTCATCATCCCTGAAACTAGTGCCTATAATATTCCTATTTTACCTGAGAGAAAAGCCATGGGCCAAGGGTGGGGGTTTGTCCAGGACCTCCCAACAATAAACAACATTGTTGTCCCTTGGCATGCTGCTGTTCCTAATACTCAGGTGCCACTATCATCCATCCCAGCAGGAGTACCTTTTTCACTGTAACTGATTTATGCAGTGCTTTCTGTAGCACTCTACTTGATGAAACTAGCCAGCACCATTTTTTGCCTTCACTTGGGAAGAACCATTCACCCAGACAATAATGCCTCAGGGTTTTACTGAGAGCCCTGCTAATCCCTCACAAATCCTAAAGACTGACCTGGATGATACCAGCTTCTCTAGGTGGAGAAGTTGAAATAGGTGGACAACTTGCTTCTTTGTTCTCCCTCCCGAGTTTTCTCACAGGAAGACAGCAATCAACGTGCTAAATCTTTTAGCCTTTAAGGGATATAAGGCCACCAAGGAAAAACTGCAGTTTTCTCAAACCCAAGTTCTGTATCTAGGGTACCTGATTTGAGAATGAGGGCCCAGATTCAGATAGGCTTCACGGTGTTCTAAGTTTTCAAAACCCAAAACTACTCATCAGCTGTGAGGTTTAATCACACTTGCTGGTTATTGCTAAAATTGGATCCCAACTCTCTCTCTCAGGGCCAAACCTCTGTAGGTTTTGCTAAAGAACAACAACTCAACCCAATTTTATGGGAAGAACAGGACAGCATAAACCTTAAGGGAGAGTTTAATGAACCCACCTGCCTTCAGGTATCTCAATGATCAGATTCTCCTTTTTCTTTTTGTAAATGAAAATGAGTGTACTCACCCTAAAACATGGGGACCGTAACTGACCCATAGAATAATATAGCTAGCAACCGGACCATGAGGCACAGAGGATCCCTCTCGCCTTGGAGCCACTCCAAGTGACTTACTGTCACTGTCCTTTTGGTTAAGGTCCCTGAGGAAATTGTTGTGGGATCCCCTTATTTATCTTTGTATCCCATGTAACAAAAGCCCTCCTGAATTCTCATCACATTCAACATTTCTCAGTCAGGTCATCCTATGAAACCCCTTTGTTAACCATTCCTTATATAGCTCAAGATTAGAAATCCAACACTTACGGATTTGGTAAAAGGAGAATGCTCTGGTTTGGGCCAAATAATGACCCACTCCTTCCAGAGACTCTAAAATTCTCACACCTGATGCTGTTCATGCATTAACCCACTGGTCTTCTATAAGATGATAGTATTCATGAATTAATATCAGTGGGAAAATGAGAGGCCACAAAAAAAAGGCTACTTCATTTGTCCCACTTGTCCAAAGCCTGTTCATACTATGCCCAAACTTTTAAAATTGCATAATGGACCACCTGAGGTTTGACAAGTGGAGTTCATATAGCTTCCCTGTCTCAGGGATATCCAATATGCTTTGGTCATGGTCTGTATGTTTTCTCACCGGAATGAAAATTTCTGGTGTAGACAGGCTGCTGCCTCTTCTGTGGTTAAAGTCCTTTTGCAGAAGAGTGTTCCTCCCTGGGGAGTCTCTCTCAAGCTCCGTGGTGATCAGGGAACTCAGTCTGCCAGTCGGGTGTTTCAACAGGCCTGTGCTGTTTGGTCAATTCTATAACACTTCCACTGCATTTACCAACCCCAGTCCTCACACATTGAGTTCAATGGGCTAATAATGGAATTAAGACTCAGTAGGCAGCATTTATAAATACCCTTCAAGTACCTTGGCCAAAACTATTGCCATTGGTCCTTCTAAATCTCAGGTCCACCCTCTTTGGAACTCATAAACTCTCACCCTTTGACAAATTCACAGGGTAGCCAGTACCCCTGGCCCCTGCCTCATTTGGTCTGCAGCTGCTAAGAGTAAGTGTACTTTAGTATGCTAAAGGCCTAATTGATTCTATCAACATTCATCATATTCTGGTATAGGAATCTCCACACAGTGTGTTCCTTGGCAATGACCTTAAGCAACACACTTTGCCACCTGGACATTTTGTCTACTGAAAAAGTCACCTCCAGCAAGACTCTCTTCAGCATCACTAAAGAGGCCCTTCTTGGTGCTGCTAACCAACCCTGGTGCTGCCAAACTCCAGGGAACAGACTCCGGGATTCTCATAGAACATCTAAAGAGAGCACCCAACCCTGAGTGGACCTGCGTACCATCTCACGACCTAAGGGTGAAGGTTTTCTGAAATTGAAGCAGATGACACCTGACGAGACAGCTTTCCCAAGGGCTTCAGACCAGGCAGTTAGGAGGTTTAAAACTCACAGAAGTCTCTCTTTCATCTGGGCTATTAACTGACTCTGAATTCTTATACAGTTGAGTCTATGAATTTGCAACCCTATAGGCTGTATTATTGATAAGCCATTTTGTTCCAAACAGTTTCTTTTGCAATAATGCTACTGTTTAATGGCTTCATTTTATCCCACATTCTGTCTTCCTAAAGTACTTAATTCTTTCAGTTCTGAGTGTACCTTCTCCACATTCACTATTCTAAGATAAAAGCTTTAAATGGGAAATGCCTGACAGATCTCCCTCTTAGCTCCTCTTGTAACTCAGATGTGACCACAATAGGTTTAAAATCTGTGCACTTTCCTTCTGACGTGAGACACGACACCAGGAAATGTCCTTCCCAGCGTCAAGGGACAAAAGGCCACTGAATCAGGAAAAACCTGATGGTTGATAGGCAATGCTGTTGGTGAACAATCTTGATCAAAAGAGCAGAAATGCGTAAAGTTAGTAAACAGAAACTTCATTAAAAATGGAGTCACGAGGCTAGAAGAGAGAACTGTCACTGTGTCACTCAACACACATGATTGTCCCTAATAGGAAGAGATTGTACCCTGAATAGGCAACAGGAACTAATACTACTTTCCTACCTCAGCAGGAGGAAAAAAGGTTCCTGCTTAGTAACAGCTCAACCAGTGGGCAACTGCCATAGCTCAGCCAACGAAAAGTCACGGTGCTGGAACTCTGTTTTCTCCAATGGACTCTTCATTTACAATTGCTCCTTCCAAGTCCATAAAATAGGTTCCTCTCCTTTGTTTCTCTGGACTAACCCATGGTTTTCCATAGACGGCAAGTCCTGAAATGCAGTTCTTTGTTTTTCCTGCATACAACCATTTTGCTAGAGAAATTTCTGGTGATCTTTTGTTGAAGATCAATATACAAAAAAAAGAAAGAAAAAGACATAGCACTAGACAGATCTCATTGGATTTTGGCATACTCTCTGGTCCTTAGAGCTAACTGCCCACCCAATCCCTAACCTCTAGTTGTAGAGCTTCCCTGGTTTAGTTGTTCTTCTTCACCTTATTTTTCCTAACATTACAGTGATTTATTAACTCATTAAAATATAAAATGGTGTTCAGACTTACCTTCCTCACATTGTCTGAAATATTAGATCCATTGATGGTCCCATTCCTCCTTTTTGGCTACTGGCCTTGTAAAATCAGTCTTCTTTTCTCTTTCCCCCCTTCTGACCAACTCTTGTACCTCTAGAGGTCCTTGTCAGTGATCTAATATACCTAGAGGCCTAGTCCTTAGCCCAACTCTATTTTCTAATTGCAGTTTCATTCCCTGAATAATTTTACTCAAAATGAAGTATATAACAGTACTTGGCACCATTTCTCATTACTTTCTTTCCTATGTAAATGATTCCTAAATCATATCTCAGCCAAAACCTTTTCCAAGGGCAAGTCACCAACTTTCATCTACCTGAGGATGGCTTTGCTTGTGTACAACTGATACCTCGAATTCTCAACATCAGAAATATAATGCACATAATGCATCCTTCCTTCTGAATTTGCTCTCTCTGATGGTTTCTAAACTTCACTCAATGACAATACTTTGTATTGACTTGTCATTCTACCTGTTCTAAATCTTTTATTATACCAATGCACTGTAACTCTAACTAAGTTCTTATTTCTTATAGGATCTATTGTAATAAGCTTTTAACTGGTCTTCTGGACACTGCACACTGACTACAGGGTTAACGCTCTTAAGGTGCTGCCACTCTCTTCCATTGAGTCCGTGGTTTCTGGTTCTCAGGTTTGAGCTCTTTGTCTTCCCATTCAAGCCGTGGCCCTTGTCTGCCTTCATAAACTTATTTCCACCAATTTTCTTCCACAAACTCTGCTTCAGCAGAAACTACAGGACATTAAAGCCAAGCAAATCTATATTCAAGTCATAGTTATTCAACTAAGTGACTGGGGATCTTGGGCCCTTATCGTATATAATGACTATAATTGTTCAGTTTTCTCATTCAAAAAATAGCATAATTAATACCTACCATAAACCCTTGTTGAGAAAGTGAAATTGATATGTACAAAGCACCAGTAGGAGAGCAATAAGTACTGTTTTGTTCGTCTCTTCTTTCCTTAAATATATATACATATATAAGTGTACATGTATGTATATTTATACATACATATATTTATATATTAATAAATGTAATATAAAACCACACATACTTATATAAATATATTTATATATACTATAATTTAATTTTATACACCATATAAATATATTTATATACTATAATTTAAATATATTTATTATATAATATTAATATTTAATTTAAATATAATGTGTGTTTTATGTTTATATTATAAAAGATGTGCATATTTATTATTATGCACATATATTTATATAAACATACATGTATTATATATGTATGTATAAATATATGTGTGACTATATAAATACATATAAATATGTATAGATATGTATATATAATATATATAATATGTATGTATGTATGTATTCTCCCAAGATTTCCAGAAGCAGGACAATTCACCAAAAGTCAAGTTGCTCAATGGCCAGTATGCCAAACTTAATGAACTTTTTGGCAAACAGATCCAGTATATATTTGGCATATATCCAAATCTACTGCCTCTGTGCTTTGCAAAGATTGTTATATTTGCCCTCATGTCCTTGTCGGTGGAGCCTGTCTGATCTTTGCCATCAGAGAGGTCTTCTCTCTTACATTTGAACTTCCACAGTGACTGTGTTATCTCTTACCTTCTGAGACTAACCAGTGTGGCTCCTGGAACACTAAGTGACATATGTTTGGTTAACATTTAAACAACTAATGGTGATTATTTACCAAGCTGCTTCAGAGACACCTTCTTCTAAACCTAGGCTTGGTTGTAAATAGTCTGCAATGACCTCATGCCAAAATTCACCAAACCATCCAGAATGTTCTGCTTCACTTCATTGCCTCAGAACTCTTAGATACAAGGGTAGAATCACAGGTCTGAAGAAGGCTCCTTATATTTTCCTTTTTCTCAGAGGAATGCAATGTAAAATAAATACAATAATATCCTATTTGCATCCTGTCACTTATTTCGTCTTCTTTTCTTTTGCCAACCATCCAATCTCATTTTTCTAATTACTTCCAAAACATAAATAACTCTACTCTCCTCCTATTTTTCCATTTTAACTATCATTCCAGTTTGTTTTAGCTCTGCTGTTAAAGAATGTCTTTATAATTAGAGACTTCATGTTTGTATATTTTGTCTGCAGCAGCATCTTTCTGATATGGTCCTTTGAATATACCAGGTTATAGATAAATAGGCTTGGAATGAACAAATGTCATTATATTGTGTTAGATATAATACGATATTGTAAAGAAATACAAACATGATGTCAATTTACAAGAAATTTACCCTTTTGGTAGCGACTGTTACAAATACACAGTTAATAACTATGAAAGGCCACAGATGATTGCGAACCAGTTCGACAGTACAAAAAGGAGGCACAAGGCAGACATCAGCTCAGCTAAGAACACTTTTAATTAGCAGCTTGCAGTCTATGTAAAGTTCTCATGGACACTTTTTTGGAATGATATAGTAGAAAGAGACTTCTTTGAAGTTTGACAGATGTGGATTATAACATCGTTTGGTCCCACTTAACACTGGCATCAACGTTATTAGTATTTCCCCATCTAAAATAAAAATAATACTTCATATACTACAATCATGTTTGAAAGGAGTGTTAGAGATAATCTATAAAGTGTTTTATATTTATTAGTGACTTAACAAAACTTAGGTGTTACATTGCTTGAGTCAAATAAATGAATTTGGTCTCATACTGGCATAAAAATGTTCTTACCTGCGGGCTCAAATCTGCCCAGTGCTGATGCATCAGTTCTACCCTCATTTACAAGTTTCTGTGGAGTAACTTCTTAGCCAAGGGGTTAAATAGGACTCAGAGTCCTATCCGGCTGGAAAGTACTAATTGCAGGCAATGCCAAGTTGTGTCAGTTTGGCTCCAGCACTGACCTTCTCTTGTTTCTCAGTGCAGATGTCTTAGGAGGAAGACTGAAGGAAACCTGGTGTGTGGGGTGCTGGGACAGTTCCAACCTCTCAGAAAGAGGGCAGCCAGGGACCAAGAGAAGGGCCAGTCCATGGGCAGCTATTGATAGGATGTTTCATGGTGCCAGCATTAGAATAAAATTAGATGTGCGAGTTTTTTGTAAATGGAGAAAAAGGATGAGGAAACATTTCCTCAGCAGTCATAGGATGAAGGAAAAGGCAATATGGACATTTCACTTGTATTTCAGGTAATTCTAGTCATAATGAAAGTAGCTGCAAGATTACACATAATTTTCTCATTTAATTCTTACAGTGAGATAAAGTTTATCATTCCCATTTTAGAGAAGAGGAAATAGAGAAGTTCAATAAATATCCAAGACTATAGAGCTAAAAAGCAATGAAGCTGTAACTCAAACTCTAGGAAATCAGTGTGAATAGTTTCTGGTAGACTATACTCAGAAACTCAGGAGAACTTATTTATAATGTAAGAACTCTCAAGAACAGTCCATAGGTTCTAGTTTAAAAACAAAGTAAAGAAATACAAATAAACAAAAACACCAATTAAAGAAACTAAATTTTACTTTTTGAAAAGTTTTCCCATTCTGTTGTATTTTTATTTTTCACATTAGCATGCAAAGGAAACTGCACAAAGATCTCCTGTGACCCCCCAGTGAGAGGCGGTGCTACAGTCCAATGCAGTCACGTCAACAGCCCTGGGTAACCAAGTGCCCCATGCAATTTAAGATAAATGAGCAAATAGGTGCTATATAAATGCTTTCTGAAGTTGATGAGAATTACATTAATCACTGTTACACATCGAATGTCTGTACCCCTCTGAAATTCATATGTTGAAATCTAACTCTCAATGGGGTGGTGTTTGCTGGTGGGACCTTTGGATGGGTGCCTAGGTCAAGAGAGGGGAGCCCTCCTGAAAGGGACTAGTGCTCATATTCTTAAAAGTCCTTAGAACTTGTATACCCTTGACTAAAGAATTGTCTTCTCCTCTATCAGGCAGGGAAGGTTATCCTCTTCAACCAAGTGAGTAACTTCAAGAGGGACGTATGTGAAGTTGTGAGGGAGAAAGGGGACAGAGTTCTCTCACCTTTTCACCATGTAAGGACAGGGAGGGGACAGCCCTCTGAAGCCTCCTTACAGGAGGCAGGCCGTACCAGACACCAAATCTGTGGGCACCTAGATCTTGGACTTCCCAGCCTCTAAAACTATAAGAAATAAATTTCTTAAAGCACTTAGTCTGATATTCTGTTATAGCAGTCCGAACAGACTAAGACCAGTGCTCTCTGAGGAAAGTGATATTTGTAATCAATAATTATAGCTACAAATATGTGGATAAGCTCCTAAGTTTTCTAAAGAGGTATCTCAGCGTAGAATATATAACTGATTGCAACAAGGGCAAACCACCAAAATACTCCGATTCTCTTTTCCTTGTCTTATCAAACTTCTACTCGTTTTTAAAAAGAATTTGCTCATCTCACTACTGTCATGATGATATCCAATTTCTCCTGCTAGAACTTAATTTCTCTTTTCTTTAAACCCCTGTAATGTTTAATGTCTGCAGGATTCTGGGCATTTATTATGGCAGGAAGACAATGTTTTTAAATATTCCTCAACACAATCGCATCAAGTCTGTACTTTATCCTAAAGCCCTTCTGCAATTAAAATTAGACTAGGAGGCTGAGGCCTATAGAGCCTGAGGTCTAAGGAAGAAAAGACAGAAAAGTGAGGACAAATCATTTATTTCCAGGCTTTTGAACACCGAAACAGACTTGAAAAATTATGGTATGAGCAGAGGTATCCAACCCATGGGCAGTGGGCAACATGTGGTCCAGGATGGCTATGAATGTGGACTAGCATGAAATCATCAATTTCCTGAAAACGTGGGATTTTTATATGTGATTACGTGTTCCAATGTATTTAATGTGTGGCCCAAGACAACTCTTCTTCTTTCAGTGTGGCCCAGAGATGCCAAAAGGTTGGAGAGTTATGGATGCACAACAGTCCTGAAAGTCATTTTTAAGTGCATGGGGTAGGGCAAGAGAGTGAAAAAGTTTGGGGGATTTCAAAAACTTTGCTTGAAAACCAAGACTCAAAGCCTGAAGGAAGTGGTCATAAAGTTGAAGTGGAAAAATAAATTATATTATGAGAGAGAGAACTAAGGGCAATGGAAGGAGAGAAAGAAATGTTGACTATGAAGAGAATAGGTGGGCTAAGGACTTGGGATGGAATGGACAACAAAACCCCATCTGGGGTAACCCTCCACCAGGCTTTCAAGAGTGCAGCCTAGGAAACTAAAAGCATTGCAGTGGGGGGTTACTTTCCAACATGGCCCTGTGAACAGAGTAATGGCCGAGAGGGTCCAGACATAGCTGTGCAAAGTCCCAAACAACCCACTCAGGTTGCCACCATCGTTTCCTCAAAGCGGCACAAAAGTGGCAGAGAATGAACTGGAAAATCCCAAAATGGTGAGGTTGAAAATGATTCCATGGATCTCATGACTGGAGGTGCTGAGAGACCAGAGACATCACTGTGGCTGGCAGAGCACAGTGATGGAACCTGAGGAGACAGGGAGTTCTCAGTGGAGGCCAGTGATGACAGTCACAGATGTAACAGGCTTAGTAGAGGATGGGAGGGCACTTTAGTACGTATGCATCTTCCCTGAATTTGAACTGGACCCTGGGGAAAAGCAGCAGAAGAAAAAGGAAAAATAAAACTCTTAAGAGCTAAGTTGATGCTTTTCACTTAAAATTTTTTAAGGCATTTAGAAATAGGGACTTATTAACTAAGCAAATTTTGATTGTACTCTGAAACAATAGGATAAGCCTATTTATTGGGTTGTCCAAAAAGTTTATTTTTTTCTGTTAAATAAAAGACTGTTATGTGAAATATTCATTCTGTTAAATGAAATATTTTTCATTTTCACTAATAATTTTATTGATTTGGATATTTGGAATGTCAGCTATCCCCCACATGGTATAACACTGATTGTTCTTAATTAATGCCTCAATTTGATTGCTATCAATTTCAAATGCTCTACCCAACAATGGAGATAGTCCAGAAAGAACTCTGCAGCATGAAACTTTGTAATCACTTTTGATACATTCCATCAGTCATAGTACCTTCTCCATATACTGCACAAAACTTTTTTTTGCATTTCAGTTCTATTTTTACCTTTCTTGAAATAATAAAGCATAATATGCCAAAAATGTATATTTTCTTCCATCTTCAATATTAAAATGGCTACACAAAAATTCACCAATTTTGATGTTTTTTCCTAAAAATGAACTTTGATAGGACAGCTGTCACAATACAATCTAACAAAATTGTTTCTAATGAGTTAAAGACAACTAAGTGCCAGTAGAGTCACCTTGTGGGGAAAAAAACCCAGTTTTTTTTGGCCAACCCAGTACCTGGTTCAATAATTGATTTGGGAATGAGCAAAAACCTCAGGCTTAAGCCAGTCTTTGACATTCTGCAAACCAGAGTGATTGGTTCAGGAATGATCACGTGATCTAAGGTGGTGTCATCAGGACATCTGTGTATGTGTGAATGAGGTGGGCCCTCATCTTGGTGGTTGCTGACAAATGCGGGGGCAGCAGGCTTGGGATAAAACTAACTTCACGAAAGCAAGATATAAAAAGCAAGAAAACAAAACAAAAAAGACTGAGACAGTGGAAGGAAGACACATTCAAATTACAGAATTTTGGAAAACAGAAAATTTGGAAGAGGATAAAATAATCGACCCATGATCTTCCTGCTTAAGAGCAACTTCTGGGTACATTTTGGGTTCTTTAATTTGATTATTGGTATATATTCAGGATTATTTCTTATAAAATATTTGTGATGGTATTTTATATCATCATTTTTCATCCTGGCTTATTCACTTAATATATAATTTCAAAAATAAGTTTCACAACCCTAAAGCCTAGGCCTGCTAGGGGTAAGATTTACCTAAAAACTGACCCCAATTCAACTTTTGTTCTCTTAGTGATCACTTAGGAGTGCCAGGGTTGCTTCAGCAATTTGTATTTGGTAAGCTGGCCAGCACTGGACTTTGTGGAAGTGGATGGCAAGGGAAACTTGGACCTCCCACTATGAATACTTCTATGCCTCTTACCCAGCAGGGCTGTATCTTTGCAGTAAGTTGGATCTCTTGCATGCGTTAAAGGATGAGTATTCTCTACTGGCTTCCTTCTTTCAGTCTACTGTGACAAGCCTACAGTCACGATACTAACAGCAGCTAGCAGCTAACCCTTATTTGCCAAGTCCTTCACATGTACTAACTCCTAATCTTCATGGGCATTATAAAATTAGTTACTGTCATTTTATAGTCCTATCCCTCAAATTTTACATGTAGAAACTGAGACACAAGGAATTTAATCAACTTGGTCAAGTATATAGCTAAGAGCTCATGGTTTTACCATTGTGCAAATATACCTTACTTTTTATGTACTGAACAATTACTTGAACATTTTCCATGTTATTACAAATACTTAATATATATAATTTTAATGACCAAATAAATATTACATCCTTACATAACCCAACCTCTATTATGTGATACTAATATGATTTTACTTTTTAATTTCATAAATAGTCCTGTGGTGAATATATTTGCACAGAAAAGTTTTTCCGTATTTCAAATTTTTCTTAAGAAAACATTCTCAAGTGCAATTTTGAAATCTAATAGCATGACTATTTCAAGTTCTTGAGATAAATTGCAAATTACTTCCCAAAATTGTTGTATGAATTTACTTCCCCAATGACAAAGTAGGTGAGTATTCTTACGAAACTCTCACTGCCACTGAATCTGAACAGTATTCTTTTGTCAATATACTATGAGTGGTAAATAATAGTATATGATTATTCTTTACCCGATTTGCTTTTATCAGTAAATATTTTGTAAAATCAAGAAATGTAGGTAAGAGAAATGATCTGACTAGTACAGTTAAAACCTTAAAATTGAATCCTGTATTTAAAATATTATTTTGTATTACTGAAACAATGAATTGTTTATGTTTAAAAAGAATCCAAATACTATACAACTTCAATAATGCTAACTTGTATAACAATATATTACCAAGGAAGTAGTTACGGACAGAGTACTATTAACAGAGCCCACTGAAATAAAATGACCTACACCAAGGCCACCTGCAAACAGTATATTTAAAGTGCTTGTTTTATATCTCTCAATTAAAAGAAATGATGAAGACTATATACAAAGGGAGGAGAGAGGTATATCAACACATTTTAATCTCAAAGTGTAAGATGTTTCTTAAAAATTAAAAAAACAAACATGCTCACTAATTTTTCCTATTCAGTCACTTGATGCTTACTTTAACTTTTAAATGCCCTTTCCATTTAATGATCTGATTAGAAACTCGAGAAGCTATAAATAGTTCCATTCATTTTGCAACATGCTCCCCCCTCCACCCTTTTCATGACTGTGGTCTCCCTCAGGAAGGTGCTTGGGCCAGATGGTCCTCAACCCAATTTTCTGTAAATATTCATTTTTAATGATAATAATTAAAAACACTAATTTTCTCTTAACCAAGGCTATTTCTACTGAGGCCTCTTGGAACTTCACAAATACTAATTAAGCCTCAGATATGAGACTTTCTTTTCTAGTCTTATGAAATGTCAAAGGCTTTGTCCCCAAAGCTATATTCGAAGCGTGAGCAATGACATCAGTGGCAGAGGCAAGAGTTCAGCCTGTTTCATCCATCAGGACGTCAGGATGAACTTGCATTGTTTGGTTCCAGTTTGGGCCAGGCCACCAGAAGGAAACAGTAAGTCTTTTTTCCAGGCTGGGATGACCTGTTATAGGGTTATACAAGGTTGCCTAATCTTCTTCCCTGAACCTCAGAAAAACATTCATCCAACAGTTTAGTGTTTTTTTCATTTGAAGGACCAAACCTTTAAACAAGGGATTTTAATATGGAGTCTCTTTACCCCAGAAGCCTCCAGAGGTTCTGGGGATAGAATTCAGTGTGTCAATGAGCTTGAGAAGGAAAAACTAGCATCTTTATTTTTCACTAACCTTTAACTGAAATGTATTAGTTCAATTACTAATACCATAATAGCATAGTAGTACTTCTGACTTTGTCACCAATGGCAATGGCAGATATTTTTATATCACATTAGGTTATACAGATATCTTGAAATTTCTTTATATGCATTGCTACTTTGAGATTATGGTAGCTTATTTATGGTTTTAATTTAAAAGCCACATTCCTATGTTACACATTTGAAGATATTTAATAACTGTATTCTAAGTTTTCCTGTATATTCTGGGGTACTTTATTTTATGCATAAAAATGTCATAGCAGAATGCAGATTTTTCTCAAGGCCATGTGGAATATTTTCAGGACAGACCATATGTTAGGCCACAAAAAATGAATCTTAATAAATGTAAAAGGAATACAGTGTCTATTCCAACAGCAATATAATAAAGCTGGAAATCAACAACAGAAGAAAAACTGGAAAATTAATTATTAAACAGCATAATCATAAATAATCAATAGGTCAAAAAAGGAATCACAAGAGAAATTAAACAACAACAAAGAAAATAAAGACAAAAATACAACATTGCCAAAACTTATGAGATGTAGCAAAAGCAGTGCTCAGAGGAAAATTTATAGCTGTAAATACATACATTAACAGAGACAAACAACTCAAATCAGTAACCTAACTTTATACCTTAAGGAACTAAAAAGTAAGGGCAAATTAAAGTCAAATCTGGCAGAAGAAAGGAAATGATAAAATAAGTATAAAGATAAATTAAATAGAGAATAGCAGAATAATAGAGAGAATCAATGAAACCAAAAGTTGATCCTTTGAAATGATCAACAAAATTAATAAGCCATTAGCTAGACTGACTAAGAAAAGAGAGATACACAAAACTAAAATCAGAAATCAAAGTGGGGGTACTATACTGATCTTACAAAAATAGAAAGAGTTATAAGAAAATACTATAAACAGTGATATACAAACAGATTAGGTAACCTAGATGAAAAGAAATTTTTAGAAATGCACATATTATCAAAACTGATGAGAAGAAATATAAAATATGAACACACTTATAACAAGTAAAATGATTTAATCAGTAATCAACCTCCCAACAAAAAAGTGCAGGACCAGGCTTCCTTCACAGATGATTTCTACCAAATATATAAAAAATAATCAATACTAATATTTCTCAGACCATTAAAAAGTAATAGAACAGGAGGGAACACTTCTTAAGTTACTCTGTGAGGCCAACATTATCCTGATACCAAAAACCAGACAAATATACTAAAGATAAGAAAACTAAAGGCCAATATTCCTTATGAATAAAAAATTCAGCAACTTACAGGGTAGAAGATTAACATATAGTCAGCTATAATTTTATATACCAGCAATGAATAATGCAAAAAGAAAAATTAAGAAAAAAATTTATTTAAAATGGCATCCAAAAGAATAAAATACCTAAGAATAAATTTAATGAAAGAAGTAAAAGATGTACATTGAAAATTAATAGAAACTATTTAGGAAATTTTAAAAGATATAAATAAATAGAAGATACTCTATGCATAATATTATTAAGATGTCAATTTTATCCAAAGCGATCTACAGATTCAAAACAATCTTATCAAAATTCCATCAGTCTTTATCATGGAAAAGAAAAACTAATTCCTTTTTTTTACTTTAAAAAAATTTTTAGGGGACTTGCACCAAGATGGAGGCATAGGTGGAAAAGCTTTGCGTTCTCACACAACCAAATCTAAAAACAAAAAAGTTCTAACAATAATAAACATAACCAACCCACACAGAAAATTGACAATACGGAGTCTGAAAACAATGACATGCTCAGCTAAAACGGTGAGAGGGGCGAAGGTAGCAGCGGAGCAGGCTGGGCAAAAAAGATCCCCAACCTAGACTGTGTGCAGGCAGCCGAGGGCACAGATCCCAGGTGCGGGGTAGCTCTGGGCAGACCCAGGGAAGGCGTGGTGCAGCTGTCTGTCTGCAGTTGGTTGGCATTTGCATGCAGATAAACCAGTGAAGAGGCGAGCATTGAGACTACGCGGTGCAGGGTGGCGGGCTCAAACATTTGCACTCAGATAAACAGGCAGGGGCGAGCGGTGAGGTGGACTGGGCGAGCAGAGAGGACCACCATTGCTCCCTCTCTGACCCCGCCCCCACATACAGCGTCACAAAACAGCAACCTGGGTGGCCCCGCCCTGGTAAACAACTAAGTCTCCGCTCCTCATACATAACAGGCACAAACAGGTAAAAACATGGCTCAAGAACAACTCAGAGCCTCAGAGCCAATAAATCTAAGCCATGACAAAATAGGCAAACTTTCAGATGCACAGTTCAAAACACTGGTGATCAGGATGCTCACAGAACTGGTTGATTTTAGTCACAAATTAGAGGAATATATGAAGGCTAAACTAATTGAAATGGATGGAAATGCACAGGAAACCAATAGTAATGGAAAGGAAACTGGGACTCAAATCAAGGGAGTAGACCAGAAGGAAGGAAAAAAATGACCAAACAGAAAAATATGAAGAAACAAGAATTCAAAAAAATGAGGAGAGGCTTAGGAACCTCCAGGACATCTTTAAATGTTCCAACACCAGAATTATAGGGGTACCAGAATGGGAAGAGGAACATCCACGAGTGGAAAACTTATTTGAACAAATAATAAAGGAGAATTTCCCCAATCTGGCAAAGGAAATAGACTTCCAGGAAATCCAGGAAGCTCAGAGAGTCCCAAAGAACTTGGACCCAAGAAGGAACACACCAAGGCACATCATCATTACATTAGCCAAGATTAAAATGAAGGAGAGAATCCTAGAAGCAGCAAGAGATAAGGGGACTGTCATCTACAAAGGAGTTCCCATCAGACTGTCAGCGGATTTCTCAAAAGAGACCTTACAGGCAAGGGGCTGGAAAGAGGTATTCCAAGTCATGAAAGGCAAGGACCTACAACCAAGATTGCTCTATCCAGCAAAGCTTTCATTTAGAATGGAAGGACAGATAAAGTGCTTCTCAGATAAGACCAAATTCAAGGAGTTCATCATCACCAAGCCCTTATTATATGAAATGTTAAAGGGACTTACCTAAAAAAAAAAAAGAAGATAAAAAAGATGAACAGTGAAAGGACAGCAAACTCACAGTTATCAACAACCATGCCTAAAACAAAAGCAAACTAAGAGGACAGCTAGATCAGGAGTAGAACCATAGAAATGAAGATCACGTGGAGGATTAGCAACAGGGGAGTGGGAGAAGGAGAAGGGGGGGAGAAGGTACAGAAAATAAGTAGCATAGACAGTAGATAGAAAATAGATAGGGGGGTAAGAATAATAGGGGAAATATAGAATCTAAAGAACTTGAGACACATGTTCATGAACTAAAGGGGAGGATGGTGGGGGAGGGGTGTGCAGGGTGGAGGGGAATGGAGGGGGGAATAGAGCAAATGTAATGGCATAATCAACAAAATAAAAAAATAAAAATTAAAAAAATTGTTTAATTGTTCAAGTATGGAAAAGCTAATTATTAAATTCATATGCAATTACAAGCCAAAAATCTTGAAACTGATTAAAGTTAAAGTGATCTTGGAAAAGAAAAACAAACTTGGAGTTCTCACTCTTGATTTCAGAACTTACTACAAAGATACAGCAATCAAAAGTGTAACACTGTCATAAGGACAGACATATAGACCAATGAAACAAAACTAAGAGTCTACAAATAAACTCATACCTCTATGGCCCATTGATTTTCAACAAGGGGGCCAAGATCATTCCATGGAGGAGGTTAGTCTTTTTAACATATGGTACTAAGATAACTACATATCCACATGCAAAAGAATGGAGTTGGATCTCTACTCTACATCATATTAAAAATTAACTATAAGTAGATCAATGATACACATAAAGAGCTAAAACCATAGAACTCATAAGAAAAAATGTAGAAGTAACTCTTCATCACCATCCTTGTTTGTTAATAAATTTTTAGATATGACACAAAAAAACACAAGCAAGAAAAAAAATAAGTTGAACTTCATCCATTTAAAATTTTTTTTGCGCCAAAGGACATTAACAAGAAAGTGAAAAAGCAACCTACAGATTGTGCGAAATTATTTCCAAATAACATATCAGACAAGAATTTAGTCTCCAGAATATAAAGAACATGTGCACTAAATAACAAAAAGACAAACAGCCCGATTAAAAAAATGAACAAAGGTCTTGAATAGAAATCTCTTCAAAGAAGATATACAAATGGCCAACAAGCACATGGAAAGATGCTCAACACATTAGTTATTAGGGATTGCAAATCAAAACCACAATGAGATACCACTTTATACCCGCAAGAATTGCTATCACAAAACAAAACAAAAACAGATATAAGAAGTGTTGGCAGAGATGTGAATAAATTACAACTTTTAGACATTATTGGTGAGGATATAAAATTATTTCACTTGCTATGGAAAACAGTTTGATGAATCTTCAAAAAATTCAAGCATAGAATAACACATGAACCAACAATTCTCCAAGGTATACACTCAAAATAATTGAAAACAGGTATTCAAATATATGTACATGTTCATAGAAGCACTATTTGTTACAGTTAAAAAGGTGGAAACAATCCACATTGGATTGTTTATCTGTTCATTCCATGGATGGTAAATCCACGGAACAGATAAATAAATTGTGGTATATATACAGAACAAAATATTATTGAGCCATAAAAGACATGAAGTACTGACACATGGTATAACTTGAATAAACCTAAAAAAAACACATTATGTTAAGTAAGAGAAGCTGGACTCCTAAAAGGCCCTATGCCATTTAACACCATTGGTATGAACTATCCAGAATAGGTAAATCCACAGAGACAGAAGCAAACTGGTGATTGACAAGTAACGAGGGAAGAGGGGAAGGAAGAGAAATTGCTTTTAGGTTGGCTCTTCACCCTTTACTCTCTTGGTTCAGTATTCTCCTGGATTCTGTCTGTGGTTATCTTCTGAACACCCTTCTGATAACTGCCCCCACTCTTAAAGCTTAGAATACCACAAATTGGCTGGTGATTCTGAGCTCACCATCTGCAGGAGCACAAGTTACTATGCAACACTAGACAAGTGGTATTACATTTTGGAACTTCTTTTCTCTACATTGGAAAATGAAGACAAAAATAACATTGAGCTCAAATTCAACAATTGCTGGCTGTATTTCGAACTACTGAGAGATTTCTGTCTTGATATTGTAGAGGCACTTCAAACTAATGGTTTTTTTTCTAAATTGGTTCCTCTGTCTGACTTTCTGTATTAGTAAATGACACTTTCACCTACTCAACTTGCCCAAGCACTAGAAACTCACTACCATTTCACTTCCCTTTTTTTTCCTTTTATTCCCCCATTGTCAAATTGTTCTTCTAGTCTTATTGGTCAACTAAAATTTCTGGAAACCACACCTCTTCTCTCAATTCTCCTTGCTATCGCTGTTGTTGTGGCCTGTAATACCCAGATCACTGAGCTAAAATGTTACCTGTTCTTTCATTGAGTCTCTGCTTGCACTAAAATGTTAGTTTTCCCCAGAATTTCTTTTTATAAAACGTATTTTATTGATTATGCTATTATGGTTGTGCCATTTTTTCTCCCCTTTATTCAGCCTGTGGCCCCTCCTCTGACCAGCGTTCTCCCACCTTAATTCATGTTCATGGGTTGTACATGTAAGTTCTTTGACTTCTCCATTTCCCATACTATTCTTAACCTCCCCCCTGTCTATTCTGTACCTATTATTTATGCTTCTTTTTCCCTGACCTCTTCCCCAATTCTCCCCTCATACTCATTCTTCATCAGTCTTCACATCTTCTCTGGATGATCTGACTATTTTTACTTGTTTCAGCCTCTACTTATTCTCTGAGGACTCTTAAATTAATATATTTATTTTTTAAACTCAGATTTAAAAACTTCTGATATATCAAGCACCTTTCAAAACTCTTTACCTGTTTCTCTGATGTCTACATGGAGCTATCCCAACCCAAGTCCACCATCTTTCTCCCTAACCCTGCCCTTTCCCTATCCCTGTTAGCAGAGTTGGTGGCACATGATCTACTCTCACACTCAAGCACAACATTTGCCAGTGGAAGTGGATTGATCATGAAACTAAATTGGGTAGGGTGTAGCAAATTTTTATTTTATAGTTTTGCATTTTTTTCATAAAAAGTACCCCTTAAATTGAGTATGCTTCAGGCCCTTAAAAATTGGAATCCACCTCTACCTGCTAGGAATCCATTATATTTCTCTTTCTCTTACATTTCACTTCAACAAGAACACTGAATTGTTATTTTACCTACACAGTAGTGTTTAGATTCATTTCATTCTTTTCCGTATTTATGTCCAATATAGAAGCTTAAGTCTTCATTATTTGTTACCTGGAAGATTGAAACAACTTTTTTGGGGGGGTTACTAGGCTTCATTCTTTTTTTTTATTGATTATGCCATTTCAGTTGTTGTATTCCCCCCCTTCATTTCCCTCCACCCTGCACCCCCCCACTCCTACCATTCCCCCCCTTTATTTTATGATCATGTGTCTCAAGTTATTTGGATTTTGTATTTCCCATACTATTCTTGCCCTCCCCCCTATCTGTTTTCTACCTACCGTCTATGCTACTTATTTTCTGTACCTTCTCCCCCCTTCTCCTCCTCCCACTCCCCTGTTGCTAACCCTCCATGTGATCTTCATTTCTATGGTTCTGCTCCTGATCTAGCTGTCCTCTTAGTTTGCTTTTGTTTTAGGTGTGGTTGTTAATAACTGTGAGTTTGCTGTCCTTTCACTGTTCATCTTTTTTATCTTCTTTTTTTTTTTTTAGGTAAGTCCCTTTAACATTTCATAGAATAAGGGCCTGGTGATAATGAACTTCTTGAATTTGATCTTATCTGGGAAGCACTTTATCTGTCCTTCCATTTTAAATGAAAGCTTTGCTGGATAGAGCAATCTTGGTTGTAGGTCCTTGCCTTTCATGACTTGGAATACTTCTTTCCAGCCCCTTCTTGCCTGTAAGTTCTCTTTTGAGAAATCTGCTGACAGTCTGATGGGAACTCCTTTGTAGATGACAGTCCCCTTATCTCTTGCTGCTTCTAGGATTCTCTCCTTCATTTTAATCTTGGCTAATGTAATGATGATGTGCCTTGGTGTGTTCCTTCTTGGGTCCAACTTCTTTGGGACTCTCTGAGCTTCCTGGATTTCCTGGAAGTCTATTTCCTTTGCCAGATTGGGGAAATTCTCCTTTATTATTTGTTCAAATAAGTTTTCCACTCGTGGATGTTCCTCTTCCCCTTCTGGTACCCCTATAATTCGGATGTTGGAACATTTAAAGATGTCCTGGAGGTTCCTAAGCCTCTCTTCGTTTTTTTTTTGAATTCTTGTTTCTTCATATTTTTCTATTTGGTCATTTTTTTCCTCTTTCTGCTCCACTCCTTTGATTTGAGTCCCAGTTTCCTTTCCATTACTATTGGTTTACTGTGCATTACCATTCATTTCAATATAGTTTAGCCTTCATATGCTCTCTAATTTGTGACTATAGTCAACCAGTTCTGTGAGCATCCTGATCACCAGTGTTTTGAACTGTGCATCTGAAAGTTTAGCTATTTCTTCATCACTTAGATTTATCATCTCTGGGGCTCTGAGTTGTTCTTGAACCATGTTTTGATCTGTTCGTGCCTGTTACATACGAGGAGAGGCGCCTTGGTGTTTACTGGGACAGGGCCACCCAGGTTGCTGTTTTGTGACGCTGTATGTGGGGGCGGGGTCAGAGGGGGAGCAATGGTGGTCCTCTCTGCTCGCCCAGTCCACCTCACCGCTTGCCTCCGCCTGCTTATACGAGTGCAAATGTGCGAGTCTGCCGCCCTGTGCCCGTCGCTGGGGCCTGCGCCATCTGTCTCAATGCTTGCCTCTTCACTGGTTTATCTGCATGCAAATGCGCGACCGACTGCAGACAGCCAGCAGTGCCTCTTCGCTGCGTTCAGCCATAGCTAGCCCACACCTGGGATCCGCACCCCCGGCTGCCTGTGCACCGCCCGGATCTTTTTTGCCCGACTGGCTCCGCTGCTGGTTTCGCCCCTCTCACTGGATTAGTTGAGTGGTCCGTTATTTCTGGACTCCGTATTTGATTTTCTGTGTGGTTTGGTTATGTTTATTGTTGTTAAAACTTTGTTGTTTTTAGATTTGGTTGTGCAAGGACGAAAAGTGTTCCCACCTACACCTCCATCTTGGTGGAAGTCCTGAAACAACTTTTTAATGACCTCCCCAACTTCAATTTATGTCCGTAACAAATTCATCATCCACACCGCCTGTAATGTTAATTAAAAATAATAATTAGCTCTGGCCAGGTGGCTCCTCTGTTGGTTGGAGCATCATCCTGTATAACAAAATGTTACAGGTTCAATCCCCACATTGGGAGGTATGTCTCTCTCTCTCCCTTCTTCTCTTTCTAAAATCAAGGAACATATTTCTTTGGGTGAGGATTAAAATAATAACAACGATAATAATAATTCTTCACAAATATCACCTTGTAAATTTACTACTTAATTCTCATCTACTTTTTTAAGGATAAAATAAATCCAGGTTGCTTAGTATGACATTTAAGGAGTTCTATGAAAATGCCTCATTTATTTATCATTATTTTTTATAGCCATTTTTCTCATTTATTACAGTCCTGTGTTTCATATTCTAGCAAAAATAATCCATTAGGATATACCCCAACAGCCAACATATTCTTTCTTTCATGCATTTATTCAGGTTTTCTCCCCTAATTGGGATTGCCTGTACCTTTCATTTAACTGTGAGTCTACTACAGCTGCCTTAAAGAAAAAAAAAAACCCAAAGAAATAAATAACAACAAAAACTGCTAAAACAACAAAAATTTATTTTTTCACAGTTCTGGAGGCTAGAAGGTCCAGATCACATAAAAATAATTTGACATAGAATACAGATAATTTGACATAAAAATACAGATTAAAAATGGAAAAATTTTTGTTATATAGAAAGATCTAGAATTGTGTTCCTCAGTTTATTACTCTGAGGAAGTATAAATTTTTATTCTATTTTAGACACTGATAAGTAAAAGTAATTTTAAATACATGTCTTGAAAGATCACATGTGGACATAACAATAGCTAATATTTATTGAGAATTATATGCTACACATTGCTTTCAATGTTCTGCATATATTAATTTATTATCTTCTTATAATAACTAAGTAAGTACTACTATCCCCATTTAACAGATTAGGAAACTGAAATATAAGGAGAATAAATTTCTGGACCTGGATTATAGAGTGAATAAGTGCAGATCAGGAATTCAAACTAAGGTAGCGTGGTTTTGGTGCCCACACCCATGAAAGTTTTCAAAAGTCTTTAAATCCATAAATTTTAAAGTGACCTATAGGGGAACAGCAATTCATCTCCATAATGATGCCAGTTAGTGCTAAACATAAAAATGTCCATCTCGTTGCCCATTGCTGGGGTTAATTGCTCAGCACTTGGGAGTAAATCTCATCCTTAAATCCATATGGTGAATATTTCCAACCATATAGTGATGTATGTTAACAGGACTGCAAGTGGAGACTTCATTAGTTACAAATCTGTTTTCAATAAGTAGCTAATGAAAAATATAACAGATATATGATGAAAATTGCAATTTAAAAGAAGAATAGTGAGCTGCATAACAAGAAGAAATAGCCTGTATTGAAATAGAATTGGTACTAGAAATGAGTTTTTAAAGGAAATCTGATTATTTTACACACACATACACATAAGCTTTCACTTGTGGTAATGGTAATCTAGGCAATTTGCACCACCTCTTTGGTGAACACCACTAAAACACTTGGTGAAAAGACCATAAAAATATCTTAATTAATATAAAAAACCAAACAAGATATTAGGGGATTTCTTGCTAAGGGAGTAAAGCAAAAAAGATAGAGTAGAGCCCTCCTTTTCAGGGATATTTGCCTATATATGTAAAGCACCTGAGAGATAGAATTCCTTAAACCATGAAGGGGAACAAGGTTCAGGATATTGAAGATACTGGGACTGAATATGCTGATGAATATTCCCTTTCCTGGGTGTCGCTTTTACACCAATTTGTTTATTCTTGGGGAAAGCGTTCAAAGGCAAGATCTTTCAAGGAAATTTTAGCAGCTGAAAGGATGGATCTGAATTTAATACCCAACAAAGGTAGAAGCCTGCTGTAGCATTCAGTGTACCTGTGGGGACACTTAGGGGCTGCACTCTTAAACTGGGGTACTTGGAAGGTCATCTGGGTATCACAGAAAATCATCAGCCCTTGATCCCAGACTTCTTTTACTCTTAGGTACCTGTCCTTAGAAAACAGAATTCCTCTCTGGTTGAAGATTTGGTCTAAGTCTCAAATTATTTCTCTAAAATAAGTTCCCAAATGGATGTTACAGCATATAATAAAAGACTATATGTCATAAAAAGATAATAGTCAAAATCAATATAAACCACAGATAACAAACAAAATCCATATTAATGAGATATCAGATATGGAAAGTAATGCAGTCATAGTTACTATTATCAATGAGATATAAACTTAATAATAAGCAGATGAAAAGAATAAAATGTGACACTTAAGACTGAAGAATAACTAGAACCATCACACTAAAAAGTTGAAATTAACTCAATAGATGAGTTTAACACCACTAAATAGAAAATTAATAGACTAGAAGCTAGATCAGAAGAAGCCCGCTGGGATGAAGGGTGAAGAGAAAAATACGGGACACTCAGTGGACAGAATAAGAGACATTAAAAGACACAATCTATCATATTTGTACACTAATTTGAGTTCCAGAAGATGAGAGAAGACAAATGAGGCAGAAGCAGTTTGAAGGAACTGACACTGGAATTCAGATTGATGACAGAAAGCAAAACCTATTCAGTAGGCCTAAAAAAGTGCTTACAAAATGACTAAAAACAAATCCTTATCTAGCTACAGCACAGCAAAGTTGCAGAAAATAATACAAGAAAATCTTAAGTGTAGCAGAGAAATAGATTAAATTCATAGAAGCCACACAAACTGACATTTGACTTCTCCATAGCAATATTAGAAGTCATAAATAAGTATAAATATTTCTTCAAGGAAACATAATTAGAAATTGAATTGAATCCATTAACTGAATACCATAAAAGCGTCCTACAAAAAAGATATATACAGGTGCAGATGGATTCTCCAGCAAGTTCTAGCAAAGATATTTTTAAAAATCTAATCTTATAATAAGTTTTCCATGGAATAAAGAAAAATGATAAATCTCTTCTTTCTTCTCTTATGAGGCTAGCATAACTTTATTACCAAAATTTTGAAAAGGCAGACAAAAGAACACAAATACAGAGCAGCTTCAGTCATAAAGATAGATGTAAATATAACTCACAAGGTCGATATAATAGCCATAAAGCTTTACACATCAGTTTACATAGTATAAGGATGTGTGCTGGATTTTATCACATGCTTTTTTTACATCTATCAATACGATCATGTGCTTTTTTCCTTTATTCTGTTTATGTGGTGCATCACATTTATTGATTTTCAAATATTGTACTAACCTTGCATTCCTAGAATAAATCCCACCTGATTGTGGTGTATGATCTTTTTGATGCATTGCTGTATTTGTTTCACTAATATTTTGTTGAGGATTTTAGCGTCTATGTTCATCAGAGATATTAGCCTACAATTTTCTTTCTTTGTAGTGTCTTTACCTAATTTTTTAATTAGGATGATGCTGGCCTCATAAAATGAGTTTGGGAGCCTATATGAAAGCTCTTAATGGTGATGTCTTGGGGAAAAAGTCTATCATGCCCAAATGATTATGTGAAACATGAAAGCCTTAGGTTAAACAGAATTGCCAGACTTCTTGGAGTGTTTAAAATGCCAATATAAGTGTGACTTTTCATGAGGGGCATTGGGCAAGTATTGAAGCTATTAACTAATGCATCCTAAAAATAGTATATATTAAATGCTCACTATGTCCTCAACCTAGATACTCTCATAATCATTATGGATAAAGAAAGAAGCGCAATAAAGAGAAACTCTTAAAAAACTTAACCTTATAGTAGAAATGATAAACAAATAAATTATTATATAATGTAAAGTCAAGTATTTTTAATTGTTAGCAAGACAAAACATGAGTAAAAGGACACAAAGAGCAATGAACAAGGTGCTATTGTTGATAAGGTGGTCGGAAAATATTTCTCTAAGGAGGCATTTGACCACAGATCTATATAAAGTGATGAAGGAGGCCCACGACTATCTGAGTGTAGAGCAGTCCATAGAGAGGGATATATCGTATCTAAAGCACGGATGGCAGAAGGATGCTTGGTGTGTTTGAGGAGCAACAAGGCCAGTTTGGCAAGATTGAGAAAAGAGCTAGGATAACAAGACTTTTAGGACTGACAGCTGTCAGAGTGGAGGGCAGGCCCCTTGTAGTACAGGCTTCTTCTGCAGGTGAATATTCTAGGAACCCATCCGTTTATGTGTACCAGCTGGCATGGTTGCGAGAGGCTGCGTTTGGCTACAGTGAGTTTTTCTGAAGACTCTTTCAGCATAGTTGCCCATTTCATGATGGGTGATTTAGGAGCACACCTGCCCACACCATGCTGAGTGTTTGACCAAGAACATCATGACCCCCATGCCCCACCTCCCTATTCATCTGATCTTAACCTGGAGTGATTTTTTGGTTTGTTTCGTCAGATGAAAAAAGTCCTCAAAGGGAAATATTTTGCCAATGTAGAAAAGGAGAAGCAAGCAAACAAACAAAAAATGGCAGAAGCACTAAGAGACATCAAAATCCAGCAGTTCAAAAACTATATTTTGAGCAGTGAAAAGAGTCTCTATAGGTGTATTGCATCAAATGGAGAGTACTTTGAGGGTGATTGAAGTTTAAACATATAAGTATAAAGTTTTTAAAAATAAATTCTGGGTTATTTGTGGTCCCATATCGATACAGTGTCTGCATCTGTGTGTTTATAAAACATAGCAGTGTAGGGACAACCAGAGGGAAAACAGGCCGAGGAAGTGGAGGTGGACAAAAGCAGGGGGGTGTGGACAGAGAGATGCTGCTTTGGGCACTGGGCACTCAGTGCGGTGTGCAGTTACTGTTTCACTGAGTCGTACACTTGAAAGCTGTACCATTTTGTGGACCAATGTCACCCCAATCATTCAATAATAGAAAAAAGGACAATATATAGGAAATGTAAAAAAAAGAGTTTTAGGAAATTTGGCTGGAGAAATTGTTGGGGGTCAGATCATATAGAACCTTACAAAACTTAGATTTTTTTCTAAAATGATTATAACGCTTGACCACCCAGGAGTGACAAGATCTGTTTTCCATTTTAAAAGGATTACCCTGGCTGACAGACTGTGAGGACGAAAGGATGGACACAGACAGATGACTTACCAGGCTACTGCAGCGCCAGGCAAGAAGAAATCACGGTGGCTTGACCTAGGGAGGAGTCGTGAGGGACTGCAAATACAGGAGTATCTCTATTTTGAGGGCATTTTCAATTGAATTTGCTAATGGACTGGATGTGAATTATGCAACAAAGAAAGAACCCAAGGATGACTCTAAGATTTTAGCAAGCAAATTTGGCATTTAAATGAGTGGAACAATCCTATTAAAGTCAGGAACATAAATAGGAAGATAGCATGTATAATCATTCACCATTATACTGGAAGTTTTGGCCAAGGCGATAAGAAAGGAAAAACAAGAAGACCATTAAAATTTTAAAACAATGAGATGTAATTATATTTTTTACACTTGATATGATATCTAGCTAGAAAATCCAAAGAATAAATTGAATAAAACTAAGAAAACTAATAAGAAGATCTGGTAGAGGAACCGAATATAAGATAAAAATACCAATATTAACAGCTTTCCTCTATAGCAGCAGCATAATTAAAAATATACATGAATAAACTATAGAAAAAAATATGCAAAACCCTTATGAAGACAATAAAACCCTTATGATGTCATGGAAAGGCTTCTAGCATTTATCAAGTGAAAAATATTAGGAATATTTACAACAGGACAGCATAATCCCTTTAAAAATTACCTACACAAATTATGTATGGCTGTATATATATATATATATATATATATATATATATATCCACACACACACATACATATATACATATATATACACACACACACACACACACACACACATCCATATATGTTAGAGCTATAGCAAAAATTTAACATGGTAAATTGTTGATGGTAAAGGATGGGAAGAAACTACTACTTAGGGAAAGGTGTTCTTCCAATTTGCACATGTAAGTATTGTTTATAATAGCATTATAAAACTTAGGATCATAAAAAAACCAAAAATTGTTTTTATCTAAAAGCACAGCCAATGTTCACAATACTAGCTGGCATAATCATTTACATTTATTGAATACCAGATAATACACTTAAGAACTTGACATTTATGACTTCCTGCATTCCCCATTAGGACAGCTGTTTCTATGACATTGGTATTGCAAATGTCCTCCCCATTTCACAGGTGATTAAGTTGAGACAAAGGAAAAATGCACCTTGCTCAAGTTCACACGGCATGAAAGTGGCAGGGCCAGGCTTGGACTGGAAAGAGCTGACTCAAGAGCCCACGCTCCCGCCCGCTATACTATAGGAATGTTAAATTTAAAACATTCTTATACATCATACATACACTACAAAAAGTACACCATATTTAAAAAGACGGGGGTTAAAAACAAAGATCATGCTGAAATGAAAAAATAAAGCACGAGCAAACATGATAGATGAGCAAGGATTAAAATTTCTTCCCTCATGACAGAAGTTCAACTTTCCTATGAGAAATCACTCTCGTTCTATAACCACTTGGGAAGAGGGTTATGAGTCCTTTTTTTACTTTGCTTTTTTCCATGTTTTTAAGTTTTTATACTGTCTGTGCAAACTTACTCAATAGTGAAACTGTTACAGAGTGTTCTGGGACAGGCCTAGCAAGTTTATCAGATACAAATCACCAACTTTCAGAAACCGAGAGCGAAAGATGACACATCACAATACAATGAATTCACGAATGTACCTCAATCATTGATGGGTCCCCTTGTGCTTCAGCTTCATCCATACCAACTGTTTTTGCATTAATGGTTTCAAATGTATTAATAAGTAGAGAAAACCCTGATAGGATGCCAGATAAATCAGCTTTTACAATATGTTACCGCATTCTTGTCTTGAACACTAAAATTTGATGTAAATGCCAGGGTTATAATCCATATTTTCAACCTGTTATATAGCTAACATGAACTTCTCTGTGAAGAATGATTTGCTTGAAGTTATTAGACAATGAATGCACTAAAGATTTAAATAAGAGCTCATATAATTGTTTATTATGACCCTTCACATAACAAACAATTCCCATAAAATTCCTCCTGTCTCAATAGAAATAAAAACTAGGTTGCAGGATCAAACTGTAGGGATCAGATGCTTTTAAAAATAGCAGAAACTCTCAAAATGTCAAGGCCAAAGATGCCCTATATAATTTCTGGTAGATTGGCACACTCTTATAAATTGCCTAGTTACCCAGAGTGGGAAGTAGACTGAAATTAACCAGAAAAATGTCATTTGCACATGCTGGTCTGGAAAAGTCTAAGGATGACCCTCATTTTATTATTTTTATTTCTTTGATTAATTAATATGTCGATTTTCTTCTGAAATATGAATCCAAGCTGATTAAATAGTAAGAATTATTACTTTCACTACTACTAAAATAAAACCTGAAGCAATCAAACTATTTTACACTATGAAATTTGTCTCTTTATAATTAGAACCTGATGGGCAGGTTTTCATTTTCACTGGGAGGTAAGACTTCCCCACAGTCACAAGATCCTACCTCTAGGGTTCATGGGTGGATCTAGGGTGGATGGGTGGACTTCATGGAACTGTAAAATCACCTGAAGTGTGAATTTGTTTGCATGTGCAATTATTTTCCATGAGAGTCTATAGCATTCAGCAGGGGGAGGAGTAGGTCTGTGATCTCCTTCCCCAACCCCAGCAAAAACTTAAGAAACACTGGATGAAAACCTGTGACTTCAACAACCAGCTAAGAACTTTAGAGAAACTACTTTATCCTTGCCTCCTTCAGGAAAGCCCATATGTTAGGCTGAAAGTGAAAAGTTGGTTTGAAGATTAGGAAAGACAACTGGAGAAATTAATTGGAACTTACATCATGCCAAATACCTTTAGGGAGGCTTATGTGGGTAAGTGTAGGCCATAGCTTTAGGTCACAGTTATAAATAATTTAAGATAATTAGAATAAATGATTAGAAAACAGAGCATTTGAGAGCCAGTTTGTGTACTTGTAGAATCTGGCTTCTAATCACTTGGAGACACATGGATGACATGCAGAGACATATTAAGGAGGAGATGGTACTCTGCTTATGCAGTTATGTCATATAAAAATGACTTATAGGAAGAAGCCTGTAAGTTTTTCAAGGCCTTGTGGATGAGCTCATGATTTAAGGTCGAACCTTGTCAACTGAAGGGTTTCCTTTCTCTGGGGATCTGCAGAGAACCCCCCACGGATGGCTGGGAGTCCTGAGAGAGGATGCCTTGCTTCTCTTTCTTATTCTGTACCTGCTGCCCTGGCAACAGGAACCACCCTTTTGTGCTACACTCACATTCTTGAGTTGAATTTCTCACCTTGAGCCCTAAGACAGTAAAAATGAAATAAGCCAGTGTTGTCTAGCTTGGCAGCACTATCACCAAGAACTGTCATGGGGACTAAATCAAACGGTTCCACCTGCTGGAGAAATGACCCCTGAGACCTGGCCTCAGAACCCCAGGGTGGATTCTGGAGAGTGGTTTTGGTTTTCTAAGTCGTCAGTTCCCCAGGAGGCACCTCTGATATGGATCCCCTTCCTCTGCTCTTTTTTCTCAGATACCCCTACACGAGCTGACCCCACCTGTGAAGGAATGGAAGGAGTCAGGTCGGCTTTTGCACAAAGGAGGCTTCATATTAGCCTGTGCAAGTGCAAACTGAGGAAATGAAAGCCTAGTGAGGCAGAGGGTGAGAGACGCTACCATAATTAGCTCTGCAGCTCTGTGAGCTGTTTTCTTGCTTTTATATAAAACATTGGGTAATCTTGGGAATGGAGAACTGAAATCTAATTCCACAAATTCTACACAGAAATAATAACAACCATAAAATGCATATTAATAATAAAAGCTGGTGACAGAAATCAGGAAAATGCAATATGTAGAAGGGCAAGCAAATGCAATGATAAATGATTTAGTACATTGGGCTGGACATCTTCTTCTATTAGCTCTTTCTATTTTCCTCTAATTTGGCTTAGCTGGTTTGCCAAGACATATGAGCTTTGGTGAGTGTTAGTGCACAATGTGTTCGATTAGGGGAGCAAACGAGGCAACCTGGTCAGCATCAGGAAGTGCTGGGGTGGGATCAGAAGGAAGTGCCATTCCAGGTGTTTCAGTACAAATGAGGAGGGAGCTCCTTGCAAAGGACATAACATTGCCCTAGAGAGAAACCATGGTCATACAGCTTCTGACCCCAGACAAAAAGAAAGACAAGTTTCCCACAAGGAAAAATAACTTAAATATAAGTTGACTCAAAACTTCTGCATCTAGGCCCAAGAGCCTGAATTACCTACAAGTATGTAACTTATCTAAGTTTGACTTTAATGTAAATGTTAACAGGAGAGGAAATTCCATTTTTTTTCTTTATGGAAAAACCCTTTAATCACTATTCAGGAAATACTGTTTCCTTTGGGAAAATAAAACAATTTTTATCTAAGAGGACAAAGGGTATTAAAAAAACTTGTTCTCTGCTTCATTAAGCAAAATTACATTTTAAGAAAAATATCACTATAGAACAATAAGCACTAGGTTCTAAACCTATTCTATCTCAAAATTACAGGTCAGCCACTACTTTTCTGTGGTCCTGGCCCCTTAAAAGTTGAGATGACTTTCCCCTTGATATGAAATATCAATGACATCACCCACCCTCAAACTGATACTTAAAAAAGAATTCCATCAGAGATGGCGTTTCAATGAATTGGCATTTCCATCCAGTCCCATGAGCTGGAAGAGATTCAAGATTATTAAGAATGGAGTAGGGCAGCAAATAGACCTAGAGGTGCCCTTATGGGAAAGTCTGCCTAGAAAAGCCTCATTGAGACAGAAAGAGGAAAGAGTACTCCTGTAGCATCTCACTATCAGTAACCCAGGGGGGCAGAAGAAAGGTTGATTGGAAATGGAATTCTCCCATTATTTTAAGAGTATAACATGTGATGTATAAGGTATCCTCAGGGGAAACTATAAGACTTCATCTACAATGGGGCTGCTGGTGGGAACTGGAAATGAGAGGGATGCATACTATTATGTACATTTCATAGGAATCAGCAAAATCTGGTGATACTCTAGTATCACCAGATACCTTGATTCTTACCTTAATTCTTTTGCAATATAAGAAGCATTTATAAAGTGTGATTCAGCCCATTCTTTTGCATACCAGTCTACATTTCCCCAGGCCCAGGAGTTTCTCATGTGGAGTGGAACAGTAAATGTGACTTGAGAAGGAAGTGACATGAGTGATGCAGAGCAAGAAGAAAGAGCTAGAAGCTTTTTAGTTTGATATAGTCCCAGTCATTTATTTTTGCCTTTATTTCTTTTGCTTTTGGGGTCAAATTCATAATATCCTCTCTAAGACCAAGGTCTCTAGGTTTAGTACCTGTTTTCTTCTATGTAATTTATTGTTTCAGATCTTGTATTTAGGTCTTTTATCCATGTTGAGTTAATTTTTATACATGGGGACAAACGGAACTTTCATTCGTTTGCATGTGGCTTTCCAATTTTATTCCCAGCACCAGGATTAAAGAGGCTTTTTTTCTCCATTGTATGTTTTTGGCTCCTATGTCAAAAGTTATTTGCCCATATACAGTGAATTTATTTCTGGGAACTCACTTCTGTTCCATTGGTTTGTGTGTCTGTTTCTGGGTGGTGGACATACAATGCAATATACAGATTATGTATCATAGAAATGTACAGTTGAAACCTGTATAATCTTATTAGCCAATGCCACCCCAATAAACTTAATTAAAAAAAAAACTAATACCTTCAAGCAGGCATGCCCAAGAACAAGTCCATTCCGGTCCAGAAACAAAACAAAAATAAAACAAAACAAAACAGATAACCATGTAACAATGTAGTTCTGGCAGTTTGTAGATAGATAACAGCTGCCACTGACCCAGGTCTGATTTTCCCAGGCAGCTTGCCCTGAGAAGTATCACGCAGACCTCTTTTGTGTTATTTCAAACCCTCCAAACAGATGCTCTTTCCCCTAAGCCCTTAGTCACTTGGTCTAAGCCTCACAACACAGTGAGACATGAGGTAGAGCACTGACCAAAGGCACTAGTTGTGTGTGGCTGCAAAGCACTTGAACATGGCTGGTCTGAACTGAAATGTGCCACAGCTGAAAATACACATTGTTCAAAGACTTAGGACAGAAAATAGAGTATAAAATAGCTCATTAATAATTTTTACGTCACTTATATATTGTAAAGTTTTGGAATACAGAATGAAATGTTATTAAAATTTGTCTTTTTTTAAAGGGGTTACTAGGAAATCTGAAACTATGCATGGGGTTTAAAAGTGCATAAAGTTTTAAATGGGGTTTTTAATCTGAAACTATGCATGTGGTTCATGTTTGTGACTCCCCCGCTATTTCTTTTTTTCTTCCTTTTTCTAATTGTTGTTGTTGTTGTTCAAGGACAGTTGTCTCAATTTTCCCACCACTGCTTTCCCCCCACTTATACCCACCTCCCACCCTCAATTTCCCCCCTTTGGCTTTGTCCATGGGTCCTTTATACATACTCCTCGACCACACTGCCTTCTTTCCGTTGTTATTCCCCTCCTCCCCATTGGAAATGGAGGGTGTAATGATTTCTAATATCACCCTCCATTTCTAACAGACAGCAATGCTCCAGGGGCCCAAAGGACATTTATTCTTGATGGCCAGAGCAGCCCTGCCTTCTCCAGTCCCTCCAGGGAAGATTCAATATGCTTTGCTTTGTTGAGATCTTTTCCAGTGCCTGACAGAGGGTTGAGTACAGCGTGGGCAGTCAATGAACCAGTGCTGATTGCCTGAAAGCCATATACCACAAGTGTGACTGTTAATGCTTTGTGTTGACTGGTTCCCAGTGGAACCAGACATTTGGTTATCATGGAGTACCCAGACATTTGGTCCAACATTGTTCTGGGTATGTCTGTTAGAGTGATTTTGGATGAGAGTAACAACTGAATTGGTAGACTTTGTAAAGCAGACTGCTCTAGCTAATGTGAGTGGATCTCATCCAATCAGTTAAAGTAGAACAAAAGTGCTGAGTAAGAGAGATACTGGTATTTGCTAGGTGTCAGATTTGGACTCAGACATCAGCTCTTTGGTCTCAGGCCTGCCAGCTTTTGGATTAAAACTTATACCATTGGCTGTCCTGATTCTCAGGCCTTTCAACTCAGGCTGAAACTACATGATCAGCTTTTCTGAGTCTCTAGCTTGCCAATAGCTGAACTTAGGACAGGTCAACCTCCACGATCAATGAGCCAATTACTTATAATCTATCAATAAATCTATATATACTTATATCTCTCTATGTGTGTATATAGATACACACACATATGTATAAATAAATACACATATTTTCTATAGGTTCTGCTTCTCTGTAGAAATCAAATACAAATGCATAATATTGAGTCATTTTATAAAAGAATTGTCTACCATATCACAAGTTTAAAAATTAGTCAATAAAAGGATAGCTTTCTGAATATATTTTACAAATGGTTCTATGACTGGCTACTTTAGAGATTCAGAATGAGTAACACAAAAAAGTTACTCATTCTGAATCTCAATGTTCTCACTGTAAAAACAGTACCTCTCCCTCCAGGGATAGCATGGGAGTTAAAGGAGATGATGCCAAAGAAAGTGTGTGGTCCTTCAAAAGCTGTCTATGATCTCTACCTAAATATCACTTTGTCTTTGCTCCTTTCTCTAAAAAATACTACAAACCTAATGGGTTGATACAAGGAAAATAATATATTCTCATTTAAAAACTCATATACTAAATTAGGTTTTCAAACAATAGGTAGAATCCACCTGATGTGCTTACTCCCTGAGGGCACTTGCGCCTCTCATCGTGGAGGGTAGTGTGCTTCCTGGGACTAGAAGGTAACGTCACGTGACTCACAGAGCAAAGAGTCAGAGGGTGCTCTTGGGGTGCGTGTTCCTATTTGTGGGTGTCATTTGTGTGGGCAGCCCCATGCATTGGAAGGCTGGCTATTAGCAACATTAGCTCAGCTCTCACTTCGAGGTCTACGGGTAGCAGCACTCCTCACATCTCAATGATGAGGTCAACTCTTTACAGTCTGGTTTTTTTTTAAATAGTTTTAAGTTTATCTTAAAATTTTTTCTAGGTTTGGCAGGACTGCAACCATGATGGATACAGATACATCGAGGAGAAAGCCTATCCCTGGGCTGATAATAGGGAAAAAGTTACTCCCGTTTTCTTTCTTGTTGCTGTAGTTCACAGTGTTCTGACGAAAGTACTAGGAGTCAATATTTTAAATCTATGTTTAAGTCTATGTTTCATGAAATTCTGCTTTATATAAAGTGATCAGTTGATTTCTGTAGTTTACCTTATGTTTTGTACTTGTACAAACCAAGTGCTATGAAAAGGAAAGCTCAAAAGTACGTGAATAATGGCTCATGAAAGGATGCTAATAAAAAACATACATTATAATTTCTACACAGAAAATGCCACAGAATAAGTATTGTTAATGGTCATATCTCAAACATGAAGAAAGTGCATAAAGTTAAAGAAATAAGAAGAAGGCCCTGGCTGGTGTAGCTCAGTGGATTGAGCACGGGCTGAGAACCAAAGGGTCGCCAGTTCAATTCCCAGTCAGGGCACATGCCTGGGTTGCGGGCCAGGTCCCCAGTGGGGGCCAAATGAGAGGCAGCCACACATTGATGTTTCTCCCTTTCTCTTTCTTCCTCCCTTCCACTGTCTCTAAAAAATAAATAGAAACAAAATATTTAAAAAAAGAAATAAGGAGAAGTATAGGCAACTTCAAGCTCTTGGGAAAGGGTGAACTGTTTCCAACTCTAAAGGTACAGTGGATCATTAAGGCACATTTAGCTGGAGCTTAAAATAATCACCTAATTGGAAGGATGTTGTCTAGTCCACAAATAAGGTTCACATACACTTCCTAATTAAACTGCACTACACAGCTGTGGAGTACAGGATGTTCTAGCCATGCCCTTGAGAGAGAAGCAGCTCAGGCAGCCTTGCTCACCTCGGGTTAGACTGAGGGTGAGTGAGGGCATCTGACTGAGCACCCTGCCCTTAGCTCATGCCCTGTGTGCACGTTTTGCCCAATAGCCCCTTTGTGGTGAAGGCTCTCCCTGAAATTTCTAACTCCTCTGTTAGAGGAGTCAATGCACAGTCTGTAAGGTGATGGTCTAGCTGGCCATTGTATTGTTTCATCACTTAATATTTTAGCAAATAGAATCACTTTTCAGTAAAATCAAGATTTCCCACATGAGATAAAGTTTGAAAACTGCAATTTCTGTATTTGGTACACAAAGATTTTTAATTTGACTAGAAATAGTGAGACTGGTCTTGTTGGGACAGGGAGAGAGGCCTGTACTGGCCATTGAGGAAGAGCTGGGTTGCACAGATGTCCAGACTAGAAAGCCAGCGAAGAGGGCAGCCCAGTACCTACTGCGGGAAGGAGAGCGAGCTCTTTGCCATACAGGAGTGAGTCGGTCTAACTATCATGGGTTATGTATATTTCAATTAAAAATAAATAACAGCTTTCTCAGTTCTAATCCTATGAGGTGCGAGAGTTCATATCTTTTTATATAAGATCACTGTCCTGATTTTTGTGGATACTGAATTTCTCAGGCTTTTTGGGACAAGACCTGTACCTGCACATACACCCCACCACACACATGTCAAACCCATCCGTACATCACTTAAGCCCAAGTCAAAGCTTTTTCTTTTTTTATCTTCCAGTCAAAAGATGCTTGCCAAGGGTCAGGTCAGACTCCTCCCTCCAAAGAAAAAAGAAGAAAAAGCAAAAGCAAGGGTTGGGACAGATTAAGAAGCACAAGTAAATGGCCAAGTCTGGGCCCAGTGGTTCTGTCTCCAAGTCAAAAGCAGTGTAATCACATTGTCTCCTTTCCATTCACTTACACAATATTATTCTTTTGTCTTTTTCAGAGTCTCTTTTAAAATATATATTTTTTAATTCAGAGAGGGGAATGATACTGCAGAATCGTAACATTTTAATGTTATAGAGAAACCTGGAAATTATCTACACCAATCCCTCTCTTTATAAATAAGAGGACTAAAGCCCAGAAAGGTCAGATCATTTTTTTCAAGTCAGAGCTAGTTGGTAGACATGTCAAAAATAGGAACCGCTCGTTCTTTCCATTATAATAAGCTTCATGTATCAAAGCTGTTATTCGGGGTGACCATAAAAGTATTGATAAGTATGCTTTTCAAAAGATAATTTTCAGCCATATTTTAAGCACGTCTCAGGTCTTACAGAATTTAATTTTAAGTCAATCCTATGTAACAGTTGCCACTCTTTTTGTAGTTTTACAGGTAAGGAAACTGCCGCACAGTGAAATAAATTTTCCAAGATCATTCGGCTGGCCGGTATCAGAGCCAGGACTCAGCCTCAGGCGGTCTGGCTCAGAAAGCCGTGTTCTTCTTATCCACTCCGCTAAATTGACTCTCTTGAAAAACGTTGGTAAGTGTTATATAAACTTTGGAAGTCACATAACATTTTTGTGTTTGAACTGCAATTTTCTTTAATGAACCAAAATATTAAATTTCTAGTGGCTGATCTTTAGATATCATTCTCCCTCTTTGGAGCCAAGGCTATTAAATTTGTACTTTTGCAGGACCCGCTATGAAGAAAACTAGTTGAGCCATCAATAGCACAGGGCTCCTTTCTCGCACAGATAAGCTTAGAAAGTGCCATAATGAGAAGAGGCTGGTTCAGGGAAACTGGATAAGCATGGGAACAAAGTGCAATTGGAAAGTACAGATCCACAAGACGCTGATGCCGGGAAATTATAAATTGAGACATGGGTCCCTTTAGTTTTGGGGTGTATATATTGCTGAAGCCCCACACTGAGATTTCTTTTCATGGAGGCCATGTCACCAGGAGGATTTAAATGTATAACAAAGCAGTGCACAGCACTCTGGGCTTGTTTTGAACCAGCCTCCCTAGTTTTCCTAGGCATGGTTTACTGATGTGCAGTTTATTAGTGACCCACTGAGGCAATCAGCACCATGGATCCTGCTCTCCCAGACCTCTCTTGAATGGCAATGGCCCTGCCCAGGTGGACCTGAAGGAACACTTGTGGGCATGAACTGCTGGTGCCTGGGCGTCATGAGGGAACTGAGCACGTCCTGTTCTGTGAAACAACCCAAGTCAATTCGCCATCCACAAGGAACAGGCTGTTTAGTAAATGTAGACAGCACCTGACAATTCACAGGGGGTTATCTTCCCGCTTTCCCCCACAACCTCATGATTAGTCTTACATTGAAGTAAGAGTAATTATCAGAGAGAATTCTACCTCAAGTACAAACATTACTTAAGAGGCAGGTGCAGAAACATTATACATCCTGTTCCTATAATTTCAGTCATGTTCTGGTCGTCTCTGCCTTGTGGGCACTCTGATTAGACGCCTTGTGGGCGTCTCTGCTTTCCTACAAAAGCACTTTGTAGGAAAGGTTCACTCTGGGGCCAGCACACAATATCCTGATGATGAGATCAGCCTGCACCGTGTTCCACCTGCATGAAGGGGTGGAGTGGGCAGTAGGACTAAGACAAACTTGAGGTCTGAACCTGGAGTGCTGGGTGGCCTGTGAGCCTTGCTACATGCGTTGTTCAGGGAAGGACAGATATTTCAGGTCTGTGCTCTTCTCATGAAAGGGCCAAGGTCCCTGTGTCATCTTTCCAGACAACTGAGTGTCTTGAAAACTATTCCTTTCACCAAAGAAAGTAAAATTCTCTCATCTCTGATGCTAATGAGTGAATCTGTACATGTAGTTTTAAATCACGATGTTGGAATCATTTCTCTAGAGATCTTTGGAGAGTAGATTCCTCAAGGGGGCTCTTCATATGTTAACAAAACAAACACCTAAGAGTGTGTTATTATTAGTTTACACCCCATATAATTACCACATGTTTATATTGGAACTTTTTAAAAATAAATCACAGTTCACATGATCACACTGCAAATATCAAGGGCCCTGGGTACTGAGTGGTTGTGCACCTATACCACATGGTCTTGTAGGGAAACAGTTCTACCCCCACCCCTTCTCTTCTCCAATCTCAATGGGTAAGCTTGGAGATTTGTGGCTCAGCTCACTCCATGCAAACACTATAAGCACAGATAGGGCAGCGGTGCCAGGTTTACATTTGTGAACAAAAGCCACCTTCCTCTATCTCCTCAAACACTCAGCTTAAGGGGAGACTTCAGTCTGGAGGAGGAAGGCAAATGAGACAGAGAAGGAACAGGAATGCCCCTAAAATATTCTGAGGGGAAAAGACAGTTAAAGGCACCAAGACAGCATTCTTTTCTTTCATTTATTCATTCATTTTAGAAAATATGTAATATATTCTAATATGTCCCAGGCAATGTGATGAGTACTGGGATACAGCAGAGGGCAAGATATTCAAGGTTTTTGCTCTTAAAGAACTTACACTACAATGAGGAATAACATTTGATATCTGCACATATAAATTTATATACCTACAAATACCTATAGATACCTATTAGTATACCATGATCTAAGTAAAGATCAGACTGACAAGAAAGGGTAAAACCCCCCTGACTGGTGTGGCTCACTTGGCTGGGCATCTTCCCACAAGGTGAAAGGTCATCATTTCAACTCCCAGTCAGAGCACCTGGGGTGCAGGTTTGGTCTGCAGTTTGGGTGTGTAGCAAAGGCAACTGGTCAATGTGTTTCTCTCCTTCTCTTTCTTCCTCCCTTCCTCTCTCTCTAAAAATAAATAAATAAATAAATTTAAAATATTCTTTAAAAAGGAGGGGGGCAATAGGAGTAAAACCATGAAACAATTTGGAAGAAGAATACTACAGACAAAGACAATGAAATAAAGACAATGAGGCTGAGTTATAATTATTTTAAGATTAGGTCAGAGAGATACTCTATTTTGTAGATCAGGGAAAGGCTTTGGGACTTAATTCTAAGTGTGAAGTAAGGTTGTTAGTAGGGGAGGGATATAGTCAAATTTGCTTATAAAAAGATCACCTGCTCTGATCTATATAGACCAGAGAAATATAGAAAGATTACACCTGCTCTGTGGAGAATGGATTATTGAGAGACTAGAGAGGAAGGTGGAAGACAGGGAGCTCTTGTATGTATAGTTTAGACAAAACATAGTGGAACAGTGGAGTAGGGTAGCAGAAATAAAGATAGAGTAAAAAGACAAATTTAGGATAACTTTTGATAAAGAACTGAAAACACTTGATGAAGAATTTATGTGGGGTGGAAGGGAAACAAAGAATGAAAAGAAGGGCATCTAGATTTTTTTATTCTAAAACTTTGAATGTCTTTAGAATCAGAGTTGGAGACCCATCAAAACTCTGGTTTTACTACCTTCTAAATTGCTATGTATCCTCATGGCCTCCAAATGCTCAATTTATGCCTCTATCATCTCTGATTTGACTGTCAAATAACTCCAAACCGTCTCCAATCTCAGTGTTCTGAAACCACTCCCCTGCTGCTACAGTTATCTTTTCGAAATGAAAATCTGATAATCATATGATGGTTCTCTTCTGCCTACAAGGTAAAATCCAAATTCCCTACAGACACATACAAGGTCTTTCCTGACCTGGCTCCTGCCTGGCTCCCGCTTGCCTCACCGTCTCTCTTATCTCATCATGGGTTTCTCTCTCACCTCTATCCCTGCACATCCTTCATTAAGGCCACAGCAAGCTCATTACACTTCCCAGGAGACACCATGCTCTCTTTCTATTGCTGGCTTACTTAAAAAGCCCTTCTTAATTCCCGACCCATCTGTAAAAGTCCCCTTTTCTTTCATGAATCACTGAATTTCTCTGTACTCTTCAAATTTTTGGCATTGCATCTTGTGTATGGCTCTGATACAACATTATACACTGTACTTGTGAGGTCTTGTTCACATACCCTCCTCCTCCTTGGATTGTAAATTGCTTGAAGGTGGGCACAGGCAGGAACTGGATGTTTTCCTCTTTGTGTAACCATGTGCCTTTCACAGTGACTGATATGTACCAAATAATCAATAGATAATAATTAAACAATGAAGTGAACAGCCTCTAATTATTTCCATCAAGCAGTCATCTAGCTCCTGCATAAATATCTTCACTGTGAACTCAATATACCCACTTCATTTTTTGTTCATCTCTCTGTCCACTGGTCACTGGGCCTCTTTGCTTTTCTAGTTTTTCACATATTTATTAAATGCCTGAATTAAAGGAGTCACTAAACTATATAGGATCTCTGTTTTTCTATATTCTAACATGAAAGAGAGACAGGGTGACAACAATTAAACAGGGAAATTAAGTGTAGTAAGTCCTATAAAGAAAACTATATAAGTTGAGTCGATAAAGGCAAGAGAGGTTCTTAAATTGGGGATCTAGTGTTGGAAAGAGTAGGGAAAGAGGATTCCAGACAGAAGAGATTATTACTCCGAGGTGTCTTAGAAATGTGCTCCCTCTGGGATAGTCAAGAGATGGAAATGCTATGTTGCTAGAGAATCCAGAGCCAGAAAGAGGGCGGTAGAGAGTGGGCTTAAAAGAATGGGCAGGAGCTGGATCACAGGGAGTACAGAGGGCTGGAGATGAGTCTGTATTTTATTCTAAGCTCATGGAATGCAGTGGAGGACTGTAATCAGGAGAGTAGCATGAGCTGCATTACATATATAAAAGGGCATGTCGGTTTCTGTGAAGACACTGCTACATTACAGGAAAGTGAAGAGTAGTAGTAATGCAGATAGAAGTGAATGAATGCTGATATTTTCGGGAGGTAGAGCAAATAACCACAGAAATGGGGAGGCCTGGGGGGATCCTTTTAGATACTCAAATCGGCTTTTTGCCCAGGTGTATCCATTTCTTACTGATGATGTGTTTTGCTATTGGTCCTGGTAGCCTTCTTTAGTGAGGGTTCCTAGACCAGACACAGTTAAGGGGATGTCTAAGTTGGGCAGACTGTTCTGTCCCTCGGCCTAAACGAAATTCTTTTGTTATGCAGCCATGATCACATTAGCTTTTCTGAAAGCCACAGGACCTTATGCATATCTACTAAGCTTTTAGTCAACATAGAGAATAAGCTACACTTATGCCATTGATTTATTAAAGCTAAGAGCAGGACTTTACTTTTACCTACAATAAATTATTCTCATTAAATTCACCCCATCACCCAGAAGCTCTCTCTTCTCTGTCCATCTTTTTAACTTTACTTTTCCCTCCCCTTTTGTCCCCTAAATCTCTATGAATTAATCATCACCTTCATTAAACAGCAAGAGGCCCAGAGGGTCAACAGTGGTTTAATCTAAAACTAAGTATTCTTTAGAAAGAAAAAGAGACTATTTAGATTTTTAATTTAAAAACAGAAAGAATTTACTTTGATCTTGCTATTGGTGAATTGAAGTATTTTTACATTTTATAAATCATTTGAATATCAATGCCTCCTCTTTCAACTGGGGAGTTAAGCTAAGGAATCAAAGGATGTGCTAGTGTGAAACACAGTGGAGGAAATCAGGGTGTAAAAAAAGCAGTGTTCGAAATTTGCTAAAGATACTTCTCAATTTTGACCATCTAGCTTTGTTTTTTAAGGACTGCAGATACCCATGGACATGATTATTACAATAACATGGGTCTGTGACGTATGCCAGAGAGAAATGTGCAGGACCTTCCAATCAACTTTTGGAGACTTTCAGCATTCCCTCTGTTGATCTAGGGTTTCCACCTTCAGTGCAGAACTGTCTATAGAGGAGTGAGACCTTTAAATGCCACACATCCAGGGCACCTCTTCAGCAGGTCCTTCCATCTCTCTCCTTCAACTCTGCACCATCACCTCTATCCTCCCAAGTAAGAAGGACAGGGCAGACTTAAAGCAAATGGCCTCCCCAACTTTAGAGTTCTGTATTTGGCAACCTATGCCTGGAGATGAACCACTTTTAATGGTGGAAGAACAATAAATTCTTATTGATTTATCAGAATGAGTAAAACCAAATTCATAAATTCATCAGATAATTCAGGGTTTATTTTTGGTAAAGCCAAATCTACATATATGTATATGGGTAGTCACCAAGCAAAATGAACACATTTCATTTAAATGCTTTCTTAAAAAATTAGAGTTTCAGAAGGTTAAGATGTACAAGAATGACCACTGGCAATATAGGGTAGAGAATAAATATTTTAAGGCATGAATATGATTTTACAAAAGGCTTAAACTAAGCGCTATATTAAAATACAGAAAAAAAACACTACAAGCGAAAAGGACCTAATATCTATTAGGACTGCTTACTTTTCTCTGAATAATTTACCGTGATAACTTCTCTGTAAACCCACTTTGCAGGTAGTGGGAGCTGCTTCAACTCAAGCACCCTGCTCTACCAGAGTTCTGAAGAACACCTTTCTGCAGAAATTGGATGACTTCTACAGGGGCGTATTTTAGATAAAGCTGCCCCGATACTGGTTTTAAAATGAAAACTCTTTGTCATTTCAGAGAAGCTGCTATCTGCTCCCTACAATGTCAAGATCAGTATAGTAACTATTTCTAATTTGCCCATATGCAGTATTCAGGTATTGCATTTGGAAGATTTTTGTGCTCGTGTAGAAACATTTAAAGGTCTTCTAGAATACATTTCCTTATTTAAAAAGAAAAAATAGAAATATTGAATATATTTTTATATTTTCCATCTTTTTGTATTGCTTTTCAATAAGATGAAGCCTCCTCTAAATAGTCTATTATAAAATATATTGCAATATATTTTCAGGGTTTCATTTTTTCCAGAAGTGTTTCACGAGATAAAAATGTTTTTGTCAGTGAGTCTCAGAATAAAAGGTCTATAAATTTGGTAATTAAGTAAAAACAATGCGCGCTGTCAAGGTTCTCTTGCTGAGTGTCGACATGCTTTCCACGTGACCGTGTTGATGAAGTGCACTTACATGCATTTGTTTATGAAATAAAGCTCCTTAACGTAGAGTGCCAAGATGCACAGATTAATTGCATAATAAGGATTCAATAAAGATTTAATAAACATCCAACAATCTAATACAGCCATAAAACTTTCTCAGAAATAATTATAAAAGATTCATAACCTGTAAAAAGCCCATGGTATAAATAGGGTAGTGATGGAATAGCTATAATGAGAAGAGATAAAAATAAAGATGAATCTTCTCCTCCTCTTAAAGTAACATTTTCAAAAGCTTTCCAGAAAAGTAGAAAAACCACATTGTCATTGTTTATTTCTGTGAGTTCTATGTGAGCAGGCCAGATCGAAGATTTTTCATTTACCAGTGCTCACCTTGCCGGTCTCTGCCTCAGTCCTGCCCAGGCAGGAAGCCAGCTCCTGACTTACCGGGGGCTACACCAGGTGCTCTGCTCCTCCCATCAGACACACATTTCCATAAGGCAGCCTCATGTCCTATCTGATTATTAATTCCAGACCTTCCTTATTTAGGGGTTCAATACATCAGGAAAAATATCTAGGCCCAGATGAAATGGAAGGCAGTCACTGGGTTTTGCTGAGGGGGTGGGGTTAGGAAAAGATACCTCTACTTCATTCTTTGAGCAAAAATTGAAAGGATCTTATTGACCACCCAAGGTGTGCAGAAAAGTTATTCAAGAAGTGCTATCCTGCAAAGAGAGCTCTTTGGGATGAAAGCAATTATTAACAAGCCAGGGGGAAAGACTCTACTTATGAAAGAGATGCCTATGATGGCAAAGCTGCTTGTAGGAGTTGGGGGCGGTCAGGAAACTGCCAGTGAGACTGGTAGCCCGCCCGACTGCCCACTTCTTCCTTCAGTCCCAGCACCCCTCTTGTGTGGCCATCCACTTACATCCCCACATCATCTCGCCATCTTTCTTTTTCACCTCGCTCCCCATCTCACACACAGATACACACAGTACAATGTAAACACATGTAACTTTTTCAGGATGAGTGTCATCCGACTAACGCGCTCTAATAAAAATAAAGAATAATAATTTAGGACGAATTTTTTAAGGTGTCTACTTGCATAAACTACTGATTTTTATTTTTTAGTTCTGCTCTTCTCTGTTAGCTAAGACAAAAAGAAATCCTCAAATGGAATAAAAGTAAGGGCCTCATTGCCCTCTTCCCTCCATTGTGGGCTCTATCTTATATAATATTATTTACTGTTGTAACAGAAAACAAAGAAGGAAAATATCCATGCAAATAGGAAGTCACCTATTCTAGTATCTGGTAAGTAGTAGGTAATTCCTCTCCTTAGGAAGTTAGTTCCCTATTGCCTCATCTGTGAGATCTAGAAAGAAATTCTCTATAAGCTTCTATTTTATCTGAAGGGGTTCCTTCAGATCTCTTTCTTTTCATTCTGTTTCATTACTATATTTTTCTTGTCTTGATTTTTGTTGCATATGTTTGTAACTCAATTCAGAGTATAAATAAATAAGTGCTAATAAAAATTTATTCTTAAAGTATTATAAGAAACAGAAAAACTATATAAACCACAAATTATATTATTCTACTTTTCTACTTAAATGTAATAAAATAAACTCACAGTTAAGAAAAATAAAGGAATCAACACTTTAAAAGAAATATAAAGAAAAAAAACACAAAATGACCAATAAGCACAATATATCTTAGAAGCACAAAATATAACAGGACCCGTGGGATGTACATGTTACTGTATCTAATGCACACTTTTATTATTTTTGTTTAAGGGTTTTTTAATGTTACCAAAGAAGAGACATAATAAAGTAATTTGTTTTTTAAATAACAATGTACAAAGAACCAAACAATTACTTAGTACTGTGTTATGCCATGCAATATGCCAAATGTATAATATATCATTAATATATATTCATTTCTTTAAAAATATTTTACTATATATTTTCTTGAATCCTTAAGACAACCTTGCAAAGTAGGCATCACTACTTTCATTTTACAAATATGTAAAATGTAAACTGAGACTCAAAAATGTTAAGTAAATTGTTCAAAGCTATACATTTCATAAGTAGTATAGAAAGAACCTCATCAAGATCTCTCTGTTTCCTAAGTCTTTGAACCTTCCACTAAGCCAGGGTGATTTCATGTTTGTCGAGGTCAGGGTTATAAAATCAAATGTTTAGAAAGGGCAAGCATGTAATAAAATTGGTAGAAGCAGGTGGGTCCTAATGAAGAAGGCACCACCACTCAGTGTTGAAGAAAGTCCTGTGGTGAGCCAAGAGTATCTTCCCCTCTTCTACAAGGACTCGGTGCTACCAGGGGTCCCACTAACTGCCACCAGGATGCAATGTGGAACCAGCATTGCAGGACTTTTCATTTATTCAGACAATTTAGAAATCAAGGCTTTTGTGTGTGTGAAATCATTCTATTTTTAAATATTAGTGTTAATGTGTCCTGTCAATCAAACCACATCAGCATCCTGGGCACCATTCAGCCTCGATATGTTCTTAAAACCTTAAAGCCAGAGTTGACTTGCTTATAAAGAATTGCAGCCTACTCAGCACTATGGGTCAGAGGTAAACGGTGTCAGGAAAGCTAGAGAGAAGTAGTCAGCTCCTTGCAGTTAATACATAGCTGAGATTCAGGCAGTAGTAGCAACTTGGTCACACCAATGTGGCTCTAAGTGTGGCCCAAAATAAACCATGGCACAGCTCAGTCTGAATCTTGCTTGCACATTTCACAGACTCTTACCTGCATTCCTTCAAAGGCTGTAGGCTTCATTATATCACTCATAGGATCCAATTACCAGACATCTCCTGAATGCCATTTTCATCAGACTTACTGAGATGTGCCCTGTACACTCTACCTTTTCACATTATCAGCTGATATTTCCATCGAAGTACTAGAAATATCCCTAATTTTGTCCAGACACTTCAAAGCAGATATAGCAACCTTTCATTTCTAAGTTTCTAGTATCAGAGAACCTTTGAAAATAAGTTCATTAAGTGAGAAAGCTCTCTGCTCCTCAATGGAAGGGACACTTCTAATCCTTCTGAGACCCCATCAGGTGGTCTTAGAAAGCCCAAAATATGCCAGACATAAGGAAGAAGCTCTGTCAAGCTCCCCAGTCCTAAATCCAAACCTGCTAAGATAACAGAGAACCATGCTGACTTTGGGGAGGGGCAACCGTTAAACCCATAGTATAGCTTATACTACTTTTCCTAAAGGTTTACCCAAACTGTTCATCTTGGACTTGTTATTTCCAGACTCTTTATAAAAGTGTAGAAAATGAAGATATAGATTCACAACATCATTAAAAATTTCTCCCAAAAAAGATGTGATATATATATGCAATGAAATATTCCTAGGCTATAAAAAAATGAAATATTGCCATTTGCAACAACATGAAAGGATCTTGAGACTACCACATTAAGTGAAACAAGTCAGACAGAAAAAGTTAAGAAAAATATGATTTGACTCATATGTGGGATATAAAACAAAGCAACAAATGAACAAACAAAACTTAGAGACACAGACAACAGTATGGTGGTTACCAGAGGGAGGTGAATGGGCAGGAAGTAAAGGGTAAAGGGGGTCAAATATATGGTGATGGAAGATTTGACTTTGAATGGTGGGTCACACACAATGCAATATACGGTTGATGTATCATAGACTTGTGCATGTGAAACTTATATAACCTTAGTAATCAATATCATCCCCATAAATTTAATAAAAATACATTAAAATATTTTACCCAGATTTCCTAGACTCTTATCAGGATCCTTCTTACTAGGAATGTATATCCTTAACTTTGTGTACGCAGCCAATGAAAACCAAAAGGAACCAGGGGATCTAGGCAGCTCTGTTTGAGTGATCAGAAAATCTCACAGAAAGAGAATACCTTGTTTCACAAGTCACGAAGATAGTAAACCACTCCTATGACATGTAACATGGAGTACTAAATTTCAGCTTTTGTATTCCTACCTGTAAATCTTGTCTTCATGGTCAGATCCATTACATTTTTTCAGGGAAACAGTTTTGCATGCCTCTTGTTAAAAAACCAAACATACTTTCTTTTTTGGAAGCTAGGAAATGTTTTTTTTAAATTTTTAACTCTTTAGGTTTTTTTATACACTCAAACTAACTCCAATTTATGCCTATTTTAATAGCTGGATTGATTGCTGTAAGTTTGAAGTTATATAATATTGTCAGAAAAAAAATTCTTCTGAAATCTGCAAAGAACTTTCAGGACACCATGTTTATGTCCTACACAAATATGGTACATAGCGCTTCAAGGACAAGACTTAAAAAATGTTTAGGCTTCATTACCTAAGAATAGGTAACTTCATCAGAAGTTACGTAATGCCCTGCTATTTTGATTATCTATATTTTTATGCTTTATTTTATGCAGTTTCCTTATCTTAATAGCAATTTACTCTTGAAAGTCTCCTATCAGCTTGGGTCCAAAAGGAAGAGTAAGGAACACTGTGTACTGGGATCCATGCATTTCAGTTTTCACTAGGATAGTCCTGGTTTTCTCCTCCTGTCCTGGCATAAGTATCAACTATGCTCTTACCACTCTCAGAATTGTCTCAGTTTGAATCATTGATCATTATATGTTGTGACTTTCTCAGAGTATGCTCTGAGGTTAATGGGAGCAAAATAAATGAATTTATTAATAATATATTTTATCATGGAGGTGAGCCAGGAATAATATTTGGAAATGCTTGCTTTAGATAATGTACAATATACCTCTCCATGATCAGAAATCAACATGACAAATAGTTGCTTAAGTTTAGTTTCAAAGATTGTTTTCTTCCCTGTAAATAAAGTTGGTATCATCCTCTATTTGGTAAATGAGACTACAAAGTCATGTGCACTTAATTTTTGTTTATACTGCTGGTAAATAAAGCAATGCAATGTTTCACAAAGAGTGGCTAGAAACATCTATTTCCTCTGCTTCCTTCAGACGGACTCTGTGCTCTTTAATCCAAAAGCACCTCACCTTTTATTATCAACCACCTCACGTATTCTTTTGGAAGTTGGTCAAGTATATATTTTATACTAAGTGTAATATTCCAAAAATAACAAAATCTCTTCATCAGCCTTGTGAGTTCTAGCCAAGATAAATTAAAAGAAGTACTAAAGGAACCATTCAGTTGTGAAACTACCTTTGGTAAGCATTTGACTGAGGATGATGACTTTTCTCAATATCATTATGAGGATAACACCTATTTTCAAACTGAAATCATGTATATCTGAATTGCCTTGAGCCCCTAAAATTTTTCCCCTTTCCTGCCCATATAATAATTTGGGTGAAGCAAAGGGTATTATTATACATGAATATCTAGGACTAAGAACTCAGGTAAAACAACTATGTCCTAAGCCAAAAATGCAGAAAGCATGGTGAGCCCCCCAAAATAGTCATCCATATGGTGAGGAGCCTGGAGTTCTGCTCTCAGTCAGTATAGAAAGCAAAAAGAAAGGGCAAGTCCCAAGGCTCAGGTGGAAAAAATGACTTCAATTAGTACTGAATTTTGAAAATAACTGCTAAGAGAGGTATGAGGAAGGCTTCAAATTAAACTTGGAGGAGGTAAATATTATCAGATATAGCAACATACATGAAACAGTCTCTGCCCTGAAAAGAAAATTAAATCAATAACAGCTACTCTCATGTGGGTTTGCTCTGTATCAGACACTGTTTAAGTAATTTCCATGGATTAAATCACAAGGTACTATTGATTGTAAGAAGTGTCATTATGTTGTATGCCATTAAGAAAGAAAAAAATGCCACAAATTATATTGTGACATACCATTGGCTACACAGTATACTCTGAGATATGGTCATTTTTATAGCACATTATGGCAATGTGTACTATTTATTGTCTTCATTTTAATAGGTGAGGAAACAGTATCACTGTCACTCTACCAAGGATAGAGAACTAATAAGTGGAAAAGTGTTGAGAACTGCTATGCCTGGTTTCAGGAGTTGTAACTGCCCCCCATGGCTAAGACTGAGTGAGCAACCTCCCGAATGCGAGCCACAAGGAGACAAAGCTTGTCTCTGGTAGCAAATGCTGCCTCTGCTTACTCCCCCTGCCCCAAAACATGGTAGGTTAGTCCATGACGGGTATGACCCCTCAGAGAGGGGCAACCTAAGCCAGACATGATCACTTGGGAGGTCATCATGGAAGGACTTGGGGGGCTGCACAAAGAGGGAGTGATGGACCCTCTCCCCCCCAGTTATTCTGACATAGCCCAAGTCCCCATGTTCTCTGGGAGAAGTGCTTCCTGGCTTTAATCCACTTAAGCCTGAAAACCTGTGATGGGGGAGGTGGTGCAGTCCTCTGCCGGCTGGCTAGAGCAGGGTCCTGGGTGATCGGGCATAAGAAAGAATTCCTAAAGTCCTGTGAAGCCTGCTTTGCTAAGAGTGCTTTCATTCATATGATAAGGGTCTGAACAGGAAATGAGTATGTCTCCCAAAGTTTCTGCATCCCCCTTTCCAGACAGACACTGACTCAGACTAAGCCCTCAGATTTTTTAAAAATGTTATCTACTGTTTGGTGCTCACTGCCTGTATTCCTGTGTATTAGAACCCAATAAAAGTTCCTGAAGGAAGGGGCTCCTGGGCTTTTTCCTCTGAGAAATTGGCCACCTCTCCTCCCCAAGCAGATCATGTCCTGGTAGTGTTACTTTCATCCATGGCTGAGGGGGGGACTTGTGGGCAAAGTCACCTCCACAGAAAAGTTAGTACTTGAACCTAAGCAGTCTAGCTCTGAAGAGTGTACTCTTTAAGCACCAGGCTATAGACTCAACCACATTCAAGTTTGCATTACAGTGATATCACCAGAAGTTACATAATGCCCTGCTATTTTGATTATCTATACTTTCCTTATACTTTATATTTCTAGACAATTCTTGGGGTTAGAATATCATTTTCTTTATTGGGGGAATAATAATAAATAACAAAAACAGTAGTGTCAATAACTACCATTTATATGTCAGGTAGAATTCTAGGTCTCCTATGAAATTCTAGAAGTAGTTCCCAAACACTGGCCAAGGAACCCATGCTGGGTGATACACAACAGTCTCACCCATCCCCATTAAAAACAGTCTCCTTGGTCCTTACCATGAGCTTCAAGATTCTGCAGGTCCAGGGTAGAACCTAGAAGTCAGATATTTCTTGAGAGGCTTAAACAAAGACTCTTTTATCATTTCAACAGCTTACAAAGTAGTTATAATTGTACCAACTTTGTAAGCACATCTCCTCACTAGGTCATAGTATCTGATTCAACTGGGCTGGCAAAACACCTGCCACATTTTCCAAAACGTGCAAGTTAGCACTAGCCTCACACCTCACTGAGAGAAAGACCCATCATGAAAAGGGCTGCGTGTGAGCATGGCCCCCGCAATGTTAGGCTATGAAAAAGATTAGTCAGATAACGAGTTTTTTGCCCGTGATCTAAGTATTCAACAGATAACTTGAAAGTAGATCCTAAATCTGTTTTCAAAGCTAGTCCTTTCATTAAAAAAATCCCTACTGAAGTTATTCAAGAGGACACTCTGGGTCATCGTTTCAGCATTTTGCTACCTGTTTCGTACTTTCAAATAAAAGAATCAGAGTTCAGAATCTAAATAATTGAACCTTACAGTGCCTTGTCGATAATTTTAATCTAAATGAACCATTGGGAATATTTATGGGTAGACAGAGGCCAAGATTCATCCTCAAGTAAATAACAACAGGATATGAGCAGGTGTAGGAGACTGTCCATTACAGACAGAGTCAGCCCAGATAATTCCCGACCGATTTTGTCTACCGCACTTCTCGGTCCTACTCATTAGCCAGTAATGTCATCTTAGCATTTCCAGGTAACATATGTTTTGTTTCATTTTTGTCCTTGGAACAATTAGGCAAATTAGAGGAAGTATATTCCATCTAAAATGTTATTTTCTTCTTTATCAATTAAAAACACTCCAGTAATTTATCAATTTAGATTTTAGAAGTTACTATTAAATTATGTTAGATGATATAGGCATTACTTATTGATGTTTATAAAGGAAGTAAATGTAACATTGTGTTTTTCATTTGAAAGGTAAAAGCCAACTGGCTTTGGATATTCCCTTCAAATAATGACTATCGTGAATGTTCTCCTGTTTAGTCAGCCTTGAGAAAATGTACAACAAGACTCAGTAGTATGATTCAAAACATTATCTTTTTTAGTTTTATATGATGATAATGTTGATTTAACTTGGCGTAATTGTAAATCACTATATATCCTTTCTGGGTGCTTAGTGATTTATTCTGCTCTATGAACAATTCAGTTTAGGGGCCAAAACACATCATTTCAATAGGCAGAAAATCATACACATGAAAAATGACCTTGACATTATGTTCCTTCTCTGAAATTTCAGAAACACAATTTATCTCTAAAAGTTTAAACTGCTCTTTCTGCCTAAAGCAATCACAAATAATTTTATTACCTAGGATATATAATCAACAAAATTACATCCATTAGGTGTTTATTTATAAGCATAAATAAATAAAACACCAGTATTCCTTGACCTCATTAGTATTAGATACACATTTTTATCCCAAAGAAGTACTTGAATACTTATCAAGGCAATTTTACAGAGAGAGCTATTTCTTTAAGTATGGAGAGAGTTTTATAGATAGAATTATAGAGAAAAGTTCACACTCATGAAGACAGGATTAAATTCATTGACAGCTTAACCAACACAGCAGTGGAAACCAGAAATCTAAAACAGGAGGCTGGACTGAAATCTAAAGACGACTCTGATGTTGCAAGAAATAATTTCTATCTTAGGAAATCTGTTTGTATTTCTTCATATCCCTGATGGACAGGGGCCACAACAACTGAGCTCATCTTCAGAGTGAATGCCCTGTGAGTTTTAGTGGGGATGCCACGATCACAGGGGGGTGATGAGCAAGGTAGGCCACCCAGGAAACCAGAAAGAACAGTCCCTGGCTTAATGTGTAAGGTGTGCTAATTCACTCCCAGCTCTTCCCCTGCTTGCTAAATGATCTTATTAGAGTGGTTTAGCTGTCCTGGATCTTGCTTTCTTCATTTGTAAGTGAGTGGCTTGAACTAGATAATCTCAGGCAGCTCTCGTTTTTTCTTCATTTTTGAGAAAGAACATTAGAATTTGTCAAGAAAATTGCTTATATTCTTATTTTATAGTCAGATAAATGGTTCTAGAGCACATAGGCAAGTAGCTCATCAGGGCTGCTCTGAACAAAATGACAGCAGCTATAATGTGGCTGAAAGCATGCTGTGTGGGAAATTAGAAAATTTACTTTTGATAGTTTCCATGTAAACTTGAGCAATTCATCTTCCCTCTTTGAATTTCTTATTAGTAACAATGGTCTTGAAAAGATTAAATGAAATAATATATGTGAACAAAGTTGTTGAAGTATAAAATGCAGCACAAGTGTGAGGTGTTTTATTACGTGCCTAGAGAGCCCATCAATCAATAATCCTGCTAACATTCAGGTCGTTTTAAGTCTGACCAGACACCCAAATTCCTCTCCACTTCCCTCACTTACATTCCAAATGCAGCTACAGTGACAGCAGGACCAGAGTTTTTGATTAAAGAAAATTATCCTGCTTTTGCCATGGGAGACTTGTTTTCATCAACTTTGACACTTTAGTCTTCTTTTATTATTTTAAGGATTTAAATATTATTTAAATGTGATTTAAATATTATTTTAAGGATTTATCAGTACCTGCTTTTGTCCAATGGATTTGTTTGCAACTGACTGAGCACTTAAATTGACAATTTTGTTTAAAGAGTTAATGCAGTGTAAGCCCATCATTTCTTGACTCTTACCTGAGTAATTTGACAGCCATTAACATTTTTTGCTTTATTGATTTCAGGGTTTCACCTGCATAGTCATCACTGAGTTACAGAATAACCCAGCAGTTCTAGGAGCTCTAAAATAAAAAGACCAGTTTAAATGATAGGCAAACCCTCTAAGAAACAAACTGGAATTTACATAATCTCAGAGACCCATAGCCTGCAATGTTGGACTCAATGGTCAGAGCCTCAGCTAGCACAGTCATGGAAGACAGAAACATAACACCAGGACGCTGCTGTTATCATCCCGAACTTCAGCAAGGTAACACACGCCTGGACGAGTGTCTGGAGAAGCCCACGTACTTCCTTTTCTTTCTTGCTTGCTCTCTTTTTATTTTTAAAGAAACAAGCAAATTTTTTTATAGCTATTATGTTCAAAAATTCCAATGATGCTACTGCCTGAAGTCTGTTTACCACCTGTTCCAATGGGAGAACTGTGCAGTCACTTTTAACTTTCCCTTCCTAATTTCAGGAAATTCTGGATTTGGGGGAAAGTCCTAACAAGATGTGAATGAAGCACATTTAAAAGCTGCCTTTCAGCTCTGGATTTGTAGGACCACATCACTTACAAGCACTCTCATGTGCGTTTGAATGTCAGTTGACTAACTGTTGAAGTTAGGTTGGCCAGGTGTCACTGACGTTCCACAGTAGCCATAGTTGGCCAGCAGTTACCTTCAGCGAATCCGGCCTTTGGGATCCAGCACTCATCCTCAGTGATTGGAGACAGTGTGTAAGAGTGTCTTTTATATCAATAAAGGACTCTGGATGGAGGCTTCCTCTCCTGTTTACTCCTGCCCAAAGTGAAACCTGCTTCGATGGTAACATGAGTAGGCATATTTATGAATTATTGTTAAATGGTTGAATTGACTTCAAATGTCTTTGCAGGTTTTTGTTTATCTGTTTCTTTTGATTTAACTGTGAGGATTTACAATACCTTTCTTCCAAGCCATAATTTAAACAAGTTAGGTATAAGGCATTTTTTCCAGTATGAAATATACTATACACCAAGAATTTTCTATGAATACATATATGTTTATCTATGTATTTTCTGACACCCCACAAGAATAAAAGTTCCATGAGGTGAGATAATTTTATTTTTTCACTGCTGTATTACTAAGTATTTGATGCATATAAAATGCTTAATAATATTTGTTCAGACAGTACTCAGTACTTATTAAATGAACAAAGATACATACATATATGTACATACATATACACACATATATGTACACATTTTTCCTTTTCTTCTTTCTCCTCCTCCTTACCCTCTTCTTTTTCCCTATCTTTCTCTTTAATGTTTATTCTTTTTTAAACATTTTTTATTGATTATGCCATTACATTTATTCTATTCCCCTCCTCCTTTCCCCTCCACCCTGCACACCCCTCTTCCACCATTCCCCCCCTTTAGTTCATGAACACGTGTCTCAAGTTCTTTAGATTCTGTATTTCCCCTACTATTCTCACTCTCCCCCCTATCTATTTTTTATCTACTGTCTGTGCTACTTATTTTCTGTACTTTCTCCCCCCTTCCCCTTCTCCCACACCCCTGTTGCTAACCCTCCATGTGATCTTCATTTCTATGGTTCACTCCTGATCTAGCTGTCCTCTTAATTTGCTTTTGTTTTAGGTGTGGTTGTTGATAACTGTGAGTTTGCTGTCCTTTCACTGTAATCTTTTTTTATATTCTTTTTCTTAGGTAAGTCCCTTTAACATTTTATATAATAAGGGCTTGGTGATGATGAATTCCTTGAATTTGGTCTTATCTGAGAAGCACTTTATTTGCCCTTCCATTCTAAATGAAAGCTTTGCTGGATAGAGCAATCTTGGTTGTAGGTCTTTGGTTTTCATGACTTGGAATACCTCTTTCCAGCCCCTTCTTGCCTGTAAGGTCTCTTTTGAGAAATCAGCTGACAGTCTGATGGGAAGTCCTTTGTAGGGGACTGTCCCCTTATCTCTTGCTGCTTCTAGTATTCTCTCCTTCATTTTAATCTTGGCTAATGTAATGATGATGTGCCTTGGTGTGTTTCTTCTTGGGTCCAACTTCTTTGGGACTCTCTAAGCTTCCTGGATTTCCTGGAAGTCTATTTCCTTTGCCAGATTGGGGAAATTCTCCTTTATTATTTGTTCAAATAAGTTTTCTACTTGTTGCTCTTCCTCTTCCCCTTCTGGTACCTTTATAATTCGAATGTTGGAATGTTTAAAGATGTCCTGGAGGTTCCTAAGCCTCTCCTCATTTTTTTGAATTCTTGATTCTTCATTCTTTTCTGTTTGGTCATTTTTTCCTTCCTTCTGGTCCACTCCCTTGATTTGAGTCCCTGTTTCCTTTCCATTACTATTGGTTTCCTGTGCATTATCATTCATTTCAATTAGTTTAGCCTTCATATGTTCCTCTAATTTGTGACTATAATCAACCAGTTCTGTGAGCATCCCAATCACCAGTGTTTTGAACTGTGCATCTGAAAGTTTGGCTATTTCTTCATCACTTAGATTTATCGGCTCTGGGGCTCTGAGTTGTTCTTGAGCCATTTTTGGTCTGTTCATGCCCGTTAAGTATGAAGAGCTGAACCTTAGCTGTTTACCAGGGTGGGGCCCTCAGGTCGCAGGTTTGTGATGCTGTATGTGGGGGCAGGGTCAGAGAGGGAGCAATGGCGGTCCTCTCTGCTGGCCATTCCGTCCCACCGCTCTGGCCTGTTTATTCATGTGGAAATGTGAGAGCCCACCGCCCTGAACCATTGGGTCTCAATGCTCGCCTCTTCACTGGTTTATCTGCACGCAAATGCTCCACCGACCGCAGACAGCTGCGCCTCTTCCCTGTATCTGCCCGTAGCTAGCCCGCACCTGGGATCCCAGTTGGGGATCTTTTTTTGCCAACCCGCTCTGCTGCTGGCTTCACTCCTCTTACTGGTTTAGCTGAGCATTTCGTTGTTTTCAGACTTTGTATTGTCGATTTTCTGTATGGTTTGGTTGCATTTACTGTTGTTAAAACTTTGTTTTTAGATTTGGTTGTGCACGGACACAAGGTGTTTCCACCTATGCCTCCATCTCGGCCTAATGTTTATTCTGAAGTTCCTTTATTCCACTTACTATTACAATACAAATTTCCCTCCAGTTCAACAGAAATCAGATCTATCACCGGTCTTTCTAAGTAATGAATAGAGAAATATTTGAATGAATGTTAACCATTCTTTTTTGGATAGACATTCAGTTGTATGTCAATTCTTACCACTATAAACAGTGCTTATGTAAATATCCTTATAAATAAGTATTTATGAAGACTGGATTTCTGTGTCAAAACTATACATATGAGTATTAAACACACACATACACACATATACACATATAACATACAAAGTCATTATCTATTAAAAATGATCTAAATATTTTAATGAAGTTTATTGTACTTTCATTTATGATATAATTAGGAGACCACTGTCCAGGGGTCTTTTGCCTTTCTCTCTCTGTTGAGCAGAGGCACTGATGGCATGTATCCTATACTATCCTTACAAGGAATGTGTGCAATGTACAGCCAGGGCAGACGGAGATAGTACCTCTCTCTGGAATAAAGGGGAGGTGTGCTTATTGTCTAGTGTAAAAGAGTTAGGGTCCTGAAACTCAGTGTACCTCCCCCATAACCCACAGCACTTGCAAGTGTCACCTGGTGTTCTGCACTTCACCACATGGGAGTTGGGGCCCTGGAAACAGACACAGGAAAATGCCAGCACTCTAGCTATGGGTCTTCTTGTGGGTAACAAAGTCCTTTGTCTCTGAATAAGAAATTGTATCTTCTGCCATCCTCAATAAAATGGTGGCAGGCTAATGTGTAAGTTTGCAAGTTGGTAAAATCTGACACTATGTGACTTCAGACAGTATATATGGTTAAAAAAGCAGCAGTACAATATGTATATCTTTAAGTCTTCTAGATATTATGTTCAATTTTTATGGTCTCCTACATGTCCAAATTATATCAATATTTTCATAAATTTTCTTCTGATATCTTCATTTTTATATAAGAATATCCAACATAAAATATATTTTTGTATGCTCTTAAAGATAAGGATCTTAGCTTTTTATCTTCCACATGGCAGGAATCTTTACTAAATACATAATCCTTTTCCTATGCAATTAAAAGTTTACCTGTATTGTATACTAACTCACTTGAATCTATTTTGGAACATTTTAGGTATCATCATCTCAATGATTTAGATATTTGTGGAAATAGTAATCATATTTCGATTGTATTAGTTCTGTATATGTTTAGGTTTTTTAAGGCATGACCATCTTTGCTTGTTACTTAAGATGTTTCAGTACTTTTAAACATTTATCCTACTATATGAATTATTTAAAGTAATTTTACCCTTATAAAACAACCCATTGAAGTGCTGAGCACAATTTCATTAATTTATGTAATATTTTGGAATGATTGTTATTTTTGAAACATTAGATTATTTTATCTAGACATTTACCACTTGTATGGATCTTATTAAGTACTTTATAATACTTCATATTCTCCTTACATAACCAACGTATATTCTATTTTTATGTGTTTGATGGTTTTTGTTTTTCTTTGATTCGGGATTTATACAAACACATACACAAATTTTTCTACCCACAAAGTAATCTTTACAAACAGATAATGTTAGTTTGCACCAGAACTATTCATTTATAGGCATACATTATTTTCTTCAGCCATTTTACCAATTCGGCTATTCAGCCTCAGAGCTCTTAATAAAGCCTCTTGAGATTTTTAGATATACTAACAGTAAAATTTGTAATTCTTTTCAAGTATTTGTTGATTATTCAAGTATTTATAAAAATATTGTCTGCCATGGCTGGTGTAGCTCAGTGGATTGAGCACAGGCCTGCGAACCAGAGGATCGAGGTTTGATTCCCAGTCAGGGCACATACGGGGGTTGCAGGCCAGTTCCCAGCAGGGGATGCACGAAAGGCAACCATACATTGATGTTTCTCTCCCTCTCTCCTTCCCCTCTAAAGATAAATAAATAAAAATCTTAAAAAAAATTTGTCTGATTATATTAAGTATAATTTTCAAAACACTATAGAAGAATAGCAGCAATAGTAAATATCTGGATTATTTATTATTTCATTGAAAACTGTTTTATTTTTAAAATATAGTAACAGTAAGTACTTATATAATTTTACCATGTCTAAGTAATTTCATTCTATTCTATTTTATAATTTTTATGAGGAAAGACTGATGAATTTTATCAGTGCCTATTATTTTATGTAATATATAAATATAATATTTATCAGAAGCATCTTAATATATAATCAAGTAATTGTAATTAAACTTTTTGATATATTACATTTTATACTTGAATTACTAATTGTACACTATGCTTGCATTTCTGAAGTAAGTTACACTTATAGATTATTATTCAATCAATACATGGCTGAATTGAATAAGCCAATATTTTGTGTGAATTTTCACATTAATATTTATACATGAAAATAACCTTTAGTTTTCTTAAGGGGTACTATCTCTATGAGGTTTTGACATTAAAGTTATGTTGGTTTCTTAAAAGGAATTAGGACTCTTACAAATGTATTCTATTCCATCGATTATTTAAATAATACAGGAATCACGTATTTAAACATGTTTAGTTAAAATTCAGCTATAAAAATGATTTCAATCGAATGCTTCAAAAAGTTTAGGTTTTATTTTAGCTTTCTAATATCTCCTATAGCTATTGTTTGTTTTGTGTTTATAGCTGGTATTTGAAAGGCTCTGACATTAAATAAAAATCTCAGAAATTTTCCCAAGAAAACTGGCAAAACTGAATAGTGGTTGGGAAGAGTGAAGTCCTACCCCAAAACCACTGAAGAATTTCCTCATTAACTCACACTGCAAGGAACCATCTCTTCCACCAGGGTTTGAGTGGCCACTGGAAGTAGCAGGAAAAATAACCAAATTGCTGAACACAAATGAATAGCTTTCCTGCTCCTTCACCTGAGATAGAAAGAAGAAAACCATAGTCCTGGTCCATTTTTTTGGTTCCCAAATCAGTTTTGCTGCCGTTAGGCTCCATTTTAAAACAAGGTCAGGAAACGAAATTCTCATTTTCTTTGCAGACATTATTTTTTAACCTCCTAAATACATTTGCCTACATATTTCAGTAAATATCTGTTCTCTGGCCTCTATTTCTCATACAGTAAACTTTTCCTCTCTTCTCCCCATTGCAGCTGAGACACGTGCACTAAACAAAAGTCAGTCATTTCCTAGATCACTGGGTCATTTTGCCTTTGCTTCTTGAGCCAAAGTATTTTCCAGATTCTCCCTTGGGCTACACCCCCACACCAGGTGTGGACTTCCTTTCATTAGGCTCTTACCATTGCATTGAGTCACCAAAATCATCCCCCAAAGAGCAAACTAACTCAGCAGTGGCCCCTTCCTGAAATGATTTAATTGCTTCTGATGCAATCTTTGAACCTCCCCAGATCAACAGCAGTGTTGAAATTACATCTGTTGTTTCAGAAAGCGAACCACATGAAACATGCTGTACCACTAGAAAATGACATGCTGAACTAGATAAAGATGTATCCTCAAACTCAAAAATGCAATTAAGTCCCATCAAAGAGGGCCAGGAAGACTGTTCGTACTCTTTGTTCTCCTTCATCTCAGCACACCACAGAAAAAAACAAGTACACACTTCAGGAGAAAATGGCCTTGTATTTTGATTTGTATAAAAGAAAATAGATTGCTCTGGCTGATAAGCCATGAGTTGGTGGAATTACATTCTAAATTAAACTACTACACTTACATCTCATGGTAGAACCTGAGAAATTGGCTTTTTAAAAAGAATTAAATTTTAGAATAATAGAGATCAACAACCCAACTTTTTAAATTAAATTTGTTGGGGCAGCATTGGTTAATAAGATTATATAGGTTTCAACTGTACATTTCTATGATACATAATCTGTATGTTGCATTGTGTGCCCACCATCCCCAGTCAAATCATCTTCCTTTATCATGCATTTGGTCCCTCTTACCATTTACTAGCCCTCCAACCCCCCTTCCCTCTGGTAACCACCATGCTGTTGTCTGTATCTGTGAGTTTCAGTTTTATAGCCCACATATCAGTGAACTCGTATGGTTCTTAGCTTTTTCTGACTGACTTATTTCACTCTGCGTAATATCTCAAGGTCCATCCATGTTGTCACAAATGGCAATATTTCATCTTATGGATGAGAGGTATTCCCGTGTGTGTGTGTGTGTGTGTGTGTCTCCCATCATTCTTAGCCAATCCTCTAACAAAGGTCACTTTGGTTGTCTCCATGTCTTGGCCACCATGAATAATGATGAAATGAACAGAGGTGCGTATATATTTTGCAAACAAATCAAACAAATGTTTTCAAAGTTTTTGGGTGGACACCTAGAAGAGGGGTTGCTGAGTCATATGGTAACTCTATTTTTAGTTTTTGAGGAACCACCAGACAGTTCTCCATAGTGGCTGTACCAGTTTTTATCCCCACCAGCAGTGAAGGAGAGTTCCTTTTTCTCTACAACCTCTGGAACACTTGTTATTACTTGTATTGTTAATAACAGCTATTCTAACAAGTGTGAGGTGGTACCCCATTGCAGTTTTGATTTGCATTTCTCTAATAGCTAGTGAACATGAGCATCTTTGAATATATCTATTGGCCATTTTTATGTCTTCTTCAGATAAATGTCTATTCAGGTCCTCCGCCTATTTTTTAAATTGAATTGTTTTTTTGGTGTTGAGTTCTATGTGTTCTTTATATATTTTAGATATAAACCCCTTGTTAGCGCTGTTGTTTGCAAATATCATCTTCCATCTGATTGGTTGCCCTTTCGTTTTGTTAGTGGTTTCTTTTGCTGTGAAGAAGCTTTTTAGTTTGATATAGTCCCATTCATTTATTCTTGGCTTTTACATACCTTGCCTTTAGGGTCAAATTCAGAAAATGTTCTCTAAGACCAATATCTGTAAGTTTCATACCTATGTTTTCTTCTATGTCATTTATTGTCCAGATCCTATATTTAGGTCTTTGATTCATTTTGAGTTAATTTTTGTACTTGGGGACAAACTGTTATCTAGTTTTATTCTTTTGAATGTGGCTTTCCAATTTTCCTAGCACCATTTATTGATGGGGCTTTCTTTTCTCCATTGTGTGTTTTGGGGTCCTTTATCAAAAACTATTGGCCCATGTACATGTGGTTTTATTTTTATTCTGGGCCCTCAATTTTGTTCCATTGGTCTGAGTGTCTATTTTTCTGCCAATATCATGCTGGCTGTTTTGATTATCATTGTTCTGTAGTATAATTTGGAGTCAAGTAGTATGATACCTCCCACTTTGTTCTTTTTTCTTAGAATTGCTTTGTCTCTTGATAACTTTGTTATCTTGAAATCTAAATATGGCCACACCTGCTTTTCTGTGGATGCTATTTGCTGGGTGAATCACCTTTCACTCTTTTACTCTGAGTCTATTTTTTCTCTGCAGTTTAGACGTGTCTCCCAAAGGCAGTATGCAGTTGGATTTTGTTTTTGATCCAATTTGCAATCTACACTTTCATTGGTGAATTCAGTCTTTTACATTTAAGGTAATTATTAACATATGAGGATTTCCTCTATCCATTTCATCTTTTGTTTTCTAGTAGATCTGTGCCTCCATTTGTTCTTTTCCTTTGTGTTTCAGTCTGCTCTTCTGTTTCATGGTATTTCATACTTTTTCCCTGTGTTTCTTTTCTTTTTAAGTTATGTGTCTCAGTTTTGTTTGTGTGTGTGGTTCCCATTAGGTTTATGACAAAGAAAGTTCCCATATACAGTAAGTAGTCCTTTTGCTTTTGAGTGCATCTAATTTCTATTGTCCTTTTCAAATCCAGACCTTTATCCCCTCCCTTTTAAAGTTTTTGTTGTCACAAATTATTCCTATTTAAGCAGTTTGTTGATTATCTTATTCACAGTTTTGTGACCTTTGTTCTTTGTTTCACGTAGAATAACCTCTTTGAGTATTTCCTGCAATGAAGGTCTTCTGGTGATAAATTTCCTCAGCTTCTGTATGCCTGGAAAAGTCTTTATCTCTCTTTCACAACTAAACAATAACTGTGCTAGATATATTATTCTTGGCTAGTAATTTCTCTTTCAGTAGTCTGAATATTTGGTTCCACTCTCCTCTAGCCTGTAGAGCTTCTATGAGAAGTCTGATGATAACTGATGGGCTTTCCTTTATAGGTTACTTTCTTCTTTTCCTGGGCTGCCATGAGAGTTCTTTCTTTGTCATTAATTTGTGAGTTTCAATACAATGTGCCTCTGAGAAGGCCTTTTTGGGTTGAGGTAACTAGATGTTCTGCTTGCTTCTTATATTCAAGGATCTAGCTCTTAAGTTTGTGAAGTTCTCATCAACTGTTTGAATAGGCTCTCCATTTTTTTTCTCTCTGTTCTTCTTCTGTTATGCCTATTATCCTTATACTGCCCTTTCTGATGTAGTCAGATAGTTCTTATAGAACTCTTGCATTTTCTTATGCTCAAGTCTATTTCCCTTTGTGTCATTTCTAGATTTCCATCTTTAATATCACTAATTTATTCCTCCACCTACTCAGCTTTTTCTACGCTTGCTTGTTCATTCTAATCTCTTATTGAGTTCTTCATCCCTAAAATTTCTATTTGCTTTTTCTTAAGTTTCAATCTCTTTGGTTAAAAAGTAATTTTTGTTCATTGATTTTGTTTCTAAGTTTATTAAACTGCCTATCTGTATTTTCTTACATTTGAGATTTTTCAGAACTGCAATCCTGAATTCTCTGTCATTTATTTCTTCTATTGTTATTGTATTTTTTCTATTACTATTTATCCCCCTTATACTCTCCTCACTCCTGCATAACCACACTGTTGTCCCAACCCATGAGTCCTTTACCCTTTTTGTTTGACCCCCTCTTACCCCAATACCTCCCCAGAGCTTTCATCCTGCTCTCTATGAGTGTGTCTATATTTTTCTTGTTAGTTGTTTGTTCATTAGATTCTACATGTGAGTAAAATCATATGGTATTTATTTGTCTTTCTCTAACTGGCTTCCTTCAATTAGCATAATGTTGTCCAGATCCATCTATGCTGTCACAAATAATAAAAATGTCTTATTTCTTATGGCCAAGTAGGACTGCACTGTGTAAATGTTCTATAGTTGTTTTATTCACACATCTACTGATGAACACCTGGGCTGCTCCCATATCTTGGCAATTGTAAATAATGTTACAGAGAACATAGGGGTGCTTATGTTTTTTCAAATTAGTTTTTAGGGTTCTTTCAGATATATTCCCAGAAGTGGGAAAGCTTGGTCAAATGGCAGGTTTATTTTTAATTTTTGAGGTATCTACGTACTGCTTCCTACAGTGGCTGCACCAGTCTGCATTCTCACTGACAGTGAAAAGGGTTCCCCTTTCTCCACATCCTGGCCAGCACTTGTTTGTTGACTTATTAATGCTAGCCATTCTGACAGGTGTGAGATGATATCTCATTGTGGTTTTAATTTGCATTTCTCTGATGATTAGTGATTTTGAAAATCTTTTCATATGCCTATTAGCCATGTGTATGTCATCTTTGGAGAACTGTCTTTTCAGGTTCTTTGACCATTTTTTAATTGGGTTGTTTGTTTTGGTATCAAATATATAAGTTCTTTATAAATTTTGGATATTAGCCCTTTATAAGGTATATAAACAAATTTGTTTATATTTTCTTTTGTTTCCCTTGCCTGAGGAGATATATCAGATAAAATATTGCTACAAACAGTGTTCAAGGTTTTACTGTTTATGTTTTCTACTAGGATTTTTATGGTTTGTGATCTAACATTTAGGTCTTCAATCATTTTGAATTTGTCTTTTGTGTGGTATGGGAAGGTAGTCTAGTTTCATTTTTCTGGTAATGTTTTTATGTTTCATGTTGTCCACAATGTTTCTTAAGCTATCCTCATTTTTAAAAATTCTTTTTGCTGCTCTGCCTTGGTATTTCTTTCTACCTTGTCTTCCAAAACACTGACTCAGTCCTCTGCTTCATGTAATCTACTGTTTATTCCTTCCAGTATATTATTCATTTCAGATCTTGCATTCATTGTTTCTGACTGGCCTTTTTTTTTTTTTTACTGTTTCTATGCCTTCTTACATGCTAATGAGTAGCCTTATAATTATTACTCTAAACTCTGTATCTGATAAATTGCTTGCTTTCATTTCATTTAGTTCTTCTTCTAGAGGATTGTCTTGCTCTTTCATTTGGGGCCTATTTTTTTTGCCTTCCTATTTTGACTACTTCTTTGTATTTGTTTCTATGTATTAGGTAGATCTGCAAAGACTCTGGTGCAGTCCTATGTCAGACGCTGCTTGTGACTGGCCCTGTACAACCTCTTTAGAACTATCAGCAATCCATAGCATGTTGCTACCTCTACTAGGCTGGGTGTGTTCAGAAAGACCCAGGCTTTGCATCAAGATGGGCTTTTGCCAGCAGCAGGCTTGGGGGAGGGTCACCTAATACCTCAGAGCTCCTGTGCCTGCAGACTTTCTGTTAATTACCCTAAATAACACAGTGCTCTGTTGTCCATGTCTACGGGTACTTTTTCCTTTTGTTTTCATCCCTCCAGAGGGGGACACAAGAAAGATAAATGGTAATGGAAAAATACATAAAAAAACCAAAAAGTCAACTTGTTGTGACATGAATGGATCTAGAGGGTATTGTACTGAGTGAAATAAATTAAACAGAGAAAAACAAATACCATGTGATTTCACCCATATGTGAAATCTCAAACACCAAATGAGCAAACAAAGCAGAAATAAACTCATAGATACAGAGAAAAAAGTGATGGTTGCCAAATGGGAGGGGTTTGGGGGATGAGTAAAAACAGTGAAGGAATTAAGTACCAGTTAGCAGTTAAAAATAGTCATGGGGTTATAAAATACAGCATAAAAATACAGTCAGTAATACTGTAATAACTGTGTATGATGCCAGGTGGGTCCTAGACTTATCAGGGGGATTCCTTCACAAATTATATAAACATCTAACCACTATGCTGTACATCTAAACTAATACAATATTGAATGTCAACTGTAACTGAAATATAAAAAGGCACAGGGAATAAAAAGCAGAATAGGTAGGCACAAAATAGTCAGGGGGAGGTTAAGAATAGTATAAAAAATGAGAAGTCAGAGAACTTATATGTACAACCAATGGACAAGAATTATGTGTGTGGGGGGAGTATTAGAGGTTGAGGGAGGTGGTACACAAAGAAGGAGGATAAAGAAAACAAAAAAATTGGGACAATTGTAATAGCATAATCAATAAAATATACTTAAAAATAAAGATATACTGAATAAAAAAGAAAAACAAGAAAAAAATTAAAGCTAAAAAAGCAAACGTGTTCATGATCATTTTTAATTTTTTTTCATTTTTTATTGTTGTTCAAGTAGAGTTGTCTCCATTTCCCCCCACCTCCACTACCCCAACCTCAGCCATCATCTCTTCCCACCCTTAATCCTACCCCCCTTTGGTTTTGTCCACGTGTCCTTTATGAATGTTCATGAAAATTTTTCCCACCCCAACCCCTCCCATCTGGTTACTGTCAGTTTGTTCTTAATTTTAATGTCTCTGGTTCTATTTTGCTTGCTTGTTTGTTTTGTTGATTAGGTTCCACTTATAGGTGAGATCATATGGTATTTGTCTTTCACCACCTGGCTTATTTTACTTAGCATTATGCTCTCCAGTTCCATCCATGCTATCGTAAAAGGTAGGAGCTCCTTCTTTCTTTCTGCTGCATAGAATTTCATTCTGTAAATGTATCATATTTTTTGATCCATTCATTTACTGATGAGCACTTAGGCTGCCCAAAACTTGGCTATTGTAAATAATGCTTCTATGAACACTGAGGTGCATAGGTTCTTCTTAATTGGTGTTTCAGGGCTCTTCAAGTATAATCCCATCAGTGGAATTGCTAGGTCAAAAGGCAGTTCCATTTTTAGTTTTCTGAGGAAATTCTATACTTTTTCCACAGTGGCTGCACCAGTCTGCATTCCCACCAACAATGCACTAGGCTTCCATTTTCTCCACATCTTTTTCAACACTTGTTTGTTGCTTTATTCATGATGGCCATTTTGACTGGTGTGAAGTGTTATCTCATTGTGGTTTTAATTGGCATCTCTCTGATGGCTAGTGATGCTGAGCATCTTTTATAAGTCTCTGGACCCCCTGTGTGTCCTCCCTGGAGGAGTATCTGTTCAAGACCTTTGCCCACTTTTCAGTTGGATTGCTTATCATCCTGGATTGGAGTTGTGTGACTTCTTTATATATTTTGGAGATCAAACGCTTGTCTGAGGTGTTAGGGGCAAACATATTTTCCAATATAGTTGGTCCTCTTTTCATTTTAATGCTGTTTTCTTTAGCCATGATTTTTATTTTGATGAGATACCATTTGTTTATTCTTTCCTTTATGTCCCTTGCTCTAGGGGACCTATCATGAAATATTGCTGCATGAAATATCTGAGGTTCTACTGACTATGTTCTTCTCTAGGACTTTTATGGTGTCATGACTTATATTTAAGCCTTTTATTAACCTTGAGTTTATTTTTGCGTATGGTGTAAGTTTGTGGTCAAATGTCATTTTTTTTGCATGTAGCTGTCCAAATCTCCCAAGATCATTTCTTGACAAGGCTATTTTTAACCCCATTTTATACTTCTGCATCCTTTGTTGAATATTAATTGACCATAGAGACTTGGGTATATTTCTGGGCTCTCTATTCTGTTCCATTGGTCTATGTGTCTGTTCTTATTCCAGAACCCAGCTGTTTTGATTACAGTGGTCTTGTAATACAGTTTGGTATTAGGTATTGTGATCCCTCCTACCTGTCCTTCTATCTCAAAATTGCTGGGGTCATTTATGGTTCCATATAAATTTTTGAAATGTTTGTTCTATATCTGTGAAATATGTCATTGGTACTTTAATAGGGATTGCATTGAATGTATAAATTGCTTTGGGATGGATGGACATTTTGATTATGTTAATTCTTCCAAATGCATGAACATGATACATGTTTCCATTTGTTTGTGTCTTCCTTAATTTCTTTCTTCAGTGGTATAGTTTTCTGAGTACAGGTTGTCCACCTCCTTGGTTAGGTTTATTCTTAGGTACTTTATTTTTCTTGTTGCTATAGCAAATGGGATTTTTTCCGATTTCTGTTTCTGTTATTTCATTGTTGGTGTACAAAAATGCCTTTGATTTCTGAATATTGACTTTGTATCCCACTGTTTTGCCAAATTTATTTATTTGGTTGAGTAGTTTTTTGGTGGATCTATATCATTTTCTATGTACACTATCATGTCATCTGCAAAACAGGAAGTAACATACAAGGGAGCCCCGATAAGGTTAGCAGCTGACTTCTCAATGGAAATGCTCCAAGCCAGAAGGGAATGGCAATAAATATTCCAAGTAATGAAAACCAAAGGCCTGTAACTAGGACTACCAAGATTTATGATCATCTTTACAAACATTTTATTTTATAACAAAAAACCTATTTTCTTATTTTTTAATTAATATCAAGAATTCTTGTTTTGCTACTTCTTCCCAAGTTCAATTCAAGAACTGTAGCTTTTAGCCTAAAATTATCTTCCATCTACGGTTAATGTTTACTCTCCAGCATTAAAAAATGCATAATCACAGAACATTATGGCAGGAAGGGACTTAAGAGATAATCTATCTTTGTGTTTCACATTTTTGATTGGGCTCATCAACAGAAGAGCTTCATCACACGAAATATAAAACAACTAGAGTCAAAACTGAAACTGCTTTGTCAGCAGTGTTGGTGGATCTAGAGTTGTGGACATATCTCTTCTTTCCCTTAACTCTACTTCAGCTACCATGTAATCTCCAACATCCACACCTCTATGGATACCCTGAGCAAAGTCCACAGAACACAATTTGAAAAGTACTAAGCTGGTCTACTTCCCTCGATTTGCTGAAGTTCTTTCTCACACATAGAGAGTAGAACCAGGGCTCATTCACTCTGTCTGCGTGTGAGTGTGAATTTTCTCAATCCACATCATGCAATGAAGGTTTTACTCTACCAGATGGTGAGTTTTTGAGAAGACAGATTGTGACAACAGTTTCTTGGTTTGCCTCCAGGAAATGCCCAGCCCACTGCCCACCTGTTGCTGCTCAGTGAATATTCACTGGTTGGATATTTATCAAAGGATGCATCAATGTTTGTACTTACCTAAGGCACAATAAATAATTCAAAATGTTAGTGGGAACTGATGCAGTCATATTGGAAATCAGTTTGACATTAGAGTTGAACTCCTAGAGCTGAAAAAACATAGAGCTCTTGTGGCCCAGAAACTCTAATCTTATGAATATATTGTCAAAAGAAATACATGCATATGTACAAGAGATCTCCTATTCAAGAATGTTTTTAGCAGCATTAGCAGCATTGCTCACTGTGGGAAAAAACCTATTATGAATTGTGATTCCACCTTGGAGAGTTGTTGACTATGATGTGGTATATTTCACAGAAGTAAAAATGATCCAACTATAGTAACAGACAAAATACAAATGAATCTTGGCAGTACAATAGTATGAAAAAATAATTTCCCCAAAATATACATAGCATGATATTCTTTTCATAAACTTAAACAAAAATAAGTGCGTGTATATATACATGCATAAATGCATATGTGTGATACACATGGAAGCAAGAGACATGCATTTCACATGCAGAAAGTAAGATAGGCTATTGATAAACACTTGATTCAGGATAATACTTAGCCTGAATTGAGGGAGGATAAATGGTGCCAGTCAATATTTCCAAGTTCATAGCTTTTTCTCTAGGTTCAAATTCACAAGTGCTAATTATTTTTAGACAGTTGCACAAACAAAAATGGACGAACAATGAGCATGTGATTTGAATGTAAGGCCGTGATTAATTCAATTCTCAGTCTTAGATTTAAAGGAAAAGAATGATGTTGGAGAACCCCAGTAACTTAGTACAGAAATGAAGGCAAACCTTGTTTTCCTATCCCTCCATCAGGTCACCACAAACATACTTAGTTACTCTCACTTTGTTACTTGATTTAAATACTAAAAGGAACATTAGCAATTATTTGATAATACTAATAATTTTTGGAAAGATACATAACTACCTATTCTGTTACCTAAGGAGTAACAATGATAAATGAAAGTCCAACTTAAAAATATGGACTTTCATGCCCAAGGAAGAGAAAAAGATATGTGATCCATTCAGTTAGGGTGTTTGCATGCTGCACTCACATACCCCTCACCTAAGAAGGATAAAACAGAACCAGAATAGTTTAGACTGGGCCGCCTTGGAATGCGTTCCAGTTCCCATCCCACATCTAACAGACCAGCACGGCGCACTCTCACCCCATGTACTCTGCCCAGTGTTTCTCCTCTGGCCAGGTGGGTGATTTGAGCGTACCGCCGACCAGTTTTACACCCGTGTCCTCATTTATTGCCATGAGCTTTAGAATGTAAAGGGAAATATCAGTACCATGTCTGATACTTAAAGCTTTTCTAAGAAGCGTTGACTGAATTTTAATCTCAAAATAGACAGGAAAAGATTGTTGAGATGCACATTCAGATATATTTCAGGTAAGGTACAGTGTGATGATACAGATGCATACTTTAAAAATAAATAGTTAAGCCTCACTCCTCCAATTTCCCTAAATCTATTCATCCAGAAACACAGAGAAAGAAAAATGTATACACATTGTATACTGTATGCATAGTTTAGAGACTCTCTATTAAATAATCAGTGTTCATTTATAGAATAATTTGAGTCTCAGAGTTATTATTTTGTTCTATTTGGCACTGTTATAATAAAGGTAATGAATTTCATCTTTATTTTTGTGCTAAAGTTCTATTAAAAAACATTTGCTAAAATTAGGGAATTAATAAACCATGAAAACTTAATTGCATTAATTATCCTTTCTACCCTCAAATGTTTTATAATGAAACTAAATAATGGATGCAATAATAAAGCAAAGAACACGTTGGATTTGCACATTTATAAGCATGCTCAGAGAAGTAACTGTGCTGTTTTGTTGGATGATGGTTAATCATGTGCTGGTGAAAGAGAGCACCCTATTTTGGGGGGCACAGAGGGACCAAAAGAGGTGACTTTGAAATGCTAACCTGTGTGTCCTCTTTTTGCTCTTATATGGGAGAAGATGAGAAAACAAAGCTTTCACAAGAATCTTCAAGCTTACAGAGAAGTTAACTGAAACTTAAAGCATTCTTCCATTATTGTTTCCCCCATGTGGTACATAAATTTGTTTAATTTACTAACTGCAAATCTAGACAGATTGAGAAAATCTTTCCCAGGCTTTAGCTAATGAAATATTTTGAACTGCTTCATGACATAAAGACTTATTTTGTTTTATCTTTTGGGGGGGAATGAAAATTATTTTTATTTTAGTATTTGCTTTTGTCAGGTACGTTTATATATGCTATATTTTACATACAAGGAAATAAAAACTAGGAGAGGTTATTTGCTTGGAATTATAGAAAGTCTGTGGCAAAATCCAAGATTTATACTCAGATAAACCTGAAAATAAAAATCTATATTTATTAACAGTTTGGATTTATCAGCAAATATTTTTTGCTTTAGACTATCTTTAAAAAAGAGTAGAAAAGGCTGATGCACTTGACCAGTCTTTGCTCCTGGGTTCCCGGGAGGCCCACTACTCAGCAGATTGGGACCCATCCGTTACAGGCCCTACACACTACCACTCAGGGGTAAGCAGAGCGCTGTCCTTGACCACTCTCCTCACTCCCCTGTCTTCCACCACCACCAGGCCCTCAACACAACATAACTGAGACTGCAGATCCCTGGCAACTGTGAAGTAAGTAGCACAGTGCATGTTTCAGTTCATGTTTCTCCAAACATATATCTTATTGAGTGAAGAATCTAGAATCTTGGAATTGAAGTGGAAACTATATATTGGCCTCTTAGCCCATTTTGTTTATTGAAAATTTTGGTTTTACATTGTTTGAGGATGAGAAAAAGAAATACATGTGACTTATGAAAGAATATTGTCAAGTAAAGTATAAATTCAGAAGACAAATGATACTTCCTATAATTCAGAATAGGAATCACCAGAAAACTTCCAAGAACTGTTTGACATCTTTAATAAAGTTCAAGAGAATGGTCTCTGTGAAATAAAAGGAGACTGTAATAAATAACTAGTTGAGGAAAAAGTCAAAAGAATGAGATAAAGATGGATTGCTATAAAAAGTTGCTTTAGCCAAGTTAAAACTCATGTTGGAGACTGTAGCAAGAAGTGTCTGTACTAAGGAGGTGTTTATCACTGAAATGTGTGAAAACTCAAGAGTCTTCTCAGAACTCAGGAGAATGGTGCAAATTTAAAATAATGCAAAGGATGACTGATGTGGAGGGTGGAAAGTAAAAACAAAACAAACAACCATGTAGTTTTCTTTCTTTATTACTGTTCAGTTATAGTTGTCCCACCTTTTTCCCCAATGCTCTCCCCTACCCTGCAGCTCCACTCCGCAGTCGATGCCCCCATTGTCCATGCCCATGAGTCCTCTACTTGTGTTTCTTTGCTTGACCCTTCCCCTTCTTTCCCTCATAATCCCCTTCCCAATTCCCCTCCAGTCACTGTCAGTTTGTTCTTTATTTCCATATCTATGGTTCTATTTTGCTTATTTGTTTGTTTTGTTGATTAGGTTCCACTTATAGGTGAGATCATATGGTATTTGTCTTTCACCACCTGGCTTATTTCACTTAGCATAATGCTGTCCAGTTGCAGCCATGCTGTTGCTAAAGGTAGGATCTCCTTCTTTCTTTCTGCTGCATAGTATTCTATTGTGTAAATCTGCCACAGTTTATTCATCGACCCATTTACTGATGGGCACTTAGGCTGTTTCCAGAACTTGGCTATTGTAAATAATGCTTCTATGAACATTGAGGTGCATAGGTTCTTTTTAATTGTTGTTTCGGGATTCTTAGGGTATAGTCCCAGCAGTGGGAATGCTAGATTGTAAGGCAGTTTGATCCTTTATTTTGGGGGGAAATCCCACACTGTTTTCCACAGTAGCTGTACTAGTCTGCATTCCCAACAACAGTGCACTAAGGTTCCCTTTTCTCCACAACCTTGGCAGCACTTCTTGTTTGTGGGTTGATTACTGATGACCATTCTGACAGGTGTGAAGTGGTATCTCATTGTGGTTTTAATTTGCATCTCTTTGATGACTAGTGATGTTGAGCATCTTTTCTTGTGTGTGTAGGCCCACTGTACATCCTCCTTGGAGAAGTGTCTGTTCAGGTCCTTTAATTGGATTGCTTATCTTCCTGGAGTGGAGTTGTGTGAGTTCTTTATATATTTTGGAGATCAAACCCTTCTCCAAGGTATCATTGGCAAATATGTTTTCCCATATGGTTGATTACCTTTCCATTTTGTTGATGTTTTCTTGAGCCACACAGACGCTTTTTAGTTTAATGTAGTCCCGTTTGTTTATTCTTTTCTTTCTATCCCTGACCCTAGGGGATGTATCAGTAAAAACATTTCTGCATGGGATATCTGAGATTTTCTGCCTATGTAGTTTTCTTAAATGTAAAACCAGAAGAATCAGAGATAAAGCACAATCCATATTTTCTGAGCAAACTGAAACGATTTGTGTTCTGAGGATGACTGATTAAAATAAACCTACTGGTAACTTTTAAACTATAGAAGAAAACTCTAGTACACTTTAAAACTGTAAGAATGAAGAGAAATTCTTTATGTAGTAGTTCAGATTTTTAAAAAAGTAGTTTCTCACAAAGGACAAAAGCCAAGCCAGCTCCAGACATTTTCACCATATTATAAAATTCAGTAAGTCAAGGAAGAAGCAGGCAAATAATGATGAGAGAAGATTGTGGCACATTTTTTTCAAAATTCTATAAAAACTACTTTTCATGAACTAAGGCAGAAAGAAGTATATTTTAGACCTGTGAGTAATCACACTATATAGTATTTATATGTTAAAGTTCATAAGGACTTAACCCACAAAAAGGACTGTTATAAGTAGGAAACCCAGTTTTAAAAGGCAAGAAACTAAATTATCTTTGAATTTGCTAAGAATACTGGATAGAATGCAAAAAAAACCCCTCTGTGCCTCAACAATATTTTCTTCATCAAAAGAACCTCTTGCTCCCAGGAGCAGCACTGCTCGCCGATCACCTGCCAAAGTCTGGGGAAGACTCGGGATCCTTCTGAGCCCGGTGTTCTTAGATTTCACTATCAATTTATTAAAATTTTCCTTTACAATAAACCTATGTGACACCACAGGGTTAAAAAATAGGACTTTGTAAACTAGAAAAGATAATAAAAATGAAAATTTATTTTATTAAGAATTTGGAGAAACTTTTGGTTAAGACTGATTTATTGTGACATGTTGCTATTGTGAACATAGCAATGCATCCTCATGTGAATTGAGAGGTAATATGAAAATTTGAAAAGATTTTTGATGGTTACCCATGACTATTGAGTTTTCTTTTTTAAAACACAATTTTTATAATTTATAAAGGAAGACTGCATGATTTAAGATGGACCATTAATTTTATGCATTTTATTACACTAATTTAGAATTTAATGTAATTACTTGTAAATAGGATTGATAACATGTTTTGATCCTATTTCCAATTCAGACTAGGCCATTATTTCTCTATTCAGTGAAGCCTCTCACTTTAATAATTTTTTTCTATATGCGATGTTTTATTTCAACTCAAAACTTATTCTCACTGAAATATAAAGATACTGAAATTCCCATAGTTTCTGCAATATTATTCATCTTTGGGCTATCATAGCCAGTCTTAAAAGTGAATAAAATAAAATAAAATCAGTGGATTAAAACTGCAATTTTTAACTGAATTGAATACTTTCAACTCCATTCATTTAAACTTAATTTTGCCAACTCATATGCTAATGGATTTGAACCCAATTATCCTACAGATGGGTCTACCTGTAACAGCCTGATGCCAAATAGCAGGTTTTAATAGAATAACAATGTATTTCTTGGGATGGCAGAAATTGAAGAAGAGGATAAAATGTGATTAAGCCCTCCAGTGATGGACAGGGCCCTGGAGGATTCAGCTTTCCTAAAATTCAGCCAACCAACTCAGTCTACATTTTGTCTTAATTGGCTGTCACAGTTTTAAACCATAACTGGGAAACTTAATTTACACTTGGGTTAAAGAAATATTAGAAGTAGAGGTTAATAAATGTGACCATGGTGGTCATTATCACCATAACTGATCACAATGCCATCTACTATCACATAAAGAAACTAAATGTCAAAGAATAGAACAGTTTCCCTGGGGCAACTTTAAAATAAGGCTGCTGCTCTCCCTCAGTCTATCATTGCCAATCATCTCTCAGAAATGAAAACTCCTACTTTAGCTCTAAATGTACCTTTCATAATTCTTCTCTAGAAATAAATACATTTAAAGAACAAAACTAATCACCAATCCATCTCAAAAGAAGCGTAATCTCTTATTTTTAAATCAAACTCTATGACATTTTCTTATTTTAAGTCTATTTGTTATAACATTTGGTATGTCTAACTAAAACACCTAAAATTCAATCCAGGCAAAAAGAGGAAAAGATTTTGTGAGGTGTGCTCCTGCTTCAAAGCTGTATCCAGTACAAGTTCAAATCCTTTCCAGGGCTCAATCCTCTTTCATCCTCTACCGCTGACTCCAGCTTCCGTCTCTACAATGGAGACTTATTTCATGGTCCCATCATCCCTAGATTGCCACATATTTTCTCAAAGATCCAATTGTTTCCATCTTTCTTAGTAGTACTCACAATAGTAATTAGACTTTTTCCAATAATTAAACCTGAAGAAAACAAGGTTATTTTTTGCTTTGCTTAAAAAAATGTTGCTTAAATATATATTTAATTGTTGCCCCCATCTTCACCTCCTAAATTACATACCAATGAATAGAATTTTAAAGGAAAAAGCCTTTTATAAATTTATTATATTTGAAAGAACTTCAGGAACTTACATATCAATAACAAGGTGTATAAGGCAGTTAACATAAAGATAAAAGAAGAAATTTTTTTAGGAAAAAGGAGGAGGTAATTATGTCAATGGTACTATAATTGCTCTATTTGAACAAACACTAAGGTAACCTGAGAGTTGCTAAACCAAACCAAACAAAACAAAACAAAAGCAAAAAAGAAAATGCACAAAGTGATTGCAGAAATCTTGTTAGATGAAAAAAGAAAACAAGCTAGTAGTTAAGGTTTTCCAAGACTCAAAAATTCTAAAAAATAAAATCATTATCATATGAATCCTTTCAAAAATGAACATTGAGTGATATAATGAAGAACATCTTCATCCTCAGTTCTAAAGAAGGGTAAGTAAATTTGTTTTTATTTCTAAGGTAACCACATATTTTTGAAGCTTTATTTTCCTATTAATGTAATTATTTAAATAATTAAGATAAAATAAAATTAATTTCTCTGAACTATTTTTGTTATATTGATATTCAGAAACAAGCTATTCTATTTTTTAAAATATTAATGACACTAAGTAATATCCTATTAAATTGATTTTATTCTGTTATTGTCTTATTGTTGAAAGTAAAAAATAATACTTAAAGCAAAAATGTAAATGACAGATATTATGTGTAAAAAAAGAAAGCCATAATATAAAGCTTAAATCACATTAATCCAAAAGTCACCTTTTTCTCCTAGTAGATGAATGACAACATTTTGCATTTTCTGAACCCCTAATAAAATGAAGAAGGTGCAGGATGAAAAATCATGAACATATACTTTTCAAGAAAGGAACTGTGTCAGAAAGTTCCATGTACATACCAGAAATGGAGCAACATCAAAAAATTTACTGAACTTTAAAAAAAATTTTTTACTTATTGTACACTTTACCTAACAGAAGTAATTCGGATGTTCTTCATTTTATTTTGAAGCTTATATTAAGAAGGAGTTCCATGCTTACTAATTTCCCAATGAAATGAAATTTCCTTTTAAAAAAATTAAAAGGACATCTCAAAACTGATATTCTGTTGTTTCAACATAATCCTCTTCAAACCTGAACTTCAAACCTCTTACTTAGATTAAAATGTATTTCCTTGTTATTGATTCTTCCCTGGGTGACATGCATATATCAACGGGAACTTTACTAAGGCTTGAGACTTCATCATCATAATCATCATCATTAGTGTCTGGCACACACAGTCACTCCAATTTATTTACTGACTGAATGCATGAATCATCAAACCCCCATCTACTATGTGCCTGACTCTGCTCAAAATATATATTCTTTATGTGTACCTCACATACACATGTTTCAGGTTTACTTTTCACTGCAACACTGCAAGTTAGAAATTATAATCCAATTTTTTACAGCTAAAAGAGAAGAGGATTCATAGCTGTTTTTTTCTGTGTCTAAATTGGACTATTTTCCTACCAACACTGCTGCTAAAAGTATTAAGGAATTTATGGTAACTCTTCAATTAAATTAAAAATTGTGCGAGTGTAAGGCACAAAGATCAGTGCTCTGGAGGACACAAGGGTGAATGGACATGGGTTCTCTGCTCTAGGAATTTATAATCTATTAAAAAGACAGCAGTGTGGACAACTAATGACATTATTATGGTGGAAGCCAGAATGGGATAAGTGTAGGAATACTATAGCACAGACTAATGTAGAGACCTGAATAAAGGAGAAAGCCTCTTTTGAGAAGAAGAGGGTCAAGAGATAGTCCATGAATTCAGAGGAATTGGAACTAGGCCTTGAAGAGTAAGTACACTTTGACAGGTAATGATATTTCTGGAAGAGGGAATAGGAGGAGCAAAAGCTAGGAAGTAGGAAGCTAGGAAGTAGGAGGGCACTACGTTTGTCATCCATACTTGCACTCATTCATTCATTAACTTGTTGACTAATGAATGAACTTGTTGCCAGATTGGGCAGATAGCAAATTGGACAAAGTCCCTACCTATAAGAGCTTGAATTCTAAAGGTAAACAGAGTAAAATTTCCAAATAAATAAATGAACAAGCATTTTCAGAGACTATTAAGTAGTTTGAATAAATTAAAACAGTGTTTTGGACTGAATGGTCAAGGAAGCAAGTAGGTTAAAGTAGAAAAAAATGCAATGGTGTCTGTTAAAATTAGATATTCACATGTGATTTGAACTAGCAATTTTCCTTTACACAAGAATCTTTGTTCAAAATGCTTATTATTAATAGCAACAACAACAAAACAAGTATACTCTTTAAAGTATCAGCTAGTATGAAAATTATACAGCTATTTAAAAGAATGAATTAGAGCTCCCTTTTTAAATACCTCAAGGGATAGCCATAATACACTGTTATTGCCATAAAGGGCAAATTGCACAATAAGGTCAGATTGAAAGAAAAATGATTTGTTTATATTAAGTATTTTGAAGGTAAGGAAATAAGCACTTTTAAATATTGTTGATGGAGTATAAATTAGTCAACTTTGCTACCAAGGACTTGACAGTATCTATCAGTGTTAAGAATGTTTGTATTGAAATTCAAATCAAAACCTCAAACCTGTCAGAATGTCTATCATCAATAAATCAACAACTAACATATGTTGTCTGACGAGGATGTAGAGAAAAGGGAACCTATGTGAACTGTTGGTGGGAATGCAGACTGGTGCAGCCACTGTGGAAAACAGTATGGAGGTTCCTCAAAAATTTAAAAATAGAACTATCATATGGCCCAGCAATCATACTTCTGGGTATTTATATAAAAAAAATCCAGAACATTAGCTTGACAGTGTGGTGATTTCTCAAGGAACAGGATTATAAGGAGACTAAATGGTAATGGAAAAAATATAATAAAGATTAAATAAAAAAAACACTAATTTGAAAAGATATATACACACCCATGTTCACTGTAGCATGTTTACAATAGCCAAGGTATGAAAGTACCCTAAGTGCTCATTAACAGACGGATGGATAAAGAACAAGTGGTATATACATACGATGGAGTGTTGCTCAGCTATAAAAAAGAATGAAATCTTAACATTTGAGACAGCATGGATGGACCTAGAGGGTAATATGCTAAGTGGAATAAATTAGACAGAAACAGACAAAGAGAAATACCATATGATTTCACTTATACATGAACTCTAAAAAACAAAATGAACAAACAAATAAAACAGAAACAAACACATACATAGAGAGAACAAACTTACAGTTGCCAGATTGGGGTGCAGGGGATTGGTTGGAGGATTGAGTGAAAAAGATGAAAGGTTTAAGAAGTACAAATTGGCAGTTACAAAATAATCATGGGGATGAAAATTACAGCACAGAGAACCAAATCAATAATATTGCAATAACTATGTATGGGGTCGTATGGGTACTAGACTTTTAGGGGCATCACTTCATCAGTTACATAAATGTCTAAACACTGTGTTGTACACCTGAAACTAATATAACACTGAATGTCAGCTGTAATTTAAAAATTAAAAAAACTTTAAAAATTAAAAAAATCTAACATTATTAAAAATCAAATACTCTAGAAGATTCTTTTATTCCATGTATGTTAAGAACATTGCATCTATGGGTTCCCTTAAGATAAACATTTTTTAATTAAATGTATTTGCACATAAACTGACTGAAAAAAAAAACACAGGAATTTTTTCTTTTCTCCTACCATGTAATCCCCACCAAACCCTTAACCATCACCTGATCCCCTCTGATGAGGTACTGGGGATTTCAGTCTCGATTGTTATGCTTTTTAGATAAAGGATGATTTTATGGACTTTACTACCTGTTTTATTGTTTTACTTGCTTACCAATCTATGTCCTTCTTCAATCATATGTGTCGTGACAGAGCACAAGTTTGAGTGCTTATTTTACAGGAGGTCTGTAGATAATTACATTTCTGAGTCTTAGCATGTTTGTTAATGTTTTGTTTTATAGCCACCCTTAAATGTTCATGTGACTGGCTATAAGATTAGATTCAAAATCAATATCCTTCAGAATTTGAAATTTTGCCCCATGTAGTATTTCCCATTGTTGAGTTTAATGCAAACCTAGTTCTCATTTCTGTCTTTTTTCTTTCTAGGCATGTGGGATTTTTTTCTTTACCCACTTACCATTTTATGTTTAGCTTAATTCATTCAATAAATATTCACTGAGGACCTACTATGGGCCAAGCACTGTTTTATATGTTAGGGATATAACAGTAAAGACAAGAGACAGAGGTGCACATCTTTTATTATTTAACTCACTGGTCACTTGGAGGGTTCTGTGCATTAGTGTTGTACTTCACTTTGAAATGTTTCATAAATAATTTATCTGACTCACCTTCCATTTCACCCTCTCTACTCTATGCACTTGGAATGCTTAGAAGACAAAGGATATTGCACCTTCTGGGCCCATCTTCCATGTAACATAAATTTTTTCAACATTTATGACAGTAGTCATTTTAAATGTCTGTTTCTGCTTCTGTATATTGAAGAAACCCTTGACTTTTTAACTCATATTTCTAGCTAAATAATGAGATATTAAAATTTCTACTAAGATATTTAACTAGAATAAGTATTGTTGTTAATCCATGTTGTTCTGTATGAATCAAATTCATCTGCTCTGTTTTTTCCCATCTGCTTTCTTCTTTTCATAAATTATTTTATAATTAAGATTATTTTTAAATGACCAATGATTTATAATTACCAAGATACTTATTTTTCTTCTAATAATGTCTTTCAAAAAATCTCTTCAATATCATTATATCATCTCTTCAATATTGATTTGTTTTTTTTTCACCATTTTTGTTTAGTGAGATAACTAAATTTTCAGGTGTATAGTCATCAGTTTGGTGACTTTATTGACTTTCACAGTGATAGGTTTCTCATGCAGTCCTTAGTTCTCTGGCTATTTTTGTATTCCAGAGTCAGTGTCTGACTCTTTGAGATGCCCGCTCTCTCAGGGGCTTGTGGAAAAGCACAGGGCATGTTTTGTTGCTGAGTTTGTTTGTACCCAGTTTTCTGCCCTGTTGCTCCATGCTCCTTCTGGAAGTCACTAGCCACACAAGGGACTACTCTTTGATTTTACAGCCTACATACAGTCATCACTTTATCCTGACAGCCAACTGCTACTGCTACTGCTCACTGCTCAGCACCACTGGAGACTGGCTTTATCCCTCAGAAAGAAATGACACTATTACTGATCCCTCTGTTCCAGAAGCCTCAACCACTTCTTGTATTCGTTGCAGCTCCCTAGGAATCACGCCCATGTCTGCAGCAGTGTTGCCTGCTTTACTTTGAACTTGCCTTTTCTACAGTGTTGTTCTGCATCAATCAAACCCATAGGCTTTCCTTTTTCCTCATCTGCTTTCTTTCTGTCATGAATTAATATTGTTTTAAAATTAAGGTTACTTTTAAAAATACCTTTTCAGCCATTTCAAAAGACTTGGGGAAGCTCATGCATTTGTTCAGCTAACCACATTTATTCAATGACTTTCTTGTCACTTTCCACTGAGCTAATTCAGCAATAAAAATATTTTCTGAAAAATGGTTACTTTTACCTAAAACATGAAAGCCACAAATATTTAATGTAATTCTCATGAAATAATTGTTGTTTCAGAAGGCAAGCAAGCCAAGTCATTTTTGTTGTGCTTTTTTTTGTGTGGTTGATATTAAAGTATCATCTCTTAGCTTCAAATTTACTCTTCTTTCCTCACTTTTTGTGATTCTGAGGTTAGGACTCTGCAAAGCAGTTTCTTACTAGTTAGATCACTTTTAGACTCTGGAAACATGAGAGAGAGAGTAGATAAAAGGAGAGGGAAGAAGTACTTCTTACTAGGTTATTTCCTGGTCCTGCTTTGATTCCTGTTACTTTCAGCACCACCCAACAAAGACGGTTCCTGCTACTAGCTGGTTGTTCCAGTAGTACAGTTAACACCTGTTAGATTTTTTAAACATTTAAAAACATTATTTTTATCAATTTTAGGCAGAGAAAAGGGGAATAGGAGGTGGAGGGGGAGAGAGAAAAAGAGATAGAGAGAGAGAGAGATGGAAATGTTAGAGAGAAACATCAATTGGTTGCCTCCTATATGTGCTCTGACCAGGGACAGAACCCGCCACCTTTTAATGTGAGTGTATGGGCTGATGCTCTAACCAACGCATTGACTAGGGCTCCAGTTAGTTTTTTCCCAGCACTGGCAGGACCAACATCATTGCAACCCCTCCACTTAGGATCCCCTGTAGCCAACTGGGGCCCCTTCCTCTAAGGTTTGGTTCCCAGCCCCATGCAGCACCTCTGTCTCATTCCTGAAGCATTAACACTGCTCCCCAGAAACCTGAGTCCCAATCACTGAGTCTCTCACCCAACCTTCTAAATTTTAATAGTCCTAACCACTTCCCTTTATTCCCTTAGCTCTAGGGGTGTTCTGCAAAACCTTTTTATTTCTCACTGCTCCCTTTTACATATTTTAAATTCCTACCTGACAATTCTTTATACTAACTTCTGTTAAAATTACTGTGGTTTATATCTCTTAAATGGATTCTGCATAGTCCAACTTCCCCACCTACCATGGCTGGCTTCTACTGCCCAGTGCAACTTCTGTCTTATCATCAGAATAATCACTAATTTTATTACATGTGCAATGCACTATACACTATTGATATATTCTATTGAAACATTTAGAAATATGGGTAAAGGAAAATGGACATGTGTTCCCTCTTTCTTGTAATTTCAAAGCAGTTAGTTCAAGATGATATTGAAAGAAATATAAAAGTATTTCCTTGAGGTTTTTTCTCCAAACAAGTTTTTCTGAAGCACCAAAGCACCAGAATCCTCACTACATGTCTTGGAGATCTTTTGATTCCAGCAGACTAATCATGGGTTACTTTTGTAACCAAGTCTGGGAAAGTATTAATGTCAAACAATGGATGCTATTAATTGAAGTATAATTGTACCTAGGTTTATCTATTTCTTTAACTGTTGACCCAAATTACACACTCACTTTTAAATATGTAGCATAAGAGAGAAGAAATGATTAGCTATTCATTAGGTTTATATTTTATTTTTGTAAAAAAAGTCAGTGGATGCTAACTGGGTGTTAGCAGACAAAAAGATAGAGGGCAAGAAAGCAGAAAAGATCTCAATATGAATTATGAGCCCTGGCATCATCCTTCTGCCCGAAGTAACTAAATATCTGAGTCCAAATATATATTCCCTACGTGGCACACTCTCAGCAGTTAGCCACATCACCAGTTTTGATAATTAATATCTCCAAATCCAAAACAACAAAACAGATGGGATCCAAGATGGCAGAGTAAGTGAAAGCTACACTAACCTCCCAGGACCAATCTGGAATTACAGCTAAGTTGTAGAAAGATCATCTTGAAAACCCAACTGAACACTAGCTGGAGAGAAGCCTTACGATCATGGACAGACAGAAGAAAACACTTCAGCACACATGACTGGTACAGAGTGTGGAGGAGACATGAGAGGGCTGGCTGGGCTCCCATGGGTGGCAGCTGAAATGCTGGAGGGACATTTCAGGGGCCAGGGGGTTCCCCCTGATAAGTGTGGAGTCTAAACTCCAAGCTGGGGTTTCCAGGCTATAGCAACAAAGCTGAAAAGGAACCCAGAAATCATCCAGTTGTGAAAAGCACCAGGGATTCTGTCAGCCACAGACAGATTGCTGGAGATGTAGAGAGCCTTTTAAAGGGCCAAAGCACAAAAGTTTTAGTGCAGACACTTGCCCTGGGTGCTGGCAAAGGGAAGATACAGTGGACTAGAGACACATGAGGAAAGTCTGGGGTTGGTGGCTCTGGGGAGAGAACTAAAGGAATGACCATGAGGATCCTATCCCATACTGCAGAAGCCATCTCTCCCAGGGAGAGTACTGCTCTTTGAATGGCATCTGCCTGAGGGGAAGCAATAGCCCCACCCCCAAGAATTACTTTGCCCCACCCTGCAGTGCTTAAGTCTGACTGCTGATTATAGAATTGATTAGATTAATAAAAGATCAGCTCTGTTGATTAGTTTAGTATCTAAGGTAGAAAATACAAAGAAGCAGCCAAAATGGGGAGACAAAGAAATAGACCCTAAATGACAGAACAAGAGAATTTTTCAGAAAAACTAGATGAAATGGAAGTGAGCAATTTATCAGATAGAGATTTTAGAGTAATGATTATAAGGACACTCAACAGCATGAAAAAAGATAGAGAAACCATAAAAAAGGATCAATCAGGAATAAAGAATGCAATATTTGAGATAAATAATATACTAGAAGGAGTAAACAATAGGTTATATGAAGCAGAGGATAAAATCAGTGTTTTTGGAAGTCAAGGTAGAAAAAAAACAAAGGCAGAGCAGCAAAAAGAAAAAAGAATTTTAAAAAATGAGGAGAACGTAAGAAACATTTTGGACAACATAAAGCATAACAACATCTTCATCATAAAAATACCAGAAGAAGAAGAGAATGAGCAAAGAGTTGAGAACCTATTTGAAGAAATAATGACCAAGAACTTCCCTAATCTGGTGAAGGGAAAAGACACACAAGTCCAGGAAGCTCAGAGAGTCCTAAACAAGTTGGACCCAAAGAGGCTTACACTGAGACATATAATTAAAATTACAAGGCTTAAAAATAAGGAGAGAATACTACTAACAGCCACAAGAGAAAAACAGGTAGTTACCTACAAGGGAGCACCAATTAGACTGTCATCTGATTATGCACCAGAAACATTTCAGGCCAGAAGGGAGTGGCATGAAATATTCAAGGTGATGAAAATCAAGGACCTATGACCAAAGCTACTTTATCCAGCAAGGCTATCATTTAAAAATCAAAGAAGAAATAAGGAGCTTCCCAGACAACAAATATCTAAAGGAGTTTGTTAACACCAAACCAATATTGCAACAAATGTTAAAGGGCTTGTTTTAAGAAGAAAAAGAAAAAGAGAAAGGAAAAAAAAGCAGAGGAAAATAGTCTAACAGTAAATGGCACTATATACATATCTATCAATAATCACCTAAAATGTAAATGGCTTACATGCTCCAACCAAAAGACAGAGGGTACCTGAATGGACAAGAAAACAAGATCCATAAATATGCTGCCTCCAAGAGACACCACACAGGTCAAAAGATACACGCAGACTAAAAGTAAAAGGTTGGAAAAAGATATTTCATGCGAATGGAAAAGAAAAAAAGAGTTGGGATAGCAGTACTTATATCTGACAGAATATACTTTAAAACCAAGGTTATAGTAAGAGACAAAGAAGGATACCACATAATGATAAAGGGAACAATACAACAAGAGGATATAACCCTAGTAAACATTTATGGACCCAACATAAGAGTACCTAAATATATAAGCAAATCTCAATGGACATAAAAGGAGAGATTGACAGAAATACAGTCATAGTTGGGGATTTTAACACCATATTGACTTCAATGGATGCCTTCGATTGATTCCAGGCAAGAAATCAATAAGAAGAGCAGCCTTAAGCGACACTCTAGCTTAAATAGATTTAATTGATATCTTCAGAGCATTTCACCACAAAGTAGCATAATACACATACTTTTCAAGTACACATGGAACACTTTCTAGGATAGACCACATGCTAGGACATGAAACAAGTCTCAGTAAATTTAAGAAGAGTGAAATTATATCAAGCCTCTTCTCTGACCACAATGCTATGAAACTAGAAATCAATCACAAGAAGAACACTGAAAAAGGCACACAGACATGGAAGCTAAATAACATGTTATTAAACATGAATGGGTCAACAATGAGATCGAGGACAAAATCAAAAGGTATCTTGAAACAAATAAAAATGAGGACATAATAATCCAAAATCTGTGAGACATTGGGAGAGCAATCCTAAGAGGGAAATTCATAGCATTACAGGCCTATCTCGAAAAAAACAAGAAAAAGATCAAATAAGCAATCTAAGTTCACACTTAAAGGATTTTGAACAGAACAACAAATAAAGCCCAACCTGAGTGGAAGGAAAGAAACAATTAAGATCAAAGCAGAAATAAATAAAGTAAAAAGAATATAAAAGATCAATGAATCAAAGAGCTGGTTCTTTGAAAAAATAAACAACACTGATAAACCTTTAACCAAACTCAACAAGAAATAAAGAGAAAGGGCCCAAATAAATAAAATCAGAAATGAAAGAGGACAAATAACAACTGACACCATAGGAATAAAAAGGATTTTAAGAGAATATTGTGAACAGTTATATGCCAACAAAGGGGACAACCTGAATGAAATGAATAAATTCCTAAAAACATACAATCTTCCAAAAACAAATCAGGAAGAATCAGAGAATCTAAATAGACAGATGATACCTAGTGAAATTGAAGCACTAATCAGAAAACTCCCAACGTAAAAAGCCCCAGACCAGATGGCTTCACAGGTGAATTTTACCAAACATTCCAAGAAGATCTAACATCTCTGATTCTCAAACTATTTTATAAAATTCAAGAGGAGGGAAGGCTCCCAAACTTATTTTATGAGGCCAGCATTATCCTAATTCCAAAACCAGATAAAGACACTACAAAGAAAAAAATTATAGACCAATAGCACTGATGAACATAGATGCTAAAATCCTCAACAAAACATTAGTAAACCAAATCAGCAATACATCAGAAAGACCATAAATCATGATCAAATGGGATTTATTCCAGAAATGCAAGGTTGGTACAACATTCACAAGTCAATAAATGTGATTCGCCACATAAACAAAATGAAGAACAACAACCACATGATTATATCAATAGAAGATAAAGTTTTTGATAAAATCCAGCAAAGTGGGAAGAGAGGGAACATACCAAAACATAATAAAGACTGTATATGACAAATCCACTGTCAGCATCATACTAAATTTGTAAAAACTACAAACATTCACCATCCCTGTTGGAAACAAGATAGGAATGTCCACTTTCACCTCTATTATTCAGAGTACCGGAAGCCCTAGCCATACCAATATGACACGAAGAAGAAATAAAAGGCATGCAATTTGGAAAAGAAAAAGTAAAACTGTCTTTATTTGCAGATGACATGATATTGTACATGGAGAACCTCAAAGATTCCACCAAGAGACTACTAGAACTGATAAATGAATTAAGCAAAGTAGCAGTATACAAAGTTAATATTCAGAAATCAGTTGCATTTTTATATGCCAATAAGGAACTAACAGAAAGGGAAATTAATAAAACAACCCCATTCACAATTGCTTCAAAAAGAATGAAACACCTAGGAATAAACCTTATCAAGGATGTAAAAGACCTGTACTCAGAATATTATGACACTGAAGGATGAAATTGAAGAAGATGCAGATAAGTGGAAACACATACTGTTTTCATGGATAGGATGAATTAACATCATTAAAATGTCCATACCACCCAAAACAGTCTATAGGCTCAATGCAATACCTATCAAGATTCCAATAACATATTTCACAGAGCTAGAATAAATATTTCAAAAATTTATATGGAACTACAAAAGGCCCCACATAGCCACAGCAATCTTAAAAAAGAAGAACAAAGTTGAAGGAATCAACTTTGCTACCTAATATCAAACTTGAACTTTGATATGCTACCTAATATCAAACTATACTATAAGTCCACAGTATTCAAAAAAGCTTGGTACTGGCATAAAAACAGACACATTAGTCAATAGAACAGAATAGAAAGCCCAGAAATAAACCCATATTTTTATAGACAATTAATATTTGACAGAGGAAGCAAGCACGTGCAATTGGCTAAAGATAATTTATTCAATAAATGGTGTTGGGAAAGTTGATTGGAAAGGTACATGCAGAAAATGAAACTAGAGCACCTCCTTATACCACACACAAGAATAAATTCAAAATGGATCAAAGACTTAAATATTAGAGCCAAAATCATAAAAATCCCAAAAGAAAACATAGGCAGCAAAATCTCAGACATTGGTTGTAGAAATTTTTTTATTGGATATATCTCTCCAGGCAAGGGAGACAAAAAAAAAATACACAAATGGGACTTCATCAAACTAAAAAGTTTTTGCACAGGAAAGGAGATCATTAACAAAATAAAAAGACAACCCAAAGAGTGGGAAAACATATTCACTGAGACATCTAGTAAGGGGTTAATATCCAAAATTTATAAATACTTACAAAACTCAACACCAAAAGAACACTAAAACCAGATAAACAACTGAATTAAAAAATGAGCAGAGGATCTGAATACACACTTCTCCAAAGAGGACACACAGATGGTCAATAGACATATGAAAAGATACTCAATGTCACTAATCACCGGAGAAATGCAAATAAAAACCACAATGAAATACCATCAGACACTTGTCAGGATGACTATCATTAATAAATCAACAAACAAATTCTGGCGAGGACATGGAGAAAGGGGAACACTTTTGCACTATTGGTGGGAATACAGACTGGTGCAGCCACTGTGGAAAGCACTATGGAGATAACTCAAAAAATTAAAAATGGATCTACCTTTTGACCCAGCAATCCCACTTCTAGAAATATATCCGAAGGAACCCTAAAAACTAATTCAAAAGAACGTAACTTCCCCTATGTTCATTGTGGCATTATTTATAATTGCCAAAATATGGAAGCAGCCTAAGTGTCCATCAATAGATGAGTGAATAAAACCATTATGGGACATTTACACAGTAGAATTCTACTCAGCTGTAAAAAGGAAGAAAATTTTACCCTTTGCTACAGCATGGACAGACCTGGAGAACATTATGCTAAGTGAAATAAGCCAGTCAGAGACAGGTATATACCAAAAAATTTCACTTGTGTGGAATCTAATGAACTGAACTAACAAAAGATAGGCAGACTCATAGATGGAGAAGAGATGACAGCTGGAGAAGTATGTGTGCGGCAGAGTAGGGGGTAGAGGGATTGAGCAAAAAGAAAAAAGAACCCATGGACATGGACAATAGTGTGGTTATTGCTGGGGGTACAGTGGTATAAGGGGAGTAAATGGTAATGGAAAATATTATAATAAAGATAAAACAATAACAAGAACAAAACATATATAAAACCTAGACTTTTTCATAGCTGACTTTCCAACAAGTACCAAGTAGATAGATATTTTGTAGATATTTTGAGACCAGGACCACCTGTTTCATGAACAGTTTGGCTTTTAACATTAATGGCTCACTCAGACTCAGTAGTCATGAGAGTATAGATAAAAAGCCATGTCTTTCTAAGGTAATCACAGAATTAACAAAAGTACCTTGACTATGAGTGCCAGTACCATAAATGTACCCAACTTCTGACTAGCAAGCTGGGTGTGGAGCAAAAGTGTAAGAGAATGACTGTTATTCTGCCAAGTTGATGATTTTGCCACAAGACTGGAACTGCCAGGACACCTTTGAGAATCCCCTAAATTACTACTAGGGTAGCAATGCAGCTTCAACACAAAAATTGCTTCAAGGCCGAGGAAGTGAAAGTGAAAAACTTACATCTCCATGCTTCATATAAAAATAACTGGGTGACATAACCAGAGAGAACACTTCACTAGGAAGTTTATCTTTAAAAATGTTTCTCCTTTCTAACCCTCTTTTTTATTGAATAAAGAAAACCAAGTAATATTAAACTTAAGATTACCATATTTTGCCATATATAATGTGCACTATTTTTGCCCAAATTTTTATGGAAAAAATAGGAGGTGTATTATACATGGGTAGTGCCTGAAATACCTTGAATCCATTCTTGTGTTTTATAATTATTTGTTATATAAAATTTCTTGTACCATAATTTGTTAAAAAATAAATGCTAAAATTTCAGCATAATACAAAAACAAGTATCTAAATTTAAATAAATAAATAATCAAATTAAAATTAAAATTAATTTTTTTCCTTTGGGCTTTGCAAAAATGGGTGCACATTATATATGGCAAAATATGCTGATTTATTCAAAGACCTAAAAAACTCCACAGAAAGCTGCCTCGCGTAGAATTATTCTTTGAAGCTAGAAGTTTTTAAAATGTAGACATGGAAATATATCTTCAATCAGCTTCATTTTTGTCACTGTCTTCTACAAAGAAGAAACCAATGATATGGTTCTATGCACTGATATATAATCCCACCAAAATGCTGTCTCTCATCAGAAATTATTCTGAAAATTTAATTAAGAACATATATATTAACTTGAGAAATTTTTTTGAGCATCTTTTACATGGTAACTTTTCTAAGCACAAGGTGAAACTTTCCAGGGGTTATGAAGACAAATATAAAGTTACTTTCTGTTTTTTTCTTACATTATTGGAATTCCAACCGATTATCTTTTGTTAATAATATATGAGGGTCAGCTAGTGAGAGAAACAGTTAAGAGCTAAAAAGAGTGAGTTCCTACATTGTAAATACTTGGCACCCTCTTGGTAGAGAGTCTCATCAAAGTAAATTCAGCTGACCTGACTTTAACAACTTTTTAAATAAAATCACCATGTTTTATATTTGAATTAAATGCACATATTTTACTTTTTTTTTTTTTTACTTACCACTACTGCTTATATCCCACTTCATTCCTTTGATTCACTTTTCCTCTTGCTGGAATCCATTCTCTTATAGTTCTCTCAGAAGGAATCTGTAAGAAGTAAATTATATTAGATTTTGTCCAAAACTTTATTTATACTTACTCTTGAATGATAATATTGTTCTGTATAGACCCTTAGGTTATGACTCCTTTTCCTTCCGTATTAATGACTTTATTCTACTGCCTTGTAGTATCAACGTTAGGGAGAAATACTCAGCGCAATTGCTGGTACTTTGTAAGAAATCTGTAAAATAAATACTAATTAGATTCTCTCATTCTGTAATTCTTGCCCTGCACAAAGGAATGTGGCTAAGGAAGCACATGGGGGACTAAACACTAGGCCCATGGGAACTCACTCAAGTCATAAAATTGAAGGACAGCATCTGTCAGAGGGCACTGATATATACATATGGCACAAAAATGTCATGTAGGGTGGTGGTCTCACTATACTGTATGCAAGATTTTTATTTCTCGTATTTACCACTTCAGTCATTATCTGTCTGAGGGTCTGTGTCTTCCTTTAATTCCAAAGATATGCTCTCATTTCTTCAAATCTAGCCTCTTTTCAATTGTCATATATATATATATATGTATATATATACATATATATATTTATATACATAAAAGTATGTGATATATATGTCACATATTTAAGACACATATGAGACATATGTTGGAACTTTTCAATCTATTTCCTGATTCAGGTCTAACTTTACTTTTTAAACTCTTAGTGTTTTCTTCTAGGTCTTCTAATTTATTAATTATGTCTTTAGTATGTCCATCTATTAATTAAAAAATAACCATCATTTTTAATTCCAGAATTTCTGATTGGTTCTTCTTTGTTTTTCCTGTTCTGGAAAACATCTGTCTATGTATGTTTCATGATTTCTTTTTCTGGTTTTATGAATGATACTTTTCTTTTGCTTAAAGTGCTTAGTGATATAGCCTCTAGGTACTTTAAATAAATATTTTAAAATATTTTGTCAAGTACTTTTATGTCAAGGATATTGAAAAAGGTGGCCAATAAATCAATTAACAATGGTATTTTAATCATAGGTTTTAAACATACATTTCCAATGTATTATATCCTGAACCTGGAGGTACTCCAAATTATTTCATAGGTTTGATTTGTAAGGTTAACAGTATTCCAAAGTGAATGAACTATTTTGCATTCCAACCAGCAATGAATGAGAGTTCCTTCTGTCACATCTTTTCCAGGTTTTGTTTGGTACTGTCAGGTTCTGGATTTTGGCTATTATAATAGGTTTGTAGTGGTATCTTTTTTTTTTAACTTTTTTTTTTTAATTTATCTTTAGAGGGGAAGGGGGGAAGGAGAGAGAGAGAGGAACATCAATGTATGGTTGCCTTTCTTGCGTCCCCTGCTGGGAACTGGCCTGCAGGGAACCGGCCTGCAACCCAAGCATGTGCCCTGACTGGGAATCAAACCGCGATCGTGTGGTTCGCAGGCCTGCGCTCAATCCACTGAGCTATACCAGCCAGGGCTTGTAGTGGTATCTTATTGTTGTTTTAATTTACATTTCCCTGATCATGTACAATGTGCAGCATCTTGTCACATGCTTGTCATTTGTCTAATCTTCTTTGGAGGGGGCGTCTATTATGGTTTTTGGTTCATTTTTTAATCATATTGGTTGTTTGCTTATTGCTGTGTTTTAAGAGTTCTTTGTAAATTTTGGATGATAGCCATTTATCAGATATGTCTTTACAAATATTTTTTCCCAGTCTATGGCTTATCTTTCCATTCTCTTGAGTGTGTAGAAAATAAATTTTCCAGAGCAGAAATTTTAACTTCTTTAAATTACAGCTTATCAATTCTTTCTTTATAGATTGTGCCTTTGGTGTTATATTTTAAAAGTCATAGCCAAAATCAAGGTCATCTAAATTTTATTCTATGTTATCTTCTAGGAATTGTGTATTTCTGCATTTTTTATTTAGGTCTGTGACCTATTTTGAATTAATTTTTGTTAAAAGTGTAAAGGATGTACTTAGATTCAATTTTTTTGCATGCGGATGTCCAGTTGTTCTGGTACCATTTGTTGAAAAGACTCTCATATTCATTATATTCTTTCACCAATATCATACTGTCTTGATTACTACAGCTTTACAGTAAGTCTTCTTTTTTAGATTTTATTTATTTATCTTTAGAGGGGAAGCGAAGGAGAGAGGGAGAGAAATATCAATGTATGGTTGCCTCTCATGTGTTCCCTGCTGGGAACTGGTCTGCAACCCAGGCATGTACCCTGACTGGGAATCGAACCGTGATCCTTTGGTGCGCAGGCCCACACTCAATCCACTGAGCTACACCAGCCAGAGCAGCTTTACAGTAAGTCTTGAAGAAGGGCAGGTTAGTCCTCTGTTCTTTAATATTGTGTTGGCTGTTCTGAATCTTTGTCATTTGATATAAACTTTATATTAAGTTTTTCAATATCCACAAAATAACTAGCTTGGATTTTGATTGGGTGCATTGAGTCTGTAGATCAAGATGAGAAAAACTGACCTCTTGATAATATTGAGCCTTTTTTTCATGTAATATATGGACTATATTAACATTTATGCTTTGATTTCTTACACTAGAGTTCTGTAGTTTTCTTATATTACTTGTACATATTTTGTTTTATCTAGGTATTTTGATGGGTGCTAATATACACAACATTTGATTTTTAATTTCAAATTCCACTTGTTCATTGATAGTATATAGGAGAGCAATTTACGTTTATATATTAACCTTGTATCCTGAAACCTTGTTGTAATTGCTTATTAGTTTCGGGAGCTTTTTGGTCAGCTCTTTTGAGTTTTCTACATATATAATTGCATCATCTGTGAACAGAGTTTTATTTCTCTTTTACCATTCTGTATGCATTTTATTTCCTTTTCTTTTCCTATTGCATTAGTTGGGACTTCCAACAGTGACAGGAGACATTGATTCCTTGTTCTTGATCTCAGTGGGGAAGCCATCAGTTTCTCACCATTAAGGATGAAGTAGGTTTGCTGTAGATTTTTGTAGATATTATTTGTCAAACTGATGGAATTTCTAATTCTAGTTTACTGAGAGCTTTAGCATGAATCAAGTTTTATCAACTTCTTTTTCTGCATCTGTAGATACCATTTCAATCATTTCAATTTTAAAAATCTGAATGATGCTGAGAACCTTTTACACAGAACCTCAGATGATCCAGATTCACATGGTCCTAAGACCACACTTAGAGATGCTCTGTCCGAGGAAGTCCACACATACTGGTTTTAGGGACACTGAGATCCACCAACCCAAGTTTTCCCAAAGTGTTCTAAACGGAATCAGATAGACTGAACATCCATAACTGTCATTTATGACAGAGCCCTGTGTGTCGTCAATTACCTTCTATGACAGATGAAACCAAATACCAAATAAAGTTCATTTTCCTTTTTCAGACCTGGTTTTCATTTTTTCACATGCTGTTTATCTTTCAAACCATTTCCCTTTTCTTGATATACTAATGTCATACTAAAGAGATAAGTGGGAAGTTATTGGTTAAAAAATAAGTGAGTCACTAAATTAAGAACATTTGAAAACCATAGCCAGAGAGTAGAATCCAGCTGAAGTAACTTCATTAGATCATACTTAATGTTCTTTTTAATACAATAACTGAGTTCTCTGTTACAATTTAAAACAACCAATAATGAATTATTATGTATACCTTAAACTAATATGTCAATTAGTTTGTCAATTAGTTTGTTATATGTCAATTATACCACAATTTTAAAAAAAAGAATGAAGTGCTACATTCATGTCTGAGTATAGCTTCAATAGCAGGCTAGTTAATAAAAATGCTTCCTATTCTAGGAGGTAGAGCCCTAAAACTTGTTTATATCATAGTCTTATCCTAGGTAATTAAAATTGCTGAAAAATGATTAAAAAATTTTGGCCCAGACAGAAAACTTACAAGGCAAATTTACATCTACTTTTTCACGAAAAGACGCAAAAAGAGCTTCTAAAATATGAAAGCTATGGGTGACTTTCAGGTGACGACAAGATAACAATCCATTATTCTCATCTTATCACTTCCGAGGCTCCAAATCCAGGAACTGATTGAGGCAGAAACACCTGGTAGAAATTTCAATGTGAAGAGAGAGCAGCTCAAGGAGAGAATGCAAAGAGAGATCTGATTTGTAATAATTTTGTGTCTTAGGTTCTAATCTAATTATTGATTTAACTGTAGTGACTGCAGGACTATTTTTCAAAGCCTGGAGACGAGATGATTCCTTCCTGCTTTAGAGTTTTAGTACATAATCATGAGGGACAGGGCTTAGTGTACTGAGCATAAAGAATATGTTTCTCAATGAAGGAAAATAGCTCTTTTCTTGTCTAGTTCACAGATTGGCTTGGCCAGAGTGAAGGGACTTTTGATTAAGATGTGATAAAAAAAAAGATGTGATAACAAGATGAGAGGGAAACACAGTCTGTGGCTGTTACTGTTTTACTCTACTTGGGTGTTAAGTAGGTGAAAACCAGGATGAAAGGAGTATTTTAGGAGGGCTGTCTGGCCATGTGGCGGATGCACCGGAATCAAGAAAAGGAGGCTACAATACCATAAAGGAGCCACTACCCCAGTGCTGGTGAGCTGTGAGGGTCTGGAAGGCTGAGGGAGAGTGATGATGGGAAGGAAGGAACTATTTGAGAGAAGTAGTAAAATGACCTTAGAAACTAACCCTGGAAGAAAGGGGATAGTCTTAATTTAAGATCTCTTCATACATGAGAGTTTGTGTATTTGGAGCTGATAGCTGAAATCACAGAAACGGCTATCCTGATTAAGCAAGTTAGCAAATATATTAAGAATGTTCTGCTTTCAGTTTGGATATATGTACTATTTCAGAGTTGTCTACTTTGTAAAAGTAAAGACAAAAAAAATAAAATACAATTAAAGAAGGAAACAAATGCAGCTAACTAGCATTTATGAGAACTATGGCAATTTTTATGAACTTTGGTCTTGAAATTGTTCCTTGAATGGAACTGTCAAAAAACGGTTACAGTGGGAAACTACTATGCAGTGCCGGTTAAAGGAATAACAATCCTACTTTTGAAAAAATAACTGGATAAATTTGTTCTTCTCACAACCTCCATTTTCTAATTATAGTAGAAAGCAGATGGTTTTGAAAAGAAATGACTTAGGTAATTTTTAAAAGCCTGTAAGTATTATCCCTTGTAGTTTATGATATATTACTGAATGAAGTTAAGATATGGACATTTTAAATTAGGTATAAAATATTGGTAAAGATGTATTGTTAGTAAAGGAGAATCTCTCCTTGAATTATATGTACTTCTCCACTTAATTCAGATTTAAATAAGTCCCCATTGGTCCATTTTGGGGTGTTTCCTTCCAAAAAATATTCTGAAAAGTCTTTATTCTAGTGCTACGTTCTGCTTAATATTCTATATACATTGGGGATGATTCTATTATTTTGCTTTCCTCTACCACCTACAGTGACCAAGGCTCATTTCTTTTCATTCACACTTCTATTCTTTTTTATAGGTTATTTAATACTGCATAATAAAACAATTAGACCACAACTCAGTGCTCTCTAAGCTGCATGGGAAGGATCCAAAAAATACAAAATGAAATTAATGTAACAGAAAAATAGCTGTGCAGCATACAAAGAAATCAGATTACTGATAAATACTTTAGTACCATTAGGATCCACTGTCAAGTCATTCAGCAAACTTAATATCCTCATTGTCTTCCTTACTCAGTGATTTTAACCAGACCATTCTGAAATATATTTTAAAATATGGTTTTATTTTATTTTTTTAAATATATTTTATTAATTATGCCATTACAGTTGTTCTATTCCCCCCCCGTTCCCCTGCACCCTGCATACCCCTCCCCCACCATTCCCCCCTTTAGTTCATGACCATGTGTTTCAAGTGCTTTAGATTCTATATTTCCCATACTACTCTTGCCCTCCCCCATCTATTTTCTACCTACCATTTATGCTACTTATTTACATTAAACTCACAGTTATTAACCACCACATGTAAAAGAAAATATGGTTTTAAAAGTTAGAACTTCAAGTTTAAATATAAGTCCTATTAGCACTTTCTGTTGCACAACTAAAGGTTAATCATTTTTACCTACACATAAGAATGAGTCCTGCCAGAGCATAGGAGTAAACTATTGAATTAGAAAAAACAAAAGTAGAATCTTCCCATGCCTTCACCTCCATTTAAGCTTGCTTCTTCCTCCTAGTTCACAGCTGAATGAATAGATGCTGTCTCCTCATTATCAGACTATTCAGCACATTGTTTTCAAAGGGAGTCTTTTATGCAAAAATGGCTTGAAGTGATCTCTTCTCCACTGGGTTTTGAAAATTATATTAATAAGAACACATCACGTTATGTTGTGGTAACAAATAAACCCTGAAGTCTCAGAGGACTGACACAACAAAATGTATCTTTCTCATTCTACATGCCTAAAACTGGTAGGCCCAGAACTCTGCTCCACAAAGTCACTCAGGCTTTTGGAGGGTCCACTAGAATGTGATACTGCCATTAAAAAAAAAGGAACTATAGGGTATGTTGTGGCAAAGGAGGTAGAACACGAATGCTCACCCTCATTTTCACTGCTATTAACAAGGGAGTCTAGGAGACTTAGGCAAGGAAAAGGGAGAGGATGGCCATGGGATGGGGGGTGGGATGGACAAAGGAGGGCAAAGGGGGAAAATTGGGACAACTGTAACAGAATAACAATAAAATGAATTAATTAAAAAAGATCTATCTTTACATCCTGAAGTTACCTCTCCTAGGAAGCAGTACTGTAAGCTCAAAAGATCACACTTGGAGGCAAGAGACCTGATTGATTTTGGACAAGTCACTTACTTTTTCTGGGTCTTTATGGGCAAAATGAGGAATTTAGATGAGATTGTGGGAAGAGGAACAGTAGGATGTGAGAATTGTGAACTATCACACAAGGCCAATGGGTTCAGATTGTGATTTTCATCATGTTGTAAGAGTTGACTTACAATAATAAAGAAACGAGCTCTAACACTGAAACAGAATTAGACACTAAATCCAAAGGGCCCCTGAAACTTCAAACTCTCCCTTCTCTGTTGTCTGCTGCTCTTGAGCATCTTCTGCCCAGCAAAATGTCCTTAAATAGTGGGACAAACATATAATGGCTTTCCTTTCTGGTTAAGTTGTAATTCCTCTGTTAAACAAGGATGCTTCCACAGTTTGGACCCAATTAGAGTGCTCACAAAATAAAATAGAAAAGGTGGATAATGCCACTTTCTTATAATTTTTTAATACCAAATAAGACATCTAATAAAACCAGGACTCTTAATTTTTTCCAGTGGAAATTGAGTATCATAAAATAGCAAGAACTAACTCACAATGACAAGATGATTTTCTAGCAGTCGGAATAAAAAGGAAAGTGGTCTCCATTACACTATTTCTCTTCATAAGGCTTCCTCTCCCCACAGACATGCCTGCTGACATTACATGGATATGGAAAAGATATTAAAAATGATGGGAATTGATAGGAGAGACCTGAAAAACTGTTTTAATTTGAGGATTTATAAAATATTTAGGAACACCTCTTTCTTTGATGCATAATAGTCTGATCTCATGATAGGGGCAAAGCCCTGTGTCCAATTAAATCAATTCTATCATGCAAATAATTTCTCCCTTAATTTGAATTATACCAGGACCACAGGTCCCATGACTACTAGAGGAAAATATCATTGATAAGTTATTATAATTACAACAAAAACTGTGTCTGAACTGGAGGGTAATACTTTAGCTTCAGTCTTAAATTCACATAAGAATCAGAGGCCAATGTCAGGTTTGGCCTGAAATTTAATGCCATGTAGCCAGGCATTAAACAAGCAAACCAAAGATGTGATGGTTTGCCTGAATAAGGTTCCGAATTTTGTCCCTATACTGCTGCCTGCAGAAGCTCACAGCAGTACATCAGTGTTATACAGGAACCAGAGCGTATTCAGTGTTATTTTTATCTATGATTTTTATTAGTCTCAAACGCAACACAAATCTCAATGAAACCACCTGTGTTCATGAAATTGCTAAGAAATGGCAGCTATAGATCCTACAGAGAAGAAAGTATTGATTGAATATACCTTCTACAATTCCATTTCATGTTATCAATACTGAAATGATCTCCTTATAAAAATAAATAATCAAAATAAACCAAAAGTGGGAGAAGAAAGAGAAGGAAGCAAAAAACTATTTTATTTCAAAATCTTAAAAAGGTAGAGGAGGAGGAGCAGGGCTTTGGGAATTAGGGAACAGAGCTGTGCAGACTCTCTCCCAAGGAAGAAAAAACAATTTAACTGGTGCTGCTTATAAAAGACAATAATTAATTATTCATACTTTATGGAATTTGCTCTAAATGTTCTACAGCATATGGAGAAATATTCATTCAAGAAAATTTACTAAATCTCAGTAAAAAGAGTGAGAGCCTGTGGCATTTGGGCTTCATCCTAGTCCATTGCACCCATTCCTTGGCTCCTTGGCAGCTCTACCCCAAGCCTGGACAGCCAAGAAGACAGAAACTCTCTCTACCTTCAGCTCTCAGTATAAAGCCACGATTCCACCCCAGGAGAAGTAGGCTTCTGGAGTTTCTCATCTGCAAGCTCCATACAGAAGCAGCTCTATTCCAGGCAAGTGAGGCCAACAGACTGGGTCTGTATTCCCCACTGAACTGCCGCTTGTAGTGCAGAAGCTCTATTCCAGGTGCTATAGGCTGAACACACTGGAGTCCTGATGGCCTCTGCCCTGACTCACTCAGGGGATGGAAGTTCCATACTTAAATGGACAAGGTAGGAAAAAGCAAAACTCACAGAACTGAAGAGAAAAAATTGGCAATTCAACAATGAGAGTTGGAGATTTTAATCCCCCACTTGATTTAACGGGTAGAACAACCTGGCAGAAGATTAACAAGGAAATAGGACATTTGAACAACTCTATAACCAATTAGAACTGACAATCTTTCTAGAACACTCCACTAAACAAAAGAATACATATTCTTTCCAAAGATGCAACACAGAATATTCTCCATGCTATACAAATGCTGAGCCATAAAACAAACATCTATAAGTTTAAAATAATGGAAGTAATAGAATGTATGTTTCCAGACCACATAGGAATTAAATTAGATATCAGTAACTGAAGGAAGTGTCGGAAATTGACAAATATCTGGAAATTAAATACACTAATCAGCAATTGGTCAAAAAATAAATCTCAAGGGACCTGAGAAAATATTTTCAAAACATAACAATGTTTGTGGGATGCAGTTAAATTGGTGCTCAGAGTGACATTTCTATCTGTAAATGCATGTATTAACAAAGAAGGAAGATCTCAATGGACAGCCTCATGTTCCATCTTAAGAAACTAGAAAAATAAGAGCAACTAAACACAAGTACAAGGAAGAAACTAATAAAAATTAGAGCAAAATAAATGAAATAAATATACAATAGAGAACATTAATAAAAACTGAAAAATGGTTCTTTGAAAATACTGACAAAATTGACAAAACTTTTGCTAGAATGATAAGCAAAAATCAAGAATAGGCACACACTATCAAAATCAGGAACAATACCAGTACATCACCAGTGTGGTACCAATGCTACAATCCTGATCATTTATAGCATTTATTTGTCAGCTACTATTATTTTTAGAAAGCTATGGTGCTCTGGTCCTTTGTAGTAAAAGTAAGCTTTCATCTCTCCTAACCTTTTGGAACAAACTGAAAAATCTAAGTAAATTAGAATGCTGGAGATATAGGCACAGGAAATATAAAGTGGACACTATGATCCAGTGGAAAAATACTGGACTAAGAGCAATTAGACTATATCTAAGAACTCACTCTATCATTATCAAGGTGCATATTCTTTATCAAGTTATCTCACTTTCCTAGGACTTAATACTTTCATTGAAAAAGAATGAATGCTAAAAATCAATGCCCTAACTTCTATTTGCAGAATCTAGAGGGAAGAACAAGACAAACTCAAAATAAATAGAAGGAAGAAAATATCACAGATTGGAAAACATCAATAAAATGAAAAACTAGCAAACGAAAAAGTTAAAAAACCTAAAGAAGAGAGTTCTGGCTAAGATGGAGGCATAGGTATAAACACTTCACTTCCTCACATAACCAAGGGATAACTACTAACTTAGAAACAAAAACCAACCAGAATTGCCAGAAAATCAAACTGCAAACAACCCAGCAAATTGGGTTGTTCCACCCTGGTGAAACCTAAGGCCCCACCCCTTACACCATAACAGGCACACCCAAGGAAATATGGCTCAAATGAAAGAGCAGATCAAAACTCCAGGAAAAGAACTAAGTAAAAAGGAGATAGACAACGTATCAGATGCAGAGTTCAAAACACTGGTAATCAAGGTGCTCACGGAAATAATTGAGTTTGGCCACAAAATGAGGAAGAAATGAAGGCTAACAAAGTGAAATAAAAGAAAATATACAGGGAACCAACAGTGAAGGGAAGGAAATTCGGACTCAAATAAAAACAATTTGGAACAAAAAAAAAGGAATAAAAATCCAACCAAAACAGAATGAAGAAACAAGAATCCAAGAAACTGAAGAGAGGCTGGGAAATCTCTGGGACGACTTTAAACATTCCAACATTCATATCATAAGGGTACCAGAAGGAGAAGAGGAAGGGCAAGAAATTGAAAACTTACTTGAACAAACAATGAAGAAAATTTTTCCCAGTCTGGTGAAGGAATTCGATATGCAAGTCCACGATGCTCAGAGAGTCCCAAAGAAGATGGATTCCCAGAAGAAACACACCAAGACACATCATAATTAAGTTACCCAAGATTACAGATAAGGACAGAATCTTCAAAGCAGTAAGAAAAAAGGAGACAGTTACCTACAAAGAAGTTTCCATAAGACTATCAGCTGATTTCTAAAAAAAAACTTTGCAGGCAAGAAGGAATTGGAAAAAAGTATTTGAAGTCATGAAAGGCAAGGACCTACATCCAAAATTATTCAGCAAAGCTCTCATTTAGAATGAAAGGGCAAATAAAGTGCTTCCCAGATAAGGTCAAGTTAAAGGAGTTCATCATCACCAAGCCCTTATTTTACGAAATGTTAAAGGGACTTACCTAAGAAAAAAAGGAGGATCACAGATATGAACAGTAAAATGACAACAAACTCACAACTATCAACAACTGAAACTAAAAAACAAAAACAAAAACTAAGCAAACAACTAGAACAGAAACAGAATCACAGAAATGGAGATCACATGGAGGGTTATCAGTGGGAAGGTAGAGAGGGGAGAATGAGGGAAAAGGTACAGGGAATAAGAAACATTAATGGTAGGTACAAAACAGACAGGCAGCATTAAGAATAGTATAGGAAATGTAGAAGCCAAGGAACTTGTATGTACCATCCATGGACATGAACTAAAGGGGGGGAATGCAGGTGGAAGGGGTAGTACAGGGATGAGGAAAATAAAGGGGAGGAATGGGACAACTGTAATAACATAATCAATAAAATACATTTTAAAAGTAAAATAAGAATAAAATCACCTAATTAGTCTGATCAAGAAAAAAAAGAAAACACAAATTACCAAAACAGTACTGAAAGTGGAGTTGTAACTACAGATCCTACAGAAATAAAAGGATAATAAGAAAATGTTATGCCCTAGCTGGTGTAGCTCAGTGGATTGAGCACGGGCCTGTGAATCAAAGGATCGCGGTTGGATTCCCAGTCAGGACACATGCCTGGGTTGCAGGCCAGTTCCCAGCAGGGGACTCATGAGAGGCAACCATATGTTGATATTTCTCTTCCTCTCTCCTTCCCATCCCCTCTAAAAATAAATAAATAAAATATTTTTTAATGTTATGAACAATTTTATACAACAAATTGAACACTTAGATGAAATAGAAAAAATATTTTAAAAACTGGCAAAAGATGAAGAAAAACTATGAATATTTTTATATCAATCAAAAGTTTAATTCAGAGTTTAAAACTTATCCTAAGAAAATTCCATGCCAGGATAGTTTTACTAAAATTTTTGTCTCCAATATTTAAGGAAGGAATACTAGTCTTATACAAATTTTCATAAAACAGAGAACACATTTCAAACTTATTTGTGTAGGCAGCACAATCTTGACCTTAAAAAGTGATAGATATTTTGAAAAGGAAACCATGGATCAATAATACCCACGAGCTTAGGAAAAAATTAAAGATATTAAGTCAATTCAATTTAGCCATATATAAAAAGGATAATATATCATAATCAAGCGAAGTACACTCCAGAAATCTCAGATTGAAATAACTCTTAAAAATAAATCCAAGTGATTTGTTTTATGAATATTATAAAGAAAATGTTATAAACAATTCAATAGAAGAATAAAAATGTTTCCACAGATTAATGATTAAAAATAAAATACTCTCAGGAAAACAGAAAAAGAAGAGACATTCTTATTCTGAATAAGAGCATCTACAAAAAACCCACAGCCAATATTCTATTTAATGGTCAAATATTAATGCTTTCCTCCTAAGTTATGAAACAGGGTAATTAGTGCCCACTCTCAAAGCTTTCTTTCATTCAACATTGTACTAAAAAAGAAATAGGTAAGAAAAGGGGATAAAACACATAATTGGAAAAAAATTAATAGTCACTACATGAAGATGCTTAATTGTTTACATAGAAAATCCTATAGAATTTAAAAACAATGACTAGAAGTTAGTAAGTGAATTGAGTGAGATAGAGAGATACAAGGCTAATATAAAAACAGTTGTGTTATTATATAACAGCAGTTAACAATTGGAAATAAGATTAGAAAACTATTTTTCTTACAATTGATCAAAAACAAAATATTTGGGAAAAAGTTTAAAAGAGGAAATTAAAATCCTCTATACTTAAACTACAAAATATTCCTGGAGGAAACTTTACAAAAACTTAATAAATAAACATAATGTTTATGAAATAGAAGGCTCAGTATTTTTAAGACATAATTTCTTCTCTACAGAGTCAATGCAGTTCCCTGATAACTTGCAGTCATTGTGAAAAAGAGATGAATCTAAATTTTGTAGAGAGATCTAAAAAACCATGTATTCATAGAAATATTTCAAAAGAAGAATAAAGTTAAAAAAAGAGTTATACTACCTGATTTCTTTTTTTAAAAGATGTTATTTTATTTTTTAGAGAGGGGAAGGGAGAGAGTAAGAGAGGGAGAGAAACATCACTGTGTGGTTGCCTCACACACACACCCTACTGGGGACCTGGCCAGCCACCCAGGCATGTGTCCTAGTAAGGGAATAGAACCAGTGACCCTTTGATTCACAGGCCAGCACTCAACCACTGAGCCACACCATCAGGGCCTACCTGATTTCTATACTATGCTACAGGCTTACTATAAAACTAGAGTAATAAAACAGGTTGATAGAATTAAACTACATCAACAGCATGAAATAGAAAAACCATTAGTAAACCTATATTTCAAAGATCATCTGATGTTTAATAATGATGCCAAAGTAATTCAATGGGGAAAGTGTTTTTTCAATAAAAGGTCCTGGAATTAATGTATATCAATATTTTTTAGAAGAACCTCAGTCCTTACCCCACACCACACAGAAACAAGTAAAATTAATTTGCGGTGGATCATAGACTTAAACATAAAAGCCAAAACTATAAAGGTTTTGGGAGAAAATATAGAAGAGTATCTTTGAATTTCAGAATTCTCAAATAGAATGCAGAACAAAATGATCATAAAAGAAAAATTGATAAACTGTCAAAGTTAAAATTTTTTGCTCAACAAATGAAATCATTAAGAAATAAGTACAAATACAGGGGGAAAATAAATGCACAAAGGACTGCTATCTAGAATACCAAAGAACTCTTATAACTTATAAATAAAAAATAATTTAACAAAAAAGGGCAAATTATTTGAGAATACTTCACAAGGGAAGATAGATGAATAGCCAATAGACACATTAAAGATTACTCAGTATCTAGTCATTAGTAAAATGTGAATTAAAACACTGGACAATACCAATACCTACAAAGTAGAATAGCTAAAATTAAAAGTTCACAAAACCAAATGTTGGCAAGCAAGTAATAGATTACCTGAAAGTTCCTTGCAAATGATACAATGCCTTTCAAAATGTTGGCAGCTTCTGAGAAACTACAGTTACTAAAACTAGAATCCAAATTTCCAAAAGAAAAATAAAATTAGAATGAAAAAAAAAAGCCCATTCTATGACTAAGCAACTTCAGTAATGGGTATTTAGCCAAGAGAAAAGAAAACACATATCTACAAAAAGACTTGCATAAAAGCATCCACAGCAAATTTATTCATAGAACCAAATACTAGAAATGGCCAAGCTGTCCATTAATAAGATAATGGATAAACTTTATCCATTAATAAAGTATACTCAGCAATAAAAAAGATAAAATATTACCATTGACCATAACATGGGTGGATCCTGAGAGTATCATGCTAAGTAAAATAAGTCATATTAACAAGGTAAGAATCATATTATTTCACTCATATGTGACATATAAAACAAAAAACAATAAATGCACAAACACAACAAATAAACTCATAGACACAGACATCAGTATGATGGTCACCAGAGGGTAAAGGGGGGTCAAACATCTGATGATGAAAGGTGACTAGACTGTGAGTAGTGAACTTACAATGGAATATATAAATATCATATTATAAAGTTGTATGCCTGAAATTTGTATTACGTTAACTGATGTTACCCCATAAATGTCACTTTAAAAGTATGTTTTACATAGTTTCTTTTGTTACTTCATTGTAATATTATAGTTTTAACATCATGTCTACATAAAAATAATGAGATAATTGCTTTTATTTTCATATGACATATTTGTGTACATAAATAATCCTAAGAAATCTACAAATATATATAATTAAAGACTAAATGTGGGAAAGCCAAGGAATATAAGGTCAATATACAACAACATATTTTCATGTTAGCAATAGACAATCAGAAAATGAAATAAGAAATCCATCCCATTTACAACATAAAAACATAAAATACCTAAAAATAAATTTGGCACTCATGCATACTTCTGCATATTGCTAGAAAAATTAAAGACAACCAATAAACAAAGAAATATTTCATGTTCATAGCTTAATAGATCCAGTGCCACTCCTCTCAATCAATATCTCAGCAGACACTTTTTATAGAAATTAACCAGCCAATTCAAGATAGATATATTGGGTTGTCCAAAATGTTTGTTTGGATTTTTTCCATAAAATGGCCCTAGTAGCACTCAGTTGTCTTTAACCTCATTTGAAAACATTTTTTTAGATTGTATTTTGACAGTTGTCATATCAAAGTGCACTTTAAAAAATTATCAAAATTGGTGAACTTTTGTGTAGTCATTTTAATATTGAAGATGGAAGAAAATAGATGACATTTTTGGCATATTATGCTCTATTACTTCAAGAAAGGTAAAAACAAAACTGAAATGCAAAAAAAAAAAAAGAGATTTGTGCAGTGTATGGAAGAGATGCTCTGATTAATTGAATGTATCAAAAGTGACTTGTGAAGTCTCATGCTGGAGATTTCTTGCTGGACTGTGCTTGATGGTTGGGTAGACCACTGAAGTTCATATCAATCACACTGAAACACTGAGAACAATCAACATTATACCATGCAGGAGATAGCTGACACACTCGAACTGTCCAAATCAATAAAGTTATTGGTGAAAGTGAGAAATGTGTCTTTTACTTCACAAAAAAACTAAAAAGAGTTTTTGTCAACCCAATAGAAATGCAAAAGATATAAAACTTTTAAAACAATCTTTTTAAAAAAGCTAGAGGACTTACACAGCCCAAATTCAAGACTTTCTATAAAGCCATAAGCAATCAATAAATTGGCTATTCATAAAATAAGTGACAAAAGAGAGTACAGAAATACATGCAGACTTACACAGTAAATTGATTTTCCACAAAAGTACCAAAGCAAAATCCTTTCATCAAGAGCTGTAGAAACTGGATGTACATATGAAAAAAATTAATCTTGATCCTTACCTTATACTGTACAAAATATTGATTCATGGTATAAAATAGACTTGAATGAAAAAAACTATAAAGCCTTTAGAAAAAAAACATAGGAGAATGTCATCCTGAACTAGGAGTAGACAAGATTTCTCAAGGTACAGAAAGTATTAATTATAAAAGACTAGTTATAAGTTATGTTTCATCAAATTAAAAGTTGATATAAAGATGATATTAAGAAAGTGGATATGGTGTGTAGGGGACCGGTTTGTCTTGGCCTGGCAAATGTGACTCAGGTCTGTATGGAAAACCTACAGAAGCGAAGTGGTGGGCAGGAGCCAGACCTTGAACCTGAGTTTTCCCGTGGGAATCAGGCCTAAAAAATGCACACAGACTGTTATGGCTTGCTCTTCATAAAACTCCATCACCCTAGTCTAAAACAACAAATGTGTATTGTCTATCTTCAAGGTAAGATAGACAATAGTTTATACAGGCTCCATCCAAAGCCTATATAAACTTTCCCAAGGACAGAGCTAATCAGCTCGTTGCCATCCCCCTTTGCATGTTATTTTCATTTCCTTGATTATACCTAAAATGTAGACAATAATATTCTATGTAATAGATAATAAATCTTTCTCTGATGTAAGACCTGAGGAAAACAATAAAAGTTTGTCTAGGCAAGGGTCAAGGCGCTCTCCTCTTAAGAGAGTGGCCGAGGCACCATAGACACTCTCCCCTCGAGAAAGTAGCCATGCTGTTCCCTTCTCCACAGGATTGCTGTCGCCTGTGCACTTATTCTCGTCATCAGCCACAACAGGTGGACTCTGCTGGCCAGAGTCCACCACAATGGTGAATTTACTTATCAAAATAGTACAGCTAAGATCTGTTCATGACTATGTTAGTAAATTTTACTTCCAAAAGACCCATTTAATGAACATAATAAATGGGGAAACTTAAATAATTAAAAGGCATTGCTATAACAAAATTGACTCAGAGAGCTCTTCTTCACTAGCCTTTCCCCTTTTCCAGCTGGAGTTTTCAAGGTCAACCTGTTAAATCAAGTAGTACTTATTTATGGGGTGATTTGCTCTTGTTTGTGGATGTATCTCCTTATCCAACATTCTTGAACAGCTCTCATTTCTCTACCTCATTTATATAATACAGAGAGTATGAGAGGAGAGGGGGAGAGAAAGAGAGAAAGGGAGGGAGGAAGAATTCTAACAATTACCATTAGAATATTTACTTAATTTCTTCAAGGAAATACAAAATATTAGCTTCCTTTCTTGCTTGATATACAAGGTCAGTCCAGAAACTATGCAGCCATGTACTATGCAAGATACAGCCATTTACTGATAAGGGACAAGAAACTTTGTACATAGGATAATGACACTTCAATCCCCTTCAAAGTGGCCCCTGGGGACTTCACACAGTTCTCCCGGTGTCTTTAGCAGCTGCATCATGATGCTCCTTCTGTTCTGGTAGCAGAAGCTACAGAGAACAAATTGTGCCAGGACACGTTTGGTGTCAAGATTCTGGGTCAAAACCTTGGACACAGTAGTTGTGGAATCCCCGGATCAGGTTCTGGTTTTCCCCCTGTCAGTTGCCGATTGTCTTTGATTGTGGCCTGTATGTATCCAGCATTCTCAGGTGTTCTGCTTGTTGCAGGCCTTTCAGAATGTGGATCACTTTCAACAGATTCTTGACCATCTATGAAGTGTTCCTGTGACATTTTTTATTTGCACCACACTTATTGATCATCCCTGAAAGCCTTCTGAATCATCCAAATAGTTTCTGCAGAGGAATGTTCAAGCTTAATACAAAATCTGATGCAGATTTGTTGCTCTGCTAGCTCAGTCATTTTGAATTCAATGACCACACAGTACACACACTCACTCAATGGCGTCTACCACCCCCACGGACTAGTACAGTGTGAAGTCATCATTGTTCACACATGTGCATTCCAGTTCACTCTCCTTGGCTGCCAGGTTGCACTGATGTTGCACAAACCATTCTTGTTACTTTAACAATGGCTGGACTTGTTCCTAACAGACTTTTTATATTAACATCTTCAAAATTTTTTAAGTTCATTCTTTTCTGCACTGATTAAAAATTCTTTAAATGTAATATTTTCTATTATTTTTAGTCATGTCATGTCACGGTTCAAACACAGCATCTGGATAATCACATGTTTTAAGTATAATAGTATTGCGCCTGTCATGTCGGTTAAATTGAAGACAGGAAAAGATTATATACAAGTTTTAGCCTCTTTAATAAATGTCAAGTGTGGGAAGCTAATTTTTAATCTAGAAAAAATACTTACTTGTTCCTCTTTAATTATGTAGTAGTTATAGTTCAACATTAATTACAGAACACAAAGAAATATAGTTAATGCAAAGGTTTTCATCATCTATGAAAAGCAAAACCCAAAAACTGGTCATTAAAATTTGCTGTAAATTAACTTTTAACCACAGTAAAATGATAGTTCCAATTATATTTTTGTATTAATTTTAGTCTTATAATTATCATATTTATCACAATTTAATGATTCATATGTTCCTTCATAATGGGGAAATACATTTCCATTACTACCTTTTTCATTAAGATTCTGGCATATATTTAGAATTTACAGCAAACTCTTTGAAAAAAAAAAAGAAATTTCTTCACTATTATCTGAGAAATCATTCTTTTTAGTAGTGATTTGTTTTTTCTCTTCTGTTTGGCAATTTTTTCAAAGGATTTATTTGTGTCAAATTTATTTAAACTCCATTAAAATTTTGACATTAACCATAACTGATGAATATAGTGATTTCGAGCAAAATATTTTCCAATTTGATACAAAATGATCCAAATTATCCAAAGAGAATGCAATAGAAAGGTTTTTTTCCCTACCACTTTACACTCACATTTGGGCAGAGACAAACCACCTCTCTGCTTCAGCAACGATGGCCCAGAGAGCTTCCGGGTGGCCCCTGCCCGCACACAAAGCACCCTGCTGTCACTGCTTAGGCTTTTAAGAGTGCAAAGCTTTGAACTGCTTATTTAGTGTGCTTATAAATACTTTATGTTGATTTTCTACTATCACATTCTGTTCATTAAGTTCTGATGATTGTTATAAAGAAAAGTGAATAACATTTACGCTGTGCAACAAGTTAACGCGCTCTCCTGATCATTCACATCTGGGCGCATGTGTAGCTGGCAAACCAGGACACGAAATGCCGCCACTTAGAAACGGCTGGGACTCCATTCCCTGCTCCAGTCGATAAGGCCGTAATAATTCTGTGCACTGTCAGATGGGCACTACATCTCCCAGGGTGACCGCTTTGTAAGTTACAGAAATAGTTACTCACTGGGTTGCACACCTGAAACTAATATACTATTATACATGAACTGGAACTAAAAAATAAAAAATCATTTTAAAAACACCATCTGTGAGGCATTAACCTTAGAGGCTGGAAACAGCACAAATGCCAGAGAACATTCCTGTACAGACTCTGAAAGGCAACAAAACTTCAAACCTGGTATTTCTCCTAGTCAAAACTCCAGTAATATTTTATTTATGAATGAGTATTAATAAAGATAGATTCAGATGCAAGTACTCTGTTTTCTTCACAGATTTGTCCTTTCAAGCATTGAAGGAGCCTTTCTTTATACATGCATATAAATACTGTCAGACTATCCACTGGTATTAATACAGTAGCAGCCTATAAACAGCATCTTTACATGAAACTTAGCTTTTAGTTTAAAAATAGCTAGAATAAAATGTTGATGTTTTTTTATTAAAATAATACATGCACTTGTTTCAATACAAATCCCCCAAATTTGGAGTGTATGTAGGCTTATCTATAAAGATAGAAGTAAGGGATTTAGGGGGAATATACTTATTAGGACAGTAAATACTGTCTGAAATGTATTGCCAGCTGTAACTGTGACAGTAAGGGAATAAACTAAGTCTTACATACAATAAAATTTCCTTTCTTGTACAAAATGAGACGTGGTAGGAGTGACCGACTGAAGTTTGGTGAGGAGAAGATCATGAGCTCACACTGAGACTGAAGGGGGAAAAGCATCCCTGCTAGCCTGGGAGAGGGGAACATCACAACAGAGATGGGCTTGTCAGTGCAAACTGTTTTACCGCTTCTTAATCAGCATTTAATTTGCATTCCATTTTGTTTTCTTGTATTTGTCCAGAGTGTACATCCTGGTCCACTGACAATCTGCTTTGACCTACAGAAGTCACCTTCAAGTTTCTTAAAAATATATTTAGTAGCTTAAAGGAAAGGGTGGAACTTTGGGTTAATGAAAAAGAACAAATATGATAGGTTGCAACTGTTTCTTATGTTTTATTTCTCTAAATATTTTGGATTCCTCAAAGGTAAAATACACGTTTTATATTTCTTTGCACAGTCTCTATCCCATTGTGAAAAGGTGATATTTGATTTTTAAAGTGTTTAATAAAGTAAAAAAATTAAAAACTGTGCTCTGACTGAGCCTTATTTTAATGTGCAAACGCTCTACTCTGAGGAAATGGGTGGGGCTTGCTGCAGGCATGGTGACTGGTCTGGGAGGCGGAAAGGAGCCAAGGAAGCCTCCAGGGGAGAATGTCTGGCATTTTCATTTAGAAGATTAAACAATGTCTAAAAATGGACAGGGCCGATTCCCAAGGTGAAGAAAGTATAGTACAGTGAAAAGTGCATGCGCAGTTTCCCAACGTACTGGCTCTGTGACGTTAGGCTACTGATTAATCTCCTTTGAGCCTCTGTTTTTTAAACGGACATAATATTCTCTGAAACCTTCCTGGGGAGGAAGAGAGGTGGTAAACAGAGTAAAGCACTTAGTAGGCGTCCAATGAATGAGAGCTATACTATTTTTGGTGCCAACTTAGGAGTTCTTGTGTAGTGCCCTTTTGTACTGTACAAAAGATGGTCTGTGTGACCATATCTTATGGCCACTGTGTTGCTAGGTCACATCTTCAGGTTCTAAAAATGGTAGCTTCTGTCTTGGGCATAGTCTTGTTCTCTTCTCCCTCTTTCCTGTATCATTCTGGGGGAAGCAAGCTCCCAAGTATGATTAGCCCTGTGAAGGAGCATATCACAACATTTGACCAACAGCAAGGAACACAGGCATGCCAGCATTCAGAAAGAGTGAATCTTCCTCCACCATCAACCCACTCCCCCTTAGCTGTCATCTGCTCTCTATCTCTGAGTCTGTCTCTATTTTTCTTGTCAGTACAGTTTGTTCGTTAGATTCCACATATGAGTGAAATCATATGGCATTTGTCTTTTCCTGGCTGGCTTATTTCATTTGGCGTTTTGTTCTCCAGGTCCATCCATGCTGTGGTAAATGGTAAAATTTTTCTTTTTCTTTTTCTTTCTTTCTTTTTTTTTTGCTAAGTGGTATTCCATTGGGTAAATGGTCTATTATTGCTTTATCTACTCATTTACTGATAGTCACTTTGGTTGCTTCCATATCTTGGTGATTGTAAACAATGCTGAAATAAAAATAGGGGTGCTTATGTTTTGAATCAGTGTTTTGAGTTTCTTTGGATGTACTCCCAGAAGTGGGGTCTTTGGGTTAGAAGGCAGATCCATTTTTAATTTTTTGAGGTATCTCCATACTACTTTCCACAATGGCTACACCAGTCTGTATTCCTACCAATAGTGGAAAAAGTTTTCCTTTTCTCCACATCCTTGCCAGCACTTGTTGTTTGCTGATTTATTCATGATAGCCATTTTGACAGGTGTGAGATGGTCTCTCATTGTGATTTTTACTTGCATTTCTCTGATGATTAGTGATGTTGAGTATCTTTTCATAGGTCTATTGGACATGTTTATGTCTTCCTTGGAGAAGTGTATATTCAGGTCTTTTGCCCATTTTTTAATTGGATTGTTTGTTTTGGTATTGAGTTTTGTAAGTTCTTTATAAATTTTGGATATTAACCCTTTATTGGATGTATCAGCAAATGTCTTCTCCCGTTCTGTAGGTTGTCTTTTTATTTTGTTGATGGTTAAAAGGACGCATGGACATGGATAACAGGGGAGTGATTGTTGGAGGGCAGGTATAAGGAGGATAAATGGTAATGAGAAAAAATACAATAAAAAACAAGAAGAGTGAATTTACACACAGACTCTCCAGCTCCAGCCAACAGCTTAACTAAAACCTTTTGAGAGAACCTGAGCCAGAACCAATGGGTTAAACCACGTACAGTTCTCTGATCCTAGAAACTGTGAGATAATGTTTATTGTTTTTAATTGCCATGTTTGTGCACAATTTGTTACATAGCAATGGGTAATCAATACCGTTCCTTAACTCTATGTTCTACCAGGTGAATTCTCTCTTGGAATAATCTCAACAAGCCTACAGATGCCAATGTCTTTGCATTCAGTTTCCAAGGGCTAAACCATTTCCATACTCCCTCTTAAACTATTACCAGAATTAGAGGACACAGAAGGTCATAGAAAAGAAACAGAAAAGATAATTCACTTGCCAAGTAGTTCTGGTATTAACTCAGAAAATACGTCAACCCAGAACATCAAAGTGCAACCTAAATTTAATACTGCCACATGATGTGACCTCCTTAACAAAATGACAAATGAAACCCTAACTCCATGACTAATCTACATTTTAGAGTGAGGTAAAATGCAATGGGAAATTAACTGCTGTATTCTTGAGACTGTGGAAAGGAAGCACTTCATGTCAAAAGAACAGTGCTACAGAAGTTTAAGAGGAGCCCCACTAAAAGACTAAATGAATGGGAGTGGCAAGGCTGTGCATCTGAGAGGGGTTGCCAGGGAAATAAACAGATCAGGCTTTGGAGAAAAAAGAGGTGATCGTACCTAGAATTTTTCATCTAGAGTTTCTGATCATCTTCTAACAACTTTGAAAATATCCTACTTCCGCAGAATGGACTATCTTTAACAAGTCTGACTGCATACAGTTCCTCCTGAAATGTAGCATGATTACATAGCTGTGCTGTGTCTGAATTCATTTATCTTCAGCTGGACACATTCTACCACCAGATGAAGCAAATCAGACCAAAGTGGAAAGCAATGGCCGGATGACAAGTAGTTTATGGGACTGCCATTTGGTCCCTTCCATCTATTTATTATCATTTTTAACTTATTGGAAAAGCTGAGCTTCTGTATTATTCAGAGAACGCATAGCTAAAGAAGTTTGTATATTTCTCACTTAAATGCTGATGAAAATATAAGAAATATTTTGCTGATCTATTTCAGTGTAGATATTATGTTCATTTTCTTCCTTCATGGAAGGAAATGAGGAGTGAATAAAAAGAATACAGAGGAGCCATATTTAAGGTTAGGTTGATTGCCTTTCACAACTGTACGAGAAATGCTGCCATGCATTACAATGGAAAGGCAGTTTAAGTTTAAGGTGGACTTATGTAAAATGCACAGATTTGGGGCTTGATTCATAACACTCTTTTTTCCTTCTTTTCTTTTCAATGTGAAGCAGGCTATTAAAAATTTTTCACATCTCTCTACCCACCTCTGAAAGTCTCACTGAATAAGTGGTGTACCATTATTAAGAATACTGAGTGAAGGTCTAAGAAGTAGTGAAATTCTGTGCTGATTTGTAAACTTTTATCTTATAAATCATCTGTTCGGTAGATAAAGTTAAAACTGTCCTTAGAAAACACTCACCAGCTCTGCATAAAAGACTTATTCATTCCATTGCCTACAAACACCTAGCTTCTCAAATGCTCTCTGGACCAGTTTAACTTCTTACTGGTTCTCTCATTAGCTAATGTGTGAAATGAAAGAAACCTTTGACGTATGTTAATTTTATATTTAAATGAGAATCATGATTAATGACTAATAGCTTCTAGTAATAATAATAGCATTGCCTTTTTATAAGTGTATCATCAAAAGGAATTCCATTCTTCTCATCATGTGTGAAATGTTTTTCCATGTTATTTAGAAGGCAAAGTATTTGAGGACCACTGGCCCATGAGCAAAATGTTTGATAAACTAAACTTATGTGTTTAACCTCGCAAAGTCTTTCAAGCCCTGGCAAAAGCAAGCTCAACATTTATTTCATAATTTTCTTTGACATGAATGGATGACAAATTATTTCCAAATGAACAAGTAATTAAAGAATTAAATGCAAAATAAATTAGAACCAGACATAGTGTTATTACTTTGCCTACAGTGGTTCTCAATTTGGGGAAATTTTACCTCCTAGGGGACATCTGGCAATGTCTGATGACAGGTTTGTTTGCCATGACGGATAGGGGAGGGTGTTACTGGCACCCTGTGGTATGAGGCCAGGAATGCTGCTAAAAATTCTATATCGCACAAGACAGGCATAAGAACCATGAGCTGGATAATTCTTAACCTGCTCAAAATGGTAATAGTAATCAGGTTGAGGAATAATGGTCTGTATTAGCAAAGCAAAGTCAGTTGAGGAATTATCAAGCAAAAACAAGGGGAAGACAATTACAGATTAAATGTAATCTCCCCAGTAAAAATATGGATGAGTATATTATATTAGTCTAAGAAATAATAGAATTGCAATTACCTTTGAAACTCATTTTGTTTTGGGGTAATATAACTTGTGATTCATTTCAGAATTGACATAGAACATTAAGAATAGCAAATTCTTTTCATTGTTCACAATAACTTTGGCAAAATGGCAGATTATAAGCAATTCAGCTCAACTACAATTGCCACTAGTTTTATGGGCTATGTTAACACTCAAAATAAATGAAATAGTATTTCATAGATTTAATTTCATTTTGGTCTTTTACTACATAAATTTCATGGTATCTATTTTTCCCCTGGAAAATATGTGCCCTTGAGTATACCTATACATTATGTCTCCTTTCATCATTCACTATTGGAATTGAAAAATTATTTCCTCTACAGAACTAAAGCTAATTTTTACCAGGGTTTTCATGGTAAAAAAGAATCCTATCAGGCTTTTCTCTCTGAGAATACCAACAAAATTCTCATCTTCTCAAAAGCTATGCAGACCCCCATTATATCCCACTGTGAGCCATATTTGCTTTTGTACATACACCTGACATTTTAAGAATCTTTTGAGGTATTCATGAGCACATTATTCTTCAGAGGAAACAATAATCTCTATGTCTAGAATTGTACAGTTGAATGTGGAAGAGACCCCAAATCTACAGTAGTTATGGGCAGAAACAGACCCCTCACTCCCAGGATGGAACTTTGCGATACACAAAAGTGTCAGGGTTTTAAAGTTTCCTTATTTGTTAGAAGAACAGTAAAGTAAGAATTGCCCATAATCTTAAAGAGAAAATAATTGTTAATATGACAATGTTAATCATTTCAGGTCATTTTAGAAAAACACTTCCACAACCACAGCTTATAACTACCTCTCTCCAAACATGCCCAAGTTGATTTTACATGCTGAGAAGAAAAGCAAAAGCCCCGAGCAGTAAATAGGATTAGATGTTAGAAGTGAAGCAGTGTTAGAGGGAGGTGAGGATTTTAATTCTTTCCTGAAGTGAGGATACAGCAAGGCTCATGTAGCCCATTGAAGAGGCTTTGATTTCATATACTGAGGGCTCAAATGGTAACTTTCCATGCCCTGCCTGGCCTTGCCTTGGACAGAGAAACCAGTTCATTTAACTGATGTTTGGCAGGTTTTAGAGCACCCAAAAGCATCCCAAGGATGAAATATTGTACATTTATCCATGACTGGAGGAAGTAGGCCTTTTGGAAATAATCATGAATTAAATTTCATGAAATGCTGTTTCATTGTAAAGGGAAATAGACAAATTCATCTCCAAGGGCATGCCAGACAGAGGTTTTCCATTGCATTTGAGAAAACACAGATTGCCTGACTGCAGCTGAAATCTTTGAAATACATATCAAAGCACATGCAATACAAAATGAATTCTTCCAGTCTTCTCGGATAAAGGACATTCCATTTCAGGCAAAGGTCAGTTCAGAAGTGAAGTATGAAATACTATAAAACATACACTGTATAAAGTTAAAATGAGACAGTGAACAGGCCAATTCCTGTATCTACTTCAATTGGCTCTTGTCTAGACAGTTCTGAACTCTACAGGGCAGCCATTACACATCTGTTGTGGATCTGTTTGTGTCACTGCTTGGTGAGAAAATAAACTTTTTGCACGAGGCTAGTCTTCTGAAACATTATGTGTGCGTTGTTTTCTAAGGTAGCACACAGTTCCCATCAGAGTTCCCGTATCTTATAAAGCTGTGACAACCACTAATAGGTTATATCAGGGCATAAAATTTGCTACTGTTCTTGGGTTTTCTAAAATATGTTTCTCTTCAACATTTTTTTCAATTTTTTTTGTTTTAAGCCACTTGAAGAGATTAAGAATCATATATAAGTTGTAAGAAACATTTTATTAAAAAAGAAAATTGGGCCCATAGACATAGGAAAGGATGTTCAACATCACTGGCCATCAATTGCATCACTTGCATCAGTGTGACGAAAATTAAAACCACAATGACATACCACCTGACACCACCTCACACCAGTCAGAAACAAATCAACAAACGGCAAGTGCTGGCGAGGTTGTAGAGAAAAGGGAACCCTAGTGCACTGCTGGTGGAAGTACAGACTTCTACAGCCACTGTGGAAAACAGTAGGGAATTTCCTCAAAAGCCTAAAAATGGAACTGCTTTTTGACCCAGCAATTCCACTGTTAGAATTATTCCCTAAGAATCCTGAAACACTCATTCAAAAGAACCCATGAACCCCAATGTCCATAGTAGCATTCCATTTACAATAGCCAAGTGCTGAAAACAGCCTAAGTGCTCATTAATAAATGAGTGGATCAAAAAACTGTGGTACAGTTACACAATGGGATACTACACAGCAGAGCGAAGGGACTCCTACCTTTCACAAAAGCATGGATAGAACTGGAGAGCATTACGCTAAGTGAAATATGCCAGGTAGCGAAAGACTAATACCATATGATCTCACTTATAACAGGAACCTAATGAACAGAACAAACAAGTAGGCAAAATAGAACCAGAGGCCTGGAAACAAGGAACAAATTGACAGGGACCAGAAGGGGGGGAGGGGAATAACGGGGGAGAGAAGAGAAAGGGACTAGTTAAAGAATAAGTATAAATGACCCATGGGCCAGGATAACAGGGTGGATACTGACTGTGGTGGGGTGGGGAGAGCAAGTGGGAGCAACAGGGGAAAATTGGAACAACTGTAATAGAACAATAAACAAATAAATAATAAATAAAAAACCAAACAAGTTCTAAAATGAAACAAAAGAAATTTGGGGAAAATGCACCCATTTAGAATTTATTTGTGAAAACTAGATATATAAAGGCTCTTTCCTTATACTACTTTGTCATAGAGACATTTCAGAAGCATTAAATAAAGCCATTATTTCATAATTACGTTCTTTTTGAATTCACCATCCCATTGCCAGTAACACTGATGATTTTCTTAGACATTTTTGAATTTGTACTTTTAGGCATTGTCCCTCATAGATAACAAAGAATAATTTAATAAAAATATTCTATAACATTTTGAAGCACTCATCAGCCACACAAGGTAAAGCATTAGTGCGTGAAGGTAATACACGTACAATCACTGGGTAATCTCTCTTCTGGGAAGGAGATCATGTTTCCATTGGGATCCTTCAAAGTTACTTTTTTGAATTTCTGGCATATTAAATACCAGTTCTTGAAAATCAGCATGTTATAACTTCAGAGCCCAGTCAATGCAAAATCTGAAGACCGTCATACAAAACAAGGCCTGTATTCAAGGGTTTTCCAACTTGTGATCCCACCTAAAGGTCCTGGAGATGTTTCTGCACATGTTCTCTAAAAGAATGCACGTGTTCTTAATTGTGGCAATGTTTGTAATAGGAAAGATTGGGAATAATTTCAATGATAATAAATAGAAGAATGCTTAACAGATGTTACAATATACTAGAAAAGTCCTTGAAAATGGCCATGTAAAAATCCAAGTTTAAGTTGTATATACCAACATGGAAAAATTGTAACATACAATAAAATGAAATAACTAAATGAAACAATGTACACACATATACACCATTATTATATGTATATAGAGAGAGCTATGTATGAGTCACCCCTTTGTATTTTTCCCAGTTGAAAGCTTCCATTCCAGGGTTATAACTTTCCCACACACTGTATTTCTCCTATGTCAAGGGGTCAGGGTCATTCTCTAATTCTTAAGAACCCATGAACATTCTAGCGATAAATAAAACAGAGGTAAGAGAGTATAGCCTACTCTTTCTCTTCTATAAAAATCAGTGTAACTTTTGGCTTTTATGCATAGATATTGGTTATTGAGAAAATTCAGAATTAACATATGTTGGTAGGTGATAAGAAGGCTGGGGTGGTTGAAGACTTGGCTTAATAGGCAATAAATACTGTAAGTCTTAAATTTGAAAAACAAGATAAAAGCCCTGGAAATGGAAGTACCTTTGCTACCTCCTTTGTTAATATTTATTAAGTATTTTGCGTGATGCCTTGCCCTTAATAGGCACTAAATAAACATTTGTTGACTTAATGAATGGTGCTGGTAGGTTGCTTTAAGATGTGAATTATTAAGCTGGGATAAAGTGAGGACTGTGCAGAGCTGAGATTCGGCTGGAGAAGCCATTACAATCATCCCTAAGGGCTTCTATGAAGTCTCTGTAAAAGTTCCCCACCCTTGTCAGGCTTAGAACAGGGTGGCATTCTAAGGCCCAGACCAGATTCCATGCTTTTCATCTTTATTGCTTTATACCACAACTACGGTCCCCAATACTACTACCCTACAAATGGAAATGATTATATTGATAAAATATTTCCCCTCCATGATTTAGTTCAGCTTCAGGCTACAAAAATTCAGAGAAGTCACTAAGACATGGCCAGGCAGCCATAAAATGACCTTCCATGGATCAAAGAATACACTTAGAGTCATCCTGTGAGACCTTTACTGAGTAGTCTCCAAGGTACTGAGTCAGAATTAGGGTTTGGGTATCAGGGGGAAATATGATGATGGAGGTAACATGGCTCCTAAAAGAAGCATTTAAGAAAAGCACATTCTGGAATTCCAGAATTTTAGGTAAGTTTCAAATAGAGAGGGAAATCTATAAGGTGGTAATAGTGTATCCCCATATATGTAATGAGAAGAGTAATAAGAACCTAAATGTATGATGATGGATTTGTGTCCTGCCCCCAAGGAGCAGGAGAGGTGAAGGGGAAATTGTGTGAAGCTTTTGAAAGAACTTATTCCTTGAATAGTTTGTAAATCTCATTGATCTCCTTCACTGATTTCCAAAATGATTTAGTCAAAGGAATGATACTAATTTTTCAAAGCAAATGAGAAACAAATTGAAGTACGAAGTTTCTACTACTATTCAGAAGGCATTTCCTGTGGGAGTGTATCAGAAATAAGGGAAATGTAAAAGGCTATTTTTTTTTTGTAATTGATGTTACTTTTAAGTATCTGATGTGATGTGGCCTCCCCGCTAAGGACAAAGCTACTGAAATGCATACCTCCTTCCTAAAAATAGCTTTGCATTATTACTTTTAGATATGATCACTGATGCATATAACATAAGAATATTAAAGAAAAATGAAACATTAGGGACCAGTGGAATATCAGAATTGAAATATAACTTAGTAATCAGAATTAGTAACTTAAAAGTCAGACCATCACATTTCATTCAATTGTTAAATTTGGGTAACAAATATGAATTTGAACATCCCAGTAGGCCAAAACAAAAAGTAAAATAGACTCAGAGCACCCATATGATGAGAATAAATTAATTCACAGGGAAAAAAATACCATGAGATCATGAAGAAATACTTTTTGTGTATTTTCATAAAGAGGACATGAATACAGCCCAAGTAAGATGATTTGTAAGGCTCTGAGCTTCCAATCACACACACACACACACACGCATTTGGGATTTTGGAAAAATGGGAAATATTTTGAGTCTGTATTCTCTGATAAGATATGAGATACAAATATCTAATGTTATCAGTTGAAGGAAGAGCCATAAGTTTTGATTTTCAGCACATAGAAAATGGCATATGGTTGGCATCTTCTTATGAAAAGGTGTTCATACATGTGCAGGAAAATGCACATGTTCTGTTCCATGAGGTGTGGTGCACAGACACCTGCAGAGTGGCCAGGTTGTCCTTTGAAGGAGTTCTGGTCTCCTTGCACGCAGATGAATTAGGCTGAGGACTGCCCACACAGAGCATGGCCAAAATGATGTTAATGTGGAGGAGTTTCAATGTGGCCATTAACCTTTACCACCATTGCCTTAATACATTTTTAATAAAATCCATACCAGATCTCATTTTATGCAAAGTAGCTTCTTGGAGAATTCTTCCAGATGAGTTAGTTATAAAGTGTGTTGCTGGGTGACTGAATGACTTGGCCTGCTCTGCCAGAGTATTGCATGTAAGTTACTTAAGTGATGAAGAATAACTGCCAAACAATGATGCTTTTGGATTAGTATAGTTGATCTCAAGCCAAAATGTTGACATTTATTAAATAACAATCAGCTTTCTACTTAGATAGCTCCTAGTAAATGACAATATGCCATATTTTGCTGGGTATAATGTGCACCCATGTATTTGGCCCAAGCTTTAAAGAAAAAATCTACAGTTTTAAATTTTTTCATTTGATGATAATTTAATATAGTAATTAAATGAAACTAAATATATTAAATCCAGAGAGTTCTGGCCAAGATGGAGGTATAAGTAGAACCCCTTCACTTCCTCACACAACCAAAAGGAGGATAACAACTAATCTAAAAACAATTAACAACCCTAAGTGCCAGAAAATCAAATGGGATGGAGCTCCGACAATGAAGAAACTAAAGAAACAGTCAACCAGACCAGTAGAAAGGAGCTGGGCAGCCAGGTGGGTGCAGCCCAATGGGTGGAGAAGACGAGCGACAAGACAATGGACTGCAAGGTGGGGCCGGCTGAGAGAACCCATGGTAAGGCTGTGGACCCTGAATAGAAACTAAGACTCAGCTGATGGTAGACTACAGCAGGGGTTGCGCAGTGGGAGAAACTCCCAGTCTCACATGAGAGAGTCTGTTGGAAAGTGAGCTAGAGGTAAACAGGGGAGCTGCATATTTTCCTCTCTAGGCCCTCCCCCACAGGCAGCACTGCAGGGCAGCAAGGAGGTTGCTCTGCCCTGGTGAACACCTAAAGCCCCGCCCCCTTACAACTTAACAGGTACACCAAGACAAAGAAATATGGCCCAAATGAAAGAACAGAGCAAAACTCCAGAAAGAGAGCTAAATGATGAAGAGATAGCCAAACTATATGGCGGAAAGTTCAAAGCCCTGGTAATCAAAATGCTCACAGATCTGATTGAGCTTGGTCACAAAATGAAAGAGCAAATGAAAGATACCCAAAGTGAAATAAAGCAAAATATTCAGGGAACCAACAGTCAAGGGATGGAAACCAAAAAGCAAATCAATAATTTGGAACAAAAGGAAGAAATAAACATCCAACAGGAACAGAATGAAGAAACAATAATTTTAAAAAAAATTAAGAGAGGCTTAGGAACCTCTGGGACAACTTTAAACATTCCAACATCTGAATCATAGGGAATCCAGAACAACAACAACAACAGCAAGAAATTAAAAACTTATTTGAAAAAATAATGAAGGGAAACTTCCCCAATCTGGTGAAGAAAATAGACTTCCAGGAAGTCCAGGAAGCCCAGAGAGTCCCAAAAAATTTGGACCCAAAGAGGAACATACCAGGGCACATAATAATTACATTACCCAAGATTAAAGATAAAGAGAGGATCTAATAAGCAGCAAGAGGAAAGGAAAGAGTTACCTACAAAGTAGTACCCATGGGCTATCAGCTGATCTCTCAAGAGAAACCTTGCTGGAAAGAAGTATTTGAATTCATGAAAGATAAGGACCTACATCCAAGGATACTCTGTCCAGCAAAGCTATCATTTACAATGGAAGGGCAGATAAGATCAAGTTAAAGGAGTTCATTGACAGTAAGCCCTTATTACATGAAATGTTAAAAGGACTTATCTAAGAAATTGAAGAAGATCAAAACTATGAACAGTAAAATGACAACAAACTCACAACTATCAACAAATAAACCTAAAAAAAGAAAAACAACAAAAACAAAAGCTAAGCAAACAACTAGAACAGGAACAGAATCAGATAAATGAACATCACATGGAGGGTTTTCAAGGGGGTGGGAGAGAGGAGGGATGGGGGAAAGGTACAGAGAATAAGAAGCATAATTGGTAGGCATAAAATAGATGGGGAGAGGTTAAGAACAGTATAGGAAACAGAACTCAAAGAACTTATATGTATAACCCATGGACCTGAACTAAGGTGAGGGGGATGCTGGAGGGTTAGGGGTTGCAGGACAGAGGGAGGACAAAGGGGGGAATATTGGCACAACTGTATTAGCGTAATCAATAAAATATACTTAAAAAATATATTAAATCCAAAAACATAATTGCATAACATTTTTTAATTCTTGTTCTGTTACAGTTGCCCCCATTTTCCCCATTACTCTCCCCTGCCCTACCCAAAACAATTTTTGTATTTATTTAGATTTAGAATTATTTTTTATTATAAAGAAATTTTAGCATTTATTTTTTAATATATTATTGTGCAAGAAATTTTATGTAACAAATAATTATAAAACACAAGAACAGATACAAGGTAGTTTGGGTAATACCCATGTATAATGCACATCCTCACTTTTCCCTCAAAAATTTGGGCAAAAAAATGCACATTATATATGGCAAAATATGGTAACATACTAAGTGGGGATGATCATCTTTCTATCCACCATAGCAGGAAAGTATTCACCCAAGTAATCTAGAAATACTTCAGGTTATTAAGGTGCAGGTTAATAAGAAGGAGGCCTAAATTCATTCATGCTTCATATTGATTAGAATAATTACCTTATCTCAAACAATTTTGATGACCTTTATCTTCTTTGACATATTAAGTAGTGGATTCTATGAAACATCGGTAACTTGGGATCTATATTAAGCTCCTATAACTTAACTGTGCCAAGAATGTGGGAAAGGAGAACATAGAAGTTCATGTTCAGTATCTCTTTCCACCTCACTTCTTACCAAGAAGGGAAAACATGAAACTGATTGGTCAGATTTGACCCTTATTGGGCCACATGGTGAGCAGGAGAGGTCAGAATGCATTAGAAGATAAAGCACATCAGTAGTTCTTTCAAATTCTTCCTATCTGGACCCAGTTGCAGAGAAGATAAGAGATCCAGAATCTAATCCTCAGTCATGTCCACTCATCTCTCGCACTTGCCTTTTCTTCATCCTTTGCAGTCAAAATGTATTTTCACTCACAGGGAAATTCAGCATTGTTTTTCATACACTCTAGCCTACTCTTTCACTCTAACTTGTTGTGGGCTTAGAGTTTTGTCTGAGAGAGATGAAGAGCCCCTACCCCCATTCTCTGGATTACCCTAGTCTTCCAGTTCACAGGACCGAAGTTTCGGTGAGAACATTTCAATTTGACATTGTTCTATGTATACATGTACACACATATGTGTGTATGTGTGCACATATGTGTGTGTGCATGTGTGTTGGAGTAAGGAGAGGTGGTAGTGGTGTAAGGTCAGAATGCTTGGGCCCACTGGCCAAATATCATTGATATTAAAAATTCACTCTAATTACTTGTTGTAGACCACTCTGCCTGATTTTAGGAATTGTATCTAGACCCCTTGTGGCTAAGGGCGAGAGATGACCTTTGGAATGCCAGCCACAGGAGACAAAGCTTGTCTCTGGTAGCAAATGCTGCCTCAGTTCCTCTCCCTGCCCCCAAAGCTTGATCAGAAGTCAATGATGGGTAAGACCCCTCACAGTGGGGGGGAGGGGACCTAAGCCATACTCTGTCACTTGGGAGGCCTTCATGGAAGGACTTGGGGGGCTGCAACAAAGAGCAATGGACCCTCGCCCCCCGGCTTTGTAAAAGCCCAAGTCCCCATGTTCTCTGGGAGAAGCGCTTCCTGGCTCTAATCCCCTTAAGCCTGAATACCTGCTGGGGAGAGGTGCAGCTCCTTGCCTTGCTAGAGCGTGTCCTGGGGGAAAATCTGGCATCACAAAGACTTCCTGATAAACCTGTGAAATCTGTTCTGCTAAGAGTGCTTTCATTCATATGATAAGGGTCTGACAGGAAATGAGTATGTCTCCCAAAGTTTCTGCAACTCTCTTCCTGACAGACACTGACTCAGATCTCTTTGTAATGTTATCTGCTGTTTGATCCTTGCCGCCCCGTATTCCTGTGTATTACAACCCAATAAAAGGCTATGGGAGAGGGCGCTCCGGCCTTTTTCTCCCCAGAGAAACTGGCCGCTGCTGGCCTTTGTCTCCCCTGAGAAACTGGCCACAGTCCACTCCTCCATCCCCTAAACAGATCTCATCTTGTCTCGGCCATATTTACTCATTCACGCGTGTCTGTGGCACCAGGGGGGCGGGGACTCTCGGAGAAGACACCCCCACAATTACTGACTTTTGGCATAATTTTGACAAATGTGAGGCAGAGACTGGTCTTTGTTACACACCCGACAGAAAGTCACAACGCATCACTGCTGAAGCCGCGCATGGAGTGCTTGGTCAGTAGAATGTTCCTATCCACAGAATGAAATACAAAGAAAAGACAAATAAAAACTGTTCATGTTTGCAAGTTTTCAGTAAGTCCTGCTGAAAGGGAATCTAAAAAACAGCAAGCTGACATAACCAATGCCTTGTCTCCTAGACAAGAATATCCAGACTATTTTGAAGTAGATACTTAAGTATAGGGGACTTGCCCATGATAAAGCTCTGTTAAAGAAAACATGGCATTGGCACAGAGAAAGATGAATAGGTCATTGAAACCAAACAGAGAACTTATAACCAGACTCATGTATGTATGGAACCTCAGAGAGTGTGTGAATGTGACTGTGTGTGTGTGTGGTTTTATAATACTACCTACATTATGTATGTATATTTTTAAAAATTGGTATTATACTCAACAATAAAAAGTTACTTACTAACAATGGATATTTGCAACAACATGAATGAATCTAAAAAATCACTATGGTGAGAGAACCCAAGCAAAAGAGTGCATACTATATGATTCCCTTTATATAAAATTCTATAATATACAGATTAATGAATAATGACAGAAAGAAGGTCAGCAACTACTTGGAATCGGGTAGGCCATGAGATGGACTACAAATGAGCACAAGAAAACTTTTTGGGTTAAATGTTCATTATCTCAATTATGGTAATGGTTTCTCATTGAATATATAAATGTTTAAACCAGCCAACTTGTACATTTTCAATATGTGCAATACATTACACTCTAATTATACCTCAATATTTTTAAATGAAACAAGGTCATAGAGAAGGAGTTCAAAATATAATAAGGGATAATAATAAAATCATAAAATTCTGCCATCAAAAAAGAGATAATAGTTATTCTTAGCTTATTGGCTAAGGTAGGTTACAAAGAATAAGTAGAAATTCTACATCTTAAGTAACAGGAATTACTCTTCTATAACAAGAGAAAAGAAGAATACAATGAGTGTACACAGCAGTAGATCTGTATGTTTGTTAGTTGAAAATAAGGCAGCACTCTCATCTGATCACTTCTACTTGTTCTGAAGTAAATGGCAAGGTTGCTGCTCACCAGTGGGGAGAGCCGAAGAGGAGTTGAAAAAGCAAAAACAACAGAGAACATATTTCAATCCTTACTGCTGTATAACAAATCAAACTTAGTGGCAAAAATAATAACCATTTTATTGTCCTCAAGAATTCTATGTGTCAAGAATTTGGAGGAGGCATAACAAAATGGCTTATTTCTACTCTGAAATGTCTAGGACCCCAGCTAAGAAGATGTGAAGGCAGGAGGTAACTGAATGCATGCAGGTTCACTTTCTCACACGTCTGGAAACTGATAGTGGCTACAGGTTAAAATCTCAGCTAGGGCAGTTAGCTGGAACATCTCCACATATTCTAGGCTTTCAAGGAGTATGTGTGGGCTTCCTCACAACACTGTATCTAATTCTAGATCAGAAGAAAGTCTCTAAGGGAACCCAGTGTAAACAGGATTGTGTTCTATAACCTACTTAAAAGCCACTTCTTTAAGAACATACCTGCCTAGATCCAAAGACAAGAAACAAAACTCACCTTCGTAATGGAAGGAATAACAAATTCACATTGCAAACTGCAAGTGGGATGTTAATGTGGCCATCTTTGGAAAAACACAATTGGCTAAAGAAAGTTTGGGACAGTTGTTTACATTGGTGAGTGTGTGGACTAGAGAAATAGTGCCAGAAAGCATGTCAGACCCAGCTGAGGTTGGTGATATTTAATATATAGAACCATCTTCTCTCTCTGTGCCCTCCTCCGGCCATTCTCAGTTGCTATGGAGCAAACACCAAGAAAGCAAAGAGCAGGCTCATTAGGAGCAAGGGTTTGCCAGATGCAAAAGGCAGAAGAGAAAGAGAGTTTAGGTTATTGGCTAAGAATGTTTGAATCATAGGGTTAAATTGGATAGGAAGGAATTCTTTTTAAATAGAGGATTAATAGATCCTGGGACAATACAGACTACTTATTCTTAATTCTACTTATTCTTAACAATTGGCAAAGTTAACAAGAAAGAAACACATTCGAAAGGATCAGAGCAAGTAGAGAAAGTGGGCCAGAGCACAGAGCCAGAAGCCAGAATACCAGGGTGAGTGTCTGACCTTTACTATTTACTTGCTTTATAAGTTTAAATGTGGTGTACTTTCTGTGACTCAGTTTCCTCACCTGTAAAATGAGACAATAGTACCTTCCTCATGGGATCATTAGGAACATTTAGTTGATTATTATATGTAAGGCACTTAAAACAGTGTGGCTGGCAGCAAATAAGCACTAAATAAGTGCTATTATTATTATTTTTAAAGATTTTATTTATTTATCTTTAGAGGGGAAGGGAAGGATAGAGGGAGAGAAACATCAATGTAGGTTGCCTTTCCTGTGTCCCCTGCTGGGAACTGGCCTGCAGGGAACCGGCCCGCTACCCGGTATGTGCCCTGACTGGGAATTGAACCGCGATTGTCTGGTTCACAGACCCTCGCTCAATCCACTGAGCTACACCAGCCAGGCTGAAGTCTCCTTTTTGAATAAGTGCTATTATTATTTAAAAGGCCCAAATAATCCTTGGCATAAAAAAGTCTTTATTAGATGCTTTATTTAAGTACAGCTTTAACCTTGACTATACAGCTCGTGCTTAACAAAACAAAACAAAAAGAAGAAGCTAGATTATTCACAATTTAGAGGCTCCTTGCATTACTAAACTGAAATATGTAAACCTCAAATGTCACCCACAATCTCAAGAACTCAATTCCAGTCACAATATTCCAGTTTTCATTGTCACATCCTGGCCCTTGCTGTGCTTCATTTTCCTTTGAGGTACTAATATTGCTGCCTAACTTTAATTTGGGAAAATTCCAAGGTTGCTAATTCTATCCCATCCACTTCACCTAAACACACTGTCCAAAATGAGTGTAGTTTCCAATAGTGCAGTCTACCCATCTCAGCATCCACGTGGAAAGGATATGGTTAGTTTAGTTCATCAGTAATTTTTGGATGAGAATGACTCCAGAATTTAGTCTTAATGTTAAAATGGAAACATAAATTTAAATTATTTATGACTGAGGTAAAAAATAGATCGTCTTAATCCAGTTAGAGGCTAAAGCAGTTCTTACTACCATATCATATGAGTACTTCTTATCTTAATTTTAGGTTCACCCTGGTCCCAAGGACATACATTAAAACCAGATTTCCTGACTAATACTGATTCTGGGGCCACTAATTTGTTCTAAATATCTTATAATTGCAAATTGGTTTTATTATGTTACATGTCATAGGAAAGTAATGCCCAGGTATCCTTCTGAATACTTTTGTAATCTTTCCTGTAAGACACAGTGCAATTCACTGGAAATGGCAATGCGCTCATTCTGAGAATTGGGTTCATTGCATGACTTTCAAAATAAGACAGACATCCCCTAACACTGAATAATGAACTGCCTTCTTCTGTCAATATTCTGCATCATGACGGAGATACAGCATACTAAATGGAGGCAGAAAAAAATTGCTAACTGATTTAATTGCAGCAGCAGAATGATGTTGTATCTTCTGACCATTCCATTAATAGCAGCAATTTACTGACCACTTCCCTATGTTAAGTATTTCATAAAGCACTTCATAGGCCTCTTCACCTGTGATCTTCACATATGTATCCTTTAGCCATGCTCACCTGTGTGAATGAGAGAACATACATCCCCTGGCCCCAAGGTACCAGAGGATGTGCTTTAGGACCTGAGAGGGCAAGAGGAAAGACTCCCTAACAGCCTGACTGAAGGGGAGGGGATGGCAAAAGCAGTAAACAGTGAAGTCTACACAAAATGGGCATGAAAATAATGTGCAAAAATACGCCTGAGAGCAAAACATTTCTACTACCAGATGTAGGAAAATCTGATCAATTATTATAATGTATCTAAAGAAACTCTATGACAATCAGAAGAGGTGGTATAGAGATGTTGCCTAAAGGAGCCAGAAAAGTAGAGCTAGAGGGTGCAGCCTGGATTAGGAAACACCTTAGTCAACATGCAACGCAGAAAAACAACTTTTACATGTCTCCAACTATATAATGCTGAGTTACACATTCCACTTGGATGACAGTAATATTTCTCATTGCAAATGAGCAAATTGGCATTTCCACCATTGCTGGAAACACAGGTACTTGCAATATGCTGGCAAAATCAGATATCTGAGGCTATGGGATGGGTAACAAAATCAATGAGGTCCTGTCCTCCATCCAGCCAACTGCCTAGTGCCAGCCACATGCCATTGCACCTTCCTATCTCCCCAGAATTGTAGAATAGCTTCAACCAAACCTCCCCAAAGGAAGGCTATCTTAGAAGATCTAAAAGCCAAATTTTTGTGGTCACTGAAATCTCCTTTGTGGGGGTCCTATTTCCCTGCACATCCCATAATGCTGGTATTTCTCAGTCTCCCCTTTGTTCTTTTTTCTTCTCACTCCTGTCTCCCATCTCATCCCCTTCCATGAGTCAGTGAACCTAGTATCATTCAGGACTCTAAACCAAAACAACAGTACACTCAAGTTGGGGCAGGTCATAAAGGGTTTATCTAAAAAGAAGCTATTCACATACAAGTAGACAGGATGAGGGGAAACTTCCTGTGATAGTGCAGTAAACTGGGGCTAAGGCAAATAAGGAGCTATTACCCCCCCCCAGGCACAAAAGAATTAGGACAGCATATGATAACTGGAACTTTGAGAGGTTATATAGAGAAGGTCACCTTGAGAGACACAGTGACCTTTAACTGAAGGACATGACCATATCTAAGCAATCTCCAAAGGAGGAAGATGGATGCATTGACCGTACTCCTCCACTGACTGCCTTTCAAGGACAGTTGGGAGAATTTCTCCATGAATTTTTCACATCTCTGCATACCTTGAGAGTAGAGGCACTGACTTTCTTTGCTCTGAACTATCTTTTCAAGGACATAGGTATAGCACATAGCCTTGAAACACACGGATAGTGTTCCCCTCCAGACCCAAAGGCAGGCATGCTTACTGTCCATCATAAAAGATTCAGGTTCCCATGCCCTAGTTGGTGCGGCTCAGTGGATTGAGTGCTCGCCTACAAAGCAAAGGGTCACCAGTTTGATTTCTAGTCAGGGCACGTGCCTGGGTTGTGGGCCAGATTTCCAATAGGGGATGCACAAGAGGCAAACACACATGGATGCTGCTCTCTTTCTGTTTCTCCCTCCCTTCTCTTCTCTCTAATAAATAAATAAAATATATTTTTAAAAAGATTCAGGTTTCCAAAGCTCAAGAGTTTTCTCCTGTGCAGGTGTCACCTGGCCTTCCCACATTATTGCCCTGGGACATTAAGGGTTGGGGAACACACACAAGAAAATGCTGATACTCTAGTTATTCTTATTGCTATAAATTATACAGGGCTGGGTTTTGGTGTTTTGTTTTTTTCGTCTCTGACCAGGAGTCCTATGCCTTGTGTTAGCTTCTGTGATGAGCTGACCGTTTGTTTAAAAGAATAGTAAAAACTCAGGCCCTTCACAGTTCTTGACAGGGGTCCCTATTGGCAGAATCTACTCTGAAGTCAGAGGGCAGAAAGACCTGTTGATCAATTCATAGACACAGCCCCCTGGAGTGAGAACAGGGTTGAAAAGGGTGAGAAAGGCATCTGAAAAAGTAAGTGACATATACCTGCTATATCATCTTGCTATTGGCTGTCAAATCTACATTTCTAGGCTTTATTGAGTATAACCTGAACTTCTGACTCATACGTCTAATAACCTACTGGCTGTTCATGAGTGTCTCAAACTCCCAAGGTTTTCAATTCCAGGAAATGACACTACCATCTATCTGTACAGCTGCTTAACCTGTGTTGCTTACTTGAGAGTTTGTTTGGAGGTTCTAGCAGGGGAGCGTAGCTACTCGAATACCCTTAACCAACACCAGTCCTCTCCTCTAGTTGGGAAGGTTGTCCTCTTCGATCAAGCATGCAGCTTCCAGAGGGATACACATGGGTCAGTGAGTGAGGAAGGGGACACCCACCTAGCCAGCCAGGTCAGCCAAACCAACCCTGGCAGTCAATGGGGTGACAGATGTCGCAGCCAGATTGCCCCAACATCCTATTTTTGACTCAGCCTTCCCACTTCCAAAATCTCACCTTGTCAGTACTAAGTTACCTCTAGTCTACTTATTTCTCTTTAACCCCATTATCACCAGCCTCATTCAGGCCAATACAATCTCCCTTTTTGATTACTATATCTTTTTGTAATATTTTTTGCCTCATCCTATCTCCTTGACCTCTCTCAACACTTTATCCACATTGATCTTTTCTCAGTTCCTCCTACTACTTATGCTCCCTCCCATCACATGTCCTTTATACATACTTTCCTCCCTTTCATAAACATGTTTTTCTCTTCTTTGTATGTATAGCTCCTGTTCATTCTTCATATCTCTTATCAAATCTGAAGGTACCTCCCTTGACCCCTCAAGCTAAACGTATGCCATATCTGTCTTCCTCACCACACTATGCTCTCTATGAGAGCAAGAGCCAATTTGTTCTTGTTCATCATGATAGTTCTGGTTCTGAGTAAAATGCCTGCCACAGAGCAGGCTCTCATAGAGATTTGTGAGTAAAATAAAATATGATATGCACAGTCAAGTAAAACACCCTTCAAATATGCCTATAGTGTAGGTACACCCTGGACCAATAAAAATTATATATGTGAATTAATTCACCTACACATACTATTGGATTGGAAGGTTTTAAAAAACTGTTTGGGAACTTGGGCAAAATGAAGAAATTACCAAAGAGTTTTTTTAAGTGTTCATTGTGCTGAAATGAAAATTTACTGCCTACATTCATGACCTTTGTAGAATTTGCTTGAATCCCAAAACATCACTTAAAAAAAAAAGAAAGTGACATTTTCCCTATAGTAACTTGAATCTAAATCAACGTAGCAGAAACAAAATGGTAATTGAAACTATAGCATTTTCATGCTTATTCCAAAGCATTTATTCTCATCCATAACATATGAGATTTGACTTTCTTGTTTTAATATATTTTTATATTTAAGAAGAAATTAATTAGATAAAAACCAGGGGTTAGATCTTCATGTGTAACAACAACATAATTTATCTGTCACTATCTTACTGCTCTGAGAACAAGAACAGCTTAATATCCTCATTCTTACTTATAAAGCTACAGTGTAATATGGCGTGAACACAAATATTAGTATTTTTGTTTCCTCTTTTAATTAAGAAATGGGCTAGAGAGCACATTCATTGTTACATCATATGAAGATGTTTTCCTGACAATCCTACCAATTCCAGAGCCAAATGTATTGGAAATGCATCGCTCCACCCTACTCCAGGCTCTAAGTTCTGTGTTAGCAGGAGCTGAGGTGGTAACTCTAGGACAATATGACCAGCAGTTGAAAAGTTAAAAAAACTTCCATTAACCTTTTTATTTTGAGGAAAAACCTTCCCTATATCATCACATAATCAATTTGATTGGGCTGTTCATTGAACTCATCCTTTTTTTTTTTTTTTTTTTTTTTTCAAAAACTCATCTCACTCTACATTCTTCTTTGTTGCAGCTGAAACTGTTGTCCATAATAAGAACAGATAAGCAGCTCCAAACCCACAACTGGCTTTCCTGACTCTTCTCATCACAACTCCTTTACAGCCCTGGGAAGGGGACCTGGAGCGAAAGCAAAGTGGGTGTTCTCAGGTTCTATTCGTGTTGTCACAAACAGTGGTATTTTTTTCATCTTTCCTTGTGGCTGAATAGTACTCCATTGTATATAAGCCATCAAAAAAAGCTAAGAACCATATGATTTCACTCATACATGGAATATAAAGCTGAAGTTCATAGACACAGACAACTGTATGGTGGTTATCAGTGGGAAGGGGGTTGGGGTGGCACAGGATAAAGGAAGCCAAACATGTAGTACTAGGAGGTGACGTGACTGTGGGTGGTGGGCACGCAATGCAATACACAGACCATGCACCACAGAAATCTACACTTGGAATCTGTATCTTGTCAACCGGTGCCACCCCAATAAAGGTAATTTTTAAAATAATTTTTAAAGGTTTTATTTATTTTTTAGATGGGGGGGGAGAGAGGGAAACATCAATGTGTGGTTGCCTCTTGAGCACCCCCTACTGGAGGCCTGGCCTGCACCCCATGCATGTGCCCCGACCAGGAATTGAACCAGCGACCCTCTGGTTTGCAGGCTGGCACTCAATCCACTGAGCCACACCAGCCAGGGCCCAATAAAGGTAATTTTTTTAAATAAAATAAAATAAAATAAAAAACACATTCGGTGAAAGTAGGGGAATGGGTGATACCTGAGTTTTATCCCTGACCTACAGCCATTTAATCTTTAACTCAGTTTGAAAAATTAAAAAGCAAGTGATAGGATTAACTCCAAGGTCTTTTAAGCCCTGAATTTTTAGTGCCAGAGAGATTTAAAAATCTTTCTTTCTCAATTGTACTCAGATAAAACATATAAACATCATTGTACACCTAAAAATTTAAAACATATAAACATTATTGTACACCTGAAAGTTTCTCATTGATATTTGGCTTTCAAAAATAATGATAACAGTAACTTTTTGCAACAAACTAATCTGTTGAAACCAATAAAAATATTTTTAGTTTTATACTTCTGATAGCCATTACTAAGTACACAGGGGAAAAAGCAAACAAATTCTAATTCTAAAATGTTCACAAACCAACATTAATTTACAGAATCTGAATTATAGGATTAATTTTGTTCTTACTTGAGTAAATTTGCTTGTTGTTATCAAAGTAGGAATTTCTATCTATAAACTAGGTGGTAAAATGTTAGTGCATTCATGCACATGGTGACAAATATTTAAACCAAATTACCCATAGAATCTTTAAGAGGTTAATTATTCTACTTCTAGAGATTATTTTTTTATACTGAAGTGTATTTCTAAGGTAAGTAGTTCAGAGAGAACACATGGGTAAGCAATACCAGAAGACCCCAAAAGCCACAAAGACCTGAGAGAGTATCAGGCACACACAGCACAGAGCTAGTGAGCAGGCTTGAAAATAAGTCTTATTCTGTATGTCAACCTATCTCCAAATTTAGTCTCAGGATCTCTGTACGATTTTAAAAATTCTGAAGGATCCCAAGAATGCCTCTGTCTATAGAGGTTATGTTGATCATTTGCCATTAGAAAAGTCAAAGTAAGGATTCTTTCAAAACTTGCACTTACTAATTTTAAAAGACCAATAAAGTCATTTTATGTTAAAACAAATAATACATTAAAAAAATGATTGTTTTGTAAAACAAGAATGCATTCACTCAGTTGAAATCTATGTTGGTTTGGCTGAAGCATATGAAAAGAAAATCTGGTTCCACCTAGATATATAGTTGGAAAGCAGGAGTATTTTAATTGCTTTTTCATTTAACTGTGGGTATTCTGCATGAATAGTTATATAAAATGATTGAAAACAAAGTTTATAATATATTCTTAGCTTTTTTTAAAAAGCAACTTGTTGACCAATATGTAGAGCAACTGAAAAATACATGTACAGTTGAATATATGAATATGTAGGCATGGCTGTATAAGCATAGGGAAAAGTTCATAAAATAGTAAATATTCTATTATTTAAACTCTATAACATATATCATACATTATTGTATAATAGATTTTATACATTATTTATTACTATTACTGTAATAACTTGTGGGGTTATATGATTCTAAAAAAATGACATGTGAATTTTGGGTATGTTTTCCTTTTTTGCAGTGTGTCTGTGTATGTGTGTGTCTGTGTGTTTTCCAAATTTAAAAAGTGTGCATCAGGGGCTGGAAACCGGAGAGGGATCCAGGCCATTTTCAGACCTTTCCTGAGCAATACATAATGCCAAAAGAAAATGGCAAATTTACAGAGCCCTTAGTAAAAATGGTTTTACTCAAAATTTTATATCTATCAGAAAATGTATTCATATGTGAAAATTCTCAGATAAGCAAAGTACACACAAAAAATGCTATTCATATTCTCTTGAAAAGTACTTTAAGTTATATTCTAGACAGGTGAGAGAGAAAATTCCGAGTTAGTGAAGAATAGAGAGGTTGTTGTGTAAAAGGATCAGTTACTAAACATGTTGTCCTCTATTAAAGTATGTTGTATATTTCCATCTTATTTTTTTAATACTCACCTGAGGATATGTTTTTATTGGTTTTAGAGGAAGAGGAGGGAAGGAAGGGAGGGAGGGAGGGAGGGAGGGAGGGAGGGAGGAATTGAGAACTCGCCCAGATAAGGAATTGAACTCACAACCTAGGAATCAAATCTGCAACCTTTTGGTGTACAGGATGATGCTCCAACCAACTGAGCCACCCAGCTGGGGCTGATGCACATTTCAAGCAACATTACAGCAGCCTAATAACTTAAGCATACAAACTAGATTTTGAAGCAGGCAGAGCTTCTGATGTAGGTTCTAATAAGATTCTTCTGATGTAGGTTTTCTATAGGTTCCAATAAGAACTATAGTACTTATTTCTTTTGCTTTGGGAACTCTCCATAGAGCTAATGTAATTGTCATACAGTGTAACCAGACATCAAATTATAACCCTAAAGAAAAATCTAGAAACATTATATTACCCAAGATTAGAGATAAGGAGAGAATCTTGAAAGCAGCAAGAGAAAAGAAGACAGTTACCTCAAAGGAGTGTCCATAAGACTGTCACCTGATTTCTCAAAAGAAACTTTGCAGGCAAGGGGCTGGAAAGAAGTATCCCAAGGCATGAAAGGCAAGAACCTACATCCAAGATTACTCTATCCATTCACTGTTCATGTTTCTTTAACTTCTTTTTCTTAGATAAGTCCCTTTAACATTTCATATAATAAGGGCTTGGTGATGATGAACTCCTTGAATATAAAAAATTTTAAAAAAAAAGATTACTCTATCCAGCAAAGTTATCATTCAGAATGGAAGGGCAGATAAAATGCTTCCCAGATAATGTCAAGTTAAAGGAGTTCATCATCACCAACCCCTTATTATATGAAATGTCAAAGGGACTTATCTAAGAAAAAGAAGAGGATCAAAAATAAGAACAGTAAAGTGAAAGCAAACTATCAACAACTGAACCTAAAACCAAAATCAAAACCAAAATAAAGCGAACAACTAGAATAAGAAGAGAATCACAGAAATGGAGATCACATGGAGGGTTATCAGTTGTGGGGGGGAGAATGGGGGAAAAGTACAAGGAATAAGAGGCACAATTGGTAGCTAAAAAATAGACAAAAGGAGGTTAAGAATAGTATAGGAAATGGAGATGCCAAAGAACTTGTATGTATGGCCCATGGACATGAACTGGGGGGAGGGGTAGGAGGGCAATGGTAGTGGAAGTAGTGGTGCAGGGTGGAGGAACATAAAGGGGAGAAAATATGGAAGAACTGTAATAGCATAATCAATAAAATATACTTTAAAAGAACAAAAATAAAAATTGGTATCTTCTGACCTGTGTCTCTCATTCCACCTTTGCTTCAGGTCCATCTATATTACTCTTCTCCTCCCTCTCATCCTCTTCCCTCCCTCACAGATGGTCCCATATCCAGAAAAGTGGCTTCACTTGATTCAACCAAGGTTTCTGTGTTTCTTAAACTTTATCATTTAGGTGTGAAAGAACCACTGCTTGAAAGAAAAGAACAAGTGAAAACAGCATTAAAATGAAAAGAGAACCAACTATAAGGGAAAACATATTTGCCAATCATACCTCGGACAAGGGTTTGATCTCCAAAATATATAAAGAACTCACATGACTCCACTCCAGGAAGACAAAAAAACCCAATGAAAAAAATGGGCAAAAGACATTAACAGACACTTCTCCAGAGAGGACACAGAGGGCCCAGAGACCTATGAAAAGATGCTCAGCAACACTAACCATCAGAGAACTGCAAATTGAAACCACAATGAGATACCACTTCACACCAGTCAGAAAGGCCATCATAAACAAATCAACAAACAACAAGTGTTGGAGAGGATGTGGAGAAAAGGGAACTCTAGTGCACTGTTGCTGGGAATGCAGACTGGGGCAGCCACTGTGGAAAACAGTATGGAATTTTCTCAGAAAACTAAACATAAAGCTGCATTGACCCAGCAGTTCCAATGCTGGGATTATGTCCTAAGAACCCTGAAACACCAATTCAAAAAAAACCTATGCACCCCAATGTTCATAGCAGCACAATTTACAATAGCCAAGTAATGGCAGCAATCTAAGAGTCATCATAAGTGCATGGCTAAAAAAAGTATGGTAAATTTACACAATGGAATTCTACGCAACAGGAAGAAAGAAGGAGCTCCTACCCTTTGCAACAGCATGGATCAAACTGGAGAGTATTATGCTAAGTGAAATAAGCCAGATGATGAGGGACAAATATCACATTATCTTCACCTTTAACTGGAATCTAATCAACAAAACAAGCAAGCAAAATACAATCAGAGCCCTTCAAATTAAGAACAATCTGACAGAGGGGAGGCTGGAGGGGATAATGGAGGAAAAAGGATAAGGGTTTTCAGGAACTGTAAAGGGCACATGGACAAAACCAAGGGGGCTAGAGGCAAGGGAGGGAGGTGGGAATGGCTGGGTTGGAGGGAATAGAAGTGGGGGCGGGGTAAATTCTGACAACTGTAATTTAACAACAATAAAATAATTTTTAAAAATAAAATAAAATAAAGATATACATCACAACTTTGGTAACTAAACATAATCTCCACCCAATTGAAAGAGAAGCATATACTACCTTAAGGAAACTATTTTCTGACTCAGTGAAATGGTACAGATGGAATGGCAAGTACTGAATCATATAAATCATTCATTTACTCAAAATATTTATTGAGCACCACTAGAGACCAAAAACAGTACTAGATGCCAGAGATAAGACAGTGAATAAAATAGGCACATGTCCTGCCCTCCAAGAACATAGATCCTTTGTCATATTTTTCATTGATAAAAGAATAAAGACAACAGCTATGCTTTCAGAATATTCTCTTGAGATGTAGAGTACATTAACAACTTTTCTTTAAAGAAAAGACAGCAGAACAGAACATTCACTGAATTCACTGTCAATCTGCTTCCTAGCAATACACTTCAGAGTTTAAAGAGTTGGTCTTAAGTTTTCTTCACATATCTGAAAAATTTCACTACATATTTATAAAGTTAAGTAAAAATTAACATGATAAAAATATAAACTAAACTGAAAGGATTATTGTCATTTTTGACCACTTGGTAAACATTAAAATAGAAGCAATAAGAAATATTAATTTATTTCTCTAGAATTTTGTTCTTTAGAAGATTATACTTAACCTAGTTCCATTTAAAATGTGCTCAAGCTGGTCTGAAGGTTGTGGATTATTGTTAAATGTGTTCTAATGTTTCCATATACCCTTTATAGAAATTGATTTAAAGACAAAAAAACTTTAAAGTATTGTTATCGTAATTACTTCTCCTAGTCCACATCCCCCAATGCTCTTCCCATTTTTATTTCCAGGTAATCAGTATTATTATGTTTCTTCACCACTATTTATCTATGCTATTTTTGCTTAATTTATTGCATCTTTTCTTATAAATCATTTCACCAGCTCCTTATCACTCTTCTTAGATTTTCTGATTTTTCCCTAGATTTCTGGAACTAATGAGGTAGTCATAACTTAAAAGTATGTACCTGCTGTGTTTCTCGAAGCCTTGAATAAGAATTATTACCACCCTGTCCTATGTCAAGACATTTCTATAAATATTTATAAGATAAACTCTTATATGTAGGCTTCATGATACAATACAAAATACGTATTATTTAATCTACTCAGGTCCTTTTTGGAGACTTTCTCACACAAGGTATTTATTTGATTGGTTTCTTTCAAGGCCACACAAGTTAAAATTATGTATCCGGCATCTACTATACACTCTCTTCTGAGAAGTGTGTAACTAAAGGGCCCACACATGCTTAGAAAAGAGGACAGACATGACTGAAGAAGATTGCCATAGAATTTTAAGAAATATTTTCAGCATACAATAATAATCTTGGGAAGGGTTGGCTATAACTTATTTTAAAAAACAATTGTATTACAGTACATACCGATGACATTTTTATCTATTGTGTAAAACTAAAGAGGTGAACCTCATGGTTTGTGCATATGAAAAACTAATGATTAAATGGGAGGGGCTATTTAACTCACAGCCTAATAATATTTATTCAGATATTGATTAATCGCCTTTATAAGTCTGGTGCTATACTAGATATTTGCAATAAGTACTCATTAGATTCTATCTACAAGGCATAGCAGGAAAGAGGGCAACGTAGTGGTGGAATGTGGGCACAGAGCTCAGACTCCCTGAGCTCGATGTGGCTTCTTACTTTCCAGCTGTGTGACTTTGGACAGGTTACTGACCCTTGCTAACCCTCGATTTCCTCCCCAGAGGTTTACAAAACATACAAAGGTAACTTTAATGCTGATCATTTATTAAAGCATCTTAAGGTTAGCACTTACTGTAATTAAGTGCTTTACATCAATTATCTCATTTTGTCATGATTTTTCTTGTGAAGAAAGGGAGGCTCAGGGAGGTTAAGTCTCACAATAAGGAAACAACAGATTTGTAGTTGAAAGTTTTATTTCCAATCCTATGTTGTTTATTTCTGTTTGTAAAGTGAAAGGATCATTAAAAAAACCATTAGTCTTTACAGACCTCTTTCCACCATTTCTCACTCTCCAGAGGTAACTGCCTACAAAGTCTTTGAGCTGTTCCCTTAGGTATTGAAGTCTATACCACTAAATACTCCTGTTTTACAGCGTCCCACAAGATTGGGACAGGGAAGCAGGGGCAAGTGAAGGCATAGAGATGAACTGTCGTTTTATTCACAATGGAAGGTGAGAATCAAACGCCCTTTCACTGTTTCTGTACTTCTAACACTTCCGCATCACTTCCCTATTTCCCTCCTTCATCCTCCCCAAATAGTATTATATTCTGTTTAGTGTTCACCTTATTATGACTACTTAGTATTTATAACTAATTAGTATACTTTGATAATATTGTTTTCTTGTACAATTTTCTTCAGATTTAATGACTATTCTAGTTTACTTAACAGTAACATGCTTCCAGTCTTTTCCAATTCTCTAATTCTCCTTTAATGTGCCCAAATGTGTCTCTGTTTTTTTGTTCTTGAAGTCTTATTATTCAGATATTATATCTCCACTATTAGAGTTTAAACTTACATTTCAATTTCTCATATGTATATATTAATTTCTAAGACATTTCCTCTGAATATTCTTTTTAAAAATCACATCCTGTGCTGGGTATCTTCCTGTGTACTTCATACCTGCTCTCCACCCTCACAAGCCTGACTTGTATGGACTATATACCAAAGGCCTCTCTTCTACCATGGACTGCAATTGGATTCGGCTAATGGAGAGACACAGCAGGAGTCAATGAACGAGGAGAGGAAGGTTAGGGTACCTGTTTACATAGTTCCCTCCTGTGTCCCACAACTAAAGGTTATTCCTACTCCTTCAAGTTACACCTCTCTCATTTCATTCCTTCAGATTGAGGGATAGTAACAGTTTTGTTTTTGTTAGCACAGGACACCAAACCCATACCTTTGCACATTTTCCTTGATTAAAGCCTTGAATTATTTTAATTGGAGTGTGTCATCTGTTTTCAGCTAGGACCCTAATACAAGTTTTATTTATCTAGAAAATTACATAGTTTTATATCACCTAGGCAAGGAAATTAAATATTACTCTGAATTTGGAATAGGCTTGGGGGAATTTGTGAATGTAGAAAATCTCAAATAAGGTTTATATTTGCTGGAATTGTGTTTGATTTTTTTTTTTTACTGAATTTCCCATTTTTAAGTATTAGACAGAAAATAACCTGAATAAGAAATCCAGACTGACTTAATGTAAGGATCCCTGTAAGGGAAAGCAGGCAAACTAAACAGAGAACCATGGCTTAACCTTGACATGAGCCCCAAAGAAAACATGAATCAATAGAATCACAGTTATAGAATAACTGTCTCCCAAAAAGATATGCTGAAATTACAACCTCCAGTATCTCAGAATGTGACCTTATTTGGAAATTGGGTCTTTGCAAAGGTAATCAAGTTAAAACAAGTAATTATGATAGGCCCTAATCCAGTATGACCAGTTGTCGGGAACCACAACACCTGGTTTCAGAAGCTGTAACCCCCCCATGGCTAAAGCTGAATAAAGGACCTTGGGACCATAAGCCACTAAGGAGACAAAGCTTATCTTCCTGGCAGGTGCACCACCTCTGCCCGCTTTTACTTCACCCTGCTTGGCCCTGGGTGGATGACTAGCCAATGATGGGTAAGGTACCTCAAGGGAGGACAACCTAAGACAGGCATGGTCATGAAGAAGCCCTCAGGGAAGGACTTAGGGGCTATAGAAAAAGGGGGTGTTGGACCCTCACCCCTTGGCTTTGACATAGCCTGAGTCATTCTGTCTGTGAGATGTCTCCTAATCTCTTGGCTGTCTTACTTCCCCTGACTGACTTAAGCCTGAAACAATGCCAGAGGGTGGTGCAGCCCTGGGCAGGAACAGGCAGTTCCCTGGGGCAATTAGGCCTAAGAAAGAATGCATAAAATCTTAGGAAGCCTGATTTGCTAAGAATGCCCTCAATTTTCTGATGAGTCCAAGCACGAAATGAGTTTGTTTCCCAAATTTCACAGTCCTTTAGCTAACTCACCCTGACTCAGAATAAGCCCTCAGAGTTCTTTGAATGTTATCTATTATTTGATCATTGCTGCCTGACAATGATGAATGAGGACCTCTCTTCATATAATGCTCCTAGAAAACAATAAAAGCCTATCCAGGCAAGGGTTAAGGTGCTGCCTCACTCAGAGAGTGGTCATGCTGTCCTTTTTCTTCACAGGACTTCTGCAGTCTGAGAATTTGTTTGTCACATCTGCAACACCTCAGACACTACTGACCAGAGTCGGCATCAACTGGTGTCCTTATAAAATTTGGGGGAAATTTGGACAGAGAGGATGAGGGTAATGTGAAGAGACCCAGGGGTAAGGTCAAGTGAAGACATACAATAGGAGTGATGCAGGTACAAGCCTGGGAATTCCTGGGGATACTGGAGACTGGGAAAGACAAGGAAGAATTCCCCCCAAAGGTTTCAGAGGGAGAATGACCTCACCAGCACCATGATTTTGACTCCTGACCTGCAAAACTCTGACACAATAAACTGTTGTCTTGTGCCACACACTTTGTGGTGCTTTGTTATGGCAATTCTATGCAACTAATACAGATACTTTTTCATTTTTTTTTGGGGGGGGGGTCTTGTCTTGCCTGTTACATAGTGAGGGGCAGAGCCTTAGATGTTCACCAGGGTGGGGCAACCCAAGTCCCTGGGTTGTGATGCTGTATGTGGGTCCAGGTCCAAGAGGGAACAATGACACTCGCTCTGCTCTCTGTCAAACCCCAGCCCCCTCTGCCACTTCCCACAAGCAAATTGGACCCTTCTGGTGCTGATTCCTGTGTGGGTGCACTTGTGTATGTTCTAGAACACTGTGGGTCTCTCCATGAACTCTCCTATGAGCCTGGGGGTCTCTCCCTGCGCTTCAACCCCCACAGGTGTTTTCAGTGTTTTGAAGCTTTATTTCCTGGCACTGGGACCCTGGGTTGTGCGGTCTGTCTCACTCCCCAGTTTCACCTGCTTTATTTGTGTGCAAATGTGGGACTACCCTGTCAGCTAGCCACCTTGCGCACAGTGCCCCGCTTCTGAATTGACCCCTTGCTGGGTCTGCCTGTTGCCGTCTTGTGTGCCTGGGGTGCCTTGCATGACTGGTGTCACCGCTTTTTGTGCTGCGATCCCTCTCTGCTCAGCAACCCAACTCTGCCCTGCCTACTGGTCTGGATGAATGTGTCAGTTTTATCTCCTTGGTTGTCCGACTTCCATTTAGTTCAATTTTCTGTCAGTTCTAGTTGTTATTTTGTTTCTAAATTGTTATTGTCTTTATTTTGGTTGTGTGAGGAGGCACAGTGTGTCTACCTATGCCTCCATCTTGGCTGGAAGTCTGCATGTAGTAAATTTTTAACAAATGTGAACTGCTGTGAAAAATACCTCGGGCTGACTCTGGGTTGACTTCAAGACTGTATTTCAGGTTGTGGTGCAGAGATCTACAGAGAAGCAGAGAAACCATCAAATAAGTGAACATCTCCCTTTTTAGGAAGCTGTAGAGTAGGAGACATGAACAGAAGTAAATACTTTTCCTATTTATTTCAGAATATATTTGGGAGCAACGTTCCCTACAATTTCATTTTCATCAGTTTACTCAGATTAATCCCAATGATAGTGATGAGGATTAATTTTAAGATGTTAATACTAATTCAACAGAATATAAAAATGAAACTTTCTACTTCAATTTCAGCTGAGATCCCAAGACAACACACAGAAAGTAGTCCTATCTTCCCAAAAAAGGTTGTAGATCACTTACCATGACTTTAAAGACAGGGAACATAAGTGATTTGTTGTTCTGGGGAATTGCTTTTGTTTTGTTTTTAACTTGTAGCCTAATACCTACCATGAGGGTATAAAAAATTGGTTTGGAATAAATGGAGGGGGAGAGAGAGAGAGATACCAAAGCCCTCAGTTTAACATATTCTGTTATGACACTATTTCTTCAATGTACAGGGTAGAGCAAAAGGCTTAATCATACTCACAACTGTAAATCTGCTTTTGCCCAACTCTATATATAGATTAAGGCAAAATTCTGGGCAGCCAATCACCCCTTGTAGTTGACATATCATTTATTCACTCAACAAATATTCATTGAGGGCCAGCTATGTCCCAGGCACTATTTTATTGCTTGGGATACAGCAGTGATCAGAAGAGAAAAAAGTCTTTATCCTCCAAAGCTTACATCTGGTGAATTGGAAAGAATAGATAAGATAAATAAAATATTTACAATGATAGATATGCTTGTGCTGAGAAGAAAATAAAGCAAAGAAGACAAATAGAGTGTGTGTGTTGGAGGTGTGTGACAATTTTGTGTAACCGGGGAAGAAAGGACACAGTGAGCTGGAAAGGTCTGATAGATCACTGGAAGGAAGTCAGGAGACAAGCTGTGCGGGCCTCTGGTGGCAGGACATTCAGAACAGAGGAAATAGCGATCATACCTTCCTGAGGCAAGAGCGTTTGCTGAAGACTGGCGCAGGGGCCGCTGCAACTGGAGCAGAGAGAGAAGGTAGACAGTAATTGATGGTCTTGCACAGGTAACTGTGGGTGGGTAAGGGGAGCTATTTGAGGTTATAGTTTCTTTTTGTAATAATTTATATTTCCCAAAGGCACACACAATAGTCCTCGCTTCACTACCCAAGGTAAATTCCAGGAGGCAGATCATGATTCTGAAGTTGAACTTTCTACCTGTAATAACTTAGATTCTCTGAAGGTACACAGTGTTCTTTACCTTACTGCTCACAATGAATCCCAGTTTTGCAAAGTTTGGTTTGTTCTGTGATTTTTCTTTTCTAGGTTTCTGAAGAAAAGCTGTGAGTATTCAAGAATTATTTGTGACATTAAGGGAGAACTTGGGGGTCGTTTAAAGGTCCTTTTCTTTTATTTGGACATCTAATAACCTTGAAGTTAAGTCTTTGGTAATTTCAATCTATTCATCATTCTTGCGTCCATCTTGTATTTCTTACAGGAGGCATTTTAGCTGATCCAAGTAATAGGAAATGAGGGAATTCAATGAAATATATATTCATAATGCATATTTTTATAAAATATAACAAGCATGAGGTATTTGTGATACTTTGTTTAAAGAGATATAGCCCTTTCAATATAAGAGAATATTTCTGAAGAATACAGTTAAAAACCAGATGAATCGAACAAGCAGCTGTATGCCTGACAAGACCTGGTGTAGCCAAAACTTCAAATTAGTAAGAATAAGGAAAAAAATATCAACAAACCAGAGTAGTTGCAAAGAAAGTCCCTAGGGGGGGCAACATTTTATGGGCATTTACTAAAAACTGAAAGTAGAAAAACATAGGCTAGGAGAAATACAATGGAGTGATGTGAATCTTCAGATGTATCCAGAAGTCAAAAGGGAAAGAGATAGAGACCAAAGACAATGCAAGGGACACTCTCATTTGAGCTGACAAAAAGCGTTAAGACAAGGTACTTTATCAAGTACTTGCGCTCAGCTCAGTATAAATGATGCTACACTGAGAATGCACCTGCTTGGTTTGATATATGCAAGTGTCTAAGCATAGAGGAAAAAATGGGCAAGACATTGGCCTCTTGCAAATGTGATTAAAGAATCTGTCAGTAGTGATTTGGAAAATTACAACAAATTAGAGATATAATAGATCTCTGGACAAAAAAAAACATGGCCTCAATTAACAGGAGCACTGCTTAGTTCACTTTTAATGTGGATTTATCATGGTGTTGCATTGTCCATTTTATGCTGTTCGTACACCATGTCTCTCACAGTGTCCTTTGTCATACAGGCCAGCTGAACAATGGAGAGACACAACCTTCTTCAAAAGTCCTTAATTACTAGTTGCTGAAAATGGTGACTCTGTGTTCCCAAACACATACAGCGCATATTTTTAAAAGACAAGGTGTTCATCTTCTACTAAAAAGAGATTCTTTTCCTCCAGTGTTCTTAACTAAATGTCCGCTGCCATGACTCCTCACCCCAAGGGCAATTTCTCTTTCTCTGTCTGTAGGCTTCTCTTCCATGTCCTCTCCTCCCTCTTTGGCTCTCATTCTCTGCTGAGGAGTGGCACACCTCACATTTCTCTCCTTTCCATTGAAGAAAATAAACTCCAGCTTCAAGTCTAAGCTGAACATGAATCTTCCAATGGGCAGTGCAGAGAGCCTCTTACTTCCTAAGTATAACCAACAACTACCTTCCCTAACCGGGCCATCCCTAGGGTGTAAGAGGCCCTTGACAAATAATTTTGTGAGCCCCACATGTAAGTACAAGCGATTTGAACTTTTCAATGCAATACAGAATTCATGGGCTCATGTCAGGTACAGTGATTTTTCAAGGAAGAGACAGAATAATAGGGAGAGATATACAGTGTTTATTTTCCAACTTTGCATGTGAAGTTTCTTCTTAGTCTCCCAACACTGTCTCTTCCTGCCCAGGTACATGATCAATGCCTGCTCTTTACTTCCTTGCACATCATTCCTGGCTAACTTCATATCATGCAGTGTGAGAAAAGGTAGCAATGCAAATACTATTCCCAATGCCATTCTCTTCAGAATCTATTTGTATTTTTAAAATGTAGGTTTTCTTGCCTCTGCAGTTCCCTAATTTTATTTATTTCATGCGGACTACATTATTACTCCTGAGTACATCGCCCATTCTGCTACCCATGAATACTAGCTTCCATTGGCTCTCAGAAAAGTTTTTATTGCGTTTCACTGAAAAATGTCCACAAATGCAAGTCTTATATAGAAGATGCAGGAAAATGCAAATTTTTTCTGGTCATTTGGAGTTTCTGTTTAGAACAGGGTGGTATAACTATAGAATGACACATCCTCTAACCCCATGTATTTTTTAAACCCTTTAAGATACAATCACAGCATTCTTAGAATGTGATCCTTCCCAGGTTGACCTCACCCTTGCCTTCCACATATTGCCACCAGTGGGGAAGATAAGGGAGCATTCCCATTAGGACAAAAAAGGACTCTTCCTCATACAGCAACCTGAAAGAGCATGACATCACCACATCCACTGGAGGCAAGAGAGGACGTCAGTTGGGAGGGTCCACTTACAATGTAGAGCAAGTTTTAAAAAGCCTGTGGGGAGATAGACAGCCATCCCTAAGGGCAGCCCAGCATGGGATGTGGTGCCTGTGGAGGTGATGTGGCAACTGCCCTGGGTACAGGAGATCTTAGGTAAAGAACACCTGCCTCCAGTCCCTTGGGGGTTGCAGACTGGAGATACCAGGTACTACATGGACAGGCAAGAGCCACAGCATGTGTCCAAACAAAAGGCACAAGTGCAAAGGATAGTGGTGGCAGGAACATTGCAGGGGCCCTAAACTCATTCTGTGTCCGACATGTGTGAAAGTTACCCAGAATGATTATGTGAGCACCATTTTGGCAGACTGATCTTGTGAGAGATCACAGAAGAAATACATACGTCACTGGCCAGCAACATAATCTGCTCACTAGGCCACCTTTTGGAACCAGGGCCTGGTCATATGAGCTCAGCCGTGGAGTCCTGGGGTGATTCCACAGGTGCCAATGCCACAGCTCCTCTGGCTATCTGGTCAACCTTTTATGTGAACTGAAGAGCTGCAGATAACCCTAAATGGAAGAAAAGGAGTCTGGGACCTGGTCATGTTCCAATCCAGACCAAGGGCACCCTGAATGGATAGCAGTAAAAGCCCTCTAGACAGTTCCAGTCATCAGAGAAGGGTTTAGAAAATTTCAAGTAAGACACAGTCAAGGCACAGGGCACCTCAAGGCTTGAGGCCTGGGACCACGGCCTCACTTGCCCAAGTCTAAGGGTAGAACTGATCCCAGACACAGCAGTGTACATACTTTTAAGTATGCCATTCCTAGAATCATGCAGTGTACAAAGACATGTAATATGTATCTCCTACTTTACAGTGCATCAAACTAAATTTAATTAAATATGTTAGCATTTCTTGACACTCCACAAAATGGCAAGGTGTTTCACAATCTGAATAAATATGGACAATAATAATTATTTAGTCTAATTTACTATTTACATTCCTATTGATGACACCAAAGCCAAGTAAGATATCAGTCACTTGCCACTTGACCTTGACCTTCACACCCTACCACTCACTCTCTGCCACTGGATCCCAAAGTATAAAATGGCCTTGACTTTCTGAGCACAGTACAAGATACTGCTCACTACCAGTGCTCAATCAATCAATACTTTTCAAACACATGACCCAAGTTCCCAAATTTGGGTGGCTCTGCGGGAGTTCGCTTAGCTCCCTTCAGCAGTCAATGAGGCGATGATACAGCAGAAGTTTATTACATGACGAACATGACAAACTAGGTTTCAGAACCAAGAATCCTGAAATAAGAGCCTCAGCACCAACCCCGTGGCTGGGATAAGCAAATAAGTGGCCGTGATCACTGTGCTGTAATCCTATTAATCACCACAGGTCTTGGGAGGCGTCTGAACCAATCGGAGACGACCAGGACCACCGCAGACACACTAAATGAACTTCCTCCACCAGAGTCGCACAGGAGGAAACGATCCATCACACCAGTCTGAAGCTCATTTTCCACATGAAAAATGAACTTAAGTATAATTTAATGAAACCACAAAAACAGGTCCATTTCCATAATGCTTGGGGATTTACTTTAAAAAAATCAAGAACTTTCTGGCTGAATGATGATCGATATCAGTGCTGCCCTAAATGAAGTTCATTTAAAAGAGCTATTTTTGACCTTCCCTGGCATAGATTCTGTACATGCCCGCGGCTGAGTAAATAAATAATTGTGTGGGTGTGTGTGTGTGTCTTTCTGTCCTTGGTGACTTTCCCTCTCCTAATGGCAGAATGATGATCATCTCCATTACCTCAAAAAGTTATACTAGACGCCAACACAGAGTATACTCGCCTCAGCCTTCCTCTCTCAGCATGGCCACCTAAACAGGGTGTTTGGGTGTCGCTTTGTTCAGTGATGAAAGCTTTTGGAGCTCTATGGATTTCAAGGAGAGGTATGCTTTTCTCAAAGACTGGAGCAAATATGTTCTATACTTTTCAAAGTGACTGGAGGGGAGAAGGCAGGTATCGGTGCAGACTGCAGTCCACAATGGGGGCTTCTTAGAACATGCATATCTTAAACTGGGCTTTGGACAAAAGAGAGGATGTGACCAGACACAGGAGGAAGGAGGGTGTCCCTAGAGGGGAGAATAGAATGCTCCAGGCACAGAGGTAATAGAGGGGACCTGAGAGACAGGCAGCTTCCCTCCATCGGCTGGTGTGTAAAATAATAGTGGTTAAAAATAATATTAGCTGGATATGGTGAAGCCAAATTAGAAAAATGGTGTGTATAAATTCATGATATATAAGCTAAAAAACCCCTAACATACAAAGAAGGCTTTTTATTAAAAGCCTTCTTTATTAAAAGGTAGCCAACAGAGAATGCTTTGTAAATGAGAGAATTCTACAATACACAATTTCTCCTAATTTGTCAGGTTTTATATATCATGTTTATATCTGATTTCATTGCCTGAACACAGCACCTCTCCATGGCACTCTTCAATGACAGAGCATCAGGTGATGACAACCATCAGTGGCCTGCAGGTCAGACCCCTCTGCTCCAGGAACAGCTCCTGGGCCAAGTGACACAGTGACTTCGGCTAAATCTAAAGAACCACTGTAACCAAACTTAGAGCAGAATAAACTGATTCTCCCGCCAATGTGTCTTTTAATATTTGCCAAGCCCTCATATCTCCATTAAGGCATCAACAACTTTGGGATTTTTGCATGCTGTTCATTACAACCACCCTAGAAGATCACCACTATTACCCTCTCCTGACACATGAAGAAAGTGAGGCCATGGGATCAGAGGCCAGGTCCATCCAACTCCAAGGCCTAAACCCTCAACCTTTCTACCAGCCTGCTTCCATCTTGTCTCAGGAAGCGCCACCTCCTCCAGACACTCCTGCATGTGGGAAAGTGGGAAGGATCAGTGTTGGGGGAATGTGGCCTTGGTTTTGTTTGACAGACAGACCAAGATTATCCAACAGGTACGTGTGGATGACTTTCTCTCGCATATTAATATTTCCAATATAATCACTGTGTGGGGTGTATGAGTTGGTGGTTTTAAGTCTCCTGGAAATCACATGAGCATCAAAGATTTAGCTTTTCACCAGGCTGGGGAAACTGCAGAGAGCAAACCTTCCCTCCTACAGCTCTCCAGGTCCAAAGCTAGATAGTTGTTCAAGCTAAAGGCTCGCAATGCAGAGCAGCCGTATAACAATGCAAACCTCTGGCTGCAGCAGGGCCAGCCTCCCATCCCCTTTGCAGTTCTTTGTGCCTGATGTACTCCAGCCTCTGCTGCTCGCCAGCTCTGTGCCAAGGCACCTCCCTGAGCGTCTTTCCTCAGCACCAACGTAGGAATGACAATAGTGCCTATCTGCGGAGATTACATGAGACAGAGCATGTCACACATGTGGCAAAGTGCCTTGCACCATTATAGAGGCTCAGTGAATATTACTAATGTTGTTATTGCCATTTCTGTATTGGTTCAGATGGTTCTTCCCACCTGGAGATCTTTCCTTCTTATCATTGACCTCCCTGAATGTTCCCACTCCTTTCAGGAGAGGCAAAATCTCATTTCCTTTAGGTCCTTGGGTCTGTTGCTCTTCTGGACACCAGAGCCCACACATACTAGTGAACAGGCCCACAGACTTATGTACTGTACTGTTCTCGTCATTTCACAGGCAGATTGTTGTCCCCCAGAGCATTCTGCCACTGCTGAAGAAACAGTGTCCTGGGAACTGGTGCTGGCTCTGCCCAGGTGTTAGGACTCAGCTGAGACATCCACTATTTAGTAGAAAAAGAACAGTGATGCACTCAAAAGGTTTGCAGAGCAGTCACAGAGAGGTAGGTAGGAGAATGCGTAAGATGCAGGCCGCCTTCCTTAAGTCTTGCTGAAATAGCTCCTTGGGTTCTGAGTCGTGACACAGTGTAGGTGCAAAAGTGACCAAGTTAGAAAGCCTCCAGTTGGGTGCTAGGTCTGATGTTCCCTGCTCTCATTTAAGCAAGCCTTCCCAGTATGCTTAGTCATGTCCTGAACTCTCCTACAAAGATAAAATAGAAATTAAATTCTTCTCTTGGCTCTGTGTGCTCATGCTTTCTACTCCCATTGTTTCTATGGCCAAGTGTCTACCACTGGGAAAGTCACAGAGCCCTTCTAACCTTCTTAAAAGCAGAGACAGCAACAAAAGACCATTATTAAACGAGAGTTGTCTAGCTCTTTCCCCGTGTAATTTCTCATACTCATGGCAGCAGATGGTAATTTTACAATGAATCAAACAAACTGGTGAGTAATTGTCCAGGGAAGCAAAAGATTAGAACATGTCCTCATCTCTCTAATCCAAGAATAATTTTTTAAGCAGCGAAAATTAATTGACAGTTGTTCAGGACCAGTCTTCTACAACTTGCCAGAAAATAAAAAAAATGGATGAAGTCCAAGTAGAAGTTTACCAAATTTGAATGACTAATATCACCAGGAGAAATATCATCTCTATATTTGAATTACTCAACGCTGTTTTAATTTTCAAAGTGGGCCTGAAAACATATTTATAATCATTAGCAATGTCTGCATGAAATATGGGTATTACAAAACTGCCTCCTAAAGTATTTGCTTAAGTGAGTAAATAGCAACTCTCTCTGACAATTAATTTCCTAGTGAAACTTTTCTTCGTATACTCTACAAGCCAAATATCAACCTAGTCCTAGTTAAGTGACCACAAAATTAATACTAATAGAGATAAAGAAAACAGTGATTTACTTTACATTTATGTTTAAAAATTCGTTTTAGAAATCCACATTCTATAGTGGCTCCTCATGTAATCTGTGGGTCACTCCCATCGTTGAGTCATTCTCCCTTTGCCACTGTAACCACAGAGGTCATCCATCATTTTGTTTTCCTGGTTTCTAGCCTCCCTTCCTCTGGCAATGACTTTGTGGTTTTCCTGTGGGGATTCACCTCCCTCCCACTCTCACTTTGTGACTTGAGGGAGCTTGACCTCCCCTTGGGGCTCCCGGGTAAGCATTTCACTGCCTCTCCACCTGGAAGGAAGTGGAACCATTCAGACTCTCCCTCATCTCTTCTATTCTCTTCTATTCTCTACCTTCTGCTTCACTCCTCACAATCTCTACAGGTCTGCGTTCTGCACTCCTGGGCTGGGGAGGAATGTAGCATCCCCACAGCTCCAAAGTTCTGTTGTTACCATCCCTTTCTCCCACAAACCCCTTCAGCTGGGTCCTAGGTCTGTTGCTTCTGGGTTACTGCTAAGCAACCTTTTCTGATATGCTTAGTTGTGTTCTGAACTCTCCTATAAAAATAAAGTCAGGTGTCTTTCTATCCAAAAGATCACGAGATTCCAGCAAACACAAATTTATCTACCACTGGACCAAGCAGCTCCTGCCAGGAGTGTAGGACTTATATAGCACAAGGTTGGTCGGCCCATTCCTCATAAATCTGGGATCAAACACCAAAAGAAAAAGTAGGTTATTCAGCTGGGTGATAACCCAAAGGTGGTCTACTCCAATCTCTTAATTCCCTTTTAAAAAATCACAATGTTTTTCTGTCTGCAATGGGCCAGTATTTCCCCAGTCACCCAGAACGGTATTCTTGTAAGTGACAGCCTACCATGATTCCAGCAAGGGGGCAACACTTTGGAAGCCTGGGTAACATCTGTTACAAAGAGAACCTGACATTTCTGTAGCAGCATTGGCATATGCGTCCCCTTCCATAACGGATGTGCAGGTCGTCTAAGTGACCAGGTGGGACTCTCCCAAGGGCTCTTTCATCAGCCTTCCATAGTCAGGTGCCTCCACACAGGTTTCTAATAGCTTGTCCAAAGCAGAGAATGTTACTTTATTGTCTTTGTGAGTTGCACAGTAGTAGCCATGGCTGAGGAATAGTAAAAACGTTCCACAGATGACAAATGGTTAGTATTTAATATGATGTTTAAAAGGCAAGATAGGCAACAAAAAGGACATTTGCATAAATTAGAAAAGTTCAAAAGTTTCCTGGAACATCTAAATTATTGTCCACATTTTGCTACTCAGAGGCATATATTTAATAAACATAACCATATGGAATAATCACTAGGCTCAATGAATTTAACACAAGCCTGACAGGTTACCAAATTGCCCTGCAGCAGAGAGATTCCCAGAATGCGGAAGGAGAATTAGAACTTCTCCACGCCACGCCACCACAGAGACTCTGTTAGTTGATAGAAATGCCTTAAACTATTTTTACATTATGGATGTCCCACTAACATTGTGAAGGGAAAAATTACTTAATGATGTAATTTGGCAAACTGTCTCCTCAGAATCCTAGCCACTTATTCAGCTGTTATTCTGTGTTACATTGCAAAACCTTCTGATTGCCTCAGGTTGTCATGTGATGATCTGTGTTTTGACCTCCTCTTCCTGGCTGGATTACAAACCCCATCGGAGCCCAATTCCTGGCACAAGTGGACACGCAGTGGATGTTGTTTTACTGTCTGACTAGAACACCAGCAGTGACGTGCTATCTGAAGACAACTAGACTAGATTAGCAAGAAGTAGTCTAGTTTTCAATATCCGAGTCACCCATAATCGTTCTATTTTATTCATGGTCCATGAGGGGAGGCATCTTTCAACTGTTCATTGTACTTTCTCAGCTGTAGCCCAAGAACTTTTAACAGTGCCTGGCACAGACAAGAGACTGCAAAAGCGTTTGTTAAATTAGCAAATAATAAATTCCACCCATGTAGGAAGATAACAGGAAGGGTCTGCATCGATTTAACTTTTCACACGCAGAACCATCTTTCTACATATTTACTTCTACTCTAAATAATTATAGAGAAAGCAGAAGAAAAAACATACATATTAAAGGTATGGAAAAGGGACTTTAGAAAAAAGGCTCAGTTGCCTGGACTTGTTTCCCTTTGTGGGTTGTCACTCACTGGTTGTCTACAACACTTTTTATTTTTTCTTCTTTATATTAAGTATGTAATTATACATTGCTCCTTTATTTTAACTTAGATGATGATAACATCTGACTTCCTGCCATGGATGGTGTGGCTCAGTGGATTGAGTGCTGGCCTATGAACCGAAAGGTCACCAGTTCGATTCCCACTCAGGGCACATGCCTGGGTTGCAGGTCCCTGGTTGGGGGCATGCGAAAGGCAACCGATTGATGTACCTCTTACACATCCATGTTTCTCTCCCTCTTCTTCTCCATTCCTTCCCTTCTTTCTAAAAACTAAATAAAATCTTAAAGAAAAGGATTTGACTTCCTTAATCTCCTCACTTATATGAAGAATTATTATGCAGAAGATTCCAGGTAGCTGCCAGTCGTTCTGAATAAGAAGAAATACGGAAGCTAAAGAACAAAATAAACAAACAAAACAGAAATAGACTTGTAGCTACAGAGAACAGACCAAGAGTTGCCAGATGGGAGGGGACTTGGGGGACGGGGTTAGAAAGGTGAAGGAATTGAGAGGCACAGGTTGGTGGTTACAAAAAAGTCATGGGATGTGAAGTACAGTCTAGGGAATATAGTCAATAATATTGTAGTGACTGTGCATGGTGCCAGCTGGGTCCTGGAGATACAGGGGCATCGCTTCGAAAGTTATATAATTGACTGTGATACTGTACACCTAAAACTAATATGAAATAATGCTGACTGTGAAAATATATAAATAAAATATTGCATTAAATTTTTAAATGCCTTAAAGTATAGTAAGAAATGTGACTAGACATGAAAAAGATTAATTAATTATTGATTAATAAAAAGATTAATTAAATATTGAAAGTCTCCCAAATGAGGGTAATAAAATGGTCCTATTTAGAGGTCTTTAAAAAAGAAAATGCAAAACATTCTTCAAGTTTTACAAAATCTCTAGAGAAATACTGTCTTCAATGGTTTCATAAGATTCCTTCCTATGTGCTCCTAGAATCCTGATTCCTTCTTCATCCTGAACGAGGGCATTCCCATCTCAGTGTTTGAAGTCAAAACACAAAGCAATTTAGACTTTGGCTAACTGATTTAATTAATCTCTACCTGTCAAGTCTCCAGGTATAAAAGGGTACCCAATCAAAGGAATTATTTTCTCTAAACCCAGAGGATGGACAGAGATGCCGTCACCGCGCACAGACGCGTGTGTTGTGGGGAACTGCGCCCTCACTTCTGCCTGCAGGGCTGGTGCCAGCCATCTTTTCAGAAATTACTGTCATTCAGCCCAGAAAATAAAACGCAAATTAATATAGATACTTCCTGTTTTCCACCCACATATGTACATTTTCAGCTTTTAATTAGGTTTGTAACATAAAAAATGCTCTTTAAATTTACAGTCCTGTGAGATTAACTACTTTATTCAGTTTATATACTTACTAGTCTATCCTCAGGACCGAAGTTGCCATAAGTAATTGGTGAAAAAAGTCAAATTAGATCAGAGTGTTTTGCTAAAGCCCAGAAGCCTTTATAGAGTATGAACAGCATTCTGGTCCATTTATTTCTCCTAGTTCCTTCTCTGGGTCACATCATCTATGCCCAGGAATTGCCAAATATTATCAGAACTATGTACATATAGCCCAAACTTTCACTCTAAGTTCTAGACCCATCTATCAACTACCCACCTGACATTTTCTTTTGGACATGGCAGATGCCTCTTGACATCCACAAATCTAAATCTTAGCTCATAATCTGCTCTCAGATTCTCCTTCCCTAAAACACATGGGCTTCTTCCAGTGACATCTGGCTCAGCGGCCGGAACCGCCACTATTCAGCTGTCCAAGACGGAAAGCACTGTCTCAGTAAGGCCTCCTGAGTGACACCTCCTAACGTGTCTTTAAAACTCATTTTCTGATTTCTGTGGCACCACCCTTACCAGGCGCCACTGTCTTTTACTATAGTAGTCAATCTACTGATCGCCCTGAACTCACTCTTGCCCTCTCTTCAATCCAATCTTGACTGTGTAGGTGAACTGATCTCTTAAAACTAAAAAAGAAAAAAAGACCAACCCATCCTGATAATGTTATGGAAACAATAAAATAAAATCTGGGGAAAAAATGTGGCATAAAATGGTCCTCATGACCAAGCCTGTTCCTCTCTGATGACCCGTGACTAAGACACCATGTCCTCACTTATTACACCTTGAGAGAGCCCCAACTTTACCATGTGTGGGTGAATCTGTGATAAGTCTGACAGGTCATTAGACTAAACCACCTTGAGGGCAAGAATAATGTACATTTTTCTAACAGTTTTATCCTAGAACTAACACAGTTCATAGCACCAATAGGTGTTCAACAAATTATCATTCTGTGAGTAAAGCAACAGATGACCTTTGATTGAAGATAAGTAGCTACCTCTTGGTTCATAAAGACATAGATTCAGGACCACTTTTCTATATAACTCTTCTACCTCCCCTAGAATATTTGAAATTGAAAGACTAAGATACAAAGCCTTTTGTTCTATATTTGAAAAAAGCTTACAATAGAAGTGCCTTTAGGAGCTGGAGGGAAATATTTGTAGACCCTGGAGACAGTGTGTCAAAGAAAAAAAGTGGGAAGATGAAAAGGAGGCTACTTATGTTGCCAAGGTCCCCAAGGCTTTGGAGGCATCACCTGTCTAGAGATCCTGCGAGATTTTCTGTTCCAGGGCTCCCTCTTCTCATAGCTGCGGGTTTAACTTCACTATAACCTGTAGACTGTCCAAGCACAAGGGAAATTTGAGGAGTTTAGAATCTTAAGTGCTCTGGGACTTACCTGTACTGGTCTTGACCTTGTAATTTAGGTGTGACATCGAGGTTTCTCATCCCAAGACCTCTCCTGAAATATGTGTTGAGGTTCTAAAAATTTGTGCACAGTTATTTCTTAGGCCCATGTCTTTGACATCCTGCCCAGCACTGGCGCCTTCCTCACCTTCTTGCAAGTCCAGGAACTGCAGTCCTGCTAGAAATCCTGACACTGTGACAGGGACATGCTGCTGACAAATTCCTCTATGGGAACATCTGCCTTGTTCCCCTGGATTCTCCATCCCTGTGTTCTGTCACTACCAGAGCATTAAGGATTCCCACTTTTGGACCCCTTTCAACTTTAATTGAACTGTTGTCAGTTGTTTATTTTTTCAAACCTTTCCTCCTGAGAGTCTCTGCTCCACCTGAGTGGGTAACTCTAATCAGAAAACCTGATTCCTCCCTGAATGCCCCACCCCACTGTGTGTATTTGATCACATCCGGTTGTCATGACACTCTAGGGCATTATGGCTAAGAAAAGCTGTGCTTCTCTGGAAAAGGGATGCGAGTATCTCTAGCAGTAGTTATGACAGACAGACTCTAAGATGACCCCAGTTATTTCCACTTTCTGATACTCCACGGTCTTGTGTAACCCCCTCTCCCTAAGTGTTGGCAGGACCTGGGATTTGCTTCTAAATGAGAAAATAAAGCAAAGTTGATGAGAAGGCACTTCCTCAATTATGTTACTTAATATTGTAATGTCCTTCTTGCTTGAAGACCTTCTCCATGGATTCTATCCATTGCTGGTATTGAGTAAGCGGACCTGTGAAGCAGCCTAAATGGCAAAGAACTCAGGGAAGACTTCAGCCAAAAGTCAGCTGGGAACTGAGGCCATCTTTCCAACAACTCACGAGGAGCTGAATCCTGCCAACCCCCACCAGAGCTCTGAAGCAGACCCTCCCCTGTCGGGCATCAGAGGGGACCCTCGCCCTGGTCAACACCTTCCTGAGCCCCGCGAGAGACCCTCAGAGCTAACCTGTGCCACGATGCCTGACCACGGAAAGTGTGATAATAAATGTATATATGTTAAACTACTAAATTTGTGGCAATATGTTAGGAAGCAATAAATGCCTAATTCGCTAGTTACTAAAATTACATTTTACCTGGTGATTTTAAAGTTTAAACTTTTTCCCACTACACAGAAGATAGCAAAATAAACTATGTAAAAGTCTAGGATAAATTTTTTGAAAACAAACCTATGATCTCAAAATCAGAAATATGCCTGATTTCAACTACCTGTGTCACCTTCAGCAACTTGCTTATCCTACCCCACCTGGTCCTCCACTTCCCTACTTAATAAGTAGTGGAAGATCACCAACTGGTGGCCTGTGGAACTCACACAGTCACCAAACTTACTGTTTGTCGCCCTGTATTCAACTCACAGTGTTTGTCTGTTTTAACTAAGTATCAACATTTATTTTACTTTTTAAAATATTTTATTATTTATTTTTAGAGAGAGAGGAAAAGAGGGAGAAAGAGAGAGAGGGACACACTGATGTGTGAGAGAAACATCAGTTGGCTGCCTCTAGAGTGCCGCCAGCTGGGGACCTGGCCAGCAACCCAGGCATGTGCCCCGACTGGGAATCAAACTGGCAACCTTTTGGCCCACAGGCCAGTGCTCCATCCACTGAGCCACACCAGTCAGGGTGAATTATCAACATTTAAAAATAGGAATATCTCACATAAAATATAGAGATTTTTAATTCTTCATGGAATAAAAAAGACCAAATCTCACCTTTTGGGGCCTCTATTATGTTGAGATGAAGGGCCACTGTCACTGTGGGCACTCACTGTCCAGCCCGCTCAGTTAAATCCCTGAGACTGAGTATTATCCATGTATGTATATACACATAGCATTTTTTAATAAAAATAAAACAAATGATTTTTTAGCACAAATGTGTCTTTCAAAAGTAGGAAAAGGAACTATGGATAAGATTGATTCCTAGTCCATTTCCATTTAACTTTTGAGACATTTGGGGGTTAACAAAATATGTACAAGATCTGTATGTAGAAAACATAAAACGTTGATAAAAGAAGTCAAAAAGTATGTAAATAAATGGAGAACTAGTCCGTGTGCATGTTGGAAGACTCAATATTATTAAGATGTTAATTTCTCCAAAACAGATCAATAGATTCGAGAGAAAGTGATCAATACCACAGCAAGCTATTTTGTAGAGCAACACACCAATTCTAGAATTTCTGTGAAAAAGCAAAAGACCTAGAGTGTCCAACCTTCCGACCGTCACCACCTTGCCGCAGAGTGTGTGGCAAGTTCCTGCACCAACCAGACAGTTGAACACCCAGTAGCTCACACAGAAGGTCACTCCTGCAGTCCCACCAGTAAGCTTAGCAATGACTGATTTTTCACAAAAATGTGACAGATTCACTTCATTGTTGTTGTTTCACTACTGGTTATTTAGTGTAGGCCTACATAGCTCTAAGTCGAATCTCGATGGCCATACCGCTGATATTCTAAAGTAAAGGCCTAAGATATCAAGGTTTTAAAGCATCATTGAATTGAAGGAAGTTAAATAATTATTTATTTTCAATTCAAACTTTTGAAACATTTACTTAATAAAATAAAAGAATGTCTCAACCTTGGACTCGTGGTCCTAGGAAATGAATTCTATTTTTGATATTTATAATGATTCTCCCCGTCTCTGTGTACATATTTACATAAATGATCATTTACTTTTCTTTTACTCTTGTTTCCACTATTTGCTCACACCTTCCAAATTATGGTTTCTGTAACCGATTAAGCTTTCAGGGCTAATCGTACAAATTTGATGCCTTCTAAGGCACTGTGGTTTTAATTCTGGCGTGGCTGCCATGTGACAGTGATATTTTAGAACAGGGATGTAGGAAATAAGCTAGGCTTACCAAGTGAGGATGGCAGAGAGTTTCCCTCTCTTCAACTCTGCTTTTTCTTAATAAAATTGCTGTTCTCTATATATCAGCATCAATCTCTGACCATGTGCTTCTGACATTAGAAGCTAATAATGTTTGGAGCAAGATGTTAAGAAATAGCAAGCCCTACATATGACAACAAAATGGTTCTTAATCGTATCATGGTGTTTGGACCACTGCATAAAAATCATTGATGAAGCTTATTAACAACTTCAAGTGCTTGGGCTCCTCCAAGTCCAATGGAGAGAAGCCCTAGGAGCCTATGGGTCAACAATTTCCCAGGTGATTCTTATTCTTATAGTCATTAAAGTATGAGAATCACTGGATTGGGTTTAACAGCTTGTAATCCACATACCAGAGAAATGGAGGCCAAACCTTAATCCATTAATCAAGGTCCAAATAACCCATCAGCTGGCCCCATAAAAGCCCTCAACATCTAATGTTCCAAGTGTGGTCCCCACACCATCGGCATCAACATCACTGAGGAACCTGTAAGGCCTCAGACAGACCTGCTGAATCAGATACTCAGGAGGAAGGAGACCCAGAATCTCTGTATTAATAACAATGTAGGTTATTTTGATACACGCTAAGATGTACAAAGCACCCTTTAAAAGAAAAAGCTACCACTCGGTCACCCTCTGCTTACTAATGAGCTATATTGCCACTACATTCATATGTTGCTCTTGTCAAATACATCGTTGAACTTGAAAAGGAAGAGCACAGGCACGCAGAGCAAACTAACCCAGAAGTAATTGCTAAGATGGAAAACTGCATCACACCGCTCCCAGACATTCGGCGTTTCACCCCTGACGCTGAGGGAACCGAGAAGGAAATGGCGCCTTGACCTCTCATTACCTGCTTATAATTCATTATAAAGTAAACACAGTTGCTTTCCTCAGACTCCAGTTTTCCTCTGTTCTAAGAGAAATCTTCATTTAATTCAAGAAAAAGTTACTTTGCTCATTCTGAAAATAACATCTATATTTGACCTTGAGCTCTGAACTACCAGTCCCTGAGTACTCGTTGTTACATTGCTAGGAGAAAAACAGAGGGGATGGAGTGACTCCTTGAGACTGCAAATGGCATGTTCACCTGGGAGAAGAATCATTCGGCAACTGTAATTTGCCCTTCGCTTTGACCCACGAGGATTGATAGTATCACAAAATGAATACAGAAAGTATACATTCCTGAACCTAGGTGCTACTTCTAGACACTACTCTAACTGATTAATTTTTATCCTTTTGGATTTAAAGAGAAATAACAGAATAATTCTTTGAAAATAACTTAGCTAAAATTTTAATATAGTAAAATACAGAAAAGTATAAAGAGAGCACCGTTGGCCATGACCATTAACAATCCTGTTATTCAGAGAACTCTGCTTACTTTTTATAGATTAGAAGTGAATGCACATACTACAGCAGTAGAGAAATGTATAAAGTTAAAAGGACTCTTCTTAGTTCAACTCACTCTACAAAATTAGCCACTGTTACCAGATTCACATACATAATTTCAGAAAGAAATAATTTATATCCTTTTCATTTAGACAAAAGAATCATATGATATATACTTTTAGCAAGTTATTTAAAACATCACGTGTCCTGTAAGGATACAGCATTTCTAGTATAGAAGGAAAAGGAGATTCAATTTTTAAAATGTTACAAATTAAAATGAAAAAGGAGACAGAACCACTAATGGAGATTTAAAAAATAGAGAGAGATTTTTCTGTGCTATTCAATGAGAAGAAACAGAAAAATCAAAGTGAAATTGATGAACTTGTTGGAAAACAAATAATTTTGAATTAAAGAGAATTAACCTAGGAGTTTGTCTCACATATTCTTCCCAATCTTCAAGAAAAAGTTAACTCAGGGGAAAGCTAATGCTATGGCCATGCAAATTTCCAGGACAGAGAAAAAGAGCAAATTTTGGGGTTGACCAAAAAATGCACTTTGTTTTATTCCATAAGATGGCTTTAGTAGAGCTTAGCTGTCTTTAACTTCATTCAAACAATTTTGTTAGATTGTACTGTGACAGCTGTCATATCAGCATGCATTAAAAATATCAAAATTGGTGAATTTTTATGTAGTCATTTTAATACTGAAGATGGGAGAAAATAGACAACATTTTGGCATATTTTGCTTTATTCTTTCAAAAAAGGTAAAAATAAAACTAAAATGCAAAAAATAAAAAAGATTCATGCAGTGTATCGAAAAAGTACTGTGAGTGAACATGTGAAAAGTGGTTTGTGAAGTGTCATGCTGGAGATTTCTCCCTGGACAGTGCATGGTTGGGTAGATCAGCAGAAGTTGATAGCAATCAAACAGAGACATTAATTAAAAACAATCAGCCTTATACCATGTGGGAAATAGCCTACATACTTAAATATCCAAATCAATAAAGTTATTGCTGAAAATGAAAAATGAGTCTTTTATTATATGGGAAAAAAACACACACAAACTTTTTGGCCAACCCAATGTAAAGCAAGCATAATCAGTGTGTGAGAATTTGGCAAACTCAGCCTAACAGAAACAAATCAAAACAAGAATTACTGATAAATCTTATTTGTGAATTAAAAATGCAAAGATTCTCAACACAATATTAAAAATTCTAATTCATCCATATATTGAAATAATAAAATACTAAGACTGAGTAGTTTTTATTCAATTAATGACAAGATGCTTTAATAGCAGGACATCTATTACCTTAGTTTATCATATAAATCCTCTAGACTAAATTCCCCAAGAAGGCAAGAACCAGGACCTTTGCAGTTTTTATCCCTATAAATTTAGTTGCTTGGAACAAAATCAAATTTCAGTAAATCTTTCATAAATTAATAAGCCAACTAATAAGTTAATAAGTCAATCCAAAAAAAATCAAGAAAAAAGCTATGGTTTTTAATAAATGCCCAGTTATTTGAAGAAATTCGACATTGACCTCTAATAAAGAAATCTTGTTATAATATGAATAACACTCTCTTAAGATGAAAAAGAACATCTAAGCACGTCATCGCCAGTATTATGCTGTACAACAAACTATTGGACATATTTTTCTTATTCATGGGAATATAATGACCACTATTGAAAAATCATTTCTTGAAGTCAAGAAACAAGAGGTGTAATATTGATATCTAGTAAAAAAATACATTCACAGTAATTTTTTATCTAGAAAACTTAAGAGAATTAAGATTTTTATTTTAATAGTTTATTTTTATTGTGTTTTCTCCTTACCATTTATCCCCCATATATCTCTTCCTCCTCCACCCAAAAACCAACTACAAAGGATCAACAGGTGTGGTAAACTATTGGCAGTAGAAATTGGATGTCAAGTACATAGATGGTCACTAAAAGTGCTTTCAACTTTTCAGTATGTTTTGAAATTTTTTATAGTGAATTTAGGGGGAAATACTAGAACTAATAGTATATTTCAGCATAATGACCAGTTTGAATAACAATACTATAACCATAAGAGCAACTTTTGAAAAATAATAGATGAATGATCACATCTGAATAGTAAAATAATAGAAAAACATAAGAAAATATGATAACAAATGAAAATCACAAGTTCTGTAATTTTAACTAACTCAGCTGAGGGACTGAGGACTAAGACACTCATGAACTTCCTTCAGGACTAACTTCAATTCCTATAAATTTTCTGAACCAAGTAAAAAGAAAGAGAGGGTTAATATGGTAAACCATTAGCAACAAATTACCCTGGTATTTTGACAGTAAAAATAATGTGAAAATATATTTGATTACTTAAAATAAAATTATAGGATAATCTGATCAGAGGACAGGAGTATTATATAAACATTGTTAAAAATGGAAACATAATATATCTTGATTTTTTTAAGGCTTTCTTAAGATTGACTCATATCATTTTATCAATTCAATTTTGTTTGACCTCCAGGTGACTTGATTTACAATGACTGCTAACAGGAAGCATAACAAAAGCAAATGGGATTAGCAAATAGAAGGCTGTCAGAGATGTTGATATGCTTCTGCTTTTAGCTTGTTTTGGTTTTTAGTTGTTGAGTATGCAGATACCTCATATCCAGATCAAACATCTTTATGTAATAATTATTTATATTTTGCTTATTTTATTGATGGGTACCTCAACAACCCAACAACCAGCACCTCTCTCTCAAGATGAACTGCCAACAAACAATAGACGCAGTCTGCGGTGTGCGAACAGGAGCGGGAGCTGCTGCTCTCTGGGACAGACAAGCTCCAGGCCAGAGTGAGGCTCTATCTGAGATTACGCTGTAGTATAATCGCTGACAGAACAGTGCCAAGAGTACCTAATTGTACTTGTGATTAATAAAATCTGTTGGAATTTAATATGCTCATTAGTGAATCAGAGGAGAAGATAGAGTAGGTGACACTCAGCAGCTGGTGGCTTTTCTGAGCACTTTCTTCGCTCCTGCAGCAGGACTATTTCCACTCCCTGAGCACTGTCTTCTCTCTTCATCTTTGGGAACCTGAACATTCTTGCTCCATCTCCCTCCCCTGTTTTCGCTTTCCCCAGCTTGTCTTTTTGATTCAGATAGCAGCATAGATACAACATTTGCTGGGTAAATATCCCCTCAAACCCACCTCTATGGGAGGTGCCCCGCCTAGAAACCTGCCATGTCACTTTTATTATGTGTATATTTGCCCATTTTGTATGTGTATTTTCTTCTCAAGACTGAGAAATTTTGAAGGTCTGAGACGGTTCTGTCTTTTCCACTGTTTTACCTCCAGGAATCAGGGTGTTGCTAACCATAGAGTCCCACTTTGCACTGTGTGAACCACAGGTGGTGCCATTGCCTAAACCACTGTGTGAATGGCGCCCCCTAGAGATGCACAGTGTCCAGGCTGTACCAGGTCTACTATTGTAATTCTGTCATATTAAGTTTTTCAATACTCTTGTGGAATGAATGAATATTAAACCAAATATTCCCTAAAATCATCCTTAGTTCTAAAATTCTATGGCTATTCACAAAGTTTACAAAATACACTCCAGTATAAACTATACAAATTGCCAAATTATAACCACAATCTTACACATAAAATAATGTTCAGTTTAGAATTTGTAGGTATACTTGGCTTTAATATACAATCATGTAAAGTACAAGTTAAAGCAATATTAATAGTGAAGGATAATTATCGAAGCACTTAATATAAGATACATGTGCCTGTATATACAATAAACATATTTTGAAAAATATCTATAATCAAATATCTATTTATACTTTTATATATATTGCTTTTATATTATTGAAACTATCATTTCAATATTTAATTTTTTAATATGGCTGGTGGGAGTACTTTTATGAACCTTTTGACATTTTCATATGAGTTTGGGAAACTTCTTACTCTCTGGCATGACAACCTATTTTAGGCTTAGTTTTATACTTCCCTCAGACCCCAAATTCATAATTTCTGCAAAGAGTTCCATTTAGAAACCAAAGTGTGGGCTCTGAGTATCTCAGCACCACCGTGGTTCATTGCTTCTAGACCCTTTAGGAGCACAGAACACACATACGCACACACATGCAATATGCAAACATACTGATACATCCAAGGAGACTTCCCTGTCTCATTGCTCATTCCATATTTTAGTTTTTCTCCTCAACAGTGAGAATACTGGTTTCTAAAAATGTTGTATTTATTTCTTTGAGTAATCTTGTAATATACACAATTCAACAATACCACACCCATACCACTCCCAATAAACTTACAAAATTAACATATCGTTGGAAATAATTTTGCTCTTAGAATATATCTCACCACAAAAACAAGGGAGGGGTGGAAATGAGAGGGAGGTGGGGAGGGCTGGGAGGTGGGCTGGGATGGGAATAAAAGGCAGAAAACTATACTCGAAAAATTAAAATGTAAAAAAGAAGAATATATCTCACCAAAGGGATAATGTCAAAGAACCACATATAAAAGTTACTTGGACTGTTTTCCTTTACTTGTTGTTCTAAACTTGATATGCATTTATTTATTTTTACATTTTATTGAATTCATTGGTATGATACTGGTTAACTAAATTAGGCAGTTTTCAGGTGCACATCATCCGTACACTGTGTTGTATGTGCACTAACCCAAGTCAAGTGTCCTTCCATCACTACCTACCCTCCTATATACCCTAGTCCTTTTCCTTCCTCCACCACTCCTGCCCCCGCCCCCATTGGGCTGGCAATCACCACTGTTGTCTCTATCCAAGAGTTTTCCTTTTTTGCTGAATCCCTCCACTTCCCTCACTGAGAGCTGTCAGCCAGCTGAGTCTATCAATATTTTGCTGTTCATTTTGTTCATTAGATTCCACATGTGAGTGAAATCATATGGTATTTGTCTTTCTCTGACTGGCTTATTTCACTTGGCATAATCTTCTCTAGATCCATCTATGCTATACTAAAGAGTAAAATTGTCCTTTCTTTTTATAGTCAAATAGTATTCAACTGTGTAAATGTCCCATAATTGTTTTATCCAGTCATCTACTGATGGACACTTAGGCTGCTTCCAAATCTTAGCTATTGTAAATAATGCTGCAATGAACATAAGGGTGCTTATATTCTTTCAAATTACTGTTTTAGATTTCTTCAAATAAATTCCCAGAAGTGGAATCACTGGGTCGTAAGGCAGCTCCATTTTTAATTTTTTGAGGTAACTCTGTGGTTGCACCAATCTGCATTTCCACTAATGGTACACAACCATTCCCTTTTCTCCTCATCCTCACCAGCACTTGTCTGTTGATTTATTGCTGATAGCCATTCTGAAAGGTGTGAGGTGATATCTCATTGTGCTTGTAATTTGCATTTCTCTGATGATTAGTGACATTAACCACCTTTCCATATGTCTATTGGCCATCTGTATGTCCCCTTTGGAGAAATGTCTATTCAGGTCCTTTGCCCATTTTTTAAATTAGATTATATGTTTTGGGGGTATTGAGTTTTTAAGTTTTTTATAAGTTTAGGGTAGTCACCCATTATCAGGTGAATCAGTGAATATGTTCTCCCACTCAGTGGGTTGTCTTTTCATTTTGCTGATGATTTCCTTTATTGTGCAAAAAATTTTTAATTTGATGTAGTCTCATTCATTTATTTTTTCTTTTGTTTCCCCTGAGGAGATAAATCAGAAAAAATGTTGCTATGAGAAATGTGTAAGATTTTCCTGCCTATGTTTTATTCTAGAATTTTTATGATTTCAAGTCTAACATTTAAATATTTAATCCATTTTGAGTTTATTCTTATGCATGGTATAAGAAAGTGGTCTAGTTTCTTTTTTCTTTTCTTTCTTTTTTTTTGCATGTATCTGTCCTGTATTCCCAACACCATTAATGAATAGGCCATCTTTAGCCCATCATATGTGTTTGCCTCCATCAAAATTACTGCCTATAAATGCGTGGGTTTATTTCTGGGTTATTTATTGTATTTCATTGATCTATGTGTCTATTTTTATACCAGAACCATGCTGTTCTGATTACCATGGCCTTGTAGTATAGTTTGGTATCAGGTAGTATGATTCCAAGATTGCTGAGGCTATTCAGGGTCTTTTTCAGTTCCATACACATTCTTGGAACATTTCTTCCAGATCTGTGAAAAGCATCATTGGTATCTGGATAGAAATTGCACTGACTCTATAGACGGCTTTGGGTGCATGGACATTTTAGTAATGTTAATTCCTTCTCTTCATGAACACAGTGTACGCTTTTATTGATTTGTATCTTCCATTTATTTCTTTAGTGTCATAATTTTCCAAGTACAGGGCTTTTACATCCTTGGTTAAATTTATTCCTAAATATTTTATTCTTTTTGAAGCAATTATGAATATGATTGTTTTCTTAGTTTCCCTTTGTGATCATTTATTATTTGTGTAAAAATACAACTGGTTTTGGATATCTACTTTGTATCCTGCTACTTTACTGAATTCATGTATCAATTCTAGTATTTTTTAGTAGAATCTTTAGGCCTTTCTATATACAGTATCAAGTCATCTGCAAATAATGACAGTTGTACTTCTTCCTTTCTATTTGGATACCTTTTATATCTTCTTCTTGTCTGATTGTTGTGGACTTCCAGTCCTATGTTGAGTAAGAGAGGAAGGAGAAAGTGGACATACTTGTCTTTTTTCTGATATTAAGGGAAATGCTTGCAGTTTGTACTCATTAAGTATGATGTTGGCCATAAGTCTGTCATATATGGCCTTTATTATGTTGAGGTATGTTCCCTCTATTCCCACTTTGCTCAGAGTTTTTGTCATAAGTGGGTGATGAATTTTCTCAAATGCTTTTACTGCATCTATTGATAGGATCATGTGCTTTTTATTTTTTTGTTTATTGATATATGACATTTGTTGGTTTATGGATATTGTACCATCCTTGCATCCCCAGAATAAATCTCACCTAATCACAGTGCATAGTATTTTTTAGTGTATTGCTGGATCCAGTTTGCTAACATTGAAATATCATTTAACTGTAGTGGTTTTCACCATCCTCTTTAATTCAATTTTCCTTTTGGAATATGTAAAATATTCACATGGTTCAGAAGTCAAATTTATATTAAAATTATATTCTGTGATGTCTCATTTTTTTCTACCCTGTTTTCATCCACTGCTTATAGATAATTTATTTATGGTCCATAATATTGTGATTAATAGTGATGCTTAAATTGGGAATAAAGAAAATAATAGATTGTAATTTGTGAAGTAAACATAGGGCATCTCATATTCCTATGCAGTTAATACAATGGAATATATTTCAAGAATAATATTTTACATTTTAAAGCATACATATATTTAATGATTTATGTGAATATTGGTTTTAATGTTTTATTAGTAAAATTTTCTTTAAATGTTCTATTCAAAAGAAACTTCTTTTGTGGATCTAACATCAATGGTAGAATTGGAGAATGATGGTGCCTGTGGTCAGTCATTCTGTAGACAGTCTTTTCGACTAAGTATCATTTGAAAAGTAGGGGCTACTATGTTGACAGAAAAATACTAAAATCTGGTGAAAAATTATTTTTCCCAAAGAAAAACTTAAATAGCTCAGCTGTCAGTGAGCTCTAAATGTGAAGTCAGAAGACTCAGTTTGTAGTCTTAACTCTTAAGTTATTGTTGACCTTGGGCAAGAAATGTCACCCCTATGATCCTCGGTTTCCTTACCTGCCAAATAAATACAGAGGTGGTAAAGAGAGTGAAATAATGTTTTTTGGTCTAACAATGTACTATTTTCACCATGCTAAGTTGCGACTAAAAATATATTTATTTCTTAGTGGTTCTCAAACTCTCTGTTCAATGGTTCACTTTGAGTCACTTGTTATATGCCAGCAGCCCTAATAACATGCTGAAGTGGGGCCCGGAAATATCCATTTTTAATAAATCAGTGTCCCAGATGATTCAGCTTCAGAGATTCACGGACCATAGGTTGAAAAACTATGGCCTGAATATTCATATATGTGACTGGTCTCAAGTTGAACAGACCTTAATATTAAAGAAAGAACTTTGTTGCCTATGTGGTATAATTCCAATAGGTCTGCATATGTTTCATTGCTTATCAAATTTGACCGACTATTAATTTCAGAATGAAGCCAATCCTTTGGAGAAAAAAACTAATCCACAGTAAAATTGCTTCAAGTCATTTATATTTTAATATAAATAATTTGTCAAGTTATGCAATTTTATAGCTTGGAGGAATATTAGTGAATTAATTCAAAGCCTTATTATACAATTCTATCTGCGAAGTGAAGTGCTTAATTCGTGGTCTGACAATGAACACAATGTCAAGTTCAAGACTGGTGTCAAATCTCTTTGCTCAAAGTTTCATGTTATGTTCATGACACCTCAGAACCTTTCTTTTCTTTGAGAAGCTCTTCTAAGAGGAAGGTATAGTAAACTGAACAATGTCTTCCAAAGCTATGAAGATACATCCTAATCCCTACAACTTGTGAGTGTTACCTAACATAGTAAAAGGGGCTTTGCAGTTAAAGACTTTGAGGCAGGGAGATTCAATGCCTCAAGGTGGGTCCAATGTAATCATAAGTCTTAAAAAAAAAAAAAAGAAACCAGGAAGGTCAGACAGAGAGGGCCAAGTATTGAAGCCAAGGAAGAAAGGGTGAGGAACCAAGGGTCAGAGGCAGCTTCCAGGAGCTGAGAAAGGCAAGGACACAATCTCCCCGAGAGCACCCAGAAGGACCCAGCTCTGCCATTACTTTGATTTATTCCCATAAAACTCATTTTGAATTTCTGAACTCTAGAATTACAACATAATAAGGTTGTGTTGTTTTAAGCCACTACATTTATGGTAATTTGTTACAGCATCCAAAGAAACCAGTAGTACAGGTTGGAGGCAACCTAGGACACTGGAAAGCAGAAAATTGAGAGCAGGAACCAGGAAGGGGGACACTTGACAAAAGTGACTCACTTGATCCACGTAGGTGGAGCCAGTGGCCACACTCAGAGCTTAAGGCAAAGAAGAAATTCTAATCAAATAGTTTCCACCCCAATACTTTAAATGGATGGGAAATTTATCTGCTTTATCCATGAAGCATGAATGAATGTGAAACACACACAAATGACACTTGTGACTCACCGACTACAGGACAGCCAGTTCCCAGCAGTGCTAATGAATTTGCATAGACACCGCAATGTCGTTCTGCTTTTCATTCTCCTTTTAAATGCTGGCACTCATTTGTAGGTCAGACGGTCTGTAATCCAAACAGATTAAAATTGACTAGGGCTCTGTGGGAATTACCTTCACAATTCCATAGCCATAGCCCACCACCTAAGTTAGGACCAATAATTCATTCGTAATGTCACCTAGGCAAAAAAAAAAAAAAAAAACCTTTCTTAAAAGTTTATTTCCCCCCAAAATCTTTTATCACATCTTGCCATTAGACTACATCTACTCTTTATACTTAAACATTCAGGATCCCTTTATAGCAAGAGACATGATTGCCAGAGCACAGAGTCAGACAGACCTGAGCTCAAATCTTTGCTCCTCTACTTATTTGCTTGCTGGGTAACCATGGGCTAGTTACTTGGTCTCTTTGAGTGTGTTTCTCATCCACAGAATGGAAGAGCAGAACCTGCTTTATTAGGGTCCCAGAAAGATTACATGGGATACAGTATAGAAAGTATGCTTCATTCAGTTGCTATTATATTGGGCCACCCTCTAAGGATTCGAAATGAATGTTCTGTTTCTTTGAGCCCTTTTCTCTCTATATCTGTAGTTTTCAGTTGGCCTGGTGGATGGATCCCTAGTTTCTGTGGCAGAGTCTCAGGGACTCCTCTATGAGGGAGAACAAAACCTGTGGGGCCCTGGATCCTCCACACCACCTTCTACTACAGCCATGCGTGTTAGGCCAATAGAAAGGCTAAGTAACCCTTCTCCAAGCAAAGGGGGATTTCCCTCTCTGCCATTTCCAGGTTCCCCTCCGCATGAAGCACAGAGCACATCCTCTTCTCCCCACCCCTGCTGCAGGTCTGCACAGAGTCCCAGATGGAAGTAACCTGCAAGGGCTTCCTGGATTTTGTGATAGAGGCCTAAGCCCTGGGGAGAACTGGGAGAGAGTCAAAGGAGAAGGTCTGTGGGAAGGGGCAGCCCTTGGCAGCACCTGGAGAGGGAGAAGGACTGTCCTGAGGCTACAGTGATACTACCTGGATGAGATAAGCAAGATCTGAACATCCAGGTCTGGATTCTGAGCAATAGCCCATGAAGGGAAGGGGGAGGGGAATGAAACCCTATGGAAGGACTCTGAGGTCTGGGCTCTCCTCATATAACTTGAATGCAATTCTCTTCACTGACTAGACAATACAAGTCTTTATTTTGATTTTATTATGAAATGCAACTTGTAATTCCAGATCCTGTTACCAACTCAGCCCAGGATCCAGTGCCCTGTGGTTAGAGGTGGTGCGTAGTTCTCCGTTTTACCTACTTTTAACCTCCAAGCCATGGACTCCCATACAGAAATAGACCGCTGCTGTCATAATAGGTACCAAGCATTTTAAATGCCTGATCTCATCTAAATGTGACAGCAAGTCTTCTTAGAAAAAGCTAGTTTTATGGGGTGATAGTTGAGGTTCATGGTCAAGATCATGGAATTTAGGGACTTACAGAGTCGTGGTTTGAACCCAAGTCTATTTGACTGCTGAGCCTGGCTCCCTGCCATTAAATTATGCTGTTCCAAAGAAGTGATCACAACCTGTGGGTCCACACCCAGGGGGCCATCAAGTTACGGCAAGGGGTCTGCAAATCCATACATGCATTTTCAGTAGGCTGTATCTATAGTGTAGCCCATTTTCAAACATATGCAGTGATGATGAGTTGGATAAAAGACAGACTCACTTCCATAAGAGTAAATTTGGAAAACCTGGACAACTAAACTATTTTAGGCAATATGTCAAAAGAATATATAGCAGGTGCGTACATAGGGCCCAATTTGGGAGTCAGGTGGGGATTCTTGGGGACCAAGGGCGACTCTTCTGTAGGTAAGTAGAATACACAGTGAGAGCAGAATCTCACCCCAGGGAAGAAGAGCCAGGAGGAGGCAGGCAGATGAAGCCCTCAAGGCCACCTGCTGTACTAAGCAGAGGAAGAAAGTACAAGGTGTAGACAAGGAACAGAGACCATGTGGATGGTGGTTAAGAGCACGACCTCTGAATAATCAGAATTGAATCTCAGTTCTGCCACTGGCTGTGTGACTTTGGGAAACTGAACTTGATTGAAGAGAACCTTTTAGGACAGAACATGTAATTCCATCATGTTGCCAAGTCTGCCCCAAGATCCAGGGCACTATGCTTTGTTTTATTTTCAAATTAAACACAGACCTTCCTCTTGTGAGGAACACAGGGATGCTCTGAGCACTAACTGAGAGGATATATTTAAAGCCTCTAGCGCAGTGCCTGGCAAATGTTGCTGTCGGCCTTGTTGTGAGGTTTAAATGAGATAAGGCAGAGTGCTGGGAACCTTAAGTGGTCAGCAACATGCCAGTGAGCGAGTAGGTCTTTGGCCAAGCCCTGCTTTCCTTCTCTCCCTATAGTGCTTCATGTCCAAGCCTTGAGACAACAGAGGTAAATGGAAGAGATTTGTATGTGGTTAGAGAGAAAAAGCTGCCACAAGTCCTTCATCCTCTGCTCCATAAGAGAGGGCTGGAGGCAGGTCTCGTGCAGAATGTGTATAAAATATGACAGTAGATTTAAAGAAACAGCAAACAACATATTAACCACCATAAGCAGAAGTAGGTGGTAGAGAAAATGAACGCTTAAAAATATAGAAAAATTAATATATAAAAAGCAGGGTTAAATTATAAAAGAGCACAGACAACTCCATTGCGTGCTTATCAGAACGATCGACAATGACCCCCTAGGACTCTACGGAAATGGTTTACATTAGCAGAGATCTGAGTCAGAGAGCGGAGCAGGAGAGTGTGCCAACATCTTAGACTTCAATCTCATAATGGTCAAAATACATTTTTATAAAGTTACTGATGCTTAAAATATTTCCTCAAAATTCACCGTGGAGCAGCAATTTCTCCAGCAAAGCTGAATTGTGAAATGTTGCCTTACTTAACCTTTAAAGAATCACATTACCTTTTCCTTTCCTTATTCAAAAAAAATGTGGAAGTATTTTCTTCTCAATTCTAAGCCTCCCCACTTTTTTCTTTTTGGCCTTTTCGGCTCACAGGATGGCAGGGGACCGCCTAGGGACAGGTAGGGCAGCCAGCACATGTTGAAATAAATGGGACAATCTTTTCTTCCACCTTCACCTGTCCACTACGGGGTGTCTTTGGAAACACTCTGCCCACACTAAAATAAAATGGCCATCTGGAGTCCATCCCAGTCACCTTCAGGACCGGACTTCACATGACTCAGGCCTGGTGGCTGTGATGGCCTAACCTGAGAGGAAGGCCTGGAGCGAGGGAACCTGATCCTGAGGAAGCAGGACAAGCACAGAGCGTCACGGGGGAGCCAGGGAGCCACACGGGTATCACCCAGCTGCCAGGGCGTGAGCAAGCTGTCTTCAGGGAAGGAAAAAGTTCAGCCACAGAAAAGAAGACAAAACAACAAAAACAACTTCAAAAACACCACAAGATGTCTATCCTTGAGTAGCATGGTAATCAGCAGACAGGGTGATCAGTTGAAATGAGAACTAGATTTATTCAAGCCTCCCCCATTATATCCAGACACAGATTGGCTACTTAACCTCACAATGCCTCAGTTTTTCATCTGCAAGATAAGGCAAAAATATCTATAATTAGGGAAACTCTTTGGGTTGCAAGTGAAAAAAAATCCATCGTTAGGGACTGAATGTTTGTGTGTGCCCCCCCACCCCACGAGTTCCAGTGTTGAAACCTCACTCCCCAATGTGATGTTAGAGGTGGCGCCTTGGTGAGATAGTCTGTGACTAGACAAGTTCATTTTGGTAGAGCCTTCAGGTAGGATATTAGTGCCCGTGTAAGAGTCGCCAGAGTTTGCTTCTTTTCCCTGCTGTCTGCCATGTGATGGTACAATGAGAAGTCAGCTGTGTGCCACCTGGAAGATGGTTGTCACCGGAATTCGGCCATGCTGGCACCCCAATCTCAGTGTCCCAGCCTCCAGAGCTGTAAGAAATAGATCTGTTTGTAAGCCACCAATGTGTGGTACTTGGTCATAGTGGCCGGAAGGAACAAAGATACCCATCTTAAACTACCTTAAGGAAAAAGAAATTTAGTATTTGCTCACAAAGCACAGTTCAAATATGGCTGGATTCAGGGCTTCAACCCAATAGGTAATTCTTATCTTTTTATTTCTGAACATCCAGGTCTGGATTCTGAGCAATAGCCCATGAAGAGAAGGGGGAGGAGAATGAAACCCTATGGAAGGACTCTGAGGTCTGGGCTCTCCTCATATAACTTGAATGCAATTGTCTTTACCAACTAGATAGATAATACAAGTCTTTATTTAGATTTTATTCCAAATGCAATAGCTCAACATTTATGCTCAGCTCAACACTTTGACCTTGTTCTATCCTACTCTAGACAACTGGGATTTTCAAAGCAGCTCCAAATTTGTATCCATCTAGTAGTATGATCTCAAAAGCAAAGGGATCGTTTTCTCTACATCAAATTTTTGCAGGAAAGTGCCAGAGAGAAAAAATTCTAACAGGCAGTTTCTGAATGGTCCCTGTGAATGGGATGGTGAGGGTGGTTGTTTTGACTGACCAGACTCTGTAGCAAGAGGGCAGCACAGGACTGTGATTCACTGGAACCATGTGAGGAAGGCAGGGATTTCCCTAAGGAAGTGAGAAGACAGCTATTGGAGCCAGAAGAAGGGAAATATGAAAAAAGCACCGGGCAGAGAAAACGGTAGGCATCACAGACCCCCAGAGAATCTTTCTCAAGATGGTAATATGAGTATTAAAATAAGACCCCCAGAGAATCTTTCTCAAGATGGTAATATGAGTATTAAAATAATGTGAAAATACATTCTAAACCATAAAGCTCTGTTCAAATGTTCCTTATTCAATTTATATGTACTATATCCACATTCAAAAACTATAAAGATATATAGGGTAATATAAAGAAAGAATATTCTGAGACAGTTTTTAGGTTTTGTCACAGAGTCTGACTATTGTGACGGGTTTCTGGCCCTCAGTAAACCTTGAGACCTGGGTTTGGAGGTACCACAATTGTTGTTCAGGTTTGACTATGTGAAGAATTCCTTCTAAGAGAAGGTTGAAAAAGAATATAATAAATTATAGACATTTTTCATTGAAGAAATTTAATAAGAGGAGACACAAATATACAGTGATGGTTGTGGACACAGTCCTTCCTGTAGGGCCTGTAGACCTGAGAAGATTTTATCCAGACTTCCAATTTGAGGTTATTTGTCATGTCTGCTCTCAGCAAAGCCACAAAACAAGTCTTCCTCCGTAGCTTACACATACATCGATGCTATTTTTGTGGAAATTTTAGCTGATCGTTATAATATGTGAGTGTGCCAGAAAAGAAACCTGAAAAGAATCATAATATCCTGATTTTTTTCTCACCCTTAAGTCCTGACCACTGTAAAGACATTCAAAGTTCTTACCCATCAAGTTGCACAGTTGTATATAAGACATACCACATCAAATTTTAGGTCATTAAAAACATGAAATTGTCTCTGCTCTAAATGCACAGAACCGTACCTGGCTGGACTGGCAGCACAGGGCAGTTCACACTTTGAAACTCAGATGTTCCCATTTAGTTAGAAGATGTTTACCAACTCAGCCCTTCAGTTTTTCCTGAGATACAACCATGAGAACAAACATCCACTCAACCTCCAATCTCAGAAAGAAAATATTATAAAACAATGAGAACAATAAAGAGATTAAGGCGAATATTAACAAAGCATATTCAGATCCCTGGTTAGTACTTCAAGTATAAAGAGAAGAACTGAAAAATTCTGGAGATTTTCTCAAACTTAAATTTTATTGCCTAAGATGGGAGTTCAATCCACATTACATATAGCAAGCACAAGCTAATTATCAATAACTGTTGGAGGTTTCAATAGTCTTTTTCTCAGCAATTGATGAAAAAAGATAAAATTCAGTAGCATAAATTTATTACTGAACAATCTACTCAAGAGCTGCAAAATAAAATTATTTTCAAGTGCACTTGGAACATTTTTCAAGTTCAATCTTCTGCTGGGTTATAAAACATGTCTCAGTAAATTTAAAATAATTGAAATTTTACAGAATGTTTTTTCTTACACAAAAGAATTTAACTGGACATCAATTTTTTAAAATCTGGGACTATAGTAAAATTGCTGGATACAAAGACTCCTAAAACTTAACAATACAAAACTTAAAAATGCACCAAAAATCTGAATAAACACCTCACCAAGAAAGATATACAGGTGGCAAATGAAAAGAAGTTCCATATCACATGTCATGAGGAAACTGAAAATAAAAGCAAGGAGGAGATACCATTGCATATCTATAAGAATGGCAAAAGTAAAAACTGACAATACCAAATGCTAATGAGGATACAGGACAAGAACTCTCATTCACTGCTGGTGAGAATGCAAAATGAACTATCACTCTGGAAGACAGTGTTCTCCAAAACTAAACATAATGTTAATATTTGATCCAGCAGTTGTATACGCCTATTTACCCAACTTATTGTGAAACATATACTCACACAAAAGCTTACATAAAAAATGTTTATAGCAGCTTTACTCATAATTGCCCTAAACAGGAAGCAACCAAGATGTCCTTTGAAAATTGAAAGGAGACACAGAAGTGGTAAATCCACACACTGCAGTAACATTCAGCAATAAAAAGAAATGAGCTATCAACCCATGAAAAGACAAGGAGAAACTATAAATGCATATTACTAAGTGAAATAAGCCAGTCTTTAAAAAAATACATATTGTTTGGTTCCAACATTCTGGAAAAAAGCAAAACTACTAAGACAAGGAAAAGATAAGTGGTTGTCAGGGCCTGGTGTAGGGTGGGAGGAATAATAGGTAGAACACAAGGAACTTTGAGGGTGGTGAAACTATTACTAAAATAGTGGTTACACATCATTATAATTGTGTCAAAACCCATAGAATATACAACACAAAGAATGAGCCTGAATGTAAACTTAGTTAATAATAATGTATTGGTATTGGTTCGGTTGTAACAAATGTACCAAACTCATGTGTTAATAACAGTGGAGGCTTTGAGCAGGAGAGGGAGGGGGCATAGGGGAATCCCTCTCTGTTCAATTGTCTGCTCAATTTTCTGTAAACCTAAAATTGTTGTAGAACTAGTCTATAGCAATCTCTTGTCTATAAACATCTGCAATATTTCAAATTTTAATTAAAAATAACTTCCAAGGTATGGTATTCTTATGAAGCTATTGTGAATGGGAAGGTTTTCTTAATTTCCCTTTCTGATAGTTCATTATTGGCACATAAAAATGCAACTAATTCTGGATATTAATTTTGTATCATGCTACTTTACTGAATTAATTTATCAGTTCTAGTAGTTTCTTGGTAGAATCTAGAGTAAATTTAGAGTTCTCTATGTACAGTATCATGTCATCTGCAAATAGTGACAGTCTTACTTCTTCCTTTCCAATTTGGATGCCTTGTATTTGTTCTTCTTGTCTGATTGCTATGGCTAGGACTTCAAGTACTGTCTTGAATTAAAAGATGAAAATAAGCATCCCTGTCTTGTTCCTGATCTTGAGGGAAATCATTGTAGTTCTGCCCATTGAGTATGATGCTGGCAGTGGGTTTGTCATTTATGGCCTTCATTATGTTTAGGTATGTTCTATTTCTACTTTGCTGAGAGTTTTTATTATAAATGTTGCTGGATTTTATAAAACTCTCTTTCTGCATCTATTGATATGATCATGTGGTTTTATCATTCATTTTGTTTATGTGCTGTCTTACAGTAATTGATTTGAAGATGTTGTACCATCTTTGCATCCCCAGAATAAATCTCATGTGATCTAAGTAAGACATAAAAGGCTTATACTCAGAAAATTATGGGACACAAAGGAAAGAAATTAAAGAAGATACAAATAAGTGGAAGCACATAATGTGTTCAGGGATAGGTAGAATTAACATCATTTAAATGTCCGTACTACCCAAAGCAATCTACAGATTCAATGCAATTCCTATCAAGATACCAATGACATATTTCACAGAATTAGAACAAATATTTAAAAAATTATATGAAACCACAAAAGGCCCTGAATATTCTCAGAGATCTTGAGAAAGAACAAATTTGGAGGAATCATTCTATCTAATATCAAACTATACTATAAGGCAATAGTAATGAAAACAGAATGATACTGGCATAAAAACAGACACATAGGTCAATGGAACAAAATAGAGAGCCCAGAAATAAACCCACGCCTTTATTGTCAGTTAATATTTGACAGAGGAAGCAAGCACAAACAATGGGCTAAAGATAGTTTATTCAATAAATGGTGTTGGGAAAATTGGACAGATATGTGCAGAAAAATGAAACTAGACTATCTTCTTATGCCATCCACAAGAATAAATTCAAAATGGATTAAAGACTTAAATGTTATATCTGAAACCATAAAAATTTTAGAAGAAGTCATAGGCTTGTAGCAATATTTCTCTGATATATCTTCTTGGGCAAGTGAAACAAAAGAAAAAATAAATAAATGGGACTACATCAAACTAGAAAGTTTTTGTACAGCAAAGGAAACCATCAGCAAAATGAAAAGACAACTCACTGACTGGGAGAACATATTTGCTGATAGATCTGATAAGGGGTTAGTATCCAAAATCTATAAATGACTTATAAAACTCAACATCAAAAAAACCACCAAACAATCCAATTCAAAAATGGGCAAAGGACCTGAATAGACACTTCTTCAAAGAAGACATACACAGGGTCAAATATGGAAAGATGCTTAATGTCACTAATCATCAGAAATGCATGTTAAAACCACAGTGAGCTATCACCTCACACCAGTCAGCATGACTATCATCAATAAATCAACAAACAAGTGCTGGTGAGGATGTGGAGAAAGGGGAACCCTTGTGCACTGTTGGTGGGAGTGCACATTGATGCAGGCACTGTGGAAAGCAGTACAGGGTTACCTCAAAAATTAAAAATGGAACTATCTTATGATCCAGCAGTTCCACTTCTTGGAATTTATCTGAAGAGACCAAAACACTAATTTGAAAGAATATAAGCACCCCTATGTTCATTGCAGCACTATTTACAATAGCCAAGATTTGGAAGCAACCCAGGTATCCAGCAGTACACGAGTGGATAAAACAACTATGGGGCATTTACACAGTGGAATACCACTAGGCTGGAAAAAAAGAAGAACGTTTTACCCTGTGCAACCGCATGGGGGGGCCTGCAGAACATTATGCCGAGTGAAATAAGCCAGTCAGAGAAAGACAAATACCATATGATCTCACTCATATGTGGAATCTAATGAAAAAACTGTATAACAAGCAAAATAGAGACAGACTCATAGAGCGCAGGCTGGCAGCTCTGGGGCAGGTGTGGGTAGGGGGTGGAAAGATGAAGCAAAAAATGAAAAGGACTCATGGACATGGACACGGACGGACAACAGTGTGGGAAGGGGGTGGAAGAGAGTAGAAGGGAGAGAAGTGGTAATGGAAAAGAACAATAAAAATAAATTTAAGACAATAAAAGGAGATAGATTCTAGTATTAAAAAAACTTCCAAAAATGGATCAACAAGGAAATGGTAAGGCAAATTAGAAAGTATTTTGAACTAAATGAAGATAAATACAAATTTCACAACTTGTGAGATTCCATTAAAGCAGTGCTTAGAGGGAAATTTACAGCTTCAAATGTTTACTCATGAAAAAACAATTGCCTAAAACCAATTATCTAAGTTTCTATCTTACAAGTCTAAAAGGGCTAAAAACAAAGCAGAATAGACATATAATAAAGATATAAACAAAAAATAAAAAACAAATAAAAAACCAATGAAATTGAAAATTCTTTTTTTCTAGAGACACTTCTTGATAGAATGATCAAAACTAAAGAGGAGACATTGTTATGGATTCTACAGACTCATATAGATAAAAAGGGACTATATGACAAATAATTTTATGTCAGTACATTGGTCAAAATAGATAAAATAAACAAATTCCACTAAAGACTCAAAACTTACACAAAAGAAACTGATCATCAAAACAATGCCATGTCTATCACAGAAATTGAATGTGTACATAAAAACCTTCCCGCACAGACTTCCAGGCCCAGAGGGTTTCACTAGTATATTCTACCAAACCTACATAGATCTAACACAAATTCTTTCAGAAAATAGATGAGAAGAAAAAAATTTCCAAGTCTTTTCATGTGGCTATAATTCCCTTGATAGCAAAATCAGAGTATAAATATGCAACGAGCCTGCTGTTTGTTAAATGTGTGATCTTGAGCAAGTTGCTTGTCTCTCCAGCATTCAGGCTTCTCATCCACAGCCATTCAGTCCAATGTCCCAGCCTGGAACCTGGCACTGTGGAGAAGAGTCTGGAGGAGAGACCAGCACTGGCTGGTTTCCCGCCCAGGTCTTCAGGAGAGATGCCCCAAGTGGCAGATATCTCACCTCTGCCCACTTCCAAATAATAGCAACTGAACGTGAATTGACTCAGGTTCTTTCTCTCTAGGTTTTCTTTTCACAAAATAGGTAAATTCCAAATAATGACAACTGAGGAGGGCAAGGGTGGGCCCGACGGAAATGCAGGCATTATGGGGGAGAGGGGATGGGTTGAGAAAGTCGGGGCTACACAGCTGCCGATCCTCCCTCTACCCCCACTAAGTTTGTCTCTCTCTGTCTCTCTCATCAAACAAGTACTGCTTATTGATTTTCCTTAGACCTGATGGTTGCGGCAAGAAACATTTGTGAAATGCTTCAGTAGAAGATCCTTAAGACCCCCCTCCCTCCAATAAATATTTACAGAGAGCCTGCTACGTGCCAGACAAGGAGGTAAGCAAAATCAAACCTGTCATTTGTCCTCCTGTGTGGTCTGTGTGCATCCAGACTGGATTAAACAGGAACAACTAGTCCCTGAGTGACTCTATATGCTGTTACTGTCCCTATTCCACAGCTGAGGCAGCTGAGACTTGGAGTGAAAGACTTGCTGAAGTCAGGACGGCTGCAAAGGAGAAGAGCTATCATTTGAGTCTGGGTCTGTCCAACTCCAAAGCCCAACCTATTTCCACTACCCCGTGCTGTTTAATTAAGAAAGAGCTTAACATGATTTTGATTGCATGTTATGTCTCTCTAGCAGAGTAATTGATTTGTATTTTATCATGGCTAACAGTGCCGTATTATATTTATTGCTTGTCAAATCTTTGAATGGCTGATTTTGGATTTGGAGTTTGTATTAGAATACATTTAAAATTTTGCTAGGTGGTATAAAATGCAAAAATACTTAAAATGGATTGGGTACATTTGAGGCTGTGAGTAGTAAGAAGGTCTGAGTATATTTGGGCTGTAAAAGTCAAGTCCTAATCAAATCTCCCCACTGCAAGGAGAACTTCCCAGTGGAGTTCTGATGTCAGAGAAGGCGGATAGACATACACATGCACACATGAAATAACACTCTTTCTCGCTAATAATTCTGATAAATTTCCTGTCTTTTTGTAATGTCAGCAGGTACTCTGCAGGAGGACATAACAGGGCCTGATATATCAAGTCTAAATTCTTGATTTAGAACTCCAAACCCATGGAAATATAACCCAACTCCACATTTTCTTGTCTCACTATCTGCCAGCGATCCCTTCCCCTACCTGCCTATTATACTTCAGCCACAACAGAAGGCAAACCGCTTTCTAAATGTTCCTCTGGGCCTCCACACACGTTTCTAGGAAATCTCTGCCCATCTCCATCCTTTAGAAGCCTGTAAGGCCCACCTACCTTCTCATCTAGACAACTTCCCCTAGATCAGCTTCCCCTTGGAAGCTGATCTCTCCTTCCACTTGGTTTTCCAAGAATGTTGCTCAACTCTGGTGACCTGCTCATCACTGGTCCTTGTCACGGCACAGGGTGTGGGGGCAGGAGCCTGGACCATGTCCTTTCTTCTTAGATTCCTGGTGAGGAGCTCAGCGATGACACAACATAGGCACTGAATTGCAAATACATGAAATAATGTGTACGAAGAAGAAACTGAGCTAAGAATCAAAGCTCCACTACTTTTCACGTTAACAGGGCAGTGATGAGCCAGCCTCCCGTTCTGGATTCGTGACCAAGGTCATTGCTTTGTAGGGCCTGTGTGTTCCATATTCTAATTTACCTCAAATCATTGATTTGAGTCTCAATTCGTATTTCCAATTTAAAGCAAGACCCTTAAGGTATTTTTTATTATTTTTTAAAATCCCTGTTAATCAGTTTTTAATACCTATCAGGAGCTTGAAATTGAAATGCTATGACTAGCCTGCCCTGAATTTTCTGTGCTACCTTTGCACAGCGGGTGGTCTCCTCAGATCTGTGCTGTAACTATACTGATCATTTTCCTCAAGTAGTACTTATTTTCTTTATTTGAAGCAGTATTATTAAACCAGTAATATAGATGAAAGAATATACCCAGAGAGAAAAGCTTCAGAATATTTTTAAAATACACCTAAGATAGACATTTATCTCAGTAAATAGAGTCTCCCCCATCTCCATTTCCAATGGCACAAAGTGGCGGGTGAGGAGAGGGGCCCATTCTCCGACTCCCCACCACAGGAGGCCTCCTCCCGGTTGGAGCAGGGCTAGCTTCTCCATTTTCACACACCTGCTCCGTGTCTAGCAGCTATTTTTTAGATGATGCGCCAAAGCGACTGCCCTACTGCCCCAGTGCTGGGTGGGCTCCAGGCCTTCTGGGGGAGACAGAACTGTACTCCCGCAGTGGCTCCAGCCCCCTATTTCTCCACTTTCCCAAGGACTGCACATGAAAGCCAGTTGCCACGATCAGAGTGAAGGTAAAAAGGAAAGAGGGTGCTTCAAAAGAGCTTTGTGGAGGAGAGAAAAGCCACAGGCCCGTGACATTCAGGGCAGGGCCCTCTTCCTTTTGATCCTGGGCTATGAACTCCCCGGCGTTTTTAGTGCTTTGCATCCTATATGCCCGCTGCCCCTACAGTATGGTAGAACCCCATCGTGTGGGACCCAGGGTGGCAACTGTGGGTTGTCACCCACACTCCAGGCCTCTCTGCCACACTGAGCCTCCCCTCTACGTGAGGCCTTGGTAATACCAGGGTGGTTCTGGCGTCCCCCATTCAAACCAAGTTTGATGCAGCATGGAATCTGTGTCTGAGCTAAGGCACATCCCGCCCCCCCCCCCCCAGTCGTGGCAGAAGTTTCCACAGAGTGCACCGCTGCAACTTCATGTGACCCTGGCTGACGGGGAGAAGATAAAACAGCCATTTAAATGGAGTAATGCAAATGTAAAAGGAAAATGGGCATCTATTTGCCATTACAATCAAATTACTTTGTAGGTATAATTCATCATACCCCAGCCTTATTCTTTATTACTATTAACAAGTTTTCCAAAAGCCTATACTTCTCTTTTGAAAAATCCTAATGTAAGAAAAGCAAACTGATGAAAATGGAAACGACTCCTAGATTTGGTCCCAGATCTGACATTCCTGTACCCTGGGAGCTTGGGCCAGTGACAAGACTCCCTGTGCCAGGATCCTCCTCCGTGGAGTGAGATGTCGGAGTAGATGGTCTCCGAGGCCTCTCCAGCCCGCAAATCACATCTGCTCTGGTTTTGTCCTAATTCTCCCTCTCACTCTGTCCTAACAATGACGTAGCAGAGCTCCCAGCATGAGTCGGACTGCACATTATTACAGCGTGTGTGTCTCCAGTAGGTGGCGGGAGGAGTGTCATGTCCACTGCAACTGCAGCGGAGCTGCTGCTTTGGGCACCGACAGCTGCCACTGACACCAGCAGCACAGGGACCCTGAGCCAAAGAGGAAGAGTGCAGGTGAGTCATGATGGCCAAGAATATTGCATCTTGGAGGAAGAGCACCAATGATATCCACAGAAGACCCTCAGAACTATCGAGGAGGAATTTAAGAAAGGGTGGAATATCTGTACAGCAGTACTGGCGTATTAACTACCTAGAGCTAAACAACAAACCATCCCGAACTTAGTGGCTTAAAGTAACTATCTCACCCACAATTTGGGCTGGAAACATTGGGTGTTTCTTTTGCTTGTGTCACGTGGGCTCAGTCATGCTTAGTGGTGAGCTCAGTGGCTCTCCTCTTGTCTGTTCGTTGGGCTATGTGCCCTTTTGTCACCCAGGGAACTAGTCTAGGCTTCTTCACATGGAATCAGCAACATGGGCCCCCAGAGCACCGGAACGCAAGCCCTGTGAGCAAGTATTTTTCAAGACTCTTCTTGAGGCATGTTTGCCAACGCCGCACTGGCTAAAGTCAGTCACATGTAAAATCTCAATGACAAATGAAACTGGTGAGCCTGCAGATCGAAGAGGAATTGGAAAGTTGTTGGTAAACTGTCAGCCTCATTTAACCTTTGGGACTCTGTCCAAAGTTTTACATGGAAGTCCAAATATAGGGAATTCCTCACGGATCATTTGCTTCTGTATCTCATATTCTTGCTCTTTCAAAATCCAACTCTCTGAACTCATGCCTTCAGGCAAATCACTCGATGACACCTTTCAGAAATTTGTAAATATACATGTCCTTGACATACCTTTCCCCTTATTTCCCCCGTTACCCTTTTCCCCCTTCCCTCTGGTTACTGTCAGATTGTTCTTTATTTCCATATCTCTGGTTATATTTTGTTTGCTTGTTTGTTTTGTTGATTAGGATCCACTTCTAGGTGAGATCATATGGTATCTGTCTTTCAACGCCTGGCTTATTTCACTCAGCATAATGCCCTCCAGTTCCATCCATGCTGCTGTGAAGAGTAGGAGCTCCTTCTTTCTCTCTGCTGCATAGAATTACACTGTGTAAATGTACCATAGTTTTTTGATCCATTCATTACTGATGGGCACCTAGGTTGCTTCCAACACTTGACTATTGTAAATTGTGCTGCTATGAGCATTGGGGTGCATAGGTTCTTTTGAATTGCAGGGTAGGATTGAGTGTATGGAGTGGGGGTGAATGGTGGTGGGAAAATGGAGACAACTATACTTGAACAACAAAAAAAGAATTAAGAAATAAAAACTATAAAATCTGAAATCTGTTCTTGGCAATTAAACTGAGCATTATATCAGTTTCATTCAACAGACACTCAATTTATATTTCTTACCAATTAACTGCACTAGGCACTGTGCTAAGGGTTTAGGTTTAAAAGAGACAGGACGGAGGGAGGGAAAGAGGGAGACAGGGAAGAAATGAACTTGCCTCCTTATATCGGTGGTTCAGGGGGATGTAAACCAGCAACTTTTGCAAGGACTACAGTTCAACAACATCACTTTATTTTCAAAATTAAAGTGAATTTTGCATTTTAAACAACCTCCAATGGATCACTTTTAATTTTCATGGAGTCCGTCTTCCCTGAAGAAGGTTTAAAAGTGACTTTCTTCCTTCCATTGTACAATTGTCACCAGGTCATTTATAATTCTGACAGTGTCCTCAGACTCCTTCTGAGGACATTAATTTCCTTGGGCAGTTGGAAAAAAACCGAGTCAATTTCCTCTCACACAGAACATCCTTTCACTTAGATAATACTTCAAAGGGAGCTTTCTCACAGCACAGGGCTGCCGCAGTGCAAAGAGGGGCTGCAATTAGGGGCCAGTGTCATTGCCCCTAATGTTTTTTTCATTGAAAACCCACAAAGGCTACTCCTCAGCAAGACTGAAACAAGCAAAGTTCACTTTTGGCCTCTGACCTGTTTATCCATCAAATGCTGTTCTTGTTGGTTCCTCTGTATTTTAACTGCATAAATTGTGAGGATATTTTTGTTGCTGTTTGTGAATAACAACTCATGGTATTTGTCCTCCTTTAGAAGTTTTTTTAAATAGGCAACCTTACAGACCCTTCTCTCTCCTCCTCCCCATCACACACACCGTAGCTTTTAAAATTCACGAGAGATTAATTCTATTGATGAAATTGTAGATACTATGGTAAGAGAAAGATTTTGGTACAGTGTGCCTACTCTAAAGACAGATTCCATCAATTCAGAAACTAATTTTAGAGCAAATAAATTTTACCTACTTTCGCTAATCAGTTTTAAATTTCTGTATTTTTCCAAAGAAGACATACAGATGGCCAACAAGTACATGAAAAGGTACTCAACACCACTAATCCTCAGGGACATGCAAATCAAAACCACAATGAGATATCACCTCACACCAGTTAGGATAGCCATTATATTTTTAAAAAAAAGACAAAAAGTAACAAGTACTGGCAAGGATGTGGAGAAAAGGGAACTTTTGTATACTGTTGGTGGGAATCTAAGCTGGTGCAAATCTAAGTTGGTGCAGCCACTGTGGAAAACAGTATGGAGTTTCCTCAAAAACTTAAAAGTAGAATTCCAATATGATCTAGCAATTCCATTTCTAGGTTTTTACCTGAAGGAAACTAAAACACCAGTCAAAAACCTATCTGTGCTGCAGCATTATTTACAACAGCCAAGACAACCTAAATGTCCACAGGTGGATACATGAAAAAAGAAAATGTGTGTGTATGATTATTATTCAGCCACAAACAAATAAAATATTCCCAGTTGTGACAACATGGATGGACCATGAGGGTATTATGCTAAATGAAATAAGCCAAACAGAGAAAGACAAATATCATATAATCTCACTTATACTGGAATCTAAAAAGACAAATAAACACCCCGGCTCATCAACACAGAGAAAAGGTTGGTGGTTGCCAGAGGCACAAGGTGGGGGATGGGGAGGATGGATAAAGTAGACCAAAGACACAAACTCTAGGTCTATGTCATGTCAAACTCTAAATTTATGTCATGAGATGCAGTAGATAGCATGGTGACTGCAGTGAATAATGCTGAGTTATATTTTCAAAGTTGTTAAGAGAGGCAGGTTAGAAGTTCTCATTAAAAGAAAAAGTGTGTAACTCTGTGGTAACAGATGTTAACGAGACTTACTGTAGTGAACATTTTGTAACATGTACAAATATTGACTTATGATATTGTACACCTAAAACTAATATAATGTTATATGTCAATTATAGCTCAATAAAAATATGTTTCTTAGATCCTCACAGAAAACAAAAATCAATGAGAAATTTAAAAAAATGAAAAGATAAATTTTCTGCCCATTTTAAAAGAATAAATTGGGGCAGTAATAAGAAGCCCTAATAAATTTCTGGAAAATTTTTGAAAATTGTAGGTATTAACCTTTGACTAGTATCTTGAGAAAGTTAAAAGAAAAACCTTGCCCACTTACCACTAGAACATATTAAAATGAAACCCCATGTTACAGAGTGTGAGGTAGGGGAGCTATATTTTGTCTACCAATTTGAGAGCGTCCAAGGAAACTGATCCACAAAATATGATTGTGATTGAATTGTAAGTGATTTAGAATCCCAGGGTATATTGATAAGCGAACTTAGATGTGTAAAGGAATTGGGTCCTCAGGATGTATGAATAAAATATAAGTGATTTGGAACCACAGGATGGATTGCCGTGTGCTGAATCGTAATAATTCCACCATAACTGATTTCAAATCCATGTTTTGAAAACTTCTTTGGATAAAGTTGGCTGGGGTTCGAACTTGTTTTGATGGGATTCTTTGGAAGTTGGAATTTTAGGACTTTCGTATCCAACTCTCACACGTGCAATAAAAACATTACATCATTGACCCCTCGGTACCTGTGGTGCTGTCCATCATGTGTTGGACTCTTAAACTGTAAAAACCAAGAGGTTTGAACAGCAACTTGAAAGAGTTCTGTCTGGGCAAGGTTACTCCTTGCTGACTTAAATAACTCTCCCAAGATCTTCAGACGCCTGTGCCTGCAGCGGCCAAGCTGCTCTTGGTGGGCAGTAGTATTAAACCGTGAGGCAGTCTCGGGAAGAGAAGGGACGTCTGTTCTTGCCTTGATGCGTCAGTGGCTAAGCTCTGCAATGGTGCCTGGAGTAAGAACCTTCAGAGCGCCCCACCTTGCCTGCCAACACTGCTGCCGTCTTGCACTGGCTGGTTGCCCCAGCAGGGAGGGACCTGAGCCAGCAGCTGAGGGTTGGACGGACAGACTCTGCTGAGAACCAACCTTTCTCCTGGTAGAAAGGTTCACCTCAACTAAGTCTGGACTTTCTTCCTCTCATCTCCCCTTTGCCTGGAACTGCAGTGTAATTATTCTAACATTGGTTCTTAGTATATTATTCCTTTATTGGCTTATTAAGAGACATTTTCCTGGCTGGTGAAATATTATTATGAACTATAATTCCCACAGTGAACCTGGGTTAAATAAATTATGGGCAAACGCAATCTCAGTCTCTGAGCTTAGTCTCAGTCACTCACCTTGTTGGTGGGTGTTGTATGGGGGGACCCTGAAATACACACCAGCAGAAGCAACAGCAGACAGGCTCTCACCTATAGAGACCATGTGAAGGGACAGTCAGGCAGCTCTGGCTGGGGACCTGAGGCCCAGGGTCACAGGCTCAGCTGACCTGGAACAGTGAATCAGGAAGGTCTGGCAGGACTGCAGTCCATTATGCAGCTGCGACATTTCTATGTGGCCATAACTTTGCTGTGAAATCCACGTTTTTTGTATATCTTGCAAGTTTCAGGTTGAGTATCTGCCCAAGACCATCTTTTAAAAGGTGCAAAATCTTTCATGTACTATTCAGAAATGAATATAATAGTTATCGTCCAAGGATGCTGGACTTTGAGACCGAGTACAATTGTTATGGAAAATACATTCATTAGAATATTTCACGTAAATTTAGTGTTTTTTTTCCACTTAAACTTGTAGACAACTTCACCAACAGGAAATTAAATGTACTTAACCAATCTTGTGGGAATTCACCATCAACCATGACTGCTGTGACTCCGTGATCACATCCACTTGTTAAGAACTTATCTAAAATCTCTCTCCCAGAAAATGTTAGTGGCATGCGAGTGAAAGCTAATAACACAGTGAGAGACGCTCTCAAATTAAATTGGAGTAAATAAAGGAGGAATGAAATGCTATGCATAACGTGCCCAGGCCCCTCTGCAGGAGGGCATGGATCCCCACACACAAAAGAGAAAGATAACAAATGGTGATGAAATCACACATGGTTTCACCAAATCCCTTATTCTATTTTTCATTTTCCTAACTTTCTACATAAGTACTTTCTAATCAAAATTTTTTAATTAAAATGAACCTAAAAATATCTTAAATTGAGAGCTATGATAGGCAGTCAAAACCAAAATGTTTAATAATTTATTAAGCATAAGTCTACTCATTGACATCTTGTTAGAATATTGTGTGGATAGAAAAGTGTAACAAGCTCAGAGGAGAAACTCTGACAACACAGAGACAAAATCAGGAGAGTCTGTTGAAAACATAGAGCCATTTCATCAATCCAACACGGCAGGTCTGGGCGAGATTAGAAGTTTGCATTTTATCAAGCTTCCTGGTGATTTTAATGCAGCTGGTGGGGGCCACCTGTTGATAAATACTAGCCAAAAGAAAAGTCCAAAGCACCAAAATCTCACAGGAACTCTCATATACCACCCCAAACAATGCAGCTGTGTCCCTAAGAATGTCAGTCCCCTGGGTTCCAGGGCAGATCCTCCAGTGGACCCAACACTCCTCTGGTTCTGATTCATTCTCATTAGCAACTGTTTTTGATTGGCTTTCTTTGTGGTTTGCCTAAGGGGAGAAAATGGGTTGCTCTGTCCACCATGGCATTTGAAGTTGTTAGAATGTCTATCTCATTGTGAACTAATAAAGTGGCACTCAGTGTACACATCAGTCTTTTGGGGCCCAGTTAATTTGAGTTTATTCCTGAAACTTGGGTCCATTTTCAGATAGTTGACAAAACTGGACGCGTGAATTCTCAAAGCCAACTCTCTTCAATGAGGAGTAGTGAGCCCATTTCCACAGTAGTGGATGTTTGTGATTTTTGCCTGCCCGACATCCTTCTCCATTTTCCTGCTACAGCATCTTGACTTTCCCCTGGGGATCACCCCTCTTCTGCCTTCAGATTCCTTCCAAACCTGAACATACCTGTCCATTTAAATTCAACCTTAGAATTTTTGTTGGAACAAAACTATGCTTCAGAGATAAACCTTAGATCTTCTGGTGGGCATCATGGGGCCACAAGAAAAACAAGCGGGCCTGAGAACAAAGCCATCATAGACCAAAAAAAAAAAGAAGAAGAAGAATCAAGAGTTAGAGACAAAATTAAAAAGAGAGAAAGAAAAAGGAAGAAACTTCTTTATGATATCATTGCTTGAATACTGGCTACGGATGGTCATACCTGCAGCCTTGGTCTTACGTGAGCCCACCAATTTCCTTTTCTATTTGAGCCAATTTGAATTAGATTTCTTACATCTAATAAAGAAAGAGTATTAAATATACAACACCTCTCTAGCTGTACGTACAGAGCATGCCTTCCATGCAAGAGCAACAGTCAGGCCCAAAGATCTAACATTGTTCAAGGCAACATTCAGAAACTCCATCCTCACAGGAAGTGGAGACTAACTGGACATTAACTGTGTGTCAAATCTTCACATGGGAATAAGGTGAACCTAATAATTGTCACTAGAAAACAGTGACACTGGCTTTTCTTTCCCGAAGACCACTCCCATGTTTCAGCATGATATAAAAAGGAAAACACAAGATGCTTTACAAGTCTTTAAATCTTGCTCTATGCCAGAAGAGTCTTTTCATGCTTACTACTTAGACTGTTTCTCTAAATATGAGAGGAAGACCGCCCCCCTGCCTTCGGTGCCCCAAGAAGATAAGGACGTCATCACAGTCAGTCAGTCATCTCAGTGATGAACACCATCACAGTCAGTCGGTCGCCTCTGTTACCGGAAACAGGAGGGAGGTTTCCTGTTCACAGGAAAAGCAATGGTCACATTAACTTTGCAGACTTGAACTGCAGATAAAATTCTTTTTTTTTTCTGCCCTTTCAACATTACTTGGCAATCTTCATTGCTTATATACATAAAATCATTAAAAGGAAAAAAATCTTATCAGCAGATTGCTGAGAAAACAAGGAAAACATTTTTTTTCCTGAAAAAGTATGCACTAACAAGAACCTTCAATGTGTTAAACAGACTTCTGATTCTCTTCCATAATGGCCCCCACAGACGGGGTAGGGCGGGGGTGCGGCGCATCATGGTGCCAGGCACACAAAATGCAGACATTTTGGAACAACTCCGCCTCCTGAAATGGTTAAACATGGCGTAATGTCTACACCCACGGTCTCCCTGTTACAAAAAGAGACCTGACCAGTGAGAGTTAACAGCTCATCAGAAAGAATGGATGTTCAGAAGTGACAGCTCACTGCTGTCCTGCTTCTCTCTAAAGGCTACAAAGCATGCACACTCCACTCTACACCGAAAAAGGCTTGACTCTGCAAAACAGTAAAATGAGCACCAAATCCTTGGAGCCTAAGAAGAAAGCTTTCACACTGGAATTGACACTGAGCATATGTCTAACGTCAGAAGGGGAACCTACTCATACACCAATGGATAAATTCAGCCTCAGGATACAGCCTGCAAAACTAGTATCCAAGTTACCTCATAATGTTTATTGTAGTAAAAAATAAAAAATTTTAAAATGTTTAAATTTTTTAAAAACCAAATAAAAACCACACAATAGCGTTCTGTACTTTCTCAGAGTCCCTCTTCTTCCTGTCTCTCTTGGTGAGCACCTCTTCCATGAGCAAGTGCCCCTCACTTGTGGATGTGGGCAAAGTAAATTTTGTGGTGTGGGGCCCAACTCCCAAGCAGCCACTGAAGAGCCAAGAGTATGTGGAGTTAGCTTCCCAGGGGGTAAACCTTCACCAGCAAGAAATGATGTAAGAGGCAGCTAGGAAACTAAGCTCCTCCTTCTTTTTCTCTGCCATAAACTACCACAACATGTAGTTCCTCCCTGCAACATTTCTGGAAAAGTCCCAAATGCCAAGTAAGCCTGAGCGTGGAGTGACAGAGTGGGTCACACCCCAGCTCCTTGCTAAACAGTAACTAGTGTGGTAATACATGGCATCACACTGTATCACACGACGTTAACTCTGGCCTTGTTAACCTCCACACTCTGGGGTAGCTCATCCCAAATAAACTGACAACACTCTAAGCACTGCCTTGGGCTCCGCTTTCTAGAAGATGTAAGAGAAAGCATGTTGAAGCTACTTTGTTGACAACAGTGAAATCTCTTTGCTCACTATCACTAAAAATTTTATTAATAAAATAACTTCCCTTCAAATATTAAGTGATATGGGTTTGGTTTTGCTTTGTCCTTTGATTTGGAGATACCAGATAAAGCACTGCTCATTTATACAGGGCCTTTCAAAATGCCCCTTTATATTATTATTATCAATCAGTGCAAGGAATACACTTACACACTTGTAGGTCAGCTATATAGTGCTCCATAACTCACCACCCAAAATGAAATGACTTAATACAAAGATATGGAGGCTTGTCTGCATGGTTCCAATCCTGCTGGCACCAGCTGGTGTCACTCACTTGGCCAAATGCAGCCGTTAGTTGCCATAGGGTAAACAAAGGCAGCCAGGCTCCCTCACCCAGATGTCTGGGCAACTAAGATAAGCAGCATCTTCACAGCCTTGAGACTGGGCCCGATAAGCAGTACTCCCACAATGCTGAGTGGGCTCACAAGAGCAGAACCACACTCTGTTATACAATTTCTCAGCACCCTGCCGGCTTCACGTGCATGCAGGATATAAGGGAGTTCGGACTCCCTGCCAGTGCAACACACAGCTTGTGGCCTGTGTGGATCGTCCACCCTAGATAAAGGCCTGCCAGATGTCCTGCCAGCTCTGCGAATTTTCTTGCGTCTGCCCAAGTCCCGTGTAAACCTGCCAGGCCTTGAACAGTCACAACACAGTCAGACTGGACTAAAAGGTCCTACAAAGCCTCACTCAAAAATCTGTGTCTCACTGCTCTTTCTGGCAGTGGCTTGCTCTCCCTGAGGCAAGCTGAAAGTTCCTCACAGCCCTGTAGACTCAGGACAGTCTGCCCTCTTGGGGAGGTTGTATGCCAAGAGGGAGGAGGCGAAAGCTACCACTCCTCTCATGGCCTGGGCTCAAAGCCCCTGAATTTACGTTCTTTGAATTTTATTGTCCAAAGTAAGTCACAAAAGCAGCTTGACTCAAGGAGTAGGTAAGAGACTGTGAAGAAAGAGGGAAGTATGTATGACTGCCATCTTTGGAGAGTACTTACTGGGACGATTTCCAGAGTGGTCTGCAGATCAGAACCATATGGAGACCTTTTGACACTACAAGAGCAGAGGCTACGCCCTAAACAATGAATTCACAGTGGGACTGGGGGAAAAGAACCCAAGCATCTGTTTCTGTCTTTGCAAGCTCCCCCAGGTGATTCCAATGGGTACGCAAGTTCAGAAACCCTTGATCTACCACAGCTCATGAAAAAAGAGGTTTTGAAAAGCTGAAGGCTCCAACTAGCAGCGTCTCAGTTACACTTGGTTACATGTCATTTCACAGTATGCTCAGTGGCTTGTCTTGAAACTCACTACAGGTTTAAAGTTTAAGTGAAACATTAATCACTTCAAAGCATAATAAAGCTGCCATGATAGCTAGCATGGCTTCCAGGCGACCAACTTTCCGGGTTGCCTGGGACTAAGCAGTGTCCTGGGACACAAGACTTTCAGTGCTAACACCATGTCAGTTGAGCCAAAATGCACAGTTGGTCACCCTAGCATTGCCTTACCTCTGCTAGATTGGCCATGTTGTAGGGGTGTCCCACCCATAACCCACCAGGATGGCTATGAATGCGGCCCAACACGAAATCCTAAATTTACTAACAAGCTTTTTTTTTTTTTTTTTTGCTCATCAGTTTTTGTTAGTGTTTGTGTATTTAATGTGTGGCCCAAGACAACTCTTCTTCTACCAGTGTGGCCCAGAGACACCAAAAGGTTGGACACCCTTGTTAATGAGTGCTGTTTCTGTGACACAGTTTCAGTTATGATCTGAGTTTCCTCAAAACTAATGACCTACAACAGTGTTGTCTAAAGTGTGTTCCAAGGACCTGTTCCATTAGCATCATCTGGACACTTGTTAGACATGGAAATCCTGGGAAATCCTGACTCTGAGTCAGAATCTCTGAGAATAGGGCCTAGCGATCTGTGTATTGAAAAGCGTGAATTTAAGAAGCACCAGTTTGGCCTGGCCATGTTCCATCTTCATTTCTCTCTACATAAGACAAATCAGGTTTCTAATTTGCAATCAAGGAAGAAAAAAACATAGGAGGAACATTCAATCAATGTGAATTGGCCAGAGACGCCTTGACAAAAAGCAGCCAGCATCTTCAGACATACATGAGAATCATCATTTTTGGTTTAGCTGCGGTCAGTCATTTATTTGAGAAGTCGTATAAAAAATGTTTATACCCACAGCAGAGGCTGGAGTGTGGAGTCAGGATGGTATGGAACACAGCTGCCTGCAATTGGCAGGGCCCGTCTCTTCCAAAACACAACAAAGCTGTCGATAAAAATCAGGTGGTAAATTTTTCTCCAACCTCAAAGGAAGAAAGAATCTCTCCCTCAAAGTTAAGTAGAAAACCAAGATGTGTCTGGGACTGGAGACTTGGTTTTCAATCTGAAGTTACAGTAAAAATGATTGAGGTTTTAGTAATGTAGAAATGATGCTCTGTTGAACTAGCTTGGGCTGAAGTTCACCTAGATGTAAGGATGAGTTCTGTCAAGCAAATTAATACCATAAATATTTAACCACCTTAAAAAGTAAACAGGTTTTTTTTTAAGGACTTACATATTTCTACTAAACTGGTGTTAATAATTACATGAGTCTTATCCATACAAGAAAGAAGAAACTCTCATGCAAAATACTTTGTTGGTACTATTACTGCATGGATTCGAAGTAAAATAAAGCTATTTCTTAAAACGCACACCCTGTAATTTAGAATTTTTACTGATTCAGACTAGTCTTCCTGCATACAGAATAAATTTTAAGAGAATTTCTTTACCAGTCAATTAGCATATAGCTTCATCCCTAATACATTGCCACAAATGGAGTATTAAAAGGCCTCTCGACGGCTCACCTTTGATAAATGATGGCTTTTATTTCTCATGTGTTTCACACATTTCATATTTAAATTCAAAGAAAAGAACCAGTTAACCAGTTCTTCCCCTGCACAGGATAATGAAAGTAACTGAGGGTGCTGTGGAAGGAATTGCCCTTCCAGCATTTCGGAATTGCCACGGTCAAAATCTCCCTGCCGCTGCACCGCAGGGCTGGCCGGTGCGAGCTGGCCCCGCCCTCACGTTCTGTGGACAGCACAAGTGCCTATCACAACAGTGCCTCCCACAAAAATAAAAAATCCAGGATTACATTGGAAAAGCTCATGTTTTCGGCAACAAACTCAGTTCCTCATATTATAATCATATGACAAGTAAGTCTGTGAGCTTTCCTCTCCCTAAAAATTGTTTCAAAATAAAAATATACTCTCCTTATGTAAATAAATGTAAGCAGAGTTTAATCACTGATGAGTTCTATGTCCAAATACTTCTAAGTATTTATTAAATGACTAACTGCTTTTAAAACATCTCTGAGAAAGTGTAAATAAGTCATTCCATTGTTAAGGAGGCTTAAGTGACTTCCATATTCTTTCCCCATTCGGGAGAAACACCCAGCAATACTAACAAACCAAACAAACACAGTGAAACTGAGGGATGGGAAGATCCTTCTGCCACTCCCTCCACTTCCCGGTTGTACCAGCTTCTCTCTCTCTAATCCCTTCCCTCTGGGGGGCTGTCCTGCCCCTCAGCTGGGCTTTGATTCGAGGCCAGTACCAAGGTGGAGTCCCGAAGGTCAGAATAGTCGTACAAAGCTATCTGCATGGAATGAGTTGTCAATTTAAGTCGACAGAGAGCACAGGTCCCAGTAGGGAAGCTAAACTTGGCCATCAAATCCAAGGGGGTAAACTCAGAATCAAAACTAAACCCCAGCCCCACCAGGATGGCAAACTACACTGACCTCTGAATAAGAACAATGGAAGGACAGTGGAAGAGGATGGAAGACAGATAGATCATGGCAGTGTCCCACATAAGACAGTTTGCTTATTTTAAAGTATCTGCTCAATGGCATTACAGGTTTCATTCACTAAACGAGAGTAGTAATTGCTACCTATTTCATAAAGCTGTTATGAAAATCACATGAAATCATTTGAAGTGTATGTGTAAACACAAGAGGCCATACCATTATGTTCACTGGGTGGGGAGGGCCTGCACAGAAGTGATATGTACATTGTAATTGTCAATGTATTTAACTGTCTCCCTAACTAGACTGTGATTTCCTTGAAAGCGGGGACTGTGTCTTAGTCATCACACTGTCTCTATTTAGATACATAGTAAGACATTCGATCACTGTTTATGGAATGTTGAACACACTAATTCTGAATCCTCATTGTTATTCAGACTCCTGGCTGGCCACGAATTATGTGAAATAATGTGAGAAACGAAACAGCAAATGCCCATGTGCACAGGAATAGTTCCCCATCTGTCAAAAATGACTCCTACCTGCCACAAGAACACTGGCTCCTCTGGGTAAGGGGCCTAGAGTCTCGGAGTCAGAGCATTCCTCGAAGCCAGTCAACAAAAGGAGGAGTTAACAAGTAAACGCCTTGGAAAATAATCAAAACTAAACTTTACTGTGTCCCTATCATTTGTCAGGTACTATGCTAAGAAGCTTCATATTATCTTATTCAAAACTCACAAGTCCTGGCTGGTGTGGCTCAGTTGGTTGGAGTGACATCCCATAACTGAAAGGTTGCAGGTTTGATTCCCAGTCAGGGCACATACCTAAGTCCCTGGTGTGAGCGTTCAGCCCAGGTTCAGCCCCTGGTGTGAGTGTGCACGGGAGTCAACCAATCAATGTTTCTCACACTGATGTTTCTTTCTCTCCCTTCCTCTCTCTCTTTAAAAGCAATGGAAATAATGTCCTTGGATGAGGACAAAAAAAATCAAACTCAACAATATAAGCAGGTTTTGTTATTATCCACATTTACAAAGAAATTGAGTCTTCTGAAGAGGTTAAGTGACCTCACCAAGTTGTATGTGGTACAGCTAGAACTCAACTCCAGGTCTGCATTCCTAAGTAACATTACACCCAACTGTCTAAGAAAAAAGAGGTCCTCATGCGTTTACCATTAGTGAGAATAGGATGGTCTCGTTTTCCTCATCTTAATGCCAAGTGGAAAAAGAATTCTTCCTCCTTCCTCCCCCTCTCCCTTCTCCAATCCCTGTACACGTACCATACGCCAGTCACTGTGCCGGTACTAGAAGTGCTCCAGTGAACAGAGTAAAGGGGCGGCCGTTGGAGGAAGGGAGAGAGACACAGGCAAAGGGATGTGAGCTGCAATTAGAGAGTGGTAGCTGGGGAGTTAGATGTCAGCAGGACGATGAAATTCGGGACAAGAAAGAACCTTGTCTGGCCCAAATGCAGGAGGGCAGGTCCAGCCCCTCGGGCCTGGCACAAGGAGTGTATTGTGAAGGCAAGAGCTGCAGAGGAGGCCTAGCATGGTGATGAGACGGGACACCTGGCATTAGAAAGGCCTCAGCAGCCATTTCCCAAATGAGATGTCACAACGGACAGCACAGCCTGAGGTCTTGTGGGGCTGGGGTTTGACGGGAATGTTGTGGTCTGTCCCAAGCTAGGTACCTGATGATGATCAAATAGGAGGTTTGTTGGGGAAAAGTCTCATTAATATAACGAGAATGATTTGTGTGACATCAATGTAACCTGGAAGTCAAGGAGAGTGGACTGGAATGCACGGGCATGTACAATGATGACTTCACTGCACTAATCAGTGGGGGCAGTATGCTCAGTTGAGTGCGCGTGTGTACTGTGTAGCCATCGCACTCAAAATGACTGAGCAAATACAGCAACGAATCTATGTCAAATTTTGCATGAAGCTTGAACATTCCTCCATGGAAACTACTGAGATGATTCAGAAGGCTGCAACTATGGGCAACCAGAGATTGGCAACTTCATCATGACAACACACCTGCTCGTGCATCACGTCTCGTGCAGAGATTTTTGGTGAAACATCAAATCACCCAGGTGACTCAGCCCTGCTACAGCCCAGATTTGGCACCCTGTGACCTCTGGCCTTTCCCAAAACTAAAATCATTCTTGAAAGGGAAGAGATTTCAGAGCATTGATGAGATTCGGGAAAATACAACAGGGCAGCTGATGGTGATTAGGGGAACTGTGTGAGGTACCAACGTGCCTACTTTGAAGGGGACTGAGGTGTCATTGTCCTATGTACAGTGTGTCTTTTATCTTGTATCTTCTTCAGTAAATGTCTCCTTTTCTTCATAAGGGGCTGGATATCTTCTGGACAGATCTCATATGCCTGCAATTCACTGGCCTTTAAACCAAACTTGTGGCTCTCTTGTATCAAATGCTTTGGATCCTTTCATTCAGCCCCTTGGTCCTCTGTTCTTCCCAATTTCACTGTTCCAGCCCCTACGAAGCCTGCTGCATTCTTGGTGACTTCCTGATCTAGCTCAGAGCTCCCTCATCTTCCTTCTCTGACACGCAGGACTCTCCTGGCCACTCTGTGTCTTCACTCACTAGTCCTTGCCATTCCTGGCTTCTGTGAACAGTAACGGGGGCCCACATGGGACACTGGCCACAAGACCCCCTGGTCACATCCTGCTAATGGGCTGGCACCACCATTAGACCTGCTCCAGCCTCAGGAGGGATGGATAACGGCACAACTGCACCTGTAGACACTGGCAAGGCCCAGACACAAGGACACCTCCTCCATGTCCCCTCTGTTTCTTCATATCTATATTGTTTACGTAACCTTCTGATATCTATTTAACCAACATTTATTGATAAGCTATTCTACTTACACTCTTCTGAAAATAAAAGAGACAACTAATAATTTTCTGCCCCCAAAAAATTCACAATCTGACAATAACTAAATGGAGGAAACTTGCATTATGCCCTCTACATACAGTCTCAGAGTTCCCACATGTATGTTTCTTGCCCCAAATTTTCCTTCAAGCTTCAGACCCACACCCTACTGCCTATCTGACATTTTTACTTGGCTGTCAATAGCATTTCAAAATTAATATATCTAAATTATGATGCCCCTCCCTTCTTCTCTTCTGTAATAGCCTCGTGTCCTCAGAGTCAATTTACAGACCCCTATATATAATCCATCCGTGAGTCCTGTTCTTTCTACCTCCAAAATACATCCTGAACCCATCCACCTCTCTCCGAGTCCATTCTCACCACCCAGTCCACCCCTGGGCTGCTGCAGGCCTACGCAGCCCTTGTGCCTATTCGAGAAGAGATGTCCTTTCTCCGGGCCTTCACGGCCTGGCACCAGGATGTTTGCTGACAAGCAGAGTGCGGGCTAAATTTCACCCTCCATTTGACCTCCAGGCTGGCGCCCTGTGCAGTAAATAACCTGCAGAAACACAGTCACGCTCCTGCCACCATTTTTTCTCTACTACTGCAGTGAGCCTGAGAGTACCCCACCCCCCACAGTCTGTCCTCCACATGGCATCCAGGATGGCCTTTTAAAATCATAAACACAGTCATTTCACTTGCCTGCTTAAAGCTCTTGATTATTACCTGGATCTGCAAGGCCCTAAAACATCTGGTCCCAGGCTACCTCTCTGACCGCTGGCCCACCCTTACTCTGACCACCTTACTCTGGCAATATGGCACTGAGTTCAGTGTGAATGGGCATTGGACTTTTTTCCAGGTTTTCATTATTGGGAACTAGTTATAAATATTTATGTGCATGTCTCCTGCTGAACATGTGTAAGAATTTCTATTGGCATAAATCTAGAATGAAGTTGAACTATTGGATCACAGGTGCACAAATTAGGATCTAGTGACAAACTGTTTTCCAAAGTCATTGTACCAGGTCACACCCCCACCAGCAGTGGAAGGTGCAGTGGATCCACATCCATCTGAAATTGTCAAACCACTTAACCATTTGAAATTGTCAAACTTTTTAAATTCAGGGCAAACCGAACGGGTGAAAAAGGATATCTCAGCGTGGCCTGATCTGTATTTCCATATTTACTAAAGATAATTAATGCTACTTAGTATGCTCACTACCGTTTGCATTTCCTCTCCTCAGAGCTTCAAGGTGTCAACCTGAATGTCACCAGCACAAAGAGAACTCCTCTGACCCCTCGCCCTGTGAAGGTCACCGCTCTCTAGTGTGCTACTGTTATCTCGGGTGGCATCTACCACTACCTGAAGTTACCGAGTTTGCTGATATGTTAGCAGTCTCCTTCCACTAAAATACAAGTTTGAGCATCTTGGTTGCCTTATTCCCTCCTCCATCACCAGTGCCTAGAACCGTGTGGAGCGCAGAGGGCGGGGGATGAACACAAGAGGACAGAGATGCATGATAGACCGAGAGTTACGTTCCGGAGTCTGAGTTTCAGTCTCAGCTCCCCCACTTACTAGCTGTGTCATCACAAATGAATTCCTTCAATCGTCTCTTCCTGAACTGCCCTGTGTGTAAAACAAGTGATAATAATATTCCTTATTTCATGGGTTTGTTACAAGTTTTAAATAAGTTAATACTTAAAAGTTGTAGAACAATACCAAAAAGTGCTAGATAGACGTCAGTTATTATTGTTAATGTGTGGTTTTTGTTATTTACTCCACGGCCTGGGAGCACAAGCACTAAACCAGCCTGGATATAGTGAGCACCCCCGTACCCCACAGGCTCTACACTCCTTTCTCACATGCCCACAGCCTACAGAGAAGTGGAGGGGCACTTGGAGAAAAGTTTGGAGGGTAGTTTATTTTCAAGAAAATGGGCTGGTCATCCCCCCGAGGAAAAGTTAAATAGCAGCATAGAGCAGGTGCTCAACAACACTTGAACAAGTGATTCACAAACCATCAATCCAGGCATCTTGTAACACTAGCCTCGTATTAACATTGCACACAAAGTCACCACATTCTCCCCTTTTTCCCTGTATTCGGATTCCTGTTTTCAGACAGGAAAGAGAAGTTAGAATGGCAAAAGGCAAAGAAATACCAGCAGGCTGGTATTTCTATGCAGGCTGTTCCTGGATAAGGAACAGAGAACTGAAAAGAGGAGCAAGGATGGGAGGTGAGGAAGGGGGAAGACAGGAATTTCAGGTCACACTGTGGCACTGGCCTCTGGTGTGGAACGTTGAAACACTGAAGATAAAAACATAAGGGAGTCCTTCCATCAACTCCCCATACCTTGAATTTTTCTTTTCGAGGTATGAATAGGAGCAGGGGAAAAATCATCCAGAAAGAGGGGTGAAGAAGGGAGCAGAGGCCCAGGGAGACGGGTGGGGGATGGGGAAGCCCAAGGCAAACTTCACTTCACCATTCGCCTGGGGGAGGGTGGTCCCACTAAATCCATGGCCCCAGTCAATGTCACCTTAGCAGGGCTAGCTTACCTTGTTCTGCGACCTGGAACCCTGCTCCATTTGGAGCCCTCCTTGCCCCAAAGTGGGAAATGCGGCCTTGGTTAAATGCACCAGGAAGCAAAGACGAAGTGAGATTCCACTGAGAATTCCAGCAGGTTCACTGGGAGAAACTGTTTCCATTTGAGAAGGATCAAGAGTCTTGGCCAAAGACCAGCTGCCTCTCCGGGTGTCAAATTCTGTGACAGCTCTAAGCCCCGGAAAATGCGTGGCCCTCTGTGCCCCCCCCTCCTCCGGAGCTTCCGGAGTCCCTGGGAGGGGTCCGGGCGGGGGACACAGAGGGGCTGCCCACTGGTGGCTGGCTGATCGGGGTCCACCTTTGGAGAACCCTACTCCTACTCGCCGGTCACTGCTTCAGCACCGAAGGTGCAAAATACTGAACCTGGCGATAGGATGCTGTGCCAGGACTGGAGTCTCCCTCCTTCTCCAGTCCTTGGCCAGGGACAAGCCCGGCTGGCGGGGGCGAGAATGCACAGGGTATTGCAGAACTAGAGGCTACCGAGGGTGTGCATGCGCCCAAAATCTCTCTCTCTCTCTCTCTCTCTCTCTCTCTCTCTCTCTCTCACACACACACACACACACACACACACACACACACACGCACACACACGCACCGTTTCCCCTTGATCGACCCTCCAGAGGAAAGTAATTGTCCTTAAGCGGCATAAAGCACCACTGGGGTGGGCGGGAGCCCTGTGCTGTGACATGACAGCCAACATTACTCCCAAGACCAAATTTGGGGATGGTTTTAATTTTAAGGGTTGGATTTAAGCCCCTTAAAAAAAAGACATGGAACAAATCCCCGTGTAGGTATGTGTGCAAGGCCGAATTTCAAGAGTTAACCAGTGCTTAAGAGTAAAGAGACAGAGGGATGGAAATCACAGATGGTGGTTTTCCCTGCATAAGGTTAGAAACACGTCTTCGTTTCTATGCCCAGAGTGTTCCATCGCACCGTCCTCCGCAGCCCCACGGAGCCCCGAGGACTCTCGGGGGTTAACACCGCCCGCCCTCCCCCTGCACTGGCATCCCCGGCCCTGAACGCGCCAGAGGCAGGCGGAGGGAGAGCCCGGAATCTCCACCCGCCCGCTCCCTCCTTCCCGCCCTCCCGCCCGCGCGGAGCTTCCCGCCTCGTTCTATTTATAGCTCCGCTGCCAGCTGCTGCGGGGAACTCACCAGCCAAGCTGAGCATTCCAGCTCCAAGAGCCTTCCAGAAACAGGGGATGTTCATAAATTCTGAGAATGGCAGAAATGTCTCTAGCCTTCTGGATTTTGATTGCTACTGTTCACTCTGTTTCATACGTTCCATTTCTAAGTTTAAAAAAGACAATCGGCCAAGAGGAGTCTGAGGCAGGTGAATTTCAGGCACACAGTTTGTCAAGCTGGGGACTTCTTGCTACCAGATTAGGGGTGCGGGGGCGGGGCAGTCCTCCATGGATTTCCAGGTTTCGGGCTCATTTCACATTTTCTGTAACACTCAACCTGTCTGGGTTTTTGTCTATCAGTTACGTGATCGGGCAGGGAGGTATGCAGCTATGGCAAGAGCAACGCAAAGATCACACTCTCTGCCATCTGACCGCTTCCTTACTGGGGTGGAGGGGCCATGTCTCAGGACTGTCCGCCAGCATAATACACATACCTGGGTGGTCTCTGTGTCAACCCCCCACCACCAACCCCCCACAAACCACAGCAACAGAAAGGCTATTTATGGTGTCACATATGGGTTTCCCAGCCCCAGGGGTCCTGGTGACACAGGAGAAAACACCTGCTCCAAGTCTCACATTCAGCATGAAATGAAAGCTACTGCACTCGTCTAGAAGGTCCTAAACTGATACCTGGCTCCCAAGCCCTCCCTTCAAGTCCTCACTGAACCAGTGCTTGAGCCCCTGTGAGGCGCAAATCCCCTGCAGGATCCCTGGGTGCTGCGAGAAACACCAACACCATTTGCCCTCACAGACCTTGGCCGACAGGTGTGGAAGGAAGCCCAGCTCACAGAGGGCACTCCTGCCAGTCTGAGGTGGGGGAGCTAAGCCCATCCACCTCTGCCATCCCCCCCCCCCGCCCCGTCCTCCACCCTCCGGCTTCAAGGGTGTTGGTTTCAGAGCTTATCCTAATAGTGGGAGATTATTTATTTAACTGTATTTAATCAGAATGATCCTAGAACAGGGCTCCTAATTAATTGAACTTTCTAGTTATCTTTCTAAAAACCTCTTTTGGTTTAGGTCCTTGTTATCAAAGGCTTTTTCCCTGTATTTACTTTCCTGACCGAATATAGAGAAGGTTCTGGACGTACTATTTCTGAGATGAGTCAGCATCCAGGGGGTTATCGGGAAAATGCAAGGGAAAAGCTCTGGAGCCCCATGTCTTACGTTTTCCTGGCTCTTTATATGATCTTATTAAAATAATTTGTGCATCAGTTCCTTATCTGTAAAATGTGCATTACAGTGATAGCACACACCCAATGGGTCCTTCTGAGATTGAATATGATCATCTGAATTGCTTAGACCAATGCCTGGCCTGTGCTCAAGCTCAAAACATTAAGTATTATTATTACTGCACAAACGTGAGCTGCAGTTGACTTAGTTGAATTTGTATAAAGAAGCATTTAAAGAAAATCTATTCCATCTATATAAATTTACAAGATAAGTGGCTTTCCTTTTTAAAACAATTTTTAAAGTACAGCTGACATACAATATTATTAGTTTCAGGTGTACAACATAGTGATTCGACATTTATATACCTTACGATGTGATCGCCACAATAAATCTAATAACACGTGGAATCTAAACAAAGGAACAAAACAGAAACAGATTCATAAATGAGAGAACAAACTGAGTGGGTGTCCTTTTCATTGTGCTAGGGCAGATCCCCAAGGTATTTCGTGTACCCAAAAGGCCCCTGGTCACTGATCCTGCATTTTCTTCTCTCAGGGAAACTAAAACATTCTCTCAAAGGGCCTTTTAAAAGTCTCCTGCTAATCTGTAAGACCCATCTGACATCCAGTGTAAAGAATCACCTACTTATAGGGGTTCGCTGCTGTCCTGGGGATAATATTTTGATATACGAAAAGTTCTTTAAACATAAAAACACTCCATGAAGTTTTCCAAGGGGCTACCTATGAAGGTGAAGTATTTCTATTTAGCTGAAAACTCAAAAGTCAACACAGATTTGTACAATGTCTAATGGCCACTCCTAAAAATTAGGCTCTAGAAGGTAGGACTGGGTCCATAAGACTAGTATTACGACAAAAAGGATTCATCATCAACCCTAAGGTCCACCCTCTCTCTCTTTAGAAGTGAACCTCTGATTTTTAGGCCTGCAGTCAGATGTGGTCTGCACATTTTTGCACATAAGCTATAAAATAAAGTGTTACGTGGAAGCTCCCCAGATACCTGGGGGTAGTGGTTTTGTTCTGTGTCAACCTAGCTTACTAAGCTGGAACTCTGTTTCTCAGAATTTCCCTCCCTGTATGGTTCTGGGCTAGATGGGCCAGGAGAAATTTGCACCCAGTTTGGAAGGTAAAGCAGCAGCCATATTTATACCCGAAGGTCACTATAAAGTCAGATGCTGTTGTTGCTTATGCACCTTGTCACTGATCTGCTGGCTCATCTTGTCAGGGTGACATGGCAGCTGAGTCTGCAGCAACTCCTGCTGGATCCTGCTGTGTCTCCTCCAGCTCCCAGACGAAGTGCATGTTAGCTCCGCGGCAGAGGGCCCCAGCCTTTCCTACAGGTCACCAGCATCATCAGAGTTGGAGGTTTGGAGATGGTTAGATTAGTGCAGGTTTCACTGTGTCCTCATGGGCCCCAGGGTGTCCTTGTTCTCTGTCACATCACGTCTGCATCAGTCAGGATTCCATCAGAGAGATAGCACCAGTAGGAAGTATATAAAGGAAATTATTACGAGAAGTCGGCTCACACTGGAAGCTGGCTAGCCAGTCAAGTCCACAATCTGTCAGGCAGGCCATCGGAAAGAGCAAACTAGATCCTCTCGGGCACAAGGTGAAGCTTTAGTCCAAAGGTTCTTGGAAGCCTCACTTCTGCCTTTCAACTGATTAAGCCAGGCTTCCCCAGATTATCAAGGATAATTTTTTTCTACTTATAGTAAGCTGATTAGCCCTGGTTGGTGTGGCTCAGTTGATTGGTGCGTCATCCAGTAAACTGAAAGGTCATGGGTTCGATTCCCAGTCAGGGCACATGCCTGGGTTGTGGTTTTAATCACTGGTCCAGATACATGCAAGAGGCAACCAATCTATGTTCTCTCACATTGATGACTCTCTCCCTCTCTCTCCTTTCCTTCCCCTCTTTCTGAAATCAATAAGCATGGCCTTAGGAGAAAATAAAAAATATATAAAAATAAAAATAAATGGATTATAGACTTCAGTCACATCTACAAATTACCTTCATAGGAACTGATTTAACTGGGGATAATAGCCTAGCCAAGTTGGCACAAAAACCTGACCATAAAAATGTCTGTCTGACTGTATTCAGGCCCAACACCATACACAGAACCAACACAGCAGAACACAAACAATTTAGAAAACACTTTCCAACGTGCCCACACTTTGGAAAGTTCCTAAAATAATCCCTTATTCTACGTCACTCTTAGCGGCCCTGCTTTTCTGCTCACACTCTGGCTGATCCAATAGCACTTGTCATTTGCCACTCTCTTCCCTTTCCACTATCCTGCTGTCTAGAATACAGATATGATGGCTAGCAAGTGAACTTGGACATGAGGACAAGGGCCCCACTACAAGGATGGTGGGGAGGTGGGCTGCAAAGACCTGAATCAGGAAGACTGCAGACACCATACCACCCCTGAGCAACTTATCTCTACATTTCTCTTATCTGAGAGAGAAATAAATTTCTCTTTTATTCAAGCCACTGCTGTGTTGGTATGTACCGTTGCTTGTAACAAACCCATTTCTGGTTGATGTGTCATAGAAATACATTATAAGTGAACCTCAATTGTAAGACTCAAAAGTTGTGGCATCATACATTACAGTGGGAGAAAAAGTCACTGAACCATTTTGCTTATTCCTTTTCACCTAATTTTCAGGGAAATCTGTTACAAGTAATCTCACATTTTACAAAGACAGCCATCACTGTGAAGACTTAAGTCAAGTTCTTTTAATGTTCTGGACCTCAACTGTCACATCTATAGAATGAAATTTTGAACCAGTTGGTTTCCACTATACTTACAGATCTAAGTGTGTGGTATCAGCTGAGAAAATAGAAAGCATCAGAGAGAAAGGGTGCTTACCGATACAAATAAAGTTGTCAGAAGGTCAGGATGAACCAGTAAAACATGTGTTTAGTCAGGTTGGAAATTTTATTTCCAGGAAACCTATGCAAATTGTTTTACATGAATTACCCACACCTCCATGTCTTCATGGTAATGCATAACACAGGTTGCATAAGAATGGGAATCTTTGCCTATTTTTATCACTGGTACATCCTGGAATGGCACCCCCGCACAATGTAGACTCTCAAGAAATAGTTGTTGAATGAATGAAGAATGAACGATACAGGAATGACACCCATGTTTGATATGACGGACAACTTCGGACTTCCTGTGTAAACCAGAAAGACAGATTAGTGGTTCAAGTCCTGCCAATACCCAGCCCAGTAAATTCTGTCTCATTAAACATTGTTTTACTTTCAACTCAGAAAAACTGATTCATGAACTGAGATTCCCAATCTGAATAGTAACTTATAAAGATGTTAGAGAAAATGTCACTTTAGGGGAGTTTCTGACTCACTGAATCATGGAGTTACTGTAGGTATGCACAGTGCCGGTGCTGGAGGCGTGAAGAGATTTAGCAAAGGAGGATGTAGCTGTAAAAATGCATGGGCATATTTAGTATTGTACCCTCTAACTTCTTAATTTCCTGCTGTGCTCATAGAGGAAAGCCATCAAACTCCTTTATGCTTTTATCTATAATTTTTTTCCTTTTTTTTCTTTTTTAACATCAATGTGTGGTTGCCTCTCATGTGTCCCCTACTGGGGACCTGGCCTGCAACCCAGGCATGTGCCCTGACTGGGAATCAAACAGGCAACCCTTTGCTTCACAGGCTCATGCTCAATCCACTGAGCTACACCAGCCAGGGCTCATTTTTTTTTCTTGAACCCAAATTCTATGCCCACACTGAACCTAAAGATAAGTAATAATTGTAGTTTATGCTAATTTAAATCTTGATACATGCTGGTATCAAGTGCTTTATGTATATTAAATAATTTAATCCTCACAGTATCTCAATTTTATCATTAGTGAAACTATACCCATTTTAAATGTAATTAAATGAAGTCACAGGGAAGCTGCCCAAGGCATCATGACTACTAAATGGTAGAGCCAATGTACCTCATTGATACTATTTACATAATGGCCACCCTACACCCTGGACTGGACACAATGCAGGCCGCAGGCAGCCCCTCAAATCACCGTAGCTCCCTGCAGACTAGAGTAGGAGAGGAAAGCTGGTTGCCTCCTGTTCTTCCAGGGATTCCACCTCTAAGCAGCCCAGGTGGATAAACGCCCCCAAAGGCACGGCCATGCGTCTCTTTGGGGCACAATCTGACTCTTGATCTGCTCCATCAGCAGTATTGCCTTAGCCATTGTTTCCTTAGAGGTTAAGCTATGCTGACCAAGGGGACAGATAGCCAGAGAAACTTCTCTGGGTACAAAAAAAATTGTGAAATAAGCTCCATCCAAGCTCATATTTTTTCTCCCATGCATTCTCTTCCTAAATTCTTACATTCAATCCATGATTTTAATATCCATCTTTGTGCTGTTAACTCCCAAATTTATCCTCAGACCATACTTGTTTTCTGATATACAGGTTTATATATCTGGCCAACAACCAGACCATATCTCCAGTATTTTAGGGATAACAGATGTAAAATTAACATTATATAGTGGACTCTGCCTGCTCCCCATTCTCTCCCTGCTACATGCAGACACACAGACCCAGCGTAACTTGCTAGCCCCCCTTGGTAGCTCTTGAATCCACACACTTTTCCCTGCTGTAATTAGCTGTGGTCCAAGCCACCATCAACTTTTTCTTAAACAACTCGATAACCTTCCCACTGGTCTCCCTGCTCCCGCCCTTGTTCCTGTAATAATCTATTCATCATTTAGTAGCCACATTTCATCTTGTCACTGCCTTGTATTTTTACTAAGAAAAAAAAATCCTTAATACAACCTATTGCCCTTACATGGTCTGGCTGTGTTCTAGATTTCTAGTTTCATTTCATGCCAACTGCTCTCTTACCTCCAAAAAACTGAACTTCTTTAGCTCCTTGCAAAAGTCCCAGCTTTGTTTGTTTTATGCCTCTTTGCACTTCTCCCAAAATATTTCTTGTGTTTGAAATGCCTTCTTCTTATCATTAGCAACAGCTGGACCTTGAAAACTCCTTTAGGTGTTAGTTTTAGTCATTTCCTCCAGAAAGCCTCCCCTGATTCATTCTGATTACAATTAGGCTGACAGCTATAGTCAATGGCGCCATACCACTCTTCTGCTTAATACAGCCTTTCTGCTACAGTGCATATTTCTGCAATTATGTTTATGATAAGCTCATATGTCATTGTTAAATAGGAGATAATTGTGTACTGTTGATTCATACATGATTTTTTCTCCCCAGCATATTAATGTTTTACACAAATAATAGCAGCTGAAAACAAACTACATGAATACAGCAAAACACAGAAAGCCACAGAGGAATATAAATCCTCTCCCACCCATGGATGCATGATGCCCATCCGATCCCCGTCCATGGATGGATGACGCCCATCCAGTCACAGTCTTGTTGGGTTGAGCTTAGCCAAGTGTCCTCTCTCAGAAAGCTTATTTCTTGATTCTCCCAGAACTCTGTACATTTGGCCCTTGGCTTCACAATCCATCAGCTGTAACTTTCCTTCAAGCCATGATGACCTTTTAATTTTCTCAAGCAAAGGTCTACATTTATCATAGAGTTTATGCCTTTTAACGGTACAAGAATTTGTATTAAAATTGCAATTGCTCTTGTTGGTGGTCTGGTTTTGGAGGTACATAGGTCTTAAGTGACTGGGAGGAAGAGATGAATTTCAATGTCTAATCTTATGCTCTTAAGGCAGATAACATTAGGTACATTAATAGCCAGATCTCCTCTAATTCCGAGCACACACAGGCACCATGCTTCCCAGACTTGCCAGTGTGAAGTCTTTTCACTTTCTCACCCTGAAGCCACGTGTAAGGTCTCCCGCAGCCTGAGTCCCTGGGCAATGGCGAGCAGAGCCCTTCTGTGGACTCCTTTTGAACATTAACTATTTGCTACTTTAACCCCTAAGATGTTTTATTTACTAATCTAATTAATTCAGAGTTAGGTATGAGGGAGGAGTGGGATGGGGGCATAACATAGGTGCTATTGGCTTCAGTAGCCATTCTTTGGGTAAAGAGGAAACTGATAAGGGGAGTTCTAAGAATGGTGTCCATGGTATACACGGAAAAATATTCGACAACATTGTTGCCTACACACACTTGGGAGTAGATTATGCACCAATGAACAAGCAGCGGTGAAAAATTGGTGAGAAGGAAGTCTGTGAAGTTACATAAACAGATCTCTCTGAATGGGCAAAAAAGTAAGTGTGAAGATATTTGATTCCCATGTGAATTTCACCAAAGAGTGTCTTCAACAGAGGAGGATTGTAATAATAAGTAGATAGGATTCCGTGTTCTATGGATACCAGTCAGCCTCTTTCCCCAGCCACCCCTGTCATTACCCTATGGGCCCATGTACAAAGTGGCCATGGTGGCAGGGACAGAGGTAATGCATGGGCTCAGCGACAGGATTTTCACTCACCAAGACTTACCAGGCAATGGCCCTACCTGCTGTTCAATCTTTGAGCATCAAGAACAAACTGAGTCCCCAACATGCAGCATTGCCTGGGATGATCAGCCAACTATGTAGTGACAGGTCGGTTACATTAAACCACTTCCATCATGGACTGGGCAACATTTTGTTCTTACTGGAAGAGACATTTACTCTAGATGTGGATTTGTCTTCCTTGCTCCTTCCAAAACTACCATCCTCCGACTTGCAGAATACCTGTGCCTTATCCACTGTCAAGGTGTTTTCTACACAGCATTGCTTTTGATCAAGGAGCTCACTTTCCAGCAAATAAAGCAAAGCACTGGACCCATGCTCATAGATTTCCCTGCTATTATCATGTTTCCTACCATCCTGGACATAATTTGTCTGGTTTCAGAGATTCTTACCTGGAGAGAAATTTTGCCTCAGGATGAACCGTACCTCAGATCTCCCCCATACCTGAATTAGATGATATTTAGATGCAGCTCTGGACTTAGAACTGATACTGGGATGAGTTAATAATTTGGGGGCTGTTGAAATGTGGTTAATGTTTCTGCATGTGAGAAGGACATTAATTTGGGGGGGCCAGAGAGTACACTGTTATGGACTGAAATATGTCCCCCCAAATTCCTTTTCTGAAGCCTTAACACACCCAATGTGACTACATTTAGATATAGGGCTCTTAAGAAGGTAACTAAGGTTAAATAAGGTCACAGGACAATGTTCTAATCCAGTGTGGCTGGTGTCTTACAGACGAGGTGACGAGAGAGAATGAGGACCATTGCACAGAACGAAAGGCCATGTGAGGATACGACAGAGACCATCCTCTGCAAGTGGAGGGAAGAAGCCTCAGGAGAAATCTCCCATCCTAGCACCGTATCTTGGTCTTCCAACCTCCAGAAATGTGAGAAAATAACTTTTGGTGATTTAGGTCGCCCACTCTGTGGTATGTTGTTATGGCAGCCTTAGAAGACTAATTCAGGCTGCATTTGACAAGGTAAAATAAAAAAGAGTTGAGCTCATAAAATAATTGGCTGGTTTTCAAGTAAAAATGGAACGAAGTAGAGAGAACACAAAACATTCAGGATCTTGCAGTGCTGAAGGACAACTCTTTGACTTTGAGGAATAAATGGTAAGCTTTAGCATGCCTTTCAGAGACAAATGGCTGTATTTTTAGAAATCAACTTGATTTACAAATAAAAAAATTATATTTTTAAAGTATACAGTACGATAAGTTTTGTCCACTACATATAGCCATTCGAATATAGAATTCTTTCAGCTCCCCCAAAGGGCTTCCTTCCCATTCCTTCCCATTCCGTACCCTTGGCAACCAACCCCCTTTCTATTCACTATGGATTAGCTGTGTCTACCTTAGAGTTTTCACATAATAAAATCACAGTGAGTGTTCCTCTGTGTCTTCCTTCTTTCACCCAGTTAATATTCTTTTCTGCAAGGACAGAATCAGGCCTTGATAATTTTTTAGTCAAGTGCTATTAACACTGTACTTAATTAAAATCATTATAATAGTGATAATAACATTAATAACAAGCGTAAACAAACTCTCCCAAGGGGGTGGGAAGAATACAACCCAGCTTATTGTATGAGACAAATATAAATCTGATATCAAAATATGACAGATGCTATTGATAATGATAAAATATGTCCAAATATTCTAAACAAAATATTAGTAAACCAAAGGAGCAATATAAAAATATTTATTATATGATGTTGTGCTATCCCAGAAATACAAAGATGTTTAATCATTAGATAATTTATTAGTTTATTTTTAGTCTCTCCTTTTTACTTAATATAAATTTTTAAGGAAATTAAATTTCTTCTATGTGCATCTTTAATCATGTTTTATTAATCGTGTTTAGAAGTTTTTTCTCATTTTTGAAAATTTATAGATAATATTTTGTTTACAATTTTAACTTTCTTTTTCATACAGAGATATCCTGGTAGAGAATTCTTACTTCTCACATGGTTGGCTTTACTGGATTATGATTAGGAAATATAGCCTAATTTCTGTATTTTTAAAATTTATTAACCTTTATTTGTCCATGTACATGACTAGTTTAAAAAAATAACAGTTCATGCTATGAGCATGAAAAAGCAAAGTATATCTTATTACACAGTACAAAGTTTTGGATAGATATATATGTATGTTGGCTGTATTATTTAACTACTCCACCTACTTGATTCATTAAATTCTGAGGGACATATATTAGAAGGTTTCATTTTGTTTTCATCTTGACTTCTTAGTATTTTGAGGAATTTTGCTTTGTACACGTAGCAGTTCTTTGGTGATTAAAGTTTGTGGCTGTTTTACCTTCTTGGGGGGATTGTCACTTTTATCGCCACATAAGATGCCTTCTTGTCTCCTGAAATGCTTTTGGCTTTGAAGGTCTCTTTGTCGTCATATCAGATATGTTTCTAATTTCTTTTAGTTTGTATTCTCCTTCATATTTGCCTAATATTTTATTTTTGACATTTATCATTTTGTTTTAAATGTATTTCTTACAAATAGCAGAATGGATTTGTAGCCCATTTTGACAGTCTCTGCTTTGATGGAGGAATTCAGTCTTTCCCATTTATAGCAACAACTAAAATACATGGCTTTATTTTCTTCATCTTATATAACTTTTACTATTTAATAAACTGAGTGGTTTCTTCCTTTCTCCTTTCCTTACTTTGACTGGGTGAGTGAACTCTCTTCTCCTTCACCTTCGCTCCTCAACAGAAGCCTAGCTTGACTTTTCCCTCTGCTCTCCAATCCCTGTCCTCACCGACCATAAAACATTTAGAAAGAGATGCTTATACTTTACCACCAATCCCTTTCACGTTCTGGGTTTTGATGAGTAATCCAGAATTTTAAGTACCAGGCTAACTCATTAACATCTATGTCACACTTCATCTTAGAAATTTTGATTATGTTCATGTCCATATAATCACTTATAATGAAAGCCTCATTGCTTATTCCTGTTTGTTCTCCATATTTCTTTTCTACCTTGAGATTTCTGTTTTAATTCAATGACAGTACAGTGTTTCTTTCAGGATAGGACATTGGGGTATTTTGCTGTGTGAAAACATATTTTAAAATATCTTTTTATTAATATTCTATTGCTGCATAACAAATGAATACAAACCATACAATTTGAAAAAACACGATGACATATCCCCTTGTAGCTGTTACAAGTGCCAGCATCAAAAACACCAGAGATAACAAGCGCCGGCGTGGATGTCGACAAAAGGGAGCGCTTGTGTGCTGTTTGTGGGATTTCGCACTGGTGCAGCCACTATGAACAGCAGTATGAAGGGAGTGCCAGTCAAGGTGACAGAGTAGGTAAACTCTTCCTTTGCCTCCTCCCTCGAGCACATCAAAATTACAATTAAATTACAGAGCAATTGTCATTGAGAACCACCGGAACACTAGCTGAATAGAAGCCCTGTAACTAAGGATATCAAGAAGCAGCCTCACTGAGACTGGCAAGAGGGGTGGAGAAGTGGACCAGGCAGGTCCCACACCCATGGTGTGGCAATTAAGAATTGGAAGGAAGACCTTCATGGCAGAAGTCCCCCCGAGGAACAAGGGGCCAGCTCCTCAGCCTGCAGCATCAGTACTGGGAAAGGAGTCCCCATACCACCTGGCTGATTCAGCAGGGATTGCATCTGAGAAAGGCAAAGGAATGCTAGAGACTGAGATTTCTCTATATGTGATCATGCAGACTCACTCTCTCACACACTCACTTGCTCTAAGCTCCAGTGCAGGGGCAACAGCTCAAAAATAACAGAAGCATATGAGGACCAACTACATTGACTCATTTCAAGGCAAGTACTGGTGGGGCAGGAGCCAGAGCAACTTTGTCCAGAGACGAAATAACTGGCAGGCGCCACTGTTTCTTTGTGGAGCACTCCTCTTACCCAGCCAGCATGTGCAGGCGGGTCCCAGATCTGAGCTCTTCATTAACCTAGCTAACACTGTTCATAAACTCTGGTGATTCCCTGAGACCCTGCCTCACCCAACTTGCCCTCCTGGTCCATTCTCTTCCAGCAGCTCCTCCAAATAAATGGCCTACCTTGGCCAACTCTGCAGACATTCCCAAAATCTTTAACATCAATTAAAATGCCCATATTACCCACCAAAATCTACAAATTTAATGCAATCTCTAACAGAACACAGATGACATTTTTCATAGAACTAGAACAAATAATCCTAAAATTATCTTAAACCACAAAAAAAGCCCACACAATATTCAGAAGAGAAATGAATTTAGAAGTATTATGCTACATTATATTAAACTATATCATAAGGCTATAGTAATCAAAACAGCATGGTACTGGCATAAAAGCAGACATAAAACAATATACATACATGCAAAAAAATAAATAAATCTATACTACCTTCTTACACCACATATAAGAATAAACTCAAAATTTATTAAAGACTTAAATGTAAGACCTGAAACCATAAAAATCCTAGAAGAAAACAGGCAATAAAATCTTTAACATTGCTCTCAGTGATATTTTGGAGCTTTTATTTTTGGATGATGGGACTATGTTAAACTAAAAACTTTTGCATAGCAAAGAAAACCATTGACAAAACAAAAAGACAACCTAATTAATGGGAGAAGATATTTACAAATCATATATCTGATAAGGGATTAATATCAAAAATATATAAGGAAGTCATACAACTTAACACCAAATACCAAACAATCACATTAAAAAATTAGCAAAGAACCTGAATAGACAGTTCTCCAAAGAGGACATACAAATGGCCAATAAACATGAAAAGATGCTCGAGGTCATTAATCATCAGGGAAATACAAATTAAAACAACAAGATATCCTCTCACACCCGTCAGAATGCTATCGTCAAAAACTCAGCAAACAAGTACGAGGATGTAGAGAAAAGGGAACTCATGGGCACTGTACATGGGATTGTAAATTGGTGCAACCATCGTGGAAAACATTATAATTATGGTGGCTCCTCAAAAAATTAAAAATAAAACTGTCATATGGCCTGATAATTCCATTGCTGGGTATTTATCTGAAGAAATTTAAAACATTAATTTGAAAAGATACACACACATCTACATTCATTGCAGAATTATTTACAATAGCCAAGCTAGGGAAGCAACCTAGGTGTCCATTAATGGATGAATGAATAAAGAAGATGTGATTCATATATGCAATGAAATATTACTCAGTCATAAAAAAGAAAACTTTTTGCCATTTGCAACAACATGTATGGACCTAGAGGGTATTATATCAGACAGAAAGACAAATATCATATGATTTCAACTTATTTGTGGAATCTATAAGATGAAATAAAGAAAACAAACAAATGCATGATTCAGAGAACAAATTGATGGTCACTAGATGGGAGCAGGGTTGGGAAAGTAGGTGAAAAAGGTGAGAGGGATTATGAAGTTCAAATTACCAGTTATAGGAATAGCCACAGGAATGTAAAGTACAACACAGGCATACATCTGTCAACATTTCGTAATAACTATGTGTGGGGTCAGATGGGTACTAGACTTACTGGGATGCTCACATCATACAGTATGGTACATGGTGCCTAACTAATCACTGTGTTGTGCACCTGAAACTAGTGTGATACCGGATGTGAACTGGAATTAAAACATACGTTTAAAGAAACATTTAAAAATAAAGCAAACAGTACGAAAGATCCTTAAAAAATTAAAAATAGAACTACCATGTGATCCAGCATCTCTGCTTCTGGGAATAGATCCAAAGGAAACAAAAACACCGACTCAGAAAGCTATCTGCACGTTCACGGTCACAGCAGCAGCATCTACACAAAGGCGTGGGGAACCTAAGCACCCGTCCGTGGGTGGATGAGGGAGGAAGTTTGGTGTCTACACAAATACAACATCACTTAGCTATTAAAAGTGAGCAAATCCTACCACTGACAACAACATGGATGGAACTGTGTGAACTAAGTCAGACAGAATAAGTACTTTATGTCATTTACATTGTAAAATCTATAAAAATAAAAACAAACTCAGAAAAAGAGATCAGTCTGGTGGTTACCAAAGGTAGAGGGTGGAGGAGGGAGACTTTGGAGGAAGGTGGTCAAAAGGCCCAAACTGTCAGCTGTAAGATAAGTAAGTACTAGAAACGTAATGGGCGATGAATGACTGAAGTTAACACTGCTGCATAGAAAAGCTGTTAACGGGGTTAATCCTAAGAGTTTTCATCATGAGGAGAAATTTTTTTCAGTTTTTTTCTTCTCTTTTTTAGTGTATCTATTTGAGAAGATGGGTATTAGCTGAACCTGTTGTGGTAATAATTTCACAACATTTAAATCAAACCATCATGTTGTATATCTACCTTAAAATACAGTGATGTATGTCAGTTATTTTAAAAAAATGGGGAAAAAAGCCCTTAAAAATTAAAACAACATCCAGTATTATCTCAAAATTGTGTAGGTCAGATATTCAGGCTGGAATCTCTGCTCAAGTTCTCACAAAACTGAAATCATGGTCTTGACCTAAATGGGTATTTATCTAGAAATTCTTGATAAGAATCCACTTCTGAACTCCTTCAGGGAGGTGGTCGAATTCAGTTCCTTTTGGGTAAAACAGGGTCCTCCTTTGCTTCCTGTCTATCAGGGGTCGTCCACCTTGGCATGCAGACCTCTCTATCTTTTAAAGCCAGGAATGGTAAAGATCTCTGCCTTCATCTTCTGTTACCAATCAGAGAAACTCTCTGCTTCTAAAGGGCGCAGTTAATTGGGTGGAGCCCATGAGGATAATCTTCATTATCTTAAGGTCAACTAACTTGGATCTTTAATTATAGCTGCAAAATCCCTTCATATCAGTATCTACATTATTGTTTTATTGTTTAGTTTTTACAATCTTACTGACCATACTGTCCCCATGGATGAAAATAAATTATACATTGACTGAAAATTTAGTTCTTGGGTCACAGTTCTTCATTCTCAATGATTTCCACAATTTATCCCATTTTCACCTAGTTTCTAGTGATACTGATAAGATATCCTAAGCTATTTGACACACACACACACTTTTTCCCCTGCTAAAATCTATTACGGATTTTTCTTGATCCTTAGAATTGAAGATACCCAGCACAACTTTCCTAGAGTTATCCTCCAAACCTCTTACCATTTTCTCCATGAAATCTACCTCTCTGTGTTTTAGCTCCCTATTGTGAGATATTTCTTTTAAATTCTGTGCTCAGGAGAAATCATCTTCTTAAGTTCATCTCTCCAGTTTTCAAATTCGGAGAGGGTTGTATCTTGTTCCCTGAGCACTTTTAGTGCTCTTGTTTTATTTCCTTGAGAGTTCCCACAGGCTTTTACTTAAATTCCCTTCTATTAGTTCTAGTTAATTTGGAGCCACCTGTCCGGATCAGCTAGGTCCTGCTCTTCCAACTCAGAGGGTACCCTGAATGGGCTGTAGATTTTCTTCAGCTGTTCATGGTCCTGTCTTCCTTCCACCCTTGTGCAGGTCAGGCTGTGAGGACCTCTCTACTGTGCCCGTGGCAGACATTCAGGCACAGCATTTTCCACATTTGCAGCCAGGCATGTAGAACAGAAACGTCTTACCCACCTGTGGAGGTACCGGGAGGCCTGTGTCCATTCTCTGTGTCTCACACATAGCAGTTCTCCCCAAACCATAGAAAACGGCAGCAGTTTTGCCCATTGCAGCTTCCCCCAGGTCCCACTGAGGTCAGAAGAATCAGGAGGCCCCTTCAAAGACCTCACTGAGGCAGCTCCTCTCAGTGAGCAACAGGATTTCTCTGCCTGAGACCTCTTTGTCATAGGCACTGTGGACTCTACCATCTTTGGCTCAAGTTGAGTCACGTCTAAAAGGAGAGTTTCAAGAAGAAACCATATCGGGATCTAGAGCAGATTTAGTGTTTTACCTTAAGTTAGACCAGTCAGGTTAAAACATTTTAATGAATCCATTACTAATTTTTTTAGTTTGGCTTATAATGAAGAAAACCTTCTATCAAGATCCCAAGGAAGTTTCTGGGAAGATGGCAGCCTGGGTGCCGAAGCCAGAACCTTCCCCACTCCTGACTTTCTGCTGAGCATTTAGGATAGAGATCCTGGAAGGGGCTGCATTCTCCTAGGCTCTGGGAAGAAGCAAGAATCGGCAATAGAGCAAACAGTTTGCCTTACCAATAATTTTGAGGTAGACTTCACAGGTTTTAAGGCTCCCTGGGGGGGAAACAGCAGACAGATGATAATAGACGACTATGGAAAGAACAGATCTGAAAACAGTCTTTGCTGCAACCTCAAAGAGAGTCAAGTCTCTCCTCCCTGTCTCATGTCTTGTTCAGATTCAGGATGACATATGGTTGAGCCTTTCTATCCAACCTATACTTCAAAATAGTTCACACACACAGAGAAAGAGCAATTTTTTTCAGATATTTACAGTAATTACCTTCCAGTTATATGTCATGAGTACTTGTTTTTAAATCTTATATTGTCTAAAACTTATTTCATGAGTATATATTCCTTTTACAATAAAAACAGCATTTTATAAAATATTATGGCTGCTATTGGTCTTGTTTTTCCTAAAGTGTGTGGAATAATTTGAGGCTCCTAAAATGTCTTGGTTTTTGTGGGATTGCTATTCTACACTATGAGTTTCACAGATCTGATCATTTTGATGGCAAAACCAAAAGATCAAGGTATTTGGAAATACCAAAGATCAAACTATTTGGATATAGATAGATACAGATATTTAGACACAGAGACAGATAAAGACATAGAGCTATATATATGAGGTCTGTCCAGAAATAGTCCAGCCATTGTTAATGTAACTGAAATGGTTTGCACAATATCAGTGTAACCTGGGAGCCAAAGAAAGGGGACTGGATTGTGCATTCATGAACAATGATGGCTTCACTGTATTAGTCAGTGGGGGTGGTAGACACTGTTGAGTGAGCGTGTGTGCTGTGTGGCATATTCAAAATGACTGAGTAAAGCAATGAATCTGCATACAATCCTGCATTAAGCTTGAACATTCCTCCACAGAAACTATTCAGGTGGTTTAGAAGGCTGCAGCTATGGGCAACTGTTGTTCAGCAGCTTCGTCACAACAATGCACCTGCTCATGCAACACATCTCATGCAGAGTCTTTGGCAAAACATCAAAGCACCCAGGTGACTCAGCACCCCTAGATTTGGTGCCCATTGACTTCTGGCTTTTCCCAAAACTAACATCACCTTTGAAAAGGAAGAGATTGGAGACTGTTGATGAGACCCAGGAAAATATGACGAGGCAACTGATGGCAATTGGGAGAACTGTGTGAGGTCCCAAGGTGCCTACACTGAAGAGGTCTGAAGTATCATTGTCCTATGTACAATGTTTCTTGTATCTTCTTCAATAAATGTCTCTTTTTCATATTACATGGTGTTTGGTAATATAGCCTTTCCTAATTTACAGCTTTTATTACTTGGATTCAAAATACTTAATGAACTAAGAAATTGGCTGGTTTGCTTCTACCAATAAAAGCAATAAAAAGTACAAAAATATAGCCTGATATATTAATATTTTGTCATACTCTTTTATCCCACCCATTCACCAAATCAGGTACACAGTTATATTTCAGTTCATTCATTCAGCCATCCATCCACCCATCATCCATGTTTCCACTCCTCTAACTATTAAATGAAGCCATTGAGTTTAAAACACTGATATGCAAAATGAGGGAAGTATCCAGACAATGCCCTGACTGCCAAGGATTTTATGGGGTAACTGGGGAAACAAATGGTATAAAATTGAAACCTAAAAATAAAACGAGAATATAGTAGACTGATTCTCAGTCATAATAGATTAATAAGAGTAATAAACTATGTCATATTAATTGAGAAGAAGGAAATGGTATGGTATCCCTTTGTTTAAGAAATCCTCATAGAAAATGGATTTCAGTTGCACTGTGAAAGAAATAAAAACACATTTTTTTGAGGCAGAGAACAGCATAATTTGAGGAAAAAAACAAGCAAAACACTGCAGCCAGAGTGTCTATCCCTCACAGGTGACACTTAATGAGAACATTTGCATTTGCCTTGCAAGTCACCAGAGTTTAGGTTCTCCCAAAGAATGAGAGTCTTTATATGTTGCCTCCAATGCAGAACAAGGGCATCTTACTGAGCAGAAAATTAATGAGGGGATAGTTTATAGCTGATTTACTCTTTGAGGTGCTACCAGACTCATCTCTCCTAGTCACCGTTCATTATGTATTCATGAGCCAGGCTGGCTATCTTTCATTCTTTATTGTATTCGGGAAGGGGGAAAAACACATAAAACCATTTTCCTGGCTGAATGAGTGAAATAATTTAAAAGCCAATATGTTAGCCTGGCAGCTTGTCTAACAACCCTGAGAATCTCTTCAGCACAATAATTAAAGTAGTTTTTTCTTTATTATATAAATTATTCATTTACTTTTAACACAGGGTGAGTGTTTATGTTTATTGAAATTAGTACTGAAGACAGTTTGGCCGTTCCAAAAGTCACCTCCCATTAGCTCATCACACTTTCATCATCATGCGGAGTCACGGCACAGCTGCTTTCCTGTGGAATAAATACTTTTAATGTCATAAATATAAGATCATACAAGAAGATTAATGTTGTGTTTACACCGGCAAACTGACATAGTAAAAGCATGCATCTATCTACTCAACAGGAACAAAAGTATCCTCAAAGGCAAGAAGCATGTTGTGGATACCTCCTCCTGTATATCCTGAAAACACTGGATTTAATGTCCCTGTCTCTCTGAGATACAATTCATTCAGACAAGATGAGGAGAGTTGGAAAGTTCTTAATACTAAGTACAAGCAGTGAGTTAAAACCCCCCAAAACTTCCTTAGGCACATGAGGTCCCATCACCCATCTTTTCACTGTGCATCTCCTCCCTCATACACTCACTTCCCACTTCACTAGCTTAGATTCCATGCCATAATCACTTCCCTGATTCTTAGGCCCAGTTCCCTTGCTTCTACCCCTTTATAACACTAAACTAACTGAACTCCATTAAGTTAAGTCCAAATCTCCATCAACACTTGTTATTGTTAGTCTTTTATATTTTAGCCATTGCTATTTGAGAACAGTAATGTTTCACTGTGATTTAAATTGGCATTTTTCCAATAAATAATGATATTGAGCACTTTTCTATATGTATTTAGCCATTTAGATATCATTTGTCAACTACTAGTTTGAGTATTCTGTCCATTTTTTATTGGGCTACTTGTCTTTTTCTTATTTATTTATAGTTCTTAGTATATCTTGAATCTGTAGCCTTTACTGTTTACATAGATAGATAGATAGATAGATAGATAGATAGATAGATAGATAGATACGTTTTATTCTCAATCTCTTATTGGTGTCTTTTGATGATTAGACATTCTTATTTTTAACTATATTCAAGTTATCATTTCTTTCTTTATGGTTAGTACTTTTTAATGTACTGTTTATTAAGTCTTTTCTAGTAAACTTACATTTATTAATTCACTGAGGAAATAAAAGTAACCACAGCTTCTATAGCCTAACAACAAATTTATTAACATGTCTGCACTTCTGTTCATGTACTCTGCCTTCCCTCCTACTACAATGGAAAAATTTTCCCAGCTCCTTACTAAGACCAAACCTGCCACTGTTCCCATACTCTACCATCTATTAAACACATTTTCTCTTGCAAGTATATTTTGCCTACATCTCTAGTAAAGGAAGGGTGGACTAGCACTCAATGAGAGTCAGTCACATAGAAAGACTATTGAGAGAAGTGGTAAAGGGAACCAGCGAGCCAGAGGCTCCCTCCAGTGATAGGGCTAGGAGAACAACATGAATATACTTTCCACTTTTTCTCCATTCTCTAACTGGGTCTCCCCATTGGCCAAACTCAGTTGGAAGCCAGAGGTTAAGATGGTTTGTTTATGTAATTCATACAGGTCAGTTTCCTGTGGTGTTGACAAGGGTAAAAAAAGATGAAGATAGCTCTGAAATGGCAAATGGCAGGTAGACAGCAGAGTTCATCCCTTTCCACCATCTTGGCCACTCTTATGAGTGAAAAGTGTACATCCCTAACATAATGGACACACATTTCCTTCAGCTCCCGGTTAATTTGGTCATTCTTCCGATGGTAATCTCTTCAGTTCCAAACACAATCTTTTTTTCTCCTATTCTGAACCAGAAACACAATTTCTTTTTGGAAATCAACTTGGATCAGTTACTCCAGCCCATACAGTGACCCAATTCTCTGTTGGTTCATTAGCATGAAAATCCTCAAATGGCTATGGGGGCGGTCCTATTTTTTACTTCATCAAAACTATGACTGTTTCCTTGTGGAAGTATTCCTTTCTGGGGCACTAGGACCTCTAACTAACCATTCATGAGGATTTGAAGCAAAACAAAAACATCAAGTGTGTGATTAGGGATAATGGTGAGAAGGACTACTGCAACTTTGTCACTTGCTTTGATGCATTCTGACTTCAGAGAAAGCACCATATACTAGCTGTAAGTTTAAGGCAAGAATCTCATTCTATAGGACAGTACTCCAATCCTCCAAGAGATTCTGAGTCTTTGCCAAGTGATCTACCAATCTATTAAGCCAGCTACCACAGGGTGATAGGTAGGACAGAGCAGTGCATTTCATGAGGAGAAGGCCGTTGCTTCACTTCCTTTGCCATGAAATGCGTTCCCAGGTCAGAAATGATATTGCATGAGATACCTTGGCAATGAACAAAGCAAGCATTCTGTTAGTCCACAAATGATAGTACTATCAGAAATCTTTGCCCTGGCTGGTATAGTTCAGTGGATTGAGCGCGGGCCTGCAAACCAGAGTATTGCGGTTCAATTCCCAGTCAGGGCACATGCCTGGGTTGCAGGCCAGTTCCCAGGAGAGGACACACGAGAGGCAACCATACACTGGTATCTCTCTCCCTGTCTCCTTCCCTTCCCCTCTAAAGATAAATAAATAAAATCTTAAAAAAAAAGAAATCTTATAGCAGGAAGACATATCCCTTATGAAATGTGTATTTTTCATATAAGGGCAAAGTGATGTACTCTGCATGATAAGACAGATAAAATAAAATTAATCTGTCACTAGATAGCCAGCTAGACTATGGGTAAATGTTATCACATGAGGGCTCAGCATCAGCCTCTGGTTCTAGAAGGTTGGGCAGTCAGCACAGCAGTAGCCAGATACACCAGCTGCTATCACCATGTTGTACCTGGATCCATGAAGTAGCTTCCGCAGGGTCTCAGAAAAGAGGCTGACATCTGAAGAATGGGTTATCTTGTCCACCTGATGATTGAAGGTGTCCTTCAAAGTGGTTGCCCCTGGTACACATTCACTTGGGACATAAATATCTTCACACTCTGTGCCATTCTGAGAGGAGCATCCTCAGCTCTTTTCCCCAGAAGTCATTCTCAATAATTTTCCAATTCGTTCTGATCTCTGAATACCAGGTCAAAGTGTAAGTTCCTGTCTATGAGTCAATGTAGATTTGCACCGTAGGCCATTTCTCCTGTGGTGCCAGGTAGACAATAGATGTACCACCCTAATTTCTGCCAACTGGAAAAATTTCCCTTTACCACTGCCCACCTTCTCCCCAGCACACCCAGTGGGAGTATATTGTAGTGTAGCAGCAGTTTTACCCTGGCATGTGGGGTAAATATACCTATAACCAGGCCCATGCTTTTCCCTTTTCCTTTTAATTTCCAGAGAGAACCAGCCATAAAGTCATAGATCTTGGCGGGGGGAGAGGCAGTGAAGCACGAGGAGCAGGCACTGGGGGAGTCCGAGTCACCTGATCACACAGTTTACTTTTGCCTTGTGGACCCGCTCAGACCTGGTCCCTATATTTAACTTCCATTTATAATAGAGTGTTTCTGTGCATGTCCAATTTTAAGGTTCAGTGGACTAGATAACGCCTGTTCATGATTGGCAGTCGAGGTCACATACTCACTTGGTGACTCACAGCCATTCACTCAGTCTCTACCAGGACCCAGTGGCAAGCCAGGAGCTGTTTTTAGGTAAATAATGGTTGTTGGCTAAGCATGGCAAGGTCTTATTCTAAAGTCTTCTGTCTCCTACTGCAGTTTGGGCAGCATATAGATTTTTAAAACGCAATTGTTTATACTTAAATATTTTAAAGTAAATTAATGACATCTTAAGAATACACTCCTAAATATTTTAGTATGTATTTCCAAAATTAAAAATATTTTTCTACTTAGCCAAAACAACATCACTGTACTTAAGAAAAATTAAAATTTCTTATATTCAGTCTATATTTAGAGTTCTTTAATTATGCCAGAAATGTCCTTTTCAATTAACTACACTTACAACTTTTCTCTTGGCTTGACACTTTTAAATAAAAATTTTGAAAAAGTGCTAAATCAGGAAAAATAAATTAGACTGATTAAAATTGCATACATAAGTAGCCAAGTGTCAAAAAAAAAAAAAAAAAGAAGAGCAGGCAAATCTAGAAGAGTGGTGAACTCTGAGGAGAGGACTATGATTGTATCAGTTAGGCACAAACAGGAAGTTGGGGGTGCCAGCTGGGCACGATCTCATGACCTGAGTAGTTTCAGGTGTATGAGAATTTTCTTTGTGAGTAGTAATTAAATTATAATCGTACATATATATATTTGGAAAAAGGTATATAAACCATATGAATGATATATTAAAATACTTTTGAAAAGTAAACTGATACACAATTGTTAAATAGTGTTATTTTTTAAAAAAGAAAATAAAAGCTTTCATGGGATTCTTTGATTTTTAGTGACCAACCAAATCTAAATTAAGGTGGCTTTTGCAATGGAAATTATTTAAGTTTAATTTATTTAAAGACTTTACTAAGAATCTAGGTGCCCATCAGTAAATGAATGGATCAAAAAATTGTGGTGCATATGCACAATGGAATTCTATGCAGCAGAGAGAAAGAAGGAGCTACTACCCTTTGCAACAGCATGGATGGAACTGGAAAGGTGAAATAGGCCAGTTGTTGAAAGAAAAATACCATATGATCTCACCTTTAACAGGAAGCTAAATAACAAAACAAACAAGCAAACAGAATAAAAACAAAGACACTGAAATAGAGCACAAGGGGACAGTGACCACAGGGGAGAGGGGAGGGAATTTAAGGGGAAAAACGGGGAGGGATTTGGAGGAACAAGTATGAAGGACACAGGGACAAGAACTAAGGGGGGTGGAAATGGGAGGGAGGTGGGGAGCCCGGGCGGGGGAGGCTGGGATGGGAGAAATAGACAAAAAAACTGTACTTGAAAAATAACTAAATAAAATTTAAAAAAACACTTTACTAAGAATCTAACTTTGAGGATAGTATTATAATAATGACATTTTATTTTTACATAAGGCATTTAGGTGGTTTATATCATAACTATGGCCATTACTTCTAGATCTTGATCTGTCTGTAATTCTAAATAACTCCCATGCTTTATAAAGTTATTTCCACAGTCACTTTGCTGTGATAAATGTTCTAACAAATAGTATTTGAAAACCTTATAAGAAGACTCAAGAAGGAAGTTTTACAGGTATAAAATATTGCTTTTAAAAACTTAAAAATTTTCATTTATTGTCAAACATCAATACACATATTAAGCTCTAGATTATCCCAGGGTGAACAGTTAAAGAATGGTTTTGTAGGTTGCAATAATAGATCACTCCAACACCCCCATTTCCCTGAGTCTTCAGATTATTTATTTAGTTATTCAGATGTTTATGGTATTCTAGGGAAGTTTCAGTTTTCCAATTTTTTAACAGTCTAAGCCATCATTGAGATCAGGCTTAGATTTGCCAACCCTGCAGATGACAAATACCACTTCCAAGTGCTTAAACCAGAACATCAAATCCTTACCCCTTGGCAGTGTACCCATAGCAAAGTATTGGGCTATTTGAGTCTTTTATCTCATCCCTCTTGTTTTAGCACCCTTTTAATTCATGTGCACATGCTTCCCAGGCTATTGTTAATATAGATGCTGAGGTCTTATATGTTTTTGGCCTACAGGCTATCTCTGCTCTGAGCAGCCCTTCTATTAATTCTACTAACTCTAGTGTTGGTGGTCAGTGGCCACAACCAATCATTACAGTGACTGGCCTGGGTAACTCCCTCCTATTGACCTGCCAACAGCAATCAAGACTCAACTACAAGAGGAGGGTGTACTCAGCCCACACAAAGGGCATAGTTTGAGTACCCAGCTTGGGTGATAAAGGAGGCTTTGCCAATGGACCCTAAAGATAGGCCATACTGCCAAGACAGAGAATCATAGCAGCTTTACCTAGTACACAGGAACAAACACAGGGAGGCTGCCAAAATGAGGAGACAAAGAAACATGGCCCAAATGAAAGATCAGGTAAAAAAAGAACTCAACAAAATGGAGATAAGCAATCTGTCAGATGCAGAGTTCAAAACATTGGTTATAAGGATGCTCCAAGGAACTTAGTGAGGACCTCGAAAGCATAAAAAGAACCAGTCAGAAATGAAGGCTACACTAATTGAGATAAAGAACAATTTACAGGGAAACAACAGTAGAACGGATGCAGCTGAGAATCAAATTAATGATTTGGAACATAAGGAAGCACAAAACAACCAATTAGGACATCAAGAAGAAAAAAGAATCCAAAAACACAAAGATAGTGTAAACAGTCTCTGGGGCAACTTCAAGAGGTCCAACATTCGCATCTTGGGATACCAGAAGGAAAAGAGAAACTGCAAGAAATTAGAAATTTATTTGAAAAATAATGAAAAAAACTTCCCAAATTTGGTGAAGGAAATAGACATGCAAGTCCAGAAAGCACAGAGTGTCCCTAACAAGATGTATGCAAAGAGGCTCACCCCAGACACATCATAATTAAAATACCAAAGGTTAAAGATAAAGAGAGGATCTTAAAAGCAGAGAGAGAAAAGAAGTTAGTTAGTTACCTACCGGAGAGTTCCCATAAGACTGCCAGCTGATTTCTCAAAAGAAACTTTGCAGGCTAGAAGGGGTTGACAAGAAATATTCAAAGTCATAGAAAATGGGAACCTACAGCCAAGATTGCTCTACTTAGCAAAAATATTTAGAATTGAAGGGCAGATAAAGAGCTTCCCAGACAAGGAAAAAACTAAAGGAAATCATCAGGAGCAAACCATTATTATATGCAATACTAAAGGGACTTATTTAAAAGAAAAGATCAAAACTATGAACAATAAAATGGCAATAAATACATATCTATTCCAAATGAATCTAAAAAACAAACTAAATAAACAAAGACAGAATCATGGATACAGAGAGCATTTTGATGGTTGCCAGATGGGAGGGCAGTGGGGGAGAATGGGTGAAGAGGTGAGGGGATTAAGAATTACAAATAGGTAGTTATAGAATAGCCATGGGGATATAAAGTACAGTATAGGAAATGGAGTAGCCAAAGAACATATACACATTACCCATGGACATGAACAATGGTGTGGGGTTTGCCTGAGGGAGTGGGAGTTGCTGGGTGGAGGGGAGCAAGAGGGGGGAAACTGGGACAACTGTAATAGCATAATAATAAAATATAATTTTTCATACAAGATTCTATTAGGTCTTCAGCTCTACAACCCTGATAATCTGTTTTGGGATTGGTCCAGAGTCACTTATCCTGAAACATTAGGAGACATGACATTCCTCCAAAGCTTTCATAGAAACCCTTGTGTTTTCCATGTGTGTTTGTGATTAGATGTCCAGGCCCTTTTACTCCTTATGCATGTATGCTCTCCAAGACCATTTTAAATAGGCCGATGATTCTGCCGACTTTATAATCATGTGTTGCTATAGTGACAAAATTTCACTTTTTACTTAATTCTATCCTACCAGTGATAACCAGAATAAGTCTGATCCTACTGCGTGCTGCAGGTTGCCCTGCTCCTTGTTTCCCACCCACCCCAGTAGGAAGAGATTATGCCCCTTGAACATATGAGAAATGTTACCCAGGAAAATCACTTTGAGTACCTGTTCCTTGAATTCCCTTAACTTAAATCTTTGTTAAATTACTATAAAATTCTGTTGTTTTAAACCACTAAGTGTGTGGTAATTTGTTACAGCATCAACAGAAAACTAGTTTATCAAATAGCATTTGTTATTTTGGGAGAACCACTTTCTGTCATTTCACTGAGGTTAGACTACAGTTGCCTTTTGGGGCAGTTTAACTTTTTTATTTTCATTTTTATTTGGTAAGGATATGGCCCATGAAAAAATTCTAAAGGGGAGCTAAGGAGCATAGTTCATCTTCCAATTGTTTACAATTTTTATTGAGTATTTATTATGCACCCATCTCCCTTCTCTCTCTCAAAAAGAAAACACCCACATTTTAACTATAACACTGGAAATTATTACCGTGGAAAGTTAGTGCTATTATTCTTCAGTATAATACTATACAAACCAAGTCTCAGAATGGTTAAGAGAGTTGCTTTAGGCCATACAGTTAATACTTGCCAGAACCAGAAATTAAATTACAGAACTATAGAAATCCAAAGTCTATGCTCATTTTATGACACAATGTGGCTTCCACAGAGTCAGCAACATTTTATGCTAAGGATCACACTCATTTTTATATATTTACTTACTTACAGAGAGAGAGGAAGGGAGAGAGGGAAATGTAGATTTGTTGTTCCACTATTTATGCATTCATTGGTTAATTCTTGTATGTGCCCTGACCAGATAATCAAACCCATCACCTTGGCGTATAGGGATGACACTCTAACCAAATGAGCTACTCAGCCATGGCCATACTCATCCTTGTTTTAATATAGTAACCCCAAAGATGCATATGCAATATTAAAAATTAATGCCTCTTGAGTAAGATAAGGACAGAGGGTGTCAGTGAGCATAGTTCCCCAATCTCACCTTAGCCTTCAGTTTTAATTTACTCACCTCAGCTTGCCCCAATAAAGAGAAATTTTTAGGGACTCAGAGAGTTGCAGTAAGCACAGAGTCTAATCTCTTAGTCACAGCCCTGGGTCATATCAAATCAGGATGCATCCAATACTGAGGCTTCCAACATGCTTTACAAATCTCAGAGGTGAAAGGATAGATTCGAGAAGTTGCAATTTGACTAATCCACCAACAGGAGGCTAAAATATAATTTTCTTTCATTAAATTAGAAATGTACATTCTAGAAAAATTAATATACCTATTTATTGAAAGCATATTTCCACCTATGAACCCAGATAGACATAAAGTAGGTATTGACATCAACTCTGAAAATCTGTTTTAGTGACATCTAGTTTGAGTGACTCCTTCCCCATCTATAGGCTAAAACTTAAAAGAATGAACTAAAATGCCATATACTACAAGATCTTGTAATTGAGATTCCAGGACAGTTTGTTTCCTTATCATAATACATTTATTTCTCAAAAGTGTGCTCTATATTTCGCTTCTGTAACTGACTTTATATGAATAAGAAAATGGAATTAACGATCATTTTTTACTCCTTTCCAGTTATATGGTCCTATTGCTACAAGTTACCAGCATTTTATTCCTATTAACAGGAATCTACAAGTGATTGACTCTGCATGGTCACCTGCATAAAGGATTGTCAGAGTAATTTCTCCAGTATGAGAAATAAGCTGGCCCAGGTGAGTGGGGCAGAGGCCCACATCCATCATATCTACACACTGTAGCTATTACCTCTTTATGCCATGAGCCCAAACAGCAAGACCCAAACTAGCAGCCCTGAGTTGCTAAAGTGATGTTTAAAAAGAAAGATGGTTAAGATTCAACCACATGCCATTAGAACTAGAATCTGTGCATCAGGACTGGGATTGAGTGTCCTTTTGTCAATAAAAATATTTTTTCAATAGCAAAAAGAGCAAGAGTGACACTTGGTGGCCAGTATAAGGCATCACAAAGAATTGAGCCATCAGGAATATTTTCCTCACCAACTTTGCTCTGAGAGTTTTGAACACACGGCAGAACTATGCCGTTTATAGAGAAACAAGACCAGTGTTTGCAAGAACAGTATTACTCTTGCTCTGGTTCATAGCTACATATTGGAAGTGATACCACATTGTAGCCATTTGGAATGAATAGAAGACAGTGTGTCCAAAGGACATTTCAGGGAAAAAGAAACATAGTCAACCGAACACTAATTCTGATAGCTTTTAAGAGTCTGGGCAAAACCTTATGTGACAAATAACTTTAAATAAAAGAATTATTGGCTGCTCAGAACTGTTTTTGCAGTTTTAGGTTTTGTTTTTACAATAGCTGATACAACACAGTAATTTGTAAGAAGGACAGATTGTCCAAACCAGTTGAGTTTCATTTAATCTGCGCTAGTATATTTGAGTGTTTTTGACATGAAAATGAGCTCCTTTTCTTCAAAAAATATTTTAAAAATTGGAATTACTATCTCCTGTGGGGACACAATCACTTTCAGGCTATTATTTGGTGACTAAAGGACAGGGTTTCAGGCATAGAGACAAATTAATTCCATAATATGATGAATAAAATGCCAGAGCGAGGCCCATGGAACTAGGAGATACAGTCCTCTGGTTTCCCGTCCAATGGGTGAGGTCATTCATGGAATATGATTCGAGACCTGCAGGTGACTTCACGTCACAAAGGATGTAGGTGATCTCCCACTGGCAGTGTGACAATGCTTCTCTTGTAGCGCAGAATAAAGAGCACCCAAATGCACGCCCAGTGACTTTGACTCAAGTCCCAGACATGCCATTCATTCACCATTTGAAACTAGAACAAACGACTTCATTTCTCTGGGGCTCGAGTTCCTCATTTGTAAACTGAGCAGTGATGCAGCGTGGGTCAGTATTCTGCAACCTAGCACAAGGACCCCTTCGTTTTCAAACCCCTTCTAGTGGTATGTGGGCACGAAGAGTTTTAGGAAAATAAACACCAGAATAGTGGTATTTAATAAATACCAGCTGTCTGTGTTTTCTTTTCTAAAATTCATCTGCTTAAAAAGTTATCTTTCTTCCCCTCCCCCATCACTTTTTGCAACAGCTCTTTGTCTATTCAATAATAAAAATGCGTATTTCCTCACCAGTCTAGCATTTGTGTAGTGCCTTCTCTGAAGGACACACCTCCAGGGCACCAAACCAAGAGATAAACCCTTGGTTTATCCAAGGGTCAAAACAGCAGGACATGCCATTCATTTTGATGAGATGTATTTGCAGTAAAATATTATTTTTGTGCTTAATAATGATATGTATTATCAATATTGTTTTAATCAAGTGTGGATTAATAGTTATAATAACTCACTCAAGAAAAAACGTTTAATTCTTAGAACTTTATGGTGATAAATTGTTTTGAATTATTAAAGACACACACAGTTGTAGAAATGTACAAGGACTACCAGTATCAATAAAAAGGCTTTCAAAAATAGTTAAACTAGTAATTAGAATAAAAGCTGTGTCAGACTTGAAATGAAATGCACTTTCAAGGAGAAAAATGGATAATGCAAAATGTCTAATTGTTAGAGAGTTTTTCATATAAATTTTAAAGGATATTGCTGGCTAACAAATGTCTGTTATATTCATAGTCTATTGGATACATAAAAAGAATGTGCTTTATTTTTAAATGTAAATATTTGCAATCAAAATTATTTATTTAAACTTATTACAAAAATTGTACTCCAATCTAAAAACATGTAAATGTTTTTCAAAATTCTTTTAGCATGTGTTGTTAACACAGAAGTTTGAAGGCCCTTGAATTGATTATTTCGAAACCTTGCCTCCCTCCTTTCTATCTGCCTACTTTAAGGCTTTATAAAATAGTGCAAGTGTTGTGTGGGATTTTTGTTTTTGTTTTGAGGACACACGTTCTCTATGTGGGACGTGGAAAGAGTAGAACTCTGCCACCTGGGAAGTTTCTAACGGCCCAGGCAGAGAGCTCTAAGCCCATTGCTCCAACCGGGCCTTCCTCAAATGTGCCACTCTAAGAACAGAACAGAAAATCACTAGTTCACACACAAAAAGGAATAACAATTTTTAAAAAGACCACTTCCAGTGCCAGAATAACAAACAAGTCTTTCTCATGCATAATCTTTCTTATGGAGAGATAAATAACTATAGCTAAAGCAGCTGGAGGTGCCAAATACTTTGCCCATTTTATTCAGCTTTATCTGTACTTTCGTAGAACTTAGGGACAGACAGTTTTTGTGTGGCCAGATCTAGGGGCCTGTTTAGGGGAACAGACCTCTCCTTAGGCTCAGTGTCAAATGGCTGCTTACCTGGTTGCCTGAGGCACCAGAAATTTACAACCGGAAATTAAATCAAGTGCTTTAGATCCCTTAGGCAGTTGTCATAGAGTTTCATGGAAGTGGTCCAGCCCTGCCTTCAACCTCTCTGAGGTACAGGAAGGGATGGGAGGTGTAGGGAAAAGTCCACAGCTTCTCCAAGGCCTTGTGTAGGTTGGCAGTAGGAGACTGATGAATGCCGGGGTGGAAAGAGAGGGCACTGTCAAAAGACAAGGCAGGAAGAAGGGGACCGAGAGACCAGAAATGAGTATTCATTAAAACAATAAATTTGTGACAAGCTAAACAATATGACTGGTTACATGTTTCCCAGCTCGTTCAGCAGTAAAGAACTGTGCCTTGTTTATTTTTTATCCACGCTGTTGAGTACACAGACTTTCGCAAGGTCAGTGTTCTATCAGCTGTGTTTCTCTCTAATGTACCCAGCTCTACCTGTCAAAGGCAAAGATTCCCATTCTGCATCCTTAGACCCTTGTAGGTCTAACTCTTAAGGAATTTTTGGTGGGTATTTAAAAACTGCCTGAGAAATTTTTACATGGCATGACTTAACATTTTACCTATAAAAAGGAATTTACCTTTGATAATTTATCTCAAATCTTCAATGTGGCAGGAGAAAATAAACTTAAACATAAGGTAAAAAAAGAAACTACCTGCCTAGAAATGAACAGAATCTCCATCTCAAATGATATTTCATGATGGAACAGAATCACAACTGCCTGGCTTAGAATAAATAGGAATTCTGCATACACGCAGGATTAATAGCTACCAAGTTATTGAGTATTTGCTACTTGTCCAGCAATGGACTTTATATAATCCTGTAAGTATTCTCAGCCCTTTTAACTGGGGACAAAACAAGGTTAGAGAGGCTAAATGAGCTGCCCATGGTCAAAGAGCCAGGAACTTGTAGAGCCAGGATTTAAACCCAGAAGGAAACAAATGGGTGGCAGAAGCATCCCTAGCTGCGGGATTCTGTGGTTGAGTGACAGTCTCCCAGAGCCACGATAATGGCGTGGCCATAAATGGACAGTGTAGCAATGAAGAGAGCTGGAATGAACTGCGTGGGTGTCGCCCCTGTGCTGCCGAGCCCTGGGTCGTTCTGTGTGAAATTTTACTGTATTAAGAAAGGCCAGCACCTTTTAGTGTGTGGGATCACTATCTGATTAAGCATTTTGATAGGTTTCCCACTGTTCAGCTCTCCACTAAATCCAAGTACAATATAAAACAGCTATGCCTGGCTGAATCCATCCATAATTTAAGACCAGCCCGATTTGACCTGAAAGATTTTAAACTATTCAGTTGCCAGGTTTAAAAAATAACTTTCTGGGCAAAATGTAAAGTAGTGCAAGGCATTTTCTGCATGAAGAAGCACATATGACAGTTGAGATTTTAATTTTATTTATAAAGTAAATTGCTTTTCAAAGAAAGCCACAGTCAACATGTTCTATACATGTTTGATTTCTCAAAAAATTAGAATGTAATGTCATAGTTTTCTATGCCTCTGTCTAGTGCTTTTCACATAAAAAAGGCAATAAAATGTGGCTCTGCAAAAGTAGCTGTTATTACCACACTGCTTATAGTTACACCCTGTAATTTGAAATTCATGATTTAAAAATGCATAAACACTTCCTTATGATCACAAGATAGCAGGATCTACTGACAGGTTGTGGCCAGCAAGTGTTATTTAAATGTAGAGACAAACACTAGGCCAGGTCCTCAGGAAGGAAAAGACCAATTAGCAAATGACTGAATTGGAAGAACCTATAGCTGGTATTCAAGTAACTTGGCTACCAAAGTCTAGTTTTTCACCCCATAGCAAACCAGATCTAGCCAGAGTCACTGAATAAATTGAAAATTTTGAATACAGCTAGGTCCCTTTTTAAAACAAACTATGACGGAAAGAACACATTTATAAAAATGTACACACTGTATAATTTTGCAGTTGTCACTTGTCCCTTATTCCTGACAACAGCAGTCAGGGTCATATATGAATATGTCTAATTCTGTGCATGAAATTTATCCTAGAAAATTGGCTTGACATTTAGCATCCTGTGGCACATGACTCCAGGGCAATGCTCCAAAGTGCTGCCATTCCCTACCTGTGCAAGCACGGGAAAGTTACGTAACTTCTTCAATGAAGGGTTTATCCTTGCTGCAGGCAACTGCTCTGAGTAATAGATATGAAATACTTAACACCATAACTGGGCACAGTAAATGCACAATAATATAAAGTATTAATGTTATTAGACTTCATAGAAAACTAATACATATAAAATAAATCTGTGAATTCAAAAGATTGGTCATTGGAGTCAAATTATTCTGCCTTCACATAAAAACTCTACCAGTTACTGGGGTTTAATATAAAGGATATTACTTAATCATTTTAACCTTATTTTTAAAATATTTTTAATTGAAATATAGTTGACATAACACACTATTAGCATCAGGGATACAACGTAGTGATCAGTATTGTATGTATTGCACAATGATCCTCATGACGTGTCTAGTCAGCACCCATCACCAGGCATAGTGGGCTTTACTCTTTCTCTTTTTTTTGTATGAGGTTGACTTTTCCCACATTTTTTATTGTTATTCATATATAGTTGTCCCCATTTTCTCCCTACCACCCTCCCTGACCCCAGCCATCCCCACTTTTCACTATTAATCCTACCCACCTTTGGTTTTGTCCATGTGTCCTTTATAGATGTTCTTGAAAACCCTTCCCCACTGTCCCTTTATTACCCCCTACCCCCTCCCCTCTGGTTACTGTCAGATTGTTCTTCACTTCAATGTCTCTGGTTATATTTTCTTGCTTGTTGGTTTTGTTGATTAGATTCCACTTATAGGTGAAATCTTTCAGTTCAGAAAATGAAACCTACTATTTGTGATTACTGAAAAAATGAACAGACAAATAGCAAGTGCTTGACATTACCACAGCTACATAAAGGAACCTAGTAATAGTCTCTTACTAGTTAAGGTGAAAAGGGAATGAAAATTGGTGGAAGAAATATCAATAACTTAAGATAGATGACACCATCTAACTGGCAGAATGCAGAAATGATGAAAGTGGAAAAAGAAAGTGTCAAAGCAGGACTAAATTTGAACATCAAGAAGACAAAAATCATGACTTTAGAAAAAATACACAACTTTAACACAGAGAACAAAGACATTGATATCGTTAAAGATTTTGCTCACTTTGGCTCAGTGATCAATTCAAATGCAAACTGCAGCCAAGAAATCAAGAGAAGGCAGAGACTCAGAAGGACAGCAGTGGAAGAGTTTGGAGAGATGGTCAAGAGCAAAGATGTATCAGTAGAGGCAAAGGCTAGGATCATCTACACACTCGTATTTCTAATTACTACATACAGATGTGAAAATTGGACAGCGAAGAAGAAAAAATGGACTCATTTGACATGTGATGCTGGAGGAGAGAGCTACAGATATACTGAACCGCCAGAAAAATAAACTTGTGGGTCCTAGTGCATATTAAGTCTGAAACATCACTGAAAGTTAAAAATGACAAAACTGAAGCTGTCCTACTTCAGGCACATCATGAGACGGGAGGGTTCTTTGGAAAAGACAATAATTCTGGGGAAATGGAAGGCAGCAGGAAAAGAGGGAGACCAAACATGAGATGGACTGACTGCATCAAGGAAACCACAGCCATGAGTCTACAGGAGCTGAGTGGGGTTGTGGAGGATGGGACCCTGTGGACACAGATCATTCATAGGGTGGCCAGAACCCACAGCTGACTCAGCAGCATGTAATAACTACTTCCAGTGGTGAGGAATGCAATGAAATAATAAGTGTCTTCAGCCCCAAAGAGCTGATATCCATACTCTTAGAGGAAACACTGCAAAAGAAAGGAAATGACAGAAACGGAAAACAGAGAAATGCTAAAGCTCAGAGAAATAGAAGATACAAGAGAGAAGGAGAAAAAATAGTGGAGAGTGGAGATTATGTGCCAGTGAAAGTGGGAACGCAGCTCCAAGGCGATAAACTGAACCAGCTTCACTGGACACAGAGCAACTTCTCTAAAATACCCTACAAAACCGGGGAAGAATTCCAACTCTTCCTCATGAAGAATTGAGCTTCTTAAAAAAAAAAATAACATGTTAGGAGACATGCTATAGAAGAAAGCGATGCTTAAGGGATGCTACTTCTCAAAGTCATATCTCTGTGATGACCAACAGCATGTGAAGGGGATGAAGGGTGACCGGAGGACATCACTTGGGCATGGGCACCAAGGGATGCACTGTCTTCAGAGAGTTCAAAAACAATAACACAACAGACTCAAGGTTTGCTTTTTATTATTACTGTGGTTAGATGTTGGATATAAGTGAACCACCATGTTCTTGACATCTTGAGGATTTTATCATTCTAAGTTTTATGTTTGCCCTTAAGGGAATGTGGGTCAATTTTACTTGATGAATACATATTCTTTTGTCTTATATTTAAAATCATTCTACATGTAATATATGAAGGTAGTTTTTAAGTTGACTATTGAAATCTTACTATTTCCTTTGGATGGACTTTGTATGAGCATTTTATACTAGAATGAAGACATTAGAGACATGGAGTGGTACGCACAGCTTAACAAGACTGTCACCAAAACTCAGTCCAAAGCAGTTTGCACTCTCAGGCAATCAGTCAAGCAGCTGATGACTGAGAAAATCCCCTAATTTGTCTGTTGAAGGTTCATGGTTAGGAGGTTCAAAAAGTACATCATCTGCATCCCGTGTCATCTCAAAATCCTGGAAATGGCTGATGTGCAGAAACCCTCTCCTCCCCCTTTCAAATGACTGCTTCCTGCGCAAAGAGTGCTCCTGTCAGTGCCTTTCCATGCTCCACAACATGGCTACAGACAACAGTCGGGAAGACCAGCAGCTCGCCAGCCTTCTAGCATCCTCGGAAAGTCCAAAGCAGTGAAGTGAGGCATCACTGCCACCGTGGCAGGGACCTGCTCCAGGGTGCATAATGGAAACATGTCCCACGCAGAACTGACTTTCTTGACTATTCTTACTGAACTCAAAATATCAGAGTCAAAAGCCTAAATTTAGCCATAAAATCACTTCCTGGAACTTGGCATGTATGATCTTAATATTTCCAAGGGAGCAAATTAGTCTAGAGAACAATAAAGGGCCTTTCTGCAATGTTCTGAGGGTGACCTGCATGCAATATATGAGAAGCAGGACGAGTCCGCAGCCACTGGAAATAGGAATGTGCCCCACTGGACGGAGTCCCTCAAGCTCCGGAGTCTGGACTCAGGCCAACAAGTGTCTGAACTTGCTTCAACTTCATTTCTCAGTACTTTGAGCAACATGGAAAGGGAAGAGGGACTTATGGGCAAACAGTAGAAGGATAGCTAGGTAATTTGGTTAGATATAAAATAATCTTTATATTCACAACCTGAGAAAACAGAAAAAATGGGCATGGGAATGACAAAATACTAAAATTCATCTATTTAGTTGTGGAATCCAAATTCTGTAAACCTCATCTAAAGCTATATTCTTAATGTGCTGATTTTCTGAGAAAGGTATCTGAGAAATTGGATCAGATACTTACATCATCCTCCTAGCCTCTTAGTAAAGTAGATTTGAAAGGGATTGGAGAACTCCCAGTCCAATAATTCCACCTAAAAACAAACAAAGGTCAGAGCAGTGAAATGCTTTCCCCAAAGTGAGAAGTTTAAATTAGTGAAGACTGGAAGCAGGTCCTGAGTCCTTGTGCAATGACATTTTCTCTCTGCTCTATGTGACAAAACGCAGTGAAATATTCTGCCCTTAAATCTCAAAACCATTTATTCTGGTTACAAGGCTACGCTGAAGTTTCACTACAGAGGGCTCCCCAGGACATAATTGCAAAATGTAATTTTATTCTTTCCTATAGAGGTAAAGCTCCTGCTGGCCCTGACTGTTCAGGCATTCTCTTGCTAACTTCCTGTCCTGAATTTCCCTCTTGCACAATTCCTACTCACAATCACTAGCCCTTAGGCTAAAACTCATCTGTCCTATGCCCTATTCTCCCACAGTTTCAGCAAACAGGTGGCTGACGAATCTGACAATTTACCAGGCTAGAAGCTGTCTTAACCTCGCTTCACTTAGCAGATTCTCTGGATTAAGTGGCACGACCCCTTCCCTCTTGCACGGCCAGCCTGTAGTCACAGGTGAGCATGCCAGCTGTGGGTTTTGCAGCATGATGTCTGTGAATATGTGTGCACACACGTGTACTTTCAGAAAATAGAGAACAGATGAGAATTTCTATAATATCTTTCTGATTTCACAGTAGAGCTTTTACAAAAGCAAAAATGCAGAGTAAAACAGTTAATTTTTAAAATACTATTCCCTTCACACTGTGCAAACAGCTATGTAAAGCTCGGGTGTTACGAAACTTAAAATTTGGTTACTTTGCAATCGAATCTATAAGGTCAGCAGAAAAGATAAGGGAGGGGAAACAAATAGGAGAAATACAAGCTTGCTAACCATTCATTGTCTTAAATAAGCATATTCCAATTTAGAGCTATTTTCAAAGATGTACTACGGCACAGGCGTACCTCAGTTTATTGCATTCTGCTTTATTACCCTCCACAGATGTTGCATTTTTTACAAATTGAAGGCAAGACCCTCCACCAGTAAGAAGATTATGACTCACTTTATTGCAATACTTGGTTTATTGCCGTGGTCTGGAACCAAACACACAATATCTCCAAGGTATGCTTGTATTTATAGCTTCCTGTTTTTGACATTCTTTCTGTTTTTATATTTGCTTTCACCCAGGTTTGCTACAAACATTTTTATGTGTTGGACTCCAAACATATCAATGTGTTGAATTGCTTCCAACACTTAATTTTTCATTAGAATAATTAAAAAGTTTTATGTCTACCTTTCTTTTCAATTCCCTATATTTTAAGAAGTATAAAAACTCTTTTATTTCTTGGAAAAATATTGCCTCACAACTCAATAGGACTTAAGCAATAATTGTTAGGAAAAGTCAAGTTTTATACCAGTACCCACCTTATTGTTCATGTCTCTAATGCTGTCTACCCGAGCACACAGTAAATCCATCCCACTCTGGTATTATTGACAGATTAGAAGAAAATACAAAAACAATTTTCTGAAGAGATGTGAAGGTGCTGACTTAAAATCATTAAATCAGTTCAGAACCAATTACTTGCTTTTGGAAAACCAACAGAACCAAACAGAAACCTGGATGCCGTATTACCTGGGTTTTTTTAAATGCTACCCTTCCCCACACATGTGCAATTTTTTTTCCTGCCAAACACACTTTATTTTGTCCTCTCTGATCTCCCTCCCCCAGGCTGGCCACCCCGCCGTGCTTCCACCCTGAAGGTGGTCACCATCTCATTGCAGGTCCCTGTCTGTCCCTAGGCCTGCAGCAGCTGCTGGATCTCACAGTCCTCCGGGATGAGACGTGCACATTTAAATAAATATTTTAAGAATACTTTTTTTTTTACAGAGAGTTATAAGTACTTATCGAGTTTCTGTATACCCCACACTCAGTTTCTCCCAAATCCAACATCTGACAGAGATTAGTAAGGCACATTTGTCACAGATAACTAGCCAACGTCGATACGCCATTTTTAACTAGCGTCTACACTTTGCTCAGGTTTCCTTGGTTTTCACTAAGGTCATGATCCTGTCCCAGGATCCCGTGCAGAAAACGACATTACATCCAGTTTACATTTCCTTCCGATCCTCTAAACTGTGACCGTTCCTCAGATTTTTTTGTTTGCTTGTTTTTTGACCACCCTGATAATTTTCAGTAGTGCTGGCTAGGTATTCTGTAGAATGTCCCTCAGTTTCAATTTGTCTGGTGATTTTCTCCTGTTAAAGTGGAGTTATGGGCTCTTGGGAGGAAGCTGACAGAGGCGAAGGGACGTTTCTTATTACATTATTTCAAGAGTACATGCTATCATCGTGACTTATCACAGATGTCCACCTTGATCACCTGGCTGAAGTAGTATCTGTCTGCTCTCTCCACTATAAAGTTATTCCTTTTTTCCTCTTTCCATGCTAAACTATTTAGAAGGAAGTCAGTATGTTAGCCCACACTTAAGGGGTGGGAAGTTTTGCTCCACCCTCTGAGGGGGGACATCTATGTAAGTAATTTTGAATTCTATATTGCATTAGTCTATTCTCCTCTTTATGTATCTACTCAATTATTAACTTATATCACTATGGACTCATGGATATTCATGTTATATTCTGAGTCATAACCTAACATTAAGTCACTTATTTTGTTTCTTAAATCATTCCAGCTTTGGCCATTGGTATGCCCCCATCAATTTGTACGTCTTTGAGGACTTACTTTCTGGCACCTCAAGGTGGTCCAGCTCATCTTTTGTATTCAATACTTCCTGCCCCAGCCCTAGAATCAGCTGTTTCTCCAAGGAGCACTATTTCTCTTTGCGATAGTATTAAAAACCCAAATCTAGGTGATGAATTTGCTAATTGCCAGTGAAGTGTTGTTGCTTCTGGCCTCTGTTAGATGACAGAGTAAAAAAATATATGTGTGTATACTAATTCATGTATGTGCACACATGTCTATCTGTAGCCACATATACATTTATATTAAGCTAAATACAAGTTCATACTTATGTCTCCAGTTCACATCCATTACCACATGGATCCTTCGAGCTTCCCCTTTGTTTATCTGCAACCTGGCTCCCAGCCTCTGCCACCCATTTACTCATTTATTCAATCCCAATATGTATGTGTAGTAGTTTCAGAATTGTTAATCCACACACCCAAAGAACAAGTAGAACACAACCCTCGTGTGCAGTTCCTTTTGTCTTACAGTCTCCACTCATTTACCAAGTTACTTAGGTCAGCACCTTCCCTCCCCCTACTGTCTTCCTTAGGTTATTTTACTCATTTGTATTACAAATGGGTTCTTTTGTCACATTCTGCATTTCATCCTGGGATCTGTCAACTTCTAATTTATTTTTTTAAGTTATATATATTTATATATACATATAACTTTGTGATATAAAGTTCTGTAAATGGAATCGTGTCGCATGCAGCCTCTTTAAGTTGCTTTTTTTGCTTAGCAATGCATTTCATATTCATTTTTGCTTTTAGGTGGGCTGATCGCTCATTCATTTTTATCACTGACTGGTATCCCACTGTATGGCTGTACCACTTTATCTAGTCACCTACTGAAAAACATATCAGCTGCTTCCAATATTTGCTGATTAGAAATTAAGCTGCTATAAACATACACATACAGGTTCGGGGTAGGCATAGTTTTCAATCAGTTGGGTAAAACCCTAAGAATGCAACTGCAAGATCATATGATAAGATTATCTTTACGCTTACAAAAATCTGCAAAACTGTGTTCCAAAGTAAGCGTACTATTTTGCACTCCCGTATCAGGAATGAGAGGGTTCCTGTTGCTCTTCATCCTTACCAGCAGTCTAGTATCAGTTGGGGGGGTTGTTTGTTTATTTGTTTGTTCTTTGGTTTTTTTCTCCATTCTTAGAAGTGTGTGGTGGTAACTCATATTTTTTTAAGCAATATTCCTTGTTGCCTGCCCCCTTCACACATTTTAACATTGCTGCAATAGACCTAGATCTTATAAACTATCTTTGCAAAGCTTCTTTTCTAGTCTGTGGCTTGTCAATTATCTTTTCATTTCCTGAACAGTGTCTTTGGAAGAGCAAAAGTTTGCAATTTTGATGAAGTCCAATTTATCAAAAGTTTATAAAGTATAAACACAGTTTATACTTCTTGTGACTTTTCCAGAAGTTTTATCCTATGTTTCTTCTAGAAGTTTTATTATTTTAGCTTTTAGATTTAGATCTTTGAGAGTTTAACCATAGTCTATATAACAGTCTGAATTTTATATTTGATTTTGGCAATTGAAATTTTTCAGACCAATTTTATACCCATACAAGTAAAAGATATACATATTAAATTCTCAGTGACTTTCACGTTCTTCAATTCATGGGTTGCCCATGACATGAAAAGATCTTTCCATGCCTTAATTACAATTCAATTTCTTTGAGAAAGTCATAAATGTTTTGTGTCAATCACAGTTCTTTGCTTGCAAGCAATAGAAACCAATTCTACTTTTTTTGAGCTATACAAGTAATTTATTGGGAAAAAATGAAGGAGTTGAGGAACCAGACTTTAAACAGAAGGAAATAACTAGCTCCAAATGGGTCTAGGATGTATGAACTGCTCCATTGTCTTACCCAGTCACTTCTACTGCATTAAATGACCTGACAGCATCTTGCTGTCTAGGTAAGGAAGTGGGGGGCGGCATTCTTTTTCTTACTTGCCTCACAGTTCAGACTGTTTGGTAGGAGGGGGCTGCTAATAAAAACTACCTACTGGCCTGGCTTGGTCATGTGCCCACTCCCTTTACTAGGAATGGTGTCCTAAATGACAGTCCATCAGACTATATTCAGTGAGGGGAAGTTCCTTTGCTAAAATAAGTTCTGAATGCTAATACTTATACGCAAGATGGACACTCAGCAGTCCCAAACAGCAAGTGTTCTTTATCTGTAACATGTTGCTGTGAATTCTCCTTCTAAATCGCATGAGCACGCATGTGTTTACATGTGTGTGTTTCATCCATTTGTCTGTCTAAATGAAGTGATTGATCTGGCACAAATTTGTCACTAAAATACCAACTGGCAGTACAGGTTTAAGAGAGGAAATTTATACTAGAAAGAGAATGAAACAGGAGCTATATTCTAGTGCCTTCTTTATTTATTAACCAGCTTGGGATCTGGACAGGTCTTTAATCTGTTAGAACCTTAGTTTCCTTATCTACATAATAAAATTATTAAGCTACATTATGTCTAGTCTCTTTCTGCTCTAAGTTCTGCAATTCTAGCAATATCTAGGTAAATATTATTTGTTCTCACATTAAGAACAGTATTTATAGCAAGAACATTGAATACAGAGAGACATCCATACACAGCACACTAGGTTGCCAGACAAAATCAGGAAATCCAGTTAGATTGAATTTTCATAAACAACAAATAATGTTTACTATGTCTAAAATTATTTGTTTATCTGAAATTCAGATTTAAGTGGGCATCCTGTATTTTTACTTGCTAAATATGGCTACCCTAAACACACGCACACACACGTACACTCTAAATCAGGGGTGTCAAAATCATTTTCATCAGGGGCCACATCGGCCTCACAGGTTGCCTTCAAGGGGCTGAAATAATTTTAGGCCTGTATAAATGTAAATACTCCTGAACAGTTAAGGAGTTGAAATTACATTCAGCCCTTTGAAGGCAACCGTGAGGCTGATGTGGCCCCCAGTGAAAATGAGTTTGACAGCCCTGGTCTACACAATTCCTTTTTAATTGAACCTATAGCAGCTTCAGTACAATTTTTCAACTAAACTCAAGGAGTTTTACAGATGAAATAAAATCCTGTCCCTTCTTTATAAGACTATCTTGATTTGGTCTCTTTTAAGAAATAATAATTTTTAATTTAAGCAAATGTTTCTCATTGAACTTCAAGAACAACTTTGCTAATGGTTCTATGATACACAAACTCATGATAGGTATTCCCCTGAGGCACAGAAGTATTTTTTAGGAGGCTTAATGGGTTGCTGGCTAAATAATTATTTTGCCTCCTTGCAAGTTGAAGTTGACGCTATCAATAAAACCCATTGTCTTTCTTAATCTCCTTTGTTTTGTGCTCTTGTACCCATTAATCACACAGAAGCTGCTTATCCTTCATCATCTTGGCTTTGATGGATACTTTATGTAATAAGTCCAGACCTTCTGCACTGAGTAATCACTTGGGGACTCCTGCTTATGAAGGTTCAATAACTATACAACAGTGATATGCTTGATATATGAGCTCTTCTTCTTTCATGCTTTCCCCACTACATGTACCAAAATGACAGAATATCTTTATTCTGTCTTTGTAATTCACAATTGCTTATTTTAACTTTGACATATAATGTATTAGAGCTTGCTCTGAACAAGGACTTCTCATTTGTAAGTCATATTTTACATGTTTGAAAGCATAAATGCTTTTAAGGACAAAATTTAATTTATTGATGAGAGTATATTCTCTTGTGTTATGACTCTAATATGGTAAGTACACCAGCACAAAACTCAAGTAGTAAAATGAAAAAATGGGTGGACTGGCTGCTTAGATGAAAGAAGTGAATACAAAAGAAAATTTCTTGATTGCACTGAAACTCACCTAAAGAGCAAGTAAATTGTGGGATAGTGACATGGCACTTTTGTGACTCTTGGTGGAAGAGGGTATAGGGCACAGGTGGCAAACACACAGCCCGCAGGCCAAACCGGCCCTCCACCTTGTTTTATCTGGCTTGGCACCTAGTTTCTACCTGGCAGCAGCACCAAACTCTTGCTTAACCACTAAAAAATACCAAATTTTCAGACTGTAAGATGCACCAAATCATAAGACACAACTAGGCTTTAGAAGAGAAAAATAGAAAAACAAATTTTGAAGGAAAAATGCGGTAAAATATTTAATAACATAAATAATATAGGCCTCCTCCCCCATCCCCCACAGCAAGCCAGGTAAGCTACATTCAGACTATAAGACACAGCCTTCTTTTCCTCCCAAATTTGGGTGGGGGGGTGCATCTTATAGACTGAAAAATACATTAGTTACATTTATACAGTCCTAAAATTATATTCGGCCATTTAAAGATAACTATGAGGCTGATGTGGCCCCTGATGAAAATGAGTTTGACACCCCTGATATAGGGGAATAACTGCTAAAAAAAATAAAAATAAAAAAGGAACTATTAAAAAATAGAATTTCCTAATGGTTTGGTAAGCAAATTGAAAATTACAAAATTCCTTCACTAATTCAATTTCTGAAAATCATGACCATGAGAAAATGCTGAGTCACATATTCACACATTTCATAAACATATTTAATAAAATAGACGTCTTGCTTATCTAAATTTCTTCCAAGTCTATGAAGAGCTTTTTATTACTGTGTTCCTCTTGCCAAAGTCAACAGCTACTTACAATAGGTGCTTGATAGTTACATGTTAAATGAGTGAACTTCTAAAGACTTGTCATAATGTACTTTCTAAGAATTTTAAATTTTGTTCAAATCTCATCTGAACGAAGGCTGCCGTGCCTCCGTCTCAGGAAGGCACACCAGCAGGAAGTCTACTGGGAACAAGAGGGTGGCCTGATATGTTTCACCATGAAGCTCAGCACTCCTCTTTAGGTCAGTATGGTGTAGCCCGAAATCCGTCCTAAAAACACATTTCGAAGGTTTGATCCTACAATCAAAATGACTTCTCCTTGATTAAATATAAGACCTCACATGGGCCTGTTCATTACCACAGTGGCTGGGAGCCCTTGTGAAAGACAGGTTTCTGGCCTACACCACCCTCAGGAGAGGTATTTATGCTACAGTTTGCCTGGGGCCCAGGAATCTTCATTTTAAATAATATCCGGAGATTCTGACATTGTTGGTCTGTGGACCACATGAAAAAAAACACTGGCCCAGCCCTGGCTGTTTTGGTTTAGTTGGTTGGAGCCTGTCCTATAAACCGAAAGGTCTTGGATTGGATTCCAGGTCTGGGCATGTGTCTGGGTTGCAGATTCGGTCCCCAGTTAGGGTGTGTATGCGTGTACGCATGTACAGAGGCAACTGATCTGTGTTCCTCACATCCATGTTTCTCTCCCTCTCCTTCTCTCCCTCCCTTCTCCTGTCTCTAAAATCAATAAGCATGTCCTCGGGTGAGGATTTAAAAAACTCTTTAGAAAAAAGAAAAAACATTGGCCTAGGAAATCCGAGTATCCAGTTGTCTGCCTTGGTATTTGCCTACCTTTTCAAGGTTGGATAAACCAGAACCTGGGAAAACCTGCTTTGGGAGCCTGGTTCATAAGCACAAGATCCTACAGTGATCAGCAACACATTCTGAGCAAGATAAATCAAGGATGAAGAATTATTTGGACTAAGATGCAAGGTTTGCACAGTCTGCAAAACTTAACTGAAAGCCGCACTAGCAATAAGCTGGTGATTATAAAATGGAAAGGGTTTTAAAGTTTGACCTTACTTAAGGAATTTTGTTCATGTGATACAAATTTTTTCCCATGGATTTTAGCATCCAATTTGAAGACTTCTAGGCACTTCTGTAATAAATTTTGGTAACATGTGATATACCCTTTGAATAGCCTCTTATAAAGTGTCCTCTTTTTGCTGCTCACATCTTGCTTCCCAGTTCAAAAGGATAAATAGCCCAGAACAATTCACCAACTTTAGCAAAAATCTGGATGACCCCTGTGACTTCCTTGCTGGGGGTGTACGCATTGGAAAAGACACCACATACTCATATTTCTGTGAGTATACCCCAGATGGTGGGGTATCTCAGCTGATGTAATATGCAAAAATAAAGTAATGCACAACCTTGCTCGAAGAAGACTTTATATTCAACCACCAGCATCTAATATAAAGTAAGAGGAGACCAAAAAAGGATTCATTTCCCCCACACCCTTATGAATACTGGACCTAGACCAACCTGGAATTGGAAGAGAGAACACAGGGTGCTCAGAGGGCAGTGAAGACCCCCCAAAGGACAGCCTATGAGCATCTTCTTTCCCTGAGGTACTGCACTTTTCCTTCAGCCAATGAAAGACCCAATTTGCCATTTCTGGTTGTCTAAGCTATATACAAGCAACCATTCTGGCCACTCTAGCTAGCTTTGATTCACTGAATTCACTCAATGTCACACTGAACTTGGATAAATCTCATACATACCATCTGTGCCTTGAGCACAAACTTTGAAGAAGAGGGAAGTTGCATGGTACAGTTGAAATAAGACCACACTGGGAGTTGGCAATGTAGACTGCTGTCTTAGTTTTAATACTGGCTAGATCTGTTATTTCAACTGTCAGCTAATCTCACTGGGCATAAGACAATGTGAGACATAATTATTATTCCCCATTTTATAGATTTAAAAAACTGAGGCTCTGCTTTTGATCATGACTGACTAATTCCTTTCAAACCATCTCTTCTGCTAATAAAGAAAAAATAACTACCCCAAAGCACTTGATCATGTTCATAAAAAGTCTGATTCTGAAAGGAGATAAACACTTAGAAGACAGGTACAGCATCAGAGAAGTTTCCCATATTTTCATGACTTTTAGCTTGAAGTCAGATCCTAGATTGAATCAGTCAGGGACAGTGAAAAGCCAACTAGAAGTCTATAGTTGGCTTCTATAGTCTATAGAAGTCTTACTGGCTTGAAAATAGGGGACGGATTTCAATACAAACATAGAAGCTGGAAAGAGAAAAAACTCAGAGAGGAAGAGCTCCAAATTTTGTGTATGAAATGTGTCCAAATAGCTAGCTGATCCCTGAATTATGCATGTGTGAGACAGACACCAAGCACCCCAGCTAGAGCTGAGGAACCTGAACTGAAATTTCAGTTGGTGCCAATTACAGGGGAGAGAGTTTGCAGATTGAAATCGCCTTAGTTCACTGTTTAAGCAATCAAACAAAAGTTGCCAGTCTTCAAAGGAATGTAACAGAACTCAGAGTCTTTAGAGTGAGTCATTAGCAATGTTCAGGACATCATTTTAAATTATTTTGACACGTGAGAAACAGAAAATGTCAGCAAACAAGAATTTTATAAATGAGAAATGTGACACTATGCTAACAAATTTAGCTAAAGTTTGTGAGCTACTGAAAGCCAGTGACAAATCTAGAAATATAATCTCTAATTCTAAATCCTACTTTCTTTCCATATATATATATATATATATATATATATATATATTCCATTTCTAACATTCTATGCCAATGTAATATATTTCACTCAGTTTAATAAAAATACCTTGCTTGATTAAGGCTGGTAAAAAAAGAATAGTAATCATTAAGACTGCTCTTGCAAAAGATTTTAAAGTACTCATTTTATCTCTTACCCAATATCCAAATTCTGTTAGTTACCTAATTATTTATCCTCATTTTTTTTTTGCTAATTGAAGTCTGGTTTTATTGAGGCTGACATGTTATTGATCTAAACACTCATGTTCCTAGCCTCCTTTGTGTCTACATATGGTAGCTCAGTTCTAGCAATATTTATCAGATCTAGTACGTTGGCTATTCTGACACTTTGATAGAAATTGTCCCAACCTAATTCTTTCTTTGAAAATAGGCAGTATATCTGGTCTGTAAGAGGAGCAATCTTACAATCCTGAAGAGAAATACTTGAGCAGAGACAAAATAGAAAGATTCTGAATCTGTAATATCATTTCTGAGCATTTAAATCATACCAGCAACTGCCTTTCTCTAGACTGTTATGTGAGTTAAACAACTCTCAATTTGTTTCATCAACTGTTAATCAAAAACTGTTACTTGCAGCCAAATATAATTCCAAATTAACAACTTCATAGTAGAGATAAAACACAAGTATGATGTCCCACTTCAATCCCTGAAAGTTTATATTCCCTTTGTAGTAATAGAGATTATAAAGCATCTGTTTTAAGATGAGCCAGAGCATGTTGTGTGCAACACCAGAAATAATACCTTTTACATCTAAAAGGTCTGTCTGGAAAAAGTCCAGCTGTGGTTAATATAAAATGGTTTGCATCCATGTAAACCATGTAACCATGGTTACATCCATGTAACCTGGCAGCCCAGGAGAGTGGACTAGAATGCACATTCATGAACAATGATGACTTCTCTGTACTGGTCAGTGGGGGTAGTAGATGCCCTTGAGCAGGCATGTGCACTGTATGGCCATTGCATTCAAAATGACTGAGCAAACAGACCAACAAATCTGCATCAAATTTTGCATTAAATTTGAATATTCTTCTGCAGAAACATTTTAATGATTCAGAAGGCCACAGCTATGGGCAACTGGTGATTGAACATGCATAACATCTTGTGCACAGTTTTTTTGGCAAAACATCAAATCGACCAGGTGATTCAGTCCACCTACAGCCCAGGTTTGGTGCCCCATAACTTCTAGCTTTTCCCCAAACTAAAATCACCTTTGAAAGAGAAGAGATTTCAGACCATCAATGAGATTCAGGAAAATATGACAGGGCAGCTGAGGGCAATTGGGAGACCTGTGTGAAGTCAGTCGCAAGGTGCCTATTTTGAAGAAGACTGAGGTGTCATTGTTTTATGTACAATGTTTCTTGTATCTCCTTTAATAAATGTCTCTATTTTTCACATTACATGGCTAGATACTTTCTGGACAGATCTCACATGTCTGAAAAAAAGACATATCCAGAATATTTTTTAAATCTCCAAACTCAATAATAAAAAGCAATAAAAAATGAGCAAGACATCAAATTTAAAACTAAATTATGGAACAACCATTATCCAGTACCATCTAGAAACTTTTAGTTGGCTAAAAGTTCTACAACTAGGAATTTAATGAAGAAGCAACATCATGACTGGTAGGAGGAGCTGAGACAGAACAGGCTGGTTCCACACCCATGTATGGCAGAAAAAAATTGGGAGGGATATCTCAGATGCAGAGGTTCACCCCTGTAAAGTGAGGGGTCTCAGCCCCACACCTGGCCTCGCAGCCTAGGGTTTTAGTGCTAGGAAGAGAAGTACCCACAACTTATGGCTGTAAAAACTACTGGGAATCACAACTGAGTGAAACAAAGGGCTACTGGAGTTCCAGGCAGTTCCTATTGAAGGGCCTGCACACAGACTTACTTGGACTCACTCCCTCTGACTATGACGCTGGGGAAGCAGTTTGAAAGGAATGAGATATATATAGGAAGAAGATAAGTTGTCTAGTGTCTGGGGAGAGCTTCAGGGATAGCCTTCTCACAGACAGAAGTGCTGGCAGAGGCCATGTTCCTTTCCTGAGCCCTCCCCAAGACAGCAAGCAGGTTGGTGCTATATGTGAGTTTCCATCAACCTGGCTATCACTATTTGCCCCACCCTGGTGATTCCCTCAGACCTGGCCACACCCAACTTGCAGACCAACCCAAGCTGTTTCCAGTAACTTTTCCATACACAGGGCCTGTCTTGGTTCTTGCTTCAGATTCTCAAACAAGCAGTATCTGGCCTCAGCAAATACTTGTCTGACTTGTCACAGTACCTCTGACTAATTGGCTCCCAGCTCAGCACTAGCAGCAACCAGCCTTGGTTCACAACTTGGTCTCTCCGGGGCACCTCTAGTGTCAGCACAAATAGCAGCCATCTGCAGGTTGTATTGTGTCTCATACCAGGTGGCCCCAGGCAGAACATAGGCAGCAGCTGACCTTGGTCTACACCTCCTGGGAGGCTCCAAAGCCAGTATACCCAGTGGATAGCTGCGCACCACACCTCAGCATCACCACCCAACCACCCCCAAAGTGACACTCAAAGGGCAGACTCAGCAGGCACCAAAACCCCACTGAAGTAAGTCTTACTCTGTGGGGTAGACCCCTCCATAGCTGATTCTCCACAGTGGTCTGAGATCGATGGTTCTAGCCAGCCTTTGCAGCTGACTGGCCTTTTAGTAAATCCCTCCCATTGACCTGCCAATAGCCATCAAGGCTCAACTACAACAGGAGGATGCACACAGCCTACATGGTGGGGGGCATCTCGAGTGCCCAGCCTGGGTGATCAGGGAGGCTGTGCCACTGTATCATATAAGACACCTACTATATAAGGGCAATTCTACCAAGCCCAAGAGACATAGCAGCTCTACATAATACATAGAAATAAACATGCCAAAATGATGAGGCAAAGAAACTTGTCTGAAATAAAAGAACAGAATTAAACTCTGGAGAAAAACTAAACAAAATGGAGATAAGCAATCTATCAGATGCAGAGTTTAAAACACTGGTTATAAGGATGCTCAAGGAGGGAAGGGGGATAAGGGTGGAAAGAAGGGAAAAGGACTACTCAAGGCACATATATAAATGACCCCACAACAGGGTGGGGATTGAGTATGGAAGTGAAGGTGGGCTGGGAGAGGAGGACAAAGTGGGGGGGATGGATCAACTCTGATAGAATAACTATAAACTTTTTTCTTTAAATACAATGCTCAAGGAAATTAGTGAGGACCTCAACAGCAATAAAAAGATCCAGTGAGAAATGAAGGATTTACTAATTGAGATGAAGAACAATTTATAGGGAAACAACTGTAGAGTAGATGAAGCCCAAAATCAAATCAGTGATTTAGAATATAAGGAAGCAAACAATACCTAATCAGGACAGCAAAAAGAAAAATGAATCCAAAAAAAATGAGGATAATGTAAGGAGCCTCTGGACAACTTTGAGCATACCATCATTCACATCATGGGGATTTCACAAGGAGAAGAGAGAAAGCAAGAAATTGAAAACCTATTTGAGAAAAGAATGGCCAAAAAAAAAAATCCTCTAACCTAGTGAAGGAAATAGATTTACAAGTTCAGGAAGTGCAGATAGTTCCCAAGCAAGATAAACCCAAAGAGGCCCACATCAAAACGTATCACAATTAAAATGCCAAAGGTTGCCCTGGCTGGTGTAGCTCAGTGGATTGAGCACAGGCCTGTGAAGCAAAGGGTCACCAGTTCAATTCCCAGTCAGGGCACATGCCTTGGTTGTGGGCCAGGTCCCCAGTGGGGGACACATGAGAGGCAAGCACACATTGATATTTCTCTCCCATTCTTTCTCCTTCCCTTCCCCTCTCTCTAAAAATAAATAAATATTTTTAAAAATAGATAAATAATAAAATGCCAAAGGTTAGATACAGAGAGAGAATCTTAAAAGCAGCAAGAGAAACGCAGTTAGTTACCTACAAGGGAGCTCCCATAAGACTGTCAGCTGATTTCTCAACAGAAACTTTATAGGCCACATGAGATTGGCAAGAGATAATCAGTGATGAAAAGCAAGGACACACAACCAAGATTACTCTGCCCAGCAAAGCTATCATTTAGAAGCAAAGGACAGATAAAGAGCTTTCCAGGCAAGAAAAAGCTAAAGGAGTTCATCACTACTAAACTAGTATTATATGAAATTTAAAGGGTCATCTTTAAGAAGAAGACAAAGTATTAATCAAAAATATGAATAAGATGGCAATAAATGCATATCTATCAACAACTGAATCTAAGAAACCAAATAAATGAGCAAGCAGAATAGAAACAGACTCATCAATACAGAGAACATTTTCACTGTTGATAGATAAGACAGGGGTTGGGGGATGAGTGAAAAAGATAAAGGGATTAAGAAATACAAATTGGTTTTTACAGAATAGTCATGGGGATGTAAAGTACAGCATAGGGAATATAGTTAATAATATTCTAATAACTATGTATGGTGTCAGATGGGTGCGAGATTTACTGGGATGATCACTTAGTAAGTTATGTAATGTCTAATCACTGTGGTATATACCTGAAACTAATATAATAATATATGTCAACTGTAATTGAGAAATAAAAATGATTTTAAAATGGAAAAAATTATGAGACTTGAGCAAACACTTCACTAAAGAAGATATACAGATTGCAACTAAGTACCTGAAAAGAGGTTCAGCATCATTAATCATGAAGAAAATTCAAATTAAAAACAACTGAAAAAAACTCATAACCAAAAGAATCCTAAGGATACATGATAACTCACATTAGCATTCTAAATAGCACTCTAGAACAATTTAGCATTCTAAATAGTATCCTAGAACATAATATAGGAATCAAGAGAAACTAAGGAAATTTAAATAGGGTATGAACTTTATAATAATAAAGCATCAGTATCAATCCATTAATTTTAAGAAAGGCACTATACTAATGTAATATGTTAATAATAGGTAAAACTGGGTACAGTGTATACAAAAACTTTCTGTATTATTTTCTCAATTTTTCTGTAAATCAAAACTTTTACATAAAATAAAATATATTGGAATGGCTAAAGTGAAAGACTGACTATATTAAGTGCTGACATGGATTCTGAGGAATTAGCACTCTCATATATTGCTGGCAGGGATGTAAAATAGTATGATCGCTTTGTAAAAGGAGTTTGATGATTCTCATGTCTGATTAAAAACAAACAAACTGGTATTCAGAATATATTTTGAAACTTTTATAATTAAGTAGTAAGAAGACAAACAACCTCTAAAAATAAGGCAGAAGACTTGAACATACATTACCAAAGAAGGTCTGCAAATGCCAATAAGCACATGAAAACATATTCAATATCATCACCTCAACAAAGGTAATGACACATTTACCATATGACTTGGCAATTCCTATTCTAGGTGTTTATCCAAGAGAAATAAAAATATCTATTCATACAAAGACTTGCATGTGAATGTTTATAGCAGATTTGTTTCAATAGACCAAACCTGGAAAAGTCTAATGTTTATTAAGAGATGAACTGATTGAATGGATACTGTCATATACCTATGCAAAACAATGTGTTACTTAGAAATAAAAAAATGAACTACTGATACATGCAAAAAAATGGATGAATCTTAAAACCATTATGCTAAATAAAGAATCTAAACAATAATAGCTACATAATATATATTTCATTTATATGAATTTCTGGAAACAAAGCAAAATCATAGACAGAATCACATCAAAGATTATCACAGGCTGAAGGATGAGGGGAGGAGATTGACTGTGATACGGCATTAGTCACTTTTTATACCGATGAAAATATTATTTATCTTGACTGTAGTGGTAGTTTGACAAAACTCACCAAACTATCCACATGGAAGGAGTGAATTTCTTAATGCACAAAGAATACTTCCAGACACCTAAAAAAAAGAAACTGATGCAAACATTAGAAAGAAAAAGAATACAGTTCCAGAAAGGATATTTAAAAGAATTTTACATGTATTAAAACACAGAGGCTTTCCCAAGGTATCACAGCTGAAAGACTCATTAAGATTTATAGAAATTTATATGGTAGAGAAGGGGCATCACAGGTGTACACCAAGAGTATTCCAAGCAGGAAGTATAACACCCAGATCTAAGGAGACAGCAGTAAGGTATAGTGTTAAGACATAGAAAGCAGTGCTAGAGACATATAAGGACCAAATTTTACAGCATCAGGTATAAAGTATGGGGTACAGTTTTTTAGGTTACTGAGCTGAATGGGCAATGGTACTATCTAATGGTACATCAGCTTTGTGTGAGAAAATCATGAGTTGTTTTTTTTTCTTGGCAAATCTGTTGAGTATGAGGTTCCCTAACATCCTATAAGTATGAGAAGTAAGACAACTGGAGGGTTGAGGTTAAACCATATAAAATTATTAATATTCAACCACTTTGACCTTTAAAAGGCAATTCATATATTTTTATCTAAGTTCCTGGAGATCCTGTTCAACCAGCAGTGATATTATTGCCTTTTTTTAAAAAAGCAAACACTAAAGATTTTTCAAGCAAAATTATTACACTAAGGGTGCTTCATACAATAGAGCCATTTATAAAGAATACATAAGCTTCAGATTTGCATAGGATGTGAAATACTCTTTATGCATCATGTATTTTTGGCAGTGCTTATTAATCATTTTCTTTCAAAACAAATTAAAGTAATTATGATCCATAATGGTAGTTGATATAAATAACTAAAGGAATTTCAAAAAGAAGCAATTTGCCATTGGAAATTTGCCAAGAAATAAACTCAAGTATGACTCATGGCTACTCCTCTGAGATCAGTTAACTGCTTGTAAACTCAAACTACAGCTTCCATAAACTCAGAGAACTGATCAAATGCTCTCTGTTGTAATATCACTTTCTTCAGAATTTTACCAATTACTATTTAACTGTAGGTATGAAAACTTAATCTAATCACAACCACATAACAAGAATAGATTTCAAAGACTATGAAAGAGAAAAACAAATGTATGAATCTTGTTAAACTAGGAACATGAAGTTTGATCTATCAATATGTCATTTTTATTATAGTACCAAAAATGAGGAAAAAACATTTGCTTTATCACAATTACAGTGCTTCAGATAATTGCAATTTCATGGTTAAAACTATCATAGTTAAAAAAATTCATTGGTTAAAAGGTGCCAAACTATAAAACCAAATTAGTCGTTCCTGGTATAACCAGCAATTTCCATTAGAGTCTTACTAGAGGTAATTCAGTTTATACATCAACAAAAGCTATTTATCATATTCTGTCAGGGAAGAATTTTGAATTTCTTTGAGAAATAAGTTACTTTATACCTATCATTCTTTAATTAACAAATGGAATTATCAAACCAAAGAGATAGTAATACTACATAATAATAACTTTTTAAGTATATTTTATTGATTATGCTATTACAGTTGTCCCCATTTTTTCTTCCCTTTATGCCCCCTCCACCCTGCACCTCCCACCCTCCAGGATCCCCACCCCCTCCTTAGTTCATGCCCGTAGGTTGTACATGTAAGTTCTTTGGCTTCTCTATTTCCTATACTATTCTTACCCTCCCCCTGTCTATTTTATGTCTACCAACTATGCTTCTTACTAAATGTTTTCCCCCCTACTCCCCCTCTTCCTCCCCACTGATAACCCGCCATGTGATCTCCATTTCTGTGATTCTGTTCCTGTTCTAGTTGTTTGTCTATCCTGTTTTCATTTCTTAGGCTCAGTTGTTGATAGTTAATGAGTTTGTTGTCATTTTATTGTTCCTAATTTTTTCTCTTCTTCTATTTCTTAGATAAGTCCCTTTAACATTTCATATAATAAGGGCTTGGTGATGATGAACTCCTTTAACTTGACCTTATCTGGGAAGCACTTTATCTGCCCTTCCATTCTAAGTGATAGCTTTGCTGGATGGAGTAATCTTGCATGTAGGTCCTTGCCTTTCATCACTTTGAATACTTCTTTGAATACTTCTTTATTTTTTTTCTAATGTTTGCATCAGTTTCTTTTTTAGGTATTTGGAAGTATTCTTTATGCATTAAGAAATTCAATCCTTCCATGTGGATAGTTTGGCAAGTTTTGTCAAACTACCACTACAGTCAAGATAAATAATATTTACAGCCCCTTCTTGCCTGTAAGGTTTCTTTTGAGAAATCAGCTGATAGCCTTATGGGAACTCCTTTGTAGGTAACTGTTTCCTTTTCTCTTGATGCTTTTAGGATTCTTTCCTTATCTTTAATCTTGGGTCCTGTAATTATGATGTGCCTTGGTGTGTGCTTCCTTGGGTCCAACTTCTTTGGGACTCTCTGAGCTTCCTGGACTTCCTGGAAGTCTATTTCCTTTGCCAGATTAGGGAAATTCTCCTTCATTATGTTTTCATGTAAGTTTTTGATTTCTTGCTCTTCCCTTCTCCTTCTGGTACCCCTATGATTCAGATATTGGACAGTTTAAAGTTGTCCTAGAAGTTCCTAAGCCTCTTTCCATTTTTTTGGAAATTTTGTTTCTTCATTCTGTTCCATTTGGATGTTTCTTTCTTAAACATTCATCCAGACCAGTAGGAGGGGCAGAGAAGGGCAGCCAGGTGGGCAGAGAGGGCCCCTGACAAGGTGGTGGACTGCGTGGATGAGGCAGGGCTGGCTGACCAGGAAACTAAAGACTCAAAAACTCTAGGTGTAAAATACCATGGGGGGTCATTAAGGCAGGAGAAATTCCCAGTCTCACAAGAGAGTTTGCTGGGAAGTGGGGCTAGAGTGGAACAAGCAAGCAGCATTGCTCCCTCTCTGAATCCTTCCCATACACAGAGCCACAATGTAGCAAATAGGGCTGCCTGACTCTGGCGAATACAAAAATCCACCCCTTACAGCATAATAGGTGCACTGAGACAAAGAAAAAATGGCCCAAAAGAAAGAACAGATCAAAACTCAAGAAAAAGAGCCAAGCAACAAGGAGATAGACAACTTGTCTGATGCAGAATTCAAAATGCTGGTAATCAGGATGCTCACAGAATTGACTGAGCTTAGTCACTAAATGAAGGAAGAAATGAAGGCTATACAAAGTGAAATAAAGCAAAATATACAGGGAACCAACAGTGAAGGGAAGAAAACTGGGACTCAAATCAATGATTTGGAGCAAAAGGAAGTAATGTGTATAACTCTTTTTGCCATTGTGTTTAGCAATTATACATTTAATAGCACTGGAAATCTGGATAACTCAGTTCTCATTCTGCCCAAACTGGCTTTATATATTGGTAAGTCTTTTGTGCTCCCAGTAAGCTGCTTAATTAATGGTTAGTAAACATCTACATTTTCTTGCATTTCAACAATTCTGTCACATTCTGGAAGTCTGAAAAATAGAAATGGACTAAAAATTATTATACTAGTGCTGTTTTTCTATAACTTCCAGCAAAGTGACTACCATGGCAAAGATTAAGGTACAAGGTCTGTCCAGAAAGTACCCAGCCACTTAATATCAAAAATAGATACATTTACTGAAGCCAATACAAGATACAAGAAACATCATACACAGGACAATGATGCCTCAGTCCCAAAGTAGGCACCTTAGGACCTCACACAGTTCTCCCAATTTCCATTAGCTGTCCCATCTTATTTTCCTAAATTTCATTGATGGTCTGATATCTCTTTCCTTTTAAAGATGATTTTAGCTTTGGGAAAAGCCAGAAGTTACAGGGAAACAATCTGGGCTGTTGTAGAGCCAAGTCACCTGGGTGATTTGCCAAAAAACTGCATGAGACACAATCCATAAGCAGGCGCATTGTTGTGATGAAGCTGCCAATCAGCAGTTGCCCCTAGCTGCAGCCCTTTTTGTCATATTTCATTTTTCACTGCCAAAGAACATTGAAGTAGTGCTCCTTGTTAATTGTTTGGCCTGGAGGGGTGTACTCATGATGGACAACACCTTCCCAATCAAAAAACACGTTCAACTTGGTCTTGATCTTGCTGTGACTTTGCTGCCTCTTCTTCTGGACCATCTTTGAAGTGTTTGTGCCACACTTTTATTTGTGCTGCATCCATTGCATTGTCCCTGAAAGCCTTCTGAATCATCCAAATAGATTCCACAGAGGAATGTTCAAGCTTAATGCAAAATCTGATGCAGATTTATTGCTCTACTTGCTCAGTCATTAGAATGTGATGGCCACACAGTACACATGTTCACCCAATAGGTGTCTACCACCTCCACTGACTAGTACAGTGAAGTCATCATTGTTCACACATGCTTATTCCAGTCCACTCTCCTTGGCTGCCAGGTTACATTGATGTCATGCAAACCATTCTCCTTATAGTAACAATAGCTGGACTTTTTCAGGACAGACCTCATACACTTCGCTCCTCAATGACACTGATAGTCTAGTCTGGGACAGAGCCTGAGGCAGCTGTGCCTGAGGCAGCTCTGCCTAAAGCGAGAAAATTTTTTTAATTTATAGATTTGCCTTTAAATCCATTTCCCATTACATTCCATAATATATCTATATTGAATTTAATATAACAATAATGTGTTTTCTAAACCTCAAAGCAAATTAACATTCTAGAAAGATCCAATATGTTCACTGAGAGACATTGAATATACCCGATAGACCACCTTGTAATCCAAAACCCATTTTGAGACATACATATGAACAGCAGCATGAAGGAGCCTAAGCCAGGCTCATGAGGCCTGGGCAGGAAACACAAATAAGGGGCATAGGGCAGTCATGTAGTGGGCTACGGTGGGCAATCTTTGGATAACTTAAAGGAAGTTTTTACTTTAGTTCTAATCAGATCGATGTCCAGTGTGGCTAGATATTCTGACCTTTAAGGAAGGTGAAGAGATAAATTTCATACAAAATTCTTCCTCTTTGTAAAACACAATGCATACTAAATGAAACAGGTCAGCTGGCCAGTTCTTGAGCAAAGACTGCCTGGTTTGAGTCCTCCATCCCAAAGCCTGCTCCAGGAAATGAGTTCAAGTACACAGGAGAGCCAGTGTCTCCATGGAGGGTGGAGTGGAAAAACATTTTCAGAGGGTCAGAGTGAAGGTTACAGACTTCTGAAGGCAACAGTGGAAATTTCTTCCTTTCGGTTAGATCATTAAAAGCAGAAAAGAGATCAATTTTTCACAGTCATTATGGACAACATTGCCTGGAGGCAGAAGGCTGGATCAGACAGGCTCTGGAGACAGACTCTAGGATGATGGGAAAGCTGTGCGTTTTATGTTTGCATTTAACCTTGAAATAATGACAACATATTTGGAAACCTGGTAAAAAAAAGCCATGGCATATAAATGAAATATCTTTAAAAGCTATACAATATTGCATATGCCAAAATGTGGTCCATATAGCAAACTATAGTGTGATGGTGTCAATATTTTTGCTCATACAAAAAAGAAAATACAGGAGCAGCCGCTGGCCTTCAGATGCTAGTCCGGCACCTGTAGCTAGACCATGTTATTCTTTTAGCGAATTCACACTCTCATAGCTACCAACCTCGGACAAGGTTAGTCTGAGACCATGGATTAAGTGAGAAAATAACTAAGCCACTACACAATTTTTTATAAGCAGAGACAAAATCAAGGTCACTGTGCCACCCACGAAACACCCTACAATGCCTTCTTGGCTGAGATGAGTAATTGCTATTTCTCTACCCCTTCGCATACTATGGGCATTCTCATTTCTCCTCTCTAGGGATGGGTATTTGGATACCCAATCATTGAATTGCCCTTGGTTCCTGACAGCCAATGTAGAGAGAAGCCCAGCTTTTTCAGACATTCTCCCAAATCACCCAGTAAAAACCTTACTTGTATGATGGTCTTTTTCTACCATCCTCTTACTCACACACCCATAGTTTCCTATGGTGTGGGTTCTTCCTCATTGTGATGAGTAAGGAATACAAACCACTGGTATTTGGTGAAAGGTGAGCAGTCAGCATGGTTTAACATGCGGTCAACCCACTCAGGTCCATAGACTTCGAAGGTGGCTGTAATGCCTCTGCCCAGGCGCAACGCCCCTGCTGTGTCAGCTACACTCAGCCCACTGCATTCTAGTTCTGCTGCTTTTCTGTTGCTGGATTAGGCAATTTTTCTGTCTCTGATAAAAGCAGAGGGTTGCAGGCCTTTCTGAGATTTATTATTCAGACAACAAATAACCCATGTTTACACATTTACTTTTATGGAACTCTACTCAAAAAAAGATGAAGTTATAAACATTCCTCCTTAAATGGTCAAATTGAGAGTAAAAGTAGCATTGTGGGGGAAATAAAGAGGAACTTGGAGGAAGGCCACAAATGATGTGATGTTTTCTGTGTTGCTTCAGCTGCATAAAAGACAAGCAAATAAATTCCAAGCTGCTATTAGGTGTGGCATTTTACAGGACAATATATTCTCTTTTGTGTGACTTCAGAAGACAATAAAAGGACTCATGTCTAGAATGGGATGTAATCCGGCAAATTTGCAGACACAAGGGAATGATTATATTCAGTTTGGGTGAGTGTTAAGACAGTAAAATGTGCAACTAGGACAGCCAATGTTACTAGAAGCCTGCAGTGTTTCTTGACATTAATTCTACTGTCAATACAGAGAGAGATATGTAGACACTTATCTCCAATTTGGAATATCAGAATTTTTTTAACATTTATTTTGGATTTTAAAACAGAAATATAAAGATAAAACAAAAAGCAATGGTCCATAATCTTGCTCACCTATTTCATGTAACAAATATATTCATCTAAGAAAACCCAAACCAAATAGAAAGGTTATAAATAAAACGTCTACTCTTCCCCTTGTCTGCAGTTTCCCTTAATATAATGATTGTTAACAATTTCTATATATCCTTTGAAAAATGTTTCAATGAGCTATCACTACACACTTATTAGAATAACTGAAAAAACATAGTATAATTCCAAATTCCAGTAACTGCGGAGAAGCTGAAATGCTTATACATTGCTAGTCTGAATGTAAATGGCACAGCCACTCTGGAAAATTATTTGGCAGTTTATTATAAAGTTGCTCTTACTATATAACTCAGAAATCACACTCTTGGGCATTTGTCCTACAGAAATAAAAACTTATATTAATGCATATACACATACTAATAACCTGTGTCTGAATGTTCACAGAAGCTTTACTTATAAGAGCTAAAACTAGAAACAACTCAAATGTTTTTGGGTGAATGGTTAAACAATTTCTGAAACATCCAAATAATGGAACATCCTCAGCAATAAAAAGAACAAACTATTTACACATTTTAACAACCTGAATGGTTCTCAAGGGCATTATGCTTAGTAAAAAAAAAAATCAGTCCCCCAACACTGCAGACTATATGTTTCCATTAATATAACATCCCCCAAATGACAAAAGTAAGAACATGTTAGTGGTTGTCAAGGTGCTGAGGGTCTAAAGGTTTAGCATGAAGTTTCCCTTTGTGCTGGTGGAACAAGTCTATAAGCTGATGTGGTAGTAGCTATAAAAATCTATATATGGGATGAAACTGCATAGAATTGCACACACATACTCAGAGAAATATATGTAAAAAGTGAAAACTGAATAACATCTGTAGTATTGTACCAATATCGATTTCATGGTTTTGATATTGTGCTGCAGTTACAAGATGGTACCATTGGGGCATGCTAGACAGACTTTCTACACTATTTATACAACCTATTCTGAGTCCACAGTGATGTCAAAATTAAATGTGTGAAAAAGTTACATATATACCAACTCTAAAAATTAGGATGTTTTTGGCTATGAGTAGCATAAAATTCTAATTCAATTGACTTAAAAAATAGAAATATTTCACTATCTCTTCTAACAAGAAGTATGAAGATAGGAGGGCATCTCTGGGACTGATTAATCACGTGCTCATCAGCATTCACAAAGGCCCAGGATGTGACCATATTGCTACATTGTCATCACTGGCACTTAAGCTTGGCCCTTAGGTTAGCTTGCATCAGGCCCCAGGATGGCCATCAAAGTTGGAGTTACCACATCCAGTGGGAGAGGGACCATTTCCTATCAGTACCTCTTTTAATTACGGAGGCAAACATTTTCCAGGAGGCCTCCTGATAACTTTCTCTCATGCCTTATCCGCAAGATCACACGCCAACTTCTAAAGCAAATGCTGGGACTATGGGAGTGAGTGGGGGGTTAGGGGAAGGGGATGGTGTGCAGAAATGGAACCACTGCGACTTATGTAGACCAATCATTATGCACCCCAGGGCTTTCAAAAGACAATTAATATCTACAGTGAAATACCACAGTCATTCTACAAAGGACATATTCATTGGCTGATATGGAAAATTTCAAAAATCTAATATGAAATAACAAAAAAGGTATAGAAACATGTAACATGATGCCTGTGGGCAAATTTTTTAAACTGGTGGCAAACAATGTTGGTGTTATGAACGGAATGCTTGTGTCCCCTCAAAAGTCATATGTTGAGCCCTGGCTGGGGTGGCTCAGTGGATTGAGTGCCAGCCTGTGAACTAAAAGGTTGCTGGTTCAATCCCCAATTAGGGAATATGCCTGGGTTGCAGGCCAGGTCCCCAATAAGGGACATGCAAGAGGCAACCACACAAGAATGTTTCTCTCCCTTTTTTTCTCACTCCCTTCCCTTCTCTCTAAAAATAAATAAATAAAATATTTTTAAAAAGTGGTATGTTGAAATTCTAAGTCCCAAAGTGACAGTGTTAGAAGGTGGGGGCCTTGAGAGGTAATTAGGTCATGAGAGTGGGAGCCAACCATCTTCAAGCAAGAAAGCAGGCCTTTCCTAGACACTGGATCTGTTGGTACCTTCACCTTGGACTTCCCAGTCTCCAGAACTGGGAGGAATAATTATTTGTTGCTGAGGGCACCCAGTCTATGATACTTTCGGTATAGCAGCCCAAAATTACCAAAAAAGTAGGTATATTCTAATTCCTTGCTTTTCATCCTTCCCTTTAGAACCACTAATTTATCTAGGCAAATACATAATTTATCTAATTAATAGGGAAACTTTCTATAGCTTTACTAGTTCTAAAACTATTCATTTTTGTCAGGTTAATAGATATTAAATGGCAGTCATTATTGCTGGACTGGTATAGTCTCATAATGGGTAAGATTAAAAATCTTTCCATATTCTGCCATAGCTGGTGTAGCTCAGTGGACTGAGTGCAGGCTGTGAACCAAAGGGTCATGGGTTTGATTCCCAGTCAGGGCACATGCCTGGGTTGTGGGCAAGGTCCCTGGTGGGGGCCAAGTGAGAGGCAACCACACACTGATGTTTCTATCCCTCTCTTTTTCCCTCCCTTCCCCTCTCTAGAAATAAATAAATAAAATCTTTTTAAAACTCTTTCCATATTCTTTTGACATTTGATTTTATTTTCAATCAAGTATTTTTCTTTTACTTATTGAATTGTGTAATTTTTTTATAAACCCATGAAAATTAGCTTTTTATCTGCCATAAAAGTGGAAAATGTTTCCCCTCTTTTTCTTTTTTTACATTTTAGTTATTTATTTTCAGAGAGAGGAGAAGGGAGGGAGAAAGAGAGGGAGAGAAACACGGATGTGAAAGAACATCAGCTGGCAGGAACGCACTCAGGCGCTTGCCCTCATGGGGAGCAGAACCTCAAGCCAGGGACCTTTTGCTTTGCAGGACAACACCCAACCAATTGAGCCACACCAGTCAGGACTGCCTCTTTATTTTGTTTTACTTTGTTGATGATACAATTGGCTAAGCAGAGGTTTCTAATTTTCAGGTAAGTGAATTTATCAAAGTTCTCCCTTCCTCGGTTCTGTGACCTGCTTTGACAGGCATTGTCTGTAAGTAAATCCACCAAGGCTGTCTTTAGAACTTTGTCAGTGATGGAAGTGGTCTGCACTGGCCAGAGGGGTAACTGAGTACTTGAAATGCAATGAATAAAACTGGGAAATTAAGTTTTTCAATTTTATTTAATTTTAGTTGATTTTAATGTTTAATAAGTAACCACATGTGGCTAGTTGCTACCAGATTGGATAGTGCAATTCTAAAATCCGTATGGGTTTATTTTCTAAACTATATAAACGTTTAAGTCTGTAGGAATGTATTTGGATAAAAGAAGTGAATCATAAGGATATATATAAATAATTTCTGTACTATATTAGGAATACAGACCGACTTAAGATTCAAATGAGTTACAGACCCTAGCTCCAGAAAAATGAATATGTAGACATACAGACAGAATTCTGAAGCTTATTCCAGTGGCATGAAATATAATAAAGAAAATTGTAAGTAAGATATTGTCTAATGACTGTAAGGGTCAAGAAGGCTGTGAGACACAGTGATGAGGTAGAAATTGACCAAGGGAGATGGAAGACAGGAAATACTACTTTAGAGATGAAAGACAAAAAAGGCTCTTCTAGGGAGAGAACATTTAAGCTGAAAGCTTAATGACAAGTAGGAGCCAGCACCCTGAAAAGCTGGAGAGAACATTTCAAGCTACAGATTAACAAAAGCAAAGGCTTTGGAGGCATGAGTAAATTTTAGTCCTTGGAGGTAGAAAAGATGTCCCACGTAACTAGACCCTAGTGAAGGAGAGAAGAATCAGATGAGGTAAGGTTTGCGAACTCAGGAGGCATATCGTATTTCTATCCCTGATTGTGAAATGGATGCTTCAACAAGGTAGGCAATCAGACTAAGTTCATGCAGGCTTGGGAGTGGCAGAGTTCAGACTCCAATCAGTTGCTCCAGAGCCCCTGCTCTCAAGCCCTGCTGTGCCCATCCTGCTGTGTCCTTCTGATTCCCATCTGCTCCTCTGCTGCATCAATAACTCCACCTGATCTGACCCTTACTTTCACTCCAGTTTCACCTTGTGCCCCGAATATTCTTTTTTAAAAGACTTTATTTATTTACTTTTAGAAAGAGGCAAGGGAAAGAGAAAAAGAAGGAAAGAATCATCAATGTGAGAGAGAAACATCAGTCAATTGCCTCTCACAGGGGCTGCAACCCAGGCAAGTGCCCTGAGCAGGAATCAAATCAGCAACTTTTTCATTTGCAGGATGACACCCAACCAAATGAGCCACGCCAGTCAGGGCCGTGCCCCTAATATTCAACCAACCCAAACTACTGACATGTTCTCAGAGAAGCCATCCTGTCTTTGCTCTAACATTTCCTTATGCCTGCAGTGCCCTCCCTTGCTCTCTATGCCTGATAAGCTGTTACTCATCTCAGCTGCCCTATACACCCTGATCCCCTGATCTTCCTGACCTCTGCCTGACCTCTGCAGCCCCACCAGGGACCCAGACCCCTTCCCTTACAGCCCACTGTGGCCCATGCATACTGCTACAGAGCTACTCATAACACTGGGGGGCACATTTTGGGAACATTTTGTCACTTCCAGCTGAATCTCAAGTTCTTTAATGCCAGATATTAAGTCTTACTCATCTTAGCACATTGCCCTGCATATACATATGTTTGAATGAATGACTAAATTAATGCGTTACTCTCTACAAGCAGACACACTTCCCACTCTGTTCCCTGTCCTGGACCATGACGAGCACACCACCATGTTCAGCTGGTTGTGCAGATAAGGGTGCTATTTGTTCTGAGCTGTGGAGCTGAGGTTTGTTTTTATTGGTATTTCAGCCACACCAATGACCTTCTAATATATTAAAATGATGCTTCAAGCTCCCCGCATTATTGAATTATGTCCTATCTTGTAAAGAGTCTATCATTTTTATCTTTACCTTGAGTTCTGTTAATAATCATTCAATTTTTCCCTCACCACATAGAAAGCCTAGTCTATTATTGTCAAAATCCACACAGAGTTAATACTTCATGTTTATGCTATGTTGAACATGCAGGAAGCTTGAAGACTTTTCTCTCAGCAACATGATTTTGAACAACTGTTTGAGTATCTAACATCAAATATTACTGCCCCATTTAAAGAGGGACTCAGATAGCTTTGTCATGGCTGAATCAGTGGCTTGGTATGATCCAGCTTTCATTTTCTATACTATGATTTGGTTTAATCTAACATTGATTGAGCAAGCTGAGTAAATATAAATTGATTTTCTCAGGAATGGTGCTTTGATCACTTAGCTCTATATGTGGCTTATTCCTATTAGGCACTATGAAGAGAAATCAAGAAACAAAACTGAAGCAATGTTATACTCACTGGAGAATCCCTGATTATCTAATATGTTTGCTCAAAGTGACCTTGTCAAACCAGCAAAGGAAGCGATGAAGCATCAGAGCCAACGCCTACCTTACATGAGAGGATTTAGAAAAAATAATGTTATTGCCAGTGCCTGGGTCCTGCCTTTCAATGTCCAGTTTATTTATTTATGTGTGTGTGTGTTTTAGATTTTATTTATTTATCTTTATTTGTGTGTGTGTGTTTTTAATTAATTTTATTTAGTTATTTTTCAAGTACAGTTTTTTGTCTATTTTTCCCATCCCAGCCTCCCCCGCCCCTTGCTCCCCACCTCCCTCCCATTTCCACCCCCCTTAGTTCTCGTCCCTGTGTCCTTCCTATTTGTTCCTCCAAATCCCTCCCCCTTTTTCCCCTTAACTTCCCTTCCTTCTCCCCTCTGGTCACTGTCCCCTTGTTCTCTATTTCAGTGTCTTTGTTTTTTTTTTTTCTGCTTGCTTGTTTGTTTTGTTGTTTAGCTTCCTGTTAAAGGTGAGATCATATGGTATTTGTCTTTCAGCACCTGGCCTATTTCACTCAGCATAATGCTTTCCAGTTCCATCCATGTTGTTGCAAAAGGTAGTAGCTCCTTCTTTCTCTCTGCTGCATAGAATTCCATTGAGTATATGTACCACAATTTTTCCACTCTAAGAAGACACCCAACCCAATTAGAAAATGGGAAAAGGACTTGAACAAACACTTCTCCAAGGAGGACATACAAAACATCCAGAGACACATGAAGAGATGCTCAATATCATTAGCTATCAGAAAGATGCAAATTAAAGCCACAATGAGATACCACTTTATACCAGTCAGGATGGCTATCATAAACAAAGCAACAAACAACAAATGTTGGAGAGGTTGTGGGGAAAAGGGGTCCTTGGATTTTATTTATTTATCTTTAGAGGGGAAGGGAAGGAGAGAGGGAGAGAAGTATCAATGTATGGTTGCCTCTCATGTGTCCCCTGCTGGGAACTGGCCTGCAACCCAAGCGTGTCCCCCTACTGAGAATCAAACCGAGATACTCTAGTTCACAGGCCCGCGCTCAATTCACTGAGCTACACCAGCCAGGGCTTAATGTCCAGTTTATTTTTAAGAGTATAATAAAATTTCAGATAAGGTCTTCAGGTTGGAAAGTAAGATACCACCATGATAATATGTTCTAGTTAAAGCACTCCAATGTGGGAGAGCTATCAGTAGCTGACATCTGGAGGAGGCCACAGGAAATGCCAAAGGGTCTAGAAATTGTGTCTTAGGTTATACAAATGGCGTGTTTGGCCAGGAATATAAAACTTAAGTTCTGTTTCCAATACAGCCAAGTAGTTCCCGCTGGATCTGATCTTTGCAGGTAACCGCTATAAACTCTGGATAAAATGCAAAAAAAGGCAAAGCAAATCATAAACTAGCTACAGTCTAATGTTGTGAACTGCTCTGCCTGGTTCTAGGAATTGTAAATCTACCCCCCTGTGGCTAAGGAGGAGTCAGTGACCTCTAGAATGCCAGCCGCAGGAGACAAGGCTTGTCTCTGGTAGCAAATGCTGCCTCAGTTTCCTCCCTGCCCCCAAAGCATGGTCGGAAGTCAATGATGAGTAAGACCCCTCAGAGGAGGAGCAACCTAGGCCAGACACGACCACTTAGGAGGCCATCATGGAAGGACTCGGGGGGGCTGCAACAAAGAGGGAGCAATGGACTCTCGCCCCCTGGCTTTGACATAGCCCAAGTCCCCATGTACTCTGGGAGAAGTGCTTTCTGGCTCTAATCCCCTTAAACCTGAATACCTGTTGGGGAGAAGTGCAGCTCCTTGCCTTGCTAGAGCATGTCCTGGGGGAAAAAATCTGGCATCACAAAGACTTGCTGATAAACCTGTGAAATCTGCTCTGCTAAGAGTGCTTTCATTCATATGTTAAGGGTTTGAGCAAGAAACCCTAAAACTCTGTTCCTGATGGATTCTGACTCATACTAAGCCCTCAGATTTCTTTGACATGTTATCTACTGTTTGATCCTTGCTGCCCTGTATTCCTGTGTATTACAACCTAATAAAAGTATCTGGAAGAGGGAGCTCAACGCCTTTTTCCCCTGAGAAACTGGCCACTTCTCAAGGCCTTTTTCCTCTGGGAAACTGGCTACCCCTCCTCCCCAAGCAGATCACATCATGTCTCAGTCATGTTATTCTTATCTGTGGCACATGGGGGGACTTTCAGGGAAAGTCACCCCCACAGTCAAATAAATAAAAGAAGGCTGAATCTTGAGGCAAGTCCATGAGGAAGAAAGGAATGGCAGTGAGTTACTAAATTTTAAAGTTTTTGGCCTGAAAGCCATTTGTAGTCTTTCTGCAATTATATCTTTCTCTTGCTCAAAATATACAGTGATACCCTCTGGCCTATGTAATAAACTCAAAATTTAAAAAAATATTATTCAAAGTCCTTCATCATAAGGCCTGACTTTACAACTTTATAGCCCTTACTCACCAGGTCTCAGAAGTTTCTGGGCTCCTCCAGAAACTTCTTCTCTCGAACCCCGGATCCCACCTCCATTTGCCAGCTCAAGAACATGGCTCCCCCAGGTGTCTCCTTTCTTGCCTGCCTCATCCCTTACTCCTATAGTTCCTGTACGCATCCAGCTATCCTGTCCCATCATCCCAGCCAACCCTTGGATCTTCTTTATAACAGAAGTCCTTAAGACAGTATGTCTGTAGTCTTCCCATTCACTCTCTTGAACCTACTTCAACTATGCTTTATCCTCCCAGTCCTGCACAGAAGCTGCTCTTGTAATGTTCACTAATGACTTTCCAGTTGCTAAATCTAGTGGCCAATACACAATCCCCATCCTATTTGAGCTACCAATAGCATTTGTCACATCTCACTGCTTCCTCCTCAAAACCTTATTCTCCTGTCCTCTGGGCAGCCACACTCACCTAGGTCTCACTTTCCTCAATAGTTGTTCCTTCTCTGTCCCCTTTACTGGACCCTCCTCACCTTCTGAATCAATAAAGACTGGAATCCCTGAGGGAAACCCCTCAGAACCATTCTCTCTCTACATTTGTATACCGGGTGAGCGGATCTAATTCCAAAGTTTTAAACATCATCAATACAATCAGGAATCATAAGTTTATACTGACAGCCCTGACTTCTTCCCTGAAGTTCAGTCTGTGATATTGAATTGCTTACATAGCATCTCCAAACTGGATGTCCAATAGGTGTCTTAGACTTTGCGTACTATGTATTCAATATTTCACTTGAACCCCATCCCCACCTTGTGGCTGAACTTGCTCTTCCTGTGCTCTTCCCCATCTCAGTAAATAACAACTCTGTTCCTTCTCTTAGACTCGTGTTCAATATCCATCCTTCCTCTCACATATCAATATCCAACTAAGCAGCAAAACCTATTAGCTGTGTCTTCAAAATACATTTCAAATCTGGCCACTTCTCACTACTACCCTAGTCTGAACTTTATTATCCAAAAACAGCATAGCCAAATAAACCACAGTTTCAATAAACACCTTCCACCATCATCAAAACAAAGGGGATATGGCACCTACAAAGTAGTTGGTGTGCAGGAAAACACAATCAAAAAGAAAATAAATATCTAATAAGCAAAATTCCAGAGAAGACAAGGCTCTAAAGTATAGACTGAGGAAACAGCATGGAAATGAGAAATAACATGTCATTTATTCACTCAATCCATCATACCATCAAAAACATTTATTGAGCATCTACTATACACCAGGCACTGCCCTGGATACTTAGGATACATTCATGAAGAAAACAGAAAAAGAAGCCTGACCTCATTAACCTTATAAACGTGATATTGGTGGGGAGGAAGGATATAAATAACAAAGAACATAATAAATATATAAATTACTGGAGGGGTTAGGAAGATGACAAGTGCTGTAGAATAAAAATAGAGTATTATAAGAGTGATTATGGGCATCACTCATTATGGGCAGAGATGAGAGATTTGGGTTACAAATTTCTAATAGGCTGTCAAAGTAGAGCTTATTGAAAAGGTAAGGCTTGAGGAAATGAGGGACCTAGTCATGTGTATTCATGGCAAGAGGAAAGGCTAGGCATAGACATGGATATATATGGAGGAAGAGAAAGAAAATTTATATCAGAGAACTAAAAAGATAGATTAGCTGCCAAAGAAAAAATATTGGTGCAATTTACTATATGTATATTGGTGGGAGGGGCCAAGAAAATGAATGAATCTCCAATGAGCTGCACTGGTATCTCTGGTCTCATTGTATTAAACATATGTTTGTAGTGAGGTCACTGAAAGATCACAGAGGGCCCACAGTTAATTAATAGGATCTGCCTCTATCAGTCACACCACAGAGAAGCTAAACATGCAGTTCAATCACATTATCACAAAACAGCCAAGCAAGGAATGTCATAGTTATTACTCATGCCTCCCTTTATTGATTCATTCAGTCAGCGATCACTTATTAAAGTTAATTTACTCAAAATGTTCATGTACCTAGTAAGTAATGCTTCTAGACTCACATATGAAGCAAATTTAAATAAAATTACACACTGCCTATGGAATTCCTCTTTCAACTAAAATCACTGACTGGATGGAGGAAAAGTCTGTTTAGGTAGGTAGGGAGCTTTTTAGACTTCATCTGACCAAGAAAGGATGACTGCATACTTTCTGCCCAGAAGCAGCACATGGTGTTGTCAAGGGCCAGCAGAGTGTGGCTCCCAGTTCAAAATGGCATCATTCAGGACACACTGATAGACACCCAAAACTTCCCATGGTGAGAACTCCCGAAAGATGAGAACCCAGGTTGCCACAAAAAAACCACTGCAGGAACCGCAAGGAACTCCCATTAACTGAGAAAAGTGGTGGAGTCAGACTGACAAAACATATTCCGACTTGCCCCTGTCTGGAAGAACATAAAAAATATTCCATTCCTCTTCTATCAACGGACTCCTCACCCGGAAACTCTAACTTTGAAAACAATGTTTAAATACAGAGTGAGGCAAAAATAGGTTTACAGTTGTTCGCATATAAATACAATAATTGATAAACAATAACACAAGAATGAACTCTGTGTTTTACGTGTTCACAGCTATTAACCTACGTTCACCGCACCGTGTGTGGTCTGCCAGTTCTTCATTGCCTGCCTCAGGCAGGCAGCTCGCTGTCCCCTTTGCTGTTCTCTATATCCACTGAGACACAACGAACCGTCAGACCAAACAGGGGAGCGGGGGATGGGGAAGGGGGAATGCACCGACAGTGGCACAATTTAATCTCAGACACACAGACCCTGCAGTGAGGTGCTCTAGTTGGGCATGGAAACTCCCTGGCAGAGAAAGCCCAGGCAGTGGTTTGTCCCTGTGATTACAGCTTCTCATAGGTTACATCTGTTCACAGTGCCAGACAGCCAAGAAATGGGGATAAGGGAAACTCTCCCCTCAGTACAGCCAAGCTGGATTAGACTAATGCCTGCTCAGTGTTAGGAATTCGACTGGATGCTGTCCACATGAGTCTCTCCTAACACAGGAGATTTGACAAGGGGATTTGACTGATGCCCAAGTCAACAATGAGCAAAGAGAAGGGAATCCACACATATAGTCTTCTGAGAAATATAGAGTCTAGATAGCTCCTGACTTGTTTGAATTAAAGTGAGAAAAAAGCTTTGGACCTATAAGAATATGTGAAAAAAAGGAGGGGGAAAATATTCTCCTAGAGATTCAGAGTACAGTGAGTGAGTGAGGTGACTTATTATAAGACATAGACAGTTATGTTGGAAAATGTGTGTCCCTAACAGACCCAAGAAGCTATCATTTGTGTAAAGAAAATTACAAGAAGTAAAGGCAAGGTGAAAATACAACAGGATTAGTTGCAAAGATATTTAAAAGGAGCTCAATACATTGGAAACAAATATAAAAATGGAAGTTTCACTAGAAGAAGTAAAATCCTCACTAAAGGAAGGAAAAGCAGATGCTTTGGTACAGAATTTGAACTCATAGATGTGGAAAAAAAACTTGCAGAAGTCAGTCAAACCCTAGGAGTGGAAATATGCCTTCGTTGGCAGAAAGAGCATTGACATAGGAACTTTAATGGGAATTGAGAGAAAGAGCAAACTCTAGATCATATATCGAAGCTCCACCCACACCCATATTCCCCTATTGCTTGCCACAGCCTCCAGTACCTGAGAGGTAAAATGGAAGCAACATCTCACTTTCAAAGTATGGTTCAGAGGGAAAGAGAAACACACTTAGATCCGGTGTGATGGGTGCTGAGCAGAATCATCCCACCTCGTTACAAAGAAGATCTGGACAGAATCATTGAAACAGAAGCACCAGGAAAGGCAGTGGCATGGCATTGCTGCAGGTACTCTGTGCTGGGTGTCTCTCATTTACCCCTCTCGCCACCCCTCTCCATCCTCCTCTTGTTTTCTCTATGCCCTGGAAGGTTGACCTTGATGCACATTTGCCTTTTGGTCCCCCCTTGGAAGACACCCACAGAATTTTAGAAGAAATGAAAAGAGTAAGGTTGGGGTCCTTATTCTCTCTCATATAACCACACGTAGCCATGGATAAACGGTCTCTGCAGAAGACCACAGTTTCCATCAGGTGGCCTTTTCGGTAGCAATATTCTCTGGGCTCCAGGGGCCATGCCCTCTCTTTGCCTCTGCAGGCCTCGGGGAGGAAATGGATCCCTGTTGCTGCTGGCGGAGGGATACTGCACTAGCTTATGTTGGTTGGGCAACCCTAAAGCCTACCTATAATTTTGTAAACAGTTCCTTTATTAAACTTTCCTCAATTGCCCCAGGTTGTATGCACCATCCATTTCCTGCTAGGACCTTGACTGAAACATAGAAAATGAAATAGAGTAAAATCAGCAGCATGCAAAAGAGAGATTAATAGCCCACAATTGAGAAAAATATAATTCAAGCAACGACAGATTTCTTGTGTATTTTTGCAATGAATTGTGAAAGCCTTTAGTTCAATGAATAAGAGCTCAAAGACAAGACTAGCAAATAAAAAAAAACTTAAAAGGATATTACAGAAATAAGACAACAAATTGGTAACCAAAACAATAAAGTACTGTCATTAATGATCTATGTAATAATTAAATTTAACTACAAATAAAATAGAATGAATAGAGCTGAGAAGCAAATTAATGACAGAAAGTCACAGTGAAGGCAAAAGAAAACATGTAGATCAAAGCAATCAGAGAAGAAATAAGTAATGTGGAATACAAATACAATATCATATAAAAATGAGTAAGATCTCTGAAGCAAAAGACCCAACTAAAATGCTCAGGAAGATCTCTCAAAATGGAGGAAGGGCTGAACCTTCAGATAAAAACAACATGTCATTTTTTAAATTGGTCACAGGCAGTTTCTTTTTTCTTTATTTTTTAAGTATATAATATTTATTACACTTTTTCCATTACCATTTAGTCCCCTTATACTCCCATTCCCCCAGCAATCACCACACTGTTGTCCATGTCCATGAGTCCTTTTTTTTTTTGCTCAATCACTCCGACCCCTCACCCACTAGCTGTAATCTGTTCTCCATCTGAGTTTGTCTCTATTCTGCTTGTTAGTTCAGTTTGTTCATTAGATTCCACATATGAGTGAAATCATATGATATTTGTCTTTCTCTGACTGGCTTATTTCACTTAGCATACCATTCTCCAGGTCCATCTATACTGTTGCAAAGGGTAAAATTTTCTTCTCTTTTACAGCTGAGTAGAATTCCACTGTGTAAATGTCCCATAGCTGTTTTATTCACTCATCTATTGATGGACACTTGGGCTGCTTCCATATCTTGGTGATTGTAAATAACACTGCAGTGAACATAGGGGTGCCTATGTTCTTTCAAATTAGTGTTTTAGATTCTTTGGATATATTCCCAGAAGTGGGATCACTGGGTCAAAAGGCAGTTCCATTTTTAATTTTTTGAGGTATCTCCATACTGCTTCCACAGTGGCTACACCAGCCTTCCCACCAACAGTACAAAAGGGTTCCCCTTTCTCCATATCCTCGCCTGCACTTGAAAACAACAAATCATTTTAACTAAATGGATCAATATCAAGATTTCTGGGAAATACACTTTAATATAAAAAGGAATTCATCTCAAGAGTGGAGCTCTCACACCAGCCTCAGTTACCTCCACAGCAATAATCCGTGCCAGAGATGAGGAGACACGTGTACACAACCAAGGGGACAAACAGGAACCAGCAGTGTCATATTCAGACAAACTCTAATTTGAATATAAAGGCAATGGAAGACACGCTCAAATGTGAAAACAACCAAGCACAGCCACACCCACAGGAACTTTTTGAATAAAACTATTCCATAATGAAATCCAGCCAAACAAGAGAAAAATAGAAATACAGTATAGACTCTATACGTGCTCTATACAATAGAGCAAGAAAGAAGTTGTGGTGGAAGGCCTAGCAAATAGGGCTAAATCCATTTAAACCTACAGTGAAGACTAAAGGAATTAGGGCTCCAAAAAGAAAAAAAACATGTAAATGTTACAACTGCCTACTAAATAAAATTAAACAGAAAATGTAGAAGTGGCAGAAAGAAAGGAAAAGGATGTATCAGTGCTGATCCATTTGTCATAGCTAGAAGTCAATAAATATTTTCTAAAATAGATATGCGTTTATTATTTTTTGTCTTAACTTCAGAGGAATGTTTTAGAAACAGGTAAGGCCAGATCTAGGTCAAGATGGCAGTGTAGGCGGACATGGCTCACCTTTGCACAACCACATCAAAATTATACATAAATATATAGAACAACCGTCACTCCGAAATGTCAGGAATCGAGCTAAATGGAAGGCTGACAACTATGGAACTAAAGAAATGACAGACATCCAGACTGGTAGGAGGAGCACAGAGATGAAATGGGCTGGACCCTCACCCATGTGTCATGGATAAAAATTTGGGAAATATTTTGGGAGTGAGGAATCCCAGCCCCACACTAGGCTCCCCAGCCCAGGGTTCCGGTGCCAGGAAGATAAGTCCTCAAACTCCTGGTTGCAAAACCACTGGAGATTGAGTGGGTAGAAGAAAAAGCAGGAGCCCCACGCAGTATCACTTAAAGAACACACACACAGACTTACCTATTCAGACTCACTCCCTCAAAAGTTTGAGACTCAGAAGCACAGAGTCCCAAACAAGATGGATGCAAAGAGGCCCCACTCCAAGACACATCATGATTAAAATGCCAAGGATTAAAGATATAGAGAGGATCTCAAAAGCACAGAGAGAAAAGAAGTTAGTTACCTATATGTGAATTCCCATAAGACTATCAGCTGATTTCTCAAAAGAAACTTTGCAGGCAAGAAGGGATTGGCAAGAAATATTCAAAGTCACAAAAAGCAGGAACCTAGAGCCAAGATTGTTCTATCCAGCAAAGCTATCATTTAGAGTTGAAGGGCATGTAAAGAGCTTCCAAAATGAGTAAAAACTAAAGGAATTCATCATCGCCAACCATTATTATATGAAATGTTAAAGGGACTTATTTAGGAAAAAGAAAATCAAAACTATAAACAAAAAAATGCCGAAAATACAAATCTATCAACACATGAATCTAAAAAAACAAACTAAGCAAACAAGAAAAACATACAGAATCATGGATACACAGAGCTTTTCCATGGTTGCCAGATGGGAGGGACTTGTGGGGGAATGGGTGAAGAGGTGAAGAAATTAAAAAGTACAATTTAGTAGTTACAGAGTAACCATGGAGATGTAAAGTACAGTATAGGAAATGGAGTAGCCAAAGAACTTATAAGAATGGCCCATGGACATGAAAAATAGTGTGGGGATTACCTAAAGGTATGAGGGGTGTTGGGCAGAGGAGGGCAAAGGGGAAAAAGTCAAGACAACTATAGTAGCATAATCAATAAAATATAATTTAAAAAAAGAAAAATAAATATTAAAAATGGGTTAGAGTTAGGAATGTTTTTTAAAAATCCGAATTTTCACAATTCATTTGGTTTTCCTTCAATTTTCTTTTCCTTAAATTCAAGTGAAATAAAATTTAATGTATTTTTTATTGTCCTCAGCACTAAGTGATTTTTATTGAGACAGAACTGACATTCAACATTACATTAGTTTCAGGTGAATGACATAATGATTTAATATTTTTATATATTACAAAATGATCACTCCATTTGAAATTGAATATTTTAACATATATTCTTATAATGTTATTCTTATGCAATTACTTACAACTATTTCTCTACATGTGCATCCCTGTATATCTGTATGTGCATCGAGTCTGTCTGGAATGATGATCAGACGATGTTAACACCTGTTACTTCAGGGCAGTGGAATTTAGGGTGACTTTTATGGTTTTTTATATTCTTTAAATTGTGCTAGAAAACTCTTTTAGTGAAGATGTCATTTTGTAATTTAAAAAATAAGATATTACTCTGAAGTCGACAAAAAATTTAAAGAAAATTTTCTAGACCAGAAAGATTATAAACAGCTTAAGTGTGTAAAAAATGTAAGCATTAATGTATATGAAGAAAAGACAGGCTTCCTACTGAGGAAGAAACATCAGTGTGGTCTCTGACATACTAAATGCCTGAAAACACAGAAGTGATACCTGTAGAGTTTGGGGGTAGAGATAAAGGGCTTATTGCTCATGTAATAATAACCTAAACCATGTAGTTATTCATGTATGACAGCAACAGAAAAAATTCAAATGCAGAAGGGCTCAGAAAACGTACTTACAAACATGTATCAGTTAATTAATGAATGAATTAACCCTGAGAACTCAAGAGTTGACTATGACTACATAAAAAGAGCAACAGTTCCTGTATTGTTGAAAGTGAATTCTAATGGCCAAGACTTAACCATGTAAATGCTCACATTCAAAGACTTTGGCCAACTTCACAACCAAGTTTATTCCCGTGTGTCTGGTGCCCCCATGAGACCTAAGATTTCAGCAATTCAGGAAGCTCTGGCCACGTTCAGGACTTGGGGGCTGGGACAGAGCAGAACATGAAGCCACAGTGAAGAAAACACTGTGCTGAAATCAAGGTCAACATAAGAATAGATGGCCTGACATTTCTACTACTAAGATATATAAGTACTTTAACACTCACACTAAGAATAATTACAAAGTCCAGAGCTTTGGTAGCAATGGCAACTACAGGCTTCCCAAGGCTGCGCGGACAGGAGGGGAAAGTGCTAAGAAGGAAATTCTCTGAAATCAAAGTGGAATTTTCTGCACTCTTGTGGTGCTTAACAGAAGAATACTTGCCAGGAAGAGTGGGCCTAGAGAGTTAAAAATCCTAGAAAGAATGAATAATTCAGACCAGAGAGCTGCAACTGACTTTTTGGAAAGAAGAACATGCCAATCTGGGTTGACGGAGAGGCTTAGAATCCAGATTTGGACACTGGTAGAAGAACAGGAAAACCAGCAGAGCTTTTGGCAGTTATATGAGGCCAGAGAGACAAAACCAGAGATTTGAGAGACTGCAAGTTCACTGCTGGTCTCCCCCTAGAATAATTGTCAATGTGTGTAGCTTCACAGGATAGGGAAAAAAAAGAGGCAAGCCTAATATTTCTAAAAGTAGAACAGATATTCCATCAGTCTCTCAATTCTGAGACGAATAACTCTACACGCTCAAATGAAAGCCAAGCAAAGCTACAGCTTTGGAACAGAGGAAATTCAGGTGGCCTGGGTCTTACCTAAACCACAGCTTGGGCTTGACTCTGATTTAGTCCCTGGCTGAATGCAGGAAATCATCTCCATACTCTATTTTCTGATGGAGGAAAAGGTAAATGCTCTCTGATGGCAAAGACCATCATCTGGTGTCTCTTACTCTTTTTTTTAAATAAACAAGGTCCTACATTCAATAACAGATCACTAGGTATGGCAAGGCATAGGACTCATATGACAAAGCCAAAGAAAAAACAATAGCTAATAAAAGCAAAATCATAGGTGACTATGGATATTGGATACTGAAGTTAGTAGAATCAAATGAAAATTCTAAAACTGAAAATTATAATATTGGAATCAAGGATCCTATTCATAGATTTATAGCATATGGATCTAGCAGAAGGATCAGTGAACTACAAAAATACTTTAATAAAATTATCCAAAATGAACTACAAAAAGAAAAGAGAATAAGAAAAACAGTGACCTTTCTGTAGAACAGCAATAATTGCTTAGAAAATGTTACTTTTTAAAAGAGCCCATTCACACTGCAACATAAATTTCTAATAAAGCATCTAAGAATAAACCACACAAGAAACATGCAAGAACTGTATGGAGAAAGATGTAAAAATTTACTAAAGGATATAAAAGGATTCATGAAAAAATGGTGATCTATATCATGTCTGTGGCTCAAAAGACAATATTGAAGTATAAAAATTCTACCTAAATTAATTTCCATGTACAAAAAGTTCATTCAAAATTTCAATAAGATTTGTAAATTCACTTTATGAAGAAAGAACCTTTCAAAGCATTGGGAAAAGATAGAGGATTTAACAAGTGCTATTTGAACACACGACTATCCATTAGGGAAAAAAAGTAGGTTTCTATTTCAACCTCTCCAGTCTCATTCCTCTATATCTCCACATGGGTCCCTCCACATTAATGTGCTCACAGATATTAAGTAGAACCCTTAACAGACAAGAAAGTATGAGTTGGAGGTGGGGGAAACAAAAGAAAATTGATGAGATCAGTTTGAATTTACAATCACAGTCCAAAACATGGTCAAAAGAATACTGTTGGAAAAGCTGGAAGAAATACCAGAGAGTTCCATTCTCAAGAGATGATAAATACAAGAAATAAGAAGGAGCCAAGGGCAACTGACAGAATCATGCTGTTGCAGGATCATTTGAGTGAGAAGACATCCATAAGTGCTCCCCTCATCTTCAACCAGACTAAGCAACGAAGAAAATATTTGCAATCAGCTAGGACAAGAAACTATGAGAGCTAATTTTGGAGACAGTCTATGTCTCCATAGGGTTAGAAACAATGGAGGAACATTAAAAAAACTAGGGAATGCCCAGATCTTAAAGAAGAGGAAATGGCCCTAGCTGGCATAGCTCAGTGAATTGAGCACGAGCCTGCGAATCAGAGGGTCACTGGTTCAATTCCCAGTCAGGGCACATGCCTGGGTTGCAGGCCAGGTCCCCAGTAGGGGACGCATGAGAGGCAACCATGCATTGATGTTTCTCTCCCTCTCTTTCTCCTTCCCTTCCCCTCTCTCCAAAAATAAATATTTTTTTTAAAAAAGAAGAGGAAATGAGGAACTACATGTTGCATTTATTATATGATAACCGTGTTTAGCAATGTTGCTGGTAGAAGGTCAATGTATCAAAATCAATATCCTTTAGCAAAACTAGTTAGAATATATAATAAGAAAAAACTGTTCTATTTATAATAGAAACAACCATAATGTCATTAAAATTAAACATCATAAGTAATATTCCCTTGCCTCTAAATTCCTCATTTCTCTCCTTGGCCTTTTCAATTCCTACCATCTTTAAGACACTTCACAAGACCCACTTCCTCCACAAATCCCTTTCCTAACCATTCCAGCCTGCATCTCCTTTATTCCTACCTGATTCATATTATGCTTCATTACATATTCAAGCAATCAGTGAGCTTTCATCTTGTCTGCAGCATGTTCTCTTTGAACTGCTTGGTCATAGGTATAGCAGGATTTCATTTACTTTAATGTCAAACTTCTACTGCTACTCTCTGAACTAGCAGACCTCCTATGAAAGTCCTGATTTCTCCTGCTCCTTTGTATTTGCTGACAGCACTCTGCCCACCGGTCCACAGAATGGACTGAGTTCCCTGAGCAGTCTACTTCACCTGCCTAACAGCCTGGGAATGCGTTTCCTACTCAACGACCATGCAAAGGGCCTTCTGTGGTGCTCCTTTCCAAGTCTTGATGACTCGGTAAGAATTTCCTACCAATACCAGTGAATTTTTTTCTTAAGGTCCTGAAAACCCAATGACTATAGAAATGTGGCTATGGACAGCCGTAAGATCACATGTAATACCCTCAGTCCTGACACTGATTTAGCACATTCCAGAGTTCCCTCAGAAAGGGTCAAAACCCATAACTAATAAACACCTTGAACAATAAAATCTATTTCCTATAAGAGAATTTTTTTTCTTGTGGTTATATCAGTGACATCTTCCATGGTGTCAGAATTGCTTATTTGTATTCCATTTGATTCTCAAACTGGCCTTGTGAGTTAGGTTAACCTGTATTTTTACATACAGAGAAACTGGTGTTTGCAAGGTTAGATTATATATCTAATATCATACAACTAATAAATGGCCAAATGAAAACTTGAATCCTACTCTTCTGGCAGCATAATACTTTTTCTAGTATTTGCACGGCCCTCTCAACTCCATACCAATGACTGGGGCTTTATCACTAAGCTGTTTGCCTGCAAAATGGGGTCATTATCTTTGGCACCAGCTGCCAAGGGAGAGCTCAGGTCATCTCTGATGGCCTTCGGTGTTCTACTTCAGCACTGAGCAGCTCTGGCCACAGGGACTCTTCCTGGTCATGAGAGTGCCTATGAGGCTGGTGGTTTTCTCAGGAGCCAGGATGGCAAATTTTTTCTTGTGGGTCAGAGATACTGGCAACTGAGCAGGGGCTTTATCTCTAAAACGGGAGGACAAGTACAAATCTCCTGAAAATCTGAATATTATAAATAGCTCAGCTTCAGCAAAGGGAATAGATCATTTCCTCAGAGCTTGGGTTCTCACTTCTGAGGGGTTTCCACAAAGAGAAACTACACTCTACTTTTAACCCAGTTGTTGTAGGCTAGAGGCACTTCACCCAAACTTCACTCATTTCCAGGGAGTCTCCAGTAATGGGTTTACAACACCATCAGCTTCTTCAAAACCCCAGGATTCTACCAAGCTCTCTAGAGTCTACATGGGAAAAGATGGCAGTAATATACCATAGCAGTTGTTCTGGTGCCCAGCCTTCCCTTGGGGGCCAACAGATAGCATTTTACAGCAAGCACCTGTCACTCTCAGACTAAGAGTGTTGTCTAGCAAGGAAAATATTCTCAGATTACAGAAGCAGTGGACTAGAGTGTGAGAGGAGAGGTGGGGACATGCTTTATCCAATGACGGATTGGGTTGGTAGATAAATACCCAGCTTCCTTGTCTCCAAGGCAGAATAGCTCTGAGATGTGCTCTACTCTGTCTCTCACGGATTCTGTGATGTATAAGCAACTATCCAGGTGATAGAGGGATGCTGCTCCCAGGTTAACAAGTGTGGCAGATGTTTCCAAACCCCACTGACGGGAAGCAAACCTTCCCTTTAGATATCACTAAACAAGCACTCATAGGCAGAGGAATACAGGAACACATACACTGAAGTCTAGCCCAGGAAATCTCATGAGAACAGCATGTAGGAAAAAAAGTAGCCCCTGTAGGAAGAAAGAGATCAGAGGAGACTCCAGCCATAGGAGCTCAGCCCTGAAAACTGAGTTCTGTACTGAGCTCTCTCTCTTCTCTTGGTCTGAGTGTCTCTTCTTGTACCAACACCATAATATTATATTTGTAGCAATAATATCTGGTATGACTAATTCCTCTGCATAGTTTTCTTCTTTTTGATAATTAATTAGGTAATTTGCATATGAATTTTAGAGTATGTTTATCAAATTCCTCAATAGCTCCAACTAAAATTTTGATTGACTTCTTTAGAATTATAGATAAATTAGGATAAAATTGACATTTACATTAATTTGCCTTCTCAAAGAGTATAGAGTACCTCTTTTAGTTTCTGCATTAGAGTTTTAAATTGGTCTTCATTAATTTCTTGTTGATTTTTTGTTAATTATAATAACTTATAGTTTTGATACTGTTATGAATTGAATAATTTTAACGTATTTTGTAAATGGATATTTTGGCATGAGTTTTTCTTTTTATAGTAAAATCTTACAATCAGCAACCCTGTCAAACCTCCTCTTATTTCACGTTGATTTTTTTACTTGTTTTCAGTATATATCATTTGCAAATAATAAGTTTATCTTGTTCCTTCAAATTATCCTCAAATTCCTTATTTCACATATGAACACACTTATGAATATAATAAATAAAATATTAGCTATCTGAACAGAATCCTATTGTGAATTAAAAATAGTAATACATTATGTTCAAGTAGGGTTTATTTCAGGAATCCAAAGAAAGTTGAACTTGAACAAATCTTTTAATGTGACTCACCACTTTGGTAGATAAGAGGAGAACATCCTATGAATACTTTGATTTAGAACGCATATTATATAACATTTAATCTATAAGAATGGTAAAAAGTTTCAATAAAGTGGTTAGAAGGGAATACCCTTAAATTGGTAAAGGATAAAGAATATATTAAAAACACAATCAAAATTCTATTTAATGGAGAAGTATTAGATACATTCCAATACAATGCAAGGCAGGCCATAACCATAAAAGTTCACTCTGGCATAATAGTGGGGGTTGCAGCCAATTAGCAATAAAAGGAAAGAAAGAAATGAGACATAGGTTTCATTTTTGTTAGAAACTGTCAACCTGTACCATTTTGCATTCCTCCTACATTTAGCGTTCTGTCTTTTTAAACTTTAGCCATTCTAGTGGGTATGCAGTGGGACATCACTGTGGTTTTTAACTTTCATTTGCAATATGATTAATGACATTGGATACCTATTCATAAGCTTACACTTCCTTCCTGAAATATTTGTTGAATTCTTTCACCCATTTTTAAGCTAGGTTGCTCATATTTTTAATTATTTGATTTGTAGTTTTTATATATTCTGGATATAAGTCCCTTGGCAAATATGTAGAGTGAATATCTTCTCCCACTCTGACTTACTTTGTCATTTTCTTCAAAGTGTTTTGTTATAAGCACAGATTATAATTTTTATTGAGTCCAATTTATCATTTACTTTATATTTAGTGTCTTTAGTGTCCCATGAAAAAAAAAACTTTCCTACACCAAGGGTATGAGGACATGCTCCCTTTATTTCTCCAAGTAACTTTATAGTTTTGCCTTTCATGTTTAAATTTATAATCAATCTGAAATTATTTTTCAAAATTGGGAAAGATGTTTTCCAATACCTGATTTTAGTATCTAGTTGTTCTATCGCCATTTGTTGAAAACACTATCCTTTCCCTCATTAAAATATTTTGCTGCCTTTGTCAAAATATAATTGTCTGTGCCTGTGATTGTAGTGTTCATGCTCATTGTCATTTGTATTCCACTTTCTGTTTAACTACAGAAGCACATTTGGGTAGTTTCCAGTTTATGGTTATAATGAATAGAGCTGCTATGCCCTTCCTAGTATATCCATAGGTGAACATATCTATCTACACTTTTCTGTTGATATCCAACATAACAAATACATCATAGGGAATGAACATATTCCACTTTAATAGACACTGAGAGGTTTTTAAAAGTATTTGTACCATGTATTTTGCCAATTGTTTATCTTTGTCATTTCAGCAGTATAGGTGTATGTGTATGTTTAAACGCATTATTTAAGCTTTATTTCTATTTAGGTGTTTTATAAAGAGGTATGTACATCATATTTGAGCAGTGGTGCAGTTCAAAAGACAAGTATCTATAATATTGTAGATTTTCACTAAAAGGATTAATGAGTGATGGTGTGTAGGTTAATGAATGGATGGTGAGCATAATTTATAAACACACAAAACTCATATCTTCTGATTTATTAGTCAAATGTGAAAGTATTTATTGAGCATCTGTTGAGTGCCCAGGAAGAATTATATTAGTTAATATGCTAGATCTTATCCCATCTGGTCTCTTTTCTTCCAAACCTTCTATCCCTAACATGCATACTCAACACAATAAATCTAAAAGAATGCAGTAAATGTATTGTTTCCTGGTACACAAAAGTTCACGTGGTGGATGGAATACATTTTCCAGAGGAGAGGCAGCTTTTATTATAAAAGAAAGCAAAACAAGTAAGGGAAACAAAAAAATCCTCTCTTTGTGATACAGGGTATTAGTCTGTGGTGATTTGTCATTATCACTCAAGGCTACTCCAGACTGCAGTGCACAGTTAATCCTTATTCTGGGGTCACAAGAATATAGATAGGACTAGCTCGTGGGGCACTCAGCACAGGACCAGAACAATGTACCTTTAGTTGTCAAAATCCCACCCCTTCTCCAACCCTTTCACGGCATCCTTCCCAACTCACAAAGTAAGGTATAATGTTTCTCATCTCTGTTCCGTATTCTCCATGCTGCTTGTATTTTTAAAGTATATTTTATCTTCTAGTCTATAAACTCCTCAGGATAACAACTATGTCCTATTTATCATAGAATATGCCAAATCTCCAGCACAGTCTAGCTCTTATGATGATTAATAAATGTTTACTGAACTAAATATAGGTAGAATATTCTGGATAGTCGATATATGCAGCCTCTGTTTTTCAATTGTTTTATCAATTCTGGGAGGCAAAATCACCCCTAATTTATATATTTAGAGAGAAATACCAGAAGTATAAAAGGAATAAAGTGTGTCTTTGAGCACTAATCATCAACATTTAAAATAGTTTAACAACCTATAGTTCTTCTTGGCTTTTATGACTCCTTAACATAGTGAGTAATAAGGTATTTAATTTTAATCACTTTATTATGCATTCAAAAATTTGCCCCTTTTACTGAAACTGAACTCATGGAAAGGAGGTCTAAAATGTAAAGAAGCCACCCATCCTCCCCGCTTTGGAATGACTGAAGATGTATTCTTTCTGCCTTCAAAAAAAGGAAAAATGGCATTGGTTTTGGTTACTAATGATCAGTTGGCTTCAGTTTTAATGGACCATGAAGGTCTACTGTAAACAAAAGGAAAGGACAAAAGCTTTTGAGGGGAAGAATGAAAAAGAATAAAGAAGAATGAAGAATAAAGAAGTCTTGGAAGAATGGTAGTTGTATTGGCAAAAGGAAGGGAGTGTCCTGGACACTGGGTGGGATATGCCCACGCAAAGTTTTTGTCAGGTCATGTACCTGTAGCAACCCTTCTCTGCCTGGTATTGAGTATCAAGGTGGGACACTACCTGGGAAACCACAGTGAACACCGCATCCAGTCCTGGACAGCCTGCACACTGAGAACTTTCTTACAACCACCCACAGGCCTTAGGGAATTGTCTGCTGTGTACTTCTGCCCATCTGCAGCTGCGCAGCAGCAACTTACCTCTCAGAGGGAGGAATGTCTCATCCACCGACCAGTCCTAGGTCTGTCCTTAATCTCTTAAATACCATGGACAGACACATCCCTAAAATGCTCCCAACTAGCTATCATTGCAAAGACAACATCAAACAGCAGCCCCATATCTGCTCTTGAGGGGCCGAAGCAAGCAAGTTCAAGACCCAGAATGAAAGTCATGGTTGGTGGTAGTCACAAACACTTGTTTTGTTTTGTTTTAGCCAGGACCCACTCATATATTTTATTTTACTTTATTTATTTTTAAGATTTTATTTATTTATCTTTAGAGGGGAAGGGAAGGAGAGAGGAAGAGAGACATCAATGTATGGTTGCCTTTCATGTGTCCCCTGCTAGAAACTGGCCTGCAACCCAGGCATGTGCCCTGACTGGGAATTGAACTGCGATCCTCTGATTCGAAGGTCTGCACTCAATCCACTGAGCTATACCAGCCAGGACAAACACTGTTTTTAAAACATAAAATTGAATATTGCCATAATACTATAGAAAATTTGGCAAGTAAGTCATATCCCCTGAAAAACTACACTCCCTGAAGTATTATAAAACAAGAGATTGTGGGTTCCCCAACATTAACCCAAAGAAGGGGAGTAGCAGATTGTCCTATAAACATAGGGCCTTACTTCAGCACCAACAAGGTATGTCAAAGAGAACCTTCCAAACTTATGGTTTCTAGTTCCACGTGTAAGGAGCTTGAAGTTGCCACTTTGTCCTATCAATAAATAAAAGGCTGAACAAACAAAAAAAAATCAAAAACTCTCCTTAGATGTGTAAGAATTGAAATCACAGGGAACGCTACTGTTCCTCAAATTGGAGAGACAAAAAGGCCAACACAAAGAATCTCAACTTATCAGAGCAGAAACCTCTGTGGGAACCAGTGCCAGGAGAAAGAAAACCTGAACAGTAATTAACTAATGGGAGCAGGCTCAGTGTGGACAAATCAGAAAGTGAAAAACTGCAGTGGGGGTTAGGGAGGCCCAGTCAAAGCAACGCCCTAGGCATTGCAAGCTTATTTCCCAGAGTTCACACTGTTCTCGCAGTGAGCATGGAAGGAAAATCTCCTGGTGTTTCCAACAGGGGAAGTGGAAAGGAACCATTTTTGAAATATATGGGAGCACTTTGTTCTTAATGAGGTCTATCCTCAGGAGAAACCAGTTAGCTAAACTCCAGCTGACCTAGAGGAAGGAAAATACAGGCATACTCCAGAAATATTGTGGGTTCACTTCAAGACCACCACAACAAAGCAATTATTTAAAAAGCCATCAAAATATTTTTGCTGGTGGAGGGCTGTGCCCTCAATTTGTATAAAAATGCAACACCTGTGAAGCACAATAAACTGCAGTGCAATGACACAAGTTCTGCCTCTACTCAATTCTAGCCCAGTCTAGCCATCCTGTCCCTAGCAAGAAGGGAGAACAAACAAACCTGAGAAATGCCCGTGAAGTTCACAGCCCAGAGGCACAGGTTCACTGAAGACTGAGACCTAATCATAGAACTACACAAAGCCTCCCATTTCCTCATGCCTCACCACCACATTACTAAGGGCCTATTTAGAGCCATTTGTTTTACCCAGTACAGCAGGTCTGGCTACCAAGAAAAAATTACAAGGCATACCAGAAAGCAAAATACACAGTTTCAAGAGACGAGCCAAGCATCAGACCCACATATGACAGGGATGATGATATTATCAGACCAGGAATTTAAAACAACTATGATTAATATTCTGAGGGTGCTAATGGATAAAATAGACAGCATGCAAAGTAAACCTTCCAGAATATTCGGGAAGGTTTGAAACTCATTACCTTAAGTTCTAGCTCCTGTTGTTCACTCAAGGATTGAGAGGGGCCAGCTACCAAATTGAACACAATGGGGACAGTGAATCACAGAATATCAGAACAGGGATGATCCTCAAAGAGTTAGCTCTGTGGCCTGCCATGGCTGCTCTAGGACTTGGCACAAATACAAGAGCAGACCCACCCTGACTCCAACCCACTGAACTTTCCTGCTTGTCAACACTACCTGCAGGGCAGAACCTGTCTTCCGCTCCCTCTCCTGTCCATTTACTATTTCAGGCCTTATCCATTGCTCCATCCCATTCACCACTCTAACATCCACAGCCACTTTAGACTGAAAGAAAAGAAGCTCTGAAAGGGAAATTAGCAGCTCAAAACTGGTACAGCCCTACCCGTGTTTTGCGTGGTGCAATCCTGCCTGAACTATAAAGCAATCTGAAATGGCCGCTACTTGTGCTGTACTTGGAGAGTCCCCTGTGAAGCCAAGCTGTGAATTTAGGCTGGCTGCTGCTAGTCCCAGACCTGGAGCCACTTAGCAAGAGGTATGGAGGTCAGGGCTCACTGAGGCTGGCTGTTGCTTGTTTGAGACGATTTAAGGTGTTGTGAAGCATGAGCAAAGACCAGCCATTCGTATGGAAAAGTCACTATTAACAGCTTGGGTGGGCCTGTGGATTGGATGAGATGGAGTCTCAGGGGAATCTCCAGGGTGGGGCAACCATTTTTAGCCAGGTTGATGGAGTCTCAGATATGGCACCCACCTGTAGCTCTGTTCAGCAAAGGGACAATGGCCTCCGCCTGACCTTCTGTCTAGAAGGCCAGAGAAATCTGTCCCCCAGATCTTGCCATAATGCCAGACATTTCAGTTCCTTTCTGTATGCCACTGATGCCTTTCAGCTGCTACCCTGGTGCTGGAGCTCAGAGGGAGTGAGTCTGAGTAAGTCCAAATGTGAGTTCCTTAAGAGGAACTGCATGGAACTCCAGAAGTTTCTTCCAGTGACACAATGCCCACTGGTTTTGCAGCCAGAAGTTATGGGGACTTACATTCCTGGTACTGGAACCCTGGGCTGGGAGGCCTGGTATGAAGCTAGGACTCCTCACTCCCGACATATACCTCCTGAATTTTTATCCGCCATAAGGACATGTGGGACCAGTCCATTCCATATTTCTGTTCCTATGACCAGTCTGGATGGATGTGCTTTCTTTAATTCCACAGTTGTCAGACTGCCATTCAATTTAATTTCTGATGTTTCTGAGTGGTGGTTGTTCTATATATTAGTTGTAATTTTGATGTGGTTTTGTCTTTACCTTGCAGGAAACCCCAGGGTCTGCATAACCAGTGGACAGCTCCAGACCATGTCAGAGCACCACCACCCTGACCACATGGAGGTTGGTGCTCAGTGGTCACAGCCAATCTTTGAAGCTGACTGGCCTGGATGAATCCCTCCCATTGACCTGCCAATATAAACCAAGACTAAACTACAAGAGGAGGGTGTACTCAAACCACATGAAGGGTGTACCTTGGATACCCAGCTTGGGTAAAGGGGAGGCTGTGCCACCAGGCCCTACAGGACACCTGCTACATTAGGGCACACTACCAAGACAGGGAGTCATAGAAGCGCTAATGTAGCAGGGAGTCATAGTAGCTTTACCTAATACATAGAAACAAACATAGGAGGCTACCAAAATGAGGAGACAAAGAAACATGGCCCATGAAAGACCAGATCAGAACTTCAGAAAAAGAGCTAAACAAAATGGAAATAAGCAATCTATCAGATGCCAAGTTCAAAACACTTGTTATAATGATGCTCAAGGAACTTAGTGAGGACCTCAGCAGAATAAAAAGATCCAGTCAGAAATGAAGAATTCACTAATTGAAATAAAGAAAAATTTACATGAAAGCAACAGCAGAGTGGATGAAGCTGAGAATCAAATCAATGATTTGGAATATAAGGAAACTAAAAACGAGCAATCACAACAAGGAGAAAAAAGAATCCAAAAACACGAGGATAGTGTAAGCAACCTCTGGGACAACTTCAAGAGGTCCAATGTTCACTTCGTGGGGGTGTCAGAAGGAGAAGAGAAAGAACAAGAAATTGAAAATCTATTTGAAAAAATAATGACAGAAAACTTCCCCAATTGGAAGAATGAAATAGACATACAAATACAGGAAGCACAAATAGTCCCAACACCATGGATGCAAAGAGGCCAATGCAAAGACACATCAAAATTAAAATGTCAAAAGTTGAAGATAAAGAGAGAATCTTAAAAGCAGGGAGAGAAAAGAAGTTAGTTACCTACAGGAAAGTTCCCATAAGACTCTCAGATGATTTCCCAAAAGGAACTTTGCAGGCTAGAAGAGATTGGCAAGACATTTCAAAGTCATTAAAAGCAGAGACCGACAGACAAGATTGCTCTACCCAGCAAAGCTACCATTTAGAATGGAAGGACAGATAAAGAGATTCCCAAAATACAAAAAACTAAAGGAGATCATCATCATCAAACCATCGTTATATGAAATGTTAAAGGGACTTATTTAAGCAAAAGAAGATCAAAACTATGCTCAATAAAATGGCAATAAATGTATATCTATTGACAACTGAATCTAAAAACCAAACTAAGCAAACAAGAACAGAGAGAGAATCATAGATACTGAAAGCATTTTGATGGTTGCCAGATGGGAGGGGAGTGTGAAAGAATGGGTGAGGAGGTGAGGGGATTAAGAAGTACCAATAGGTAGTTACAGAATAGCCATGGGGATGTAAAGTACAACATAGGAAAGGGAGTAGCCAAAGAACTTATACAAACGACCCACAGACATGAACAATGGTGTGGAGACTGCCTGAGGGAGTGAGGGGTGCCAGGGAGGGGGCAAAGGGAGAAAAATCAGGACAACTGAAATGGCATAATCAATAAAATATAGTTTAAAAAATGTAGTAAATCTCCCCAGGATGTCTGTAATATAAAAGATCTCTGAGGCAATAACCTTTATCCAAAGATGGATTTTAGAATTTATGATTCCAGGTTTAGAAATTTCTTTTTTGGGTGGGGTGGTGCTTGGTATCTGTCTAAATCTCCCACATTGGACGTGGGTAGTTTAACCATTCCCTCCAAACCTGGGACCCAAAGACCTGTTCCTTTCCCAGGGATGAGAGATTTTACTAATGTGCTCTTTTTGATATTCCTACCACTCAGGGTCCAGGGGAGGGTAATGCTCCTACTCCTGAGAGATAACTACCACGGGGACTGAGGATGCAACCAGGGACCTTGGAACAAGTGAACGGACTAGGCTGTGGAGTTCAACCAGTAAAATGCAGTGTTTAACTATATAAAAATGGTCTTACATCCTTTTATTTCAATTTGTCCCAAAATTACATTTTTATCAGTTTTCTGCTAAGTATAAAAACTAATAAATGTTGTATTTGTTTTCCTTTCCCTAATATTCTTCTGCTATACAGTACTATCTATACAAGTACTGCTATACAAGTACTATCACCCAAAAGGGTGATAACAGTAGCTTTTCCACACTGATTGCATACCACATTCAGGCAACATGCTAAGTGCTTGACATGTGATGTCTCATTTAATCTTCAAGAAAATCCTTCAAATTCATTGCTATGTTTATTCTCAATTGTCAAAGTCTTTGTGGAGCTAAAAAATGGGGTGTGCAGCACCTTTACCCAGTTCGCTGCTGCTTGTTATCAGAGAAAGCCCACTGCCTCTGATGTCACACAAGAAAGAGTGAGAAAGAGAGCTGATTAAGTGCAGAATAAAGAAACCTAACTGCAGTTTTATAGAGTTCATACTTTTATGATGGCAATGTAATTTAAGAGGTAGAAGCGCAGCATTAACAGAATATATTACCTTAAGTAAGATTCTCTATCTTTATAGAGACAGCAAGCATGTAATATATTCTCTGAGCCTCTGTTGGCTCATCCATAAAACAATAATAGTAGCTAATATATTAATTTGTATACAAAGTAATAGAAAGTTCCCCATAAACTATAAGACCCCTCTAAATGTCAGAAGTAATTACTTTTATACACGTGCTTGTTTGAGCTGCAAATACAAATTGTGTGACATCAGCAATTTCTCATACAAGTGAATGGCTCTTGGGTTTCTCCTCAAAACTAGTATGCTGCAGTGTAAAGATGAATGAGGAAATTCATGCTAATAAGTTGTTTTAATTTTCCTTGACTTAGAATTTTATTTGGCTCATATATTAATTATATTTTAGCATCTTTAATTTTCCTTTTTTCCTGTTCTTTGAAATCTTGTACTGCTACAAAATGAAAATGGCTCCATAAATGAGGCAGCCAGGCCTGGGTTTAAGGCAGCTCTGCATTAAAGCCCAGAACATCCTCCAAGGCAGATCAAACTATAATTGCACGGGCTGTGGCTCCCACCCAATGGATAATCAGCGCCCTATGTCCCCACACATCCCCCAGGTGCTGCATCTACTGCTAACACCGTTATAAAGACAGGACACTGCAGTCTGTGGCTTACCCGAGTTATGTAAAATTGAAGAGAGTAGACATAACGAGTCTTCAGAGAAGACAGTAAAACATCAAAATCTTTCTATGGTGATTTATTCCTGCATTTCCAGAACTATTCATTGATATATTTGTGAAAAGTATCTCTCTGGAGATGAAAAAAACAAGTTTGCCAAGCTGACAATGTACAAATTTATCAAAGCATTCAAACTTTAATTAATTACATTTTTATTATCCTAAAGCCTATTCAATATTGCTGGTAATAAAGATCTAGTTAAAATAATTGTGGGATGAAAGGTATAGAATATAGGAAGTTTTAGGGGAAGCTCAGTATATCTCCACCCTCAGTGGGGTCTGGAATTCCTCTGATAATTTCAATGTAAACAAGGACTTGGTTGGCATTCACAATGTAACACATTCCCTTTTTATTTTTGTAGAGAATATTATTTGTTTTCCCTGTTGTTTCATGTTTTAGTTTTTACCTGTTATTTTTTTTATTTTTTCCATTACCATTTATCCCCCTTACACTCTCCCTCCCCCTGCAATCACTACACTGTTGCCCACATCCGTGAGTCCTTTTTCCTATTTGCTACTTCTCTCCATCACCTAAACCTCCCCACCCCACCTGTCAGCCTGCTTTCTATCTATAGTCTGTCCCTATTTGGCCTGTTAGTTCAGTTTGTCCACATATGAGTGAAATCATATGGTACTTGTCTTTCTCTGACTGGCTTATTTCACTTAGCATAATGTTCTCCAGGTCATCCATGCTGCCCCAAAGGGCAAAGTTTTCTTCTTTTTAATGGCCAAGTAGTATTTCATTGTATACCATAGTTGTTTTGGGCTTGTTTGTTGATTTATTGATGATAGCCATTCTGGCAGGTATGTGATGATTTCTGACTATGGCTTTAATTTGCATGTCTCTGATGATTAGTGAGTTGGAACACCTTTTCATATGTCTATTGGCCATCTGTACGTCCCCTTTGGAGAATTGTCTATTCAGTTCCTTTGTGCATTTTTAATTGGATTATATGGATTTTTGGTGTTGAGTTTTATAAGTTCTTTATAAATTTTGGGTATTAACCCCTTATCAGATGTATTGGGGAATATGTTCTCCCATTTTGTGGGTTCTCTTTTTATTTTGTTGATGGTTTCCTTTGATGTGAAAAACTTTTTAGTTTGACATAGTCCCATTTATTTATTTTTTGTTTGTTTCCCTTGCCTGAGGAGACATTGGAAACAATATTGCTATGCACAATGTCCAAGATTTTACTGCCAATGTTTTCTTCTAGAACTTTTATGGTTTCTGGTCTAACATTTAAATCTTTAGCTTGCTTTGAATTTATTCTCGTGTGTGGTGTAAGGAGGTTGCTTAGTGTCATTTTTCTGCACATATCTGTCTAATTTTCCCAACACCATTTATTAAATAACCTATCTTTAGCCCATTGTATGTGCTTGCTTCCTCTGTCAAATATTAATTAACTATAAATGTGTGGGTTTATTTCTGAGTTCATTTCTTTATTTCTCTATTCTGTCCCATTGATCTATGTGTCTGTTTTTATGCCAGTACCACACTGTTTTGCTATTGTTTCTTTAAAAGATAAGTCAAAGATAGTAACACTCTTTTGAATAAATATCTGTTTTTATTAAGAAAGGTAATGACATATGCAAATGCCAACCAAGTCTTTGCTTAAGGATACTGCTAACTTGTCTTATTGCCTTATTTCTTCATTTTAGTGAAAGGGTTGCCCTGGTGTAGATTTTGCCCAGGTCAAATGGAATTAAAACCTAAGGAGGCTATGGATAGATTTCTTATTCAGATATAAACTTTGGCCTCTCAGCATCAAGAAAATTTACAAAAAGTAAGCAAGACAGCCCTCTGCCAACACGGGTGCAGGAGGAACCTTTGAATGAGCGATGACTCCCACTTCTGAATGTCAGGCTGAAAGCAATGCAGGCAATATCTGAAAGCCACCCACACGCTGCATTTCATTGGGAGTAAAAGAGCTTCTGAAACTTTTTCACAGTTTTTATCCTTGAAGGTCCTGAGATAACTGTGTCTTTGCAGTTAGAATAATAAATAAGGTCTGTCTCTGCAATGAGAGTTACCACCCATCTGGGGCATAACCTGGAATCTCAGACATCTCTCCATGTTAAGAAGTCCTTTTAGATTGAGGCTGATGATATGCAGAAACAGGCAATTACCAGCTGTGACCATAAACAGAGAAAAGTGAAAAGTCTACTAGTAATGAGGCATAAAGAAGTGAATTGTGAACCAAGGAGAAACACCCTAGAACTAAGGTATGATGAACACGAGAGCAAGAGGGCGCCAGCTTGCAAGGAGAACTATATGGCTCTACAAGCCTCACCTACGTAGCAGATGAACTTAACCATAGCAAGAGCCACTCCAAAATCTTCTAGTGCAAGTTTAAATCCCCATGAAGGACAGAACCAGGTCCTGTGTGCCACCAAGCATCAACCTAGCAAGTATAACTTCAGTTCTGGGGAGTGTACTGCCTCTCTTAAGGGCAAGTATAATATAGATAACTGTAACCAATGTTAGCCATAGAATAGACATACAAGTAATAAAGAAAGTAAACCTACCTGCAGTGTTGATATTTTAAAACTGTTAAAATATTATATCTGTTATAAATAGCGCCATAATTACATGTGTTTTAAAGGTGAGTAAAACGTTTAAGACAAACTGATCCCTGGGAGTTGTAATTTAACTGAAATGTTTAGGCAAATTTTGAGAACCTTTGTGAACAGCATTCAAAGTTTCAGAAAATATGCTATATAAAGTTTGATAAATTCAAAGGATTACAGTTTAAATCATGATGTAATACTAAGAAAAACATCTTTAATAGATTTAATATCAACTACTCCAGCCCATGCAGTAAATTCTGTCAGACATTAAGTATAATATTGACTTATAAGAAATCTAAAACTGCCTAACTTTCATGTTATGTTAATAAAGAACTGAATTTTCAATTTTTATAAAATATACTCAATATAACTTTATGTTCATTTTATTTAATTACTTTTAAATTTTTCTTTAATTTCTGGGTACTGTGTTTCTTCATTCTGGAAGGAATGTGACCATGACTGAGGTACACTCCTTATCCTAAGAGAACTTAAATCTAGTGGGAAGCAGACATGAAAAGTAACAGGGCCTACGTGTTCAATCAAGTAGGGAAAGGCCAGAAAGAATAAAGCAACTGATCTTTATTTGTGCCTGGGAAGGCAACTGAGAAAATAGGCAAGCTACTAAGTTGATTTTGGTAGATAACCAGACTTAGATGTCTCTGTATTAGACAAATTACCTCCTTAAAAAATAATTCTAAAACAGAAAACTCCCAAGAAATCAAGGTTTTCAAACATTCAGTAAACTTGATTGTGTTGTTATTCTTCTTTTATGCGTGGCTTTTACCAAAAGGTTATGTGAAGAATTTCCATAAGTGCTAAGGGCTGCTAATTTTAAAAATCAGCCAAATACCATAAACCATTCCATTAAGAGGAAATTGCTTTCTCTCTGTGTGTTATTTTCATTCCTTTGGGACATTCTAGCTTTACCCTATAAACCTTCTCTTCTCAGATACCTGATTGAAAACAGCTTCATATACTCCCTCTGGAGGAAAAGGTTAACCTCATGGGCCCGAGGTTGCTCTCCTTATAAGGGCCTGAGTGCTAGGTTGGCCCTTGGCTGGCATCAGGGAACTCAGCTTTTGGACAGTTCCCATTGGATTATCCCAGGTTATCCCTGACTCCCTCCTTCTGACCCATGTTCTGGGAAATAATATTTCCCACATGCAATCTGTCCCAGTGTTCTGTTCCGATCTATCTCTACCTCTGCAAACGCCATGGAGGTCCTAGCTCAGGACAGGGCAGTCCTGAGTGGAATATCATACCATGCCCCAGAGCCACCTCTCAGCATTACACACCCGCAGTTCGATTCAGATGCTTCTTGCCCACTGCACTGCCTTGACTTACTACTGCAAAGGCTGTCTCATCATCTTTTTTAACACTAAAATTTAATTCCTGATTTTTTTATTTAAGATGCTCCTTAATTCCCCTTGCCCATTTCCTTTACTCATTAGCTTCTCCCACATGACTCCAAATATTTCCACTAGTATCTCATGCACCTCCCAACTAGAAATCTCTCATAATTCTTTTCTTCAAACTGCTCATTTTATGCTAATTGTACACATACTGCAAATATCTTGCCTATTAGCTGAATTTATTTTTCTGCCTATATTACCATATCTTTGTTGTGTACCATCAGGTGTATTATTTATTTTCTGTGTTAATAGCTTTAAGTCTTCAATTTAAGGAAAGAATAACCAAGTAGGACTTCATCAAAATAAAAAGCTTCTGCACAGTTAAAGAAAACATCAGCAAAATGAAAAAGGAACCAATCATATGGGAAACTATATTTGCCAATGATACCTTGTACAAGGGTTTGATCTCCAAAATATACAAAGAACTCACACAACTTCACTCCAGGAAGATAAACAATCCAATTAAAAAATGGGCAAAGGACCTGAACAGACACTTCTCCAATGAGGACATACAGAGGTCCCAGAGACACATGAAAAGATGCTCAATATCATTAGCCATCAGAGAGATGCCAATTAAAACCACAATGAGGTACCACCTCACACCAGTCAGAATGGCCATCATAAACAAATTAACAAACAAGTGCTGGCAAGGCTGTGGAGAAAAGGTAATCCTAGTGCACAGTTGGTGGGAATGCAGACTGGGGCAGCCACTGTGAAAAACAGTGTGGAATTTCCTCAAACAACTAAAAATGGAACTGCCTTCTGATCCAGCAAATCCACTGCTGGGATTATACCCTAAAAATCATGAAATGCCAATGCAAAAGAACCTATGCACCCCAATGTTCATTGCAGCACAATGCAGAGTAGCCAAGGGTTGGAAGCAACTTAAGTGCCCATCTGTAAATGAGTGGATCAAAAACTGTGATACAGTTATACGATGGAATACTATCCAGCAGAAAGAAAGAAGGAGCTCCAACCCTTTGAGACAGCATAGATGGACTGGAGAACATTATGCTAAGTGAAATAAGCCAGGTGGTGAGGGACAAATACCATATGATCTCACCTATAAGTGGAACCTAATCAACAAAACAAACAAGCAAGCAAAATAGAACCAGAGACATTGAAATAAAGAACAAATCAAACTGACTATATTCCATTGAAATAAAGAACAAACTGACCAGTAACCAGAGGGGAAGGGGAAGAGGGATAATGGGGGAAAGAAGGGGAAGGGTCATCAAGGAACATGAACAAAGCCAAAGGGGGGTAGGATTGAGAGTGGGGGTGGGTGGGACAGGGACAGTGGTGGTGGGAAAATGGAGACAACTGTACTTGAATGACAATAAAAAATAAATTAATTAACAAACAAAAAAAAGTACTTTATTTGACCCCATCTGTAGAATACTCAATATATTATTATGTACAAATAAATTATTTCCTAAACTGAATTAAAATTTTAAATTATAAAAGGTAAGGCCAGCAAAGTGTCTTATAGACCATTGAGCTTAGGTGTCTTCTAAAGTATTTTATATACCCAAGAGTAATTAGAAGTTTCTATTTTGAAAGAAAAAATGAAAATGGAGGGTTCTTCAGTGGTCAGATAATATTGGGCAATGCAGGTAAAAAACTTTGGGGAGATCCCTGCAGAAGCTCTCAGTGCTTTGTGAGTCCCCGAGGAAAGGATGTGGCTTGCTCAGTTGTCCAAGGAACCACATTCTGAAGAAGCTCTTCTGGGGACTGGTGTTCCATGGAAAATAGTTTTGAGGATGAAAAGTCTATTCTGACCCCCTTCCTCCCCCACCCCAGCCCCCAGTAAAGTGATTTTCCACTTCAAACAGCTGGAAGGGGCACCATGGCAGAACCCAAGCCTCTTGACTCCCAGCTGGGGCTCCTCCCATTACACCACAGGAGTCATTCTTCAGATGTGTCCGTACAAGCATACCTTGCTAAAATTACCATGATCTTTCATTAGTTTCCCCAATATATTTACCTTCCCATAATTTACCACCCCCAGGAGCTCAAACTCCTTTTCCTTTTTCCTGTCACTTCCTCACACATTGATTGCTACTTGTTAAAAAAATATATATATAAGCTTTTCAAACTCTAAATCACCTCTTTGGGGCCTTTTCACATCTTATCTATGAAGGCTTCCATATAAATAAACATTAATAATATTAAAATCAAAGAAGACTTATATGCCTTTTCTTCCATTAATCTTTCTTCTGTCAGTTTAAGCAGCAGGCCCGGGTCACTGAACATGAGAGGGCAGAGGGAAATTTTTTCCCTCCCTTCCACCTCCAACCACACTAGGTTTTGAAAAGCCACTTCCACCTCATCTATATGTACTCAGACGTTAAATCAGACCAGAGAATTCAGGGTATGAGGAAGAAAGCACAAAAAAAGTGTACAAAATTCAAAGGGAATACTATATATCAACTGTGGATATAAGACAAAGTCAAAGTATCACAGCACATAAATTTCCACTTTTCAAGAGATGTGTTAATCACTGTAAGATTTTAGTTACACACATACACATTTACATACCACAAACCTTCCTACAAAATGTATAATTTAGTTTTATCTATTCAGAGGGGTCCACCTTTTTCTTAAATACACAGATAGCATCTTCCTCATCTGGGGCTTTGCTAGAATGTCTTCAGGAAGTACCAGCCTCATAATTCTTTTACATAGCCTAGCATTTTGATTAGTGCACTTGATTTGCACTCAAAAACTTGTTGCTCAATCAATGAGCAGATATCTGGTGAGGTTAGAGCACTTTGAATCTTGGAATATACCCAGTTTGATTTTTCTAAAGTAAAAAAATCTTTTACCTTTAAGACCTTTTACCTAGGTTATGCTTCCTTGGATCAAAACACAAGAGATGCAGAACATGAGCTCAACTTAGCAAACCTGCTGTGAGGTGAAAACCCCTCACATACAGAACATCCATCTGCACACCTGTCTTGACCTGGATCAGTTGTCCTAGTCTCCGAGAACCCAGGAGGTTTTCAGGCTTTAGTCACAGGTGACCATACACAAGGAAACCACAGCTCTTTGTAAACCACTACCATCATTTCTTTCTGGTGTACTCCTCCTAATACTTTCACCAGTATAGTCAATTAGGAGCCCAAAGACACAGTTGTTCCTTCTTGTAAAACAATTACTCTGCAAGCAACCTCACCACTGACATCTACATTGTTGTTAACTATTGCCATGACAATAATTGATGTTAAATTTTTACCCATGAGACTTCACAGAACAAGATCACGCCCTAAGTTGTCAAGAGAAAAAGCAGCATAAAGCTAATTAGTGAGGATTACTTCATATTACTAAGATCTTCTGACCTAGTTTTGTGGAACAAGGTGTGAAAATACTAAGGCTGCCCATTCCTAATGTACATTTCAGTTCAGTTGAGTTTAACAAGCATTTTTGATAATATCTTAAATATACACAGCTTAAAAAGCATGGCCTCTGTCCCCCCGGGACTTGGAGTTAAGTGAGGGGGAAAGGAACAGGAAAAGGCATTTGGAAAGTAGTGTGGCCAGTGTGAACCAGAGGCAAATTAACTGTGGTGTCAACGAAGCAAAAACTCTCATGTCCACAAGCCCTTCGGAGGGAGAAGGTTCCTAGCAATATGTCCACATGATCATATGCATTTGCAAATTACAAAATTAAGGTATTTATGTATACTTTTTCTTAAAAATGGCTCCTAAACTGTACAAGCTCTGCGTCATTTGCTATTAGTAACCTGCCTGATTCTGTCCTAGTTGTACTGATAGATTACAAGGGGCTTGGACATGTTAAGTACTTGGATATTATCCACCCCCAACCTCTTCCACAATAATCACAATATAGAGACTTTGTAGCACAAATAATAAGCAATAAAGCTACACCATAATGTTGACACTACTATCAGCAAAAACTTCAACCACAGAAGAATGCTTTTTTTAATATCAAATCAAGACAGAATTCATCAAAATAAATAGTCAAAGCTCAATAAGTCATCACAGAAGCTGTTATGTAAGGATTGGCCATTTTCCAAGGGCTCTGAATATCATTAGCAAAGCAGCTTTTATACAGATAAGTGTGTAAAATGCTGGCTTTTCGAAGTGGAAAGTTTTTATGTAAAAAATGAGGCAAAGTAATTTATAGCACTAACTTGGCTATTTTGGAATTCAAAATTAATAAACCTTGGGAACCCTGCAAATCACTCTATCTCTGTATAAAGCAGAATATCTGCACAACTCTTACCCAACACGGGTTTGAACTGCACAGGCTCTTTTACATGCATATTTTTTTCCAGCAAATACTCTAAATGTATTTTCTCTTCCTTATGATTTTCTTAATAACATTTTCTCTAGCTTACTTTATTGTAAGAATATACCAGGTCTGTCCATCAAATACCCAGCAATGTAATATAAAAAATAGATACATTTATTGAAGAAGATACAAGATGCACTGTACATAGGGCAATGACACCTCAGTCCCCTTCAAAGTGGACACCTTGGGACCTCACACAGTTCTCCCAATGGCCATCAGCTGCCCCATCACATTTTCCTGAATCTCACCAACAGAATCTCATCAAATGTCTGAAATTTCTTCCCTTTCAAAAGTGATTTTTGTTTTGGGAAAAGACAGAAGTCACAGGACACCAAATCTGGGCTGTAGGGGGCCTGAGTCACCTGGGTGACTTAATGTTTCACTAAAAAACTCTTCAAGAGACATGATGCATTAGTGGGCACACTGTCGTGATGAAGCTGCAGCCTTCAGAATTATCCCAATAGTTTCTGCAGAGGAATGTTTAAGCTTAACACAAAATTGGATGCAAAGTTTTTACTCTACACACTCAGTCATTTTGAATATGATAACTACACAGTACACATGCTCATTCAATGGCGTCTACAACCCCCACTGACTAGTACAGTGAAGTCATCATTGTTCACACGTGCACATTCCAGTCCACTCTCCTTGGCTGCCAGGTTACATCAATGTTGCCCAAACGATTTATACTATATTAATAATGGTTGGACTTTTTCCAGACAGACCTTGTATAATACATATAACACAATATACATATGAATTAACTATTAATGTTATCAGCAAAGCTTCCAGTCAATAATAGGCTATAAGTTCTTAAATTTTTGGAGGGTCAAAGTTATATGTGGATTTTGACTGAGCAGGACTAAACAACCCTCATCTCCATGTTGTTCAAGGGTCAACTGCATACTGATAGACAGTTAGATATACAGAGAGAATTTCGAAATACACACAAACATATGTGTGGGTTTAATGATGTCAACCTAAATTCTGAGTATAGAGATGACTTTCTACCTGAGACAACATGTTCTCTTTCCACTTCTCACTCACAGAACTTCTGGTAGAGAGCTAAAGATTCAAAACTTCATTCTCTCTTTATCACCAATACTAAAAATTCCTACTTTGAGATATGGAGGATTCGAGAACAAAATTAGATATATTTCAGTTGATATTTGTTAGTTGAGTGAAAAAAGTAGCAATGGCTATTGTAGATCAATTGTTGAAACTTCAGTTTCCAGTTTTCAAATATCACAGCCTTTCCTCCAAGTCTATAGTCCCATCTCTTACCTCACAGGTGGCAAACACAAGGCCCACGGGCTGAATCCGGCCCTCCACCTTTTTCATCCACCCAGCACCTTGTTTCTACCTGGCAGCTGATCTCTCACTTAACTGTTGAGGAGTGGTTACATTTATGCAGTCCTAAAATTACATTTGGGCCTTTCAAGGCAACCATGAGGCTGATGTGGCCACCAGTGAAAATGAGTTTGACACCCCTGTCTTAGATAATTCTTTTTTTTCTTTTTTTATTTTATTTTAATTGGTGTTCAAGTACAGTTTTCTGCCTTTTACCCCATCCCAGCCCACCCCCCGCCTCCCCACCTCCCTCCTGTTTCCACCACCCCTTGTTTCTGACCACGTGTCCTTTGTTCCTTTGTTCCTGCAAACCCTGCCTCTTTTCCCCTGAAATTCCCTCCCCTCTCCTCTCTGGTCACTGTTAGCCTGTTCTCAATTTCAGTGTCTTTGGTTATATTTTAGAGTTACTTTAGGAGATGAAGCCTTCTACCTACTGCTCACAAGACATTGGCAACTCGGAGACCAGTATTTCCTTTAGAAAAGAATAAGCACAAAAAAAAAGAAAAGAAAGAAAAGAATAAGCACAAATCATTTTCCATTGTCTTTGTTGCTTCTAAAATTGGAACCAACAGCTATTATCTCCATTAGCATTGTCCACCATTCCATACCCTTTTCTCCCACTGTTTCTTCTTTCCTTTTCCTTTTCCCTCTGTCTTCTTTAGAATCTCTTATATTTTTACAGATTTAAGAAAACCACCTTGTAAAATGCTTTGACATTTTTTATTCATTCCCCCCAAAAATGCTTACTAAGAATCTTAAACTGGTTTTCAAAGCTTTTGACATTTAAATTTTTTTCCTAGATACCAGTGAGAAATACAAAGCTGCGTAAGACCCTTCCTTTGGACTCCCATTGTGTTCTTCCTTAGCCTCCTATGGGCTCCTGTCTGTATGTTGATGTGGCTGCCATGTGCTTGTCCAATCTCCGTTATGCAGGCTACAAGCTCCTCTGAGCAAGGTCACTGTCTGAGCATCCTCCAAAGTTCCTCAAAGGCAGAGAGCTGTTCACAGGGGAAGTGTGCTCAGAAATTCTTTGAGAAGGAGGAGTGATAACTGCTCTGAGTGTTCACTCTGGTAAACAGCATTCAATTGAACCATTTTATTAGAGTCTATTAGTTGAAATATTCCAGTTTTGAAAAATTACCTACTTAGAAAATCAATTCTAGACTCTGCCACTAACTAGCTATATGGTTTTAGGTAACTTAACCTCACTGAAGTTGTTGGCTCATAAGTATTGATAAAATGAAGATAATATTTCTACTTCATTGAAATATTAAAGAAATAGATGTAAGATGATTTAGGTTAAACATAGTGTCCTTCACCTAATAATCAAACAATACTATATAAATACTATGATATAAAATGCATTGGAAGAAGTTCAAGTGTCCATCAGTAGATGAGTAGATAAAACAACTATGGTACATTTATACAATGGAATACTACTCAGCCATAAAAAAAGAAGAAAATTTTACCCTTTGCAACAGCATGGATGGACCAGGAGAGCACTAGGCTAAGTGAAATGAGCCACTCAGAGAAAGACAACACTATATGATTTTACTCTTATGTAGAATCTAATGACAAGCAAAACAGAGACAGACTCACAGATAGAGGGCAGGCTGACAGCTTTGAGTGGGGCAGCCAATGAGTGGAGGGATCAAGCAAAAAGGAAAAAAAGACTCATGGACATGGACATCAGTATGGCAATTGCCAGGGGGAGGTGATTGAGTAGAGGTAGAAGAGGGTATATGGGAGATGAATCGTAATAGAAAAATACAATAAAAATAAATATATGTATAGAACTACATAAATCCACTCCAGGAAGGCAAACAACCCAATTAAAAAATGGGCAAAAGACCTGAATAGACACTTCTCCAATGAGGACATACAAAGGGCCCAGAGACATATGAAAGGATGCTCAGCATCACTAGCCATCAGAGAGATGCCAATTAAAACCACAATGAGGTACCACCTCACACCAGTCAGAATGGCCATCATCACCAAATCAACAAACAAGTGCTGGCAAGGTTGTGGAGAAAAGGGAACTCTAGTGTATTGTTGTTGGGAATGAAGACTGGGGCAGCCACTGTGGAAAACAGTGTGGAATTTCCTCAAACAACTAAAAATGGAACTGCCTTCTGATCCAGCAAATCCACTGCTGGGATTATACCCTAAAAATCATGAAATGCCAATCCAAAAGAACCTATGCACCCCAATGTTCATAGCAGCACAATTTAGAGTAGCCAGGGGCTGGAAGCAACTTAAGTGCCTATCTGTAAATGAGTGAATCAAAAAACTGTAATAATTTACACAATTAAATACTATGCAGCAGAAAGAAAGGAGTTCCTACCCTTGGAGATAGCATGATGGAACTGGAGAACATTATGCTGAGTGAAATAAGCCAGGTGGTGAAAGACAAATACCATACGATCTCACTTTTCAGTGGAACCTAATCAATAAAACCAACAAAAAAATCAAAATGTATCTATAGCCAGAGATATTATAATTAAGAACAATCTGACAGTAACTACATGGGGGGGTTGTAGGAGATAATGGGGGAAAGGATTTCAGGAACAACTATAAAGGGCACATGGGCAAAACCAAGGGATGTGGAATCAGAAGAGGAAGGTGAGGGATGGCTGGGGGGGGGGAATGGAGGGGGTAAATTCAGACAACTGTACTTGAACAACAATTAAATAAATAAATAAATAAATAAATAAATAAATGGAATCTTTAAAAAAAGAAAAAGTAAATATGATTAATATAACTTAAAATTTTAAAATTTCTTGAGGATTGTTTTTATTCCTAGTATAAGATCTATTTTGGAAAGTTTTTCATATAAAATAGAGAAAAAATGTGTACCCTTAAGTTTTAAATGCAATGGTCTATAAATATCTATCAAGTAAAAATAAATAAATAAACAAACAATTTTTAAAAGAATAAATCACTTAACTGATAAGTTAACTCAGTCACCTAACTTTATCTAAGTATAAAACATCGACATATCAATAAAAGTTTTCTATTTTGAACATAACCTATTGTGCAAAATAATGCTATATTTTATAAGAGTTTTTGACAGTACTTGAAAATCGATACTGTTTTTTTGTAAAGATTTTCATGAGGGTATCTCAGCCTATGAAATAAATAGTGACTGTGTGGAAAATAATACGAACTATGGTGCCTGATACAAAGTAGGTATTATCATTGACATTATTAGCTACTTATTGCTAGGCACTTAAGGACCTCTGTTTGATTAACAACATGATTGAACCTTGTTGAAAGGTTTATCTCTTCTTTATTGTAGAGTTCTCAGAAAGGTCCCAGAAGATGGGCTTTACTGAAAACTCTGGGTTAAAGAACTTTTCCAGGAGCTTGAACACTAGATGGGAGAAAACATTATACCTCGTTTACACACAATTCTTTTTCTCTTTTCCAAAGAAGACTCAATAGAGAATTCTACAGTAAAGTTAAGTGAAGATTGACAAAGAAGTAAAATGAATTAAGAGTGTTATAAGATCATTAACTGTGAACATCACTCACCTCAGACTTTTAGAGCGGTGGCATGATTTTGATGCATGAAGCCTGTATAGCATTCAGACCCAGTTCTGAGTCCTAGTTTTATCACTCTTTAGTTCTGTGACCCAACACAACTTGCATGAACACCTCAAATTTAAGTTTCCACATCTCAAATATGAAAATAATAACTGTGCACACGTGTGCACGTGCACACAACAGGCTCATTTAATCTAATCATTTTGAAGATTAGATTAAATGATGTCAGTAAAACATGGGTGCTCAGCAAATGTCAGGATTCTTTTCGGTGAGGAAGCAGAGAATAAAGACATTATTACACAGATGTTATGTCAAGAATAGATTGCATACCCATTCCATATTTTATTTAATTCTACAAAGACACAAATTATGAACAAATATAACCAAGAAACCTTAAACTGAGATATAAAGCAGTAAATATTTTTCCAACCCATTATCCCAGGATCACACAAGTAATAAAAGAAAATAATTAAACCTCTCTTAATTCATGTGTTTTTACTCCATCTAAATTTGAAAATTACATTTTCTTTACATTAACAGCCTCACCAATGAGTTTACAGACTGATGTACTTTGTTGACTGCAAATATCTCATATGATCCATTTACTACATTTATTCACTAAATTTACCAATGTTTATTTACTGATTTCATTTAGTCCATGTCCATTATGTATATGAAAAGGAGACTGAGATATGAATGAACCAGACTGCAAGGCCCACAAAGGAAAAAGGAAATGTGATGAAGTTCACAGACAACTCCTGAGTCACATAGGAGGCCAAGAAAAATAAAACCTTTCTAATTGGCTGGTTTGAATAAATTATGTATTAAATTGTGTGGCCTCCTCAATAATGCAACCTACACACACACACAGAGGAACTGAATTAGACTAGAGACTATTTTCTGTGTGCTGTGAATTACTCTCAGTCCTGGGACACATGATTCTTTACAAAGATGGTCTGATTATTCAGCAAGAGATTATATGTCATTTTTATTCAGTTTGTGTGTGTGTGCATTGAATACTGTGTAAGGGAATGCAAAATATATCCTATACCTTAGATGGCTATAGCACATGAATAATTTAACTTATTAGTGAATAAAACTGAGAAATTAACAACTATGTACCTTTTTCCACCCCTTTCTGAGGCCAATGCATAGCAAATACCTTGAATATCCTAAGATTATTCTCAGGTCTCCATCCTAGACACGCAGACTGCCTGCTGAAATTAAAAATTATATATATACATTTTTTCTTCTCAGAAGGTTGAAATTAAGAGGAAAGGGAATTAAATATGAACACAGTCACAGATCTGTTTTAGATGCATAAACCTGAAGATATTAAGAGGATAAACATAGCAGAAGAGACACCTAAGCTAATAAAGAAGAAACAAAACAAGAAATACAGCATCTGGAATGTATTTTCTAACATGGGAGGTTGACAGTAATTCTAGGTTGACAGCAAACAGAGAAAATCCGTGTGATGGTGAGTCACCATGGGGGGAGGGACATGGAGTAAGGGTCAGATGGCCTGGTGCTAGCCCCAGCTGTGTCCCTGGTGGGCTGCGTGACTTTCACAAGACCTCAATGGGGCTCAGATTTGCATTCTATAAAATAATAAATTTGAGCCAAAATGTGCTTGAATAATCTTAGAGATGATTCCTAATGTCCTTTTTTTGCAAGTGTATGAATGTTTCTATATCTATAAATCTGTATTTCATGCTCCACCTAGGAGACTGAAAAAACCTAAAAGTTGATTAGGTTAGAGGACCTGGGCAGGACTGCTGAATGCTGGTCCAGGGACTTCTTTGCGCACGATAAGGTGAGGAGAGGTGTAGAAGAGTCCACAGCTGAAGGAACACAGCTACCGCTGTCATCCAAGGGTGAACCCCAAAGGTCACCAAAAGAATGTCAAAAGCCACAGAAAATGCAGACATGGAAGGTAGGGTACAGGGAGAGGGAAGAGTTCAAGGATGAGAATGAAGCAGTCAAGGGAAGTCAGTGGTCAGGGTAGTTAGATGAGGTACAGAGACCCTGGCAGGAAGCTGTCCAGTCCACTGATTTAACTACCAATATCTATTTTAGAAAGAGAAGTAATTATGCAAACAAAAGAAGTACAACCATCAAGTCATCAGCCATCAAAGTGGGAGTTACCCACTCCCTTTGACTCTCTTTGGTAATCCTCAACAACAGGAGGCAGGTTTAGTTGTAACAGTAGGTTGTCAGCAACACCACAGGGCCAATCTACCTACTTAGCCCCACTAAGTATTCCCTCATCTAAGTATTTCCTAAGAAGCAGTTCTCACAAAACTAGATAGCGGGGTAGTACAGGAGGCAAGGCCAGCATCACCAAAGGCCCAGGCAAAAGGGACACGATGCTCTGACCAGGCTCTTCTCCTTAGGGCTTAGACGCCACTGGTCCGGGGGAGGTGTCCCAGGCCCTGTACCCACTTCCTTCAAAACCGTGTTCCTACACTGGATCCAGATGTCTTCCCCTGATCCTGCTTCCAGGGACTGCATAGATCTCTTCCTCAGTTTGTCCATCTAAGGAGAAACCACGTCACAAAGAGGCACATGTATAGGCCCAAGTGGTTGTCCAAGGGTGGCCATTTTCAGGGATTTGGGGGATGGAACTTGGATACACAGATTGGGTGCCCATACATGTATGTAAGACTAACCTACCAGGTCCAAGTCCAGAAACAAAAAGAAATCTATTAACACTTAAAACAAGAGTCTTTTGAACCTGTCCTTGAGCAAATCAATGAGGCCAGAGAGGTACAACATGCTAACTGGCCAGGCCTGAGCGCTAAGTTGACCCCACAGAGCCAGGGCAGGAGAGAATTGATTCCTCCCAGATCACCTGTGGAAAAGGTTGGAGAGACATGGGTTCTTTTACTAAAAAAAAAAAAAAGAAATACCCTCATATAAGTTACGATTGCTAATGTTACTCCTGGTTCCAAATTTGTTTGACTACATAAGAGAATCTTTTAAAACAGGTTAGAAATAAATGTGAAATATTTTCATTTGATACTCCAAATCTTATTGAAATTAATGGATTATTAACTGAAAGCCAAAATTAACGAAATAAAAAAGAATAAGAAAATAGAAAACATCAATGGATCCAAAAGGTAATTCTTGGAAAATATAAACGATGGTGTTAAACTTTTAACCAGATTAACCACAAAAATGAGGTGGAAAATAACTATCATTAAGAATGGAAAAGGGGACATGAAAGTAAATGCTATAGTTCAGATATACAAAAATCACAATAGAATAAAAATGATGGCATTTCAATCAAATATGAAACAGATGAAACAGACATTCTACTTAGAAAGTAAAAATTACTGAAAATATTATTTTTGTCTTGAGGATGAATATCATATGTATATAAAACCAAAAATGAATTGAACCTACAGATTAAAATCTACATACACACAACCACTAGGACCAGATGACTTTGTAAACAATATCTACCAAATTTCAGGAATAGTATTATATAAATTATTCTACACTAGCAGTTGACAAATTAAAAGAATCATCCCATCACCTTTTCAAAAATTTTTAATTTCTAAGCTCATAACTTCTTGCGTCATACCCCCAAAATCCAGGTTGAGACAGACTTTCTTGTCATCACCCTAAGATAAGGCGTGGATTATTTCAAGCCTATGTTTCCCCTGTTTCCCGGCCCAGGCCTCTGAAGACCTTGGCTCTAACATTTTGCCTTGCTTAGGTTCCAGACTTCACCTCTTGTCTCTGGTGAGGGTCAAAGTCCTTCGTTGGGGAGACACTCACCCTCCACTCTGGGAGTCTGCCACGTCAGCTCAAACACACTTTGCTCTTTTAAGTCAGCAATTGGAAACTAGGAAACTAGGAAAAGTTTTGGAAACTAGGAAATCAGTGTTACAGGCTGAAATTTGTTACTCCCATCACTGCAATCCCCAAATTCATATTAAAGTCCTAGTCCTTTTATTCTCTGAACGTGATTATATTTGGAGATAGGGTTTTTAAAGAGGTACCAATTGTGTTAAAATCAGGTGATCAGGCTGGGCCCTAATTCAATATGGCTAGTGTCCTTATAAGAAGAGGAAATTTGGACATAGACAAGTACAGACAAAAGACCATGTGAGGGGCAGTGAAAAGGCTACCACCTACAAGCCAAGCAGAGAGGCCTCAAAAAGAAGTGATCTTGCCAACACCTTGATCTTGGATTTCCAGCCTACATAACTGTGAGCAAATACATATCCATTGCTTAATCCACCCAGTCTGTGTTAGTTTGTTATGGTAAACCCTAGCAAACAATGCACTCACTTTTTCTTGTGAGTTCAACTTGGCATCTGACATACTACTTGTCCTTTACTTCCCTCCCCCCCTAAAAAAACTATTTGTTATATTCTACCTACCATTCTAATTGTAGCTGAGGGTTTTCAGGTTAGTTAGAAAACATACCGTGGGAACACAAGAAGTCCCAGGCTGATTTCAAAGAGCTAGAATGTGCCTCTGGACTCTGCCAATCTGCATGAAAGGTGTCACCTGGGGTCTAACAGTGACAGCAGACTGTGGGTCCGGAGCCCAAGGTTTTCATCACAGCTTTCTGTGAACCAACTGCAAGCCAATTAACTACTCCTTCACAGCTTCAGAGCTCTCATCTGTGGAAGAGTGGTTTCTAATCTGTTCTAAATCTGCCTCTCAGAGCCCCCTCGGCACCACCGAGTGTGCGTGAGGAGGAGGCCCTGGCGTGGGCTCCATGCCCCGGCCCGCTTCAGCCTGACTGGCAACTCCTGTGTGTGTGCTGCCTTTGTATTCTGAAAAAAAGAAATATCCCATGTGAACAAAGCCTTGTGGGACTAAAACAAGATTAAACACATTTTTAAAAGATAAAATCTCAAGTTCTGTAGCATTGTTGGAGCCTGTCATCTTTCAACAGTGGCATAAGGCTCAGGGACCACGCGGGGTTTCTAGATAAAGCAGAGAACCAAGCCCCAGAGGTCAAATGATTTTTCTGGGTCTCCCCAGGAGTCAGTGGCAGAGCCTGACACAGGACAGTTGGCCCTGAGTTCCCGACCATGACTTCTCAATCTAGTGCTGTCACACGCCAGCCCACATATGCGACCGAGGGCAGTGCCCGCTCGGCATTTCTGAGCAGAGCACCTGGGACTTGCTCGGAGGCTTTCCCTGGAACTGTGGCAAGGATGATAACGATTCGTTTAAAATCGCTGGCTGAGTTTGGCCCTTCACTCCTTCCATTCTCCTGCACTGTGTCAGCTGCCAGGACACCTGTCAACCCCTTAACAAGTGGCTGTTCACAAATGGTGTCTGACCACACTCAGGGAAAGGTGGGCTCATCGCCGCACTCTGAACCGTCACTGCCTGTCAGAGAAGATGCAGTCTTGGCATTTCTCTGATCACATCCACAGCCATGACACCTGGAAAGGACACGCATCACACTCCAGGGCCCCTTCTGTAGGCCTTTTGTCCCTGAGCCCTGGAGATACGAGACACAGGCCACAGAAAACAAACGCTTGTTTCACTAGCGTCTCTCTAAGGAAAAAGTTTTTGGTGTTTGTACAATTTCTAAAAGCAAACAAAAAAAGCCCTTGGACCACTTTGGGGTTCTCAAATTTTTCTTTATAACGTCAGTCTCTTTCCTTTAATGCCAACCTCATCTTTCTTTTTTAATCATCCTATGTCCCCCCTCCATAAACAACTAGCACTTAATTGCCTTTGGCAATTTTTCTGCTGAGCAGTTGTATGTCATTTTTGCTTTGCTACAGTTATTTCCACGGTAATAAGAAGGAATGTTCCTTTATATCTTTGCCTCTTAATATCACAATATTAGGATCTAAGGGTTTTGCTTGATTTATTTGTTCTGTAAGAATGCATATATTTCCTGTGGAGTTTTCCTGGAGTTAGACTGTGGTGAGCATTACACCACGCCTTGTCTCTGCTCATCATTCATAAAACACCAGTTTTAAACATTTTTTCCCCTGTTAAGAATCCAAGTTTATTTACTCCTTAACACAGAAGAAAAAAATCCTGCATAAAACACTAGTGAACAGAACACAGCAATATAGAAAAATAATGATAGAACCCAGTGAGACGAGGATTGCCCCAGGAACCTGTGGGTCACCTAACATTAGCAAATCTATTAATGTATTTGTTATAATTTTGATCAAAATCTCAATAGATCTTTCTGAGGGACTTGACAGGTTGATCCATAACTCACTCAGTGGGCCAAGAATGAACAAAACTGTTTTTAGGGAAAAGAATTAATGAGGATTCTTTTATAGATATTGACTTACTATGAGGCTATAGTAATTTAAGCAATGCAATATTGGCTCAGGGATTCCAGGCATATATGGGAGCTGATAGATGATAGAGTAGGTATTACAAATTAAATAGTGAAAAAAACATACTACTCAATAAATGGTGCTAAAAAATGTTGGTAATCCACATAGTGAGACATAAAATATCTTTAACTCATGCTTTAAAATGAGTGTTCTAAACATAAGAAGCAAATCTATAAAATTTTGAAAAATATCTCAGTGACTTTAAGATAAAAATTAGTTGGCTAAGGACACAAAAGCCACAGCTATCAGAGAAATTATTAATCTGACTGCATTAAATTACAAACTTTATTACAAAAGTTACAGCAGAGTACAAAAGGCAAGTCACAAGACTGCAAGAAGGTATTAATAATACATATACCAAATAAAAATTCATGAAAAAAGACAAACAATCCAAGAGAAAAATGTATAATTAATAAGAACTGGAAAATCATATTAGACAACATCTAAATGGCCAGTGAATGTATAAAACAATGATTAACTTCACTAATAATCAGAGAAAGTCTATTCATTGAAAATGTCATGCAGCTGTTAAAATGAATAAAAGTGGCAAAAGAAAATATAATTCATATTCATCAGAGTAGCAAAATATTAAAATGCCTAATAAACCTTGTGACTGGCGAGTGGTAAAGTAGGACATTTTTGCAGAGGCACAACTTCATAAGGTCACGCTCAGACTGTTTTTGAGTATGAGACACCACTAGCATCCCACTCAGGTATGTTACATGGTATATCAAGTCACAAGGTTAGGAGCATTCCATGGTATCATAGAAGTGATACATCTGGGATTGGGCTTGAGGAGGCCTAGAAGGCAAAAACAAATCACATGATCAACTGGCTCAGACAGTTGGGCCATCTATTTCAGGTGCAGCGCCTTCCATCAATCCCTATTTGTGACCTCAGAGGGGCTTCCCTTTGGATTTGCCTTCCTCGTGCCCAGGAGCAACACAGAATAGGTACCAAAGCAACAGTGAGTATCTGCCAGCAAATTAAAGAGGTCAGCATTCCCCTAGTCTTCTCTCTGGACTAATAAAACACTCTCTTATTTGGCCACTGACTTTAACTTTTATCCCCGAATAGTCTATTCACACAGCATCCAGAGTGAGACTTTTAACATGCATGAGCGTATATCAAATTGTGTTGTCCTACTCATAAACCTGTAAGGACCAGTGCCCATCACATTCAGAAGAGTCTTTACCACCAGCCAGTACGACCTGTGTCATCTGGTCCATGACTAGCTCCCTGACCTCCTCTACCTCCTGTACTTTTCCTGACCCGTTCTGCCTTCCAGCTAGTCTTTGAACACATTGTTTCCTTTGTCTGGAATCTTATCCCCCACTGCCCCCATCTTTTCATGGCTTGTTCCCTTGTTTGATTTAAAACTCTACTGAAGTATTGCCTTCACATGAAAGTCTGCCCTGCCCATCAACCACATCCTGACCCCTAGCTCTGCTTCAGCCTTCACCACCACCACTTCTGACTTGCAGATTTGTACACCTGTTGTTTAATACCTGTCTCTTCCTCAAGAGAAGATAGCACATTGCTTCAATAGCTGTTACCAGCACCTGGAACAGTGTCTGGACAGTACCTGGGACATGGGAGTGGATCAGTTAACATTTGTTGAATGAATGAATGAACATTGACTGATAGTTTTCATAGTGACATCAGTAGCAAGACTCTATCATCTTTTTCTGTAAGAAGCCCTCCTTCTGCCTGAGTTTTTTATTAAGCACCAAGGGATTGAAAAATCTCTGGTTATATATCGTAATTTTTTGAAATCCCTTTTCTAAAATCACAAAGTTCATGTGTTTTTGTGATTATTAACACAATTCAAAAATATTAATTAATTATCCCTCTCCCATCTCACCCTTGATCCCCACACCTATCTCAGGACACCAAAATTAATAATTGACATATTTCATTCCAGACCTTTCTATATGAAGCTACCAAGATTTAGTAATATTTTAAGCTTGGTAATCTTAGCTGTTATAAAAATGGAATCATACAATATGTATTTACTAAAAATACTTTTCTCACTTAGGAAAAACAAAAAGAAAAAGGAACCTTAGGACAATGACATGAAGAACGTAACAATACTAACATTTCTGTAAATCAATTACAAGGTCCCTCAGTGGCTTGCATCCAGGGAATAAGCACTTCACACATACTGTATTCTTTGCTAGAAATGTTTGCAAATTGAAGCCCCAGCAGCCATCTGTGAGAACAGAAAGCACAGAGCTCAAGACCATGTAGGCAGAGACTGAACCATCAACGTCAAGGTGAATGGTGGACACTGTAGGGGCCTGTGCTCCACAACCCAGCCGACCAGGCTCCCACTTTGCCAGCTGTGGGCGACAGCAGGTCCCCACTGAGAGCCAGTGAGTAGACTCACTGACCAGGCTGCTGCCACAGCTGCCATGGACACCACCTGACTGTGTACTTAACCAGCTCTCCCCTGCCTCTCAGAGTCACAGGCGCTCAGGCCCCCTAACTCAAAGCACAGATGGAAATTGGAGAAATGCATCCACTTGTGGTGGATTTCATGCTCACTTTCTTCAGACTTCACAAAGGTCAGTGTCTTGGCTCCCTTCCCAGACACTTGATTTAACTGGCCTGTGGCAAGGACAAGGTGGCTCAGATATACTATAAAGACTGTAAATTCTTGATTTTGAGGCATGTCCATGATATTTTCATAAGTAACAAGGAGATTCTGCACTTTCTCAGGACTGAATTCAGAGTTTTGCATATTTCCTCACCGAGCTTTCTAATATAACCACTTCCCCAATTTAAACCTCCAGCCTCAAGACCCAGTAGGGGACTGTGTATAATGGGGCTTCAACCAGTTATACCATAAGCAGCATCTTTCATTGCCCCATTCTTCTCACACTTTATTAGTGGAGAAATGGAGAACATGTGTAAGGGTATAATACAGAGGCGTGTGAGGATTTGTGAATCAGGGCACACCGAGTTTTAAGTTTCATGGACCTTAGACCACATTGCTCGGTAAGTGCAAGATGCCTCTGCCTAGTCTAATATTTGACAGAAAACTTCTGGTGTGTATACGCCTCATCTTTCTCAGCCTAGACTCTTTGAGCACACAGGTGTCCCTTGAAGAGCTCTGTATGGCTGAGGTAAATGTCAAACTGTATTTGCATAGGTTTATGAAACTTGGATTATATTGAAAAAGTCATATTTCAAAAAATCCAATCAAGACCATTCTGTGATTTCCATCAGGACTGCTTTACCAGCTCTGAGCCAGGCTGGCACAGTATCTACCAATCAGGGGCCAATTAATTACACCAATGTAATTCATTAATTAGGTTGTGACAGACATTAAGAAGGTATTTTTTACCATTTAAAAATGTGGTAGTGACCAATAGTTTTTATTAACAAAATTGGTCTATGACTTTCAGATAAGTGAAATAAACAAAAGAGGTCACAGAGCTAGAAGTGTAAAGTACGATCCCATTTTTATAAAATTTTACTTCTATATCTGTGTGTGAGTGGTAGTGTATTATATATACATAGAGAGACATCAGGAAAGATGTCCCCAAAACTCACTTATTCATCAACAAATACTTTCAATACCAGACATTGTTCTAGGTACAACAGATAATAGCAGAGGAGCAAGCAAACCAAAATGTCTTCATGGAGTTCAACTCCACAATAACAAGAAAACAAATAACAGCAGTCCATGTATAATATTTCAGATAGGGGTGGGTAGGTGCCTTGGTGAAAACTAAAGCCCAGTGTACAGGCTGCTGCTTTGCTGTTACCTTGACTAAGGCTAGAAACTACACTTCCCAGAAATCCCTTCTCTCTAGGGCTTCTGTTTAGAGTCAACCAAAAAAAGAACATGTGTAATGTTTAGAAAGAAGAAATGAAGCAGTGGCCAATACTTTCCAAAGCCCGCAGCTGTCACAGAGGGTGACAGGCAGATGTATATGTGCCTGGTGGGCCTCTGCCCTCAGCTCACCTCCCCACTACAGACTCTGCTGACCCATAGCAGCCACAAGCCAGCCCCCAGCACCTGACTACATTTCTCCGAGCATTTACTACCCACCCACTTCGATGACCATTTCACAGCATTCCCTCTTCCCTCCAACCTTTACTTCTCCTGCCTCCCTACTTCCTCACTTCCTATTTCACTGAGAAATGAAGAGAACTTCCACACGATTCTGCATTTACTAACAAGAGATCATGTGCACCCGTGTGTTCTGCCTTCCCTCTATGGCAGATACTGGCTAGAAGCTCATTAGTTCTCTTTCCTTTCTGAAACATGAGAGTACATTTTCCAGCCTTCCTTGTCCTTGGGTTAGAGCAGGAATAGTTGCCAAATGTAGGTGAAAGGAATACAAGCTATGTCCACACCCAGTCCTTAAATTCTCCCTTGAGCTTTTGGCTCATACTCTCTATCCCACCTACATGGCTGGAAGTGAAGGGTTCCAGTGTGACAGAGCTACACCAGGAAGGAGCACCAGGTCTAGGATCACCGCTTAGAGGGGCACTGCGTGGGACAGAAGCCTGATCTGCACTGGACTGTTGATATGAGGGGGAAATGAACTGCTGGTTATTTAATAGCATCTAATAAGCAGAACCCTAACTGGTATACCTGCTGTCTCCCACCTAAAGCAAGCTCCTCCAACTGCATACTAGATCCCATCTCCTCCCACCTACTCACAGGCAAAGCTCCAAAGATTGCCCCCTTCTCTCTCTCTCTTGCATCTTCATTTCTCCCTCTGTCCTGGACCACTCCCAACATATAAACACGCTGTAGTATCTACTGTCTCTAAAAATGGCAAACAGTGCTTTTATCTGGTTGATGTGACATTTAAAAGACATTTTTACTTTTTACCATCTCCCCTCTGTACTGCTTAATGGATTTTTTTACAAAAAAATTACTTTTTTTTGTAAAAAAGAAGCTCTACTGGAACATGATATCACCATATTAACAAGGATTTCCTCTTCCTTTCCCATGCAAGGCATTCCCTGGGGCGCCTTCATTCATTCATCAGCCAAGAGCCTGAATCCCAGAACTTTCTTACTGCAGAGCCTCCCCACCCAGCTTTCATGCAGAACACCAGGAAATGGAAAAAAGACACAAGCTAGCACTTCCCTTCGGTGGTTAGTTTTCCCAACTCACAGAGTAAAGCAAGCGACACTGATCACCACTGGTTCTTCCTTCCCTAACCCAGGGCCAGCTCTCTTCACCTGCTGCCCATGTGCATGACATCCATACATATACATGATTTCAAGTAATATAAATATTATTAGTTTCAAATAAATTCTATTTCATTTCACCCAGATCAATGAATTCTCTCTCTCTTAGGTTTACAGCCTAATACTGACACATCTAGCTCGGGGGTTGGGGGTTGGTGGGCGGGGAAGTACTTCTTATTTCACAGGCTTCACTTGAAAAACCTAAAGAAGAAGTGTTTTCTGAACAGAAACAAATTGGTTTATTCATATTTCCATTTCAGTAATGGACATCAGCCGCCATGGTATGCACACTTAATTCACAAAAGCACTTCTCTGGAGAGATTTTTAAAGTGCCTGCCAGACCTGAAATTAAGCTTTTCTGCTGCATTTGGACAGAAATTGGGGCTTCTACAGTGTCTCTAAATGTTTCACTGTAGGCTGAGTAGGGCCCAAGGTACAGCGTGGATTGACTGGTTACTGCAGGAATTCTGAGAAATGTCAGTCTGTTCCCCAGCCCTACTTGTTATTCATCTAGAAGTCTATTTACTGTCAGTCTTCAGGGGACAGAAGTGCTTTTGGACCAAACAAGTCAGACAGCACGCTGCTGCCCTGAAGGATCCTGCTGTCAGCAGCAACTCTGGGCCCCGCCAAATGTCACCAGCTAGGGAAACAAAACAAGAACCTGGAGAGCAGAAGTGGCAGCAGCCTCTATCGGAATGACATTCTTTTTCATAAGATTATTACCTAAAACATCAGGTTTCAAAAAGAGAGAGAAAAGCCTATATAGTAATCACTCTTCAATGTTTATCTACCACCTGCATTTGATCCCCTTTAATTGAAACTCAGAAAAGAGAGTTTAATTAGAATCATGGACTCTTCTCCACTATACTTTTGGGAGCACAAAATTGTATCTTCACCACATGCATCAAAGCTCGTGTCCAGCAGAGCCGGTTATTCCAAACGCAGGGGCAGACACATTCTCATGTAAAACACCAGAGGAAAATGCCTGAAGGTCTCCAGTTTCCTTATTAAAGAAAGTTAATCACTTCCAATTCAGTCAGTCAACAGGTATGAATTGAACACCTGCCACGTGTCTAACGTGAGGATTTAGAAGAAACAAAGCTTTGAGTTGGATTTGAATCAGAAACAGTGGGGGGACATCTTTATTCTAATACCAGCAGCTGCAGGAAGGAAAGCAAGCAGCACTGATTCCTCTCCTCCCAGAGTTTTATGGAATATCATTATATTTTAGAACAAAGAAGAAAAAGAGAAAAAAGCTAGAGAGGCAGGTCATTTACAGCTTATGTGTAATAGGGCATCTATGTTTCATGAAATTATACTACTCCTTATAATAAATACCTATTATTCCAAGTACATATAATATGTTCTATAAACTTTTGGATTTAAGACAAGCCTGGGGGCTATGAGGGCTACACTCTCCAGTTCAAACAGGACTTGTTGCTGTAATAAAACAATGTAACCATAAGAGTCTTTACTACTTTGCACTGAATGTCAGGAAAACACGACAGAACAAGTCTCTAATTTGTGATGAGATAAATTTTACCTTATCTAACACCCCTTCAGCCTAATTAATCAATTATATGAATCTTCAACCTTCACCTTCCTTATCAGCACATAGAAAGGTAATTTAAAGAGCACAGCACCTGAAGACACGGAGTGACGTAGCCCAAGGTGATGGCTTCCTTTGCAAACCCGGATACCCGTACCAATGATTGGCTTCTACTCAGGACTACGTAGGAAAAAACTTACATACAATTTTATTTGACAGTTCTCTCAAACGCAAGACACACTTTCTGATTCCACAGATTCTGGTACTATACCCTGAACAATATGGAAGTTTGGGACATACTGCCTAACTTCAAGGAGCTCTGAGGACTACCATATCCAAGACAAAGAGAAGTCAAGTAAGGATTTAACTTTGTGGCCACAAAAAAAACAGGAAGTTAGAGTTGGGGGTCCCAGGGTGACTGGAAGAGGTGAAGGGGGGATGTAAGCTAAGTGTTCTTTCTCTTGGTGGCTTTAATTTGGTTTGCTGGCTTCTGTCACATATGTCCAGGTGAACTTGTTCACTGACCTATCCCCTTTTTGGTAACTTCTTTATGAGAACAGAGGCACTGACAGTCCTAAATACAGTTCAAGGGGCCTTTTATCCTTTAAGATCCATCTCTTTGATGGAAGCTTCCTTCTCTCTGCTATTGCCTCTGAATCCCTATTATTCTGGGCACAACAACTTTGGATTGTATTAGAAATTATATAACAAAGAGTGGCAGACATGTTCTCCAAGGTCTTCGTCTGGGGGTCTGGATGGACCCCCAGAACCTCCACCCAGTAGCCATCTATAAAGGAGGTGCCCAGTCTGATGATCTGCAGGGAGTCTGTGACAGGAGAACTTGTGCCTTCCCTGACTCAGACCACCTCTTCGATGATGGAGGGGCAATGAAGGACCATCCAGGGAGCAGCCAGAACAGTGTGTGAAGACTGGAGGTCTCTCTCCATGGAGTTCCCCAGAGGATACTATCCCAGCACCCATCTTTACAGCACACCCGCAGGGAAGCTCACGCCCTGCCACCACCACCAACACATAGACACCAGTCCCTTCTGCCTGGACATCCTGGAGGACAAGTGGTCAGCCCTGTGATACCAGGACCACCCTGCTCTCTGTGCAGGGCCTGCTGGGAGAACCCAACATCTCTAGCCCTCTGAACACACATATCATTGAATTCTGGAAACACCCACACCCTTTAAGAATCTGCAAGGAACATTAGAGCAGGTCTCCTTCCAAGAGCCCCAACCCGGCTGTCCAGCCTGTCTCCCTGCATTGTCCTTATTTTTGCCTCAGATGGTCTGTGCTTTCTTTGATTTTTGTACAGAATGTTAAGTCTCCAGTTGAGCCCTTGTAATGAATGGATTAAATAAATACATATGAGGGCTTTTTTATAAAAAAATATACAGTAAAGTATACATATTAAAAACATAGTGATTTGAGAGACTTCCGCCAAGATGGAGGCATAGGTGGAGACACAGTGCTTCCTCACACAATCAAGTTTAGAGACAACTTAATAACAGCAACAGAAAACACAGCCAGAACACAGAAAATTGAACTTTTCAGAAGTCTGATAACAACAAATTCTTCATCCTTGCTCCGGCCCGCGGAGCAATCAACTGGGGCTCGACCACCTACCTAGAACAAATGAGTTGGGGGGACAAGAGGCGCGAAGAATGGCAGCAAGACAAAGGATTCTGATCAAGCTGCAAACTTTATTTTTCCGAACTGGGTATATATAGGGGGGGAGGGAGAGGAAGGAGATTAGGTTGCTTGCTATTGGCTAGCTTGAGACAAAGAAGGGCCCGCTTATTGATTACTTGGGTGCAACTGGTACTCGTGGACACCTCATGTGCCTGTAGCCGATTGGCTTGGGGAGCGCATGCACACCTCATGTACCTGTAGCCGATTGGCTTTGTGGAGCGCACAGGTTCCTGTAATCAATGCAATGTTTTTAGCTAGAAGCCAGGTGTAAGGTTCCCAACATCTGCTCCCCTTTTTATTACTTTGAGGGCGAGGAGAATGTAGATAGGGTAGACTTTAACCGGCTGGGGGGAGGCAGAGGCCTGACTCCTCCTGGGCTCATTCTGAGCTCTAGGGTACCTTTTGGGAGGAGAGGAGTTGGGTACCAACCTCTTTGCAAGTCAGCTTACCTCTCAGGAGACTCGAAGTGGCCGTATGTACAGGCCTCTCCTTGCAGTGCTTTGCCTTGCACCCAGCGGTGTCTATCACAGCTACTTGGCTGTGAAGCATACCTTCGAGGGTTATGCTGCTCCCGCAGGAGGGGAACCTGGCAGGAATCGTGGGCTAGCACCCCAGCGGCTGCACGGCTCAGAGTCCGCTCCATGTTTCAGCATTTCTAATTGTTGATAGTGCACTTGAATAGGCCTTCCTAGTACACTGTTAAGTTGGTCTTTGGCTAAGTTGGTTACACGTCTAAGAATCCAGGGGGCAAAAGAGAGGATGAGGGTGATAGAAACTAAAGGTCCTAAGAGGGGAAGGGGGTAGGGGAGAATTCCGTTGAGTCCACCCCAAAGGGGGTGTTCGGAAAGTTCTTTTTTTCTTTTTTCTAAGTCTTCTTGTAACTGTTTTATCTTGTCTCGGACGATGCCTGGTTTGTTGGCATAGAAGCAGCAGTGTTCCTGTAAAGCCAAACAGATACCTCCCTGTTCTGCAGTAAGTAAATCTAGACCTCGTCTGTTTTGAAGGACAGCTTCTGCTAGGGGAGTCTACTTGGTCTTGGATGTCACTAATGGTACTGGACAGAGCCTGGACATCATCAATTAGTTGTTTAGAGAGCTTTGTGTATGAATGGACTGCGACTCCCAATCCTGCAGTCCCTGTGGCAACTGCTCCAGAGACGCCTAATCCAACTAATAAGGGTATGAATGTTAATGCCTTTTTTGTCGCCCCGCAATATGGTCTAAGCTGGGAATGGGGACAGGCTCGTCTCCGGGGAGAACATCTATATCTGGTAGTAAGGTAGCCAAGACACATAGCCCGGTCCAGTTAGCGGGCAAGGCTGAAAAGGCTAGGTTGTTTCCACAAAACGAATATTTGTCCATGACCTGGGCAAAGGGGGTTACTATAATTGGTTATGCTGCTACAACTAGTAAATTTTATAAAGCCGACGGGAATGTCAAAGCTATTATTTTGAGCTATGCCTTGTAAGCACTGGGAGGGTGGGAATATTGTAGGTTGGACTCTAAAAGGTAAACTAGGGTTACATTGTAGCTGTGATTCATTAAGGGTGGATATATTGACAGGAATAGCTAAAGGCATGGGGGTGCCTAGGCTCATACATAACCAGCAATCCTTGGCTAGGTGAGGGTTAGATATGTTAAGAGCTTGAAGTGTGGCTATTAAAATGACAGCAGTCTGGGTATCTAGGTCTACTCCCCGCGGTTTGGGGAAAGCTAGTAATTCAGTGGGGGGTGGATATGGTTAAATCAGTGAATTCTTTAGCCACGGCCTTGATTTCTCGAATGAGAATTAAGGCTTCTTGAATGGAGGTTTTTTGGAGAAGGGGTTTTTGGTGGATTGTTGGTGGCTCGGGGTTGTTTAGAATGGGGGCTACAATACGGGTGGCTGCGGGCGGTAGGTTTGAGGGTGCATAGGGGGGCGGCCGAAAAGCTGGGAGATCTTTAAGTAAGGGGGCAGAAGAGAGAGGAGGCCAGTCAAGGTTATTGTAAGAAGCTGCCTCTTTTTCGAGTTCGGCCTCTTCTGCTGGGTTTAATTGGTCGACATGGTTATTTGAGGAATTACGGGGAAGGGTTAGGGGTTTTTTTAATCTCTTCCTCTATGTTAATAGAAATTGAGGGGCAAATTGAGGGGGCCCTCGAAGGGGGGCCGAGATTGATTTTTTAAAATTTCTTGTCCCTCTTTACAGAGATTTTGGGCTGAAGGGGCCCTCGAGGGGGGACCAGGATTGAATTTTTAGAACTTCTTGTCCCTCTTTACAGAGGCTCTGGACATCCGGAGAATGCCCATGAGTGACTAAGATTTCTTTAATAAGATTAAAATAACTGAAGGCGGTGATAGGGACGGTCTCAGGGCCAGAGATTCGATAATAGTCATTAAGGCAATCTCCGACCCGGTTCCAACACTGCGGGTCAATCGTCCCCTCTTGGGGGAACCAGGGGCACATTTTGAATATAAAGTCAAAAAATAAAACTAAATCCTTTTTCTTAACTCGAGTTCCTCGCACCTTGAGAGTTTGCTTTAATCTACTTATAAAAATATCACTTTGTGAACATGCTTGTCCCATGATTGGGGGCCTTACCTGGCCGAGTTCGCCGTCGAGGGGAGGGGCTCCTGGACCTGTCTCGCGGTGAGTAGTCGCGGCGATCCAATCTGTGCGGGGAAGTCACTGGCGGGGACGGCGCTTTGTTCCGGCGGCTATCGGGCCTCCACGTTGGGCGCCACTTGCTCCGGCCCGCGGAGCAATCAACTGGGGCTCGACCACCTACCTAGAACAAATGAGTTGGGGGGACAAGAGGCGCGAAGAATGGCAGCAAGACAAAGGATTCTGATCAAGCTGCAAACTTTATTTTTCCGAACTGGGTATATATATGGGGGGGAGGGAGAGGAAGGAGATTAGGTTGCTTGCTATTGGCTAGCTTGAGACAAAGAAGGGCCCGCTTATTGATTACTTGGGTGCAACTGGTACTCGTGGACACCTCATGTGCCTGTAGCCGATTGGCTTGGGGAGCGCATGCACACCTCATGTACCTGTAGCCGATTGGCTTTGTGGAGCGCACAGGTTCCTGTAATCAATGCAATGTTTTTAGCTAGAAGCCAGGTGTAAGGTTCCCAACACATCCTGACCAGTAAGAGGGGTGAAACCAGCAGCTGGAGGAGCAGGGTTGCACAGGAAAACTCCGTCAGATGGACTCAGGTGCGCAGAATCCAGGCGCAGGGTTGGACCTGGTGGGCAACTCAGCAAGCGACCACAGGGAAACAGCAAGGAAGCAGGGCTGCAGGTTGACTGTGGTCTCGCATCCGTGTGTGGATAGACAAGCGAGGGAGTGGGCGATTGGATGGGACCCAGCAGGCCCCAGTGGCGAGCGGCAGCAGAGGGCTCTGCCATTTCCCCGCTGTGACCCTGCCTCCACATACAGCATCACAACCCAGCGACCTGGGAGTCCAAGGCTCTGCTCCTCGCACTTAATGGGCGTGAACAGAACAAAAATGGCTCAAGAAGAACTCAAAGCCCCAGAGCCTATAAATCCAAGCGATGAAGAAATAGCAAAACTCTCAGATGCACAGTTTAAAACACTGGTGATCAGGATCCTCACAGAACTGGTTGATTATAGCCACAAATTAGATATACATATGAAGGAGAAACTAATTGAAATGAATGGAATTGCACAGGAAATCAATAGCGATGAAAAGGAAACTGGGTCTCAAATCAATGGAGTGGACCAGAAGAAAGCAAATAATGGCCAAACAGAAAAGAGTCAAGAAGCAAGAATTCAAAAAAATGAGGAGAGGCTTAGGAACCTCCAGGACATCTTTAAACCTTCCAACATCAGAATTATAGGGGTACCAGAAGGGGGAAAGGCACAGCCACCAGTGGAAAACTTATTTGAACAAATAATAAAGGAGAATTTCCCCAATCTGGCAAAGGAAGTAGACTTCCAGGAAATCCAGGAAGTACAGAGAGTCCCAAAGAGGTTGGACCCAAGAAGAAACACACCAAGGCACATCATCATTACATTAGCCAAGATTCAAATGAAGGAGAGAATCCTAGAAGCAGCAAGAGATAAGGGGACAGTCACCTACAAAGGAGTTCCCATCAGACTGTCAGCAGATTTCTCAAAAGAGACCTTACAGGCAAGAAGGAGCTGGAAAGAGGTATTCCAAGTCATGAAATCTAAAGACCTACAACCAAGATTGCTCTATCCAGCAAAATTTTCATTTAGAATGGAAGGACAGATAAAGTGCTTCTCAGATAAGATCAAATTCAAGGAGTTCATCATCACCGAGCCCTTATTATATGAAATGCTAAAGGGACTTATCTAAGAAAGAGAAGTTAAAAAACATGAACAGTGAAAGGACAACAAACTCACAGTTATTAACAACCACACCTAAAACAAAAGCAAACTAAGAGGACAGCTAGATCAGGAGTAGAACCATAGAAATGAAGATCACATGGAGGGTTAGCATCAGGGGAGTGGGAGGAGGAGAAGGGGGGAGAAGGTACAGAAAATAAGTAGCATAGACAGTAGATAGAAAATAGATGGGGGGGCAACAATAGTATGGGAAATACAGAATCTAAAGAACTTGGGACACATGGTCATAAACTAAAGGGGGGTAATGGGGATGGGGGGTAGGGTGGAGGGGAATGAAGGGGGGAATAGAACAACTGTAATGGCATAATCAATAAAAATAAAAAAAACATAGTGATAAGTTTTAAGCTTACCTCCAAGCTGACAAAAGGAAGAAATGGAGAGGGTACAGAATACTTGATTAATTCACCAAAAAATGGGAAAGAAAGCAAACATGAAGCAAAAAAGAAGGCTTGAGCAAGAAGACACTAAATTGTCATTTACAAAGAATATGGTTGGCTACATAGAAAATTCAAGAGACTCTGGGGAAAAAAAAGAAAATTTAAGAGACTCTGAATACAAGAATATTACATGTTCCATTAGAACTAATTTATTAGAACTAAGAACAGGGTTCGGCAAAGGTGCTAAATTCAAGATCAACTACATTTATACAATACATTCCTATATACCAGCATATTAATAAGAAATGATAAAAGGAAAAAAAACATTATTCACAACAGAATCAAAAAGTTTTAGGGACTTAACCTAACACCACACATGCAAGCCTTTACTGGGAAACTTACAAGTGTCCTGAAGAATATAAAAGAACGGAATAAAAGATGCACACAGTGAACCACAACACCTCGGTGCTCTTTCCCAGAAAAAATCCACCCCTCTTTCCAGAGCTATTCTCTGCAGATACATTCTACGAGACTAGATACTTTAATACCTCTTTGAAAACCTGCCTCCTTGTTTTGACAGGCAATACAATTCTATAACATACCATCATTTGTTGAGTCAGTTCCTCCTGGTGGAAATTTAGGTTATTTCTCGGTTTTTCCTATCTCGTGGAACTCTGCCATGAACACCCTTGTGCACTCAGCTGTGTCCAGCAGTCGTTGCATTTGCAGACCAGATTCCTAGACGTCAAAGTGCTGGGTTGCAGCAGGGGGAGGGGGAGGGATGGCACATTAGATACCACCATTAGGAACAGGCTCTGGGTGTTTTCACCTAGTAATCTCACCCAGCAAGGTAATCAGGACTCTCCCAGGGATTGTGTAGGAGAGACTAGAAAGGGACCCTGACTCTGGAGGACTTCAGATTAAAAAAAAAAAAAGCAGTGGAAACACAAAATAGTTTAAAAGGACAGAGCTGTTTTATAGACTCCATTAGTAAGGAATTAGAGGAAGACAGAAAAACAGATAAGAGTCTAGACCCTCCACATTTTGCTGGAAACCAGGGGTAATATTTATTTATACTTTGTGAGAATCATTATAACTAGTGACTTCTCCACCAGTTATTATTATTATTTTTATCTAAACCTGTCTGCTTCTATGTATTGGGTTGGACAAAGTCTTATGGTTTTTCCCATAAAATAGAAGACACAGTTTTCATCCTCACTAATAGTGTTATTGTTTTGGACATTTTGAGTTTGTCAGTTATCTCCTGTGTGGTATAACACTGATTGTTCTCAATTAATGTCTCAATTTGATTGCTATCAACCTCAACTGGTCTACCTGACCATGAGGCATTGTCCAGTGAGAAATCTCTGGCAAGAAACTTTTGACGTTTGGTCAGTCACAACACCTTCTCCATAACTATAAAATTATTTTCTTGTGCTTCAGTTGTGATTTTACCTTTCTTGAAATAATAAAGCATAATATGCCAAAAATGTAGCTTCTTTTCTCCCATCTTCAATATTAAAATGGCTACGCAAAAATTCACCAATGTTGGTAAGATTTTTTTAATGCATGCTGATATGACAGCTGTCACAACAAAACAATTTAACTCATTGTTAAACACAAGTAGGCCCTACCAGAGTCATCTTATGGAAAAAAACAATGAACCTTTTGACCAACCCAATAGTTACCAGCAGCAAACACTCTTTGGAGGGTTGTGCGTTGAGGTGAGAGGTAGAGGTGAGGCGGGAAGAGAGCTACTCCGCATGCGCCTGATACCAGCCTGCTACCACCGAGGGCAGCCAGTGCGGTCAGAACCCAGGGGCTGGAGGAGGCTGAGCTGCAGGCCTGCAGGAGGGAAGCTATGCCGACAGGGAGCTGCACCGAGCTACTAAGGTCAATCCCTCAATTTCTTCAATCAATATTTATTGAAGACACACTATGTGTCCAACGCTATTTTCTGTGTGGAGGATAGAGCTGTGAAGGAAGCAGACAAAAAAAAAAAAACCTCTAATGGAACTAATACTGTGTTTCAGGGTGCAGAGTGGTGAAAGAAAAAAGTTAACGAGCACATTTTATAATGTTAAATAATCATAAGAGCTTAGAAGAAAAATAGTACCAGAGAAGATGGCAATTTTAGACCGGATGTCCAGGAATGGCCTCACTGAGAAAGTTGTCATTTGAGTAAAGACCAGATGGAAGCAAGTGCATGAACACGTGAGGACCCAGGCGACTAACAAGCCCAGCCGGCAGAGAAAACTAAACGCAAAGGCCCTGACTTGAGAGCCGGGCAGGAGCTGAGGAACCGAGAAGGCGGCAGTGAGGCTGGAGCAGAGGGGGAGGGGAGAACCGCGGATGGAGCCGGGCTGACACTCTCTGCTTCTCTGAATCCCAAACTGTTCTGCACTCCCGTGGGCCCTCCGGGGATCGGTGCTGAGGTTCAGCTGCAGCACTGCTGGCCGGGCTGCGTGACTTCTTTTCATAGAGCAAATGCTCTGCAGCGTTAGCTACAAAGAGACTTCAGGGGTTGAGGCCTGACATTTTGTTTTTATCTTTTAACACTTTTTTATTTTTCAGTTAGCATGAACATAATATATTATATGAGTTTCAAGTATACAACCCAGTGATTAGACATTTGCGTATCATAACCTATGAAGTGATCGCCCTGGTAAGTCTAGTATCCACCCAGCTCCATCCACATACAGAGTTATTGCAATACGTTATTGCAGCATTATTGACCATGTCCCCTAGGCTGTACTATATTCCCCATGACTGTTTCTATAACTGGAAATTTTGTAAAATAAGAGTTTTGACATGTCTTCACTGTTTGGGGCCAACCCAGATGACACTTGGGTGCTTGCACCCTGGTACTTCCTGCCCCTCTGCACTTCAACCTAACCCCAAAGTAAGGGGAAAATTATTTTTCCCTCTACCCTCCTAGATTCTCCCACAGGGCCCTATGAATTGATGGAAGACAGAGAAACAAGAGAAAAGCAAACAAATTTATTAACGTGTGCATTGACCATGCACATGGAAGTACAGCAGAAACGAGTAACCAAAGGGGTGGTTAGAACTTGGGCTTGTTAGTATCTTAACAAAAGAACAATTTATTTGTAGAGAAATGGCAAGACAAGGGAAAGGGCTGCCAGTTTTCAGGGACAGCAAACTGTGAGAAGGCAAATATATAGGCTCATAGAATGCTCATAGAATAAATATTGTTTAGGTAGGTCCATCTTGCTGCCCATAGTTAGTCTTCTTCATGACCATAAGACTTTCCTGAAAAAGGAGATTTATGGCAGTCCTCATCTTCAGAAGTCTTGGATAATGGGAGATCCGGGAAGATATTGTTCTACAGCTGTTGATTTTCATTTGCCCCACCCCCAGTTCAAAATAATCCTAATGCCAAATGGTATATTTTGTGGTAGCATATTCTGGTCCCTATATACTGGCAGAATGGGGACCAGAACCCTACTGCTCTATTACCTCACTTTTATCAGTTCATACTCTTGCCTCTCAGATACAGGTGCTAAGTCCCCTTAACACTGGAATTCTTACTGATTCTGCTACAAGCTTGCAAGGCCTAGTCTGTGGTGATTTATACACTGACATCTTATTAAATGTTCCCTAGCATTTCTGTTCTTTCAACCAGAAGCTTTCTTAAGTCTTTCCCCATGCAAATTTAATTGGCTATTAGACTGAAAGTAACAAGCATGAAGGTGTAGGAAGGTCATTCACAGGAAGGCCAGGTTCCTCCAAAATGCTCCTGGGGGGGAACAAAACTTATCTAAATTATCACTGCCTTTCTCTTACTTCACTAAATTAGAAAAAAGAGGTTTTGGTGTTAGCAAAAGTGCTACCAAAATTTTGGGTGATTTTTAACATCAGGACATAGACATTTGGAAGCGCAGTAGGACTATGGCAGAGGAAAAAGCATCGCATTGTGGGAGCCTGAGCTGGGGTGCACAGCTGGTAGCAGGGAGATGACCTTGGAGCAGCAATGAGAGGGACACAGTGAAGAATCCACGTGTGGTTGCTGTTCTGTGCACAGATCCACAGGGACTTAGTCTGGGCTGCTGTGGGTCCCTGTCAGATTGTTACCGAACAACAAGAGGTCCGAGGGAGGGGCAATACAATATTTGGCCCACCTAGGGATGCCCAAAACTGCTATACAACAGGGGCCCCTCCCAAAAACAAAATACTAAAATCTACTGGGCCCTTCTGTCTGCCGCCAATTGGAAAGACATCTCTAATGCCAGAGATTTGTGAAAAGGAAACAAAATGTTTATTTAATGCTATTCAGGCCTAATGCCTCCACTAAAATACCAAAGTCCTTTAGGGTATACACCTACACCCACACAGCGCTCCCTTCTCCCACTGTCCCAACTCCGGGTACCGTAAATCAGGAAAAGAGCACACGTCTGTGTTGCAGGCTGCTGGCACCGTCAGCTGTGTCACCGTGCAGGCAGGATCTCTCTCTAGTTAATCCAAAATACTGTGGTACCCTCTCATGGTCCACTGGCAAGAGTCCTTTGTACCCAGTTCCAGTCAAAGTCTCTCTTGCTTTCCAGGCCCCGCCGCCAAAGGGGGCACCCCAAAGCCGCGTGGGCCTCTTCTACCAAAGCTGCAGGAGTCCGCACTCTACCAAAAGCATGTGGCTGTCTTCTTTACCTGGCTGCAGGGATCTCCATTCTGGCAAAGCTGCGTGGTTTTTCCCTTTCACCTGGGAAAGAGGGGGTCCGCACCCTGCCAAAACCACGTGGCTCCCTCTTTCACCTCACCAAGAGGGGGGTCCTCACTCTGCTGAAACTGCGTGGCTCTCTCTCATCTGGCCAAGCGGGGACCCTTCATGTTCTGGAGCCAGTCTTTTTCAAGCTCTCACACAGGCCTTCTCACTCAGGAGCGCAGCCCCTAGTTACATCCTCCTGAGTCCCCGCTAGTTCCATCTTCCTGGCTCCAAACTTGGCCACAGCTATTTAACATATCTATGAAACCAGTTAAAGGTTATAGATATGTTAAATAATCATTCCAGAGGTTAGCTGTAAAACTGTTGCTATGCAAAACAGCTCTCAATAGCCTGGCTCCATTCATCCCTTCCCCCTGGGGGGGGGGGGGGCTGTGAGGACATCTTATATGTCTCTCCAATATTTCTATACACTTTGAATTCTGGACACCTTTCTAAATCTTTTTTTTTGGGGGGCCCCCTGGCTACACCCTGTATCAAGATGAGTGTGCCAGGGCAGTGCCTGTTCTGGCCCAACAAGCAGCTAAGCTAACCTCAGATCCCACCGGTACTCCTGTGGTGTGTGTAGAATTAGATAAAGGGAATGTTATGATCCAGAGACATGGTGGCATCAGAGTGTCCGTGCATGAACTGGGCTCGTGGTGTATCCTGTCAGTTCTGCAGCAGCCGTTACAGGGACTCTACCCTACCCTGTGTTAATTACCTTACAGACTACTGCAGTTTCAGTAGTTACGCCGTCCAGTTAATGTGCATTTGTGTACTTTGTATTCATTTTAGAGTAAGCTGCTTTTTGACACTATGAACTAGCTTATCAAAATGTTGGTAAAAAAAGGATTATGTTTTGAAGCAGCAGATTCGGGTCACTTTGTATATAGAATTTTGTTATGTTCAGTAAATCTAGATGAAGGGAACAAAAAACAGACATTTGGGGAAAGAACTTTTTTTCTTCCTGGCTCTTAAGAAATGGAAATTTTCCCATTATTGTACTGAGGGAAGAAAGCTGTTTCAATCAAGTTCTCACAAGTGGTTGGTTGCTAAAACTTTTAATTCATTCACCCAATGCATTTACTGAAACTCACTCAAACAAAATGGCCCAAAGCTAAACTCAACTCCACAATAGAAATGTAAAGTTCTCAACCCAGAATGAAATTTCTAGTGCCCTGCCTAAACTGCTTAGAACGAATCATTCTAAGCTTTCCTAGAATCTAAACTAAGAACCTTTTAACCCAGAAAGTATTCAGAGGGAGATGTTGATCAGAACAGGAAACACTGTGGAGGCCTTTTCTTCTCCTTCCCTCACCTTTCAGGTCTCAGCTTACAAACTAATTGGAAAAGTAATATATAGAATCACACAAGTTTATAAAACATACTAAATAATGACATAAGACAACAATATAACAGATATCACAAGAATAAATATACATCTACCAAATGCATGATACTGTACATTCCTAGGAAGGAGGGATCTTTGTGGGTTGGTACAGTCAAGGAGGGCATCATGGTGGCGGTGTGGGAAGACAAGGTGCTTGCAAGAAGTCCAGGAAGGGCCAGAAAAGTCTCAGGAAAAAATGTCCTTAGATGAATGAGTAAGGCCCCCTCGTTGGGGGCCTAAGGAAATCTTGGGGGAATTTGGGTTATTGCCAAGAATGGGTAAGGCTCTCTATCTTTTAGAGGGTGGAGGCCAGGGTTTCTAATCCTCTGGTGATACCCGGAAAGTGTCACACAAGGTGGAAATGTCCCTCCCAAAACTCTACCAGGACCTCTCAGTTGAGAAACATTGCAGGATCAAGAGGAAATATTCTAGAACTAAGAGTTTGCATTTTAGGCAACAAGCAAGCCATTAAAATGTTTTGGAGCAATCAGGTAAATCCTTCACACCCACCTCCCAAGAAAGTACAAATCATCCCAGAAAAGCTTATGGAAAACTGAAAGATTTTTCCTTAGTGGTACCTCAGTGCTGTATGTATCACCATTTATAGGACTCTAAGGGTTTGAGAAAATAAATGTTCCCTTAAAGCTGTGATTGCCAAGTACTTTTAGCTTGTATCTTTCATTAATATAGTTAATGTAATGTGGTTGTCATGAAATACATAAAATTTAAAAATTAAGAGTAAGACAAAAGTAAATAGACATTTCTAACTTCCTCTTGACAAACTCAGTGTATTCTCTTACCCAGTCGTCCTTGGATATCACTGACCAAAACCATAAGCTTTTCTTGGTCTAAATCAGTTGGGTCACACTTTGGTTCAACTGGTCATTTTAATTTTATTTTAATGAGCAAAGTACAAAAGTGGGAGGTAAAGATGAAGAATAGAAACCAAAAGCAACTTTTACTATCAGTTTAAAACCAGTAAATGAGAAAAGGAGCACTCTGGGCCAAGGACTTGAGGCCCCCACGCCTTGCAGAACCTAGATCTACAAACTGACTTTCTTTTTTAGGCAGGAATGGCAAAGGCCTCCCACAGTCCTAAAGGAGAACTGGGTGGTTTCCCAGCAAGGTAAACATCTGGCCTATGTCCCCCATGGAAATGTGAAGGATTAAGCGCACTGAGGATGTTATAATAGCAAGAAGCAGTACCTGAGACCCTCACTGGGAGGCTGAAGAGATGAGAAGGAGTCTATGATGCCATACAGATTGCCCACCACAAAATAATATGCTGTTGTTTGAATTTCAGATGCTGAGAGTTGAGTTAATCATGCCTTAGTCTCCTGTATTGTTCTTGTTTTTATAAAATCTATGTATTTTTTTATATTGTGAAGATTTATAAACAGAAACCTCATTTATATTGGAGTTGGGTGGGCCTGTAGGGGGAGCTCTCACACCCTACCACTCATCAATTACCCCAAACAAAAAGAGCCCTGCGTCTCCATCTCCAACAGAAGGATGTAGTTCTACTGTACTGCTCCATCAGGAAAAAGATGCATCTTCTCTTTGCCCAGCAACCACTCAGCCAATGAAAGACTGTTACAACTCAGCCAATGAAAAGCCACTATACCCAGTTTCCTCCTTCAGATTTTCTGTTTACAACAGCCACTCTGAGCTCCCCCTTTCCTCTATAAAGTTCCTCTCCTTTGTGCTCTGAACTTCACCTGGTTTTACCATTAGACTGCATGTCCCAAATTACAATTCTTTGTTAGTCCCAAATATACCCATATTACTGGAGAAATATCTAGCTATTTATTTGTTTAAAGGCAACAATATGAAGTCTATTTTACCTAAATGGTATTACTTTGCTACTTTTTGTGCATTAAAGTGCTTTTATAATCCATACCTGTTGCTATCTGAACACCTATTCTATGACTGTAGTGACATGAAGCATCACACGTGTGTGCCCACCACATTCTGCCCATCCAATTCTCCAGCAACAGACTTCCAAACTGCCTCCAGCTCCCCGCTGAAGAAAACCAGAACATGTCACCCCTAAAATGCCTCAGTGACATAAAAATTACTCTCAGATAAAAGCAATTAAGAAGCAACAAACACAGGGAAATGTCCTTTTCTGCCTAAAGGTAAGCTATAAATCCTCTTTTACTGGAGACCAGCCCTTAGCCCAGAGATGTCACAAGAGGAATCTGCAAACAAACCCACCTCCATTAGTTCCCTCCCACACATTTACCTTTGTTGGGGGCTGGGATAAGCCTGAAACAGGCTGATACAATCCGACCTGAAGGTTGCGCCTGAATAACAGGACGCTGCGGTTAGGAGCCATAGAACTCCCCCTCCTGGACATGCGGGTGGCACACCAATCAGTGCCTTGATCACGCGCCCGCCATGCACCCCCCGGCCAATCGCAGGCTAGAGCATGCCTTGAAGCCACCTATCCACTGCACTTCCTCCACTGCCCTCCTCTATATAACTCCCTCCATTTTGAAATAAATTTGCAGCTTGATCAGAATCCTTTGTCTTGCTGCCATTCTTCGCGCCTCCTGTCCCATCCCCCTTCATCCGTTACAGGTACATCAGCGGACCCCGTTGACTGTCTCGCGGGCCGAGGCAACTGGCGCCCAACGTGGGGCCCCGCTGATCGCCTGTGCGGACCGCTGTCCCCTTCGATCGCAGCGTTTCGCCCAGCGTTTCGCCCGGCTCACCGCGGCTACTCGACTGCGCGCCGGCATTCCCAGAGGACCCCCGTTCCCCGACAGCGGCATTTCAAAGGTAAGACGCAGCCATGGGACAGGCATGCTCACAACATGATTTGTTCGTTGCTCAATTAAAAGAGTCTCTCAAGGTGCGCAAGATAAGAGTTCGTAAAAAGATTTGAATTCCTTTTTCACTTTCGTTTTTAAAATCTGCCCATAGTTTCCTCAGGAGGGTAGCATTGACTCCCGCGTCTGGCGCCGTGTAGGCGACTGTCTAAATGACTATTAAAAACCACAATAATCCCCCTGACATACAGCGCCTTTGCAAAGAGGGGCAAGAAATTCTCCGCAGTCACTCTCCGGCCCGCAAAGAAGGGCAAGAAATTCTCCGCAGTCACTCCCCGGCCCCCTCCAAAGCCCCCTCAGTCCACGGCCTTCCCGACGTTCGTGCTGACTCACTTTCGCGACCCCCCTCACAAGCGCCTTCAAACTGTCCTTCTGTCTCCATCCGAATAGATACAGACCCTCAAGTCCGTTCTCTGTACCCTCCCCTTTAGGAGTTCTATTCCTCTGCTCCACCCCCCAATTCCCAGGACCCCGGCGACCAGTTAGACCCCTCTGAACAGGCAGAATTAGAGGACGAGGCCGCTCCCTACAATAATCCTGACTGGCCACCACTCGTGGCGGCAGTCCTTCCGCCATTCAAACCGCCTCCTTATAGTACCTCTCACGCACCCGCCGCCGCCGCCATTTTGCCTTCAGCGCATGGCGCGTCCGCCATTCCGCCCGCGGCGTGCAAGGCACCCCCATGCCTCTAGCTGTCTCCACCAACATATCAGCCCTGAATATCACCGAACAAAACTGCACCCTCAGCATACCCTTTAGAGTTCAGCCTATGCTCTTTGACTCCTCCCCCTTGTATCTATAAAAGTTCACAAAATAATTCTTTTGATATTTCTGTTGGTTTCGCCAGCTTTACCAATTGTAGCCACATGCTTAATTACAGCACATCCCTCTGTCCTGGCCCAGGGCGAGCATTCGTGTGTGGTAATAATCTAGCTTTCACCGCCTTGCCCGCCAATTGGACAGGGCTATGTGCCTTAGCTGCCTTATTACCTGACATAGACATCATCCCAGGAGATGAACCCGTCCCCATCCCTGCTTTTGACCACTTCGCAGGACGACACAAAAGAGCCTTAGCTGTTATTCCCCTGCTTGTTGGTCTAGGAGTCTCTGGAGCAGTAGCTACCGGAACTACAGGATTAGGAGTCGCAATTCACTCCTATACAAAACTTTCCAAACAACTTGTCGATGATGTACAAGCCTTATCAAATACTATTACTGACATTCAAGACCAATTAGATTCCCTAGCAGAAGTAGTCCTGCAGAATAGACGAGGTCTAGACTTACTCACAGCAGAGCAGGGAGGTATCTGTTTAGCTTTACAGGAACGATGCTGCTTTTATGCCAACAAGTCAGGCATCGTACGGGACAAGATCAAGACCCTTCAAGAAGACCTGGAAAAACGGCGAAAAGCTCTGACTGAGAGCCCTTTCCTTACAGCCTTCAACGGACTGCTCCCCTTTCTTCTCCCTCTCCTCGGGCCTTTAATAGCTATCATTCTTTTCCTGACCTTTGCTCCCTGGATTCTCAGGCGCACCACAAACCTCATCCGAGACCAACTTAACTCCCTTCTTGGTAAGCCTATCCAGATACATTATCACCAGCTAGAAATGAATGAACCTGGCACTGACTCGCAGCGTTTTCTCCGAGGATGTCCTTGCGCATAAACTCCCTTTTACACCCCCACCTCCTACGGGAACAGTATAACTCTTGGCATTATACTTTACATATGAATGTAATGGATACCGCTAGGTGCAGAGCAAAGCATCGCAAGGAGAAGCTACCCCCGAAGGTAGCCCTGCCATGTCTCCTGAGAGGCAAGTCGGCTTGCATAGAGGTCAGCGCCCCAACCCTCTCCTCCGAAAAGGGTGCTTCAGAGCTCGGGACGAGCTCAGGAGGAGCCAGACCTCTGCCTCCCCTAGCCGGTTAATGTCCACTCCTCACCTTAAAAATAAAAATAAGGGAGGAGATGTTGGGGGCTGGGATAAGCCTGAAACAGGCTGATACAATCCGACCTGAAGGTTGCGCCTGAATAACAGGATGCTGCGGTTAGGAGCCATAGAACTCCCCCTCCTGGACATGCGGGTGGCACACCAATCAGTGCCTTGATCACGCGCCCGCCATGCACCCCCCCGGCCAATCGCAGGCTAGAGCACGCCTTGAAGCCACCTATCCACCGCACTTCCTCCACTGCCCTCTATATAACTCCCTCCATTTTGAAATAAATTTGCAGCTTGATCAGAATCCTTTGTCTTGCTGCCATTCTTCGCGCCTCCTGTCCCATCCCCCTTCATCCGTTACAGGTACATCGGCGGACCCCGTTGACTGTCTCGCGGGCCGAGGCATACCTTCCCACAATTTGCCAAGGCTACAAAGCTAAAACTTTGTTCCCTTGTCCTGTCATCACTCTGCAAATGTATTATTCTTTGTTAAATATGCTTTAGAAACTAAAATTTTAAGCCACTGCATTGAGTTACTTTTCATTAAAATTTCCTGTGTGATGTGTACTACATATGTTAGTGAACTGTTTGTTTTTCTCTTGTGAATCTGTCTCTTTGTTAAAGAATCCCAGCTGAAACCCGAGAGGGATAGAGGTCAAGTTTGGCCTCCCCTACAACATCATCTCCTGCAACACAGAAATGAATGCCCGCCACACAGCCCCTCGTCATCGTAATTAAGAGTGGAGTTCCTGGGTCAGAGGGTAAAATAGCATGTGTCTCAACTGTAGCTGGAGATGAGGAGTGATATTTTAGTAATTATGGGCAAGCTATGAAAAGTGATCAGTTGTTTAAAAACTTCACATTGGCAAGTCCAGAAAAATAGAGAACATGCAGCCATTTGGGGTGTGTAAAGAGTGAAGAAAAGAAAATAAGAACAAGTGGGAAAAACACTGTTAAGATGAAACAAAGAGGAAGAAGATAATCCAAGGCGCTGAAAAGGGGACAGGAGTAACAGGGAACAGCATCATATACAAAATGTCTCTTAAAACCAGCATTCCCCTTAGGCTGAGAAAAGAAGCTCACCCATGCTGAGCCCTGTGCTTGCTCTCCTCAGTCTTTCTCTCCTCCGCCCACATTCCTGCTCACAGAGACAGGGGTCAAGGTGTTGTACCCGCTGCAGGCTGTGCTTCCCCTGCCAGACAAGGCTTGAGGTACAGGAACTCTGGATCCGTGACCCAGTGGTCCTAATTCCAGCTCCAGGTCCTGCTCGGGCCTCTCCCCTGCCTGGTCTAGTGTTTCTAGAGGCCACCAGTCAGTATAGCCCTTGGCCCAAGGAACAGGCAAGGACAGCTATTGCTTTCTGTGTGGATAGAGCTGGCTGGTGTATTCATATACTTCCACATGAGAGCCTGTCTTAGGACAGAGCCAGAGATGGAAAGATAAGAAGGACAGGCTATGTTAGTGCCTGGAAGGACAGGATGTTAGAGCCTGGCCTTCCAGCTTCAGGTTCTTTAGAGAAACTTAAAAGGGAAATGCTAGTGGGGAGTGGAGGTGTTGATGGTAATTTGCAGCAAGAGGTCACTTGAATAAGACTAGGGAGGGGAAGAAAAATCTTGAAGTAGCTGATAGTAGGGCAAGAGTGGAGGTGACAGAGGAGCAAACAGCCCATCCTTAGGAGGGATAAAGGGGTCTCTCCTGCATAAAGAGGAAGAGAAAGTCAGAGAGGATATAGAAGTGAGAATGGGTTGCCCTGCAAGTCAACTTGAGAAATCCCTTCCCCTCTTTCCTCCTGCCACAGCCCAGTAGCCATTGCCAACAAACCTCTCCGAAGGATCACTGTCTTGGCAAACACAAAATTAATTTGGACTTGTACTATCCACAGTTATTTGTTATGAACTCTTGCTTTATACATAGTTTTGAACTGTTCACTGAGGGTATATTTTCCATTCTAGAAACATATAACATGTATGTATATGTGTTGTGCTTGTTGTTTTATAACTTTTAAGGATTTAGACATATTGTACATAGGTCCCCATTTACACTCTTGCCTGGACCCTATAAATGTAAAATGATAATGGCCTGTCATTCTCAGCTGTGAAAAGTCAACTGCCAGTCCATGATCATCCATGATGAGCCAGGAACTAGGTTTTACTTATACCATTTTATTTAAACCTCCTAGTAATTTTATGAGATTGAGCAGACACCTGAACAAACTGAAAACCAAAGAAGTTAAAATGCTTGGCCAAGATCACATAGCAAATAGACAGGACCTGGAACTCCAACAAAATTCTTTCCAACCACAGAGCATTATCTTTCCACTAGATTAGGCCTCACTTTAACCCAGTGTTGAGACGTGGACACATGGCAATTTACTTGCTTTTTGATTTTATTTTCATTTAGAATGGGACAAATGAACTAACAACTATATCCGAATCCAAACAGAGTGTCTCCTTAGAGAGACCCAGACTCCACAAGCTTGTTTCTCCCAGTCTCCCCATTACATCAGTGAGCTGCCTCTGAAGGTTCCCAAGGTGCTCCTTTGGAAACACGGTTGGCTTCTGGGAAGACCAGCAGGTATTCATCCAATGCAACAAGTCAGGCAAGGAACTGTTCCCAACTAAGATAAAATGAAAGAAAGGAAACTACTGGAATGGGGGGTATGCTCTGAAGTCTCTGGTATGTGTGTGTGTGTGCCTGTGTGTGTGTGTGCATGTGTGTGTCTAGAGAGGGAGAGGGAGACTGTTCAAAAATAACCTGCAATACCCAAGTGTATGACTTATATTTTTGCACAAATCACTGACCAATTCCTTCTGCTGCTAAATATCAGGGCCCTTTTACGAGCTTTAGTCTTCATATTTAAACATTACCTTCTATTTCTAGATCCACTGAAAATGTAGCTATCACAGAAATGAACACATTTCCCCATTATTTTTATTATCTTTCAAAATCACATATCTGAGCATGTTACTTCCTTACTTTAAAATGCTTCAGTGGCTCCAACTGCCTATTAGTTCAAATCTCAGTTCTTCAGCATGACATTCAAGGCCTTTTAATACCTGAACCAAGCCAATTATTTCAACTGCAGTGCTCGCCATTCCCTGCATTTTCTTTGCTTTTAAAAATATGGCAGAACTTTTAAAACATGCCATTCCTCAAGCAGGCCTTACCATCTCCTACCAGGGGCTGATGCTGAGCCCCCTGCTTCTTTACTATGCCTATTTAAATTGTACATATTCTCTAAGATCCATTACAGAATAACCTTTACTGAAAGCCTACCCAGCTATATCCTGGACAAATGATTACCAACATTTTATAACACAGACATTATTAAAACTAAAAATATGAGTCCCAATATAGGATTGTCCATTTTTACTTCCCCAAGAAAGACCACACAAATATACGCCTACCATAATACATAGACTAAGTTAGATCCAAAAAGGGAAGAATAGTACCTCGAATACATGACAGCTTTTCAACTTCATGATTTGGTTTCATAAAAATTTCACCTATTTGGTTGTTCTTAACCTTCTCATTTTGCCATAGCAAAACAAAGCAAAACATAGCCATGGACTTGCCTTTGGGAACCACTGTGCTAGACAACAGATGGAAATAACTGTCCCATCGATTGTCTTCTATCACTTTGTATAGGTTTGTTACATTGAGTTTTAATTATTTTACTCGATCTCTTCTACCCTCTTCTCACTGAATTTAAAAATTTTGAATATAGAGAGGATGATGATGATGATGATGCTCTATATTGCAAGCATCTGGTACATCCTGGGCATGCAATAAGTTTTTAATACAAATTAATTCTAAATTAATTTTAATATAAGTGAATGTGCATGTGAAAGGAATATCAAGACAAACTGGTCCCAGGCAAAAAATTGAGTAAATAAAATAAAAAATTGTCCTTACCATTATATAACAGAGCACAGTTCCACTTCTGTATGTTTTTCATCATTGGTTTCTGCACAATTAAATGTCATCTGTCGAGGTCCTTCTTATACAAGGCTCTGCTGGTCACAGCATGTTAGACAAAGTTCCTTTCCTCCAGGTTATAATCATCCTCTCTTTCATTATCATCCTTTAAAAGTACCCTCATCCTCAGCCTGTAGCCTTCCAGGGACTTTTACAAAATGAGAATTTCATCTTCTCTACAAGGTAATTAGTTAGAATGCTTTCGGTGACAAATAATATAGCCTAACTCAAAGTAGATTAAGCAAAAGGTAATTTATTAGCTCATGTAACCAAAAAGTCACTTGGGCAAAGCTTACTTCAGCAGTCCCCTTACATCACCTTGGACCTGATCTCTTCCTCTCTTGCCTCTCCGCCTGCGGCACGGTTTTCTTTCTGTAGGGATGGCCGCATCTGTGGTCCTGAGACAGACGGCTACCAGCAGCTCCACAGGCTACGTGCTTCTTCCTCATCTTGCAGAAAATATCTTGCAGAAAACGAAGTATAATCATTCCTACATTCCCACAAATTCAACCTGGTCATAATAGTTTAGGTTACCTGCCCACAAACAAACCAAGGCCACCGGAATGTAATTTACTGATTGGCTGCAATATCTGGTTCTAGCCGTGAAGCTAGAGACAGGGCCAGCTTTCCATGAAACACACAAATTTCCATATGGAAATCTGGGTTTGGTGGAAGAAAAAAAGAAACAATAGGATTGGCAGCAAATGTCCGCTATAGTATGTACATGTGATCATTTTCTAAAGATACAGGTATCCTCAAAAACCTTAGGACTTTAAAAATATACTTATAAATGTTTGAAAAACCTTTTTTTCAAAAGAAAACAATGCCCTCCGAAAACTCTTATCCCACCCCCACATAAAGCAGCCACATTAATTTCTTTCTTTAACAAAGTGGAATTTAAAGATCTCATTTAGAAAAAGATGGATGATGATAAAGAAACTGCTCCAGGAGCTGACCCAGAAAGTAATGATTAATTCCATTCTTTCAGGCTATACTGTCTGATGTACGAGAGGCCATCATCTTTCTTCCAGCTTCTAAAGAGGTCAAGAGAGTCTTTGCTTGTGGCAGTGAGATATGAATGGAAGGTTAGTCACTTGATCCTTCCACAGAAGCAATAACTCACAGCCTCAAAGGCAAGCTCTCCAAAGGAGCACATTTGAGGGACTGCATCAGACCAATCACTCAGCTAAAAAGGGCAGATTCTTAGAAGCTGTTTCAGTGGAAGCCTGCTTTTACATAAAGAATTCAGATTGGCTTTCCATCTAGACTAAATTTCCTTGTGGATCCTTCAGATAGATGCTTGTGATCTAAGAAATGACTAACATTGATAATCTTAAAGGGATAGCAAAATTCAAATTTTATTTGTCATGCAATTTTTGGTTAATTGAGATTTCCATTCCAGTTAGATTTTTAATTACCCTTGAAATAAACTGTCATAGAAGTAACCCCAATGAATTATGTCTTCCTGTATCTATAACTATTGGGTATTTCTCTCTCTTTCTCTTTCTCTTTCTCTTTCTCTTTCTCTTTCTCTTTCTCTTTCTCTTTCTCTTTCTCTCCTTCTCTGTCTCCCTCTCTTTTCTTGGAGCTTGGCCATGTGGCTTGCTTTGGCCAATGAAATATTAGCAAACATAATACAACAAAGTCCTAAAAGTGCTTATTTATTGGGAACTCTTCCACCACTGTGAAAAAACCCAAACAGCTCCTTGGAAGATATGAAAACATGCAGAGTGAGGTCTCCACTGTTCCATCCCAACTACCCGCAGACATCCCCACCAAAGCTCAAATGCAAGTGTGAGCCCTCTCGCCTTGTGGAGCAGAAATGCATTGTCCCATGTTGAGTCCAGCCCAAACTGCCAGCCTATGGAACTATGAGCAAACAAATGGATGTTGTTTTGAGCCACTAAGTCCTGAGTTATACTAATACGCAATGAACTATAATTGGCACAGCCCTCAGACCTTAGAGGGCCTATAAACCTTAGCCTACATAGCAAGTGACCAATAATTGTCTGCTAAATTATATAATAAATTAATCTAGTTGTACTGGTCATGAATTTAAATTACATTAGACACATTTATAAAATGTTTTCACTATAGAATGTAAGGAAAGATATAAGATTTTACTGCAAAATTAAATTTGGTTCCCTTATTTTATTTTAAAACAAGACATATAGGATGACATCCTCCAGTTAGTCTAGCAAAGCTATAAAACAGAACATTAACAGTAAATGAAGTAATGGGCCTAAGATGCTTAGTTTGGTTTCTGACACTCAGTATGTGTTATTGCTGATGATGCTGAGGATGATTATGAATATAATGGTAATGATAACTGTGAACTCCCCAACTATAGAGTTATTTTAGTCCATATTTTATTCTTGAGTATGTTAAAATGTGAGGTTTGTGATGAAGAAAATGATAATACTAGGTAACTATATAGAGAGAAATTTTATTTGTGTATTTATTGATTATGCTATTACAGTTGTTCCAATTTTTTCCTCTTTGCTACCCTCTACCTGCTATCCTCCTTCCTTCTAACAATCCCCCACCCCCTTAATTCACATCCATGGGTTGTGCGCATAAGTTCTTTGGCTTCTCCATTTCCTATCATTTGGGTCATCTCTATGGCCCAGATCGCCCTGGATCTTACAAGACATGGACAGTTTTACGTTGCCATGTGCCTTCCTTTCTCAGGCTGCACATTTGGTGACAACCTTCATGTAAACTAATTTCAGTAAAACTGTAGAGCTAGAAAAGCTGTAGACTTTGCTTTTTCCTGGATATTCATAGCCTCTACCCTGCCCTCTACAACCTGGGTAAATAAACATAATTTCTCTCCCTTAATTGCCACATAGAAAATCTCCAAATCCAAGCACAAAATGGTGGCTCCTCAGAAACAACAACATATAATTAGATGTCTGCAGTTTTGCATATTCCAAGTAAGCAATTTAAAATGTCAAATAGTGAGCAGTTTCTTTGTGTCTCATAAAAAGATTCCCCTTGATTCCCCCAGACAACAAATTTGCAGAATTGCTAGTAAATCAACATAATGTGTTTTCCCTGAGACTATGTTCTGCCAGGAAAACCTCCTTTGAAACTGCTGAAGCTGCTGCAATTATATAAAATTATTGCACCTCACTATAAGGAACTTCCCGATAATTGGTCATGCAAATGAAAGAAAAGAATATATGTATAATGTACACACAGTGGGTTACCCTTGAAAAGCAGTCTGTTTTTCCCAAGTTAGTTTAATTTCATCAGTGTTCCCTTTGCTTTATGAACCCCCAAATTCTACAGTTCAGCAGGTATTAGGGATCCCAGAGTCACAAACTTTGCTTGGGTGAATGTAAATATTGCGTATAGAATGCATGTCAAATATCTGCAGTATTTGAATGCCAGTACACCATCACTGTAATGGTACTCGCTATCTGAACTTTAGGTTCCGCAGCCATTTCGGGGAGAATTATGTGTTTACCTGGTATACAGCCATCATTTTAAAAGTTAGCCCACAGCCCACAATAATTAAGGCAACCCCAGGCAAAGTTGTGAAATGAGTCAAGATTGCCTAGAGCCCTTTCTCCCAGCATTTTTATTTTCCTTTAAACTTACACTCCTGCCTTCATGCTGCCTCCTTCTTCCAGACATGATAACCAAGGCACATGAAGATTACAGAGATACGGTGCGTAGGCAATATGTATATGCAATGTAATACAGAGGCTAAGATCACAATATCTAGATTCAGGCAGTTCTGGTTTGGAATCCTGGCTCCATCTTTCACTAATCATGTGATGCTGGGCAAATTAATTAATTTCTCCAAGTCTCAAGTTCCCCATCTATAAAATTGGGATGATAATATCTACCTGTATAGAACTGAGGTAAGGACTAAATGAGATGTTCATAACATGCTCAGTGTTATGCTAGATACAGATGAGCATCTAATAAATGAAGGTGCTGATTATTATTGATTATCTTCTATTTTGGGCTACAAGTTTAGCTTGTAAATAAGTAAAATTCTTCTATCTTTATACAGGACCTTGAACCACACGCCCCCACTATTGCTGAATTGATTTCTAGAAATCCATTGAAGGCTTTACATCATGTATTTCATTTTGTTCTTTGAGCCCTAAACTTACTCCTCTAATTCTTCTGCAGTTTTCGGCTGGGCAAGAGCAGACCCTCCCGTCCAGCCTGCCTAGGATTGCACTCCCTCAAAGTCCTGCTTGCCCTCAAAGTTCTAGCATCACTAGTTCCTTCTCATTCATTCCTCAGTCCATCCAATCATGCAACAATTTTTGAATGAGCACCTTTTATTTGCCAGTCTTGGTTAAGAGGTGAAAATACGAAATAGCAGAGACCACCTTTCCGCAGGTACCTGCAAAATAGACGAGATGTATTTGAGAGACATTAAGGAGGTAATATTAAGAGGTCTTGAAGATTTATAGATATGACAGACTGGGAGTAAAGTTAACACCCTCTAACTCTGCCCCAAGTTCTTTTAGAAATGTTTGTATGAATAGGATTTTGTCTAAATATTCTCTGCTAAGCATCCCTATAAGGTAAATTTTGCAATATCAGGACTACTGATGTAACAAGGAGAGTTTTTTTTTAAAGCTCTGAAAGTTCACATGCACACTTGCATTTTCTTGGAAACAAGTTTTCCATGAGCTGAAACTGGCAGACACTGACTCAGGGAAGGGATAGTTCAAGTACTTTGATGACATGTCTGCTTAATTTGTCTTGGGACCTTTGTACCCTTTAAGGATAATTCATTATCTCAAAGTGTTGAGGGTCTTTTAAGAACCAGGGCTATACTGGTAAAAAATACAAAACAGAACACTTGAATGCACTTTACTCTGGGGGAAAAAAGAAAAGCAAATGCTATTCTGAAACCACATATCTAAGCTAACAAGTAGCTAAACTTGAATTGTTCTGTTAAAAAAAATGTTAAAAGCTCATCTCTGGCTGGTGTGGCCTAGTTGGTAGGAGCACCATCCTATGACCAAAGTGTTGTAGGTTGGATTCCTGGTCATGGCACATGCCTGGGTTGCAGTTAGACCCCCAGTCAGTATGTGTACTATCCCCAGTCTGGGCCTGTACGGCAGGCAACCAATTGATGCTTCTCTCTTGCATCAATGTTTCTGTCTCTCCCTTCCTCTCTTTCTAAAAGCAATGAAAAAAAAATGTCCTCAGGTGAGGATAAAAAAATTTTTAAGTTGAAATTAGGAGGTGTTTTACTGCTTCCTCATAAGCAGATAAGAAAAAGGGCTGGGGCCCTGAGACCCAGGAAAGTGGAAGGAGAAAGGAGAATAACCTCACACTGGAGGGTTACCATCCTTCAGCAACACAGTGGCAGTCCAGAGCTGAGAAGGAAAAGAGTCAGCAGGGGGCCCATATGTTGCACAGGTATAGACTCCAGGGAGCAAATCTCTATGGACAGACTTGCTTTCCTTTTCTGCAGAGTAATGCACCTCTCCCATCATTCTTTGTTGCCGCGAAACTCAGTGAAGCCTGTTTAAAACCTCTCATGTTTATTGAATAGGGAACATTTAAAGAAAGAGCTCTGTTTGTGCACAGGGTGAAGGAGAGTAGGCAAGCAGACATTTAATTCTGATTTGCTTAAAACACAAGAAGCTTCATTCTTGGGGAATAAATTAGTAGGGAGACCTACGCTACTCACTTCCCAATGTCTGGGCTCTGCTGTGCAACAGTCACCCCAGGGTGCATGAGTAAGGGTGAGATGACGGAGAATATTACAGCTAGCTTAGAAAGATAAATTTCTTAACACACTGGGAGACCGACAACCTTAGAGGAGAGTGTTCTGCTCTAGTAACTAAAGGGAAAGCCGCCCTTATGGAAGTTATTGATGTTATCTTATTACTTTGCATTTAGATAGATATAGTGAGCAAAGGGGCTTTAAAAAGTCTAAGAAAATAGAAATAATCCTACTTTATTGTCAGGGACAGCCAGATAGCTATTAAATATTTGGTTGTCAGTTGTCCTATTTTGGAATAAACAGGGCAGGAGGTACTTTTAAAAATCTCTTTTATAGAAATTCATCTTATCGACATTCAATGACATTGGATTTGGGCATTTATCCGGCAATCGGAGGTGATTTCTGTCAACCCCTTGTTGTAGTCACATTTCAATTAAAAACCTGAAGGAGCGCTCTTATCAGGCCGCAGCATCCCTCTGCATCGTCACTGAACGCACTTTCCTGGGACACGGGATTTGTATTTTCTTTTTCTTGACTACAGAAGTTATTCCAGCTTAATTTGGCTCTGCTCACCAACTTCTCAAAATGAAAGATAAGGTTTCTGCTTAGCAGGATGCATTGCCTTCCTCCACCAAAGTGAACTCAACAGCTCATGATTGTATTTGACACAAACTCCCAAAAAACTGAGGTTCATTTACTAATTATTTGTTGAAATACATTTTTTAAATTAGAGCATTTGAACCTTGGCCCTTAGATAAGTCTGTCACCCCAATTAATAGAAATAATCATTAATAAGAGTATCTATATGTCCTATCACACGGAAAATGTACCTAATATTTATAATGTCAATTATCAAAAAAATAATCAAAGTATTGTCTCTATTTTCAAGGAAAGCTACTGCTAATGGCACATTTGAGGGGGTTCTATACCTCACAACTTCTAAACGATTGGTTAAGTTTCTAAATCTTCAACACTAAAGAAGATACCATATACATCTAGATTGTATAAAGTGGTTCCCCTTACCTACGGGGAAAACATAGGTTCCCTAGTGGATGCCTAAAGCTGAACTCTGTATATACTATGTTTTTTCCTATATATTCATAGCTATAATAAAATTTAATCTATAAATTAAGAACAGTAAGCAACAAACAAAAATAGCTAATAGTAAAATAGAACAGTTCTAACAATACACTGTAATAAAAGCCATGCGAATGACTTTGGGTGCATTATTTAGTAGAATCGGGATGATTTAAACACAAGGACGGTGACACCATGACAGTCCATCTGCTGACCAAGTGCACTCAGCATGGGTCTGCTGGACCAAGGGGCGGTTGGTTACCCGGGCAGGGCAGAGGGAGGCGGCAAGAGATTTCATCACCATCCTCAGCACGGCGTACAATTTAAAACACAGGAATTTTTTATTTCTGAATTTTACATTGAATATTTTTACATTACTATTGATCATGGGTAACTGAAACTGAGGGAAGTGAAACCATGGATGAAGGGGTCTCCTGTACACGTTCACCTGTAAATAAAGCACTTTTTCTTTTAAAGATACTTATGTGATCCAGTGAATCTAAATCAAAAGTATGGATTCCAAGAATTACATTTCCCTACAAGGTTTTCATTTATCTTAGACTTCATAAAACAGAGTCTCAAGGCATGGAAAAATCTTTACTTTAACATGCAGGGATATGAGGACCCAGCAAGATCTCAAATGAGAACAGAAGCTTTAAAACCAAAAGTACCTGCTTCAAATCCTTCATCTCTCACTTGGTTTGAGCAAGTTACTTAAAAGGTCTCAGGCTCAGTTTCCCCATCTATACAAATGGAACTAAGAGCCCTGGCCAGGGTGCTCAGTTGGTTGGGGTGTTGACCTGTACAACAAAAATATTGCATGTTTGATCCCCGGTCAGGGAACACAGCTATGTTGAGGGTTCAATCCCTAGTCGGAGCATGTATGGGAGGCAACCAAATGATGTTTCTCTCTGTCTCTCCCTTCCTCTCTTTTTCTAAAAAATCAATAAACTTGCATCCTCTGGTGAGGATTTTTTATAAATGGGACTAATAACTGTTAACATAAAAGTCATTTTAAGACGAATGTAAACAAACATCAAAACTCGCACAGGCTCTCAATTAATTATGGTAGCAGTTATCCTTACATGCACCTACCAATTCAGTAAGTACTAGAAAGTAGCCATAAAAACGGAAGTATGAAATTAGACTAAAAACAATTAAAATGTTTTTAAGGATCCAAAACTGAGAAAACACTAGATAAACTGGGAAATGAGGTGGTGACCTTGAACTAGGAGGATAGTACCTTTGAAGGCAGGGAAGACAAATGTCTTGTTCAGCTGATACAAGAAGCTTAAGAGATAAGACCCAAAACCCGTGCAGTCTCTCATCAAAAGAAGCAGAGTAAAGTGACTTCCGGAAATGTGTCCACATGCGCTCCCCAGCCTGGCAGATGCCCCAGTGTTCCTCCACTGCTGTGCGTCAGGTTGTCATTCACCACATTGATCATTAACCTTAATTTTACTGCGATTAAAATGTTAGAGGTTAGGCAACATACAATGAGATATATATATATTTGTCACTGAGTCTAATGGAAATTTTATAGAACCATTAAAATTATGGAAGAACTGAATAGATTTTAAATTTATTTGCAAAAGTGCTAACAAATGAATTAGTACATTCTGAAGGGTAAGGAAAGATGATTGTAATACTCTGGAATAAATGATTTTTCTAACAAGAAATACTTCTCTTTTATCCGTAAAAGGCAGAGCAGGGGGGAGTGTTTTTGTTTTGTTTTGTTTTGTTTTACCCTGAGGCCAATCTGTTCTCCTGAGGGGCTGTTACAGAGAGGTTGTGAGCTGGCTCAGGCTGAGGGTGTGGTTCAGGGGTTAGGGGAAGAAAAGAATCCTAACCAAACTTTGATTAACAAGCATTTGTGCCCACTGATCAGCAGGACAAAACAGTTCAGTAAATCATTTATGAATGGGAATTCACAGGTCTGCACGTGGCCTTGTTATAGGTGAAGAGGGAGGCATCCTTAGGTCTTATCAAAGGTATAAGGGAAAAACTGCTCTTTGCTGCAAGCCATTACGGAACACAGAGGGTGGAGAAGCTGTTTCGCGCCTCTCCAGGAGCACAGGTGCAGGTAAACACAACAGTCAATCTCTTTGAGACAAGGCTGCCAGTTGTACAATCCCAGGGAGCGTTTTATTCGGCTCCTCAATGGTGACGCATGTGAACCTATGGTAACTAAGACCAATGACTGGAATAAAATAGGTAACTTGAACTCTTATAATTCTACGCTATATAGAAAAACCTAAAACATGATATATAATATAATACTGATCAATGGGAAAATCACCCATTTTTCAACATATGATATGAAAACTGGATCTTCGGATAAAAAGCAGGTGAGAGCTGCACGTAATATCGAAAACAAGTAGCAAAGAGTTGAATTTAAAAACTATATCATCTGTAATAAACTAAAAAAATAGAGCTTAATATTTAGCTGATAGCTATATGAGGAAGATCATTATAGCATAAGGGCAATGCAATAAGAGTATAAAAGAAAAATATTTATTCAGCCAATAAAACATTCGCATGTCAAAACCAACATAATTAAATTATAAAACACCTAATAAGATCCTACACTCTCCTCTCACTGGTGGAGAAGAGTCACATGCCTTGACTTACAAGTGATTAGAGATATGGGGGAAGGGAGGATTTGAAGCAACTACATCATGGAACTATCTTGTACAGACCTGATGATCAGCCTATGTGCACAAATATGTCCCTATCCATTAATGAAGTGCTGGTTTGTGGTATCTGCTCCCTGGAGCCCACGCTTGGTCCAGCAAACAAACAGGTGCCCTGGCACAGCCGGAGGTGTGCACTCATCCAGCCCTGCTACGTGCATCCATTCCCATTGGACAACTGGGCCCTATGTGGTACCGATTACTCAGAGTTTTTAGTCGCACCCTTGAATGTATAGATATCATCCCAGAGTACTTTTAGTACCAGTAAGAGCCATGTCTTCCTTCCCTTCCCTCCTCCCTCCCCACTGACACAGAGCTTTGTTAAAGAAGTTTGTTTCTACAATTGTCTGGGAGTGTAACAAAGAAAATTATTAACTGAAAATTTTCAGCATAAAGAATTTGAGACAGTACCCAAGAAAATTATTATTTGTAATACTAAATAAAAGACCAGCAATTCTTCCTATCCAAGAACACAGAGTGTGCTTCCACTTTTTGTATCTTGTTCAATTTCTTTCTTCAGTATATTATAATTTTCTGAGTACAAGTCTTTTACATCCTTGGTTAGTTGTACTCCAAGGTATGTTATTCTTTTTGAAGCAATTATGAATGAGATTGTTTTCTAATTTCCCTTTCTGTTAGTTTATTATTGGCATATAAAAATGCGACTGATTTCTGGATATTAATTTTGTACCCTGCTACTTTGCTGAATTCATTTATCAGTTCTATTAGTTTCTTGGTGGAATCCTTGGGGTTCTCTGTGTACAGTACCATGTCATCTGCAAATAAAGACAGTGTTACTTCCTCCTTTCCAATTTGGATGCCTTTTATTTCTTCTTCTTATCTGATTGCCATGGCCAGGGCTTCCAGTACTATGCTGAATAAGAGAGGTGAAAGTGGACATCCCTGTCTTGCTCCCAATCTTGGCTCCACAACTATCTAAATACCCCAGCTGGGCCAAATTACATAAATGTATTGAAACCTTTCATCTGTAAAAATGGGCCAATGCCCACCCACCCACATTGCTACTATTGTCTCTTCTCAATGAAGAAGTTGTGCACATGAGAGGGAGGTTGTGCGGGTCAGAGAGGGGGGATGTGAACGTCAACGACGGAGGGTGTGCAGGTCACACACGGGGTTAGTGACAGTCACAATATGAATTATGGGTGTGGTGGGACAGGAATAGGTAGAGAGGAAATGAAAAGTTGCTACTGGTGTCAAGAAAAACAGAAATATAAAATGCTTGATTTATCCTGGAAATGGGGTTGAGTGAGCTTATAAAATTATTTTCCTAGAAATATGACTCTTCATTCAATAGAGTTTCCAGCTTTGGACAGGAAACCAGTGTCTCGTTATCAGCCTGGAGGAGGAACTGAGGGCCCAATCCCTGGGCTGCTGCCTGGGAAGTGATTTATTTGAAACCAAGTTTGACTTGTTGATGGTGACGGGGCCTGAAGGTGGCCCTGGGCACTGCTCTGGTCTGAGCTCAGCGCAGCAGTCGCTGAGAGCTGCTTGGTGACACAGGGACAGCTGAGGGCAGGTGGCCACGGCTCAGCCAAGTCCAGCCACACAAAAGAAACAAACAGCCCAGGCAGGGCAGGCAGGGCAGGCAGGGCAGGCAGGGCAGGCAGGGGACCCTCTCCCATCGTTTCTGGGCCAACTGCCTTCAGGCCCCTGAGTCACAGAGTCTTCTCGTGCACGTGCCTTTCTGCCACCGTCAGGGGAGCAGCTCCCTGCAAACTCCACAGGGGCTTCCGACATCTGCTGTTCTTTGTGGGCCTTCAAGTCAGCGAGCAAGACAGACACTTTTGGGCCTGACATCTGTCACTGTGCCTGTCAATTCCCTCTTCCTGTACATGCTCACATGGCTCAGAACTCATAAAATAGACACACTCTGCAGAGAGCAGTTTTATTTTGTGTTTTCTCAACAGAGCGCACAATGATGCTTAGTTTTCACAATTTCATCATTGGAAGGCAAAACCCATCCCTCTGCAGAACTGCTGTCTGGTTTGCTGGTGTCTCCTGATAGACGCGTTTCCCGGGGAGAAGCAGCACTCCTTCCTCTGTGGCAGCCAGTCTGCCTCCCCTGATCCCAGGGAGACCCTGCAGACACCCGACATCTCTCTCACTCTGAAACTGTCCCCAGAACCTCAAAGGGGACAGGGAGGAGACATGCTGTCTGGGAAGAGGTGGTGGGCAGGGGGTCAGCCACTGGGGGGCTGCAGGAGGGGCCACCCAACACCACCTGCTCCCCCCACAGGCCTGCAGCCACAACCAACAGCATCTGAGCTGGCCCTACTTCCAACAGGTGCAATTCCTGGTCCCTAGGTGAGAAATGAATGAGAACTCCAGGGCTACCACAGATGCAGAATGAGAGTCCCCCGTCCCCACTGGAAGCAATACCAGGTGGGTAAACATGAGATGAGGTGTCAGGAGCACTGTGGGTCAACCAGCCACCGGAACCCAAGGGCTGGCCTGTGGGGTGCGGGGGATGGGAGGCAGATCCTAGTGTGAACCTGGCCTGCAGTCAGGACCCTCTCCCTCCATGAGGCGGCTCACAAAGCAGCTACTGCATTTCTGAACCAAAAATTGAGACACTGGTTTTGACAAAAAAAAAATTCATTTATGACTTTATTTACTTGGGATGTTCTAAAAGATATAAGAAATCCTATATGTTAATAAACTACTTTTATTACAAAAATAAAATTTTATGAAACAGAAAAGAGCCCTTCACTCCCAGACTCATCCGACATGAGTGCGTGTCATCCAATCCTCTGTGGCACTCATGGGACCTGCGTCCCAAGGATGAGGCCTTCCCAGGTTACCTTTCAGGTGCTGAGAGGGGCTGGAGGCAGCCAGGTGAACGAGCACAGCATTTTATTTCAGAAAATACTAAGAGCCATGACAAAAACAGACTACGTGACGTGACTAGGGAATGATGTGGGCTATACTGGTTTTCTATTGCTGCCCTCACAAATGACCTCAAACGGAGTGGGGCGTCTGTTCCACATACCCTGCTGGGCTTCCCCACTAGGAGAGATAACACGCTCAGGTGCTGTGTTATTTGGCTTCATCATAGCCAAGGTGAACCAACAGTAAGTTGACTGCCTGTCACAGATCCTTAAGCAGATAATGAAAAACAATTTGTTGTGCCTTAAAATAGCCTATGCAGAAGGCTATAATGAGTGCTAAATCTGTACGATAATTAGATTGTACAAGGTCTTAAATGCTATACTAGAGAATTTGGGCTTCTAGATACAATGAGGAGCCTAAAGGATTCTTGAAAAGGACAATAATATGATCTCATCTATAGTATAATTATACAGCTAGGTTATTTGTTACACAACTTTGTTGGCAACTTGAAGGACACAGTAGAAAGATAAGGGCTGAGGTACGAAATTAGTTAGGAGCAATAAGCATGAGCACATAATAGATACTGATGGGTTTCACAACTGAAAATATAGCAGAATTCTAAAGGCTTCCAGATTAAACCCTCTTAATTTCCCATTCAAGAGCAAAGAATGTTGCTAACTGGTAGTAAATTATATACTCTCAAAATTTCATTTCTTAATTAGATGAGAAAACTATCATGACTTTTGTGAACCGGCACGAGCCATGTGGTCGATGCAGCAGGCAAGAAGGGTGCTGCTCCCCATGACACAAGTAACACGGGAGAAGGGTTGGAGGTTTGGAGGCTGAGGGAAGGAAAGGCAAGATGTAGCTTCAGCTAGGGGCTGTGTGAGTGTTCTTGATGAACCATGGCCTTGAAGACAAAGAGCAGGCTGATTTCCCCTTTAGTAGCTTGTCAAAGAGCTAGTGAGCTTCCAGTCATGATAGCGGCATAGGTAAATGCAGCACTCACATACCACCACAATGACCACATCAAAATTACAACTAAACTACAGAACAATCATCATTCATTCAGAACCACCTAAGATCCAATTGAATGGCAGTCCTACGACGAAGGACATAAAGAAGCCATCGTGACTGGCAGGAGAAATGGAGACACTGAATGGGCTGGCACAGCAGATAAAAATCATGAGGGATAGCTCAGCTGCAGAGGTCCCCCGTGACAGGCAAGGCGTCCCAGCCCCACACCAGCCCCCCCACCCAGCTCAGATTCCAGCACCAGGAAGAGGAGTCCCCACGACTTTTGGCTGTAATAACCTGTGGGGACTGTGGCTGAGTGAGACAGAGGACTCCTGGAGTCCCAGGCATTCTTCTGAAAGGGCCTGCATGGACCTAGTTGGACTCATTCCCTGTGAGCTCTAGCACTGCATCAGGAGCTTGAAAGGCACCAGGGACATACAAAAAGGAGCTGCATTTTTTGGCATTGGGGCAAGAGCTGGAAGGATGGCTTTCTCCATACAGAAGTGCTGGCAGAGGCCACACTTCCTTTTCTGGGCCCTCCCCCACGCAGCCAGCAGGCAGGGGCCACGTCTGAGTCTCCATTCACCTGGCTACCACTGTTTGCCCCACCCAACTTGCAGGCCCACCCAAAGTATTTCCAGGGGCTTTTCCATTACAAATGGCCTGTCTTGGCTCATGCTTCAGACTCTCCTAAAATATCTCAAACAAAAAGCATCTGGCCTTGACAGGCCCTGTACCACTTGCTAAGTGGCCCCCATCCCAGCACTAGAAGCAGCTGGCCTTGGTTCATAGCTTGACCTCATCTGGGAACCTCCAAATCAAACAAAAGTAGCAGCCATCTGCAGATCACTTTATAGCTCACGCCAGTTGGCCCTGGACAGAATGCAGGAGGTGGCTGACCTTGGCCTGCATCTTGGAGGAGGCCCCAGAGCCAGTGTACACAACAGAAAGTTTCAGGCTACATCGAAGTACCACCCAATCACCTCCATAGTGACACACTCAAGGGGTAGACTCAGAGGGCACCAGAGCCCTGCTGAAGTAATTCCTGCTCTGTGGGGTGGGTTGCACACAGCTGACCTTCCACAGTGTTCACAGCAAGAGATCTTGCATCTGATCAGCCTAGATGGAGGATAAATCCTTCCCACTGACATACATACCAACAGCAATCCAGGATTAACTACAGCAGGAGGGTGTACACAGGCCAGTTTTACTGATATCCTACTACACCATGAATCCAATCTAAATCTCTAAAAGTCCCTATGTGATGGTTCTTTCCCATGCTCCTACTTGCTCCCTGTCCTCCATTTCCCAACCTCCTTTCTGTTATTCAAATATCCCAAGCTCTTTATTGCCCAGTGCCTGTACATTTGCTCTGTCTTCGGCCTACACTAGGGTACTCTTCCTTATCACTTTTCAGTGTGACTGGCTCCTTCTTCTCAGGCCTCAGCTCAAATGCCCCATCTTCATAGAGACTCCCTCGAACCATCTCACCCACACACCAGTCGTCAGCACGTGGCCCTACCTATTTTCCTTCCAAGCACTTACTATCGTTATCATTAATATTATGAGTATGTTTTTTATCACTTTTCTGTCTCTGCTAGAATGCTCCCTCCACGAGCACAGTAATCTAGTGCTAACTACTACTCAGAGCCACCGTGCCTGGCACATGACAGCAAGACACTCTCCACAAGTAGGGATTATTCAAACTAGATCTTCAGAAATTCCCAGTGTAGTCACATGGCCTGAGTCAATATACAGAAACAAAGGTATCCGCTCCCCAAGCTCTGAAATGGAGCCAGACCCAGAGACCAACCAACACGATGATGTAAGCCGCAAGAATAACCGGGTTCACCAGAGGGAGGCAGTGAGTCTGTACAAACTGATCTAAGAAACTAACAGAACATCTCCTTTTTAATCAGCATAGATCAGATTTGGATGTTTTTTCTTAAAAGTGAATGTTTTATAAATCACCAAGTTGAAATTACAAAGAAATAAATAGAAATTTGTGTAAAGGACTCTGTAAATGCAACATCTTGCCAGGAAGTTAAATTATAACTACATATTAACAAAGGAAGGTAAGTGGGAAGTCATCGAATGCTAAGTAAACACTTATGTGTATTCGTGCCTGTATGTGCACAAGACTGAAGAGTTTCCAAGTTACAACACTTCAATACAGCAGCAATCTAGATAATGAAGGAAAAGATGCCTCAATTATACAAAAACCTCAAACTGCCATCTGGCACATTTCACTGTGAATAAAAGCTATATATTCGTGTTACTGAGAAAGGCACTAATCAAAGTCTAGGTTTGTAGAATTGTAATATCCACGTATATTAAAAGATTAAAACAAGGATTGATTTGTAAAGAGTAATGCTTATAACCTATTTTTTAAAGTAATGATAATATCAAACTCCCAAGCACATCAGGCCTTTGGGCTTAAGTTCTTCAGCTGATTTCTCACGGGGATCACGGCTCTGGGTTACCGGGTGGCCAGCATTTCACCACAAAATGGCCAGTGCTGCTGCTCAGATGCTTCTGGAAAGAACAGTCAGTCCCTGGTCTAGGACCCGCGTGCCTTTGTCAAGTTTTCAAACACGCAGTAGGCCTGGAAAATACTGCGGCGTTTCACACTTTTCATTTGCGTGAAGATTTTGTTTCTGAGTCTGATCAGTCTCTTCCTCTCACTGCACAGGCTGAACTCACCTTCAACTGTAACTTGTACTTGTGTCATAGTGCAACCAAATACAAGCCTAGACATCTAGCAGTACCGCTATTAGTAGCTGTCAGCAAAAAATACATGGAAAGCTTTTGTGAAATGTGCTTTTACTACTACCAACTGAAAAACATCCAAAGAGAGAAATTTTATTATCAGAACCCTAAAGTCTCTTCCCCCTTTCTTTTTTAATATTTACTAATTTAACTCTCTATTTTAGAGTTCCCTACTCACGACCACTTCTGATAAATCACTGACCTCAAACAATGATAAGTTTGGCTTATAATGTGTATATCATTGTGTGTACTTCTTAGAACTTGGACCTCTGAGGAGGGGGTGCCACCTGGCTGGTGCTACTACATCCGAGGGGACGTGATGAGGTTGGTTCTTGAAATGGGGGGGAAAAGGGAGAGACTTGAACCAACTTCACTGCTAGGATGAAGGGGCATTGCTGGCAGGAACAGGGAGCGAACTGGACAGAGCCTGTCTGTTCTCCCTCCTCCAACCTTCTAGTCCCTCTCTAGTGCCCCCTAGAGGCAGACCTAACCAAAGCCAGCAGGTAAGAGAGAAAGCTGTTCTGCCAAGTGGAGTCCCAGGCTCAGAATTACAAAGCAGGAGAGAGACTGGTGGATCTGGAGCTGAGAAATAATAGCATAGCTCTCTGCCACTTGTTGTCAGTACTCAACAGTGGTTCCCTCCACCTGAAGGTTGCTCAGTTGTTAAATTCAACTTGTTTGCCTGTGGAAACACATGTGGATTTTCCGTTATTAATGTTGAAAAAGAGCACACAAGGCACTCGCTAAATCTCCACTAAAAGAGTCTGACATCAGAGCTCGATAAATACAATCTTGATCAGATGTAGCATCTTTACTAACAAAATATAAATACAAATAGAGCCATAGCTTTCTGAGACTTCAAAGAACAACAAAATCAGTCCCAATAAGTCATTTTCTCCTGTAAGTGGTCTGCCTTTCATCTCTATTCTAAAGTGACAACAGATTTCTCAGTAATTCAAGGACTGATAAACTCATTGGTAGGGTGTCCTAGCTTCCTTTCCCTTTTCCCTGCTGTACCTTTGTCTTCAGCAACAGACTGTGAAAGCCCAGGCAGCGGCTTTTCCTGCTGCTCTCTGAAAGCTTCAGTGGGACTGAATGCAGAACCACTAGTTTCAGACTCTGAGGCTACTAGCCAAACCCTGTGAAGTCTGGATTAGGACAAGGGAGTCTGCAGAGCCCTTGCCTCCAGCAGGATCCATATTTCCTCAAAAGTAAATTTACAGCCATCACCTGCATTGATACTGATCCCGTGATTGATTGCTGAAATCTAGGGACCTGCACTGTATCCAAAAAAAAACTGGGGATGTTCTCAGACAGACCCTTTCTGACGCTGTAGAAAAGCAGAGGAGATGCAACTGAAGGAGGAACCATATCGCCAGGCTACTTCTGCTGCCTGTAATGGAGCAGCCTAGCCAAGGAAGCTCCCATAGGAAGAGTCAGGAGCTGCCAAATCAGAAAACTGAAAGTCTATTACATAAAGGACACGTGAAAAAAGGAAACAGCAGGTTTAAGGAAAAAGAGATTTAAGATTAAAAATCAACAACAACAAAGAAGATGTTTAGGACTATCCAGATCATCCCCCCCCCCCATTTCCAACCCACCCCCCCAGCCCACCACATGCTATGCAGGTAGGTAGTCAGGCTAACTCAGAGATGATTGACAATCAGAAAGGAACCAACATGCACATTGAAATCTCCAAAAAAAAAAAAAAAGAGGAGATATCATAAAATACAAGAAACGGGAAATAGAGAACAGATTGGAAAACACTGCAAAAAAAAAACCCACTAAAAAATTCAGAGTAATAGTCATTTAAATTATCAAAGAAATTGCAGAAAAGTAACTAATTTTTTAATAAAGAGCTCAAAGAAGAAATTTGATGATTCAAGGAAGAAATGTTAAGTGAGCATGAATGAATAAAAATTAAGTAAGCAGGATTAAGAAGGAAATGGAAGAAGTTAAAATATGAATATAAGTCACACATATGCCAAATCTCACATAAGCATAACTGTGTTCATTAATCAAGTCAGTAACTAGGATATGAGAAAGAATAAAATAAATATAGGTGAATTTAAGTACACAAAATAAGACATTGAAAATAGAGTGTAAAAGAAGCAAAAAGAAAGTATACATAGGTAGGATGAAATTAATAAATTATTATTTTTAAAAGCTAATTTTAATAAAAGTGAAAATGCAAATATAAGAAAGGACAAATAAATAAAACAAAAGCTGCTTCTAAGAAAGAAAGTAAAGTAGATCAACCTCTGGGCACATGATTAATAAAAAAAGATAAAACCAAAATTAAAAATAGCAAGTATAAAAAGAAAGCTATAAAGTTTAGAAGAAATCAAAAGACATGAGAGAATATCATCTGCAATTCTACATTAATATTTTTATAAGGCTTAAGAAATTGATGATTTTCTAGCAAAACAGAAAGGGCAAAATTGGCCCAAGAAAAAGTAGAAAACCTGAAGGGACCAATAAATGTAGGTATTGAAAAAACAATTTTTTAGATCTGCCACTTTAAAAAGACACTTGCCCTAGATATTTTTATGAGTGGGCTTTATAGGCACATTAAAATGAAACTTATAAAACAGATAGTTCCTATAATAAACTGTTTCAGATCACAGTAAAAATAGTTATTTATAAGATTAACATTAACTTAATACCAATATTGATTAAAGTATGCAAATTCCAATTATGAATATAGATACAAAATTTAGAATAAAATATTAGCAAATTAAATGCAGCACTATATTGAACTAATAATACACTATAACTAAGAAATATTTTATTAGGAATGCAATGACAGTTTCTTTAGGAAAGCTATAAACATAATGCATTTGTTATTATATTAAAGGAGAAAAAATTATAAAATCCAACAGTCATTTCAAATAAAAGCCTCAAATCAAATACTAATAGAAGGAAACTTCTGAGATTCAGCAAAGGCTATCTATCGAAATCAATACTGATTTATCAAACATTATGTTAGCATTTCTCCTAAAGTCAAGAAAGATTTAAATCTGCAACTCAAAAGGCTATCTATATTCTATGCTAGTAAAAACACTAAAATGTATATTGAAAAAGTTACTGAATTTTAAATATATACACAAATCACATACACATTTACAATATTAAGACAAGTTACATAGAGTGAAAAAAATCATATTATTCCTAGGTTTCTCCATAGTAACAATAAGGAAAAGTTATAGACTTCTGGTAAGGTGAATGGGTAGATGTGCTTCACCTCACACAACCATGAGAAGGACCACAACTAACTTCAACCTCAAACAAAAACACCCAGAATGCCAGAAAGTTGAATTGTATGGAATTCCAACAACCAAGGATTTAAAGAAGCTGTAATTCAACCTGGCAGGTAGGAGGGGCAGAGATGGGGAGCCAGGGTGGAGAGGATGCGTGAGGCAGTAGGGAGGAGGTGGTGAGGCGGTGGCTCCAGCAACCACTGGAGCCAGCAGTCCCATAGTCATGTGCAAAGGATAAAAAATGGGGCGAGGGGACAATATACCTTGTGAATGAGTGATCCCAGCCCCAGGACAGACTGTGTAGCCCAGGCTTCCAGCACCAGGAAAAATGACCTTATAACTTCTGTCCATAAAAACCAGCTTGGATTAGGGCAGTGGAAAAAAACTATGAATTTCTCAGGAGTCTATCTAAAGGGACTACAGGCACACACAAAACTGTCCACTCTGGGAACTACCACCAGGGCAGCCACTGAAGACATGCATAAGGGAAGTGGCTGAAGTGACTGGAAATGGGGCGAGTTCCAGGCAAGCCTCCAGAAGTCAGGCAGCAGTGGCATCGTCCCCTCTCCAACCCCTCCCTGACACAGTGCCACAAAGGGGTGAAGCAGGTTGGCCCACCCTGACAAATACCTGAGGCTCTGCCCCATAGAATTTAACAGGTATGCTAAGATAGGGAATCAAAGCAGCTCTGCTTCATACACAGAAACAAACAGGAAAACTGCCAGATTGAAGAGACAAAGAAATATGGCCCAAATGAAGAAACAGAACAGAATCCCAGAAAAATAGCTAAGCAAAGCAGAGATAGCTAACCTATCAAATGCAGAGTTCAAAACACTGGTGATCAGAACACTCAGAGATCTCAATGAATATGGCAAAAGAATAAGGGAAGAAATGAAGGCTACACTAAGTGAAATAAAAAAAAATCCACAGGGAACCAATAGCAAAGGGAGAAAAGCTGGGATTCAAATAAATGATTTGGAGCATAAAGAAAAAATAAACATTCAACCAAAACAAAATTTTAAAAAAAGAATTCAGAAAAGACGAGGAGAGTTTAAGAAGACTTTAGGACCTCTCAAAACTACCATAATCCAAATCATAGGGATCCTAGAAGAAGAGAAAGAGCAAGAAATTGAAAACTTATTTGAGAAAAATAATAAAAGAAAACTGCCCTAAGTTGGTGAAGAAAATAAACATACAAGTCTAGGAAGCACAGAGAGTTCCAAACAAATTGAATCCAAAGATAACCACACAAAGACATTTCATTATTAAAATGCCAAATGTTAAACATAAAGAGAGAAACTTAAAAGCAGCAAGAGAAAAGAAGTTACTTATATACAGGTGAGTTCCCATAAGAATATCAATTAATTTCTCAAAAGAACCTTTGTAGGCAAGAAGAGACTGGTAAGAAGTATTCAAAGTGATGGAAAGAAAGGACCTATAACCAAGATTGCTCTACCCAGAAAAGCTATCATTTAAAATGGAAGAGCAGATAAAATAGTTCCCACACAAGGTAAAGCTAAAGGACTTCATCATCACCAAGCCCTATCATATGAAATGTTATAAATGTTAACACTGAAGAAAGAAATTAAGGAAGACACAAATAAATGGAAGCACATACCATGTTCATGGATTGGAAAAATTAGCATCATCAAAATGTCTATACTACCCAAAGCAATCTATAGATTCAACACAATCCCTATTAAAATACCAATGACATATCTCCAAGATATAGAAAAAATACTTCAAAAATTTATGTGGAACCACAAATGATCCTGAATAACAGCTGCAATTTTGAGAAAGAAGAACAAAATAGGAGGGATCACAATACCTGATATCAAGCTGTATTACAAGGCCACTATAATCAAAACAGTCTGGTACTGCATAAAAACAGACTCATAGACCAGTAGAACAGAACAGAGAGCCCAGAAATAAGCCCAAGTCTCTATGGTCAATTACTATTTGAGGAAGGGTGCAGAACCATGAACTGGAGTAAAAATAGCCTCTACAACAAATGGTTTTGGGATATCTGGACAGCTACATGCAAAAAAAAATGAAACTTGACCACCAACTTACACCATACACAAAAAATAAATTCAAGGTGGATAAAAGACTTAAATATAAGTCATGACACTATAAAAGTCCTAGAGGAAAACATAAGTAGGAAAATCTCAGACATTCTATGCAGCAATATTTTCACCAATACATCCCCTAGAGCAAGGGACATAAAGGAAAGAATAAACAAATGCGACCTCATCAAAATAAAAAGTTTCTGCATGGCTAAAGAAAAGAGCAAAATGAGGGGGTTCTGGCCAAGATGGAGGCATAGGTAGGAACCCTTTGCTTTCTCAAATAAACTAAAGGAGGATAATAACCAATCTAAAATCAATAAACAACCAGAAGTTCCAGAAAATCAAACTGCATGGAACTCTGACAACCAAGAATTTAAAGAAACAGTCAGCCAGACCAACCAGACCAGTGAGGTGGCAGACAGAAATAACCTGAGGTGAAGTGGTAGACCACACATGGGGCTGACTGAATGGGAAACTGAGACTCAGAGCTGACTGCGCACTATGTCAGTTGCCACATTGGGAAAACTCCCAGTCTCACAAGAGTTCGTTGGAAAGTGGGGCTAGGACCAAGCAAGCGAGATGCACTGTTCCCTCTCTGGCCCTTCCCACACAGTCAGTGCCACAGCACAGCAAGGAGGGTTGCCCTGCCCAGGTGAATACCTAAGGACCCACCTCCTTACAACCTCTCCGGTGCACCAAGACAAAGAAATATGGCCCAAATGAAAGAACAAAGCAAAAGTTCAGAGAGAGAGCTAGGGATGAGGAGATAGCCAACCTATCTGATGGAGAATTTAAAGCCCTGGTAATCAAAATACTCACAGAACTGATTGAACTTGGTTGAAAAATTAAAGAATGAATGAAAGATACCCAAAATAAAATAAAGCAAAATGTTCAGGGAACCAACAGTGACAGGAAGAAAACCAGGACTCAAATCAACGATCTCCAAAATATATAAAGAACTCACACAACTCCACTCCAGGGAGACAAACAATCCAATTAAAAAATAGACAAAGGACCTGAACAGACACTTCTCCATCCAGGACATACAGAAGACCCAGAGACATATGAAAGGATGCTCAGTATCATTAACCATCAGAGAAATGCAAATTAAAACCACAATGAGACACTACTTCACACCAATCAGAATGGCCATCATAAACAAATCAGTAAACAATAAGTGCTGACAAGGTTGTGGAGAAAAAAGGGAACCCTAGTGCACTGTTGGTAGGAATGCAGACTGGTGCAACCACTGTGGAAAACACTATGGAATTTACTCAGAAAACTAAAAATGGAACTGCCTTCTGACTCAACAATTCCACGGCTGGGACTATATCCTAAGAATCCTGAAACACCAATTCAGAACAACCTAAGCACCCCAATGTTCATAGCAGCACAATTTACAATAGCCAAGTGTTAGAAGCAATCTAAATGCCCATCAGTAAATGAGTGGATAAAAAAATATGGTACATTTACACAATGGAATTCTATGCAGCAGAAAGAAAGAAGTTTCTCCTACCCTTCATGACAGCATGGATGGAACTGGAGAGCATTATGCTAAGTGAAATAAGCCAGTTGCTGAAAGAGAAATATGACCTCACCTCTAAGTGGAAATTAATCAACAAAACAAACAAGCAAGCAAAGTATTCCCAGAGACATTAAATTAAGAAACTCACAGTAACCAGAGGGCAGGAGGGCGGACAATATCAGGGGGAGGGTCCTTAAGAAGCATGTATAAAGAACTCATGGGCAAAGCCAAAGGGGAAAAAGATTAAGGGTGGGGGGGATGTAGGTGTGTGTGGGGGGGCAGGGGAAAGTGGTAGTGGGAAAATAGAGACAATCGTACCTGAACAACAACAAATGCAAAAAAAGAGAAAAATAATCCAACTATAACAGTAAAAAAAAGAAGAAGTACAAATTGGTAGGTAAAAAATAGACAGGGGAAGGTTAAGAATAGTATGGGAAACAGAGAAGCCAAAGAACTTACATGCCCAACCCACAGACATGAACTAAGGGGGGTGCGTTGCTGGAGGGAAGGCAGGTGCTAGACAGAGGGAGGCAAATGAGAAAAATTGGGACCACTGCAATAGCATAATCAATAAAATATACTTTAAAAGAATGTATAATGTTGTCTACAAATTTTCAAAGATTCATTTTACAAACACACACATGTGCACACATGCAAGGCATACACTCATGCATGTGCATGCAAAACAGGTACATGTGCAAATACAGCCTCACACAGACTACATGTAAATGAACATGTGCATACATGTACATCTAATTTTTCAAATCATTTTGCTTAACTGTAGGGGGACCTTTAAAAATTCCCATAAAGGGGAAAAATATTTACTAAATTTCATTAATTCCTTCAGTTTTTAGTATCTTTTTAGCAAAAGTAAGTAAAAGTCAAGGAAAGATTTATTAGTATATTTTATCTCATTTAACATATAATATATAATCTTAGTTTTCTAAATTATTTTCTTCTATTCCATCTGAATATATGGATTAAAACACCTGTAGAATAGGGTTCACCAAATATTAAGAACGTCAAGGAACATGCATAAAGGACCCCTGGACAAACCAACAGGGGGAGCATACTCAATGTGGGAGGTGGGGGGGGGGTGGGGCAGGAGAAAGTAATGGGGAAAATGGGGATGACTGAAATTGAACAACAATTAAGAAGAACAGTATTTCTAAATGAGTTTTTGATTGATTCAGTTTTCTTTTACTTTATTACATAAATTTTGTCCTAAAATTTATATTCTTTTTACAAAACTGATCAAGTTCACTTCCACAAAGTGAAAAATAAAAATGGGTGGGAATAAGAAGAAAAAGAGGCGATGTTAGCATTACCCTGTGACTTTCTATTATACTGTGTTCAGTGTATTTGTTGGATGAGTCAAAGAAAATGTTGTAATGGAGTTTTCATTCTGTAAATTTGATTTCACAGGAATTTGTTTTAAAGGGAAATGCAAGCTGAGCTGGCCCTTCTAATCACTTAATAGGCACCCCTGTCTCCCTCTCATTCAATAATAGAAATTAGAGCTGGAGAGGCCGCCCCACCTCCTGTCAATGAGTCCTGTGGTGCATTCTCCTGGGTTCTCTTAGCTCAATATTAAATGACTCATGTGTCAGAGTTTCATCTATTTCCCATTCTCGAAAGCTAACATCTTCTTGCATCCACCTAGTGACAAATGCACTAAAAATGTGAGGAAAGATCATCTGTACCTTATTATTGAGTTCTAATAGGTCTTATGTGAGGACCTTCTAGCCAGGCCTCAGTTCACTAGCTTCTGATGACACAACAGTAATACTATAAATTGGACCCATTGAAAGATATTTCCAGTAACAAGAAGAAAATCTGAAGATCACTTTTTAGTATTTGTGTACCCTTTGCCAGGCTGCCCGGCTAACTCTATATAGAAGCTTGTGGAATTATAAATGGTCATCCAAGAAAAAGAGATGTGAAGTCTAGATTCTTCCTTTGCCCCACTTTACATGGAAATAGAATTCCAAAGCCCACTCTCTAGATCCAGCCTCCATTTTCTGCTTGTTCATGTCATAGTTCTCTCTCCTAAGTCCCGCAAAACACATGCACACTCACACGGGCCCACACGCGTACTCACTCATATAAGGGAGGGGCTGGCTGCCTTCTTAAGAAGCAGGTACCAGGAGGTGGACATGGAATGAGTGTTGGAGCTGATGAATCATCGTGTTGTAACCAACACCATAAAGATGGTTTGAGGGAAATATCATAAATGGGTGCTAAATTTAGGAGGGAAATTACTAACTTCACAGAGGCATAATTTACACAAAATAAATGCACCCATTATTTATATGGTTTTAGGAGTTTTGACAAATTGATACACCTGTGCAGCCACCACCAATAATCCCTTTTCTATCACCTTAAATCTTCTCATATGCCCCTTTGTAATCAATACCTCCCCCTCCCTGCTCTCAGCCATAGTCAACCACTGATCTGCTCTCTATCACTAGGTATGTTTTACCTTTTCTAAGATGCAATATAAATATAACCATACAGGACATATTCTTTTGTACTTTGCTTCTTTCCATGCATAATACAGGGTGGGGCAAAAGTACAGGTGTGAGTACGCAAAACACAGAGTTTAGTGTTGTATTATTATTTATTAATTATTGCATTATTTTCCATATGAACAACTGTAAACCTACTTTTGCCTGACCCTGTATTCTTAAAATTCATCCATTCTGTCACATGTATCAGAATGTAATTCCTCTTTATTACTGAGTAGTTCCCTGTGGTACACGATTTACATATGGGGCCACCTGTTGATGGACATTTGGGTTACTTCTAGTTTGGGGTTATTATGAATAAAGCTGCCATGTACATTTGTGCACAAGTCCTTGTCCAGACGTATATTTTAATCTCTCTCGCATAAGTAAGAGCAAGACCCTAGGTCATATGGGAAGTACATGTTTAACTTTATAACAAACTGATATATTTCAAAGTGGTTGCTTCATTTCACACTCCCACAGTAATGTCTGAGATTCACAGTTGTTCTTCATCCTTATATTGTCAGTCTATTTTAGCCATTCCAGTAGGAGTTTGGTAGTACGTTTCACGACAGTCTTAACTTGCCTTTGGGGAGTAAACTTTGATAAGGAGCAGAATATTTACATGGTCCTTAAAATGTCTCACCACAGACTGCTTATTAGAAGCAAGGGAGGTAATAATATCTATACAGTGGAACAATTGGGCAATGCTGATTAAAGTTAACATCATAAATGGGAGGCAAGTGGAAATTGAATGTCTCTAGAAGACACAGGCTGAGAAGGTCACATGTTACTGTGTAGTGTCCTGATGGGGGTCACGCACCCTAACACCGCTCATGACAAAACTTATCAAAGTGAGGGACATTCCACTTTAAAAAGAGACCATATTCTTCAAAGGGTTGATGTCATAAAAGAAAAAGAAAGTTTAGGGAATTGTTCCGGGAGAGGGAGACTAAAGAAAACAGACAGCTAAGTGTAATACTTAATCCTAAATTGGATTCTGTAGTTCAGGGGAAAAACACACAAGCATATACAAATACAGTAAGGGGTCTTGTAAATTGGCAAAATTGACTGTAGAAAGGTAAACTAGGTAAAAAAAAATTATGCAGCTGCCAAGTTTACTAAAATTGATCATTGTACCATGATTGTATAAAAAATTAGTCTTATTCTTAGGAAATAGACACTGAAATATTTAAGGGTAAACAGATATACTATATGCAACTTTCAAATGATTACAAAAATAATATATGACAGAGCAAATGATAATATATGACAAAGCAAATGTGTCAAAATGGATTAAAAGGTTAACAACAGGTCAATCTAGGTAAAGGGTGTACTAAAATTCTTTCTACCACTTCTATACTTTTGATGTTTGAAATTGTTTCCAAATAAAATAATTTTAGGTAGCTAAGACTGATTGGATTAAGATGTCATACACCTTGTCTCACATCTAAAATCCTTAGAAATTAGAGGGGAAAGAAAGTGAGGGGTTTTTTAAAATCAGTAACAGTCATAGGAAAACATGAGTGACCTTTGTGAACCTGAAACGTTGATGTCCTAAACAACAGTAAGCAGAAAAGATAGGATTCAGAATAGAAATTGTAACTCAAAACAAATACATTAACTTCCCACTCCTGCCTGCATATATCAAAATCCAGAACTAAACTATGGCCTGCTGATTTCAAGTTAGATACAAGTACAAGAAACTGAACCATGAACTCTTACACCTGAGCCTGGCTCAAAGGAGGAGTCACTCACAAATTCCAGGCTTCTCACTTGTGGCAGTGAAGTGGCTCTGCCACCCACCTCCCCCATCCTGACAAAGGAGTGAAATTCTTCTGAGGACCCTCAGCCATTTCTGGACACAGTTAACAGCTGGGGGCCCAGAGCCACCAAGCCAGTAGGACGCAGAAAACAGAAGCAGAGAATGAACAGACCCTGCTTTCAGAACAGACATGTTGCAGTGTCACCTGCTGCCCTGCTCTCCCCAAACCCCTCTGATGTACTGTCTCTGGTCCCTAAAATCCTAGATATACTATCCTCCCTGGTTTTTTTCTGACAAAATGATGACTAAAGAGCTGACAAAGAGACTTATCCAAGAAAAAGAAGATCAAAAATACAAACAGTAAAATGACAAGAACCTCACAGCTATTAATAACTGAACCTAAAACAAAAACAAAAACTAAGCAAACAACTAGAACAGAAACAGAATCACAGAAATGGAGATCACATGGAGGGTTATCAGTGGGGAATGGGTGGGGAGAGAATGGGGGAAAAGGTACAGGGAATAAGAAGCAAAAATTGTAGGTACAAAATAGACAGGGGGAGGCTAAGAATAGTATAGGAAGTGGAGAAGCCAAAAAACTTATGTGTACAAGCCATGGACATGAACTAAGGTGGGGGAATGATGGTAGGAGGAGGGTACAGGATGGAGGGGAATAAAGGGAAAAAATGGGACAATTGTAACAGCATAATCAGTAAAAATATGTTTTTTTTTTACAAGAGCTGACAGATTCTATCTGGCCACACCTGTCCTGTGACCACCTAGTCTACTGGTTCACAAACTCCCTCCCGAGGCTTTTGTCCCTGGCCACAGGTCTGCTAATCCATCCTCCCTCCTGGACACTTCCATTCTTTGGTTCCTGGCACAGTAAATATGTCTCTCTTCAAGAATTATCAGTCTTCTGTTAAAAACCTGTCCCACATAATCTCATTGCTCTCCTCGGAAGTCTTTGCCAGCCAAGGCAAAGTGGCAGGAGCAGGGTGCCAAGAGGTTGCTTTTCATTCCATTCTAAGGTGAGCACATGGAAACCTTTTGACCCTACAAACATGAAAAGGTGAAAGAATCACTTTTCCTCAACTTCCAGATATGTCATTTCATATTCAGCAAGAAAGAAAGTATAACTAGGAACATCAAATATTTAATTAGTGTGCATTTTAGGAGTTTCTATACCAGCTTCCAAAAATCATATTGAGACTCCATCATATCAAACTTAGATGTTTCTATGACACAGGACACTTAAAACTGATGTTTTATCTGCTTCATGTCAAGTCTTGTGACCGGTTTATTTGTTTGTTTGTTTTTCAGTATTTTTCTCATGAAAGTGCAGATTCGGAACCTTTTTTCTTTTTCTTTTAACTTTGTTTTCATTGTTGACACTATCGCAGATGTCCCCATTCCTTCCCCCTTGCCCGCCTCCACCCGGCCCCCACTCTGCCTTCCCTCTGGCCATCACGACACTGTTGTCTGCGTCTCTCTGTAGGGCAGTGGTCCAGACTTGTTTGTTCGGTGGAAATTCCGGCCCATCACTTACTAGTCTAATCCAGGTTAGACCTGGCATCTGCAGTGAAGCGCTGTCCGACTCCCAGGCCAGAGCGTCTCCTGGATGGCAGGCCCTGAGAAGCATCTCTCAGGTCCCAGACCTCCACTGTGCTACGGGCACGGGCTGCACACCTGCTCTGTGCAACAACAGGACATGATTTAAGACCAAATTTTCTAAGCAAAGCAAAAAAGATTTAAGAAAAGCACTTTCATCAGTTTTACCTCTTCCAGTTTGTCTATAAGGGTGGATGTAACAAAGCCAGGGTCCCAGAGAATTTGAATTGCGCAATGTCAGTAAAATTATGTGAGACTGTATTTGAAGCCATTTATCTCTTATGATTGTAATTTCATGCAAAAATATCAATTAATGAGGACTGAAATTATTTCCCCTTTAATAATTATTATCCAATAATATAAAAGGCTCTAGCTAAGTGTTTTATTTCCAGTACCTCACTGAATCTTTATAACAATATTCTGAGTTAGATACCAACGTCTCTATGTTATGGAGAGGAAAATTGCACCTCAACAAGATTAAATGAATTGGCCAAGATCACACAGCTGAAAAATGACAGCACGAGGATGCAAAGCCAGATGGACGTTCTACTTATCTGAGCTCTGACCACCATCCTGCACTTCCTCCTGTCTTTTTATCTCAGCATCTGTTCATGTGTCTACATCATCAGGACAGTTAGATTTATTAGAACCAACCTGCCAAGAACCATTCTACATAAAAATATCTCAAACTGCTCTCTCTTCCATAATACTTTCTAAATGAATTGCCAACAAGTCTGGAAATGAGCTAAGTAGCATTCTCGGGATTGAAGAGCACACATCTGCAGGCTTTGCTGATTCATATTCATTCTGGTGTTACAAGTGCTGCCTCTCCCATGTTTTACTGATCACTTCTTTACAAGATCTTCACTACTTCATAACTGTTTGGGCTTCTACATTTTTTTTCTTGTGGAGACAGATGATCTGCATGCTTGTAAAGTTGGAATAATGAAAGGAAATGAGGATCCTATCCAGACCATCCTCCATCCCCTGATACCAATAAATCACTAAATTAAATGTTCATTTTCTGGGACATTATCAGAGTACACCCCTTCTGTGGGCCAACTTCTCACAAAATTCTGCAGAACAGTAAGAGCCAAGGACAAGGGACGAGCACATTTGTCCATTTTAATTAATCAGAAAATGTGTCTACCACAAATACAGTCTCTGACATCATTTCTAAAAGGAAGTCATTTGCTTCAGCCTGAAGTTTCCTTGGGTCAGGCACCCATAGAACCTTGAAACTAGAACCATTCTGAGGTGGACAGAGAAGGAGGAGACAGAGAAGACGCCACCTTTGCCTTGTTCCGGGTTGAATATCTATGCATTTCTACAAATGTTCTTGAGCTTTATTCTGGGATACAGCTAAGTTTCTTGGTAACACTATGATCCTTTTAAATCTTACAGGTAAGCTTTGTTTGGCAAAATCACAGCAACATGTGACCTAAAGTGAATTTTGCCCCATTACTGGGACGAGGTCCTTCAGAGTATTTGATCCAAAGCCCAGAGTTTTACGAGGTGTCCCAGGAGAGCTGTTGGGAAGAGGCCCTGTCCCCTGCCCTGATGTGAGCTCCCAGTGTCCCCTCTGACCCCTTAGGGTGGTTCTCTCCTGGCCATGACAACTCCCTTTCACACATGTGCTGGTGAGGACTCCCCTAGATATTTAAAGATAATTTCTGCAGAGCTCTGGAGATTTTTTTCTGTGAAACTTCCTTTTTTCTAGTACTTTCCCTGAAAACTCTACCCCTCTTAGCCTCTCTGAACTCACAGCTCCATCTCCTTACCTCAGGGAGACACCAGGCTCAGCCTTGGTACCTCTCTCTGCACTGTAACCTGGAAACTCCCTCCAGGCAATGAGAAAACTGTGGGGACCACCTACGTGGCTCCCTATCTCTCAAGGATCACTCTCATTCATTGACTGAAGCTTTACTTGCCTTCTGCCTTCGTCACACTTTATCTCTGTCTAAAAAGTATTTGCCCACTTTTTTGAACAGCCTCAACTCCTCCCTCTGAGATTTGACCCAGCTAAAATACCACTTGACCCATGAAGTCTTTCCTATGTCTCCAACCAGAAGTAATCTCCCTTGTCTGAACTCTGCTGACAATGTTCACCTTCTAAATATGTTAGATACAAAAATGTTCTCGTTTTATTTCCCCAGTAGACAGTGACCTCCTTAGGACAAGAAATCCCACCTCACCCTTTTCACTTCCTCAGTGATACTTTCTACTCTACTAGCTGTTCATTAATGTTAAAGGAATAAACAAATAAAATGGCAAGATGTGTCATCTCATCCCAGAGCACTGAACTGAGATCCATTAGAGACCCTGGTCAAAGGGTGCAGAGACAGACCATGATTTTAGTAAGGCAGGGGGATCCCAGCCACCGCCCACACAGTGGCCATATCCAAGAAGTAAATATGACACAGAACGTGTCACGCTTTTCCCAGTCTGTCTCTATTTCTGTAACTCTCATAAGCTACGACCCTGATCTTAAAAAGAATCATTTTATGATATGGTTCCAATGTGTAAAGCAAACATTTCCTTTTTTTTTTTTACTTTTATTGATGTTCTAATACAGTTGTCTCCATTTTCCCACCATAACTTTCTCCAGCCGAACCCCCACCCACCTCCCACCCCCAATCCCGCCTCTTTTTGGCTCCGTCCATGGGTCCCTCATTCATGTTCATTTATGTCCCTGTCCCTTCTTCCCCATGTTATTTCCCTCTCACCTCCCCTCTGGTTACTGTCATTTTGTTGTCAATTTCAATGTTTCTGGCTATATTTTGCTTGCCAGTTTACTTTGTTAATTAGGTTCCACTTACAGTTGAGATTACACAGTATCTGTCCCTCACCACCCAGATTACTTCACTTAGCATAATGCTCTCCAGTTCCATCCATGCTGTCATAAAGAGTAGGAGAAACTTCTTTCTTTCTACTGCATAGTAGTCCACTGTGTAAATGTACCATAGTTTTTTCATCCACTCATTTACTCATTTAGGTTGCTTCCAACACTTGGCTATTGTAAATTGTGCTGCTATGAACATTGGAGTGCATAGGCTCTTTTGGACTGATGTTTCAGGGTCTTAAGGTATAATTCCAGCCATGGAATTGTTGGATCAGAAGACAATTCCATTTTTCGTTTTTTAAGTAAATTCCACACTGTTTTCCACAGTGGCTGCACCAGTCTGCATTCCCAACAACAGTGCACTAGGGTTCCCTTTTCTCCACAACCTTGCCAGCACTTACTATTTACTGTTTTGTTTATGATGGCCATTCTGATTGGTGTGAAGTGGTATCTCATTGTGGTTTTAATTTGCTTCTCTCTGATGGCTAATGATACTGAGCATCCTTTCATATGGGTCTCTGGGTCCTCTGTATGTCCTTGTTGGAGAAGTGTCTATTCAGGCCCTTTGCCCATTTTTTAACTGGATTGTTTGTCTTCCCAGAGTAGAGTTGTGTGAGTTCTCTATATATTTTGGAGATCCAATCTTTGCCTGAGGTATCATTGGCAAATATGTTTTCCCATACAGTTGGTTCTCTTTTCATTTTAATGCTATTTTCTTTAGCCATGCAGAAGCTTTTTAATTTAATGAGGTCCCATTTGTTTATTCTTTTCTTTATGTCCCTTGCTTTAGGGGGACATATTGGTGAAAATATTGCTGCATAGAATGTCTGAGATTTTCCTACCTATGTTTTTCTCTAGGACTTTTATGATATTATGGCTTATATTTAAGTCTTTTATCCACCTTGAATTTATTTTTGTGCATGGTATAAGTTGGTGATCAAGTTTCTTTTCTTTTTTTTTTTTTTTTGCATGTAGCTGTCCAGATCTCCCAACACCATTCACCATTTGTTGTAGAGGCTGTTTTTACTCCAGTTCATGGTTCTGCACCCTTCCTCAAATATTAATTGACCATAGAGACTTGGATTTATTTCTGGGCTCTCTCTGTTCTGTTCCATTGGTCTATGAGTCTGTTCTTATACCAGTTTGATTACAGTGGCCTTGTCATATAGTTTGATATCAAATATTGGGATCCTCCTATTTTGTTCTTCTTTCTCAAAATTGCTGCATCTATTCAGGGTCATTTATGATTCCATATAAATTTTTGAAGTATTTTTTCTATATCTTGGAGAGATGCCATTGGTATTTTAAAGGAATTGTACTGAATCTATAAATTGCTTTGGGTAGTATAGACATTTTGATGATGTTAATTCTTCCAATCCATGAACGTGGTATGTGTTTCCATTTATTTGTGTCTTTCTTAATTTCTTTCTTCAGTGTTGTGTAGCTTTCTCAGTATAGGTATTTTAGTTCCTTGGTTAGGTTTATTCCAAGGTATTTTATTTTTCTTGTTGCTGTATCAAATGGGATTTTTTCCCTGATTTCTGTTTTTGATATTTTACTATTGGTGTACAAAAATGCCTTTGATTTCTGAATATTGACTTTGTATCTTGCTGTTTTGCCAAATTCACTTATTAGGTAAAGTAGTTTTTAGGTGGAATCTATAGGGTTTTCTATGTACACTATCATGTCATCTGCAAATAATGAGTTTTACTTCCTCCTTTCCCATTGGGATGCTGTTTATTTCTTCTACCTGTCTGATTACTGCGGCTAGGACTTCCAATACTATGTTGAATAGAAGTGGTAAAAGTAGCCTTTCTTCTCTTGTTCCTGCTCTCTAAACCAAACATTTTTTCAAGTGCTTCACTAGAGAAATAGTTGCCCGATTCAGTGCTGGAAGAATAACGTGTGGTGCTGGATCGAGAGATGATATGTGTCTTCCTAGGAAATTCTCAAGAACATTTTGACCCTATCTGTTATTTCACATTACTCACTGACTCTAGAACTTAACATTGGCAACCTATATGACACTCTTTAAGTTTTGAAAAGGGGAACCCTGTGTTCCCCATCTTGTATTCTCCATGCCTGATGGAATGTCTGATTCATTATAGGTGATTATATATATATATATATATATATATATATATATATATATATATATATATATATATATAGTGTGTGTGTGTGTGTGTGATTTTGAGCTGAACTAAATCTTACTGTAGACTAAGCATTTATTTTAATTATGCCTCTTCCCACCAAGAGTTCTGAAAAACATTTTCCCAAAATGAGAATAGTTATTAGATTCCTACTGTACTGTTTAAGTATCAAGTGGCTAGGTAGTACAGTCTCAAGTTCTTTCCTTCAATTAGCCCTTATTCTTTCTCTGCTTCCACTTCCTTTACACATTTTAGGTTCCACAAGAGAGCCACTTTCTACTAATATTAATTATTTCAAATATTTGCACTGAACTAAGCCATGTGCACTTAGCTTGGGTTCCAAATCGGTGGGATAGTCTATGTTTGAATCTTTATAATTAATATTATAGACAGCATTCTGATTTGTGTGTTATTTAGATGTGAAAATTGTCAAAAACTACTAACTCAGGCCAACCATAAAAATACAAACGTTTGGCTGTGGCGACAATTAGTACAAACTTAGTGGCTTAAAACAACAGAAATTTATTCTTTCCCAGTTCTGGAGGTCAGAAGTCAGAAATCAGGCTGAGATTGAGATGTCAGCAGGACTGTACTTTTTCTGGAGGCTCTGGGGGAGAACCCACTCCTTGCCTCTTCTAGTTATGTGACATTCCTTGGCTTGTGGCCACATCTCTCCAATCTTCAAAGCCAGCATCTTCAACTATCTCTGCCTTGTCTTCATAACCACCTCATTGGTCTTTGTGTAGTTAGTCATGTGCCACTTGATGACAAGGACACTTTCTGAGAAATGTGTTGTTAGGCAATTTGGCCATTACACAAACCTCGCAGTGTGTTTATACAGATTTAGATGATACAGCCTGTTGCTTCTATGCTACAAGCCTGGACAGCATGCTACTACACAAAACAACACGAGATTAAATCAAGTCCAAGAGAAAGTGGTGCAATAAAGAGACACAGTAAGCAAGGGATGATAAGGCTGCTGCTGGGGTAACATAGCATACAGTTTTACAGCAAACTTTTTTTAATAAGTAGAAAAAGTACACTGTAAAATAATGATGAAGTGTGGTGAATACATAAACTAGTAATATAGTCACTTATCACTATCAAGTATTATGTTCTATACATAACTGTGTGTGCTATACTTTTATACAGCTGACAGTGCAGCAGGTTTGCTTACACCAGCATCACCGCAAACATATGAGTAACACATCGTGCTACAGGGTTACTACACCTACAATGTCACTAGGCAACAGGAAGTTTTCAGCTCCATTTCAATCTTATGGGACCACTGTGACATGTGCCATCTGTCACTGATTGACACATTGTTATGTAGCACATGACAGCACCTCTCTCTGCCTCCCTCTTACAAGGATACATGTTGATGGTACTTTGGACCCACCTGGATAATCCAGAAAAACCTCCCCACCTCAAGACTGTCAATGTAGTCACATCTGCAAGGACATTCTTTCCCATATTCAATAACATTTACAGAGTTTAGGGCCTGATGTCTTTGGAGGACATTATTCAGCTTACAACATCTTCTCTACAAAAGTTTAGATAAATTAAGAATATTTTGTAGGATTCAAGTAATGGATGCTCACTAGAATCCAATAGTAGCTAATGATAAGTCTATTACATAGATCCAAGTTGATTTTTCTCCTGGTCCCTGACGTATGTCAGGGGATTAAGAGAGTTGATTTACTTGAATATAGAGTCCCAGCTCATCTTCCACAGTCCTGATGCATAGCCCTCCCCTCCAGATCAGGCCATAGTCAGCCTTTTTCACATTCCCAACCAACACACACATAGACACACACACAGTTTCACTAAGGAGTATAACAAATTTTACTGAAGACTAAAGGAGTGAAAGGGAGAGGAGAGGCACGGTAAAAAAAAAATTAGAACAAACAATAAAATTTCATATAAAAAATCCTCCTGAGACAATGTTTTCCTTCTCCTTCAGACCTGCTCCAGGCACCAAACACTTCATCACCCTTCTGTCTCTCTTTTATTCTTCTAAAATTCTCTCTATTGTCATAAGCAACTTAATTCTTACACCCAGCTTGCAAATTTCAGTCAGCAAAACAAAATCCCTGAGGTTGCCTAAACCTACATCCTCTGAAAGTAATCTGACCCAAAGCTCCCAGGCCTTGGGCAGCCCTTTGATGTCTTATACCCCTGCTGGCTGTGGTTGATCAGCTCATTGATTCAACCAACACAGCTCTTCCTGGAAAGGAATCTGCTGCTAAGAAAAAAACAAGTCTACTAATACAATCATGACAGTTAACAAATCACTGCACCTCTCTTTACAGTCCTCAGTATCTTGCTACCCAGAGAAGTTAAAATAAAAGAACCCTCTCCCTTCTTCGAAAGACTCCATACAAGTCACAAGGCCTTATAAAAACTGAAGCTTATTTCTGTTTCTCTCAAAAATAGCAACCTTATTACTTTTTCGTTATCACAGTTCCCAGTAAACATTTCTGTACTAAACACATTATTTTCTACTCAGGCTTTATGAGAGTTAAGAAGTTTTAAATGTTTAAAACATTTTTTCTGGACATTTCCTTTCATACGCTAGTAGGTTTCTAAGAGTTTTCATGAGTTCTTCAAACACGCCAAGCAGCATTGTGGATATAAAAGAATCTTGGACTTATTTCCCGGATCCAATTCTACATCTAGTTTATAACTATCTAGGAGTATAAATTTTTTCAATCGATAGTTTAGCAACCAGAAATCCATAAATGAGAAGGTTTTGCCCTTCTCAGTTGTACACGAGTCATTTCCTCCAGCTGTCTGACACATACACACTTTTTATAAAAATAAATTAAATTAGCCGAAATCTTAATATTTCTCCTAGGCCCCACAGAGGTTATAAAAATGAGTGAGACCATCCTGGCCACCGAGAAGCATTCAGGAAGGCAGAGCGCAGATCATTTAGCAGTTTACCCAATGCTGACGGAAGTGCAACACATAAAGTCACCAATAACAAATGGCTGTACTGGGAAGCTGTTTTTATCACCTGCTTTCCACATAGATTACCAGACCCATGTACTCAGGCAGTTTGAGAATGCAGCCTAGTGCCTTGGCCAGGTTCTCCATAACCTCTACCTCAGAAATAACAATAAAAGTGGGCCATTTGTTGGTTTTAGAATCCATGGGATAGATTGAAAATAGTCTTTTATTCTCCAAAAAAGGGGTGGGGGGCAAGAAGAGAAGAAGCAAGAGGCAGAGGAAAAAAAGGAAAAGGAGGAAGAAAACTGAGAGGTGTGATAGGGTTATAACCCAAAAAGAGATAGTGGTTAACAATGGTGTGTATGTAACACATTTATAAGCCCAAATCGGCACCAAAAACAACCAGGTTTGACTTGAATTCCTCATTAGCATCTGCTCAGGGGCATCTTGGGATCAAGAGCCACCAACGCTTGAAAGACACATCCTCCCCCACCACGCCCCTGCCCACCCCAGGCCGGAGGCTGGTGGGAGGCTGCTGGACCTGAAGGGGAGACAGGATCAACACTCCCTTCAGGTTCCCAAGGTGGGCAGAGTGCAGAACAGAGTCTGCATCTTCTGAAAGACACTAACCAATAGCTCTCTGGTGTGGCTTTTCCAGACTTTGGCCTTTCTAAGTCTCCCCTTCCCACCTGATATCAGGAACTTAAACGCCCTCACCAGGTGGTGGTGAGAACTCGGTGAAGAATTCTAGTCTGGTGTATACTTTCTGCTAAACTGCGTGTGAGGTTACAAATGAAACAGCTCAAGAGGATTACACAATGGCGAGCCACAGTGCAGGCCACTCTGTAGAATTTCAGAGGCGGCTGAGTTTTTCTTAGCCTCCATTCCACATGTGTGAAGAGTCTGCCTCTAACAAGGGTAACCTTGTCCAATTATTCTGGTCTCCACGTGTGGTACAGCAGCAAGATAAAGAATCAGGTCAGCCACCTTGGGAACGTTGTGGGATGGGAGGGGTGGGTTGTAAACAGGAAGCCCATGCATATGTCTGACGGTCTCTAAAAATGAAAATGCCTTTGGCTTTTCGCTCAAGCATTCCAGAAGCTGCAGCTCTGAACAAGGACATGGCAGGAAGTCATCAGGGCTGACAGCTCTGGGGAGCAGAGCAGAACATTGTGAAAACACGTTCTCTATTCTCACAGAGAAAAACAGGATGCCTCATGACGGTGGGACTGCATCCCAGAGCAGAAGGGGTGCCTGCAAGGCGCTGCTGTTTGCTGGCCTGCCGTGAAGGGCGCTGGCAAAGATGAAAGGTATTTTCCATCCCGCAGCAGAGAGAAGCCCATCTGTTATCCTGCCCAGCGGGCGCAGCGCCAGGGAAATCCTTCATGAAGGAGAAGCCTCCTGCCAGAGTTCCCTGGAAACACTCCCCAGACGATCCCGCCCACGCACGAGCCCCCACTCTTCCCAGCCTGCTTTTGTGTGTTTTTCCTTTTTATTATAGCTCCACAGAGCGAGGCAGAGAACAGTCCCTGTGATTTAAAACTAGCAGGAGGATCTGTCTTCAAAGCTGTCATAAATTTTTATGATTTTAGCCCTAGAACAGCCCTGACTGCCTCCATTCAAACCCACACAAACAAGGGTGGTGTCCTGTAGACAAACCAATGCAAAGTAGAAGCCAGCCAAAGCTTTCTCTGTGCTATAAAGCAAAGACCCTCCAAAGAGCACTGAGAAAGGTGATCTGAATAGAAACAGGGTTGCTAGGGCTGATGACGAGGCTGCTGCCATGGTCATCTGTACAGCTGATGGACAGGTTTCACTGAACGGGAGCTGAAATGACAGCTGCAGGACCTGGGGCAAGAAGGACCTGCCTCCCTTAGGCCCCAGAAGGGAGAGGGAGCCAGGTACATAGAGCCCTGTGCACCCAATAGATTCAACAGTGAGCCCCCAAAGCAGGAGGAATGGGCAAATGCCCTCTAGGTCAGGCCACCCAAGACACACTTAGCTTTCCTTTGGAGGCATGCATACTCACCTCTAGTCTGTCTTGGGATCTTCGCAAAATGACTATAGCTTCTCTGCCCTTTGGTTTTGGGAATACAGAAACGTATCCACTCCACCCACTTGTAAAGCTCTGCTCTCTTTGTGCTTCTCTTCAAGAGGTAATTCATATTTTTCCTGACCCAATTTGTTCTTTGGGGAACGTTGGAGAGCTTTCTGAAATGAGCTAAATGAGCCCCAGGTTTGCCTCCACAGATCACACTATCAGTCTGTTGCAAGCAGCTCTGCCTCCTCAGCTGAGGCCAATTATCTGATGCTTCTCTGCAAAAGTGACAAGGACCCAGCCAGTGCCCACCCCAAACTTGTGGGACAATGGGCACGTGAACCAGGAAGACTCTGCTAGGTCCTTCCCCCAACCTTTAGAAGTCACTGGCTTGTGCCCTGAGTCACGGTGTTGAATGGCACTTTCTTCTTTCTCCTGTGGCTGCAAATGTTGTTAATGATCCAGCGAGAGGAAAGACCTGAGCTAAGCTGCTTCCAGCAGGGACACGAGCATAGAGCAGCAGCGCCATCCTTCCCTTACTTGAAGAACTACAGGGGAGAAAGGAAAACAAACCTCGGTGGATAAGTTAGTAGTCTTTTTAGTTGTCCTTCCATCTGAAATGCAGAAAGAAAGAAATTATGTAGCTCACTGTATAACCGTCACATAAAACGAGAAGATTTGTACTCATTTTTCATTGCATCTAATCCATGCAAGCAAGCACTCAGGATGTTCTGGTAGTAAAAACTACAAAAATATTTTCAGCCTTTTAGTTTTCAGCATTTCGATGATTTACAAAGATGAGAATAGTTGTATAATGGACAGATCTTCCCTTTATTTGTTCCTGTGTGGACACAGACTCTTATGCTACTGAAGGAAAGTGCTCAAAGAACAGAATTCATCCTTTTACAGAAATTATGATTTCAGTTCCATCACTGCAAGCACAATATATTTTTGTATGAGTAGCCAAGCCAACCCACAGCCATAGTGGTCTTTGGTATGTGGCACATTACCTTTTCAAAAAGAAAATCTGTGAGTGGAGAAGTCAAAAGAAGAGTGTTTGTGTTACAGTGTAGACCAGCTCGACAAGGTTCCACCAAAATGACAGATCCCTAAAACTACCAGTCAGAGGTCTTTCTCCAAGTCTGTGGAGAAGCACAATTGATGAATTGTTCCCCAGGAAACAAGAAAGAGCACGTGCTGTGCAGGGGAGAAAAGTCCCTTCTGAGACACATAATGAGTAGGAAGAACATACTGGTAAACATTTGCAAGAGACCAAAAAGAAATTCCCTAGTGCAAACAAATACCTGCAAGCAGTTCATGTTGGGTCAGAGACTAGAACCCAGGTCTCCTAACCCAACAGCTCTCTTAGTTGCATGTCAAGCTTCCTCCGAAAACCACCTGACCTCCTTCTGCCAGTGCCTGCTCTGCCTCCTTCGTCCTGCTGAGGGGACCAACAGCAGGTGTGCACCCCTCCCCCACCCCCATCCAACTGAACTGTTTATCCCACAGGGCCTACCTCAGGCCTGACCTGCCTATTAAGCTTACTGCCATCTCTCTCTCTCTCCTCTGCAAGTAATTATGTCCTTCCTATTTGGCTTTTATTCTGTACTCTCCTGTGACCTCTCTGATATTGTCACCAGCTAAATACCTACATACAGCCGCCATACATAAAACTTGACTGCTGCTTTACACCTCTCTTCCCCTCTAGACTACAAGCTTCTTCACAGCAAAATATATTTTTATCTCTATGTCATATTAATACCTAACACAGTGTTCAATCAACAATACTGATTAAATAAACAGAATATTCTTATTTGCTTAGTTGTTTTGGTATTTCACTTTTTACCAGTGTATGCATTCTCTCTCCCAACTTTGATGCAAATTTTTAGTTCTTTGAATTCAAGAGTATTTTATTTGAAAAGTCAGGGGCGATTGTGAGATGAATATTTTATATCTCAGATTCTTTTACAAAAGTCTGAGTGTCCCCACAAGCTCCCCCTGAATTCTGCCACTACCCCAAGTACTTCTCAACTCTGATGCTATGGTGCCTGGATGGACTTGGTCCACTCAGGTGGCTCCAGAGAGGACTGTGGCAACGGTGCACCAGGATCAGTCAGTGCAGGATACTGCCTATCCCAGAGCAGCAGGGCTTTCCACTCAGGTGAGCAGAACGCCATCCCTTACCCCTGCGGTGTGGCAACTGCATCGCTGAAGAAGCACAGTGGAACAAAAAACCTGGATGTGGGCGCTTGCTCATTCCCTCATCCCAACTATAATGACATTTCTGCACACAGAAAGGGGCGGTCCTCTGCAGAAAGGAGGTTGGAAAATGGGGCTGCTTTAGTAATATTTCCCAATTAATTAATTTATCTTCAAGTTTACTCATAGTGTTATTGTTCTATAAATTGTTTTGGTTCAAAAGAGTCAGAAAAAGAATTACACATAGCTGCCCTCATTTATTATGCTTTTCCCATGGAAGGCACATTTCAAAGGATTTCACATATTTTATCTCATTTAACACATTGACCAGCTCTGTTGTGTTCTAGGGGAAACTGAGGCACAACCTTGTTTGAGATGACGTGGCAAATAAGTGGTAGCAAGTCCTTAATTGCCTCACTTGCTAGGCTGAAAGCTCCGTGAGAGCAGATCTCCATGAAGAATTATGGTGTGTGTATGTGTGTGTGTGAACTGGGAGCAAAAGCTAATTAATATGTTCAACAAATTATTACTCATTAAAAGAAAGGATAAATGAATGAGGTAAAATGGTTGTCTCAAGAGTAGAAAGACTGAGAGTTCGTAGATCAACGTTTGGCCAATTTTTATTTTGAATTTTGACAATAATTTCTCAGCTTCCATACTTCTACAATTTTCATTAATTACATAAAGAAAGTTAGAGTTGACTTGTTTTTTTTCCAGCCATCATAGGACATGAATAAAGGAACCTACACTGTCCAAAATTTCAATCCCTTCCTGACCAGGGAGCAAGGAGCCTCTGGGCCCTGGGGGTTAGGAGAGCACAGAAGTTGGATCCATTCAGAAAACACGAGAGCTACAGCAGCAGAATCCATCTTACTCTCATCTAGCCTGCCTCCTAGCTTCGAGCACAGAAATGCCTAAATCAACCCACACCTTTATACGAGAAGTCCAGCAACGGTAAGCCTTGTCCTGCAATTCCAATTCTCATAAAGTTGAAAGAGACTCTCGGAGATCAACAGCTATTCATTTATTCATCAAATATGTAAAAAGTTGGGTGAACACTTTTTCCCATGAATGTAAAAGTTAGGTGCTCTTTTTAAATAGCTGTAAACTTACTTGCAAAGCAAGAAAGGCCTATGATAAAGACATCCTATTCTTTCAACCTCCAAAAATTTAGAAAATATTTTAATAGTATTTGCAATATATATTCTGTGTCTCTTGCTAAAGAACACTAATGGTTGCTCACTGTAGTTGTGCAAGGTGGAAACACCATGTGTTGTGGACAGAGCATGCTCTGGGTCTGTGGAATTTAACTTAGCTCTAATCACTCCCTCCAGAAACAACATTACTCCTCTTGGATGTCCTGGGATTTTACTATTACTTTCACTGAAAGCACTCTGAGAAAGAACTACAACTCCTCATTGGAAATGACAGATAAACAGTTCAAAACTTGGTGGCCTAGCACTAAAGCTATCATGAATTAGGCCATCTCATTCAACAAACCCAGTTAGTAAGAGATTCCTATTCAGAAATCTTTCCAATTTTCAGGTCAATGTAAATCAGACTAACCTACATTCACTAAGAAATGAATGTCAACTAAAAAATGTTCTTTTCATGACAATAAGTCCACCTTAATTAGTTTTGTACTAAGCTGATGCAGGCCATTCACATTTAGCTCTGAAAGACAGCAGGCAGTCTTCTCATGACGGCCTATAAACTACCCCATAATCACTACTTACGCTTTTAGTCACTACCACAGAGGCCACCAGGCAGTGCCACCTAATTATGCAAGGCCTGTGGTATCTACAAGGCACTTTTACAACTTCCCACAGACATACCCAGGTGCAGAGCTACATGGTGACATGTGCCCATTTTATTCATCAACTTTTATCAAAGATGCAGATATACACATATCCACGAGGCTGGGGGTGGAAGCAGAGCTGACGGACAACAGTATTCAAATTCCCCTTTAGGATGAGTTATTTCCCAGAAGTCCCCTCACTCCTTCCAATGCCAGTGCCCTGCTGGCAGGCTGCCTCCCCTATTCTCAGGCCTGGCTATCAGTGGGCATCCTTTCCCCAAAAGCTGGGGCCCAGGGCTCCAAGTTTTCATCAGAATCAATGGCAGGATAAACAGAATTTCATTCCGATCACTTCTCTGACCACAAAGGAAATTTAATACCTGAGTTTTAGAAATTTCAACCCCATCATCCAATATAAAAATGTCAGCCTTTGCCAATTTACAGAGAAAAAAAATAAAATGATTCTGAATGACAAAAAGGTTCATAAGCATAAAAATTTAATTAATTTTTGTTTAACAGATGGACACCAGTTTCAAAAAACTCTCTTGAATTTGCAATTGGGTTTGAGTGATAAGAAACATAATAACTACTTGTGCCTGAAAGATGAGAGTAAATGTCAAATAATATTAATGGAATGAAAAAAATGCTATTGAGAGAAAAAAAGATATTTTCTTTGTTGGATGTGCTGTACATAGAAAATAGTAAATAATATCAGGAGTAAGAAAGTATTTGAAAGCCCATGGTAAATTGCAAATGCTATTCCAACGAATGTATTATGGTGCTAATGCAAAATATATGCTATAATATTTTGAAAATTAATAACTTTATCCTACACTCGGTTTTCAAGAAGTAAAAAGGAAGTACCTAAAGAATGTGAATACTTAGGAATAAAACGTAGTTGATGTAGGGGTTTTCAATTATCTATGCCTAATCTCTTTCTTTTAACCTATTGATGGCTAGTTCTTTTTCTTTTTTTTTTTTTCCTTTTATTTGTATTTGTTGATGTCACTTCCACTCCTCAACTTTAACAGCAATCCTTTAAATTACACTCTCTTGAGGGTCTGGAAAATCCTTCAGTCCTCTAGAGTGAGATGCAGTTTACTCTGGGACACCTGGGTTTTCTGCCAGTCACTAATCACAATGATCATTATAACCTTCCAAAAATATGGGCCTCTTTTTATATAAATCATGTTAAAGGGCAGGATCAGAATGGTTTTTAAAGTAATTGGTTTTCCAATTAAAAATACAGTCTCCTATGCTAAAAAGTCACAAGGTTGAAATTCATCCTGTCAAAATAGTCCTCAGCTCTCGATAAAATTTGTATTTTTAGCTCTGACAAATGTTAATTGAAACCAGTATTAGAAACATTGGTGGACCAGTGAACTTGGCATTTGTAAGCTCTCCCACTACAATAGGTATATAAACTGAGAAGCCATCTTCCATACTGCACCAATTTTGGAAATCAGTTTCTTAGGGGCAATATGAATCACAACATTGCAAGGCAATTTAGTGATTTAATAACAGAGGCTGGATGAGGAAACTGATGGTTTTGGTTCTCAATTAGCTTCTCGTGTCTCCTTCCAAAGTTTCTCTGTGTAAATGAGATCAAATATCCATACATATTCTTGTCCTCTTCACTTTAAAACAAAAGATTGCACACTTATACACATTCTTCTGAACCTTGCTTTTCTCGTTTAACAATCTTTGACATCTTTCCATATCAGTATTAGTTCTTCTTTCTTCCATACAGCCGTATAACATTCTATAGTATAGATGTATCAAAATCCATTTAACCAATTTCCTATTGGGTTGCTTCCAAACTTCTATTGTACAAACAATGCATCAGTGAATATCTTTTTACATATGTCTTTTCACATATGAAGGGTGAATTCTCAGAAATTGGACTGATCTAAAGGCACATGTATTTGACAGATATCACAAACTGAACCTTCACAGGGTTTGTGCCAGTTTACTTTTCTCCCAGTCCCAGTTTCAGAGACTAGGAAGACTGCAGCCCAGAAAGATCAGATCACCTAGTTAATTCACCCAACTGGTTGGCAACTGTGTGGCTCTGACACCTAAGTCTCCTAGCCTCACAGCAGTGCTCCTATTCACCTGCGCATTTCCAAATGTGAAGCGCCCAGCAGTGACCTCCAGGAATCCAGCCGGAAGTCTCCGAAACCTCCTGCGAAAAGACCAGTTTGGGAAGACTAGGCACACTTCCTAATCTGCTTCTTCTAATCCAGCTGCAGTACACAAGTGATCCTACCAGAGGGGGAAAGAAAGGGAAAAAAGAAATGCTTGAACAGAAGGTGAGAAAAAGGAGAAAATAAAGCAGAGCAGGAGCAATAATATAAAAGTCACCTTGTGCTATGAAACAGATTGACTGTATTAGTATGTGTCTACAAAAATAGCAACCTCATTAACAAATGCAGTAGTAATTTGCATTTTTAGACATTTAAGAACCTAGTTGATTTAATAAAGTCTCCATCTCTTGCGATCCAAGTTGGTTTTACCATCATCCTTTAAACAGCAGCTCACAAAAATTAAAGCCAGTAGATACATTTTGGAAGCCGTAAAACTCCATATGTACAGACCATTAAGAGGCTTATTTGTTTGCTTGATCTGCCTCTCACTCTGGCCTCTTAAATCCTTGACTGCTTCATACTAGCTTATCAAGAGTCAGCTCCCTTGATGATAGGTAGTTTAGCTAACAGACACACAAAAAAAAGCCATAAAATGCCCAATCTCCTGCCACATCCAAATACCTTCGCCCATCTGGTTCTGCTCAAGTCCAAAGCTAAGGGTATGAAGAGTGAATTTCTTTCTGGTCAAAGAGAATTGAAAGTAAATGCTGAGTGTTTTACAAAAAGGAGGAATTTAGCAAATACTGGTTAAAAAGGTCTGTAAAGCAATCAAAAATTACACATCATTATTAGCAGCCAACATTGGTCTAAAAAATGGAGCACTATCAGTTGACAATTATCAGGAAGTAGGAAAAAGAAAGGTGAGAGAGTTGACTTCATTGACTGCTGATTGCCTAGGTTTACAAAACTCAAAAGATTATGTAAACTAAAATGCGGATGGCATTCATCCAACAGGAGTTAATGCCCCAAATCCATCTGAGCCTCTAGCCAGCCCCAGTAAGCCCTATGAACTTGGGAAGACTGAGACGTAGGGAGGTACAGAGGTGGCATAGTCCCCACAGTTCAAGGTGGGGAAGACATCCCAGTGCGACGGGCAGCACAGCAGCCTCTGCACGGCTGGCTACAGATCCAGTGCTCAGAGAGAGCGCCTCGAGCAAATGAAACAACTCGAAACATCGCGCCATGTCTACAGATCCAGTGCTCAGAGAGAGCAACTCGAGCAAATGAAACAACTCGAAACAACGCGCCACAACCAAAACCACCCGATATTCCCAAGTGAAAAACAAATACTATAAAGCTTACAAAATGTTTTTTTCAATCTGTAACACAGTAATTGTAAAATAATTCAGAAGGCCATGCCCCTTCCCTCTTCTTTACCCATTCCACCATTCACACAGCTAAGCTGCACAGTGAGGGTTATGACTTCGATGGGAATTTTGTAGCTAATTTTACATTCTCCAGGTTTTAGACCCCCAAAATACCTGGCTTAAATATTATGCATGTTCTAGTTTGAATAACTAATTCAACTAGCTGTTATTCCTCACTTTGATGAACAGAGGATAAGGGAAAATGCAAAATTTAACACATGCACAGGAGGTGTTAATTTCTTAAGGTATCAACCAGTCAAAGAAAAGCAAGTAAGTTGCCTGCCCTCTCTGTATATAAGGATCAACATATGGCTTTGCAGTGGTGAGACCTTTTTATGTGTGGTGTGTGGAATTTTTCCTATTTCTTTATGGTCACATAAACTTTCACACCTTTCATATAAATAGCTTGAAAATCATCTTGCAGAGTTTTATTCCATTAAATATTTAAATAATGCAATTTACTCATTATACCTACATTGGTTTTTAGGTGTGTAGAATACATAAGGTCTCTGTTGTTCAGTCACTCCATTGCTTTTAAAAACTTCAACAAAAAAGCAGATTTTAGAACAAGCTGTTTAGTCCAATGTATATAAAAAATTAATAAAAATAAAAATTATGTGTTGACACATGTGTATGCAAATAAAAGAGAACCGTGTAGAATAAAACAGTGGAAACATTACCAGCGGACCCTCCTGATAAAAGAAGTGAAACAACTATAAGGGGGAAATGGTCTTCACTATACTTTGGTCATTGGTTGAGTTTTTAATAGAGTGCAAATGTATTTATGTATTATCTGTAGGAAATGATCTAAAATAAAACTGAGCCCTGGCTGTTGTAGCTCAGTGGATTGAGCGTGGGCCTGCGAACCAGACAATCGTGGTTTGACTCCCAGTCAGGGCACATACCTGGGTTGCAGGCCAGTTCCCTGCAGGCCAATTCCCAGCAGGGGACGCACAAAAGGCAACCATACATTGATGTTTCTCTCCCTCTCTCTCCTTCCCTTCCCCTCTAAAGATAAATAAATAAAATCTTAAAAAATAAAATAAAATAAAACTGAGTATTTGATTAAATTTCAATTATAAAATAAAGTTATGGTCTACACTGCAAAATCTCGATGCTGCATTGTACTCCCCTCAGAGTCAAAACCTGCCAGAAAAACTTGCTTTTGCATGTAGAGATATCATTTGTGTCAAAGGGGAGACTCCAAGAAAAATCTTTTTGTGTAGATGTTCAGAAAAGTTCAGCTGCTACAAACATTGGCTGCTTTTGTGACTTGTATTTTCCTGCAGTGAAAGAGGAATATTACCCATCTTAAGTGCTTTCCACTTATCTCTTGTTTTTGCACAACAGAGATTCTGTACAATCAATTCCAATCAAGTTTGTTCCCTTGTCCTTTTTAAAGAATAAAGAATGTTCTTTTTCAAAGTCAATATCTTTGTGCTATTAACCTTTGAGCATCCCTTTGCCAGCACCACACATCGGATTGAATTCTGATCACTCACCCTCGACCTATCACTCCTCTCCTATTGCTTGCCCTGGCTCTTCCCCAGGCTTTCCAAGCAGCTAGCCTGCAAACATTGGCAAGCACACACACGCTGCTCCGAGACAACAAGCCCTGAAAAGCATTTCCTTGTATTGGAAATGAGAAAATGTACTGTTTTTCTCTTCCAAGAATATAAATTAAATTGAAAAATCCTGTAGGCCACCATCTAATTCAATTCAAGTGGGGTTCACTGAGTCTTGTGATGTGGAAGACACTCTGATGGAAACTGTGGCACTTACAGTGACAAGATAATAATCCTGTTCTCAAGCAGCTTCCAGTCTAGTAAAACCTAACCCGCACACTTCAGCCTCTCTCCCTTCTATTAGAATGTATCTGCTCTTAGAACCTTCGGAGGTTGTTTATTTTTTTTAACTGTGGTAAAACATACATAACATAACATGTACCGTTTTAACAATATTTATGTATATAATTCAGTAGCATTAATTACATTCACAATGCTCTGCAATCATCACCATTATCTATTTCCAGAACTTTTTCCTTTTTCCAAACATAAATCATGTACCCATTTAACAAAAACTTCCCATTTCCGCTCCCCTCAGCCTCTGGTCACCTCTATTCTACCTTATGTCTCTATGAAATTGTCTATTTTGGGTACTTCGTATAAGTGGAATCATACAATATGTGTCCTTTTGTGTCTGCTTCTTTCATTTAGCCTAATGTTTTCAAGTGTATCCGCTTTGCAACATCTATCATAATTTTATTTCTTAAGGCCAAGTAATATTCCATTGCATGGATATACCACATTTTGTTCATCTGTCCATCTGTTAATGGATACCTGAGTGACCTTTTGACTGAAGACTTTTTATTAAGTAAATCTTTTTCAGACTTGTACAAACTCTGCATTTGGTTTGGTTGGAAAGACTCAGAGCAGTCTTTTTTAAGCCTCCTCCGTCTCTCTACTAGGATTACAATCCTCTGCAGAATAAAAGCACATCACAGAGGAGTAACACCATGTGTGGGGCAGGCTCCAGTTTTAACAGGGCACAGCTTCTGCTAAGACTGACAGGTCCACCTTCCAAACACGCACACACATGCGCACACTCATGCTCATGCTCCCACAGTTGTTCTTGTCCAGTGGAAGGAAGGCATGTTGGACTTTGTTTCATGACTAAAGAAGAGAGATCTTTTCTATTGGGCTATTAGGCCAGGAAATGTTTCAGAGAAGAGTAAAAAGGATAGTGTGCTATCTGTTTCTCATCAAGCCTCCTGGGTTTGAAGGCTATTATTAAAGAAACAGGACTATAACACAGGATATTGTTTAGAGATTTTTCTGTGAGATTTGCAGTATAAGCAGAGTTGCTTCAAGGCCTGAATGACAGTGTGCCTCAGAGCTGGGAGGCCCTCTTACCTCTGAAACATCCAGCACTAAGGATTCTGGACACTCTATCCCTGGCAGGGGTGGCATTGTCACTCCTCGTCACAGCCTGTGGGCCACAGAGAGTTAAAGCAAGAGCAGGATGTGCCACGGGGCCCACAGGGGACAGTCTGTGTGCGGACATGTGAGGCATCTTTGGGGGAATTATTGGTAAACACTCTGAGGAGAAATGTGACTCTGTGATTGTGTGCAGGGACTATTGCCTGATACTATTCTGTCATTCATACAAGTAGAACTGCCTCCAGGTCTATTTTACTTGTGATTCTGGCATTTAACCACCAAATTCTGAGCCTTCGTGAATCTCAGTAAATGTTTATAGAAACCTTCTGAGAAAACTGTGGGTCCCAATGCCAGCAATATAAAGGTCATTATCTTTCAGAGTTCTGTAAGAAATCTGCCCTAAATGACAATGTGGAAACCAGCTGTTGATAGTATTTGCCATGTGAAAAATAGTGGGCATGCTGAAGATGGTGTCAGCAGCAACATAGCACATTGGAGTGTGATAAACAATGATTTACAAATTTAAAAGATGGCAACATGGGGCTCTATAGAGACATGACCTTAAAGAAACAGCCAACCTGTTTCCATGAGAGACATACCACATATGTCAAATATAAGGTGAGGTATATTCTCAAACTACTTCTTACTAAAGGAATGACTTTATATTCAAGACTAGATGATAGGACATTCTATTTATTATTTTATTTTATTTGTTTATTGAACACATATAATTAGCAAGGGTGGGCAAGGTCATCCTGTGGTTATTAATCAGCACCACAGTTTTTGGTGGCTTAGCACAGCTTGTTATTTCTTGTTCACACCACACACCCCTCATAGGGTGACAGATCTCAGCATCTGAGATCACTCAGCATGGTCACTCAGGAGCCCAGGACAGTAGAGGCTCCGTCACCTGGTAACTGCACCATGTGGAACATGTGGCTCATCAGCAACAGTAGTAGGACCTTGCACATGGACTTTCCCTGCCTTAACTAGGAAAGGACACAATAACCACCTCTCATGCTGCATTGGCCACATCTCCTCACTAGATTTCATCTCCTTGAAAGCAGGCTGGGAAGCGCAGGATGAGAAAGGTAGTATTGACTGGTCATTGTGCAGTCTCTGCCATTACACTAATGTGTCATATTAGTCTGACATTCCCTAGGTCAATAGCACTTTGGAATATATAATAGAGTTCAGTTGACAAAATTGGCTTAAAAAGGGGGAATAATAAATTTTATGCAAATTAAGTTCATGTTTTTAGAAAACAAATTTTTTAAAGATCACTTAAAAGCAACACAATGCATGGTTACATTATATGGATCACAACGATACACCGAGAGTAAATTTTAACAATAAGTCAATGTTACATAAATGAGTACTTACCACCTGAGACCGAGTGTCCAGACATGGATGGAGGAAGACGATCCCTTCGGTAACTAAGGCTGATGTGAAAATGTTGTATGCTGGGAAATACGAGCCTAGAAAAAAATTTTCTAAATTGATCTCATTTTACATATGTATTTTTAAATTTATAGTACAAATAAATATCATAACTAAAGAATTGGCCATTTAATCAAGATTCCTAATTCATATACTCAATTTGGCCTTATAAATCTTTTTCAATTCTTTTAATAATGGTAAATATCACCTTAAATTGGTGTTGTACAATTTATAAAGAGGGTGACAGACACTGCCAAAGAGCTTTCTAATAAATTAAAGTAGCAGCAATATGTACTTAAGTCCATTAGTAACTGCTGAAATTCACCTGAAGAAGTTGTAAAATAAGCTTATAGTCTGAGCCACACAACCTCATACTAACTGTACAACGTCTTGAATTATTGGCCCTCTGCTATACTTCATACTGCTGAATCCTGCCTCCCCAAATGACTGGAAATGGGCAGGAGTCGGGTCTGATCTAGTTCAATCATCTTTTTATCCCAGCAGCCCTGGCGCCGGCACCAGCCTGGGTGCAGAGCAAGCCTGTTCTATTAATATTTCTGAGGCAATTGCAGTGGTTGCTCCTGACACTTGGACAATCAGCAACCCATGCAGCCTCAGCCATTTGGGATAATGAATGAATTTCTAATTAGGTGGTCAAACTTTGATTGCCAAGTAATTTAGAAATGCCAAAGTGGCACATATTTTTACTATCCTCATTATAGATCTCTTCCACCTTCTCATCTAACATTTATCTCAGCGTATTTTACTTGTCCCCAAAATTCACCCTCCCGAGTAGATAATCTTCTCAAAAAGGACCAAAAGGGGGAAAGAAATGAATATTTTTAGCAGTGACTCAGCAAGTTTTTGGTTTTTCAATTAGAAGGTACAGAAAAAAAATCCAAGTACATTTTTCAATCAAAATAAACCCATTTGATTTCTGTGACTAAGCAAGATAAATCACATTCAGTACAAATCATCCTGTTAACATGAACAGATTTTTTTCCATTTATCAATATTTTCTCAACTTACCAATGCTTGGTTCATTTGAATAATCTGAGATACATTTCTTTAGAAACTGTAAGATCTAAGGACATCTCCAAAAGAAAGAGGCAGAGAAAGAATACAGCTTAATAAACACCATACATGCTAAATACTGTTGAAAACTCCATGTAGTAATCTATGGGTTTGCCCTTCTGTTTACCTAAGGCAGGGAAGAGAATTTTGGTCATTAGGAGAGCACCCAATTCTTTCTGCCTACATATATTCTCTCTACTCCAGGAAAGAAATTAGACCTTCCAGAGAAATTCATTGGTCCAAACGTTGCCAAGGATGAGTGATAATATAAAAGCGGAAAGAGTCTGGTGCTGAATGGGATGTGCCTGGGACCTTATCCCAATCACATTATTTACTAACCATGGGACTCTGGACAACCAACTCGGCCTCCCTGAGATTCATCTTTCATCTAAAATCTAGAAACAGGGTTATCAGATAAAATATAGGACATCTAGAATAAATTCAAGGTTTAGTTAAACAATGAATAATCTTTAGTATAAATGTCCCATGCACTAACTACTAGTAAAGTATATTTGCAATATCATATAATTGCTCATATGAAATGCAAATTTAACTGGACATCCTCTACTTTTATTTGCTATGTCTGGCAACCCTACAAAGAAATAATTCATGTTCATAGCATTCAGATGAAGATTCAATAAGACAAGTCTTTATTTTCTAGAAACAGCACCAGTGAGCTTTTCAATTATTTTAAATCTTAATAGTGACATTAGTTCAGTGAAGGATGCAAAGTTACTATCTTCATTTTCCAAGTTAGCAAAAAGATGAAAACTCAGGAATGTGTCCCAAGTTACACAGTTGTAATGACAGAGCCAAGATTCAAGGAAAGCTGTTTAATAGTGAAGCCCAGAAACTTAGCTAGCATCTTACAACAGTAGGTTCTGAAACTTGAGCAGGCCTCAGAATCATCAAGACGGCCTGTTAAAGCACAGATTACTGGGCTCCAAACCTGAGATTCTGATTCAGCAGCTCTGGGTAGGGCTTGACAAGCTATACTTTTCACACAGTCCCAGGCACTGCTGAGGCTGTGGGTGCAGGGATCATGCTTTGAGGACCAGCCTTCAGTGGCAGTACAGTGCAGCAACAGCAGCACTGGCTCCTGTACAATGACAGCTACACACCACCATGCATCAGGAGCCACCAAAGAACCCAATGCTCCATTACAGCTTCCTGTTTTCTTAAAAAATTGTTATGGAGTAAAAGGTAATGTGTAACCCATAAGCATTATAACCTTGTGAGGCCACGGAATGCCTTGCTCCCTTTCTCCTCTGACTCTAAAGTCTCTGGGGAATTTCTCTCTACCTTTGTCCCTGGAGAGGGTACCGTCCCACAAAGGGAACCAGTCACTGGAACACTCACCACTGGAAAGTAATCAAAACACTACTTTACTTAGTCTCTCACTGTCCCTGAAAAATGTATTCAGTGGGGAAAGTTTCTCTCTGGCCCCAGGATAAAGGTGCAGGCAAACCCATGACTTTGGTCCCCCTTTAGATACCAGACAGTCCTAAAGTCACTTTAGCTCACACACACACACACACACACACACACACACACACACACATCGCACTTGCGAAATTAGACCATGCAGCCCTCCACATTAGTCAATACTGTGCACTCAGTTTAACACCCGATTTTCTCTCCTCGGGCCCCTGGACTGGCTCCAGACTGGCAGCCACCGTGAGCAGCTGTGAAAGACAGAGCAGGGAAGCAGAAAGCCCTCCAGGGCTTCTGTCACATTGGGTAGAAGGTCACAGGCAAGGTCTCACTTGAGCTGGCTTTGTCTCAGCAAGCTCTCTGCAGACATTTAAACCAACTCTTTCACACACTCATGAAACTCCCATGAACTCCATGAAAATTCCATCATGGAACCTCTTTCCTACATGCGACATCATTCTAGTTTTTTCCACACCCTTGTGACTTCCTTCTTAGCCCCCAGTCATTGAATGCCCCTTCCCTATGCTTGCTGCTTTGGTCCCTCTGCCCTTTTAAGCAGGCCTATTAGACCCCTGAGCTGGTTCTCCCTCCCACATGGCTCACATCTGGTCCACAGACGCACTTGCACGGCCTTTGCCCACACAACTCTGGGAAGGAAGGCTGATCGCAGGCAGCAGCGAGCCAGCCCTGCTTTCCCATCTGGATTGCCCAGGCTGGAGTCACACCCCGTCTTCAGTGGTTCCTAAAGGCAGTGCCCAGCACATCACTATTTCTCTGAGCACATCGGTGCCTGCCAGTCTCACTGGGCTTCCTATAAAAAGGAGCATTCACAGCAACGAGTCTCTCTGAACAAACCTCCACAACCCCTCCCTCTTCTCCTCTCTCAACTTCTGAAGTGGGAGAGGGAGCTGAGTCATGGAGCCATTTCTTGACATTTCCTTTGAAAATCAGCTTTGAGCTAATTTGGCACCACACTGTGGAGTTTCGCGTTTAACCTATCTCAGTGCTTAGTGGAATCTCTGTGCTTAAATACTTACATAAAAGACATGCCAGGCCAGCTGGGTCTCTAATGAGAGGGCCAGGGCTTGGCGCTCTAAGGGTGAGGGGTCCTATGCAAAGAACACTGAAGCCAAATGGGTCAAAGGTAGAAATGCTCTGAAGGAGCCTGCGCTGAAAAGTCAGCAAGCAGACACCAGCCCAGGACCGAAGGCAGTGCTGGCACCATGGACGTGGGGACAGAATAAAAAATCAGAATCTGGACAAAAATGGAACTGTTATAAGAACAACTCAGGAATGGATGAGATTTGGGATATTTTTCAGCCCACACTGTTAGGGTTTTAGTACTTCAATGAGGTGGAATATTTGAGGCAGAGACCCTGGATTGCTTTCCTCTGTTTTCAATAATTTTCCAAACCAACTTAGTTCTCCGCCTGAGGCAGACACAACCAAATTCTCTAGAATTTGCAAGAAGCCCCATGAGATTTCGGTAAGCTAGAGAACAGATGAAGGATGGACTCCCAGTACTCTCCATCTCCCTACAACAGGAGAGCAGCAATCCCACACCCAGAACCTGCTGGCCTTGTGAGGTCTGAATCCCTGATAGCCAAACTACTTGAAAAGAGTAAGTTTGCATCCTCACAGTCATTGCCTTCTCATTGCTACATCAGTACTGGCTGGTTCTGCTCATTGGCACATACCTAAGGGCAGCACCCCTAGGTGTGTGCCCACCAGCAACCAGAATCGAGGACAGCTCAGTCCAGGTGTGTTTTAGTAACAAATTCCTAATAGTGTTGAGGAAATGGAAATTGACTGCAGATCCCACGCCCAGCCAGTAACTGCTACAGTGCATGTCCAGTGGATTTGACTTCTGGACCACTAAACAGGTGTCCCCAAGAGAATAAGGCTACATGTTATGCCTTTTGACACCTGGGGCCACTACAGTTTTTGTGCTATTTAATGCAAGTCAAAGCAGGTGACTTTTGACAGACTTTGCAAACAGCAACTCCACAGTGCCTAGCAAACCATATGGCCTCAGCACACAAGACTGGGATCCTCAAAGTGTTCCACCCTCAAGAAAGAGTGGACTAGGAAGAGATCTACACACCGTCAAAACAAAGGATAGATGTATTTGTTGAAGTAACATATAGACTTTAAAATATGAATGCCATAGTGCGTAGGTAGAGCAGCAGATTAGAAATATAAAGAGAAATCAGTTAAGAGGAAAATAGACATGAAGCAGGGCTCAAGGATGTCACTCAAATAAATAAACAGATGCAAACCATAAAAGGGAGGTTAAGGGGAATGGAAGAGAGAAGGAGAAGGTCCAACATGCTTGAGGATCCAATCTTTTAAGAGATTAGGAGGGGAGAATGGAGGAAATGGGAGGAAGGCAATATGGAAGGAGACAATAGCTGTGAATTTGGCCAAAGACAAAAATCTTAATTTTAGGAGTCCCAAATGAGTCCCAAACGGAATTAGTATAGCCAAATCTATACATCAACCCTCATGGCGAAATTGTAAGAAACCAAAGACAAAAAGTGAAAAGGCTTAGCATAATGCTCTCCAGTTCCATCCATACTGTTGTGAAGACTAGGAGCTCCTTCTTTCTCTCTGCTGCATGGAATTCCATTGTGTAAATGTACCACAGTTTTTTGATCCATTCACTTACGATGGGTACCTAGGTTGCTTCCAACACTTGGCTATTGTAAATTATGCTGCTATGAACATTGGGGTGCATAGGTTCTTTTGGATTGGTGTTTCAGGGTTCTTAGGATATAATCCTAGCCATGGAATTCCTGGGTCAAAAGGCAAGTCCATTTTTAGTTTTCTGAGAAAATTCCATACTGTAAGCCAGGCAGTGAAAGACAAATACCATATGATCTCATCTTTAACAGGAACCTAAACAAAACAAACAAACAAGCAAACTATAACCAATGACACTGAAATAAGGAACAGGCTGACAGTGACCAGAGGGGAGGAAATTTTAGGGGAAAAGAGGAAGGGTTTACAGGAACAAGTATAAAAGACACATGGACAGAAACTAGGGTGGGTGGAAATGGGAGGGAGGTGGGGAGTACTGTGGGGGATGGCTGGGGTGGAAATAAAGGACAGAAAACTGTACTTGAACAATTAAATTTTTAAAATTAAAAAAAAATTAAGTGAAAAGGCCAGAGTAAAACAATCAGTTATTTATAAAGAAGCACTAATTAGACTAACAACAGAGTTCTCAACAGTAACCTCAGAAGAAGATAATCTAATAACATCTTCCAAGTACAAAGGGAAAAGAGCCATCATTCCAAAATTTTCAATGCAGCCAAACAACCATTAAAGAATGAGAATGATATAAAGACCTTTTCAGACATAACTGAAGGAGGAAAATGTTTCATGTTCTTCCTTATTGATGATATAATAAAACTATAGCTCATAGCTTATTGAAATCAATAAAATTCTATTCCCTAAACCTTGCAGCCTTAAAAAATGTGTCTATAATTCTCTCCACCCATGCATAGTATCACCATCTATTAGAAGCCAAAAAGTCACCAGCAAATAGCTTTTGCTGACACAGTGACGATTTCTGCACTGAACAGGGTCTCGGATGGAAATCACCCCTCTGTGCAGCACTGTGCAAAAAAGACAGGACCTGGATGCTGAGTCAGGAAACCTGCATTCGAGTTCTAGCCCTGCCAGTAAATGGCTGTGTGACTTTGGACAATGTACACTGGCTCCTCGTGTATAACAAGAGGTAAGTTACTTCCAGCTTCAATCCCCAGTAACCTGCAGTTTGCTCTGTACCTTCCTGACCGTTGTGAATTGGCATCCACCAAGGGGACCATGGAGTTATTTCACAGAACATAATCTGGATAGCTTGACCAATCTCAAACTGTCTTTCATTGAAAGAACTCAAGACTAAAATCTACACTCAGTAAGTAGAGACCAGTAGGCCAGAAAGTGTTTAAACCAACTTCTCATAAAAAATGTTTAAAAAAACTCTTGAAAGTTCAAAACTCCCCACCCACCCTCTCTCCAACATCCACACCAAAAAGTCACAACACTTCTGGTTTTGACAGATTTCAGCTGAAGGGACTAACCAAGACTCCTGTGAGTGCGAAATTGCTATTCCCCCAGCACTGCCCCCATCAGCCTCCATTCTTTCATCTAAAGACCTCAGCACTTTCTTTGTGGTTTAAGTTACTACTCTCCTACTTCCAACAGAGAAGGAAAAGATGATTTATCATCTTGCCTTTAATGACCACAAGAAATATTGAATTCTTCTGGCCCAAAAGAACACTCCCCACAGGGCATCATCTTAAATCTTAATTACAAGTTTATGTATTATTCAGGCAATGCTAGAAACTTAGCTTTGGGTTAGCATTATACCATTAGTCTTCATTTACTCTCCTTGATTCTCCCCTCAATTCCAAATGATGGTCATTCCAGTCCTGTTGCTTCTTTAATTACACTTCAGTTAGAATCACCTTTTCCCTCGAGAGTCTGACTTTCTCTGGCGGAATGCCCATGCTTTCTCCAGCAAAAGAGCTTGACTGTCCTCTGGGCCCCTTCCTGACAAGAGTTAGGGATGCAAACAAGTTATTTATCACCCCCAGAAATCCAGCAGAAGAGATCTCCCATAGGAAAGAATCATCAGGTTAATACAAAGGCAATTCTCTTCTCTTGGTGCCTATGTGCATACACCCACACAAGGCCAGTATCACACATATAAACTCCCACACAATGGCACTTAGTCAAAGGATAAAATAAGGCCAGTTTTTCACCAGTTGCTCAAGGATGCTATTGGCTTAATGAAAAGAAAAACCCTAAGATTCGAATATGAGCAGCTAATACTTATCATGTGCTTTCTGCTGGGGGGGGGGTGGGTGATCTGACTGCACCCCTGTGCCCTTTAGCTGTCTGCTGCTCCATTCACGTCTCCCCTGTATATTTCCAAAGCACGTCATCCTCTGTGCGCTGTGAGATCTTTGCAGATAAGCCTTTTTCATGTTTCGATGTGTTAAGGTACGATGAACAAACTGCCATCCCCTCACTCTCTTTCAGAAAGAGTCCTAAAATGAAAAGAATTCAATTTGAAATTGCTGCCACTCCTCAAAGGACACAAAAAGGTCAATCTCATAGTCATAAATGATTTGTTTTATTTTGCTTGGTTTGTTTTGGTTTGATGCCAGGCCTTTGGCAGGACAGAAAATAGCCAAATACTTTTGAGTACAATTGTGGGGATCTATTGTTCCTAAAGCACCAGGAACGTGCTGACAAAAGAGCTATTCAGTCCTTTTTAGGGTATTTTTTTCTTTATCGAGGTATAATTTAGATACTATAAAGTGCACATTCTTAGCTGTACAGCTAGGTGACTTTTTACTTATGTATGCAATCTAGGTAACTACCACCCAGATCAAGACATGCAACATTCCTGTCACTCTAGAAAATCCCTTTGTGCCTCTTCCCAGGCCAGTATCCACCTCAACAACAACCTCTGTTCTGACTTCACGGTCATCGGTCATATTTACCTGTCCTTAAATGTATGCATGTGAAGTCACCAGTATTACACTTTTGTGCCTGATTTCACCTGTTAAACAGAATGTTTCTGAGATTTGTCCTTGCTACATTTCTACTGTTTCCAGTTTGGGGCTATTATGACTAAAGCTGTGAACAACAATCTTTTATATACTCTGTGATGGGTGAGTGCACTGAATTCACTTGGATACACGCCTGGAAGCAGAACTGTTGGATTGTAAGACAGGAGTATGTTTAGCTTTGATAGATATCAACAAATAGTTTTCCAAAGTGGTTGAACCACTTTACACTTTTGTCAGGAGCTCCAGTTGCTGTACAATCTCACCATCACTTTTTAATTTGGCCATGCTACTAGGTTGGTACTACTCTCTCATTATGGTTTTAATTTGAGGGCTATGTCTTATTCTTATTGATTTATAGGTGTTTAATACCTATATATGCTGGATATGAGTACTTTGTCAGATCTACAGGTAGATAGATAAATATAAACATATACATACATGTATGTATTATGAAGATCTTTCCCCAATCTGTAGCTTGCCCACTCACTCTCAATTATGTCTTTTGATGAATGCAGCTTCTTAATTTTAATAAAGTCCAATTTATCATTTTCTTTCTTTTATGGCTTAGAACTCTTTGTGTCTTGTTTAAGAAATATGGCCTACTCCATGGCCATTTTCCTTTGCTAGTACTTTTATTGTTTTACTATTCACATTTAGATCTATGATCCACCTTGAATTAATTTTTATGTATAATATAAGGTCAAGGTGATTCATTTTTTCCCAAATGATACCACTTTGTCCTGAGCCATTTATTATAAGCAATCTTTTATCCTCTGAATTGCAATTGACACCTTTATGGCAAATCAAGTAACTGCCTAAGTGCACATCTGTTTCTGGACTCTACCTGTTCCATAGCCCTATTTGTCTACCCTTGCACATAAATATTATTTCCATGGCATGGGATTAGCCTCTGATGAATGCAAATATTTACCTTAATATTTGCCCACTTCACATGTAGGCCTCAGGGACTTTCACCGCACAGGATATGAACTGGTGTCTCTTACCTCCAAACCCCCTTCCCTACTCAGCTTTCTGATGCCGTGCCTGGGACTCTGCAAATGTCTCTCCTGTGCCAGCGGCTCCCTATAAGGTTCTGCTGAGAGAGGTCACTGGAGGGAGAGTGTGAGGCCTGCTGGAGGGACAGAGGATTTTCCCCTTCCCGTTCTCCCTTACCCCAGCGATGGTTCTTTATAGAAGCCGTAGCAGTTGATTTTAGTAGAAGCTGGATCCGTTTTGAGCTTTGCAGGTCTAGCCACATTGCACTTCCTCAGAGATACCACCACCGGGCAGCCAGTTTATTCTCTTCAAGTTCTGGGTCCAGCTCTGCAGTGCCCCAATTGCCAGTCTTTAGGGTCCTATTAACCTCATCCACTTTCATTTTCCCTGGGTCTATGGGTGGCAGAAGCTTCCTGCAGTTCTATCTCTGATCTTACATCACCAATCCTTTACCGCTTTTTATTTATTTCTTACCTCATTCATCCTTCACTGTCTTTCAGTTTTCCAATACCGATTCCCTGTGTTTCTTCTTTCATGTTAAAATATTTGGTGTCCTGCTGTTTGCCTGACTGGACCCTGACTGACACACTCATTAACCAGAGGGGACGAAATAGAATTGAGTGGGTTGGGAGAATGCGCTCACTCTCCCTCCTGGAACAGGAGCCCACGACCTCTGGCTTCTGCACACCTGCCCAGAGATGAACACCCACGCTCATCCTATGCCCATCCAGCTAAATGCAGCACCAGAAAACATGGAGGCACAAAGGCCTCTTTGAAAAGGCTGACATTTCCTGAGGGACACTGAAGTTGCTAAAGTAAAAAACTTGTGTTGCAGGAGAGGATCATGTAGAAGAAAGTGAGGTCAGTACCGGAAGGAACATGCAAGAGCATACTCAGCATATGAAAGCCAAAAGCCCTTCCCTTGTACAATAAAAAAACTTTTAGACAAATTAACACTTCCACTATTGCCCTTCCTATCACGCTGTATCCTTTTGGGAGTGTCTAACCCTTCAGTAAAGTACTTTATAGTTACAGACTTTGGTCTGCAGAGACCTGGGGAGTGGTGGGACTAGGGAAGAATGGGGTCTACTCTGCCCCATTTTCCCTCGTCTGAAAAGCCTTATGAGTGACCATTTACAAATAAATATTCTCTTGGCTTCCTTTTGAGAAAACTCAGAAGACAATAATTGAAACAATATATTATTTTAAAGTGAATATGATGGAGAGGAGAAATAAAAGAATGATGAAAAATAGTACTATTTTGACATTTCCAAATTATGTAGCAATCAATTACCTACATGTTTAGGATTTTATTCATTATGAAAAATAGTCCTGAGTTTGCATGAATTGCTGCTTTGGTAAAGCTGCTAGCATAACTAAGCTGCTTATACATTTTTTAAAGATTATTTATTTTTAGAGAGGGGCAGGGAGGGAGAAAGAGAGAGAGAGAAATATCAATATGTGGTTGCCTCTCCTGCGCCCCCAACTGGGGACCTGGCCTGCAACCCAGGTATGTGCCTGACTGGTAATTGAACCGGTGACCCTTTGGTTCATGGGCTGGCACTCAATCCACTGAGCCAGTCCACCCAGGGATGAATATATGTTTTTTAAAAATAAATGCTGTGTCTCCAGAACTCAAAAAAATGAAAAAAGATAAAATGATGACAAAAGAGTAGAAGATACAAATCATATGTATATATTTATACATACATATATTTTTCAAGAAAGAGGCAATAGAATAGATGAGGCAGAAGCAATTTCAGAAGAAAATGTTCCCAAGAAGAAAGTCTTGAGTCTGCAGTTCAAAATGATTAAATTAATAGAAAGTAGCTCCTAAACCACAAGGAAATGAACTGATAAAGTCATTAGAAATAAAAAGAAAGTTCCAAAAGGTGGCAGTTACCTGTATAATATATGAAACTCAGTGACTTTCTTATACACAAAAGGTAGCATGTAGAAAATAGAATATTTTTAAATTCCAGATTTCTGACTTAGATGCTCCCTCCCCAATCAGACATGCACTCAAACACATAGCAATTTCATTAAAATGATAGTAAATCCACACTAATAAACATAAATCACAGCAATAGTGAATTAAGAACTATTTTTATCAGAAATGTGATGGCTTTCTGGAAGATAAAAAGCAGACTAGATCATAATAACAGGTAAAGCAGCGCAGAGAAAAACAAACTCAATGTAAGCACAGGATAAGCTTTAGGAGAGGCAGGGGTCATTCCTGCCAGAAAAGCTCCAGGCTCAGAATTGGCAGGAAAAGCTAGAGGAGCTGTGGGGCAGCGTTTAAGGTAATTAAGTAACGGATTGCCTTTGACGGCTAAGCCAGGCAGGCCATCCCAAGCCCTGCGTGTACAGAACAGCTGTCTGCAGCACCTGCCCTCAGCCAGAAGGCTGAGAACCACTTCCTTAAATCTAAACCAGCTGACTAATCTATTATGGATGCTAGAGCCTGATCCAGCTCTTCTCAGGGGTGAAACCGAAGTACACATCTCCCCTGCCCCTACCTGTAAAGTCATCTTCACCTGGCAATCATAGGGGGCCTTTACCAAAGGAAGGTCCACCTATGAAACAGCTCACACCCACTAGCACAAAGCCCAGAGCCCACAGCCTGTGCAAGGGATCCGTAGTTTGGGTGAACATAGAAACATCGGTTGCCCATTTTAATCAGCATAAAAATACATGTACAACGAAGGATAATCAGTGTTATGAAGCAGATCAGTAGCCTCAGGGAGGTAGAATCAACTGAACAAAACTACTGAAGAAAACATTTGCCAGAGGCCATAAAATAAAACCTGAATAAATGGAGACATAAGCCATGCTAATGGAAGGAAAGGGAACACTGCAGACCCTCAACTGTCCCCCATATAAAACTCGTGCACCCCAAATATAAACCCAACAAGACTTTTCATGGAAAACATATTTTAAAAAATGGATTCCAAAATTCATAGAAGAGAAAATGTGCAAGAACGGCCCTGTCAATTTCGAAAAATAACAAAAGAGAAATTTCCTACCAAATATCAAAATATACCGTAAAGATTTAGTAATTAAAATTAAGGACAGCAAAGATTTAGAAACAAAAACACAACCAGAAGAGACAGAAAACTGAACTGTATGGAAGTCCAACAACCATTCACCCAGACCAGTAAGAGGGGCAGAGTTGGCAGCCTGCAGAGAGGGGTCGAGGCAGGAAAAAGTGTTGACTGCCAGACCCAGGAGCCCAGGCGGTGTAGGGCTGACCATGGTCACACATTCGTGGGCAGATAAACCAGGCAAAAATGGGCAGTGAGACAGACCACACAACCCAGGGCTTCAGCGCCAGGAAATGAAGCCTAAAAGCACTGAGCTGCTGGGAGAGACTCCTAGCCTCACAGGAGAATTTGCTGGAGAGACCCACAGGGTCCTAGAACATACACAAGCCCACCCACCTGGGAACAAGCATCAGAGGCCAATTTGCTTATGGAAAGCGGCAGAGGGAACTGTCATCCAAGAGAGATTAGAACAAGCACCATTGCTCCTTCTCTGACCCTGCCCCCACATATGGCATCACAACCCAGCTACTTGGGTTGCCCAACCCTGGTGAACATCTAAGGCTCTGCCTCTCATACATAACAGGTGCAACCTGACCAAAAAATCGTGGCTTAAACAGAAGAACAAATCACAGCCCCAGAGCCAATACTTTTAAGCAACCAAGAGATAGCCAACCTATTAGATGCACAGTTCAAAACACTGGTGATCAGGATGCTCACAGAACTGGTTGATTTTGGTTGCAAATTAGATGAAAAAAAGAAGGCTACACTAAATGAAATGAAGGAAAATGCACAGGGAACCAATAGTGATAGGAAGAAAACTAGAACTCAAATCAATGGAGTGGACCAGAAAGAAGAAAGAAACAACCAAACAGAAAAGAATGAAGAAATAAGAATTCAAAAAAATGAGGACAGGCTTAGAAACCCCAAGGACATCTGTAAATGTTCCAACATCCAAATTATAGGGGTACCAGAAGGGGAAGAGGGAGAGCGACAAGTGGAAAACTTGTTTGAACAAATAATAAAGGAGAACTTCCCCAATCTGGCAAAGGAAATAGACTTCCAGAAAGTCCAGGAATTTCAGAGAGTCCCAAAGAAGGTGGACTCAAAGAGGAACACATCAACGTACATCATAATTACATTACCCAAGATTAAAATGAAGGACAGAATCCTAGAAGCAGCAAGAGAGAAGGGGACAGTCACCTAGAAAGGAGCTCTCATCAGACTGTCAGCTAATTTCTCAAAAGACACCTTACAAACAAGAAGGGGCTGGAAAGAAGTATTCCAAGTCATGAAATCCAAAGACCTACATCCAAGATTGATCTATCCAGCAAAGCTCTCATTTAAAATGGAAGGACAGATAAAGTGCTTCTCAGATAAGATCAAATTCAAGGAGTTCATCATCACCAAGCCCTTATTATATGAAATGTTAAAGAAAAAGAAGAAAAAGAAAGATAAAGAAAAAGAAGATAAAAATATGAACAGTGAAAGGACAGCAAACTCAGTTATTAAGAACCACACCTAAAACGAAAGCAAACTAAGAGGACAGCTAGATCAGGAGCAGAACCATAAAAATGGAGATCACATGGAGGGTTATCAACAGGGGAGTAGGAGGAGAAGGCACAGAGAATAAGTAGCATAGACTGTGGGGAGAAAATAGACAGGGGGAGGGCAAGAGTAGTGTGGGAAATGCAGAAGCTAAAAAATGTATGACACATGGACATGAACTAAAGGGGAGGGGGGAATGTGGGTGGGAGGGGGTGTTCAGGGTGGAGGGGAATGAAAAAAGAAAGGGGACAACTGCGATGACATAATCAATAATTGCTAATTATTGATTATGTCAATTACTTAAAAAAGAAAAAAATTACTCTCAATAAATAAGCGTAATACTCATATGATGTATTCCCTCAAACCAGAAATAAATAAATAAACCAATATGTAAAGGATCAAAAGGCACAACAGACATGTCCTAAGAAATAAATTTTTGATCAAGATATATTAAGCAAAGAAATCTAAGTGAAAACCATCAAATTAACTAAAGTTAAAAAGGATTGATACTATATTTTAAATTTTTTATTGATTTTAGAGAAAGGGAAAGGGAGAGAGAGAAACATCAATTTGTTGTTCCACTTACTGGATCATTGGTTTATTCTTGTATGTGCCCTGACCAAGGACTAAACCCATGACCTTGGCACAGCAACATGATTCTCTAAAAACTGAGCTACACAGCCAGGGTGGCACTCTATTTCAGAGAGAAGATAAGGGGAGAAAAAAACACTAAAATACTTAGCTGATGAGAATGTCTATTGGGATAACTTCTTTTGATGGAATTTGGCAATATTAAAGTAAAACACATATATTCTATCTAATAATTCCAGATTTATCCCATAGAAGTACTTTGAAAAGAGTGAAAGAATGCTCATTTAAACATATTTGTAATAGTGGAAAATAGGAAAGAAATATTTCTTTCTTTCCCATTGATGTTCATACAGATTCATCAATAGATTATTCATCAGTCAGAGTACAGTTATTGATAAAGTTCTATGCAGCTGTTTTAAATAGAATGGAAGAATTCCACACAAGTGCTGTTCGACCAGGGGCAATCTCGTCCCTTCCTTCAGAGACCGTTTACCTGGACGCAGTTTGGTTGTTACAACCAGGGAGGGGATGTGCTATAGACATCTAGCAGGTAGAGGCCAGGAGTGCTGAAATCACAGGACAGTCCCTCACAACAAAGAACTCTCAAGCTCCAAATGACACACTGCTCTGCATGAACTAACAGAGAGAGCGCCCATGATATATTAAGTGGAGTGCAGAGGAGGGCAGTCAACTTGCAGAACAGCACATATATGATAATCCCAATATTTATAAATATTCTTTAATATTAGCAGTAATAGTAATTAATGCATTGAGTGTTAATTCCAAGAGAAAGTCTAATAGAATGTTTAAAACAACTGATATTAGTAATTAACCCCATTTCAAGGCCTGGCCTACTTGATAGGATTCTTAAATTCTCCTCTCTCTGTCTCCTAGCCAGAGGCAGACGGTAAATAAAAATTCTTACAAAACTGAATAATTTTCTAGAAAATCAAAATTGCCTCAAGAAGATATATCAATAACAATACAGAAATGTTTAAAGAATGTTGTAAAATTATCTTTACCAAGAAGAGACGAGACTCAAGTTTACAGGTAAAGCCTTCCATCCTTCAGAGACAGGTAACACCCCTGCCATAGAAATTATTCCAGATCTTAGATAAAGTAAAAAAAACTTCTCAATGAATCACATACCAGTAGTAAGTTCCTGATACAAAATCTGACAAAATAATATAAAAGAGAACTATAAGTCAGCCTCTTTATAAATATGGATTTGATCATTTAAAATAAAGCTGGCATACTTATAATTTAATAACTCACAAAATTCAGTAAGCCCAAATAAAACCAAATCAAATCCAGGACATTTTTTCAGATGGACAAACAAATTTTATTGCAAGAATGTAAGAGTGACATAATATGAAGAGATGTATTCATATAGTTTATCACACATTAGAAATTTCAAAGAAAAACGTGAAGTCTTTGAAACAAGTACAGAAAGATGTTTGATGAAACTCGTCATTCAGTCCTTGCTTTAAAAAAAAACAACACTTTATAAACCTCTTAGTAAACTAGACTCAGAAGAATATCTCAAGCACCTCACAGAATGCTTACAATGGCGGAAACATTCGATAAATGATTATCAAATGACTGCATAAACAATGCTTACTTCATGTGATAAGGAATATTAACCTTAAGGCAAAGGCAGTTATTTTACACTCAATGGTAAAAACTCAGAGGCCTTCCTTTATCAGGGATTACCAAAAAATGCTCACTCTACTGCTCTGTACCTCTGAAGTAAGATAAGGGGTTGGGGACATGAAATGCAGAAATACCTATTTTTTAAAAGGACGAAATGATTATTGTTAACAAATGATCTGATGGCCTCCCTGGAAATTCCTTATTCTCTCTTCAACTCTTCTTCCACCTCACTCCTCTCAATGCCTACCCCCTCCTCCCCCAAACACAGGGGCACACATAAGCCTTCACAGGATGGGAAGAAAACCACTCAGGCCTATCAATATTTTAAAGCCAAATCTTTAACACTGTCTCCATTTGACGTCTATTATCCCAGGCTCTCCCTCCATCTGTGCCCCCCAAATTTTCACTGTCCTTTGGCCACAGCAAACCACCTTCCAGTCTCCCTTCAGTCGCTTCTTTTTGTGCTCAACACTGAGATCAGTTCTGTGGCTTTAAACTAGTGGCTCAAAAAGCAGTGTCTGCAACCTGCTGTTAGGAGAAGAGTGAGGGTCTGCCTTCTGAACCGAAACCTGACCCAAAAATGCAAGTCCTCTCTCTGCCTTCTAGACACCTTCATTTCATACACCATGCAGTCTATCAAAGAATAAAATCTTTAATGTATCTATTGTACATAAATTCTTGTAGCATTTTCTTTATTTTATTCACTACCAATTCGCTGTCATCAGGGAGTCCACTTTCAACCAGAAAGGGTAACAGTTTTTAAAAAGGTTTTAGAACGGACACTTTCTATGTCATCCATTTGTGCCTGTTACGTCTCATAGCCACCACAGACAAAGCCTGAAAAGCACTGTTGCATGTGAAGTGAACCAGTGACAATGTAAAAAGCAGGGTGGTGTTGAGCATATTGTATAGTGGGAAGGATACAATTTCTGGTTAGTCAGAGAGAAAGTGAATTAGACTCTACTAATCAATCGCTTCAAAGATTTTAATGTACATTGTTATTAGTCTGAGTTCATAAACATTTTCTTGTAAGTTTTCCGTCCACTATACAAAAAGCAAAAAATAATCGAGAGCTTAAAAAACTATTTGAAGTTCCACTCTATCTTAAACATAGCTTTCTTTTGAAAAACAATAACGCTGATCCAGGCTATGAGGAATTCCATGAGACTATTTCACAGTGACTGGTTTCTTATTTAGTGATGTGATCATCCATAAAATGGAGTCCTCTCAGGGTTTACTGAGCTATTTTTAATTGTTTTTCTTTAAAGTCAAACTGAAGGACTCTTCTAAGAAGAAATGATATATCCCCCTGGGCATGTTTAAGTGGTTTAGGCCAATAAATAACACCTTCAGCCAAAGAACTGTTTTTAGGTTTCTCATTCATTTAAAATCTAGATTTATAATCCTAAAGGTTCTACAGTTAAATTTATATACACACACTTATACACACATATGTACATATATGTATAAGTATATTCATATTCTGGTATGTAGTCTAGTATTATAGTGATAGTATTTCACATTCTTATAAGCATTTTCTTTTCCAATATTAAAAATGTTTCTTACTTGAAAGGACTATGTACATTATGACGTCTCAACATGATTAATCAAATTTAGTTCTTAAGAATGTCAGCAACTTAGGCTGACTGCATCAATGCCAGCAATACATTTACTAAACCCGGTGAGTGCAGCATGCAGTACAGAGCATGGCACAGACGTATTTACCAAAGTCCAACCATGTAAAATGAATGAAAGGAATTGAGCTGAAACATGAGGGACAAGCTCTGGCCTGGAAATTTAGAAACCAAAGTCTGAATTTTAACGTGTGCTACCAGGGTAAAATGCCTCATCTTCCTGAGCCTCTTTGGCAAGGTTAGTTTTCATAGTGACACCATCCTTCAGATCTTTGCTCCTACTAGTGACAAGTGACTGAACCATAGGTCAAGGGTACCAGAGACCTGCACAAGGGCCTGGCTCCTAGATGACCCTGCTTTGGTGCCCACAGAACTACAGTGGGGCCAACTGCCTTCCTACCCCTTCTGATACCTATATGCAGGCTCTATCCTCATCTCTTAAGGTTTTCCAAATATACCAAAACAATGACACTTTGTCACTCAAATCCCCGGTCACACATCCAACATCCTATCCTCTCCAGGATAAATATTCTGAATTCCTTCCAACATTTCTTACACTCAGAGTGACCATGCCATTTGGTTTTCCTGGGATAGTCCTAGTTTAACCTTGTTTTCCAAGAATATTAAGTATATCTTTTCAAAGCATAAAGTTCAAAAAGTTAAACTGCAAACAAATACCAAAAGAATGTGTGTCAAATATTTTACTCAAATTATTAATTAATGAGAGATCACTAAGATGGTAGAGAAGTTGAAAAAGAGATGCTAAAGTAGGTTTGCTGGTTGAGTTGTAAAGCTGCTTAATACCCTAAGAAGAACTGAACAAAGAATCTTGGGCTAATCTTTTCTACCAGACAGAAGTCTACAAAGTAGACTTCTTAGTGCCTGGGTCCAAAAATGATATCTCCTAGGGAATCAATGGGCATCCATGGGCAGGCCTGATAAATAATGCCCCAGTATAATGCTGAAAGGACATACGAGCATTCTCTTGCTTTATTTCCAAATTTTGAATAATTTTTCTTAACAGACGCCAACTGTTAAGGGTATCCCAGTTTGAGTAACAAATTACATGGCCACCAAGCTTACAGCGCTTTGGGACTGCCACAATGACAACATCCCACCAAACCCTCACCCCCAGGCAAAGCGTACCACACCCACCTGGAGAACAGCCTCAGCAGATGCTCAGCTCAGCATTCACCACCTTGCCCTTGAACCTGCCTCTCCAGGCCTTGCCTCCAGGTGTTCCCTCCACCCTGCCCTGCCGGATGCTCTTTCCAGCACGCTTCATTGGGTTTTGCCTCCTAATGATCACCCCAGCTCTGATGCTTGACTAATTGCTCCGAGTTCCTTGACTTTAATCTGCTCCTCAACTCTGGAATAATATTCAGCCTCTCCAGCAGATGCATGGATAACAAGCCCCCCTGCCAGCAGGCCCCAGGGTGCTTTTTCTGGAGTACTGACCTTGCATGTGTATGACCTTACTTGTCACTTCACCCTTGATGATTCGAGAATATTTGAGAACATTGCCAGAAACCACTTCACCTGAGAGTCAAGATCATGAAAATTTCTACTCCTGTCTCTGTCAGTTTCCTGTGTGAGAGCTTCACCATCAAATCTCAGAACAACTTCACCCCACCCTGACCCCTGACCTCCAGCTATACACTTTAGATCATCTTCTAGGCCCCAAGATGGCAAACTAAAGCTTTCAGGCCATATTCAGAAACCACCTGACTTTGCAAATAAAGTTTTATTGGAACACAGACACTTGTGTCCATTTATTTATGCATTGTCTGCGGCTGCTTTGGGGCTTCAAAGGCAGGAGTAAGTACTTATGATAGTGACAGTATGGCCCACAATGCCTAAATATTTACTATCTGACCCTTCACAGAAGAACTTTGTGGTCTCAGTGTAGAACCTGTTCCCATTCCTTCAAAGCCCATCTTGAAGGTTATCTGGTACATTCTCCAATATATCACTTCTCTGCTAGGCAGAGTTAATATTAACCTTGTCATCTACATATCTAGGGACCTCTGTGGATCACCTATGATAGCAATAAACACTGTAACACAATAACAATAATTGTTCATTAGAGATCTAACTCTCTCTCTCTCTGATGGGAGCATTTATTGTCAGGAGTAGGACCATGCTATCTCGAAACACCCAAGACCTACGTAGTACAGTATATGACCTACAATTGGCAATCATAATTTATTAATTATTTTTATTACCGAACAACTGTGTCCAAAGCACCAGAATAAGCATGTACATGCATTTTTTTTATACCTCTCACAATAACTTTCATAAAGAGGCTGAAGCTCTGAGAGATCAAGTAGATGGTTAAAATAACAGAGTTAATAGAAGGTTGATCAATGGTGAACTCTGAGTTCTCTGCATCTAATGCCTGGGCTCCTGGCCCTTAAGCTATTCAATTAGCATTTATAATAAGCCTTATGGAAAATTCCCCATTTGTTCCTCACTCTGAAATAGTTGGAAACCCACTCAAAGCTAAGAGCAGAGGCTCTGTGCTTATGTGATTCATCTGTTTAACAAACTGAGATTCCAGAACCCCTCGGGAAGCTGCAGTGTTTGTGAAGGTGTCCCACTAATGAGGCTGTCTGGCATCAGCTTTGCCCTGTCCTGGGACCGAGGAAGCACCCTGTTCCCCACAACTGGCAGTAATGCTCCAGGGTAGGCAGTAACCCAGCCGGGGAGGCCGGGATAGTCAACATGGCTAGATCGCCTCTACAGGCCACAGGAAGGACCTGTAAGTACAGAAATAGCCTCAATCGTCCTTTTGAAACAATATGTCCAAAAATTTATCTGCAAATAGGAAATGAGGCAAAAAGGGTACACAGCACATACTTTCAGAATCATATGGGGGGAAGGGTCGCCCAGGTGTTGTGTGTCGGAATGTCCTGTTTGCCACTGATCAAAGGTCCTAGACTTAGGGAACTTACTTGTTAACTTGTTTGTTTCTGTTCAGTAGAACAGACAACCCCAAAGATTTATGTCCTGAAATACATTAAACAGTTTTATAACTAACTCAGAAATCTTTTCCTAATATTTCTTTACTAAATTGACTATAACTGTCCTAGTTTCTTAAATACTCTTTCAACTAGTATGGACATCTAACTAGTTCCTTCATTAAGTAATGATTTAAATAAAATCAATAACACATGTTCATTTTTTTACCTGGGAATCATATTACCTCTCTGAAAAATATACTTTATGGATATGATGTAAAGATTTTACATTCACATGAAGAGGTTCAACTGATAAAACACAAAGACCTCAGGGAATCTTTAAAATCTATTACTCAAATTTCCCTTGTGGAAAAACGATGTCTTTTTTAATGTGCTGAACTGAAGACTGAGTGGCCGTCCTCTAGACATCTTCTAAAAGGTACAGTTATCATTGATCTAAGATAATTCAACACCAGGAAATTACACTGGGAGCATTCTCAGGCTGATTGAAATTACACATGGTCTGGGAGAGCTAAATAAAAGTAAGATTTCACAGTCGTTCATATCACATTCCGTTGTATTACAGGTAAAGTCAAAGGTTGTATTTTCTCACTTTATTTGTAACTGACATTCTTAACTAAATTTAGTAACTACTGCCTTTGAAAAAATAGCGTTACCTTCAGCAACTAGAGTCTAGATATATAACTGCTGTCCCTAAAGTCTGATCTTTCAGAGAATGCTTTTCCAGAATGATTTTATAAGATTTCCTTCTCTATAATAATCTACATAATGATCTATGTACGCTTATTCAGCAATTACCAGCTAGACCCTTGTTTATCAAGGCCAAGATTTTCATCTGGGTTAACAAGCAACAGGGGAGTTACCAAGGCCTATGGAACCAAGGGCAAGTTCCAGGACACTCAAGATGCAAATAATATCAGATTTTTTTTATTGTAAATGTGTAGATACAACTAAATTGTATCTACGCCAGGCTCACCCCACCATGATGGGCTGGAAGACAAATATACCAGTCGATTTTCACATCTCCCGCCCCATACTTGTGTCATTCAACAACCCAAGTTTTGTAGGGTGCCGGGTCACAGGGAAGGACTTGTTCCTCAGGTTTTATGGTCACCCGCCCAAGCCAGGATCCACTTAAATGTGGGGTCTCCTCCAGCAGCTCCACTTCCTCCAAGCCAAGTATGGCCTTGGGGACCTTTGCCCCATGCAGCCACCATTCTTCCCATCCCAGTGACACTAAGTCCTAAAAATCCCCCAAATCCCTTCATTCCCACGGGGGGAACCCTCACTACTCTCCTGGATAGCTTCTCCCTTCAACCCTCAAAGTGCTAAGCCTCCAATCCCCCACATAAAACCAAATCCCACCCCCACAACAAATCCATGTTAATCTTCTAAATGGGCTAAAAGCCTTCTAAAACAAATCCATGCTTATACCGCCTGGCCTGGTGCAGGGCCAGAGCATTCTGCTTCCACCCTGGAACACACAGGCTGTGGGCCAGAAGATGTGGGGTGCTGAGGAGACGGGTGAGACAGAGAGGGGCCCCCAGAGCAGAAGCAGAGATAGCCTAGCCCAGGGTGGGGAGGTAGGTTGGGGGAGACAGGTGAGAAAGAGGATGGCGAACCTGTCATTGCTTTACAGTGTAAGCCCACACTGAGGAAAATAAAGTTATTTCTCAATAAATTTTTACAATCCAGTCTCCTCTACATGATAGACATATGCCCCTAGGCAAGTTTCTTAACCTCAATTTCATCATCTGAAAAGGTGATGGTGTTTATTATGGTACATATGGTATATGGTTAGATAAGAATTTTGTGAGTTAGTAAGTATAAAGGGATTAAAACATCCCTGGAACATAGTAATCATTCAATAAAGCCTAGATGATAATAATATGAAGGAGTGTTATTAATATTTACTGCCAGGATAAATTCTCAATAAAATTGCCCCCTTAAAGTGGGTATACCACTGTATTCTGTTAGAATGGAATATCAAGCATTATTAAAGTTGAGACAAAGTCTCTAATACTTGGATAGAACAAATGAATCGCAAAGAATCCTTAAAAGGAAAGTTTATGCAGTGGAATTATTGTCAGAGAATGTTGTCTCAACGCCTCCTTTAGAAGAGTGGCTAGAGTTGGGAACTCATTCACCGGACAATGTGAGGGGCACGTGGGTCTGGAAGTCCTCTTATGCTGTTCTTCCCTCTGTGCCCCAAACGTGTCCTGTGTCTGAGCAGGAAGCTGATCTCCTGCTGGGAGATCCCCAACACAGTGCAGGCCTGGGAAGTATTTAATCCCTGCTGGGGGTGGCAGTAATACTAGTGATTTGAATGGGTTATCCACAGGGTAGTGAAATTAGAAATGATTCTATGAATTTTAAACATTCACATTATTTGTATCAAAATAAAACGGATTGCTATATTTTTAACTTTATTCACAGAAAGTTATGGATGGCAGGCTTTGTGCCAGGTCCTGAGGATACAGCGAAGGGGAAGAAGACCCAGTCACCAACTTCACTGAGCCTGAGGTCTGATGGGGACACGTGCTGGATGCTGTGGGGGCAACTACCCAGACACCCGACTTCATCTGGTGGCTCGGAAAAAGCTTCCCAGAGGAAATGAATTTTAAGACTAGAAATAAAAGCCACTTTGTGATGGACAGAAGAATTATAGGCAGTATCATGTTTAAAATACTTGGCTAAAGAACAACATATAAAAATTCTAATATGGCAAGAGCACAGGAAGTGAAGGGATAAATAACAAGACAGGCCAGAGACATGGGACGGGGCCAGCTATGCAGGGCCAACAGATAAGCAAGGAAACTAGTCCTTGTCCTAGAAAGTGACATGCGATCATGTTTCCATTTTCTCTGTTTAGACTACTCTGGCCACAGTGAGGACAACTGATTTCAGTGTAGCAAAATTAGATATAGGAAATTCAACAGAAAGTGACGAGAAAGAAAAAAAAAAACCCAGGCGACAAATGATGTTGGCGTAGATTAGAATGGAGACTGTGAGAAAGGAAAAAAGTGGATGGATTTCAGAGATATTTAGGAGGTGGTGGTAATAATAGTTTGTGGGGGTTAAGGAAGAAAGAGGAGCAAAGCTGACTCCCAGGTCTCTGGGTGGGAGGTGCTGATCCTTTACTAATAGAGAGAACACACTGGAAGACAAGCTGCCTTAAGCTAAAAATCATGAGCTCATCTGGGGAAATATAAAATTTAAGTTGAGTGTGATACATCCAAGTAGAAATATCAAGCAGACAAATGAATACTCAGAAGAAAACCCAGACAAGAAATATTTTGGAAGTTGGCAATATAAAAATAGCAGTGGAAGCCATGGAAACAGGTGACATTGCCTGGGAGGAGCATATAAAGAAGAGGGACAAGAGAGAAGCCTGAATGTCTAAAGGAAAAATAAAGAGAAGCCAGCGAAGCAGAACCAGTGCCGGGAGTTCTCACCATATCAGCCTAGATTACTGACAGAGACCAAAAAGAATCCCATTTTGCACCTATGTGAAGTTAACGACGGGGATTTTAGTCCAGGTCAGGGAAAGGTAGGCAAGATGCTTTACTGAGCAGGCGAGGGCATGTTTCAGGGGAGGGTAGGGTATGTGTGGATCCATCCACACACTGCCCCTCCCGGCCACCACACTCTGTCCTGCCCCCGGACTCTCAACTAGCTGTGCTGATAAAGGGGACCATGCTGGCTACCTCCTTCCACTGTGGCCACACTCAGCCTAGTTCTGTCTGCCTGAGGTACATCCTCTGGGTCCAACCGACCAATCAGGGGTGAGAAACCACCAGAAGTGAGAAAGGAAGTGCCTGCGGCCTACAGAAGAGGAGAGAGTGAAGACTGTATCTCTTCCTCAGGGCTTTTCACTAACTACGTATCAGACTACCAATTATCAGATTATCATAATCTACTCTTAACAATATCCCTGGGTTATTGGCATGTAGAATACAGTTTGAGACATACTAATCTATGGTAAGGATCAGCAAATTTTGTAAAGAGCTAGAATAAATACAGGGGTCCGGCACAAGTAAGGCCTGCTTGGGTGTGGTTGGTAGGATAATAATATGGATGTAATAATTTCTTGTTTTAATTTGAACATTTCACCTAAAATGTCATATGGTGTGCTTGAGTATGATATTGTTATGTTACAGAATTACATGCTTATGATTTTGTAATAAAGGATTTTGCAATTAAAAAAAAGGTCATTAAGTTTGGTGGACCATGTGGTCTCTGTGACAACTACTCAAATTTGCCCTTGACACAGATGATCTGTAAACAACTGAGGCGGCTGTGTTCCAACAAAAGTTTATTCATGGACATTGAAATCTGAATTTTTCAGATTTCAGTAATCTTTACAGTTCACCAAAAATAATAATTGTATTGGAGGAGGATCCTAGAATTTGTATGTAAGAGTATTAGATGATTCCATAAAAACCTAGGGAGTGAAGGAAACATATACTTTTTAAATGAGATCCTGTGCAAAGACTGTGTTTGTTCTGTAACTAAATAAAGAAAAATTCTCATTTGCAAAGACAATTGCCTTTCTGTGCTGTGGTGCCTCCGACACTGACAAAGTCTTTTAGGCATTTAAATGAAATGTTTCCTTCTTAGGATTAATTTTGTGAGATTTTCCTTCTGTTTGTTTGCTTGTGAGTTTACCATTATTTCTCTTACTTAAAGCTTTACAAATGAAAAAGAGTTATATGAATTGCTTGATTTACTGTAAAGTAGGTCTCTTCTCCCAGATGAAATACAGGTTTCTAAATCTAACCCGTTCTTTATTAAGAGAAATAACATGCCAAATTTTTCTCTCACCAAAATGAATATTTTTCTCAACATTTGAATCACTCTACCTTAAAACAGATTTCTTTTTTTTTTTTTCATTTTTAAGCCATCCGTGTTCTTGGCATCTCACATCACATCACCCCACTCAGTGCGCTCTTGTCTGCTTGCCTTGAATCATCTTGCCAAGAAAATTAAAAAGTGGAAAACTGAAACTTTTTATTTCATTTTTAAAGTCATTCTATATTAAGATCAAATAAAATTCCCTCCACTGGCCAAAGTCGGTCTCTTTCAAATACTGTTTCATCCTCTGTTTTCCAAAGTCCTACCGTGCATGTATCTAAGTCATGCAGAAAGTCGTAACATTTTCAAAACATTTATTTTATGTAATTAATACAAGGTGTTATAAGTTAAGAAACTATTAAAAATTGAAAATTACTCAAAGCAAAAGCTAGTCAAAATCTGTAATCACATCCTCCATTTTTCATGACCCCCATTTTTAAAAGCAATTGTTTTAACTATTTAGTAGTGAAATATTAAAATGTTAAACTTGAGCCCTGGCTGGTGTAGCTCAGTGGATTGAGCGCGGGCCTGCAAACCAAACAACCACAATTCGATTCCCAGTCAGGGCACATGCCTGGATTGCAGGCCAGTTCCCAGCAGGGGACACATGAGAGGCAAACATACATTGATGTTTCTCTCCCTCTCTCCTTTCCTTCCCCTCTAAAGATAAATAAAATAAAATCTTTTTTAAAAAAGAGAAATGTTTCAAAAAATGTTAAACTTGGGAATATGAACTTCAGAAGATTTTGTTCTTCACTCAACTCTGAAGAAGGAGAGATCTTCAGTTTCTTGTCAGGGACCCAGAGACCTAATGAGCCTTCTCCCAGAAAGGATGAGGAATTGCTGCTGTTTTTTGGAACGAGAGACAAAAGGAAACTCGGAAATGGGAGAGACTGACTAGAGAGGAACCCTGTCTCTCTTCCCCTGAGGTGTAGAAAGCCACATAAGGATGTGACTCCCACTTAAAAGCAAGAAAAACCTGGACAATTAATAAAATCTTTATTCACCAGAGTCCATCGGAGAGATGAGGCAGCAAGACAAGAAGGTGAACTTAATTTCAGGCCCCTCTGAAAGAGGCCAAGTGCATGAACTGCTTCCTTCACCCTCCACAATGCACGGCATTAAGAGGCAACCACCTTAAAAGAGAGTAAGTGGAAAACATGAAAGTGAAGTTCTTAAAGGCCAAGTGTGGGTTAGAGTGAAGTTCAGACCCTAGTTGCTCCCAACATAAGGAAGTCTGTACCCCCTCAAATTCTTCCCACTTCAGCACCCTCCCACCACCACCAGCCCTCAGATGGAAGGCACGCAAAGCCCCACCCACTTTCCCTTCTTGAAGGCAGATCCTTCTGGAAATGGGAGCCCAGTACTGTGGGTCCTGGGAAAGGGGCAGGAACTGAGAAGCCAATACCATTTGCTGAGGTAAAGAAAATCTTCCCTCCCTCATTGCCCGAGACGCAGGCCAAGGTAAACCATGAGAGCAGTCAGGAATCTCCACCCCCATTTCCACCACCCACCATGCCATGGGTGTAGCAAGGGCTACCAATCTCCCACTGTGGTTCGGGCACAGAGGGCACTAGGCTCAAGCCAAGGTCCACCGCTGCTGAGGGAGGAAAAAGCACTAACTGCTGTCACTGGGGGTCCAGGCTTCAGTGTTGACACAAAACAGAGGTCAGCTACCAACGGAACGAGAGGATACTCCCTTCTACCCCAATTCTCCACAGATACTAGGCAGTATTTAGCTGCCATATGGAGGACAGGAATGTTTTTGAAAAGCCCCACTCTTGAGATCCAAGTACCTGAATCTGGCTAAATTAGGCTGAACCAAGAGAACTGAGAGCCCCACCCTGCCCTCATCTTTAACCTCCCACCAAATAGGCGACAGCAGGAGTGCACAGTGGGGAAGGATAAGAAGAGCACGGAGAGAGCCTTTTGTGGCACAGGATTCGTGGTTGCTTAAAGCTGAGTGCACACTGGGAACACTGAGAAAGATGCCCCGGCACCCGCAAGTTCACACGAACTACAAGGCAGCAGCAGTCCACCACGTGAGAGGCTGGACGACTAGGATACATTAATGGCAGCTGACAGCAAGAAGACCTAAAATCGGCTTAAAAGAAAGCGTTGATAAATTGGCTCAGTGCCCCGTCATGAAGCTGGGAAGAAGAGGTAAGCCCATCTTCAGGCATAAATCCTGTTCTTTTGTACAAAAATGTCCTGTTTTCAATAATAAATGATGAGACACACAATAGCAAAAAATGGATATTCTAATATTGATGGATATATTCTATACATGTCAGGTAGGTTAAGTTGTTTGATGGTGCATTTCTTCCAAATCCTTATTGATTTTCTATCCAGTAGTTCTACTAACTGAGCTGTCAATTTTGCCTTTCAACTCCATCTTGTGTGTTCATGTATTTTGAGACTCGGTTGTTAGATGTATAATAATTTACAAATGTTATATCTTCCTGATGCAGTGGCCATTGGTTATTAAAATTACTCTATTTTTACAGTAATATTGTTTGTTATAACATTTATTTTGTCTAAAATTAACATAGCCACTCTAGCTCTCTATGGCTAGTGCTGGCAAGGTATATCTTTTTCATGCCTTTACTTTCAACAAATTTTGTCTTTTTTTTTTTAAAGATTTTATTTACTTATATTTAGACAGAGAGGAAGGGAGGGAGAAAGAGAGGGAGAGAAATGTCAATGTGTGGTTGCCTTTCATATGTCCCCTACTGGGGACCTGGCCCACAAGCTAGGCATGTGCCCTGACTGGGAATCGAACCAGCGACCCTTTGGTTCTCAGCCCATGCTCAATCCACTGAGCTACACCAGCCAGGGCTGATTTTGTGTCTTTAAACTAATGTTCATCTCTTATAGACAGCACATAGTAGGGGCTTGTTTTTATCCACTCTGATGATCCCTGCCTATTAGTATAATTATTAATGTAGTTGGACTTACATCTGCCATTTTACAATTTGTTTTCTATACAGCTCATATTCTATTTATTCTGCTCCTTTTTACTTCCTTACTTTGTGTTAAATATACATTTTCTAAAATACTATTTTCATTCCTCTGTTGATTATAAGCTTTTCTTAGTTCTTTTAATTAGATGTTTATCTAGGAGTTACTATGCATCATTAACTCATCACAATCGACTTCATGATAACACTGACTTAATTTTGATAAAATACAGCAAATTTGATGCAATATAGCTCCATTTCCTCCCTCATTTTTTAAGCAGTTATCATATATACTAAATCTACATGGATTGTAAAGTGAATAAAATGTTAGCATTTGTTGTTTAAACAACAGTATGTTTTTCAAGACGTTAGAAGGAGATAAGAGAAAAAACCATCTATATAGTGTCTTTTATAGTGACTCATACCTTTCTCATTTCTTGAGCTCTTCATTTCTCCTGGTGGGTCCAAATTACTGCCTATTTTCATTTTCTTTTATCCTGAAGGATTTCCATTAGTATTTATTGTGTGTGGTGGGCATACACTCCATTTTTGTTAATCTGGGACTGTCCTCATTTCACTCTCATTTTTTGAAGAACAGTTTTGTTGACTATAGAATTATTAAATGACACTTACTTTTTTCCTCCCTGCATTTTTACTTGTAATCCCACAGCCTTCTGGACCCCATCACATGTTGTTGTCAGTCACCATCCACATTGTTGTCTCTCTGTAAACGAGGAGTCATCTTTCTCTTGCCGCTTTCAAGACTTGCTCTTCCTGTTCAGCACTTATACTATGATGTGACTAGTTTTGTTTCTCTTGGTGTTTTTTCTTCTTGAAGTTTATTGAGCTTTTGAATCTGCAGAATATGGGTTTTCATCAAATTTGGGGAAGTTTTGGACCACCGTTCCCTCAAATACGTTCTGTCCCTTTCTCTCTGTGACTCCCAGTACCTCTTGCCACTTTCTCATACACGTGAGGCTCAGTTCTCCAATCTCATTTCTTCCCTCTGTTCTTTCAATTGGATAATTTCTGTCTTCACAATCAGTTATTCTTTTCCCCACCATCTCAAATATGCTGTTGAGCCCCTCTACTAAATTTTTAATTTGGTTATTTAACTTGTCAGTGCTAGATTGCCTTTTGTTTTCATATTTTTATGATATTTATTTCTCTACTGAGATTACTTCTTCTCTGTCATTGCTAGTTTTAAAAAAATTAAATATAATGTCCTTTAATTTTAAACATATTTATAAAAGCTGCTTTAAGGTCCTTAGACTCAAGTAGAGTTAGTTTCTATGAACTGCTTTTTTCCTAAGTATTGATTAGACTTTCCTATTTCTTACTATATCTCACAATTTTTGGTTGAAAATTGGGCATTTTAGGTAATGTATTGTAACAACTCTTAATTCTGTTTCATTTGTCCTGAAAAGTTTTCTTTTTTCTTTGTAACTTGTCTGGACTTAAATGATAAAATCTGCCTCCCCATTGTATGTAGGCACTGATGTCTCTGGACAGATTTTTTTTAACTTTTATTTTTATTTTTTTACCCTGGCTTCTTAGTGGTTTCCCCTGTGTCTGTATAGCTTAAGGATCAGTCAATACTTTGAAGAGAAGTTGGATGAAAAAGATCTCAAACCCATAAATCTTGCACATTTTGCTGATTGATAAGTGTGTAGTCTGGGAATGTATTCAAACTTTCTTCTTTTTCTTTTCTTTTTTTTTAGTTCACCATATTTTTTTTATCGTTGTTCAAGTATGGCTGTCTCCATTTTCCTGCTGCCAACTCCCCCAACCCACCCACCCCCACCTTTGTATTCAAATTTTCAATCAGTGAGATCATCTTTGGGGATTTATTTTCCCCTCAACTCTCTCAAGCCTCCCCCATAAATCTGCACAGTTTTCTATTCAGTCTGGGATGTTTGAAAATCTGATCTCATTTCTAGGATCTCCACATTAGGTTTCCAGCTGGCCTAAAACTCACCCCAACAAGAACTGAAACCTCAGATTAGTAAACAGATGATATTTCCTTTTCCTAACCAAGTTCATTGCTTTTAGCTGAATAAGCCTTAGGTTTTCACCCCACATCTTGCCCCAAATCACATCCACCCGCTCTGGCAGCAAAGCTCTGGTCTTCCCATTCAGCCCCACATTCTTTGCTGATTCAGCTGGTGGGGTAGATAGGTAGGGGAGGGTGCCTGATTTAGCAAAAATAGTAATAATAATAATATAGAATATCCAGTTAAATTTTAAATTCAAATAAACAATGAGTGATTTTTAGTATAAGTATCTCCCATGCTGTATTTTGGACATACTTATACTAAAATACTGTTTTTATTTATCTGAAATTCAAACTTAACTGGGTGTCCCCAGGGGTATGAGAAGAGGCTCAGACAAGAAAGCCACATAAGCTTGCTGTTCTTACCTGAAATACTTTTCATTTTCAAAGATAAATTATTCTTACTTTGTTTTCTGCCTTTGGTCAATTTCTAGTACCTTTAAATGGTTGTTTTTGACAATTTTACCTAATTTTTTACTTGCTCTTGCAGGGAGATATTACCACCATCTTCATCCTGCCATAAATGGAAGATGGCCCTCCTTAATTTACAAACATTAATTTTTTTTTAATTTACTTGGTCTCTTCATTATAGGACCCAAGTTTAAGGATAAAATTCTCAGATCTATCAAGAATGGTCCACAGAGAAAGCTCCAAAGAAAAAGTTAGATGTGGAGAATGTCAGGTTTCCTGTGTAGTCAATTCTACCTCCCCACAGTCAGATGACCCTTCTAGGACCTCTGCTCATGGTAAAAATCACAACTCTGCGGTAGTGAGTTCTCTACCTTGGTGGAGGGTCTTGGGAAGGCAGGAGCTCAGACACAGAGCAGTACTAGACACTAAAGTAAGAGATGGGTCAGCCCCAAGAAGTTTCAGTCCATGTGCAAGAAGTGGGGAGAACAATGACTTGGACTTGAGCTTCGTTGCAGTCATTGTCCTGTACCACTGAACAACCAAACAAATGATTCATGAGCACCTGCAGGATCAAGGGATTTAAGATTCATGTGTAGGTGTGACTCCCCTAAACCTCCCTGGTTCCTCAAGTAGGTGCGTCTGAATGTTAGTGTCCTCTGCAACATGCGTGAACAGAGGGATCCCCTCCTGGGATGCAGAGGAGCCAATAAGTGCAGATTCTCCGCCATTTGCCCCATTTTAGAGCTGGAGTTTGCACTGGAAATAGGCAGGAGTTTGCACTGGAAACAGACACATCAGCATTCGTATCCAAATTACTACCATGTGTCAAGTGTGCTAATAACCAGGTTCAGGTTCAAAATGTAGCACTGCATGATAGAAACATAATACAGCTATCAGCACTGGCATCACACTTTATAAAACATAGCCACTGCCATATTTTATTTCTTGCTGTCCCGTTAGGCTGCCAGATATTTCCAAACGACAGGCCTGGTAATGGCCTACCACAGAGGAAGACATTTTTTTAGGTCACAATCAGGCTTTACCACTCATCACTTATGCAGTTTGTGTTTCCTTGCCCACAAAAAGAAATGCAAAGCACAACACAGGGTTTGAAGGCTTTGAAAAGGTTTTCTTAAAATTAAGCAACAGTTTTATTTTTTAACATTTCCCTATTTTGCCTCTACATGCTTCCAATTCTCTCCATATCACCCAGAGCACAACACCCTTTTAAAATGCCAGATCTGTTCACTTTGCTCTCTTACCACAGGGATCAGATCTCTTAGAGCCTTAGCACCATACTTAGCATAGCAACAGCAATAAGTAACAATATCTAATATTCAGTGAACCCTTACCATGTGCCAAGCACTACTCTAAATACTTTATATGCACAAACACATTTCATTCTTAAAGCAAGCAATGAAAAACAGCATGGACTCTATTACCTCATTTTACAGAGTAGGAAGAGATGGTGACAGAGCTGATAAATGTCAAAGCTGGAATTCAAGCCAGGTAGTCTAGATCTGGAGGCCACCATCCAACCATGATGTCCTGCTTCTAGTTCTGAATGAATGAAGGGGCATGAAGAATTACTTTATTAGACCAACAGATGACATTCACCTGACTATTGCATTCCTCAGAACTAAGACAGTACTGTATTTTACACAGGTGTATTTTTAAATAAGATACTTCACTTAAACACCCCCAGTGGAGAGAAGGTTTAATTTATTCTCCTGAGTAATTGTCAGAAGATTAAAAATAGATGCACTAACTTGAAATGAAGCTCCAGAGAACAATAAAATTTAAATGAAAATAAATAACATTTAGTTTTTTACTAAATTTCATACAGGCTTGCTGGTTAACATCCTCCTAGCACACTGTTTCAGTTATACCTCCTCATTTCCTGCATTTCAGATAACAAACCACCACTGTTGGGAACCACTCTGCCTGGTTTCAGGACTTGTAACTGCCCCCCATGAATAAGGCTGAGTAAGCAACCTCTGGACTGTGAGCCACTAAGGAGACAAAGCTTATCTCCCTGGCAGGAGTGCTGCTTCTGCTTCATCCATCTCTGCCCCCAACACTTGGTCGGTTAGTCAGAGATGGGTACAGCCCCTCAGAGGGGAGGCAACCTAAGCCAGACACAATCACTTGGGAGGCCCTCAAGGAAGGACTTGGGGGGATACAGCAAAGAGGGAATGATGGACCCTCACTCCCCAGCTATTCTGACATAGCCTGAGTCCCCATTTCCATCTGAGAGAAGCGCTTCCTGGCTCTAATCCACCTAAGCCTAAAAACCTATGACTGGGAAGGCAGTGCATCCCTTTGCCAGCTAGAGCGGGTTCCGGAGTGATCAGGCATTAGAAAGAATTTATAAAGTCCTGTGAAGTCTGCTTTGATGAGAATGCTTTCATTCATATGATAAGGGTCTGCGCAGGAAATGAGTATGTCTCCCAAAGTTTTTGCAACCCTCTTACCTGACAGACACTGACTCAGATTAAGCCCTCAGATTTCTTTGAAATGTTATCTACTGTTTGATTATTGCCACTCTGTATTCCTGCGTGTTTAACCTAATAAAAGCTGTTGAAGAAAAGGTTCTTGGTCCTTCTCCTGTGAGAGGTTGGCCACCTCTCCTCCCCAAGCAGATCATGTCTTGGTAGTTTCACTTTCGTCCATGGCAGAGGGGGGGACTTGCTGGCAAAGTTGATCCCACAACTGTAATGGCACTAATTTGTTTTTTGTATCTGGGCTTCAATTCTCAATCTACATACTAATAATGTATGTACTTTTCAATACAAATACCTTTGTATACATCATCTCAGTCTTCAAAACAATGCTATGAGATAGGCATTATACTTCTCATTTTTGGATGCATCAAATGACAAATAGGGAGTTTAAGTAACTTTTTTAAGGTCACACAGCTGGTAAGGGGCGGAATACAGGCTCATCCCTCAATCCAAACTACAGGTTTAGTCCCTTTCCTATTTTCCCAAAGCCGGGCACAAAAAAAGAGGAACAACTTTAACTATCATATAAACTTTCATCCCTAGTGGGCCACACTAACAAAAACTGAGAAATAATATTTATGGTTAAGTTAGAACCTTGTCTCTGAAGAGCTCAAATACTTTATGCCCCATCTATCTTGCCCAATTCCTCTATAGCTCATAAAAGCAAAGGCCAGAATGTGGGCAATATCCCTCAGTCCTACAGCCAACAACCCAACCAGCCCCTCAGCTCTTTGATTTCCCTGAAGCCCCAGAGTTACAGAACTTGGACTGCACTTTATTTGCTTTCAAATCACAGAACAAAAAATTTAAAGTTGAAAATAACTTCCTTGTTTCTAAGGCTCTGGAAGAACTTAGATTATGTTTAGGAGTCTCTTTATGCTTCTAAAAGAACAAAGTGGATGAAAGATCACAAATGAGTAAGCACATGAAGTGATCAATCTAGGTCTTCTACTTACTAATTGAGTAGCTTTGGGCACATTTCTGGACCTCCTCTAGTCCTCAGGTTCTTCATCTATTATAAAACGTAGAAGGCGTCTATGTCAGGTGCCTGCAAATGAGGGCCTGCAAGTCAAATCCTGTGCAATGCCTGTTTTGCAACTCATGTTGATTGGAATACAGTTCCATCCATTCATCACTCATTGTCTACAGCTCCTTGTACCACAAAGGCAGAGTTGAGTAGCTATGACAGAAACCATCTGACATGCAAAGTCTCAAATATACTTCCTAGCTGTCCCCGTACAGAACAAGTTTGGCAACACTTGGGCAAGTTCATGCTTCAGCCTTCTTGTCCTGGCTGAAAATCTCTGAGAATGATAGATATAAAAAATACTTTTGAATTCTCTAAGAGCACTAAAAAAAAACAGAAAACAAAGACAGAGTATTCTTGGGCATATAAATTTCTGAGGACTCCCTGAAAGACAGAAGGCAAATGAGATTAGAAAAACTGGGCAAGGCCTGGCCCACAGTGCATATAAGAAAGGAACCGCTGTGGAAGGTGGGAGTGACTCCAGGGACAGCCCAGCTCAGAGAAGCAAGACAGAGAGCAGAAGGGTCCCTGGGAAGATGCAGTGTGGCTGGCTGGGAGCCCGCAGCAGGAGCAACCAGGTGGCCTGCCTCACCAGCCTCTCCATGGCCTGTCTCAGGAGCAAAGTCTTACCTCAGATAAGAGCAATGAGTTGGGGCCCATGAGCCAGGGCATCAGAACAGTGCCCCTTGTATATTCTACCCATTGGTATAGACCGCATTCACTGGAGATAGGATGACACAATTGCAAAGGAGTGAAAAAGGTATCTTAAGAACTGAGTACAATGGGATAATGCCTGACATCAGCACCATGTGCTGCCTCAGGTAGAAGTATGACCTAAAATCCAAGGGAACAGTGCTACTAAAGCAAAAAGATCAAGACTTCAGAATAATATAAACTATATAAAGAATTCTTAGAGATAAATAAAAAAGACAATGAATCTTAGAAAACATAGCTTAAGGATATGAACAACCATAGCAATTCACAAAAGAGGAAACACAAACAAATATAAATACATTAAAAGTTTCTAAGTCCAGTACTCAGCAAGATTCAAACTCAAATAAAAATGACCCACTATCTCTGTCCTCCCTCCACATTAGATTGATAAAACTCAGAGAATGACAATGACTGCTGTTGAGGCAGAAGAAATAAGTATTCTTATACCCTATTAGTAGAAGTGTAATTTAGATCAGCCTATTTAATATTACATATACATATTTCCTTTATTCTAGCAATTCTGCTTCTCAGTATCTACTGGAGAAAAATATTATCACATGCAGAAAGTTGCACAAACAAAAATATTCAGGCAATACTGTTTAAATAAGGAAAAATTAAAGCATCATAAATTCCCAACAGTAACAAATCCTTAATACATTCTGACATATGCCAACAAAGAAATATTCTGCATTCTATGGGGCACTACTTCCAATACAAAGAACTTGAGCTCCTGAAAGACAGTGACTCTTTTTAACCTTGTTCTCTTGCCCTTGTAACAATGTCTGTCATCTAGAGGCAGTGAAAATTTATTGAAAGAATCAAATCTATATGAATATGCCAGCCTTGTACCTTGGGCGGCTGATATATGGACTGCATCAACATACACTCTCCTGATCTCCAGCGCCATGTTAGGTTCAGCCAATGAGAATCTCCCTCCAAGATGAAAGAAAGTATGTAAGTCAGACTGGGTGGCTTACACAACAGACATTGATTTCTAACAGATCTGGAGTCTGGAAAATCCAAGATCAAAATGTGGCAGGGTTTGACTTCCAATGAGGGCTCTTCCTGGTCAGCTTCTGACTCTGTGCTCACACAGTGAGCCTGTTCTCAGTGCATGTATGGGAAGGGAGACTGGGCAAGTACTCTTACGTCTCCTTTAATGAGGGATCTGATCTCAGCACGGGGCCCCAGCCTCACCACCTCATCTAACCCTAATTCTCTTCTAAGGTCCCATCTCCAAATCTCATTATGTTGGGGGTTAGGGCTTCAACATATGAATTTGGGGGATGCTCAAACATTTAATCCATAATAGGGAAGTTTTTTAGTCCCCTGGCTTCCTCCTTATGGTTTCAGTACAAACTGACTGTCTCTCTCCTAACTCAGTCATGCCAAGAAGCCCATTCTTCCTATTCTCTTTCTCTTCTTGCCCCTCACTCCTTTCTCCTTCCCCACTACCCCCCTTACCCCGAGCAGACTGGAGAGATAAACAGGAAAATGGGATCAAGGAAAAGTTTTAATCTCTCTATATTATTAGAATTTTTAACAATGAGTATATATAGTTAATTAAAATATCTTGAAAGAAAACATTACAAAGAAAATAAAATATTTATACTATATTTTAAATGACAAATGTGAATAGTATTTCTTTTAAATATGTACATCAAAATATTAGCAGCAGTTATCATTAGACAGTTATATAATGTTTGTTTTCTCCTTGCTGTCTTCAAAGTTTTCTGAACTAAAAAGTACATAACTTTTATAATTATGAAAAGATTTACATCATGAATTAGACAAATTAAATTAAATAAATAAAGATGATTAGATTAGATGACACCTAAAGTTGCTTCCACCTCTAACCTATGAACTCTCTGATATTTCACTTAAAATAAACATAAATTATCAAAATAGCAGAAAGCTGCAAGAAAAATGGAGGTTCACCCAAGTGTTGAAAGGTCTGAGGAGAATAAATAATAAAAACACATAAGTGTTTATGTGAACCTGACAAGAGGAAATATAGAATGGATCCATCTACAAACGTCAAAGATGCTCGGCTGACTTCAAGTGCTGGGGCCGAGGGGCATCACCACATGGAGAGAGCACACGGATCAGCCCGTCCTCTCCAGCAGAGTCAGGAGGGAAAGAGGAGCTGAGAGGGTGTCCAAGGCCTAAGTCTGGCTTGTGCCTGGCTCAAAAGCAAATTGGCTTATCCTCCTAAGCCAAAACCACGAGCCAAAGCAAATGAGCGATGACAGCAATTGGCAAAAAAAAAAGAACTTCAACTGAGGGAGAGTCCAAAAGACCATAAGAAAAATATTTGACTTAATGGAAAAAGTAATTGGAGGACCACAGCTGTGTTCTGGGGACAAAGACACACCATAGCACACTAAAAAGAGATGATGGCTGTCTTCCCACGCAAAACAGAATAAGCAGAACAGGTGGCAGCAGTCCATTGAACCTGATGTAGGCCCTTGGCTGTGCAAATCAGAAAAAAAAAATGGGCCAGTGGTAATTAATCCAAGAAGACTATGCTTGCATGAAAATAACAGAAGCAGAATTACCAGGCAGTGTAAGAATAAACCACAAAGGAGCTTGATTTTACTCATTTCTATTCTGTGCTGTTGTCTTCTGGTTTAAATTCTTGGCTTGCTATCCCCTAATTGTGTGACTCTGGGGCAAGTTCCTTAACCTCTAATTCTTCAGATCACAAATACAGGTCTTGTACATGGTAGAACCTCAATAAATATTAACAGCCTTCCTGTGACTCTCATTTTTCCTTCTCCCTCTCACATTTATAGATTTATGCAGATACTAAATATATTTTAGTGCTGCTTCCAACCCACTGAAATAAATTGTTATAGGAAGTAATCTGTTTACAAAGAAGATTCATGAATCTGAATGCTAAAGAGAAATTCCCTTCCCAAGTATATAAAAATAACTCATATTTATTAGCAAATGACCTACTAATACACAAAACTGAAAGGGTATTTAAATGTACACTATGAATCTTTAACAATGCAGACCTATCTTAAAAACCTACAGAGGGACATGGAACAATTTTTATAGAAAACGGAAGCAGGAATGGCAGTAAGAGGAGTCAGAGAATGAAAACTTATTAAGAGTTATAATACCACAATCTGCCACTGTATGTCATTCCAATTCTAACTCCATCTGGTAAATGTCTGAGGTTGGTTTCCCCAGAGGCAGACCCTGAGATGCAGATTTGTGTGGAACTGATTTGCTAGGAAGTTTTCTTAGGAACAAACAGCAGAGGGAGGGGAAAGGAGACAGGACAGGGAAGGAAGCACGCAAGGGTGAGACTTTGAGCCAAGTCTTTGACAACGGAGCTTTAGGTCAATCCCATAGGAAACCTCTGGAGACAGAGTAACCCACTGTCCCATCAGGAACAAGGAAGACTGAGTATTTATTGCTTCGAATTTGTCTATCGCAGGTTATGGCTTTGTGCTGGATGAAGTGACTAAATTGCCAGCGTTCCTGCTCTCTCTGCACTATGGCAAAGCCGTAGTCAGCAGCCCGAGGGCCCCTCCTGAGAGAAAGCACAGGGTGACAGCGCACAGGTAAATGGGACTGACACCGAAGAGGCTTGGGCAGAGCACTGGCAGTGCACACGCAGGTATTTGTACATTTACTGACTCGGCCCTTACTCCTGTCCTGGCATCCATCCCCAGGACCTCTCCTGCTAATTCACTTCAAAAGAAACAGAACATATACATTTCTCTATAGCTTAGATTTTGTTTTCATACATGAATACACGTTAATCACTATACTCTTATAAACAGTCAGTTATATAATAGAAACTAATTTTAACTCTGGCATTTAGAAGAAATTCCACATTGTTCTCTTTACAATCAGTCACATTTGCAAGTCCTCAGAAAAGATACTATTCATGTGTTGTTTGGAACTGTTCTTCCTCTTCCATCACTTGAAAAATAAGATGTATCGGGCTATTTTTTAATGTTAGAACTTTTTTATAATAAAAATATGTATCAAGTCATGATGCAGCATCACACTCAGATGGAAGGATCTCCACAAAGCAGTGCTTGCTGTGGGTGCAAAGCTGTCCACATGCATCCTACCCTCCCCCGTGCGTGGCTCCTGTTCCCACTAGCCAGCTTTAAAATTGTGATCTGCCATGGGGAAGAAAAGTCCTCCACTCAAAGTCATCTGCTGCCAATTACAGTGTAGAATCAATAGATTCTTGAAATGAAATAGGTCTCAGGAAGTTCAGGCTACTTCCTTCCATGATTCACCTTTAACTCTCTAAGGTCTTTGCAACGCTGCAGTCTTCTGACTGTTCCTGCACAGAGAGTACCTGTCCAAGGATGGCTTCGCTGGATCCCACAGCACTATGCCTGCTTCCACGTGTACCTATATCCTCCAGTCAGTGGTGTGGCATATCGGGTCAGCTATTCAAATTACACAGTCTACTTTGTTACAATGCAGGGAACTCTCAGATATAAACTACAACTGGGCAGATGTGCCATTCCTTGATGGCTCACTCTTACTTCACTTCAGTACGAGAATGGTTTCAAACACTCTGCCCCTTGGCAAAGGAAGCTGGATCTTTTTCAGATGGGTCTCCTGTGAGGCTGCAAATATATTTGCCCCAAGAGCACCTAGTGCTGAAATTCTATCATTCTTTTTATATCCTTGCAACATCTCCCAAATGCCACTTTTTTTTTTACAACTTAGTACATCTCATCGTTTGGGAGTCACCTACCTACCCCTGCCCTTCATTCTTTCTCAGAATAACAACACCAGATCTTTATAAATGTTGACTCTGGACCCAATCCAAATGGAGATTCTTAGTTGATAAAAATGTATAAAATATAGCACTTAGATTATAGAAAAGGAAGAAGATGAGAATTAAATGTCTCAGTGGGCCAGAAATATTGACTACAAAGTGAAAAAAATAGTCCAAGAAAAACATGCAAAAGGAAAAAGATTGAAAAGAACACAAAGCAAATGGGCAACTGAAAATCAGGAAACAATTCTACAAAGTAGTACTATTGAAGGTCACTTGCTCAGGAACTGATAAAAGACACTGCGTAGAGGCCGGGGAAATTCTCGTATGACTAGAGTGACAATAGAGAGAATGAAGGTCAACGTTTGGCTCTAAACTCCACTAGCATTTCTCTGTATTTGCATTTTCCCAGCTATAAAATATGCATAAGAATTCCTAGGACATAATCCCTTTGTCATTCTGTTGTAAGAATTTTAAATATGGAAAGTGATTTGAACTTGTTGAGGAAAATGTAATTTCAAAGTTGCATAATCATAATTGCCTGCAAGCAAGCAACCCATACACAGATGCTTTCAAAAATAAGTTTATATATTGAGCCACATATCTAGTGTGCTGTGTTGAAAAGCCTTTTTTTTCTTTTCTATTACTGTCATATAATTAGATGTATTATATTAACTAGATGTAGTATCTTATCATTATGTGTCATTATATGTAATAAATTAATGTTTAAAGAGGTCAAAGTAACACGAAGATGAAATAAAAGATCAAGGTAAATTTTACTCCTTAGCACCTATCAAGTCATTGGACAGCTATCTGTGGATTGCTCACTGCTGTCTATTCCAACACACCATGAGGATTATGAAGGCAAAAACCAGACTCCGTGCCACAGACAGTGTTGGGAACACACATTCTACACACAGGTAGCAGCGCTTCGGGGAATGTTGCTGGAAATGCCCTTTCTTAGCTCACAGGCCCCTCTCAAATACTCAGCCCTCCACTGTCAGCTTTCGGAATCCCACTTCATTACTCAGCCTGCCTTATTCACTCAGATTCCCAGAGGCTATACTTCTACAAAGCACACAGGGCATAGACCACACCAAGGACTGGATTCCATTATCATTAGTAAGTCTAAGGGTAAGTCTGAGAGAATGGTGAATCTACATAGTACCTTCCACAAATTGTTCAGAAAATTGATTTGATTGGTAATTTTATCAAAGTAATACAAACATGTAGTTGAAGAAGCAAATATACTAAGAAGACTCATAACGAGAAACACTTAACTTCCCTCACTCCTCCCAAATGTCCACTTAACTTCCCCGGATCAAATACTTTCTACTGCTTAAAATGTTTCTCGTGGAATTTGCCTTTCATGTTTCTAAATAATATGCTAATTCTGCCATTTACTCAGTTAAAATGTTTTGTTATTATCATGTCTGTCAAATGCTTACCAGTGTCATTTTTAAGTGTTCAAACATATCAAATAATCTGAGTTTAAAAGACATCTCTCTACTAGAAGAGAGTTAGACGTTTATAGAGGTACTCCCAAATAGTAATATATAGGCATTTTTTTAATCAAAGAAAGTAACTTCCATCTCCCTGTGTAATTCTGCTTCGCCCTCCTTTAATCTTTCAAAGACACGACCCTTTTCCACTGCCCACCCCCGCACTCCCAGTCCATCTTGGCGTCTGTTTCCTGGATGACTCAAGTGACACCTCTGTCCAGCAGTTTCTTAATGATTTGGGATGAAGTGAGGCCCATGGTCATATGCCTCCTGCCTCACTTCTTTTTCTGTAAAGTATGTCTCTCCATCCTACGTGATGCTATGTAGGATCCCAAGTTGGTGAATCAAACATTCTGTAAGTCTGTGGATAGTGCTTCCAACTGAGGCCTTGAAGGTGAAAGACAAACCCGCAATCAGAACATTTATCTATCTCAGTGAAGATGAATTGTTGCCCTTTTCAGGGTAGAAGAGGTTCGATTTAATCAACTTGCCACCAAATGCCTGGTTGCTTAACCATGAGGAATATTGACATATCAGGAGCTCAGCATCAGAATCTTCTTGATAGGTCAATCACTCATAACCCTTTAGATAAGCCTAAAGGAGAGACCCTGTGCTAATTGGTTCATATGTAGCTTTTGTATCTCCCACCATAATTACTCCATTCATGAGCACTCAGGTAGCGGGAAAATGAGGCTGGATAATACTAATTTGCTGTCATTCTGTCCCTTGGTGACTCTTTCCCAGTAAATACTTTCTGTTGTTTACTAGCATATGATGCAACGATAGTCACACATCATGTCTACTCCATCCACATGCCTCTACACGCAATTTGTTTGTCCCCTCCCTTTTGATCTTGCTTGCTATACAGGTCCTGACCAGTCAGCTAAGCCATTTGCTACTGCTCATGAATCCATGCAAATCCTTATGTTAGGCCACTTTGAATTCCAGTGGATGACAAAGTGCACTGCCTGAAGATCTGCCCTTTAGATATAAAAGAAATATTTTTTAAATCTCCCTTATGTAGCTTTAAGTTCCATTTCTCTTAAGCACCTCAATATTCACTCACCAGCATACTCTCCCCTCCATTAGCAAGCCTGTCCACTCTCTACTGGGTGATGCTGAGACTTGGCCTTAGTTATTGGTCTGGTAGCTAAGAAGAGAGCTGGGGAAAGATCCTGAGAGGGCCAGTATTGTCCTGTAAGAACTTCTATCCTATGTGGCCTCTCTGTAGCATTACAGCACCAAGGATGACTCTGTCTTCCAACAAGGGGACCTACTGCAGTTCCAAGAGTTAAAGGAGTCTGGGAATCTCAGGTACTTGAGTACATCTACAAAGCTATCTCCACCTCAATTCTCAGAGTCCTCCTCCCTAAAAGGGACATGAGAATTCAGCCTTTTCCAAAGTTCTGTCCCTCTTACAATTAAGTTATATACCTGGTCTTTAACTCTGTCACGCCTTTAAATGCTGCCAAGGAAGCTATCTGATTCTCACACTTTCATTTGAGTTGGTGCCTGATTACCATGAGCATGAAGGGCATTCAACAACAGGCACCCAATTCTGTCCTTATAGTACTAGCGCTCCCAAAACTCAAATGCCAGACACATTACATGAGTTAGTGCATCTCCTTCCACCTGTATCCCACCCCAGTTCAGCTCAAGTAAAATGTTAAACAATTGCCCTGCTGGTACTTCAGCAATGTACCAAAGTACTTCACCTATCGCCAGGGATCGGGACCCACTGCAAGCCACCGGAAAAGTAATCCAACTTCAGAATGCCTTCGAGTCTGCTTCCTGTGACCCCTCTTCTGATGCCAGTCATCGCAGGTCACATTCTCCAGAAGCAGAGTCAGAACTAGGGATTTAAATTCATGGGTAAAGGGGATCTGGACAGGGCACTAAAAGTATCTAAGTCCCCCATCCACTAAATGTTTCAAATATGACCACTGCCTTCTCAGCTTGATGCTTACAGGATTCGAATATCTGTTCAAAAGTTAAGATATTGAAATGGGAGTTTTGCCCATCAGAAACTCAGAAAAGTATACCCAAACACAAAAAGAAACATATCACTTTCACTCCATGGACTTAGGATGATAAATCCAGATAATGCTACATACTCAAAAAAATTTAGCTGTCATAGATCATCAACAAGGAATATAATCTAAAAACACAGAAACTGATAGTCAAGGAGAAGGTGTATGAGTCCAGGATTAAGAAGTCCCATTCTAGTAAGTTTACTAATTCTGTAAGATAATACAAATGATTAAAATAAATAAACCTTAAAATAATTATGGATTCAAAATAAAGCATGTATTTTATTAACTTTACATAATAAGGCTACTTAAACACTTCATAATTAATTATATCAGAAAATTAATGTACTTTATAATTCTAAAGAGAAAATGTGCAAGGAAGTGCTTTAAGGACATTTTAGCTCAAATATCTCTGTTTAAATTCATAAAGCTCCCTTCTGGTTTCCAATCTGTCACACACAAAAAGTACCTAATAAACTGCAATTTCAGAATTGCTGTAAAACAGAAACAATCTAAAGGCCAATAATAGAGTTGAACTGTCTTTCTTTTTTACCAAAAACTAGGTTTGCATCCAAAGAACTAGGCTTGGGGAAAAAATGCACTATTTAACTAACATGGAAAATAGGGAGACTGGGCTGGTTCAATTGTTTTCTCGCTTTCAGTTATCATAATGACATTCTGCTTTATAACCACACCTCCTACATAATAGGCTTGCTAGTTCCATTTAAAATGTTTATCCCTTTTTCTTACAGGGCAAGAGAGAGGTCAGATGACTATTATGAGCCTTTCAATACGGCAACTGTCCAAAGTACAAATTCAGCACGGCTGTTTGAAAAAATTTGTAAAGACCTTGAGCAAACATTGACATTTCTGCATTTCGGTTTTCTTCCAGGGATCAGAAATTTTCACCACAAATAAGAGAAGAAGAGTAAAGCTTGTACAACTGCAGAATACTCCCAGGGTACCCACTATTATCAACATTTTGTCTGCTCAGATATTTAAAAAGAAAGGTAGCAGCTGAGGTTTATAGGGAACAGTGATGGATGGGAGGGAAAATTTAGAACCTCAAAGAGCTGACAACAATCACTAAGTCTTTGATATTGACAAATGCTTTTCAAGAAAAAGAAACACCTAGAAATGGTTGAATTCCTACACTGGAATCCCTAAGGCAAAGAATGTAGTGTGGAAGCTATAGAATATCTTGAATATCAGTGCAGATGAATAGAATTCACTTAAAACTGAGTGTGTGGATTAAACAGAGAAAATGCATGAGGGAATGATGAACATCAAAATAAAATATAAAATGAAAACTAAAAATACTTCAGAAATGAATGAATACAAGATCCTCTCAAAAAGGGCCTCTGTCAAAAACAAAAACTAGACAAAACCAAGAGTGGATAGAGTGTAAGTTTTAAAAAGAAGAAGAAAGGAGGAGACAGGGTGGAGCAGGAGGTGAAGGAGAAAGAGAAGGGAATGGGGAGGAAGACTAAAACAAGAAAGATGTGCCAGTTACAACCAGCATTAGAGAAATATGATGAAAAGGGAGCATCTACTTACAACATTATGGTTGCAGAAGCAAACTATTTGGAAGGAAATTATCTGGCCTTTAGGTCATTAGAGTATATGACAAAGGAATGGTTGCATAAGTGCCAAAAAGGATGCTTGGAGCACAAAGCCACATGCTTTGTTATATATGAAAATACAAGGAGTTGGAAGTACAGCCTTACATAAGCAGGCAATTCTGTAAGACTGATGGGAAGAAGGTCCCAAATGGGAGCTGCCAACATCTTAGAGAAGTTCTGGGGCTCTGTAGCTCTGTCAATTCTCCAAAGCATTCCAACCCAGTTGATGTCAGTAACAAACCCTATCCACAGTGCCAGGCTTTGTGTACTGGTTTGGTCTTGCTGCAAGGAAGAAAACAAAGATGGAGAAAGAGGAACATTTGCGCACCTGGTATCCTTATTAGTTGGCCAGGGATAGAAGTAGTCTAAGCAGCCTGGGTCAGAAGTAGACCAAAGGATGGACTGCAGCTTTGTCAGACCTAGAAGGAGGGATAGTTATGAAGCTATGGAGAAAAAAGTCTATGGGAGTTGATGACTGAATGAATTTGTCATATAAGGGAGAGAAAAAGGTCAAAGTTGATATGCCTATTTCCACCAAAGTAAGAGCAGATTTGTTAGGAAAATCTAAACTAAATTTAGGCATGCTGAGTCTGAGAGGCTAGTGAGGCATCAGCTTATACATGTGTGGATCAGGAGCTCAGGAGAAAGGCCCGGACTGGGAAAGAAGTCACCAGCCATCAAGGCACAGTGGTATTAAGCCATTCAGAGAGCACCCAGGTCACACAACAAGAATGGCAGAGGAAGAGGATCCAGCCAGGAGACCAGGAGACATCAGTATAAAGATAGAAAACATGCTGGGGAGGACTGGATTTTAAGGAGACTGATTAACCAAATCATGTCAGTGTCAAGCTGGCTTAGTATTTTAGCTTTAATTTAATCCATGGATAAAAGTTATTTTAATAAATGCATCACTGTTCACGTAACACAGGTAATACAAAGCAGGCATAATGAGCATTTCTGAGAAGAACACAAGCACATATTGCTATAACAATAGCATGACCTTCATGGGAGAACAGCTTTTTGAGACAAACCCTCTCCCTGAACTCTCTTCTCTTGAAATATTCTCCCCTGAATAATTCTGAATCATTAAAGGTACAGCTTCTAATTAACCTAGTAATACCTCCTAATTACTGCATGTACTCAAGACTTTGAAATCTCTCTAGATGAGACTGCAAAAATATTTTTGATTAAATACAATATGACTTCTATTAAAAATGTCTACCTTCCTTGTCTAAGCCTTAAAAATGATAATAAACACTCTCCTCATATACACTCTTTTGCCATCATCAAAGTTCATTGCTTTTGAGAGAAGTGAAGTAGAGGAAGAAATATTAAGGACCCATAGGAAAACCTAATAAATAAGTTAACCATTGACCAATTGCTCTTGCAAAAAAAAATCTGTGCATTAACTAGAAAGAGATGCATCACATAGATTTCTACTTTTAATAGTCAGAGAAACCTTATTTAGATGCCAAAGATCCTGAAGTATATGCTCTAATTTCCTGTAATTAAGCCAGATTTATAAGTGGAAAAATTTTTTATTTCAATTGACATGATATTTAGCCCACGCGCTTGTTTCCATAGTTTCATATGACCTCTAAAAAGTGAAGCTCAAAATCTCCCCTACTTTATAAAGGGTATTAAAGGTAATAATTTCTGATGCAACAATTTTGTGATTTTTGAGAACTATTAGGCTCCTTAGGTTCTATTAGGACTATTAGGATGTAGGTTCTCAAACTGTTCCCCAATCCCTTCATGAACATTACTGAGGGATGTGACCCAGTCCCACCCATGAAAGAGCACACCCAGAACCAGTTCTCAAAGTGCATGTGTGCACGTGAATAGAGGAGGTAAGTGCTTCATATGCCCCACTGCTTCTTCCCTATTTTTAGGCATGCACGGGATACAATTTTTTTAGAAGGGTCATGTGTGTTGAAATAGTTAGTGCTCCCAAAAGCTTTCTGGTTCAGCCATCTTTTTTCCATTAGGAAAGAGCTCTCTGACATTCATCCAAGTCATTGGGGAGCAAGAACAGCTTGCATCCCATTATCATTTTTCTTCAGCTTCTGTCTCTTCCTCGTGCACACTTTGAAGAAGAGCCTGCTGAGGAAACCAGACAGGAAGGCAAACCAAATAAAAAGTACTGCATTTGTTTCTTCCCAGACACAGGGTTTTATTCCTAAACAAACATCTCACATTATATCAAAACCAGCGACTTCTCTAAAATCGGCAAGATATTATAAATCACTACACAGCAAACACCATTTTTGTACAGCATTTAGCAGCATAAACAATGTCATACGTGTAAATAAGACAAAAAAGTCCTCTGCAATATAAGTCCTACTACTGGCAGAACAGACAGACACACAGCTCTGGAAGCATCCTCAGGAGCAGCCGCATTGCCAGGACTGACAGCCTGCACACTGCATTCACACGCTGGGAGTCTGTGCTTTCGGCTTCTGAAGAATTATGGATAAACTCTAAGTGAAACCTTTTCTCCGCTGATTTGAGCCCAAAGCTCAAGGAGGGGAGTTTTGGATTGAACTGACAATGCACTCAACCTTGGAATGAAAGGTATTCACCCTTTCTTTTGTTCTTAGAAAGAAAAAAGAATGGCAGGCTTTAGAGAAAAGTGGAGTGTTGTCCTCAAGATGAGTGTGAGTTGTTGGAGAAATATAAAAAGAGTAATGCAAGGGTGGGCAAAGTAGGTGTACAGTTGTTTGTAATAATGCGATAATAACTAATAATACAAGAACAAACTCTGATTCACGTACTCATGACTGTAAACCTACTGTTGCCCACCCCTGCATATGTCACCTGATTAATTTAAAAAATCTTTCCTTTGGGGTCTTTGAAATCAAAGTGGGCAAGTAGAGTCAGTCTACTTGGAAGCCATAGTTTACATGCAAATTATGTTTCTGGCATATCAACTCCCTGTGCACCAACATTTCCACTTGCTATCAGAAAAAGAGCTCATCCTTTGGCTCTCCTGATTCTCTTCTCCCCACTCTCACCTTCTCCCTCGCAATTCAGGAAGTCACACCTTTACTGATGAGAGTATATGCTGAAAAGTGCATGTCCTAGGCAACCTTACTATTCCACAGACAGACATTCCTACAGTAAGACCAACTGGGGTGACTAGTTCTCTAACTTCAGTAAGTCCAAGCTCTGGAAGAGAAGTGGAGGAGAATGTAGTGGTGTTCATTCATGCTAAACATGAGCTTGGTACACATGCTTACATATTGATATTGGTGCCCACAAATATAAACACAAGTATACACAAACACATAGAAATAACTCAATTAGTGTTTATTATCTCCTTTATCTAGAAGACTATGTAATGCAGCACTCTCACCCAAGTGCTGTTTCAGGACATTGTTTTTGTTGTGTGACATCTTTTCCCTAACTGCATTCCCATCTTCTTCCCATCTACGTTACGCAGAAGACTTCATCTCTATAGCAATGTTGAGGAAGAAATAACATTTTGTCATATGCTGCAATTTTTCCCGTATTGGAGCCATGAAACTGCACTCTTTCCCGTGGATAATTTCTAACTAACCCAAGCAGCACCTCTAACATCCAAGGACCATGGGCTAAAGGCATGGCAAAACACCCAGCCTTTGGTGTTACTCATTGTCTGCTAGCAGGCTTTGCTCAACTAAGGTTACTTTTACAGAAGATTACAGCAAATTCAAGACTTTAACTAAACACTACTGTGCTCATTTCAGTTGACTCTTCTAAATGTGCAGGTTTTTCTGACAGAAAACAATCTTATTGATCCAATGGTTCATTACCCAAGGAGCTAAAGGCAGTTGGTCACACCAAGGCTCATTTTGCTTTGGCCCTTACCTACCAGAGCTTTGGAAAATGACGGGGATTTTCAAAGACAGACTTCCTAAGCAGGTAACATGAAAATACAGTGGACTGACCAGCCCCACTCATACTCTGCAAACCATAGGTACTTCCCTCTGTGACAGTTCCTAGACTGGTGCCTACCTTACAGGAAAAACATTAATGTCACCTTAAAAAACTCACCCTAACATTGAAATATTGATTGCCATCCAAAAGACAGAGTAATCTGCAGGGTGTCCTCATAAATGGATAATTATGCCACACACACATAGAGAAACCCCACCATGCACATGCATGAACACACACATCCAGCCAAATACAACCCAAAGGCATCAGCATTACCCAAAGAGCTCATGGCTAACCACCCATGAGTCTGCAGGCTTATTTAGCCTTTGCTCCATGTAATTTCAAAAGCCATTTGATTTGGCTGTTTTTCCACCAAGTGGGAAGAAAACTGCTTAACATAAGACTTTAAGCTTTAAATCCTCATATCCCTTCTCTATGAAAAAGAAAGAGAAGTGAGGACTCTGTCCTGTTCGGTTTTAGTATATCAATAAATTACCCATAAAAGAAGCTGATTTCTCTTTCAGAAAAATAGTGGTTTAAGAATAAGCTTTTAAAGAAAATAAAAATCAAGCAATCAGCAGAATATCCGTAGTAAGTCATGGGTGTTTTCAAGGGGAAGGGAAATTCACAGTAAGGGGACAGAATTGTTCGAATTGTCGAAACAGAGGATTAAACCTCTCAGCCAACCCAGAAACCCCCAGGGCCAAGTGGGGTTTTACCACTGACTGTCTGAATATCAGGCAAGGAGGTCACCACTCTTGTTTTCATCCTGAAGTTGCCCTACGATTTTCTTAACAGCTAAATGATTAAAACAATTGTGTCCTTTGAAACATTCTAGCCAACAATAGGTGAATGTCATTAGTTCGATCTTAATGAGAAGTGAGGGGAGTGTTCTTTAATCCTCTCTGTTAAGAAAAAAAACAAAAATCCTGAACCAGAAATAAAGTAAAAATGGCAATCTGTGGAAACTTGGTTACCTGGCAACCCAAACCCCTGGGCTGTGTCTGCTCACATCCTAATGTCCTCCAGCCTGAAAGATGCAGTCAGAAGGGATTCCCTTTATGTGCAGTCTCTTTACTGTTGCCCATTCATTCATTCCAATTATTTGGTTTCAAAGTCAGTAACCCAGATTTCTGCAGGCTTTAATACTTGTCTCTGCAGGGAAGGAAGCTTCTGCTAGGGAATTTACCATAACACCTTTTAAACTGAAGCAGTGTTTTGCAAACCCCCTGGGAAATTTTGTGTTAAAAGAAAAACCCACGGAGAGGGTAGGTAGCTGGGAGAGTGTCACATATGGCTGCCCTGCCGTTCCCTCTTGTCGCTCTAGGAAATCTGCAGTGTCATGCCTATTCCATCCGAACCTCACGGCTGGAGGCCTCACTCTGGGAATTGCCGGTCACACTGCAGATTCATCTATAAATAATCAGCCCAAATAGGCAACTGCCTAGAATAACAGTAAAAGAGGAATAACTACTGTGGCTCTAGCTTCTTTGAGGCTCCAGTCCACCTTCGCCCTAGGCCAGTTGCCTGCTAGTTATTTTTAACTACTTTATCTGAACTAGAAATAACATTCTAGGGCTATTTTTGCTGTTGCTGTTTTGCCTTTGTGAGTTAAAGAAATAATTTGAAGACTATTCCAGAGCTACTAGCTGAATTGCAAACTAGAACCATTTTTTAAAGTGATATTTTACTCTTGTCAGAAAAAAAATGCTTGGAGTAAAAGACAGAAAACTACTTGAAAAATAATTTTTTTTAAACTGAAAAAAAAGAAAAGAAAAAAAATGCTGCATTATCTTCCTATGTTTTTAGATTAAACATCAAAAGTTCTTACAATGTCTTCGTTCATCCACAGCTAATCAAAACAGGTTTATCTGCTCAGTGCCTTTTAAAACATTTAATGCTCTTGGCGCTTTGTCCATTTTACTGTTTATATTTTCATCAGTGGCTTTAAAATTTCCATAGAAATCAAATCTGAATGCTGTTTTTTCTATTTATGAGCATCTTAGTTGAAAAATTTTATAAAGGATGAGGAATTGAACAATCAATATTACCACATGGAAAGAAAAGTTAGTTTCCTGTTAATTTTATTCAATGGAAAATGATTGACAAACTAGTATATGTGATGCTAAGCTAAAAAAACAAATATGTCTGAGGCACAGAGATGAATACAACGCAGTCTCCATTCTCAGAGAACTTAAATCCCAAAAGAGAGATGTTACAGGCTTTACTGTAATACAAGAAAAAAATAGGTTAAGGACCTGGAGAGACATAAGCAATGTGCTATGAGAACCTTTCAAAACATGGTTGTTAGCATCTGTGGTGATGGAAGAAGCTGAGAAGGCTTCTAGGCTGTCTGAGAAGACAGCATTTGGTTCAGGCCAATGGAAGGAGAGTTTTGACAGAGATGGAAAGGGCAATCCAGGTAGAAGAACTGGAATAGCCAAAGGCACAGGAGGCAGGAAGGTGCAGGTAACATCCAGGAACTGGTCAATGGTCCAGTTTGGTCAATGCACAAGAGACAGGATTGTCAGTTTCAAATCAATCTATAATGATGCATCTCACAATTTACACACTCATTCATTTGACAAATATTTACCAGATACCCACTCTCTTGTCAGAGGCGTGAGAGAATTTTTAAAAAATAGTAGACAAGTGATTCTACAATGATTTTTTATAAAACATTGCTGATTAGAAATTATCATGCCTGCTTTAAGAATACAATAATATCACAGCCGATGTTGCTAAAAAATTCTGTGTTTAACATGACATTCATGAAGAAGTTTGTCATTCCAAAGGAGGCAGCATCACAGCTCATCTGAAGAAGCACGTTTGAAGCACAAAGCAGTCATGCCATGAGAACATGCCAGTCACACGCCACTGCACCTCCCAGTGTATTGCCTCAGGAGTCAGACAGCGTGGATGGACCCAGAGGTTATCATGCTAAGTGAAATAAGCCAGTCAGAGAAAGACAGGTACCATACGATCACTCACTGTGGAATCTAATGAACAAAATACTCTAAAAAGCAAAGTAAGAAAAGACTCATAGATATCAAGAACAGCCTGACAACTGTCAGAGGGGAGAGGGTCGGGTAAAAAAGGTAAAGGGATTAAGAAAAGCAACAACAGGAAACCTCAGAGACAGACAACAGTGTGGTGGCTGCCAAAGGGAAAGAGGAAGTGGGAGGAGGTAGAGGAGGGTAGAGGGGGATACATGGTGATGGAAGGAGACTTGACTTGGGGTGGTGCACACACAACACAATATGCAGATGATGTGTTACAGAATTGTACCCCTGAAACCTATATAATTTTATTGACCAATGTCACCCCAATAGATTTAATTAAAACTTAAATTAAAAATGAATTAATTCATAAAAGGGTGAAACTTAAGCCATTTCACTTGGAACTAGCCACTCTATCAATTCACTTAGAAGCTAGACATATACATTTCATCTGAAGGAAAACAAACATTTTCAAACAATGTTCTTCAACTTCATGGATAAAAGAGAGAGAGAACCACTTGCTAAGGATAAAATAAGGTAATATATGAGAAGTAATCTGTGCCTTGCTAAGCACTAAACAAACATTTAGCTCATTTTACCACAAATTCCATCTCAGCTGCTGAGTTGGTGCCACTGGACCCCTCTGACTGAAATGGGCCCAGCATGCACAGCAGAGCACACCCCACCACGTCAGGCCAGGCGGGAAGGAGGGCTCTCCTGAGTTACTTCTTGGGTTTCAGAACAGGGCTGAGGGCAGTGTTAGTCCCCCATGAGTCCAGGTAAACAGTGGCAACCATGGCAGCAGTGAAACAGACAATAACTGAAGAAGCTGCAAACACTTGCTAGTTGCTAGATATTAGTATCCTCACCACTAGTACTGTCACGTGGACTATAGTATGAAAAATTAATCCAAGTTAGGGTATGGCTGCAAAAGGTGCTGCCATCCAGCAGCCTGACAACAGGAGCCAGTGGAGGTACTGACTTGGTTTAGAGCCACCGCACGTTCACATTCGGGCTATATGATCTGAGCCACAGAATGAAGCAAGGACATTAGGTCAGCGTAACTCATCAGCATAATGCCGTGACTTCATCATAATTGCTGTAACCGAGTTACCTAATATTTTTCTAAAATTATTCATTAAAGACAGACAGATAAAAACAACAGTTATTAACTGCTTGCTCTGTGACACTCTACTTGGTACTCACACATTAATTATTTCATGTCACATCTAAAAGACAGATGTATGCCATGGGATGAATGATTAAATGTAATGCTTTTGTTTATTTTAAGTTATCATAAATGTAAGTCCCTGGTGAGGACTAGCTCAACGTCCCCCGATCTACTTTTACCCACGAATTTTTTTTAGACCTTTAGAACCCACCTGCTGTGCTACTAGGGCAGAATTAAGGATGCGGGAGAGTTGCAGAGACCTGGGGCTGCTTCCCTGGAGGAGTCAAAGGGGTGTGTCAGCAAAAGTGATGAGGGAGGGCAAGCAGAAGGAACTCACGGCAATCTGACCAACGTGGCAGCGTGGCTTCTGCCCTGAGAAGGGGAATGAAGGACAGGGCATCAGAATTCTAATGTCTTCTTCTCTGACAGAAGAGAGAGGTAGCTAAAACAATTTGCAGTCAATACACTGAATAGCATTCCAATGACCATATTTTGCCATGTATAATATGCTCCTGTGTAAAATGCTCACCATGTTTTTGGGCCCAAACTTTGAAGGGAAAAAAATCTTTCATTTTAGTTTTTTAATTGAATTATTTATTTATTTACACTTAGAAATAGAACTGATTCTCATATTCCAGGATATTATTTTGCATGCAGATATCATTATTGCTGTCTAGAATTATACTTTTAAGACATAAGCATAAATAAAAGAATTAAAGACACTTATATGGATATGGAATTAGTATTACCCATGTATAATGCACATCCTTATTTTTATCTCAAATATTTGGGAAAAAGTGCACATTATGCACAGCAAAATGTGATAAAGGGCTACTACTACTATTGTAAATGATGCTGCAGTGAACATAGGGGTGCACATATACTTTCAAATTAGTGTTTCAGGTTTCTTCAGATATATTCCCCAAAGTGGAATTGCTGGGTTATAAGACAGTTCCTATTTGTAATTTTTTTGTGGTAACTTCATACTGTTTTCCACAGTGGCTGCACCAATCTGCATTCCCAACAAAAGTACACAAGGGTACCCTTTCACAACAACCTTGCCAGCACTTGTTGTTTATTGATTTATTGATGATAGTCATTTTGACAGGCATGAGGTGACATCTTATTCTGGTTTTAATTTGCATGTCTCTGATGATTAGTGATGTTGAGCATCTTTTTATATGTCTATTGGCCATCTGTGTGTCCTCTTTGCAGAAGTGTCTGTTCAGGTCCTTTCCCCATTTTTTAATTCACTTCTTTGTTTTCTTGGTGTTGAGTTGTGTAAGTTCTTTATAAATTTTGGATATTAATGCCTTATCAGATGTGTCCTTAGCAAATAGGTTTTATCTCCCATTCAGTGGGTTGTCTTTTTATTTTGTTAATGGTTCCCTTTTCTGTGCAAAACCTTTTTAGTTTGATGTAGTCCTACATGTTTTTCTTTTGTTTCCCTTGCCAGAGAAGATGTCTCAGAAAAAAATGTTGCTACAAGATGTGTCTGAGGTTTTACTGCCTATGTTTTATTCTAAGATTTTTAGGATTTCAAGTCTAACATTTAAGTCTTTAATCCATTATGAGTTTATTCTTGTGTACGGTGTAAGAAGGAAGTTGCAGTATTATTTACAATAGCCAAGATTGGGAAGCAGCCCAAGTGACCATCAGTAGATGAGTGAATAAAATCTCTGTGATACAGTTGGGAATGACTATGGAAATGGAGAGTGGCCACGTGGCAGGGGTCAAAAACCCTCATAGACTCGGACAACAGCATGGTGATCACAGAGCGAAAGGGGGTAGAGGGAGGTAGGAGAGGGTAAAGGGGGGATAAATGGAGATGAAAGGAGACTTCGTTTGAGGTGGTGAACCCACAATATACAGATGATCTATTATAGAATTGTATACCTGAAACCTATAGAATTTTATTAATGAATGTCACCCCAATAAATTCAATTAAAAAATAAAAGAACGCAAAAATAAAAAATAAAAGGGCTACTGCTCACTAGGGTATATTCTCCAAATCTACATGGATAAACATAAGGGTTAAATCCACTTTAAGAAAAAGCTTCCTTTCTTGGAAAATCGACATCAAAGGAATTTCATGGGATGGCATGTACTAGACACTGGTGAACAGGTCTGAGGATTTTTTATTATTAATTAATATCTTTCCTATTTTTACTCACCAAATATTATCTCCTCCATTTTCAAACCAAGGCTAAAACCTCAATTCAACTATGATGACCTCCCTCAAAAGTCACAAACCCCAGGAACTGCATGACGGTATACCTGAACCATACTCTTTCCAAAACCAGTATTCTCCCTTTTGTTCCAAGCACACATTAGAAAAATAAAAATTAAATTAAAGAACCGATACTTTCCTTAGTGGACCCATGTTGTGTGCACAGGGCACTCAGGAAAGACATTTCACTTACAGAGCACCTTCTAGGACATGTGGAAATCATCAACCAGAATCCGCAATGTGGCCATGATGTGTAATTCACATAATGCTACTATCACAACAGGGTGTTTCTTTATTATTTGTACATTTTAAATATTTAGTTCAATTAGAGAATACACTTAAGGAAATTTCCTAAATATTACCAAAATAGCTTTTCTAAAACTGAGGATCCCATTAAGAAATTATATGTTTATAACGGTATAGAAACTGAAGGGTTTTAGTTGCACTCGAGGAGCTCAAATATTCTCCTGTGAGGTGGGCTTTAGGAGGATATGAAAAGCAAATGGGATCACATACGTGAAAACATTCTGTAACTGCAGAACATATTCCAAACCTGAGAGATTAGCTCCCTTTCTGCCCCCTCTGTTCTTCAAATGAGACTGATACACAGAGTCAGCCAGGATAAAATCTAAGTCTGTCTTTCTCATAAATAACATGTCTTCACTGCCACCACAGTCCCTACTGCTTTATCCTAAAGCTGTATGGTTGCATTCAAATTAGGTATGGAGTCCACTAAAATAATTAAATTACACAAAATTGCTGATAATCATGTTTAACCTACATGAAAGTCCATTTTGTAGTTCAACCAAATGCAAAGCATTAGCTTAACTTCTAAGATCCTGTAAAACTACAGACATAAAAATTAGTTGCGATGATTCTGATGATAAGATATGCATCACAGAAGATAAATTAGAGCTACACTGTTCCAAAGACAGGCAAGGTCCTCCTCCACAAAAACCTGAAGGAAGGGGATAGGAAAGGGGCAGCTTTTCTGATTGAGTCTGACTGGAATTCACAGTCCAAAAGAGAACTAGCTGTGTAACAGAAACCCCCAAACATAATACATCTTATGCTGTCATTTGCAGACATGTTGGTATCAGCCTGTAATAAGATGGTGAAAGACTCTTTTTCTCTTGTCTGAGAATTTCAACTAAAGCCCAAAGCTGAAGACAATAGGTACTAAGAACCCCCACATTCTAAAGAGAACTGCCAGATATATCTCTAAAAAACATTATCAATCACACAGCTCTCACCCACTACTCCCACCAGCCTGTATAAGTAATAGATGAGAAAAGCTAGAATTCTCGTGTGTTATTCAGTTGTTGGCCTAGTAATGGGTTGGAAATATGAGGAGGCATTTTTGAAATGCTATAGGTACATAATGGGCAGGATTCAAAAATTCTAAATACCCTGCAGTGGAGGGCCCTGTACAGCAAAGAATGTTCCCGCCCACGTTGCCAATGGCAGCCCATTAAGAAATACCAGCATAGGTGAAACGTTCTGTGGGTTCCCCACTCTCCTCCAGGACAGGGCTATTCTCTAACTTCAAAGGCAAGTGATATGGGACTTTGTCCTGGCCAGAGTGGCTCAACTGGTTGGAGTGTCATCCTGTAACCAAAAAGTTGCAGGTCTGGTTCTCAGTCAGGTCACATACCCCAGTTGTAGGTTTGTGCATATGGGAAGCAACCAGTCTCTCACATCACTGTTTCTCTCTCTCTGTCTTCTCTCCCTTCCTCTTTCTCTCTCTCTAAAAGCAATGAAAAAATGTTCTCGAGTAAGGATAAAAAATTTTTTTAAAGAAATAATGACATAGATAAAAAGTTTAATGAGTTCTCCACTCTGCTCCAGGATGGGGCTATTCTCTTACTCTAAAACCACATGATATAGGATTCAAGAAATTAGCAGTGGCTGCAAGAAGGGGTGACAAACATGCATTCCCGAGGCAAACTCTACCTGAATGAACTTGATCTGCCTGTGTCCCTCTGAGAGCAGGGAACACAAGGGAACTAACTGTGGGGAAAAGACTAACTGAAGAAAGGGCAGCCTCGTGGTGGTCTCCCTCCCACCTTTTAGGTGTGCCCCTCTGGACATCACAGAAGGTACCCAGGCTAACTCTGTGTGGCAGGAAGACTGCCAACTGGACAATAGAATACTGTCATTTGATGACTGTTATACAGGGAACATGGCCAGCCAAGGTGGAAACACAGCACTTTTATAGAGACATTTGTCCCTCTGTCACTCTTCCTCTCAGTGCCACTGGAAGAAAGAGGATTCCCAGGAGAGAGGAGCAAAGTAGGCACAGAAGGACAAAAGGAGCAAGCCAGACTCCCAACCAATCTAGTCCCCTCACCAACACAGGCCTTGTGAGCCCCAGACCAAGCCTGGCAGAGGTGAAAAGTTTTTTACTGGATAGGAGGCTGAAATTTCAACCTGAACACATTTAACTGGGCTGGAATTTTATGCCAAAAAGTGTTCACAAAGCAATGGGATTTGTCTAAAACATTGTTAACCTAGAAGGGATTTGATGGTGCATATCTGAGAGCAGAGGGAAAAAATGGAGGCAAAAACAACACCAACTCTCATATTTATACCTCACCAGATCCTGGTTAATAAAGAACATTCTCAGCAGATAACTTTTCTAAATGAAAATGTAGCAGTAATCCCAACATGTGATAGAAAGACTTTTAAAGTACCTAACAATTACTTTAAAAAAAACCTTCATAATAATAGCTAGCTGTATGAGCCAGGGTCAATAACTATAAGCAACAAGTAGATTTTAGATCTCTCAGGCAAAGAATGAATTGACTGAAGAGTGTCACAGGCCTACAGTGTTCATTCAATCTATTACACTTATCAAGTATACGTCACGTATTGTTCTGGGCACTGAGACACAGCAGTGAACAAGAGACAAAGGCTCTTCCTTCATGAAGCTCAACCTCTAGTGGAGTCAGACAACAGGTAAGAAAGACATGCAGCACAGCAGAGGATGCTAGAAGAAAAACTAAAGCAGGGGTGGAGAGAGGGTCTTCTTCATGGGGTGGAAGGATGAAGACCATCCATAAATAAGGATGATTAGGGAAGACATCCCATGAAGTCGGCATTTGGGCAGAATCCCCCCAAAGGTGAAAAGGCCTGAACAGTGTCGGTGGTACGTACGATACCGCCACCCCTAGATGCGACGACCACTGCAAATGGACACTGCCAGGACTGTGACCACTGATAAGTTCTAACCATCTTCCATTTTTGTCTCCCCCATTGATTCTATCCCTTCTCCAGCCAGAACATCTCTGTGACTGATGGAAACCAGAATGTCATCCCAAAGTATGCCTCTTTGACATAAAAACATATTTTTGAGCATTAAGAGGAAGCAAACGCAGGAAAAGCTCCTTCTATCCTCCTCCCTTTCTGCCTAAAGGCAGGATATAAATTCTGCTTTTACTGGAGACAGACTCTAATCAGCCCACAGGTGGGGCCAGAGGAATCGGCAAACGCACCCCACTCCTTTATCTTCCTCCCAGCTCGCAGCTCCCCTGGGAAGCCTGAACTCACTTTCTTTCTTTCTTTTTTTTTTAGTGGATAAAGATTTATTTCTTTTTAAAATATATTTTATTAATTATGCCATTATAGTTGTTCTATTTTCCCCCTTCATTCCTCTCCACCCTGCACACCCCTCACCCACCATTCCCCCCCCTTTAGTTTATGGCCACGTGTCTCAAGTTCTCTAGATTCTATATTTCCCCTACTATTCTTGCCCTCCCTCCTATCTATTTTCTACCTACCGTCTATGCTACTTATTTTCTGTACCTTCTCCCCCCTTCTCCTTCTCCCACTCCCCTGTTGCTAACCCTCCATGTGATCTTCATTTCTATGGTTCTGCTCCTGATCTAGCTGTCCTCTTAGTTTGCTTTTGTTTTAGGTGTGGTTGTTAATAACTGTGAGTTTGCTGTCCTTTCACTGTTCATCTTTTTTATCTTCTTTTTCTTAGGTAAGTCCCTTTAACATTTCATATAATAAGGGCTTGGTGATGATGAAATCCTTGAATTTCATCTTATCTGAGAAGCACTTTATCTGTCCTTCCATTCTAAATGAAAGCTTTGCTGGATAGAGCAATCTTGGATGTAGGTCTTTGGATTTCATGACTTGGAATGCTTCTTTCCAGCCCCTTCTTGCCTGTAAGGTCTCTTTTGAGAAATCCACTGACAGTCTGATGGGAACTCCTTTCTAGGTGACTGTTCCCTATCTCTTGCTGCTTCTAGAATTCTCTCTTTCATTTTATTCTTGGCCAATATAATTATGATGTGCCTTGGTGTGTTCCTTCTTGGGAAGAAATAGCCAAACTTTCAAATGCACAGTTCAAAACACTGGTGATCAGGATGCTCACAGAACTGGTTGATTATAGTCACAAATTAGAGGAACATATGAAGGCTAAACTAATTGAAAGGAATGAAAATGCACAGGAAACCAATAGTGATGGAAAGGAAAGTGGGACTCAAATCAAAGGAGTGGACCAGAAAGAGGGAAAAAATGACCAAACAGAAAAGGATGAAGAAACAAGAATTCAAAAAAATGAGGAGAGGCTTTGGAACCTCCAGGACATCTTTAAATGATCCAACATCCAAATTATAGGGGTACCAGAAGGGGAAGAGGAACGGCCACGAGTGGAACACTTATTTGAACAAATAATAAAGGAGAATTTCCCCAATCTGGCAAAGGAAATAGACTTCCAGGAAATCCAGGAAGCTCAGAGAGTTCCAAAGAAGTTTAACTCACTTTCTTTTGTCCTGGGACTTCTCCACAAATCCATTGTTCTTTGTAGAAGAGTTCTACAACACCATCTGAGTTATTCTTCATGAAGGATGTGCACTGTGCATGTTAATAAACTCTCCTAATGTCTTTCTTTACTAGCAGGGGTGTCCAACCTGTGGCCGATGGGCCACCTGGGGCCCAGGATGGCTGTGAATGTGGCCCAACACAAAACTGTAAATTTACTTAAACCTTATTTTGTTCATCAGTTTTTGTTAGTGTTTTTGTATTTAATGTGAAGCTCAAGACTCCCCTTCTTCCAGTGTTGCTCAGAGATGCCAAAAGTTTGGCTCCCCGACAAGTGTCCCAGTTGAAAATGAAAGATGAGTAGAGATGAAGTTTTGCCTCTCCCCACAGCCACACCAAGGCTTTCTGGCCTGTATCAAGAATGGGCAGAGAGGATGGGCCGAGCTACATTCAGTGGGATTTCCTTCCAATTGGAAGGATAAATGTCTACCACACTATTGTCTCTGAGAACCCACTCTGTGGCATTTACTGACTGAGAGGGGATTGTGGCTGTAAAGAGATTAAATGTCTTGCTCTGGCACTGTGAGCTCAAGCAGGAATTCAGACTCTTGTCTTAGCTGAGTCCAAAGACTATGACTCTAATCACAATGAGAATTGCTTCCTCAAGCAAACAATTGCTTGTTTTCTTGCCAGCATTACACATAAAGCCTCAGGATACTCACTCTCATGTTAGGTGTTCCTTCCAGCTTTCCTCACCTCCTGTCCCCTCTGCAGGCAGCTAGTTCCCAATCACTGCAGGTAGTGGTTGGGCCCTCTGGGTCTGTGTTTCTCAAATGCAGTCCTCAGAACAGTTGCATCAGCATCATCTGGGAGCTTGTGAGAAAGGCCCCATCTCAGGTCCCACCGCAGACCTGCCGCACCCGAACCAGGGGTGGACATAGCCATCTTGGTTTTAAGGAGCCCTCCAGGTGATCTGCATAGAGCCTTGAATTTGAACCACTGCTCTGGGTCTTACAGCTGTTCTGGATGCTACGCCTTTCCAGCGTGGTTCCCAAACCGGGAGCAGTCTTCTGCCTGCCTCTCATTAAAACCCCACTCCTCTGTCTAGAGGAGCCACTTGCCTCTTTCAAGAAGCTTCCCTATTCTGGGCACAGAAAATCTCTGCCTTAAATGTCTTTAAGAATTTGTCCTTACATACACAGTCCACATTGAGCCTACAAAATCTTTAGCAAGTAAAATGAACATCCCTTTAAAAGGAATGTACATCTATGCACAATATTGTATTTTGACAGCAAAAGGTAACTGGGGCCATGATGCCTTGAACTGTGAAGTGATGAAGAAAAATCTTGTATTACTTATACGGCACCCAAGACACTGGTAGTGCTTAACAAATATTTTTAAAATGCTTATTTACTTACCAGAATAGCTGAATCCTGACTATATTGTTGGGTAACCACCTACCACAGGCTTTCTGGGGGTAGAGTTCATTCACAGTACAATGAGATCTATGGAACAGTAAGATGATTCAAACTGGGGCTTTAGTGAGATTTTTATAGTTTTTATAAATGCAAATTCATACCCCTAGGTAAAGCGTCACAGAGTTCTTTTTTTTACCAAAACACAGAATAAGACTCTTTGGTTTCTATGGATTTACGATTCTCATGGGTCTTAGAAAAATATTCTAGTATATATTTTTCCCTAGTGAAATGTTTATAATATTTCAAAAATGACCTTGTTTTCTAAATAGCTCTCACATGTCTTTTGATAGATTAATTTCTATATTAATAACACTTAATTTTTCTTATTAAAAAATACATATGTGCATATATTCACTTAAAAGGCTAGGTTAAGCTTCTTATGTCAGTATTTTGTATTTTTCTTTTATTTATATAATTTGATTTTATATCTAGTAGAATTTATCAGGTGAATGAAACTGTTTTGGAAAGATTACTACAGGAAATCTATTTTGGACCATTTTTCTCTAATACCAAAATGTAATCTCTATCCTCATTTTTTAAAGATGTCAGTTACCAATATTTAATAATATGCACATGCTCTTTTGGTAACAGTTTATGGTCAAAGTAATTAAAATACAGTTACTTTGTGTAGCTCAGTGGATTAAGCACAGGCTGCGAACCAGAGTCATCAGTTCGATTCCCAGTCAGGGCACATGCCTGGATTACAGGCCAGGTCCCCAGTGGGGGCCACATGAGAGGCAACCACACACTGATGTTTCTCTCTCTCTTTCTGCCTCCCTTCCCCTCTCTCTAAAAATATATAAATAAAATATTTAAAATATATATATAGTTACTTTGTGTGCATTTAATATCTCCCTGCATAATAGTCATATTTTTGTCCAAACATATCTTAAGTCAGTGAGTGCAAACTTCCCCCAGCTTTTCCAAGGACTGAAGTCGGTTTCACGGATGATACTCCTGAGAAAAATTGGAAAGCAGGGAAGGGGAGAGAGTGTGGAAGATTTAGTGCTTACTCAGCAGGGATCAGTTACAGCCGCACAGTAACTCCATCTTGTCGTTCATGGCCTCTGTTACTGCACCGTATCTTTGATGCCAAGAGAGCATCGTTCCGCTTCCTATGTTAGCAATGAACAGACAGCAGTTCAAATTAGATAAGAACAGGGTTAAGACATAGAGGTTCTGATAGGTAATTATTTCATGTTTGTGGTAAGAAAATGTATGTATCATGTCAGGTCCCATAATCTAGATATATCTAAACATGCTTTACTAGACATAACATCTTATTATTGATTCAAAGTTAGTCATGTATTAGATCACATATGTAACAACTAAACTGCCAAAGATAAGCTTAAAATTACTCCAACTTTGTCCTTCTTTCTCAAGATTGCTAATGCTATTCAGGGTCTTCTGCAGTTGTATTTGTTCCAGTTCTCTGAACTAGGCCGATGGTGTTTTGATAGGAATTGAGTTGAATCTATAGATTGCTTCGGGTGGTATGGTTCTTTCTATCCACAAACGCTTTATATACTTTCACTTATTTGTATCTTCTTCACTTTCTTCCTTCAGTATCCTATAATTTTCTGAGTACATATCTATTATTTCAATGGTTAATTTTTTTCTAAGTATACTTTCTTTTTTGGACGCAAGTCCATAGTATTCAAAACAGCATGGTACTGGCATAAAAACAGACAAATAGATGAAAGGAACAGAGTAGAGAGCCCAGAAATAAACCCATGCCTATATGGTCACTTAATACAATTTCTAAAATGTGTCCTTCCCAATTTCCTTTTGGAGTAACTCCAGAATGTTTTAATAAGGCCTGAGTGTATGTACATAACCATGTATCTCACGGAGAAATACGATCATTCAGAGGCCTCTACCCTGGAAGGGGACACAATTCCTTCATTCTCTGGGTTCTTAAAGAAGTTAAGCCCTTTTGAATGTTTTAAACACCAAACAGATCATAGCTCCATTAATTAATTAAAACATATATCTTCACACCTATAAATACTGGGGGGTTGAGGGGAATATTCTGTCCCTGAAAAGATCATTCTGTTTATACTGGAAGCTAGTGATCTCTTCTACTACAATTTGTTCTAATATATTATATTAATAGTCTGAATCATTAAAAACTGTTTTTTAAAGGGCAAAACAACATTTTAACCCATTACAGGAATGTCCAAGAACTATAGAAAAGCAATACTTTCATTCTAATAAAAATTAAAAAGTCATTAGCTTACAGAGAAGGAGAGGCTAGAAAGCATGTTCTCATTGTGAGAATCAATCATGCAACCTGCTTGTCTCCGAATTTCAAGTCACCTTCCAACTGCTCTTGTGACACAGAGTTAATGGCAGGAGGGAGGCTGTCATAGCCCATTACCAACGGCACACACTGTGAAACGGAGCTGGCAGCAGCCTGGCATTCTCCCCCCCAGAGTGAGAATTAAATCAAATTGAACTTGCTGTAGGCAGAAGTAAAATAATACAGTAAGTCCCTGTTGCCCTCCTCCAATATAAGAAAGTCATGGTTTCTTATCAAGTAAAGAGGAAATTACTTAAATTAAACCTCTCTTTATCTACATTCTTAGCTAATTACACAACTAGAGATTCACTCACCACCACCCACCTGGCCACTCGTCTATGGTGGCATAGCGTCCCCTAGGGCTGACATTGCCCCAGGGGCACTCAAGAGCATTTGAGTGGAGAGGTCCTGAAAAGCAATGGTAAGATAAAATAAACGTATTTATTGAGCACCTACTATGCAAGTACTGTGTGTCTGGCATTTTTCACAATTCGGCAAAAGCTTTCAGGAGCTTGAGTTGCCTTGAGTTTTGTGGAAATTATTTACACGGTGGTAGGAGGGGGAAAATGATGCTCGGTTAGAAGTTTTGCCAGTGATTTTATCAACATTAAATATGAGTGTGGAGGTGGCCATTGGTCTGCTCAGCCTGAGTGGAGCCCCAGTGACATTTACTGCACCTCTTCCCAGGAAAAATATGCGGCTACTTAGCATTTATATTGCACTTTTCGCCTCCAAAACCACTTTACAGAACCTCTCTGATTAATTCCCCCAACGCTCTTGCAAAGTAGTTATCACTCTATACTATTAGCTTCTTCATGAAAGCTTTTGATGGCTGTTTCCACGGCGTGTGTGTGAATTGCATTTACCAAAGAGAATTTCTCCAAGACTCATGACCAGAGTCAAAGAACAATTACTACTCAAAACCTTAATGTTTTCCCTTTCTGCAGAGATAAAAAAAAAAAAGCTTTATAATTAATTTACACAGTTACCCCTCTCCCATTCAAAGAATGTCAGAATATAGGAAAGTATTGTGTTATCAATAGGAGACTTCTCCCTCGTCTCTCACCACTAGCACACGAGAGGACTCCCCCCGACCCCCGAATAACAGCATCACTGTGCCCTCAAAATGAAGAAGCCCAGGAGGCAAGTGAGATGCACAAGCTGCTAAAAGAAGAGAACCTTATAAATTAGGACTCTGATACATTAAGGAGCTGACGTATTTTATTTAAAAGCTAAGCATCCATCACCCCTAACTTAATCACCTTTCATAAACCAGCTATTCCTTATAACATTTTGATTAGTGGTGTAATTTAGGACAAAAAAAAGTGGTAGAGAAGTTGTATTTTCAATGAGTAATATTCACATTTCTTCTGTATATAATTTAAGTTTGAGCATCTTAGATGGACTCTCCCCCTTTTCTTCCCCAAAGAAATCAATAAAAAGCATTTTCTAAATTGCAGGGCATTTTATGGGATAAAATGTGAGTGTTTGATGAGACACTGCATCCCAGGGAGAAGGAGAATGGGGCAAGGCTGAAAGAAGAGTGAGGAAGCTAAATCCTGAGGGAAATTGTCATGTTGGTGGTGGGCGAGGCCAGGACACCCCAGCACCATCAGCGAGAGGCCGGGCTCCCTCACGACAGTCGCTCTGCTGCTCTCATGTTCACTTGTCTTTATCCCAGAGATCACCAGCCAAAGAAGCACAGGCGACAGGCATGGCACCATGCACATATTATGGAACACTTCACATTACAAATAATCATCCAATAATCTCAGCTTCAAAAAACAATTATTCCATGGTATGTGGGAAGCAGAATTAACATATCACATGGCGTTTCCCAAATCCTTTCTGTAGACCTAGGAGGGTGTTCTCAGTGATGTCTCAATGCCAGTGTTTTAAAACCGTCTCTACTTATAGCTGCTTTATATAAGGGGATTCATCACCATTTTGTTACGTAATATATCTTAGTATATTTTGGGATTCAGGAAAAAAGATAAATAGTGTGTGCTTGAAAAAAACTCTAATTAGCATATTCATTAGGCCAGATTATTTCCTAACAGGAAAACTTATAACTTTCATTAAAAAGAGATTTTAATGTGGGTTGTTGGAGGGAGTAGAAATAGGGTCCTGTTCCGGGAACAGTGTGTGTTCATCTTGGATCTGGTGGGAAGTTCATAAATTGATGCTACATGCATAAACTTTATGCCAGCGTTTTATCCCCCAAATGGGCCCAAGTAACTCCTGATCAAGTTTTTAATAATGAGCTCTTCCAATTCCAGAGAGTTCACATGGGTGAGAAACTCCATTCTCACAAATGGGTGATGAATTTGAAACCATTTTTACACCAAATACTTTACAACCATTCATAATTTTGAAATTTTACACAATCAAAAATTTGTAATACTTGAAATGACATTTAAAAATCTACCAGCTCTTTCTTTTCTTTCATGGACAAAAGTAATATTAAAAATGTTTTATGATAATGCAAAACACTTTGAATCCAATCAAACTTTTTTTCCCACATGAAGTGTTCATACTAATGGTAATTTGCAGAAGCATGTGCCTTGTTAGAGCAGCCGCTGCACCACTAGCTTGGGCACCGCCCAAGGGCACATCAGCTGCACAAAGGCGAACATATCTGATAAATGGAAAATGGCAACCAGAGGTCCACCAGGTGCTCCCAGCAGGCTCCCCGACTCTGAACCTGGACCACAGGCCCTCAGGTTGCATCCCATGCTCCCGAGCTCATCCTGAAAGATGACACACACAGTGCAATCCCCAGCAGCATCATAAGCCATGTGTTCACACTGGGCAGTGACACAATCTGTCCAGTAGCTGGCTGCCAAGCACAGGGAGGGGGCCTGATTCCATTCCACTCAAGTCCCAGACAAAATACTTCTGGTCCAGAAGCCTCAGTACTAGCCAACAGGTATGGCCACCTCAGCTCATGCCAGGCTTTCCTGAAAACCAAGGGTCAAAAGATGCCTCTAACCCACTGGGAACACAGACTAGGAAGCTTCACTCTGTCTTATTCATGATTCTAACTTGGCATCAAGCCTCCAGACCTATACAACAAAAGGGACAAGGGGATCTTTTAAATACTGTAGCAGAATCCCATGCTCTGTCTGAGGCTTGTGGACTCTATTCTCAGCCAGTCAAAGGAACTCAGAAAGTTATTCTCCTTGTAAGACAAGACTTGGCTTCCAAGCTTATTGTCTTGGTGCTAAATCCTATTTTGAATTTCATAAGCTAAATATTAACACTTACTTCTCATTTGCATTCCAACTTAAAGAATTCTAATGTCTCTGATCCCCAGGAAGTCGTATGCTTTGGCTGACTGTGGAGAAAGTCAGGTACATGGAAATACCCTTCTCCACACAGGAGTGCTGCCAAACCAGCCAGCGCAGCCTTCTCAAACAGACATCACGCAATCCCCCTTTCTTGTGCTATTTATTCTGCCTGAAAAGCCCTTCCCATCCTGTTTCCAGGCCAAAAAAATTCTGTCCTTTTTCTTCAAAATCCACCTTTCTCTGCATTATTCGCCATATTTGCTTCATGCTACACTTGTATCTTTTGCTCCTCAGAACTCTTACAGCATTCTGCACATCACTTCTCCACTTTTGCTTTACCTTGTGCCAGAGAGTTGGGTGGGTTTCTGGCCCTCACGCTGGCATGTGAGCTCCTTGAGAACAGCAAGAATGACCTGTTTTCCTTCTGTCTACTCAGTACTTAGAGACTCACGTTTGAAATGATTGGGGTAGCAGTATCAATTAGAAATAGGTTTAGCTGCACATAAAGAAACAATAATAGTAGCTTAAACACAAAGAGTGTTTTCTCCCCAAAGAGAATCCAGACATGGGGCTTTCGTCCAGGCTACGGCAGTCCAGGGCAGGGTTTTTTGCCCAGTGAAGTTATCGGGGGCTCAGGCTTCCTCTCGGTTTCCTGCCACCCCATCCTCAGAGTCTGACTTACATCCTCAATAATGCCTTGCAGCTACTCCAGGTGTCATATAGGAATCATAGTCAGCCAGAGGAGAAACATCGATAGAAGAAAGAGCAAAAGCAGTAGTATATCTTTATCTCCAAAAATGAAACCTTAAAAAAAATAAGGAAAACAAACCACAAACACATGTGACAGAAAGAGAAGTCAAGATTTGTGTCTGTTGTTTTAGGGGCTGAAAGGACACAAGGAGGACAGTCACGGGCAACTTGGAGAAAAAAGGATTCAGGTTATTGGCTTTGGTGTTTCTAAGTCCAGATATGAAGCATATAAAAGACTACTTGCAGCAAGAATTCTGCACCCCAATAAGTAGCTGTAAGGTAAGCACGAAAACCAGAGACTAGTGAGTGCCCCTGATAACTGCTTCTGCCCTCTCTCAACCAAAAGAACCCACCATAAGTTTGGGGATGTAAGAGCAGGTAAAGTCTGGACCTTGCTTCTTAAATGAAATCCTAGCATCCACATATACTCTGCAGTGCGGGGAGCAGACATGGTGACCAGACAGAAAGAGCTTATGACAGACAGTCCTATTGAGTTCTCATGACCCAGCGTGGCTTGAAAAAGCATCAAAAGTCTCCTTCGATTGACCCTATGGAGGCAGAGAAAATATAGCAGAGAAAACCCACAAACCTAATGCTGTCTCAAGGTCAGTCAGATTGAGGAAACAAGGAATACATTCTAGAACTTGCACATGAACCCATCAGTTCATGAATTGTGGAAGAGACAGAAGTGGACAACTGAGACAGGAAGAAATGAGCCAGTGTGAGTGAGCGAGAGAGACAGATATGCCAATATGGACCAATGACCCAAAAATAAGATGCCCCTTTCCCTTCCTGTTAAAAAAAATGGGGGAACAACTCAGAATTAACGGAGTGGGGCTCAAGTTAAATATTAGATTTAGTTTTAAAAATGAAGTTGCATTTTACATACACAGTGTCTTTAAAAACCACACCCATATGACCGATGATGGCTGATCCACAAAAAAGCTTGATGAGGAGTGGATGTGGCTGAGTGGAGAAGCCTTCACGATGCGGTACATTAGATCTGAGCAATGAGGATGATGGAAGTTTACTGGGCTGACGAGGTGGAGCCATGCGAGGACGTGTTTGACCAGGGCCCTTGTGCATTGGTGGCACCTCACAGGTGAAAGGAAGAGCCCTGTGAGAGAAAGGGTCTGCACTCCTAGGTAAGTCCCACCCTTCTCCTTCCATGGCTTTTCTCTCTGCTCGGTGTGGATTGGTCTGTGTTGTGTTGTTGTTATTCTTCTTTTAATTCAGAAGTACTAAGTTCCTTACTAGTATACTCAATGATTCTGGAGAAGCAAAATCTAGGCGAAATTAAAAATTAAAAGGAAATGTGTTAAATACTACTGGCTAGAACAAGTTAAATAATTCTGTTTAGAGAGTCCATTTAGATATTTATATCTTCCTGAACTAGGAAAAAATCAAATAGGGTGCATTAGCCTCATCAGCCCAAATTACTCATCCCCTCCAGTCCCTGTTCAGAGGTTACATGCACCCCTGGTGTCCTGGTTTCTGTCTATATGTCCTTTCCTTTCAAGAACATCAATCAGATTGGATTATGGCCCATCTTAAATGCCTCATTTTAACTTAATTGCCTCCTTAAAGGCCCTATTTCCAAAGCAGTCACATTCTGAGGTACCAGGGTTTAGGACTTTTACATAAAAATTTTGTGGGGACACAATTCAATGTATAAAAAATTACTGAGTAGCTATTTCCTGTCTGAGGTTTTGAGCACTTCTATAACTGCACCATCCTCAAGTACCAAGGATGCAGGGAAACGTGTTTTATACAGAGCACCTTGGCTGTAGAGGAATCCATGGGCATGTTTAAGAGTGAGCACACTGTTTTTACATACTAGTCACTCTTCTTCTAACTTCTCCTCAAAAAAGATCAAACAAATAAAGTCCATGTACACAGACATGCCCAGTAACAGAGGTACTAATTTATAACCATCTACTCTTAAAATAAAAACATCTCAAAATGTACTTCAATAGGATAAAAGACACTGGAAAAGTTACCCATCAAAACACTGTAAAGTGAATGTTTATTCCCTCCACTACCTGCCAAAATCCCTATTTAAAAAACATTAACTAAATAAAGAGATTAAACAAACAAAAAAGACAAAAAGAAAAGACAACCTAAGGAAACAATGAATGGGGATGACAAGAACATTCTAGAAGATGAAGAACAAAGGAATGAGTGGTCATTGACCACTCTGCTGTGTAACAAATTACCCCAAAACTTAGTGACTTAAAACAACTATTTTTATGCTTATGAATTATGCAAGTCATGAATTTGAAAAGGACTTGGCAGGTACAGCTTGTCATTTCACTATGTTTGCAGCCTCAGCTGGGAAAACTCAAAAGTTGGGGTGATTCAGCTATCTGGAGGCTTTGTGACTTGTGTCTGGGAGTTAATGACAGCTGTTGGCTGATACCTCAGTTTGGGCTTCTGGCTAAAATACCTGCATATAAAAGTCTTTCTCTTTGGTCTGGGCTTCTTTTTTTTTTTTTTTTCATTTGTTTTATTTTATTGTCATTCAAATACAGTTGTGTGCCTTTTCCCACCACCACTTCCCCTCATCCCAGCCATCCCCACCTCCCTTCCCTGATTTTACCCCACTCTTGGTTTTGTCCATGTGTCCTTGATAGTTGTTCCTAAAAACCCTTGGTTGGTGGGAATGCAGACTAGTGTAGCCACTGTGGAAAACAGTATGGAATTTCCTCAGAAAACTAAAAATGGATCTGCCTTTTGACTTGTCAGTACCACTGCTAGAATTATACCCTAAGAACCCTGAAACACCAATCCACAAGAACCTATGCACCCCAATGTTCATAGCAGCACAATTTACAATAGCCAAGTGCTAGAAGCAACCTAAGTGCCCATCAGTAAATGAGTGGATAAAAAAACTGTAGTACATTTACATGATGGAATACTACACAGCAGGAAGAAAGAAATCCTACCCTTTGCAGCAGCATGGATGAAACTAGAGAGAATTATGCTCAATGAAATAAGCCAGGTGGTGAAAGACAAATACCATATGATCTCACCTTTAAGTGGAACCTAATCAACAAAACAAAAAAAGTGAGCAAAATATAACCAAAGGCATTGAAATAGAGAACAAACTGACAGTGACCAGTGCCCAGAAGTCTGGGCTTCTTCAGAGCATGGCAGCCTACCACTTCTTACATGACAACTCAGAGATCCAAAAATGAGTCTCTAAGAGAACCAAGCAGGTGTATCATCTTTTCTGATCTAGTCTTGGAAGCCACTTAGCGCTGTTTCACCATGCAATATTGAGTCAACCAGTCACTGAGGTCAGTCCATATTTAAGAAAAGACAGGACTCCACCAACACAACCACCACCTTTCAATCAGAGAATGTCAAATATTTCTAGATGTGTTTTTAAACCAGTACATTGACTTAGCAGGGTGTGAAAAGCTGACTTGAGAATTTATAAAGGAGGACACAGATGAAAACAAGGCAAACAATGTTGTAGAGCTCTGGTAAGTCTCAGGTATTTAATCCACCAGATACCAAGGAGAAGGGATGGAGGGCAGGGATAAGGTAACAGGAGGACTGGGTGAACCTCTGTGTAACGAGAGCGCAGACCACCAGGTCTTCTCCCCAGCTTGCACAGATGGACCACCAACCCATTCTCATGCCAGGAGGAGGAGGAAATTTGTTTTCTACAGCAGCAATTCTCAAAGTGTGGAGTTCCCAAGACACTTTCAGGGGGCCTACCAGGTTACAGTAACACCAGAATGTTGTTTGCCTCTTTTTATTCTCATTAGTGTATACTGAAGTTTTCCAGAGACTATACATAGAGCAGATATGAGAATCCAACTGTCCCCTATTAAGCTAGACATTTAAACAATTTTCAAAAATATAAAACATACCTATCTTCCTCACTAAATTATTTGCTGGTTTTGAAAACTTTAGCTATTTTTCATAAATGTGTTTTTATTAAAAAGCAATGGGTTTTTGTTATTTTAAATAAATTAATATACTTTTTAAATTTCCATTTTAATTTCTAATGCGATAAATGTCAATTGATATAACCAACATAAACAAATGCTCCTTGGCAATTTCAATAATGTTTACGATCATGTAGATGGATTTTTATAGCAAAGAGTTTGAGCACCTGCTCTGAAGAATCAAACCTGAAAGACCCTAGATTTGGGGACATTCTAAAGAGCAGAAGGCAAAGATACAGACATACGGAAAGGAGTAAGAGCCTAGTACTGATCTACAGAACGTCTCTATCCCTTATCCCAATTCAGCACCCAGGAATCTAAGAGATAGGATTATATCACCCTACCCAGGCAGGTAAGAGAACTCTTTTCTAGAAAAATTAACCAACTAAGGGGAAAATTCTGATATTTGGGAGTGCCCTAATAAATGATTCCATGCCCCCAGGACCACCCTACAGTGAACCCCCCACTAGACAGAGCCTGCCCAAGCACACAGTCTACACCGGTTTGTTTATGCTTCAAAGATGAATGGGCAAACTGGTTCAAATGGAAGAGCTTTTGGGGCAAGTGTCTAATGTGAAAATAAGACCAAACAAGCAAACAAGACAAGAGAAAGGCCATGGAGCAAAAATAACATAAAAAACATGGAAAAAAATTTCATAATAATATCATTGAGACCCTAAGAGATTACTTCAAGGAACAAGGAAGAAGTGCTTAAAGCAACAGAGAACTTGGAAATTAAAAACAAGAGAGCCAAGAATAAATAGATCACTAGAGGGTTGGAAAATAGTAAAATTGAGAAAATGTCCTAGAAAATAGAGCAAAAACATAAAAAGAGAGAAACCAGGACAGAAAAGGCACTTAGAGGACTTATTTAGAAGGTGCAGTCTTTAACTTAAAGCAGTTTCATTTTAAAAACAGAAAACATAAGAAAGGAAATTATTACAGAAATAATTCAACAAAATTTCCCAGAGCGAAATGACGAATTTTCGTATAGAATAGGCTTGCACAAGTAGAAGCCTCCAGAGAGGAAAAATGTCATATACAAAGAAAGGATGAGGAATCAAAATGTCATCATAACTTCACAGAAGCACTGCAAGCTTGACGACAATTGGATGATGCCTTCAAAATATTAAGAGAATATGTTTCAGCCACAAAAAAAGAAGGAAATCCTGTCATTTTTTTATAACATGGATGGATCTTGAGGGCATTATGCTAAGTGAATTAAGTCAGACAAAGACAAATACTGGATGAGCTCACTTACGTGTGAAATCTTAAAAAAGAAAAAATCTGAATTCATGTCCGAAAAACAGTTTCTGAATACTAATTGGTAAAGACCAGAGAAAGACTAAAATACCAGAAATAGGTAATCTATCCACGAGAATAAATTACAATGAATCAGGGCCCCAGTCATTGAAATTTAGCTTTGAGATAGAATTAAACATTCAGAAACAGCAGCCCATATGCAGATACATGTGTTCTCTACACCAGCCTAAGCCAGTGAATGGATAGACATTCCACCGACCACAGCCATGGGTTCAGTGATTCCCATCTGACCCTATAGCCACGACGAAGCACCAAGACAGAGGCCACTGCAGTTGTGAAGACATAAGGTCTTCAGCTGCTGCCACGTTGCCCCCAAAAGACACAGCTTGTCTGTGAATGGAGCCCAGAGCTAAGCAATGAAAAGAAACGTACCCATTTCCACTGTGTGATCCCCTAATGAAGCCATTAAGCGTTCCACTATGATCTTCCGGTCAGTCATGTCATTGCCAGTTTTTGTTTTTGTGTTTTTTGTCCGGACTGAAAAAGTCCTAAATGATACAAAGATGAAGAATCTTTGAGTCAGAGGAGGTTTCCCTGTAGCCAACAGAGGCCTGACGAGCTGTTACAGCCCAGCTCTCCACAGTGGGAACCTGCATTTCAAAGCTGCCCTCTGGCTATGAGGTATTTGGGTCAAGAAGCTAGAATGTATCAAGTTCACCCCTGATTTTAGCCTCTGCTCTGCTGCTACAGCAATATTAGGTAATGTATTAATTTCCTGGACCTATCATAACAAATCACCAGAAACTGGGTGACTTAAAGTGACAAGAATTTATTCTCTCAGCTTTGGAGGCCGTGAGTTTGAAATCAGGCTGTTGGCAGGGCCACGCACCTCCCCCCCCCCCACTCGAGGCTCAAGGGGAGATTCCATTCCCTGCCTCTTCCAAATTATGGTGACTATCGGTATTCCTGCACTTGTAAGGACATCATATGGTCAAGGCCCAGGGCAGTCTACCCCCAAAATATCCCACAATGGTACCTTGATTACTTCGTATTAAAGTTACTTGAAAAAGTAGCCAAAGCAAAAAGGATGTGTTGACTGTCCTTTGTCTACTTGAATGCAGGAAATAAATCTCCCCCTGAAAGGCACCATCCTTGCTTTAAGGGCGTTGAGAGAGACTCCCTTCTTTCTAGAGTTAAGGAATCCAGAGCTAAATACCCTATATAAACAAACCTTGTTATTTTTTACTAATTCACTACCCAAGCCCTCTTTCTGTTTAGATTCCTTACTAGTGAGCACCCAAACCTGTCTTTTGCTCTATTGAATCTTCACCCACTTGTCATTTCTTTTGTCTAAGTAAAATATAAAAAGCTGGCTGGTTCTATCCTTTCTTTGAGCACCATTTGTGATCTCCCGGGTGCACATATTAAATGGGTTTTCTCCTTTTAATCTGTGTTTATGTCAGTTTTAATTAGTCCAGCCATAAGAACTCAAAAGAGGTAAAGGTGGGCGGGTCTCTGCCTCCGTGGTCACACAGCCGTCTCCTCTTTTCTCCGTCTGATCTCCCTCCACCTCCCTCTTATAAAGACTCTCGTCACTGGATTCAGGGGCTGCTTGGATAATGGAAGATGATCTCCTCACTCAAGATCCTTAACTAAATTACATCTGCAAAGATCCTTTTTTTCAAATAAAGTAACATAGGATATGGACATATCTTTTGGGAGGCCACCATTGAGCCCACTACGGGTAATTAATGTCTTTCAAAACCTGTCACAGATCATGAAGCATCTTCTTGAAGAAGCACTCTCTGACCCGGTGGTTCCCTGGTGTCGCCCCATGCTGACTAAACCACCTGTGTAAGCATGAGAAGCAGGCACCGACCGTCTGTGAGTGCCCCCGGGTCGCTCCGATGTGACGTGCGGCAGCATTTGGGACCCACTGCTTTCATAGCAGGTCTTTGTCTCTGTGTATTTTCACTAATCTTCAAGTTCAAAACTCTCCAGTTACTTTTCATGTTTGTTTATTAAAACTCAAACTTTTCCTTGTGACTTCTCTTATTAAAATAAAGTCATTTTATTAAAGTAAAACAAAAGGATACCCTACTAGTTAAGTTTTCCCTTTGATTGTTCTTCTAGGAACTCAGGAACTGTCTCGCCCTAGAGATCTACAGCCTTGCCAGGCCTTGCCTCAGGACACACATCACCGCCAAAGGCAGAGGAGAATCACTTTGGAGTTAATTCCTTTGGGTAAAGCTTTGTATGCATTGAAATTATATGTCATTTTCAAAGTACTTCTCCAAAAGAAATGATTAAATATTTAAACCTTTAAGGTCTATAAAATATTAATTGCACAGAAGAAAAAGAAGAGATGACATTCTGTAGGAATCTTGATATGAATATGGAAAAGACATGTACACATTTTTCATACTTTAAGAGAATTCATTTGAAATGTTTTCATATGAGGACCATGATCTTAGAGCACATAGCATCGGCTCTAAGGCTTAGCGCATTCAGGAAGATGCCAGGCTTCTCTTTGTGCAGATAGAAGTTCACCTTGAGCCACACAGAGTTGAACTAGCTCTTGCATATTAAAACCCTCACATATCTTTCCATTCTCCTTATTAATTTTTTAGTAAATTTGCCAACATTCTAGTCAAATATTTTAGGTAAAAATATTTCCAGTATGCATCTTTCCTCACACGAAACTTAACGTTCTCAACAAGGATATAGCCACAACCAACTGCATGAGCTGAAAGCCCAAATGTGTTCATATTACCAATGGGCAGATTTTGTAATTCTGCATGAATTTTATGTTACTGGGTGATTTTTTCCCACAATATAAGCTTGACACCAGTAATAAGCTATTTATTAACATAGTAAATTTTAATATGTATTTACTAGATTAATAAGACTTATTATATTATACTTTAATATTTGCTACAGATATTAATAAATCCCAGATGTAATGGCCTCCAAGATCTTGTAGGAAGAGGACACAAGAGAACACAGATCAAATTCATCAACAACAACACTTAATCCAATGTGTTCTTCCAGAAATGAGATACCAAGAGGTTCATTGCCATTCCTGGGCTGGAGAGACTTGCTTAGTATTGAGTAAAGACTAGGACAAGGAGAGCCACTAAAAAAGAAAATAGTAGCAGTGAAGGACCACAGATATGAAAGTATATGGAAGATGGTAGCAGATACCTGGTCATTGTGTGCCCAGCATCCATTCCTTCCCTATCAGGTAATTGTACCCCAACTCTCATTTCAAATCCCACTCCCCTTTTACTCTCAGACTGCCACAGTCTGTGGGCCTACACTCACAAGATATGCAGAAACGCAAGACACAGGGAGAATGATCTGCCAACACATACAGCTTATTTTTTATTTGGGTCTCCCCATGAAGTATACTTAGTATGTAAATTAAAAAATCCTAGTCAAGGACTTCCGGCCAAGATGGAGGCATAGGTGGAAACACTGTGCCTCCTTGCACAACCAAGTTTAAAGACAACAAATTTTAGTAACAAAAACACAGCCAAAACACAGAAAATTGAACTGTAGGGAAGTCCGACAACAATGAACTGTTCATCCAGACAGGTAAGCGGGGCAGAGTCAGCAGTGGAGTCGGCCGCAGAGCGGGGTTGGGCAGGAAAGATCAGCTGGACCAACCCAGGAGCTCAGGTGCTCAGGAGTGCAGGCAGCGGTTGGCAGATCCCAGGTGTGGGGTGGCAAACCCAGTGAGGGCACAAGGCATCTGGCTGACTGCAGTCACACACTGGCGCGCAGATAAACCTAGCGAAGGAGCGAGCAGTGAGACAGACTGCTCAGGCCCGGGCCCCAGCGATGGGAATTAGAGCCTGAAAGCACCAATTGGAAAGACTTTCAGGGTTGAGGTGCCGGGAGAAGCTCCCAGGCTCACAGAGAGTTTGTTGGAGAGACCCACAGGGTCCTGGAGGGTGCACAAGCCCACACACCTGGGAACCAGCACCAGAAGGGCCCAATTTGCTTGTGGGAAGCAGCAGAGGGGACAGAAATCTGAGAGAGAACAGAACAAATGCCATTGCTCCTCTCTGGCCCTGCCCCCACATACAGTGTCATAACCTAGCGCCTGGGTCACCCCACCCTGGTGAACACCTAAGGCTCCACCCCTCATATGTAATAGGGACAAACAGACCAAAACATTATGGCTCAAGCAGAAAAAGAGCTCAAAGCCCCAGAGCCAATAAAACGAAGCGACCAAGAGATAGCTAACCTTTCAGATGCACAGTTCAAAACACTGGTGATCGGGATGCTCACAAAATTGGTTGATTTTAGTCACAAATTAGAGGAACGTATGAAGGCTAAACTAATTGAAATGAAGGGAAATGCACAGGAAACCAATAGTGATGGAAAGGAAACTGGGACTCAAATCAAGGGAGTGGACCAGAAGGAAGAAAAAAATGACCAAAGAGGAAAATATAAAGAAACAAGAATTTAAAAAAATGAGGAGAGGCTAAGGAACCTCCAGGATATCTTTAAACATTCCAACATCCAAATTATAGGGGTACCAGAAGGAGAAGAGGAAGAGCGACAACTGGAAAACTTATTTGAACAACTAATAAAGGAGAACTTTCCTAATCTGGCAAAGGAAATAGACTTCCAGGAAATCCAGGAAGCTCAGAAAGTCCCAAAGAAGTTGGACCCAAGAAGGAACACACCAAGGCACATCATAATTACATTACCCAAGATTAAAATGAAGGAGAGAATCCTAGAAGCAGCAAGAGATAAGAGGACAGTCACCTACAAAGGAGTTCCCATCAGACTGTCAGCTGATTTCTCAAAAGAGACCTTACAGGCAAGAAGGGGCTGGAAAGAAGTATTCCAAGTCATGAAATCCAAAGACCTGCAACCAAGATTACTCTATCCAGCAAAGCTTTCATTTAGAATGGAAGAACAGATACAATGCTGCTCAGATAAGATCAAATTCAAGGAGTTCATCATCACCAAGCCCTTATTGTATGAAATGTTAAAGGGACTTATCCAAGAAAAAGAAGATAAAAAAGATGAACAGTGAAAGAACAGCAAACTCACAGTTATTAACAACCACACCTAAAACAAAAGCAAACTAACAGGACAGCTAGATCAGGAATGGAAACATAGAAATGAAGATCTCATGGAAGGTTAGCAACAAGGGAGTGGGAGAAGGAGATGGGGGGAGAAGGTACAGAAAATAAGTAGCATAGACGGTAGGTAGAAAATAGATGGGGGGGGAGGGCAAGAATAGTGTGGGAAATATAGAATCTAAAGACCTCAAGACACGTAGACATAAACTAAAGGAGGGAATGGTGGGGGAGGGAGTGTGCAGGGTGGAGGGGAATTAATGGGGGAAATAGAACAATTGTAACGGCATAATCAATAAAATATATTTAAAAAATAAAAATGAATAAAAAAACTCCTAGTCATCTAGAGTTTGTTTCCTTAATTCTCCAGTGGGAAGAAGGACCACAATATGCACATTAGGTTCTGTACTTAACCATGCTTCAGAAAAGCAGAGAAGACATGCTGAGAAAATGCATCCAAGACAACAATCCCCAAACTTTAACTCTTGAGAGAAAGCTTTGGATTTCACAGGGTGGGACAATATGCAGCCATTTCAAGAAATCACCTGCTTTTACTGGAGTAGAAAAAACAGTCTTTCCTGTGTTTTTGTAAGTAATCTATTTCATTTGTCAGGTCACTTTCACAGTATGCCATTTTAAAAATGAGTATGCATTGTGAAAGTTGAAACATCATTTTTCTCATTTCTTTTGTCTGAGAAAATAACCAAAAGAAATAAAGAAATAAAGAAAAAAGAAAACCAAAACTTGTGTTTGAGAGAAGTGGTTTTATTACAAATAAGAAATGTCTGCTTAACAATGTTGGCAAAAACTGAGGGAACCCACTACCTTTAAGATATCATCACAATGGATTTTTTTAAAGGTTTAGACAAATTCATGAGTAAAGAATGCAAAGTAAATTACAGGGAACACTTAAGTATTGGAGACAATTTTACCTAGACAACAGATGAGCTTTACTGCAACATTTAAAAATATATATACTAAGCTAACTTGTAACTGGTTTTTATGGCTTATGATCTTATGCTGATCTCTGAAAGTGGCATTTAATATGATAAAATACAATGGGATTCTTGTTAATGACCCATCCATATCATAGTCTTTTTCCACTGTTTGCTAACGAGGTGAAATAATGTTTCATTATCAACTGAAGAACTGCCAATTTAGAGTAAAGTTGCAGCCAAGTGTACAGACCGAGGACACTCAAAATGCAGTCCCAGCCGAGAAGCCCCTCGAACTGGCCCCCTGTGATTCATCTACTCTTAGGCAGTTCCCTCGAGTTAATGATTTCATACAAGGCAACAGATAGTGCCCATTTTTTAAATGGGAGTGAGATTTATGAACACTTACTAAGCAGTTTGCACATGTTAATTCATGTGTCTGAAAACCACCCTGTGAGGCTGTTGGATCCTTCCTTTCAGATGAGGACAACTGAGGAGCTCAGCAGCTCGCCCGGGTCCAGGGCAGGAAACGGAGGAGCGGGCATCTGAGACGAGAGCCTCTGCGCCCACCTCTACGCTCACAGGCCTTAGAAATGGTAGCTTTTATTCCCTGCCTACTGCACACCAGTCAGAAACAACCCCCAGGGTTCACAGCATTTCCTCAACACATTTCTAAATTTTAAAGTATCAAAAATTGTCGCAAGGGTTGTCTGACCTTAATTTGTTGTGGCTATCATTTGGCATACTGCATAGGTTTTTTGAAGTGTTTTATTGATTTATTGGAACTGTAGATTTCTCTCCCTTCACTCAAATAAGCAGAGAAAATATACATTTTTTAAATCTAGCTGCTGGTTCTGATGGTGCTCACGAATACTCACCAGCTAGTAACAGAGAGAAAATATTTTCATTTTAGTTCAAGGTAGTAATCTGTCTGAGAGCATACTTTGAGATAGCATCTCTTTCAAAGGTGGCGAGGCAGAGCCTCTGGCCGGGATCATGCAGAGGATATAACCAGGCTTTTACTGGGGGCTGCCAGGTAGGGACCAAGGCCAGGCTTTAAGAAACTCTCCCATCCGCCACCCGAACCCTCAAATAGGGTACACACGCATGGCAGAGGAGAAAGAGATCTATGATCTGGGCAGTATTCTCTTGCTCCTCTGACCTCTATCTACATCAACCACCCCTGAGGGACTGGTCAGTCCTCCCGCTGCAGGCACTTATACCACCAGTCAGTGCCTCCGATTAACTTGTGCTTGGCATCTTTGGCTTGTTTAGGCCTAATAGTGCTTTCAGACTTACTTGGCCCCTGCAAGTCCTGTGTGTCTCCTGGCCCAGGGGCTCTGCCCTGTAGCGTTCCGCTACACCACCATGCACCCTGACCTGCCACCTGACCTGGACAAATTGCTCAGCAAGACTCTTAGCAAGATGTGTGTCTCTCCTACAGAATATTGGAAGCTTCCTAGAGAATACTGTCTAGGCCACCCATTCAGCAAAGTTTGAGCAGGAAAGCTAAGCTTAGTGCCCCTTACCCTGACTTTACACCTAAATCTACTGAGTTGTCAAGTTTAATTTGATGTGGCCTCTGCCACTAATTAGGGGCTAACTCACAAATAATCCCCTACCCTCAACACCAAAACAACAATCAAGAATTTAGCTCCCTGATTTTTTCTTTCCTTTCAATTATTTAATGTATTTCGGCCCTGAGAGGAGAGGTTGAGATGTCTGTTCCTCTCTCCCTCCTCTGCTCCTCTCCTTCCCCTTTTATCCCCCAGTCCCTTGGGAAACAGGACTTCATTCCATCCTCACAGGGCAACGAGGCTTATGGAACAGCAATCATGGACAACGAGGATCCTTGTCTACCTTTATGAGGGAAACATTTACACTCAGACCCAAATCCAACCTGTTTGGTTTTGATATACTTAAAATTTGAGAAAATTGTCTTTCCCTCAAGTCTGTCTTGCAAGTCTATTGCTTTAATATAAAATCCCATTTGAAAATGGCAGGAATGAATATTATGTTTTTCTTTCTCTTTTTTCTTAAGTATATTTTATTCATTATGCTATTACAGTTTTCCCAATTTTTTCCTTTTTATCCCCCTTCCACCCTGCACCCCCAAACCTTCAGCATTCCCCTCCCTTAGTTCATGTCCACGGGTTGTATATATACAAGTTCTTTGAGTTCTCTGTTTCCTACACCATTTTTGACCTCTCCCCATCTATTTTTATGCCTACCAATTATGCTTCTTCCCTGTACCTTCCCTCCCATTCCTCCCTTCCCCATCCCCACTAAAACCCTCCATGTGATGTCCATTTCTCTGATACTGTTCCTGTTCTAGTGGTTTGCTTCACTTTTGTTTTCATTGTTTTTCTTTTATTTTTTTAGGGTCATTTGTTGATAGCTGTGAGTTTTTTGTCATTTTACTGTTCATATTTTTTATCTTCTTTTCCTTAGATAAGTCCCTTTAACATTTCATATAATAAGGGCTTGGTGATGATGAACTTCTTTAACTTGACCTTATCTGGGAAGCACTTTATCTGCCCTTCCATTCTAAATGAAAGCTTTGCTGGATAGAGTAATATTGGATGTAGTTCCTTGCCTTTCATGAGTTGGAATACTTCTTTCCAGTCCCTTCTTGCTTGTAAGAGAAATCAGCTGATAGCCTTATGGGAACTCCTTTATAGGTAACTCTTTCCTTTCCTCTTGCAGCTTTTAAGATTCTCTCTTTGCCTTTAATCTTGAGTAACTTCATTATGATGTGCCTTGGTGTGTTCCTCCTTGGGTCCAAATTCTTTGGGACTCTCTGGGCTTCCTGGACTTGCTGGAAGTCTATTTCCTTTGCCAGATTGGGGAAGGTTTCCTTCATTATGAGTTCAAATAAGTTTTCAACGTCTTGGTGTTGTTCTCCTTCTGGCACCCCTATAATTCAGATATTAGAATTCAAGTTGTCAGATATTGGAATTCAATTGGTTTCAAGTTGTCAAAGAATTTCAAAATTCTCCCTTCATTTTTTTTTGAATTCTTGTTTCTTCACTCTGTTCTGGTTGGATGTTTATTTCTTCCTTTTGTTCCGAACCATTGATTTGAGTCCTGGTTTCCTTCCTGTCACTGTTGGTTCCTTGAATATTTTGCTTTATTTCATTTTGTGTAATCTTCATTTGTTCTTTTATTATTCAACCAAGCTCAATCAGTTCTGTCAGCATTTTGATGACCAGGGCTTTAAATTCTCCATCAGATGGGTTGGCTGTCTCCTCATCGTTTAGCTCTCTTTCTGAGGTTCTACTCTGTTCTTTCATTTGGGCCATATTTGTCTTGGCACAGCTGATAGGTTGTCAGCTCCTTGCTGGACTGTGGTGCTGCCTGTGGGGCAGGGGCCAGAGAGGGAACAGTACACCTGCTTGTCACTAGTGCAGTTTCCAAAGGACCCTCATGTGAGACTGGGAGTTTCTCCCACTGAGGCAACCACCATAGTCCACAGCCAATTCTGAGTCTCAGTTTCTCCTTAAAACAGCCCCTCCTCTACAGCCTGCCCCACCTGCCTGGTCCACTGCTTCCCCGGGTTTCTCTCCATCTGCCACCATACCAGTCTGTTGTGCTGTTTGACTGTTTCTTTAATTCCGTGGTTGTCGGAGTTCCATGCTGTTTGATTTTCTGGCACTTCTGATTGTTTATTGATTTTAGATTGGTTGTCATCCTCCCTTTGGTTGTGCGAGGAAGTGAAGGGTTTCTACCTATGCCTCCATCTTGGCCAGATCTCTTTCTTTCTCTTTATGTTCCTACTGTAACAACTCTATAACTTATCACCTACCCTAGCCATATGAGTCCCTCAGGCTGCATAAAAAAAGAGATATTCTTAAGAATACTACTCCAGTTACACTCACATTTAACAACCATAATTGTGTGCATGTTTTCTATGGCTCTTATATGTAAATATTGCTTCTACTCTTTTCTTTGAAATGTTCTCCTATTCAACATTGGAGATGTTCTTTTACCACTTATGCCACTTATGAGCTTTTAAATTGACCTTTCTCTTGATTAATAACAGGTACATGTAACTCTTTACTATTAAGATAAAACTATAAGGAATAACTAGATTGATTGCAGAAAGTGTTCTCCATCTTTTCATCATTTAGCATTGTTTTTGCTTTTGGTATCCTTTCATTTCTGAGGCATTTAGACTATGGCTACTGTGATTCTGATCATCTAGTTTACAGTGTAGTCAGTCAGTGTGGATTGTCATGGATAAGAAACTATCAGCACAGTCTTTCCCAGGACCAACAGCAGTCACTATAAGCCAGAAGCAAATGCCTAGGATCTTAATTCTTCTGAAGATAGCAAAATGAATACAGTGCACCAAAGAGAAGCAGTGCTACTCTGGCTAGAAATGTAGAGAAATCCTTAAGTTTACAGGAGGTCTCTATCACCTTGATAGCCTTGTAGAGCCCTCCAACCCGGCCCCCCACCAACCTTCCCACAAAAAAAAAAAACACTCTGCAGGGAGGTAGACTGATGAGGCCACTTATCAGTGGCCTTCTACTTTCACTTCCCTGCTGGGCTTTCGCTCAGAATTAGCACTTTTCTTGCTCTTCAAACCAGTCCCTAGTATTGTTTTCCATCACTGCCAACTCAGTCTCTTGGCAAAGTGTGGGACGTACAGGAAACAAAGTCCTCACTTCCTGACAAAGGCTAGAGGCGGGTCCAACTCAGAAGCTGCTGGGAACTTAAACCTGAGCTGACACCCAAAACACTAGAAGTTCAAGTTCAGAAGATAAGTTACGATTTGGAAAATCAAACCAACCAACCCACCATTTACTAAAGTTGATTGTTAGCATACTAATCCTAGAAAGATTGGGTCATGTGAGAAAAATAAAATTTAAGTAGTGTTAATTCAGCAGTGCTCTGCTTTAGACTATCTCTTTCTTTTCATGCTAGGACACTCGTCAAAGACGAAAACCTTAACCCAAGTAAGATATATAGTACTCCAAACCTAACTATAGGCATCTATTGTGCAATTCTTCAAATTAAAAACACTAAGCTCCCAAACAGATAGTTGAAGGCCCACATTTGGAGCAGCATTATTCACATCAGCCAAAAGGTGGAAAAACCCAAGTGTAGATAGATGAATGGACTCACACACAGTAGTGTACACGCACAAAGGAATATTATTCAGCCTTAAAAAAGAAGGGAATTGTGACATATGCTACAACACAGATAGACCTTGAAAACATGTTAAGTGAAATACACCAGTCACAAAAAAACAAATACTGTATGATTCCACTTATATGAGATGACTAGAATAGTAAAATGCATAAAGATAAAAAACAGAATGGCAGTCGCCAGGGACTGGGAGAAGGGGGAAAAGGGGCGTCAGTGTTTAATAAATACAGAGATTCATTTGGGATGATGAAAAAGTCTTGAGAAGGACAGTGACAACACTTGCACAGCAAAGTGAATGTACTTAGTGCCACCGAACTGTGCACTGAAAAATTGTTAAAATGAAAAATTGTATGTTGTACAGATTTTACTACAACATAAAACACACAGCGGTGTCCTCGCTCCCCCTATAATATAAAAGTCCCTCAGCCATGCTCCTGTATTTGCTTATGCACTACGGAGAATTTGATTTTCTATTTAAAGGACCAGTCCTAGAGGGCACTGTTTCACCAGCTGTAAATCCCCTTTCTCTCCCTGAGGGGTCGTGTTTCTCAGCCATGCACACTGAGCAGCACCCTCCTCACCCCAGACAGGAGGAGGAGATGGAGGAGGAGCCCAGGATCTCCGCCTACCTGGTGAAGGCATTGTGCTCCACCTGTGGTCTCCCGTTTCCCCCAGATGAGTGTGGCTTCTGCTCTTGGTGTCAGCTGAACTCCAAGGGCTCCTCATGCTCTTCAGAAAATATCTTGACAATGAGATGTATCACTCTGAAAATGCATTAAAGATTCAGAAGTTGAAACCATACAGTGTGAAGTGGGGGTGGGGGGAGGAGAGCCAGGACGCCCAAACCTTGGCCCTAGCTTCTGAGGGAGGGAGGCAAAAGGCACTGGCAGTAAAGTTACAGAATCCTCTAGGTCTCCCTTTATTGCCTGTCTTTGTATTAGACCACGAGTGCCTCAGGCTTGGGACCTGGCTCTGTCTTGGAAGCATCATAACCTCTGGGCTTAAATGCCTTTCCATTTGAGTTGGAGTAAAGGTTACAAACTGAAGCAGCAAGTCCTCTCCGTTGCAGCCTTTTGAAAGCACTTTCTATCTAGAATTGGGATATGAATGGAAACATATGCTGAGTTCCAGTCATCCAGACAGCCAGCCCCACATGCCTCATCTTCATCCTGGCCCCTCTGTCAGAGGCAGGGTATGTGGCAGAACAGCCGCATTCAGTAAAAGCCACCACCAGAATAACTGAGGACTTCCGCCAAGATGGAGGTTTAGCTGGATGTGCCTGCCTCCTCACACAACCAAGTTTAGGGACAACTAAATATTAGCATCACAAAACACAACCAGAACACGGAAAACTGAACTTTTCGGAAGTCCGCTAACAACAAATTCTTCAACCTGACCGGTAAGGTACGAAACCAGTGTCCGGTGAGGACTTACAAAGGAGGGCTCGGTCGGACCGGCGCGGAATCGGCGCGCGAATCCAGTTACGCGGGTTCCAAACCCAGGATTGGACCTGGTGAGCCGCCGAGCAGCCCACCGGGGGAGCGACACAGTGGGGAGGCGGTGGCAACGAATTGACTCTGGTTGCGCGCGAGTGAGGGAGTAAGCGGTTGGACCAGCCCGGGCGGCCATTTCCCGCTCTGACCACACCCCCACATACAGCGTCACAACCCAGCGACCTGGGACTCCAAGGCGCCGCTTGTCCCACTTAAAGGGCCAGAACAGACCAAAAATGTCGCAGGCAGAACTCAAAGCCCCAGAGATAAATCTAAATGACGAAGAAATAGCAAAACTCTCAGATGCACAGTTTAAAACACTGGTCATCACCTTTCTCACAGATTTGGTGGATTACAGCCACAAATTAGAGAAACATATGGAGGCTAAATTAAGGGAAATGAATGGAATTCCACAGGAATCCCATAGAGATGAAAAGGAAACTGGGACTCAAATCAATGCAAGGGTCCAGAAGAAAGCTAATAATGGACAAGCAGAAAAGAGTCAAGGAGCAAGAATTCAAAGAAATGAGGAGAGTCTTAGGAACCTCCAGGACATCTTTAAACGCTCCAATATCCGAATTATAGGGGTACCAGAAGGGGGAAAGACACAACCACCAGTGGAAAAACTATTTGAACAAATAATAAAAGAAAATTTCCCCAATCTGGCAAAGGAAATAGACTTCCAAGAAATCCAAGAAGCCCAGAGAGTACCAAAAAAGTTGGACTCAAGAAGAAACACACCAAGACATATTATAATTACATTAGCCAAAATTAAAATGAAGGAAAGAATCCTGGAAGCAGCAAGAGCTAAGGGGACAGTCACCTACAAAGGAGTCCCCATCAGGCTGTCAGCAGATTTCTCAAAAGAGACCTTACAGGCAAGAAGGGGCTGGAAAGAAATATTCCAAGTCATGAAATCTAAAAAACCTACAACCAAGATTGCTCTACCCAGCAAAACTTTCATTTAGAACGGAAGGACAGATAAGGTGCTTCTCAGATAAGACCAAATTCAAGGAGTTCATCATCACCAAGCCCTTATTATATGAAATGTTAAAGGGACTTATCTAAGAAAAAGAAGATAAAGAAACATGAACAGTGAAAGGACAACAAACCCACAGTTATTAACAACCACACCTAAAACGAAAGCAAACTAAAAAGGACAGCTAGAGCAGGAGTGGAAACAGAAATGAAGATCTCAAGGAGGGTTAGCAACAGGGGAATGGGAGGGAGGAGAGGGGGGAGAAGGTACAGAAAACAGGTAGCATAGACAGTAGATAGAAAATAGATGGGGGGGGCAAGAATAGTTTGGGAAATATAGAACCTAAAGGACTTGAGACACATGGTCATAAACTAAAGGGGGGTAATGGTGGGGTTGGGGGGGGCAGGGTGGAGGGAAATGGAGGGGGGAATAGAACAACTGTAACAGCATAATCAATTCAAAAAAATAAATAAATTTAATTAATTAAAAAAAAAAAGCCACCACCAGCCCACCAGATTTATGGCTTAAAACTGGCTGAAACCAGCTCCAGCCAATGTGGGGACTAGTTTTCCCTCGCAGTAACTCCCACTGGAATACATTTGCATGCTAAACAACACACTCTGTGGTGCCATGACTAGAAATGCAAAGCCCGTGTAAGGATGAAACATGGCAGACAGGGCTCCTCTGGGAAATCTGCACCCCTTTCCCAGGAAGATCCTGAATATTCCTCCCCCCCCCCCTTTAATACCCTACTATCGGATTAAATAACCGCAATAAAGGAAGCAAATCAGGACAGCAAATAAAGGGGGGGGGCTGCCCTGCTGTCTGTGGAATAGCCCACTCTCTGTGTCACTACTTCACTAATTCTTTCCTTTGAGGAACCTAGAACCTACAGTGGGGCATGGACCTCCTGGTCTTGGGAACCCCAGAATCCTGTCAACATTTCATCTGAATGGAGGACTCAGAATTAAGCTTCATGGATTCACTTCTCCACCTGTCATAAAATCTCATTACATGCATGCACACATCTGGCATGGGTTTTTTAAGCAGCTTTGTAAATTTCTAAAGAAATGATGGGATGCAAACTTCTTAGTTGAATCAAAGTAGTAAATGAACTTTTGAGAAGGGTAGATCAGTCATGGTGTCCTTACAAAATTTGTACGTTTCCAGTACGTCTGCATTCTTCTAGTGATCGCAGTGACAAGGTTCCAGACCTCGGGCCTTCTGTGGAAGATTCAAGGAGAGGAAAACTTAGAGGCAATGTGAACTGGAACAGAAAAGCATTGGGGATTGAATTAAGCTATTTGTGAATGATCTAAATTTCCTCTAAGTATTTGGCAGCAATTTCTCACAAATGGCTTCCAGTGTCACTTAATTTCCCATTGGAACTTTGGGGGAAATAATGTTAAGAATAAAATGATATAATGTATGTGCAAGCATCTAGCTCAGTGCCTAGTACAATATCTGTGCTTGGCTGAATTTGAAAAACAGCAATAACTTCTTTTATTAAACTGGTTGTAAAGCATTTTCTTGTACTTTATGGCAGTGTTGAGTAAGGATGTGAGTTTATCTGTCGGTTGCTTCATCTGCTTTGCAGCGCCAGGCCTGTAAAAGTGTCTCAGTCCTAAATAGATGTAATTCCTGGGGGGGTCGGTATGCCCAGAGCTCCTTCACCCAACCAGCCGAAGTGAACAAAGAGGACCCATCTCAACTCTCTCTCCTCAACTCCAAACATGCTAATGCTTCAGAAATGGGACAAGTCTAACAATGGACAACAAGAAGAATAATACGAATCCACTTCCCCCCCTCCACAACCTTATCCATAATGGGTTTTTAAAAAACGACAACAAAGAGTACAGTAGACCCTGTGGAAACATGACCAACTTAGATTTGTGATTTAGGAGAGTGCTGTGGCCTCCTCTCACATCATGTGCACCCCCAGTGCCACCCCAAGTGGAAGGGAAATGGTGGATTGAGACATGTATGTTGATAAAGCCTGTTTTTCCCAAAGGATTTTAACTCTAAAAATGACAGGACTGTTTTATGAGCCCTAAATAGAAAAGCTTCCCCGTGCAGCTGTTGGAGTCCTCCTTACTCAAAACTTGCTCAGCTTCACGGCACACTACTTCCTTTGCTCCCTGAATTGCCTGAGGGTTTTTTTGGTTTTGTTTTAATGCAGCCCTTTTGCTTCAAAACAGGCTTCCTTTACTGTGTGCTTTCAGTGTTATTTATTTTTCTTGATCTTATTTTTAAAATGGTATTGTCTACCCTCACCTTCCACCCCGAGAGCACATTTTGATGCTTTAAAACAGATTAGGTGCTTTGTTTGCTTTTGTTTTCTGATGTTCTGTTTAGTGGAAAGAAAGCTTCGTGCCGGGGTGTGCTTCAGGAGAAAACCTGGTGTCCTCAGCCACCTCCCTACTTCACAAGCCTCCAGAACTGCCTTAGAAAATATGCAGGTCAAGAGAGCGCAACAAATGAAGTCATCATCGTGTGGGGTCTGGAGAAAGGGCAGAGATAGCCGGATATGTCCAGACCTCTCTTGATCACCAAAAGAACACTCATTTTCTAGGTGTCAGGTGTCTTCCTTTATCCCACGGAACTGTTTTAAGGAGAGATTGGCAGCCTAGACAAAAAGTTCTGGGTTTGTTTTGGAGACCATGTGCAACACTCAAGAAGTTACAATTCACTCCTCACTTGCCCGGAGCCTCAAGGTCAGGGGGTGGTGAGAGACTGAGGCCCTCGTCTGGGTGCACTCCCAACCCTGAAGGTGCACATCCATGGCCTCCCACATTTCTAAGACTAAGTCAGAGCCCCTCAAAGCCCCCAATACAACATATCTTGTTTCCCAGATTTTCCTCTTACATTTCTGGCCGGGCTTGTTTGCTTCAACTGATACTGCAGTGTCAGGTGGCTGAGTCGTTAAAGCAATTACTGCTAGTTATTCTTGCCAAATGCCTTGGGGACACAGCATTCCCCACAGATCAAGTCTCAGGTAGGGTCAGGTAGTTACAATGTCATTCATTTTACTATAGTTATTTTGTTTGAAATATATAATTATTTTTCATAAAAGTATGCTATTTTGTTAAGATGTAATTATTAATTTTTAAATAAAGTTATAAAATTATTTTTTCTGTTTTCTTATCAAGTACACTATTCATAGACATAATCCACACAAACAATATCTCTTTTGAGTCCTCAATTTTTAAAAAAAATGTAAAGAAGTTCTGACATCAAAAAGTTTTAGAACTAGTGTAGATAAAAATAAAATTCTAAGTTTAAAGAATTTTTCCTTTAAGCCCTGGCTGTTGTAGCTCAGTGGATTGAGCGCAGGCCGGTGAACCCAAGGATTGCAGTTCTTTTCCCAGTCAGGGCACATTCCTGGGTTGCAGGCCAGTTCCCAGCAGGGGACACATGAGAGGCAACCATACACTGATATTTCTCTCCCTCTCTTCTTTCCTTCCCCTCTAAAGATAAATAAAATCTTTAAAAATGTTTTAAACAATTTTTCCTTTAACACTTGAAGACAGTACTTCATCATGTTCTTGTATTCTGAGTAATTGAAGAGAAATTTGGCATTAATTTTGTTTCTTGTTCCTTTTTATCTGTTTGTCCTTTCTATAGTCTTTAAGAATTTTCTATGTTCCTTAGTTGTTCTTAAATTTTATGATAGTATATTTAGGTGTAGGTTTCTTTTTATCTACTCTATGTTCTACTCTATGAATTCCTTCTACTCTTCTCTCATTCTGGAACATTCACAGTTATTATTTCTTTTTAAACTTTTATTAAACTTACTGTGGTTAATTGGTTAATAAAATCATATGTGTCAAATGTACAATTCTGTAACACATCATCTGTACACTGTACTGTGTGTTCACCACCACAAGTCAGGTCTCCTTCCATCACCATTCATCCTCCCTTTACCCTCTTCTACTTACCCCCAGCCCCCTTTTCCTGCTGTTAATCACCATACTGTCCATGTCTGTGAGGTGTTTTGTTATTGATTTTTTTTTTGCTTAGTTTCTTCATCTTTTTATTCAGTCCCCAACCCCTTCCCCTCTGACAGTTCTCAGTATGTTCTCTGTGTCTGTGTCTGTTTCTCTTTTGTTTGTTAGTGTATTTTGTTCATCAGATTCCACATATAAGTGAAATCATGTGGTATTCTTCTTTCTCTGACTGGGTTGTTTCACTTAACATAATAATCTCCAGGTCCATCCACTTCTGAAGAAACTTCAAGCACTAACTTGAAAGATTACATACACTCTTATGCTCAGTTATTATTTTTTAAAACATGTATTACTTTGTTTAATTTTTCCCCTCCTGCGGAGCCTCCCATTTATTATACAGATATTATTACCACAGTTCCTTCTTCTATTCATATGTTTTGACTTTTTGTTTATATTTTCTGTCCTTTTACCTTTTCCTAATTAGTTCCTCAAAGTAATCATATAGAGTTTTAATTAATCCTTTGTCATTTGCAAGATCTCATTTTATTCAATTATTTTCACCTCTTATTGTGAAACATAGTAGTACTGAGGAAAAATGCATAAAACATGAATATGAGTATCTAGCTTAACAAACTATCATAGAGGGAACACTCACACAATCGCCACCAAGGCAGACTTGACCAGCAGGCAGCCAGTGCAGTAAAACAAGGATCTGCCATTCAAGGGCTCTCTGCTTGGTTTAATGAGCTACTGTCACTGTCTTGAGATTTTTGATAATTCTGAAAACAAGCGACTCCACATTTTCATTTTGTACTGGCTCCACAAATTATGCAGCCCATTCCGATCACCATCCATGTCAAGAAACAAAAAATTTCCCGCACCTCAGAAGACCCTTTCAAATTACAACCCCTTCCCTCCCCACAAAGACAACATCTATCCTGACTTTTACAGTAATCACTGCATTTCTCTTTATATAATTTTACCCCTATATATGATCCTAAAGACTGCAGTTTAGTTTTCTTACCTTAGCGGATGTCCCATTGTGGCATATCGATAAGATATACTATACCAAAGCCACTAAAATTTTAATTATAAAAATTAGGACTTCTGCCAAGATGGAGGCGTAGGTGGAAACACTTTTCATCCTCGCACAACCAAACCTAAAAACAATAAAGTTTTAACAACAATAAATGCAACCAACCCACACAGAAAATTGACAATACGGAGTCCGAAAACAAACTGCTCAGCTAAACCGATGAGAGGGGCGAAGCCAGCATCGGAGCGGGTGGGGCAGGGAAGATCCCCCAACCCGGGAGGTGCACAGACAGCCGAGGGCGTGGATCCCAGGTGCGGGCTACCTACGGGAGGACACAGGGAAGAGGCACAGTGGCTGGCTGGCTGCTGCCAAGCATTTGTGCGCAGATAAACCAGTGAAGAGGTCAGCATTGAGACCGCGCAGCGCAGGGCAGCGGGCTCACATTTTTGTGCTCCGATAAACAGGCAAACAGGCCGGGCGAGCAGTGAGGTAGACTGGGTGAGCGGAGAGGACCGCCATTGCTCCATCTCTGACCCCGCCCCCACATCCAGCGTCACAAACCTGCGACCTGGGTAGCTCCGCCCTGGTGAAAGCCTAAGGCACCTCTCCTCATATGTAACAGGCACAAACAGATAAAAACATGACTCAAGAAGAACTCAGAGCCCCAGAGCCAATAAATCTAAGTGACCAAGAGATAGCTAACCTTTCAGATGAATAGTTCAAAACACTAGTGATCAGGATGCTCACAGAACTGGTTGATTTTAGTCACAAATTAGAGGAACATATGAAGGCTAAACTAATTGAAATGAATGGTAATGCACAGGAAACCAATAGTAATGGAAAGGAAATTGGGACTCAAATCAAGGGAGTAGATCAGAAGGAAGGAAAAAAATGACCAAAGAGGAAAATATGAAGAAACAAGAATTCAAAAAAATGAGGAGAGGTTAGGAACCTCCAGGACATCTTTAAATGCTCCAATATCCGAATTATAGGGGTACCAGAAGGGGAAGAGGAACAGTCACGAGTAGAAACCTTATTTGAACAAATAATAAAAGAGAACTTCCCCATTCTGGCAAAGGAAATAGACTTCCAGGAAATCCAAAAAGCTCAGAAAGTCCCAAAGAACTTGGACCCAAGAAGGAACACACCAAGGCACATCATCATTACATTAGCCAAGATTAAAATGAAGGAGAGAATCCTAGAAGCAGCAAGAGCTAAGGGGACAGTCACCTACAAAGGAGTGCCCATCAGACTGTCAGCTGATTTCTCAAAAGAGACCTTAGAGGCAAGAAGGGGCTGGAAAGAGGTATTCCAAGTCATGAAATCCAAAGACCTACAACCAAGATTGCTCTATCCAGCAAAACTTTCATTTAGAATAGAAGGACAGATAAAGTGCTTCTCAGATAAGATCAAATTCAAGGATTTCATCATCACCAAGCCCTTATTATATGAAATGTTAAAAGGACTTACCTAAGAAAAAGAAGATAAAAAAGATGAACAGTGAAAGGACAGCAAACTCACAGTTATCAACAACCACACCTAAAACAAAATCAAATTAAGAGGACAGCTAGATCAGGAGTGAACCATAGAAATAAAGATCACGTGAAGGGTTAGCAACAGGGGAGTGGGAGATGGAGAAGGGGGGAGAAGGTACAAAAAATAAGTAGCATAGACAGAAGATAAAAAATAGATAGGAGGTAAGAATAGGGGAAATATAGAATCTAAAGAACTTGAGACACGTGTTCATGAACTAAAGGGGGGGAATGGTGGGGGAGGGGTGTTCAGGGTGGAGGAGCACGGGGGGGGAATAGAACAAATGTGATGGCATAATCAATAAAATAAAATAAAATTTAATTTAATTTAATTTTTAAAAAAGAATAGTATAGGAAATGGAGAAGCCAAAGAACTTATATGCACAACACATGGACATAAAGTAAGAGGGGGGCATTACGGGAGGGAAGGGGATATGGGGCAGAGGGGGACAAAAGGGGAAAATTGGGACAACTGTAATAGCATCAATAAAATATACATTAAAAAATAATAAAAAATAATAATAAAAATAAAAATTATAGGGAATTCCCTGTCCTGGCAAGATGGCTAATTATCATAGGCTCTTATTTCCTCCCCCTACCCAATCCTAAAGATGATACATATTGGAAAAAAAACCATAAATGGAACTAAGAAATTAATGTAAGCATAATGGGGAATGGCTACAAAGTCCCAGGCAGAATAGTACAACAGTGTACCTAATAGGCAGGGTTCCTGCACAGAAAAATATTGAACAAATGCTCACATGTCTATGTGTGATAAATGTTCAATAAAAAAGTACCTGGTACAATAAAAGCACATAATGAGGATTTGACTAAGCCTGAAGCATTGAGAAGGCTTTCCAGGAGTAAGCTTTGATCTATGGTCTGAAGGAGTTAATTGAGGTGAGGCCTTATGGGAAGGAGCAATCACAGATAAAGGATTCTAAGAAGAGAGTAAGCAACCAATGGGGAGGTGGTTTTCAGACAAGCCTGGAGAGATAAGCAGAGCCCAGGTCAAACAGGTCAGGTCCCAACAGCAAAGATTTAAGTAGGTCAGTGATGTGATTCAATTAGGTTTTAAATGGTCCCTGGAGTTGCAGAGTAGATTGGAAGGGAAAGTGGAAATGGAGAGACCAGCTGGATGGCCACTGCAGTACTCGAGGGGAGATAGGTTGATGGCTTCTTTAGGGCAGTGGCAGTGAGGATGGAGAGAAACAAATTAAACTGAGAGACACGAAGAGGTAAAATGGTCAGTTGTGGTAGAGGGCCCCGAATCGGCAGGGGGGATCCAGATTAAAAATAACCCCAGTTCCTGGCATATGCATCTCAGTGAATTGTGGTGGCACCTGCTGAGTTAGGAAACCCCAAAACAGGAACCCAGGGCAGGTGGCGAAGGGTGGGGCGGGGAAGGGAGTCCAAATAATGAGCTTCCTACAGTTCTCAACATGGTCATTTAAGTCCTTTGGGACATCCAACAGAGATGTGGACTAGGCAGTGGGACATCAGCCTTTCACATGGCTCAGATCACACTTATAAGTTTATCATAGATTTAAAAAAAAAAAGAAAGAAAAGGCACAAAATCAGTACTCTGGCACCATTCTTACCCCTTTCTCCATTGTCCAAGGAGGCTGATGAAGACAGAGGCACTATTTTTCTAGGACAGCCTCATCCTCTGGACATAACTCTGAAGGGCACTCCAACCTACCATCTCTGACAAAGATTGTTGATGCCTGGACATTAAGTAACAGCAGTAATAATAATAGCAATAACAACAAAAGTTTTATTATAAAATAACTTGAGGAGGCTCTTTAAAAAGCAGTATGTTGGATGCCCATGATTGTACTGAACTTTGGGTACATCATTGAGAATAATGACCAGACTGTACAAAGAGATCTTCCTTACTGAAGGAGAGCAATTATGTGGAAGAATATGACTTTCAACATCAGTAGTTTTTCAAAGACAGTATGTGCACCACTTTTTTTTACAAGGCTGCAGATGCATTCTGCATGAATTTAATACTTAAGCACTAATCATTAATAATTCAAGAGTTCCCATCATACCACCATTCTAATAAGGCATGGTACCTTCCATAGCATTGGTAATCAGTGTTTAAATGAGGGACACTCATTTTATCATCAGAAGTGGCTGAGGGCCAAGGTCATGTCACCCTTCAAGTTTTTCTTTTGTTCTAATAGCATGCCCCTTATAGAAACATGCATTTCTTACTAGCTATTTCTGCTTCTCCTGGCATGATACATTAAATTCTCTTAGCACCAATTATTAATTTATTAATTATCACCAAGTAAAAATCTGTTAAAAAATGCCCAGAGGATGTGTACCATAGGTTCACAGCTGTAGATCCAACAGAGTTTATGAACTCGCTGCCAATGAATTAGGAGACTTCCATATGCTCAGAGGCCATTATCTGAGCCAAAAATAAAATTTCTAATTATTTCCATCCATAAAATATCCGGAAGAATTCTATGCTGTGCTAATTTTAAGGATATAGAGTAAGGTAACAGATGTCATGGGTAGGCTGCTACCTAGCAGGGAAGAACTCTTCAGTGAAGGTAGCGTTGTTTTCGGCATTATCATCTCTCATTCCTTACGAGCTCTCGAGGTTGCAGGAGAAACAACAGTACATTATTGGGATGCCCTCTAGGTTCCAGACTCTGAACCGTGTTATCTTGTTGAATCCTCACAACGATCTTATGGGTTATGTATTATCTATATTTTACTAAGGCAAAACCTGAACACATTAAGAAATTTGCCCCAAGTCACACAGATAAGTAAACAACAGAGCCATAAATTCATACTTTGTACTTAGACTACCAGAACTCTATAGAAAATAATGGTAAGGAACAGCTGGTAACCTGTGTAGATCAGAAATCCCAGAAGTAGAAACAAAAATCACTCAATAACAAAGATTTTCAATGTAATATTTATCTGCAGTCAACTCTTGACCATCTTGGGACACAGAAAACGAAAATTATTCCAACTACAAAAATCTTGGGAAAAGCTTCAAATTTGCTTCACCAATTCCTTTTCTTACTTAATATTAAAAAGTGTTGGGACTTCCAGCCAAGATGGAGGCATAGGTAGAAATACTGTGCCTCCTCGTACAACCAAGTTTAAAGACAACAAAGTTTTATCAAAAAAAAAAAAGTTCAACCAAAACACAGAAAATTGAACTGTACAGAAGTCTGACAACAACGAACCTTTTAGCCAGACCGGTAGGAGGGGCAGAGTCAGCGGCTGGCGGACCAGGGCTGTGCAGGAAAACTCGGCCAGACTGACCCAGGCGTGCAGGCAGCAGTTGGCAAATCCCAGGTGTGGGATTGCCACGGGCAGACCCAGTGAGGGCGCAAGGTGGCAGGCCGACCACAGTCACACATCCGAGCGCTGATAAACCAGGTTAAGGAGCAAGCAGTGAGATGGACCGCACAGGCCCCAGCAGTGGGAAGCAGCAGAGGGGACGCTATAACCCCTCTCTGACCCCGCCCCCACATCCAGCGTCACAAACCAGTGACTGAGTTGCCCCGCCCTGGTGAATGCCTAGGGCTCTGCCTCTCATACGTAAAGGGTACAAACAGACCAAATATGGCTCAAGAAGAACTCAAAGCCCCAGAGCCAATTACTCTAAGCAACCAAGAAATAGCCAACCTATCAGATACACAGTTCGAAACACTGGTGATCAGGATGCTCACAGAACTGGTTGATTTTAGTCACAAATTAGAGGAACATATGAAGGCTAAACTAATTGAAATAAAGGGAAATGCACAGGAAACCAATAGTGATGGAAAGGAAAACTGGGACTCAAATCAATGGAGTTGACCAGAAGGAAGAAAACAATGACCAAACAGAAAAGGATGAAGAATCAAGAATTCAAAAAAATGAGGAGAGGCTTAGAAACCTTCAGAACATCTTAAAACATTCCAACATCCGAATTATAGAGGTACCAGAAGGGGAAGAGGAAGAGCGACACTGGAAAACTTATTTGAACAAATAATAAAGGAGAACTTCTTCATCTGGCAAAGGAAATAGACTTCCAGGAAATCCAGGAAGCTCAGAGAGTCCCAAAGAACTTGGACCCAAGAAGGAACACACCAAGGCACATCATCATTATATTAGCCAAGATTAAAATGAAGGAGAGAATCCTAGAAGCAGCAAGAGATAAGGGGACAGTCACCTACAAAGGAGTGTCCATCAGACTGTCAGCTGATTTCTCAAAAGAGACCTTACAGGCAAGAAGGGGCTGGAAAGAAGTATTCCAAGTCATGAAATCCAAAGACCTGCAACCAAGATTGCTCTATCCAGCAAAGCTTTCATTTAGAATGGAAGGAGCGGATAAAGTGCTTCTCAGATAAGATCAAATTCAAGGAGTTCATCATCACCAAGCCCTTATTGTATGAAATGTTAAAGGGACTTAGCTAAGAAAAAGAAGATAAAAAAGATGAACAGTGAAACGACAGCAAACTCATAGTTATTAACAATCACACCTAAAACAAAATCAAATTAAGAAGACAGTTAGATCAGGAGCAGAACCATAGAAATGAAGACCACATGGAGGGTTAGCAGTGAGAGAGTGGGAGGCAGAGAAGGGGGGAGAAGGTACAGAGAATAAATAGCATAGATGGTGGGGAGAAAATAGACGGGGGAAGGGCAAGAATAGTATGGGAAATATAGAATCTAAAGGACTTGAGACACTTGGACATAAACTAAAGGGGGGAATGGTGAGGGAGGGGTGTGCAGGGTGGTGGGAAATGAAGGGGGAAATAGGACAACTGTAATGGCATAATCAATAAAATATATATTTTTAAAAGTGTTTAGGTTGCAGACAACTAATGCCACAAATATCTAACATTTATTATAGAGAAACAATAAGCAAATAGAAATGGAGTAAACCATGCGAGTGTGAAAATGACTTCAATATTTTCCACTGTTTCCCTTTCTCTATGTTCAAAGCAGGAATGTTTCCTCAAGATATAATAGCACTGAATAGTACCAAAGTTTCAAAATTAGTTTCTTTCTCGATTATTGTACTATCAAAATCACTTGGTTTAGAATATCTGTGCCACAACCTCTATTTTCCTTCCATAGAGGTTTTGGGATAATTTTTTTAGCTTTTCCATAGGAAGCTAGGCTTAATATAAACGTTTTTCCTTCAAAACTGACAAATATCCTCTGCTGGGTAAACACATTGGTTCTATGAGGCTACTGTCTGAGGATCCCGGCCATTCTGAAAGTTATACTAGTCCAGGAGCAGGTCCTGAACAATGAAGATTGAAAAGGCGCATGTTGCCTTTCAGGAAGACCTCCCTCGCCATTTTTTGGAATAGAAATGTGCACCAGTCAAGATCCTCCCTAGTTCTCCTCGATCCACCCATGGTGGATTATTCCTATTGTATCAAGTTAAAGGTCACTAGTGGAGCTCTTTTTAATCCACTAATGGACATTTTGAAATCTGTCTCTTTCCCAGTATCAGAGAATATAGGAGTCAGCCCTGGACATGTGCCTTTCAATTGGGTTCAAATGATGCTGTATCTAGAAGATAGCTTTTAACCTGTGATGTGGAATCGAGCTGTTTCCTACTTTCATTACACATACTTTTTTTCCTCTATATTTGGTTCTTTCTGTTTATTTCTGCAGGTTTCAGAGAGAAATAAGGCAAACCAACTCTCATTCTACCATTTTCCTCAACCATCTCTAATTTTAATATTTAAACACCTGATTATTTATTGAATATTCATAGAAATATTGATTAATATTGTATATTTAAATCAGCACAGCTATACACAATTAAATGTTGACAAGAAGATACCAAAAATGCAAATATCTAAAACTTCTTCTGGTAGTCACTGTGAGACTTTGGTCAAAATGTGAATCTTTGACCCAGACTTGAGACATCTTCTCACTCACTGCCTCATTGGCCGCCTGCTTAGTAGGAGTCTTGGCCCTCTCTACATTTGGTAGGACCCCACAAGAACACAGAAATAACAGGGAGGTTAACTATTTAACCTGCACATACTGGGGATAAGCGTCCACTAACAGGTATGGTGAATAGGTGGGTAAATCAGTGTGAACTGAAATCATAAACAAGTGAGTAGTTTGCACAACACCTAGTAAGAAATAAGAGTAGCAGCAGTACCTTTTCAGAATATGAACTCCATGGTTAGATGCTACTTAGCAGCTAAACCTGGACCAAAGTAAGTATGCCCGAAACAGCTGGGCCTGGGTTACCAGACTACTCCATAACTCTTACTGCAATGGACCACTCCTGTGTATATCCCACAAAAATGCCTGTCCCCACAAAAGTCCCTACCTGAACTTTCCCATTTCTGCCTCTCAGTTTTACCCATTCTTCAAGGTTCATTTAAAATTCTTTATCCTCCATGAAGCCCTTGTCCTTGTTTTCTCCGGTCAAAACGAACCTTTCCCAACGGTGCATCTCTATTTTACCACCTACTCTACATTCATTCGGTAATCACTACACAGCACATACTACCACACACACCACCACTCTGAGGGTTATGGACACAGTGCTGAGAGGGGCACAATTCTTGTTCTGTGTGCTCATATTCAAAGGGATGACATAAAATAACACATAAAAGTAATTTCATTTCAAACAGAATTTGCTTCTGTGAAGAAATTTTAAGCCAGGTAAAGAGTATGGTAAATACAGTGACCCTAAAGGGGGTCAAGGAAGCACTTTCTGAAGTAACATTTAAGCAGACAACCAAATATGGTGACGGTGTGACCTCGTTAAGATGGGGTGGAAGCCTCCCAAAGAAACAGAACAGGTGCAAAGGCCCAAAGGCAGGAATTAAATGTTGGCTTATTTAAGGACCAGCAAGAAGGTGAGTGTTGCCTAGAAACCTGGGAGGCAGGGGTGAGGGGAGTGGAGGGAGACAAACTTTAGAAAGATAGTCCAGGTGAAGTAGAGTGTTGCAGACTACACAAGGGACTTCAGTAATGAGGGCTGCATCTCTACCTGCCCTGAACACCTCAATAAACCCCTTTCTTTAATAAACTCCCATCCCCCCACCCGTGCAATTCTGTTGACTCTCTACCATGATGCCCGGCCTGTTCCCGAGCTGCAAATTACACCACCCACGTCAGGTGCAGCACTGTCCCCTCTCATCCAGTCCACAGTGAGCCATCATGTAACTCAAGCAAGCCAAAGGCTTTAACCATTGCCGTACTATCTTGTGCCAGGGGCTATCCGCACTCTATTTACCACCTGTAATGAGAGTCCTCGTTTTCAACCAGGTGGTGCATAATTCAGGTCCAAAATCCTATCCCAGCATCTGTTTTCTTGGACCACTCCTGGCACTAAATGCCACAAGTCAGGTCCAACTCTGGAGGGATAGTGTCACGCAGGAGTGTTCTTGTGATAACAGCTGAAACTGGGAAGCAACAAAAGCAGAGCCAGACAGAGGGAGACACTGAGCCACAATCCAGTCTCAGTGGAGATCTCAGCCCTCTGGACAGGAAGTCATGAACCCAGGAAGACTCTCCAGAGTTGTTTCAAGCCTTTACACTGGAGGTCCCCAAACCCCAGGCCGCGGACCAGGGGTGGTCCACAGCCTGTTAAAAACCAGACCATGAGCAGAGCGCACCTGAGTTCCATGCCTCCCACCTTGTCTAGTCTACCAATCCCTTGTGCCCAAAAGGTTGGGGACCACTGCTTTATACCCTACATATCAATCAACACCAGAGATGGGCCACTCTGGGGAGGGGACATGACTTGGCCAAGGCAGCTCTCTTCACCTCAGATCATACCCACAAGGGTCTGGCACCTCTGTGCTTTGTGCCAGCTGCCCACCCAGCATGGGGGGAGTAAGTTCTTCCTGAAGGTATGTCTTGGTAATATATAATGGTGTTTATCATAGAAACTATGTCTAGCAGTAAATAATGGACTTTATAATAATGTTTTAAAACACACATACAAATATACACACTAAAAATGTCGATGTTCAACTATTTGTAAATGCCTAAAAACTTTCAACTTAATTGTTTTTATAAACCCTGGGTCAACTTAGAAGGCTATGATAAGAACCAAATACCAGGAGAGCCCTGGCTGGTGTAGCTCAGTGGATTGAGCATGGGCCTGTGAACCAAACAACCATGGTTTGATTCCCAGTCAGGGCACATGACTGGGTTGCAGGCCAGTTCCCAGTAGTAGTAGGGTACCCACGAGAGGCAACCATACATTAATATTTCTCTCCCTCTCTCCCCCTCTAAAGATAAATAAATAAAATCTTTAAAAAATACCAGGAGAGACTGAGTGCTCACGTCACACCTGGCACTCGGTAAATGTTTTTAAGTTAAATCTAATAAAACTTGGCCATCAATGTTTCAGTTTGAAAATTTACACACATTATAAATCTAGCATCGTAAATAAATAGATGTTTACATGGAAACTCATAACAGAGAAGTTCAGTGAGGTCTCCAGCTTCATTCGTCAGAGTTTATTAAAACAATAAAGAGATTTTTAATGAAGGGTCTGTTCATAAAGGAGGACACAGGGTTTGGGAAAAACCACAGGGAGAATGAAGCGCCCCGTGACTGGCCATAGCAGGAAGCCGCCAACACCCTACGCCTGAGGGAGCAAGGGAAGGAACAAGAAGGAACTGGAAGCCAGCAGGGGACGGCTGTCTGACAGGAGCTACGGCCTTCGGCAGAGGGTAAAGGACACAGCCTACCTGCCCAGTGGCCCAGCAGACAGAGATGGAGGGGAATAAATTCTCCGGCTCCGTCTCCTCTCACCTTCCCATCTCTTGCCAGTGTTTCCCACTGGCCAAACCCACTGGAAGTCAGAGGACATGAAAGTCAGCATCCTGGGCACAAAGGAGAGTGGATCTGTGGAGATGCAAACTATCCATCATAGCAACCTTCACTACTGCTTACTGAAATTAAGACAGAACAGTGTGCTTTAGATATAGTCAGGTATGTGTATCAGTGCAAATGAAAAGGTTGCTCTCTAAAGGGTACTTTGTTGATTCAATATTGTCAGCTTTGGTGGAGAGGTGCGAATGGTTAGTGCTTTGGTTCCCACCTTGGCTAGGTGTGCCTGCGGATATTGCCAAAATCGGAAAGGGCCAAGGAACAAAGAGAACATAGAAGTGGAGCAGGGAAAAGAAATAGCACATCTTTCAAAGACTTAGGTGCTTCAAGACTCTTTGGGGGAGAATTTGGAAGGACTATCCTCTCAAGCGGTGGGCCCTGAGCACATGCCACGGCTCCTCTGTGCCTTGCTTTGCTGGTCACACAGGAGCTGCCACAGAGAAACTACCCAGCTGCTCTTCTGGTGCGGAATCCCCATTTAACTTGGGTTTTCTCTCTTCACGGGTGATGAGTGCAAACACCAATACTGACAGCATGTGCCTTGTGTGCCACCAATACCTCTTGCACATGCACTTACAGGGTTACCGCCGTCTCTGGAAAGAACACAGTCCACGTAACTGTAAGGCCAGACAAGGGGCAGTGGAGTCCGTCACAGCAAGGGTTTGCACACGCTTTCTCCTCAACTAAAGACCTCCTGAGCTGGACTGTGATCCCTCAGGGAAGAAAGAACAGATTTTAAGTCATGATTCTAACTAAAATATACAAATGTCTCAAGTCAAAGAATCTCAAGGCCACAACCAGCACGGTCCCCAGTCCCTCAGCAGCCAGAGTCGACCCCTAAATCACGCTGTGGTTGAAGAGGAGAGCCCAGCTCCAGGTGCTCCTTCCCCTTCTGACTTTTCCAGAGGCCTGGGCTCTGGTCAACCCTCTCTCTAAACTGTTTGGGCATCAGATTGAAGCATGTGCTTTGTAAAATTACTTCCAATCCTAAAGTGATCTTGAGAACTTTCCTTTCAAACCAGTGGTTTTTCATTTTATCCAGAAAGCTTGACTGGTGTTTGAAAGTGCATACAACACCACCACCTAGTGGACCGAAGGCAGGAAATAGTGACAATACAGACAAATTAAATGCAATTTCACAAGGAGAAAGTTAAGTAATTATGTAGAACACTTCAGGTAGTAGTTCTTAACTTTTTGTAGACTGTGGGCACCTTGGAGAATATAACAAAAAGTATAGACCTCCCCACACCCCAGAAATGCAAAATACACTTGTAGCAAAATTCTGCATACAATTTCAGGAAATACATGGCCTTCTCCATCTCTTCCCAATTACACATGGGCCAAAACTTAACAGCCTCCATTGTGTACATGTTATTTCAACCATGGAGAAAATAAAAAATGATCCTATAATCATAAGGAATCAATAGATGTTGTAACAGATGTATGTCTTTTTTTCCAATCTAACTACGACCCACACCCCCCTCCTAGTTGGGGTGATGCTTCATTGTACTAGGCTGGGGGGGAGGCAGGGGCCCAGTCCCCAGGGCAGAAGAGGCCCGATCCTTCTGCTTCCTGCTCCTTAGCAGGAAGGCACTTCCTTGGCCAGTCATTTGCTCCCATTAACCTTGATTCTTGATTCTTTAGTGTGACGAAAGCACAGAGGAGGCTGGAAAATCATTGAAGAACAAGTGAGAATGTAGCGTTGACAGTGTCCAGTGGCAGCAAAGCCAGGGTGAGGTTCTGGCCCGGCCTTCCCCTGCCTCTAATTCTGTCTACCACGTCCCTATTTCCTTATCTGGTTCTTCAGTCCCATCAGTTCTGCTCACTGTTTGACATCCTTCCAATAAATCCCTTTACTGCTTACGTCACAATGTATTACTTACTATTAAGTAACAGCAATTTTTTTCCTTTTTATTGGATTTATTGGGTGACATTGATTAACAAAATCATACAAATTCCAGGAGCACTACAAAGTTTTTTGTTGGTATGCATATCAAATTCTTAGGGTCAACCAAGGTAACTGTCCTTCAATGCATATTCCATCACTTACCTAAAGCAAAAGACCAAAATCTAACTAAAATTTCCAGAACTCACACCTTCTGTAAAGACGATCAAAGCACTGACAGTACATTAGAGCAGCACAGTCCAGGCTTACAGGTGCGCTTCTCTCATCTGAGGGCCCTGAATTTTGCTGGTTACTCAGTCCTTCAAGAAGTCATGCCTTGTTTTGTTACTTTCCCTGCATTTCACACCAGAATTTAATATAATCTCAAATCCCTTTTGAAACAAGAGTATTTTATAAATTTATATACTCAGATTAAAGTATCTGATAGATGATGGTCAAGATGAAATAAGAGTGGGTTAAACAGGTTTTTAGGGGCAAAATCCTAAGTATAGAATTATTTTTTTAAAGTATTGTCAAATGAAAGAGAAAAGAACCACCAATATTGAAAACAGGTGGTTTTTTGTAACCCAAACAAAATAGGCCCTAATTTTGAAAAGATTATTTCCCTGATACAAAAATTAATTTAAAAAAATTTACCCAGGTATAGCTAGGACCATTTCCATACCCAACTCATTCTGTTTAAGAAACTGTATTAATGTAGTACAATTATTCATACCTTTTTATCCAGTAATACCATTCCTGGGTACCTGTCCTAATGAAATTATTTAAAATAAGGAAATGTTTGCAATAATACTATTCACAATAGAGAAATTAAAATAAAGTTATAAATTTTATTAGAGTAAATGAATATATTATTATATCGGCATTACTCTGAATCAGAAGTCTGCAATAACATAAAGGAAACATTACCATGTAATTTTAAGTGAAAATAAATAGAATAAAATGTTCTGTACTATTAAAAAAACAGGCAAAATTCATATTCAATAATTAATTTTTGTCATTATTTTCTTCATTGCTTAGTGCTTTCTTAAATATTTGTTGAATGTCTACTACACACTGTGTAAGACAGATTATAAAATTGAAAAATTCTGAACCTCCAAGGAGTATATAATCTGAGGATAGAGCAGAAGGAGGCAGATATGAAAACAGTCATAAAACATTATGATTGCTATAATGAAAATATGCAGTGAAGAAAAAGCTATGTCAATACCTAGGGGTGGAATGTGGTAAGTGTATGTTTAACTTCCGTTTTTAAAGGCCAAATGATCGTCTAATGTGGTTATATCTTCTCTTATTTAGTAGGTTGTCTCTTCATTTTGTTGATAGTTTCCATCACGTATAAAAACACTTCAATTTGATATAGCCCTATTTGTTTATTTTTTCTTTGTTTTCCTTGCCTGAGGAGATAGATCAGAAAAAAACACTGCTAAGAGAAAGTCAGAGATTTTACTGCATATATTTTCTTCTAGGACTTCTATGGTGACTTACATTTAAGTCTTCAATCCATTTTGAGTTTATTCTTGTATGCAGTATAAAGAGATGGTCTAGTTTCATTTTTTTTTGCATGTCATCTATCCAATATTTCCAACACCATTTATTAAAGAGACTGTCTTTACCCCATTGTATGTTTTGGCCTTTTTTGTTAAATATTAACCATATAGATGAGAGTTTATTTCTGGGCTCTCCATTCTGTTCCATTGATCTGTGTGTCTGTTTTCATGCCACTACCATGCTGTTTTGATTACTATGGCCTGGCAGTATAGTTTGATATTAGGTGACATGATTATCTCCAATTCTGTCCTTCTTAAGATTGCTTTGGCTATTTGAGGCCTTTTGTGGTTCCACATAAATTTTAGGATTATTTGTCCTAGTTCTGCATTATATGCCATTGGTATTTTGACAGGGATTGCATTGCTCTGAGTAGTATAGGCATTTTAATGATGTTAATTCTTCCTATCCATGAGTACAATATATGTTTCCATTTATTTTTATCCTCTAATTCTTTCTTCAATGTCTTATAATTTTTTTCAACTACAGGCTTTTCACCTCCTTGGTTAAATTTATCCCTAGGTATTACATTCTTTTTGATGCAATGGTAAACTGCATTGTTTTCCTAATTTCTTTTGATCATTTGTTACTTGTATATAAAAATGCAACCAATTTCTGAATATTAATTTTGTATCCTGATAGTTTAGTGAATTCATTTATTAGTTCTAATAGTTTTTTGGTGGAATCTTTGGGGTTCTCTCTATGTAGTACATTACATCTGCAAATAACAGTTTTACTTCTTTCCAATTTGGATATTTTTTTTCCTTGTGATTGCTGTGGCTATGACTCTCAATACTATGTTGAATAAAAGTGTTGAAAGTGGATATTCCTGTTTTGTTACTGATCTTAAAATAAAAGCTGTTAACTTTTCCCCATTGAGTATGATATTAGTCTTGGGTTTGTCATATATGATCTTTATTATGCTCATGTTTCCTCTTTCCCCACTATGCTTAGAGTTTTTATCATGAATGGATGTTGGATTTTGTCAAATGCTTTTTCTACATCTAATAATATGACTACATGATTTATATTTTTCATTTCATTTATGTGGTGTATCATGTTAATTGATTTGTAGACATTGAATCAACTTGTATCCCCAGAGTGAATTCCATTTGATCATAGTGTATGATTTGCTAGATGTGGTTTGCTAATATTTTGTTGAGGATTTTCGCAGCTATATTTTCCAGGGGTTGATTTCATTCACTCGTTCACTCATTCACTCATTCATTCATTCATTCATTGTAGTGTCTTTTTCTGGTTTTGATAATACTGGCCTTATAAAATGAATTTGGGAGCCTTTTCTCTTCAATATTTTGGAATAGTTTAGAGAGAATAGGTATTCTTATTTGAATGTTCGGTAAAATTCATCTGTGAAGCCATCCAGTTCAAGACTTTTGTTTGTTGAGAGTTTTGTTTTGTTTTTGTTACTGACTTGATTCTCTTAGTTATTGTTCTGTTCTGATTTTCTTTTTCTTTCCCAATTCAGTCATGGAAGCCTGTGTGTTTCTAAGAAGCTTATTACTTTTTCCAGGTTGTCCATTATGTTGGCATGTAATTCTCATAGTTCTATTTCTTTGGTATCAGTTGTCACTTGTCCTCTTTCATTTGTGATTTTATTTGGGTCCTCTCTTTTATTTCTTGCTGAATCTGACTAAATGTTATCAATTTTGCTTATCTTTTCAAAGAATCATCCTCAATTTTATTGATCTTTTGTATCATTTTTAGACTATTTTGTCTACTTTCACTAATATTTTTTATTACATCCTTCTACTTTGGGCTCTGTTTTTGTAGTTTCTTTAGATGTAAGGTTAGATTGTTTATTTGAGATTTTCCTTATTTCTTAAGGTAGGCCTGTGTCACTATGAATTTCCCTCTTAAACTGCTTTGGTTGTCTCCCAAGGATTTGGAGTAATTGTGTTTTTATTTTCATTTGTCTCAAGGTATCTTTTGATTTCTTCCTTGATGTCATTGTTAACCCAGTCACTGTTTAGTAGTATGTTATTTGGCCTCCACATGTTTATGTTTTTCAGTTTTCTTTTAATTTCTTTAATGCATTTTTTCCATTAACATTTTCTTCTTGTGATTGATTTCTAGTTTCATACCATTGGGATCAGAGATATGCTTGATAGATTTTCAATCTTAAATTTATTGTTTTGTGGCCTAATATATGGTTTATCCTAGAAAATGTATAAGTTGTACATGAATTGCTACCCCAGCTTTTTTTCTTTCCATTTCCATTTACTTCCATCTGTGTCTGCTTTTGATATGAAGTTGTTCCCTTCTAGGAAGCATATGCATGGGTCTTGTATTTTTGTTTTGTTTGTTTTTACCCAAACACCTCGTCTTTTGATTGGAACATTTAGTTCATTTAAAGTAATTTTGATAGTTATGTAGTTGTTGTCATTTCATGGTTTTATTTTTGCAGTTCTGCATTCCTTTCTTAATCTCTTGCTTGTATGTTAATGTGTTATGTTTGGATTCCTTTCTCTGTATTTGTATATTTCTTACAGACTTTTGGTTTGTGGTTCTCACGTGCTTCATATATACCAACCTATGTTTATAGCAGTCTATTTTTATTGAGAAATCAACTGACAGTCTTATGGATGTTCTTTTGTATGTAACTGTTTTTCTCTTGGTGCTTTTAAGATTTCCTACTTGTCTTTAACCTTTGGCATTTTCATTATGATGTATGCTTGTGTGGCCTATTTGGGTTCATCTTTGGGATTCTGTCTGTACTTCCTAGACTTATGTCTAAGAGAAGGAAGTGTTCAGTCATTTCTTTAAATAGGTTTTAATCCCTTGTCCTCTCTCTCTTCTCCTTCTGGTACCCCTAAAATGTGAATGTTGGGACACTTGGTATATCAAGGGTCCCTTGAACTATTTATTCTCAATTTTTTAGATTCTTTTTTTTTTTCTGTTCCAATTGGGTGTTTTCTACTACCTGGTCTTCCAAATCACTGATTCAACCCCTTATTCATCTAATCTACTGTGGATTCCCTGTATTTTTCATTGCAATCATTGTATTCATTTCTGATTAAGCCCTTTTTGTTTTCTCCTTTTCTTATGATTCGTCTCTTTGCTGAAGTTCCCACTGAGTCCATCTATTCCTTCCCTAAGTTCACTGAGCAGCCTTATAACCAGTGTTCTGAACCCTGCATCTGGTGGATTGCTTGCCTCCATCTTATTCAGGTCTTTTCCTGGAGCTTTGTCCTGTTCTTTCATCTGGGACATGTTTCTTTATCTCCTAACTTTGGCTGACTCCATGTGTTTGTTTTTATGTATTAGGTAGATCTGCTTTGTCTCCTAGTCTTAGTAATGTGGCTTTATGTAGTAGATGTCCTGTAGGACCCAGTGGCATAGTCTTCCTGGTCACCTGAGCTGGATGCCCCAGGAGTGTCCTTTTTGTTGGGTGTATGTGCCCTCCTGTTGTTGAGCCCTGATTGCTGTTGGCACATCAGTGGTGGGAATGGCCTCATGCTAACTGGCTGTGAGAGCTGCCCATGACCACAGCAGATAAGACAGACAAGTTGTTTTGCCAGGCCTGACCCTATAGTTTGAGAGTTACTTTAGCAGAGTTCTAGTGCAGCCAAGTTCACCCGTTGAGATTGTTGCTTGTGGAGCTGATTGGGTAGTACTTTGCTATGGTCTGAACCAGCCACCAGGTACATTGGTTCTGGAGCCTCATGGGAGAGGCTCTGGTGCAGGTCATAGTCAGCCATTGCTTGTGCCTGGCTTGGCACTGTCTGGTAAGAACTACAAAGTGACCTAGGGTAGGTTGCCACTTGTGCTGGGCCAGGAAGAGCTTGGGTAAGCCTATTCTATAAACTGGCATTAATTTCCAGTAGTGTCAGTCTTCCTGGTCACTCCTAGAACCCTTTGGTAGGCACTACAATATAAGCTGTGGCCAGCTGCCACTTTTGCCAGGTTTGTGGCCCCTTAATTGAGGCAACATTCCAAGCCAAGACTGGCTACTGCTTATGCCAGGCTTGGGGCCATCTAATGGGAGTTATAATGCAAGTTGAGACCAGTCAGAGCTTATAATAGGCTTGGGATATAGCAAAAGATATGGGGTACACCTAGCCCAGGTGCTACTTGTTTGAGGTCTGTGGGCCCTTGAGAGAATTTAGAAAAGTTCATAACATGATCTGAGGCTGGCCGCTTTGTGCAAAGGACCTGCTGGAAGAAGGTGGGTGAAATGCCATGTGGAGTGGTGCAAATGGAGTTAAGCAGGTTAATGTAGAGCTCAGACTTAGTGCCTGCCTATGCCAGGCCAGCTGACTGGGCTCAATTAAGGAACAGTGGTACCTGCTGGCAGTTCCATCCCCAGAGAAATCTGCCCTAACCCTTGCCCTTCTAGTCCTCACCCTCCAGCTGGTCAATTTAGTTCTGCCCCATGTGTCCCTTGCCCTTTTTGACCTGCTGCTCCTGTGCTAGAGCCCAAAGCAAGTAAATTTATGAATGAGACTGTGCTTGGGCCCTTTAATACCTGCAGCACTGAGGTGCCCAAGAGCCCTGCATCTCACTTGACTGCAATCCCTACTGGTTTTCACAGGCAGATGTTATGGGGACTCCTCTTTGTAGCAACAGAGGCCTAGACTAGAAAGCCCAGAGTGGGACTGGAGCCCAATGCTCCTCAAAGGAGACCTCCACAGCTGAGACATCCCTCACGATTCTGAATCACCATATCATGGGTGTGGGACCTGCCCCATTCCTTGTCTCTGCCCCTCCTACCAATCTTGAATGGCTGCTTCTTTATATCCTTATAGGACTTACATTGAGATAGTCCTCTGGTGATTCTTAATGATGGTTGTTCTATAATTTATTTGTAATTCTGATGTAGTTTTGGAAGGAGGCAAGCACAGTGTTTACCTAACTCTGCCATCTTGACCAGAAGTCTGGAAATGAACTTCGATATAAACAACTTGGATCAATTTCAAAGGCATTATGCTGAGTGAAAGTCAGTCCTAAAGAGCTACATACTGTATAATTCTATATATGTGATATTCTCAAAAGGAGAAAACTAGAATGTCAGAGAACAAATCAATGGCTGTCTGGAATTAGGGATAAGAGAGGGATATAAGTACAAAGGGATAGCATGAAGGAATTTGAGGGAGTGATGGAAATGTTTCCTCATGTGGTAAACGATATAAATCTGTACATGTGTTAAAATTCAGAGGTGTACATCTTTTTAAAATTTATGTTAATCCTAAAAGTTAAATAAATTTTAAAGAAAACTTCACAGTAAACCTAATGCTAAATGGTAACAACTAGTTGGCCACACAGATATTGTGAGACGAGCATTCCAGGTAGAGTGTGTGGCTAAAACAAGTCTCTGCGGCAGGGACATGCCTGCGATAGTCAAGGAATAGTGCAAAGGTTAATGTGGCGAAAGTGGAATGAGTAGGGAGAAGGTCAGAGACAGAACGGGGGACCAGGTCATGTAAGGTATTTGTGCCATTATAGAGAGTATAGAGAGTTGGGCTTTTAAGTGAAATAGAAAGCACTGTGGGGTTTTGAGCAACACAATACTATTAACTCATTTAATGTTTTAAAGTTTCTGCTGAAAACAGATTGGTGGCAGCAGAGAGAGTCAGAAAAGAGAAGACATCGTAGAAGCTGTTTCAATAACCCAGAATGATGGTGGCTCAGTTCAGAGTGGTTGTAACAGTTGTGATGAGAAAGAGCTGAAGTCTAGCAATATTCTGAAAGCAGACCTAGGAAAGCTTTCTGATGGACTGGACTGAGAAAAAGAAAGGCACCAAGGGTAACTCCAAGTTTCTGACCTGAGCAAGCAAAACAATGGAATTGGCATAAACTGAAAAAAGGACAGAAAGGTTTGGTAGAACAAGCTGTGGGGAAACAACTGTAGTTTAATTCTGAATATGCAGAATTTGAGATTTTTTAAACTGCCAAGTGGATATTTCACTCTTGGCTGAAAGACCAAGAAGCAGCCAGGAGCCTTGGGCATATTGACACTGTGTGGTCCCTTGAGTGGAGTGGGACTGTGGAGAGTTCTGGAGCTCAGGGAAGGTCTTACTGTGGGAGGCTCACTCAGACCGGGAAGTGCAGTCACTTGGGAGTCACATGTTCAGTTGCAATATTTTGTCCTGGTGCTGACTCAAGGGTGAGGCCCATTTCACTTGCTCCTTAAAACTTTCTCTGTTTTAGGATATAAGATTCTAAATGGTAAAGAATGAGTCTCTGAGGACAAATTCTTAAAGAACCTGTCTTTTCTTGAAACACTCATTTAACTTTATTCTTTCCTCATTGCCTGTCTTTGCCGTAATTGGTAGAGTGAGGCTGGGTTGTTCATTAGATACAATAGCAAATTACCATAATGAAGTATCCTAAGAACAGAGTGTAGGTGGCTGAATATTTTATTACTATTCAAAAGATTTTATATTATGTGTCGAGATTTTTTTTCACCTCCCATAATAAGACTTTTTTTCTTGAGCAGGGGGTATTAATATGAAACCATCACCTTCTAAATCAATTTAATATCCTTCAAGGTACTTGAAGTTCATGAGTATCTCATAAAATACTGCTGATCATTGTTTCCTTAGTCCTATTATATAGCATCAGAAATAGCAAGATATAAATAATTGAATAGAATTTCATTTAAGAAGTATATTTAAAGTTCATCTTTTCCAAAAACAGCATTTTAATTACATTCAAATTGTATTCATTTTAAATATCAATAAACTCATTATTTACATAAAGGGATAAATATTAGAAAACAGATGGAAATTACAAGAAATTATAAGAAGTTTTAAAATTCCTCAACTTTCAAACTTAGAACACCATGAACTGCTAGATATATATACTTAAAATGTAAACATCATCAGAGAAACACAAGTTGCTCTAGTAGGAAAAGAACTGTAATGCACACACAGTGCAACATACTTCACATAGGCTCAACTTTTAGGCATGTCTCAAAGTACAAAATAAACACATTTTTAAAAACACAGTAACTACAAATACAAGCAGAAATCACAGCTGTCATTCTAAACTAACGCACCAACATACAGTGCTTTCCCAGAGAAAGAAGAGTTCTCAAGGTTTTATGTTGACATATAATTTTTACTTCTTTGTTCTCAAATACAGAAGAAGATGACTTGGGGTTTTCTTCTTGTCTTTAATTTCATGTGGTTTTTTTTTTGTTATATAGCAATGACCTACATGTATCACGAGAAGTGCTATCAAACCTGTTCTATTTACAGCTCAGTAACCAAGGCATTTATGTATTTATTTTTTACTTGTACCTCTACTTCCCTTCAAAAAGACTTCTTAGGAAACTTTATAGACTGTGGTGGTAAAGAGTACAAACCAAAAAATTCTGAAATGGCAAAGGAGCAGATAGATGGCACTGACACAGGTTTACAAAAAATTACCACCACTCCCCCACTTATTAAACCATAAATGCAAAAAAAGAGAAATCATATCCAAAAACATAAGCAGGATAAAAAAGTACTAGAAAACAAATAGAAGGCATTTAGAACTGTGATGCTTCTGGGCTTTAGTTTTGAGGATATATAGCAACCAAAAACTACCACTAGTTGTCGAACACTTTTTAACTTGTTCTAATGTTTAACTTGTCTAATTCAAGTTTCTTTACACAAAACAAGGAGGTCATCATTACTGTGCTCGTATCAGAGAGGAGGGAAGACTGTAACATGGGAGGGAGAAAGGGGCACAACACAGATCGGGTTAAAAGAACAAATCCAGGAAGAAAACGAAGCACTGAATGCAATCCAATCCGGTCACAAACGGGGGGAAATGATGCCTTTCTTCAGACTTTACCACATTTCGTAACTGCAGAGAAAGAACATCCCTCCTTTTTTTCCTTACTGTATCTCAGGTTTAAAATGGCAGAATAAGTAGTCCTTTATCAGCACACTATTTTTAAAAGAAACATTTTTTAATTTGGTTGTTTGCTTGTTTTTTAATGATACATCTTAAGGGCTGGCTCTCCTAAAATGGTGCTCAGATGTACTGGTGTATTCAGGCCTTTCTTAAAAGTAAACAACTTACTTTGCATTTAAAAAGCCTCAATAAAAATGATAATTCAGAGTTTTAAACAAATGAAATAATTCCATTTCAAAATAAATATACTGAAAATAATTGCTATTGTGTCAAATAATGAAACTACTACTATTTTACTCAATTAGAAACATGTAATGAACAAACATTAAATAATTATGCCCTATAATCACTACAAAAATTAAAGTTATTCTTTTCTCTTTTATATGAAAAGGATGGTTATAAAGCAACACTCTAAACCAGAAGAGCCCATTCATAATACACAGTCTCATCTAAGTTTTTGGAAGTCAGTGCATTCAGTGGTTGTAAATAGGCAGGATGTTCTTCTATAACTAAGTGCTCTAGAAAGATTTTTCTAAAAGAAGAAAAGATAAATAAGGTGAAAAACATCCTCGATGACCACAAATACTGCCAGTACTCAAAGTCAGAAATGGTATAACCTGAGTGTCAATCAGTTGTGGTTTTTTCTCCCGTTGGAAGGCGTTCCCATAACTGTAGCAGCTGTTCCCCGATCTGAGGTTCTAGTTCCTAGATAAATAAAAAATCAGAAAAAGCTTAAAAAGAAGTAGACTGATTTTTTAAACTACCAATACCTACAATGACAAAAATATAAGAATATCACTTTAAGTTTCAGTTTTCTATCAGAACATGTTAAATTACATAGTATGCATTGTTCTCATTCTCTGCTTTAAGACTTAGGAACTTGACTTCTTGACTTTAAGACTGTAGTTATCCTGCAAATACCAAAACTATTTGTGACAACTTGGTAAGAGATTTCCATGAAGTTCTGCTATAAATAATGAATTTTGTTTCTAATGGATATTTAGCAAAAGAACTCAGCTTAAACTTCAAAAGGATTACTATAAAATCTAGCATATTAGATGTTTTGGGGTTTTTTCCCCCAAGAAATTCTTAGGTGACTATATAATATTCCTTTTTTAAGAAAGATTTTATTTATTTTTAGAGAGAGGAAGAGAGGGCGAGAAACATTACTGCTCGGTTACCTCTTACGTGTCCCCTACTGGGGCCCTGGCCTACAACCCAGGCCTGTGCCCTGGCTGGGAATCAAACTGGCAACCTTTTGGCTTGCAGGATGGCATTCAATCCACTGAGCCACACCAGCCAGGGCTAATATTCTTATTTTAGGTACAAGATTTATTTCAAAATCAGCCCTGGCTGCTATAGCTCAGTGGATTGAGTGCCAGCCTGCGAACCAAAGGGCCACTGGTTCCAATTCCCAGTCAGGTCACAGGTCTGGGTTGTGGGCCAGGTCCCCAGTAGGGGGTTTATGAGAGGAAACCACACATTGATGTTTCTCTCCCTCTATTTTTCTCTCCCATCCCCATCTTTAAAAATAAATAAATAAAGTATTTAAAAATATATTTATTTCAAAATCACTATTTAGGATACAAATAAAAATATTCTTATAAAACTGAAAAGAATATCATTTATAGTCCTCTTGTGATGTGTAGGAGACCGGTTTGTTTTAGTCTGGCAAATGTGACTCAGCCCTGTATGGAAAACCTACAGAAGCGAAGTGGTGGGCAGGAGCCAGACCTTCAAACCAAGTTTTCCTGTGGGAATTAGGCCTAGAAAATGCCTATAGACTGTTATGGCTTGCTCTTGCTAAAACTCTATCACCTTGGTCTAAAACAACAAGTGTATATTGTCTATCTTCAAGGTAATATCCAAAGCCTGTGTCAATTTTCCCAAGGACAGAGCTAATCAGCTCATCGCCATTCCCCTCTGCATGTTATTTTCATTTCCTTGAATGTACCTAAAATGTAGACAATATTTTATGTAATAGATAATAAATTCTTCTCTGATGTAAAACCCAAGAAAAACAATAAAAGCCTGTCTAGACAAGGGTCGGCACACTCTCCTCTTGAGAGAGCAGCCGGGTCAGTCGGAGGTGCTCTCCCCTGGAGAAAGGACCCATGCTGTTCCCTTCTTCTCCACACGATCCACACGATTGCTGTCTCCTGTGCATTTATTTTCCCTTTCAGTCACCACAGGCAGACTCTGCTGGCCAGAGCTTATCACAGTAATGGTGTGATTTAAAAAAAATCCAAATACTCTTCATATGGTGATCAGAAGTGAGTCACACTGGTTTAAATAAATTATTGGCTGTGTGAACTTAGGCTAGACTAATTTCTCTGAGTCTATTTCATCCTACATAAAGTTGGGCTAATAAGTCATTAAATGCATCAAGTTAAATTACCTCATAAAAGCAGCTAGCACAACAGTCCACATATGTTAATTCCCATCACCCTCACTAGTTTTAAATGCATTGTCAGCAACATCATGAAAGCAAAGCAAAACACAATAGAAATAAAACAGGCCACGAAAATAGAAAAAGGCTATTTTTTAAATTATGTAATTAGCTAAAGCCATAAAAGAGCTAAGATACTGCTGTTATCCTTAGACTTTAGTGAAATTACTTCAGAATTACACTTGGTTTTGATCATACCTTAGTAAGTCAATAGGAGACTCCACAAAGGAACTTAAAATTTTATATATGCAATGAAAGAAAGATGCCAAATTTACAAAACGTTTAAAAAGCAGTAAGCTCTCTGAGATATTTGCAAGTAGGCTTTACTAACTTTTTACAAAGCTGAACCACTATCTCTGATGTGCATGTGAAAAATAATATACATTCTTACATTTGCTCCTCAAATCACTGAATTACAGCAAGACAAAATAAAAAGTAGAAGGAAAATACAAAATGCCATTGGATACCTGCCCATCTCTGCTTATCTGGACTTTCTTGTTGTCATTCCAAGGATTGAGTAAATGGTGTGCAAACTGGAAGGGAAGACTTTCTTTTCGTATCCACTCCACCTTGAACACGCCTCCTAGCCCAGCGGAGCCCCAGTCCTGGCTCTTCTCCCTGCCTATCTCAGAAGACATCCTAGAAAATCCCTGGGGGTAAAATGAGGGGGAGGGTGAAAGCGAGGATGATATTAAAATGTCCAAATTCAATTTATCAGAAAAAGCTCTGAGTTATTTTTTATTTTAAGGTAAAAATATAATATAAAAATAATATATAGCTCACAAAAACAAAAAATAAGCTACTTACTAAATGTTCTTTATAAAAATATTTATTAGCAAATTTTATAGGAAAGATCGATTTCAGTCTATTAACATAATTTCATTATAACAGATATTTTCTAAATAATGTATCAATAGTTCTAACCCCACATTTATTCCATGATAAATGGATACAGTTTAACCTCTAAGTTTTTACTTCCAAAATTATAATATTAAATAATAAATTCATTATTTTATAAATTCAGATATACATCAAGTCAAGATAAGTTAAGAAACACATTCAGTTTCTTGACTGTCAATACTAACTTTCTTGGCCTATTTAAATAAACACTTTTAGCCCTGACTGGTGTAGCTCAGTGGATTGAGCACGGGCCTGTGAAGCAAAGGGTCACTGGTTCGATTCCCAGTTAGGGCACATGCCTGGGTTGTGGGCCAGGTGCCCAGTGAAGGACACATGAGAGGCAACCACACACTGATGTTTCTCTCCCCCTCTTTCTCCTTCCCTTCCCCTCTCTCTAAAAATAAATAAAATATTTTTTAAAATAAATAAAATAAATAAACACTTTTAGCAAAAAAGTCAAGCTTCTCATTACTTTCAATCTACCTGAGAAATGAAAAATATACAGTTGTCTTCAGAAGCAGAAATTGTTTATCTGGAGAGGCTCTAGTAAGATAAGGCAAAAAACAAAGGGATCTCTATTTGTCATTCCTTTGAAGAGACACAATACATTCTTCATTCTCAGATAAGCAAAATGGGTACTTGTATTCCAAGGCAATAAAAAGCCAGGTTTTTTGTTTGTTTTTGTTTTTGTTTCTATTTCTGTTCTCTAACCTACAGACTGAAGTTCCCTAACTATTTCAGGATGGCCCACCTGGAAATGTCCAGATCCTTGAACGGAAAATACCAAGTAAACCATGCTGCTTTCCCAAAAGGCTCGATTTAGCTTCCGTTCATTGCTAGGGGTTGTAGACCAAATACCCTTCTGTTGAGAAATTTCAAGGTTTCTCAAATTGCTACTCTTCATTATGAAGTATCGAATAGGCATGTTTGGTCTTGGCGAAGGTGATTTTGACCCCTATAAAAAGAGTACATAAGTTCTTAAAAGGTAATTTGACCTTCTGAAATCAATAGGCTGAATTAAATAACATCTTCATGACCATATAAACCAAAATATTTTACCAAATAATCAATGAATGTAAATAGTTCAATCATTCCTCAAAACCTACACAAGGCTCAATCAAAATGAGGTTAAAGAGCCAAAACCAAGTACTTTGTATGGGAGCATTCAAAATCCCTTATCAAGAAAGGATCTTGGATCACCAATTTTGATTTATATTCTAAATGTACTTTCAAAAATATTTTAATAAACTTCAAAGTCTGAAGAAAAAAACAAAAATTGCTCCAGCTTATTGTCTGGATACAGCTTCTAGGTAACAATGCAAATGAAAGAAACAAACAGAAACCAGTGGTCTTGCTGAATTGCAGAAATAGTCCAAAGTAGCTAGGATCTGCGAGGCAGCGAACTAGATAGAAGGAAGTTGCATAGAAAGAGAGCTTCTGGGGAACTGCAGAGGGGTACCCTGCAGTTCTAAAGACATAAGTTCTAAAGATATAAGTTCTCAAGATGTAAGTTCAAAAAAAGTTCTAAAGATATAAAAAGGAAATAATGAACTGCCTAGCTACATGACATCAGTGAATGATGTATTCACTTAAAATACACCAAGATAGTAATAACTAGAAAAACTGGGCGAGCAAGAAGAACTAAAAAATTTACTCAATGTGTCTCAAGTTTACCAGCTTCAATGTATATCTAGAATAACAATCATAATTAGTAACTGAAATAACTGATTTATAATTCTGTTCAAATATGTAACATTAGATATACTAGAAATCCATTCCTTGCTACATGGACTTTTAGATACTCTACCTTTCCTGAGGATGGAGGAGAAGGACTAGCACATGGACTTGGGTAATCTTCTGCAGACTTTACAGAAGACTGATCTGATCGGTCATCAGTGCTTCGTTTAGGATGTAAAATTCCTCTATCTTTGTACTTCTGAGGCGGGTGTAATGCTGGAGATGGAGATTTCATCAATACTCTTGAGTGAGAAGGAGGAAGCAAAGGGCCATTATGTGTAAGTTATATATAAGCTCACAATACAAAGCAGATGCCATTTCAAAACAAAGTTGCAAGGACATTATAATTGATAGAACACTTAAAAAGGGAATTTCATTTTTCTATTACATTTGGAAGCTAAGAAACAGTTGGACTATTAAGATACACTTATAAGAACAAAAGGCAAAAATGCTTTATAAACAATCTTCGAAAGTCTTTAACTTAATATTAATAATTACTCAAGCATTATTTCTCTTACAAAATGCCTAACCTCCTTTATGATGGTATAGGAGAAGTCTTTAACAATTACATTTTATGTTGATATTTAATGTTTTTTCACATTATAAAGTTATTTATCTACATCTAAGCTAACGCCCCTTACTGGAGTATCACCCATTCCACATCCCTTCCCCCTTCATAGGACATCTTAGGGCCAAGTAAAATAGATTTTAAAAGTATACTGAAAATTACAGTATGTAAAGTGGAAATAATACTGGATTAGAGTCAGGACAGATTTCTAGGACAGTACTAAATTTGCAACTAACTAGGTATGTGATCCTATGCAACTCTTAGTTTATCTGAGCTTAAAAAGTGTATGTCTTGCCCTGGCTGTTGTGGCTAAGTGGATTACAAGTGGGCCTGTGAACCAAAGGGTCACTGGTTCAATTCCCAGTCTGGGCACATGCCCAGGTTGCAGGCCAGGTTCCTAGTGGGGGATGCTCGAGAAGCAACAACACACTGATGTTTCGCTCCCTCTCTTTCTCTCTCCCTTCCCCTCTCTATAAAAATAAATAAATAAAATCTTTTTTTAAAGTATATGCTTTTGTAGAATAACCAGACATTTAAAAATATATATGTACTTCACACCCTGGCTGGTATAGCTCAGTGGATTGAGCACAGACCTGAGAACTAAGGGATCCCGGTTTGATTCCCAGTCAGGGCACATGCCTGGGTTGCAGGCCAGTTCCCAGCGGGGGACACACAAGAGACAACTATACATTGATATTTCTCTCCCTCTCTCCTTCCCTTCCCCTCTGGAAATAAATGAATAAAATCTTTAAATAAATAAACAAATATTTTTTAAAAATACATGTACTTCCTGAAGTCACGCCATGTAAATTCACAGCACCACCTATAAAACACTGTCACCCTAACACTGGATCTAATCAAGGACTGAGGACAAACTACCAGTTTACATGAAATACTTAAGGTATAGCAATAAATAATGCCAGGAAGAAATAAAGAGGCAAATCTAAAATGTGGTACAGTAAGTATTCAGCATTGTCAACAAGTTCTGTGACTAAGCAAAATGATGTATGTAGAAACCAATTTTACCATAGGTTAATTGATATAAACAAGAGTTAACTATGGTATCTCATCAATATTATAATGAAACCCTTTAATGAAATAACTTATTCAAGGACCTGCTGTCCATCTCATAGTACTATTGACCTAGCTTTTCCAAAACAGTCAACAGGGAACTGCTCTAGATCACAAGAGACTCAAGAAACATAATACCCTAATGCAGTGCATAAGTCCTCCCTGGATGCCTATTCAAATAAATTTATGGAGAATTGGGGAAACAATCTTTTTAATGGGTTGGTAATTGGATTTTGATTATGTGGCAAATAATGCCTGTAGTTTTCAGAGATGCATATTTAAATGTGGAAGGGTAATATGACAGGAAGTGTGGTACCGTATTTTGTCATGTATAATGCGCACCCACACTTAAGTGCACATTATACAAAGCATTCCATTATTATTCACATGGTATGTAATCACTATACCCATGTATAGTGTGCAATCTTATTTTTCCCTCAAAAATATGGGCAAAAATGCACATTACACTTGGCAAAATATGGTATCTATTTTCAAAAGAAAGCAAAAAAGAAAAATATTTTGGTACATACAAGTAGGTGAACATGTTGCTCACTGCCGAATCTGGGATATGGAGTTCATCACGACAACATTTACTCTGCCATACTTAATAATACTTATAACACATTTAAAACAAAAAAGGATGTGCTCAGTGATTCATAAGCACCCATACATTCTTACAAGCCCTGCCTTCAAGACAAGTTGAAACAGCTTATGCCTCTAATTTGTTCCAATTCAACAATGTATTTTAGATCAAGGATTGTTTCTTTCACAGATGAAATAAAATAGTTAAAACTTGAACATATTCACCAAAATATAATCAATGGGTGGATAAATCATTAACAACTTGATAAGAAGTATAAAAAATAGCTGTTCAGGGTTTTTTTTTTCCTTGGGAATTGAAGTTCAATAAATTATCTAGTTATAACCTCTAAAATTCCATTATTCTTACCCTGGTACCTATCTGACCTGAAAATCCAAAGACAGAACTTAATGATGGTAAAAATTTTATCAAAATAAAACTGTTTTCAATAGAACTAAATATCTACTTTTGTGGTTTTCAAACTGATCTTTACTGTGAGTTCTATTTTAGTTTTTTTTCTCTATTTGGCTTCTCCCCAAAATTTCATTTGTAGAAATGAAGTATTCCATAAACTCTTCCTAAATTGTCATTTAAGAGGAACAAAGAGTTCTAATATGGAATTCACTCATCTCTCTCTTTTTTTTTTACAGACAAGATATGCTTATCTTTTGCCATCCAACTATTAGCTGAAAATGACAAGGGGAAAAAACACTGGTTTGACTTTAGAATGGGATATAGGCAATTTCTATTATTTTAATAGTTTCTTAAACTATTTTTAAATATTTTCAATTTAAAGTATGCTTTTAATTAAAAAAAAATCTAATCTACATCTTGCCATCTTAGTGTGAATACCTATTCTATTCCTCACCAAAATATGTGAATTCTAGACATCATCTATTAATATCTCTAAAAGTCTGAAAGTAGATAAAATCCTGTATCCTGTTGTTCAACAGGTAAGAGAATGAAAAATGTCAGGCTGCAACTTGTAAGGAAATGAAAATGCTTAATCCTGGTATCACAAGTGGTAAAATCGATTTATAAATGATCAATTTCAAAAATATAACTAACATTACACTTATAATTCTATTCCTCTTCTTTTATTTCCAAATTTTATTAAGTGAGTATACTACTTCATAAAGGAAAAGAAAGCTTTTTCCCCAAAAAGTCTACGTGTGTGCACATTTGTACGTGAATATAGGCACACATATGTATCCATTTATACACACATTCACATACACATACACACAGTCTGTATGACTCTAACATATTTTTTATAGACAGGTATAGGAATAACTAGACAGCATAATTTCTACAAAAGTATATTTGCACATTCTACACAGTCATTTTTCAAGTAAAATTTTACAACAATGTTTTCAAAAAGTGGGGGTTGTATAAGTAGAAAACATGCTTTTTACAATACTATACTCCTTTTGCTCAACAGGGTCTACATCAGAAATGTTCAGGCACATGCATTATTTGATTTTCTGGGCAACTGGCTGAGTGTTCCTAAAAGGTAGTATCTGAAGAACCTGGAAACCAATATATATTATTCCTCTTTCACTGAAGTGTGAACAAATAGAAGCCTTTATGTTTAAATGATATATGCAAAATATGACTTAAAAAAGAAGGTATTAAAATTCCTATCTGATCCTTGAAAAACAGTAAGCATCATATCTTTTATTTCCATTGCTTTTATTTTCATTTTTTACTAGTGAAATCATATTCTTACTGCAGAGATTTCCCGCGAATATTGCCAAAACTAGCATCACAGGCAACACATCATTGTTATCAACAAGGTAAAAATTTTTTGTAACTGATATTAAAAAATTTATATTTGATCTTAATAAATGTGTTTACAAGAAATATTTCTGAATCATGGCCAGTGATTCATCATAACCACTATTATATCATAATACATTTTTGATAAGTCAGTAAGAGCTTTCTTATTACTGAAAATCATATAATAAATAAAAACATCACATCTAATTGCTAAATGCCAGTATTAAAAGAATTTGGCTAAACTGAAACAAATTTTGTCACAATAAATTTATTAACTTATTTATTATATACCTCTCCTCAATAAAACATAGCCTCTCTGAAGGAAGAGATTTTGTCTGCTCTGTACATGCAACAGCCCTCACACCAACACCAAAAAGCACTCAGTGTGTCACTAAATGAATGAATGAATGAGTGATTTTCCTGTAGGAATATTAGTCAGCAATACTGATATCTAAGTAATACTTGTAGGAAGGTTGTCCTTTTAAATGGCCATAGCCGACACTTCTTGTTGTAGGGCATCTAGGAAAGACCCCACTTGACATACAGTATTAACTAAAATCTTTAATTAAAAAATGTTGCTATCTTTTTAACAGACCCTAGATTAATGAATCTTAAAATTAAATATTTTGCTGACAAGAAATACTTTTCCTGACAAGCAAATTCCTTATTAAAAAACTCACAGATACCAGTAGCCTAAAGAATCCTTCATATTATCTTAATATTTAAAGAAATTATGTTTTAGGGTTGACAAAAAAGAAAAAAAAGAAATATGTTTTAAAAGGAAAAATCTCTTCCCATTTTATCATGACCCTTTTGTGTATCTTACATTGTAAGAATGTAATTTCTAAATAATAAAAGCACATGATTCAATGATAGATAAGTCATTTTCCTGGGAAAAAAAGTCTTCATTTCAGTAATATATTATAAATTTACCTTTCTGCAGTAGCAGACTCATCAGAAAATTCAGTATCTGCTGAACTTTTCCGACTATTATTTGATCTCCAAGATGATGCCAAAGGAAGTTCTTCTGAAGACATAGGCCTTGGCCTTTGGCCAATCCCAGATGGTTGCTGTAAACCTGCAGACTGTTCTTCAGTGCTTAAAACAGCTATAATTGCTCTGATGGTAGCTTCATCAACTTGAGACCAAGGTTTAGATGGAGCTCTCATTCGGCGTAAAAATAAACTGTGCCACTTCTGCCTGAGCTGCAGCAGTAAACTGGCAGCCTATAATAAGATAGTTTCATAGTTCAAATAGATCCTAGTAAGACACCTATTTGTTTATTAGTTAGGGTCTACAAATGTTACCGAAGAACAAGTTTTACATTTCACACAATTTACTACTAATTTCATCCTTTTTGTTGCATGAACAAAACAAAATTTATTTACCATATTTGAGGCACAAAATCAAATGAGACAGTTTAATGAGAGACACAATATTCAATGTGTGGTTGAGTGTGAATAATATGGAAAAAGAACAAATAAACAAAAATTCATCAGTTCCATTCATCTTTTATTTTAGTGCCTGTGGAACATCCAAATAATGATGCCCAGAAAGCAGCTGGATTCATAGGTCCAGAAAAAGGCCTAAGCTACATATAGATTTGGCAGTCATCAATGCATAAATGGTTAATAAATCTCCACGCAGAGGTAAAGTCCCTAGAGATTGTGCAGAGATAGTGAAAAGAGCGCAGTAAAGCACAGAGTACTGGAGAAATCTAACATTTAAGGCAGAAACACATACAGAAGAGTCGGTGAAAAAAACCTAAGAAGGAATGACCTCTCTAGGAAAAAAAAAGAATCAAGAAAGACTACCACAGTAACTGGTGACAAAGAAATTGGGGCAGGACAAAGAGGAAAAATGGGAAAGAGAGAATTACTAAAATAAGAATATAGATAATAGTGCCAAAAAACGAGCAATGGGAGATCTGGCCAAGATGGAGGCATAGGTAGAAACCCTTCACTTCCTCACACAACCAAAAGGAGGATAACAACCAATCCAAAATCAGTAAATAACCAAAAGCACCAGAAAATCAAACTGCGTGGAACTCTGACACCCAAGGAATTAAACTGTCAACAGACCAACCACACAGGTAAGACAGGCCAGATAGAGAGAACCCACAACAAGGCAACAGACTAGACTGCATTGTGAAGTGGGCACTGAGAGAACTCTGTAAGGTGGTGGAGCATGCGGGCAGGGCTGGCTGAATGGGAAACTGAAACTCAGAGCAGACTGTGGACTACACTGGGGGTTGCCACGGTAGGAGAAACTCCCTGTCTCACACAAGAGTTTGTTGGAAAGCAGGCTAGAGCAGAGCAAACGAGCTGAGTTGTTTCCTCTCTGGCCCCTCCCCCACAGTCAGCGCCACAGCCCAGCAAGGAGGGTTGCCCTGCCCGGGTGAATACCTAAGGCCCCGCCCCCTTACAACTTAACAGGTGCGTGGAGACAAAGAAATATGGCGCAAATGAAAGAACAAATCAAAACTCCAGAAAGAGCACTAAAGGATGAGGAGACAGCCAACCCATCTGGTGGAGAGTTCAAAGCCCTGGTAATCAAAATGCTCACAGAACTAATTAAGCTTGATTGAAAAATGAAAGAACAAATGAAGGATACGCAACGTGAAATAAAGCGTAATATTCAGGGAACTAACAGTGACAGGAAGGAAACCAGGACTCAAATCGATGGTTTGGAATAAAAGGAAGAAATAAACAGCCAACCAGAACAGAATGAAGAAATAAGAATCCAAAAAAAATAGAGGCTTAGAAACCTTTAAACGTTCCAATATCTGAATTATAGGGGTGCCAGAAGGAGAAGAACAAGAACAAGAAATTGAAAACTTTATTTGAACCAATAATGAAGGAAAATTTCCCCAATCTGGCAAAGGAAATAGACTTCCAGGAAGTCCAGGAAGCCCAGAGATTCCCAAAGAATTTGGATCAAAGGAGGAACACACCAAGGCACATGTACAACCCACGGACATGAACTGAGGGGGGGAATGCTGGAGGGGTGGGGGGTGCAGGGCAGAGGAGGGTAAAGGGGGAAAATTGGGAAAACTGTAATAACATAATCAATAAAATATACTTTAAAAAAACAATAAGCAATTGTCAAATTTGTCAAGGACAGCAGGCAGGCTCTGACAACATGGAGGACAATGCTGGCCCCAACAAGGACAATTTCAGTAAAGTGACAGGCTGGTAGAGATGCAAGTGAGACAACAGTAGGTTGCAGTGATCAGTAAATGAATAAATGGTAAACAAGTAAATGTAGCCAATGTTGACTATTCATAGCTCAGCTACCAAAACAAAACAAAAGGATATAAAATCATCTTCAAAAGTGGAGATGGACTTAAGAGAAAGCTTTGTCGAGAAAAGTTTTTAATTTGAAAAGAAACCTTTGTCTTCCCCAATCCAGACATACATGAATAGAGAAAATAACTCATATCTTTCTCTTAGAAATAACTGTACAAAATAAAGTTATGGTGTACTCATACTCAATATTTTCTTATATACACAGAAATACTCAAATATTACCATGCATAAATACTGGCTGACATGTAGATTTTTTCAAATCCTCTGCTGGAATAAACCCTGATACAACTGAACAAGCTGTATTCTCTAATACTAAGAGCCCAATATTAAATATGTAATTTTTATTACATTGTTTATCAATTCATACTAACAAAGACATTTATCACACTACTAAAAGGCAACTTACCTCAGGCTCTAGTTTGAAATTCAGCCACTCATCAAGTTTCAAAGATGCCAAATTAGCAGTAGTTCTATCTTCCATTTCACTATCACTACTGTCAATAGGAATACCATCTGCTGTTCAAAAAATACAGAAAAGAAAAAAATTTCAGTTTTACCATCTTATACGATAGCAAAAAAGAGTAAGTAAATATAGAGACACTCCATATTTACATAAATCCTCCTGATATACTAACAATTTGTGCAGAGAGTTCTCTAAATCCCACAGGCCACAAATTAAATCTCAATATTTAAAAAAAAGAGAAAAAAAAAGAATTGTACAGACTACAATCTTTAATCACAATGCAACAGAAAAAACAAAGAATTTAAAAATCAATACAATATTTAAATAATAACTAGAGAAAGAAAAAAACTAAGAACAGAAAGAAAGGGATAAAAACACTAAAAATAGTAAGCCAAAAATGATATATTAGGTAAGCCAAATGTTATTAGTAATTAAAACTATAATCTAGTTCTTTGAAAACCTAATGAACAAACTTCTGATAAACTTAATAAAAGGAGAAAAGAAGAGTTTTTACTGTTCCAGCCAAGATGGAGGTGTAGGTAATACACTGTTTCCTCGCACAACCAAAAGAAGGATAACAACAAATTTAAAATAAAGAAACAACCAGAACTGCCAGAAAACCTGATTGTATGGAAGTCTGACAACCAAGGAGTTAAAGAAGACACATTCAACCAGACTGGTAAGAGGGTGGAGAAGGGTAGCAGGGCAGAGGGGATGCAGGGCAAGGCAGCACCTGGCATTCAGGGCGGTACCATACTTGCCTGTGGATAAACTAGAACAACTAGGGAGCTAGACAGACCATGCAACTCAGGGTTCCAGCATCAGGAAAACAGAGCATCAAAACCTCTGTAAAAATTTGTGGGGGTTGTGGTGCAGGAGAAACTGCCAGTCTCCCAGGAGAGTCCATTGGATGTGTAGTCCACTGGGTCCTAGAACATACATAAGCCCGTCCACCCAGTAATCAGCAGGGCAGCACCTGAAAGTATGCAACTTCAAACATTCCAACATCTGAATCATAGAGGTGCCAGAAGGAAAAGAATAAGAGCAAGAAGTTAAAAACTTACTTGAAAAAATAATGAAGGGGAACTCCCCTAATCTGGTGAAGGAAATAGACATACAAACCCAGGAAGCACAGAGAGTTCTAAACAAGTTGGACCCAACAAGGAACACACCCAGATACATCATAGTTACATTGCCAAAGATTAAAGATAAGGAAGAATCTTAAAAGCAGCAAGAGGAAAGGAGATAGTTACCCACAAGGGAGTGCTCATATGACTATCAGCTGATATCTCAAAAGAAACCTTGTAGGCAAGAAAGGGCTGGAAAGAAGTTTTCAAAGTCATGAAAGGCAAGGACCTACATCCAACATTACTCTATCTAGCAAAGCTTTCATTTAAAATGGAAGGGAAGTAAAGTGCTTCTCAGATAAGGTCAAGTTAAAGGAGTTAATCATCACCAAGCTCTTATTATATGAAATGTTAAAAGGACATATCTAAGGAAAAAAAGATCAAAACTATGAACATTAAAATGACAACAAACTCACAACTATCAACAAGTGAACCTAAAAAAACAAAGTACACAACTAGAACAGGAAGAGATTCACAGAAATGGAGATCACATGGAGGGTTATCAGCAAAGAGGGTGATGGGGGAGAATGGGGAAAAGGTTCAGGGAATAAGAAGCATATTTGGTAGGTACAAAATAGCAAGAGGTTAAGAATAGTATAGGAAATGGAGAAGCCAGTGAACCTGTATGTACAACCCACAGACATGAACTAAGGCGGGGAATGCTGGATGGAACGAGGATACCAGGTAGAAGGGGATAAAAGAAAGGAAAAAAAAAACAGGACAACTATAACAGTATAATCAATAAAATATACTATAAAAATTTGCATAGAACCATAAAGATAGGAGAAACCCAAAGGAAAAAAGATGTTTTTAAAAAGTCTTTTGATCCATATTCTTAATTAAATTGTATCTCACTCAAAACAAGGAGGGAAAAAGTACACATCTGACTATGAAATCAGAACTGAGAATAAGATTATGAAAATGAATACAAAATATGTTAAGCTAAAAAGAAATAGTATGCATAATAACAGAATAAGAAACTTGAAACCTTCAAAGAAATTTATTGTTTTCTACAAAACAAACAGAAAGAATAAGTAATTAATAAAACTGAGAGGATAAGAAATAGAAAAACTCAGGCTATTTAAGAAAGGAATTCAAGATGTCCTTAAAGAACAACAACAAAGAAATCCAGAACATAAAGTACGTCAAACTTTTCAGAAATCATATAATGGCCAGTTCCTCTAATACAGAAAATCTAAACCTAACTCTAAAACCTGATACTTAACCATTCAGATGCACTCACCACATAAACCCTATAGAGCAGCCTCACTAATGAACATAAATATATTTATTTTAATAAACACTAGAAAAATATTTAGCATTGCAATAAATTATTCTTAGTCCAAGAAAGGTTTATCCTTGAAACAAAATGTTATTTCCATAAATAAAACATCAACAAGCTAAACAAATTCTGGTTATATGAACCAATGCTCAAAAACTATTTAATAAATTCAACACTTTTAAAAAACATTAAAAACAAAACATTTCTTTCTTAATAAATAATTAAAATAAAAATTAACATTATAATCAGTGGTATGAGTTTAGAATTTAAACCTTTAAAATTCAGAAAAACAAAGTAGACCATTAACATAGTTTTCCAAAATCATAAAAGAAAAGAAAAAATAAACTTTGGTAACAAATTTAAAAAAAACAGTTGTCCTGTTTTTTTCTCTCCCTTTTATCCCCCTCTACCCGGTATTCTCATTCCATCCAGCATTCCCCCCCGTAGTTAATGTCTGTGGGTTGTACATACAGGTTCACTGGCTTCTCCATTTCCTATACTATTCTTAACCTCTTCCTGTCTATTATGTACCTACCAATTATGCCACTGAAGATGACATAATTTTAAGAAATAGAGAATCAAAATGATTAGTAAGAGCTTAGTAAAGCAACAGAGTAAAAATATTGTCTGTTCTTAATAAGAACATAGTGTTCTTATTAAGCAAGAGCAGCAGGAAAATAAGAGAACCTATTCAATGTAGTAATTCAAAAACAGCAACAAAACATCTTAAGAATCATACCCAAACTTTATAAAGTTACCCCCAAAATATTGCTAAATTTAATAAAAGGTTTGGCTAAAACAGAAGGAATATACTAAATTTGTTGGAAGCAAAAACTAAATTAAAATCACAAAAGAACTGCTGGGTGCAAAAAAAGGTTACAAGAAGATGACTACTAAATATTCATAAAAATAAGTGAGATTATCAAAGAATAGCTTAATAATAGAAAAGTAGCAGAGTTACAAGTAGACCCTCTGCTATCAGATATTACAGCTTACTAAGGAACAAAAATATTAAATGTTACTATATAAAGGCAGAAATTTAAAGGAATACAGTATACAAAAAGTTTAAAATGCCAAATGTAATATGAAATTAATGTCAACTTTTAAAAAAGGATATATAAGGATTATTTAATAAATGGTGCAGATGAGAGGAACACCCTTGTAAAGTATTAGATCTACACTTTAAACCACAGTTAATGCAGAATGGTTGAAAAAATTAACTATCTAAAAAATCAAATTATAGAAAAAGAAAAAAACAGAATACTTATCAGATCCATGGAAGAATGAAAGTGTCTCAGCTTTGAAATGAGAAGTATAAACAAAAATTATTCAATCTGAATATATACTAGTCAAAACACAGAACTCAAATTATGTAAAACTCTCCAAAATTTATGATATGATAGAAAAAAGGGCACTAGATTTAAAGCCATCATAAAACTATAGTTCAAATAAAGAAAAACATCACTACTCAAAAAATAAGTAGGCAAAAAGGTTAAATAAACAACTCAATTAAAGGGAAATATAAACAAATGCATGGAGAATTATTTCTTTTCGAAAGAAATAAAATTAAAAGTGTAAATGAAAGAAACCTTTTTTACAGTATATTATTTTAACGTATTTTGCTAAAATAGCAAATTTACATATAAAACTACTACCTAATGATGGTGTAATTACAATGAAATTCACTTTTGATGGCCCTAATATGGCTGTGTATGAGGGAAGAATCATAAATAATATTTTTTTCTACTTCAAGGAATTTTATCCCAAGAAAAATATTTAATGAAAACAAAAGAGTACATAGATAGATAAAGACATCAATGTGCAATACCAGTGCCCTCACCTTATCCATTTCCTCATGAGTTACTTACCATACACTGTTTTTATCTTTCTATAAAAACCTAACCCTCTATGGGCCCCATCACTCCAGTGAAACAGCTCTTGTGAAGGTCATCAATGACCACCATACTGCCGAATACAACAATTTTCAGTACATGTCTTTTTCAATCTCGAAAAGTAAAATTCAGAAGAGCTGACCATTCTTTTCTTGAAACATATTTATCTTCAACATCTGGTCACTCCTTCTTCCTCTATTCAAATTCTAAATATTAGAATTTCTCTGAATTTTGTCAATAATCCTCTTCTCTATTTACACATTCCTTTAGGCCATCCAGTCTTCTGTCTTTAATATCATCTACAAGCTGGTCACTTTCCTAAGCTCCAGATACATAAATCCAAATGTCTCCAGAAAAAAAAAAGTTCTTATTTAGGATGTTGCAGCCATCTCAAACTTCACATGTCTGAAATAGAACTCAACTTTTCCTCTACACAACCTGATCTCCCAGTTTCTCAATCTCAAAAGAGTGGCACTGGTTATTCAATAAGCTACCACAGCCAAAACATAAGATTTAATGACTCCACCCTTTCACTCATCACCCACATTCAACCTAGCAGTTACTGGTACTATTTCCAAAATAATTTTGAATCTACTTCTCTTTATATCAGCTTCCGCTGCTATAGTTCTGAGCCATCATGAAGACCACTGCAAAAACTCTTACCTGCCTTCTCCCTTCCATTCTCATTGCTTCAGCAATCTATTCTCACAGCCAAAATGGTCTTTTTGAACACAAATCATATCACATCACTCCCTTACTTAAAACCCTCTAATGTCTTCCCTTGTATTTACCATGACTTATAAGTCCATGCCTTTCATTCAACATTATCCCACCCATTCTCTCTTTGATCACTATGTTTCCAATCACATAAGCTTTTTATCAATTTCTAGATCATAACCTAATGCAGAATCTTGGTCCTTGGCAGATTATTTATATATCTTCACATGGCTGGCTTCTTCTGATACTTTAGGACTCAGCTTAATCACATCTCCTCAGAGAAATCTGTCTATAGTTTCTTTCTAAAGTCAGTTACCCTTAAGGCGGCCCTATTTATTTCTTTCATAGTGCTAAACAAATTACTTTTTTTGTTGTTGTCTCTACCATCTACAACCATGTAAACTCCTAAGGACAGAAACACCTTGTCTATCTTGTTTTCTGTTATACCCTCAATACTTAGCACAATACCTGACATACAATAGCTGCCCAATAAATATTTGCAAAATCACCAAATAGCAAAAAATTAGAAACAATCAAGATGTCCAAATGTAAAGAAACACATTTAAATGCATTATGCTGTTTAGTGTGATAGAATATTTTGCAGCCATAAATACAAAATATTTTAAATGTTTTTTTATATTCTACACAATGAAAATAGCAGAATATAAAATAATAGTATGGGTAAAATAATTTAAAATATCTATATAGAGAAAGAATACATAATATTGCAAAATATTTACATTACTGTGTAATAAGGTTATGAGTAATTATTATTACTTTTAAATAGACACCTTTATTTATGTTAAACTATCATTTAAATTCAGTGAAAGAGAAAAACAAACTTTCTATGAGAAAATCAAACTTCCTAAGGTTAAAAAAATGCACAAATCAAGTTATCTTAAAAATTAATTTCAAGAGCAATAAGCGTTAGCATTTTTTAATTAGTCCTAACATTTGGTTGGCCAAAAAGTACTTGTGTTTTTTACCATAAGATGGCTCTAGTAGCACTGAGTTATCTTTAATGTCATGTGAAACAATTTTGTTAAGATTGTATTGTGACAGCAGTCATATCAGCAAACACTTAAAAAACTTATCAAAATTGGTGAATTTTTGTGTAGTCATTTTAATATTGATGATTGGAGATATTACATGACATTTTTGTCATATTATGCTTTATTATTTCAAGAAAGGTAACAACACAACTGAAACACAAAAAAAGATTTGTGCAGTGTATGGAGGAGATTTGTACTGTGCCTGATCAAATGTATGAAAAGTAGTTTGTGAAGTTACATGCTGAAGATTTCTTGCTGGACAATGCTCCATGGTTGGGCAGACCACTTGAAGTTGATATTAGTCAACTCAAGACATTAACTGAGAACAATCAACATTATACCATGTGGGAGACAGTCAACATAAAATATCTAAATCAATAAAGTTATTGGTGAAAATGAAAAATGTGTCTTTTATTTTACAGAAAAGAACATAAAGATTTTTTGGCCAACCTGATACATCAAAAGGGAGTTACTACTACATAAGTTTTTGTAATTTCAAAATTTGTTTGGTTTAGTAAAAAGAAAAATAGTATCACTTCAAATACAGGTTTATTTCAATCTTCATAACACATTTACCTCGAAAAGATGAAGATTCCTGAAGAGCATTACTTGCTAACCTGGCTGGACCACAGAATACCAATACTGTGACAGGTGTCACTACTGAACAGCATCTGATGTTAGCTATTCTATGAGCTCTGGTCATTTCATCATAAATAAGCCAATCTGTGGGCAGTGCCTGAATTGCTGCAGCTTGACCATTGGCTGGAGGAATCTATGAGGGAAATAAATTGTAAAATATTGTTAACTGTGTTTATCACCTAATTTACTGGCAACACTTTTAAAATGTAAAAAGTCCCTGAATGAAATAGATAATATATATACCCAAGCAAAAATTAAAGCAGGTCATTCATTACTCATGTAGTTTGCAAAAAAAGTCATTATTACTTAATACATTAACTCTTCCAGTTCTAAGATTCAATCAAAATTTCATTCCAATGCTGATTTATACATATATAACTAATTAATTTCTTAAAGCAGGTCAGTATTTGGAACATTTTTTCATTGATTTTTAACCATCTAAATTAGATTAGCTTCACCTCAAGGCCTAAGAGTATTAAGAATATTTTACCTTTTTATATTGAGGCTGACTGAGAACTGACGTGGGATGAAACCGTACTTTTTTCTCCTTTGGCCCTGTCAACACTAAATTCTCTCTGTCCACATGGACTAAATTAGGATACATGCCTGCCACCAATGCAGCTTTAACAACAGCCCAGTTCTCAGAATTTGTGTTAACATCTCGAATGTCACCACCACCTCGTGCTCTAACAAAACCTAGAAACAGGAAAAAAAAACCACACACACTTTTCCTATTGTTCAAATATACTTTTAAACTTGTGTGTTTCTTAATAAAAAGTTGTATAAGCCATGTAAGTTTAATGATATTCAAATTCCACAATAAATAATAAAATCTAGTTTAAAATTAGAATCATTGTTCTAAGTAAATTTAGGTTTGCTCAGGCTAAAGAAAGTAGAAGATTCACTGGGGACTTAGGAACTTTTTTTAAAATTACACATTCTTGCAATAAAGTTCTTCATAAGCTGCTACCTGAGACACAATGAAGTTATAGCTGAAAACCTAAACCATTCTTCTGAAAGGTATTATAAACATTTTGGTTATGACAGGCCCTGGAGGTAAAGTCATGTAAATACAGAGTATTCTTGCTTAAATTTCAAAAATCCTTTGTATTTCCCCCTATTTGAAACAATTCTAAATCCACTGGTTCACTCCCTGTATTACTTTGGCACTTCAGTTAATCTGTAAATTCAGGTTCTGGCACTTTTCTTCTGCCAAATTCTTCAATGTACTATGCTACCCAAAACTAAATGAGCAATTCTAAAATAAAGTAGTAGCACTGGCATACTCTTTAAAAAAATCAAAATTCAAGTGATTATTTAATGTTTTATGTTCCAAAAATATGAAGGCCAGTATTCATATCAATCTACTTACATTTTTCTAATTTCTATTTCATAGAGCTAAATATTTTATTTCATAGTGATAATATATAAATGTAATATTTAAATGAATCTCCACCAACAAATAAATACCTTGTAAATTGTACACAGCCAACAGTATTGAAAGGTATTCATACATTTCTCAACTACAACTTTTGCAATACCATTTTTTTTCAACAAACAAAAGTTAAGGTCACAAAGAAGTCTACAAAGCAGTTCATGAATATAAGATATACAACAATGTGATAATGTCATAAAAAAATAGAAGATGGTATCAGTTAACACTAGAAATACTGTGAGGTATGGGCAAGGTACTCTCAGTGGTTTAAATAGGTTCTTTGGGGGAAATTTTTACCTGATGCTCTAAGTTGACCAAGCAATTGAGTCCGCATGCCTATTATTATTTCCATGGTAGCTTGTGAAAGAAAATTCTTTTCACAAAAGGCTCTCTCCCACCCATCACTCCGTGCTTTCTGCCATGCCTATAAAAATATAATTATATAACAAGATATATTTACCAATCACTTCTTAGTTAAGCAGCAGTAACTGAAAACTATTACATTAACCACTCAAGGTCAATTCTTCTGATTATTTTAATAAAACATAAGACTTTATTAAGAAAAAAACACAACTTGTAGATACAGAGAACATACACAGCTACCAGCTGTGGGGGAGTTGGTAAAATGTATGAAGGTGGTCAATGACACAAACTTCCAGTTATAAATTAAAGTTGTTGGGATATAATATACTGCATGGTGAATATAAGGTCTGTCCAGAAAGTATCTAGCCATGTACTATGAAAAACTGACATTTACTGAAAAAGATACAAGAAACATTGTACAGAGGACAATGACATCTCAGTCCCCTTCAAAGTAGGCACCTTGGGACCTCACACAGTTCTCCCAATCCCCATCAGCTGCCCCATCATATTTTCCTGAATCTCACTGATGCTCTGAAATCTCTTCCCTTTCAAAAGACTTGAGTTCTGGGAAAACCCAGAAGTTGCAGGGCACCAAATCTGGGCTGTAGAAGGACTGAGTCACCTGAATGATTTGATGTTTCACCAAAAAACTCTGCACGAGACATGAGTGGGCACATTGTCAATATGAAGGTGCCAATTACCAGCAGCCCATAGCTACAGCCTTCTGAATCATCCGAATAGTTTCCAGAGAGCAAAGTTCAAGCTTAACGAAAAATCTGATGCAGATTTTTCATTCCTCTACTTGCTCGGTCATTTTGAATATGACAGCCACTTGCTCATCTGACAGTGTCTTCTGCCCCCCACTGACTAGCACAGTAAAGTGGTCAGTGTTCACACATGCACATTCCAGCCCACTCTCCTTGGCTGCCAAGTTATCCATGTCACACAAGCTGTTCTTGTTATACTAACAATGGCTAGACTTTTTCCAAACAGACCTTGGTAACGCTGTATTGTATTTATATTTGGAAGTAGGTAAAAAAAGTAGAACTTTTAAAAAATAAACTTATTTTTAGTGAGATATAATTGACATATAACTTTTCAGGTGTACAACATAGTAATTTGACATTTTTCTATATTGTAAAACAATCTTCATAATAAATCTAGTTAACAGACTAGAGAGATCTTAAAAGTTCTCATCACAAGAGGAAAAAAATTATAAGTGATAATGGATGTTAACTAGACTTACTATGGTGATCATCCTGCAATATATACAAATATTATACTACTATGTTATATACCTGAAACTTGTATGTCAATTATATCTCAATTTTTAAAAATAATTTAAAAATTAAATATAAAAAATAAAATCTAAGACTTTGTGAACAAATGAAATTTATCATTAGTTAATTTATACTCAAAAGCTATGAAAGCCATTGAGTCTATAAATCCCAAGGAGAGAACTATGCATCAGGTAACCTAAATTATCAACTATGTAAAAATATTTACCTTTCAGAATACAGCTGCTAATTTTCCTCCACAAGAGTATGGAGGTTTTTCAACTAAGCCCTTATAATACCATTTATATTTAAGAATCCTCTATTCCCCCAAAATAGTATCTATATCAATTCCCTAATCAGTCTGAGAATGGAAAGTGGGATTTCTAGAAACCATCTGTGTATAGTATAAAAGAGCTCCTCTTTGAAAATGAGTTGTTTTGCTTTGTAATACAATTTACTGAAGTATTACCAAAGCAGTAATTTATCTTTCCTCTTTGCTTTTCAAGGAGCTGGGGGAAAAGAAGATAAAAATTCTGTGTATTTCCCATTATTATCACTCAACTGATCTGGTATAATATATGGTACCTGGTAGACTCAGTTAATATGAGTGCATTATCCATAGTTCAATAATGCTCACCAAAAAGCTGGCAATTACTTTTGTAAATTGTATGTATTATTAAAAAATGCTCAGAAAAAAGTATAATACTTCCTGCACAAACAGAAAAATTTTTTTTAATTTACAGGCATACATTCAAGAGAATTTAAGGATAAATAACATGTCTACCTTTTCAAGAAATAACATATTTTTTCTTGCATCCGAATTTCCTAATTATATATAATTTCTCTTCCTCAGAGTCTCACTTTCCTTACCCTTTCTTTCCCATTTAGCACTCAATTTCTCAATGCTATTATTTAACATGTTTTAAGTGATTTGGGGTTTTGCTTTATAAAATTAAGTTCTTTACATAGTGTCTTGACCACACATGAAAAAGATGTACTCTAAAAAAAGCCAGTAAAGATCATTGAAAGCAGTTATCTTCAAGAAAAGTGAAGATAATTTTCTTTCAAGCTTTGTGCTATATACACTTTGAATAACATACAATGGTTATTAACGAAAATTTTAGAGCATTCCTTGCCCAAGATATGATTGAAAGGTAAAGAACTTGAAAATTAAAAATAAATACAAGTGTAAATAAAAATATACATATACCTAAAAGAGAAAATGGAAGAAAAAAAGTAGAGAAGAACAGTGATAATTTCAACGTATTAACAACAGGAAGATTTTTTTTCTGGGGTATTAATAAAATGTGACTTTAAAATCAAACAAAATTAATGTAATCATATCTTTTTTAAATTTGTTACATGTGCCCCAGAAATGTGTTTAACCAGCAATATTTTCAGAAGTAAAATAACAATGAGAGTACCTGGAATGCTCTGAGAAGTGCCATGTGATCACTGAAAGTTCCTGCAGTGAATCGCTTCCTACAAAGCATAGCTGCACGTTTTTGAGAGGCCTGCATTGGCAGGACAAAAGGATCTCGATAGGCTAGTGTGCAGGCAATTGTAAGGATGGGGTCCAGACACTTTAAAACAACAGCACACAGGACCATTTTACCAAGATGTGGTTCTACTGGCAAGTCAGCCAAATGATATCCAAGTTCAGTGAGATCTTCCCATGCATCCATTGCATCTATTGTCTAAATAAAAGGATACAAAATAGAATTTGACTTAACCCAAAACTCTGTTTACTCAAGCAACATACTTAGAAATCTGTAAGAAAGAAATAAAAATGTAATTTTTGTTTTGCTTTCACATCTCACACAAAATATATTTTGCTTGAAATATATAAAAAAGAACTACTATTTTATTATAACTACCACAACAGTATTATTCAAAGTAAACGATTAAGATAATTTTTTAAAGTACAAAATTAGTTAACATATGTACTCATTTAGTTTAAATTTCAAGTAAAATAGTCAGATTAAATAAAACTATTAAGACACCAACCTTGAGCATTTGTACAGCATTTCTTACAATTAAAGCTGGTGGAGGTTCTGGTGCTTTCATTAGGAAATCAGCAATAGGACAATTAACTGGGGCTAACAGCTTGGTATGTAAACAAAGTTCCTGTAAATAAGAATAATGAATAATTTTGAAGTACTAAAATTTATAATTGATTTTTTATTTTTAAAAAAATCATGACTACTCTTCCCAAGCAAAAACTAGTAGAGTCTCTGGCTAAAATGAATGGTAAAGGGAACAACGTCTTTCAATAAAAGGTGGGCTCACATTCTGCCCTAGGTGCCAGAATTGTTATAAACATCCTCCAACAACTCACGTCAACATCACCACTGTCACCACTGGCAATGTCTCCTCACACAGTTTTATATATAACAATAAGAGTTATACTATCCAAAAAATATTTTTCCTTTTATTATATTCTGAAATCTTGTATCCACTCAACAGATATTCAGGTGCTTACTGAGTGCTAGGCACGATGCAGCAAGCTGAAGAAGAGGACAGACTGTACGACAAGCATCTGCCCTCAGGGAGTTTTCATTATGTGTGAAAAACAGAGTACTTATATAATTAACTCCTTAATTACAAATGTGGTAGGTGCTATGAAGGATGTGGGTTGCAAAAGAGGTAAAACAAAAGATTAATCAAGTTCAGGAACATGCATGAGAAGGAAGCCAAGGGAAGCCAAAAACAATTTTTTCTCAGGAAATAAACTAAGATTTAAAGATTGAGTAGAAGTTGGTTACAAAAGGAATAAAAGGGAGAAGTCTAGAGAGAAGGGATAAAAACAAATAAGATGTGCTTAGGAAATTGAATCTACTGGTATGAGTGGAAAGAGGACAAAAGGCAAAAATTAACCAGTTAAAACTAGATACATAAGCAGGAGAGATCATTTAGGTGCTGGTTAAGAATTAAGAGGAACAGCCCTGGCTGGTGTGGCTCAGTGAATTGAGCACCAGCCTATGAACCAAGGGGACATTGGTTTGACTCCCAATGCCTGGGTTGTGGGCCATGTCCCCAGAAGGGGGTACATGAGAGGCATACAGTGATGTTTCCCTTCTTCTTTCTATTTCCCTCCCCCTCTCTCTAAAAAGAAATAAATAAAATCTTATTTAAATAAATATTTATTTTATTTAAAAATATAAAGTCTTAGTGTTTCATTAAAGGTTTGGAAATCTGCATTAGCTCAGCACACCAAAGAATGGAATTAATGTTCTTCTGAAAGTTTTCCCTAGAAACTATCAACACAGTGTCTGGCTGTTCCATGAAGTCAGAAAACCTAAAGGAAAATAATTAAGTCTAGGAAATCTCAGCAAACTTAGTTCCAAATCTACCAAGGTAATTCTCAGCATCTTAAACTGAAATTTTGGTATTATGTTTTGGAGATTAAATAATTTGTTTTCCAATCCACATTAAGAATGTAAAAGATAAACACTACATGTTTGACAGACTCCTAGAATGTTGCATAAAAGAAAAATAATATAAACTGTACCGTAACTTAAATGCTCTCAGGTAATTCTTTAAAACTTTAGAGGTTTATCAATTAAATTTTCTTATATATAAAAAATATCAGTTATATACATAACCATCCTCCATAATATATATTTGATATTTTGTTTTATAAATTATTGAAAAGTCTAATTAGCATAAGTTGAAATGGTCCTTTTTACTCCCTCACCCACAAAAACAGCCTTTTAGAATTAACTAAACTTCTACCTGTAATGGCATTCTCAAAAGTTCTGGAGTCTGAAATTCCAACATATTCTGGAATCGGAGTCTACTGAACAGACGGAAACAAATTCCAGGTCTACATCGCCCTGCCCTTAAAAAGTAAAATACAAAATTACAACTCAATGAAGACTATAATAAGGAAACTGTATAACAAATGCGATTTAGGAGACAGAACAATGAACCATTATCAGGACATCCAAGTTTGAATCCCTATTCTGGTACTTACCCTCTATGAATTCTTTCAGAAGGTACTTCACTTGTCTGGGACCCAAATGTCTCATTTACAAAGTAAGATTCATGAATGATACCTATCCGATATACAGGGGTGGGCAAAAGAAGCTCTGTAGTTGTGACTATGTAAAATACAGTTTATTCACATATTATTATTTATTTAGTATTCTTATTAACCTACCTTTGTCCACCTCTGTACACCTAGGGTATAAGGTAAAAATAAAAAAGAACTGTATATAAAAGTGAGTGAAAAATAAGGTATAAATAAACATATGGTGATTTAAATTTAATCAATTTTACTGAGCTGATGAGAGTTGTACAAATTATGTATTACACAACTCTAAGGCAGTGTCATTTACCCCATCATCATAAAGACTTGTATAATTTTCTGGGTATAAAAATATCTTGAGGAAAAGTAGTCTCTCATTTTCACCCATTGTTTCTTTATCAACTAATGGCAAGGTGGGATATGCTAAATGATGAATACCCAGAAATAATCCCTATCTTCCCAAAGCCCACAGTCTGATTGGCAAACATAATTATAACACAATATGATACAAGTTACAAAACCTAACACTGTTGGACCATTACTTCCTTCATCGCATACTTCCCTCACTATGTACTTATTAGCTTTTCCACCTATACAGGCTTCTCTGAGAGATTTCTCTTTGCACAGACCTTATATGTTGACATTCCTCTGAGCTTGGACTTCAGACCCCTACTCTCTTTACTCTACCCTCTCTCACAAGGTGACCTTAAATATCCTACTGTTTATAATTTCCATCCATCTTCATCTCCTTATGTTAATACTATTTCATAAGCTTCTTAGCTCCAGTTGACTTTCCATAGTCAGTTTAAACTTAACAACACCAAAAGCTAGTTCTCTCCAACATCACCACTCTTCCCATTTTCCTATCAGACAATGGCACCACTAACCACAAAATTTTCTAAAATAGAAATCTGTATGACATCCTTGATTCTACTCAATTCCTTACCCCTGGCCCTTTGACAGATGACCGCCAATATTACTGTTCTTAATATGTCCTGAGTAAATTATCTACTTCTCTTTATTTCTACCACCATTTTAACAATAGGCTACTCTCTCCCTTATTGTAAATGGAATTATTAATGGAGCCTCCCACCATCATTTTTGTCGTTTCCAATTCATTCCTTAGAGAGCTAAAAGAATACTATAATACTGCCATCCTCTGGCTTATTAAGAAAGAGAAGCAGGGAGTGGGGAATGGTGCTTAAGGACCTATCTGCAACTTCTCCTTGCTCATTTTTTACTATGCTCTGCTAAACTAAACTCCATCCAAACAACTTTCTTGCTCACTTTTGCCTTTAGGCAAATGCCTTTCCACAGCACCTCTTTACCAAATTTATCTCAGATTATACCTTAACTCCTCTAAAAACATTATCCAGTTGTAGCAGAGACCACAGAGTATAAAAATTGCTTAATTTATTGGTCTCCAAGATGAAGTGCAACATTTCCCCACCTAAATTTTACCATCAGATTTCTTTAGCATTGTATCCCTAACACTTAAACAGTGAAGGCTGCCAAAAAAAATATATGTTGAAAAATGACAATGATTACTTCTGATTTTTACCCCTAACAATACACTAATAAGAGTATATATGTCGAGCCATACTTTGTCATAAGAGGCCAACTAATACAATAGCCAACAGCAACGCCCTCAAGAGCATTCTAAGAAATTAAAAAGTACAGAAGTAATGTATTCACCATCTTCAGTATATGAGACATTCTTTTAAATATGCTTTCCTGTTAGTTAAAATGCAAAAAAATCAAATAATTACTGAGAAATATACTTTTCAATCTTGACTTTTTAAAAATGAAAATTAACTGTCCTTCCTTCAAGAGCCCCAGAAACCCTCCTTCTCAGAGTTAATAATTTTTTAATGTTTCTCTCAGATTTAATGCATTTGTATCTAAATATATTAAACATATACATATATTTTTAGTACAACAGAATATGAGACATGTTCTTTATCCTATTTTTCACACTTAATATATTCTACAAACTCATTCCATATAAAAAGACATAGATCTATATATTTCCCTTTTAACAGCTACAGTGGTATACCACTGTGTCTATAACAATTTATTTAACCACTTCACTACTGAGTGATACTACAGTGTTCCCAAACTATTGCAAATAATGCCGTGCAAAACATTCTTAAACATACATCTTTGTAAACATGTGCAAGCATACTCAGGATAAATTATGAGAGGGGGAATCCACTATCAAAGGGTAGTCTTAGATAAACAGTTTCAAATTGCCTACTAGAATTCACACCAATTTATACTTTCACACCATCAGCAATACTTTTTGCCAAGTCTGTTGCCCATACTATTAAATGTTTTCATCAACGTCAAATCTGATAAGCAAAAAACAGTACCACATTAATTTGCATTTATTTTGGTGTATGTATGAAGTTAATACAGGGTCCAGCAGAAGTAACACCTGCTAGAGTGTGGTTGGTAGGGTAATAATATGGGTGCAATAATTTATAGTTTTAATCGAACATTTCATCTAAAATGTCACATGGTGTGTTTGAGTGTGATGTTATGTTACAGAATTAAATGCTTATGATTTTATAATAAAAGGGGCGTTATTTGTGCCAGACCCTGTATATTGTTTTTTATTTATTTTTAAGTTTTTTGTACAGTACAAAAATTAGTCCTTCATCCTGTTTTGCAAATGTTTGACATTTTTGCTTTTATTATTTAAGTTTCTTACATCTTATGAGTATAGATTATATTAGGCAAAATTTTAAATTTTAACATAACCTAAATGTGGTATTTTTAAAAGTATAACAGTTTGCTCTCCAAAGTTAATATAAAATGAAGACAAACATGAAAATTTTAACATTTTAAAATTTTATGGAAAATTTTAACATTTTATACCACATACATTAATATGTGGTAAGTATGAAAATGATTCCATCTTACAGGTAATTGATTGAATGTGCATTAAACATACATTACCTGCCTTTTCGTTGTATTGCACTAGCTTTGGAAATCCACACCATTTTTAGCATTGTAACAAAATTCAGGGCATCAAAGGATTTCTGTAATATTTAAATCATCTTCACGTTAAAATATAAAAAGGGTTTTAAGTAGAGTAAAACACTACAATATATTTTAATATGCCAAGTTTAATTCAAAGCTCCTCTAGATTAGATGTTAACTAGAGGTATTAATTATTTGTTAAATCCATATTTCTGACAACAAACAAACATTCTAAGGAAAAAGAATAAAAACTAAACTCAGAAGCACTGAAAAAGTTCCTCACTCTGTGCCCTGCTAAGCTATTTGATTCTCTCTGCTACACTTGGATAAGAGCCGTCAGTTCTCATCAGGCATCAAGAGTGGAAAAAACTGATCTGTTTTCTTCCTGTCATTTTCTATCAGATTTACATCACTGTGGGGAATAGAAATGATAAGGGAAAGACAGTTTTCTAAAGTACTTTCCCTGGAGCCTGATCTGGAGGAATAAGAATAACAATTGTGGAAAAAACCCTATCCCAAAATGAAAAAATTTTAACTGCTTCCATTTTACCTCCTGCTGAGCTACAAATGTAGTCTATCCAGAAAATTACAGCATACTACCTCGAAGAATCTAAAGCAAAAATTTAGTGTAGAAAAATATTTTTAAAGACTGCGCTGCTAGCTAAAATATGTACTTCAATAATTCAGTGACATAATACTTTCCCTTTTAAAACACAGCTCTATAAAACAAATATAAATATGTTCTCATAATAGTTTGATTCTGGAATTTTTAGAAAGGATGCTGCTTATTTGGTTTTTAATGAAATTTTACATTAGTCAACATTACATGTAAAGTATCTTTTGATACCACCATCATATTCCAAACTATAGTTTATTTGATAAATAACACCTAAATAAATTTTAAGATATTCAAAATCTACCTTGCCTTTAGATAATTTTAAGGCAATAAAATCTCTGAATTTTCATTGACTCCCTATTCAGACTTTTATGATAATATTCATAATTACCCTCCTATAAAAAATAAAATCTACCCCAGGTTGGTGTGGCTCAATGCAGTGAGTGCCAGCCTAGGACCCAAAGGGTCGCCAGTTTGATTCCCAGTCAGGACACATGCCTGGGTTGTGGGCCAGGTCCCCAGTAGGGGGCACGTGAGAGGCAACCACACATTGCTGTTTCTTTCTCTCCCTCTCTTTCTTCCTCCCATCCCCTTTTTCTAAAAATAAATAAATAAATAATCTTTAAAATATATATACACATACATATATATATATTCCTCCTTGACAATATCCAACTATAATGTCCAAAATGTCCAAATTTTATAATAAAATTTTATTTTCTGTAAGATATCCCTAAAAGCTACATTAAAAACATTATAAAATAAATTTTTCACATTAAAAATAATTATACATATCCACTAGAACAGACACAATTTGTCTTCCACAACATGGACAGTATTCCTTTCCTTGGAAAATCATCTACCTTTATCATGTTCAATTCTTTCAGGGAAAGGTTAAGAATATTGAGAGTTGCTAGGCATTCCAATACTAAAAGGCAATAAATGCTGCCTTTTATTAGAATGGAGGCTGGTACTAAATATTTTAGCCTTTGCAGAGGGTCTGTGTTGCAACTACTCAAATCTGCCGTTGCAATATAAAAGCATCCATAGACAATAGGCCAAAGAATAAACATGGCAGTGTTCCAGTAAAATGTATTTTTATAAAAGCAGGTGATGGGCCCATGGTCTTGTTTGCTTTCTTTCGGCATGTTTCTCTTGCACTAAGTGTCTTTTGAATACCTACAACATGTGGAGCCCTGAAGATATAACAATAAATATGAAGGTCACGGGCTATTCCCACATGTAGAATGAAAACATATAAAACATGTGATCAAAGGCCCACATTTTGACAAAATTTGCACCATAACTAGGCAAACCTTTCACTTTCTTCATAGTATTTTATAAGCAAAAGCTTATTTTTATATAATTTGTTAAAATAACAAGAGAGATCGTATATCCTGATTTTTTTAAGATAGAATATTCACTTTTGTGATTAAAACTTACTACATTAAATTTATTTAGAACCAGAAGTTTTCCCATTAAAGTAAATCAGAAATACAACTTATCCATACATACCTCTTTAACCTTACCAGAATCAATAACAAAGACAACATCATTGACTGTGATGCTGGTTTCAGCAATATTGGTGGAAAGAATCTGCAATGGCATGTTATGTTATAGTTAATAGGAAAACAGAACCAATGACTACTAAAATAGAGAAACGAATATTTTACGAAGCTTACTATTTTTCGAACACCTGCAGGTGGGTTTTTTAATACTTTCTTTTGATCAGATGTTTGCATATTTGAATGAAGCATAAAGACTTGATATCTGTTGACAATTGAAAGAGAAAATATACTATAGTACCTATCTTTTATTTAAAGCAAAAAACATAATGCTTTAACTTTTACCTGTGTATACTGTCAGCAAACCGCTTGTCATCAAATAAGATGCGATCCCTCAATCCCACAATTTCATCATATCCAGGGAGGAAAATTAATATTGCACCTTGAAGAAAAATGATTTAATATTAAATTTCATCGTAAAACCAGAACCAATCAAAAGAATTAGCTAAAATAAACTATATCACATGTTTTCAAATGCTGATAAACTGTAATACTTATGACAAAATATTATGCATTATTATCAAGGGAATGAATAAAAATTTATACACACAGAATAGTAACTTTTAAATCAAACTGTACATTTTTGTTCCAGTTGCTTTAGACAATACTTATTTACCAGCATCACAATTATGGCAGATATTGTATAGAAGATGCATGATCAAATCCAAGTCTACTTTTTCATCATCAAAACTATGGTGATAAGCTTTCAGGAGCTCTCTATCTTCTGCACTAAGGTCACTTCCACTTTTTTGAACCAGAGAACTTTCATCTAGATTTCCAAATTCCAATGAAGCACTAAAAAAAAAAAGAAAACAAAAATAAAAATAAAAAACCAAGTCAATTTTTATTTTAAAAAAGTAAAAGTCATCTTTTAAGGCCAATGTTCTCCATTATGCCATTATGTCCTTCAAATTTTCAATATACATTAAGGAGGGTAAGTGATATTAATGTCCTAGCTATAATTCATGTTTTGGCTTAAAGTACATCATTCAAAGTAAAATCTGGCAATAATTGCTTTTTATTTTTTTTAATTTTATTTATTTATTTTTAGACAGAGGGGAAGGGAAGGAGAATGAGAAAGAGAGAAACATCAATGTGTGGTTGACTCTCATGTGGCCCCCACTGGGATCTGGCCTGCAACCCAGGCATGTGCCCTGACTGGGAATCGAACCAGCAACTCTTTGTTTTGCAGCCCACACTCAATCCACTGAGCTACACAAGCGAGGCCAGTAACTGCTTTTTAGAAAACACAATCTGAAGACATTGGTCCAAAGAAAATATATGAGTAGTCAAAAACAGAAAAAATATTATTAGTCATTACATATGTAACTATTAAAACAATGAGATAACACGTCACACTCACTAGGATGACTATAATCGAGAAGACATAATGCTGGAGAAAGTTATGTAGAAATTGGAGCCACCCCCTCATACATCACTGGTAGGAATGTAAAATACAGTAGCTACTTTGGAAAACAATGTGACAGTCCTCAAAATGTTAAACATAGTGTTAGCATATGCCATAGCAATTTGTTAGGTATATATGCAAAAGAAATAAAAATATGTCCATGTAAAGATCTGTATACAAATGTTCACACCAGTATTACTCATAACAGCCAAAAAGTGGAAAAAACCAAAATGTTCATCAACTGACGAACGGATAAACAAACTATGTCTGTCCCTAGAAAGGAATATTAGTCAGAAAAAGGATGTTGCAACATGGATAAATAAGCCTTGAAAATATTATGCTGGACAAAAGAAGCTAATCGCAAAAGACCACCAATCAGATTATATGATTCCAATTATATGAAATGTCCAGAATAGACAAATCAGTAAAAGCAGGAAGTGGATTAATGGCTGCCTAGGACTGGAAGAGTTGGGGGAAATGAAGAGTGTGTACTAATTACTATAGGTTTCCTCTTGGGGTGATGAATATGTACTCAAAATCAATTGGGTAATGATCACGTAATACTGTAAACATACTAAAAATCATTAATTACACACTTAAATGGGTGAATTAAATGGTTTGTGAATTTTACCTCAATAAAAATTTTAAAACCAAACTTCTGGTCACCATTTATATTTTCTTATTGGGCTGTTTGTCATTCTTCACTATGATAAACAACACTCTGAAGAAAAGTCCACATTTAAAAAAAATTCTGTAGGTACCAAGTTAACAAGACTCTTAATTTTATAATTCTATACTAAAAGTAGGTTAATTATGCTATTTTCCAAAAGCCAGAATCAACACAGATTACTGAAATAAATGCCTTGCTTTTTCATCCGGTATGTAAAAATATACACTACTTTCATTGCTAGTAATTATCAATAACATTTCTAGGAAGTTCATATAGTGCAATCCCTCTGAAAGAGTTTAGCAGGAAGGTAAACACAAATAAGACTACTTTAAATAGGGAAAATATTAAACTTATACAACTTTATGATTTCAGTATTTAAATTTTAAGATGCACTTTAAAACATTCTGAGTTATTTCTTCTTACTCTTTAACAGGTAAATGAAGATGATATATTCTTTATTTTAAGCTATAAACTTTAGATATCAATTATCAATTATCCAGCAAACATAATAAATTTAATTTGAAATATCTGAAATTTATAATTGATAATGCCTTGATCTGAGAAATAAAAAGAAAGTCCAGTTAACCAGGATAATTAAAATATTACCCAGTAAATAACTTTACTTGGTAATCTGGAGTGTCTAGTGAACTATACATATATGGTCCCAAACATTCCAACTGGTAGCACTAAAAGGATTCAGTTCTGAGTGCTATTATTGAAATGACGACAAGAACCACCAGACCAGAATTAGCACTTGGATTTGCCAAGTTGCTCTGTCAGTTTACACTGACATTTTTATATTCCTTCCTCATCATTTTAGTGAGGTTTTGGGAAAATGCAGAGATAAATACAAGTGTTTGTAGCTACCGTATTTAACTGGAAATTCCCCTTCTGCTATTTCAAAATAAAATTATAAATAAAATAAATATTATAACACAATAGATCTTATTAATAACCACCTAGAAAAAATCAGAAAAATTCCTTAGAATTACAAAACAAAATCTGGATAAGAGCCTGTAAATTGGTCACTATCTATAATTTACATGGCTAAGCTTTTCTAAAGAGGAGTTCAGATTTATTAAACACAGTATAAAGTTTTACCTGTAAGATTCTAAAAGATCCACAACTTCACTCTGCCCAAAGTGTTTAGCCCAATCTAAAGCCATCCTGCCAAAATTCAAAGATATCAAATTAAGACAGAGAAATAATGTTCTCAAGATTATAAAACTGGTAATCACTCAAAATTATTCATTCACCCATTAGAGATGTACCAACAATTATAACACAATAGCTTTTAATATAAATGAGAAATCAATAAAGATATATGTAGCTCTACAAAGATACACAAAGAGTAGGTGCAGTTTAAAATTACCAGCCATTTGATGCTTTGCAATGGACATTGGCTCCCATACTAATTAACTGCTCTACTTGGCTTGAAAAGCCACGTCCTGCAGCAACCATCAGAGCCGTTGCACTGGTTTCACTATGTCTGTAATCCACTAAAATAAGGAAAAGACAGATATGTGTGAAATTTCCAAATTCTTTTAAATCATTTTAACTTATTTTAAATTTAAAAGAAAGAACTGAGTACCAGGAGAATTAACCTGGGTTCCTTCACCTATCCACATGGTAATTCATGTTATCTCAAGGAGATGTGTTACTGATATAAATAGGATGGAATAGGGACTATCAGCTGGAAGGTCAGAGAAGAAAAGATGGTTGTTAAGCTATCTAAAGCTCACCAAGACAATGCACACAGAAAAGAAGAGCTACTAACGTACTGAACCCTTAATCTTCCTAAATCTAGATATTGCCCTGATCATCAAAGGACATGAGAGAATTTTTTTAAAAATCAAAAAGTTAATTTTCATCAGCAGCAGGTAATGAATGATTAAAAGTACAAATACAAAGTTTAGGGCCATTTTTTTGTTGTTCTTTTGTTTTGCTTTTATTCTCCCATGATTCCAGGCTATTATTTTCAACGATTAGTCATGAAAATATTGAAAGTTTACTTTTCATAAAATCCCTCCATGAGAAAAATAATTCAAGTTCTACTGAATTTAAGTTCCTAGAATATACTTCTCAAGTAGTGTATTATATTATTATTGCTTAGCACTAATTTGCTTAAATTACAGACTTAGTAATTTCAGAAAGAAATCACCACTAGAAAAAACCTCTGTAGTAAAATTTAAGATAATTACAAAAGGAAAATTTTAATTTTCCATATTTACCCAATTATCCTTATCATATAAAACTGCTTTAAAACATGGTATCCAATACTACTATAAATCAATAGTCCCTAAGGTGGGGGAGAGACTTATAAGAGATTTATCTCAGGCATTTTACTTCTGAAAGCACAGACAGCTATGCCTTACTCCTACATTCAAGTTCCATGGGTCTGGGACAGCCAGGTACATGTACTTTTAAAGAGGTCTGCAAAGATTATGTTCTGTATTCACAATATGAGAATTATTGCTTCAACTAAATATTCAATTAGTAGCCTTGGAGAACCAAAATGTGTATATTTTGAGCAGAGCAGTATGAATAAGTATGGGTGTTTAAAAATATACAAAAATTCCTTAATACTCCTCCCTTTGAGAGACAGAGCCTAATTCCCTTCTCATAGAGTGTGGGCTGTACTAAGTAACTCTAATGAATAAAAAGAAGTGATGGCGTGCAACTTTGAAGACTAAGTCAAAAAAGGTATGTACATCTTCTCACTTGCTTTTTCTCCCTTCTCTTTTAAATCACTCACTGGGAGAAGTCAGCTGCCATATCCTGGGAAGCCCAAGACAGCCCTATGGAGAGCTCCAAATGGCAAGGAGCTGCAGCCTTCTACCAAGAGCCGAGACGAACTGAGGCCTCTTGCCAACAGCCATGTGAATGAGCCTTCTTGGAAGCAAATCCTCCAGCTCCAGTAACCCTTCAGATGACCACATGCCCTGACATCAGTTAAACACTATTTCATGAATGACTAGAAGCCAGACCATCCCCAGATTCTTGACTCTAAGAAACTCTGTGAGATCAATGTTTTAGGTTGCTATGTGGGGGAATCATTTGTTATGCAGCAACAGATGACTAGTAGAGTGAGCATGACAGAGAAAGCCTGGTCTTACTAAACCAGAAAATTACTAGCTGCTTCCACAGGATCACATGGGGAAACTGATGGCATTAAAATGAAACCTATGAAGCCCAAGGTGTCCTGGATCACAGGAAGTTTTTTCAAATCTGGTACCAAGTAAAAGTTGCGATTTTAGAAGAGAAATAAAAAGATAGGATGGACCTGGCTGGTGTAGCTCAGTGGATTGAGTGCGGGCCTGGGAACCAAGCAACTACGGTCCAATTCCCAGTCAGGGCACATTCATGGTGGAGGCCAGTTCCAGCAGGGGACTCACGAGAGGCAACCATACATTGATATTTCTCTCCCTCTCTCCTTCCCTTCCCCTCTAAAGATAAATAAATAAAATATTTTTAAAAAAAGATAGGATGGGAAGTGAATAACTGTTTAGAGAGCTACCACAACATTTTGGTTTACCTCACAAGGCTAAAGACATTAGAATACTAGACTCTGGAAAATACCCAATAGAATTATAAAGAAGACAGACCTGGGTCCATAGAATGACCATTAGGAAAGCAACAGTCTAGTATTTCTAAGGAAATATCTAAGAAGAGGGTCAAGAATAATAGGTAAATACTTTAAAATGCTTCATAAATATTTTAAAGCAACATATCTCAAAGTTAAAATTTCCTAACTTTCAGGTATGACTGCTAAACTGTGTGGAGTAGATATTTCAAAAATAATGCAGGAAAAAACTACCAGAAAACCAGATGAACAAATGTCTATGTTTCCAAATACAAAAACAGTATTTTTCAAAATACAGATTTTTAAGTGAATAATAATAAACTAAAGAAAAGTAGATCAATAGGAGTCAAAATACATTTACAAAGAAGAAAAATGCCAAAAGACCTTCAATTTTTCTTAAGGGGTTTGTTAGATGAGTACATGTGTAGAATTATAACCACTTAAAAAACCATACCTACATTTTGACTTAAAGCCTCTTGTAGCACACACAAGGCTTGATCATTGACCCAAGCCTCTCAAGTTCATAAACATATACTAGATAACAATTAGAACTAAAAAAAAAGTTGTTAAGCAGAAACAATAGGACAAATCTACCTATGAAATTTAAAAGGAATAAATAGAATGTTCTAAGCTCAAAAAGCTCAAAACAAGTAAATTATGGGGGGCATTAATCACATGTTAAAAATAACTAGAAGTTTCAAGACAACATGAATCAGTAAGACAAATGTGGTTGGCAAAGAGCTACACTGACTATAGGCCAAATCAATATAAGTAAAGAATAGAGGTTTTTAGGCTAATAGACCTATTCTACCCAAAAACAATCACTAAGGGATTATTACTCAGGACTGGACACCATGCTTTTTAAAATGGACAAACCAGAACATAACCAGAGGAGGCGAATGAAGACAGAAGAGGATTTGATATCATGTTACGTTAAGGAGAAATAGTTGGAAGTCATAAGTATAGTCAGAACAGAAAATAAAAATAGGAGAAAGAATAACTATCTTCATATATCTGAAGGTCTATCAGGCATAAATAGATACTAAATCTCCTCACTCTCTCCCATAAAGCAAAAAAGGGTAAAAGCTAGATAGGTAGATTTCACTTGAAAAGATACTTTAAAAAATTAACAATTAAAACAAATCAAATTTGAAAAAAAAAGTCATCAAGAAAAATAGTGAGCCCTGGCTGGTGTGGCTCAGTGGATTGAAAGCCAGCCTGTGAACCAAAGGGTCACTAGTTTAATTCCCAGTCAGGGAATATGGATTGTGGGCCAGGTCCCTAGCAGAGGGTGCACAAGAGGCAACCCACACATTGATGTTTCTCTCCTCCTCTTTCTCCCTCCCTTCCCCTCTCTAAAAATAAATAAATAAAATCTTTTTTAGAAAGAAGAAAAAAATAGTGAGCTTCCTATCACTAAACATGGTCAAATAAACAATCATTTGGTAGGATACTTAAAAATGATATCATTATTCAAGAAATACTGAATATTGGGTGTTTACTCAAACAGTATTTTCCACCCACAACTGAGGACCTGTGGATGTGTAAGGCCAACCATATACATCGTTTATGCTGCTTTATGCAAGGGACTTATGTATCAGTGGATTTTGGTATGCAGGGTAGATCCTAGAACCAATACCCCAAGGATACTGAGCAGCTGTGGTTAAGTTTCTGAGGAGTCAAAAGTTATATACAGAATTTGCAAATGCATGGGGAGCACCCCTATGCAGCACTCCTAACTCCACATTGTTCAAGGGTCAGCTCTACAAATAAATAATAATAAAGCAGGGTAAGGAGAAATAGCAAGGAAAGGGTATAATTTTAGTAAAATGATCAGAAAAGGCTTCTCTAAGAAGTCACTATCTAAGTAGAAACCTAAATGAAATAAATATTGGGCCATATGAGTATCTGTGGGGACAGAATTCCAAGCACAAAAAACAACAAAACAAAGGCCCAAAGATGGGAATGTGCCAGCACACGTGAAGGTAATGGCAATTAAAGCAAAGTGAACAAGGAAGAGTAGTAGAAAATGAGATCAAAACGGCAGTCAGAGACTAAACCTGGGAAAGATCCTTGATTTTTATTCAAAGTGTAACTGAATGCCATGGAAGAGTAGAGAACAGGAAGTGGCATGATCCAATTTCCTTTCTGAATGGATCAATCTGGTTGTTCTCTGAAGAACAGACTGCAATAACAAGTAAGAACAGAGGCAGTTAATAGGATACTGCAAGAAATGCTGGCTTGTACTAGGATGGCAGCAGTTAGAGAGTGCAATGTAGTCAGATTACAATATATTTAGAAGTTAAAGCTAAAAAATTTAATAGATTATATGTGGGGTGTGAGAGTGAAGTTAAGAATGATTTTGTTTTGTTGGCTTAGCAACTAGGTGAAGGACAGGACTCTAGGTTCAGATTCAGGTGGTCTAGAATGGCCGGGCACCCACATTTTAAAAAAGGCCTACTACCGGTTACAAATACTAAGGAAACACTAAAGAAAGAGCAGGTTGAGAGGGAGATAGGTGAGGAGAGAATCAAAAGTCATTTGGGGCATATCCAATATTATCCAATAGATATCCAACTGGAGATGTCAGGGGATCAGATACATTGAAGAGACAGAGGTCAGACTGGAGACATAAAGTGAGGAGTCGTTTTAAATAAATATATAAAGTTATGACCAGATAAGATCCACATAGTCAGTATAAATAGAAGGAAGGTCTACGGATTGAGGCCTGGGACATTTCATATTTATAGGTCAAGAAAAAGAGAAAAACCCTACCAAAGAAACTAAGAAGTTCCAGCCAGGAATATGAGAAAAAAATAAATCAAGCATGGAATATCAGAAGTTAATTAAAGGAAATGTTTACAGAAGGGAGTGATCAATAATAGTAATAATATTGCGAAGTTTAGGTGAAGAGCCATCTAAATCCTTTCTATGAACTTTTATTATACCATTTGCCAAGAAGCCTTCAACATTTTGAAACTCACCTCTGGTTGCCAAAATCTACTAGAATCAACTCACAACATTAGGATAACTCACTAGTGAAAACATGTCACATGCCATACAGCACATACATATGAAGTAGCACTTACGCTTATATAACTAAAGGTATACTAAAATTCTCCATTCACTTAATTAAAAATTTAGAGCATCCCTGGCCAGTGTGGCTCAGTTGGTTGGAGCATTGTCCTGTAGATCAAAAGTTGTGGGTTTGATTCCCAGTCAGAGCACATACTCAGGTTATGGGTTCAATCCCTGGTCGGGGCACTTTGGAGAAAGCAATCAATGTTTCTCTGTCTCTTACACGCTTTCTCTTTTTAGCGCATGCTCTCTCTCTCTCTCTCTAAAAAGCAATGAAGAAAAAAAAAACCCATCCTCAAGTGAGGATGGGGAAAAAAACCTAGAGTTAAGTTAACTATTTTTTCTTCTTTTTCTGAAATCACAAATCTTTTTCAAAATCCAAGCTATTCCCCTGCAGGCCCAGGGGTAGTATATTTATGTGCACAATACTTGTACAAAAAAATAATTTTGCACATAAAAAAGGTACATACTCACAAACTCTAAACTATTCTAGTATTACTAGGTTAAGAAACCCTGATTTAACACAATACTTATTTATTGTATTAATAAGAAGATACTGATATGCGTACTTCAATATGCACTCTAAAATAACAAGCTGAATAAAAATGTAGTGCCTACATTTTGAATTAAGCTAAATTTTTGGCATAAGTAACTATGAGAGTAATACCTTTTAAAATAAATTACACTTACCACTAACATTTTCAGTTAAAATAAGATGAAAAACCTGAGCAAAAGCCTCAACATCTTTATGCAACCATATGTCAGAAAGACAAGCATCCATTTCCTTTATTAACCATGGTTCAAGGCAATTCACATCTTTTTCTGTCTTTAAAAAAAAAAAACAAAGGTTATAAGTTACCTAACAGCTTAACATTGGCTTGCAAAGAACATGAGATGGCCATAATGGTCAGAAGAACTATTAACCATATGATAATATAGCATAGACTTTAACCTAAAAGTTTCTCATCTCATCACAAACATTATCACTCACAATACTATACATTGCCCTTATATTCATCTTTCATCTGAGAATAAGAATGTTTGTCAACAAAGGAGTACAATCCTATCCAAATATTAAGCACATAAAGCACACTTATGTGCTTCTGATAGGATGTTGTTAAATGTACATCAGTGGTTCTCTCTCCCAAACGCACACCAGAGGGACCATCACCTGGAGCTTTTCAACACTAACACCAGGTTCCACCTCAGAACAAGTATATTAGAATTTTTGGTGACGGAGGCCAGATAACATGGGGCTTAAAAGTTCCTTAGATGATGCTGGTATGAAACAAGATTTAGGAACAACTAATAATGAAAATGCTGTTCATTGAACCACATGAATGTTCCCTATATTAAAACAACAATTTTAAACATTCTTCAAAGGCATTTTAGAAAACTTACATGTAGTTCATTTGCATACAATAACTCTAAATAATGGTAGAAAACTACAAGCTTATCTGCAGTATGTACCTTCTCCTATTCAAAACAGTTAAATTCTTTTTCTAAAAAGTGCATAGTCCCAGCCACATTCTGAATCATACTAATCAACAATGCCTTTTAAAGAATTCCAAACCAGAATCAAAGACCAAAGGGTACTAGAAAATCAGCTAGTTCCACTTTTCAAACAGACTTCATGGAACCCATTTTAGCCTGAGGCCCCACTTCTGCTACGAGAATGAAGAATGATGGATGACCAGTCAGGGCTTTCACAAATTATTTCAGTTGTGAAAGATTTTATGGCAAAATGGTTAAAATAAAAGGAAAAAATAAGAATGACTTGATTTGGTCTATAGTGGATAATTGATTTTATAAAGTCAAATAGCTGTTTGGTGGTGAAAACACCACCAGTAATTGATTATCTGCTCCAACACCAACAATCTTTTCTCAGTTTTCTCCTAGATTAGCATGTCTTCCATTGCTTAGCTCACATGCTCTTAAACTTTTTAGATAAAATATCAAGCAATAATAATATATATGCAGAATACCTGGAACTATTTTCTTCAAAAAATTTAGAGAAAACGTTGAAATAAAATTAGACTGAAACAATAAAAAATACTGCATTATTTTAAAGAAACGTGTTAGAAAGTCATTCTGAAAAATGTGTTGTATCCTAAAATAAACTAAAAGAATTACCCTTTAATAATGCAGTAAAATATTATAATCTTCTAAGATAGTCTTTAAACTGTATAATTTTCACTGCAAATATCAGTATGAGACTAGTGAGGTCTTACCAACTGACTGAAAACAGCATCACCGCCATCATCCAGTATGTCATACTCTTCAGTCACATTTGGAACAGTTCTCTGCCTCTGAGATTCAGACTTCAAAGTATTCTCTTGGGCTGAATACCATTCTGTAAGTGTGGTTTGTTGTTTCTCTTCTAAATTAATTACCGAAGAAAGAATAAATTATTTGCTTTTGAAATATATTCCTTTGTTTAAACCTAAATGAATCTGAAAATACTTAAAAGTTGTCCTTAGTTAAAATAAATTACCACTTACACTTTCAGTTAAAATGAGGTGAAAAACATGAGCAAAGGCATCAATATCTTTATGCAACCATATGTCAGAAAGAGAAGCATCTATTTCCTTTATTAACCATGGTTATTTTTAAAATATATTAATTAGCAACATTAAGAATGTGTTATGCTGAACCATAAGGATAACATAAAACTGCTTAAAAATGTCACATATTTATTTGTTAGTGAAATGTTTACTTCTAGTCCATAATTCAAAGAATGGTATTTTAGCAATAAAATATTGTTTAAATCAATGACATGTTCATATAGGGCTTTTGAAAATGTTTAAAACCATTCATTATACTTCTGACATCGAGCTAGTTGTTTTAGATATAAGAAGTTATATTCAGCCCTAGCTGGTGTGGCTCAGTAGATGAGTACTGGCTTGCGAATCAAAGGGTCGCTGGTTTGAATCCCAGTCTAGGACACATGCCTGGGTTGTGGAGCAGGTCCCCTGCAGGTGTCATGTGAGAGGCAACCACACATTGATGTTTCTCTCCCTCTTGTTCTCCCTCCCTTCCCTTCTCTAAAAATAAATAAATAAAATCTTAAAAAAAGAAGTTATATACAATTTCATGTTCAAAGCTTTCAAGATCTAGAAGTTTTATAACTTACATATTAGTGATTTAGCACTGCACTGTAAAATAAGTATTGCTAATTGCTTTGTCCAGTGCACAATCCAAAGTTAAGATATTTATCCAAGGTCATACAAACAAAATAACAAAATCAAAGCTTGGAGCCAAATCTTCCATCATAATTAGTGTAGTTAAAAATAAGTAAAAAGAATCTAACCCTAATTCAAAATCTGGGATAAAGTCATGATAAGAAATGTATCAATAGGCAAATAATGCTAACACCAAAGTACAGAAGCAATTCATAACAGTATCAAGATTTGAAAACCTTCACATTTGTGTCAAAGATGAACACCCCCCACCTGCTCCCCACTCTTGTCCTGAGACATCATGCTGTGGCAAATCATATGTGTGGTACCACACTCTCTTCTCCTTGCTTGAAACAGGAGTTAATCTTTGGATACTGACACACACAACCTCCTCAATTCCAGCATCCACTTTCTTTTTTTTAAGTTTTTATTTAACTAATTAATTTATTTTTAACTGAATTTATTGGGGTGACATTGGTTAATAAAATTATATAGGTTTCAGATGTACAATTCTGTGCCACATCATCTGTATATTGTATTGCGTGTGCACCACCACAAGTCAAGTCTCCTTCCATCATTACCCTTTGTGCCCCCTTTACCCTCTTCTACCTCCCCCTACCCTTTCTCTCTGGTAAGCCCCACTTTCAATTCCTTCTATAGATTATAACTTCTGGGCATACCTAGAATGTAAAAGGCACACTTGGGGCAGTATTCTAACCTAATATTACATAATCATACACAAGAAAGAAACACTTTCAAGTGTCCTTATACCTCCGCAATATAATACTAGAGTACTCAAAAAAGTCATTAGGAATAGTAAATTTCTTTTTACATGTATTTGATAAAAAAGTTTACCTCGCTGTTTTTCCTTTTTGTATTTTAACATTTCTTTGTTTGTATATCCAGTAGTTCTTAAAATATCTTCCAGAAACATTTCTTTTACTTCAAATGGTCTTCCCTGTACTAAATAATAGAGATTTTTAAAAAGTTATTACATCCCAGAGATAATTCACATAAAACCATGAGAACCTAAGTTAATGAATATGAGTATAAAATCCAAAAGCAATTCTATAGATCAAGTAATCCTCATGGTATTATCCTTTAAATATAACTTTGATCTTTATTTTAGAACAGTTTGTATGCTTGCTTTCTCGGTGTTTACACTCTACTTTATTATGTGTTTGGCATCATGCTGGGCACCAGGATCAAATGTTAAGCAGAAACAGAGCTACCTCTCAACCTCTTGAAGCTTGCAAATTAGCAAAAGATACAAACATTAAGCAAATAACTGAGATTACAAATTTTAAAATAGAGTCATGACAAGTCCTATCAAAGAGAAGTATAAGATACTATGACAATATTTAATAAGGGTTTGGGGAACTTACTGAGTCAAAAAAAAAAGCATCTTCATTGATAAAATGAGGACCAAGAAAAGGGGGTAAACAAAATAACTAAGCTATATGGAAACACGTACCATAAGCAAAGACCCTATTTGGGGAAAGAGTATGATGTTTTCCAAAAACTAAAAATATGGGGGGGTGCTAAGGATATGAGGAATTAAAAAAAAAAAACAAAGAACAAGCTAGTTTCAAGCTAGTTGGAACACTGTAGGAGAGGAAGAATAGAGAGCGAATTGTAGTTGAAGAAGAGGCAGGAGAAACAGATGTCTTATTAAAGATCTTTATCCTGAGGTAAAGGTCATTCAGAGTTTCAAGCTGGGGAGAATAATCAACATCATCAGAATTCCAGTTCAGAAAAGACTACCCTGATTGCACCACAAAGAATGGATTTAAAAGAAAACAGAGTGGATGGAACACACTAGGTAGAGGCTATTCCAATAGTTCAGATAAAAGAGGACAAGTTGAATGGACTAGCAATAGCAGAAGTGGAAAAAGACAGACTCTAGAGACAATCAGGAAATAAACCCAAGGAACTCAGCATTAGATTAGATGTGGAGGAATGGCAAGGAAGTGTCAATCACAGTTCTTGGATTTCTGGCTTACAAAACTGGATAGATGATTACATTATTCCCTAAGGTAACAGGAAAATTGAAAAAGACTGTTAGTTAGCTGATGGGCATTGGGGTTTTGTTTTTGACATGTCAATACCAGGTGCCAAAATTAGCTTTCAATTAGCAGATGTGTAAGTTTCATATGTTTTATCACCCGAGAATATTATGAGAAGAAAGATTTACAGATTTGTGACTTAGGTGACTAGGTCAGTGGTATGATTACTAAAGATCTTAGTAATTTTTTTCTTCACATAAGAAAAGATTCTGTAGAAACATTAAGTATTCAGTTTGGGGCATATTACAAGTGGCTGCTTATAAGATATCTGAGTCCAAAGTTCTGGAGAACAGTCTGAATTGGAGAGAACACTCTGAACTGGAAATATTCAGGAGTCATCAGTCTAAAAAATAAATCAGAAGCCAAGAAAGGGCATGAATGAGAACTTGCAGGGAAACTAACAGCACATCTCCAGTACCTCATAGAGTGCAGCCCAGATCAGAAAAAGAAGAGAAAAAATAAAGAAGGAAGAAAGGGAAGTAAGGAATTTTTAAAAGTGCATCAAGGGAATAATCCTAGAAAATACCAATATTTAAGCACCAGGCAAGAGAAGAAACCCAACAAAGGAGACCACATAAATCGCAAGTTATAATGAGACTCAGAAGGCAGTGCTGTTAAATAAATTATAGGGTCTAAGCATCTCACACACAAATAGAGGGCCAATCATGAAAATATCACAGAAAATGTAATTAAGATTTCTGTGTAAACTATGAACAGTAGGCTTGGCAATTAAATAGTGTCAAAACAATAATAGTAAGAATCACAAATGAACAGCCTTATGCACTGCAGAAATGTGAATCATTTCACACTTTTGAGAAAGTAAAATGGCAAAACCTGTTCAAATTAAAAATAAGATATATTTCTTTTACTCAACAAGTTCATTTTCAGGAACCTATCCTTGAAATAAGAGCACTGGTGTATATGTGTGCATTTTATATAAATATAAAATATTTACCGTATTTTTCGGACTATAAGATGCACTTTTCCCTCCCAAATTTGTGAGGAGACAGGGGTGCATCTTATAGTCCGAATGTAGCTTTACATTTACATTGGTGAAATATTACATTATTTATGTTATGAAATATTTTACTACATTTTTTGCTTCAAAAATTTTTTTTCTATTTTCCTTCTCTAAAACCTATGTGTGTCTTATGGTCCAAAAAATATGGTAATAACATAACATAGGCCACCGCCACCCCCGCCCCCACAGCAAGCCAGATAAGCTACATTCGGACTATAAGGCACATCCCCATTTCCCTCACAAATTTGGGGGTGTGCATCTTATAGTCCCGAAACTATGATATTCATTTGCATATCTTGTATGACTATGGACAAGGTGAGAAAGGATATACACTAAGCTTTAACATCAACTAATCTCTCAGGAAAGTGAAATAACAATGTTGAACTTTTTTCTTATATATGTTTGTACTATATCATTGAGGTGAACACATACAACTTTTTCCATTTTTAAGGATAAATGTAATAATTTTTTATTATTGTTTATGCTGTTATAGCTGTCCCAATTTTTTCCCTTTTACCCCCTTTCTCCCCACTTGCCCTCCACTTCATAGTCAATCCCAAGACCATTTTTTGGTTTTTTTTTTTAAAGACTGGTAGCAAAACCAAGTTTGATTAAAGGACAAGGACAAAAGTTAAGTGGCAGCATGTTCAAAAGTACACTGGAAGTAAACAAGAGAATGTAGACTATCTTTCAAGGAGTCTAGCAATAAAAGGGAAGATATAACACAGAATGTAAGGGGGAATGGAGGGCCAAAATAAAAAATATTTCCTTTTGTGACTAGAGAATTGACCTCACAACACAATAGCAAAGAGTTATAGATGGAAAAAGATGAAAATATAGAGTGATAAATAATTAAGTATATATCAGAGGAAACAGAAAATGCATGCTCTCCACTTCGGAACATCCCCCAAATCTGATTATAATAAATATCATCACCCCAAAGGTTAAAATGCTAAAATAAATCTTATAATTTAACTTACTATATATCACTGGACAACTTCCAAAATATCTTATAAAGAGATTTACATCCAAGGCAGCACTAGAAAGAATTAGTTTCAAAGTTGGGTGCTTTTGCAACAAATCTCTTAACTTTGTAAGTAAAAAATCACTAAATCGATCCCTTTCATGTACTTCATCCTGCAGTAAACAAAATAAAACCATGGAACATTTAAATAAAAAAACATTATGGATGACTAAGTCTTTAAAATCATGGAACTGCTTGCTGGGTTTTACACTAATTCAAATTGAATGTAGACAAGGCCATCAGTCTTAGTGAAAATTCTGAGCTATGAACAATTCAGAGACAATGAGACATAAACACCCTGCTATGGCTTGGCTTTGGTTGTTTTTTTTTTCCAAATATAAAATCACACAAACTAAATTCTGAATTAGTGAATTTTAACTTAATGTCCTTTTAAAACACTAGACAAAATCTATTTAAACATGTTTCTTTTAACATCAGGGCTTAGGGGCATCCTTTGGTTTGAATACACACAACTAGTAAGTTTCCAAAAGCTGCTTGCTGCAAGTTAATAAAATTTATTAATAATTTTATAATAAATTATAATATAATAATAAAATTTATAATTGTTTTGACACAAACTAGATAAAAGCTTATAATTCTTTAATAAGATATAATTCATTTAACTTTCTTTATCAGCAGCTAGTTAATTTAGCAGCTTAACCTCAAAGTAAATGACCATAAAGTATGCCTTAAGGCTGGCAAATACACATTAGTTAAAGATATCACATGACTAATCATACAGGAAAAAAGAAACTTTTACCATTCTAGAGAACTCTATCAAAGTATATGCATGTACCATTTTCACACATAAAAAGCACTTTTAAGAACTTTTTTATTTATTGAATTTATTGGGGTGAATTGGCTAGTAAGATTATATAGGTATCAGTTATACAATTCTACAACACATCATCTGTATATTGTATTGTGTGTTCACCACCCCAAGTCAAGTCTCCTTCCATCACCATTTATCCCCCTTTACCTTCTACCTCCTCCCACCCTCCTTTCCCTCTGGCAGTCGCCACACTGTTGTTGCCTGTGTCTATGATATAAAAAGCACTTTTTCAAAAACTACCTACTTATTTTATTTTCCCTCATAAAACCCGATGGTAAGAATATCTTTACTTAATACAAAATATTTATTTCTAATCATTACAGAAAATAAAAGTAACTTGATTATAACAGCCTGTTCAGAAAAAACAAATTGGTTCTCACTTATAACCTACTCTAAAAATTATATACTTATGTATTTAAATTTTAAGCAACCTGAGTTACATATGGCAAATTCAGTGATATTCTTACCACAATAACATGTGTCACAGCTGACAATGTGCTATCTCCTGCCATCAAGGTACGAAGCAATACCCCATTGGTGCAAAATGTCAGAAGTGTCTTTGGAGAAACCCTTTTTAAAAAATCAAAATAATGTGCACAATTACAAACATTATATATAATTAAAACATGATCACATTAAATGCTAGTCTTATATGTACTTTAACAAATGTTACTTTAAGTTACTAACATAATAATATATGTATGCTTTATTGGCAATTTATGTCAAATACTTATTTTATGCCTGACAACCTCACAAAATTTTTATTACTAACAGCCTTTATTATTTAAGTGATTATTTTGTTAAAGAACCATAAACAGACTTTTTTGAAGACCTTACATACTTTTTGCTTGGGTACAAAAGTATATCATACAAGGGATCAACTTTTTAAACCACTGTATCCAAACCATTAAAGCAAAGAAACAGTACTGCCGATGAAGGAAGTACTACTAGTACTACCACTAATAATAATCAGTTCAGTCACTAATATTTATTGAGTGCTTATTATAAACATCACATCAAACCAGTGCCCTAGATGCTTTTATTAGTCCCATTTTATAAATGAGAAAACTGTATCTATGACCCAAACTCTTTCTCAACTATTAATTAAAAATCTCAGTAAGTTTAGACATGGTCTCAATGTCCTGTCATAGAATTAGTACTATTGGGAATAATCATCTTTTTAACTTAACATAGTCTCCCTATTTGGTGAAACAAACATTTACCCTCTCTAATGATAAAAGATAGGCTACTGAAGAATTGTCCTTACCTGCTTTCTAGTCGTATCTGATACCCAATTGTTTGACCAATCCTTTCTCTTCTCTCCGCAGCAACTCTTTCAGCCACAGCAATAGCCGCTAATCGTCTTGGCTGAGTACAAAATATACGGCAGGGGATACCATTTTTAAAGCAATCATCTAACAGGAACTGAGGAATCTGAAACACAAGTTTTAAAGTACTATAAAATAACATGATTATATACCTGGAAAATCCAATTCTGTAACATGTCCAGATATAATCATAAAATTGACAACTTTCATGTAACTGCTAATAATCAGCTAGAAAATGTAATTTAAAAAAGAAAGATCTTGTTGAAAATCTACTTGAAACATCTTGTGGGGCCAGGAACTAAGGAGGAGGTGAGTGATGTGGAGTCATGCCAAAGACACAAGAACCAACCGGGAGGAGTACTTAATGGCCAAACTAGGACAGTGAAATAAAACAATTTTAAAAGAATTAATTATAAATAATAGTAATAATTAATTATAAATCATACATGAAATATTCATGAACATATAATAAAAATAAATAATCAAATATATTTAAAAAGAAAGAGTACAAAATGCTAATGAAAGCATAAAAGATCTGAATATATAAATAAATATGACATTCTTGAATGTATATAATCAATGTTAAAACCACGTCAATTCTCTCCAAATTATTCTGTAAGGTCAATGAAACAACAATCAAAATCCCACCGGGAGTTTTTAATAGTGAAAAACACAAAAATACCCCAACTGGTGTAGCTCAGTGGGTTGGGTATCATCCTGCAACTAAAAGGTCACCAGTTGGATTCCCAGCCAGGACACAGGCCTGGGCTGCAGGCCAGGTCCCCAGTGGTGGGTGTGCAAGTGGCAACCAATTGGTGTATCTCTCAAACATCAATGTTTCTCTCCCTCTACTTCTTCCTCCCTTCCCATCTCTCTAAAAAAATTGATAAAAAAATTAAAACACAAAAATAGCCTAATATAAGCATTGCAGACTCTTTTCTATTAATAAATTCAAACAAGTCAGAAATATCTAAAAATAAAAGTAAGTCTTCCCACTCCTACCACTACCAGCAGTCCTCTCCAAAAAAGTAACTACTGTTAAGTTTCTTATGAACTCTTTCAGGGAAAAAAATATTTACACGATTTAGAATATTTGTGTATATAAACATGTTTTTATCACACAAAGTTATTACTGTATGTTTGTAATTTATAAATTTCACTTAACATATCAGATTACCTAATCCATTTATTAGTTTACATTCCATCTTATAGATGTGCTATAATTTAACAAATATAACTACACTTAAGTAACTTCCAGGGTTTTTTTTGTTTGTTATTATTAATGTTGTTGCTTGCTATTACTAGTGCTATGTGAAAATCTAGTGTAACATACTTTTGTATAGTCCAAGTAATAGCATAAATTAAATTTGGACAGAAAAATTATGAAATTTCCCTCTATAACAATTTACACTATCAACAAAGTAGGTGTTGTTTTCCCAACACCTATGTAAATACTCAATATCATCCATTTTTTAATTTCTGCTAATCTAATATCTGAAAAATAAAATTGTTCTGATTTCATTTCTTTAACTACGAGTGAAAAAAAAATCTTTTCATGCATGTCTTAGACTCTGAAATTTTTTTTAATTTGACTGCTTTACCCAGAAGCACAAATGTACACAAGCTAAGAAATATTTAGAAAGAAAAAACAATTGGGAATACTGTGCTACGTACTACAAAGCTACAAAAAGCAAAAGGTGGGATATCATTGCAAATATAGAATTAAAGATATTTAACAAAAATTCCAGAGATAGGCCCAGGTGCTACAGAAACTTAGTGGGGCTGAGTGGATTGGGCATCATCTGGCAAAATGAAAGGTTGCCAGTTCAATTCCCAGTCAGGGCACATGCCTCTGTTGTGGCCCAGGTCCCCAGCTAGTGGCGTGCAAGAGACACTGGTAGATGTTTCTTGCACACATCAATGTTTCTCTTTCTCTCTCCAAAAATAAAAAAATAAAATCTTCTCTTAAAAAAAAAACAAAACAAATATATGTTCCAAGTTTAGGTCAATACAGCAGGGAAGATCACAGTGTGGCAAGAGAATTAGAAACCTTTCACTGCCTCTATACTATTTTCTATAACGCTTGAATTTTACATAATAAATGTGAATAATAAATATGAAAATTCAAGACACTCAATTTTCTAATGCTACTAAAGCAATATGAAACTGGCCAATGACATTAACTTTAAATTCTATAACATTTACATTTCATAGACCAAAAACATTAGTAATTTCACTTTAACTCCTCAATTAAGATACAATTATTTATCAAATTTAAACCTATTAGGTTAATAGTTTCTTCTTGAAAATCAAAGAGTATAACATTAAATTCTTCATTAAATTCTCAAGTATCCTTTCAGACCTAGTAAAATAATATACACAATTATAAAAATAGGCATACATAACTCCAATGTACAAATATTAGTATCAAGGACATTCAAATATTTATATAAAATATACTTATTATATTTACCAAGGTTTTCAAAATCTCTATTCAATATTAAAAGCGCTACAGTTTACACTTACTGGCAAACCTTACTATAATACTAAAACAATCTAAGATATCTGGACAGACTGGACTCTATGGAATTTCACTTGATAAGAAAAGAACTCATGCTAAAGAAATACCTTACATGTTATCTCCAGATAAAATTTTTATCATGTTTTTAATTATTTAGTTTTACAGGATCAAGTTTTAGGGATAAACAGTTACACTTCTGGGAAAATGGTTAAGTCTTAAAATAAGTAATTTGTAAAGTTTATAGTCAACCTCTCTTATCAACTTGCCTTTATTATTGACTATTAAACCAACCAATACATCCAAAGGAAATCTCAAGCAATTGTCAAAAGTAAATTTATTTGTCCATAAAAGAAAATAATGTAAAATTATATTAGCTATTATATTTGAAACACTATCAAAAGCAAAGTAATCTTACTACTGTAACATACTAACATGTTAAAGAACATAACCAAGAAAAAGTCCTATCACTGTACCACTCACTCTTACTTCTAAACTATCACCCTAATGTATAAGATGTCATGATAATAAAGAACTTTGATTCTAAACATCCAAGTCAAACACATTAATTCTATTCTACAGTCAACTATGTATCAACATTTTTTGTCATTATCATTAGTTTCGCTTTTAACTTGGCTGTTATTTATAAAACACTATATAGTAGGCACCTTGTACCCATCTCTAAATTTCATCTTGAATAGTAGCAATTATTATTTTACAAATGAAAACTCTGGCTCACAGAGGTTATAAAACCAGACTAAAACTTTACACCCAATAAATGAGGAAACTGGAACTTGAACTGAAGGCCCAAGGGCACGTTTCTTCCCTTGATGCCAAATCACATCCTCACCTCCGTTTAAATGAAGATACAATACACTATTTTAAAATAAATATTTTAAAACATTTCCTTTCTACAAAGTCTTAAAACATACCCCCAGCAATAATTTACTTCTGAAATAACCACTGACATAACCAGAAGTTCCTTTGTCTGTTTTTGTTTAAATACACATAGTATAAATGTAATACAAAACTGTCCAATGGGCTAAAATATTTTTTCCTCTGTAAACAACAAAGAAACAAACCTGTGTAGTCTTTCCAGACCCAGTTTCTCCTACAATCAAAACTACTTTGTTTTCCTTAATTATTTTAACAATTTCTTCCTGTTTTTCAAACACTGGCAGAGACTGCCTGAAAGAATCAAATTCGGATTCCCCTCTTTTCACTGGAATCTGAGGTATGCCATTGTTGAGTCGCCCACTTGTTTTGCTCATTTCCCGATTTTCTTTGAAAATAAATAAAAGAAAAAATTATGATCAACATTAAAAAGTGTTAAAACAAGTAATTTCTAATGTAATTTTATTCAACTATTTCTTCTCTACTCAGTCTACATGAAGTTACCAAGCAATGCCTTAACTGTTGTACTCCTATACTTCAGTATCAATTAGCAAATTTCTCAAAAGTATTTCTGGTGTGTAATGTTTACAAATGAACAAAAATCAATCATTCAATAACCATTAAAAAAAAACATGATTTAATATCTGAAAATGACTTTCAGACTTGTTTCTACTAGTAATGACACAGAAAACTGAAATTTCATAGTAGAAAACAATGTGCATTATATTTGTAGTCTGTTATGTACAAAGTGAAAACACGTTATGAAAAAAATATCCTATATGTTTAAGTTAAACATATAAGATTATGTAAATGAACAGAATATTATGTGTAAATATAAGGTCCTAAAGCTTAATAAATTCCCTAACTGAGCGTTTTAGCCAACATCTACACTTACTTACCTAAACAGACAGGAATAAAAAAGAGCCATTTTTCACAAAATTCAAAATATTTGTGTGTGTGTGTATTTAAAACTTAAAATTCCTTGATATGTAGTATCACGTGTTTTCTGTCTCCTGCAAACCTACTTCAATACACTGAAAATTAGGTAGATTCCATCACTTTAAATAATAATTTTCTCACTGGGAAACTTATTTTTTCAAATAGTAAAATTACAACTTAATTTTATAACCTAAATATATTATTTATATAACCTTCAGCAAATTAATGTACTGAAGACTCTGTTCTATCTCTTACCACAAGCTAAATCTAATTCCGAATCTTATTCATTAGCATGCCGTAGCAGCGTGATATAGGATAGCGTAGATCTTATATTCAAATCCCAGCTGTGCAGTGTATTGGCTTGTTGACTGGTCTGAAACAAATTATTTAACTTCTCTGAACCCCAGTTTGTTCACCTGTGAGATGGGAAACTCTTAGCTTGCAAGGGTTGCTATGAAGCCCTATTTAAAGAGTTTAATATACTGCCTAGCACATAGTAAGTGCTCAATAAATACATTGCATTTCATTTCAAAATTTTTGTAATTCTTAATCATTTCAATAAGCTATTCAAATTGGGAAATCTTATTTCCTCTTAGTTCTTAAATGTAAATTTAAAATGAAAAAAGAACAAGTCATCAAATAATAAGATAAACACAGAAGCTCCCCAGAAAATACATACCAGCTTCAACCGCAAACACATTTCCTCTTTCTGTTTTAGGCAGAAGTTCAGTACGTTCTTTATTGGTGACAGGAAATCTTTGAATTAGGCTCCTAACAGCATGTTTTGTATTATGAGTCAAATTACAGGTCATCATTGCATGAGCTGTTTCTGATCCATCTTTCTTCTTCACAGTTAGGTATCTATTTGCTCCCTTTCTGAATATTAATAAAAATCATTTATTTACTATACATAGTCAATTTGTTCACATACAATGTATGCCTACTTAGAAAACACATCTAAAGCAAAACATTAAAAAAAATCAAAATTATTTGGGAGACAATGCTGAAAATTTCAAAAAGCTCAATTAAACAGGATTTGGGTGCTAGAGTGGCCACAAAACCACTTTCAATTAAAATTTCAAAATGCTGCAAATCCAACTTTAAATCACTAAAAGTGCTTACTTACCCACAAATGCTAAGATTTGTCTTAGCAGACTTCATGGTATATGAAACATCAACAGTTAGTTCATGCTGGGAAGCATACAGAGGGAAAATTAAAACAATCTGAACAGTAGAATCTAAAAGTGATAAGAAAGTTATGGTTCACCGTTCAGACTAATATATCCCACTGAATGTATCCACTATACTGGTAAGGTCACACTCCCATAAAAACCTGTTAAGAGAGCCAAGTTTAGTGGCTGGACCAAAAAAGCATAAATCGGCATTACTGATAAGAATCTTCAGATGTAAACTGGGAAAAAAAATTTTTTAAAGCTTCTGGATCTAGCCTTCAAAGGTAAGGCAATGAAGATTCATAACTGTTCTCCAATTATCTGATGTAGGTATATTTGTGTCTTCAACTGGTCCAGGACGACCATGTTTAAACACACAGGAAGTCTTTACATATGTTTTGAATGATTTAATAATACATGTCTATAATATAGCTCAAAGTAGTACTAGTAAATAGCACACCAACATGGATTTGAATCCCAGCTCTACCACTTCCTAGCTGTGGGACTGTAAGCATATTATTCAATAGATCTGAGCCCAAAATAACAGTAATAATACCTGCCTCAAATGACTATGCTTATGATTAAATAAGGTAATGCATGGGAAGAGCAGTATTTGTTACAGAGTAGGCACTAAATGAATGAAAGCTATTATTATAGTGAAAAAATAAAAACTTTTACCCAAAATATTTATTAAATATTTTATCATTTGTTAATGTGACCCTTATATTATAGAAATGAGCCACATAGCCACAAATACAATGAAAATTACATGTATAATTTTCCTAATTTTCATTAGATTTAACATTTTCAACATTTTCACTGTAAGAATGCTATAAGACAAAACTGGGGATTAACCTATACAGTTTTAGCTGTCTAAATCACGTAAGTGAGGCTTTCAATTTACCAACATTTATAACTTCTGGAATTCTTTAATGAATTATAACCTTCCTATGCTGTCATCTACTCCTTAACTAGTGCTTAGTGATTCATAAATGATGGCATAAAGATGAAATAATTAAATTTAACCTGATCTAGAAATTATTTCCAAGGTAAATTGGAATTATTGATTCTAGAGATGTTCTCTGTACACAGACCATTCTGAAACTTCAGCAACTGCTATATACTCATTCATTCTCCTTCTGTGCCATTTACTTCATAAAATTTTAACTACATAAGGCAGGAACTGTGCTGAAATGAGCACTAGAAAAAGAAGGGTTAGGAGATTTTTGTTCAACTAGTAATACTGCTTCAACTAACTAGCAATACAAAAGTAAATCATTGTACTTTTCTGACACTGCATACTAGTTCATTTTAAAATCTCTAATTTCTGTCGCCTCCAAGATGCTTTTATTTTCTTAAAAATCATCTCAGAAAACTTTTCCTAGTTTCAACCTTTCACTAATTTTTTAATTCCTTTATTCATTCAGTCAGTCACGCATCATATATCAAGCACCTACTGTCTGCTAGGCACTATGCTAGAAGGTGGGACTGCAAAACTGAAAAAAATATACTCTTTCCTCAATAAGCTCACAACTAAAATAATGTGTCAGACTGAAACTTTCCTAATAATGAAAATGCCTAATAATAATACATTTTGTATTAAATTTTTATGTAATTATTTATATATACATAAATACATTTTTAATGTATGTATAAAAATAATTCATATGAAGCAGGTATGAGTGCTTAGCCATCAGCATTTAAAATTTACTGAACTCAATTTGAACATGGATGGTAGGGCAGAAAGATAACATCAACTTGATAGTTTTTTGATGTTTCAGTAAAATATTTTACTTGTGGCTATTAGTGCTCATTCCTACCACACTCAACACCACAGTGACACTGATACATAATAAAAAGACTAGTAAAGTTTTTGGTAAAATATTCACCTTTTCAATGTGAAGAAGGAAACATTCAGTACATCAGAGATTTGCCCCACTGTGTAAACTGACACACTGAGATTTCATTATTCTTTCATTCCAAAGTAACTGACACCATGCTTTGATGAAAACTGTTAAGAGTCTCCTTTACAAACTAAAATTAACTAGAAACTAGCTACAAGATGTAAGAGCTGCTAGATAACTGAACTTCATATGAACTTTTAAAAATAATAAAATGCAAGCCCCATATGCAATTTTTAAAAAGAAAAAAATGTATGAAAATTACACATAAGAACATCATAAATTTAAAAGGTAAAAGTAATCAATACATGCTACGATGAAGTATTGGCATTTCAACGTCTTCTTCCTTTGAAAGAAAAAATGATCTGCCCTAACTAATCAAATTTGGTGCAATTTTAATACTAATGTTTACCAATTTACACAGCATGTTACTGAATATTTAAGATACTCAAATACAACCATATGAATCACTATTCCTCACTTTCCAAGTCTGTAAACAGTCAGCTAAAGAGCCAAAACCTAAGATGACTACACAGAAAGCTCAAGGCCACCATGGAGCTAACATTTCTAAAAAAATAACACACATTTGAGTTTGATGCCTAGTAAATGCTTAATTTCATATCTCCTTCACTTATACTTCTGTTAGGCAGATAAATGAAAAGATCTAACTCCAAACCATTTTCTCCCCAATACTATAATATAAAATTGCAAATTTATTAAAGCTTATATCATACTAATTTGTACTTTTTTTATGAATACCTAGAAATTAATGAACCAACCAGTTAACTGTGTCACTAAACACAGCTGCTTTCATGTCATGGACACTATATTTGTAGTTCTTTCTGTGACTACTCACAGCTCCCAGGACATTGCTATGAACTCACTTTGAACATCAAAAATTAATTAAACATTAACTATGTTCAAATCCTGGCTCTGCCACTTGCTCTAGCTGTGTGATCCTGAGAAAATTAATCTCTCCAAGCTGGAATTGCTTCATCTGTTACACAGATACCAGATGTTAATAATACAGCTTACCATGTTTAAGACTATTGTGAGGATTAAATGATAATCTACTTAAAACACCTAGAACATGCCTGTTACACAAGAACCCATAATAAATGTTACCTGAGGTTACTATTATTATTGTGCACCGTAGGGTTTTCCTTTCAAGGAATGTCTAAAAATTCACTGAAGAGTTCACCACTCTTACCCCATTTTTCCTATTTTAGCTAGGGGAAAATAGAGAAGTGGAGCATGCAACCCTCCCTGGCAAAAGGCAAGGAAGGCAGTAAATAACTCAAGTCTGAAAAGGAGGCTTTCGTGCAGGGTGGAGCCTCCTGGTCAGGGTGAGTAGAGAGAGCACTTGGATACCTATTAAGCAGTAATTTCAGCAATAACAGGTTAAGAAACCTATACTTGGAAAATTTACTTTCATATTTACTTTATCTTCCACAAGTTTTCAACAAAGTTCATTTTGTAAATTTTATTTTTTCTAACTTGGACTAAGAAAAATAAAAAAGAAATTTTGTTTTGTTCATAAAAGTATGCTTTTAAAACCAAAATTCTGAGGTGACATTTTTGTTATGAGAGAATCCCCCAAAAATCTTTAGGATATACTACAGAACACACACAAAATGCAGGTGTTACTCCAAAAATAGCGTTTTCACCAAAAGATGAGCAAGTATAAAAAGTAATTAATTGCAAAGTAAATTCAACCCTTTTGGAGGAGATGAAAAACAAAACCCAAAATACATGGCTTCATTTTGACAAAAGGGAGATTTTTTAAAAAGTGATGAGAAAAAAATTATAAATTATCACACAGTGAGCCTAGAATCTATTTTTAAAACCTTAGAAGCAGCTCAAAATAATCACAGAATCTTAACTAAAACAAAGAAATTAACTCCTTTATATTTTACATTTAAGAAAATGGGCCTTTACAGTTTAAGGGACTTGAACAAAGCTAGAGAATGAGGCAGTGAGAGAAGTTTCCTGACCTTCCCTCTACACCAGGTTCTCTCACAAATATGTATTAAGGAACAATACTACCAGGCACAAAATTTAAAAAGCAGAAAAACTATCTCCCTAAATTAATGAAGTTAATACTAGGAGATTACAAAAAAAAATCTTTACTCAATGTTGAACAGAAAAACCCATGAAGTACGTGAGGTGCAAATTCTCATATAACTTAAATAAAAGATTTAAGAAGTATATTTAAAGTGAGGTAGGTCTTCATAAATGTGAAAAGAAGAAAAAGCATTAGAAAATCACAAGGACCACTAGATAAACTTTGTACTACGTTTGCTAACTTAAAAAGGGAAGGAGAAAAAGCCAGGAAATGTCGTAAGAGCTATTGTGGAGCAGTGAATATTGGTATTAGGGACTGGGTAAGTAGGAAGAGTGCCTTGCTTCCCTTAGCATCTCTTTTCCTTTCTCCTCACTCTCTGTCTCTTTAGTGTTTCTTTATCCCTTTTTTTGTCCTGGTAACTTTTCTTGCTTGCCCCTTCCCCAGATATTTCTCCATTCTGGACCATCCCATAAATGATGGGATGGTACTGAACAGAAGAAGAGGTAATCTATTCTAATAGACTGCTTTTCTAAGAGTAATTTCTAACTGTCATTTCTAAGTTAACTCTTCAGAATTCAAAATTCATTTAACCACAGACATTTCTGTGGTTACAGCTGCAGAACTGTGCATTTATAACAGAGGTTTTCTAGTGCAGGTTCGCAACCTCTTATCTGAAACTCTTAAATCCAAACAGCTCTGAGAAATTTCTTTGTTAAGTCTGCAGCAACTTAAATTGACATAGCTATTTCTAGGCTTTATTTATCTTAGTGTGAATATTCACATATTTTCCAGTAGATATATTAATGTGATTAAAGGTGATCACATTATCCCTATACCATATTAGGGGTATTATGTCACATATTGCAAATATACCCTAATACCTTTTTAAAATCAGAAAAATCTGAATCGCAACACCTACTTGATCCAGGTGTTTTTGGATAAAAGATTATTCCCCTGTACCGTATTTTTATTTCCAAGTGCAGTATTTCACCTATTCAGAGGACTATAGTATGGGGGTGTTCAGGAACCTAGCCACTGTTCTAGCACTGGCTCAGTGATGTTCAAAATGCACATTCACCTGAACGAAATCCCCGGTCAGTAATGTATCACTATGGTGGCCATTCATATGCAAGACATACCCACCTAAGCTAATTTCACTTTAGAACCCTCCTACTATTTATTTATTAATATATACTTATTAAAAGTAATTATAATTTATTATTTAATAAAGTATTGTTTTCCTCCTTTTAATCTAAAAACTAGTAAGCTGAAATGTTATCTCTTTTTCCTCCCTCTCTATGGTTCTTAACCAGGGGCAATTTTGCTCCCCAGGTAACATTCTGGTAATGACCAGAGAGCCATTTTTGGTTGTCACAACTAGGGATGGAGGTGTTACTGCTATCTATAGTAGTAAAGGCTTAAACATCTTACAGTGCAGAAAACAGCCCTCCAAAATAAAGAATTATCCAGTCCAAATAAAAATAGCTCCAATATATGTGGGAGAAACCCTGCTATATGTTAACCTCAAAATGAAAGAGCTCCATAGAATTTTAGACTTCTTCAATTCGTATGGCTAAAAATGACCTTTCCCAATATTGATGAGTGACTGTCAAAAAAAATATGTACTGTTTCCTCCTATTCCATTTTATTTAACTGGCTCTAATCATCGGATTCCTGAGTTGGTAGGAAAGAAAACAATCAATGTGTGTTCTAGTGCTCACCATTACAGTACAGTAACATTAAGAGAGAGAAGTTCTATAAATAATTATTCTTACTATCTTTTGTCCATCACTCTTAAGAAAAAAATAGGAGATTTAGTTTCAATGAAATATGAAAATATTTTTCTCAAGCAATTTTAGTTTTTAAACTATTTTTTCTTACATCTTAAAGTTTACCTTTTTCATCCTTAGGAAAAACAACAACAACAACAAAAAAGAACGGGGGACACAGGTGGAAAAGTATAGACACAAATCAGTTTATCTATACACTATATAATTAAGGATGTAAACCTAAAATAGTAATAACAATGTAAATATAGTCAGAAACATTTCTCTAATTTTGGTAAATATTTTTCTTTAAATAAGAAAAGCTACCAGCTTACCCTTTACTTTTAGAGACCAAACCAAGAGACTGACTCAATCGATGAATAAAGGCTCGTTCAGTACTGGTCAAAGAAGAAGGAAATTCCATTTCTACAAGGAAAAAAAAAATACACAAAGTACCACTTGGGAACAGGCTATTTTCTTTCAAGGTGCTTCAATATGCATACATAAATATAAAACATAAAAAACATAAGCATACAAATTACATTTTATGTGAAAAGTAGATATTCAATAACCACTGAATGTCTAGTATTGATATAATAAAATTATGATATAAATAAAAATTAAATATCATGTTATAATAAAATTGTGATATGTTATATTAACGAAATTAATAAAAATCAAGTCTATTACAATATTTAAAAAATTAAATCTATGTAAAGGACTCTAATGGTCCAGCAAAGATTCTACTTATTTTCACTAGAATCTTGAGTTGGTACAGTAACTGATGGACATATTTCACTGTTTTAACTTAGTCCTCACTTGCTTAATGAACACAGTGTTTATTTCCTTCCACGGTGAGGTGTGCTCAAGCATTCTGAATGCTCCACATCAAACTCCACGGTCTTTGCCTTCACAGCTGTAGAGACCCCCTTTCTCACTAGCTCAAGCTGGACTTGTTGTTACTTATTGCTGAGGCTGTACCTTTGTTTAAAATAAGTTCAATATCACTCCGTCCAGCTCACTCCCAATTTTGGGCTGTAAGCTTCCAGAGTTAGGGGTCCCCTACTTAAGGCCAACGAATCGGAATGAGCCTAGGTCTGCACTGTGGGACCCAAGACGAGTAGCTCTCTAACCTTAGGAGACTGGCAAGACCCTCCGTCTACCAAAGCAAGTTTTATTTTTTTAAGTGCCAAGGTTCGAGGATTCAAAGCACTACACACTGCTGGTGCATTTATTTAATTTCCTTCCGCTCTTCTTGTGTAGCTTAAATGTGACTCATGTAAGGCTAGCACAACTTTCTTTAAAAAAAAAAAAAAGTAAAGGCTTATCGCTGCTTAAACACCGTGGCTGAATCGCCCAAAGCCTCTCCCTGGGAAAACGAAACGCCTCCGGCCAAAGCGCAAACTGCGTCTTCCACCTCTGATGCCACGCCAGTGCCGCCCGCAGCCCCACGGATCGGCAGGGCGCCGCCGGGCGCCGCACTTCCCTCCCGCGGACCGCCAGGTGCCGCCCGGGTCCTCCCACCCCCGTCGGAGGCAGCGCCTCCGCACGGGGCTGCGGGTGTGGGGTCGCGGGGCAGCCGGCGGGGTCCTTGTCGGGAGCCTCACCTTTCTGGTCCCCATATCGGAAGCGCTCCAGAGCGATATTGACTGCGATCTTCACCTCCTCGTCTATGCGCACGTCCTTTAGCCCCTTGGCCCGGGCACCGCCCCCAGGGCCACACTGAGCCGGGCCGCCACCACCGCAGCCGCCGCCCGGAGCCGGTGGCCGCGGGGAGACGCTGCTAGGCCTGGACATGGCCCTGAGGAGATGGTCACCCCGCCGAGAAGCAGCCAGGCCTGCGGGCTGACGGCCAAGGAGAGGGACAGCGGACTTCCGAGGCAACCCCCGGGACCTGACGGCTCCACCGACGGCGCCCTGGGCCGAAGCCACCAGAAAGCCCCAATCAATCACCACAACAAACACAGGCAGCACCGGCTCCCCGAAAAGCTTGGCGCGGCGGAGACAGCAGGCGTGCTGACGTCACCAGAGCCGCCGGCGCCAGTGACCTCAGCGCGCTGGCTGCCCCTCGCCTCCAGGTGGCTGCAGCTCACTCAAATGCTCCCGACCCAGCGGGTCCTCCGGATCATCTTCTGTCCTCATCCACCCTCAGCACCGGGGGGGCTCTTACTCATACCCCTACTCAGGCACTGATTATTGTGTTCAATCCTTTCTTCGTTCATTCATTCAGTAATCAGGCGTAGGCTCCTACTATGTGCCCGGGAAGCACTATGCTACATCCAAGATACTCATTCAGTAGGGGTAGTAGAGTTACCAGATTTAGCAAAAAATAACAACAAGATGCCCAGTGTTTCTTTTTTTTTTAATTTCAGATAAAAAAAAATTTAGCTTGTGAATGTCACATGCAATATTTGGAAACACATAGTAAAAAATTATTCATTACCTGAAATATAAATTTAAGGAGTATCTATCTGGCAACTCTGAATGGAAGTGACAGACAATAAACTAATAATTATCAAATGATAGTATAAGTAGTCTATGAGATGATGGAATTAGGAAGGTGGGATCCTTTAATTTAGCAGGTCAAGGAAGATTATGAGAATTTCCACTCGTTCATATATTTGTTACATATATGACTATATATACATCAAAAATACATATTTTGCTAATACTGTGTATATATGTCTCTACTTGCCTATCTACATAGTAATTAGTTTAAAATGTGTGTTAGGGGGTGAGCCACAGGTTTAAAATGTATGTTAAGAGTTTAGCCACAAGGTGGTACTACAAAGCTATCTCTTTTGCTTTAGGTCCAATGTCACGAATGCCATTGATTTTAACATACAACTGGGAATTACTAAGAGCAGAAATCATACTAATGGTTGAGATGCCAGCATTTGGGTTCATGTGGGATAGTGCTTATATTTTCAAATCATAAAACTGACTCCTGGAGATGCTATGAACTAGTTCATAGTCCTCTTTTTCTTACCCACTCTCATGTTATCACAGAATATTCCAATCGTTACCCAAAACATCAAACTCTAATATATTCAGTACTAATAAAGAAGAATGTGAATAGATATGGACTCTTAAGTCTTAGAGTTTAATTTTAATAGAGTATTTTTACAGGATGTGCCTCAAAAACATCTGGTACCCCTTAAACTATCTCCCAAACACTATATCTCAGCCCCCACAATAGGTTAGCCAATGCATTGTGCAACTTACTGAGCCATGGTTATCATCCTGGGCATGACTGAAGAGAGGAGGAAATTCATCTATTCCAGGAAGTCTTGGCCAGGGATTGTTTGTTTGTTTGTTTGTTTGTTTTGGTTTGGTAGATGTACCTTAAAAGAGACACAAAAAAAGGGGGAGGAGAGATTTGGTAAAGATTTACAGGGAAGAATTTTCTAAGCAAAGGGCTGTGGAAGAGAAAGGTCCACGTCACAGCCCTGAAGACCACTCACTGGGAACATGGAGGGGCAAGATGAAGGAAGCGAGGAAGAAAGCAGTGACCTGAGATAACCCAGGTAAGTCTAGTCTACGATCTGGTAGAAGAAATTTACTTTACTGAGAAGTAGAACCACTACATGGTTTTAAAGATAGGGGTGATATAAATATGTCAACTGGCATAGGTCCTTGTAGAATTGTAAGGAAACAATGCTGTTTGAATTCAGTCAAGAGTAGGCTCTAAAAATCAAGTGTAGAAATGATAACACTTTAAGGATTTAACAGCGATGATAAAAAGAATCAGATGAGAATCTCTGACAGGATGCAGTAGGGTTGGGAGAATAAATGCCCCTAGGTTTCTCCCTCAGGAGACTGTCACAAAGAATTTGGATATGAAGAGGGAGAATCTGTTTATCGGTGGAGCCCTCTCCTGGGAAGCCCATCTTGGGCTGCTCAGAAAAGAAGAAAACATCAAAACCTACTGAAAGCAAAAAGGTTTATCACTGAATATTTCATGATTTTTTTTATTAAAGAATCCAGTTTTTAAAGCTTAGGGCAAATTTACCTTTAGATGTAGCTGAAGAAGGATTAGACAGGTTTTTCAATAGCTTGATAGTTTATTTACAACCCATAAAATAGTGAGTTTACTTTCCCCATGGCATACTTAGTACTTTGTAAATATAACACTTTGTCTCTCACTGAAATTTTTCTTTAAAATCTTCACAAGCAAAATCCTGGTAATCTGGGTGATGAATATATGGGTTTTCTTTGTGCCATTCTCTTTAGAGCATGTTTGAAAAACTGGTAATTAAAAAAAAATCCTTGATAGTCTTTTCAGCTCTAACACATTATCAAGCTAGCAAACCTACTTCACCTGTGGAACAGGTTAAGCGAGAAGTGTTGTTTTTTTTTTAGAATATGCAATCACCTTGTTGAGATGCATTATCTGAAAGTCATCACCTTTACCCCAAAGTATTCAAGTTGAGCAATAACACTAGAAGAAAGAGCAGCCTGGTGTTCTCTGGAAGAGGAATCGGTTTTAAGAATACTTTCTTGTCAGACATTTTAGGGACATTTCTTTCATGTCTGCTTTGGCAAATTGTCTCTTGGTTAATACCAGATGGGATTTTTAAAAATTGTATTAGTCAGCTTGAGCTGCCATGGCCAACTACCACAGACTGCATGGCTCAAACAAGAAATTTTTTTCTTACAGTGCTGGAAAATGAAAAGCCCAATATCAACATCCAGCAGGATCTGGCTGGTGAGAGCTCTCTTCCTGAATATAGGTAGCTACCTTCTTGTTGTGTGCTCACATCGCCTTTTCTGGGTGTGTGAGGGTAGAAAGAGACAGAGCAAGCTCTTTCCTGTCTCCTCTTACAGAGCATTAATCCCATTATAAGGACTCCCTCATAGCCCTGTTAACCCTAATTACTTCCCAAGGTCCCATCTCCAAATACCATTACATTGTGAGTGAGGGCTTTAGCATGTAAATTTGGAGATGGGGATACAAGTATTCAGCTCATAATAGAGATGTAAGGGACTTCAGAGTTACATGTTGAAACTCATGTGGTCCATCACTTAAGGCAGCAGAGCCCAAGAAAGCACACTGGATTCACAGAAGTGCCTTTGTACTCTTCTTCAGCCCTTCCCTTCCTTCTGCCCACAAGACCTATCTAATGGACTATTTCCATAAAGTTTGAAATCACTGCTAAGTACTGAATAGCCACCCAGGGACATTTCATTTTAGTAAGGGAGTCTTAAACTCCCAAACGCAAAGAAACAAATCTCTTCTAGTATAATTTCGGGAAATGCTATAGCTAGTGAGAAGTTAGCAGATGGGATTCCATCTCATCATGCTGTAAGTCACCACATAGAAATAGTTACTACTTTCTCTGCTTGTGAGACTGACTCCTATGGAGAATTAGGTAATGCATGAGCAGAGAAAAATCCTGCCTTATTGATAATTAGCCAACGTAATGGGCGAGTGAAACTTTAACTATGGCAAATAAATCATGGAATTTTAGAAATGAAAGGAATCTTTGGAATTCGACCGGGTCATTTTACAGACAACAAAATGAAAGTATAGCTAGCTCAGTCGGGTAGATTGTCCAATACTCTATAGTTTCTTGAAGACTCAAGAGTAGGGTACCTTTCTACTATACTGTGTTAACATCAATGCTCCAGTTCCGCCTCGTACCATTAGACATCAGGCTCGGCCTCTGGCTGCACACTCTCACTCTGGACTTGTTAATGAGGAGGTGGATGACGGGGAGCCATTTCCTCACCAGCAAGCCTTTAAATTCTTAGCCCTGAGCAAGCAATTCTACAGGTTTTAAGCTGGGTTGGGCCTCAAAGATTAATCTGTGGCTTCCTGTGAAAGTAGACCACACATGTTGACTTGCCAGCTGTTGCCACCCCAACTTCTCTATTCATAATTTACAACATCAGGAATCTTCCGGGTAGGTACAGGTCTTACTACCTCCTTAATTATCAATGCAAAACTGAAATAACAAGCACAAGCCTCTTATTATTGTACCTTCACAGGCTTCTGGAAAGCTCTGACAGATTCCCTAGAGAAATCTGTGGAATCAGTGGGTAAATACTGGATTTAATAAATATTTTAGACACAAATCCACCATCTACCGTCTCTCTTAGATCCCTTCTGATTGATTGTCCTCTGTAACTGTGGGAGATATGCCTCTCCTGGATAACTTCCTCTATCAAAGCTTCAGGACTCAGCTGTTGGGAACAACCAAGAATGTGCAAACCATGTACCTCATTCATTGCTTCCATCTTGGTTTGTGGTCATGGAGGAAAAGATAGTATCAGACCTTGGGTGGATTAATAACAACGAAGATGGTTGAAGGCATTTTTAAATATTGTGGAAAATTTCAAATACAAAGTAAACAGAACAGTACGATGAACCCTGTACATCACCCAGCCTCAGCGATCTGCCATTTCATTGCTCATCCATCTGTACCGTCACACACATTCCTTTCTTACTCAATTATTATGTTTTAAAAAAACAAACAGAAATTTACTCCTCACAGCTCTGGAGGCTGGCAGCCCTAAAGCCAGGCACCAGCACGATCTCTTTCTTTCTTTCTCTGGGGAGGGCCCTCTTCCTGGTTCATAGCTCTCACCTTCTCACTGCACTCTCACATAGTGAAAGGGGCCTATCATTTTTTTTTAAATTTTAGACACACACACATATATACATACATTTTATAAATGTGCATATATTTTATATATTAAAAACTATGGGATATATATATATATACACATATCATACAGTTTTTAGCTATATAATTTGGGAATAGGTATACCTGTGTAACTCACACCCTTACTATCTCTTTTTGAATACACTTAAAATTGGTAAACTAGTAGATAAGGAAATAGCTTACACATTTTGAAATCATGAAGCATTGTTGCGGATATTTCTCGCTTTGGGAATTCTTCCCTTTATCCTCCCCTTCTCCACTTCGACACTGCCGGACCAAGCCTTCCTCCCCTACTTTGTTTCTGACAGTTTGCCTCTGCATATTGGCTCCAGAATTCTGCCCAGCAATTTAGATTTGAGGCTCCAAATGAGATTTCCAGTAATTTCTTCATTGGTTCCACTCATCTCAGATAAGAAGTTAGTGCCAACCCCTTCCCAGAACCCAGCAGCCTAGCTCACTCTTGACTGCTTTGCCTGACAGGAGAAAGAAATGGAGCAGTCAAGTCTTCTTGGCCCAACCCAGGCACCATCTCGTACCAATAAGGGTCATAGGAGAAAGAGAAATAAAATACAGTTTTCCCTGATCACCCCAAATTAAACCGAGAGGATTGAGGAAAATACCTTAAGCCACTCCTGATAAAAGGAAGGAAGGAAAAAAGGAAGGAAGGAAGGAAGGAAGGAAGGAAGGAAGGAAGGAAGGAAGGAAGGAAGGAAGGAAGGAAGGACTTCCAGGCTCAGTGAGAGGGTGATTGTTCCTGCTATAATTATCTTCCCCCAAGGCAGTGTATTTCAGCCAGATACATACTTTTTAAAAATTATATTATATTCCTGAAAAAAATACATGCACAAATGAATAAGTTTTCTGAAACAATGTGTAAGACTACTAAGTTAAATACATTCAGATATATTCATTTTATATTTCTCAAGTTCATTTTTTAAAAAGCTGGTCACCATGTAATAAAATAATTTTGCAACCCATTGATGGATTGTAACCTGTAGTTTGAAAACCATTGCCCTAAGGACATTGCCTAAAATGTTGAGTTGGCACTCCTCTCAGAGGCCCTTGGCCTCAGCATTTCCTTCACTGGGGGCCAATATGATCCTTGACAAAGTCGGTTGCTCTGCTTAAATCCAGGATACCTACACTCCTTAAAAATGATGGTGTTTAGCAAAGGATTATTTATAGTCAACCAGCATCAAGCCCCTGCCAGATGGAAGGCTCCTCTTCAGAGCCCACCTAACCCACCATAGCTACAGTGGAGGTAATTGGAGAGCCAGTCATCGCCTGAGATAATAAGAGAGCGAGGATGATGCATAGCCATGCATACACCCAGTCATGCACACAGTCGTACCCCAGCGTTTCGTATTGTGTTTCCATACCCATCAGTTACAAGAAGAAATAAAAGCCTTTTGTATAAGAGGTGCTGTGTATGCAAGGAAAATACAGGCCCTTTCTCTGGAGGGTTGAATCTGACTACTGTGTAGCCAACTTCCTATATCTGAACACAGATAGAAAAATAGAAAACATTTTAAAAGAGGTCTGATGATATCAGATATCCAACAATAAAGGTCTTGGAAATACCCCGATGTACACACTGATTCAGTTTTATTTTAAAAAATCATAATAGTGAAGTTTCATGAGGTTCTTCTTTGTGATCCAAATAATGTGCTTTATAAGAATTATGTCCTGGAATTTTACAAATTCCTATGAAATAGGTGATTCTATAAACTTAATTTTATAGATGAGGAAACCCAAACTCAGAGAGATTAAGTAATTTGTCTAAGATTACCCTGAAAGTAATCAAAATAGAAAAGATTTGAGCTCGGACTGTGTGTGCGCGCAAAGATGTGCCACCCAATTCCCCTACAAGAAACAATTTGTTGCTCCAGCTTCTGGGAATGTTCTCAACATCAGCCTTCAGCTGTAAGACTGTTCAGGGATTGACTCAGCCTCAAAAAAAAAAAACACAACTCCTTGAACAGAGTCACAACCTTCTCAGTGCAGCCTATACCCAATAACTGATTGAAGAGGAGACCTAAGGCCCATCCATGGCAGACCAACAGAGGACAACTCTGAAAGCTCATTTTGGTTCTGGGGCTCCCTATCAGGTCAACCAAGACTCTTAGCAGGTCTTTATCAAGATGTGCTTCCCCTCTGCCCAGTATTGCTTCCTTTTTCTGTTTTCCACAGTCCTTTCCAGCACACTCCTTAGTGGATAGATTGCACAACAAATTCTGCTTCTGAGTATTCTTTCCTGAGAACCAAAACTGCAGCAAGGGAAAATCCCCCCAATGAACAGAGCTTCAAGTGATCATCCACTTTGTATAAAGAAAAATGGCCCAAACTTAGACTATATATAGACTCATAAGTAAGAGCAAATGGCCTAGTCAGTTGCTCAGGAGCATGGAAAGAGGAAGAATGGAAGAACAGGGAGACAAGAAGGACCGGGTAGAGAAATGTGAGTGGACATAGAGCCGTGAATGAAAAATGGGAAGACCTTTCCATCACATATTAAATTATACCAAAGATCATTCACAGGAAGAGACATTAGCAACCAAGCAGACAAAATGACTTGGCAAGATGAGGCCAGGCAGTCCCTGTTATTAGCCACCCCAGAAATGGGGCTACACTTGGGCCCAACATCATGGGCACCCATTTAACAAGGTGATGTTGCTGCTACTGTTATCAAATGTCCAACCTGCCACTAACAGAGACTAATACTGGGTCTCTAATATGGTGAGGAGCCTGACTGACCCTCTGATGGCAAGCTGACCACACTGGGCCACTTCTACTCTGAAAGGGCCAGTGATTCATGCTCACACTAGACAACTACTTCTGGCATGAGTTTGCCTTTCCTACTTGCAGGGCATCAGCCAGTATTCCTACGCAAGAGCTTACAGAAGATTTGCTCTATTGACATGGGATCCCACATAAGATTGTGTCAAGTCAGGTAATCCACACCACCTGAAGCTCAGGAATGGGCTCATGACCATTAGATCCACTGGTCATATCACGTACTGCACCACCCAGAAGCTGCTGGAAGAAGTAGAAGTCTCCTGGAAGCATAGCTGAAGTGCCAGCTTGAAGGTGATATTTTATAAGGGTGGTGAACTATCCTCCAGGACATGGAACACACCTTGGATCACAGACTTCATATGGTGCTGCATCCCCAGTAGGGGAACTACAGGATTTAGAAACCGAGGAGTAGAAGTAAAAGTGACTGAACTTAACCTGACCCCACCCCACCTACCATGATCCATTGAGGAAATTTATGGCTGCTGTCTCCAAAGGTCTCACCTGGAAAAGTTTTGAAATCCTTTTGTCCAATAAAAAACATCTTCCACCAAAGGGATACAGATATCGGCAGACAAAAAGAAGAGTCTCTATCACAGCTGTGGCAATTGACCTTAATCATCAAGAAAAGTCAGAGCTACAGTTACACAGTAGGAACAAGAAGGAGTATGCTCATCACACAGGTGATATATTTTTCTGGTTGTAACAGTAAATGAACAAGTGCAGCAATCAAAGATGCGGATCTGGGTTGTGCCACTAAGGAAGCAGCCTAGGCTAGCTCTTGAAGTGCAAGGGGTGCCTATACTTCCCAGTGGAGGAGAGAGACAATGAATAGCATTTGGGACCCTAGGACCTGCAGTAGTGCTAGGCGTTATCCTTTTTCCTCTTCTGAGATTATCCCAGAAAAAGAGGTCCACTAGGATCCAGAAGAAGATGCTCTCCTAACATAAGAAGAAGTGAATCCAATGTCTTGAGGAATGATCTATGATGAACATGGCGTTGCACCACTGAGCTTTGCCTTAGAGAGAAGACTTGTTGTCCAGCCTCTAAGGAAGCCAGTAGAAGATGGTCGTCAGCTGCCAGTCTACCAAGAATTGACTCTGCTACAGAGTCAAGTTGCCAAGGTTGCAACCTTCCTGGGTTGTGGATCCGAAAGGACATCACTCTACACCCAATGATTGGTTGAGGCAAAAGTATAAAGACCCAGACATTGCATTTTGTTACAGGACAATCTGATGAACTGTGTGGTAGCAGAATAATGCCCCCACCTACAGATATCCACATCATAAACCCTGGAACTTTTGAATATGTTCAAATGGCAAGGGGGAATTAAGGCAACATATAGAATTCTGTTTGCTAATCAACTGATCTGAAAATAAAGAGATTATCCTAGATTTTCTGGGCGAGCTCAGCAGAATCATGGGGCTCCTTTAAAGTAAAAGGAAGGCACATAAAGTCATCAAGTAAGAGAGATTTGAAAATGCTCTTAAGCCGACTTTGAAGATAGAGGAAGAAGCCAAGAGTCAAGGAATGCAGGCAATTTCTAGAAGCTGGAAAAGGCAAACATGAATTCTCCACTAGACCCTCCAGAAAGAACACAGTCTTGCTGAAAACATCGATTTTAGCTCAATGAGGCTCATTTCTGATTTCTGACCTCCAGGACTGTAAGAAATACATTTGGGTTGTTTTAATCCACTAAGTTTGTGATAATTTGTTCCAATAGTAACAGGGAACTAATATAGGCCATTTTAGCTCCAGAGTTATTGTGACATGGGTCAGACAAGTGTGCTCTGGGGCCCGTCACAGCAAGACTTCTGTCCTATCCTGCTGCTTTCACCACCTTCGCCCACATGTTGAGCACCTGAGAGCATTTCCTGGGAGCATCCTGCAAATGAAACTCGATCTCAGAGTCTCTGTCCCTGGGAACCAAACCCAGGGCAGATTATAAAAGCTCATGATGACTTCTTATGATTATGAATCTGTAAGTTATAAACATAAGTATAAAGTTTATCATTATTATCCCTTTTCAGTATTTCTCAAAAAGTATAATGCCTAATATAAACAGCATTGGCCCAGGTGAGACAATGTGAAGTAAATGTGAGGAAAATGGTCCCAACAGGTTGAAGCGAGTTTAGTCCCTGCTCTTGGTGCATTACTCTAAACTTTGCAGATTTAATTTCCCTCTCTCACCACCCCATCCCATAAATAGGAAATATAAAAACCTTCCACTAGATAGTATTAAGTAAGGTAAAATTATTTAAACATGTAAACCAGTATTTACTGATTTGCAGTAATGGCTCAGTAGAAGTTCGTTGAACTTACTCAACTCTACCTCACTGTTTTCTCTTACAGAAATAAGCTCATTTAATAATACATGAAAGATATCTTAGGATAAATAAAAGATAAATAAACTGGAGACTGGCAAATTTCTACCAAATTATATGATTCCGCTCTCAAAATGTGTACTTTAAGCCGAGAGCTCTGGAAGGTTGGTGTGACCTGGGAAGGTGAAGAAAGGCTTCCTGAGGGATATGGGAACTTAGCTGAGCTCATAAAAACACTGGAGAGAAAGAGAAGCAGACAGCGGTGTCCTAACTCCAATTCCAGCACGTGGTTCGGTAAACACAATTTGGAGGGGCAAACATCAGATAATTGAGTTTGCGCAATGCTGTGGTTGTTTTGTTTTAACTGGTAATGTATACAGGATATTTTGAAATGTATTGCATGAATATGAAGTGTTGTTATAACCAAGAGGAATATGAGAAGAAGCAAAAAGGGAATAAGGACAACAATGTTTAGCTATATGCTAATCTCAGATCCATATGAAAACCCTTTGAAAGTATGGTATAACCAGCAATGTTAGATTTATGGTCATGGGTATTGTTCATTTCAAGCTCCTACTTTCCATTTATCATCTTTATATTCATATAGCATCTCTATTTTTAATGTCTTAGAAATTTCTCCCCCTCCTAGTAATCTTTTCAGCTGAAATTTCACATGCTTCACATCAGCTCAGGAGCAAATTCTTTTCTGGAAGTTTGAACCTATCTGTTCAGCCATTTCTGAGTTACCCAGCCATGAGCAAATGTTGTTTAGGAAATTTGTCAGGATCTACTTTTTTGTGTGCTCAGATTTAATTCAGGATGATTTAAATTCAAATCTGCAGAGCCATCAGGCACATATCCTCTCAGGAGAAAAAACACTCTTGGCTTTGGGATATAATTGGTTGAGGTTTACACTCCACTTTCTCTCTATATGGAGTGTGGTTATGAAGAGAGCTACTCAAATCCTGGAAAATCCTTTGGGTTTCCATACCTTCCACACATGTTGTATTTTTAAAAATGCTTTTTGTTTCTTTCTTTTTTCCCTTCTACAAACCATTGATGCTCTAGGAGGATTTGAGGGATAGCAACACCTGTCTGGCTATATTGACAGACAATAATAAAAGTTTTATTCTATGAAAAAATTAGAAAAATATAGATTTATAATATTTATTTATATTTGGGAACTTGGGCACTGGTCCTTCTATTATAGACAGGAATATTTGTGTTGCTGGTAGCATCCATTAAGCAAAATATTGGGTATATTGACAAAGTTATCCAAGACGACATCCTGTAAGTGTGCTAAAATACTGAAAACTTACAGAATGAAAAAGAACTAAAGCAGGAATGGGTGCATGGGGTGGAGAGAGGAGTGAACAGGGCAGAGAAACCTTTGTGACCTAGCACATGGTCCCAAGACATATGAATGTGTTCCGATGACCTATTACTGAATGACAAAACACTGTGAAATTTACTGGCTTAAAACAACAACGATCCCTTTATTATCATCATATTGTGGGGGGCTGGTTGGGCTCAGCTGATCAGTTTTCACTCAGGGTCTCTCATGCAGTTGCAGCGTCTAGCACTAGCACCCTCTCAAGACTCACTCATTCACTCACCCAGCTCCCGGGCTGGGAAAGCTCACACATCTCAGGCTCCTTGGGTTTATCTTTCTGGCTTCTGCCTCCTCTCCCCAGCACAGCAGGTTCAGGGTGGCCAAACTTCTTTCAAGGCAGCTCTGGACTTTATGGGTGTGTGTCCCAAGTGAGAGAGTCAGGTGGAATCTGCCCTGACTGTTCTAACCTGGCCTCACAAGACAGTCACAAAGGCCCCATTCAGTTTCCAGGGGAGGCGACAGGTGCCACCTCTTAATGAGAGGTGCACCAAACAATCTGCCAGTGTGTTTTCAAATCACCACAGGACTTCATAGACCTCTGGCAGAAAGTCTGGGACAGAATAGTGAGTCACTCACACAACCACAAACTGGTTCATTGTGGGACCTTTCATGCTGTGGTGGAAGGATACTCATGTTTAGGAGCTCTTTCAAAGTTAGACAGCCTGCCTGGGCTTGCCTCTGCCAGGACACTTACCGAGTCTGGAGGCTTAACCAAAAGTCAGTGTCTCCATTTTGTTACCTAGAAATTAGAGATAATGAGAGTTAACATTTATTGAGCTCTTAGCAGGTGACAGACCTTTGTCCCAAGTGCACTGTCTACTTACTATCTTATTTTATAACCAAGATAACCGTACCCCCTAAGTTACAATGTTGATAATAGGGCCATCTTTCAGGTCTGTTGCGCAGATCAAATGGGACCATCTGTTATCTTCCCTCTTGATGTTATTAAGGCTGTGTGGCAAATTCTGTTGATGCCATGTCAGGAGAGTGAGCTGGTTCCAGAAATGGGCCAACCGTGCACAATAACATACAGGAACGAAGATTGCGGATTGTTCCCACTCGAAATGGAAGACCAGTCTGGACTAAAGGAGGAGGCGGGAGGGGGGTGGTCAGATTTCTTGAAAAGACCAGCCAGTCCAAGTCGCACTTGGAACTATGCGTGCAGAAGAACCCAGCTCATTTTGCAGAGTGGGACCAGGAGCACCGTTTTGAGTTTATAAGCGAGACTCCTTTAAAAAGGAGTTCAGGACTGCAGGCTGTTGGAAGCGTTCTAAGGGGAGAACACTTGGCCCTCTGCCCAAAGCGTTCCCGAGTGTCAGGGGCCGGATGCACGGAGCTGACACCTTTCCCAGGCGCCTCTTGTGTGTTCTGCCTTCCCTCGCGTCCCCGTTGCCACCCATGGCTCCCTAACTCCCTGAACACACCTTCCTCTCCCCCCTCTCTCCCAAGGTGCCTACTCCCGCGATTGCAGAGCGCCCATCTTCCCAGCCCCGGCAAAACCCGGAGAGGCGGAATCCCTCCCCGGGAGCGCCCGGGCGGCCACTGGGCATGCTCCGTTGTCAGGCTGGTCCGCAGCTGCGAGCAGCACTGGAGCCTCACGGATTTCTCCTGCCGCCGCGCGTCCGCCTCCTCCGGAGCTGGGAGCGGGCGCATGATGGCGGCGGCGGCCGGGAGCGCTAGCGGCGGCGGCAGCAGCGGCGGCGCGGGCAGCAGCAGCAGCGACACGTCCAGCACCGGCGAGGAGGAGCGGATGCGGCGCCTCTTCCAGACGTGCGACGGCGACGGGGACGGATACATTAGCAGGTACTGTGGGAGATAGAGAGCGGCTGGGGCGAGACCCGCCCCTCCGCGCTGCCCTTGACCCCTCCTCTGCCCTCGCGCCCCAACTTCCAGCAAGTAGCTTAGAAGCTCACGGGAAAAGTTGGCTGCGACTCGGAGAGCGCGTCGCCGGCTGGGTCACAGAGGCCGAAGGGCCGTTTTACTCGCCTTCCGGAGCTGCCAGCTGGTCCAACTTTTCCCAGCGCTGTCTTTGTCTGGGCGTGGGGAGACATCTCCTTAGGATGCGAGCCCGCCCCTGGGCGTCGGAGCGCTCCTGCCTGTGGGAAATGGGTTCTGGCAGCTTGTCCCAGGTCAGGGGGTGCTGCTGTGCAGCCTCGGGCTCCTGGGTGTCCAGGTGCTGTGGCACTGGGCTGCGATCTGCCCGGAGGACAGCGCGGGGGGTGGATCAGGATGGAGATGCGCTCTCAGTGACAAATTGGACATGAAAACAAGCTGTGAAGAACTTTCATGTGTCACGGAGTCTCTGTATTCCAAACTTCGGCGCTCGGAGAAGTAGTTTGTCTCCAGTACTGATTTAAACTTACTAGCCCGAAGAAAACGAAGCTCGCAGGCGCACAATGGGGAGTTAGAGGAGAGTCAGGAATACAGAGCATACTTCCTACCCCGCCTCCGCGCTAACCAGGTGAGCCTCCAGACGGGTCTCGGGGCTGCACCGCAGCACCTCTCAGAACCCTCGCGGTGTTTGCTTCAAGATCCCCCTCCAGGGGCAGTGTTTCGGTGGACAAGTCTTCAAGCCTCAGGACTTGTCAAAATAATTACTTCTGTCCAGATTTTCATCACTTATCAGGCACTGGTGGTGAAGAAGGCAATCGTAATGTTTCACGGCACGCTTCTATGAAAGGTTGAGAACAGGCTCTGCAAACCTTAGTCCCCGAAATTTGAATTGCCTTAGAGGAAGTAGGCAGCCTAAGTTGTGTATTGCACCTGTATGTTGCATTTTTGTGTATTGCATCTTTGTCTCGGTGATGCTAAAGATCTTTGAAAATTCTGGGTTTCCTCCTACTGATTGTCCTTGCTTCTTTAAAGAAAAAACTGGGGAATTGCCCCCTCCACAAAAAAATTTTTTAAAGATCTCTGAGACAGGTAATTTGACAGGTAAGAATTTCACAGTTAGAAAAACAATTATTTACTTTGAACTTTTGACTGAATTATGATCATTCTCAGCTGAATTTTATTACTTTTCTTTTTTTTAATTTATTTTTTTATTGATTATGCTGTTACAGTTGTTCTATTCAGCCCCTTCATTCCCCTCGACCCTGTCCCCCGTCCCCACCATTACCCCCCTTTAGTTTATGACCATGTGTCTCAAGTTCTTTAGATTCTATATTTCCCATACTATTCTTGCCCCCCATCTATTTTCTATCTACTGTCTATGCTACTTATTTTCTGTACCTTCTCCCCTCTTCTCCTCCCACTCCCCTGTTGCTAACCCTCCTTGAGATCTTCATTTCTATGTTTCCACTCCTGATCTAGCTGTCCTTTTAGTTTGCCTTTGTTTTAGATGTGGTTGTTAATAACTGTGAGTTTGTTGTCCTTTCACTATTCATGTTTCTTTAACTTCTTTTTCTTAGATAAGTCCCTTTAACATTTCCTATAATAAGGGCTCGGTGATTATGAACTCCTTGAATTTGATCTTATCTGAGAAGCACTTTATCTGCCCTTCCATTCTAAATGAAAGCTTTGCTGGATAGATCAATCTTGGTTGTAGGTCTTTGAATTTCATGACTTGGAATACCTCTTTCCAGCCCCTTCTTGCCTGTAAGGTCTCTTTTGAGAAATCTGCTGACAGTCTGATGGGAACTCCTTTGTAGGTGACTGTCCTCTTATCTCTTGCTGCTTCTAGGATTCTCTCCTTCATTTTAATCTTGGCTAATGTAACGATGATGTGCCTTGGTGTGTTTCTTCTTGGGTCCAACTTCTTTGGGACTCTCTGAGCTTCCTGGATTTCCTGGAAGTCTATTTCCTTTGCCAGATTGGGGAAATTCTCCTTTATTATTTGTTCAAATAAGTTTTCCACTGGTGGCTGTTCCTTTCCCCCTTCTGGTACCCCTATAATTCGGATGTTGGAGCGTTTAAAAATGTCCTGGAGGTTCCTAAGACTCTCCTCATTTTTTTGAATTCTTGCTTCTTGACTCTTTTCTGTTTGGCCATTATTTGCTTTCTTCTGGCCCACTCCATTGATTTGAGTCCCAGTTTCCTTTTCATCGCTATTGGTTTCCTGTGCAATTCCATTCATTTCAATTAGTTTCGCCTTCATATGTTTGTCTAATTTGTGGCTATAATCAACCAGTTCTGTGAGGATCCTGATCACCAGTGTTTTAAACTGTGCGTCTGAGAGTTTTGCTATTTCTTCATCGCTTAGATTTATAGGCTCTGGGGCTTTGACATCTTCTTGAGCCATTTTTGGTCTGTTTGTGCTCGTTAAGTCTGAGGAGCGGAGCCTTGGATTCCCAGGTCGCTGGGTTTTGACGCTGTATGTGGAGGCGGGGTTAGAGCGGGAAATGGCAGCTCCCTCCGCTGCTGATTGCCGCTGGGGCTGCTGGCTCTCGTCCAATGGCCCAGTCCCTCGCTTGTCTATCCACACACGAATGCGCGACCACAGTCAACCCACAGCCCTGCTCCCTCGCTGTTTCCCCGAGGTCGCTGGCTGAGTTGCCCACCAGGTCCAACCCTGCGCCTGGATTCCGAGTGCCTGAGTTCGTCTGACCGAGTTTTCCTGTGCTGCCCCGCTCTGCCAGCTGCTGGTTTCACCCCTCTTACTGGTCAGGCTGAAGAATTTGTTGTTATCAGATTTCCGAAAAGTTCAGTTTTCTGTGTTCTGGCTGTGTTTTCTGTTGCTAATATTTAGTTGTCTCTAAACTTGGTTGTGTGAGGAAGCACAGCGTCTCCACCTATGCCTCCATCTTGGCGGAAGTCCCCTGAATTTTATTACTTTTCTAAAGCTTCATTGGGAACATTAGCAAGATATCAAAAAACTTTAGGGAGTAATTCTGTTCTGAAATGAAAAAATACTTGTAAGTCTAGTTGACCCCACATAGATTTTTATCTAGAAGTCTCTACCAGTTTTAGTTCTGGGGTAGAAAATATATACATCTAGATATAGATATAGGTATATAGATATATATCCTATAGTTTAGATTTGTTGGGGTGGTGTTCCTCCTTGTAAGGCCTTTATCTCATTTTCAATAATAAAAAGCAATCTGCATTCTTCACATTAGAATACCAAAAAAATGTAATTCACTTGGGCAAGAATGCATATAGAAAAGTAGTAGAATTCTCTTCTTCCTTTCCTCTAATCTGCCCTATTCATATGTTGCTTTATCTGATCTAGACTTTCTGTACAAATGCTTATAGTATTTTGAATGGTAGCTGCATCTACCCTGAAAGATGATGAATTCTGTGAGCATAATTTGAGGACTTTGCGTTGGAGAGTCAGGTGTTGTGTGTAAGGTGTTGGTGATACAGGAGATTTAGAGTAGAAACCTACTGGAGCAAAGGTGGGGGAAAAACTGTATTATTCCTTGAGCCAGATTGGTTAATGGACCCTAAACTTTAACTGTGGGTAGGGTTACTTTGGAAGTTGTGCTTCGACAGAATTCCCATGTAGGAGGATTTTAAGGATGCAAACTTATTGCAAGGGAGAACCAAGGAACTTCTCTTCAAGTGTGTTTATACAGCAAGCACAGTTTTGCCTGGAATACATGCTTTACCTGGAATACAGATAGTATGACTTGGGGCATGGGGTAAATGAAGGTAAGTGGCATTAGACGATTTCTTCTGCAAAGCTGCTGCTTTGTGCTACCCCTGTTGAATGACCTCTAGTGACTGCTCTGGAGTGGGTAATAAGATGTGGAATGCTATGAATTTTCTCTTTTATTAAACCTGAGAGTTGCACTTTCTACATTAAAACCTTAAATACCTTGGGTTCTTCGAAAGCTGTTCATCTTTATGTTCATGGTGCACAGCTGTCCCAGTGGGATTTCAGTTGGGTGTGTACAATAGAAGCCTCAGCACAGTCAAAGGTGGTTGACTTTCTCACCTAGAAGTCTGGGGTGGTCATCTAGGTTGAGACAGCCCTTCCACCATGGTGTCAATTCCCAGCTTTCTTTTATCCTAATGCATTGGCAGTCTTCACATAAAGCATTCATCCTCATGGTTACGCACAAGTCTTCAAATGATTGCTTTGTTTCCAGCCTCATTGCCAAGTTCTGTGGAGGAAGGTGTAAAAAGAAACTGAAATGAGTGTTGCCTATATCATTAAACAAAGCTTTCTCAAATCCCTTAATTGACATCTTATTGGTCAAACTACATCACCTTACCATGCCTTCTTGCAACAGAGTTCAAGGAAGCATGTAGTTCAGTTGGTCATATTACCTCCTAAACAACATTGGAGTTCTGTTACTAAGCAGGGAATGGATACTGGGCAAGTAAATAACCAAAATATCTACTGTAATAAATAACCCACATTAAACTGGCTCTGGTCCTTTGTCTAGCCCTCATTCTCAAGCAGGAATTGCGTTGAGATCGTATGTTTGGAGAAGGGATAAGTGAGAGATAGACTGGGTGCAGGACAGAAATTGTCAAGGTGCACCATCTCAGGAAGAGGCAAGTAAAAGTAGGGGTTTGAATATTCAATATTCTTTGGGCCCAACCTTCCCATTAGACTGACAAAAAAAAAAAGGCAACTGCTAACCAGAAATTCCTGGAATAGCTGCTTCTGCCAAGGAACTCCCAGCCTGCCAGAGGGACCTAGAATCATCCTCTTGGATATTTAAGCTGGAAGCGACAACTACCATCAGGTGAAGTCAAACCGTAGCTTGGATAGGGCAGGATTTGGGCTGCACAGTAGAACCACAGCAGGCTCTTCTGTGCATTTTGTTAGTTATGCAGGGACATAACATTTTGTGGTATTGAATTTTTGGACCCTATTTATGATGTTATAGGAGATTCTGGGGTTACTCTATTTGCTAAAATTAACTTCTCTCTGGTATTTTTAAAGCTTCTTATCTTTACCCTTCAGTTTAAGAAACTATCTTGAATATTTTGACAAATACTTAAAACCAACACTTACATGTCTATCTACATAGTTCCTGAGCCTCAGCTCAAACATTGGTGTCTTTAGAGAGAGCTTCCCTGATGATTTTTCCAAAGTGGGTTCACTCTACCCCACCATTATTCTCCATTAGGGTACCAGTGGCTTTCTTCCAAAGCACCCTTTACAACTTGTAATTGCATTTCTATTTACTACTTGTTTGCTTGTTAATTGTCATCCTTCCACTAGATGTAGCCTTCATGAAGGCAGGACTTGTGTCTGTTTTGTTAAAACACTGCACTCAGTATCTAGCACAATATTTGCCATTTAGCAATAAACCAGTCAATTCTGATGAATAAATAATCAAACGAAAGAGTGGCTACATTCACGTATATTGAAAATTATTTTAAGAATTTTCATTTCCAAGCATATTTCATGTTTATAAAATATTTTATATGTGAGTGTACTTTTATTAACAGATATTTATTTTAAAAATAACTTCTTTCTGGTTATAGAAAAGACATTTTTGTTGAAAATTTGGAAAACTACAAATATGTATAAAAATGAAATAAAAACCACCCATTATCCCATAACCAAGGAATATCATTTCTGTTTTCCTGGTGACATATCTGCATGTTATTGTTCCTCTAGTACATTAAAAATAATTAGACAAAAGGAAAGACATCCCATGCTCATGGATAGGAAGATTTAACATTGTTTTCATGGCAATAATCTCAGAAATTGATCTGCAAATTCACCACACCTTTTCAGAATCTCAGCTGCCACTTTTTTTTGCAAAAATTGACAGTCTAATCCTAAAATTCATATGGAAATTGAAGGGACCCCCAAAATAGTCAAAATAATCTTGAAAATATTTGAAGGACAAAGTTGGAAGAATCACACTTCTCCGTTTCAAAACTTACTAAAAAGCAACAGTAATCAAGACAGAGGAACACTGGCAAAAAGACACACAGATCAGTGAAATAGAACTGAGAGTCCAGAAACAAACTCGTGTGTATATGGTGAATTGATTTCATCATGAGTACCAAGACAAGGGTGCCAAAATCAAGGGTGAAATGAGAAAAGAATAACCATTTCAACAAATGGTGCTGGCACAACTGGATAGCCATGTATAAAAGAAAGAAGTTGGACACTGTCTTCACATACAAAAATGTGTATATTCCTCACATTCCTCATACAAAAATTAACTCAATATGGATCAAACACTTAAATATAAGAGATAAAACTGCTAAACTCTTAAAAGAAAACATAGGACAAAATCATTATCTCCTTGCATTTGACAGTGGATTTTTATGTATGACACCAAAACAAGCTATAAACAAACAAACAAAAAACAATAGGTAAACTGGGCCTCATCAAAATTTATTAAACTTGTACTTCAAAAGATATTATCAAAACAGTGAAAGACAATGCAGAGAATGGGAGAAAATATTTGCTAATCATATATTTGATAAAGGACTTGTATCCAGGTTATATAACAAACTCTTACAAGTCAATAATAAAAAGATAAGTAACTATTGTTTTGATATAACACAAATGCAACTTTATTTTTCTTTCCTGTTGCCTTTTTTAAAATGTGCTAAGCAGGGGATTTACTCATGTAGACCTAAAACTTGCACAATTAAAAAAAAAAAAAGAAAGGAATCTTAGGTCATTCAAAGTGATGATTCTTATTTAGTAGCTCCACAGTCTGTGGGGCTGGGCTGCAGGAAAAACCCACCCAGCATCCTCTTTCTTGCTCATTTCCTTCTCCCAAACTGATTAGCTGTGCCTTCTGGTCTCTGGGCTCAGTAGCAGAAAGGAAATAAATATGCAGAGTCTTCACCTGACAGAAATATTGCAAAATGCTTTGCCTTTCTGGGACTGGTTGCCAGGTCTTCTCTCATAAACACTTTCATATGGTTAAGCATTGCCCCCCTGCTAGGTTTCTTCTGCTGCAACTTGAAAGTAACCCAGTCTATTAGATCTTTGTCTGTAAAAACAAAGATCTAATAGACTTTTCTCCAAAGAAGATACATAGATAGCCAATAAACACATGAAAAGAGTTTAACATATTAGCTATTAGGTAAATACAAATCAAAACTAAAGTTAAACATCATTTTATACCTACTAGGATGGCTATAATCCAAAAGTGGGATAATTACAAGTGTTGACAAGAATGTGGAAAAATCAGAACCCTCATACTTTCCCACAGAAATGTGAAGTGGTGCAGCCACTTTAGAAAATAACCAGGCAGTTCCTCATAAACTTAAACATAAAATTACCATATGATCCATCAATTCTACTCCTAGGTTTATGAAGTATATCGAGAAAAAGTCCATTCATTGTTAATATAATGAGAATGGTTTGCCTGACATCGATATAACCTGGCAGCCAAGGAGAGTGAACTAGAATGCACATGTGTGAACAATGGCAACTTCACTGCACTAGTCAGTGGGGCAGTGGATGCTGCTGAGTGAGCATGTGTACTGTGTGGTCATCAAATTCAAAATGACAGTAGAGCAATGAATCTACATCAAATTTTGTGTTAAGCTTGAACATTTCTCTGCAGAAACTATTTGGATGATTCAGAAGGCTTTCAGGGACAATACAGCACAAATAAAAATGTGGCACAGACACTTCAAAGATGGTTGAGAATCTGTTGAAAGTGATCCACAGTCTGGAAGTCCTGCAACAAGCAGAACATCTGAGAATGTTGAACTTGTACAGGTTGCAATCAACAAAGGTTGGTGACTAACAGTGTGAGAACTAGAAGCTGATCTGTGGATTCCAAAAACTATTGTGTACAAGATTTTAATGCAGGGTCTTGGTGCATGAAACATATGGTGACAAAATTCATTTTGTGGCTTCTGCAACCAGAGCAGAAAGAACATTGTGCTGCATTTACTAATGATTTAATTCACACTGCTACTGATGAACCAAATTTCCTCAAGAAAGTGATAACCAGAGATGAATCCTGGGTCTACGCTTATAGTCTGGAAATGAAGGCCCAGTCATACCAAGGGAAGTTGCCTGGTTCTTCACATCTGAAGACACAGCAAAGTTGCAACAAGATCAAGACCACATTAACTGTTTTTTGACTGGGAAGGTGTCATCTGTCAAGAGTATGCTCCTTCAGACCAAACAATTAACAAGACGTACTACCTCAATGTTCTTCATTGGTTGAGACAGGCGGTACAATGAAAATGGCTGCAGCTATGGGCAACTGGTGATTGGCAGCCTAATCAAGACAATGCATCTGCTCGTGCATCACATTTGTGCAGAGTTTTTTTGGCAAAACATCAAATCATCCAGGTGACTCTGCCTCCCTATAGCCCAGATTTGGTGCCCTGTGACTTCTTGCTTTCTCTAAAACTAAAATCATCTTTGAAAGGGGAGAGAGTCCAGACCATCGATGATATTCAGAAAAATATGACAAGGCACCTGATGGCAATTCCAACAAAGGATTTTGCCTCCTCTCTTCTTATAGACTATGCATAGAACAGCCAGGCAACTTTTGAAGAGTAAGTCAGGTTATGTTATTTCTTTGCAGCATAGTGGAAAGAGCACTGGATCTGAATTAGGAAAGTTAGGTTCACTCCAGGTTCTACCTTCAGTTAACTCTGTGACTTCATACCACCCCCTGCCTCTGCCTTAGTTTCCTTATCCATCAAGTGGGTTGATGAAGTGTTCATCTGTGCTTTCTTATGCTTGGAGTTTGTTGAAATTATTGAATCGGTATGTTTAAAGTTTTTACCAAATTTAGAAAATTTTCAGCTATTATTTCTGTAAATGTACTTTCTCTTCCTTTTCTTTCATTTTGAGATTCCAATTTACATGTATTAGTATGTTTTATATTTTCCCACCCCTTACTGAGGCTCTGTTAATTTTTTTCTCAACTTTTTTCCGTGTTTCATTTTGGATAGTTTCTATTGTGATAACTTCAAATGTATTGACCTTTTCTTCTACAGTGTCAAGCTGCTATTAATCCCAGTCATATTTCACATATTTTTTACTTCTAGAAGTTCTACTTGAATATATGGCACATATTTATAATAACTATTTTAACTTCCTTATCTGCTAATTCCATTATCTCTGTCACTTCCTGGTTTGCTTCTGTTGGATTTTTCTCCTGGTTATGGGACATGTTTCTGCTTCTTTGTATGCAGGGTAATTTTTTTATTGGATGCCAGACATTTTAACTTGTTGGGTGTTGGCTTTTGTTGTACTCCTTTACTCTGTTCTGGAATGCAGTTGAGTCTGGATCTTCTTCAACCTTGACTTTAAGCTTTGTGCATCAGGTTCAGAGAATTTTTAGTGTAAGGCTAATTTTAGCTTCTGCAGATCTCTGAAGCTCTCTCTCTGAGGCATTTCTTCCTCTTGCCTCTACACCACAAGTTCTGGCTACCTTGACTTCCCCAAACTTCGTTCTCTATCTCCTCAACTCAGTGAGATCATTGGAGCTCTTTGGACTCCTGTTCTACAGCCTATAAACTGACTTAAGGCAGTAAGTTGGTGAGACTGTAGGCTTAGCTTACTAGTTTCTCTTTTATTCAACTCATGCTATTCATTATATACTACCTGGAAATCACTGTTTTGTATATTTTGTCTGGTTTTCTTATTTTAGGTAGGAAGGTAAATTCAGTGTCTGTGATTCCAAAGTGATGTGAAATGGAATCCTGATTTCTCTTTTTACTGAGTGTCCCAAAGTCAGCATGCCTATTTGTAAGAACTCTCTGTATTAAATTTATGTAGAAATAATTTTATAACATTTACAGACATATCTCAAGCAACTTACTGTTTTAAGCTACTACCTACAGTCTCAGCCCACAAGTCTTTTCTTTTAGTAGCTAACATTATTGATTACTCACAGTGTGCTAGGCTCTGTGCTAAACAAGTACTTTATATGAGGGGAACACCCCCCAAAATGGAATTATCTTCTGGAGGGTGGGCCCTTGTATCACAGGCTTCCCCCCACTAGGTGAGTGTTCTAGGAACCCATCTGTATCAGTGTACCAACTCTCATTGTTTTGAGAGGCTGCATTTGGATTCAGTTAATTTTTTTTGAAGACTCATCACATTTGCCCATTTCATGATGGGGATTTATGAGCACACCTGCCCACACTGTGCTGAGTGTTCAGCAGTTTTTGTCCCCCACCCTCCCTATTCACCTGATATCATGCCAGGCAACTTTTTTTTGTTGATTTCCTGGAGGAAAAAAGTCCTCCAAGGGAAATATCTTGATGATATGGAAGAGGTGAAATAAGAAAAATGGCAGAAACATTAAAAGCATCAAAATTGATGAGTTCAAAAATTGTTTTGAGTGGTAGAAAAGACATCTTCATAGGTGTATTGCATCAAATGGAGAGTACTTTGAAGGTGACTAAAGTTTAAACATGTAAAAATAAATACACAATGTTTTATTAATAAATTCTAGTTTTTTGAGGTCCCCCTCAGTTACTACAACATAGCCCCTCTGAAGAAGGAATTATTGTTACAACAAACAATTTAAAGATGAGAAAAACAGGTTTGGAGATATTATTTGCTCAAGATTCCACAGTTAGTAAGACCTGAACTTCAGCTCATGTCTCTGGTTCTCAAATGAGGGTCTTGCCCACTAAATTGATGCTGCTTTCCACGTGCATTTCTTTAAGTTAATTTTTAAGAGTTTTATTGAGATGTAATTTGCATAATATATAATTTGCCCATTTAGGTGTACAATTCAATGGTTTTTAGTATACTCACAGAGTTGCGCAACCATCATCATAATCAATTTCAGAATATTGTCATTACATTGAAAAGAACTACTGTACCCTTTAGCAGTCATCTCCCATTTCCCCCTGATATTCTCAGCCCTAGACAGCCATTAATCTATTTTCTGTCTCTGCCTATTGTGCACACACATTTCATATAAATGGAATCATATATATCATGTGACCTTATTTTACTTGTGTTTTGGTGGCATATTCTCAAAGACTTTGCCTAACCCAAGGTCACAAAGATTTACTCCTATATTTTCTTCTTAGAGTTTTATAGTTTTTATTCTTACATTTAGGTCTATGATCCATTTTGAGTTTAATTTTTGTGAATGGTGAAGAAGGGATCCAAGTTTATTAGTTTGCGTGTTGTATATAGTTGTCCAAGCAACACTGTTGAAAAGATTATTGTTTTCCCATTTTCTTGACACCCTTCTCAAAAATCAATTGACTATAAACATAAGAGTTTATTTCTGGACTCTCAATTTTTTTCCATGGCTATCACACCTATTCTTCTACCAGTACCACACAGTCTTGATTACTGTTGCCTTATGGTTGAGTTTTGGAATCAGGAAGTTTGAATCTTTCAACTTTTTTCTTTTTTTAAAGATTGTTTGGCTATTCTTAGTACCTTGACCTCCCAAACAAACTTTGGGATAATGTTGTCAATTTCTTGAAAACAGGCAACTGAAACTTTGGACAGAGATTGTATTTAATCTATAGACCAGTTTTTTCACATGTATTTTTACTAACCATGTTTTTTAGGGTATTTTTTTCCTCCAGCCCATATCTTTATTTTACACTATTTTTACTTTGAGTCATATTAGTGAACATCTAAAATTATAATGGCATGTTTATAGTAGCTTTATAGTTTACAATCAGTTAGTCCTACATTATCTTATGTAACCTTTGCAACAAAAATTAATATCTTTGTTTTAAGACAAGAAGCCAAGATAAAATAACCTCTAAAGGGAATAATGAATCTGCTGCCCTTACTTGAGGATCCTTTCCACCACACATGCTCCCAAGCTAACACAAGAAAACATTTTTTCAATGTTTTCCTAAACATTGAAGTTCTTTAGTATTTAATTTACCCAGAGTCCACAGTGGAGATGAATTTTGATTTTATAGCTGGCTTCTTAACAGCAATGGGAATGGCATTTAAATTATTGGTACAGAAGGTGAGGTATTTGCATTCTAAATGAAGTCTCAGCTGGGGAAACTCTCTTGTTGTTCAGTAAATTGAAAATCTCTTTAAGTGTTAGTCCCAGAATAGAAACCATATGGCAAGAAAGGGCATTTCCTTTGAGAACAGTTAATTGTCAGCTTCTCATTGTCATTTCAAAATGTCAGTTTAAATATGTAAATGAGTAATTTCTAAATTCATGACATTGATATTGAAGACTGTAACTGATGGGAAAAAAAGTTGGGTAAGCAGAAGGACTCTCAGGACCATTGTTCAAACATTTGGATCCCTGTTACTTAATGGAGTGAAAAATGTAAACAGAACAAATTTCTAGATCAACCAATATGCATTAATGTTTTGTCTTACATGACAGTTGTTAGCTGAGTTTAAGTGTAGCCCTCAGTTGAATATTTAGAAGTGAAACCATTACCTGGAAAATTTAAGGTAGATAAGCTTGTGTGTGTGTGTGTGTGTGTGTGTGTGTGTGTGTGTGTGTGTGTGTGTGTGTGTTTTAACATTGATATCAGTGATGTAGAAGATACTTGAAAACACAACTTAAACTTGATGTTGGTATTAATTGGGCATCTACTCAACATTATGTCAAGTGGCATTGGTTAAGACACCTATTGTCTGTTGTTTAAAAATTCAGCATGTACAAATTTATGGTACAGATGGAGGAAGTAAGAACCCAGATGACGTGAAGGAGGGCATTTTTATAAAAATGTGGCTACCTTTCCTTTAAATGTCAGAAATTTTAACTTATTTACTAAAATTCAGAACTTCCATTCTGGCCGTGTGGCCCAGTTGGTTGCAGCATCATCCCATAAAGCAAAAAGGTTGCTGGCTGGATTCCTAGTCAGGGCACGTGCCTGGGTTTGTGACTTTGGTTCCCCATAGGGGGGTATATGAGAGGCAGCCGATTGATGTTTCTCTCTCACACTGATGTTTTTCTCTGTCTCTATTTCTATTCCTTCCCCTCTCTCTAAGATCAATAAGTATGTCCTCTGGTGAGGATTTTTAAAAAGTAATAAAAATAAATAAATAAAATTGAGAACTTCTTTCTGAGAAATAACAAACTTAACAGAATATTCTACATTAGAGGTTAATGCTTTTTAGTCAAGGATTTTACTTTGATAATTTTATGTCCTATCGGGTCTTAACCTGAGTGCATTTCACAATAAACAGGATGAAAATCACTGAGAATATTATTGGGAAAATATTTACTCTTCTAAAAATGTGTTGAAAGTTTTATATTTATTATAAGCAAAAGATAAAATCAGTGCTGCTCATCTCCCTCTCCCTTCTTGATTTTTCTAAATTCCTTCATCTCTAACCAGAATTATTCTTCCAGTGTCCTAACCTGTCACCGTGACCGCTCTAGACCATACGACACTGATACCAAAGTCACTTTTCTCTAACACCAAACTGAGCAAGCAGCTCTTCTTGAAATCCTTCAACAGTTGTCTGTATTTTACAGATAAGTTCAGACTCCTTCTGGGGCATGTAGTTTACCCATCTGGTGCAGACTCCACCTCTCCAGCCTTATCTCTCCCATGTCCCCCCTCCGGCAGGCCCTGCTGTACTATCAGTGCCTTGCAACACACAGCTCCCTCTGTGAGTGCCTCCTCTCTCCCTTGTCTTCCTGGTGAGCACCTTCTCCTTTTTCTAGATTCAGTTCTCATGCAGCTTTTTCCTTGGGGAGAATTTCCTGATGCCTCAGTACCTTACACACACTCAGAGGCCACTACTGCTCACATTTGATATTCTCACTGTTCCCATTTCCTTTCTCTCCACACTCAGGCACACGCTGCTTTTCTTGTCTTTTACCTTTATAGCCTCCAGTGCTCAAATTGTAGGTAATAGAAACTGACTAAATATTAATCAAATAAATAAACTACTTCATTATGTAATGGTTATTTCAAATCCTTTAGAATTTTTAGAATAAGGATTTATTGGATTTGGTTCAACTTAGAAGAAGCTGAGGAATTTATATTTGAAGATACATATCATGTAACATTTTACCTCATTTAAAATACCAGTATGATGTGTATTCAGTGACCTTGCTGCTAACTAACTAGTCACGTGAATTTAGGCAAGTCACACAAACCTCTCTAATCAGATTCTTCTTCTGTGAAATAATTTTAACATCTTTTTAGGACTGAGATACTTTTATTTTATGGACAGGATTTTGATGGTACCGTATACTATGAAAAGGCATGCTATTTAATTAGTCTCTACTAGGCAACTCTTTCTTTATGAACTCATAGTGAAGAATCCATAACATCTCTATATTAGTGGTTAACATCCAATAGTCTTTAATACTACCTAACTAGTAGTATTTCCAAAAGCACTGACCTGTTGCTTATGTTTTAGGGTGTTTTTTTGTTGTTGTTTTTTGTCACTTTCTGAGTAAAGGTTATAAGATTAAGTGAACTTTAAAAACTACTCTTAATTTTACATGCTAGTTGTTACTAAAAGGTAGATGGGAGGTAAATACAGCTTGCCTCCTTGCACAAACACATCAAAATTACAACTAAAATATAGAACGACCATCACTCAGAACTGCCAGACATTGAGTTGAATAGAAGTCTGATAACTATAGAATCAAAGAAACCCCATCCATCCCATCTGGTAAGGGAGGCAGAGATGCAAACAGGCTGACCCCACATCCACATGTGGTGGATAAAAATTGGGGAGGGATATCTCAGGACAAAGGAGTCCCAGCCCCACACCAGGCCCCCAGCCCAGAGTTCTAATGCCAGGAAGGTAAGTCCCCACAACTTCCAACTGCACAAACCAATGGGGATTGAGCCAGTGGAAGAAAATGCAGGAGCTCCAAACAGTTCCTCTTAAAGAACCCACACATGGACTCTCACCTACTCAGACTTACTCCCTCTGAGCTCTGGCACTAGAAGGGAAGCTTGAAGGGCACCAGTGGCATACTGATAGAGGCTGAAGTGCCTGGCATTGGGGCAGTCGGAGGCCATTGTCCCTTTTCTGAGCCCTCCCCTCACAGAGCCATGGAGCTGGCAGGCTGGTGCCATATCTGAGACTCCATCAACCTGGCTAACACTGTTTAACCTGCCTTGGAGATCCCCAGAGACTCCACACCACCCAATTTATGAGCTCACCCAAGCTACTTTTCTGTATGAATGGCTGGTCTTGGCTCAGTGTTTCACAACTTCCTAAATCATTTCAAACAAATAACAGCTGGCCTCAGTGAGCTCCGGACCAGGCACTAGCAGTAGCCAGATGAGTTTCACAATTTAGCTTTGCCTGAGAATATCCAAGCCCAGCACAACTTGCAGCCCTTTCAGATTGCTTTATAGCTCAGGCAGGGTGGCCCTGCACAAAACACAGGTTGGGACTGACCTTGGCCTGCACCACCTGGGAACACTGGGTGAGTGCTCCCAGTGCATAGCTACAGACCATGTCCAAGCACCACCACCCTGACCCTGCACAGCTGATTCTCCACAGAGGACAGAGGTTGGTGGTCAGTGGTCACAGCCAATCCTTGCAGCTGACTGCTGTGGGTAAGTCGCTCCCATTGATCTGCCAATAGCAATCAAGTCTCAACTACAAGAAGAGGGTGTACTCAGCCCACAGTAAGGGTGTACCTCGAGCACCCAGCTTAGGTGATAGTGGATCCCACAACGCCTATTACATTAGGCCACACTACCAAAACAGGGATTCAAAGCAGCTCTACCTAACACATAGAAACAAACACAGGGACAGTGTCAAAACTAGGAGACAGAAACATGGCCCAAATGAAAGGACGGATCAAAACTCCAGAAAAAAGAGCTAAACAAAATGAACATAACAATCTATTAGATGCAGAGTTCAAAACACTGGTTATAAGGATGTTCAAGGAACTTAGTGAGGACCTCAACAGCATATAAAAGATCCAGTTAGAAACAAAGGATACACTAACTGAAATAAAGAACAGTTTACAGGGAAACAACAGTGAATGGATGAAGCCGAGAATTAAATCAATGATTTGCAACAAGAAGGAAAGGAGGGAGGGAGGGAGGGAGGGAGGGAGGGAGGGAGGGAGGGAGGGAGGGAGGGAGGAAGGAAGGGAGGGAGGAAGGAAGGAGGGAAGGAAGGAAGGGAGGGAGGGAGGGAGGGAGGGAGGGAGGGAGGGAGGGAGGAAACTAATCAGAACAACAAGAAGGAAAAAGAATAAAAAAAAATGAGGACAGTATAAGCAGCCTCTAGGACAGCTTCTAGAGGTCCAACATCTGCATCCTAGGGATGCCAGAAGGAGAAGAGAGAATGGAAGAAATTGGAAATTTACTTGAAAAAAAAATGAAATAAAACTTCCCTAATTTGGTGAAAAAAATAGACATGTAAGACTAGGAAGCACAGAGAGTCCCAATCTAGTTGGACCCAAAAAGGACCACTCCAAGACACATCATAATTAAAATGCCATGGGTTAAAGAGAAGAGAGAATCTTACAAGCAGCAAGAGAAAAAGTTAGTGACATACAAAGGAGTTCCCATAAGACTGTCAGCTGATTTCTCAAAAGAAACCTGTCAGGCAAGAAGGGGCTTGCAAGAAGTATTCAAAGTTGTGAAAGACAAGGACCTACAACCAAGATTACTCTAACCATCAAAGCTATCATTTAAAATGGAAGAGCAGATAAAGAGCTTCCCAGACGAGAAAATACTAAAGGCATTCATCGTGACCAAACCAGTATTATATGACATGTTAAAGGTAATTATTTAGGAATAAGAAGGAGATCAATATTATGAATAATAAAATGTCAATAAATACATATCCATCACCAATTGAATCTAAAACACCAAGCGAGCAAAGAAGAAAAACAAAGACAGAATCATGAATACAGAGAGCATTTTGATGGTCACCAGGTGGAAGGGGTGTGGGGGGGAATGGGTGAAGAGGTGAGGGGATTAAGAAGTACGAATGAGTAGCTACAGAATAGCCATGGGGATGTGAAGTACAGAATAGGAAATGTAGATCTATTATATTTGTTCAAATAATTTATTTTTTCAGCACATTTATGGAGTGCTTAGTGTATAATAGACTCTCTTCTAAGTATTGATGATATAGCAGTGAACAAAAGCAACAAAAGTTTTTGCTCTCAAGAAACTTACATTCTTTGGAGAGGGGTGGTATAAGATAAATAGTTAAATGGTCTGCCAGATGGTGAGACATACCAAAAAAAGCAGGAAGTGTAATAGTGAGTGCAGGTGTGATAGGTTAATTTTAATATTAAATAGGGTATATAGGGGACACCTTATTGAAAAAGTAATATTTGACCAAACATGTGAAGAGTCAGGGACCAGCTGTTAATTTATTTGGAGGAACAGGTTCCTTACCGAAGGAACAGCAAAAGCAAAAGTCATGAGGCATTCAAAGAGGAGATCAGCGTGGCTGGTGTGAGAAAGGGAAGAGAAGCAGGTGAAGTAGGAGTTGACAGATTTTATGGCCTTGTAGATTATTGTAAGGACTTTGGTTTTTAGTCTGAGTGAGAGGTTTCTTCTTGAGTCTGTAGAATTGTCTATACTTACTTGCTCCATTTTCTTACTTCTCATAAACTGAATTCTAGCATCTGTCACTCTGATCAGTCCCTACTATTGCTCCATTAAAATAGTGCTGAGGTCACCAGTGGCCTTACTGTCAGTTAATAACATGGATGTTTCCAGTCCTTGCCTGTATTGCCTCTCAGCAATCAGCTGTGTTGAGCATTGCCTGCCTCTTGGAGCCTCCTCTTTGCCTGGCTTCCAGGACCACACAGTCTCCCTGCTTTTCTCCCACCTTTCTGGCTCTTCCTTCTCATCTCACTTGTAGGCTCATCTCTTCTACTTAGCTCTTGAGTGTCAGAATTTCTCAAGGCATCAACTTTTGCCCATTCCTCTTTTAACCCCATACATTCTTTCTGGGCATTTCTGTTTAAGCTTCAGTTGTCTTTATAGATGCAAATGACTCCCATAGTAAATGTCCCGCTCAGACTTCTCTTCTGAGTTTCAGACCTACATAACCGACTAATTCGATTGCCTATAAACCGTCTTCCACTAGATATTTCTAAAACATCTTGAACCACACAAGTCCAATGCTGGATTCATGATCTCTTGCTGTCTCAGTGAATGGGACCACTGTACACCCACTTATACAACCCAGATGAAATCTTGGCCTCATCCTTGACACAGCCTTTTCCATCATCTCCCGTGTTGGATTTTATTGCCAAGTCCTATTATTTTACCTAATAAATCTCTCTCAGATCTATTCACTTCTTTCCACCTGTATTTCTGCCACCCCATTTGTTCACTTGGAGTACTGCAAATACTCCCGAGTCTCTTATGTCTCCTTTTGCACTCCTGCAATCCAGTTTTCCACTCCTGCCAGAGAGATCTTTTTTTCTGCTTGTGTTGCCCCTGTTTAAACTCTTCAGGTGAGGCAAAGTCCTTAAATGGGCCACCATAGGCTAAGGCCCTAGGCATGCATGGTTCTACCTCTTCCTTCCTTTCCTGCCTCACCTTCCTCTCTCTCCTCCTGGCTCTCTGTCCACCAGCCCCTCTAGTCTTTGAATTTCGGTTTCTGCAGTGTGTTCTGCTGTCAGGTCCCATCCAGTTCCCATGCAGATGGATATATATCCAGCTGTTTGCAAACTGCTAAACTCAGCTCCAGGCTTTTCAACCTTTTTGGCCCTCTTATCTTCCCTGCCTTCAGAGCATTTATTTGAGTTTTTAATGATGTTCATGTATGGGAATTTCTTGATTAACGTCTTTCTGGTCCATTAAATCATGAGCTCCATGAGAACAGCTATTATGTGTTTTTTTCATTTAAATTTTTCAAATTTTTCATTAACAGCTTACATTTAATGACTACGTCTGTTTTTACTCGCCATTACATTCTCAGACCTAGTGCAGTAACCTGACACATTGTAGGTACTCAGTAAATATTTATAGAAAGAATCAATAACATCCTTTTTGCTCCTTAGAATTAAACCCAAAAGTTACATTTTTGCATAATTGGTACACTAGTGTATTTATTTTCATTTGAATAAGCAGTTTATTTCTGTAAACATAAAAAGTACCTTTTCTGAGATGTTTCTAGGTTTTTTTGGAGTTGCTAGAGAAGAAATTTCTCTAACAACTGTTGGGGATTTTCTCACTTTATCAAGATGGCTACAATTGCCGTCTGTCCTTTGTACATGTCTCCTGGACTGGGGACTGGGTAATGCACAGATTCTGGGCTGATGGCCATCCAGTGTTGTTTGTGACATTTCCAGATGTGGTAAGGAGTTTTGACTGGGGTGAAGCCCATTTTCTGGAGGAGAATATTGCAGCCTGAAGTGCTGTTCCCCAGTGTTTCTGTTGAACACTGTCTTGGTGGCTGTGGAATAGACAGCCAGGAAAACCCGAGTCTGTGGGCGAGTGTGAGATCAGAGCTGTGGGTGTTTTAAAAGGGTGTAAGACCCAGAAGAGAAAGTAGAAAGTCAGCGAATGGTCAACTGAAGTTACATCACTCATGGGCAGTTCTAAAAAGCCAGAGGCCCAGCTCTGTGGGTAGTCTGTGACTACTTTTTAAGTATTTTGACCTGACTGTGACAAGTCAGGCAAGAAAAGTACAAATTTAAAAATCTTATTTATTTCCCTCAGTTTCTAATGTGTCGCGTGGGCATTAATAGGCAAGGCATGTGGGTTAAACCTTTTCACTTTACCATCAGACTGCCCTTCATTTCTAACAGTGTTTTTTTAAGTATATCGCTTAAGTTTGTTTAGTCGTATACCCTCTATTTAGTAAGCTGTCCCTCTTGCTTTTCTTCAATACCTGACATCTCATGGCAAGAAGCTTTGGCTACTTATATCCCTTCCCAAATTAACACTTCTTTTAGAGTAGAGGAGCCCTCTCGGCATTCTATTATAATCTGTAGCTTCCAGAATGGTTGTTTTAAACACCTGTGGGTATTTTTTAATTATGCAAAGTGCCCATCCTTTAAAATATATTGAATTATTTATTCTATGTCTCCAAGAGGCAGACAGTATGGAGCTGGGACACACAGAACATATTCCGGAGTGCTAGTCCCGACTCTATTACGTGGGTGCTGTCTCACCTTAGGCCATACTTAATACTTTAATATCTTGGTTTCCTTATCTGTAATGTGGGGGTACAATAGTATCTACTATAGTACTATAAATGGGGTTGATCTGAGGAGAAAATGAGTTACTATTTTTAAAAGTTTTTTGAGTCCTTGGTTTGTAGTAATTACTATGAGTGTTTCTTAAATAGCATAAATATGATAAAGTTTTATAAACTTCTCAAATTTCAATGTGCTTTGACATCATTTGGGGATATTCTTAAATTGCAGATTCAACTCTGCAGTTCAGAGTATCAGACCGGAGACTCTGCATTTCTAATGAGCTCCCAGGTGTTGGCAGAAACTGCAAGTCCACAGACCACACTTGGAGTGGCGGCTGCCAAATATGAGGCAGCAAACTACATCTATCTCCAGAATCCTGCTCAGGTGTGACAGGCTGCACTTAGATTAGAAGAAACCGGACTTTAAAGTGATCGGCGCTTCTTCTGCTCTGCGAGCACAAGGTGCTGCAGCGAGCGTGGGGCTGTTAGATCCGCACAACAAGTCTAGTAAACAACTGTCACCACACACAGAATATTTTCTCTTGGGATGAGGACTTCAAATACTTCATCTCCTAACCAATTTTAAATATGCAGTATAGTATTATTAACTATAGTCGCCATGCTGTATCTTAAATCCCCATGACTTATTTCCACCTTCTGACTCCCTTCACTCATTTTGCCCACCCCCACCCCCATCCCCCACCTCTGGCAACCACCAATCTCTTCTCTGTATCTAGGAGCTTGGTGTTTTTGTTTTTTAGGTTTTTTTCAGATTCCATATATAAGCGAGATCATATGGTAGCTGTTTTTCTTTATCTATCTGACTTATTTCATTGAGCATAATGTCCTCAAGATCCATCTATGTTGCTACAAATGGCAAAATTTTATTCTTTATATATATATAGGTGCTTATATATATAATGATATACTGATACCACATTTTCTTTATCCATTTATCTATTGATACACACTTAGGTTGTTTCTATATCTTGGCTATGTCAATATTATTGCAGTGGACATAGGGGTACAGATATCTTTTTCAGGTAGTATTTTTGTTTTCTGTGAATAAATCTCAAAAGAGGAATTATGGGTCATATGGTAGTTCTAGTTACAATTTTTGGAGGAACCGTCATACTGTTTTCCATCTTGCCTACAGCAATATACATTCCCATCAACAGTGCACAGGGTTCCCTTTTCTCGCCAACACTTGTTCTTTCTTGTTTTTTTTGATAATGATCATTCTGACAGGTGTGAGGTGATATCTCATTGTAGTTTTGATTTGCATTTGATTAGTGATGTTGAATGTTTTTTCTTTTTTTAATTTATTTTTTATTGATTATGCTGTTACAGTTGTTCTATTCCCCCCTTCATTCCCCTCCACCCTGCCCCCCCATCCCCACCATTACCCCCCCTTTAGTTTATGACCATGTGTCTCAAGTTCTTTAGATTCTATATTTCCCATACTATTCTTGCCCCCCCCATCTATTTTCTATCTACTGTCTATGCTACTTATTTTCTGTACCTTCTCCCCCCTTCTCCTCCTCCCACTCCCCTGTTGCTAACCCTCCTTGAGATCTTCATTTCTATGTTTCCACTCCTGATCTAGCTGTCCTTTTAGTTTGCTTTCGTTTTAGGTGTGGTTGTTAATAACTGTGAGTTTGCTGTCCTTTCACTGTTCATATTTTTTAAACTTCTTTTTCTTAGATAAGTCCCTTTAACATTTCATATAATAAGGGCTTGGTGATGATAAACTCCTTGAATTTGATCTTATCTGAGAAGCACTTTATCTGTCCTTCCATTCTAAATGAAAGTTTTGCTGGATAGAGCAATCTTGGTTGTAGGTCTTTGAATTTCATGACTTGGAATACCTCTTTCCAGCCCCTTCTTGCCTGTAAGGTCTCTTTTGAGAAATCTGCTGACAGTCTGATGGGGACTCCTTTGTAGGTGACTGTCCTCTTATCTCTTGCTGCTTCTAGGATTCTCTCCTTCATTTTAATCTTGGCTAATGTAATGATGATGTGCCTTGGTGTGTTTCTTCTTGGGTCCAACTTCTTTGGGACTCTCTGAGCTTCCTGGATTTCCTGGAAGTCTATTTCCTTTGCCAGATTGGGGAAATTCTCCTTTATTATTTGTTCAAATAAGTTTTCCACTGGTGGCTGTTCCTTTCCCCCTTCTGGTACCCCTATAATTCAGATGTTGGAGCATTAAAAGATGTCCTGGAGGTTCCTAAGACTCTCCTCATTTTTTGGAATTCTTGCTTCTTGACTCTTTTCTGTTTGGCCATTATTTGCTTTCTTCTGGTCCACTCCATTGATTTGAGTCCCAGTTTCCTTTTCATCGCTATTAGTTTCCTGTGTAATTCCATTCATTTCAATTAGTTTCGCCTTCATATGTATATCTAATTTGTGGCTATAATCAACCAGTTCTGTGAGGATCCTGATCACCAGTGTTTTAAACTGTGCGTCTGAGAGTTTTGCTATTTCTTCATCGCTTAGATTTATAGGCTCTAGGGCTTTGAGATCTTCTTGAGCCATTTTTGGTCTGTTTGTGCCCGTTAAGTCTGAGGAGCGGAGCCTTGGACTCCCAGGTCGCTGGGTTGTGACGCTGTATGTGGAGGCGGGGTCAGAGCGGGAAATGGCGGCTCCCTCCGCTGCTGATTGCCGCTGGGGCTGCTGGCTCTCGTCCAATCACCCACTCCCTTGCTTTTCTATCCACACACGAATGCGCGACCACAGTCAACCTGCAGCCCTGCTCCCTGGCTGTTTCCCCGCGGTCGCTTGCTGAGTTGCCCACCAGGTCCAACCCTGCGCCTGGATTCCACACACCTGAGTCTGTCTGACTGAGTTTTCCTGTGCTACCCTGCTCTGCCAGCTGCTGATTTCGCCCCTCTTACCGGTCAGGCTGAAGAATTTGTTGTTATCAGACTTCCGATAAGTTCAGTTTTCTATGTTCTGGCTGCATTTTCTGTTGCTATTATTTAGTTGTCTCTAACTTGGTTGTGTGAGGAAGCACAGCGTCTCTACCTATGCCTCCATCTTGGTGGAAGTCCTGAATGTTTTTTCATATATCTATTGGCCATTTGTATGTCTTCTTTAGAAAAATGTCTATTCAGATCTTCTGCCCATTTTAATTGGATTACTTGGGGTACATTTTTTATTATTAACTTGTACAAGTTGTTTATATATTTTGGATATTAGCCCCTCATTAGATGTATGATTTGTAAATTTTCTCCCATTCAGTAAGTTGCCTTTTTACTTTGTTGATTATTTCTTTTGCTCTACAGAAGCTTTTTAGTTTGATAGAGTCCCACTTGTTTATTTTTGTTTTTGTTGCCTCTACTTCTGGTGTCAAATCCAAAAAAAATGATTACCAAACCAATGCCAAAGAGCTTACTGCCTATGTTTTTTACTAGGAGTTTTGTGGTTTCAGGTCTTACATTTAAGTTTTAAATCCATTTTATGTTAATTTTGTGCATGGTGTAAGGTAGAGGTTTAATTTTATTCTTTTGCATGTGTTTATACAGTTTTCTCAGCACCACTTATTGAAGAGACTGCCCTTTCTCCATTGTATATTTTTTGTTCCATTGTCATAAATTAATTGACCATATATGCATGGGTTTAATTCTGGGCTCTCTATTCTCTTCTGTTGATTTATGTCTGTTTTTGTGTCAGTGCCATACTGTTCTGGTTACTATAGTTTTGCAATATAGTTTGAAACCATGGAACATAATGCCTCCAGCTTTGTTCTTCTTTCTCGAGATAGTTTTGGAATTTTAGGGTCTTTTGTGGTACCATAACAAATTTTAACTTGTTACATTTTTCTGAAAAATGGCATTGGAATTTTGATGAGTATTGCATTGAATCTATAATTTGATTTGGGTAGTATGGACATTTTAACAATAGTAATTCTTCCAATCCATGACCATGGAATATTTTTCTATTTATTTGTGTCTTATTCAGTTATTTTCATCATTGTCTTACAGTTTTCAGTATACAGGTCTTTCAGCTCCTTGATTAAATTTACTCACAGGCATTTTATTCTTTTTGGTTCAGTTGTAAATGGGATTGTTTTCTTGATTTCTCTTTGTGATTATTTCTTATTAGTGCATAGAAATGCAGCACACTTCTGCATATTAATTTTGTATACTTTCCCACAGTTTTTACTGGGGAGAAGCCATTATCCTTATTGTTGGAAATTAGTTCTTTGATCTGCTTGGTGTGAGCTACTTACACTATATGGGTGTTGTGTGTTTCAGGAGAAAGAGAAGAAAAAGAGGAGAGAATGCTAATGAGAAAAATAACAGGAAAATAGATATTAATTCAAATATTAATTGGACAGGAGAACAAATAGTCACACCCAAATAGAGACATCCTGTGCCTCTTCCACTGAAGTATCAGCATTGACAAGGTGCCTCAGAGGATGTGTCAAATGCCTCGGGCTTCACTCTCTTTCATGCCTCCACAGAGTGTCAGGATTTCTAATTAAAATACGGTTCCCTTTATAAAAGATATTCCCAAAGTCCATCTGTAGCAATAATGAAAAGCTAGAAATAACTGTATCTACAAACACTTGGGATGTTTAACTTTTTTTTATGGTTTAGATATAAAACTATACCTCTTCAGGCAAGGGACTCTTAGGAAACCTAATTAATCTCTATTGCTTCACTTGCTTTTCTTTTTTCTCCTATTTTCTGAATATCGTGTGAATGGAGCAAATGTTTATAACTCAGTTCTGCACCCTAGGATGTATAGTTCCCCTTTCTTTATCTGTACCCACAGACTACAGTTAAGGTGTGTGCATGCGTGTATGTGTTTTCCATAGTGACTCTGGGATTTTTTTTAACGTATGTGTCTGGGTCATCTTGTTCTATTTGAAACTTTTGTCTGTCCTTCAACTTTGAAATGAGTGACCACCTTGGGTTAGCAGAAATGGAAAGGTTTAGCAACAACACAGGTTTCTGAGGTAGCAGGACTGCTCCTCTGCCCCAGCCTGTCAGAGAATAAGAGTGTTTACAGCTCGAGTTCTTTGAGCGCAGAATTCTGATTTTTTTTCAATTCAACAGTTTTATTTTTCTGGAACTTTAATTTATAAACACACACACACACAGCCCTCACCCTTGGTGTTGGTTGGACCTCTGGGCTTGCCCAAAGCTTCGTAAGCAAGCTGTGTGGGAGAGGCTGGTCTCTGGAATGTTTGTTCCCAGGATGAGGGTCTCTTCTTCAGTAACTCCCACAAAGTCAGTTCCACTTAGCTTTTCATCCCTCTGAACCTTTGATCTATGTGAGTTGATCCCTCCAGTCAATGCATGTGCTGGAAGCCTCTGAAAGTGACATCTTATTAAACAAGCCAGGCCACTTTGGGTTTTGCTATTATCTGTGGATAAACAACCGAGACACTGGCTGGTCAGGGCCTGGGGCACTCTCTCTTTGCGTAACCCCTCAAGCCTTCTTTTCTAATTCCTTCTAATTGGGTCAGGACCTCAGGGCGAGGATAGCCTGAGGTCCTGTTACGCAAGCAGCACACATCAGTATGTGTATTCTGGTCTCACACACCATTGCATTTTTAGCCATGGTGCCTTTGAAAGAGCCCTTATATATAGATACATCAAATTGGATCATTTTTACATCTTGGAAGCAATATGACTTAGTCCCGTCCCCAATTCATAGGTCCCTTGATACTATAAAAGCACTTAATTTTCCCTGCTGTAATCTCCTGGGACCCAGCCATGGGGTTGATATTCAAAGCTATTACAACCCAGTCTGTACAACTCATCCACAATAACTTAGCCTTAGCCACCACTGGGGTTCTGTGCCCAGGTATTGAGTTTGGGATTCATCTCTGTAGGTTTGGTGGCAGGTTAATTTTTAACTTATCATTTTAATTGTTATTCATTAGTTTACATATGTCACATATATTATTTTGTCTGTATCAAATATGACATAATTTAACCTTTTTCATTTTAAGAGTAGAGTTCTAGAGTCAGACACTGAATTCCAGCTTATTAGCTGTATGATTTAGAGCAAGTTACTTAACTTCTCTCTGCCCGTTTTCTTCATTTCTAAAGTATATAAGGATAATCGTGCAGGTCTATAGTCCTTTATTTGCATTTCTGAAATTTAAAAAGCTCCAAAACCCAGAGCTTTTTTATAAGGTTGCTGTAAAATTCAGCAGGAAGCAAAACTTGACCTGAACAGACCAGAGTCTATTTATAGTCTTTATTCCACTTAGTGTGATTATTCATATGTGTGGCTGATTATGTGTGATTCTTGGTGATTATATATGCATGATTATCAGTGCTGCCCCCAATTCCTTTGGGGTTGTTACATATATTCTTTAATACAACACACCACCTTTCTAGAATATAAAAAATTCTGAAATTCAAACCATATCTAACCCCAGGACACTTGGAAAAGGGCCTTCGAACCTGTACTTTCCACCTCAGAGAGCTGCGGTGAGGATTAAACGTGGTAATCTATTGCAAGTGCCCATCATGTACAATTGTCCCTAAGTATCCAGGACCCCTGAGGGTACCAAAATCTGAGGATTCTCAAGTCCCTAATACATAATATGGCACAGTATTTGCGTATGACCTATGCAGATCAGCCCGTATACTTTAAATCATTTCTAGATTACTTAGAATGCCTAATACAGTGTAAACGTTATGCAAATAGTTGTAGTACTGTATTCTTTAGGGAACACTGACAAGACGAAAAGTCTGCATATGTTCAGTACAGACACAAGCCATCTTAGTCCTAGCTATTGTACATAGCATATGTCAGCAGCAATGTAACATTTTTTTTCTTCAAATATTTTCAATCCTCTGTTGGTTGAATGTGTGGATACAGAACCCGCAGATACAGAGGGCTGATTATAAGTAGTTGTTACAGACCGCTGGAATATGACCTTATTCATTAAATACAAAGTGAGCGGAGGGTGGTGGTGGTGGGAAGGCAGGATAAAAGATGCCTCCTTTGTCTTGGAGGAGCCCCAGTCTAGTGAACGACTGACATGCAGGGTAAGGCAAGCTGGGTGAGAGGGCAGGTGGCCTTGCAGGCATGGCCTGCCAAAGAGACCTGGAGCCAGCTGGCATGGGGCATCAGCTGAGCCAAGCGACAGACATGCAGATGGGTTTTCCAAGTATAGGATGAAGAATACAAAAGGGGGGATTGCCGTGCTTTGGGGAACTGCATGGAGTCATGTAGGACTGAATCCATGGGAGGGCCAGAAGAAAAGACAAACAGGTGGGAAGGGAGTATAACCCGAAATACTTGGTGTGTCTGGCGGAAGAGTTCGGATTTTACTCTGGAGGCCATGGACACTAGTGAAGGATGGGAGTGACATCTTTGAGTATGTATGTGTGTGTATCTTCAAGATACAATTGTTTATATCAGTTACTATTTAATATTCAATATATGACTCAATATGTGCAAGCACATATTATTTCCTCTCCCAGATTAATATTTCCTAGTACATTCTGTGTAACAGAATAGACAAAATATTTAAATAACTAGCAGAGTATATATGTTAATTGATTTCCCCCACTGTATACACTTGATTTTTCAACTGGTAAGTTTTATAGGTAATAGAATTCTCTAAATCTGTACTTATAGGAAAATATGAAGCACTTCCTGTAATGCTGACAATGTAGGAACATCTTTTGAATTTACATCATTTTTGTTGATGATTCTCTCTTTGAAGTGGTTTGGCCAGGTTAAAACATTTGAAATTTTTAGCCCATATGTCTTACTTAGGGTTTCATCATGACCGATGTTTAACCAGAAGAGTGACACCTTATTAAGGCAATAACCCACCTGCCTTGGCCCCTTGATTCTGCTCAAAATTTACTGAACTATATGAAAACAAAAACAAACAAAGCAATCCACTTTAATAGGGAGCAAGAGAAATGATTTTGGGAAGTTCTTTTCTTTTTTTATTGAATTTATTAGGATGACACTAGTTATTAAAATTATATAGGTTTCAGGTGTGCAGTCTGTCATCTGTGTATTGTATTGTGCGTTCTGTACTAGGGGGTTCTTTTTAATATAGTCTTCTTATATATTTATTACTTTAATGATATTTAAGCTAATCCTGGCAGTCTGACCCCAGGGACCTTATTTTCTGTGACCTTCCTCTTGTTATCCTTCCAGTCCAACTGTGGGGACACAGAAAACAATGGAAAGGCATCTACGAAGTCCCTTAAAAACCAGGCCCGCTTTCCCAGAGGGGGAAATACCATTTGTGATGGTTCCAAACCAGGAAGGGAATCATCAAAGTCACAGCCACTGCTGCCTCGTGACCACTTACGAAGCTCTAGTGACGTCAGCTTAGGCTGTGACACTCCCTGTGGGGTCTGGTTACTTCAAAAGTTTTGTAAAAATCTGAGGGCAAAGTTTCAACTTTAAATTTCACTTATTTAAAATAGTTGTTCTAACCCTGGCTGGTATAGCTCAGTGGATTGAGCGCTGGCCTGCAAACCAAAGGGTCGCTGGTTCAATTCCCAGTCAGGGCACATCCCTGGGTTGCAGGCCTGGTCCCCAATAGGGGGCACTCAAGAGGCAACCACACATTGATATTTCTTAACCTTTCTCATTCCTTTTTTCTCTCTCTAAAAATAAATAAATAAAATCTTTTAAAAAATAAAATAAAATAGTTGCTCTATAATGTATTTTAGTGGTGGGACTGTGTGTGTGAGCATGCACGTGTACTCTGGGGACCCGGAGAAGTGGGCGTGTTAGGGCGTGAGGCATGGGAGGGGTTTCATGCCTAAAAGAATTTTAGCTAAAGCAATGTCTGTCTAAGCAGAGGGTTCGATTGGATAACTAAATGTGCCTTCAGGCTGGAAAGCTGAATAGGTCTGTCAGGCACATGAACAACCTTCTACCCAGATTACTGCTACCATAGTGGCTCTTTGCCATTTACATTCATCAGCAAATGCCCATTACTCAGCCAATCGTTTGTCATCTTATCTCTTGTTCTTAAAATCCTTATTGAGAACATTAGCAGTGGACAGATTATCAAGTCAAATTAACAAACATTAATATATGGGCCTAGATTATTCTCTGCCTTCCAAATAAATGACACACAAAGACAAAGTTGCAACCATCTGAGGGCAGCTAGGGAATTATTTTCCTGTACTACATATGTGTCTGGATTAGAACTATAATGCTAGACTTGAACATTAAAGAATTAGTGAAATAGTGGCATTCTCATTGGTCTTTCTGACTCCCAGCTATGTTCCTCTTGGTGAAATAGACGCTCTCCAAACACAGCTGCCTACGATACTTCCCATTCCTGTGCATACATGTGATTCCTCCATCAACACATCGAATCTGTTTTCCTCCTTGAATCTGGTTGGCCATGGGATGCAATGGAAGTGACCCGGCAGTTTCCATGTTCACCCTTAATGGAAATCCTGCCATGTGGAGAAGTCTAGGCTGTCCTACTAGAGGGACCATGAGAAGAGAGGCCTTGCAGGATGAGAGGCCCTGTGGAGGGGAACCAAGGTACCCTTCTAGTGACCAGCAGTCACAGCCAAACATGAGAGTTAGGCCATGTTGGTTGTCTTACCCCCAGTCAAGATCCCAGCTGACTTTGTGGGATGAACTGCCCAGCCAAGCCACAGACTCATGAGTCGTTATAAATTGATTTTTAAGCCACTAAATTTTGGAGTAGTTTGTTACACAGCAGTATATAACTGTAACACTTGGTGTGTGGCCCGCTGAGGGGGAGCATGATTTGACTACCAAATGATTTGACTATTCCCAACCACAGTTTTCTTAATCTGCAAAGTAGAAATTATACAAATGACACCTGTTAGTCCTGTTGTGACCATATACAAATGGTCACAGTCTTGGTGACCAGTAAGCTAAGTAAATGTACCATATACTCTGTAAATTGAATTTAAAATTCTAGTTGTTGAATTGTTATTCTTCCTTTATATCCTCCCAAAGAATCACTCATCTCACCTTAGGGACTTTTGTTACAGTGCAGAGGAAAGGAAGGCCCCTGTGGGAGGTACACACACAAACACCACCTGGGTCAGGGTACTTCAAACACTTTTCTTCATGTTTTTTCCTTCACATTTAGCCCTTTTCCTTTTGACAGTTTGATATGTATACATGTACACACATGTATATATGTTTATTTGCAAATGTAGAAACATCTCAATGTTTGGTTGAGAAGTTCTCTAAATTACTTCATATAAGTCATATAAACGAAAGGGTTTGGAAGTGGAACATGTTCTCTTTTCTCCTTTTAGGTACAGCACTGAAAATTGTTATTTCAGTGTGGAGGTTTACATTCATGTAAAGCTTGTAGAACAGTGTTTGGAACATAGTAAGTACTTAATAAATACTAGCTGTTGGCTCTATAATAAAGGCATATCTCCATTCTCTCATCTCGCCACTCCCCACCATCACCTTCTCCAAACTTTTCAGACAGCTTGGCTTCATCTCAGGGATCTGAAAAAGAGATGAAGGGTCTTGGAGTAAAGTATCTCATCAGGTGTGTTTAGGAGTATGCCCCCAGGCTGAAATCCCTATTTTACCTCTTCAGTTCCCCTTGAGAAGGGCAAACTGTCTAGTGGTCTGTGCTGGCCTATATTATAGGCAGGAAAGAAAAAATACAGTTGTGGAAATGGAAACATGTGCGAGAATTAAAAAGGCAAAGAGGTGTGGGTGAGAGAGACTTTGGGGGGAAAGACAAGGAAGGGAGGGTAGATTCTGTCCTTAGGAAGGATGAGTCACCACCCATCTGTTACTACGTTAATGATAAAAATGAAGACGGCCAGCCTCTTTTAGAATGGAGAGGTACGTCCTTGTAAACGTATTATTTCAGTAATGTATGTTCTGCAGACGTCCTCAAAGATCCCGATGGTGCACTGTGGAAGTGCTCTCTCCCAAGAACGACACTTTCTTGGGCGTGTGTGTACATTTGCACTGGGGAAGAGGAAGAGACAGTTTAAGGGGAATATGTTTTTAAATGCTTATGAAATGAAATTGAAAATCAGCTTTAGAGAGGGGAGTGGAAACTCTGAACTACCTTACAAGCATCTCTTAATGTAGCATACGCTGTGAGAACATCTGTTAAATGGCTCCCAAAGCATGCTGGGCCCCATAAGGATTAGGATAAACAAATGGTCCTGGCCCAGATGCTTTATCTCCTGGGGTTCACACACATTTACGTTCCAGCAGGGCCAGGCCCTTGGCAGCCGTGGAGCACACCTTCATCTCCTGCCAGAGGCCGCTCGGCAGCCGGAGCCCCTCGCTGGCCTCTCAGCTTCCTAGGGGCCATTCTCTAGGTTTAAATTAATAAGCCAATTCAAGGTAACATATTACTATCAAGGTAACATTTAATATTATTTCTTCCCACCCAATATTTGATTTTAACTAGAACTTTGACTGTAACTCAAGGAAAGAGTCTAATGAAGGAATTTCATTCTTAGGGACTTGAGGGAGGATATATATAGGGAACGACCCTTCCAAGGTTCATAAAATCTGATCTTCAAAAAATTCACTAAAATATTGGCCATATATTCTTCAAATTGTGCATAATGAACTTGTATTCCTTTTATAAAGGAAAAAGTAAGGTTTTTAAAATAGAAAAAGTCACGCTGCAAATGTGGCCACAGATTCCACCTACAGGTGAGGTCACCCAGGCCTGCCTGTCCAAAGAAAGGTGTTCTTTTCTTCATGCCACGAGGGCTAAATTCTTTAAAGTTTCTAATCTGCAATACATACATTTAAAAATCATTTTTTATTTGTCATGATTTGAAGATACTGCTGGGATCCGTTTAGACAAGCCTAGTAGCCTAGTGTTTGTGTTACTCCATCTTCGAAACCCACCTGCAGCCTGTCGTGCGGCCGAGCACTCATGGGCAGTCCCACCTGAGCTCCAAACCTGAGTGCTGCTCCTCTCTTCACTCCACCCTGCTTGCTCCCCTGGAAAAAGAAGACTCTTGATTTAGCTGACTCCTAATTTACCGCTTCATCCTTAGATAAGATGCTGTAGGAGTCATCCCAAGACCGTGTGTGACTGGCCTCTGCTGAGGCGGCACCCAGCCAGTGTCTTGCTGGGGCTGCATACCTGGGACACACTGTTGAATGAATGAACAAATGAATGAGCTTTTTCTCAGTTCTCAATGATAATTTTGAATTTCTGACTTCACTCTATTGGTCTCATTTTATTCTTGTTCTTTTTTTCCTTGCCCCAACCACCTTTTCTGCTTTTCATACAGAAGGCTCTTTATTAGGACATTCTTGCCCTGGCTGGTGTGGCTCAGTGGATTGAGCATTAGCCTGTGAACCGAAGGGTCACTAGTTCAGTTCCCAGTCAGGGCACATGCTTAGGTTGCAGGCGGCTCCCTGGTGGGGGGCGTGTAAGAGGCAACCAGTCGATGTTCCTCTCCCACTCTTTCTCCCTCCCTCCCTTCTCTCTAAAAATAAATAAATATTTTTAAAAGAGAGAGAGAGCATTCTTTAGCCTTATTTTTCTGGGTTAAATAATGTTTCTTTCACCTTTTCTTATAGCTCCTACTCACTAGTTTGTGCAATTAGCCGATTTCTTCTCACTTAAATTCCTGGTGCTGAGGAATATCAAATTATCTTCCAGCAAGGACTGCCCTGACATGAGAGTAATTACACAGTTGATTAGTTCATGAGTCATTTGTGCTGTTTTATTCTCAGTAAACAGGCGAGCTGGCCCTCTGTAGGATTTGCTTGTGACCATTAGAAATTGGGCCAGCACTGATGAGTGGTTGAACGTTAATACTAATCAGAGTAGCAGACAAAGTGTTAACGTTGCCTGAAACATCCAATTTACATGTCACGAAATGGATGAATTAAAAAGCGAATCTGTGTTGCAACCCTTCTTTATTAGGAAGAAATCAAATACGAGATGGACAAGGTCAGAATCAAATGTTATGCCTTCATTTATGTAGTTGCTGTGGAGACTTCTTTAAAGACTGCCACGCCTTCCGCTGCCCTTGTTTTCAAACGGCTTCTCCTTCACTGTTAGTGTTGAAAGCCAAGGGCTTTACAGTACCGGTTTTTTAAGGTGACAGTTTTGTAATCCCAGAGCAAAAAAATATTAAAGAAGAAATCCTTAATATGGAAAAACAGTGAACTTACCCCTATCAGTACAAAGGCTAAATTTTTAGGAAGGTTGGGTCTGGATGCATCACAGCCGAAGGCAGTGCATCTAATCCGAGAAATAAAAACTTTTCAGGGTCCTTGGGCCTACAGCTGTCATTCTGTGTCAGTAGGATCTATCTGTCTGGGGAATTATTCACTACTTCCCTTTCACGTGGGGTCATTGCTGCCTTTCTTTGCTCTTTAGACTATATTCTTATATCTGGCTTTACTTAAGTTTAATATTTAAACAAAATGTTTATCCTAGAAGGATTTTTCTGATGTGAATCCAGTTGTGTCTGTAATCATAATATGTTCATGAGTTATGTGTCCTTACAAGACTTATAGCTTTTCCACATATGTTCTACTTTCAAAAGTTATAAACCAGAAAGAAGAAAGGAGAGGCAGCACCCACCCACCCTAAGGTGCTTCATCTCTCAAGGAAAGGGTTCTAAGCCTCAGCATAATTTAAAACTTTTGGTAGCTGTGAGAAAGCAAATCATAGAAACCTATTGTAAGATATCATATATATTCCTTATTTTACTTAAAGTGGTGGTAAAAATGCACATTTCAGTTCTTTTGTTTTCAAGGTAATCTTCATTTCCCTTTTTCCTCCTCCTAGTCCCTTTTCCAGCTCCTTTCCATTCTCCCCAAATACTGGCCAGCCCCCAGCCCCACAGGACTCTTGAAGAAGGTCAACAAAGCCACAGCTATTTGCTGGCTGTCTTCCAGCGACTGCCCCTGGAGTGAGGCAGCTGGCTGTCTGTCTCAAAATGCTCCCCCTCAGCGGGCCGCCCCGTGGCCGTTCCAGACACTGCTGGGCTCTTGGCACGAGCACAGAGGCCCCATGTGCGGAACAGTCTCAGAGGTGGCGTCTTCCATCTCTGAGAGAACAGATCTGGAGAGAGAGAATGTGGGGAGGATGTGTTTATTTGAATTCTAGCCAATTTAATAATGGTATTTCAAGTTTTTTAAAAAAGACGTATCTTAAAAAAAAACAGGGAATGAGCAAACTGTAAGAGAACATCAAAATACATTCATATTGAACATGTGGATTTCCTCAGATGTCAAAGGAGGTGGTTGGACTAGATATTTCTGAGACCTCTTCCAGCTGTAAATTCAGCTGTAGGAAAAATCAAAGTGGTATCATAGTATACACAGACACTGCCAACTCTCGGGAGAGAGGTTTATTCAGAGCTGAGGAGAGGAAGCTGTGGGGAAGACTGGACCAGTGACTAGAGATGATAAGCGTATCATATTCCCCTACTCCCTGGACCTGGGGCCTAAGACCTGATTCAGGATGCAGAGACACGAAGAAGGCTGCCCCAGCCTTCCTGGAAATTAGGGACACAGGGTGAGGCCAGGGACCATACCCCAAGTGAAGGGAGTTAAAGCACCTGGGCTGTGCCTGAGATACTGATTTATTAACATCCAGAGAGACTGAATGATTTAGGATTAAGTGACCACGCCAGGTCGAGTTAAGCACACAGCCCTGCCTTTTACCAGCTCTGACTGCGAATAAATTACTTCAAACCCCACTTTCCTCATCTACAATAATAATTCTTTTATAGGGCTATTGTGGGGCTAAATCACATAAAACAGTATAAGTCCCACTTTACATTATTATTTTTATTATTGTTGTTATTGGGGTTACTGGCCTAGAAACTGACTTAAGGCCTTCAATCTAGAGAATTATAATACTAAGGGAGCCATTAAGCTAAAAGAGCTATAATGATTGATGAGCAAGAGAAGCCTTTTTATCAGCATAAGTAAAAGAACCAGGAATTAGTAGTAATGATAAGAAAAGACAAAGATGGCCTTGGAGTCCCAGTAATGACCCTAGCCTTGTTCGGAATTTCTGAACGCCACCCTTCCCTTGATTGTCCTCATCCTTTTACAGTGTAGATGTGGGCTGTGCCGTTGTAACCCACGCGAGTCTGGGGCCACAGGACCTGGTCCTGTTTCCTTTTTCATTCCTTCTAACAAACAATCCAGTAACTTGAAGGACGTTACACGAGATTAGACTAGTAACCTTCAAGCATAGTTTTAACAGTCCCAGTGTCGCTGTATCTTTTACCTTGTAGCTACCCCAAATCTCCCTCCTCTTCTGTCACTTGTAACTGTCAACTAAAATGCTTTTCCGGCTCTTTTCTTCTTTCCCCCCACCATCCACTTTCCAGGGATGAGCAGACTATGACCTGCCAGCCAAATTTGGCCTATAACCTATTTTTGTATAATTTTCAAGAAAAGAATAGTTTTTATATATTCAAATATACAAAAAAAATGAGATTGAATCATTTGATAACTTTTGCCCCAGCCTAAAATTTGGCTTCCTTGGCTCTCAACAGTGGCATGGGTCCCTAGCAGAAAATTTGTGACTGGCCATTGGATTTTGTTTCCCAGTCCCCTCTGTTGTGTGGCAGTCCAGGGCACCGAGTGACTTTCGAGGGCTCTGCATGTTGTATTCATCCCTGTCTTACCCACAGCGTTTTTCATACTGTAATAGTTTGTTCTTTGCTCTTCATCTCTCCGTGTTTTATTCAGGTACTTTTTTTTTCCTTTCCCACCTTACCAAGCTCCATCTACCTGTATAACTCCTACCCTTACCTCAAGGCCCCACATGTCCCGTCACCTCCATGCAACTCTCTGTCTGCCTGTGGTTAGTCAGCCACCTTCCATGCACTGGGCACGCCTTCGCAACCAGGTCTAGGACTTGCCTGAAAATGCACTCTGATCTGCTATTGACCACAGACTTGCTCCCCCACCCACTTTGGCCTGCCTGACTGGTCAGTAACCTGGGCTCTTTGTGACTTTTCCAAATTGAATCAGGTTCCCACTCTGATTCTTTGTTTTGTTTTGTTGTCCTGTTTTTGTTTGTTTTCTTAGCTCAGACCTTGGCCCTGCATTGTGGAGTGTTTACCCTGAGTGATCCCGAGACTCTAAAGATTATGTTCCTGGTACCTGTTCTTTGGCTTCAGGAACTGTGCTCCTAGAAGTCACTGTCCCCACACCCTGCTAGAGGTCACCTCCCAGCAAGAGGTGCCTGTGTGAGGAAAGCTCTTACACCTTCCTGGGCAACCCGGCCTCTAATATTTTTTCTTTTCTCCTATAAGATTTAGTAAATTTACCTCAAAATTAGCACTTCTTCACTTATTTAATATTTTAATGTTATTATATTTATGAATATGCTAGTGATTTCCTCCAACTAAATATAAAAATTTCTTGAAAGATGGGGCCATACAATATTTTAGCTTCTCCACTGTGTTGAGAAAAATTTTTAGTAGATACTTGAAATTCATTTGTTTATAGGGTCCTTTGTAGAGTGTTTGAAGGTAGGTCTATATTATACTGAATGTCATTTTGTACATAACTTGGGCTCAGTATGGTAGAAAGTCTCTGCTTTAGACCATTATGACATAATGCAGTCGCAGGATAAGAGGTGATACACCAGGAATTACCACATTTAATCCTCATAATAACAGTGTGAAATGCACCTCCACTTCACAGATGATATTCAGAAAAGAAAGTAAGTTACTTTACAAAATCCAACTGCTAATAAAGATTTAACAGCAGATTTATCTGCTCCATTTCTGGTGTTCACCTACCTCAGCTCCTGTGCCTCACCATGTGGCAGAGGGAGCCCTTGAGAACACAAGATACAGAGTCACAAAGTTTTAGATATGGAACGGATCTTAAGAATTTCTTGTGAAAATACACTTTTTTCCCTGCAAATCAGGAAACTTATTTTGGGGAGGGAGGAGAGGTACAGTCACTTGCTTAAGGTCACAGAATGAGCGGTCAGGTATCCTTTTATACACTCCACATAGGAAAGCTGTTTTCCTTCCGGATCCTGAGTCCCGCTTGCTCTGCCACCAGGTCTTGGGACCTGGAACGCTAAAGCTTTGGTGTGGCTTTTAGGATGCCTTCATCAACCTAAAGGATGGTTTCCAAGGAGAGTCCCATGAGTCACTGAAGGAGACATTGGGGTGAAGAAGCAAAACCTGGGAGCTTCCTGACCTCAACCCCACCAAAATTCACAGAATATATTGACCCATTCACTCTATATCTAAGAGCAGCCTAATCAATAATAAAATGCCTTGGGGCTCTAGACAGCTGTTACCTGGAAAGTAAATATGGAGCTCTTCCTATTGAGAGTGTCTGAAGAATCAGAGGAGGACAAAAGGTGGGGGCGATGAAGAGTGGATTTTAGAAGTATGGCTCGGGGAAGCACAAAAACAAGTATCCTCTGAGTGCTGCACCGTTTCACTTCATCCACAAGTGTTTAGTACATAGACCTGTATGTGTGAGTGTGCGTGTATCATTGATTGCCCAGATTTTTGTGAAATGCAAATATTTAATCACCCCATCAATCTAGGATTTTAGGTGTGATGTTCCTACGTAATCCCCAGGAATTATTTGTCTTTCTGCCCCATACTGGAGGCATTCACTGCCTTTATCCTTGGACTCCACAGAACACAGAAGGCATAAGGGAGTAATAAAGGAAAATGGGTTTTTTTCCCCTTCTCCTTTTCTGCGCCACAGTCAGTCAGCTCAGCCGTGTTTATTCAGTGCATGACTGGCGTGCGGCTCGGTGCCGAGGGCAGCCAGAGGACACACGGCAGAGAAAGCCCAGTTTGCAGGAGGCTGTCTTCGGCGACTCCCTCTTGTGTTTGCCTCTGCTTGTCTTCCCTTGTTTCCTCTGTAAGATAACAACACTGGGGCCAAAGGAGAATTGCTGTAGCTATTTCACTCCCCAGGGTACACATAACACTAGATGTTTGTCACTGTAGACAGCAATAAAGATAAACTTTCTCTTTTTTTCCCCCCCCTTTCCTTTCCCTCCCCCCTTCTGTCCCTCTTCTTTTTCTCTTTTTTTTTTTTTCTTTTGCTTTTTTTTTTTTTTAAACTTTTAAAGAAGACTTGAAAAATATTTCTAAAGCATTAAGCTGACAGAAATGCTGGAAATCTTTTACCCCATATATACTTATTTTAATATTATCTTAGATCCTCAGGAGCAGCCTAGAGACTGAAAAAAATAGGAAAAAAGAAAAGAACAAATAGGAGCTGACTTAACCTCGAGTTTATTCAGTTTTGATTTTCTTATCTAGCTCTCTTTCCTGTTCAAATTCTGTATTGGGAACATTTGAAAGTGAGTACTTGGAAATTTTATTTCCCATTCTTACTCTTCTGTATTCTTGATCCTTCTTCCTTGTAATTGATATTGTAGCTAATTACTCTCTACCACCCTCCGCAGGATAAAACCTGGTAGAAGAAAAGGTTTTATTTTTCTTTTCTATTTATATACTCTTTACTTAAATGCTATCAAATTAATCAGTTAACACTGAAAGCAATAAAACATAATCATTAAGCATTAACTTTTGATTTCTATAGACTGGTTTTTACTCTGTTACTAGACACCTGATCTCGGGCAAATTAGTTAACCTGCATGAGTCTTGGTTTCTTCATCTATAGAATGAGACTAATAATAGTACCAGCCTTGTTAGGTACGCTATTTACTAATGTGTTTAGGTCTCATAACCCAATGTAACAGATCTTAGTGTTATTCCCATTTGATAGATAGGGTGTTGAGGAAAAGTCAGCATTAGCAACTTGCCTGCTTCCCGTCACGTGATACATAAGTACCAGGTTGAGCTTAGAACCCAGGTGCTCCAGCTCCAGAGCACAGATTCTGAACCTACTAAATTGTTGCCCAAAGTGTACCCCTTTAAGGCCACATTCTCATGGCCTGTTGCAGACCCCAAAAACTGTCATTCTTTTCCATGCCCTCCTACAAACACAGTCATGAAGGCATGTTAATTCTTTCTTTGCAGGCCCTCTCACTCACATACATACTTTCTAATTTCACTAGGCATTTCAAATCCTCCTAAACAACTGCAGTAGCTTTCAGCCTGTATTTCACATGTGGCCAGAGTCATCCTCTCAGCGTAGAGCTGTGTTTGTGCCACTACCTTAGCAGTACCATCTTAGCTCTGGCATTCAAGGCTCCCCTTCAGTACAGCCCCAGCTCACCTCCATGTTGTCCCTCACACTAACAAAGGTAGAGTAATAATCCACACAAGAAGAGCTTTTCTTGGTGCCACCGCTCAATGGAAACTTCATGGTTGCAACTAGATCATTCTGTCAGAGGTGACCTGGCTCAGCTGAGCTGATTCATGTTAACAAAACTCATGAAAGACACAGCGACTGTTATGACTGCATTTCATACCTGAGTATACACAGACGTGGCCTTGATTGACTTTTAGTGTTTCCCCAACCACAGGATGTATTACTGCTGTAGATTGATAACCCCATCCGTAGTATTGGTGTCTTTGTTCATTTGTTTATATGTTTGCTAATTTATCTCTCAGCTGCCTTATCTCCAAATTCTAAGGGTTTCTTACCATATGGAACTCCCACGGAATTTCTCTGAATAGATTTCAGGCCACAGTTCAGCGGCCTCTGAAATCCTGAACAGAACAAAATCAGCTGGTCCAGTCAGGGCCAGAAAATAATAATGTGCATCATTCTTGAGTTACTAGTACTAACACTGAATGGGGGGGGGGCTGGGGAAAGGAGCTGAATTAAAATTGAGAAAGAAAGAAGCAGAGCTAAAAAGAAAAACAAGTGATGCATTTGTGAGGAATAGTACAGTGCATTTATGAGGAATAGTACAGTTTACTTATATTTCTCCTCATTCCCTATAGTAGGCAGGTTGGGTGGACTGGTAATGATCTTCACCGTAACAAAATACAATAGACTGAGTAGCTTAAACAACAGAAATTTACTTTCTCACAGTTCTGGAGTCTGGGAAGTCCATCAAGGTGCCAGCTGATTTGATTTCTGGTGAGAGCTCTCTTCCTGGCTTGCCAACTGCTACCTTCTTGCTATGCCCTCACACAGCAAAGAAATCTCTCTCTCTTCCTCTTCTTAGAAGGCCAGTGTCCTATCAGATTAGGACCCTACCCTTATGACCTCATTGAGCCTTAATTATCTATTAAAGACCCTATTTCCAGATACAGTTTATGTTAGGGGTCAGGGCTTTAGCATATGAATTTAGGGGAGGGGCCCAATTCAGTCTATAGCATGCTCCCTCTCAAAAATGTGTACATAAAATTTTTCCCCCATTGCTTTAATGAAGGAGAGCTGATGGACAGTGCATTGCCTAGACATAGTTTGAATAGAGATACAATAAGTTCTGATCCAACATAACCAACTGATAGGTCTAGGTTTAGGCTGGTAAGCCATTCAGCCTGACACCGTCTTGTAGTCTTAAGATAAGTAAACCTAGGGGTTTCAAAGCTGGGAAGTCTACATTTTTTACATATCTTTTGGACTATGAAGAATTGAACCCTTAGCCTAGAAAGTTCAACTATATTTGGTGGAAATTAACTTACCGTACTTCTTTACAAAAAGCCAAACTGTGTAGATGGGGTTCCCCTTAAATCCCTCCTTGAGTTTGGGTTGTTCACATGGGGGTGTCTTAGGTCAGATTACCCAGGAAACAGACTTAGATGGAGTTTTGGTACAGAGGGTTTGTTGGGGAGCCCTCTTGAGATCAACACCTCTGAAGGATTTGAAAAAAGCGTGATTAGGAAGATGGAGAAGTTGACCTGTGATGCATTCTAAGAGCTGTCTCAGCTGATCTTATGGGATGCTCTGGAACTAGGATGGCCCTTCAGCATATCCAAGAATTGCAGAAACTGGGCCAGGCCTTTGTACCCTCATGTCAACTAGTCATTAGATGTTGGCTGCCTCTGGATGGGGCATGACTTTGGGTATGGTGGCTTGCTTATGCAGAGGGCGATTTCCAGAAAGGGACTCAGTCATGAGCCTTCAGCAGGTAATGCTGCTTGCAGCTTCATTCCACACCTGGTGCCCATCACTGCAGCCACTACACAGGCTGAGGGCTGGGGCCAAGAAGCCATTAATTATACATTAAAATCTGTTGACATTCCTTTACTCGGGACTTTTTTCTTGTGGTTAAAAGATCATCCTTGTGCTAGAGGCTAAATATTTTGTATGTAGGAGCCCTCTGAAAATTCCAGGTGTGGCCAGCTAAGACTAGTAATTAATTGTAAAACTAAAATGCACACTATTTCCAGTCATGTCATTACAAGCATAAAGGAAGGAGGAACTAGAACCAGCTGTACACTTAATGGAAAATTACTGATAGATGATGTGATGAGAAGTAAGTTTGAGACAAGCCTGGACATTTATTTTGGAGGAGCTGATTTCTTTAGTGGTGCATGTGGTTCCTGTAACCTTCCTGGACATTTTCCCCTTGAGATTGTCTATGTTTGTTTGCTGGAACTAGCAGAGGAGTTATGAATATAGAATATGCTCCACAGCTGTATATGTTCCTTAACACTTGACTGTTAATTAGTATGGTTAGGTTTAATGAACTCATTTAATAACAATATTGCCTGCCAAGAATTTTATTAGGTACTAAATTCTTAAATCTAATAATGCAAAACATATTTGTAAAGTGTTAATAATGGTTGTAGGACTTTCAGATAGTAAAACACTGGAAGGTTAAGTGTAATAGATTAATTAAATAAGAAAGCCCAAACTAGTTTTCAAAGTGACTCTATAATGATACTTTGTTTTAATGAATAAAGCAAGCCATCTCAAGAGCCATTTGTGTGTTTTAGTTTAAAAGCAGCGTTTAAAGCTAGCAAACTTACATCAGAGGAAACACAAACACAGCAAAATATTCTGCTTGGCAAACAGAGTTTTGTTTTTTGTACTGATCCATTAAATTGAATAACTTGATTTCTTACAAAACGTCAACAGTATGTTTCTTTCACGTAGAGAAACCAGTGGGAACTCTCCAATCAACTCTTGAACAGTAGCAGCTTGTATCAGCAGTGGTCTACCTGAGCATTTGGGAAATGTTTTTAATTGCTTTCATTGCATTTTAGTGAAATGGCACAAATTTCTTATTATAGCTTTTTCAAAGTAAGCAATTCATTTAAATCGGCTAAATTTTTAAAAATTGCTTATAAATATTCTTTATGTGATATAGTCAACATTATTTTTAGCAAACTTTTCAGGACAATAAATGTTTTGAAATTCATTTTCCTAACGAATTGTTTGGACCTGGGGAAGGGGTGTCCCTCAGTTTTCCCATCTGCACAATAAGGAAAGAAAAATGCCAATCAGGATGTGATAAGGCAGTGTGTGATTAAGTATACATGTTTTTAAGTTCTCCAGGGTCAGCAAAGGCAATTTTATATGAAGATGAGTTTTACGGATTTTGTTTGCGGAGAGGTAATTACTCCAAACAGGAGTCTGGAGGGAAAATAATGAACTCGTTTCCCACTCCCAGTGGATTATAGAGGAACAACTTTTGAGTTTCTGTCTTTTTTTAATTGTTATTCTATTACAGTTCTATTTCTCCCCCTTTGTCCTCTTCTTCACAGCCCTTGCCCTGCTCCCACAGTCAATTCTCATACTGTTGTCCAGGTCCATGGGTCATTCAGATATGTTTTTCAACTTGTCCCTTCCCCTTCTTTCCATCCTTGCCCCCCTCCCTTCTGGTCCCTACCAGTCTGCTCCATTTTTCTATGCCCCTGGTTCTATTTTGCTCATTAGTTTATTTTGTTCATTAGATTCCTCTTATAGGTAAGATCATACGGTATTGGTCTTTCACAAACTGGCTTATTTCACTTAGCATAATATTTCCACTTCCTGACATATATATTTTTTAAAGCCCAGAAGTTGTGATTTCCAATGAAACCCATCTCATCACGTTGGGAAGGCACATTGATTAGGAATGTGATTAGTTCTTGTATTTCAGGCATCAAGCATTCTGGGATAAGTGGTTCAATGATGCTTCCACTGAACCTTTTTCTTTTTCTTTTTTCTCTTTCTCATCTGAATGTTCTGCCATTCTTAGAATACTTGCTGCCTCAGGGTTGCACGATGCTCTGCCCATGCAGGTGTCGCTGCATATTCAGGTGCCACGTTCCTAGCATGAAGAAGGTAGGAAAAGGAAGTAGGAAATGGTGGCACCTGTACCAAGAAAGAAAAGCTTTCCCAAGAACTTCCGATATTTGTTTCGTTGGCTGCATAGTAGTTCACCATATCGTTGTAGCACAATTTAGTTTTGGGATAGATTTTTCAGGGCTATTATGGCACCTGTTTTGAGCATAAGAAATATCTTACGGGGGGGATGCTAGGAAGATGGTGACAGAGTAGGACGGAGCAGATTCTAGCTCCCGTACTCGTGGGTGAAAATCCTGGCAGATCTATAGAGAAACAGCACAATAAACCATTGGTTACCCAGCATTTATGAAATTAAAAGATCAGAGATTGTGACTGGCGCTGAAACACCAGACAGTGGCAGAGTCAGCTACAGGAGCTGGGACACTCGCGGCCCCTGTGTCGGCGCCATAGCAACAGGCCTGGGTGCTGAGGAGTCAGCTATGGGAACCGGACACTCCAAGCCCCTATGATGGACCTGGGCGCCAGAGGAGTCAGCCATGGGAGCTGGGACATCCTCAGCCCCTGTGCCACTGCCATAGAGACGGGACTGGGCACTGGGAGTCAGCTGCGGGAGCCGGGACACTCAGCAGTGGTAGGCGACCAACGCAGGGACCAGCACAAGGACCAGCATGAGAGTAGGTGGAGACGGAGAACATCAAGAAACTTGAAGGTGTCTGCACCACTGAACTTCACAGGGATCATACCACAGAAGTTCACACCATAAACCCAGGGAGTCAGAACAGATCTATTTTAGAAGCTGAGACTAACAAGAAGAGTGTCAAACAATGGGAAGACAAAGAAACAATCCCCAAATGAAAAAAAAAAGTAGAAACTTCAGAAAGAATGTTATATGAAATAGAGGCTAATCAACTATCAGATAGTGCATTCAAAGCACTGGTTATTATGAAGTTCAAAGAGCTCACAGTGAACTACCAGAAACTACAGGGGAACTACAATGATCTCTCTGCAAACTACATCAACATGAAAAAGGAAATAGAAAATATCAGCAAGGGACAAGAGGAAATGAATACAATATCTGAATTGAAGAACACAGTAGATAGTTTCAAAAGTAGGATAATGAGGCAGAGGATCAGATTAGCGAGTTGGAGGACAAAGTAGAAAGCATCTCACAGAAAGAGCAAGAAAATGAAAAGAGGCTCAGAAAGAATGAAGAGGGATTAAGAGAAATGCAAGACAATATGAAACATAATAATATCTGAATAATAGGAATGCCAGAAGAAGAAGAAGAAGAACAAGGGATAGAAAACCTATTTGAAAGAGTAATGAGAGAAAATTTCCCTAATTGGATGAGAGAAAAAGTCACACAAATCCAGGAATCACAGAGAGTCCCAATCAAGAGGAACCCAAGGAGGCCCACTTCAAGACACATCATCATCAAAATGGCAAAATTCCAAGACAAAGAAAGAATCTTAAAGGTAGCAAGGGAGAAAAAAGAAGTAACATACAAGGGAGCCCCAATAAGGTTAGCTACTGACTTCTCAATGGAAACACTCCAAGCAAGAAGAGAATGGCAAGAAATATTCCAAGTAATGAGAACCAGAGGCCTACAACCAAGGCTACTTTACCCAGCAAGGCTCTCAATCAAGATAGAAGGCCAAATAAAGAGCTTCCAAGACAAAAGAAGTCTAAAAGAATATGCCTCCACCAAACCAGCTCTACAAGAAATACTAAAAGGACTGCTTTAAGGAAAAGAAGGAAAAGAGGGAGACAGAGAGGAACACAGGTACAAAAATGGCAATGAATAAGTACCTATCAATAATAACCTTAAACGTAAATGGATTAAATGCTCCAATCAAAAGACACAGAATACCTGAATGGATAAGAAAGCATGACCCACACATATGCTGCCTACAAGAGACCCACCTCAGGACAAAAGACCATCACAGACTAAAAGTGAAAGGCTGGAAGTAAGTTTTCCAAGCAAACAGACAAGGAAAAAAAGGTGGGGTAGCAATTCTCATATCAGAAAAAATAGACTTCAAAAAGAGGGCCATAAAGAGAGACCCAGAAGGTCACTTCATTATACTCAAGGGAAGAATCCACCAAGAAGACATTAACATCGTAAATATATATGCACCTAACATAGGGGCACCCAAATATATTAAGAAAATCTTAGAGGACTTCAAGAAAGATATTGACAGCAACACAATTACAGGGGATTTTAACACCTCACTATCAAAAATGGACAGATCATCCAAACAGAATATCAACAAAGATATTGTGGCATTAAACAACACCCTAGATGTTGTTTAATGGACTTAACTGATATATATAGAGCCCTTCATCCCAAAGAAACTAAATACACATTCTTTTCAAATGCACGTGGGACATTTTCAAAGATAGACCACATGATAGGACACAAAACGAGCCTCAAAAAATTCAAGAAAATTGAAATCATACCAAGCATCTTCTCTGACCACAAGGGACTGAAATTGGAAACCAACCCCAAAGGAAAAAACCCAAAGCACCCAAAATCATGGAGACTGAATGGTATGCTATTAAACAACGAATGGGTCAAGAATGAAATTAGGGAAGAAATCAAAACATTTCTGTAAACAAATGAAAATGATCTCACAACAACCCAAAACTTATGGGACACAGCGAAGGCAGTCCTGAGAGGGAAGTTCATAGCAATACAGGCCTACCTAAAGAAGATAGAAACATTTCAAACAAACAACCTAACCCTATGCCTGCAAGAACTTGAGGAACAACAACAAAGACAGCCCAGAGCAAGCAGAAGGAAGGAAATAACCAAGATCAGAGCAGAACTAAATGACATAGAGACTAAAAGCACAATTCTAAGGATCAGTGAATCCAGGAGTTGGTTCTTTGAGAAGATAAACAAAATAGACAAGCCTTTAAGTAGGCTCATCAAGAAAAGAAGAGAGAGAACCCAAATAAACACAATCAGAAATGAAAGAGGAGAGATTACAACTGATACCACAGAAATAGAAGGGATTGTAAGAAATTACTATGAAGAACTGTATGCCAAGAAATTTGAAAACCTAGGGGAAATGGACACATTTCTAGAAAAATACAGTCTTCCAAAACTCAATGAAAAAGAAGCAGAAAATCTAAACACACCAATAACAGCAAAAGAAATCGAAGCAGTAATCAAAAAACTCCCATCACACAAAAGCCCTGGACCAGATGGTTTCACAGAAGAATTCTACAAAGCATTTAAGGAAGAGCTAACCCCTATTCACCACAGACTATTCCAAAAAATCCAGAAGGATGGAAAACTCCCAAATTCTTTTTATGAAACCAGCATCATCCTAATTCCAAAACCAGATAGAGACACAACAAAGAAAGAAAACTTCAGGCCAATATTGCTGATGAACATAGATGCTAAAATCCTGAACAAAATATTGGCAAACCGCATCCAACAATATATCAAAAAGATCATACACCATCATATAGAGCCCTTCATCCCAAAGAAGCTAAATACACATTCTTTGGGATTCATCCCAAGGATGCAAGGATGGTTCAATATTCACAAATCAGTAAATGTTATACATCACATAAACAAAAACAAAGACAAAAACCACATGATCATATCAATAGACGTGGAAAGAGCTTTTTGATAAAGTACAACACCCATTTATCATAAAAACACTCAGCAAAGTGGGAATAGAGGGAGCATTCCTCAATATAATAAAGGCCATATATGAGAGACCTACAGCCAATATCATACTCAATGGGCAAAAAACTAAAAGCTCTTCCACTAAGATCAGGAACAAGACAAGGATGTCCACTTTCACCACTTCTATTCAATATAGTATTGGAAGTTTTAGCCACAGTGATCAGTCAAGAAAAGGAAATAAAAGGCATCCAAATAGGAAAGGAGGAAGCAAAACTGTCACTGTTTGCAGATGACATGATAGTGTACATGGAAAATCCTATAGACTCTACCCAAAAACTGCTCGAACTAATTAATGAATTTGGCAAAACAGGGGGTTACAAAGTCAGTATCTGGAAATCAAAGGCATTTTTGTGTACTAACAATGAATCAGCAGAAGCAGAAATCAAGGAAAAAATCCCATTCGATATAGCAAAAAGAAAATGTCTGGGAATAAACCTAACCAAGGAGGTAAAAGACCTGTATGCAGAAAACTACACAGCCTTGAAGAAAGAAATCAAGGACGACACAAACAAATGGAAACATATACCTTGTTCATGGATTGGAAGAATTAACATCATCAAAATGTCCATACTTCCCAAAGCAATATAGAGATTCAATGCAATACCTATTAAAGTGCCAATGGCATGTTTCACAGACATAGAACAAACACTTCAAAAATTTATATGGAACCATAAACGATCCCAAATAGCAGCTGCTATTTTGAGAAAGAAGAACAAAGTAGGAGGAATCACAATACCTGATATCAAACTGTATTACAAGGCCACTGTAATCAAAACTGCCTGGTACTGGTGTAAAAACGGGCACATAGACCAATGGAACAGAACGGAGAGCCTAGAAATCAACCCAACTCTCTACAGTCAATTAATATTCAACCAAGGAGGCAGTAACATAAAATGGAGTAAAGATAGCCTCTTCAACACATGGTGTTGGGAGAACTGGACAGCTACATGCAAAAAAAAAAAAAAAATGAAACTTGAGCACCAACTTACACCATACACCAAAATAAATTCAAGGTGGATAAAAGACTTAAATATAAGCTGTGACACCATTAAAGTCCTAGAAGAGAACATCTGCAAGAAAATCTCAGATATTTCACGCAGCAACATTTTTACTGATATCTTCCCTAGAGCAAGGAATATAAAGAAAAGAATAAACAAATGGGATCTCATCAAAATAAAAAGTTTCTGCGTGGCTAAAGAAAACAGTATTAAATTAGCAAGACAACCAACTGTATGGGAAAACATATTTGTCAATGATACCTCAGACAAAGGTTTAATCTCCAAAATATACAAAGAACTTACACAACTCCACTCTAAGAAGACAACCAACCCAATTAAAAAATGGGAAAAGGACTTGAACAGACACTTCTCCAAGGAGGACATACAGAACATCCAGAGACACATGAAGAGATGCTCAATATCGTTAGCTATCAGAGAGATGCAAATTAAAACCACAATGAGATACCACTTTACACTGGTCAGGATGGCTATCATAAACAAAGCAACAAACAACAAATGTTGGAGAGGTTGTGAGGAAAAGGGGACCCTAGTTCACTTTTGGTGGGATTGCAGGCTGGTGCAACCATTATGGAAAACAGTATGGAATTTTCTCAGAAAAATAAAAATTGACCTGCCTTTTGACCCAGCAATGCCACTGCTAGGATTATATCCTAAGAATCCTAAAACATCAATATCAAAGAACCTATGCACCACAATGTTCATAGCAGCCCAATTTACAATAGCCAAGAGCTGGAAGCAACCTAGGTGCCCGTCAGTAAATGAATGGATCAAAAAATTGTGGTACATATACACCATGGAATTCTATGCAGCAGAGAGAAAGAAGGAGCTACTACCCTTTGCAACAGCATGGCTGGAACTGGAAAGCATTATGCTGAGTGAAATAAGCCAGGCACTGAAAGACAAATACCATATGATCTCACCTTTAACAGGAAGCTAAACAACAAAACAAACAAGCAAGCAGAATAAAAACAAAGACACTGAAATAGAGAACAGAGGGACAGTGACCAGAGGGGAGAGGGAAGGGAATTTAAGGGGAAAAAAGGGGAGGGATTTGGAGGAACAAATAGGAAGGACACAGGGACGAGAACTAAGGGTGGTGGAAATGGGAGGGAGGTAGGGAGCACGGGGTTGGGGGGGTGCTGGGGTAGGAGAAATAGACAAAACACTGTACCTGAAAAATAACTAAATAAAATTTAAAAAAAAAAAGAAATATGTTACAGGAAAAGAATGACCTGCAGCTTTCATATCTTGTAGCTGATATTGACTTAGTGTTTGTCAGGCTGCCCAGGTTTCTAGTTTTTCTTCCCTTGTTGCCCTCATCTTACAGGCTCATACTGACCCTAATGTTTAGCTCAGGTAAAAGGGAGGTAAAGAGTGAGCTGCAAGCAGTCTGGGCCTCAGCATCTGCTCACACTGGCTGCCAGACAGGCTCCAAGCTCGTGTCCCAGTTCTGATACCCAAGTCCCCACACTGCATTGTTTCTTGGGCCTGACTCCCTGCCTTATAAACCTACCAACTCTCAGTCCCTAGAGGACCTGCCCTGCCTAGTTCTTATTTGCTTTCCTCTAGGGAGGGAAATCCCATCTTTGGGCTTCTGCCTAAAGGCTGCAGTTTGCCGACAGACTCACTGAATGTGGCCTCAGGTGTCAGAGTATTGCCAGTTCCTATGACACCAGATCGCTGGTCCGGCCTCTACCTACCAGTCCACCACCACCACACACGAGCACACTGGCATGCGCATGTTTGTTCAAAGTTATACATGGTTTTAAAGATCAGATGTTCGAGATTGAAAAACAGCACTCTTCTGTCCACGCCCCCTCATCCAAGTCTTTTCACAAAAGTGTGATGTAACACCTAATACTTTAGCCTTTTCTTCTCATTCACCTCCATAATTTATAACTTGCTTCTATCACTGTTTCTTTCATTGTACTTCAGTTGATTTTTCTACAAAAGATTGTATGGACTTAGTGCCTCTCCCCAAATACACACCCACTTACTCTTTACCTATTCTCCTAGTCATGATTTTTTGTTAGATCAGTATTCACCTTTCTTGTTACATAGAGAAAATAAGCTTTCTTTCTTATGTCATTTTTACTTGGTCATCAGTTATATGCAGCCTAACCCAACACACCGTATTTCCGCTTTTCTTGTGAACACCCTCTTTTTGGTGGATTTCCTCCTTCGGTGGCTTCCTGAGGAAGGGTAAATGACAGCTAAATGTTTTGAGAAATCTTAATTCTCCTTCCATTTGATAGTTTGGGTGTAGAATTTGCAGTTGAAAAGTATTTTCTCTTGGAATTTTGAAGTGATTAATGAAGTGTCTCCTAGCACCCAGAACTGCTATTGAAAAAGTAGGTGCCATTATGATTTCCAGTCCTTTGGAAACAGATATCTTTCCATTCTAAAACTTTTTTGAAGTTATAGCTGAGGTTTTTCTCTTTGTGTTTGTCTCTCTCATGTTAGATGCTGTCTTCAAATATTGCTAATTGTTGCTGGCTGTCTTCTCCTATTTAAGAGGAAGGCACAACAAAGGTGTTTAGAAAGTGTTGTGCGTGCACACGTGCATTCAGCAGAGGAAGACTTCTGGTCAGTGGGCTTCACCGTGGGATGATCTGAGAGGGCTGTTTCTTTGGGTGATCCCTCCCTCCTTTGCCCAATATACACAGGTGTGTTCTCTCACCCAGTCTCCCAAGAAAGACAGCCTTCGGTCTTCCACCTCTGGCAAGGGTTCTCAGTGGTGAATGGTGGGAAAGGGGCCAATGGTCTTGTCATTCAATATGTGGACTTTCACTTAATTCCACAATTTCAGAATGTCATCCTTATCATCTGAGTGGTGGCCCTGAGTCCAGAATCAACTGGGATTGAGTACTGTAGGGAATCAACTTCTAGCTTTCTGCCTGGGTTGGAAAGACAGGACTGCTGGGCTGGAGATGTGAAATATGGGTTTAACAGCTTCTTACACACACCTTTACCTTACCCTTTTGTTGTGAGCTATTATCTGCTCTCCTGTTTTGGAGCCTGTCCAAGGTTCTGCTTTATTCTTCCTTTCTGTACTAAGCTAAATCCACTCATCCATCTGCCTTGCAACTTCCAAAATGTAATTGTTCTCATCTCCTCTTCTGTTCTTCTTGACATTGCATAATCGATCCTCATTATTTCTGATCATCATGTCCCACACAGTTTCTTTAAACCCTGAATTAGTAAATACTATACCATTTCTCCAAGGGGAAATGTGGGGTAAGGCACATGCAAGCCTCATTGACTAACCAATCCATAACCTTGTGTTATGTGTGTTTCTGTTTAGAAAAACCTTATTTAATATAGTTTATTGATTCACAAACAGTAAACTCCTGGCCAACAGCACTGTAACTCATGCCCGAATGAAACTTACCCAACACACGTGTTTTCTTCACAAGGGGCATCACAGCCTGCTTGTGCTTAGCAGCATTGGACAGCACTGCAGCATTTACAGTTGCAGGTCATTTTCAACAGCAAAATCACCAACAAAAGCACAAAGATAAGAAAAACATGTCACCACATAGGCTATGAAAGGATAATTTTTTACAGTGTGAGTACTGAAACAGAAATGCTGAGTGCCACCTTGCTCAGCCTCAGTTGGGAACATGAGCATCAGGAGACCCGAATTTTTCACCACCTTGAGCCTGTTCATGAATGGCTGTGAGGGCAGCATCATGAGTACTGACTGTGGGGCTAGAAAGGAGTTTCAGAGGGGAGGCAAGGTCCCAAATACAGACTCTGTGAGTAATGAAGGTTGACAGTAGTTGTCTGCTTTTTAAATTCCTTTTTCTTTTTAGGGTGGTTTCAGGAGGGAGTGAGGGAAACAGGTAAATAAGCCCCTGGTATCTTCTTGTCTACAATGACATGTCAGATTCTTCTAGCTCGGTCGGCCTCTTCCAGCCTCATGCATCCCCAGTGGGCTCATCCAGGTCCAGGCTCCAGTGCTCCTCAGATGACCCAGGCCCTCTGCAACTAGTTGGGCCATGCCCAACCATCCCACAACATACTCCTGGTAATGTGTAGGTTTTCCATGTAGCCTCTCATCAGGGGTGTGCCCGAGCTGGCTCATACTAGCTCACAAAAGCTACATTTTCAGGAATTTTGTGAAGCCATGTTAAATGTAACCATTATTAAAAACTTGAAGCCCATAAACTGAAAAGTAAGTAAATTATATTAACAACAAAGCTAATAAATACTCAAAATTCATTGCTGCCTAATAGCTATTACCTGTGCTTGAGGTAATTTGTCTCTTGTATCTCTGCAGTAGAAAAGCTGTATCATGGTGTGCTACTGTGCACCTCTTCCAAATCCGCATTTGGTGACATGGCCGTGATGGTTTCAGATCAGCAGTAGCAGGAGTGTTTTACTATGGAACTCAGCAAATGCTTCACATCTGGGCTTTTTCTCCCCACAGAGCCCACCCCAGCCATCCGGCCCATTGTTAATTCACCGGCATACCCCTGTAGCCTGAAAATGGCATGGAATTGAACAAAAACAGAAATTAACTGACAAAGGCAATGGGGAAGGAGCCAGTACCGAGATACAAAGATATGCATTAGCTACTTGCATGTTTACTGAGCAGAAATGAAGAAGAGCATGAAATGAAGTGTGGTAGAACAGAGTCACAGGAAAAGAATCTGGGCCATTTTTACAATGTATTACAAAGGGTCTACCCAATTCTTTGTACATATCAGCAAGGAAAAGCTGAAGTTTCTATAGTTAACAGATGGGGATTAAAAATGATTGATACGTAGTTAGAATCATACTGCCTAGGAAACTATATGTGTAAATAAGAAGCGATTGACCCATATAATATGGTATTTCCCTGCCCAGTTAACACTGTTGTGAAGTTAGAGTAAAGGGTCAAGTTTTTTGTGAGCAATAGCTCTAGGGCAATTTGTTGAAGTAATCATTCCATGAAAATCCAGGAGGAAAAAATTATATTTACAATTCTTTTACAAATTTCTACCTGTCGTAGATCTTTGTGAAGTTCAGGACACTGGCTTATAATGTAAAGTCAGTATTTTTGGAAGGTTTAAATGTGTTAGATTTGACTTGAATGCTTCACGGGTGTCCAACGTGTGGCCTGCAGGCTGCATGCAGCCCAGGGTGGCTGTGAATGCAGCCAATATAACATTGTAAATTTACTTAAAACATTATGAGATTGTTTTGTGATTACGTGTCATAGTGTATTTAATGTGTTGCCCGAGACAATTCTTCTTCTTCCAGTGCGGCACAGAGATGCCAAAAAGCTGGACACCCCTGGTGGAGTTTGTTGATTTCAAAAAGCAAAAAGAAATAGCTGACTGATATATATCCTCGCAAGGCAGGTAAGGGGAGGTGGTAGAAATCAATGTAGGAGTTGAAAATAGAAGACAGGTGTGCTGCTGTTCTCCCTGGTTATCGCCATCATGGAGAAAAACTGCCTACATTTTTAAAAGAGAATAATTCTGCTTCATAATACAAGCTCATCCACCTGCCATGGAAGGCACACCTCTGGGCCTGCTGTCACACTGATACTTCGCTCTTGTTCCATACTCTGGTTTTGGGACTCGATAGTGTAATGTCTCTGAGGGAAGAAGAATTGCTGTCAGGTTTATATGTTAAAATTTACTTCACAGAGGTAATCTTGGCGTGAAGTGTTACTCTTTGAAGTAAATTGAAAGACTTCATAAAGTTGCTCAAGGGATAAGGCAAAAATATTTTTCCTAAGTTGTTTGGTACAATCTAAAAATAACAGAAATAGTACAAGTAGCCTTACCAGATTTCTTTTTTCCCATCCTTTGTTCTGTTACTAGTTCGCGTCTAACTTGCCTTTGGTGCTGTTGTTGTGTCTGCTTTTTTCTTCCGTGGACAACATAAAACCACTCTTCCAAATCACATTGCCTAATGTTAAGTGTGGGTAATCTTTGGAGCATTCAGTGAGTTCATTTCTATTTTAATCAAGATATAATTCACATAACATGCAACTTGCCATTTTAAAATGTACAGTTCAGTGTTTTTAATATATTCGCTCTGCTGTGCCACCGTTACTGCGAACTCACTTCAGGACGTTCTCATCACCCCTGGGAAAAACTGCATACCTGGTAGAAGTTATGTTTTTGATTCTCTTGGATGTATACCTAGAGTGGATGTGCTGGATCATGTAGTAATTTTATGCTTACCTTTTTGAGAACCCACCAAAGTGTTTTCCAGCGAATAAATTTTTGTTAGTCACTCACCCTTATGTCCTTCATTGTCCAGTTCTCCTACAAATGCCCACCCCTCTCTGGTTGCTTGTGTCAGTTGTGATGTTCTGTGGGAGATGTGAAGAGGAAGAAGCAATATGTCTGACCTCGGTGATGAGACGCTACTTGAAGTAGCATGGGAAATAGCTGCTTTTTGCTGTGTTATGTTTGTCTATAGTTTGTCAGGAAACATTTGTTTAAAGACCCTCCTATCCCCAGAATTGTGGTATGCAGATGCATTTGTGGTTTCTGTGTCTATTCTGCCTTCGCCTCGATAAACAGCCACATTCACATTTTCATCTGTTGATGATGATGATGATGACGACAACATCACTACTTGTTAGATGCATTCCTAATGCAAGGCACCATGCTAAGAGGTTTACATGTTCTTTAATTTAATCCTCATAGTACACTTCTGAGATGGATATTTTAAATTCCTTTTTACATGTCCAGACCAAGGTTTAAATCAATAAAGAAATTCCAGAGTTCCAGCCAAGATGGAGGCATAGGTATATGCTTTGCTCCCTTGCACAACCAAAAGAAGAATAACAACCAATTTGAAAACAAAAAACAACCAGAATTGTCATAAAATCAAACTGCATGGAAGTCTGACAACCAAGGAGTTAAAGAAGAAGCATTTATCCAGACTGATAGGAGGGGCAGAGAGGATGAGAGGCAAGGCGGCAGCTGGTGGCAGATTGGGAACCCCAGCAGACCAGGAATCCCACATTCATGTGTGGATAAGCTGGGGGGAACAATTGAGGAGCAAGACAAACCACGAAACAGAGGGTTCCAGCATAGGGAAATAAAGCCTCAAAAACCTATGGCTGCAAAAATCTGTGGGAGTTGTGCAGGCGGGAAAAAACTCTCAGCCTCACAGGAGAGTTTGTTGGAAAGACCCACAGAATCCTAGAATGTATACAAGCACACCCACATAGGAATCAGCACTTGAAAGGGCAGAATCCCTTTGTGGGAATTGAGGGAAATGACTGAAACTGGGGCAAAAGCTGAGCAAACTAGCAAGAGGCATTTTTTTCCTTCTCTGACCCCTCCCCTACATACAGCACCACAACCCAATGAAGTGGGTTGCCCCACCCTAGTGAATACATAAGGCTTCACTCCTTACAGCATAACAGGTGCACTAGACAAAGAAATATGGCCCAAATCAAAGAACAGATGAAAACTTCAGAAAAAGAACTAAGTGGTGAGGAGATAGACGATCTATCAGATGCAGAGTTCAAAACATGAGTAATCAGGATGCTCATAGAAATGGTTGAGTATGGTCACAAAATAGAGGAGAAAGTGAAGGCTATGTAAAGTGAAATGAAGCAAAATACACCAGGAATCAAGAGTGAAAGGAAAGAAACTGGGACTCAAATCAATAATGTAGAGCAGAAGGAAGAAATAAACATTCAACCAGAACAGAATGAAGAAACAAGAATTCAAGAAAATGAGGAGAGGCTTGGGAACCTCTGGGACAATGCTAAGCACTCCAACATCTGAATCATAGGGGTGCCAGAAAAAGAAGAACAACAGCAAGAAATTGAAAACTTATTTGAACAAATAATGAAGGAAAACTTCCCCGATCTGGCAAAGGAAATAGACTTCCAGGAAGTTCAGAGAGTCTCAAAGAAGTTGGACCCAAGGAGGAACACATCAAAGCACATCATCATTAAGTTACCCAAGATTAAAGATAGAGAATTTTAAGAGCAGCAAGAGGAAAGGAGACAGTTACTTACAAAGGAATTCCCATAAGGCTATCAGCTGATTTCTCAAAAGAAACCTACAGTTATAAATGGGCTGGAAAGAAGTGTTTCAATTCATGTAGGCAAGGACCTACATCCAAGATTGCTCTATCCAGCAAAGCTTTCATTTAGAATGAAAGGGCAGATAAGTGCTTCTCAGATAAGGTCAAGTTAAAGGAGATCATCATCACCAAGCCCTTATTATATGAAATGTTAAAGGGACTTATCTAAGTAATTGAAGAAGATCATAAACTATAATAATAAACTCACAACTATCAACAACTGAACCTAAAAAACAAAAACTAAGCAAACTAGAACAGGAATAGAATCACAGAAATGGAGATCACATGGAGGGTTATCAGTTGGGTAGAGGGAGGGAGAGAATGCGGGGAAAAGGTCCAGGGAATAAGTAGCATAATTGGTAGGCACAAAATAGTTGGGGAGGTTAAGAATAATATGGGAAATAGAGAAGCTAAAGAACCTACATGTACAATCCATTGACATGAACTAAGGGAGGGCATCCTGGAGGGAGAGGGGTGCAGGGTGGAGGGAGATACAGGGGAGAAAATACTGGGACAACTGTAGTAGCATAATCAATAAAATATACTTAAAAAATTCCACAATGCTGGAGGCTGACAGGACAAGAAGAAGGTGCTGCTAGCTGGGGTCTCCCATTCCTTGGAAAGATTAACATATGAGAGTATAGCTACTTAAAAGTGGTTATTTTGATTCCAGTTTGTACTGGACCAACTCGGTTTGAAAACCAAGATCATGCCTGTACCAAATAAAAGGAAGAAAGAAAAGGGCCTTAACCAAAACCACCATGTAGTCTCAAATTCTATGCCTAAAATATATATATGAGGAGGAATGACCCCAAAGCAGCATAAAATCACCTTCTGAATTCTTTAATACTTAGGTGTAATATTTGTTATAAGTTGCATTAGGAAGATTATTTTTTATTTTCACTTTAGTATATAACATTTTAATGTCCTTTACGCATGCATCACAAAACTAGAAAAATGTACACTAATGATTACTGGCTTCTAGATCCCCAAGATAAAAAGTTCTTCCTCTTCAAGATTCAACATGGTTGTAGATTTTTAAGTGTAGAAACTGTTTTGTGCCTCGATGGATTTCACTTGCTGTGTTTGGTACCAAGAAAAATCACTACCTAGGCAACAATGGTGTACTCTGTAATGGCATTTCCTTAAATGAAAACGGGGCCACTGGTGGCATAGTAACACACAGCTCTACTTTATGAAATACTGCAGGTTTTCCAAAAATGCTTACAGATTTTAGTACTATTATAGGATCTTTTTATTTTATTTTTTTATACTTAAAATAATGTTTTAATCTTTTTTAAAATATATTTTATTGATTATGCCATTACAGTAGTTCTATTCCCCCCTTCATTCCCCTCCACCCTGCACACTTCCTCCCCCACCATTCCCCCCCTTTAGTTTATGACCATGTGTCTCAAGTTCTTTAGATTCTATATCTCCCCTACTATTCTTGCCCTTTCCCCTATCTATTTTCTACCTACTGTCTATGCTACTTTTTTTCTGTACCTTCTCCCCGCTTCTCCTTCTCCCACTCCCCTATTGCTAACCCTCCATGAGATCTTCATTTCTATGGTTCTGCTCCTGATCTAGCTGTCCTCTTAGTTTGCTTTTGTTTTAGGTGTGGTTGTTAATAACTGTGAGTTTGCTGTCCTTTCACTGTTCATCTTTTTTATCTCCTTTTTCTTAGGTAAGTCCCTTTAACATTTCATATAATAAGGGCTTGGTGATGATGAACTCCTTGAATTTGATCTTATCTGAGAAGCACCTTATCTGTCCTTCCATTCTAAATGAAAGCTTTGCAAGATAGAGCGATCTCGGTTGTAGGACTTTGGATTTCATGACTTGGAATACTTCTTTCCAGCCCCTTCTTGCCTGTAAGGTCTCTTTTGAGAAATCCAATGACAGTCTGATGGGAAGTCCTTTGTAGGTGACTGTCCCCTTATCTCTTGCTGCTTCTAGGATTCTCTCCTTCATTTGAATCTTGGCTAATGTAATGATGATGTGCCTTGGTGTGTTCCTCCTTGGGTCCAAGTTCTTTGGGACTCTCTGAGCTTCCTGGATTTCCTGGAAGTCTCTTTCCTTTGCCAGATTGGGGAAATTCTCCTTTATTATTTGTTCAAATAAGTTTTCCACTGGTGGCTGTTCCTCTTCCCCTTCTGGCACTCCTATAATTCTGATGTTGGAACGTTTAAAGATGTCCTGGAGGTTCCTTAGTCTCTCCTCATTTTTTTGAAGTCTTGTTTCTTTGTATTTTTCTGTTTGGTCATTTTTCTCCTCTTTCTGGTCCACTCCTTTGATTTGAGTCCCAGTTTTCTTTCCATTACTATAGGTTTCCTGTGCATTCCCCTTCATTTCAATTAGTTTAGCCTTCATATGTGCCTCTAATTTGTGACTAAAATCAACCAGTTCTGTGAGCATCCTGATCATCAGTGTTTTGAACTGTGCATCTGAAAGTTTGGCTATTTCTTCATCGCTTAGAGTTATCATCTCTGGGGCTCTAAGTTCTTCTTGAGCCATGTTTTGATCTGTTTGTGCCTGTTAGATAGGAGGAGCAGAGCCTTAGGTGTTCACCAGGGTGGGGCCACCCAGGTCATTGGTTTGTGACGCTGTATGTGGGGGCGGGTCAGAAAGAGGCCACCCAGGTCGCTGGTTTGTGATGCTGTAGGTGGGGGCGGGGTCAGAGAGGGACAATGGCGGTCCCCTCTGCCGCTTCTGGCCACTGGGGACTGCAAGGTCTGTCTCAATGCTCGCTCCTTCACCAGTTTATCTGCGCACGAATGTGTGACCGTGGTCAGCCCTCAGTGAGTCCGCTGCCTTGTGCCCTCAGTGGGTCCGCCCACTTCTCCACACCTGGGATCTGCCTGCGGTTGCCAGCGCACCTGGGTCATGCACCTAGGTCGGTCCAGTGGATTTTTCCTGCCCGACCCCGCTCTGCTACTGCTCTGCCCCTCTTACCGGTTTGGCTAAAGGGTTCCTTGTTGTCAGACTTCCGTATAGTTCAATTTTCTGTGATTTTGGCTGCATTTTTGCTGCTAAAACTTTGTTGTTTTTAAACTTGGCTGTGTGAGGAAGCACAGTGCTTCCACCTACGCCTCCATCTTGGCGCAAGCTATTATAGGATCTTTAGAAAGATACATCTTATGCAAGAGCATGAAAAGGCAATTCACGAGGTAAGAAATAGAAATGGCCAATAGGTAAATAAAAATCTGTTCAACCTCTAATTGTCAAAAAATGGAAACTAAAAATTCTATTTATTTATTTATTTACTTATTTCTTTATTATGGAAGAGATGTATGCACGTGGTATAAAATTCTAGAATACAAAATTATATGCAATTATACAATAAAAAGTATATTTCCCATCTCCAGTATTATCCTCCAGCTACTCCTCCTCAAGGGCAACTATGACAATCAGTTGTTTAGGGACTGCTTCAATGGTCTTCCATGCACAAGGGAATTTGTCTACATATATACTTACACATGCATGTATTATATATGTGTGTGTATATAGAATGCATAGATGTGTAATATCATGCACAATGTTCTACACCTTGCGTTTTTCCTCCATAGCAAGTATTCTTGTAAATTTTTTCATATCAGCACTTATAGAACTGCCTGGTAGTTTATCCTCCTCCTGCCCTGGCTGGTGTAGCTCAGTGGATTGAGCATGGGCCTGTGAAGCAGAGGGTCGCTGGTTTGATTCCCAGTCAGGGCACATGCCTGGGTTGCAGGCCAGGTCCCCAATAGAGGACACATGAGAGGCAACTACACATTGACGTTTCTCTCCCACTCTTTCTCCTTCCCTTCCCTCTCTCTAAAAATAAATAGAATATTTTTTAAAAAATTTAAAACAGTAGCCCCAGTTTTTGCAGAGGAGGCTATAGAGACTGAGAGAGGTTCAGTAACAAAGGCACACATGTAGAAAATACAGCAAAGGTAGGATGTCAACCTATATTTGAGTCTAAAGAATGCTTTCCACTTTTCCCACTGCTATGATACACTTACCCCACAGCTTCCCCTTAAAATGTTTTATTTGTAAACATTTCCTGTGGATCCCTTGAGATCAGATAGGTTTTGGACTGCCTCTTAGCTCAGCTGCTTTATAGCTAAAAAGTTACTCAACCTGCCTGATCTTTAGTCTCCTCAGTTTCAAAAAGCAGACAACAATATCCTGTTTGCATGTTTATCATAAGGATTATGTCACGTGCTGAACACAAAGTAGGTGCTCAATAAATAATAATTATATTAATTTATTCTGGAGTTATAATAACCATAGATACAATTTTGTATTCTGCCTTTTGCTCTTGAACAGTTTATTTTAAGCATTTCTTATGTTGCCCAGAATCTCCATACTTATATTTAAAGAGTGCATCTGTCTTCACTCAGTGAATAAATAGCATTTACTCACCTATCCTGCTATGATTGATATTTAGGTCTTATTGCTCATTTTATTACAGTGGAATGGACTTAGATTTTAAGAGCCAGACCTGTCTATGTTAAAACTTCTAACTCTACCACTATTTTGTTTAGGATTAGTAATTTACTGTTAATAATAATACTTACTTGGAAGCATTGTTCTGAGTATTAAATAAAATAAGCAAGAGTTATAAAACTTCTAACATTTTGCCAGGCACATCATACATTGTCAAGACATGGTGGGTCTTTCTCTGTCTTAGCCAGATGGGCAAGGCTCAAGGTCTGGAACCTTTAGGCAGAACTAGCGGTGGCCCTGGCTGCTGTCTCTGGAAGCTCTTCTTTCGGATCGATGCGTACCTCACTGAAATTCTCTGCGTGTGGGCGTTCTGCTTCAGCCTGCCGGTAGGTTAGCCGCAACACTCAAATCTCCAAAGTGATCTTTAGTTCTCAATTTACTTCTTATTTGCTTTTCTGTGAGTAAAAATTACTTTTCTTTCTTTTTTCAATTTAAAATCTCTTTTAAGTATTATTTTTATTTTATTGATTGTTCATTTTAAAATAATTTCAGACTTGTAGAAAAGTGGCTAAGTGGCACAAAGAGTTCCCCTTAACCCACTTTCCCCAGACGTTTACATCTTACTTACCCAGAGTACAGTGATCAAAGCAGAAAATCAACACTGCACGACGCCATCAGCTAATCTAGAGATCGCATTCATATTCCACCGATTGTCCCACTGATGTCCATTCTCTCATCCAGGATCCAATCCCAGATCTCACACTGCATTTAGCTGCCATGTCTTTTTTAAATTTATTTTTTAAATATTTTATTTATTTATTTTTAGACAGAGGGGAAGGGAAGGAGAAAGTGGGTGAGAAACATCAGTGTGTGGTTGCCTCTCATGTATCCCCTACTGGAGACCTGGCCTGCACCCCAGGCATTTGGCCTGACTGGGAATCAAACTGGTGACCCTTTGCTTTACAGGCCCATGCTCAATCCACTGAGCTACACCAGCCAGGGTTAAATCTATTTTTAATTTATTTTAAATTATTTTATTGATTTCAGTTAAACTTTAATCCATATCAAAATTTTATGCACGTGATTTTTCTTTTATTATTTAATTACTGTTGACATTCATAATTATTTTATACTATTTTCACATGTACAGCATGGTGGTTAGACATTTATGTAATTCACAAAATGATCCCCTCATAAAGTAAAAGTTATTTTTAAATAATTATTCTGTATGAAAAGTCAACAATATTTTTAGACTGACTTGAAAAAAAATGTTACTTAATTATGCTTTCACTAGTACAGATGTAGACTACAAACAGAAGTGTAGAGAAATATTTTTATTGCTGGTTCAGAGGAGAGGGCAGAGGACCACAACAGAGTTTCAGCTTGAAGAGAATCTGCATTACATTTACATAGGCAAGAGTTCATTATGTCACAACAGAATGCGTCTGATCTGGGCAATTTTAGAAAATTCTCCAGTGGGACTCGCATTGTTATTCCAAGGTATAAATGAATGTGTGACTGCCTTGTTTTTTTTTTTTTTAATTAAAAGCAGAAATGCAAACAGAAAAAAATTTTAATTTAAAGATTTTATTTATTTTTTTTAGAGAGGGGAAGAGAGGGAGAAAGAGAGGGAGAAAAACATCAATGTGTGGTTGCCTCTCACATGCCCTCTCCTGGGGACCTGGCCTGCACCCAGGTATGCATCCTGACTGGGAATTGAACCAGCAACACTTTGGTTTGCAGGTTGCCACTAAACCCACTGAGCCACACCAACTAGGGCACAAGATGACCTTAAGGTAGGAACTTTTTCCCTTCAGCTGGAAGGAATAGCATACAGCTGGATTCTAAGATATAAAATATGGGGAAGAAGATGTGTTTGTGATTAACTTAGGAAGTACTGTTTGTGTTTAACTTCCCCATGATTTTTCAGGATAAACAAATAGCACATTAGATAGAGCAGGTAGGAGGTAAGGCTTTTAACAAATGTAAATTTATTTCTTGGTTGTAATTTCTAAGATGAACCTGTGAGTTTTTAATTTATACATTGGTTTGGAGCAATTAGCTCTTGAGTTGTCTGGCCTTTGAGACAATTATTTAGAGGAAGGAGGGACTGTGGAGAGCATCTTGATTTTCTGAATCATCTGGGGGAAAATTATGCCCTTTACTGAAAAATCATACAGTGACTTTTCTTTTCCTCTGAGCCCCCACAGCCCCTCCTACACCACCAACTTTGGTGTTCATTAATCATGGTCTTGTTACATTAAAAAAAAGTCATGTAGACATACACTAGATACTTAATAATATTTACAGACTTTTTGGTTTTGCAAAAAACAACGTGTTTTGTATGACCCCAAAATCACCTTGTCTGTTAGATTTTTGAGCGCTTTTTTGTCTTTAAAAAGTTTGGAGAGTGAAAAGAATTCAAATTCTACTTAACTACCAAGTAATTAAATCCTGTTTGCATATCTTATATACTGATGTCCATATTATGTGTCACCTACAGAAGATTAACTAACGAGCTTTGGATAACTGAACTATTGTCAAGGCCAAGTGTGAATTGCAAGCTACTAAAAAATCTTGACAGGACAATAATTAAAATAACCCGTAAAGTTGATACACTGTGAGGAGGCATCTTGTTCTCCTTTTGGCAGGGCACTGCAAGCCAAAGCTAAGCTCCTTGGCTAACTTTCCTCGAACACTGCTCTTTAGATACCAGGATTCTGGCTGCCAGTGTAGATCCAGTACATGTGCACAAAAATCAAAATGTACAGTATGCCTGAAAGGTTCTGTGACAGAGTAAGTTTCTGTACCATGCCTCTCCAGAGACAGCCCTGGTAACGGTTCCTTAGACATCCTACCAGGAGTAATCCGTGTACATCAAGTACACAGGGATACATTCTCCTCCTTTTATACATATGGGCAAGTAACATCTACACTGATCTGCACCTGCCTTTTTTAAGTTGACCCACTTTGGAGATTATGCCACCATTATATAGAGCTGCATTATTCTTTTTAAAGTAGGTTGGTATTCATTGCATTTTATAGATGAACCATAATTTATCTATCAGACCCTCACCGGTAGATGTTTAGATCACTTCTAATCCTTTGCTAATACAAACAGTGCTGCTTGCACAATTCCATATATTCATTGTTTTGCATATATCAGCATGTCTGTGTAATACATCTCTAGAAATGGAATTGCTGGGTCAAATGGTTTGTGTAAATTTTTATTTTGACAACTACTGCCAAATTGCAGGAGATGCTGTACGAGTTATACTCCTGCCAGGAGGATTTGAGAGTGGCATGTGCTTTTAAATTCTAGACCTAGCCTTTGTCACTAAGGTGTGTATTTTTCTGAACTTGGCAGAGTTCAGAGCCTTTGGGCACACTTGTGTTACATCGGTGACTTTCTGTCTGTGATCAGGTCTCAGTTTCCCACTCTCTGGGACTTGTAGTCTTTTCTGACCATTTGAGGGCCTTGCTTGCAGCCTCAGTAGGCTTATTCCTACATGTGTTTCCTCACTGCCAAAGACGTTAAAGGAGCTGCTGATGTTGCAGAGTCCCCAGCTTTGGCAATATGGAGGCATTAGAGAGTTTAGTTTGTTTTCCTTGATTTGGAATCAACACAGGAGGGAGTCTCCCCACCCTTAAATAAAGAAACTGAAGTTTTGACCTTTAAAGCTAAACGTCGGTGGTGTCATATAGTTATCACTTCACCACTGAGCCACTCTCTCTGCTACACCAACATTACACTGTCAGTGCTGGGTCTGGCCCCCTGCCAGCTCTCCCCCTGGGCCCGGGGCCCTCTCCCTTTGCTGCTTCCTTCCCTTCTCCTGTTTCTCACCTTCATTTCCTCTCCTCCTACTCATCCAAACAGCCTTTTATGAGTCCCGTTGGAACGGTACCACCTCTGCCTAAGCCACAACCATAACAGGACAGGTCCAGGCACAAACCAGAGCTCCCTTTGATTTTTCCATCTGTAGATCATCTTCTCTGTGCTTACTATTTTGTAACCTGGGCTGTAGTTTACATCCCCAACTTCTAAAATGTTAAGTGCCCTTTTTGTTCAATTTCATACAGCGCCTAGCTCACAGTGCTCATATTAAATATGTATAAATATTGTGTTTAGTTGAGGGTTTTTTTAAAGGATTTAGCTTTAACTCTATTTTAATTTAAATATTTTCTTATAAATATGTTGCTGGTGGAAATAGGTTCTTTGTGGTGTTGCAGCAAAGGAATTTCAAAGGGCACATGAGTGGGAGTTTAAGCGTAGTTGCAAGATTTATTAGGCTGAAAGGAAATAATACACCCTCAGGGATGTAGAGGGTGGGCGGGCTCTAGAGGCAACTGCTCGCAGATACTTGATAATCCTCCGTATATTTTCTTGGTTGTAGGGAACAAGCAGGATTGCTTTCCAATTATCCAACTACTTCCTGGGTTTTTCCCGGGCTTGTGCTGGGCTCTCCACTGAACCAATCCTTTTCCTGGACTTTCCAGGGTCCTGTACCTTCATCCAATCTGATTCTTTTTTTGTTGTTTTGTTTTTTTATTTTATTGATTATGCCATTACAGTAGTCCCATTCCCTCCCCTTTATTTTCCTCCACCCTGCACACCCCCTCCCCCACCATCCCCCCCTTTATTTTATGACCATGTGTCTCAAGTTCTTTAGATTCTGCATTTCCCCTACTATTCTTGCCCTCCTCTTATCTATTTTCTACCTACCATCTATGCTACTTATTCTCTGTACGTTCTCCCCCCTTCTCCTCCTCCCACTCCCCTGTTGCTAACCTTCCATTTGATCTCCATTTCTATGGTTCTGCTCCTGATCTGGCTGTCCTTTTAGTTTGCTTTTGTTTTAGGTATGGTTGTTATAACCGTGAGTTTGCTGTCCTTTCACTGTTTATATTTTTTATCTTCTTTTTCTTAGATAAGTCCCTTTAAGATTTCATATAATAAGGGCTTGATGATTATAAACTCCTTGAATTTGATCTTATCTGAGAAGCGCTTTATCTGCCCTTCCATTATAAATGAAAGCTTTGAGGAGAGGCTTAGGAACCTCCAGGACATCTTTAAACGCTCCAACATCCGAATTATAGGGGTACCAGAAGGGGAAGAGGAAGAGCATCAAGTGGAAAACTTATTTGAACAAATAATAAAGGAGAACTTCCCCAATCTGGCAAAGGAAATAGACTTCCAGGAATTCCAGGAAGCTCAGAGAGTCCCAAAGAAGCTGGACCCAAGAAGGAACACACCAAGGCACAGCATAATTACATTAGCCAAGATTCAAATGAAGGAGAGAATCCTAGAAGCAGCAAGAGATAAGGGGACAGTCACCTACAAAGGAGTTCCTACCAGACTGTCGGCTGATTTCTCAAAAGAGACCTTACAGGCAAGAAGGGGCTGGAAAAAAGTATTCCAAGTCATGAAATCCAAAGACATACATTCAAGATTGCTTTATCTAATCTGATTCTTTTCCCAGATTTTCTCAGGCTCAACTCTGCCCCTTTATGTCACCATATTGACTCCTACTATGCTTGTACCCAGCAGAGGAATATCCCCCTGCTCTCTCATCAACTTCTGGATCTACCAAGTGCTGGCTGGTCTATGTTGGTCTTAATTTGGGTGGCTTGTCTCTGCTCCAGAGGGTCTTCCATCCCCTAGCAGAATATCTCAGGCTTAGGCCCATTGCATATAGGCAGATTCCAAGAGAGAGTGTGATTGTGCAAAGACTTTTAAGACCTAGGCTTGGAGCTTGTACAGCATAACCTCTACTGCAGTCTTTTGGTCAAAGCCAGTCACAAGGTCCCCATGATGAGGCACTGTAAAGTCATATTGCTCAGCAGCATGGATACAGGGGCATAAACAATTGTAGCATTTTTGCAAATAATCTATCATATTTCTGTTGTTCAAAGGATATTAATAATAATGTTGCTTTTATAAAGCTAATAATATTGTTGGTTTATTTTTAATCCAAGATCCAATCAAGAATTGCATGTTAAATTTAGTTGATATGTATCTTTAATTAATTTTTTTAAGTCTCTTCTAATCCATACGTTTCCCTCTTTTTTGTATTTTATGACATTGATTTTTTTTTTTAAGATTAAGATTCCAGGCCTGTTCTCTTCACAATATCTAACAACCTAAATTTGTCTCTTTATTTCTCCACAAATGTAAGTTAAACATTTTTGGGAAGAATTCTCAATAGCTGATGTTGTATACTTCCCATTGCTTCACAAAAGGAGGTGCATAATGTTAGTTTATTCCATTATTGGTGAGGCTTATTTGGCTAAAGTGAGATTGCATGGTGATTAAGTCCTGAGGGTAGAGGATGCCATGGTCTCCTGAAGAGGCTGTGGGTGCTGCGGATGCTGCAAGTGCCTAGCGAAGCTGCCTTAATGTCTGATTCAGCTCCCCAGTAGACTAAGCTTAATGTCTGATTCCCTTCAACCCCCTTCCTTTATAAATGCTAACTAGCTACCTACACTAACAAATATATTTTCATTGAAATATATTTATAACTATAAAACTGTGATGGCATTTCTATGAGTTATTTCCACAATACAGTGTTCACTAATGCTGAATGTAGATTTAAATGTTATTCCAGATTTTTCAGACATTCTGGCTAAGATGGAGGCATAGGTAGAAATGCTCTGTTTCCTTGCACAACCAAAAGAAGGATAACAACCAATCTGAAAACAATAAACAACCAGAAGTGCCAGAAATTCAAACTGCATGGAACTCCAACAACCAAGGACTTAAAGAAACACTCACCCAGACCAGTAGGAGGAATGGAGACAGGCAGCCAGGTGGGCAGAGAGGACCCACAGCAAGGCGGCGGACCAGGCAAGGTGAGGCTGGCTGACCTGGAAACTGAAGACTCAAAACCTCTAGCTGTAAACTACTGTGGGAGTTGCAATGGCAGGAGGAATTCCAAGTCTCACAGGAGATTTTGTTGGAAAGTGAAGCTAGAGCAGAGCAAAGAAGCAGCATTGTTCCCTCACTGACCTCCCCCACCAACAGACAGTATCACAATGCAGCAAAGAGTGTTGGCCTGCCCTGATGAATATCTAAGGCTCTGCTTCTTACAACTTAACACGTGTGCCAAGACAAAGAAATATGGCCCAAATGAAAGAACAGAACAAAACCTCAGAAATAAAGATAAATGACAAGGAGATAAGCAATCTATCAGATGCAGAGGTCAAAACACTGGTAATCAGAATGCTCACAGAATTGATTGAGCTTGGTCACAAAATGAAGGAAGAAATGAAGGCTACACAGAGTGAAATAAAGCAAAATATACAGGCAACCAACAGTGAAGGTAAGGAAACTGGAACTCAAATCAACAATTTGGAACAAAAGGAAGAAATAAACATCCAACCAGAACAGTATGAAGAAACAAGAATTCTAAAAAATGAGGAGTGGCTAAGGAATCTCTGGGACAACTTTAAGCACTTCAACATCTGAATTATAAGGATGTCAGAAGGAGAAGGGGAAGAACAAGAAATTGAGAACTTACTTAAACAAATAATGAAGGAAAATATTCCCAATATGGCAAAGGAAATAGAATTCCAGGAAGTCCAGGAATCCCAGAGAGTCTCAAAGAAATTGGATCCAGAGAGGAACACACCAAGGCACATCATCATTAAGTTACCCAAGATTAAAGATAAAGACAAAATCCTAGAAGCAGCAAGGGAAAAGGAGACAGTTACCTACAAAGGAGTTCCCATAAGGCTATCAGCTGATTTCTCTTACAGGCAAGAATAGGCTGGAAAGAAGTGTTTGAACTCATGAAAGGCAAGGAACTACATCCAAGATTACTCTATCTAGCAAAGCTCTTACTTAGAATGGAAGGGCAGATAAAGTACTTCCCAGATAAGGTCAAGTTAAAAGAGTTCATCATCACCAAGCCATTGCTATATGAAATGTTAAAGGGACTTATCTAAGAAAAGAAGATAAAAAATATGAACAGTAAAGTGACAACTAACTCATAACTATCAATAACAACCTAAAAGTTAAAAACAAAAACTAAGCAAACAACTAGAACAGGACAGAATCATAGAAATGGAGATCACATGGAGGGTTTTCAATGGGAAAAGGAGAATGGGGGAAGGAAGGTACAAGGAATAAGAAGCATAATTGGTAGGCATAAAATAGACAGGGGGAGATTAGGATAGTATAGGAAATAGAGAAAGCAAAGAACTTGTATGTACAACCCATACTCATGAACTAAAGGGGAGGGGGAGAGGAGGGTGGGGACTGCAGGGTGGAGAGGGCAGAAAAAATTAGGACAACTGTAATAGCATAATCAATAAAATACATTTAAAATTTTAATGTTAGCCCTGACTGACAGCCCTGGTTAGCCCTAGTAGCTCAGTGGATTGAGTGTGAGCCTGTGAACCAAAGGATCATGGTTCCATTCCCAGTCAGGGCACATGCCTGCCTGGGTTGCAGGCCAGATCCCTGCAGGGGACGAACAAGAGGCAACCACACATTGATATTTCTCTCCACTCCTTTCCTTCCCCTCTAAAGATAAATAAATAAAATTCTTTTAAAAAGGCTTAAAATTTGCTTCTATTAAAAAATAAAGTAAATGTTATTCCATTTACTTAGAATCTTATGTGCACATGAACAAATATGGGGGGAAAGTTAGGACAATTGTAATAGCATAATCAATAAAATATATTTAAAAAGTAAATGTTACTTCATTTACTTTACTTAGAATCTTATGTCCACATGAACAAATATGGTGAGCTACCAAGGATACTGGCATTGTTGCTGTTTTGGTACCATCTGTCCCATGTTGGTCTGTAATCTATGGAGTAAAGAATTGCTTTGGTCACCTTCATGATGTCTAGAACAATATTTCTCAAAGAGTAGCCCATAAACTAGTGCTTTTCTTACCTGACTTCAACAAAATAACTACAGGAATTAGAACTAAGTGTTCAGAACACTTTATACCAATTTGACAGAGTTGAATCTCATTTCTAAAATGGAACTTATGTTTTTTCTATGTCTTTCTACAGTCTTTTTTTCGTGAAAATTCATTTTATTCTACAAAATATCTATCTATCGCAGATTAGATTCTCTGAAGTAACCTGGAAAGTCTCTCAAATGTTGGAGACCCTCTAGCTTGTAAAGCAGTGCATTGCTCTAAAAATTATTGCCTTAGCTTGTTTTCATAATATGACACGTTCGATATCTCCATGTAATACTTAAGGAAATGAGACACAATGACAAAATTTCTTGCTTTGGGCTCCTGCATATACTGGGACTAAATCTTTCCCTTCTTATTTCTTTGATCAGACTAAAAGGCCTCATCTGCTTTTTATGTTATGATATTTTCATTAGAATCTGAGAAAATGCGTGGAATAGAGAGAAAGTTATTTGTGAAGAGAACATTGCAATTTTTTTACCTTTCAAAGAGAAGTGTAAATAGCATTTCCTCCCACATTATTGTTCCTTTGGTGCCATGTTCTAAGCTAAAGTATTTGGGGAGATATTTAGGAGAATGTTGCACAATGGCTTTACAATTAGAAAAAATCCTCAACAAGCAAAATAGACTCATAGAAAGCAGATTGACAGCTGTGGGGGCGTGGTTTAAGGGGTGGAGGGATCAAGCCAAAAAGAAAGAGGACTCATGCACCTGGACAACAGTGTGGTGATTGTGAGGGAGGAGGGGAGTATAGGGAATAAATGATCACAAAAAGTGCAATAAAAAATCAAAAAAGAAAAAAATTCTTTGTGTGCTGAAAGTTTTTAAATGCAGGTGGAGAATATAAAATTTGGGGAAATTTGCAAGCATCACAGTGCCAGCCTCAGAGAAAGATTTGAATTTCTGCCAGAGCCAAAGGGAGACCCAAGGAACCAGAATAAATATTGAGAACATCTCTTATTTTGAGCAGAATGAATGGAGGTTAATCCATAGGACTTGTGAAGCCAGAAGAACTGAGAGGGGCATTAGAGGAGAGAGAATGGAATCAAGGGACAGAGGATTGAAAAGGCTGGGGGTTGGCGGGAGACTTCGGGAATGGCTGGGCCTGGAGGCGCCTGGTGGCAGGCTCTGTGGGTGTGCCTCTTCCGTCTGCAGGGCCAGGGATCAAGTACATGTGAGGAGCCTAGCACAAAGAATATATTGACCTTGGTTATTCAGTTGAAGAGCATTTGATGAAATTTTTGCTTAATCTTCTTTTATCACCTTTAACTACTCCTCTTCTACAGTGGAAAAATAAATACAATTATAAGTTTATCATTCGCAGCAGGTTGTAAGTCAATATATGTTAAATACGCAGTGTAATATTAATCTTTTTACCTTGATGTAAAAATTTGGGTACACTCATCTTTTAAATAATGTCATTATGTATATGCTCTAATTTTCCCATAAAGGTATGACCTAAAATCATCTGAAAGTTTAACTATTCTCAAAGTTTTGTTAAAATAAGCTTAGAAATAAGTTTTTACAAAGTGGCACTCTTTCCAATTTTTTTTATTGCCCCAAAACTCATATCCGTTAGCCTTTTGCAAGTATCCTCTCATTCTACATCTTCCACATACGACAGCCTTAAACATAGTTTGGATCTGGGGTCAATTGCCTTGGGAACCTTAGTGGGGTTTTGAAGGGCCATTTATATACTAAGAACGACTTGCCCATTAGTCATACTGACCGTTATTGCTAATATATTCCATTATTAAGGATTTACTGAATACTCACTGCAGGGTTCTGTGTCTGTCCTTGAGATTGTGAGAGGTGCCCTTTGTTCATTCATTCATCCACCAACCTGTTTAAGTACCTGCTATGGACTAAGCATGGTGCTAGGAACTTGGGACAGGTTCCCTCTTATAAGGAAATGATAGACTCTATATAATGGAGATAATATCTCTTAAAGTTATGATGAAAATTAAGTGAGATAATATTTCTAAAGCACTTAGGACAGCCCCTGAAACGTAAATGCTATGAATGATTATTTTTCTTCAGGAATGGCAGAGACTGCTTTTGAGAAGTATTTACAAATTTCTGTGAAGATAGGGTGAATTTTGCATAATATAAAATGTTATTTGCTTTTTAAAAAATTTTCCAAGAGGCAGACACATTAAAGTATTTCCTTCCACTTGAATGTCAGTGGAAAAGCCAAATTGAGAGATTGCCAAGGGAATAAGGAGCAAAAAAATTAGGAAACTGTCACATGTAAAAGAATTATAAATAAAAGAGCTTTTTAGAAATATGTAAAAGTAATACTTTATTGTTTGCAGATGCTTTATTCTTGAAACTTGGCTTTTACTCCCTCTTGACTTTTCACCTGGAGAAGGGGAAACCATCATGTCAATGACTGATCTTGGCTATTCATAATTTCAGTGAACTCTTAGGAAGTTCAAGGTAAACATCCAAAAGAATTAATATTATAATAACTCAAATCTCAGAAGACAAAGTTAGTGCTTCCTCTAGGAAACATACACATCCCTTTGCCTGCCCCATGAGTATGATAAATCTTTCAACAAAAATTGTTTCATCAGCAGGTAGTGTATTGGACATGAATTTAAAACTGGTCAGATTTCCTTAATCAAAAATCGTACATTGTTTTGCGTGTCCTATGAATAGGAATGAACCCCAAATTAGAATATCAGCTTCAAAGAAAACTAACAGATCTATGACACAATGGTTTTTCTACATTTGGAGGAAAATGCCTCCAGTTTTGTAATTCCTTTATTATCTACAAGTAATAAGTGATATTTGTAACAATTTCCTTGCTTGACTGATTCTGTCCCCTGGAGCGTTTTGAGAATATTGTACTCTATTTTATTTTCCCAGTGCTACTTAATGGAACTTTCTGCAATGATGGAACTTCTGTATCTGTGCTGTGCAGTGTGGTGGCCACTAGCCATATGTTGCTTTTGTGCATTCCAAATGTGGCCATTGACCTGAAACTAATGTAAGAGTAGTCTGACCTGAAACTAATGTAAGATCGTGCATCAACTGTAATTTAAAAATAAAAAATATCTTTAAAAATGTAGCCACTGAGCTAATGCAAATGAGGAATGAAATTTTTATTGGATTTTATTTTAATTATTTTTTATTTTAACATTTAATTTAATCTTATTATTAAATGTTGTGTTTAATTATTTTAACATTTGAGCAAAACAAAGCAAAAAATGATTAATCATATTGCCAACTTTTAAAAAATTTAATTTTCATTGTGTTTTTTTCCATTACCATTTAGCTCCCTTATACCCCCACCCCCTCTAGCAATCACCACACTCACCACACCATTGTCCATGTCCATGAGCCCCTTTTTTTTTTTTGCACAATCCCTCTGGCCCCTAACCTCACCGCTTCCACTATCTGTCATCTGCTCTCCATCTATGAGTCTGTCTCTGTTTTGCTGGTTAGTTCAGTTTTTTCACTAGATTCCACATATGAGTGAATTCATATAGTATTCAATAGTTTATTCAATAAATGGTGTTGGGAAAATTGAACAGATACACCCAGAAAAGTGAAATTAGATCACCTTCTTACACCACACACAGACTAAATTCAAAATAGGTCAAAGACTTAAATGTTAGACCTGAAACCATAAAAATCTTAGAAGAAAATAAAGGCAGCATAATCTCAGACATTTCTTGTAGCAATTTTTTATCAGATATATTTCCCCAGGCAAGGGAAACCAAAGAAAAAATAAGCAAATGGGACTACATCAAACTAGAAAGTTTTTGCACCGCAAAGGAAATCATCAACAAAATAAAAAGACAACCCACAGAATGGGAGAACATTTTTACCAATATATTTGATAAGAGATTAATATCCAAAATTTATAAAGCACTTATAGGTCTCAACACCAAAAAAAAAAAAACAACCAAATTAAAAAATGGGCAAGGGACCCAAATAGACACTTCTCCAAAGAGGACATACAGATGGCCAACAGAGATATGAAAAGATACTCAACGTCACCAATCATCAGAGAAATGCAAATTAAAAACACAATCAGGTATCACCTCACACCTGTCAGAAAGGTTATCATTATTAATCAACAAACAACAAGTGTTGGCAAGGATGTGGAGAAAATGGAACCCTTTTGCACTGTGAGTGGAAATGCAGGCTGATGTAGCCACTGTGGAAAGCAGTAAGGAGACACCTCAAAAAATTTAAAATGAATCTGCCTTTTGACCCAGAAATCCCACTTCTGTGAATATATCCAAAGGAACCCAAAACACTAACTTAAAAGAACATAAGCACCCCTAGTGTTCATTGCAGCATTACGTACAATGGCCAAGATGTGGAAGCAGCCCAAGTGTCTATCAGTACGTGAGTGGATAAAACAACTATGGGACATTTACACAATGGAATACTACTCAGTTGTAAAAAAAAAAAAAGAAGAAGAAGAAGAAAATTTTACCGTTTGTGACCATGTGAATGAACCTGGAGAACATTATGCCCAGTGAAATAAGCCAGAGAAAGTGAATTGATTTAAATGTAAACTTAAATAGCCACTATGTATATTGGCTACTGTATTATGCAGTCAAATTCAAAACTGTAAATATTAATTCACAAGAGTTAAAATAAGTTTCCACATAGACAATATTTAGGAAACTGGTAACTGGAAATTTGTTTTGCAAAATTTGTATCTTGATATTTCATAAGGCGTGAGATTTCAAAAAGAATCTTATAGTATAAATAGATGACTTGAAAGTGTTCCTTCTTTGAGTCTTGACTTTTGTATTGTCTTTGCTATTTTTTTGTGTTTTTAAAGGTTGATAATGTCAACCCAAAGCAACTTTCAGATATGAACATCATGCCAAAAGCTTCATTATTTCTAGTAGTATAGTTTATGGGAGAAAGAGAGTTGGGCATTGTGTGTGTGTGAGAGAGAGACAGACAGACAGATAGAGAGACAGAGAAAATGAGAGAGAAGGAGAATGAGAATGAATCCAAAGGCTCAACTTTGAGCCAGTCTCAGATATTCGTTACCTTGGCTGACCTGGGGAGCATGTTAAAACCATAGTGGGAGGATCCCAGATGATTTCACTAAATTCTGTAGGATGCGTACTATGTGGTATTTTGTTCATTTAGATAATGTTACCAGTTAATTTTCTCTTTATTCCATGGCTTATCATTTTCTCATCACATGTTTTTACAGACTATAAACTGACCTTTTTTAAAGTAAGAATTGAGTTTTTAAAAGTTGCTGGGGTACATTTATTGACATCATGTCTCTTTGCTTTTCCTTTTTAACTCAAAACCCCCATTTTAAGTGATAGAACATGTTTATGTCCCTAAAGAAAATTGTCTGTTGATTAGCTGAAGACTATATTTGCCAATTTGCCATCTTTATGTATAAAATTTCAATTAAATGGGATATTTGAAATCAGGGGCTTCTGAATGATCAAAAGCAAATGAAAAACTCAAACCTTCTTACTGATCTCCCATTATATGCCATGTACTGTTCTTGGTGTTAGGACTACAACAGTGAATAAAGACAAAATTATCCATCCTCATGGAGCATAAATTCTAGCAGAATCCTGTTTGTCTCCACTTCTGCAGTTGATTTTCTCTAAAATATTTTTTCATCTTTTGGGTACATGTATTATCACAATCTAGTGTGTTTGGTTTGTTGGTTTAGACCCTAAGATTCTTGAGCTGCCTTGAAGCCTTCATTCCTTAGGACCACGGGCTTGAGCATCAGTATATTTTAATCAACGTGTTTTTTTAATTTAATTATTTTTCAAGTACAGTTTTCTGTCTTTTACTCCCATCCCAGCCCATCCCCCCCATTCTCCCCACCTCCCTCCCATTTCCACCCCCTAGTTGTTTTCCATGTGTCCTTTATACTCCTTCCTCCAAATCCCCCCCCTTTTTCCCCTGAAATTCCCTCCCCCCTCCCCTCTGGTAGCTGTCCCCCTGTTCTCTATTTCAGTGTCGTTGTTTTTATTTTGCTTGCTTGTTTGTTTTGTTGTTTAGCTTCCTGTTAAAGGTGAGATCATATGGTATTTGTCTTTCAGTGCCTGGCTTATTTCACTCAGCATAATGCTTTCCAGTTCCATCCATGCTGTTCCAAAGGGTAGCAGCTCCTTCTTTCTTTCTGCTGCATAGAATTCCATTGTGTATATATACCATGATTTTTTGATCCATTCATTTACCGACGGGCACCTAAGTTGCTTCCAGCTCTTGGCTATTGTAAATTGTGCTGCTATGAACATTGGGGTGCATAGGTTCTTTTGGATTGGTGTTTTAGGGTTCTTAGGATATAATCAATGTGTTTTAATCACAGCACGTGATTATGATGTGCTTGCAGAGCTGAGTACCACTAGCATGGAAAGTTTAGGTTACTGGCTTGAAGGATACGGAGTCCAGCATATATACTAGAAGATATTTTAAAGCCTAGTGACATCAACCTTTTTCGTTTTAATTTGTGATTGTAAATTGAAATGTGCATGCAGCAAAAGAGAACTGGGATTGAAGGTTCTCATTATTTAAGTTCTCTCAACACTTCTTTTGCCTCAAATCTAACGTTTTATTTACCTACTTGTCTATTTAGCACCTATTATATGTCAGGTGTTATGGATTAAAACATGAACAACAAATGAGCCCTGTTCTCTAGGAATTTACAGTCTAGTATGGGAGTTTACAGCCTTTTTCTACAAAGAGCCATAAAGTCTCTGTCACGACTATGAGACTCAGCAGGTATAGTGAAAAAGTAGCCATAGACAACACACAGACAAATAGATATGCCTGTGTTCAAGTAAACTTGATTCACCAAAAACAGTCCAGGGTCTGGATTTGGCTGTAGGCTTCAGTTACCAACTTCTGGTCTCATAGAAGAGAGAGAAAATAAATCAATAATTTATTGATTGATTGTGAAGTAGGAAAAGTGACTAAAGCAAGCACCAGTGGCCTCAGTAACATAGAGAAGGGACATCAAGTTAGACTCAAGATTAACTGAAATATTTAGAAAAGATTTCTGAAGGAGGTGCTGTTCAAGTGAATTATAGAGAATAGGCTAGAGTTTGAGAAAAAGGAAGGAAGGATGTCGAAGTAGAAGGACAAACATGTACAAAGTATAGGCATGTAAGACAGCAAAGTCTCTTATGGAAACCACAAGAAATTCGGTGTGGTCAGAATGTGTGCAGGTCGCCTGTGTCAGCAGGAGGGCGAGGCTACGGAGATAGGCCTCGGCCGTATTGCAATGGGCCTCGGCTATGAAACGAGAAACATGACTATGAAGCTGAACATCTTGGGGGGATCAAATGAAAAATTAGGAGGGAAAAGTAACTTGTTGGCTGCTGGTGGGAAATAGGTAGACCTAATAGGAGACCGTTGTAGAAAACCAAATGAAAATTGATGAAGATGGTAAGTGTGGTCAAGATAGAATGAATATGAGAGCTATGTAGACAACAAAGTCTCTAATTCTTGGTGACTGATTGTGTGAGAGAATAAAGGAGAAAGAAACAGATAATTTCTAGATTTCTGACTCAGGTGACCCGATGGTGTAATTTATGTACATAGGGGGAGTAAACTTGAGTAACAGTACAAGAAGATGAATTCAGTTCAGAACTCTGAGTTCAATGTAAATGCATAACACTGAAGTAAGCTCTTCGGTAGAAAATGGGTTGCTACTTAGTCGGAGACAGAGATTTAGGAGTTGACCATGCATAGTGACACATGAGGCCATCAATTTAGATTAATTACCTATAGAAAGTCTATAAAGTGAAGAAACAGAGAGCAAAGGGCAAGGCCTTGGGTAACACGAGTAGTTAAGGACAAGAATTTTGAAGGTGTAGTCACATGGAATTGGGGGAAAACCCGAAGACAGGGCTGTTAGGTAGGAAGGGGTTTCAAGAAAAAGCAGTAGTGTTCAGTGCTGAAGAGAAAGAAAGAAATGTATCTCTGCCATTTGGTCTTGTCCAAAATGTCCACAGAGACATTTGGCTCATGCTGAAAGGTCCTTGATATTTGCTCCTGTTCCAAAAGGACTGTGGAGACATTTTGTCTTTAATTCATTACAGAATGCAAACACTGAACCTTGTTCAAATTGTATGGACCTTTTCTTTGTCTGTAATTCATGGGGAATTATGGGTTTCACATTGATTCTTGTCTTCTGCATCACGAAGTTTAGCAGGGTTACTCTGAAGTCAATGAGCAATTGCTCTTGAGTATATATTGACCTGATTATTGGCTTTCTATTAATTCTATCTGTGAATAGTTTCAATGATACAGATTTGATTCTGTTGGTATTGTTGTGAGGTTGGTGGCCACATTTGAGTGTGACCACCAAGAACCTGGGTGATAACTTGTCCATGGTTCTGCTGTTTATCTTTTCACACTTCAGGGACCTTTCAGTGTGAACCATGTCTCCGTGGATACTTTGGACAGGACCAAATGTCCACTGATCAACTTTCTACACTTTGAATACTTATGAAACTGAAATTAGAGTCTTCTAAATTATGTCTTTGTATGACTCGAACACTTAGGAGCAAAATGAACTTTTAGACCTTTTTTTGAGTTCTTCCATAAGCAACTATTGCTGGCATAACTACCAGGTTCATAGGTGTATGCTAGTTGAGAATTGTGAATAGAATCATCTAACCTCTTACTCAAAGTAATGATTGCTTGTGCACAGCCCCCATCCCAACTGGATTTGTAATTTAGTATCATTATTGGGAAGAATAATGCTTTTCTCTGCCTCTGAGCCTGACAGAACCAAGCCCATCTTTCCCGCTATCTATCCCTGATGTTAGGCTGTGAATTTCCCTAAATGATAAACAGCTTCATTGAATTTTCTCTTTCTACTCAATTCTTTACAAGTTGAAGGAAGAAGAATAGCCACAAAACAAAAAGGCTTTTATATATAGAAAATAATAGCTGTGCATTGTGAAACCATGTAGTTTTGAGCTAAAAGATTGATTATTAGCCATATTTTAATTTTGCTGCCTGCTGATTTGTGTTCTTTACAGCACTAAATATTACCTGACTTGGCCAGTTCCTCTGCTATGAACTTAAATCCATTTCTTTCTTGCCTCATGTTGAAATACTCTGAAGATGTATATACATACATGAATATGTATACATATTCATACTCATATATACATACTCATATATATACATATATAAGTATGTATTTATACTCATATATACATATATGAATATGAATAAATATAAGACATTTTATAAAAGTTGTAGCAATAATGAAAGAAAAAATTATTTAGAAAGAATTTAGAGGAAAAAAATGTTTACCAAAATTTTGTGAAATTAACCAAAAGGTTCACTGTGGTTGTTGCTGGTAGGGAGAATTGCATGTAATTTGTATTTTCTTCTTTTTATTTATCTACATTTTCTAAAATGAATGAATATATTTTCGGAAATAATATACAGCCCTGACCAGGGTGGCTCAGTTAGTTGTTTGGAGCATTGCCTGGTAAACCAAAGGGCAGGTTTGGTTCCCAGTCAGGGCACATTTCTGGGTTGTGGGTTCGGTCCCAGTAGGACATGTGCAAGAGGCAACCAGTCGATGTTTCTCTCCCTCTCCCTCTCTGTCTTCTCTCTAAAATCAATTAGCCTATCCTTGGGTGAGGACAAAAAAAAGTGTGTTTGTTGAGTTTGTTTTTAAGGCAAGTGCCTTTGTGATGATGTTATTGCTACTAGTATAGTTCTCCATTGTACTGTCTTAGTTTTGGACAACTGCAGCTTGGTATCTCTTTCTCTAAGAAATGTTCCTAGCCTAGGGAAAAGAAACATACCGCTCTGTCCTCAGGCTACCGGGTTGTTTTTATGGTGTCCATCGGTCATTCATACTTACTGAGCATCCATGTGCTGCCTTCTGTGGGAAAATAAAGCAAGAGGTATGTGTAGAAAAGTGTCAGAGTAGGGGCTCCCTTCAAAAGGGGGATCGTTTTTAACTTCTGAGAATTTATGAATCAATCCATCAAACCAGCACGATGAGGTCTGCTCTGTGCAGGGTGGTGAAATGGGTGCTGTGCAGATTTTAAGGGAGATCGACACATGGCCCACACTGGCTTCAGGAGCTTGGGGCCAGGTTGAGGACACAAAACTTGAGTGTGTCGGAACATTCCAGGGTTCCAGTGGTGTCATCCAGGTATATGTTCTTGGCCGGCATGGTGTTGTTCTTGTTGTTCCTTTTTTCATTCTTTTTATTTGTTTATTTTTTAATTTGAGAACCTATAGGCTGTATACACTTCTTAGTCAAAGCACAGGCTTCACGGATCCCTCTTTGATCCATGTACTTCACATATACCTTATGTCTCAGTCCTGCAAGACAGCTGGGGTTTGATCCCTGCTCCCAGCCTTAGGGCTTGCTAATTGCTGATAGGAGCGTAACGTGACAGATATTCAAAGGAACTCAGGAAAAATCAGAGGTAGGCAAGCACAATCATGAAAACCAAGATTAAATAACATTTTAAAGAAGCATTAAAATTAGCTGATTGGCCCAGAAAGCTGAAAACTGAGCTCATTAAAATCTTTGCTGTTCTTTTACAACTTGACTAGATTTAAAACTCTGCCAAGAGTAGAAACAATGTCTTTTCTATGTTTGAAACTCTATCTTACAGTGAGATTACAGAGCTACACTCCACAGGTGCTCCCTCGATTTCAAAAGATAGAAAAGGAGGAAAGGGCGTGGAAAGAGGAAGAAAAAAAGGAACAAAGGACTTAAAGTTGCCTCACTCTTCCAAATAATAATGGCATTCTTGTCTAGAATAACTAATGAAACAGGTCATTTTGCACACTTACCACTTTTCTAAAAGCAATGAGAAGGTTGGAACTAGGTTTACTAGAGTCTACAAACTCTTTTTTTCATTAACCACTTTCTTTAGTTCATATGTCTCTCCTAAACAACTTCTCTTCTGTTCAACCCCTTCTGTAGGAATGACTTATTGATGGTCTGTCGCCAACTGAATATGGAAGAGTCTGTGGCTGAGATCATGAACCAACTGGGCGCAGATGAAAATGGGAAGATTTCCTTTCAGGATTTTATAAGATGCCGCATGCAGCTTGTTCGAGAAATTAGGAAGGAAGAGGTTGGCCTTTCTGAGAAGTCAGACAACTCCTGTAAGAAGAAGAAACTGAGGGATAGAATTGCTTCCTGGCCCACAAGCAGTGACAACAGTTTGGGTAGGTACAACCAGGTGACAGTCTGATAGTGTTCTACTGGCTCTGCTTCCTTGACCTCTGTAAATGAAAGTGACCTTCCAGCCTGTTGCCAGCTTGCCCCTGGTCTGTCTTCTTGACCACACTTCACTGGTGAGAGCTCACTATTTCCCCTGTTCTGTACTATAGCTTCCCAGTTCCTAATTCACCACTTCCATTATTTTAGTTCTTTCTTTTCCCAAAGATAATAATGCCTTCAAATAGCTCCTAGAGAGAAGGGGTGAATTGGATGGCAAAGTTGGTAACCAAGTTAGCAGGCCTCAGAAACTACTTGAGAACTTCTTCAAAGGGTAGTGCACTGAAGTTTTCTTCACAGTGAGAATTAAACTACTCATTTGTACTTCTTGATCCCCTCACCTCCTCACCCATTCTTCCACACTCTCCTCCCATCTAGCAACCATCAAAACACTCTTGTATCCATGATTCTGTCTCTGTTCTTCTTGTTTGCTTCGCGTGTTTTTTAAACTGATAAGAACAGATACTATACTTGACCTTAGCCAAAAGGCCGAGAATTGGTAGCCAGCTTGTTTTTTAAATTCAACTTTTTATAGATATGTATTTTTGCCATTTTATTGTTCATAGTTTTGATTTTCTTTTTCTTAAATAAGTACCTTTAACGTTTCATATAATAATGGTTTGGTGATGATGATCTTCTTTATTTTTTTTTTTTTTTGTATTTTGGGAATCTCTTTATCTGTCCTTCCATTCTAAGTGGTAGCTTTGCTGGGTAGAGCAGTCTTGCCTGTAGGTCCCTGCTTTTAATGACTTTGAATATGTCTTGCCAGTTTCTTCTAGCCTGCAAAGTTCCTTTTGAGAAATCAGCTGACAGTCTCATGGGAACTCCCCTGACTGAAACTAACTGCTTTTCTCTTGCCGTTTTTAAGATCCTTACTTTATCTTTAAACTTTGGCATTTTCATTATGATGTGTCTTGCAAGAATGGGCCTATTTGCATTCATCCTGTTTGGGATCCTCTGTGCTTCCTGAACTTGTATGTCCATTTCCTTCACCAAATTAGGGAAGTTTTCTTTCATTATTTTTTCAAATAGATTTCCAAATTTTTGTTCTTTCTATTCTCCTTCTGGCACCCCTATGATGGGAATGTTGGACCTCCTGAAGTTGTCCTAGAGGTGTACACTATACTTGTGTTTTGGGATTCTTTTTTCTTCTTGTTCTGATTGGTTGTTTTGTGCTTCCGTATGTTCCAAATCATTGATTTGATTCTCAGCTGCGTCCACTCTACTGTTGTACATGGTTCTTTATTTCAATTAGTGCAGCCTTCATTTCTGATTGGATCATTTTTATGCTTCTGAGGTCTTCACCAATTTCTCTGAGCATCCTCATAACCAGTTTTTTGAACTTTGTATCTGATAGATTGCTTATCTCCATTTCATTTAGCTCTTTTTCTGGAGTTTTGATCTGTTCTTTCATGCAGGCCATGTTTCTTTTTCTTCTCATTTTGGCAGCCCCCTGTCTTTGTTTCTATGTATTCCATGTACAATGTGCACTCACACTTTTGTGCGCATTATACACGTGATTATTATGCCCATGGCACAGATTCGTTATAACCATGTATAGTACACATATAGTGGGCGAAAGAAGGTGCATTATACGTGGCAAAATACAGTAGGTAGGACTGCTTTGACTCCATATCTTAGTATTCCATATTATTGATTATGTTATTACAGTTGTCCTGATTTTCCAGACCACTTACTACAAACCTCCGCCCTCCATGGAGGATCAGCTGTGCAGGGTCTGGTTGGTGGTACTCCAACATGGTTTGTGGCTGTCCACTGCGTGCACTGGCCCTGGGGTTTCCCAGGTGGTGCAGGCGAAGGTCAGCCCCCACCTGTGTTTTGGGTGGGTCCACCCTGCCTGAGCTATAAAGTGATCTAAGATGGCTGCTACTTGTGCTGGGCTTGCATTTCCCAGTCAGGGCCAAGCTGTGAATCTAGGCTGGCTGCTGCTAGTGGTGGGCTTGGGGGTTCACTGAAGCCAGCTGTTGCTTGTTTGAGAGTATTTAGGAAGTTGTGAACCAGTGAGCCAAGACCAGCCATTCATATGGAAAAGCAGCTTGTGCGGACCTATAAACTGGGTGGGGCAGAATCTCTGGGGATCTCCAGAGATTTGAGCAGATCTGGGCAGATCAAATAGTGGCAGCCAGGTTGATAGAATCTCAAATATGGCACCAGCTTGCTGGCTCTTTGGCTCTGTTGGGGGAGGTTTTAGAAAACGGACAATGGCCCTGGCTGGTGTGGCTCAGTGGATTGAGCACCAGCCTGTGAACCAAAGGGTCGCCAGTTCAATTTCCAGTCAGGGCACATGCCTGGGCTGCAGGCCAGGTCCCCACTTTTGGGGTGTGCAAGAGGCAGCCACACATTGATGTTTCTCTCCCTTTCTTTCTCCCACCTTTCCCCTCTATCTCAAAATAAATAGAATCTTTTTAAAAAAGAAGAGAAAAGAATATGGATGATGGTCTCTGCTTACCTTGATCAAGTCTGACACTTTGGTTTCTCCCCATGTGTCACTGGTGCCTTTCAGGCTGCCACCCCAGAGGTGGAGCTCAGAGGGAGTGAGTCTGAGTAGGGTGAGTCCATGTGTGGGTTCTTTAAGAGGAACTGCTTGGGGCTCCAGCAGTCTCTATCACTGTCTCAACCCCAGCTAGTTTTTGAAACCAGAGGTTGTGAGGACTTAACTTCCTGGCACTAGAACCCTGCGCTGTGGGGCCTGGTGTAGGACTTGGACTCCCTGCTCCCATGATATCCCATCTGAATGTTTAGCCACCACACATCAGTGTGGGACCAGTCTGTTCCGTGTCTGTGCCCCTCCTACCAATCGGACGGTTGTGGTTTCTTTAATTCTGCAGTTGTCAGACTTGCATTCAACTTTGCTTCTGACAGTCCTGAGTAATAGTTGTTCTATATTTTAGTTGTAATTTTGATGTAGTTGTGCAAAGAGGCTAGCCCTATCTGCATATGCGAGCACCTTGACTGGAAGTCTATAAACATGTTTTTCTGTTCATAATGTTGTTTTCTATGAATACAAAATAAGCACTTGGCAAGTTCTTAAAAATGTCAATAACTATTGAAGCTGGGTGATGGAAATGTGAAGTTTATTGTATATATTTTTGATCAATCAAATATTTATTTTCTAGTACATTTGCAATTTTGCATAATAAAAATTTAGAAATATTTCATATTTTATATCACATTTTTATGAGTATTGAAGAAATATATACTCATTATAGAAAATAAGGAAAAGACACGCAGAGGAAAATAAAACTAGAAATAATAACTACTGCTTACATTTCTCCTTCTCTGGTTCTCTCGCTCTCGTATATGTGTGATTTAATTGTTTTTTACTATTTTTTCACATACTTTCTATATAGCCCTTTGCATTCTCCTTGTGCTTTTAAATGGCATTTGAAAGAGTGGTTTGTAATGGTTGCATGACATAAAATGGAGACTCAGTAATATTTATTAAATTAAAGAGTGGAATTCTTTTCACAAACTGTATGTTCTAATTTCTCTGCCAAGATCATGGATCTCTTATATACATGCATATACACACACATACATATTTGAAGGATTAAATAAATGATAGTATTTCTCATCAAGTGAATACCATGTAGCCATTGAGGCAATATATAAGTGTGTATCCAATTTGGATATAGATGGAACACTTCTGTGGAAAAAACTATACTGTCAGAAGTTGTATTTTAATGTATAGTATATGATTATAAATATTCTAAAAGCAAGAGGTTTGAGAGAATTGCTGACTACATCCGACTGGGCTGATGTAGTCAGCAATTCCCCCTCCTCTTCTCCTGCCCCACTTCTATCTCATAAGATTGCCCCAAATAGAGAAAGGGTTAAAAACAATTTCTTTTCATCTTTTTCTATAACTATACCCTTGGAGAAAGAAGTAACTGAGAGGAGGTGAATTATAAAACGTGTCATGAACTGAGGAAATGGCAGCTGATGTGAAACCTTTTACCAGTTTATCAGTTAAGGCTTCAGAGTCAGATGGAGCAGGAATCCTGGTTCTGCCGCCTGCGCCATACCAGACAAGTTACCTGACCTCTCTGTATCTCGGTTCCCAATCAAGTGTGATGCAAGAACAATTATTGTTACTTGGAGGGATGCAGCAACAAATACATATTTACATGTATGTAATACATATGTACGTAAAGCACATAAAACAATGCCTGGCACATCATAAGCACCACATATTAGTTAACATTGTTATTATTATTACTACCCAGTTTTACTTCCTGGAAACTGTCATAATTACAACTCATATGTCAGAAAATGACCTCCTATCCAGTCTAATATAAATGCAACGCATCTTCAATTTTCAACAATTAAAGATTTATGTGTTCAATTAGTTCCTCTCTTTTCTACATCATTAGTCTTGGCTTTTGACTCTATACAGTATCTCCCTTCTTGGGGTTGGGGGAGCACTCTCTTGACTTCATGTCCCTTCTCACTCCTGGCCCACTTCTCTTCAGGACAAAGCTTTTTGAAAAGTGTGTCTACTTGGAATGTTTACCAGTCCTTATCTCTCATTCTTGCTCCAATCCACTCCTCCCACCTTTCATCACCACTCCACGGCACCTGCCCTTATTGCCTCCATGTTGACCAGCCCTGTGATTCCTCTTCTGTCCCCATCTGAATCCCTGGCATTTGACTCAGCTGACCTTTCCCTCACTGCAGCCGTACTCCATTCTCTAGGACTTCTCCACGCCACATACTCCTGGGCTTCTGCCCACCATTTTGCTCTCCCTCTCTCTGTCTCTCTCTGTCTCTGCCCACTCCCTCCCTCCCTCTCTCTCTCCTCTCCTGTACCACTTGCAAATTTTGAAGTACCTTGGGGTTACATTCTCTACCTAGATTATATCATGTGGCCTCATGATTTTAATACTATTTTTGTGCCAGTGACTCCCAAATGTATGTATCCAGCCCTGCCCTTTCCCATGAACTTCAGAATAAGATAAAGCTGACACATATCCTTGGATGTGCCATAGACCCTCTCATCCTCCATCTCCCCTCCTCCCAGGGTCATCCCTCTCCCAGATATCCCCATCTAGCAAATAACACCATCTACCAGTTTGCTCAAGCCAGCAAACTGGTCTCTTTTGCCAAAAAGCACATCCAGAATTTGTCCAATTCCTTTGCTCTACTGCAACCACCCTTGTCTAAAGCACCATTATATCTTGCCTTGACAACTAGAACAGTCTCTTATGGGTCTCCCTGATTCTTCCTTCTGCCCACCAGATTTTATTCTTTACCTGCAGTTAGAGTGAGCTTGCAATGTGATGAAAACATGCAGAGGTCATTCCCATCTTGAACACTCTATGGCTTCTATAGCATCTAAAATAAAGTCCAAACTATTTACTGCAGTCTGGCTCATACCCACCACTCTAAGTTGATATCATAATGATTCCTCTGATTCACTATGCATGCTCTAGCCACACTGGCCACCTTGTTTTTCCTCTCAGTGAATTCAGCCAGCCTCTACCCTTTGCCCTGGCTCTGTGCTCTGATCTAGAACATTCTTCTTTCTGACCTTCTCATGACATGACTAGTTCTTTCCTGTTATTCAGATTCCAGCTTAAATATTTCCTCTTTGGAGAGTCCTTTCCAAGGTAACCTCTTATCAATCACTCTTTCACATGCCCTTATTGCTTCGTGCCACTTACTCTTATCTGACATTACATTATATACTTACTTGAAGGCTGAGTTATCTGTCTGCTTCAGTACAATAAAAGTTCCCCTAGAGTACTGGTAACCTTGCTAGGGTGCTGGTATAACCCAGCACTTAGAACAGTGCCTGGCACATGGGATCTGCTCAATGCATGTCTGTTTAATGAATAAATTAATGAATGAATGAGCAGTGCACCGTGTCCATGCACTTTTAGGGAGGGATGCATGGTTCCAGACATTGAGGAAGTTACATTTAATTGTGGAGTCATAAGCTCTTGAAAAATTAAAAAGTTTAAATTAGAGTCAATGACCTGAGAAGCCAAGGAATGGTGCCCAAGATAAGGCTTACAAGGAGATCTAAGTATTGCTATGAGCAGCAGTTTTGGGAAAGGGTTAGTATTTTAACTGTGACTGCAGTTATGGGGAGAAGTATTAAAAAATGTATTGTGAGAAAAGCCTAAGAAAAATTTAGGTTTAGCAGGTAAATGTCAGAAAGATTTTATTGTCAGCCCTGACATTTAACAGTACATCCACAGCAGGGAGTGGAGTAAACAGAAAAAACAAAACAAACAAACAAAAAAACCCACCAAAACATTACATGTTTGGGTTGGAAGAGGAATTTTGATAGATTGTTTTTTCCCAAATGCTTTCCATAGAATACTGATTTCATGGGATGATCATAAATGTTACATGAAGAAAGAATTTCTTTGTCAAATACATTTGAAAACTTTGGGTTAAACTAGATTAATCGTTTTCTTTACTGTGAGACATCTCAGAGGATTTTATGTGCTAATGTTTCTTGTGAATAAACATAATTCGGGAGAAGAATAAAATATATAGCATTTCTCACATTTAATTGATGGTAACTTCTATTACAAATCTTCCCTTTGGCCTTGCATTCTCTGTTCAAATATTCATTGGGGGGAAATTAAGATATCTGAACAACTGTGTCATAATTGATTTTTATATCTGTTTTAAGTCATCATAGAAATATTTTAAAATTTTAATGTCTTTCAGGTATACTAGCTATAAAAATTTAATAATCAATAGCACTAATTAAAATGCTTTAAAATTACTAATATTTAATATCCACAGGGCAATTTTCTAGGCACTTTACTTGCATTATGTGTTAAAAAGGTAAATCCCAGCTTCTCTCTCTACTGGACTGCTGTGGGACTTGGTCTATGCTCCCGATTTTTCTGAACTTCAGTTTTCTTACCTCTAACGACAGAGTTTTAGGGTGGTTGGGAGGCTTGGCGAGATATCATTTGAAAGTTTCTACACAGTGCATATGGACCATATCTAATCCTTGAAACTGCCTTCGAAGTTTAGAATTGATCTCTCCTTATGTGGAGGAGGACACGGAGGCTCAGAGAAGTTAAGTCAGTCGCTCTAAGCCACAGGGCTGCTGAGGAGTTGAGAACACTACTCGGCTTATTGAAATGGGTGATTCTTTGAGTCTTTGGCAGCTTTTACTTAGAAAATCTCCTTTGAGGTTCAAGGTGCAAACTAAAAAGGACACTGCTCTCCAGAGGCCACTCCCAGAAACTGCAGGCACATGGTCCCCAGGGCCTTGAGGAGGGACCAGAGGAAAATTCCTATTAGATTAAGCCCATTTCTTTGTTAGAAAAGTGACAGTCTACCTTATTCCAAAGCAGTCATGAGGTTTTGTCTATGCTGCCTAAATTCCCAGTGAGGGAAAAAAATCTAGATTAAATATCATTATTTGTAATTTTCATTTTTTAAATTTATGCTTTACATTTTTTAATTTAAATTTTAAAACATTAAGTTACACATTTTAAATTGGGATTTAAATTTTTTTTTTAATTTTCTTTATAATTAGGACTCTGGAGTTTTAAAGAATTTCTAGCATTAGGTATGTATAGCACATGTTAGCAGTTCCCACAGAGCCTTTATTAAAACATGCCCTTTTAAATAAACAAGTGTTTAGGGTTTTTCTTTTTCTTTCTTTTTTTTTTTTACTTCAACCAAGCTCTAAACCTTACAGGTGATTTCCCCCGATTTGTGTCAAATGTGTGAATTACGTGAAAGAGGCCGAGCTTTGGGGTGATGACCCTTGGAGGAAACACGGGGGTTGCCGGAGGAGAACTGGTGGACGGCCTCCGAGCTCACTAATGAGGTTGTTACAGGCCTGTGCTTTTCAGGTCCTTGGGGGCACTTGTTTTTCCTTCTTTGGTCACGTCTCAGGGAGCCCAAGAACTCATTTGAATCAAATCCCCATGGTTTTAAAACATTGTTTAAGATAGCAAACATTAAAACCTGCTAATTAATACAACTAAATTTAATTTATGCTAAGATTAGAACAGTGGGCACAGTTTCCAATAACCTGCATCTTCAAAGACTCTTGATAGTCTTTCCTTGAAATATATTTCCACCTGATGTGCCAGCCTTCATTGCTGCTCTGATAAGACCACTGTGGTCCACAAGGAACGTAAAAAGTACCGAAGTTTCTCAGAGAAGCTAATTGCAGGAGCTCTCCTTAACAGGAGCTCAGAGCAAAAGGTTAGATCAGAGAATGTATCGTTTAGACAGGAAGGAGTCCGCACCCTCCCAGCCCGAGGGAGGGAATGTAAGAATGTATCTTGATTCCTTGGCAGATTTAAAGAAACAAATAGGTTGCCCCCTCAGGTTTAGTTTAGTGTCTTGCTTTAGAAAAAAATTAAAACCACAGTTGTTTAATGGACACAAAATCTGTCTAGTTTGACACATTCCAATGCTCCAAAATAAAGATTACTTCTAAATATTGTTGGGTTTCTTTTCTCTGAGTGTAAATATTTTTCTAAACCCTTAAAACAGATTAAATTAAGTGAGACGAGAAGGTATTTCCAATTCAATTGGATTAGCCTTAATAGGCAGGGTTCTGGCTGGTGAATAAAGAAAGCAAAAGTGTCTTAAATCCCCTATGGGCCCTGGGTGAGCAATTAATAATTAACACGGGGCCTTTTAAATAAAGTCATCTTGAGAGAGTCATTGTTAAAAGTACTGACCTGCTAGCATAAAACCAGACTAAAGTCACAAAGGGTTTTAGCCCTGAGTCAAGTTTTCAGGAAGTGTGGGGCGTTTTTTGTTGTTGTTTTACATCCTCTAAGTCCTGCGTCATAGGGGGAATAATGTGTTTATTTAATTTATTCTACTCCTTAATTGGGAGTTAGAATAGGTTTCTAAAATCTGTAATAATAGGTACTATTTTGGTTTTTAATGTGTACTGAGAACACCATCAAGCAACTTTCTGTAGATTGACTGTTGTTTAGATTTAGTTTGGGGAGACTCCGTCAGTTAACTCAGTTTCCTTGTATCCCTTTTTACTGATCCTCGTCCTTCCTGCCCTTGTGCAGTCTCTAATCCCCATTATTTGTCTGATGCTTTTCAGCTTGACATTGCCATTGTCCATATTATAGGACCTCCTCCTCACCCTCCAAATTATCACATTTTCCTCCTAACTTCTTTCTGAATAATTTTAATTGATGGTGCTATGACTTGTAATATTGTTAGTGTCTATTGTTACTAATGATAAAATGCATTGATCTTCTTCTGTCACCTTAATAGGCTCTACTATATCACCTCTGCACTCTTTGGGACCTCAAGACTTCTTCCCATCTAGTGGCCTCATTTTACCTTACTGTGTCCCCATTGTTTCCCCACAGAGACCCTTTGCTTTGATAATACTAGTCTGATTGACATATACTCCTCAAAACTATCTCTTTCTTTCAATCCTCAACTGAGGATATGTTTATTAATTTTAGAGAGAGAAGAAGGGAGAGAGAGAAAGACATCAATCAGTTGCCTCCCATAGTGCCTGGACCAGGATTCAAACCTACAACCCAGGTATGTGCCCTGACCAGGAATCGAACCCACAAACTTTTGGTGTATGGGACAACACTCCAACCAACTGAGCCACCTGGCCAGGGCACAAACCTCCTTCTTGAGTTTCGTTCCTTCTGTACTCTAAGTTAGTGTTTTTGATGAAAAAGGGCAAACAGCCAACACCAATACTGTTACAGAACAGACCCAGGGAGGGGTGTACAATATACTATTATTGAAAGGGCTCCCCACTAGGTTTGCTATGCCCACCGCCAGAGGAGAGACATCTCTTAATGCGAGAGATTTGTGAAAAGGAAAGGGAATATTTGTTTAAAGCTATACAGACTTAGAGTAGTGACTTAATGTCTTCATTAAAATATTAAAGTCTTTTTAGGATACCCACAGACGCACATAGTCCTTCCTTCTCCTTCTGCCCAGTCCGGGGCACTGTATCTCAGGAAAAGAAGCAGAGGTCTGTGATTCGGGCTCCCAGCACCATCAGCTGTGTCACCACCAGGATCTCCAGTTAGTCCAAAGCCATGTGGCACCTTCTCATGGCCCACCAGCAAGAGTCCTTTCACCCCTTTTCTTCCAGGCAGTCTCTCCTGCTTCCTAAACCACGTGACAAAAGGGAGCACCCCAAAGCTATGTGGTCCCCACTCTGCCAAAGCTGCGTGGTTCTCTCCCCACATGGCTGCCGCATCTGGATTTAAATCCCTGTGCCAATCTTCCTCTGCAGCCCGATTTCCGACTCCTCCTACAGTCAGTTATACCTGCCAGCATTCCTGTATTTTTCCAGGTTTACTAGGCTGCCATTGTAAGTCTGGAGAGGTGTAGCCCCATGTCATGGAGCCAATATTCTCCAAACTCTCATGCAGGCTCTGTAATCAGGGGGAGCTGCACCCTAGTTACATCTTGGGTGGAAGTCACTTCCATCCCCTTGGCTCAAAGCATGGCCACAGCTATTTAACATATCTATGAAACCAGTTAAAGGTTACAGACATGTTAAATAACCATGCCAGAGGTTAGCTGCAAAGCTGTTGCCAGCAAGAAGGAAGTAGCAGGGTCGGGTGAAGAGCCTGGCACTGTGGGACATCTGACACTTAGGGTGTTGAGCATCACAGTGGAAAAGGTTTTTAGGAAATGGAGAACTGGACTTCACTTTGGGGAGCTGGCATGTTGGTGTTGAAACTCCTGCCTTTCTCTGCACTCCTCACAGAGTCAGGCAGAACGTGGATATAAGGTCCAGCTGGCAGTGGGCAGTGGGATATGTCCAGACACCTAGGAGCATTTTGTGCAGCGCTCCCAGCACCTGTAGGTGCTGGAGACGTATGGACTGACAGAGGGCAATGCGGCCACTTTCAACTACACAAGACAGCAAGGTGCTGTGGGCCACTGTCGTACAAAATAGCTCTGCATGGTCCTGCTCCATGTGTCCCTTCCCCCAGCTCAAACCTATGGCAGGGGGTGGGGGCGGGGAGGACACCCTATATATATTTTTCTAATGTTTCCTGGACACCTTGAGTTCTGGATCCCGTTCCAAATCCCTATTTGAGCCCTCCCTCTTGGCTGCACCCTGTTATAATACTTTGAAGAAAGAGAGAGAAGAGAGGGTAAAGGGAGAGGAAGGGAGGGAGGGATAGGAAAAAAGGGGAGGGAAGAGAAAAGGGAAGATGAATGTAAGTATGTTGAAGTCTAGGCAGTTAGATCTTGCATGGATGGATCCAGAGGCTCGAATGCCATCGATCTGCCCTCCATGTCTCAGCCATTTCCTTCAGAATTGGCTTTATTCCCAGGCTCCTTCCTGTGGCTTCCAGCAGCCCCAGCTTTACACCCATTCTGTTGAGCAAACACAAAAGAAAAGAGTGATTTTTCCCTTCACAGAAGTTCCACAAAAGTCCTGGAAATTGGTCTTACCAGGTCTTGGGTCCTATAACTATCCCTGAACAAGTCCCTCTGGCCAGAAAAGTGCAATTGCCCGATGGGTCAGGCCTGGATCACACACTCCACCTGTGACACTGGGGTGGAGTTGTCTCTGTCCCTGACATTTAGACTGTGAGTGGAAGAAAGGGGGCGGGGAATGAAGGTTGCTGTCACCACAAGAAGAGCAAATGGATGCTAGACAGGCAGAAAGAACAGATGTCCACCACATGGTCCTGTGATATAAATCTTGCCTTCTTTCTTTTCTCTGTATACATACCCTTGCAATCCTGAAAAGGCTTTAATAACACAACATAAAATTGATATGTTTGCATATATATTTAGCAACTAGGAGATTCGTGTGTGTCTTGTTATACAACCACATTGTAAATTTTTAAAATGAATTTTATGTTTTAATGTGTTTTTATTATATGCTATGCATATATCTACCATTGTAATTATGAATCATCTGTGTTACAATGATCCATCAGTATACTCAGCTCCCCTACTAGATTATGCATCCTGGGCAAATAGCACAGAGCCTGCCACACCGCAAGCACAGGAAGAATGCTTGATCAATGAATGAGTGTAATAATAATGAGCAAAAGTTTTGGTACTCTTGTCTCAGACATAGTAACTATTTGTTAATTTATTTTTAATCTTCAACACATGGGCTTCTTTCTTTGAAGAGCAGCTATTCCTTTGAAATAAGGCATGTGTTTTGGCATCTAGGAAATTTTTAGAAAGAAAATGAGTCCAAGTAAAGAGTTATAGATTAACCTGAAAAGGATTAATTTTTCCTTCAAATTTATTCTTATCCTGAGGTTATAATCTCAAGCTGGATGTAATAAAAGTGTCAGAACATTGAGTTTATTTTAGCTAATGTCCAGTAGGTGCCTTCACTATGATACTTGCTGCTAAGCTGACAAAACAAGGAGAAGGCGTGGTGTGCTCGATTGAAAATTACGGCCACAGTGTTGTTTTTCAGCTTTCTAGCAAGAGGTGGAGTCTTTTCCCCTTGAATGTCAGGAGGCCTTGTGATTTATTTTGACCAATGGAATGTGACAAGAGTGAAATTATGCAAGGTTTGGAGCCTAGGCTTTAAAATGTCTTACAGTTTTTTGCTTCACCTCTTACGACATCCCTGTCACAGGGAAAGGAAATCTGGACAAGGCTAAAATATGAGAAGAAACCAGTCAGGGAGGTTCATTTGACAGCCAGCATCCAGGGCCCAGACACATGAGTGGGCATGTCTTGTCCCTCTGGCCCCATTTGTGCTACCAGAGGACTGCAGGTCACATTGGTGATCCTAGATTAGATGAGACAGAGAACTTCCCGGAGGAGCGTAGCCAAAACTGTTGAACCCAGAATCGCAACAAAATAAGTGCTATTCTAGAAAAGTTAATTTTTTGTGATTGCTCGTTATGTTGCAGTAGATAAGTGATACATGTAGGGAATCTCCCTTGAGAAGTTCATGAAATTACTATGAATTCGAATTGAAAAAAGGATCCAAAGCCATCTACAGATTCCAATGCAAATCCCTGTAGAAATTCCAATGGCATTTTTCACAGAAATATAAAAACCAATCCTAAAATTCATATAGAACGACAAAAACTTCAAATCACCAAAGAAATTCTGACAAAGAACAAAGCTGGAACATCACAGAGCCTGATTTCAAGGTATATTATAAAACTATAATAAAAACAGTATGGTATTGGCATAAACACAAACACATAGACCAATGGAGCAGAGTCAAGAGCCCAGAAACAACCTGCACGCATACAGTCAGCTGATGTCTGACAAGGGAGCTGCGAACACTCACTGTGGACAGAACAGTCTCTTCCATAAGGGATGTTGGGAAAACTAGTTTTTCCATGCAAAGAAAATAAACCCGACCCTTACCTCACACTGCTTATAAAAATTAAGTTGAATTTGATTAAAGACTTAAATGTAAGACCCAAAATGTAAAACTACTAGGAAAAAATAGGGAAAAGGTTCTTGACGTGGTCTTGGCAACAAATTTTTAGATATGACACCAAAAGCACAAGCAACAAAAGAAAAAATAAACAGGTGTAACTACATCAAATGAAAAAGCTCTTGCACCTCAAAAGAAATAGTGAGATGAAAACACAACTTATGGAATGGAAGAAAATATTTGCCAACGTGTATTTGATTAGGGATTAACATGCAAAAATACAAAAGAAACTCATACAACTCAATAGCAAACATTTTTAAAACTCTATTAAAAACTAGCAGAGGACTTGAACAGACATTTTCCCAAAGAAGACATACAAATCATCAACCGGTACATGAAAAAATGTTCAACATCACTATTTAACAGGGAAATGCAAATCAAAACCACAATGAGATATCACCTCACACCCGTTAGAATGAGTACCATAAAAAAGACAAGAAATAAGTGTTTGTGGAGGAAAGAGAATGCTTGTGCACTCTTCGAGAGAATGTGAATTGGTTTAACTACTAGGGAAAACAGTATGGAGGTTCCTCAAAAATTAAAAATAGAAATCCCATATGATCCAGAAATTCCACTTCTGAGCATATATTTGAAGGAAATTACTATCTCAGAGATGTATCTACACTGCAGCATTACCCACAACAGCCAAAATGTGGTAACACCCTAAGTGTCCACCAGTGGATCAATGGATAAAGAAGATGTGGGGTATAGATAAACAATGCAAATTTATTCAGCCATGAGACAAAGAAGGAAACTCTTGCCATTTGCCATAACGTGGATGGGCCTTGTGGGCATTTCCCTAAGTGAAATAAGTCAGAAAGAGAAAGACAGATACTATATGTTCTCACTTATATGTGGAACCAGGGCCAAGTTTAAAAAATGGAGCAGAATGGTGGTTACCAGGGACTGGAAGGTAGGGGGAATGTGGAGATGTTGGTCAAAGGTACAAATTTCAGTTATAAAGATGAGTAAGTTCTTGGGATCTAATGTATAGCAGGGTGACTTGGTGATTATAATTAAACTGTATTGTATGCTTGAAATTTTGTAAGAGTAGATCTTTAATGTTATCACCACACGCACTAAAAGGTAACTAGATGAGGGGGTGTGTTAACTAACCTTATTGTAGTAATCATTTCATAATCTGTACATGTATCAAATCATCACTTTTCACACTTTAAACTTACATGTGTTATATGTCAATACCTCAGCAAAGCCGGAAAAAAGACATAAATAAAAATAGTACAGGATTGAATCTAATTAAGTAAGAAACATGTGAGGCAAATGAGATACTCGGAGATGAGAAAGGAAAAACCAGAGAAGACTCTTGGAAAAAATAAAGCCCAAGCTGATCAATGAGAACTGGAAAAAAGGAAAAGGATGAAGGAATAAAGAAACACACGTAGGTGGTGATGAGTTAGAGAGGACTTCATTAGAAAGTGTTTTACCACCCTGGCTGGTGTGGATCAATGGATTGAGTGGCCAGCTTGTGAACCAAAAGGTCGCTGGTTTGATTCCCAGTCAGGGCACATGCCTGGGCTGTGACCTGGGTTCCCAGCTGGGGGGATGTGAGAGGCAAGCTATTGATGTATCTGTCACACATGGATGTTTCTCTCCATGTCTTCCTCCCTGACTTCTCCTCTCTCTAAAAGTAAATAAAATCTTTTAAAAATAAAGTATTTTACCTTTAATTTAATTTAATTTAATTTGATTTAATTTAATGTCCCTGTGCCTTATACTAAGTTATATGAACATTTGGGGAGCACACAGAAGTGGCTGGAAAATGGGGGTGTTACCAAAAGCCCCAAAAGAAACAGGATGCCTCTCTCAAGCATTAATTTAATTGATTATTTGGAAAAACTAAGTAAAATTTTAATTATATTAAAGCATATACTATAATATGCAGAGTAAGTTTCTAAATTCAAATGAATTTTCAAGATAAAACATGAAACTTCAAAGAAATCTCTGGCTTGGAGGTAATTCAGATTATCCCGTGGACTTCTTTGATGCTCCCTACATTTGGGTTATGTTGTTGGAAAAGGCCAAGGAGCAATGGATCCCATGGTAAGTGTAAACCTTGGAGCTTGTGTCTCTGTTAGTCTGTGTTCTTTGGCTCTTTAGGGCTCTTGATATCTGAGCTGACAATTGCTCTGGTACCAGGCAGTAACTTACAGAGTCCATCAGGGTCAAGGAGCTCAAACATTGTTAAGATCACCAGCAAAGACATCTTCTAGAGTGGCTATGCAATGGCTTTGTGTTTTTTTTTTTTTTTTTTAGAGGCCAACTCAGCATGTACAGGGAAGTGATCCTGCAGTGAATATCAGTGGCAGCTTCCGTGGCAGAAGATGTATTAAATCTTCTTTCAAATCATGAGCATAATTAAGGCTATAATAGATAACATCCTTAATATATCTCACAGATTCAGTAACCTACAGATCAGCAGCATCTATTAAAACAAAATTTTTTCTAACCTAAGGAGAATAGGAAACACTAAATAGAGGAAAAAATTGTTTAGGTTTAACCTGAGAAGTCATTTCATTTGTCAGGAAGAGGCAAAGAGATCTTCGGAACAAGGGAAAGGGGTAGGATGTTATAAATCCCCTCCCCTCCCCCCAGTCCCTCTAAGTTATGTGTTCATTGATTATTTGAGGTGCTGTGGGTTCTTCAGTTATTGAACCCACATACTAAAATGTAAGCATGAAGAGCTAATGAAAGAAACCAAAGATAACATGACTTTGAAATCAGCTGAGAGAATAAGAATAATGGAATTGGATGTATGTTATTTATCGATCAGAATGAAAATGTTTCCATATTGGAAATATTTGAACTTTAGTTCTTTGTCTTTATTTGGCACTTCAGATGTCAAATTCTTTTTGTGATAAATTGGCTATCATCTCTCCATTATGCACTCACTGCAGAGAGGAGGAAAAGCTAAAGAATGACGTAAGAAATAAAAATAGGGTATATTTCTTTTTAAAAAACTCCTAAGTATGTACAACATAAAATTATTGGATTCTCAGGTACTTTTTGAGATATTAAATATTTTAGGTTTCTTATGTAGATTAGTACCTCATTCAATTCAATATGCTGTTATATGATGGTCTAAATTTTTGTGAAATGATGTCACAAGTAGTGCAAACTGGTTTCATTCATCTTACTTTCTGATGTTGTCTTTTATTGGTATTTCAAGCTACTTCTTGCTGCTCCATTTGAATGTATTATTTTAGCCCAGTTCCCTGTGGCATGAATCACTTTCTTTTAGTCAGCATAAGACAGAAAGTTCCTGGGAATCCAGGTGTGCTTATCTCAGTGGTAATCTTGGCACGAAGGGTACCAGTGATGACCTGTGTTGATCCTATCTTTTGAACCACATATAACACAATAAAGCTGTTCATCTCTTTTCTTTCCCTCATGATTTTACTGAGGCAGTTTATTAACTGTCACTGTTTTTATGGGATGTTGAAACCATTCCAGTTTCAGTGGCAGTGATACGACTTCGCACGATTTTAGGTATTTTTTTAGTGGAATAAAAATGATTACTTGGCTGAGATAAAGGTTCATTCTGCTCACAGAAAGTGTTTACTTTGGCCGGACTATTTCATTGTCCATTGTTCATTCTAGAGAACCTGCCACTCAACATTATAATCACCAAAAGGTTCAGGAAGGCTTATTTTGCTTCCTTGTTATCTATTCTAAGACTACTGCAAGTTCATTGGAAAAAATAAATAAATGAAAGGGCATTTGTGAATGTTTAAGTTAGTTAACTTTTTAGGGTTGTTTTGGAAGGATTTTGTATGGTTTCCAGATGATTCATTTAAGTTTGCTATCTATAAGAAAAACATTTTTGCCTCTAGCTGAAGCAGAATTACTCTGTTAGCTTGTGTATTTGTTGAGTTCTCATTTTATGGATGCTTATCAGTCAGTTCTAGATAAATGTTTTTAAAATTACCATATCAGACCTGAAATTATCATATCAGTACATATACTATACTATACGTATAGTATATTCATTGTTATCAGACTTAATATTTAGCATTCTTTGATAAAAGTTTCCCCTTGTGTTACAAGATTATAGTCCAGAGAGTCTGTTAAATGTCATGTGGTGTCACCCTCTATATAGTATAAATGAAAGAATGGAGATCTGGAGGGTTAAGTAATAATTCTTGGCTCATAGAACTAGTTGGTGACATGGCTGAGTCTAGACTGGAACTCTCCTGGCTCCTGGTCTCCTTGTGTTTTTACTAATGCACATTACTATGTTCCTTCCTCTTCTTCTCATTCTATATTAGCAAAAATTTAGAATTTCAATCTCTAAGATGGTTTGTTCTTATTGTTAGAGGCTTTTATGTAGAGATTTAGGTGTGAAAATGCCACCCTGGACTCCTAAGAAGTAAATTTATTTTCTATCTCACCTATTTCAGTTGCTTTAATGCTAAAACCATAGCACTCAAAATGCTTATATTTTTCTAGCGCTTTAAAGTTTGTCCTTTATATTTTCTTAGCTTATATAATCCTTCAAGTGGTGAAGAACGGTAACTAGGCCCAAAATCTCCAGGATGTAAATGTTAACATTTCACCTTGCCATGTATATGTCAACATAGTACCTAGTTTGATGTTGTTCATCTCCACATTTGACTCTAGATGGTACTGGCTCATATGCAAAAACCCTCCTTATAACAAAAGCACCCCATGGTGAGTGTATACCTCTTGTATAACTATTGGTACTATAGTACCAATAGTTATACATGTACGTAGGTTTATGTACTAAACCTAAGTACATAATAGGATATGTACTTAGGTTTACAAGGCCACACCCCCGAGATGGGTGGGGTATCCTCTGAAAAGGAAGGTGATAGCTGATGGTTCCTTTTAGTCCATCATCACCTGGGGAAGAGTAGGTCCTCGGACTCAGAACTGTAGGTCAGAAGGTTTGCAAATGCTTACTGAGGGCTAGTGGACAACAAAAATAAATGAAGTTGACCAGAAGAAGGCTCCAGCAAACTGGAAGGCATGTGCCCATTTACAAAGGGGCAACTGGTGCTCAACTACAGCCAAATGTTGCCATGTAGAAATAGGGGAATGTGCTTCCAGATCTTGCATGTTAATGTATGTGTGTGTGTGTATTCAATGCCAGAAGTCTTCTTGCTTTTATTAAATATGATCTCTCCAAAAAATTTTTCACTGCTGATGACTAAATTTTTTAAAAAATTAATTTTAGCTCTTATACTGTTTTCCACCGTGGCTGCACCAGTCTGCATTCCCATCAACAGTGCACAAGGGCTCTCTTTTTTTCACAACCTGGCCAACATTTGTTGTTTGTTGATTATTAATGACAACCTTTCTGACAGGCGTGAGGTGATATCTCATTGTCATTTTAATTTGTACTTTTCTGATGACTAGTGATATTGAGTATCTTTTCATATGTCTATTGGCCATCTATATGTCCTCTTTGCAGAAGTGTCTCTTCAGGTCTTTTGTCCATATTTTAATTGGACTGTTGTTGTTGTTGTTTTTGGTGTTGAGTTGTACCACTTTTAATACATTTTGAATATTAACCCCTTATCAGATATATTATTTGGCAAATATATTCTCTCATGCAGTGGGTTGCCTTTTCAGTTTGTTGATGATTTCCTTTGCTGTGCGAAAACTTTCTAGTTAGATGTAGTGTCATTTGTTTATTTTTTCTGTTGTTTTTCTTGTCTGAAAATATATATAAAAAATATATTGAATTGCCTTCTAACCCAGCAATTCCACTTCTAGGAATATATCCAAAGATATCCAAACACTGATTCAAAAGAATATATGCACCTCTGTGTTCATTGCAGCACCATTTGTAATATAATAGTCAAGATTTGGAAGCAGCCAGAGGTACCTATCAGTAGATAAGTAGACAAAAAAGCTGTGGCACAGTTACACAGTGGAATACTACTCAGCCACAAAAAAGAAAGAAACCTTACCTTTTGCAACAGCATGGATAGACCTAGGGGGTATTATGCTCAGTGAAATAAACCAGTCAGAGAAAGACAAATAGCACATGATTTCACTTACATGTGGAATCTAATGTAAGTTAGAAACAAAATAAAAACAGACTCATAGATACAGAGAACAGACTGGCAGCTGTCAGAGGTGAAGGGGGGCAGTTGAGGGGTTAAGTAAAATAGGGATTAAGAAAAAAACAAACTCATACACACAGACAACAGTATGGTGATTGCCAGAGAGAACAGGGGTTCGGGGCAGGAGAAAGAGGTAAAGGGGGGATAAATGATAGCAGAAGGACACTAGACTTCGAGTTGTGAATATACAATGTATTCTACAGGGGAATAATTATAGAACTGTACTTGAAACCTATATAATTTTATTAAACAAATGTCACCCCAATTAATTCAATAAAAATATATATTTTTAATTTAACTGGAACAGAACTAACAAAATATACCTGTGGACCAGATTTAGTTCATAGTCCACAGTCTGCTGCTTCTGCCAGAAGAAAGACCTTCAATCAGCACAGTAGGAGATGGCTTCTTTCTGAGCCTGCATGTCTCCCTTTTGGATAAAGAGGAATTTGACTGTCTAGTTTTACGCTCTTGAATACTGGAAAGTAGGATAATCCCCATAGTATAGGGTTGGGCTGGTGATCAAAATGGGATAGGGCTAGTACCCACAAAAGTAAGTCACCTCTGGCATGCCCTGTTATCTAGTTTTATGCCATTTTTATGTTAATTTCTCTCCAAACATTTATAAAATCTCTTATGAATGTCACCACTGCTCAGTTTGGGGTATTAAGGAAGAACAGTTGCCATTCTTGAATCACCACCTCAAAGGGGAAAGCAGCTCTGCCTCCATGTCTTGGGAATGGTAGCAGGGGTAATTAGAAAAACCCTGAATGGGAAGGTGAACAGTGAAGACAGCAGTTGCGATAATGATGTTCTGCTATATCAACTTTTATAGAGATTATCCATCCATTGCCAGCCTTACAACATAAGTGGTTTGATAAAGAGTTGTCCACTTTTCTATACCTTTCTGCTGATTTGCTTTGCTGTTAAACTAAGTTACACCCTGAGAGTCTGTTCCTTTGGTTTATTCCCAAGAAATGTTCTTGTCCCAGTTTTCAAAAAGTCCAATACAAGGAATTATATTTAGCCTTATCAGTCATTCATACTGCGTATTAATAAAATGATCAGAATTTTTACGTGAACTGGCTCTAATGAGGGAAGAGTCAGTGAGAGATCCTAAAGGGCAGAGGTGGGATGAGGGAGAATTAAGAGTTGTAGGAGAAACCTGAGGAAGGAAGAAGGAGGTGGGGCTTAATGAAAAACATTGTGCCTAGGCCCATGTGGCTCTGTTGGTTGGAGCATCCACCTGTGGACCAAAAGGTTGTGGGTTCAATTCTCGGTCAGGGCACATACCCTAGTTGCAGGTTTGATCCCCAGTTGGGACAAGTACAACAAGGCAACTGATCAATGTTTCTCACATCAGTGTTTCTTTCTGTCTCTCTCTCTATCTCTTTCCCATCTCTTCTAAAAGCAATGAGAAAATATCCTTTGGTTAAGGATTAAGAAAGAAAAGAAAAGAAAAAACATTGTGTCTGTTTCACATCTGCTTATGCCTGGGTCTAATAAAGTTCCCACTCATCTACTATGGAATAGATCAGTGTTTCTTAAACTGGGCCCAGTAAGCTACCCTAGTTTTGGGAATGGTGAACTGAAATCTCAAAGACCACTAGACATCTGAGGAATTCCTCTACAATGAAAAATAGAGACCAAAACAAATAGGAAAGTCACTTAAAGGGAACAGAAACTCTTCAAGGAGAACACTAAAAAAAAGTCTCTCATTAACATACTCTAAAATATCACAGAGAATATTGTACCACAAAAAGAGAATGGGATAAAAAGGAATATTTTTAAACTCTAAAAAATACAGCATAAATGATGAACTCAGCAGAAAGAATAAAAATATAATACTATCTTCTAGAAAGAAGAGCAAAGTGACAAAGATATATAAGATATGAGAGAAAAGATAAGAAAATTAGAGGACAGGTGCAGGATGTCCACCTTCAAATAATAGTCATTCTGGAAAGAGCAAACAAAGAAAATAGAGGGGGAAGAAATCATCACAAAATGGTCCAGGATATTCCCTTCAAACTGAAGGATGGTGAGTTTCATGACAGAAAAGGCCTACTAAGTACTACTTACTTTAAAAGATAAAAGTTGACCGCATTAAGACACACATCATTGTGAAACTTTATAACACTGAGAACAAAGAGAAGGGTCTTCACACTTTCAGTGAGGAAAAAACAATGACATATTTAAATGAAGAATGTCTTCAAATTTCTGAAGAAAAATAGATTTTTCACTTAAAATTTCTTATAAATTATTAACAAAGTAAAAGGATTGACTATAAGTATTTCCGTGCATGCTGTCTCAGAAAACCTACTTCCATGCGTAATTTCTTAGAAATCTATTGATGCTTCGAAAAGAGGAGTTAACTTAGAAAGAGAAATGCTTGGGACCATAAAGCAAAGAGAGAAACAAGTTAGATGTGAAGCATAACAATCGTTGGAACCAGTCTAGATTGAGATGGTCAATAAGCCCCAGGAGAAATTTTTCAGACTAAATTTGATGGGATATTTATGCATCTCAAGTTATTGAGAGGAGACTAAATAATTGACTAAGAATTTGAGGCTGGATTCAGGATATATAGAGAAATAAACATGAAAATACAAGAAAAAAACTATGAATCCCAGGGAAAACTAAAAATTGTTTAGTTTTTTTCTAGAAAAGAAGTCATTGCCCCTTTGTGAATATGTAGTCACATCATCACCATTCACATAGTCATAATTTAAAGCAAAAATATTGATTTCCATATCAAGTAATGTGATTGGACATTAAGACTTATTTTCTAGCTGAAAATAATTTTAAAAACTGAAATAACTATATCTAAGGGTATTTTTAAGACAGTGGATTTCCAGCAAAATAGCAAAGATTTGTGAATATAAAATCTAAATGAAATCTAGAGCATTGAGCCACTTTTACCTTGATATTATCGTCTGAATCTGGTAAAATTGAACTTTGGATTATATGACTTTGTGGGCCCTGGGAACAGAAGACAAATTCCAAGGATTTTGGAATTTGCTCAGGTGGGAATTTACTAAGATATACCTTTTATTCAAAAGCTAGAATGTTAGAGGGCTCTACCTTCTGTGTAAGGTTGAACCAGAACTTCACCACCCCATATGCTGCCCTCAGAGAATTCTAAGGCAAATTGATTTGGAAGTGAGTAAAGTAGTTATAAAAGAATATCCACAAATAATTTTCCAGGGAATATGGGCAACTCTAAAATTACTATGTCATCTAATCTAAAATTACTAAGTATGCAAAGACAGTACATGCTACAAGCAAATATTAAAGTCAAACACAATGAAGGCTTTATTGGGTTGGCCAAAAATGTCATTTAGTTTATTCCATACAATGGCTCTAGTAATGCTTAGCTGTCCTTAACATCATTCAAAACACTTTTTGTTAGATTGTGTTGTGACAGCTGTCATATCAGCATGCATTTTTTAAAAAAACATTAAAATTGGTGATTTTTTGTCTAGCCACTTTAATATTGAAGGTGAAAGGAAATAAGCAACATTTTCAGCATATTATGTTTTATTATTTCAAGAAAGGCAAAAACTCAACTGAAACACAAAATAAGACTTGTGCAGTGTATGGAGAAGCTGCTGTGACTGATTGAACATGTCAAAAGTGGTTTGCAAAGTTTCGTGGTACTATTGATGATTTGGCGAATAATCTCTGCTGTGGGTCTGTCATGTGCATTGCAAGATATTTAGCAGCACCCCTGGCCTCTACCCACTAGATGCCAATAGCAGGTGATAACCGCTGTAGTCAAAATATCCAAATCGATAAAATTATTGGTGAAAACAAAAAATGTGTTTTTTATTTATGGAAAAAAACTAAACAGACTTTTGGGCCCACCCACTATCTATTGGAATTATCAGGCTCACAATATAAAATAATTATGTTTACTGTGTTCAGAAAGAAAATCTAAGCTAGAAAAAGAAAGTAAAAAAAACCAAACAGATGTGAAAACAACCAAATGAACATCTAGAAATGAGAAATATTATAATTGAAATAAAAACTCAGTTAGGCCCTAGTCAGGCAGCTCAGTTGGTTAGAGCTTAGTCCTGATACGCCAACATTGCAGGTTCAATCCCCAGTCAGGGCTCATACAAGAATCAGCCAGTAAATGCATGAGTAAGTGGAACAACAGGTTGATGTTTCTCTCTCTCCCTCTCTCTCTCCCTCTCTCTCTTTCTCGACCCCCTCTAAAAAAATCAGCAAACAAAAATCAATCAATAAATAATGAACAACAAATAAGTTAGATATAAAGAGAGAATTAGTGAAATAAAAGAAAAGTTACAGGACATTATTTAGAAAGCACAGAAAGAGATGTAAAATATGAAGGAGAGACTAACAGGAAAGTTATAACATAAAATTGGAAACTCAAAAGGAGAGGAAAGAAAGATGAAGCAGAAACCTCATGTGAAATAATGGCTAAGAGTTTTTGAAAACTAATAAAAGAGACCAGTAGATTCCAGAATGCCAATGAGTGCGAAGTAGGAAAAGTGAAAAGAAATACACATATTAAGTAACATAATTAGCTAATTAGGCACCTTACAGTGAGCCTGTAGAACACCAAAGACCATGAGAAAATTGAGAAAGTATTTTTTAAGAGGTAGATTACTTTCCAGAGAGCAACATGTAGGCTGAGATTAGTCTCTCAAGAACAATGGAAGGCAGTAGACAATGGCATTCCTTTCTCCTCTATGTACTAAGAAAAATAGCTGACAACCTAACACACCATACCCAGCAAAACTGTCTTTTAAGAACCAGAGTGAAATAAAGATATTTAAAAACAAACATAAACCTAGAGGAGACTTTCATTAAGAGAATTTCTAAAGGGTGTATTTCAAGCAAAATGAGAGTGGTTGCAGGTTGAAGTTCTGAGTTGCAAATGAGAAGAATAAAGAAAGTGGTAAATATGTGGGCAAACTTAAATAAAATAATAATTTGTCTTAGAGTTCTAAGGGAAAATAAATATATAGCAATTGTATAGAAGTTAGAAGTAGAATAAATAGATTTCCAGTTTTCCCAGATCCTTACTTTCTCCAGACATAGGTAAAGGTATTGATAAATTTTAGATTTAGATAAATTAAGGGTACATGGAATTTCTATAATAACCACTAAAGTAGGAAGACAGCATTTAACTCTTAAACCTGTAGATTTGAAAAATTCTCAAAAAGGCAAAAAAAGGGAAATATAAAATAAGTAGGTATATGGGAAGAATAAAATGAGATGAAAAATGTTATTTTTTGTATTAGTAATTCAGTTAATATAAATGGATGAAATTCTACAGTTAAAAGACATAGATGATAAGAATTAATTGTAAAAATCTGCTTCTAGGCTATTTACAAGGGATAAATAAAAAAACAGTGAAGCCCTGCCTGGTATAGCTCAGTAGATTAAGCTCCAGCCTGCAAACTAAAAGGTTGCTGGTTCGATTCCCAGTCAGGGTACATGCTTGGGTTGCCGGTCCCTGGTTGGGTGCATGTGAGAGGCAACCAATCAATGTATCTCTTGCCTGTATGTGTTTCTCTCCCTCCCTTCCACTCTCTCTTTAAAAATAAGTAAATATAATTTTTTTTAAAAGACAATAAAAAGATTTAAAGTAAAATAATGGAAAAGTATATGTTAAGTCTTCCTCATCAAAAGAAATGTGGAGTAACTAGAAAACAGAATTGCCTTTAAAAATTTTTTGATTTTTAGAGAGAGAGGGAAGGAGAGAGAAACATCTGCTTGTTGTTTCACTTACCCACTTATTTATGCTTTCATTGGTTGATTTTCGTATGTGCCTTGACCAGGGATTAAACTTACAATCTTGGCATATCGGGACAATACTCTAACCAACTGAGCTACCTGGCCAGAGTTACAAGATTGCCTTTAATTTCAAAAGCTATGTGTGGCTTTTTTTCCCCCTGACACCAAACACATCATTCTAATACCAATTCTCTGATTCTGTGCCTTCAAGCACATGTCTTTCAGCTCAACTCGAACACTAATTACCTGAAGTTAGCACAGACTCTGCAGGTTAAGGGATCAATGCCACAAATCTGCCCCTACTTTAGACACCCGCTACAAATGGGGTTCCTAGACTATCCACAATTCTTCCTAGCTGACCACATATTCAGGTTTCCCACAATGCCCCCCTCAAGTTTGATACCTCTTAGAACGACTCACAGAACTCAGAAAAATGTTATTGTTATTATTATTATTATTATTATTATTATTACGGTTTGCTATAAGGGTTACAAATGAAGAGCCAGGTGAAGAGGTAATAGGCAAGGTCCAGAAGGATCCCAATCACAGGAGCCTCTGTCTGTATGGAGTTGGGATGCACCACCTTTCCAGAACAGGGACGTGTTCACCAACTCAGAAACTCCCGGACTCCATTGTTAAAGGGATCTTTATTGAGGTTTTCTTATGTAGGCACAGCTGATTAAATCATTGTCCACTGATGACTGAACTTAATTTCCACCACCTAGTATCCCCATTCTCTACCACCCTTGAGTCTTCTTATTAGTATACAAAAGACACTCTTATCACTCAGGGAACTCCAAATATTTTAAGAGCTCTGTGCCAGGAACAGAGAGCAACAACCAATGTATATTTTTTTATTAGATCACAAAAGCATTGTTAGAAATAGGCTTATATCAAAATGGTAAATGAGCCCTGGTTGGTGTAGCTCAGTGGACTGAGCACGGGCCTGCGAACCAAAAGATCGCGGTTCGATTCCCTGTCAGGGCACATGCCTGGGTTGCAGGCCAGTTCCCAGAAGGGGCCAGTTCCCAGCAGGGGATGCACCAGAAGCAACCATACATTGATATCTCTCCCTCTCTCATTCCCTTCCCCTGTAAAGGTAAATTAATAAAAATTATTTTAAAAAATGGTAAATGATTAAATTCACAAAAAAGAACAATTTTAAATTCAGTATACATCAATAAAAAACCTTAGAATACATAAAGTAACAATTGACACCTATAAGAGAAATATCCCAATCCACAATCATTATGAAAGATCTTAGCATATTTCTCATTAATTACTAGAAAAAGCAGACAAAAAAATAAATTAAGGCTCCATAAGATTTGAACAACCCAATTAATAAGCTTGACATAATGGGCATTACAAAGCCCACTCTACCTAACAGCTGTAAAATAGACTTTATTTTCAAGTGTACATGGAACATTTGTGTAAGTTGACCAGGAACAGGCCATAAAACAAGTCTCAACAAATTTGAAAGGATTGAAATAATGCAAACCGTGTGTTCTGAATACAATGAACCTATAAATCATTAAGTGCCTAAAGTTCTTATGATAGGGAACTAAGGAACATACTTTGAAGTAATCTATGGACCTAAGGTAAATTTATGAACATTCAAAAATAACTTAAATAGAAAAATTATTAAAATATCAATTGAAATGCAGTACTTAGAGGAAATTTGATTGCTTTCTAAGAATTTAGAAAGCGAACAGCAGTATAAATACAAAAGAAGTAGAAGAAAGGATATAATAAAGATAGGAACAACAGTTAATGAAATGGAAAACAAGTATACAACATAGAGGCACAGTAAAGACTGAAGATTTTTTTTAAGATGTATGAAATTGATAACTTCCTGGCAAGAACACTAAAGTAAAAACAGAGACTACACAAATAACTATTAAAGAAAATAATAAAGATTATTACAAAGCAAGGATTGATTGCTGCGTGGGAAAGTGTTACTGCCAAGCAGGCAACCCAGTCAAGCGTGGAGTCCAGAAAGGCTCTCCAGCGAGTTTGGAGGAAAAGACCACAGACTATCTTGCCCTGTATCAACCGTGCACAACATGTAGGTGCTGTTGATTGGCAATATCAGTGTTTATTGGCTGGATACACACAAAGGTCTGTACCAAAGGGCTGACTGAAGGTCACATGCTATGTAGGTATGGCATGTAGCAGGAGGAGGGCCTCCAAGGGCCTCCAACATGCATGTATAGCCACTGAGTCAAGGTCATGTGATCCAGCCAATCTGCACTGTTGTTGGCAGAGTAGGTGGCCAGGTCAAGGTTTGTTATGACCAATATCAGGAGCAAAAAGGAGACATCCCTGCAGATACTGCAGATATAAATAAAAAGAAAATATTATGAACAGTTCTCTGCCAATATATTTTAAAACATGGAAGAAATAAGGAAATTTCCAGGAAAAATATCTTATAAACAATGATTCATTAATGGATATAAAGTCTGAGTAGTTTTACAACTAAGAATGAAATTAAAAGAGTAATTTTAAAAATCTTTCTACAAAGAACACTCAGGCCTAGGTAGCTTCACCAGCAGGGTCTACCTAACATTCAAAGAACAAATAATTCTAGTCTTAGAAAGACTCACATATAACCTTAATGGCAAAACCTGAAAAGGACAAAAAAAGGAAAACTAGGAGCCAATTTTACTTTTGAACAGAGGTACAAAATTCTAAATAATTTTTGCAAGCTCAAATCAGTGATATATAAATATCTCACATGTTTGTTGAATTTGTCTTTTGATGCAAGCTTAGTTTAACATTTAAAATTAATACAATTATACCCTGGTTTCTCTTCAGATCGTATAAATCTTTCACCTTTTAAAAATTAATACAATCCAACACATTAAAAAATTAAACAAAACATACCAACTTTCCAGGAATAAAGAATAATACAGTTCTACTTTTTGCTAAGAAGCTGGAATCAGAACCATTTTTTGCATTTCTGTTTGTGTATTTTTCCCACCTGGCATTTTCCATTTTGATTGGGCTAAATTTCAGCCAAAAGATCTGAGGGGCTCTGTGGGCATGGCATCCAAAGGATACGTGTGATGGTTTCTCATCACAGAGCTCAGGCCCACTTCAGTGTCATCCCAATTCAGCCTGCCATATATGGTACTTAAAAATCAGGGACTGCCCAGGTCTTGCTGAATACATGGCCCATTAATATGCCTTGTAAGGGAAAGATAAATTGATTTAAAATTCAGTTTCTGCCTTTCTAACCAAGAGAGACAATTTTTTTAATCTTAAACTCTTGTGGACCATGAACATTATTTTTCTAGCCCCAAACCATTCTCAGGCGCAGGTTAAATTCTTTGCTCTCATGTCTCTTCATTTTCCCTAAACTGCCCTTTGAATTCTTTAGCTCTGAGTCAACCCTCTTGCTTTTCATCCTTTGTATATCTAGTTTAGACAAGCCAAGAGAATAGCTGCCAAATATTATTTTTAATTACTTTTTTGAGTTAAAAATGCTTGCCTCAGCTGTGCTTTTATAACTGTATTATTAACTGCCAAAGGGCTCTTTGCCTTTTATATTAAATTTGGTGAACAGAACAATAGAATCTGGAGCTGGAGAAGAATTTTAAAGGCTATTTACTCCAGCCGTCCTTTTGGTTATCTCTAAACTATGTTCCAGTAAGTGTTCTCAAGCTTGTGCTTAAATACATCAAGGATTGGTGAATTTACTTGTTATGAATGGAATAATAAGCAATATCCACTAATGATGATGATGCTGATAAGCACATTTCCGTAAGAAAAATGCATTTCTTCATATAGTTCTTTCTTGTTACATAGCAACAGCCTTGAGGTGAAGGGGGAAGGAAGTTCATTTCAAAATGCACCTTCCACTCTATTTTCAATGTTTCACTAAATTCGGGATCCCTATACAGGACACAGGTAACCACTTCCTGAAAATAGCCACCAAAAAGCAATGAAATGACTTTTATCATTTGCAAAGTGATATTATTTACCTCCCCTTAATTCAAAAGCTTTGAATTGCTTTTGGTTTTGGTTTTTGTCCCAGGAAATGGATAGGTAGACTCTGTTAACTATTCCTTTCTCCCCAATTTTCCTTGTGACCACGGTCCCAGATTTTAAGAAAATTGGTCTGTTTTTGGAATGTCATTTTTGCTGGAAGAAGCAAGAGGTCCTTGTGGGAGCTAGGTTCCTGAATTTTGTACCAAGCATTGACATTAATAAATGACTGAAGACTCATATTGTGATTCTGCCTTGAACTAAACAGTTTACTGCTGCTCTGTTGATGTCAGTATTGTCTAGAAATAGTAAACGTGCTATATGACAGGGAAGGCTGGCACCTGGCAGCCAATTTGCTCACATTCTCCCATGCTTCTTTTTATTGGTGCGGTTGTTCTAAATTCACAATGGTAGCTGCCTGTGGTGTTGTGGAAGGAGTATTTTCTATCTTGCCACTGAGGGTAATAAATTCAGCAATGTTATCTAAACAATCCACATAAATGAAAGATTAATGATCACTAAATCAAGAAAGTGTTATAGAATACCATTTATCCAAGTCTCAGGATTCCCCCCAAGCACTCTGCATTATCATCTGCCTGTGATGTGATGAAATGCCCCATAATTCACAGGGACAATGGACAAGAAAGAACTGGAGGTAGAAAACAGAGAGGTGGTTAGGGTGGCCAGAACACAGACCTGATGCATTAATCATACCTGTTCTGCCTTGAGCACCTGCCGCTGTTGCTGTTGGGCTAGGCTGTTCCCCTCACGGTGCTGGCCACCGGTTTGTGGGATAAGAATTAGCCAAGTAGAATAGGGAAGCAAAGTCCATCAAACCCAATAACCAAAGACTTTGACTTACGAATGGAATATTCCATACTTGGAGACACATAACTTTGTTCCTGACCTAATAGGCTGTTTTCATTGTCTTTACCTGAGCACCAATATTAAGTACAAACTATGGATGAAACTTCAGCCGCTGGTTAACTACCAGAGGTTTGTATTTTTTTTTTTTAAGAATTAGTCATTTTGCCCTGGCTGGTGTAGCTCAGTGGATTGAGCATGGGCCTGTGAAGCAAAGGGTCACCGGTTCGATTCCCAGTCAGGGCACATGCCTAGGTTGCAGGCCAGGTCCCTAGTAGGGGACACATGAGAGGTAACCACACATTGATGTTTCTCTCCCACTCTTTCTCCTTCCCTTGCCCTCTCTCTAAAAATAAATAAATAAAATATATTTTTTAAAAAAGAATTAGTAATTTTAAGGTAACTTTCAGAAGCTGGGAAAGAGTATACGTTTCCCCCATATATTTGTTCCCTATTAAGTTGTCCAAAATGGGTTTCAAATAACTAAAACTGAGGTGTGACCAGATAATTGCTAACATGTGTTGATGAGTTCATCACATGGCAGGCATTGTCTAATATGTTTTAATCTTATTTAATTCTTAGAACATCTCTATGTAGTATATGTTATTGTTCCCATTTTAAAGATGAGAAAACTGAAGCTTAGATTAAAATAACTTACTTGAGGTCACATAGTGGGTCACAGTGACTCTTGATTTGACCCCAAGCAATTTAACTACAGAACCCCAGCTCTTAATCACTATTCTGGGCAAATGAGCAATGTCTACAAAATTAAGCTGAAAGAGAGAAAACGTCCTCTTCTAAAAATGAAAAATATGATTTAATCATTCATAGGCCATGGGTAGGACCAAGTAAGATATGTAAGATACTTAGTGCCTGGCTCCCTAGTGTCTTGGAAAAGATGTTAGGTGTCATGACTGTCGTTACTATCTTTTAGGTGAAGTTCACGTGTTCTGTATGCTTTGGCTTGCCTTATTTTCCCAGGGGGCTTGGGGCTTGCCCCCTGGGAAGGTGGTGTTCTGCCTTTGGTGAATAAGCACAGTAATTGCAAGCCTGGGAGCCAAACCCGGGTGGCACTTTGAAGATGGGATTACAGCACTGGCATGTAGCTGCCAAGTACCCAGCAGAGCTGGGATCTCAGCGTTTGGCGGATTTTCTACTCCAGCATTTTCTCTGAAAGCAAGATTTTCCCAGTGATGTATTTTATGAACATGTCAAAATGCCACATGTTTCCTGTGCTTTTCTGATAGGTAAAACATTTAGAGTCTGTGCTCTGTCACTTTTAAATGCTAAATATTTTGGTGAAAAAAAAAAAAGAATGCACCTCACCTCTTATTTCAGAGTACCCTGCAGGTTTATAGTTGCAGAAATTATGACTTCCTTTGCTTCTGTGTGTGCAGAGAGCTCAAGGCCAGGGTGTGACCTGGCCTTTGGTATTTAAAGGATGCCATGCAGTCAGTTTCCTCACTGGCTTGGAAAACAACTGCTCAGTGGTTATTATGGATGGATTGTGTGTGTGTTCCCTTAACTTTGTATGTGGAAGTATTAACGCCGAATGTGATGGTATTTGGAGATGGGGATATTGGGAAGTAATTAGAATTAGACAACATTGTGATGATGGGGCCCTCATGATAGGATTGGTGTCTTTGATTTTTTTAAATGTGTTATTTATTTAGTTTTAGAAAAAGAGGAAGGGAGGGAGGAAGAGAGGGAGAGACACATTGATGTGCAAAAGATACTTCAATTGGATGCCTCTCACACGCTCCTCCCTAACTGGGGACCTGGCCCAAAACCCAGGCATGTGCCCTGACTGAGAATCAAATCAGTGACCTTTCAGTTCACAGGCTGGCGCTCAGTCCACTGAGCCACACCAGCCAGCGCAGGATTAGTGTCTTTATTAGAAGTGACACCAAAAAGCCTCGTGGGCATGGGGGACAATAGAACTGGAATGGTTTCCAGCAAGCACAGCCATAACCCTAGGGTCACAGGCTTTCATTTATTTTATTTTTTTTGAGGTTAGTAAGGGAGTGGAGAGAGGCTGGAAAGAGGCTGAGTATGAGCCTAGAAACATCAGTACCATCCTGCCTCAAAGATCAAAAGGAAGATGGAAGGTGATAACCAGACCTACATTTTTGACGTTTTTCAGTGAGCTCATCCTAATTAAATGACAAAGTTTTGCCTCAGGAATGTTGTTTTTTATTCAGGAAAAATCTGGTATAAACACAGATTAAAAACAGGATAATGGGAATAGTCTACTGTATTTTAAAAAATGAACTTCCCTGTTTGGGGCACGTTTATCTGAATGCTAATAGGATTTGACTTGGCTCCTTAGCAGAAGGTTTGAGTTCCTCAGCATCACTTCAGCCCAAATTGTTAAGGGTAATAGTGTCAGGGCCTTTTGATCTTGCTGACTAACCTGGAACTTGGCTAACCTGATTATATGACTCTGCCAGAAACTGGGTTTAGGTCTGTTAATAAAGCATAATAAATTCAAATGAAGCTTCCTTGGGTCTTCTGTCCCAGAACTGTTGTATTTTATTATTTGAAAACGAGGCTCCCTGTTTGCATACTGAAAAAGTTCAAGTGCTTAATTTATTTTGATTTTCACAATTAATCTCCATGTTGCTTTTTCCCACTTAAGAAATGAAACCCTGTGGTACTACAACCATGGATAATTCAGCCATCCATTCGGATAATGGCTATTATATGCCGGACACGTCACAGGTCACGTGCAAGGTACTAGGGATACTGTGTGAAACATGAAAGGCAAGGCCTCAACTCTGTGAGATAGAAGGCCATCTGTGATTCATTCAACCTATTTTTCAACTTTGACCTTGATCAGTCTTCTCATGTTGCTGGGGGCAGGACAGAGAATGTGAGGCAGCTCGGCAGATGAGACACCATTTGAAGGAGACAAAGGACTGGGGTTGTGCAGTCTGTGTTGACGGAAAGCAAAACCACCCTTGCAATGCAGTAGACAGGCTTTCATATTGAAATAATCTTTGAGCATTTGCAAACGGAACGACAGACCTGTCTGCACTGAGGCAGAAACACGGCACCCGCGCTGTGTGGCACTGTACAAGAAGAATGCCGGGTCAGACTGGAGATGATCAGCAGAGCCTGAACAGGGAAGGGGCACCAGCTGAAGTGGTCCCAGACCAGGCAGTTTCCAAATCAAATGGATTCAGTTCACCAGTACCCAGTAAGGAGAGATTGGAAATTTATATCGGAACCTACTGTACATAATTTGCAGTTTACTATATATACTTATACTCAGGTAAATTGTATAATAATCTGTGTGTGTTCTCATTTCAGAGTACAAATGAATCATTTTGATGAGTCTGTTTTCTTTTGTCATTGGAAGTCATGTATTAGGGAGTACTTTGTAAAGTATATGACTTTCTAACCACTATGCTCTACACCTGAAACTAATACAAAATAATATGGAATGTAAACTGTAGTTGAAAAATAAAATTTAATGATCTTTCCCCCAAAAGAGCCATGTTTTAAAGACTTACCAAAACGAAAGCTCCGTAGGCAGGGACCACAGCTTCCCGAATTCACCACTACACCCGCAGCACCAAGCCCGGTGACGGTGCCCACGACTTTGCTGTGTTTTCTGGCTGCTCAGACCTTCTGACCTTATGTTTAGAAAGGGTCTCTCCTTACACATCCCACCTCCCCAAGGTGGCAGCCAGAAAACAAGTTTCCCAGCCTCTTCTGCAGCTGAGGGGCATGTGATCCAGGCTCCGCTGTCTGTATCCACAAGGACTTCTGTTGAGTAGCCAGGAACACAAGGAGCAGGCCTTACCCAAAACCTATTTTCCTTTAGTGGAAGTGAGGACTGGAGCATCAGGCTTTCTCCTTCAGAAAGATTTTCCCGAACACTCCCTGCCCTTCTCCAGGAGGCTGGGTCATATACCTGTTCTCTTGGGCTACATTTTACTTGCACTTTCCCACTGTATTATAATTATTAGCATATTTTATTAGGTTGCAATCTGCTGTAATATTTAAGGTAACGGTAGCTGCTCTCACAAACAAACCAAAATTATACAGTGAATCAAACACAAAAGAAGTTTTCCTTTCATAATTGTATAAAGTCAAAACAGGGTGCCTGGGATCAGCAGACAGCCCTGGTATAGAAGATAAGTCAGGGGTCCTGACATCTTCCATCTGTGGCTTCGCCATCTGCACCGCATGGCTTTCCAGGGCTCCATGCCCATTTGAACAAGGCCTGAAGGCAAAGGGCATGGAGAATCACACACTGGGGGGCTTATGAGCCAGGCCCTGAAGTGGTCCTTATCGCTTCTGTTCACATTCTATCACTCAGAGCTCAGCTGCATGTCTACCCCTCACTGGCAGATATAGTCCAGCTTCCCACAGCTCCTTCCAGGTGAGAGTATATCAACAACAGAAAATTGTGATGAAAGTGTCATATCTTAACTTTCTGTCTTTTCACTTGCTTCTATCTTCCTCAGCTAGAAAAGGAATTACAGTCAGATGCCTCATCATCCGGTGACCCCGTGTAAATCACAGACAGATGTGGCTCTGACCTGGCTTCCCTTTTCTTGGCTCTCCAGTGCTTTTGTGCTAAACATTTCTGTTTGTGGGGGCACATATTCATCAGACAGTTATTTCTGAATGCTTTGCTTAAAACTGCTTTTATCTCTGGGCTCCCCGTGTGTTAATTTGAAAGAGAAAGTGCTTAGCATGCAGCCCAGCACCACATGTGTTCCGACTAGCTGGCACAAGGAAGCATTAGGAGGTTCCAAATCATTGCCTACTGGCCACCCACAGGCTAATGAAGAAAGCATCTTTTTCTTTTCCCTGCTTCTCCTAGGAGCCGTATCAGCAGCCAGGGAGAGCTGGGAATACGACTCGGGTGCCAGGGACCTCCACAGCCCAGACCTTCAGAGTCAGTCGGCCCTACAGAAGCTTCTCGAGTATGGCGGAAGCTCGTCCCACCAGCAGGCTGCTGCCCTCCACAAACTGCTCACACAGGCCCCTCGTTTCAGCAGCTCTGTAGGAGGAAGCTATCTAGAACTGGCCAACACGGTGAGTACATTCCGGTTCACAGAACCCGTCTTCAGGCCTGTGTGTATTTCCAGTGCAAATATTTTAATTTTGAGCTCCAAGGGACATATCGGATATTGTCATTTTTAATTATCTAATAAGCATTGTACCGGTTCCATCATTGCCAATAATGTTAAATGCTCCATGCACTTAAGGTTGGTGACCTTACTCTTTATTAAGAAAGAGCAGAATGGACTCCTAAAGTGTTTTTGGTCTCTAACTTAAACTTAATTACTGGAATATCAATAATAGCTTTTCCACAACTAGAATACTTCTATGTTATCAGACATTACAATACAAATTAATAGTACATAATCCTTTCTGTTCTCTAATTTGGACTTTTCTCATTGGAAAACCAAAGAGGACAGTAGGTTTGATTTTGCTCCTGCTTGTACTTTTAAAATATTTTCTGTTGAAAACTATGGCACAACGTAGAATGTAATTTTGCTTAGTTTAACCTTCCCTTTTCCTTTAGGATGAACCATGACCACAGGACCCCTGGGTGAAAAGCCGTGGTGTTCCCTTCTGAGTTAGCTCTGTGGAATGAGGGTGGGTGGCTGATGGCCTGGGCTGTTTTGGCTGACGTGCAGTCAGTTTAGAAACTGAGATTGCTGTCCAGTCATTGTGGGGAAGGTCCATAAACCCACCTTGCTGCTTGACATTGAAGTTTGAATGGTGGAATAAATTTCTTAACAACTTCACTTATGTGTATTTACAGTCTGTTTTGATGTAGAACAGTGGTTCTCAGATGTTTTGTGTTTGAGGAACATTTTCTAATGCAGACATTTTTGGGTCATGTCTGAAGGAATTAACAATTCCATATAAGCCAATAATAATTAAAATAAATCATTAGACAAATCCCGATTGAAGAACATTCTATAAAATACCTGACCAGCACTTTTTGAAACTGGCAAGGACATCAAGAGCAAGAAAAGTCTAAGAAAGAGAAACTGGTGCAGCTAAGGGGAGCCTTGGAAGGCATGACAGCTAATGCACTGTGGTCCCTGAATGGGACGTTAGGTACAAACTAAGGAAATGGAGACCCTAATAAAGTTTGGACTTTAGTTAATAATGTGTCTACGTTGGTTCATTAACTGTGATAACTACACCATAATAATGTAAGATGTTAATAATAGGGGAGACTAGGTATGAGGTATATGAGAATTCTCTGTCCTATTTTTGCAACTTTTCTGTAAATCTAACACTATTATAAAATTTAAAGTGTATTAAAAAACACACACACACACAAGTACTACTAGGGTATGCCTATGTCTCATGTAATCTGTAAAAGGACCCATACTTATTGCACTGTCTGTCACTGGGTCACCCTTGAGGGACATTCTTGCACAGTTTAAGTAGAACCATTACCTATCCTAACCTTGCCTTGCTCAGGACATTAGGCATCAGTAAATATGTCATCTTTCTCAGGCTTGGGCTTGGACTTCGGCTGTGCTGTTACACATGATTTGCAGCAAGTTTCCTCTGTGCTAGATCAGCTCAGCCTTTTTCAAAACGAACATGCAAGATCTGTGTGGGTTATCCATCAAGTTTATTTTGATCAAAGTTGACATTCATCAAAACACATTGATCAAAATTAGTTGCACCTGCTGTGACAGATTCAGGTTTCATGCGCACAAGTTTTATGCAGCAAACCAACTGTTGAAAACTGTTGGCTATTTCCTACCTCTGGGTGGCTCTTAGCCTTTTTCAGTAACCTCTTGGGTTTCATTCTGTTCGTCCCCCTCTCCTGGTCAGAGGCAGCTCACACCCTTCCTCCCAGAGCCAGATTCTCTCTGTGTGTCACTGGTGAAGCTTTGAGCCCGACGTGACTGCCTGAGATGACCTCTGTGAAAGTGAGCATAAGAAACACTCCTTTAAATGGCAAGCGCCCAGCTCGGGCAGGAGTGTGCACATTACTAAAATTCATGAACTACACACTTAGAGTTTGCACACTTTTCTGTATATATGTCTATAAAAGCTATGACAAGCACATCGTCGATGATGGTGGCTGTTCATTGGACTACAATGAATAAGCTAAAAAAATAGCTGTAACTCCACAAAGAAATAAAGATTGTTGTATGTATTCACTTAAGATGGTCCCTTGGTGAGAACAAGCCCATAAGTGCACATACAGGCATTGAAGTCCTGTCATGGCAAGTATCATATTTATTTTCTCACTGAACTGAAAAAAATGTAAATACTATTTACACATGTAGACCCTCGATAACGTTTTGGACCCCGTGGGAGAGTGCATTGTGAGCCCCACCTCTTCACCCTTCCGGTATTTTCATCATTTGTCACATGACTGATGTCTGAGTCCCCCTGTCAAATGTGAGAAGTAGTAAATGACCGTCATTTTATCCATTGTGCTTAGGGTGGTTTGTTTCATAGCAACAGCTGATGCAGGGTCTGCTCATAGGGGCCCATGGAGCCTGGTCTGAGAAATATATTCCTTATCAGTGGCCAAAGAAAGCAAATACACTCTCTAGACTGCACACTTGGGCAATGCCTTCCCTTACATACTCACATGAAAAATAATTTATGTTCCCTCTAAACCAAATGCTAAACTAATAAAATTAAGTTCTGTTCTTTTTTTTTTAACTTTTAAAAGCAAAAGCCATTTTATCAGTGCCTAGTTTAGAGACAGAACACACACAGTAAATCACACAGGAAAAGTTTAACATAAAATTTTATTAACTAGTAGCAGGGGGTCACCTATTGAGAAGTAAAGAAAACTCTAATGAATACAGGAGCAGCAAATGTAAAAGCAACCACTCCCTCTAATGCAGAGTCACAGTGCCCAAGGAAGAAAGAGATGTAGAAGAGGACCCTCTACTCACCAGACCACACGGAAAGGGGCCCACTGGGTGGCAGAGAGGTTCCCTGAGATGCCACAGGCCAGGGCTGGAGAGCAGGAAACCAGGCCTCTGGAATGTCAGCCCAGCTTGCTAGGATTCCACCCACTGGGGAGTCTGCAGGACTCACTGAGCATCACTAAGGAAAGTGCCCACCAAGGTGCCTGAGGAATTCCCTGGGAAGCTGCCTGTTGCAGCGGTGGCAAAACTCATTGACAGGTCTCCCAAATGGTGCCACCAAAAATCCCTGGGGGTGAGCACCACTGGATGTCCTGGACTGATGGCTTCCACCCACCACAGGAGCAAGCTGGCCAGCACAACAGAAAATTGTGGTACATATACACAATGGAATTCTATGCAGCAGAGAGAAAGGAGCTACTACCCTTTGCAACAACATGGATGGAACTGGAGAGCATTATGCTGAGTGAAATAGGCCAGGTGTTGAAAGACAAATATCATATGATCTCACCTTTAACAGGAAGCTAAACAACAAAACAAACAAGCGAGCAGAATAAAAACAAAGACACTGAAATAGAGAACAAGGGGACAGTGACCAGAGGGGAGAGGGAAGGGAATTTAAGGGGAAAAAAGGGGAGGGATTTGGAGGAACAAGTATGAAGGACACAGGGACAAGAACTAAGGAGGGTGGAAATGGGAGGGTGGTGGGGAGCACGGGGTGGGGTGGGCTGGGGTGGGAGAAATAGACAGAAAACTGTGCTTGAAAAATAACTAAATAAAAATTTTTTAAAAAGAACAGGGAAGAGAATTCCCTTCTCCTGCAGTGTCCCTCCAGTGCCCCCAGTGGACAAAGGGAAAATGTTTACAGAGTCCATCTTCAGTTTCATAATCAGAGCATGCAAAGGCAGATTTGGAGATAAGAGGCAATAAATTTATAACTGGCACAAGCATTTTTAGAATTGAGAAGTTTCTGGGAGCTTCCTACACAAGCTTTTACCATTCTAAGCATCTCCTCCTTCTACTGCTAAATACTTGCTTCTTCTCCTTCCAAAGACAGTAGATATTATGGCTTTGGGGCTTGACATATAGTTCAAAATACAAAGGCAACAAGATGATATATGTAGAAGCTTTGTAGCAATCAGAGTTGTATCTGAGAAGCTGAATGGCTACACATGTATAGAGGAAAGGGTTTATTTTAAGGGATAGATCTTAGCCAAACGTGGAAGCTGGTAGAGCAATCTTATTCAGGCTATTGATTCTGCATCTAGTATTGAGCCAGAAGTTACTGTAAGTCTAGCAGATGAGCAGATAAGAAGGAAGGCTAGATGTAGGGGAGACACATTGAGATCAAGGAGAACAAACTGGAACCTGTTTCTGTCCCTCACCATGTCCACCCTTGATGCTATGGGTGACCTGTAGGAGAAGCTGGCACCCATTGCTATAGAGCTGTACACATACCTGGCCCAGGACTCAGAGGAGCTGAAGGGGGAGACCAGGGGAGAGTTGGAGCAAGCCTGGTTTACCACATAAGTGAGTGGCAGATGAGCAACAAGTTTCAGAGCATAAAAAAATATGACTTCTTCCTTTCTACCTTCTGAATTTCATATAGACTGTTTCTCATGACCATACAGGACCATGCAGGGAGGAGAACTTGGGAGCCTAGTTCCAGCTTTGCTAGGCTGACACAGTGCCAAGCTGCCCCAGGCAGTGGCAAAACTTCCAGTATAAGCTGAGCCTTATTCATAAAGCTATGAGCAAAGCAACGAGAGACATTTTAGGTCGACGAAGAAGAGATTCAATGAGAAAGATATATACCCTGTTCTCTGATAGATTTTCTCCCCTAAGATCTATATTTCGGCAAAGAGTGCAAGAGGAAATTATAATGTTATCGAATCTGAGTAGTGACATATTTAAGTATTATAAAATATAAAACATAACCAAATTTTATTTTCTAGCTACCACACTGACAAATTGCTGAACAAAATGTCATTTCTTGATAGATCCCTTCTGCGATGCTACTTGTTTTTTAAAAATATTCATTATCAACCTTTAAAAATTTTTAAAAGATTTTATTTATTTATTTTTAGAAAGAAGGGGAGGGAGAAAGAGAAGGAGAGAAACATCAGTGTGTGGTTGCCTCTCATGAGCCCCCAGCTGGGGACCTGGCCTGCAAGCCAGGTGTGTGCCCTGACTGGGAATTGAGCTGGCGACCCTTTGATTTGCAGGTTGGCACTCAACCCACTGAGCCACACTAGCCAAGGCTCAACTTTTAAAGTTTTTGTTAATGAAATAATTAATTGATGTTAACTAAATGCAATTTTGCTATAAAAGAAGTTATGCACAAGGTATAAAGTATTGAACCAATACAGAAAGTTGATGAGAAGTTAGTCATTATTCATCTATCTCCCCATCTCTCCTCATTTAAAAGGTCTTCATCATTTTTTAATGTATCCCTGAATTTTTTATGCATCCCTAAATTTCTTGGATTTAAAAAAATTTTTTATTGATAGATTTTTGAGGGAGAGGGGAAGAGAGAGAGGAAGAAAAAACAAACACTGATCTGTAGTTCCATGTATTTACCCAGTCATTGGTTGATTCTTGTATGTGCCCCAACCGTGGACCGAACCTGCAAGCTTGGCTTATCTGGACAATGCTCCAACCAACTGAGCCACCCAGCCAGGGCTCCCTGAATTGCTTTTCATATAGGGTACTTTGTATTTCTCCTTTCGTAATTATAAGACACTATAGTAATTATGGCACTTGCCAGATTCGGGATTACAATTTTGAAATCTTTGGTTAAAAGGATGTGCCCTGACATTATGAAAAGAGCAGTGCTGTTCTGGAAGAACTGTCTTCCAGGCACTGTTCACAATTAAGAGCAAGAAATTATTAAGCACAGGGCATTCTTATTACCCATTTTCATAGAATCGGGGCAATACAAATAAAATACTGTGTTTTCAGAGTGGCTACAGAAGGCTCTAGAATATAGTGTGAATGAAAAATTTTCAGAACCTCAAATTGGCACTTCAAGTGATTAAAGCTGAATTTCAATAAATAAATAAATTTGGTTGGCTAGAGACAAACACATTTGGCTTTGTGTTGTTAGTCATCTGAAATGCCAGGAGTCTCTGGGGAAATGCACTGTTTGGTGAGTTTTCCCTGGTATTTCAAACGATGACATGGCCTCGTTTCTACACAGGCGAGGACAGCAGTGTCTGCCTCCTGCATCCCGCCGTTCAGGCCAGCCTCCTTCAGAATCCTGTGGATGAGCTGGCCCCAGCTGGCCATTTGGCTCCATTTTCTGATTTAATTTCATGCTTATAGTGTTGCCTTGTTTTGTTTTTTCAAAACGTGATTTACATTTTTAAAGAAGCAAAACAAAGACGGTTAAGAGTTGTGGCAATAAGAGTAAGTGAATTTTTTAAAAACAGACACAGCAAGTTTTGCAACTCTGTTTATCCAGTAGTCCGAGCACCTTTTGTTTTTTAGGCTATAACATCTGAGGGCTGGAATTTGAATTAGAGTGCTGTCTCTTGCCATGCAAATGTATATGGTCATAATTATTAATATAATTCACTATTAATTGGACTCTATTTGATGCAGAATCCATAGTTTATTACTGTAGGAAACATGTCAAATCTACACATTTCAGCCAATACAGAAAAAACTTCAAAATGTGTGCAAATAAATAAGGAGTATGTGTAGTAGTAGCAAGATAGATCAGCATCTTTTTTTTTTGTTTAACCACTTGACCAACTTTATAAAGACTGAGTTATTAAAAAGTCTTCACAAGCACTTTTTGATATCTAAAATACTCTTCAGTCATAAATTTGAGATGAAGTTCTGACATCCAGTTGAAATCACAATACTCCTTTAGGGACAAACTTTAAATTTGGTGGCAGTTTTCTTTATCTGTAAAAATGAATATGCTCTAAAAGGATTGATGGTTGCTGTTACTATGATCACTGTTAGCAGTGTAACATCTGCAGTTACAGGCTGTGTAGTTAAGTGACTGGGTTTTTAGGGAGAGGCTCCCTGTTCTTCCTTTTGCCCCCTCTGCTCTTCACTTACCTCGTTTCTGCTGTGTCCTTGTCACAAATGGAAAAACTGAGTAACATGTATAGTGGCCAGAGGAATCTCCTTTCTCCCCTGTAATCTGTTCAGATGTGAAGAAATAATATGACTCTCCTTACCCACAAATTATCATCAATCAGACATACAAAAGGCATACCATCCTTCAGAAGCTTTTAATCTTGACAACCAACGTAATACCTGCATGATACGTGTTTGTGCTACAAGAGGACAGTGGATCCCAGACATTGCAATTTCATGGACTGGTAGCATTTCAAAAGGTTGAAACTTGCCAACTTTTTATGTTGCCAGAAATCAAAAGCCAATCTACCTACTGTCTAATATCACCACCATTTCATGAAAGAAAGGATTTTTTGGCACCAAAAGTAGGTAGGTATCTCTAAGTAAACAAATGAAAAAAATAATAACTTCATGAAAGAATTCACACTGGCTTTTATTTTTCACATTTCTCCATTTCCTGATGGGAACCCTGGCATGCAGGAAGCCCTGGAGCTGAATAACAAAGGATGTGGAGCGACATACACTGTGTTTATGCTCTTTTCTCTGACTTTGGACGAGTCACTTAACCTCTTTCAGCCTCTGCATTCTCGTGAAATAGGAATAATAATACATCCGCCATATGGTTGTCATGGGGATGAAGCACAACAAGGCAGAGAAAGTGCTGAACCTAGCGCCTCGCTCACGTGGATGCACAGTAAATAGTGGCGGTTGCTAGTGCTGTTTTCCATATCTAATCAAAGGCAAGTCTTGAGAGTTCCTTACAGCTGGATATATTTGGGGTAGAATTTGGAAACACAACCTTTAAAAGTTCTTAAGAAATGAGATTGTTCAAGCACATTTGAAGATCTTTACCAAGCAGTTTTTTATGAGATAGGTAGGAGCTACCTCAAAGATGTTGTCATGAAAAATTATGCTGAATAATCTTGTGTGTAGAATTTATTTGCGAATACCAGATCATGAAAAAGGATAATAATTCCTACCTAGAGATGAAAGGTTCTTTAAAAACCTTGGTCTAACCTCTCTGTTTAAAAGATGGGGATATGGAGGCCCACATCAAAATATCTGCCTACAGTCATACAGAGAGAAGCAGGAAAACTGAGGTTAGAAGGTGGGTTTCCTGACATACCTCATGCCGCTGCCCAGGACTGAGGGATGTCCCTCATTGTTGGCAAGAGAAGGGACAGCTGCTGGTGGGAAACAAGGACCCCTGTGTCCTCCCCTGAGGGTCTCTGGTGTAGGACTCTGGGTCTCTTTTCTGCTCTGCTGGGTGCTATTGGGTTGCTGTTCTCTTGTCCTCGAATCCCCTTTGCAGAGCTAATATTCAGCCATGACACCTCAGTACAGCTGATCATTTGTTAAAACTTTGGGTTGGCTGAAAAGCCCATTACGTTTTTCATATAAGATGGGTCTAGTAGAGCTTAGTTGTCTTTAACATCATTTAAAATAATTCTGTTAGGTTGTATTGCAACAGCTGTCAACATACATTTTTAAAGAACTTATCAAAATTGGTGGATTTTTGTGCAGCCATTTTAATATTGAAGATGTAAGAAAACACACAACATTTTTGGCATATTATGCTTTATTACTTCAAGAAAGGTAAAAACACAACTGAAATACACAAAAAAGATTTGTGCGGTCTACTGAGAACAAGCCGTGTGACCAAACATGTCGAAAGTGGTTTGCAAAGTTTCCTAGTACTATTGACATTCAGCCAAATAATTCTTTGCCGGGGAACTGTCTTATGCATTGGAAGATGTTTAGCAGCACCCCTTGCCTCTACCCACCAGAAACCAATAGTAGGAGATAGCTGACGTACTCAAAATGGATATCCAAGTCAATAAAGTTTTTGGTGAATATGAAAAATGTGTCTTTCATGTTACAGAAAAACATAATGGACTTTGGGCCAACCCAGTATTGGCAGACTTCTGTTCCATGCCTCCTGTCTTCCTGGCTGCCCAGTCCCACCTCCTAGGAACCCCCAGCCTCCCCAGGCATCAGCCTGTAAGGGGCGATGCTGGCCCCCAAGGGGCCCCCAGGATGGCTGCCAGCTGGTAACTGAGGGTCTCTGCTCTGAATGCCAGTGGCTGTGACATACCAGTTGTTAAATATGTTTACTATCTCTTCCGCCCTTTTGGCAATCTGTTGGACTAGAACACATCCATTTTTAGGACCTGATAAGGGTCTGGGCCCCAACACATAGTGAGGTGGTGGGAAGCCATCAGATCTCACTCTCGTAATAATTTAAATTATTTTTAAATGATTCTATTGGGTAGTTCAACAGGGGTTCATGTTTTATTCTGTTTTCTACTGTCTTTGGTATCTCTGGTTAACAGGGACAAAGGAATTTTGCAAATTTTAGAGTACACACTAGAGGGCAGTGGCCCCATATCTAGACACCTGACAGTTACCCCGTGCTTTGCATTTCCCTGCCCCCCTTCATCGACGGGAGGGGGAGCAGAGCCTCCTCCACATCATACAGACACCACTTATGTCTGAAGTGTTTTGTGAAAACAGATCAGCTACTCGGCAGCACCCAGCCATTTCTTGTAGTTTCCCTTCTACCTTCTTCAAATGACTTATCTCAGTGTAGCTTTAATAGTAGAGTTAGTTATTATTAACAACTTAATGGCCTTATTCTTTTTTTTTAAGACAAAGCGAAGGAGAGACAGGAAACATGCATTCCAAATTTGGTAAGATTTTTGTGCCTCTCTGTATGTGCTAATCAAGTCCTGAATTAAGAGCAACGAAGAAGAAAGGTCTGTGCAGAGGCTAAACCCATTTGCGTGAGTCTGCGGAGCTGCCTCTTTCCCATGACGGCTGAAGAGAACCGTGTTTCAGCCACTCCCTTTACCTCTCCTGTCTGCTCGTAAGTGGGACAGAGACCTGCAGGCTCTGAGAGAGGCACAGTTGATGTGTCTCATTAAAAGATATTGGGGGTTGGGGGGCAGTTGAGTGGACTGAGAAACAGTGAAGCCACTGGGTGGAATTCTGGGTGGGGCATTGAGAGAGGTTCCAGTGCAGCTGGACAGCTTAATGGAGTTCAAGAAGAAAACAGAGGGACTTTAAGAAGTATGTCAGTGGATTGTCTGAGCCAACCTTTGGTGGAATTTGAGGAACCTAAATAAATAATTTGATTCATTTTAATTACCTTTGGTTGTTGGGTTATTTCTTTGGAAGGGATAACTTATGAGACTAGATTATCTGAGACCCTAGGTTTATAAAAGTTGTATATGGAATGAATTTGCAGGGGTTTGTTTTTGAATTTGTGAGATCTGCAGATGTTGGTTCACCATGTTTACTATTTGGCACAGATGGGAAATAAGATGACCTTCTTCAGTTCACCTCACCAGAGTCCTGGGTGGGAGAAAGGACGCTTGGACCCTCATAACTGCCTGTGCTCTCCAGCACAGAGACGGGAACTCCCTCTGCACTTCTCCTGGTGTTGCCAATATTTACTGAGCATTTGCTATATATTACATATTGTGCTTGGCATAGAAGATCTTGCTTAATCCTCACAACAACCTTATGCCATATATAAGGTTATGATCTCTGTGTACAGATTAGAATCCTCCCTGTGTAGAGGATTAGGCCTGGCTTGTGTCACTCAGTGGATTTAGTGTGGGCCTGTGAGCCAAAGGGTTGTTGGCCAATTTGATTCCCAGTCAGAGCACATGCCTGGGTTGAGGGCCAGGTGCCCAGTAGGGGGTGTGCGAGAAGCAACCACACGTAAATGTCTCTATTCCTCTCTTTCTCCCTCCCTTCCCCTCTTTCTAAAATAAATAAATAAATAAAATCTTTTTTAAAAAGGAGTTTGACGATTAGGGAGATTGGGATGAAAGTGAGGATGTAGCAGGCTGAGCTTTGAACCCAGCTGTGTCTGACTGCAGCTGAAGCTTGTAACCAAGATTTATGTGCCCTCGGAGGAAGAAGCAATGATGCAAGCAATGCCAACACAAAATCATCCCTTCTCCTGACCAAACCTGTGGAGTGCAGTGCTGTCTCACACCCTGAATTAGGTGTGGATTCCTGGTCTTATTCCATCATAGTACAGAAATGATGCCCTGGCCGGGCTGGGGTTAGCCTGAGCCATCTCCCCCTCTCTCTCTCTCTCTCTTTTTCTCTCTCTCTCACTCACACACAGATAGAGACTCACTGGTTGGGTTTTCATTTCTCTCATTTTGTATAAGACATTGTCTCTGGAGAGTAATTAAAACCCTGGTGGATTTATGTTGGGGCCTCCCAACATGATTGTGTAGTTATTTATGCCTAGATGACAGGGAAGATTAGCATTAAATGCTGAGAGAAATGCTCCTGCCACTTTGACGCAGTTAGAGGCATCTATCAAAGATCACTTTGCAACTGAGAAACCTCGATCTAATTGCCAAGAATACTGCAGGCTTTATTCAGCCAGACTAAAAGGCAGGGGGAAAGAGTTAGTACTGAGAGAGGCGGACCCCACCTTAACTTGTCCGTAGGCTCTTCAGCGGCAGAGGAGTAATCTCTTCCCACTCCTGTCTCTCTTGTGTCTTTGTGGTAACTGTCCTCATACCATGGATGAGGGCAAAACATTTCCCTAGAGACAAGCAGGCAGAAGGACTGATGTGTTCCTATTACTATAAGTAATAACTGGCCACGTTTGTTAAGTGTCTCCTGCATGTTGGACTTTGATGGAAGGGCCTTGTCTGTATCATCTCATCTCATCTGTAGGTGGCCAGCCTCCCCTCTCACGCTTGACCCTCTCCTCCCCTCCCCCAACTATCGTTTGGCCAAGTGTTTCTCTGTGGGAGGAGGCCAGGAGACACTGCTTATCTTTAAGAATGGCGCTCACATAAACTCAGGAAGAAGTAAGCATTGCCAGTGACTAAGGCAGAAAAGGATTAGAAGATCTATGAATTATAATGTCAATTATACTACTATTGAGAAAAGGAATCATTTATTAGCTGTTAGCTTTTATTTCTTGTTCACAGACATCAGTCTAATGTTTCATACTAAAATACAGGGTCCAGCAGAAGTAACTTCTGCTTGAGTGTGGTGGGTAGGGTAATAATATGGGTGTAATAATTCGTAGTTTTAATTTGAATGTTTCACCCAAGATGTCCTATGGTGTGCTTGAGTATGATATTGTTATGTTACAGAATTACATGCTTGTGATTTTGTGATAAAGGAGGGGCGTTATTTGTGCCAGACCCTGTGCAATAATCAGTAGTACTAGTAAGGCTATAACACCCCAATGTCAACTGCCTCTTCTTCCTCCAGGGTCAGTTGCCTGTTCGCCGTCTCGATTTCCCCCTGCAGCCAAAATTGGAGCTCAGGAGAAGCTCTGCTCGCAGATGAACTGGTGAGCAATACAGGTTTTCGTGAAAGATGAGGACATGGAGATTTTTACATGCCAATCACCTCCCTCTACACACACATGTACACATGCACACACACACTCACCTCTTTTTAGGCAAAGAGGACCATCAGGGTCCACATTAGACACTTCCAGCCTCTTTGAGACCCTTCCCTGGCCCAGATCTGAGGGTTTTTTCTCTGCATTACACACCCTTGTCCCGGCCCTGGCCTTCCTCATTCTGCTCTATTTCCTTTTCCTTCTAAGGAGCAATGCAGATTCCTGTCCTAACATCATATGCTGTAGTCGAGAAACCATCTTTGTTACTAAATGGGTCCTTAGCAGCCTGTCCTTACTTATGTGGTTCACCCAAGTATTCCTTTCACAGAAATTCTTCCCACAAGAAATTCTAAGGGAAGAAAATTTTCATTTCATTATAGAAACAGGGCTTATTAAGACAGGATTCTGAAAAGAGGGACCGTTTACAGCTTATTGACTGTAAGTAGTCTGATGTCATCCACCGCAATCCAGACATCTGATGTTCAGCAGTACTTGAAGGGATTCATTAGCATGGGGATTTATGGGGACGACTAAACAAATGTTAGAAATGACTAGAGTTGGCAATGACTGAATCCATACTCTCTGGTGAGAACCATAGAAAATTCATTATAAATTTACTGTAGCATCCTATCTGTACATAAATATATGTGGTGCTTCCTATTATGTGCCCTAACTTCCCCATTGTTACGAAACCACATATAACCTTTGACCAGATAGCCCTGGTTCTGGGCTCTTCTGTATGCCCATATTACTCTTGTCTCTAGTGTTGATTCATAGTTAGATGTTAGAAATTCAAACCATACCACATTCAAACACATTTTCTCCATTTGTGACCACTAATGGCTTTAATCTAGACAAAACATCTAATTTACAACCAGAGGTATAAGTGAAACCCTGTTTGTCCATTGCCTCCCTCTCCTGCCCCCCCCCTCAGAGTCATCTCAGGTTACTTTATTATAATGCAACCCAAACCCCCAGCTTTCACCACAGCTTTCCAGAGCAGGGAAAAGTTGGGGGACATTTAGGTCCATCTCTGTTGGGCCTTGTTGGCTAAAAATGTTTTCAGTGAATCCAAAAAGGTAACTGTAGTATCAGAGGGGTAAAACTAGATCAGGGTTGGCTGTGGATGGATGGTTTAAATGCCTGTGAAATTTAACTATAGAGTGGCTCCTTTTATAAGCAAAATGCAAGTTGAGGCTCTTGAAAGTCTGCCTTAGAATGAATTAAACCTTGATCAGCATGGCACCATGCATTGTAATACTTTCCATTAAGTAAATGGCTTTTACTTGTTCGATAAAATATTCAAGATTATCACCGAGATTTAAGTTTCTCTGGGCCCACAGCACTTTGGTTCTGGGCGATTGCCTAAGATAGCAACCAAAGATTTTGCAGGCATGGCTGGTGTACAGGAAGGGGAGAATTTGTACCACAGACTTCTCGAAGGTCATTGGAAATATATTGAGAGCAACTTGGGCAACCGGGGCAACCAGAATTTAATATATTCCCCCAGAAAGGTTTTGTTTTGAAATTGAAAATTCAGTTTGAACGCTCTTATTGTGTGAATTACTACAAGTGTCCATCTCTACAAGCAATGCCTGCACACTATATTACAGAGTGCTGTTGTCAGGGTTTGTGGTGAGAAAAAACCTCTTATTCCTAACCCCCAGAACTTATTTATAAAAATGTTGCCAAATTCTCTATGTAGGGAACAGTTCTCAACTTTCACGTTCCTTTCTGAATGAGCTCAGGAGGCTAAAACTAAGGAAATGGATACTTGTCAAACTGCGGCTCAGATCTGGGCGAGGCGTCAGCTCCCTTTAGATTCTCAGAAAGAAGGAGAGGTCATATAAATTGGCACTAGTGCTTGTCGCCCTATATTTTCTGTGTCTCCCAAATTACGTAAGATAAGCGTTTATGGTTTTTATAATGGAGGAGAAAAACTTTTTAAAAATCTTAGTTGTAATCAGTATGTATTCCATAGAGACAGAAAAATACTAGAAGAATGCTTACCAAAAGGAAGTTGAAAACAGTGTTTATCTTGGAGTAGTAATTGGTTTAACTGATGATTTTAGTTTCTTTCTTTCTTTCTTTCTTTCTTTCTTTCTTTCTTTCTTTCTTTCTTTCTTTCTTTCTTTCTTTCTTTCTTTCTCTTTTTAATTTTAGAGAGAGAGGAAGGGAGGGAGAAAGAGAGGGAAGGAAACATCAATGTGTGGTTGTCTCTCACGTGCCCCTTGCTGGAACCTGGTCCACAACCCAGGCATGTGCCCTGACTGGGAATCAAACCAGTGACCCTTTGGTTCACAGGCCCACACTCAATCCACTGAACCGCACCAGCCAGGGCTCATTTAGTTTCTCCAGTTTTGCTTATTTGCTCTTGAAATTTTCCTGCAATACACATTACCTGCAAAATGAGTGAGAATTTTTCTACAATGACCATTATCTACATATTAAAAATGGTTTATATATATTTTTAAATCATACCTGGGCCCCAAAGTTAATATTTGTACTGTAAATTTGTTCTCGTTCCACGTCAACATTCCAGGTTAGCAAGTGTATAACCCGCTCTGTGTTGAGTTGGGTGCACGGGGTTCAGAGGCTGCCTCAGAGAAGGCTCTGTGGTCCTGCAGAGACCAGCAGATCCCTGTTGCTCTCCCCACTACATTTTTAAAAATTTTAATTGTTGTTCAAGTACAGTTTTCTGCCTTTTACCCTCATCCCCACTCTGTTTCTTCCCCTGCAACACTCCAGACGCCACACCAGGCCTGAGTCGGGAACAGCAGCAACAGTAATAGGAACAGTATCACATATTTGTGCCATTCATCATACTTTTATCTTTCCTGGTCATTCGTATCCGAGCCTCTGAATAACTCAAGAGTAGACAATGGCCTGGCCTCAGCATTCCTTTCCCATACTGCAGCCCCACCGAGGTTTTAAAAATGGAGCAGATCACATTATTCTTCTGCTAAAGACCCATCTAAGGATTCCCAGGGAATATAATTTACGCTCTTAACAAGAGGCCCTGCTTGACATGGCTAAGACCACCTCTGTGACCTCATCCTTCCCACTTTCCTGATGGCCACATCAATAGGCTCTGGCCACACCACCCCCGTATACACTTCAGGACCTTCACGTGGTCCCCTTTTTCATTTGGTCCCTTCTTCCAGATGCTCTTCTTCCTCTTGCAGCTAATGACACCACCTTCTACTCTGGCCTAACTCCCGTTTTATCTGTCTCAGCTTCAATATCTTCTTGCTAAGCCTTTCTTGACTGCTCTCTTTAAATAGGTGTGTTCTTACCTCTCACTCACTTCTTTCTGTAGTAGTTATTCATGGCTACATAACAGATCACTCCAAATCTTAGTGGCTTCAAACAAGTACCATTTCAAGTCTCGTACAGTTTCTGTGGGTCAGTCAGCAACTCAAGAACAGCCAGGCTGGGCTGTCTGACTCGGGGTCTCTCATGGGGTTGGGATCATGACCTCAGCCAGGGCTGCAGTCACCTGAAGGCCTGGCTGGAGCTGGAGAATCTCCTTCCAAAGTGACTCGCTCACAGGCCTGGCAGGGTAGTACTGGATGTTCTCTGTTTCCAATTAATTGTTTATTTGTTTATTATTTGTCACTCCCACTCATTCATCCTCTGTCTTCTGCACCCAGCCCAGTGCCCAACACATAGTTGATGCTCAATAAATATTTATCAAATGACTTGGAAACCCCTACCTTCTCACTCAGCTGATTGTTCAAAACAGAAGATATAAGTAAAGATAAAATGAACACTGCTGATTAATGTTGATTTCATCCAAAAAAACTTTAATTAAATAATTGGATGGGCATAGGAAGTATTGATTTCCTCTTTATTGACTGAAACACTTTGATTTATTTTAGTTGCAAAGCTTGTAATGTATGATTTAAGTTTTCATAATTGGTTACCTTCATTAAAAGGATAAAAGTTTAAGTGAAACTCTTCATAACAGATTTGTCTTTTGTGTCTTTTTGTATGGGATCATTTCCTTTGTTTCAATGTATTCACGAACAGAAGTTAGAATACAGAAATAATCAAAATAAAAATTTACTATTTCCATATTAGATACCCTCAGTAGGTAGGAGTGTTTTTTAAAAGTCAAACTACAATGGTCACATGTTCACTTATAAATTTTCCCTAGTAGATGTAAAGCCTGGGAAGCCACGGATGTACCCTCTGTGTGTCCTTGCACTCAAGTGTGGTCCACAAATCAGCAGCATCGGCTTTATCGGGGATTTTGTTAGAAATACAAATCTTGGGCATCACCCCAAACTAAGTGGATCAAAACCTGTATATTAACAAGTTCTCCATTCACATGCACAGTAAAGTTTGAGAAGCACTGCTCTTTCTACAGAGCCAGGTTTTGCATTTAAGGAAATCGTTTGTACTTCAGAAAAATGGAGCATTTGCTTTTCTGGAGTCAGGATCAGGAATAAAGGCTTCATCTTCTCCTAACTGAGAGGCTTGTAATTGAGGAGATATTTTCAAGTGTTCCAAGTGTTAACCACAAAACATCACCATCCTTTAGTTTCTCAGTGTGGTCACTGCACCTGCCTGGTGCAGTTCCGCTCGCATCCAGAAGGCTGAGCTCTCATTTAGCTTTTACCGCAAATTAGTAAACAGTTTGAAGAACCGGTTGCTTCTAGTTCCCAAACACTAAGGTTTGAAAACTGGGGTCGAAGTTACTGAAATTTGGTGACCCTGACAATAATACTTTTCCCTGTTGCTTTTAGAAAAGCTTTTTTCTATCTGTTTTGTTGTACAAAAAAATGTTGGTTTTTAAACTCAGCTATGGGAAAGACATTTTAGTTTCGTTTCTAAACTTCAAATTAAAAATAGAAATTCTATACTTTCATATTTCAGTAGAAATGGGAATTGCTTATCATTCTTGTTACTGTTTTCTTTATCTTGAGCAGTTTCAGTTGTTCTGAGGGTATTTTGCAAACAGAGCAAAATGACTACTGAAACATGGGTGTAAGATGAAATATGGTTTCACACTTATTTTTTCTTTTTAATAAAGACTGAGCTTTCAAAAACGAGAGTGGTTGAATTTCCTGAAGCCATTTATATCATTGTGTCAACTAAGAAAGGGTAGGATATCATATTAAAAATATTTGAGAAAGTTATCATTAGTGCTCTGTCAACGCCCCTTACAGAGAGGTTAAATGATTGACAACTAACAGACTCCCTTCATATTTATAAATTCTGGTCTAATTTTATTTAATTTAAGGGCAAGATTTCACCTATGTACTAATTTACCCACCATGGTTTTCATTCAACAACGTCCATGTGCCATCACGGGGCCCAGCCTTGGGTTGCAGAAGAGGAGGGTATAATATAGAAATGAACCATGTTTTCTGAAATAATAGTTTGACCAGGGAACTCTGTTAATTATTAAACTAGTTACTGGCTCCTGCAGTTTTTAAGATAGAAGACATATGCTTTCCTAATTCTAAAATAAACATGTATTTGCCCAGAAATATCAATATTTGGGACAAGTAGAGAAAGGACTTGCAGGTTATCAGGTTTCTTGGCTACTTAATACTCTGTTGCTGCCACGGTGACATTTAAATTGTTTTTTGGCTTTTTTCTTCTTGTGATGACTCTAGTGAATTTTCTTAATCTTGTCTCCTGTACAATTTTATCACCACTGGAAAAATCTGTTTCCTGACATGAGTCTTAATTTGCATTTCTTTCTTTTTTCCATTATGTTTCTCACTAAGAATCTGTTGCTATTTCTGCTACTGAAATGTAGTTTTCTGAGACAAACAGCTTGTGTGTATATATGTGTGTGTGTTACTACATAGTAGGTTTGAATTTATACATATAAATGTGAGTTTTTCTGGGAAGACATGCTTCATGCATATAATAATACAGAAATCCAAAATATTGTTTGCATTTCTACAGAAGTTTATATACATCATTAAATATGCCAGTGAGTCAAATTATTGAAGATTAGGAAGCAAAATATTTTGGAATAAGGATGTAGAAAAATACCGTTTAGCTATTCTGCTTGACACATGGAGTTGCTTTTGTAGTATTTTATGGTGATGACCTTGGTACTCTAATGGCCATGCTGTCATTCAGTACTTTTTAGAGCAGTAAGGAGAAGTCCAGAATCAAATTATGTTGAGGGATGGCCACTTTGTGCTACGTTTGCCAAGAAATAGGCAAGGTACTAGGAACTTCCAGTCTGTCTCCTCCAAGAAGTTTTGTAAGAGGGAGGGGCCTGGTGATGCTCACATGACGACATCCTCAGCAGTTTCACCCGGACGCATGGCAAAGGATACTCAGTAGTTCCGGCAGCCAGCACACTTGAAGGCTGTTGAACATCGGAATCTTGTAAGAAGTCAGCCTTATGTTTAATTTGCGTTTGGTGTCAGATTTGTTACATAGGAAATGTAATTGAATCATACACGGATGGAAGCAGAGCTCTAGTTGCTTTCAAGTTGAATTTTGATTTGAAAAGGAAAGATCAGATCCATTCAATTCCCTTTCTCCAACTCACAACACACGCCCAGCCAGTGGCGCGTGCTCTCCCGAAGCCTGGTCGGCGTGCTACCGCGGTAGGGCGGTCATTCCAGGCAGTGCACCCACATTTTCCACACGTAGTCACCAAACAAAACCATGTCACAGGACAGGGACAAAATTCCCATTTCAGTTCCCTTTTGGTTCTTCTGTTTATGTCAAGAAAAGAGCCTCATGTTGGTGCATGGAGGTCTTGAGTACCTCCCTAAACTTTTCAAGCTTTCCTTACAAAGAAAGGCAGGCTGCAGGTTCAAAGCTCCAGGTAGGCAAATGTTTAGCTAGAGTTTATTTTTACAGTTGCTTTCTACTTAAGTCAAATTATAATTATTTTCCATGAATAATAGTATTATAAAATTGTTTATTTTAAGTAAATATTTTAAAGTATAAATCTATGGCTTAGAGAAAAATAGTAAGTAGAATGTAACACAGATGGTACATGGCCTGGCAAAAGCTGTAAAGGTGATACCGGAAGAGCCTTGATAAGCGCAAGCTTGTATAGAAAAAGAACAGGCTTTGGAATCCCATGAGTTAGGCTTCAGATTTACATATGTTTGGGCACTTACTAACTTTGTGCCTTTAAGGAAATTATTTCCTCTCTTGGCTTTTGTCGTACTTACCTCAAAAATGGCAGCAACAGTGATACTATATATGTAAATATATAGTATGGTGCTTTAAAAAATAAATGTAAAGTCAGCCCTCCACATCTGCAGATTCAACCAACCAGGGATGAAAAATATCCTATTCGGAACAAAGTGTTCCAGTATTGCTGATGTGAGCTGTGTCAGGCCGGCACTAGTTGTGTCTATACTCAGCATGTACAGAATATTTTTCTTGCCATTATTTCCTAAACAATATAGCATGACAACTACTTACATAGAATTTACATTGGATTAGGTATTATAATGATCTAGGGGTGATTTAAAATAGAATGGAGGATTGCATAGACTGTACGTAAATACTCTGCCATTGTATATAAGCAACTTGAGCATCTGTGGACTTGGGTATCCCTAGGGTCCTGGAACCAATCCCGTGCAGTTACTGAGGGACAACTGTACTCAAAATGGAACTAAACTCTTTGAAATGTCATCATATAACTTCCTTAACAAATCCATCTCAAGCCATCTCCCTACGGTGTGGCCTCAGTAACTGGAAATTATCTGGCCTCCCTCTTTATAATTGGTTTGCTTCCCCTTTGTTCTTCTTATATGTCATACAAAGCACTGAAGTGTCCCAGTGCGTCTTGTGATATTTAAGATAAAATCTTAAGTCTGTAAATCTGTAAAGGCTAAAATTATATTATGACCATATTCTTCCTTTTGATACTCACAAAGCAGCTCTGGAATTTCTGAGCTGCCTGGACACTGTGAGGTGGCTGACGTACTCATATACCTTTCCCCGCTGGCATCTCCATCAGCCCATCCACAATTGCATTGGTGAAGACTGTGGATACATTTACAATGTACACAGCCATATGCTACCATGCCATTTTTAATTCCATTTCTGGAAGGAAGATTTTATGGAAAACATTTTGCTCAGGGCTGTGGACATACTGAGAAAGGTCCACGCTGCACATTGTGACAGCTCTTTCCCTACCACTGTCACATGTTCTCACCTCCTTATTTGAAGTGCTTCTTTAGCATCTGGCCCTACGCTTCCCTTTTTGCTCTTATCACTCATGAAAACAACTGCTGGCACACCTGTATATATGTGCACGGTGGCACATTGATTTAATAGACATGCTCATTAGAATGTCACATGCTCAGATAAATTTCCTCATGTCCATTTTAAGATAATGCAATAATCTCATTTTCCCAATAAATTCAGAAATGGCAAGGCAAGCCTCATATGGATCCAAGGGTCTGTTAATTCCACATGTGGCCAATTCCCTGAAGGGAGATGTTTGAATACACTTTCTTTAAGTGGGTTAGCTAACAGAAAATGTAATTCATATGCTAACATGTGTCAGGCAGCTGAGTTCCAGGATTCAGTTCATCATTATCTGGGATTGTGGGTTTAATCAAGTTTCTTCACTTAATTTGAATGTATTCGAATGAAACTGAGCATCCTACTTTGAGGGAGACCCTTACCTTTTATTTCTTTTGGATCTTCCCCAGTTTTGTGAAATCTGATGAAGACAGCCAGTGAAGTGAGTCTAATTTGGGTGGTTTATGGAGGAAGAATCAGAGAGGCCTAGTCGAGAGTTTCTTTCATTGAAATAGCTTTGTCTGAGAAGACATTTTCACCACACTGCTGCATCTGTTGCAGTCTTATTTCCATTTTGCTTTGCTTATATTAAAAAGGAATGCTATTAAAACAGAAATTTGGTGATTTTATATATATATATTCAAGTAAGTGCATTGTGCCAAAGGCTGTGTTTTTTGCCAGATTCTGCATGTGTGCCATGGGTTGGAAGCATGGTTCAGTTTACCCTTTTTGCTACAAAGCCCCACATGTAAAGGAGTTTATTTGCTCAGAGTTGGGCATCAGGTATAATAGAATTATGTACTGTGTTTACGTGACCCTGCCTTTTATATCCCTGTAGTTGCTCATTTGTTCATTTTTCAGATGTAAATTAAAAGTGGAGATTGCAGATTAGATGTGCCAGGGCTCATGTAGACTATATGGAATTTAGTTTCTCTCACTCTTCGAACTTACTGGATCATGACAGAAATATAAATGAACTCTAAGAGAACACTCAACTCTTATGAGAATTCATTTCTGACAAGAATAGGTACTTGCCTTTGATAGCAATGAGGCCTATAAATTTATCTTCCTTTCTGTTCTTCTTATTTGTTATTGTTAATTCAGTTAGTATTACTACAAAGGATTATAAGCAATATTCTCAAGTTTCCTTTATGTCTTTCAGTTGGGAATGTGATTAATGTTAAGTAGATTCTCCTACTTATTAGAAGATGCATCTCTTGAGAGTGTACTTTGTGTCCAGGACAGTCTGGGCACTCTACAGTGAGAAATAATCTAATCACCCGAATCTGCTGTTATCTTTTAAAAGGTTATATGAAGAACATTTGACCTCTCTGAATGCTATTAAGATTATTTACGTAACATAATTCAAACTTGACTTTTGTAAACCAACTTTGTGACACAGAACTTAGTATTAAGGTGAACTACTTAACATCAATGCCATTTATTATTTATGTCCTATAAAATATCAATTTCATAAGGTTCAACCTAATACCTATAAGTTGTTGAACACCCACTAGATAAATAACTGTATTTAGCATATGAAGAATATGCTTAATACTCTTAAGCATCTCTTAATACTCTCAGCACATCTTAAGATTAGTTTTTATTTCCCATGTGATACATTTCCTTCTGTATCATTGGTGCCAGTAATGGAAGGTGCTTCAAAGATAATTTCAAATAAAAAGGATTAAACATGATCAATGTGAACAAAGTGTGCAAAAACAATATTTTGGGAATGAGAGAAAAATCAGAGTGGTTTTTGTTAGTTTGGACAGTGGTCTGTGTGGGCTTCCTCATGTGCCATGACGTGACGATGACAGGCTCTCAAGGGCCACCAAGAGGCTGATGGTGGTTTTAAGCCGTTGTGTCCCTGATAAGTGGGACAGTAAGCCAAAATTCTGGAGCCTGGTTGGTTCTGGAATATGAAATTCTAAAACAATCAATGAGATACAAGCAGGAAAGAAGGAAAGGAAAAAGGAAGGGAAGGGAAGGGAAGGGAAGAAAAAAAAGATAGGCACCATCAAGGGTGTGGAACGTTAGATGGGTTTCCTGTTTAGAGAATGGTAAAGGTGTTGGGGATGCTGATTCAAACACTGTTAGGAAATTCTGTAAGAGTGTGATGACAGTTTAATTGAACCATGTCCTTGGGTATCCTTAATAAAGACATTTATTCCTTGATTCTGTCTTCATTTAAGAAATAAGACCTCTTGCCCTGGCTGGTGTGGCTGAATGGATTGAGTGCCAGCCTGTGAACCAAGATGGCTGGTTCAATTCCCAGTCAGGGCTCATGCCTGTGTTGCAGACCAGGTCCCTAGGTGAGAGCCAGCAAGAGGCAACTGATCAATGTTTCTTTTCCTCTCTTTCTTCCTCCCTTCCCCTCTCTATAATTATATAAATAAAATCTTTTAAAGGAAAGAAAGAAAGAAAGAAAGAAAGAAAGAAAGAAAGAAAGAAAGAAAGGGAAGGAAAGAAGGAAGGAAGGAAGGAAGGAAGGAAGGAAGGAAGGAAGGAAGGAAGGAAGGAAGGAAGGAAGGAAGGAAAGAAAGACCTCTCCCTACTTCGGTACCTCTTTTGGTTAGCATGTCGTCCCAATAGGCCAAGGTTGCAGGTTCTATCTCTGATCAGGGCACATACAAGAATCAAACAATGAATATATAAATAACAACAAGTGGATGTTTTTCTCTCTCTCTATTTCTTTCCCCCCGCCCCCCTCGCTTCCCCATCCTCCCTTCTTTCTTCTCTGTCTAAAATAATTGTAAAAACAATAGGAATAAGACCTCTTTTCTCCAGGGGTACTTGACAGTTGGGACTAGCCATAGGAATGGAAGAAGGTTCTGAAGTCCCGATTATTCCAAGTATTAGTCCTATGGCTGTACACTGTGGAAACATCTGGGAATTTCTAGGGATAACAATGGGTAGCCTCAGTGCCCAGTGGACAGGGAGTGGGCACTCTGTGGTTTGGGGCAGGTGTAATTTACCAACTTGACCAGAATTATTCTTATTTTCCAATATGGACACAGACATACCAGCCCTGCTTTTCCCTTTGCCGAATTGAGTGGGACAGTATACAGCTTAGCCTTTAAGGGGGCCATCGAGGCCAGAAATGCTGAAGTACTTCAAAGAAGAGAAAGATCAGTATTAGGATAAGATTTAAAGAGTTGTTAAGATTTAGATAGGTAAATGGGGCTGAGAGAGGGAAAGGAAGAAGAGGAAATGACATCAATGTGGAGATACACTTGGCAATTGTAAGAATAGCAAGACCACCTTGGTGAAAGAAAGATTTTCCATTCAAGTAGTGAGAGATAAACTGGGGAGGAAAAGGCCATCTATGAAAAACCTACAGCTAACAGTATTCTTAACAGTGAAAAAAGAGTGTTTCCCTGACTAAGGTCAAGAATAAGACAGAGATGTCTGCTCATTCTATTTCTATTCAACATTATTGTAGAGATGCTAGCCAGGGCAACTAGGTAAGAAAAATAAATAAAAGGTGTTGAGCTTCAAATGGAAAAAGCAAAACTATCTCTATTTGCAGATGACATTATTTTATATATAAGAAGTACTAAGAAATCTACAAAAAATATTACAACTAACAAGTGAGTTCAACAAGATTTCAGGACACAAGATTAACACATAAAAACCAGTTGCAGTTCTATACATTATCAATGAACAATCTGAGAATGAAATTTTTAAAAAAGAATTTAATTTATAATACATTTTTAAAAGAACAACATACTTAGGAATAAACTTAACAAAAAAAATATAATATTTGTACCCTGAAAAGTATAACACATCACTGAAACAAAGAAGATCTAAATAAATTGGGAAGACATCCCATGTTTATGGATTGGAAGATTTAATATTATTAAGATGTTAATATTCCCCAAGTTGATCTATATACTCTATTCATCCCTATTAAATCATAGCTGGCTTATTTACATATTGACAGACTGATCCTAAAATTCATATTGAAGTACAAGAGACCCAAAATAACCAAAGCAATATAGAAAAAGAACAAAGGTTGGAGGACTCATACTTCCTGATTTCAAAACTTACTACAAAACAACAATAATCAAGACTGTGGAATACTGGCAAAGGGATAGGCATATAGATCAATGAAACAATTGAGAGTCCAGAAATAAACCTGTACTTATGGTCAATTAATTTTTGACAAAGATGCCGAGATGATTCAATGAGGGAAAGAATAATCTTCTCAATAAATTGTGCTGGGATAACTATCCACATACAAAAAAAATAAAGTTGGATCCTTACATCACACTATCTTAAAAATTTAACTTTGAAATGTATCATAAACCCAATGTTAGAGCTAAAACCATGAAGTTATTAAAAGAAGTATAGAAATAAATCTTTATGACCTTGTATTAGGCAATAGTTTCTTAGATATAACACCAAAAACATAAACAACAAAAGAAAAAAGTAGATAAATTGGACTTCATCAAAACTAAAAACTATGGTGCTTCAAAGGGCACTATTAAGAAAGTGAAAAAGCAATTCACAGAATAAAAGAAGATATTTGCAAATGTATATGCAATAAGGGTCTAGTCTCCAGTTTGTATAAAGAGGTCTTAAAACTTAAAAATAAAGAGGCAACCCAATTTTTAAATGGGCAAAGGATTTGAGTAGATGCTTCTCCAGAGAAGATATACCGATAGCTGATAAGTACATGAAAAGACGCTCAAGCCCATCAATTGTTAGGGTAATGCAGATCTAAACCACAATGAGATACAACTTCACACCCACTAGGACGTCTGTATACAGCCTCTCCCCATCAGAAAGTAGAGCATTCCTATGAAACCTTTTATAAACCAAGACGGCATAAAGCAAAGAAGCAATTACCTTAGGACACTGTTTACTATAGATGCACAAAATAAATTGAGATAAAGAACAGATGCTCACAGACACAGTTCAAAGCCATGGTGGCTTGATGCTGAAATGCTGAGTGTAGTTCCCAGGGAAGGAGCTTGGCGGTGCCACCCTTAATGTTTAAGATATGAGCTGCCAGTATAACTGCCTACTGCAAAACAAACGCTGAATGCTATTTTTTGCTTTGAAAAAAGAATGAAAATCTTCTTCGGATTTCTTTTAGTTAGCAAAAATAGATACTAATGTAGGTCTTATGTAAAAGTGAAATGGTGGAGAGTGAACTTTAGAAAAGTGGGATACCTGTGATGAAAAAGACAATATGGCCCTGGCTGGTATGGCTGAGGGGATTGAATGCCAGCCTGTGAACCAAAGGGTCACTGGTTCGATTCCCAGTCAGAGCACATGCCTGGGGTGTAAGCCAGGTCTCCAGTGTGGGGCACACGAAAGGCAGCCACATATTGGTGTTTCTCTTCTCTTTCTCCCTCCCTTCCCCTCTAAAATAAATAAATAAAATATGTAAGAAAAAACAATATGTGTAGATGAGGCTGTGGAGAAATTGAACCCCTCAAACATTGCTGGTGGAAATATGAAATGATGCAACCATTTTTGGTAAACAATTTGATATTTCCTCAAAATGTTAAACACAGAATTACCCTATTACCAAGCAATTCCATTCCTAAACATATACACAAGAGAATTGAAAACATGTATACAAAACTTGCTCACGAATGTTCACAGCAACATTATCCATAATAGTCAAAGAAGTGGAAACAACACAAATACCCATTAAATGATGAGTGGATAAACAAGATGTGGCAAAACCATAGAGTGGAGTATTATTTAGCAACAAAAAGGAATGAAGTCCTGAAACAGCTGCAGCATGGAAGAACCTCGAAAGCATGCTAAGTGAAAGAAGCCAAAAACAAAGTGCCACCTATTGTTTCATTCCTTTTATGTGATGTGTGCAGAATAACTAAGTCAATACAGACACTAAGCAGATTTGTGGTTGGGATGAATCTGGAGTAACTGCTAATGAATATAGGTTTCTTTTGGGGGTGATGAAAGTGTTCTAAATGAGATCACGATGATGATTGCTTAAGTCTGTGAATATAATACACTTGATCTGAGCCAAAAGGCTGAGAAGCGATGTGACCATAGTGAAACACCACTGAGTTATACACATTAAAAGGTTAATTTTAATGTATGTGAATTATACCCCAGTAAAACTTATAAAAATGTTTTTTAAAGGCTTACTTATACAATGTCATGATTTTGGAGAAGAGAGCTGGGCTGGAATATGCAGAATGATTTGGAGTTGAGCCAGCTCATGAAGTCTTAGTTACCAAATATAAGGAGATAAGACCTGGAAGATGCTGCTCGCAATAAAGTGCAGAGTAAGGAGAGAAGGAAGGACTAATGACTGGAAAAGGAGAGGGAGAAAGGGACTGAAAATGACTCCAAAATTATTAGACTGGAAACTATGATTCCTTTTACAGAAATTTGCAAGCTGAAATTAAAGCTGATTTTTGATGGCAAGCTCAGTTTTAGACATGGTTTATGGTGATGGCAAGACTTAATGAAAGTGTCTGGTGGTCACATGAAAAAACATTAATGGGTTTAATGTTAAACACAAATAAGGGTCATGACTAGAGTTGCCAATTAAAGAGCATTTGCTTAGGAAGAAAAGTTTAACCTCAAGTGGAAATTGTGCAAAACAAGTAAGAATGGCTGGAAGAGGGAAGTTGACTTATCAATATAGTCAAAGAGCCTGTAGGAAAATGCTACCATTTTAGCCCGTGCACTGGCACTTTGTGGGCAGTCTAGGACGAGGGCCTCCCCCAGCCCATGCCTCAGATCGTCTGTCTTCTCCCGTGAGCTCGGTACAATGCCAGGTGAACCTCCTCCTTTGTTATAAGGTCTGTGAGCCATTATGGTATATTAATTATTTCTGTTCCCCTTTTGGTCAGCTGCTGCAACATTTTTTAACTAAAGACAGTAATAGAATGATGCTGTTTTAACCTCCCAAAGAGGTCTGGAAATAACAGTGGCAGGCATTTGGAATTTATTTAATTTTTAAAAAAATATATTTTATTTATTTATTTTTTGAGAGAAGGGAAGGGAAGGAGAGGGGGAGAGAAATATCAATGTGTGGTTGCCTCTTGTTCGTCCCCTGCAGGGAACTGGCCTGCAACCCAGGCATGTGCCCTGACTGGGAATTGAACCGCGATACTCTGGTTCACAGGCCCGCGCTCAATCCACTGAGCTATGCCAGCCAGGGCTGGAATTTATTTAATTAAAACATGTTTTTCATACTTCACTACATCTATTTTCATGCATCTATTTAATGTATATTTTTTCACTTTCCTCTCTAGGAGATTGACCATAAGCAAGTACTCCTTGGGAGGATTTCAAACTGTTTTTTAAACTCTTTTGGATTTCCAACTCCTTCATCTCCACTGATTATTTTTCATTTCCATAGATAATTTTATATAGTTTAAAGAAAGTTGCAGAACAAATTTGTAAATATTTTTGAAAGATATTCTGAATATTTAAGACAAGATAACGCAGATTCTAAGTTTTGGGTTCCAGAATATCATATCAAACCACAAAGAGGTTTTGAAGCATCATGTGATGCATTCATAAGTTAATGAATCTCAACTAGGAATTCCCCACTGATAATGTCAGGGGTGTTGATGCCAGTGATTTTAGGTTATTAGAATGACTCGCCTGGATGTGAGGCAGTTCATGAATGTGATGAATGAGACAGACAGACACCACAGGGGTGCTTTCTTAATGTTTGAGTTATATTTGCAGTTGGAGAAGTTTGGATTTTTGTTTGTTCTATGTGTGAGATTTAATCTGGAAATCGTTTTCAAGTATTTTTTCTTAGCAAATTTTAAACACAGACTAACCAACTGTCTATTGCATTCCAACTATTTTACAGCATTAAGTTATTAAATCTAAAAGCAATATAGCCAGTTTCATAAACAATAACTTAAAGACCCAGCATGATGAAACAGACTTCAGTCATCAGTTTCGGGAGGGATCCACTATGCTTGGAGTCTCTAGTCCAAGCCAAGGGACTCCAAGATAAGTTGAGTGAAGGGACACAGTAGCAGGACTAAAGCTCAGCAGTAGAAGTTAGGACCTTGGTTCAAGAACTCATCAGATAGTTCAGTAGTAGTGAGGTTTGGGGCAATTTGCTTCTCAAAAGTAATCTCCATGTTCTCTCTTGATTTTTTTCACTTGCTAGTTACTATTTGATCTACACTAATGTAGCTTCTTCATCTCTATCACTTAATGAAATTGCTCCTCTCAAGGTCCTCTCCAAGGACACATCTTTGTTGTTAACCTTTTTGAACTCAGCAGCATTCCTCATACACCACTCTCCTTGAAACACTTTCTTGGCATCTGTGATTTCACATCTTCAGTTTTTCTTTCTTTCTTTCTTGGTGGATGCTTTTTCCTGGTCTCACTGGCTGATTCTCCTTCTCTACCAACCTGGAAATATTCAAGCATTTCAGTGATAAGTCCAGGGACTGCATCTTTTTGCTCCGTCTCTCCCTAGGTGACCTCATGTGTCCCGTGGCTTTCAACATCAACTATAAGCTATATGCAGATGACTTCCAAATCCATGTCTGTTCTGACTCTCTCCTGAACCCAAAACTCATTTATCCAACTGCTATTGACATCCTCTTGTGTCAAATAGGAATCTCCAATCTAATGTGTCCAAAATTCTTCCAAACCCAGTCCTTCCCCACACCCAGTTAGTTGTTCAACCCCCAAACTGGTAGTTATTCTGATTCTTCTCTTTGTCTCATTACCTGCATGCAGTCATTCACCATGTCCTGGTTACTTGTATCTAAAAAATATATTTCAAGTTCTTCCATCTCATCACTAGTTTATCTCACTGAGTTTCAAGCCATTGGCATCCTCTCACCGGGTCACTGCAATAGAGCCTCTCACAGCTTTCCCTGCTCTACTGGTGTGGCGCCACGACCCATTCTGTACATACAGGCAACATTATCCTTTTTGTGGATTTTTTATTATGAAGATTTTTAAATATGTACAAATGGACAGAGAGAGTAGCATAAATTCCCATATACCCGTCACCCAACTTTAATAGTTATCAATTCATTGAAAACCACACCTATGTCCTTATGCCTCTAATATTTTGACACAAATCCCGTACATCATATCATTTCACTCCTAAATATTTCAATTTATATCTTTAAAAGAGAGACTCTTTTACAGTATAACCATGACCATTAACATATCTTAAAAATTAATAATAAATTTTAATATCAAACATCCAAAAAGTATATTTCTAAATGCCTTATAAATATTATAATTTTCTACAGTGAAGTTGTTTGAACCAAGTCCCTGATAGAACCATGTATTGCAATTGCTTGATATGTCTATAGGATTCCCCCTTCATTAATATCTAACTCATTCACTTCCTTTTATTTTTCCCCTCCTTGCAGTTTATTTGTTGAAGAAATCAGAATGCTTATCCTATAAAGTGATAGTCTGGATTTTGCTGATTGCATTTATGTAATGTTACATGTTCTTTCATGTTAACTGCTAAGGTGGCTTCACAGGTGGTATTGTATTGTTCTATCAGAAGTCATGTGTTTGGTTGTTTGTCTTTTTGTGATATTAGTATCCATTATGTTTATAGCTGAATTCATTAATTCATTAGAGATTGCATAATAAGGATATTCTAATTCTATCAGTCCATCAGTTCATCTTCATTTATTCACAGAATACTTCTATAAAGAAGGACCTTTCTTGTCTACATTTTTAGTTAACTAGTGGTACAATTTGTATAGGAATAGATTTACCTTTTTTAAAAAAAATTATTGATTTTATAAAGAGAGAAGAAGAGGGAAAGAGAGGAAAAGAGAGAAAAGGGGAGAGAGAGAGGAGGAGAGTGAGAGGGGTTGATTTGTTGTTCCACTTATTTACGCATGTGTAGGTTGATTCTTGCATGTGCCCTGACCGTGAATCGAATGGCTTGTGGGAATGACACTCTAACCAACTGAGCTACTTGGCCAGGGCTAGATTCACCGTTTAAAAACGTAAATTGGATTGTGTCTCTACCCAGCTTAAAGTCTTCCTGTGACATCTTCATGCACACAGAATAAAATCTATGGCCTACACACACCTGCACTGTCTGGCTCCTCCATCATTTTTTTCATCATGTTCCACCATATTGTCTACCTTTTCATTTAAATTTAAACTAAATATAAAACTTGAAGTATACTGACATTTATTGGAAAGGTATGGCCCTTTTCTGCCCCGAGATTTTTGCCCTCGCTCTTCTTTGTGCCCGGCCATCATCCCCCACTTTCTGCCCAGTAGGCTTCTTCTTGACCTTCGTGCTAAAAGGTTATCTCCTCCTCATCAAGGCCTTCCTTGATTGCTTCATTTAAGAAGCCTTCTCTCCCTCATCATAGCTTCTTTTGAATTCTTTTATAGCACCCATCACAAGCTATAATTATCTTTTTTATTTATCGATCATTCCTCACCAAGCACACTAGCTCTGTGAGAGTGAGGATTTTTTCCTATTCCATACACCACTGAATCATAAGGCACAACACAATAACTGCACACAGTAGTTATTTTTTTCCTTTTTTGAATGAATGCCACAAACTTGCTGACCCTACTTCTATAAATCGGATGGTGGATGAGCTAGGTGATTGTGGGATTTCTTCCAGGTTTTAATGCTGTTCTCTGAGGACATAAAGACCAAGACAAAGATCACCTAGTGCAGTGCTTTCTGAATTGTTTATGGGGTAGCACCTGGAGCCATCAACCTCTGTGGTAGGGCAGGCCACCAAGGCTTCCTGTAGGCTCCCAGACTGGGACTGGGTCTGCCTAGGCCGGAGAGAAGAGCCGGCCTGGTGAGTGAGCAGAGCGGGGCCACAGGAGTTGAGAAAGGGAAAGCACTTCCAGACTCATGAGGGTGGGAGACGGAGGTGGGCTTGTAGATTTAGGGCAGGAAATCCTTTTGAGGGTATGCTTTGAGCCTCTCTGACTTTTACAAGCCTCAAGGACTTCCAGGACTAGAACTTCCTGCTGTCTCTGCATATTGAAATCCTCCTTTCCCCTGAAAAGTCATTTTCTTTTTCAGGAAACCCCACCAATTCAGTGTTATTTCAAAGCATTCTCTTTCTACAATGCAAATCCTTTGGGCTCCGTTGAGAAGGTTATGAGTATTTTTCACCTCCGTGTGAATTAGCCTAACCAGACTGCTTTCTTCCTAAAATCTGAGGCATCAATGTTGTGTTTAGTTTAAGAGAGTCAGGGCGGAAGAAGGTTGGAAGGTTGGGTCCTCGTTGGGCTGGAGGAGCACAGGCCTGACTCAGCACAGTGGACCGCTGGGCAGGCCGGGGAGGCTTGGACACCCAGGAGCAGAGACAAAGGGCTTAGGTCTGCCAGTCCCAAAGTTTCAGTCAATTTCCTTAATACTGGAGGGTCAAGACATTTACCCACAATTGCTTCAACTAATCTGATGTTTATCACCAATAGAGGTTACAGATGAGATCCAGAGTAGCATACCTGTTGTGTAGAAATCACTGAGGTCAGCAGCCGTACACAGAGGGACCAGACGGCCCCCGATGAGCAGAAAGGCAGTGCCAGCGTGCTGCAGCGTGCGGTTGGCGCGCAGACCCACCCACTCATCCAAACAGCAACTTCTGCTTTCCCAGGACTACTGCAGCTGCCTCCTCTTCCCCCAGAGACCAGAGGAGAAGAGACTAGCCTCTGGGGAAGATAAGGCCCAGGAAGGAGGGGAAGCCAGGCCACAGGATAGTCGGGGCAGAAAGCGGTTTTCCTCCTCTCAGACTTGCTCCCTGATCTAGATAAATTCCCCTGCCACCTCCTGCCCGTATTTGTGGATAGGAGCCTACTCTCCGCTGAAGTAGAACTTGGAGAAGCTGTTCTCAGTGGATTGTGTTGAGGCAGCCACATTATAAAAGGATCTGTAGGCATGCACAGTTACACATTTAGTAAACTATGGCGAGCGCTAATCTTGAGACTTTTTTTATTAGATTGGAAATGCACTTGGGACTTTATTCCCCTTTAGTGTGTTCAAATGACATGCTGAAGGGCTCCTTGCATTTCTAATGTACTTAGAATATTGACTCAGTTGCATTCTTGTGTAAAACAGTATCTTAGCTTTCTTTTTAAAAGATTTTATTTATTTATTTTCAGAGAGAAGGGAAAGGAGGAAGAAAAAGAGGGAGAGAAACATCAATCTGTGGTTACCTCTCATGTGGCCCCTACTGGGGACCTGGCTCACAGCCCAGGCATGTGACTTGACTGAGAATTGAACTGGTGACCCTTTGGTTCGCAGGCAGGTACTAAATCCACTGAGCCACATGAGCCAGGTGCTCAGCTACCAACCTATGCTTGAACAGTTTCAGGAGTGGGGATCACAACCATTCTATTCTCCCTTATGGACAATTTGTGGTCTTCCTTTCCTTAAGTTAACATTTGATTTTAAGTTATAATTAGCTTTTATTACCCCTCCACAATCACACAGAGAACATCAGATAACTATATTTTTTTAATTTTACTTATTTATTTATTTACTTATTTATTTATTTAGAGGGGGTAGGTAGGGAAAAAGAGAGGGAGAGAAGCATCAATCAGCTGCCTCTTGCATGCCCCCAACCAGGGACCAGGCCTGCAACCTGGGCATGTGCCCTGACTGAGAACTGAACCAAGGACCTTTTGCTTTGCGGATGGCACCCAACCAACTAAGTCTTACCAGGGCTACATAACTCTTTAAATAAGTGCTATTAATTATTGTGTATCTGTGAGGTCTTCACTTTACTAGTCTATAAATTCTGCAGCTCTCCCAACTATTCCTGGTCTCCTAGGAAGGAGGATTAGAATCCTCCTCTTCCTCTCTAAGCCTACTCCAGAATTAATCTCCTGGGTTTAGTCCTTGGCTGTTTCCTTCCTTCCCTTTTCAGGAGCTTTGTTCCATATGCCTTTTCTCTCCATCTCCAGACTACAGTTGGGCCTGTTCTACCCTCTACTCAACATTGCTTTCCTACTCTAAGAAACTATACCATCTCCTGATTTCCTATCATCATCAAACCTATGGAAAGCATAGTGCACAGTTACCACCCAGAAGCAATCTGGTTCTGTCTCCTCAGCTTTGTAGAAAGTTACCTTTGACGGACATTTATCTTCAGGCCCCTCCTCCTTCCCAGGCACACTCTGTGGCAGATAATATTAATACTGCCCCTTTCATCTTGGTAACGTCTCCCTTGGGCTCCCAGACTCAGAGTTCTCCTGGTTATCTCTCTATTTCACTCAGTGGCTGTTCCCACCATTTCTTCTTTTATTCTTTTGCCTCCATGAAAAAGACCTTCCTTAAGACAGTCCTCAGACTTCTTCTCTTTTCTCTGTCCTCTTTTCCTTGGCATCCATACTTCATTTCACGGTTTCACTTATTATTCTGATAGGGGTAACCCCCAACCTCCGTCTCCATCCCAACCCTGACTTATCTCCACAGCTCCATCTTAAGCTTCCTGCTAACAGCCCCACTTGAATATCCAGATGCCACCTCCAACTTGTCATATCCTGAACATAGTTTCCTTCCTAACCGATTTCTCTTCTGGAGTCCCTCCTCCCTTTTTGAGGACACTGCCCCAGATCCCATTCAGACAAGTTGTAGATCTGCAAGTCATTTTTTAAGTTCTTCTCTTTCTACCAGTTTCTGTCTACTCTCTTTTTGTAGAGTCTCACACCTGTTCCCTCCTGTCCATTTCCATTGCACCAACTTAAGTCAGGCCCTTGTCGCCTCTTGCTGGATGGTTGGCATAGTCTGCTGGGCATGTCTGTCCATTTCCCACTTTCACTTTACCACACTGACTGCTGCCAGACTGTAGTGGGATTGCTTCTTATGTGGGGGGTTAAGTATTAAAGTCATTGTTGAAATCCCATATAGTTAACATCACTCTTTAAAATGCATTATATTGGCCATAAAGTAGAATCTACAGGCATATTTCTTCTTAATAAGTTTAACACTGCCAATTTTTCCTCCACTTTTGGAACAGATCACTTTTCTTTTGGGTGAATACCAGATTCAGCCATTTGCTTGGTTTTAGGGGCCATCTACTATGAAAAATGTTTATTTAAACATCTCAAATACTTTCTTTAAAAATATGTTTTTAAAAATACTCAGCACTAGTTGATTTGAATTCTTGCTCATTACTCATGGATATCATACAAATCCACGGTAATGTCCAAAAGCACAGCTCCAATCTTGCTATTTCTGTGCTCAAAAACATTTCGTGGCTCTCCATTGCCTATCACACATCCCATTTCTTTAGCTTGGTGCTCAGAACTGTCCATGATCCGGCTTCCACTCACCCATCTAATCCAGGTTCCATTCCAGAATGGACTGTCCCCACACCTGCTTTGCTCATTCCAGTCTCCGCCACACTTTCTCTCACTGTGGTCCCACTGCCTGGCACACCTTGTCCTTCCTCCCCATTTCTGCTGGCTTCAGCCACTCTTCAAAGATTATCTCACATGCTGCCTCCCCTGATTCCTTTTGCAGGTCTTCTTCTCCAACCCAACCCAGCCCAGCCCAAATCCTATTTCCTCTTTCAGACTGCAGTCAATCTTCATTTGTACTGCTTTTACACTAGTGTCATTTTCTACCTAGAGTTTTCTTTTTTATTTATGTTTTATGAGACTATAAACACCATATTGGCAAGGTTAGTGCTTGGGTCTTCTTTATATTTTTATAGTCTTTGCCATATCCATCTTCACACAGTTCTCAATAGGTTTCAATGAAAAAATAACTAAAATAATGGGGCTTCTGATCCCCTCCCCATGCAGAAGAGTTCCTCCCAGTATGCCCTAGTCAGGCGGTGCCCCAGAAGGTAGGACCAGGGCTCCAGAAAAAGCAGCAAACTCTTCTTCATCCCAGTGGTGCCTCCCTCAGGCAATGAATGAACCCAACAGGAAGGCAGATGGGCAAGAAGATATGTGCAAATGTCAAACTCTTTGCTCCTTCTTAAGGAGCAAAATAAACATCCTATTTGATTTAAAAAAAAAAAAAAGACTTTGGAAATTTACACTACAATGGCTTTTTCATAGAAGGCTTCAGGAAATTCCAAGGTCTGTCACTGGGGGTGGAGACTTTGTTCTCATTGTGTAGAAAGAGACTGATGAGGCCTCGAAAGCAGTCCCACAGAGCTACTGTTTTAAAGGATCAGACATCCTTGAGATGCATGTTTCAGTGCATCTCAAGTTCAGTGGGACTTTAACCTTTATGGAGAGAAAAATCCCTCCCTGATATGGTTTTAACTCAAGGCTAAAGGGAAGCTCTGATTCCAGAAGTCCACTGGATATAACAGCCTCTTAATTTTTTTCTGATCCATACTGCAAGCCCCGGAGATACAAATCTAGCTCTGCTCAGATAAGCAGTAAGATTTTAAAGGACAGTCTGGGGGTTGAAGAGGATAGATAATGTAACATTTTTAAGGATTGTCTGGGGGGTTGAGGAGGATAGGATATTTGAGCTTGTCATATCTTTCAACGGATAGGGCACCTTAATCTTTATTATAGACATGCAGAAAATGTAATCTGCCCCCAGCGACAGACAGGGAGTTTGACAGTGAATTTACACCCTCAGTGCAGACTTTAGACTGATCAGGGAAAATAACCGCCCTACACTCTTGTAAAATCTTAATGTACCATGAGAAGTGCACGGCGTTGCCTGATGTATGGTGTTCAGATCTGTCCTGATGTTGTTGAATCGTGGAAAGTGGTTTTGGTTTTAATTTTTATGCACAATTATTCAGGTGGCTTTTCCTCTTTCTCCTCTCCCTCCCGGACCTGGATCCTGTAATCACTAACGTGGAGAGATCTCGGCACACTGTCTCCTCCGCTCTGCCTCCTACGGCTTCCCTCCACCCCCGTTTTCTCTTTCTGGCCCCGCCTCCTCCGCGCACTCCGTAGCCAGCAGCTAGACAGCTGTGTTCAATCAGAAACCACTTACAACTCCAGACGATTCAAAAGGGAAACTTCGGCGTGAAGTGCAGCCGCGCTCGGGCTCTCTCTAGCTTTCTTTCCTTCCCAGGAACCCGAGGAGAGCTCTCCCTCGCTCGGGTGTCCTCGGGAGCTTGACGAAACCCTCTAGGGCGTGGGATCCTGCTGGGAGGCGCCCTCCAACCTGGTCGTGGCGGTTGGCTAGGATCCGAAGGAGTGGTGAGGCGGCGCGGAGGGTGGCACTGCTCCGGGACCCAGCGGTGGGCGCGCGCGGGCGGTTCCCCGTGCCGGCTCGGACGCTGCAGCAGCTGCGAGGGCGCCGCGCCACCCAACCTCCTGCAGCAATGGCTTGCCGGTGAAACGCGAGCTGGCTCTGTTCGTTTTAGGAGTACTAGCATCTCCGTTTGGGCTTCGCCACCGTCCTGGGTGAACATGGCTGTGTAGATTACAATGTGCCAGAAGCGACCAAGCGGTGCATATCGAGCCTGTTAAGCGTAACTCATAAGCTCCGAGACCTGGAGGAGGAGGAGCTCAGCTCTGAAAAGTGCAATCATGAATTCTGGAGTTGCCATGAAATACGGAAACGACTCCTCCGCCGAGCTGAGTGAGGTAAGAAACAGCTGAGGTTGGGAGCTCCGGTTTCGTAAGCATTTGCTTTTCGACAAACCCCCCTAGCCCTACACCCCACCAGCCTCGCACTCCCATTCTGGAGGCAGCGCAATTAAAGATTAATAGATTTTCTGGATCTTGTTCTAACTTGTAGTGTTAGTCAGGAAATGACCTGAACTGGCTTGATAATTTCAGTTTGAAACAAGTGGCTTAAAAAAGAAACAAGCTCTCTCACCACGCCACCAAGGCGTTTTACTCTCCGCGGTCTGGGTCCCCTGTCCCTTCCCACCTATTTCCCCTAATTTATGTACAACATTCCTTTTCTTATTCGCAAAATATATGGGGATCCCAGCTGAGTTTAAGCCGATGGTAACTAATTTGGCGGGCCTGGGGAGCTCATTGGATTATTAAATCTACCACTTGGCTCCCACGTGTGATGCGTTTGGTTAAATTCAGTCAAGGTGGTCTCTCCGCTGCGGGGATGAATAACTCGCGCTGGGGAGGGGCGTGGGGAGGAAGCACAGCAAAGCCCTTAGAACTTTATTTCCTGCCTGGGACTGAGCTCCTGAGGCTTTGAGGCAAGCGCATTTGCAATTCCTTGCTCTCTGTAGCATATTCACTTGAGTGTTTGAGACCTTTGAAATTAAAGGCTACTTCAAACGGTATGCAAATATATGAACAGTAAGATGCTCAAGGCCACCTTTTTGATGACTTCAGGGATGCCTGGGGCACATCCCGCTGCCCCCAGGGCTTTGAAGACCTGGAAAGTAGAGATGGAAGCCTGCAGAAGTGGATGCTCAGAGAGGAGAAAGTCTGAGACGGGTGTCTGCAGACTTTCTGGGGGTTTTCCTCTTAGCACTGTCCCCAATCTCTTTCTGGAAACAAAAGTAGAGTGAATAGTCCGTGCTTGTTGAGTACGGCTGAAGAAAGGAAAGGGGAAGAAAAGGAGACCCTTGTAAAAACAAAAACAAAAAACAGCCGGAAGGCAGATACAGGTGATGTCAGATTACTCACCTTGAAGGGAAAATGAAAGGGTAGAGTCCTCACTGGGGTTAGAGGGCTGGTGATGGGGGGCGAGGGGGAGCAAGAGGGTGTAGACGGGAAACCGAGTAGGTCTGCGACTGGTACCCAGCAGGGATTGCTGTCGGCCCCAGCCTGGTGCTCTCAGTATCTTACTGGAGTGCGGTGCCTGCTCGGATTTGAAATAGCATTTTGAGGTGTTGGTGGAATGAGGTATAGGCATTTGCTATTCCATGTGCTTTCCCTTGTGATGTAGAAAATGGGAGATAGAGAATAGGGCTTTATTGAAAAATGGGAGGTGGTGGGAAAGGCCAGAAGACCTAAGTGATTTTTGCCCGTTTTAAATGCAGGGAGAGGTTTCAGATCAAAATAGAACCCAAAATAGAGCTCCATTACTAACACTATGTAAGGAGATGCTTTTTTGAATGGTCTACTAAGATCATTTTAAAATGAAAAACTAAAGGCATAGATCTTGCAGAGAGTCTTGTCCAGGCCATTCACTTTGTTTGTTCGTCTGCTCTATCTGGCAGCTTTCACCTGACGTGTACTGTTCAATTACCTCTGCTATAAAAATGAATCACTGATTTAAGGTCAAATGTGGCTAGAAGGCTGAATGGAGAGAGAGGAGACCTGGGTTGACTTTAACAGTGTTGGCACAGTCAGGGAGTACGTTAGATTAACTGAGTTATCCATAAAACACAGGTGGGGAGTAGTAACTCGCTCCGTCCTGTGTCTCGTGAGCCCTGTTTATTCACTCTTTAGAGCAATAATATTTCAGCATTATAGGAGATAGCTTTGTCCCTCAGGAAATAAACAAGTGTCTGCCCCAACCATGTGCTTTACCAGATACTCTTTCCTTTTTCTCGGTGTTTTGCATTCATTTCTCACTTCTTTGGAGCCTTCTTTTTAGGCTCAGTGATTTAGTGACCCCCATAATCCTAGTTTCCCTGCAGATTGAGTAGTTGCAACACACTGTAGGGGTAGTTATTTTTAGCTTTTGTATATATTCTAAATTACAGTATGTGTAAAGAGAATTTGCAAGGCAAAGGGGTGTGTGCAGCGCATGTGGGGGTGGGGGCGGGTCATACCTTGTGTACCCTAAATCTTAGTTCAGTTTACCCAGGGCAATAGTCATTGCTTGTTCTATAATATCTGTACATCAGCATTCATCTAGACCCCCAGGTCCAACCCAGTTTTGGATCTCTCACTTTAGGTCTTTGGTGTCAAGGAGAGTTTCTTCTTTTTACTGTAATTTGTCTCTTAAACACTGGTTTTGCCTGAACATCTTGGAGGGGAAAGGTGTCATCCTCTTTTGATGGTTGGCTTCCCCTCTAACCTGGAAGCAGAGCTAGTAAAATCCCTCAGGGGGCTCTTTAATGCCATATCTCTGCTGGGCCAGGAGACTCAGCACCACCTAGAGGTCACCCCTCGGTCAGATGCAGCCTCATGTTCACCAGGCATTTTACAGGCAGGAAAAACTCTGAAAGGGTCCAGCATTATCCTGGGTATTATAAACGAGAGGCCTCTTTCATTGGCATTGGTTTCTGAGCTTATCCCTTCTGCAAGGGTTCTCTAGCCATAGGAGGCACTGACTCTTTGACAATAATGTTGACACTGACTTTATAACATCCTGAACAAGGGGATTTGGCTTGAATCCACTTCTGGTTGTAGTCTGCTGGACTTGCTCGTGAGAGCAGCAGGCTTTGGTCAACAGTTCAGGTGTTAACCGTGCCTGCTGTGCTCCAGGGGGGCTTGGTTACAAGAGAGGCAGGAGAGATTGGGCGCGAGGGATATCGGAGACTAAGAGCTGGGTGTTGGGCATGAGGTGTTTTGCATGTGTGAGAACCTTAAGATGGAAAACAGGAAATTCATGAATGTGCTCCTTTTGTGTCTTTAGTTTGAACAATGGCTATTCAAGATCCTGGGAGGTGATTATAGGAGATACTAAAATGCCCTCTACCTACGGACATTCAAAACACTTTTATTTATCCTTGACCACAAATGGCTTATGTCAAGTGTGGACACTTTAACCAAAGCAAACTAGCCCTTAGCAGTAACAAAGATAATTCAAAAGGAAAAGTTGAGAAGCATGAATTGGCTGTTTTTTCCCCTTGGCTATTGGCTGGCTTTATCAAAGACTCAAAGGATGTTTTTCTTTTTGTAATGGGAGGTTAAGGAAGGACTTCAATAGCAGCCAAATCAAAAGTGCTTTGAAAGTCCAGTCTTCCTCCTCCACAGCCAAGAAGCTGAATGGACACACTGTCAGCAGCATTAGACTAAGTTCTCCCAAACCTTGTTGAGGGAAGGCTCCTGAACCTTCTTCTTCATCTTCATGGATTTTCGGTTAGCAGTTAATTCTCTTTGTCTTGGTAAAACCTGTGGGGCCAGTGCATAGTTTACCCCGTTTCACAATCATGTCTCTTGGTTCTTAAGAGTAATTCAGACTTTGGGAAGAAGATGTCCTAAGGTGCAGCATTATCTGAGTATGACTTGAATTTACTCATATTTACAGAATAACTGTCCACTCAATATGCTTGTCTGGAAGACCACTACCCATTTATGTAGCAGAATAAAAATTTTCCTTTAAGAGTTTGTTCTTGTCTGGCAAGCATGAAAACCTCTGGGAATGAAAAAATATTCTTTCCTAATTCAGAGAATACTTTGTTCAAAGCAATTCACTTAAGGTTTTTTGTTTTTTTTTTTTTTTTGCCTTTTAAACATTAAACAATGAACAGACAAAATTTTCCCACCACGATTTATTTTGAAACCCTAGTTGCCCTGGAAATGTATTTCCCTCTCTCCTTATCACATTATTCAAAGCCCCTTTCATAAGATTATTTCACTCCCGAATGTAGGCTGTAGAGGTCACTCCCTGCTTTCACCAATTGTTGGGTGGCTGCTGAAACCCCATGTCTGCACTGATCCTGTAATCGAGGACTCCATTTATATGGGAGAAAATTGCTCTCTAGATGGATTATCTTGTATGACTGTCTCTGAGTGGCTGCCTCACAGGTGTACTGACTGGTCTTCAGCAAGTTACACAATATTGCAGTTGGAAGGGCCAAGCTTTCACCCGCTCTTCCCACATCCCTTTATGCTTCTTCATCCTCTGTGTCTACAGAATCTCACTTCATTGTAATGAAGTGTTTAAAATCTATCTCAGCCACAGACTAAACACAGTGGAAGGGCAGTGTCAACACCTGTCAGAGTTTGGCACATAGTAGGTATTTTAGGAATGTTTAATGAATGAACGAACACCTTGCTTCTTCTCTCCCTTTCTCTTTTTATAAATATAGAATTTGAAGAACTGATTTAAGAGGTTTTTTGGTTGTGTGACAAACTGACCCAAAATGTAGAGAGTTAAACTGACAATCTTATTTGCTCCTGATTTTGCAATTGAAGGGCCACGCTCAAGGGGCAGGACCTGTGTCTGTAACTACAGCTGGAAGACCCACTTCCACACCGACTTAATCACACGGTTGGCAAATCAGTGCAGGCTGTGGCCTGGGAGGTCCCCTCGGTTCTCCTGGATGGGGTCTGCCCGTGTGCCTGCTTGGGTTTCTTCTCCGTGGGGCAGCTGGACTGTAAGAAGGAGGAGGTAGAAGCCGACAGTTCGTTTAAAATGTAGGACTGAAAGTGTGCTCTATTGGTCACAACAGCTGTCTGTGCTTAGCCCTGCTTCAAAGGGTGAAGAAATAGATCTCACCTCTCCAAGGGGGGTGTGACGGAATTTACAACCCTTGGTGACTCCAGAGGCCACAAAATGACAGAATTTTGTCTAAAATCCTGGTCTCTTAATTCCCGATGCTTGGCAGTGGGTTTAGTTGTTAAGCCTTTTAGCTATTAATTCAATAATTGGTAATACCTAACAATTTCTAAGTGTTTCCCAGGTATTGACATGTCCCATTGTCAAAAAACCAAGGAGAGCCCTGACTGGTATGGCTCAGTGGGTTGAGCATTATCCCACAAACCGAAAGGTCACTGGTTTGATTCCTGGTCAGGGCACATGCCTGGCTTGCTGGCCAGGTCCCCAGTCAGGGGCGTGTGAGAAGCAACTGATTGGTATTTCTCACATTATTTCCCTCCCTCCCTAAAAATAAACAAATAAAATCTTAAAAAAGAAAACCCTAGGAGATACTTTCTATTATGTCCATGTTACAGGTATGGAAATTGAGGCATAAAGAAGTGAAAACATTTACGAAGATTCTACAGACTATAAATGGTGGAGTTGGGAGTTGAGCCCAGGTCCACCGTTTGTATGGGATTTCCCTTCCTACGTTTCTGCAGCTGCTCACAGCTTTTGATCACGTGTTCCTGGGAAAGTATATTTTAACAGGTTGACCAAAAAGTTGACCAAATAGGATGGCTCTAGTAGTGCTGAGTGGTCTTGAATTTACTTGAAACAATTTCGTTAGGTTGTTTTGTGACAGCTATTATATCAAAGTGCATTTTAAAAAATTTGAATTTTTGTGTAGCCATTTTAATATCGAAGATGGAAGAAAATACGCAACATATTCGGTATATTATGCTTTATTATTCAAGAAAGGTGAAAACAAGTGGAAAAAAAAGGTTTGTGCAGTGTATATAGAGAAGGTGCTGTGACTGCTGGGACGTCCAAAAGTGGTTTGTGAAGCTTCGTGCTGGAGACTTCTCTCTGGACGATGCTCCACAGTCAGGTAGACCAGTTGAAGTTGACAGCAACCAAATTGAGACATTAATTGGGAACAATCACATTATACCACGTGGGAGATAGCTGATATGCTCAAAATATCCACATCAATAAAGTTATTGGTAAAAATGAAAAAATGTCTTTTATTTTATGGAAAAAACTAAACAGACTTTTTGGCCAACCCAATATTTAATAAGCTTGTTTGACTTGACTTGTATTGTAATTAATCTCTTTTCAATACCCAGATAAATGTTTTTGATAAAAATGAAATGGATGTGATTAAAAGGATACGGTCAAGTGACTGAGGAATTCTGGGCATTCCGGAGCTCTACAAGCAGATTTGTCAATAAGAAGTAGGGTGATCCTCATCCAAGAGGGCTTTCCCTTCTGTCCCCTGTTTACTGCGGGGGAGATGGGAGCACCGAGACCTCTGGCCCTAAGTCTGTGCACTCTGGGGCAGAGGAGGAATTAGTTCTATGAAGGATCATAGGCTGCCTGTGTCAACAATTAGGTTCTGCCACCCCTGCAGTTAGGGCTCCAGGCTCCTGTTACATACAGTTGTCTCAGTCACTGCGGGTTGCAGGGTGCTGGGGTGGGTGAAAGGGAAAGCCAGGGAAGCCATTGAGATGGGCAGCTGGAGACCAGGTCCTGGGGAAGCGCTCAGAACGTGGCGGTGAGGCCAGGCATCAAACCCAGCCGGCAAGGGGAGGTAGATCAAGGGTGGCTGGAACCGGGTGGCAGTCAAAGGCACAGGAAAAAGGAGACATGTGATGTGAGAATAGGAGGTTCGTGAAAGACCAGCTGGTGGTCAGGAACTAAGAGGGTTTCCACAGAAAACCTTGATTCTGAGGAAGCGTTTTGGCCAATCGGAAAGTTTTAAAATTAATTCCAAGACTCTTTTCATATTAAGGGAGCACAATGCTTACGGGATTGTGGCTACCAGATTTGAGGTGCCAGAACTTTAAGTGGGGGTACCTGTCTAGAGTAAACTTAAGGGTGCTGTTTTAACAGCTACCTGAAGCCAATGTACTGAATGTGAGTCACGTGACAGCTTCTTCCAAAGTCAGACTAACTGGAAGGTAAAACCTGCGTTTATAGCACGATTAAGAAGTTGTTGATGAGCAAAGATCACAAATTTAGTTTTTGTTCAAAGGAATCAAATTTCACAAAACCAAGATAACTTTTTAAATAATCTGTAGATTCTGGGAAACAGGTTTATGTTGGTGAGATCACAGAATCAGAGAAGCGGGAAGAAGCTCAGGAAATTGATAGATAATAGTTAGAACATGGATTTTTATTTTTAATTTTTTACATCAACAAGGGTATGTCATGGCAGAGCTAAATTATATGCAGTTATTTTCTTGAACTCCCCCTAACCCCACCCAGATTCCTGGCAGTGGTATCTTTCACTCTTGAAAGAAACAGGAGAGAATAATGTCAATTGCACAGATAAACAGTTCCATTTGTAGAGTAAATATTTACTGGGGAAACAGCTGTCCTTTTTCTAGCAAATGTTCCTTTTCTGTTGCTGAACACAGAGTGTTATCGTGAGGAGTGACTGAGGTTGTAAAGGAATGTATATATGCAAATCTTTCGAGATATTTCTTGTACTCAGCAAAGAGATTAAACCTTGAGACTTTGGGTGGGAAACTCCAGAATCAGCAGTTGTTGATTCTACTGCCATACAAAAAGGCTAGTTTGGGTTCGTTAACTTTGTAAATGAGCAACCAAAGCCTGCTGGGCTGCTGGACTGGGAAAATGGTGTAGCTAAAGCTACTTGATGCTTTGGTTGGTAGGTTACTTTGAGGCAGATATTTTGCATCATAAGGTTTGATCAGTGCTTAGAAGGCATGATGGGACATAGGGGGCCAGAGATAGAAATGCATCTTAAGCCAAAGGCTGCAGTATTTGATGACCTGAGAACAGAAAGTTTCACAAATCCTCCGTGTGTCCATGCATGTCAGTTAACGACTGTAGCTGGCTTGTGAGAAATATTGAAGCAGTTGTCAGGGGAAGAATGCCAACGTGGAAAAAGGTTGCCTGGCAATTAGGAAAGCAGTGGAGCCCTCTGGTTGGTTGCAGGATAAGAGTGGGAGTAATTTCTTGTCCCTGTTTCCTATGGGTTGTATGGACTTGTCCATGGAATACGTGGCACACGTATGAATACTTGCTTCTGCCCGGCCCCTCCCGGCCTCACAGGTTAGTCGTTCTTTGTTTCATCCGTGTCCAGAACTTACTGTAGTGATCCCCAGCCTCCCTGGGAGACCATGAGATCTTTGAAGGCAGAGACAAAGTAACACCCATCACTGGATTGCCAGCACCTAGTCAAAATTTGACATAGTAGGGCATCCACCAACTTCAGAGTTACTTGTTTGGACCAAACCCCAGTTGCGATGTTAGTGCGACAGATGGGTTGGCGGCCACTGTGATATTTCGGTTAAAGAGCACATTGAGGGAACTTAGTTTGGTCATTATTACCCTAACTATTCTGTGTTGCCCATTTGTTTATTCATTCAACAAAGATTGTGTGCCATCTGCATGCCAGGCGCTGCTCTTAGGTCTGGGGATACAGACACAAAACTGAGGTAGTCCCTTACATTCTAGGGAGAGGCAGACTAGATGCGTGTCCAGTGGTGATTATTGTAGAAAGTTAAAAAAAACCCACAGGGAATGAAGGGGGGGGGATCAGGGAAGACCTGTCTTCAGGAATCTTTGATTTGAGACCTGAATGAAATGAGGAATACAGCCATGCAAAGATGGGTGACAGTCATTTCGGGCAGAGAAGAACAGGACCAGATGCAAGGCCAGAGTGTGCTGGGTCTGTTTAAGCAAAGAGGTGATGTGGCATGGAGTGGAAAGAGACACAGTCTGAGGAAAAAGATCTGGATAGGCCCCCTATGGCCTCATTGGCTGCGGAAGAATCAGGATTTCTCTGGAGTGTTTTGAACATATACCAGGGGTGTCAAACTCATTTTCATCTGGGGCCACATTAGCCTCGTGGTTGCCTTCAAGAGCCAAAATAATTTTAGGATTGTGTAAATGTAACTAATCCTTAACTGTGAAGGGGTTGAAGTTACATTAGGCCCTTCGAAGGCAAATGCAAGGCTGATGTGGCCCCCTGTGGAAATGAGTTTGAACCCCTGCTGTAGCCTCTTCGGAAAATGCTTCCTTTGTCAGGCTTTCAGGACAGATCCTCCTGGCGTTTTCTTTGCTAGTTCCACCTCTTCTCAGTGCTCCCCCTCCCCCCGGCCTCACACACACAAAAAGTACATGAATGAAAACAATACTCAAGTATTGAATATTAAATAGTGAAGGGCCTTCAGGGTTCATTGATGTTGTAGCATGTGTCAGAATTTCCTTCCTTTTTAAGGCTGAATAATATTCGTGTGTGTGTGTGTGTATCACATTCTGTTTGTTCGGCTGAGGAGCAGTTGGGTGGCCTTGCAACTTGTATGTTGTGAACGCTGCTGCCGTGAGCATGGTGAGCACTCATCTGTGAGTCCCTGCTCCCACTTCTGTTGGGTACGCGCTCCGAAGTGGACTCGCTAGACCATACTGTAATGCTGTGTTTAGCTTTTTAAGGAATTGCTCTCTACAGCCATCCACACTGTTTTCTATAGCCACTGCACCTGTCCATCATTCCTGCCAGCAGGGCACAACGGTTCCAATTTCTTCTCGTCCCTGCTGATCCTTGTTTTCTATTTGTTTTGTTTTTTCAGTTATAGTCATCCAAATAGGTGTGAAGCGGTGTCTCATGGTTTCTTTTTTGAATTTCCCTAGTTACTGATGTTGAGCATCTTTTCATGTGCTTATTGGCCATATTTTCTGTGGAGAAATGTCCATTCGAATCCTTAGCCCGTTTTTTAATTGGGGTGTTTGAGATGTTTTTGTTGTTGCATCATAGGAGTACTTCCTTCATACTTTCTAAATATCAGTTTCCCACCCCTCTTCTCCGTTGTCCATGTCCGATTTTCTCCACGGTTGGGGCTTTGCACGGCACTCAGTCCTTGGTGTTTCAGATAGAGTGACGGTGAGTGTAAAAGGAGCCATGAGAACAAACTGCTTCTCCACGGAAAACAGATGGGCTTCGCCCAAGCCCAGGAGGCTCCGTCCTCCATGGTGTCCAGGATGTCACCTCTGATGCAACTGGGGGCCATTGCGCATTTCACGGGCTCGCACCTAGCAGCTCTTCTGATGAACAGACTAGCCAATCTCTCGCAGTGTCGGGCAGGCACCAGCATTAAGAGTTACCTTCATGGCATTTGAAGAGTTACCGCATTTTGCCGTGTATAATGCACACTTTTTTCCCCAAATATTTGAGGGAAAAATAAGGATGCATATTATATGTGGGTAGTACTAATTCTGTATCCATATAAATGTCTTAAATTCTTTTTTTTATGCTTATGTGTGAGCAGTGTAACTCTAGAAAGCAATAACGATATCTGTATGCAAAATAACATTCTGGAATACAATAATCAGTTTCGTTTCTAAATATAAATAAATAAAAAATTGAATTAAGAAATTGAAATGAAAGGGTTTTTTCCTAAAAATCTTGGGCCAAAAATGTGAGCGGGCATTATACGCAGCAAAATGCAGTGCATTTCTTTCCCAGCATGCTGTGATTTCACTGTATTTAAAGCTGGGTTTAGGAGAGGGCTTTAGCGAGAGCAGCCTGTGGGAAGTGGCCAGGAAGTCTGGGGCTGGCCTGCTAGATTAGATAACTGTACTTCATTTCTTGGTGCTGTGAATCTAATCCTGGTTAAACCAAAATCTAATTTACTTTCATGCTTGATTGGGAGCACTTCTGATGAACTGTTGGAAAGAGAGTAAGATCATGTGAGACTACTGTGGAAATGAGATAGTCCAGGGGCCGCTGTGCCCCAGCTGATTATTAATAGGGCACTAATAGTGTGTAGGGGGAAATAGGTGAGCTGGACCCCAGGGCAGGAGGAGCTTTTTATTCCCAACTGTAATGGGTAGATTTAAACTCAAGTTTGGGATCCCCCGTTTCAGAATGCCCTGCTATGTGCACGGAGCCCTCTGGTGCGACAGAGTGACTTCCAAGACTCTGGCTCATTTGGGCTTCTGAGCTGCTAATGGAAATGCTGCCTGGGCACACATGCTGTTCCTGCCAGAGAAAGCGTCATGCTGATAAAGCTGCCTTCAAACCCTTTAACTCCCCGAATGTCAAAGACGAGTATCTTTCTTATTTAGCATTAAACTGTCCCCAGCTAGCAATGATAACATATTTGGGTCAGAATAATATGTTGAATGACTAGGAAAGGCCTCTGTCTTTTTGGCCACCTCCTTCACTAACTTCCCCACCGGGTCCAGTCACTCCATTCATCTCCTCAGTTCCTCTGTCTGTTGAACTGTGTGTAGTAAACACTGTGAGCTCTGATAGCCTAGCGAGGGCATCTGCGGGAAGTTGCTTTCTGGGCTGCGCATTCCCTGTGAGAAAACAGTGATAATAAGAATATCTACCCTGGACAAATGTTGTGAAGACCAGCGACATACCTCTGTGGTGCTTATCAGAGTGCCTGGTAAATGTCATTGGTTCGCTCTGGCTGCTGCAATAATGACGACAACGACAACAATAGTTATTTTGCTACAACAGAGCTTACTTGCTGTAGTGAATGTGCCAAGTAGAAGAGAAACACTTTATAAACTGAACATTAGCAGCTGTGGCTGTAAGCACTGAAATAGTTTAAAGGAAGTTCTTAAGTGGAGACAAGTGTGTCACAGAGACAATATTAAGAAGGCTGTGAGTTTCCCAGCCTGCTGGTGTTTTCTCTCTGGACCTTAATGTCAAAAGCCCATGACCTCAGAAAAGGTTCTTCTAAATATTGATAAGTCTTGGAAAAGAAAATTGGGTATTTTCATTTTTTTTGATTCACCGAGCCAGAATGTTAATGAGCTAATAAATGGTAATACTAATTTGCTTTTAATTTTCTATTAGTTTTATTATTTTCATTACTTTTGTTCTAGTTTTGTCCCAGCTTTGTTATCTTCAGGCCATCGTGTGCCCAGAAACTAACCTTAGGATGAACCATCTGGTTGATGGCGTGACATGAGGCCGGGAAGGTGCAGCAGGCCCCACCCGTGCCCAGAACCAGGATGTGTTGCAGAGGGGAGACCGTGTTCGTGTGTTGAGTAACTTGTGTCTCTCACGGAGATGGGGTTTTGTCAGCGATGCACTACTTTGAGAACTCCCTCACCGGGGCGATCTGTGAACAGGGAGAAGGCTGTGGCAATGCCAGGGTGAGCAGTGCCGGGGGCGGTGCTTGGGAGTGGCCGGGATGATGGGGCGGAGCAGACACTCCAGTTGGAGGCCGAGAGGAGCCTAGGTAAATGGGCCCCAGAGCAGGGAAGGCCGTCTCTGTTTCTGTTTACAGCAAACTTTTGCATTTGGAAGTGGTTTTTTAACAAGACTCTGGGACCTTTGGCCTTCACTGAGGTTTTGTCTAATGGTAGGAAGGAGGAACTGGTAGAATATTCCCTCTTGTGTTTTGAAGTCGTTAGTTCAGTCTTTTGCTGAGAAGTGTGTGCCCGAGGGCAATGGGAAGGAAACAGGAGTCGCAGGCCTAAGGCGCTAACAGCTCCCTTTTTGGTTGTGAAGTTTGGGACCCCTAAACTTCCAGCCCTGCTTGTCCTGTGGACACTCCCAGTGCAGTGTCACACACACCAGTGGTGTAAACTCCGCCTCTAAGATGTTGCCTCACAGATCTCCATCTCCACCTCAGATCAATTTGAATGTTCAACAGGTCAAAGGAGTGGCACAGGTCTTGTGTAAAAATTGCTTGTAGTTAGTATTCTTTCCCCTCCTCCCTCTTGCCTTCTTGGAAAAAAGCCTCATGGCAGTTCTTCCTGCAGTGATAGCCTTTTCCCCGGAGACACCAGCTTGTCTTAGGCCCCACAGCTAAGCCTTTCCCACCTCCCAGTCACTGCAGTGCCAGACACCCCATGCGGCCTGGGCTGGCAACCTACTCACTCCTCCCACTACCCCTTAGCATTCTGCGATGTGATCAGCTTATGTATTTCTCTGTCTCAGAAGCTTATCTGGTGGGGGTGGTCAGAAAGTGCTTGCTTCTCAGAGCACGTTCTTGCAATGTGGTTGACGGGAGACATGTCAGTTAAGAATGATGAAAAGAAGTAAAAAGAAAGTAAGAGTAAGAGTAGGGGCCAGGGATGGAGGGGAAAGGGCCGCTGCTTTTGTACCAACCAGTGGGCAAGTCCCAGATTCCCTATCCCTGAAGCTGGACCTGGCTACACCTCCCACCGTCTTCTGAAGGCGCAGGGCCCCAGGGGGTGGAGAGCTTTACCTGCAGTCAGATCTCAGGGGAGCAGCGGTGGATGTCCTCTCTTTGGAAGAGAGGCAGTCAGACTGGAGGCTGTTTGGAAACAGGTTCTACTCCGGGGAATAGAACCTGGTGGGAGTAGCTCGAGGAGCTAGAATTAGGTTGTGTTAGAAATGATAAATAAAAAGGGTAAAAATGCTAATATTGGTTGAAATATTTCAAGTGAACCAGTATGATACAAAATCACTTCTGTTTGTTTTGCAAGTATTCTTTCCCTTTATGCATATCAAAGGATACATTTATACTCTTCAAAATGTGGTCCCTTCAGTACAACAGAACTCTGGTTGTTTAACAGTGCATAGTAATAGTTTTGATATTCAAAAGCACCCTGTGAGAAATTACTCTTGTCCATTGACACCGATTAATCTACAGTAAAATTGTTAAAACTCATGGGAATGTAGCCTAATGCCTCTAGCCTTATTGAGGTTAGTTTCCAAATTAGAAATAATGAATATGTGGAATTAAGGGTAAGGGTGTGGAGAACAATTTTATGTATAATCTGCCTTTCATGCAAAAAGCTATCCTTTCTCACGAAGGTAAGGAGGTCCCTGCAGTTAAGCTTTAGCAATCATTTGCAAGGGACAGAAATATGTTAATTGCTTTTCTCAGTGAATGGCTCTTAATTCCATGGGTATGATAAAAGTTTTTAATTCATTTCACTAATTTAGGTTTTTTTTTATAAATATCAGTGTTCATAGGTTACTGGATGGAGCTAATAAGGGATTCCAGTGAGACCTGGGTTACTGGGTGGATTTCAGTCCAAGTATCACTGGTATTGCCCAGTGGTGGAGAGTAAGCTTTCAGCAAAGCAGTCAGCCCACGATGCCTCAGGCAACACTAAATGCCTGAACCAGCAGCGCTTCCCCGGGCAGAATGGGAAGATATTATAAATAAATACTACTTAGCACAGCAGCTGGCATCGAGAAGTTAGTGTGATCAGTTAGGTGGAGAGTTTATGACTTAGACAACAAATTAACCTCTGTATTGTTCTTCCAGCTCTCGGGGACCCCAGGTGGAGACTGATGGGCTTTTCCCTTTACATGTCTGCCTAGAATTCACCAAGCAAATTGAAAAAAAATGTAATAGCTTTTTCAAAATACTCTAACACATCAATAATTAATAGGAAGAGGCCAGCTTAAGAAAAAAAGACATTGGGTTATAAATTTCTGGACAGCATAAACCAGACTGCAGAGTGGTACAAATGAAGGCAGTTACAGTACTCAGGACTGGTGCTCGGAAGTGTAAGGACTTTGTATGCATTTTTATGTCATTTCCATGCTTAAAACCCTCCATTGTGGGGTACCCAAACCTGCAGACCATGTCGATTGCACCAGCCGTACCCCTGGCCACGTCTCACCCTCATGGTCTAGTCTCCATCCAGCTCGACTACTTCCATTAGCTTCCAGGTGCCTGTTTGTCTCTGGACCTCAGAACTTCACATTTGCTGTTCCTCTGCTGGTACAGTGTCCATATCCTCAGCCTGTGCTTATCTGCCTCGTCATAGGACTTAGTTTAAGTGTTAGTTTCCCCTGAAAATGTTCCCTGACATTTCCACTCCAGTCTAGATTCCATCCCCTCCACTATGCTGCAATCGCACTGGCCATTTCTGCTCTGCACCATTTCTGCAGACCTGGTCTGTCCTACCAGAGTGGCTGCTCTTCACCACTGACCACTCAACGTTCCCTTGTGAGTGAACAAGGTTTGCAATATTTCCATGAGACCATAGGTCCTATTTTTAGGGACATTGTGTAGTGAGGGAAAGGAAACTCGGGCACATTCAGGGTTTTGCTCAAGGTCACACACTTAGTAGGTGACGGGGCCAAATTTAAATGGGGGTCTGAATTCAGAAGTCTCTGCTGTTTTCATGACACCTACAGCCTTCTCGGACCATACAGTCATGGCCTCTAGAACTGGCATCTATTAGCACCTGGGCTTGGTGGGAGAGTTGATAGGTTGCAGAGAGGAAGAGGCATTGGGGATAATGTCCACGTTTTGGCGAGGACTGTGCTGAGAGGTGAGGTTAAGTTTCACATAACATCCAGTTTGTGGGAATGAAGAGTCTGGATTAAGGCATGCTTGTCCATTGTCTCAAGTGGAAATGGGCAGCTGGCTGTGGAATATTAAGGCTCAGAAAGGAGCCAGGATTTGGGAATATCTGGTCTTCCTGGCTGTTCCCTCACAGTGCAGATTAGTTGACAGCTGATATTATATCCTATTCCAACCTCTCCACGGTGGGCGCCTGTGCCTCGTGGACTCGAGGACAGGTCCCAGTCTCTGCCTACTGGCAGCTTATGTGCAAGTAACATACACACAGGTTAATGGTTCAGAGTCTGCCATTTCACTGAAACAAGTTGTGCTTTATAAGTCATAGTTCTTTAATTTTTTTGAGAAAAATCTAATTATTTCATCACATCACATCAGCATTTCTACCTTTGATTCCTCCTCAAAGAAATGGCAGGGAGCCCTGACTGGTGTGGCTCACCAGATTAGACGCTGTCCTGCAAACCGAAATGTTGCCTGTTCAATTTCCCAGGCAGGGCACATGCCTGAGCTGGGTCCCCCGTTGGGGTGTGCAAGAGGAAGCTGATCAGTGTTTCTCTCCCTCTGTCTCCCTCCCTTCCCCTTTCTCTAAAAATGCATAAATAAGATCTTAAGAAAGACATGGCAGAGAAAGGAGTAAGGAATATATGTGGGTGTGATCATAAATATAATGCACGTACATATAAAATTTGGAAAATAAATGAGTAACCCCCCCCAAAATTCTATAGTTTTTACTGTCAGCTAATATTTCCATATATTCTTTTAATTTTTAATATTTCTCTAAAGGTATCATACTTGGGCCTTATAATATTATATCTTATTTTTTCTTGAGCTTTCCTTGATATATTTTCCTTTTAAAAACTTAAATTTTTAACTCCAATAGTTCATATTATAAAACAAAATATAATTAGTTATTGAGTAAATATTTAGGCTTTCAATCTTTGTTCATATAAATAATGCACCTATATACCTTTGTGTTTTCTTATATGTTGGCAGGATGGAGGAGGGAGGCAGAATGTGTGTGAATGAAGAAACTGAGCCGTGTATTGTGCAGAGTAGGTGTCTGATGTTAAGAAAAAAGAAGGGTACCTTGAGGCCCTCAGGTGGCCTTTGTCAGATAATGCAAAGACTAATAAGGGCAGTTTAAAACCACCAAACGCACAGGCTGTAACACGTGGGGACCGTGTGTTCTTCTATCCAGGCGTGCTCACTCAGTCTCTGCCCGCTGCTTCTGTAAGAACACCTTTGAAATGCGACATAGGGGTGTCTGGGAGTCAGCGGCACCGGAGGGGAGAGCAGAGAAACCAGGATGGCAGGGCATTAATTTCCAGAACCAGCTTAGGCTGCCACACCATTCTGTACCAGTTACCCTTCAGGGCCAGCAGAACTGTGGCTGCTGTGGCCTTGACCTTCTGATCCATGGGGGTGTAGGATGGGGTGATGGGTTATCCCGCCCTTTTGTTTTAACCACCAAGTGAAACCAATTTTAAAATGATGTTTCTCCCATTTGTTTTTCTTTTGTTTCCCTTGCCTGAGGAGATATGTCAGAAAAAATATTGCCATGAGCAGTGTCATATATTTTACTGCCTGTGTTTTCTTCTAGGATTTTTATGGTTTCAGGTCTAACATTTAAGTCTTTAATCCATTTTGAATGTATCCTTTCACGTGGTATAAGGTCATCTAGTTTCATTTTTCTGCATGTATCTGTCCAATTTTCCCAACACCATTTATTGAATAAACTATTTTTAGCCTGTTGTATGTGCCTGATTCCTATGTCAAATATTAATTCACTGTCGAGGTGCAGGTTTATTCCTAGGCTCTCTTCTGTTCCATTGACTTTTCTGTCTGTTTTTATGCCAGTACCATGCTGTTTTGATGACGATGCCTTACAGTGTAGTTTCATATTAGGAAGCATGATTCCTCCAACCTCATTCTTCTTTCTTAAGGTTACTGTTGCTATTCAGGACCTTTTGTGGTTCTGTGCAAATTTTTGAATTATTTGTTCTACTTTTATGAAATATGCCATTGGTATCTTGATAGGAATTGCATTGAATCTGTAGATTGCTATGGGTAGCATGAACATTTTAATGATGCTAATTCTTCCTGTACATGAACATGGTATGTGCTTCCACTTATTTATATCTTCTTCAGTTTCTTTCTTTAGTGTATTATCATTTTCCAAGTACAGATCTTCTACATCATTGGTTAGATTTATCCCTAGGTATTTTATTCTTTTTGAAGCAATTGTGAATGGGATTATTTTCTTAATTTCCCTTTCTGATAGGTCATTATTGGCATATAAAAATGCAATTGATTTCTATATCAAACTGACAGCAAGGGGAACCATCAACAAAGTAAAAAAGAGAATCTATAGAATGGGAAAACATTTGCTGATACATCTGTTAAGGGGTTAATATCCACAATTTATAAAGAACTTATAAAACTCAACACCAAACAACCCAATAAAAAATGGACAAAGGACCTGAATAGATACTTCTTCAAAGAGGACATACAGATGGCCAATAAACATATAAAAAGATGCTCAATGTCACCAATCTTCAGAGAAATGCATATTAAAACCATAATGAGGCATCATATCAAACCTGTCAGAATGGCTATCATCAATAAATCAACAAACAACAAGTGTTGGTGAGGCTGTGGGGAAGAGATACCCTCATTGCAGTTGGGAATTCAGATTGGTGCAGCCACTGTGGAATGCAGTATGGAGTTAGCTCAAAAATTTAAAATGGAACTGCCTTATGACCCCATGATTTCACTTCTCAAAATTTATCTCAAGAAACCTGAAACAGTAATTTCAAAGAATATAAGCACCCCTATGTTCATTGAGCATTATTTACAATAGCGAAGATTTGGAAGCAGCCCAAGTGTCCATCAGTAGATGAGTGGATAAAACAACTGTGGTACATTTATACAATGGGATATTACTCGGCCATAAAAAAAAAAAACACAAGAAAATTTTACCCTTTGTGACAGCATGGATGGACCTGGAGGACATTATGTGAAGTGAAATAAGCCAGTCAGAGCAAGACAAATACCATATGATTTCACTGACGTGTGGAATCTAATGGACAAAACTGAACTAACAAGCAAAATAAAGACAGACCCACAGACAGAGAGCCGGCTCACGGCTCCAGCTGGAGGGTGGGGGTTAGGAGGTGGAGGGATTGAGCGAAAAGGAAAGAGGACCCAGGAACACGGACGACAGTGTGCTGATCGGCGGGGCGGGGCGGTAGTGAAGGTGGAAGAGGATGTAAGGGGAATAAAAGGTAATGGAAAAAATATAATAAAAGTAAAGTGTTTCTAAAAAGGGTGTTCCATCTGAACATCTAAAACACATCACTCTCTCGTTATTTATCCGATGGTACTTAAACCTGTCTCTGCATGATCCCATGTTAGTCTGTGGCACAGAGTCTTCTGCGGACAAATCTAATTGTAGGAATCTGAAAACTTTGGCCCAGCGGAGTCCTTTTTAATCATAGGATCTGCTGAATTTTATTTTCCAGCCAAAGAGTATTGCCATTATGGATTGCTAGTATTTCTTCGTTTTAGTGGTGACTTCCTATAAATAACAACAAAATTGTTACTTGGAAATCCCTAAATTGAACTCTGTCACTAAATACAAGTCCACAGTTAAAGGCTCTATTTAATTTTTGTTTAAAGTGGATGTGACCAAAATGCTATTCTAGAACATGTAACCTACTCGCTTGTCAAGCTATGCTGTGTAATCAGTTTAGCTCAGGGAATTAGAGTAACTATCTTAGCAGAAGGAGGGAGGGAGGAGGGCCTACTTATAGCTTCAGGGTATTTGGGGGCTTTTTGTTTCGTTTTTTTCTTTTAAGGAGCTCATTAATCCACTGGCACTCTCTAAGTGACCTGTTGAATGAAAGCTTTGGTAGCTGGGGTGATCCCAGGGTTTTGCTGCTTCTAGGAAGGCTGCAGCCACCTGCGTGAAGCCATCTGCAAGCTGGCCCCGCCTCTGCACCCCTCCCCCCGCCCTTTCTGTCACACTGAACGTGAAGCCGGAGATGTAGGCAGGGTGAGGAGGAGGTGTCACAGCCTGGTTTCCTACACAGAAATGTCATTGAATGCAAACATATTCTCTCAACCATAAGGTGTAAAATTTATTCAGAAATGAGTATTTATGAAAATAGAAAAGAGTTGATTTTGGGAACTTGAATGATGAAAGCCTTTATACTTGGAGATTCCAATTGCCCAGTATTAGAAGCATCAAAGAATTGTAGTGGAAACTTGACTGATTGAAGGATTGGAAATCGTTTCCAGAGTACTAGTCTGGCCTCAGTGTCATCAGCTTTCAAAGTACCTTCAGTCAAAATTAAATGATCTCATCTTAGTACAGGTGCTTCTCTGCTGGTTTCCTCCTCTCCTAGGAGGAAGTCGGTCTGTAAGAATTACACTACTCTTAGCAAAGTAGAGGAAGGAACTGACCGGTTTCCGATGCCCAGAATCTGATTTATGCTGCTGTAATTACTACTGCACATTGTGACAAGCATCAAGGCTATCATAGGACATATGTCTTGTCTGATATGTTGACAGAAGTAAGTCCCTTTGTGACCTTCAGTGACCTTCTGGAAGTCAGTCTCCCACCCTGCTTCATATGGCTGGTTGGTTACGATGTTCACCAGCGTGTGCTGGATAACCTGGCATTTCTCTGTGCAGAGGTGAAGCCGCCATCTTCCTCTGCATATGACTGGGACAGAGCAGCAGCTCATCATTAGCAGTGGAATTTAGGGCCTAAGTGCAATGGGCAGAACTGGGAGGATGAAGAAAGGAAAAGGGAGCGCAGCGTATTTTATGGAGGAAGGATTATTTATAAAGTTATCCACCCTTGATGTTACTCAGTGTTTCTTTTATCATCCAGTTTATTATGGATGAGGAGATTCCTGATCTTGATTACCGTGGCCAGTGTTATTTGCATTTCTGTAATCCAATTTAATCAGGAAAATGTTCCTATTTGGTCCTGCTGACTCTGCTTGACTACACCACATGCCTACCCTCACTCCTCTTTTCTAGAAATTCTGTTGCATTTAGTCTCTGCATGCTCAGGTTAAGTGCTTTGAAAGGTGGCATCCTCCTGTTTCTCATGCTTAAGTTTTTCCTCCCCTACGAACACTTTCCATGGCTGGTAGTGTCCAGTGTTTTCTGTGGTCTTCTGCTGACCCTCCGTAATAGTTAATGTAGATGGAAAAATCAGAGAAGATCCAACTGAGAACGACCTTGCATGTATTGAAGGCATGACTCAGGGTACAGCACAGAATCCCCAACTCTCAGCTTTATGTAAACATTTTAAGAAATCATTGCTCATCTACAGCACTTTGCCTGCAGGCAGCTTTTAGAAAACCCTAAGCAAGTTGGAAACCTCTGATCCCCTTGTAAAATGTGCTGTGGCAGATAATGGAACTGTGCCAGAAGGGGAAGAGGACACACATTCACTGCATTCCTTCTGTTTGCGAGGAACTGTGCATTGGTTCAGTAATTGGCATGGAGTCAATTTCCTGCTTAAGAGGAAATGCTGCTTTTCTTTTTTGACTCCAAAAATTTATCCATTGTCATTCTTAGCCCTTGCAGGTACTCTTTTGATAAATGTTAAGGGTAAGAGGTTCTTTTATTTTCCTTTTTATTGTCATGGAACTAATAGTTCTCTCTCCTTATCTCATTAACATTTTCACATTGGTGAAATGATAACTTCTTTAAACTATTCCTTGCCTCATTCTGTAGTCCCTGTTGCTGGCAGCCCCAAGACCAGCAGCCCCCTTATCAACATTATTACATTTTTGTGATTCCGGGCTGCCTATGCACTTGATAGTCAGTGGTTTATTAGCTGGAGATTGAAAATTCAAATGAATATAGGACAACAAAGTAAAAGGAGCCCACTCAGTTACGATAGGAGAGTAATGTCCCTTAATTTATTCACTGAAGTGTTCCTGTGCAATCCAAGCATTATCGTATTCATTTTTAAAGAATAATTAATGTTTTTTGTTGAAAGAATAGGCTCATAAATTCCAAGAAGCTAATTATATTTTGTTACTGGTGTTTCTAGAATTCTAATAAGCTTATTCCAATTTATAGGTTAGCTGTTGGAAAAGGGAGCATATCCTGACATGGACAAGTGTGTCCTGGTAATTAGAAATTACCGAGAAAGAAATGATATTTTGTCATTAAAAGAGTTTTCTAACACTTGGTTATGCTAAAATGAGCGTGGTAGAGCCTGCTTTTAAATTGAAGAAATTATATCGCTTCTCCATTTTTTTACGTAGGTCTGTCAGAGAAAAGGAAGAATTAAGGGAGCGCATATCAACCTGATTGTACTTGTAGGCTCTTCTGAGATTAAAAAGAAAGAATATTCATAGTATAGAGATGATGGGTGATATTTAAAAATCACTAGTAGAACAAATATATTCATACTGCTAGGCGTACAGTGCTAAGTAGATAATAGTTCTGGCTCCCATATGAGTGCTTACTGTTGCGCCTGGCACGATGTGGAACTTGAGACAGAGGTTAAATAGCTCTCCCAAGGTCACAGAGTAAGCTGCAGAGCCCCAGATAACTAAACCCATTCTTACTACCCTTTGGTGAGACTGGAAAAAAAATAAAGATAAAATATAACCAAGCTAAAGCTAGTCGAGCTTTAATTTTTTAATGCAGAGCATTGAGTTTAAAGTAACTATATTTGTTAAGTTCATCAGTTATTTTTGATTATGCAAATATGCTACTCATTTGAATTTCTGTGAAGGTAACCAGCTGTCTTGGTTTTACCCAGAAGTTTCAGTGTAAAAACTGTGGTAGTCCTGAGTAAACTAGGGTGGTAGTCACCTTATCCTTGATGTAGACAGCAAGTTTTGTCTCTAATTTCACCGCAGGAATTGAAGCAGGGAAATGAAGGATAAAGAAAATAAAGCACTCACTCTAGTCCCCAACAGCTGACCTCATATGAAGTAAAAACTCCAGGATCCCAAGACGTTCCATGAAAATCTTTGCATCTGCCCCCCTCTCTCTCTGATTCCCTTCATCCCACAGAAAGGGATGAATCTTAAGCGCCCCTTTCTCTCTCTCTCTCTCTCTCTTTCTGATCCTTTCTTTCTGACTGTATCACTAAGAGCCCCTTTTCTCTCTTTCTTTTTTCTTTATCAGCTGGGAATCCTGTTTTCGGGTTTTGTCCATCTTAACTTTTGAGTCTGGAGACCATCGTTGTGTATACATGGCTTAACATTTGCTAATAACTTGTGCATCTGATGTTCTGGGTAGCTGGTAGAAGAGAAAATAACTATCCCATTATTAATGAAGGGGAAACTGAGTCAGGGAAAAGCAAATCATGTCTTGTGGCCGTAGGAACCCACAGCGGCCCAGTCAACAGCATTAATTACATCCTTGTAAGTCTGTGCTCGGAAATGTGAACAGACCTCTTAGATTAAAAGAAAAAAGTCCCTTCCATTATCTTAAACACACTTAACCATATAAGGGTCTGATTTTAAGAGTATTTCAACAGTCAATGACTTGGTTAAATTGCTTAGTTAAACTAGACTACTTAATAGGAAATTTAATGAAGCAAATATTTTTATCCTTGTCTTACATTTAATTTTCCTCAAGGAGAGATAAAAATCTCACATATGCCAACTTCATATATTTGTTTATTTTATGCAGGGGTATTGATGAGGTAGAGTGAAATATTAACCTTTATGTCAAAGGTTTTTCTTAATATTTATACTGGTAGAATTTGGGCCCTTTAATTTAAAGAGCAAAGACGTACTGGGCTACTGGGAGGATTGCACATGTTGAAATGGATGGAGCTCAGGTCGTGTGGAATTCAGGTTCAGGATTTCCCTTTCTCAGCTTTCTAAGCAAAGGTCTTGGGCCTATATTGTCTGCTTCATCATGTGAGCCGAGAAGTTACAGTGGCTTTGCATCAGAGAACATGAGGCATTGTTACAGTGTCCCTTTCTGTGGGATGAAGGGAGTCACAGAGAGAGTGGGGGAGGTGCAAAAATTTTCATGGAATATCTTGGGAGCCTGGAGTTTTTATTTCATATGGGGGTTGGCTGTTGGGGACTAGAGTGAATGCTTTTTTTTCTTTATCCTTCACTTTATATTATCCCACCTTTTCGTAATAATCCAAATGAATTTGATGTGTCCCCATGGGTAGAGTGTGAAATTCTATCAGTGAAAGGCCAAGTCCTGAAGTCATCACGCATGTGTGAGCTTTCTCCCCCCATTCTGTTGCAATTAGCTTAAGTGAATGCCTTGCATGTTTGGACATCTGGACACCAATGACCTAAAGGTAAACACCACCCTGCTATCTGTTACTGACTCTGACATTGAGTACATTTGTTATTATATATGTTTATTTAGGAAAGGATGAATTGGAACCACTAATGAAGGAATATATTTTTATTTTGTGTTGAGTATGTCCTAGGCATATTTTTCTAGTGCAAACGTGAAACAAGCAAGCTGGATGTAGCTCCTTCAGGTACCCTTTCCTTATAGCAACCTAAAATATGTTGTGAATGAAGCAAGTTTTGTTAAAACAGTCCTGCTCTTCCCATCTCTTCCCCTGAAACATGTTCTTATACTCACTGCCTTCACAGTGAAGCTTCTTACGCATCTCACAACTTCAAAAGTGTAATTGTATTTCAGACAAATTACATGGCTATGCTTTGGAGTGAACTCTTCATAGTCCGTTGCCTTTCTCTGAACTAACTTTTGCAGTGGGGAAAGAAAAATGGAAGCCGCCTGTCAGTGGGGGGTTCTTGCCATCCTTCTAGTAATCATCTTTATTGCCATCCGCTTCTGCTGATTGCTGCTCTGACATTTCCGTGAAAATTACCGAGGGCAGCATACTAGATAAATTAGGCCCTTTCTGACCAAATAAAAACCATTGACATTTTGGCAGTGCTAAACTCATTAACAGTATTAGCCCGGAGTCCTGCTTTTACAAAGCTCCGTCCTGGGCACGTGACTGTAGGTTGGGGAAGATAAAGAAGGACCTTACAGCTCCTAATTAGCAAGTGTAATAAATGGCAAACAGTTTGTGGGAGTTCCTGAATAACATTAATCAGATTTAGGAAGCTACAGTGTAATAATTTGTTTCAGTGTCAATGTGAAAAAAAAAACACATTATTCCAAAGATACGAAGAAGTGCTTTTTTGATGTATTATCTGTCACTGCAGTTGTTACGTACAAGAGATAGGTGTTTCACTACATATGCATTCTTTTTTAAAAAAAGATTTTATTTATTTATATTTAGAGAAAGGGGAAGAGAGGGAGAAAGAGGGAGAGAAATATCAGTGTGTGGTTGCCACTGATGTGGCCCCCCTTTGGGGACCTGGCCTTCAACCCAGGCAACCCAGGCATGTGCCCTGACTGGGAATCCAACTGGTGACTCTTTGGTTCACAGCCTGTGCTCAATCCAATGAGCCAGACCAGCCAGGGTACATAAGCATTCTTGACTACGCGTTTCCTTTCAAAAAGGCTTATAGCAAAGAGTTCATTTGGCTCTGGCTGCTCAAAGCAGAGCCTGTTGGAGTCAAAGGGCCCGTCCCCACCTGGAGAGAGTTCACAGAGCTCTGACGCCAGGAAAGGAACTAGCCTGCTGGCGTGTCCCGGTTTTGTAAGCAGAGAACGTTATGCTTTGTCTCCCTCCAGCCTGCAAAGCTGGTCTGACTTTTGCTTCTTCGTCCTGGTCTACTCAGTCTAGTGCTCACCCACGCTCTAGTCCTGTCATTTTCACTGCTGCCTTCACGGTTTCTCATTTTTGCTGCCATTCTCCTTTTGTCCTTTCGGTATTCTTTGCTCCTTCCCTGCTTTCTCATCTTCAAGAGAAAAGTCTGGCTTGACAGAAAACGCCTGTCATTGTTCATATTCCTGTACTTGTGGGCTGTACTAACCAATCCAGATACCACTGGGTATCAGCACTGGCTTCTCCAAGCTGGTCTGGCTCAGCTGATGATTTTCTCCCCTGAAATCCAGTACTTGGAACCATTCTAGAAGGCAGTTAAAACTAGTTCTGATAAAAGATTAATGGATGATTTTTTTTTTTTAAATTGACTTCCCAAACTAAAATGCTTTTCTTTTTGCCAACAGCTTCTGGAATGTTACATTGGCCAGTGAATGGGTGAACTGTTGTTCCTAAGAGCTTCTATAATGGTGGATAAGTTTAGCAACACTTTGCATTGTAACTATTCTGGGCCTGCTGGGTGGAAGGACAGGGAAGATGCAACATCCTCTACCTGCCTGAGCTGCCTCAGACCCTCACTAGGAGACAGAACGCAAAATTGTCTTCTCTTGTTATCGAAGTATCGAGTTATATAGACTATCAATGCCAGGTGTTTAGAGAACAACATTCTGGTTGGTGTGCAGTAGGGAAGGGAAGCTGATGAGGGTGGTGTATCCTCAAGGACTTCTAAGCAGGAAGAAAGGATTTTTAGTGATGGGTATGTGTGTGGTGAATGAGAGATGGAGGAGACAGAGGGTGAAGCAGATGGGGCGGGAAGAGAGAGTGTGCAGTGGAGACATAGAAAGAGGGAGGCAGGCCTAGGTTACATGGGAGCACTAAACCTGTTCTGCTGAGGTGGTTTATTAATTCAGTCACTGCTAAGTTCTCTTAATTAGCTAACTGTTGGCAAAGTCATGTCTGTGCAGGATTCTCTGACCCAATTTATTATTGGCCCAAGCCCACTCACTAACTGGTCAGTAACTTAGGCCTTATTTTAATAAACAAAGTGGAACAAAACAATAAAGTGCTCTGGGCTTAAATTGTGACCTGGATCCTGGGCCAAGATTCCACTACCTAGTGTGTTGGCTCGAGCTCAATGCCTGATCTCTTTGAGCCTTAGGTTTTCTTTGTCTGTAGGTAATAGCTCCCTAGCTGGGATGCTGAAGATCCCCTCAGATGCAACAAGATGTACAAAAAGACTTTGTAAGAGCCTAAGATGCCTTTCAGGAAGTGTGGCTATCCCATCTGCGGCCCATCCCTCTCCCTAATAAACACAAATAAAGCCAGATGTCAGATATTGGGGATTTCCCAAGGACTGATTGTGGCTGCATTTGTAATAAGCCCTGCTATGTTGTGTAATAATACATTTGTAAGTAGTCTAATTAATTGTTGCTGAGTACACAAGAGCCCCGCTTTGGGAGAGGGAACATTTTGTCTGATTTTTTCTTTTCTTTTTTTTTTTTTTTTTTTTTAGGAAGAAGTCATGATTCTTTTTGTAGTGGTAGATAGGAGTTTGTGTGTGTAGAAGGTGGAGTGGGAAAGTAGAACCAAAAGAAATGTAGATGGGAGGTGCAGATGGTAGTCACCTGAGCGGTCACCCAAAAGTGTATATATTTTTATGTTTCCAGAAGGAAAGAAGTAAAGAGAACACATTAAAAAACCAAACAAAAGATCATCAAATTTTACTGGAGTTTCCATTGGACCTAGAGTTTAATAAAAGCCAAAATAAAAATGCCTGAGACCACCCCATACTGTGAGAGTCTTATTAGACTTGTCATTGGAAGGAGACTTGGCAATCTCTTTTCCTAAATTCATGTGGCTTAATCTCCCCACCCGTATTACGCTAGACAAAGTAGATACTTAAAACATTGTTTATGCCCTGACTGGTGTGGCTCAGTGGGTTGGGTGTTGTCCTGCAAACTGAGAGGACGCATGTTGGATTCCCAGTCAGGGCACAGGCCAGGGTTGCGTGGCACGTCCCCAGTTGTGGGCAAGGGAGAGGCAACTGATTGATGTTTCTTTCACACATTGATTTTTTTCTCCCTCTCTGTCTCCTTCCCTTCCCTTTTCTCTAAATATAAATAAATAAAATCTTTAAAAAAATATTGTTTATCCAGGTCTTCCTCTTCTCATCTTCTAGGAACCACACTGTATTCCACTTACCCTGTGGCACTGGCCCTGTATACTTGACCCATTTCCTGGGGTTTGGAAATAGTGCATTTCCCACTCCTAGCCCAGTTGTTTCTGAGACAGGGGAGATGTAAACTCGGGCATTATATGAACTTGAAAGGTGGTAAAGGGAGTTCATCCGCCCTCCTTCCCTTCCTGCATGGTGTCCACAAGCTCTTGGAAATGCCCGTGAACTTATAACAAGTGAAAAGGAAGTTGGTTCACTTTGTTTCTGTAAACTATCTCAAGTGGTTTTGGGAGCTTGCAACCAAAGGAGACCTAAGTAATATACAGTAGTTAAAAGAAGCTCAACAAAAGAAAAACGCAAATGAAATATAACCATAGTCAATCAAATTAAGAACAATCTAACAATAGCCAGAGGGGACTATTACAAAGCCAGAGGGTTTTCAGGAACTATTATAAAGGACACATGGACAAAACCAAGGGGGAGGGTGGATACCAGGGTTTGGAGGGGGTGGGGCAAATATATGGACCACTGTAATTGAGCAGCAATAAAGTAATGGGGGCAAAAAGCAGCTCAAGATTTTTTACAGTTGCTTCGAGGATGCATTATAAGGTCAGGTCGTAAGCAGGGGGCGGAGTTACTGAAACCGTGGCCCCGTAGAGCTGCGCTGTTCTTCCGCAGTGGCAGACTTTAGACCGGGCGCATCCTGTGATGTCATAGCCGCGCTGAACTCGGAGGAGACGCATTTGTTACAGGTACCAGGTGGGATAAAATGACCACTGTGCTGCTTTTCAGTCAATCGTCTAGCTCCAGGATCAGTTCTCTAAAGGTCTGAGAACGCTCAGAGGCATGTGTGCTGGACTTGGGCCCGGAGCAACCGGTAGACACACTTTCTGTCAAGGGCCAGATGGTAAATACTCTAACTTTCATGGGTCACAGCATCATTGTCGCAACTACTGTGTCCTCTGAGGTTAAACACATTCATAGGCAGCATGTCAACACGTGGTCATAACTGTGTTCCGGTACAATCTGATATGAATTTTAAATTTCAGTGCCAGTAAATAATTTTTGCATGTCATGAGATACTCTCTTTTTTTAAACCTTTAAAAATGTAAAATCCTTCTTAGCTTGTAGCCCATATACAGTCATGCAGTGAGGTGTACTTAGCCTTTGGGCTGTAGTTCGCAGTCCCCTAGATGACATGGGAGTAAAGGGGCCTGTGTGCTTTCGCAGTAGCTCAGGAAGGTGACAGACTCCACTGAGTTTAAATCCTGAATATCTAGCCTTTTCACCGATCCCACCAGACTCTGTGGGATAGCTGTCTGTAGTGTTGTAACTAGCCCTTGAGACAGGGGACAGATCTTAGGATCAGTTAGCTAGTTTTAGAACTGGGCGCTGATAATTACCACAGCAGTCTTTCAAGTGCCCGATCCATGACTGAGGCTGTCTGCACATCTCGCCAAGCAGGAGCAGATGCATTTCCACATGTAAATAAAGAGATTAAAGCTGCTGGAATATTGTGTAATGTTCTGTGTGAAGCCCAGATTACAATAACAGTTTAGTTATCTCTAGCCTAGCCTCAGACTTACCTTTGTTCAGTAATTGAAAGAGGTATGTCGTTTTTAAAAACTATTTTGCTGAGGTATAATTGACCATGAACTACTTATATTTAAGGTGTATAATTGAGAAGTTTCAGTATATGTACCCATGAAACCATTACCACAGTCAAGATACCGAATACATCCCTCACCTCCAAAAGTTTCCTCTCTCCTCTCCCCGTTCCTCTCCTCTTTCCTAGAGAATCACTGAACCCGCTTTCTGTCACTGTGGATTAGTTTGCATTTTATTGCATTTTATGTAAATAGAATCGTATACCACTTTTGTTCTGGCTTCCTTCATTCAGCTGATTTTAAGATGCAGCCATGTTGCATGTATCAATAATTTATTCCTTCTTGTTGAGGAGTATTCCATGATATAAATGTAGGGTAGTTTGTTTATCTCTTCATCTGTTGATGGACACGTGAATTGCTTCCACTTCTTGGACACTATAGACAAGATTGCTGTTAACATTTATGTGTAGGTCTTTTTTTTTTAAACATGGTCTTTTTCTCTGTTACTTCTTTTGGGTAAATATCTAGGAATGGAATAACCGGTCACATGGAAAGTGTCTTGTTTAACTTTTTAGGAAATGCCCACACTGTTTTCCAAAGAAGCTTTACTGTTTTATATCCCCACCAGCAGTAGGAGGGTTCTCATTCCTTTAGGTCTTCTCCAATTAGGTGTGCTGTTTCAGGAAGCCATTGTAGTCGTCATTTACCTGATAAGCTCTCTTAAATATGGACAACTATATTCTGAGAGTCACTGCTTGTTCCCAAAGAGTGCTAATACCTGGCACCTCTTTTTATTCCCAGAACATCCTGTAAAATGAAGAATTAAAGGACCGAACAAAAATTCCTGGTTTAGGCAAAGTTTGGCTCCCAGTCTAAATAGGGCTGTCTTTTTCTTTCTGTTTTGTTTCTCTTTCCCTTTAAATATAAATGCACTGGTTTTCTTTCCTCCTTTCCTTTTTTACTTCCTTCAGTTACAGTGCCTTTGCCGTGTTGAGATGTGAGTTTTGTGTCTTGATCTGTGTGGAATTGGTCTGTGAGAGTCAAGCTGTGTTCTGCCACCTCATGAATGTCTCAGGAAAATTAAGATGCTCCTGGAGATAACCCCTTAGGTAATAGCTATGTTACAGCTTTTACTTTTCAGAGTGTCTTCCCTGGAATAAAATTATTGCAGTCTTTTTGCCCTGTCCTTGAGTTATGTTACTCTGTGAAATGAAATGTTGCTGAAAATGTGTGTCTCTCAGTGGGAGCGTTTTAAACAATTTGAAAGAGCCATGTTTTAACAGCACCGATTTGGCAGCTTGCTAGGCTGACGGTTGTTACACTGCACCTGTAGCTGTTCAGCTGTGCAAGTGAATCAGGGCCACTATTGATTAATCAATAGTACCCAGCTATGATTCCTTGCTGGGGAGGCCAAAATCTGATCCACCTTAATGCACTAAGAAGATGTCTCTTCTCGCACATTCCATTTCCTTGTCATTTGCTGTCAGCTTCTGTTCCTGTAAAGAGGCATCTCCATCATAGTCACTTAGATTTAGTGGCAGTCTCCCCTGACTAGTCAAGGTGAAAGCTGTCTGCCCAGTCTGACTCCCACAGATGCTGCTACCCTGTCGATTGCCTCAGAAGAGACAGTGACACTTCAGTCGTTGGGGCCAGTCTCCCTGTTTATTCTTTCCTAACTTGATAACACTCCCCTCTCCCAGGTGAGGAACTGCAGACTTAGGGTTTCTTATCAGCTCTTCTCTGCCAGGGTGGTGGAGACGGTCATCATTGCAGACTCCCCAGTGGTGCCAGGAGGCAAACTGAAGCCTGACGTAGGTGTTCTTGAAGGTTATAAATGAAGAATAGAAAACACACAATAGGAAAGAGGATTTCTCAAGTTGAATTTTTAAAGATGTGTCAGAATTCTAAACGGTTCACTCCATAGGAACTTAATGGCTGTAAGCCTTCGTTGGCATGCACATTGAACCCTGTGCAAGTTCATGCTGGCCGATACGATTTAGAGCAATAGTTCTCAAATTCCTGGGCCTGCAGTGTTAGCAACACAGAGGAACTTGGTAGAAATGCAAATTGGCAGGCCCCACTCCAGACCTCCTGAAGCAGAAAGTCATGGGGCGGGCCCAGGAGTTTTTTAATAGGCCCTGCAGGTCATTCTGATGCACTTGTTCAGTGCTAAATCTGTGTTTTGGATCCTAGTTGTGTTTTTTAAAAGCTAAGTGGGGACTAGTTACTTTTCCTTTAGTTTCTTTATTTCTATAAATAGATGTAGCCATCTGTACCTTTTAAGCTCATTGTGGGGATTACAGTGATGTGTATAAATATTTTCACATAAGTACTCAGTAAACTGTAACTGCCGGTATGCGGTATCATCTTTTAAAAGGCGTGGTGATAGACAATGAGAACATAAAGGCATAAAAGATGGGCATAGCACTGAAGAGTTTGCAGTGAGAAGAGATGACCTATAAGTAAATGATTATCTGACCAAAAAATGCTAACCTTTTTTGTAAAAACCCATGTCAAGGGTAATTTCCTTGACTTTTTTTTCCTTCCTTTCTACCCGATAGCAAACGCAATGGTTGAAGAAGGTACAAGTAGTAATGTGCCTAGAGGCATGGAATTCACATAACTTTTGCTGAAAATCTGTTGAGCTTATGTTCATCGTCATGAGCCTCCTGGACAGGGCATCCTGGAAGGGGGCCTTTGTTTTAGGGAACATTATGAGACTGTGCCTTTAGATTTGCATGACCTTGTACCTTAAAAGAGCTGCTGGGTCATCCATGAAAAAGTTAATGTTTCGCGGTTGGTGAGGGATTGGTTAATCAGTCTTCCTAATTCTCTTTGTTTTATTGAGGTATACTTTCTGATTCTTTATTAGCAAATAGGTGGACGGATGCCTTCCTGGTCCCTTGACTTCTTTAAATAACCAGGTAGTTTTGTGTGTATTTCAGTAACATTAACTGATGTCGTCAAACATCATACTTTGAAAAAAGCTTTTGGGATTTATATATACTCCATGGTGTGGGCTCTTTGTAATAATAAGTGATTAGAATAATATGTTGGAGTTTGGATAAAAACTATTTGTCCTGCAAAATCTAAAAAAAACAAACCAAAAAAACAGTCTTTTTGGGAAAGAATATATAAAAATACATACTTCTTTTTATCTTCTGTGCCAAAAGACAGAGTCTCCTTACTTCTGTGTTGGGTGAAACACAGTAGAACTTGCATTCCATTCATTTTTGTTCCTGTCAGTGATGTTGAATTCTCTCTCACAAAATCTAACTTAAAGATGGATGACAGTGTTTGTTGGGCTTCCCCGTCAGTGTGAACATTTGGTATTAATGAGTCTCTACTTACAATTTTTTAAAAGAAATAGGTATATATCTTCTGTTTAAGAAAAAGTTTGTTTTTGGTTTTGTTGGCTTTGTGTAATACAGAAATACCTCAGGAAGAGATAGGCAAAATTTGACAGTATAGCCGGGACCATAATGTATATGCAAATTTTGTACCTTTTTCCTACCCATAATCCATTTAGGCTTATATCATGAATGTTTTCCTATACCATTAAATTATTCATGAACAGTATGATGGCCATGGAATTCTTCGTAAGGATGTACCCTCACATCTCCTTTTGAGAGTTCGAGCCCCTTGACATGTACCCGGAAGTGAGTGAAAGGCCCGTCCCTTCAGGAACAACGCCTGACAGCATATGTTGCCAGTAGTAAAATTTGAGTCATCAAGCGAAAAGTTAAAACTGGAATTTTGGAAAACTAGTATTTGCAACCGGAGGCTTGACAGCTTTCCAATACCTAAAGACATGTTTGCTAAAAATAATGGTAATGTTAGTGAGTGTGATTTTTTTATTTTTTCTAAAAATATTTGTCAGCATTTGGCATATCTGCATAACTCAGCGAGCCAGGATTTCCCAAAATTACACGTGGTAAAAGGCCCTTTCAAAGTGTAAGACGGGCTTTTGAATTGTAAGGGGACAGAACATGGAGAGTTTGTTTCATACTCTGCATTGCAATTAACTTGTGAGACATTACCTTCATCAAATTGTACATCTCTACCAAGTTGTATACGTTAACTATGTCCAGCTTTTGAATTAAGTGATTTAAAAAACAACACACAACATCTACCACTTGTTGGATTTTAAGGACATCCCAAAGAAGAATGTCCACAGTTATCTGTGAAGGCCATAAGAATACTCCTTCATTTTCCATCCGCACGGCTGTGTGAGGCCAGATTGTCTTCACATACTTGAACCTAAACATCTCACAACAGATTGCATACTGAAGCGGGCATGAGACTCCTGTTTTCTATTAAGCCAGACAGTTAAGAGATTTGCAAAAATGCAAAACAGTGCCATTCTTCTCACTTCATTTATTTCTTTTGGAAAATATACTTTCATAGAAAGTTTAAGGTAATAAGTAATTTTAAAAATTATTTTTAAATGCACGAACATTTTAAACACTTCTTAATTTGGAATATGGTGAGTAGTAATAGAGGTGACCAAAAGGTCTTTGAGGTCCTGAACAACTGGAGTGTAAAAGTTGCCTAAGACCAAAAACTTTGAAAGCCACTGGGTTAGATGATTTTCTGTATTTAAAGTTTTTTTCCAAAGTTGGATGTTATTGATTCCTGTCTCTATTCTTGAATTTGTAATGAATTCAGGCCACCTGAAAAGATAATGTTCATTAATGAAGTAAATTATTTTTTTTCTGTCTTTCCTAGAATCATTATGTAGTTAGTTTATTTACACATTTTGGTCAGGTTGAGGCTTGACTGTTCCTAGAAATAAATGTTTGCCTGAATGAAGTATCACATTACATGGTCCCGACAGCATCGTCGCCCTTGTGCAGTAGCTTTGCGTTCACTGTGGTGACGGACGTGTCTGAGGAGGAGGAATCATCCCAGAGGCTACCCAGGCACGTCCTCCCCCCGAGTTTCAGCCGATTCCTGGAGACAGGCAAGTGGCTTCACAGCTATCTCTGTAGATGACTTTTGAAGCATATTAAGAGCAAAATGCTTTCCAATTAGTTCTGTTTTCCTTTCGTAAATGCTAATGAGTCTGTTAAATGACTTTGGGGTTGGGGTGGAGTCCACCATTTGACAACTGTCTGCATTTTCAGAGGCTGCCTTCTGACCACCAAGTGGACCTGCAGAGTTAGGACAGGGCTGAATGATCTCGAAGGACCGTCTTGATCTCTGAATAGTACTTGGTATTTGGCTGAATGAAAAGCTGGCAGTGTTTATTTCTTGACTGTTTCAGCTGGGATTCCTCTGTAAGAATATGGCATTTCACAAATGACTGAGAATGGAAAATAATGCATTTCTCTGTAAAGGAAGTCACTTTTATAGTTCCTCTGGGGGTGGCGCAGACTTCTAAGATAATTTATTTGGCTCCAATTATTAGAGAGTATTTAACAAGAATGAGGGTTTGTGGAGGGTTTTTTGTCTTTCATTTTTGCTATTGTGAATCATAAAATGTGGGTGGTTTTAAAATAAAACACCTTTTTAACCTTTTTACTTTGAGCGCATAATATATCCTGCAAGTTAAACAGATTACTTAAAGATTTTTTGGTATGAGAATTTTAATGAGTAGCAAAAAGCATAATTATGTGGTCAAGCAGAGTAGTACAGTCTCTTAATTTACTGTCAAATTACTTTAAAAGTTTTAATTAGCATAATTAAGTAGGATAAGTGATAAGATACATTCCCTTATGTCCTTCTGTATGCATTTTCTTCTTGAGTCACTGCATTTAACAGGAGACTCTCAATTTAATTACCTCCTCTAATTTAGGCCAGGGGTGAGGCACAAAACATAATGTGGATTAGTGCTGCCACAATTAGATTGTTTCCAGTCTCACCTGAGTCCCCAGGCTTCTAAGCAATTCTTTCTATTCGTTCTTGTCTATTGGCCTTCAAATATTTTGACTGCCACCCAGAGAAGGAACATTTTACATCACAATCCACTATACATATAAACATGACATATTAACTGCATTGTAAACAGTGATTGCCTTTACTGTATGCAGTGTACTTGGATCTTCATTCCCTTTTTAAACTGTGTTGACTTCAGGACCCCTTGGCAGCCAGCTCATTGAAAAACACTGCCTTGGACAACTCTTTCTGCCCTTTACCACAGTGGTTATTCTGTCTTTTCTCCTCTTTTGTCTGGTCACTTCTCTCTATTTCTGCTGACACCGTGGTCCCTCCTTTACAGAGAGAGCCACTGAGTTGTAACTTCTCAGTCCTCTTTCCCTCCCTTAAGGGAAGAGGTTTCCATTCTCTGCAAGTGCTCCAGATATCGCTCTCTGAACCCTGGTCCCACACTCCCTGCTGGGCCAGGATGACCATAAGTGGTCCCTGGAGTGTAGGCCAGAAGCCCAGGAACCTTCAGATTGAACATGCTTAGCCCCACAAATCCTCAGCCGCCTCTGTATCTGCATGCCACAAACTCCTGGTAATGGCCACCAACGAGATAGATGGGATAAGGCAAAAAGAAGTGAGCTGTCACAACTACTTGGTGCCACAAGATACAGGAAAGCATGATAACCTCCTGCTGGGTCTCACCTCCTACTAGAAATACATGAATTTAAATTGGTCACCTCGGAGAAATCGAGATTTGTGGCTCCACTGAGTGTGTCAGCTTGAAGGAGTGCGTGGTAGTCTCTGCAGTACCCACCCGTACAACTCCTAACTTCCGGAACTGCCTGCTGGCATCCTGCTTAACACCTTAAATTCAACTTGTGTTCTTAATTTCAGTGATGATACAACTGTCTGCCTGAATGTACAGGTGGACAACTACTTTGAACTTGAATTCAAGTTCCTTGACTATGTCATATTATATCTTGCCTCTAGTTCAAACCTTTGCATGTGCTGTTCGCTCTGTCTGGAGAACCCACCCCAACAATACCTTATGTTTTCCTAGAGCTCCTTCCCTGACCACTGTCTAAGTCCCTGTTCTGTAATTTCTACAGTACTCTCTAATGTCTTCCTAGGACTCGGTATAATATGTTGTAATTGTTTGGTGACTGTTCTCTGACCCTTACTTTACCACCTAGCCTAGATGAGAGCAGGAATCCTCTTATTTTATAGAATATCCATAACAACTGGCAGAACATTGGACATCGTTGGTGCTCATTCTGCATTATTAAGTGAGTGAAGTAAGCAGTGCTAGGATGAGGGTATTCGATTGCATCGAAGTGATGGTATTTACCTGCCTCCTGCGTGGAAACTGGGGAGAACCAGGCCTGGTTCTACTAAAGAAAATAGGGTTGGGTCAGCTGCGCAGCATGCTGATTTCTTGTAAATTAGAACCTTCCATTTGGATTCAACTTATCAGGGCTGTGGTCAATTCCCAGAACAACAGGCACACCCAGTTTATAATATAAATTTACTCAAGACAAATATTATTTTGACTTGTATTTACCATTGTTCAGTAAATAACCAAGAGTTTATTGGTGAGTAAAATGTTGATGTGACTGATTCAAACCGAACAAGAGTTCTTGAGTTTTAGAATTTGCTACGTTTTGAAATATTACCAGATTGATCTAAATGACTCCCTTCACTGTGCTTGCATAACAGTCCCATACTCGGACCATGTTTTATGTGGTTGTAAACTCTCTGCCCTTTTTATGTGGGCCCAGGAGAGCAGCTGTGGTGTCTTGTGAGGCTGGAGCCTCATATTCAGCACAGGAATTATTAGCCTGGGGTTGGGGCCAGTCAGCATTTGAGTGAAAGAAAGCTCTGCAGAACCTTACCCAACATCATATTCCTCCTAAGGGTGAAAGTAAAAGGTACGGCCTTTGACTGACTTCTTTCCTCTGCAGCAAAGCATGAAGAAAGTGGGTATGTATTAGTTCTCTGTCTCTTGCAGATGACAGAAACCAAAAAACTGGGCGTTATGCAAAATGGGAAGTTGATTCCTTGTTTCAGTCAGGGATGCATGTGTCCCCCAACAATCAGTGAGGCAGCAACTAACATTGTAACTAGGCAGGAAGTTAGTTTTCTCTTGTAACAAGAAGCCAGAAGGAAGTCCATCCAAGGCTGGTAGAGGAACTCAGGGAACTCTCTCTACCCTCCTGCCCTACCATTCTTAATATGTGGCTTTCTCATCATTAGTCACAAAACAGCAGGAAAAACCGGGAAGGGAGAAGGGCCAGGCTTTCTCTTTAGCATGTCTTCGTCTTTGTGTCCTGAAGAAAGCCACCCAAGGGCTTTGGTGGCTCCCATGTCCTTGACTCTAACTGTGGTCAGGTTGCAAGGAAGTTTGGGAAATCAGTCTGGGAAATGGAGGTTTATTTTTATTGTTACACTACTACAGATGTCCCCATTTTCACCCCTCTGCCCACATCCACACAGCCCCCATCCCCCACCCTTCCCTCTGGCCATCACCACACTCCCGTCTCCATCTGGGGGTTATGCACAGATGTTCTTTGGCTAATCCTTCCTCGTCTTTCATCCAGTCTTTCATACTCTGATGTCGGGAACATCCAAGGAGATGGTTTGCTTTTTTCCTTAGTTGGGTCCAGACACTCAGATATACTAGTGTGTCTTAAAGCAGTGTCCGAAAATATGAATGGATCATAAAGGTGGATTCTGATGTTACCAACTAAACATAGGCTAGTTGAAGGGAGGTGTTCTGGGCATCTAAGTCAAGTTCTCTCTTTATGCATGGTCATTGGCTTAGGACCAGGACACACACACTTTGGTTTGCTTCATGTGTTGGCTGTGACGGCCTTGTTCTCCCTGGATTTACTAATTGCCTGTGTTCTCATTAGCAGAAGTAACACGTGTTCTTTTTCTTTCAACACCATAATTTACTCTTAATAATACAATTTTCTTTAATGCTTTATCAACTAACTGCTTTCTGGACCTGTTTACATAGTTTCCATCCTAAAATTTATTTTCCTTTCATCCTAGGATTAATTCTACTTTTTCTTGGATTCCTTACTCTTAGAAATACTTTTAATTTTGATGGAGTATATTTTGAAATATATTTTCAGAAAACGTTCACGGCGGGCATACTTTGAACCCACGCTTATCTGCCCTCATACTTACATTGGTAATTTGGCTGGGTATTAAAATCTAAGTTCAAAATAATTTTCCCTCAGTACGTGAAAGGAATTTCTTTCCAGTAGTCAATGTTACTGGCCCTGTGCCCTCACATAGACCTTTTTTTGGAAGTTTCATGTGTCTTGGTCCTTGATATTTTGACCTTTCATGAAATTCCATCTTTTCTTTTCATTTGTTCTGCTCAGCAGCTGTGGGACTTCCAATCTGAAGACGTGTTCATTAGCTCTTACAATTCTTACTTCTTTCATCACCTCTTTCCATTACCTTCTCTTACTCCCTCCTACCTTTTTTTTTTTTTTTTTAAATTCAGATCAATGTAAGACCTTCTGGATTAATTCTTAGGTTATCTTGTTAAACTTTGTTTTTTGTCCTTTCCCCATCTTTTTTTGTGGGAATTTCATCACTCTTATTTCAGCCCTTCAATTGAATTTTTAACTTCAAACATTCTATTTTAATTTCAGTGTGCTCTTTTTTTTTTTCATGGTTAGGTTTTGGTTTCATGTATTTGTTATGTGTTTTCTAATACCTTTGACTCAGATTCTATACTCCGATCCCCCCCACCCCACCCCAATTCTCTTCTCTGTTACTACTATTTGTTTTTTCTGGTATTGGTTCTGTTTGTTTCATAATTTCTCTCCTTTTAAGAACACTTACTCTCCCTGTTGAACTTTTGCGTCATTGGGAGGGCTGGCGGCTTGTTCTGAAACTGAGGGCGTGGTTTGTCGTTGACCAGGTTTCACTTTAGGGAGTGTCCAGGTGGAACACGCAGGACAAGTTGAGGCTCCCTCGATGCCAGAGCAGAGGTCCCAGCTGGAGAGCGCCGGTCCCTCCAGGCCGATCACTTGCTCCCCTTGGAGGGCGGATGTCGGACTTCAGATGGGGCACAGCTCCGTAGCTGTCCTCCCAGGCAGGGGAAGGAGAGCTCAGGCAGCGCCTCGCCCTGCAGACAGCTCTTCAGACAGGCTCCCCTTCCGGCCTCTGCGGCGCCTGCCGCCTTCCAGCTCCGCTCTTGCCTTCTTCGCCTGCGTGTGGCCCGGCATCTGCATGTTTACTTCTCAGTACACTGTCATGTCACTTATGAAAGTCTTCAGTCCACTGATGTGCCTCAGTGGGTTGAGATGAAGTGATGTGGAGGAGCTCTGGGGTATTGCATTTTAAAAACATAATATCTTTTTTGAGAAAGTAATACACACATGGTGAAAAAGGAAATTCAAAAGGTACAAAAACAGGTGCAAGGGAAGCCAAGTCTTCCTCAAACCCAGGTTCCCAGTTCTTCAGATCCCCTCCTACAGGCAACCACTCTGAGCAGTTTCCTGCATTCTTCTGGAGAATTCGTGATCTGCCCATTGAAGAAGAATCACTGGTAGTTGTGTGTAGAAGGCAGTAGGATTGGATGAGGGAAGAAAAGAGAGAAACCGGAGTCTGAGGGGCCACAGTGACTGAGGCGTCTAGGCAGTTGGGTGTGTGTCTGCACCAAGTAAGGGGGTGGGAGTGACGGGTGGGGTGCTTGTTCGACAGAGTTCCCGAGGGAGATAAGCAGGATCTAGATCTGAGTAGGTGTTGGCAGGGTGCCAGGGATGCTGGAGTAAATGGGGGAGTGGATTTGCTGTGAATGGAGAGCAGTCCCCTGGTTGATTCTGAGGTGGACACAGCGGGCAGGGTTTCATGTGTTTGCATTAACCCCGTGACTTGACAGAGAATCTGAATGCTCTTAGTCCGCGCAGCAGTAGAAATTTGCTGTTTCTGCCGTGGTCATCCGCCTTTCACACATTCCCTCAGGGTCCCGGAGGGTTTTCAAGACTGACATTCTGAAGTAATTTTAACAGTACTCACTGAATATGCATTATCCCTTCTTCCTGCAGAGGAGAGCAGTAGCCAACTGGAAAGTCAGCAACCAAGTCTAGCCCATGGCATATTTGGTTGGGTACAAACAGTGTTTTATTTTCAACCTGATTTAACATTAAACAAAATCGAGCCCTTTCCCAAAACCTGGATTTGTGGCTTCTCTGGAGAAAGAGGAAGATGTGGCAACTCTGAGGTGGTCTTTCCCACTGCAGTTACTAAGTAACTGTATTTAGTTACTATTCAAGTTGCCACCTCTGCGGGCGGGACATGCCTTCTCCCTTTGGCCTCAGCCCCCACCACTCAGTTCATGCTGTGTGCGAACTCACCCCTGACCTTTGATGACTCACGTGGTTACCTGCCGGGGCCCCTGCAGTCCTACATTAGTCATCCTGGCTGTGGAAAGCGCGCTGTGAAAGATGGCAAATGATCAGAGGGGCTGTCTTCGTCATAAGGGTCCACTCAGTACACTTTGTTACGGTACTAAGCACAGTTAGTTTTCTTTTAAGCACAGGCCAATGGCATAATATGGAAGCTTTAGTTCTAAAAGTTGTAATCTAACCTAGGCAATACCAACGTTTCTGTTTAGAAAGAAAAGCCAGCAGCCCTGATTAAGAGTTTTGAAAGAGAATACCTTTTGGCTTGGCTGGACCAATGTAAATATTCCTGATGATGTGGTCAGCCCCTCTCATTACAGAGGCTGCAGTTCTCCTTCTGAGGTTCATAGGCTAAGAGATCGGGTAACTTTAATTTCATCTGGAAATAATGCTGTGTTCATGTGCAGGAAAGTGGAGCAGAATAAAAGTTTTGATTGTATCATTGAAGGAGTACTCTGAGAAATCCTTCTGGATAAAATCTGTGCCTCTTAAGTCAGTAAGAAAAAGGAATAAATCCCACGTGCAACATAACAGTTGGAAAGAAAGATTGTCGGGTGAAACACTTTACTGGAGTGGAGTGCCCTGAATTTACCTGTTTTGGGGGGCCGTGTTTTTGTAAGACCATGTAGGGAGTTCCCTTTGTGTGTGGAGGTCAGCCTTGGACCAGCCCCAAGATTTCCAGTCATCAGAACATAGTGGAGGGAGGGCTGCTACACAGGCTTGGAACCCAGCCCATTACAAAAAGCCGCATGCGTTTTCCAGGGTTGGCTGTCTTTGTCTTCAGTTTTGAATCACTCGCTGAATATTTGATCTGAGTTCCCCACACGGCTTGCATAAACAGTTCCATGCACTTCCCAGGAAGTGTCTGACATAACTTTGTGATTGATGTTGAAGACTGCAGTATCAGGAACACACGATCACAGAAAAAGCCTGGTAATCTAAGTAACTTTTATTAATGTATAAGGGTACACGTCTTAGTGTGTAAAAACAGATGTAGGAAGGCCGTGTGATGTGGGAGCAGAAGGAATCGGGGCGATGACTCAAGAAGCACGGGCTCTAATCCCAGCTCTGTCTTGCTGTGTGAGCTTTGAGCAGATTTCCTCTGTGTCTCCTTTTCCTTCTGCGTAAACCAAGGAGTTCGAACTGACCACCTTCCAGGCAGTGTCCCATCTCTGACATCCGAGCAGTTACCTATTCTCATCCCGGGGAGATGCTCCTCGGTGACTGTCTCATCAGTGATCTTGCTTAGCTCCCTCTTCCCTGAGATAGTGACAGTAAATCTGGTGTGTAACCTACGACACCCGTGAGCCTTCCCTGATCATCCCCAGCCCCTGCTGGATGCAGCGAATCTGGAGACACTGTGGGGAGTGAGACTGGGTCTACGGGGAGACGGTCTTTTCTGTCTGGTTTTCAGACTACCAGTGAAATTCTGTTCCTTTCAGATGTTTCTCTTATTGAAACATACTGAAATTCAGTATTTTTTTTCTTTAACTTTTAAAAGTTTTACTTCTTAAAGACCGGGTTTTGAAGAGCTAGTAACATGGCAAGTCTTAGGATCACAGAAGATTCACTGCAGGGGTATCCAACCTTTTGGCATCTCTGGGCCACACTGGAAGAAGAAGAGTTGCCTTGGGCCACACATGAAATACACAAACACACATGAAAACTGATGAGCAAGAAAAGGTTCTAAGTAAATTTACGATTTTGTGTTGGCCCACATTCATAGCCATCTGGGCCGTGGGTTGAACACCCCTGGAGCAGATGGCAGCACCAAAGGATTGGGGGCAGATGGCGACCCCAGAGTAAGGGACAGTGGTAAGAGAGCCTGAAGGCCACCTTCATCGAGCTCATGCACTCGTCCAGCCCTGGGCCTGGTCGTGCAGGTCTGAAAGTGGGGTGCGGCACCCTGCTCTGCTTGGCTCCGCTTTCTGCCCCTGACCCACCTGGATCAGGTGTGTTGAATGTGCCAGGGACACGCAGAAGTACAGTCGGATCTACTGGAGCACCTTTGTGGGCTGGGCCAGGAGGAAGGCAGAGAAGACAGGAGAGGAAATAGCTAGTGGAACAGCAGCTGGGCTGATTGAGTGTAGGTAGAGGGTGAGGGTTTGTGAGATGTGAAAGGAAATCTTGTCATCACAGAAAGCTAGGGAGGAAAAGAACGAGTAAGTATATATCTAGCCTACACACTGGGGGGTGGGCTTGGAGAAATTGTTTTTTTCTTCTGACTTGTTCTCAGTAAAGTAGGAAAAGCCTTACTGTCCTCATCTATCCACAGAGCTCCTGATCTTTCTGTGTTTTATTTGGTTCTAAGTGGATCTTTGTGGTTGAGATTGGTGTGTGAAGGAAAGTAGTTACTGTAGAATAAATGACAAGGACTCTGCTCCATTCTCCATCAGTTTACTGTTCCCTTTCTCCTAGAGTGGGGTGTTCAACCAGGCATTTAAATGAGAGAGAGATTGTCATGGGTGTGCTGAGAACAAGAGAACTTTGTTCTGTCCTGCTCCTGGTGCAGAGAATTTATTTATATCAGAACCCCACTATTACCATGGGGTAGGAAAGTGACAATAGTTTTGCTACTCAGAACCTGCCACGTCCTCTTCCAACCATGCTGTCTGACAAAGTCCGAGTGTGGGGAATATGGCTTCAAAGAAGCATATTCAGGCCTGGAGGACGTGGCATAAGTGGATATATAGTGTTGATTCTGTTCTTGCTGTCTCTTGGTGTTCTGACATTTACTTTTCCGATCATTTGGAATCTCCTAGAAATAATGGCCATTCTCAGAGCTGATGAACAACTAGGTCAGACTGAGAACTATGCCACCTTGGCCCTTCCCCAAAATAATACCCTCTCTGGGGGCCCAGAGGAGGAAAGGCCCACAATGTCCAGTGAGTCCAAGGGGAAGAATATTTCCTTCCCTGACCAAGTTAAGCAGATGCAGAACAAGTTAACATTAGGTAGCAGGGAGCCAGAATTACCCGGAGCGCTCCCCCAAGTTAATCCCCTGTAATAAAATAGCCCCTGAATTTCTAAAAGTTGTTGGAGTAACAGCCCCTCCTTTACCTTGAACAGGAATATATATTAATTAGAATTTAGTAGACATAGAAACAGGAGAAGCTTGTTAGATACTATAAACTAAGCACATAGATACAATTACCAAGGAGTTGAGTCCATAGTACATAGAGAAACATTTTAGACAGAAAGATAAATAGCTAAGTTAGACATCACAAAGGCCTTATAATAAATTTCCTAACCTCTGCTCGGTCTAGCATACCTTTTGCCCCATGCCAAATTTTAGACCTTTAATAAACAATAAGATATTCAAACTCTGTACATAGAGTTATATCAAATTGTCTGATTAATGGTTCTCCTAGTCAAAACAATTTTTGTATAATGTAATTGAAACTATGGAAATTCTTGTACTTTTCCTGGTTACCTTTGTATTGATTTTTTCTGCTTAACTGATCATGCTATACACCTGCAAATGTTAGTCACTAAAATGAAAATATAAAAACCTGCTTGTACTTGCAATAAACGGAACAGAGCTTCACTGTCCTTTGAGGCGTGTCGTAGTCTGTTACCCAGCGCCGACGCCTACCCTCACCTGTGGGACTCCTTGACCCGCTGCGGCCGGACCACGGCAAGAACCCTTCTTGGTAAATGTATTGAACCAAGAGGACTTGGCCTGTGTCTCTTTCAGCATTTGAAAGATCACTGGGGTTTCAATGCTAAGGAAATCCAGGAGGCAGTGAGATCATTTCTTACAGTCTTCATATATGTCCTTCACTTAGATATGAAATTTACCACTCTATTCCTCCAGGCAATGAGGCAGTGGTAACACGAGATAAGTCGAGTGCTGTGCTTGTTTCAATTTGCATGCTCCAGTGAAACTCTGGTCTCTGACCGCCTGTTGGGTCTGTCTTCATGCGACCGCACCCTTGCCCTACAAACACCAGAACACCTGTCAGGGTGTTCCTGGCACCCACCTTTCTGGTCACAGGGACCCCACCCTCCCATATGTGTACCTGAAGATTGGGAGCCTTCTTTGATTCCTCCATCTCTTCCCTGCCCCACATACAGTTGATGGCCAAATCCCACTGATGTTTCTCTCAGAACATTCCTTCCTACGTTTGCCCGCCCTCCCTCCCTCCCTCCCTCCCCCCCCAATTTGCCCTGACTCCAATCTTTCTTTCTTTTTAAGATTTTATTTATTTATAGAGAGGGGAAGGGAGGGGGAGAGAGAGAGAGAGAGAAAAGTATCAGTGTGTGGCTGCCTCTCACATGGCCCCCATTGAGGACCTGGCCTGTAACCCAGGCATGTGTCCTGACTGGGAACCAAACCAGCAACCTTTTGGTTTGCAGTCTGTGCTCAATCCACTGAGCCACACCAGCCAGATCCTGACTTCAATTTTTCTTCAGTCCACCTGGTACTACATTTCCAGAGCTATTCTCCTTAAAAGGCTACCTTATATACATTACTTTTATTTCTACTAAAACTTCTATCTGTATCAATAGAAATCCTTACTTGCTGTGTAGTAAATAAAGTCCAGGTTCCTTAGCTTGGTACTGAAAGGCTTTCTGTGGTTCTCCTACTTCCCTCTCATCCTGTTCTGTTGTCTTTTCTTTTTTTTTTTTTAATTTTATTTATTTATCTTTAGAGGAGAAAGGAAGGAGAGAGGGAGAGTAACATCAATGTGTGGTTGCCTCTTGTGTGTCCCCTGCTGGGAACTGGCCTGCAACCCAGGCGTGTGCCCTGACTGGGAATCAAACCGTGGTTGCTTGGTTCCCAGGCCCGTACTCAATCCACTGAGCTACAGCAGCCAGGGCCTGTTCTGTTTTCTTAAATGCATCAGGAGCCATTTCCGTGTCTGTCTTTGTGCTGAGAAGGAGATGGTACCCCCACCCCCCTCCATGCTTAGCGTGGTTCCTTCTGGCCTCACCTCCGGTTTCCTCTTTTCCCACCAAACCCCCCACCTTCCCGGAGCCTTCCTCTGTTGCCTTTCCCTTAGCAAAGGCCCCTGTTTGGGGTCCCTATAGAATATTTTTGCTAACCCTATTATTACTGCATGTGTTTTCCTGGATAAGCCCCGTGTTCCTCAGTAGCTGGACCCTGCTCCAGGGTAGGGTCATGTCTTAAGACTACGTCTTCAAAGCTCGGCACCTTCCTCTGCGTCGGACCGTTGGGGGACAGTGGTAGAAAGACAGGGCTCCATGAGGGACCGAACAGTGAACCGAGTGAGGAAAACTGGCTTTAAACCTCAGTTTTCCGCCTTTGAAAGGCACAGAAAACCCTGCCCCATCTCTTGATCTCTCTGGTCCTCCGTGTTTGCAAACTTAAACATGACGCCATTTGAGCTAATTCTGATGGAGCTGACACCATTTTAAAGCCCTAAACCTAATATTATCTGAATGATTCCAGTGATTGGATTTGGAAACAGTCTGTGCAGGAAAGCCTCTCCATCCCTGCTGCGATGAACCAGTGGTCTACAGAAGCAGTGTATAACTTAACAAAGAACACAGACAGGTCACGAAATAGCATGGCGTGAGTTTTCCTTAAATACAATCACAGAAAGTGATGAGACAACTTTCAAAAAGATAATGAAAAGCTCACAACTGGAGACAAAGACAGTGTCTCCTCTCAGAATTTATTTACTTGGCTCTCAGCTCTGTGTCCTAAATAGAATTAGTTGCCTCTTCTTTCTATTCGTCCAAGTTCCTAGTTGAATTGGCAAATAGCAGGCACTTAGCAAAGCAGTCACTTGGCCTTCCTGTTCTTCTAAAAGTGAAATCCACCCCATCTTCCCCACCCTACTCTTCAATCTGGAAAGCATAATTTGAATTACTTTCAGCTCCACAATATATCACTGCCCTCCCTTATGCTGGAATAAACCTTCCCCCTTTATATCCTCTTCCTCGAAATCAGGATGAGATGACTTTTCAGAAGAAATTACCTTCGGAAGGATGAGTTGACTTCTCATTTATGAATTTAAAAAAGCATTTCAGTGTGTGTGGAGGGATCTCATTGTACTGTGGGGGAAGAACGAACTTTACCCTCATGTTTCTTTTGGTTGGTCTAATAATTAATTCAATGTGAGACAGATTAACAAGAGAAAATAACCAAGTTCATCACATATGTACGCATCAGAGCCCCGGAAACATGAGCGAGTCACAGGCGCCACATGCCCGAGAGGGTCAGAGACAGGAGGGGACAGTGAGGTGTGTGTGACATCCTGAGCTGCAGGAGGTGAGGTGCGGTGCCCTGCAGCCTCGGAGGGGAGAGAGGATGTTCGCAGGACGTTAAGAGGAGCAGATGTTCAGTAATTAGAAGTTCGCTCAGCCCCTGACATAGGTCATAAAACCTCGTTTCTGGTGATAACTCTTATTATGGCAAGGCCCCTAATTTAAATTCTTTAAGGGACAACAGACTCTTAGGTACGGAGAACAAACGTACAGCTGTCCGAGGGAAAGGGTAATGGTGGGCTCGGTCCAAAAGGCGAAGGGGTTGAGCAGAGGAAAAAACCTCATAGACACAGACAACAACATGGTGATTATAACAGGGAAAGGGGGCCAGAGGGAAGTAGGAGAGGAAAAAAGGGGGATAAATGGTGATGAAAGAAGACTTGACTTGGGGTGGTGAACACACAATACAATATACAGACGATGTATTAAAGAATCGTGTACCTGAAATCTACATAATTTTACTAGCCAGTGTCACCCCAGTACTTTCTTTTTTTTTTAGGTTTTATTTATTTTTAGAGGGGAAGGGAAGGAGAGAGGGAGAGAAATATCAATGTATGGTTGCCTTTTGTATGTCTCTCATTGGGAACTGGCCTGCAACCCAGGCATGTGCCCTGACTGGGAATCGAACCGTGGTTGCTTGGTTCCCAGGCCCGCGCTCAATCCTCTGAGCTACACCAGCCAGGGCTTCACCCCAGTACTTTCAATAAAAATAAATGATTTAAAGGGGAATTAAATGTTTCTCATGAGCTACAGGGCCTTGATTGCCTTCAGCTCAAAAATAATTCCCATGCCACAGTGGCACATTTGGGGGAGGCCTATTCTGAACCCCTGCAGTACTAAATCTCTGACTCGGATCCCACAAACAGAACCATATTTTAACTGTCTCTGGAACCCTGAAACTTCAAGAATCTGAGTTGTTACCAAGAAAGAGTCTTGACATTCCAGCTGCGTGTGTGCTCTTGCCCTGCCCTTGTTTATCACATTCTCTGCTAGGAAGCCATCTTTGTGACTGAATCCAAACGTCTCTGAAAGTTCATTCCTTTTGTTCCCTGTTTCCCCTTTGGGATATATTTTGGTTAGGACTTTATCTCAGAGCCTTTATAGCACGACCCCCCCCCCCCCACCTTCTGAAGTAACACCGCTCTCCCCTCCTCCTCGGTGTCTGTGCGGCCCAGGCTCCCAGACACTTTCTGATCCCCCCCAGATGTTGATTAGATTGTTGGCCCTTAGTCCTGGTGGCTTCTTTCCTTTCAAAGTGGCAGTTGCTGTGATTGAATGGGTTTTAAATAGTCTCAGTAGGAGTTCTTTGTGGCTTGGATCCCTTTGGATTTTCCATCATTTAGGGGGAGGGGATGAAAACTCAAGTATGAGGCTTTGTCAGACATGTGTTAGTGAAACCAAGAAGCTGTACCTCCCCCAGGAAGGTTGCAGGGCAACGGCACAGCTCCAGCATCCATCACCAGCGACTCCACACCAGCTATCAGTGGCACGATTCTTGTTCGCCTTCTGTCTGTGGTTGCTCCAAAGATGCTGTGGCAAGGGCTGAATTTGACTCTGCTAAGCCTTCTCTCTGACCAGCTGGATTTCTGACAGCTCCCCTCATTTAACTTGATTAGTATAAAATGTTCAGTTGGTGAACAAAGTCAGGTGGCTTGGAGAACATAGAGAGAGCACATCAGAGCTTTCTTTGGTTTGCTTCTCAAAAGCCTTTAGGCAGAACCTCCATGGAACACCAGTATTTTTATGTGCTTTGCAGAAGCAAGAGCTACCCAGATGATTTAATCTAGTAAGTATGAGGGTTTTTTAACCCATATTGACTATTTGATGCTACTTTTTACATAGTGTAGGCAGCACTGCTGGTAGAACGACAGTGGAGAAACTCAAATTTTATCTCACAAATATGTTGTCTCAGTGGGCTTAATATTTCATATATGTATATATATTTCAGGGTATTATAATAATATATGTATGTGGTGTGCAAGGAATAGTAGTAAAGTGAAACATTATTTTCTTAATTACTTTAGAGAGGCATCTCTTCCTATTCCGGAGCTACCTTTACTACCAGCCTCCGAGAGCACAACTTGGTAAACTCAGTGAAACCATTTCTGTGGTGAGAGAGTGGGTATAGATTTGCACTAATTTTGTTTCCTTTCTTTTAGAGTCTGACATTTCCTCTCACAGACTAAGCAAATTCTCAGCCACAAGAGATATTCCTAGTAGCCAAGTGTATTTAAAAATGTTATTTAAGCCTTTCTTCTTGAAGCTGAGGCGTCTGTAGTTTCATAATGCACAGGCCACGCTTCAGAGCAGATGCTGGACACATTTCTCCTTCCAACCCCAGAGACTGTATCAAGTATTTTACTCGTTGGAGTATTCCCCCCCAAATACAACTATTGAAAGATCAAAATACATGATAGTTGTTCCTATAAGCTTTAATATTTATCTACTTATAGCTTACTGAACTGTAGGTATTTATTTTTTATATCTATTTCTCATCTATAGATGATCTTTCCATGTGTTGTTAAAAGTACATCAGTAACAGTGGCCAACAATTACATTCATATTCCACATGCAATTTGGAGTGACAGAGGTGTATTGCCATTTATAAATTTATTTACTAGATAAGCCAGATCTGTCAGAATTAATTATTTAGATCTTGATATTTTCATACTGTCCAAAGAAACAGCTTAGCCAGATTTTCGTGTGTTTTGCCTGCACTGCAGAGTTTGACCCTGTTACCTGCCTCCTGTTGCTGGGCTTTCGCTGCTGCAGCCCATCGCATAGCGTCATGCACAGAGTTCAGATCTGGGTCAGCCGGGCATTGGACGGGCGGGGGAAGCAGAGCAGGGTGGTCGCAGAGCCCCAAGCAAGGAGGGGAGACAGGGAGACGCCTCTTGTGATGTGCAATGTGGTGGTGTCGCTCAGCTGCCACTGGAGGCGAATTAGGGGTGGGCTGGGAGCCCTGAGCCCCTCGGGAAGACCTTGATGGCCAGGTTGGGGGTTAGTGACTTAGTTCTGGAGTCAAAGGGACCCAGTGATAGTTTTCAACAAGGATAAGAGTAAAAAACAGTGGGTATTACCAACACTTAGTGACTTATTGAATTATTTTCCAGAAACTAAGGTGTGGCTGTCACAGATATTCTATATCTGTAAAACTTTGTTGCCATGTGAGTTAATAATTGTTTTCTTTTATTAAAATAGTCTTTACTTTACCTTTCATTTATGTGTGCTGATGCTTCATTACCAAAACAAAGACTGGTGTAACTGCAATGAAAGTTTCCCAACTGGGTCTCTCAGGGTGGGTGGGGCTTATTTGACGGTCCTGGTCTGAGCGGGATAGAAACTCTCACTACCACCCGGCACTCATTCACGTGCCTTGGTCTTGTCTAACCCTTATTACTGTTTCATGAAGTAACATCTTCGTTTTCTCAGTTTTCCACAACATGCAGTTTCTATTTCTTTCCATGAGATTGGAGAGAATGATGTTCTGAAGCACCCGAAGTGGGAAGCAGAGGAGTCCCATCCTGCATGGTCTGAGCCACGTCAGTGGTCTGGGTATACATCCCTCGTCCGGGTCTGCCCTTTCGCCACCCTTTTACAGTGCAGCGCATGTAGATGACCTGGGCCAGGTCCCGCTGTGAAGGCCAGTGATGTAGCGCAGGTGATGCCCCAGTGTCCTGGGTGCTCCTCCTGCTGCCGTCTAAGGTGGCATTTAGTTTGTCCGGCAACCGCCTCATGTAAGAATGCATAGGAAACTCAGATTCTTGAGGTTTTATTTTTTTAAGTTCTTAATAGTTAACTCTTATTTTTAAAAACCCCCATGAATATAAGACAATTTTGATCCAGTCAGTTTTGTCCCTTATAATGCCTATCATTTCTGATTCTGTTTGGGTGGGATCCTGGTTTTGTCGGCTTATGTTTTGGTTGTCCCTCCTAAGGTGGTATCCTCTAGAAGCTGCCAAGCCATACCATTGGCATACTTACCAATACCTTGGATAACTGTTCAATAAGCCGGAGTGAATGCCTGTAACACACCACAGAAGGCCTCTCCTCTGGGTTTTCTTTTCAGCTTGACTATCTCTGTTTCTGACACACAGAAATTCAAGTGATACACTGGAAGAACTGCATCTTCCAGTGTACTGCATCCCAGAATATTGTGAATGAGTGCAGGTATAGGGTGAATATTGGTTTCCTGTCAAAGATTCTACAGTGGAGGACCCAGTTAGCACTGGTAAGGGGTAAGCAGTCATGGCAAAAAGTTACGTGTGGTTTATGAACGGGAGAGTTTTCACTTTATACCAGGTTATTTGATTTGGGTTCTCTTTTCTGTTGGAGTAGTTCCTTAAATGAGTGGTACATTCGGTCGTCTTCTGCTAGAACGAGTGTGCAAAAGCCGACTGCAAGCCCTGAGGGAGTGGGGCGGACTAGCCAACAGGTGAACTCGGAGCCAGTTGCTTGGCCAGTCCTGACGTGTACCACAGTAACGGAAGGTCTTTTCTCCACTTTCCCAGAGAACATGCCTCTAATCTCCTTCTTTGGTGGTATCTGCCTGGCTTCTGACATTTGGAGGAACAAAACTTTGGAGAAGGAAAGGAGCAATTGAATCCCATGGCTCAGAGTGCATATTTATTATCTAATAACTTCTTTTTCTTTTCTCAGTCCAAGCCTCACTTGTGTTGCCTGTAGTGCCTGAGGCCTGCCGCTCTCATATCTTACTTTCTCCAGGTTCTCTCCTGTTTACGAGATGTGGTCAGGATGAGAAAACACTGGCTCTGTATCTGTGAAGGGCTAAGGCCAAGACCTGGGGAATCCAACCTCTTTCTAAGCAAACTTTCAGTCGCCTAGTCCCCACTCTCTGTCTCACTTCCTTGTGGTGCACAGTGTCTGCAGACCGGAGCCCCCTGGGGTTTTTGTGAGGACACATTACCCTCTATATCCCCTTGGCGGGTCTGTGGGCCATAGCAGAGTCGAAGAACTGGAGCCAGGCATCAGTCTGTCTGCTTTGTCTTCCCAAAATTTGTTGAAATTACTTCTCTGCTGCCTCCCCTCCTATTCTCTTGCCCTCATTTATTTCTTTATTATAGATAGTTACTGCTTTGCCATTATTTTGGTGGCTTTGGAAAGGAGAAGTGAGTAATGTGTGGTCAGTGCACTGCATTTAACTATAGGCCTATGTTATCACACTCGAAAGAAAACTGCAAGTTAGTTAGTTGAGCTTCTATATACAAGTACATCAGTGTTACTCAGTTTCCAATCCAGCCGATTTACACAGCAACCAAAGAATGTGGCAGCACGCTGGCGCCTTGTTCTGGAGGCCACACAGCGTTCTGGAAGAGCAGTGCTGCGGGGCTGGAGCACGGGCGTTCCCCCGTGGCGCTGTGAGTTCAGTTCCTCTCTGTACAACCCAGCTCCTTATTTTGTGAATGAGGGTCCAAGGGACCCTCAGTGCATGTGGCTGGAGGGGAGGGCAGCTTGTGTAAAAGCCATATACTTCTCACTCCTGGGTCTTCAAGCCCATAGAACCTGAAATCCCCTCGGAATGGCATGGCCTTACCGGACAAGTGGAGCCCAGAGGCCTGCCCCAGCTCTCCACTCTTCTGCTCTTGAGGCTTGGGTTCCTGGAGCGCAGATTCCCATCGGCTGCAATGCCAACTCCCATCTGCTCTTCCACAGCAGCTGGTGTGTTAACTGTGTGAATGTAATAGCCCAGTTCGCTCTCTGCTGAGCGTTGGCTGGAGGGCTGGAAACTCTGTTACAGTCAGCTGCAGACTTTCTGAGGAAAGGAAATGTGATATCCCAGCAAACTCCATTGAAACTGTTCTCACTGTAAATAGTCCCAATGATCTATTAAACAAGCCATGTTAAAGGAAGGAGGGGAGGGCTCCATGCAGAAAAGCTGAGGAAACCAGAGAGTTAAAATCATGGATCATGTGATACACACGAGTTGCACTGTCTGGATATATTTTCTCCTGTAGACTTATTAATAAATAGATTACACACCTGTGAGAGGCAGGTCAGTGCAATATGGCCTACGTTCTAGATTTCTTTTAGTTGAAAATTTAAAAACCTATTTTAAATCAGCTTTAAAACAACAATAAAATGAGCTCATCTATCTTGTAAGTCCCGGAGTGACTTTAACTATGGCTAGATCCTGAGGCCCAGCTATTGTATTCAGGCCCTGCTCTCTCCCCATCTGTTCCTTGAGCCTGTGCATGTTGACCTCAGAGAAGACTCACCTGAGTCAGGTTCCAGCCCCAGAGCAGTCACTCTGCTGGGGAGGTGGTGCTGTGACTGTCCTTCCGCAGGCAGTGGCCCTCCAGCAGCCACACCAAAAGGAGGGGAGCATTCCCCGAAAGGAACAGGGTGGGCAGTGACCGCAGCTCCCCACCAGGCTCTGCTTCATGTTCAGAAAGTACAGTCACTTGTGAAGATGAAATTTGCAGAACAGGAAACCAGAAAGAAGGAGGATTTGGACTTTTAAAAACAGGCAGAAAAGAGCCATTGGAGGGCACACAAGATGTAATGAATGATCATATTTGTGTCTTAAAGATTGACCTGGACTCTATATCCATATGGAAAGTCAGTCACCGATAAACTGAGTTGAAATAGGAGAGCAGGTAATGATCAGAAACTGGTAGGACCTGGCACAGAACCAGGAATCTGTCTTCTGCGATGTTTGGATTTCACACCGAGAGGAGTTGGCAGCTCACTGTGGGAAATGTGACAAATGAGAAATGTGTATATGACAAATGAGAGTATACACCATGGTTGACTTAAATAAGCATCCCAGATTTAGGCATCATCCACACAAACTGTTTCCCACTGCAAAATTTCCGGCAAATGTACCGCACTTTGATGAATTAGACCTTAGGCCCCCATCTGGACTTTACAACTGAGGTCTTTTCTGGCTGTGGCTGAGCCTTCCTTCTGCTTCCAGGGATTATGGTTCCAGGAATCCATGAATGGGCTTTAGCAGATACATTATCAATCAGACCTCTGAAAATGTGTGAGTAGAGGGTCTGTTTCACCTATCAGATGAAGAGGGGGTTAAACTGTGCCCCTGGAGAAACGAAGCAGCCCCGCTTCCTGTCAGAGAGAGCGCCTTCCTGTTCTGGGGATCCAGACTCCCATTTCTCGAGGTGTTTCTGAAAGAGACCCACAGTGTAACGGGTTGTTTCAGGGACAGACTGATTCCTGTAGCTGTTCCAGTTGAAATATGGTACATGTTTACTTGTCTCCAAACTTATCTGTTTAAAAAATATGTTGTGCCCTGGCTGGTGTGGCTCAGTGGATTGAGTTCTGGCCTGCGAACCAAAAGGTCACTGGTTCAATTTTCAGTCAGGGCACATGCCTGGGATGAGGGCCAGGTCCCCAGTTGGGGGCATGCGAGAGGCAACTGAGCGATGCTTCTCCCACTTTCTCCCTAACCTTCCCCTCTCTTTAAAAGTAAATAAATAAAATCTTTTAAACATACACAGTTTGAGCTTTTATAACGTGTAATGCCAATTTCCTTATATTTAGGAATTAAGTATTGTTTCTACTATATTAACATCATGTGTTCTATACAATAGATACTAGGTGATAAAGGACAAGGTGAGAGATAGATGAATATTCTTCCCACAGTCCAATGAATTGTCATAATTACCTGATATTTGAGACCTTTGGTTTAAACAACGTGGATTTAAATAGATTTTTCAGAGTAAACTGGAAATATGCCTCAGCCCTTCTTGTATTATTTCCCTGGAAAATGTGTTTTAAGTTCTAAACAGTGGCTTTACAAAAGTTGGAACTATAATTTTCTTATAAACTTGAGACCCCTGAGTCTTTTCTTGCTGTCGTAGTGCATCACCTCGGGACCAAGGCCACCCCTGGGGAAGAGGGGACCGTGTCCAAAGCACACCCATGGGCGTGGGGCCACCCACACTGAATAATCTTGAATGTGGCGACAGTTTTTTCTAATCTCCTGGCTCTTTTGTCTCTACTTTTAATTCCTAGCATTAACAACTTTTGTTTTTAAATTAAGGACAAACAAACAACTGCTCCCACAAAAGGAAGCTGGAAGAAATCCGTGAGCAAAATTTGGTTTAGCTTAAATTACGGGGTTGCTTTAACAAAAGCTTTAGAGAAGAATTTTTTGAGGAGAGTAAAACTCTGGACTTAATTTCTCATGTGTTAACCATGTTTAACTGCCAAATAGGAAAATGAGGAAAAGGAAAAAGAAAAAGAGACTGAAATGAAATATACAAAATGCTAACAATGAGTTGTGGATGGTGATTTTGTAGGTGGCTTTTTTTCTCTTCTTATCCCAGTTTTCAGTGATATAATTGCTTTGTTGACAAAATAGGAAAAAAAATTTTCCCAAACGTTATTGTTATTTCTAAAAGTGCCAGCAGCTCTTCAGCCTGATTTAAGAATGTCTAGGTCAATAGGCAGTGCTAGGCCTTGGAAGATAAGGAAGATAAGTTGCTCTTTTACTATGTATTGTATTCAAAACTACGCAGCTGCCTCCACCCCCCACACTTTGTAATTCCTGCATCTCCTGCTCTCTGATTTTAACTGTGAGGCTGAGTGTGTATTGCTTTGACTGCTGCTTAAGCCATGTGGGAAGCTAAATATAGCTGCATTCTTGATGTCTGTCTGATATCAGTCTGACAGCCAGAAATATTTGAACTCTATTATTGTTGGAGGAGGGAAATGCCGCAAAGCCCACATTTTTTCTACTCCGAAATCTCTACCTCAGTTTTTACCTTACACTTCCCCCACCCCCTGCCACCTTCCATCCTGCTCAATTCACGGAAATTGTTTTTCTGTTGTTGCTGAAAAATAATTCAATTCTGGCACTTCAAGCATGAGACACCCGGATTGTTTTTCACTGCTCTTGCCTTAGAAGAAATTAAATCACGAGCAATATTTTGCATCTAGCCAACACACATCAAAACTCCTGTCTGTCTTGGCTTTGAGAGCCTTGGAAGTTTCTGAATCAGTCAGAAATTACAGTAGCACTAAGGCCAGTCAATGAGGAAGCCCAGTTTTAATTTTCAAAGGCAGTCTGCTGTAGTTCATGTGTATGCCTGTGCTTTCTCTGAAATACTACTTGTCCTTATTCTCTTACTCCATTTAGGCCCGAGGCCTGTGTTTCCCTCCCTGGCCCCTTGGCGGACAGCTATCGTTTTAATGTAAATGACTATTTAGTAGATATGAACTTGGATTTTTTTTTTTTGGACAGAAATAAGATTAAGTGATTTTATGACCTCCTAATCCTAGAGGCACTGGTTTTTCTAGTTTGCAATTTTATTATCAGGTTTCTCTATAAAAATATTTTAAGAATAGTAAGATAAATGAACAATAGAAGCAGCTGATTATTGGTTTCATGATACATGTTTCTTCTTTGCCATGTGGTATATGATGTCAATGAAAATATGGAAGTCATATTAAAATATCTTTGAGCTGTGCAACTCAGAAATTTCTGTGGTGTTAGCTTTAAACGTAATGGCCAAAATTGTACCCATTAAAAGGCAGAAATAAAATGTTCACATTCTGGCCTCAGTGAGCTCAGTAGTATATTTATACCAGTTATTTAATTTAAATATAATCTGTGTTGTATGGTTACTTTTAAAAAGCAAGATATTTAAGTGAATTGTATACTCTAAGAATTATGCCTTGAAGCTGTCATACACCTGTCCAAGTTTTCTTTGAACAGGGAAGTTCAGTCAATTAGGACATATTGGTCTTTAGTAAGTACCCTAAGGACTTCCAGTAAATCAGGAGCCCCCCTTAACCACTTTTCTTTCTAATTAAAAAAAAATTGTCAGAGTGAATACAACTTAGTTTTAGGGTATAATTTCTTTTCTCTTAATATACTCATTCAGACCTCTTAATTTTTAAATTTCATTATAAATTCATTTGAGGAGAAAAGGAGTCTTGGGCATTGACCCTTCAGGAATGCACTCTGGCCCAGCCTCCCGGCCTAGCACCCGAGTGGTTCCCCTGAACCTGCATCAGATCAGCTCAAGGAAAGACCTCGGTTCTCTTCTGAGTGTTTATCTAGCTCTTCATCTCTCTACCTTGGGCTTAGTGTTCAGCTTAATGTTCTATTGCTGGTCCTCAGAGTGTCTCACTTGGAAACGATAGTATTTGCAGTTGACACAAATAATGAAGACAAACACTACAAAACACTCACTGTATCCCTGGTATTCTCCTAAGTACTTCATCATTCATTAATGTAATGAATCCTTCATACCTCAACAACCTTAGACATAATTATACCCATTTTTCAGATGTGGAAGAAGAGACACAGAAAAATTAAGTAACTTGCCCAAAGTCACACAGCTAGCTGGTGACACAGCTGAGACTGAAGCGTGGGTGTCTGGGCCCAAGCCTGTGCTTCTCATCAGGACTCTGCCTCCCCATGAGTCTGCAAGCCCATCGGCCACCATGTCTCCAGGATTTGTCGAAATCTGCATTCCGAATTATTGCTGTCCTCCATGGTTTATGCAGTAAATGCAGCAGTGTCACATCAATCCCAGGAGCAAACATTCCCTACCCCCGCGTTGCCATCTCCTGCCCTCTTGGGAGCGTGGCTTAGTCATGTAGATGAGAAAGGCCTGAAAAGCCAGTATCTTGCCCTATCATACAGTTCCCTCTTTGAGGCGCTCGAGAGTCTGATAATGAACATGGGGAAACCCAGTTCCCTCAGGTTAGGAAACCAAGGACGTGGGAGCAGGTGCATCACCAATGCTGCCTTCTTCTTCTGGACTCCCATGTAGTCCAACAGACCCTGAGAATGCCTTGTGCGTATCAGAATTAGGGAAATTAGGCAGAACGTTCAGATTCCAGTTCTTTCTGCTCCTGCAAAAATGCAGCTGTAGAGCTGGATATGACATCAAAGGGTAAAGGATGGTCCCTCAAAATGGCTTGGTTTCCTTGTAAGTTCTGATTTTTTTTTACCGAAATATTTTTTTCTGCAGAAGAAATTATGACCTGACAAAGAAATTTCTTTACACCTAAAGGGGAAACGTGCTTCTCCGAACTCTAAGTTTCCTTGTGTAGTTGTGTCATGCAAAAGACAGAGACCAAGGGAGTCTCCCAGGCCCTGCGCCCTCAGGGGCGAGACTGTGAAATCCACACACACCGTTTTATTGTGCTCTCCCCACTCAGTTCCTCCTAAACACAAGTGGATCTATTCTCACCTGCTAAATCCCGTTTACATACACCTTTTCTCTGAGGATCATTTACTTTTCTCACAGTAAGTGGGTTGAAAAACAAATCCTCTTGCATTTGGATTTGGATTTCTTTGGGCATCCCTTCGGGAAGTGGCGTGGTGTATGCATGTGGTTATCGGAATCTCCGTTACCAGGAAGCTGAGGTTTTTGTTTAGAGGAAAATTTCTCTTTGATTCATTTGTCATGTGTGCCCAAATCATATCAATACTTTTGAAGAATCCAAAATATGAAGCGAAAAGAAAGATGAGAAGAATTTTGCGTTGCCCCTGAATTGTTGTTTTCCAGTTAGCCTCACTCGTTTTTATCGTGGAACAATTTAAAGTTTACATGGCACCTTTCGTCTTGGGCAACTGTAAGAGCAGGGCCACCCTACCTCGTTGGACCCAGCTTAGGAGAAGCAGGACTTAAAGGGAGCATTTCTTAGGAGTATTGTCAGTAGCAACACACAGTCAGAAGTTAGCCAGAAGGCTGAAATTATCACCTAAGTCTGTGGCAGGGACTCAAGAATTCTGACTAAGAATTAGGCTCTTGGTTTCATCTCCTTTTATAAGGCATTTATGTCCCTTTCATGTATTGTTGGGCTGAATTGCTGGAACCCTAGAGTCCATCATTCTGCGAGAACCTGCAGCGGTACGTTCTGTTTATAGTCTGCGTGTCTGGGATCCATGAAGAAGTAGAGTGTTATGTACACGGTTGGGTGCGGCTGTGAGTTTCCTTAAGGAAATGGGCAGGAAAACAAATCCTATTTTAAGTTTTGTTGTTTTCTATATATATAACATCTGTACTCAGTGTAGCTTTCCCTTTTTCTGTCTTTTTTAAGGGAAATTGAAAACTGTAGGTAGAGATAGAGACCTCTTGTTCAGGGACTTCAGTTTTGTAGAAAGCCTGTGTAGGAGAGCCTGCCCCAGCCTCCTGAATCATAGCGCGGTCCTACAGTTTGTTTCTCCACCCTGATAGGATGCACACCCCCTGCTCCCAGTCACATTTCACAGAGGAAGAAATTGGGAAGCTTAATTGCATTTTGTTATTGAAGTGTTGCTTTCAGAGGCCTCCTCCTCTTGACAGGATTATAGCATTTGATTTTATTCAAATACATGTTTATTTATATGAGATTTCAGACTTCTAGTAACTCAAGCCAATGTCAAGAATTCATCTTATGTACGCTAACAGTTGAAAGTGACCGTGAATCAAAGTAAGCAGCTCTATTTGAAACTAATTTTCAATATTATGGCAGTATTTGTACAGTAGGTTTCATTATGTGTTTAAGTGTCTTTCATCATCAGAGTAAGGATTGGGCCATTTCATTTTCATGAACTGTCACGGCGTTCTGAAAGTAAGTCAGCACCACCAAATTCAGTTAGTCAAAAGCACCCAGTGCCTGTTACTCCTTTAGGTACTAGGGAGAATGATCTTTAGATTTCACCTCTGCTAAATGACAGGTGACTTGGAACCTTCTTCCTCCATCATAGTGGTAGAGAATGGGAGAAATTTTTCTCTAGCGTGTACACTTCATCTCTCCCCACCCCCCAGCCCAGGGTCTCCCCATCCTGTGAATCCTTTTCTGTTTGGGGACAGGGGCTGATCAGATATGAAGAATTGGTTCTGACAGTCGTGGTCCTCCTAGGCATCTGTTAGTCAGAAATTTCATAGTACTTAGGATGGAATATTATTTGTAATCTAGGGATTTGGGGCGGCCAAATATATCTTAGGTGACTTGGGATGGATTTGGGTGTAATTCTCAAAGAAATGTTGATTTAATGGTAAATGTTTCAGCCTTTCTTCCCTAAGTGACAGACATACTGTTAACATCTGGCCGGAGTGGGGATGTGGGGAGACTCGGGGGAGGGACGGAAAGGAGAGAGAATGCACACACGGGCAAGTTGGCATCATCTCAGAGCTATAAATCACAGAGAAAGGGCAGTTTTAGTTCTATTCTCAATCATTAGATTGTCTCTCAGAGTAATACAAGGCTTTTAACACCTGGGATTTTAGAGAATCTCAGGTACTCCCTAGTCTGAGCGATTAAGAGGTATTTGGGTCTAAGTTTAGTTATCTAAGATATTTACGGGAATACATCAAAACCCTTTTGGTAACATTCCCGCCTGCCCCCCGCCCCAAATGTGGGTATTTTTAGCCTTTACAACTCATGGCAAATTACTGTGTAAATAAATATTCCATCTGGCCCCAAAACAATTTGTTTCAAAGGAGCCTATTTCCTTTGCTCAATAGTTTCAGATAAAGTGAATGGATTTACACCATTTGCTCTTTGGTATAACTTTGTTTCACTAATATTAGTGGTAGTTAAGTTTTTAGAGTGCTAACTGCACGTCGGATGCCTTGCTGAGCAATCAACATGTGTTACCTCATTTAGTCCCTGTAAGAGGCTTCTGTGGTGAGCACAGTCTGCCGTCTGTAACACAAGTTCCGCATCCGCAGATACAGTGGGTGGACTGGGGACTGAGCATCTACAGAGTTTGGTATCCTCTGGGGGTGGGCCTGGAACCCATGGCTACTGAGGGATGACAGTGGAGAGGTGTGTTTACTGTGTAGCTATTTTTCACTTAACATGGCACTTCCATGCAAGTTCTGGAAGGACCTAGTTCGCAGGCCCGCATGATCAGAAGTCTTTGTGAATGACTGCCCACTCAAGAAGCTTCAGCTCCTCAAAATCTGGTTCTGCTCCTGGGTAGATCAAGAAACTGGGTAGTCAGGAAACCTGCCCCAGGTCACACAGTAAGTGGTAGAGCCCAGTGTGAAGCCCAGGCTGTCCGACTGCAGGCCTCCAAAGCACTCTGCATGTCGGTAAGAGGCTGGCCTTTTCTGACGATCTGTACAGGAGTCCCGCCTCATGCAGGTGTTAATGTAAATTATACTTAATTTAGAATTCTGTATTCTTTCTAATGTTCAAATGGGTTCTTTCTTGCTTTTAGTTTTGAAAGTACCTTTCATTAGAGTTAGAGGGTTTTTTCCAAGTATTGATGCATTGAATATATGTGTATATAATTATGCATTCATCTGAATTTGAAGGCTAATATGAAAATTTGAAGGCTACCAAATATAGTGACAGATTCCCCAGTGTCACCTGTTTGGAGCTCTTCAGGCATTCGAGTCCAGAATAAGAAGGCAAAGGCAGCCTTGGGGGTGATCTAGAAGCTGGTGGAGCTGAGCGAAGGCGTGAACAGGTGGGCACACACAGTCCCTTGCTGTTGTCTGCTAGCAACTTGGCCTCTGATCCTGGGGGACTGACTCTAGAAGTCGACTGATGATGGGTCCTCCTCATGCACCTGCTAAGGCCCAGCATTTCAGCACTGTGAGATGGAATGCAGTCATATTAAATGGGCCAAGCAGAAACTATTAATGCAAATCTGAAAACGTTTCTGAGTGTGCTGTTTCCCTGCCTCAGTATGCCCAGGCTCTCGTGCTTTTTGGTTATTTTTCTCCTCAAGCTTAGAAAATCCAGTGTTGCCGTTGGTAAAATTTATGTTTACTTATATGTTAATTTCCTTTAAGGTGGAAGCTAGTTAATATTGTACAATCTTTGTGCTTGAAGTGGTGATAAACTTGTCTAGGTAATTGTATTCCATGGTTTGCTAATCCACTATACCGGGGGTATCAAACTCATTTTCACCAGGGATCACATCAGCCTCGCAGTTGTCTTCAAAGGGCTGAATGTAATTTCGACTCCTTAACATTTACATTTGTACAGTCCTAGAATTATTTCAGCACTTTGAAGGCAACCACAAGGCTGATGTGGCCCCCGGGGAAAATGAGTTTGACACCCCTGCACTATACAGTAAATATAAAACCAGAGGGTTAACTTCAAAGTTATATAGGTCCTGTAGAACTTAACTTGGTGTCAATTAATAAATAGTTATATATAATGAAAACTAAGGATTCGTGTAGATAAATACAGTTGAAGTGTACTAGAGTAGACTATGATTTTGATGTTTAAAAGGAACATTGATGGTGGGAAATGACCTTGAAATAAATAGGATAGCCCCCAAAATTCATTGAGTATCAACAAACCCAAGACATTCTTTATTGTATCCAAGTTCAATACATATTTTCCATGTTTTTCTCATACATATTGGTAGTCATGATTATCTTAAAAACATTACTGGTAACTTTATAGCTGTCAAGAAAAATTTGTGAGTATTCCCTTTTTAGGGGAAAATTCTAGTTCAGAAATGATATGGGGAAAGGAGAGGATTAATGAGAAAAAGCTCATTTGCATATTTGGCTGTAGGAACAAAGCAAACCTGGCAGACAGCCATGACTAATGGGTGAAAAACATCACCCATGTCCTGTGGTGGGGAATATGTGAATAGTTTAAGTTGTGATCTGGCTAACGAACAGGTCTTTTTGATGTTAAGCAAACATGTTAAGAATATTTGATTTGCAAAACTTAAAAAAAAACTACGATTCTTCTTTTTAAGGATTCGTGCCCTAAGATCATTTTTAGGTGGGGGCATATTTACTGGTGACATGTGAGAGTGCAGTACGTACTGACTCCTAAATTAAATTAGAGTTGGAGGTGTGACATTAGGAAATTTTAAAGCTGAGAAAAGCTTTTCTTGTGAAGAAGGGGAGAGACTCTCAGGGAGAAGCAGTGAAATGGGGAAATGTCATGGCACCTTAACACTCCAATTACGAAAAAAGATTTAATCTCTGTAATTTCCACCAGTGATTGATGCCAAGCTCTTGCAATTTTTTTTACCCTGAGGAAACATTTCTGGAATTAGATAAGAGGTTTTGAACAAAAGGAGTTGCTTTTCAGAATGAGGACTTTAAAATTTTGTCTGCAGTATGTAAATTGTGTAATACAAGAAATTTCTGTAGCTGGGGAAAATTGTTGGGGGTAGCTCTTCACAATTAGAAAATTCCTTGTAGTGTAGAGAATACATAGGAGTGTGTGAATAAGAAGTGAGAGAGAATGACGCCTCTGCAGTCCTCTGTAGTAATAGGGCTCAACTGCTTGAAGAACTACCAGAGTTCTCTCCTACTTGCACCAAGGATTTGTTATTTATACCTGCAGATGCATGGCTTCCAAGTTAGGCTGCTTTAACACGTTTTTCTCTGCATTGGATAGATTAGATCTTGTTGGATCAGAGGCACGACTTCACTGAATTGAAAAAGTGAATTATTCTTCCTCTTAAAGGGAGAGATGTCAGGTTCCTGCAGCTTTCTCTTCACTGTGCTAGAAGGAACGGTAAGATGGGCAAAGTCGCATTGAGAACTTGATTGGGGCTCTCTCATTAACATTTGTGATATCAGATTGATTAGTTTCTGAAAATACAGTGGTGTTCTCTGTTCTTTATGTATGAGACATGAGTTCTCACTGTGTTGTCTAAAATTGCACTACCTGAGAGTCATATTTCAAGGACATTGATGTGTTAGCTCTCTTAAGAGAGTCTTCAAATTGAATTTTTAATGAAGATATTTTTAACTGATGAAAGCAAGTTTGAAAATCCATTAATAGTTCTTTAAAAATCCTATCACTGCCCTAATTTAGTAGGAAAAATGATTAGATAGTTGAACTATCCCATGGCCATTTTTAGAATCCACTATTTAACATTTCCTCATTTGGGAACTGAGAATTATGGAGGTGGTGTGAAGACTTCAACTTGCTTTATCCTTTGACTATGCTTTAGCTGGAGAGAAGATTCCAGTGGAGTAGAAATGTGGTATGCACTCATATAGTAATCACCAGCACTTCTCTGGGCTACCGCCTGACGTCCATGTCCAAACCTACCTAAGAGGGCATTCAAAAAGGTTAAGTTGGGCTTGTAATCCTCAAAAGGATCAGTTTCCCTGACCTGAGAATTTTTCTTTTTTAAAAAAATATATTTTATTAATGATGTCATTACAGTTCTATTTCCCTCTTTACTCCCCTCCCCCCTGTACACCCCTTCCCCCATTCCCCCCTTTAGTTTATGACCACATCTTAAGTTCTCTAGATTGTATATTTCCCATACTATTCTTGCCCTCCCCCCATCTATTTTCTACCTACTGTCTATGCTACTTATTTTCTGTACCTTCTCCCCCCTTCTCCTTCTCCCACTCTCCTGTTGCTAACCCTCCATGAGATCTTCATTTCTATGGTTCTGCTCCTGATCTAGCTGTCCTCTTAGCTTGCTTTTGTTTTAGGTGTGGTTCTTAATAACTGTGAGTTTGCTGTCCTTTCACTGTTCATCTTTTTTATCTTCTTTCTCTTAGATAAGTCCCTTTAACATTTCGTATAATAAGGCTTGGTGATGATGAACTCCTTGAATTTGATTTTATCTGAGGAACACTTTATCTGCCCTTCCATTCTAAATGAAAGCTTTGCTGGATAGATCAATCTTGGGTGTAGGACTTTGGATTTCATGAGTTGGAATACTTCTTCCCAGCCCCTTCTTGCCTGTAAGGTCTCTTTTGAGAAATCAGCTGACAGTCTGATGGGAACTCCTTTGTAGGTGACTGTCCCCTTATCTCTTGCTGCTTCTAGGATTCTCTCCTTCATTTTAATCTTGGCTAATATAATGATGATGTGTCTTGGTGTGTTCCTTCTTGGGCCCAACTTCTTTGGGACTCTCTGAGCTTCCTGGATTTCCTGGAAGTCTATTTCCTTTGCCAGATTGGGGAAATTCTCCTTTATTATTTGTTCAAATAAGTTTTCCACTGGTGGCTGTTCCTCTTCCCCTTCTGGTACCCCTATAATTTGCATGTTGGAGCGTTTAAAGATGTCCTGGAGGTTCCTACGCCTCTCCTCATTTTTTTGAATTCTTGTTTCTTCATATTTTTCTGTTTGGTCATTTTTTTCTTCCTTCTGGTCCACTCCCTTGATTTGAGACCCAGTTTCTGTCCCATTACTGTTGGTTTCCTGTGCATTTCCCTTTATTTCAATTAGTTTAGCTTTCATATGTTTCTTTAATTTGTGACTAAAATCAACCAGTTCTGTGAGCATCCTGATCACCAGTGTTTTGAATTGTGCATCTAAAAGTTTGGCTATTTCTTTTTCATTTCGAGTTATGGGCTGTGGGGCTTTGAGTTCTTCTTGAGCCATAATGTTTTGCTCTGTTTGCGCCTGTTATGTATGAGGAACGGATCCTTAGGTTTTCACCAGGGCGGGGCCACCCAGCTCGCTGATTTGTGACCCTGTATGTTGGGGCAGGGTCAGAGAGGGACAATGGCAGTCTCCTCTGCTGCTTCCCACAGCAAAGGAGCAAGCAGTGGGGCCTGTGCGGTCTGTCTCACTGCTTGCTCCTTTGCTGGTTTTTCTGCGCACGAATGTGTGACCATGGTCAGCCCTCAGCGGGTCCGCCCTCTGCTACTCCACACCTGGGATCTGCCCACGGCTGCCTGTGTGCCTGGGTTGCACGTCTGGTCCGTCCGGTGGATCTTTCCTGCCCGACCCCGCTCTGCTGCTGGCTCTGCCCCTCTTACCGATCTGGCTAAAGGATTCGTTGCTGTCAGACTTCCGTGTAGTTCAATTTTCTGTAGTTTGGCTGCGTTTTTGTTGCCAAAACTTCGTTGTTTTTAAACTTGGTTGTGCGAGAAGGTACAGTGTTTCCACCTATGCCTCCATCTTGGCGGAAGTCTTTGACCTGAGAATTTTTCATCTTTTTTTTTTAAAGCCAATTTTTCCATTTGTGTGTTAGTTGAAATCACTAATATTTTGCAGTATTAGGTGCTTGGAAAAATATATTAATATATATAATTTCTGGTTGCTGTGAGTCACCATTAAGAATATTCTTACAAGATGTCTAACCATACATTACCTAAAGAAAAAAACGGTATTTTTCCTGGTTTCAGAAATGTTAAGCAGGCATTCAATTTGCCCAGGACTCTGCTCTCTTTGGCTCTTCTTCCACTGCACTGGATACCCTTCTTATTCTCCTTTGCTAGCCCTTCCCTGGCTCCTCATGTGAGGGTGTCTTATCCAGTTTTCATGGCTGTAGAAACCAACTGAACACTGACTACTAAGTCCATCTCACCGGCTCATCCCCACAGTCTTCTAATGTGTGTAAGTGTCCACTTTATCCTTCCATTTGCTCAGGCCACAAACGTGGGAGTTTTCCTTGAATCTTTTTTCTCATACCCTGCACTCAATCTGTCACCAAATCACATTGTCTCTACCTTCACAAACCATCCAGAACCTGACCACTAGTCACCATCACAGCCGAGTCACCATCCACTATACCAGTTTTTGTCACTTGTCTCTTTGTCTGCCCTTGGCCTTTCTGCAGATCGTTCTCACTGCAGCAGTTATGAGATACTTTTAAAATGTAAGTCAGTTCGTGTGCTCTGAGCCCTTTCCATCTTGGTCGGTATAAAAGCTGCAAAGTCCTAAAAGTGGGTCTTCAGGCCCTTTATGGTCATCCACCATCACCGCCACCTGCAGTTTCCCTCCTTCTCCCAGGCCTGGGCACACCGGCTGTCCTGTTGTTCCTGTGGCAGGCCAGCAACGTCTTTCCCAGGGCTGCACGTTTCCCAGTGAGCCACGTCATCTGCTCCCCTACTTCTTTCAGGTCCTTGTGCAAATGTCACCTTATCAAGGAGGACTTCTGGACTGTCCTGTAAATATGGCAACCTTCTTCCTACCCCCCACCAACATTGCATTCTGGACACACACACACACACACACACACACACACAAATGAAATGCATGTATTATTAAGTGTTTCTTTACTGTCCCTGGCTGAAGTGTAAGCGGCGTAAGGGCAGGACCTTGTTTTGCACACTGCTGTGTTCCTGGCAGCCGCACAGTGCCGGACACAGGGTGGGTTCTCAATAGACAGTTAATGGAGTGGATGGACCTTGGGTCCTTTTCCCTGCTGCAGTTGCAAGACTACATTATTTCATACTACTTTTGATAGTTTTTTGATAGTTGGCTCTCAGTAATTTTCTTTATCCTCCTGGATAAAAATTTCATTTAAATTTTTTTCTTCATAAAAAAGCCTTAACTGTACATATTACAGTTTTCTTGAAAAATGTCCAACCTTCAGTAAAGTTTCAGGCATAGTATAGTGAACATCTGTGTACCTGTTAGTGGTTCTTACATTTGCCACTTTTGTTTAATTGCTATGCCTGGGTTTATATAATTTTTTCTAACCCATTTGAATTAATTATACACATCATAACCACTCATGCCTAAAAAGCTATAGAGTATATCTTCTAAGAACAAAGGCGTTTTCCTGCCTATCTGTGGTACAGGTATAATTTTCAAAAAATTTAACATTGCTGCAGTACTACTGCCTAAGAGTCCATATTCAAATTTCCCCCATTGGCTCCATAATGTGCACTCTGACTGTTTTCAAAATCTAGAATCTAGTCAAGTTTCAGTCATTGCAGTTTTTTGGTCATGTCTCTTTAGTCTCCTTTAATCTAAAACATAGCTTCCCAGACTATATTGGTCTGGCATGACTTCACATTTTTAAAGAATCCAGTCCAGATGTTTGGCAGGGTGTCCTTCAATTGGGATTCATCGGATTGTGTAATCCAAGTCTAATAATGAGAGAATATTTTTGACAGGAGTGTAACGCAGGTGACATGCCTCTCAGAATATCATCATTAGGCACATGGTATCATCTTGTTTCATTCCTGGTGATGCCAGTTCGGATCACTAGGCTGAGATGGTACCCACCACATTTCCCCCTTCTGAAGGTGTCTGCCTGCCTGTAGTAGTAAACAGTCTCTGCAGTGCTGCTTTGAGACTCTTCGGTCATCCTGTTCCCCAACAACCTGTCACGTGATGGAATCCATAGCTAATAATGATTCTTCCCTGAAACAATTACTATTGTGGTTGTACAAATGGTCATTTTCTTTTTTCTATCATTCCTTCTCAATTTACTAGTTGATATTATTCTGTAAAAAAAAAAAGCATTCCATCCTGTCTTTATTTTAAAATATTTTTCAGTATGAATTTATGAATTTTTATATCAGATGAGTTAATACCAATTACTGTCATTCATTTTGATAATCACATATTCCCAAATTTGGCTAGGGAGAGCTCTGTGCCCATTTTGATGGGGAAAATAATTGAGGCACCTTCTCTTCAGCATATTCAGGTATTAGAAGAGATAAAGCAGTCTCCTAGTAATTGTATACCATTGGAGGGAACAGATAATATAGTGGGATCATCCAGGGGAAAATGAAGCTGCCATGAGTGTCCCAGGTGAGCTGCCTTGTTCAGCTGGCCCTGCCAACCCCTCTGTAAGTACTGTTCTGGCGGAGGCAGGTCTGGAACTGGGCTCCTTTCATCCTGGAATCATTCCTGCCTTGTGTAGGGTATTTTGGCAGAGTCCTGGAGGATTTGGACCTGTCGATTCAGTAGTGGTCCCCAAATATAGCTGATTGCTGAAAGAGAAATTTTAGCTTACATTTGTTTGTTTATTGTTTTATTGGTTTTTGTTGTTGTTTGGTCTTTTAAGTACAGCTTCCAGACCCGTAGAATCTGACTCTTTGACTCAGGCTTCATACCTGTTCTGAATGTTTCAAAGTTTTCCTCAGGTGATCTTGCTATTTTGGGTTTGAAAATGAGTTTGTTTGTTTGATTAACAAGCACTTGAGAAGTCAGTACTCTACTCTGTCAGTTTCATTGAACACAGGGTCACCGGGGGCAAAGGATATATGACCTGTGGATTGAAGGCGAGTGGCCTGGGAACAGGTCTGTTGTGCTCAATACCTCGACATCGGTTTGGTCAGCCTTTGACCAAAGGCTGTGTTGGCCCAGGATGTGTTGGCCCAGGAGTGAAGAATCAGATGCATAGCTGATGAGAAATCTTCCTTACAGATTCTCTTCACTATAGGATTTTCACAACAGGTGCTAAAAATGGGGAATAATAGAAAGTAATAAATCCCGAAGAGGCAAAAAGACTGCCTTTTACTTGACTTTTCTGACAGGAACAGAATGTGTTTGACTTCCAGCTCCTACTTCATGGCTGTTGTAGTTGTGCAGAAGTAGTGTATGTCCATGAAACTTTTATGAACTAGCCCAGTGTTGTTTTCTCCAGACTTGCTTAAGTTCTACTGTTTACTAAAACAGTATAACTTGACCTTTGTTAAAAGATTTTTGGGGGGGGTGGGGTTAGTCTGTAAACCATATTTACTTAAAGCTCAAAGGTCACTTACACAAGTGAACCATGTAACCTCCATAGCAATAGGACAGGAGCTGAAGTCAAAGTTGGGAACCATGTTCCCTAGTGGGAAGGCACCTTGTAGGTTACTTGAGTTGCTGTAAAATGGGATTCAGCTCAGGAATGAAATATTTGGAAAACAGATGTCTGAGTTTTCTAAGCAATGATTGTATACTACACAGTACAGGTATGGTACCTTTCGGTGCGGTTTCATGTTCTGTTTTCTCTGATGTTTCAGTATCTTTTATAGGACCTACCACCAGCTTATTTGGCAAAGTTGAGCAGGCTCATTTTTTCTGGTGCATTGGAATAGGGTCAGATGTATTATTTTCTAAGATGCTATTGGGATATTCAACCACTGTAGATAGTGGTTACCTTAGAAGTAAGATAACAGAGACAATTGTTAGAGGTTGAATGTGCATTAGGGCATTATGGGCAATTTCTGTTAATCATTCTAATTTTTATAATGCAGTAATGCTAAATAAAATTACTTAATTAGTCCCTTTAGAAATAGGTTATCTTACCACTTTGGGTGAAAAGTAAATGAACAGGCTTTGTTTGTATTGCTGCTACTGTTAACTATATCTGACATAAGTGCATTGCTTTATCCTTAATAAATAACAATAGACTTTCTTACTTTTCACAACACACACAAGTATAATTATCCCTATTTTTAAGTGCAAAAACCATTATTAAGATAAAGTAACTGAGTTGAAGTCACTTAGCTGGTTAATAGAGAGACAGACTTGAAACGTGGGTCTGTGTGAGGCCAACTCTGTTTTATAAGGTTTCCCCCTGATGACAGATAGTATTTACAGCAAAGAAAAACATTGTAAAGTTACAATTTAAAATATTAAAATTACCCATAATTTCACATCCCAGCGATAAACACTTTGAACTTTTTAGGGAGTAGTGTTCATTATTGGTTTGAGAAAGTGTTCAATTACCTTAATTTAGAGCTTGTAAAAAGCATATGGAAATTATTTAAATTGAACTTATTTTCTTCTAAAATGTAGTTTAATAACTCTAGACCCTCACATTAAATCATTAGTTAACACATAATTGGAAAATGAAAGCTATTATTTGAAAGCCTGATTTTCTCCTGTGCACGGGTGCCAGAACAGTTTTCTCCCAGGCTTTTCATCACGGTGCACCCTGTGCAGAAATGTTCGTGCATTTCCTGTTGCCTGCACACTGAAACTTGGGCACATCTTGTTTTTCTCCATCAAGGCTCTTGCCTTTCCAGTGACATTAGTCTCTTATGAGTCACATTGTCATTGCTTTTGGTCCTGTTCTGACCCTTCTTAGGTATTGCAGTAAAACTTTTCTTTTTTCCCAGGAAGGTTCTTTGTGTTAGTACAGACTCTGCTGCCTGCCAGCACTTTCTCTTTAGTCTTAGTTTCTTTGTCTGCAAAGTTAAGGCATCAGATATGGTCACTTAACATCCTTTCTAGCTCTGACATTCTGTGATGCTCAGTGCTTTCTGGCAGCCAGTGGGCATGTGTCTACGACTGCCCAGTACACAGTAGTGAACCAGAGAAATTTTGGTTTACGTTTGTTCGTTTGTTTGACCAAAGGGGGTGCCCGGTCCAGGCTTCTGTGTTGGGATTCCCACCTTCCTGTTGTAATTATATTAGAGCACCATGTTGGTGAAAGGGTCGGTGGGGCTCATAGTTAGGAAGTGCTCCTCAGAAGCGAGGGTGCATAAGGGTGAGTATGCAGAGGAAGGGACTAGAACTGTTTTGCCAAATTGCACCGATGTTCAGTAGACATCTGGAGGTAACTCTTGAGGCCCAAAGGAAATTCCATAGGAGTGAAGGTGGGACAAGTAGAACAATGGGCAAGAGGTTGGATGAAGAAAAACATCCTGCTGTTGAGCTTTTAGAGCATTTCTAATGGTGCAAGGTCTAAATAAATGCTGACTGCCTAGGGTGGGTTGGAACTGAGATCTTTAGATTGATGGCAGGCAGAATGCCTCTGTGGCAAGAATTTTAGAAGGCAATTCATCGGTCACATTAGTTCAGTGGGATATAGAAGAAAACATAAGGTTCACATTATATTTGGGTTCCAGCCAAAACTCAGACATGACTAGTTTTATGATATTGGCGTCTTTGACTCTGCGTACCAATCTGTCATACCCCTCTCAGGTTATCACCACATCAGGCAGTAAAATCAGGAAAGGCTTTATTTAGTAAATCAGTAAAGTACAGTGCAGATATGTCCGTTGTTTGGCCCTGTGTCTGGGGCCTCATTCTTCGCTTTGCCACTTCCTTTTATTTCTACAAATTGAGTATAAACTGCGAGCAGGGCCACCACTTCTGCATCTCTTACATTCTGCTAACTTTTGGTCAGCTCTCAGCCTGTGTATCCTCTGTCATCGATCTCTGACAGAAGTACTTCCCAAGGAGCCACTTGAGAGTCTCTGGTTGAGTTTGCTTCTATGAGAGGGACCGTGAACTTAGACTGACTTACCTCACTGCATCCATAAGCAGTGTGAAGGTGGGAGCAGCCATGCCCACTGTTTGTACTTCACAAAGGTCCTTTACGTGACCTTTCAGACCTCAGCTGAGATTTTTCCTCTGTTTACTCCCGTTTGAAGAGTTGCTGTTTGGATTAGTGGTGGTACTTTGGAATTTACACAGAAAAAAACATACTGTTTACTGAGTCTGGGTGCCTTAAAAGGCTTCTTTTCTTTCCACAGTGATGCTAACACATTTAAGGTTATGTCACCATTTGAAAGGTTTTACAGATAAGGGTATTTCTTCAGGCATTTTCAGCTTGGGGCTCCTCCAATTCAGACATAAGGAACAATAGTTTGCAGCATTCATTATATAAAGGGGGGCTTTTTAAAAGAGGATGGAAAGGAGAGAAAGAAATGGGGCACTCGATCCACTCACAGGACCTATAGGTTGAAGCTGTGGTGTTGTCACTCCGGCACAGCCATCCGATATCCTCACAGAGAGACCAGCCACCGTGAGAGACCCAGCACTCCTGCTCCGAGCACTGAGGCGCACAGCCCGTGGCGTGGTACAAAGCAGGGAGTCCCGGGTCCTCCACCTTAGTCTTTAGGAAGGGAACTTGAGGTTTGTGCTTGTAAGTTGTTCTCCACGAGAAAGCGATGAGCCAGGTTTGGAGACCACCAGGTTAGGTGGTATTAGAGAAGGGGCAGTAGTAAATGTATAGATAATTAAAGATTAGCCTACAGTTGGCTTATACTCTGAGTTTTTTGAGTCTCTCAGTTACAAATCATTTGAGAGTATGTAAAAAATAGTTAAGAATGTATGTTCTCTGTAGAATCGGACTGCTGAGGTTCAAATTCCATCTTCACTACTGCTTTTAACCTCTCCATTTTCTTATCAGTAAGAGGGATATTAACAATACCCACTCCAAGAAGCTATGAGTATTACTTGAGTTGTTGTTTGTAGAAGGCCTAAAATGATGCCTGGCACATGTAAGCTCTGAGGAGTGTTGCTGGTGTAGCCGCACTGCAAGGAGCGCATGGTTCACATGAAGAAGGCCTTGGAGTCCTTGGCCTTGAGCCTGGAGAGCATGGCAGAAAGTGAGGGCTTGGAAGGAGTGCCGGTTTTCCAGCCAGATTTACTGGAAATGGAACACTTGGTGAAATATCTAATCTATGGCAAGGTAATAGAAACATATCTACCCTTCTTGGTGATGTTGCCATTCTGTTTTCTAGGCTAGGAACCTCCCTCTACTGAATTGCCATCTAATCCTTACTTTAAAAAAAAAATCTTAAATAACTCTTCCTCTTCTTCATTTTCTATGTCCACTGCCTTAATACAGGCTTGCTACATCTTCTAACCTGTCCCTGCAACCAGTCTTCCTGTCACAGGGTTGGCATTGCCACCAGAGTGATTTTATCTAACACCTAGTTCCACAAACTCAAATGCGTCCCAAGGGCCCGGGCTGGGTAGGGAGCTTGATGAGCTAGGGGAGTGCCAAGGGGGCCATGTGCTACTTGTCTGGGGATCATGGCCAGATCTTCTTAAGTCAAAAATCCAAAATTGAATCTAACTCCCCAGAATTTTAAACGTGAGTAATTAATTCAGATGTTTTACAAACAGATCATGTTTATGGGCCAGCGGGTTCACAGGCCACTGGTGTGGGACTCCTACTCTTAAAGCCCAAGCCTAGGCACATGAGACCTTCCAGAAGTCTCCCCTGGTACTCCGGGCATCACACTAGAAGCCGCCCCTGCAGCTGGTAGTCCTTCTTTTGCATCCCTCTGTTTAAACCTGTGTCTCTGCCCCTATAGGTAAAGTCATGGCTGCCTGGAATACACATTTAGACCTCCTCACACTTTGCCTGGCAAAGCAGTCCTGTCCTTGATTTGCAGAAAACTCTGAGTCCTGGGCACTGTGCTGTGGTTTTGGGCGGGTCAGTCATTGCCTTTAGCGCCTTTGCAGTTTTAGGCTCAGGTGTCATACTGGCAGGGCTCTCCCTTCTACAGGTAATGTTGCACCCATTTTGCACCCATTTCTGACACGTGTGGGTTCTTCTACACTACCAAGCAATTTTCCGACACCAGCTGGGTACCCTACAGTTCTGACGCTCTCTACCTGGAGGTGGAATCAGATTCCACAGGTCGAGGGCTCAGTCCCACAAAACTGGCCTCCACTACAGATGCCAATCACAAGTCTAGGTTGCTACCTGTGCTTCTGACCACCTGGCTATAAATTGGAGGTTCCCATGGGCCCCTCCTTGGGTTTGATTAATTTGCTAGATTGTCTCACAGAACTCATGAAAACCCATTTTACTCACTAGATGACTGGTTTATTACAAAAGATATCAAAGGATATGAATCGACAGTTGAAGAGCTAATAGGGAGGGTCTGTGGGAAGGGGCATGGAGCGCCCATGGTCCCTGAGCGTGCCACCCTCCCTGAATCTGCACGCCTTCCCCAACCTAGGACCATTCCACACTGTCTAGAACGGCTCAAACCGGGGAAAAACTGAGTAGAACAAGGGTCGGCACGAGTGCCGAGCCAGTGAGACTTTGACACCCTGCCAACACCAATATAAAATTATTCAGCCACTTTAGAAAACAGCTTATAAGTTTCTTAAAAAGTTAAGCATAAACCTACTACCTATTTTGCTGTGTGTAGGGCACATGTACGGTTTGTGCACATTATACACGGGATTATTATACCAGTGGTATTGCCATGTATAATGTGCATCCTTATTTTTCTCTCAAAAATTTGGGCAAAAAAATGTGCACTATACATAGCAAAATACAGTGTATCCCTCATCCATTCCAAACACAGTGTTGTGAATGTTCTTTGCAGCTTTATTTGTACCAACCAAAAGCTGAAAGAAACCCAGATGTCCCTTAAGAAGTGAATGGATAAACAGATTGTGTTATATCCATATGATAAAGTACTATTCAGCAATAAAAGTAATGAGCTATTAATACACACAGCAACATGGATGAATCTCAGAATAATTGTGCTGAGTAAAACAAACTCGACAAAAAGGACAAGCATGCATGATTTCATTCATATAAAAGTATAGAAATGCAAACTGACCTGCAGTGCCCTGTTCAGTGATTGCCTGGGGCTGGGGGAAGTGGGGCAGGGGTGGGGTGGTCTGTTTGAGGGCCATGGGTGTGTTCACTCTCTAGATTGTGGTCATAGTTTCACAGGTGTATGTATGGCAGAAGTTTCCTAATTATATACTGTAAATACATGCAGTTTACTATATGGCTAGTATACAATAACTCAAAATTCACAAAGGTAAAGACAGAAACTGTATTTCTTTGGTCTTGTCTATTATACATCGTTGCTTATAGTAGGTGTTTGTTAGTTTTTTCCTAAAGTGAATTCCCTTTAAAAAAAAAAAAAAAAAACTTCACTCTAGGACATGCTTCTTGATTTTAGAGGAAAAAGGAGGGAGAGAGAGAGGGAGAGAAACATCAAGAGGCTGCCTCTTGTACACACCCGAACCTGGGACCAGACGGGTGATCTTTCCATTTACTGGACAGTGTTCCAATCAGCTGAGCCAAGCCAGCCAGGGCCTGAGGTGAATTTCCTTTTAAAATAAAAGTGGTTGTGGGAGGAGAGTGGACTAAGAAAATATGTGAGGAGCTGCTACAGATTCTACAGTCTCAGCTTCGTTTATTCATATGAATGCTGACTAGGGCCATCTTTCCTTTTAAGCCGCCCTCCTATTTATTTTCTTGTTATTAATTAATTTGTTTCTGCAATAAAAGACTAAGATACAGTTGGTGTTTAGTTCAGATAGAGCCTTTGTGCCCAGAGGGGCCTTGATAACATAAAGGCAAACTTTGCTTTTTACAAGTGAGTAGGCCAGAGTTCTAGAACCCAGACCAATACCATAGTGCTGACCTTTACGTGAAATGATTTCACTCTCATTCGATTCCCTGTTGCTTAATTAATTCTGTGCGACAGATCCTTTCTCCAAGTCACATCGCCGCTCTAGTGTGTTTTCCTGCCTGATACAAAAGGAGGAGGAGGACCACTCTTATTTTAAGGAAACCTGACTTACACACTGCACACAAATTATTTATTCTGAGTTGGATTCTGCTTAATTACATACCTCTTTACTGCTCTGCTGGAAATGACATTAGTCACTTTATCTTTGGTTACTCTATTGCTGTTTTTTAGAGTTTCCAAGTGAAATGAAAGGGACAGGAGGGTTTCTCATCAGGTGGTGTGGTGTATTTGAGTCACTGATCAGGAGGATACAATGAACCAGGTATTTCTACCGGGCTGGCCGGGTTCCAGAGCACAGCGGGTACAGACCAGAAAAGGCAAGGAACGGAAAGAGCAGTGGGCCCTGCTGAAGGCCACTTCGGCGGCTTGGAGAGGGATGGACACCATCCTCAAAGCAAACATAGACCTTCCAGACTGCGGTTGAGGGTCATGAAGTGAGCCTTTAATGTAGTATCTCCCTCTGGCCTGCTGAGACTTAAAGTGAGTCTTTGTTATTATGGAAAACATAAACCATGACATTACAAAAGTTGAGTAAATAGCCGTAAGAGAGTTCATTGTACTGTCCCCTAGCTGGGACCTTTTTATAGCAATTAAAAATTTTTAAATTTGATTATCAATAAATGCTATGACTAATACCAAAAATGATCTATTCTGAAAGGTATTAATGTTTTATCTCACATTTCCACAAGTAAACTTGTTTGAAGATGAAAATATCATGTTCAAAACCATTGGTGAATAAATATAACAGCTGGTCATTGTTTTGGGGTGTTTTTTAATTGCTGATTCTTAATGCTAGTAACTGACCAGTGGAGGCCGCGGTGGCAGGAGTCAAGGGCCCCGCGGGGAAAGGACTCAGGGTGAGCGCGCTGCCAAAGGCCGTTTCCAAAACCTTCCTGTGCACAGACTGTGCGGCTCCTTCCAAACAATAGTTTCCGAACTTGGTTAGCAACAGGACTCTGCTCCAAATGAAATCTGTGGCCCCCAACATTTAAAACAACCGCAAAGGAAAAAAAAACAATGAATAGGTTACCTCCTTCAGCATTTTATTCTGGGTTTAACAGCAAATACCTTATTGTTTTTGGAAACCTGGAAACATGCTCAGGAGGCTGAGGACGATTTAAAACCTGCTGTTTTACTACTTTTCTGTCTTATACAGGGATTTCTTCGTATCAAAAACAACACAAAACAGGAATTACGTATTACCCATAATATGTTGAGTATTTCTGTGAATAATCTTAGGTCCAGATTAATTTCCAAAGCCACCCTTACAAAATTTCCCCTTCTATTTTAAAGGATAGTTATTTGTTTAAATTTTTTTAAGTAGCAAAAAAAAAATCTAACACTGAGGTTGCTTCAGGTCTGAGTGTATCTTCACTTGCACAAAAGATATTGTCAAATGTGTATAAATCAAAGGTTTATTTTTTTAAATGCCTGAGCAGACATTTATATTCTAAAAGAATTGTACTGAGGATGTGAAAATGTAGCTTCCTAACTATTTGTGGCTAATTTTTTTAACTTTCTGACTTTTGTAAATTGAAATGCACCCAGACATTGGTGTTCCGGAGTTTATTTCTCCCTCAGGCATTTTCTCAATAGGTGCCCATGTGGGGTTTGTAGGAAAGAAGGGGAAAACCCTAATGCACTTAACTGATCATCCTGACCTGCTGGCCGCCCTCCTGGTCAAGCGCATGGTAATGTCTGTAATGAGGAGGAGGAAGCGGAGGCACTCAGCAGACCGCACGGTGCCCTTTGCCCTGGCCTGACATTCACTCTGTTCCTGAACACTGTCCTGCCCAGCCCCCAACCTTTCAGCTCAGTGGCAAAATACTAGCAAATTCTTAAAAGATGTTAGAGGTGCAAAAGAATGAAATTAATAAGGCCCGGGTGTGGATCCACCTTCCTAGCATACACTTCAAACATCATCTACCACTGGAGAGGCATTTATAAGCCAGCATCAGGGTGCTGAGCTAGAGAAGCTGCGAGGAGGACTCTGCCACCTCCTTCCCGCCCTCCTGGCTGCTTCTTAGGAACCAGAGGCTCAGTCAGGAGTTGTGGCTCCAGCTAAGTGGAGCTGCTTGTACAGTGTGGGGCAGATCAAGCTGCAGAAAATACTGAGGGATGTCCATTTTGCATACCCACTGCACCCTCCCCAGCCCCGGGAACTGTGTTGAGTTGGAGGAGGAGGTGTTGGGCTCGATGTGCACACGTGGTGCATGTGTCCTTCTGACCTCTCTCTGTGTCCCTCCTCTCCCGGGGGAAGAGAGGAGCGCTCTTCCATGGGCCATGCCCAGTGGGCGCTGCCTGAATTCTCTGGTTTCACTCCAAAAGATAAATGACAGAGCTCTGGCCATCCATCACAGTCACATGATGCAATGGGAGTATCAATTTAGGGTAGAGGTGGAAGGCAGAGCTTTCCCCCTAATTGGTTTAAAGCTCCACTTTCTGCCCTTCAGTCCCAGCCCCTCCAAATGTTTTAATGGACTGACGGGATATCTGTGTGCTTACTCTTTGGTGTATTTATTGGTGTTACTCTCTCTACGTTTTGGCATCAGCAAAACAAGGGTACCTCTGTGTCAGCACCCCATCCAAGGCCTTTACTGTTAAAGAAAGGTGAAGTTTCACATATTTTCATTAACTTAGAAAAAAGTATCTTTACAATAAGACCTTACAAATTCATTTACTCAGTATTATCCATTTGATTACCAAGTTATCTACTCTTAAAAATTTGCAGCTTGAATTCTAAGGTATGCATTATAGTTAAAAAAAGAAAAGCATGTCATGGTAAAGTCAATCAGGAAAAGACAATTTACAGAACAGCTTGATGCTCCCATTTAGTATCAGCACTAATGTTTTTTAACTGGTGAGGCTTTATGGAGGATAGGGAAAAACCTCTCTTAGAGTTTGACATTTTATTATCAAGGATAATTACTCATCTGAGACCCAGCTGCTTATTTATATAACGTAAAATGTGCACACCTACCTGAACCTGGGTTCCTGCTATGAAAAAGTAGAGTGATGCTCTAACACAGATGGTGACAACTGCAGCCAGGTTCATTGCCAATGTACTTGGAACCTTAAAGCAGAAGAACTTGTCCATAAAACTAATAGCTTTTCTATATGGAGCACCTAAATTGCTCCAGAAGGTGGTGGGCATTGTACACATATTTGTAGTTTCACAACCACCCCTCCTCCCATTATCTCCATTTTACAGTTGAGGCAACCGAGGCCCTAAGAAAGGCTCCCCCAACTAAGACTGTGCAGCCCGTAAGCAGCAAGGTCAGACTCTCAGACCTCATCTAGACGAGACATCCCTTTTTCAGGGTTTCTGCTTTAGCTCCCGTTCTGACTGTAGACAGGTCAAACTGGTAACAAAAGAACAGAAACTTCATGAATCAAATGATTGCTTAGTTTTGTTTTTTTCACTGTAGAACCAACCATGGCTGAACTTTTCCCAGACACTTTACATATATTTAATTTTGAGATAAATACTCATCCACCTAGTTGGTATTTTTGAATGGCTGCTGTGTGCCTGGAGCCATGCTGAGTTACAGCTGTAACAGGTGTACAAGGAGCCTAGTCTGTTGGAGAAGACAGATGAGCTTAGAGATAATGCACCATAGGTTTGTAACAGAGGGGTGTTCCGGTGCCGTGGGAACTGTCACGGAGGGAGGGAGGGTGTGGCCGGTGAGAAGACTGACAGAGTCCTGGGGAACCCCAGCTTACCCCTTCTGTGGGCCACAGAGCAACCAAAGCCTGAGAAGGCACAGTCACAGTGGCAGGAAGGGTGCCCACAGGAAAACGTTACAATAGCTTGGGCAGGGCTTGGCCAACTTTTTCTATGAAGGGTCAGGTTGAAAATACTGTAGATGTTGCAGGCCGTACGATCACTGTCACAACTATTGAACTCTGCCAACATAGCAGTAAAAGCAACCGCAGTCACTATGTAAATGAGCAGGCATGGCTGGTTCCAGTAAAAGTTCATTTCCACAAACAGGCAGCTGGCCAGATTGGGCTCGGGGGCCTGCTCCTTGACCCTTGGAACGGGGGAAGAAGAGGAGTGCATCAAACAAGATATGACTGAAAGTCTGACTGCTGTACAGTTCTGACTGAACACCAAGGCAGTTAGTGACTACTTGGAGAGATTAGTGTGGTCATTCCAGCCCCTCCCTGGCGTATTTTGGGCATTTAGGGAGTGTTTGTCAAATGACTAATCGATGGTTTGTCCTGGAGGTATGTATAATTGGGGCAGTCTCAGTGACGTGTGAGCTGAATGTGGTAGGACTTGGATTCACATTTTAAATGGATTATGTATAATTACTTGATGTTTTATTCTAAAGGAAAACAAAAACGTGCTGTTGTTTGAAAGCTTATTTTCACTTTTAAATGGATTCCAACAGGCATGCTATTATTTTTGTTTCATTTCGTTTTGTGGGAGGTGTTGGTATTGAAAGTCCAAAAATGTTGAAGCAGTCGATGCTGAAGACAATTTTGATTGCTCATTAAAAGTCTGAGGATATATATTACCCACAGGGCACAGGCAGAATGCTTCCTGGATGTGTCCATAGTCTTGGTAAGGCTAAAATGTCAAGGTACCCTTTTATTTGTTGCTGTGACATGATTTTAATAACATCTCATTAAATGTAAGAGGATCAGTGCTTCATTTCACACTGCTCTCACCTCTGAACGTCTGAGATAGGATGACCGACCGAGTCTGTTGTCGTTTGAGTTACAGCGACAGCGGTTTTCCGCACAAATAAAAACCGTAATAATTCAGCTCAGTGATCTTTCCATGTTTCCATAATGAAGTCCTCTGCCCCACTTTGAGGAAGACAGGACCTGTCTCTGGCAGCCGTGATTGATGTGGAGGGATGAGGCTAATGGGTGGGTGGGCTTTGCATTTGCTGTAATTAGAGGTCCTTTCCATTTGCTGTAATTAGAGGTCCTTTCCAGAATGACACTCGCCAACACCATGGTCACAAGTGGGCCTTCCCCAACCTCAGATGGACCATTTTGTTTTCTTCAAAACTCAGATGGTCCCTTCCTGTCTGAAGTCGTCCACTGTTGCCTCCAAAAGGAGTTAGACTTTCCATTCAGAAGCTAATCACCTGCTTCTGTCAGGCACTGTGCAAAGGACAAAGATGTAAAGGTAATCACGTCAGAGTTCCTGCCCTGTGACTCCTTACTTGCAATCGATACCAACCTAATACTCTGTGGAAGGTTCCCTTCTAGCCCCTCCAAACTGTTAGATGTCTGACCCAGGAAAGAGGGATTCTACAAGTGATTATAATATAGAGCAGTAAGTTTTATAGCAGGAACTCAAAGAAGGGCATCTAGCCCTGTCTAGGATTCTAAGCAAAGACTTCCAGAGGAAAGAGCTAAACCCAAACTTAAAGGTCTGGGAGCAGTTAGCTAAATACAAGGTGAAGAGAGAGGGTGAGGGAAGTGGAATCATGTTCCAGGTGAAGGGAAGGGCATGTGTGCAGTCCCCAGGGCGGGGCTGAGCACGGTGATCTGCGGTACTAGGAGTTTTTCTTTCAGCTGAACCAGGTGCAGGTGGGATGTGGGGAGACAGAAGGGGTCACAAATAGCATTGCAGCATTGACTTCATCCTGACAGTAATGAGGAACCACTGGCTGATTGTTTTTGTTTAAGTGAGGGTCATGGTACTACATAGGATTAGAACTTCGAAAGATGTTCCCAGCTGCCTGTGGGGAGACACGGCTGGAGGGAGGTGAGATTAGAAGCAGTGAGAACAGTCAGCAGACGGAAGTGATCCATGAGAGAGCTAATGACCTGAACGGAGTGAGTGCCGGAGCTGAAGAGAAGAAAGTCAGCAGAATTTAGACAGAAATGGGTAACCCCAGTGCTCTGAGGGACAAAGAAGCTGGAGGAGTCAAGGAACAAGCCTAGCTTGCTATGGAATCTCATGCCCACCTTTGTTCTAGCACATGTCATGTTATATTCTAAGTGTTTGCTTGTTAGGTTCTCAAGTTTGACTGTAACCTACTCACAGGTTCACTGGTACATCCACAACACCCAGTATAGGAGTGCAGCATGAAGAGGCCAGGCCATCAGCTTATGGAAATTATCAGAGTTCTGTGTGCGGCAACAGGAAGGGGCCTCTGAGCAGAGAGGACGGAGCCAGCAGTGGTGTCTCCCATCCTCGGCTCCAATGTCCTTCTGTGGGTTTTGAAAGCAGGCCCAGGGGAATGAGCAGGGGGGCGTGTCAGGCCTTGGCCGCAGCCCAGGGCACTTCTCAGGGCTGGAGTAGGAGCTGCTTGGTGTGCGGCTTTGGGCTTTGTGCATTCACATCGTTGTGTGAGGCCTTGCATTTCAAGTCTGGACTATGAAGACCGGGGGTGAGGACAGTGGTGGGCCAGGGCTGGCGGGGTTGGAGAGTGGACACATGAGAAACATCACCGCTGCCAAAAAAACAACGCCTGTCTGCCAGATTCCAACCTGGCTGCCTGGGTCCCTTGTGTTGTGTTTTGTGCCTGGGGAATGAGAAGGATCTAGGAAGTGAGGGGAAGAAAATAAATGATACACCCTGCTGGGAAATGCTTTAGCACTCAAAAGGGCCCGCAGATTAGCTGGTGTGTCCTCTTCCTGACAGAGAAGCTTTTGGCGAGTGAGTCACAGAATTGTGAGTGACGGGGTAACAAAGGGAAGGCGCAGGTCTGCTGTGAGTGTGTATGAAAGAGAGCACGTGTCAGGAATGAGAAACCGGCCCTACTTTTTAGTCAGGCCTCTTCAGGACCTCTGAGCGCGGCCATAGCTCCCATCCCGTCTCTGTGTATTGAAAGGACCTCCCCTGGCCTCTTCCTTCATTGGAGGGACATGCTTGGACAGGAGGCTGTCAAGGCCATGGGCAGCTGGTCTGTGTAGCTAGCCTGTCCTCTTTCCTTCAGGGTCCTCGAATTCTTCAGGTTACGTTTTTGTTCTCCTTGGATGACTATAAATGTTTTTATTAGGACTCTGCTTGCTATGAACTCCCTGAAGGGCCATGGTCACCGTAGGCATTTACTGAAAAGCCGTGAATATTGTGAGGCCGTATCTCTACATTTCACGTGGCTTCTACAAATCAGACTTTGTTCTCTCTCTCTTCCAAGCTTCCTTGGCACGACAGTGTTCACATGCTGTTTAGTATTTTAATACCTCGTGGTACACTTTATTAGCCTGCTAAACTTAGCTCCAGAGGACGCTGATTATTTTCATGTTTGTTCCTACTCCATGAGTGTACTTCTTCATTGGAGGGTTAGGGAGCTGTGGGGTTGGCAGTGCGATAGAGACCCCAGGAAAAAGTGGCAACGCTGAAACAGTGACACGGCCCACGATGACAGCATTTTCAGTTATCACAATCTTGAAAACAGTCTTGGCTAGATTATTCTAAGTACAGGTCAAGGGACATTTTCACTGGAATGCAAGCCTTGCAGAATAGAATTTTAAATTGTGAGAAAAACAAGTTTGTGTTAGAGGGAAGAAGAAACACCCACACAGAGAAGCTGCGTTTCAGAGGAAAGATGGAAATGACTGGAGTCCATCAGAGGTAAGGAAGCGTCAGAACTGGGCGGGAAAGGGGGGCCCCAGTAGGAGGGAGGGCAGGTGAAGGCATTGTAACGGGGGGGGGGGTTTTGCTTTTTTCCACCTCAGCAATGGTTAGAGGGGCTGACCCCTTAGAAGTTGTGCAGGGTACTGAAATGTCTCCTTCAACACTCCTGGCAGGCTGGAATCAGATTGCATCCAGTTCTGTGTCCTGCACGGTGTCTCGGCATGCAGTGTGTGAAGAGTTGAAGGAGCAGTTTCTCATTTCTTTGGCGTAAGGGGCTGGGAGTTGAGAGGATGACGTTGCAGGTAGTAATAAATGTTGCCAGCAATGGTGAAGAGTTCTGTTTGAATATTGGCATTGTAAAACACAGGTGGTTATACTTAGAGGTTTACTTTTTGGCGGGTGTGTGTGTGTGTACACATGTGTGTAAACTGAGGATGCTAACATTATAGCAAAGCCGACTGCAGTGCGGGAGGGTTTTTTTGGTTTAGAAGATCAGGCTACATGTGGCAGTTGACTGCCCTCCAAGAATGGCTTGAAGCCTTTTCCGCGGTCTTCCCTGGAGTGGGTCAGGGGATAGAGCTCTGCCCGGTGGTTGCTGTCAGCAATAACTGTCCATGTTCAGACAGGAGGGATTTGAGATAAGCCAGAAGGAAATGCTGCTTGGCAGAGAAAGGGGGTTGGCTTTTTCTCGCTGGGTAAGTATATGTTGTATATGTGTGAATCGATAAAGATTGGTTATAGGTATAATTTAGATGCCAGCATAATTTTATGTATTGATGCACTCTTATGGAAAAACGTGATAGGGTTTATTTATCAAATACTCATCAGTTTTTAATTTCCAGGCCTTAGTAAAATGCATTTACTAAGCTGTATGTATGTACTCTTTCTAAAATTGTTCAGAATCTCATAGTCTCTTAGGGACATTGTCTTAGAAAAGCCATGTATCGTATGAGTTTAAAAATTGTAGATACTTGACCTTTTCTTCATGTTAGGTTCTGCTTTTAATGAAAATCCGTCGCAGTGTGTGGTTTCGGTTTTTCAGTTGTGTGTCACACATCACTACTCCCATTTCCACGCTTCTGAAAATGTTAGCGACTTTATGTGTTTGTTTCAAATAATGTCTCTGTTCACGTGTGCTGCCGGCCGACTTCTCAGCCACTTAGGTTGTTTTCGATCAAGTGCGGTTGGGGTGGACATCAGCGACCTCCAACAGCTGTGGTAGATGAAGCATTTATGTCTGTCCCTCAGTTATGTTCCCATATATAAGAGCAGAGTCCTGCAAACCCTGCTGTATATGCAAACAATTGTGTAAGTTGGCAGAAAAGAGTCATCGTGTCTGTTTTCTTTTTTTAACATTTCATTTATTTTTATTTTAGAGAGAGAAGGGAAGGGAAGGGGGTGAGAGAGAGAAAGGCAGGCATTTTTTGTTCCACTTATTTGTACATTAATTGGTTGATTCTTCTATGTGCCCTGACCAGGGACGGAGCCCACAGCCTTGGCGTATATCAGGACAATGCTCTGACCAACCGAGCTACCCAGCTGGGGCTTCAGTCTGTTTTCTGAAGTTTTAGATTCTCTGATAGTGCCTCAAGTGAGAAGTTATTGTTAAGTAAATATGACATTTCTGGGGGTAGGATTCACTAACCTAGTCAGGATCAGGTGGCAGGAAGCCAGCGGCTGCACACAGGATTGTTCCGGAATTGAGTTATGAAGGTCAAGTGTAAAGTTGGGCTCGTCAGAGTCTCATATCTCGTCCTCGGGTGGAGTGCCTTTGCCATATTTCTAGTCAATTTACCTATCTTAAGCATCACTAATTTCACCAGTGAGAAAGCTTTTCTGACCTCCCTTGAGCTAATTTATGAAGCCCTTAGTGTTGAGAGAGAAGTGAAGAGCTTGAAGTTTCTGCTTCTAGATTGAGGCCTTTCAGTGAGCATCTTTCAAATGCTAGCCAAACGTCTCCAGAATACTGGAGTGTGTGTGCCTGGTTAGGGCAGACCACGTTCCCTAGAGGGTAGATTAAAACTAACACATCTCAGAGCACTAGGCTTAGGGAAAAAACAAAAATGAACCCCCCGCCAATAAGCACCAAACTGCCCTGCCCCCAGCAGGTGTGGCTCAGTTGGTTGGAATATCGTCCTATAAACTGAAAAGCTGTGGATTTGATTCCTGGTCAGAGCACGTGCATAGGTGGCAGGTTCATTTCCCAGTCGGGGCATATACAGGAGAAAACAGAGTGACGTTTCTCTCTCACATCGTCTGTCTGTCTGTCTCTCTGTTTCTCTCCCCCACTTCCTCTGTCTCTAAAATCAATAAAAACATACCCTGGGGTGAGAATTTTTTTTAAAAGACACTAACATGTCTCTATCCTATCACCTGTGCTAGGCTATTTTAAAATAAATTATTCACATAACTTTTCCTTTACTGGAAAATAATTTTCTTATTTAGGGAGCCTCCCTGGCGCCAGTCAACCTTGGCTTCTCCTTCTCCCTCTGTTCACTCAGGAGGGCAGGTCTTCCTTTTTGCCTGTGTAATGATGTACATGTGCTACCAGACGTCCTCTTTCTTTTTACCTCAGCAAATTCCACTTTCAAATTCCTCACCACATTTGTCTTCCTAACCCCCACCCCCTTTCTGAATCCCAACCACACTGAGTCTGGGGACATATGTTCATCAGCTATACTAGCTGGCTCATACTCAATATTTGTGTGTGTGTGTGTGTGTGTGTGTGTGTGTGTTGAGTGAAGGAGAGGGGATGTTAGCATTATATTCTTATATTCCAGAGTAAGATACAAGGTTTTAAGATGAGGCCTCAGCCCTGGCTGGTGTAGCTCAGTGGATTGAGTGCGAGCCTGCAAACTAGAGTATCACGGTTTGATTCCCAGTCAGGGCACATGCCTGGGTTGCAGGCCAGTTCCCAGCAGGGGACACACAAGAGGCAACCATACATTGATATTTCTCTCCCTCTCTCCTTCTCCTCCCCTCTAAAGATAAATAAATAAAATATTTTTAAAAATTAAAAAAAAGATGAGGCCTCACATGCATTTTCTAAACTACACTCACCCAACCTAGCAGAACACCAGACTCTTGTGAAACACTAAGTAAATATTTAAGAGAGAGCATTGGGGAGGAGGAAGAGAGAATATGGGCAAATTATAGGAAGGTGCATTGAGATGCCGTTGAGTTCCTGGTCAGTCACTTGTCAGGGGGAGGAGAATGCTCTACTATGCTGTTGAAAGCGTAGAGCTTCACTCTTCCCAGCACAGCATTGTCCCCGCATTCCCTGCCCTAGCTTCTCTCTCTGTTAATGCCAAAATATGTGCTGCAAGAGCCTAATGGAAGTAATAGGGTAGGTCAAATTGTGGTGATAAAAAGAAAAGAAAAAACAACCATCTGTCTTTAAAGTCAGGTGGAGACTGTATCTAGAAGGTGCAGCCATATGGAAAACAGTATGGAGGTTCCTGGAAAAGTTAAAAATAGAACTAGCATGTGACCCAGCAATTCTACTTCCTGGGTATTTATCCAAAAAAAACTCCAAACACTAATTTGAAAAGACATATGCACCCTTATGTTCATTGCAGCATCCTTTCCAACAACCAACATATGGAAGCATGGATACAGTTGATTTTCTTTGTTTAAAATATGTTTTATTGATTATGCTGTTGCAATTGTCCCAATTTCCCCCCTTTGCCCCCCTTCTATCTGGTATTACCCTTCCCTCCAGCCATCCCCCCCTTAATTCCTGTCCATGGGTCATGCATATAAGTTCTTTGGCTTCTCCATCTCCTATGTTATTCTTAACATCCCCCTGTCTATTTTGTACCTACTAATCTCTGCACCTTTTCCCCATTTTCCTCGCCTCTGATAACCCTTCAGGTAATCTCCATACTTATGATTCTGTTCATGTTCTGGTTGTTGGCTTAGATTCAGTTGTTGATAGTTGTGAAAATTTTTTTTTGCCATTTTAATGTTCATAGATTTGATCTTTTTCTTAAATAAAACCCTTTAATATTGCATGTAGTAAGGGTTTGGTGATGAACTCCTCTAGCTTTATCTTGTTTGGGAAGCGCTTTGTCTCCCCTTCCATCCTAAATGACAGCTTTGCTGGACAGAGTCGTAGGTCCTTGCTTTTCATCACTTTGAATACTTCTTGCCAGCCCTTCTTGCCTGTAAAGTTTCTTTTGAGAAATCATCTGGCAGTCTTATGGGAACTCCTTTGTAGATAACTGTTTTTCTTTTTCTGCTTTTAAGATTCTCTCTTTAACATTTGGCATTTTGATTATGATGTGTCTTGGTGTGTTCCTCTTTGGTCCAACTTGTTTGGGACTCTCTGTGCTTCCTAGACTCGTATGTCTATTTCCTTCACCAAATTAGGGAGGTTTTCTTTAATTGTTTCTTCAAATAAGTTTTCAGTTTCTTGCTCTTTCTCTTCGCCTTCTGGCATCCCTATGATTTGGATGTTGGCACATTTGGAGATGTTCTTATACTATCCTTGTTTTGTTTTTTTAAATTCTTGATTCTTTTTTCTGTTCTTGTTGAATGCCTGTCTCTTCCTTATGTTCCAAAATGTTGATCTGAGCCCCAGCTTCTTTGTCTTGACTGTTGGTTCCCTGTAGATTTTTCTTTTTTTCACTTAGTGTAACCTTTACTTCTTCCTTTCTGTTTTTGCCATACTCAGTGAGTTCTTTGAGCATTCTGATCAGCGGTGTTTTGAACTCTGCATCTGATAGGTTGGCTATCTCAGTTTTGTTCAGTTCTTTTTTGGGGGTTTTATTCTCTTTTATTCCAGCCATCTTTATTTGTCTCCTCAATTTGTCAGTCTACCTGTGTTTGTTTCTGTGTATTAGGTAGAGCTGCTTTGACTCCCTGTCTTAGCATGGCGTATTGTAGAAGAGGCACCTGTAAATTATGTGGGGTAGAACCTTAGGTAATCACCAAGGCAGGGCAACCTGCTTCACTGCTTTGTGGCTCTGTTTGTCGGGGGAGGGCTTGGGGAGGGGACAGTGCCACTGCCTGGCTTCTGGAAGTTTGCCCTGCATTCACCGTTTCCAGTCACTTCATCCACTCCCTGTATGCGCTGGCACCCTTCCAGCTGTTGCCGTGGTACTGAATCCCAGAGTTGGTGGTGGGTTTGCAGAGTTGGTGGTGGGGCCCTTTAAATGGAGCTTCCTGAAAATCAGGCAGTTTGTTCCATTGTCCCAACCCCCACTGGTTTTTATAGCCAGAAGTTATGGGGATTTATCTTCTCAGCTCTGCAAACCTGGGCTGTGTGGTCTGGCCTGGAGCTGGGAGCACTCACTCCCAAGGTGTCTCTTCCAAGTTTTATCTACCAAACGTGAATGTGGGACCACCTGTTCTGCCACCACCACTGCCTCTCCATAGCACACTGAGTCTCCGTACTTCTCAGCCTGTCTCCATGACTCCACCCCTCCTATCCCACTGGATGAATGCAGCCTCTTTAAATCCTTGGCTGTTGGACTTCTATACTGTTCGATTTTCTGCCATAATCTGGGTGTCATTTGTTTTGAGATTTAGTTGTAATTTTTTTTGTGGTTGTGTGAGGAGGTAAAGTGTGTGTACCTATACCTCCACCTTGACCAGAAATCCTTTTTTTTTTTTTTTAAATCCTCACCCAAGGACATTGCTTCATTGCTTTTTTAAAAGAGAGGTGAAGGGAGAGGGAAAGGGAGAGAAACATTGATGTGAGAGGGAAGCATTGATTGGTTGCTTCTTCTGTGCCTTGGACCAGAGATCAGACCAGCAACCTAGACAGATGCCCTGACCGGAAGTCAGAGCCACGACTTTCCAGTTGCAGGATGGTGCTCCAACCAGCTGAGCCACACCGGCTAGGGTGGGACAATATTTATATAAGCAGCAACAAAATATCACTCTAGACATACCCATTTATAAATTTAACAAAGGCATTATAGCTCTACACCCCCCTTTTTTGAATTTGTTTTTTTGTTTGGGGGTTGGATGTGGGGTTTTTTGGCCAAACTTCCTGTTTGTTTTTCAAAGAGTAGGTGAGGCAAATGTGGAAACTGACCAAATGCGGTACCCTGGGAAGTAGATGTGATTCCCTACAAAAATAACCATGGAAGAAGAGTGTCAAAAGATTGAGGGACACCAGGAACTACAGTCTAATGTTTGAAAGTGGCTCCTGCCCTGGCTGGTGTGGCTCAGTGGATAGAGTGCCGGCCTGAGAACCAAAGGGCTGCTGTTCCATTCCCAGTCAGGGCACGTTGCTGGGTTGCAGACCAAGGGAGTCGGGGGTGTGTGAGAGGCAACCACACATTGATGTTTCTCTCCCTCTCTTTCTCCCTCCTTTCCCCTTTCTCTAAAAATAAATAAAATCTTAAGAAAAGAAGTTCCTTTCCTTTTCTGAGTGCAATGTTGTCCTTAAATTTAAAAAAATCATACCTTGCTTTTTTGCTTGACAATTTAATATAAAACTCCTTCCCAGAAGAAATTTCTGTACTGAGTGTTTATAGTAAAATTATTACAGCTGTAAAGGTGGTCATGTGCCCAAAGCCTAAAGGAAATCAGGGTAGGTCAGAAATAACATGTGCACGTTCTGTCATCTTTGTTTCCTTTGTAGTTGTTATGGGCTGTGTTTGGAGGAACCCAGTGGAGTTGCCAGAGGCACAGTCAGCTGTTCCGTTGCATTGCCTCGGCCGAGCGTGACAGGTTGGGGAGCCATTGATATATGACAATTGGGAGCAATAATATTTTGGGAATGAAATTTTTTGAAGCCTTACTTGTTCTACTTCTGAAGCATTTTAATAAGTCTGTTCTTTATGACTTTAGGTAAACATGTCAAGTATTCCCTACAATCAGAATGAGTTTTGTATGCATGAATTAATGAATTAATGAGAACGTCAATCTTGGAATGTAAGAGCCTGTCAGGAAACCCAGACCCTTGGCACAGAATAGTCTCGTTGTGTTTTACAGCTTCTGTAAAAACCTTGCTTGGGAGGGATGACTTTTAGGGAAGGTAACTTAGGAGGCAGTCTGTATAAGTCCACTTCTTGAAGTATTTTTAGGATCTATCTTTGGATGAAATTAGAATGCTATAGGAAATGTACGTGTACTGCTTCTCTTTTCTTCTTTTTTTAATAATAGATTTTTCAAAAGGATTTATTTATCTTTAGAGGGGAAGGGAAGGAGAGAGGGAGAGAAATATCAGTGTATGGTTGCCTCTCATGCGTCCCCTGCTGGGAACTGGCCTGCAACCAGGCATGTGCCCTGACTGGGAGTCGAACCGCAATCCATTGGTTAATAATAGATTTTTTAATTGTATATTTTTTCATTACCATTTACCCCCCTTATGCCCTCTTCCCCTTCCACCCACCCGCCTCCCGGCCACAATCACCACACTGTTGTCTGTGTCCACGAGTCCTTTTTTTTTTTTTTGATCCCTCCACCCCCAACCCTCCCCGCCACCCAAGAGCTGTCAGCCTGTTCCCTGTCTACGAGTCTGCCTCTATTGCTAAGTGAAATAAGCCATTCAGTCAGAGAAAGGCAAATGCCGTATGATTTTATTCTTGTGCAGAATCTAATGAACAAACCGAACTAACAAACAAATAAGTATACCACTTCTCTTAACCCCTCAGAATGGCTTCAGGATCTGACTTCACTGTTAAGTCTCTAAATTTTATAGTGAGTTATAATATACAAGAGCATTAAGAAATTCATGTCTGCATTTTTGTGGCCATGTTTTTGGTGATGTTGCCTGTGGGTAAAGTAGTAGGGAAGCATTCTATTTCTTTAGGTGAACTAGTAAATTTGAAAGGTTTGTGTTACATCACAGCAACTGTATTTGTCTTTTATGGTTGAAAAACTTGCTATTTGCCAGTTTTTATCACCCCCACATTTCAGATGAGAATGAAAGTCTTACCCCAACTTAATCTATTGGAAGAAAGTTGTAAAAAATATTATGAGAGGACTCAATGTTTGTTTCTCTCTCTCTCTCTTTCTTTTCTTTCTTCCTTCCTTTCTTTCCTTCCTTCCTTTCTTTCACACAGGGCAGCAGACTGAGACAGGGGAGAACCATTCAAGGGGACAGCTATAAATAGCTCTGGGTGTTCTTGAAGGGTGGTAGTTTCCTTCTGCATAAGATTAAGGAACATTGTACAAAGGAGCTAGTCTTGTCAATTGGGGTGAAGGACAGATAGATGCCAACTTTCTTCTTTTAAAGTTCACCATGTAAAGACTTGATTTGAACAAATTATCCAGCAAATGAATTATTATACAGGGTGAGGCAAAAGTAGGTTTACAGTTGTTTGTATGGAAAGTAATACAAGAAGTAATAATATAAGAATAAACTCTGTTTCATGTGCACACAACTGTAAACCTACTTTTGCCAAACCCTGTATATTAGTGGCTTTTTTTCTTTTATATTTAGTAGGAAAAGTTTTTTCCCTTTTTCAAAAGAAAGTTCCTAGGCCTTCATTTTGGCCACATCTCTGCTTCATCCACATTTGCTCCTTGGGCTCACAGGGACGTGAGCTGAAAGGTACGAATGGAGAGGAAGCTGAAATCATAGCACAACGTGGAACAGGTGGGAGTGTTGTCTACGCTACTTTTGGTGAGCAGGTATTACCCATAAGTAAACATTTGTCCGGGTAAATTCTTTCCTTCAATGAAAGGCGAAGTCCAACACGATCGAAATCTCCAATATCCCAGGCTTTGCCTCTGCTGTGGAGAGCAGGGTCCTTATTCAGGCATCTCTCTCCTGTGGCCTTTGGGGGAGTAGCTTTTGTGCTGTGAACAAAAGTCATTTTCTTGAGGTTTTGTGAGAGGTGTATATCTCTTAAGTTGTTACCGCTGGCTAGGATCAGAATGGAGCACAAATATGCCTCATTTCTCCCAGTAGGTATAACTCTGAAAAGCCTGTGAGTGCAACTTTTACAAATGAGCTCATGTTTAAGTGTTTCAGGAAAACTCTTTATTCAAGGGATCCCTGCAGAGAACCATTTTGTCAAGTGCTGTGCTCACAGGAGGCGCTGGATAACTGCGCGGATGGACAGATGGAAAGGAGGATCCTTTTGTATGGCAAACCCTTTCATTAGAGAGGGCTCTAAGAAACTGTCTCCCAAACTGAGGGTGGGCGTCACCAGACCCTGCTCCAGTAATGGCCTTCACCTGTCCCTATCCACTACAGTGTGTCACCATTCATGAAAACATGGAATACTTATTGGATGCTTACCATAAACCAGACCGGTACTAGACATCTCTCATCTGTTATCTCATTTAACCCTCGAGGCAGCTCTGTGAGATGAGGACACTGCACTTTACGGAAGCTCGCCCACAGCTTGCCAGGCTTGTGTGCCCGGCACATAGTGCAGTCTGGTCTCACTGTGAGTCTGTCTGATTCTAACGCTCTAACCCCTGTAACCTCTGTGTGTGCCCACTAGATGCCGGCTCCCCGAAAACCTGAGCTCTGTTTTATACTGCTTTTGTCCCCTTAGCTTCAGCCACCCTGCCTGGTGTGTTATAGGCTCTTAATGTGAATGAAAGGGGAAGGAGGACCAAGATTGTGGCTGGAAGGCCTGGTTCAGCTTTGCTCTGATACCAGATGAGTCAGTTGCTCAGCCTCTAGAGCACCACATAACCTGGGAAAACAGTCCTTGCCTTGCCTCTATCACCAGCACAGAGCTGCTACAGGGATCAAATGAAAGAGAACTTATGAACACCGAAAGGAACTGTGTAAAAGAAGGATTTGTAAATTAATGACCTAACTTACCTATTTTGCAAGTTCAAAATGGTTCAAGGCTAGGTTTCCTCAAAAGACCTGAAATATTTAAATATTTAGAAAATACTTGACCTAAGGAAAGACTAGAGAACAAGTCTTCTTTTAAAATGGATTAATTTTTCTGTTTTCATCACCATTTATCCCCCTATACCCTCTTTCACATCCACCCACACCCTTCCGCCGACCATCGCTGCACTGTTGTTCGTGTTCATTTCTTTCTTTTTTTTTCTTTTTGCTCAATCCTTCCACCACACTCTCAGCCCCAACGCCCCGAAGCCTCAGCCTGCTTTCTATCTAACAAGCAAAACAGAGTCAGACTCATAGGGAACAAATATGATGATGTGAATACACATACTGGCAATTGGGCAGACAGTGGGGATTCCACTTAGATGGAAAAAAGCATTGCAGGCTCGTGGAGTGTACGCTGGGTGCAGAGTCTTGGGGCCAGGATGCTCAGCAGAGCTTGGATACTACCTTTCTTGGGGAAGTGTCTTTATCTTGCTGCCAGGCCTCAGTTTCTGTCCACAAAACAGGGTATTTGGACTGAATGACTCTAAGCTCCAGTGAGTGACCTGTCATTCTGAACTTAGGTGTTTGGAGCAGTCCTGCAGGATTGAGTTTTCCAGTTGTGTAGATGTTGCTGGTCACACGGTGTTCACTGCCAGCTCCCCGGCTTTCACCATGCTGGCAAAGGGGCCAGGCAGACTCTCGGGCTCAGCAACAGAGGCCCCGTCCCCATGTGCATTTGTGGGGTGGGTCTGAGAGAACTGCTGGGTTGCAAGTCTGGTCTGCGCACTGCCCCACTCTGGCTCCTGATTAACACCCTTGGTGCTGGCTTCAAGAGTCTTATTTGGAAGAATGATCTATTACCACCCCCTTTGGTAGCCTCATTGTTTCTCTACACTCTCACTCTTAATCCATTGATTTGAAACTGTTAGACTTCTGTTATTTACAGCAATAAGATATTTTCCTACATTACATCATAAAGATTTTTCTTACGACTTCCTTTCAACTTTAGAACTATTTATACTTTCAAATATACAGTCTTTGGGTAGAAAGCCCTTCAAGACTGATCAGAATATGCCCTCCAGTAGCATCTCTCTTTGGTTATGTGTATTTGCAGATGCATTGCTGAAGCTTCATGTTGACATGGGCAGGTACACAGTGCGGGAAAGACTACCCGCATTTTACAGATGAGCCTGGAAGGGGAAGGAAAGTGCACAATGGACATGGCAGGGCGGGGCTCAGGCTTCGTTTTCTCCATCCTGCTTAGTCCGCCTTCTGGATGCTGCAAGGCTGCGTTCACCTCTGTAACCGTACAGGCACCGGGTGGGTCCTATTGAGGCAGGCAGGGTAGGTACAGCGGAGGAAATTGAGCCTCGGAAGTTAACCTCCTTGCCCATGCACTTGTGGCTGTTGATAATTCTCTCTGTCAGTCCCTCCTCTCCCAACTCACAGGGCCAGCTCTTTTTGTAAAATATTCAGGCAGTGCCTTCATCTCACCAGCGTAAAATACATCAGGTTGTAGGGACTCACTGAGGAAAATGCTCGTAAGGCGCAGTCAGGAGAAAGGGAATCATGGAAAAGACCGTGACCAGCATTTGCATTGTCTGCTTCCTTAACCACGAGTGGGAAGAACCCTCGTGGTGGAATTCTCCGGCACTTTGTCTGCGAAACCATAAACCAGCCCCCAGACTCCCTGTTCAGCCTTGTCCTGTGTTCAGGGTAAAGTCAGTTATGGACAGTTCCATTGTTCATTTTAGGTATTTGTATGTTTTCTCTATTGCATGTTTGCATTTATTCATTGTTGCCTGTAAAACCACATGCATTTGTTGAATTTAATTTCATTTTCTAAATGAATATACCTTGGATCTGAGGTCTAATATCTGACAAACTGTAAATGGTATAGTCAGAAAGTAGTTGGAGTTACCCTCCCCTCTGGTAATAATTAGAATTGTGGGGCAGAGAGCAAGCAACTTTGAAATGAATCCTCTTTAATTCCTCCTGGATCCTCGACATCTCTGCCTTCCTCTCCTGTTTTTCTGTCTGGAAGCGCTGTCTGTGCAGCCCACAGTCTGCACCTCCCTGCCCCATCAGCTGCCTCCCCCGCAGTCTTTCCTCTTTGATGTTCTCCAAAGCACCCTCAGAACTGCCCAGAGGGCAGCACCCTCTGAAGCACCCTCAGAGACTTGAATACCTTTCAAGTATTTGAATAATAAAAGTAAATTTTTACTTGGTGCCTATCTTCTCATTTCACTACATTTCTAAGGAAAAGAGGTTGACATTTTTAATAGCTATCGTCACAGTTTTAGAATTAAAAATCCTAACTTTCAAGATCAGGAAGTAGAGCTTTTTAGGGAAGGGAGCTTTGTGTGCAGCGGCTGTGCTCTGTTGAGGTGGCTTCATAACGTAACCGAGCTGAAAAACAATCCTTTGTGGTGATCTTTCACGTGGCCTAGCATTCTTGTTCTTGTGTGTAATGCTAATGAAACTGTTCTTTCGAAACCTCAATACCTTCTCGCCAGGCACACGTGTTCCCTGGGAACACCAGTTACCTCCCTGACAGTTTGTAGGTTTTACACTCATTCCTCTTTATTCATGTTGTCTGCTCAGAAAGCCCGTGGACAGAGACCAGTGTTCTCTTGCGCCAGCTGCGGTACTTTGGGGACAGGATAGAAATTGTCGGTGAAGATGGGAAAGTGGAGGAGATGAGTGTGTGTTCCATTTGGTTTCTTAGCACCTCCTACCCATTTTAGTTAATTTATCTCTGTTAGGAATTAGTTTAGACTGGATTGGTTAAGGACCAATTTTAGTTACTATCTTAGCATTCTTAAAAAACACATCACACTTAGTCTGAATTGATCTGAGGATATAACGCCATGTTGCCGTGCCTATGGCAAAGAATCCCATAGCAAAACTCACACATCTGGCATTTTCAAGTTCATTTAATTTTAGCCTTTATTTGTCATCTTTTGATTTGGTGGTGGCGGTGGCTCACACCATGACAGGATTCTCCCATGGTGGTGTGTTATAGAACTCAAGAGTAATTTTGGTCACTGCGTCTGTGTAAAATCCAGTGCAGCTTTCTCCTCCCGGTGGCTTGCACAGTGCCTGGTTGAGTGGTTGAATGCTAGCCGCCAGTTGCTTTGTTAAAGCCACAGACTTTAGAAGTGAAATCATCACACCAAGTGATCCGGCTTATGTCCACAACTCCTCTGTAAATAGTACGTGTGCTGGGGGAGTATTATCTGGCCCCTGGGGACGGTCAGCAAAGTGGTTGAGAGACAGAGTAATCTGCTCTGGGTGGTGCTGAGAGCTCTTATTGATACAGGATTAGTCTCGGTGGAGACAACATGCTGTCACATGGCCATCACTGCGATGGGGAGGAGTGAGGTGGGAGGCCAGTGGGGGGAAGGGGAGGCCGCTGAGTCACTGAGTTCATTTAAAGGCTACTGCAGGGGTGGGCGGCCAGCGAGACCTACCCCTGGACTCTGCCACCACCGTACCACACCCTTGGGTTAGTTAAGACTCCGCTCCATGCTGGCCTCGGGGGATAACAGCACTTGACAAGGTAGGAACCTGAAAAGCTGGTCTGTCTCTCACAGTGAGAGCCCTGGGCAGACCCCGGGCATGAAAGAGGGAGGAGGCTCCAGCTGACATAAGGGACTCAGCCTCTGGTCCTAAGTGTTGGCTTCTTTACACAAGATGGGAAGAGGGGTGGTTACTCCAAGATACCTTGACTTGGTGCCCCAAAGTTCTGAAAGGGAAAAGAGGAAATTGTGGATGTTTTACTTAGTCTTGCAGTCAGGTGCCGTTTCTCTAGATGGGCATAAGTTACATTTAAACTGGTCAGTGAGCAGGCATTTGTTAAAGTAGGTGAGAAGAAAATATATTAAGTCACCCTTTTTTCGTGGGTGCCTTACAGGTAGTCTGCAGCTTCTGTACCATTAGAAAAAGTACAGAAATGGCAAACTTCTATCTGCACTGGGGATGAAGGGAAAGTGGAAGGCATTTGGGGTGGAAGGCATGCGGGCGGGCAGCGGATCGGGGCAGATGTCGTGGTCTAATACACTGCCGTCAGCTGTGTTCCCAGCCTTAGACGGCTGATGCCCCTCTGTGTGTGCGCAGAGTTTGTCCTGTCAAAGAAAAGATCAAAAGTTGGTGGTGGCTGGAACTGTGAATGCCAACCGACGCCACCCCAGCCTAGCGTGGCCGTCCTGGAGAATTGATTTTGGCAGGTCTAGAATAAAAAGTGCCTGCTTGGACGGGGCAGATTTTTGTTTTTGTTTTTTAAGGAACTAGTAAAAAACCATTTCCTCTTGAAGCTACGTGTGCATGTAGGCAAAACCGGGGTTTGCTTTATTTTATGAGCTTCTTCCCCATTCCTCCTTTCTTGTTTTCTTGTGCAAACCAGACATGGACTTCTGTTAATCCCAGGTTGTTCTGAGGTGTCCGAGGCAAGGGAAGCAGGCAGCAGCTGTTTGGTGGCTTCAGTGAAAGGGGGAGGAGGTTAGTGATAGAGGATAGAGGTTGTGCAGGGTCAGCAAAGAAGGAGAGCCTGTTTCGCGGTGCGAGGAAAGTTTGCTGTTTAATTGGTTATGTTGGCAGCCAGTGAGGACTGGGAAGGAAGAGAGGAAAGATGAAGCGAACGGGGGGGTGGGGGGGTGGGGGTCATTCCTTGCTGCCATCGCCTCCCTCCTGGCTGCAGTGACTGTAGCCGGTCTGCTGGCATGTTGCTTGGATGGCCCGTCAGGAAATCATTTCATTCCTGGCTCCCCTGGTCTCAATTAGCCTGAGTGTAAAAACTTGCTTAGTTTAATCGGTCCCTTTAGTAGGATAAGACTTTCCCCTTTTAAAGAGAAAGGAATGTGTGTCTTGGGCATTAATGAACCTTTACGAAACTAACCTTCCTGCATAATTAAATTACTTGCTTTGAAGTAAAGGAGCACCAAAAAATTAAATGTTGGAGTATGATTCCAGAACATGGTTTAAATTCCTTTCAGGTTTTAATAAAAGGTACAAAAGAGAGAGAGGGCATGGCAATAGCATCAACTCTGAAATGCAAGAAGTTTGTTTAGCAACACTCATAACTGGGAAGAAATACAAAAGTGAGTTGGTTCTTGGATTTTGTACATCATCCACAAGGATCCATGGAGTAGGGCCCCATCAAGTTCAGGGCCCTACATTACAGGGGGGCAGCACGCTAGATGCCGTGGGCCAGTCATTTCTAATTTGAGATCCAAGTACTGGTGATGGCAACTTAAATTTAGAGAGCTAGATTAGAAGCTTTTCCCTCCATGTGTAATGGTTTGACATAGAATTTAAATGTTTGCTCTCCAATAAGCCGCCATACTCCACATGACCTGCAGATTATCCAGTACGGAATGTTAGCCCTTCGTCTAGTACTCAGTTGAATTAGTGTTGAGGAAATGCAAATACAAAAGGCCTCCTCTGCTCCTGGCTTCTTGGAGCACAGCACCCGTTCCCCGCCAGCTAAGGGCCTCCAGGCCTCACTGCTGGTACCCACTGTGGGGGTGCTGTCTAGCTTTAATCCCCCTGTTGCTCTATTTTTGAAATTCCTCTGTTTCTTGCAGTTGAACCTTTTGCTTATGATGTTGTTTTTTTTTTAATTGTTAAGGTTTATCCATCGTTTCTATAAATTTGAAATGAGTAACGGGCTTCCCTTATCAGCTCAGTCTGCTGTACAGACCCAAGGTCTAGCCTAAATAAGTGGAACCGGGAAGTTAAGAATGTGAGAACATCTTGAACCACTCAGTCTCGGTGCAGGAAGGAACCTTGCTGCCACCCGCTCTGGGTAGTCCTTTGCATCCTAACAGAGTGGAGGCGGGACCTGTGGGCACAGTCAGTGATGTATCTGAGAGCGACACAGGGTTCTGCTCTATAAAGTTGTCAACTTGACACAACTGCTGTCCTGTCACCTCCTCTGGACAGCTTTCATTGCACACCTTCCTGGTGTTAGATCATTTCCACCAAGGCTGTATTTGTATGAGGTCAGCTTTTCTTCATGAGTTCAGGTTCATAAAGTTTACAGCCCATGGGCTATGCATTTTTTATGATATTCTATCACCCTTTTACTTTTTCCTAGTGAGTTTGAAACCCCTTCTCTGGTAGCCTGTTGTGTTCATTGTCTTCCACTGTAGCTAGGTTTTGTTTTGTTGAGGTATCTTTCTCCATTTCCCAAATTTCACGTTAAAACTTGTTCACCTTGGTCCATTCCCAAACTGATGTCCATGTCCACATCTATCTTTAAAGATCAATGACTTTTATGAAGAGAAATCCAGGAAAATGCCTGCCTTGGGTTTCAGAACCGTCTTCAGGAAGTTTGGAACATTTGAATCGTATTAGTTGTTCCTGTGTGATTTAGCAGTTGGGGCGAGGGGAGGGCGGGGTCCGCCTTGGCCAGCTGTCATGCCGTTGTTCTCTGTACCATCTGTCATTTTCTTCAGGAGGTCCCCAGTCACAGGGGAGTAATCTCCTCAGCCATTTGGGGCCCCAGTTGGTTGCCCACTGGTCACCATCCCCCAGGGCCACCCTGAGACTTTGTCCTGTGGCTCCTGCCACGCCCTTCCTTCTCGAACACAAGTTTTACTCTCGTTAGATAATGCTTTCTTTCAAGAATCTGAAAGCTCTAAACCGTCCTCTCAGAAAATATGCACATGTGCACTTTTGTGTCCAGTTTCAGGGGACTGAGCGTCTCCTGATCCAGGTGCAGGAAGTCCGTGCCTAAACCACACCCACGCTGCTTTGAAACTTGACGATTTACATTACTACAGCCTGTGTCTTGGATTGTATGAGAAGGGCCTTACTCCTGTTCTGTATGTCTTGTGGCTTCGTTCATTACTAGATTTTGGACCTCAGGTGCACAGAACTGGGTAACCGTGGTCCTTGGTCTCTGCCATACTCATCGTCGATCCTTGCAGGACCCTCCCCCATCCATCCTATCTCTGTAAATCAGCTGACACTGTGAGCCCACCCCCAACACAGAAACCAGAATGTGACAACATTTATCTCAGCCTGTGCAGTCCTGCCTGCCCAACCCAGCGTAGCCTCTTTCAGAGTCTCAAGCAAGTTGTTTTCTTTCAGAAACAGTTGTGTCACATCCATACATTTCTAAAAGGTTGGCCAGGATACGGTGTAGTCCCTGACTCCCCTCTAGAGAAGACCTGAGTTCTCCGTGGTTCTTCTGTTTTAAGATATCTGAGCACCTCCTGGTGTCAGGTGCTCAGGCGACAGGGGAAGATAAAAATAAAGCAGCAGCCCCTGCTGTCACGCAGCCCAGGGAGGGGGGTGGGCGATGAGGAGGGAGATGTAGGAACCTTTTCAACTCAAATAATTACACCAGCAAAGACATGAATAAGTTGAATCACGTTATACGGGTGACATGATTTCTATATTTGGTAGGGGACCTATTTTATGCCAGACTTGTGAGCGCACCCACTTTCCTTTTACCTGAATTAGTTCTGGCTCACAGCATGGCCAGCAGCCAGTCCTTCTGCCCTTTGAAATCTGCGCATTTCCACCAGCCCATTGAGACACTCAGAACTCAGATGACACACCTTTACTTTCTCCTCATGGGACCCCTCACCTCTCCTTCAGCCTAGGTTTATGGAAGGCAGCACAGCCCAGTGCATCAGGAGCACAGGTCTTGATGTCTACGGCTTTGGGTTCAAGTTCTGGCTTCACAGTTGCTCCGTGACCTTGAGCAGATTACTTAATGCCCTCCCCCCTGTTCCTCAACTGTAATGTGACCATAGCAAGACTCCCTAGGAAGGTTGCTATGAGAATGGAAAGAAACGTGCTTTATTTCATTTCTCTCTTAAACCAATGAGATAAAGTACTTAACACACATTGCATAGTGAGTTCTCACTTTTTGGTGTCATCACTAACTGTTGTGGCCTGCTGTGACCCAGGAAGTAGTAGGTAACAATAAAAGAGATGGGCTCCATCCCCTGCAGTCCACGGCATCAGACCTCCCACCTGCTGGAAGAGGTGTAAGGAGAACCCCTATTCATATGAAAGAAGCTCGTCACAGTAACCCCGTGGCCCGAGCAAACCTTCTCACTTCAAGTCCGAAGTCCTATTTCTACAGAATCAACTTGTGCTGCCCCTTCTTGCTTTTGTTGCAGCATATATACGCTCTGTGTGCACAGCCAGCGTTCAAGCTCCCTGAGGACAGAGACTGTCTTTTATTTTCAGTGCTACATGCAGGATGGCACTCTTAAATAGCAGTGGCAAAATTAGTGGAGGTTCTAGATTCCAGGCCCTACACTCATAACTGGAATCCACAGACATACTTCTATTTGTGTATTCTTTTAATTAGCATTAGTACACAGCTCTTACACATCAAAATATTTAGCTTAAAAATTCACATTTTAAATTTTTTCTTACAAAGTTATTGAGCAACATGGTACCCACACTCCCTCCTGGCAATGAATGCAGGAGTTGAGAAGCACATGCCCATTGGTAAATGTGGCATACTCTTTCCAGTTTACCACAGACCCCACCACTCCCTAATGTTTACCTAAATTACTTCCTTTGTATCTCACCTGCCTGGCCTACTGGACCCTGGAGTTTATGACTGTATCCCCACTATGGTATCACAGCTTGATGTCTAAAAGGAAGGCTATTTATCCAGCTAGTGTTGCTTATAAGACCTGGCACTGGGTACTGGGGGAGGGCAAGGGAGATGAAAAGGAAGAACAAAATTAATTTATGTGCATCACCAATAGTTATGCCACCAGGAGGAGAGCTGGTTCACGTGCAGGAACAACTGCAGTGAAAGAGGGTATGTATGTGCCAAATTAATGGTGCATGTAAAGATTTGAAAGGAGGGGCATCTGCTTCTGCCTGGGCTGCTTGGGGTTGGGGGGGTATATCTCATGAATGAGACCAAGCTCTTTAAGGATGATAGGATTTCAGTATCTGGAGGAGAAAATGGCCTTCTCCCAGAAGGAGTGACACATGCAGCAAAAGGCAGCTGTGACCTGACCAGTTTGACCCACATGTGGAGAAGCAAAGGAGTTGCAAAGAGAGGAGGGGCCCGACAGGGAGCTTCTGAGGCCACGCACTAGCATTGGATCGTAGGCGGTAGGCTGCTGCCAAGGGTATTTAGGAGAATATTGTGATCAAAGGGGTTTTTAAGAATGAAATTTTTTCAGTGGTGTCAGCATACATCCCAAAGGCAGGAATGGCTCCTGGCATGTGTGTCTGGATGCTCCCTGCACCCTCCATCCTCTTTTTTTTTTTTTCCGAAGCCCATTTCGTCTAAGCATACTGGGGTGATGTCAGAAAGGCTCCCTTTCTTAGGCCTGTGACCTCAGGCCCGAGAGCCCATACACAGGTGATGAATTGCACCTGCAATTCAAAGCGCGTTACAGGGGTGTGGTAGCACTTAGAAAGTGTGACCTTCCTGTCATACAAAGAGAGGGAACATGTGTTTGGGGCTGCTCTGAATTGTCAGACTGATTTGGACAGTTGTTTGTGCCTGGCTCCAACCAGATTGTGAGTCTGATTCTCTAAGGGAGACTCATTGGATTCTCATTGTTATGATTCGCTGTCTAGCAGTGAGTGCCGGCGGAGGTGCTCTGTCTTTCTGGTACTCGGTGCCGGGTCTGGGTGGTGGTGGGAAGCGCTGCCAGCCCCTGCTTTGGGGCACATTCTGCCAAGCGTGCTGCCGCGGGACAATTATTGATCAATGCCTTCATGAGACCTGCCCCTGTCCTCATACCGAGTGTGATCTACATTGGATCTTGGAGCTGGCTTCCTTTGCTGTTCCCTTTCACCAACACTTTGATCTGCCTAGTCCACACTGTGCCCTTGGAAAGCCTAGGAACAGGTACAGGTGCTTCTTAGCTGGGATGACCTGGTTTCACTCAGAGTTAAATGTCACTGCTCCCAGTGATGGAACTACTGGCCTGGCTGTGACGTTGCCACAGAAAGCAGGGAAGTGAGGCCTGCCCTGAAGTTGCACGGGTGCTTTTGTGGCAGTTTGTTTGTTTGTTTGTTTGTTTGTCTTTTGAGAGGAACATCAATTTTTGTTCCACTTATTCATGCAATCCTTGGTTGATGATTCTTTTATGTGCCCTAACTGCAGATTGAACCCACAAACCTTGGCAAATCAGGACAATGCTCCAACTAACTGAGCCACCCAGTCAGGGCTTAGGTTTAGTTTATTTTGTTTGCTTTTTGCATTGCATCTAGATTCATTTTCACAGTGGATCCTCCAGAAATGACTGTTGATGAGGGATTCAAGATTGCAGAAATCGTCTTAGTGAGTAGGATGGCATCAGGAGGCCTTTCAAGTAGCATTAGATTGTTTTCTGGGCCAGTGCTGGACTTCTTTTCCCCACTCATTCAACAGAAGTTTCTCAAGTGTGTGCACTAAGAATCCCGCAAGGCTCTGGAGATGCCAAAGTGAGTGACAAGCAGATAAGTTCACATCATGCACTACTGCAGGATTTCTGAGTTTCTCTGTGACAAATTTGGGGCAGATGTGTTCATTCATCAAATATAACCATTTTTCTTTTCCCCAACCATAAAACCAGACATGGGACGTTTACGTCATTTAAATGTCCTCAGGTTTACAAAACGAGCCCTCTGGACCCTGGCTCGTTCTGCCCGAGTGCTACTTTGTACCTGTGCACCTTGCACCAGTGGACAGCAAGCGGTGCCTGCAAACGCAAGGCCGACCGGCAGGTAGAGATGATCCCCAGGTGTGGTGACTGCAGCAGACAGGAACAGTCCACAAAACATGCGTTCATAGAAAAAGAACACACGTTACCGAAGTAGGGCGTTGTTTAATCATTTTTTTAGAAAAACAAATTAGAGGAGGACTTCCTCGTTGTACAGCATTCACTAAAGTAAACCCTAGTTGGACTGGAGACCGAGGGGTACAAATGGGCCCCTTACACAAGTGGAAATGCACGCATGTGTGTGACTGAGGAGCATAAACTCTGGGGGAGTGAATCCCAGCCACGCTGTTCGGTGGTGTCCTATGAAAAGTAGGATTTATTCTTCCTTGATGTGTTTCTGTATTGGTGAAGTTTTTAACACTGAGTAAAATACACACAGACACACCCACGTGAACACAAACACTAGCGCAACTGGACGTGAAAGGAGTCCTAGGCTTAAATTCAGTGGGGGAAGTGACCAAAGAATGGAGCAATGGGGCTGGACAGCAAATATGTTACTTTTATGGAAATAATTTATAAAAACTGGAGAAAATACTTCTAACAGTTCATGTTACCATCCCCAAATAGCTTAATATAGTAAGAGCATCTGGTAAGCTGAAGAACATCCCCCCCCAAGAATCCGTGTCCTAGTCCCTAGAAGTAAGAATATGTTACCTTGCATCAGCGGTGTCCAGTTGGTGCGCCATGGCACCCTGGTGCGCCACAGAATTCTTAAAACATGCGATACCTGTTTGTTTAGTCAGGGGCATGGACCTCTTTTCTTTTGGATTGTCAAATAAAAAAACAACAGCAGCCAACTCCACAATAGCCATCCACTATGAATGAATCAGAATTACACCTTTTTTTTTTGTCAGATGATCATAAAATATGTTTTTGGGTGTGCCACAGAATTTCAGCAATTAGTTTATGTCATGAGATAAAAAGGGGCTGAAAATCACTGTCTTACATGATAAAAGAGACTTGGCACATGCAATTCAGTTAAGAATCGTGAGGTGGAAATGTTCCCCTGGATTATCAGGTGCCCCCAACATTATCAGAAGAGTCTTTATAAAATTCGAGGAGGGGATGGAAGTCAGAAGAAAGGTTGGAATGGAAGCAGAACATCGGAGTCAGAGAGAGATCTGAAGAGCAAGGTTGCTGGCTCGGAGATGGAAGCAGGGGCCTGGAGCCAGGGTGTGCCGGCAGCCACCAGGGGCTGGAAAAGGCAAGGAAGCAGCCACTCCCCCAGCAGGAGCCTGGCCCTGCCCACACCTTGATTTTAGCCCCGCGAAACCATCTTAGACACAGACCTCCAGGAGAGTTAGGTGATAAGTGTGCGTTGTCATAAGCCAGGAAGGTTGTGGTGATTCGTTTCAGCAGCCATAGGAAACTTACACAGAGCCTAAATGCATGAGAAGCTCTTCTGGTGACTGTCTGCTGTACCTTAGTAGCGGCTTCCGTGTGTTTCTGTGTTCAGACTGTGTTTTGTGCTTTGCTGCGTCGCCTTCTCAGTCCTCACAATCTGTGGGGAAGGCGGTATAGCTCTCTTACTTTTGCAGTAAGTAACACGTAAGCATAAATGGCTGAATGCGCATCACACTGTCAGATGTGTCAGCACTAGATTTCCACCTGACCCCGCAGCCCACGCATGCCTTGAACCCTCACTCGTGAGTGTCTGCAAAGAGTATATGCTAAACTGTAAATAGAGGCTGGGACTATAACTGTTTTTTGCCTTTTTTCCCCATAACTTACAAATTTTCTGCAGAGAAAAGACAGTCTTACATTCAGGAGAAGGGGAAAAAAGTCTTAGTGGAAGACCAGTAATTTGCCTCTCGTGGTTTATTGTCATGGACAACAAAGTCTCCCAGAGAAGGTTCTTTTCTGAACTGGAAGCTCTCCAAACAGTGCCTGTCAGAAGAGGTTTTCAAAGGGTGCCCTGATCTAGTGTTTGGCCTCAGGCGTGGGCAGTGCTGGGGGCAGAGTCGCGAGGGGCCTGACACCGCAGGAAGTGCCCCGCCAGGGACGCAGGGCCCTCCAGCAGGCTGCTCTTTTTAGTTACTCTTGGCATTCAAGTGTGTCGCTTGAACTGTCACATGAAAAACAAACACAAAAAAGGTGCCCCATCCTCAGCCCTGTGGCCTTGCTTCCCTGCTGTTCACCTTCATGTGCACAGAAGTGAAGCTCAAGGAGAAGTACCGCCAGCGAGTCCCCTGCCTGCTTCTCCGTGGGGTCATGGGGTCAGGGAGCCGTGGGGTTGCGACCTTCACTTCCCACAGGCACCCTCTTTGTCCCAGCTGCCCCTCCTTCCTTGGCTCCAGCAGAGGCTGGCGACCCGGCCGTGGGTGCACTCTGGATTCCAGGACTTTACACTCAGGACAGGCTTCAGTTCCTCACGGTGTGGCCTGGAAAACTCACCCAGGACCACCAGTGCCTCTGCATGTGCCAGGGCATAAAGAGACACGTTAACAAAAGAGAGCGGATTCCCGGTTCCTCGGAAGGGACAGGGGAGAGAAGAGCAGTGGAAGCAAAGCCGGCAGCTGACCTGAAGTGGGGGGCAGAGGGCACTGAAAATGGGGTGAACTGTTGAAGAGAATTTCCTGAAACCCAAGATGCCCAGAGAACGAGGGTCAGAAACTGTGTGGAAAGCGCCTGTGCAGGCTGATGGGGCCCGCCAGCCTCCCTACTCTGACACTTGTCCTGACTGGCTAGGATGACATCAGGAGCAGGGGCAGGGAAACAGCCTCCACCTTCTGCTCTGTGACATTTGGGAGCTTCAAAGCAGTGTGACGGATAATGCCAACAGGAGGCGATTGTAATTTTTGCATTTGATGATTTCTGCTCTTTTAAAACTCTATTAATATAATCTGGAGAGGACCAGCTGTCCCGGTCGCACCTGCTGTGTGCAGGCGCGGAGCTCCGGCCTCTGCTTCCTCTCCCTCTCCTGCGCCGGTACTTTCACTTGGCCCTAGGGATGGTTCAGTGACGGGGCTCGTTTTCAAGAAGTGTTTTCATTCTGAAATGTGAGGAACAATTTGTTTTTCTGCACCTCTCAGAATGAGACAGGACCCCCAAGAAAGGAATCGGTGCTTTTACACGCTTCCCCTCGCCCCTGCCCCGGGTTCCTCGGCACAGCCTTGGTACATCTCTAGATGCCTTAGTTCTCGAACTATTAAGTTATATCTGTACTGGATATGACCTGCTAAGTATTATTATTGTTCCAGTGTCCGCCATTCACCCTGCCCCACCCTAAGTCTTATGGTTTTATCAGCTGAAGGGAGAGCTAGTACTGACTAGCTTGACACTCTTTGCTGTGATTCATGAACAGGTTTTCCTGCCCGGATTGGGGGCTTTTCTTTGTTTCCATCTAAAGCCACTTCCGCTCTGTGTTCCAAGCTCCTCTTTTCCTTGTGCAGTGCATCACTTCATTTCCTATGTTGAAGAAACTTTATAGCCTTTCTTTTTCACCGTATTGTGCCCTTGCCAGGTTGGCCAGAGAGCCTGGATCAAGGAAAACACAATTACCTGCCAGCCCTGTTTGTTTTCATCAGCCTTTCCTATATACAGCCTGCTTAGCTCCACTTGGCAATGGAGACCCAGGGACTTCTCGTTTGCTTCGTGACTAGAGCAGCCTCGAAAACTCGAGCAGAAGATGCGTGCTTCTCTCGTGTCTTGTCACCTGACCTGTAAACTGTGGGGTTACATCACTGTACAACAACAGTTTGGCCAGCATTGTTACAGCAGCTGTCTAGACAGGAAACTTGGGGACTTTATAGGCACTCGAACACCAGGCTGATGCTCACAGAGACTCTGGGAGGAGGGGTGGTAGGCTGCAGGAGGCTAGACTGAGTAGACCAGGCCCCGGTGGGTCCTCCGGGCCACAGTCTCAGCAGACGAAGAGGCCCCTTGGCAGCAAGGAAGGCAGCCTGGGCTCCTCGGATGGCAACATTAGAACCATCTGCAGTGGTGCTGGTGCTGGTGGTCGTGGTTACAGGGCTGCCTCTTTGAAGGTAACTGTTTAATTAAGACTGTGGCTTATAAAAAAGCGGCTAGAGTTTTCAAACGAGATTTCAGAGTGCTCCTCTGTGCCCTGGAACACAAAGTACATCTCCTCTCAAAGCCTAAACTGTGACTCCTCCAGCCTCTGACCGCACCCCCAGCACTGGAGCCCCGTGTGCTCAGTCCACTCTGCTGCATCCCGTGTGCGGTGCAGCCTGGCTGCACAGGGGTGTGCGAGGCAGTCCAGCACAGCGACGGGCAGGCTGTGGGCGTGGACTCCTCTGAGTCCCGGCTCTGCTCCAGCAAGTCAGAGTGGTCCTGGAGGCTCCATCCAGTCAACTCCCCAGACTCAGATTTGCCCTCTGAGAAATGGGCTTACACCTACAGGGCAGGCTTTTACTTTGAGACTGCCTTTGATGAAGATGGTGGTGGTGGTGGTGGTGGTGGTGGTGGTGGGTGGTGGTGATAGCAACTAACATTTATTGAGCACTCGTGATGTGCCGGGCATATTGTATTAGGTACTTTAAGTACTATTTTATTTAATGATGATGTCTCTGAAGAAGATGCAATATTACATCCACCTTCTTGTGTACAGGAAAACCCACGTTTAGCAAAGCTCAGGATCTTCCCAATGTCACATGCACGACAGAAGGCAGGGCCAGGATGCAAAGCCAGGGTTCTGACTCGAAAGCGCCATTCCCCATCACATTGAAATGTGAGTGGAAATAAATACTAAAGGAAGGTTTTCACACCTGCCCATTTATCAAAAATTAAAGTCTAATTGTGCGATTTGAGCGAGGATGAGAAGCAATAGCCACTCTCGCACACCAGGACACACCACCATTTAGCAGAGCATCTAGGCAGCTTCCTGAGGAAGATAGTCGAGCAGGCCCACGGCCAGGCGTGTCCTGGAGATGCTCCTCGTGAGCACAGGGGCAAGCAGAGCGGTCTGCACCACAGCGGTGTTTGCAGCAGTCAACAAAGTAAGGGCGGCTGAGACTTCCATAGCTGGTGAATTGCCAAACTATGGAATCGTCATGTTGGGGGAATACCATACAGCCGTTAAAACTGACACCTCCTTAAGCTTGTAGCTAAGAAGAGGAAGCAGTTAGAATGAACACTCTATTAATATTGCTGTGTCAGCATGGATGATCTTACAATGGCGAATGCTGGGAGATGGTGAAGGCTGTGTACAGGAGATCACTACATGTAGATAAAGATGAACAGTTTGATGCCTTTATGGACACTCACATGGTGAGTGTGGAGACCTGGTGGGCGGGCTCACACCCACGTTGGGGGAGTGGCCGTGTCCGAGGAGGAGAATGGCGTCAGGTGCCGGTCCAAAAGGGGGCGTTAACTGTGGCTGCAACACACTTCCTTTTTAAGAATCTGGACGCAAATCTGACAAAGGTTACGGTTTACTAATTCGAGGTGATTGGGACATAGGTTCTAAATATGTTCCCATAAAGGGAAACACAGAGGCTGCATCTGGGGAGCTTTTCCCTTTCGGATTTCTTGAAAAGATTGCTGCACATTCTCGTTGTGACCTTTCCTTGGAAACCACAAATCTTCATTCTAGGAGGGCAAATTGGATTTTTTTAAAAATAAAGGGCAGTTGGTATGGAATCTGAATGAGGTAGATAATACATCAGAACAATGCTGTTTTTTCATTGAGATTTTGGTGGGCTGGTCAGAGCAAGACTGCGGATGTTCGAGTGGCGGCAGCACTGTGAGAGGACGTGCCCGTCCTCCTGAGCACACTTCCCAGGGGACAGACTGCACCATGTGCAAGCCGAGCCTGCCGTTGACCAGGTCACTCTCGTGATGGCCCTGCCTCGTAACTGTTCTGACGTGTCTTCTAACAGACGGGCATGGGCTATCTTGCTTGGATCACCTGGTCCTTCAAGCATCAGTCTCTTCTGTTTAAGTGTAAAGTGTGGATAAAGGCTCCCACTGCTTTTCCTGTACCCATGACATCAGGGGGAGGATCTATAGCAAATCTTTCTATCAGAGTCACAGCTGACTGCCTCACAATCCAGGGGACAGAAGGCTGCTGGTCACAGTGTGGGATGTCAGCCTCCTCATGGAGGAAGTCCAAGCAAGGTCAGGGCCGGGGCTGTCTGTGGACTCGGCGTGCCATTAAATTGTTTTGTGAACACTGGTTTCGAAGCCTTTGGAAGCAGTGGGCAGGTGTGAGGGGATAAGGACTCTGTTCGGGTGCTGCTTTTGGTTTATGGGATGCTCTGCAGATGTGCACAGAATGCTCTGCAGGGCTGTGCACTGAGGCTGCCTCCTGTGCACAGGGCCCAGCCCACAGCCCGACTCCAGCAAGGTGAAGCTGTTTCTGGGCTTGCTAGCAGAACGTCTGTTGCACTAAGTTCCCCGTCATTCCATGGGAGCACAAGTGTTTCTCTTCTTACGTTTCCTTTTCCTTATTTAGTATCCATTTCTTAAACACTGGCTTCAGATACTCCTCACTCTGTTTTTATAAGTTAGCTGAGCTCATATTTGACCTGAGTAGAAGGCATGGCCTTGCAGTCAGGCAGACATTTTGACTCCTGGCTCTATCACCGACTGACCTTGGATGTGCTCTGGGCCACAGTTACCTCATGCTTATGAGAATATCAATAGCACCCTCCTTGAAGGGCCATTGTGATGATTAAATGAGATGATGTGTCTATAGTTCTTTGTACATGACATTCAGGTTAAACGTTGGTTGGCATCTTTGTAGCACATCCCTCTGAAAAGTGTGCACCCTTAGTCTCGATTTCCCCCTTTTCCTTTGCTATTGGGTGGTTTGTAATGCATCTGTACTTAATGATTATGAAAAGTAAAGCCTTCAGCCTCATGAGCACACGTACCTTTCTTAGGGTAAGTTTTGCAGCCGTACCCCCTGCAGTCACTGTGGCTTTCCTTGGACACTAACTTCAGAGTGCATGCATTCTGTGGCAGAATTGTGCTTCCACGTTTCTTGGTCACCTGTTTCATGATGCTAGAATAATTGAAATCTTTACTGCCTCCTTTTAAAAAATATATACATTTATTTTTAGAGGAGGAAGGAGGGAGAAAGAAAGGGTGAGAAACATGGACATGAGAGAGCATCATGGATCAGTTGCCTCTTGAACGCACCCCGACCAGGGACTGATCCCGCAACTCAGGCATGCGCCTCTCCGGGAAACAAACTAGCAGCCTTTCACTTTGTGGAATAAACAGTGAGATGGACGTAGTTTGTCAGCTTGCCCTTGTCTTTTCATGAAGTTTGACAGTATCCCATCACGGCAGCGACAGATTTATAATGGAAAATGGGGCGTCCAGGACCAACCACAGGTTTGCATGTAATGTGGACAGGCCGGCTCTGATGTCAGCGGTACCTGTCATTTCAACTCCCCCCCGAGGCCCCCACCTTCCTCATTCTAAATAATGCATGGCTCCCTTCACAGCCCCTTTTTGAGACCCTAGGAGTAAGAGTCTCGTTTATGGCTTGGTTTACTTCTCCCTACTGTCCCATTTCCAGGATGATAATGGAGTCATGCTTGAGCAGGGCCACATACCGGATGTGGTTAGTCTCTGTCCTTCAGTTTGGTCTGCGTGTGCACCAGAACCATAAGGATCCTGGCCTTGTAACGTGGTTCACGTTTGTGATAACTTAACTTTTGTGGAAAGAGTTCATTTGGTTTTTCTGTTTGGGCCACGGGTGAGCATGTTTGCTTTTGTTAGTGTGCTTAATCACAACATTCTCTACTAGACTAAATGATACTTAGAGGTTGTTTGGAGTTGCTGAGTGTCCGTTACCATACCAGCGATGACATCTGTGCAGCCAGCTTAGACTCCGAATGGTGTTAGCACCGAAACGGTGTTCAAGGACGATGTGTCACTGTGAAATGTGACTACACACACAAGTGGAACTTGTGTCTTTGCTACGGACATGGATGGCTGGGTACTCATCTATATTTAGAAATTGACACACTTCTGGTGTCTCGTTGGGGCCTCAGAGATTTTACCTCTGGGTTCAGGTGGTGCTGTTTCTGGGGAGTGCATGGTGCTTCTCAAGCCAGTCCTGTCTCCCTCTCTGTGCAAATGAGCCATCTGTCCTACACGGACTGCAGTCTAGCTGTGGCATTAGACTTGGACCTGCCCTGAGGAGACCCCCAGAGCCCCCAAGACTCCCCTGTCTGAGCCCCTATATACCTTGGGGTTCTCTGATCTTCACAACATCCCAGTCCATTGAGGGTGCTCTAACCCAGTTATATAAGGAGAAAGTAAGTAAACTTGCCTTGATCACAGAGCCAGTGAGAGACGGTGCAGAAATGCAAGTCCTGGTGCGCCTGGGTCCAGAGCGCATGCTTAACCTCCTCATGAATACAAGCTCTCGTTGTCTTTCACACACACTGTCTCGAGACTTAAATGCAGTGCTGTTAAGTACAGACAGACTGAACCACACACAGCAAAGCTTTTCATGCCCATGATATTGTCAGATTGGGTTTTTGTTTTGCTTTTTTAATTTTTAAAATATGAGAACACTGAAGGAAGCAATCTAATTTTAGCAGGGAGAGCTTGGGGTCAGCTTGTGGCAGGAGATTATATTGTGACCTTGAAGTAGGAGTAGAAAGGTGTGGCGCGAATACACTCAGGCATGGTCACATCAGCAGTGGGAAGAGTGGAAGGCTGTTAGTGCCGGGACAGACGAGGCATGTAGGGAAGGCGACGAGGAGTGAAGAAGCTGCGATGCCTGTGGAATGGCTGTTTGGGGCCAGATGGCGAGGGGCCTCGATACAGCCTCAATCCCATAGACACTTCTCAGCACTCCTCTAGAGCAGGGGTTCTCAGCGTCAGCATTTTGGACAGGTAATTCTCTCCTGTGCGAGGTGCGGGTCCAGCAGCATCCCTAGTCTCTGCCCCCACCTGCTCCTCCTCCCCTGGTGAAAACCAGAAGCGTCTCCAGACATTGCCCAGTGTTCCTCTGGGAACACTGTTGCTCCTGGTTGAGAACTGCTGCCCTCAAAGCTAAATCGGAAACTGCCTCCCTCGGCAAGCAGAGCGCAGCCCGGGGTAACCCTTGAGAGGGTGCATAGCTTGAAAGTTCTTCAACATTTCCGAGCAAATAGAGGTTTTCTCTTAAAAGTGCATATGTGTTTTACTTTGTTCCCTAATATATGCATGTTGGTCTTAAATGTTAAAACATTTTAAGTTACTTTTAAATCACATAAAAGTGTTGCTCCAGGGCAGGCGTTACAGAGTTAAATGCCAGGCAGGACAGGTCCAGTCAGCCGGGAGGCTGAGCTGGTTTTGGTTTTGTCTCAATGTTCGTTACGGATGGTGGGGGCCAAGGCGGAAAAGCTGGTCTCACCTCTGGTCCGTGGTCACCGTGCTGATGCAGGCCCTGGCTGTCAGAGTTCAGGTCCTTTAAAGCAATCTGGAGACATTTCCATGTTAAATTCATTCATATTAAAAATATACTCAGTTGAGAGACTAAACTAAACACAGTGCATCCGTATGGTCCGTTAATAAACCACCACCACCTGCTGCCCCCAGTCTCATACACTGTGGCTCCAGGTGCCTTCTGGCATGCAGTCTGGCGCCTGCACTCCAGGGCCACTGAGCCGGGGATGCTGCCCGGATGTGGTTGGGTCACTGGTAAGCTTGGGCAGATCGACTGCAGCACTGGTGTGGGTACTGCCCTGGAGATCCGGGACCCCTACCCAGCTCCAGCAGCAGCAACTCCATTCAGTCCTGCTTACTGCATTTGTTCACCCCCCACCCTGCCCCCCACTTAACAAATAAAACCTTTCTCATATTACCTGTTTTCAAATTTCAGGGTCCTGGTGCCTGTCAACTGAGTGCACACTTGTTTGCTCTCCCTTCTCAAAACAAGGAGTCCGGAAATGAGCTAGTCTGACCAGTGTGGGGCGGGGAGGAATTGCCTCCTTCATTCCCCACGCAGCCTGTGCTGCGACCCCTGAGACTGTAAGGCCCCGGGGTGGCCACAGGCCTGCGTAGTTGCCCGTGAACTCAGTGCGAACTAGAATCCCTAAATCTCTTTTATACGGCCTGCCACTAAGCTGTATTTCTCTCCTGCACTCGCAGTAAATTATTTTAGCTTGAAAATGGTGGCGACTCGAGTGACTGGAGTTTGTAAAGGCGTCTGTCCCTTGCAGTGGGCCTAGATTGCTACCGAGTTCTTAAATGTGTTTGTTTTCAAAATAAGTTTTGTCTTTTTTACCTCTCTGTCAGCTGTCAGTTCTTGCTGTTGTCTTCTAGCCTTTTAATTTGCTGCTTCCAATCTTTCATGAGTTTGGGGGTCGTGTGTCTGGGAGTTTTAGAATTGCATAACCAGGATTTTTAGAATTTCAAACAAGGTAGACTCTTTTTATGGGTCAAGTATGTGAGCACAGGTAGGTTGTTGGTATCTCCTTTGCTGGTTAGAGCCATTTATTTTTTTCCTCAGTTTTCAGGTCTGTAGAAGCATTTTTTTTCCTTCTAGGACTTCTAGCTTAAGTAAAATTTGCACAGAATAGCCCTGTTACCACTCGTACAGCCACCCTTCCTCATCTCCTCACGTCCCTGGTTGGTTGCCTGGGTGATGAGAGCCTCCTCGTTGTGGAGATACCTTCTTAGGTAGTCAGGATCTGAACTTGGAGGCATTCAACCTCTCACGCCCACTCTCCCCTCACAGAGGCACGGTTTCACACAGGGCATGGTTGACGGCCTTCTGTGGCCTGACATGTATTCCGTGCCTTTAGACCAGGTCTCGCACAGTAACTGGGTTTGCGCATTATCAGATCTCTCCCACGGGTGCCTTTGCCGCCCTCCTCTCTTATCCCTTTCAGTGAAAAATCACAGGAAATGAGATTTGGATTTGAGGACAGATAAAGAACCTCAGAGTAATTTTTTCCTTTTCTTTCTCTCAATACAGTGCATGTCAGTGAGTCCTTTATATAAAGCAAAGATCGTCTGCCTGTCTGGTTCAGAGTATGATTCTAGAATCGGAGATGTGAAGTCGAAGCTATCAGCTGTCTCTCATACCTTTATCTGTCAGTGAAATCCGAAGACTTTACACGGAAGCCGTGTGTTCTGCAGTTTCAGACATACGCACTTGACTTAACCCTGTCCGTTTCTCCTCTTTGAATTTTCAATGAAAGCGAGCTGGGCCGGCCTCTCTTCCTGTGGGATCATAGAAACTGAAGTGCCACAGAGGACAGCACGTGCTGCTCCACAAATTAGCCAAATAAGATTTCACAAGTTGCTCTAACTTTTCCTCCAACATCTTTCTAACCAGTCCAAATAGAAGACTTTGGTTACATCTGGTAATTAGGGAAAACCCTTTGAGCTTGTGGGAGGGTGGGTAGCAGAGAGTTAGAAGCTGGTGGTGTAGAGCTTTCACTCTTACACAGAAACAGCTTTGGGGTGAGGGCCGGAGCTGTGCCGTTGTGCTCTGCCCAAGTATAATGTTATCCAAATTCATCTCAACAAATGCAGGGCGCTGATAAGCAGGGAGGCAAACTCGAAAGAGCAAACTCTAATGTTAAGAAACGACAGATTGTTGGAACACCACTAAAAATTAAATGCTGTAGATGGGGTGAAGACGGGTGTTAGCATCTGCATCTGTTCTACTTACCAGCTTTGTGACTTTGCAGAGGTGCTGTAACCTCTGAGGGCTTCGGTTTGCACACTGAAAAACTGAATTGGGAAGATCCAAGGGGGTGGGGCAGAACACAGGAGGGAGGAAGCAGAGCAGCAGGGGAGTGAAAGGAGCTAAGTGAAAGCTAGTTCTTGACTCCCTCCCTCCCTTCTCCCAGAGCCTTTTCCCAGACGGAACATACGGGAATTCTGAAGTCATTCCTCTCTAGTTTCCAGATCATTCACATCCCTCTTGATGGTCCAGTTTCCCGGTGGAGCTCTTGGAATGGGGTTTCTGCATCTGCACACTTTTGCAGATGTCAGTGTAGCTCTGGGGATGGGTAGACTGCAGCCCTGCTCTGTGCTGGAAGCAGGAGTCCTGTTAATGCAGCTGAGGCTGGATTATCCACTGGGGAAGCTAATGCGGTGCCCTGTCAGGCTTATCTGGAGCCGAAACCCTGGAGGAGGCAGATGTCTGCGGGGAGGGAGGTTGCTGTCTATGTGATTGTGATGTTTTAATCGGGTCATAATCATACCCCCTTCTTTCTTAAATAGAAAGGAAAGAATATTTATAAGAGTAATTTTATGGGCTTTCTCCAAACTGTTACCTAAAAAAAGAAAAGACATATTTGAAAAGAGTTCTATATTAAAAACATTGAAATTTAGGGAAACAGTATAAAGGAAAAACCTGTCAGTTTTTCTGTCTAGCCCCCCTCCCCCGCCACACACTCCCCACTTAAACTTTTCAAACCTCTCTTCAGGGTAACGCAGAGCCTCTGTCCCAGGAGAGTAAGGGCCCTGCCTTCTGACCGCTAGAGCAGCCACCAGCCTTTTAAATCAGTGACTGTAGGGAACAGGCAGGGCGGTGAGAGATCCAGGGCCCTGGCTGCCTAGGGCCTTTCTTCAGGCAGTGAGGCACCCAGTGTAAACCACGTGATGCTCTCACTTGCACTCTTCGTCCACCTGACACCTCCCCTCATTTCTTATCCTTTCTACCTGTTGACATGCTACCTCCAGGCTCAGCCCAAATGCCCATGCTCCAATGAAATCTTCCTAAATCACCTCCAGTAGGAACTGCCTGGAGCTCTCCTGCTGACCTGGGCGCACTATTGGGACTTCCTCTGTGGTCCTTCTCCCAAGCTCTGTAACAGCACGTTACTGGACATGCCCCTTCCGTGTCAACTCCTCACTGGATGAACACACAAGGGGTGCCAGCTGTGTGCTGGGCATTGTCCGAAGACCTGGAAATAGGTAAAGCGAGGTGCTCACCATCGTATACAGGGACTGGCATGTGAATACAAACCCCGTGTTGTCTATATTAGATAGTGAAGGGAGGTATCAAGTGCTTTAATAGTTTTATGTGTATCCGTATGGCTTTTTGAGTTCTTACCTTTGAAGTAGGGGAGTGTCTTTATCAGTCTTTACTCCTACACCTAACAGAATGCCTGCCACCGGCAGGTTCTCAGGATGCGTATATTGAGTGAATCACCCATCATCTAGCTAACAAACATGACGTGTGCCCGATTGATGGCACCATAACCGTGGCTTCGGCTTGAGTGCTCTAATGGGAGACCATGAAGCTGTGGAAGGCGGAACAGAGCACCTGTCACATAAGACCCAGCAAATGCTGACAGAGTGAAGAGATTATGTGTAAGGTGGACAAGGCAGTTTATTCCTTCCTCGCCTATAAAAAACCTCCTTAAAAGCATTTTGGTTGAGGGGATGTCCACTGACGTAGAAACTGAATTGGCAGGGAGGGAGGGAGCCAGGCGCAGAAGAGGTCGTTACCTTGTAAGCACACAAGGATGCTGCCAGCAGAATGCACTGAGCTGACATGGAAAACAGTGTGTCTCTGCCTTGTAACTGCATCAGGGCCTCGGGCTGGGTGGTTAGGAAGGAACAGGTGACACTGATGAACCACAGCTGACAGGGAAGTCTTGTGGAAAACACCTACCTGCCTGGCGGCTGTTGTAAGTGCTGGGCCCCGCAGGGCTCAGAATCTGTGGTGCAGCTGCAGTCACAGGTCACTGGACTCCAGCACAGAGACCAGGAGGTTGCTTCAGTGTCTTTTTTTTTAATGTGATTTTGGTTTTGTGGCTGTGACTTTTATGTGTGAAGAAGGGAACTACCCAAGTGGATGATCTTCATTTTTGTGTTAGGTTTGCTTTTTGTTTGATATTGTAAACCTAACACCTCACATTTGTCAACTTGTTCCTATTTCCATTCATTCACACACTTCCTCTCTTTGCATCCTCTGAGGTGAGGGATGGGGCGTTGTTATTCCCATTCTGTAGCTGAGGCCCAGAGAACAAAGTCAAATTTGACCCCGGTCTTCTTTTTTTTTAATTTAAAAAAAAAAAGACTTTATTTATTTATTTATTTATTTATTTATTTATTTATAGAAATAGGGGAAGGGAGGGAGAAGGAGAGAGAGAAACATCAATATGCAAGAGACACACCAATCGATTGCCTCTCGCACACTAACAACTGGGAACCCGGCCCATAACCCAGGCTTGTGCCCTGTCTGGGAATGGAACCTGCAACCTCTTGGTTCTTAGGCTGGCACTCAAACCACTGAGCCACACCAGCCAGGGCTCACCCCACTTTTTGAAGGCAATGAAGGCCATTGTGCATTTTCTCTCAGTTATATTCCATGTGATAGTTATAGATACGAGGTATTGTGTTTTCACTGAATGTTAATCAGTTTTGTCTTTGGAGTTCACGTGTGCTGTCGTTTATTTTCTTAAATATTGATGTCAACAATTACAAACATGAGAAAAGCCAAGCCAATTTTTTGAGTCCAAATGAAAGTATAGCTCATCAGAGCCCATTTGTAAATCTTTTTTTTTTTTAAAGATTTTATTTATCTTTAGAGGGGAAAGGAAGGAGAGAGGGAGAGAAACATCAATGTGTGGTTGCCTTTCATGCATCCCCTGCTGGGAATTGGCCTGCAGGGAACTGGTCTGCAACCCAAGCATGTGCTCTGACTGGGAATCGAACCGCGATTGTCTGGTTCACAGGCCCGTGCTCAATCCACTGAGCTACACCAGCCAGGGCTCCCATTCGTAAATCTTATCAGGCCATTTCAGGGCTGGTTGTGGTATCCTGATGAATAGTGCTGGTCTAAAAATTGTCTAGAGTGGTCTTACAGAGGCCCCGGTGTATCCAGGCATATTCTGTTAGCAGCAGACCCAGGAAAACTGCTTCTTGGGAATCAAAGCTTCCCATCAAAATCTATCTTTAGGACTTACTTAAATTGGGCAACTATCTAAATCAGGGGTGTCAAACTCATTTTTACCAGGGGCCACATAAGCCTCAAGGTTGGTTTCAAAGGGCCAAAATAATTTTAAAACTGTATAAATGTAACTACTTCTTAACTGTGAAGGAGTTGAAATTACATTCAGCCCTTTGAAGTCAACCACAAGGCTGATGTGGCCCCCGGTGACAATGAGTTTGACACCCCTGGTCTAAACTGTCCGCTTTGTGTGGTTTAAACTAAGTTGTATTTAATGCTGTTACTTATTCTTATAGGCATTTATTGGTCTCAGTAGTAAGACTTGATACTTAGAGGGATGCAGGCAGGTTTTCAGGGCACTGCTCTATTAAGTTAATCAGTTTGGCAAGTTGAAGCCTTGGCTTTTCAAAATTAGAGGTGACTTATTCAGGGTCACTTTATTTTTTTTTATTGTATTTTTCCATTACCATGTATCTCCCTTACAAACCCCTCCCCTCAATCACCACACTGGTGCCCATGTCCATGAGTCCTTTCCCCTTTTTGCTCCATCCGTCCACCCTCTAACGTGTGTCCCCCCCCCCCCACCGTCACTAGCTGTCAACCTGCTTCTTTGAGTCTGTTTCCCTTTGGCTTGTTAGTTCAGTTCATTAGATTTTGCATCTCTGGTGATGAGTGATGTTGAGCATTTCATTCGGCCAATAGACATATGAAATGATGGCCATTTCATACGTCTATCGGCCATCTGTGTGTCCTCTTTGGAGAAGTGTCTGTTCTAGGTCCTTTGCCCATTTTTTTGTGGGTCATTTGTGTTTTTGGTGATGAGTTTTGAAAGTTCTGTGTAAATTTTACCCCATATTAGATGTACCGGCGAATATGTTCTCCCCTTCTGTGGGTTGTCTTTTTATTTTGTTGATGTTTTCCTTTGCTGTGTAAAAACTTTTCAGTTTGATATAGTCCCATTTATTTATTTTTTCTTTTGTTTCCCTTGCCTGGGAAGATGTATAAGATAAATTAATGCTACAAGCAATGCCCAAGATTTTGTTCCTTATGTTTTCTTATATGGTTTTTATGGTTTGGGGTCTAATATTTAAGTCTTTAAATCCATTTTGAATTTATTCTTTTGTGTAGTATAAAAAGGTGGTCTAGTTTTATTTTTCTGCACATACATGTCTGGTTTTCTCAACACCATTTATTGAATGGACTGTCTTTAGCCCATTGTGTGTGCTCGCTTCCTCGGTCAAACGTTTGACTTTGAAGGTGCGGGTTTATTTCTGGGCTCTCTTTCCGTTCCATTGACTTATGTGTCTGTTTTCAAGACAGTACCATGCTGTTTTGATTACTGTGGATTTATAGTTTGATATTAGGTAGTGTGACTCCCACTTTGTTCTTTTTCAGGATTATTGTTGCTATTCAGGGCTTTTCGTGGTTCAGTGTAAATTTTTGAAAAATTTGTTCTAGTTCTGGGAAATACGTCACTGGAATCTTGATAGGAATTGCTTTGAATATATGATTGCTCTAAGTAGTATGGACATTCAGTGATGTTTTTCCTGTCCGTGAACATGGTATGCGCTTCCACTCATTTGTATATTCTTTCTATCTTCAGTGCCTTATAATTTTCTGAGTACAGGTCTTTATATCTTTGGTTAAGTTTATTCCTAGGTATTTTATTCTTCTTGAAGCAGTTGTGAATGAGATTGTTTTCTTGGTTTCCCCTTCTGTTAGTTTATTATTGGCATATCAAAATGTAACTAATTTGGGGGTGTTAATTTTGTATCCTGCTAGTTTTCTGAATTCATTTATTAGTTCTAGTAGTTTCTTGGTGGAATCTTTAGGGTTCTCCTCCTTTTTTTAAAGCAAGCCCTTTAACATTTGCTGTAGTACTGGTTTGGTGTTAACAAAGTCCTTTAGCTTTTCCTTGTCTGGGAAACTCTTTATTTCTGCTTTTATTTTAAATGGTAGTCTTGCTGGGCAAAGCAGCCTTGGCTGTGGGTCCTTGCTTTCAAGACCCACACTTTCGATATTTCAAGTCAATCCTTCTGGCCCAAAGTGTTTCTGTTGAGAAACCAGATAACAGTTTAATTGGAGCTCCCATGTAGGACTACCTGCTTTTCTCTTGTGGCTTTTAGGATTCTCTCCATGTCTTTAAGCTTCGCCATTTTAATTATGATGTGTTTTGATGTAGGCCTCTTTGGGTCCATCTTGTTTGGGACTCTCTGTGTTTTCTGGAGTTGTGTGTCTTTTTCCTTCACCAGAGTAGGGAGGTTTCAGCTATTATTACTTAAAATAGGTTCTTGATCCCTTGCCCCCTCTCTTCTCCTTCTGGTATTCCCAATATGCTGAAGTTGTTATGCTTCATATTGTCCCGAAGATTTCATAATTTCTCCTCTTTTTTATTTTTTATTTTTTTTAAATTTTTTTATTGATTATGCTGTTACAGTTGTTCTATTCCCCCTTTCATTCCCCTCCACCGTACCCCCACATCCCCACCATTCCCCCCCTTTAGTTTATGACCATGTGTCTCAAGTCCTTTAGGTTCTGTATTTCCCATACTATTCTTGCCCCCCCCATCTATTTTCTATCTACTGTCTATGCTACTTATTTTCTGTACCTTCTCCCCCCTTCCCCTCCTCCCACTCCCCTGTTGCTAACCCTCCCTGAGATCTTCATTTCTATGTTTCTGCTCCTGATCTAGCTATCCTTTTAGTTTGCTTTTGTTTTAGGTGTGGTTGTTAATAACTGTGAGTTTGCTGTCCTTTCACTGTTCATGTTTTTTATCTTCTTTTTCTTAGATAAGTCCCTTTAACATTTCATTATAATAAGGGCTTGGTGATGATGAACTCCTTGAATTTGATCTTATCTGAGAAGCACCTTATCTGTCCTTCCATTCTAAATGAAAGTTTTGCTGGATAGAGCAATCTTGGTTGTAGGTCTTTGGATTTCATGACTTGGAATACCTCTTTTACAGGCCCCTTCTTGCCTGTAAGATCTCTTTTGAGAAATCTGCTGAAAGTCTGATGGGGACTCCTTTGTAGTTGACTGTCCCCTTATCTCTTGCTGCTTCTAGGATTCTCTCCTTCATTTTAATCTTGGCTAATGTAATTATGATGTGCCTTGGTGTGTTCCTTCTTGGGTCCAACTTTTTTGGTACTCTCTGAGCTTCCTGGATTTCTTGGAAGTCTATTTCCTTTGCCATCTTGGGGAAATTCTCCTTTATTATTTGTTCAAATAATTTTTCCACTGGTGGCTGTGCCTTTCCCCCTTCTGGTACCCCTATAATTCGGATGTTGCAGCGTTTAAAGATGTCCTGGAGGTTCCTAAGATTCTCCTCATTTCTTTGAATTCTTGTTTCTTCCTGGCTCTTTTCTGTTTTGCCATTTTTTGCTTCCTTCTGGTCCTCTCCCTTGATTTGAGTCCCAGTTTCCTTTTCATTGCTATTGGTATCTTTTGCAATTCAGCATTCATTTCAATTAGTTTCGCTTTCATATGTTTCTCTAATTTGTCGGTATAGTCAACCAGTTCTGTAAGGATCCTGATAACCAGTGTTTTAAACTGTGCGTCTGAGAGACTGTGCTATTTCTTCATCGCTTAGGTCTATCGGTTCTGGGGCTCTGAGAACTTGTCGACATTTTTGGTCTGTTCTGGCCCTTTAAGTGAGCGGAGCGTGCCTTGGACTCCCAGGTCGCTGGGTTGTGACGCTGTGTGTGGGGGCGTGGTCAGAGCGGGAGCAATGGCGTTGCCCTCTACTCCGCTAGCCCAGACCGCTTCCAGTCACTCCCACGCCTGTCCGATTGGCATTGCGCGAGCCTGCTGCCCCACGCCGCTTCCCTTCTCGCTGGCTTCTCCGCACTTGCGCGCGACCGACCGACCGCTCCCTGTGCCTCGGATCAGCCGCTGTCTGGTGATCGTGCCTCGGCTGCCTGCGTGCCGCCACCGCCCGGGTTTTTTCTGTGCAACCTGCTCACCAGCCGCTGGCCTCGCTCCTCGTACCGGTCCGGCTGAAGTATCTAGTTGTTTTGACGACTTCGTATTGTTCAATTTTCCGTGTGGCTGTGTTTTGCTGTTGCTAATATTTAGTTGTTCTTAGATTTGGTTGTGCACAGAGGCGAGGTGCGTCCTCCATATACGTCTCCATCTTGGCGGAATTTCCCGGTCTTTTTTTGTGGTGTTGGTGGGGGTCCTTCGAAAATATTATTTTTTGTTGTGTACTTTTTCCTGTTTTCTCCTCTTTTTTAAAAAAAAGTTCTTTTTTTCTTTTTGTCACTCTGCCCGGGTGTTTATTTCCTACCTTGTCTTCTAATATGCTGATTCAGTCCTGTGCTTCATCTAACTTACTTATTCCTTCTAGTGTATTATTTATTTCATATATTAACATTCTTTATTTTTGACTGGTCCTTTTTTATGGTTTCTATGGGTTTTTCTTTTCATGCTGTTGACTATCCGTATAATCATTACTGTAAATTGTCTCTCTGATAAATTGCTTGCCTTTATTTCCTTTAGTACTTCTTCTAGAGAATGCTTTTATTCTTTCATCTGGGGCATGGTTTTTTTGTCTCCCATTTTGACTGCTTCTTTATGTTTGTTTCTATGTATTTGGTAGATCTCCAAGGACTCCGGTTCAGAACTATGTCAGACACTGCCTGTGACTGACCCTGGGCAACCTCTTAAAATGTGGATTGGAGTTATCTCCAGTCAGCAGCTTGTGGCTCCCTCTGCTGTGCCTGGGTGTGTGCAGAAAGAACCAGGCTGCACAATGAAGCCAGCTTTTACCAGCACTGTGCCTGGGGGTGGAGGGTCAACTAAAGTCTCAGAGCTCCCAGAGATTTGCCTTTGCTGCTAGACTTAATCACTGAGATAGCCTCCAGCTGTACTCAGCAGCCTGACTTAAGCTCCTCCACAGGATGGGGCAAGAGGGATTCCTGATGAGGGGGCTATTGCTTACCCTCAGGCTGACTGCCCGTGAAGGGGAGTGTTCTTCCTAAGAAAGAAGTCTTCCCCAGTATGGGGAATGACTCAGCCCAGGGATCCTGGTGGCTGTTCCTTCAGTTCTCTCCCCAAAGCCACCAGCCCCAGACTCTCCACATGAATCTCTAGTGCACTCTGCCCTCCTTCTGCCAGACCCCAGAGTGAGTGTCTGCAAATGACATTTCGTGTGTTACCCTTTAAGAGGCCCTCTGCATCTGTAGCCTCTCTCCCTGGCAGACAGAAACCCTGCTGCTTTTCACGGCCAAGTGTTATTTGGGTTCCTTTCCCAGTTCTGGTGCTCTGTGCTGGGGAGCCTTATCTGAGGTTTAGACCTCCCACTTCTTAGGGGGAAAGCCCAGCCGCTAAAATACTCCTCCAGAATTTCAGCTGCCATCTGTGGGAGCCCAGCCCGCCCTCTCGCACCCCTGCACTCCCTGCCGGTCTGGTTGTGGTGAAGTGGTTCCTTCTGTCTGTCCTCGGTTGTAAGGCTTCTCTCCAGCCAGTGTTCTATTGGTTATTCAGGGTGATTTTTCTTTAATTTAGTTTGGTTCTGGGAGGTTTGTGTAGCTTCCACTTCCTCCTCTGCCATCTTGGGTCATCTCAGGATCACTTTAGATTCAATTACAAACAGGGTTAACGATGGCTTGCAAAGTAGGGTGCTGAATGGAGGATAGGCCAAACATAAATGACTGTACGTATTATATTTTTTCTGGTTAGAAAAGTAACTTATACTCATCATTAAAATACAGGAAGTCAGAAAAATACTAAAGCCAAAATTACCTAAAGTCTTGCATCCAGATATATTGACCATTAGTGTTTTAATATTTTCTATGGCATATATAAAAATGTGTTTTCTATACTGCTGAAATCCTAACATATGTAGGAATATATATTCATTTTGGGCCAGAAGGAATAGCATAAGCATTTTTCATGTCAGTAATAGGAATTCTCGTGAAGAAGCTGATCGGGGGCCACCCTGTTACCTGAGAGTTGAAGAAGACAGAGCTTCAAACTCGAATATCCTCCTTTTTACTCCCATCTCCCCAGTGGAGCCTGAACAGAGTTGAAAGCAGAGGGTTGAAGAGAAGGAAATTGCTAGTCCTGCCTGTGAGGGGGTAACAAGTATGCAAGCAGGTTCTCGATGCAGTATATTTCGTACATCTGAGTCACACCAGATTTATTTTTCTTCATTAGAGTTCTGGTCCTGCAGCACTGTACCGAAAACTTGAAATGTTTAAGGTTATTAAATTGAAAGTACAGGAGACAGGATGGAATTGAAGAGGAACTAGAAGGAAGCCCCAAAGACACAGGTGTTAGGAAAGAGAAAATGGCAAATTCAGAAACAGGTGTGGGATAAGCAGAAGCTAGTGAAGAAATAGTGCTGGTGAGGACAGTGTGACGAGCTATATTTCTCCTAAAATTGGGGGAGGAGGGTGCCAGGCTACTGTATTCATTCTCTGTACAAGTCCTGTTTGACTACATTTCTTGGGTTTTAGTAGAAATATCTAGGAAATATTTAGCTTGTCATATGAAGCAGTTTCGCCAGGTAATTCAGAACCGTGACTTACGTATGCATAACAGTAGCTTAAGTGAACCTCACCCAAAGCCCTTGGCGTGGGACAACTTTGGATTGGGTGCTGACTGTGCTAAAGCATTTGACTCTCTCAGTACCTATGGGCACTGAAGTCACTGGCGAGGCTGAGAGTGGACCCCACCCGGTGTGCCTGGGCCCCCACCAATACTGCCAGGCCTTGGCCTTGACACTTTTCAGTGTGAGTTATAAATAGGTGGCATGTCCTTGTAAAAGGCACCTGGTTGCTAACTGGATCGTTGAATTTTATAGCAAAATCCTACTGAATTCGCCTGTATCCTTTTGTCTTGTAGAGAACTTGTATATGAGTAATTAAAGGGAAAGATACTCACATTTTAATAGAAATCAATTCAGTTGTCTTAATTTAATGAAATCCTACCACCTTCTGTTTTTAAAGGATCCAAACACAGCCACAGTGGGAACCAAACAACCTTGAGCCAGTTTGGGGGCAGGGTCTCCTTTGGATCCCCGCTGCCAGGAAAGCAGAGACAGGCACTGGGAACACTAGCAGTGCCTGAAGTAGCTCGTGTCACCGACAGCCACTGTGCTCTGTGCTGGCCTCTCACAGAGTCTGAGAAGACAAATGTTCCCCGTTCTGGGCTGCAAATGGATTAAAGCCGTGTTGATCCTCATCTGTCAGAACAATTAACAGTAGTAAAATACTTGCCCCACTTAAAGCAGATGGAAGGAGGGGAGGACGCTGCTCTGCAGGACTGTTCATAAGATTAATGTTGCCGTGTGGACAGCAGAGCCCTGGATTTATTTTCTGAACATTACGGGGATTTACAGGGATGTCAGTTACTGCTGAAAGCACGGGCTGTGTTCTTAAAGGGTCTCTGTAGGGTACCAAGTAAGGCAGGGAAGATGCGGGGGCGGAGGGGGATGGTGCATGAGATGTACAGCATTTTTAGCAGCAAAGTAGGACTTGTTGACCATTTTTTCCTGTTCTTATGTTTAAGCTCTGCTGAATTCAAGGCTTAACAGTAATCTGGCTTCTGAGAGAATGTATAAATATTGTTATAAATATTTTTGGTAAGATAAATGACAGAAATGGGACTTTGCTGACATGAGACTGCAGCTCGGTGTTAGCGGGGAAACACCACGTCCCCTTTGCCCTCCGAGCAGGATCTGTGCTACGAGCGCAGGAGGAAAGGAAACAACATGTTAATTAAGAACAAGAGATTTAGGAGGGTTTTATTATTCTTTGACAGTGGAAGTAGAATGGGAAAATTGTTGAGGTTAGCAGAAGGGTGATAGAAGATGACAGTTGTGTCAGAAGTAGTATTTACAGGAGTGCTGAATCAAATTTTAATTATGGGAAGCTTACCAAGGAAGGAATCGGGCTGTTGGCAGAAGCTGACTGGCCCTCCAAGGACCAGAACTGGGGGTGAGGGAGTGGTGGTATTGAGTAACCACTTGTCTTGTCACAGGTGTAGATTCTATTCTTCCTTCGCATGTGCTCCTCAAAATGTCCTTCATAAATTTTCTGTCCTGAAAGCTACTTCTCCCCATGTTTGTTCTTCCTCTTATCTTCTACTTATAACAGATATATGTATCTGTCATAAGCATTGTTTGTAAGTACTGCGTAGAAACTACTTAAATTTATTTATTTTTATTTTATTTTAATTTTTTTAATGGTATGTTATTGAGTATGCTGTCATAGCTGTCCTGATTCTCCCCCCTTTGCCCTGCCCCACCCAACACCCCCAGTCCCCCAGGCAGTCCCCACCATTGTTCTTGTCCAAAGGTCATGTGTGTAAGTTCTTCGGCTTCTCCATTTCCTGTACTTCACTTTACATCCCCATGGCTATTCTGTCACCACCTATTTGTACTTCTTAATCCCCTCACCCCTTCACCCATTCTCCCCCACTGCCCTCCCATCTGGCAGTCATCAGAGTGCTCTCGGTATCCATGATTCTGTCTGTTTTTCTTGTTTGTTTAGTTTGTTTTTTAGATTCGATTGTTGATAGGTTTGTATTTATTGCCATTCTATTGTTCATAGGTTTGATCGTCTTTTTCTTTTTTTTTAATTTATTTTTTATTGATTATGCTGTTACAGTTGTTCTATTCCCCCCCTTCATTCCCCTCCACCTTACCTTCCCGTCCCCACCATTACCCCCCCTTTAGTTTATGACCATGTGTCTCAAGTTCTTTAGATTCTGTATTTCCCATACTATTCTTGCCCCCCCCATCTATTTTCTATCTACTGTCTATGCTACTTATTTTCTGTACCTTCTCTCCCCTTCTCCTCCTCCCACTCCCCTATTGCTAACCCTCCTTGAGATCTTCATTTCTATGTTTCCACTCCTGATCTAGCTGTCCTTTTAGTTTGCTTTTGTTTTAGGTGTGGTTGTTGATAACTGTGAGTTTGTTGTCCTTTCACTGTTCATGTTTTTTTAACTTCTTTTTCTTAGATAAGTCCTTTTAACATTTCATATGATAAGGGCTTGGTGATGATGAACTCCTTTGCTTTGACCTTATCTGAGAAGCACTTTATCTGTCCTTCCATTCTAAATGAAAGTTTTGCTGGATAGAGCAATCTTGGTTGTAGGTCTTTGGATTTCATGACTTGGAATACCTCTTTCCAGCCCCTTCTTGCCTGTAAGGTCTCTTTTGAGAAATCCACTGACAGTCTGATGGGAAGTCCTTTGTAGGTGACTGTCCCCTTATCTCTTGCTGCTTCTAGGATTCTCTCCTTCATTTTAATCTTGGCTAATGTAATGATGATGTGCCTTGGTGTGTTCCTTCTTGGGTCCAACTTCTTTGGGACTCTCTGAGCTTCCTGGATTTCCTGGAAGTCTATTTCCTTTGCCAGATTGGGGAAGTTCTCTTTTATTATTTGTTCAGATAAGTTTTCCACTGGTGGCTGTTCCTTTCCCCCTTCTGGTACCCCTAAATTTGGATGTTGGAGCGTTTAAAGATGTCCTGGAGGTTCCTAAGATTCTCCTCATTTTTTTTTGAATTCTTGCTTCTTGACTCTTTTCTGTTTGGCCATTATTTGCTTTCTTCTGGTCCACTCCATTGATTTGAGTCCCAGTTTCCTTTTCATCGCTATTGGTTTCCTGTGCAATTCCCTTCATTTAAATTAGTTTCACCCTCATATGTTTGTCTAATTTGTGGCTATAATCAACCAGTCTTTGAGGATCCTGATGACCAGTGTTTTAAACTGTGTGTCTGAGAGTTTTGCTATTTCTTCATCGCTTAGATTTATAGGCTCTGGGGCTTTTGAGATCTTCTTGAGCCATTTTTGGTCTGTTTGCGCCGTCAAGTATGAGGAGCGGAGCCTTGGACTCCCAGGTCACTGGGTTGTGATGTTGTATGTGGAGGCGGGGTCAGAGTGGGGAAATGGCAGCCCCCTCTGCTGTTTCTCACACCGCTGGGTGAAGAGCGGAGCCTTAGGTTGTTCACCGGGGCAGGACCACTTAGGTCACTGGATTATGATGCTGTATGTGGAGGCGGGGTCAGAGCGGGGAAATGGCAGCGCCTTCTGCTGCTGTTTGCCACTGGGGCTGCTGGCTCTTATCCAATCGCCCACTCTCTCACTTGTCTATCCACACACGAATGCGCGACCAGTCAACCCACAGCCCTGCTCCCTCGCTGTTTTCCTGCAATTGCTTGCTGAGTTGCCCACCAGGTCCATCCCTGCGCCTGGATTCTGCACGCCTGAGTCCGTCCGACCGAGTTTTCCTGTGCAGCCCCGCTCTGCCAGCTGCTGGCTTCGCCCCTCTTACCGGTCAGGCTGAAGAATTTGTTGTTAACAGACTTCTGAAAAGTTCAATTTTCTGTGTTCTGGCTGTGTTTTCTGTTGCTATTATTTAGTGTCTCTAAACTTGGTTGTGTGAGGAAGCATGGCTTCTCCACCGATGCCTCCATCTTGGCGGAAGATGATCGTTTTTTTCTTAAATAAGTACCTTTAACATTTTGTATAGTCATTGTTTGGTGATGCTGAACTCCTTTAGTTTTTTGTCTGGGAAGCTCTTTATTGGCCCGATTCTAAATGATAGCTTTGCTGGGTAAAGTAATGTTGTTGTAGGTCCTTGCTTTTCATGACTTTGAATATTTCTTGCCAATCCCTTCTAGCCTGCAGAGCTTCTTTTGAGAAATTAGGGGACAGTATTATGGGAATGCCCCTGTAGGAAACTAACTACTTTTCCTTCTTTTTTTTTTTTTAAGATTTTATTTATTTATCTTGAGAGGGGAAGGAAAGGAGAGTGGGAGAGAAATATCAATGTGTGGTTGCCTTTTATGCATTCCCTGCTGGGAACTGGCCTGCAACCCAGGCATGTGCCCTGACTGGGAATTGAACCGTGATCCTCTGATTCACAGGCCCATGCTCAATCCACTGAGCTACACCAGCCAGGGCTGGAAACTAACTACTTTTCTCTTGCTGCTTTTAAGAGTCACTCTTTATCTTTAATCTTTCACATTTTAATCATGATGTGTCTTGGAGTGGGCCCCGTTGCATCCATCTTTTGGGGGACTGTCTGTGCTTCCTGGCCTTGCATGTCTATTTTCTTCACCATATTGGGGAGGTTTTTTTCATTATTTTTTCAAATAGATTGCCAATTTCTTGTTCTTTCTCTTCTTATTCTGGCACCCCTGTTATGCGAAAGTCAGACCTCTTGAAGTTGTCCCAGAGGCTGCTTATACTGTCCTCAATTTTCAGGGTTCTTTTTTCTTCTTGTTCTGATTGGTTGTTTTTGCCTCCTTATTTCCAAGTCATTGATTTGAACCTCAGCTTCATCCACTGTACTGTTGTTTTCCTGTAAATTTTTTATTTCAATTAGTGTACCCTTTGTTTCTAACTGGATCTTTTTTATGCTCCCGAGGTCCTCACTAAGCTCCTTGAGCATCCTTATAACAGTGCTTTGAACTCTACATCTGATAGGTTGCTTATCTCCATTTCATTTAGCTCTTTTGATAGAGTTTTGATCTGTGCTTTCATTTGGGCCATGTTTGTCTCCCAGTTTTGACACCCTCCCTGTGTTTGTTTCTATATATTAGGTAGAGCTATTTTGACCTGTGTCTGGTGGTGTGGTCTAATGTAGTAGGTGTTCTGTAGGGTTCCTGTGGCACAGCCTCCCCTATCACTCAAGCTGGGTACTTGAGGTGCACCCTTAGTGTGGTCCGAGTACATTGCTCCTCTTGTAGGTGAGGCTTGGTTGCTGTTGGTATAGATCAATGGGAGGGATTTACCCAGGCCAGTCAGCTGCAAAACTGGCTGTGACCACTGACCACTAAGCTCAGCCCTCTGTGGAGGATCAGCTGTGCAGGGGCAGGGTGGGGGTGCTCCAACAGGGTCTGTAGTTGTCCACTGGCTGTGCTGACCCTGGGGGTTTCCCGGGTGGTGTACAGACCAAGGTCAACCCCTATTTGTGTTTTGCCCAGGGCCACCCTGCGTGAGCTATAAAACAACATGAGATGGCTGCTACTTGTGTTGGGCTTGGTGATCCCCAGGTGAAGCCAAGCTGTGTATTTAGGCTGGCTGGCTGCCAGGGGGATTCACTGAGGCCAGCTATTGCTTATTGCTTGTTTGATAGGATTTAGGAAGTTGTGAAGCATGAGCCAAGAACAGCCATTCTATTGAAAAGCAGCTTGGGTGGGCCCATAAGTTGGGTGGGGCAGAGACTCTGGGAATCTCAAGGCGGGTCAAACAGTGTTAGCCACATTGACGGAGTCTCAGAGATGGTACTAGCTTGTGGGCTCTGTGATGGGAGGCTTAGAAAAGGAACAATGGACTCTGCTTTCCTTGATGCTAGACACTTGAATTCCTCCCTTTATGCCACTGGCACCTTTCAAGCTGCTTGCTACCCAAGTGTACTGGAGCTCAGAGGGAGTGACTCCGAGTAGGTGAGTCCATGTCTGGGTTCTTTAAAAGCAACTGCTTGGGGCTCCAGAAATTTCTTCCACCAACTCAATTTCTACTGCTTTTTGTAGCCAGAAGTTGTAGGGATTGATCTTCTGGCACTGGAATCCTGTGGCTTGGTGTGGACCTGGGATACCTCACTCTGAAGCTGTCCCTCCCAAATTTTTATCCCACACATGGGTGAGAATTTTGGTCCCACACATGGGTGAGGGACCAACCCATTCCATATCCGTGCCCCTCCTACCAGTCTGGATGGATGTGGTGTCTTTAATTCTGTAGTTGTCACACTTCCATTCAACTCATTTTCTGACGAGTGAAGGTTGTTCTATAATTTAGGTGTAAGCTTGATGTGGTTGTGTGAAGAGGCGAGCCATGTGTACCATCTTGACCAGAAGTCCCTAAATTATGATTAATAAAATTATAATGCATTTATTTGATGACATTCACTTAGTCATTAAAATTATGCATATGAGGAATATGTAGCCACTTGAGAAAATCTATGGAGAATAACACTGATTTAGCAACCTATGTATGTTCTGATTATAGCTATTCAAAGAAAAATGGGGGAAGGGGGATGGATGGAGGTGGAACCGGGGTATGAGGGAGACACATGGTAATGAAAAATACAATGTGAAAGAAAAGAATGTTATTTAGGTGAGACCTATCCATAGCCTATCCTGGGGAGGGCTCTAGAGAATAAACTGCAGTGCAGAACTTGAAACACCTTAAAACAAGAGAAAAAGAAAGAAAAAATTTATGGATAAAAATTGGAGAGGACTATGGAGAAATCTAATAGCTGTTACAATTGTGACTTTTTTGGTGTAATTTCTTCATATAAAGTGGTTTTAAGGCAAAATATACTTAATGTTGACATTGTTTTTCATCTTAAACAAACTTACATAATTGATTTGAATGCTTCCTTTTGTTTTTAGATCGTGTGACTGAGAGTCATTGCCTGGACTGTCTGGCTCTAGGTTTTCTGTCCTTGTACACCTCAGAGGCTTTATGGTTTCCTGCCACTGCTGAAAGTCCATGTTGTGTAATTGTGCAAATCATACAATGACCTTCAACTCCTGGCTTAGCATTTCTGTAGTTCCCCTTGCCCTATACAGAAGGATTGCTTAGTGTTAATCGTTAACACATATGTATTCAGTACTTACATTGTGGCAGGCACATTGCTGGGTGCTGTAAAACACTCAGACATACTTCCTTTCCTCAAGGGATTTACAGACATGGTGCTGGAGACCCAGGAAACAGAGCCATGAGTACTTTGCTAGATGCTGTCGGAGGAATGAGAAAAGGTACATGGGAGCAGTGTCCACCAGGGTCAAGAAGTCTTTTTAGAGGTCATCTGAGTGACCTGTGGAGTTCAGTGGCATGGGTGGGGGCAGCGGGGGGGGGGGTGGTGGTCATGATTTATCTGGAGAACTGCAATTGGTTCAGCTTAGCAGAGATGACAGCTTTGGGTAGGGGAAGAGTTGTTAGGCCCCATTAAGGAATTTGGACTCTGCCAGAGGGTAGAGTCTATTTAGTGGCTTTTGAGAGGTTTTTGTTTATTTTTAGTTACCTTTCAGGAGAGAAAGTGATATAAGCAGACCTGTACTTGAGATGGCTGGTACTGGCTTTAGAGAACAGTTCGGAGAGAAGTCTTGAGGCAGGAAAACCAGTTAAAATACTATTGTTGCAATTCAGGTGGGCAGTGGTACCTGAGCTAGAATAATGATGGCATGGATGGGGAGGAGTGGACAGTTTCCACAAAGGTTGATGAGGTAAGATTAACAGAAATTAATGATAAGACTGAGGATTAGGGGGGAAAGACTCAAAAAGGATCTTGGAGTCTCTGGCTTAGGCAAGTGGGCATGTGGAACTGGGCTCTTGGCCCTTACTTGTTCCTGTGGTTGAAGCTGGCAGTGAAGCTGTCTAGCAGATGTGTGGCGGGTTGGCTGGCAAGGGAAAAAGGCAGGCTGAGTTTAGAGTATGTTGAGTGTGTCCCTCTGGGTACAGAGGTCTGGTTAGGCAGCCACGCATATCGGTCTTGAGTACAAGGGAGCTGTCACCGATGGCTGTTGGATTTGAGATTAGTGTTATACTTCTGTGTGGGAGACACTTGCTAGAGCTTCAGTAGTAAATGTGTTTACCCTGAGAGTTCTGCTGGCAACAGTAAGTCTTTAGAATTCCAAATACCAGCACACAGCTGCAGAAAGTCACTTTTCAGATTGAAGGGTTTACTAGCTCTTGTGCTCAGGGCACGTGTCCTCTCTGTTCCGCAGCTGCTGGTGCTGAGCTTGCAATGAAATCCTTAGGAGCCTAGCCTGATCCCTGTGTTACAACTTCATTGTTGTAATCCCCCTTACTCCTATGTGGTGTTTTAATGTACAAGAAAAGGGAATTTAGGAATTATTTCTCAGGAAGAAACCCAAAGGCAAAGCCCATTATAACAAACTTACCTATTATAACAAACATTTTGTTGAGAGCTGGAGGAAATATCTCTTAAATTTTTGAACAGTTACTTGAACTTGACTTTTTTTATAATAGTAAAATCAGCTCCTAGCAAATCAGCACAGGGGATGGCTGTACAGACTCGAGAGAAAGTGCTTTGCTCCTGCCGGATGGGAGTAGGTCTAGGGATGGGCGGGGAAATGGGAGTATGGAAGGCAGCGGTTTTCAAACTTTTAAAAAGCTATTCACCTAAAAAGCTATACCCATGGTGACCCCAACACACTGAATTTATATCTAGATTTGTTTATGCATCATGACCTACAGGTTGAAAATATTTATGAAAAGTACCATAGGGATGGTTGACTGGGGACCATTTTATTTCTTCCTCAGAGTTAACTGCATTTCAGAGTATATTATAAGGAATATCATGTTTTTGGTTTTTAATTTATCCCCCGGCGTACTCCACAGAAAATCTGTAATCACATACGAATTTCATAGAGCCTCCTAAATATCTTCCTGAGCAAGTCAAACAAAGCTTTCAAAAGTCAGATGAATGATGGCGGCTGTGGCATCATCTGTGCTTATGCGTCACTGCCTCCCTGCAGTGTGAGTGGCTAATCCAACACGAACTCCAGTAACCTGATTTGCATTTTCTCTGTCAGATGTGCCACTCTGTGAATAGCTAAATTAACTTAGTCTTCCTGGAATATGCCCAAATGTTGAGAATCATTTAGGACCTTTCAAAACCATTTGGTCTATTAGCTCTGTCTTGAGATAAGCGGAATAAATAAGTCCCTGGAATCAAAGGAAAACTAATTGTAGCACCTCTTTCCAGCTTTGACTCATCAAAGCTTGACTGCCTCAAGTATGTTCTAATGGGGCTCATTATTTTGTCAGTTCTACATTTGGTAATTCAGATATCATTTTACATTTGCATCGTTAATACCCATTTTTCAAAATTGGTTGACACATCTGTTTATTTTCCAGAATAATAATTTGTTAGCCTTTTCTTTTAAGAACAAAAACTATGCGTGCCCATTGTAACAAGCTGACAAAGAAATGTACCCTGAAAAAGGCAAGTCAGTCCCTTTCCCCCCATGTATTCCCATCTCCCTACTTAGTGCAGGTTACAACTTGCTATTTATTCTTCAGTACCCATCTGTGCTCATGTAAAATACACAAATATTTAGATATGTGGTAGCATTCTTATAAAAAAAGTTTAGACTAGATACATCCTAATCCTAACTCTTTTTTTTAAGATTATCATAGTTTTCTTGCTAACATCACCAACGGATCTTATTATTTTTCACAGCTGCGAAATGTGGATATGCCACAGTTTACCATCCTCTCGCCTAGAGATGGGCATCTGTGTTTCAGTTGTTCAGTTTACTTTTTGTCATAATAGTGGTATAGCAAATATCTTTGTAAATGTATCTTAAAACGTATAGGTTGTTAAATCAAAGGAGATGCTCCCTAGGTGTCATAAATAATGCAGTTGGTCCTTCCCAGTAATCTGGGCAGGATTCACCTCATTCCTTCCATTCCACCAGCAGATTTTATTAGTTGAGTCCCTTCAGCAAAGTGTTGGAAAGAAAACTAGCCAGACGACTGATTCAGGCCATATTTTTGCCGCAAGATGCTTCTCTCTCTACCCACCCCTGTCCTGGGCCATTTCTCTTTCAGCATCCTAAATCTTTGCGAGCATTGGGTCTGGGGCTTCTTTAGTTTGCCAACCTCTCTCCTCCTCCATACCAGTGATATAAAAGGACCTTATTCTAGTAAAGTTTCTGTAGTTCTCAAGCATGAATTCCTACTCTGTTCATTTTAGTCCATACTGATCTACTCCAGTGTTAACCTCTGCTTTCTCTTGCCCTTTGTTTTGGTATTGCAGTAAGTAAGGAGGGTTTCCATCTTTGGAGTTGATTATGCCATTGGTCAGAGTTGTGTCTCTCTCAGTTTATACACACCAAGTGCACTCAGAGTTATGACGCTGTGTTGGCTATTTTGGGTTAGAGGTATGAAGTTAGATATTCGAGATAAATGTTCTCGGTCACTTTGATTTAATTTATTCAGGAACTACATGTGTTCTTGAACTGTGCTAGCTATTAGGAATCTAATACACCGAGGAGCAAAGTAGACATGTTGTTTGTCCTTAAGGAAGTTGATTCTAGGTTAAGGAGAGCTACTACAACGAAAATTGCAATTGACTAGCGGAATGTCCATGTTATTTCGTGGGGTTGTCTTATACTTGACTATAGTGACTGGGGGAAACTGGGAACACATATTCAGTGGTGTTCTAATCCAAAACCCTGAGCTGTTTTTACAACTTCATAATAATCCTATGTTCATCTGAAAGAATGGACAAACAGCTGAAATAATTTTGAAAACAAAAGGGAGGTTTTACACTAATGCAACATTAAACATTTTAATACCGCAATTCAGAGTAATAAAAATGGGGTTTCAGCTACATGAGAATGGCTATGTATAAGAACAGTAGAAAGGGTTTAGTTATCCAGTAGTAATAGGACAAATACTTAATAAAAACAACAAAGTCAGATTGTAATCTATGTGTACAGCGAAACTCCTGGTGGATTAAAGATCTTTAAAATGACTGCATTTTTAAAAAATCACAGTGAGGAAAATATAGGTAATATCTGATCTCAATGGAGAAGGACTTTTAAAACAAAAAGCAGAGGGAAAAACCTGGAAAGGAAAAAATTTATTGAGACAACCTAAAAATATAAAAACATAGATGTCAAGAAATGCTACATAAATTAAAAAGTGAACATCCAACTGGGAAAGAATATTGGCAATACATATGGGGAAAGGTCCATATCTGTGATACACATCAAACACAAAGAAGTCAGCATCCTGCCCTGGCTGGTGTGGCTCAGTGGACTGAGTGACAGCCAGCAAACCCAAATGTCACTGGTTTGATTCCCAATCAGGGCACATACCTGGATTGTGGGCTGGGTCCCTGTTGGTTGCAAACCATGGATGTTTCTCTTCCTCTCTTTCTCCTTCCCTTCCCCTTTCTCTTAAAGTAAATACATAAAATAAAAGGAAATGAAATGAAGTCAACAGCCTGTCAAAATGGGCAAAGAACATGAACAGGCAATTTAAAAATAAAGTCTCATGTCCAGTAGATTTATGAAAAAAAAAATTAACCTTAAAGAACCAAAGAAATGAAGACTAAAAGTCATCTGGGAACCATACGGGCAAAAAAAGATTATTTAAATGATATACTAGAGCTGCTGCGAGTAAAGCAAAACGGATATGGCTGGTGGATGTATCGTGTATGCTACAAGAGCTTATGTAGTGGAGGCCATAGCACACTGAGATGCTTTGGCTGAGTAATTCCATTTCCAGGAATTGGTCCTAATGTTCTTTCTTTATTGCAGCCTCAAGCAGTACGGAAAATTGGTTGCATCATCAGCACTTGGTTGTTGGTTAAATTATGGCATAAATTATAGGTAGTTATATTAAGTTGGCCATAGGTGGGCTCTTCTTTCTTACAGCCTGGTTTCATCAATGTCTAAAAGGTGTGGGGAGAGATAAAAATCTTGTATTTGCCACCCCTGCCCCCTTTTGTTCAAACAAGGTTTCTTAGAAGAGGAAGAGATGTACATGAAAAGCAAATATTTCTCAGCGAGAAAGCTGTAGGAAGTAGTTGAGCACTCATTGTGTGGAAGAAAATGAAGCATATTCTGTATCCAAATGAACTGCTGAAGAAGCTAAACAGTGCAATGACCTCCAAAACCTTCCCCAGGCTGGGAAATAACTTCAGTGAGGCGATTTTCACTCCTGAGATGTTTACCTGTATTGTTTTGTGGTCACAGGGACAAACGCTCTGCCAGTCAGCTCAGAATCCTGTCTCGTGTGTGGAACTCTGAATCCAGGTGGAACTTGGCCATCAGTATTAAGCCAGGTACCTGGGGTTTTTAAGTTGAATTAAGTTTATGTGGTAGGAACTCTCCACTGGTGTGTGTCTCTGTTGTCTTCTACTCCTTGAGTGGAGAAAAGTGTCCTGTGTGTCCTCATACCGAATCTTTCTTCCTACATAATAATTCCTTTCTTTCTCAAGGATCCCGGGGTGCCTTGAGGCAGTCAACCAGCATTTGGATAGCTTTCCACTTTACTTTTTCCAGATTAAAAGTTCACCTGATGGGAAAAGACTCCCAGGGCAGGGAGGGAGAGCCTTCGGTAGGTGTGGCTTCCTGCAACAGTGTCAGGACTCCCTGGTGTAACAAGGAGGGACTTCCTGGTATGAAATCTCTGAAGCTCTCTGTGCCTTGAAACCTCACAATTTCTGGAGAATTCCCTCACCATAGCTGCTTGTTTTCTTGGAGGTTGCCCAGCAACCACTGTGAAATGAAATAGAACACAGAGCCACCAATTACATTTTTGGGGGTTAGGGGAGATTTTACCTTTTGCTTGTCATTGCATTTTTGCCCTTGGCAGCTAAGTGCCAGACTGAAGCTTCATACACTGGGGCAGAAATGCAGGCTAATGGGCACCAGAGTGATAAGACAGCTCTATTTTCTGTGCTTTCTCCTGTAGTCTTGAGAGTCAAGAAAATGGCTCCCTGTCTGAAGGGAAGTGATCTCGTGCCCTGCCGTGGTTACGTGCTGCAGAACCTGTGTCAGGAACTGACTTCCTTGTAGACATGCGCAGTTGTGGTTTAGACTTGTGTCCAAGGCTATCTCAGTGAGCTTCCAGGAACTTCCTGTGATTCGATGGGGTCAAGGCCACACACCCCTGAAAAAACGGAAACAGTTCACAAGCGCACCCACCATATTGGAAGCCAAAGCTTTAGTGACACTCCTACCCAGCACTGCAGGGGCGTCTAAGTTCAGGATGCAGATAGCCCGGTATTGGGCGCCAGGCATTAGTTCATTACTTTAGGAGGCTTCTGTTAGCATAAACACACTGAGAGTGATTTGGCAAGAGGTGGATCATGACCCCCCAGTTTTCTGGTCGTGTCCTCAAAGGTCAGTGCTCCTTAAGGCCCCTTTGTGGGAGCAGGGCACGTCAGAGGTGCTCCCCCAGACTGCATTGCGGACACCATTAGCAAAGACGTCTTCTCCAACTTTATAAGCAGAGGTAAACATGGTCCAGTGTGTAAGAGACTAATTTGAAGGACCCAAGTAAGGGGAGTTATAAAAGTCAGGAAATAGCATCTTGAACTGTTACCATATATTGGAAGTAACATTTTCATAGTGCCTTTAGCATACAGCAGTTACATAAACACTTTCTCATCTCTCCAGTATCCCAGGGAAGCGAGTAGGGTAGTAGTAACTTCCACAGAACAGCTAAAGCAGCAGGAGTAGGTGGGCGTAGACAGGCGTAGGACCCTGAGGTTCTTTAATGACCTGAGGTTCTTTAACCCCCAGAAAAGCATTCATGTGGTTGCTGCTTATGAGAAATTTTCAGAAATGTAGTACTCTGCCCGAAAGGTGGTAAAATGGGATATTGCCCAGTTCTACAAGAGAAGGATTTATTTCTGCCCTGTATAGAAATAAAGTTCACTGAAGAAAAGGATGAAAGCAATAATGGAACTAGGTATATCCTATAGCTGTATTTGTCCTTGTTTAAAAGAAGTAGTTTCTGGAAAGAAAGAAAAAATTAATTTAGGCAAATTAATTACTTTCTTTCCATGAAGGCCAGACCTACCAATGATCCTTTCCATTAAAGAAAAAAAAATTTGTTCATCTTATTAAAAATCATAAGCACTTTACATCAGAGTTGATCCATCTGATTCTACCGTAGTAGCTATAGTTGAGGCATCGTGTGCTTGTCGTCCCCAGAAGAAAGTACTTTATTTAACTGAAGTGAAGCTGGGCAATGCATAATTGCTGGAGCAGATAAAAACGTATCATTTATGCTGATCTTCCCTTTCGAAATTGCCTCCTGCTCCCTGAATAGCTACTATTAAAGAAACAAGGCATTTTGTTTTCTAGACAGCCCTCTGATTGTTCCCTGCACTCACACGGGAGCGCCTGGCTGCAGAGCTTTCTCTCTTTTCCCCGGGCATCCCACAGCAGTGCAAAAGAGGGGACCTGTCACAGGGAAGACGGCAAATTGCTGCATTTTAAGGAACCCACCCTTGTGTCTCCCCATGGTCAGAATAAAACCCACACTGAGTTTCTGAACTTGACCATTAACCCCTTTGCTCTGCACCTGAGCAGTTTTACCAGGTCTGAATGAGAGAATTCTTTTTCCAGAACCACCTGCAGCTATTTCTGATGCAAGACGAAGGCTTCGGCGCGTGTAGGTGCAGGAATGGTCCTGCAAGGAGACGTCTTTCAAAGGGCCCGTGTTTGGGGTGGTTTCTTAACAACCTACAGTGCAAATTCCTTGAATTATCTTCTCTTTATTTTCCTTTCTCTTTCTGAGTTTCTCCATTTCCTTCAGAATTAATGGCTCTCTCCATGCATCCAGCATGTCCATTCTATTTCCCCTTTCCTCCCACCCTTTGATTTGACTTCTTCTCCCTTTTCCCTTCCCGTCTTGACCATAAAATGCGAAGAGTGGGGCAAGCGAGTGTCTCCTCTCCCCCTCTTCCCAGGGCAGAGGACAGGCATCTGGGACAGTGGCAGTTCCAAAGTTTCTATGCAGGCGGGTGCTCTGGGAAGAGGGAAGATACAGGGGGGCTTGTCTTAGAGCTCTGCCTGCTTAGCCAACACAGTCTCGACATGGATTGATTTCCTCTACTGGTGTCTGCAGGAGCACTAGTGGGTATTATCGGGGCTGAAGCCCGCCCAAGCTGTTGCTACTGGTCTAGCCCGAATCCAGGGGCACTTTGCTTTAAAGACAGTAAGGGGCAAAGGCAGTGCATGGAATTAGCCTCCCCACAGTCCTTCCCCTGCCCTGCTGTCCCCACCCCTGACTCCCCCACCAGTTTATTCGCACTCTTCCTCTCACCCCCACCCACTAGGAGGGCTTAATAAAAAACCATAGACAGAGCAGAAGTGTGGGTTGCCGTGGCCTGTACCCACTATTCAAACTTGGAGATTCAGAATTCCATAAACTGCAAGTTTTGTGCATATGGTATATTTTGGAATTTGAATTCGCTATAGGAGAGTCTGCTTCACATTATCATCTTTCCTGGCATAAATTTATCATTCCGTGTACTCTATTAATGTGCCTCTGTGGGAGTCCTCTAACTGAGGGGGCCCAGCTCACCTTTTTTTTTTGTTAAGTTTTTAAAAAACTATGTTAATAACTGCATTTTCATCGGTAAAGTGCAGTGGGAGAAAGAAATGCAAGTATGTTTTTTCAGATGGTTTCAAAGAACAGATCATACAGGCACTGGTTTAAATGGACATGAATGTATTCTGAACATCTGGAGTTGATTAGGGAAAAAAAGAACACATTTTCAGCAAAATTTTAACACTCCGTGTTTTAAGTTATCAGTTCCTTAAGGCTCCCTAGTTGCCATGTCAATGCAAGATGAGTTGTGGGTGAGCTGCAGTGGTCCCGCCATGACGCGCCCGCAGCATGACGTGGCGCTCGGTGCCGGGAACGTCGGAAATGCAGCAGGACCCGCTCCGGCTCTGCAGCTCCCCCGGAAGGAGGATGTATCCCCCTTCTCCCTCATAAACATAAATCCACTGCCCAAAAAAATGTAATGAATGAGGTAGTGTGGGGGCGACTTTCCTCCCAAGTCCTCCCGTGTGCCACGGATGAGAGTAAACATGACAGAGACGTGAGGTGATCTGCTTGGGGAGGAGAAGTGGCCAGTTTCCCAGAGGAAAAGTGCCGTGAGCAGTGGCCAGTTTCTCAGGGGAAAAAGCGTTGAGCCCCTTCCTCCCAGGGCTTTTATTGGGTTGTAATACACAGGAATACAGGGCAGCAAAGATCAAACAGTAGATAACATTACAAAGAAATCTGAGGGCTTAGTCTGAGTCAGAGTCTGTCAGGAAAGGGGGTTTTGTAGAAACTTTGGGAGACATTCTCATTTCCTGCTCGGACCCTTAACATATGAATGAGAGCACTCTTAGCAGAGCAGATTTCACAGGTTTATCAGGAAGTCTTTGTGATGCCAGATTTTCCCCCTAGACAAGCTCTAGCAAGGCAAGGAGCTGCACCTCTCCCCATCAGGTATTCAGGCTTAAGGGGATTAGAGCCAGGAAGTGCTTCTCCCAGAGGACGTGGGGACTATCTCAAAGCCCGGGGAGGAGAGTCCATTGCTCTTTGTTGCAGCCCCGCTCCCAGTCCTTCCGTGAAGGCCTCCTTAGGTTACCCCTCCTCTGACGGTCTTACCCTTCATTGACTTCCAACCAAGCTTTGGGGGCAGGGAGAGGAAACTGAGGCAGCATTTGCTACCAGAGAGAAGCCTTGTCTCCTGCGGCTCCCATTCTAGAGGTCCTCGCTCACTCCTCCTTAGCCACAGGGGGTAGAGGTACAATTCCTGAAACCAGGCAGAGCGGTCCACAACAAGGTAGGATAATTTTTTAATTTTTAAAATCTTGGGACATTGGACACATTTTGAATAATTTTGGTTTCTGGTAAGATGGCACTTGAAAGGGGAGGTTGATGGCTGTAGATCAGGTTTCTCAAGATTGTGTTAAGGTCTAAAGAGAGTTCAGGTCTGTCCCGTTGCAAACTTAAGGTGGTGATTCTCTTTACCTTTTATACTCTAGCCCAGCGGTTTTTGGCTGGTGTGCTGTAAGAATTTTTAAAACATGCAGTCCCTGACTATTTAGTCAGGGGCACTGACCTCTTTTCCCTTTGATGGTCAAATTTAAAAAATAACAGCCAACACAACGACAGCTGTCCAGTGTGAATCAATCATAATTATCCCTAATTTTTTGACAGATTGGCAAAAATATATATTTTAGTGTTCCACGGAATGTTAGTAATTAGTTTGTGTGTGTCGTGAGATGAAAGGGGCTGAAAATTGCCGCTCTAGCCTGTTATCGGGGTGGCGGGGGCATTGAGGGGAGCTATTCCTTCATGCAGCAACCAGTTCCAGTGTCCAGTTCTACTGCAGCCTTTTCGGGGGTAGCCCTGGCCTCGCAGACACGTAAATGCCATGGCTCGGGCCACAGGGCAGCAGGGTGTGAAGCGCTCAAATCCTGCCCTGCTGTAAATATCACTCTCTTAGGAACCACTCTTGCCCAGGTTTTAAAAACTGAGATAACGAACAAGCAAAAGCTCACTTGGAGGTGCCCGCACTTCCCTCCCCGTAACCTCTGTTTTCCTTTGCCCCATAGTCACTCTGGGTGTTGACTCACCTTTTTCGCTCCAGCCCATCTGTTGGTGTAAAATGAGAGTCATCAGACTGGAATGAGTTTCGAGAGGCCGTAGACTAAACTCTCAGGCAGGACTGCACCCACATTACCCCAGAGAGATGAGACTCACCCTGGTCTTGAAAGGTTTTTCTAAGAGAGGAATTCCATCGCCTGTGCTGCACCCTTCTAAGACCTGACAAGCCTCGCTGTCCAGGGAGACTGGGAGAGCAAACCTGAACCCCCTGCTGAAACGTAAACCCATGATCTCGGGCCTGTACTCGGGCAACTCCCCTCAATTCCCCTCCTCGTAAGAGCCTATCATGTGCCCGTCAGCTAGTGCTAATTCGCCTTCATCCTTCTCACCTCAGACCTAAATAATCCCATTTCACGTTTGTGATATTTTTCTGGGAGCCCAGAAATGAGCTCAATCTTTTTGATAAATGATGTCCTGGATTGAAATGGATGGAAAGAGGATCTCACAGAGACTTTGGATCTTATAATCCTGTTTTTCCACCTCAGAATGGTGCCTGTATTTAAACTACAATATCACCAGTATTAGTTCATAATTAGCATTTCAGAATTTTGACCTCACAGAGCAACTCACTCAGGCTTCTAAGGAGGCTGCATCTGAATACCAGGTGAGAGCCAGTTTTTTCTACCCTGTATTTGCTTCTGTGCTTAATGATTGAGAGTATCAACTTCAGCAAGGAAGCTTAGCTTTAATAATATGGGAGACTTTGGGTTTTTGTATTGGTGAAACCACAGTATTTCTGGTCGCTGACAGATTTAGGATTTTCTTTGACATCTTTATGTCGGAAATGTTTTATTCTTTGACAGAAATCTTTAATACGTGTTCTGCTCCCTGCCTTGCTGCTTTCAGGAAACAAAATAAGGCAGTGTAGGGAATTTTTCTGTTTGCTCTCTAGCGCTGTGTCTACAAGGAGGTGAGCAGAAAGGGGTGCTGGGGCGGAGGCGGGCAGCCCAAAGGACTCGAGGATTGGACGTCACCTCTTTTGCTGTATTGTTTGGCCTAACGATGAGGCCTGACTTCATGGGCTTGGGAAGTGAGCAGTTCCACCCTTAGAAGCACAGGAGGAATTTAGTTTGCAAATGAACCTATATGCAAAATCTGTCATAAAAGAACACCCTCCTGTTATTGGGAATCTCCCCAAAGCTCCCCACCTGCCCGAGCGCCCAAACCACCTCTGGTACCAGCCTTCGGCGCTGAGCTAGGTCTGCATGCTTGGGTTTGTTGGGAGCTACCTGTTACCAGCTGGAAGACGATGCCTCCCCATGGAAGCTCCTTCCATGTAGAGAAAGTCCAAAACAGCTGGTGCACCCAAAGGAACATTCCTTTCATCAGCCCGCTGGGGTGACCTCTTTATCCTTTCTGCTGCTTCTCTTCCAAGGGCACTGGAGAAGAGGCCCGTGACAGCTCACAGATGGAGGCCTCTCGCTGGCCTCAGCTCCCCCGTCTGGGGTCAGTGAGTTAATTCTGCCACGACCCTACCACACTTTATTAATTTCAGAATTAGCCTGTGAAGTGGAGGGGGCAGGAAAGGGGAATAAATCACTTTATACGAGAGAAAATTGTCAAGGCGTATGTGATAAAATGTGCTCCTTAGAGGGGGAGAGGGAAAAAGGGAGGCTTTGTTTATTAATAAAATAATGCTGAGTTGTTAACTCACCGATCTGAGTTACTATTGTGTTGCGGCTTCTCGAGGCAAAGGGGCAGGAGATGCTGAGAGAGAAGTGGCCGCTCACAAGAAAGGACTGTCGAGCTGGACTCACCCCACGGAGCTGCATTCGAGTCTGTGGCTCACTTGCTTGTGCTACAGCTTTCATCCCTACTTCTGACTTTGTGATCTGGCAAGGGATTGTGCATTCTCACCGGGCCCGGGCCAGGCTGCTGCTGGCAGGTGGGGTGCGGGGCACTCCTGCTTTGGTTTGTGAATGGCTCACTTGCAGGGCCAGGGTCTTTAGGGGTTTGTGTGGCCACAGAGTTCATCTTGCCCTTCACCTGCCAGCGCTCCTCCCCTCCAGCACCAGGCCCTGCCAGAGCAAGTGCAGGGATCTCACTGAAACTCCGACACCAGTGGCTTTTCCAGTTTGAGCAGTGCTGCTGTAAACCATCTGGTGCTGGGTGCTGTCCAAGTCTACAGTCTTAACTTCTCTGAGTCTCTCCCTTGTCCCACACGAGATCATGTGACGTGCAAGTGTGTGACTGTGGTTACTCAGAGTAAATGACACGCAGCGGTGCTGAATGGGAGAGGTCAGATTGCGAGTTCTGGGTTTCGGGCACTAGAAAATCTGGTTCTGCCTCAGTTTCTTTATGAAATGAAGTAATAATAGCAGCTGTCCTGTTTGGTGTGAATCCAGTGAAAGCCCACGGAAGGCCTGGCCCCTGGCACATAGGAAGTGTGCCGGCCAGAATGCACCTGTCATGTTGTGCCTGGGGGCACTTGTCAAAAGGACCAGGACACGGGCCACTGGAGAATGGAGGGTTGTTGCAGAGCACAGGTGGCAAACACAAGGCCCGCGGGCCGAATCCAGCCTCCACCTTGTTTTATTCGGCCGGCACCTTGTTTCTACCCCACGGCAGTGCCGAGCTCTCACTTAACTGTTAAGGAACAGTTCCATGTATACAGTCCTAAAGTTACATTAGGCCCTTTGAAGGCAACCGGGAGGTTGATGTGGCCCCCAGTAGAAATGAATTTGACACCCCTGTGTAGAGATCTGACAACTTAGAGGGGATGCTATGATTCAGGGAATTCTTTAGAAAGTTTGAAGTACTATATTAAACATACTGTTTCACATAAGCTACTTTATTTACATGAGAAAAATGTTGAACAGATATTCGCTAGTGATGGGATCTGTAGATGGTGGGGTAAGGATAATGTAAGTTCTTTTATCTGAATTTTCTAATTTTCTAAATTTATCTCCTCCACAAATACTGCCTGAAGTTCCACCATGTGCCAGGCACAGTTCATCTTGTTCATTGGCTATTTTCCCAGTTTTTCGACGGGCTGCCTTCCTGGAATTCATAGTCTCGTGGGGGAATGAATCAACCAGAAATCTGTATGATATATTTCAGGTAGTAATAAGTGTTGTAAAAATAAAAAGGAGTAAAAGGCCGGGGGCAGGATGCGGGGGAAAAGGAAAACTTGTTCCAGGTGTTGGTGGGGACGAGAGGAGAGCAAGCTGAATGAATCGAGGGAGTATTTGTAAAGAAAATTATGATTACTCTGTTACTTGTTACGTATGTGTCTCTTTTGTTGATAACATAGCGTGTTATGCATATCGTGCAGTTCATTCAACTAATCATTTTGTTAATCATGAGCAAATCTTCGTGCATATCCTTGCCTGCGGTGAGCGTTACCTTTTAGATACACTTTTTACGGTAACTGCTGTTGCGGTCACAGTACACGTCCCACTTGGTGCTTGATCCTCCCTCACCTTGCAATGTGAGAGCCAGGAAGTGGGGTGCAGACTGTGTGTGAGGCTACTGCCGTTCCAGGCTGTGGAGGATGAATGCTCCTGCCCACTTACCTGCAGGCCCAGCCCTGGTGCAGGGAGCAACTAATTCAAATGCACACGTTGAATCAAGGCAAAGTATAGATGACTGTGATGAATGTGACCTGGGCCTCCACATGATGAGTCACTCTGGTTGCTTAATCCAGGTTTCTGTAAACAAGAAGATAGAATCGTAACCCATCACTCTTTCGGGGCCCAATTTTATTTTGACCCCATGTGGCGAGCACAAAACGTGGTGTGATGACCATAATAATTAAGGTGATAATGGTCATGGTGGCTAGCATTCTGCCCAGCAGCACTGTGGTTAGGTCATTTACCTGCAGTGTGTTCATTTAATCTTCACAACTTCGTACAGTCATTGTTCCCATTTTACAGGGTGAGTAAACAAAGGCTGGGAAAATTTTTAACAACTTACCTGGAGCTGAACTGGCACTCAAGACTGGGGTTTGTATTTCTGTCCTGTGATCGAGATACAGCCTGTGCTCTTAACTAAAGAATTTGCCCCTGTCATTTCCCTCCCTCTACTCCCTCTCCCATTTTCTTCTTTTTCTGGGAACATGATCCTGCTCGGGACTAGTATTGGCTGGGTCAGGTGGTGGGGAAAGGAAAGAAGATTCAGATCTTTTCTTCTGTTTAAGCACGCTGTTCTCCGAAGCAGTCAGCTGGCCCTCTGACGGGAGAGAACACTGAGCAGAGGTTTCAGATGTGTCCCTTCTGTCCCTGGTGCTTCGGATGAGGTGCCAGCGAGTGTCAGCCTCCCAGAGCCGTCAGCAGCTCTGGGGTGAGGAAGGCGAAGCCACGGCCCGCCTGTGCCTTCACTGCCAGGGGGGCTTGTTTACAGCATCAAGCTGTTAAAGTGACCTTCTTTAAATGAAATGGTGCATGTTAAAGTATCTTTTCTGAGCCGGTAATGCATTTAAATCTGAAAGCAGGTGCCATGTGATTTTATATAAAGTTTATATGTACATGTGTGTTGATACATGTAAATGTATAATATGTATGTGTGTGCATGTGTACACACATACTCAAAATTAAGTCTTTGGTCATTTTCCCAAAGAAAAAACACTGTCCTCAATCCAGTTTTTTAAAAAAAGGGTCCTTTCATGCTGCTGTAAAATACCGCAGCCATTCCTAATCAGTGGAGTTTATTGACTGTTTCACCATTAAAGGTACTTGGTTTCTCTAGAATGGGGGATTCGATACATGCTGAATTGGATCACTGTAACAATTTATGAACAATGCAGGCCTCGTCAGGAGCTCTCTTACTCCTGTTCATACAGTTCTCTGTGGGAGTTGCTGCCTCAGGGGTCACATCAGTATTTAGCGCACACTGAAATATTCATGTCCTCTGATTAGCAGGATTTAATTGTTTCATCTTCATCTCCTTCGTGATGTGGCATTAGGACGCAGCCCACCTGGAAACTTAAGTGGGTGCTGCTGGTTTATTGCAGTGTTTTGGTTTTTTTTACTCTGTTTTTTTACAAATATCCTGTATACCCGTGTAACCCTGGTTTTCCTTGAAAACAACACTACAAAAAGTAAGAAATTATTCGTTAGTGCAAAATACCAAGTTAATTTATTCCTACTAGCAATTATTGTGTTATAATATTTGTACAGTATATTTTAAAATATATGTAATGTTCTCCTGTTAAGAGGGTTTTTTTTAATTGAGAGGGGTTGGGAGGGAGAGAGAGAGGGAGAGGAACATCCACCACTCGCCTCTTGTACAGGCCCACAACCCAGGCATGTGCCCTGACTGGGAAGCAAACTCGTGACCTTGCGCTTTGCATGACAGTGCCCAACCAACTAGGCCACACCAGTCAGGGCTGTTGAGGTTTCTTTTATTTTTTAAGATGTTTAGCTACGGTGACCCTTCCTCCCATGTACTGTGTAATTAGCATAATTAAGGGTTTTTTTTTTTTTTTTTTTACCTCCACTGCAGTATTGTCCTCTTTAACTTTCTCTCACAGGGCACAGAAACAGCTGGAGTTTAATTTTTCTTTGATCCTTCTTGGATCTGATATCAACTGAACGGTGTTGTTCCTCAAAATATTGGGAATTTTAAACAGTACCTTTTGCCCACGCTACTTTTGCCATTCTGCTTTCCCTCCGATGAAAGGAACCCTCTGAGACCTTCCCTCCTCAGCAGCGTCCTGGGCGTCTGCGAAGATCTGGGAAGTGTGGGACGCCCTGTTGCAAAGCGTGAGGCGTGGCAGCCGTGCCCCAGTTCTGGGTTAGACAGACCTGGCCTTTCATTCTAGCTCCACCACTTACTAATTGGATAACTCCTGCTTCTTTAAATTGGGGTTAAACTGTACCCCGTTCATAAGGCCATGTAAAGAAGAATTGACAACGAATTACATGCCTAATACAGCAGCTGGCATACAGTGAGCACCCACACACTAGCTAATATTATTTCCCATAGAAGTCCCGTAACTTACTTCTTAGGGAAGCATGCGTGCCCAGATGGGGTAGATTGAGGGTCATCTTCAAATCACACAGTGCTCAGTCTGGGTGACCCCCCTGTTCTTGAGAGTCACTCCCTCCTTGGGAGGCACCTCCCCACCATTTATTTGAGGCAAGAAAAGAGTTGCCTCGGGTTGGGCCCAGGGCTGATGGCGTGGCGCTTTGTGAGTTGGCGCCGTCACCCACGACAGGAACGCTGGGCTGGGGTTCCAGTGCTGCCATGCCGAAGGGGCCTTAGAGTGCTTGTTTTCAACAACTGAATTGAGTGGAGATTTAGAAAGAAAATCGGGTCCACCTACCTCTCCATGAAATGATGGGGAAAATGAAAGACGAAAGCTTTCGGAGTTGATTTAGGGCTGCAAAAAGTGATTTGCCCACCGCGAGCAGTCTTGCAGATGATACTTAATGCATTTTAAGTTTCAAGGCTGTGGTCAGCCTTTCTTTCAGCAAGGGGGCCCTAGCAGGAGTTCCAGCTGTAAGTAGGAATGCTCCAGTCCTAGAAGCCACTGGAACAGGCCTGATTGTGTCCATCTGGCAAGGAACGTTACCCTTTTACCAGGGATTTTGTTCCTTCTTTTAATACTTTATTTATTTTTAGAGAGAGGGAAAGTAAGGGTGAAAGAAAGGGGAACATCAGTGTGTGGGAAGAACATCCATGGGCCGCCTGTAGCACATACCCAACCCGGGATCTGGCCCGCAACCCTGGCACGTGCTCTGACTGGGAATTGAACCGGTGACCTTTTGGTGTGCAGAGCAGGGCTCAGTACACCAGCCAGAGTGGAGTTTGTTCTTTATCTGAATTAGAGCCCCTGGGGGGTAGGGAGTCTTGGAGAGGAAGCGGAATAAGGCTGTTTTCTCATGTACAGACGTCCCTTGCTATTTCCAAGGACAGGGCTGGGATATACGTGTACACATTTATTCACTACCCAGAAGCTCCTGGGTTGCCATATGGGAGAGTAGAATCCTCTGGACAGGGAAGGAGGAAATCGGAATTTGACGAGCTTTGTTTCTCTGGGTCTGTTTCTTGTCTTCATAGTAAGGAAACTGAACTAGACATTCTCAAGTTTCCTTGCCAGTGATAAGTTTGTGTGTGATGCTGACCGTGCTTTCAATTTCAAGGGGAAAAAGATCTTTGCTGATCAGTTCTACACAGCAAAGCTTCCTTCTGTGGCAAGCTTCTGTAGCTTTTTTCTGGAACCAGTGAGCAAATAAAGCATGCAGAGCCCCAAGCACAGAACTCAGGGTGGGGCCATTTGGTACAAACCCTTCTGAAAAGGATGAAAATGCGCAGGAAGTTCAAGAGAATCCCCGAAATCACACCCAGTGAGCTGGCCACCAGCCCCAGGCTTCACCTCTGCTACTTGAGGGCCTGCCCTGCGCCGTCCTCGCTCCCTGCTTCCCCCTCAGGTCTCCTCCTGCCCATGCACTGGTCTGACCTTCCGTCCCACACAACCTCCACCCGCCCACACATGTGCCCCGGCCCACACGCAGATGACAAAGACGGAGAGCAGTGGCGTGTGGAGCTGGAAGGGCTGGTGAGCACTTAGCAGAGAAGACGGGGGCACGGAGCGTCTGTGTGTTAACAGTCGTTCTGCTCTTTGTTAGTTTTCTGTTCTTGGGCTGATGTTCCTATCCCTCCTCTGGGCCCTGGTTTCCTCATTTGTCAGAAGGGGGTAATGACACCTGTCTCACAGCATTGTGGTCAGGATTAAAAAAGATACTGCGTGAAATTGTGCTGAGCCCAAGTCCCTGGTATCCATTAACATTAAGCAACTGGTAACTATTAATATGATTTTATTACTATCGAGTTGACTAGATACTTGAAGTGTTCTGAGCATCTGGCACTGGGGTTTTGACGCTGCCTTTCTTCTGCAGGGCTCTTCAGCTGATTGGATTAGGTGAAGAATAGAAAGCACTTAGTGTAGAACCTGCCAAGAGTGTGGGCTTGGTAATGTTTGGTTGCGTTTGTTTTTTTCTCCTTTAAGGAAGAGAACAGTTCACTAGGTGAGAGAAGTTGGTACTACCCACTGTCATCTCTCAGACATAAGCAAAACTGTCCACCCCTTCTATCTGGAGGGCAAGCAGCTCTGTCAGGGCAGAAGGGTAATTCCCACCATCTCTTGGTGGGAAGGAAACAGGAGCAGCCTGGTGGCGAATGGCATGGCTTACAGGAGCGCCATTCAAAGAGCCAGAGTAAGTAAAGGAGAGAGAAAGAGAACAAGCACAGTTTGCCTGGGTGAGCTTGCCTGCCAGCTGAGCTGGGAGGGCTGGCTCAGCCGTCACTCCCTTGGTGCCCCTCGGGGCCTGTCTCCATGGAGACTCGGGATGAATTCACTGCTCTGTCTTGGGCAAGGCTGCGGAAGCCATTGGTCCCTTTGAAGGCAGTGCTGTTAAAGAGCAGAGCAAAATCTCAGAAAGATGAGCAACATGTTGGGCTTAGAGTTTGACAGCCTTGATTCGGGTCCTGGATTTCCTCACCAACGTGGTCCCTCAGCAGCTGGAAATCACAGCTTTCCCAGACCCTGGGGCAGTGGGGTGATGGTGACGGTCCAGTGGGACAGTGCACAGGAGACAGGACAGTGCAGCGTGAACGGGACTGTGCCCGCTTGTGCGTGTTGTTTTTGTTGCCAGCAGAGCAAGGTGGAGAAGCACCTTGCTGTAGATACGCAGTGATGTTCCTGGGGCTCATCAGTCATTGGGCCGCTGGCTTAAAAGGGCATCTTAAGACGTGCGAAGCCCTTTTTCTCATGGCTAATGCATAACAGGAAAGACATGTATCCACTTAGCCCAGGAGGAGCCAGCAGGAGAGGCTGTCACAACGCCACTGCTAGCTTCTCACCTGGGCCCCAGGCAGCTGGGCACTTGATCCGTCGGAGGCCAACTGAGCTTGTCCTCTCAGCCAGTTGAACAGTGAAATATTAGACAAGTCATGTTTCGTCCAAAAATAACAACTGTTTTGACAGTTATCTTGCAGCCAGATTTCCAGGTGCTTTAGTTGCATTTGGATACACGCGGTAAAATGAATGTGAAGCAGGGCTGAAAATAGCCTAGGGAATCAATGCCTTTTATCTCTAGACATGAGACATGTACAGATTTATATCCTTCGTGCACTAGACCCAGGTTTGTACAGAAGTGTCAAGGGCCCTTCTGAGCCTTGTTTAGGCCTTGGGTTAAAATTTCACAGAGAATTAAGAGCCTTGCCAGCCATCTCCTTCAGATAAACCTCTGGACCTCAGTAGAAGCCAGCAAAGCAGCTGTGGCCTCTCAGTCCGGGGCAACACCCACCAGGAAGCCAGGTGCTCTGCAACAGGACTGTGTTACTCATTCATCTGGGTGTTCCTCTCACCCCCCTGATGGGACTTAGTCTGAGAAGGCTGTGGACGTGAAGCTTGTTGACTTAAACTCGCCTGGAGGAGAGGAGTGCTCCCCTGGTTCCGGACACCGTGCTGTGGAAGCCGTCTCGTTTTCTCTGTACGACAGCCCTGCAGCACAGCGATTCAATAAATTGTGCAAAGGGAGTCCACCAGTAAGTGGCATCAATGACAGTTGAGCCCAGGTGTATCTGGTTCTCTATAAACAAGTAAATCCACTTCATTTGCCAGAGTACCTCCACATGAGGGTGGTCCATGCAGCAGAGGTCTGTTTCTCTCTGCTCTGTCCCAGAAGTCTGGGTGAGGCAGTCCGAAGGCAGTAGGGTGGCCGTAGGGAGTCAGGCACCTTTCGGCTCCCTGGGAGGCGGATGGAGCTCATCTTTATGAAGCAGGGTGGCTGCCGGAGCTCACCCGTCACATTATTGTACCAAGCGGCAAGGATGGAGGGAGAGAAAAAGGGCAGGGCCTCTTTCAAAAAGGTTTTCCCAGAACCCCCACATGATAGTTCTGATGCCATCTTACTGGCCCGGACTTTGCCACATGGCTACATCTAGCTCCAGCTGCAAGGGAGGCTGAGAACTAGGACATTTTAGCTGAGCTGCAATATGCCTGGCTGAAAATCAAGGTCTTGTTCCTGAGCCTGAAGAAAGAAATGTGTTGGGAAGAGACTAGCATAGGCTCCAAACATCACATATTTTCTTTCTCTTTGGTTAATGGAAAATCTTCATTTAATGGTACTTCTTAGTTCATACTCGTATATCTAAAGCTTTACTCCAATTGGAGGCCATTTCAGGACCAGAATATGGGTAAAAAGATCCCCCAACATGATATATATGTAATTTTCCTATTATATAAGAGATATTTGTCCATTTTGGTTGTTTGGGTAAATTTGTCTTTCTGAGATTTAAACTCATTGTCACTCCTGTTAAGAATTACACAGAAAGACCTCTGTACATGTGTGCACAGGCTCCGTCATAGTGCTTGTAGCATCGCCCACAAACTCTTTAGCTTATGAACTCGCAGAGCTGCCACCAGCTCTGGCAGAATGAGGAGGTGAGACCCAAAAAGAGCGGAGGGCTAGCCAGCTTTCAATGACTGAGTTATGGACAAGGTGGGGCAAGGAGAGCTGCCGAAGTGAAGTTCACAGGGGGTGTGCAGCACACCTTGTGGAGGGAACTCAACTCATCTTCCTTCATCTCAGGTGGGGAGGGAGGGGCCTGTCCGCTCGGTTCCAAGCAGCACATCTTGTGACTTGTGGGCAGACTTTTCCCCCCTCCTTCCCTCCCTCCCTTCCCTCCCTCCCTCCCTCCCTCTCTCTCTCCCTCTGTAGTTGTGGCTTCTGCTAATTGTCAGTACAATTAGGGGACATGTGTATATTCTACCTCATTTTTTAAATTTTACCTTCTCAGAAAAAGCTGATGGATAAGAAAGAAGATATACAGCAAGGAAGGAAAATAACCTTTACAGTTTTTATGCTACAGCTTACATGTGCGGAAAATACCATTTCAACTCTTTTTTCTTTAGTACAAAAACTTCTTTTTCTTAAAAAAAAAAAAACAACAACTTTAGTATCCAAAAATAGTTTGAAACTACCCAGAGGCTACCACTAACCTTTAAAATGCTGTTCTTCTGGTTTATTTTTCTGTTACATTTTTTTACTTTAATAGAGGGAACGATTTTAAGTAAAAATGTGATCCACATAAAAAAACCCTGAAAATTATTGTCACGCACAACGTTGTGTAGTGAGGAAAGGGTACTGGCAGCCCTGGTCCTGGTGTTACAAGATCCATGGGACCTTGAGGCAGCAAATGAATCCCTGGGTTTCAGTCACTCACTTGCAGATGCGGAAGTGGGAGCTGTCAGGTGCCAGGCTACTTCCATGTTATGACATATCAGACAGTTGCAGAACTTAGGTGGGATCACAGAGCTGGCATCTACTCCAGATGTTTCCTAATCTGGGGTTCATGGATAGGTTCCAGAGTGTGTTACCACCATAATTATTGGGTGGAACAAATGCATGAACCCCAAATGTATCCTCTTCTGTAGGAGAGGGGTGCACATATTTAAGAGATTCTAAGCAGTCTGTGACCCAAGGAAGGTGAAGAACAACTGGTCCGCTCTGACTTTGTGGATGAGGCATCTTCCATCCAGGGAGTGAAGGGCTTTCCCCCAATGCTCACCCCACGGGTCTTCCTGCCGAGGAGGCCAGAAGCTGTTGGTGCCAAGCCCAGTGCTGTGCCCAGTGGCAAGGACCCACCCTGGACCCCCTCTGCCGTGCGCTGGGATGGAAACAACTACTCCGGTTGCTCCCCATCTGACCCCGTTCATGAAGTGATGTGGCGTATACAGCCTTTCCCACCTAACTCTTCCCCAGCTCTTCCTCCAGAAGGCAGGGACGTGTTAGAAGGGAGGAAACAAGGTTAACACGGTTAGGGTCCTCCTTCCCACTCCCTTATTAGCTAATATTTCAGCTCTCTGTATTTTATCCTCATCCCCCGAAGTGAGGTGGAGACTCTGCTCCCCAGACTTGACCTAGTGGTATAATAGGGCACAGTGTCCGACGCTGGAGGAAATCCTCGGATTGGCAGTTCCTAGGTGGAGGGGTCACCCCAGCCGCTAAGGGAGCGAAGTTGTGTCCCTCTCCACCACACAGGAAGCAAAACAGCCTCAGAACGATTGTGCAATGGGAACAAGGGGAACACTGTGGTGTTTGTGCCGAGAATTCATCAAAAACCTTGTTTCTGAAACCCAAAGTGACCTTTTTTGAGTGGCCCAAGCCCTACTTCAGAAGGCAAACACCACCAGATTGCCTGACATTTCCTTTTCTAAATTTCAAGCATTCCTGACTTTACATGGGCTATTGATCTGTTGGTTTGCAGCCCCGACGCAATTAAGTGAAGTCACTTTCTCGGCTGTTATAGTCTAACATAAACAACTGCTTTGAAACCCCAGTCCCTGCCCTGAATCTCCATCTCCTTCCCTCCCTCCCAGCGCCGCTCCCCCAAGCCCACCAGCCAACAGCGTGCAGTGCGCATGGAGCAGGTTGCAGAAAAGGGCATCTTTCTAAACCTGAAATTAAAATCTTCAAAGTTGAATTACATACTGTTGTACTGTGTCCATTTTTAAAGATCACATTTATTTGCTCACTCCTTACTTTAAATCTCTCTTGGCAGAAGCTTAAAAAAAAGAAAAACACAACCTCCAAAAGAGGGATGGTTTGTTGATTCTAGTCAGTCACACAAATGTGATGTGGAATCCAGTGAAGGAACGGTCCGGGCTCCACCTGGAACTGACAGTGAAGATGGATGAGAAGCAGTGACTCAGAGAGCAAAGGTTGAAAGGCGGTATTGCTCTGGGATTAGTGTTTTGAATGGATCTTAGATAGTCTCATCCATTGGCCCCAAAAGCCCCAGAAGACATGTCTGTATGTCCCGTATGTCGTAGGTGTACCCGCAGCTGAAGCTCAGTGTTCAGAACTTGAAAGATGAGCAGTCGAGATCCCAGAAGTGCATGGTACCTACTTTTTGTTATCTGGTGGAAACCATTTTTTTTTACTTGTTGACTCTATTATAGATGTCCCCCATTTTACCCCTTTGCCCCACCCCTCTGCCAACCTTCATCATATTTTTGTCTGTGCCCATGGGTATGCATAAATGTATATATATTCTTTGGCTCATCTCTTCCAATCCTCCCCATCCCCTTTGAGATCTGTTAGTGAAGAATATTCTTTCTAGACCTGGCCCGCATGGCTAAGTGGATTGAGCACAGGCCTGTGAACCAAAAGGTCGCCAGTTCAATTCCCAGTCAGAGCACATGTCTGGGTTGCGGGCCAGGTCCTCAGTTGAGGGCGTGAAGAAGCAACTAATCAGTGTACTCACATTGATGTTTCTCTCCCTCTTTTTCTCCCTCCCTTCTCCTCTCTCTGAGTAAATTTAAAAAGGCTTTAAAAAAAAGAAGATTCTTTCTAGCTCCAGTTAATGTGACAGAATTGGCCAGGGAAGGATATCTGGATGGGTTTGTGGTTGGTTTCTGCTGGTAAGAGAGGGCCTGCTAGCACAGAAGCATCTCGTCAGCCTAGTCTGGCGTGGGGACAGGAAGGAAGAGTGTTCTGACAAGGAAGTTAACAGGCCAGCTTTAAGAGGAGACCATCTTAAGAAATCAGTGCTCCCACTTTTTCCTTAAAACTCAGCCCCTTGTCCGTTGTCCACACATCGATGTGGGTAATCGAATTGCCCTGTGCAACTTTTTCCCAAGGTGAAAGCTAAGTCGGCTCTGCCTTATCCTTGCTTCTTAGGTTGAAAATCAGGCAGCCCCACACCAGCTCTTCGGACCGTCCTTGCTCAGGAGCTCAGGGAAAGACTTCAGGATGGGAGCTTCGCTCCCTGCCCTGATTTGACCAGCCAAAGTTAGGTCTCACTGCCCATAGAGAACAGTTTTCTCCCGTTATATGTTGGGAGATTATACAACCCAGCTTCGTGTAAGGCATCTGATTTATGCCCTTTGTCCCCTGAGATTGATAGCACCCAAGGCGTCCCATTTGAGATGAGACATTTTTTATTCGATCACACTAATTACGGGAAATGAAAGGAAGGAAATGAGTTTCTGCCGAAGGGTCTAACCTGGTGCTCCTTTCTTTCTGTCGCCACAGCTCCACCTGGCAGCCCTGGCATCGCTAAAAGGAGACATAGCAGAGCTTAATAAACGCCTGCAGCAAACGGAGCGGGAACGGGACCTTCTGGAAAAGAAGTTGGCCAAGGCACAGGTGAGACATCTGGAAAGACTTCTAACATTTGTGTGTGTGTGCACGCGCAAGTGTGAGAGAGAGATAAAACGAAGATTCAGAAATTCCCACCAAATGCAGGATAGCTTAACGAGTAAACATTCTCATAACCACTGTCCGGCCCACAGACAGACCCTGTAGGTCATCCCCAATCCCACCTTCCCTCCCCTGAAGGTGACGCTGCCGTGACTTTTATAGTCATGTTTCTCGTTTCTTTAGTTTCCTGCTGATGTCTATAGACAGTAAAGTTTAGTCTTGCCCATTTAAAAACTGCATTCTTTGCCCTGGCCAGTGTGTCTAGTTGTTTGAGCAAGGGGCATGTCTTGCCCCTTAACCAAAAGGTCGTGGGCTCGATTCCCAGTCCGGGTACTTACATGTGTTGCAGATTCAGTGCCCGACCAGGATGCTTACAGAAGACAACCAACCAGTGTCTCTCTCTCACATCAACATTCCGTCTCCCTAAAAGCAGTGAAAAAATGTCCTCGGGTGAGGATTAAAAAAACAACAACAACTGTTTTCTTTGGATCTCTTAATTTACAGGTTTTTCCTCTGTTCCGTGTTTGCTCTATGATTAATCTGTCAAATCCTGGCCAGTTGACCTATAGTCTCCCACAGTCTGGATGCTGCCGACTGAACACTCGTGGTGCAGTTCACCACGTTTCCCTGCCCCCGTACGTCCTGCAGATTGGCAGCTGGGTCTAGAGGCTCAGCCGGATTCGTGTCCGGACCCTTTGGCGTGACGTCAGAGGGTGTTTGTTTCACTGGGCAGCACGTAATGTCCAGTTGTCTTGCTTTTTGTGATGTTAGCAGCTATTGGTACTCAATGCCTAGGTTCATTTATTTGTTAAAACTTACAAATCACGATACTGCAATTCTACTATTTCTTCTTTAGTTATTAACTCTTAGTTATTAATTCTTCCTTAGTTATTAATTGCCTTCAAGAGACAACATTCATCACTTAAGATTTGTTGAAACAATGGTATAGTTCATAGAGGAAAAGCAGAATAAATGCTTTTCCTTTTATTGATTCTTTTCATTTATTTAACATTTTCCAGGTTAATGAATTAATTGCCCATGAGGCTCTAAAAGTACCTAATTGTTTTTAGAATATTTTAATCAATTTATGGATTTAAATGTATTTGGGTTTCAACTCATTGTAATTATTTTTCTTGTAGAAACTCAGATTTTAGTGTCTTCGGTCAGTAACAACCTCTTCAAGTTGGCTTTTGAGTGTTTTAATGTGGACCTAGTAGTTTTCCAGGCTCACCTAGTACATTTTTTTACTCTAAACCTGAAATTAACCACGCTCCAAGTAGCCCTGGTTTCACTGAGAAAAATATGGTGTTTCAAGACTACAATCTGGATGCTAAGGGTGCCGTTGCTTCTAAGTAATTATTTTTTTTACCTTAAGTATATTTTATTGATTATGCTATTACAGTTGTCCCTTTTCTCCCCTTTGCCCCCCTCCACCCTGTACCTCCCTTCCCTCCAGCATTCCCCCCGCCTTAGCGCATGACCATGGGTCATACACGTAAGTTCTTTGGCTTCTGCATTTCCTATACTATTCCTATCCTCCCCCTGTCTATTTTGTACCTACCAATTAAGCTTCTTATTCCCTGTACCTTTTCCTTCCCATTCTCTCCCTTCTCCCTCCCTGCTGATAAACCTCCATGTGATCTCTATTTCTGCGATTCTGTACCTTTTCTAGTTGTTTGCTTAATTAGGTCATTGTTTTCATACATGGCCAGGAATTTATGTATGTATTTATCTATCTATCTACATATGTATGTATAACTTTTAAGATAAAATACCTTAGGAGTTATTGCTCCTATTTGAATTGCCCCGTTCAAGTTTCATATTTCCCAAAGGTAAAAGCCAAGTCGATTCTGCCTTACCCTTGCTTCTTGTGTGGAGGCTCAGGCAGGCCCAAACCAGCCCTCAATACCGTCCTTGCTGAATTTCTCAGAGGAGACTACAGGGTACTTGTTCTTTTAGCTTCTTCTGTATTTTCTCTGTATCTCCTTTCTTTTCATAATAAAAATCCTGGTTCTTAAGGTTACAGCAAATGATTTAATTAGAATATTTTATAATTGCTTATTAGCTGTATTCCATATTATATGCAAACAATCTTGGGATAATATTAACACTACTATGACAAATATAGCTGCTGAGAAGAGTTTTAGGAAGTTTCTTTTTCCTTATGCTCTCCTCATTTCCCCAGTTTCTTGCCCGCTGCCTGGCCACATGGCCATTGTATCTTACACTCTCTCCCTCTTAGTCTTCAGCAAGTAAACCACACGTTTAATGTTTGCACTGTGCCGTGTCAGTTTCACTCCCGCTTTTTAGATTCCTCCGGGAGGAGGAGTCGAACCTCCAAGTTCTTCCCTGTTAATAACAATGTGTCTGTGCCCTTCATACTTGAAAGGCATTTTTGATGGATATGAAACCCTTGGCTCATCTTTTCTTTACTTGAATATGGGGTTTTTTTATTCTTTTTTGGCAGAGTGTTGCTCTGAGAGTCTTAATAATAAAACTTGCTTTTCTCTCATAGACACTTACTTATTCTAGACACCTATAGCATTTTTTTTCTTTTTTTTTTAGTCCAGTAATTTTACTGGGGTAACTCTCACTCTTAGCCTTTCTGGTTCAGTGTTCTCAAGTTTGCTGTGCATTGTTTTGACTTATTTTTAAATCAATATTTTAAATTTCAGGTAAGGGTTTTTTTAATTCTCGTGTTTAAGATTAGTTTGGTTCCCTTGCCAAAGCAAGAAAGGATGATTGGTATTTGTATGTTAGATTCTCTTTGCCCGTCTTCAGCATCTGTCACGATTTCCGACCCTTCCATTCTCCCTTTTTACTGCTCTTCCTGTTCTGCACACTGTTTCTCTTGAGACATTGTATATTGTGTTTGTCCCCTCCTGCGTGCCTCCCAGTTTAGTCTTTATTTCTGAAATGCATTTTTATTTTCTTTGTTTTTTCTGTGTTCTATTACCTTCCAAAGTTTTCTAATTGTGAATTATTTCTTTCATGTCTTTTGTCATTTTATTTTCTAAAAGTCTTCTAACTTATTTTGAAATAGTAAGCGGTTGTTTTGGGCTTTTTCTCCCCTCTCGTCTGCTTTGTGGCATGCTTCACGGTTTTGTAGGGATGTTTTTCTGCTCCTTTCTTCTCGTAACTTTTGTGTGGAATTTAACCTCAATACTTTTGTTTTTCATGTTTATGTGAAAAATGGTTTCCTTGAACTTTCAGAGAGCAGGGTGTAAGATGGCCTTCTAAATTTTTTTAAGTTCAAATAGCTGAGCCTCCTGTTGTCACGTTGTCCGAGCTGTGGCAGTCTGCTTTCCAGCGCGGCCTGGCTGTGTTCCCTCCCCAGCTCTACCTGGACCCGGCTTTTCCTCCGTCTCCGGTACTCAATTCTGACTCACTCCCAGCAGCTCCTCCTCCTGGAGAGGGGTCCTGGGATCCGACCTGAAAGTTCACAGGGTGGAGCTGATTTGGTCCCTTCAGATCTTACTGTGGGCCCCTTGCTCGCTCACTCTAGGCAAAAAAAGCCCTCCCGGTTCTAGCCGCTGTTCTCCAGTTGGCCCTCTTCACCCTCCTGTGTATACTTAGTGGTTATTTGGGGGTTTTTCCAAGACTGGGGTCTGTCACTCCGGCTGTTTCCCTCCGCCTCGGCCCACACAGACACCACTCGGGTGTTGTGGACAGTGGTGGTTTGTCTCTACCTGCGTGGGTTTGGTTGCTCCAGGGGACACCTTGTTTCTAAGGGCTCGGCCGTGCTGTGTAGGTGCACCGTCTGTTTTTATGTGGGAATTTGGAGACGGGAAAAGCAGGCTGCCACAGCCCTCAGTCTAGAATGACCTGTGGAAAGTTCCGAAACCTCGTGTCTCATAATCATATCTGTTGGAGTAGGGAGGAAAGACCCCGTGTATTTGAGGTCCTGTACTCCCACGTTTGACAGGCCACGTGGAGAAGTTAACTGCTTTCCCCAGGGTGGACGAGCAGCTTAGCGCCGGAGCCCAGGCGAGACTACCGGTGTTCTTTCCTCACGTGGGGCGTGCTGCCGCCAGGGGTGTTCAGTTTTAACTTGGGTAGATTCAACTAGATTTTAAGGAAAGTAAAATCTAAAATATTTTCCTTCTGATTATAAAAGTAATAAAAATGCGATAGAAAAAACTGGAGACATAGCATTATAATGTTTCAATGGTGGGCCCTGGTGAATTAAAACTTTTTTTAATACTTTTATTTTAATACATAAGTTTTTTAGAGAAAGGGTTTTTTTATTAAGGAAAAATATACAATGGTGTTAAGTCTACTTTACAACCTTATAAAGCCAACCATTGTTAATAATTCTTATTGGTGAGATTTAAAAAGAAAAAGAGAAGGAATTGTGAGTGCTTTTAACTGGAACCTGGCATTTTAAAAGGTGACCGCAGGTGTTTCTGAGAATTTAAGCCTGCAAAGACAAAGCAGCTTGTGTAGAGAATAGTGAGGGAATAGTGGGCAATGTTCTCTCTGCTCTGTTAAGGATCGATTCATCTCCCTTCTGACATATTTATGGTCAAAACATTCCCATGCGATTGTTTCTGATGGTTGGTTTTACTCCTAATGACAGTAGTCACTTCATAATGCCATTAATTAACTTTTGTTTGTGTGCATCCTTGCACATCAATACACTTAAAAATTACTCTCTGTTCCTTGCACTGGAGACATGTTTCCAGTTCAGATACTGGGACCCAGGGAAGAGAGCATGAAAAAGCAGTCAGACTGGCCGCCAATTTCACACCTTTTATGAAGATGAGATTTAGGCAAGAGAAAATGAGAACAATGAAATGACTGTGCCGTGCTTTCTGTGCTGTGTGCCTTGGTCAATGATTCATGTTTGAGGCTTTACCAGCATTTGGAAGTGCAAGTTCATGTGTAAATTTATGCTCTGTGGCTTTAGTAAGTTGTACCAGCTCTGTAAATATTACAGAGTTATGGTTAACTGAAATGTAAGATGTAAATCTTAGGTGTGTTCTTCTGAAATAATCAGAAACAAGGTTCAGCATCTGTGGAGTAATTATTATTTTTTTTAATTTTATTTGATTATGCCATTACAGTTGTTCTATTCCCCCCCCCATTCCCCTCCACCCTGCACCCCCTGCCCTCACCATTCCCCCCCTTTAGTTTATGACCATGTTTCTCAAGTTCTTTAGATTCTGTATTTCCCATACTATTCTTACCCTCCCCCCTATCTGTTTTCTACCTACCTTCTATGCCTCTTATTTTCTGTACCTTCTCCCCCCTTCTCCTTCTCCCACTCCCCTGTTGCTAATCTTCCATGTGATATTCATTTCTATGGTTTTGCTCCTGATCTAGCTGTCCTTTTAGTTTGCTTTTGTTTTAGGTGTGGTTCTTAATAACTGTGAGTTTGCTGTCCTTTCACTGTTCGTATGTTTTATCTTCTTTTTCTTAGATAAATCCCTTTAACATTTCATAGAATAAGGGCTTGGTGATGATGAACTCCTTGAATTTGATCTTATCTGAGAAGCACTTTATCTGTCCTTCCATTCTAAATGAAAGTTTTGCTGGATAGAGTAATCTTGGTTGTAGGTCTTTGGATTTCATGACTTGGAATACCTCTTTCCAGCCCCTTCTTGCTTGTAAGGTCTCTTTTGAGAAATCCAATGACAGTCTGATGGGAACTTCTTTGTAGTTGCCTGTCCCCTTATCTCTTGCTGCTTCTAGGATTCTCTTCTTCATTTTAATCTTGGCTAATGTAATGATGATGTGCCTTGGCGCGTTCCTTCTTGGGCCCAAATTCTTTGGGACTCTCTGAGCTTCCTGGATTTCCTGGAAGTCTATTTCCTTTGCCAGATTGGGGAAATTCTCCTTTATTATTTGTTCAGATAAGTTTTCCACTGGTGGCTGTGCCTTTCCCCCTTCTGGTACCCCTAAATTTGGATGTTGGAGCGTTTAAAGATGTCCTGAAGATTCCTAAGTCTCTCCTCATTTTTTTGAATTCTCCTGTTTGGTCATTTTTTTCTTCCTTCTAGTTCACTCCCTTGATTTGAGTCCCAGTTTCCTTTTCATCGCTATTGGTTTCCTGTGCAATTCCATTCATTTCAATTAGTTTCACCTTCATATGTTCCTCTAATTTGTGACTAAAATCAGCCAGTTCTGTGAGCATCCTGATCACCAGTGTTTTGAACTGTGCATCTGATAGGTTGGCTCTTTCTTCATCGCTTAGAGTTATGGGCTCTGGGACTTTGAGATCTTCTTGAGCCATAATGTTTTGGTCTGTTGGCACCCATTAAGTATGAGGAGCAGAGCCTTAGGTGTTCACCAGGGCGGGGCCACCCAGGTTGCTGGGTTGTAACACTGTATTTGGGGGCGGGGTCAGAGTGGGGAAATGGCAGCCCCCTCTGCTGCTTCCCACCACTGGGGCCTGCTCGGTCCTGTCTCACTGCTCACTCCTGTCTCACTGCTCACTCCTTCGCCGGTCTATCTGTGCACAAATGTGTGACCAGTCAACCTGCCACCCTGTGCCCTTGATGGGTCCGCCTGTCGCTCACTGGATTGCTCACTGGGTCCACCCGTTGCTACCTCACACCTGGGATCTGTGCGCCTGAGTCCGTCTGACTGAGTTTTCCTGTGCAACCCCGCTCAGCCAGCTGCTGGCTTCACCCCTCTTACCGGTCAGGCTGAAGAATTCCTTGTTATCAGACTTCCGAAAAGTTCAATTTTCTGTGTTCTGGCTGTGTTTTCTGTTGCTAATATTTTGTTGTCTCTAAACTTGGTTGTGTGAGAAGGCACGGCGTCTCCACCTATGCCTCCGTCTTGGTGGAAGTGTGGAGTAATTATTAATGGTGACTCGGGAACCGACTGAATAAAAGAAGGTCCGTTATACACAGTCATGAGATCCACCTGATGTAGAGTTTGGAGAACAGTGATGGGAAAGGAAGAGGTGAGTGAAGGAGCCCGAAATCAATATGATGAGGAAGACAGAGTACTTCTGTGTCAGCTTTCCATTGCTGCGTAACAGATTGTCACACCCTTACTGGCTTAAACAACACACATTTGTTACCTCGCGGTGTCTGTGCCTCGGGAGCCCAGGCACAGCCTGCTGGGTCCTCTGTAAGTTCTCAGTCAAGGTGCTGAGCAGAGCTGAATGCTCATCTGGAGGGTTAGTGGGGGCAGAGTTCGCCTCTGAGTTCACTCATGTCATTGGCAGAATTTATTTCTTTGTGTTTATGTGGTTTGTGGCAACTTGCTTCCTCAAAGCCAGCAAGGCAGGGAAAGACTCAAGAATGTCTGCTCACAAGCCAGAATGTTATATAATCTAATGTCATTATATTGAAGAGGTGTCCCGTCACCTTTGACACACTGTATTAGTTGGAAGCAAGTCACAAGTCCTGCCTGCACCCAGTGAGAGGGTGTTACCCAAAGGAGACTCAGGAATGGTGGGGGCGCCTTAGAGTCCATCCGTCCCAACTTTCTGGGGGATTTGATTAATAACATCACTATTAGCTTACGTCAGTAGTGGTACTGGCCACATTCCTTTATCTCTGTGTGTACCAGGCAGTATACCAGGCATTCTACATGCTTTATCTGCGTTCTCATAATGACCTCTGGCATAGACGCCATTGAACATTCCCATTTAGCAAATGAGGACATTGAGGTTTAGGGAATTTGAATATCTTGCCCGAGATTATATAGCCAGAAAGTGCCAATAGTCAGGAATTAAATCCAGGTTTCGTGGGAATCCATAGCTGTAGTAATCTTGTATTGTCTCTTACGCTGCCCAGGTTGCCCTTAGCCTGTAGAGAGGGTATGGAAGGGAGCGGGGCAGGGCACAGGTTATTTGGGTTTAAACATCTTTACCCTCCCAAATAAAGTAGGGATGCAGACGTGTGCGTGCATTTTCACCAACATTCATGAGCCCCGTGGGGGAGCAGCCTTGTGGGAACTGGCAAAGATCAGACCGCATTTAGCATTGAGTCAATGATGCTTGCAGCGTATTTGCTATTTATTTAGTACTGACAACTATTCTAAATTAACTTACTGCAGTTCTTTACAAACTACAGGAGGAAATATTTTAAACTTACGAGCTCCTTTGAACCTGGCCATTAGTAATAAGCAACACTTTTCTTTCTAAGCTTCCTGTCTTTGGAAAGCAAGTCTTCTGAATTTTCTATCTCTTGGCTTTTAGGGGAAAACTATATAAACAGTTTCTATTAAGTGTAATGGAGAGTGGGTTTTCCCTTTCTTCTGTATGCAATCATTAAAGCTGCAGTTTGCATGCCTTCCTTCCGCCACGGTCCTCCCCAGCTCCCTCCCTCTTCGATTTTGCCTGTCCTTGGTGAACTGCTGTAGCTGCTTTGCTCATGGATGGCGTTTCAGCCTGTGCCAGGCCGCTTTGTGCAGTTCCCTTGGTTCCTCCCACTTTCCCCTCAGGAGAACCTGGGCAAGGACTAAAAATGGGATGACTAGTTAGTTGCAGTCAATCCACTGTGACCCTGAGAGAGTAGCATGACTTCTTAGCATATTTTAAAAGGAAGTGGTACCGACTCTCTCTGCAGGAGGGTGGAAAGGGTTAACAAATTAATGATGGCGTTGCATTTTTCAAGAATGGAGCTCATAATGCTCTTAGGTTTGACAGCTGAGACTAATGTGATGATTAAAGATCCGAGGCCTCTGTGGAGTAAGATAAAACCCAGTGAAGAACACTAACAAAACCATAAAGCTCCTTAGCATCACCACATTGCACAGGGTTTTTCCAACAAGGGCTCAAGTTCTCGGGCCAGCCTGTCTCAAGGCTGACTCACCGCCCTGTCCCTGCTTGCGCCAGTAGCAGAGAGGAGCCTGCAGGGCTTTATTCTTGGTGGTTGTAATGGCGATGCTGCTTGTTTTTATTAAGCATTTTGCATGTGGGCAATTTCATCAATTTATGTGGCTAGACACAGTATTTATGTACATTTTTTTATTTGCTTCATCATCAAGATAGGGGAACTGAAACCTACGGAAGGAGCTTACAGTGTGTGTCTGAAGCCCCGATAAAATTCAGGGAAAACCAAATCTCATCCTGTTCAATCTGTCTTTTTTCTTTGCCTTTAAAACTGAAAGTCTATAGTTGCAGGAGAAATCCACACTCATAATGATACTGACCTCCAGAAATTCACAGCCGGCGCCGTGGCTTTGCTGTGAGGCAGGATCAGTCAAAAACTGAATGTAGGCTGAGAGGAAGGAGATCCCTGGATGCGATTACCAGAATAACTGAGGGGAAAAGGCAATAGCGTGTTGCTTGAAACCATTGCTTATTTTATTCAGCTGAAATTGTATGGGATATTTCTGTACAGTTGGATGAAGAAAATAATTCCTCACTTGTAAGTTTTGCTGGAAGAAGCTGCCATTGCTCCTTGTTAAGAAAGTTGTCACTGAATAATTGATCCTGGTGGCTTGGGGGAAGCTGGAGGGACTTACAATTCCCCGTTGTATCCCCCCCTGCGCCTACTTTACAGTGGCAGTGCTCCCAGGGGGTTGAGGAGCCGGCTGCTGGGGTTTCCTGGCTCTCATTTGGTGTAAGCACAACAGTCATTATTTCCCGAGGTTTACCAGAAGTGACTCAAAGCAGGAGGAGATCGGGGTGGCACCTCTCTGCTGCCACTTGGGATCTTCAGACAAATTGTAAAGAGGAGACAGGCCAGAGAGCTGGAAGGGAGTAGAGGGGAGAAGACTGTGGCTTTGAAGCTTAAAGCTTCAACCCCTCAATGCCATAAACAGGAATGAGAGAGTTTCTGTTTGTTACCTGGATTATAATAAATAAATTGATCACTTTACATTTAGTCTGTTTTCATTGATAAAATGTTTGTGTCGTCAGGATATGCAGTACTGACACAAAACCACAAGTTTTTAGTGGTTAAAATATCAGAGGTTTATATCTTCTTGCTGGGAGCTCGGTGGTGCTGGCTTCTTGCTGGAAGCTCTCAGTGGAGAGACTCCGCTGCTTTGCCCCCACCCAGCCTCCCAAGCTGCTGGGCCTCTGCCGCCTGGAACGTTGCCGGCAGCCGTGGCCTGGGGCAGGGAACGTAGCAAATCCCACAGGAGCTCTTAAAGGCTTCACGTCAAAGATGATGAATATTTACTCTTACCTCATTGGTCAAAACAAGTCACACGGCCATGTTTAGCTTAAGGGAAGTATAACCTGACCATGTGCATGGATGGAGGTGGACCAGTCTCAGTGAAGGCCCCTGCTGGCCACTATAGGGGTGCAGATACTTATGTGATGTGCCCCTCACAGGCCGGTACTGACGGAGCCTCACACACATCAGAAAGTACTAGATAGAAATGAGCACCATTTGAGAAGGGGTTGTGTTAACAGATTGTGACAAACTGGTTTTTTTTTTCCTTTTTAAAAAAAATGTCTATAATATTTTAATTCAAAAACTAAAAATTTTGTGCAAACGTCAAGTGGTAATAGAAGCGATACCCTTTTTTCCTCTGCGGTTGTCATCATTGTATTTACAATCTTCTTAAATGAAGCTTTACTGGCACACCCACCACAGGTGACCCTCATATGGAGGTGTGGTATTGAACTTGACCTAGCCTCTTGTCTTTTGAAAACAGAATGCCCAAAATCATACACCTCTTGGGTTCAAAATGCTTTCCCAGGTTGTGGGAATTTGGGGTGCTGAGAGGTACCGGGCTAGTGACTGTCCCCAATTCTCTCTCTGCCAAGAGAATGCCAGGGGTTCTCTTCCCCTGGCAGAGAATCGGGTCTCGCTCTGCCAGGCCAGTCCTGCTGGAGCGGGAGGTCACCGGGCAGGGAGGCACCATGTGTGCAGAGTGGCTTCATCCTTCCTGGGCACTGCCCACTGCTCGTCCACTTCCGCAACAAAGTGCCGCATTCCTGGGGTGGCTCTCGTGACGTTTAATGGGAGGTCTGACAGGGGTGTTTCGTTGGGTTCTTTTGGCTCCTGCAGGTGGCGACTTGTTTCTTCCCGCACCGTGGCCCTGGTGGGAGTTGCTCTGCTTTCCCTGGCACAGGGGCTCAGAAAAGCCCAGGGTTTTTGCTAAAGTGGGAGGCCTGTGCTTTTACATATCTTTGGCTGCACACAGTGAGAGTGCACAGAGTGGGGAGGTGTTTAATGAGGTACCTGAAGGGGACGGTGATTTATGCAGATGAACGTTAAGCACGCCTTCTCAACCATTCATTCATTTCAAGCAGCGATTGTTCAACCGGTGTGCCACAAGAATTTTTAAGACATGCAATACCTGAGTGTTAAGTCAGGGGAGCTGAGCTCTTTTCCCATAGGTTGTCAAATTAACAAAACAAAAGTGACAACAGCAAATGCTTAATAGCTAACCTGTATGAATGGGTCAAAATTATACCTGTTTTTGTTAGATCAGCAAAACATATATTTTTTGGTGTGCCATGAGATGAAAAGGTTGAAAATGATCTAGAGGCGAGGAGTTGTGATCATCATTTTTCAGTGTTCTCTCTCCACTGGGAAAGGAGCCCTCGGGTACCATGCCACCGTCTCTCCTCCCCCCACTCTCACTCCTGTCCTCGTCCCTCATTCTCCAGCAGAGGAGGCCAGCCGACAGCTGCGACCAGAGTTCCCTTCACAGTGGGCAACACAGTGACCGCCCCAATGGGGCCGAGCACACACCACCGAATCTCAGATACTATGGGAAATCAAAACATACCTATTAAGTACAGAGGCCTTTCACCATTTTTTAAAAGCATTCTTTTGGGAAAATATAGGAATGTAAAGCCGATATCTTTGCCATCACCTAAGAAATTTTTTCTTCAGTATTTTCTTGTTGTTACTCTGAGGTGAACCCCTAAGTTTCCAACATGCATTATACGTCTTTTTTCTTCTTTTAGCTATAAGCACTTTTCCATCCTACGGAATTATCCGGCTTCCCGCCGTCCCTGGTTCATAACCACACCGTCCAGGCAGACTTCAGTCACCCCCCTCTGGTTCCCTGCGGTCCGGGCAGCCGCGTGGGATCTTCCTGCTTAGGAAGCTCACAGCCGTACATGGGGACGCCCAGAGTTGTCTCTGTGGTTATCAGTGGGTCACATGCCTTTTACTTATATAAACACTTGCATCTCTTCATTTTAAAGTGGGTTTTGAAGTTTCTTATCTGCCTTAATAGCCTGTTGACCTATAAAGACTGTAAAGAAGGAAGAATAAGGGCTAATTAAGGGAGAGTGAGAGCTTGTTGAGTTGGTAAGGAAAAGCACTGCACAGCAGTTTGCAGCCCTGGAGCAGCGCAAGTGGAAACCAAAGAGGAACCAGCGAGCCGGCAGCGTGGGGCGGGGTGGTGGCACGGCCGAGACCAGCCCTTACCCTGCAGTTGTTGCAGCAGCGGGAATCAGTGCCCGTCGTCACAGGAGTGTCCTCCGCACAGGCTCGCTGGCCTGCCGTAGGCACATGCGAAAACAGTTTGGAGATGGGGGGAAAGCCCAACAGCCAAAGCCCACAGATGCTCTGCTCGGACAGGGAGCAGCAGTATTCTGCGGCGGTATGTTCCAGAGAAATGTGCTTTTCCACGTATTAACAGATACTGTCTTTGAGCTGTGTCATTTTGTGCACTTCTGTTGTCCCTTTTAAAGTGTGCTGGATCTCGGAGGAAAAAGACATAACTTCCTAGAAGGTTAGGAATGCGTGGCCTGTCACAGATTCATTCTGTTTAGGAACGTTTTTACGTGAAGTGGCTTTCACTCGGTGTTAATCTTTGCCTCTGGTTCCACGTATTTCCTGTGTACGTGACTTTGACTGGCCGTTGCTGGGTGTTTCAGGTTGTCACTGAGCACCAAAGTCATCCCACCATTTGTCTGAAAGTAACCATCTCACAAAAATCTGTTTTCATCAACCTTGTGGCACCTGATCTTGTTTATGGAGCTCTGAGCAGCCCCCAGGATGTTACCACATTACTACTGATCAAGCATTTGGTTGAGGGTTGTCTTCAGAGGTGTGGTCCTTGCAATGATTTAAACGTGTTGATCAAACTTCTTTGCTGAGCACTTGTGTTTCAGTATTGAGACCGGCCTGGTGTAGTGTTCTGCGTATCTCTGAAGGCTTTGCATCCATGGCAGGAGCTCCGTGTCCCTCCACTGGGAGCCTAGCAGATTCAGGGGAAGGGAGGACGCCGGAGGGGGCAGATGAGAGGTCTTTCCCTTGCCAGACTGCTACCAGCCCTGGAAGTGCAAAGCTGGCAAGTACATCTGGCTCTTGGCATTAGGAAACCTTGCTGAAAATAAAATTAAAATTCCTCTGCTGGACAGGAAATTAATCAGGGCTGAAGGTAGTAGATAGGAGCATAAGCTCCACTCCTTGTTCCTTCACCAACGACTGTTTTATTATTATGCAAATGAATGAAGCGCACAGTGACTGGTGGGGGTTGTGAGGAGAGGAGAGAAATAAAAGAGGTGAACGGGTTCCTTAGGATTTAAACTTTGGCAACAAAAATGTTTTTTATAGCATCTGCTGCCTCTTAGTCCATCGAATGCTGAGCAAGGGAAGCTCCTCAGCCTCTTTTGTCCTTGTTTCTGCAAAGTAGCCTTCATGACAATGTGATTTCTTCATTCCATAACACTTCCAGGTCATCCGGGGTGAGCCAGGCCATATGCCAGGTGCCAGGGCTAAGCCATGAGAACAGCCAGCCCCTGCCCTCCAGGAGTTTAGGGTCTTATAGGAAAAGATATCGGAAAGCATTAGGTCTGCAGAGAGGCAGGCACATGAGCAATGGTGTCATGCCACTTAGGGTTCTCTGGCTGACAAGTAACTAAAACAGGACCAGACAGACTTCAGCAAAAAAGGAATGAATGGGTGAATGGGAAACTGACTAGTCATAAAGGAGCTTGGGATGGAAGCTCTGGAGATATACAGAGCACGAACCAAGGGACTGTCTCCCCAGGACCCTCAGTCACGTGAATCGACTCCAAGCAACCCTGGGTCCATGTGCTCAAGATTCAAATTCCCGAAGAAGGTATCTAAATGGCACTTTGGGCCACTGTCCACTTTTTGGCTAAGAAAAAGAAGAGACTGGGGTAGTCCGACAAAGGCTGTGCACAATGGCTAAAGGATCTTTCTGCAAAGAGAGAATGAGTGTGAGAGACACAGACACAGGTGTTTACCAGGGCGTTGCCAAACAGCTGTTGCTGCATTTCTTGGAATTTGCTGGTCAGTGAGCAGGTTCTGTTTGGGGTGTGCACACCACTGAGCTTGTGATGGTTTGGAGCCATGAAACTTAGAACCACTAGCCTATCGCTGCATCACCTCACTGGCATTTCTTTCTTGGTCTCTTGATTCCAGTGTGAACAGTCCCATCTCATGAGAGAGCATGAGGATGTCCAGGAGCGGACGACGCTTCGATACGAGGAGCGCATCACGGAACTCCACAGCATCATCGCCGAGCTCAATAAGAAGATAGACCGTTTGCAAGGCACCACCATCAGGTAGTAGCCTTCACATCATCCTTCTCTCTGCCCCTCTGGGCTGTAGCCTAGGTCTTGGGGTCGAAGCCGCCCCTATGAATTATAATGATGTTTTATTTGTAACTCACACTTTTACAGTTGATAAAGTAGTTTCTCTTTGCTTTGTCTGCCATATGCTTTCCCCTTTATTATTCTGTTCTAAGGGTGGCAGTTGGAATCCTCAGTTTATTAGGATGTGGAATCAGAAGTTGAGTGAGATGCTTTATTAACAAGTTCTACGCGGAGCCCCTCTCTCTGAGAGACCAGCGTCCCTCCCATGCCTTTGCCTCACCAGGTTTGCTCTCGATGTGTAAACCATGTGCCTCCCTGGGAGATTTCCAGAGATTTAGGAATGAGGCTTATAATTAAGCATTACGTAGCCTTCTAGATAATCTAATAATATTTTGAGCTGATGTCAAGTCGATTTACCAACATGGATTTAGCCTCTTACACATTCCTAAGGTGGGGGCAAGATTTGATCCATCACTGGGGAAAAGGCCGGGCTCAGTGTTGTGGGACTGCTTCTTCCTTGTTTGTCAGTCAGTTGGCCCCAAACCTCCTGCACACAGCACTTGGTGTGTCTGCCCTGCTGTTCAGGGCAGAGGTTTGGCTTTAAGTGACTTTTACTGAGCTGATGAGAGCTGTTGTCTTCCTGTCTGTGCTCAGGGCACTGCCCTGAAGAAAGCACCTTTATGGAGAAGGAGTGCTTTGTTTGTTGAATATCTGTGCAAGCCACAGGTATGAGCATTAAAGGCAGCCTCCTTAAATTCTCCCTGCAGAAGGCCTGGGTTAGAAGAAACTTCGGAAGCATTTTGTCCCAACTCTGAGAGTCATAGTAATGACAGGGTTCCTTGATGAGGGTACAGTCGGGCCTGTGTTTTCCTGGGCAAAATCCCGGAAACACGTGCCCTGAACTGGGGCCACACAATAAATTTCATATTCTAATTTAGAACCTCAAGACTTTTACACTGCATCCTGGTCTTCTGAGTAGATTGTAGGTTAGTAATGCATGAGCAGAGAAACTTTCAGCCCAAAGAAACGATTATAACAGAGTTAAAGGAGGCTGATAGACTAAGCTGGTAGGTTTGTAATTTTCATTAAAACATGTTGTACTTTAAACACTTGAAGATGAAAGAAGGCAAATGGGCTCAGTGAGTTGTGAAAAAACGCATCACACATGACCTGGAAAACTCAATTTCAGGATGCTTAAATTGATGATCATGGCCAAACTGCTTCATGTGAAAATACAGTGAGCTTCTTGACCATAAACATTTATTCATGCCTTTTATTTAAAGGAAAATTATATCTGTGCAGATGTGTCGTTAAATTCTGCCAGTTTTCATTATGTAAATGGTCTGGTTCCTCCTTGAAGTGACTCCATGAAGAGCTGGAACACATGCAGACATGTGGGCCAGTGAGACAAGGCTCTTCTTGTCCTCCGAACTCAGCAGCTAAGGCATCGCCCCAGCCCCCAGCACACCAGGAAGTTTGCCCTCAGATCCTGTGATTCTGTGACAGGCTCCGTAGCAGCCATTCACCTCAGACGAATCCCGACTGCCCTGGCATATCCAGGGTCTAGAGGATTGATGGTCATACAGTCACATGCAATGCTGGCAGACTTTCTTGTCACTTCAGTCTGACTTAGGAATTTATTAGAAAAGCTGAAAAATTATTAGTAAGGGACTAAGTTTATGTAAACTATGGTATACCCACATTTAAGCAATACTGAACTGCTTAAAGAAAGAAAATGTCAGTATTCGTTTTCAGTTTTTATCTCAGATCATGTTCAGAGAACCAGGGACCTTTTGTGACTTCCCTAGGATACTGTCCCATCTCTTACAGCGACAGGGCTAACATAGCCAAGAATCAAATACTGTTGGTGGCTCAATTCCAATGTAAGTCAAAGTCACACATCAGCTCTCTTAGGTAAAGAGTAAGTAAGCACTGATACGAAAAGATAAAACGATGAGAATTTGAATGGAGACAGTTGTGGTGATTGAAATCAGTCCAGATTCGTAGAGCCTTACAAACCACACCGAGCTTCCCTTTCTGCAGAAGCAGCCCTTCGCCTGTTGGGTACGGCTGCCCTGCCTTGCCAGGAGACTGCGGCCCTCTGATCCCAGGCAGGGGTGCCGGGTGTCTTCACACCCTGCTGCTGCTCCATTCCTCTTCTAGGCCTAAAAGGAGTTCCAGTTCTTCCTGCCCGAGAGATAAGTAGAAATTCCAACCTGAGAAGATACAGCTAAAATATGAAAAGATCTCTAAGATTTTGTTCATTTATAGTCACCAAAACTTGGGGGCAATATGTGTGGGATTAGGACCTATGGGTTCTAGTTCAGGGAGAGAGGAATGCAATGTTGGGTTGATGGTGAATTTATTGATAGGACTATTCCTACCAGAAATTCTGGATTCACTATTTAAGTTCCAGTGGTTTGATGAACTGAAAAGTAGAATCAGTGGTAGACTACATTAAACAACATTAAAATGCCAGAACCATAATAGAGTAATATAGGAGTCCAGAGGCCTAGCGAGTGAGGAAGTTGGGTGGGAGATGACATCGTTAAGATGGGATCTTCGATGCCACTTAACTCCTGCAGCGAGTGTGGGTTTAGTCACTATGTCGGGCAATGGGACAACAGTAGTGATCAGAAAGGTCTGACCTGTAGAGATCTTTCAGCCTGGCTCATTGGTCACAGGGTCTCTAGGACTAGCCTACATGGGCAGCCTGTGGACGGTGTACTTGATCTTTCTGGGTCAAAAAACTCTGGACTGGTGAACAGGGACTTGACTTGCCATGCAGTGGAGACTCAGGGCCTCTTACCCAATTTCCTTTACCTGGTCCAGCACACTGACCCAGAGCACCGTGGATGCAGGGGAGGATGTGTACAGTCCTGCCACAAGTGCGCACAGTCTTCCTTCTCCCCTTCCAAAGAGACGTAAGAGGGAGACCGTGCAGTGGGGAGAAGAGAGAATAACAGTAGTGGGACGGTAACTGGCTCTGAGCTGATGATAGACCCCGAGACCTCCAAAAACCTATAGTCCATCAGTCAGAGTGGGGATTTGTGAAGGTATATTACCAGTCAGCCCAGACCGCTGTAACAAAATGCTACAGATTGGGTGGCTTAAACAGCAGAAATGTATTTCTCACAGTTCTGGAGTCTGGGAAGGCCAACATTAAGGTGCCAGCCAATTCAGTTCCCCGCTGGGGGCTCTCTTCCTCATTTAAAAACGGTTGCTTTCTCACTGTGTCTTCACAAGGCAGGGGAGAGAGATGAAGCAAGTTCTCTGGTATCTCTTCTACAATATAGGTCACTAATCCCATTATGAGGCCCCTGCCCTCATGACCTCATCAAAATTTCCATCTCCAAATATCATTACATTGAAGGGTAGGCTGCAACCTATGATTGTGGCGGGTGGAGAGGACACATTTCAGTCCATAATACAGCACCATTTGTGAGATGAACATTTTTCAGGGCCCTGGAAGCATAGTAAATGCTCCTAACCAACAACAGAATATGGTGCCACCTTTTGGGGGAGGGTCCAGAGACCAAAAGGTGGAAATAGAAGTGGCTCCTCTCATTTGTATACCTGAAATCCCACTTTAAAAAATTGTTGCTTCTCATTCTTGCAACTTTAAGCTCTGCTAGTTTAGAAGTCTTGGTTCCGCAGGAACCTGTGACTCCACCGAAGAGTATAACAATGATCCCATTGACTGCCACCAGGCTCTTGGCAATAAAGAGAGTTACTGTACTGGCTGGGGTGTTGGGATCATTCAAAAGGAAATTGGATTGTTGCTGTCCAGAGGGGCAATGAGGACGATGCCCCGAACCAAAGGGATTCTCTGGTCCGCCTCCTAGAAACTGCCCAGTGGTAAAAGTTTGTACATTAGAACAACCTAGAGGAAGAAAGTTATACATATCAACTTAGCCTCATGACCAGTCGCGAAAAGTTAGTGAAACTTAAAGTCTCATAGTTCTGAAACTGGAAAAGTCAGCATTCATGCCTCCTGCCACTACCAGAACCGATGAGTAGAGACAAGGATTGGATCTTTATGGACGCTTTATTCAGATGCCAGCAATCTGAGAAGATGGTGGGTTATGTACCCTGAAAAACTGTCTTAACATCTCATCTCCATCTGACCTTTTTATAAGAAGAAAAGATAGGTAAGAGGCTTGAGAAAAAGGTTAATTGGATAAGAGTTGAAGTCCTGGGTGATTTTCCTAGTATTTCCTTTTGTGTTGATCAACAATTCTTTATCTACATCCCAGACCTTCCCTCTCTGGAACACAATGGCTTGCAGACCCCCTGGGACACAAAGGTTGAATTGCTTGTGACCTCCTTAAGTCATGCATTCCAGTTCCTGGAATAACAGCCTTCCACATGCATTAGTCACTTAAGCCTATCAAACTAAGACTAAAATCTTTAACTCTTGAGTTTCCCTATCAGTAGATTACATGATATGTAGGTGAACTAGGAGAGGAGTAATCATTTAACAATGGATGCAGTACCTGATGGGACTTTGGGTTTCCCACTTTGGTGAGGTGAATTCATTTATATTTGAATGAAAGATAGTTACAGAAGTTTGGTGTCCGCTGCTATTGCAATTTGAAAATGTAAGTATAAGAGCATGTGTATGGTGGTCAAGTAGCCAAAGAGAGTAGACTATTGTAAATATTGTCTGGCACCTGGTACCATTCCCACCCCCTCTGTCCACACTCTGCAGAATCAAAGGGGTTAGACCCTGGGGACTACTTCCCAGACTCCCTTCTCATCTGGGTTCTGCCAGTGAGATGCACTCACTTGTGTTTGGAAGACAGAAGGGAAGAGGGAGACATTGTCCCTCGGGACAATTGGTTGCAGATGATGTACAGGCTTTGGTAACTTGAGGTCCTACATTAACTGGTCAGACCCTGGAGCTGTGAGCAGTTGTGAAGGCAGCAGCAGTTCCCTGATCTTTGAGGGGACCTCAGCCGTGATGGCAAACCTGACAGCTCCTGGGGGCCTCCAACCACCCTTTTCTTCTCCGGCCTTTCCAGTGATTTTGCTAGGGCACAGCTGCCCAAATTAAATCCTCTCTACTTGAAATATCCAATGTAGTTTGTGTTCCTAACTGAACCCTGCCTAATGCATCCTGAATCCCATCTCCAGGAATAAACAATGAAGATTTTGTATGTATGGCCTTCTAAAAAATTTTATTCATGAATATTTTAAACAAATTGGATCATATAGCGCACACTGTTTTGTAATATGTGCCTTTTCACTTAACTGTATCTTATAAGTAGCTTTTAAAAATGCTCATCTGACTTGAGGAGATTATATAATTGGATGGGGAAAATGGAAAAACACATCAGTAGCTCATTTTGGATCTGGGTGGGGTGCGGGTGGAAGATGTCTAAGCAAATTAAACATGAGATATTTTTGTTTCCCAAGGAGATTTTTTTTTCTTTTTCCAAAAGCTACTCTCATAAAAGCATCAGCCTTTCACTGACAACTCTCATGAGTAGCCTGTATCTTCTCTTGTAGTTCCCATATGCTCATCAGCCTACTGCTGCCTGGCTTCTGACCCTAACAGTTTGCCGATACTCCTTTAGCTATGGACTGAACTGTGTCCTGAGCAAAATTCATATCTTAAAGCCTTAAGCCTTCATGTGATGGTATTTAGAAATTGGCCTTTGGGAGATCATTTATTTTAGATGAGATAATGAAGGTGGGGCTTGCATGATGGGATTAGTGAGCAAGTTTGTAAGAAGAGACACTACAGAACACAAATTCACCATCCCCTCTCTGCCCTCCACCTTTAACCCCACCCTCTCTGTCATGTGTGGGCACAATGAGAAGGCAGCCATCTGCAAGCAAGGAAGAGAGCCCTTACCAGAAACTGGCCATGATGACACCATAATCTTGGACTTCTACCCTCTAGAATCATAAGAAAATAAATTTCTGTTGTTTTAGCTAGCCAGTCTAGCTAAAACAGGCTGATAGTGTAAGCAGGTATTTTGTTACAGTAACCTGAGCTAAGATAACTTTTTTTGAAATACACCAGTGGGGACTTCTGGTCAAGATGGCAGTGTAAGCACAGACATGGCTCGCCTCTTCACACAACCACATCAAAATTACAACTGAAATATAGAACAACCATCACTTAGAACTGTGAGAAATAGAGTTGAATGGAAGTCTGACAACTACCGAATTAAACCACATCCATCCAGACTGGTAGAAGGGGTGAAGACATGGAATGGGCTGGTCCCATACCCGTGTGTGGTGTATAATAATTCAGGAGGGTTATCTCAGGAGCTAGGAATCCCAGCCCCACACCAGTCCCTCAGCCAAGGGATCCAGTGCCAGGAAGATAAGCCCCCATCACTTCCAGTTGCAAAAACCAGCAGGGACCGAGTCAGTAGAAGAAACTGCTGGAGCTCCCAGCAGTTCCTCTTAAAGAACCCACACACAGACTCACCTACTCAGATTCACTCCCTGGAGCTCCAGCACTTGAGTGGTAGCTTGAAAAGCACCAGTGGCATACTGGAAGAAACTAAAGTCACTGGCATCAAGGCAAGCCAAGGCCATTGTCGCATTCCTAAAGTCTCCCCCTACAAAGCCACAAAGCCTGAAACTGGTGCCATATCTGAGACTCCATCAACCTGGCTAAAACTGTTTGACCTGCCTTTGGAGATCTCCAGAGACTCTGCCCCACCCAACTTACGGACCCACCCAAGCTGCTTTTCCCTGTGAATGGCTGGTCTTGACTCATGATGTACAACTTCTTAAATCTTCTCAAATGAGCAACACCTGGCCTAAGTGAGCCCCAAGCCTGGCACTAGCAGCAGCCAACCTAGATGCATAGCTTGGCTTCACCTGGGAATCTCCAGGCCCAACACCAGAGGCAGCCATCTCATGTTGTTTTATAGCTCAGGCAGGGTGGCCCTGGGCAAAACACAGATGGGGGCCGACCTTGGCCTGCACCACCCTGGAAACCCCAGGGCCTGCACACCCATTGGACAACTACAGACCACTTTGGAGCACCACCACCCTTCCCCTGTGCAGCTGATCCTCCATAGAGGGCTGAGGTTGGCAGTAAGTGATCACAGCCGGTCCTTGCAGCTGACTGGCCTGGGTTAATCCTTCCCATTGATCTACCAAACAGCAACCAAGCCTCAACTACAAGAGGAAGGTGTACTCAGCCCACAGAAAGGGTGCACCTTGAGTACCCAGCTTGGGTGATAGGGGAGGCTGTGCTATAGGACCCTACAGGACACCTACTACTACATTAGACCACACTACCAAGACATATTCTTATGCACCTCCACATAATACATAGAAACAAACCGGGGGGCTGCAAAAACAAGGAGACAAAGAAACATGGCCTAAATGAAAGAATAGGTCAAAACTCCAGAAAAAGAGCTAAACAAAATGGAGATAAGCAATCTATCAGATGCAGAGTTCAAAACACTGGTTATAAAGGTGCTCAAGGAGCTTAGTGAGAACCTCAACAGCATAAAAAAGATCCAGTCAGAAATAAAGGATACACTAATTGAAATAAAAAAACAATTTACAGGGAAACAACAGTAGAATGGATGAAGCTGATTTGGAACATAAGGAAGCAAAAACTACCATTCAGAGCAAGAAGAAAAAAGTCCAAAAAAATGAGGATAGTGTCAGCAGCCTCTGGGACAACTTCAAGAGGCCCAACATTCACATCATAGGGGGCCAGAAGGAGAAGAGAAATTTGAAAATATAATGGAAAAAAAAAGTCCCTAATTTGGAGAAGGAAATAGACATGCAAGTCCAGGAAGCACAGAGTCCCAAACAAGATGGCTGCAAAGAGGCCCACTCCAAGGTGTATCATAATTAAATGCTAAAGTTTAAAGACGAAGAGAGAGTCTTAAAAGCAGCAAGAGGAAAGCAGTTAGTTTCCTATAGGGGAATGCCCATGAGACTGTCAGCTGACTCCTGAAAAGAAACTTTGCAAGCTAAAGAGCATTGGCAAGAAATACTCAAAGTCATGGAAAGCAGGGACCTACAGGAAAGATTGCTCTACCCAGCAAAGATATCATTTAAAATCAAAGGGCAAATAAAGAGCTTTCCAGATAAGAAAAAACTAAAGGAGTTCATCATCACCAAACCATTATTATGTGAAATGTTAAAGGGACTTATTTAAGAAAAAGATCAAAACTATAAACAGTAAAATGGCAAAAATACATATCTATCAATAATTAAATCTAAAAAACAAACTAAGCAGACAAGGAGAACAGAGTTGGAATCCTGGAAAAGGAGAGCATTTTGATGATTGTCAGATGGGAGGTCAATGGGTAGAATGGGTGAAGAGGTGCGGGGATTAAGAAGTACAAATAGGTGGTGACAGAATAGCCATGGGGATGTAAAGTGCATTATGGGAAAGAGAACAGCCCAAGAACTAATATGCATGACCTATGGACATGAACAATGTAGGGGGATTGCCTGAGGGAGTGGGGGGGAGCTAGGAGGGGGACAAAGGGAGAAAATCAGGACATTTGTAATAGCAAAATCAATAAATTATAATAAAAATTTTTAAAGAAAATACCAGTGATTTCTTAACTGGAAAACCCTGTGACTTTGCTTGTTACCAGTCCTTTCCTGCAGCATTTGACCCTAAATCCTCCTTCCTGGTGTGCTCTTCTGGAACCTCTAGGACCCGGTAGATCCTGGATCTTCTCATCTATCCTTGATGTCTATTGTCAGCCTTGGTTCTTGCCCTGGGCTCTGTCCCCCACACCTTTCTCCTAGAATGACCACAGGCCAGAAAGCACCAACCCATGGTATCTGTGTCACCTTGGCACTGGCACTTAGAATTCTGCTTCCTTGTCTGCAAAGTGTTCCTCATTTAGTGACTGAGATATTTTCCAAAGTCTCTGTCTACTCTAATGTAATTCGATCTCTGATATCTCAGGCCTGGACCATGAACCTGGCCTTTCTTCTGGTCTTTCAGCCCACCTTTTGACCTGTGTAGTGTGTCTGTCTAGTTTCACGTTGCTGCATCTCAAACAATATAGCCAAAGCCTCTTTATCTTCCAGCAAAACATGTTGTTTTGATTAATTTCTGGCCTGAAAGGTAAAAGATACTGAAATAAAAATAGGCCCAGAAAAATAAAATAGATTTCTCTCTCCCCATCTCCCTATGCAGTATACATATTTAGAAGTTCTTGAATATTGATCCTATATCAGATCTTGTTAAAACTGGTACTCATGGATGGCAAGGATAGCTAGGCTTTCAAAATTTCATTTGGCAGTTATTCACCAAAATGTTCATAGATGAGGCTGAGTTTCCTCTGTGCTGTATAAAAATATTTAAAGAGGTAGAATTGAAGAATCAGAACTTTATTCATCACTGATTCCCTGCTATAGATCCTCTAAGATGGGATGTATTCAGCCCTTCAAAGGGCTAATGTAATTTCAACTCCTTGATAGTAGTTACATTTATACAGACCTAAAATTATCTTGGTCCTTTGAAGACAACTGCGAGGCTGATGTGGCCCCCAGTGAAAATGAGTGTAACACCCCTGCTCTAAGAGAACTGAACAGAATGTATTTCCTCCTTATGTCTAAAAAATCTTCATTCTTTAAAAGAATAAGGGTCACTTCAGGGCAGGTCTGCCTTTAATTGTTAGAAAAATGGCATGTGGTTCAGAAAGACCACCAGGGGTTAGCTGGACACAGTTGACTGACAGTTGCTGAGACAGGCAGATGTCCGTCTGGGTCTTGTTCACATGTCCCTCCAATCCAGTGACAAGGCACGAATGCATACCTCCGCATTAACTAGCATACTTCAACATTAACTAGATCTGGGGTTTGGGGTTTGCTAGTGAAATAACGTTTTTGTCAAATGCAGCTGATTCCACAGTGCTCCAGCTTAAGGTCTGCAAAGCATGGTAAGAATTATACTTTCATTAGCTTTTGCATTTATGATTAAATCGGTGCTCCCCAGCCTAATAAAAAAAAAGAGGGAGAATCTCTAAAAACAACTGCAGTCCTGTCCGGGTTGCTCAGTTGGTTGAAGGGTCTTCCCACACACCAGAAAAGTTGTGGGTTCAATTCATGGTCAGGACTCATGCGGGAGGTGCTGATGGATGTTTCTCTCTCACATTGTTTCTCTCTCTTGCTCTCTCTCCCCTCCTTCCTCTCTCCCTAAAATCCAGCATTGTCTCCTATATTGAAGTGTTGTTTGTTTGCACTAAATTTAGGAATTGGGCTGTGATACGTACTAGATGCTTAATCTCGGGTAAGTTGCTTAGCCATTGAAGCTTCAGTTGTGTTATTTGTGAAATAAAGGTGTTGGTTCTGGCTTAGATGGTCTCTGAGATCCCTCCAGTCTGTCACCCTGTGACTTGTCTGCACCTGCCAGTTACCTGTGTGTGTGTGTGTGTGTGTGTGTGTGTGCACTCTGATGCCCGCCTCCTCAGGAGTGATTTTGTTTTGTTTTGTTTAAGCTCGTAGCGAGCACTAATTATTGCAATGCTAAAGACCAACTGGATGCACTTCACAAATGCTTTTAAGTGAATGAAATAATGTACACTTAGAATCCTGTGAGATGATCCTTTCTATTCCAAGAGCAACACTGAGAACTTTATAATTTCATAGTTATGAAACTACCATAATAGCGTATAATTATCAACATTTATCTGCTTATCAGCTGCTGATTTTTGAGGTACATGTGATTGTTTCTTGGACTTTTTCATGTTTTCTTCCTTTTCATCACCACACTAACAGTTGGTGGTCTTTGGGAGGCATTTTTCCCTCAAAGAAGTAAGCTATCCCTCACCAACAGTTAATGCATACACAGCAGAGATAAACCAATGATAAAGTCACTTTGAGATGCTGATGCTGTGTCACTGATTAGACATCATTACCAACTTGGTGACTCACCACTGCACAAGACAGTCCCAAAAACCCACCACAGGTTTTTGCCTTTCTAAAACTGCCACGGGCTGGCGGAGTGGTTTTGACTTTTTTGACTTCTTGTCCATTGCTCTTGATGGACCAGCTGTCCTGAATAGTGCAGTAGGGAGAGAAAAACCCCAGCCTCAGTCCCTGCGTATGCTGCAATCCCAAATGGACTGTGATTTTACCAGCGGTCCTGAGAAAATTTGTCACTTCCCAGTCGCAGGGCCGAGCCTCCTTTTGGGAGTGATTCTGATGGTGATGTTTAGGAGAGCGGGATATGCAACTCGTGGTCTTTTTTTCCCTACAGCCTGGGAGAAACAACAGGATTGCAGAAACTTTCTAATATGTAGGCTTTGTTTAACCTTTCTATACCTCATTCTTTGTGACCCAGAACCACGGATCTTCTCACAAGGCTACTTTTCTGTGCTATAGTATTGGGTTGGCCAAAAAGTTCATTTGTTGTTGGGTTTTTTTGTTTTTTGTTTTTTCATAAAATGGCTCTAGTAGTGCTTTGTTATCTTGAACTTCATTTGAAATAATTTTGTTAAATTGTATTGTGATAGCTGTTATGTCGGTGTGCATTTAAAAACTTTATCAAAAATAGGGGACTTCCACCAAGATGGAGGCGTAGGTGGAAGCACTGCACCTTCTCACACAACCAAGTTTAAAAACAACAAAGTTTTAGCAACAAAAACGCAGCCAAACCACAGAAAATTGAACTACACGGAAGTCTGACAACAACAAACACTTCAGCCAAACCGGTAAGAGGGGCAGAGCCAGCAGCAAAGCAGGGTCAGGCAGGAAAGATCCACTGGACCAACCTGGGAGTGCAACCCAGGTGCACCAGCAGCCGTGGGCAGATCCCAAGTGTGGAGAAATGGGCAGACCCACTGAGGGTGGACCATGGTCACACATTCGCATGCAGATAAACCGGTGAAGGAGCTAGCAGTGGTGAGACGGACCTCACGGGCCCCAGCAGCAGAGCTGCCATTGTCCCTCCCTGACCCCGCCCCCCACATACAGCATCACAAAACAGCGACCTGGGTGGCTCTGCCCTGGTGAACAACTAAGGCTCTGCTCCTCATACGTAACAGGCACGAACAGATCAAACATGGCTCAAGAAGAATTCAGAGCCCCAGAGCCGATAAATCTAAGCGACCAAGAAATAGCCAAACTTTCAGATGCACAGTTCAAAACACTGGTGATCAGGATGCTCATAGAACTGGTTGATTTCAGTCACAAATTAGAGGAACTTATGGAAGCTAAACTAATTGAAATGAAGGGAAATACACAGGAAACCAATAGTAATGGAAAGGAAACTGGGACTCAAATCAAAGGAGTGGATCAGAAAGAGGGAAAAAAATGACCAAACAGAAAAGGATGAAGAAACAAGAATTCAAAAAAATGAGGAGAGGCTTAGGAACCTCCAGGACATCTTTAAACACTCCAACATCCAAATTATAGGGGTACCAGAAGGGGAAGAGGAACAGCCACAAGTGGAAAACTTATTTGAACAAATAATAAAGGAGAACTTCCCCAATCTGGCAAAGGAAATAGACTTCCAGGAATTCCAGGAAGCTCAGAGAGTCCCAAAGAAGTTGGACCCAAGAAGGAATACACCAAGCACATCATCATTATATTAACCAAGATTAGAATGAAGGAGAGAATCCTAGAAGCAGCAAGAGATAAGGGGACAGTCACCTACAAAGGAGTTCCCATCAGACTCAGACTGTCAGTGGATTTCTCAAAGGAGACCTTACAGGCAAGAAGGGGCTGGAAAGAAGTATTCCAAGTCATGAAATCCAAACACCTACAACCAAGATTGCTCTATCCAGCAAAACTTTCATTTAGAATGGAAGGACAGATAAAGTGCTTCTCAGATAAGATCAAATTCAAGGAGTTCATCATCACCAAGCCCTTATTATATGAAATGTTAAAGGGACTTATCTAAGAAAAAGAAGATAAAAAAGATGAACTGTGAAAGGACAGCAAACTCACAGTTATTAAGAACCACACCTAAAACAAAAGCAAACTAAGAGGACAGCTAGATCAGGAGCAGAACCATAGAAATGAAGATCACATGGAGGGTTAGCAACAGGGGAGTTGGAGGAGGAGAAGGGGGGAGAAGGTACAGAGAATAAGTAGCATAGACGGTAGGTAGAAAATAGATAGGGGGGAGGGCAAGAATAGTATGGGAAATATAGAATCTAAAGAACTCGAGACACGTGGTCATAAACTAAAGGGTGGGAATGGTGGAGGAGGGGGTGTGCAGAATGGAGGGGAATGAAGGGGAGAATAGAACAACTGTAATGGCACAATTAATAAAATATATTAAAAACAAAAACAAAAAACAGTGTATAGCCCTGGCTGGTATGGCTCAGTGGACTGAGCACTGGCCTGCAAACCATGTAGCCTTTTTAATACTGACGGTGGGAGAAAATACACAAATTTTTAGCACATTAGCTTTATTATTGCAAGAAAGGTAAAAACACAACAGAAAGGCAAAAAAAGATGTGTGCAGCATATGGAAAAGGTTCTGTGACTGATCAAATCTGTCAAAAGTGCTCTGTGAAGTTTGATGCTGGAGATTTCTCGCTGGATGATGCTCCACAGTCAGGCAAACCAGTTGAAGTTGATATAATCAAATCAAGACATTAAATCAACATTACTGTGGGAGATAGCTGACATACTCAGAATATCCAAATCAATACTTATTGGTGAAAATGAAAAATGTGTCTTTTATTTTATGGAAAAGAAACTAAACAAACTTTTCGGCCAGCTCAGTACTCATTATGATTACCATAAGGAGAAACCTTCACCAAAAATGTGTGTGCCCAGCCCCTCCACATGAGGTCAAGAACACAGACTTTCTGCACTTCTCTCCTGCTTGTTTTATCTGTTTCCATGCATGATCTTGGCAACATTTCCTCCTCTCTGTGAATTCCTAGACCACATCCATTTTATCTTTATCTCTACCATGTAATTATAATTATTTGCCTCCTTCACTACAATAAATTCTTCTTTTGATCAAAATTGCCCACTGCACAAGTGCTGAGTGCCCCGCCAGCCTCATGTTTCCACTGCACCCCATTTGGGTTTCAGCTGCACTGAGACACTTACTCCTCCCCCAGCCTCCACATGTTCACCTTCTCGGGCTCCACTGAGCCTTTACATGCACCCTTCCACCTACATGGCCCATCTAAAATCTACTTGTCTTGAGATGTGTCTTGAGTGCTGCTCCATCCAGGAAGTCTTCCCTGGTCACTGCCCCACTTCTGCAGTCCCACATGCTCCTCCTGTATCCGTGACAGCATCCTTCGCAGGTTAAACTCAGTTGTGAACATATTTGATTCCTAGAAGACAGCACCCATCTGGTCTTTGCTTTCCCCTCTTTGTTTTGGTGCTCAGAGGTGTCGAATGAGGATTCCTCATTTTCATTTCATGGCACTGAAAGCCTTCAGGCTCAGGTGTGTGTGGTATAGTTCTCCAACTGTGCTCCAGCCTCAGTAAGGAATGCGCCCTGTGACCAGCACTTCCTTCTCGCACCCCTTCCCTGGGCACTCCTTTATAAAGTTCATCCTAAGTATCTCTACAAGTAACTCCTTACAAAGCAGAAGTTTTGGCAGGCACAGTATTTTTGGAACCTGCCAAGCCAGGAGGATTTAAGGCAGCTTTTAAAGACTTTGCAAATGCCATTTATACCATAGATATAGCAGCAGAATCTTTCTGGCTTTCTTAGCTGCAAAATAGTCTCAGCCAAGCTGACACTGATTGCGTTGGCCTGCAGCAGAGGTAATTGATTCATTATACACAAAATTTTCTGTTAATGGAAATCAGAACTTTAAGTGCTGATTGAAAGGAGAGCTGATATATCAGGACACAATTACCCTCTAGACCAAATACAATGACACTCTTAAGAGTGCTTTTTAATTGTTTTATCTCCTAAACCTAATTATTGTTAGCCTTGCAGGTGTCTAATAATTAACTTAGTCTTAGAACATTAAACCATGTCCTTTTGTCTTCACCCCTCCCATTCTATTTCATATTTTGCATGTCTGGGTTGGGGTTTTATATCTGCTTCAAATCCACCCACATGTGGGTGGCTTTTATTAAAAATACCTTATAAAGCAGGGATTCAGCTGAATCCCTTCTCTGGGAGAAGGATGATTTCTTGAGAGAACCAAGAAGTCTGAAGAGATCTTCACATTTCTGTAGTTTATAGATGTGCCTCGAGAGCTTATAATGACAACTGCCTCTCCTCCAAGTTCAAGATCACCACTCACCATGTTGGCTGACCCAAAAGCCGAGACTGCAGACTGGCTGCACTCACACAGAGTCAAAAACTAAAGGGAACGCCAGGCCGAGAGGATTTCCTCTCGTCCCAGCTTTCTTCACAGACACCCTCCCCTGGGGCTGCACCGACACCCGTGGGCTTTCCAGCCTCGTAATTAAACCCATTGACAGTTTTCCCTTCTAGCTCACTTGTAAAATAAATGCTTCCATTCGGGTTCATTTTGCTCTTTCCATGTCCGTGTCCAGTGTGTGTGCAGTGATGATAATGGTGGTGGGGGAAGGAAGTATGGTGTGCCTGGAAATACATGCTACAATTTTAAGTTTCCTTAGCTTGCTCATAATTAATTCAGACACCAAGGATTGAGGGATCCATGAAGGCCTGGGAAGGGATGGGTGTTCTTGTGCTAATGAAACATAGCTGCATTTTAACATCCCGTTAGTAAATGCAAATCAAATGGAAAGGGGTTCACCATGGAGTGGTATTCTCTCTCTCACTGTTTTCCTTTTTCTCCCCACTCCATCCTCTTTTTCTGTTCTCTAACTCTACCCACTTTGGGGGAAATTAAGTGTGGTATTTGTCAGACACGTGATCTGTATACCTCTCAAAGCATCCGTTTTGTTCTGCACAGATGAGGTGCTGGCTCTCTGGTAGCTCTGGCCCAGGACCCCCTTATGTGCTCCTCCAAGAAAAGGCCTGCTGTGGGGACCCTCCGGGCGACAGGACATGCCGTTTCTGTTCACCAGGCTTCATTATTTTGCTCACTGTGGCATCAGTGCTAGTAGTCTTAGTTCTCCCTTCACCTGGGAATTTGAGGGGATGACGAAATCTAATTTCTTCAGGAAATCTTTGAAGGGGAAAAGTTCTCTCGATTGATTGATTGATCTATCAACCGATAGATGAATTTCCCTTACGTATATGTGCATGGATGTGGACGCAGATACAAACTTGAGCTATACACACTAACCATAGATGTAACCATCTATTTGGCCTAAAGGAACCCTGGTAAGTGGTCTGGAGGTATGGGGAGGTCTATCTGTTCTCTCTGTGAATGTCTTTTACTTTGTCCTTAAATGACATATTCTCTAGGAGTTTGTCTTACATCTCTGTAAGTGGTGACCGACTCTTTTTTCTCAGGGAAGAAGATGAGTACTCAGAGCTTCGATCAGAACTCAGCCAGAGCCAGCAAGAGGTCAACGAGGACTCTCGAAGCGTGGACCAGGACCAGACCTCTGTCTCCATCCCTGAAAACCAGTCCACCATGGTCACTGCTGACATGGGTGAGTCTGCCTGCCATCACCACAGAGTCTGGTTTCCACAACAGGAATTTATAGAAGCATGAGGCAGCCAGAATTAAAATTTAATTAATCACGGAGTTTAGTGAGTAGATGAAGGCACGCCCATTTCAGTCCCTTACATACCACTTTGTTGGTCAAAATGTAACTAAAGAGTTGAATTAGCTTTCTGTCCCAATGTTTGTGAGTCAAACTTGTGTCACCTCTATTTGAAAAATCTGCAAGTAGGGAAGGGCTTATAAAGGATATTGGAATGCTCCAAGTCACAGTAAAATCTGCATCGCGGTGCCAGGAATGGGAAGGCTAGAATGGGTGGTGACACAGTGCAGCTGAACCAACAGCAACTGCTGGGTAAAGGGGAATCCACAGTGGCTCTAATATGTTGATCCTGAGTGACTAAGAGAATGATCATATTCCCTAGAAGGAATATTGGTTCAGAATTGAATTGGGAAATAGACGTATTATGTTTGAAGTTGGAGAGAAACCTCCATGTGGAAATAAATATTTGGTACAGTGTTCATATGATGTGTTTTTAAACTGCAGGTGATGACCCATTAGTGGGCCTTGAAATTAAATGAAAAATAAAATATTTTAAAAATGAAATCAAATAGGAAAAAATAGAATGACAGTATTGTTTCCTGAAAATTATGTTATGTGTGTATATGGAATAAGATGCCCAATGAAATGTTCCAAATGTGGGTTGCAGTCAGAATGTTGCAAAACCACTGGTCTGCTTGGAGATGCCTGATTGGCTCTCTAGAGAGATTGAGGTTGAGGATGAAGGCTTTGAAGTTGTAAAGTAAGATCCCTGTGATCCAAAAGGTGTGGCAACAAAGGAGGGAAGAGACCCATATCTTAGGAAATGTTCACATTTGGGGAGAGATGGATGAAGTACTGGAAGAAGGAAGAGTAAGATCACGCAAGATCTTGTAGACTGTGTGAGAGTTTGATCTTTATTCAAAGATCCATAAGAATCAACTAAAGATTTTAATAGTGGGCGGGGGAGGAAAAGACAACCAGATTACATTTTGAGTCAATCACTCTGAAGTGGGGAGAAAGAATCAGTGAATCAAGAGTGAATGGGGGAGGCCAACTAGGAAACCACTGAGAAAGTGCATGTGGGCAGAATGGTGGCTGGGCTGTAGGGTGGTGGCCACTGAGAGGTAGGAAAGCAGGTGGGTGGAGAAAAGGCATAAAACGGCAAGATGTGGCCGAAGGATCAGAAACAAGGAGGAGGTGTGTGTATGGACATGTCCCATATGTACGTGTCTGGACTGCACAGTGGGTGCACAGGGGTGGGGCCAGTCACTGATACGGGGGGATAGGAAAAAGGACCAGTTGGTTTGTTTTGCTTTCAGTTTTGTTTTGTTTTGTTTTGTTTGTGGGGAGGGTGGGGTGGAGATCATATATTTTGTTTGGACATAAGTTTGAGGCATCTGGAGATTTCTGGGTGGAGATGCTTGGGAAGGCAGTAGGTGTGTATAAGAAGCTAAGAGGAGAGGTGCAGGCTGAAGAAAAGCAGCTAGGAGACAACAGGTTGTTTTATATGGTTTTCAGCAATAATTCCATGCATCGAGGACACTAAGCCTTGGGGGTCACCAGCTGATAAAGAGACTCAGCAGGAGCTCATTGGCAGGGGCGGGCACCTCATGGTTTTGGTCTGGGTTTAGATGCACCTCCTCTGAGAGCAGCTCCTGAGCAGTACTGTGCAAGCCCCTGTGCTGACTGTGCCACCACCCCATTGGATCTTCGTATGTCACACTGAAATTTTAAATGGCGTATTTCTATTTTGTTGCTTAACCAGCTCTTCCCAGTACATTCAACTTGGCAGAAGTGTGCTTGTTTTATCTACTCGTGTATCTCCAGAGCCCCACTACAGGGCCTGACTTGTCATATGTGTTCAGAAATACTACTCTGGATGAAAGAGTGAGGCAATCAGCCAACACATTGAGCAGTCGATCAGGCAGAGCTGTATGAGGGCAACGAGGGCAGTGGAGTCCAGAAGCTGGTGGGCAGAAAAGGCTCTAATAAGGAAGAAGGGTCAGTGGGCTGGACTTCTGCTAAAGCTGAATGAGACGGATTTGGCTCCATCACAGTCATTGAGCGCTGACACCAAATGAGCTAGACAGAAATGCTTGAAGAGTGGGGACACCTTCCCAGTCTTGGGGTCTTGGCTTCAAGCAAAACTGCCTCTCTCAAACCTGAACCCAGACCCCAGCCCCACCATGGACCCAAGTCATACATGCTAAGTCACACCAGCCTCATAATCTAACCCTGTGGCCCCAAGCTTCTGCACTGTACTTCCAGCCTTAGGCAGACAGATAAGTGCAAGCAGCCAAAAGGTTGCCAGTTACTAGAGACATTCCTGCGCTGATCCCTCCATTCATGTCTCTGAAACTATGTTCTATGAAATTGAATAAGTGACCTGTGCTCCAACAAAGTTTCTTAATCAAATAAGGTTGGGAAATGGAGGCATAAAGCCACTTAAATGGGCCAAGGGCTTTTACCAAGGGACTTCACAGGGCTCCTGACATGGTAGAGCATCTGTAGTTCAGGCTCCTCATTTCTTTCCATCTCTTTCTTCATTAAAAAAAATATGCTCATTACAGCAGGTGGTAGCATTTTTCCTGAAGAAACTGAGCTTCTGGAGGGAAGGAACTCTGTCTGCCCAGTGCCCGTATATATCCTCTGCACACAACAGGGGCCTTCATTCATTTTTTCAGAAACTCACGCAGAGCCGTGTCGGGGACTGGGGATACAAGAGAGAACCTGCCATCAGATGGCTGTATGCCCCTGCTCCTATCCCTCCCACCTAGAGGGACATCCCAACTTCTTCCCATCGCCTACAGGGCCCCCAGAACCTGGGCATTCCCCACCTCAAACCTCAGACCGCATCCTCATCCTCCCCAGCTATCTAGACCTATCTTTTATTCCGATTCTGCCTTCACTGGCCTGCTCACTGACCCTCAAACCTGACCGACTCCCTTGCCTCAGGGCCTCTGCAGTCGCTGCTGCCCTGCCCATCTGCCCCTCCCTACAGTCCGCCTTGGCTTTCTGCCACAGCCAGTCTTCTCTCATCGGAGGCCTCCCTGAGGCCTCTGGGTGGAGGGCCGCACTCACTCTCTCACACTCGCAGGCATGCTCTTCCCGTCACAGCTTTCTTTGTCTTCGTAGCGCTTAGCACTACCTGATGATGTCATGGCTTGCATTTATAATTATTTGCCCCGTATTACCAGTCTTTATCAGGCTCTCCCGCTACCTTGAGGCTCCACGTGGACAGCTCTCCTGCTTACCAACATAACAGTCCCGCACATAGTAGGCACTGAAATGTGTGAGTAGCAGTAAATGCCATTTTGGAGCTCATGATTCTTTGGGGTAATGTAGACAAGGAGACAGGGAGTGACCAACAGTGGGTGACTAGTGACACCCTCGGATGGGAGCATTGGAGAATAAGTCGCATTTAAGGTACATTTAAACTGAGGGACAAGTGGGGACAAGGCAGGCGAAGAGCAGGAGGCAGGAGGAGAGTGCTGTGGGCACAGGGCCCAGCCGGCCAGGTCCCCGGGGAGGGAAGGCCCTGGGAACAGTAGAGGAGGCTCGTTCAGGCTGCAGCAGAGTGCATTCCCTGCGTGCGTGCATCGGAACTGGACGTCTGGCTCCTCTGAGTCCTCTGCCATTTTCCAATTAAACTGCTTCAATCAGGAAAAAAGCTTCCATATATAAACACCATTATAGGAAATCATTAAAAAGCAGCCATTTCATTACGGTTGCTATATCTGCAAACGTGCATTCGCAACCCAGGGGTTTCCTTGAGCTGGATTTTATGTGCAAAATTTGCTGCCATCTGTTTGCTGATCTCCATTTAAGATAACAGGAGTAAGTCCAGCCTCTTCCTGACATTAAAAACGTACTTTTGTCTTTGAACTGTGCGCCATCAGAGCCAAGGGTGTCCCTTCAGTAAGCGGGCTCCTGGGCACTGCTGTCAGGGCCTGGAGGAGGAAGCTGGCGATTTAGAAAGTGTTTTGACACCTGAGTGGTCAGAGAAAGGACAGAGGTCCCAGTAAGGTCTCATTGCATCTTAAAGTAAATCGTGTTACCTCTCTTCAAACCTAGTCACACAATTGTTTGCAAAATAAAGGTAATTAAATGGACAAAGGCAAAGGTGGAAACTGTGCCTTGGAATCTTTACTTTCTCAGTTTGGCCAAGAGCTCTAGTTAAAAGAGAGGTTGGAAATAATAGGTAGCATGCTTTGCTTACTTATTTTGTGTCAAGCATGTACGTGCATCCTCATGTTTAATCCCCAGATTCGAAGGAGGCCTTGTAAAACTCCTCATTTATAAAGTTGGGATAACAGAGTTCAGAGGGGGTAAGTCACTTGTCCGAGCCATACAGGTACGCAGTCATTCGTGTTGTCGCCGCTGTGTTTCTGTAGGTGGCTTTGCTCTGATACGCCTCTGCTTGAACCATGAACCACGCCAGTGGCTGGCATGCTTCACTCGCTGCAGTCCTTTGAGGGTCTCTCATGCTGACAGGGGAGTTTAGGGAGCAGCTGTGTGATCACAGCACCTGGCTAATAGCAGTGTGTTTGCTGTTAATCGAGATTTTGCAGATCTCAATCTTGGAAACAACACTCTTAGACTGAATGATTCTGGGTGCCATAATGGAGCAGAGAGCACAGATGTGCACACACAGGCTCCTTGCATCATGCGTGTTTGCACGTGTGCAGTGTCCTCACTAGCAGGCTGTTTCCCCTACTCTGTTAACAGAACAGCAAAGCTTGTCAGAAGCAGCTGTTTGTAAAACAAACAAAATCCCTGATCCGATGGATCTTTGCACAGCCTGTGATGTGTTCTCCAGTCTTTTGAGGTGTCTTCCGGTTTTAGGGTAGAAATTCATATTTTTCTAGAAGTTAGCAGTGCTGAACCATTTATACCCTTAGGGCTAAAAGGAAGCGTATGATGCCTTCCTTGCTGTTGCGATCATTTCGATGGAGATTTCCTCCTTATGAGTTGTTTTTGGAGGACAACCAAGGAAGAATTTACACATGAAACCTGGTTCTTTGGCGCTGCTGTGACTACGAAATATGTTTAACGTTAAAGCCAGATTTTTCCTGGCTTAATGGCCGATGAGCCTTAATGGCTTCAGGAAAAATGTTCCAAAGTGTCAAGCAGCCACTCCCAGTGGGGACAAGGGGGGTTGGGACTGGAAAACACAGCCCTGCCTCATCCAAAAAACGATTTCTGCAGACTCGGAGATAGTGTTTACAAAGGCAAGGCAGCCTGTCTAGAGAAAACTCCCTTTTCATTAGGAATGAGGTAGCAAGATGGTCATTCATCCCCCAGCAAAGAATTTTTCAGTGAGATTCCGGTTGTTTGTAATCCGATTCCGAAACTTTGAGGACCCAGTCCACAGCTTGCGAAGGTCAGACTGGACTGAAAATGACACTCTGGCTCATTGACGTAGCAGGCCCAGCTCACTGGTGCCTGTTCTCTCTTTTCCGTACTTGAGTCAGGCGACTGAATTTCTCCCAAGGGGCTCGCAGTGTTGGGAAGGAAATCTTAGAAGTTTCAAACTTCGACTCACTGGAGGGCTCTCTGAGCAACCCTGCTCTTCTCCCAGGGAGCTGGTCCAGGCCCTGGGAGCCCTGTCTGCGAAGGAGACAGGGCCGAGGGATGGAAGAGTCCACATGAAATCTCTCCAGGACTGTCCCTGGAGCGAAACCAGACTTGGAGCAGGAAAGGTCATTGTTCCACTGCACTTTCAGTTACTTTGGAATATTTCCCTCAAATTCAGTTCGGTACTTTTCAGTCCCGCAGAGACTTGGGCTGTAAGATAGGAATGGAAAGGCATGGGTCTCCACCACATTTGTTCAGAAGGAGTTCCCATAACCATTGGCATTCAAGAACTCCTTTTCTAAGCTATAACAAGCAGGCTTTATTTTCTTTCTTTCTTTCTTTTTTTTTTTTTAAGATTTTATTTATTTATCTTCAGAGGGGAGGGGAAGGAGAGAGGGAGAGAAATATCAATGTATGGTTGCCTCTCATGCGTCCCCCCCCGCAGGGAACTGGCCTGCAACCCAGGCATGTGCCCTGACTAGGAATTGAACTGCGATCATCTGGTTTGCAGGCCCGCGCTCAATCCACTGAGCTACACCAGCCAGGGCGATTTTCTAAACAGACTGTGTCTTCTCAGGTTAGTGACCTTTGAGGAGAATGGACAGAGGTGAGGCCCAAGACTGGGCAGGGCAGATGACAGAGGGACCTTGGGGGCAGTGAGGGGGGGGAGCGCACCCTTTAGACGTGCCTGTTTCTTCAGGACGGCTTCTCAGACTTATAGGCGCAGAATCATCTCCAAGGCCTTCCCTGGGTTACCAGATTGTACCCCTTCCGTTCCTACGAAGGTTCCCTCATATCTCCTACAACACTGGGTATTCTCTTATTCTTAAAGCTGTGCCAATTCAGGTGACTAAGAGTCAAATAAGTGAAATGATTGTATGTGAACTTGAACTTTTCTTACATATGTGTTGTTGGAACCTTGCTTTCTAGAAGCAAGTGCCAGAATGTTTATACCACAGAGGCCCCTGGAGGGGGTGGGTGGTGGCTGGGAATTCTGTGGTAGTGCTGGGGCGGCTAGAGAGAGGGGTTCTGAGGGGGTGTCAGGCAGCTGGGGTTCAGCCGCTGGAGGAAGGTTTTGTGGCTGTCAGGTTATCTTTCTTATGCTTTCCCGGTGTCTAAGACCAAGTTTACTGTTGTAGAGAAACAAACTGTGCCAAAACTGCAAATTGACAACAGCAAAAATGAAAACAAATCTCAATCTGATAAGACTTGGCTGAAATAGAAGTCTTGGAAATGCAACCTCGTTTTCTTTGGGAAAGAAACACAGCATAGGCTCTTCTCGGTGAGGCTGGGGCCTGGCAGGGTGGCAGCTGGAGGCTCGCTCTTCTGGGCGGGATCCCCCTGATCTGTGCCTGTGTCCCCGGGGATGGTCTGGGTGTGGCAGTGACTCTTTCAGGAGAGTGTTTCCGTCTTTGGAGCTGCACAGAGAATCTGAGCATCGCAGCCATCCCTGAGTTAAATGTAGGCGTGAGCATGTGCACGCTATGTTAGAGTTTCTCGCCTTGAGTGATGAAGTACTTGTTTCCCTCCTCAACTTCTTAATTTGAAAAACTTCAAACTTACATAAAAGATCGAACAACCCCCCTCTAAACCCTTTGTCTGAATTCACCGGTGGTTAACATTTTGCCACATGTGATTTTGCACACACTCAGAAAATTTTTTTCTGGGCCATTTGAAAGTCAAGTCACACAGTTCACTAATGGAAATGCACAATGTTTTCACAGCAACATAATAATATGTGGCAATATTCATACTCTTTTGACCCATTTATTTCATTTCTAGGAATTTCAGGGAGAATATCTATGACATGCCCCCAAAAATGATGGTTTCCAAAGAGTGAAATTTTGGTAGTCATAAAAACTATAATTTAAGAAATGTTTGTGAAAAAACACAATAAAGGTATCATGGAAAGTGTGGTCCATGTATTCGTAGAAAAAGATATAGATAAACAGTTAAAATGCTAAAAGCAGTAAAATGAGGTTGGATGATTATGGATCATTTTTATTTGTTTCTTTGAACTTTTCTGTTTAGCACCTTTATTTGGAATGAACGTTTATTTTCTTGAATAAGAGCCCTTTAATAATGTTCTTAGAAAAAATTCTTTCCTCTTGATCCCATGTCCCCCTCCACCTGCCCCCCATTCAGCTCCATTTCTCACCTCCCCTGGGGCTCAGGGCCTGACCTGAATTTTCCACTCTGCTACCTGTAGCCTCACCCCACTTCTGTTTAGAATCCCTACCTGTTTATGTCTGCCTCTGTCTTCATTTTTCCAGGTTTATCAAGATGATTGACATACAACACTAAGCTGAAGGTGTACTTAATGACTTGACATGCATATATTGTAAGTGACTACCCACAATAAATTTAGTTAACATGTATCGCCTCAGGGAGAAAAAAAGTGACAGACATGGTGATGCCCCACCCCGAGTGTATCAGCACGAGCCTCTTGAGAACAGGGACCTTCTCTTTTGTAACCACAGTACCTTTATCACACCCGAGCACTTTAACTTAGAACATTATGGGACGTCCACTTCAGATCGCCCCACCGTTCCCACACTGTCTTTTGTTGCTCTTGTTTAATCTAGGATCCAGTGGAGCTCACACATTCTGTTCAGTTACTGTGTGTCTTCACTCCCCTTCATTCCCACCTTGCGTAGTAACATTGACATTTTCAAGGAAGCCAGGTCAGTAGTTTTACAGAAAGTCCCCTAATCTGGATGGTCTGATTGTTTCTTTACTGTTAGATTTGAGGTTAACATTTTTCACAAGGATAAACATGGGCTACGACGATGTGTCCTCAGTACTGTGATGCAGCAGGAGGCCCATGTATCAGTCTGTTCGTTATTGGTGCCGTCGAGGTGTTTCTAAGCTGTGATGGCATTGTCATTACCCTTTGGTCTTCGGCAGACATAGGCACTGTGTTCCTCCCCCAGGGAAACCTCGGTGGGTACCCTCCTCCTTCCCTTTCAGGCCCTCTGGCCTTCTTGCACTCAGGCCTGCAAGTCGAGTATTCCGTGCTATCATTTTGTCATTTTCTATGTTGTTTTGTTCCGTTTTGCTCATGTTCATTGGAGTCAGGGTCTCGGTGTGCACAGAGTGGAAAGGACTGCTAAAGAGAGCGCGCCAGCCCTGCCCAGGTGGTTCAGCTGGTTGGAGCATCATCCATGCACCAGTAGGTTGTGAGCTTGTTCCCCAGTCAGAGCACATACCTAGGTTATGGGTTCAGTGCCTGGTTGAAGCGTGAATGGGAGGCGACCAATCAATGTTTCTCTCTCCACATTGAATTTTCTCTCCCCCTCTCCCTCCACTCCTCTTTCTCTCAAATCAATAAACATATCCTCAGGTGAGGATTTAAAAAAAAAAAGAAAGCACCAGCCCTCTCGGCTGTTGCCTTAGAGCCACAACAGGCTCTGAGTGGCGTCCTGCGGGTAGCACATCCGCCTCCAGCAGAACATCCGGCGGAAGCTGGAAGAGCGGAAGCTCCCGCCTCCACCTGAGCTGCTCGGCGAGGCTCCCCAGCAGGGCGTGGCGTGCCGCGTGGTGCGCCTTAGATTGGATGATACTCAGTGAGCAAGCTGACAAAAACTGGATACTTTTAAAAGCTGACTTACAGAAAGTCTTTCATTTCTTTTACACATTCAGCTCACGCGGCCTTGACTGAGCGCCGTGCCACACCCAGCGCTGGGAGCAAACATGTGGCCAGATGACGGTCACGGCTCCCCGGGGCTGGGCTTGGGACGGTCACCGCGTCAGCTAAGAAGTAGTTATGGGCAAGGTGATGCCTCAAGGAAAGAAGTAAATATGAGACTACAGGTAATCAGGGGAGGCGTCTCGGAAAAGGAGGTTTCAGGTCCAATCTTAAAAAAGAGCCATTCTGAAGAGAACTGGGGGCTTCCAAACTAGCCGATACGTGAGCACCAGCCGTGAAGTGAATGTCAAGCCCAGGAGTATGAATGTTATAAACCGTATTTTGGAGCAGATTTAGTCTTGTAAATATGCTCTGCACAGAATTGGGTAAAGCAGGGGAGGGTTTGGACACCTAGCCCATTTAGCTGTCTTTTTATTTGTGATAGGGGTTTCATAGTGGGTTCAAAAACAAACATTCTTTAAAAATGATTCAAGCCCTGGCTGATACGGTTCACTTGGTTGGAGCATCATCCCATGAACCAAGAGGTCGCAGGTTCAACTCTCAGTCCGGGCACATGCCCGGACTGCGGGTTTGGTCCCTGGTCAGGGCGTGTACGAAAGGCAACCAGCCAGTCAGTGTTGCTCTCTCACATCAGTGTTTCTCTGCCTCTCTCTTCCTCCCTTCCCCTCTCTCTAAAATCAATAAGCATGTCCTTGGGTGAAGATTAAAAAAGAAATTTTAAAATGACTCAAAATGAACCAATTCTGGTATGGTTATTTACTTTTAATTTTCTATTTATTGATTTTACAGAGAAAGGAAAGGGAAGAGAGAGGAAAAGAAAGAGAAACACTGATGTTTCACTTATTTGTTGTTGCTTCACTTATTTGTGCCTTCATCGGTTGATTCTTGTATGTGCCCTGATTGGGAGTCAAACCTACAACCTTGGCGTATTGGATGACACTGTAACCAACTTAGCTACCCTGCCAGGGCTGCTATGGTTTATTGTGTGTAACTGCAGGGGTAGCCCTAGTTGACTCTGAAAGGAAAAGAGGAAGACCAGCCCACCAGGGTGTGTTTAACTGAGCCAGAGGGCTTCTTTGGCTTAATTTTCATAGCCAAGTGCATGTCCAAAGTACATGGGTCTACTCTTAAACAGCAACAAGAACCCATGGCTCTAGGTTCTCACGAGAAGACTATAACCTGAGCGGTCTTGTCTCCAGCTCCTGTCAGAGTCTCACTGGGAAAAGTTACACTTAGCACAGCAAAGGCAGGCCGGCCGGGTCTGGGAGAGGCGGCCGTGAACAGCGGTGAGGGAAGTGGCAGTGCGTGGAGCACTGCGGCCGGACCCAGTCCGAGGGGGCAGCTGCTGGCCACTGCATGGACTGTCGTCCTGTGTGGAGTGGGGCCCAGTGTGGCCAGACCTTCTAATTTTACAAGAATAGTCATAAATTCTAATGGTTTTTAAATGTTGGCAATTCATTCAAAAACTGTTTAAAAAAAGTGGGGGGCCGTGCCAGCTATCAAACCTTGCCCTCCAAACAAATCATCTTCGGCTGCAGGTGGCTCATTTGCATCCTCTGGTCGAGGGAGATGTCCGTTTCATTTATTCTTCTGTGCGCTCTTTCATCTCCATGGCAAATTAGACAGTGGGAGGCAGGATGCCAAGACTGTGCGTAGTCCTTCCAGAACTGCCTTTGCATTGTACTTTAATGGTCTACAGCTTAATTTTAATTGACGGTTTGTATAGGCAGAAAGCCTGTGAAATCTGCATATGCGTGAAACTGGCTGAGGAGACTGGCCGTCCCGTTGCTTCACACCACATGTGACGCCGTGTACCGAAATTCTTCAGCGTCTATTGCTAAAAGCACACAGTCTCCCTTGTGAAACTGGAATGCTTCCTCCTTCCTGACAGGAGATAATTCATTTTTGCTCTGGCTGCCAGGAAGCTCATGTCATGGCTGAGTGGAGCAGTCAGCCCAACAGCTGTTCGCTTTTGTTTGCTCCCTCAGCCTCTCCCTGGGCCTAATCACTGTTTTCCTCTTTGTTTGTTACATGCAATCTCAGACTCTTCTGTGGAGCGAGACATTAAGAACCTCTGTTAGAAGAATGTGTGTTTGATACGAATGGCGTCCTCTCCGTCTCTGGACGTGGAGCGGCACCAGTACCTTTCCTACATACAGCACAGCACAGCCAGGGTCTGCCTCGGGGTCCCACTGCAAATGTGCCGTTCAGTGGCACTAAGTACATCCACAGAGCTGTGCGACCAACACCACTATCTATGTCCAGAACTTTCTCACCTTCCCAAACAAACTCGGTATCCATTCAGCAGGATCGCCCCAGTCCCCCCAGTCCTTCAGCCTCCATTCTGTTGTGTCTCTATGAGTTCGCCTGCTCTGGGTACCTAATGTAGGCGGAATCACACAATGTTTGTCTTTCTGTGACTGTCTTTTTTCACTTAGGTTAATGTCTTCAAGGTGCATGCATGCGGTGCATTGCCTTCCTTTTGGAGGCTGAATACTGTTCCATTGTGTGTGTGCCACATTTTGTCTGTCCATCCATTGATGGACATTTTGGGTTATTTCCACCTTTTGGCTGTTGTGAATCATGCTGCTATAAATGTGGGTGTACAAGTATCTTTTTTAGTCCTACTTCCAGTTCTCTGGGGTATAGACCCAGAAGTGGGCTTGCTACATCATGTGGGAGTCCTGTTTTTCACTCCCAGCAGCAGGGCACAACGGCTCTAATTTCTCTGCAGCCCTGCCAACACTTGCTATTCTCTGTTGTTTTTATATAGTGGCCATCCTAATGAGTGTAGCTGATACCTCATTCCAGTTTTGATTTGTATGCAAGGCACCTTTTGTTCATTCTAGAACACACTTGATCCCTTGTCTCCACTCGTATTACTCTTCTGACGCCTTCGCTGACACCTGTTACCCTTTGCAGACACTGCAGGTCCCTCAGCCTTCAGCGCTGATGTTGCAGTCTAGAAGGGGCCAGATTGTGCAGGGTGTTACAGGGCCAGGGAGGGAGTTCAGAATTTTTTAAGTCTACCTCTGTATGAATACGCCGCAGATTCTGAATGATAATCCCACCTGCATGGAGCAGCACCAGTACCAGGTGGACGGTGATGAGTGCTGGGGGCTATGTGCCAACGCTCCACCAGGGGACCCAGAATGTTCGCTTCAGCCACTCATCCACTTTGTTCTTCTGTGAGGCTCCAAACAGGAACAATGACAAAGGACAGCCAAGTGCCATCTGATCATTTGTGGGGCTTGTGTAAAACCGCAGTGCCGAACTCCTTGGACAACAGACTGCAGTGTGTGGGGTTCATCATTCAACCTGTGATTTTACCCATGTGGCTTCCTAAGACCAAAGAAAGCATTTACATTCATTCTTGGTTTGACAGCAGGATGCTCATTAGTGGTTTATAGGCCCTGTGTTAATTCAAATACCCTCCTTAGTCCTCCTGTGTCTCTGTTCCACACTTGGACCATGTTCTGTGCAGTTGCTTTGCCCGGGGTGGTGGTGGTCAGCTGAGAGAAGGAACTGTTTCATTGGCCTTGCACAACTGCAAGCCTCTCAAAAGTTGAGAAGGTATTATTTATCTTTGTAGCCTACTGCTGGCCTAAGGCCAGGCTCAGCAGTGGTTTGAAAAATGAGAACGAAGTATTAGTTGTTCTTCCTGTTCTCTACGGCCCAGCGTCCTCAGGACCCAGCCTGGCTCCACCTCTCCAGTCCTCCCAAGAGAGCCCATCAGCAGACATGTGCGATGTGATTGTTGCCCAGGGAGCTGTGCTAGGGGGATCCGCGTGGGATGGCTGAACAGAGGCGTCTTTCCTTCTCATCCTACTCGTAACCACTTAATGCAAGTACAGGCCTTCAGGAGTGTGTGTTAACTTTAATTCAGGGTCCCTGGAAAAACCTTGTACCTCGAGGTAAATGATCATTCCAAGAAACTTCTCCAACTATTGCGCTGGAATTAAGTATGCTCTGAAAGTAGTTCCCCTGGCATCTGTGGTCGCTGAGCGGTGCTGCTCTGGCCCTGGCCCCCTTGCCGGGAGGAAGGACAAAACGCATAAGGTTTGCTGTAAAACATGCTGCTATAGACAGAGTCTGTGCTTCTAGTCTTGTCTCTTAAAATACATAACGATGTAACATTTATATTTGTTCACTTAAAATAATTTTTGATTGCCTACAGTTTTTGGAGATACAATCAATGGTGAGGAACATCACAGTCCCTTCTTTCATGGAGCTTGCATTTTACTAGAGAAGAGATAATAAACACAGAAGTCAGATCAGATAGTGATTAATGCCATGAAGAATAATAGGGCAGGGACTGTGCAGGGAGAAGAGATGAAATCCACCCTTTAAATAGGGAAGGGCTTGGGGAGATGGTGGCACTTGAGATACAACTGAATGATAAGTGGAGATTAGGGTAGAAATCAGTCTTAGCAGAGGAAGCAGCCAGGCAAAAGGAAGCCCTGGGGCGGACAGAAGATTGGCAAGTTCCAAGGATGGTGAGAAGGCCAGGAGTGTGAACAGAGAAGACTGAGTGAGGGGAAGGTGGACAGATGAAGCGAGGACAAGATTAGTGGGTCTCACTCAGACCGCACATGATTATCTGAGGAACTTTAAAATATGTCTCGGTGGCCAAGCCCCACCCCCAGAGACTGTGATTTAATTGGTCTAGGGTGGAGCCTGGACATTGGAATTTTATAAAAGATCCCCAGGAAATTGCACTGTGCAGCCTGGGTTGAGATCATCAGTCTTCATCATGCAGAGTCTTTTAGACTCTGGTAAGGAGTTTGGACTTCAGTTGAATGACAGTATGAAGCCAATCGATGGTTTGAACTGGAGGAGTAACATGATCTGACACGTCCTTGAGAGGTTCGCTTTGGGCACAGGTGGTTCAGTTGAGACGTGATGGTGGGTTGGACTATGGCGGTATCGGTGAAGATGGTATGAAGAGGTTGCTTTGGGGATACATTCTGGAGGTTGCAATATCAAGATGGATCAGGCTTATAATGTGAGGCAAAAGGACATCAAGGGTCGCCTAAGTGTTGACCCTAGTCCATTCAGGTGATGGGGGTTACTGCCATCACAGAGCTGCGAGAGAAACAGGTGTGAGCAGATGGGGACTAACCGGGTATATTGATTGCAGTTAAAGCCTCAGCTGTCTTCTCTCTAGACTTAGGCAATGTACATACAGACAACCAAATAAGATCAAAATATTCTGGTAAATCCTGTTTCTATAGGGCTGAGTTTTCTTGAAGTTTCCCAAAGGTAAGCACCGAAAGCAATTGACCATTTTAATTTTAGTACGTGGAACCTGTGATGAGAAGGGAGGGGGAGTGAAGAAGGGAAACCGAAGCCGTTGGGCTTCTTTCATGTAGGAATCAGCCGGGATGTGGGGAAGGGTGGACTCTGAGAGGTGGCATGTTGACAACCGCTGTCTTGCTACAAGAATTGAATGGCATGGTGATGCATAGAATTCAAAATAACAGGTTATTTGTACAGTGTGTGACATGAAGGGTGTTTGTTTCCAATAAAATTAACTTCTAAGGTGTGTCTAGCTCACATTAAGAATGTAATTTGTAATTTGACCCTGGATACAGCGGTTACAAATAACCCAGATTTTAAAGCCAGTATCAAGTTACTAGAATTGCTTACAAGACATTTGCATAGAGAACACTATGTAATTTCTTAGGACAGTTTGTTTTTCCTGGTGGAAGAAATGACTTAAATTGTAATAGTAGTGCATGCTGATTGGTTATATCAGGGAAAAGTCCTAATTATAAGCTCAGTGAGGGCAAGGGCTGTGTCTTACAAGCTTCCATTTATTAAAAAGCCTAGTGTCTCTGCTGACTCAAGGCTTCTTTGTCTTGTTGGTTTAGTAAATATATGAGATCGTTTTTTGCTGACACTCTTGCTGGAATCAGTGCTTGTCTGAATAGCTGAGCAGGGAGGTTGACCAGAAGTCTTCTGAAGCCCCACAGCCCTTTTCTAGGACATTTCCTTTGTTCTTATTAAAGAAACTCAAGTTGTGGCTGCCTTTAATGGAAAGCCAGGAGAATTCAGCCTGGCACGGCTATGTAGAAATGACCTTGGTCTTAAACCACTTAAAGGTTTTACAGTGGCTCCAAGCCTCAGAGGAGTGCCAGCAGCCTGAGATTAGGCTGCCCCTCATTAAACTTTGAGATTTCAAGCTCTATTGCCATTTTGTTTTTCTGGAATGGATTTTTCATGGGAAGCAAGATGAAGAGCGTTCGTTACCCACCTGCCCGCTTCATTTCACTTTGCGCACGTTCACCATAGATAACTGCAGCGACCTGAACTCAGAGCTGCAGCGGGTGCTCACGGGCCTGGAGAACGTCGTCTGCTGCAGGAAGAAGAGCAGCTGCAGCCTGTCTGTGGCCGAGGTGGACAGGCACATTGAGCAGCTCACCACGGCCAGCGAGCACTGCGACTTGGCCATTAAGGTAACCCCCACCCCTACCCCCCACCCCCACCCTCTGTGTGGCTCTTGGAGATCATGTGGGGGAAACGATCAGATCTCTCTCTTTTGAAGTGCGGTTATCTCAAATACCTGTTAAGAATGAGTGTTTTTAAGAAACCCATGTGTACAGATTGGGCCACCAGAAAGAAGGCAGCACCCGTAAATTTTTGCTGGGCTGAGTTACATTAGAAAAAGTCACTATATCAACAGCCAAGATCACCTTCTTAGCAGCAAAAATGACAGTTTTCTTGGAAGCTCTCAGACTGCTGGTACTGAGCCACGCCACTTCAGTGTGGTGCATCATATAGCCCAAAGATTAACACGGACGTTTTATTAAAGCTTTATGGCCTCTAGAATATTATTTCAGGAGTTATCAATTCACGGTGCTACCGAGGGGGAAGTTCCAGGCCTCCGTGAGTCAGGTATCCCGAACACATTGGTGCTGGGTCTCAACCACGCCTTTCACATCCATTCACGTCACTTCTCAAGGAGAACAAAAAGAGAGGAACTGGCTACCTCTGCACGGACTCATCACGAGCGATGGGAATGTGGAGTCCTGTTGCTACAGGGCCTCTGGGATCTTCATATTACTTCACCACAGCTTAGTGACCTCGGCATAGCGATTCAATCTGGAAAGCCTGGGATGGGCCTCTGAAAAGGGAAAATGTGATGTGTTACTTGAAAAATGTCTTAGGCCTCCAGGTCCAAGTTTCTATCAGCAGGAATCCTGGACTGCATGAGAGGGCGGTGGCATCTCAAGGTGAACCGTGATTCATATTTATAACACAGCTGGTTTTCCATCTTTATTTATCTCGATTATTAATACATCGTTGACGTGGTTCGGGGAAGCAACCACTGGTGTTTCTTTGTCTGGAGTCTCCTAGGCCCTAGATTTAATTTTAATGTCAACTTGGGTACCAGCCCTGGCCTCAGCTTTGAGAGGGCAGGGGGAAGCCAGGGACTTCGGCTGACCAGCAAGGGACAGGGCCGCTCTCACATCTCAGAGGAGGGACAGAGCACAGCAGGGGTGACGTCACAGCCAAATTGGGAAACCCCCTTACGTTCTTTGTTTCATTCCTTTTGTCTCCAAACCTGTTCCTCATCACCTCTTCACTGCCTTCTGCTCCCACGTACTGACCCTCCCTCCCTCCTGTCACTGGGCTGTGCTTCCTTTTCCGAAGGACAAGAGATGTGAATGAAGAGTTTCTGAAAGCAAGCAGAACGAGGTCTTCCTTTTCTTCTACTTTTCTGCACATTTCTTCTCCATTAATGCTATGTTTTAAATGAATTTTTAAAAACTCTCCAAGTAGTAAGGTTCTGCTCTTTTGAGTTCATAGCTATTTTATTAATTAAATTCCTGCCGTCTTAGAAGTCTCCACAATGAGCTTCCTCTTTTCAGTGTCACTGAGGTTTATTTTCGTCTCTCACACCTTGCACCTCACTCAGTCACCCTCCGAATTCCGACCTGACATGGAAAGCTAGAGATGGTGACTTGGCCTCTCCTGTTGCCAGGCTGGAGTGGGTGGGCCTGTAATTTAGGGAACTTCAAGTTAGATTTTGTGAGAAGTGTGCAGCCTCACATTGGCGTTGCAGGATCACTAACCGCCTTCTGTCTGCTGGTATGTCGTCACCGACTCTGCAACGTGGACAAAGGAGATAAACATTGGTGTGGGCAGTTAGTGCCGGGAAGGAGCCATGCGTTTCCTACTGTGGGGACTGCTGGAAACACAGAGTAGGACCCAGGCGGGCAACAGAGTCTGATTTGAAAATAGGGAGAGGAGGACTTGGGGTGCCCCTGCTCATGACTACAGTTCGCGATGAAGAGGCTGTAGAACCCGCTCCCCTGTGGACACGCACCCCTGTCCAGCCTGTTTCCTTCCCCTCCCCTTTCTCCCAGCTCACTCATTTGGCCTGTGTTTGTGGCTGTGTTTTCTAGACAGTGGAGGAGATCGAGGGGGTCCTCGGCCGGGATCTGTATCCCAACCTGGCTGAGGAGCGGTGTCGCTGGGAGAAGGAGCTGGCTGGGCTGAGGGAAGAGAATGAGAGCCTGACCGCCATGCTGTGCAGCAAAGAGGAGGAGCTGAACAGGACCAAGGCCACCATGAACGCTGTCCGGGAGGAGCGGGACCGGCTCCGCAGGAGGGTGAGCGTGCCAGATCCGGTGGCCCGGGGCCTCAGAGCCAAGGGCAGCCCCAGCAATTTTGTGGCATTTGTAGCCTTGGGAATTACCATCTCTTTTCTGGTTTTGAAGTCATTTTTTTTAAAGTCATTCTTGAAAGAAAAGTAATTTGAAAGTGCTGAGGTGTGGAGGAAAGATTTAAAAAAAAAACCCCACTATTCTCCAGAATCGCAAATCTAAGTGGATGGTATGATTGTATCAGCACAGTGATTCTCCAGCCATTCTCCTGGTTATGCAGGTCTTCCCCAAGCTCAATTAAAATGTTTTTTTAAGATCAACTAATACTATTTTATAATTTGCAAAAATATATAGAGTGTCCCCTCCATAGTTTCTTTTATTAATTCTTTACATTTAGAGCAGCTGTTCTCTCACCTGTCGTGACTCTAATGAGAAGTGTCAGCTCTTTCATCTGCAGACTCATTAACTTTAAACAATCATATATGTGTGTCTGCATATATATTTGTTGTATGTATGTATGTATGTGTTAAGCATGTGCATGTATGTGTAATTCCTGGTACTTATGCCTGTGTACCAATGACTCTGCTGCCTGAAGCAGTACGAGGACCACTTTGTTCAGGAAATGTATCCATCACTAAAGGAGCTGATATTTCAGGATAGAAATGTTTGGCAGAATGGTTAAAAGCACTCAGTTTTCAAAAAACGGAGTTTTTTCCTTTGGAACCCACAAACACTTCTTTGCCTGGCTGTGAATTGGATCTGTGATTGGAGTGGGGGAAAAGCAAGGAGTTCTTCAGTCAGTAACAGTCCCTCTGAACTTCACTGTGAATTAGGAGACTTGCTTTCCTCTTTGTCTCACCCTTGGCGATACTGAGACGTGCTTCCTAGTTCAGCTCTAACTGGTAAGTTTGCACACGGATGAAGTGGGACCAGGGAGGAAAAAAACACATCCGGGGGATGTCGTTGTCCTTTGCCATCGTGCGCTCCTCCCCACTTTCAAAGAGCACCGTGAAAATAGGTGGTTCTTCAAAAAGGTCAGCGTGTGTAGCTCATTGTGTTTTTAATCTACATGGAAGTTTTCTTAGTTACTGTTATGTGTGACTGTGGAAGAAATTACTATTTTTGAATGTTATCAGCTCTTTTCCACACTTGTGCTTGATGGTATAATTAAAAGGCCAGCATCCCTACCACTCAGATCTGAACATCGTTTTGTCAGAACTCTTGTGCATAATGTTGTTTCCAGGACCCAGCTGTACCGGGTGCCGTTCTCTCCACTTGCATCAGCAGGTGTAAATCGTCCCAGTCAGCAAAGACTTTATCTGGGCAAGCTGATGACATTTCCTCCGTGCTGAGGCCCCCACCACCTGTAATTTCCTGGAGTGAATTCCATGATCATTATGACTAATGCCCTAATTAGGTGTGCTTGCTCTTTGCGTGCGCATTCTGATGGTGCATGTTTTGTGAGGGAAATGTTGGTCTCAGGTGTAATTACATATTGTGGTTTAGAATAAATTTCCTCCTCTAACTTGAGTTACTAAAGCACAAGAGAGCCCTGGCTTGTGACCAGCAGAAGGTAAAAAGCCAGCCCGCCTTCTTTGAGTATTTTCTCCAACTCTGGAGGTTGGTGTTAAGAGCCGAGGAGTTTGGTGACGTGTGGCCCCGGGGCTCTGAAGCCTGGCCTCCCACATCACTGTGCGTCTTTGGCAAGTGACCCGCCTTCTCTGAGCCTCGGTTTTCTCTTTCGTGAAGTGGGGGCGATACTAATACCCAATGCGGGACAATTAGCTAATAAATCATAGCATGCTCAGGCAGCCTTTTTTCTGATCACACTTAAAAGGTAGTTTAAGTTTTGCAGTTAACACGGTTTTATATTAAGTTTGTATAATTTACATTTCAATTACCTCCAAGTAAACATGTTGAAGAACTTGTATCTCTTCCTCAACTGGAACTCTCCTCAGGAACTTGTACACATGCTCATGGATTAGATGTATTTCTCTTTATTTCAAGACAGTTGTGAGTCTCAGGGAATTTACTCGATGCCTTTAAATGCTGGGTGGCTTCCACCCACCACCACCCATTACATGTCATTTCCCCGCAGAGGAACCTGGATTTTTTTGTGGTCGGCGTCTCCTGTTCTTCGTCAAGCGCAGCTCTGTGGAGTGACGGAGTTCGCTTTCACGTCCCTGCTTGTGACGCCACAGGACACACTGGCGGGCCTGCCTTCGCTGCCTTCCTGGCGGCTCTGAGTCCACAGCCCATCAGAGTTGCCTGAAGAGCAGTTGGGGCCATGTTTTGTTTTGTTTTGTTTTGTTTTGTTTTGTTCACTGCCCACATTTATTGTATAGAATTTGAGCTGACCGGATCAATAGGATTGGTGCTTGCCCCCTGCCTGCAATTAAACAAAGTGCTCTCTGTAGGTTTTCTGAGCCTTGTTCAAGATTTAATTAAATTAGATCTTTCATGTCACTTAACAGATTGGGCTACTTGGCAGAGCAGACAACAGGCAAATAATTTTTATTAGTGGTCCCAGCTCATTATTCAATGACATAAGCATTTATTTCTGCATGCTCTGAAATATAACCATTCATCTCCTCACACTTAGAGAAATGGGCTTCATGTAGGGCAGGTAGAATTACTCTAGAAGGGAAGCTCTTTGCTCTTCATTCACTTGTTCATTCATCTCATAAACATGAGTGGTAATCTCCTCAGTGCCAGCAGAGGGCTTGCAGTGATGAACAGGACGCTGCCCCTGGCTGGAAGGATTTGGGGGAGACCGGTGAGTAAGTAGGTCATTAGAATGGCACATGTCAAGTGGCAGGGAGGGGTGAGCGCAGAGGGTGCCCTGGGAGCTTATAGGAAGGACAGGTGAAGGCAGGTCCAGCTTCTTCACACTGTTTGCCTCTTTTACTGATTGTTTAGGTCAACTGCCATGTACGAAAAATGATCAGTGTCTTCCCCAGATAGTTTGGTAAAGCAAATTGGATGTGATCACAGACTCATGAATCTGTGCCCTGTTGAAATTATAAACTTGAATCAAGTGTGAGCCATGTAAGTTCTTTCTCAGATCTTACAGAAATTCTTCAGAAAGTTCTGCAAGTTCATGGCATGAGGTCATGGCAGCAGAATTTCTTCCTTGTACCCTGGGTTTCCTTCATCCCTGGGGTCTGCTTCCTCTTTGAATCTGGTTATCACCAGTAAATTCAAGAGACAAACTGTTTTGAACCAAATAAGTCACCCTTATTGGAAGTTTCCATCTCTCTATTTTGGCTACTCTCCCTCAAAATGTCCTTAAAACCCTTCACATTAATTAACTTGTTTCTGGAGGGGATAGGGCAGTATTTCGACCAGTGATAAGAAGACAGCAAGTATCTCTTTTCCAATCCAATCACTCTTGATTCCTAAATGCAATGTTACATTAATGGAGTTCATTGTTCTGTGTTCATTGGATCCATGTAATAAAATGATCGCCTAGTTCACCTAACGTCTTTTAAAACACAAACAAGGACGCTGAAATCCAGCTTAGTAAATGGCTGCCATTTGGCTCCTTGGCCAGAAAGAAGGACAGGTAAACTTCCAGAATGCTCCAGTACCCATTTCCTTCCTTTCACCCGGCCTCCTTCACAGAAACCAGCCCCAAATTTCTGGTAATGTACCTTTTGGGCGGGGGGGGGGGGGGGGGGGGGTAGGTGAAACTGGGAATGGATGCGTGAAAGGAAGGAGAAATTTCCGTCGCTCTCAGGACCCACGTACTCCTTAAGCTTTTCAAAAATAACAATCCTGTCATGTACTTTTGGGGGCCAGTTTTTAGAACTGATTACGGTTTTATTATAGCAAAAAGGTACCAATCAGAACCCGCTATCAGAAGAGATGCTCACACGAAGTCTGGAGAGGGCGCACCCAGCCATCCTCTGCCGGGGGCGGAGCCCTGGACGGCATTGCCTCCCTCTGGCCAGGATGTGGGATGGCACTCAGTTATCGCCAACCAGGGAGGTGTATCCAAGCTTCCGTGTTTAAAGTTTCTATTGGGGTTTCATTAGGTAGGTGTGATGGATCAAATCATTGGCCGTGTGGCTGAACTCAGTTTCCAGCCCCTTCTCTTTCAGGGAGATCAGCCCCACATCCTTGGGGCCACTTTTAAGTTTGTGACTGTGACAGGCAGGGGGGAGCCACACTGCGTCCACCCACAGACACTCCCCTACAGCAGAGATCCCAGAGGCTGTTGGGGGCGGGGTGTCCAGCACTCAGTAGGGCATGAACTCACCAACCACGGTGATTTACAGTGTCCCCAAGGTCCTCCCCCAGAGCCACCGCTTACAAACCCGTCAGTGCCGGTTTCTAAACACTGAGCAGCTCCTCAACACGAAATCAAACCCGCTTCAGTGTTTACCCACCTCACCTCCAAGGGCACTTGTCGATCAGAGGTCACGCTGGAAGGAGCTGAAGAGGGAATCCAAATTAAACAGAGGGCCCGCTTAGAAAGAGTAATTACCTTAAGGGTTGATCATGTATTTTATGGACTTCTTTCTACTAATTAGTTCATATATAACGTATGTACTACTAGGCCTCCCATCCCTACTGGGAAATAAGATTTAGAGTACCGTACAACAGGGCCAGGGAGTGGTCTCTTTCTGCAGCAGCCATTCCCTTTGTTCAGAGCGTCTCTTTTGGTTTTAGTTACAGGCTAAGTCAGTGCTCTTTGGTATTTTTAAGTGAAAATTCAAAACAGCAGAGCTGTTTCTGGAAGTGAAATGGTTGTGGCCTTGTGTAGGTTAAGCAAAGATTCATCTTTGCTCCACCTTCTTTGGCCTTAGACCTGGCGAGCTCTCTCTCCCCTTTCTGCCCCACTTTGAGCTGACCACAGCGCCCCCATGTGGAAAAGCAGGGCCGCAGGGCTGCGCCTCATATCTGCCGTGAACTCATAGATGCATAAATCCAAATCAACTGTGTATGTAAAAATATTTACAATAGCCCAGAGCAACATAAACTGAGCCTCATAATAATAGTTGTAGGGGTAGAAGTCCAAGGGCACTTAAACTTGGCTGTACTAGTCTCTTTTTGAAATGAAGGTATTCTTATAGTTGTATAATTTTTATTACAGACGTTTGAAGACAGAAAGGAAGCTAATACGCCAAAATATTATCAACAGAGGCTAAATCTAGGCAGTGAAAATATAGGCATATTCTTGTTCTTTAATTTTCAAATTAAAGGAACAAAAAATAAAATGTGGGTTATGAACAGTGGCCTATGTCTCCGGCTTTAACAGCTAAATAGTCATGTGTAAGCAGTCTTCCTTAGTCCTCAATGGGACTTTATTCATTTCTTATTTGCCCCATCCTTCTTAGAATTTTCTTCGTATGATGAGGTAGAGGATGCTAATGTTAGCAAAGTTTAATTCATAAAAAGATTTGTGAAAACACAAGTCCCGCTCCCATACCTCCAGCGCTGACCAGGCCTTGCAGGAGGAAGCTGAGAGGAGCGGTCTGGCGGCCGGGCTCCTCCTGCAGCCTCAGTGCACGGCCCTCGGGTGGCCCCCCGTGTACGGCTGGTGTGTTGGGATAAGGACAGGTTATACAGCAGTAACAGACTGACCCCCACATCTCAGTGGGAAGCACAGCAGAGAAGCTTCTGACTTGCACTGCATATCCATGCAGGTCTGGGGATGGGGACACCGCTCTGTTCCACGTACTCACTCAGACACCCAGGCTGGTGGCAACTATCCTCTAAAACATCGTCTAAACGGACCTGTTCTGCACTAAAGGCTCCCCCGATGGCCCGATGGCCAGAATTAGACAGGTGCTTCACCTGACCCACGGAGGGGGCACATGCCTATTTGTTGAGCAGTAAATGTTCCTAACCCAGCTGGTTTATTTGCTTTGAGTGAGATGCCCCATGGACTTAGACGTGAGCCTGAGTGCCAGAGGAGCGCGCCCTCCCACTCCTCCTCGGTGGGGTGGCTCTCAGCGTGTGTGTCAGGGTCACTGGGGAGCGCTTTCAAAGGACACGTGCCCAGGCTCTTCCATGAGCCGCTGAACTAGCACATGGGGTCTGGGACCCCAGCCCACTTCCCCATTGCGATCCCAGCACAGGAAAGGGAAGGCAGTGCCTTTCAGCCACACGCTGGACGTGGGCCCAGAGCCTCTGTGGGCAGCTCCACCTCCCTCCCAGCAGTCAGAGCGAGACAGAGAGGTCCGCAGCTGTTCCGATGCCTTCTGCTCACCTGGCCTTCTCCTCCTGGGGCCTGCGGTGTGGCAGTGATGAACCCTGCATCTGAAAGACAAGGGGTTCTCCACCCTGCTCTGTCCATTCACCAGGGCTCGCAGTTGGAGGAGGGAGGGCAGAGAGGGTGTGCTCCACTGGGGTCTGGCAGGACCTGGGCCCCCAGGGCTCGGAAGGCGAGGAGGCATTGCCTGGTCGGCCAGGGTGGAACTTCCCCTGCTCATCCAGTGAAACAGTGTCACAAGGTGTCCCTTACCGATGCAATGTTTTTCTTTTCAGTGCAATCTTGATAAAGTTTATTTTTAAGGTCCTATTAATACTGACAATATTAATAGTCTTTGAACACTTACAGGATGAGCACACCCCCCACAGACTAAAAGCAGACACCTCTGAAGACAAAGCCAGACTTAAAGCCTATAACACTGAACATCATTTGAGCATTTGTTTGTGATAAGCAGTGATGTATGCACTTCTCGTCTAATCTGCACCAGAATTCTGTGAGACGGGTACTATTATTACATCCCTTTGAGAGATGAGAAAATTCTGGCCCACAGAAGTGTAAAAATCTTGTCGTGGTCCACACTGACGTTAACTCTCAGCACCAAAATTTAGGTTCTGGTAGCCTTACCACGGGATGCAGTTTTCGTTGTTTGAACTATTTCCCTGTGTTCTCTCCACCCTTTCCCTCCACCCTGTTTCCTGCTTCCACGCAGACCCGAAGTCAGTAAACATCCTCCGTTACCGCAGCAGCGTGGGTGCCGGGTCCCTTAGGGCTCCATGGACCGATCTTCCCGGCCTTCTAAGGCAACATATTAAGTCAAGGCAACCTGAGCTTGTCTCGTAGAACGTAAGCTTTTTGTGTATGCACTTGATTTAGCTCGAGCTGAGCCCCATAGAGAATTACTGGTAAAAGCTGTCACCCCTCCTTGCTGTCGTTTGCGGAAGTTTTAAGTGGGATGCAGGCGAAAAGCCCTCAGCACTGTGGTTCCCAGGTGTCTTGTTTGGAAACAGGTCCAGTTATTCTGATGGGGCTTCCTGCCCATTTGTGCTGGGGAAGTGATGAGGTAATGAGTATAGTCGTGGGCACCAGTGCTTGCTTATCCATCCAGGAACTAGCTCCCTCCTTGGAGGAGGTCAGGCTGTTTGTAGGTGAACTCTTGGCTATAAAGAAAACAGCTGACTTCGTTTGTTGGAAAGCTGGCGAGAAATTAGGAAGACAGCCAACACACTGACCTCTTCCCCGAGGCAGCCATTTCAATAATCCATCCAGGTTCCGCGGTAGACTGTAAACGGAAAGAGAGCAGTACACCTGCAGTCTTCAGAGAATGAAAATGAAATGCTGTCGGATTTGTTTTCCTTCTGTTTGGTGGTCTTTCTCTTTGATTCAGCCTTCTCAAAATTGCCATTAGTGATACAATGTTGTTTTCCTGAAACGCTATGTAAATGATGTTTATAGGGTTAAATATTTTTTTTCTGTAAATACATTCGGATTTCTAATTTGTTCGAGGGCCCTAAGAAATGTATAAAATCTTAAGTAAGAGAGTGGTCCTCTGCAAAATACCCACAAAGCCTAGACTTCTAGGGGGCAGCTTGGTGAGAACTGCACAGGGAGGAACAAACTGCCCCAAGCTCACTACCTAGAGCTTTTCAGGCCAGGGGTTCACCCTTCTGCAGGGTAGAAGCCATCTCCACCAGCTCCATTACATGCTGAAGTTGTGAATGGCAACCTCATTGCCTGAAATTACAGCTACCCAGTGAATGCCGCTGTGTGTCGTAAGCAGAACAGGCTCATTCTTCTCTGGTGATGATGATGTTTCTGATCCTGCGCGGAACTCTGCTCCGCCGCCGCCTTCCATTCCTGCTTGTCACTCTCCATGAGCCGGTCACAGATGGCTTCATCAAGGGGCCGGCTCATCTTGTCCGTGGTCCGGTGCTCCTCCTGGGAGACTGAAGGGACTAGTGGCTGGCTGGCCCGTCCCATCGTGCGCTTGTTCTGGCCTCATTTTTTCAGTGAATTTGCCCTCATTTCAGAACCCCGCCTCTGTGCCCCACCCCCAGCACGCCCTCCTCCCTTCCGTGGACGCCTCTAGCACCACGTTCTTCATCGCCAGCCTCTCACTCCCTGGCTTCGGGTAAGCTCTTTTGCTCCCGACCGCTCATCTTTGTATTTACTTTCTTTCTTGTGTTTGTTTTAATTTGTCCTGCAGGGCACAGAGATAAGCCAAATACATTCCTCTGTTACAGGCCCACTCACTGATCCATGAAAGGTCCCGATGTTAATGTACTTGTTCCTTTTCTATCCTGTTTCCTTTCTCTCACTTCATGTGTCCTTATACACAGTGTTTTGTGTGCTGTTTTTAGTCCACGTAAAGGTCACTGTGCTGTGGGTTTCTTTCCTTTCCTCCCCCCAACCCCGACCCCTGCCCCCGGCACTCTCATGTTAAGGTCTCTCCACACTGCCGACGGGTCTAGTGTCTGTGGCGGCCACTCGCCACGTTCGCCGTGCCCGGCAGGTGCGCTCCCTGCCACCACAAACAGCGCTGCAGTGCAGGTAGCCTTGCTCATGTCCCGGGGGGTCCCGTGTGGGAATTTCTCTGGAACGCACGTCCAGGGCTGAGGCTGAGGGTGCTGGCCGTGCGCCCTCTCGCTGGGACCGAGTCCTGCGCTGCAGCCTTCGGAACGGCTGGTCAGTCCAGCCTCTCGCCGCAGCACGGCAGGGTTCCTTCCGCCCCCCTCCCTGCCCGTTTGGGTGGTCTCCATTAGTTCTTTCATCCCGTCTTTTTCTGGGTTCAATATTCTTGTTACTGAAAAGCATGTATTCTTAGGAAGTGCTTTCAGCAAAGGTCTCTTGGCAAAGAATTTGAAGGTAAGTCCTTCATCTTTATTTCTGGCAACACTCTTGATGATAAGGACATACTTCCCTATTGCTTCTGTAGCAAATTGCCATGGATGTAGTGGCTTCCAACTCTACAGATTTATTGTCTTACAATTCCGGAGTTCAGAGTCCAACACGCGTCTCGCTCCCTGCGGTCCAAGCGTCGTCGCCACTGCCTTCCCCCTGGGAACCGGGGCGGTTCTGCTCCCTCGCCTCTTCCAGCTTGGACAGCAGCCTGCGTTCCTCGGTGCATGCGCCCCCCCCCCCCTGCCGTCCCCAGCGGCAGGGCACCTGCAGACCTCTCCAGCTCCCGCACCCCTGCTCCTCTCCTACAAGGACCCTTGTGACCACTGGGTCCCTGTAAGATTATCCAGGATAACCTTCCCATCTCAAAATTCTTAAACATCCCTACAAACATCCTTTTGCCATTTTAGGTGAGCATCTTCATGGTTTCAGGATGAGAACGTGGACTCTTTGGGGGCCGTGGTTCAGTCTGCCGTGACAGTCTACCTGAGTGTTGGGCTTCAGTTGACAGATTTTTAAAACTTAGACTGAATGACCCAGTGTCAGACCCTGCTCGTGGTGCTGGCGACGCGGTGGCGAATGCAGCCACCCAGCGCCCAGCCCTCGGAGGCCAGGGTGTCTCACTCCCCCACTAGGCAGCTTTTAAGATGATCTCTTTACACCTTCTGTTTTTTTGTCCCCCTGTTCCAGTTAGTTTTAGCAGCATAACGAACTACCGCATGTGTAGAGGCGTGCAACAACACGTAGGTGTTCTCCTCCGTGTGGCCCCAACAGCAGCTCTCAGGCGGCGCAGGTGCGTTGCCGTCAGGTGGAGGCTGGGGTCGCAGTCACCTGAAAGGCCTCTCTCCCTCATGTCTGGCGGGTGAGGCTGGTTACAGTGTGGGGCGCGGCAGGGCCGTTGGTCGGGCCGCATTCTCTCCCTCGCTGTCTCACCGTGGAGCGGCTGGCTGGTGAGGGGCAGCATCCCGAGGGGGAGAGTGAGGCGAGGTGTCACCTTTTTAAACCTGGCCTCAGAAGTGACTTGGTCTCACTTCCACTGCATCCTGTGTATTAGATGTAACCTCTCAAGCCAGGCACTCACAAGAGAATCGGACTCCACCTCTTGATGGAAGGAGTATCGAAGGATTTGCCAACAAATCTAAAAACCATCACACCTCCTTAGCCCCTGATGCGATAATTTGGTCTCAAGGCTCTTCTCTGTCTCCATATCTGGAAAACTCACCTCCTTTCTTTTCAAATGTTTCTCAGTCATTTCCTAGGTTGTTTGTTTTGAGAGTGAGGAGAGATATTGATTTGTTGTTCCTCTTATTTATGCCTCCATCGGTTGCTTCTTTGATGTGCCCTGACTGGAGATCAGACCTGCAGTCTTGGCCTACAGGGATGGTGCTCTGACCAGCTGAGCTGCCCAGCCGGGGCCCCTGCTCTCTTCCTCTGGAACTCCTGTTGGGGCCTCAGCAGTCATTCACGTCTCTCGTCGACACTTGCGTATTGTGTATCTTCTTAGCTCCCCACGCTGTGCTCTGAATTAATTTCTCTGTGCACTAATTCTCTTTTCAGTTTTATCCAGTCTGGAGTTCAACCAGTGCACTGATTTTTATTTTATCGATTATATCTTCCACTGGCATTTTTCTCTCATCTACCTGTACTTGTTTGATATCTGCCTGTTTGTGTTTCAACTTTTTTATTCTTTGTGGAAACTTCTATTATCTCTTAAGGATCACAAATGTATTGATTGTGCTGTAGGTCACTGTGTCCTTTATTTTCATTTCTTCTGGGGTGAATTCATCTCCTGGCTTAGGTTGCTTTCATCCTCCCTTCTCTGCTGTCACACCTGCATGTCCGGCACCTTCATGCTCGTGGAGCCTTAAGTCCCCTGTTCTGATACAGCCGGGTGGGTGACTTACTAGGCAGCATGTGTCCCAGCAAAATCCAGACCAGCTTTCACTGTTCTCTTGTAGGTGACATCACCCGCCTCCCAGTTTGCAGACAGTACACATTTGGACTCCACATCCGAACGTGTCAGGGTCTGGGACTTTAATTTCCTGGGGTTTCTCTCTGGCCTCACGGGCAGTGCTCTCAGTCCCCTTTTCACAGACGGGGAGGCGGGGGCAGGAAGGTTCTGGCTTTCTGTGGAGGATCAGCTCCAACAGCCTGACTTTCAGGGACCGATTCGTCACCTCCCACCCTGTCCTGGTGTGACCATTCTGGGTCCCACCTGCTCTCACTTCCCCTGGCTTGCTGCGACACCAGTCCCTCCTCACCGCTTTAGCTTTAGTTTCGCTTTGCTTCTGGCATCTGGAGATTTTATTGCCTTTCTTTTCAACTTGGCAATGGATTTCTTTCTCATTGTTTCTTTTTATGCAGCATTTCTATGCATTCTTAATAGGAGGAGTGCCTGTTTATTTTAGCTGGGGCTGTCGTATGTTGGAAATTGCCATTAGTTCTGGATACAAAGAGTTGCTTCTCCTGTTCGCAGCCCACTTCTCCTCCTCCTTCGGCGTACCTGTCCAGGTGAGAGTCTAAACCCCGCCCACCTTCCTCAGGTGATGGGCCACCTCCCCCTGTGTGGTTTATAGAATTTGGCTTTTCCCTTCTGTTTCTTTCATCAGTTCTCTTCCTTCCACTCTGCCTTTAAGGAATGTGCCCAGCTCTTCTTTCTGCTAGTGCCCCAAGCACATTCTTTTCACTGTTATGGTTTTAATCTTTCTTATTCTTGACTGTGTACTCAGTCCACTGCCCTGAATGAAAGAGCCCAGCTGAGTTTCAGTGCAGTGGAAGCTGGTCGTTTCCCCTCTGTTTCTGGTCCTGCGTCAGCTTTCATCCTCATTTCCTATGGCTGCTGTTCCCCTCCCTTGCCCCCAGCAGAGCGCCTTAGCTCTTTTCTGGTGCACAGAGACCTACAGACAGGCCCCCTCTGCCCCCATCCTCCTCCTCCAGCCGGCAAACTCACCTTCCTCACTGCCTGTCCTTACCTGTTTTCTGTCTCTCCCAGAGCAGAAGTGCCCCCTCCTTACTGCCCCCCGCTGACCCTTCGGTCCAGCGTGCTCTGTAGACTCTCCTCGCGGCACCACTGCCGAACCTCTGCCTGGGCAGCCCACGGTTCCTGCGTGCTGCACCCAGTCCTGACCTCCTTTCCTCAGGCCGTGTTTCTCCACTGTTGACTGAATGTCCTCACTCACATACCGGATGCTTCCTCAGAGTCAGCGTGTCCGTCCAGAGCTGGCATCTTTATTTCTCTCTAAAACATCGACTCCTTCCCATGTTTTCTCTGTTTCGCTGAGTAGCACTAGAATCCACTAAGTCACCCAGCCACGGGATTGGGTGGTTTTTTTGTTTTTCTGTTTCTTGGTTGGTTGGTTTTACCTCCTTGAATCGTTCTAGAAGTGCACTGGTCGGTACACTAGCTACTGGCTACATACAGCTATATAAATTTGAATTTACATTGGCAAAAATAGAAGACAGTTAAAAATTCAGTTCCTTGAGTATAGTAGGCACACAGCAAGTGCTCACGAGCCGGGTGTGGCCATAGCGGACAGTGCTGACCTAGGCCGAATGTTGCTGTTTTCGCTCCCGGTTCACTGTGTGTGCGCCTCATCGTTTCTCACCTGAGCTGTCGGTACCGCTCTTGACTCACCCCCTTGTTCTTCCTCACTCCAGTCCCTTCTCTCCTCTGATCAGTGATCTTTATCAAGCCCTTCTCTCCCTTTGAGAGTCGTTGAGGTATAAATGAGAGAAGCAGAGTTCTGGCGTTTTAATGTCATTTCCTTACTTGAACCCCTCAGAGCCTCCCCCACTGCCCTTTTCTTACTGCTTATTGAACAAATACTCAGCCTTCAAGATCGAATCCCAGTGTTTCCTGCTCTGGGGAGGCAGGGGTGCGGTTCCTCTCACACTGGGACACTTGCCGCCCCCGCCCCTTCTCAGAGCACGTTTGCTCTGTGACGTGGGCTGGGCTGTGAGCCCCTGAGAGATAAGAGACTCCCCTTCATGCTCTCCCAGGTTTGCAGTGTGTGCAGGAGATTAGCTTCCCTTTTGGCATCTGCACAGGTACTGGCTACACACTAACTTTAGGAGGAATGAAAAAATGGTCTTTCAAATCGCATTCTGTGCTGTGTTGAAGAATTCCAATTGAGAAAGGCTGCACAGGCTGGTGAATGACCTTCCCACAAATACTGATTTTTTTTGCTTACGAGTAGCTGTTGTTTCTGCCTATCCCCTGACTCTAAACCATGTATTTTGTAGAGAGAAACATATGGAGTGGGCAGAAGTGGGTTTTCAGTTGTTCATATGGAAAATATAATAATAAGAATAAACTCTGTGTTTTGCTTGCTCACAACTGTGAACCTACCTTTGTCCACCCTGTACTTTCTTCAGTAAGATATCTTCCATGAAAGATGGGCAGCCCTGTCTGGTGTGTCTCAGTGGGTCGCGTATCACACCACAAACCAAAAGGTTGCTGGTTCAATTCCCAATCGGGGCACATGCCTGGGTTGTGGGCCAGGTCCCCAGTTGGGGGCATGCAAGAGGCAACCAATGAATGTTTCCCTCCCTCCCTTTCTCTCTTCCTTTTCTCACTCTAAGAATAAGTAAATAAAATCTAAAAAAGAAAAAAGAAGGTCAATATGTGAGTTAATTAGCTCCAACTTGGTGGCTTAACACAGCAGAAGTGTATTCTCACAGTTCCGGGGCCCACAAAATCGAGTTGCTGGCAGGGCTGTACTCCTGCCCAAGCTCCGGGTCCTGCTGTTCTTTGACTGGTGGCCAAGCTCTGCCTCCACCTCTGCGTGGCCTCCTTCCCTGTGTCTGTCTCCAGTCTCCTCTCCTGTTCCTGGTGAGGACCCCCGTCATTAGATTTAGGGCCTACCCCATATTCAAGGTGATCTCATCTAGAGATCCTTAATTCTTAACTCCATCTACAAAAACGATGTTACAAAATAAAGCCACACTCACAGGTCCTGGGGTTAGAACCCAGGCACATGTCCTGGGGAACACAACCTAACCTGTGACCATCGAGTGTAAAAGCGAGGATCTAATGGCAGAGTGTGTCTTCCCCTCCGAAGCCTCACCGAGGCTGAACCGACAGACCACAGCCTTCATTTCTATGCATTTAGTCATTGAAATTAAGGACACCCTCCACCACCGACCATGGCAAAATCTAGAGGGGAAAGAAGGCTGTTTTTACCCTACCTCTGTCTTTCTCTCCTTCCAGGACAGAATCATTGCACTCCCTTCATCTGGATTTTTTTAAGTGTCTAACAATGATCAGTAATGATAAAGCATAGACCAGAATAAGCATGCTTAATATCCTTCAGTTTTCAGAGACATTCTCTGGGTCCAAAGCTTTTCAAATGGAAAGGGATAGCCCTGGCCAAGTGCCTCGGTTGGTTGGAGCATCCCATGCACCAGAAAGGTCCTGGGTTCCATCCCTGGTCAGGGCACGTACCTAGGTTGCAGGTTTGATCCCCAGCGGGACACATGCAGGAGGTAACCAATTGATGTTTCTTTCTCAAAACAATGTTTTTTTTCTCTCTCTCTCCCTCCCTTCCTCTCTCTTTAAAATCAATAAACATACCCTCAGGTGAGGATTTTAAAGACTAATAGTAAAATGAAGGTGGATTATTAGATTTCGAACTTACCCAAAGCATACATGCCTGTGCGCAGACATGCTGTAGAAATGGCTAGACGTGACTGTCTCTGTGTAGTGAGAAAGAACATAGGTACTTCGGCTGTGTTCATTTTTCAGTGTCATCTCAATTTTCCACACTAAATGTGTTTTGTTTAGTAATTAGATGAACTTTTTTTTTTAATTTGGAGAGTTTTAATGAAGATTTTGTAAATCACCCAGGATCATTTGTATTTATTTAAAAACAAGATGAGTGGACCAGTTGGGATTCTAGGACCAGACTGCTGATTGTATTGCAAGTGACTCAGGCACTCTTTAGATCTTGGAGTGGTGTTAACGTTGTTCACGATTCAGGACCTCGTTAGACTCTCGGAGCAGAAGAAACTGAGATCCATGGTCTTCACCAGGGAGGTTGCCCGGTGCCGGGAAGCCGGCCTGATGGGGGATGTGGGCCCCCTGCGCAGCCCTGCTTCGCTGGGAGGCATCCACGCGGTAGCCGTGCGTGGTTCCTGGGGCACCATTCCACAGTGAGCCTGCACTGTCTCACCAGCGGTACCGTTCGGCTTTGACAGGTGTGGATTTTCTAGTCTCTAAATTCTTTTGGGTCAGCCCTGTGTCTGGCGCGTCACAGGAATGAAACGCGCTCCCATCAACCCTCAGTCACCGGAAGAAGCCTCAGCAGAGCATTAGGCACCTTTTAGCTGTTTCACTATGAATGCAGTTTGTTCCGAGGGGATTTTCCTATTTGGCTTGTAATATGTCGATGAATTATTGAAATTTCAATTACTTTTGGATCCCAATTTAGCAGGATGGAGACATCAAGAGACTTCATATGAAAGCTTTCCAGTCGCTTTTAGAGAAGGGCTTGTCTGGGGGTTTTGGCGCCGGGCTGGCAGGGGTGAGAGGCTCTGCTCCTCCTGGGTCTGGGACCAAAGCGCCACCGTGGCCTTGGAAGTCCCTTCTGTCAGTGCTGCTCCAGGTGTGGGCCCCTGGCTGGGAGCACCGCTGTCTCCTGGGAGCCTGTTAGGTATGCAGGTTCCTGGGGTTTTTTCCCCCATCTACTCAGCATCCCTGGGGCAGGATTCTGTGTGTTTAACAAGCCTTGGGGCATTCTGGCAGGCCTACAAGTTTGGAAGCCCTGCCTTAGGTGCCCTGGGGCTAATTTCTTCCAGCAGGGCCTTCTACCCATTTGTAAAAGTCCATGTGTACTGTAGTCAGCTTGCCCTTTAAGCTAGACATTGTAGCCAACAATCAAGGTCATCAAAAAGGGCAATTTCTACCAACTGCCTTCACTTGGAACACTTTTCCCTTTGTCACTGAGCCGTAACCATAGAGAAGCAGGCATTGAAATTCTGTGCAGGTTAATGTATGTTCTACAAGTCATTCAAAGAGCCCTGTCTTTCATTGTCACACAAAAGCACTGTTTAGATATTCTGTCCCACTGCCCCAGGGATAATCTCATCTCCAAGTCTCTGGGGAAGAGCTGCGAGTGCCCCCCTGTCTCTGCGACTTAGCCTCGCTCCTGCCAGTGCAGTCTCCCTCCCGCCCCACGCATATGAATGACCTGCGGTTCCTCAAACCCAGGCGTAGCCATGATGCCTGTGCCCTTGTGTGCGCTGTCCTCCCCAGCCCCGTGCCCCACCCCGCCCCCAGCAAAGCCGGCCCTCACTCACTCTCTGACATGCCCTGTTCACCAGTAAGACTGCTCACTGCCCCCCACCTCCTTCCCCAATCCTTTCAGATGGAGACGTGTTCTTCCCTCTTCTGCTGCCTACACCTCTCTGGATAGACACCGCCCGACAGCACTTGAGGTACACTGGGCTGGAATTACTGGTCTCTGAGCTCCGAGGTCTGTAAGAGTGGAGATCTTATCCAGGCCTCTCCCTCCATCTGCAGCGCCCAGGACAGTGTCAGGCGCAAGAGGCTGAATGAACAAACATTCGTTAAAGATGCCATTCCATCTCTGCTGGAAGCTTCCAGTGCCTTAGATAACATCTTCATGTCATATTTGTGGAAGACCAATGCCAGCAGGCAGCAGGTCTAGTTTAGAATACACAGACATTTACAGGGACTCAACCAACTTAGCTTTTCAGTAAGGCTGACCTTTTAATGTAAAGCAATGTCCTATCATCCACGTATCTGGCTATTTTTCTCTTTGACCACGGAAACCACAGGCTGTGTCTAAAGGCCTTGTTATTTCAGGTTCGAGAGCTTCAAACTCGACTGCAGAGTGTGCAGGCCACAGGGCCCTCCAGCCCTGGCCGCCTCACTTCCACCAACCGTCCGGTCAACCCCAGCACCGGGGAGCTGAGCACGAGCAGCAGCAGCAATGACATTCCCATCGCCAAGGTGAGCAGCTGGGGACAGCAGGAACACCTTCCGTTTCCGGGAAGCAGGGCCACTGTGCAGGCATGTGATTAGCTCAGACGGCCCCAAGGGGCTTCCCCGGGGTCTCACACAGGCCTCCTGTGCTCGAGCTGCAGGGAGAGATAACCCACTAATAGTTTTAAGTCTCTTTCAGCAGCAACCTGGGCTCCAGCTCTCATTAATCAGCCGGCTGGAGTATGTCACAGCTGACAAGTCACTGTGGAGAGTGAGACGTTCTGTCAGGTTCAGCAATACTAAGGGATGGATGAAGAGGTGCTCCCAGGGCTGAGGTGCAGCCCAGGAGGGGACGCGGAGTGATGAACCATGATTTCCCCACTCCTTGGACTGCCAGCCCTGCCAGCAGAGAAGTAGATATTGATGTCCAGGCCGTGGCAGCTGGGAGAAGCAGCCCCCCCCCCCACCGTTCTTTGCCACAGCCCCAGGCTCCTCTCCCCTGGCAGCCACACTGGTCTCCACAGAGAGATCCGTTCTCAGCCGTCAAGTTCAGCGAGCCAGTGTTTCCCAACCAGAAGTGATTTTTGTCCCCCAGGGATACCTGGCAGTGTCTGGAGACGATTTTGATGGTCACAGCTGAAGTGCTACTGCACCTTGTGGCTAGAAGCCAGGGACACTGCTGGACGTCCTGTGACATGCAGAATAGCCCCCACAACGAAGAATATCCAACCCAAAATGTCAGTGGTGCTGAGGGGGGAAAAACCCCGGGTTATGTGAAGGGTATACAAATCAGACAAGTGAGTTGTTTTTAAGTTGTTAACCAGTTCCGTTGCCATGGTGAACCGGTAGCCCTGGGTAAATAATGTGAATGGTTTATCTGTGGAGTGATACGTCCTTTTTTTGATAATTTGCTGTTTTGCTTTTTAAGATTGCCGAGAGGGTAAAGCTGTCCAAGACCAGGTCCGAATCTTCATCATCCGATCGACCAATCCTGGGCTCAGAAATCAGCAGCATCGGGGTGAGTGTCCATGAGAAGCAAGGCGAGAACGTTCCCACAGAGTGGCAGGACAGTGCCCGGGAGATGATGGAAGAACTTCCCAAGTTCACCTCCAGCAAACCCGTTAATTATACTAATAAATCACACCCAATTTCCTTCCAAAGAGTCAGATTAAAATGTATAGTGTTTTCCACATGGTGAATTACTTCTTTAGCTTTAAGGGAAACATTTTTCCTCTACTTGAAGCCACTCAGAGTGAAATGATTTAGGTGTAGTTGCTGGTGACGTAGATTGAAGTCTTGAACTATCTGCTTTGTGTCACCCTGCTCCCCAGAGACTGAGTCGGGAAGCTCTAAGAGAACTTCGCCTTTTGCACACCCTGCTTGAAAAGCAGCGTGCTGTCCACTGGGGATGGATGCTGCCTTTGAAGTGTAGCCCAGTGCTGCGACGGACCAGAACCTTCTAGCCTGGTGGCAGAGTGTCCGTTTGTAGAGCCTGCGGACCCCCTAGGGGTGTAAGCTGGTGGATAGAGGAGAGGCGGTAGTTTCGGTTCCCTGGGGAACCGAATACCTTTTAGGATTGGGGATGAGGTTAGAAGGGCCAGCTGTGTGATCTGTAAGGCTGGAGAGAGCCTGAATAGCGCTTTTAAGGCCCTAGTTTAGAATTCTGCACTGAGCAAAAGTTGCATGCATCCAGATTCCATGCCAGATTTAAGTTATGAAGTTAAAGGATCGGCGGTTCTCCTTGGTTATAGCAGCCAGAGACAAGGGCCTGGAGTGACAGGGGCTCAGGAAGGGGAAGGGAGTCCAGGCTCCGCTCCACGTCCAGAGCGTCTGTATCGGAAGAACGCAGCTATGATTTGATCCTGTTTTTGTATTGCTTTCACAGCACACAGTTAGCTTTTTGTGCTAGGATTGTACAAACTGAGAAAGATCAGGGTAACCATCTCCTGGTGCCCGATCCTCGGGAATAGAAGCTTTGGGTTGTTCTGCATGCACAGCATGCCTGGGGACCGGTGTCCCTGAAGCGACACTGTCCAGAGGGGGACTAATGCTCACCTGTGCAGGTATCCAGCAGCGTGGCGGAACACCTGGCTCACTCTCTCCAGGACTGCTCCAACATCCAGGAGATCTTCCAGACGCTCTACTCACACGGGTCTGCCATCTCCGAAAGCAAAATTAGAGAGTTCGAGGTGGAAACAGAACGCCTGAATAGGTAAGGAGAAATCCCGTACAGCTGAGTGGTGGTGGGAGCTGCCCTCCCTCCCCTTCGCGAAGATCGATTGGAGCGGGCTCGTGCGTTGTGACACAGTGATGCTGTCAGGCTGGCGAATGGGAGTTTGCACCGTCTCGCTCATCTCAGGGACTTACAGCAAGCAGTCAGGGCTGGTGCATGGGTGGGAGACCGGACTCGAATGCACAGGGCCTTGTCCTTAGAAGGACCCCGCTCTTGCTCTACTGCTCCTCTCTCACCGTTTTCAATTCTTAATAACTTATGCACTAGGGGCCCCACTTTTTCACTTGGCACGTCCCTCAGAAATCGTATTGTAATTCCTGGAGCAGTTCCTATAGACTGACAAGTAGTCAGGATGACGAGATGGTGGCCACGCGAGCAGCCCTGGGCTGCAGAGAGGAGTCGGGACGTTGAGTCAGCGTCCTCGGGGAGCCCGCGGGCCCCAGGAGCCGGCGGAGGCGGCCTGATGGAGGCGTTCCTGGGGCTGAGCAAGCTGCCGGTCGCCTGATGTCGTTTACGGGTTTAACAAACGTGCACCACTCTCAGTTCCTACAGGCTGCGTTAGTTAGAATAGTTTTACCATACACCCAGTTTTACGGACACTTTTCCCCAGGCTCCTGACAGAAGTCGTCTGAGTTTGCCCCCCGCCTCTGGGCAAAGCCTGGCTTGTGTGTCATTCCAGCAGTGAGACAGGGCTGCTGAAAAAGGCAAGGAAGGAGCAGGGCCAAACCAGGCAACTGCTGTGACTCAGCATCGCCCCGCAGCAGCAGCGTGCGTGCGGGATCTATCCCGGTGTGGCGTGGCTGCCCTGACCCACCGTGCCTCAGTGGCAGAGCACAGTAAGGACTGGAAAGGCTTGTGATCTCACCAGGGAGAAACGCAGATGCCTTTCCCCACGCACCACTGCTTAATGCCATTCCCCTGGTGTGTGGCAAACCTGAATAAATTGAATTACTGTGTTAGTCCTCCCTGATTTGAAACTATTTAATACAGTGCTTGAGAACTAAGGAAACGTGGCAAATCTAGGTCATTTTAAATCTTGAAATTAAATGGTTTCCTTATTAAATCCAAAATACTTAAGAGTGACAATCCCGATGATTACCTTGCAGCGGGAAAGAGCGGCCCTCCGAGTGCTGTGTCACGAGCTGCGGAGTGCCTAAAAATGGGGGCAGACGTGCCCTTTGTAGTTTAGTGAAGTCGGATGCCTTCAGGGGCCCTCCGTGTAGCGGGGACCTTCCTCTACAGACTCTGGGATCTAACAGGCCTGCTTTGTAGCTGAACTTGGGGGAAGCTCCTTTCTCTTCAATTATGTGCACCTCGGAGAGACCAGAGCAGGGGGAGCTATTTGGGGCCTGCAGCGCACTGTGGTGTTGAACAGCTTACCCTTACACAGGGCTCTCACAGACAGCCTCTCGGTCACCCACGTGGGCGGGCAGAGTGGCAGCCCCATTTTGCAAAGGGGAAAGCAAAGGCTTCCACAAGGAGTGACTCACCCTAAGTGCAGAGCTGTTAATTAGCCTGGCCGAACGTCCAGGCCCCGCCCTTTGACCTTACCGCCATTATCCTCTCTGCGTACAGAGCTGCAGCTGCAACATTGGAATCCTTAGAAATAATCTAACAGGATGCCTTCACATCTGTTATTACTTAACTACCTATTGCAAAGTTGGAGGCCTCTCACACTCCAAAAAACGACAGCCTTTAACTTTGTGTGTCGGGGGTGGGGGGAGAGCAGGGTCATAGTTAATTTAAAATGCTTCTTCATTTAACCACTGTGTTAAGCACCTACTATGTGCTGGGCTATTTGGTGTGCAAAGGGAAGTAAAACAGACAAGGTCCCTGCTCTGATGGAGCTTGTGTTCTCTTAGGGCACTAGACAAAAAACAAGATCATAAGAAAGCTCCAGGTAAATAGGACACTGAGGCAGAACAACAATGAGGGCTGATGTTTCCATTGGTAGCCGGGGAAGGCATCTCTGACAAGGGAACATTCCGGTTGAGATTTTAAGGGGGAAAAGGAGCACCCCCGTGACATAGTAAGGATTGTCTTATGGGCCAACTTGTCCACCTCAAGGCTGGAAGGAAGTTGGCGTGAAGCAGGGACCGCCCAAGGCCGTGGAGCTGAACCAGAGTGAGTGTGAGGGGGGCTTCCCAGAGATCAGGTGGCCCGAGAGTCAGGGCTGGGGGGGGATGTGGACTTGGAGGCCCAGGACAGACTTACTCTTCATTCTACGTGTCATTCGAAGTTGTGAAGGGGTTTTAAGTAGAAGCAGCAGATCTGATACAGATTTCGAAAGATCAGGTGCAAGGTGCAAGGAATGGAAGGCGGCGGGGCAAGAGCAGAAGCAGAGAGGGTACTTGGTGGACCAGCGTGGCCGAAACGGAGATGATGGGGAGTGGCAGGGGTCGTCAGTGTTCACTGGCGAGATCAGCGGAAGGAGAGGAGGGGGTGGTCTCAGAGAAGATCCTCGGGTGACCCACCTTAGGGTTGGCTACGTGCTGGTGGCATTGACCGAGACGGAGAAGGTGGGGGAGGGCACAGTTAGGGAAAAGTCAAGAGTCCCACTCAGGAGTGTTAAATTGGAGGTGTCAGTGTGACACCCAAATCGGAAAGTCAGGAACCCTCTGGGTGTGTGAGAGTGGCACTCAGAGGAGATGTCCGCACTGGAGAGATTCGGGAGTCTTGGGAACATAAGTGCCCGTTAAAGTCATGGCACTGGACAAACCTCACCCCGGGCAGGGGTTCGAGGGCTGGGGGTGTTGACAGAGGGCCAGGGACGGAGCACTGCAGGGATGCCCACACTCACAGGCTTCGTAGATGGTAAGGAGCCAGCAAAGGAAACAAAAGAAATGGCCTGTAAGGCAGGAAGAAAACCAGGAGAGACCTGTCGTGACCCAAGTGAGGAAGGAGTGGCCCATTCAGGGGGTGTCACCTGAGAAGGCCCCTACAGTGGCTTTGGCCACACGGAGGTGGTGAGCTGGGTAAACCATTTGATCTGATTAGTGGGGACCAAATGTTCGTGGGAGCAAGTTGAAAAGTAACGAGAAAGTAGGAACCATGTCAAGAAGCCATAAGGTGACAGGGACAGAGAAGGATATTCCGTAACACCTTACATTGAACTGACCTTGAAGTTGTCTAAGCCTCGCAGTTGTCATACACTCAGCATCTCCCATGAGGGGGCGTGTCTCCATATTCTGCTCTCTAATGTGTGGTTGTAGGATCGATTCTCAAGGCTAATGGCTTCTGAGCTGAACATTTTAAGTGTCACTTGCATTTTGTGTGTGTGAAACCATCTCTCTCTTTAAGTCTTGGAAGTCAGAGTTCTGCAAACGAGTTTGTCCCGTGAAAAATGAACCCCGGTACCTTGAGGATCAGGGTCCTGAGACAGAAAATGAAGCAGCAGAAGGCTTGTGTTTTTCTGACTTTGTCATAGGCCCGTCGGCTCTGACTGGGCAGTTCTTTCTGGTTCCTATAAAGCCTGATGTTCCCACTGCCAGTCCTGCCGGTGCTCAGCAGCTGCGGGAATGTCCGACCTGGAAGGAGCCCTGGACACGCTCCGAAGCTCCTGGTCCACTTCCCATTCAGAGCCTGTGGGGCAGTTTGCATTTCACTCACTAATTCATCTTTTGCTTCTGCTCTGTAGCTAGTGGTTAAGAGCACAGGATCTGGGGGCCAAACTGCATGGTTCAAACTCCAGGACAAGGTGTTTAATCTTCCTGTGCCTCTGCTTCCTCCTCTGAGGAATGGGGAGAATAACAAAGCTCTAAGGGCTGTTGACAGGGTTATCGAGCACGGGCTCGGCGAATAGCAGCTGTGACTGTGATGTGCGTCTCGTTGCCCCCTAGCTCCTGAAGCATCCCAGTCGCGCCGTTCACAGGGCCTGAGGTCGCACGGTTTGCTGCTCTCCCTGCTTTATCCCCAGAGCACATGGTCGGTGGCTGGGTGGGAAATAACTGGGTAATTCACACAGAATTCGGTGCTTTTTTTTAAACTTACAGTTGCTTCCTTTATTGTTTCGTGTTTCAGTTACATTTGTTAAAATATCTGACAGACTCATTTCCTAACCTGCATTTCCAGCCTGAATCCAGATTAGACCACTAAAATATCGGCAAGTTATTTGTGATCCTAGTGTGAAATTGAGATTTTTCTTCCTTTGTAGCCGTATTGAACACCTTAAATCCCAAAACGACCTCCTGACCATAACCCTGGAAGAATGCAAAAGCAACGCTGAGCGGATGAGCATGCTGGTGGGCAAATACGAATCCAACGCCACGGCGCTGCGGCTGGCCCTGCAGTACAGGTGGGGCTCGGAGGGGCGGGGCCTGCGTCCCTTGGAGCCTCAGTGCATCCGCAGTAACCTTCTGCGTAAAGTAGAACGCAGGCTGTAGAAGGCATACTGTGGGTGGGCCAGCAGATGCGGGTGTGATACATATTGAAAATCAATGACCACCCTTGTAGCAATTAGGAAAACTGGAGTAATGACTGTGGTGTTAGTAAACAGGTATGTTTATGCCAGTGCGTTCAGCTGAAATATTATTTCACTCGGGTCACATCACTCAAAATATCAGTCTTTTTATTACATATTCATTTGTGGCTCTTTCCAGTATTTGTTCATATTCACACATATTTTACATTGTTACAAATGTAGTGCGTTCTATTTCTTCAGCATTTTACAGTTTCGTGATATTGCTTAATAGTCTCCATTTATTTAGAATGGTCATATCCCCTGTACCAAGTTTATATATTGTTCTTTTATTTACTCATTTCTCTGAGAGACTTTTTTCACACTTTGACATGGAAAATAATTCTTTGGCGAATAATTTAATACAGGTAATGTCTTTATTCTTTCTAATATTTCCCTCGGGAGAACATCCCTGCAGCAGGAATTATAGGTCAGAGGACAAGAATATTTTCATGGCTCTGGAGGCGGCTGCCAGCCTTCCCCCTAGAAACAAGCCCATTTCAGTGTCCGAGTTGCACTCACTGGCGAGCAAGTGGTATATGAGGGGGCCCCTTTTATTTCTGCCCCATCAGCGGAGTTTATCTGTTTTTAAATGACTGCTGTTTAAATAGCTGGAAAGCTCTGCTTTACGACTGCTTTCAGAGGGTTATTTTATTGGTGTCTCTTCTTGGGCGTGTTTGCCAGGCGCCCAGAGTAGTGACTGAATCTCGCTGTTGGCGTCCTCTAAAAAGTTCAGTATTGTTTCAAGAAACATTGTTTCTTCAGAAAACAAAGTCAAGCCACAACACACAGGACCAAAGCTAGAGAGCAATCACACTTGTTTACAGACACACCAGAGCGAAGAGATAACCCGACTTTGATAACTCCGGGAGCAGGCTGCTCTGCACCCACACCTGCCTGTCTCCCTCGGGCACGAAGCAGTGGCCCGGCGTCTCCAACCTGATAGGCGGGCCGCCCTGGAGAGGAGCCACCGCCCGCACCCAGAGCTCTCGACTCGGCCCTTTTCTTTATGTCTCAGTAAAGGAAGATGAAAGCAAAGGCAATCAGAAAGCAGATGGCCTGATGACTAAATGCCAAGCTAGGCGATGTTTCCCCCACTGAGCTGGGAGAAGCTAGTGGGTAATTTGCTTCGGGCGGGGGTTCAGTGCATCCTGTCTGGGACCGTGCAGGCAGCATGCGCGTGCCCCACCTCCTGTGTGCACGTGGGTCCACGTGGGGGCCCCAGTGGCGATGAGAAAGGGGTCGCTTTTCATCCTCTGCCTGGTGTGCCCATGATGGTGGGCACGGAGAAAACTAAGGTTTTGTCAGAGAGTTTGTATTTCATGAGACAGTTTGACAAGTGTCCACTAGAGGGGTAGGGATGGAGCTGTTCTCTGTCTGTGCCGTCACTATAGCTGCTGCAGCTGAGGAACCGAATTTTTCGTTTCCTTTAACTTGCATTTTTCCACGTAAGCAGCCACATGTGGCTGGCTAGTGGCTGCTGTGTTGAACAGTGCAGACCTAGATCAAAACAGCCTCCTTTCTGGGGTGTAACTTAGTTAACTATGATTGTACAGCTATTACTATGTCACAGTTTTTAGGGTCAGGAATGGCTGTGATTCAGGGTTCTGGTGAAGCCGTCCACCAGGACTGCAGCATCAGAACCTTGAACCGCACCGGGCGGGCTCTGCTGCCGAGGAGGCTCATTCACAGGGCGGTGTGGGCGAGTCCTCAGTCCGCCACTGGCTGTTGGCCAGAAGCCTTAGCTTCCCACCCCACGGGTCTCCTTGGGGCTGCTTGAGTGTCTTCACAAAAGGGCCTCCTCTGAAGAGGGTGCCGCACCGGGAGGGTGCAGGGAGAGAGTGGCCGAGACGGAAGTCACAGAGCTTTTAACAACCAGTCCTGACGGCGACGTGCCATCCCTTCTGCCGTGTTCCTTTGGTCGCACAGACGTGCCCTGGAGCGGCGTGGGTGCCAGCACCGCAGGCTGCAGTGCCTCTCCCCTGCAGTGCCTCGTGCGAGGGCAACCAGCTTGCCTCTCCCACGTGGATGGAGTCTTGTGTTTTTCTAGATGCAGGTTGAAAGCGAAAAGGCAGGGCTGGGGCACAGCTCAGCACAGCATGTCCCCGGCTCTGTCCAGGGCATTTTCTGCGCTGACAGGGCAGCGAGGCTGAGAGGCGGGTCTAGAGGGGGCGGGGGCGGCCCCGCGGTGAAGGGGCTCCCGTGTCTGCCCCAGCTGAGGCGCCCGTGCTTGTTTCAGTGAGCAGTGCATAGAAGCCTACGAGCTCCTCCTGGCCCTGGCTGACAGCGAGCAGAGCCTCATCCTGGGGCAGTTCCGGGCGGCTGGCGTGGGGTCCTCCCCGGGTAAGTGTGGCCCCAGCCCCCACCGCCTTCCTCATCCCGTCCCTAGTCTCTTCTGCTCTACTGCCCCCATCTCGGCTGTGGGCATCGGAACACCTCCCTGCAACAAGAAACTCACTTCTCACGTGCTTTCCGTGTTTCCCTCATGACTGAGTAAATTGTTTATGTTGAGTGCAGCAAGAACTGGAGTGGAAACAGAATCACAGATAAGCCCAAGCAGACCGGCCCTCTCAGGAAGCACATCCTCCCAGGCTGGCAGGAGGGCCAGGGGGGGCGGGAGGCCCTGGTCGCAGACGGGAGGGGCGGGCTGTGCCTCGGCCTCTCTGGGCTGCAGCCCACCTGGCCTTTGCTCCTCCCTTGTTGGCTGTGCTTTTTCTCCAGGTTTCTCCCTGTGGGTAGTTTTGAAGCGTGCGTTTCCTCCTGCCTTGTCTGCAGGCGTCCTGTGTGCACAGAGGAACCGGTTTCCCGCTGCTCTCAGCAGCTTCCCAGAGTGCTCCCCCCACTGCCCGGCCTGGAGGCCTGGAGGCGGGGCAGCGATGTGCACCCGCCCCCCAGACTCCCCACCCTGCGGGTCCAGGTCCTTTTGGCCTCATTTGTTCCTCCTGACCTGCCCTGACCTGCCCTGCCCCCCACTTCTGTCCCTCAATTTTAAGTAACTCGAGGGAGGGAGTATTAATTGGAAAAGGCGCAAGTGTGGCACCCTAATTAGCAACGTTTGCTAAAAAACTTTGCTGGCAGCTGTGGCCCTGGTCCTTGCAGCAGCGGAATCTGCAGCAGACATGGTGCACGAGGAGAAAGGGAGGCCGAGGGGACAGGTTGGCTCCTCAGTGCTGAGGCCTGGAGCCCAGTTTTATAATAGCGGCTTCTTTGGAGAAGTAGCACCAAGTAAACAGAAATCTGAAGTGACTGGATCACTTCTTAGCCAGACACGGGTGCTGGTGTGCATAGGCCAGGGGACCTCAGACATAAGGACCAGGCCACCAGTCAGAGACTGGCTTTTCTTTTTTTAAGATTTTATTTATTTATTTTTCAGAGAGAGGGAAGGGAGAGAAACATTGATGTGCAAGAGATGCATTGATGGGTTGCCTCTTGCATGCCCCTAACTGGAGACCTGGCCCACAATCCTGGCTTGTGCCCTGACCGGGAATCAAACCAACAGCCTTTTGGTTCAAAGGCCAACCCTCAGTCCACTGAGCCACACCAGCCAGGGCAAGGACTGCAGAGCAGGGATTGGCTTTTCTTTAAGAGAAAGGAGACATGCCTGGCAAAGAAGGGCACCATCAGGGCACCTCCGAAACGAGTGCCCCCCCATCTTTGCCAGCAGCTCCCCCCACTCTCGTCAGGGCTCTAGGTTTTGCACGGAACATGTACATATTTTTCCTCCTTCCGTTTTGACATGTGCAGGAATCTGAAGCAAGTCGGAAGGAAAGGAAGTGTCCTGGATATTAATTTCCTGCGTCATATCCAGCCTGTGCAGCGGGGCAGCAGGCCCCCGCGTGTGCGGGTGACCATCCTCCACGCCTGGCTCGCTGTTTCCTTAATAGTGTTGCCGTCTCAGCCCAGAAGTAGAAACTCTGCCAGCATTTCCATTAGAAACCTCATTTTTCAGGGTCTTTTAACTGAACCATAAAACTTTATTCCTCATATTAAACAGATCCTAAACTGATCTTGGCCTGCTGTCAAGTTTTTTAGTATCTGTATTAAGAAAACCGATCAATTAAAGGGGAAAAAAATCAATCATCTTATTTCTAATTTGTATTGGAGGAATGTTTTAAACCACTTTGTCCTTGAAAGGTACCTTTTATTGGGCTTGTGTCTGCTCATCGCAGTGACTTGGTAGGGGCTGGAAAATATTTTATTTGTGGAAGGAAGGAAGGCACAGAGGTTTTGAGAGCAGTGGCCCGAGGGAGGCCCAGGAACCTGAGCCTGTACTGCCCGCCCCCCCAGGAGGCTGAGCGCTGGCTTACTTTTCAGCCCTTCCCTGTAAGCCTCACTCTCCCATCCTGCTGATAAGACCCGAAGGGCCGTGTAGTTGCACGGCAAAGCAGTGCTGGTTTGTGACATTTACCCATAGTGCCAATTATTGTGGGTTTTTCCTTTGACTCTGGTTGACGGCACCGGCGCCGGGTAAGTGCACTGTGGATGTATGAGACGGGTGGCTTTTGAACTGTGCCCTGGGTGCTGGAGGGGTTTCTCTGGGCCTCCTCGGTGGGCCTGGAGGGTGGGGCAGTCGAATGCATGACCCACCCCTGCCCACTTCAGCCCGTTCCACATTTACTATTTTTTTATGTTGGGCTTCAGTGTAAGGTTTTCATTGACGATATTTGGAAGGCCGTGTGCATCTAGGCTATAGAGAAAGCAATCTGCTTAACTTGTCAGACGACCACAGTTTTTAAAACGCCATCAGAAGATGAAGCTCTTGGGCAGGAGGTTGGCTGTCTGGCTCTGGGCCGCACCCTCCACCCCTGACCTCTGGCTGCAGCCCAGTCACTTGGCCCCTGCAGGCATGGGAGCTGCCACAGCCACAGCAAACCTGAGACAGAGAGGTTATGGATAGAGGTTATGGATATGCATTTACAGAAAATGCAGGGCCGATCTAAAGTTCTCACTTTAACCATTAGGTTTGTCACCATTGCCTACGTGAACCTCTGACCAAAACCACAGACTTGGGAGCCATAGCCCAGTTTTCCCTCAGGCTGTCCCTGCCCTTGTTCACAAGGAAGTGCCCACACAGGGAAGAGCAACCAAGCAGTAAGCTTGTAATGGATGGGAGGAGAAGCCCGGGGCCTGGATAATTAGAAAATCCTAGCATGTTAGAGCTGAAAACAGGCCTCTGAGGTCACATTGACCAACCCTTCCTTTGTCGACGAGGCCGGTGGAGCCCGGAGCAGAGGAGTGCTTTCCTAAGAACAGCCCCTAAGTGACGCAGCCGGGCGCAGAGCGCGGCCATCACCTGCTGGCTGCTCTCCACCACGCCTCCACCGCCCCTCCAGCAAGCAACCGAGAAGTGATTACCCACACCTGTTCCCTGGCTTGCCTTACCTAGACCTGTGTTCATTAATCCATTGCCTTCTCACAGGAGACCCGTCAGGGGATGAAAACATCACTCAGATGCTCAAGCGCGCGCACGACTGCCGGAAGACGGCTGAGAATGCGGCTAAGGCCCTGCTCCTGAAGCTGGACGGCAGCTGCGGGGGCGCCTTCGCCGTGGCCGGCTGCAGCGTGCAGCCCTGGGAGAGCCTGTCCTCCAACAGCCACACCAGGTAACGCTCGACCTGTCTGCTGTGAGAGGGGCACGTGTCCTGCCGTCTGCTCACTGGGCTCGACATGCAGGGGGACCCTGCTCTCGGGGCCTGGGAGGCTTGGCCTAGGGCAGAATTCTGCCCAGGACTGCGACCTGCTCCATCCAGGGAGGAGGTGGAGAATCAGAGTGGAGAGCTGGAGACGCCTCCTCATTGGTGGAAACTGCAGCCCAGGGAGAAGGGGAGGTTTGCTCAAAAACAGTGGCAGGCGTAGAAGCCACACCTTCCTTCCTGCCGGGGGCTCTTTCTCCTGTTCTTCTTCTGTTCTCCACTTCTTCACAGTTCTTCATTTCCTAGAAGCATCCGGGGCAGCTATTTGCTGCAAAGGGTCCCTGATCACCCAGGGCCCAGACCACTGCGTCCCATCCCAGCCTCTGTCTCTGGTCAGCTCTTCCCAGGCAGTAACAGCCCCTCTGTCTCATCTCTGTCTCATCTCCGTCTCTCTGAGTGATGCCGTATTCACAGCATGTGCTTAACACACACTTAATCATGCTCCTGAGTTCAAGTTTGTGAATCTAGAAAGCTGAAGCGAGTTCTTAAAAAAGATGAGAGGAAAGCAGTGGAGACCTGCTAAGTATAATTTGCTGGAGCTTTTGGATGCTTTTCAATGGGGGTCAGTGAAACCTGTCTAGTGATCTCATTTCTTGCCACCAACGCCCTAAATATGTACATGCCTTCCATCTATATACCAGACTTGGTCTAGGAAGTACGTTGTTAGAGACTCTTATTTGATCACCAAATCTGAAAAGATGAGAAGGGTAGCTTGCTCCCATTGTCACAGGGGGAAATCCTTGGCGTAGAGATATGTAAGTAACTTGCCTAAATAAGGTCACGGTCACAGGGCTGGTAGATGAGAGGGGCATCAGGACTTGAACCAGGACGTCAGCACCGAACATGGTGTTGCTTCCACGAAACCAGGGTGGATCTTGTGGCACCGACTCACGGTGCCTCCTTGCAGATCAAGTGACCGGAACCACGCAGGACAGCTTAACTCTTAAGAGCTAAAGGAGAGATACTGATGTTTTCCTGGCACCTGAAAGCAGTTTAACATTTTCATCTGTCCCACTGGCAGGACACAGCCATCTGCTCAAGTGCCTCCATTTACCTGTCCTGCACCTGGTGCCTCAGGAAAGACGACGTTCCTATAACGCGCTTGGCCAGGTGCCTGCAAACACAAGGGACTGATTTTTCTCTTGACCCCAGCAACAACTGTCTTATTTAGGGAAGCAGAGATTATATATTTTTTTTTCCTTAAAACCAGATCCTTATGTCTGAACGCAGAACGCGGTGCTCGTTCTGTCAGTGACCTTGTCCTGTTGAGTGGGGGAGCTCAGAGCTGGGTTGACAGGAAATGGGGGCTGTTTCAGTAGCTTAGAAGGTGAGTGTTGCAGAATTTTGCTCACACCTTCCCTACCCTAAAAATAATTTTGTTGTTTTAATCCAAATCAGAGACAAATTTGGTAGGAATGGGAACTCGCACCATCCATTCAGTGGAAATGCTGGTTTTGAATAGGTGTTAGAACTCCTTCAACTTACGGATGAGCCTTGATTTTGAGGCAGTTTTCTTAGACACTTTTAGGTGAAGCATCTCTTCAGCTTGTGATCAATTCAGCACCCGGCCTCCACTTTCAAGGATGACCTCCCTGAAGAGCGGCCCTGACTGAGCGGTGGTCTCAAACGGGTCTTCCCACCAAAGCACACAGGACTCTAGCTCAGATTCCACTCTGTTCTCCTTAAAAATTCACTTCCGCCCTGCCACCCTAACCCGAGCCACAGGGGCCCAGGAGAGCGCACGGGGGCTTTCACGCACATCCCACCTCCGAGGTCGTGGTGCAGCTGGACGAGGTCGTGCCATACACGGGCGCAGAAACCACCAGCCCCTCTCGTAACTGTCATAATGCATTTTGTCTGCAACTGTTGCCAACCCAGTCCACACAGTCTCCCATGTCAGGTTTATGGAAGAAAGAAAGAAGAGGGGCTTTCTGAGTTGGAGCTTCATGTGGCTCAGCACATCTCCCCTCGGCCACTGGAACCAGTCTAATCAGAGAATGAGCCAGCTGTTCCTCAGGGCTTCAGGAAAGGAACGCTGAGTCCCAGGCCCCTGGGGCCCTTCTAGCAGCACACGGACAGCTCCTGGTGATCAGAGGGCCTTGGTTTGGGAAAGGAGCAGAAAAGTAGTGACCAGCAGGAAGAATCAGACAGGGCGGCCAGCCCGGCCGCGGCCTCATCCAGAAGGGTCATCGTCTTAACGGGCAGAGTGACTAGCTCGTGTTGATGGCCTGGATGTGTTATCAACAGGATCACCGCAGACAGGCAGGTGGACTAAAATGTTGGAAACGGGAATTCTTAGTCGAACCCACTCTTTTTGTCGAGCGTCACAGTTTGCTGGGCGGGAGCACAGTCACTGACCCCAGCCTACGAGAGGGCGTGTGGTCCACGCAGAGTGAGCTGCCGCAGTCGGCCCTGCAGAGACGAGCGCGGAGTCCCGGGTGTCCTCCCGTCGGGTGGGGACCAGGGGGGCCTGTGCGAATGGGGTTGCAGTCTGTGGGGAGCCTGGGCACTGCCCGAGGGCCAGGGCACCGCCGGGCTGACCATTGACCCCGGGGCGTGTCCCAAACTTGGGACAGAGGGCATGTCCCGAACTTGGGATGGAGGGCAGCGGAGCTTGAGGCGCCCAGCCCTCACCCTCTAGGCTGGTCTTGATTGAGAAGGAGTTTCCTTGGGAAAGAAAGAAAGGTTGGGGACAGCAGGATCATGTCCACTGAAAGGACAACTGGGTTTAAAACAACCCTCCAGGCAGGACCACCACCACCAGCAGCTTCAGGGACCAAAAGTGGGACCATATCTGGCTGGTCCGGTCGTTGTCTCTGCTTGCTCTGGGAAACACAAGTCCTCCCCCCACCCAAGTCTTGGCGTTGATACTTAGAAGTGTTAGTAGATTCTAAAGTCCGGCTCACACCCCGTCCCCAGCGCGCCAGCCTGGTGCTCAGGCCACCCGCTCGCATGTCCTCGTCACTCACCTGTGAGGTTCTGCGGGAACTGGGGAGAGAGCTGACATGCATTTTTTTCTTTAAGACCTAACTGCCTGACTTCAGAAGAATGAAATGCTCGTTGTAAAAATAAATAATTGAAACCAAGCATTACATAAAGTTCTCCATGGTGGGGCCCTCGCTGGGAAGGACACTCACACAGTCTGGGGAATATTTCCACAGACCAAACTGTCCATTTCCTGTCAGTGAAGACCCCTGGTTGCCAGTGACAGAAAGGACCAAACAGCTGGAGCAAAGAGAGGTCTTGCCAGAAGGACATCCCTCGGATCAGCCACACAGGAGCTGCATCCGAGGCCGAGCCGAGGCAGACAGGCCTGCAAACAGCCGGGCCAGACCGCGCCCAGCTGTGCGGCCCCCGACCCCCCACACTCGCTGTCATCTCCCCCCTCTGCAGGCAGGCTCCCGACGGCAGGTCACCAGCACAGCACCCGCATGTGTGCGCAGGCTGGCTGGTTTCCCTGGTGTAGGGCACAAGATCCTGGAGGGCACATCTTACCCAGAGAGGCCTGAGTGTCTCCCCCTCCCCCGCGGGAGCCCCACGGGTGGCGACGAGGAGGGTGGCCCCAGAAGGAGAGAGGAGGGGTGTACTTGGCTGGACAAGTGCACTCACCTGGCGTCTCTGAAAACAGGACCCCGTGTGGTTTTCAGGCTGACGGGGTTCCTGTCATTCGGACTCTCTTGAAACTTGCTTTCCCCTTCACGTTGTCTGTCGGACCTCTTTCCACGAGTCTTTCTCTTCAGTGGCTGCACAGTTCTCCTTGGGACGGCACTCCATTGTGCATTGTAACAGCCTCCTCCGGGCCCTCCAGTGCAGTGTCCACGGGGCCAGTTCTGAGGAGCAGCTGCGCCGACTCAGGACTGGTGTCCAGTGGCCCTCCGTGCAGTCCGGTTACTCTGCAGCCTGTCCCTCCACACCCTCACTAAAACTGGGCGCCATACGTTTTTTTCCCATTTACTGGTGTGCAGGAAAACCATACCCTTTTAATTTGTATCTCTCAACTATTGGCGACGCTGAAAATAATTTATAACATTTAATTTTTCTAATGCCAGGAACATGGTTAGCAACAGTGTAGCTGCCCAGCCTAATAGCGCCCGTCTTGGTGCATTACCAGGGACCAAGCTGGGAAAGGGCCGTGTCTGCAGACTCCCGGTTCCCAGCGCTGTGCACTGGGGTCTTCAACAAGGGCTGCGGAAACCAGACCCTGCCTCCGCGGTGCCTGGTTTCTCACGTCGACTCCGCTGTCAGTGGGGTCCTTCAGAGTTTTCCAGCACCGGGCAGTTTTGGAGGACTCTGGTCCTCTGGCGGCAGATGTCCCCGCACTGCATTTTGTTCCATGATTTCCCTTCAGCTGGCCTCCACCTGTCCTTTAGAGAGTTCTGATAACCATTCGAGAGCATTACAGACCTCAGAAGTTTGGATTGCGTTCAGTGTTTTTAGTCCTCTGTGACACAGCATTGTTGAGGCGGTGGCGGAGAGCAAGAGGGTGGGTGGGCACCACCGGCACAGCACTGAAGACACAGCGGTCGGCAGCGTCCACCCTCCTGCTCGGGGATTGGAGCCACTCAGGAGTGGCAGACGTGGCCAGGTGTCACCTGGGCCAACGCCTTCTCCCATACATTTAAGTGGTTAGGAAAACAGAAGGCCAGTCTTGTGGCCCTTTCCATCTGGAAATAAACTGCTCCCCAGTGCAATGGGATCCTGGCTGAGGTCAAGGAAAACAATAAAAACCAGGAAAAATTCATCACTGGTTTTCAAGGCAAAGGAAATGCCCTTCTAGCACTTTACCAAGAGAAGATGAGGAAGCTCAAGATTCTAAAATCAATCAAGATGTTTCTCCTAAAAAGCCGGATAGGGAATCGTCTTGAGCACAACTCCAAGGATGGGGCACAGTGGGCAGGGACAAGGAGGATCATCGAAACCAACGGTGACTCGAACCCACCTGCACCCACAGCTCGTTGTGGCCAGGACCCTGGCTGCAGACCACCTGGGTGCACTGTGCGGAAGAGCCGCCTGCGTCTAAGTGACAGAGCAAAGCCACGTGAGGAAGCTCAAGCAGAGCATCCTGGAAGGGATGCCCCATTGGCCGGGCCCAGAGCCTCACAAAACCAGAGCAAAACACGAAAGTGCACATCTCCACTGCCCTGGGTTTGTCCGTCTGCAGCCCTTTCCACAGCCCCTCTCAGAGCACGAATGGCCACCCACCCTGCCAAGTGATTTATTCACTCTTGACAACTGAGATCATCCAGCATTCCGAGCCGGAGAGTTAATGGATGACTTAAGCCTCACCCAGTGCTGGCAGCAAGCCCTCGGGAGACCGGCAGCGCCTTTGTCTGCAGGAGGCCGGAGACAATGCCTCCGTTTTGTATGTGAGGAAATGGATACGAGGGTGAGTTGTGTTCCCGCCACAACTACGAAGTGTGTAAGGTGCTGGGGTCCAGGTAGAGGTGGTCCCTCTGTACTGGGTTCTCCAGAGAAATGGAACCAGCAGGCTGTGCGTGCATATGCACGTGTGTGTGTGTGTGTGTGTGTGTGTGTGTGTGTGTGTGTGTGTAGAGAGAGTGACTGATCTCAAGGACTTGGCTCATTTGCTATGGGAGCAGGCAGGTGAGCCCAGACCCAAGAAGGGTTGGCGTTGCAGTCTCGAGTCTGGAGACTGGCTGGAGGCAGAAAATTTCTTCTCTCTTTGGAGACCTCGGGCTTTTTTCACAAGAATTTCAAGTGATCAGTCCCACCCACCCCCGGGAGGCTAACCTACTTCACTCAGAGTCCGCTGCTGTAAGTGACGTCCACACCCAACACGACCTGCACCGCAACCTCTAAGCCGTGGGCACCTCAGCCTCGCCCTGCTGCTGCCTGGAATTAACTGTCACCACTTCTGGGGGGGTCGTGTAGTGGTCAGCTGATCTTGCCCACTCCGTCTCTGTGGCCGTCCTCCCTGCCTGGTGGGGTAAAGGGAGAGGGAGCAGCCCCGAGGAGTTGCTGGTGCTCCTGTCCTAGTAGGAAGGAGTTCTGTGACACAAAGACCCCTCCAAACACTAAGGTGTTCTCTTCCTCATGCATGACCGGCCTGGTAACATGTCACACACAGAAGTGGCATTCCCTCCTTTACACCTCGGTCATGGGGACGTTACACCCACTGAGTCGGAGGCCTTGTCACACCTGTCTGAGTGTAAGCGGAGCTGGAGAGGCCTGGGCTCCGGGCAGCCAGCAGCCTGTGGATGTCCCTCCCTCCTTGCTCCTAGCACAGCTTCATGCAACGGGGGTCCTGGGAAGACGGGCTGTGGACAGAGGGCCGTGTGGCCTGAGCCTAGGTGTCCCAGTTTCCAAATCTGTAATGACAGAGGTGATGATGCCTCTTTTGAGGGGAGTTCAGTGTTCATCTGGGAGCTCTGCCCGTCTTTCCCCAGCCAGTTCCATGAGGGTTGCGTCGATCACAGGCGGGTCCGGGGTGGGTCCAGAGAAGCTACGGTAGGTCCACGCTGGCCTCGGATGCCCACAGCCAGGCAGAGTGGGCCTCGTTCTGGGCCACGGAGGCTGCCCGCCCGCTGCTGGAAAGGGCAGGGCCTCCTGAGAACCGCAGGGTCGGTGCTGCGGCAGCGTCCGCATTTCACTGTCCGGGTCCCACGGAACCTTCACGGGCCACCCCGTTCCTGGGCTCAGCCTCGGGTCGGGCAGCACCTGCCCAGTCACCATTCACTGTGGGTGGCCAAGAGCCCTGGGGACCAATGTGAGTCCCCATGGTGGACCCTACACTCACCTGTGATCCGGGGGGAACGGCCAGGAGGCCCTCGGCACTGGGCTCCCTGCATAGTCCTGGCGGTGGTCAGTCCCGGGGTGGTCAGTCCCAGGGTGGTCAGTCCCGGGGTGGTCATGGCATGCGGCCCCGCCCCTGCCCGCTCTGCCCACGAGGCGGCGCTGTCAGCCCCCTCCTCACGGGGTGTGCGAGCCTATGTGAGTGTGCTGTGCACACACACACACAATCTATAGGTCGCGCCTTAGGTATTCTGTTTTTCAATTTGCTTTGTCCCTTAACATGCCCCTTTCTTAAAGTCCTGTCTACACATATACTTATTTTTATGGCTCACATATGCTTTTCTATCCTGTTTTCTCACTTAAAATGCCTCCACCACTGTCATAATTAGTACTCTAATGTCCAGTAATTTCCCTCCTTTTGCCGTGGGCTCTAATTCACTAAGTGCTCTATCCCGTGAACCATCCTTGTATGTGTGTATCTTGTTGCTCTTAAGAAATTGTTTCCTTAGAATTCATTCCATGGGCCTGCATTGCTGCGTTAAAGGGCGTAAGTACTTCTGTTATCCGTCATACTTTCTTCCTAGAAGGCCGTGTCTAGACTGCTGTCTAGTTACTTTGGGACTGGGGTGTGGGAGTGAGGAGAGGGCCTGTCCCGGTGACTTGGAAGTGCAGGGGCTTTCTCTGTCTCCCTCCCCAGCACCACCAGCTCCACCGCCAGCAGCTGCGACACGGAGTTCACGAAGGAGGACGAGCAGAGGCTGAAGGACTACATCCAGCAGCTCAAGAACGACAGGGCGGCAGTCAAGCTGACCATGCTGGAGCTGGAGAGCATCCACATCGACCCCCTCAGCTACGACGTCAAGCCCCGGGGAGACAGCCAGCGGCTGGACCTCGAAAACGCCGTGCTGATGCAGGAGCTGATGGCCATGAAGGTACTCCTAGGGCAGGCCCGTCCGGAGCCCAGTTTCCATTCACCCCACTGTCATCCGGAGGGGGCTGCAAAGGGCCCTGAAAACAGGTCAGCCGATGACGAGAAGCCAGCCCCACTCACGCTCCGCCGGCTCTGCCCCGGGGAAGGCCAGAGGCTCATTGCTAGATAAGGACGGTTCCAACGTGCCAGGGGTCACTCGGGCTGGACGTGCTCCTGGAGGCTCAAGGTGAACTCTGGGGACACTCGAGGTGCCAGCTTTGGGGCGTTTCCTCCTCCAGGAGAAGCCAGCTCCGACCTCTGGAGGCTGCAGCAGACTCTGTCTGTTGAAAAGGACCCTCGTTTGCAGAAGCTTACAAGTGCTTCTCGGGCCTGTTCTGAAGTTAGGGTGAGGCCAGGTGCAGATCCGGGGGAGAGCCCGGTTTCCTGACACCCCTGTCTGTGCCTTCAGCACTGCAGGGACCCTGCCTGGATCATGGTGCCCCAGTGAGGTCTGGCAGTGCCACTCAGAGTAGTTTCCTGGTAAGAACCTGGGCAGAGTCTCTGCTGCCGTCTCTAGTGCGCAGAGGCCAGTGCCTCCCACTGGGAAGTGGGCAAATTGCCACGTCCAGCAGGTCATACTGGGCTCATTTCTGGGTAAGGGGGCCAGGCACTAGGCCTTTACCTGCTGCGCGCTTTCTCCACAGACAGCTGTGGCATGGTAAAGAGTGTGTCTGGTATTTGTTCACAGTTGCTGGCATAGAACTTCAAAAACCCTTAAAATTTTCTGCGTGGCAGGAGGGTCTCGGTTGTGCTCATGAGGTAACTTGGCAGCCCCCAGATAGCTTCTGGATGGGGGTGGTCTCCATCAGGACCAAGCGTGTGGTTAGAGGGTTGACACTTTCACCCCCTTGACCTCCCGGGAGGGGAGGATGGCTACAGATTGAATTCCATTGTGTGACCAGCGACTTAATCAGTTGTGTCATGGCACCCCAATAAAAAGCCCAGACATGCTTCCGGGTCGGCAAGCACATGGGCGCGCCGGTGCAGTGACTGGCGCCGCCTCGGAGGCGGGGCACGGATACCTGCCAGCCAGTCCCGCCCTGCGTGCACGCTTTAAAATAACAGTGCGATCCTGAGTCCTGCGAGTGGTGCTAGTGAGTTATGGATCCCGCGGGGGCTGTGGGAACCCAGAATTCACAGGCAGTTCATGAGAAGTACAGGTGGCCCGGTCCCCCTCCACCCCCAAGACTTGCAGCTGGCGTCTGACGTGAGGCAGTCTGCGCAGGCCTGAGCGCCCAACCCGCGGGGCATAGAGACTCGGGGAAGTCTGCAGCAGCGTCGCACCGTGTACATGCAGGTGGAGTGGACACAGGGTAATCGCCCTCCCGGAGCATGGCTCTGGGATGCTGAGGCCCTCTCTCAGCGGGCCCGAGGTAGAGTTTTATGTCTCCCTGCGCAGGACTCTGCAGCCTGGCCTGCTGATGTGGGAGTCGGGCCGAGAGCCAGGCTCCCAAACCTGCTTTCCAGGCTCCACCGTCCTGTGTGCCAAGGCCTGGTTTGCCCTGCCTTGGGTTTTGAAGGGTCCCCGGCTCTCAGGAGTCTTGGAGGGAGGGGTTCTTGGGCTGCAGCCCTGCCACCTTCAGTTTAAAAACCCAAGGCATGTTCGTCAGGCCGGGGCAGGTCCAGTGGTGCTGAGTGAAGTTTGCAGCTGGTCTCCCCCATTGGGACCAGCGATGTCCTCGGAGGAAAGAGCAGGCCCACCTCCAGTTCCCCACCTGCGCAGGGGGAGGGGCGCTGCCAGCAGCGGTCATCCCTGACACACGCAGGGTGACTCACTCAGCAGGCACACCACTGCCCTTGGCGATGCTCAAGCGTGAGTGTCAGTGAAGCCTGGGAAGACTTTGGGCAGCGGCAGCAGGTGAGGGGACCGCCCGGTGTTTCCAAGCTGGTGCATCTCAGCTTTGTCCCCTCAGCTCAGACCGGACCTCTGCCCCCTCTGGGGAGCCTCACACGGTGCAGGCTGATTTCTGGTCCCATTGCCCGTGAGCCGGGCGTTGGCTCCACAACCACAGGGCCATCTGGCCTGACCAGGAGCCCTCCTTCTGGGCTTTGCACCACGTGGCATGAGCTGCGAGGCTGCCCTTCCCCTGTTTACTCCAGACTGTGTTTCCTTTGGCCAAAGACTAAGGGCTCCTTTTTACGTTCAAGCTGATCCGTTGTGCAATAGACTCTGTGTTATTCTGGTCGGGGGAGACATTTTTTTCATGGCATAAAAGCACCAGTACTCTTTTCTACTTGAAAATAAAATGTGTACACATCATAGACATTTTCTAAAAGAGCAGCAATTAGTAAAAGCTTGGAGGGAAATGACGCATTACATCATGGGCTGGGGCGGCCATGGCCAGCTAGCGCTCTGGCTTGGCTCCCTGGCCCCTCCGTGGAGGGTTTCGCAGGGTCGGCACCGCAGTCCCCTCCCTCCCTGGTGTGCCCAGCAGTGCGTCCCAGGGCCCGTGCTCGCCCGCTGCACACACGTGAGCAGGAGGTTGTGTTGGCTTTCACCATCCTGTTGTGGACTCTGCTGCCGAGAAACAAGTTTTCTGGGGTTTTGTTGGTGGTGCTGCTTTGGTTTTGGTTTTGTTTTTCTTTTTTTTACTTCTGTGTCTGATCCTCAGTGACCACCTTCTCATTCCTAGTGTTGGGTTGGCTCCTTCTCATATACATTCTTCTTTCATAAACATCTTCTCCTCTCATTAAAACTCTTCCATTAGGTCTTTGTTTTAAACATTTGTCTTCTAGATTTTCACTTGTCATCTCTGGTTCTCATAAATGCTGATTCTGCCTCAATGTGATTCACTTCTATTTTCTCTCTGCAGTGGGGGAGAATGTTGGTGGCGGCTCATCTTCAGGGACTCGTTGGGATTAGTTTTTGTTACATTTTTAGCTTAGGATTCCTGTCCCACATCTCTACACAGGTTTGAGGTTCTGATTCAAGGGGCTTTTCTCTCCTTTCCCACCCAGAGCCAGGGCAGTGGCGCGCTTCCTCTCAAGTTTCTAGAGAGGAAGTCTGTTTCTTACTCTTCCCAGCACTTGGAGAGTCCCGGCCGGTGTCAGTGTCCGATCCGGCCCTCCGCCCTGCCTGGCACAGGTGCCAAAGGCCCAGGCCCCGGGGCCCCCTGTGGGTCCCAGCCTCTGCTGGCCAGCTCGGCGGCTCCCTCACCTTCCCCCTGGGCACCCTTCCCTCTTCACGTTCTGGTGCCCATCTTGCTGCCTTTCCAGCTTCCCTGTGTGTGTCTGTCCTGGACGGCATCAGCCATGCTAGCTCAGATTGCAGGGCTTCCGGAGCCTTCAGAGTCCTACTGCTTTTGCAGATTAGAAGGGTTCTGTGTCTGGAAACCTTTTGTTCAGTTTTATGTCTCGTCTTTAGAAGGTTTGGCATCTTTTGGGTAGTCACTGAGCGTGTCACCTTGTCCATGTTAATGCTCCTGGCTCTGAGTGTTACCAGCTGTAATGGGTGCCCTCTGGGTGCTTCCCCCACATCAAGGGCAAGGACACCCACCCCTGTGGCTGGTTTGCCCAGGGTAGCACACGGGGGCTTATAACCTCAGGTGAGGGTGACTCGGGGTGACTAGAATCAGTAGCCATAGCGAACCCTTCTCGGGGCAGCAACTCAGCGTCATGAAGATGCCTCTTAAGTGAGATAATCAAGATGGCTGGGGAGACTGACCCAGGGCTCAGGTGTGGGGGCTCCCCCTCTACTAGAGGCGGAGGGATGAGTATCACCCACGGGCTCACATTAAAATGCATTGTGGGGGGCGTGTAGCGTGGTGGCCGAGAGCCTGTGCTGAGCCAGGGGGCCTGGGTTCCGACTCCGGCTCCACAGCCCACCCAGTAACTGTGAGCAGATGGGCGTCCCCCGCACGCCTCATTCTCCCAGCCACAGATGGAGAGACTCACCGTGCCTCACTTTGTATGAACGCACTGGTGGTCCCGTGGTTACCAGGCCCCTGGTCCCAGCAGGGCACTGTCTGATTTCGGAGTCGCTACTGGTCTCCACAGAAACCTCTACTCTGAATTCTCTAGGACACTCTGAGAAGTTGCCAATCAGTCATTTGCCTGTAAAGGACTCTGCCTCTGTTGATTTCACCGGGGCCCCAAAGTAGATAAGAGCTGGGGCTCGATGGCATTGCTGTGGGTGCCCCCTTCCTGTCTGACTCAGGCACCGAGCACCGAGTCAGTAGACTTGTGCATTGGTGCCGTGGAGGATGGAAAGGAAGTGGGATTGGAAGGGACCCAGTCAGACCAACCTTGTGGGGCGACCTTCCCTTATAACCTCTTCGGCAGATGGCGCTCAGCCTCAGCAAACCGGAAACCTGGTTTCCAACAATGCACTTGTGCCCTTTGTCGGGGGAGGGGATCCCAGTTGTTGGGAAGTTTCTCCTGATCATAAACCCAAGTCTGCTTGCCTGTGTCTTCTGCACATTAACCTCAGTTCTGGTCCGCAGCACGACACGGTGCAGGGCTTTGTCTTCACGTCAGTCCTTCACTCCTCCCATCATCCCATCCCCCGCTGCAACGGGATAGCTCTGCTGCAGGTCCCTGGTTACAGCCCAGACCCCTTCCACTCACCTGCCTTCCTGCACCCAGCCAGGGTCTCACATGCTGAGCTTCATATGCTCTGTCTCCATAGGAGGAGATGGCTGAGCTAAAGGCCCAGCTCTACCTACTGGAGAAAGAGAAGAAGGCCCTGGAGCTAAAGCTGAGCACCCGGGAGGCCCAGGAGCAGGCCTACCTGGTGCACATCGAGCACCTGAAGTCCGAGGTGGAGGAGCACAAGGAGCAGCGCATGCGGTCCCTCAGCTCCACCAGCAGCGGCGGCAAGGACAAGCCCGGCAAGGTAGGGCCGAAGGGGCTCGGGCCTCGCTTCCTGCCCAGTCCCCACCACTCACTGCCCTGTGCCTCCCCTCCCTCATTTGTATAGGAGCTGCAGGCCACACTAGTTACCTAAAGGAAGGTGGCATTTGAGTGTAAAGAAACCAAACCTGCACTTACAGACTCTCACTCCATGTCACAGGGAGATCATTTCCATAGACTGTCGTCCTCCCGGGCGAGCGTCTGTGCTGTGGTCCCACAGTCTGACGCCAGTGCCACCTGCTGTGTCTGTCCCCCTCCACACAGCGGCCATCACGTGTGGGCCACTTCTGTGCTCACCACCCAGAACCCCGAGGAAGGCATCGTTACCCCATTTGCATGAGGAAAATGGGGTCCAGAAGAAGTGAAATGTCTCAGAGCTGCTCCATAGCAGAATTGGGGTTTAGCCCCAGTTTGGGTAACAGGCCCTCCGCCCCTTGTTCTGTTGCCTCCTTGGCTTTTGTCGGCAAATGTTGTCGGCGAGGTGAGGCAGAGGCAGAGGCAGAGGAGGAAGGCAGGCCCTGGATTTCACAGCAGACACCTCAGAGAGTGGGCTGGCAGGTGATGTTGTCTTGCAAACACTCCCATTAGCCCCCAAGTCTTTTTTTCTAGAACTGAAGCTCATTCCGTCACATTGCATTTCAGCATTATTGCAAATACTGTGTTAGAGGAAAAAAGCTTTGGACCTGAAGAGTTATATTTCTTGTCCCAGGACACTGAAATTCTGTGCATCGGGTTTTCTGTTCCTGATAAATGGTAGCTTCTCTGGATGCCAGTTTGCTTCAGGCCTAAGACTTGTGGGCACATGCCGACCTGCTGGTCTAAAGAGCGGGCTTTTGCAGCCCAAATGTCGTGTGTCTCCAGGAGAGCCCTGCACGTGGGAAAGAAGCCACTTGCTGATGCTGCGTGGCAGTGAACTGTCACCTCCTAAATAGCTAAGCCCTTGGAAGCATGCTCTATTTTACAAAGGGCTGCAGCTGCACTTTGCCCACCTCTTACCTGCCGAGGAACCCAGGGCATCTGTACAGGGGCACCCAGCGGGGTGGTGCTCCCGAGACTCTGGCTGCTTCTCAGTCAGTTATCTGTTCATTTGATAAATGGGATGTGGTCCCATTGGGGCGCTGGGGGCAATTCCAGATTTGCATGCCTATGGGGGACACTGACAAGCAAACAGAGGGTCACGACACAGTGATACAGTGTCCTGAGCGCAAGGACTGATTCCAGGTGTGATGGGAGGCCACAGGCCACGCTCAGAACCCTGGCTTGGAGATGTGGACCAGGTTTCCGGAGCTGAGACCCAGTGGAGAGTGGGAGCTGGCCAGATGAACGGGGCCGGGGAACCCCAGGGGCAGGGGAGACCACTCTAGGCAGATGGCGCCCCCCAGAGGGAAGAGGAATCGATGCACTGGTCAGCTGTCTGCGCTCTCCCGGGACAGTGAGGGAACCGCTGAAGGGTTGCCCCAGGGGGCAGTGATGCATATTTTGCACTTTGGACAAGTCACTGTGCGATGCACAGGAAGCCGGCAGCCCCGAGGGGGCGGGGCCTGCGCCGTGCTGTTGCCCACAGTGTACCAGGGCTCAGGGAGCCCGGCGTTCTGCTCAGTGCCTGCCTCTTTAAAGTCTCTACAGCCTCTGCGAGTGTGTTAGCGGTCACCGGGGGGCAGAGCCTGGGAGACAGAGCGCCCGCCCGCATGCAGTGCATGGGTGCGTGCGAGCAGGGCCTGGTGGGAGCAGACTCCCAGGGTTCTTGCGGGAAGGCCCCTGAGCTGAGCCTGCCCGGTTCTTGGTGTTTATTGTGACTGGGGAAGCCCTGCGTTTTCTGGAATGGCTTCCAGGTACAGAAGTCACTTTGATGGTGGCCAGGTGGTTTTGTGGGGTTTTTTTTTAACATTAGAGCTTTAACAAAAGAGCTTTTTAAAAGTACCTTGGGTTCAGGTAATGAAATTAGAGTAAGCTGATTCTCTTGTCTTTCAAATATGGGAACCATTTACTATTTCAATAGCATCTCCCTTCCCAGCTATTCATTTTTCTGATTTGTTGGTAGATGAAGCAAACTGTCCAGAGCCAGGGTTGGAAAACTCTAAAGCATCACATCGTCAGTATTTTGGGGCTTTCGAGGCACCCAGACTCTGCTGCAGCTTCGCTTGGCTGCCACAGAAAGAACTGGGGGTGAAAGCAGAGAGGGTGCCAGCCAGGAAGGGCGGGCAGTGTGCTAACAGCACTTCACGTATGGACATTGAAACTTGAATTTCATATAATTTCTACAGATCACAAAACAGTCTGTATATATATTTTTCATGATTTTAAAAACAGAAAATCAATTCTTAGCTTGTGGGCCTTATTATAAAACAGGTGGCAGGCCAGATGTGGGTCTAGAACACCCACCTTACTCTGGAGAGCAGACAAGTCATGCTTGTCTGCTTGTTTGAAAACTTCCCTCCAGCCCACAAGCTGGAATCTCATCTAAGTTGCATTAGCTTTTTTGCACTTGTTTCTGCAACAGCTATTGCCGGCCATGCTCGGTGAGAGGCACGGTAGGACAAGGCTGTCCCTGTCTCTAAGGAGTCAGGAAACGTCCTGCCCTCACAGGGGAGCAGGTGCAATGGAGGGGAGGCCAGTGGGATCTCAGCGTCCACACGCTGGAAGGCGGGGCCAGGGCCGGAAGGCAGAGAGGAAGGAGGGAGAGCCACGGCCACAGAGGACGTGCAGAGGGAGGATGTTCAGATGAGGGCGGTGTGGCTGCGGGTGCCCCTTTGTGGGGACATCTCTGCGTCAGTCAGCAGGCTGCAGGACACTCGGCGCCCTCCTGTGGTCCCGACTGGTAGCACTAGATTCGTACTTGTTGCCACCTAACTTTGTTTGCATTCAGTAAACAAATACATCAACTGCAACAGATCACCAGCTTTCATCTCAGGCCTGGGGTGTAGTAGCTGCTCAGTGAATGTCTTTGGAGCAAAAATTATCAGATGCACCTCCCCCGGCCACTTTCCTAGGCAGCATGGAGGCTGCCCTGGGCTAGAGCGCTTGGATGGGTGACCACAGCTGGTGCGCAGGAGTCTGGCTCCCGCGTCCCTCTGCTATAAAGCAGGATTCGGTCTGATGATGTCAGCATTCCTGTCTAATGTTATAGCATGGGGGGGGGCATCTCTGTTTTCCTCCTCCTTTCTGAGTTTTCTAGAGGTCACACTGTACCTAAATGTAGACAAGACTGGTTTTCTCCCAAGGAGGAGTGGGGCTGGGGTTGAGGGTCCTCTGTCTCCCCCTCGTCTCTTATGAATTTATGAATTACGAGAGGCTGACTCACGGTGAAGAGCCCTGCTGTACAGCCAGCCGACCCAGGTTTGATCCTCGTTCCACCAGGTCCTGGCGGATGACTTGGGGCAGTCACTTCTGTGCCTTAGTTTTCTCCTTGGCCAAACGGGGATCACGATAGCAGCTGCCTCGGAGTACTGTCATGGTTAAATGGGAGGGGGTGTGCGACCGCTCAGGCCAGTAGTGCCTGGCACACAGGGAGTGCTCGCGGCTCACGGGGAGCGGTCATCGGCCGTGGGTCAGCCTGCCGAGGGCTGGGACGCCGGGGCAGTGCTGCAGCTGTCGGCCCCGCTTGGCTCCAGGTCTCACTCACATGTCTGCCCTTCCCAGGACTGTGCTGACGCTGCCTCCCCAGCTCTGTCCCTGGCTGAACTGAGGACCACACACAGCGACAGCGAGCTGGCTGCAGAGTTCGCCAACGCCATCCGTCGGTAAGCACCCTGCCAGGGACCCAGACACTCAATCTGTTCTGGGAGCAGCGGCTGTGTTCTCAGTTCTCTTGGCTGCTCGAGCAGTGCTCCTGGGTCACTCAGGCCTGTCCAGGAAGGGGCTTCCGCTGTACCCATTGTGTCTGGTGTACATGTTGAGTTTTGCATTTTGGTGATGAAATCTCTCATGTCTTTAATGATGATGGGTTCTCCTCTTGTCCAGTCCTTGCTGGGCCGACACGGAGGAGCCCTGTTGGCTCCAGACCGTTCAGAGGGGAGCAGTAGGAGAGTGTAGACGTGGTCACTTCATCGGCAAACAGAAAATGTCCCTTTCTTTGCTTTTTTGTTGTGTTGTGCTGACCGGACCCTTCAGGACAATGTTTAATGGTGACAATCAAACCAGGCACCTTGACCTTGTCTCCAGCGTCGGTGGAAACACTTCCGTCGGCATTGCCAGCTCCTCCCAGTCAGGAAGCCTCGTGTGTGCATTCAGTTCTGGGCATTTTCCTCTGTTTGTTTCTTCCCCTCTCTTCTTCCTCTCCTCCAAGGAGAAACTGTTGCTGACCCATCTGGGTCTGCGTCCCACATCCTCGCCTGCCATACTCTCGCCCTCTGTCCAGAGAAGCGCCGTCCTTCCAGTAGGAACGAAATGCGAGCCCCGTGTGTAAATCCGGGCTTCTAGCAGCCAGATGAAGAAGTCTAAAGAAGCAGGTGAATAAGGTGTTTCATATACCCAGTGTGTCCAAAACGTTATCTCAACAGCTAATCAATATTTTTAAAGGCTATGTTAATGAGATCAGTAGTAGTGGTCACACCAGGTTTTCAAAATCTGGGACGCGTTTCGCACTGACGACACATCGCCAACCCGAGCAGCCAGCACTTCGGGGGCTCGGGCGCAGGTGCAGCCGCACGGCAGGGACAGGCAGCTCTAAGGGGTTCTTCAACTCGGTTGTCCAGCTCACTATGTTTTTAGTCCTCACCTGAGAATATGATCATTGATTTTTCCTTTTTTAGAGAGGGAAAGGAAAGGAGAGAGAGACAGAAACATGGACATAAGAAACAGACATTGATCAGTTGCCTCCCGTACACACCGCCTGGGATCAAACCTGCAACCTGGGTACGTGCCCTGACCTGGGATCGAACCTGTAGCCCTTGGGCGCAGGGCTGACACTCCAGCCGGCTGGACCATCTGGCCGGGGCACTAATTTTTTCTTTAGCTGTATCCATTGTGGTGTTTGACTTAGAGCTGAGTTTTTTATTTTGGTAATTAAATCTGTCATATCTTTAGTGGTATGATATCCTCTTACTCTGAGGATATTATACTACTGATCCTACAATGTTACTTTGTCTGCCGTGTTGACTCTGTGTCCACACATCAAACTCTTTTCAGAACTGAGTTTCGAGACTCTTCCCTGGTGTGGCTCACACGCCCCCCTTCCGGCTTCCGCGGCTCCTGGCCCCGCCCGCTCCCTGGGCTGCAGACCTGGCCCAGCATCTGGTCCCCTGCTGTCCCGGGCCGGCAGCTCTCCCTGAGCCCCACTGACACCCATCTTCTTATAGCTCCACTCTTCTGTTTGCATTCCGAGTTGTGGTTTCCTTTCTCGGGAAGAAGAAAAACCTTGGCTTTTCTATGAGTGAGTGCTCATCGTCTCTGGTGTGCAGGGAACACTCCTTGCTTTCTAACACATTAGGGGATTTTTGAAAACACATTTCCCGCCCTGGCCAGGTGGTTCAGTTGGTTGGAGTGTCGTCCCGCACACCAAAAGGTTGCAGATTCGATTCCCGGTCAGGGCACACACCTGGGCTGTGGGTTCGATCCCCAGTCGGGGTGTGAATGGGAGGCAACCATTCTGTTTCTCTCTCACATCAGTGTTTCCATCCCCCTCCTTCCTCTCTTTCTAAAGTCAATAAATATGTATCTTCACATGAGGATAAAAAGCACATTTCCCAACATTTCTGTTGTTAGGGGAAGGCTACAGCACGTGGCCAGTTGGCCCTCCATCCAGCCCGCTGCTCAGTTTGGGTGCGGCCTCCGGGCTGACAGTGGATGGAAGGCGGCCTCGCGGGAACGTCATTGCCTTCCTCACTTCCTGTCACTTTTGCTCTGTGCTCCCAACTTGTGACAGCTCTGCTTTACACCCCCTGTGCCTCTGGTCATGTGGTTAAATTACAATGGCTTGGCTTGAGGTGGGAAGAGAGAGGCGTCTCCGGAAGATGCCGTCCGTGAATCCCAATGACCCGGCAGTGCCAGGAGCAGGGGGTTCAGGCCCACGCCCGCCTCCCACTGGGAAGCGTTGGGTGGCGTGTCTGCACCCTCAGCCGCGGCGTCTCTCCGATTCCCCAGACCTCAGAGGCCTCTGCTGGCACAGGGAGGGTGCAGGTTCTGCTGACTCAACACGAAGAGATTTCATTTGCTCTGTCCATTACAGTGGATTTCCAATAACCAGCCTTGAGTTGGTTAGCATGGATTTCTAATCAAGAGCCAGATACATGGATTCCAGAAAGAACCCACAGGGCTACAGGAAAGAGGGCAATAACATAATTGCCCTGGAAGAACCATTTCACGAGGGTATGTAATATAAACACCCGAGGGCTGGGAATGTTTTTATTTTTAAAAAACCAAGTGGAAACTAACACCTTCGGAGATATTAAATCACCACTGAGCTAGTTGAAGTCAATTGGGGGAAACTGCCCTGCATTTTCAGAAATATTTCTTCCTTATAAAATGAATCTGTGGGCCCAGCCATCCAGACTCAAGACGGCAGGTATAGAGCAGGGAGGGCAAGAGGCTACACCGTGGTCTTTTCTTGTGGAGAACCAGCCGGACCCGAGGAAGGCACCTGTGGCCTTCCAGTCACTGGTTCCAAGGTCCCTGCCCTCTCGCTGCGTCTTCGCCCGGCCCCGGTTTGGAACGCAGCCTGGACTGCTCGTAAACCTGCGTTTGCCGCCTCCTTCCCTTCTGTGCTGATTTCAGTCCCTCCACCTCCGTGAACGTTCATTGTGGTTTATTGGCTCCCATTTGCCACCAAACTGCATCTGGAAGACCCAGTTTCCAGTCTTGAAGCTCTCCTTAGCCGGGGGCCTTGTTTGGCGTTCATCCCCACAGGCTGCAAAACCTTCACCTCAGGTCCCTCTCCTGCTCCGGGTCCTGGTAAAATTTAACCGGATGATCTTTATAGCAAAGAAGTGAAGTGTGACTGTGCAGTTAAAGAGAGAATTTTCAGAAATGACTCTTCTTTGTACTTGGATGTGTGAAATGCAGCCTGCCCTGGGGACCTCAGCACAGCTGGGAGGGGCAGACCGTCCATCTCTGTCATGTTCTTGGGGACAAGCGGTGGTCTCCGCGTGAGGGGGTAGGAAAGGCACAGCAAGGCTGAGTGGTTTTCTAGGGTCACAGAGCAAGTCAGTGAGAAATCAGGGGGCTTCCACCTTCTTTGGACCCCACTTACTGCCAAAGAGTTGCCTGAAGATGAGGGTGATCCAAGCTGCTCATGTGGGCTCACCCGGACAATATTTATAACAATTAAGTAACTTTATCCTCAAAAAGGACTTAAGATATTGCTATTTCACACTACCTGGGCTTTCTGAAAAATAATTAGTGATAGACTCATGTTTACAATGAAGGAAATAAGTAGGGTCGTATGATATAGTCACTGTGGTGACTTCTTTTCCCCAAAATTACATATAGATTACAATGAATAATTTGGAGGAAATGCTAAGGTGCTATGATGTTACAACTCTGAGCCATTCGTTCAGATGGGTGGGCTCCTCAGAGGAGGTGGCCTTTCGGTTGCGATGAGGAGGAAAAAAGTAGCTGGTTGGGAGAAGCACACCCCAAGCAGAGGGAGGAGCTTAGTGTGTGCCGGTGGGACTCCAGCTGGAGGGTGAGGGGCAACGCCAAAACCTGGGCAGGCAGGGGCAGGTCGAGCAGGGCCCTAGAGGCCCGGGTAGGACCACTGGTTTTATGCCAGCTGCAGGTGGAAGGCACAGAAGGGCGGCGACATGATCCAACTTGTGATAGTAAAAACTTCTGAGGTTCTGTGAAAACTTAACTAGAGGAGGGAGAGGTGCTGCGGACACCATGCAGAGGTGAGGAGTGACCGGCCCACAGGTGCTGGCAGAAGTGGCGCTTTGGTAGGCACAGTTCGCTCTTGAAGCAGTTCAGCTGCTGTGGAGGTCGAGGGCAAGGGAGGGGTGATGAGGGCCGACGGGGTTGCCCCTGCTGACAAGGGAGGGACGGACGGAATGGGAGACCGTCTCAGAAGGCCAGCCTCAGACATGCCAAGTTGAAGATGCCTAAGCAGAGATGTCAGATAAACCCAGAGATCCTGGACAAGGCCTGAAGATAAGGATTTGGGCTTTTAACATGTTATTTAGAAAAATAAATGGGGATGGAGAGAATCAAGTGAAGAAACAGTGGGCTGTAGAAAGTGGTCCAGGCCCAAGTCCCGGTGCTCCGAGTATGTAGGGTCGGAGCAGAGACCAGGTCTGCAGGTCTGCGAGGCCCCACCTGCCTGCCTGGGCAGTGTGCTCTGGTCTCTCAGGGTCCTGGGCACTAGGTAAGCCCTTGGTTTGGGGGTGCAGGGCGCTGGGAGTTCCATATTCTACCTTGTCTGCAGGGTGGCACAGAGGGGTATGGATGGAATCGGGGTGGAGGATAATGGTATTGCTCTGGTCAGTTTCTTTGTTGTGAATGTATTGAGTTCATGATGACATTTTTAATTCTTGTCACAGTATTTTTTTTCCCTTTGCACTATTAATCAACTTTAGGGGGAAAAAAAAAGACTCAAAACAGTAACAAAATGTAGGAGAAATGACCCTCCTGTTTTTAGCCAGAGGGAAAGGATGAATCTTTTCCCAGTCTCATAACCTGCCCCAGCTGACGGAGGGGGGGGGAGGGAGCAGGCACCCAAGAAACTGTTCTCACTTGTGGCAGGAAATGGTGACATCTTCAGACTCCTGTTAAGAAATGCAGCCAAATTTCGGGGTGGCTGCAGAGCCCAGGAGAAAGCCCGATCCTTAGCCAGTGGGATGCGCTCTGCTGGCGGGAGGGTTCCTGAGCAAGGAGCAGTGATGCGACTAGTTGTCAGGTTTCACTTTAAACGATTTTCCCCTTTCAGCCTCACTCACAAAAGGTCAGGATTTTTGTGTAGCAGTTCCTTTATTACTGTTTGGAAAGCTTGACTTGCACTAACAGCAGCTGGAGGTGGAAACATGAAAGATAGATATTTGAAAAGCCAGGAAGGGGAGAACCAGCCTCTGAACCATTGGCAAAGTCCTTACCTAGGTCACCCTCCCAGGCCCTCCTAGGAGGACCTAGGAAGGTCTACCTCACAGTTTACAAACGCAGGGAAAGTTTAAAATTTTCCACGCAATCGCTTATAAAGTATTTATAAAAACTTAGATTTGGGTATTTTGGGTATGTTAGCTATTTCCCGCTATTGGCTTCTAGTGGGTGGAGGCCAGGGGTGCTGCTAAACATTAGCCCCACAGCAAAGATTTGGACAAAATGTCAGTAGTACCAAGAAACTTTGCAAACCATTTTTGACAGGTTTGGTCAGTCACAGCACCTTCTTCACATACTGCACAAACCTTTTTTTGCGTTTGAGTTGCATTTTTACTTTTCTTGAAATAATAAAAGCATAATGTACCAAAAATATTGCATATTTCCTCCCATCTTCAATATTAACATGGCTGCACAAAAATTTTCCAATTCTGATGTTTTTTAAATGCAAACTGATATGACAGCTGTCACAATACAATCTAACAAAATTGTTTTAAATGACATTAAAGACAACTAAGTGCTATCAGAGCCAAACGTAGGGAAAAAAACTAAAGGAACTTTTTGGCCGACCTAATAGAAAATGAAAGCTTCCTGTCACCCCTCTTCTGTGAGTTAACCTTTGCTGAGTGGTGTCTAGTCTGTTGTCAGCACACTAGACTTTTTGTTGTTTTTGCAAAAACAGCATCAAAGAGAACTCACCCTTTCCACTTGACAGTTTATTGGACACTGCCAAGTGCATTCAATCTGTACTTGTTAAGTTGCAGAGTGGACAACCAGGGACAGATACCCTACCCTGGCTGTTTCCCACTCTGAGCTGTTACACCCAAAGCTGCAATGAATGCAACTGTAATCTCATCTATCTTGTGGCACCTACACTATTTCTACAGAAAAATTCCTAGAAATGAAGTTGCTTAGTCAAGGGGCATGTTCATTACAGACACTGCCAAACTGCCTTCCAACACAATCGTGCTAATTTACACTCCTCATACAAGGAATTTCTTCCATAAATTCCGGTTTCTTAGTATGCTCCAAGGAACAAATACTGAGTTATTCCAAAACTGTGTTACCCACTGTCACCCAGGCATGGTGCTCAGCACGGGGGACACACCGGGACCCTGGAGCCTGCGTGCCTGTGGGGAGTCTGCTGAGCTCGGATGCACAAACCAGATGAGGGAAGGTCCGCTGTGACCTGTGATACAATGCAGTGCCGCTGCGCACAAGGGAGGCTGGCAGGGTGGTCATTAATGTCTCCCTGCCCTGGGTCTTGTGGGAATCAGAGGGAGGCAATGAGCTGAATGGACACTACAGACCTCCCATAACTGACCCCTCATCAGGTAACTTGGGTTATTGCTGTAGCAGTAAAGAGCCATGGGGGGCGGGGGGGAGTCAAATGAAAGTGCCCATATAATTTCAGTACTTTAAAGGGAAACAAGGACCTTTAAAAGGAGAATACTGTCAATTCTACTTCCTCTATCTTTTTGTGCTTGTTTTGCAAGGTAGGACATTGTCGATTTCAGTAAGCAGGGACTTGGGCTTTGTGCATGAATCCTGAGTGGTTCAGGAGATGCTGGGGACACCGGGAGGAGAAGGGTGTGGGGCTGCAACAAGGTTCTGCAGTCGAGCTGCACTGGCTGAGGAGCATCTGGCAGGCCCGCAGAAGGGACTTCCAGGTTAGCTCAGCTTCTCCATCTGGGACACATCCCTCCTGTCTGTTCCTTTGTGACTTATACCTTAGATTTCTAAAGGCCCTGAGCATTGAAGGAAGCAGACTCAGACCGGCCTCAGGAGTGCAGAGGTGAGGCCTCCTGGCGCCACCCCTGGGAAAGGGAGCTCCTGTGCCTGGCCTGCCTTTGACTTGGCCAGGTGCACACTTCCCCGGGTAACTCATGGCATGCTGTCTGTCTCCTTGATACAGAGAAAAGAAGTTAAAGGCCAGGGTTCAAGAGTTGGTGAGTGCCTTGGAACGACTCACCAAGAGCAGTGAAATCCGACACCAGCAATCAGCAGAGTTTGTCAATGACCTAAAGAGAGCCAACAGGTAAAAAAAAAAAAACCTCGTGTGTATATGGCCAGTGGTACTGTGTGGGTTCAGAACCCCTTTGTACACATAAAAAACTGAGGATCTCAAAGAGCTTTGTTCTTATCATTATTTATCTATTGACACCATTTTAGAAACTAAAACGATTTTTTAAAGTTTTCCTTAATTCACTGAATAAGAAACTAACTACATGTAATATAAATGACCTTTATTTTTTAAATATTCCTTATTTTTCCAAAAAAATGTGGCACTGTTTTTACAGTTTTGTGAATTTCTATAATGTCTGGTTTAATAGAAGCCTGTATTCTCACAATTGCTTCTACTGGCAAATACATTGTTCTGAAACAGGTAAGAAAGCCAGTTTCACAGACTGTAGGTAGAACTCACAGGCACCTTAGGGGTCCATCTTCGGGCTACTCTCGCAGACCCTGAATGCACATGGAAGGTGGGGGGGGGGTTGCCATGTGGGACCAGAGAGGGTGTCGGGACTTACCTAGCCCTGGGGGGACAGCTCAGAGCTCTAGATTCTGGGTCAGGCTGGCATCAGCTTCTAACAGCCTGTGTGCTCAGAGTCCCAGTCATCCAAAGAATGAAGGGAAATGGCCGGAGCCCCTCCGCCCTCATCTTCAGTGAGGTCACTCAGACTAAAGTGCGAGAGAAACTCCTTTCCTTATCTTACACTTGACCATCTGTTGCAGGCAGTCAAGGAATGACAGACACAGTATTCGTATTTAAATGACAGATTTCTGGAATCCAACTGCCTTTCTGCTGGTTTTGCATGTGGCTAGTTTGGATGGTTGGTCTAAACCTTCCTAATGTGTCAGTGACAAGCCCCCGGCAGTCAGCTGAGCGTTTGTGCTTAAGCTCAGAGATGAAGGGCTGTGAGAGGTGAAACACTAACCATTTGACTTCAGGTCCCTACTGAGGAGGCTGAGTGACCTTCTCCAGAATGGTGCTTGCTGGAACTGGCTGCCCACTGGGCAGGCCGGTGTGTCTCAGTGCTGCCTCAGGGGAAGCTTGCATCTCGTTTCCTCCTGTCCCCCCACAGCAACCTGGTGGCCGCCTACGAGAAAGCAAAGAAAAAGCATCAGAACAAACTGAAGAAGCTGGAGTCTCAGATGATGGCCATGGTGGAGAGACACGAGACCCAAGTGAGGATGCTCAAGCAGAGAATAGCTCTGCTGGAGGAGGAGAACTCGAGGCCACACACCAATGAAACTTCACTTTAGTCGGCACTCGGGCCCCAAAGTTCTGCCCGTGAAAGCTCAACTGTAGTGGGTCACAGAAGAGAGAAGGGCCCTGGGGACAGAGGACCTGTTGAGAGAATTAAGGAAGGTTGGCAGGTAGGTGACTGCCCGGGCAGTGCAGTGCCATGGACTAGCCCTGGGGGTGAGCGTCCCTGGTGACGCCGTGTGGGCTGTGTCCCACAGACTCACGAACAGCATGTAAATACCTGCTGTTTGCGTGCTCAGCAGGCCTTGCTTCTGCTTTCAACGTCCCAGGTGTTTGTTTGATAGGATTTCCCACTTTTTGCCTCGGTTCAGTAGATAGTGACCTTATCTCTGGCATCCCCGATCTCTCCTCTGACCTCCTTCGGAGGGAAAACTCTGACACACACATGGGTGTGTATATGTCTTGGTATCTAGGAGATTTACTCACCATAAGGCAGCTTTGGTGTTTAAGTCCCACCTACCAACTCGGAGACACAAGCTGTCACACAGCAGATAGTACACAGGTGTCACAGTCCTAGATGGGAGTTACAGGGCGAGCAAGCCCCAGGCTGTGCCTGAACAGCGGTGTGTGGGGGAATGAGACTGCCTTCAGCTCCCACTGTGGAGGCAGGGCCCAGGAGGGTGCTCTCCTGATTTTGGGACTGCCCTGCCTGATGGGGCCTCATCAATAGCCAAGGCTGGGAGCTGGGCTGATGCATATATTGGAACTAAAATTTTTATCTGGAATTTCTTCAAGGACAGAGGGGGATTTTTAATGCTTCCTCACCCCTGGGCACTCTATAATTGCCGTTTGCATGAACCAGAGTTCACCCACGGGAGTATAGACATAGCTCTGGAAATGCCTCTATTTCTCTAAGGGCAAGAAGCAGGACACCGAGTAGTTACCATTTTGCAGGCTGACCCCATCTATTTAAGAGATTGCTACTGAACCACGGGTTCAAGACTTCACTCCTGTTGTGATAAAGAGCAGGGGGTGAGGAAGTGGTCCTCCTCCAGGCTTCCTTTTCTCCCCCAGACTTGGTGATCATTAGCATATGGTGCTTAAACAGGTTAAATTTCAAGCAAAATGCTGACAGGACTGGGTAGGACCAAAGTACCTGAATTCTTTCAGGAAGGGCTTCCATCTCAGACTCATTATTCCTCTTCCACTGTTTCAGTCTTTCTTTGGTAGTTGCCCTACACTGAGACATTTTAAAGGACCACTTGCCATTTATTTTGTGGCACCTGAAAATTCACCCAAGTGCCCTATGAGAAATACATCCCAATGCAATGCTACAGTTCATACAAAGGTTTGCTTATGGCCAGGTCATTGCGTCAGCATCCCCACGTCCACAGCTAAACATCTGCTTTCAGAGCACATGAATCCTGTTCCTCAGCCTTCTGCCCTCTGGTGGAGGACACTGGAGCTACCGCCTTGGATGGCAGAGTCTCAACCCCAAAGCAGTCACCTTTCTCAGGTAGGCAGTGAGGCTGTCAGTCTGCAGGAGCCAGCTCCCCGGGGCTCTGATCACTGCAGAGGGTGCCCGCTGCTCCCTGTCTGTTACGAATCATTCCGTCAGAGTTGGTTCTTGTTTGTGATTTCTTAAAATCAATTTTTACTCTTTGGGTAAAATTTCATTTTGTCACAAGGAAAATGTTTTGGTTGAAAAGTATGTCCAAAAATGGTTTAACAGGAAAAATCAGTTTTCCCAGCTTGCCTAGGGAACCGTCCTCCTACAAGCTAACTGGAACGTGCGTGCAAGGTGGGAATGCAGCCATGGCTTTCTCTTGCAAATGGAAAGTGTAGCAGACACAAGGAATCGAAGCCTGTCTGTTGCCCTACCATGCTTGCCCCAAGTTAGAACTGAGCGCCCACCCTTGTAGCGTCCAGGAGCCCCTGTATTACTGAGGCTGCCTGGCCTCATTTTCAGTTTATATGTCAACATAATACTTCTTAAATATGTGGTGATCGGGTAAAAACTATATCCCCAGTAACACTGTTACTTTTCTAACTGTGCAGAATAAAAAAGCTATTATTAAATAGTTGATTTCCTTTCCTTGTATTTTTCAAAAACCCCCTAAGACGAAATCCTTGCTGAAGGTGAACAGGCACTGACTGGGCTGTGCCGACTGCGGAGCCCACTGAAACTGCCTTGTTGGAGGGCTGCAGGCACTGGGCATCGTCCTTCTTTGTAACCTGAACTGTTGTTCCCTTTCTGAGTGCAAGATGGTTTTATATCAACATCTCTGTCAGGGGTGAAACAATGTTTTCAATTCTAACTTGTATGAGGTTTTAAAAGTCTTTAGACCTTTATATTTTTGGTTTCTTACCCCTTTTAGGCAGTTACCTTCTCTGAGTTCAGTCTTTGGCCCTTAGAGCAATGGGCATGAGAAGGGCCGACCTCATGGTTCTCTTGCAGTGTATTTCCCACCACTGAACTGAGGCAAAAATCAGAAGACACTTGTGTCACTGGCGGGCCATCAGTGTGTGGACCTCCCCACTGGATCTGATGCTCTGCCAAAACTGACACCAACTCCTGTGTGGTGAGATGTTATTTGAAAGTTTCACCAAAACCTACTTATGATAAATATCTACATCATTGGACAGCTGGCACTTAACCATGCCCTGACCCCAGGGGTGTACTCGATGTCTCATTGTTGCCATCTGCTGGCATGCCAGGTATCTGAAGTTAACATCCATGCTGCCTGAAACTGGAAATGTTAGGTCTATAAAAAAATGAAGTGCCAGTTTAAGGTAACTGCTTACTTCTCCTTTGAGATGCATGTACCTCTTACTAATCTTTCCTCTGAACCTGCAGCAATACTTTACAGGAAACTCAGAGAACTCTGAATCAGAGCTTTGTCATTCTACTTTTCCAGAAAGGCTCCAAATTAGAGCCTCTAAGGCTTGTTCTTAAAAACCATTAAGATGTGGCTAGTAAGGATTTTACTACTCTTAAGTATCTAGTATCAGACAGTCTCCCAGTCCCTAGCTCTACATAGATCAGCTGTCCCCAACCTTTTCTGCACCAGGAACATGGTTTCCTAGAAGACAATTTTTCCATGAAAGGGCGGGGGCAGGAGTGCTGAGCTCAGGTGGTAACGCCAGTGAAGTTTCGCTGGCTCCCCAGCCGCTCCCCAGTCCCCTGACCCGAGGACTGCCCGTGTCAGCAGCGTGAACTAAGAACCTCTGTAGCTGCCTGTTTCCTTCTAAAATGGTCTTCCCACAGCCCACAAAAATGATCATGCAGTTAATTCTATCATTCATTATCTTAAACATCTCAATTCTATCATTCATTATCTTAAACATCTCAAGAGTTTAGGGTGCCATACTTGTGTTTTAAGTGAACTGACAAGAAAGACATCAAGACTACAAAAAAAAAACACCTTTTACAAATGACTTCTGAAAGTCATAAGGTTCAAAAAAGTTTTAAGTTATTTGGGGATACAAAACACGGAGTATGTCTCATCCATGAAAGTATTTAAAGTGAAAAATTTGATCATTTTCACTAAGTTCACAGCTGAACCTATTTCTAGATGCAGCAAGCAAAGCTAGTTAGTTTCCAGAGGCCAAAGGGGGGACGAGTTATCTGATGATTGAATGTTTGCATTGAGTTTAATTAGGGCACAGTCATAGATAGCACTGCCAAGGGTGTTTTATTACGGGGTAGGAGACATATGTACCTTTTTGTTGTTTTCCTATAGTAGGTGACACTGAAATCATATAGCAATTATTTTCTATTTACCCAAAAGAATGCCCTATTTGACAAGAATACAATCACCACTTTTCACTGAGGTTTCCAAACTCCCTAGTGCTTAGAGGCTGGGCCCTACTTTGTAGAAGACACAAAACTAGTTAGAAAACAAAAATTATGCCTTTGCTGCACACACAGTTCTCCCTGAAGTTTATTCAAATCCCATTCTAGTTCACCGAAACCCCATGTGTATACAGGCCAGCTTGAAGTTAGCCTTGAACCTGTGTCCTCCTCCAGGTCCTCTTGTTTCACACACACTTTCTGACTGACTACATTTGTATTCACTAATATATGCTACAGGCTGTCAAGCAAACTTTTTAGAACTGGAATCAGAATTACCAATTAATGTGATACTGGCTGCTACCACAGCATCACTGAGCTATTAAAAAACATACATGTAGAAAAGGGTACAAGTTGGACTAGCAGCTGTTCATGAATTCCTGTTTTGCTCATTCTTGTATAAAGGAATCTAGTTTCACATACAATTTGCATTTTTGGTTAAGAGTTATACTAGACACACTCTCTATCGCTCACATCTGAGATTTTGTATGTGGCCGAGACAAATCATTCTGTCCCGGTAATAGCAAACAGTATTGGATAATCATATCCTTGACCAGTGCTACCTGATTTTTTGAGTCAAGGCAGAAACAAATCACTCACCCACTAATCACCGGAAACACTAGCTCAACAGAGCCACCAAGCTATATACAAAATGCCCCCATTCACACTGATTACCTGCTCACTTGTTCCTGCTCTACACTCACTTTTGCACTTTTTGCAAATCAAATCCGTGTGGAAACGTTCTGTTTGTAGAACTCCTAGTATTCACTTATAGTGCTCATGTCAGGACGGCCGAGCAAGTAAGAGCCCTTAGTAACCTGCTTCTGACTGAACCCAGTGCACAGATAATGAAACACGTTCCCTTCATTTCTGATGTTTTAGACACTGTCGACTTATTTACCCTGCATGAGATTTAAGTTTCCCATTATTTGACAATGTGCTACTTACTTCTACGCCACTTGAATGTACTGTCAGTTATTAAAGCACATGTGACTAAGTTTGCATTTGTCAGTATTGTTCCACTGTCTGTACTGAAAGTCTCCTTTTAAAGTTTCCACTTAGCACGCTGTACTATAAAACCTTGTAATTTTCTAGATTCTTTACGTGTATGCTTTAAATGTTTCCAGATGCCTTTAGTTTTAGCTGCTGTAAAATACTTTGTTATTTGATATAGAATTGTTTTTAAAAATCTCCATTTATTTATACAAAGACATTTATAATATTTTACAAACATTCTTATATTCTGAATAAATATTTCTAATTCCAAGATGTACTGTAACTATGTTCACTAAAGGGTAAGGCTGTCCTCCTATAATACTTGTTTATCTAATGTAAACATCAAGCCTATGTTTCACATTAAATCACAGGACCTAGGCAAAGCAGAGGCTAGAAACCAGACCAGATAAGGTCAACGAAACCACACTTATCACCAATTTTTATTTGGCTGCCTTTTCAAGTTTGGTATGAATGGGAAGTTATTAAAGAATATCTTTCCTCTTTAAAAAATTACTTAAGTGGAATACAGTTGTCCCTCGCTATAGCGTGGTTCACTTATTGCAGCTTCACTGTATGGTGGGTTTTTAAAAACCCGCAAAAAAAGTGAAGCTGCAATAAGTGAACCACGCTATAGCGAGGGACGACTATCTACTTCACTGGTGCGTACCCATATAGAATTTTATATGTTGTTAAAATTACGTAGGTTTACGAGTGTATGAAGTGTTTATAAGAGTGCGGGAAAGGTTTATAGGAGTGTGGGAAGGGTTTATAAAGCCTTAAAATATATATAAATAATAAAATAAATACAACGCCACTACTTCGCAATTTTCACCTGTCTCAGGGGGTCTCTGGAACGTACCTCCCGAGATAGGTGAGGGATCACTGTGTAATCAAGAATTGGAAATACAAGCAAGTCGTACATGACTATAAGAAAGTATGGTCAACAGCTTTGCAACATGTCTCTTCTCACTATCAAGGCAATGTACCTTGGACAGTAAGAGTATAATTAATACCTTGATCATTTTAATATCACAAAATTCAGGTCTCTAGTAGAGAAGAATGTATTTCTTTCTCCCTGAGATCCAAGAACATTAAAAACCCAATTACAGTAAAATCTTCCTTTAAAGCAACAAACTGTAATTGTTTGAGATGGAAAATACATACCAGTTCTTTCATTTTTGAAGAGATGTTTTACATCTTACTATTTCTTCGTTCATATAAGCATACCTGTATCCTGTACTTGTCATTTGTTATTGGTCTAAAGAGATGCAATCATAATATGAGCAACTTGGAACCTATAATAACAAGTAACAGCAGAAAACAAGTTAAGGTAGTAAGTTAAACTGCCCAAGCAGCAAAATTTATTGATATTGCACTACAGTCTAAATTTAACATGATGTTTTTACAGAAAGCCAATATTTGAACAATCAACAGAAAAGAAAATGGTTTAAAATATAAAGGTAACCTTCCATCATTCAAATTATATGTTGTAATTTCTACATTGGTGTTACATCAAAAAGATCATCATAACTGTTACAACATAGGAATTTGTTCATTTTCTTACCTTGCACTTCTAGAAAACGTTGGAAGTGCAGTGATCCCACAACATTAACTCCCAATTAATAAACATGAGTCATTTACACTGAGGGAAAGATACAAACCCAGAAATACAATAAACCTGCTCTAAAGGTATCAACTGTTGTAACTACAGGGTGGTGAACCCAGCAGGTATTTTCTGCTGGGGCTCCTTTTCTGCTCTCCCTGAATTTTTGACAATTAACCAAAACAAGCACCAAGAATTTCATTACTATATATACACAGAATCGCTCTCAGTGTAAAGTTTACTTACACAGTCTTTCTCCAAACAGTAAAATTCCCTAAGGTAAAATAATAAAATGCTTATATAATTTAAGGCAAAAATTAAATGTTAAATCATTTCACTTAAAACAACAGTGACAGTAATCACATTTAATCTGAAGTCCAGTTTTCTCAATTGAATATCATTCTTAGTGAAACCATTTTAATTTTTTTCTGCCAGCTTTTAAAATCCCGAATGATTTGTTACATAACTCAGCATAAATATCTTCACCTTTTTCAGACTAACACTATTCCCAAGAAAACTGTTTTTAAGACCACACATCTTCCATGAGTATTACGTAGTCCCCACAGCATGAAAGACATTTGTTCATATCTTGCTTTGGAAATAAACAGGGTATAAAATGGAATCAATTCTTTCTCCCTTCCCATCCAAACTAAATAGTTTGCCTTTATTCTGCTTAAACAAAAGACTTATAACATTTCCCTTACGTTAGCTAATACAGGAATTATAATTCCACTTGATTAACCATTTTATTCTGAAATAAGATTGGAATTTTCATTACAGTCAACAAGTAAAATTAAGTATCTGAACTGTATGAGTCAGTACCTACCAAAGACAATTTTTATAAGGTATTAAGCCAATAGGCAAACTTCAAAAACAGTTGTAAGAAAAAAAATGTGTATGTATATATACAAATATATGTATGTAAAATAGTTCATGATTTTATTTTCTTACCCTATTTGTTACTGAAGGAATAGATTTATAATATTAAATGGAGGTCAGATTTAACTGTCCCCCGTCCTAATTCTGAAGTAAAATATAAACAAAAAAGCAAAATTAAAGACAGTTATTTGGACATTTGCTTTTGAAACTAAAAGATACTTGGACAAGCCCTGGCTGGTGAGTGGGAGGCGGGGCCAGGCCGTCCCGGCGTCCGGGGGACGAAGGCAACCATACATTGATGTTTCTCTCCCTCTCTCCTTCCCCCACTTCCCCTCTAAAGATAAATAAATAATAAAATATTAAAAAAAAAAAAAAAAAAAGATACTTGGACAAGATCTGAACGTGAACCTAAAATGAACAGCAAGACAGCAGTGCCTCCCGACAGTAGTGAGAGGCTCAGGGGAACTCCTGCAGGTGTCTTACGTGCTTTTGGGTCAGCGCACACCATAGGTCAAGCACATGAAGAGCATAAGTCCACTGCCACTCTGTTCCCAAAGTACTAGCACATCCCACCAACCAAACTGCTAAGGAATAGTTACTGCCTTTATTTCTTTCACTGTCGAAAACTCCTGCATTCATTTGCTGCCATCCATAGTCTGTTCCTAAATATCACAAAAGCATAAGCCAAGATATCATTTTACAAAGAACTAGCTAAAGAAATGACTAACAATGTAGACTTGTGCCCCAAATGTTTCACACCACAGGTGGTAGCTATTTAGATAGCTCAGTTTCAATGAATTAAAAACTAATTGTTACATTCTCCCTTAAAAAGACCACAGTCTGAGAATATTAACTAAGACTGAGGACCAGAAGAACACTGCCCATTTCACCCTAGAAATGCAGTTTTCTTTGTTCCAATACACTGAGCAACCGAAAATAGCACAGGTGTTTATTTACAGTCCTCCAATGTGCTTATGGCCCAAGGTCATTGAAATCAACTCAAAGACAAGATATGATCACTGCTTGCAAATTTCACAGAGGCAGATTCACCATGGGTATGTAGCACTAATTAAAAAAAAAAAAAGCTTCTACAACAGGGACGATACAAGAAGGGAATGGAGAACAGGCAGAGGGACTCAACAGCCTCCTCTTGGCTAGTCATACCAAGAAAAAAGTTTAAGAAACAGGTCTTCAAGTGGTACAATAGAGAGAAGCCAATATCCACCCCACCACCAAACAACTGCAAGAATCCTCCCACCAAAAATAACAAATAATGTTCAGGGTCTTATTCTTCCAGCACTGGACTAAAAAACTAAAGTCTAGTAAGAGGAGTGTCTGTGCGGAACAAAGTTACAAAAGCACCTGATTTCTGTATTGAGTCCCTTTCCCCAGAGCACCCTTGCCCAACACTACACAGTTAATGGAGGCACCTTGCCAAATTTAGTTCCTTTAATATTTTGCTTTTCAAGCTGCAACCACACCTAGACCATCTTCTCTGTAATCCACAGAAGACCCAAGACAAATATAATCTCTCTAATTAGTCATTTCATTAATCTGGGGACCCAGATTAAAGATTCAATTATGCCTATTTCTCAAGATAGAAGACTTCCACACACTTTATATGTTTTTTAAAATTTATGTTTCTTTGTACAGTACTTTATGTTAATCTCTGAGCAACTAAGCTCACAAAAGCCAGCCTTTCAAGTCCACTCCCATGCATGAGAGGTAGCTTTCCTGTTCGCTAGCTGTATATGGACTACTTCGTATTTCAATAGTAAATGCTACTGTTTGTCACAGGCAACCAGATGGAAAAGGACGGATCACCATTCAGGACAAATGTACAGCTACCACGTGAAGTGACTGTGGCTCTGTGCACTCTGGGTTCCGTGCCTATAAGGAAGAAGTGCACTCCAGTGTGGCTGCAGTTGACAAGTATCAGCACAGGAAATATGAGACTCTCAAACACTGATCTTTTAAGTGAGAAAATTTACTTCAGATTCACTGGATTGCTTGGCAACCATACTTGGGAAAAAAATAACTTTAACCCTACTTGGGAGAACACACCTGGTAATCGCCCCTCTGCCCGGACTAGGCAATGCTCACATTTCTAGCCTAGGACATCATATAGCAGCACTCACTGATCTTCTACAATTTCTTCCTTATGCTCTCTTTGCCCAGCAACTATACCTATCTTCTCCCTTCGGGCCGCTTTTACTTTAAGTAATAACCTACCGTGTTTCTTGAAACTGCAATCCAGATCTCTGCTCTGGAAGAAAGCATGGGCAAAGCCATCCTGGCCGTCTGCAACCTGCTGTCTTTATCACACAGGAGTTCAGACTCCAGGAGTAACTCAATTCCAGTAAAAAAGCATGCTGAGAAAGCCCACCATAATCTCACTTTTAGAATTTTTGGCAGCTATACAAATGTACTTTTAAAGTCTCAGAATACAAAATAAGGAACTCCAGAGCTAGGCTTTCCCAAGCTATCAGGAATATGGTTTAACAAAGCTGTTATTTTACTGACACCTGTTTACCTAGAAACCGGTACTTAATGGTAAAGGATGTTAACACCTTCAGACAAAGTAAGAGTTTGTCTTGTTTAGCTTTAATCTAACACTACAGCAATAAATAAGCCTCTTTTCCAGGCTAGAAAATCATCCGAGTCAAAATTACTAGGTAACAATTACTTTTCTTCAATCACAAAAATGTTAATGAATATAACCTTAAAATTATGATTAATATGCAAAGAAAATACTGTCTCAGAATAAATGAGACAATAGATGGCAATCAAAACAAAATTTCTGGAGGCAGCAGAGGGAAGTTTAAAGATACAAAAATATAGAAAGCCAAGAGATATTATCAATAGTAAGAAAAGTAACTTGGCAAACTTTTATAATTAATTGACTTTGCTCCTTACTGTTCAAGTTAACTAATTATTGGAGACCCCCCCCAAAAAAAAGTTAAATGAGAGGAATAGGTAATGAAATGTTTTGAATACACACTTGCACACAGAGCTGAACATTTCTAAGACCACTACAATATGTTAAGTTTTATAGAAGAGTTTAATCCCAAAAGAAGGATGCTATTCAGTTAGAGTTGCTCTTTTCAGTTGATACTACAGTCATCCCCACTTACCCACAGAAATGCTTTCCAACATCCTCAGTGGATGCCTGAAACCACGGATAGTACCAAACCCTCTATCACTGTTTTTCCTATATATACATATCCTTTCACTTAAAGGAAGCACATCCAAGTTGCCAGCATAACTACTCTTGTGCTTTGGGGGCATCATTATGTAAAATAAGGGTTACTTAAACACTGTGATACCATGAGTCAAGCTGATAACCCAGACGGGTGCTAAGTGGCTACTGGGCAGGGAGTGTGTGCACTGAATCCGATGTACCACGGACAGTGCAGGGTCCCAGGCAGAGGGACCGGCACAGCGTAAGGTTTCGTCACATGACTCGGAACCATGTACAATTTAAAACTTATTAATTACTTCTGGAAATTTCCATTTATTATTTCCAGACCACAGTTGCTTGTGGGTAACTAAAACCACAGAAAGCAAAGCCGCAGATAAGTGAGGACTATTGAACAAATTACTAAAAGTCAAAGTACCAACCCAATCTTATAGCATAAAACTAATTTTGCTAAATTTCACTACTTGTCATTATCTGTACTGATAATTTAATAGAAAAATAAGGATATCCAAAGCTCAAAGCAGCAATCACAATTCCTTTGACAGCACAGACTTGCCTTTATATATTAAAATGGGGTCCAACTTAATTTTCAAACATCTTCAAATTTCATCAATGCTCTTAAGAGTTCTATTAGGTTCTCAGACATCTTCAAACACTCATGTCTCAGAAGAGCATCACTATTTGAATTCCTAAAACCATTCTCTTGTTATTTCTTAATGAAAACTTGTGAAAGTATGTAAACCATACCCTTATCTTTTGGATTACTATGGTTAAGTACAAAAAACAATTCATCTAACATCTTACGAAACATTACAGTTACATATAAAAGCACCTACAAAATTTTTTAAAAATAAAAGATTCACAGTGCACTGAACCTTGGAACATATAACGTTGGAACATAAGAACATTTAAAAAGTGGATTCAAAGACCTATTTCTCTCTCAAAGACATAAACATAATGAAGCCAACACAGCTACTGTTCTCATCTAGCTTAGAATGCAGCACACAGGAGAGTAAATTATTGCATATTCAGCACACTTCTTTATCACTTGATTTCTTCAAACCATGCTAAATTTTCTCCAAGGAGAATCCAGTTCTGTGCTAAGCATGGCCTTTCTCAAGGAAACCTGAACAATGAGACACTAACACACGGGTCCAAGGGAGTAAGTATAGCAGGTATACATAGAACAGATACATCCAACTCACACATTTTCTGCATAGTTTAGTCACATCACACACATTAACTTTACTCACATAACTTTTTTCTAAATCTCAAACTGTCAAGATAGATAAAAGCCCCAAGTTATCAAAATCCCATCCCAACAATACCCTTACTTTGTGCCACAGTGCATTAGTGAAGGCAGCACAACAGCAGTATCATTGAACGATGGCTAAGCCACTGCCATGAAAAGAAAACGTGTTGGTTCTTGAAAAGGTTCTACACTATTAGAGGACATACTTCCGATAACTAATCTCTTTTGCTTTAACAAAGAGCTGAAAAATCCAACTCTAGGCACCGGAAAGAATGACCTTAGTATAGTACTCAAAAAAACACACCAAAAACCAAAACCAACCAAACGAAATTACTAAAAATAAATGGTTTCCAGACGACAGTAAATGAGTGAAAATGATTTACCTGCCAGGCAAATGAAGTTTCACTCCCTTACCAATTTAACAGGTATCTGGAATGCTGGGACCAACTATAAATATGGCTCAAGAAGACCCAAGCAAAGCAGCTGTATTTCTGGAAAGAAGAGTAAGAACTTCTAAACACAATCATAGAATGCATTTTTTAAAAAGTCACAAAAGGATTCACAAATTTGTCACATTAAAAGATGCAGGATTGTAAATTACCTAATTCTAAACACAATGTTGCAATTGTGAATTCCCCTGCTTAGCACCAAGAGGGTGACACTTTCATTAATAAATAGAATTTCTCCTTTAAAAATCAAGCCATTTAAAAGCTAAAGCAAAGTAATACAAAGTGAATTCCTTACAATAGTATTTCTTTTGAAAGCCCCATGGGTTACATAGAACCCCTATTAAAGAGGCTATCTATACAGAATAAAGATTTCTACAATAAAATTTACAAGCAGAGATATATTTTGTGGATACCACATGTAAAAAACTATTTTTAAACCCACGTGACAGATGCACACGCACACATATGCTCACATCAATCTCCCCCACCCCCTGCAAATACCTTCACTGAGGTCACAAGCAGCCCAGACTAAAGCCCCCTTACAGCCCTGGTGATTGTCCTCAATTATAGCTGAAATCCTCCTTAAAAAGGGCACTGCCATCCTTATTTAAATTTAAGAATCCTGAAAAATCAAAATACATTCCTAGGAGTTACGTGTGTTACTTCCATGTTCTGACTCCCACCCCCAGAGAGATGCTTTATTTGTACTTGGGTAAACTGCACACTCCTTTTCTTCCCACTCCACCATCCAGGGGCTGCTGCATGCTAATAGAAGCAAGTCAGCCTCTGCTACTACTGCAGACTGGAACCGAATATAAATCAGTTTCCACAGACCAACACTGAGATGAAATATAAAACCTAGTAATGTCAGAGTCCATATGTATTTACACAACCATAATATAGAATATACCTTCTCAAGAAAAAAACCATCATACGATTCTAAAGGGCTGGATGGCGAAGACATGACTGAGGCAGCTGCTGCACCATGGCCTCCATGTTCTCTGCTCCCCTCTCTCCGGCAGTCTCACAAGTTTACAGACTGCATGTAGCGCAACAAAGAAGTTAGAGCAGCAACTCCACACCCAACCAACTTGGTCCTGCTCCAGGCTGAGGACTTTGTCCTTTAATGAAGTGCTAAGAGTTCATTTGGATATGAACATTATATAGCAGATGCTGGCTCTAAGTAAACCGCCCAATGAAACTTCAAGCAGAGGAGGATTAGAGAACCTAGGTGGTAAAAAGCAAAGAAATATGCTAAATGCCATCAGAGAAGATGACCTGCAATCTTGACTTCTATGACATTTCAACTCTTATGTTCATTTAATAAATTATGTAGTTTCTTTTAAAACTTCAAAATAAAGAAACTATTATTGCAATCACTAAAATGGGTAGATAGACCATTCCCATTAACTTGATGATAACTCAAACATTATTTTCTTGATCAGAATATAAAAAATTACACTCACAGGAAAAAAAAATGCCCTCATAAAAGCAACTTAAATTCATTAGCCAAACACTGAAAATGTACATTTGTATAAAAACGTTATAAAACTGCATTTACAGTCCAAATTCATGTTTCTCCTCTCTCTTCTGCACAGAGAACAATCTCTTCAGAAACATCATTGCCTCCTTGCAATTCTTTAAAACACCTGAGAAAGGTAAGGCTCAGAGAGAGACACCCACTCAAATGTGACCGGTCTCTGCTCTTGGACTTCCACAACGCATGTGCTGCTATCAAAGGTCCAAGATTCTCATTATAGCATTATGGTCAAACTTGAAACTCAGGAAGGCTCTGGATGAAAAGGGGACCTTGCAATGTCCATTACATGCCACAGTCTGTCCCTCAGCATGTTCTAGCAACTGGTCTTCACCAGAGCAAGGTAAGTCATATGCAGCATCTGTGTAAAAAAAACAAAAGAAATAAGCTCAGTAACTGAATAAGAAATAAAATACAGCCCTTCACCTTTTGGTATAAATGAATTCATCCTTTATATTTTTATCTCCAACACAAAAATATGGTATATTTTTTTTATCTCCAACACTCTAAATCTAACCTAGGTTGAACCACCAAGATATTTTCCTTCCCTAAACTCAACTGAATTTCTAATCTCTTCTTGCAGACTTCCACACAAATATTCAAAATCTTATTTTAAGACCCTTAATATTTACTTGTTTTCAAACTGAACATACCTTTATTTACCTCCAATACATATTCTACGCCAAAATAATAGGAGCTTCTTGAGTGAAATCAGAATGTAAGCATTGTAAGATTAAAATTACAATGTAAGATTTGTAAAGATTCCAATTCTAGAAAAATAAAGCGAAAGCTTCATTTGGAGCTCATCAATCTTCAGGGAATATATCAACCTAAAGAAAAATCCATCTTTTCAAAACCACAGTACAACAAAGCAGTAGCTTACCAGGTTTGGGTGCTTTTTAAAAAATTTTTTTGATTTGTTTATTTTGTTTTTTTAAGTAGAACAGGGACCTGACTGGGAAAGTGTGTTTGGAATACACACCAAGAGGCAGAGGCAAAAGTCTGAAGTGAGGTTTCCCAGGCCAAGATCCCTCTTATACTTCCTTTTTAAAACAACTAAAAATTTTATATATATCTATATTATGACCAACTAAGCTGGGTATACAAAGTTACAGTGTGCCTTCTTTAATGTTCCTGAACACAGACTTTTTAAAGATCTTATGTACTAACTTATTCCTGAACTTACATTAATTAAACCACCATGTTACATAAACTGACCATGTCCCTACCAGCCAAGATGTCCAGAAAAATCCTACTAAGAGTATTTCTACCCCTATAACTTACCTAAACTAAAATGATAGTTTCTGCTTCTTCATAGTTAACCTTAACTTTCCAAAGAAGGATTAAAACATCTCTTTTAAAATAGCTTTTATCCTGCTTAAATCACAGGTAGCCCTCAAAAAAATATTATAATGATTTTCATTCCTTAGACCTTTTCAGTCTATGAAAGCCTTAAATTAGATGGTGAATAAATATATAGCTACTGCACAGGTAATTTAATAAAATTTAAAATAGCACCCAAGAAAAAAACAGTCTGTTATACTTCCAAATTAAATCAGTATTTCTAAAGACCTTTCTCCACTCTTCAGCATTACTTTCCAATCAGATCACACACCTACTCTTCATAACTGAAGATGCAGAAGTTCCAAATGTCATGTTAATAAGAGCTATCCTTAGTACCACTTTAAAAAGTTGATCACCACCTTCCAGCCAAGATGGAGGCATAGATAGATAAGCTTTCCATGCTCACACAACCAAAAGGACAACAAATTTAAAAACAAAACACACCCAGAACTGCCAGAAAATCGAGCTGTATGGAAGTATGACAACCAAAGAATTAAAGAAGAAAAGGTCATCCAGACCAGTAGGAAGGGCAGCCAGGAGGTAGACTGGGCAGGCAAGGCAATGGCTGGCAGACCAAACAGTCCCACGTCCACGTGCAGATAAGCCGGGAAGAACAACTGGGGAGCAAGACAGACCGTGCAACCCAGGGTTCCAACACCCCAAACAAACTGAAGCCTCAAAACCTAGGGGCTGAGGCAGCAGGAGAACTTCAAGCCACACAAGAGAATTCATTGGAGACACTCACTGGGACCTAGATAGAATGTATACAAGCCCATCCACCCAGGAACCAGCATCACAACGGTCCATTTTGCCTATCCGTAACAGGGAAAGTGATTGAAAGCAGAGTAAGAGCCAAGCAAGCATCACTGTTCGCTCTCTGACCCCTCCCCCACATATAGCACCACAATGCAGCTAATTGGGTTGCCCCGCCCTGGTGAATACCTAAGGCTCTGCCCCTTACAATGTAACAGGTACACCAAGACAAAGAAATATGTCCAAATGAAAGAACAGATCAGAACTTCACAAAAAGAACTAAGCAACAAGGAGATAGACAACCTATCAGATGCAGAGTTCAAAACACTGGTAATCAGGATGCTCACAGAAATGATTACATATGAATGTAAAATAGAGGAAGAAGTGAAGGCTATGCAAAGTGAAATAAAGAAAAATATACGGGGAGCCAACAGTAAAGGGAAGGAAACCGGGACTCAAATCAATGGTTTGGAAAAAGGAGAAAATAAGCATTCGACAAGAACAGAAAGAAAAAAACTGAAGACAGTACAAGAAGCCTCTGGGACATCTCCAAACATACCAACACCCAAATCAAAGGGATGCCAGATGGAGAAGAGAAAGAGCAAGAAATTGGAAACTTGTTTAAAAAAATAATGAAAGAAAGCTTCTCCAATTTGGCAAAGGAAACAGACTTCCAGGGAGTTGAGGAAGCCGACAGTCCCAAAGAAATTAGACCCAAGGAAGCACACATCAAGGCAAATCATAATTACATTATCCAAGATTAAAGATAAGAAGAGAATCCTAAAAGCAGCAAGAGGAAAGGAGACAGTTACCTACAAGGGAGTGCCCAGAAGACTATCAGCTGATTTCTCAAAAGTAAGCTGGCAGGCAAAAAAGGGGCTAGAAAGAAGTATTCATAGTGATAAAAGGCAAGGACCTACATCCAAGTTTATTCTATCCAACAAAGCTTTCATTTAGAATGGAAGGGCAGAGAAAGTGCTTCCCAGATAAGGTCAAGTTAAAGGAGTTCATCACCACCCAGCCCTTATGATATGAAATGTTAAAGGGATTTATCTAAGACAAAGATCAAAACTATGAACACTACAATGACAACAAACTCAGAACTATAACAGAACCTAAAAAAAAGCAAAAACAAATGAAGCAAACAACTAGAACAGGAACAGAATTACAGAAATGAAGATCACATGGAGGGTTATTAGTGAGGAGGGGGGGAAATGGGGAAAAAGGCACAGGGAATAAGAAGCATTAATTGGTAGGTACAAAACAGGCAGGAGGAGGTTAAGAATAGTATAGGAAATGGAGAAGCCACAGAACTTATATGTATGACACATGGACATGAACCTAAGGCGGGGGGGGGGGGGAATGCTGGTGGAAAACGGAGCAAGGTAGAGGGGGATAAAAGCAATAGGAAAACTAATAGCATAACTACTAAAATACCCTTTAAAACTTTTTAAGAAAAGACTCCCGGCCAAGATGGAGGCATAGCTGGAAACACTGTGCCTCGTCACACAGCCAAATTTAAGGACCCCAGACACACATTCGCGTGCAGATAAACCAGGCAAAAACATGCAGTGAGACAGACCGCACAACCCAGGGCCCCAGCACCAGGAAATAAAGCCTAAAAGCACCAATTGGAAAAACCTGTGGGAGTTGAGGTGCTGGAAGAGACTCCCAGCCTCACAGGAGAGTTTGTTGGAGAGACCCACGGATGCTAGAACATACACCAGGGAACCAGAACCAGAAGGGCCCAATTTGCTTGTGGGAAGCAACAGAGAGAACCGAAATCCGAGAGACAGCAAAACAAGCGCCACTGTTCCCTCTCTGACCCTGCCCCCACTTATAGCATCACAACCCAGTGACTGAGTTGACTGGGTTGCCTTGCCCCTGTTAACACCTAAGGCTCCGCCCCTCGTACATAACAGGCACAAGACAAAAACATTATGGCTCAAGCAGAAGAACAACTCAAAGCCTCAGAGCCAATACTTTTAAACATCCAAGAGATTGCCAACCTACCAGATGCACAGTTCAAAACATTGGTGATCAGGATGCTCACAGAACTGGTTGATTTTGGTCACAAATTAGATGAAAAAATGAAGGCTAAACTAAATGAAATGAAGGAAAATGCACAGGGAACCAATTGTGACAGAAAGGAAACTGGGACTTAAATCAAGAGAGTGGACCAGAAAGAAGAAAGAAATAACCAAACAGAAAAGAAGGAAGAAACAAGAATTCAAAAAAATGGTTAAGAGGCGTAGGAACCTCCAGGACATCTTTAAATACTCCAACATCCGAATTATAGGGGTACCAGAAGGGGAAGAGGAATAGCCACCAGTGGGAAACTTATTTGAACAAATAAAGGAGAACTTCCCCAATCTGGCAAAGAAAATAGACTACCAGGAAATCCAGGAAGCTCAGAGAGTCCCAAAAAAGTTGGACCCAAGGAGGACTACACCAAGGCACATCATAATTACACTAGCTAATATTAAAATGAAGGAGAGAATCCTAGAAGCAGCAAGAGATAAGGAGACAGTTACCTACAAAGGAGTTCCCATCGGACTGTCAGCTGACTTCTCAAAAGAGACCTTACAGGCAAGAAAGGGCTGGAAAGAAGTATTCCAAGTCATGAAAGGCAAGGACCTACATATAAGATCACTCTGTCCAGAGAAGCTATCATTTAGAATAGAAGGGCAGATAAAGTGCTTCCCAGATAAGGTCACGTTAAAGGAGTTCATCATCACCAAGCCCTTATTATATGAAATGTTAAAGGGACTTATCTAAGAAAAAGAAAATAAAAAATATGAACAGTGAAAGGACAGCAAACTCACAGTTATTAACAACCACACCTAAAACAAAAGCAAACTAAGAGGACACCTAGATCAGGAACAGAGCTACAGAAATGGAGATCACATGGAGGGTTAGCAACAGGGGAGTGGGAGGAGGGGGGGGGAGAAGGTACAGAGAATAAGTAGCATAGACGGTGGGGAGAAAATACACAGGGGGACGGCAAGAGTAATGTGGGAAATATAGAAGCTAAAGAACTTATGACACATGGACATGAGCTAAAGGGGGATATGGGGGGGGTGTGCAGGGTGGAGGATGGAGGGGAATAAAGTGAGAAAAATGGGACACCTGTAATGGCATAATCAATAAAATATATTTAAGAAAAAATTTTAAGTTAGTCCTGGCTGGTGTAGCTCAGTGGATTGAGCACGGGCCTGCGAACCAGACAACTGCAGTTCGATTCCCGGTCAGGGCACATTCCTGGGTTGCAGGCCAGTTCCCTGCAGGCCAATTCCCAGCAGGGGACACACGAAAGGCAACCACACATTGATGTTTCTCTCCCTCTCTCCTTCCCTTTCCCTCTAAAGATAAATAAATAAAATCTTAAAAAAAGAAAAAATTTTAAGTTGATCACCAACTCCAGAAAGGGGGAATGCCCCCTTCTGAAGTCGGTGTACCTCTGACATATATTCTTTATGTCACACAGAATGAGGTCTCCTTACCTTTAAAATATTTTGCTCTACTCCCCTTCTAACCCTGAGCAATTATTTATCTATAACATTCATGCACAGCACCAAGGCCTGACATTTACAAAATAAATAGCACATTGAAAGGGCAAATAATTTCATCTCTAGCATTTAAATACATTTCAGTCAGTTTCATATTTAGAGAACTTGACCACAAATATGAACTCTACAGAAATGTGCAACTCTTTCTGCTTATTATATTTTATCCCACACTCCAGTAAAATCAAGGCTAGGCCAAAACCAAATCCCATGAGTCAGAGATTTTCAAAAGAAAATGACTTGCCTGTTTCAAAATTATCCTGAAGTTTTCGTGGATGAAGTTTCTTTTCACATTTCTATAAAAGAAAAAACATACACAAACAATTTCCAGCTATCTCACTTATTAGAAATGAGGATACTACTTATAAAGTGTAATATATTGTGAGCATATTTCCCTTTCAATAAATACAAATCTATACCATCATTTTTAATAACTACATGGTAGTCTATTGCATAGATCTACAATGCTGCATTTAATATTATCTTCTTGAATGGGTATTTACTTACATAGTTTCCAGGTTTTCATTATTAAACAGAGTAATGGGATAAATATTCTTTTAAGTGTTATCAATACACTCAACAAAACACAACTGGATATTGTATCATCGCTGCCAATCTGACAGGAAAAAATATAATAAATGAAGGACAAGTAGTCTAACAGTTAAGTGATGTCTAACAGTCTTTAATAGTGAACCCAGTAAGCCCCAAGTTACATAAAGCACCTTAGGAATTCAGGTAAAATATTTTTGCTAAGACTTAAAATTACTATTATCACTCACTGTTAAACAAAAATAGATGAGACTACAACAAAATTCAACATACAAACAATAAGACTTAATAAAAAACATAAACAAGACCTTTAGTTATGAATTACTTTCTGGAGTACAGACTAAAAGAATGGAAGTAAATGCTTTAAAATGCTCAGTTATTTGTGTTTAGGACTAATCTAATTACAGAATACTGACTATATTTTGTTTAATTTTTTAAAATTCTGCCAACTTAAAGGAAAAAATGCATTGTAATATTCTTTCAAACTTTCTACTTCATTAATATAATATAGACTCTATTTAGAATGTAAACAGAATATCCAAGGACTTCCTCTATAAAGTAGGTTTGACTTCACACTGTTTTCATAGTATTAAAATTAATTTAACCACATAAAGAGCAAGCATTACATGGGTCACTCAATCAATGTTAACAAACCTTTAATTGAAAATAGCCAAAAATTTTTTAGTGGGCAAACTGCACAATTTCACTCCATAAAAGTCCTTCAACTAAACATGCCTTGAAAATGCCCTTGCCTCACTGTTAAAAAGAGCAAACTCCCTGCTTAGCTTGAAAACTGTAACTCTTACCATCAAGGAATTCTGCTGCTTGGCCGGCTGGCTGTGGACCCCATTTGTTCTTTTCTTTTGATTAGGTGAGTCTTGATACTGTTTTCTGCCATTTCCCCTCATACTTTGATTCTGTTTTTGCAATAAGGAAAAATAAAATGTAAACCTAGAGTATAATGCAAAAGGAAAAAAGAGCACACCCCTATGAATTTGATAAGCTAGTTGAGTCAGTTTAGCGAAGCACCTCCCCCACAAAAAAAATGCACTGAAACACTGGAGAACCATACCACATCAGTATTTGTTCTTATAAACGACAGTGTTTCACAAAGCAAGGACTCTAGGAATCTTTCCACACCTCTTACCATATCCCATTTCTGCTTAGAGATTTTGTTTTAATACATGAGTTAAAAAACCATGAGAGGAGGAGAGGAACAAGTATGAAAACCTTACATGATCGTCAAAGCAAAGGTCTCTGGGAGGGAATGCTGAGGCACAGTGGCCGCAGTTCTTAGAACAGGAAATACACAGCATATGCGGTCAACTATTATCATATCACCCTCTTTAAGTTATTAATAAATACTGAGTAATAATACTTAAATTAATAATTAAATTAGTAAATATTTAAGTTAATATTCTCATTGGTGTTTCAAAAATGTGGGCCATTATCTCTAAGTTGAGACCTAAACCTTAAACACACAATAGCTAACATCTGTGTGTTATACTGCTTTAACACGAGTTAATTTTCAAATATCAATTGGCCCTTAAAGATATTAAAAAACCAGGTCTTTAAGAAGCTTGGCTAAAACAATATATATAAAATAACTACTATTATTTAAAATATATAAAAGATACATTCATTTACTTACGCTTTATCTACCTACAGAAAAAAATTAATGACTAAAAAAGCTTGAAAACAATAAGCTAACTTAACTAAAGAATGGTAGGAAAATATGGGTTATAGAGACTCGTGTTACCACACAATTTTAATTCAATTCCACTGTGCTCTTACTGGTATTTACTTTTTATTAGAAGTGCTTCAATACAAATAGAATTTACCACTTTAACCACTTTTGAGTGTACAATTCCTTGGCAGTAAATACAGGTAAAATGTTGTGCAAATACCACCAGTATCCATATCCAGAAGTTTTTCATCATCCACCTTTTGGCTATTATGGATGATCATGCTATTATGAGCATTGGTACACAAGTTATCTTTTGAGATCCTTCTCAGCTAGGAGGGGCTAATAACTCAGTTTAGGATTCATCAGTCTGTTTTCAATTCTTGTGAGTATATGCCTAGGAGTGGAATTACTAGGCCATGTGGTAATTCTGTATTTTTTTTCTTTTTAAAAATTAATTCTAGAGAGAGGGGAAGAGAGAAAGAGAGGGAAAGAAACATCAACTGATTGCCTTCCATACATGCCCCAAATGGGGACCAAATCTACAGGCATGTGCCCTGACCAACAATCAAGCCTGCGACCTTTTAGTTTGCAGAACACCCAACCAATTAGGCCACGCCAACAAGGGTTTTATGTTTAATTTTTTAAGGAACCACCAAACTGTTTTCCATGGCAGCTGTACCACTTTACACTCCCAGCAGCAATGCATAAAGGTTCCAATTTCCCTACACCCTTTGTCAACTTGTTATTTTACATTTTCTTCATACCCTAATCGGTATGAAGTGGTATCTCACTGTGGTTTTAATTTGCATTTCTCTGCTCACAAATGATGTTGGGCATCTTTTCATGTACTTATTGCCATTTGCATATTTTTTGGAGAAATATCCAAGTTGTTTGCCCATTTTTTAATTGGGTTAAAAAATTTTTTTTTGCTTTTCAGTATAGGAGTTCTTTATGTATTTTGGATATTAACCTATCAGATAAATGATCTGTAAATACATTCTCCAACTCTATAGTATCTTTTCACTCTTTTGATGGTGTCCTCTGATGCACAAAAGCTTTTAATTTTGATAAATCCAGTATATTTTTTAGAAGACTGAAAATAAAAAGTGGTACCAAAATGGATGGCTAAAATAACAAAGACCTATAATACCAAGCATTAGTAAGGACATGACACAATTGTAATTCTCATATACAGGGTCTGGCAGAAGTAACGCCGGCTGGGGTGTGGTTGGTAGGGTAATAATACGAGTGTAATAATTTATAGTTTAATTTGAACATTTCACCTAAAATTTCATATGGTGTGCTTGAGTGTGATACTGTTATACTACAGAATTACATGCTTATGATTTTGATAAAAGATTTTGTAATAAAAAAGGGGTGTTATTTTGACCCTGTATTTTGCTGGGGATATAAATTACTTGAGAATATTATTTGCAGTATACACTCAAAAACATAGCCATATTCAGTGATCCAATAATTCTACTGTCAGTTATATATACCCCCCAAAATGCATATGTTCATCACAAGACATGTACATTAATATTCATAACAGTATTATTTATAAAAGCCCTTAACTAAAAATAACCAAATATCCATGGAGAATAGGACAGAGGACTTCTAGCCAACATGGGAGAATAGGTGAACACTGTGTCCTCCCATGAGCACATCAAAACTTACAGGACATCATGGAGAACCACAGCTGAACACAATTCCTGTAACTAAGGATATAAAGAAGAAACCACACCAAGACTAGCAGGTGGGGAGGAAATGCAGAACAGCCAGGTCCCACATCCATGGTGTGGTGATTAAGAAAACAAAAGAGCTATCTCAGCTGCGGGGATCCCCCAAGAAGTAAGAAGGCTAAGCCCCACACAGGGCTCCCCAACCTGGGTTACCATTGTAAGGAAGAAAATCCCCCATAACACCCGGCCATGAAAAGCAACAGGGATAGTGTCTGAGAAACACAACAGGCTGCTAGATACTGAGGCACTGCAGATACTATAGGTCTGATCACAGACTCACTCACTCTTTCACTTGCTCTAAGCTTTGCACAAGGGCAGCAGCTGGACAAGCGCCAGGGACAAAAAGGGAGGATACAAATTGACTAGCTTCAGGATGACGGATAGAAAGGCAAATAGCTCTTTCCATGATGAAGGGCTGGCAGATGCCAAATCTGAGTTCTCCATTAAGGCGTTAACACTGTTCCCACCACCACCATGATTTCAAGGTCCTGCCCCTGTGATTCTGAAACCCCATGCTACCCAACTCATGCAACCTGCCCAAACCTCTTTCAGTGTCTTGTCCACAAAAGTAGCCTGTCTCAGCTGTATGACAGACTTTCCTAAAAACTCTCAAAGGTTCACAAACCCCAAAACAAGGAGCATATGGCCTCCTCCTCCTCCTGTTGCTAAGCAGCCCAAAGCCAGTACTAATGGCAGCCAGCCTCAGATCACAGCATAGCCTCTCCCAGGCACCTCAAAGTCAAACACAGGCAACAACCAATATCACATATCACTTTGCAGGTCCTTCTAGGTGGCCATAAAGGACACACCCAAAAGGCAGACATGGCAGGCACCAGAGCCCCACTAAAGCTGATCCCACTAGCTCATCTACTGTAGTCACTATCAGGCCTCACATCCTGTCAGCCTAAAAGCCAATCCCACCCACTGATGTGCCAACATCAGTCAAGGCTCAACAACAAGAGGGCATACACAACCCAATAGAGGACACGCTGGAAGCACCTGGCTCAGTGAACCTGGGAGACTGCACCATTGAGATCCACAGTACTACATAAAACCTCTCTGCCAAGACTAACAGATATAGCAGCTCTACCTAATATATAGAAAGGAACACAGGGATGTGGCCAAAAGGAGAAGACAGAGAAATATGTCCCAAATGAAAGAACAGGCCAAAACTCCAGAAAAGGAACTAAACAAAACGGAGGACAGGAAACTGGCAGACAGTTCAAAACACTGGTTATAAGGACGTTCAATGAATAGAGGGAAAGAATAGATGAATGCAGAGACAATTTCAACAAACAGAAGCCATAAGAAAGAATCAGTGAGAAATGAAAAATACAATACTGACATGAAGAATACATTAGATGTAATTGACATCAGAGTCAGTGAAGCAAAGGATGAAACTGGCAATCTGGAAAAGTAGCAAAAGCACCTAATCAGAACAAAATAAAGGAAAAAAATTTTTAATTAAGACAGTTTAAGGGATCTTTGGGACACAACATTTGCATCATAGGGGTACAAGGAGGAGAAAAGAGATATCAGGGGTTAAAAAGCTATTTGAGAAAATAATGACTGTAAACTTCCCTAACCTGGAAATAAAATAGACATGCAAGTCCAAGAAGCACAGTCTCAAACAACATGAACCCAAAGAGGCCCACACAAAGAAACATAATTAAAATGACAAAGGTTCAAGACAAAAAGAGAATCTTAAAAGCAGCAAGAGAAAAGCAGTTAGTTATGTACACGGAAATGCCAACAAGACTGTCAACTGATTTCTCAAAAGACACTTTGCAGGTCAGAAAGCATGAAAACCAAGGACCTACAACCAAGATTATTCTATCCAACAAGCCTATCATTTAAAATAGGAAAGAGAGCCCTAGCTGGTGTGGCTCAGTTGGCTGGAACACCATGCTGTAAATCCAAAGGTCACAGATCTATTCCCACTCCAGAGTACATGCCTAGGATGTGGGTTTGGTCCCTGGTCAAGGCACATACTACAGGCAACAACTGATGTTTCCCTCCCCCGTCAGTTTTTCTCTTTTTCTCCAAGCATGTTCTCAGACAAGAACTGAAGGGGGGAAAAAAAACCCAAAAAGTAAAACAAAGAGAAAGAAATTACCAGACAAGAAAAAGCTAAAGGAGTTCATTGCCACCAAACCATTATTATAAGAAATGTTAAAGGGACTTCATAAGAAGAAAAAGGTCAAAAATATAAGTAATAAAATAGCACAACTACCTATCATTAATAACTTTAAATATGAAGAAATTAATAGCTCCCATCAAAAGACACATGGTAGCTGAACAGAAAAGAAAACAAGACCTATACAAATGCTGCCCACATAAGACCTACTTCAAAAGACATACATATATATATAGACTGAGGGATGCAAATGAAAACAAAAACTGCTGGGGTAGCAATACTGTTATCAGACAAAATAGACTTCAAAAAGAAAAAAGAATTTTAAAAAGGGCATTTCATAATGACAAAGGGATCAATCCAAAAAGAGGATATAACCCTTGTAAACATTTACGCACATAACAAAGGAGCACCTAAATACGTACATAAAGCAAATACTGATGAACATAAAGGAACAGATCAAACAGTAATACAGTAATAGTAGGGGACTTTAATGTGAAATCAATGGATAGATCATCTGACAGAAAATCAAGAAAACAGCATCCTTAAAATGACATGTTACACCCAATAGATTTCACTGATATTTAGAACATTTCACCCCAAGCAGCAGAACATACATTCTTTTCAAGCGCTCCTAAACCATTTTTTAAGGAAAGACCACGTTCAGCCACCAAACAAGTCTCAAAACATTTAATACTGAAATTGCACCAAGCATCTCTACAATCACAATGGTAAGAAACTACAAATATATTACAAGAAAACTAAAAAACACACTAACACATGAATGTTAAAAAACCTGGTAGTAAACAATGGATTAACAAGATAAAGAAACCAAGACACCTTGAGATAAAAATGAAAATACAACATCCAAAAATCCATGGAACACAGCCAAAGCAGTTTCAAGATAAAAATTCCTAGCAATACAGCCCTACCTCAAGAAACAAGAACTGTCTCAAATAAACCATCTAACCTTATACCTAAAGGAACTAGAAAAATAACAAAGCCCAAAGTGAATAGAGGAAAGAAAATAATACAAATCAGAGCAAAAATAAATGAGTCTTAAAAAAATACAAAAAATAGGCCCTTGCTGGTGTAGCTCTGTGGATTGAGCACGGGCTGTGAACCAAAAGGTTGCCAGTTCAACGCCCAGTCAGGGCACATGCCTGGGTTGCAGGCCAGGTCTCTCATGGGGACCACATGAGAGGCAACCACACATTGATGTTTCTCTCCCTCTTTCTCCCTCCTTTCTCCTCTTTCTAAAAATAAATAAAACCTTAAAAAAGATTTTAAAAATATAAAAAATAAACCAAGAGTTGAATCTTTGAAAAAATAAACAAAATTAATCTGTAACCAGACTTACCAAAAAAACAAGAATACCCCCCCAAAATGAAAGAAATGACAACATGACACCACAGCATTATAAAAAAAATACTACAAGCCATTATATGCCAACAAATTAGACATCCTGGAAGAAACAAATACAATCTTCCAGACTGAATCAAGAAGAAACAGAAAATTTGAACAGACCAACAACTACCAAAAAACAAAAAATTGAATCAGCAATCAAAAAACCTCCAAAAAATAAAAGTCCTGGACCAGAAAGATTCACAGGTGAATTTTACCAAACATTCATAGATTTAACAACTATCTTTCTCAAACTATTCCACAAAAATTGAAAAGAAGAGAAAGCTTCCGAGTTCATTTTATGAGGCCATCATTACCCTGACTGCAAACCAGACTAAGACACTACAAGAAATATATATATAAGCCAATAATCCTGATGAACATAGACACTAAAATGCTCAACAATAACAAGCCAAATCCAGTAGTACATAAAAAAGATCATACACCACGATCAAGTGGGATTTATTCCTATGATGCTGGGTTAATTTAATACCCTCAAATCAATTACCACAATACACCACATAAACAAAATGAAGGACAAAAATCATGATATCAAAGATGCAGAAAAGCATTTCACAAACTTCACCTCCCATTTATTATTAAAACTCTCAGCAAAGTGTGAACAGAGGAAACATACCTCAACATGTTAAGAGGCTACATATGAACCAAAGCTGACATCATAGTCAATGGTTAAATTAAAAGCGATTCCCTTGAGATGAAGAAGACAGGGATGTGCACTTTCATCACACTTCTATTTATCATGGCACTGAAAGTCCTCCCCATAGTAATCCGACAAGAAAAAAAAAGTAAAAAGTATCCCAAATTGTAAAGGAAAAAGTAACACTACCATTATTTGCATATGAGATGATATAAAGAACCTTTAAGAGTCCACCAAAAAGCTACTAGAATTGATAAGTCAACAATAAAGTAAAAGGATACTAAACTAATATTCAGAAATAGGTTGCATTTTATATACCAATAATAAATTATCAGGAAAAAATTTTAATCCCATTTACAATTGCACCAAAAATAAAATAAAATACTTAGAAATTAATTTAATCAAGGTGGTAAAAAACCTGTACCCAAAAAACTGTATGTAACAGAAGAAAGAAATTGAAGATCCCAATAAATGGAAGCATATACCATGCCCATGAATAGGAAGAAGTAACATCATTAAAATGTGCACACTACCCACAGCATCAACTGATTCAATGCAATCCCTATGGAAATACCGACAGTGGACTTTTGGCCAAGATGGAGGCATAGGTAACACACTGTGCCTCCTTGCACAACCAAAATCAGCACAACAATTTAGAAACAAAATAGCAACCAGAACTGACAGAAAATTGAACTGTATGAAGTCAGACAACCAAGGAATTAAAACAGACATTCACCCAGATCGGTAGGCGGGGCAGAGTCGGGCAGCTGAGCAAAGAGGGGTCGCAGCACTAAAAATGGCAACACTGGCAAATAAGGCACCCCGGGGGCAAAAGATGGCAGCGAGCAGACCCTGGTTGCACAGGCTATGGCTGGCAGACCCTGGGCAGCAACAGGCAGACCCAGCGAGGTGGCAATTGTGAAGTGAAGCATCGTGCACAAGGTAGATGGCTGACCAGGCACTCCCACATGTACATGCAGATAAACCAGGTGAAACTGGGGAGCGACACAGACTGTGCAACCCAGAGCCTCAGCGCGAGGAAATAAAGCCTCAAAACACCCACCGAAAACACTTGTGGGGGTTGAGGTACCGGGAGAGACTCCCAGCCTCACAGGAGAGTTCATTGGAGAGACCCACAGGGTCCTAGAACATACACAAGCCCACCCATCCAGGAACCAGCACCAGAAGGGCCCAATTGCTTGTGGGAAGCAGCAGAGGGGACTGAAATCCAAGAGACAGCAGAGCAAGTGCCATTGTTCCCTCTCAGACCCCACCCCCATATACTGTGTCACAACCCAGCAAGGTGGGTTGCCCTGCCCTGGTGAACACCTAAGACTCTGCCCCTCATACATAACAGGCGCAACAAGACAAAAAAAAAAATGGCTTAAACAAAAGAACAGATCAAAGCTCCATAGCAAATACAACTAAGGGACGAAGAGATAGCCAACCTATCAGATGCACAGTTCAAAGCACTGGTGATCAGGATGCTCATAGAATTTGTTGAATTTGGTCACAAATTAGATGAAAAAATGAAGGCTACACTACATAAAATGAAGAAAAATGAACAGGGAACCAACAGTAATGGGAAGAAAACTGGAACTTCAATCAATGGAGTGGATCAGAAGGAAGGAAGAAGCAAGAATTCAAAAAAATGAGGAGGCTTAGGAACCTCTGGGAAATCTTTAGATGTTCCATAATCCGAATTATAGGGGTACCAGAAGGAGAAGATGAAGAGCAAGAAATTGAAAACTTATCTGAACAAATAATAAAGGAGAACTTCCCCAATCTGGCAAAGGAAACAGACTTCCAGGAATTCAGGAAGCTCAGAGAGTCCCAAAGAAGTTGGACCCAAGGAGGAACACACCAAGGCACATCATAATTACATTACCCAAGATTAAAACAGAGAATCCTAGAAGCTGCAAGAGATAAGGGGACAGTTACAAGGAGTTCCCATCAGACTGTCAGCTGACTTCTCAAAAGAGACCTTACAGGCAAGAAAGGGCTGGAAAGAAGTATTCAAAGTCATGAAAGGCAAGGACTTACATCCAAGATTGCTCTGTCCAGTGAAGGTATCATTTACAATGAAAAGGCAGAGACAGTGCTTCTCAGATAAGGTCAAGTTAATAAAGGAGATCATTATCACCAAGCCCTATTATATAAAATGTCAAAGGGACTTATCCAAGAAAAAAAAGATAAAAAATATGATCAGTAAAATGACAACAAACTCACACTATCAACAAATGAACCTAAAAGAAAAGAAAAACAATAAAAACAAAAAATAAGCAAACAACTGGAATAGGAACAGAGTCAGAGAAATGAACATCACATAGAGGGATTCAGTGGGGAGGAGGAAAGAAGGAATGGGAGAGGAAAGGTACAGGGAAGAAGCTGCATAATTAGGCATAAAATAGATGAGGGGAGATAAAAAATAGTATAGTAAACAGAGGACTCAAAAAACGTTTATGTACAACCCATGGACATGAACTAAGGGGGGGATGCTGGAGGGTTGGGAGGCAGGGCAGAAGGGATAAAGGGGGAAAAGTTTGGAAAACTCTAATAATCAATAAAAAATACTTTAAATTATAAAACACATAAAAATGTTAATAACATAACACCAAAACAATCTGATAAAAAAATGGGCAGAGAACCTGAATAGACATTTCTCCAAAGAAGACATACAGATGGCCAACAGGCATTATGAAAAGATGCTCAACATCAGTAATCATCAGAAAAATTAAAATTAAAACTGCAATGATTTATCACCTCACACCTGTCAGAATGGATATGATTAACAAACAAGTGTTAGAAAGAATATATGGAGAAAAGGCAGCCCTCGTGCACTGTTGGGGAGACTGCAAATTAGTGCAGCAACTACTGAAAAAGAATATAGATGTTCCTCAAAAAATCAAAAATATTATGGCCCAGCAATCCCACTTCTGGATATTTATCTGAAGAAATCCAAAACGCTAATTTAAAAAGATACATGCAATGAAAAAATAAAGATTAAATAAAAAATAAAAATACAATAAAAAAGATATATTCATTACAGCATTATTTACAACAGTCAAGATATGGAAGCAATCTCAGTGTCCATCAATAGGCAAATAAATTAGAGGTGGTACATATATGCAATGAACAACAGTTCAGCCTTAGAATAAAATCTCACCATTTGTGACAACATGGATGAACCTAGAGGGTATTATGGTGAGTGGAATATGTCAGACAGAGAAAGACAAATACCATATGATTTTGCTTTCGTGTGATATATTTTAAAAAGTACACAAAGGAAAAACAAACTCACAAATACAGAGAATAAACTACTGGTTGCCAGATGAGAGGGGTGGTGGGGTGTTGGGTGGAAAAGGTAAAGGAATTAAGTACAGGGAGTGGGGGGTTGTGATGCAGAGAAGGGCAAAGGGGGAAAAAGTGGGACAACTGTAATAAAATAACAATTTCTAAAAAATTTTTTTTAAAAGTACAGGTTTGCAGTTATAAAATAGTCACAGAGCTATAAACTACAGCATAGGGAATATGCTCAATACTATTATAATAACTACACATGGTGTTATATGGGTACTAGATTTATCAGGGTGATCACTTTGTAAGTTACATAAATGTATAATCACTGTTGAACACCTGAAACTAATATTATGTTTTATGTCCACAATAACTGAAAAATAAAAAAATTTAAAAAGACTTGAATGGATAAATAAGTTGTTGTATAATCAATCAATCATAGACTAGAACACAATGTAGCAATGAACCTTTCACTGGTAGCATACACACCAGTGAAAGTCAGATGTTAATCCCTGTTACTATACCAGATTTATGGCAAAGCTATAAAAGTTAAAAAGTCTCAGCCCTGCTTCAAATTACAAATCAGGAACACTGGAGTCTTTCATCAACAATTCAGAGCTCTATAACTATTAAATTTGTAATTCCTCAATTCAGGCACATTTCAATGTCAAATGATCTAAAATCATGAAAATCTTTAAATGTATCTCACTCACCTTTGCTTTTAAAAGGTCAGATGCTTCAGAATGATTATTATATGGCTTTTGCTGCAGTGGTTGCCTGTGCTTTACCCACTGATCACCTGGAGAACCTTCAGGAAATAACTGCTGACTGTGGCGGAACTTGGTTCGACTATACCAAGATTTAAAAAATAAAAATCAGATCAGAAAATTTTCACTTGCAGTTTCCAACACCATGGCTTATCTTACAGACTACAAATTTTACTTACTTATTTATTGTCTATCTCTCCCTGCTGGAATGTAGGTCTGCTTTGTCTACTATCTCCAGCATGGAGAAGAATGTCTGGCATTCAATATTTCTTCAATGAATTAATAACCTATTATTTTTAACCCTAACCTTTTCTAAAGTATCCATTCCACCTCCTCCCTGTAAATGATCATGCTTTTAAAAATGTGAAGAAAAACAATTCTGCATAAATTTAGTTGAAACAAATATAAGTAGAATCCTTCTTAATAGGACGAGACCACTGATACTCTCACTAGGATGTTTAAAGTGTAGAACTTGATTCTACACAGGTCGCTTATGGACCCCATCCATCTTGGAAGAGGATATGAAAAATTAAGCTATACTCTAAAGCAAAAAATTAAGGGGTCCAAGACAATGGATGAGCAAATCAAATATCCAGTCACAAATTCTTACACTAAACAATTTGATTATAGAAGTAGTTTGTAATAAAGAAATCCTGTTCTATAGTACCACTTACATGTATAATAAAATCCAGTCACTAATCCCAAGAACTGTATTAGATAAGATTGTTTCTGAATACTTCAGAACTCTTCCCCTTTCTCACTTAAAAATTACAATAAAATTTTAGCCTCTCTATTCTTTCTTTAGACAAAAATTCAGTTACTCAACATGTCATCACAGACATTAGTCTATACACTAAAAACACATACTACCCTCCCTAAGAAACCTGCAATTTGGTTGAAGAGGTCGGTTTATTCCTTTCCTTATTCTACTCCCCAAGACGACAACCCCTAAGACTAAAAGATATGGGTGTCATATCACATTATGGCAGAGAGATGTTCTCAAACATGAGTAGTTTTTTTAAATACTCTCTCATAACTTTTTAGTAGTATCTGTATCTTTTCAAAACTGGCTGCATTCTTGTCTGCTTTTCTTTAACTGCTTCACTTATATCTAGTGGTATATAACTTATCATAATCATAAATTCTGAAAGGCACCAATGACATTTAATCCAAACTCCTGTCCTCATAATACCCAGTTAAAATGGGATATTCTCTTTGTTTCTAAAAAATATTCACTGTAGATGTAGTTTACTTCTATTATTTAATTTTTGAAGCTCTGGGATAAAAAGAACACCTAAATTAAAGAAAATGTAAAAAGCAACTCTTAATCTAACATAGGCAAAGTTCCAGCAAGCTAATTATAAATATATATGCTTTTTGAACAAAATTACTTACTCAGCCTACTCTGTACTTATGATTTAGATATTATTAAGTTCAAAACAAGAACACGTCCTTTGTGGTTTATATCCATATAATAGTCATTCTTTATATACTAGGGATTCTTTATACACATAAGTCTTCACAGTCCCTTCTGAACAAATTTTACATCGGCATCCTTTGTCTCCCCTACACAAACAGACCTAAATATATCTTCCATTCGACCATCTTCAGAAACACAATTATCTCTACAGGAGAAAATGGGAACAGAGCAGTAACAGTATAAACACACACAGAAGATTCCTCCTTTCCTCCTCTTCTATTTATCCATAAAGAGTTGGTATCCTTCTTCCCAATTCAAAATAACCTTTTTCATCTCATTAAAAAACGCTTTAAAAAAAAAAAAAAAAGAAAACTTTCTATCTGTGAAACCAGTAACAAAATAGTACCTATAAGACTTCAACATCTCTGTAAACTTTAGAAGCAAAATACAACTGTATTAAAAACTAAAAACTATAAGAAAGTCAGAAGTCTATGAATACATTTCTTTACCTCAATTTTTCCACAGTGGGTTTAGCTGGTGTACTACCAGCTGAGGAAAATCCATTGTCACTGTCTGAGGAATCTCCAAATCTTCGAGAAAGCCAGTCCCTTAATGGTCTACAAAAATATTAAGAATTCACTTTTAAAACTTGGCTGTATGAATAAGCTGAGTATCAAAATTATAAAGGTTAGATTTTTATTTCAAGAAATATGAACATACCTGATAAAGGGAATAGCCATAAAAAATTTGTTAGGAGCCAAACCAAGTTTGGATTTTGGGGTCATATCATTTCTATGACAGGGCAATTTCTCTATGGAGAACCATTCAATGTTCTGAAACACAAGAAGAAAATAATTAATTTAGTTAATTATTATCAAGGAGTTTCTAAAAATAATATCCTATTTCATTCAACTGGGATACTGTCCAGCAACCTCAGAGTACTTTCAAGGACATACCCGAATTTCTCTTCTGGTTTTTGGGTTAAATTTTGTATCTTTTGGAATTCCTGGAATGATGTACAAACGAGCAAGCTGGTCATTAATTCGAAGTTCAATGTAATCATCCTTACAAATATAATCTTTGATATCAAAACCAGTTTCTTCAAAGACCTGAAAATAATAAATTTGAATGATTTTTAATTTTTGCTGTCAGACCTCCGGTTCATTAAAATTTACTTATTTAGAAGGCAAAAACTCAGAAATATCCAGATAATGAAAAGCATGAAAACAATAAGCAGGAAATCAGAATTCCAAGGTCTAGTTCTCTTTGCCTCTATGGAAATGTTCGACTATGGAAAAACCTCTTCACATATCTGAGCCCAAGTATCTTCATTTATTCAATGAAGGAAGATATGTGATACTGTGATTTACAATAAAAAATAAATATTTATTTGGTCTTCTTCCCCCCTTCTAGTACGTATTTCCTAAAACCCTCAGAATTTCCTAAATGATAAAGAGCATCACAGCTGTCTTGTTATGTTAATGAAGTTATTTTTTACACAGGGAAGGGTGGAGGCTGGTTATCAGCAGAACCAACTGAGTAGAGGATTGGAATCCTCCAGAAAGGGGAGAAAGGCTGAGGCTGAGCTCATCCGCCAATGGCCATGATATAACTGACTATGCCTAAGTCATGAAGCCTCCACAAAAACTGAAAAGAATGTAGTTCAACAGCTTCCAGGTTACTGAACACATGAAGATTTGGGGAGAGTGCTGCTCAAGAAGAAAGCATGGAAACTCCACATTCAGTGGCTAAAAACTACTGTGGATCTTTCATGCTAGAGATTCTCCCTTTTCCTCTATTTTTGGAATCTTCTAATCAGTGGGAAGACATTAAAGCACATGCACAGACCAGAATCTCTTAAAAGGTACAGGTGTGGAGGAGCTCTTTCTACCCATCTTTTATGTCTCCTTCCTCTTTATCTCATCAGTTCAGGTACATCCTCCTACCTTCCTCAATAAGGGAACCATCAACACTTCTCTCAGGCATGTGTAGTCTGTGACTTCCAATTTAAGTTCCTCCATGACACCTAACTCATTTCCATTACAATTTCTGTATATACCTAAGTATGCTAAACTTTTGGTTTCCTATAGGAAATGTGAAAAATAATGGGTATTTATTGAGAAGAGGAAGAAAATAATCTTCTGAGGTGCTAGAAATCCTCTATATCTTGATTGGGATGGTGGTTTCAAAGGTATATAAATACAAAAATGATAATCTGTTAAGATTAGTGTACTTTAGGTTTTTATCCAACAAAAAAAAAGTTTTAAAAATAATCTGTATACAGGGTGGAACAAGAGTAGGTTTATAGTTGTTCCTATGTAAAATAATAATAAATAGTACAAGAATAAACTGTTCTGTGTACTCACAACTATAAACCTACTATTGCCACACCAAATACCATTCTTAATACTTTTTTTAGTTATTCTCTTTAATTCCCTTTGAAAAATACCTTATAAGCAGAAATAAGTATACATATCTAGTCACAAAGTCTGTATAATTATAAACAATGTTAAAAGTAAACTGCGTAATCAAAAATTTTTATGAGCAGAGTCTGTTGCCTTTATGTTATCTTTGTGTTGCAAACTGTACACTGCATGAACCTGAATAGGATACTGACTGAGGGAGGGGTGAAAACTGTTGCAAAGAACTACAACAGGGCAACTAGTAAATCTAAATATGACCCTTCCATTAGATAACAGCACCTATCAATGTTACACTCCTGAATTTTGTAATTACAGTTGGTAACTACATAAGATAACTTCCTAGTTCTTAAAATTTCCATGCAAACTTTGGGTCAAGATGGAGATATAGGTAGACATACTTCACCTCCTTTCACAACCACAAAAGAATCACAACTAAATAAAAAAACAAAAAACAAAAAAAAAACCCCTCAGAACCATCAGAAAAGGGAGCTTGTGTGGAAACCCAACAACCAAGGATTTAAACAAGCTACATTCATCCAGAGGGGTAGAAGGCACAGAGTTGCAGAGATGGGCTAAAAGATAATGAAACAAGGTGTGGTGAGCAGAGGCTGCAGCAGAACAGGCTTGGGCGGTCCCACAGTCATGAGTGGTAGACAAAAATCGGGAGATACCTTGGGAGCAAGTAATCCCAGCCCCAGGCCAGACCACACAGCCCAGGGTTACAGCACCAGGAAAGATAAATCCCCATAACCTCTGGCTATAATAACAGTGGGGTTTGGAGCAGCAGATGGAACTGCCAAATTTTCAGGAAACTCCCCTTAAATGGCCTTAAAACATACACAAACCCACCCGCTCTGGGATTCAGCACCAGGGGAATAGCTAGAAGGGCGCAAGTAGCACACAGGGAGTGAGTGAAATGAATGGAAACAGGGCTAGTGCCAGGCAAACGTCCAGAACCCAGGCAACAGCACGGTCACCTCTCCAAGACCTCCCCCCATACAGACCCACAAAACAGTGAAGCAGGTGCCCCACCCTGGTGATTCCTTAAAGCTCTGCCCCACATAATTTACAGAAGCGTTTTCTACAATACACCCCGCTACTACAACAGGGAGTCAAAACAGCTCTACCTAATACACAGAAACCACCACAGGGGGCTGCCCAATTGAGGAGACAAATATGGCACAAATGAAAGAACAGAACAAAACCTCAGAGAAAGAACTAAATGAAACAAACATAGCCAACCTATCAGATGCAGAGTTCGAAACACTGGTGTGATCAGGATGCTCAAAGAAATCACTGGAATACAGCAAAATATAAAGGAAGAAATGAAGGTTACACTAAGTGAAATAAAGAAAAATCTATAGGAAACCAACAGTGAAGGGAAGAAAGCCAGGATTCAATACAATGATTTGGAATATAAGGAAGAAAAACACATTCAACCAGGACATAAGGAAGAAACAAGAATTCAAAAACATGAGGATAGACTTCTGGCCAAGATGGAGGCATAGGTAGATACAGAACATACAACCAAAAGAAGGACAACAACAATTTAAAAACAAAAAACAACCAGAACTGACAGAAAATCAAATTGTATGGAAGTCTGACAACCAAGGAGTTAAAGACGACACATTCATCCAGACCAGTAGGAGGGGAGGAGATAGGCACCCAGACAGAGAGGACTGGGGTGGAGAGGACTCGCAGCCAGGCGGTGACTAGAGGACTAGGGCAGGCAAGGTGTCGGCTAGCGGATGCGGCGAGGCGGCAGATTGTGAAGTGGGGCATGCAAGGCTGCAGTTGGTGGACCCAGCAAGGCAGTGGCTGGTAGAGGAGGTTGTCCCACATTTGCATGCAGATAAACCCAGAGGAACAAGTGGGGAGCAAGACAGACTGCACAACCCAAGGCTCCAGCACAGGAAAATAAAGCCTCAAAACCTCTTGATTGAAAACACCTGTGGGGGTTGAGGCAGCCACAGGAGAAACTCCCAGCCTCACAGGAGAGTTCACTGGAGAGACCCACAGGGTCCTAGAACATACACAAATCTACCCACCCGGGAATCAGCACCACAAGGGCCCAATGTGCTTGTGGGTAGTGGGGGAAGTAACTGAAGTCTGGCACAGAACAGAGCAAGTGCCATTATTCCCTCTTGGTCCCCTCCCCCACATACAGAATCACAACGCAGCAGTGCTGTGTTACCCAGCCCTGAATACCTAATGCTCCACCCCTTATACTAACAGGTGTGTCAAGACAAAAAAAAAAAAAAAAAAAAGGCCCAAATGAAAGAACAGATCAAAGCTCCAGAAAAAAATACAACTAAGTGACAAGAGAGCCAACCCATCAGATGCACACAGAATTGGTTGAATTTGGTCACAAATTAGATTAAAAAATGAAGGCTATGCTGTGTGAAATAAAGGAAAATGTACAGGGAACCAACACTGATGGGAAGGAAACTGGGACGCGAATCAGCAGTGTGGACAGAAGGAAGAAAGAAACATCCAACCAGAAAAGAATGAAGAAACAAGAATTAAAAAAAAAAAAAAGAGGAAAGGATTAAGAACCTCCAGGACATCTTTAAATGTTCCCACATTTGAATTATAGGGGTACCAGAAGGGGAAGAGGAAGAGCAACAAACTGAGTAATTATCTAAGCAAATAATGAGGAAGAACTTTCCCAATCTGGCAAAGGAAACAGACTTCTTGGAAGTCCAGGAAGCTCACAGAGTCCCAAAGAAGCTGGATCCAAGGAGGAACACACCAAGGCACATCATAATTATATTAGCCAAGATTAAAATAAAGGAGAGAATCCTAGAAGCAGCAAGAGATAAGGGGACAGTCACCTACAAAGGAGTTCCCATCAGGCTGTCAGCTGACTTCTCAAAAGAGACTTTACAGGTAAGAAGTGGCTAGAAAGAAGTATTCCAAGTCATGAAATCCAAAGACCTACATCCAAAATTGCTCTATCCACCGAAGTTATCATTTAGAATGGAAAAGCAGATAAAGCCCTTCCCAGATAATGTCAAGTTCAAGGAGTTCATCATCACCAAGCCCTTATTACATGAAATGTTAAAGGGACTTATCTAAGAAAAAGAAGATAAAAAAGATGAACAGTGAAAGGACAGCAAACTCACAGTTAATTAACAACCACACCTAAAACAAAAGCAAACTAAGAGGACAGCTAGATCAGGAGCATAACCATAGAAATGAAGATCACATGGAGGTTAGCAACAGGGGAGAAGGGGGGAGAAGGTAGAGAGAATAAGTAGCATAGACGGTAGGTAGAAAATAGATAGGGGGAGGGCAAGAATAGTAGGGGAAATATAGAATCTAAAGAACTTGAGACACGTGGTCATATACTAAAGGGGGGAATGGTGGAGGAGGGAGTGTGCAGGGTGGAGGGGAATGAAGGGGGGAATAGAACAACTGTAATGGCATAATCAATAAAATATATTTTTTAAAAAAGGGATTTATCTATGAAAAAGAAGATAAAAAATATGAACAGTAAAATGACAGCAAACTCACAATCATTAACAACCACACCTAAAACAAAACCAAACTAAGTAAACAACAAGAACAGGACCAGAAACACAGAAATGGAGATCACATGGAGGGTTAACAACAGGGGAATGGGGTAGGGGAAGGGAGGTACAGAGAATAAGTAGCATAGATGGTGGGCAGAAAATAGACAGGGGGAGGGTAAGAATAGTATAGGAAATGTAGAAGCCAAAAATCTTGTATGTATGACCCATGGACAAGAACTAAAGGGGGGGGGAATGTGGGTGGCAGGGGGTGTGCAAGGCAGAGGGGAGTGACGGGGGGAAAATGAGACAACTGTAATAGCATAATCAGTATTTTTTAATTAAGTAAATAAAACAAAAAACAAAAAACAAAACACGAGGATAGCATGAGAAAACTGACATCTCCAAACATCCCAACAACATCTGAATCATAGGGATGCCAGAAGAAGAACAAGAACAAGAAATCGAAAACTTATTTGAAAAAATAATGAAAGAAATATTCCCTAATTTGGTGAAGGAAATAGATATAGAAGTCTGGGAAGCACAGAGTCCCAAATTAAGTTGGACCCAAAGAGGGCCACACCAAGACACATCATAATTAAAATGCCCAAGGTTAAAAATAAAGAGAAAATATTAAAAGCAAGAGCAGCAAGAGACAAGCAGAGAGGTACCAACAAAGGAGTTCCCATGAGACTATCAGCTGATTTCTAAAAAAAAACAAAAAACCTGCAGGCAAGAAGGAGCTGGAAAAAAGTATTCGAAGTCATGAAAGGCCAAGAGCCTATAACCTAGATTAATCTCTCCAGCAAAGCTATCATTTAGAATGGAAGGGCAGACAAAGTGCTTCCCAGATAAGGTAAAGCTAAAGGAGTTCATCATCACCAAGCCATTATTACATAAAAATGTTAAAAGGACTTATTTAAAAGATCAAAACCATGATCATTAAGAAGGTAACAAATTCACAACTACCCTCAACTGAATAAAAAAAAAAGAAACTAAGCAAACAACACAGAACAGGAACAGATTCATAAATAAGTATGGAGATCATTTGGAGGGTTATTAGCTGGCAGGGGAAAGGGAGAAAATGAGGGGAAAGATGCAGAGATTAAAAAGCATAATTAGTACAAAATAGACAGGGGGATGTTAAGAATAGGATAGGAAGAAGCCAAATGGAGAAGCCAAAGAACTTGTATGTATGACCCAAGGGTATGAACTAATGGGGCGGGGATTTGCTTGCTGGAGGGAAAGGGGGTACTGGGTGGAAGGGGGGCAAAGAAAGAAAAATTGGGACAACTATAGCAACATATTCAGTAGAATATACTTTGAAGAAGCAGTAAGGGATTAAGACACATTACAGTTACACTTTACTCCAAAATTATTCACCAATAATAATAAAACCCCCTCTAAGACTTCCACTTTATTATTTATTAAATAATAAATCTATTATCTATTGTTACAAATTTAACATTTAATTATCAAATTAAATACTAAAATATAATTACAATTTGTATTATAATAAAATAGTAGCACACATATAACAAAATAAAGCACACATGGCAAAATATGAATGAATGGGTGAATCTATTCTTTGTATTATTCTTACTATTTTCTTTCTCCATTCTTGCAATTATCTCACTACTAATACAATGGTTTGGTTTTTTTTTTAGGAATCAAATGTAATTAATTTTAGTTCTTTTAAAATACAACAATACATACTGTGAGTGTAACAACTGACAGGTACTACTATCCTAGTTAAGGACTTCAAAAATGAATAAAGCATGCACTACTCTTTAAGGAAGCCAGCTAAAAAATAATTGTAGCCCTGGCTGGTGTGGCTCAGTAGATTGAGTGCCGGCCTGTGAACCAAGGGGTCACTAGTTCGATTCTTAGGGCACATGCCTGGGTTGTGGGCCAGGTCCCCAGCTAGGGGGGCATGTGAGAGGCAACCACACACTGATGTTTCTCTCCCTTCCCTCCCTCTAAAAAGAAATAAATAAAATCTTTTAAAAAATAAAACAATTATAATATAATAAATGTGCCAAGAGGTAGTTGTGTGCTGGGGGAGCACAGAATCAGGGAGCCTAACTACGCTCTGGGTAGAGGTGAGGTGGTAACTGGTGTGGTAACCTTTAGAAGGTTGTCATGGATCCACTTGGGCTAGTACTTAAGGATGAGCAGGAGTCTGGAGATAAAAAGAAAAAAGCACTCCATTTAGACAGTTGGGAATGGCTATAGTTGAAAAATTGTATGGGCAGAAGTGATACATACAATATGATGCAAAATGAAAACGTCATCAATGATAACACAGCCAGCTTCAAACCCTGTGCAGTCAAAACTGGAACAAATATAAGAGACATAAACTCTCAATTCTAGATGTGATAAAGACTGACTTGCCTCTAAAATTAGGTATTCACTCTCATGAAATATTTATCATGAAAAATTTTTTAGTAACTCACATGTACAAAAACCAATGATAAAAATTTTAACACCACACCTTCTGTGAATCAAATCCATTCCTGTATTGTAAAACATAGTTAATGTGCCTAGCATATGGAATAGCATTAACTTCTCTAATAGTTATCAGATAAAAATCCCTAAGATTTAAAAATGTGCTACCCAAAGAGCACCAGCATAGATAAATGATGAAATCCTCTACCCATATTTCCTTTAAGACTACAGGAAGAGGTAGACTATGCCAACCAATAGTTCCTTTGTACAAATTCTATGAAGATAAAATCATACAAACACAGCCAGGTTCATTACAATAAAATATAGTTTTGTCAAATAATAAGCAACAATATGAAATTTTGAAACCACGAGTGAACTGCCAAGTATCACCTGTCTATTCTCAAGAACAGCTAATATGTTTCACTACAACTGACAGCAAAAATACACTGAGGTTATCCTCACATATTCTTTCAACAGTATCCAGAAAACATTTTCCTTTTTGTCCTAAATCTACTCCCCTGAATAACAGTGACCAAAAACAACCCAATTAACAAAGATAAACCAAAAAAATGAAAGAGAAGGCTGGAAATTACTAATTAAGATGGACCTTAGCTTTCTATTGACAATCATTCAAACCTTCTCTCTGAGAAGGTTGCCTGCCCCTGCTTCTTTCAGCTCATCCTACAAAGGCAGCTCGTATAGGATGTGTCAAATCTGCTATAGTGTAACAAAACACCTCTGGATGGTCATCTACAGTGAAATAATAACACTGATATAACTATAATAAACCAAAATAAAAATCTATAACAACCAAATAAAAATATTAGCAAATAAATATAATCATCCACGGTAGAACAGCATAACCTAAAAACAGGAGAAAAAGTGCTTAAGGTATCAGCCTTAGTCTAACAAATGCTGCTCACAAGTAGGACAAAACCTTTCCTTGATGTTAGTAATGTAAAAGTTAAAAGGTACAATGTGATATTAACATAAACTCCCATAAAGTATGAAATAACAATCTAGTTTTCAACTAAGACTTAACACTGGTGGTTCCTCTTCTCAAACAGTGCTGCTTCTATTATACTGCAGCACCACCAAGCAGCAGAATGTCATACTGCAACTCCAGAACTAGTTGAGTATCATCACTCAAAAGATGGCAACTGCTATGGACTGAACTGTGTCCCTCCAAAATTCCTATGTTGAAGTCCTAACTCCCCATGTAACCGTGTTTAGAGATTTGGCCTGTGAGGAGGGGATAAAGGTTAAAAGAGGTCATAAGGGTGGGATTAATAGGGCTAATGCTCTTACAAGAAAAGGAAGAGAAACTAGTGTGCTCACTCTCTGCACTCACGCAGGCAGCCAGGAGGCACCACATGAGCACAGTGCAAAGGCTGCCACCCGCAAGCCAGAATGAGAGCTCTCACCAGGAATCCAATCAGCAGGCACTTGCTCTTTGCCTTCCCAGCCTCCAGAAGATGAGAAATAAACTTCTGTTCTTTAAGCCACCCAGTCTGTGGCATTTTGTTATGGTAACCCGAATAGACTAATACAGCAAGCAATACTCTACCTTAATACCAAAACTTTTCTCTTTGTGACAAAGGTAGTCATTTAAATATCAAGACTAAAAGTCAAAAGACTTGCCTTTAAAAATTCTAATCCAAAATTTATATAAACTAAAGCCAAGCTTTTTTTTGACAAGGTCCTTTATTAAGTTAAAAGAGGATGTTACTTTGTTCAGAAAAGTTAGAAGTTAGGATCAATCCTTATTATCAAAGGGAAAAAAAATTTCCCTGAACTGAAAGAACTATGGTTCTTAAGAGCAAGATAAAAAACTTAAAAAAAATTTCATACTGATCCAAATCAGAAATGTACATTTTATTAGAACACAGATACGCTTAGAAATCACAAATTCCTTCCACCTTCATCTGGGTCTGCTTAGAAATGCTCACCTTTCTAACAAATATTCCTTGACTGCCTAAATTGTAGTAGTCACACTGACCCCAGAGCCCAACTCCAGGGTTTTACGTGCTTGTTCTGTTGCTTACTATGTGATATTGTACATGGTCACGAACTGCTCTGTTTCAGCTCTTTACCTATAAAATGGAAACAGTCTGCCATAATGGTGTGGGGGATCCCTCCCCACCAAGACTCTCTTTAGATCCTGTCATCCACAATCCATTCTACGACTGCCCCAGTCCTAAGAATAAACTTTATTTGTTACAAATTTTGGTAATTTAGTCATTACTGAAATTAACACCACATGAACAGGATAACCTTTTCTGTTAGTATCCCACAGCAGAAGACAAATAAAATAAACAAAGTGAAAAGTGGGTGTCTCAGTTCACAGTTAACTGCCTCCCTCTCTTAACCCAAATATCCTACTTCTGCATCATCCTGACTCAGAGACAGCGTTCTAGATAGAGGTGATAGATCCCTAGGGTCCGGGTACTTCAGTTTTGCAAGTGTAGGTATTTAGTTTCCTCTAAGCTCCCCCAAGAAGATCCAATTACAGAAACAACTAATCTCATTCCAATTAGCCTAAATTTGTTATTCCAATTAATACAATGTTTTTTTTTTTTTTCTTAACCTGGACAACTCTCTCAGCCATAGGATAAGTCTAACTCCATGTACAGGACTACAGATCGATTCCTGTAAATAGAATGCTATCTATGGTTCTTATTTTGTCCTTCTTTTAGAAGATAACTACAAAGTATAAGGACATAAAAGGGAAGACTTTACAACTATTCCATTTCATCTCCTGCCATCATGAGAAGGTAGGATTCTTAGGAAAAGACAATATGCTAGGAAAAGAAGGGCAGGAAAACTGGAAGACCAAACATGAGATGGACTGACTCTGTAAGAGAAGCCATATGCCTGAGTCTACAGGAGCTAAGCAGAGCTGTTGAGGACAGGACATTGTGGACATCACTCATTCAAAGGGTCACCAGGAGTCACAGCCAACTGAAAAAGCACATTAACACACACACACACATCTGCAGAAGCAACAGGAAAAGCTCTTAAAGAATGTGGCAATTCCTCGCCTGCTCCCTTAACAGCTTTCAATTTTAAGGGTGTGCATAAACTTCCACTGACTTGTATATAATGGCTTTGCCTACAAGCTGTTGCAAATACTTACTTAAATAAGCTGTTCTATATTGAATTTAAAATGCAGCATTTTTAATTATCACATTCTACTCCAAAGTAACTAACCACTAACAATTTTTATATGATAATCAATAGTGGTTTATAAAAAACTTAACTATTATCTCTCAGTAATTACACCCAAACTTAACCAAGATGTGAATGTTGCTGTAGGAAAATACTGATTCAAAAATATGATAAATGATAAGGAATTGATAAATAAAAACAAAGTCCATGATCTATCACAAAGTACTATATAATCAATGCCAAACAAATGATAAAGACAATAACTGCTATTATATTTCAGAGATTACTGTGGCACAGGCCTCACTGGTTTAAGATTTAAAAATAGTTTTAACTAGAAATAAACTTTAGAAATTATCCACTCTAAACCTCATCTCACAAAATGAGAAACTCAAGCCCTGTGTACAGAGTTAGTTGGTGACAGTCCTTCAGAAAAAAAGGATAAATTGAGCTGGGTCTAGAAGGGGACCTACATAGGATTTGAAAAGTTAGGAACAAGATAGAACTTTCCAAGTAGGGAAATAACACGAGCAAAAGTTTAAAGGCTGAGACGAACCAGTCAAATTCAAGAGACAAGGAATAAATCCTTTTGACTGCACATAAAGATAAACATAGGAAGACTAAGTTTTGTGTTGAGGTAACTGGAGAAGTTTCGATACTTAAATAATTAAACTTCATCCTATTGGTAGTGGGTAGCTAGAGTGGTATTGAGCAACAAAGGTCAATTTCTTAGAAAAGCTAAAATTGTGCCTTGTATGGAAGCCAGGAGTACAGACATAAAACAAGGGTTGAAATAACCAAAATGTTTCAACAACTGCAAATCTAATTCTAAAACGAAAAGTGGAGAAGATATCTTCCTCTCTCCCCTAGACAAAAGAAATAGAGACAATACAATGAAAAGTAGACAATAAACAAAAATAAAAACAAATAAGGAAAGATAAATGAGAAACAGATGTGAACAAAAGAAGTAACAGTTATGCCCTGGTCAGTGTGGCTCAGTTGGTTGAAGCATCATCCTGTAAATGGAAAGGCAGCGGGTTTGATTCCCAGTCAGGGCACATGGCTGGGGTTGCAGGTTCAGTCCCCAGCCATGGCGTATTTTGACAGGCAACCAGTTGCTGTTTTAATTGATGTTTCTCTCTCATGCGATGTTTCTCACCCTCCCAACCTCTCTATCTAAATTCAATTAAGCATGAGCTCGGGTGAGGATTTAAAAAAAATAGCAGCAGCAAGAGTTATAACTCACCTCTCTAGCAGCACAATCATGAGGAGCTTCTTCTTTATTTACTTTTCCTTTTGGAAATCCCCACCCTGATTTTGCTAGGTACCCCTGAACCAGTAGTACCTACAAAACAAGCAGAGATCAAAATAAAACTTGTCTTGCTTTCCCATGCTCCTTTCTAAAAGTCAAAGGTGTTTTCTCTCCTTATTTCAGGTAACTGTTATCACCAATAATTTAATATAGTACTTGGTTTAATTATCTTCCATGAGTCTGAATATACTACTAGTGTAAAGAAAGACATTCTGCCCATTTTTAAGTATTTCTTCAAAAATGAAGGGGCACTTCCTTGCAAAAAGCCTTACTGTAACAAGTATAAAATATTAAGATACAGAATGCAGACAAAACTTGCAAAATTTGGCCTTTTAGCACTAAAAATCTAGTATATTTTAAAACTTCAATTTAGAACATTTATGGAAATAACACATCTGGTCATCATTTTACTAAAAACATTTCATTTTATTACACTCACATTTTCAAGTGTCTCATCAAGAATAATTGCACCATATGTTGGTACTCCCATTTTATACTCCTTCCATTCATCCAAAACTTTTTCCACATCTTCACCTTGAGGCAGCAAAAATGGGCAATGACTGAAGAGTATACATAGTGTTAAGGAAATTACTTGCTCCCTTAATACAGCTTGAGAGCACTTATCTACAGAAAGAGACCTATTTAAATCAACTGTGTATTTCCTATGAAATTACTCAAATTTTCACTTCATTTGAATTTAATCCTCTTGCTTTTGTTTTTTCACATTTGTTTTCTCTTGAACACATCACTGCTAATTCCTGCATTTAGTCTAGACACTAATTAAGTAAGCTTTGGATACTCATAGTCCTGTGTCCCTAAGTTAACACAAATAAATGCAGGACCATGTGAACACCTCAAATATACCTCATTAAGTGGGCCAAATTCATCGTATCAGGAGTTGACAGATGCTATAATAAATAGCAAGAAACAAATACAGTACACATATTGATTATAGACCTAGAAACTGTCATAACAAGTTAAAGTGGTTAACTGTGGAAAGGAGCACTAGGAATGAAGTATAGCACTCTACATTGTATCTTTACCATGTATATGTATTGCTTTTACAATTAAAAACCATTTTAAGATGAAGATTTACTAAGGATTATAGAGAAAAATAAATCTGGGTATTAATAGAAATATAGCCTATTTCAAAAGAAACTGGTCATGCCCCCCGCCAAACTAGGCAGAGTAAAAAAAAAAGCAAATAAAGCTTAAACCTGTATGTAAAGTACAGAATGGGCAAAAGTAGGTTTACAGTTGTGAGTACACAAAACGCAGAGTTTATTCTTGTATTATTTATTATTGTAATTATTTTCCATACCAACAACTGTAAATCCACTTTTGCCCCTCCCTGCATATGCTCAGGCTTCCAATACTCCATGCTATCAAATGCCTCATCACTCTAACACTGTTACTATGAAAAGTGAGGGGAAAATTATTGGGCTGGCCAATCACTTCTTGGCCTTTTGACTAAGATCAAGTATAGTATCTGTTCTTATCAGTTTAAAATTATTGGGTTGGCCAAAAAAGTTCATTTAGGTTTTTTTTAAGATGACTCTAGCAGCACTTAGTTGTCTAACTTCATTTGAAACAACGGTTAGATTGTATTGTGACAGCTGTCATATCAGCAAGCATTTTCAAAAAAATTTAAAATTGGTGGATTTCAGTGTACCCATTTTAATACTGAAAATGGAAGAAAATACACAACATTTTCAGCATATTATGCTTTAGCATTTCAAGGTAAAAATGCAACTAAAAGGCAAAAAAAAAAAAGATTTGTGCATTGTATGGAGAAAGTGCTGTGGCTGATTGAATGTGTCAGTAGTAGTTTGTAAAGTTCTGTTCTGGAGATTTCTCACTGGACAATGCTCCATGGTTGGTTAGACCAATTGAAGTTGATAGCAGTCAAATCGAGACATTAACTGAGAACAATCAACATTATACCACGTGGGAGATAGGTGACATAAAATAGCCACATCAATAGTTATTGGTAAAAATGAAAAATGTATCTTTTATTATATGGAAAAAATTAAAAATGGACTTTTTGGCCAACCCAATATTATTGATAGCTTGTTTCTTAAGGGTCCTCAAGTCCTCTATGAAAATTTCTATATTCTGTTTTCATTTTAATGTTAATTTGGAAACATGCATATTTTCCATCATTTCAGATGATCATATATATCAAGTACTATCACTTGATTTCAGAGACCATACTGGTACTAGTATTACTTTAAATATTTTGAGGACTAAAAACATAAGAAATCTAAATTGCAAATGATGGATAAAGGTCAAATGATATCCCAACATAATATAGAAAGGTTTTGTAACAAATAAAGAGAAGTGGTGGAAAAACTGGTACTTACAACATGACAAAACACTCTCAAAGAAACCAGTATTGTATTCATACTGATTGGTTGTTTGGCTTCAACAAAAATGTCACAATAAATTCATGTTATGAAGTAAATCTCATGAGCTCTATAGTTTTGTATTTAAAAATTTGTATTGGTTTTACTGTTGCAGTAACAAAGTGGGCCCCCAAAAGCCCAAAGAAGTCAATCATCTATGACAACCTTATAATTAAAAGACAGGCAGTGGGTTAATTTCAATATAATTATTCCATGCCTTCATTTGAAAAGAAAAAAAAGGGTAAAGTTGGGACACAACATTAACCACTTCACGGAGCCCTATATGGTGCTACATAGGCTTGCTAAGATTCTTAAAGTTATTTTTCCAATAAAAGTCTGGCTCTACAAAGTATGGCTCTACTAAAATCCCTTATGTTTTAAAGTCATCACAGATAGTATAAATTTTAAATAAATGAATTTTTCCATTAAAAATTTAACCATAGGAAAAAAACATAGAAAAATACCCCAGGAACAGAGATAATGTCCAATAGTTCAGAGGCCAGGTACTTATCCAGTTTTTTTCTTTCTCTTCCTCCTCCCTACAAATTCCTAATAATTTCAAGGCCCATCAGTGTCCCCACAAAGCAGTATTATCTTATTTTTCTGTGCATTAAACAACTTCTTTAAAAAGAATAACAAAAAAGGAAGGTTTAGCAAGAGAAAGCATAGCAACTGACTTAACTCTGGAAACTACGCTTTATTTATCCTTGTTTCTCTACCCCAGAACCACATAAAATAAGTGACCTGAAATGAACCAACCAACTACAGTTCACAATACACTTGAAATTAACATTGAAAAGAACCTGTTGCATACTTGGCCCAATACCACACGATTAGCAAGTAACCAAACACATTCCAAAATGACATCACTTTCCCCCCTGACAACTCTTCAATCCTCCTTCATACTTAATAGTATATTAAAGCAATTGAATTTAAACATGGGAGTAGAAATTTTTTAAATGCCATTTTTACTTAATGAGATAATATATTTAATTTGAAAACTTTACAACATACCAGACTCCAAACTCCATATGGAATAATTATCATTTATAATTTTTACTAAAATTCTTACTTGATTACTATCTGATTTTCTTAACTCCTAAACCAAATTATTTTGAATCTTAAGTCTGGAGTAGTGGGCCTTACACAGTAATTTTAAGAGAAAAAAAGGAGGTTACATGGATTAGAAAAATAATGTAAGAATTTGAAGCACGTCCACTTGTATTATATACATTTTTCTCTTTAACAATTCAGTGATTTTTCTAATATTCTAACTTTTTTTTTTTTTTTGCAAAAACAGGAAAGATCTGCTCTAGGTATAAGCAATCATCTTACCATTATCTTAGATGATATTAATTTCCCAATGGACAACTCATCTCAGTTTCTTATAGTCCTTGTCCTTCACATCCATTCCACTTCCAGGACCAATTCCCACAGCAACATTCTGGACCTTACCATCACTAGAACTATTCTAGCAGTTTGATTAAAATTAAACATCTTGACCATAATTTTTTACAGCATTCTTTCAACTACTCACACTATGTGGCTATTCTACAACCACCTTTGCCTGTTTTCTTTTCTGAAACAGGCAACAACTTTTGCCTGTTTTCTGTATTAGCACCCTCCAACTTTTATTTTTCTTCCCTAAACAGCATGGTCCATCACTTTAATCAATCTTTTAGCAATAACCAAAAATCCTTTGCCCTATTGTTCTCTATGAATACCTCCCTGACAAAACCACAACTTGGGAACAAATCCAGGATACCTAATCTATACTCACATTGCTCAGTGCTTACTGGAGAAAAATCCTAAAACCATAAATAATTTACATAAAAGAAAACACAGGGACAGGAAGCGCCACAATTGGCCCAAGGCTGCATGACCAGAAATGCTAACCTAAGGAATCTGCCTCCAGAATTCATGCTAATCATTTTTATTCTATACAGTCTCTCTACTTCAATACCCCACAGGTACCACAAACCAAACTGTCCATAACTGTACCCATCATTCCCCTCACAAAATTCCCCCTCCTTTATTTTTCTACAAATGCAACAGCACACCCAACCACTCAACTGCTCACACCAAAAACCTGAGTACCATCCTCGATTCTTTCTTCCACCTCTCCACGGATATCCAAGTTAATATTAATTTTACCTCCAAAATACCATTCGAATTTGACTTCTTTTCTTCACTTCTATCACAGGTTTGCACTTCTAATTTATAAAGTAGTGAAATAGCATCTTGCCTTCCTCCAAATTCATTCTCACGGGTGTTTTGAAAGACAGCTCTGGAGCTGTCTTCCCTCACCCATGGAGAGGGGGAAAAAAAAGGCAAATATGGCAAAACATTAACAAAAGGTGAATAAATATGTGAGAAAGGTATGGCCCTGAACAGTGTGGCTCAGCTGGCTGGATATGGTCCCACAACTCGAAGGTCAATGGTACCATTCCCAGTCAGGGCACGTGCCTGGGTTGCCTGTTCAGTCCCTGGTCAGGGCGTTTCTCACAACAATGCTTCTCTATCCCTTTCTCCCTCCCTTCTCCTCTAAAAAAAATAAATAAAATCTCTTTTAATAAGTATAATAATAGTGCAGTGTAATATTCTTTTCACTTCTCTGTAAGTTGAAGTTCTTTTCCAAAAATAACGTTTAACTTAAAAAAAATCCCCTACAATCTATTATGAATAAAGAGCCTTACACACTTTGCTTTAGACCTAACTTACTCTCTAGCATCATTTCTTATCCCACACCATTTACTCTAAAACCCAATGACATTAAGTTTTTCCACCTTTTCACATTATTTTCATCCCACAAACCACTTCCCCTCCGAAGAAAAGTTTTAGCTAGCTCCAAGTCTGGCTTGAGTATTCCTCTCCTCTGTTCCTACTGAGCCCTTTACTACCCTTATCATAACTTTAACCATGCGCACCGTAATCATTTCCTTTCCTGTCTCCCTCTCGTCTTCTTGAAGACAGGTACCACCCTGCACACCTACCTTGTTCACTGCACCATGCCTCGCACAGAGTAAGCACTGTTATTTATTTGCCTGTTTTGATGTTTCTGTAGCTTTTGCAAAGTTTTCTGTAATTTCTCCAGAGAATCTATCATCAAGCTCTTAAGGCATGATGCAATAGTACTTCTATTTCACTTTGATTCCTCATTCTTAATCAGTAAAATAGCTTTATTATTTCTTCCACTGAAATGTCTCCTTAGCCTTTTCCTTGTTCTTATTCTAGGTCACCTATGCCTACTCCAACTCTAGCGTGGTACAGTGACTTTGTGGGGTACAATTCCATCTGAACATATGATTCATGGTTAAAAACAGTAACCTACAGAATAAAAAAAATCAAGCCACTTTGGATCCAGATTTAAGAACCCATAACTCCCCCTCTGTAGTTTCCACTCGTATCTTCTATTATGTCCCCGTAAGAACCTTCTGCTCAATAGAAATTTAAGATATCCCTTATTTCATTCCAACTCTCTGATTTTACTCAATCCATTTTGTTACCTGAAACATATTCCCCACCATTTTAAAAATCCTCAATTCCCTTAAAAATATTTGTTTAAAATCTTTCCATCTTTTCAAAATTCTAAACTTAGAATCAAAATTTAGTATCAGAACCATTAGCAATTCATCAAATCTTTGCCTTGAGACAACAGCTTTCTTTAAAATCTTAAATATTCATGTGAATATTTTGTAACTAATAAATTATGATAAGCTTCTATCTTATCTGTAAGTGGGAGAGGAGAGCTTCTTTAAAGGCAAGGACTTCTTTGTTATTTGCCAGAGAACCAAAAACACTGCTTTGAACACAGCTAAGTATTCAATAATTATTTCAGCTAAGTATTCAATAATTATTGAAGAATTTCTATCCCATAAAGGTAGTTATCTGATTAAATAAAGATCATCTGGTTACATCAAACAGCAGAAAGGAAATAAAAAAATGGTTCTAGAAACAAGTTAGCTATCTCTGGGGAAAAAAAGAAAATCAAATTTAATTCTAGTCATTAGTGAACATTTTAAGGGGTCCTCTACATAAAAACAAGAATACTATTGAATTGTGTCTACTATTTGTATTTGACAATTTTTAGAAATCAAGTATGTTTTATCAAATAGATAATAATCCCGAGGACAAGCAAAAGAAAACTTGTGCTAAAATATTTTACTAACAAGAATGAAAAACAACCGTTACAGTAATAAAAAGGATATCAGCTTTAGCAAAGTCTCTTATCCCACACTGAGGTAATCCTGGTGTGTTCTGCATGTAGAAATCCAAGTAAAACCAATGGGCAAGTTCAATCTGAAAACACACTCGGATAGCATTGTCTCTTTCCTCGCTGGGAATATGCAAAATAAATCGGCTGTCCAAAACAAAAACAAATACAAATTATTTACAAACCATAACAATTTATTTTTACCTACTTAACTGCTTTATCCCTGACCCACCACCAGAGAAAAGGGACCAAGAGCACAATGCTGATCACAAAAGCAAAATTAAAATTTGGGGAAATTACTACACAGAAAATGAGTCTGGGAAAGAAACGAAAAATAAAAGATACCTCAGAACTTTTTTTAAGAGGCTATTTACCGTCTATCCACAAATACAGAGATAAACATAAGAGCTCACTAACAATGAACTAAAGGTAAATAAGACAACTTTCACTAGGATTTCCTTCCATGTCTGGTAACATATTCTAAAAATATATGCAAATATATTCATGAAATCAAATAGGAAAGCTGTTAGATAGCTGCTTAATCTTCACATTTAAAACATTTAAAAATATTAAAGAAATCAATACTGTTTCTCATTTATGAGCTATAAAAGAGCCTTATCTGCAGACTCTGAGTTCAAACTAACTTTCGTATATACTCACTTCAAAAATCCTAAATTATCTTTTCCAAGTAACATTTGGGGAAGGGAACATTTTTATTTTATAGGGTACATTATATGTATATATTTGATTAAGATAATGAACCGTGGCTCTGACCTACATGGCTCAGTTGGTTGAGCAACATCCTGCAAAGCAAAAGGTTGCTGGTTCAATTCCCTGTCAGGGCACAGGCCTGGGCTGCAGACTAGTCCCAAGTACGTGAGACGCAACACATCACTGTTTCTCTCACACATTAATGTTTCTCTCCCTCTCTCTAAAAATAAGATCTTTTCCAAAAAAAAAAGATAATGAACATTTTTTGCACCAAACGAGTTCAGAATTTATAAATCTAAGTGATTGTAATTTACAGCATTCATTAAGCAACCACAAATTGCTTCTTCCACTGCACAGTATATTTTCTTTTTATTTTTATTTTAGAGAGGAGAAGGGAGGGAGAGAAATATCAACTAGTTGCCCTCCATATTAGCCCTGCCTGGGGACCAAACCCGCAACCAAGACTTGTGCCCTGACCAGAATCAAACCAGCAACCTTTCAGTTTGAGAGACAATGTCCAACCAATTGAAACATGCCAGCCAGGGCCCACTGCACAGTATTTTTGATATTCCTTTATTCTAGTGATCTTAGAGAACAGATTGAACTACATAAAATAAATCCGTTAGCTTTTTAGAGTCATTTTTTTAAATTAAGAACAGTAGCCCTAGCTGGTGTAGCTCACTGGACTGAGCCCAGGCCTGCAAACCACAAGATCGCGGTTCAATTCCCAGTCAGGGCACATGCCTGGGTTGCAGGCCAGTTCCCAGCAGAGGACTCACAAGAGGCAACTATATATTGATATTTCTCTTCTTCCCTTCCTCTCTAAATATAAATAAATAAAATCTTTTTAAAAAATTAAGAACATTAGCACCCCACCCTCCAACAAAAAACATTATCACCCAGTTAGATCACTTGTATTATTCGCTACTCATGGTGCTTAAATGTTCTTGGCTGGTTCCAAGTTTCAAATCAAATTTCAAAAAATACTTTTAAATTATAAAAATAATGTAACATTCTGATAGGGAAAGTAATAAGTAAATGAGTATGTACAATAATCCACATTTCAAAATGAAAAAAACTATGTGGAAATGGTTCTTAAACTGTACATACACTAAGAACGAAATGTGTAATATGCAATGGCATTATCTAAGATATAAAATCTGAACTCTTCCACATGGCATTTGAGATCTGGTCACTGCTCTCCTACACGACCTTTTGTATCACTCTAAGATTATACTCTCTCAGACTCCCATTTCATTACAGCAACTCTCTGATTTTTACCCTTATCCACAAAACCCCCCAAATTAGCACACCAGGATAATGTACAACACCACTGTATGTTTTTGTTCCCACAATCTAGCAAATTGTCTGATATATATTGATGGTGACACACCAACAGTTATAATTTATCTTTTAAACGTTTACATAGGTTCCTATTCCTGATAACATGGAGCAAGCACACTCTACTTTGTCCCTCTCATAAAACGCAGCTAAAGCCCTGGCTGGTGTAGCTCGGTGGAATGAGCTTGGGCCTACGAACCAAAGGATCGAGGTTCGATTCCCAGTCAGGGCATGTGCCTGGGTTGTAAGCCAGTTCCCAACAGGGGCCAGTTCCCAGCAGGGGATGCACGAGAAGCAACCATACATTGATATTTCTCTCCCTCTCTCCTTCCTTTCCCCTCTAAAGATAAATAAAAATTTTTAAAATGCAGCTAAAAAACCTGGACAAAAATGCATGGAGCAGCTATTTGAGAACTGTGAAAAGTAAATATTAACAGGAAGACTAGAGAAAAGTGCCAATATTCAAAGTGAATTTACCATTTTCCACCCTCTGGTATCCCCTGGCTGGATTGGGGGTTGGAGGACACCAGCAGCTACAGAGAACTCCAGAAGCCCTCTACTTCTGCCTCAAGGATTAAGAAAGGAGTCTAAAAAGGTCTCCTAATGCCTGGAGACAGTAGGGGAAATTCCCCCCTTTTTTCCTCCATTCTCTCATGTTCCAGCACCCCAAAGCATTATAATCATGGTCACAAAAGTGACAGCAAAGGGGGCTGTAACAGGGACCCATAAAGTCTAAAACCGAGGGACAGGAATCTTCATCTCAGATAGCAAGAGCTGCATGGCCCCAAGAGAGTAAACCACTGCTTCTCTTATCCTCCAGTCACTTGGTCCCAGACATGGGGAGAGACACATCAAGTATGTGGCAGAGTGTCTTTTTGGACATAGGACTGAATAGGGGAGATCCAAGGAATTGATAAAGTAGCAGGGAGGTAGCAGAGGAAAAAGAATTAAAGAAAATGGCCCCGTGAGATTGTTCATGAACTGGACTTTAACCCCAAGCTGCAAAGAAAAGACAGACCACTGCCCAAGTCTCAGACAGGCCACTAGGTGGTGCACACATGTACAGGAAAAACAGCACTGCAAAAACTAGCTTTGTTTTACCTTTTATTTAAATTACTTACCTTCGTGTTAAAAACAAAAACAAAAACAAAAACAAAACCTGTGTTATTTCTTATTTTTCAGTTTATTTTTTCATTTTCTATTTCCATAATGGAAGATGAGGAAGTACTATTTCCAGTCACATTCTACACCCTTCTCATTTCTGTCCTCCCACTAAAATTATACAATAGTTTTGGTTAGTCAACTTCAGCACAATTAACATTCTGAAGCAGATATTTTATGTTGAAAGGAGCTGTTCTCTGTAGTATAGGATGTTCAATGGCATCCACAGTCTCTACCTATTGGCTATCAATAGTGCTCCCCACCAAGCTGTGACAACCAAACACATCTCCAGATACTAAAGAAAAATCACTCCCAGTTGATAACCACAGTGTTAGATTACCATTCAGTCTTCACATTACTATGACTGTAATGCAATTCACAACAAAACTGTAAGGTAACAAGCTATGACTATTTCTCCTTTACTGCACAATCCTTTGTTCTCCCCACAATTAATAAAAGTCTAGTGATTGCCTTTGCATTTCTCTGTATTCGTCACTAATTCAGCCTTCCACCAGTTCGCTAATTTTTTTCCTCAAGATGTAAATTTAGATGGATCAGTTTCATTTTGAAGACTATCTATCCTTGTGCCTTCTGATCTGTACCAATCTCAACTGGTTGTCATTTACACCTGATACACATCTGTTATCTTATGCTGTCCTTTCACTAGCATCCTGTGGTTACCACACCTCTATCCTATATTAAATCTCATGTTTCTTGTAACCTGTTGAGATAGTACAGATCTGAAAATATCTCTACTTTATGCTCACACTTGATAATTTGGCTGGATAAATAACACCAGGTTGAAGATCACTTTCCTTCAGAATTCTGAAGACAGTGCTCTCTCCTGACAGGCTCCAATTCTGACATTAAAAAGACTGAATGAAGCCACTGCAATTCCTAGTCCTTTGCATGACCTGATTTTTCTGTCCAGATCAGGGATGTCCAACTCATGGCCTAGGATGGCTATGAATTGCAGGCCAACACAAAATCGTAAATTTACTTAAAGCATTAGTTAGTTTTATTACTAAGTTGTATACTAAGTTTTATTATTTAGATATGTAAATTTTCTATATTAATGATCACAAACTTGGGACCTGCTCGACAACTGTAAAAGATTATCAAAAGGGCTGCTACATAATTATGGTTATTCTGTGAGGACCTTTTTGCTTATCTGTGGTGGCCAATACTACAAAAATTATGCATGGACTTTTTTTTGTTCATGTTTTCATTAGTGTTTGTATATTTAATGTGTGGCCTAGAGACACCAAAAGGCTGGACACTCCTGGTCTAAAGTCCTTGGTTCTTCCTTCTGTCCCCAGTGTTCTGAAATTTCTTAAGTATCTATTTTTACTCACTGCACCAGCTATTCAATGATTTTACCTATCTGGAAACTCCTTCAGTGCTGAGGGACCTCATGGACTGATCCTCTTATGATTCTTAACCTTTCTCTGATTTCAAGCTGCCACCCTCCCTGGCTTTCTGGGAAATGCTCTCATCTTATAAGCCATCTACTGAGATTTGTGTTCCTGCTTCTCATATATTCTCATATATTTAATTGCCAAGTGCTTTTTGATTGTTTAAATTATGCTTTTACAGATTACCTTGTTTCTTGGTTGTAAAAATCTCTAAGGTGATAAATGGGTTTTTTAAGTTATCTTCTACCAGCATAGTTTGAGACCCCCTCCCGGTAGCTTTTTTTCCCAATCAGTTTTAATTCCTTCCCATGTCGGCCTCATGTTATGAGTGACAGACCACACAAAGCTATTTAGAAGGGTTGTCAAAGTGTGAGGCACCGTTTAAGGTGATCAGGCTTAATCATTTCATTGAGGAACCTCCATCGGCAGTCACTATCTTTAGGTCTTTCCTCATAGGGCTAGTCAGATGCCTGGAGAAGAACCTTTTAACCTGCTACCTGTAGAGTCAAGTCCAGGCAGTCATATTCTGCAAGCTGAGCTGGGGAAAGGGGCCAAGGTTTTTCAGCATGTATACAGGATATATAAATTCACTTCTGCTGTTTTTCAGTGTTCTCTTATTCTGGAGTACACTGACACTACTACAGTAATCCCTCATTCTGGTCTATCATGTCTGCTAAGTCGCATACCACTTTCCCTTCTGTTTTACAGTTTCCAAATGTTGTTGCTTATCTCTTCACCCATTCTTCCTTTCCTAGTGGGCTTACACATTTAAAAAAACAAAACGAAAAATTTTACTCTTTTAGTCTGTGTTCAGTCTACTATCTTTAATTAGAAATTCCCACTTCAATAAACTTCTAGAAGATCCTAAACACAACCTAAAAAGTAGTAAGAAAAAGCCTAAGACAAAGGAAATCCAATCCCAACCCAGAAAAGCACCAAGTGAAGAAAGGTAAGCTGGAAGAAACAGGACTAAAGGCGGGGAGGGCGCAGGGAGTGGGGGTGGATGGCAAGATCTATTTATGTAACAGAAGAGTGTCTACATCTTTCACTCCTTTAACAGAAGTTTCTTCTACAAAAGAATGGGGGAAAGGAGGACTAAACCAGAGGATCTTTTCTAACTTTACCACATAGGTTTGGGTACTGGCACCTCAAAACAAAACTGCCACGCAATGGTTCCCAAGAGTCCTCCAGTATAAAAGGCAGCTTTCTATCTACTAGCATCGCAGGATAACAGGAGAAGCCTATATCCACAAGCCCCTCTACAGCCTTACCTTCAGTATAAAAATGCAACCAAGAATCACTCAACATCTTAGGAAAACCTGGAGTATGACAAAGAAAAACTTAAATAAATTCAAAAACTGGTCCTGAAGGAAAGACAGTGTTGAGGGTATCTCTTAGAACCTTGGTACTCAGTGTGGACCCTGGACCAGCTGGCAGCATGAGTGTGAGAAGAGAAACACGTTTTAGTCATAAAAATACTGAAAACATTTACTTCCTAATGACCTCCTCAAAAGAAATTATTTTAGAATGTGCACCAGCAAAACAAAAATGAAAACCAAGATAGCATAAATATGAGCTTCATGAGAGAACAGAGACAACCTGGGAGAACTGTGATAGGTAATTCTAGTACACCAGATGTTTGGCAAGTCCAGACTGGACTAGGAGAGTGAAGATCTTCACAAGGGTACTTTTAAGGAAAAAAGAAAACATTCTGAAGAACAGATGGTATGATTGAAGATGTGACTGAGGATATAATAAAGGAGCAGATCGAGGAAGGGAGACAGTTAAAAACTGGGTATTTACATGATCATCTAACCACTATGCTGGACATCTAACACTACTACAGAATAATAATGAATGTAAACTATAACTGAAAAATAAAATTTAAAAAAAACTTTGGATATACTGGAGAAGACGGATAGATATACAAGAGAATCATGATCCACATCTGAAGCAAAACACCAAAATTAGAACAGAAAGACAATTCAAAAAACAAAGCATTTGAAAAATACCTAAAAGAAATCAAGGAATAATCTTTCTCAAGGGGAAAAAAAAAGCAGTCCGGCCAAGATGGAAGCGCAGGTGGAAACACTATGCCTCCTCACACAACCACGTTTAAAGACAACCAAGTTTTAGTAACAAAAACACAACCAAAACAGACAGAAAATTGAACTGTATGAAAGTCTGACAACAAACCATTCATCCAGACTGGTAAAAGGGGTGAAGTAAGCAACTGGCGGAACATGGTTGTGCAGGAAAAAATGGCCAGGTGGACCCAGGTGTGTGGGTGGTGGTTGGCAGATCCCGGGGGGTGGGATGGCAACAGGAGGAGCCCGTGGGGGTGCGAGACAGCTGGCTGACCGCTGTCACACATTCCCACTCAGATAAACCAGACAAAGGAGCGAGCAGTGAGACAGACCACTCAGGTGAGGGCCCCAGCAACAGGAATTAAAGCCTAAAAGCAACAAATGCAAAAACTTTTGGGGTCGAGGTGCCAGGAGAAGCTCCCAGGCTCACAGAGAGTTTGTTGGAGAAACCCATAGGGTCCTGGAGGGTGCACAGGCTTGCAAACCTGGGAGCCGGCACCAGGGAGCCCAGTTTGCTTGCGGTGAAGTGGCAGAGGGGACCAAAATCTGAGAGAGTGAGGAACAAATGCCATTGCCCCTCTCTGACCCACCCCCACATACCTAGCAACTGGGTCGCCCCACCCTGGTGAACACCTAAGGCTCCGCCCCTCATACATAACAGGTGCAACAAGACAAAAACATTATGGCTCAAGCAGAAGAACAGCTCAAAGCCCCAGAGCCAATACTTCTAAGTGACCAGGAAATAGCCAACATATCAGATGCACACTTCAAAACACTGGTGATCAGGATGCTCACAGAACTGGTTGATTTAAGTCACAACTTAAAGGAACAAATGAAGGCTACACTAATTGAAATGAAGGGAAATGCACAGGAAACCAATAGTGATAGCAAGAAAACTGGGACTTAAACCAAGGGAGCGATCAGAAAGAAAAAAAAATGACCAAACAGAAAAGAATGAAAAAACAAGAATTCAAAAAAAATGAGGAGAGGCTTAGGAACCTCCAGGACATCTTGAAACGTTCCAACATCTGAATTACAGGGGTATCAGAAAGGGAAGAGGAAGAGCAACAAGTGGAAACTTATTTGAACAAATAATAAAGGAGAACTTCCCCAACCTGGCAAAGAAAATAGACTTCCAGGAAGCTCAGAGGGTCCCAAAAAAGTTGGACCCAAGGAGGACTACACCAAGGCACATCATAAGTAATTACCCAAGATTAAAATGAAGGAGAGACTTCTAGAAGCAGCAAGAGATAAGGGGACAGTCACCTACAAAGAAGTTCCCATCAGAATGTCAGCTGACTTCTCAAAAGAGACCTTACAGGCAGGAAGGGGCTGGAAAGAAGTATTCCAAGTCAAGAAAGGCAAGGACCTACATCTAAGATTACTCTGTCCAGCGAAGCTATCATTTAGAATGGAAGGGCAGATAAAGTGCTTCCCAGATAAGGTCACGTTAAAGGAGTTCATCATCACCAAGCCCTTATTATATGAAATGTTAAAGGGACTTATCTAAGAAAAAGAAAATAAAAAATATGAACAGTGAAAGGAGAGCAAACTCACAGTTATTAACAACCACACCTAAAACAAAAGCAAACTAAAAGGACAGCTAGATCAGGAGCAGAACCATAGCAATGGAGATCACATGGAGGGTTAGCAACAGGGTAGTGGGAGGAGGAGAAGAGGGGAGAAGGTACAGAGCATAAGTACCATAGATGGTAGGGAGAAAATAGGGGGGAAGGGCAAGAATAGTATGGGAAATATAGAATCTAAAGAACTTGTGACACATGGACATAAATTAAAGGGGGGGAATGGTGGGGGAGGGGTATGCAGGGTGGAGGGGAATGAAGGGGGGAAATGGGACAACTGTAATGGCATAATCAATAAAGCATATTTTTAAAAAACAGACTTCTGGCCAAGATGGAGGCATAGGTAGACACACTGTGCCTCCTTGTACCACCAAAAGAAGGGCAACAACAATTTAAAACAAAAAGCCAGAACTGACAGAAAATCAAACTCTATGGAAGTCCAATAACCAAGGACTTAAAGAAGACACATTCATCCAGACTGGTAGGAGGGGTTTATTCGGGCAGCCGGGTGGAGAAGACTCAAGCAAGGGTGTGGCTGGTGGACCCAGCAAGGCGGTAGATTGTGGAGCGGCTGGTCCCCCATTCAGGCACAGATAAACTGGAGGAACAAAGCAGGACTGAGACCACACAACCTAGGGTCCCAGCTTAGGGAAATAAAGCCTCAAACCCACTGATTGAAAATATCTGTGGGGGTTGAGGCAGCAGCAGGAGAAATTCCCAGCCTCATAGAAGAGTTAGTTGGAGAGACCCACAGGTGTCCTACAATGTACACAAACCGACACCCACTCAGGAATCAGCACCACAAAGGCCTAATTTACTTATGGGGCGCAGGGGAAGTGACTGAAAACCGGCAGAGAGCAGAGCAAGTGCCACTGTTCCCTCTCAGACCACTCCCTCACCAACAGCACCAAAACCCAGCCATGTGGGTTGCCCCACCCTAGTGAACACCTAGGGTTCCCCCCCCACTACCTAACAGGCACATCAAAAAAATGGCCCAAACAAAAGAGCAGATCAAAGCTCCAAAAAAAGTAAACTAACCAACAAAGCGATAGCCAACCTATCAGATGCACAGTTCAAAACACTGGTAATCAGGATGCTCACATAAGTTATTGAATCTGGCGGCAAATTAAATGAAAAAATGAAGGCTATGCTAAGTGAAATGCAGAAAAATGCACAAAGAGCCAATAGTAATGGGAAGGCAACTTGGACTCAAATCAATGGTGTGGACCAGAAGGAAGAAAGAAACATCCAACCAGAAAAGGAGAAACAAGAATTCAAAAAAATGGTAAGAGGCGTAGGAACCTCCAGGACATCTTTAAATGTTCCAACATCCAAATTATAGGGGTACCAGAAGGAGAAGAGGAAGAGCAAGAAATTGAAAACTTATTTGAATAAAGGAGAACTTCCCCAATCTGGCAAAGAAAATAGACTTCCAGGAAGTCCAGGAAGCTCAGAGGGTCCCAAAAAAGTTGGACCCAAGGAGGAACACACCAAGACACATCATAATTACATTACCCAAGATTAAAATGAAGGAGAGAATCCTAGAAGCAGCAAGAGACAAGGAGACAGTCACCTACAAAGGAGTTCCCATCAGACTGTCAGCTGCTTTCTCAAAAGAGACCTTACAGGCAAGAAGGGGCTGGAAAGAGGTATTCCAAGGCATGAAAGGCAAGGACCTACATCCAAGATTGCTCTGTCCAGTGACGCTATCATTTAGAATGGAAGGACAGATAAAGAGCTTCTCAGATAAGGTCAAGTTAATAAAGGAGATGATCTCTAAGCCCTTATTATATAAAATGTTAAAGGGATTTATCTAAGAAAAAGAAGATAACACATAGGAATAATGACAGCAAACTCACAATTATTAACAACCACACCTATAACAAAAACAAAAACCAAGCAAACAACCAGAACAGAAACACAGCAATGAAGATCACACGGAGGATTATCAAGAGGAGAATGGGAGGGGGCGGAGGGGAGCAAAGGGACAGAGAATAAGTAGCATTAAGTAGCATGATGGTAGGGAGAAAATAGACAGGGGGGAGGCAAGAATAGTATGGGAAATGCAGAAGCTAAAGAACTTGTGACACGTGGACATGAACTAAAGGGGGGGAATGTGGGTGGCAGGGGGTGTGCAGGGTGGAGGGGAGTGAAAGGGGGAAATGGGACAACTGTAATAGCATAATTAATAAAATATATCTTAAAAAAAACCAAATGGCAATTCATTTGGACAATTTCTTTCAAGATCCTTACCAAGGTAACTGGACTGACTGAAAAGATACAAAACACAACAAGGTATCCTAACAGAAAAGAAACAAAATTCTAACCATTGTAGATTTCCCTCTACCGTGAAAAATATGTACATAGTTATACTAACAAATGTTATTTATTACTATTGAGCTTTTGCAATCAACAAATAGTAAAACAGACATATACAGTTATAAAATGAAATGTAAATATTATCGTTTCTTACATTTTTATTTTAGGTTCACCTGGATAGAAGCTAAAGGGTAAGAAACAGAAGAAAAGATAGGGTAGTAATTGCTCACCTTATCAATTAGAGACTCAAGAGACACTGTAAGTTCATAGATCAGAAATATAATTTTAAATATATAAAGTTACAAAGGTAAACAATGCAATAATTTAAAAATGATGCAAATATGTTGGAAGTAGGCCAAGATCAACAGTATGTGTAGTAACTAAATCCTCACCTAATATCTACCAAAGTAAACTAAATCCTCAATCTAAAGTTGATAAAACAAGAATTTGGTCCAAGTATATTTTAAAATATTGAAGTATTCACCAGAATTCAACACAAAACAGGTAACACACTGGGAAACAGAACTGGGATAGAAAGGAGTAGGTCAGGAGACTAATACTTTCCATTTATAAATTCTCCCGTACGGTTCTGATTTTTTAAAGAACCTTACATGTGAGTGTATATCTTAATAGTTAACAGCTGACTTTAAGAAATTTTTTTAAAAAGGATATTTTGATACATGAAAATCACTCTTCAGTGCTTGCATTCTATGTATATTTAACTGTTTTTTAAAGATTTAAAAGTATGTGTGTATATATATGGATATGTACACAGTAATAAAATGCTTTCCACGATACTTGGTTATGGGAAAATTTCTCCATATCACAAAATATCTTCTTGTCAATGTTCCCAAATAGAAAGAATATTAGAACAAGGACTGCAATTACTACAAAAATGTTTCAGTAGAAATGACCACTAAAATGGCCAAGTTGAAGATGAGCACAAATTATTTAACTTATGCAATCACCAAAATTACATCAACCTTTGTTGCCAGACAATACCTTTCTCCTTTTTAACAGTAACCTCACCATTTAATTCTTGTGTGTGTGTGTGTGGGGGGGGACTTTCCAATTCTTTAATTTACTAATTTAAATAGTGTTGAAAAAGTCTGACTTTTAATGTCAAAAATCATGGTGTACCAGCCCTGGCTGGTGTGGCTCAGTGGATTGAGCACCAGCCTGTACACCAAAGGGTTGCTGATTCGATTCTTAGTCAGGGCACATGCCTTGGTTGCAGGCCAGGTCCCCAGTAGGGGGCACTTGACAGGCAAACCGCACAATGATATTTCTCTCCCTCTCTTTCTCCCTTCCTTCCCCTAAATAGAAATAAATAAAATTAAAAAAGAAAAACCCAGGGAGTACCAAAGACAATATCTCCATAAAAATGGTGCCAATTTCCTCTTTTATATACACACGTTTTATTATAAAGCAATTTTTGCTCACGAACATTTTTAGACAAAAGCCTTCCCTTCCTCTCTTCTAATTCTAATCCACCCCGAGTAACCAGTGATATCAGTCCATGTACAGATGACCCTTGAAAAATATGGGTTTGTAATGCACAGGTCCACTCATATGTGGATTTTTTTCAATAAATACTGCAAATATATTTTCCCTCAAGATTTTCTTAATCAGTTAACATTTTTTTCCTCCAGCTACTTTACTATATAGAATACATATAACTTGCAAAATGTATGTTAACTGTTTGTTACCAGCAATGCTTCTACAAAACCTAACTAACAAAACCTAACTATTTGTAGTTAGGTTTTGGGGAATCAAGTTATATACAGGAAGGCAAGTTTTATGAGGATTTTTGACTGCACAGGGATTCATTCTTTCATTTCTCTTGTGCATCCACACATACACAAAATATTTAAAAATCTCTTTCAAAAACAGGTGTCAAATGACTAAGTATTACATCATGCTCAGTACACTGTATACAACTTTTCAAGACAGATTTTCCCTCAGTTTACTGTCTGCTAAGTTTCTTAGGAATTTCTAATGGCTACACAGTATCTCAGTAAATGAAATGTTGCATACTGAACCATTTAAAAAATAACACTGGATGTCTTAGGTTATAAGCAGTCTAATGGTTACAAAGTTACATCTTGAAAATTTAAGTCTCTTGCGCTGATTTTTCACATCAAAATCAATCTCAAGTTTTCATTTTCTTCAAAATTTATTACTATATGGTCATAACTGAAGTAGTGAAGATAAGTGGAGATATATGCTTTATCAGAAATCAATTTTAAAAAACCTTTTCAAAATACTAGTAAGAAGAAATGAGGAGAATATAAAGGGAGTGAAAACAAGAGTCAAGACCAAACTCATAAATCAAGAGGTGCTTAAAAGACCACGTGCAGAATAATTAACCTTTTCAACCTAAGCTTATTTTCATAGAAATTAAACTCCAAGTACAAAAAACTTTCTGAAAAAAAAAACCCATAATCAAAAGCCTAAACTGTTAACATTAAAAATCTCTAATCAACAGATATTATAAATATTAACTCAAAAACAGGATAGTTTTCAAAACTTGAAGCTTTAAAAACTGGTTTACCTAGTCCTAATTTTATTACTATTTTTTTAATCCTCACCAGAGGATTTTCTTTAAAGATTTCATTTATTTATTTTTTAGAGAGGGGGAAAGAGAAAGAGGAGAGAAACATCAATTCATGGTTGCCTCTCACACACCCCCAACTGGGGACCTGGCCCACACCCCAGGCATGTGCCCTAAACTGGGAATCAAACAGGCAACTTTTTGGTTCCCAGGCCTGCGCTCAATCCACTGGGCCATACCAGCCAGGGCCGAGGTTTTTTTGTTTTGTTTTCTTTTGGTTTTTTTTGAGAAAGAGAAAAATGTCAGTGTGAGAAACATCTAACAGCTGCCTCCTGTACACATTCTGACTGGGGATTGAACCTGCAACCTTTTGATGTATGGGATGACATTCCAACCAACTGAGCCACATGGCCAGGGCTGGTAGCCCTAATTTTAGAACACATCGTTCTTATTTAAACAGCCAGTACATAATAATTGAAAAAAAGAAAATTCTTAAAGGAAAAAAATGTCACTCCATTCCAAAATATTTGTACAAATAGCTTTTAAAACACTCACTGGAAAACCAAGAAAGAACCTAAACACTCAAGAGATGTTTAACATAGCGTTTAGAAACAATCATTTTGTGAGTAAACAGGTTCCACATATAAAATTGATCACCTTCATAATGGTTGCTATTTCTCTAAATGATGTAGTCCTCCATAATATACAAAATAAATCCAATATTAGTAGGAAGATAAGTTTAGATGCCTATAAAAAGGTATGTATAGTTACCCATTTTTTCTAAATAAACCTGTATCATTATTAATCCATACATAATTAATGCTCACCTTTCCAAATACTCATCTTTATCTTTTTTTCTAACTATAAAACACACATCCTTTTTAAAAAATCTTGAAAACACAAATAAAAAAATTAAGAAACAACAACCCCACTTTTAGCACATGTTCTACTAGTCACTTATCCATGAAGACCAACAGATCAAACTTTTTTTCCTTACAAAACTTGGGATCACAGAAAGTGCCTTTTAAGTGGTTCATCCGAATCTACTACATTCCAAAAATTATAATCATACCATCATCAAAGAAATAGTAACATTACTTCTTAGTAGTTGCCAAATTATTCTATTATTTACATATAGCTTTCTTTTTTGGGGCTTAAAATATTAGGCTTGATTTTCCATTGCATCCACCTGGTGTAAAAGAACAAGCACAAGCATTGTAAAGGCCTATTTCAAATCTCGGTTTTCTGAAATAGAATGTGATCTTGAGTAAATTACAACCGCCCTGTCAGATGAAAATGGAAATAACTGCACCTACCAAACAGGGCTGTTTTGAGGGTTATATACAATATGTAAAGGAAGGACTCAGTGCCTAGCACCCTTTAATAGGAAAGAACTAATATTTGCGAGTAATTTCACAAATATTAGTTCTTTCCTATTAAAAAAAAAAGCATGAATGTGACACAACTATTAGAAGTCAGGCCTGTAGACATAAATACAGTAATGATCATTGGAAAGGTGCTTTTTATCAGAGTTTTAATTCACTTGTAATTTAAATTATTCCACAACCACTTACACCTGACAAGTCAGGGTAGCAATGAACCAAAATTTTTCCTCGGGGACGGGGAGATACATTTTTTAAGTTCATTTTACACGTTTGGCTCTCTGATATCATAGCTGTCGTCGGGGACAAGAGGTTAAAACTGAAGACAATTTATCTTGTGAAAGTGTAACTAGCGTTACAACCCTGAGGTTAAGAACTTCCCCTAGTTAGTGTGGATCGTTGCGTCCTGATTGATGTGATCCAGCCGGCTGGGCGCCCCGCCCCACAGCAAAGGTCGCGGGTGGATTCCCCCGCGTGCGCGCGCGCCCGGATGGCTGGTCGGCCCAGCAGGGGCGCGGACCCGAGAAGCCGATAGATGTTTCTCTCCCTTTCGCTCTCTCCCCCTCCCCCTCTACCAAAAAGACTGACTTTGATGTGAAAAATACACAAATTTTTTAAAAAGTAAAAGGATAATTAGGAGAGGCAAAGGAAACCAGCTCTAGACTTTGCTTTCCCCTTCCGATGACAGGTTTTGGGGATGAACATGTGAGTAATTCTTTATACCAATTTACAGAAAAAAATGCCACGGGGAAAACGGTAAGTTTGAAAGCTGCTCCCTGCGGAGTTCCGGGGACCTGGATTTTAAGATTTAAAACCTTGAGGTCTTTCGACAGAATTGGGGACTGAGACGGAGGGAAGCGAGCGAAGACGGTCTGTAAAAGTCTGAGGCCGAAAATGCAACGAGGGGGAGGGGCAGCCAAAAAACGCCACGACCCAGGCTCCGGAGCAGCGGCTTGGCTCTTCGCAAAAAATAATTGGGAATGAAGAAAATGAGGAAATTCCGGGGCTCCGCGAAGACGCTGGACGGGGTACTGAGAAACAGGGAGGCTGTGGCGGAAAAAGAGGAGGTGGTGTCCGAGAGAAGGGTCCCCCAGGGAAAGGGAGCGGCGGCGGGACCGGAAAGCGAGGACAAGGATTTGGGCGGGGGGAGGAGGCGTAGAGGCCTCTGCGGTCCTCAAATCGGAGGAAAAACGAGCAAGGGGACCAAACGGGGCCGGGACAGCGCGCTGCGCCGTGGTACCTGCAGAGATCGTCCAGGACGCTGCCGGGAATCTCCACCCGTTTGGTCTCCATGATGAGGACCCACAGCAGGAGCAGTGCATCCCGGCTCAGCGCGCCGGGGACCGAGAGTACGGCACGGAGACTCCGGCTAGCCGGAGAGTGGGCTGCAGCGGCGGCTGCGCTAACGAGCTAGAGAGGGGGAAGGGGTGAGACCTGCTCACTTCCGTCCTACACCCTCTGCCCAGGACCCCCGAGGCTGGGCCGTGGTATAGGGCGGAGCCCCGGCAGTTACGCCCCTGTTCCACTTGAACAGCCCAATGGGAAGCTGGGAAATCGGGAGCCTGGACGCGTAAGCCAATGAGACGTTTCTTTATTGGTCCGTTGGCCCCATTCGTCCTCAAGCTCCTCAATTGCTACTTAGAAAACCAACTTCCCGCCGCCTATAGCAGTGGAGGAGATATGCGCATGCGCATCATGCACTCGCTGCACTACCAGGAAGTCTACAGGGCTCAGATCTTTACTTTAGATCCCATCACTAACAGCAGTACTTGGGCGTAGTCTGCTTGTCTTCTTCGTGATTGAGCTGACTTCTACTTTGCAAGGCAGACACCACGAAAGCATTCAGCTCTGCTCGAGTGTGCATTCACGATTCCGGTCATCGAAATATCCTGCACACACTCACCGCTGCCCCAAGGCCAAGGGCTGTGTGTCCTTTCACTACAGACTCCTAAAGACAATAGTTATTTTTGTGGTAGCTCACCTCTGTCCCTCTTCAGGCACCAAGCTCCCAAGGTGAAGACAAGGACTTTATCCCAGTGTCTGACACGTAGTGAACCTGAACCCAGGAATCGGCATTCTATCTCTACACACTCAACACTACCCAATCTGCTAGTTCTCATTCAGTCCTCATCCGGTTTAATGGAATCCAATCCATTGGAGACACTACCTCCTCCTTTAACATCAGACCCACGGGTTCTCACAATGCCTGGTCACTAGTTTAATTAATTGTACCATTTAATCTCCCAACGTTTCTCTTAATTTCTATCCAAATGCCCACATTTACATCAGCTCTGCATTATTTCTCCTCACTAGCAACAGTTGCCGAACCAAGGACCTCTGCTTCCATTCTTGTCGTTTATAACTGCCCAAGTTTTACTTTGTTCGGTTATGACCGGTTACTATCTTTTCAGCTTCTGATGTGTGATCAAGCCCAAATTGTTACCATCTGTTTTAGAGCCCAGTTACCATTTATTTTACTCACCTGCTTTCCATCTTTGTTTTTTAACTGAAATTCATCTACTAGCCACCTATAGAGTTTTTACTTTTCTCGAGTTCTCTTTTGTTCTTTAGATCTCTTTGTTGTAGTGTCATAGCCTTGCTTCATAGATTTCTTATCCCGATGAGGATATTAATACATTTTAAAAGTTTTCTTCTTCCTGAAGTCTCATATTCCTCTCAGCTGCTTTCTGCTGTTAATCTGATCTCCATTTATCATATGAGCGGTTTTCTGGTGGTCCTCAACTACAGGCATACCTTGTTTTATTGCTTTTTGCTTTATTGCACTTCACAGATGTTGCATTTTTTTATAAATTGAAGACAAAGAGATTTGTAAAGCAAAAAGATTATGGTTCACTTTATTACAATATTCACTTTATTGCAGCAGTCTGGAACAGAACCCACACTATCTCAGAAATAATCTGTATTCACACTTAAGAGTAGGGAACTAAAAACTGGAGTTAAGTGCTATAAAAGGTGATTGGAAGTTCCCAGCATGTAGGTGGGACTAGTTTCCTGAGAGCTTCACTGTAGGATGATCTGGCTGAGCTGTTAGCTGGGAACACATGGTCAGTATCTGTGGGTCATTCTTTCCAGCTGGTCAAATTCCCTAAAGAGAATATCCTTCCAGTTGTAAACTTAAGAAATGTCCAAATCTGTAGAGAATTTCTATAAGTGTATTTGACCCAAACTAGGATCATAGCCAGAGAGCAAGATCTCAAATGCTCCCAAGAATGGCAGCTTTGCAGCTTATTTTTTACATCAGACTCAAAGGAAAAGACGTAAGGAAGATGCATAAAATCCATTGGTGGTAGACTGAAGAAGTAGGACAAAGCACATCAGGGAAATCTCTAGGACTGGATGAAAGGCAAAATTAGAGAAACACATACATTTACATTGATAGGTACAGGATAGTTAACAACTAACATTTACAGTGCAGAGATGGTATGTGGGAAACAAGAAAACAATGAGCAGTTCCATGGTCTTGTGCCTTGGTCCCCTCAGTTATGTCTTTAAGGGGTAGGAAAAGAAAATTACTCTGAGATTTTACAGGTATGTCATCCTAGATACATAAGAACAATGGATAAATCTCACTTAAGATAAAGTCTGATCTTTGCTAAAGAAGTTATTGGCCCAGGACATGAATACCCACTATGACCTGCCTAATTAATAATTTTATAATCAGACCACTCTGTGTGGTTACTTTTGGTCACTGAGCTTGTCAGACCTGCCAAGAGGCCCTCTGAGCTTATTTCATTTATTACATACCCCTTTTTGTTCACACAAGCCAACCTGGAAGTATTCTGGGAGCCAAGTAGGGGAGCACAAGCTGGAGAATCCATTTGCTTTATTCGATCCCCCTTGGCACAGTATGAGTTTATTTTGGGTTTCCTAAGAAGCAGACCCTGAGACAAGAATTCGAGTACAAGTAGTTTATGTGGGAAGTGATCCTGGGAAAGGTTGGTAGCAAAGCAGGGAGGTGAGTCAAGGAAAGGAAGAAAGCCAATGAAAGAATTATTATCAAGAATGTTAGCACTGTGAGTAACTGGAGCTCATTCTGCTGGAGAACTTTGGAGTAGAGTATAAAACACACCTTAGAGTTATATCACTCAAGGGCGTAGGAAGATGGAGTATTTGTATACTAACTTTCACCTGCCATTAGTTGAGGACTAGTCCTGGAGCCTGCACCCCAGTCTACCACATGGGGAGAAAGACAGATTCTGGGGGCTCAGAAAAAGCCCTCAGGCTAAGAAATGCAGATACTCCAGACAGCACATTGTAATACATTGATAGGGTGAAGATAAGCTGCTCAGGTAGTTCTATTTTGCTGGGTGAGCATGTTATCTGTCCTAACCGAACTTCTTTTCTCTGACTGGGGGACACCTTAGTGGCTATTTTTCTTAGATGTCCACTTGAAAAGTTTAAGTCTGGCTTTTAGAGTACTCTAGGTGACAGCAGTGAAACAATGGTGGAAAGCACAGTGGTGTTTACCCCCAAGGGGCGAGTGGTACACACACAAGCAGATCACCAGGCCCCTGCTGAAGGGGTTGGAGGAACTCTACCTGCTTCCTATCTTCTTTGTAGTCTCCCAGCCCAGGGGCAGCTATAAAACTCCTTTTTTGGCTCTTAGGGGCCAGGAAGTTCCCCAACTCTCACAATGATAAACCAATGTCCCCAACAAAAAGTCCCCTACAGAGATGTCTAGAGGTAAGCATCTTCCAAGTAACTTTTTTGCTCTTCCTGACCTCACCCCTGCCTCCCGACACACATTTCTAGGAGCTGGGCTACTGCACAGTGGAGCAGCCCTTATAGCAGTCCTCTGAGAAGTGATTTCTTAGAACCCAAGGCTTCATTCAAATCCAACAGCCCATCTGCCTGTAGCTCAAGAAAGGCACATAAACTGGAGTTCAGAGGAAAAGGCAGATGCTAGGGTTCTTAAATTGTAATATCGATATGAGTTTTAAATAATTGGGTCAATCGAAACGTTTGACAAGAAAAAAATTCTGAAATGTTCTAATTCAAATGACAGCAACCAGAGAGTGAGAGAAAGAGACAGAAAAGTTAGCCTGTAAATAGCTGTGGACCAGCTCTGACAAAACACTGCTCACATTCCTGTATATCTGTAGGAATTTCAGATTAATTTCAGGTGGCTATTTCCCCGATTTTCCAAAAGAGAGACGATCCAGGCACCAGAGAATTCCAGGAGCCTCCACTTCTTCACACATGAACTTTGCAATCTGCTGCCCACAGCCAAGCCACAGTAGCTGACACTTCTCCCTGTGGACTCTCTGCTCCTATCCCAGAACTAGCCGCACTTCGCCTTCTCCTACACTCCTTGTCTAGAGATGATGAAAATCATTTCAGAGTGGTTTACATCTTTCTCCCCTGCATGTGCTGTATAAAAACGCTTGCAAAACTCTGGAAAACGAATGTGTTGTCTTGCTACTGGTGGTTTAGACACCATGGCCCAAGACTGTTTTGTGTTTTTTTTTTAATTTTGCTAACAATGGACTAATAAACACTTTCTTTTAGTCCTAGCCAGCCTGGCTTAGTTGGCTGGGTGTCATCCTGCAAAGTAAAAGGTCATCCTCCCCTTTCCCCGACTTCCCCTCTCTCTAAATAAACAAATAAAATCTTAAAAAAAAAAAAAAAAAACCACTTTCTTTGAAAAAAGATTTTCAGCTGTGGAAGTTAAAATTTTGTTTTTAACACCTTTAAAGCTCTAAAGTATGCTATCTCATTTAGGCTTTAACCACATGGGATAGGCAGATTAATTAATAAGGCTTATAAAGATTGAATGATTAAATCATTGTGTGTAATGGAGCCAGGACTAGAATTCAGTTCTTCCAAACTCACAGCAGGAATTCTGCTTTAGGGAGAATGATACAATAATAATTATTAATGCCTATACAGCCATCACAGTATACAATTCTTTTCAAATATAATAATTCTAACAATTGTTAAGGGAAAAAAACCCTGGGCCTAAAATGGCATCACTGATGCTAAAAGCCCATGATACCGAACCTAGACCTAATAGCTGATCTAATTTCAGTTTCTACTTTTCCCAGAAATGTGATTTTAATCAACCAGTCTGGAATTTTCTAAAACTCTAAAGGCTATCATATATATAAATACTTGATACTTCTCTCTGTGTAGTAATAAAACATTATTTTATCTGCTATATATTCAAAATAAAAAATAAAGTATTAAACAATATAATCATTTTATAAAATAAAAATTTTATTCAGATTGCAATTTTAGGAGTGGGAAATAGCTTTGGGAAGAAAAATACTAATACTGAACTGACAGAACAGGAAACACTCTCTAACTATAAATACTTAATACTTGAATAAAAGAAAAATGCCTGTGTACCTATTTATTAACAGCAAAGGCAGTAAAGATGTCAGATTCCTTGTGAATAATGCTTGCTTTACCTCCAGAATATCCCAAATCTGCTTCTATCTAAATGGAGAAATATATATATTTAAATATAGTGATTTTAGTAATAGAAAGAATAATATATGCCAATCTGTCATTTAATATTTGCATAAATTATTTTCAGAAACTCTTTAGATATTTCAGATCCAAAGGTACTATTTTTACATGCTCATTATCCCTAAAATAAAATTTATTTGACAAGGAGAAGTTAAATTTTGTCATATATAATAAGATAGTTGATAGGTATAACATACAACTTCATTAATTACTTATGTCCCCAAGCTGTAATGAATTAACTTTAAAGGATCAATACAGCTTAACTATTAAAGTAAGATTTGCTTACCACCCTGATTAGTATTATAATCTTTTAATAATATTTTATATATATTAAAAGATTTTTAATATTTAAAAACTTAAAAGATTTTAAGTTTTGTGGACATGTCATTTCTGCATATTCTTTTTTAAAACAAACTTTATAACAATATAAAGACCATTCTTAGGTCACAGCCTATGCAAGAACCAGTTGGATATGGCCTGCTGGTTATAGTTTACTGACTCCTGGTGTAAAATGACATTTAATTTATAGAAGGAAAAACAGAGACCCTGAAAGGCACAGTAGTTTGCCAAAGTGAGTAATCATTTTAGTAGCTGAGTAAACAATAATTCAATGTACTGTAGATGCAAGAAATATATTTGACCTTATGCTTATACCAACTGTATTCAACACCTTTGAACATGGAAGAGAAAGCTGTATAAACCAACATTTACTAAAATACAATCTTCACATAAATATTTTATTACCTCTGGGTAAAAAGAGGAGGAAATTATTAAGAGTTGGGAATGGTGCTGACTGCAGTATAATTTTATTTATCCTCCCTAACCCTCAATCTTCAAAATGAATTACTTTAAAATGTTTCACAACTTACTATGAAGTACAGAAGTTATTAATTTGAAATAGGAATAGAACAAGTTTACTTTCTGCAAAATTTAGACAAAATATCAGCAATGCCCATCCATTGTTTGACCACAGAACTAAATAGGGTTAGCAGTAGTCTAAAAAATGGCACCTGAGATGACCATGTAAATTGCAAAGTTAAAAGAGGACGACGATAAGTAACCAAACGAAAAGGGCCCTATGCAAACAACTCATAGTCACTGGAAATAAAGATCTCAAGTATATTCTGATCTAAAATGCAATTTGATTACAAGCATAAATGAATTGACATGTTCACTAAATATTTTGTTTTATTTGAGTCAAACTTCTTTTCTAAGGAAAGTTGTAGCTCTGCTATGAGGCCCACCAACAAATAAGAATGTTAAGAATAAGATTCTTTTAACAAATATTTACTTACTTACTTACTTACTTATTTATTTACTTACTTACTTATTTATTTATTTATTTATAGAGAGGGGAAGGAAGGGGGGAAAAGAGGAAGAGAAACACCCATGTGAGAGAGAAACATCAATCGGTGGCCTCTCTCACAGGTGCCCTGACTGAGACTGAACCCACTACATAAAGAATAAGATTCTTTAATTATATGACAAAATTCCAACTTAGCCACCTCTCTGCCTGGTATCTAAAGCCACAAAGTGTTCACTACTGGGTTTTGAAGAAATTAAAAATAGAGAATATTATATTTCCATGAAATAGAGGGATATGCTATTTGCTAATAATGGTGGGTATAGGCTGGACATAATAGTTTCACCTGCAGAGCTTCTTTAAACTGTACATTTATCAGGGTGAAAGATCTTGCAGGCATGATATTTGAAAAAGATTCTTCATAGTGAGAGTCCATTCCTGTCCTCTCATTACCTAGATTTACTAAAACATAATAGTTTGGGCCCAAGAAGGCCTGCATGAGAGTCACCTGGTGGGAGGGGTGGGGGTAGGAATGGTGTTTAGCATCTCAAGAGCTTATGCATATTTAATTTTGAAAACAATCGTGTTAGGAGATGAGATTAGAGAAGTAGGCAGGGTTTAATTTGGACAGGTCTTCGAATACATAATAAAGAGTTCAGATTTTATTTTAAGGCTAGAAAGCCATTGGAGGGTTTTAATAGTTCTAGGTGTTGTGAGGCAAAATGTAAGGCACATGTGCACAGTTCCCAGGAAACCATTGAGAGGCTGCTACAGTAACTGAAGTCACACGCAATGGTGGGTTTGACTTGGGCAGCGGGAGTGGTTGGAATTAGGGTAAATTTTGTTAAGTGGACTGAGACTGCAGTATGAGTAAAAGAGATGAAGCAAGGACTACTCCTTATTTTCAGACCCGGTAAGGTGAGTGAAGGTACCATTTACTGAGACAAAAGAGAAGGGAAGAGTGGCTTTGGGCTGGGATTAAGGGAAGACAGAAAATTCTGTTTTGACAATTGACTGTGGGGGTGGAAGAGGGCAAAGGGGGGGAAATTGGACAACTGTAATTGAGTAACAGTAAAAAATTATTTGGGAAAAAGGAAACTCATCATTTAAAAAAGACTTATTAGACTATGAATGAGATTGAAGGCATGAAATAACTTGAGGAGAAGGTAAAGATAGGGATGAGAGAAGGTTAAAAAAAAAGTAAGTCCTAGGGTGCCCAACAGTTCAAGGATGGGGAAAAAAAATAGGCCAATTCAGCAACAGGAAATAGCTTCGGAAAAGAGAAACACTGATACTGAAAAACTGACAGGGCAGGACACACTCTCCAACTCTAAATACATCATTTAGGATGATGTCATAGAAACCAAGGAAAGCAAGACTTCAAAAACTGGTGGCGGGGGGTCAACAGAGTCAAAGGATACTGAAAAGTTGATTTAGAAAAAGGCAAAGAATTGACTGCTAGATCTACCATGCTGGAAGTCAATGGTGACGTAGACAAAGACAATCTCAGTGAAGTAAAGTGGAGCTAATACCTAACTGGATTAGAGAGACAGGGAACCTGGTGACCTGGGAGGGAAGTCTAGTGAGGAAGGTTCACAGAGACATTCAACTGAGTTGATAATGTTTTATTTCTTAAATTGGGTGGTTCCTGCATGGTGTTTGCAACACTACTCTTAAAAATAGACAGCTCTATAAATTAATTTTATTACCTAGAAGACTTGGAAAATGGGATAATGCATAGATTCAAAGGTAGATTTTTATTTGGTTTTTATTTGAAAATAAGACAATAAAATGTATTTGCTTATGCCGGAGAATAATCTAAGAGAGAGGTAAAAATTTATTACTGAAGGTGGGGGATAAATATTGAAGCAAAGTCCTTGGGTAGGAAAGGGCAGATTGACTCAGTGAACAAGTAGAAGATGCAGCCTTGGATGTAAGAGTGACAGTTCATCCTAAGATAGAGTAGAAGGCAGAGCTGGTAGTGGGAAAATTAGGCTAAATCTCTGCTGATTGCACTTATTTTGACTGCAAAACAAGGTCATCTGTGGGAAGAAGCAAAGAAATATTGGATATTTGAGGAAAGAGAAAAAAAGTAGGGAGAATGAAACAACAAATTTACTACAGAGTAATTTATTATGACTACAGAGTAGTTCAACTTTGAATTTGTGGCTATAAATTTTAAGTAAGGAAGGTACTCCTAGTCTGTGCTTTTTCTTCATATGTGTTCACCTATTAGGGTTCAGACACGGAGTAAACAGAGTTTGGTTTAAACAGGTTTGAAGATTTGCAAGCCAGTTAGAGTATAGGGCAGGGGTGTCCGATCTTTTGGTGTCTCTGGACCACACTGGAAGAAGAAGAGTTGTCTTGGGCCACACATGAAATACATTGCGACACATAATCACAAAAAAACTCAGAATGTGTTAAGTAAATTTATGATTTGTGTCGGGCCACATTCATAGCCATCCTAAGCTGTATGTGGCTTGTGGGCCTCAGGTTGGATACCAGAGAGAACAGGGTGAAAGAGTTGCGTATATTTTCAAGGGATTGATCATAATGATGGATCATGGAATCTAAGCTGGAAAATGAAGGAACATGATACAGTCAGCTAAAAGTAGATACAGAACTTGCCTGTGCTACAAACATAACTTAATTTGCTAAACGCCACACAACATAAAATCTCTCCATCTCCTCTCTCTTACTTCTTAGCATTGATTTACCCTCCGGTAACAGGAAGCATTTTTTCTTCAGAAGTAACTCCGCCCTCTCTCTCATCCATGCACTGGGTGGGTTTAATTCCACACTCCCGACCCCTTCACCTTAGCCCCCAACTCTCAGAGCATTTGTCACAGGGATAATCTATGGAATACTCTAAGAACCCAAGCCAGGCTCAAAGAAACCCAAGCCGGGAGATTTGCTGCGCTTATTGGGAGAGAAATGCCTTTTTTCTGCTCTGTGTGCTAAAGTGCTAAAAACACAAGGCAGAGACTTTGTGCCTTCTCACTCCAGACAGCCTGCCTGAGAATGAAGCCAACTGATAGGAAAAAGGGGTAACAGATGAAGAGAAACCAATTTCTGATTATACTGTTTGAGCCTGGAATCTCACAGAGCTTTGAACCATGTGTAGCCCCTGAGTTTTTCAAGACCTAAGCCAGAACTTTCTCTTTTGCTGATGGTGTCATTACTCTTGACCACCAGTTTGAGTCGAGTGTCTCGCCTCTTGCAATCCTGAATTTGACTAAGACACTAAGTCTGGTCTTGTGGTGCTTTGGGGAATCAAGGAAGTATTCTATGCCTACATTTTGAGTGTATGGTTATTGGGAGAGAAAAGCAGCATAAAAAAAGTTATGAGAGAGAAAGAGATGATTAGTCGGAGTGGAGCTTTTGGAGCAGCAGTCCAAAGCAGTCCAAAAGCATGAGGGGGATCTTGGGGTGGAGAGGGGGAACTGAGATCCCACAACTTTGATCCTAAACAGGAATGACCTCTGAAACCTGGAAAACGTGGGAACACTCCAATTACACTACCAAAATCAATATTTCATGAATGAAATATGATATCTTGAGAAAACTGTCTTGTAAGTCCAAGTGGGAAGAGCTGAATCAGACAGTTGGCTAACATTATTCACACCTCTAGAAAAACAATGAGTCAACAAGTCATGGAAGAAAGACCGAAAGAGATCTGAGATGCAGAACTTGGCACTGCCTCTCCAGTCCCCATGGACTGCAGACACACTGTGCTGCCAGCTTGGCTATCAGCTTGGCAGTACCCCCAAGTAGGACCTTTCACCTTGAAACATCATTCCCCTTAGGCTTCATTTCAATTCAACACTCTTCAAGCAACCTTAGATTACAATTGTATATGCTTTTCATCAGCATTGTTCAGGCTAATGCAGGACCTGCAAAGGAGAGGGGAGTCTAGATCAAAACCATTTGAGAGACTCAGCGCAAAGTACAAACACCAGGTTTGATGATCCTAAGCAGAACTAGAATTTGGGGGAGGGGTATGGAATTAGAAGGGGGTTGTTGGATAGGGGGTTACACTTTCTGAGTCAGAGACACAGTAATAAAAGATCGCATTGGAAATGAACAGAGAGATTTCGGTATTTGTTCTAAACCACATCTGGCCTTTGTTGCCTAGAGCTCTGAGAAATGGAACCGGCTTCAGGGCAAGGCCCACTTCTCTTGCTTCTAGGTTTTTTGACTGATAGAAGACTCCCTGCCCTCTAGGGGCCAAACCCAAATTTTCATTAAGGTTGGAAATACCATTAAAAAATATTATTTCTTTGTCCTAAACCTTTTCCCTTTAAAGAATACACATGTTGGGGACTTCCAGTCAAGACAGAGGTGTAGGTAGACACACTGTACCCCCTCACACACCAGAAGAAGGACAACAACAAATTTAAAAAAAAAACAATGAAAACTAACAGAAAATCGAACTCTATGGAAGTTCAACAACCAAAGAGTTAAAGAAGAAACACTCATCCAGATCTGTAGGAGGGGCAGAGATGGGCAGCCGGGCTGAGAGGACTCAGGGCAAGGCGGTAGCTGGTGGGCCCAGCAAGGTGGTGGATTGTAGGCCAGGAGGTCCCACATTCATGTGCAGATAAACTGGGAGGAAGAACTGGTGAGCAAGACAGACCATACAGCCCAAGGCTCCAGCTCAGGGAAATAAAGCCTCAAACCTCTGACTGAAAACATCTGTGGGGGTTGAGGTGCCAGCAGGAAAAAGTCCCAGCCTCACAGGAGAGCTCGTTGGAGAGACCCACAGGGTCCTAGAATACATATAAGCCCACCCACCGGGAATCAGCATTAGAAGGGCCCAATTTGCTTGTGGGTAGCAGGGGAAGTGACTGAAAACAGGCAGAGAGTGGAGCAAGTGGCATTGTTCCCTCTTGGACCCCTTTCCCACATACGGTGTCACAGCGCAGCAACATGGGTTGCCCCGCCCTGGTGAACATCTAAGGCTCTGCCCCTTACTATGTAACAGGCATGCTGAGACCAAAAAAAAAAAAAAAAAGGCCCAAATGAAAGAACAGATCAAAGCTCCAGAAAGAATACAACTAAGTGACAAAGAGACAGCCAACCTATCAGATGCACAGTTCAAAACATTGGTAATCAGATACTCACAGAATTGGTTGAATTTGGTTGCAAATTAGATTTTAAAAAATGAAGGCTATGCTAAGTGAAATAAAGAAATATGTACAGGGAACCAATAGTAATGGGAAGGGAAGTCATGGGAAGTCAAATCAACAGTGTGGACCAGAAGGAAGAAAGAAACATCCAACCAGAAAAGAATGAAGAAACAAGAATCCAAAAAAAAATGATAAGAGGCTTAGGAATCTCTGGGACATCTTTAAACATTCCAACATCCAAATTATAGTGGTACCAGAAGAAGAGGAAGAGCAACGAGTGGAAAAGTTATTTGAACAAATAATGACTTTAGTAAATAATAAAAAGGAGAACTTCTTTAATCTGGCAAGGAAATAGACTTCCAGGAAGTCCAGGAAGCCCAGAGAGTCCCAAAGAAGTTGGACCCAAGAAGGAACACACCAAGGCACATCATAAATACATTACCCAAGATTAAAGATAAGGAGAGAATCTTAAAAGCAGCAAGAGAAAAGGGGACAGTCACCTACAAAGGAGTACCCATAAGACTATCAGCTGATTTCTCAAAAGAGACCTTACAGGCAAGAAGGGCCTGGAAAGAAGTATTCCAAGTCATGAAATGTTGGGGACCACCCTGCCTGGCTTCAGGATTTGTAAACTGTCTCCCATGTCTAAGGCTGTGAGCGACCTGCAGAATGCGAGCCACTGAGGAGATAAGGCTTGTCTCTGGCAGCAAATGCTGCCCCTGCTTCATCTCCCTGCCCCCAAAGTATGGTGAAATGGTCAGAGACAAGTGAGACCTCTCAGAGGAGGGGCAACCTGGGCCAGACACAATCATTTGGGAGGCCATCATGGAAGGACTCGGGGGTGTGGGGGCTGCAACAAAGAGGGAGTGATGGACCCTTCAGCCCCTAGGATGAAGCCCGAGTCCCCATGTTCTCTGGGAGAAGTGCTTCCTGGCTCTAATCCACTAAGCCTAAAAACCTATGATGGGGAAGACGGTGCAAGGCTTGTGCTGGGAATGGTGGGCACCCTGGGTAATTAGGCCTGAGAAGGAATATGTGAAACCCTGTGAGACCTGCTTTGTTTACAATGCTTTTAGTTAGATGATAAGGGCCCGAGCAGAAGAAGAGTTTATGTTCCCAAAGTTCTGTAGTCCTTTAGCTGGCAGGCCCTGATTTAGAAGAAACCCTAATGGTTCTTTGTATACAATCTACTGTTTACTGCTTGACAATGATTAATAAGCTATACCTGAACTCCTGTGCAAAAATCCCAATAAAAGCCTGACTAGGCAAGGGTCGGGGTGCTCTGTCCCCTGGTGAGAGAGTTGCCCGGCTGATGCAGCTGCTCTCCCCTTGAGAGGGTGGCGAGGCCATTCTGAGGCTCTCCCCCCTTGAGCAAGTAGCCCTGCCGGCCCTTTTCCTCCACAGGACTCAGTAGTCTGTGTGGATTTGTCTCATGTCTCATCCATGATGCTGCAGTCACTGCTTGTCAGTGCATGCATCAATGAAAGGCAAGGACCTACATCTAAGACTACTCTATCAAGCGAAGCTATCATTTAGAATGAAAGGACAGGTAAAGTGCTTCCCATATAAGGTCAAGTTAAAGGAGTTCATCATCACCAAGCCCTTATAGTATGAAATGGTAAGAAAACTTATCTAAGAAAAAGAAGATAAAAAACATGTACAGTAAAATGACAACAAACTCACAATTATTAACAACAGAACCTAAAACAAAAACAAAAATGAACGAAGCAAACAACTAGAACAGGAACAGAACCACAGAAATGGAGATTACATGGAGGGTTATCAGCAGGGGAGTGGGAGGAGGAGAGAGGGGGAAAGGTACAGAGAATAAGTAGCTTAAATGGTAGATGGAAAATAGATTGGAAGCCCTGGCTGGTGTAGCTCAGTGGATTGAGCGCGGGCCTGCGAACCAGACAATCGCGGTTCGATTCCCAGTCAGGGCACATGCCAGGGTTGCAGTCAGGTTCCCTGCAGGCCAGTTCCCAGCAGGGGACACACGAAAGGCAACCATACATTGATGTTTCTCTCCCTCTCTCCTTCCCTTCCCCTCTAAAGATAAATAAATAAAATCTTTAAAAAAAAAAAAGAAAATAGATTGGGGGAGGTTAAGAATAGTATAGGAAATGTAGAAGCCAAAGAACTTACATGTAGGACACATGGACATGAACTAAATGTAGGTGGGGGGGGGTACACAGGGCAGAGGTAAATAAAGGGGGTAGAATGGGACAACTGTAATAGCATAATTAATAAAACATTTTAAAAAAAGAATGCACATGTCCAGGAAGAGCATTAATACATTAAACTTCATCACTCATACAGACATTCTTATTGAGAGGTTTTTTTTTAGTCCTTATTCATTTATGTTATTTTCCCAGGGCAAGGAGGGGAAGAGAAAGAGTCAGCATGTGTTTTACAAAATGATAAATAGCGATGGGATAGCAAAATCAACCATCAAATCAACAGTCCCCAGTGATGGAGGTCACCAAAGCCGAAGGGGGCTCAGTCTCCTGCAGTTCAGGAATGAGGAGGATTCAGGGACACAACAGTCACATGCTTTCCTGCCCTCCCACCCTTCTGCCCCATAAATTCAAGATTTCACACAAAGCTTTGGTTGCTAGCAGCAAACATGGAGTTACATTCATCTGTCTCCTACTACAGTCCTGTGACTACTTTGACATAAGTTTTTTGAATCTGCATAAAAGCTCCTGAGTGACTTGGATACACATTCATTTTCCCATTCTTTGCCTCCCAACCTCCCTTTCAAAATGAAAGGCCCCCTTATTGTTTCTCTCTACCCTAGGATTAGAGATTAAAATACAGCAATCTAAGTGTCTGGCATGAATCCCATATCAAGAAATGGTCTTGTCTTGGGGCACTGGGAAGAAGGGATGGAGTATTCTTAGCTTCATTAGGACTTTTGCAGAATCGCTTAAGAGATGGATGGGGTGACACCCCACACATTAAATGTGTGTGTGTGCGGGTACGTGGGCTTTGAGGGGTGTGGATAGAAAAGGAGATAGGGTAGGAGTCAAGTTTTTAGGACAGAAGATTTGCTCCAAAATAGGACAAGAGAAGAGGAAACAAAGGATGATTCAAGACCCCACTTCAAGAAAAGGGGTCTGCAAGCTTATGTCTCAGATACTTACTGCCTGGTGCAGAATATTCTATCACAGATGCTTTGGCTCTTTTTCTGAATACAAAAAGAAATTTGTAAACAGTAAAACCTCAAAAGAACATGGAGAAAGATCAACACATTTACACAAACTAGGCTACCTAGCAATCACTAGCTCAGCTCCTGAAGCTCAGCGCCCAGACAAACTCAGGAACTGGAGAGGGCAGCCACTGGGGGAGACGGGACCCAGGATCACCCAGCACATTCTATTGCATTTGCTTCAATGGGAGGTAGGTTTTCAGGGATGTCACAGCATGTAAATAAAACCTGCTTTTCTCCTTTAGCTACTATGACACTAATCACTGTTGCAGCAGGGCAGGACACTGGCTCTGGGCACCACAAAGAAGCCATCTATCACTATGGTCTCTATGGAAGCCAAGGAGGAAAAGCAAAGAATTTGTAAAGGTTAGTGCCCTGGCTTCCAGGTGGCTCAGCTGGTTAGAGCATAGTCCTATAAACCAAAAGGTTGTAGCTTCTATCCCCCCTCAAAAAATAAAAGAAGCTTAGTTGGTAGGTACAAAATAGGGGGATCTTAGGAGTAATATAGGAAATGGAGAAGCCAAAGAACTATATGCACGATCCACGGACATCAACTAAGCAGGGGATTGCTGGAGCGGAGGGGGGTACTGGGTAGAAGGGGGCAAAGGGGGAAAAATTGGGAAAATTGGGATACCCGTAATAGCATAATCAATCAAATATACTTAAATAAAATAATTCAATAAACATATCCTTGGGTGAGGATTAAAAAAAGACAGCCATTATTTAAAACAGTTTTTTAAAGGTTAAGGAACTTAGTCATCACTTCTTATATCCATTCCTGGGCAGGTCAAATGGGTAGAGAGGTATTGTTCTTAAAACCTATTTTGACCAACTCATATTTTTTACAAACACACACACATACACCTTGTTATGCATGGTAGGCCCCGCAGAATCCAGTGTGGGATGGATCTGGTATATAATGGGAGTCCCAGGCCCTGAGATTAGAGGTCTGAACAGGAATCCCTGGTTACATAGCTATAGAAACCCCTCACCTAATCTTGGCTTCCCCCCTGCACCTTTCACATAGCCCAGCCTCTCCTAACCTCTGCACCAACCACCTATTCCTGTTCAGACCAATTTCCAATCACCCGGCAGAAGATCAAGTAATGGGGCTACCCAGTTAAAATCTAGTCTTCCAGCCCTGGCCTGTGTGGCTCAGTTGGTTGGGCATCCTCCCACAAACTGAAAGGTCAGGGGTTCAATTTCTGGTCAGGGCATACACCTAGGCTGCAGGTTCAGTCCCCAGTCAGGACGTGTACAAAAGGCAACCAATTGATGATTCTCTCTCACATAGATACTTCTCTCTCTCTCTTCCTCCCTTCCCTTCTCTCTAAAAAAATCAATAAACTGTCCTCGGGTCCTCTGGTGAGGATAAAATAAAGTAAAATATAGTTTTATAAAACCTAGTCTACCACAAAACATTGAAGGTAAAAGGGTTTCAAGAGGACACTGTGGCAGAAAAGGCAGCTCTAATTGGCAAAAATGAGGTAGTTCATTATGCTGTATTATAGTGGCTATAAGCTCAAAAATAGTTGTTCTCTCTGAGGGTAAAAACAAGAAAAGCACTCCTGCCATGCGGACCCAGCACGGCGGCAGCCCACTTCCCCCTGAGATTGCTCATATTCCTGAGAACACAGTGCACAAACAAGGGCCTTAGATTAAAGTACACAAAAGCACAAAAGCAGAATATTTATGTTACCAAAAAAAGTTAAAATGCACAAGATACATCATCTGCACACAGGTTAGTACTTAGCATCCTGGAGAAAGGGGGACCCAAGGTGCCGTTCGTTACTTAAGGGATCAGATAAAATTATACTGGCCAGAAATGGGGTGGGAGTGAGCTTAGGAGCAGCAGGTCTGCAGCTGTTCCCCAACTATCTCTTTGCCTATTTGTCACAGCCCACTGCTTGGGGCAATTCTCAGCACCCTATTCCAAGAGCGAGTAATGAGAAAACAAGATGTGGGAAAACGCTGCCATAACCGAGAGATTCCCTCTCACAGAACATAGTCATTTGTGGGCTGGATTCATCGATCTAGTCTCCTGCTAATCCTTTCATTCCAGCGAGGGAAATATTATTATTACATATCCTTCTTTAAAAGGAAAACAACTTCCCTATTTGGGTCACTTTCAAAAAGATGGAGATTCTGGAAACGCAAAGCCTGTAGGGAGAAATTTCCCCCAAAGCTGTCACATGCATTTGGATAGAGTTGGTGGAGTTCTTTTGCCTCACCCCACACCCTCAGAACCCCGCCCCCCACAGGAAGGAAGAGGGGGTGATGATGTGGAACCTGGCCTGAATACAGGGTAGTACCAGTTGTCCTCTACACACTGTGTCCCCACTTTCTCCTATCTGTTGATTGGTGCCTGCTCCTTGAAACTTCCTGATCACATAAGGATCGTATCCCACCCACTGTGGCTCAATCCTGGGCCTCTGGGAGCCAAGGGTAGGCTGGCTTTCCCTGTGAGCTGGGGCCTGCTGGGCCTTCAGTGGACATGATGCTACCATATGGCTGGTGCTCTGGCAGAATGGCACTTCTTAGGCTGGGGTGGAAGCTTGCATTCTTTGGCATGACCTCCACAATTGTAGCACCTGTCTCCCTTCGGTGTGCACTTCCACAGGTTCTTTTCTTTTGGCAGCCTCTCCCTCCCAAAACAGGACACCCCCCCAGGGCCGGTGACTCCGATAGATTCCAGACCCCACCCAGGTCGATTTTTTAAAAGTGGACTCCACTGGCTCACCCTCTTTCAAGCTCCAGAAGCACTCTATGTGTATGTAGCTTACCCTGGTGCACGAAGACATCCATCGGTGGGTCGAGAGGGACCCAGGCGAGGGTGGTCACGGAGGAAGCTGAAACCTGTGAACATGTTGAACCCCTTACAGTTGCCGCCACCCGGCAGCGGCTGCGGCTTCTCTGCCTCCCGGCCGAGTCCTCTGGCGCCTCCTCGCGCGCCTCCTCCGGCGCCTCCAGCAGCCACAAGCACCTTGCTCGTCTGATGCGGAGCCCGTGGCAGTCGGCTAATCCAGAGGCCCCAGGCCCCAGGTCTGGCGGCTGGTTGCCCCAGAGAAGTCAGCAAAAATTAAATGCCCTGAGCCCTTATTATATGAAATGTTAAAGGGACTTATCTAAGAAAAAGAAAATAAAAAAAACATGAACAGTGAAAGGACAGCAAACTCACAGTTATTAACAACCACACCTAAAACAAAAGCAAACTAAGAGGACAGCTAGATCAGGAGCAGAACCATAGAAATGAAGATCACATGGAGGGTTAGCAACAGCGGAGTGGGAAGAGGAGAAGGGGGGGAGAAAGTACAGAAAATAAGTAGCATAGACAAATAGAAAATTAGGGGGAGGGCAAGAATAGCATGGGAAATACAGAATCTAAAGAACTGGAGACACATGGTCATAAACTAAAGGGGGGGTAATGGTGGGGATGGGGGGTAAGGTGGAGGGGAATGAAAGGGGGAATAGAACAACTGTAATGGCATAGTCAATAAAAATAAATAAATAAATTAATAAATTAAATGCCCTGTATTTTACTGCTTAAAAGAGCTTCATTGTTTTCACTAGTAAAAGACTTTCTAAAAGTGAATTTTTCTAACTTTTAATATGAAAAATTCATGCAAATCAATGTAGGAATGCATTCATGCAAATCATGCTGGGAATAAGTGATGTATGCAATTGGACTTTTTATGCTTAAAAAGTCCAAGCAGTAATACTATTAATATTAAAAAGTGGATTCTTAATTTTCTTGCATTTGTTCATATGTATCATTATTTTCATGACAATGGGATACGGTGAACCATAAATCTACAGTTTCCCAAACTGTCTTTTAATTATTGATTTTATTTATTCATTTCTAGAGAGAGGGGAAGGGTGGGAGAAAGAAAGGAAGAGAAACATAGATCGGATGCCTCGCACACAACTCAGCGCCACTCAACCCACCGAGCCACACCAGCCAGGAAAAAATTGTATGTCTTAAAGATTATCTACCTCTGGCTTTTGAGTGCTATTTCTTCAGAGGTATTTGGGAGGGGGGAAGAATGGCAAACAATGACCAGCAGGCAGACCGCCAGGTTTCAAACGTAACAGACCTAGGTAGGCCCAGGAGGAATGGAAAATCACCAGGTGGGAAAACTGTACCGTGGGAAACTGTAGCCTGGGAAACTGCCTGCCAACCCTGCCCAGGACAAACAGATGCCCCGGGCTAAGATTGGGGTCTGGGGTCGGTCTTTCCAGAATAACTTGAGCCTGACAAGATATATGAAGAACGCTGGTCAGCAGAAATGGCACCCAGCAACCAGCTCTAGTCAATCAGACCCTGACACCCCAACCAGTTACCCTTCCTGGGTTTTTGCGCTTAAAAACCCTGCCCTAAGAGCAACCGGGCGACTCTGAACCTCCCTTGGTTGGCTCCCCAACCTCCCTAGGTTGGCCCCACTTTCCCCCCAGGAGTCTAAACCTCCCTTGGTTGGCTCCACTCCCCCCCACAAATAAACCCTGCTCCTTAGCTCGCTCGTCTGTCTAGTTTCTTGAGCGACTCTGACCTAACAAAAAGTACTGCTGTTTTGCCTTCTTTTCAATACATACACTAAAGTCTGTTTATTTAATTTTGTACAGAAGGGAATTTGTACTGCTAAACTTGGAATGTACGGCACGCATCCTTAATTTATGTAAAAGAGCCATGCTGCCAGAGCTCCGTAAAAGCTACACAAAAACATATGTTAGTTTTCAGAAATTTAAAGTTTTATTTGCAAAGCATCAGCCCACTCGGTAGAGGTAGATGATAAGCTTGTTATGAGGTGCTGAATAAATTATTGCTTACGTCCCTTGCCCTGCTTCTAACTCCATCTTGCTTACCACCTCTCTATTCCCTTCCCCCCAGTGACCCCTTTCCTCTACTCTGAGCAAATTAACAACTCGTGTGTGCCCTTGCACACCTTCTCTCTGGTCTCCTAATTAGATAAACATATATGTACATGGGGTTTCCTCCTGCTTGTTTTACAAAATAAAAGGAGGCTTATAAAATTTTCTGCATTTCCTTTCTTTGTAAAAATGCATCCTGGAAATCTCGCCTAGTCAACTGATAGAGAGCTGACTCATTCTTTTAAATACGTAATATTCAGTGTTGCTTAATATTCTATGATGTGGATATGCCACAATTTAGTCAATTATTTCCCTATTGATGGGCATACACTTTGCTTCCAAATTTTTGTCCCTACAGAAAGTGCTTCAGTAAAAGTCCTTTTATGCTTGTTCTTCTGTTCTGGTACCTTTATTTCTAAGAACTCCCAGGAGTGAGATTACTGGAGCGAAGATATGCAATTTTTTATTTTATTTGTTTTCCCAATGGACTGTATGGAATTCATAGTTCCAAATGTGCAATATGAGCATGTCTTCTCTAATACCTCTTTTGCCACTAGCCACACAAGTTATTAGCCCATGAGTGCATCTTGATAAAAGTTAGTGCTAGGTTTTTAATTTTCATCTTCATAATTTTATCTCTTCCTGCCATACACATTACCCCAAAACTTTGTGTCTGGAAACAACAAACACTTATTACATCTGAAGAATTCAAATGGAATAAAACATACCCAAAGAAAGTTTCCCTTCAAACTGGAACTCCAGTTTCACCTACTCATCTACCTACTTAGAGATAACTATACTACATAGTTTTAAAAAATTTTCTAAGCAACCCTGGCTGATGTGGCTCAGTGGATTAAGTGCCTGTCTGTGAACTCAAGGGTCACGGGTTCCATTCCCAGTCAGGACACATGCCTGGGTTGCGGGCCAGGTTCCCAGTAGGAGGCATTGGAGAGACAGCCACACATTGATGTTTCTCTCCCTCTTTCTTATTTTCCCTCTCTAAAAATAAATAAATAAAATCTCCTAAAAAAATTCTAAGTATATACAAGCACATATACACACACATAAAGGGATATTTCTGGTTTTTTGTTTTGAAATAATTTCAGACACAAAAATTATAAAAATAGCACAAAAAATCACACACTCCTCATCCAATTTCTCAAACATTAACATCGTGGCACATTTGCTTTATCTTCTCTCTTTCACTTTATATATACATCTATATATGTGTTTTCTGAACAATTTAAAATTGGAATACAGATATGACATCCTTTACCACTAAGTATGTCAGTGTGTAAAAACAAGGACATTTTTCCTTATAAATATAACATAATTATAAAAACCAAGAAATTAACATTAATATAATATTATCTAATCAATAGACTTTGTTCAAATTTCACCAGTTATCCTACTGTCTTTTATAGCAAAATAAAAATTATTTTTTTGGCTCCAGATCCAATCCAAGACTATACCTTGCATTTAGTCATCATGCCTTTTTAGTCTCTAATCTGGAAGAGTTCCTCAGTCTTTCTTTTTCAATAGAGAACATTTTTATAAAATCACAAATCAAATAATTCTATATAAAATTATGTCCTTTATGTTTTTCACTTCCTACATGTTGGACATTTTCCATTTACTGGAAAGTATATATACATATATATATATCACTTTATTGGCTGTACAATACACTATAATATATCAGTCAGGATGATCTGGTTACGCTATGATAGCAAACAGCACCGGAATCTCAGTGGGTTTACACTACAAGTTTATTTATTGTGCCTGTGGAGTCTGCTGTCCTCCCTGAAGGCTCAGTGCTCTTGCTGTTTCTGTCTTGTGACTCTCCCTCCCAGTGTATGTTTCTGCAATTGCTGCACCAGGAGAGAGCATGGAGCATCTCAGATGGACTCTGAACATGCTTCTCAGATTTCAGGAAATTATATCAGCTTGCCCAACCTCAAAGGAGCAAGGAAGAGTATTCCTCCCATGCACTCAGAAGGAGAGGGGTCAAGAAACATTGGTGAGCACTAGTAATATCTACCACATATATTAATGAATAAATATAATAATTTATTTAAGTAATCCCTATTGATAGACATTTAGATTGCTTCTGGACTTTTTTCCCAAAGATCTTTTTTCACATTTAATTTTGCACAGTTGTGTGAATATATCTATAGTGTAAATTCTAAGAAATGGATTTGCAAAAACAAAAGGGATGTTCATTGAAAGGTTTTTTTTTAATTTATTTTTATGTTTTAAATTTTTTCTTTATTTTTTAGAGAGGGAATGAAACAGTGTGTGGTTGCCTCTCATGTGTCCCCCACTGGGAATCTGGCCTGCAACCCAGGCATATGCCCTGACTGGGAATCGAATCAGTGACCCTTTGCTTCACAGGCCCGTGCTCAGTCCACTGAATTACACCAGCTTCATCAAAAGTTTTGATAGCTCAGGGCTGCCATTTTGAGCCAAGTTCAAGATGAGTGAACAAAGGGAGTCTGACAACAACAACAAAAAAACACAGGAAAATAAAAGGAAGCAAGAGATGAGAAAGGCAGAGAGAACAGATTTCAAGCCTGACTTTCCTTTTTTTTAAAAAAGATTTTATTTATTTATTTTAGAGAGAAGAGAAGGGAAGGAGAAAGAGAGGGAGATAAACATCAATGTGTGGTTGCCTCTCACATGCCCCAACTAGGGACCTGGCCCGAAACCCAGGCTGTGCCCTGACCAGGAATCAAACCAGAGACCCTTTTGTTCACAGTTCTGGGCTCAATTCACTGAACAACACCATCCAGGGCATCAAGCCTGACTTTCTAATTCACAGGCCCTTTGAATCCTGGCTATTCATGTCTATTAAGTCTCAGTATGTGTTCAATAAACTCTTGTTTTTACTTTTGCATGATTGAATGGGTCTCTGCTCCTTGCCACAAGTTACCTCAAACTTTGAGGGGCACAGAAAGAGGGACGCATGATCCTTGCTGTCATTTATAACAAATACAGAAAACAGAAGAGCAGGGTAAATTACACAGTAATTCAATCAGCAAAATCTAAATGTGGGAAACTGTACAAGTCGAATCTATCAACCCAGTGCCTTCCAGTACTGAGTTGTAAAGAAAAAGGTAGGGCAAGAGGAGAATGGTGTGGGGGTGAGGGGGGGGGAGAGCGGTGCTTGGAAAACTGACAGACTTAAAAGATGCACATGTTTTTTAAAATAAGTTAAACTATAGGGTTTAGAGATGTATCCTATGTGATATAACTTTAAGGAAAGCAAGGAAATGACCACAGAAGTTAAAATGGGGTTACTTTTAGGTGGAAGGGAAAGGACTAGGATTTGGACAGGGTAAATGGAGAAGCTCTGGTGTGGCTGTGGTGTGGACCCAATAGGGGTGCAGCCCCGAACAAAAGCACGTGCCCAGCTTGCAGGCAGTTTGCGCCCTATTGGGAGAGATAAACCAATAAATGTGTGAGACAATGACAGTTAGTGGTTAAGTGCTACAAAGAAATACAAAGAGGCACAAAACTCAAGGCCAAAGGGAGAGAGACACCCACAAAGGCATACTCAAACACTAACACCCACAGGGCCACAATTTTGTGCAACACACTTTTTCACTACTGCCACAAGTGTACAACCCTGTGTAAAGATCGCAGGAGCTTTCCCCTCAGCTGACACCAGGCCAAGTCCTGCAGGCCTCCCAGACTGGGCCATTCCAGTCCTCGCTTTGCTTTAAGGTTTGTTCCCTGTTTAGACCGGGGGATGAAGTGACAACTTAAAATTTATTTATTTATTTAGAGGGAAAAGGAGGGAGAGAAACATCAAAGTGAGCATTGATTGGTTGCCTCTCAGGCCACATGGGGAAGAAAACACTACCTAGTCATTTACCCTGACTAGGTGGGGAATCCAACCTGTGATTTTTCACTTGGTGGGATGTAGCCCAACCAACTGAGCCACACCAGTCAGAAAATGTTTAAGACAACATTTTCTCAAAGCAGATTCGATAAGGATAATGAAGGTGACATTGGGCAAGTATACCTCCCCAGAGGAGAAAGAGCATGGAAAGAACAGTGAAGACAGGCAAGCAGACTCCCCAGTTTAGCCAAAAGTGATTCGACACACCAGGACCTTCTCCCTACAGCCACGCGTTATGACAAAACGATGCGTGAGAATGCAGAAGGTTGTGCAGAAAGGCATTCTCCCTCTGTTCACCTTGGAAGGTTCATTTATAGCTCGCTTCTCTGGATGCAAAAAGAAAATCAATATCACCACCTACAGTAATAGCAAAAAAGGCAACAAATGATTGTGGTTTTTAATTTCTTCTTCCTGTGGCAATTTCAGTTTGTCCTGTTATTGCTGGGTTTATTAGAAATAACTAAGTCAATAAAGCCACAAAAAGTTAAGCTTCATCTTATCTGGAAACAAATCCTGAATGTAGTCACAATTCACTATAAATATACAGTTTATGCGTATCAAATTATATATATAATTATATAATATTATAGCTCTTATTTTTAGCTACAATGATATAGAATACTAACTTTAATTTGCAGCCTGTGAGAGGACAGTCATATCAGCAATAACCCAGCATTTAACAGTAAGACCTGAGCCAAATGCTGTCTCTCATGTTTTTCTCTTTCTTCACATGTTTTCTAGTAATATGATTTTTCTTTGTAACCAGATTTAATTATAGTTATAAAAGTAATATAAAAAAGTAATACATACTCTTATTTTTAAAAGTTAAACAGTAGGAAAAAGTATATGGAAAAAAACTCCTAAAAGTCACCTGTACTTTCACCACCAAGAAGTCTGTCTACCTGGCTTTTCTTTCTCCCTGTGCACGCAGACAGATGTGCACTCACAGGCACAGATACTTCCCAAAAGCAGGATCACTCTACATATGTTGTTTTTATAACCTGTTTTTTTAACTTAATATATCATAGATTTCCTTGATACGCTGTAGAATGAAACAAGGAAGATGCTGAATTATATAAGTCCATAGCATGATCCAGGTTTTGTTTAAAAATTATATGTTTATATTTAGATACAAATACAACTCTAGATACAGGTATATTATTTCATTTGTGCAGAAAATGATATGGTAGGATCCAAACCAAGCCTTTAATAGCAGAAAATGGGATGGAAGTGGGAGTAAGTAAAGGACATAAACCTTTTACTTTATATATATCTGCATTATCTATTCTAAAAACTGCATGTACTGCTTCTGAAATTAATAGAAGTATATGTAAACAGCTTTTCATACCAATTAAAATTATTTATGTCATCATCTTTTTCATTGTTCTATATAATTCCATTGTATGGCTATATTATAGCATTTAATTAATTGTCTACTTATGGACTTTTAGACTATTTCCAATTTTTGGCATTAAAATGATGTTGCTAGGATATCCTTACATACATTTTCTGCACTCTCTCATCAGTCCTGTGTATTATCAATTTTTTTTTAAAGATTTTATTTATTTATCTTTAGAGGGGAAGGGAAGGAGAGAGGGAGGGAAACATCAATGTACGGTTGCCTTTTGTGCATCCCCTGCTGGGAACTGGCCTCCAGGGAACCAGCCTGCAACCCAGGCATATGCCCTGACTGGGAATAGAACCACGATTGTCTGTTTCGCAGGCTGGTGCTCAATCCACTGAGCTACACCAGCCAGGGCCTGTGTATTATCAATTTTAATATTTTTTCATTCATTGGCCAAAAATAGTATGTCATTGTTTTAATCAACAGTTTTTGATTATCAGTGAGATTAATGTTTACCATGTTTGCTGTATATTTGCTTTTCTTATTCTGTGAATTATACTATTTATGTACCTTGCTCTACTTTCTTAAAATTTTCTTATTTAAAAAAAAATACTGTTCTGGCTTGTGTGGCTAAGTGGATTGAGCACCAGTCCGCAAAGCAAAGGGTCACTGGTTTGATTCCTAGTCAGGGCACATGTCTGAGTCATGGGCCAGGTTCCCAGTAGAGGGTGCACAAGAGTCAACCACACATTGATTTTTTTCCCCCTCTCTCTTTCCCTTCCCCTCTAAAAATAAATAAAATCTTAAAAGATTAAAATTAAAATATTGCTCAGGGAGGTTGCCAAAATGAAGAAACAAAGAAACATGGTCCAAATGAAAGAACCATTCAAAACTCCAGAAGAAAAGAACTAGACAAGAGGGAGCTAAGCAATCTACCAGATGCAGAGTTCAAAACACTGATTGTAAAGATGCTGAAGGAACTTAGTGAGGACCTCAACAGCATAAAATAGACCCAGTCAGAAATGAGGGATTCACTAAGTGAAATAAAGAATGATTTACAGGGAATCAACAGTACAGTGAATAAAGCTAAGAATCAAATCAATGACTTGGATCATAAGGAAGAAAAAAGCACCCAATCAGAACAACAAGAAGAAAAAAGAATCTAAAAAAATGAGAAGTCTATGCATTCTTTGGGACAACTTTAGGAGGTCCAACATTTGCATCATAGGAATGGCAGAAGGAGAAGAGAAATAGCAAGAAATTGGAAATCCATTTGAAAAAATAATTTTAAAAACTTTCCTAATTTGGTGAAAGAAATAGACATGCAAGTTCAGGAAGTGCAGAGAGCCCCAAACAAGACAGATGTAAAGAGACACACTCCAAGATGCATCATCATTAAAATGCCAAAGCTTAAGGAGAGAACCTTAAAAGCAGCAAGAGAAAAGAAGTTAGTTACCTATAGGGGAGTTCCCATAAGACTGTCAGATGATTTCTCAAAAGGAACTCTGAAGGCTAGAAGGGATTGGCAAGAAACATTCAAAGTCATGAAAAGCAGGGACCTACAGCCAATATTGTTCTACCCAGCAAAGTTATCATTTACAGTTGAAAGGCAGATAAAGAGCTTCCAAAACAAGTAAAAACTAAAGGAGTTCATCATCACCAACCATTATTATATAAAATATTAAAGGGACTTATTTAAGAAAAAGATCAAAACTATGAACAATAAAATGGCAATAACTACATATCTATCAACAACTGAATCTAAAAAACAAACTAAACAAACAGGAAGAACAGAGACAGAATTATGACTATGGAGAGCGTTTTGATGTTTGCCAGATGGGAGAAAGGATGGGGGATACGTGAATAGGTGAGGGGATTGAGAAGTACAAATAGGTAGTTACAGACTATCTATGGAGATGTAAAGTACAGTATAAAAAATGGAGAAGCCAAAAAACTAATACACATGACCCATGGACACGAACAATGGTATGGGGATAACCTGAGGGAGTTGAGGGTGCTGGGTAGAGGGAGGCAAAGGGGGAACAACTAGGACAACTATAATAGCATAATCAATCAAATATAATTAAAAAAATAAATATACTGATCATGCAATCCTGAGAAAAAAATAAAGTTGTAGAATCATGCTACCCGATATCAAACTATACTACAAGGCTATAGTGATCAAACGAGCATGATACTGGCATTAACACAGACATAGATCAATGAAACAGAATAGAGAGCCCAGAAACAAACCCATGCCTATATGATCAACTAATCTATGACAAAGGGGGAAAGACTATATGATGTGTAAAAACAGTCTGCTCAATAATTGGTGCTGAGGAAACTAGACAGTTACATGCAAAAGAAGATGAAACTAGACCACTTTCTTGCACCATATGCAAGAATAAACTCAAAATATAGTAAACATATATTAATATATAAACATTAAATACATATTTAAATTTATAATATGAAGAGGCATTAAATATATATTAATAATATATATATGGTTCACAGTGTTACTTAATTATAATACCCCAAACCATAAAACTCCTAGAAGAATAAATAGGTAGTAAACTCATCGACATTTTTTTAGAATTTCTTTTCTGATTTATCTCCTCAGGCAAGAGAAACAAAAGAAAAAATAAACAAATGGGACTACATTAAACTAAGAAGTTTTTGCACAGCAAAGGAAATTATCAACAAAACGAAGACAATCTACTGAATGGAAGAAGATATTTGCCAATGATACATCTGATGCAGGTTTAATATCCAAAATTTGTAAAGAACTCATACAACTTAACACCAAAAAAACAAGCAATCCAATTAAAAAATGGGCAAAGAACCTGAATAAACATTCCTCCAAAGAGAACATACAGGTGGCCATCAGACATATGAAAAGATGCTCAATGTCACTAATCATCAAAGAAATGCAAATTGAAACCACAATGACATAACACTTCACACCCATCAGAATGGCTATCATGAATAAATCGACACATAAGTGTTGGTGAGAATGGGAGAAAGGGGAACCCTAGGGCAGTATGGAGTTACTCAGAAAGTTAAAAATGAACTTCTGGCCAAGATGGAGGCATAGGTGGAAACACTGTACCTCCTCACACAACCAAATTTAAAGACAACAAAGTTTTAGTAACAAAAACACAGAAAATTGAACTGTATGGAAGTCCAACAAACCATTCATCCTGACTGGTAAGAGTGGTGGAGTCAGCGGCTGGCAGAGCGGGGTCGCGCAGGAAAAGGTGGCCTGGGGACCCAGCTCACAGGTGGCGATTGGCGGATCCCAGGTGTGGGGTGGTAACGGGCGGACCCAGTGGGGGTGTAAGGCAGCTGGCTGACCGCGGTCACACATTCGTGCACAGATAAACCAGGCAAAAAAAAAGAGCAGTGAGACAGACCGCACAAACCAGGGCCCCATCTCTGGGAATTAAAGCCTAAAAGCACCAATTGGAAAAACTTTCAGAGGTCGAGGTGCTGGGAGAGGCTCCTAGGCTCATGGAGAGTTTGTTGGAGAGACCCACAGGGTCCTCAAGGGTGCACAAGCCCACACACCTGGGAAACAGCACCAGAAGAGCCCAATTTGCTTGTGGGAAAGCAGCAGAGGGGACCAAAATCCAAGAGTGAAACAAACGCCATTGCCCCTCTCTGACTCCGCCCCCACATATAGCGTCACAATCCAGCGACTGGGTCGCTCCGCCCCTGGTACATATAACAGGCACAACCTGACCAAAAAATTATGGCTCAAACAGAAGAACAAATCAAAGCCCCAGAGCCAATATTTTTAAGTGACCAAGAGATAGCCAAACTATCAGATGCATAGTTCAAAACACTGGTGATCAGGATGCTCACAGAACTGGTTGATTTTAGCCACAAATTAGAGGAACATATGAAGGCTAAACTAAGTGAAATGAAGGGAAATGCACAGGAAACCAATAGTGATGGAAAGGAAACTGGGACTCATATCAATGGAGTAGGTCAGAAGGAAGAAAAAAATGACAAAACAGAGAAGAATGAAGAAACAAGAATTCAAAAAAATGAGGAGAGGCTTTGGAACCTCCAGGACATCTTAAACTTTCCAACGTCCGAATTATAGGGGTACCAGAAGGGGAAGAGGAACAGTAACAAGTGAGAAACTTCTTTGAACAAATAATAAAGGAGAATTCCCCCAATCTGGCAAAGGAAATAGACTTCCCGGAAGTCCGGGAAGCTCAGAGAGTCCCAAAGAAGGTGGACCCAAGGAGGAACACACCAAGGCACATCATCATTATATTACCCAAGATTAAAATGAAGGAGAGAATCCTAGAAGCAGCAAGAGATAAGGAGACAGTTACCTACAAAGGAGTTCCCATCAGACTGTCAGCTGATTTCTCAAAAGAGACCTTACAGGCAAGAAGAGGCTGGAAAGAAGTATTCCAAGTCATGAAATCCAAAGACCTACATCCAAGATTGATCTATCCAGCAAAGCTTTCATTTAGAATGGAAGGCCAGATAAAGTGCTTCTCAGATAAGGTCAAAGTAAAGGAGTTCATCATCACCAAGCCCTTATCATATGAAATGTTAAAGAGATTTATCTAAGAAAAAAAAGATAAAACATACGAACAGTGAAAGGACAGCAAACTCACAGTTATTAACAACCACAACTAAAACAAAAGCAAACTAAGAGGACAGCTAGATCAGGAGCAGAACCATAGAAATGGAGATCACATGGAGGGTTAGCAACAAGGGAGTGGGAGGAGGAGAAGGTACAGAGAATAAGTAGCATAGATGGTAGGTAGAAAATAGATGGGGAGGCAAGAATAGTATGGGAAATATAGAATCTAGAGAACTTGTGACACATGGACATAAACTAAAGGGGGGAATGGTGGGGGAGGGTGTGTGCAGGGTGGAGGGGAGTGAAGAGGGGGAAATGGGACAACTGTAATGTCATAATCAATAAAATATATTTTAAAAATTAAAAAATTGATTCCCCCCCAAAAAAAAAGTTGAAAATGAAACCACTTTATGACCCAGCAATTCCACTTCTGAGTCTTTATCTAAGGAAACTCAAAATATTAATTTGAAAAATATATGCATCCTTATGTTCACTGCAGCATTATTTTCAATAGTCAAGATATGGAAGCAACCTAAATATCTATTAATAGAGGAAGGTAATGAAGTGGTAGTACATATATACAATGGAATATTACTTGATTACAAAAAACAATGAAATCTTGCCAGTTGTGACAGCATGGTTGGACCTATGATATTATGTTAAGTGAAATAAGTCAGAGAAAGACAACTACCATATGATTTCACTTATATGTGGAATTTAAAAATATAAATATATAAGCGAATAAATAAAACAGAAACAGACTCATAGAGAGAACAAACTGGTGGTTGTCAGATAGGAAGGAGGTTAGAAGACTGAGTGAAAAAGTTAAAGGCAGCCCTGGCTGGTGTGGCTCAGTGGATTGAGCACAGACTGTGAAACAGAGGGTCGCTGGTTCAATTCCCAGCCAGGGCACATGCCTGGGTTGCAGGCCAGTTCCCAGCAGGGGACACACAGGAGGCAACCATACATTGATATTTCTCTCCCTCTCTCCTTCCCTTCCCCTCTAAAGATAAATAAATAAAATCTTAAAAAAAAGGTAAAGACAGTAAGAAGTACAAATTGGGAGTTCCGAAATAGTCAGAGATGTAAAGTGCAGCATAGGGAATATAGTCAATAATATTGTAATAACTATATTTGGTGCCAGATGGGTACTGGACTTTCAGGGAGATTACTATGTAATTATATAAATGTACCACTATGTTGTACATCTAAAGCTAATATAAGATTAAATGTCAATTGTGATTGGAAAAAATAATAGAAAAAATAAAAATAATTACTTATATATAAAGTTACTAACCCCGTCTATGATATATATATGAAATATTTTTTCAGATTTGCTTTTTACCTGTTAGATTTTTGTTTATTTTGCTTTTTGTTTTGGTTGGTTTTCACTTCACTTTTTTTCACATGCTGTTTCACACACATATTGGTGTCCACACATTGTTCCATTTCTCTGGTTTGTCCATCTTGCACCAAAATCCACTGTTTCAATTACTGTAGCTATATTCCTGGTAAGGCAAGCTCCCCTCATACTTTCCTTTTTGGGAATGTTACTAGTTATTTTTTCATGTTTATTCTTACAGGTGAAATTTTGTCAAATCCCAAATGCTGGGATTATGTCAAATTTATTAATACATTTGGGGAGAACTAACATATGTATACTATTGAATATGTCCCAAGTCTTTTTTTATGTTCTCCAGTTGAGTTACATAGTTTTCTTCAAATATATCCATCACACATATCTTGTCAAACTTATGCTTATATAATTTACGTGTTGTATTATTAATGCCAATAGACATTTTTATTTTTTCTTACCAGTATGACTGGCATTTCATAGGCACCAAACACATTCGTTGAATTGGTAAGTGATTAATAGAATACACTTTTAAAAACAATGAAAACTTTTTTTTACACACTAAAGGGGACATGTGCCCTACTACCTGAAACATTTTGGTTTAATTATGCTAACAAACACACACACACACAAACATAATGGACTTGATTTGCTAGGGCTCATATGTGAAACTGACCTGAGCATTCAGAAGTCAAAGTCAGGCTTAGCCTCATCCATGTGTAGCAAACCTTGGGAAATTACTTACACTTGGGGAAAAGTTGCTGCTATTGCTTTGCAAATGCCTAGGCTTCTACCATTAATTTCACTATTTCGGATTAAGGGATTTATTTTTCTGAAAATGCAAACACCTCTCAGAAAGGCAATAGAATATTATATACATTTTTAAAGACTTTATTTATTTATTTTTAGAGAGGGGAAGGGAGAGAGAAAGAGAGGGAGAGAAGCATCAATGTGTGGTTGCCTCTCATGCAACCCCTACTGGGGACCTGTTCCGAAACCCAGGCATGTGTCCTGACTGGGAACCAAACAGGCGACCTTTTGGTTTGCAGGCTGTAACTCAATCCACTGAGCCACACCAGCCAGAGCTAGAATATTATAAATTATACCATTACAGTCTTTTACACATTAGTATGTTTTAATGATCAGTTTCCCAGCTTGTAGTATAAGAAAAGTTCTTTATATGGCGAGAACCAAGAGAGCAAAGAACAAGGAGTACAAGATACTGGATATGTGGTGTATATAAGGGTGAAAAAGAAAAAGAAAAAAAGTCAACAGAAGGAAGCTAATATTTACTCATTTCTTTGGGCAAGAAGTGCATCTTGTTCATATTTAAACATAATGCTTAGCACATCACAGCCACTGTGCAGGTGGGTAAAACATAACGAGCTCCGCTCGCCTCACAGCTTTGCCTGTGGGTTGTCCTGCCCAAAGCTGCAGCCTCGGGGCTATTTAGGGGTGACCCCTACTCTGCTCTTCTGGCTTCTTTCCCCCAGGATTACTCATGTAGAATGGGATGCCAGAACCAAATTGTTAACAGATGTTCGTTGACTGGCATAACAAACAATTGCTAACTCTAACATATTTTGCATTAAGGTAAAACAGTAAGTTGTCTATTTACACAAATTTAAATGTTTCCTTATAGAATAAAAAGACAGTATTATCTTCAGATGCTTGGATGGGTCAGCGATTACCTCTCCCTCCCACGCCTCATGGGCGAGTCTGATCATTTCACAGATGATCCTCTGCAGAGTATTGGGAAACTGGAAGATGAGGGATAAACAGTGGACTTTCCCCCACTATTTAGTTTTTCCACTCTTAGTACTTATAAATTTATTGCATAACATAGCAAAATGATGACTCAACCATTCTCTTGCCCCAACTCCTGCCGGATCTGAGAAAGGGCGAGAGAAAAGCTAGCAGAGTTGGAAAGAATTTGCAGCCAGCAGAGTAAAGGGTGTCTGGTAAGGAGACAACTAATTATATGAAATCATTTGATAGACACACTGAGTAGTTTTTAAAAACTTATAATAGTTTTCTTTTTATTGATAAAAGTATATAAATATTGGGCTAAGATACTAAAGTTTCTTTCTAACTCAGGGGTAGACATCAAATGTTGCCATTATCTATCTATTCTGAGATCCGTAAAGCTTGGGCCATATTTATCTTGGTTTCTGGTGATTCAGTTTGTCAAGGGTTTCAAACTCGTTTTCATTTTAAAAAGATTCTATTTATTTTTAGAGAGAGGGGAAGTGAAGGAGAAAGGGAGAGATACATCAGTGTGTGGTTGCCTCTCGTGCACCCCTTCCTGGGGACCTGGCTAGCAACCCAGGCATGTGCCCTGACTGGGAATTGAACTGATGGCCCTTTGGTTCACCGGCCATGCTCAATCCACTGAGCTAAACCAGCCAGGGCTGTACTAATTTTCAGAAGGCTAATGAATCTGTCATCAGTCCAGGATGAGTTTTTTTCTTTCTTCTTTTCAATTAATATAAATTGAATAAAGTGATTTAAGGTAACTATTAAAAAATTATTTCAAAAAGATTACTCTGAAATTAAGCTAGTGATTTTTTCCTGTTTTAACTTGTCAAGAAAATAATAATTTACCAAGATAATAAGCACATTCTCCACTTAATTCTGCACTGAAGTATATTGTGACTTATTTAGGATATTTGCATCTTGTCCAAATCATGGCATTATTCAACATTAAATAAAAGTTGTAAACTTGAAGCCCTGGCTGAGTAGCTCAGTTGGTTAGAGCATCGTCCATGGTTGCGGGTTTAATCCTCAGTCACGGCACATACAAGACTCAACCAATGAAGGCACAAATAAGTGGAACAACAAACTGATATGTGTTTCTCTCTCTCTAAAAATCAATAAGTAAAAGCTGGGAACTTGCTATGAAGCAATCAAAGGTTAAAGACACAAGTTATAAGTAACCGCATTCTCAAAGAATCTAACAATAGAGACTCCTCTTTTAATCCATTTTATGTGCCACTGTGTAGAGTTATAAACATACCAAATATAAATGAGGTATAAACTAGGTGTGTGTGTTAAACACGACATCAGTTTCTATTGTATAAAATTAGAAGTTATAACTTCTGATGTTTCCAAGCTCAAACTGTTTGCATGAGAAAGGTCAAAAGAATCAACACTTGTGACTTTCAGTTAATTTCATAAAGACTTTTAAGTTGATGCACACAATAGTTGGTGCTTTTGGGGGACAAAAAAATCATGATTTTTTTAGACTAATAGATTTTCAGTTTTAGCAGAATTTTGTTATAGTTGCCAATAAGTAAGCAATTGTTAGAAAAAAAAGGTGTGAAAAAAATCAAGCCTGTTCCCAACCCCCCATTACCTTCTTCCAAACCCTCAATACTAATTAGTTATGTCTACATCAGAATCGATTTTAGAGTCCATCCTAGGTGACAAGGACAAGGCTACAAGTCATTCTCTCCGAACTGTAAGGCAGACTCACAGCAAAGCAACTTATTTCTGTATTCCAAGGAAGAGGCTTGTCCTTGAGTCATCCAGTGTGGTTATGGCCTGATCGATGTCTAGGAGCTGGATGACCTTGGGCCCATCCAAAAAAGGCTGAAAACAGACCAAGGAAAGACAGAGAAAGCCTCTGGAGACCGCTAGGTGATGAGGAGCTGCATGAGTCGGTTTGGCCAATGTCAGAAAATGGCCATTGTTAGCTCAGTTTATGTTCCCATCATTACAGGCCTGGAGGGTCTCTTTCCTTTGGCCACATATTAGGCAAAAGGTCCCAGAAAAAAACTAGCAAAATAACAATTTTGTTTCACTACGCTGTGCCTGGGGAAAGACTATTCCTTCAGTCCTCCAGTGCCTGGTGCCCACACCTCATAAAAACATGCCTTTGGAGCCTTTATGCACACAAATCACGTAACACCAAATAGGAGCTCAGTATCAAATTTTCTTTTCCTTTCTCTTTCCCATAGTCAAATCACTGATGAAAACATGCTCTTCTTTTCTTCTAGTGTTTTTATTTTCATAAGTACCAAATCCTGGAACCAAGTGAGACAGACAAGAGGGAGGAATTTTAGGCAGCACCTTTATAGACGGTGTACTTGTCACTTGTGCTTGTCTTTCGGGTCAGTGAAAACTTTACCAGCACTGCGTGAGGCCAGACACTCTACAAAGTGCCCTGCCTCGGGTATGTCATTTATCCCAACTCCCCTGAAAGGTGGTGTCTTAGTCTATTTGGACTGCTACAGTGAAAATGCCATAGACTGGGTGGCTTCAATAGCGAACCCTTGTTTCTCACTGTTCTGGAGGCTGGGAAGTCCAAGATCAAGGTACCAGGAGATGCGATGTCTGGTGAGGGCCACTTCCTGGCTCACAGACTGCCACCTTCTCTCTGTGTCCTCACATGATGGGAAGCGTGCGAGAGCTCTCTGAGGCATTCCTTTAAGGGGCTCTAATCCCATTCGTGAGGGCTCTACTCTCATGACCTAAGTATCTCCCCAAAGCCCTGCCTTCCAATAATATCCCATCAGGATTTAGATTTCAACATATAAGTTTGGAGAGGACACATTCAGTCTATAGTATCTTCAACCAACATCATCTTCACTTGAGAGGCTAAGGCAGTGGGGAGAACTGCAGTGCTGAGAACTCTCCTAAGATCACACAGCGGGCAAGTAAGGGAGCCAGGGCACCTGCTCCTGGGCCAGGACCTTGAGCCAGTGCCATGTCCAGGGTGGGCCCTCAATGTGAGTGAAAGGACTACACCAGCTGATCAGTATCAACATATTCACTCTTTCAGGGACCTTGAGGCTGATTATGGATCCCCCACATAAGGCTGGTATGGTAGGCAGAATAGTGACCCCCCAAAAAATGTTTATGCCCTAATATCTGGAACTTATGAATATGTACCTTTACATAGCAAAAGGGAATTTGCAGATGTGACCAAGTCTCATGTGATTTGGGGTGTACCATTTCCCGGATTATCTTGGTGGGTCCAGTTGAATCACAGAGGCTGTGAAAATGGAAGTGGAAGGCAGATGGGTCAGAGAGATGAGACAGAAGAAAAAGGAGGAGAAATTGCGAGTATGAGAAGGATTCAGCCGCTGCTGGCTGGCTTTGAAGATGAGGAAGGAAATGGAGACTTCAGTTCCACAAGTACCAGGATTCCACAAGTACCTCGATTCTGCCAACAACCAAAACGGAGCAAAAGAAAAAAGCAACCAACACCACACATTCTTTTTACCTGAGCCTCCTGAAAGGAATACAGCCCTGCTGAAGTCCCCTTGATGTTATAGCCCAGGGAGACCTGTCAGGCATTGGCATGCAGATGGAGCAACTGTAAGATAAATTTGTGTCATTTTAAGCCACCAGGTTGATGGTACTTTGTTGCAGCAGCATTAGGAAACCGATACAACTGGTCAGTTCCTCTATTCGAGTTAACTAAATTCCTCTGATGCCTAGTCACAAAGGGAAGGGCACAAAATTGTCTTGCTGTGATTCCTTTTTTCATGGAAAAGAAGCAAAAATGCATGTTGTCCTGCAGGCTAGCCTGAACACAGAGAAATAATCTAAGAGTGACGTATGTTCTCCTTGTCTCCTGTGCAGGTGCCATTAAAGAAATGAAAGGGTGAAGTGAAGGGCACTTTTTTAAAGATTTAATTTATTTATTTTTAGAGAGAGGTGAAGGGAGGAGAAAGAGAAAAGAGAGAAGCATCAATGTGGGAGAAACACTGACCAGGGCTGCTTTTTATGCACATTCTGTAGGGGACCCAACCCACAACCCAGGCTTGTGCCCCATGAGGGAATCGAACCAGGGACTCTTCAACTTTGCAGGATGAGGCCCAAACAAGTGAGCCACACTGGTCAGGGCCATGAGCAGTAATTTCCTAAGATTCAACTTCCTGTTTGATAAATGGAGACAATAATGAAATGCTTTGCCCGTATTTTCAGTAAAAAACATTAAGAATAAGACAAATGAGGCAAACAAATTAATGCAAGTGTATTCAGAAAGGACAGGATGATTTTCACATTTTCTTTCTTTTAATACTACTTCTTAAATGATATTCAGCCTCTGCATTTTCCTTCTGTTGTCTGGCAAGCCTGCTTCAAGTTTTGTTTACTTTGCCTTTTTTATTTCGAGGTCATGTTGTCATCAGCCTCCTCCAGCAGAAGCAGGGGTGGGGGGGTGGCGGGGAGTATTAACTGGGCTGTGTCCCCAGGGGCTGAGGGCCTCCTGATTGAGAAGGCTGGCTGCCTCACCTGTGCCAGGCTCCAATAAAGCCAGGGTCTTCTCCAAGTGCAGGAGATGGGGGGGGCGGGCGGGAGGTATCTATCTACCTAACATATGTGAGAGTTAGAAATAAAGGGTGTTAATGACTCCAAGTAGTTGAGAAATTATCTTAACCTAAAGAAAGAGCTCATGGAGAACTAAAGTCACCTGATTGCAGGTCTCTGGCAGAAATTTCTTCTCTAGCTCAGGAAGGGTACTATAGTAACAGCATTTGCATCATCTCAGATTGGTTCGACTTCCTTCTCAGGAATTGCCAAAGTCAACCTGCTTCAGGCCAGCCTTCCTGATGGCCGCCCAGACAGAGACTGGTCTACCTGGTTCCCAGGTCTAGCAGTGTCTGGCCCATAAATAGGAGTGAGTGAATAGTCTGACACCTAAGGCAGAGTTCTTAGCTTCTGCATATTTTTCTGACCTATGAAAGAGTCAAAGCTTTGTAGTGATGGCCGGATGAGCAGAGGGTTCCACAGTCCCCAAACTGATCGCAAGTTGCTAAAGGCAATTACGTAATATTCCCCAATTTTAGCATGTAATGGTCTCCATTTTAGTGTGTAGCTGTGTTTTCCTTCTTAAGTTATTTAACAAACACATTTTTTAAAACTAGGCATTCTTCCAATAACGTTACAAATAGCTAATTCAATCATCACGACAACCCTGTGAAATAGGTACTACTGTTGCCCCTGTTTTACAGTAGAGAAGCAGGGGCTCAGGAAGCTGAAGTAACTTGCCTGAAGTCACATAGCTGAACGGAGCTGCTCGGATTCCACCCACACGGGCTGGCCCCAGAGACCCTTCCACACTCCACGCTCTGCTACGCTGCTTCCTCTTGCCGGTGTTAGGTGGAACGATGGAAGAAGGAAAAAACTTAGGACCTCAGGAGAAAACTGAGGAAAGAAGAATATTTATACGCTATATACCCAAATGAATAGTATGTTCCAGGTGTGTCATGAAAACTTAATATTGTACAAATGTTGCGATAAACTTTAGGCTAATTTGAATACCTAACTTAAAAGGATTCTCCTTCTTTACACCTGAAACTAATACAATATAAACTTAATGGAAACTGTAATGGAAAAATAAAGTTAAAAAATATGAAACTAAAAGGATTTTGCTCTTTGGCTTAAAAAAATAAATAAAACCTCAATAAAGTTATAAACACTTTCAACTACAAAAACATAGGTATAGTAAATAAATGAAACCATCAAATTGTAAATCATTTGAAGTAATCAAAAACATGACCCTGACTTCCAGATAAGTGAATAATTACTGTACTCACTTAGTAGGAAATTGAACAAACTCACATCTGGTTACAAAGTTCAAAATTCAGTTATTCTGGTAGGCAGCTACAACAGTTTTCTAGGGCTGCTATAACAAAGTACCACAGACTGGGTAGCTTTAATAACAGAAATTTATTGTCTCACCGTCTGGGAGGCCAGAAGTCCAAGATCAGCATGTCGCAGGGTTGTCTTCATCTGAGGGCTGTGAGGGACGAATTTGTTCCAGGCCTGTCCCCTTGGCCTGTAGACGGCCAGCTTCTACCTGTGTGTCTTCATATCAACGTCCCTCCATGTGTGTCTGTCTCGGTGTCCAATTTCCTCTTTTATAAAAGGAGATGGCATTGCATTATAGTCCATCCTAACGATCTCATTTTAACTTGATTTCCTCAGTAAAGACCCCATCTCCAAAGAGTGGCAGTCTGACATACCGGGGGTTAGGACTCCAATGCCATTCCTGTGGCAGGGCAGTGGAGGGCGACACAGTTCGACCCACATCAGCAGGATAATACAGGGTGTAAGGACCCAGGTCTAAACTCTAGCTCTGACATTTAGTAAGTCTGAGGCCTTGTTGCCTTACCTCCTTCTCTTAAATGGGGATGAAACAGATAGGACCTGCCTTATGTGGTTGTGAGGATTAAATGAATCAGAGCATGTAACACTTAGAATATTGGGTAGGATAATACATATTAGACATTCACTCATTGAAGAAATGGTCCCCGAACACCTGTTATGTCTGGTCACTGTTTTAGGTGTTAGAGATACAGAAGTAAACAAAATAGGTCACAGTTCCTACCTTCATGGGGCTCATCATTAAATAGTGGGGAAAGAAAAAACAACTTAAAAAGTAGCATATGTAGAATGTCAGACAGTAATAAGTGCTATGGAAGAACATAAAGATGGGGCTAGAGAGTGCTGCAATTAGGGATCAGAAAGGGCCTCACAGCGGTGTCATTCGCACAAAGGCCTGAAGAACTGGAGGAAACAGTTAAGTGGTTGTCTGGAGTTCTTGAGATATGAGGTTTCCCGACCTCAGTACTATGACACTTGGGGCTGGATAATTCTTTGTTGTGTGGGGCTGTCCTGTGCATTGTAGGATGTTTAACGGCATCTCAGGCCACTACCCACTAGATGCTAGTAGCGGGTACCATCTATATCCCAGCCGTGACCATCTTTCTGACATCCACAGATGTCTCCAGACATTGCCACAAGTCCTGTGGCAGAGCAGGAGGTGGGGGAGCAAAATCATTCCCGGTGGCGAAGCAGTGAGGTAGAAATAAAGTGAAAGAGGGGAGGGTGACCAAGCAGGGACAGCAGGAGAGCTCAGCTTGTTTGAGGCACAGCAGGGAGGCAAGCAGTAGGACAAGGAATGAACCACATCATCTCTGATCTTGAGACCACTCTTCAGGCAGATGGAAAGCCACTGGAGGGTTAAGGGCAAAAAGATAACACAACTGGACCTACATTTTTAAAACACACAACTGGCTGCCACAACGAGAATGACTGTAGGTAGAAAGACAGAAATCGACAGCCCAGTAGGCAGGCTGTCACAATAATGCCGTTCATATTTTAGTTGGTTTAACTTGTTCACTTATTCGGCTGGATCGTGGTGGGAGTGCTGAGGAACTTGAGCTAAGAAGATCAGGGAAGAAAAGAGGAAGGTGAATTAGCATAAAAGAAAAAAATGTAGGAGTGGGCAGGATGTTTTGCAGAAGTGGCAGTATGATGATTAAGTCAATTTGTAGGAGCAGAGGGGCTGTGTAGGACAAATGGAGAATGTGGGGGGGCCACTTTGTGCAGAGCCAGTGAAGGCTAAGCTAAGGAATCAGAGCTTTAGGTCTAGGGCCATACCACCCTGAACGCCCCCCCCCCCCCATCTCGTCTGATCTCGGAAGCTAAGTAGGGCCTCGTTAGTACTTGGATGGGAGGAATCTGAGCTTTAGTCTGCAGTTAATAAGGAGCCTTCAGCAATGAGGAAAAATTAATACTTTCAAAAAGCCCCCCCCCCGAAATAATCTGGGCGAGAGATAACAAGAGCCTCGATTTGGGGGAAAAGCTTGAGCAAGACATTCTTAAGTAGGCAAGGTAAGGTCCTGCCCTAAGGATTGCAATTGCCTTCTTCAGGGTACTTTTGTTTGTAGGCAAGTCCTGACGGGTTTGGAAATGTTTCCACAATATTAAGCATCAAGCAAATGCAGGTCCACCGTGAAAAGGTTTAAGTAGTGCAGTACTTTCTTGGGAAAGATGTACCCAGAGGAGAGTGCATTAGGTTTCTTCAAGGGTCTTTTCAAAAACACTAGTAAACATAGGTGAGAAAAAACTATGGCAGCGAAAAGAAAAAGCAGGTTCGCAATCAGAGTTCTTTCAAGATGGTCGTCCATTTCCATTTTTAGATGTAAAATGTCTCAGCAGGTTTCGCTCGCCAGTTTAAGTACATCAAATCAGTCCCACCACACTGCACGTGGGGCCTTAAGAGTTCCTGCCTCCTTCTTCTCCACCTGCTTTTTGCATTATTCGATTCGCAAAAGGAGCTTACGCGAGCCCTTTTTACCCTCAAAGGATAATAAGCCTGTTAACAGACGCAGTGGACCTTCCACCCACCCGCAGGGAGCCCCTGCAGTTCGGGCCGCCTCGCAGCGGCCGCCGCCCAGGGTGTGGCCCAGGCTTCGGAGCCCGGCGAGGGGGAGGAAGCGGAGGGCGGCGCGGTCTCGGCGGGGCGGGCGGGGCTGGCGGGGACCCCGCGGGAGGGAGGCAGGACGCGAGCGGCCCCGCCCATTGCCGTCGCTCCTGCTCCGCCCGTCACCCTGCTCCGCAGCTACTCTCACTAGGAGCAGCCCCAGGCGGTGGCACTAAGGTCCCCGCCATGTCTGTGGCCATGAGAGAGAGGTTTGACCAGTTCCTGCACGAGAAGAACCGCTTGACCGACCTCTTGGCCAAGCTCGAGGCCAAGACCGGCGTGAACCGGAGCTACATCGCGCTCGGTGGGTGCGGGGCTGCGGCCCGCCAGGGGCGGAGGCTGCTGGCCGGGTCTTGGGGCAGCTGCTGCACCAGCTGCTGGGGAAGCTTCCAGGGAGAGGGTTCGCGGAAGGCGATGTGGGTGACAGATGGGGGCCGTCGGCATCCTCGGGGACCGAACTGGCTGCCGAAAAGGCCAGGGGCCGGAGATCACTCCTCCCAGGGCGGCCCCGGCTTGGGGGGGTCGCTGGCTTGTGCCCGCAGCCTGGTGGCGGAGCAGGAAAGGGCCGGCGCTGACGTGTCTGTCCCGGCGGCGGTGCGCGGTGTCCCTGAGACGAGCTCAGGGTTGGCGCGCAGTGGCGGGGGAGGGGGAGCCTGGCGGGAGGGCGCGCGGGCGGGGTGGCGGTGGGAGCCAGTCTTAGACCCTCCGTGGAGCTGCGCGCCCTGAAGGGCTCCTGCAGGACGGAGGGCGGGAGGAAGGACACAGAGGTGGGGGCTGCCCGTTATTCCCAGACCCCGGGCAAAGCCCGGCCAAGGGCTCCACCTTCCCTGCTTGGTTTGTTCTCCAACGCCTTGTCTGGCCAAGCTTTGCGGTGTGGGTGTGGTTGGGGGGGCTGTGCGTTTGAGTACCTCTGGTGCCACTCGACCTACTTCTCTCCTCATGTCTCCAGGTGTCATCGGCGCGGTGGCCTTGTACCTGGTGTTCGGTTGTGGAGCCCCTCTCCTTTGCAACCTGATAGGATTTGGCTACCCAGCCTACATCTCGTAAGTGGCTCCCCCTGCAACCATCTTCCTCCCTTTCACTCCCCTTCCCCCATCCAGGGCTGCCCTAGTTACTGTACGCCCAGTTTCCCTGAGAGAGCAGTCTAAGCATCCCAGGGTAGTAACTGACTGCTTAAGGGGCAGGGGTGTCCAACCTTTTGGTGTCTGGGCCACACGGGAAGAAGAGTTGTCTTGAGCTACATGTGCAATACATTTTGACATGTAATCACAAGAAAATCTCGCAATGTTTTAAGTAAATTTACGATTTTGTGTTGGAGTGCATTCATAGCCATGCTGAGCCGCATGTGGCCTTCGGGCCGCAGGTTGGACACCCCTGGTAGAGCTTTAACTTGATGCTTGATCTCTTGATGACTGCTGAAACGTATATTTCATCAGCTTCTACTGACGGGACGTGTACCTTTTAATGGATGCACAAATTGGAAGTGTTATGCAAAGTCGTTCTACCTTTACTGGTGAGGAGCTCTCATCCAGTCCAGAGAGCTGATTCCTTCTCCCTAATAATTACTTAAATGTGTATTTCACCATATAACCATGTACATGGGATAGTAAAACCTCATCAGTTGGGACTTCCTTAATTCTGAATCAGTGTTAATTCAGACACTGGGGAGAATTTTGTCTTGCTTTTCAAAAGGCTTGCCAGAAGAACCCCACATGATTTCCCTCATATATGGGATATGAAATAGAAAGCATCAAACAGACAAACCCAATCAACTCATAGACATGGACAGCGGTGTGGTGGTTACCAGAGAAGGAGTTGGGGGAAGATGAAGCAGGTAGAGGGGGTCAAATACACGGTGAGGGAGGGAGACTAGACTTTGGGTGGTGAGCACACAAGGCAGAATACAGATGAATAGAATTGTACACCTGAAACTTGTGTAATGTTATTAAACAATACCATACCAGCACATGTAAATTTTTAAAAATAATTAAATAATACAAGAAAATAACAAGTCTTGCTACTTATTACAGGTAGGTGGGAAATACCCAATTGTAAAGACAAAAACCTCATGAAATACATCCCTAATATAGCTTCTTGGTTCTATAAATGACTTATGTAATTAAAATAAATTCATTTAATTTAGTTATAAATAAATGAATCTTATCAGATTAGGAGCTGAATTTATTATTCGTTAAGGTTGTTTTTTACTTTATAGTGTGTTTACTTTAAAATATTACACAATTTCATTTTCCATACATTCAACTGGAAATTATCCCTCACTCAAGTGAATTTTGTTTTACTCTACAGCTCTTCCCAGAATGGCAGTGGGTTTTACTTTCACTGAATTGGTTTTTGCAACTTTCCTCAACCATAGGGACAAAAATAAAGGAAGAAAAATTTTCAGCTAGGAGGCTAAGGCATAGATAACACATTATTACATTTTGTGACTATCATTGGAAGGGGAAAATATGTTTTAGAAGTTTTTATTTGCACAACTAAGTTGAAAATACATAAATAATACTTACTGTGTTGGTCTGGTGCACTTCAAGGGGCTCCAGAAAGTCTAGCTGCCTGTAGGACACTGCTTACTTGTGCATTCAGAGATCTTCACTCTTCAGCTTGAGAAGAACATGTACTGTCTTTGGCATTACCTCCAGTAGCACCATCAGGTTTTGTGTGACTACCGAAAGAATCTGAAGGCACATCAGAAAAACTCATTTGGCGTTCAGATCAATGAATGCATTACAAGAATTGCAGTGTTCTGGTAAATGCAGTCTACTGGTATATGGTGTATATAGAAAGTTTGTGGGCAGCCCTGACTCAAAAGGGCTTGCACATCCCTGTCTGTGATAACAGACAAAGTCGCCCAGCAGTCCCTGCCTTCACCTCTCTTCAGTTTGTGTAGTCTGCTTGCAGGAGCTCTTCTAAAAAGAAAGCTTTTGAAGCATTTTCAGGTCTGTGCTCTAGATGTTATCACATTCAGAACAAATGGGGTGTGGCAGCTTAGTACTGCCTCACTGCTTGAATTACATGCAATTAGCAAGACCAGGATTTAAAAAAATGAATAACATAAAAAAGTCCCCCGTGCCCCACATCAGTGCCATGGGGTACATAACCTCATGAGAAACATAAACTCTCTGTCGGTCTGCTGAGATCGTCGCTGCCGGCTTTAGAAAGGTAGAAGTCTATTTGCAGGTGGGGTAGGTAGATCCGTGTGTGTGGAAGTGGATGTGACTCAAAGATGTGGACAGAAGTCCACCATGCTTCTCCTTGACCCGGAGTGGATTAATTCTCACAGGGGCCATTTGTTAAAGTCATATTTCAAAGTAGTTTCAAGCCAGTCGATTTCAGCTTCATAGTTCTTTGTAGTCATTCTTTCATTCATTTTTTTAACGTAGCCAATTGAATATTATTGGCTCTTTTGCTTATAAGAAACCAAATGTTTCTGTCTATTGCTAAGAATTCTGTGAAACGGTAGAGACCATCAGTCATATTTCTGAGTAGTTCAGATAAGTGAGTTTTATGTATTTAAGAATTATTCTATTCACCAAGTATATATTCTGAGGCAAAATAACATTTGTAGTACCTCTTAATAGGAGTTGGAAAAGTATTAAAAATCTAATAGAGGGAATTTAATGATATAAGCAGAAATTTAGGAAATAATGACTTTCTGGACTAGTATTTATTCATAGGATGCTTCCTTTTGGAAGACCCAATTCTTTTACCTTTAAAATAAATAGAAGATTCTCTGCTGGTAAGAGAAGTAAAGGTTAGTCTCTGGGAACTTGGACTTCTCCCAAAAACTGGTTCTCAGCCCTGACTGCCCACCGGAATTATCTAAGGAGCCTTAAAAAGTACTGACGCCTACTTCCACTCCCAGAGATTCTGATGTAATTGTTCTGAGATTTGGCCTGGGTTTTGGGGGGGTTTAAAAATCCCCAGTCTTATACTGTTCTTAAAGGATTGCAGTGTGCAGTCAGTGTTGAGAACCCCGGTGAAGAGTGAGAGCAGTCATCTGTGCTTGTTACACTTGAAGGTGGCGCAAGATGGGGAAGTGGCCTGCCCCCCCTGGGAACGGCCAGAAGTCTCCTGGCCTCTGCTCTGCGAGGGAGGTTCCAGGGAACATGGGCCTGTGTGCACAGCACAGAGCAGGCAGCCCCCCACTTAGTACACACTCAGGCCACCCCGGTTACATTTGTCTAATCAAGTCTGTTCCTTGCTTAACCAGTGTGATTGTGTAATTCTCATAAAGCCCTTGAAAATGATGGTATTAATAGCACCTAAATCAGTGTTACTTCAAGTGTGATCTATGATCACACTACTTTAAATGTTGTCTTTGCCTCTTGTAATTTTCCCTGTGTTTCCTAGCCAGATTTATTCTTTTATTAATTTTATTTTTTTAAGATTTATTTATTTTCACAGAGAGGGGAAGGGAAGGAGGAAGGGAGGAAGAAAGAGAGAGAAACATCCCTTGGTTGCCCCTTGCACACCCGCAGCCCCCAGCCAGGGACCTGGCCTGCAACCGAGGCATGTGTCCTGACCAGGAATTCAACCAGTGACCTTTCAGTTCGCAGGCCAGCACTGAAAACACTGAGCCATACCAGCCAGGGTTCTTTTTTTTTTTAATTAAACATTTTTTTATCCTCATCCAAGAATATGTTCATTGACCTTAGAAAGGAAAGCAGAGCCCTGGCTGCTGTGGCTCGGTGGACTGAGTGCCGGCCTGTAAACCAAAGGGTTGCCGGTTTGATTCCCAGTCAGGGCACATGCCTGGGTTGCAGGCCAGGTCCCCAGTGAGGGGTGTGGAAGAGGAAAGGAGAGAAAGAGAGGGAAACATCAACGTGAGAAACATCTATCAGTTGCTTCCTGTGTGCCCCCAGCAGGGATTGACCCTGCAATCTAGGCAGGTGTTGTGACCCAGAATTGAACCCGCCACCTTCTGGTGCACTGGACAGTGCTGCAACCAACCAAGCCATGTGGTCAGGGCTAGCCAAATTACAACTTCATCACCCTGAGACTGGTACACAAAGTGTGTGTTTTATTACAGTTGGTTGTAGGGGGGTTGCATGTTTTCGGGTTGCTTTGATGAGTTTTACGTAGGGTGTGAGATGACTTGACATTAAAGTCACTCTGACTGCTGTGATCTCTAGAAGAAATTGGTGTTCCGCCAAACTGTTGTCTAGCCCTTCTTTCCTCACCTTTCAGCTTTTGCTCCTGCTGTTTCCTCTCTTTGGACCATCTTAGAAAGGGGTGCTCAGATTTTATGTAGTGGTCATCATTGGGCCTGAAGGCTGTAGGGTGCAGAAATACAATTTGTAGAAGCTCAGCTGGCTTCCCAGCTTTTCTTGTGACTCACTGCCTTGGGAAACCTGTGGGTAGGGCTCAGGTGCACCTGGCTGCAAGTCAGGTCCTGGCACGTCTGAGCGCACAGCGAGCTGAAGGGCCAGGTCAGAGCTTCAAGAGGCAACCAGCACCACATCAGGGAGTCCCTCCCTACTGGCTACTCTCATTTTCTGAGGACATAGTTTCCCCTTGAGATTTTTGAGAACAGAGCCTTTATCCTCTACTTCTATGTTTCCAGACTTTGAGCAGCAGACGTTTTATCTGCAGGCAATATGAAATCTAATTCCAGCCTTCTCATTATCAAGAGCTGTTGACAGAGTTACTTTAATCTCCTCCTTTCCTGTGTTCCTGATACAAGTATTGGTTAATAATAGGAATCTCCATTATTAAGGTAGACTTGCTCTGCCTTTTGCTGAGATATAATTCACATGTAACCTTTTTAAAGTGTACAGGTTAGTAGTTAGTGTATTCATAGTTTTGAAAGCATCACCACTATCTAATTCCAAAACATTTTCATCACCCAAAAAGAGGAAACTCGACACCCTCCAGCAGTCGCTCCCCTTTTCTCCTACTCCCCAGTCCTCAGAAACCCCCATTTTACTTCCTGTCTCTGTGGATGCACCTATTCTGGGCATTTCACGTCAATGGAATTCTATAATACGTGGCCTTTTGTTTCTGGTGCAGCCTTGCTTTGAATGGCGTTGCACAAATAAGAATCATTCTGAGGGCCTCTCAGGAGTGTGTGCGGGGGGGCCCCCCCTTCATTCACAAAGTCTGTCCCTTGAGACCCGAGGCAGCCCCCCAGGGCCACTCCAGCAGGGGTGCTGGTCTTCTCGCTGCTGCTCTGGGCAAATGGAATTAGGAGGAAAAACCTAGTGACTTTATTGTCTATTTTTATTTTTGTTCTGCAGAGAAAGGAAAGGAGGGCAGTGCTCTTTTTTGTCCTACTCAGCAACCTTTTTGTTTAAAATTCTGTAAAAGCCTATTAATTTTCTTTTTATCATATATATTATATCTATATCTATATTTATATCTATATCTATATATATATATATAGATTTTTTTTTTAAGGATAAGGCTGCCACTTCCCTGGGTCTGTCAGAGTTGGGCCATAGGGATCAAACGTGTGGTCCAACTCTGAGTTTCCGAATGATCAGGGACACACAGGGAGAATGTGTTCTTCAGGGCCACACATGGGCCAGATTTGGTCTGGAACCATCGCTGGCTACACAGGCATATGGAAGCCCATTTAGACATATTTTAGTACCAAAGTCAAAAGATTAAATACATGTCAAGTCCACTGTTTTGGTGTGTATATGTAATCTAACGTTTTGTCCCGCCTTTGAAATCTCACGCCCACTTCAGTGGTGTGTCATTTTCTCTTCTGTGTGTCTTTACCAGCCCATTTCAGCCTTTTGCCATCAGTAGTAAGAGTATAAGAGCAAGTAGCTCTTTGTATGATTGCTGGACACCTGTGCAGCTCTGTATTCAATAGCCACTTGTGGATCCCTTCGTAAGTGCTTTACAATTATAGCTCATTTCATTCTCATGACAACCCTGTGACTAAGTTGTATGGTTTCCTGTTTTACAGATGAGGAAACAGAAAGAAGTTCCTTTGATTAAGGTCTGACAACTAGTAGATGGCGAAAATGGCATTTAAACCCAGGGAGTCTGGCTCCAGAGTCCACGTGTTTAACTTTTACGTTGCACTGCTCCCCAGGGGCCCTGAGTATCACGGAGATGAGCCATAACCTTATGTAGAGATGCGAACTGAGCTGGTGGTCATTTTGACGCTGTCAATGCATTCCTTTCATGCAGTGTATTTTTATTAAAAAAACTGTCAAAGTAACTGCAAGAGTTGTAATAACAAGCTCAAGTAAAAGCTCTAGCATCTGCTTAGCTAATGATGCACTGCAGAGAAAGTGAGGAAGTACAGGTGAGAAATAGTTGTAATGTACTTATGTAAGATTTGCAGTGGCAGACTCCTACACAGAGGCTCATTGCCAGAGGAGAGTTGGAGAAAGTCGCCTGTGACTGGCAGTCCCGGACCACTTCCTGTCTCACAGAAACAGGTCGTCAGAAGCAGAGCTAGGCACCGCTAACAGTGCTGGGGGGTGTGCGTTTATGGTTCTCTTCATGGCCTCATCAGTAAGGGGTGTGTTTGTTTTCTTGTGTTCTTTTGAGAACTTACAATTATCTTTTTCTTTTTTCTTTTTTACTCATGAGAACTTGGGAGCAGATACATTTTCTACTAAGCTGCTTGTGTTCTATGACACTAGCTTTTCTCTCTGCGTCTGTGTTCTGTGTTACAGTGCGTATGAGCACTACGGTGCCTGCCCACACTTGGCCATCTTTGGGGAGCGTGAAGGAAATGCAAACAGTCTGGCCAGCTATGCCCTTGGATCAAAACTGTAATTGGCATTCTGTGAATTTGGCCTTAAGCAACACTGAAACCTGAAACATTTAAACATTTTACTTTTTCAGCTTTTTACTGGTTGTGTTTTCACTTAGTATTGCTAATATTGCTGAACTATTTTAAGATGGAGGGGTGTGAAGAAAACTGAAAAATAAAATGTCCTTGTAACAACCTGTGCTGTTTTTTTAAAGATAATTATAGCCAGCGTTTGGTTACATTTTTATGGGGTTTTGTGTGTGTGCGTGTGTGTGTGGGTTAAGGAAGCCTGTGGCATAGAGAGAAGAAAGTTTTGAGGAGCAAATAAGATGAGTGATGTAAATTATTTATTCACGATCTAGTTTCTGGGCTCTAAAGCAGTAGCGGAGGGATATTCCAGTCTGCTCTGGAGCGTTCCTTTTGAACTCTGATGAACTCTTTCTTTTATTGTTGATGAAAGCCATACAGGTTTGGTCTGTTTGTTCTTCTGAGTTGCCTTCGTTTCCTCCCTCTGTCCTGGGAGTCCTTCTCTTTTTCAGGACTGACTGAATGAGGATTCAGTTTTCAGCTCAGTGCCCTCACATAGTATTTAAAACAAGCGTCATTACATACAGGGATATTTGGAGGTATTTGGTGTCTATCAATAACACTCTTGATTAATTAATTTTGAGGAACAATGAATTAGTATAAGTAGAAATTTAAAAACAATTTCAAAATTGCTAATTAAATGTATTTTTTGTAGTACTTGAAATATAACTGGGGGCTGCAGAAACCTATCCTGGCTTCATTCTATCACTTGCTCACTCTTCTGATTCCTGGGAGGAGAGCTTATCGTGTGTCCCTGTTGGTCACGTGGCCACTATATATATCCTGCAGCTTCTGATAGCTAGGCCAGGTGATGCAGTGAAGGATCACTTACATGTCAGAGGTAACCCTAGAGCGCTGTCTATCTTGATGTGACTCTCTTTTGTCTGGGAAAGGTCAGTTTAGGTTGTTGCGACTAGTAGGCAGGGCACTCGTGCTTAAGTTAAACTTTATGATACCGTACTTAACATAGGTGTTACATTTATAGAGTCATGAGCTTTATTGACAAAGGGTTGTCCTAGCAGTATCTGCATCTGCTGTTTTACTGCTTCGGGCATTTATCTTTTTAAATCATCTCGGAAATTGTGTAACCTGTTCAGTTTTGAGTTATAAAACATTAGCTTGGAGAGGTCTGAGAGATCGAGCTGCTGGGGTGATAGCTGCCTTTCACAGATTTGGAAACCACGGCCACAAACTCAGGTTACTTGACTCAGGTCACAAGACTGTTGAGGCCGCAGCAGGCGTGGGCCAGGAGACACCCGACTGCCCTGGCCTGCTCACTGTCAGCATTCACCTGGTTCACACTGGACTGTGACCGAATCTTCCGTTTTGTATGAAAAAACAAAGTGGTGGGCAGTTCATAAATAATGACATTGTATTTCAACCAAAATGTTTGGCCCGTGAACGGCTGCTTTTTTTGGTGACTCACTCTCCATTAGAGTTGTTTTCTAGATTCCTCTTAAAATATATTAGCCTGGGAATTTAGTTTATTGTACATTATGAAATTATTAAGTTGCTCATTTTATACTATAGAAGAACACTACATTGCAGAGTAAAAGTGCATGCTATAGTTTTTCATTGTTCTTGTACGTTGGATAGTCATGGCAAAAGATAGTTTCTACGTGTTTAAGGAGCGTATTTGCCCTCGCTATTGTGTCTTGTTCTGGTGGGTGGGGAGGAGGGGCCGGCATCGTATAAACAGCACACAAGCAAGTGTTGCCGTGTGTCCGGTTCCCATGCACTGGTCTCTCTCACTTTGCATCACACCTTCTCAACCGTGAAAAATAAGGTGATTTCCTGAATGCGCATAGGTTCTGACCTTCTTGTTTTCCATGAAGAAGAGAAATCTTACTGGCATAGAAACAAACTAGTGTTTATGTCTTAAAATATGTGATGTTTTTCCTCCCAGTTTGATGATGCACTGTATACATCAAATCAGATTTACAAAGGCAGACTTGTAAGCAGAGGAAATAGGAAGCAGGAAACCATTCTGAGATGTTCAGAATTTCTGCTTCAGGTTCTCGGATAGGCACCGACAAAAGCAGTCCTGCGCGCAGTGGAGGGTCATGGTATGTGCCTGCTGGGTCAGAAAGGGTTGTGAACACAGTTCATATTCAAGCTTCACAGAGTCTGCCTTAACTCTGGACTACTTGTTATGAAACATAACTTACCACATTAAAAAAATAAAACAGAGCAACTGGACTACAAGCAGTTTCCTTTCTGTTCTGTACATCTCAGAGCTTTCTTATTGGTATAGGTTTTATTTACTAACTGCCTTTGAGCAACTGCCTTTAACGTGTATCATGGGAAATGTACGTTGCAGGAATGAAACTGGCAAAACTTCTCTGTGAGCTTTGTGGGCTTGCCATCAATCGTGTGCCTGCCCCTCCTCGTCTGTGCATGTGTGTATAATACATAAATATAACACTCATGCAGCACAAGCTCCATTCTAATGTAGGAAATTGGCATAATGGCATGAATGAAGGTGTCGAAATAGTAACTAGGAATAAGTTTTGGGTCTGAAAGAGTTAATACAGTGTCAAAAATGCTTAATTTATAACTTCCTTAAAGTATGAAAATGTAGCATTCATTGCAGTGATACAACTTACCTGAAGTTGTCATTGATGGAAGAAGAAAATCTCAGTATTTGAAACTATGGCAGGACTATCTCAAAACCATAGAAAATATGGCTTTCCCCCTCATACCTGCTTTTCCTATTTGCTGGTTTTCATTTCTTAATGATCTAACAATAGAATATTTATAGTACAAACATTAGGTAAAAGGGTAGAATACTATTTGACATTATATTTTGTATTGATTGCTTAAACTTGGGAACCCTGCTACCCGTTGCACGTATAAACATGGACTTGGTGTTTGATGCCATCCTTTGGCCCCACTTGGCTCCTGCCCTTGCTTTTAGAACTCAGCAGCAAAGGTGTGAACAATGGATGGGCCAGTGCTGGTGGGGGCCACTGGTCTCCGTGCAGGCTGGCCAGTGGGTTGTGGACATACTGGTTTCAACTCAGTACCAACAATAAAGAATTTTGGCCAGCCACCTTTGTGGCATGTGCCCCCAAAAATGTTTTCCGTAATGTCAAATTTGTTCCCACTGACCTTGAATAGGATACTTGGAATTTCAGCTCTTTTCTTACTTACTCTATAGCATTTGGGATTCCAAGAGTGAAGTAAAATCGAAGTCCCCGGCTAATTCTCTAATCTCCTGTAAGCCTATTAACACTACTGTTAATTCTTTATTAGCTCTGCTTAGCTAGCACTGGAGTGTTATCACTATAATTTCCTTTTACTCTCTAGCCTCCTGAGGATAATAAATTATTATCAATTGTAATTATTACCTATTAAGGTAATATTTCCTGGTGCTTACTCTGTCCCAGTCATTGTTTCTCAGTGCTTTACATGTATTAGCTTAGTCCTCACAACAACTCGGTGAGGTTTATCATCCCCAGTTGACAAATGAGGAAACTGAGGCCAGAATAACTTGCCCAAGGCCATATACATAGTAACCAGGATACATAGTAACAAATCAGTGGTAGAACCAGGATACAGGCTGCAGGCTAAAGGTGCTGAAATGATGTAATGCCAGATGAGCATTGGGAAGAAATGATGGAAAAAGAGTGGCTCGTTCAGTGTAATTAATGTTTTTTAATAGTTTGCTTTGTTTAACTAGAAAATTGGGGTGAGTCAGCTTCACATAATAGGTTGTGGGACTTCTCTCTCTCTGTCTTTATGTGCATATTTAAGGCCTTTTAATGCTCTCAAATACAACAGTTTGTGTCTGATCATTGTTAGAGAAGTTTGTTTGTAAGAAAATCATGAGCCGTTTTCTCAAGGGAGAAATTAAGTGACTGTGTCTGATGTTCATTTTAGTGTTTGTTTTTAATAAAGCCGTAAAGAGAGACCTAATCTCATAGGAGGAAGTAGGTAATTACAGAAAGTCTGGTGCCCATTTTTTTCCCAAATAGAAATCATCTTTTTTTCCTTCTGTTATAAAAAAAAATAGTACATGCTCATTGCAAAGACAGTAAGAGTAAAATTCTGCAATTCCTGTACCCAGGAATAACTTTACACAATTTGAAATATATATTTCTGGACACCAGTCTTAATCTGTAAACACACACAAACATGTCTTTTTTTGTTTTTACCTAGAATGAGTAATCTCCTTTTTACACCTGACACTATGTCTTGACACTATGTACTGACATCTTTCCCTGTCAGTATTCTTTTTAAAGCTTCAGAATGTCAGTGTATGGATACACCAAAAATTTATTTAAACAATCCATTGTTACCCTTAAAAGTGTGTGAACACGTTTCTATAATATTATAGTTTGACTTGAAATTCATTTTTTTAAGATTTTATTTATTTATTTTTAGAGGGGAAGGAGAGAAATATCAATGTATGGTTGCCTCTCGTGAGTCCCCTGCTGGGAACTGGCCTGCAACCCAGGCATGTGTCCTGACTGGGAATCGAACCACGACCGTGCTCAATCCACTGAGCTACACCAGCCAGGGCTGAAATTCATTTTAATATCACTTTCCTCTTTGAAATTAATTTCTTGTGTATGAAATGTAGAATTAGAGCTAGTTCATCTCTCAGATATCTTCCAGCTCCACATTCTGAGATTTCTAATCCTGCCCAGTGAACTTTTAGAGCTGCTGGCCGCCCCCATGGTGCTGCGGCCACCTCTGCACCTGCCACATCCCCGTTCTTCCTCTGAAGAAGGCTCCTCACCCCTCCCACTCTTCAGCTTTGCCATTTGGACTGGACTGAAAATGACTTACACAGAGTGCACTGTGTGGTTTCTTAAATCCCCCGTTGCCTGATAAGTTGATACACCCTCCTTCTGATACAAACGTTGAGCTATGGTTCAGTATATGAACCAGGGAGTGGAGTGTATTGTTGAAGAATCACCTGTGTCCACTCACCTGGGCAAGAAAGTGCGTAAGTAAATAGCATTCAGGAACCCCCAGCTTTAAGCTTTCTTCTTCTCTACCTTTTTGAGTCTCAGGTTCCTCGACTGTAAATTGAATGGGTGAGACCCTCTTCAATATTCTTTCTTGTTCTGACTAGCTTATGGTGTTATGACATGTAGACATGTTTAAAAATAAATATGTTATTTTAAGTTAAAACAATAATTAAATGATTATGCCCCTGTCTGGTATAGCTCAGTGGATTGAGCAGGGGCCTACGAACCACAGGGTCATCAGTTTGATTCCCAGTCAGGGCACATGCCTGGATTGTGGCCCAGGTCCCCATGGTGGGGGGGGGCTTGAGAGGCAACCACACATTGATGTTTCTCTCCCTCTCTTTCTCCTTCTCTTCCACTCTCTCTAAAAATAGATAAATAAAATCTTTTAAAAAATAATTAAATGCTTCAATAATATGAGAAGTTCTATTAAAAAAATCTCTTCACCTTAATAAGACTGGTGTTTCCCTGTCTTCCTTCATTGTCTTGGTTTTCTACACAGTTGTGACCAGTGTGTGTGTCCAGTTTTCAGTTCTTTCTCCTGTTCAGTGTTACTATGTAATGTTCCAAGTGTATGAACATGGAAACTTCTGAATTGGTGGTGTGGAGAAGTTCAGAAACTAACCTTTTGTTATTGCTTGAAGAACTGAATTTGAACTGTTAGTGTAGTTTTTCTGTTTTTGAATCTGTGGGTCTTGAGTAATAGCTTAAAAATCATTAAAGAAAAGCCCAGCTGGGTGGGTCATTTGGGTGGAGCATTGTCCTGTACACCAAAATAATTTTAGGGCTGTATACATGTAACTACTCCTTAACCATGAAGGAGTTGAAATTATATTCAGCCCTTTGAAGGCGACCGGGATGCTGATGTGGCCCCGGGAGAAAGTGAGTTTGACAGCCTTGCTCTAAAAGCACTTATGCACATGTGCGTGCACATGTGTGCACCCACAGCTGCTTCTGATTAGTTCAGAGTCTCCCTTAGTGACTAACTCAGTGTGATTCAGCAGCCTTACTGTCCCTTTGGGGAACACACTGTACCGAGTAACCAGGGCATTTTCAATACTTAACCCATGTCTTGGGCTAAACAAGATTCAGATTTCTTCTAGTTTACTATTTTAGTTATGATAAATATGCAGACATATGTTAGGATAGGGTGAAAGAAAAAAGCTAGTAATTCAGGTTTAGGATGAAGAGATTTCCAAGACTGGAAGAAATTTTTGTGATTCAGAAGTGAAAGAAGGTTATTTTTTATTAGAACACTTAATCCTAGTCTTTATATCATACAGCTAAGTGGCCAAATAGCCAAAGAAATCTTGAGAAAGAACAAAGTGGTCATGCTCCCTGACATCAAACTATACCACAAAGCTATAGTAATCAAAACAGAATGGTACTGCCATGAAAACAGATGTATAGATCAATGGAGTAGAATAGAGAGATCAGAAATAAATCCTTTTTATATGGTCAATTAATGTATGACAGAGGAGGCAAGAATATACAGTGGGGTAAAGACAGTCTCTTAGATAAGTGGTGTTGAGAAAATTGGACAGATACATGCAAAACGATGAAACCAAATCACTTTGTACCCTATTAAAAAATAAACTTAAAGTGGTTTAAAGACAAAAGAATGTTAAACCTGAAACCATAAAACTCCTAGAAGAAAACAAAGGCAGTAACTCTTTGACATTGCTCTTAGCAATATCTTTTTGGCGATATATCCTTGAACAGGGAAACAAATGGGACTATATCAAACTAAAAAGCTCTGCGCAGCAAAGGAAACTGTTAACAAAACAAAAAGGCAACCTACTGAGTTGGAGAAGATATTTACAAATGATACATCTGATAAAGGGTTAATGTCCAAAATATATAAAGAACTCATACAACTTAACACCAGAGGCAATGTTTAAAATTTTTTTAAAGGCAAAATTAAAGGCAGATTTTTTAAAGGCAGTCCAATTAAAAAAATTAGCAGAGGACCTGAATAGACATTTCTCCCAAGAGGGACATACAGACAGTTGAAAAAATGCTCCAGGTTACTAATAATCAGAAATGCAAATTAAAACCACAATGATATAGCATTTCACATCTGTCAGAGTGGCTACCATCAATAACTCAACAAAACACAAGTGCTAGTGAGGGTGTGAAGAAAAGGGGACCCTAGTGCATAGTTGGTGAGAATGCAGACTAATGCAACCACTGTGAAGAGTCCTCAAAAAGTTAAAAATAGAGCTGCCACATGCCACATGATCTAGCACTTCCACTTTGGAGTATTATCTAAAAAACCCAAAAAGCACATTGAAAAGATATATGTACCCCTATGTTCATTGCAGCATTACCTGTAATAGCTAAGCTGCAGAAGCAACCTAGTTTCAAACATATCATCAACCTGTGATGATATGTTTGAAAATGTTTCACTGTTGTCCCTTTGCACATCTTTATCCATCCATCCATCTACCGCCAGACACCTGTTCACACACTGGAATGTCACTCAGCCATAAACATGAAATCTTGCCATTTATGACAACATGGATGGCCCTAGAGCTAGAGGATATTATGCTAAGTGAAGTAAGTCACAGAAAAACAAATACTGTATGATCTCACTTACATGTGAAATTTAGAAAAAAAAATAAATGCAGAAACAAAACAGAAACAGACCCAGAGAACAAGTTGATGGTTACTAAAGGGGATGGGAACTTGATTTAAAAAGTAAAATATTTTTTTAAAGATTCTACTTATTTTAGAGAGAAGGGAAGGGAGGAAGAGAGGGAGAGAAACATCAATGTGTGGTTGCCTCTCGCACACCCCCTACTGGAGACCTGGGCCACAACCCAGGCGTGTGCCTTGACTGGGAATTGAACTGGTGACCCTTTGGTTCTCAGGCTGGCACTCAATCCGCTGAGCCACACCAGCCCAGGCTAAAAAGTAAAATATTTTAAATTTATTTCTAGAATAAGTATTTATTTGCAGAATGAATTTTGTTTAAGTAATAGTTGGTACTGAGAAAATCATATTATTTATTAACTGATGAAGGAAGGAAAGACCACAGTCTGAAGATCTCATAATGTAGAACCAAAAGGACACCATGCTGTTTGTTTTCACCTGTTTGTTATGAAATATGTTGTGGACTTTGGGCAGTGCCTTAACTATGTTCCAGAAGTTCTTTTATGGAAATTCCTATTCACCTCAGTTATTAAAAGTGTATAAGAACCGAAGTGCCACGAGAGGGTTCTTGATAGATCCCTGGTGGCAGGAACCCCCTCAGGAGTGGGAAGTACTCGGGTTCCCAGCCATTGGGCTTGTCTCCTGGGGCCTGGGTAGAGGCTGAGCAGGGTGGAGATCTGGGGGAGGCTGGATCCAGAGGCTGGTACTGGTTTCTCTGGCAAGCAGAACACGGGAATAAGTACTTACAGCGTGTCCTGATCTCCACATTGCTTCCTGGCTTTATGTTGTACTCTCCCATCCAGTGACACAGTGCATACATTTGCTGGAGTTTCTCAGTTGGTATCGAAGGGCAGGCTGTGATGATATGTTTGAAAATGTTTCACTGAGATCCTACTGTATGATATACTGGCTTTTGTATTGCCTTTCAGAATTAAAGCCATTGAGAGTCCCAACAAAGATGACGATACCCAGTGGCTGACCTACTGGGTCGTGTATGGTGTGTTCAGCATTGCCGAGTTCTTCTCCGACTTCTTCCTGTCATGGTTACCCTTCTACTACATGCTGAAGGTACGTTGGCTTTCCCTAAACTGCTCTGTTTCCTTCCATATGTGGATTTGATTTGCTCCCAACCCCTCAAAGAAACTCCATCTCAGGACCTGTTCATAAGGAATAGGAACAAAGGCTTGAATGTTAGGCATCTGTGGCTCTGCTTCAGATTATCTCAGTGGGAAGACAGGATTCAACATGTCTAACATTGTTTTGTTTACACTCTTGGAAACAGCACAGCAATTGTGTGTTCAAGATGTGTTTGATAATAAAAGATGGAAATACTGTGACCTATCACAAACACTGTTTCTTGCCAAGATCCTGTCTTCATACAGTGTTGTCTCTATTTGATGTGGAAGCATTGCAAATTTTCGCAGGCCATTGATTATTCACAGTGGTGAGCAGAAGTCAGAAAAAATACTTATTTCTTATATAGCTGTGAAGAAAGAAGATGTGAACTGGGCTTTCTGAGGACACCATTTTAATCACTTTGATGAGCACGTCATCAGGGATGAGCCCTGACACACCTTGCGTTAGGCAGTGTGTTACCAGCTGGAGGGGAAAGGAGGAGGAAGTTGAAAATCGTTCCCAGCGGAACTGTATCAACTCCAGATTCCCACCAGAGGTGAATCACAAGGCGCGTTCATACGTTTTAATAGACAGAGTGGTTATTTCTCTGTAAATGGGATATGCTGTCTTCAGCTGATTCTTTGAGTGTCTTCCATGGAAGAAGCTCTGCATAGTATGTAAATAGTCTGGTTTCCAGAGCCAGACTTCCCAAACTGGAGAGGGTGTGAATTCTGGGTTGTGTTCCTTCCCTTCGTAGCTTAAATATTTGTTTTAACAAAAGTTACACATGCCCTGGCTGGGTGGCACAGTGGGTTAGAGTGTCGTCCAGATATGGGAAAGTTGAGGGTTTGATCCCCGCAAGTCTGGGCATGTACGAGAATCAGCCAGTGGATACACGAATAAGTGGAACAACAAATCAGTGTCTCTTCTCTCCCCTCTTTCTCTTTCTCTGTCAATCAATACATTTAAAAAAGTTACACATCACGTAGTTTAAAGACTCAAAAGTTGTGCAGCAGTTTTGAAGGAAGCTGTTCTGCACCCCTGTGCCCCCTGCATTGCCTTCCTTAAAGGCGACCACTGTTTCTTCATTTATGGCAGATTATCTTGCCATTTAAATCAACATTTCTAAATAGTACTCTTTTTTAGCCACTTTTTAATTTGTCTGTTTTATGTGTTAGCTCTGATCCCCACTAGGAGACAAGGATTTGGCTCTCTCCTCCCTCGTGCGTCCCACTCACGTGCAGCCTGGCCTTGCCCCCATCTGCCTCAGGTGCCTGTCCCGTGACTTGGCGAGGTCAACAAACATCACCCTGGTGTTAGCACGACTTTGTACATGTTATCTCGGGCCACCCAGGGTACACCCAATGTGCGTGCAGTATTCCTCCAGTTTTTCGTGTTCCCAAGAACTAGTCATTGTTTTCTTATTTCTATATTCAGACATATTTCCCACATCCCTTATTATGTCAATTTGTCCTATGTTTTCTACATTTCTACTTACTTTTTAAATTTTTTATTGAAAAAAATTTAGATTTAGGAAATTAGGTACAGGAAGCTCTCTTCTTTTGGTCTCCCTCGCTGTATTGATAGTATCTTGACTTTATTTCTGGGTACTTGTGGATATATTTGTTCTTTTTCCTTGGTCTTAGCTACTTAAAAAATGTATTTCTGTTTCTTTTCCCCCGCTTTCTGGGAGATTTTCTCAGTCTCATCTTCCAATATTCAGGTTTGTTCCAATCTGCTATTTATATCATGCATTGTGTTCTTTATATGTGCTATTATATTTTTGATCTCGGCATGTTCCTATGTTTTCTTGTTCTTGTTTCATATTGCTGCATTTACTTTAGTATAGTTAGCAATCCAATGTAAAATTCTTGATCCTTCAGTTCTAATATTTCTGCTGCTGGTAGAGTTTGTAGTTGATTGTGTTGTTTTACTTTGGCAGTGCCTGAATTTGTCAAATAATCTTGTTGCTTTGGCGGGTAGGCTCATTGTCCCTGAGGGGATCAGCTCCTCTGCCAGGCACTGGACCGGAGGAAGGCCACGCCCCAGTCCTGGTCAGCTCTGGGTGGAGGTGTCACCCTTTGCTACCCGAGACAGCAGGAGGAGATGAGGCTAAACTGTAAATCACAGCTCTAGGGGTTGGAGCAGGAGGGCTTGGGCAGGAACTTCCTGGCAACCTACTCCCCCCACCTGTTTCGTCCACACCTCACAAGGATAGGACATCTACACGGAACTCTGTTTGATTTTTTTAAAGGCTTCATTTATTTATCTTTAGGAAAGGGGAAAGGAAGGAGAAAGAGAAGGTGAGAAACATTGATGTGAGGCAGAAACATCTTTAGGTTGCCACTCGTATGCGCCCTAACTGGGGACTGAACCCACCACTGAGACATGTGGCCTGAACGGGAATCGCACTGGCGACCCTGTGCTGTGTGGAATGATGCCCAACCAACTGAGCCCTACCAGTCAGGGCCCCAAACCTGTTTTTAAAAAAAGTATAGAATGTTTTTTAACTAGGAGGTATGGAACCAAGAAAAATGTAAAGTCACAAAGGAAAAGATTTGGTTGAAGTTTGACTGAATTATTAAAAGTTTGATTTCTATATGAAAATAGGCAATATAAACAAAGTTAAAATAATGACAGGTGAGCCCTGGCTGGTGTAGCTCAGTGGATTGAGTGTGGGCCTGCGAACCACACGATCGCGGTTCGATTCCCAGTCAGGGCACATGCCTGGGTTGCAGGCCGGTTCCCTGCAGGCCAGTTCCCAGCAGGGGATGCACGAAAGGCAACCATGCATTGATGTTTCTCTCTCTTTCTCTCCTTCCCCCTTTCCCCTCTAAAGATAAATAAATAAAATCTTAAAAAAAAATGACAGGTGAGGATAGATTTACAACATTTATAATAGATAAGGAATTAACGTCTCTAATATATAAAAATATTTATAGGTAAGAGGAAAACATAAATGGGCAAAGGTTATAAATAGAAATATTTTTCACAGAAGAGAGAAAAAAATATAAGTAGCTAGTGATCTGGGAAGTGTGACCTAAAATTGCGAAATACCATGTTGTACCCGTCAGATTGACAGGTGTTCAGGAGATTGACACTGTGCGGCTCTGGCGGGTGTGCAGTGGCAGTACCGTGGTGTGAGGTGAAATGGCCTTTTTAAGGGACCCTGAGACGGTTTCTTGTCCAATTGAAAATTTCCTTTCCCGCAATTCTAAGTAGCTGAAGGAAATATTCACTGCATGTAAGAGAACTGTATAAGGGTATTTATTGCAGAGGTTTTGGTCATAATGAAAAGTTATAAACAACTGAAGTGTCCTTCAACAGGTAAATGTTTAAGTGGATTAATAGTACATCCATACACTTAAAAGGAATGAAATGAGACCTGTATGTACAGATAGAGAATTTTTCACGATTCCTTCATTATGAAAATTACAGAACATTACATACAGTATGGCAAGCTAAGTGGTTTAAAAATTTAAGTGAAAGCATGCTCACTGGAGTATACATATTGAATTTGGAATGGCATTACCACAGAAGGCTGTGTAAGGCGGCTGAAGAATAGTCCTTTTGAAACAAATGGAAAAATTGCTCTGTGGGAAGATTTAAGATTTCATAGCTGGTTGGCTGTATTTTACTTTTGTTACTCGAAGACACCGGGCACTTATAAAAATATTTTTATACGCTTTAATTTGGATGTCATATATTTTAAAGTACAAATAGTTCCGAAGCCCCTCAGAAGATCCGTCTCCCGGTAGTGATGTCCCAGTGTGCTGTCGGATGGACGGGAGCGGGGCCGAGGCCTGGGGCGCCCTCGCTACTATGATACTATGAACAGTGTGAACAGTATCCTGTCCGCAGAACCACTCACACTAGGGTCTGACCTCAGACCTCTGAAACGTGAGCAAGCCTGCCTTTCTGGCTGCTCCTGATCGCCTCTGCCAACGGAGGCCACACGGGTAGAGAGAAGATCCAAAATAAGAGATAATTACTAAATCATTTATGTTTTTCTTTGAAGTACACCACAAAAAGAGGTTTACAGCAAATACTCTTCCCTAATAGTAAAATGAACGTGCATCCATTAGTGGTGTCAGTGACAGAAGGTGAATATATTGTACATGTTGCAAATAGGTAATGTACTTGACATGATTAAAATTGATTGTACTGTCAATCAAAATGTTTTCTTCCTGCATTAGCGTCATATTCTGAGTGGCTTCAGTGAACAGGCTGAGAAAAAGCCTCCAAATTGCAGTCTGTAGAAGTTGTTTTAGGGGACAGATCTTTTTTAAAGTGTATTTTATTATGCTATTAGTTGTCACAATTTCTCCCCCTTTGCCTCCCTCTGCCTGGTACCCCACTTTGTCTCAGTGTTTTCCCCCTTAGTTCATGTCCATGGATGGTCCATAAAAGTTCTTTGGCTTTTCCAGTTCCTATGCTATTCTTAACATTCTCCTTTCTATTCTGCACCTACCAATTATGCTTCTTATTCCCTGTACCTTTTCCTCCATTCACCCCCCTCTCTCTTCCCACTGATAACCCTCCAAATGATCTCCATATCTATGATTCTGTTCCTGTTGTAGTTGTTTGCTTAGTTTATTTTTATTTTTTTGGATTCAGTTGATAGCTGTGAGTTTGTATCATTTTATTGTTCATAGTTTTGATCTTCTTTTTCTTAAATGAGTCCTTTTAACATTTGATATAATAATGGTTTGATGATGATGAACTTCTTTATCTACCCTTCCATTCTAAATGATAGCTTTGCTGGATAGACTAATCTTGGTTGTTGGTCCTTGCTTTTCGTCACTTTGAGTACTTCTTTCCAGTCCCTTCTTGCCTGCAAAGTTTCTTTTGATAAATCGGCTGATAGTCTTAAGGGAATTCCTTTGTAGTTAACTCTATGCTTTTCTCTTGCCACTTTGAAGAGTCTCACTTTATCTTTAACCTTTGGCATTTTAATTATGATGTGCCTTGGGTCCAACCTGTTTGGGATTCTGTGCTTCCTGGACTTGTATGTCTATTTCCTTTACCAGGTTAGGGCTGTTTTCTTTCATTATTTTTTCAAATATATTTTCAATTTCTTGCTCTTCCTCTTCTTCTGCATCCCTGTGGTCTGGCCTGGGGCTGGGATGGCTCGCTCCCAAGGTGTCCTTCCTGATTTTTGCCCTCTACGTATGAATGTGGGATTGCCTGTTCCACCACTGTCCCCACCACTGCCACGTCGCCACACCACACCATGTCCTCTCTACCCAGGCTCCCTGTCTCTGCCTCGCTAACCTGTCTGGGTGAATGTGGCTTCTTTAAATCCTTGGTTGTCAGACTTCCATATAGTTTGATTTTCTGGCAGTTCTGGGTGGTTTTGGTTTTGTGGTTAGTTGTGATTCTTCTTGTGGTTGTGCAAGGAGGCAAAACATGTCTACCTATGCCTCCATCTTGACCTGAAGTCCTAGTATTCATTTTTCTAAAGCAGCCTGTAATATTGGAGGTAAATAAGAGGAACCAGTAATCAGGCCTAAAAGGTTAGTTGAAAAGATCATGTACAATTTATTAAGCTAAGAAACAGTGGATTGTGAGTTGAGCAGAAGGTTTAAAAAATGTAAAATTCCTTTTTTCTTTGATTATGAAAATAACATATGTTTATTTCTTTATTCTTTAGATATTTATTTAGAACTTCTGTTTGCCAGAATCTATTCTAGGCCTGGGGAATCCTTTGGTGAATAAAACAAGTTTCGAGTTGTATGTGTTTGTGTGTTTGTGTATACAGGGCCATGTTTTAGATAAGGCAGAAAAAGCATTTGTAACCCTACCACTGTTAACATCGTAGGTGGCCTTCCTATTTATGTTAATATGCAAATATATGTGTCCATAACATAAATACACACAGAACTGTGTATATATTATTGTCTTAACTACATATGTATGTTTCAGGCCATATACTATATACAACTCTATATCTCACTTTTTTCAATTAATTTAATACTCTGTTTTCTCATGTTATTCAATATTCTTTGACATAGCTGTTTATCCATTATAGCTAATAATTTACCCATTCCCCAACTGGTAGACATTTAGGAGATTTGTTTTGCTGTTATAACTAGTGTTCCAATGAGTAGATATCTTTGCACCTCATCTTTACTCTCACTGAAATCATTTTCTAGATTTATTTTTAAAACAGAATGGAACAAACTCTGTCAAGTTTATGTCCTGAGACACCTGTCGCCTGTACTGTTTCACTCATTGACAGAGAACAGAAGGTTCCTTCTTCTTCTTAACTCTGCAGAAGGCAGAAAAGATAATCTTCCCCTTTCCATGTTCCTTTTGAGCTTTTATTTGTGGGTACCGGCCGTCCCCTTCAACTGCAGCCCATCACTATTCCTGTGGCTCATTGCAAAGGCCTCCCCAGGAAAGCTGAGGTTTCTGAGGGAATGATTGCTGTGTATCAGGAGGCCAGCGTTGAAATACATGTTTTTCTGCCTTTAACTCTCAATTTGGAGGCTAGTTTTAAACTGTGCATATTATGCATATCTCTACCTTGGAAATAAGTCTCCTTAGGGAAAAATTGGATGGTAAAGCATTAGAATCACAGACAGAGTTATCTGTCCTGTTGTAATTTATAGCTATAGAATTTTGTGTGTCTGTGCTGAGTGCCAAGAGTTCGGTTGAAAAAGCACTGACTCTTTGAACTGCAGGTAGGAATAGGCTTGTGTTTACTCTCGGGAGTATCATCGGCACGTACTTAGAGGGCAGCTGGGTTAAAGGACGGCTGGATCCGCATGGCTGAGGGCACTCCTGGGCTGTGGGACAGTCACAGAGACGAAGAAAAGGGAGTTGTAAAAGCTGGCAGCCGAATATCACCTTGAGGATTGAACAGTAATTAACTTTATTTTTAATACAAGGAAGTTATTTTATTTGAGACCTGGAAAATGCTAAGGATGTAGGTGGAGAGCAGTAATTATTTTGCTATCTCAAGAGGGCACCAAAAGAACTAAATTAACCGTCTGGAGTATAGCCTACAAAGTAATCACATCGGAGAGGTGCCAGAGTATAGACCCTTGGCTCTAGTCCTGTCTGTTAGTCTTGCCTTAGTTCATCCAGAAAAGATGGATGAAGGTGAGGTTGGATTCTGGACTGCTGGGAGTCGGTATCTATAACAGGTGGATAATATTTCAGAAATTTTCAACAGAAATAAGAACTATAGGACTTGGTAATGCTACTGCTATCTTACATAATTTCCTCAAGTACATTAATTTGTGGCTTTTCCTAAAATCCTACATAAGAGAAAATTAGCTCTTACTGAGGCCAGTTTACTTAAAGTCATAACGTCGGTATCAACTCTCCTGATTCTTAATCCAGTGAGTTATTTGGTACGTGGCAGAACCAGCCCTGGAACCCGGCTTCTCTGAGACCACACTTGTACCCTCTGTGTAAGGTAGTGTGTAATCCCTTAGAATCCCTGCTCGCTGAGTAGAGAAATATGTAAAAATCTTGAAATCAAGATTTTAAATTTTTGTTCTTCTGTATTCTTATTAATTTCTAGTTTGATACATAGCTTTCTGATGGAAGTGTTAAAATCTATATGGATTTTGTCCATTTATTTGTATAATTCTGACTTCATATATTTCGGAGCAATATTTGAAACTGTGTAGCTATATCTAATTAAAAATTACATAATTATAAAAATAAGAATCATATAAAGATATAATTATTAAGACATATACAAAGCTGTATGTAGTTTATATATAGCAAAGATATTTAGGTGAACCTTCTTGGTGAAGTTTCCTTAATAACTATTTGCATATTTTGCCTTAAGTAATGTGTATGTACTACCAAATGAACTATTTGAGAGTTGGTGATTGTCTGATACAAGTAAAAGGATGAAAATCCCATTAAGTCTTAATTGGTTTTGTCTTAGGTATATTTCTTACAAGAAGCATATAGCTATAGTTTATTTTTCATAACCCAGTCTGATAACTGTACTTAGAAATCTTGTCCCCCCTGCTCTTATAGCTGTAAAAATTCTACTTCATAACTTACTTTCCAAGCCCTGGCTGGTGTAGCTCAGTGGATTGAGTGCAGGCCTGTGAACCAAAAGATTGTGGTTCGATACCCCATCAGGGCACATGCATGGGTTGCAGGCCAGTTCCCAGCAGGGGCCAGCTCCCAGCAGGGGATGCACCAGAAGCAACCATACACTGATATTTCTCTCCCTCTCTCCTTCCCTTCCCTTCTAAAGATAAATAAATTAAATTTAAAAAAATTAAATTAAATTAAAAAATAACTTACTTTCCCAGAGTCCTATAGTTCAGATAATATAAAGAGAGTAATCTGTTGAGAACCTGCATTTTATTGATTTTGAGTGTAATAGAACTTCAAAATATAATGCAGATTTCTTAGAGCCAACATAGTGCCGATGGAGGGAGTGTTAGGGCACAAAGATGTGCATTAAGTCCAAAAGCTTCTTTTAGAAAAGCGATATAGCCTCTTGATTTGAATACACTTTGTGGTTCAGAGTAACAAGGACTAGTGCTACAGAGTTAAATTTGTGGTGCAAGGCGAGGGATTAGTTACTTTAAGAAGTAAAAAACACAGATTTGGATCTCAAGAAATGAGTTCTGTTTTTTTATAGAGCCAACTAGGCTGGGTGTTAGAATCTTAAACAGAAAGAACCCAGCGCGCATGTAGTTTATTACACTTTCTAGGGAAATGAGCGCATAACTCTGGGAGTTCCCTTTTTTGCTCACTAGAGAGGAGTAAACAAACTGCTTGGACAACTTAAAGTGCTGGGTTGTTATTTAGCCTTTGAATAAACAGTAAAATTATTTTGGATATGAATATAGTATGACAATTCTTGGTTTGTGGTTTTTTAAAAGTTTTTAAGGGTATGATTCTTGTTGATTTTTTTAGTTTTTAAAAAAAATCTCAATGGCAAAATAGAGCCATAAAAAAAGAGCTAGGAGTAATACCTACATTAAGGTGAAGAAGAGAAACATCTGTCTGTAAAGATTACTTGACGGCTAAGGCCTACTAAAAACTGAGATTCTACTCTGGGAAGATTTTGAGAATGGCCAGGGTATTTTCCCTGTAACAGGATAATAAATGTCACAGACTTACCAAGGTAAGCCTACTAAGAACAAGCCTCATAAATATTAGTCTCATCGGGCTTTACATATGCAGAGAAGTGCTGTGGTTTTTTTTTTATTATTGATTTTGAGCCCTGGCTGGCGTAGCTCAGTGGATTGAGTGCAGGCCTGCAAACCAAATAACTGTGGTTCGATTTGCAGTCAGGGCACATGCCTGGGCTGCAGGCCAGTTCCCAGAAGAGGATGCAGGAGAGGTAACCATACATTGATATCTCTCTCCTTCTCTCCTTCCCTTTCCCTTTAAAGATAAATAAATAAAATTTTAAAAAATTGATTTTGAAGGTTAATAATTAATAAAAGCATTTATAACTAAAAAGTGGCCCAAGTTAGGAAGGAAATTAAGCTGCTGGACTTGATGTGTTACCTTTCTTTTTCAATCTCAGCTTTTCCTTACTAGCCTTTTTGTCACACTTTTCCATCTAAGAAAGCTCACCTGTAGCTTGCAGAAAACATTGGAAATGCTATTGGAGAAATCAGCAGAGGCAGCGCCCCACAGTGGCGCGGTGGGCGGGGTGTGGTCGGTGGGCGGGGTATGGTCGGGTGCCCAGTCCTGTTACCGTGCTGGCTCTCGTTCTGTGCAGTGCGGCTTCCTGCTGTGGTGCATGGCCCCGAGCCCCTCGAACGGGGCGGAGCTGCTTTACAAGCGCATCATCCGGCCTTTCTTCCTGAAGCACCAGTCCCAGGTGGACAATGTGGTGAATGAAATGAAGGACAAAGCCAAAGGGACTGCAGATGCCATCACTAAAGAAGGTAAGACTTGGGGACGGCGCGGTTCAGCAAGTGATGGGGAGTGAGAAACACTGGGCCTAAGCAGTAAGCTCCTTGGCCTTCTTGTTCTGTCAGCTTTCCTCAGCCGAACACCAAGATTACTCGGGATTTCTTTACCAAGACTGCCTATTGTCCTTTACTTTCCTCTGATTCTTCCTCCATGCCACATTTAACACACCATTCATTCAGCACATTAGGAAAAATGACTTGCTGTGGTAGACAGAGATTGAGAGAATCATACTTATTTATATTTAAGTATCTCTTTAGTTGATTTCAGGTTGAACTGCTTAACATGCTATCCAGATTGCTTTTGTTACGGGTCCCAGAGAATGCCCTCACACTCAGCTCTCTGATTCATTCATTCAACAGATATTCACTGAGGTGCTTAATATGTGCCAAGCCTGTTCATAGCCCTGGGGATGAACCAGTGAACCAAACAGATCATACCCCTCGAACTCATGAAGATTTACAGTCGTGAGAGAGAGAGAATTAAATTAAAAAGTAATAGTTAGCAGTTGGTATAGAGAAAGATGTAGCAGATAAAAAGATAGGTGGTGCTCGGGGCTAGAGTGATTTAGGAAATCCTCATCAAGAAGGCTATACTGAATGACATGAAAGCAGTAAAGGAAAGAACCATGGAGAAGAATGCTCCAGAATGAAGGAACAGCTCATGCAAAAGCCTGGAGAGGAAGGGAAGAGGATGACGTGGAGGGAGAGAAGAAAGAGACGAGTGCAGAGGGGCTGAAGAGTGAAGGCGGATCGTGTAATGCTATACAGGGTACTGTAGAGGCTTTGGCTTTTCCTCTGCTAGATGGGGTGCTGCTGGAGAGCTTTGAGCAGAGGAGTAACATGATCTGTCCTGTGTTTTAACAGGATCACTTTGGCTACTGTATTAAGATTAGACTGAAGAGAGAGAGGGAGGAAATGAGGAGACCAGTTAAAAGGTCGTTGTGATCTGGCTGAGGTGATGGTGGTGGTTTGGTTCATAATGGTAGTAGCAGGAGGTAAGAAGTCTTTGGGTTCGCGATAGATTTAGAATGTAGAACCAATAGGACTTGCATGTGGAGTATGAGAGAGGAGTCAAGGACAAGGCCAAGCTTTTTAGCCTGAACACCCAGAAGGATAGAATTGCCGTTGAGCTGGCAAAGACTGGGTGTAACAGGTTGAGAGGGAAAATAAGGAATTCGTTTCTGGACATGACTTTGAGGAGGTGTCTGTTAGGTACCTACATGGAGTAGTCAGCCATTTGGATATAGACATCGGGAATTAAGGGGACAGGTCTAGACTGGGGATATGAGTTTGGGGGTCACCAGCACATAGTAAACATGAGACTGAATGAGGTCACTAAGGAGGTGAATGTGGTTCGAAAAGAAGGGGTCCGAGGACTGAACTCTGGGGCCCCCAGGGTTTAGAAATTGAGATGAGAAGCAAACAGTAAAGCAGACCGGTAAGGAGTGGCCGGTTGAGGGAGTGAGAAAAGCTGAGATGGTGTCACTGGAGCCCAGTGAAGGAAGTGTTCCAGGGAGCAGGGAGTGAGTCATCATGTCACATGCTGCAGATGGGACAAGTAAGATAAGAGGGACTGCACACCCACCATTGGATTTAGCAGTGAGGAAGGCACTGGTGATCTTGACAAAACAGGTATGTGGAGTGGTGGGAGCACAGTCCCGACTGGAATGGATTTGAGAAATGGGAGGAAAGACATAACAGTATAGACAACCGTTTTGAGAAATTTCCTGTCAAGGAGAAGAATTGGGCTGGAACTGGAAAAAGGAACTAGTGTCCCAAGGATTTTTTTTCTTTTCCTTGAGGAGGAAGAAACAAAGTATGTTTGAGAGTCAACTGGAGTGATCTGGTAAAAAGCAAGAAAATGATACAAGTGAGAGGGTGGACTGCTGGCAGTCTGTCCTTGACTAGACCAGAGGAGACATGGTCAGGTGTACAAATAGAGGGCTTGATTGTAGGAGCAGCAACCATTTATGACGGGAAGGAAATCAGGGTTCGTGGGTAAAATGATGGTAGATGAGTACATGTGATGGTGGGAGCTTATCAGAGTAATTTTTGATTGCTTCAAATTCCTCAGTAAAGTAGGAAGAAAAGGTCAAGTGAGAAAGGATGGGGAAAGACGGCTGGGAAGAGAAGTTGTGAAACAGTTGCCTATGACTGAGATCAGCAGACTTCTTCTGTAAGGATCAGTTACTTTAGTTTTTGCAGGCCATCAGGTTCCTGTTGCTGGTCCTCAGCTTTCCCATCTCACTGTGAAAGCAGCTGTAGGCAGTACACACACCAGTGAGTCTGTCATTGGCTGGCCGCTCTGAGACAGTGGGAGCGGGAGTGGCCCAGGACAGTGTCATGCCATGGCCAGGCAGTATTAAAGGCTCACTTGAGATTTGTGTCCAGGGATTTAAAGTGACTGGTTTGTCTTTGTTTTTCTCTAGCCATATTCAGAATAGGTGGAGTTGTGTCAAGGTTAATTTTGTTCAGTAACAACTGAAGTGAGAGTGGGACTAGTGAGGATGGAATTTAAGCTGGGTGAGGAGCGAAAGGAGGAACAGAGGCAAAGGAGGTAAGATCACTGGATAATAAAACCAGTGGCAGGGAAAGAACTCTGAATCAGCATAGTAGGAGTGAGCTGCAGATAGGAGGTGATGGTGAAGGGTGGGATGCTTGACACTGAGAGCGTAGAGGGACTGCAGTTATTGGTAGTGACGAGGACTAGGAGAGTGAGTGCCTGCAGGAGGTGGAGCAGGTAGGATGGAATATAAAGGCAGTTGAATAAGAGCAACTGAGAGGTTGGGATACTGGAAGGATCATGTGTATATACATATATGTGTGTGTGTATATGTATATGGATATTAAAATCACCAATAATTAAATAGGAGTGGTACCAGTGATATTAACTTTGTGGCAAGAATTTTAAAGAAATAAGGCAACATAGCCCAAGGATCAGAGATGACTGGGAACAGAAATGCTAGAGGAAGGTACAATCCAATGATGTGAACTTCTAAATGTAGCAGCGAACAACAAAGATAACACCAGACCCCAGATAACACCCTAGTACCCAGTGGTACTAGGGTCCTGGAATAAGGGAAAAAAAACCCAGCCACCACATGAGAAAGCAGTGTCATCAGGGGATAATAACCGTATTTCTGTAAAAGCAAGGTGGTCAGGGAATATTTGGAGAAATGGCTGAGATTACAGGAGACTTGCTGCTGATGGGTCTTAAGTTCCAGGAGGCACAGTAAGGGTTTTCAGCACTTGAAGAGACGGCAGTGGACATGAAACCTGGAGATTTTGTTGTTGCAGTTGCAGCTCCATGATAACTAGAAAGTGGGCGATGCGGCCTGACCTGCCCCTCCAGCAGCACGGATGCCCCACGTGATGCGCCCCCACTTCTCCTCTCAGAGCTGTCCTCTGCGCTCCTGTTTCTGTCTGCAGAGCTCCGGTCTATTCCAGCACATCTTTCTGCATTTTTAAGAGCAACATGTAACCTTCACGTGCTCCCACTTGGGAGTCACCAGTTGCTTTTAAGCACTTTTTTTTCTGTTCCCCTTGCCCTCATCCTACCCATCAACCTCTGGGATACCCTTCCTGTCTAGTTTGCCCACATTTCTTAGCCTCTTAGTTCTCTTAGATAGCGATGCTGTAATTCCCTTTTTAATCCTGTCTTACTGTGCTATGATACATTCCTAAACAGGGGTGTGAGAATGAAAATAACGAGGACCTTACATGCTGATATATATTAGACTCTTCTCAAAGCTTCTGGGTGCTCCAGGAAGTAAATTTTTACAAAGGGCTAGTTAAGCGAGGCTATAGTTTCTTGTTAACTTTGTTCAGCAGTTTTAATTGAATGGGGAGCCGCTGCCAGGCCGTGAACAAGGAGAGACTTGGCTCCTGTCGTTGGACTCCGGCTCCATCAAAAACAGCTGCAGTGTGAACTCACAGGAGGCGCTGGAGGCTCCTGGAAAACGCCCTCCCTCCTCCATCTCGCACACCACACCAGTTCTCACAGCACGTTCTGTGCTACTTAGTAGAAGGGGAAGGCTTAGCTTCCCACGGAGGGACCAACACTTCTCTTCATGAATGTAGACCTTGCACCAACTCAGACACTTGCAGAACACTCTTCCCATCACAGGAAGAAATGGTGGCACAATTAGAGAATACAAATGTGTATAAATACACCATCATTTCTAGGGTCTGGGAATGAGGACTTTCTCCAGTTTCTGTCACCATAGAACAGGTGGATGACCTAGGTGTCATCAGATGAGGACAGTGAAATGGTACAGGTGAGCACCCAGGAACAAACGAGAATTTCTTGATTTTATAGAAGAACATCAAATGCCTAAGGAAACTTTGCAGCGTGAGACACTTTCAGGAGGACAGAGGGCTTAAAGTGGTAACCACCACTACCAGGGGTGGAAGGGGGGTGGGAGGTGGGGCTAGGACCTTCAAGAACCATGCTGAAGTACTCAGGATTTATGCCACAAAGTAGTAGTTTCTGGCTGTTTCCTGGAAACTTTTAGCCCTGACCACAAACCTCAGTGTGTTCTCATCTGAACATGAGTCTTCCCAATTATCTAGTTGCTACATTACGCACAGAGCCTGTTTGCAAAAAGCTTTGATAAAATTTCCTTTCCTCTTAACAGTCAAGAAAGCTGCCGTGAATTTACTGGGAGATGAGAAGAAGAGCACCTAAGCCGCCGGAATGAGACCTTTCTGCCGCTGTACCTGCCTGTTAGAGCTCGGTGTTGTTTTAGGGACTGTGGTATAATCATTTTAATAACGTTGCCTTGGAAACATTTTTGATATATTTAAAAATGGAATGTGTTGTGTTTTTTGCTTACTTTTACTGTCTATATACATAGGGAACATTTTAATTTAAATTTAATGCAATGGGCAGTATCCAAATTTTTGAAAAATATATTTTGCTTCTTGGTAGGAAAAGACATATTTACCATCCTGCCAGATATACAAACTTAAAATAAAATGATATATCCCACGGGCTTTGTACTTTAATGGGCTCTCTCTGCATGCATTTTCTGTGTACTTATTTTTTAGGGTACTCTTTAAAGTTCTACTCCATGTCAGGTACAATTTTGTATTAAATGTTTTTTATGTATTTGTGCACACATACGTGTAGGGAAATGTACTGGCTGTAACATGCAAAACATTCACAGAGAGCACCTCCCAAAAGCTGGAGGTTCCATTGTGCTGGTGTAGTCTGCTAAAAAATACTTAAGAAGTTTATTACAAACAAGTACTGATTAGAATGAACAGTTAAGTGATAAATGAGTTTGAATGGAGGTTGTCCTGGCTGTTTTCCTAACCTTGTAGCAGCTGAATACTAGAACAGCTTTGTAAGGCAGTCACTTTGCTGACAACTGGGGAAACCTACACACATCAGTAATCACAGCTCCTAGTTCCCTGTAGAACTAACTAGTAATACTGACTTGTGGCCTTTTAATAGTCTGCCTGTAAGCTTTACGTTTGTCTGTTTTTAAGATACTAAAATGGAAATCATCCCTGGTTTTCACCTCCAAACATGTTAGTTTAGTCTTGTTTCTTTTCGTCCTTTTTAAAACCAGTTTAAGGACCCTCCTGAGATTTGCCTACTCCTGATTACATGTATGTTCTTGTTTATATCCTTAGCCAGCAGTGCATGCTAATGATGACACCAGGCTCTGAGAGCAGTTCTGGGAGACTGAGAGAAAGCACGTATAACCTGTAATCTGGTTGGCAGTGGTGAGGTAAAACTGCCTTCTCCTTCTTTCTCTGGCCTTTAAGGTCAAACACAGGAGGCCTCCCTAGTTCGCAAGTCAGAATCACTTGTAGTTGTTTAAATACCTTCATCTTTATGCTTTATTTTGATAAATTGCATATAACTACATAATTTGAGTATGTAGTTATTGCATGTAACTACATAATTTAACTTTGAAATGTTAAAAATCAATGTCTCCAGTTTGATCAGCCAAGTGGTTTGGAATAGAAAAACTGATCTTTATATCAACTGTAGTACTAGGCTACTTCTGAATTAGGCTAAACTGACTAAAGAGTTCAACAGAATTACCAAGGTTAGCCCTGACCGGTGTGGCTTAGTTGGTTGGGCATCATCCTGCCAAGTGAAAGGCGGCCAGATCGATCCCCTGTCAGGGCATGCCACATGCCTGGGTTGCAGGTTCAGTCCCCAGTCAGGGTGCATACGAGAGGCATTTTAAGGCAAATAAATGATTAGTTAGTTCTGCTTTCAATAACAGGTAAGATCATAATGATGTCTCATGATGTAAAAAACATCAAAAATAAGGGATGATATCACCCAAATATTATACTACGGATCAGGGCATTTACCTTTTTCTAGGGACAGTAGTGGTGATCATAAGGCATCTTATTAAACTTAACTTTAAAAACCTTTAGAAAGCAAGCAATTATTTGGATAAAGTCAATCCTTAGTTTAAAAAATACCTGTAGGAGTATTTAAGTCCCTTTCCCCATATAGTACACTTTTCTTGGCGGCAAAAGAATGAAAATGAGCAATCTCTGGCATACAAAATATATAATCAGATTGTTAGAATACAGACTATATTACCAGGCAAAGTACACAGGTTACTATTGCTCATAACTACTTACAGGCTAGTATCAGTTTAAAAACTATAGTGAGAAAATATATTCTGAATGCAAATTTTTTGTCTTGATAGTTTTCTCCTACAGTGCATTCTGGGAGAAATTTGTTATGTTTTTGGCAGTCAAAGCATACATGTTAAAGAAAGAAGTTATGAGTTGAACAATTCTGTCTCAACTTCAATTTCCCAAGTAATATTTTGCCACGCTGGCTTTTTTGGAAACTGACTGAGCCACTCACTAGCTAGAAGACAAGCATTTATTTGTGCAGGAATGGCATTTGGGGGATATGTAAAGTTATAGAATCCCCACAGCAGTTCTTCTACTTGAAAGGTTTCAGATCAATAATTACTGCTCCTCGGGAGTCTTCTGCCCACAGCCTGCAGAAAACGAGCATAGCCTTTAAATAAGTTACTGCCTACCCTCAAGATGTGATATAATGAATGGAAATGGATGTAAATAAAATTTCATGATCTCAATGAACTGTTACATTTCATTTTGTGGGGCTTTTGTAGACTAATTCTGAATACAGATAAATGAACCTTAAATACTGCTGTTTATTGATCCCATTTCTCACTTAAAGGAAATCTAAACCACTTTCTACTCACATACTGCATTCCACACAAGTCTCATGACATGTTGCTGTAGTATATATTTTCGTGCAGTAAATGCTTCTATGTGCCTCTATTCTGTACTTTGAGACCAAGAACTTGAGGATTTTATTAAAAATACCTGCTGCTGGAGGGTATGTTAGCTTTGTCTCCTATATCTGTCTTTACATGTCTATGTCTACAATCTTTATGTGTTTAGAATAACACACAATTCTGCTCTAGCTGGTGTGGCTCAGTGGATTGGGCGCCACCCTGTGAACCAAAGGGTCGCCAGTTCGACTCCCAGTCAGGGCATATGGCTGGGTTGTGGCCAGGTCCCCAGTGCATGGGGGGAGGAGGTGGCGCACAAGAGGCAACCACACATTGATGTTTCTCTCCCTTTCTCACTCCCTTCCCCTCTGAAAATAAATAAAATCTTTAAAAAAATAATAACACAGTTCAGATCCTTAGCTATCAAGTATTTTAGTTCTATATAATACAACAGGAAAGTAAATATATTTGAGACTGACCTTAATTAAAAGTTACCACAATGTTCTTATAACATATCTTTGTAACGCACACCTCAGACATTAAGAATAAGGAGGTTCTTTGGGTAGGCAGGGGCTCTCAAACTTTAGTGTGCATCAGTTTCTTAGGGGGGATGGGTGCAGGTTGTGAAAATAGAGATTGCTGGTCCCAACCCCAAAGTTTCTCACTCAGTAGGTCTTGAGCAGGGCTGAAAAATATAAATTTCCAGCAAGTTCCCAGGTGATGTTGATGGTCTAGGAATTGCATTTTAAGATAAAACCACTGCTAGGTAAATGCTGTCTTTACACTTAGTATACAGAGGTTTTCATTACAATCATTCAAGGTGCTCTCTAAAAATCCTGGTACTGGACACCACTACCAGAAGTTCTGACAATCCACTGTGGTACCCAGGTGCTAGAAAAAGCCTTCAGGTGATTCTAATATGTAGCTAGGATTTCAAACCACTAAGTAGAGACTTCTAATGAGGCCAACAATCCCAAGGTCTGGAGAATCTGTCTTAGCTAGATATTTGGTTGGCCAAAAAGACCGATTATTTTTCTGTAAAAGACACAATTTTCATTTCCACCATATTGCTTTGGTTATTTTGAGTATGTCAGCTATCTCCTGCTATTGACTTCTAGTGGGTAGAGGCCAGGGATGCTGCTAGACATCTTTCAATGCATAAGACAGCCCCACAGCAAAGAGTTATTTGGCCAACATGCCAGCAGTACCAAGAAACTTTGACATGTTTGATCAGTCACAGCACCTTCTCCATATACTGCACAAATCCTTTGAGTTTCAGTTGCATTTTTACCTTTATTGACAGAATAAAGCATAATATGCTGAAAATGTTGCATATTTTCTCCCACCTTTAATATTAAAATGGTTGCACAAAAATTCACCAATCTTAGTAAGTTTTTTAATGCACACTGATATGACAGCTGTCACAATATGAGCTAACAAAATTGTTTCTAATGAAGTTAAAGACAACTAAGCACTACTAGAGCCATCGTACAGAAAAAGCTAAATAAACCTTTTGGCTAACCCAATAGTTCATCTGATGTTAGTTACCTATTGCTGCTATAATATATTAGCGCGAATAAACTGGCTTGAAACAACACAGTTCATTAGCTTACAGATCTGGATGTCAGACTCCCAAAACGGGTTGGCAGGGCTGCATTCGTTCTGGGCACTAGAGAATCCATGTCCTTGCTTCTATCAGCTTGAAGACCACCTGCATTCCTCCACCTTCATCCCTCTAGGACTCGCTTCCGTTTTGTAATGACACGTGATTACATTGGGCTCACCTGGGTAACCCACAACAGGAATGCACCCCACTTTATTGCACTTCACGGGTGCTTTTTACAAACTGAACACAAGACCCTCCACCCACAAAAAGATTACAACTCGCTTTGTTGCAATACTCGCTTTATTATGGTGGTCTGGAACTCAACCCACAATATTTCTCCGATACGCTTGTAGCAGCTCAAGATCCTTAATCACATCTGCAAAGCCTCTTTTGCCATGTGAGATAACATAACCACAAGCTCTGGGGTCTGCCTACATTATGTAGTCTCTCTTTGGATATAGAAATTTAATTATAAAGTCACACCCACTATCACAATAACTGTAAAGAGCTATCTTGATGTTGGAAGGGAACTCAAATAAGTAGAGTTGGTGAAAAACTACCCTATCCCTATTCCAGTAAAAGGCTGGAGGTTTACCCTCTGCACAGAGTAAGAGGATCTTTGGAATGGGGGAGCACAGACAGATTGAGGGGGAAGTTGTAGTAAAGACAAGACTGAGTGACTCAAAGTTGAGACCCACTTCTCCTACCCACCTTCTCCCATTAGGCTTTCAGACCCTTAATCTCTCAGGAGCTCGTTATAATCTGGTTATACTCCTGGGAAAGTAGATCATCTTAAGAGGACACCCCTGACCTTGGAAGTTTTCCAGAAAACATCTCAGCAGGTATCCCTTTAGTGAAACTCAGTATGCAAGCCCTGTGTGCCCAGAACTTCCAATTAGCTTTGCGATCTTTGGCTCTTTAAAAAAAAAATCTAAGGAAACCCACTTAACACGACAGGGATCAAAATAAAAAAGGAAGGCCCTGGCTGGTTGCTTGGTTGGAGCATCGTGCTGCACACCAAAAGGCTGCAGGTTTGACCCCTGGTTGGGGCGCATTTGGCAGGCAACCAACTGATGTTTCTCTCTCCTCCCTCCTCTAAAATCAATGAACATACCCTCAGGTAAGGATTAAAACAAACAAAAAAAGAAACTTAGAAAATAATATAAATCATACCCTCTGAGAAATAATTTATATCCATGAAATAACAGAATGCTAGAAAAAGGAAACATTCAGATGGCAAGAAAGCTTAGACAAAATGAAAATACAAGAAAAATAAAAATTTCGATAAATGGGTTGGTTGTAAGATAGAGCTGAGGAATTCTAGGAAATAGAACATAAATGCAAAGGAAAAAATAAAAAAGATAAGAAAATCTGAGTACTAGTTCATTACGTCCAATATTCAAATCAGGAGTCCAACAAAGATCACGAAAATTTCCCAGAACTTAAGAACACACGTTTCCAGACTGAAAGAGCCCATTAAGTACCCAGCATAATAGAAAACAAACAAACAAACAATAAAAAAAAACATATGAAGCACACTATTGTGGTATTTCAGAACACTGAGATGTTGCAGATTTCAATAGATTAGTGTGGGTCACAAAAGACCATAAACTAGAATGGGTTGGATTTCCCTTCAACTGTAACAGAAGTCAGAAGCCCATGAAGTAAAAGTAATGCCCTTGAACTTCTGACATGATTCCCAATGCTAATTCTATACCCAGACGAACAGTGGGAGGGTAGAGTGATGACACTCAGACATGCAAGGTCTAAGAACATTTATATCCCCCCTTGCATTTTTCCCAGAAGAGCCTGAAGATGAGTTACACAGAACCACCCCCCAAAAAGGGATACACAGGATACACTAATACAAGATATCCGAAACAGCAGAGCAGTAGACTCACACTCCAGGTGGCAGTGAAGAGAACCCAGAGAGAAGCTGTGCACTAGGCCTAACAGGTGACCAGCAGGTGAAAGCCAGGTGAAAGGCTCCGAAGGAGATTTCTTTACAAAGATGAAACTAATAAACTGCCTGATGTGAGCAAACTTTTCAAAAGGACATTTTGACAACTGGTAATTTGTGGCTGAGTTATTAATACTTAGAATATTAAATAAAAGGAAAATAATAGCTCCAAGGAAACCATGAGTGCAGGGAATAAAAATATCCACAGCATACTTAAGTATTTCTTAACCTTTAATGTGTGCTAAGTATATAAATATGAATTTATAGTAGTTTAGTGTATGTGTGTGTGGGGGGACAGTGATAAACACTAAGCCCCTGCTTTCCATATGTTTCTGTATTTCTATACAGTAAACTAATCTGAAAAGTAAAAGTCACTTGCCAAAAAAACAACCACCCACAAATGTGCATAACAACTACTTGGGGATTTGTTAAATGTGTTTGAATTCTGGGCTGGGATCAGAGATTCTGTATGTTTCACAAGATCCTAGGGGTGGCCAGTGTTGCTGGACTCCTGATCACATTTTTGAGTAAGAAAGGCACTACATGGCTCAGCTGCAAATGGAATGTGACAATAATGTAAACTGTGAATAGTGATCAAAATTGTTAAATATATTGATAAATGGTAGGAGGGAAGATGGAGACCAGGCATGGATGGGGTGGGGGTAAAGGAAGGAGAACTCAATCCTTCTAAGATGGAATGTAATGCCTAAAATTTAAACTATTAAAAGCAGCTGCCTCAGCACAGGGAAATAAAGCCTCAAAACCTCTGGTTGTAAAAACCTGTGGGAATTGTGGTGGTGCGAGAAACTTCCACCTCCCAGGACAGGTCACTGGAGAGACCCATAGGGTCCTAGAACGCACACAAATCCACCCACCCACCCATTTACCCAGGAATCAGCACCAGAAGGACCCAATTTGCTGGTGAGTAGCAGAGGAAGTGACTAAAAGTCAGCTGAGAGCTCAGCAAGCACCACTGTTCTCTCTTACACCCGTCCCCCATATACAGTGCCACAACACAGCCAAGTAGGTTGCCCTGCCCTGGTGAATACCTAAGACCCCTTACAACATAACATAGCAGGTGCACCCAGACAGAAAATATGGCCAAAATGAAAGAACAGGTCAAAGCTCCAAAAACAGAACTAAGCAGTGAAGAGATAGCCAGCCTATCAGATGCAGAGCTCAAAACATTGGTGATCAGGATGCTCACAGAAATAGTTGAGTATGGTCACAAATTAGAGGAAAAAATGAAGGCTATGCAAAGTGAAATAAAGCAAAATATACGGAGAACCAACAGTGAAGGGAAGAAAACCAGGACTCAAAACAATAATTTGTAGCAGAAGGAAGAAATAAACATTCAACCAGAACAGAAGAAATAAGAATTCAAAAAAAAATGAGCAGAGGACTTCCGCCAAGATGGAGGCATAGGTGGATATGCCGTGCCTTCTCACACAACCAAGTTTAGAGACAACTAAATATTAGCAACAGAAAAAACAGCCAGAACACAGAAAATTGAACTTTTTGGAACAACAAATTCTTCAGTCTGACCGGTAAGGGGCAAAACCAGCAGCTGGTGAAGCGGGGTTGCACAGGAAAACTCGGTCGGACGGACTCAGGCGCGCGGAATCCAGGCGCAGGGTTGGACCTAGTGAGCAACCGAGCGAGCGACCAAGTGAGCGACCTAGGGGAAACAGCAAGGGAGTAGAGCTGCGGGTTGACTGTGGTCGCACATTTGTGCGCAGATAGACAAGCGAGGGAGTGGGTGATTGGACTGGGACCCAGGGGGTCCCCGGCGAGCAGCAGGGAGGGCGCCGCCATTTCCCTGCTCTGACCCCACCTCCACATACAGCGTCATAACCCAGCGACTCTGAGTGGCCGGCCCTGGTGAACCACTTAAGGCTCTGCTCCTACCCAGTGGTGCAAAACAGCAGAGGGTGCCGCCATTTCCCTGCTCTGACCACGCCCCCACATACAGCCTCACAACCCAGCAACCTGGGAGTACAAGGCGCCGCTCCTCACACTTAAAGGGAGCGAACAGACCAAAAATGGCTCAAGAAGAGCTCAAAGCCCCGGAACCTATAAATCTAAGCGATGAAGAAATAGCAAAACTCTCAGACGCACAGTTTAAAACACTGGTGATCAGGATCCTCACAGAACTGGTTGATTATAGCCACAAATTAGACAAATATATGAAGGCGAAACTAATTGAAATGAATGGAATTGCACAGGAAACCAATAGCAATGAAAAGGAAACTGAGACTCAAATCAATGGAGTGGACCAGAAGAAAGCAAATAATGGCCAAACAGAAAAGAGTCAAGAAGCAAGAATTCAAAGAAATGAGGAGAGTCTTAGGAACCTCCAGGACATCTTTAAACGCTCCAACATCCGAATTATAGAGGTACCAGAAGGGGGAAAGGCACAGCCACCAGTGGAAAACTTATTTGAACAAATAATAAAGGAGAATTTCCCCAATCTGACAAAGGAAATAGACAGCCAGGAAATCCAGAAAGCTCAGAGAGTCCCAAAGAAGTTGGACCCAAGAAGGAACACACCAAGGCACATTATAATTACATTAGCCAAGATTAAAATGAAGGAGAGAATCCTAGAAGCAGCAAGAGCTAAGGGGACAGTCACCTACAAAGGAGTCCCCATCAGACTGTCAGCTGACTTCTCAAAAGAGACCTTACAGGCAAGAAGGGGCTGAAAAGAGGTATTCCAAGTCATGAAATCCAAAGACCTACAACCAAGACTGCTCTATCCAGCAAAACTTTCATTTAGAATGGAAGGACAGATAAAGTGCTTCTCAGATAAGATCAAATTCAAGGAGTTCATCATCACCAAGCCCTTATTATATGAAATGTTAAAGGGACTTATCTAAGAAAAAGAAGCTAAAGAAACATGAACAGTGAAAGGACAACAAACTCACAGTTATTAAGAACCACACCTAAAACAAAAGCAAACTAAAAGGACAGCTAGATCAGGAGTGGAAACATAGAAATGAAGATCTCAAGGAGGGTTAGCAACAGAAGAGTGGGAGGAGGAGAAGTGGGGAGAAGGTACAGAAAATAAGTAGCATAGACAGTAGATAGAAAATAGATGGGGGGGCAAGAATAGCATGGGAAATATAGAATCTAAAGAACTTGAGACACATGGTCATAAACTAAAGGGGGGGTAATGGTGGGGACGGGGGGTAGGGTGGAGGGGAATGAAGGGGGGAATAGAACAACTGTAACAGCAAAATCAATAAAAAAATTAAAATTAAAATAAAAAAAAATGAGCAGAGGATTAAGAACCTCTGGGGCAACTTTAAATGTTTCAACACCCAAATTATAGTGGTGCCAGAAGCAGAAGAGGAAGAGGAAGAAATTGAAAACTTATTTGAAAACATAATGGAGAACTTTCCCAATCTGGCAAAGGAAATAGACTTCCAGGAAGTCCAGGAAGCTCAGAGAGTCCCAAAGAAGTTGGACCCAAAGAAGCACACACCAAGGCACATCATAATTACATTACCCAAGATTAAAGAGGAGTGAATCCTAAAAGTAGCAAGAAAAAAGGAGACAGTTACCTACAGAGGAGTTCTAGTGAGACTATCAACTGATTTCTCAAAAGAAACCTTGCAGGCAAGAAGTATTTGAAGTTATAAAGGCAAGGACCTTCATCCAAGATTACTCTATCCAACAAAGCTATCATTTAGAATGAAAGAGCAGATAAAGTGCTTCCCAGATAAGGTCAAGTTAAAGGAGTTCATCATCACCAAGCCCTTATTATATGAAATGTTAAAGGGACTTAGATCTAAGAAAAAGATGATAAAAAATATGAGCAGTAAAATGACAATAAACTCACGACTATCAACAACTGAACCTAAAAACAAAGACAAAAACAAACTAAGCAAGCAACTAGAACAGGAACAGAATCACAGAAATGGAGATCACATGGAGGGTTATCAGCAAGGAGTGGGAGAACGGGGAAAAGGTACAGGGAATAAGCATAATTGGTTGGTAGAAAATAGACAGGGAGAGGTTAACAGTAGTATAGGAAATGATTACGTACAACCCATGGACATGAACTAAGGGTGGGGGAATGCTGGTGGGAGGGGGGTACACAGTGAGGGGAATAAAAGGGAGAAAAAAACAGGACAACTTTAATCGCATAATCAATAAAATATATTAAAAAATTAAACTAGCTGGCCCTTTAATTATGTACAGGTATATTATTAATAACAATAAAGTCTTTTAAAAAGTGGGCAAAGGATGTGAACATAATTCATTGAAGTAAACACAAATGGTAGGTCAACATATGAATAAATGCTCAATCTTGCTCCCTAGAGATGACTCCACTTCTCAGTTGATTGACAAAGAAAAGCTCAGTTATGCACTGATCACAACATGAAGAAACAGCAACACAGTGTTAGAGCAGTAGTTCTGCTCTAACCTTTATGGCAATTCTTACTGCCCCTGAACTAAAACAATTTTAGACTCCGGTCACCTTTCTGTGACAAATCTTTTAAGCTGGCTGCTCCAATATCCATTCTCAACTATCTTCTTCTTGGCTATGTCCACTATCAGGACTGGGAAAGCTATGCATCCAGTTTCCCAGCTTGCCTTGCAGCTCAAGATGGACATGTACCACAGTGCTCAACAATAAGACCACACCTAGGCTATGTGGTCTAGTCTATTGCTCCTAGGCTACAAACCTGTACAATAGGTTACTGTACTGAATACTGTAGGCGATTATAACACAATGATTAAGGATTTGTGTATCTAAGCATATCTAAACATAGAAAAGGCATAGTAAAAATATGGCACAAAAGATTAAGAAGTGGTACACCTGTCCAGGGCACTCATCATGAATGGCGCTCGGAAGACTGAAAGCTGCCCCAGTGAGTCAGTAGTGGGGAGTGAGGGTGAAGACCTCAGACAGGCCCACACTGCTGCGAACTTCATACACACTGCACAGGTAGGCTACACTAAATGCACACTACAACACAAGATCCAATCAAGAACAACCGAAAATAATGTGATCAACACACACACAGTAAGCACAAGCTATATGAGGCTGCTGCTGGTATAACACAGCATACGACTGCATGGCAGACTTTTTTTGTAAATAGAAAGAATACATTTTAAAATAGCAATAGAAAGTTTATACTGTGCATACATAAACCAGTAAGTCATCTGTTATCATTGCCAAGTATGTTCTGTATGTAGATAATTTTATGTGCAATACTTTTATATAACTGGCAGCCCAAGTTTGTTTACACCAGCATCACCATAAATGCAAGTGTAGTGTTGTTGTGCTCTAAGCTTACAACAGCTATGATGTCACTGAGTGACAGGGATTTTTGAGCTCCATTATAATCTTATGGGGTCACCATTGTGCATGTGGCCCGTCACTAACTGAAATGCTGTGTGGCGCATGACTGCAACAGTCCTTCCAAAAGCATGTGAAGTCAGAGAAGGCATTTTCCCAAAAGATTCTCGGTGGACAAAATCATGGCTGGACAGGGATTCTCATAAATTTTACAAAAAAATCCCTAGCACTTTCAAAAACAGTTCTTTGCAATAAAGTTAGAATCACCTATACACTTTAATTTATTGAAAAGGAGTATCTCAAGGTGCTAACACGCAGGTGGCAGACACAAGGCTCGCCTTGTGATATTCAGCCCAGCACCTTGTTTCTACCTGGCAGCAGCGCTGAGCTCCTTGTCCCTACTTAAAGAGTAGTTACATTTATGCAGTCCTAAAATGACATTTGGCCCTCTGACAGCAACCATGGGGCAGATGTGGCCCCCAGTGAAAATGAGTTTGACACCCCTAAAAGCACAGGTTAATTTTAGAACTCCAATTGTTCTTAAGCCTACAAAATAAGCAAACCTAAAGCTTCGACTCAAGCACTTTACATACGTCAAAAGAAAAACCAGTCCTTGAACAGTTAAATGACAATAATAGTTAAATGACAATAAGTAATTATGAGTATGATCTATAGACTGGCTATTCATAGATCTCCAAGAGGATTTAACTACTTTCTCCTAGTTTTAGGCTCATACTAAACCCACTACCCATATTATTCTCTTTAATTATCTCTTCCACTGCCATTGATTAGTTTGTAAGCAAAAGCTACAAAAGTCTGTTTCAAATTTTATTTCATTAACTTAAAAGGGGGACCAAAGTGTGTTTCAAATCTTATTAAACTCATTTATCTGAACATGTTTTCACGTAGACGACAGATACAGGGTTTCAAGTAACTTAGGGTAGAGTCCATTATCCATTAAAAATGAGCTTTTCTCTTCCACAAAAACTGCATTAAAAGGCAAAAAAATTTTTTTCTTTTATACTGCATAAGAACTAGATGCAAACTTCTGATGTAAATTTATTTCATTGTCAACTCTGATGCTGGAGTTGGGAGGCACAAATGCTCAGTCAGTTAAATGATACAAACCAAAAGTTCCTGTGTCTCTCAGATCCAAATGAGAAACCTCCATTCATATCTCTTGCAGTAGTATCACATACTTGCTTCTCATACCAAGTCACTTCTTCTTCTTTCCTTTCCCTTTTTTACTTCCCTCTCCTTGCTGAAGACTTTGGTCACCGCCTCCTGTTTTTTGTGTCCTTGTTTTTAGTTTAGGAATCATTTCTGCTGCATACAACATTACTGACTTACCTAGGAACCAGAGGTTGGGGTTAGCGTATAATCTGGGAGGTAAGGCACAGAGGGTCATTAATTCAAGTACCATAAATTTCAATAAATTATCACACTGTATCAAGAAAATGAGAAAAATTTAGTAAGAAAAACACAGCCCTGGCTGGGTAGTTCAGTTAGTTAGAGTGTTGCCCCAATGTACCAGGGTTGCAGGTTCCATCCCCAATCAGGACGCAAATAGAAAGGAGCCAATGAATGCATAAGTAAGTGGAACAACAAACTGATGTTTCTCTCTCTCTCAAATCAATAAATTAAAAATAAATAAAGAAATGACTAAGAAGACAACAACTCATTCAAATGGGGGTCTTTGGTGGAGAAAAGTACTGAGAACAATGCTGAAATATCTAAATGGTATTAGATCATTTAGATGATCTAGTCAAAATTAGATCAAACACAATAAAAATTTAAAGTACTAAGTGTGAAACAAAATTTTGGCCCTAGTCTAGTAACTGACTTGAAGATCAAAGGAGAACATACATAAATGCAGCAAAATGGAAACAACCAGCATATCACTCTAACTTTTAAGCTATAGAAACATAGAGCCTCTGTCTTGGAACAAAAACCCAGTGCCATTAAGCTATAAAAGATGTTCCTGACCTGCTCAGGCGATCTATGAATACACACACCCTGCTGTGCACACCACCTGCCCACCTTCTCCAGCTCTAACAGCTGCCTCCCTCACCCGACACCCCACGTCTTCGGCTTTTTAAGAAAGCTGTGTATCTATTTTCTTGCTGGAAGCAGGAAGCAACATTTTTTCAACTAATTTTTTTTAAAATTTGTATTTATTTATCTTTAGAGGGAAGGGGAGGGGAAGGGAAGGAGAGAGGGAGAGAAACATCAATGTATGGTTGCCTCTCGTGTGTCCCCTGCTGGGAATGGGTCTGAAACCCAGACATGTGCCCTGACAGGGAATCGAACCGCGATACTCTGGTTCGCAGGCCCGCACTCAATCCACTGAGCTATACCAGCAAGGACTCAACTAAAATTTTTAAATCAAAAGTTTGTGGGTGGCTTTTTTGTGTGTGCCTTTTGACTTTTAAGATATAGTATAGGAAGATGTCAAATAGGAAAAAATAAATCACTGGGATGTACTCCTCTGTCACTCCTGAGTCAGAATCTAAAATTTCTAGAAATACCTCAACCCTGACAGGTTTTGCGATACAGAAACCAATCTATTTCAATCCAGATGAAGCAAGTCGTCAGTCAGTCTGGGGTTATTGTGTCACACACACACATAAAACCTCCATTTCAAAAAAAAATTAAAATAATATGTTTTAGAAATAAAATTCAAAGAAGAATGACATATATGCAGAATTAATATTTTGGAAAATCAATGTCTAGTTTTTAGTTATTGTTGTTTTTTTAAAAAATAAAACACTAGGGATAATGCTACAGTTTTCTCTCACTACAACACCCTGCCCTCACTCCTCATTACCTGCTCTACTTGCCATTAGGTTAACTATAATCGTAAGACTAGGTATTTCCTTATTTTGTATTTAAATTTACCAGTGGTAGCATGCTATGCACGTCTGTTGCTTTTTTCCACTAAGTATAGTTTTATTAATGATAGAAACTATAAACAGACCTCAGGATCTGCAGGATCTGAAATGACAATTAACAACTGACAATTTAATAATTTTATGCCCTTTTTAAAATAATTGATTTGAGAGACAGAGACAAAGAAACACTGATTTGTTGTTCCACCTATTTATGCATTCATTGGTTGATTCTCGTACATGCCCTGACTGGGGATCAAACCCACAATCCTGGCATATTGGGACAATGCTCTAACCAACTGAGCTACCAGCCAAGGCTAATTTTACACTCTTAACCTGAGAGCAATGATGGACTTCCAGAGGTTTATAAAACATTCACAAAAGAGTATGTTTTGAGAAACCATTACTAGCTTTCATCACATTATGAAATGGGTCCTTAACTTTAAAGAAGTTAGAACCACTGTTTACTTCTCCATCAGTGGTAGTTTTTCTCTAAATTAATCTGTGGAACACATATGACTTTTACCTTTCAGAAGATCAGAACCTTTTTTGCAGTGTTGAGGACTAACCTATCCCCAAACTTTATTCATTGATTTGAAAAAAGCTTACGTGATGGGAACTGTACGAGACAGAGGCTGCCATCTTCCTGTTTAAGTTGCACCCGGACTCTGCCCCTATATTGAGCATCACGATTCCATTCTCTGGAGTACATTTTATTTTTCTAACATAAAAAAACAAAACAAAACAGACTCTGTTTTAAAAAGTTATACCAATGAGATGAGCATGGAAAATAGTGAAAGAAAAAACCACACCATACCTCAAGAAAGACATTAAGTCCAATTGCTGAGCACACATCTTGAATCTCTGTAGCTGTAGGGTTTTCAACAGCCTGAACAGTAAAAACAAAAAAAACACTAACAGCTTAGCTTTAAGTGGATACTGCAATATTGTTGTGCAAATCATTTTAATACTATGATCAAAATATATACCAAATCCTAGGTTTCCCTTTCTACTAGGTGTAGTTGTTTCCATTGTAATTATAAAAATTAAAAAAATATTCCCAGGAAGAACACTGATTATATTTCTATCTCCATCTGCCTTCCAACAGCACATAAACTTCACAAGGCCAAGGACTATTTTGCTCATGAGTATATTCCCTAGCACCATGCATGATACTTGGAACATAGGTGCTCGGTGAATATTTGTGAAACAACTAATACAGACACAACCACTTTGGAAAATTGTTTGGCATTATCTGCTAAAGCCAAATGTATGCATTCTTTATGGTCCTGCAACTCCACTTCTAAGTATATATTCAAGAAAAGTGCAAAAATATGCTCACTAAAGACAAACTCAAGAATGTCCACAGCAGCCCTGTTTACAAAAGCCCCACACTAGAAACCACCCAATTACCCATCAACAGTAGCATGGACCATGGTATATTATGCAATTCAATACTGTATAGCAGTGGTCTTCATCAAGGCAATTTTGCCCCCCTAACCAACATTTGGCAATGCTTGGACACGTTTCTGATCGTCACAACTAGGGTGGCATAAGGCACTGGCATCTAGTGGGTAAAGGCCCAGGATGCTGCTAAACAATCTAAATGCACAGAGTATCCTCCACAACAATGAATTACCTGGCTCAAAATGCAACTGTGCTGCTGTTGAGAAACACCATTACAGAGCAATGAGAATTAAAGTTCACTCAAAAATGTGGACAAATCTCCTAAGATTAAAATTTGGTGAAAAAAAGACAGACACAAAAATACACAGTATATAATGCTATTTACATAAAACTCAAAAACAAGCAAAAGTAATCTATGGTGATGGCACAGTGGTTGTCCTTTGTGTGCAAATATGTGGAGAGGACAGTGATCGGGAGGGACTTAAAGGAATCTTCCTGGGTGCTGGTAATGCTTTCATCTTTAAAATTAGGGTGCTGGTTACCCATGTATACTCATTTTGTGAAGATTAACATAGACACTTAAGATTTATGTATGTTTCTGTATGTATACTATGTATCAATAAAGTTAAAAACAACTTAATCATTCTCCACATTATCTGACAGCTTGTTCCCAGAAACCTCTGTTACAGTGGCTTGGGTCAGGCATTATTGTAAACCAGTGCTTTGCATTTTCTCTTTCACCGTGAGGCAGCAAAATACTTTCCTGTAGACATTTAAGAAGAAAGTAGGAGATATGAAATGATACAAAATAACAAATGCAATACTTCAGACCAAGTTACCTTAAATCTGTTGTTAGATTGAAAAATGTGATTCTTATAAATTACGACACCAATTTTGAAAATAAAAAGCTTCAACAAAGACCTTGCACTTGGTATTAGGTATTTGACATAAAATTATAAAACTCAGCAACTCTAACTTTCTGCAAGTTTTCTTTCAAAACTCCAACGCACTCTGGGCACTGCTTTGTACAGTGGCATTGTTTCGGTTTCCTTTATTAAGAGGAAGATTGTCATAACCTAGGTTTATATGAAAACCGTGCAAATCCTACAACCCTCCCCTCTCCTCATTCAAACACAGGTTCATGAAGAATCACTTAAAAAAATTCCTTCCTCTAAGAATTTGGGCCTTTCTGGTTTCGCCGTTATTTAAGGAAAGCACCCAATTCTCAGCGACCGTTCTCTTCAACCAGGAGCCTCGCCCCCGCCCCGCCACCCCAATGCAGTAAAGTAAAAGAAGCCTTTGTGGCCCTAACAGTAAAACCTCCCCTTAATAAGGGCCAAGGTGTCAGTTTGCTTACCTTACTTATGGGGATTCGCCGGCCCTCCGCGATGGTCTTCTTGTTATTTAAATAAGCTGGATATATACAAATAAACCTGTCACAGAAAAGGCACAGCTGGTATCACTAGAGCAGTATTTCCAAAACTTCACTCATTCATTCATCGTTATCTCGACTGCCGGTTCACCTATGCTATTATTCGCAATTTTTTTCTTTATGTCTCCCTTTTACTTACTTAAAAAGAAAACCCTTTGAAAAATAACTAAATAAAACTATTGAGAAAAAAAGAAAACCTTAACTCACTCCTTTAGATAGAAAAAACATCACTTGCGAGAGAAAAATTTTTAAAAAAATAATGTTCTAGCTCTTCAGTTAGATATAGCTAACTACCTGTCAAAAATTCCTAAGATCGACCCCGCTCTCGTACACAGAAATACGGAATAGGAGGTATTAAAAACTTTAAAGAACCCAAGCAAGCCTTCGTGAAACGTCACAATAGTTAAAAAACAAAATAAAACCGAGTTCTCACTCTGTGATTCTGTTACTTAATGTCATGCCCACATAGCACCCAAAGTCCTTTGCATCACATACAGGAAAACCAGATAAACCCTGAGCTATTTGAAGTTGGAATTTCAGGGACCCTGCTTAGAGCCTGGTTCGGAGAAACGAAGGCCAGGAGAGCGGATCCGAGCTGCGCCTCCGAAAGTTTCCTCGGGCTGGGGACAGCAGCCCGACGCCCGCGGGCTCGCCGCAAGCCCCTCCCTTTCTCAGGACCCACCTGTCCTGGTCGGCCGGAGTCCGCGACGCCGCGCAAGCCATTTTCAGCGGCTTCTACTCAGCAAGACCCCAGCCAGAACACCCACCGGAACTCCGTTTAGGATTTCCCAGACCACCCCATTTCCGGCGGAAGTCCTACCCACTGGAACGCCTCAACTTCCACTGCTTATCAATGTCCGTTTGTTCCGGCACCTGTCGTTCCCAGCGAGGGTCTGTAGTTTGTTACGTGGCATTTGGCTCTAACCTCTCGCGATATTCAGGAAGCTTCTAATTCTTTCCCTTTTGTCGTCAAAACGAGACTTTTGGGCGTAGGCACCGTCGCTAAAATGGGATTTCACACTAGTTTGCTACTCTCACCAATGAAGAAGGGCGCTGTACCGGGGTTAATCTGTGTAGTTCCAAGCAGGTTGTTGGAGCAGGCAAGAAATACCCTGTATGTTTTATCTTTATTCTCTTCTGGGGCTAAACTTGACTACACACCTTTTTAGATTTCTGAAGACCATCTTCTATACTAACATTCGTTATATCTTTGCATAGCTTAGGTTAATTGAAAAGCATTATTTCAGCATTCCTGTTCTTCAACTAAACACACCTTAATTTCTGTTACTAGACAGGGGCCCGGCCCCGAGTGGGTCTGCCTAGGGCCAGGCCATAGTGTGTGGGTTTTTAATTTTGTACAGGAAAGATTTCACAAGAGTCTAGGTGACTATTCAATTTGGGGACAGTAAAACAAGAATTTAGGGTAGAAGAAGCAAGAAGAGAGCCTAGGAGACCTTGAGAACAGGTTCAGGGGATTAGCTTGGGACAAGTTGCCGCTGCCGGTTGCCTTGAGTTTACCAGATGCACTCCTGAGGGAAAAAAGAGGGGAGAGGAAATAGTTTGTGCTACTCCCCAAAGGGAGAGTACAGTACTGGGTCCTTTGTCTTGAGGCTTTTATTTTTCTCTTGCAGGCAGGAATCTTAAAGAAGGTCTTAGGGAAGGGTTTCAGCAGAATGTTAATCAGTTTTCCAGGTGTGACCTTTCAGGGTCATGGTTTCCACTTACTGGTCAGTGCCAGAGCAGGGGTTTGTAGTCATTGCAGCTGGTCCTGGCTTCACTCAACTGGTTTTGCTGTTTTTCTGGGTCTGGAGCTAAAACATTGGGTTGGCCTATAAATGTGTGGTTTATTCCATGTGATGGCTCTAGTAGCGCTTAGTTGTCTTTAACTTCATTCAAAACAATTTTGTTAGATCGTATTGTTACAGTGTCATATCAGTATACATTTAAAAATAACTTATCAAACTTGGTGAATTTTTGTGTAGCTATTTTATACTGACAATGGAAGAAAATAAGCAACATTTTCAGCATATTATGATTTATTTCAAGAAAGGTAAAAATGCAATTGAAACACACAAAAATTTCTGCAGTGTATGGGGAAGGTGCTGTGACCGAACATGTCAAAAGGGATTTGCAAAGTTTTGTGCTAGAGATTTCTCACTGGATAATGCTCCACGATTGGGTAGACCAGTCGAAGTCGATAGTGATCAAATTGAAGCATTAATTGAGAACAGTCAGTGTTATACCATATAATAGTAGGTGATAGTAGACATAAAATATCCAAGTCAATAAAGTTTTTGGTGAAAGTGAAAAAAAAAACAACTACTGGTGAAAATGAAGACTAGAAAAAAAAATGGGCTTTTTGGCCAGTCCCATATAACGGGGGTTTAGATGTCCTCCCTAGGGAGGTGGCCTTTTGTATCTGGCTATAAATTGCTCGGCCGTTTTGTTTAGCTATTTGTCTCAGTTTTCCTATTCCACTTGCCAAGGAATTTTCCTAGCTTTTTGCTAGCCTGCCTCAATTTCCATTTTAGTAGCAGCTGCTTATTTCACACCTAAAACACTACTTTATAAAAAACAGGGCAAGGTAAGATAGGTCCTGTATTTTCTTTTACAGATGGAAAAAACAAACTAAACAAACAAAATCCCCCAAAAGCTTCATTCCACTAAGGGTAGGTAAGTTGTTCATTCATGCTAATGATAGCTGAGCATAGATGCTGAGCTAGTCTGACTGTGAGCCCCCAACTTTCCTCTGTGTCCTAAATTCTGCCCCTCGATCTTCCTTCTAGTTTATTAGTACCTGGTTAGTTTGGTGCTAATGTAAATAAATAAATATTATTTCTAAAGTATACAGGATTCCTGTACAAAGAGCTTCATGCAATGACTAAACCAAAACAAATGAAACATTTATGGATGAAATGAATCCAAACTTTTAAAAAACATAGTTTACCTGTTTTAAGACTCTGCTTTCATACTTTAGTGGCATCATGAAAATTCAAATACTTTTCAGAATATGAACATTTTATGTACGCATGTGGGAAAAGGGGAAAATGAACAAGGTAGTCTGAGGTTTAATGCATGTAACAGCCTTCTTACCAGGGAGTTGTTAGAGCCATGTCAGTTATGAGATTAAAAAGACAATATTAAAATTTGTTGTTTTCTGGTTCATAGACACTGTTAATGATGGAGCTAGTATTTTTGAGTGCTCTTCAATGCTAGATTCAAAACTCCTATTTAACTCTACACTATTGTTGAAAATAGTGTACAAATACAAAGAAAAAGGGGGTTTGGAGACAGCAGTGCTGTTACACTGATGATTAAAGAAACAGTAACCAAATGTAAGATTTTAAATGCTTGTGCTTGTGGAAAAGCAGGTTAGCTAATGAAGGACAAAATTGGACATGGAAAGTTGTGCAGATGATGAAATAGCTTTAGAAATTGATGGCACTTGTTTTCAAAACTTCTTTTATCAAATTGTCTTCTATTTCCTCAAGCCCTTACATTCAACCTATCAACTTTGGTTGAGGCTCTTGGGTAGGGCCGGGATTCATAAAGGTGGAAAGAGAATATAGAGGTTGGCAAGAGAAATTTTTGTAAGAGAGTTGAGTAAGAATTGAAAGCAGCAGGAGGAAAGAGGTTAAAGAAGAGATGTGGTGTATATGTGTATTTTGGTGGAGGGGCTGATGGGTATGTAAGTAAAATGACCTGTGAGCTTTGACAGAAAAAGTGATAAGGGGAAGAAACTGGCAGATTAGATAGTGTCTGTGCTACAGATCACCCATCAGCCTTGAACCCATCCAGTAAGAACAACTGAGAAGCTCCTATGAGCCAGATATTCTGAGAGTTGTTAGGGATACAGGTATAGATTTAAAAAATAACTCTTGCCCAAGTTTCTAGTAGATCTAAACAATGAGACTGATATTCATACAGCTATAGCTACAGCAGGGCCATCCCAGCTGGGGCCTGAGTTGAATCCATCAAGGAATTCAGGCATACTTAGGTGTATTTGATTCACTAATGAAATAGTCTACCCATTTTCCTTGTATATCACTATGTAACAAAGCATCATTCTGAAACAATGTTTTAAAACAACCACAATCATTTATTTGCTCATAAAACTTCAGTTTGGGAGGGCTCAGCAGGATAGCTTATTCCTGCTCTGTGTGGCATCTGCTGGAGCTGGACCATCCAAAATGACTTCTTCACTCCTATGTCTCCCCTTGCTGGGATGGCTGGAATGGCTGACGGGGCACCTCCTTCTCCCTGTGGTGCAGCCTCTCCATCGGGCCAGGTTGAACTTCGACAAAGGCTGTCTCCTTAATCAAACTAAAAAGGTTCCTCTGAGTCCTCTTTTTGACTAGGCCTTGACGTTGACCCCTGTTCCATCTTTAGCCTGCCTAGCCTAATTTTAGCAAGAATGCTACTGAGTTAAATATAGTGGGGGTCTCCAGAGAGATGGAACTAATAGGATATGTAAGAGGAGTTTATTCTAGGAACTGGCTCACGCTGTTACAGAGGCTGAGAAATGCCACCATATGCCATCTACAAGCTGGAGGACCAGGCAAACCAGTGGTAAGATTCTGTCTGCATCTAAAGGCCTGAGAACTCATGCTGTAACTCCCAGTTATGACTGAAGATGGCTGTTCCAGATCAAGGAGAGAACGACTCACCCTCCCTCTACCCTTTTGTTTTATTTGGGCCTTCATTGAGTTGGGTAATGCCTGCTCACATTGGTGAGGGCAGATCTGTACTAAAGTCTCTACTGATTCACATGCCAACCTCTTCCAGAAACATCTTCACAGACACAGCCAGAAACAATGTTTAGCAGCTAACTGGGTAGCCTAGTCAAGTTGACAAATACATTTAGCCATCATAGTAAGTTTAGCAAGAGTCCTCCCACTCTTGATAACCGATCACTCTCATTATGTGGTCAAATTCCTCATCCCCTGCTTCTGGTGTATAGATGCTTCTCCACTTACAATGGGGTTTCTTCCTAATAAACCAATCATAAACTGACAGTATCATAAGTAGGAAATGCGTTTAATACACCTAATCTACTGAACACCCCAGCTTAGCCTAGCCTACCTTAAACACGCTCGGAACATTTGTATTAGATTACAGTTGGGCAAAATCATCAACTACAGAACTAGTAGTTGTTTTATACTTATTTTATAAGGTGTTAAATATCTTCCCTGGCTGGGTATCTCTGTTGGTTGGAGCATTGTCTTGTGCACCAAAACATTTTGGGTTTGATTACCGGTCAGGACACATACCTAGGTTGCAGGTTCAATCCCCAGTCAAGGCACATACAGGAGGCAATCAATATTTCTCTCACATTGATGTCTTTCTCTCTCTCTCTCTCCCTCCCTCCCTCCCTCCCTCCCTCCCTCCTTCTCTCTCTCATCAATAAACATATCCTTGGGTGATGATTTAAAAAAGTATCACAACTTATTATGTGGATTGCTTTTGCACTATCACAAAGTTGAAAACTGTTAAGTTGAACCGTCATAAGTTGGGGATTGTATGTATAAGTCCTTGGCCTAAATTCAATAAGAATCCTGTTAGGTCGGTTTAACAAAAATCCCCATACTCCTCATATCCCCTCTCAGTAATTTTCCAGGCACTGACCTCCTCACTCTGCTCTTTCACTATAAATCTCCAGCTCTTTGCTGCATTTAGAGGCAAGCAAATATCTCTCCATTGTTGCAATATCCCTACTGCAACAGTCTTGAATAAAGTCTTGTTTAGTGTTTAACCCTTGTCAAGTAACATTTTTTATATTTAAAGTGTACACTTTTATTAGTTTTTATTTTATTTTTCAATTACAGTTGACATTCAATATTTTATATTAGTTTCACATGTACAGAATAGTGGTTAGACATTTATATAATTTACAAGGTGATACCCCTTAGTACCCACCTGGCACTATACATGTTTATGGCAGTATTTTTATTATATTCCCTATGCTATACTTTACATACCCATTGCTATTTTTTAAAAATATATTTTATTGATTATGCCATTACAGTTATATTTCCCCCTTCATTCCCCTCCACCCTGCACACCCCTCTCCCACCATTCCCTGCCTTTAGTTTATGACTACGTGTCTCAAGTTCTTTAGATTCTATATTTCCCATACTATTCTTGCCCTCCCCCCTATTTTCTACCTACCGTATATGCTACTTATTTTCTGTACCTTCTCCCCCCTTCTCCTTCTCCCACTCCCCTGTTGCTAATCCTCCACGTGATCTTCATTTCTATGGTTCACTCCTGATCTAGCTGTCCTCTTAATTTGTTTTTGTTTTAGTTGTGGTTGTTAATAACTGTGAGTTTGCTGTCCTTTCACTGTTCATCTTTTTTATCTTCTTTTTCTTAGATAAGTCCCTTTAACATTTCATAGAATAAGGGCTTGGTGATGATGAACTCCTTGAATTTGATCTTATCTGAGGAGCACTTTATCTGGCCTTCCATTCTAAATGAAAGCTTTGCTGGATAGATCAATATTGGATGTAGGTCTTTGGATTTCATGACTTGGAATACTTCTTTCCAGCCCCTTCTTGCCTGTAAGGTCTCTTTTGAGAAATTAGCTGACAGTCTGATGGGAACTCCTTTGTAGGTGACTGTCTCCTTATCTCTTGCTGCTTCTAGAATTCTCTCTTTCATTTTAATCTTGGCTAATGTAATGATGATGTGCCTTGGTATGTTCCTTCTTGGGTCCAACTTCTTTGGGACTCTCTGAGCTTTCTGGATTTCCTGGAAGTTTATTGCCTTTGCCAGATTGGGGAAATTCTCCTTTATTATTTGTTTAAATAAATTTTCCACTTGTGGCTGTTCCTCTTCCCCTTCTGGTACCCCTATGATTCGGATGTTGGAAAGTTTAAAGATGTCCTGGAGGTTCCTAAGCCTCTCCTCATTTTTTTGAATTCTTGTTTCTTCATCCTTTTCTGTTTGGTCGTTTTTTTGCTCCTTCTGGTCCACTCCTTTGATTTGAGTCCCAGTTTCCTTTCCATTACTATTGGTTTCCTGTGTATTTCCCTTCATTTCAGTTAGTTTAGCCTTCATATGTTGCTCTAATTTGTGACTATAATCAACCAGTTCTGTGAGCATCCTAATTACCAGTGTTTTGAACTGTGCATCTGAAAATTTGGCTATTTCTTCATCGCTTAGATTTATCAGCTCTGGGGTTCTGAGTTGTTCTTGAGCCATGTTTTGATCTGTTCGTGCCTGTTATGAAGGAGGAGGTGTTCACCAGGGCGGGGCCACCCAGGTTGCTGGTTTGTGACTGTATGTGGGGGCGGGTCAGAGAGGGACAATGGCGGTCCCCTCTGCCACTTTCCACCACTGGGGCCTGCATGGTCTGTCTCACTGCTTCGCTCCTTCACCGATTTATCTGCGCTGGAATGTGTGACTGTGGTCAGCCCTCAGTGAGTCAACCCGCTACTCCACACCTGGGATTCGCCTGTGGCTGCCGGTGTGCCTGGGTTGTTCCAGTGGATCTTTCCCGCCCGACCTCGCTCTGCTGCTGGCTCTGTCCCTCTTACCAGTTTGGCTGAAGGGTTTATTGTTGTCAGACTTCCGTGTAGTTCAATTTTCTGTGGTTTGGCTGCGTTTTTGTTGCTAAAACTTTGTTGTTTTTAAACTTCGTTGTGTGAGAAGGTGCAGTGCTTCCACCTATGCCTCCATCTTGGCGGAAGTCCCTTCCATTCTTTATTTTTTTAATTAAATTTGTTGGGGCGGTTAATAAGATCATACAGGTTTCAAGTGTACATTTCTGTGATACATCATCTATATATTGCATTGTGTTAGGCCCTCATTCTTATGATCTTACTGGTTAGCCCAAAAAGTCTATTTAATTTTTTCCATAGAATAAAAGACACAGTTTTCATTTTCATCACTAACTTTATAGATTTGGATATTTTGAGTATGTCAGCTACCTCCCGTGTGCTATAACCTTGATTGTTCTCAATTAATGTCTCTGATCACTACAATTTCAACTGGTCTACCTGACTGTGGAGCATCATCCAGTGAGAAATTTCCAGTGTGCAATTTTGCATATCACTTCTGACACATTTGATCAGTCACAGCACCTTCTCCCTACACTGCACAAATCTTTTTTGCGTTTCAAGTTGTGTTTCTACCTTTCTTAAATTAATAAAGTATTGATATGCCAAAAATGTTGCATATTTTCTTCTATCATCAATATTAAAATGGCTACACAAAAATTCACCAATTTTGATTTTTTTAAATGCACACTGATATGACAGCTGTCACAGTACAATCTAACAAAATTGTTTCTAATGAAGTTAAAGACAATTAAGTGCTACTAGAGCCATCGTATGGGATAAACCAAACAAACTTTCTGGCCAACTCAATATTTTACCTTATTTCTTTAGGTGCTCCATTTCCAAACACAGCCACTGGTTCCATGACTTTTGTTAATTTTTGTATCTGTAATTTTCACACATTTGATGCTATATCATTTGACATACACTCAGGTCATAACTGATATTTTTTCATTCTCTTTCATGTTTTTTATCCAGAATGATACTTTGTCATAAATTTGCCATCATTGCTTTCTTTGCATTTGCCTGTGCAAATGTAGTTATACTTTTAGTTTTATCCATTCTGGATCATTTTGTGTCTTTCGTTAATGGCATACCATTGGAGAGTTTTTTGTTTTTGACTCTGATCTGAGAGTGGTTGTTTTACTATACAATCAGCTGTGTCCACCCTGCAGCCTGCAGGCTGCATGTGGCTCGGGATGACCAAGAATGCAGCCCAACACAAAACCTTAATTTACTTAAATCATTATGAGTTTTTTTGGGTGTGTGACTATGTGTCACAGTGTATTTAATGTGTTGCCCAAGACAACTCTTCTTCTTCTGGTGTGGCCCGGAGGGACCGAAAGGTTGGACACCCGTTTATTGGGTATTACTGTGTCACTTCATGTTCCTTTGTGTGGATAATTCTCTCTCTGCTGTTCTGTTCTTTGGTATCTTGTACAGGTATTCCTAGTTATCTTTTGGCTAGTGATTTGGGTGCAAAGTTTTATTTTGCAACATTGGAGTTATTACTAAATTAAAATAACATTTTTCTAAATTAAAAGTAAAATAACATGTCTTAACATTGCCTCTGTAAATTAGAACTTTATCATGCTTTTACATCTTACCTCCCTTCTAAATATTGTTTCTTAGGTTGGGTTGGAATACTCATATTTAATATTAAAATTATTAACTTCATCCTTTCATTTTTGTTACTTTGACATTCACATTGAGATTCATTATTAACCACAATTATGTACACATTTATTCAAGTTCAAAAGTTTTATTGCTCAGATCGTTTGCTTACTACCTTTCTATTTAGTGTGTGGGCAGCAGGAATACTGAGGTAGAAATAGGACATGGTTTCTGGCTGCTCAGTGCTTTTGAAATGGCTCTCACACACTAGGGGACTCATGTTTCATGAATCCAGCTCAAGCATGTGACATAGCCCCTGCCGATCATGGACACCCCAGCAAGGACTCAGAAGTGAGCAGTGTGAGAAAGCAAGTGTCGCCCGTCATTGTACGGTAAGGATGTGTCAGAAGGTCCTGGTGGTTAGGAGCAGCAACTGAATCTTTACTGAGGCAGCCTCATAGTCTGGCTGGAGATTGTTTCCACTGTCCATTTTCCAAGAATAATATTCTGGCCCATATATGAATCCTGTGAACTACCTTATTCTTTATAGGAATGAACATCTTTGGTCTTCTAGAGAAGGTCTTGTTGATAACTCTGATTCTGAATGATAGAAGTACTTCAGATAAATGCTAGTTTGGCTGGTTTCAGAATTCTTAGGTAATATTTCTATTCCCTTCCAATGCTGCATATATGAGCCTATGGATTTGCTACTTTTCTTTTTTGGTATTTAGTATTGCTGAGAAGAAATTTGATGCTAACCTAAGTTTTTTGTTTTGTAAGCAACCTATTCCTCTCCTCACAGATGTTTCTTTTCTCTTTGAAATGGGGGAAAAAAAAAACCCAAACAAAACCCACCTCACTATGATGTCTAAATATGAGGTCTGTCTGGAAAAAGTCCAGCCATTGTTAATATAATGAAAATGGTTTGTGTGACATCGATGTAAACTGGCAGCCAAGGAGAGTGCACTGGAATGCACATGTGTGAACAATGATGACTTCACTGTACTAGTCAGTGGCAGTGGTAGACACTATTGAGTGGGCATGTGCACTGTGTGGCCGTCACATTCAAAATGACCGAGAACAACAAATCTGCATCAAATTTTGTGTTAAGCTGAAACATTCCTCCATGTAAACTATTTGAATTCAGAAGGCCTCAGCTGTGGGCAACTGGTGATTGGCAACTTCACCACGACAATGCACCTGCTCACGCATCATGTCTCATTCAGAGTTTTTTTGTGAAACATCGTATCACCAGGTCACTCAGTCCCCTACAGCCCATATTTGGTGCCCTGAAAGTTCTGGCTTTCCCCCAAACTAAAAGCATGTTTGAAAGGGAAGAGATTTCAGACTGTTGATGAGATTCGAGAAAATACACTGGGGCAGTCGATGACGATCTGAATTGTGTGAGGTCCCAAGGTATCTACTTTGAAGGGGACTGAGGTGTCACTGTCCTAGGTACAGTGTTTCTTGTATCATCTTCAATAAACATGTTTTTCTTATTACATTGCTGGATACCTTACGGATAGACCTCATACAGTTGTCTGTTAGTTCAAAGTTACTTAAGGAATGAAGTTAGTTTGGAAGTTCACAAATGCCCTGAAACACAAGGAAAAGTAGAACTAAATCTCAGGCATGGCAGGGGCTGGAGGTAACACCAGGTGCTAGTGACTTTCATCTTCCACTTGCTCTCTGCCTCCCTCCCATGTACCCCTCTTTCTCTGCTGGCTGGTTCTCCCTTAGTTTTAGCTTCATGATTCCGATCATACATAACTACCTCTGCCTTAACTCCGTAAGATCTTTCAGTTCCTGCCCTCAATCACCAACCAGAAATTTCCTTTGTGACTCTTACTTCAAATCAATTGGCTGTCATTTTTTTTTAAGCCAGGCCATGTAAGTATTTGGTCACTGGTCAGTTGATGATGAGTCTTCCCTACGTCAGGGGGAAAGACTGGGTACATGGTTCAGTGACCAATTAGTGAAGTGAATTGCTTGTACTCCAAAAGGTGGTATAAGTGGAGCAGGTAACATCTGACACTGTTCTCAAAAGTTATTTTTCACGAACGGTGCTTTGTATTCAACGGTCATCTTCATTAGTAGACATTATTAGTATTTTTAATTTAAAAATAGTAACAATCACATAACTTCAAGAAAATGAGCTAATAATCACAAATATAGAGAATTATCCTGAATATCAGAGGAAAGAAAGTATATTTAGCACCGAGAACAATATTATACACATAGAACATACAGGGTGAAAGAAGTCAATGGCCCAACAAAAACCAGAATATAGTTGTATAGACTACAGAGCAGAGTTAGGAGAATGGCAAGAAAATGACCTGGTGTTTACAGGAGTCCAAGTCCGTAGGTCTCAACACTCCAAAGCAGTATTTTCAAGCCAGCATTATATGAGGAACATATGCTTATTAGATATTAAAAAGTAATTTATATATTCTATTTCAGCCACAACTTTTGAAAAATTATGTTTGGTAAATTTTAATAAATTGCCTACTCAATATATTTTGTATTTCTGGCACTCGATTCTTTTCCTTAGATACAAACAAATCCAGTGATAACAGAAATTCAGATATAGTGCAACTGGCTCCCATCCCCAGCAACAGACTCATCCCTTCAGTTAATCTGGTGGTAACACGAGCTGATTTGTCAATTTTTTTCACTCTACTCACCATTTGACCCTTATAGGCTTAGCTTTTATTTCATTATTTCCCCCTTATTAACTTCCCTTTTAATGCCCAGGTAACTCATAAATACCAGTTTATGGTTAAACTATGGGTTATTCTTAAATACTAATCTCACTTGCCATAGTTAACTGGTTATTACTCTTTCTGTATGACAAATTTGGCACATTTTCCTTTCACCTGAAATCAATCTTCCCCCCATTTCAAAGTTCCTTTTCATAGTCTCTTCTTATTGCAAATCCAAACTAGATAACTGCTGAAATTATTGCCTTTACAGTAACTGTTTCAACAGGAACATTAGCTGATCCCTCAGATACAGTCATCATCTTTAAAATTACTTGTTCATCCATGTCTGGTAAATTTGCCTACTATTGGCAATTGAGATAGGTGATATCAAATTGCATAGCTAAATATTTGAGTCTTTGATTCCTAAAGGAGAGGGAAGTTTATTTGTTGGTGTAACTGCCAGATTAAAGGCCCAGCTGTTGAGAGGGACACCTAGAACCAAATCATTCAAAAAGCTTCCTTGTGACTGCTTAGGGCAGTCGTTCTCCAAGTGTGGTTCCAGACCAGCATCGTCACCTGCGAACTGTTAGAACTATACATTCTTGAACCCCACTCAGAATCAGAAACTATGGGAATATGGTCCAGATATTTTCATAAGCACTTCTGGTGATTCAAATGCACTAGCTTGAAAACCACTGTCTTGTTTGCTGCATGCATTCCAAAGCTAGATGTTTCCCTACAAGTATCACAACACTGATAACAAGGAGCTTAGCATGCCATTTAAGTAACAAGCATAAATTGGGAATATCTGGTATTATGGCAGCACCCTGTGAACTTCTAAAAGTAGAACTGAGATTTGCCCCTTTACCAGTTCTTTAACTAGAGGGTCTCAAAAAGCAACTTTCCCCTCAATGGGCAACACAGACTGATTGGCCCTTCTCCCAGCAGGTGCTGCCTACAGGAATTCCTGAGTTTTCTGGCATGTGGAAGGCACCCTTCTTTTTTCATTTCCAGCATTAATGTTTTATTTTACTTGAAAAAGAATTTTTCTCCTCACTTGAAAAGGGCAGCAGTTTAATTTTATTTGGCTTACATCCCATCTCTTTCCATAAAAGTACTGGAAGTGGTTTATAAAAATTGACACGTGCTAATTCAGAATAGAAAATCAGGACTAAAAGAGGAGGAAACAAATATGACCTATACGCACCTATCCCTGTTGGATAAGGCAGACTAAGAAAAAATACAAATAAATTAGTATTATTATTCACAACTATTTCATTCAGATAAAACTTGACAAAAACTTAAATGTAGATATAGTCCAAAGAGCAGGAAAACAACATGTTTGCAAAGTGGTCCAGTGAAGACTATGGACTGTGGAGTAAAATGCCTTACTTTTAGTCAGAGCACTTTATTTACTGGCACATTTTATTTTCTTTAAAAAAATCGGGCTCATTACCTGTAAGTAATAAATACAGGTAAGAGGTAGTTAACTAACTGCATGATGTGATTTCAAGGGCACCAGACGTGCTTACGACTCCTCAGCCTTCTCCCAATGCCCCACCATATCTCTTTTCCCTTCTCCAAATGCAGAATGCATAACTTATTAAAAATAAAATTTCATATATTGAACGAATGCATTTATCACCTTCCACACCCTCTGATCTTTTAGAACAAATGCTGGGAAGATAAGTTATCTTCCTTAATGTATCAGTTTGTCTTCCTTCATGCAGTGGATTCTCCCTGTCATGTCAGGAAGGGGGCACATACACCCTACAACCTTACCTGTCCAAAACAAAGATTTCCTCAATAGGCAGGGAGTTTTAAATAGTCTTTTGAATAGCCTAATGGTATCACATCTACTTTTGAAGTTCCACGTGATCTGCATTTTCTGAACATGGCCATATGCTGATTATCCTTGGTAGCTGGAATTTTGCCACAACATATAGGGTGATAACAGGTGTTCATTCCAGGCTCAGTAGTAATAGGGAGAAGATGAAGGGACAAGACAGTTACATTCCAAGACAGGCTTTGAAGAGACTACATATACCTAAGAATAATCAATTAATTTTTCAAGTATAGAATTGTATAAAGAAAAAAAGAAATACTTGATGTGGGCCTATTATGTTTAATGCCTAGTCTATGCTAGGGAATTTACATTGTTATTAAATGAATTTGTTTTAAATCAATCCCAATGGAGTAAGACAAACATGAAGAGGAAAACTATTACACATCAGGAAGTGCTAATCACATATAAGAAAAATAAATTTCAGGAATGGTTAAGTACCAATGTATGGAATGGTTAAATGCGAACAGTCAGCTTCAATTGTTTTTATTACAGTAGGAGGAATTTTACTCTTAATGCATAGAATTTTGAAGAAAAAATTTATATAAGCTTTTAAAAGAGGCCCTTTTGACAATTATTAATACAAATGTGGTAAGACCTTTCAAACAAATACCAATTTCATTAACAGTTTACATACAGCAAATAATTTATTCTGAAATGTTCATTTAGTTTCTGTTGAGACACATCTCATGTCTCATTAATAAAAGAGCAGCCATCTCACCTCAGATACCAGAATATACAACAAGTTACAGCATAGCAAAAATTCTACCTACTTTCAGATAAAATCTAGTTCAGGTAAAATAGTTTCATTCAATGTTTTACAATTAACACATATATATATTTTTGAGCACAAGAGTGTAAATTGTTACACTGCAGCTATCTAATGCACATCATGTGACCACAGAACTTTTAATTGAACCATCAGTTTCATTCATGCAGTAAAGCAAAGCAGGCTAGGTAAACTTGCTCATCGGGAACCATATTACTGTGAATTTCACAGCCACATGATTAATTATGATGTTAGATGGGCTCACAAGGACTAAAACAGAATGGTTTTTTTTGCATAAATACTAATTTCTCCCTGATGTAAGTTTAGTCAGTTTATATTCTAGAAATGATTGATAACAGCAATATATCATATCTTCTATCTGTAGTGTTCATTATTTTAAGACAAGCAATAATTAAAGGATGATGGGATGGGATGCTACTTAAATACCTGTAAAACATACTGTACAAATATACTTGGCTTTACCATTTTCTTCCTAACTATCGAGAGTGCCTCCCAAAATATGACCAGTGAAGACAAAGTATACTATCAAATATGGCTTCCAGAACAAAAACCTTCTAACAGGAATCAAACCTATTTACAAAATTTTTCAGTCTTTTAAAGTTTCATTTGAAATAAAATTTCTACATAGCACATACTTTTCTTAGTTTCATTAATTAAGCTCTTTAAACAGATGTCACAAGGTAAGACCCAGAATGGCGCTTAGGACTTTGAGTTCCACTGGATTCTGTGCTGTCAGTTTTTGAATCTCGTTTCTTTGTGTTGTTATTCACTGGTGTCGGGATCTGAGATGGCCGGGCTGAAGTGCTATCTGCACTGCTTTTCCTGGGGCTTGGGTTGTAATTAAAAGGAGTCACTCTGGCAGCGACAGTCCCACTAGGTGAACTGTGTTTACTTGAGCTGCTAGAACCGAATGGGGTACGCTCAGCCACTGAACTTTCATTAGTCTCTGACGCAGGGACAGGAGTACTTTGTCCCAGTTTTGCCTCACTTCCTTTTTGGTCTGGGGCATCTACCTGAATAAAGGAGTTCAGGCGGTTTTCCAAACCTGCAGTGCGTATGGGGCCACTGCCATTTCCCACATTTTGTTTTCCCTGATTATCCTTTGAATCTTTAGTGTTTGGATTTCCCTTTTCTGAAACACTGTCAATCACAGGGGGAGTATTTCCTGTAGGAGACCTTCCAGATCTAGGGTTGTTAATGGGACAGTCCTCAATTCTCACCCAAACATCTTCTGTTTTAGAAACAGCAGGTGCCATTTGATAAATTAGAGTCTTTGATTCAGCACCATTAGCAGCACCTGAGGAAGCAGTCTGAGAAGTACAATTTGTGGGAGAAATTTCATTTTCTTTTATTTTTCTCCATGTTCCTTTTGTAGATCCTTGGTTTTCCTTAGTTTGTTTGGCTCCTGAAATACAGTTCACATGTTTTTCATCTTCACTTTTTGCTTTTTCACTGGATTCTGATGAAGCAGAAAGAATTGAGGATGAACTTCCAGTTCTTCTCCAAGTGCTTACCCGAGGAAGGGACGATGAATGTTTGCTGTGCTCACGCTTCCAGGTTCCTGACCTATTGATGGGAAGCCTGGAAGGACTTTCAGAATGGGAGCGTGCTATGTCATGGCGCTTTATGGGTCTTCCATCATTATACTCTATGGTGGGGCTGAGATTAGGGGGTAGTTTTCGCCACCCACCAGCCTGAACAGATGAATGTGTGGATAGAGACATATCAGGAAGGGAAGGACTTAAAACTGGAGTCTGTGCCTGGGACCTAGTGGGAGAATCTGGTCTAGAAGATGGAGAAAGAGATTCAAAGGAAGCAGATTCCTCCAATTTTCTCCTTAGGGTTGGGCTTGGAGCTTCTTTGATGAAAGTTGACTGGCGTACTAATACAGGTCTCTCTGACCTATCAGATTCACTTCCACTTGATTTAGTTGAAGACATTCTAGAAAGTTCTACCTTTTTATTGGATCCATTGCTGTTATTCATCTGATTTAGTCCTTTGGAGGCAGACTCACTTCTTGGGATACTATTGCCATTCTTGGATAAACCTGTTTGTTTGGTAAGGTTCTGCTGGCTCATCTGTCTGCCTGGAGATGTGTATGACATTTTCCCAGAACCCGAGGACTTGGTTGAAGCAGTACTAGGGGATGATGTCCTTGGCAGTTGAGATAATTTGTTAGGAGGACTTAATCCATTTCTGCCAGGAGAAATCGAATTTCGTCCTGGAGACTGCATAGGTCTACTTAATGGTTGCTGGACTGGTCTTGAAGGAGTGGAATCTCTAGATCCTGATCTAGAAGACCCTTTATTTGACCCTGCCTGTTGTGATGTCTGCCTGGTAATGGGGCTTAATTCTGACTTCACTGATGGCTTAGTTCCTCTGGGCGAAGTGGTGGCTGTCTGACCTTCACTTGGGCTTTTGGAAGCTGGAGTCTTAAGGGGTGGACCTTTTTTAGAAACTGGACTTGTACTTGAAGAGCTATTTCGAACTCCTGGAATGTGGATCATCGTCCTACCACGAGAGATTGAAGGCATGTTTCCTTGAAGGGACTGTTTCAGTTGGCTTGAAACTTCGGAATTAGATCGAACTTTCCCAGTAATCAAACTCTTATAAACTTTTTTCCCTCCTTTGATTCCTTTATTTTCAGATTCCATCTTTTTAGATTCCAAAGTACTCTTCTCCCCAGGTTTCAGAATCCGTGGGCCTTTATTACTTGTAAAGGGTTTTTCCTCTTGATCAGGTGTAAGATGAAACGGTGATCCTAGAGAGATTCCAGATTTCAGTGAAAGGATGGAATCTGAATCAGATGAAGCTTGTCTAGATAAACATGCGGCAGCAGCAGCTTGATGCAGACTGCTTACTATGGAATTTGCACCTTCCTGAATGGCTTTCCAATCAAAATTTTCTGAATCGGGGGATAAACCATGTTCTGAATCTGGTCTCTGTACATCTTTCAAATCAAGTGTCAAATCTTCTGCTGATATGCCACCCATATTTCTGGGACTATGCTTTTCATTATCACCCTTGAGCCTTGAAGGCTTCTTCTTTTTTGGCATTGCAGAACTTATACATTCTTGCAACAGGTCATCTTCAGAGTCAATACTGAGAGAACTGAGAGAACTATTTCTTGAGAAACAAACAGGGGTATCTTCAACGTGAAATGATTTAGGAGCATAACCTGATGCCTGAGGTTTACCTGGTTCTCCCTGTGAGTCAGGGGGCTGTGTCTCTTTGATAGGTTCATTTTCTTTGTTGTTGTTGTTTTCTTGATCAATGTCACTAAGAGAACTTAGAGAGGAATTTCGAGAAAAGCAAACTGGTGTATTTTCAATAGCAAAATTCTGTAATTTTTCATCAGTTGCTGCCCCTCTATCTGGTATGTCTTTGGATGACTGGGGAAAAGTGGATTGCTTCTGTAACATGGATTTACTAGACTGTCCTCGATTCACTGGATGTTTTGTAATAGTTTGTGTCTTATTACTTGATTGTTGGCTGGAAGTTAGTTCTGTGTGACTGGCAACTTTAGCTTCTGATTCCTTATTGTCTTTCCCTTTTCTTAATTCAGCCTTTTCCCTGGAAAGATCAACATCATCATCATCAAAATCTAGAGAACTCAAAGAATCATTTCGTGAAAAGCAGTATGGAGTTCCTTCAATAGGCGTGTAATGATGAGGAGAATCAAAAGTAAAACTTCCTCTGACCCGATCTTCATTGTTTGGTAGCTTATCATTGAAGTCCTTGGAATTATTTTTCAAATTCTGTTTCTTTGAATCTTTATTATCTGAAAAAGTTCTTTCAGCATTTAAATTATTTTTTGAATCTGTATTTTTTTTTACACGTGTCCTGTATTCAGTGTTTTGTGGCATAGGTTTTACTGGTGAAGTAGGTTTCTTCTTCTTACTATCTAATTGATTCTTGTTAGTTCCAGATGAAGACATAGATGCTTGCTGGACTTGGTCCATTATCTTTTTCACACGAAAAGGTTTGTGACTTTTTCCTTTGGGCATAGCAGAATTAATGCATTCTGCAAGAATATCACCTTCTTCTGTTTTACTGTCATCCAGTTCAGGTATAGTTATAGATGATGGTTTTCCTCTTTGAGCCTCATCTGTACTTCTGCCTTCTGTAGGAATGGTATCCCGTTTTTCGAATTCACCTGTCTGTGCCCCTGCTCTAACCCGTTCTCCAGCAACTAACTCATTTGGAGGGGATTCTATTGTTAGATCACTTAGAGATGTAGCTGTGGAAAAGTTTATAGGCGTCCCTTCTACACAATACACCCGTGGCATATCATCTCCTGGTGTAAAACTAACATGCTTTTGTGCTTGTATCCTGTTTTGTGATGGCAGGAGTTTGTACACAGGCAGTTGACTTGGTTTCCTTGCTACAGGTGGAGGTAATTTTGAAGCACCCTGGGCTGGCTTTTTGGCTTTGCGTGAAGATTTTGTTGGCATGGCAGAAATAATACATTCTTCTAGTATTTCAGTATCATCATCATCTGAATCATCTAATAGATCTTTTTCAGAATCAGGTTTTTCTGCCTCTTTTTCCTGATTTTCATGTGATTCTTCAGGCTGCTCAGATTCTGTTTCATTCACATTGTCATTTTCCTGAACTGGAGGCATTATTCTTAATTCCATATCTTTCTGTATGAATGGCTCATCAAGGCTCAGTGCACTCAGGCTAGATGAACAAGAAAACCCATCTGGAGTACTTTCTGTGGCAAAATGTAATAAAGTATCAGCATCTGGAAGAACCTGGACCCTCTGAACTGCAGCATTTACAGCAGCTTGCTTAGGTCCACTTTCTCTCTTTTCAGCATTAGGTACTTTACTTTTAGTTAACTCTTGTTTAGCTTGAACTGTTTGAGGTGGAGGAGGTGGAGGAGGAGGGGTTTTACTTCTGCTTGGTGGCATGGTCTGCCCAGGGCTATCTGGAAGGTCACTGGGGCTTATAACGCCACTTACCATTCCACTGCAGGGTTCACTCTGAACGGAGCTGGCAATTGAACGACTCTCAAAACTATCAAGTGAACTGACAGAAGTACATCTACTAAACATGAGTGGAGTCTCCTGAACGTAATGCTCTGGTGGACTTTTAGGTGTTTGGGCACCACTTTTTGATGGAGATTTGGCCCCTGAAGAAAGTTCAACAGCTTTGTGCCTGGATGATTCTGAAGATAAACCAGAAGCTGGGAGTCTGCTGGATTTGGTTCTAATGTGCTGTGACACCGCTGGAACTTCACTCACAGAACCTTCAGTTGATCTAGTTCCACTGTTTTCTTTTATTTCTGCTACCTGTAGAGTATTAGCAGAATCTGTTTCCTGTGTTGTCTGATCACATCCTATTTCATCTTCAGCTGATGACAAAGATGATAATGAACTACACCTTGAAAAACATATTGGGGTATCTTCCACACAGTAAGTCTGTATTGTCTCTTGGTTGATAGAGGGAACTTTGCAAGAGGTGGCTTTCTGAGTCTGACCACTTCTGCTTTGTGTTGAACTTGGATGGAGCTGATTCTGCCTCTTGGCATTAGATGAAGGTGTGGATGTATTCTCACTGCTTGTAGAGATGTGTTCAGATTTAGTGCTTTGTCCAGAGGAACTCTTCGAGAATGAAAATGACGGTTTCTGTGAGGAAGGAATATCTGTGGAATATTTTAAACTGTAATCAATAGGCTGATCCACATGATGTTTTTCTTCATTATACTTTATGCTATAGTTTGTTGGTCTTTCTTCTTCTCCATGCTGTTCTTCCTCAGAGTAACGTTCACTATAGTTGGTTGGCTTATCATCTTCATAGTCATCTTCCTGACACAAAGACTGGTTTACATTTTGATTAATTGTATGATTAGAACCTACTCGATTTGTTTCTGAACCATTGGCTCCTCTTGACCTATACGGGGAAACACATTCTTGCTGCCCAAAATGTGGTTGGAACTTGAGGTGTTTGTCATCAGTGCTCTCAGTATACACAGGATAAGTTGTGCTTTGACTCCTTGATTGTCTTTGCTCACTGTGTTTCATTTCATCTTCTATTATATGTTTGGGTCTTGCCCATCTTTCATTTTGGGAAGGACTTTGCCTTCCAGAGTTCAATTGCTCATCTGAATATTTAAGACTGTAGTTTATTGGTGTATCTAGTTCTCCATCATTATCATCCATATGATTTGCACTGTGTATTTTATGGGCTAGGTCAGCTGGATATTGACCATAGCTACAACATTTGCTTTCATCATCTTCAGAATAGGATTCAATCGAAGGTTTCATTTGACCTCTTTTACCGTAACCATCACTACTGCTGACACTATTTAAACTATCGTTTGAAGATCTCTTATATTCCAGTTTGGCATAAGGCATAGAACATGTCCTATTTGAATTTTCTGATTTAGTAAAGTTGTAAGTGTTTGAATGTGTGTGAGTAGTAGAGCTTCTTCTTAGTGCATTCCTCTCATCTGCCCCACAATGTAACTCTGTGGTAGACCCAGAACTTCTGTCTTCCTGAGAGGTGTGAATGGCTGATACCTCTTCCATGACTTTAGCAATCTGAGCTGCAGTGGTAGAAATTTGCAAACCTCGCTTTGAAGAGGTTCCTGGATTTTCTGTTGCTGGGTGGTAGTTGCCAAGGCTAATTCCTCGTTCTCTCTCCAAACTTCTATCTTTTTCAGAACGAGAACTATCTAAACTTCCTCTTGATGACGAGGAGCTGGGCAACACTGTAGTATTTAAATATGGTGAAAGGACAGTCATGTTTCCGGTATTAAAATTGTCTGACCTATTATCATCATGTCGATTGGTGTCAAAAACATAGTCACCATAAAGACTTTGCTTGTGTCTTTGCTTATTACGATGAGATGTCTTGGGACTTAAATTGTCAATATTGTCAAAAGTTTCTGATAAGTGCTGAGCATCTAATTCTGCTTCCAGAGCTTTTTGTTTCCTGACATGAAGAGATGGCAAGCTTGAACCAGGAGACATAATATTGGCATCTTTATACTTTGCCGGTCTATTTGCCATGAGATTCCTTAAAGCTGCAGCACTTCCCATAGCAATCATTTTGTGCTTTGAGTGAATGAGGTTCTTGAGCATGCTGACTGCTCCCATGTCCCATAATGCTTCCTGGTCTTTAGGATTTCTTGCTGAGAGATTCCACAAGGTTCCGCATGCATTACTGACTATTGTCAAACTGTGAGATTTTAAGTGTTGTAATAAGGTTTGCAGGCAATTGTTTTCTCTTAGTATTTGCCTGAAATAAAAATAAGATCACAAAATTAAGGCCAAAATCTGTTTGTAGGAACAACAAATAAAAGGATAGAAAACAAATTTAAATCTAAAGACATCTACTAAAAGAGACATAATAAAACTGTATCAAAATCATACTATAAATTCCAAGCATTTCACAATTCCTTTTGGTCTTAGTTCATTTAAGGTTTATTGTTTTAAAGTATTCCTTTGTCAAGACTAAAATAAGTACTACGTCCATTTTAATCTATTCTGCATTTCCTATTCTGACCTGATAGCCTTTTAATTTTTTCTTCAGCAGACACATTTACTTTATTTACATGGTAATAGTTTCCCAGTTTAAGGACTATATGTGTATCATGCTGAAAGGGACTATGGGTAATTTAATCAACCTGTAGCTCTTTCTAAAGTTAAGGAGCATGCTGTAAGTGCCTAGATTAGCAAACTGACTTTTAGACAATCACTTATGTTTCTGGCTTGATTCTGTGATACTGCCACCCTCTTTACAACTGCTCTCTGGCAAACTGTATGTGTAGCCACTGTTTCTAAATAGAAAGTAAAAGAAAGGTTTTCAAAACATTTTTCACTATAAAAACAAGGGTTGAGAATGAACATAATGAACTTTGGGACCTGAAGAGCTACAGCTTACTTAGGGCAGGGTAAGCTGAAGTTAATGACAACATATTCCGCTTTTGTGGACTTTAAAATTGTTTGGCAATGGTGTACAATGTGCTTTAATATGCTGGTCTTTCCTCAGCAGCTGAGTAGACACCTGAGTGCTTACTGAGTTTAAAAAGTCTTCTTTGCATTGCAGAAAGGGCTATAAGGCTTGTAATCTATACATCAAAAACTTAAAAGATGTTTGTATTCTTTACAGGTTCTTTTACTAAAAGTACCACATGGTCTTTTTGAAAATGAGAGAGGAAGAAGAGTGAATCAAGTGAATATGCTATGGATGATATTCATATTTTTGTTGCCATACTAGAAAGCCCAAGTTCTAAAAATGTGTACCCTGTATCTGAGATGCTCTCTTAGGTATCACAGCTCCAGTGGACTGGATGAATGGCTGTTGGCTAAATAATACGATTACTGATATTAAAAACCATTAGAAAAATGTAAACCACTACACTCTCTGGATCATATCCACATGATTTGTTTTTTACTTTAATTTTTTTCTCTACATATGAGTTATACCTCTCAGTTATCATTTGTTCATTTCTAGACATATGTACGATACTGTGAACTTTTATTAAAATATACTGAGTAAATTAGAAATTAATAGTTATCTTTGCATCACAATAAATGTAGTTTGGCTTAGAACTTGCATAATTACACAAAACCAATGAATCTTTTGTAAAAAATGAATTCTACATGAATTCATTATAAAGTAATATAAAAACTCTGTATTTACCTGTGGTCCTCATTTGTAGCTATCAAGCTGGACACATTCCGTAATATCCCACCTCCACTTTCAATAATGGCTAAAGTATTTGTCTGGCTCCGGTAAGTGAGAGTGCCAACCAGAAATGCGAGCGCACCATCCACAGCACATATATCAGCTTTATTCTCAGTGCAATGTGCTGACAAATTCCATAAGGCACTCAATACGCTTTTAAGGGTTGATTCCTATTAAGAAACAAATTACATGTCATCTAATTAGAGCTGGAATGTGTCTCTCATAACTTCTATGTTTACTTCTATTGACTAAATTTTTATTTTTAAAAATCTCCCTCACTGCTCACCCTTCACTGGTAAAGTATTAGGAATTCCCCATTTAGGAAAAGTTTCATTAAAATAACCAATGGAACTTAACTTACTCATAGACTCATACAATACACAGAAGACAGTATTAATGTAGTAACTTTTCTGAAATACATTCTAAGTGTTTAGATGGTGTGCGCATGTCTTACAAGAGCTTGTTAGAATACAAACAGAACTGATGTAAAAGCTGAAAAGACAACATGAGGATGACAAACTATAAAAAACCCTCTCTGCTGATATCTAAACCATATCTATACTGATATGGAAAGATAGCTAAGAAGTGTTATTAAATGAAAAAAGCAAGTTGCAGAGCAGTATGTACCATATTCTGGTTGTATAAAACACATATATATTTACATGTAGTTGATTCAAGAGTAACAATACAACTTATTACAAAGAAAGCACAATTGAAAACCTTCAATTCTTAAAACTCCCAAGTAAACATAGTAATTTCAAAGCCAGAAATCCCTGGCATACAATACCACAGTAACCTGTCAAACTGTAATTGCTACAGAAACACTCTGTATATACAATTAAAGATTATTTGGTCAAAACCTGCCATGGCCCTGATGCAAGTCTTCCCTCTTACTACAAGCCAAACAAGGAATAAACACCTATTATAAATCTACTCTGTGCCTATTGAAATCAGAGGTGCTCCAGAGGACAGAAACACAGCAAACTGACACACGCTTGAAGGCACCAACAATTTACTTTGGGGAAAAAGAGATACAAAACTACACTTCAATGAAACAAAGTGCTCTAAAGGAAAGAAAGTGTCCACCTAAATTTAATCAAATAAAATATTTCATGGAGGAGAGCAGCTTAGTAGAAGACCTGTACACTCAGACAGTTCCTCCTGGCAGGGGAATTATAATGAGGAGAGGCATGGAAGTGGGAATGAGCAAGGGGGTACTGAAGAACAGAGAGAAGATGGAGAGGAGATCAAAGTTGGTTCTGGGGAGTAGTCAGAATTAAGGTCAGAGAGGCCAAAGAAGGTCTTAAATGTCACGGTAACCGACTGTGATATTCTCTTCATCAGGACATAAATGAAACAAGCTAGGAACAGGTCTAGATACTATTTATGAGAAGGCAGGGGACAAGTGCTTTCACCAATACCAATCAAGATTGGAGAAGGATAAGAGCTCAATTTTATGCTTGACATAATGGCAGGACATTCGAAGTATCCTGAGAACAGGAGGAAAAAAAGCAAGAGTGTAGAGGAGTGTGAGATTTTATTCTGTAACTGGCCCAGAGGGAGAGTTGAAGGTAGGGAAGTAGAAGTTGCTCTCTACAAGACTCAGTCCAGGGATGACTTTTGTTTCAAAGGGTTACAGTTAGTTTAGGGGAAATGAAGAAATGGCTAGAGGCTGAAAGTGCAGGTGGTAAAAACAAAGGGAGGAGCTTTAATAAGGTGTACCATCAAAAAGTATCAAATATAGGTGTAGGCAGACAATAAAAACCCAAGTTAATATATAAATCTAGATTCTGTTAGAAGCAAAATTAAGAGGGACTGAAGAAGGTATACCAGTTAAGAAATGGAGCAAGTGATTTGTTTAGGGTCTGGGTTGTTACACAGCAGGAATTAGAAGTAACAGTGAATTTTTTTAAATTTCCAAAATACTGGGCTTCCTATAGGTAGTTGTGGCATCAAAGGCTTTCTTCTCTCTATGCATCAGAGAAGACATAAAGGACAATAGTAAGGCACTAACGTCTTTGAGTGAACAGCAACACTCGGGCACAGACTGCAGGTGAAGGAAAGGTTCTGCCGTGTAGAAGAGTAAGAGCCTGCTGAAGTGAACATGACAGTGAATGAAGACTATAGCAGGTAGTTCAGATTCTCTTGGTCACTAGTAGTAGATGAAGTTGAGGAAAAGATGAAGAATTGAGAAAGAGAATGTTAATGACTATTGCACTGAATGTAGAAAAAGAGGGAACAAATCAATTTTAATACTGCTAACCAGAAGCAAGCCCAAACCAGAATTGGGTATATAAATTTCTAAAGGTTAGTTTTATTCAAGATTGGACTTGCATTTGAAATTTATATATGAGTTTAGGGAGAGATGATCTTTAAAATACTACTCTTCCTTTATAAGAACAGAGTATTTCTTTCCATTTACTACGGTCTTCTTTTATGTTCCCCGGGAGGATGTGTTTTTTAATCTAGCTTTCTTGGGTTGTAGCAATTAGTTTGTATGTGAATCTCTAAGGTCCTTTAAAGATAATAAAGTCCTGAACCACTCAGGAGCAGTACAAGTTCCCATAATATATACAAACCATTAAACCTTTCTGAAAATATGCAGGTTTGATTAGGAGCCTTCAAGTGTGTACAGTACTAATTTCTTTGTATAACTTTACTGAGGTGTAATGAGAACAATAAACTGCGCACATTTCAAGTGTGCCATCTGATCACTTTGGATGTATGTGTATACCATGAAACCATCACCAATCAAGATAACAAACATATATTTCATCTCCCCAGACTTTTTTTGCAAAAGAAGTATTGTAATTTTGTTTGCAGATGACACGATCTTGTATATAAATAAACTCTAAAGGCTCACCAAAACATTGTTAGAATAAACAAATTCAGCAAAGTTGCAACATACAAAAATCAGTTGTGTTTTTATATACTAACAATAAATTATCTGAAAGAGAAATAAAGAAAAACAATCCAATTTACAATAGGATCAAAAGCAATAAAATACTTAGAAATAAATTTAACCAAGAAGGTAAAAAAATCTGTACAATGAAACCTACAAGACTTTGTGATAAAAGAAGTCGAAGGAAACACAAATAAATAGAAAGATATCTTGTGTTCATGGATCAGAAGAATTAGTATTACAAAAGTGTCCACACTACCCAAAGTCATCTATACAGTGAATGTAATCCTATCAAGATTCTAATGACGTTTACAAAATATATACATTTATTGAATCCTGAGAGAGAGAGAGGAAGGGAGAGAAACACTGGTGTGAGAGAAACATCTACTGGTTTGCTTTCTGCACGTGTCTCATCCAGGGACCAGACTTGCAACCCAGGTATGTGTCATTCTCCCAGATTTCCTAGTAACTCCTTGTAATCCACCCCCAACCCAAAGCAACTACTGATATGTTTTCTGTCTTTAGAGTTTATTGCATGAATAGTTCATTCTTTTTATAGCCAAATAGTATTCCATTTTGGATATTCCACAATTGGTTTACCTATTTATCTGTTGATGGACATTAGAATTGCTTCCAGTTTTTGGCCTCCACAAATAATATTGCTGTGACCATCTGTGTGTAAGTCTTTGTGTGAATGTAAATTTTTGTTCCTCTTGGGTAAATATTTAAGGAGTAAAATGTCTATGTTGTAAGGTAGGTGTATGTTTAACTTTTTAAAACACTGACAAATGTTCTCTAAAGTGGTTATACCATTTTACATTCCCATTGGCAGGACATGAAAATTCCAGCTGTTTGACTTCCTTGAAATGCTCCGTCAATCTTTAAGTTTTAACTAATATATCATGTGTAATGGCATCTCATTGTGGCTTTAATTTATATTTTCCCTGGTGACTAACATTGTAGAGTGTATTTTCAAGTGCTTACTGGCCATTCATATCTTCTTTTCCACGGCATCAGTGCAAGTATTCAGTAGTGTTTTAAAGCTATCATTATGCAGATCTTAAGTATATCTGAAGATTTTATTTTATTCTTAGAGAGAAGGGAAGGGAAAGAGAGAGGGAGAGAAACCCAGTGTGTGGTTCCCTCTCATGCGTCCCCTACTGGGGACCTGGCTCACAACCCAGACATGTGGCCTGACTGGGAATTGAACCAGCAACCCTTTGGTTCACAGGCCAGCTCTCAATCCACTGAGCCACACCAGCAAGGGCTATATTTGAATACAGCGTATTATCTCAGTACCAGATACTTAGTTAAATAATTCTTATTTCTAATAATTTTCAGTTGATTTTACTGGGTTTTCCAGGTATAAAAGAATTTAGCAAAATACATAAAATAAACAAATAAAAAACAAAACTTTTTGCTTTCTCTGAAAAGAAAATTTTTAAAGACAAAAAATGCAGACTGTAGTTCTAGGAGGACTGGTTGGGTGGAAGGAAGCCTGCAATGGCCAGACTTGTGTAGTCCTTCCTATATTTCAAGTTTAATAATAAAAAAAAAAGCTTAGTTTCTGAAACAGATACCCCAGCCAGACATACTTCTTCTCATAAACAAACGATTATTTGGGGAATGCTCGTTCTTGAGTCTGATCACTTCTTGATAAGCTGACCGTGAAAATTCGAGGACTTCAGGGGATCAGATCTTAAGAGCATACAGGCAACACTTATATCAGCCATTCTTAAGTGGGGGTGACTCGGTCCTTCCTCCCTTCTGGGGGACTTTGGTAATCTCTGGAGACATTTTTGACTGTCACGACTGAGGGGAGGGTGTACTGACATCTAGTGGGCAGAGACTAGGTAAGAAGGCTGCTAAATATCCCACAAAGCACAGGTCAGTTCCCCCAAAGAATTATGTGGGCCAAGGTGGCAATAGTGCCAGATCTGAGAACCTCTGACTTACACTAGGCCACAGTACCCTCTTTTCCATCTGAATACTCTAGGAGTTTGGAGTAATCTACCCTAAGGATTGGTGAAATAAACAAGTCAGAAATTAGGGACTCTGAGTGGTGGGAGAGTGGAAAAAAAGTATTCTAAGGTGAAATCACATTACAGTACTAAATGTTTTCAAAGGTACCTTTTTAACTTCCAAAGCACATTCCATCAATGCTTTCACACTTCCAACTTCACGCAATGTCTTTTTACTATTTACATCTGCTCTCCAAGACAAATTCCTCAAAACACTTGCAATAACCTGCAAATAAATTCAATGTTAGAATTTTTGCATATGAAATAATTTATACTAGCTCTATTTTTTTTTTTTTGGTTTTTAATATTAGAGAGAAGACTAGAAATCTATTAAGAAATTCCTTTTAAATCCTGATATGGTACCTAAAGGAATTCCTACAATATAATTATTATCCTTTATTCTGGTGTTAATATAATTGTAATTTAAACGTGAAATACTAAACACCGAGCCACAGCTTAAATTAATCTAAATCAGGAAAGTCAGCAGCTGATATCCTAGAAAAACATCTGAAATTCTAGGCAGTACCTGCTGTAAGTCCTCACTCTCCGATTTCAGTTGGGCGACCAGTGCTCTCATGCAGCCTTTCATAGAGCAAAGTGTGGCCTGCAAAAATCAAACATAGAACGGAGGGTCAGTAGCAAGGCAACTGGAGCTGGGCTTTATTTTTCACTATTAAACTTCAAATACAGTTTTAATTGACCCATTTTAATTAAAGCTAATATTTTACTTACAAAAATTTAGAATCAGATTATACAAATGAAGGGCAAATACCCGCCTAATCCTTTGCTATATCTGTTCTTCTTTTGGCAAATTAGAAAACTAAAGTGAAAAAATGATAAGAAATGAGAAGCAAAAGGTTTTAAAGTTAGGTCTCTTATTTGGATACAACCAATATGCACATAACATTTGTATTGGTCATCAGGATTTTCAGATTTTTGCTTATTCCTAGGAATAGTGTTTTATTTTTTAAAAAGATTATTTACTTTCAGAGAGAGGAAAAGGGAGGGGGAAAGAAAGGGAAAGAAATATTTATCAGTTGCCTCTTGCATGCCCCTAACTGGGGAGCTGGCCCACAACCCAGGCATGTGCCCTGGCTGGGAATCAAACTGGTGACCTTTGGTTTACAGGCTGGCACTCAATCCACTCACTGAGCCACCAGCCAGGGCTAGGAACAGTGTTTTAAATATGATTAAATACATTCACTATTGTGTTCTATCTTTGGCTTTTGTTTAATCATAAGACAACCAAATGAATAAGGATATACAGTGGGATATGAAGTACAGGTTTTTATTAGTCAGTGTTTAATAGGAGAGTGACAAAAAGAAAATCAGTGGAAAGTAGTTTGTATGAAAGTAAACTAACTCATACCTGAGATGTCTTAAGAAGTGGATCTTATAAAACATACCTTGTTTGCTACATCTCCAAAAGTCAAGTTTGTCAAAGCCATTCCAGCATATCGTCTTAATGTAATACTGTAGTGGTCATTAGTAAGCCCATACATTTCACAGTCCACTTGCAATAATTCTGCAATGGCCTGTAGTCCCCCTAATTTAAAAAGGGCAAGAGGAAAAAGACAACAATCTAAAATAAAACTAACTGGTACCAAGTTTGTAACTTAAATATTAGAAAAAATCTCAAGAATGAGAATAGTTTAAATTTGTCTTTAGAATTACAAGCTACAAATATTGTTATAAAGGACTTTTGTCTAAGACATTTATAAAGTACAACTGATAACTATTCCATTTTCTGCTGGTTTCTTGACCCTCCAGCCCTTGCCCTACCAAGTGAAATGAGCATTATACTCTATTTACTACACATACACTGTATCTTATCAATGATGAAAGTGGCTATTTTTAAACACTAGCTCTTCCTGAATGTAAGCAGAAAAAGGTAACTTATTTTTATTATTAAGACTTTATATTCTTCATTGTTGCACACTGTGGCCTAATTACTTCAATGTTTTTTAACCTGTTGAATAATTATGCTTAGAAATATTGGTAGTTATAAATGAAACTGCATAAAACAAAGCTTAATTTTTTTAATAAAAAAGAATTGCCTGTTCAATGTGCTACTATAAAGCTACTTACATTTATTTTAAAAAATTACTTTTTTTGATACTCACAGGTGTCAAATACCCACTATACTAGGATGTAGTATTTTCCTTCCCCTTGACCCCCACCACTGGGTATGCTCAACAGTGCCCACAGTGGTCAATACTAGGACAGCAAGGAGAAAAAACAGTGAGAAAGGAAAGGGAAAGACATGGAGGAAGGGGCAGTAGAAAAACAAACAAGAGGCGAAGCAAAATGGTGAGGCAGTGAACAAAAATAAAAATAAAAATGTAAATGGAGGCTATTTAAAATATTCTTCACCATCAATATTAACTAGTGTGGGAATGAGAATATTGTTTTGTCACAAAGAAGTGGCTTAGACAAAAAAAGAGGATAAATATAAACAGACAATTCTTGGATACTGTTAAATCTTAATGGTCAGTTCATTAATCTGAGAGAACCTGTACATTTAATATTGTTTCAAATAATCTACATCGAATAATGTAGAGGAATCTGCAAGTTTGCAAAACAGGTAAAGTTCTATTTTAGGTGAAGAATTCTAGGCCAGGGCATTTAAGTATAGAAAGATTCACATAAATCTTTATGATTAGCAGAAATGACAGATGACTTTAACTGTAGATAAGTGAAAATTAATTTGGTTAAAGAAAATCCAAATATATATTATATTTAGGAAGATTTTCTTGCAACTACTCATAGTGATTGAAAATATATAGTAGTGAACTCCAAATACACCGACTGTCTTTATGGACCTTAAAGATTAGTGCGAAGATTGCCACTGCGCAACTAATTAAAGTATGTTGGACCGTGTAAGTTCAGGGCAAGATAACAGGTGGTCTTAACTTAAACTGGGGAGATCAAGAAGAAGGTTGAGGAAATAATGTTTAGGTTGAGACTTAAATGGAGTGTCCAAAGGGGTGGGGCAGGAATTGTGAAGCATTTTAGGCAGATAGAATAGCATGTGCAAGGGCTGTAGGCCTGAAATATACAGCATGAAGGTTGTAGGATGAAGCTACAAAAATGGCTAGAGGCCATACCATGCAAGACTTTCTGTGCCACACTAAGGACTTTAGGCACAGGAAGGAATAATTTTATGTGTGTTCTAAGTAGATTCTCATGGCTGCAAGATGCGGAATGGATTATGACTGAAGTTGTGAGACAGTAAAACAAAGTTGAAGAATGGAAGACAGGATGGTGGCCTGAGTGGGGATGAAAATAAGAGCAGTGATTTGAGATATATGAGTATTTAAGATGCAAAATTAAAGCACTCAGTTACTGCATATAGGAGATAAAGATAAGGTCATGGATATCTTTGAAGATTCTGGTCTGAGCAAATGGCTTGGTTGGAATGCTATTTTCTGAAAAAAGATCCCCCACCCTCCCATGGGGCAGAGATAGAGATTTGGAGATGGATGAGACAAAAATTTCAGTTGTGGCAGCTCAATTAGAAATGTCTGCACAACCATCCAAGTAAAGATGACAGACGAACGCTTTGATAATGTATTTAAAACTCAGGAGGCAGAACTAGGATTAAGATGTAAATTTGAAAAACACTAACTGAAGCCATGGAATGGAGGATACTGCTTAGGGGGAAAGGAAGAGAGCCAAGGACAGAGCTCTGAGGAATTTGACCAAGCGCTACTTGGATAAAGGAGAGGATATCAGTAAAAGAACTGAGAGTTTTGACCCAGGACACTGGCCTGAAGACAATGCTGGTGCTGATGAGATCACCATATTGTTGAGCATTACAAAACAGACAATGAACAGCAAAACAAAACATGCTAAATTTTGTGCCTACATAAAATCTTGCCTGGTGTAGTGTATCTGTAATAAAGAATCCAAGAACGCACCAAGTGAGCAAGAGTTGAGCATTCTTGTATGGAGAAACAAAAAAATCTTAGAATTTGATTCTGAAAAAAAAATTAAAGAAGAATATAGCCAATGGCCAATGTGAACAAAACCATGACGAATATGGCTAATGAAAAAGGGATATTTAATAGAATATAGGATATCAGATGTAGGAGAGAGTCCTTTATGTTTTCAGGCAAATAAAAAATATGGTAAAAATTCATTATTATTAGAATAAAAAAACAGGTTGCCCTGAGAAAAACTGTAATATTTCCAAGCAATACAAATATAACGAGCATATTCTTAGTGCCTGTGTTAGAAAACAGGGATCCAGGTGGAGCAAATGCCACCCAGTATGGTATCTCAAAATGTTATAGAAAGTAGAGAACCAAAAGCTGCAGATGACATTCGACAGCATCCTTAATTTAAAAAAAGATGATGTAATTTTAAAAGTGTGTGTGTGTGTACCTGACTTAGTCACCATTAGCATGACATGCCTTATTCTAAAATATTAGAGGTTTGACATCAACAGTCTATAGATTGGTGTTTCACAGAATTTTCTGATCAGAAGGATTACCTAAGCCACTAAATAAGTATTATTTCTAGGTTCCCCCTCTGAAGATTCTGTTTTACTAAGCCTGCTTGCTATAGGGCCAGAGAACCTATATGGTTTGACGAGTACCTCTAGTGACCATTATGACCTGGTTTAAGAAACATTAATGCAAATGAGTTCCTCAGAAGTCAGGACTATGTTTTAATCTTTTCTTATATCTGGTGCCCAGCAAATTTTCTGGGACAGAGCTAAGAAATAATAAATTAATAAGTACATCACTAATATTATAGTCTAACACTTGCAGTACTAATAGGAGCAAACTTATATGACCCTGATAGCTGTAGAATCTTCTTGTGTAGACAAGTGACAGTCCCAGCTGACTGGGCTTAGGAATTTCCCCTCACCTATTTGGGACTTTTTTCCTCCTCATCCCTCACAGTCAGATACTTTGTACTATCTCTCTATTTCTCCACAGTCCACAAACCTTGATCCTTCTTTTGTTCCAGCGCAAATTCGGAGGCTAGGAATGAGAAGAAGGTAATCCTCTGTGGCTACGTCCCCGGCAGTCACACCCCAGAGGCCCCATCCTGCTCCTCACCTGAAAGCCCCTGCCCTAGCTCCTGTGATGAAATGCCCCGGGTAGCCTTCCTACCTGAGGAAGGAAGAGGAACAAATACTGAGTCTGCGTTTTACTTTGAAATTCAGATGATTAATGTGTCAGTCCTAGTCTACAGTCCATTGGAACACAGGGACATTTATAGAAAAATCTTTGCATTAGCTTAAAATGGAATTAATTTTCCTATTTATTCATTATTTTTATCCCCTTCCCATTATTACTAGTATTAAAAAACCCCACCCAAACATAACAGTTTCACAAATGTTGCGGTGGTATCAAGGAAAGGAGAACTCCTAAGACTAGAGTCAGTTCCGTAGGAGGCCGAGGGGGATGGTGGGGGAAGGAAAGAGAATCAGGTGGGCCAATGGCTAGGGCCTGTGGGGAGAAAAGCACGGCTGGAGGGCAGGCCTGGAATCAGAAGGACACAGCCTCCCGAAGGAATGACTCTGAAGGAGACAGCACCCATTTTGGCTGTTCAGTTTCTCTGCTTAAGTCTCATGACTTTGTCACTTTTAAGGTAAATGATGAATGACGATGAGGGTGACAGTAAAACGAGGTGGAAGCTGGAATGCAACATAACGTAACAGCACAAAAAGCCAGGGCACAGCTACACTACGATGGGGACTCAGTACGGTCTTGCTTGTGGCACCACTAGAGAGATCCAGTTCACATGAGATGGCTCAGCATGATGCAATTTATAAATACCACATGTGCACAATGAACCTAGAAATCAAAGAAAGACCGTTACATGAAAAATGGGGTGCACAATGCAGGTTATATAAAGAGGAGTGTGTGTGATAACACATACCTAGAAGAGTATTCCTTCCAAAATTAATCAAATGTTTCTGATTTAAATTGGAGCATAATGCTTTTCTACAGTAACCAGTTTTAAAGATAGCATGGTTTTACCATGAAAATCTAGTAAAGTACCGATAACCACACAGGTAAATGAGATTCTTAATAATTCCTTCTGGCGGCCATCAGAAGTGACTGGGTCAGGAACAATGAAGTAGCCCCACATTTCAAATTAATTCAAATTACCCTCCCTGTCAACTGGCACACAGGGTCTTCCTTGGCAATAGGGGCAAGGAGTGGCCCATTAGTAGTTTTTCCAATCTATGGCTGAGACTTTGAAAATCCAAGTTAGTTTAGGGTAGCAGTTTCTGTTATTGAGAAACTTTTCTGGAAACCAAATTAAAATTATCTGCTACAAGAAGGAAGCAACTGGTAATAGAAGTTAGTGGCCATAAATTCCATTTCAACAGTGAAGAAATCTTTAGTATCCTTCTAGATGCCATTAAGAAACATTTTTGTCTTACCAAGTTCATTCATTGCATGTCTATGTTCTTCATCAAATGAAAGTTTCATTAGAACACATACAGCAGGACAGATCTGATGTTCAACAGGAGCTGGCACTGAAAAATAAAATTGACATAAACCAGAATGCTTTGTTTTCTTAAAAGCAATGATGTTTATTATACTTAAAAAATATGTAGGGCTTACCAACATATCCCTAAATATATAGTTTAATGGATCATCGAATATTTGCTTGAACAGATAAATAAGTACTACAAACATGAAAAAAAAATGTGAGTAAAGGCCTTTGCTTAGTTCCATTAAAATGTTTACCACTCATTTGCCCTTAACCAAGTCTTTTAGAATGAGTCCCTTGCAGGTTTATGCTATAACTCAAATAATTTAAAATTACATTCACTATATGAAAAAACAAAAACATTTTGGTATAAAACTGTTCAGTTTAATTTATAATTGCTATTTAAACTATTGTGATGAGTGTGGGTTAGAGGCACATTTCTGCATACAAGTGCAGTAGGGAACTCTAGTACAAACCTAGTGAAGTTTACTTCTTATACCAACAGATACTAGACAGTAAACAAACATTTTTAAAAAGGCATCTGAGAAAATGTACCTCCATATTTAACGCTATGTACAAGGTTTCAAAACTTCTCTGAAATAAAATTTAAAAAGCAAGCATTTTTCAGAATAGTATTAATTTATTCTATTTAACTTTTTTGAGAAGAGGTTATCAAGAACACAAAATGCTAGTCATTGCATAATTGTTAATAGCCAAAGAAAATCTAGAAATCTCCCAGTAAAGTATCTTAACAGATACAAAGGACTGTTTCTTCTGTTTTATTTTTAGGGGAGGGGGGTGAGAGAGAAAGAGTGAAAGAGAGAGGTGGGATAAAGAGAGAGAAACAACTATTAGTTACCTTGCATATGCCCTGATGAGGGTCGAACCTGTAACCTGGATATGTCTTCACTGGGGATCAAACCTACAACCTTTTTGATATATGGGATGATGCTGTAACCAACTGAGCCACCTGGCCAGGGGTGTTTTCTTATTCTTAAAATGTTTTAGATTTTAAATTAATTCATCTTTGTAATTAAGCTAAAAAAAAACTAAAACCTCATAGGTCATGTTCTCACTATCATTCCCCTCCTGGTTTTCAAATCAGTAGGTTAATACACACTCCTTTTCTGTGTGTGTGTTTTTATCAGGTGAAAGGAAGGTCTTACCTTATATACTTACTGCTTTTGGTTCTTGCTACAGGAATGAAGTAAGTTATGTCCCCAAGGGTCCCAACTCCCATGTTCCCTGCTCCTAAGGGAGAGAGGCTGGTGGCCAAGAGTCTCTCCCTGAGTAAGAGCTGAGTGGCTGATCACCCCCAGCAATGAGGTCCCAACACCTGCAGCAGGATGGTGCAGTAGAAGGGCCCTGAGCTGCGAACAGGAGGCCTGGCTTCTGGTCCTGGCCACTTATTAGCTGTGAGGCCACAGGTAAATCTTTTAGTCTTTCTGAGCCTCAGTTTCTTAATCCATAAAATAGTAATGATAATACCTTCCCTTCTTACAAATAAATATAGAAGATAATGGCTTGGTCACTACTAGCTGAAAAAACTTACATTAAAGTTACTTTCCTGAACTTTATCTATAAAATGAAAGAGACAGGCAACATAATTGCTCAAGTCTTTTCTAGATCTACCATGCTATGATTCTGTACGTCTCTCTTGATTTCCTGTTCTTTTTTTTGGCTGCATAGCAGTGCATATAACATTTTCCTTTGCTAAATTTTTCTTAATTTTAGACTTTAAAACAGACTTAAGCTTTAAAGTATGTTAGTGTTGATGGCTAATATGCATTTCTCCTTCCTATTCATAGAGACAAATACTAACTAAAAAAGTTTTAAAAAAAACTTTTACATTTGTTTTGTAACACACGCTATAATGTACACTATAGGGGAACATACTTGGATTTTTGTCCTGGTCCATGCCTTGTTCGTGGGCTTCCTGCCACTCCCAACAGGTTTCACAGTAAGCTCGTATCTGTTCCAAAAGATGAAGGACTCGGATTTCACGCCTGCCTCTCTTGTCATCAGGCTGTGAGTGAATGATGTTGTGGAGTGCTGCACTGGCCCTGGCCCGAGCCTCTTTACTGCCCCGGGAATTTCCCAACAACACAGAGTCTTTGTCATTGCCATGTAAAAGCTGGATGAGGAGAGGAAGACATCCAGACTGTCGCATGGATATACAGCTGTCTTGGGAGCTAGACATAGCTAGCAAAGTTCGTGACATATCATCCTTATCATGAGTACCAAGCATTGACAACAATGAATACACCATTTCCACCTGTGGGCCAAATGAGTTTAGAAACAAAATTATGACTTTAATATCCAAAAGCCAATACCAATGAAGTGATGAATGGGATATTTATTGTAACTTGTTAAAAAAAAAGCAAAAGAAATATGTTCAGGATGAAGTAATGAATGTTATTTCAAAATCTATATAAAATCATCACCAATTTATTTATATGAGTAAATAACAGTAGTGGTAGTATGCTGTGCTGAAAGAGAAAGTTGGCTCTTACACACTTAAATTGCTGTTTGTCTGGACCTCTGATTATAATGAATGAAAATGAACTAATTTCACTCATACATGGTGAGGAATGTGATCTATCTAAATTCTCCGCACAATTAAAAATTTTCACTTTTTTAAATCTACAGCTATAAGGAATAAATATAAAACATTTTTCAACAATCATTATTCACTAAGTGCTGGTTCTTGGCAATCACTAACCCTCATCAGATTATAATTATAACAGTATTGTTAAAATTCTAAGACTTATCCTTTACACATGTAAAAAAAATACTTCTTCTACAAAGAAGAATGCCATGATCACACACAGAGTACAAGGCCAGGATTCTTATACAATTTTTTTTAAAGCAAATCCTAAGCATCAATTACTCTCTGACAATAAATTCTAAGGATAACAAGCAGATTAGAAATAGGAAACAGTACCCTGTTATCTTGGACTATGATCAACTTCATTTTAAAGATTGAGGTTAACACAAAAAAGTAGAGGCTATTATATAAAGAATGCGTCATGTCTATAAATCAGTGGTTCTTAACTACTGGCAGACATTGGAGACATTTTTTGTTTCCTCAATTGTAGGAGGAAGTGCTACAGGTGTCTAATGGGTACAGATCATAGATGCTGCTAAACATACTATAACACAACAAAGAGTTATATAGCCAATAGTGCTCAGGCAGAGAAACTCTAAATGTGTAAACACACGCACACTTAGATGTAATCGTGATAGGAAGGTGGTGTGGAACTGTGGATAAATGGGCTTTTATCCAAAATGGGCTTTTGGATTTGGGCTCCACCACTTAGATGAGCGAACTGTCTGACACTACCAGGTTATCGGATTTCTCTTAGCTTGTTTTCTGTCACAAAATGGAGGAACTTACCTAAAAGGGTTTTCTCTGTAAAGAGTAAATGAAGTAATACATATATAGGGTAGTAGCTGTCATTCAAAAATGTAGAAAATCTTAATATTATGCAAAATTACTTCATGAAGGTAAAGGTATTCTAGCTGTCAGTCTTCACACATCTTTTACTATCAAGAAAATCTCTAATATTCTTTACTTATTGAAATCTCTAATTTCTTACTTAAAAAAATCTCTAATTACTTATTGATGTTGGACAGAGCTGCTGCTGAATTCCAATTTAGTTATGCAACAGCTGCCTAAATCTTTTTTTAAATCAGTTTTCTCATTTAAAAAAGACAAACAAGAATAACTCATAGGGGCTTTGAGAAGATCAGAGATAACATACATAAAACTCCTAGCACAGTTACTGGGACTCCAGAGGTCCCAAGTAGTAGCTCTTGTGAGTTATTGAAAAAATTAAGTTGTATATTAATGACATCATGGACTACTCTAAAATTCATTTCTTAAGTCAACATTAGTTATTTTAGTAATGTTTTTCCTAAAAGCTATTGTATTATTAAAATAAAGGACATAGAGTATATAATAAAAACAACTAATGTAATTATTTAGATTTAATTAAAAATATGTTCTTTAGTAATATTAGAATTCCATTCTTTGTCAATAGAATATTAAAATCTCTGGCTTTAAAACAATAGTCAAATAATTATTTTCTTCTCAAACATATTATTCCCAAGTCCTAAAATATTTGCTAACATCTGGGAGACCCTAAGAAAGCTGACTTGTCAGCACTGGATAACATTTAACTTCAATGATTTTTCCATCTACTTAAATATTTATTAAACACTTGTTATATGTAGGCCCTGTGCTAAAGGCAGCAAAAACAACATGTAAAAAACAGCCCCTGTTTTCCCAAACCGTTTCATGCAAACTGCAGCGATTCAAAGGGGTGGGGGGAGAGAGACCACACAGGGAAGCAGGAGGACCACGGGCATCTGAAAATGTTTTGTAAAGAAGTAAAGCCTGAGGGGAGTTCTGAAGGCTGGCTGCAGCTTTGACAGCTGTTCTGAGGAGGGGCAGGACGTGGAAGGGTGTGCTGCCGCGGGCAAGGCAAGGAGGCAGAAGGCCACAGGGAGCGCTCGGAAAGTAGCAAGTGAGCCAGTGAGGCTGGAGTTCTGGATACTCACAGAGAGGTGGATATGGCCAAAATAATGGAAACTAACAAAGAAACAAAACCAAAAACCAACTAGCTAATTTGGCACTTTTAATAATCCTTATTTTCCCTTTGTCTGCACTTTGTATAAAAAGATGTGACTTCTTTAAGAGACTGTGATGATGGAATCAGAATTCTCCTCTATGTAAAAGATGAAGAATGGTTTTAGCAACATATCTAATGAATACTAGAAGTATTCATAGTACTAATGACCCAATCTGTAATCTTCTGTTACCTTGGTTCCCAGATGACTTGTCAGCCTTCGAGGAGCAGAGTGTGTGCTACTAGAACTCAAAACACTGGCTGTTTCATGATCCATTCGTGCAGTTGAACCCTAGAAATTAAGCAATTATAGATAGTGTGATTGAGATTGTAGATAAATACAGCTAACTTCATGTTAAGGTACTCTTGAGAGGAGATAGCTAAATATACCATTAAAAGTGTGGACATTAACTTCTTAAAATGAATGTTTATATTTATAAATTTAGTAAGTAAATTTTAGAGAAAAACTGAAGAAAATTAGAGCTGTTGCAAAAGACAGTTAAACCACACTATGGAAGTAACCAAACACTGAAGAAATACTAAGAGTAATATTTTTTCACAGATCTAAAGACATGCAACCACATTCAGTTAAAAAGCTCCATTTTGATTGATGAAATGCTCCAAATTACCACAAAACTGACTGAATTTGGCATAGTTCAAGTTCTCTGGGAGTTTATGGTACAGAGAGGACTTCTTGGAACTTCTATTTGAGAAAGACATGAAAAAATAAATAACTGGAGTATGATATGATAAGCACTATCATATAAGAATATATAAAAGAGTAAGGGAAAATGGAAAGAAACAATGAGCTGCTTAGAAGCTATTAAAGGCTGCATAAAATGTCGTATTTAAGATAGGAGACAGGCATTGAATTCTGGGATAGGAGACTGGCAAAAGAGCCTGTGTAAAGGTTTAAATATGAAAGCATGGAGTATTCCAGCTTACTGTCAACAGAACATAAGGTGTGTGGTGGGAGATACAGGCTGGATTAAATTATTAAGTATCTCATGTGTCATTTTAAAGGTGTCGTTTTCAAGATGTGGATGTTAAGAGAGTCACTAGACTTTAGGCAGGGGAATGGCACAACCAGAATCGTGCCTCAAAAAGAGCATGGACAGGATGTAGAGATCGCAGACGGGAAATTAGGACGTGGGTACTTCTAACAGTCGAGTGGTTCTGAGGGCCCAAAGTCAGAATGTTAGAATAGGGAAATGGGGATGACCTACATTTAGGGGACAGAATCTGTTGGTTTGCTAACTACTTTGGATCAGATTAAAACGATGTTTGGAGTCAAGGTCAATTTGGAAGTGCTGAGCTTGCCTACATGGGTAGATAATAGTGCCATTTATAAATACATGAAACCCAGGAAGAGATGATGACTTTCACTGTGGGGACTGAGCTTGCCTTTGATTGTAGTGACAACCAGTAAGAATGTTTAATGGGTACCTGAAAACATAGGATGCAACTCTGGACAGGCATTCATTGATAATTAAGAATAATTAAGAATAACAATGATAAAAATAGTGTTCAATTAGAAAGTGATATTGGCAGGTATTCTACTGTAGTTCTCAACTTCTCAAAAGAAAAAATGAGAACATAAGCTTTTTCAGGGTAGAAACCTCATTCTCTTCACTGCTATATACTTGGTATGAAGGGCAGTCTTAGGTTTCTAATAGGTACCTCCAAAATATTTGTCAAATTATGAACTGAATGGAGAGCTAGTAATAAAATCTGTAAGAACAGGGAGGGACACCACTGCTGGTGCTAATTGTCTTTCAGACATAGATGCTAATTGGAGAAGGGGGGTTAGCAAAAAGGAAATAGGAAATAATAGGTTTTGAGGATTGGAAGCTGGTATTTCCTGGGGGGGGGTACAAAGGGCTAGAATGAATCAATATTTCAGAAGGTACCCTATTTCCCTAAATTTTGGAATCAACTGATCTTGTAATTTCTTTTTGTGCCCGAAGTTCACCTGATGACATGTTAAAAACTTCCCTGTGGGGACTTCCGGCCAAGATGGAGGCATAGGTAGACATACTGTGCCTCCTTACATAACCAAAATTAAAGACAACAAAAATTTAGAAACAAAAAAGCACCCAGAACTGACAGAAAATTGAACTGTATGGAAGTCTGACCACCATTCATCCAGCTGGGTAAGAGGGGTGGAGTTGGTGGCTGGTGAAAAGGGGTCATGGCAGGAAAAAGTGGTGGCTGGCAGACCCCAGTGCACAGGTGGTGGCCGGCACACCATGGGCGCAAGGAGGAACCAAGCAGATCCAACCCAGTGAGGTGCGCAAGGTGGCTGGCTGACCCCAGACACATATTCATGTGCAGATAAACCAGGCGAAAACAGGCAGTGAGACAGACCGTGGAATCCAGGGACCCAGTGTTGGGAAATAAAGCGCAAAAGTACCAATTGAAAACACTTGTGGGGGTTGAGAGAATCCCAGCCTCATAGGAGACTTCGTTGGAGAGACCATAGGGTCCTAGAACATACGCAAGCCCACCCACCTGGGAACCAGCACCAGAAGGGCCCAATTTGCTTGTGGGAAGCGGCAGAAGGGACTGAAATCCAAGAGAGAGCAGAGCAAGCACCGTTGTTCCCTCTCTGACCCCGTCCCCACATACAGCATCACAACCCAGCCACTGGGTTGCCCCACCCTGGTGAACAGCTAAGGCTCAGACTCTCACCATGTTAACAGGTGTGATCACACTCCCCACCCCTAAAAAATGGCTCAAACAGAAGAACAAATCAAAGTGCCAGAGCCAATACATCTAAGTGACCAAGAGATAGCCAACCTATCAGATACATAGTTCAAAGCACTAGTGATCAGGATGCTCACAGAATTGGTTGATTTTGGTCACAAATTAGATGAAAAAATGAAGGCTACACTAAGTAAAATGAAAAAAAATGCACAGAGAAGCAATAGTGATGGGAAGAAAACTGGTACTCAAATCAATGGAGTGGACCAGAAGGAAGAAAGAAACAACCAAACAGAAAAGAAGGAAGAAACAAGAATTCAAAAAAATGAGGAGAGGCTTAGGAACTTCCAGGACTTCTTGAAATGTTCCAACATCCAAATTTATAGGGGTACCAGAAGCGGAAGAGGAACAGCAACAATTGGAAAAGTTATTTGAACAAATACTAAAAAAGAACTTCCCCAATCTGGCAAAGGAAAGAGACTTCCAAAAGTCCAGGAAGCTCAGAGTCCCAAAGAAGTTGGACCCAAGGAGGAACACATCAAGGCACATCATAATTACATTAGCCAAGATTAAAATGAAGGAGAGAATTCTAGAAGCAGCAAGAGATAAGGTGCCAGTCACCTACAAAGGAGTTCCCATCAGACTGTCAGCTGACTTCTCAAAAGAGACCTTACAGGCAAGAAGGGGCTAGAAGGAAGTATTCCAAGTCATGAAATCCAAAGACCTATATCCAAGTGTTGGGAACCTTACACCTGGCTTCTAGCTAAAAACATTGCATTGATTAAGGAACCTGTGCGCTCCACAAGCCAATCAGCTACAGGCACATGAAGTGTCCACGAGTACCAGTTGCACCCAAGTAATCAATAAGCGGGCCCTTCTTTGTCTCAAGCTAGCCAATAGCAAGCAACCTAATCTCTCCCTCCCCCCCCTATATATATACCCAGTTCGGAAAAATAAAGTTTGCAGCTTGATCAGAATCTTTTGTCTTGCTGCCATTCTTTGCGCCTCTTGTCCCCCCAACTCATTTGTTCTAGGTAGGTGGTTGAGCCCCAGTTGATTGCTCCGCGGGCCGGAGCATCCAAGATTGCTCTATGCAGCAAAGCTTTCATTTAGAATGGAAGCGCAGATAAAGAGCTTCTCAGATAAGGTCGAATTAAAGGAGTTTATCATCACCAAGCCCTTATTGTGTGAAATGTTAAAGGGACTTATCTAAGAAAAAGAAGATAAAAAATATGAACAGTAAAAGACAGCAAACACAGCTATTAACCATCACACCTAAAACAAAAGCCAAACAACTAGAACAGGAACAGAACCACAGAAATGGAGATCACATGGAGGGTTAGCAACAGGGAAGTGGGAAGAGGAGAGAGGGAGAAAAGTTACAGAGAATAAGTAGCATAGACAGTAGGTAGAAAATAGACAGGGGGAGGGCAAGAATAGTATGGGAAATGTAGAAGCTAAAGAACTTATGACACATGAACATGAACTAAAGGGGGGGAATGTTGGTGGGAGGGGGTGTGCAGGGTGGAGGAGAATGAAGGGGGGGAATGGGACAACTGTAATAGCATAATCAATAAAATATATTAAAAAAAAAACTTTCCTGTAGGCTAGCAACCTTTACTGTTTACCTGCTAACTTCCACTGGTAGACAACACAGAAAATTGTTAACAAACATTCCTAAGTGATTAGTAAGCATTATAACAGTGCAACAATAAAATACTCATATAGAGATTTCTGAATTTGTCATAAAAAGTCCTTAAATAGGTAATCATATAAAGCTCATTTTTAAAAGGACCGCTTATAACTTCCACAGAGATCATATTACAGGCCAAAGTTAGTGTTTTCTGACTAGTCTACAAAAGCATATTTAAGACCATCATTCACAGTACCATTTTTAAAAGAGAAAATTACATTTTAAATTTAATTGTAAATTAAAAAATTGTAAATGTGAAATTCATTTAACTGTACATTTAAAATAGGTACATTTTATTGTATATTAATCTTTCCTCAGAGAAGTTTATTTTTTAAAAGATTTTATTTATTTATTTTTAGAGAGAGGGGAAAGAGAGAGGGTGAGAAATGTCAATGTGTGGTTGCCTTTCATGTACCCCCTAGTGGGGACCTGGCCTGCAACCCAGGCATGTGCCCTGACTGGGAATTGAACCAGCAATGCTTTGGTTCACAGCCCGTGCTCAGTGGGTTGAGTGTTGTCCTGAAAACCAAGGTCATGGGTTTGATTCCCGGTCAGGGCACATGTCTGGGTTTTGGGCCAGGTCCCCGGTTGGGGCAGTATGAGGCAGTTGATCTTCTTTCCACATTGATTTCTCTCCCTCTCTTTCTTCTTCCCTTCCCCTCACTCTAAAATTAAAATCTAAAAACAAAAAATAAGTGTCAACATCAGAGGTGTTTTTTATGTCTCTTCACATAAAAGCATAAAGACCTCCTTATATTCCCTTGCATAGGGAACTCTAGGGTTGGAGTAAGAATACTAATAAATAGTCCCAGAGTGTCTACGTTCCCCAATCTCTACTCCTTTTGTGGGTCTGGATGCCTTATGGAATACTTCTCAATTTGAAGCAGCTAGTTAGCACTCCTCAGGGCAGTGAGAAGAGGCAACAGAGAAAGACTCACTCTGAATCTCTCTCCACTGCCACCCGCTTCTCGGTGCTTGTATAATGGTTGTTCAATTCATATGCAACCAAACAGCAAATATTTACTGAGCTTCTGCTACTTCCTAGGTATAGTGCTAGTCTTTAGAGATGTAAGTGAACACAGCCTTACCCTCACTGCACACAGTCTTCAGTTCAACATGTAAATACTTAAGTGGTAAGTGCTTTGATAGTGGCTGTGTGAATACACAGGAACTATCACAGGAATACACAGGAATACACAGGAAGGCATACTATACTAGGGAGTACTGGGAGAGCTTCCTAGAAAAAGTGGTATCTGACTTTGTACTTGAACTATGAGGAGTTTAGCCAACAAAAAGGAGGGGGATTAGCCATAGGGCAGCCCAGATGAAGCAGAAGCAGAAGCAGAAGCAAAGGTCAGAAAGAACATGCAGTGTGTGTGTGCCTGGGGGTCAGGGGGAGGGGGGATGAGAGAGGGGCATTGAGGAAAGGAAAGAGGTGAGGGGAGAGGGAGCAAGGGGGGACAGAGAGAAACACATTTGGAGATAAAGAGCTTATCCTGGATGCAATAAAGAGATGGATCTGAGGGACCATGACTCGGGACAAAAAAAAAGAGTCAGAAGGCTTTTTCATTGTAGTAATTCAGGCGAGGGGCCCTTCTTGGTTTACAGTAGAAGGGGAAGGACTCATCCTGAGGTAAGCATACCATCTTTATTTTTACTGTTTGTGGTAGGTAGGGTCTAACACAACCCTTAATGATCCTTGTCTCTTGGTATTCATTCCCTTGTGTAACCCCCTGCCTTTGAGTGTGGGCTAGATTTAATGAACTGGCTTCTAGTGGAGAGTATGCAGCGCAGGGGATGAGAAGTCACTTCTTAGATAATGTAACAAGGGCCGTGGCTTCCATCTTGGGCACCCTCTCTTGTTCTCACTGAGAGAAGCCAGCTACTGTGTTGTGAACTGCCCTTTGGATACACCCAGGTGACAAGAAATTGATCTCTGGTCAACAGCCAGTGAGGACATGAGGCCTGCTAATAACCATATGAATATTTCAAAGCAGATCTTCCCCTACTCAAGCCTTGAGATGCCTGTAGTCCCGGCCAACACCTGACTGCATCCTTGTGAGAGACCCTCAACTAGAGGTACTTGGCTACAGAAACAACAATACACATTTTTTGTGTAAGCTGATAAAGTTTGTTGTTTTAAGCTGCTATTATTTGTTAAGCAGCAACAGATAACTAATACACTATTTGAAACAAAAGAGAAACAAGGGAAAAACTGTTTCCACAATTAAATGTTCTGACATTCACCTCAGTGTAGACATCAAATCTTCTTTCAGTTTCAGTCTTAGTATCTTCCTACATAGTTCCCTGATTTGGGGACATTTCTGCCCTCCCCATATATCTAGCTAGAAATCCAGCTGCATTTATTATAAGCAAACATCAAGAGAGCATTTCTATACCCACACTCACTGTAAGTCAAGAACTTGGGCCTTGAGTATCTTTCCTGGGCCCCTTTATTATGGCTAGACTTTAGCCAACATTTTTCAGGGACTAGAGTCTCTCTACCACAAGAAATGGTACCGTCTTAAGAAGTGTTTGCTCAATTCATGACTCGATTCTGAAGAAATCTGAGTTTGATGAACTCTCTCACCACCACAAGACCTGCTGAAATCAGTGATGATGCACATCCCTTGAATCAGCCTTGCTCACTGCCCAAAGACAATAGGTTCTTTCTGTATTATTCCCCACTCTCAGCCCTAAAATGTGTGAGACCCTATTTCTCCCCATTCTCTTTCCCATCTAACCTTCCTTGTGGAATCCAGGTTTCACGCTTCACAAATACCACTACTATTCCTCAACTATTCACTTAATGCTCCTTTCACTCTTGGCCTTCACTGAAACGTAGCTCTCGCAGCACGTCACTTCCTCTCACGGCACTCTCCCACATCCCACATACCTGAGTCAGGAGGTGGTGTCTTTGTTTTCCTCTCACCCTTCAACACCAATTTGAAACCATTACTCCTCTACTTTCCTGTAACAGCCCCAACTCTGGTGTTATAATCACCTTTCCCGTTCCCCAGTGCTGTCACCTACCAACCTCCCAATCACTGTCCTCAACCAGTAAATACTTTGGTACAAGAGTTACTAAGTTCCTTTCACTTCAATTACTGCCATCATTCTGAGTAATTTCAACATCCAAGCACATGACCCATGAAAACCAAAGCCTCCTAGTAGAAATGTCTGTTCAAGTCCTCTGTCCACTTTTTAATTGGGTTGCTTGTCTTTTTAGAGTGGAGTCGTGTAAGTTCTTTCTATATTTTGGAGATTAAACCCTTGTCTGAGGTATCATTGGCAAATATGTTTTCCCATACAGTTGGATCTCTTTTTATTTTAATACTGTTTTCTTTAGCAGTGCAAAAGCTTTTAATTTTGATGAGATCCCATTTGTTTATTCTCCAAGAAAGCTTTTTTGAAATGACTGGAATATCTAGTGCATGGATCACTCTAGATACTCTACTTTGGATTTCTTGTGGACTATCACTTCCATAATTCTCTTGCTAGTTTTCAATAGTTTTGCCCCACCTGCTGGGAAACACTGCAACTGTAGATGAATCCAAGTGTCTCTCTGCCTCCTGATATGAACTCCTGAGAAGTACTTGAGAAATTTGAACATGTGAGAAAATCATGCAACTCTCCAGCATGCTGCCCATATAAGCTATACGGTCACCAACACACCTGGAGGAGGTATTGCACCCTTAGTATTGCACCTACAATCCTTCTGTAACCTTAGTTACCTCTCCTACCTTTCTTCATAGTGGCTATTTTAGATATGCCCAGTTTTGTACAAAACTTGTGGCTCTTCTTTCTTTCCCACAAATATTTTATTTTCTAATTAACAGAGAAAGAGAAGACATTAAAAAACCTCAGCTTCCTGCTACTAAACCAATAAAATTACCTGCCTCCACAGCCTTTTCCGCCTTCCCTTTCTATGGCATCAGAGGCAACCCTTCTCCTCTCTGAGGCCCACACCTTTATGTGTGCTCTGGCTCCTTCCCACCACCATTCAAACATCTCTTCTACCTGAAAAAACAATCAGTCTCCAAATTTTCTCTCAAACATGTACTTTGCATCAGTTAACAGCCATTTCTCTCTTGGGCAGTTCACATGCAGACTTTCTGAGTTAGCTAAAATTGCTTTCTTCTACGGTACTTTTTGACCTTGCATTTAAAAGCCAACTCACTCTAATATGATATGGCAGGGAGGAAAGCCAATGGAATTCCTTTTGTCAAGGTCAGCACTGCACTTCCCTCTTTTTAAATAAAATACAATGGACACTGTTCAGTTCTTATGGTTGACTATAGGTACTGTTAACTATTTCCTCTTTTTTGGAACAGTATTATTTCCTTCCTTTTAGATTTTAGATCAGGTCTCCATCTATTCGCTTTATAATCATTAAAGATATAAAAATCTTTCATACCTTTAATTATCGTATTACCCACCCTTTCACTCAATTCAAAACCCAAATAGCCTACCCAACATTTCTACTTCAATGTCTTAATACATTAAAACTTAACATTTTCAAAAAACTTCACATTAACAAAAAACTAGATTATTTTCCCCCACAAACCCACTCTTCATCTGGTGGTATCAGTGAATTATATCACCATCCTTCTAGCTGCCTGGGATAGAAACCTGGGAGTCGTTCTTGACTTCTTCCCCCTCAACCCTCATATCTAACATAAATCTTATGGATTATGTTTCATAAATATTTTCAGATACTCAGATATCTATTTGTTGAGTAAAGGGCTCTCTCGAATTTATCAGTTCCTCCTGAACCCCAAGCCTCCCCATCATAGTTCAACTAGGTTACTGTATCTAATTTTACCCAAATGTTTTTGAGGAGTCATAATAAATTAATTTATAATTTTCTTCAGGGCCAACTAACCTTACCCTAAAACTAGGTTAAATGCTTCTATTATGTGTTCCTGTAGCATTATGTACTTGCCCTCTCATGGTACTTACACGCTTTATGGAAACCACTCACATCTTACTTTTAGTCCATACATTTTTTGTGGACAAGGTAGCATCTACCCAGCTCACTACCATATCCTATGGCTGAGAATAGTCTTGGCATAATGCAGTGCCTAGTAATCATATGTTAAACATTGATGAGTTTTATATTACCTTTCAGGGGAAAAGGTAATAGTTAGGGAAGAGGTTAACAGCAGAGTGAAAAATGGGCCGAGGAGCAGAGAGCTGGAAATAACCTGAAAGTATGAGTACTTATCCTTCAAGTAAGTACAATTCCTTTTTACTACATATTAGAGTCAAATATCTCTCTATTTTCTCCTTTCCCCTCATTTATCCCAAGACATCCATTGCCAGTATAGGCCTTCAAATGTTTGCTGAGGGGGACTAGAAGGACATGACCTGTCACTGTGCCTGACAGTTACACTTAACAGTTGGTATACAATTTCTATTATACCTGCTGGGCCAGAACCTCTCATATCCTCCTGCTTGCTCAGTTTGGAAAGGGTTCTACTATAAGGTAGCATCTACAACTCATTGTGAAACCTGATATAAGAAAGGAAAGAAGCAAGAATTTCCCATTTTATTATTATTTTTTTGTACAAACTGTACTTGGGAGTAATCAAACAGTAGATAAGGAGAATTTTCTCTTTATAGAAGTATTCCAGCTAATTTTGTAACTCCTAATGAACTAATGGAGCTAGGCATTGAGTACCATGGCTATTAATATAGAAACAGAGAGAAAACCAGACATTAACATGCTTCCTGATGGAAAAACCACACACTGCTACCTATGAAGAAGTCTTGTCCCCGAATCCTCAAAAAGGATTGAACCCAACTCTGACAACATTTCTAGACCCAACTACCATTTTACAGGAAATGCAGAGGATGGAGACATGTCAAACTACACCACAGAGACATTATCACAAAACCCAGACTACAAAAAACTCAGTAAGACAAACAACTTTGGTTCTTCGACAAATAAATAGAAAATGAAAGAGATAAAGAAGAAATCCATAGTAAGAGACTTCAGAGCTATATTAACCAATCTCAGTGCATGAATCTTATCTGACTCTGAGTCAAATAAATTGTGAAAAATCAAGACATCTATGAAAAAACTGCACATTTGAAAACTGACTGGATATTTGATGCTATTAAAAAGTTACTTTTAATTTCTTTGGGAGTGTAATGATGGCCCCCTATAGTTAGATATCTTAAAAGTGCTCTTATCTTTTGGGAATACACAGTAAAATATCCAGGGAAAAAGTAATGATGCCTGGGATCTTCTTCAAAAAACAGAATGAAAGGGAAAAGTGGATGAGGTACATGTGGATTACCAGATCATTCCGTCTGACTGTATATGTTTGAGGTTTTCCACACTAAAAACTTTAAAACATTTACTAGCAGCAGAAAAGAATGTCACACCAATTTCATCTTTCCCCACTCTTGATTGAAATTCATCACTACTTACTAGCTGTCACCAGAGGTCTCATTCGAAGCTTGAAAGAGAAAAGCTGAGAACCAATTCATAAATGAACTACACACATAATTATCTACTAAGCAATCAGGGATCTGACTTGTATGGTTTACTTCTAGCTTTCTCTTTCCATTTAACTTTCAAGGAGACTAATTACAGATCAAGAAACTTTATTTCTAGGAGGGATGTCAATCCTTCCAAACAACATATACTTATGGTTATCTACTCTTTATCAGGAACTGTAGGAGCATGAAAATTGACAAAACTAGATTGAATCATTGCCCTCTGAGCTTACAGTCCAATAGGAGAAATAGATATTAATTAAATAATTACATAAATAAATGTAAAAGTGCAAATGTGGTAGTCTTCAAAAAAGAGAAACATGCTAGGACAACCTGTAACAATGGGATTTGAACTATTTGAACCTCTTGAGGAAGTCATACTTAAGCTCATCATGAACTGATGTTAACTGAATGAAGTAGGATGAAAAGAGCAGAAATAGACTGTGTACAGGCTGCAGATGAGGAAGCCCAGTGACTGAGATACTGAAAGGTCAGTGTGGCTGAAGTGATGAGAGAAAAGTGTGACATAAAACCAACAAGTTAGGTAGGAGCCAGGTTATACAGGCTCTAATAAAGGGTTATCTTATCCTAAGAATCAAAAGAAGCCAATAAAAAGTTCTACAGAAAGGGTGATTTACTCTCTGTAAAGATCATTCTGGCAGAGTGAGGGCAAAAAGGAAACCAAGTGAAAGAGGGGGTACCAGGGACTTCCACGTGGTGACAGAGAAAGGTGCACCAGGACAGTTTTAGCTGATCCTGCTACAGTGATCTTGAGAAAGTCCAAGAAATTGATTTTCATTTTTTAATTAGTACTTATGGTTTTTGTCTCTGGAGCAATAAAACAAACAAACAAACAAACAAACAAACAAACAAACCCCAAGAAGTTGTCACTGTGCAGATCCCATTAAGATATGTTAAAGGGCCCTGGCTGGTGTAGCTCAGTGGATTGAGCGCGGGCCTGCAAACCAGACAATTGCGGTTCAATTCCCAGTCAGGGCACATGCCAACCCTGTAGGCCAGTTCCCAGTAGGGGACACACGAAAGGCAACTATACATTGATGTTTATCTCCCTCTCCTTCTCTTCCCCTCTAAAGATAAATAAAATCTTTAAAAAAAAATTCAAAAAAAAAAAAGATATGTTAAAGGAATCTTGGTATAACTGAATCACAGTTCCACAGATAAATATCACTCATCTACATTAGAATCTGGAAGTAGATGAAGCACTGTTTTACTTCATTTTTTTCACTATTTTTAAATAGTTATTGGTACTTTTTAAAACACCATATTTTTCAATAACAGTTTACATCCAATATTATTTTGTATTAGTTTCAGGTGTACCTCACAGTTGTTAGAAAATGACTGCCCCGATATTTCGGGTACCCACTATGTACCATACATAGGTACTGCAAGACTATATTCCCTATGCTTTACTTTATATCCCTGTGACTATTTTGTAACTCCCAATCTGTACTTCTCAATCTTTTCATCTTTTTCACCCAGTCCTCAAATACCCCTCTTCTCTGGCAGCTCTCCGTCTATGAGTCTGTTTCTATTTTGTTTGTTCCTTTATTTTGTTATTTTAAAAATATTTATTTATTTATTTTTAGAGAGAGGGAAAGGCTAAAGAAAGAGAGGGAGAGAAACACTGATGTGCAAGAGAAACATCAATTGGTTGCATCTTACACCCACTCCAAACAAGGACAGGGCCTGCAACTCAGGCATGTGCCCTGACTGGGAATCAAAGCATCGACCTTTCGCTTTGAGAGACGATGTTCAACCAACTGAGCCATGCAGGTCAGGGCCCTTGATTTTGTTCTTTAGATTCTACATATAAGTGAAAACATGTGGTATCTGTCTTTCTCTATCTGACATATATCACTTGGCATAATACCTGCTAGATCCATCCATGCTGTTGCAAATATTAATATTTCATATTTATTGCTGAGTAATATTTATTGCATGCATATATATGTACCATAGTTTTAATTTTTAAAGCCACTCATCTGTTGATGGGCATTTGGGTTGCTTTAGTAAATAACACTGCAATGAATATAGGAGTATATATATATCCTTTCAAATTAGTGTTTTGGATTTCTTCAGATATATACCCAGAAAGTGGAATCTGTGGATCATAATGCAGTTCCACTTCTAATTTATTGAGGAACCTTCACAATATATTCTACAGTGTCTGCACCAATCTGCATTCCCACCGACAGTGAAGAAGGGTTCCCCTTTCTCCATATCTTCACCAGTACTTGTTTGTTGGTTTATTGATGACAGCCATTCTGCCATGTGTGAGGTGATATCTCATTGTGGCTTAAATTTGCATTTCTCAGATGATTAGTGATGTTGACCTTTTTTCTCATGTCTGTTGGCCATCTGTAGGTCCTTTTTGGAGGACTGTTATTTAGGTCCTCTGCCCATCTTTAAAAAAATTTTTTTAAAGATCTTATCTATTTATTTTCAGAGAGAGGGGAAAGGAAGGGGAAAGAGAGGGAAAGAAATATCAATGTGTGTTTGCCTCTTGCTTGCCCCCACTGGGAACCTAGCCTGCAATCCAGGCATATGCCCTGACGAGGAATTAAACTGGTGACCCTTTGGCACATGGGATGGCACTCAGTCCACTGAGCCACACCAGCCAGGGCTGCCCATCTTTTAATTGGATTATTTTGGGGGGTTGAGTATGAAATTTTTAAATTTTGGATATTAACTTCTTTTTTCTTTTTTAAAATATATTTTATTGATTATGCCATTATAGTTGTCCCATTTCACCCCCTTCATTCCCCTCCATCCTGCACACCCGTCCTCACCATTTGCCCCCCTTAGTTTATGTTCATGTATCACAAGTTCTTTAGATTCTATATTTCCCATACTATTCTTGCCCTCCCTTGTCTATTTTCTACCTACTGTCTATGCTACTTCTTCTCTGTACCTTCTCCCCCCTTCTTCTCCTCCCACTCCCCTGTTGCTAATCCTCCATGTGATCTCCATTTCTGTGGTTCCACTCCTGATCTAGCTGTCCTTTTAGTTTGCTTTTGTTTTAGGTGTGGTTGTTAATAACTGTGAGTTTGCTTTCCTTTCACTGTTCATATTTTTTATCTTCTTTTTCTTAGATAAGTCCCTTTAACATTTCATAGAATAAAGGTTTGGTGATGATGAACTCCTTGAATTTGATCTTATCTGAGAAGCTCTTTTTCTGCCCTTCCATTCTAAATGAAAGGTTTGCTAGATAGAGCAATCTTGGATGTAGGTCTTTGGATTTCATGACTTGGAATACTTCTTTCCAGCCCCTTCTTGCCTGTAAGGTTTCTTTTGAGAAGTCAGCTGACAGTCTGATGGGAACTCCTTTGTAGGTGACTGTCTCATCTCTTGTTGCTTCTACAATTCTTTCATTTTAATCTTGGCTAATGTAACTATGATGTGCTTTGGTGTGTTCCTTCTTGGGTCCAACTTCTTTGGGACTCTCTGAGCTTCCTGGACTTTTGGAAGTCTCTTTCCTTTGCCAGATTGGGGAAGTTCTTTTTTAGTATTTGTTCAAATAAGTTTTCCATTTGATGCTCTTCCTCTTCCCCTTCTGGTACCCGTATAATTCGGATGTTGGAACGTTTAAAGATGTCCTGGAGGTTCCTAAGCCTCTCCTCATTTTTTTGAATTCTTGTTTCTTCCTTCTTTTCTGTTTGGTTGTTTCTTTCTTCCTTCTGGTCCACTCGATTGATTTTAGTCCCAGTTTTCTTTCCATTGCTATTGGTTCCCTGTGCATTTCCCTTCATTTCACTTAGTTCAGCCTTCATTTGTTCCTCGAATTTGTAACTAAAAAATCAACCAGCTCTGTGAGCATCCTGATCACCAATGTTTTGAACTGTGCATCTGATAGGTTGGCTATTTCTTGGTCACTTAGATGTATTGGCTCTGGGGCTCTGAGCTTTTCTTCTTGAGCCATAATGGTTTGGTCTGTTCGTGCCTGTTACGTATGAGGGGCGGAGCCTTAGGTGTTCACCAAGGTGGGGAGACCCAATGGCTGGGTTGTGACGCTGTATGTGGGCATGGGGTCAGAGAGGAGCAATGGCGTTTGCTCTGCTCTCTCTCAGATCTCAGTCCCCTGTGCTGCTTCCTGAAAGCAAATTGGGCCTTTCTCATGCTGGTTCCCAGTGTGTGGGCCTGTGCACCTTCCAGGACCCTGTGGGTCTCTCCGACGAACCCTCTGTGAGCCCAGGAGCTTCTCCCAGCACCTTGACCCTGAAAATTTTTTCCAATTGGTGCTTTTAGGCTTTATTTCCCAGTGCTGGGGCCCTGGTTTGCAGTGTCTGTCTCACTGCTCACTCCTCTGCCTGGTTTATCAGCATTCAAATGTGTGACCGCAGTCAGCCAGCTGCCTTGCACCCTCACTGGGTCTGCCCGTTGCCACCCCACACCTGGGATCCACCAACCGCCACCTGTGTGCCTGGATCGGGGAGCCACCTTTTCCTGAGACCCCGCTCCGCCAGCTGCTGACTCCACCCTTCTTACCTGTCTGGATGAATGGTTCGTTGTTGTTGGACTTCCATACAGTTCAATTTTCTGTGTTTTGGTTGCATTTTTGTTACTAAAACCTTGTTGTCTTTAAACTTGGTTGTACAAGGAGGCACAATGTTTTCACCTATGCCTCCATCTTGGCCGGAAGTCTAAATTTTGGATATTAACTTCTTATTGAATATATCACTGCAAATATCTTCTCCCACCCAGTAGGTTATCTTTTCATTTTGTTGATTGTTACCTTTGCTATACCAAAACTTTTTAGTTTGATATAGCTCCATTTATTCATATCTTCTTTGGTTTCCCTTGCCTGAGGAGCTGTATCAGAAAAAATACTGCTAAGAGAAATGTCAGATTTTACTGGCCACATTTTCTTCAAGAATTTTTGTGGATTTCGAGTCTTCCATTTAAAGTGTTGAATCCATTTTGAGTTTATTGTTGTGTACAGTGTAAAATGGTGATCTAATTTCATTTTTTGGCGTGTATGTTTCCCATTTATTAAATAATCACCATTTATTAAATAAATTGTCTTTACCCCATTGTATGTTCTTGCCTCCACTGCCAAATATTAACTGACCATATAGGCGTGGGTTTATTTCTGGGCTCTCTATTCTGTTCCATTGATCTATGTGCGCTTTTGTGCCAGTACCATACTGGCACAGTTTGGTATCAGGTTGCATGATACCCCCAAGTTTATTCTCCTTTTTTAATATTGTTGAGGCTACTGAAAGTCTTTTGTGATCCCATATAAATTTTTGGATTATTTGTTCTGGTTTTGGATTATTTGTTCTGGAAAAATGCCAGTGGTATTTCAATAGGAATTGCTTTGATTGCTTTGGTTGTTGTGTACAATGAGAGGTCATACAATACTTGCCTTCTTAAAAGCAAAAAATATTATAATTATTTTTCCAAATTAGTAACATTTACTAAATCCAACAGGCACCTATTAAACACAGCTGGGGTACAATGTGAGGGTACAATGTCTGGGGTACAATGGTGAGCAATGGCAATACAGTCCTGCCTAAAGAACTTAACAGAGGCAGAGAGATGATTAAACCAACAAACTGTGCTCCATGCTGTGAGAACAACAGAAGAGAGCACCTGAGAGCACTTTACCTATTCCAGGGAGGTGTGAACAAGGAAAACATCCTGAAAAAAGCACCATTTAAAATTGAGGGGAAGGATGAGTAAGACGATGAGTTACACATACAAGTGAATGAGAGTAAAAGAGAGTTCCAGGCACAGAGAAAGAACATCATGTGCAAGGCAGGGACGTACTATACTCAAGGACCTGAAAAATTGAACTGAAGGAGGGGAGAGAAATGGGGCAAACAGAGATACTGCTGGAAGAGCAGGTAACATAAAAAATCTAGACTCTATTCTATGGGCAGTGGGTAGCCATGCAATTGTTAAGTGATATGATCAGGTTTGTGCTTTAGAAGGATCACCCTGATTATAATATAAAGAATGTATCATGAAAGGGAAGGCTGAAGACTAAAACAAAAATTAGATCTCAATATAAACAGATGTAATTTGTCATTTTAGTATTTTATTTTTTTAAGATTTAAAAAATAGATTTTATTGATTATACTACTACAGTTGTCCCTTTTCTCCCCTTCACTCCCCTCTACCTGGCACACCCCCTCCCACCCATATTCCCCCACCTTAGTTCATGTCCATGGCTTATACTTATAAGTTCTTTGGCTTCTATATTTCCTATACTATTCTTAACCTCCCCCCATCTATTTTCTACCTACCATCTATGCTACTTATTCTCTGTGCCTTTTCCCCCCTTTCCCCTTCCCACTTCCCCACTGATAACCCTCCATGCGATCTCCATTTCTGTGATTCTGTCCCTGTTCTAATTGTTTGCTTAGTTCATTTTTTGTTTTTGTTTTAGGTTCAGTTGTTAATAATGTTTTAACAGCCTTTAAGTAGTTAATCTTTATTGTATTTTTTCCATTACCATTTAGTCCCCTTATACCCCTCTCCTCTTTATGTACTTTGAATTTTAACTTTTCAGTGTTATAAACATTTACAAATAATGTACCTTGATTTTTAAATGTTTTTTAAATTTATTATATTTAGAGAGAAAAAAGAAGGAAGGAAGGGTAGGAGGAATGGGGAGGGGGTAGAGAAGGACAGAGTGATTTTTTTTTTGTTCTACTTATTTATGCATTCATTGGTTGCTTCCTGTATGTGCCCTGATGAGGAATTGAACCCCCAACCTTGGCGTATTGGGTCAACGCTCTAACCAACTGACCTACCAGGCCAGGACTATGATCTTAGTTTTTGTTTGCTGTGTAACCTTGCTATGATTTTATGGCACACTGAAGTTTTACATTTTTATGTGAAACCTATTGATCCTGTTTTTTTATAGTTTCCCACCTACCTCATGATTATAAAAATTCTACCCATATCTTCTTCTAATCGTTTAATATTTTTAGTAGTTTTCATTTTTAACATGAAATCTAATCAATATAGGATTAATTCTGATGAAAGAGGTGTGGTAAGGGATTCAATTATCTTTTAAATGGCTATTCAGATTACTGGATAGATAAGACTTTGTATAATAATTGCAATATGGCCCAAAGCACTAATGGTAAGTCTAATACTAAGCAGAAAATTTTTTTCTGCCAAGAAGGAACTTTCCTTCTTCCAGAATATGTGTAGAAACACATAAGCTTCCCAAATAATTCCCTAAACAACAAAGAAATAACTCAAAAGTGCTATTTAAATATAATTTCTTTTACACTAATTTACCACCTATAACTTACAAGTTTTCCCCCCTGCAATGCTAATTAGTAGTACTAAAATGAAGTATCTCTTTATGTTAACTTAGCAAAATAAACTTAAATACTTAAGTATGAGATGTTTTAAGCTTTAAATTTTAATTAACAGAAGCATTGTTTTATACATAATATCAAAAGTAACCTATAACGCTAAAGAAATAGTTTATATCAATAATAGGAAAATTACCTTACAACCAACTTAATGAAATTCTATTTTTTAAAAATTGTTCATTTAAAGCATAAAATATCTATTTTTCAATAAAAATGTTTATTGAAAAAATACAGATCTTACAGAAAATCCCAAAGAAAAATTCTGTCATATTAGGATGCATCCAATAAAACCAATAGCAAATTGATGGTAGCACAGTAATAGTTTTATAGTTTAAAAAATCAAGCTGACTTTCATAATGTTGCTAAAAATGTGTTAATAGTTAAACATGACTAGGCTATGATTCTACTTTTAATGAGCAGTAGAATCATCTTTTCAAAGTAAGACTTAGATTTATAGATTCATGTAATCTTGAAGTACAGGAGAAAGCAAGAACTGTAATAAAGTTATTAGTAGCTTTAAAAATAAAACCCATAAAAATGTCTTTGCAAAGAATGCCTTAGAGAAAGAGCAAATCTGCTCAATGCAAGCAGTAATAACTAGGTCAACTCACACATATAACCAAAATGCAGCTTAGTATTTATTTTTCAAAAATTCTATTCACATCAAACTATAGACTAAAACAGAAACACATAATTTAGGCTATAAAATATACTTAGAAACTTGAAAATGTTACTGTTAGATATAATGAAGAAAAATTCCTATAGCTTTTGGTACTGAATTCTTCTGAAGATATCCATTCAGGAGTTAGGAAACAAGCAAGATTTACGGATCATTCTGAGGATCACCTCACTCCATATTCCTTTTAAAATATTTAAATAGTTAATTTTAAAAACCAGTAAAATCATTTATTTACCTGGCCACTACCAGAAGTTGCCATGTTGATTTCTGCCACTCCTTGGCCTTCATTCTGCCGCTCAGCTTCATGTGAGCCGGCTTCGTGTTTGTTCTGAGATGACCTCTGTTAATATGGAGTTGACATCATTACACACAAAAACGGTGCATGCTTTTGTAGCTCACAGCTTTCTTTGCTCTCTTGTTTTAAAGCTCTGAATGCATCAATTATACAGGTTTACAAAGGCATGGAACTGCACTTCAGACTTCTCCAGCATGGTCGGTAGCCGACTATTTCGGTAAGAGGAAAGTGCAGTGTGCCCCTTGAGCATTAGAGCTGCACAAGACAAAGGATTTTCTGAGACGCACAGAAACACCATCCTCCACCAGCTGTGCTCACATCACTATCAGGAATATAACCCAACTAGAACAAATAACTGTCTTTTATGTAAGGTCACATGATTCTGGCATTTAATGGAACTGGCATTTAACTGCAAAACAGTTAAACTACTACTTAAGCTTATAAATACCTTCTGTGTAAGTATACTTATACCTAGAATATATATACACTTGCTAATAAAAATCATGAGACAAATACATAAGCTCTTACATTCTGATATAAATAAAACTAAAAACCTCTTCTACTATAGCCACCATCTGTTACATGAAATGAAAATGACAGATTATATCCAGTAAAAGCAGTCATTTCAAGATAGATTGCATCCAGTACAAAGCAGTCACTTTGTAAAAATAACACTGCAGAATCAAAGAAAATAATTTTCCCATTATCTTTTATAGAAACAACTACTAGTGTGATTGCTTTAGGGAAATGACACTCTAAAATAAAAATTTTGCTTTAAAAAATGCAACATAATAGTGGATAATTATCTTACAAAATGGCTCCCACTAAAACTTCTTTAAATATCAAGCTTTTCCAGACCAGTTAAAATGTGACTTAAAAATTAATTTTCACGCAACATTTCCATCAATAAACTAGTTTAGTTATATGTTGGCCATAATGGAGGTAACCCCAATAATTCAGAAATATAAGAAAAAAATAGTACCATCTGAAAATCACACTATAAAATTGAACAAAATCAACAAAAGTAGACACATACAAAGTCAATCTAAAAACAAAACAAAACAAATCAAAACCCATGAAAACCACAAAGATTTGATACTAACATAATTGGAGATGTCAATGGAAAAGTAATTACTAAGCATCTTCTATGTTAGTTACTTGCATTATGTGCTAATGAAAACAGTGCCAGCAAAACCAGACATTGTTCTATGTACGCTTGGAGCTTACAGCCAGGGCACTATCAAATAATAAGAAAAACAACAGTAAAGTTAAAACTCAGACAACTGCTCTAAAAGAAGAGTACAAGGTGCTATAAGAACATATAACAGAAGGCGTCATGGTCTGGGAGTTTGGGAACAGCTCTCTTGGGAAGTGCAATTTGAACTGAGAGCTGAAGAAGAATAAATAGGAGTTTTAGGAAAAGGGACAGGGTTAGAGGATGAAGGTTTTAGGTAAACAGAAGATCACATGCAGCACTGGATGGTGGTGGCTCAGTGTACTGAGTGCTGGCCTGCAAACCAAAGGGCTGTGGGTCAGGTCCCTAGTAGGGGGTGCATGAGAAGCAACCACACTTTGATGTTTCTCTCTTTCTCCCTCCCTTCCACTCTCTCTAAAAGTAAATAAGTAAAATCTTAAAAAAAAAGGTACGTAAAGAACCTGAGGTGGAAGGAAGCATGGCTTGTCCTAATACACCAGAGGATCATAGTACAGAAAGTAGAACAAAAAGATAATAAAATAACCTTACTAATTTTGAATTTTAGTGTAATTCTCAGGTAGCACTCTTGCCCCCACATAATATTAGTATGTTAATGAGATAAGGTGCATGTAAATAGATTTTTAAAAAGTCAATCTGTAAATAGTCTAAGTGAATAGGAAACAGGAATCAGTTTGGAAGCTCATGTAAGTGTGAGATGATGATCCTCTGCACTAGGGAAGCAGTGATGGAGATAAAGGGAGTGGAGACAGGTCATCTGAAGGCTCGGTGACTGAGTGGATGTGGTGAGTGGAGGAACAGGTCTGGTGTTCCTTAGCTCACGTAATTGAATAATGATGGTGTCAATCACAAAGACAGACAATAACTTAGGAGAATAAGGGTTTCTGAAAGAGGTGAGGTTGTAAGAAGAGTGCAGGAAAAAAATAATTTATTATGCTTTAGATATGTTGGTTTTAAAGTTCCTTTGAGACATGTAAGCGGAGATGCAGAGTAGGAATGTAGATTTGGAAGTCTGGAGTTCAGGGTTGGAGAAATGAATCTGAGAGCCAATGGGTGGTAACTGAAGCCCTAAGCACAAATGAGATGGTGTTAGGGAGAGACAATACACAAAAAAGAGAAATAAGCCTTAAGGAATGCCTGTAATTAATGCCTAAAGGAACATGAGCCTTTAAAGGACAAAGAGATGTTGAAGAAAGGAAAAAAAAGTATTGCTGTAGATGCCAAGAGAAGAATATTTCAAACAATAGGAAGTATTCAATAATGTGAAAAGTGTCAAGATGAAGACTGAAAATGTCAATTTAGTTAACAATATGGAAATCACTGACGGTCCATGTCAGTGGAACTATGGAGTGGAACTATGGGGGCAGAGATTAGATGGGCTTGCCTTAATGTGAATGGTGGCAAGGAAATGTAGACTGGGAGTCTAGAAACATCTCTGGGGTGGGGATGAGGAAAAGACAATGAGGGTGGGAACGGAGATAGAAGAAGAAAGGCAGTTTCAGGGAGAGGTGGGATTGAGGAAGTTTCATTTTATATTTTTAAATATAAGATTTGAGCCTGTTTAAATGCCAGTGGAAGGGTTCCACAGAAGAGGAAGAAGAGATGTGTAATATTTGAAAGAATAAGAGATGAGGGAAAAGTTCCCAAGAAGGTGGGAGCTGAGAATCCAACGTGCAGGAAGGGAGACAGAATGTTTTCCCGTAGGAAAGAGAGAGAGTTTTTATGATAGCTACTGTTTACACTGTGAAGGAGGAGATGGAATTATTAGAGGGAGAGAGAGAAGGGTGGAAATACTTATTTCCAATAGAGGGTGAAGGGGGGAGTTAGGGAATGAGAGTATGCATGCAGGGCTGTCAGGACTATTTGTGATGGTGACGATGATAAACATGTGTTTACTATGCATTTACTACCTGTCATTAATTATTTAATCCTCATACCAACTCTATGAAGCAGGTTCGATTATTATCCCCATTTTACAGGTTAAGAAACTGAGACACACAGAAGACATATATTTGGCCTTAGGTCACATATCTAGTAAATGACAGAGCCAGACCTGGGATCACAACTAGGTAGTCTGATGCCAAGAGCTTAAAATAATAAATATTTAACACTTACTACCTTAATTTTCTTTCCTCCTTCCTCATTTACTTCCCTTTGTTCTGTCACTGATCCAAGACTACTGTCCTGCTTGCAGTCTCTGATCACTGTCCCAAACTAGTGTGAACACTGAAGGCAAAGAGGCTTTTCTGATTCCTACGAAAAACAATTCTGCCTAGTTCCCTCATTTCTTTCTGTCTTTTTAAAAATTTTTATTTATTTAATTTTAGAGGGTGGGGGAGGAAAAGAAAAAGGAGAGAAAGCATGCCCCTTACTGGGGTTATGGCCCGGCAACCCAGGCATGTGCCCTGACTGAGAACTGAACTGGTGACCCTTTGGCTTGCAGGCTGACTCTTAATCCACTGAAGTATATCAGCCAGGGCGGTTCCCTCAATCTATTGTTGCTGGAAAACTAATGCAACATTTTCTAGCCTAGGATTGAAAAATATTTTTTTTCATTGAGGTATTTACATACTATGAAATTCAGTCATTTTAAGTGTATAATTCAATTATTTTTAGTAAATTTACTGAGCACCACCATAATCCAGTTTTTGAATATCTGCACCATTCTAATAAGATTCTTTGTGCTCATTTAGCTAATCCTCATTACTGCCTACAGATCCAGGCAAGTACCTTTTGTCTTTATAAACTCGCCTCTGCTGGAACTTTCTTACAAATGGAGTATGTGAACTTGGTGTCTGGCTCCTTTTACTTAGCATGTTTTTGAGGTCCATCCACACTGCAGTGTGTGTCATCAATTTGTTTCTTTTTATTACCAAACAGTATTCCATTTTAAGGCTACACCACATTTGTATTTATTCACTGCAATGTATAGGCAATATATAGTTACACTGTATCTACTTCTGGGCTAGTGTGAATAATAGTGCCATAAACTTTCCAGTTAAAGTCTTTGTGTAGACATATGTTTCATCTCTCTTGAACAGATACCTAGAAGTGGAATTGATGGGTCATGTGGTACCTCTATGTTTAATATTTTGAGGAACTGTCAAACTGTTTTCCAAGTGGCTGTACTATTTTACAGTCTTACCAACACTATTTATTTACATCCTTGCCAATGCTTATTACTGTCTTTATGATTATGGCCATTCAAATGGATGTGAAGTGGTATCTCATTGTGGTTTTGATTTGTATTTCTGTAGTGACTAATGCTGTTGAGAGCATATTTTCATGTGTTTATTAACCATTCCTGTGTCTTTTCTGGTGCAATGCCTATTCAAATTTTTTGTCCATTGTTAAATTGAGCTCTCTATTAATGAGCTATAACTATACCCTGCATAGATTTTTAAAAAATATTTCTTACTGGCTATTATCTAGAGTTTTTAAAAACCCTATTATAATTTGTCTTACAGTTTCTTAAATAACCTGTCAAAAAGATACATAAAAAAGTGGTAGCATTGGTTGCCTCATATATCCTTCTGGAACTTTTGGAATTGGAACCAAGTGCAATACATTACACCCCCTGAATTATGTTGAGCATTTAGATACTAATCCAGAGTTGTTAGAAGGTAAGACAAAGACACTGCGATAAACAATACACTTAGCGACAGAGAAATTATTTGTCAGAATTTTTTGTCTATATTGCATATTAACTAATTTATAATGTCAAATCCCCAGTTTTCTCCACTTCTAGATTCTTTCTCTGATTAGAAAAATAGAATAAAGAAACTTCAAATAGTAAAATAAGAAAAGGGTTTGGTTCTTTCTGAAATGTGACAGGGCACTTTCCTTTAGTTTATATTCTCTGAACTGTTAGACTGTATGTAACAACTTTAGGCCATGATGTATATAATCACTTTTACAATACAAGGAAGCAAGAAGAAATTGGATCACAATGCTTAACAGCCCCAAGTCCAATGATACAAGTCAATGATATGAGGCTGGAGTGTTGATAAAATTTGGAACAAGCAGGGAATCTATTATACTAAACAAAGATAAGAAAAACAAAGTCAGTATAGTCATATTTTTAAGACCTTATTTATTTTTAGACAGATGAGAATGGAGAGAGAAAGAGAGGGAGAGAAACATCGATGTGCGGTTGCATCTTACGTACACCCTACTGGGGACCTGGCCTGCAACCCAGGCATGTGCCCCAACTGGGCATCGAACCAGCAACCCTTTGGTTGTTAGGCCGGCACTCAATCCATTGAGCCACACCAGCCAGGGCAGTATAGTAATATTAATAGCAGATAAAATAAAATTCAAACAGAGTAAGGAGGGATATTTCATACAAATGAAAGATTCAATAGACTAGGGAAAACCATAACTACTGAATTACAAATATTAAAAAAACTGTTAATGTAGCCAAACAGTAATAATCAGAATATGAGATTGGGAGTAGAAGGATGACTAACTATAATTAAAGAAAAACAACAGTATCAAAAACTTAAGCAGAAAATATCAAGCAAAGATATAAAATGTAGTGAGTGCTCCTCAATAAAAACAAAAGCCGCCTCTTAAAAATATTATTTAGATGATGGTTTCTTTCACTGTGCAGAAGATTTTTAATTGATGTAGTCCTTTATTTATTTTTCCTTTATTTTCCTTGTCCTAGAAGATATATTGTCAAAAATATTGCTATGCAAAATCTCTGAAATTTTACTGCCTATTATTTTCCTCTAGGATTTTTATGGTATCACAACTTATATTTAAGTCTTTTATACATTTTGAGTTTATTCTGGCATATGGTGTAAGTTGGTGATCTAGTTTCATTTTTTTGCACGTAATTTCTCCCAACACCATTTATCGAGGAGACTATCTTTACTCCATTTATATGCTCTTGCCTCCTTTGTCAAATATTGCCCATAAAGACCTGGGTTTATTTCTGGGCTCTCTTTTTGTCCATTGATCTTTGTGTGTTCTTATGCCAGTATCAGACTGTACTGATTGCAGTGGCCATGTAGCACAGTTTGATAGCAGGTATTGTGATCCCTCCAACTTTGTTCTTCTTTCTCAAGATTGCTGAGGCTATTTGGCATCATTTTTGGTTCCATATAAATTTTGAAATATTTGATATAAATCTGTGAAATATGCCACTGGTATCTTAATAGGAATTGTGTTAATCTATAGATTGTTTTGGGTAGTATGGACACTTTAATGATGTTAATTCTTCCAATCTATGAACATGGTATGTACTTCCATTTGGTCAGGCATAGATGAAACCATTCTTAGAAGAGAATAAATGAGCTAGGGTCCAAATAAACTTCTGGACCCTACTCCTTCAAAAAGTATACTTTTAACATTTGAAACAATAGTTTTCCCTGTGTACCTGGGTAGAAAAATGTGCTGGTAATGACAGAACACTTCAAATTATTTTGTATACAAAAGTTTTCTCTCCTCATTATAAAAGCTGTACATAATTATTACAAAAAAATTTAAAATAGAAAGCCAAACTAGAAAAACAAGGAGATACTAAGGATGGCTATCTGCATGTTCAAATTATTTCTCATGCACACGTGTGTGCATCTTTTTAAAAAATGGGATTCAAGTGTGCATACTATTTTATAATGTGAACATTTTAAAATATAAATGCTTCGTCATGCTTTTAGTAATTACACTGGGTTGGCCAAAAAGCTCATTTAGTTTTTTCAGTAAAATAAAAGACATGTTTTTCATTTTCACCAATAATTTTATTGATTTGGGTATTTTGAGTATGTCAGCTATCTCCCGTGTGGTATAACACTGCTTGTTCTCATGAATGTCTCAATTTGATTGCTATTAACTTCTTAGCTGGTTGGCCTGACCATGGAGCAATGCCCAGCAAGAAATCTCCCCCACAAAACTTTGCAAACCAATTTTTGACACATTCAATCAGTCACAGCACCTCCATACACCACACAAATCTCTTTTTGTGTTTCAGTTGCATTTTTACCTTTATTTTAATTGTTGTTCATGTACAGTTTTCTTTTACTCCCATCCCAGCCCACCCCCAAGCCCTCCCCACCTCCCTCCTATTTCCACCCCCCTTAGTTGTTTTCCATGTGTCCTTTATACCTGTTCCTGTAAACCCTTCCCCTTTTCCCCTGAAATTCCTTTCCCTCTCCCCTCTGGTCACTGTCAGCCTGTTCTCTATTTCAGTGTCATATTTTTACCTTTCTTGAAGTGATAAAGCATAATATGCCAAAATGTTGCTTGTTTTCTTCCATCTTCAAAATTTAAATGGCTATGCAAAAATTAATGAATTTTAGTAAGTTTTTAAAAAATGCAAGCTGATATGTCAGCTGTTATAATACAATCTAACAAAACTGTTTCTAATGAAGTTAAACACACTAAGTGCTACTAGAGCCATCTTATGAAAAAACACCAAGTGAACTTTTTGGCCAACCCAATATTTAGATGATGGCAGTGTGCTGATATTTCATTGTACGCATTCTTTTTTCCCATGTGGCCCTGATGTTGAGTCTGAACCTGTCAGTGTATTTGAAACTTTCCAGTTCTTCCCTAAAGACTGAGCCCATTTTTCTTAGTAACAATTCTGTTCTTTATTGTTCAATGTAGTTTTTTTATTTAGCTTTAAAAAAATACTTTTAATCCTTCTTTACCCATTTTCCTTTACATTTCATCCTGATACCATTTCACTTTGTTTCCTTACGACTAGGTTCTTGTTGCACGGAGACAGGTCTTTTGCAGTTGACTTATGTAAAAACTTTCTGAAAACTTATTATTTTTTTTTTGTGCATCCCAGATGCTACTCTTTTCCTTATTCAGCAATAGTTTACTTAACGTTTTCTTTTTATTCACCTATAAACAATGGCAAGTGCCCAAAGTCAGTGGCTGTCAACAGGTGAGGGGATGGTTTTTAAACTTACACTCCCATTTCTCTCCTTGGTGATCAAAACCAAATTTCAGATATTTAGTTGCAGGGCTGACAGATATGCACAAGACCCAGTAACACTCAGCTTCTAGCAGATCTGTATTTACTGTATTTGTGTTCCACTGAAACAGTATTTTCCCCTTACTCCTTACTTTGCACTGGCTCCCATGCTTTGTCTTGTTCTCAGTGATAGCATACTATGCATGCCTTTTCACAGGATTTGGATGTCTCTAAGCTCCTCTCAAATTCCTTACTAATAATCATCATTATCAAGCCAATCGGGATTGTAGAGGAAGATAAGTATAAATATCTTCTAAATAATGTCTTTGGCTCTTTTTAAAGTGTTTTCTTTTTAACACAGTTAAATATGTAAAGAGTTTAAATAATCATTAGTTCTAAAGACTCATGACAATAAATAGAGGTCTCTCATACTTGCCTACCCTGTCCCATTCCCTATTCTCTAAAGGCAAACATTTCATCAGAGGATTTCTGGGGGGTGAAGGGATGCTTACTTCTTCTCTGAATAACCTGCTTGTATTGCTGGTTCTTCCATTTTCAGTTTAGTGCATCATTGATTGATTTCCTACTACGTAAGAAGAGGACTGGGTTCTCTTTTGCCCCTATCCCACCCTCAACACAACTATCCTCCACCCAATATTTCTTTATAGTTAGATAAAATTTTCACTATTTATATTATTTTACCTATTCAATTCTAATCATGGCTGACAAGTGGTATACTGTAATTATTTTCCTTCACAACTTCTTGCTGTCATGGTGTTAAAGGTTATCATTTTTGTTTCATGCATTTGGTATCATGTATTAGTGACACCATCAGTTTCTTTCCTACTGTGTAAATTTCCTTTCCTTTCAGTAAATTAAAAAACATTAAGTAGTCTACTGATTTTATTCTTTTAAGATTAATCTCTCCTGGAATCTTCTCAACTGTTCTAATATAGACTGGCTACTTTATCATTTGTCTTAGAATCTCCCATCATCTTCATTCTGAGGAGTCTTTCATTTCTTTCTCTTGTATTGTATTTCTTGTATTAGATCTCAAATTTTCATATTTCATTCTGCTTTACACCTTCAATTTGTTTATCTACATCTTCTAATAGTTTCCAGAAAATGGTACATGAAAAATACATGTTTTTGAAACTTTGCCTATCTAAAAAACATATTCTACTTTCAAATTTAATATGCAGTTTCACTAAAGGTAAATTTATAGGCCAGTGTGGTATAACATAAACTATATCTTATCTTTGTCCCTGTGTTTCTGGCACAGAACTTCAGAAACCCTTGGAATTCCTTGAGTTGGCTGAGCAGACAGGGTGACTCAAGGAGGGCCTGTAGAAAGCTTCAGGATGTGTGCTGGTCATCAAAGACAAACCACATTCCTAGGGGGTTGGAACTCTGGGTCAGACTGACCTCCAGGGAGGGGAAGGGGTGGAAAATGAATTCAATCATGTAGCCACTTATTTAATCCAGCATGCCTATATAATGAAATCTAGATAAAGACCCCGCACACCAAAGCTCAGTGAAGCTTCCTGATTGATGAACACACAGAAGTGCTGGGCGAGTGTTGTCTCTATATTCTATGAGAGAGCATGGACATGCTGCATCTCCATTCCTCACCTTCTCCAGATCTTGCCCTATATATTTCTTCATTTTCCTGTTTCTTTATACAAAACTCTAATTGTAAGTGTAGTACTTTCAGTGAGTTTTGAGTCATTTTAATGAACTGTCAAACCTAAAGGGGTTGTGGGAGTCCCCACATTTTTAGCCAGCTGGACATAAGGATGGGTACCGTGGCATCTGTAATAGAGACAGCCTTGTAAAGGACTCTGCCCTGACCTAGGGCTTATGCTAACTTTGGGTAGTTTCAGAACTGAATTACACTGTAGTATACCCATTTAGGGGTGGAATTTATAGCAAGGTGGGGAAAGTGAAAGTGACTTGGGGACACCCAAAACTTGCAGCTGGTGCCTGAAGTGAAGGCCATCCTTTGGGGTCCACATTAACTCTGGGGAGTGTCAAAACTGAACTGAATTGTAGGATGCCCAGGAGGGGTGTCAGAATTTCTCTTCTCTTTCAGGGACTTCTTTTTATTGGATATTGAACATTCTTATAATGATACTCTGATATTTTCTCATCTTTTCTATTTTCCATTATCATTATCTTTTTGTTCTACTTTCTGAGAAATTTATCTTCTAAACTTTGTAATAGTTTTTTTTACTTCTGCTATTACAATTTCAATTCCCAAGAATTCTTTTTAAAAATCTCTGAATGTTCCTTTAATATACCATCATTTTCTTGCTTTTTTGATGCATTATATCTTATCTGAGAAAATGTTAGCTTTATTTTTAAAAAGTTTTCTTCTTCTTTCATATGTTTTTATTAAATCTTTCTTATTAGAAACTTTCTCAAAATGTCTCTTTACCAATCTGTCCATTTTAAGAGAGGGCTACCTATGAAAAAGTTAAGTGTACCTCTACAGTTTATCAACTATAGGTATCCTGTAGTGTGGTCCAGATGCACTGTTTTATTGAGGAATCCCCCAATGTCAGTGTCTTTAGATCTCTTTTTTGGGGGTGGGGGGTGTTAGTCATAATTCTTAGAGAAACTGATTCCAAAAAAGTGCCTGTATTATAAGCCTGGATGCCAGTGAAATTTTCATCATTAAGTTTCCACTTATTTAGATTTTTTATGGTATCTCCAACTTCAATTACAGGCTTACTCCTATCCAAAGACCCACTGTTTAACTCTTTCGAGTAGCTCTAACCTTTTGCTAGGACTAGAAAGAAGCAGTTACCCTGCTATGAAGAGTTGAAGAGAGGTTCTAAAAGCCTCCACCAGGTTCTTAACAAATTTTCAATCATTCTGTTGCTTTTAGCCCTCATGTTAATCCTCATATCCCGAGGTACCTAGTATAACTGATTCTGCAATCTTTCAAGATTCCACAGTATAAAACAAGTTGCTTCTTGACTTCCTACTGCTGAGTTGGGGTCAACACTACCATATGTCAGAATAGTGCATTTGTTTATCTGCTCTCCAGCTCTCCAAGTTTTATTGATGTCACCTCCCCTGGTCTTTGTGCCTGTTTTATTTTGTCCTTTTACTATCATTTTAATGGGGATTGTAGAGTAAGCATAGATAAATGTGTGATCAACGTTTACTATGGATTAGTATAAGAAAATAGCTCCTTTACTACTTGATAATAGCTAAATTAAGTTAGTTATCTGGTTATAAGTAAACAGACAACTGAAGTAAGGTATCTGTATCTACGGCTTATAAATGTTTTGATTATATTTTACTGATTATGCTGTTATAGTTGTCCCAACTGTTCTTTATTTTAGTTAGTGTATCCTTTGTTTCTGACTGGATCTTTTCTATGCTGTTGAGGTCCTCACTAAGTTCCCTGAGCATCTTTATAACCAGTGTTTTGAACTCTGTATCTGATAAACTGCTTATCTCCATTGTGTCTAGTTCTTTTTCTGCAGTTTTGATCTGTTCTTTCATTTGGGCCATGTTTCTTTGCCTCTTTACTTTGGCAGCCTCCCTGTGTTTGTTTCCATGTATTAGATAAAGCATATGACTCCCTGTCATGGTAGCATGACCTAATATAGTAAGTGTCCTGTAGGGCCCAGTGGTACAGCCTCCCCTATCATAAAAGCTGGGTCCTCAAGGTGTGCGCTTCAAATGGGCTGAATACTCCCTTCTCTTGTGGTTGTGCCTTGATTGCTGTTGGCAGGTCAATGGGAAGTATTAACCCAGGCCAGCCAGCTACAAGGACTGGCTGTAACCACTGGTCACCAATCTCTGTCCCATGGAGGATCAGCTGGGCAGGGGCAGGGTGGTGGTGCTCCAACATGGTCTGTAGTTGTCCACTGGGTGTGCAGGCTCTGGGGTTTCCTGGGTGTGGGCTAAGGTCAGCCCCCTCCTGTGTCCTGCCTGTGGTCACCCTAAATGATCTATAAAGCAATCTGAAATGGTTGCTACTTGTACTGGGCTTGGAAATTCCCAAGTGAAGCCAAACTGTGAATCCACCCTGGGTGCTGCTAATGTGGGGCCTGGGGCCACTTAGCATGAGGTATGGGGGTCAGGGGCTCACTGAGGCTGACTGTTGCTTCTTTGAGAGAATTTAGGAAGTTGTGAAGCATTAGTCAAGATGAGCCATTCATATGGAAAAATCAGAGTTAACAGTTTGGGTGGGCCCATAATTTAGGTGGGACAGAATTTCAGGGGATCTCCAGCATGGGGCAAACAGTGTTAGCCAGGTCCACGGAGTCTTGAATATAGAACCTGCCTGTTAGCTCTTTGGCTCTGTCACGGGTGGGCTCAGAAAAGGGACAATGGCTTCTGCCCATCTTTCTGTCTGGGAGAAAGTTGTCCCCCAGCTCTTGTCTCCATGCCAGTAACAACAGTTTTTCCCTGTATGCCACTGGTGCCTCTCAAGCTACCTTGGTGCTGGAGCTTAGATGGAGTATGTCTGAGTAAGTCCATGTGTGGTTTCCTTAAGAGGAACTCCTCAGGACTCCAACAGTTTCTTCTACCAACTCAATTCCCAATGGTTTTTTACAGCCAGAAGTTATGGGACTTCCTGGCACTGGAATCCTGAGCTGGGGAAGAGGGCCTGTTGTGGGGCTGGGACCCCTTACTCCTGAGGTTTCCCTCCTGACTTTTTATCAATCATACACGGATGTGGGACCAGCCTGTTCCGTGTCTCCACCTCTCCTACCAGTGTGGATGGATGTGGTTTCTTTAATTCCACAGTTGTCAGATTTTCATTCAACTCAATTTTGATAGTGATGACACAATTCTGAGTGATGGCTGTTCTACTGTTTAGTTGTAATTTTGATGTGGTTATGCCTAAATTTTCAATTGTCCTAAAGATATAACAAAATCAAAGTAGTCAATGTTTTTGATAATTTAATTTCACGAAAAAACTTATAAGGTATCTCAATTCTCTAGAACATGTATATTTCTTTTTTTTTTAACTTTTATTTTTTAAAGACTTTTATTTATTTATCTTTAGAGGGGAAGGGAAGGAGAGAGAGAGAGAGAAATATCAATGTATGGTTGCCTTTTGTGCATCCCCTGCTGGAGACTGGCCTGCAGGGAACCAGCCTGCAACCCCGGCATGTGCCCTAACTGGGAATCAAACAGGGATTGTCTGGTTCACAGGCCCATGCTCAATCCACTGAGCTATACCAGCCAGGGCTAGAACATGTATATTTCAATGATGCCACATTAATTATGTTTTCTTTTCTTAGAATAACTACCTATATTTATACCTGCAAACAATAAAGATAATTTACTAACCTCTGCTTCTGTTGCTTGGGACTGTAAAAGCTGTCGTATACGAAGTATGTCCTTCTCTATTTGTTGAATTCTGGTTACTCTTTGCTAAAATAAAATAAGTGACCAAATTAGATCTATTTTTATTGAAGACATTAGTGTAAATAATCATATTATGGCTACCACTTAACATCTCAGGATCATGCCATACAATTCTTATAAGTTACATATTTGTATATATTCAACACACTGATGACATTAGGTTCAGTTCAAATTTTTTATGAGTCAAAATCAATACTTTAATAATGCAAATTTAATCTCTATTGTATTTTTCCGTTTCTATTTAGTCCCCTTATACCTCCTGACCCCAGCAATCACCACACTGTTGTCCATGTCCACGAGTCCTTTTTCAGTTCAATTTTTTAATACATCTAACTTTAACAGATATATAGCTCTGTTTAGGAAGATGGTACAAATATATGTCAAACTGTATAATGCACACAATGTGAAAATTTGGTGTTTATGTTATTATCAAAAATATTTCATCAAAGACAAAATTATACCTGAAATTAATCTTATACTAATCAGATGTCAATATAGTGTAATAAATCTGTACAAAACATGGTATGCTTGTAAAGGGAAAGCATCTGACTTGTTTTAATAAACACCAGGTTTTAAACAGTAGGGTTAACCTTCTCCAAAGTTATTCCTATTACAAGTCAGTAGTACTTTAAGATTTAGCTTTCCAAATAACTACTGCAGCTAAACATTATTTTTACTCCCACTACTGGGATCACAATGACGGTTAAGCTTTTGTTTACCCACTATTCCTGAGACCATCGAGTGAACAGAAAGCAGTAACTACAGATCAAATGATGTGTAATTTAAACAATGGAAAAAGTGCTTTTAGAAAAAGCTGGATTTTCCTGAAAATTTCATAGATATTAGTGGAAGTGAGAAAAAACAATTTACTTATATATAAAAACCTTGCAAACTGAAATTGTTTTTAATTAGCTTTATAATAGATCACATACATGGGTTTAAAAAACAAGTACTGCCAATGTTGTATCATTTTCTGAAATAAATCTCTAGTTGACATCCTAATATTGAGGTATGAAAAACTGTATTATAAGAGTAATTGTCTTAATGGGGGCAAATGTCATAAGCTGGATGGAGTTGTTTTCAAACGTGTTTTGATCATAAGCCCCATCAATAAAAGATTTCTGAGCATGTATACATAACCCAAAAGAGAAATAGAAATACTGTAATAAATAGCTTTAAGTATATATAGTTATAAAACTTATAAATAAAACTTACCCTTTGATCACATCTAGTTTTGCTTAAATAGTCTTCCTTTTCCTATTACCATAGTAAAAATGCTTATTGCTGCTATTATCCAATGTTATGATAAAGACAGAGAAGTTCAAAAAAGTGCCCCCCCCCAAATAAAAACCCTTATCCCCTCCCTCCCTCCCGTTGTTAACACTACAGCTATGCTGGCTCTATCACAGAAAAATAGTTCAGAAAATGGTGAACTTGGGGTAAATAATATTTTCTAATAAACAGATCTTACCAAATCTAACTTACATCATGAAAACATGCTGAAGAAGATGTGCCTGCACTTTTGGTAGCTTTCTAAAAGTATTGCAAAGATGAGCGACCACTTCTACAACCAGATAGTAAATATTTCCTGGTTTTACAGAAACAACTGAACATATACAATTACTGGCTTTGTAATATTTGATTAGCTAGCACTTCTCCACCAATAAAGTCCTAAATTTAAAATTTTAATATTTAGAGGATAAAGAAGGAAATTATATCAAATATTCCTCTCCTAACACTACCTTTCTTTATCTCCAACACATCACTAAATCCTGAAGTCACGTACGTCTATGTCTTAATGTCCACTGAGGTGAATGATTTCTGACATGCCAACCCTTATGCTTCTGTTCCTCAACATTGAAACAGAAGAGGACAGAGGTATTTTTCTTTTCCTATATGACAATCTTGAATATTTATAAAATTATGTTTAATAAAAAAATGCTTAATTGTTCTACAGTATGGAATTGGTATGACTGAAAACAGATTTTTAAAAATACAACAGTAATACTGTTAAATATAGATTCAGGATAACCTCAACAAATTAGAAATGGAGAATAAATGAACTCGATAAAGGGTATTTATCATAAACCTGTGTAAATAAAATACTTAATGGTGAAATTACAGAATTCCTTTTAAAGTCAAGACAAGACAAAGAAGATCAGTATCACTGCTTCTCATTCAAAGATGTATTAGAGCTCTTATACAATAAAAAGAAAAAACAAAGTACTTTAAAGATAAAATTGTCATTATTTGTAGATACTGTGACAGTTTACATAGAAAAAATTTTTTTAAAAATCTTAAGCTAATGAAACAATCTAATGGGAGAGTTCAGGAAGATTACTGGATACTTATTACTGAAATATAATTTAGTAATGCAATTAAAGAAAATCCCATTCACAACAGCAATGGAAACTGTAATGTATCTATGGATAAATATTTTAAAACATATGTAATAGATTTATGAAGAATATTACAAAACTTTACTGAAAGACATAGCTTAAGACCTAAATGAATAGAGATAAAAATAATAATACCTAATATTTATGGTGTGTTTATTACGTACAAAATTCTAAGTGCCTTCATATGCATTAAATCACTTAATCCTTGCATTTTACAGCTTATCATTATCTATTTTTTTTACCTTTCTGAAAAACTTTTTAAAAATCCTCATGTGAGAATACATTTATTGATCTTAGGAGCGCAGAGGGGAGAGAGAAACACATCAATGTGAGAAATAGTCACAGGCTGCCTCCCGTACGCACCCAACCGGGAACCGAATCCGCAGCCTAGGTATGTGCCCTGACCAGGGATTGAATCCACAACCTCTTGGTGCACAAGTTGAGGCTCCAACTAACTGAGCCACCTGGTCAAGGCTTATTATCTGTAATTTAATGATGAGAAAACAGAGGCAAAGAGTTTACCCAAGATCACAGTGCTGGTAAGTTTACAAGTCTAAGATTAAAAGCCAGGAGGTCTGGTTTTAGTTCATCCTTTCAAGCAAGAAGGCTCAGTGTTGTAAAGATAAATTCTCCTCAAATTAATTTATAAATTCAATGTAATTCTAATCAAAAGCCCAAAAGGATTTCCTTTGAATTAAGACAAGCTGACACAAAATCTCAACTGAGAGAGTAATGAGACAAAATTTCAAATGGGAGACAGAGTATAACCACATTTTAACAAACAAAAATTAGAAGAACTCGCCCTCCCAGGTATCAAGATTTGCAATACTAGAGCAAATAAAACAAATGTGGTACCAGAGCAGGCACAGAGAAACTAAAATAGACAAATAAAATACAGTCCAGAAGTATCCAAAATATAGTAATAAAGTCCAGAAATATCCAGAAAAGAAATCAACCTGGCATATACCAGAGTTGGCATTACTAATCAATGCAGAAATAATGAAGTATCCAATAAATGATAATGAGACATTTGGTCAACATAAACATGCATATATCTGTATGTATGTACATGCATATGTGACTATGTTACATATTAGTCATGAATAATACATATAAATAGTAAATGGTGTTATTTAAATTAATACAATTTATATTAAATATTTTAAATTAAATAACTATATACATTTAAAAATGTATATATGTATATAATTAAATCCCTACCTCCACACTGTATATAAAAGCAAACTTGAGATGAATTAAAGACCTACTTATAAAAATAAAACATTAAAACTATTAGAAATTATAGGAGGGTACTTTTATGAGTTCAGTACAGAAAAGGATGTATAAATAGGTTATAGCACAAATATGGCAATATAATTCATTTAGCTTTATAATAAAAACTAATTTTTATTATGGAAGCTAGAACTGGTACCAGGTTTGGCAGGGAAAGGTTGTGATATATATTATCTATAACAGATTGGTATTAAGAAGATATTGAAGATATTAAAATATCTCTTAAATATTTAAGAATAAGACATACCATAAGAGAAAATCATAGAGATATGAATAGAAAGAAAATCCAAAATTCTAATAAATATATGAGAAGATATTCAACTTCAGCAGTATACAAGGAAGTATAAACTAAATTACAAGACAGATTTTCATTGCCCAATAGTTGTTAATTATAAAGTTCGACACAGTACTAAAAAAGACATGCAGAAGAAAAAGGAATTCTCACATTCTAATCGATAAAGTCATTTTGAGTGCATTCGCCAAACATTAGTTTAAAATACTCATACCTAAGGGCCAGCAATTAAGCTTTTAGGTATATACTCTAGGGCAGAGGCCAGCCATCCATTTTTGTAAATTGAGTTTTATTGTCACACAGCCAAGTACATTTGTTTACATATTGTCATCTACGGTTCTTTCTGGCTAAAAGGCAGAGTTGTGACAGAGACTAATGGCCCATCATGTCTAAAATATTTACTATCTGGCCCTTTAAAAAAAAGATTGTTGATTCTTGACCTACTGAAACTCTTGCACATATTTACAACATATGAATAAGGATGGTTATGCTAGTTAACAGCAAAAAATTATAAACCACTTAAATTTCCATCAAAATTATATCATTCATATATTTATAAAAAATTATGAAAACACAGAAGTATATGTAATCTTCACCCTACCAACCCTCACTTGCCAGAAATAAGCTCTGTTAACTCAATATATATTTTTCCAACCTTTGCTTACACGTCTACAGGAGAGTAGGGACTATCATAATAGGTGCCTAAATATGTGTTGAACAAATAAAGTAGTAAGTAAATAAATAATCTAACTATTAACAGAAGTAGCTAGATACTAACAACTGCACACAGGCATGAGCAAGAGTAGATTTTGTTTCCAGTTTCCCTAAAATGTTTACCAGTCATTTGTATATTTTACTAGTCACTTGTATTTTCTTTTCAATAAATTGAAAGATTATATCCTATGCTCATTAAAAAAACAGAATTGTCTTTTTCTTATTAACTTATATAAATTCTTAAATTTTAGGAATATTAACCATTTTCCCTTTATGTGCTACAAATATTTTCCCTTATCTTCTGCAGGATGAATGTTTAAAAAATTTTAAACTCAATTTACACCTTCATTGTTTTTGAGTTTCCATTCTTATTCCCAACAGCTAAGAAAGTCTCTTTTATATTATGTTTTCTTCTATTAATTTTAGATTATTTTTCACATTTAGATACTTAATTCACCTGTAATTTTTCTTGTATAGATGTGAGGTATGGATGAAACTGAATTTCTCTTCTTCCAAATAGGTTGTTAGATATATTATTATTTACCATTTCACTCAAAATATATAATGTAACTTTTATCAGAGATTCAATATATTCTTGCGTCTTTCTTCTCCCTATTCCTGTCCACTTGCCTAGTATATTCCTGTACTATCACACTGATTATTGATATATCTTTACAATAGTTTTAAACAAATGGTAAATCCCCACTCATTGTTATTAGTTTTTTAAACATTTTTGGAAATTTTTACATTATAAACCTTAGAATTATTTCCCAAAGTTCCAATAAATTATTTACACTATAATTAGAACTGTATTATATTTATATATTAATTTTAAAGATACAGACATTTTAAGAATACTAATTCTCATCCAGGCTTGTCTCTCTTTTTTTATTCTTACCCAAGGACATGCTTATTAATTTTTTTAGAGAGTGGGGAAAGGAGGGAAAGAGAGAAGGAGAGAAACATTGATCAGCTGCCTATTGAACGCACCCTCACCAGGGACCGAACCCACAACCTAGGCATGTGTCCTGATCAGCAATTGAACCTGTAACCTTTCAGTTTACAGGATGATGCTCCAGTCAGCTAAGCCACACTGGCTAGGGCCAGGCTTCTCCATCTTTTTTTTAAACTGGGGTATAATTAAAATTTAACAGCATATTAGTTTCAGGTATGCAACATAGTGACTCAGTATTTGTACCTGTGAAATGATCACCACAGTAAATCTAGTTACCATCTGAGGCTTCTCTATTTTTAAGGTCATGTTTATGTCCTTTAGTAATTTTATATTTCTCATGTGGTCTTTTCTAGGTATTTTAAGGTTTTCTGTTAGTGTGAACATTTCCACTTTTAACTGGTAGCTATTGCTGCTAGAGAAAAGCTATTAATTTGTGTAATGTATGCTGACTCCAGTCACCTTACTCAATTTTCTATTAGCTTAAATATTTTTTGATTCACTTACAAATAACAAGACACAGGGTAGCTGAATGGATAAGAAAATAAGACACATACATATGCTGCCTCCAAGAGACCTGTCTCAGATCGAAAGATACACACAGACTAAAAGTAAAGAGACAGAAAGAGATATCTCATGCAAATGGAAAGGAAAATAAAAAGCTGGGGTAGGAATACTCATATCTGACATAACAGACTTTCAAAACAAGGCTATAAAGACACTACATAATGATAAAGGGAACAATCCATCAAGAGGATATAACCCTAATAAACTTTTATGCACCCAAAATAGGAGCACCTAAATATGTTAAGCAATTCTTGGTGGACATAAAGAGAGAGAGTGACAGAAATACAGTTATAGTTGGGGGTTTTAACACCCCCCCAACTATGACTTCAATGGATAGAACTTCCAGACAGAAAATCAACAGGGAGAGAGCAGCCTTAAATGACACATTAGATCAAATGGATTTAATTGATTTTCAGAGCATTTCACCACAAAGCAGCAAAATATACATACTTTTTAAGTATACACAGAACATTTTCTAGGACAGATCACATGTTAGGACACAAAACAAATCTCAATAATCTAAGAAGACATGAAATCACATCAAGTATCTTCTCTGACTACAATACTATGAAACCAGGAATTAATCACAAGAAGAAACTGAAAAACACACAAAGACAACATGCTATTTTTGTTGGAAGCTAAACAACATGTTATTAAACGAGTGGGTCAACAACATGATCAAGGAAGAAATCAAAAGATACCTTGAGGATGAGGACACAACAATCCAAAATCTGTGGGACACTGGGAAAGCAATCCTAAGAGCATTTACGGCATTACAGGCCTATCTCAAAAAACAAGAACAAGCTCAAATAAACAATCTAACTCCACACTTAAAGGAACAACAAACAAAGCCCAAAGTGAATAGAAGGAAGAAAATAATAAAGATCAGAGCAGAAATAAATGAAATAGAGTAATAAAAATGATATAAAACATCAATGATTCCAAGAGTAGTTCTTTGAAAAGATAAACAAGATTGACAGACCTTTAACCAGACTCATCAAAAACAAAAAGAGAGGACCCAAATAAATCAAATCAGAAAAGAAAAAAGAGAAATAACAACTGACACCAAAGAAACCACAAAGGATCATAAGAAAATAATATGAACAATCATATGCCAAAAGACTGGACAACCTGAACAAAATGGATAAATTCCCAGAAACATACCACCTTCCAAAAATAAACCAGGAAAAATCAGAGAATCTGAATAGACAGATTATCTAATAAAACTGAAGCAGTAATCAAAAAACTCCCCACTAACCAAAGTCCTGGACCAGATGGCTTCACAGGTGAATTTTACCAAATGTTCTGAGAAGAACTAACACGTCTCCTTCTCAAACCATTTAATAAAATTGAAGAGGAGGGAACACTCCCAAACTCATTTCATGTGGCCAGCATTATCCTAATTCCAAAACCAGATAAAGACACTACAAAGAAAGAAAATTCTAGGCCTATATCCCTGATGAACAGATGCCAAAATCCTCAACAAAATATTAGCAAACTGAATATGACAATGCATCACAAAAACCATACACAAAAGATCAGTGGGATTTATTTTGAGAATTCAAGGTTGGTATAACATTTGCAAACCAATACGTGTGATTCAACACATAAACAAAATGAAGGATAAAAAAACACAAGACCACATCAACAGATGCAGAAAAAAGTTCGGGTAAAATACAGCACCCATTCGCAGTAACTCTCAGCAAAGTGGGATTACAGGGAAAGTAACTAAACATAATATAGGCCGTATATGACAAACTCACTACCAGCATTATACTCAATGGGCAAAAACTACAAGTATTCACTTTAAAATTGGGAATAAGACAGGGATGTCTACATTCACCTCTCTTATTCAACATAGTACTGGAAGTCCAAGCCACAGCAATCAGACAAGAACAAGAAATAACAACATGGATGGAACTGGAAAGCATTATGCTGAGTGAAATAGGCCAGGTGTTGAAAGACAAATACATTATGATCTCACCTTTAACAGGAAGCTAAACAACAAAACAAACAAGCAAGCAGAATAAAAACAAAAGACACTGAAATAGAGAGTAGGGGGACAGTGACCAGAGGGGAGAGGGGAGAGGGGAGGGAATTTAAGGGGAAAAAAGGGGAGGGATTTGGAGGAACAAGTATAAAGGACACAAGGACAAGAACTAAGGGGGGTAGAAATGGGAGGGAGGTGGGGAGCACAGGGCGGGTTGGGCTGGGATGGGAGAAATAGACAGAAAACTGTACTTGAAAAATAAGTAAATAAAATTTAAAAAAAAGAACAAGGAATAAAAGGTATTCAAATTGGAAAGGAGGAAGTAAAACTTTCATTTGCAGATTACATGATACTGTTTAGAGAGAACCCCAAAGATTCTACCAAGAAAGAACTAGAATTGACGAATGAATCCAGCAAAGTAGCAGGATACAAAATTAATATCCAGAAATCAGTTGCATTTTTATATGCCAATGATGAATTAACAGAAAAAGAAATTAAGAAAACAATTTTATTCCCAACTGCTACAAAAAGAATGAAATACCTATAAATAAACCTAACCAAGAATGTAAAAGACCTGTACTCAGAAATCTGTAAGACACTGAAGAAGATACAAATAAGTGGAAGCACATACCATGTTCACAGATAGGAAGAAATAACATCATTAAAATGTCCATACTACCGGAAGCAATCTATAAATTCAATGAAATTCTTATCAAGATTCCAATGACATATTTCTATAATAAATACTTCAAAAATTAATATGGAACCACAGAAGGCCCTACATAGTAACAGTGATCCTGCAAAAGAGAACAAAGTTAGAGGAACCATGCTACCTAATATCAAACCATACTATAAGGTCATAGTAATAAAAACAGCATGGTACTGGCATAAAAACAAACACAAAGATTAATGGAACAAAATAGAGAGCCCAGATATCAACCCACACTTTTACAGTGAGTTAATATTCATCAGAAGAAGCAGGCACATACAATGGGCTAAAGACAATTTATTCAATAAATGGTGTTGGGAAAATTGGATAGATACATGTGGAGAAATGAAACTAGACTATCTTCTTACACCACACAAGAATAAATTCAAGATGGATCAAAGACTTAACTGTTAAACCTGAAACCATAAAAATCATAGAAGAAAACATAGACAGCAAAATCTCAGACATTGCTCATGGTGATATTTTATGGAATAGATGTCCCCAGGAGAGAGAATCAAAAGGAAAAAAAATGAGACTACATCAAACTAAAAAGTTTTTGCACAGCAAAGGAAAACATCAACAAAATAAAAAGACAATCCACAGAATGGAAAAATATATTTGCAGATACATCTGATAAGGGATTAATATCCAAAATTTATAAAGAACTTACAAAACTCAACACTAAAAAAATGAGCAACCCTATTAAAAAACAGGTAAAGGACCTGAATAGACACTTCTCCAAAGAGAACATACATATGGCCAATAGACATATGAAAAGATATTCAATGTCACTAATCATCAGAGAAATGCAAATTAAAAATATAATGATATATCACCTTACACAAGGGCAGACTGGCTCTTATCAATAAATCAACAAACAACAAATGCTGGTGATGTAGGAAAAGGGGAACCCTTTTGCATTGTTGGTCGGAATGAAGATTGGTGCAGCCACTGTGGAAAGCAGTATGGAGGTACCTTAAAAAATTAATGATGGGAGTTCCAGCCAAGATGGAGGCATAGGTAGAAACCCTTTGCTTCCTTGTAAAACCAAAAGAAAGATAACAACCAATTAAAAAATCAATGAACAACCAGAAGTGTCAGAAAATCAAATTGCATGGAACTCCAAGAGCCAAACAATTAAAGAAAAAGTCAACCAGAACAACCAGACCTGTAAGAACCCGTGGCAAGGTGGCAGACACTGTGGGTGGGGCTGGCTGAAGGCAAACTGAGACTCAGAGTTGACTGTGGAGTAGGACGGTTGCCTAGGTGGGAGAAACTCCCAGTCTCACATGAGAGTCCAAGAGACCCGCTGGAAAGTGCGCTAGAGACAAGCAGGGGAGCTGTACTGTTCCCTCTATGGTCCCTCCCCCACAGGGAGCACTGCTGCTCAGCAAGGAGGGTTGTCCTGCCTGGGTGAATACCTAAGGCCCCGCCCCCTTACAACTCAACAAGTGCCCCAAACAAAGAAATATGGCCCAAATGAAAGAACAGAGAAAACTCCAGAAAGAGAGCTAAGCAATGAGGAGATAGCCAGCCAATCTATCTGGTGGAGAATTTAAAACCTGGGTTATCAAAATGCTCATGGAACTGATTTAGCTTGGTCAAAAAATTTAAAAAAACACACATAAAAGATACCCAAAATGAAATACAGCAAAATATTCAGGAAACCAACAGTGATAGGAAGGAAACCAGGACTCAAAGCAACTCTTTAGAACAAGAGGGGAAAAGCAAACATTCAACCAGAAAAGAATAAAGAAACAAGAATTCAAAAAAGTGAAGAGAGACTTATGAACATTTGGGACAACCTGAAATATTCCAATATCTGAATTATAGGGGTGCCAGAAAGAGAAGAACAACAGCAAGAAACTGAAAACTCATTTGAACAAATAATGAAGAAAAACTTCCCCAATCTGGCAAAGGAAATAGACTTCCAGCAAGTCCAGGAAGCCCAGAGAGTCCCAAATAAGCTGGACCCAAGGAGGAACACACCAAGGCACAACACCATTAAGTTACCCAAGATTAAAGATAAGGAGAGAATCCTAAAAGCAGCAAGAGGAAAGGAGACAGTCACCTACAAGAAAGTGCCCAGAAGACTGTCAGCTGATTTCTCAAAAGAAACCTTGCAGGCAAGAAGGGGCTGGAAAGAAGTATTCAAAGTCATGAAAGGCAAGGACCTACTACATCCAAGATTACTCTATCTAGCAAAGTTTTCATTTAGAATGGAAGGGCAGATAAAGTGCTTCCCAGGTAAGGTCAAGTTAAAAGGGTTCATCATCACCAAGCCATTACTATGTGAAATGTTAAAGGGACTTATCTAAGAAAAAGAAGATAAAATATATGAACAATAAAATGACAACAAACTCACAACTATCAACAAATGAATGTAAAAGAAAAACAACTAGAACAGGAACAGATTCAGAAAACACACATCACATGGAGGGTTTTCTGTGGGGAAGGGGAAGGGAGAAATGGGGGGGAAAGGTACAGGGAAGAAGAAGCATAATTAGTAGGCATAAAATAAATGGGGAGAAAGAAAATGGTACAGGAAACAAAGAACTCAAATAAGTTATATTTTCAACCCATGGACGTGAACTAAGGGGGGAGAATGCTGGAGGGTTGTGAGGTGCAGGGTGGAGGGAGAATAAAGGGAGGAAAATTGGGAAAACTGATTATGTAATAGCATGATCAATAAAAATACTTAAAAATTAAAAATGAATCTGCCTTTTAACCCAATGATTCCATTTCTGGGACTATATCCAAAGGAACCCAAAACACTTGTTGAAAAATACTTAAGCACCCCTATGTTTACTAAAGCATTATTTATAACTGCCAAGATATGGAAGCAGCCCAAGTGTCCATCAATAGATGAGTAGATAAAACAACTAGGGGATACTTACACAATGGAATACGACTCGACTATAAAAAGAAGAAAATTTTACCCTTTAAGACAGTATGGATGGACCTGGAGAACATTATGCTAAGTGAAATATGGCAGGCAGTCAGAGAAAGACAAATACCATATGATTTCACTCATATGTGGAATCTAATGAACAAACTGAACCAACAGGCAAATAGAGACTGAATCATAGACAGAGAGCAGGATGACGGCTAAGGGAGTGGAGGGTAGTGGGTAGAGGGATGGAGCAAAAAGGAAAAAGGACTCATGGACATGGACAACTGCGTGGTGACTGCTGAGGGGAGGGAGGTATAAGGGGACTAAATGGCAATGAAAAATAATAAAATCAGTACAAACAAAACAAAGAAAGCAGATAAAAACCCTCAGGATGGAGGACTCAGCATGTGCTCCTTCTCTCTCTGGAGCACACCCTCACCTTTCTATCTCCTCTTTCCCCAGATACATTACCTTTGTCTTTCTTTCACCTGAGCTCCGAGGGCCTGTCCTCCTTTTGCTTCTGTAACTTGTTTCCTGAGCCCACAGAGCCCAGCTGGCTCGCCTTTTCTACCTCTGTGACTTTCTAAATAAACTTTCTCTTATAAAAAAAAAAGGGAAAGAAATAGACAAGGCAATCAGCAAAGCCTCTTCAGGGCTTAAAAATATTAGTAATATACTTGTGTGAACAAAAAGGTCCAAGTTCAATATATGGAAATGCTTAAATAACACAGCCAGCTATTATTCTTTCTTGACTTCAGGTAAGGCAGAGGTATGGACGTCTTCTCTCTCCAACTCGTTTCATGTTTCCCAATGTTCTCTTTACATGTTTTTATCCTACTTCCTTGAATGAGGTCTCTGCCCCCCTTTTATAAGCGTACAACTTGAAAAGCAATATTGTGAGTGTTACTACATGCACCTAGATCACAAGAAGTAAACATTTCAAAGGAGAACTGGAGCTATCTCTCAGCTACCAGATGATCAGCATGTAACTCTTCCCTCCTACAATTCCAAGGCAAAGCAGAACAGTATCAGGAAAATGAAATATAGTGGAGGCAGAATTACGTGAACACTGGTTATATGGCACAACAACCATGGTATATTATTCTTATTTTAAAACAGTGCCAAAGTGAAGACAAACGAATAGTTTAGCTAGTGCTGGTTCTAGTTTAATAATAAATCAGTCACCTGTGCTCGTTTTTCCATATCTTGGCATGTTCCTAGTTGTTCTTCCATTGCAACTCTAATTTGCCTTGCTTCATATTCCAATTGCCTTCTGGTCATGTCTGTTTGTAAGGAAAACTGAAACCACAAATAAAATTAAAATGTTAATATCTTATGTTTGTGTGTTTATCAGTAAAAGCAAAAAAGGCACATAAATGCCAACAAAGAAAATGAATAAGCAAATACATATAAGTTATGGTGCATAAGAAAATTATATTTTACTCCAAGGAGCCTTAAAACTTAGATCTGAAGTGCTAGGCTCAGTCTGGGTCCCATATGTGAAATGCAAAACTGAAACATTTTTTACTGCCCCATAATGACAAATGTCTTTAATTAAAATGTACTATTTCACTTAATGTACATAATTGGTCCAGTGAGCCTATCTTAAGTTCCCTTATGATTCTTCTTCACTGAAGAGGTAGTACTTTTAATTATTAAAAGCTAGCATATTAATGTGGACAACACAGAAAAATAAAAAAACAGATGCATCATCCTTAAGTTTAAACCTCAACTTAAGGTAAGGATTATCACATATATGCAGACTAAACAGAGAGAACTTCTCCATTTTTAAAATGAAGAAAATGGGATAAGAAAGAGCTTTTATCTAGTATCAATATTTATAAATCATGAGGACAACTTAAACTTTTAAATCATAAACTTTTTGGTAAAATTCAAAAGTGAAGCAAAATGAAACAAAAGCAGTACTTCACAGAATATTTATTCATTTAATAATTTATTAACCCTATAATTAAAATATCAGGCACTATAACTATCAGGCATTTAAAAAGATGAAAAGGACAAAGTAATGAAATTTTATAAACACATAGCCCAAGAGGTAATAAAGGCTAAAATATGATTAAATAAAATAGGTAATTTAATGTACTATATGAGGAGAATAAGGAAGTACTACAGTACTTCCTTAGGTTTTTCATGCTTTTTATGCCTGACAGAAAGCTGCGTGAGACTCATCTGACTCAGAATAGCATTCTGTAAGGTGAAGGATTCCAAAATCATCAGTTATCATAGAGAAGATTCTGATCCTTCTCCCACTCATATGCAGAATGTATTCCCACAGGCATACCCAAATTATGGGCTACAATATAGAAGAAAGCCTACATGTTATTTAATTCCCAATTAGCCAGCTGTAACTCCACTCGTATGTCCTCCACTTCCCAAACCCTCTGCAAAGAAAGATGAACATGACAGTTTGTAGCAGACATGTGCTTTAGAGCTGGTATTTTAAAAGCAATGTCTATCTCTTGATACATATTTTCATATGAAAGTATTAACTTCCCAAAATTAAAAGCAGAATTTGTAAAATTAAAAAAAATTTATAAAATGCAAGCAATTTAAATTGGCTAATAGTGCCAAATTACCCATAATAATATCTTACATGATATTAGCTAATTGCCTGAGTTGTCACATAGATCTGAGCCCCTTCCTGAACCTGACTACATGCAGACAGCTGGCCTCTAAATTTTGTACGTTCTAATTACCAAAGTGAATTATGAACAACTCTAATTTGGTATTTTTGCTTATAAGAGTGAAAATCCCACCAAACCCTCCTGAGTTCCTAATCCTTGTTTGCTAACAACCCTCCAATAACTGTCTTTTCACTATGTGTGTCTCCTTAATTCCCAGGAAGGTGTTAAGGACACTCTGAGAAAGAGGCATCTTCTCTCTCCCTCTCATAGCCTTAAAGATTGTCCCAGGGGACTGACTAAGCAGTTAAGTTTCTAGTTCTAGCTCCTGCCAGACAATGCCCACTCAGGAAACCTGGCTAACTACATGTTTTGGAAAAAGTTTTTCTTCTTTCTGTTTTTGCTTTTTGTTCATTATATTCCCTCAAAAGTGCTATTAGAAAGTAAAAAAAAAAAAAAAACAAAAACCCAAGCTAAGAGGAAGATATATTCTAAGTATACAGAATTAAAAATTACAAATATTTTAATTACAAAAATATTTATGAATAGTTGAAATATAGTCTTATTTGAAATTATTAATATATTTCAGAAATATTCTTATATGTGCCACTCCCATGAATGAAGATGGTCAACATGAAGCTGGGTGGGGAGGAAGAGGCTGAATAACATTAAATTCTCTTTTATAGTTAATTCTGCAAAACAAAAAAATTTTAGCACATGCAAAAAGTTCTAAGGTCCCTGCAACAGCTAGTATAATAACTGAAATAGGACTAGGGTTTCACATAAGGTTGTAGTCTAGTTATACATCTTCAAAGATATTTTTATTCAAAAGCTATCTGGCATAATTCCTGTAGTATGGTTCAAAAATCAGACAGATGGTGAGAAACACTTCTACAGACTACGCTTGGCAGTTCAATATACACAGAATAAAAAACCACTTGCAGAGCTGAATCCTGTGTCCTTTAGGATTCAAATTTAGATTTTCTTAACTAGGAGCTTGAGCACAATGAAGCTTTATCATCTTTGTAAACAAAAATCCATTAACTATTATATATTTAAAATTAGATAAACCATATTTTAGTTTACACATAACTATAAATGCAATTGTCATAGATTTTTAATATATAATTTAGGTACTTAGAAAAATCAAGTTATTAAAAGTCTCAAATAAGTCATATTGCCAAATTACTTACATTTTCAGTTAAAGGAAGACTGTCTATTCTTTTAGTGAGATTCTGAAGTTGAGCATAATACCAGTCTTTTTCCTTTTCTTCTTTGTCAAGATCAGCAAGAAGTAATGATCTGGAAAAAAAAAGGTTAAAAGGTCACACAATATTAATATAGAATATATAAAAACAATTATTATTACTGTTACTGTGAAGTTCTCTCTTTAAGCTATAGTATTAATACTAATGAATAAATGAAAAACATTCATTTTGGATTTTTAAAGATGGGAATTAATAATATAATAATTTAAAGGTGAATATTAAAAAGTTTTTTTCTACTTTTTCAGCTAAATGAGAGACTAAATCAACCTTACTAGAATATTTACACTTCACCAAAAGTATTGTCTTCACATTCATTTATAGTCTAAGAACATGATGATGGTTTATACTAAAAAGTACATATATGACAAAACCAAGTTAATACAAGAAAAGAAGGTATAATAAAGGGAAAAGAAAAGTAGTAGTTAGGCAGAAAAGAAACCTAGAGTACTAGAAGCTACTGCACTGGACACAGATGTAGTTTTTTGCTTTTCAGTAGCCAAAATAATAAAAAATATATTGTCATTATGCAATAAGAGGAAGTTATTCTAAGGGAGACAAAATTTTTCTTAGTTTGGAATATGAAGATGAATTTATGTAATTTCTCAACTATCCAATCAATGTTTTCCTCAATAAGAATCTATACCAGGATAGTCCATCTGATCATTACAAAAAATGCAAAATAAGAGTGTTACTGAGATAGAACTCAGATGACAGAAAAAGTGTATGACCTTCTGCCCTGATTGGTATAGCTCAGTGGGTTGGGCACTGTCCTGTAAATCAATTCAATTCCCAGTCAGGGCACATCCCTGAGTTGTGGGCCAGGTCCCCATTTCAGGGTGCGTGAGAGGTAGCCAATCTATGATTCTCCCATACATCGCTGTTTGTTTCCCTCTCCCTCTTTCTTCCTCCCTTCCCCTCTATAAATAAATAAGTAAATAAATAAATGAAATCTTAAAAAAAACAGTATATGACCCCCTTTTCAAGTGGCTCTTTCCCAAAGCTACCACCATTACTATTTTCTTGTGTATATTTCCAGAAATGTCTTATGAAATCTCAAGGATATATATATATATATATATATATATATATATATATATATATATTTCTTTTTTTTAGATTTTACTTATTTATTTTTAGAGAGGGGAAGGGAGGGAGAAAGACAGAGAGAGAAACAGCAAAGTGTGGCTGCCTCTCATGTGGCCCCCCACTGAGGACCTGGCTTGCAACCCAGGCATGTGCCCTGACTGGGAATCGAACCTGCAACTCTGGTTCGCAGCCTGCACTCAATCCACTGAGCTACACCAACCAGGGCGATATATGTATATTCTTAAACATAAATAGTTCCACATGTGTTGTCCCATAACTTATTTTTTGCTAAAAATCTACCTTGGAGATATTTTTATATCAGAACAGACAGGTCCTATGTATTTTAGTCCAGGGGCATAGTATTGCGCACATTCCATAGTACCCTGGAATCCATTGGCAGTTCTGTATTAGACGGCGTTTAGGACTGTTCCAAACGTCTGCTACTATAAAGAATGCTGCATGGCATATTCTTACACATAACTTCATGTCACACACGTATAAGCATGTATGTAAGGAAAATTCTAGGGTATGTAAATTTTTAACAGATTACACTTATTAGATGTTATTTATGCACCTATTACCTTCACCAATGTAAATGTACTATCAAACTTTTTTACTGCTGTAAATCTAGGTTTTTTTTCCTCCCAAAACAGTCTATCGCAATGGTTTTAATTGGTCTTCTGTTAGTATGAGTGAAGGTAAGCATTTTTTAAATAACCATTTGTATTTTCTTATCTGTGACTTTTTCTTATGAACCTCTTCAGTGTTAAGAGTAACACCACACTGTTAGTTATATGGGTTACAAATAATAATTTCTCAGCTTATCACTTATCTTTTAACTTTGTTTACAATGTTTTGCCATGTTAGATTTTTCTGAAATTCTCGTAGTCAGATTTGTGGGTATTTTCCATTACAGCTTCCGGACTTTGCTCAGATGTTCCCCAGTAGGATAGTTACTTTAAAATCCTGTTTGATTATAATTTCTTGGAAAATGTGTATGCATGTATGTAGAAGGTTCTATTCTTTCTAAAATTCCCTTCCCTTGAGAACAATTTTTAAAATAAGAAATAAGTCTTCATTTTGATGTGGTAACCTTGACTGTGAGGGAGTCCACCGCAGGGAAGTAAGCCTCTGTTTACAAAGTAACAACCACGGGAGAGTGCGGACTAATGAGAAGCTGCTGCTTCCTTCCCTTCTTAACAACAGAAGTAGGAAAAAGAAGGCACTGTAGAAGTCTGAGCCCTCTCAAAAGCTGAGCACAAAACCAGCACAAAGGTAAGATACGATTCCATTTCTCAGCTTTCCTTGGTGAGGACCTGCAGGACCCACCAGGACTAAAGTGGGGCAAAGAGAGAGATGGGCAGTGATCCTCTGGTTACTCTCTAATAAATGGGCTGACGGAATAAGAGCTGGATAGTTGTAAAGTGCTTAAATTGATAGGCCAATGTTACTGATAGTGGTGGAGTGAGGGGGAGGTTAGGGAAAATAGGGACAAGCTGTTAGCATAAAGTTTAAAATCAAACTGTAAAAAAATATTCTGGGAAAGCCAAGGCTATAACGCCTTCAGCTAAAATGGTAACAAGTGGTTAAATGACAGTAGTTGACCTTGTAACTCACAGAGCAGTGATTAAGGCTCAGAAATGAAACTAGGTCTAGACCCAGAAGCAGATAGGTCTTCAGTGTTTAGAACACTGATGGCTTATTTAGTGGTTGTCAATAGTCATCTTTAAAAATGCTTCTTTACATAAACCTCATGTCTTCTTAGTCCTCTAGCTAACACACAGTCACCTAGAAAAGCATGGCACATATGTGTTAGGTATTTAGTAAATATTTGTTAGTAAGTTCATGGCTAACATGACAGTAAAAAGCACTTATTGAATGCTGTCTATACAAGACACAGTGGTAAGGACTTTAAAAAATCTATAGATTTAAAAATCTTATTCTACAGACTGGAAAACTGAGGTTCAAAAAGCTTGTAGAGGTACAGACCTGAGTTTGAATCCTATTTTTACTACTTACTAGCACTTATCTTGTGAAATACAGGGGGAAAAAAGAGAGAGAGAATTAATCTATGACTTAAGGGATGTCTACAGTGAAAGAATAGAAAAAACTAAGGGGAGAACATTATCAAAGAAATAACAGAATTTCCAAAAACTTAAAAAAAACCCAAATTCAGATAGAAATGGCACACTAGTATCCAACATGATGAATAAGACAATGCAAACACCAAGGCATTGTAAAAGCTTCTAAGAGGAAAAATGGTTGCCTATAAAGGAGTAAGAATCAGGTGGTATATCAAATTTATCATCTGCAACATTGATGAGAGGAAAATGAGTTTGGATTTAGACCTAAACCAACCATCAATCAAGTGTGAGAGCAAAATAAAGATACTGTCAAATAAGCAAGGTCTCAATTTTCTTCCCTCCAACACTGTGGGAACCGAAAGGACACAAGATATATCAAATCTACACACGCGAATACCCTCTCCCCTCCCTCCCTCTCTCTTTCTTTCTCAAAGAAATCAGAACTTTATCTACATGTAGCGAAGTTCCTAGGAAAGTCAGTATGCTCACTTAATGCTGTCTGCCTCTTCATAGAGCTCAGAGGGGACAAAGAAATGAAAAACCATGGGTCCTAGTTAGCTTCCTATTTTTCAACATAGTACTTCCTACATGTCAGAGAAAAAAAATCCAGGTTCAAGGTACAAAATAGACTCATGTCAACTTGACAGATGAAAGAAAGCTTAACACTACTGGTCCAGATGACTACCTCTATTTTTATAGATGAACATACCTAAAACTAGAGAGAAAGTAATAAAAGGTCTTTTGCTTCTTAATGAGATGTGCTGGGAATTTCTCACATGTTAACATTCAACTTTCACAACTCTACAAAGTAAAATCATATCCCTGTTTTATAGAAGAAATGACACCAAAATCCACAGACTTTACCAAGGTTCCAGAGCTAGTATGTAACACTTATACATGTTAATATAATGTCTAATAAAAGTTTTAAAAATATAAAGGTAAGGTTTCATTCATGCATTGAAGAATTATAATCTTTTAGGAGACATAAATACTTGATAAAGTTCTTGATAATGATGTATATTATGATGTTTGTAATGAGATAATTTTAACTGCAGGAAGAGAATACACAAGCTGTGAGAAACCAGGACTCATTCCATGTGTTAAGAAATGTTTTTCAACATGGAAATTGATAATTTAAGAAATATTTCATTTGTGGCACTTGTAATAGGCCTTCTATAATGGAAACAGTCACTTTATACTATAGTTCAAAAGATAACCAGAAATGCAATTAAATATTGGTTATACATTTTTAACCACAGAGATTGTGATCATACGTAGGACCCAATGTGCAGAGCATTCATAGTATTTAAGTGAAAAAACAGAAGCCCCACAATCCCAAGAAAATGCCACCTTTAAAGTCTGAGATTTAGTTTAAGGACAGTCACATACCATCTTTGAGTTAATAAATGCAAAGTGTTTCCTAAGTGTTAGTGGTCACCCATCATACATGCTTTGTAATTTGTACCTTGTATTACAAAATATTAGCAAAAATTGGAGCATACAAGTTAATGTTTAATGTTACTGTTTAATGAAAAAAGTTACCTCTCTTTCTCAAGTTCCTCTAAATAACCGGTATTTTCTCTGCCTCCATTTACAAACCCTCTTCTTGGAAACGAACCCATAGGAACAGGGCTGCACTCTCCCGAGCGACTGGATACAGATCCTTCCCGGCTCCCGTAAGAACGGAGGGACATTTTTGACCGTAGTTTTACTCCAGGGAAATTACTGCTATCTAAGTTAAGCTCTAAAAAAAATAGAGACATGTTTTAATATAGCAACTGTTTTAAGTAGTCTAATGGATAACATTATTTTAAAAGTGAAATTTTAGGTTCATAGTTAGCCCTCTATTTTAATCCACTTTATAATATAATTGAAAATATATATATATTACATAAAGTCTATAGGAATACTAAATATGACAGCTATTGATCAGCCAATTCATGCAGGAAGCAGAGAAAATCCTTATCACAAATGCTGATGCTCAGAGAAAGTCACCGACTCCTGGTTCTAGGGAAATATAAAGGTAGGAGAGGGAATAAGGAGAAGAATCCTAAAAATAGAAACTCAGAAAATGGCTGAGTCTCAGTGAGGCAGGGTCTCTGAGGGCCTGCAAAAGGACAGTATACTGAAGCATCAACTCTATAAAAGAGCACCAACACTTCTTGGTTCGGAAGTCTACAAATTTTTAACACCGGGAACAACAAATATGCATGACTGAATACACAATTATTTAGAAACAGAATGGCTAAACTTTCCCTCCCAAGTCAACCTGAGTCAGGGGGAAAAGGAGTATGTTAAAGGAAAATTAGATGAAATATCCTGCCTTAGATTCATGCTAGATAATAATACATTTAAGGACCAAAAATTTTTTTGCCTAGCTTCAATTATAATTAATCATTTTCCCTATTTTGACACTGGAATTTTTAAGCAACAAAACAAGATACTGTTTTAAAATTCTGCTAAAAAAGGCTCAGAATTAGCTTATGTATGTGAGAGGACAAAGCATTTTTATCCTGGATGGGACGAAGGACAGGACTTCACTTGAGGCAATGGGTCCAGTTTGTGGTAAGGCCTATTTAGTGACTAGCAGAATGGCAATGAGCTTTTAAAAGAGCTTAAAATTATTAAGAAAGGCATTTCAAATAGTGTATTCTAAGCCAGCAAAATGTTTAACTGAAGAAATAACAAGAAAATAGACTTCCGACATATTCATACTTTTAACAATTACATCCTCAGGCTGTTATACCAAGAAACTGATAATGGCATCCAAATCAAAAGAAGTTATACTTGGGTATATATATCTAAAATTGGCAACTGAAGCATAAAAAATTATTTTAAAACACTTAAAAAAATGTACCTTTGAGGCGCTCTAATAAATCAATTTGTCCGGAAGATGTCATAGCTTCATCATCAATACTTCCTTGCAGCTGTTTAAGTACTTCCTGTAAAAAAGAATACAATATAGGGACATGGCAAAATTCTGAAAGTGTTCCTGAAGACACAATTGGTAAAAGAGAGAGTAAGAAGAAAAATCTTTAAACAATTAAATAAAAATAAAAAAATCAGAAAATTGACCAAGCCTCAGTGAGGCTGGCTCAGTAGTTAAGGTGTTCAGAATCTCTGTCTCTGAGGCTGGTACAACCATGACCACGAAAACCATCAAATTAACACATTATAATAGTCTACTTAATACCCTAGAAACATACAAGCTTTTATATATCACAGGTTAAGTATGTTCTTCTAGTATACCGATTTACATTGTGATGTTTAAATGGATATATGCACTTTGACTCCTGAATTTGATGTCATTATTCCTTTCCCATCTAAATCTTTCTCTTGATCTGATTTGCCAAGATCCTTGAGTGTGTTTCCCCTTCAAATGTAAGACTATAAATATTACAAGTTTCTGTCTCCATAGCCCTTGGCCTCTCACCTTACACAGCTCCAAATTTTGACACTTATGTTTAAAGAAAAACCAGTCGTGTTTGATACAGACCCCTTTCCTCGAGAAGGTCTGTCTCTCTCAAGCACTGCAAGATTACATATTGTTTTACCTGCCTTCCAGCTCAGCCTTATTCTCAGGTGGCACCTGACTCCTTAGCCCTAAAGTTCTGTCGCTTGGAGGTTAAGGGCTTAAGTATTTAATGTCCTATTTCCACAAAGTTCAAAGTCTGGCAAATGTCCCGAGGAGACCTGTTGTGTGAAAGTTATGTGTCTGTCCTACAGCAGGACTCTGCCTAACATTCTGCCTTCTTAGACCACCCTCAGTGTCCTACACTACAAAATGACTCAGCTGGTGTCCCATGGGGAAAACTACTCATGCACTTGGATCTCCTCTAAACGTCAATACTACACCTCTGCCTAGATGTTTGTCAAGACCTCCAAAGTTTCTTTCCTCCACTAGAGTCCTTCTGCTTGTTCCAATGACAAGTATCAGTCTGTACCCAGAATCAACAGATATCCCTGGGGAAGAAAATCACCAGAGATCTCAGCTCATGTAGAAAGGGCTCTTTCCTGTTTGAAATTTTAGTTAATACAGTCCTTGATGCTTCCACAGATCTCCAATATCTTTAAAAGTGCAAGTTTTGTGGGTGTGTTTTAAGTCAGTGTTTCCTAGTTGCTGCAGTAGGAATGCCTGCCTGAGGCTGCATTCTGCAAATACCTAAAAGTCGCCCTCAATTTCAAAGAGTTTTTGAGGGAAAATACAACAGAACTGGCAAAGCAATTCCAATAAAATATTTCAGAAAGTGCTTTGAAAAAAGGCAGATTTTAAAATAAATATGTAATTTTGAAGAAGTCAATATTCATTTGTATTATATATTCTGGAAGCTTAATTTTAAAAAAGTAATTACATTAAATGATCATACATTACTTTAAAAACATTTTAAAGATTATAATATGTTAGAAAATCATTTTTAGAGACAAAATATGTTACAGTAATATCAGTAATAGGAAATATTTACCCATGAGCAACTGTCATTTCATGGGGATTGCTAGTTTACCCACTTGTTTTTCTCAATACATCACAGTTACAGTCTTTTCATTACCAGATACACATATGCTTGATAGTTAAATATCCAAAATAAATTATGAAATATCTATTTGAATTTTTATTCTCATTTTTCCTTACATTCTGGAAATAGAATATACTTTACATGTAAATAGTCTTAAAGCTTATACAGAAATGTAGTTCATTAATAATTTGCCTATAGATAATTTTTTCTACACCATGCCATCTTTTAGTTTAAATGCTTCACATCTCCATATGACTAGTATCATGTTGCTATGCTCAGCATTTGAAATCAAATGCTGTGAATCATAGCTCTGGCATAAAAAAGACAGTGCGTACTTCATTAAAGTTTAATTACAATTTCTGCATTTATCTGATTCCAGCTCAGCTAAATCCGATAAAATATCTATTATACTTTATTATATTTTTATTACAGAAAGTGTCAAGCATGTACATAAGTTTAAAGAACATTATGACAAACTCCCGTGTATCTTCACATCCTGCTTCAACAGTTATCAACTCATGGTCTTGCTTCATCTACACATACACCTACGTTCTTCTCCACTGCCCCACTTCCACCCAGGTTTATTGTGAAAACAAGTATCAGACATCATATCATGTCTTCTGTAAATACGCATATTTCAATACTTATATTTAAGCAGGGATTCTTTCTAAATACAACAATGCCATAATTATACCTAAAAAACAAACATTTCCTTAATATTTTCAAATATACAGTCAGTGCTCACAGTGTTGTGCACCTGTTTTGCTGTGGCATACAAAAACATTTTTATAGCTTGTATCAATGCCATTTTAATCAGCACCAAACAGTATTCTCTTTTGCCACTAGATGGTACTACTAGTCTTTCTTTGGGATAAATAGCTTAATGATTGGGAAACATGATTCAAGATTGTACAATGCATTCTAGTCTAGTAAGTGATTTTGGGAGGAGGGAGAATAACCATTGCTTTGGGTAAACTTTAATCTAACCAAGGAAGTGCCAATGTTTCCAAGTGTCTTTTCACTTGGAATCGATTTTCTAAAACAAAATCAGGAGGTCATGCTTTCTGCTCTCTAACAGCTTAAAGCATCTTAAGGAGGAGATACATAAATAATTTCCTTATAAGTTGCATAACTGCTATGATACCATATGCTCAATCCTAAATGTGTGGATGGATTAGCAAGAAGGTCTTTCAGGGGCACATGCTGAGTAATTATCAATCCATGGTTGAATTCAGATAGAACTTAAATGCCAATATTCATGATGTGTATTACCGTATCACCCAAATAAGTTGTCAACCTGATATTACATTATAGAAATTTAAGGGTCTAGCTGTTATTTATTCTAACATTTCACTTCAGCATGGAGAAGGATCGAAGGATAGGTTAAAATGTCTCCCAAAAATGACTTTTGAATTTGTTTAAGTAGTTAAACAAAAACTTTAAAATCCATCTCAGAGCTCTACACTACAAAGCAGACATTCGGACAGGCCAGCCAGGAGCTCTCTGCAAAGTACAGGAAGAGTAGTCTTGTTGGGAATTCTTAATTTTGCATAAAACTTCTAAAAACACAGGCAGTGTAAACCAATTTTAGATACATTGTGTTGATCAGTGTCGAGATACCAAACTATTCTTTTTTAACCTATGAAGTAGTAATCAATTCAGCTGTTTCTACGGTCACCCATAGTTTGTAGTAAGAAAATATGTGCTTATAGTCTTATTTCCAGAAGGATTTGAGGTAGATATCCTGCAGATTGGTTATTGCTGGGGATAGTTTTTACAACAGAAATAGGCAATTAGAGTAGAAATGATTCATAGACAGACAGATAGAACAGTACATATGAGTAAAAAGGTTGAACTGTTATGATACTGAATATAAAGGATAAGAGATGAGGGAAAACAGTTCAGTAATAAATAGAAGCTTGAAGAATAAGGGAAACCTCAAAATGCATAGAAAAAGGACTTCGAAGAGAATAGACAATGAATAAGAAATAGGAGTAGAGGACAGAAAGAATAGGGTCAAGAATCCAGATGTTAAAATAGCCTACGGGCAGAAACAACATTAGAGCAGGAAGAGTTTTTTTAAAGGGAAGGAAGTAAGAGTTTTACTAGTGATCTCCTAGTCTAAAAAGTTATTATTAAATTGAGAGAGAAGAAAATCTACCTAAGTAATTAAAAACTAAAACAGCTGAAGTTTTAACCTCAATTATTTTCAAATTAGAACATATTTTCTTCACTGTAGACTAAATATTTTATAACTCTTCTTGGAGATTATATAGCTTTTCAATGCTATTTGGCAAATAAATTTTAGGGCCCGAAGGTGCCGTAGGAATGCTCTAGGCTAGTGCAGTGCCTGTACTTTCCTAACAAGGCAACCTAAACGTCAGTCCCGAAGAGGGTCTAAATGAGATGCAGCTTAGCCTGTGACAATGCCAGCAATGGGACCAGGCACTGACTTTCATCAGGACTCCTCCCACTAGGGCACCCTAATATTCCTGATAATCTAGCAAGGCAGCATTTAAATGGCAACAAGATCTGAGAGTGTGGGGAGGATATGGGAGGAAGGCCATATTTAATAATTGAGTCAGTTTCTGTGAATTACATAAAACACCCAGACTTAGCAGAGGGATATTAAAGTGATGCTTAAGCTTAAAAATAAGAACTAACTACTTTCTGAGGTTTTACACTTATTTTCTTTATATGATTCACTGGATGAATTTAATGCATTTTATTTAAAAGTAAAAATGTTAACATTTGTAAGAAAAGAGTTTACATTATTACTGCTTAACTTAAAATATACTTTTAAGTAAGTGAAATGTCTAATCCCAAGTTTACAAGAAGGAATACTGAATAAAAATGGATAAACTACAATTAAAAGTCACAGTCTTGATACCTTCATATTAGATGCCTCAGTTTCCAGTTTTGTAAGATGATTGGAATTATCTTCTAGCTCTTGTCGAAGATTTGAGTTCTCCATCTTCAGTGCCTCAACTTGCTTTAACAACTGATCATATGAAGCTGCAGCCATCCTTGGCTACCCTTGGACCTAGAAGGTTAAAAAGGGTTTTGAAATTCACTACTAAAAATATAGTGGCTGCTTGTTTACAAAGAAAGGGATAAAGAAACAAAACTCTTGAGACATTTACTAAGAAGAATTTTATTAATATGTTATTAAAGTCTCAAAACAATATTGTTCAAGTGATAGCATCTAAGAGGATGAAAGAATGGAGTCTCAGTTGAAGATGAACAGGACTAAAATAGAAGAGAACTTCGACAGTGTCTGAATACATCTGCGATTTCACAGTGGATGAGATTTTTATTGGGTTAGTCTTTTCAGGGTTTTAAAGATATTTTACCTGGTTTAACAGGCAAAACCTAGAAAATATAATTATTGATAAGAAGTTACTTATATTAGCAATATTAATTTATTTCTGAATTTTGTGCAATAGTCTCAGAATTTTAGAGCCAGAATACACTGATGAGATTGGGTAGTACCTCCCACAGCTTTTCACTTGATGGAAAGCTAGTCTTACACCCCATCCATGGAGTGGTTCTCAAGTTGAGCAGACCCCGTTAAAAGACAGTCGTTTGATAAAATGGACACACAGGAGAGGATTAGATTGAGACTTCAAATCTTTTTGATAGAAAGATGATAAATAAGAATTACTAATATAAAGTTAGACTGTTACATTTATTCAAAAGGATGACTGTAATAGGCAGAGTTATGGCATATGAGGTCTTGGAACTCACTGTGCTCAGACTGAGGCCAAAAGACAGTTGTAGAAAATGGAGTAGACATTGTCCAAAATGGATTAGGAGTAGAGATTGTCAAAGAGAAGTGAAACAGGGACTGGCGGTTAATCATATGACTTTGAAAAAAGAGTGGAGAAAAGAAAATACATAGAAGACAGTCAGGTAATAAGAGGTCCTTGGCATGAAGAATTATAGAATGCTAAGAGTTATATTGAGACTAACCAAGTTAGGAAGACCCTGATTCTCTATTTAGTTTAATCCCAAACTCACTTTGGAATAAAGAAAATCTGCCTGTTGTAATGCAACAGGGTGCAGCCAAGAGGGGGGCCCCAAATAGGGATTTGGAGTGGGGTCCAGAACTCAAGGTGTCCAGGAAATATTAGGATGTCCTCACCCCTTCCCGCCACAGGTGTGAGTTGGGGGAAAGGACACATGGAGCAGGGACATGCAGGGCTGTTTTGTACAGCCACAGCTTTGCAGCTAACCTCTGGCATGGCCATTTAACATATCTATAATCTTTACCTGGTTGCATAGATATGTTACATAGCTGTGGCCATGCTTTGAGCCAGGGGGATGGAAGTCACTTCCATCCAAGACGTAACTGGGAAGCAACTCCCCCTGATTAATTATAGTGCCTGTGTGAGAGCTTGGAGATGATCAGCTCCATGCCATGGGGTCACGCCTGCCCAGACCCACTATGGCAGCCTAGTAAAGCTGGAAGGATATGGGAGTGCTGGCAAGTGTAGCAGATTGTGGGAGGAATCAGAAATGGGGCTGCAGAGGAGGATAGGCCCGAGGATTTAAAACCCAGATGCAGCAGCCATGTGAGAAGAGAGAGCCACGTGCTTCTGGCACAGTGGGGACCCCTGCAGCCCTGTGAGGGTACCATGTGGCTTTGCCAGAGTGGGCGGGCACCCCTGTAGCTTGGATAGAGAGAATCACCACGCAGCTTTAGCAGAGAACAGCCACTCAGCTTTGGCAGAGTGGTGACCTCCCTTCCCGCAACTTTGCCCAGCAGAACCATTCAGTTTTGGCCAGAGTGGGGACCCCTACAGCTTTGGTAGAAGAGGACCAGGCGGCTTTGGGGTGCTCCCTTTGGCCACGTGGCCTGGGAAGCAGGAGAGACTTTGCCTGGAAGAAGGGTGAAAGAACTCTTGCCTGTGGGCCATGAGAAGATGCCACATGGCTGTGGATTAATTAGAGATCCTGCCTGGACAGCAACACAGCTGACAGTGTCAGGAGCCTAAACTGAGGATGCTTATTTCTTTTCCTGAGTTATGGTACCCCGAATTAGGGCAGGGGGAGAAGGAAGCACTGTGGGTGTCTGTGGATATCCTAAAGGACTTTGATATTTTAATGAAGACATTAGGTCACTACTTGAAATCTGTATAGCTTTAAATAAACCTTTTCACAAATCTCTGGCATTGAGAAACGTGTTTCCCCTGGCGACGGACAATGAGAACCTAGTGGGGGTCCTTTCAGTAATAGTATATCATAACCCCCCTTGGTACCTTGTTCTGTAACAATAATTCTTTAAGGGGTAAAAGGCAATGCAAAATTTGTGTTTAAGCAACATTTAAAGATCCTGACATAAAAAAATTCTTCTGTAATAAAATCCACTATACAAAATAGGCAGACAGGTTGTAACGCTGGCTAGTCAGGACAATATTGGAGTTCACCAACAAGGGAAACCAAGGGACTCAGGTCTAGTCAGTTCACTAATGGCTAGAACCTGGTACAACCTACTATCACCTGAGGAAGAAAGGAAGTACTGGGAGGTGGGGATCACTCACAGAAGTCTTTATAATCCAAAAGAATGAGCACTAGACTTTTATTTGGAGACTTGGGTCTTAATTTCAGGATTGGTTGTGATTTGACCTTTTTGCCCCTTTATTTTAATTCATTTTATTAACATGTAAAATGGACATTTACTACCTGCTCAAATACAATTTACAGGGTTATGGTTAGAATTAAAAAAGAAAGGCAGGATTAAAAAGTGCTATGTAAATACAAGTTGTATTATGAAACTAGGTATGTAACGTAACTTCCTTATTAAGACTTCCTGTTGCTCTATGATTATAAGACCCTATGCCCCCCACCAATTGACAAGAGGTGAAGAAGTAATTCACCCTCTTGAAAATGACAAGAAGAGACATCCTGAAAATGAAGGAGAGATTTTTATACCAGATCATTAATAAGCAGGCCTGGAAATACATAGTGCATTGAAAGCCATGTGCCAGAGGTGGAAACCTGACAGAATTTAAGCCCTAAAATGTTTTATTTCAAGTGAAAATTTAACAGGTAATTTTGCACTAAAATAATAAAACCAAGTAAGAGGAAAGGGGTAATAACACAGAGATAGGTATGTTAAGAGAGAGAGGGTATATTGCCTTAAACAATCCAGAGCCAGATGGGTAAGCGGAGCCAAAACTATTAAAAGTGCTCTTTGATAGAAGGAAAAACATTCAGCCCTTCAGATGGGAAATTAAAACATTCTGTCATCTCTTCCTTCCTTTCCAGAATGACAATCATTAAAGTTATTTCTGCTCTAAAAAGCAAGTGTTTTATATAATCTTACCAGAAAAATAAGTTGTTTTGTGGAGTAATACGTAGTCTACCTTACATGTTTTTAGGATACTGTGGCCATCCCTCCATAACTCAAAAATGCTTTAGGCAAAATTTGAGAAATCATAAATTTACTTCGGAATGCCTTTTATACAAGCACAAGAATTTCACATCAAATACAGCTTAAATGCAAGTCACTCAACACCAATTAACCCCCCCCTGAAATTTATAAAATGGGAAAAACCTCTGTATATTTCACTTTATTGACAGTATACAAACATCCATATCTGTTTTTCTGTAGTAAAGATGCCCACTGAAGGGATCACCACTCCATAAGAGTAGGGGAAAGAAGAAGGCAAAAACACAGTTATCTAGACTTTTATACAAATGTTCACTGGAAAACAAATTTAAAAGTATCCTAAGAAATTAGTGCAAGGAGACAAATGTTTCTGGAAGGCAGGGGATACTCATTTAGAATTAACTGTGGAAGATTCATTATTACTAATTTAAGAAGTTTGGGATCACTTTTAAAAAATATGTCACACATGAAGTTGCTATTCCTGTTTTGTTTCAATGAATAGAAAAAAAGATGTATCTGCCAGCACTTTTAGATGGTAATGAGTAAAAGAAAAATACCAACAAAAAGGGAAGAAACCAAAAGAATCAATCACAAAACACTATTTTGCTCAACTGCACACAAATAAATTTGAAAACCAAAACAAAATAATTTACTAGAAAATATATTTATCAAAACTGGCCTCCCCCCAAAGATGAAAAATTTACAATACAAATCACTGTTAGAAAATTGATATCATTTAACATATTAATAGATCTACATAGAGAGGAAATATGATTATCCCAAAGATAAGATGATTTATAAATTCAATGCCCATTCTTGTTGAAAATACTGAATAGAAAAGAACACTTCTTTAACATGATATGTGTCAGCCCCAATGTCAGCACCACACTTAATGTGGAAAAATTAGATATATTCCTAAAGTTAGGGAATGTCCATTTTTATCACTGTATTTCTCAAAATACTAGTCAACACAAAAGAATGAAATTAGAAAGGAATACTATTGGCAGATGATATAATTATGCACCTGGAATATCCAAAAGAACCAACTAAATATTACTATAATAATTTAGTAATGTACCATAGCACAAAATATACAGAAATGTTTTCTTTATAGGTACAAATAGAAACCAGATAGAGGAAGAAATGAAAGATCCCCTTTATATTTTAACAAATATAACAAAATAACAAAATACTTAGGCATAAAGTGAACAAAGTGTCCAAAACATATGTGAGGAAAACTATAAAATACTTCTGAATGATACTAAGGTAGTCTTCAACAAAAGGAAAGATATACCTTGTTCTTGTACAGGAAGATTCAGTATAAGAATGTTTCTTCCTAAGTTAATTTATAAATTTTACATAGTCCCAGTAAATTACTATATAAAGTTTGTTTTTATTTTGTTTTCTGCAGCTAGACATTTGGAAAAAAAAACAACAAACTAACAAAAATAGGAGAGCAGGAGGAATACACCTACTCCCCATGAAAATACTGCACCAAGCCTTTTTAAGTAAAATAGTATGTAGTTAACTGTAGTATGCCAGTAAGTCAACTTCTTAGTTTTAATAATTATGTAAAATGTTAACATTAGGGGAAGCTGAGTGAAGGGTATACAGAAACTTTCCGTACTATTTTCCAACTCTTTTTTAAGTCCAAATTTATTTAAAAATAAAAAGATTCCTAAAAATGGTATCATAATGCTTATGATACAGGCATTATGAATAGATCAACCATTGAAACACAGTAAAAAAATCCAGAAATATATATGCAAATTTAGCAATGATAAACATAGCATCACAAATACATGTGAAAAGATGGACTTTAAATAAGTGGCATTGGGAAACAGGGCAGCCATGAGGAAGAAGATAAAATTGCATCTATTCATCATACTAGGATAAGTTTCAAAAGAAAAAGATTTAAAACATTATATAGCATCTAAATTATTGAAATAGTTTTGTTTTTAAATTAAAAATACTTAAATAGAATACACACTCTCCCAAGGGGGATATTATGGACAGACAAACATTTCATTTTTAATTAATGAGTGGCCCTCCATCACATGGAGGGCCAACTGGAGTTCTCTCAAGTGATGATGTCTGTTACCAGATTAGGAGTAACAGAATGGGTTCTTAGGGTACTTCAAACAAATAACATTTTTATTTGGTGTAAAAGCATAACATCTTTTAAACAAACAGGAATCATTCATGCAGTGGAATACTCTACTGGCATTAAGAAGATTGATGTTAATGCAAAAAAAAAAGGAAAACAACCAAAACAAAAGGAGTGTGCTGATCACTATGTCTCATATGGTCCATCCTGCTCTAGTAAAAATAAAAGAATTGTATAAGAATAAAGAATAAAGAAGTCTTTGAAAGGATAAAAAAATAGTCATTGCCTCTGGAAAAAAGTTTTGAGTTCTGCTGAGAAAAAGCCCTCCTTTTCATTGTATACCCTTTTGTAGAGTTTGAAGATCAAAGCAAAATGTTGGTTCTTCGGGCCCTGGCAGCTTAGCTCAGTCATCTCTACAAGCCACAGTTGCAGGTGCCATCCCTGGTGATGGCACGTACAAGGATCAACCAAGAAATGCATAAATATGTGGAACAACAAAGTGATGTTTCTCTTTCTCTCTTCCCTCCCCTTTCTCCTCTCTCTGCAAAAATAAAAAATAAAATAAAATAAAAATAAAAAATGTAAATAAAAAGTTGGTTCTTTGAAACAACTTCTTCATATGGTTAGAGAGAGAGAGAAGAGCCCAAACATAAAATGAATAAACTTCTGTGGTGAAGTAGAGGAGGGACTGATTTAAGAGGAAATAAAAAACCTTAACAGTTTTATAACTATTGAAAAACTGGAGCAATAACTACTTTTTCTCTCCTCCTCCCAACACGAAACAAACAAAACCCATCAGACCCAAATGGTTGTACAGACACCTTCTACCAAAATTAATAAACAAATCATACCAACCTTATACAAACTTTTCCAAGAATACAAATATAGGAAATATCCCCCCAATGTATTTTATGATGCCAATATAATTGCAATACAAAAGTCAAAGGTAATGTGAAAAAGAACAATTATAGACTAGTATCACTCATAAATATTGAAACAAAAATCCTACACAACTTATCACAAAACAATACAGCTGTATACAGTAAAGAAACTACAGCAGTCAAGCTGAGTTTACCCAGGAATGCAAGGATAGTTTAACATTAAATCCTTTATGTGTCATGCACTGCATTGAAACATTAAAGGAGAAAAACCTTAAAACCATCTCCATAGACAAAGAAAAAACATTTGATAAAAGCCATCTGTTCAAGATAAAAACTCTTAATATAGTGAAAATAGAAGGGAAATGGCCAAAAACCTACAGTAGACAACACTCTTTAACAGTGAAATGTTAGAGACGTTCTTTTAAACATCAAGAACAAGTAAAGATGTCTACTATTGCGACTTTCACTCAACACAATCCTGGCTGTCCTAATTAGCATAGACAATGCTTAAAAAGGAAAGAATAATGATTGGAAAGGAAGAAACAGGAATAAGAAATATGAAAATGTATCCAGTTTGTGAAAAAAATCACTATACAAAAACCTTAATTCTAAGCAGAATGCATCTTATGCATTTTTAGTTCCTTTCTCTTTATTTAATGAGTCCTTATCCTCCCATTATATTTCTCTTTCCCTTCTCTACTAAGAAGCCGTAAGTGGTGATATTCGGTCTCCTGTCTGCTCTATTTCCCGCCACCCCTCTCTCTCCTTACATTCTATAAAGGGCTATATACATTGGCTGGATTCCACCCAAGACCATCATAAGTGAAGGTAAGCTCCAAGAAGGCTACCAAAATGATCTGGGACAGGGGTTGGCAAACATTTTCTGCAAGGGTCAGATGATAAATAAGTCTTTGTGGGCCTTATGATTTCTGTTAAAACTACTTTGACTTTGTAGCTGTAGCACAAAAGCAGCCACAGAAAATATGCAAAAAAAAAAAAAAAAAAAAAGGGCATGACCTTGTTCCAGTAACACTGAGGTTACATAAACAGTGGCAGTTTGCAGACCCCTGGCCCAAAGCATGAATTCTCAATTCTGGTTTTCAAACATCCCAAAGTAGCCCAAATAATTTCAAAGGCTATTGAGAAATTCTCAATATTGGTATTTTACTTTTAAATAAGAGGAAGTAATCTGCTATCTTGGAAAGAACAGAGAACTAGGAAGTTTTAAGATCCTTGATTGTTTTTCAGCAATCATTTTTAATTCCCACTATTTGTTCATCTTCCAATATTTGTTGCAATCTCATTTTGGCTTCCTCTCACCCTATGGTAATGTAAGCACCTATCTTTTTAAAAAACTTTATTGTCACTGATTGAATCTTAGGAGAAAGAGGTGGTAAATGTGAGTGGCTAATTCACCAGCTTGTATCAGATATTGTTTATATATTAAAATGTTAAATTCATAAAGAAGTTTAATTTTTGTATATGGTATGAGTGTAGCAGTTAACTTTACTGTATTCCACATGCATAACCAAGTATATCAGCACCATTTATTAAACAAATCATCTCTTTTCCAGTGAATGGAAATGCATCTCTTATCATATGGCATCTTCTCACGTATACTTACAACTGTAACTATGTTACATTTAAATTAATTTGAGACAGATTATACTTCTATGATACTACATCTTACCTCTCTTCTGTGGGTCATGAATAATTAAGGTTCTTCAATCAAATTTTCCAGTTTTTTTCAAGAAAAGGTCCCATGCCTTCTGTATCACATTTATTTCCATTTGGTTGTTGTTTGATTTGCTGTGGGTAAGACACCACCATTCCATACCAGATACTGTTATTACAGCCACTTATAAAATTACCCTATGAATTCTAATAGTTTTTCTTGTGGATTTTCTGGATATGCAATCACATTAATCTGTAAGTAAAGGTAATTTGTCCCTTTTCCCTCCAATATTTATACCTTATTTCTTTTCCTTTTATTGTTAGCTTAAAACTTTAAAATAATTTTGAACAATAGTGATCTTATTCCCGATTTTAATAGGAATACTTTAGTACTTCACCATTTAATAGTCCATTTCAGTAACTATTTCTAACATGTTTGGGTATTTTCCTTTTGTTTAAATTTTCTTTCTTTCTCTCTCTTTTTTTTTTAACCCATGTCCCGGCACTTGAGGATAGAACCACCGACTGGAAACCGTCAGCACCAAAGACATGGCACTGACGACATGACACCGAGGGGGCCGGGGCCCTTTCCCTCTGCCCCACACATTACAGGGACCAGGACTGCAAGCCCGACCCCCGCTAAGAAGAGGAGGGTACATTTCTTAATGGGAATGGCTTCTAAATACTTTTTTTACAACACCTTCTGATGTAACATATAGCCATACAGTTTTTTCTTTGCTGATGCCATCAATTATAAGAGTTTCTCATTCTGACCCAGCCTCCATACCTGCAATAAACCCTATCATGTTTTATTACTTTACTACTTTGTTCATTTTTCATTATTTTACATGGAACTTTAAAAAAATATTTTATTTATATATTTTTAGAGAGAAGGGAAGGGAGGGAGAAAGAGGGGGAGTGAAACATCAATGTGCGGTTGCCTCTTGCACAACCCCTACTGGGGACCTGGCCCTCAACCCAGACATGTAGCCTGACAGGAAATCGAACCGTTGACACTTTGGTTTGCAAGCCCCTGCTCAATCCTCTGAGCTACACCAGCCAGGGCACACATGGAATTTTTTAATGAAAAACCAATATATATTTTAAGATTTTTATAGTATTTTAAAATAATGTTTTGAATTTACGCTGTTTATAAAATGAGTTGGTAGGTTTCTTACCTTAATCTTATATGGTTTAGAATAGCTTGAATAATAATTTATGTATTCTTTGAATATCAGCTAGAATTCAGATCAGAAGATACCCTTTTAGAAAAAAAATTTTTAAGTATTTTGAAATTTCTTATGTGCTTAGATGTGTTTTCTTGTATCAATGTGATTAATACTTCACCAGTAAATTATCCATCCCCTCTAGCTTTTCAAGTCTATTACTACAGAGTTGGATGTATTCTCTTATTTTAAAATTTGTTTCCTGCCCTGGCTGGTGTAGCTCAGTGGATTGAGGGTAGGCCTGCAAACCAAAGGGTCAGCGATTCGATTCCCAGTCAGGGCCTATGCCTAGGTTGTGGGCCAGTTCCCAGCAGGGGGCGCATGGGAGGCAACGATACATTGATATTTCTCTCCCTCTCTCCTTCCCTTCCCCTCTAAACATAAATACAATCTGTTAAAAAAATAAATAAATAAAATTAGTTTCCTATCCCATTCATGCTCTTTTGTTCTCTTAATCAGGTTTTGTAGGGTTTCATCTATTTTACTGGTTGTTACCCCCAAAATTAATTTTTGGTGTACATATCCTTTCTACTAATTTGTTTTCCATTTCTACATTTCTCTTTACTAATTATATCCTCTTATTTCCATCAGTTTTTTTGTTCTTTATTAACTATTCTCTAATTATTCCATTTTACTTTAGTGAGTTTTGTTTTCCCACCTTTAAGACAAGGGGTATTATATCTAATACTTAGCATCTGTAATTCTCATAAAGTATGGCTTGGTGGCAGCCACAAAAGATAAATACATGCAAGAATAAATAGAAACAGTGCTTTATCAGCCATAGAGAGCAAAGAACAGAAAAAGAGGGCACAGATTCAGAGAAAGTCCATGATGACTTTCCCATTAAAAAGTAAGATGATGGATTTCTCTCATGGCTAAATATTTGAAAAATTATTATTTATATGACACTGTGCCAATATTATAAAGAGGTTTTGTAGGTTGGACTGTGTTCCTCAAAGACATATGTTGGGTCACAGGTAGCTAATCCCTGGTCCCTGTGAACGTGATCCTTTTTGGAAACAGAATCTTTGCAGATATAATCGAGTTAGGTTGAGGTCTTAACTGGATTATCTTACTGGATTAAGATATGCCCTAAATCCAGTGACTACTATTCTTTAAAGGCCATGGGAAGAAATGGACACAGAGACAGTGAGGAAACACCATGGGGCAATGGACGCAAAAGCCAAAAACTGCCAGGAGCCACCAGGAGTTAGGGAGGGAGGCATGGGAAAGAATCTCCCTCAGCATCCTCGGAAGGCACCAATCTTGCTGACACCTTGATTTCAGATGTTTAGCTTCAGAACTGTGAGATAGACCTCTATAATTTTTAATTTAATTGTTGTTCAAGTACAGTTGTCTCCATTTTACCTGCCCCCATTCCTCCCCCCCCGGCCAACCCCACCACCCACCCTTGACCCTACTCCTTTGGTCCAAGTGTCCTTCTTGGCCTTGTGGCTAAGATCAAGTGTAGTATCTGTTTTTATCAGATTTCTATAATTTTAAGCCACCAGTCTGTGGCACTTTGTCATGATAGCCCTACAAAACTAATAAGGGGGAGAAGATAAGTTGACATGTTTCTTGTTCTTAAGTATTTTATTATTTAGTAAAGTAGTAATATTCCAATGGGAAGGGTAAATAGGACCAGTATACAAATATATCAGATGTTTATGTCCCACCGTCCATTCCCTTGGCTCACTTTAACTCTAGTCATTGCTGCATCAATCAGCTCAAAAGCAGATCCAAAGTGAAAGCACATCAGCTGCACCAGGTACCTTTTGCTTTCTGTCTTAGGGCATCTGTGACACCCTCATGTGGGTCCCCAGCGTTTCGGTATATACAAACTATAGAACAGTGAACACTTGCCAGGGCAATACTTGACTAAAGGGGGATGGTTGTCAGTATATATAATTCTTTCTCTTGCGTGGGCACTTCCATTTGGTTCCTCAGAAAGTCCTGGCAGACCAAGCCACAGTTGTCCAAAGTGATGGCCAACTTGAGAACACAGGTTTATACTGGCTGCCCTTCATTACTATTTAACTCCATCTTGGTACCTACTCCTCTTCCTGGATCACTTCAGAAAGAAATTCACACAAGGCCTTGACTGGCTCAAGCTGTGACTTATAGGAAACCCCAGGCTAAGATACAAATTACCTACAATTCAAAGGCAAATCTGCGTACAAAAGCAGTGACAGAATGCTATTGCAATCACACCTTGCTGAGAAAATTAAGGAAAGTGTTCAAAATGTAAAAGCCATTTAGGAAGGGACTTGAGAGATAGCATGATGGAACACACATAAAGGAGAGGACAGTAAGTATTCCACAAGAAGGAACAAAATGATCAAAGCTCCAACTAGAAAAACGATGTCTATTTGGGAGAACAGACAACAGTCTAGTTTAGCTGAAGTATAGCGTGGAGGAATCAAGGAAAAGGGGGAGGTACGAGCATAAATATGACTGGAGCCACAAGGTGGTAGGTTGCCTCACAGTATAACGAAGAAGAGGTTTGGACTGATATCCACAAAAATGGGGTGCCAACAGAGGTGCAAGGCCATGTTGCTTTAACATTTCTCAGTTTCTATCAGAGCCTGTACCAGAAGTAGCCCATAAACTGACACCAATTAAGGGATTATATGACCAAGAATCTAAAAATAGCTAGTGCAAAATATATTTCTATACTCTTCAATGAATATCTGCTTACTATCTTAGTGACCATTATATACTATACTATACTATGGTTTAAACAAATCTGGTAAATGAAAGTCTGTATTTGCCCAAAAGTAATGTTCTCTTACAAAGTATAAGTAACAAAAATATCCAACACTTCAGCTTTAAAAAAAAGCTGAAGAAACAAAAAAACCTATGTGTATGACTATAGTAGAGAGGGTAACGGCTCCACAAAATCTCCACATCCTAATCCCTGACTGTGTTAGTTTATACAGCTAAAGAAATTTTATGGATGTGATTAACAGAGGTTCTCGATATGGGGAGATTTTTCTTATTATATATGTGGATCTAATCTGATCACAAGGGTTGTAATAAGACAAAGGCAGGAGGGGTGGAGTCAGAGGAGAACATGTGACAAGAGAAGCAGAGGGTCAGGGTCAGAGAGAGATTTAGTGTGTTGCTGCTGCTGGCCCTGAGGATGGAGGGAGGGGCCATAGGCCGAGGAGTGCAGGTGCCTTCTAGAAGCTGGGAGAAGGCAAGGAAAGGGATTCTCCCCTACAGACTCTGGAGGAGGTGCATCGTTGCTACCACCTTAACTCTGGTCCAGTGAAAACCATGTCAGACTTCTGATCTCCAGGACTGTATGATAGTAAGTTTGTGTTGTTCTAAACCACTAAAGTTTGCGGTAATTTGTTACAACAGCAATAGGGAAAAAATGCCCTATGATCCAGTGACCTCTCTCCTACAGATAAATTCCAATGAAATCTTCTCATTGGTCCAGGTAGTTATCTTAAAATATACCCATAATTTCTTTAACCCTACAACTCCAAAATGTGGTACTCAATTGATACCCTCTTGCATTGCTGGATTTAGTTACTTCTCATGAAGAGAATACAACAGAAGTGATGGTGTGTTACTCCTGAAACTGTCATAAATGGCTTCTTCCTTGTTCTTTGCCTCTCGGATTACTGGAAAAGAACCAGCCGCCATGTCAGTAAGACACTCTGGCAGTCCAGTGGAGAGGCTCCTGACAAGAAACTGAGGCCTCCTGCCAGTAACCAGGAGGAAAGAACTGTGTAAGTGAGCCCCATCTTGGAAATGGATCCTCCAGTCTGGTCAGGCTTTCAGATGACTGTGGCCCTGGCTGAGAGCAATTTCATGAGAGATTCTGAGCCAGACCACTCAGCTCAGACATTTCTGAATTTCTGCACCGTGGAAACTCCGAAATAATAAATATTTATTGTTTAAGCCACTAAGGTTTCAGGTAATTTGTTACATAGTCATACCTCGGTACTTGTTGGCTTCAGAACTCGTCAAACTCTGTACTCATCGCATTTTGACGAGAAAAAAATGTTTCAGTACTTGTCAGTTTTAGCACTTGTCACAAGTTCCAAAATGAATTAACGATAAATACTGAGATCCCAGAGTATAATGATATGTGAATAGTCTATAAGTAGTTATGTGCAAGTGTACACCACGGCAGTGTTTGTGGCATAAGAGATTTGACAAGAACCTAGAACCTTCACTAGAAGGAAGAATAGTGATAGATATTAATTACAGAACACTATACAATACAGTCAGCACCACAAACTAGGTGGTCATGAAGTAAAATAGATCTTAAAAACACTACTGAGTACAAAGTGGTAAAAAATTATGTAAATTATAAACATAAATTTGGGTACATAGCCCTAAGAGGTGAAAGCAGGGACTGAAACAGCATGTTCACAAGCAGAATTATTCATAATAGCCAAAAGGTGGAAGCAACCCAAGTATCTGTCGACAAACAGATAAACAATGCAACACACACACACACACACACACACACGGATATTCCTCAGCCTTGAAGAGGAGAGAAATTCTGACACACACTACAGCAGAGACGAACTGAAGATATTACTCTAAGGTGAAATAAGTCAGTCACGAAAAGGCAAATATTGTATGATTCGTCTTAGATGAGGTTCCTAGGGAAGTCAAATTCACAGACAGGAAGTAGGTGGTTTCCAGGGTCTAGAGGTATTAAAAAAGAGAATAACTGTTTATGGGTAGGGTTTTAGTTGGGGAAAATGAAAAAGTCCTTGGGACAAATGGTGGTACGTTCACAACGATATCAATGTGCTTAATGACATAAATACAGATATAGTTTAATAGTTAAGATGGTAAATTTTATGCATGTTTATTTGACCACAAAAAATCTCATTAAGTGTAAAAAAACAGACACACAAAATGATACCAAATATTTTACAAGAATTAACGCATATTTAAGAGCACATTTGAAGGACTGCTTGTAAGGGAAGCAGGAGTTCAGTATGAGAATAAAGGGGAGAAATGCTTGCCTTTTATGGGCTGCTTCTGTCATGCTTTGATTTACAAAAACAATTTCTGAAAACACATCTATTACATAACATACAAGATGCCACCTGTACCTAAACAGGAGCTGGGGTACCTTTCTAACACCCATAGAAATCAAGAACCATAGATTACTATTAAAACTAGAAGATCTAGAAATCATTTCATCTAACCGTCTCATTTTTACATTCAAGATACTTAACACTTCAAAAGTAATTCACTTTTCAGAATTATCTAGGATTCCTAGAAGAGTTCACAAGGCACAGTGTTTCAAAGAGCAAACCACTATGTTCCTTTAAATTAGAAGATATTTTAGATGACACAAACTTTTAAATATCCCAGAAGCAGCCAAAGCAATAGGTGCTTGGCTAGCAAAACAAATAACATTTCACATCGGTCTACTATAAGGAAGGTCAAAATGAAAGAGAACATTCAACATGAAGAAATTGGTTAAATCATGTGAAATTAGTAACAGTAAAAATAGAGAAAATGGTAAAATAAAAATCCACAAAACAATTTATACATAGAAGGACCAATAAATAGCCTTAATTCAGTTCATAGGCATATTTAAAAAATTTTGAATTCCTTACTAACTCAATTCTGGCCATATCAACTAACAATAAGTAATTTCAAAGACTGCTAAAGCCAACAGTTCAGTCTTATATTAGGTAGTTTGTACTATAAGGGGGAAATAATGCAACTTTTCTTATTTTAATTCTTTATTTCTTATTTAATTCTTTAAAATACCTCAAACTGATGCTGTTTTAATTATAAGTGTGCATATGATCAATAAGATGATCTAAAAAAAGTATGTTATGAATGTCATTACAAAAACTGCTGCCTCTCCATCTGTTTGGCTACCAAGTATTTTACAAATGGCTCTTACAGTGTAGTTAAAAACTCATAACCAAGTTCATATCATTTTTCATTTGACAATCTGTCAATGATTTATATTGTTGTTCAAATAATTTGTTATATATTATTTTGTATGTTACTTAGTAAGAGATATTATTTAAAATAGTCATATAGAGTTAGAGTTAAATAGACTATTTAAGTTTCTTACATCCTATACAATAAATGACCTTGGATAAAATCACAACATATCTAATTAGAAGTAGTCTAACATTTAAAACGGAAATAATGCAACACTGAGCTGTTTAAATAGTAAAATGAGATAATATGTAAAAAATAAGAATCATAAACTCTGAAAGAGTATACTAATCAGGATTCAAAGAATTGAACTGCATTTCATTTGGAATTTTAATGTGACATCTTTAATTCTAGCTACAGTTTCCATCACATTTTAAAAAGAGATCTTAAGGACTATCAACCTTGTCATACATGATAAATAATTCTCAAAGCAGAAATATTTTATAAAAGAATAAAATTGCTTTAATTTATCATTGAAAAGTTTATGGTCTTATTTACTCAAGACCAAGTCCTTATTATTTTAAAAACTGTCACTGAAACAAAATCACAGCTTCTCTCCAGGCTTTCTGTTAGGTAAGCACTACTTAAGAGATACTGTCGCTGATCCTGGAGGGCTTTACAAAGCCAGTGCTGTCCATCCTGTTCAGGGAGCAGGGAGGTGTGGCAGGCTGGCTACCATAAATCATTATGAAGGTAATCCATTTACAACTACATCAATCCCAAAACATGTTTTTAGACATTCAAGTAAAGCCAAAAAAATTTAAGTACAATGAAAACACATTATATCAAGAGTATATCTTACAAGTATTCACTACACAGAAATATATCTAGAAGAAAAGCCATGGTGCCTTAATTTAGAATATTTGCCAGTTGACTTTATTCAATGATATTTAAAAGTGACCAGAGTAATAGAAGATTATTTAATAAATATAGATCTTAAATATTAATCCTATGAAAAATTTATCACTAATTTTTCCACAAAGAAATTTACATAATAAAGTGATTTACTCTTGAATAACCTAATTAAAGACATAAAGGTATACTAACAAAGGAAAAGATCCATTATTTTACATATAATTTAATATTTCCTATAAGATTTATGTTCAAGCAAAGAATCTGAGCATCTTTTTTGAGATGCAGAATTAAAGTGTCTAGTACATTCCACTGTGAAAACATTCATAGCTTCATATTTTTCCTACTTAAAAATATCAAATAATTTTTTTTCTTATCAGGTTGCAATGGTAAACTATGGCTTATTGTAATGGACTTCTACCACCAGCACTGCTGCATGGTTTCTTATTCCTCTGCAGTTGTCTTTTCAGCATAACAGGGAGAAAAGCACTGCTGCAGTCATCTGCAAAAGCCACTACCACTGTGCCTTCTGACTAACAAAGACGCTGGTATCTTTCTGCCACCCTATTCACAAGGAGTTAGTTCATTTAGATGTTGTGCAAAAGCATGCACTTCTGGTGACCAGAATTTCACCACTCAACCAAAACCATCCTCAAGCTCTGCAATACCTGCCTCCTCTTCTTCCTCTACTCCTAAGTAGCCCTTTCCACTAACTAGTTCACATCAGCCATCATCAACAGCTTTGTATCCCCCTCTTTTGGCTACCACTGCATGTGTCCCCAGAAAAGAAGCCTTTCAATGGGTTAGAGCTTTTGCTCTTGGTCATGAATATGCTCCATTCTTTGTTGTCCTCTACCCGTTTCCTTAGATACTGTTATTCCACTCTACTTTGTCAACAGGCATTATAAAAACAAAAACAACCTTTTAGCTTCAAAAATAGCTTTCTCACCAGCCTCCCCTTAACACTCCGACCCCTCCCCCCTTCTTCCTCTTCTGTCAAAAACCCAGGATCAGAAGCACAGGAAATCCATCTCCTGTGCTGCAGTAGAAGGGGGGAGGGAGGGAGGGAGACGCCCCTGCCTCCACGTTTGGCATGTGGCAGTGAACCCTGTGCCAAAGAAAAACCACCAGTTTTCAGACAGTACGAGGAAAAACAGTCTCCCCCTCCCTCTGCAGCAAGCCGGGCCATTGTGGCTCCAGCACCTACCCCATTTCCAAGCCCGGCAGCACCTCCATTCCGTCTCCAGTGACACCGAGGCGGGTTGCGCCAATATAGCCACATGTCGGTCACGTGTGCCCGTGCCCAGCCAATCGGAGGGTCGCCGAGGGGAATGGGGAGCGCCCTGGTCCGCATCCAGAGGATTACACAGCTGCTACACGCTCTGCTTCCCGACCCGCAGCCCGCACTCCGCACTGGGCAGCAGGACACAGGGTCCCGCCCTGCCGCACATGCAGCTGAGTAACTTGCACTAAAGGTTGTGGGTATGCCCTCACCACCCCAACCCCCAGGCAACCCACCTAAGCTTAAAGGAAGCTGATGTGCATAATAGGATGGGGTGGGAGAGGTCCACATGGTGGAAAGATTAGCATGAGAGGCTGGAGGTTGGGGGGTAATCAATTACATCTCATTCGCTAATTTTTCCATGGCTACAGCACAGATAAAAAGTGTATTACAGCAAAAAAAAATTAAAAATCACTGGTGTGCTAGGTAAATCACTCAAACTATGTTTGAATTAAAAATACAGTTACCAGAAAAGCTATGATGGCAGCATAACCGAATCATGGAGTCACTGTCTGGGTGGAATCTTTGCTCCTGCCACTTACTAGTGATTTCAGTCAGTCAGGCTCAGTGCTTCAATTTCCTCTGTAAAAACAGGAGAAGTAAGGAATAGAGGAATATATATGAAGCTGTATTTAGAGTAGTCCCTGACATAGTACATGCTGTTGGCTACAGTGAATTCGAAACTTAAATTTAGTATTTATGCAAATTCTACATTTAAGTCAACCAAGTAAATCTTAAAGTACTAATTTTTATGAATTAGACAAAATCCAAATTGCCAAAAATTTTAAGTGGATTTAAGTTCTGGTTTAAATACGGGAAAAATCAGTTTCCATGATCTATTTCAAATTTAAATAGATACTTAGCTTCAGGTCTTTAAATAAACTATATTAACTATAATCTTTCCTTAATTTTTAAAATTAATAGCATGAAAAGAAGCAAGACATTAAACAGCTGTGGATGAAAAAGGGATCACAAGCTCAGGGAGACCTGAATAGTGGTCCTTATAAACTCAGCAACCAAAAGTAACCACGTACGTAGGATGCTCTGAACATAAAAGTTCCTACTAAAAGCAGTTTGTAGCAGGTAGTCTCATCCTAGGCCTACAGTTTCCTTGACAAAGGTCAATCTTTGCCGTAAGTGAGCCTATATTTTTGGTTTTTTTGTGGAGTTTTTTGCATCTAAGATAATATACCTTTGAAAGGTCAAAGTACTCTTTTCCAGACCTCTCACGTCACAACCACCATAATGTGAGGGCACAGAACCCCTCATTATTATCTTCCTCTTCTAATGCCACCTCTTAGTGCTGTAAATGTTAATTATTAGCTATCCTGTACCATCAATGTAAAAGATGTGTTTCTCTATTTTGCCTTTTTAGCCAATCCTAGACATTTCCACCAGAGCTCCACCTGCTTTGCTTTTGCCAGCCCCCTTAATCTACCACCAATGGATTTCATGTAACCCCCCCATGTCTCCTTTTATTCTCCTGTATAAAGTAAGTTGCCAAACTGCCATTCTACAAAGCATTTCCTTAATCCACTGAGATTTTGCTTATCTGCAATTATCATCAGTTCGGCTCTAATAAACTCATAAAAATTCTCTGTGGGTCTGGATGTTTCTTATGTTGATACAGTATATTTGGAGCTATTCCAATTTATTAAAATTTTAAATTAGAAAAGTAATAGACATACAGCATAATGCTCACATGTATACATGCAACAGATGTACATGTAGTGGTTATTCTTGGAAGGTAGAGTTATGCAGTGATTTCTCTTTTTCCATTATATTTTTTTCTTTAAATATTTTATTTATTTATTTTTAGAGAGAGGGGAAGGGAAGGAGAAAGAGTGGGAGAGAAACATCAATGTGTGGTTGCCTCTCCTGAGTCCCCCGCTGAGAACTGGCCTGCAACCCAGGCATGTGCCCTGACTGGGAATCGAACCGCGATACTCTGGTTCGCAGGCTTGCACTCAATCCACTGAGCTACGCCAGCCAGGGCCCATTATATTTTTGAATATTTTTTCTTTGTCTCTATATGATAATGCCTAACATATAGCAAATAATCCCCAACTATCTGTTGTATTACCAAATGAACTGACCACATATACAGTAATTAGAAAAATTATATATATGTTTAAATATGTTTAGACACAATTTTCCTTCATGTTTGAAATAAATGAAACATGTGAATCAATTTGGTTCTATCTTAAATATATCCCATTTGTCAGAATGACTTAGTTTTACAAAAGGCTTTCAAGATACTCTTACTCAAAGTGCATGATTCATTATACAGGACTAAATTATTTATATAGTCATTGACTATTTGTGACAAATTCAGACAGACAATTTCTCATAAAGCCTAGAAAAAGTACTCTTTCTTTCTGGAAAGAAAAAGTACCCTTCAAAACAAAGAATACACTATAGAAGTCCCTAACAATAGCTTCTTAGTACCCTAAGAAACAACTCTCTTACTCTTGAATCAGACTATGATTCAAGTTATTATTTAGTAAACCAGCCTGTAGCCAAGATATTTGCCTAGGTTTTTACTGCATTTATTGTAGAACTTAGTGAGTCAAATGACAAAATTTTGAAGAAACCTATGACTATTACATTTCATGAATCACTATAATTAAAATCTAAAAGTAAGCCAATCTAAAAACTTTACATTTTACAAAGCTGCCAACTGAATTATTTGGTAAGATTTTCAAACTAGTTTCCTCAAGGATTACACAAAGCTTTGATATGAATTTTATTTTAAAAATATACTTAAATATTTTTAAAACTTTAATTAGTCAAAATGTATTGGGCCAAATTTGAGCACAATAAACATCACTGGAGCATTAATTTGTGCTACTAGATTTCTGCATATCTCAGAATAAATCTCCTGGCATCCCTGTTTAATTAAAAAGATTGTATTACCATATACACTACATATACAGTAAGTTTAAAAATATTTTCTGATCAAAATTAAATACAGAAATAAATTATAAGACAGTGTGGACAAATATGCCCCTGACTTCAAATATTTGTGGTTCATTGTGATCAGCTTGACTTTTTTTTAGCATATGTTCATAAATAAATGTATAAATATGAACATGCAGCCCACCTTTAAAAAACAAATGAACTTCTGGCCCTGACTGGCGTAGCTCAGTGGATTGAGCCTGGGCTGTGAACCAAAGTGTCGCCAGTTCAATTCCTAGTTAGGGCACATGCCTGGGTTACAGGCCAGGTCCGTAGTACATGGTGCACAAGAGGCAACCACACACTGATATTTCTCTCCCTCTCTTTCTCCTTCTCTTCCCCTCTGTCTAAAAATGAATAAATCAAACCCTAAAAAAAAACAACTTCTAAACTTTCTGCAGCTTAAAAAGTTTAATGGCTCACTTAGAGCAATGCTCTTAAAAAAAGTTTAATGGGTAAATAGAGTTTAATGAGATTCTTGATGTCTTAAATCTTGCATTTGTTTTAATATAGACATTTATGGCTTAATTTAAGAAAATTTTAAAAACTGAGAGGAATGTGAGCAACAATATTAACTAATATACAAAATGAGTTAAAATTAGTGCTCCTTTCATTGTCTTAAATCTTGTGCTTTGTCAATACTTATTTAACTCTTTACTGTATAGCTCAGATATAGAATAGAATATATTTAGGCCTACAAAGAGACCATCAAAATTTTTCTTTTAAAAATAATAATTATACATTACAAAAATACATGCTAATGTAAATTTTAGTTCTCCAGGAGCTGAGTCATCAAACAAAGCTCAGATTTACTTAAAAACCTTCTAGTCTTTAGAGTTATTCTGGGTTACAGAAAGAGCTGAAATGTTGCAATCACAATGAGATCTTTCATGATGTATAAAATAAGTGCGAGGTACACTCAAATCTACAAATAAGATTTACCTGTGTGTTTTGTGTTACCACCAGAAACAAAAGTTACCAAAAAGAAATATTTCTAGCACCAATAATAGAATCTTAATTAGTTTTTCTCCCTCCAATCCTTCTCCTCTCCAATCAGCAAACATCAAAATAGTTTTTTACACCTCTGCTCAAGAACGTTTCATAGCTCTCCACACTGGACAGTGGAGCTGGGATAGACTGGAATTTAACAGTGGAGGGCCCAAATGACGTGCCAATTACTCTTCATACCTGTATTAAGCTTCCTATGGCTGCCATAACAAATTACCATGATTTTAGTGGTTTAAAACAACAAAACTCATTAATTTACAGTTTTCTCATTCAGAAGTCTAAAATAGGTCTCAGTGAGCTAAAATCAAGGTATCTAAAGGGTTCCATACCTTTCTGGAGGCTCTAAGGAAGAATGTGTTCTAGCCCTTCCCAGCTTCTAGATATCAACTACATTCCTTGGTTAAAATCCTTCTTCCTCCAACTGTCAGAGCTTTCTTAGCAAGGATGGACTGCGTCCTCCTCAATTTGCAGCACTCTGATCTTGCTTCTACCATCATTATCTCTTTCTTTGACTCTTCATTCTTCTGCTTTCCTACTCTACTTTTAAAGACTCACTTTAAAGAAGGTTACATTTAGAAAACTGTACTTGAACAACAATTAAAATTTAAAAAGAGGAAGGTTACATTGGTGTACCTCAACAATCCAGGATAATCTCCCTATTTTCAGTTTACCTCATTAACAACCTTGATTTCATCTTCAACCTGAATTCCCCTTTGTTATACAATCTAACATGCTCACAGGTTCTGGAGATTAGGAATGGTCATCCTTGGGCAGCCATTATTCTGTGCACCTCACTATAGCTTTGTCTTCAACTGCTTCAGTACTTTCATCTTAATAATGTCCAATCAAACTAAACAATTAGTCATTTCTAAAACTCATCTCAAAGGTAGAGCTTTCTGACTTTAATGTGATCCTCGAGCAAACTGAGTCCTAGAACCAATGAAGCCTGAAATATCACCGAAGGCAAAAATGACAAAACAGAATCCTACTTTGGGCACATAAAGAGAAGGCAGAGTTCTTTGGAAAAAGACAATGATGCCAGAAAAACAGAAGGCAGCAGGAAAAGAGGAAGAGCAACATGAGACAGACTGACCCCGTTAAAGAAGCCATAGGTCTGAGTCTACTTGAGTTGGGCAGGGCTGTCGAGGACAGGGCATTGTGAACATCACTCATTCACAGGGTCACCAGGAGTCAGAGCCAACTCAACAAGCACATAAAACATACTTTAATGTCACAGAGTAGAAGGCTCCAGTGTATGGAAAGAAAAGACTTAGGTTTACATTCTGAATCTTTCATTTTGCAGCTCTATGAGTCCAGATATGTCACCTCACTGAGACTTGGCTACTCTTTCATCTGTAGAAGGAGAATAACTATCTGGTAGATTATTTTATTTACAAGGGTCAAATCTGTCGTTGTGAACTATAATTATAAAATATGAAATACTTTTTAAAAGTAACAGATTATTAATTGCTCTGTTGATCCAAATCAAGGTTCAGCTTAAACACACATTTCCATGAAGTAACCCACCCTCACACCTAGCATCAATCCACTGTCTTCCTTCCCTTGTTCCCACCACCACTTTCTATCTGCTTCCCATTCCTGGCTATAAGTATATTTGGAGAAGAATCACATTTGATTTTATCTTGAATGTCTCATGGTGCACATCATAATATTTTGTACATAATAGGTGTTCATCAAATATTAGTTTAGAAATGACAAAATTAATATCCATAGGGCATCCAAAGCAGATGCCCTCAGGAAATAATAGTAGAGCGAATGCTGAATAATAAATTTGATAGTGAAATATAACTCTTGACAGAGGAAATGAAATGCTTTAAATAAAAACCCTGGACCTTGTAGGTGAAAAAAAATGCAACACAGCCTTAGGACCAAGTTTCTGAGATTATATAGCTGCACAGTAGAATCACTTTATGAGCTTGAGGACTTTTTTTGAAAAAACCATTAAGTGAGAATCTCTGAGGATGAGGCCCAGGCATTGGTGTATGCTGCTAGGATTGAGAACCACTAAGCACCATATATAATAAATAAAGGACAGCCTCTTCAATAAACGGTGTTGGAACACTGGACAGACACATGCAAGCAAATGAAACTTGGATCCTAGCTTACATAATGCACAAAAATCAACTCAAAATAGATTAAAGACCTAAATTTAAGACCGGAAATTGTAAAAGAAAACATAGTGGGTAGCCTCCTTGACAATGATTTTTTGGATTCAACACCAGAACAGGCAGCAGAAGCAAAAATAAAAAGTGGGACTACATCAAAACAAATAGCTTCTGCACAGCAAAAGAAACTATTAACAAAATAAAAGCCAACTTACTGAATGGGAGAAAATATCTGCAAACCATGTACCTGCTGAGGAGCCCATACAGTCAAAATACATGAAGAACTCACTTAACTCAAAAACAAAAATTTTTTCAAAAAATCCAGTTTAAAAGTGGGCGGAGGAACCGAACATTTTTCCAAAGACATCCAAATGGCCAATACTTACACAAAAAGGTGTATGGAAAATGCACACAAACCACAATGATAAATGTCTGTCATCAAAAAGACAAGAGATAACAAGTATTGGAGAAAACATGGTAAAAAGGGAACCCTTGTGCACTGCTGGTGGAGATGCAAATTGGTGCAGCAACTATGGAAAACAATATAGAGGTTCCTCAAAAACTGAAAACAGAAGTACCACATGATCCAAAACCTCTACTTCTTGGAATATGGAAGAGATTTCTGAATCCATGTTCATTGCAGTATTACTCATACTAACCCTGGGGAAAAAAAGGAACCCTATCATTTGCAATAACATGGATGGACCTTGAGGGCATTACATCAAGTAAAATAAGCTAGACGGAAGAAGACAAATACTGCATGGTATCACTTACATATGGAATCTAAATAAAAAGTCAAACAAACAAAAGTAATGTCACAGAAGAAAATTATATTGGCTTGGCCAAAAAGTTCATTTGTTTTTTTTTCCAGGAGATGGCTCTAATAGTGCTTAAAGACAGAGAGCTTGATTGTCTTTAACTTCATTTGAAACAGTTTTGTTAGCTTGCATTTCAATAGCTATCATTTCAGCTGGTATTAAAAAAACTTATAGAAATTGGTTAATTTTCGTGTAGCCATTTTAATATTGAAGATGGAAAAAATAAGCAACATTTTTGGCATACTATGCTTTGTTACTTCAAGAAAGGTAAAAACACAACTAAAATAAAAAAAAAAGATTTGTGTACTGTACAGAGAGGATGCTGTGACTGATCGATTGTGTCAAAAGTGGTTTGCAAAGTTTTGTGCTGTAGATCGTCCAACACTGGACGATGCTCCACTGTTGGGTAGACCAGTTGAAGTCGATAGCAATCAAATCGAGACATTAATTGAGAACAATCATCGTTATACCACACAGGAGGTAGTGGACATACTCAAAATATCCAAACCAGTGATTGGCGAAATGAAAAATGAGTCTTTTATTTTATGGAAAAAAACATAGGGACTTTTTGGTCAACCCAACATGATATATAATTATATAATTCATGTAATATTAGCTGAAAATGCAGAATATATGCTTAATGATACTGAATAGCTTCCTTTTTTAAAAAGTGAATTATATATGAGCACAGAGGAAGCCAGAAAGAGATAACCAAAATATCAAGTGTCCACTCTGGGTGTGGAATTATAGAAACTTAATCTTTTCTGAATTTCATAAAATTTCCACAAACTAATACATATTATTTCTGTATTTTTTTCAAATGTTAAGCACTTCTAAGTTGGGCACAATTTGAAATCACAACATTTGAACAAGAGAAATGAACATTTATTTCTAATCTAACTTGTGGCAAAAGGCAAATTCAGATTTTGTGGGGGCAAAGCATATAAAAATTGTGGGGGAGTCTTCTTTAAGGAAAATTAATCAAAATTGCTAGGGCTTCTGCAAAAGGACCTAGGATAGGCCTATGCAATAAGGTACATTAAACTTCATTAGTTTCATGATAAATCTCCTCTTAAACCAGTAGCAGAGATTGTGTTAGGCAAATATTTATAATATCATCTAACCCTAACTAAACTTCTATAGAGATAAAAAAAAAAGATTACTATTCACACACACAAAGAATCAACACTAAATAAAATTTATAACTCAGCCAATCCACATAACAGTGAAATGGCAGTCTGACTCCTAAACCAATGTTGATCAAACTGCCTCACCCTCCAGGTCTCATGAGTACCTACCTACCCACACTAAGCGAGCTCTAAGTATGTTATATCCCAAAGAAGCTTGACTTCTTTAGAGCCTCATGCCTCAAAAAGTTACTAATTCATTTCTGGTCAAAATGGAGGCATATGCAGACACACTTTGCCTCCTTGCACAACCACAAAAAAAATTACAACTAAATCTCAAAACAAATAACACTAAGAATGGTCAGAAAATCAAACTGTATGGAACTCCCACAACCAAGGATTTAAAGAAGCCACATTCAATCAGATGGGTAGGAGGGGTAGAGATGCAGAGATAGAGAGGGGAGGCGGTGGCAGCTGAAGAATGGCCATGGGCAGTACCACATTCATCTGTGGTGGACAAAAATTGGGAGAGATGCCTTGGGAGCAAGTGGTCCCAGCCCCAGCCCAGGTCACACAGCCCAAGGTTCCATCACTGGGAAGATAAATCCCTATAACTTCTGGCTGTAAAAACTAGTGGAGGTTGAGGACGCAGAGGAAACTGCTAGATTTTCAGGAAACTATGCTACAAGGGCTCATGCTGTCTTAAAATATACGAAAACCCACCCACTTTGGGATTTAGCACCAAGGCAACAACTGGAAGGGTGGCAGTCGCATATGGGGAGTGGGTGAAATGACTGGAAATGGGGCAAGTGCCAGGTAAATCCTCAGGAGTCAAGCAGCAGCACAGTCCCCTCTCTAGGCACTCTCCCGTTGCAGAGCCACAAAGCAGTGAAGTAGGTTGCCTACCCCGGCGATTAACCAATGCTCCACCCCACACAGTTTATAGGTGCTTTTTACAGTGAGTCAAAGCAGCTCTACCCAATACACAGAAAAAAAAACAGGGAGGATGACAAATTTAAGAGACAAAGAAATATGGCCCAAATAAAAGAACAGACCAAAATTGCAGGAAAAGAACTAAACGAAATGGAGACAGCCAACCTATCAGATGCACAGTTCAAAACACTGGTGATCAAGATGCTCAACGAACTGAGTACAGCAACTAAATAAAGGAAGAAATAAAGATTACACTAAGTGAAATAAAGAAAAATCTACAGGGAACCAACAGTGAAGGAAAGGAAGCCAGGATTCAAATTAATGATTTGGAACATACATACATACATACATACATACATAAATAAATAAATAAATAAACAAACATTCAACCAGAACAGAATGAAGAAATAAGAATTAAAAAAAAACAAAACAGGAATAGTAGACTCTGGTCATCTTGAAATATGCCAATACCTAAATGAGAGGGATGCCAGAAAGAGAAGAAAAGAACAAGAAACTGAAAACTTATTTGAAAATATAATGAAAGAAAACTTCCCTATTTGGTGAAAAAATGGTAAATACAAGTCCAGAAAGCACAGAATTCCAAACAAGTTTGACCCCAAAAAAGACCATACCAAGACACGTCATAATTAAAATGTTAAATGTTAAAGGTAAAGAGAGAATCTTAGAAGCAGCAAGAGAAAAGCAGAGATGTACCTACAAAGGAGTTCCCATGAGACTCTCAACTGATTTCTCAAAAGAAACTTTGCAGGCAAGAAGGAACTGGAATGGGAGAAAAGTGGGGAGCACGGGGGGGGGGGTAGTTGGGATGGGAGTAAAAGACAGAAAACTGTACTTGAACAGCAATTAAAATAAATAATTTTTAAAGAAAAAAAAAGAAGAAACTGGAAAGAAATATTCAAAGTGATTTAAAGTAAGGATCAACAACCAAGATTACTCTATCCAGCAAAGCTATCATTTAGAATGGGAAGGCAGATAAAGTGCTTCCCAGATAAGGTCAAGTTAAAGGAGTTCATCATTACCATATAACATTTATTATATGAAATGTTAAAGGGAATTATCTAAGAAAAAGAAAATGACCCAAACTATGAGCAGTAAAATGAAAACTCAAAATGGTCAACAATTAAACCTAAAAACAAAAACAAAACTAAAAAATGAACTAAGGAAATAACTAGAACAGGCACAGAATCATAGGTATAGAAGACATTTGGAGGGTTATCAGCTGTGGGGGGAAGGGGAGAATAGGGGAAGAGGTGCAGGGATTGAGAAGCATAATTAGTAGGTACAAAGTAGACAGGGAGATGTTAAGAAAAGTATAAAAAATAGAAAAAACAAAGAACTTATATGTATAACCAATGCACATGAACTATGGGGGAGGAATGCTGGAGGGAATGGGGGTACTGGGCAGAGGGGGACAAAGGGATAAAAAATAGGAACAGCTGTAAAAACATAATCAATAAAATATAATTTAAAAGAAGTTACTTGTTTCATTACCATTATCCTGCTGATTACAGCTGCTGTGGTAGATGCTCAATAAATATGTGCTGAATTTAACTAAAAAAAAAAACCAAAACTCAAACAGCTTTCAAATGTCTAATTGAAATCCACAATAAGTACCCTTTACCCAGAAATTTTTATCAGTCAAAAACCACAGATCTCTCTGGAACATATCTACAACAAAATCTCTTTAAATGCAGGAGACACTTTTATTTTAATTTAGCTAAAAAACTAAAGGGAAGTAGACTTTGGAGCTGTGGCAAATACAAGGTAATGTCTGGTAGTAGACACATCAATAAAAGCAAAAGACATAAGAAAAATTATGAATGACTCAATAAAGGCTACTCTGAGTTAATTCTGCTTTACTGCTCTTGTATATTAAATATGTTAAATATGTATTAGGTTAAATATGTCCTGGTGTTACTGTAGTGAATATGCTACATTACAAAGCAAAAAGTATTTGGCAGATGTAATTAAGGTTATGAATTGGCTGACTTTAAAACAGGCAGATTATATGGGTGCACCCAAATGAGCCCTTGAAATCTTCAAATCATTCACTGGCTTTCCAATGAAATTAGAATAAATTTCCTTACTGTGGTTTGTAAGACTTTGCATAATCTAGCTCCTGCTCTCACTCCCACTCTCCTCCCCTCCCTGTCCCTCTCTTCCCTCTTTTTTATGATCATGTCTATTCTCTGCCTTTCCTTCAGCCTAAGGACTCTGCTCCCAAATCTTCAAATGACTGTTCCATCCTATAGTTCAGGTACTGGAGTTCACACCATGTATTCAAAGAGACCTTGCATGATCACTATTTACACTGGTACCATCCTTAAACTTTTCTATCACATTGTACTTGTTTTGTCGTAAAATCACTTAGGATCTGAAAGGCTCTATCTATGTATCTACATATTTAGTTTTCTGTCTCCCTCATCACTGATTCCTAAATTGGAATAAAAATTCTCTTAAGTAAGTAATCTAGATTGATTCTTGTGCACTGCTATGTCTTTCACACCTGGAACAGTACTTGGTGTACAACAAGATTCAATATATTTTGTTGAATGTACTAATGTAGATGATATAAAAATGAATAAGACATCAACTTACAGTTTAATAAAGAACATTTACAACAAAAACTTTAGTATGAGGACGTGTGTCAAATGATGAGAGCAGATCGTTCCAGCAAGGTAATCAAGAAAGATTTATGAGAGAAAGTAGCCACAGAACTAGCCTTGAAAGAGTAAGAATTTTTCAGGCACATTTGGCCAAGATGGAGGCGTAGGTAGACACACTGTGCCTCCTTGCGCAACCAAAATAAGGACAACAAAAATTTAGAAGCAAAAAAACCCAACCAGTACTGATGGAAAATTGAACTGTATGGAAGTTCGACAACCAAGGAGTTAAAGAAGAAACATTCCTCCAGACTCGTAGGAGGGGCAGAGTTGGACAAACAGCTGGGTGGAGAGGACAGGCAGCAAAGCAGTGGCTGGCAGACCCAGCGAGGTGGCGGATTGTGGAGGGGTGCTGTGTACAAGTTCTCTGAAGGACTGGGTGGTCCCACGTTCATGCGCAGATAAAGCAGGTGAAACTGGGGAGTGAGACAGACTGGGAATCCCAGGGTCCCGGCGCCAGGAAATAAAGCCGCAAAACACCAACTGAAAACACCTGTGGGGGTTGAGGCACAGAGAGAGACTCCCAGCCTCACAGGAGAGTTCGTTGGAGAGATCCACAGGGTCCTAGAACGTACACAAGCCCACCCACCTGGGAATCAGCACCATAGGGCCCAGTTTGCTTGGGAGAATCAGTGGAGGAGACTGGGGTCCGACAGAGAGCAGAGCAAGCACCACTATTCCCTCTTGGATCCTGCCCCAACATACTACATCATAACCCAGCCACTGGGTTGCCTCCCCAAGGTGAACACCTAAGACTCCTCCCCTTACTACATAACAGGAGTGTCAAGACAAAAAAAAAATGGCCCATATGAAAGAACAAATCAAAGCTGCAGAAATAATACAACTAAGTGATGAAGAGATGGCCAACCCATCAGATGCACAGTTCAAAGCATTGGTGATCAGGATGCTCACAGAATTCGTTGAATTTGGTGACAAATTAGATAGACAAATGAAGCGTACACTAAGTGAAATAAAGGAAAATGTATAGGAAATCAATAGTGATGGGAAGGAAACTGGGACTCAATTCAATGGGATGGACCAGAAGGAAGAAAGAAACAACCAAACAGAAAAGAAGAAACAAAAATTTAAAAACATGAGGAGAAGCTTAGGGAAATCTTTAAATGTTCCACCTTCCAAATTATAGGGGTACCAGAAGGAGAAGCGGAAGAGCAAATAATGAAGGAGAACTTCCCCAATCTGGCAAAGGCAATAGACTTCCAGAAAGTCCAAGAAGCTCAGAGAGTCCCAAAGAAGGTGGACCCAAGGAAAAATGTAATCATGATTACATTACCCGAGATTAAAATGAAGGAGAGAATCCTAGAAGCAGCAAGAGATAAGGAGACAGTCACCTACAAAGGATTGCCCATCAGACTGTCAGCTGATTTCTCAAAAGAGACCTTACAGGCAAGAAGGGGCTGGAAAGAAGTATTCCAAGTCATGAAATCCAAAGACCTACATCCAAGATTGATCTATCCAGCAAAGCTCTCATTTAGAATGGAAGGGTAGACAAAGTGCTTCTCAGATAAGGTCAAGTTAAAGGAGTTCATCATCACCAAGCCCATATTTTATGAAATGTTAAAGGGACTTATCTAAGAAAAAGAAGATAAAAAACATGTACAGTAAAATGACAACAAACTCACAATTATTAACAACCACACCTAAAACAAAAAGAAAAACAAACAAACAACTAGAACAGGAATAGGACCACAGAAATGGAGATCACATGGAGTATTAGCAAGAGGGGAGTGGGAGGAGGGAGAGGGGAGAGAAAGAGAATAAGTAGTATAGATGGTAGGTAGAAAATAGACAAGGTGAGGGTAAGAATAATATGGGAAATGTAGAAGCTAAAGAGCTTATAAATATGACACATGGACATGAACCATGAATGTGGGAGGGAGAGGATGTGCAGGGTGGAAAGGGGTGAAGGGGGGAAAATGAGACAACTGTAATAGCATAATCAATAAACTATATTGAAAAGAAATTAAAAAAATAAAATAAATAAAAAAGAATTTTTCAGGGCAGGAATGCATTTCCATTTTGCCTGTCAGGTTAAACAATTTAGACTTCATCTTACAGACAATGAAAAACAAACTTGTTTCAAATAAGGAAGGATGCACGATTAGAGCAAGATCCACAAAAATTAACAGGTCTAGTCTCTAGTTCCTATGTAGCAGGATAAATGATCAGAATTCAGATGCACACTACTAATTTATAGTTAAATTTAATGGCGCAAGACTTTTTCCAACTGGGAAATATGACATCAGAAAGAACACTAAATTTCATACTCTAAAGGAATTTAATTTTGTTTTACTTGGTGTTATTTAGGCAACTTTGACAAGACAGTTAGTTACTCTTTAAATTTGTGTTGTAATAAAAAATCAAAATCTAACTTTGGTGACCATTTTACACAATTAATGAAATATTCAAACACTTGTGTATAAGTAAAGGAAAAAATATGTTAATTCTTAACATGCCCTAACCTTGTAAAACTCCAGTTTTAGTGCATCTGATTTTTTAAAATATATTTTATTGATTATGCCATTACAGTTCTATTTCCCCCCTTCATTCCCCTCCACCCTGCTCACCCCTCCCCCACCATTCCCCCACTTTAGTTTATGACCACCTGTCTCAAGTTCTTTAGATTCTATATTTCCCATACTATTCTTGCCCTCCCCCTATCTATTTTCTACCTACCATCTATGCTACTTATTTTCTGTACCTTCTCCCTCCTTCTCTTCCTCCCACTCCCCTGTTGCTAACCCTCCATGAGATCTTCATTTCTATGGTTCTGCTCCTGATCTAGCTGTCCTCTTAGTTTGCTTTTGTTTTAGGTGTGGTTCTTAATAACTGTGAGTTTGCTGTCCTTTCACTGTTCATCTTTATTATCTTCTTTTTCTTAGGTAAGTCCCTTTAACATTTCATAGAATAAGGGCTTGGTGATGATGAACTCCTTGAATTGGATCTTATCTGAGAAGCACTTTATCTGTCCTTCCATTCTAAATGAAAGCTTTGCTGGATAGAGCAATCTTGGATGTAGGTCTTTGGATTTCATGACTTGGAATATTTCTTTCCAGCCCCTTCTTGCCTGTAAGGTCTCTTTTGAGAAATATGCTGACAGTCTTATGGGCACTCCTTTGTAGGTGACTGTCCCCTTATCTCTTACTGCTTCTAGGATTCTCTCTTTCATTTTAATCTTGGCTAATGTAATGATGATGTGCCTCAGTGTGTTCCTTCTTGGGTCCAACTTCTTTGGGACTCTGAGCTTCCTGGATTTCCTGGCAATTTCCTTTGCCAGATTGGGGAAGTTCTCCTTTATTATTTGTTCAAATAAGTGTTCCACTCGTGGCTGTTCCTCTTCCCCTTCTGGTACCCCTATAATTCGAATGTTGGAATGTTTAAAGATGTCCTGGAGGTTCCTAAGCCTCTCCTCATTTTTTTGAATCCTTGTTTCTTCATCCTTTTCTGTTTGGTCATTTTTTCCCTCTTTCTGGTCCACTCCTTTGATTTGAGTCCGTTTCCTTCCCATTACTATTGGTTTCCTGTGCATTTCCATTCATTTCAATTAGTTTAGCCTTCATATGCTCTCTAATTTGTGACTATAATCAACCAGTTCTGTGTGCATCCTGATCACCAGTGTTTTGAACTGTGCATCTGAAAGTTTGGCTATTTCTTCATCGCTTAGATTTATTGGCTCTGGGGCTCTGAGTTGTTCTTGAGCCATGTTTTGATCTGTTTGTGCCTGTTAAGTACAAGGAGGTGTTCACCAGGGTGGGGCCACCCAGGTTACTGGTTTGTGATGCTGTATGTGGGGATGGGGTCAGAGAGGAACAATGGCGGTCTCCACTGCCACTTTCCACCACTGGGGCCTGCATGGTCTGTCTCACCGCTGCGCTCCTTCACTGGTTTATCTGCGCTCAAATGTGTGACTGTGGTCAGCCCTCAGTGGGTCCACCACCTTGTGCCCTTAGTGGTTCCGCCCGCTACTCCACACCTGGGATCTGCCTACGGCTACTGGTGCACCTGGGTTGTGTGCCTGGATTGGTCCGGTGGATCTTTCCTGCCTGACCCTGCTCCGCTGCTGGCTCTGCCCCTCTTACCAGTTTGGCTGAAGGGTTTGTTGTTGTCAGACTTCCGTGTAGTTCAATTTTCTGTGGTTTGGCTGTGTTTTTGTTGCTAAAACTTTGTTGTTTTTAAACTTGGTTGTGTGAGAAGGCGCAGTGCTTCCACCTACGCCTCCATCCTGGCGGAAGTGCATCTGATGTTTTAAACTCTACTTCCTATGGAGAAAAAAGTTCTGATTAATTTTTAAAACCTAATGTTAAAACAAGGTTTTATGCTTGCCTATGTTTTTTAAAGCATGTCTTATTTAATGTTTTAAAGTTTGATCTTTACTGAAAACCAAAAACAGTGATAAAATTGTTCCCAAAGGTACAATCTGTAGTACAAACTTATAAAACCTTACTCATAAGGATGACATTTTAGCATTAAAGAGCTCAGTGACATAGGGTCACTAAAATAGCACTAAATGTTTATGATATCATTCTGAATGTAAAAAGGAGGAGCACACGGTTCATTTGAGTTTTTTAAACAAGTCTTCCTCCCAGGAAATAAATTAAAAATGCTGCAAGTTTGGTCTTAGGTCAGGGCATATGACTAGGTTACAGGTTCAATGCCTGGTTGGAGTGTGTATAGGAGGCAAACAATTGATGTTTCTCTAAAAATCCTTGGGTCGAGACTTTTATTCTCATAAAAATATCCACAAATTATTCCCTTGATATGAAAATTATCATTTTTTCAATACCCTATATATCAACTCCAAGTGATAAGGGCCTAGTTCTATACCATTTTATTTCTTTGTGATTGTCTTCCCTCTCTCTTGCTTTAAGTTGAATTTTAAACATATAAGGTAACATACAGACTACAAAATTATTTCACTTCTGGATATCTGAATATAAATGTTTGCTATTATAGGCTAAACAATCCAAACTTATTCATTAAAAGGGAAAAAATCTACCTAGACATACTAGACTTTGTAAATTAAATCAGAAACTTCTGGGTCAACTTGTACTACCCCCAATAGTACCTAATATATAGATCCATCTTAAGATTAGGAGAATGAGTTGCCTAATAAAATAATTCAAATACTTAAGGAAACTAATAAATTTAATTCCTTCTTTCAATACAGATTAATGTTTTAAACCTAAAACTTCATATTTACTCTGTAAGACTTTTTAAACTTTATTTACCAAGACCTCCAAGATTCAATTAACTTACAGCCAAGATGGAGGTGTAGGTAGATACACTGCCTCCTTGCACAACCAAAAGAAAGATAACAACAAACTTAAAAACAAAAAAACAACCAGAACTGCCAGAAAATCTAACTGCATGAAGTCCAACAACCAAGGAGTTAAAGAAGAAACATTCATCCAGACTGGTAGGAGGGGTGGGGGCAGATATGAGCAGCCAGGGCAGAGAGAATGCACAGCAAGGCAGTGGCTAGAAGACAGGGCAGGCAAGGTAGTGGCTGCTGGACCAGGATGGTCCCACATTTGTGTGCAGATAAATAGGGAGGAACAACTGGGGAGCGAGACACACTGCACAACTCAGGGTTCCAGTGAAGGAATAGAAAGCTTCAGAACTTCTGTCTGTAAAAACCTGTGGAGGTTGCAATAGCTGGAGAAACTTCCAGACTCACAGAGAGTTCACTGGAGAGACCCACAGGGTGCTAGAACATGCACAAGCCCACCCACCCTGGAATTAGCACCAGAAGGGCCCAATTTGCTTGTGGGTAGCAGGGGAAGTGACTGGAAGCTGTGAGCAAGTGTCACTGTTCCCTCTCTGACCCTGCCCCCAAATACAGTGCCACAATGCAACCTGGGTAGCCCCGCCCTGGCAAATAACTAAGGCTCTGCCCCTTATAACATAACAAAGAAATATTGCCCAAATGAAAGAACAGATCAAAACTCCAGAAAGAGAGCTAAGCGACATGGAGATAGACAACCTATCTGATGCAGAGTTCAAAACACTGGTAATCAGGATGTTCACAGAAATGGTTGAGAATGGTCACAAAATAGAGGAGAAAATGAAGGCTATGCAAACTGATATAAAGCAAAATATACAAAAAATCAACAGTGAAGGGAAAGAAACTGGGACTCAAATCAATGACGTGGAGCAGAAGGAAGAAATAAACATTTAACTAGTACTGAATGAAGAAACAAGAATTCAACAGAATGATAGAGGGGAAGATGGCCCCGAAATAGGTAGGAGTGGAGTCCACTTCCCCCTGTGCACGGGTGAAACACCTAGATGATCTTCTGAGGAAGAGAGCAAACAGCCAACAATATCCCAGCATATATGAAGATTAGAGACCAAAAAGTGTAGAGGGCATTGAAAAATTAGACAGTAAGAAGAGTACTTCAGGACAATAAGGTCCTTGGGACCAGTGCAGGGGGACCAGGGCAGCTGCAGCCACAGGCCCAGTGCCTGCCAGGTCTGCCACAGGATTCTATGGAGAGAGCCAGATCAACGGCTCCCTCCCCTGCCAAACCAGGTTTGAGCAGCACTGGGAGGGATCTGGATGCTTCATGTCATGGGGGAGGGAATAAAGACGAAGTTGCAAACACACAGGGGTGGTGTGCACCTGCTGAGACTGTGGATGCTGGCTGTGGACAGTTGGGCTGTGATGGACCCTCATCCAGTCAGTCCCTGGTCTGGTTGGAGAGTGGGGCTGTGTGAGAGGCACTTGTTTGGACTGCAGGCTTCGATAGGAGGATTTTTTCAAAAAGAAAAAAGAGGCACTCAGCGGCCCTTTGGGGAATTCTCCCGCAGCAGCCGTCCCCACCTCCTGCACCCCTAGCCCCAGCCCAGACGTGCTCACACCTGGAGCCCTGGGGAGGTGCACACCCAAGCCCACAGCCTGGAGGCTACGTGTACTGCCCGAGCAGCCGAGGCTGAGTGTTCAGGCCCACAGCCCTGGGACAGAGCACCGCCTTCAGCTGCCCAGAGGCACCTCCCACCCAGCCCCTGCACCCAGGGCCCTGCAGGGTTGACTGGCTTTCTAAGAGGAAGACAGAGGAGAGCTGCAGGCCTCAGGGAGTCAGCAATCCCCAGAAAGACTTAACTCAGTGGCAGGGCTGAACTACACTGAAGCGGGGCTGAGTCCCTAGCATCTAGGAGAGCAAAGAACAAGAAGGTGGTGTGTGAGTTGCCCCTAATTGGTGCACCTCAAGGACAGCACAACTGGTGGACTGAAGGCATAGGCTGAGTTCAGAAGGGCACTGGGGGCCTGACAGTGAACTGAGGAACTGGTCTGGAGGCTGGGCAACTGTGAACAGTGCGGCTCAGGAAGGGAGAAAAGCGAAACCAATCCCTCCTCAGCCTGCTGCAGCTAGGAAGAGCAGCAGAACTGGCTTGGCCAGTTTAGAGTCAGCAGAAGGCTTTAAAAAAATTCCTTCTTCCTTTCTTTCCTTCTTTCTTTTTTATTCCTTCCTCCTTCCTTCCTTGTATTTTTTAATTCCCACAAGTGAGACAATAAAACCTGGAGCCGTGAAAAGACCAGAGTTAGACTCAAAGAGAGGTCACCTCGACAACTGAGACAGTGAGACAAATTTCACTTTGCCACCTTAGAGAACCTGCAAGTTATTCTATATTTGAATTATTACTATTTTTGCATTATTCACATATCTTTTATTTTATTAATATTTTTTAATTTCTCTTCTTTCTGTTTAGTCTTCTTCATGTAGTTTATTAAATTGCATTGTTTGACTGGTTTCCCTTGTTCTCTCTTTGATAGTGTATTTTTAATTTTCCATCTTTCATTTCATCACTGTTCCAATAACATACTACTCTAGGTCCTGAACTTCCTTTTTTTGTTATTCAGATCCCATAGATTTTGTCATATGATTGTTGCTCCATTGCTATTGTAAATAACTGCTGTTCCATACAATTGTAAGTACTATATAACACCCCTCCCGAATCTTAGCTCACTTCACTGTTTCCTGAACTCTGTTACTGTAGTGGTTAGCTCTATTCTCTCGCATACTACACCTATTTTCTATCCTTCACTCTCACTTTACCTCATAATCTGACCTCCTACAACCTCACTACTTTCTAGATCCAATTCACAATCCTTCCCTGCCCCTAACAAGGATCTTACCTTTTTTCCACCCTTTCTAAAAAGTGGCTAGTTGGGTGAAATATCACAGTTAACACTATACATATCCAAAGGATCTCCTATCTCTTCTCTATGGATTGGTACTTTAAATACCATAGAATACACTCCTGCTGTCTTAAACCATTTTGCCTTCTCCCTCCAACTGATCACAAAAAAGAATAGGTGGGAGCTGTGAACATCAGTACACCTGCTGGAAGAGAAAACCCACCAATGAAGGAACCACCAACAGATAACAACAGAAGAAGGTGAAGGAGGGAGTGTAAGCCACACTGATGTCAACCTAGGACTGACCTATGAAAACAACTAAATGGTGGAGAAATTACCCAGAACAAACAACTGAACAAGAGTGAGATAAGCCTCAAAACCTCATACACATAGAAGAATCAGCTTCAATACAACCTGTTCACACCTGGACAACAGAATACAAGATGTGGTGGGTGGAGTGACCCTCAGTGAACCAGCTGGAGGGAAGGACCCACCAAAGAAAGACCCAAGAGCAATCAAAACCCAAAGACATACAGAGAGCCAACATAAATGACAGCCCAAGACCAGCAAGTTCAGGAGATTAAGGAGACTGCACCACTGAATGTCACAGGTCTTCTACCATAGAAGTTCACACCAGAAACCAAGGGAGGCAGAACAGATCAATTTAAGAAGCAGAGGCTAACAAGAGTCTCACAAACATTGAAAAGACAAAGAAACAATCCCCAAAGGAAAGGTAATAAAGAAGTCTCAGAAAGAATGCTAAATGAAATAGAGGCAACTCAACTGTCAGATACTGAGTTCAAAGCAATGGTTATCAGGAAGCTCAAAGAGCTCACAATGAGCGACCAAAAACTAAAGGGAAACTACAATGAACTCGCTGCAAACTATATCAACATGGAAAAGGAAACAGAAACTATCAACAAGGGCCAAGAGGAAATGAAGAATACAATTTCTGAACTGAAAAACACAGTAGAAGGAATCAAAAGCAGGCTTGATGAAGCAGAGGATCAGATCAGTGAGCTGGAGGACAAGGTAGAAAAAAACACCCAGAACAAGTAAGAAAAGAAAAAGTGGCTCAGAAAGCATGACGAGGGGTTAGGGAAATGCAGTACAACATGAAATGTAATAATATCAGTATAATAGGGATACCAGAAGGAGAAGAAAAAGAGCAAGGAATAGAAAACCTGTTTGAAAAAGTAATGATGGAAAAACTTCCCTAATTTGATGAGATAAAAAGTCACACAAATCCAGGAAACAGAGAGTCCCAATCAACAAAAATCCAAAGAGGCCCACTTCAAGACACATAGTTAAAAATGGCAAAATTCCAAGAGAAAGAGAGAATATTAAAGACACCAGGGAGAAAAAGGAAGTAATATACAAGAGAGCCCCAATAAGGCTAGCACCTGACTTCTCAATGGAAACACTCCAAGCCAGAAGAGAATGGCAAGAAATATTCCAAGTAATGAGAACCAGAGGGCTGCAACCAAGGCTACTTTACCCAGCAAGGCTCTCAATCAAGATAGAAGGCCAAACAAAGAGCTTCCCAAACAAAAGAAGTCTAAAAGAATACATCTCCACCAAACCAGCTCTGTGAGAGATACTAAAGGGACTACTTTAAGAAAAGGAAGAAAAAGAATGAGAGAGAACATCAGTATGATAAAATGGCAATGAATAAGTACCTATCAATAATAACCTTAAATGTAAGCAGATTAAATGCTTCAATCAAAAGACATAGAATAGCTAAATGGATAAGAAATCATGACCCACACATAAACTGCCTACAAGAGGCCCACCTCAGGACAAAAGACCTACATAGACTAAAAGTGAAGGACTGGAAACAAATGTTCCAAGCAAATGGACAAGAAAAAAAATCTGGGGTAGCAATACCCATATTAGACAAAATAAACTTCCAAAAAGGGCCATAAAAAAAGACCCAGAAGGTCACTTCATAATACTCAAGGGAAGAATCCATGAAGAAGACATAAACATTGTAAATATATGCACCCAACAGAGGAACACCCAAATACATAAAGAAAATCGTGGAGGACATCAAGAAAGATATTGACAACAACACAATTATAGTAGAGGATTTCAACACTCCACTGCCAAAAATGGACAGATCTTCCAAACAAAATATCAACAAAGATATTGCAGCACTGAACAATGTTCTAGATCAAGTGAACTAAATTGATTATACAGAGCCTTTTATCCCCCCAAAACCAAAATACACATTCTTTTCAAATGCACGTGGAACATTTTCAAAGACAGACCACATGATAGGACACAAAACAAGCCTTAACAAATTTTTAAAAAATTAAAATCATATCAAGCATTTTCTCTGACCATTAGGTACTGAAACTAGAAACCAACCTCAAGGAAAAAACTCAAAAACACTCAAACTCATGGAGATTGAATAGCATGTTATTAATGAATGGGTTAAGAATGAGATCAAGAAATAAATCAGAAAGTTTCTGGAAACAAATGAAAATGAACTCACAACAACACCAAACTTATGGTACAGGCAGTTCTGAGAGGGAAGTTCATAGCAATACAGGCCCACTTAAAAAAAATAGAAACATTTCAAATAAACAACCTAACCCTACACCTACAAGAACTCGAAGGACAACAAAAAAGCCCAGAGCAAGCAGAAGGAAGGAAATAACCAATAGCAAAGCAGAATTAAACAACATAGAGACTAAAAGCACAATTCTAAGGATCAATAAATCCAGGAGCTGGTTCTTTGAAAAGATAAACAAAATTGACAAGCCCTTAAAGCAGACTCATGAAGAAAAAAAGAGGACCCGAAAAAACATGATCAGAAATCAAAGAGGAGAGATTACAACTGATACCACAGAAATACAAAGGATTGTAAGAAACTACTACAAAGAAGTATATTCCAAGACATTTGAAAACCTAGGTGAAATGGACAAATTTCTAGAAAAATATAATCTTCCAAAACTCAGTGAAGAAGAAGCAGAAAGCCTGAACAGACCAATAACAGCAGATGAAATTGGAGCAGTAATAAAAAAACTCCTGGCACACAAAAGTTCTGGACCGAATGGTTTCACAGGAGAATTCTACAAAGCATTTAAGGAAGAGCTAACCCCTATCCTTCACAGACTGTTCCAAAAAATCTAAGATGATGGAAGACTCCCACACTCTTTTTACTAAGCCAGTATCATTCTAATCCCAAAACCCAGATAAAGGCACAATCTTATCCCAGATAAAGACACAATCAAGAAAGAAAACTTCAGGCCAATATTGCTGATGAACATAGATGCTAAAATCCTCAACAAAATATTGACAAACTGCATCCAGCAATACATTAAAAAGATCATACACCATGACCGGATGGGATTCATTCCTGGGATGCAAGGATGGCACAATATTCGCAAATCAATTAACATAATACACCACATACAAAAGCAAAGACAAAAATCACATGATTATATCAACAGATGCAGAAAAAGCATCTGATAAGGTACAGCACCCATTTATGATAAAAACACTCAGCAAAGTGGGAATAGAAGGAGCACTGCTCAACATAATAAAGGTCCTATATAAGAGACCTACAGCCAACATCATATTCAATGGGCAAAAATTAAAAGTTTTCCCATTAAGATCAGGAACAAGACAAAGTTGCCCAGTTCACCACTTCTATTCCACATAGTATTGGAAATCCTAGCGATCAGACAAGAAAAGGAAATAAAAGGCATCCAAACTGGAAAGGAGGAAACAAAACTGTCATTGTTTGTAGATGACATTATAGTGTACACAGAAAATTCTATAGATTCCACCAAAATACTGCTCAACCTAATAAATGAATTTGGCAAAACTGGGATACAAAGTCAATATTCACAAATCAAAGGCATTTTTGTATACCAACAATAAAACATTAGAAACAGAAATCAGAAGAAAATCCCATTTGATATAGCAACAAGAAAAAATACCTAGGAATAAACCTAATCAAGGAGGTAAGACATATACTCAGAAGACTACACAACACTGAAGAAAGAAATTAAGAAAAACACAAACTAAGACTTCCGCCAAGATAGAGGCATAGGTGGATGTGCCGTGCCTTCTCACACAACCAAGTTTAGAGACAACTAAATATTAGCAACAGAAAACACAGCCAGAACACAGAAAATTGAACTTTTCAGAAATCTGTTAACAACAAATTCTTAAGCCTGACCGGTAAGAGGTGAAACCAGCGGCTGGTGGAGCGGGGTTGCACAGGAAAACTCGGTCAGACGAACTCAGGCGCGCAGAATCCAGGCGCGTGGAATCCAGGCGCAGGGTTGGACCTAGTGAGCGACCGAGCGAGCGACTGAGCGAGCGACTGTGGGGGAGACAGCAGGGGAGCAGGGCTGCGTGTTGACTGTGGTCACGCATTTGTACGCGGATAGACAAGCGAGGGAGTGGGCGATTGGACCGGAACCCAGCGGGTCCCTACAGCAAGCGGCGGGGAGGGCGCCGCCATTTCCCTGCTCTGACCCCACCTCCATATACAGCATTACAACCCAGCGACCTGGGAGTCCAAGGTGCCGCTTCTCACACTTAAAGGGAGCGAACAGACCAAAAATGGCTCAAGAAAATCTCAAAGCCCCAGAGCCTATAAATCTAAGCGATGAAGAAATAGCAAAACTCTCAGACGCACAGTTTAAAACACTGGTCATCAGGATCCTCACAGAACTGGTTGATTATAGCCACAAATTAGACAAATATATGAAGGCGAAACTAATTGAAATGAATGGAAGTGCACAGGACACCAATAGCGATGAAAAGGAAACTGGGACTCAAATCAATGGAGTGGACCAGAAGAAAGCAAATAATGGCCAAACAGAAAAGAGTCAAGAAGCAAGAATTCAAAGAAATGAGGAGAGTCTTAGGAACCTCCAGGACATCTTTAAACGCTCCAACATCCGAATTATAGGAGTACCAGAAGGGGGAAAGGCATAGCCACCAGTGGAAAACTTATTTGAACAAATAATAAAGGAGAATTTCCCCAATCTGGCAAAGGAAATAGACTTCCAGGAAATCCAGGAAGCTCAGAGAGTCCCAAAGAACTTGGACCCAAGAAGGAACACACCAAGGCACATCATCATTACATTACCCAAGATTAAAATGAAGGAGAGAATCCTAGAAGCAGCAAGAGCTAAGGGGACAGTCACCTACAAAGGAGTTCCCATCAGACTGTCAGCGGATTTCTCAAAAGAGACCTTACAGGCAAAAAGGGGCTGGAAAGAGGTATTCCAAATCATGAAATTCCAGACCTACATCCAAGATTGCTCTATCCAGCAAAACTTTCATTTAGAATGGAAGGACAGATAAAGTACTTCTCAGATAAGATCCAATTCAAGGAGTTCATCATCACCAAGCCCTTATTCTATGAAATGTTAAAGGGACTTATCTAAGAAAAAGAAGTTAAAGAAACATGAACAGTGAAAGGACAACAAACTCACAGTTATTAACAACCACACCTAAAACGAAAGCAAACTAAAAGGACAGCTAGATCAGGAGTGGAAACATAGAAATGAAGATCTCAAGGAGGTTTAGCAACAGGGGAGTGGGAAGAGGAGAAGAGGGGAGAAGGTACAGAAAATAAGTAGCATAGACAGTAGATAGAAAATAGATGGGGGGACAAGAATAGTATGGGAAATATAGAATCTAAAGGACTTGAGACACATGGTCATAAACTAAAGGGGGGGTAATGGTGGGGATGGGGGGGTAGGGTGGAGGGGAATGAAGGGGGGAATAGAACAACTGTAACAGCATAATCAATAAAAAATTAGAAAGAAAGGAAGAAAGAAAAACACAAACTAATGGACGCATATACCGTGTTAATGGATTGGAAGAATTAACATCATCAAAATGTCCATACTACCCAAAGCAATTTATATATTCAACACAATCCCTATTAAAATACCAATGACATATTTCACAGATACAGAATACTTCAGAAATTTAAAAAATATATACTTTATTAATTATGCCATTACAGTTGTGCTATTTCCCCCCTTCATTTCCTCTACCCTGCACACCTCCTCCCCCACCATCCCCCCTTTAGTTTATGTCCACGTGTCTCAAGTTCTTTTGATTCTATATTTCCCATACTATTCTTGCCCTCCCCCTATCTATTTTCTACCTACTGTCTATGCTACTTATTTTCTGTACCTTCTCCCCCCCTTCTCCTCCTCCCACACCCCTGTTGCTAACCCTCCATGTGATCTTCATTTCTATGGTTCTGCTCCTGATCTAGCTGTCCTCTTAGTTTGCTTTTGTTTTAGGTGTGGTTCTTAATAACTGTGAGTTTGCTGTCCTTTCACTGTTCATCTTTATTATCTTCTTTTTCTTAGGTAAGTCCCTTTAACATTTCATAGAATAAGGGCTTGGTGATGATGAACTCCTTGAATTTGATCTTATCTGAGAAGCACTTTATCTGTCCTTCCATTCTAAATGAAAGCTTTGCTGGATAGAGCAATCTTGGATGTAGGTCTTTGGATTTCATGACTTGGAATATTTCTTTCCAGCCCCTTCTTGCCTGTAAGGTCTCTTTTGAGAAATCTGCTGACAGTCTGATGGGAACTCCTTTGTAGGTGACTGTCCCTTTATCTCTTGCTGCTTCTAGGATTCTCTCCTTCATTTTAATCTTGGCTAATGTAATTATGATATGCCCTGGTGTGTTCCTTCTTGGGTCCAACTTCTTTGGGATGCTCTGAGCTTCCTGGATTTCCTGGAAGTCTATTTCCTTTGCCAGATTGGGGAAATTCTCTTTTATTATTTGTTCAAATAAGTGTTCCACTCGTGGCTGTTCCTCTTCCCCTTCTGGTAGCCCTATAATGCAGATGTTGGAGTGTTTAAAGATGTCCTGGACGTTCCTTAGCCTCTCTTCATTTTTTCTGAATTCTTGTTTCTTCATATTTTTCTGTTTGGTCATTTTTTTTCTTCCATCTGGTCCACTCTTTTGATTTGAGTCTGAGTTTCCTTTCCATCACTATTGTTTTCCTGTGCATTTCCATTCATTTCAATTAGTTTAGCCTTCATATGTTCCTCTAATTTGTGGCTAAAATCAACCAGTTCTGTGTGCATCCTGATCACCAGTGTTTTGAACTGTGCATCTGAAAGTTTGGCTATTTCTTCATCGCTTAGAGTTATGGGCTCTGGAGCTCTGAGTTGTTCTTGAGCCATGTTTTGATCTGTTTGTGCCTGTTACATATGAGGAGCGGAGCCTTAGTTATTTACCAGGGTGGGGCCACCCAGGTTACTGGTTTGTGATGCTGTATGTGGGGGCGGGGTCAGAGAGGGACAATGGCAGTTCCCTCTGCCACTTCCTGCCACTGGGGCCTGCTCGGTCCGTCTCACTGCTAGCTCCTTCACTAGTTTATCTGAGCGTGAATGTGTAACCACGATCAGCCCTCAGTGGGTCCACTGCCTTGCACCCTCAATGGGTCCGCCCTTCTCCACACCTGGGATCCGCCCACGGCTGCTGGCTCACCTGGGTTGCGCGCCCGGGCTGGTCCGGTGGATCTTTCCTGCCTGATCCCGCTCTGGTGCTGGCTCTGCCCCTCTTACTGGTTTGGCTGAAGGGTTCGTTGTTGTCGGACTTCCATGTAGTTCAATTTTTCTGTGGTTTGGCTGCGTTTTTGTTGCTAAAACTTTGTTGAATTTAAACTTAGTTGTGGGATAAGGCGCAGTGCTTCCACCTACGCCTCCATCTTGGCGGACGTCCCAGAAATTTATATGGAACCATAAATGACCCTGAATAGTGGCTGCAATTTTGAGAAAGAAGAGCAAAGTAGGAGGGATCACAATACCTGATATCAAACAGTATTACCAGACCACTGTAATCAAAACAGCCTGGTACTGGCATTAAGAACAGACATATAAACAAATGAAACAGAACAGAGGGCTCAGAAATAAACCCAAGTCTTTACGGTTAATTAATATTCGACAAAGAGGTCAGCAGCACAAAATGGAGTAAAAATAGCCTCTTCAATAAATGATATTGGGAGAGCTAGACAGCTACATGCAAAAAATTGAAACTCAAGCACGAACTTATACCATACACAAAAATAAACTCAAGGTGGATAAAAGACTTAAATATAAGCCATGACACCATAAAAGTCCCAGAGGAAAACATAGGTAGGAAAATCTCAGACATTCTATGCAGCAATATTTTCACCAATATGTCCCCTAGAGCAAGGGACATAAAGAAAAGAATAAACAAATGGGATCTCATCAAAATAAAAGGCCTCTGCACGGCTAAAGAAAACAGTATTAAAATAAAAAGAGAACTAACTGTATGGAAAAAATATTTGCCAATGATACCTCAGACAAGGGTTTGGTCTCCAAAATACATAAAGAACTTACATGACTCCACTCTAAGAAGACAAGTAACCCAATTAAAAAGTGGGCAAAGGACTTGAACAGTCTCTTCTCCAAAGAGGACATACAGAGGGTCCAAAGATGTAAGAAAAGATTCTCAGTATTGCTAGCTATCAGCAAGATGAAAATTAAAACTACACTGAGACACCACTTCACACCATAGAAAATGGCCATCATAAACAAAGCAACAAACGACAAATGTTGGAGAGGTTGTGAAGAAAAGGGAATCCTAGTGTACTGTTGGTGGGACTGCAGACTGGTGTAACCACTATGGAAAACAGTATGGAATTTCCTCAGAAAACTAAACTAAAAACAGAACTGCCTTTTGACCCAGCAATTCCACTGCTAGGATTATATCCTAAAAACCTGAAACACCAATTCAAAAACACCTATGCACCCCAATGTTCATAGAAGCACAATTTACAACAGCCAAGTGCTGGAAGCAACCTAAGTGCCCATCTGTAAATGAATGGAGCAAAAAACTATGGTATATTTACACAATGGAATTCTATGCAGCAGAAAGAAAAAAGTGGCTCCTACCCTTTGCAACAGCATGGATGGAACTGGAAAGCATTATGCTGAATGAAATAAGCCAGGTGGTGAAAGACAAAGACGATATGATCTCACCTTTAACAGGAACCTAATCAACAAAATGAACAAGCAAGCAAAATATAACCAAAGACACTAAAATTGAGAATAGGCTGACAGTGCCCAGAGGGGAGGGGATTACAGGGGAAAAGGGTGAAGAATTTGCAGGAACTATTATAAAGGAGACATAAACAACAAGAGGGGGTGAAAACGGGAAGAAGGTGGGGAGGACTGGGGTGGTAGGAAGGGGTAGTGGGAAAAGGCAGAAAACTGTACTTGAACAACAATGAAAAATGTTTAAAAAAAAAGAATTGAAAAGAATGAAGAGAGGTTTAGGAACATCTGGGACAACTTTAAACATTCCAACATCCAAATCATAGGGGTTCCAGTGCTCGCTTCAGCAGCACATATACTAAAATTGGAACGATACAGAGAAGATTAGCATAGCCCCTTTGCAAGGATGACAAATCATAGGGGTTTCAGAAGGAGAATAGGAAGAGGAAGAAAGTTAAAACTTATTTGAAAAGATAATGAAGGAGAACTTTTCCAATCTGGCAGAGAAAATAGACTTCCAAGAAATCTAGGAAGCCCAGAGAGTTCCAAAGAAGCTGGACCCAAGGAAGCACACACCAAGGCACATTATAAGTACATTACCCAAGATTAAAGATAAGGAGAGAATCCTAAAAGCAGCAAGAGAAAAGGAGACAGGCACCTACAAAGGAGTTCCCATAAGACTGTCAGCTGATTTCTTAAAAGATATCTTACAGGCAAGAAGGGGCTGGAAAGAAGTATTCAAAATCATGTAAGGGAGGGACCTTCATCCAAGATCACTCCATCCAGCAAAGCCATCATTTAGGATGGAAGGGCAGATAAAGTGCTTCCCAGATAAGGTCAAGTTAAGAGTTCATTATCACCAAGCCCTTATTACATAAAATATTAAAAGGACTTATCTAAGAAAAAGAAGATAAAAAAGTATGAACAGTAAAATGACAACAAACTCACAACTATGAACAACTGAACCTAAAACAAAAACAAAAACTAAGCCAACAAGTAGAATGGGAACAGAATCACAGAAATGGAGATCGCATGGAAGGTTATCAGTGGGTAGAGGGAGGGGAATAATGGGGGAAAAATACAGGGAATAAGAGTCATAAACGATAGGTACAAAATGGTAGACAAAGGGAGGTTAAGAGTAGTAAGGGAAATGTAGAAGCTAAAGTACTTATATGTATGACCCACGGACATGAACTAAGGTGGGGAGGTGGGGGGAGAATGCTGGTGGGATGTGTGATACAGCCTAGAGGGGAATAAAAAGGAGAAAAAAATGGGACAACTGTAATAGCAAAAATCAATAAAATATACTTTAAAAGAAAAAAGAAAAGATCTCCAAGACTGAGTAGATTTATTTGAAGTGTGACATAGCTTTTATAGAAGCAAAATGTAAGATTTCCTAAAAACTGGATTAAATTTTCTTTCACAAATACCTTAGTCAACAAACACAAACAATCAATAAGCATCTTAATCCCAAACTAGTCTACACCTAATAGAATATGATAAAGGCATTTCCTTAACCTTTTCCCAAAGAAGGTCTACTATTTATCTGAAGTAGATTTGCTCAATAAAATATTTAGAAATTTCATAGAAAAGAGATATTTTTGATACTTGTTTTTTTACAACAGAAAACACAAAACTCTTTTAAAAAAAAAGTCTCCTATGCAGTGGTAAAACAAGTTGGCTGGATTTATCTACCATTTATTTTATGCAGCCTATATCAAATCTTATTTGCCTGGAAGCTAAAAGGGTTGATTCCCACCCTACCCTCAACTACTTCTTTTGAAATTATGTTTTGTCTAACACTATTCTGGTATTAAGAACAGTATGCTGCTTGAAATATTTAAAAAAATACTCAAGAAACTTAAGTGCTGTTTCTTCTAGGGAGTAGCAGAATTGAGTGGCACTGTTTTCAGTGTTTAGATTTTCAACAGTGATTAGTACTGCTTTTACATTAAGAAAAACAACAGCAACAAAAACGCAACCCAGCACTAAGCTATACTTAAGAAAAATTATCCATAATTGCCAGCTTCTAGAAAAATCCTTCGAAATTAGTATTTTCCATTTTTTATAGCTTTCAATAGGTGACAAAATAAAAGTCAAAGATCATTAGCACCACAGGTAAGGTCTTTTATGACCTGAGCCCTACATAATTCTCCAACTTTACCCATGACCACCCAACCACTCCAGCTATACTCTAACCACTTGGACTCTTGTACACTGACCACTTTATTGTTCTATTGTGTCCACTGACCCATATTTTATGACTCAGTTTAGATGACATCTCCCAAAAGCCTTTTCTAAGTCCTCTCTCTTGCCAGAGAATTAGATCCTTTCTCCCCCATATGCTTATTCAAGCTCTGTCCCTGAGCTTCCCAGCTATGTCATTTACCACACACTTGAGATTACTTACTTACTGATATTCCTCACTAAGCAACTTGAGGACAAGACTCTTGTTTTGTATGTCATTTTCAACAGCTAGTATTCTGCCTGGTCCAAAGTAATTACTCAAATATTTATAGAATACAAATGAACTATCTCTCATACCTCAAGGTCCAATTCTACCAAACTATCTCTAACTATCCCAAGTAGTCAAATGCTTCTCCCTCTATGTTCCTGTAGTACTTGATTATCAACTCAACTTAGACCTATCTCTCTTTATAGATGCTGAGCTTCTGGACAAGATCTGCCTTCATATTCCTAGCTACAAGCACTGTCCCAGGTATCTAGCAGAAATTAAATATTTGTTGAGTAAATGATGTGAATATTCCTTAAAAAGTACAAGTGGAATAAAAATCAAGCATAGGATACACTGCTCCTTTATTTCTATATCTTTATTAATACTAAGATCATAAGCTCTAAAAACATTTTGTGGTTCTTTTATGATTAGGGACAGGGAGCCTTTAAAAGACTAAACTTTTCCTCAGGCAGCTCCTTAACCCCTGACTTCCTGAAACTGCTCTTTTTCATCCAAACTCTATTCTCACTTCAAACAATAACTCCCTTTACCCCACAAAACTACAGCCCTACCAGTAGATTAGAAGCAGGAAGTCTCACTTTAATGGTGGTAATGGTAAATTAAGGAGAGAAACATTTACTCCATGACAAGAGGAGATGAAATGTTTCTGATACCCCAAAATGAAAAACTGCATACATTTTCCTCTAGAAATAGTGTTACTCAATGTTATACATGATAGTTATGTGAGTAAGTACTGTATATGGATTAAACAGTCTGTGGGCAAGGCTGGGGACATAATCATTATAGTCAATACTATTCCTAAGGGACAATACAAGACGTTTGGATTTTTGAACTACTTATACTCCTACTTTTCATATTTCCCCCTGCCACAAAAGAAATTCTGAATTTCACAAGTTTTACAGGGTTTAACATATTACTATAAGACAAAAATTTATGTAACTCACATAATGAAACAGTATACTTTAATACTTACTATATTAAAATACAAAAGACCGGTGTACCAATAAATCAATCAGCTAACACCCTTATAACTTCAAGCTCTTCAATGAATATCCTCTTCACCTTTTTATCTTAGTTAAAATCTCATGACACCACTTTTTTGCACTTTCCTCAATGGAAGACTTTCCCCCTCAACCCCTGCACTTTAGGCCAGATAGAAATGGAGAGATGTTGAAGGGGTCCAATGGACACATCCAAACTATTTTCATACTTCTTCAAATACCCAAGCTCTTTGACACACCACTGCATTCAGCTGTGCAATGACAACTGTCCCCAGCACTCTTTCCCATTGCTACCCCAGTCTTCCCTCTCAGACTTCAAAGTCTGTGGGTTACTTATGTAATACCCTGACCTCTTTGTTTCTTGACTTCGTTACCCTCCAATACCCACTCCCACGGTCACACTCAGAACCTGGCCATCATCAGTAACTGTAGCTACTCCGAATCTTAATAAAAAGTATCAATGACCAAAGTTCCAGTCTCTGAAGCATGCCTTCTGTCCCTCTAGTTCACTTTACTACCTCCGAATGCAATATTCCTTTACCTCACTGGGTTCTTCGATCTGTTGTTTTCACCGTTTTTCACTATCATCTTTGTTTTCCTCAGGCCCAATGTTAACCACTCCTGTTCAGTAACTCCAACCCTTCATTCCTCTTTCCCTCTATTGCACATTTAGCTGGCAAAACCCCAACTTTGGCTGAACTGAACTATTATTCCCTGTTTGCATGCCTGCATCAGAGCAGCTTATTATTCAGGAACAGAAGATAGGGAAATGAGAGAATAGGACTGGCTAGTTCCACTTTAAATTCACAACTATAAACATGAGAGGATACTTAACACTGCCTGAAGACACTTCTGTCCTTAAAAAGTCTGCTTTCCCAGTCTCCAAGTTAACTTTTCATACCACTTTTTTCTCTTCAAACCTGTAACAGGCCTATTTTCTTACCCATGGCACTCTCAGTTGAAGACCTGCTGCATTCCATCAGAGAGAAATTCCCTCATATTTCCCTACCAAGTCTGTACAGTTTTCCTCCTATTGATAGAACTGGAAAAGGTGCCTGCTCCTGACTTGGGCAATAAATTCCAACTACTCTTGTCTTTTCGAGAAGTCACCTTTGAGAGGAAAAAAAAAAAAAGAAGTCATCTTTGATTAGCTCTTCTGTCCCCTGAAAAATCAATTTCTCCTTTTCTACTATATCATTTTCATGAACACACATACTCTAGTATCACTCACCTTTACAAACCCCTCCCACACACAAATACATACTACATATGACCTCATTTCTCTGTTCTATTAAAGGCAAAATTTCTTGATCCAGTAGCTTCTTTTCCTGTCTCTATTTTTCTCACCTCTAATGCACTTTTTAACCCACCCTAATCCTTAACAATTTCCTTAAGTTCAATTGTCCAGGTCACTAATGACCATCGGTGTGGCCGAACATTATTGTTAGTATAGTATCTCAGTATAATGACCTCTTATGTACTATTAGAAACAGCCGGTCACTCTCTTCGACCTGAAAGGGGCATCTTCTTTAGGCCTCCATGACACAACCTCATGGTCTTCTTCCATCCTCTACTTTCTTTTAGTGGTCTGCCTCTTCACTTGTATTCTAAAAAATGGAGTGCCTCAGGGTTTGTTCTAGGACTGGTTTTTCTTTTCATTGTTTTCTCACCTAGTCCTAAATCTTTAAATATCGTATATATGATGCTAAATCTCAAATTTATATCTCTATCCTGACCCACTCCTCTAAGTCTAGCTGATATTTCACTGGGATGTGACACATTTAAAACTAAACAGACATCTGATCCATAAATCTCCCTGCCCCCTCCAAACCAGACTTCAATTGTTCAAATTGTTACTCCTCTAAAGATCATCTTCAAACATAACACAGAAGCAATTTTTTCTCAGTTTCATCATATAGTGGCAGCCTTATGCTTCCATACTATTCCAGCGGCATAAACATGTCAGCACCTTAAATTTCTGATCATAGTCAGAATTCATTATTTTGTATAAAGATACCCACATCCACTCAGATTTCTGAATGACACCTGGACCCAATAGTGAGGGTAAAGTTTAAGTAAGATCTATAAATGAGGTAGACAAGATTTCACAACATCACAGCTAGAGAATATATCCTACAATTTCTAAGAGGAAGCTAGCTTTAGTATCTTTATACATTCCCAATTTATGTAAGTTTTCTTCTCATTACACAAACATAATAAAAAACAAATCACTGCAGAACACTTGACAATCAAACAAGCACTTTCCTGAGCAGTACATAAATAATAGCACTCTGGAAGCCTAAGGCTTCTTTTGCATGAATTCACCTTGAAATCACCACAAACACCAACTCTAAGAATGTAAGAATGCTGATTCAATTCTTATTTAAACTGGGGGGAAAGGGAGAATATGGTTGGGAGGTATCACAACCACCTTCTAAGAAAATTCCCAATGATCTTTAAATCTGTTAGACTTATTCCAGCCTTTCTATAATGCTCTCCTGTGCTGATTAGAGCTGACCTGTGTGACCACTAAGACATTGCAGAAGTGTGTTGACTTCTGAAACTAAGTCAAACAGATAGTCTAGCTTCCACCTTAGTCTCCTGGATTGCTGACTCTGGAACCAGCCAGCATGTTGTAAGGATACTCAAGTAACTCTATGGAAAGGCCAATATGAGATCCAGACTAGTACCAACTTGCAGCCAAATGAGTGAATGACTGCCTTGGAAGCAGAGCCTCCAACCCCAGTTAAGTCAACAAATCTTGCTCATGTAGACAAAGAATAAGCAAAATATACAGATTCTCTCACCCCACTGTAATCCACGACAAAATTCCTCACATCCACCTTCCTGTGTGGCCAGTAAATAAGCTACCCTAGGCTGATTTTTTCAAACTACCTTTAATTATGGGACCACTTTTGGAAAACTACAAACCAGTAGGATTTCCACACTGAAGTATCAGATAATGAAGTATCAGAAGACTGTTTATCCTCTTTCAGTACCCAATCTGTAATTTTTAAAGTAAGAAACTTCTGAGCTTAAAAAAGATCATTATAACTTTAAATTCTTAAGTATGTCATATTCCAGAATGCTAATTTTTTATGAAAACACAAACTAGACACTACCATAGTAGTATGCCCTCATGAAGAACACATGTTTCTCAAACACAGCTATGTTTGCGAAATTTTGAGTTTTCTGTGGACTATAGTTTGAAAGAGTAAACAAGAAACAGTGGTTGCCTCTGTGCAAGAAATGTGGGTGACTGAGGGACAGGAGTAGGATATTTTCCTTTTAAACATACTTTCTTGTACCTTTTGTTTTTTTTTTTTAATTCTCACCCAAGGATATGTTTATTGATTTGAGAGAGAGGAAGAGAGAAAGAAAGAGACACACACATCGATGTGAGAGAGAAGCATTGCTGGATGCCTCCCATATGTGCCCCAACCAGGGATCAAACCCGCAACCTAGGTATGTGCCCAGATCAGGAATCAAACCACGACCTTTTAGTGTAAGGATGATGCTCCAACCAACTGAGCCACCTGGCTGGGGCTCTCTTGTACTTTTTGAAAGATGTCTGCTCAAAGATATAATATTTTTTAAAGATATAATATTCTGAGGCTCTTTTTGTGACAAAGCTGCATTTTTATGTTTAAAATGAGAGATCTAAAACAACTTTTGTACTTATTCAAAACCAAGATTAAAGAAAAACCTCAACTAAAATGAAATCAAGAGGCCAGAAGGGGGAGCTCTGACACTGTACCACTTAACGCCAATTACAGGACGCATGGTCAATTACAATGCTCCAAAAGAAGAATTAACAAGAATCATCAATTACAGTCCCCAACAGGAAATGATGAACACTGAATCCATTACAACAAATAAATACCGCAGCAACCTGGACAATGAGAAATCTTCATTTTCCTGAACTCTCGTTTTTTCCAATGAACTTCCATTCAAAACAATCAAGTTCAAAACAACCCCCTCCAACTTCCTCTTTTTTCTCCATAAAATAGCATTCCTTTCTCTCTCTCTCTTTCTCTTTTTTGTTCACTTGCCTATGGCTTTTACCATAGCTTGTTTGTCCCAAATTGCAATTCTTTGCTGTTTTGGAATAAACCTATTTTTGCTGGTAAAATAACTGACTTTTATTTTTAAGGCCAACAAAACCATGCTCATTACTTTTTTGCGGGGCCTACCAAGTAAGACATCATCTCAGTATCTTATTAGTGCCTACTTTTAAGTTTGAGGCCAAGAAGCAAGTTATGTGTCACAATCCTGGAAACAACCAAGAAGACAAAAAACTATCTGGGTTTAATAACATAAAAGTGGAATATGATTTTAAAATTTTGTATGTACATCAGCTTTTAAAAAGTTATCTGATAAAAGCCATATACGAAAACCAGAGAACATCATACTCATTGGATAAAAACTATAAAAGCATTTCCCTTAAGATCAGGAACAAGGCAAGGGTGTCTGCTTTCACCACTCTTATTAAACATAGTACTGGGAGTTCTAGCCACAGTGATCAGACAAGAAATAAAAATAAAAGTCATCCAAATTAAAAAGGAGGAAGTAAAACTGTCATTATTTGCAGACAACATAATAGTGTGTGTACAAAGAGAACCCTATAGACTCAAAGTGAATTCGGCAAAGTAGCAGATAACAAGTCAATGTTCGGAAATCGATGACATTTTTGTACACCAACAACGAACTATCAGAAAGAGAAACCTTAAAAAATCCCATTTACTACTGCAACAAAAAATAAACAAACAAATAATGTACTTAGGAATAAATTTAACCTAAGAGGCAACAGACCTGTACTCAAAACTATAGAATACTGAAGAAAGAAATTGAGGAAGATACAAATAAATGGATGCATATACCACATTCATGAACTGGAAGAATTAACATCATTAAAATGTCCACATTACCCAAGACAATCTATAGATTTAATGCAATTTGTATTAAAATACCAATGGCATATTTCACAGATTTAGGACAAATACTCCAAAAATTTATATGGAACCAAAATAGACCACGAATAGCCTCAGCAATCTTGAGAAAGAAGAACAAAGCAGGAGAGATCACAATACCTAATATCAAACTGTATTACAAGGCCACTGTAATCAAAACAGCCTGGTACTGGCATAAGAACAGACACATAGATCAATGAAGCAGAACAGAGAGCCCAGAAATTAAACCCATGTCTTATGGTTAATTAATATTTGACAAAGGGGGCACAAGCATAGAATGGAGTAGAGATAGTATCTTCAAAAAATGGTGTTGGATGAACTGGACTATACACGCAAAAAAATGAAACTAGACCACCAACTTATACTATGTAGCAGAATAAACATAAAATGGGTAAAAGACATATATAAGTCATGGTACCATAAAAATCCTAGTAGAAAACATCAATGGTAAAATTTTAGATATCTCATATAGCAATATTTTTGCTGATACATTTCTCAGGGCAAGGTAAATAAAGGAAAAATAAACAAATGGGACTATATCCAATTAAAAAGCTCCTGTACGACAAAAGAAACCACCACCACCATACTGACAGTATGGGAGAACATATTTGCCAATGATACATTGGACAAGGGTTTAATCTCCAAAATATATGAAGAACTCATACAACTCAACACCAGAAAGAAAAACAATCCAATTAAAATATGGGCAAAGGACCTGAACTCACACTTCTCCAAAGAGGACATATAGATGGTCCACAGACATATGAAAAACCCCTCAACATCACTAGCCATTAGAGAGATGCAAATTAGAACCACAATGAGATACACTTCACACCTGCCAAAATGGCCATCACTAATAAATCAACAAATAACAAGTGCTTTTGAGGATGTGGAGAAAAGGGAAACTTAGTGAGCTGTTGGTGGGAATGCAGACGGGTGCAGCCACTATGGAAAATAGTATGGGATTTCCTCAAAAAATTAAAAATGGAATTGCCTTTTGACCTAGCAATTCCACAGCTGGGAATATGCCCTAAGAATCCCAAGACACCAATTCAAAAGAACTTATGCTCGTCTATGTTCATAGCAGCACAATTTACAATAGCCAAGAGGCTATTGTAAAGAGGCCGTTTCCAACAGCCTAAGAAGAGTGGATTAAAAAACTGTGGTATATTTATACAATGGAATGCTACACAGCAGAAAAAAAAGAAGAAATTCCTACCTTTTGTGACAACATGGATGGAACTGGAGACTATTATGCTAAGTGAAATAAGCCAGGCAATGAAAGACAGATACTATCTGATTCCACTTATTAAACTAATGAGCAAAACAGAATCATGGAACAGATTGACAGTGGTAAGAGGAGAGGAGGGAGGTTGGGACTGTTTGAAAGAAGGTGAAGGGATTAGTCAAAGAACACAACATGAAGGACCCATGGATATGGGCAACAGTGTGGAGATGACTGTGGAAGGTGGGGTGGGCTGGGTGGAGCAGGGCAAAGGGGGAAAAAGTGGGACAATTGTAACAGCATAAACAATAGTAAAAAAGTTATCTGAGGTAGTTGTTCCCTATAATATTTCAGAAGAATATCTGGGAAAGGCATAGTTAAAACATAGTGTGTCCTTGTTTTGTAAATGTAAAAACTAAATCAACAAGAAGGTTTTAAGTGATCTGTCCTGATCTAGTTAAGGCAGAACCAAAGACTTGAATCCAGGTTTCATGTCCTACTGAACCACAAGTCAACTATATCTAATTTAGAAATCTAAATATATTTATCTTCAATAGAGAGGGATCTTCCTATACTAGTGGTTGGTCCTTAAATTTTACTAAAAACTGGATTAATATAATGAGGATATGTGTGCCATGTATGAGAAACATTTGTGTGAAATACCCTAATTAAATTAAATGTTGAGTATCAGTAATGTAAGTAATAAAACCAGAAGCCTCCACTACTAGGTTTACAGAAGGCCTTCAGGAACTTTATTAAGAAAAAATTAAAAGACAAATAAATGATTTTAATTTGTAACTGAGTAACACTGAGGTAGATTAGAAGTAAAATTTAAAAAATCACATATGATAGTCTCTTTTTTCAGGCACACAAGCAGTATTCCAAATATTTCATTAGCTAGCTGTTATTCTGTATTGTGATGCAAACCTTTTGTCAAAGACCTAATTGTACACTAAATCAACTCTCAATATAAACTAATAAATCATAGCACGTGGCAACTCATCATAAAATATCATTCAATTGTGGGGAAAAAATCCTACCAGTATGTACTTCCAAAACATAGCATATAAATTCTTCCACGAAGTGAAGCAATAACTGGATTTTAATAGCACAATATATTGGTATGACAGAACTGACTTTTCTTTCATATGACTTAGTTTTTAAGTAAGCCTTAAATTCCTGGGAAAATCAGCAACTTACTTCAACTGAAACCCAACTCAATACTTCATTAGAATATATATGACGCGGGTGACTGTTAAACCAAATGAGCACAATAATTAAAATACATTGGTAGGTTTTGTCCAGTGACAATTTCTCCAACCTATAAGTTTATTTGCCCAACTGATGGCTCATATTATCTTTCAGTGAAACTAATATGTAAACTAATATTTGTTAGAGGAGGCAGAGGAAAAAACTCTGTGTTCGTACTAAGAAACCATAGGAGAAAAGTTTTTAAAATATTAGAAAAAATATCAGTCTCTGAAATGAAACTATGACAAAGACAAAGAAACAGAAGAAATGAAAATGAAGGAAAGACTAGAATGAGAAGCTCAGGATGCCAAAGGCCTAACGAAACAGAGGTGCTAAAATCAAGCTCTAATAAACTTAGAAGAATATAATTGGGAAAATGTGTGTTACGGCACTGCAAGATTTTGGAAATAAGAGTTAATAAGTACATGAATAAATATGCTAAATGTTAGGAGTAGAACAGTATCATTCAACCACTGTCTGAAGAAGTACTTGGTGTAACCTAAGAGCTACTTTATGGGGGATATTATTGAAGTAAAAATCTTCAGAAAACAAACATGAGTGCGCAACTTAGGAACAGATGCTGAAACTGAACTCCGAGACAGACTGACATCTAAATTTAGTCATAGACAGCAAACCTTAAGAAGTGAAACACTAAACTTACAAAATGAATTTGGGAAGTTAAAATTAATTGCATTGGTAATGACTATCGGGATAATCAAGACACATTAACATTTATCAGACATTAATAGTTACTGATATATCATCATGTTAGCTTTGCCCTGGTATGGCTAATGGTATATGGCTGAAACGAACTTTAAGAAACTATGAAGAGGGAGAGAGCTGGATTTTAATTCAGCTTAGTTGTAGGCTAGCTGAGTTGCTCATCTTCCTTGGGCCTCTGTTTTCACATGTTTAAAATGGGAGATGGGTAGGAATGGAGAGCACACGAGAGACCTAGTGATATGTGGAGTCTCTTCCAGTTCTAAATTTCTCTGTCAACTCATTTCATCTTTCAGTTTTCTAAAGGGAAGTCAGCAAACCTAAATTAAGAGCTGTTCAACTCTAACATAGCAGGAAAGTAAAAGAACTATAATTAACAAAAATCTTCAACTTAGAATTTTCTTTTAGTTGAGAGAAGAAAGAACCAAATAAACGAATATAAGAATTCTATGTTTCCCTAAGAGAAAACTGCTTTTGCGTTTCGTCTGATGCATCGATGCAGTCACAAGTGATGGGTGGTATTTCATGCTAACAGCTGTGATGAACTCAAGTCAAATGCCTTTAAAACAAAAATGTAATGGTATGTTATGCTAAATTTTCAACATCCCCTAACCACAAAAGAATGTCAATTTATCTAAAGATTGCTACAGTTTAGTTTGCCAGACGGATTTCTAACCTGTGTCTTTATCCTCCTATTTAATAGATTTAATCTCAGAATCAAATGCAAATTATACGTGTATTATTTTATACAGATGTGGGTAAAACATGAAAAAATCATATTCTGTCCCTGAGATACGCCAAATAACATTAAAAATAAAATATATTTAAAAACACAACATCCACATGGCATCTAGAGAGCTGTCACATTAATTATTAGAAATGCACCCACTTCCGCTCAAAAATACTAAAGAACAAATTGTTAGCAGCTCTTCCTCAGCTCAGTGCATTTTCCCTCACTCTTCACACATCTCCACTTCAAAAATGTTCACGTTATATTCTCTTTGTTCACTTAAAGAATAATTTCCACCCCCATGTGGAAAAGCACTACCTGCATACTACATGTATTTCTGACTACTCGAGTCAAATATAACATCTTCTGCCCCTCTCCCTTGGGACTCTGCAAAGTATAGGAACTTATGTGATAACACATGCTGAAGTATTAAAAGGGAACAGAGCTTAATGTTTACATTTACCAAGAATCTCCTTTTACTATAAAAGAGGCCTTAATACAAAGGAATGACTAATGTAGAAATGTTAAAGTCCTCCCTGAACAAGCTAGTCAAAGAAATATTTGGACTGTTGCTTATTGAAATAGCAGACTAGGCAATCCGTACCAAACATTGTTCTGAAGACAATTTTAAAAGCTGGATGAAATATTAAAATAATCTTCTTAAAACATCAAATAACTACCAACATAGTAAGAAATAAATTAGCAGCTCAAATCCACCAAAAGTAAAAACCTAGAAAGGTGACTTCAGCTTTTGCCTTTTGTGGGTTTTGCCAACAAAGAAGTAATATTTAAGAATCTGACCTTTTTGATTTGTTGCCCACCTTACAGGACTGGGAGACAAAAGATGGAGTTTGAGACCTTTCAAGGGTAAGGACTATAGTAAAAACCCGCTTGGCTTTGGGCTGGGACTCCAAAGTGAGGCACCCTAAGAAGAGTAGAAAGGAATCAGACAGAGCCCAGAAAAGTACAACTTGAAATTGGATTAAGATGGTCTTATACTCCCAGGCAATAGGAAATGAAAATCTTCTCTAGAGAAAGAATACTTCATCTTATATATAAAATTATTCCTACAACAAAATACAGAATTAGACTAAAAGAAACTAGACAAAATTGAAATAATTGAACACAGGCTTAAAAGTAACTATGCTTACTACACTCAAAGGGATAAAACACAGCATAACTATTTTTGCTTGGAACTAAAAACTATAAAAAGTGACATGGTAGATATGAAAAAGTACCAAATAAAAATCTAGTACTGAAAGATAAGCCCTGGCTGGTGTAGCTCAGTGGATTGAGCACGGGCTGCGAACCAGAGGGTCGCTGGTTCGATTCCCAGCCAGGGCACATGCCTAGGTTGCAGGCCAGGTCCCCAGTGGAGGCCACATGAGAGGCAAACCACACACTGATGCTTCTCTAACTCTTTCTCCTTCCCTTCCCCTCTTTCTAAAAATAAATAAATAAAATCTTTAAAAAGAAAGAAAGATAAAATAACCTAACCTAAGAATTTACTGAATGAGTTAACAATGGATTAGACCTAGGTGAAAAAACTCTCAACTCTAAAGACTGGTCAGACCAAACTATCCAGACTGAAAACTAGAGGGGTAAAAAGGAAAAAAACAGAAAAGAGAGTAAAAAACAAAATACAATGGACTAACTTACAAAAGTGGTGACCCCAAAGAACAGAAGGAACATGAAGTAAAAGAAATATTTGAAAAAATAATGACTAAGAAATTTCCAGGACTTACAAAAGACACCAATCTATACATTCATGAAGCCAAAAGAGTCCAATGCCTAACCACAGCATAGTAAAACAACAGAAAATCAGAAAATGATAAAAATCTTAATAGCAGCCAAAGGAAAATGACAGATAATTTTAAAAGGAAAAAGAGGCACAAAGATCTGATGTCTCAATAGCAATGCAATGTGCTGAATTAAACACCAACGCAGAATGTGCTGAATGAAGTAACTGCTAGCCTAGAATTCTTTATTGTTTTCAGATCATCTCATGATTTTTAAAAATTTTTTACCATATTTTTTCATTACCATTTAGTCCCCTTATACCCTCGCTCCCTGAAATCAGCACATCATCCCGTATCCATGAGTCCTTTTTTCTTTTTGCTCAGTCCCTCCACCCACAAATCTCCTTCCTTAGCTGTCATTCTGCTCTCTACCTATGAGTGTGTCTCTATTTTGCTTGTTAGTTCAGTTTGTTCGTTAGAATTCTGTACCTAGCAAAAATATCCTTCAAGAGTGAGGTATGGATGTTTTCAGGCAAACAGAATAAAGAAGTTAGTTCTAAAGGGTGTGTTTTAGATTCTTCAAGATCAAAGAAAATGATCCTAGGTGGAAAACCATACGAAACCTAAGAACATGGTAAATATGTGCATTAAACTAAATATGGCCCTGGCTGGTGTGGCTCAGTGGATTGAGTGCGGGCCTGCGAACCAGAGTATCGTGGTTCAATTCCCAGTCAGGGCACATGCCTGGGTTGCAGGCCAGTTCCCAGCAGGGGACGCATGAGAGGCAACCATACATTGATATTTCTCTCCCTCTCTCCTTCCCTTCCCCTCTAAAGATAGATAAATAAAATCTTTAAAAAAAACAACTAAATATGGGCAGTATAAAACAGTAGCAACAATAACAATGAGGGAGAAGAAAAATAAATAAAAATGAATCAAAATGCACAACAACAAAAATCCTACATAAGTAGGGCTGTGAGAATTAAAATTAAAGTGCCTCATCTGGGAAGAAAATAAAGATATCAATTAACAGTAGACTTTATTAAGATTTATATTGTAATTTCTAAAGTAACTAGTAAAAGAAGAGAAAAAGTGGTGATAATTTCCAAATAACAACAGGGAAAAATCAGAATGATAAAATAACCACTTAATCTAAATGGCAAGAAAGGAAGGGAACAGTTATCAGGGCAGACATAAAGTACATAGTAAGATGGGAGATTTAAATGCAACCATGTCACACAAGAGACACAACTAAAACACAAGAATACAGAAAGGTTGGATGTAAAAGAATGGAAAAAAATAACGCCACGCAAACAATAATAAAAGAAAGCTGCTGTATATTAATCCCAGACAAACCAGACCTTAATACAAAAATCACTATCTGAATAAAAAAGGAACACTGCATATTGATAAGTCACTAAGAATATATATAAGTACTACACATTTCTAATAATCTACTAATGTATCGCAAATACCTAAAGTAAAAGTTGAGAGAACTACAAGGGAAACGACCAAATCCACAATCATGATGGGAGATTTTAACACACCTTTTTCTGTAGCTGAATGATACAAGCAAATAAAAGATAACTGATGATACTAAAGATCTGAAATAGAGGATTAACAAACATTACCTACTGAAAATATAAAGAACATTGCACTTAATAAGTGCAGAGGAAAAAAGACACTACACTGAGTCGCAACACAGATCTCCAGATTTAAAGGTCTGAAATCACAGACTTTTGAGATGCAGAGTGTGCTCTCTGATTACACTGTAATATTAAAATAAAAAATAAATTTAAAAATAACTAGAAAATCTCTATGTAGCCTGAGCAGGGGAGGAGGGGGACAAAAGGGGAAAAACTGGGACAACTGTAATAGCATAAACAACAAAATATAACTTAAAAAATGTCCATGTGTTTAAAACTTAAGACGTGCAATACTTCCAACTAATAAAAAAGTTAAAGTAGAAACCAATGAAAATTAGAAAACATTTTAAAGTTAATTAAAAAAGCCCTGGCTGGTGTAGCTCAGTGGATTGAGCACAGGCCTGCGAACCAGAGGATCGCAGTTCGATTCCAGTCAGGGCACATGTCTGGGTTGCAGGCCAGTTCACAGCAGGGAACGCAAGAAAGGCAACCATACATTGATGTTTCTCTCCCTCTCTCCTTCCCCTCTAAAAGATAAATAAATAAAATCTTTTAAAAAAATAAATAAAATAAAGTTAATTTAAAAACCAAGCTTGAGTACTATTCCTAGCTAAAACAGTGCTTATGGGGAAATGCTTAGCAGTAAGTGCATATATTCAAAGAAATGCTGAGAAGTAGTAAACTACTGGAAGTTAGCAAAAGAAAAAGAGTGAAGCCCCCCAAAAGTAAAATAAATAAATAGCAGAAATCAATGCAATAGAAAACAAGCATACAATAAAAAGAATCAAGATTCAAAATTTGGTTCTTGTGAAAGACTACTACCGTAAATCTCTGGTGAGATGGATAAAAGAAAAGGAGAAGATACATTTAGCCAGTATCAGATACAAGAAGGGAATTTTTTTCCTGCAGACCTTAAAAGGGTAACAGACTATTTAATATGAACAACTTTATGTTCGTAAATTCAAAAATTTAGATGAAGACTTACCAAAATAATCACAAGACAGAAAACCTGATCAGGCTTAAAAATGAAAAACCAATATAGTAGTCAAAAACAAAAAAAAATAAAATAAAACCCTCAAGCCCACACGGTTTCTCTGCCAGATTCTAACAAACATTAAAGAAAGAAACAATTTCAATCATAAATACCATCTTCCAGAATAGAAAATAAGTATCAGCTCATTTTATGAGGCTAGCATGTTAATTTCAAATTCTGATAAGGACAGTATTATAGGCCATCTCACTCATGAACACTGATGTAAAATCACACAATATTAACATGCTGAACCCAGCAATATGCTTTTTATAAAGCATAATACAGTAAAACCAAATTAGGGTTATCTCAAGAATCAGGTTACATTTAACATTTAAAGTGAAAGATGATTCAATATATTAACATTAAAGGAGAAAGTTTATATGATAATGAAAAGTTGTCCCCCACAAAAGCATTGTTCAAACAGAACAAAAACCAAAATTCTTGGTAGAGAGGTATAAAAGGGAACTTCTTTAATATGATAAAGAAGTGTTTTGTTTTAATAAAAACAAAACAAAAATCAAACAATCCCTTCAGCAAACCAACCTGGGAATAAAACGTGACACAAACATCTCTGTGTGGTCAGGAACATGACAGACAGAACAGCTCTGGGATGATGGATGTCTGTGTTCTAGTTCTTCACTTGGGTAATGATGTCATGTGTGTTTACAATAACGCATTAAGTCCTTTGTTTTATGTTGTATGTACTATTTAGAATATATGTTTAAGTATTCTTGGAGATGATGAAAAGGCTGACTAGACTGTCAAGCACGGAAGTTCTGTAGGTCCCAATCTTTTCCCCATATGACTGATTTCAAACCAATGAACACATATTGGGCCTATAAAACATTGTACCATCTGGCAACATGCATTATGAAACTTAAAAACGTTTGTAGCCTATATCCAGTAATTCTATTATCCATGACCTATCCTAAGGAAAAGATCAAAACAGAGAGGGGAAACAGTATGCTAAGATGTTCATTGCACATGTGATTAAAAAAATGGAAAACAATTAACCAACTACAGGGAATTGTTAAGAAAAATAACTCCTTCAATGGGATTATCATACAGTCCATACAAATATTCTAAGAAATGTAGATAACCTAATGTTAAAAACGTTATATACACACATATGTGTGTACACATACACACACTCATTTATACTATGACAAAAGGGAGTGGTATAAAGGGCGTAGGCACAGAAAAAAAGAGAAAATGAAAGAGGGAGGGAGTAAGGGGTACAAAAAGACAAAAACGGTACTGCTTTTCTTTCTACGATGAGCTTACAGGTGTGATCTGTCCTTTTTATTGCATTTCCTGACTTTCTTTAATGACTATACAAAACTTTAATAATGGGGCATATTACAAGAACTGAAAAAAATAAATTACAAGCCTAATGTATCCTAAATATAAAAAAATTACTTCAAACTGGAACTTGAAAATTTCAATATGATATAATTCAGGTAAATTATTTCCTGACATTTAAATTATAAAAATCTCTAATATGCTAATATTTAAAATAGATCATTTCTAATTATATTTAGTATTTAAAATGATATAACTTTAAAAATAAAAGACATATAATCTCCAGTTTTCTTGCTAATATTTCCATAATTTTAAACCCATTTGCTCCTTGACAGCAAATAAAAAGAAAACATATAAACAAGCCTCAAGTATTCATTTCGATAAAAACAAAATGACTGCTAGTCTCTGCATAAAAGACTGTGGTGGCTGCTCACTTTTTGATCAGCCATTTTTGAACCTTAGTGTTGCCAATACCGTAGTATTTTCTGACCAGTTGTGAGGTATGTCTCAAGTAACTTGATATCAATTATAAAGTATAAATGTTTTTAATGCTTATCATTAAAAATAACAATAAATTGAAGCAACTGTAAGTCATCCCTATATCACTTAACATAGTTTGCATTCCAGTATACTTTATGGACAGGGAGAGAATAGAAAAAAATCTTACACGTGGAAATTCCACATTCACTTATTCAACATTTACTAAGTTTCCATTTATGAGGCACCAGGAAACAGAGGCACTATGCTAACAATAGACAGTTGAGAATCATTAGATCACAGGGTTAAATATAACTGTCATTTTAGCATTTAAAGCCTTGGACAGACTCGCCCAATCCTACTTTTCACTATTTGTCAGCACACCATGTTCTCTATTTTTCTTTCTTTTAAACACTACCAGCTTTGTTGTAACTCTGCTCCAGCTGTTTCCCCAGCCAAAGTGCTTTTTTGTTCCTTCACCAGGACCTATAGAACACTCACAATATGAAAGATACTATGTTTGGCATGAGAGAAAGAAAAGCTTTTTCTATCCTTTGAAGTCTCACCTCTTTTTCAAACAAATATCCACTATCCTCCTTGCACTCTGAATGCATAACTATTAATGTCCAAAACAGTGGCTAACAATCGTTGATATAAGAAACCATTTTTACTTTTATTTTTTAAGTATATTTTATTGATTATGCTTTTACAGTTGTCCCATTTTTTTCTCCCCTTTGTTCCCCTCTGCCCTGTAGCCCTCATCCTACCAGCACCTCCCCCTTAGTTCATGTCCATGGGTTGTACATATAAGTTCTTCAGCTTTTCCATTTCCTAAACTACTATCAACCTCCCTGTATTTTGTACCTACTCTTTAGGTTTCTTATTCCCTGTACATCCTCCCTCTCCCCACAAAAAAACCATCCATGTGATCTCCATTTTTGTGATTCTATCCCTGTTCTAGCTGTTTGCTTAGTTTTTGTTTTAGGCTCAGTTGTTGACAGTTGTGAATTTATTGTCATTTTACTGTCCACACTTTTGATCTTTTTCTTAGGTAAGTCCTTTTAACATTTCATATAATAAGGGCTTGATGATGAACTCCTTTAGCTTTACCTTGACTGGGAAGCACTTTATCTGCCCTTCCATCCTAGATGATAGCTTTGCTGGATAGAAATCTAAAAACTTAGGTCCTTGCCTTTCATGACTTGGAATACTTCTTTCCAGCCCCTTCTTGCCTGTAAGGTCTCTTTTAAGAAATCAGCTGACAGTCTTATGGGAACTCCTTTGTAGGTCACTGTCTCCTTTTCTCTTGCTGCTTTTAACATTGTCTCTTTATCTTTAATCTTGGGTATTGTAATTATGATGTGCCTTGGTGTATGCTTCCTTGGGTCCAACTTTTTGGGGACTCTCTGAGCTTCCTGGAAATCTATTTTCTTTGCCAGATTGGAGAAGTTCTCCTTCATTATTTTTTTCAAATAAGTTTTCAATTTCTTGCTCGTCCTCTTCTTCTGGCACCCCTATGACTCAGAGGTTCCTAACCGTCTCCTAATTTTTTTGAATTCTCACTTCTTCATTCTGTTCTAGTTGAATATTTATTGCTTCCTTCTGCTCCACATTGTTGATCTGAGTCCCAGTTTCTTTCCCTTCATTGTTGGTTCCTTGTATATTTTTCGTTATTTCACTTTGCATAGCCTTCACTTTTTCCTCTATTTTGCAACCATACTCAACCATGTCTATAAGCATCCTGATTACCAGTGTTTTGAACTCTGTATCACACAAGTTGGCTATCTCACTCATCACTTAGTTCTTTTTCTACAGTTCTGATCTATTCTTTTATTTGGGCCATATTTCTTTGCCTTGGTGAACCTGTTATGTTGTAAGGGGCAGAGCCTTAGGTATTCACCAGGGTGGGGCTACACAGATGGCATTATGGCACTGTATTTGAGGCCAGAGTCAGAGAGGGAACAATGGCACTTGCTCACCAGCTTTCAGTCACTTCTCCTGCTATCCACAAGCAAATTGGGCCCTCATGGTGCTGATTTCTGGGTGGGTGGGTTTGTGTACATTCTAGGACCCTTTGGGTCTCTCCAATGAACTCTCTTGTGAGGATGGGAGTATCTCCCACTGCCTCAACCCCCACAGGTTTTACAACCAGAGGTTCTGAAGCTTTCTCTTCCTGTGCTGGAACCCTGGGTTGCACAGTCTGTCTTGTTCCCCAGTTGTTCCTCCTGGTTTATCCACATACAAATGTGAGTCACCTGATCCATTAGTGGCTGTCTTGACCACCTGGTCCTCCAGCCACCTCCTTGCCCTGTATCCTCTCTACCCCTGCTGCCCGTTTCCACCCCTCCTACTGGTCTGAACTAATGTTTCTTCTTTAACTCTTTGGTTGTCAGACTTCCATACAGTTTGATTTTCTGGCAGTTCTGGTTATTTTCTGTTTTTAAATTTGTTTTTGTCCTTCCTTTGGTTGTGCAAGGAGGCAAAGTGTATCTACCTGTGCCTCCATCTTGGCTGAAAGTCCAAGAAATCATTTTTAATTGCAAAAAATTTCATAACCTGCCATTCACTTCCCAGGTGGTCTCATCTGGTCCGTGGTCCTACACACCATTCCTGCACTGGTAATTTCCAAGTGTATACCTCTAGCTCCACCTCTCCCTTAAACTTCTAATATGTGTATGCCTATTCAGTATTGATATCTGATAGATACCTCAAACATATACCCAAAACAAAACTCCTGGTTTAAAGCTACAAATCTGCTTCCCACCAACCTTTTACCCCATCCCATGGTCCCTATCTCAGTATACGGTACCGCCTTCACTCGTTGCTCATGTCAAGAAATTTGGAGTCATCTTTTACTTCTCTTTCCCTCATATAACATATCTAATCCATCAATAAATTCTAATTACTCTACTTTCTAAATACATCACCAATCTGACCACCTCTTTGCTCCTCTACCACTGCCACCTTGTCCAAGCACCGTACTTCCAACCTAGATTACTGTAAGGTAGTCCTAACTGGCTCTCCTGCTTCTACTCTTGCCTCATACGGTCAATTTTCTACATATAGCCAGACTAATCCTCTCAAAAAAAGCAAATCAAATTAAACAAGGCTAAGCTTAAAACCCTTCACAGTTTCCATCTTACTCAGGATAAAATCAAGGCTTTAAATGACTTTCAATGCCCTGCTTGGTCTGGCTTCAGCTTACCTGTCCTCCCACCTCTCCTTCCACCCCCCCTTTACTCACTCTACTCACACTGGCCTCCCCACTGCTCTCCCAACACGCCAAACGCACTTCCATCTTAGAAGTTGTTGCTCCCTCTAGCTGAAGACCTTCCCCCACACAGTTCTACGACTTATTCTATCACTTCACTCATATCTCTCAAGTCAGAGGGCTCTTCCCTCACCAATCTACCGAAAGTAGCATCCCCTTGCTCTATCCTCTGAACATATTTTATTTTGCTTCAGAGCCTACTACCTGTGTATGTGTGCCTGAACACACGCATAATGTTTATTGACTGTGTCCCTCATGAATACTTCAGCTCAAACAGAGCACAGACTCTGTTTTATTCACCACTGTTGCCACATTATATGCACACAGCAGTCCTCAAAAATATTTGTCAATGAATGAATAATGGTAATCACTTTTAGTTTTGTTGAGAAAATAATGCCAAAAACATCACCCGTATTTAGGAAGGCTTTCAAATGAATTCATACTCTATTAATCGTAAGAGCATCACATACATGTGTTAATGGTAGATGAAGTGAAATGTACATAATTCAGGGTTCAATAACAACTAATGAAGAAATGGGCCTTCTGTGTTTGCTCTGCTCCTTGCCACATCCTTCCTTCCTGGGTTATTCATTAATTATTTTCATAAACAGTTACTGTGTACCACTAAACCTGAAAGTAGTCTAGACATTTAGAATACAAAGATACTCAAGGCAAGGTAATAAGTGAGACATAAGAAAATAATATTTATAGAGGATGACATATAATAAAAGTTATGTAAGATTACAAAACAGGAGCATGACAGAGAAAGTAGTCAATTTTTTAGGAATAGGTGTTTTAGAGAAGGTTTTAGCAATGATGCATTGAACAAATACTTGCAAAATCAAACACAAAAGATTTTCTTCATTTTAATTTATATGTAGAAATGAGGGTATTAAGTCTGAGGGTATTAAAGTGCTACAGTAATTTGCTACCATGAGATAAGCTAGCCTGAGAATAAAACCAAAACAATGGGAATGACAGAGAAGAACAAATCACAGAAAAACTGAGCCAAGTCCTTGATGATTTCATGTGAGCCCCAGGATGAAGCAAGCCTTAGCAGAAATTTAACTACAAGATCGAATCATTCCCTTTATTGTTTAAGCAGTTTTGAATCTGCTTTTTTGTCATTTTCAATGTCAAAATGCAGATGAATTTCAACGACTTCTTTCAAAAAGCATAACATTTGCCTATTTCAGTGTGTAGGGGCACTAATGGCATTTTTCAAGGGACAATTCTTGTTTTGTGGGCAAACATCACAAGATACTTAGTGTATCTGGCCTCTACCCAATGTCGGTAGGACTTCACAATCACTGCATCCATATATTTCCAAATGCCTCCCACCCCACAAGGGGAACTGCAAATCTATTTTCTATTAGCTGTTATATGTACCCAATTCTCACAGTGGCTCTAACAGGTATACTTGAATGTAGTATACTTGAACAGCAACCTTAAAAGAACTGGGATATATCACTCAAATTATCTTAATTTTACATACAAATCCAATTTTAACATTTACAGGAATAACTTATATCAACTCTTGGGGTAAGCAGTGCTTTAAGTTTGCCACTACTATCTGAAAGTTCTTATTTATTTCAACTTACTTCTCCATACAATACTGTGAAGGAATGTAACTGACATTGTCGGTTACCTTTCCTTCAGCCATTTGCCTAACTTCTTCCTAGACTAAAATGCCAGATAATAGATTTTCCTGCCCCCTTGCAACTAGGGTATGGGTGTGCCAGGATAAACATCTGATATACACATCTTCTACAAAAGGTTTACTTGCCTCATCAAGAGATGCGAGGGTAAACTTTCTCCTCTTTTTGGTGGCTGTGTGGGAATGGGAGCAGAAAGAGTGATCTGCGAACATGAGAGCCTGAGCACGAATGTCAGCACACCAAGGAAAAAGATGGAAAGGACCTGGATGCTCGGGAACATCGTGCAGCTCAACTAACCATGGAATCCTCCAACCCTAGACTTCTTTTTACATGAGATACCGTTTACATCTCTGTTAGCTGGGTGTTAATAACCTAGGGCTGAACTAATACAAGATGTATGCAAGATATGAAAAATGATTGAAAATGGAATAAGAACCAAGACGACTGTAAGGTTTCAAGACTGAGTGGCTGAAAGAAAGGTGGTCAGAAAAGAGAAATTAGGAGGAGGAGAAATATCTACACACAAACACGTGTAAACACACTGAGGGTAGGTGGATGAAAACCAAACTGATTCAGTTTGGAATGGCTTTTGCTTACAGTAGCACATGTAAGATAAACACAGCAAGCAGTGGAAGTGGAAGGTCGAGTTACAGAACTAAGAATTACAAAAATGATGATTTATATAATAAAAAAGAGATATAATCGTCAAGAGAACACAGTGAGAAGCACAGAGAAATCCTTGAGGACACTGGTTACCTCCCCAAGGATCCATTCCACTTCTCCCTCATTTCAGATGGAATTCATCCACTGGCTAAGCCAATTAGAATCATTTCCTCTCTCTTGACAAAGATATTGTGATAGACATGGTAGCATGATCTTCTTCATTTATTCAATTGAAATAGAGTTCAAGACTTTTGTGGAAAGTGTGGAAGAGGAGTCTTCTCCCTTTCTTTGGAAGTAAAGAAGGCTATGATATGAACATCACTGATAGCCATCCTTTTACACGGAGAGAAGCCAGTCTGAGCACGAAGCCCAAACAGGTGGACAAAGTTGAGAGAAGAGTGGAAAATGGAAAGCCAATTCTATCTATGCTTTTGTCCATTACATAAGCCAATACATTTCTTTTGTTTTTAAATCCAGCTTGCATCTGTAACTGATGTAGGACAGGAAAGAGCTAATTTTAAGGGGAAGAACAAAGTCAAAACAGTGCAGGAAATGTAAAGAAACTTTCAAAGAAGTAGGACACTTTCTAGTTAGGAAGTACAATGTAGAAGAACCAAGATATCAGATCACTTTATTTCTACAGAGTATACTTCACAAACAGTCTAGGGAAAGGAAGGATGGCTCAGGAAAGGCCATTAGATCTGGTAACTTTTAAATAGCAAATTCAGTGCTGAAATAGTAAAGGAAGTCAGGGTGAAAAGGAAAGGCTAACTTACATTTATTAAAAACTCCATAATGTACCAGCACTTGGATGGACATTTAACATGTGTTAAACTCCTTTAATTACAACTCTGTGAAGTATAACATTCTATTGTACTTTATAGGTAAGGAACAGAGTTTGAGCAGTAACTTGCTCAGCCACATAGCCACTAAACGGTTTTAAAAGACTTCAAACCCAGAAGTATCTGACTCAAGAGTCGATGTTCTTTCTACTATATCAGGGTAGTAGAATAAAAGTATGAGTCTTTTAAGAAAGAAAATACAGTGACACAGCAGGCTCAAGATTCAGATGGGCTTTCTTGAGTTGCACAGCACACAACACTGCATTTGGCAGCCTTGGAAAACATACAAGAATGTATGTAGGCCAGAGGGGGAGACATTGCAGAAGTGATAATACACCGTTCTAGAGAAAGAAAGATGGAGATGGATGATCATGAACACATCTGGAGGGGGTTGCTCTTGAAAAAAAAGAAGGGCATTTCTTCCTCTGAGATATGGGTAAATAAGGAAATGATACTGAGATGGAACAAAGGGAAGTAGAAGAAGTATACCTCAGATGGTTGCGGTATCTCTCAGTAAAGGAAGAGATCAAGTTATTTCCTATAGAAACCTTTATTTAGGAAATGAGACGAAAAGGAACACAATCAACACTGAAGGTCCAGCAGAGCCCAAACTGGTATGAAAACTAATATCCTTACATAATTGTCACTTGCATTGTCCAGGATTTCAGGGGTCAAACTGACAAAGCTAGTGATGAGGCTTATTCAGAACTAGAGGCTAGAAAGGTAAATCTACAGAAAGTAAATCATTTTAGGACATCAGTAAGAACTTTGTAAAGGTGATGATCATGGGATCCTGGTTAGATAGGGAAGCAAAGAAAATCAGCAGTAGAAGAATGGGTTGATGAGCAAAGAGACAAAGGGGGGTTCAAAATGAGAGAGCATGAGAGAGACAGACAGAGAGAGAGAGTGAGTGAGCAGAGGTTCCATAGAGTGGCTAGTGAGAGATTTTAAGCAGTGTTTATGGTTACAAATGTCTTTTCACACAATGCTTCAAATTATTTTGCCAGAGGCAGTAAGCCATTGATTGGGGCTCAGCAGTCCTACTCTCTCTTCAGCCAAAAGCACAGAATTGAGAGACAATCAGCTAGACACATGCAGTCCCTGATTGTAAAAAAGTGAAGGCTAGCAACAAACAATGAATGAACTGATCCATACAATCAAACACAGAAAGATCTCCCCTTCTTTTAAACTGAAAAATTCTACTCTAAAATTTGAGAAATTCCTTAAAGACATCATAAACTCTACAGCAAAGGAGGAAACATATTATGTGTCATGAAGTAAAACGAAAAGTAAATGAATCAGGCCAATTATAATTCACATGTTAAAGATTTTTGGTATAGAGCTCCAAAAGGGCAAGGATAGTGTGTACTTTAATAACTTGAGCGCATTTAGCATAGCTTAAATAAAATTATATTGCTCATTTTCATATTAATAAAAAGAGTCCACCCACTTGCAATCTCAAAGGAGAGGCTACCATTTTTATTGTAATGTCACGTTTACAATTTGGGGGCTCTTGACACATTATCCAACTATAGGGAAAGATGGGAGAATCAGCCATGGCAACTTCTTCCACTGCTACCACTACCATCCTGCAGTTTCCACTTATAAACTCTGGCACCATACCACGTTATTTAGGACAGTTTCTTATACCATTAATTCAGGCTCCTCCTTGCCCCAGTAAAAACAGAGGGAGAACTGAGCCTGGCACAGCCTAAATTTTATAGAATGTAGAAAGTACTATGTGGATTGTTCAGAAGTAGCCACAATAGAGAATCAAAGAAATTTGAGAAGTTTTGAGTTTAAAAAGCTTTTCTCCATTTTACTCCTTTCTAAATAAAACAAAGGGCTTGTACAATTCGGAATTCTTCAGTGGGTAATTTAAGCTAACACTGAATAAAAGAATAAATCACTTAACCATTCTTGTGCCATTACATGTTATCTTACATTCATAAGGCCCTCTTTTTTAAAAACGAACATGTTTTGATTCTCACTAGATCTAGAAAATTTACACTCCACCTCTAAAGTTCAGAAACCAAAGACTTATTGTGGTCTGAAAGAGATTAATTTAGAGGAACAATCACTTCCCATCACAGACACCATGCCTCAGTTTTGCAAGAGTTAGATGGGCCACGGAGTCAATCTCCCAAATCACTCCGGTCTCCTGGGGAGTTAATTCCCTCATCAAGATGAACAAAATTCCCTGGCCTCTAGATAACAAGCCTTTTCTTTGTAACTCTATATATAAGCTATCGGGTAACCTTCCCAGACAATTAAAAACTTTTAAAGGAAAATGAGCATCGAAACAAGAAAGATGGGGGGAGGCGACTAAACCAGGAGGCGACCCACCCACCTAACGCGAAGGAGAGACAGCTTGTAGGGGTGAAGATTCTTCAGGAGCCAAGAAAGGAGCTATGGTCTACAGGCGTCAGGACCCCCTACCCACTATGTAAGAATGGAGGACCTGCAAAGCCAGGGGCCAACTGGAGGCCTTGAGAGGGGGCGCGGGGCGGGGCGGGGGTGGGACGTGGAGACAAGAGAGCTGCACAGTCGGACAGGGCACCACTAGGGTCCGAGCAGCGAGCAGCTGCAGGGAAGAGCAAAGATTAGCGGGGGAGGAGACGCCAAAGCCTGCTGCCTTACTCACCTGCCAGACGTTCGCCCCGAGGCCAGAAGCACGGACGCAGCCCTGGCGCTTCCTCACCTGCGGGACACAGCCTTTGCCTCCGCCGCCTGCCGGAGCCCCAGAACCCCAGAGTAGAGAGTGGTACCGGAGCGGGCACTGCGGTCTCCGGACCCGAGCCCAGGGAGGCGTACATAGGGGGCACCGGTGGCCCGGGAAGGCAAGTCCTTGTGCACCTCCTCACCGGCATCCAACAACGCTTCCCGGGAACAGCATCGCACCAACCTCGGACCGCTGTTCCCGGGCCTTCGCCCGCAGCTCCCCCTAGCAGTGGCGGGTTTCCGGCGGCAACACTCCGCCCCTTTGCTACTCAGCCTCCGCCATCTTGTTGGGGGCGGGAAGAATACAGCGCGTCTGCGTGTAGGGAGACAAGAAGTGGGGATTGTATTGCGCAGCCGCGTTGGCTGCAGCGTTCCCTTCTAGCAGTCCTCGTTCAGCTACTTGTTGCTGGCAGGATTTCCATTCGGGAAGTTGGTCTTCAGAGTCCGCGGACCTAGTCTCCTTTCCTGAACCTTGCCGCAGCGAAATCATTAGACCCTTCTGCATACCCTACAGTCAGCTATTCTGCAAAGCCTACTATGGGCCAGCCCCCACTGCTAGGCGCTGATGTTAGAAGGGTTAATAAAAACTTGGCTCCAGCCCTATACAAGCTCCAAATCTAGGAAAGGAGACTGAGACGAATGAATAATTCCTAAATTCCAGTTGTAGTTGTGCACCCCCCACACTTTTAATTTAAAACATACCCTTTCACGAAGTCCTGCTTGTCTGACAAAGATTGATCAGTTCTTTACCTTGCATTACCTTTCTAGCTTAATTTCACTCAACATTAATTGAACAAATAATCACTGAATTTTGTTATATATTAGATATTAGTCTAGGTTGTAGGTTTATAGCACTAAGAAATAAAAGCTCATGAAACTTACAACCGTAGTCGCAAAGAATAGACAAAGACTAAACTAAATCAGCACAATAATGTGATAAGGGATGGGAAGAAAGCCAACCATAGAGGAGCCATCCAGTCATGAGAAATCTGGATTAGAGCCTTCCAAGGAGAAGACTTGGGAATGAGACCAGCAATAGGAGGAGGGACAGAGGGAGTGGGTGGCATGCACAGTAGGAGGAGATGAGGTCAGAGGGGGGCTAAACAAGGTAGGACACTGAGGCCATGGCAAAATTGGATTTTATTCCAGGTGGCACCTCTAACTTGCTGACATTTCCCCCAACTACTCTTCTTCAAACATCTGTAGCTCCTGTCAGCCTCATTGCTTTGCTCATGATGACTCCACAGTCTAAAAGACCCTTACTTACTCTAGTTCTTTACATGTCTAGCTTAGGTTTTTTTAGGAAAATTTTATCTCCTTCTGCTCTCCCTTTCTCCGTCCCGATCATTTCTTTCATGACACTCAGCATATTTTTACATTATATATTTATTATTTCTTCACTGTCTCCCCACTAAACTGTGAACTACACAATGAATGTTTTGTTTACCAATGAATACCCCAGGCTCAGCACCATGCCTGACATGGATGGTCATTCAATAAATGTTTGTTGAATTAACAAATGAGGAAGTTTGTCAGCACCTAAGTAGTCAGGGGTATAATACTTTGGTTTTTACTTGGTGGTTTTTAAATGAAAATGCAGGTCATTTGCTACTAATATGTCTCCTCAACTAGATTATAAATAGGACTTTGGAAAGGGTGAGTGGGAATGAGATGGAGAAGTGCAGGTGATGGTGGGGCAGTGGGCAGAGATAGCATTGCACACGTTTGCAGGACTGGGAGAAGAAAGGCTTCAATTTAATGGAGCACCCATTGTATGGGTTGTGCACTGTGTTAGGTACTTAGTCCTCACCAGTGCCCTCCAAGGTAGTTATCCTCATTTTTATACAAAAGATAGTTCAGAAAGATTAAGGCACTTGTCCAAGGTCACACATTAAAAGATGGCCCAGACCCTATAGCTCACTCTCTTCCAATCCAGAGAAAATAGATTTGGAGATAGGCTTATTGGGTGATTTTGTTCTATGTTGTGAGCTGATTTTCATTAGAGATTTCAGTTACTGCCATTTAAGAATCCTGATAAAACTGCTATTCTTGTATAGGATCTCACCAAAGAGCTGAGACAGGATAGTAAGAAGCTAGGAAAACTCCTTGGCAAGTGAAATAGGAAAACTGAGACAGACAGCTGAACACAGTAGCAGAGCAACTTACAGCCAGGTACAGAGGGTCACCAAGGCAGAAGGCCTGACAGTGGCAAAACTGGGATAACAAGGACCTCACCCCAGGGTAACCTCTTTCTTCTTAACCATTCCTCCCTGGAGATAACATCTAGACCTCACTTGTATTTTTGGCTCCAGGCCCAGAAAAGCAGTAAAACCAGGTGGGTGACCCCAGGATTAACTGCAATGACTAAAGACCCCTGCCTGTCACTGGCTAATCAGTGGAGACCATGACCTGGAGAACACTTGGAGGACACACCTGGAGAACTGATGCATATTCTACTGAAACCCTCCCCTAAGAACTCCCCTAAGATTCCTGCCTTCAAGAAAGAGAGAGAGAAGCTTCTAGAGGATTCTCTGCATCCGCAAGAGAAAGGATCCAGCACCCACACTCTCACTCTGGGGAGCAGCCCACAACATTCCCTTCTTCTCCTACTTCTTTCTCCAAAGGCATGCATCTCCTAAAATCCTAAACTCCTAAACTCAAAGGCAACATTAGTACGTTGGGCAGTAGGCCATAGGCAGTGGGCAGTTTGTCCTAGGCTAATCCCCTGAACCTGTCCCCAAAGACCCCTCTTCTCTGACTTCCAAGTGAGCTAAGGCAGAGCAGCCTGAGCTTCCTGTTGCTTCTTCTGTGCCAAAACCTTCCTTGTTTCACTCTCCTCAGCTTTAATAAACATACTCTTACAGTCACCTGGACTCATATTGTGAGATCTTTCCTACATGAAGTCAAGAACCCACACACTACAGCTGGCCCTATGCAGGCCCACCCAGGCCCAGGACCCTGTTCATTAACAGGGCCTGATCAAAAACTGCTGTCATTTTTTTCTTTTGGACTGAAGCGGAGCTTATTTTACCATTTCCTTTTCATGTTTTTTTTTTTAAAGAATTGCGTGTTTCTTTTCACTTATAAGGTCTATGCGTTTCATCAAAGGAAAAGAGATATCAGAAAAATGGATGCAAATCCTGAACACTAACTGCATCCTCTAGGTTAGGCTTGTTATTGCATTACTAGCTCTTTCATGTAGGTCCCGAGTAATATTTTAGACATCAAAGACAGTTCTCTGGCAAAGAGTGACTGGCTCACCACAACAATCATATCCCATTTACTCATCAGAATTACACACCATCCCTTCCCTCTAAATAGGACAGCGGCCTCAAGATAGCTGGGGAGAACTACTAGAAAGGATGGGGCTTCTATCTTATAAATTGGGGGCCATTCAAGTCCTTAGATGAGGGAAGTGATACACTACGTATCTCATGATAAAACACTTGTCAACAAGATGTGGTTAGTATATGCAGACCAAGTTAGTACATGGGAATACATACCTGAAAAGACTCCCCACCTTCTACGCCACTGCAGTGTAATTCTTCCTTGGAATTAATCCTGTAAGCAAGACAATTTCTCCCTTTTCTATGGTGTTCTCTCCTCATATGTTTACTATCTGTTATAGGTTGAATGTGTTTCAAACCCCAGCCAAAACAACAATAACAACAAACAAACAAACAAACAAACAAACAATGTGAAAGTTCTAACCTCCCATTCTAAGCAACAAAAACTTATTTGGAAATAGGGTCATTGCAGATGTAAGTACAGTTGACCCTTGAATAACATGGGAGGTAGGGCAATAGACCTCCTGTGCAGTCAAAAACCTGCATAGAACTCGTAGTTAAGTAGTTAAATGAGGTCATACTACAGTAGAGTGGACCCCTGAACTAACTTATAAGAGGATGGCCATATAAAGAAAGAAGCACATAGAGAAAAAGCCAGGTGATAACAAAGGCAGAGATGGAGTTACACAGCTACAAGCCGAGGAGCAACACCTAAGACTGCCAGCAAACCACCAGAATTTAGGGAGAGGCAAGCAAGGATTTCCCTACAGGTTTCAGAGAAATCGTGGCCCTGTCAATACCTTGATTTCAGACTTGCAGATTCCAAACTATGAGAAAATACCTTTTCATTGTTTTAAGTCACCCGGTTTGTAGCACTTCGTTACAACAGCCCTAGAAAATAATACATCATCTTACGTACGTGACAGGACCTGGAATAGAGGAGGGGGATGAGAGTAGGCAGTGAGAAATTCCGGGCTACCGTCCCAGTTTAGCAGCAAATAAGCTGAAGACCTCAGCCCAGTCACTCAACCCCTCAGACCAAGCTCGCTCATCTGTAGGAACAGGGATGGTGATAGCTGCTCTGCCTACCTCAGAGATCTGCAGTGCTAACTAATGAATGTTCCTCCAGAGTTGCTGTGACCAAGACAGCCTGACAGCTACTGAGAAACAATTTTGCCAAAGATGGGGTTCCTGCTACAGAGAATTTTACAGTTTGGCTGGGAAGAAAGGCTCTTTCCCACAGTAAGATAACTAGCACAGCCAAGTGCCAAATGAGTGATTTGGATTTGATTCACTACTGATGTCAAAAGCAGGAAGGATTGTTGTGGATTGGGGTAGAGAGGGAAGACTTCATGAAGAACCTTAGCAAAAAAAGAAATTAATTAGAGAAGGATATTGGATACCTGCAGGATCTTTAAGATCAACACTCAACATTATGCCCAGACCTGGTCCCAAGAAGCTACCACTACAACTGCTGGATACAGATACCAAAGACGGGGACCACCAATACCACTGGACCTGGATGCTGAATGATGTCACTGCTGCCCCTGGAAACTAGATACAGTTACTGTCACTGCCACTACTCTCAGTAGGAAGAAGGAGGGTCATGCGACTTCACCACACTAGCATTTGGTCCCAAGTCTTGACACAATCCACTCATATGTGAACACTCTAGCTCAATTTTCTTAAAAAGAAAATTAAAGAAAAAAGTGAAATTAATTTTCATAATATATTTTATTTAACCCAACATACCCAAAATATTCACATTTCAACATGTGGCTCTAGCGTCATGTTGCTAGAACAGAAGCTAGAAGCTAACCTATTTGACAGCAGAGTTCTAAATGATAGAAAGGCCATGAAAATGTGTATATGAACTTTTGATTTCCATGGTGTGGTAGGGTTCTGCTTCGTGAAGAGGGCAATTTCCCAAACACGGGGAGAGAGATCAGATGTAGTCTTGTGGATGGGAGATAAAGTTGAAGGAAAAGCAAGACTGTGTTGTAGAGAAAACAAAATGGAATTTTCATTTCTTTCTTGAAACTTTTAGTGGTCATTCCTAGCTAAAGGTGATCTCTCCTTCAGGTTCAGAGTCCCCCCCCCCTTAGGTGGTTTGACATGGTTTGTTGGGCTCATGTTTCATCTTCTTCATTAGGTACAGATGTGAGGGCAGAGACCATGTCTCATTTATGTTTTGTGTCTATTCTTCACAATGTCTTGAACTGGAGGTGGTCAGACAATGAAGATCAGCAAAGTTTGATAATTTCAGAAGCTGGATGACAAATACCATCAATATTCATTCCACGATTCCTGCTATTTTTGTATATGTTTGGAAATTTTCATAATACAAAGTTTTTGTCTTTTTAAAGACATGTAAGAAACTTCTGCTTCAAGATGGTGAATTAGGTACAAGTAGTTACCTCCCTTCTCTTTGTACCCCTTTAAATGTCAGCAGAAGGGCTCGATCTTCAATGAAACTAATGGAAGGTAAGCTTCAGGGGGCCTTCATATGCATGAGCTCTTTCCAAGCTCCTGGAAGATACCCTAGCAATATGTTCACATGTTTGTAAGTTTTTGTCAAAAATGCAAATGTAATCTATTTCAACTACAATTGGTTAAGGGCATGGTCTCTTTCTACCCTAACTTCCACACTGCCACTGCCACTGAGTCTCTTCATGTCACTTAGTACGACAGGGACTGAGATCATTTTGGGGGATCCAGATAAAGGAAAGTTGAGTTTGGGGTACAATTAGTTTGAATTTGGTGGGAGGATATTTATGTCATTCACAGACTTCTGTGTGTGGTATCTATTGCTAATCCAGAGTGGCTCCAAGGAATACTCCTACAGCATAGCTCTGTAACACAAAGGAGCAAGCCAGAGAGATCGTACTGTACTATGGACATGTCCTATGCTACGTGTATCAGAAATATGGACAGCGTTGGAAACTAGTCTGTAGAAAATTCTTCCAAATTTTATAGCTCATAAATTAAGCTTAATAGAAGGTTCCCCAAATATTAGTACAATCTTTAAAAATTACAAATTACTAATAAGTTGTCAAAGCAAAAAAAAAACTATAAGTAACAAAAATATTTTGATCAGCCTTGCTCAAAGATAGACTAAACTATATTTCTATTCAGCCCATACAAATATGATAAAAAACAAAATTATTGTCCTATGAAGAGACAATTAAAGAGCAACTGGACAAAAGAATATAGGGAAAAAGTATTATAGAAGTATGTCAAGCAGTAAAATAATAAACACATTATACTGTTTTTTGGATGTTGGGATGTTTGTGAATTTGGGGTCAGTATTTTAAAATGTATAATTTGTTGTGATTTTTCTAATTCAAAATAAATATTCACTTTTTACTTAAACTTGTATTCAAATTTTATATTTTTCTCTTAAATAGAGACTCCAAAATTGATCTTTCATAAAACAAGGATCTCTGAGATTGCAATGGGGAACTTCAACATCCCCTTCTCAGCAACTGAAAGAACCAATGGTGAGAAAATGAGCAAAGATAAAGAAAACCAGAACAGCACAACCAACCCACAGGATCCAAGTGACATGTGCAGAATGCTACACCCACAACAGCAGAATGTATGTGTTTTTTTCAAGCACCCACAATAGACCACATGCTGCAGCAGAAAACAACTGTTAATAAATTTAAAAGAACTGAAATCATGCAGAGTAGGCCCTCTGATCATTATAGAATTAAATTAGAAAGCATGAGAGAAAGGCAACAGGGAAACTCTAAATATTTGGCAATTAACACACTTTTAAATAATACCTGGTCAATAGAAAGTTTTCAAGAAAAATTTTAAAAAATACTCAGAGGTGAATGAAAGTGCAAAAACAACCCCTCAAAATGTGTGGGTTGCAGCTAAAGTAGTGCTGGGAGGGAAGTTTATTCATTAACTGATTACTTCCAGAAAGAGGGAAAAGTTACATTATAAAAGTTCTCAAATTAATAACCTAAGTTTTTCAAGAAACTAGAGAAAAGAAGTGCAAAGTAAACCCAAAACAAGCAGAAAGAAGGAAATAATAAAGATAAAAGCAGAAATCCATGAAATGAGAAAACAGTTTTTGAAAATACCGACAAAAGAAAAGCTGTGTAATAGACTTCTAGCAAGACTGGCAAAATAAAAAGAGGGAAGACACAAATCACCAATGTCAGTAATGAAACAGTATAGCATTACAGTTCTTGCAGCCTTTAAAAGAATAATAAGGAAATACCAGAGGTACCTTTACACTAATAAATTCAACAATTTAGGAGAAATGAACCAATTACTACTGTAGCTCAAACAAGATGAAATAGAATAGTCCTATAACCATTAGAAAAATTGAAGTTGTTTTTAAAATTCTCTGGAAAAAGAAATCTCCCAGTGGTTTAACTGGAGAATTCTCACAAATATTTTGAGAAGAATTAGCACTAATTTTATACAATCTCTTCCAGAGAATAGGAGAGGGAATACTTTTCTACTCACTTTAAAAAGCCAGTATTATTCTGATACCAAAACTAGGCATATATCATACAATAAAGAAAGCTAGGGACCAATATATCTCATAAACTTAGATACAAATATCATTAACAAAATTTTAGTAAATCAAACCCAACAATGTATTTAAAAATTTACATGAACAAGTAGTATTTATTGCAGGTGTGCATGGCTGGTTCAACATTCATGGGAGACCTTGAGCCACAGGCAGCCAGCCAAACCACACTAAAAAACCTGATATGCAGACACTGAAACGATAGTTATTTCTTGATCTGAGCTGGTAAATCTTAGAGTAATTTGTTATACATCAACAGAGTAACAAAGGAAAACAGACGTGAGGAGGTATGAATTCCATTTCCAACGCTGCTGGAATTGGTCAAAGAGCAAGACTGAAAAGCTTTCATCATCTAACCAATCACATATCTTAATACTTTGTCTTCTATCTCTTGTACCTGATTCAGTCTTTCATTCATGATAGAACAAACTGCTCTTCTTCCAAGCTCCACCTATTCATTAAAAAGCTTTCCAACCAAAGTGACTGACTGGAATAAAGCAAGCAGCCTGAGATGCTATGCTTTTTCATCTAATGATAGAAAAAAAGAAAAGACTCCATCTGGGTAGAAATTGATAATTGGCCATATCCAATTCCTGGACATCTGGCTTTTGAATGACACCAAACACAGCAATTGATGTCTGTTTCCTTGGGCAGTCTTTCACTAAAATGCTATTTATTCTTTTAGTCTTTAAAGGAAGGCACCAGTGCAATTTTAAATATCAAGTAACCAAAGATTTGCCTAAATTTTTCCTATTACCAAAGTATTATATATTTATTGTAGAATTTGGAAGCTACAGAAAATCACAAGAAGAAGAAATGGAAAAAAACTCACCATCGAAAATAATTATTAAACTGTTGATGAATATCTTTCCAGATTGGGCTTTTAAAAAATAAGAGGAGTTTCAGAATAACAATTTTTTCTCCAACAACAATAACTCCTCATTTAAAAACCCAACAGACTATTTCAGTGAATGAAATTTAATGAAGAAAACCAAACCATTTATTCCACTGAAATCTACATCCATGTCCTAATATAGTTTATAGTTTACAGTGTGCCTGATGACATTGATAATTCAGCCCTAACAACCAGGCTGAGTAGTTTAGGGAAATGTCCCATAATGCTAAAGCAGCCCTGGCAGAATGTCAAGAGTAATGGGGTTCAGGGAAACAACATATGTTTGAGCCCACTGTTCCTTCATGCTGCCACAGAATTTGTAGTGAGGGAGGGGTTTGCAGGTTTGTACCGGGATCCTTACTGGGCTATAAGCCAGCTCAAAGAAGCACTAGAGAGCAGACTGTTAAATTTCAGGGATTCTGAGACAATAGGACTTCTGGCCAAGATGGAGGCATAGGTAGACACACCGTGCCTCCTCAAACAATCAAAAGAAGGACAACAACAAATTTAAAAACAAAAAACAACCAGAACTGACAGAAAATCGAACTCTGTGGAAGTCTGTCAACCAAGGAGTTTAAGAAGAAATATTCACCCAGACCAGTAGGAGGGGTGGAGATGGGCAGCAGGGCAGAGAGGACTCACAGCAAGGCGCTGGTTGGCAGACCCAGTGAGGCAGCAGATTGTAGACTGGACAGTCCCACATTCTCTCACAGATAAACCAGGAAGAACAACTGAGGAGCAAGACAGTCTGCACAAACCAAGGTTCCAGTGTGGGGAAATAAAGCCTCAAACCTCTGATTGAAAACAGCTATGGGGGTTGAAGTGGCAGCAGGAGAAATGCCCAGTGCCACAGGAGAGCTTGTTGGAGATCCACAGGGTCCTAGAACATATATAAGCCCACCCACCTGGGAATCAGCACCAGAATGGCCCAGTTTGCTTGGGGGAAGCAGCAGAAGGGACTGGGGTCCAACACGGAGCAGAGCAAGTGGCACTGTTCCCTCTCAGACCCCTTCCCCACAACACAGAGACTTGGGTTGCCCCACCCTGGTGAACATCTAAGGCTCTGCCCCTTACTACATAACAGGTATGCCAAGACAAAAAAAAAAATGGAGGCCCAAATGAAAGAACCAATCAAAGCTCCAGAAAAAATACAACTAAGTGGCGAAGAGATAGCCAACCTATCAGATCAGACAGTTCAAAACTCTGGTAATCAGGATGCTTACAGAATTGGTTGAATATGGTTGCAAATTAGATGAAAGAATGAAAGCTATGCTAAATGAAATAAAGGAAAATATACAGGGTACCAACAGTGACAGGAAGGAAACTGGGACTTAAATCAACATTGTGGAAGAAAGAAACATTCAACCAGAACAGAATGAAGAAACAAGAATTCAAAAAATGAGGTGAGTCTTAGGAATCTCCAGGACACCTTTCAACATTCCAACAACTGAATCATAGGGGTGCCAGAAGGAGAAGAGAAAGAGCAAGAAATTGAAAACTTATTTGAACAAATAATGGAGAACTTCTCCAAGCTGGTAAAGAAAATAGATTTCCAGGAAGTCCAGGAAGCTTAAAGATTTCCAAAGAAGTTGGACTTAAGGAGGAATATACCAAGGCACATCATAATTACATTAGCCAAGATTAAAGATGAGGAGAGAATCTTAAAAGCAGCAAGAGAAAAGGAGAGAGTTACCTACAAAGGAGTTCCCATCAGACTGTCAGCTGATTTCTCAAAAGAAAACTTATAGGCAAGAAGGGGCTGGAAAGAAGTATTCCAGGTCATGAAAGGCAAGGGCCTACATCCAAGATTACTCTATCCAGCAAAGCTTTCATTTAGAATGGAAGGGCAGATAAAGAGCTTCTCAGATAAGGTCAAGTTAAAGGAGTTCATCATCACTAAGCCCATATTTTATGAAATGTTAAAGGGACTTATCTAAGAAAAAGAAAAAATATGAACAGTAAAATGACAACTAACTCACATTTATTAACAACCACATCTAAAAACAAAAACAAAAAAATTAAAACAAACTAAGCAAACAATTAGAACAGGAACAGAATCACAGAAATGGAGATCACATGGAAGGTTATCAGTGGGGGAGTACAAGAGGGAGAGAGGAGGAAAAGTACAGAGAATAAGCATAAATGGTGGGTAGAAGAATGACGGTGGGGGTGGTTAAGAATAGTATAAGAAATGTAGAAGCCAAAGAACATATATATGACCCATGGATATGAACTTAAGAGGGGGAATGGGGATTGGAGGTGGTGGGCAGGGCAGAGAGGAATAAAAGGGGGAAAATGGGACAACTGCAACAGCATGATCAATACAATATTTTTTAAAGATTTTATTTATTTATTTTAGAAAGAGGGGAAGGGAAGGAGAAAGAGAGTTAGAGAAACATCAATGTGAGGTTGCCTCTCATATGGCCCCCCACTGGGGACATGGCCTGCAACCTAGGCATGTGCCCTGACTGGGAATCGAACCAGTGACCCTTAGGTTCGCAGCCCATGCTCAATCTACTGAGCTACACCAGCCAGGGCAAAATATTTTTAAAAAATAAAAGTAAATAAATTTCAGGAATTCTGTGAGCTGGTTAAACACAGTCTATTAAAAATGAGGTGATGTTAAATTATAATTAAATAAATTATATTCAAAACAAAGGTAATGAATACTCAAAACTTAGCCCTTTTTAATCATTTTGCAACATTCTGCTATTACTTCTGTTCCTGATGTCGCTTCCATCTATTGTGTCTTCATGGCGGACATACTGTATGAGGGTGGGCTGGCACGTCCCTTCCTTCATAACTCGGTGTTCAGTGATTTCACACGGGCAGTTGACATTGGACAGGGTGAGTATTTACACTGGATAAATTAACAAATGCTCAAAATCTGGGTTTCATTTATTGTTTTGTTGATTGTCCAGTGATGGAGAAAATGTTAATACTGTAGATTAAATTAAAAAGTGTCATATGTATAGTTGTTAATTGTCAATAACACAAAGATCAAGGAACTATCCCTCCATTGTTACGTGTCACTCACGTTATCGAAGAATGAGTGAAGTTCCAACACATTTCTTTGTTGTTTCGCTTTCATTTAATCATTAACATCAAGGAAAACATCAGCCAAGGTTCTTGTCCAAACTATAATTGTTTGTTACTTGCAATGACAGGTTGGCTGCAGGTACAAAAGTTCAGCAAAAATCAATGAAACATTCTGTGGGAATCAATTGGCTACATGGAATTTACATTAAAATATTGCATATTTTATTACTATTCGTAAATGATGTGCCCTATACTCTTTATATCTGTGAGATTAGAAATAAACATGTATGTGTGTGCATGTGTGTGTTGCAAAGAGATGGTTGTTAATCATTTACTAAATCATTACTGATCAGAGCAAATGCTTCCTTTTGCCCCACTGGTCATAAACTCCAGCAGATTCCTTTCAGCTGGGTGTGAACTGATAAATAGGAAAAGAAAGTAAAAGAAAAATAAGAGCTTAGAAGAAAAGGGGGAAAGTGAGGAAGAATAGAGGAGAAAGAAAGAAAAGAACAGGCAGACGTGGACAACAATGTGGTGATTGCCAGCAGAGGAGAGGGATGTAAGGGGGGACAAATGGTAATAAAAAATAGAATAGATATAAATTTAAAAAGCAAAGAACAGGTAGAGAAAATTCTCCCTGTCTTGCCTTGTGCCTTGTCGTGTCTCTTCTCAGTCTCTCAATATCAGCCAGCCACTGTTTACAACAAAGGGAACAAACCATTGCACAACCCTTCAGGATTTCTGGAGTCACAGATATGCCTGGGATCAGCTGGCCACCCCATGTACATAGAACTAGGGAGTCAGCAGCCTCTATTGACAATGCCCATGCTGACTCTGGGTCAGAGTATGTTTCAGGTTTTTGTGCTTTGTCCTTAACATTAAAAAAAATTAGATATAATTTACATATGGTAAAATTTGTTGTTTTACAGTCTAGTTCTGAGTCTAACAAATGCATAGAGTCACATAACCACCCCCATAACTAAGATATAGAACATTTTCAACATCGCTCAAAATTTACTCAAGCCTGTTTGTGACTGGCCCCTCTCTTTGTTCCCAGTGGTAACTACTGATTCTATCCTATTTCTCTTCCCCCCCACAAATGTCATATGATAGAACTTATACAGTAGGTAGACTTTGGAGTCTAAGTCCCTTCAGTTACCACAGTATAGTAGAGATTCCCATGTAGTTGCATGTTTCTGAAGTTCATTCTTTTTATTGCAGCATATAAACTGCAGCATACTTTACCACAGTTTGTTACCTAGTCACTGGTCAAAGAACATCTGGGTTGTTTTCATTTCAAAATGATTACAGAAAAAAATAATTAATTAGTTGGTTTATTTATTTAAAGCCTTAATTTTTTAGAGCCAGTTTAGGTTCACAACAAAATTGAGAGGAAGGTACAGAGATTTCCCATGTACTTCTCCCCTCCAATAAATAGCCTCCTCCATGACCAGCATCACTTGCCAGAGTGGTACGTTCATTTATTACCGAGTATGAACCTACATTGGCAACAGCACAATCACCGGAAGTCCACAGTTTACTTTACAGTTCATTCTTGGTGCTACATATTCTATGGGTTTGGGTGAACACCTAATGACACACATCCATCATGTGGTATCACACAGGGTATTTTCACTACCCTAAAAATCCTTTGTGTTCTGCCTATTTTTCTTCCCATAAAACCAGCAACCGCTGATGTTTTTGTCTCATAGTTTTCCAGAATGTCATATACTGGGAATCATATACTTGCAGCCTTTTCAGATTGACTTCTTTCACTTAGTAATATACATTTAAGTTTCCTCCAGATCTTTTCATGGCTTGATAACTCTTTTCTTTTTAGTGCTGAATGGTGTCCCATTGTCCGGATGTACCACAGTTCATTTATCCACTAGCCTACTGAAGTATATTTTAGTTGCTGCCAAGTTTTAGCAACTATGAATACAGCTATTGTAGACATGTGGATGCAGGTTTTTGTGCAGACAGAAGTTTTCAACCCCTCTGAGTAAATACCAAGGAATATAATTGCTGAATTGTATGGTGAGAGTATGTTTAGTTTTGTACGAAGGTGCCAGACTGTCTTCCAAAGTGGCTGTGCCATTTGGCATTCCCACCAGCAGTGAAGGAGAGCTCCTGTTTCTCTACATCCTCCTCAGCATTCGGTGTTAGTGTTCCAGATTGGGCCTTTCTAATAGGCGTATAGAGGCACTTGTTGTTTTATTATTGAGTTTAGAGAGCTTGTATATATGTGATACATGTCTTTCAATGAATATGCACTTTACGAATATTTTCTCTCAGTCTGTGGCTTTCATTTTTACTTTAACAGGGTCTTTGGAAGAGAAATTTTAAGATTTTGATGAAGTCTCAATGATCAGTTGTTTTAATTTTAATGATCATATTTTTGCTCTATCTAAAAAATTCTACCTAACCAAAGATAAAAAACTTTCTCCTGTGATTTCTTCTAGAAGTTGTATAATTATGGGTTGTAAATTTACATCTATGATTTAGTTTTGCATTAAGTTTTGTATATGATACAAGATAAAGTTGAGGTTCTTCTTTTTTTTTTTTTTTTTGCATATGGACGTCCACTTGTTCCAGCATGATTTATTGAAGAGACTATTCTTTCTTTATTGAATTGTCTTTGCACCTTTGTTAAAAATCAATTCACCATGTGCATATATGGGTTGTGTTAGGATTTTAAAATTAGACCTTCCATGTCAAGGGTTATGAACTACTCTCTTCTGGAGAGGATAGGGGTAACTCAAAGGCCACAGACACCATCTTCACCAGTTCCTAGTATATAGTAAATTCCTGAAGCAGAAAGCTTGGCAGAAGCCTTCTGAACTCAAGAGTGTAAGTTTTTGGCTGATTTCTAGCTACCCTACTCATTGTATACCTCATATGCCTGAATACGAGGCAATCCTGAGTATAAGGAGATCTCTCATTTTTTAAAATAAAATTATTAAATATTTTAATTTTTAATTATATAGGCCAATTTGAATATAATATACACTTCTACAGATATAGCAAAGCAGTCAAATGTCTTTTTTTAAAAAACCTATTATTATTAGTAATTGAAAAACTGTCACATTGTTTAAATAATATACACATTTAGGAGTGTTGCTTGTTTTTCTGTCGCATATCATGACATAGCTTCACCTAAATTCTTCATGTTATTCTTTGTCAGAACCTTTGCCAGCTCTGGGACCACTTTCTGCATCATCTAACCCATTTTTTTCAGACTACATCGGCAACTCTGCTATTTGAAACAGTGGTTTTTGAATCTTTGCATGAAGCCATCTTCAGCAATTTTATCACAAGCCACAAGTACCTATTTGCATAACATTGGAGTAGCTGACATATTTATTCATTCCCAACCCACACATTTGTGATTTCTACCACATCATTATTTAGAGTGGGGTTTTTTAAAGAATGTATCTGTACGGATTTTATTGTACCTTTTCCAGTCTCCCTAACAAGAAGGATGGGGGCAGAAAAGGGAGGACAGCAAGGCACTAAAAACTCGTAAGACTCAAAGTCCAGGGGATTATGCCAAAGGGGAAGTGTGGAACATGCATGGGGTTGAGTCACCCTCCTGGAATGCTTACCCGGGGCAGGAAAGTGAGCTTGAGAAGGAGAGTGGAGGGTTATTGGCTTCCCAGTAACAAGGGCAGTTTAAAGTCTTACAGACTTTAGGTCTTGCTTATCCCTGGAGTCTTTTTTTTAAAAAAGTATTTAATTATTGTTCAAGTACAGTTTTCTGTCTTATACTCCCATCCCAGCCCACCCCCCCAAGTGCTCCCCACCTCTCTCCCATTCCCACCCCCAGCCTTAGTTTTTGTCCATGTGTCCTTTATACTTGTTCCTATGAATCCTTCCCCTTTTCCCCTGAAATTCTCTCCCCTCTGGTCCCTGTCAGCCTGTTCTGTATTTCATTGTCTTTGGTCATATTTGACCAAATATGTGTCTTTGCTTATTTGTTTTGTTGTTTAGGTTCCTGTTAAAGGTGAGATCATATGGTATTTGTCTTTCACCGCCTGGCTTATTTCACTCAGCATAATGCTTTCCAGTTCCATCCATACTGTTGCAAAGGGTAGTAGCTCCTTCTTTCTTTCTGCTGCATAGAATTCCATTGTGTAAATGTACCATAGTTTTTGGATCCATTCATTTACTGCTGGGCATCTAGGTTGCTTCCAACTCTTGGCTATTGTAAATTGTGGGGCTATGAACATTGTGGTGCATAGGTTCTTTTGGACTGGTGTTTCAGGATTCTTAGGATATACTCCTAACAGTGGAATTGTTGGATCAAAAAGACACTTCTCCAAGAAGGACATACAGAGGATCCAGAGACACAGGAAAAGATGCTCAATATCGCTAGCCATCAGAGAGATGCAAATTAAAACCACAATGAGATACCACTTTACACTGGTCAGAATGGCCATCATAAACAAAGCAACAAACAACAAATGCTGGAGAGGTTGTGGGGAAAAGGGGACTCTAGTACACTGTTGGTGGGATTGCAGACTGGTACAACTACTGTGGAAAACAGTATGGAATTTCCTAAGAAAACTAAAAATGAACATGCCTTATCCCTGGAGTCTTTAGTCCTTGTCTGATGAGACAGAGCTGGATTTGGAATTAAGGGTCTAACCAACATTCCTCACTAGTAGAACTGGTCGAGAGGCCTATGTTTTGATTTCTCATTTGCAAGTCCTGGGCTTTATTCCCCTCAGTCACTTGGAGACTTTCAGATGCCCTTATGAGATGCAAAGCAGTGAGTGTGTGCTTCTTTTTTAATGTCTCCATAGAAGCCAACTTAGCTCTCTCTCTGTGTTCCTGAAGAGGGACTTGAAATCTTTCTCATGTGTCTAAATGTCCTCTGCCTTCTGAAGTCCTTCTCATTTCCCTTTGGAAAATAACTTTTTTTTGGTAAAGTTGAGCTGTCACGAGTCCCCTCAGTCTCTCCTGTCTGAGCTCTTGCCCCATTCCATCGGCCTTGCGTCTTGTAGAAGGTGCGTGTGTGTTCCCCACTAGACTGTGAGCTCCTAGACGAAAGGCCTCGCTACTGACAGACTTAACATCATGCTTCTCCTCTTCCATCTAGGAAGAGGAGAAACACTGAGTCCAGCTCCACCATCATAGAGCAGACAATGAAGGGTGAATTCAGATCAAGGAATAGAAAAATTGAATTCAGAGCAGAGAGTAGAAAAAGCCACAGCATCTCATACCTGAGAATGCAGGCTCCTTTCTCTTCATTCTCATCTGAAGTCCACCCTCTCAGAGATAGGGACTCTTCAGCGCTCCAGGCCCTCACTACACACCATTAGAGGGCCCTGCCCCAGGCCAAAGGAGATTTGTGGTGTGGTGCTGGAGACAAGAAAGAAAGGCCTCCCTCTAAAAAAGGGAGAGCAGCAGTAGCATCCTTGGATGCAGTCCAGGTTCTTGGTGGAGGTTGGATGCTGGTGTGGTTCCATTGCCATCTGCAGACCAAAGGTTCCAATATCTGGGTTGAGATGGGGGCCACCCTCTGGCTCTTCTTTTGTCTGTAACAAACCCAGTCAGCCAGGTGGATTACAGAGGTCTGTCTTGAGCTATTCATGTAAGGGTCATTGAGGGCGCACTAGCAGCTCCTACTTATCCTTGAAGTAGTAACCTCTCTCGGGCAGATTCAGTGATATCAAACATCACGAGTGTGGCAGTGAAGTCCTGGGACACCAAACAGAGCAGCAAGGTGGGTATCAGTGCTCTATTCCTAGCCATCTGTATGATATCCCCACTACCGAAGGAGGGGTGGGCAGGGGAGGAGGTGGAAGGAAGCCCCATAGAAATCCAAGGTGAGTAAAGCTGGCTGTCCCAGGATGCCACTCCCAGGAAACACAGCTCGCAGTGATACTTGAGGGCCTTCCAGACCACAGTCTGTACTCCTCCAGAGCAGCTGGCTTATTCACTGTTGAGGAAAGGGTGCTTCCAGGCCTCAGTGTCTCCTGATGAGCCCCATCCCCACATACCATAAGCACCTTGGCCTAGTTCCCAGATCATGCCTTTCTACTCCAGGAGCAGCTCCTGGAGAACTTGCTAAGAAACTGATGGGTTAGAGGTGCTGAAATGATCTATTGCTGTCCCTTTACCCATAGAAAAGAAGCCTGAAGCCTGCAAGAACGAGCTGCTGCGTGAGTCATCGGATGCTGCTGAAAAAGGATAGAATTTGCAGCTTCAAAGTAATCTGCAAGCCCAACTAAGGAAATGCTAGATTTTACTAGGAATAGTGTTAGAATTTGGATTCCAGCTATCATTACTAAGAATAAAAATAGTATTTAGAAATATGGTACCTGATTGCAATTTGATTTTTTGCCTTATTTGTAAGGTTGCTCTGAAATTTATCTGCTGCCTAAACTTGAAAGAGTGCTTACAAAGTTAGTTGGTTTTGAAATAGAGAGTGGGCTGTGCTAAGATATAGCTTTTAAAATATCTCCAAATCATCAAAAAGAAGTAAGAGCCAGGGAGCGCTTAGAAAGAGATGATGAGAACATAAACGTTTAGCTGAGAATATTTGTATTGCTCCCAGGTTCACTGCCCCCTGCCTTACCCCGAGGACAGCCTCGGACACCTCTCCCTGCTCAGATACCTTAGATAAGCTTGGAAACCCTGCAGTGCAGTGCCTTCTTTGGAACCCAGGGTGAAAACGGCAGAGTGGTAAGTTGAGCGGAGAAGGCTGGAAACAGCGCTCGGAACCCGAATGTGGAGCTCTTCTTCAACAGGCCCAGCAGTGGGCATGCCCCGGCCGTCTCACCTGGGGGCGAGGTGACCCCAAAGCACATGCTCTGGGGTGTGCAGCCCAAAGGAACCAGGTGAGGCCGAATGTCCAAGCTTCGCCCGAGCGAAGAGGGGTTGGTTGGGGGTGAGAGTCCTGGACCTTTATTTTATAATTCAACAGACTAGGACTCTTCAGCTGCAAAACCTCCAGTTACAGGAAGAAGAGAGGCATCTGGGGCAGAGCCAGACCCTCCCCTGCTGTTCTTCACCTGCACCCAGATACATCCTGAGGGGAAGAGAAGGATCCTTGACAGTGAACAGCTCTGATATTGAATTTGAGCTTTAAATGGACTGAGTTTAAATCTTTAATTTGACTGAATATTTACTCCAAGAAATTTGAAACTGCAAATGATATTTACATTAAGAATGACAAAATCGGGGTTCCTCCATCATTAAAAATGGCGTTTAGAGTTAAGCTCAATTCTATAGAGAAGGAATTAAAACATCTTTCTTCCTGCTTGAGGGGTAGAGTGTGAATTTTAAGTCCATTGCAGTATCATATTCACTCTCAAATCCCGTACCTGGTGTGGACAGCAATACGGCTCAGATGTGATCCCGGTAAAGCAGCATGAGCAGGGTCTGTGGGGCCTGCCACCCACACTCTGAGCCTTTGGGCACATTTTACCCACCAGAGTTTCTGGTTCAGAGGGCCCAGAACTTTTCAGCTTCTCAGAGCGGACAATGGCCCAATGATGACACAGCTTCTTCAGAGGCCGGGGCACTGTGTCCATCCCATTAATTATCTTTTTATGGCAAAAAAAAAAACAAACAAACAGTTATTAAGCACGTATGCTAAGTACCAGCCTGCAAATAATATGTTGGAAGATAGGAGCTTACTTCAAGAAGCTCACTTAAGGGGGAAAAGAAATGGGGCTAGCAAATATAAGCATTTGCTAAATAACCCAGGGCAAATCTCTCAAAAAACAAACTGCTTTCCCCTCTCCTTTGATGACTGAGAGGACAAAGTGACAAAGAGCAGCAAAGAGGAAGTGTGCAAAATTAGGGATAGAAATGAGGCAATAAGTTAAGTTGGTGACATCAAAGCAAGAAGGAGATAGCAGGGATGATGGGGAAAAGCTGTACAAGGGGGTGACCCCCCCCAAAACTGGAATTATCTTCTGGGTGGTGGGCCCCTGGTAGTACAGGCTTCCCCCACTATGTGAGTGTTATAGGAACCCATCTGTATCAGTGCACCAGCTGGTGTTGTTGTGAGAGGCTGAGTTCAGCTTCAGTGGATTTGTGTTTGAAGACTTGTTTAATGTGTTTGCCCATTTCATGCTGTGTGATTTGCTAGAGCACCTGCCCACACCACGCTGAGTGTTCAGTTGTTTTTGACCCAAAACTGCATGACTCCCTATTCTCCAGATCTCTCCCCAAGTGGCTTTTTCTTTTGTTTCCCTGGATGAAAAAGCCCTCATAGGGAAAGATTTTGCTGCCATGGAAGAGGTGAAACAAAATATGGCAGAAGCACTAAAAGACATCAAAATCGGTGAGTTCAAAAGCTGTTTTGAGCAGTGAGAAAAACATCTCGATATGTGTATTGCTTCGAATGGAGAGTACTTTGAAGGTGACTGAAGTTTAAACACGTAAGAATAAATACACAATTTTTTATACATAAATTCTAGGCTCTTTTGGATCCCCCTGGCATAAACATTCACCCTAGCAAGCTTGCCGTCAGAGACTTTCCTCTTCAATCCAGCTTCCTCCTTTACTGATAGTCCACGCTCACACTATCACCAACAAAGAGACTCCCATGGTCCAAGTTCTCTCCTTTTGCCTGTGGGAAAGTCCAGCAGGGAGAGAGCACCTGGCTGTTGTCAGGGAGAGTGGTCTGCTGCCCAGGGCAGTGCTGATGTAGTCAACAAGGACAGTGGGGGCTGGGAGGCAGCAGCTGAGAGAACGGGAAGGCAGGGAGGTGCTGAGAAAGAAAGGCAGTGTTTCCTTTTGCTCCAGTGGCAGGAATCAAAGGCTTTCAGAAGATTATTATTTAAGGTAGAAGTGTCTCATATTACAGGGCTCTGCCATTCCTCCCATACTGGTTCCCCACTCCCAACACATACACACACACGCACACACACACACACACACTACTAATCTTGTGGAGGAAGAGAGGTCAATTATCTTTCTAAAAATACTTTATGCTGGGACATGCAGTGAAGGTCACTTTAAAATACAATAGCCTCATCTCTTTGTTTGTAAGCAGTTTCATTTCCCCAGCAATAGGTCTTCTCAAGAAGAATTTGCTCTGGCATAATCTTTTAAAAGGTAGACCTACAAGACTAAGTAAGCAACGTGTGAGTACAAGGGTCAGTGTATATTAATTCTAAAACTGAACCTATTTATTACATGAATTACTTTTTCAACTGCTGAGTGTAGTTTAACACTTACGTTTCAGCCCCCTTCACTGACCCATGCGGTCTCAGTGAAACCCTGCAGCAGAGCATTGATTCCTCACAGCAGCTAGTCTCATGAACACCAGATTATGGCTTTGTTACAAAATGTAGCAGATGGGGAAAGAGTTCAGAAAAACAAAGCTCCTTTCCAGACATGATATTCTCTTCAAAAGGTGATTAAACTGATACAGAAGGGAATACAGAGTAATGGCTTCAAAGTCACTTGCATAATATTTACCTGAATTTCCTACTTTCTTCTAAGAAATGTGCTTAGGGCCAGAATCTTCTTTCACAAATTAGCATATAGGCATTCCCTAAGAATGAAACAGAACCTTTTGGCAAAATCTCCCCATTAGGAACTATTAGGAGGTGCTGTCTCTATCTGTTTTACCCACAAATCCCGATTACAAAGGGACTTTTCAGGTGTTAAAGAAAATGCTGGACTCGCTCTTGGTGAGAGAACAAAATGGCCCCTTTGGGCATCAGAATTTAATGTGCTTGTGGCTAGATTTGGAGACAGGTGACGCCTGCCATTTGCTCCTGTTGGTAAGAGGTGGAAAGGAGCAAGCAGGGGGAAGAACGGGTGAGAACTGCAACACTTAGAACCAGCAAATCCTGACTCGGGAAGTTAAGAAAAGCAGCTCTAGAGAACAATGGAGTTGCTCTCTCTCCTTTCAGAAACAAAGGACAGGAGCCAGCTCCCAGACAGGCTCTGGTCCTGGACTGAAAAGCCTGCAGAGGGGAGGGCTGCTCATAGTTCTGCCTCTAGCTGCCGGGCTGAAAGCCGTTCTTGTGGACTTAAGGGAGCAAAGGCCTCTGGGTTCTTAACGTCCCCAGAGAACAATTTAGGTGGGGTCATCCAGAGCAGCATTTGGCTAAAACTACCAGAGAATCAGCTGGATCAAAGTGATTCTGAAAATTGAGGCAAACCATCTAAATAAATTTGTCAAAATTATACTTTTGTTCAAGCATACAGCTGGCTGATACAACGTGGTCTTTTAGATAACAATAAAAATTATTTACATCATTTGGTATATAAATGGATGAAAATCAAAAAAATTTTTGGAAAAAGAATATATTAATATGGATGGAGCTATTAGGAGACATTTAACCATGACCATGACCATTCACTAAAAGCAGATGATAATGTCTAAAAAGATCGATTCTGATGGTAAAATTGCAGAAGTGTTAAATCTGCATGTACCTTAATGTCAGTGGTAAGTATCATAGGGGTTACTCCACTGGATTATTAAGAGGCCTGTAATATTCTGGGTAAAAGGGGGCTCTTTGTACCAACCATTGCCTCTGACCTGAATCCCACAATATCTTTCTTTAATGTTCTCTTGGTCGATTTTGGCTGAAGTTAATGTCAAAACAAGGTACCCTCTAATCAATATCAAAAACCTTAGAGGTCACAGTCCCACAGAGCCCATGCTAATGCAAATTACCCACACTCCCCTCTTGTACCTCCGTGAAGTGTGAGAGTGATACAAATTTTGCACTGGTCAGACAAGGCTTCAAATAGTTGGCAAGAAAATGAGGGCCCCCTTTCAAAGAAAGTCCTGCTTGAGGTTCCACTGATGACAAATTCTTCAACAGAGCAAACCAGCTGCCACAGGAAAGCAGAAGCACAGGTTCCATGTAAGTGAGTCTAGAACCCACACTGTTGAACTTGAAAGCACACTGGTGCTTGTTGAAAACTCACTGTAGAACTGGCTACAGTCAAGTTCCCAAAGTAAAAGAAAAATATTGTCAATTTCTCATCAGAAAAAAAAAGTTCATACTAAATATAATACATTTGAAATTGGTTTTTAAGTTAGCATTCTTAAATAACTACAAAATGAGGTTTTTCATTTGCACATTCAATGATGCTAGCTGATTTGCCCAAAATATATCACATAGTCAAACATTCCCACCAAGCTGAGAATAGGAGCAAGCTGTTAGTACGAGGGAGTGATGGGTGAGAACTAGACCTGCCAAGGCTGAATGATTCAAAATGCGGCTGAGTGGGAAAAAGCATAGATTCCCCCCACTCCATTACATTGTAACATCTTACAACACTTTCCCGTGTTTCTCTGATTTACAGTGGCAGAATTCCTTAGGCTTGGAGACTTAAATTCTCCCTTCGTTTTCTCACTGGGGCCACAGTGGGGTGGGTGCAGCTCTCTTGCGCTGTGGCTTTTTCAAAAATAGATCATTGCTTTTTTACAATGTTGTGTATTTCCTGTTTCTAATAAAATAATACAAAAGTTGATAAAGAGAATGCTGACTAACTGTTCCTCATCTCTGGTGTAGATGGGGAGATAGGAATAGGGTTCAACGTCATTAGACAGAGTTCAAGGTGGACATGGGAGGAATTTCCTGAATCTGGGAGTCAGGAGGCCCAGAGCAGATTCTTTTCCTGTCCTGGAGAACTTGCAGTGACAATACAACATGTATTGGGGGGAGCAGAATTTGTAGGGAAGATAAGGCATACATTTTGGGGAAACGTGGGGATAAGTGTATTAATGGCCTCAGGAGTGCAAAATATTAGTTATGGAATAACAGGCTGCTCAGTTGCTAGGGAATCCTAAAAATAGGGATGAGTGACTGGCTGAGAGGGGCAGGGAGGAGTGGATGTTTCCGTGGGTATCATGGGGCAGTCCAGGCTAGTGGGGAGCTAGCTGCCTTTCTGAAGCTGCTGCAGAAATAAAGCAAGGAGCATGGACAGCCAAGTTGAGCCCCAGCAGTCATGCAGATATATTCTTGACATTGGTGATGCTTTCTTCCTGAAGCAGGCCGTCCCCCAATGTACACAATACTCAGACTCATAGTAAGGGCTCAAGGCTTGGTCCCTGAGAAGAGAATGCATTTGTGCATCCTCGCTCCCACTGCTTCTACTCTTCACGCTAATTCTGCAGCTTGAAAACACCCTTACACCCACCTTTCCACAGGGTGCAGAGCTGGCTATTAGAAGATACAGGAGTCACTGAGGGACAGGGTAGGTGAGACTATTTTGAAGCAAAGTAGTTTTTGTTTTCATTCTGGGCAGGTTAGCCTTCCAGTCTGATGATTTCTAGCCTGATGATTCCCTGAAAACATTTTAAACACATTTCACTTCATATCAAACTGATAGCTTATCATACTTGTTTTCTCTACCACAAGTTCCATTAGCAATTGTGGCTTTCATCTGTTATTTCCTGCTTGGTGGGGCTTAAAAAAATTCCTGATGTTGCTATAACAAGGGCTTGGCTCACTGGTTTATTTTTCTTTTGTTGATGGTAAAACATGGTAGAAATGATAGCTGGTTGTTGTGTGGACACGGGGCAGATGGCAGGAAAAATGGAGAGAGGGGAGGGCACCTGGTGGAGTACATCAGTTGAGAAATGGAACCCTGCTTTCCTCCCCTGAGCTGGTTGGGTTCCGGTTCTCTGACTCCTTTTGATGCCTTTGTCCGTTCTGTTAGAGAGCTGGATCATAGGCAGAAAGGGCTGGGCTGTTTCCTACTTCACCTTTGCTGGCAATATTATTAAGCTCCTGGTGTGGAAGCTCAGGAAGTGACTTTCTGTTTATCGGTTTATGCGAAGGACATCCTTACCCTAAGAAAAAGATCTTTCCCTACGCTTTTGTTGAAATTCACTGCTTTAGTTATTATCTTTCTCTGGTGTGTTCTGTTAAATTGAAAAAGGAAAAATTATAGAAACCATTAGCAGGGTTTCATGTTACATCATTAATAAATATCATTGCCTTATAATACAACTAGATGATAGGGTAGTGGACATGGAGTAGATTTTCTTTAATTAAAAAATTAAATTAATTGAGATACTATAAATTTTAGCCCTTTCAGTTGACAGTTTTGCAAGTGTTGATAAACACATACACCATGTAACCACTGCCACAATCGAGGTATGAAAGAATTCCATCACACCAAAGAATTCCTCTGTATCCCTTTCTGCCAAATCCTTCTCCATTCCTTAGCAACTACTGACCTGTTTTCTGTAGCTATAGGTTTGCCTTTTCTAGAACATCCTATAAATGAGCTCATATAGTATATTGACTTTTAAATCTGGATTTAGTCACATTGCATAATGTATTTGAGATTCACCCAGTTTTTAAATGTTTCAATAATTTGTCCCTTTTTATTCTTGAGTAGTAGCTCATTGTATGGATATACCAGATTTTGTTTGTTCATTCTCCAGTTCAAGGACTGCTGTGGACTGCACTGTATGCCCCCTAAAATCTATCTTTATCTTTAAACTTTAGCCCAACCCTAACTGTAGTTGGAGATAGGGCCTTTAGGAGGTAATTAAAGTTAACTGAGGTCATAAGGGTAGAGCTGGTGCCTTTATCAGAAGAGGAAGAGAGAGGTGTCTATTCAGGTTCTTTGCTCATTTTTTAAATTGGGTTGTTTACAGATGACCAGTAGACATATGAAGAGGTGCTCAATGTCACTAATCATCAGAGAAATGCAAATTAAAATCACAATGAGATATCACTTCACACCTATCAGAATGGCTATCATCAATAAATCAACAATCAGCAAGTGCTGGTGAGGATGTGGAGAAAGAAGAACCTTTTTGCACTGTTGGTGGGAACGCAGACTGGAGCAGCCACTGTGGAAAGCAGTATGAAGACACCTCAAAAAAATTAAAAGCAATCTCACACCTGGGAATATATCCAAAGGAAACCAAAGCACTAATTCAAAAGAACACAAGCACCCGTATGTTCACTGCCGTGTTATTTACAATCACCAAGATGTGGAAGCGGCCGAGTGTCCATCAGTAGATGAGTGGATAAAACAACTCTGGGACATTTACACAATGGAATACTACCCAGTCGTAAAAAAAAAGAAGAAAATTCTACCCTTTGTGACAGTATGGATGGACCTAGAGAACATTATGCCTAGTGAAATAAGGCAGTCAGAGAAAGTTGATTTTACTCATATGTGGAAATCTAAGGAACAAACAAAACTAACAAGCAAAATAGAGACAGACTCAGGGACAGAGAGCAGATAGAGAGCTAAGAGGGGAGGGGGCTGGAGAGATTGAGCAAGAAGGGAAAAAGGACTCATGGACATGGACAGTGTGCTGATTGTGGGGGGAGGGAAGCATAAGGGGACTAAATGGTAATGGGAAAAATACATTAAAAATTAAAAAGAAAAAGAAGCAGAAGAGACACCAGAGTTTTCTCTCTGAGCACACGCATTGAACAAAGACCATATAAGCACGCAGAGAGATGGTGGCCATCTACAAGCCAAGAAGAGTGTCCTCGCCACAAACTGAATTGGCTGCCACCTTGATCTTGGACTTCCTAGCCACCAGTACTGTGAGAATATGCATGTCTGTCATTTAAATCATGCAGCCTGTGGTATTTTTGTTATAGCAGCCTGAGCAGACTACTCTAGGGACATCTGGGTTGTTTTAATTTTTGTGACTCTGAATAAAGCTGTAGTAAGCCAGAACTGATAAGCTTTTAATTTTTAACTTAATTTAAAAAATAGCCAATATATTCTCATAGCTCAAAAATTTTACAAGTAATATTGTAGTAAATCCAACAGATAGGCTTGTTTGGCATGTGCTCCAACTTTTTATATGGTAGAGGCTGAAAAGCAAAGCCTACATTTAAATATATCCTTGAAACTCGGGTTCCAGGTATGAATTAGGTATACCAATCACATGTTTTTATAACTTTTGAATTTGGAAATACCTTACATGGGGAAAAAATGACATGGAAGTCATTCATTGTATTAATGAGAATGGTACGAGCTGGTATCATTTCCTATGTATCTTTCCAGATACATGGAGCACTCTGTGGAGTGCTTGTGTTTTTGTGCATCTCAATTCTTTGATCCATTGGAAATTTATCTTGGTATAAAGGGACAGGTATGTCAGGAGTTAAATCTCTGTGGAGTGCTTGTGTTTTTGTGCATCTCATCTCCAGAAGTATTTTACATAAATCTAGTCAAACATAAATTTGTGCTTCCTTTTTAAAGCAGAAATTGAAACAGATACATATACCCTTCTGCGTCAACCATAAAAATTTTTATATCTTAGAAATTTTTTCTATATCCACACATAAAGAGCTTCCTACTCCTTTTTTATAGTTGCAGAGTATTGCATCATATGGATGTAACATAATTTATTTAATAAATCCCTTAATGGTGGAAATTGTTATTTTTAATGGTTTTCTACTATCAACAATACTGTGATGAATATTAATTATATACACTTGTATATATACTGAAGAACAACTACAAAGAATAAAATGATCTCTAAATCCCTAGAAATGAAATTGCTAGGGCAAGGAATGTGCACATTTGCAATTTTGATAATATTGCCAAATTCCCCTTCATAGAGAATGCCCCAATTTATCTTTCCCTAACAGCATAGGAGAATACCTATTTCTCCCCACTGCCACCATACCGTATCATAAAATTTTTGTGTTTTTTGCCAATCTAATAGGTGAGAAATACTGTCACTGAAATTTGAATTGGATTCTTCCCTTTTATTAAGAGTAGAATTGAAAATATTTTCATATGTTTAAGAGCCACTTATAATAAGGTTTTTTCCAGTGAACTGTTTATCTCCTTTCCCCATTTTTTTTTATTGGGCTTTGGTTTTTCACTTAGCATTTTATTTGTAACAGCTCCTTGAGGTTAATTAGCTCTTTTTTAATGATACGAGTTGCAAATTCTTTTTCCAAATTTGTTTCTTGACTTTGTTTATGTTGATTTTAGCACGCACTTAAAAATGACAGCATAATATTTTTGGATCGTAGTTTCAAAAAATCTTTGCCGTTCTGAGGTTTCTTATCTCTCCTATTATTCTGTTATTGCTTACTTTTTTTGGGTAAAGATTCAATTCTTTGATCTGTTTGAAATTTATCTTGGTATAAAGGGACAGGTATGTCAGGAGTTAAATCTCTGTGGAGTGCTCGTGTTTTTGTGCATCTCATGACGGCTTTTGGTCTGAACTGTCTTTTTGAGGATGTTTCTATAGTGGTCAGCAGTGGGAGACAAGCAGGTCAAAGGGCAGATTTGTTCGCTGTCCAACATAATAAAGATCATGTTCCCTCTCTGTCAGGTTTTCTAGCAGTCCCCTTGTAAGATGGTTTCTTAAGGCCAGAGCTCAGCTGTCACGCAACCCACTGAATGTGCAGCAGCCACCTGGCCCAATCTCTGCATCAACCCAGAGGAACTTAGGAAGCAAGGGGAGCTAATGTGATCATGGAGCTCATGCTTCCGGCCGTGCATGAGTAATAAAATCTTTTGTTTCTGATCCAAGAACCTTCCCGTCTTCTGAGAGCATTTATGAAATCCTATGGGCTAATTTGTTGGCTTGCAAGAGGGTAAAATCCCAGACTGGCCATAGTTCTTGATAGATCTACCTCTATTTTTCCCAGATGGCTGTGCTCTTCTTACCCCATCAACCTTGGAGGAAAATAGTTCCTCCTTTCCCAACTGATTCTAGATGACAGTGTGTTATACACTAAGTTTTTATATGGATTGAGAAATGAGCTTGTATTTTATTCAGTTAATCTGTCTATGTGTATGATCTAATATATACTCTTAAAAATATTAAGGCTTTATAATGATAAATATCTGGTGGAATAAATTACCACTCATTCTCCCCTCCCCCCAAATTTTCCTGGAATTTCCTTCATAACTGCTTTGCATATACAATTTAGAATCCGTTTATGCAGTTAAAAAATTCCTTGCATTTTCTTAATGACAGTGTCAAATCTATCCATTAATGTAGGGGGATTCTGCTTCTTCATGGTGTTGCCTCTTTCTGTCTAGGAACATGGTATGCCTTTCTTTCTACTCAGGCGTCATGTATGTGAAGTCTATTGATTTCTGAGTGTGAATTTGATACCCTTTTACTCATAGAATTTTCTCATTATTTGTTGTAGTTTTGCAGTAGATTCTCTTTGGTATTATAGTTTTATAGTTACAGCAACTGAAAATATAAATAATTTTATCTCTCCTTTTAATACCTCTAATCTCTTCTCCTGTTTGGTTTGTTTAGTGCCTTAAAAATAATGTTAAATAATAGCAAAGGTAGTTAAAACTTATTGAGTATGTATATACCTTGTGGTATATAAGTACTTTATACCTATCAAGCTATTTATACCTCATAGCAAGCAGCCTTAAGAATTATTATCATTATTGTAATTTACAGAAGGGTAAACTCAGCACAAAAATATTATGTAAATTGCCCACAGTTACATAGGTTCTAGGTGGCAGCATTGGGACTTCGCCTTTAGTGGAAAACCAAAGTCCTCAAACTTCACCATTTTACTATGGTGCCTCTTAAGAGAAGTAAGCGTATTAAGCATCCTTTGTTTATGATTTTGGTGGAAATGTTTTTGGTGGTTTCCCATCAGGTATGATGATGGCTTTTGAATTAAGAGAGATCTACTCAATCATCTGAAGGACTGGGAGTTTTTATGAAAATAAAGGTACATATATTTGAAGAGCTTATTTTCAGCATCTATGGAGATGTTCTTAGATGACTTTTCTCCTAAGATCTATTAAAAGCACCTTACTTTTGCACCTTGAGCATAAAACCCACTTGGCCTTGGTGTGTTATTTCTTTGATGTGCTGCTGAATTCTTTGTGATAACATTTTATTTGGCTTCTGCATTGATATTAATAAGTGAATTGGCAAAGTTTGACAGGAGAACACATTCTGTGGTGTGGGAAGGAGGGGAAGTTTTAGTTGGAGCCCTTTAGTGAAGATGAAGGGCATCTGAGGAGCGAGACAGCTATGTGTTCTCATCAAAGAGTTGGATGAGAAGGAGTGAAGGAGTTCCATAGCAGTCAGAAAGGCATTAAAAACAAACTCCACCTTTTTAATACAAGTTTTCTAAGAAATGGTTTCAAACAGAGAATGCTCCTATTCCTTCTATATTCTCCAGTATCTTCTTTTGTTTGCCTTCTCTTTAAAGTGTTCAGGTGGTCAGAAGAAAAAATCTAGCTAGCATTCTAGGCACTCACTATTAGATACTAATAAAAGAATAATCACTTGATAGCTGAATCAGTCCCTAAACATGGTGGCCCTGGTGGATAGCTCAGGAGTAAATGAGAATGACTAAGGGCCCACAGCTGGAGCACAAGGGTCACTATGGAGACAAACTGAAGAAATATCAGGGGGAGAAAAGAAGATGATGATGTTGACAGATGTCAAAACAACTTCTAATTCTCTTCTATGAGGAGCGCTGCAGAGTGAACTCATTCAGCAGTATAAATGCTGAATTCCTTCCACGGAGGGGAAAAAGAGAACGTGGTTCCCCTGAGGGGGGCGAGCAGGGCTGTGCGGGCCTCCCCAGTGCCCTATTTCTTAGACAAGAGATGATGGGGTCATTTGCATCAGAAATGCCCAGGGTATTTGCTAAAAAAGCAGATTCCCAGCCCTACCTGAGGTGAAACTCTGAAATCTGATTTTTTTTAAGCCAGATGATTCTGATGCAGATAGTCATAGGTCCTCATTTTCAAAAGCAGTTCCTTAGAGATGCTTGGCTTCTTCATTCTACCTTTTTAGAATCAAAGAAAGTTGCCAGATTGCAAATATATTGAATGTCATGACTTGGATCCAGGTCCTGCCTCCCAGAAAGATGCATGCACTCAGACTCTGATACATTTAAACACACAATACATATACAGACTGTGCTCATTTGTTTCCGTATGTTTCCGTGGTGAAAAACAGATAAGCTGATATTAGTGAAACAAATTCATCTAAAGGTAGATAGCGGACCTTCCAGGACCCACAGGTTTCTCTGCATAAAACCCTCAGTCACACCCTAGATGTCAGGGATGCCGTATGATGCGCATGCTGTCGTACATCTCAGGGGGTTGCACACTAAAGGCAAAGAGTTCCTGTGGGTGTCACTATAGGGCATCACAGGAGGACAGCTGTCCCTGGCTTCTGGTGAATAATTTGCAATGAAAAATGAATGTTTCAGGACTTCTGAATAGTCTGCTTAATAATTTGGAAAGCAGAGCCCATCTCTCTGATGCTCACTAAGCATTTTTGGCAAGTAATTTAGACACAATTCATTTTCTCTGACATTGCCTAATGGAGCTATCTACTCCCCTGGTGCATGTTGCAAAGGACTGGCTGACACCTGTGCATTCGGCATTCTACAGTAAGGGGAGTGTGTTCCACTGAGGGAAGCAGCCCACCTTGGGCACCCAGCCTAACAAGTTACAAGAACCAGTTCTCCAGTAGATGTTCAGTGGGGTAGCTGTTACTTTAACCTCTTAAGTAAGGTATTAGAGCTTTCAGGGCTGGTCTCTGGGGGTTAAAAAAAGTTTAACCCAAAACTGTCAAAATATATTCCAGTTTTAAAAAACAATCCCGTTTTAAACTGAGTGGAAGAGCAAACATTAGAAGTTAATTAAAAGGAACATTTTCAATGCCTGAACCCCAAGAAAATGATGACAGTAGAAAAACGTGACTTAAAAAATATATATAAATAGCTTTAAAAAGGGAGTAAGACTCTCTGATGGTGATGATGATGATGATAATGAAGAAAAAGAAGAGGAGGAGAAGAAAAGGGAAAAACACTTAGTAGAATTTTTTGATCATAATATCTTTAGTAAGTCTGATTAAAAATAGAAGGGCCCTAAATTAAGGGGGGAAAGGTAGTGGCAGCTGGGAAAATAAAGAATTCAAGGCCCGTGCTTACATTTAACCAGCCCTCAAATTCATCCAAAAAATAGCGTAGATCTTGTGGGTGTTCAATGATACAGTCAGGCACATCCGGGCTCCCTCTGACCGCCCAAGGAGGGGAGGGACGATTCTGGGAGACAGGCTGCGGCTGCGCTGACTGGGGAGGCACGCCCACTGCTTGGATTGCAATGTGGGGCATGGGAAGTCTTCCACGACCTGTGCACGCCTCCCAGCTCCACACTTAGCACTGTCAGCTTAGTTTTGCACTCCAAGAAAGGTGATAGAAGGAAACACTACTAAAGAGGCTCTTCAGGTAAAAAACCTATTTGCATTTTATCCAGTTTCATAGAATTTCTGAACTGAGTCACTGAAAGTTAGAGATCGATATACAGATTTCAGTCATCTGTGGTGATAAGTGTAACAAATAGATGTCTGTGATGTCTGGGACTCTTGTCTTTCAAGATGGATTCCGAATGTTAAATGTCACATTTTAGAGTCAAGGTCAGAGAGAGCCCAGGCCGCTGCCTGTCTCTCCCAACCCAGACAGAGCCCTCTGTTAGTACAGCCCTCTCGGAGTCTGCTAAAGTGATTGTGTGACAGCACAGGAAATGAGTAGTGTATACTAATAAGTATAGTGGACCAGGGTTCAAAATGCATGCAATGATTGAAATTATATGTATATGCAGATAAGACTAGAAAGGGGCATGAGGAAAATGAGACCAAGTTATTTTGTTGGGATAGTTTCTATTTCAAAATTTCTAATACTGTTGTTATGATATTGTTTGAAAAAATTAACTTCTGTTTAAAAAGGGATTTAATTGACTTGTATACTGAGAAGTCTAAAATGTTGTTAAAAGAAATTTAAAAAGACAATAAATAAATGCAAAGACATCCAGTGATCAGGTATTGGGAGATATGACATCACTGAGATGCAGATACCACTCACAGTGGTCTACAGGTTCAGTGTAATCTCCACAGAAACTCCAACACCTTTATTTTCATAAATGGAAAAAGAAATGGCCCTGGCTGGTGTGGCTCAGTGGAGTGAGTGTCAGCCTGCAAACCAAAAAGTCGCCAGTTTGATTCCCAGTCAGGGCCATGCCTGGGTTGCAGTCCAGGTCCCTAGTAGGGGGCCACACATTGGTGGCATCACACATTGATGATTCTCTCCCTCTCTTTCTCCCTCCCTCCCCTCTCTCTAAAAATAAATAAAGAAAACCAACGGTGTTGCGAAAACTGGACACCTGCATAAAGAAAAGTGATGTTGGCTTCATACCTTACACCATATGCAAAAATTCATTCGAAGTGGATAAAAAGGCTTAAACACAGAGCTAAAAATACAAAACTCTTAGAAGAAAACAGAGAAAGAACTTTATGACATTGGATTTGGCAATAATTTCTTGGATATGACAGCACTGGCAACAAAAGAAAAAATAAATTGGACTTCATCGAAGTTAAAAATGTCTGTGCATCAAAGGACACTATCAACAGAGTGAAAAAGTGACCCACGGAAGGGGAGGAGATATTGATGTGGGAAGCTTTGAAAAACCTTTGCTCACCCAAAACCCCAGGCGCCTTGGGAGAGTGATAAGGCCGTCTGGGAAAAGCAAATAACAGGATAGTCACAAGGACTGGGGCTAGCACCCCCACTGATAGGACTAATTTTCACATTTAGCCTTTGTACTCTACTTCTGCCCCGTAGCTAGAACTAACTTCCGCCTTCCGCTTCTGTATCCCGTTTTGCTACGTAGACAGGAAGACCCCGTAGGCTATATAAACCCCAAGAATCCTTTGTTCAGGGCTCAGAATTTGGAGACTCACTCCTCTGGACCCGTGCACGTTAATAAACCTTGTACTCCAGAATCCCTCGGTGTCTGGTCACTTCATTTTCCTATAAAAATATGTGCAATTTATCTATTTAATAAGAGATTGATAAAGAACTCTCACAACTCAACAACAAGAAAACAAACACCCTGAGGGAAAAATGAACAAAGGACTTGACTAGACACTTTTCAAATAGGATCACAAAGGGCCAGTAAGCTCATAGGAAGGTGCTCAACATCACCTTTGATCTGAGGAAGTGCAGATGGAAACAATGCTGAGATACCACTTCACACTCATTGGAATGGCTATTGTTTAAAACAAAACAAACCAGGAATAATGTGTTTTCTAGGGAGTGAAAAAATTGGAACCCTTGGGAAGTGTCGGTGGGAATGTCAAAAGGTACAGCTGCTGTGGAAAAGAGTATGGCGATCCCTCAACAATTTAGAAAGAATTACCAGGGATCCAGTAGTTTCAGCTCGGGGGATAGTTCCGAAAGAAGCAAAAGCATAGGTTTGAAGAGACATTTATACACCCACGTTCACAGCAGCATTAGTCTCAAAAACTAAAAGTGGAAACAGCCCAAGTGTCCATCAGCAGATGAACGGATAGACGCAGTGTGGTATGTACGTATGTACGTACAACAGAATATTATTCCGACACATGCTACACCATGGATGAACCTCAATAACATTAAACTAAGTGAAATAAGCCAGTCGCTTAAGTACAAATATTGTATGACCCTTCTGATCTGATGCAGCTCCTAGAGTAGTCCAATTCATAGACAGAACATAGAATGGTGGTTGCAAGAGGCTGGGGAAGGGGAGAATGGAGAGTCATTGTTTAATGGGCACAGAGGTTCGGTTTTGCAAGATGAAAAAAGTTCTGGGGTTGGTTGGTGGTGATGGCTGCACAGCAATATGAATGTATTTAGTGTCACAGAATTGTACACTTGAAAATAGGTGAAATAGTGAATTTTATTATGTGCATTTAACCACCTTGAAAAATCTGATTAAGAGCACATTCTAAATCTCTTATCCTAGGCAGTACCTCTTGAGGTTCTTGTTCCTTTCTTTCTCTATATTCTCATTTGTCTTCGTTTTGCTCTAATGAGATCGTTGCAGATTACTTGACCTATCTTTACTCCACAGCAGATTCTCCTCTGACCACTTTAGCTGTCAGTTTCTGTGCTAATAAACTCATCTCTTGAATTATAACTATTTACTGTTGTATAAAATATGCAGGACCCTGTATTTGGTGCTATGGACAATGAAGTAGGATAAGGGTCCAGTGACTTATAGAAGTATCCTGACAAAATAAGACACATGGGACACAGCACTATCTCCAGAGGAAAATGATGCTTCTATACCCACCGTGAGTGGTCCAGACCAAACAACTGTTAGAAATTGGAGAGAACTGGGGGAGGTGGAACTGAAATAAGCTCCAGAGAATGGGAAGCACTGAGCCGAAGAGGCAATTCATGAGTTAACTGTTAATGTGTGCAGAGCTTCTCAGCCTTGGCGCCACTGAAGTTTTGCACTGTACTATTTTTGTTGTGGGGAACTGTCCTGTAGACTGCAGAATGCTTAGCAGCAACCCTGTCCTCTACACACCAGATGACAGTTACTCCGTTCTTTGCTCAGAGCTGTCTCCGGCCCTGGCTGGTGTGGCTCAGAGGATTGATTGCTGGCCTACAAACCGAAAGGTCGCTGGTTTGATTCCCTGTCAGGGCACATGCCTGGGTTGTGGGCCAGGGTCCCCATTTGGAGGCATGAGAGAGGCAACCAACTGATGTTTCTCTTGCACATCAATGTTTCTCTCCCTCTCTTTATCCCTCCCTCCTTCTCTCTCTGAAAATAAATAGGTAAAATCTTTTAAAAAATGTTTTTAGACATTTCATTTCAAAAGTCCCATCCGTGGAGGGCAAAATAACCCCCACTCCCATTTGAGAACCACTGATATATGGAAACTGTCCTGGAGCCAGGAAAGACATCAGTTGTTCATTCATAAAAGCATATTTCATTTATATATACCAACTACCAATTTTGGCACCTGACCTATAACAAATGGTTCATAAGTCTTTTTTGCTCATTCCTTTTTGCATGCTGCTATAATTATGAAAGTTGATCTGAAACCTTCAAAAGAGTTTGGATAGGGAGATCCTAGAAGTATAAATAGATCATTTAGGAAGCTTTGGTAATAATTCAGAAAAGGGACATAAAGACCTGAACTAAGGTTGTGATAATTGCAATAGAAAGGGAGTTGATGCAAAATTTGTGTCATGAAAGATTGTACAGGGCTTAGGGGCAAGGGGAAATACATCTGGTGAGCTGGAGAGAAGGCAGGAGGGGCCATGGTCTTATTGAGAAGCAGAGAAATAAATGCAGGTGTAAGGAGATCTCTAAGCAGGTAACTGATGGTCCAGCATGAACAGTTCTTTGAAATCATGAAAAGAATCTATAACAAGTAGTTAAGCTGAATCTGGAATGACCCTGCAGGTAAAGGAGGCAGGCAAATTTAGACTTAAATTTAGAAAAAGATGCAAAAGAAGGACAAAGAGAAGAGGAAAAACACTGAAAATGTTGTTTTTCTTTTTTCCATTGTTTTTGCTCAGTAATATCTGTTTCGGATGTAAAGATGATCATCTCTGACTTGGGATTCTGAAATTTGCATTTGAAGCTCAGCATGTACCTTTAAAAGTCCTAAGAGAATAACAAAAACAAACTTTGTGCTTTTTAAAATTCTAAACCATTTTCTCATTTTCATGGGGGAAATACAGACAAAGCAAGGGCAAAATTTCAGCACCAGGGCCTCCCCCTGGCTCACAGCCTTGGACGTTGCTAAGCTGGTGAGCATCCCATTGTCATTTGAGAAAGCCAGCTGCATAGCTAGATAGAGTGAGCCTGTCTCTGCAATTCCAAGACTGTAATTATGCTAAAATGGGATCTTGCAGCAGTGACTATAAAGAGAAGCCTTGGAATATCTCTCCTACACTAAACAACTTTATGGTTGAAAGGAAGCAATTACTGAGAACAAGATGAGACTAAGTAAAAACAGCATAATTTTCCAAGTTTTTCAACTTGGTTATTGACAGAATTGTGCTGACCTCAATCTTTGCTTTTTGCCTCCCTGCCCCCACCCACCAGAAGCCATAATAATTCCAGTTTTCTAGACTGACTTTTAGATTAAGTGGAAATAATTTTTTTAGTGAACAATTCTGTCACTCAATTTAAAGCAACTTTCTAGGTTGGCTTAATAATATCAGTAATTCTAACAAAGTTTTAAGGTTTAGTTTCCCTCCCACCAAGACCTGGAGAAACACAGGATATCCAGGTAAGAAGACATTTGCTATTTACTTGATGCAGAAGCTCTGCCTTCCTGAGTCACCACTGTCCAGCTGGGAGCAGAGTTTTCTGCAGAGAGGACAGGTATGAAAACTGCAGGACCTGAGGGCTTCTTGTTCTTTTTTCCTCTCCTGTGAGAGATGAAATGGGGAATTGAACAGGACTATGTCTGAAGCTGGCGACTGCAAATTAGTGCCAGCTACCAAATTGCATCCGCCACTTCCTTATTCTGCAAAGAAAAATGTCCACCTTGAATTTTCTATCTCCAGGGTGCATTGTAGGCTAAGAGAAGGTAATGTGGTACTTGAGAAGAGGCACATTCTACACAGGCTAACTAGATAATATAACCTCTCTCAGTGATTCCAGAACCCAATAGATCAACTTTTACCTAAATCGCACAGACAGCCATGCTTGGTGTTGTTGATCACTCTTCTGAAAGTCTTAAAGCATAAGCAACAGGAAGAAACAGGATGAGAAGTATCAAGAAGAAAGAGGCGAAATGATCACTAAATGAAATGACTATCTTCCTAGAAATAGAAAATCTAAGACAAGCAAAGGAAAAACAATAAGGCCTAATGAGAAATGTACGTAAGGAAGCCAGGTGTTACTATAAACATGCCAGATCAGTAGCTTTCTTACATATTAACAATAATCAGTTATAAAATATAATGTAAAACGATTAAATGAGAGAAATTCTTTAAATCAACACACGTCTATCCAGTGCGACATATACTCCCATCACAATAAAGTGGATCTCTATAGACGACATGGAGAGATAGCCATCTGGTAAGAGGAAATAACAAGGCCCAAACAGGGGGTGTGCGTAAAAATGCACGGAAAAATCACCTGAAAGAATATAACCAAATTCTCAGAGATTGGGGAGAGCTGGAGTTATGGCTTTCTACTTTTATATTCTATAAAATATTATCATGTCTCTAATATTTTCATATGAAAATTATGTATTATACTTGAAATTTTGAGAAAGCAATAAAGATGAAAATTTTAAGCAAAAAGTTAAGAGACTTCCTGCGCTCTCCATTGGCTGGAGCCGGACAGCACTGGCAGTTCACCTGCGAGTCAAACACCTTCTTCTCACGGAGAGTTTGAAAGTCCATTCATCTCCTTAAGAATGAAATTGAGCATGAACAGCTCCCGAAATGGAATAGAAAGTTCTAAGGTTCAGTTCATAAATGGAAGTAACTGTGTACTGATATTGTTAACTGAAAACACATTTTAAAAGAGAGATTTAGCATTGGAATTTCTCATTTTCTCCAGTGTTTAAATCAACTTTTAAAAACATTGTATTTCCTTTTATCAATAATTCATGTTATTCCAGAAATTTATAAAACAACAAGAAGAGTAAAGAAGAAATAAAAAATATTCTGTAGTCCCATTTTCCAGACACCACCAAATTAGTATTTTTATGCCTATATTTTCCTTTAGTCTTTCTATCAATGCATATGCATATTTTTAAAAAAGGATTATAACTATTTTCACTTGATAACACATCATGAACAGCTTCTCTTGCTGTTCTTTAAAATATCATCGAATATTTCCTTTCCTTCCTGTTTTTACCATAAATAATACTATAATGAATACACTCATATAAAATGTTTGAGTAAAACAAAATAAACTACAGGAGCATAAGGACTTTTTCTGTGTTGTCAGGGCTGTGTCCCCAGTGCATGGAATACAGCCCGGTTCTTAGCAGGGACTCAATAAGCATTAATGTGTGAATCTTTCATTTGCCCTGGCCAGTGGGATATTAGCTTTAATGTATATAAGAATTATCAGGAGAACTTGTTAATGCAGAATTCCCAGATCTTGGTCTGAATCGGAGATATTGATCCAGACATCATTGGAGGAGCCCAGGGATTTTGAAGCTCAGATCAAGCTTTGGGAAACTGCCTCGGGCCAAATGCATAGAAGTAGAATTAATGGATCAGTGCATAGATGTTTTCAACTCTCTGATTTATATTGTTAATTTACCCTCCTGAAAGGTTTTGTCAATTTACCAATCGCTGCTTTAAAGTATCCTCCTACCTGCTTTGTAATATATAAAACTGACTATTTTGCTGTCTTTCATCAACATTGTGTATTTTTCAGTTTAAAAACTCACTATTTACTGATTCGATAGGGAGGAGATAGGAAGAGAAAATAGTCTCTCACTAAAAAACACAAAAAGTCATAAAAGAAAATTATATTCACATGGTCTCGAATGAACTACTCTCATTCGCTTCTGGCATATTTGTTTCTCACTTTGCTTTTTAAAGAAAACAATGACTATTGTTTTTGTAAAAGTGGCACATGCTTATTCTAAAGAATGTGTACACTGTAGAAAAGGACAAGTATAAAGGTTAAAAACACCTCAGGTTGTACCATCTAGAGAGGACTGAACTTACCATTGGAAGGGCATAATTTTAGATATCCTACACGGGTCTAGAGATGGGAGCACAGAGATGGATGGATGGCTGACTGATCGACTGGCTGGCGGATGGAGAGTAAGAGAGGGTACTTTCATAAAAACAGAATCAAACGGTTACAATGGGCATGTTATCTTTGATACTACCTGGGCTCTGCTGTCTCTTCTGGGATTTTGTTAGTTGTTTTATGCCAGGGTGTGTTTCACGGGGGTGTGCATTTCCTTGTTTTCAGTGGTTCATACGTTGGGTTTTCCCAGAAGCAGAAGCTGAGGCAAGGAAATGAGAGGAAGTTGTTTATTAGGGAAGTAACCCCAGAAAGCACTGCTAGAAGAGTAGAACAGTGAAAAAGGGAGGGGAAGAAAGCCAGTAGGGGGTGTGCTATGGAGCAGGTTAGTTGTGTGGATGATAGGAGCTCAGTCCGACCAGGGAACTCGGGGTGCCTGCCTCACAAGAAGCAGGCTTTGTTGCAAAAAACCAACCAACCAACAACAACAACAAAAAACCCACAAGCTACTGGAAGCTTGAAAAGCAAACACGGTCATTGTGAATGCTGAGGGGTGTGGGTGGAGCCCCAAAAGTGCTGGGAGATACCTTTGGGTTTTGGATTGTTTCCCTAATTCAGCCTGCAAACCTGGAGACTTCGGTGCCCTCCTGACAGTCAGCACCTTCGCTCCCTCCTCTACGTTAGCCCTTACTCTCCACGCCCATTGCCTCTGTTCCTCAGGCAGATGAGGCACGAGATACACGTATTCACACAACATATTTCCCTCCAAATTTGGGAGTACTGGTGAGAATCCTCAGGGTTTTGTTGACTGTCTTCTGCAGTTTCTAGGGGTGGCACTGAGGTGAGGAGCTGAGCTCTCCTGTGTATGCAGCTTCTCTGCTCGTTCCAGAAGCTGGCGCCTCTCCCCATCCCTCCATACAGCCACTCACTACAGTTTTTTTTAAAATCCTCATCCAAAGACATGTTTATTGATTTGAAAGAGAGAGGAAGGGTGGGGGTGAGAGAAACATCAATATGAAAGAGAAACATTGATAATCAATTGGTTGCCTTCTGTACATGCCACGCCCTGGGATTGAACCCTCGATCTAGGTACATGCCCTGACTGGGGAGCATACCTTTCGGTGTATGGGACAACCCTCCAACCAGCTGATCCACCCATCCGGGGCTCCCCACTGTTTTAAAGGCTTGTTGTACTACATTTTAATAATATATCCACAAAATCTTTTTTAAAAATACATCCACAAATTCTTTGCCATTCTCCACCTGAAAGGCAGAGGCGAGTTCCCCTCCCTTGGAGTGTGGGCTGTACTCGGTGACTGGGTGACTATCTTCTAATCTATAGAATACGGTGGAAGTAAAGATAAGTGACTAGTCCATGAAAGGCATCCTAACTCTTCTTGCTCTCTCTTTCTCACTCCCAGGTAAGCCAGCCACCCTACAGTGAGGACACCCAGCAGCCAATGGAAAGATCCATGTGATGATTCTGTGAACAGTCAGGGAGGTACTGATGCCTGCGGACCACAGGCATGTGAGTGAATCTGGAAGAAGCTTCTCCAGCTCCTGTCAAGTCTTGAAATGGAAAATCTTGAGCCAGACCATCCAGCTAAGCTGCTCCCAGAATCTTGAATCACCAAAACTGTGAAAATAAATGTTTGTTCGAAGCTACTAAGGTTTCAGGTAATTAGTTAAGCAGCAATTAGATAATGAATACAATTGCATTAGGTTTTTCCATTTCCTAGTTTGGTTTTTATCAGTATATTTGGGGTTGGCTTTTAAACTACATTTTGTTTCTTTTTAAATATGCAATTTAAGTTCACTATATTAAAAAAAAAACAACTTTCACATTAATTCTTTTGTCCCAAATGTGACAGAATATGTTAAACTTTGCATTTTGCTCCTTTCTTTTTTTCCTTTTTTTAAATTTAATTATTTTTCTCAACTACAGTATTCTGTCTTTTACTCCCATTCCAGCCCACCCCCCTCTGTGCCCCCCACCTCCCTCCCATTTCTACCCCCCTTAGTTGTTGTTCATGTGTCCTTTAAACTAGTTCCTACATTTTACTCCTTTCCATTATACCGAAGTCATAGGGGACGAAGGGCACCTTTTCCCAAAACAACAGTGAGAAGTAGTTTGTTCAGCCTGTCCTTCCCCCTTCCTCTTTTTATCTGTGGGGCCCTTAATGCTCTTAATTGATAGAGGTACTTTGACAAGCTCTACGCACTACATGGCTTTGATGCTGACTCTGAGAAGCCCTTTGTTTCTCAGATCTGCTCCTAAACATCCTCCTGAACTCTCCTGACTGTCAGGTTCCCCAGACACCATAGCCACTCAGGTCCCTCCCCCGTTCCAGCGGGTAGGGATCAATTGTTTGTCTGTATCCCTAAGTCCTGGTCTCTGTTTGAAATCTCTTAAGAAGTGGTTTCCCCCTTTAAAGTCGGCATGGGCATTCGACTTTTAGAACTGTTGCATGAAGGTTAGGGAGCAAAGGGCAGAAAATGACTAGGAAGCTTATGACCTCATGGGGCAGAGTCTCTTCACCTGGGATCTAAATAAAGCAGATGTTCCATTTGAAGCAACTCTCACAACTCAGTTTTACAACTTACATCCGTTTAAAATCAAAATCTGTTACTCTGAAATGTAAGAACTGCCGAACAAGGTCCCAAGCCAAATCTGATCACTTGAAAACAAAATCTCAAGGAGGAACTCCTGGTTAACAATGTGAAACACAAAATTATACCTACTCGATGGTAAGAATTGTATAAAAAGTAAGTGCATGCACGAACGGAGATTAGGAGACCTAGAGAAGTGTAAACAGTTATTTTACTTAGGCCTACACATTATCGGTGTACTTCACAAAACTGTAAAATCAAAATCTTTCTGGAAGAAAGAAACATAACTATGTATGCCTGGGTGCCTTTCTGTACTCATGCCAAGCTGCAGAACTTTGAAAGTAAATTGGGCTGGGGCTATGAAGGAGAAAGAGACTGTTCCTTCATTCTGGTGACAGTGAGGCTTCTGGGCTAAGATGTCACCTGTGTTGGTGACAGACCTTTCCCTCTGCTTCTTCCCCTTTCCTGCTCAGTTCTGTTTTGCTGTAGCTTGCTTTTCCTCTTCCCTCTTAACAGAAAAATCTCCAAATTAGTTTATGGTTGATTATTTTGTCAGGACAAAAATAACAATACTAACACTAAAACATGAAGTGTGGTAAGTCTCAGTTTAAAACACAGACCAACCAGGCGGCATCTCAGGGGCTGGGCCTGCTGTCACCTTTGGCTCCTCAGAAAGGACACAGCCTGTCTCCACCTCCTGCGTTGGCGGGAGGAAATGACCTAACAGAAGGCAGCAAAGCAGGCTGTGGAGCAGTCTTGCTATGAAAAAAATAAGGAGGCCTACTTATGAGGTTTCTCCATAAAACCCTGGCCTGTTATACTCCATTCATTAAATACCATAATAAGCACCACAGGTTACATTACAGATGTACATGCGGTTACCTTTAAAAATGTAACTATCTCCAGAAGGAATTGCATTTGGAGAAGGGCCAGTAGTGGGGCAATGTCAGACTGTTTCCATCTGCCCTGGAAACTGCCGAACACCCATCATTTCTGTCAGGTCTCAGCAGCGGGGTCAGCAAGGTCTTCTTTCCCTGGCAAGCGGGAGAGAGGGGGTGGGGTGGGGTCAAGCCAGAGGCAGCCGATCTTTACTCAGAGGACCCCAGCCTGACCTTGGTGCCTGGGCTAGAGGTGACCTTGCCGAAGGCTAGGTTTGTCTTTTTGCTTCAATTTCTTTATTCCCCCCCATGTTTGTTCTTACTAGTATCAATATTTTATTATTTGCCTTTTTCAGATTTCAATGCCAGATTTTATGACTTTTCCCTCATTAGTATTTGATACTTTGTCATTGCAAAAGCATTCCCTTCTCTCCTGTCTGTGAGCATGTGCTCTACCCCCTCTGAAAAATTCTCTAGATTCCACACGAGAGGTGGGACCTTTGCTGCCTGCAGGCTGGGCTTCACCTTGAAGCCACACCCTGTGGAAGAGACTCGCTGCTCTGTGTCGGCTGCAACAGGTGGGGCACCTGAGGGTTAGACCCTGGTGGGTGGCTTTTACTTTCTTTGAACTTAAAAATTTTCCAAATGTTCAGTAATAAACATTTATTATTTTTATTCACAATTTTTAAAGATGGAGTATTTATTATGGATATTTTTGGCTTTCTTTTGTAAACCACTATGGATCTAATGTTTTCATCTAAATCCTTTTCAGGCTTACTTACACATTTTACCTGTTAACTTAGGTGTTAAAGAACTTGACGTAAAAATATTGCAAACTGACTACCCATGGTAAAATTGTGATGTCCCTGTTTTATTTGAGACACGTTTCTAGTTTTGTCAGTTTAGAGGATTTGTGTGGGCTATCCCTTAGTCAAACACTGAATATTGTTATGATCCTCCCCAAACTGGCCAATGAACATAGACCCCATGAGCACTAGTCTACTTGAGTACCTCAGCTGAGTGGTAAGATGAACGGCAGCAGAGAGGGTGGCGTCCGCGTGGCACATGCTCTCTGGGCAAGGCCATCCGCGGGGCTGCCTGACCTGGCAGTCGGTGGGACCCCAGTTTGTGTCCTCACTTACACATTTCCAGGTCACCTTAAACAAAATTTTCATCATTCTGAGCCACATTTATCTCACCTGCAAAACCGAGGTAGTCATAGGACCTGCCTCATAAGATTGATCAGGTGATTGCTGTGAGGATTATATAATATGATCTACAAAATCCTAGTGGAGAAAACTCTAGAGTGACCCAGTGTCCTCAGTATATAAATTGGAAGGAAAGGAAAGAAAGACGTTTTGTTTTGGGGAGAGAACGCAGGGGGGAGAGGGAAAGAGAGGGCGAGGGAGCGAGACACCGAGATTGCGTGCACGGCCCACTGCGAGAGCATCGGACGCACCGTACGCTTAGCACGGGTCCTGGCCACGGCAGCACTAGCTGTTACTGTGTCCTTCCAAACCGAGTTATACATCAATTCCCTTAAACCACGTAAATGTTTGTGACAGCCCCCTGCGTGTGCTTCTGGGTCCTGTGTACCTCAGCGAGCAGTAGACTGTCCTACCAGGTCATGCCGTGGTTACAGAGAAGAAGGATGACAGGACCTCCCTCTTGGTCCCAGCTTTGATGATTATTAGATGTGACATCTAGGACAAGTAATTTATGTACTTCTCCATCTCCTCAGCTATAAAATTTGGATGAAAATAATGCTACCTGTTTAATAGGGCTGTTGCAAAGAATCATTACGCCTGATGTGGGAAGTGCTCCGGACCATACCTACCACCTAGTTTAACACTGAATAATTAATGCTTTCCATTGTTGTTACCACAAGTAAACATGTTCTCTGTTTTCAATAAGCTTAGGATCCAATAAGGAAGATGAGATATGTCAACAGAGAACCACAGCCCACGGCCCGAGGTGAGGAGCGCTGCAAGAGCTGTACCAGTGCTGTGGGGGCCGTGGGGTGCGGGGAGAGCGCCCCACGGGGAGCAGTGGCCTCTCCTTCTTTCCCACGGAAGCATCGCTCCAGACTCAGAGGCTGAACTCCTTCCTCTCCGGTTCACTCATTCCTGCTCTCAGAAGAGGGGCGTGGACAGAGAGGGATGCAAAGTTAGGAGATTCGTGTTTGGGCCATGGACATTTTTAAGGGTCCCTTCAGACTGTAGGAGCTGCCACTTGGGTGCCACTCCTCTCCTCAGAGAACTGTGGGGGAAGCAGCTCTGGGTACAAACTTGAGATCCCCCTAAGTGCGACCCTTTGTTTGCCGGGAGTGTGGGATTCTGACACCATTACCTTCTCCTTGCTCAGAATTTTCTCGTTACCTCCATGCAGCAGCTAGGTGATGGGAGGAGGGAGAAACCCTGACTGAGGTGAAGGGGGTGGCAAAGTGAAGCTCACCTTCACAGCGAGGGAGCACTAGCATCTGGGAGAAGGCCGAGCCTGAGGCAGAGCAGCCAAGGGGCCTGGCTGGGAAGAGAGACTTGAAGCGGCAGGGGCGGTTAGTTCTCTGAAGTCCCCATCATCCTTGTCCTCCCACCCTATCTGCAGGCAGCCTCGGGGTCCCATGCGCAGGGCTTGGAGCACTGGGGTTCGGACGCAGAGGCGTCAGCGGGAGTCCTGGCCCCACCACCTAGGGACTGGCCTTGGAGAAGCTGCGTAATCGCACTGGCTTGCGATTTCCTCCACCATAAAACTGGTTTAGTAAGACCTTCCTGGAGCATCTCCTGAGAATACAGCGAAGACTGAACGAGTTAATGTATATGAAACATGAGTTGCTGTATCAGTAACTTTGCTCCCTTTGCCCTTGACTTTTCGATATGTTTTGAATGTCTTCAATTGAACAAATCACTCAGGTAAGCATTTCTACCACCAGTCTTGACCAGAACACTTGTTTCTGTAAAGGTCATTTACATCTGGTATGTTTTAAACGTTTTATTCATTTATTGCTTCCCGCAGGGAAATCTCTGTTCTCTGCATGATAGAATCCTTACTCATCTTTTTATAATTCAACATAAATACTGTAATCACTTTAAAGTCACTGGTAGGAAAAGCAGGTTTCTTAAAGACTCCATTTATGATGAGGATAAAGAATGACCTTGTGTGAAATACAGGATGTAATTATTTCAGGTTCTGGAGGAAAAACAAAATGAAACTGTTCTTTGAACAGTCCATGCCTCTCCTCTGCGTGTTTCTTTAAAAAGAATTGCAAGCTCTAGCAAGAAAGATGCCACAAAAATGGAAATGCCAATCTCTAAAGATCTCAAGGCACTTTCAAAATAATAAATAATGAATTTTCACAGCAAGCCTGCTATGATTAGTCTTATTGTAAAGAGGAGGCAAGGGGGGGCTACCAGAAGTTAAGGAACCTGCCCGAGGTTATAAGCAGCCAAGCCTGGAATCGAAGCCAGCCTGGAACTCAGACCTCTTCTAACAAAAAGATTCTAGTTTGGTGCATTTACTGAGCATGAACTATGTTCTAGGTGCTGTCACCCAGGAGCTCATGATCTACTGGGTCACACACACACACACACACACCTAGTATAAAGCAAACGGCAATGGATACTACAATTAGATACCAAATTGTTATCAAAGTATAGGAAGGGAGGGATTAATAATGACTCAGGCAGAGGGGAAATGTGGGACTGTTTTTATAGAGGAGATGGGATTTGACCTGAGGTTTGGAGAATGGGCTGGAGGTTGTCAAGAGCACACAGGAGAGGGGGAAGCACGGTTTCACTCGAAGCCGACTATTCGGGTTTGAGCCAATAACCAGGGTCTGCAAAGCAAAGGAGATGCCCTTACAAAACAGCAAGTAGAACTGGGGCATGCGCTGTGTAGGGATGAGGTGGCCAAGCATCTTGAATTCTAAATCAGAGAGGCCAGATTTTGTTAGCTCTGATGAGCTATTGGTGGCTTTGGGTAGGGAAGATATAAGGTATCTGTTAAAATAAAAGGGTTACCATGGCAGCAAATACATGGCATTAATTAGAAGAAGGAGAGACAACAAGCAGGAAACCAACATTTCACTAATTCTTTTAATCACTTTACAAGTATTTATGGGCTGTTTTATTATTATGTGCCAGTTGCAATGCTGGGCACTGGAGATACTGTACAGAAAAGACACAGCTCCTGCTCCTAAAGAGAAGCAGTGCTTACGGAACAGGCCGAGCAGAGCTGGAAGGGGGGGGAACAGGCTGCTTTAGAAGCACAGACCAGAGACTTAGCCTTTTTGGAGGAGGTTTTACTCCTGTCAAGTCAAAACAACAAGTGGGGGTTGGTTGGGTGAGGCAGGTACGGACACGCATTCCAGGTGTGGCAGGTGAGAGTGTGAGTTAGCAGGGCAGGTTCAGGGGACAAGGATCTCTGTGTGACTGGGGTGAAAGTGGTGTGGGGCCACGGGTGGAAAATGGGGGAGAGATGAGGCCGGAAAGGACAGCAAAGCTGGAGCATGTGAGGTTGTGTGAGTTAGTTAAGAGAGTGAACTTCATCCTGAGAGCTTCTGAAGGACTAAGCAGAGAAGGGGCTATCACATACCAATTAATTGCTATTAAAATCATCCTGGTTACAGGTAGTAAGGCCTTGACTTAGTCAGTGGCAGGCAGTGAGATAGACAGGACTTTAGTCCTCTATTCAAATTTGAATAGAGAAACTAATGCACAGATGGGATTAAAAATCAAGGTGAGGTTGAAGGTCAAATTACAGGTGACTGTCAAAGGCTCTGGGATTTTAAAAGTGAGAATAATGTGAAGCCTGGAGCATCGTGGCAGGCAGGGGTCCATGAGGGGCGGGGCTTGCACCGAGGAGGGCATTCTGAGTAAGAACTACATGGCAGGTGGGAAGGGGCAAGGTCAGCTTCCACAGCAGAAGGAGAAAGGGCTGCGGGGGTGGAGAGTCGTTTTATCATATGGGCAGTAATCTGGTAGCGCTGGCTGTGGAAGGCTTTAAGAAGACCAAGACTAGATGAAATAAGCTAGAGACACTAAAAACTTTTGAACAGAGGAGTGAGCTAATGAAAAAGACATAACCCAAGGGGGTTTAGTTTAGTTGCAGGTACTTGGGACCATTTCAGCAACAGAGAGTGTCTCTGATCATCCTGAAAATCTGGCTGCAAGATGTGGACCCTTTCAACTTCTCTAACTACATGCTCGTGTCTTCTCAGGGTTTGGCTGTGATATAAACAGTTTTATTCCTTACCATGAGTAAAGTCTTAGAGCATTAGCCATCCCTGGCTGGTCTATACTGGAGAGTTCTAGAAAGCTAACCTCCCATGGCACAGAGCACTCAGCTTCAGTGGAGAAAGGCCCCCTTTACCGCAGTGAATTTTCCTGGGACCAGTCCTTGTACCCTGATAAATAAACTGTTCGGAGGCCAACAGCGTGGCACTTTTAAGCATGAGTGATTATAGCAAGGCTCAATAGCAAAACAAAGAAAGCTCAAAGGTCACATGAAAAAGGAAAGCAACGAATGAAAAGTAGATAGAAAGTCAAGAGGGAGAGTTTAGAAATTGAATAATTGTGTAGATCTGTGACCTGGACACCCAGGGATGGTAGGCCTATGGTGACAAGATTCTTAAAAGCATGGCTGAGACCTGAGTATATACATGGGACAGACTGGCAGCTGTCAGAGGGGAGAGGTGGGGGGCACTGGATGACAAAAGGTGAAGGGATGAGCCAAAGAACACACGTGCATGGCCCATGGCCACAGACAGCAGTGCGGTGGTGGCCTGGGGGAGGGGGTGGTGAGGGCTGGGCGGAAGTGGGCCAAGAGGGAAAAATGAAGATGCTATAATAGTGTTAACAATAAAAATAAAGTTTAAAAAAAGAATACACCTGCTGAGGGCTGAAGTATGTCCCCTGAAAATTCAGATATTGATATCCTAATGCCCAGCACCTCAGAATTGAACTATATATGGAGGTGGGGGTCTTTAAAGAGGTAATTAAGGTTAAATGGACCCACCATTAGAGTAGGTTCAAATCCAGTGTGACTGGTGTCCTCATAAAAAGAGATTAGGACTCAGACACACACAAAGGAAGACAACATGAAGGCAAGGGAGAAAACAGCAAGGTATAATGCAAGGAGAGGGCTCAGAATGAAATAAATCAGGCTGACACCTTGAGCTTGGACTTCTAACCTCCAGAGTGGTGATCTAAATTTCTGTTAAGTCATACAGGATATGGTATTTGTTATGGCAGCTGTAGCAAATTAATACATTACTAGAGAAACCTAATTTAATAGCTTCCTTGGGGCCAGAAGAACTCAAAGATCTGGACCAAAGCCAGAAGTACAGCGGATTAGACAGGGAATATGGACTTGGAGAGGAGAGAGGTTCAGGCAGATGGAGCACACAGGTCTGAAGATCTGTAAGTAAGACAATGTCTTCTAACCAGAGAGTTTTTAGTTATTGCCTCAAGTCATCTGCTTGCTTTTAGGAGTAGCTTTGTTGCTGCACTTGAGATGCCTGGCCTGGTGGTGATTGAACACTGATGAAAGGTGTAAGAGGTGATGATAGTTCCGTGTCTTCAAATGATCTCACTTCTGAGCAGCATTCAGAAATGGTTGACTACCCTTCCTTTTTTAAACACTTCTCCTCTCTTGGACTGTGTGGTACCATAAGCCTCCAGTATTTCTGGTGGCTCCTTTTTAATTTCATTTGCTGCCTCCTCTTTCCCTACCTACATTCCAAATGTTAAGAGTTCCTCGGGGCTCATCACAGGCCCTCTTTTCTTCTTTGACTATTCTCTCTCTCCATGAGAACTCATCCAGTTGCCTTGCTTTAAACATCACACACAAGCCCTGGCTGGTGTAGCTCAGTGGATTGAGTGCGGGCCTGTGAACCAAACAACCATGGTTCGATTCCCAGTCCAGGCACATGCCTGGGTTGCAGGCCAGTTCCCCGCAGAGGACACATGAGAGGCAACCATACACTGATATTTCTCTCCCTCTCTCCTTCCCTTCCACTCTAAAGGTAAATAAATAAAATCTTTTAAAAAATAAATAAACATTACATACAAACAGCTGACCCTCAAATCGACAGTTCTGCCCACTGCCTTGAGCTCCTGACTCATCCATCCAAATGCATCTGTGATGTTTCCCACTTGGCTGTCACACAGACACCTCAGCTATTATGAGTATGAAATTGCCCTCCTGGTTTTCCTGCCCGATCTTCTTCTTTCCCCCGTACTTCTACTCTCAGTTAAATGTCTACCATCATCTACCCAGCTGCTCAAACCAGACCATCCTAATCCCTTCCTTTCTCTAACCCAATCCATTAGCAAGTGTGGACCATTATACTTTAAAAATATCTCAACCTGTCCCTCTCTCTTCATCACCACTGCTAACCTCACAGTGCAAGCCGCCATCCTGTTGCCCGGACGACTGTCAGAGCCTCCTGGTCACTCATCTACCCTGACGCAGTCTTCACCTGCAGGCATGTAGTGTGGCAGTCTCTTTCTTTCTGGTTCACAACTCGGCACAGTCTGTCCCCAGCCTAGAATTCTAGCCTCATCTTGCTTTATTCTCTTCCTTGCTGATTTCCTTTCAGACCTTTTTTCAGTTTCTCTAATGTGTATGGATCCTGGGTTGAGTTCCCTCAAAATGACTTAGGTGACAGAGGGGGATGATTGAGGAGCAAAGGCATGAGAAGAGTGAGAAAGAAAATAAGAGGAAATATACAAGTGCATTTTTGAGATTACTGTTCTGGGCAACAGGGCTCTATTTTACTATGACCTCTTGAGAAGAAAATAATGCATCCCAGAGAGGTGAACCTAAAGGAGGGAGACTGGGGAATTTGTTAGCCAGCTCTTGTCCCCTGAGCTGAGGGGTGTCTGACGGGGTGGGATTAATACCCCTGCACTTGCATGCTGCACTTGAGGCATTATCAGAGAAAGCAGAAAGACGCTCAGATGCCTGAGGTGGGCGGCTGTCGGCTGGAGGTGAGTTTGAGCTTGCAGGAACTGTCCACGGCAGCTATGGCTGAAACAGAGAAGAGCGGATGGGATGTAATGTGGGGCGCCAGACGCATCTCCCATGCCAAGCTTTGTCTCGTGTTGGTGGCCTTCTCTACCCTCCATCTCTTCAAGTAACTATAACCTGCCTGTCCTTTAGCTTTCAGCTTAAATATAATTATTTCAGAGACATCTTCCCTGATCTCAATTACATCTCTTGGGCAGTCTCTCTCATAGTACAGCAGTATATACATAGCGTATACATATATAGTATAGTCATCTCTCACTGGATTTGTGATTGTACAAGGTCTGTCTGAGAAAAGTCAGCCATTGTTAATATAACAAGAATGGTTTGCACAACATTAATGAAACCTGGCAGCCAAGGAGAGTGGACTGCAATGCACATGCATGAACAATGATGACTTCACTGTACTAGTCAGTGGGGACAGTAGACACCACTGAGTGAGCATGTGTACTGTGTGGCCATCACATTCAAAATGACTAAGTGAGTAGAGCAACAAATCTGCATCATATTTTGTGTTAAGCTTGAATATTCCTCCATGGAAACTATTCAGATGATTCAGAAGGCTGCAGCTATGGGCAACTGGTGACTGACAGCTTCATCACAACAATGTGCTTGCCCACGCATCTTGTCTTGTGCAGTTTTTTGGTGAAATATCAAACCACCCAGTTGACTCAGCCCCCTTACACCCCAGTTATGGCACCATGCAACTTCTGACTTTTCCCAAAACTAAAATCACCTTTGAATGGGAAGAGATTTCAGATCATCAATGAGATTCAGGAAAATTTGACGGGGCAGCTGATGGCAATTGTGAGAACTGTGTGAAGTCCAAGGGTGTCTACTTTGAAGGGGACTGAGGCATCACTGCCCTTTGTACAATGTTTCTTGTATCTTCTCCAATAAATGTCTCTATTTTTCACATGACATGGCTGAATACCTTCTGGACAGACCTCATATATGTATATACATACATGGTATAGTGGTCTCTCATTGGATTTGTGATTATATACACATATGTGTGTTCCCTGTTATATCTTACCCACATGAGACTAACTGTCTCTCTTGTCTATCTCTGTATACCCAGCATCAGCCAGCATTACCAGAACACAGTAGGTGCACAACTGATGAATGAATACAGAAAAAGTTATAAACCTAAGTACGTAGCCCAGAAACTAGTCTCAAGTCTTTCTTCTGGCAGCAAAGGCAGGGACCTGGTTCTGCACCAAGCCTCCAAGCTGCTGGAAGAGCTCGGGTTCCCTAGCCAACAGCTGGGACCACAGAAAATTTTAGGATGACACACAAACGGGGAAGCCTTCAGCGATCATTTGCAGAGCCTCCACTGTGGGGCAAGCCTGGTCTTGGTGAAGAGTAAAGACGCAGTACCTGCTCTCATCGGGTGGGCATGGGGGTCACAAAAACTTACATGTTGCAAGATGACTGGCAGACAACAGACCACTGGGCAACGCGAGGCCTTGTGGTGGTGAAAAGCTGAGCTAGATGGTGCTCTGGAGGCTTCAGGCCTTTCACCTAAGGCATCCATAATCAAGTAGGGTCAGGACCAGGGTGGGGTGAGGATCTGGGGGAGGTTCTTGAACTATTTCAATTCAAGCGGTGCTTGAAAATAGTTTTGCTCACAACTCAAGTGCCGCCCAGCACTTGGGAAGGCGGTTTCAGATATAGAGTGCAGCTGTGCAATCCCCACGCCGGGGGCTGGTTGCATGCCACTTCCTCTGGGGCAGATGAGTAGCTGTGTGGAGTTAAACTAGGCATACCTTCTTTAGTCTAAACATCCATGGTTTGATACAGTAATAGCCAAAGTGTGTGGTGACACTGAATAAAATGTGGCATAATCTATCTCTAAACTTGAAACTGAAAAATACATGTTTATACCCAGGATATTCTGTGGTAACGTCTGCTTCTACTGCAGTCAGTACCAGCACAAGATCTGAGTGTTTGACTCTGAGAAACAAATGCATTCACTATGGCCCCAGGCCTCTGAAAGATTTCCCCTAAACCACTGCTCACTGTGGACTCTCCGTTCACGTCTTAAGTGTTCATCACTCGGGAGTTTGAAGAGACAACATTCTGAAGGCACTGGCATGTCACCCCGGGTAAGGGAATGAGCAGGGGTCTAGGAATCGGGAGACCTGCTTTCTAGACCCATTCTGCTCCCACCCAGCTGTACCACAGTGGGCACAACCCTTCTGGTCTCTGCTCCCCCAGTGGCAACGTGTGTCCTGGCTTTTCAGATCTAATCCAAGTGAAAAACACGGAGACGTAGTCCAGTGTGTGTGGTTAAGAGGTCGGCCCTGCAGCCTGGCTGTCTGCATTCAGATCTGTGCCCCACCACTCACTGGCTAGCTGACTTTTGGCAAATTACTTAACATCTCTCTGCCTGTTTTCTAATCTCTTAAACGGAGCAATCATAGTTTCTGTGTTATTGGATAGCTGTGAGAAGTAACTGACTTCCTAAACATGAAAAACACCGACCATGCATGATGTCACTTCTTGCTAATGTTGTGCATTGTAGCATTGTCCCAGCAAAGCCTGGACATGATCGAGACACCCATCACCAGGGGCCTGCTTACACAGACGATCAGAGAATGAGACAGAGCTCTGTGTGTTCTCCTTAAAGGTCTCCAACACACATGGTTAACTGAAAGAAAGCAAGGCACAAGCCAGAAAAGAGCCTGCTCCCGTGTGTGAACTCATTTTTTAAGGGCACACATAGATAGCAGAAGTGTGCTAGTGTGCACAGCAATTTCTAAAAGAACGTAGAGAAACCCTTAACAGTCATTATATGTTGGGAGGGACCTGGGGTGAGGACAGGTTAAGAGAGCCGTAACATTCCATTTTTGCCCTTCTACTTGAATTTGTTACCATGTATGTGAGTGTGTTTTTCAAGAAATATGCTAGTTAAGAACGAAAGCAAAAATCAGGAAGCTTGCCAGCCGAGTCAGGACTCCCTCCATCGCCGCGGTGAACACGCGGTACAGTGTACAGATGGCGTGTTGTGGAGCTGTGCCCCTGACATCTGCCTCGTGTCGCTGACCCGTGTCGCCCCAAAAAGGTCAATAAAAAGGAGAAAGTTCAGTCCAGTGGGCTTTCCACTTTGAAGTCTAATTATTCTAATGGAACCGACATGTTTGACGGCTACTGTGTTTCAGGCGCTGGGCCGGGTCCTGGGGCAACATGGTCCACAGAGCTGATGGCTGAGCTGGGGAGACAAGGAGCCAAGTCAGTCTGACACGTCGTGACGGTGGTGGGAGTGGGGAAGAACCGTAAGACTGGCGTTGCTGGTCTCGGAGGACCATTCTGAGGAGCAAATGTGAGATAATGCACTTAAAAGCATTGTGAAAAATTGGACAATGCCACATCAATGTGATGCATTAGTACAATGGGAGTTTTGGGCCTAGAAAATAAAAAAGCCCTAAGGGTACATGGTTGCCTAAGGAAGCATAGCTTTAGAGTATTTTCATATCAATTAAAGTAATTTTAACAGTGATATTCACAGTAGCAGTGAGGTTTGATAATAAGTGGTCCTGGAGCATTAACAGCAGTATTCGGGTAGTATTGGTAGCACTGAGGGGTACCACGAAAATCAAAGCTTCTTTTCTGAAAGTCTATTTATTTTTCCATTTAAATAAAGGGTCAGGGAGGGCCCCCTCACCCAAGAATTTTTGCTCTGGAGTATTAATTATTTTGCAGCGTTTGGAAAACAAATCCAATGTTAAAATTTCCAGGGTTTTCAGTATTGTCTCTTTCCTTTGAAGGGGGTAACTCCTAAGAAAATGTTCCCAGTTGGATCCCCTGCATCTTTCAGTAGACGTCCATTGGTAGAACAGATTTCTCGCAATGGAAACTTAAAAAAAAAATTGGTAAGGACTTTTAAATCAGGTTAATTTCAAAAGTGAGAATTGTAGAAGTGTTTTTGAAGCCAGGCTCGGAGAAGAGAAACCAAGTGGGGAAGGTGAGGATAAATGTTCCTTGTTCCTCATTTACCACAAACTGGGAATTTTGAGTCAACCTTAGGGGAACAGAGCTCCTGCCTTGTGCTCAACCGTGAAAAAGGAGGCCCTGTAATTGTGCAAGAGTTTGATTCCATGCAGCAAACACAAGAAAAACCCTCAAGATTCCCTGCTCTAGGGTTCGTGGGCCTGGACACACAGCTCTGGGTTGTCCCCGCCCTTTTGTCCCTGCTTTCTGGCACAGCCACCCCCCCAGTGGCAGCCCAAAACTGGGCCTAGAATGCAAACCCCCTGCATCTTCCCCTTCCCTGTATAACTCTGCACACAGGTGACCTCAGCTTCATTCACCCTCTCCCAGCACTTCTGCTTCCTAGGTTCTGAGTTGAACAGCCCAGGGACCCCTGACAAATCAGTGTCCGTCTCAGCAGTCACAACCCTTGCCCAGAAAGCTGTGCAGTGGCTTTGTGTACACTGCTGGTCCCATCATCCATCTGTCCAATTTCAAGCCTTAGGGGCCATCCATGTGGAGATATGCTGAAGTTCTGCCTATTTCCTACTTCTTCCCACATCCTGGACAAATAGAACTGTGTCTAGAATCACTCCTCCATATCCCTCCCCAGTCTCAAACCACTAATCTGGTTTGCAAAGAACTGCTTTTCCTTGGCAAGGGAGTCTGCCTGTCATCCTGATTTCTCTGGTTGTCTGAAGAGCAAAATGCAGATATGTCGACCGTGCATTAATGCTCCCTTAACTGTTTCCCTGGAAAAGCCTCCCTTCCACACAGTGGCTGGTGAGTGCAGCAGCGACTGGCCTCCCAGCTGCTCCGGGCAGATCTTGACCTCTTCTCCCCGCCAAGGCCCCCACCATTTCTGCTGGCTGAGCTGCCTGTCACAGAAACCTCTCCTCACCCCAAATTTGGAGAGAAAGCTTTGGATGCTTAAAGTAAAGTTATAAAGCATTCCTTTTTCTCAGGGACACAGGAATTCAACCACACGACTCCTGCTGGTGTTTGGAAAGGCAGCTCTAAGACAGGAGAGCTCTGGGAATGACGCCGTGGCTCCTGGGCACAGACCACCTCCCTGGAGATGCAGGGCAGGGCCTCTGGCCGCATTGCCTGAAAGCCAAGAATGGAGACAAAGAAATCTCTGCCCTGGAATAACAATTGGCCATTGAGCTCTGGTTTTCACTGGGTTCTTTCCACCTTCTACTGTACCCCACCAGGACCACCACCCAGGCCCTCTGATCCAGAGCAGACATTCCTGCAGCCTGAATAGCTGGGGAAGGAGACTGTGCCAATGAGCAGTGACAAGCGTCAGGGGACAGGGGTTTCTTTGTCCAGTTTTAGGGTACAAATTGTGAACTAGTTGCAAAAAAGTCTACATTTAGGCTTTGTGTTCACTGAGAATACTGGTACTTCCTAGTGCTCTCTGCGTGCCAGACATGGTCTGAAGCGTCTTACTTATGGCTGTCATTTAATCACTATCGTATGGCCCTTTGGGATGACTGGCTTCATTACCATCCTCACTTTCCAGCTGAGGAAGTGAAAACTTGGAAAAGTTAAGCAATTCCCATAGGATGGCACATTTAACAAGCTACACAAGCACAATTCCAATCCAGCTGGCTCCAGTCTGCACTCGGAACTACCACACATACTGCTGTACCCAGGGACTGCTGGTGTAGGGATGCCCGAGGGTGCACTCTGTGCTCCATGTGACACACACGTGAGTTCTGGAGGCAAAGGAGGCTACCCCGGGCTGTATGTAGAGCTGTTGACCACACACAGCACACATTGTGTGGAAGAGTTGAGATGTATTTTGATTTTGATCTGAAAATGAAATAAAATGAGATGGAGAAAAGCCAGAAATACTGAGTAGGAAAGGAAGATGAGAAGAAGAAAAAAAAGGGGGGAGGATAATTAAGACACACTCATTCACTTATTTAATAAATGAGTGTCTTCTCTGTGTCAGGCGATGGAGAAAGCAATAGCTAACAAAAGCAAAAAGAACAGAGTTTTGTTATTGGGGGACTAGCAGTTAATGGGGGAGAGCGACCTTCACCGAATAACCACATACATAAGTTTCAATGATAACTCCTGTTTGCTGCTATGACGGAAAATGCCACGGGGCTTAATCGGGGATGACAGGGGCCCGGCCTAGTCTGTCTCCTGCCTGCAATGTGCGGGGCAGCGGTTTAACGCCTGGTCTTTCTCGGGGGAGGTGGCGTGGACTCTGGTACTCCCGAGTGAGTCAGTCTCGCTGGCCTGATAGTCATCTTAGTTTCTCACCAGAAGTTTGAAAAGGAACCATAATGGGAACAATTTTTGCCTTTAAACTTCCCCTAACCTGCTCTAATTTTAGCTTTATTTCTGCTGCGTCGGTGCCCCTCTCCCTTAAATCCTGGTGCCTCTAAATCACCATCACTTCCTCTTCAGTAGCAGTTTCTCACTGGGCGAGTGTCTGCTGAAGAGCCCATTTGTCAGTGATTCTGCTGTCACTCCTCCAGCTCGGCAAAAACATCTGGGTGCCAGGTGGCCAGCCTCCGAGTCCCTTCAGCCTTCTGTTTATTCCCAGAACATTTATCTGAAGCAAAGGCTCCGATATTCTTCACTGTTTATTAGACTCTCTTTAGATTATCTATCAATTATTTTGGCATTATATTTTTATGATATGCAGAATGCATAGTTTCTTCCTTTTTTAAAAAAAGGTTTTATTTGTTTATTTATTTATTTTTAGAGAGGGGAAGGGAAGGAGAAAGAGAAAGATCAATGTGTGGTTGCCTCTTAAGCACCCCCTACTGGGGACCTGGCCCACACCCAGGCATGTGCCCTGACTGGGAATCAAACTGGAGACCCTTTGTTCCGCAGGCCTGTGCTCAATCCACTGAGCTATACCAGCCGGGGCAGAATGCCTGGTTTCTTACAGACAACAGTATACAGTAACTTCTGTTTCTTCTACTCTCCCTTCCCGCCATAATGGAAAAGATGGGAACACTCAACATTCTAAGATAATGACGTGGAACAACTCACTATACAGCAGCCCAGAATATCCTATGTCACGGGTAGTATGGATTTTGTGTATCACAGATAATATTGATTTTCAGATTTCTTTTTTGGAAGTCAAACAAAGTCTGATTAGCTAATAGCGCTTTAGCCATTAGGAGTTATATTTACTTAGTTGAAAATTGAGACAGTGATGGTTATTTTTACGACTACTCTGCTATAACTGCTCTTTGCCCAGAATATTCTTCATGTGGACATTGAGTGGAGTCCCAGGTGCTGGGTCATTGCTGCCAGACGTGGGCTTCTTGTGTTTGGATTTTGGAATTTACAGCCACTGTGAGGACCAGCAGGCACCAAGGGAAAACACACGTACTCAAAACATATTCCCGTTAAAACTACTGCATACCACCAGGGTGTAAAAGCAGACACTGGAAGGTAAGGGTCAGTATTTGCTGTTTCCCTGAAGGACACCCTGGAGACGCCGGCAAGGCCCCCTCAAGAAGGCACCTCCTCACCTAAGGGTGCTGAGCCCAGCTGCCTCTCCAGACACTACCGGGCATCAAATGTCTTGTTTTCAAAGGATGTGTCTCCCTCATTCCTGCAAACGTTTCCCAGCCAGAGGTGAGCTATAAGACTCTTTCTAGAATTTCCTGCTCTAGGTCCTTGAAAGGTCCCTGGGTGGATGTCCTGACGCTTTTCAACCCGAGCATTCACTTCTGGCGACGGCCCCGGCCTGCTTGTACTCTCTCCCGGGAACAGTCTTGTAGGGATTTCATTATTGAAAAATGCCAAGTGAAAACTATTGTTCAACGAGAAAGTGATACTTTCCCAAGGGTCTAAGGCAAAGTAAGTAACACACATTCCGTCATTCATTCAGGCAACATCAATTGCACAGCGCTATTCACCCATCCTGGGCGGGGCCTGGAGCAAACAGTGGTGAGCAACACAGCCCTGGGCTCTGTCCTGGTGGAGCACACTGTCTAGCAGAGGGGACAGAGACCAATCGAACCATCACACAAATGTAAGATCAGAGCTATGGAATGTACTGAGTGAAGGGCAGGAAGCCAGGATTGTGGAGGAGGGCCAGGTGGTTCCTGGTGACCTGAGGCCTGAAGGACGTGGCCCTTCCGGTGCCTCGCACGTGCTGGCGCCTGCCTGTGTCCACGTAGCCTGCTCTGGGACAGGCATGCCCAGAGGCGCAGGGCCTTCGCAGGGAGCGTGTCATTCACTGAGGCCAGTACTGATTCTTCGTTCAGCATGTGGTGGGGGATGTCTGGGCTGCCTTTGGGATCAGAGCCTGGCCTCTCAAAATGGGAGGGGTGTCCTCGTAAATCTTTCTCTGGAACATTTAATTATTCCAACAGGGGATGTGACTGGGAAGTACAACTAAAGAGGCATGAAACTTAAAGCATTTAACCACATCGTCTCATCTGGTCCTCATGCAGCCTCAGAGACAGACAATCTTTATCCACCCCACTTTATATGTGAGGAAGCAGGCAGGACTGTTGCTTCGGCTACTCATCCCTTTACCATCCTTATTGTGACATTTAGTCTTCCTTATTGTCCTGACTTTCTCACTTGTATGCTTGCCCCGCAAGACCTTAAGTTTATGAAAGCAGCCATAATCACCACCATACCCCAGGCACCTAGCAAGTGCCAGTACCTAGAAATAATTATTTGTCAAAAGAATAAATAAGTAAATGAATAACTTGTTACAAGGAAAAGCTATGTTCTGGGGAAAGAAAAAGACATTGAACTAATTTTCCAGTGGGATGTAATCAAACAAGACTACTTTGTCCTAGATGGGCTGGAATTCAAGGCAACAATAAATGTAAGGGCCAACCTGATTTTTCATGTGCCTGAACTGCAAATCTGTAAAAGACACGTGAAAACACACAACACTTATCTTAAGCCTCTTCCACAAAATTGCTGGCTCCACCTCTGACTGTTGTCAGTCCTGCTGCCAAGAGACACAGTGAGAACCCCCTCCCCCACTTCGGCTTCCCGCTCTGCTTCACGTCCAGATAATCTCTGTGGTGCCGTACGTGTCGGAGCTGAAACCAGGAGTCCTGTGTGGTCTGTTTCAGACTCGTGGCTTCGTCAGGACAGAGGCAAACTCACATCAGGATTAGCCCCACTGCGTCCTCCGCCCCTCCTCACCACCTCACCTTTCATTTTTTTTTTTAATTTTATTTATTTATTTTTCGAGAGAGGGGAAGGGAAGGAGAAAGAGTGGGAGAGAAATAGCAATGTATGGTTGCCTTTTATGCGCCCCCTGCTGGGAACTGGCCTGCAACCCAGGCATGTGCCCTGACTGGGAATCGAACCGTGATACTCTGGTTCACAGGCCCGTGCTCAATCCACTGAGCTATGCCAGCCAGGGCTCACCTTTCATTTTTGATAGGAAGAGAATGCCTTGCACCCATTTGATACCGACTTGCTGGGTATAGTCCGGTGTTGATTGTCAGCACTGCTCTTCTCTTGCTTCTTCACTGATGGGGGAGAGACATTCGGGCCAGAATTCAGCAGATAGGAAGACTTCAGGGGCCTTTTGGGTGCACCTCTTAGACTGCAGGATGGCTGACTCCCAGTTTCACGCCGAATCGAATCGAGTGCTCGTTCTTCTAGGCTTTTGCTCCTGGATCCCAATCAGAGCCGTGGTAACTCGAGAGCTGGCCCCACACCACAGCTGCCTGCTCCCGGCTGCTGCACCACCACCTCTGCTGTCCCTGTTCTGGGCCGTGGAGTTTCCGGCCCTAACAACTGTTGGAGGAAGTCGACTTGAGTCAACTGTGTGACACGGTTTCATTGAGGCTAAGCAGAGAGGATTTGGGCTTAGAGCTGGATATGATGTGCTCAACGGTGCAGCAAGACACAGTGAGGGCAGCAGTGCGTTGGGCCTCCCTGCCTCAGACCCCCCAAGCGTTGCTTTTATTTGAATGGGAGAGTTGTCAGGATGAGGCTCACGAAGGAGAAACCCACAAAAACTTTTCTAAGTCCTTAGTGGTCCTGTTTTGAACAATGAATAACCAGGGGGAAGATTGGGGTTAACATGGAAGAGGTCTTGGATCTATTTCTTCATGGAGGAAAATAGCAAAACAAAAGTATAAGTATTTTAAATTTGTCTCCTCCAGATTGTCCACTGTAAAAAATTAACTCACCCAGAAAGCAACAAAAGTGCCATGAGTTTTTAAAAATAAAATTACAGTGACTGACCTTCTGAATAGACCAGGAGTCAGGAAAGCAGTTGCTAGTCTCACTTCTGTCCCTTAACTACCGTATTTTTTGGACTATAAGATGCACTCTCCCCAAATTTGGGAAGAAAATGGGGTTGCGTCTTATAGTCCGAATGTAGCTTACCTGACTCCCTGTGGGGTTGGGGTGGCGGTGGAGCGGGGTCATAGGTTATTAAATATTTTACCACATTTTTTGCTTCAATTTTTTTTTCCTATTTTCCTCCTCTAGAACCTAGGTGGGTCTTATGGTCCAGTGCATTTTATAGTCCTAAAAATATGGTATTTGCATCAAAGGACACTATAACTTTGGGCCAATCATTTCTCTCTTTCAAACCTCATTTTCCTCATTTGCAAAATGATGGGACTGGGTTGGATAATTTCTAGGGTGCTCCTTACGGCAATAAAATTCTCCGGTTCAATGAAATATTGTAAATATCTACAGGAAGTCCATGCAATCTCTTGTTTTCAGTGAAGTTGGCCTCTGAGCTATCACTTAGAAGGAATTTCTTAAACCACAAACCAGTAAGTGGCAATTTCAGTAAAACAATCTGTAATTGAATTTAACCTACATTTAAAAAAAAGTCTAGTCCTACTGGCGTATGTCTGAAAACGTTGAACTGTGCTGACTATTTCAACGTGACTTGCAAAAAAGTAATGGGATCAGTAGTGATATTAAACATTTTTGATATCGTAGTAATATTAAAAAGAGAGAGAGCTGTGGTAGCATTACCGTACCACAAAGAAAACACAGAACAACACAACCCCTAGCATTAGTCATGGTGGGGTTGAGTTATTTTCAAATGCCCTCGCCAAACACGTATAGACAGGAGAAGGAGGTCTGCTGTGAATTCTGCTGGAAGCACTGAGGTGGTTGGAAAGGGGGCAGTGCTGCCTCCGAGGACTCGGAAAGCAAGGGTTCTTCTAGAGTTTTGTATAAGAGAGTATTTCTCCAGTGAGCTCTCTGGTATGCTTGTCTCAGAATCACCTGGGCTGTGAGAGTGCACACTTCAGGCCCCTCCCAGACTCATGGAATTGGAATTCTGGAAACGGATGTTTTAACAAGCACCCCATATTCAGGGAAAAACCTGAGAACTAAAGGTCTAGGGATGTTCTTGGGGAAGAAACCTGTTTAGAAGGAAGACAATCTTCCAGGTCCCAACAAATGAGAAAAGGTGCTTTGTGATAATTTATCAGCATCCAGTTAGGAATAAGAATCGATTTTTTTTTTTTTTTTAGAATTAGAAGGGGCACAGGCCTGCACATCTGCCTTGAGGTTGGCTTGGTGCAGGCAGCAATGAATAGTGCAGAGAGCATTGGCTTACAAGACAGACAGGCCTGGGGCTGGGTCCTGCTTCTGCCTAACTCTAGCAAGAATGCAAGCCGGGATGTTAGCAGGGCACTCAGTTTTGTTACAGCTGTGGATCTCAGAACCATGTGGTAGGATCTCAATAAATATTTATTAAATGTTTGTATTAGTTTCCTACTCTTGCTGTGTAACAAATTACCACAAACTTAGTGGCTTAAAACAATGCAATTTATTCTTTTATACTTCTAGAGGTCAAAAGTCTACAATGGGCCAGGAGGCTGTATTTCTACTGGAGGCCCTAGGGGATAATTTCCAGCTTCCAGAGGCCACCTGCATTCCTTGGCTCATGGCTACAGCCTCCATCCTTAAAGCCTGCAGCGTGGGATCTTCAAATCTGTCTCTCTGACCTCGGCTGTGGTTGTCACACCTCCATCTCCTCCTTTGGCCCCCCTGCCTCCCTCTTATCAAGGCTCTTGTGATTGCATTGGGCCCACCTGGATAATCCGGGCTCATCTCCCCGTTTCAATATTCTTGACTTTATCACACCTGCAAAGCCCCTGTAGCAGATAAGGTAACACATTCACAGGTTGTGGGGATTAGGACATGACCTCTTTGGGGGGCATTATTCCATCTGCTACAATGTCGTTAAACAATTTCTTCTCTAAACCTTGGCTTTCTCCTCTGCAAAATGGAGTTTCTATAAGGATTAAGTGGAGTAATGACTGTAAATGCAAAATAAAGGTAAGATATTATTTGTATGCCTTCTAATTCTAGAATCAAACTGCTTATAAGGGAGTGAATTAAAAATCCTAAATTAAACTCTGGCTGGCATAGCTCTGTGGATTGAGCGTTAGCCTGTGAACTAGAGGATCTCTGTTCGATTCCCAGTCAGGACACATGCCTGAGTTGCAGGCCAGTTCCCAGCAGGGGACGTGCATGAGGCAACCATGCAATGATGTTTCTCTCCCTCTCCCCTTCCCTTCCCCTCTAAGGATAAATAAATAAAATCTCAAAAAAAAAACACCCTAAATTTATTTCTTTTGTCCTTGCTGGTACTTCATTACCAGCATATACTTCATATGCCAGCACTTTATATACCACTATAAATTTAGTTTAATTTTTTTTAAGATTTTATTTATTTATTTTAGAAAGATGGGGAAGGGAGGGAGAAAGAGAGGGCGTGAAACTCAATGTGTGGTTGCCTCCAGCATGCCCCATACTGGGAATATGGCCTGCAACCCAGGCATGTGCCCTGACTGGGAATCAAACCGGCGATGCTTTGGTTCACAGGCCTACGTTCAATCCACTGAGCTATACCAACCAGGGATTAAATTTAGTTTAAATTTTAATTTAAATAAAATAGAAGCCCTGGCCAGGTAGCTTATTTGGTTAGGGCATCCAATTCAATACTTGGTCAAGGCCCATAAAAAAAAAAATCAACCAATGAATGCAAATAAGTGGAACAACAAATGGATGTTTCTCTTTCTCTTTCCCTTCCTCTCTCTCTGTAAAGATCAATACATTTAAAAATAAATAAGAATATTAAAACATATAGCCTTGGCTAGGTGGCTCAGTTGATTGAGGCATTGTCCCATACACCAAAAGGTTGCAGGTTTGATTCCCAGACAGGGCTTACACCTAAGTTGTGGGTTTGATCCCCAGTCGGGGCATGTATAGGAGAAAACCGACTGATGTTTCTCTCTCACATCAGTGTCTCTCTCTCTCTCTCCCCCTTCCTCTCTCTCTCTAAAATCCATAAACATATCCTCAGGTGAGGATTAGAAAATGCACTCAAAGTACATACATTTCAATTCAGAGGACCTTAAGAAATTTTAATAAACTCCTTCACTAAACCCTTAAAAGAAAGAGAACAACTCTAAATATTTTAAGGGGGAAAAATTAAATCGGGGCATTAGATCATTGTAAAGCCATTGGAAGGAGGGGGAGCAAGCATCATCTGTGACCACGGGCAATGCTGAGTTTAAGAGGACACTGTCAGAGGGGACCAGGAAGTCACGGCCACAGGGAGCACAACTGCCTCTCACCCCCTTAAAGCTGGAGACAAGCAATTGGAAGCTGCTGCCTTCTGCTAAGTCCTTGTTTCCCAGCAGAAACAGTCATCAGAAGATGTTCTCAGGTTCACTCCCTCACTCCACATCACATGTAGGTGCATCCCAGTGCCAGAGTCTAGGTGGCACTCAGAACCCTGGTGCTGAGAGGGTGAAAGATGTAGGCTCCCGCTTTCCAGCCTCTGAGATAGGGAAGCACAGAGAATGAGGCTGAATGGTTGCTGAGCAATAGTCAACCATTATTTAAGCCAGACTCTCTCTGGCAACTTGCTCTTTACTGTTTGAAGTATGTTCCTTGGAAGGAAGATTCCCCTCTTATAATGTGTTGTATTCTAAAATCCCCTCTGTTGGGAACATTCTAAAATCCTATTAGTTGGAGCATCTAGAGCGAAGAAGAAATTCTTTCCTGTGTTTTAAATTTTTCCTTTGGAAAAATTCCCAATTTTCCTTTCTCTACATGTCATAGATGACACATTTTTAACTAAATACATTTTTTTTAAAATCCAGGATGTAAATCAATACAGCTTCTAAATACTGCGAAGTTAATGTGGTGAGCCACAAACTGCCAATAGCAGTCTGGGCCCGGCTCTGAAACATCGGAGGTGCTCCATAAATATGTGTTCTCTTCTGAAATGTGAGTCAGCCAGCCTGTGGGCTCTCCATGTTGGAGCAGTTAGGGGTGTGACCAATGTCTCGAAATGCGTAGTGAGACAGACTCAAAGCAGGGTGTGGTGAAGTACGATTAAATATGCACCCGGTATCAAGGGGGTTCTCAGGAAGGATTCCTTCTCTTTCCTTCGATTCCCCACGTAGCTTCTGCCTCCCTGAGGCAGACATGCAGGATGCCTTTGGTTTGCAGCTGCCCCAAGACCACTTAACCATATTCTAGTTTCAATGAACCTCCGAGCCCTACTATGCCACAGGGCCTTGGCCACACTAGTGGCTACGCGTTCTCGGTATAAAGCTGAATATGGTGCACCATTTCCAAACCCTTCAACACAATCTTGGAAAGTTTCAAAGTAAAGCAGAACAACAACAAAGCAGCAAACCACACAGGTTCCCTTCCGTGTATTTGTTTTTTTTAAGGGAAAAAGGATAATTTTGAACTATAACACTGGAATTATATGATGGGAAATGGGACATGACTACTCTTTGCAGAAGCTGCAATTGCTCTTTTGGCATCTGAACACCCAACCAAGACACATCCATTCGGTAGCCTACTGTCGAGCAAAAGGAGATCTATGCTTTCTGATTAAGAAGGTCACATTCTCTTCGACTGCACCAATTTACATAGACTCATGTCACCGTTAATCCAGGTAAAGTGTAATTCCTGCTTAGTCATTCCTCGGCCCCATTTATTTAAATCGATAAAGATGTGTCCTTGATCTCCTAGGTGAGCAAGATCTCACACTAACCCCAAGCACAAGATTTTCGGTGAGAAATGAGGGGGGAGTGCAGACGCCGCAGCACACAGGCGGAGCCCCGGCAGAGCGCTTCGGGCCTGCCGGTGCGTGATGGGAACGGCCTTCACGGCTCCTCCCAGCAGTGGTGTGTTTGGAAAGTCCTCGCAAGTCTGGCTCTGTGCCAAGCAATTGAGGGGCACATTTTTTTTTCTTGTGAATCGAATGAAACACCCTCGGCAGACCCACCCATGGAAGGCTCCAGGAACAGCTGGGTGGAATTAAATGGCATTTATTCCTGTATTGGTTATGGCCACGGGCCAGGAACCCTACACCCGAGACACACGCAGCCTCCAGCACACATGAGCGGTGGTATTGATTGTGGCCCGGGCTCCACTCTCACTGTGGGCAGGATGTGAACGATTAATTTTTCTATTAAAAAATTCCTGAAGGGTATGGGAGGACTGTTTAGTTTCTGCGCTGTGCCTGGCTTTCCTGACACCCGCATAAGCCTCATGTGTCTCAGAACGAGGGGAGACCTGCCCAATTATGCCCCAGATTCAGATGACTCACACAGCTAATCTGGCCAGAAATGTCCATGAGGATCTAATTAATCTCAAATCCACTAAGTAATTACCCAGTGCCCTCATGTGATTTCATGTGACACTGGATTTAGAGTCAGAAGGACTTGACATTAGAAAAATATCATTTCCCTCAAATTAACCTGTAAGTTCATGTGGAAGATTAAATGTGCTAAAATAGCTGAAAAAAAATAAAATAAAAAAAGACTACGAGGCAGGGGCCAGCTGTAACAGAAGAAAAAATGTGCTATGGAGCTACAGTAACTTTAGTTGCAGTATTAGGTGAGGAGAGATACTTAGATGCATTGAACAGCATAGACAAGACCCATTGCCTAAGGAATTTATAATAAATTTTAGAATTCAGATTAAAGAAGAAGGTATAGGTTGTTCAGAAAGTCGTACTGGAACATTGAAACAATGAAGTGACAATGTGACCTCTCAGGACATGCCAGCCCTCTCCCACCCCTCAAATCTGGACAGATTTCAAGGTCTAAACCTTGAGAGACATCAAAGAGGTACAAGGGACTAAGGAAAAACCCAGGAGAATGTGTGTGTGCGTGTGTGTGATGGGGAAGTGGAGAAGCCTTTCTAAACACAGCCCTACACCCTGGAGTCACAACAGAAAAGATGGTTTCATTCCACTCTATAAAACCAAAAGAGTTCACAGAAAAAGAAATATAAATATCTACAGACACATAAAAACATGCTCATTCTCATAATTAGGGACATGCTAATTAAACATAAAAAAACTTTTTGCCTATGTGCAACTTTTAAGGCTTTCAAAATCAACATTGGTGAGATATGAGGAAAGGAGTATTTTTCACATACTTTCTGAAAGCAGAACATGAAAAACCTCTCTGAGGGCAATTTGACAAGGTCAACCAAATTTTTAAATGCACAGAACATTTGCCTAACAATTGCGCTCAGATAACAAAAGTCTGCCAAGTTATTTTATTGCAGCATTGCTTGTTCCAAAAACAGCTGTAGTATAAACAATGTAAATGTCCAGCAAGGAAAATAACAAGTTAAATTATAATGTATCCATATGACAGAATATTATCTAACCATTAAAAAGCCTATAAATACTGATGTATAAAAATTACAAGATATGTAATTAAATGGAAAAAAAATCATCAAAATTACAGAATTTTCTTATGGAACTACAGAAAATTCTTCAAAATATGCCACAGGCCCTGGCTGGGTAGCTCCTGATACGCCAAGGTTGTGGGCTTGCTCTCCCATCAGGGTGCATGGGAGAAGAAACTAACAATTGCATAACTAAGTGGAACAACAAATTGATGTCTCACTCTCTCTCTAAAATCAATACATTAAAAGAGTAAAAAATGTCATAAATGAAAACATGATCACATGTGCAATTTTGAAAAATTATATTTATCATATAAATGTAGGCGTGTGCATATGATGCATTTTTCCTGAAGTGAACATTGTTAACAGTGATTGTCTTCAGGGAGGGGTTCTAGGGATGGTAGTGTGTGTGGGGGTGGGGAGAAAAGGTGGGGAGAAATCAGCTGGAATCAACCATGGACAACATGATTGAGCTAAATTGTGATTTGTCCTGAATGCCAAATTAAAGATCTGGAATGCAAATAGGTAACAGTAAACCATTGTAGATTTTTAATAAATTTTATTTAAACATTTAAACAAAAAATACACTAACATACTTCAAAATCAAAACAAAAATAAATGATATATAGTGAAAACATTTTTCTCCTGTCCTTGGCTTCCATCCTTCCTATTCACCATCCCTCCCACACAGGTAACCACTGTTAGTATTTTCTTGTGTTTCCTTCAGAGTTTATGCTTTTATAACCAAATGTAATTATGCTTATTTTTGATAAATTAATGATACTTATTTTTCCTTTCTTTTCATATAAAAGTTGGAGTATTATACACACTGCTAGGTGCCTTGCTTTCTTATTTTTATTTTTTTAACTTAATCTTAGGTTTTGATCTTTCCCTGTCCCTATACCCAGAAACGTACTCATTCTCTTGTCCAGATGCATGTTATCCCACTGTATGGATCGCCGTAATTCATTTAACTAGTCAGCTAGTGTTAGTTATTTCGTAGGTCTCCAATACTTTTCTGCAAAAATAGACTTCAACATACCTAAAGGGGTAATATTTAAACACTTAAAATTCAAGTACATCACGGACATCAAACTTTTAGGATACTTACTGGCCATGAGCTAGGCAGTGGGTCCCTATGTGCATGTTCTAGTTAAATACTAGCCCTGAAAATCTTTTCTTTACATGGAACCAGATAGATCTGTACAATGCATACTCTGGGGAATCCACAGTTGTATTTTCAGAAGCAGAACTGCTGGATCAAAGGGTATAGGCATGTAACATATATGGTCAAATTGCCCTCCATTGGAGTTAATGCCAAGTTATACTCTCTCTAGCTCTTTATGGGAATCTCTTTCCCTACTATCTTTTGAACAGAGTATGTTATCACAGTTTTGCCAACCAGATAGCTGAAAAATAGTATCTCGGGATCATTTTAATTTTCAGTTTTCTTTATATGAATATGGTGAGATTGAACTGCCTTTTTTATGTTTAAAGGGACAGTGAGGTTTTTTCTTGTGAATTATTACATATTTAAATCCTGAGCCTATCATTGGATGCTATTCTATATATTGACAGCTTTTTTTCTTATTGATTTCTAGGAGCTTTTATACAGTAGGGAGATTAGCTCATTATCTATGATATGAGTTATAACCTACATCCCCCACCCCCAATTAATCATTTATCTTTTGGCTTTGATTCTGGTGTTACTCTTTACTATGACTTCTTGATTTTCAGTCAGCATTAGAAAGGTTTCTCCTGTTCCAAGATCACAACAGAGTTCTTCAATGTGTTCGTGTACTAGTAGTAAAGGTTTCACATTTAGTTCTCTGATCTCCTGGGAATACCTCCTGCTGCTGGTGGGCAGTACGGGTCTAACCAGTGTTTCACTGAAGATTTTACAGTTTGTCTTACATGACACCATGGCCACTCCTGGTGACTGATGAGCCTGCTGCAGATTCCTGATATATTTTCTACCCAGTATCTGACCACTGCCCATTGCCATTTGTGGCCGTCGCTGTGGGCGGCTCAGCTGACAGCTGTTTCCTCCACCTTCCTTGCGATGAAGCCTGACTTTTCATGAAGTGACTGAGGGTAAATCTCAGTTAACCCAAGCCTGTTGCTGTCACCCCACTCCCCTTCTTAGGGACTGGTTTCATGGGCAGCATGGGACCTTGTTCTGGCCAGCAAAACATGGGAAAGGTCTCTTGGAAGCTGTCAAAAGATGTTTTCCTTTCTTTTAAAATGAGACCAAAAGGATGGGGGAAATCCCCCCTTTTCCCTTTCGTGAGGCATTGTCAGGTTTGCCTGTGACTCCAGGCACTGATACAGTTACTTTCTATCTGGGCTCCTTACCTGTGGGAGGAGCCAGCCAAAGATGAAGCTACCTGCTAGGTTGGGATGATGAAAAGAACCTGGTGCTGGTTGGTGTCATTGAGATGTTGAGTTACCCACTTTGCAGCCACTCTTCCTTTGGACTTCTTATTATATAAAAATAAATTTTCTTTAATGTTAAATAAAGAACAAGGGGTTGTCTCTTGATTGTAGCATCCTAATACTGTGGACCCTAAATATTGCACATAAAATAAAATACAGCCCTGACTGGTATAGCTCAGTGGATTGAGCACTGGCCTGTGAACCAAAGGGTCATTGGTTCAATTCCCAGTCCAGGGCACATGCTTGGGTTGTGGGCCAGGTCCCCAGTACGGGGTATGCAAGAAGCAACTACACACTACTGTTTCTCTCACTCTCCTTCTCCCTCCTTTCCCCTCTCTTTAGAAATAAATAAATAAAATCTTAAAAGAAAATAAAATGCAGACCACAGGAATAGAGAACACTCTTGACGAGAGGTCTGAACACTGTCTTCAGGCTGGTTTTTCAGCCTCTCATTCTGAGGTAACGTGTCTTTCTGGGGTAACTCTGAGCAGGGCCACCACAGCAGGGCTCTGACCAGAATGTTCGTGTGGTTGAGAAAATATTAAAAAATAAACGAGGAAAGGTATGAACATTTATAACATAGTTTGAAGTTTACACATTTGACTTACACCTCAAGAAGGACTTTAAAAAAAAATAATTTTGCTTTCCTGGATGTAATGGAAGCAAACTTACTAGTCATATATTCGTAATCTATTTCTGGGGAAAACGTTAAAAATAAATAAATGTTTGTAGGGTGCACATTTTCTTCTTCTGCCTCAGGGTCTACTATGGCTTGGCAATGCACTGTGGGATCCTGTTTTTATTTAGAATTATGGGATTTTGTTCACTGTAGGTTTTTTGTACTAATTTTTATTTTAAAAAATATTGCACCAAACCGTATTTATTTTGACTATTGTGTTTTTTTGTGATGGCTTTTTCTTGCACCTGAGGTGAGTGTCTCGCGGGCCCCATTCGTCTCAGGCCTGGCAGTGGCAATGTCCCTACAGCCGAGGCCTCTTGGTCATGTGATCTGACTCTTTGCTGTCTAGCTTCTGGGAGCGACAGCTCCCCAAGTTTAAAGATGACTAGTTCTCCAGAGACCCCTGTTGCTCCTATTTTCCTCCCTGCCTTACTTAGCATCTGTAAGTTAAGAACAACGCTCTCTTTTACCCGTGCCCCCCCTCCCAATCCCTCTGCTGAATAAGGCTTAAGAGAATTCTTTGTGTGAAACTTTGAAATGTGGTTTGGAAATGCAAAACCAGTTATTTATTTTGGATCAAGTCAGCAGATTGTCAGGCCCAAAGCAATATATGTAAAAAAGCTTTTTGGAAGTTAAATTTGTTTTATTGTAATAGCAAGTGTTTTTATCTTTTCTAACCACGGGGCACTGGAGTATTTTCTGCAGCAGGGCTGGGGCTGCAGACGTTTTCAGATAAACGGCCTCACCCTTCACTCTAGAGATGCCATTCATGTTGCTGCATAGGAACTTGCAAGGACAGGCAATTCCGTGGGTTCTTAAAGGGGACAAAAAAAGGGAATTGAAAGAGCTGTTCCTGATACAGCAGTCATTTAGATGAAAGGTTGGGGTGAAGTGAATTTTTACATTCAGGCCCTAGATACCTTTTTCAACATGGGATTAAAATGGATGGGTACAGTACTATGGTAGAAATAAAAAATTAACACCAGTAAGGAAATGCCTATTCCCCACTTAGCATTTTAAAGTGTCTGTTTAGCAGGAAGCTTAAAATGTGGCCTCTCTACTCCACAGCTTGTGTAGAAATAAGACAACCCACGGCCCAGCTGAGACTTTCTGCTCCCGTGTGTTCGTTTTCTTGCTGCTGTCAGACTACCAGCTCATTAGTATTTAAATCAGCTCATAAATATTTCCTGGAAACTCACAGTTGCTTAACCTTCACCACTGTTCATCTCCTGTTCTTTAGTCTTACTTAATGCCTTTGTTTCCCATGCTGCTAACATCGCAGGGGGACAGATTTCATTACATATTAATCTTACTGATGTACGGTGACGAAGAAGGAAAGGGGAGTCCTGTTCACAGATAAGGAGAAATAGAGAAAGGAGGTGGAAGGAAATTTTACTCCATTTCATTTGTGCACATAAAATGATCTAATGATGGACCAAGGAATTGTGTATAAAATAAGAACGGCCCCAACGCATATGCCAAGGCAATTCAACCTGAATGAATGTTTCTTTCACATATTCTTGAAAAGCTTTGAAACAGATGAAACATTTCATTGGGGGCAGGCCCTGGATGTTCCCACTGGGGAGATGGTTGCGTGGTTACAAAACCCCTTCTGTTCAACACAAGAGCTGTATTTCTAATTATAAAATAATGATGACAGAGAGGGGCCCGTTCCGTCATGATTCAGTATGGTTCTTAGCATTCTGCCAGAGTTCAACACTAGTACCTACATACAATGCCAATAGCTAGTTCTTTTAAATGAGTGTGAATAAAATTTAACCAATGACAAATGAGAGGAAAAAGAATATATCATATTTCATTGAATTTAAAGTGCCATTGATTCTAAGTACCATTTTTTTAATATATGAGAAAGTATACCCAAGAAAGAAATAAGTGCTACCAATTAAACTAAGACATACTATTGATTTTTAATTACATCCTGATTTCAGACATGAAATAAAATGTGAATGAATCTCTTTAGTGGGAACATTCACTCTAAGAGGCAATGACTTTTCTGGTATCATAAACCTAAGAGATGTGAGAAGCACTGAGGAGTAAAACTCTTGGGACCAACCCTGAGAGTCTGCACTGACAGTCTCATGTCACTCAGGCATGTGCTCTCAAGGTCTTCCAGACATGAACTTCAGAATAAATAGAGAGATCTGCCAGGTCCAGGCAATTAAGTTATAATTTTGGGCTAAGAAGCACCCAATCCTATTAAATATAGTCTAGAGAACTTAGCTGCCATTCAAAAATGCATAAAATCTGGTCTAAAACTATTTTTTTAAGTTTTTTCCCTTCTATTTAAAAAAACTATAGAGAGAGAGGAAGGGGGGGAGAGATTGATTTCTTATTTATGCATTCACTGGTTATTTCTTCTGTGTTCCCAGACCAGAGATTGAACCCACAACTTTAGTGTATTGGGATGACTCTGTACCCAACTGAGCTACTGGGCCAGGACCTACTTTTCTATTTGTAATAAATACTTTCACCAGCTCGAATTATTGAATTTTCTGAAACCCACAGTGTATTATCTCAGTTCACTGTTTTTGATTATACTAGAGTTTCTCAAACTTGGTACTACTGATATTTTGGGTTGGGTAATTTTTTTTTGGTGGACGGCTATCCTGTGCATTGTAGGGTTTTCAGCAACAACCCTGGCTGCAGCCCACTAGATGCCAATAGCACCTCTTCCGAGGTGTGATAACCAAGTGTCTTCAGATATTGGCAAATATCTCTGGGGGTAGGAGGACGAAGTCACCACTGGTTGAGAATACTGCTTATACCATGCTGCCCCAGTAAAAGAGAGATTGCAACCAGCGCTCATGAACTTGAGCATTCATGAACTTGAACCCTGCTTTTTGGGGTAGGCATCTGGGTTTTATAGCACCTCAGCACCCATCCCCTCTTTTTAACAGCACCCCATTTTGCTTTGAGGGAGCGATCTTTTCCCACTGTATGAAGACTTGATAGGACTCTAAGTCTTGGAGATAGCGTCTTAGAAAGTGGTGGGCATGTGAGACTGAGCTTGGCCAAGCCAATACTTTGTCCTAGGACTTTGGCCACCTTGAGCAGAGTGATGGCAAGGATGGAAGAAATATTGGCATGAGCTGACTCCTATTTGAGTTGGTTGAGTAGTCTCTGTTATCTTTACATCTGTCCTAATTCCTGTCCCTTTTCTGATTTGGGTTTCTAGATTCCCAGCCTTTCTATATCCCAATATCCTTCCAATAAATGACCTTTTTTATTAAATATGAGACAGCTGTATTCTGTTGCTTATCTGCAAAGGTACCCAATTGAGACACTACTGTTGACTAGAGCTTTGTGGTTGAACCAGTCTCTTAACCTCTCCAAACCTATGTTTCTCTTCTGCAGATTGAAAGTGAGACCTATATACCTTTCAAAATTGCAAAAAAAATGCCCTCCTTATAATCTCTGACTCTCTAAATCTAGGTTCTGAGCTCAGACCTGAAAATGAATGAGGTACTGCCTCTGTCCTTAGGGGTTTACTTTCTTCCTCTGACAAAATTAACGGCAGGACCCGGACAACACAACAAAGCAGAAAAACCATTCTGAGCGGAATCAGTACCAGCAGGTCAAACGGCATTGGCGGAGTGGCCTTTGTCCTCAGCATGCCTACCTACTGCTTCTTTTTGTGCTTAGTCCTTCCTGATGGCTTCCCTCCCGCCAGAGGGAATAGAGGCTCCCGTGAAGGAGCTTTAGGCACTCATTATTCCATACCCCCAGCCTGACTAAGGCTGCTGAAGTGTCTGATATTCTGCAGTACTGCTAGGTGAGCAGCCGGAGCCAATAAAGGAAGCCAGGGTCGGCATCTTCTGTCTCTCCTCTAACAAACAAGGTCAGGTATTTCTTTGAACAACCCAGTCTCAGTAGCTGTGAAATACAAAGAGAAGCTGGTGGGTAGGTACAAGGTGGGTTTACATTTTCAGCTTTTGTTGTGGGAGAGGAAAGTTCTTCTCATCCCAAGCTTCACCTTTTCGGAGTGGGGAAAAAGAATCTGGGGTAAAAGGCTTTTTGTTCTTTGCTCTCTGCACTGAGTGCCAGGTGCAGAACTTGGTTCCCAGGGGAATCAGAGTGTCATTGTCGCTCAGATGCATGGTCATTTATCCTGATTTTTATTGGTTATCACCGTGGCAAACTCGGAGGCTTCAAACGGATGAAAGAGAATGCTTTACAGGCCAGTGAAAGAAAGGGGTGCTCTAGATAATTAGAGCCAAGGGCTGAGGTTCCAGCCAGATGGGAACCTTGGCTGAGGGGATTGTGAGTTTCCTGGCCTCTCCCTCAGCTATCCTTCACTGGAGGACTCTTTTATTTTAAAATTTATTTTATTTTTAGGGAGAGAGAGGAAAGGAGGGAGAAAGGGAGAGAAATATCAATGTGCAGTTGCCTCTCATATGGCCCCCAATGGGGGACTTGGCCTGCAACCCAGGCATGTGCCCTGACTGGGAATTGAACCCCAATCCTTTGGTTTGCAGGCCAGCACTCAGACCACTGAGCCACACTGGCCAGGGCCAGATGACCCTTTTAGATGGAAAGCAATCTATGCCCACAGACACTTCTCTGAGTACCTTCTGTTTTTAACTCTCCAAGGGCACATTTTTCTGTATCTTTTCTTATAACAAATTATGTAATTGATGTTATTCTGGCTAATGTTTATTCAAGAGAGCTGGGTGACTTGAAAGCCTAGGCCGAAGAATGAAACTATCCCTGCTGGGCTGTGCCTCCTTTGTTAGGTGAGTGAGTACTTAAACACTCTGTTGTCTGAGGATTGGTCCCTTTTAAAATGTTTGAGGAAATACTGAAAGCTCTCCCTGAGCAGAGGAAAAGTGAGACATCAGTACAGATGTCTCCTGTACAGCAGGTTTCCTGCTGCACATCTCTAACTGGGTGTGCTCCACGGTACCCTTGAAATTACACATCTGAAGATAAGCTCAGAACCTTCAGCCACAAACTTCTTTCCAGGGTTCCCATCTCTAGGTGAATGGCACCATCATCCCTGTAGTTGCCTATCCAGACACCTAAGAATCGTCTTAGGCCCCTTCCTGTCCCACCCACGCCCAAGACTCTATAGGTCAACTGGGCCTGCATAGCTCTCAAAACCATCATCTTCTTCTCCCTACTGCCCTTCCCGTATTTCAGGATTCATCATTTCTCTCAGCGGAACTCTGACAACCAGTTGTTTTGACTGGGCATTTAGTTCTCCATCTTGTTTTCCCCCATCCCGTCCTTCAACTGGCGGCACAAGTAACCTTTCTTTATAAAATGCAAACCCTATCATGCCTCTCACCTTCGAACACCTCTGTTACCCAGTGAGTGATGTGGTTCCCTGGCATTGCACACGAACGGACAGACCCCTGCCTACTTTTCAGCTTCAACTTCTGCCCCTCATTCTTTTGTACTACGTACTCTGGTCATGCCAAAATATCTGATGTTCCTAATTGGTCCATGACTTTTCACTCCTTCATTCCTGTGTGTATGCTCTTCATTCCTTCATCCCACAAACACTTGTATTTACTAAGCCCCTACTAAAAAATGCCAGCCACTCTTCAAAGTTCTAGAGATATAGTACTGAGTGAGACAGCAAAAATCCCTGGTATCTTGGGATTTTCAGTGACAGGACTAAGTCAACTGGCCTCAGATAGGTAGAAAAACTCCAAGTTCCTTTCTGTGATATCTCATCAGATCCCAGTCTCCTCCCCAAGTTAACTGCTGACTGTTTTTAGGGCTTTGGTGTGCATACTATAATTTCTATACTTTCAGATATACAAATGTATGTGAAAAAATGTAAAATTTATTTACATAAATATCACATATAAAATAGTCTGCTGCTTACTTAGTTTTTAAAAAGATTTATTTATTTCTTAAGAGAGAGAAGGGAGGGAGAAATAGTGGAAGAGAAACAGTGATTGCTTGCCTCTGCATGTGCCCAACCAGGGACCTGGCCCACAACCCAGGCATGTGCCCTGACTGGGAATCAAACTGGAGATCTTTCAGTTGTGGAGTGACCCCCAACCCACTAAGCCACACCAGTCAGGGCTGCGATTTCTTTATTTTATCCAACAATATATCTTGAAGGCAATTCTATGTCAGCATAAAAAAAATCCCTTTATTTTAGCTGTATAGTATTCCAGTGTGGATGACTTTGTGTGTGTGTGTGTGTGTGTGTGTGTGTGTGCCAGAACCTTGCTTTTCCTTGGGAAGCCACCTCCCACATTTTATATGTGGCTGATCACCTCACCTTCTCCATTCAGGAGGAGGACTATGATCCACATTGGGCCAATTAGTATCACAGGCGTGTACGGGGGTAGAAGTGTGCCTCCGCCTGGGCCAATGAAAGGCATCATGGAGAATTTTGCTGTTTGCTGAGCTGGTGGTGTCCCGGGTGTGCTCCTGCCTTCTTGTCTAAGCCTGTCAGCTTGAAAAGTTCCAGGAGCTGCTCCATCATTTGCAGTGGTCTTCACCAGAGGGTGCTCTGGGATTTGGTTTTATCTCACGGTCTGTTTCTATATGTCTCCCATACTTTAAGGATTTTAAAAATCATTTGTGGCTCACAGAGAACATTCCATTTTGCTTTTCAGGTCAGTTTTAGAATTGTATAAACCCCTGTTATGTCTGTTATGCAGTAACTGGCACATTGTCTTGTGATTTTCTTTGTACTTATCTATCATCGGATTGGACTCTTTACAAATAAACAATGACTAATTCACCTGTTTGGCAGTTGTTAGTCACTCATAAATACTTGAATAACTAGTTAAATAAAAAGTTGACCTTACATTCACCTTCCCTGGATGGTTCAGGAGGTGCTAGTGCTTTTCAAAGTACAAAGTCTTTGTACCATGTTGTGATGGATTAAATTATCGTTCAGCAAATAACTGACTCCTCTCACCAGGTTCCACAAACATAGGATATATCCCTTCCAGTCACTTTTGCCTTTGTCATGTTCCTTCCTTTGGCCAATGTGCTACTAGTGGACCAGGTATGAGAAGAGGCTGGCATCTGCTTGGGTGGTAGGGTTTGTTATCTCACACTCCTGCTTTTCTCCATGGGAAGAACCTGCCTAAGGCAGATGTTAGTTCAAGGAGGATGAGAAGCATGTGCAGCAGAACCGGACCAACAGGATGGAGCCTAGACCAGCCTAGATAAGCTGTACTCTGGCTTACCTGCAGATGTGTGAGTGACAGGTAGATGCTTATTGCTGTCTGCCATTGAGATTTGGGTGGTCTGTGATGCAATATCACTACGGCAATGATTTACGGAGACATGTCTGCATTTGAGCTACTCCAGTGCTTATTATGGGTGAGATATTTGAGCTCCACCCTGGATCTCATAACTGATAATCTAGGGTGTTTTGGGAAATCTGTGTTTAATAAGAGCCTCAGCGGGTTCCTGTGCTTACTCTTGTGCTGGGGCACTCACCGCCTGGCTGTTTCCAGTGGTGTGGAAGGAGCAGCAGGTTAGTTCCCAGAGAGCTGCTACGCTGACCTACAACAAACTGTTCTGAGAAACTTGTGGCTGTAAAAAGCCAGGAAATAAGATTTTTCTCATGGGATCATTTAAAGGGGCGGGAATCGAGAAACTTAAAAGCTTCTTGAGGTGATTTATAAACATAGCATTTCTCAAAAAGCTTTCAAGCAGGTATCCAGTCAGTAACTTTTGTTTAAATTTGAATATGTTAAAATTATTTGGCCTGTAGAACAACACAACATTCATTGCTTAAACATGTACTTGGGAAGCTCTTATTAAATGTCAGGCATCGGAAGATGATGGAAAATTCCAATGTGCAAAGGAGATCTCAGCTTAGTTAGCCAGGTTCCCTTCTAGTACAGAGGTAGGTGTTTGGGGATTTCAAGGAACATAAGTGACGGTCCTTTCCTCCCAAATACTTTCCTGGGATGACTTCTATCACTTCGGTAGGCACCCACTCACATTTCTCAACATCTGTTCTCTTTGGGACCTGCCTTGTTCCTGTCCCATGGAGAGAATTATTTGTAGTAGCCATAGGACAAAACAATCTCTCTCTCTTCAACCCTGAATCCACCTCAGCACCCTTGCTCCAAGTTCCTCCTTCACTGCTGCATTCTACTGGGAAATTCCACTCATGCAGCAATCACGCAGCAACCATGCAGCAACCACGCAGGGGGCGAGGCTCCTGAACTCAGGTTCTGAGGTTCCATTCAGTGCGCTAGTCCTACTGGCCAGGAGTGCTGGTCGTGAAGGAGAAACTTTATCATGTGGCAGTATTATCATCACCTTTCTAGTCAGGAAATCCATGCCTTGAAAAAGCATTTTCAGTAGCAGACAGAATAAAAGCACTGCAATCTGCAAGGAGTCTCACTGTGATTAACAGGCTGCAGAAGCAGGTATTGATTTGTGTTATTTGCTCATCTGAAGCTCATCTGCTAACCTCAGAGGATGGGTTACTGAAGCAACCTTTGGTCACTGACTACAGAGAGCACACGATGTACTTATTTGTCTACTAACAATATGACATTATGTACCAAGCAAATTGCCCTATGCCTTCTTTTCATATTACTCATCCAAACCACAGCTTTGCCCTGTGAGACTCAACTTCTAAAAGAGACAGCTAGACTCATGTCATAATGATGTCATCATTGTCAATTAATATGGACAATTCTTAATGGCATCAATTGTTGTAAAATGTAAACATTTCTAGAATAAGAGCTGTGCCTTTGATATGTTATGTTCCATCTAGAGCACCCTGAAATTATTTAACAACCATTAAATAGAGGAACAGAAACAGTGAGCTTGTGGCCTGAACATCCTAATTCTAATTCTTGGATAAGCAGCTAACACTGGGCAGTTCTATTTTCATCACTGAGAAGTCTACTGACTGAGCTCTCAGGAACTGCCAGCAGTGATCGAATGATGCCTTGAGGGAGCCTTGTTTCCTGCTGGACCCACCCCCCGAGGGTGGACCAGGATTGGAATAACCACAGCCATCTGTCCTCTGAGGCAGGTGCTATCCCACCCAGATCCTCCTCTTCTTGGCTGGAGCTCCCCCTGCTCTGGTCCCCCACATTCACTGCGGGTGTTGACTGCTAACAGCAGCTCAGAGCTGCCCCTTTCTTTGGGCACCTGCCCTTAGCTCCTGAGAGTTCCCTTGTCCAGAGAAGACAGGGAGGTTATGACTCTCTCCCTAGGAGAGAGGCCTGTTGCCAGTGACTGACTGATGGCGGGGGGGGGGGGGGGGGGGTCAGGGGAGGTGGTGGTGCAAAAGCCCAGCTGCCCAGCCTCCCGGCAGAACAATCTGTACACTTTGTGCTTGAGCTCCCCCAAGAGATCAGGCCAAGGCAAGACATTTCTGGAAACCACATCTTTTTCTAAGTACTTCCCTTCCTTGTTCTGCTTCCCTCACACTCTTACGGGTTTTTTCTGAGAGTACTCTCATTCTGTCAATAAACTGCTTACATCTCAGGTTTCACTTCCAAGGAGCTTGTCCCAAGACACCCACCCAGAAAGATGAAGTAAATCTTCCCTAACGACATATTGTTACTAGGAATAAGGTGGCTGAGTCCCAAACGCGGGTTTGAAATGATTAAGATGCACTTCAATAGCACTTGAAATACAAGAAACCACTAACTGGTCAGATAGTTACAATGGACATCGAATGGATTCACTGTTCGTAGGCAGGTCTTCATTTGAACAGAAATCCTAAAATCCAGCAGAGCTGTAAATAGGGACTTATCCTTCATGTAACAGTCATAGTTATTTACTGCAGGACAGGTCACCTGTGAGAGCAGGCCGGGGAAGAAGGCAAGTCACATGCCCTGATTGTAACATTTAGGTAGTGACAGAGGAATGGCAGAATTTTCAGAAGTGAATGAGTAAATAATAGTAACGACAATGATAAACTTGATCGTTATTATTCATTGCAGGTAGGGTGCTAGGCATTTTGTCCAAAGGCCTTGTTCATTTCATCAACTCTGTGAACACCCAGTTAGCATAGCAAGGACCCCAGTCAAGTGCAGTCCATCAAAGACCTTGGTCTCCACAGCTGCAAAATAATTGGAGGATGGGGGAAAACTGTCACCATGGCCGGAGCACCTCCCTCTGAGAGCAAGATCAGTCCTTTCCTTTTCAAAACATTTAAGGGAATCATCACTCCCTCTTCTAAGGCCTTTGTCCTTCTCATTCAAAGTGCTCACATGGGCACTGTCTGTCCTTTTATGTCTCAAGTTAATGTACCGCCTATTCACTAGAAGCTGTGCTTTTAGCTGAGCTGCTAAAAGCAAGAAAGCATTAATCAAACATTAGCACTTGAACCCAAGTATAATCTAGAAGTGGCAGACAGTGAAATCCTGACATATAATTACCTCTAACCTTTTTTGTGAATCTTCGTAGACTATTCACATGCTTCAGCAGGTTCCCTTCTTCCCATGGCTGGAGTCCTGGGGTTTTAGGTATGTACTCTAGCTTCCTTTGAGATACTGAGGATGCCTAGACATTTATTTACTAATTGGTTACATGTCTCTGCATAAGGCACATGTGTGCCCTTTGTCTTAGGAACACTGTCTGGGTGTTGGCAATGAACTTTCACAGGCAGGGAGAGATGGGGGGGTCTTGTGAACCTGGGCACTCTTGGAAACCTCCCTGCCTAGTTTCAGAAGCTGTAAACCCTCATGACTAAGGCTGAATGAGAGACCTTGGGACCACTAAGGAGACAAAGCTTATCTCCCTGGCAGGGGTGCTGACTCTGTCCCCTTTTACTTTATCCTGCTCTGCCCCAGGTGGATGACTGGTTAGCCAATGATGGGTAAGAGTCCTCAATGGAGGGAAGACCTAAGACAGGCACAGTCACAAAGGGGCCATCAGGGAAGGACTTGGAGGACTACAGAAAAAGGGGGTGATGGACCCTCGTCCCTCAGCTTTGACACAGCCTGAGTGCTCATTCTGTCTGTGAGAAGTCACCTAATCTGTTGGCTGCCTTACTTCCCCTGCCTGACTTAAGCCTGAAACAATGTGGGAGAGTGTTGCAGCCCTGGGTAGGAACGGGCAAGCCCCTGGGGCAATCAGGCCTAAGAAAAAATGCATAAAATCTTATGAAGACTGTTTTGCTAAGAATGCCCTTGATTTTCTGATAAGGGTCCAAGCATAAAATGAGTTTGTTTCCCAAAGTTTTATAGCCCTTTAGCTATCTGATCCTGACTCGTTATAAGCCCTCATAGTTCTTTGAATGTTATCTATTGTTTGACCCTTATTGCCTGACAATGATTGATGAGCTTTTCCTGTATTCCTGTGCAAATTGAAACCAGTAAGAGCCCATTGAGGAAAAGACTCCTTGCCCTTCTCCTTTGAGAGATTGGCCAACTTTCCTCCCCAAGCAGATCATGTCTTGGCAGACTTATTCTCATCTGTGGTGGGCCAGGGGGGCGGTGCTCTGCAGGCAGAGCCCCCCCACAGGATACCTCCTCAGCACAAGTGCTTCTTGGAGATCCATAAACTTCTTCCTCTAAGGGAAGCAGTGGCCATCTGTCACATGACAGTCCTCTGTGTGTGCTCTGAGCGCTGGCTCAAGGACAGCATTCTATCTGTCTCCCTCTGTCTTTAACATTTCTCTCTCGATCTCTCCCCCTTGGATAATCTTGTCAGTCGACATGTTGGTTTTAATATTACTGGGCTTAAAATACAAACATTCTTCTCCCTTGATCCCAAATCCTCAACTTCTTGGTCTCATTTTGCCCTTTCACAGCAAACACGTTGGAAGAGTGGTCACTACTTGGTATCTTTACTTCTTCACCTCTCACTCACCCTTCCTCCAGGTCAGGCTTCCATGCCCACCCTCCACTGAAACTGGTCTTGTTCAATCATCTATGCCCTCCGTGTTGATAACCCTGGCAAGCGATAGACACTTTCTGTCCTCGTCATTTGGCCCCTCAGTGGCATTTCATGCTGTTGACTACTCTCCTCTCTTTCTCAGAACCATCGTTCTCCCAACCCCATGCAGTGGTGTGCTGGCAAACTGGCTCTTAGGGTGGAAAAGCCCTGATTTGTATCTTTTCCTTTCCCCACAGTGTAAATACTCCCATCATGGCTAAATCAAGCTCCCAGTGCTTTCATGATGGCTCAGAGAGCACTGGTTCCATGAAAGGAATTCCAACAACTCTTATTCTTGGTTTTCTCCTCTTACCCTTTACCTCACAGGTGGCAAACACGAAACTGCAGGCCGAATCCGGCCTCCACCTTGTTTTATCTGGCCCTGCATCTTGTTTCTACCTTGTGGCAGCGCCGAGCTCTTGCTTAACTGTTAAGGAGTAGTTCCATTTCCACAGGCCTAAAATGACATTTGGCCCTTTGAAGGCAACTGTGAGGCTGATGTGGCCCCCGGTGAAAATGAGTTTGACAGCCCTGCTTTACCTGCTCTTTCTGCCGGTCCTTCCTCCACCACCGAAATTCCAAACATCTGTCCTCTTTAGGCCTTGGATCTGCACCTTCCTCTTTCTTCCTTTCTTTCTCATAGAGGATCTCAATTCTCTACATGGTTTTCTTTCCTTAAAACAAAATTTAAAGCTTCATTTGTTTTTACGAGGGGCAGTAACTTAAAAAACTAAAATGGTATAAAAATACCCCAAGCAGCCTCAGGTCTGTCCCTGTGCCCAGCCGCCCCTACCCCGTTGCCCTCCAGGCAAAGCCCTTTTATTAGTTCTGTGCATTCTGCCAGTGTTTCCTCTGGTAAATGCAAATGTGTGTATGTGTGTGTGCTCTTATTTTTCCTCTTTTTTACACAAAAGGCAGTACCATGAACACTATACTGTAGCTTGCTTTTTACTTTACTGTGTATACTACAGCTTTTCTATATCAGTAGAGATAGCCACATGATTTAAAAAATACCATCTAAACACTGAACACTACCCAATATATACGTCCAATTCAGACCCCTTTTCTGAGTTACAGACTTTTCCAGCTGCTTATGTGACCCTCACTATCTTAAATTTCTCTCAAACTTACCATGCTCCCAGTGAAACAGTTGTTTTCATTTCCTGTGGTGGATGTGGTTTTGTTGGGTGGCCCCATTACAAGGTCAGAGCACCCTTCCCCAGCTGCTGTGAGTGTTGCCTGCTAATGGCTCACAGCTGCCCCCTTCTCTGGAGACGTGCCTTCAGCTGAAGCCACCTCACCTTGTCCTGAAGTTACCCTCCCAACCAACTGCTGACCGATATTGGGTATTTCAGCACATACCAAGCTGAAAATATCCCATGTGCTCATCTTCTAATGAAGATATACAGGGGATTGCTTTGAGCACATGGGATATTTCTAGAGAGTCTGTTCAGAAAATCTGTGCCTCACAGTGAACATAGGGACAGAGAGAATATTTATCTGCCGTCTTCTTCCCATCTTCTGTGGCCCGTTGGTTAAAGGCACCTTACAGAGATGTAACTCCCCTGCTATTCCTGGTTGTATCACTCGGTCCTTTTGGCACTTCACTTGAGCTCAGAAAAGTTGACAGGAGGTAGAGATGTGAAGTGTGGGATTCTGGTTGGAAGTCTGCACAGAGCAGGCAGAGATGCAAACAATTGGTGACTTCCAGGAACAAGAGACAGCAGAGGGTGCCAGCAGGGACAGATGACAACCAAGGACCAGATGAGCCCCCTCCATGACCCAAAGGAAAACCTGGCCTGGTCCAGAAAAGGTAGAGCAGAGATTCAGACCTGGGATTTGGGTCACGGCCATCCTTTATGGGCTCAGTCACTGTAAGCAGTGACTCTCAATTTCTTCATTTGTAAAATGGGGATTATCAATGGTACCTACTTCATCAAGTTGATGTGAGGGTAAAATAAGGCAATAAATGTAAGGAACTTGAAACTGTGCTTGGTATATAAAAAACCTTAATAACTATTGGCTATTATAGTAACAAACTGTCTAATTTTTAATGTAATTTTTCTTGATGCTAATGAGGGAATTGGAGGCAGACTTCTCAGATTGTGACAGTAGATGTGGTAGAATATTTTAAAAATACTAATGTATTTTAGTACTCTTCATGCATTGACAAGTTTAATTAAAATTGTTGAATATATGTTGAAAGATTGTTTTCTTTGCCCCTACTCTGTACCCACACAATGAGCTGGCATTTTTTTGCTGTTGACTGGGACAGATGAAGACCCTGTGGGCTGGGAAAGAGGGAGAAGAGGGGAAAGGTTGTTATATCTCTCTAAGAGGCAGCTCCGGGTTGGCCCCTTTCTGGGTTAATGGGAATGGGGGCTGAACAGCTGAGAGGGTCTGCCTTGTCCTCCTGGGGGGGGGTCCCAAGAAAGTGACCAAGGTCTGAGATTTTCTCACCCTTCGCTCTTGCGAGTCAGAGAGTAAGAAATCTCAGCCTTGCAGGTCAGTCCTGAGCCCTCAGTAGTCAGCAGTGTATCCATGCCCGTTGGAGACAGTTGCAGGACTACCTCAAGGAGGCCTGGCAGATTAGGAGATGCTCTGTGTTGGGAAGAGGGGGCCCCAAGAGCAGATGTCAGCGCTCTGTCTTTATATCAGAGGACAGATGGGAACTCAGTTGCCTCCATGGATGCCAGCAGGCAGAGATGCTGACAATTGGTGACTTCTAGGAACAAGACACGGCAGAGGATGCCAGCTGGGATGGATGACAACCAAGGACCAGATGAGCCCCCTCCATGTCCAGATGTTGTATCAATCCCCTCCAAACTCCCTGGGGCAAAAGAAGGAGGAAGAAAAACCCTAAATGGACTGAGTTCATCTGGAATTGACTTGCTTCCAGTTCTGCCACCAAGTAGACTGGGGACTCAAGATAGAAATTAGAGTCAGTTATGGAAAATATAGATTTTTACATTTTTGTATACCTAAGTTTTGTGGCCAGATACATTTTAACCACTACAAAGATAGGGCTGAATTGAGACAACAGAAAAGGCCTTTGAATAAAATGCAGGAATAGAAACATTTTCCACTCTGGAAGAAAAAAAAGGCTCAGATTAAAAAAAAAAAAGGGATTCTAGACTGTAGAAAAAGTTGCTGACGGAAGGAGAACGGTGAGACTATCTCCCTTTGCTAGGTAGGTGGGAGTGTTGGTGTCACTTGAAGCAATTGAATGAAAAATACAGCAGAATGCCAATATGTCCCTCAACAGACTTTGTCTTGATACTCTAGAAATCATGGGTCTGTAGTGTTCATTCAAGATTCATTGTATTCCAATTAACCTACAGAAAAAAAAAAGCCAGATATCTCTAAGTATCTAATGTCTCGTGTTTCCTACCTCTGCTTGGAGATCGATAGCTACATTCAAAATATGTAAATCTTAGGAGGAGGAAGGGGATAAAAATGGATGTTTTTCCAAAACAGATATATTGATTAAGAGCAAAGTTTTCAACCTTGGCTACAAAAGAGAACCAACCAAGAAGCTTTTCAAAATGTTGAGCCTGGGATTGGCCATCTCCAAGGCTCTAGTTCAATCAGTCTGACTTTGTTTGCACTTGTGTGATGCCCAGGAACCAGGGACACCGGAAACTCCGGCTGAGCACTAGCAGCTTGGACCCTCCTATGAAAAACACTGCTTGGTTGTCCTCTTACATTAGGAAGAGCTCTTTCAGTTGTTAGTGGGGCACATGGTCGCCCCAAAATAAAGGCTTTTTCCCAGTGTCTTTTGCATCAAGTGATGGCTGTCTGATTAAGTTATCTTGACTTCTCTTGTCTTTTCACTGAGAATTTAGGATCAAGTTGGCTACAGGTAGCAGAAAATCCACCTCATGGTGGTTTAACAATAGGGGTTCCTTTTCCTCCCATAACAACAGGTCTAGGGGGTGGCAGTCCAGGGCTGAAGAAGCAGCTCGGAGATGTCATGGAGTCCCAGGCTCTTCCTTTATTTCCACTCCGCCATTCTTAGCACAGTGGCTCCTCACGTTACAGTAGGGAACACAGTGGTTATCATAGCTGTAAGCATCACTTTCTTGTTTAAGGCAGGAGAAGACAGGAGGAATGGCTCTGCCTTTGTTGGTCCTTTTTATTATTAAGAAAAGCAACCGCTTTCATCGAATTTCCCTAGGCATACTTCCATATACAGAGTCTGGCCAAAGTAATGCCTGCTTAAGTGTGCTTGGCAGAGAAATAAATATGGGTGTAATAATTTATGGTTTTAATTTGAAAATTTCATCTAAAATGTCACATGGTATGCTTGAGTGTAATATTATTGTGTTACAGAATTACATGCTTATGATTTTGTAATTAAAAAGGGGTGTTATTTATGCCAGGCCCTGTATAGCTCGTGGGCTACAACTGTGGTCTGTGTCCCTCAACTTGGGGACAAGAGAGGCTGCTAACGAGTAGTTAGTTTTTCTAGTCTCAACACTTGGAGTAAGGAGGGGGATGAAATGGATGTTGGATCAACAGTGTCCATCACATTCACCTACTGCAGCTAATGAATCATTACTTCTGCTCCCTCCACCTCATGGAATTGTTCTTGAATCTCCACAGCCACGTCCCCAGTCAAAATCACACGATCTATAGCTCCCATTTTTACAAAGACCTCCAAAATGGTTTCTATTTGGAATGTGCTTTTTCTGTAGTATTAGAGAATATTCAATTCTGCTATAAAAGGCAAAACAATCAGGATGGATGTAAGTCTTACCAAGTAGAGAGCATTGATAATAAGTAAATAAAGAGCTACAGGCAAAACACACAGCACATAGGTAGTAAGGGAAGTGATCAAACAAGAAACACATGAGACTTGGGTAGAATTCATAAGATGTGTTAAAAACAAATAGTAAGTTATTAGCCTGTGAGACATGCAGAGGATACAGAGAATAAATAGAAAATATGATTTGGCCAACAAGAGAGTTGCTCACAGGCAGAGAGGGAGGACTGATTTCACTGGGCTGACAGTGATATGTTGTCCCAATTAGTCATGCCATGGTGACACCCAATATGTTTAGGATTCCCTTCTGGCCCCACAGGAGCTCTGTCCAAGAATTGCAGATACAACTTGCAGCTCTTTAGCAGGCTATTTGGAAAACTGCAGCTGTGGCCAGGTGTACTGGCCCTGTGTCTCTTCCATACAGAAGTGTGTCTTTGGTCTCAGGCACCTCCCCTCTGTGGTCCTTTGTTCAAACGTCAACTCAGGCTATCCTCACCACACCATCAGTGCAGAGGGCTGATGCGAGGGGGCGGGGAGGAGGGCACAGGAACACAGTTCAGCTACCATTTTCACCTGCTTGCACCCTGTCCTTGCCCCTTGCTTCTCACCACGTGATTTGGGTTGATTTAATCGGAGCATTTTGATTTGTGCCCGGAGCTCTTCTGTCCTGTGGGAGAACCCTGCTTCTGGAATAGCTCTGCTGGTTTTGAAGCCACATTGCATGAAGGTCATTTCCAACATGACACTATGTCTCTGTGTTTGCTCACTTCAATACACCCTCTAAATACGACCGCAGAGTGATCTTTTAAAATTGTAAATCTAACCAGGGTTAACCTCTGTTGACAACCTCTCGGCACCTCACCATTGCCAACAGGGCGCCGTCACTCTCTCCAGCCTAGTGTTGCAGGTCGGGCTGCCTGAGGAGCAAAATCTGAGTTGCAGGTTAGCATGTAGCGAATGTATTAGGGAGTGCTCTTGGGAGCCTTGCTGTCTGCCTGACCCTCCAACATCAACAAGCTACTGGGTGTGGGTGACCCCTGGGGAAGGGGGTGTGACCTTGAGTGAGTAGTAGCTATAGAATGAGTCCTTCAATCCTGGAAAGGGGGTCTGGGCAGCATGACACAGCCCCACCAGATTCCACATGACTGGCCAGGCTTCTCTCTCCATTTTATCCCTTGCTTTCCTTCCATTAAGCACACAGCCACTAAAAAGTAGCTGTATCATCCAAACATACCAGGCTCTTTCCTCCCTGGCTTGTTACTCTGATCCTGCTCAGATGTCCTCTCAACCACCACTTCACCTGTCCTGCCAGTCCCAGCCCATAGCGTCTCAGATCACACCTCTGACCCTAATGGCCCATCCCATCTGTAGGTTAGGCTGGCCTGGCTCCAATAACCTGCAGCTGTGAACTGGCTGGGCTGTGGGAAGAACAGGACTGAAACCCTTGAATGAGGCACAGGTGATGAGTGCCTGGACAGGAGGGATCGAAGGCAAATCATGCTCCACATTCTAAAATATCTTCTCCCTCTGAGCATCCCCCTCCCCTCCTACCTTCCCCTTCATCCTGAATGAGAAACGTGGGTTCATTTTTGTAACAGGAGATGATACCCTGAGCTCTAAATGGTGTTTTAAAATTTTAATTGTAGACTAAGTCGAAAACCACCTAGGGAGCATTTTGAAGATGCCCTGCAGCAGGATCTGTTTTAGGCTAGAGCAGTTTTGCTGCCTGGCTGCTTCCTGCTGAAAGCACAGAGGATGTGCTGAAATGTTGCCACTGTACACAAAACTAGATCAGGCAGATGCCTCTCTCCTGCACTGACAGTCCCACCTTGTAAGTTGCTGGCAGCAATGCTATTTGACAGGTACAGTGCTAGGAAGCAAGTAGCTTCCAAAATAAGTACTGAAAGGGGGGAATTCTTCAACACAGACTTGAGAAATGTAAGCCCTGGGAGGGACTTCAGAAATCACATAGTCCAGCTTCCCTAATTTACACTTGAGGAAGCAGAGGCTCAAGAAGGTGAAGGTGTTTTATCCTAAGTCACACAGCTGTGAATGGCAGCCCGAAGCCAAACCAGGATTCTTGGCTCCTAGTCTAATCATCACCCTGCTACACTGCATTCAAGTTCATACTTTACCCTGGGGTAAAGTACTTTTGCCGTTGGGCATTTCAGATGATCGTGTGTAATTTCTATGATCTCTATGACGATAATACCTAACTGCACAGGGAATGGCTATTGGTTCTGTCACTGGGAGGGACAGTTCACAAATTCCCTAGGTGGACTTTTGTATTCACTTCTCTTCTCAAGGCTAATTATTGGTTTAATTAGGTCAGTTCAACTTGATCATAAATGCAATCACATAAAATACTTGATGGATCTTTACTTTGTGCTGCGAAGACCCAACATATGTATGAAGTGTTTTCATTGGAACTTACGAAAACCAAACAATAATTAACTTTGAGATGTTTAAAGTTTAAACAGGAGCAAATTCATAAATTTTAGAATTATTCTCTATTTTGCACACTACATCATACATGCATGAAAAAACATAAGAGAGCTGAATTATTTATGGAAATCATAATTTACGACAGCATTTCCTTATGATTTGCTTTGTAAAGCCTCCAACATGCCAGTGAGTCAAAGCCATTTGTTTGGCATTTAACACTTTCTTTGTTTCTATGACACCTCTTCCTCCCTGCAGCTCAAAGTACTTAAGACAAATCAACTCAGTAATCCTCACTACAGTACAGCCAGAGAGTAGATGGCAAATACAATCCTCTTGATACCGAAGGCCGGGAGTCTGCGTGGAAAAGCCAATGTTCAATTGACTGGCAATGCTAAATGCATTGTCTGAGCATTTGTGCAGCGGTTGGAAATTGCTGGCCAATCTATATGTGACTGGTTGTTTGCCTCTGGGCATCTTTTCAACTGAGAAAAGAGAAAATATGAACACTACAGTATTTTGCTGAGTTAAAAAACCTGCCAACTATAAATTGCAAACTACTTGGATGAACATAGGACTAATTTGGGGGGGATGTCTTTGGCTACAGTTAAAAGAACAGGAGAATGATTGAATATAGGGAATAAGCAAACCAATAATAACAATAATGATTATAATTGACTGAGGTCCTGCTTTGCCTCAGATTCAGAGCTGAGTGTCTTACCTGTGTTTCTCTAATCCCTACAACACCCCTGCGGGATGGGCATCGTTGCCTCTATTTTAGAGGTGAGAAAGGTGTGGCCACTTCCACTTATTTAAGCAATTACTATAGAATTTCAGGAGCATCATTCGACGTGGCGGCGCGAGTTAAGGGGACTGTAGGCCTGGTTCACACTGTTCAAAAATGTTTCTTCCTCTCTTTCCCAGTTCTCTGCCCTGCACCTCGGCCCTCCCTTTGTTCATTCGACAATTGCTTACTGAGCACATACCATGCCAGGCGAGCACGAGTCAGTGAGTGCATGGTCGTGAACAGAGCAGTCAGAGTTCCTGCCCTCCTGGGGCTTGCCTTCTAGGCTGGCGTCTGGATTTCTGTGAGAATTCGGTAAGAAACAAACTACAGAGTTAGGTGTCAGGTGATACACCTGAGCATAGAGAAAGAAGGCACAAGTAAAAGTTGGAGACGGTCTAAACAAATGCTGACTTCAGAGCTGGAAACTGTTCCTTCTTCTCTTTAGTGATTTTACTCTGGTTATTTTTGTGTAAGTCCAGCAACAAGGAGGGATAGTGCATTTGTAACAAAATGGCATGGCTGTTAGCCAGTCCGGCCCAGCATGAAGCTTAGAGGACACTCAAGGTTAAGGCAAAATATTCCTACCCACAGAATGGGTCATATCCAGAATGGTGAAGCTTAGGTACTAACCTAATAAGCCTATTCAACATGTCCCATGTTTTACCTACCTAGTCCACATGTCACTTTCATTGTCAGCTGACAGCATCTCACTCATCCTCTACCTCATACCCCAGTGGGTTGAATAGTTCCTCCAAATATTCATGTCTATTCATCACAACTCTTCATAGCCCTCTATCATTTTTCTCTTGGAGACATTCTTGTCTATGTTCGACCCACATTTCGAAACACTCTAGCATCTGTTCTGTTGCCCCATGACACCTGTAAATAACTGTAGCTTTTGGTATTTGGTAACATCCAGAATGGACTACATCCTTCTTTATCTCTACCCCAGGCCCTTTATCTGGGGGCCCCAGATGGTCACCTCCAAAAATCAGTTTCCGATTAGGTCCTCTTCCAAGCTTAGAAATATTTTGCCCATGGAGCTGCCCTTCCGCTTTAGAAGTTGTCCAATGTGTGAGAGATCTGTGGATTTCCCCAACCTTTCCACTAGCACAGGGGCCTTGCCCTGGAGTGTCTTCCAGGATGGCTCAGGGCACCAGTGGGGAAACTCATACTACATCTTATCTGGTATTACCAGAGAAGCAAGGCCACATGGAATAGAGTCCGTTCCATGGAGAAAAAGATTTGCTCATCCTTATTCCTTAATTAATTCTGGCACCAATTCCTAGCCTTTTCTAGGGAGAACATTTCCTCACTTGCAGAGCCTATCAGAATGCTAGCAGGAACCGCACCATCACTCTGTGTGCAGGCAGCTCCATTTCGTGTCTAAAGCTTGCATAAGCTTTCAACTAAAGCTCCTTTTTCTTAGGAAAGAACACTGTCTCTGTTGTCTGGGAGGTATTGTTCTGTGGTTCTGATACAGGGTGCAGCCAGGGGGGCCCCCAAAAAAAGATTTAGAAAGGTGTCCAGAATTCAAAGTGTATAGGAATATTGGAGAGACATATAAGATGTCCTCACCCCCCACCCCCCAGGAGGAAGGAACGAATGGAGCAAGGCCATTGAGAGCTGTTTTGCATAGCAATAGTTTTGCAGCTAACCTCTGGAATGATTATTTAACATATCTATAATCTTTAACTGGTTTCATAGATATGTTAAATAGGAGTGGCCAAGTTTGGGGCCGAGGCAGAGGGGAGAAGTTTGTGTGGCAGGGACTCAAGATGGAACTAGCGGGGACTGAGGATAGAACTAGGAGGACTCAAGATGGGAACTAGGGTCTGCACTCCGGAGTGAGGAGTGCCTGTGTGGGAGCTTGGAAAAGACTGGATCCAAGACATGAAGGGCCCCCGCTTGGCCAGATGAAGGGAGAGCCACGCGGTTTCAGCAGAGTGAGGACCCCCTCTTGGTGAGGTGAAAGAGGGAGCCACGTGGTTTTGGCAGGGTGCGGACCCCCTCTTTCCCAGGTGAAAAGGGAAGAACCACGCAGCTTTGCCAGAATGGAGATCCCTGCAGCCAGGTGAAGAAGAAAGCCACATGCTTTTGGTGGAGTGCGGACTCCTGCAGCTTTGGTAGAAGAGGCCCACGCGGCTTTGGGGTGCCCCCTTTGGCTGTGGGGCCTGAAAAAAGCAAGAGAGACTTTGACTGGAACTGGGTACAAAGGACTCTTGCCAGTGCACCATGAGAGGGTACCACGGTACTTTGGATTAACTCGAGATCCTGCACAGTGACACAGCTGACGGTGCCAGTAGCCAGCAATACAGACGTGTGCTCTTTTCCTGATTTACGGTACCCGGAGTTGGGACAGTGGGAGAAGGGAGCGCTGTGTGGGTGTAGGTGTATACATAAAGGACTTTGATATTTTAGTGGTGGCATTAGGCCTGAATAGCATTAAATAAACATTTTGTTTCCTTTTCACAAATCTCTGGCATTAAGAGATGTCTTTCCAATTGGCGGTGGACAGAAGGGCCCAGTAGATTTTAGTATTTTGTTTTTGGGAGGGGCCCCTGTTGTATAGTAGTTTTGGGCATCCCTAGGTGAGCCAAATATTGTATTGCCCCTCCCTCGGACCTCCTCTTGTTCGGTAACAGTTCCCCTCCCTCCCTCCTTTCTTTCCTCCCTCCCTCCTTTCTTCCCTCCCTCCCTCCCTCCCTCCCTCCCTCCCTCCCTCCCTCCCTCCCTTCTTTCTTTTCTTTCTTTCTTTCTTTCTTTCTTTCTTTCTTTCTTTCTTTCTTTCTTTCTTTCTTTCTCTGATTTTAGAGAGAGGCAGGGAAAGAGAGAGGGAGGAAGAGAGAGAGAGAGAGAGAGAGAGAGAGAAACACTGATCTGCTGCTCCACTCTCTATGCATTCACTGGTTGATTCTTGCAGGTGCCCTGACCTGCAACCTTGGCGTATTGGGATAATGCTCTAACCAACTGAGCTATCGGCCAGGGCTATTGCTTCTATTATGCAAGTATTTAGGCCTGAAGATTATAAAAAAATTCTGATCTAGATAGGAGGGGCAGGAAATAAAATTAGAATGTCTCATGATGCCAGAAACAAAACTGTTGTGATAAGTAGATTGAACAGTATTTAATCAAGGAGAAGAGCAGAGGGCAATTTTGAAGTATGAAGGCAAGAGAAAAACTTGTTTGAAGGAAAAAAAATAAGATCTGATTCTTGATTTAGGAATTCCTGGTAATTCTGAGGTATAGGTGGGCAGAAAAGAACTTTTTTTTCAGGGAGAAACAAAACAAGGCATGACTGGGTTCCTGATTTAGTGGTTCTTACAGTGTGGGTCTGTGCAAGCACCGGCATCACCTGGGACCTTGCTGGGGATGCAAATTCAGACTTCCTCTTGAACCTACTGAGTCAGAAACTGGGGGTGGGCCCAGCAGTCTGCACTTTAGCAAACCCTCCACGTAATTCTGCTGCACACTAACGTTTTAGAGCCACTGGGTTAAAACCTCCTGTTCCACAGGGAGAATTTTTAATTCAGGACACTGGTGGAGGAGGCTGCTGAGGCAGAGACATCAGGGGTCAGTTTTGTTCCGTGTGGGGAAACCCGTCCCACCCAGGTCTCTGGGTCAATGCTGAGAAAAGCCCAGGAGTAGGCGCCTAAGGGCCCCTGCTGGTTCCTTTAGATGTCAAAGGACAGCTTCAGAACTGAGCTGCCAAAGACTCTGCAGCTAGACTAATTAGTCTCTAGAATTTCCCGTAAGAGTTTGAAGGGCTGGATTGGAAACTTGCAACCAATTGCTCTGGTGAAATGGGGGGAAAAGGACCAACAGCGTTGCTGAAGTGCCACAAAAGCCCTCCCTCCCCCAGAAGGACTGAAGCCGTCTTGTTTCTGTGTAGCAGGCTGTGAAAAGCCATTCCTTTACTTTGATGGGAACTGGGCTCAAGAAAGTTTCCCTTCCAGCAAGATGCTGAGGAATAAAGCAAATGCTGGCCAAGTCTGAAGCCGGGGTTCATGGGCCAGCCACCCTGCCTGCTTTTCTTCCTATTTACCCTTTCCCTTTCCCCCCTGTTTCTTCCCTCCTTCCTTCATAGTGGCCTGAGGCCTGGGCTGCAATAGGTCCTTAAGCATTGGTGGGGGTGGGGACACAGAATCTAGAGCTTGAGTCTATCGTTGTAACCTCTCAGGACTGAATTAAATGCTCTTTAATGTCTGTTCCAGTTCTGATCTTCTTCTGAAAATCTCTCATGGACAAAAGCTTTATCCCAGGGATAAATGCAGTCAAGAGTGCTAAGACCTGTCACTCACCTTTCACAAACTCACTAGTTCAGCTACTGCCTCCTGTCAGATGTCACCCTTTTGCTAGATCAGCTTCTCAGGACTGTCACAATTGTGAGATCAATGGCTTGTGTTTCTCCCCTGGATTCCCTCACTCACCCAGACAGGCTCTGAGATCTTTGAAGGCAGAAATCATGATGTATTTACCAAGGCAGCCCTGTGCCCAGCATGTGCTCTGTAGATAGCACAGCCTCAGTAGTGCTGTGTGGGGATTGGACGACCTGGTTTAAATATAGATCTTTTTACACTGTTTTCAGCATAAAGTTGAAAGTCTATGTCTTTTAACTTGTCCATAGGTATTTGTTTTTCATTAAAGCAATTTTCCTAGAAGTGAACAATAAATATGTGACCTGTAGTGGTTTCATCATCAAAGAAAGACCAGAACTGGACTGTAGGCAAAGTGATAAAAACAGATTATATTCAGGACTATTGTCATAAGTGAGAAGAGACCTCCGTACAGAATTGGGCTCAATTCTGAATGCAGCATGGACAAGTGGGAATTTATAGCCAAGAAGCAAGATGGGATCAGTGGATGGAAAGTTACTAAGGGAAAAGATCAGAGGTGAGGGGGACTCTGGCTAAACTGACCTAACGGGATCTTTGCTGCAGACAGGCCAGAGTGACCAGACATCACCTGGAGGGCACTGGAGCATGAGGACCCTTACTGGCTATTGAGAGCGATCAGATATGGAGGATGAGGGGCGCTTGCTACCGATTTAGCATGGCTCTTGCTAAAACTAGATTGTACAGTAAAATGCACAAATGGTCCAAGGAGAAGGTTCCAGGGCCTGACCAAAGTTTGGCCATGTAGAGAATATTTGTCATAACCTAGGGAAAGAAGACCACAATAAACTATGAAAAATAATGAAAGGGAGTTTGGAGTATCATTTCTCAAAAGAAATGCACGTCTTGAGCCAATAGAAATGTACAATAAATCATTTATGGTTCTGATTGCTTCCACAGATTTGGCCAGTAGTCTGGATGGTAAATTTTGTGGGGAAGACAGCATAAACAAAAATGTTTTGGGGCCCATAAAATTTTTGTTATTATTGACAGAGTTGGTGCCTGTGCATTTCTAAAATCTAATTCAACATTTTGTGTTCTCTGGGGCTTCATTAATCAGTTATGTTGACACAGAAAAGTGACAACTGGAAAGAGAAATTAATAATATTTATTTTCCATAACTAGAAGTTAGAGCCTCAAGCACAAGATCATAAACTCTCGGCTGCTAACTAGTCCATAATTTGACATCCTACATGGTTAAGGCACCTTTAAAAACTGCCTGTTGAGGATATAAACCAAACTAGGGGCTGCATTAAGGTTTACGTGTAGGGAAGAGTTATTTACATGCTTCTAAAGCACTGTCAAGCCAGAGAAAGCTCGTGTAAAGGCTTACAATGAATTGCTGCCTGTCAGAGCCTTTGAAAATGTTAAGTACCATACAAGTGCCCAGCAGGGATCCTGCTAACATTGTTTTATTGTCTTACCCAATAACTATAGCAATATCATGCCATCCCCCCACTGAGTTTAACATATCATTTGCATTTACAGTGTAAAGTTGTTATTAAAGGCAGGATATTTTTGCAAGTGCAAATGTTGTATCTTTTCTCTTCCCTCTCTTGTTGTGGCACAGTATTTAAGGACCTGCTGCTCAACCACCTGTTCATATTTATTACTGTGAGAACCATGTTCCCATCACTGGCAATTTTCTTTCTTTTGTTGTAATAGGGCTCCAGACTTATCTAGGGTGATGGGCTTCAGAAAGAGCATATAATGAGCTGGGCACCAAGATACCAGGAAATGTATAGCAGTTTTGTCTGATTTAGAAATCATCACCCCCACAAGGTCATGCACATTCTTGCTCTTATAGCAACATCTCTAGGAAAAGGTTACTTTGGTTCTGTCTGTGGGGATGGGATTTTTAATTTGTCCATTTTAACATGCATGTGGTCAAGCCCTAGAACTTTCCTTCTCTGGACCACGTCATCACAAATATCCATTGCATCAGGAAAACTCTTGGACTCACAGGTTAGCTTGAGAGCATCCTGGTAGAGAAATGGAGTATTGTATGCAAAGATCTCTTCCACTCAACTAGAGTCAATTTCAATAGTTTCCTCAATGCAAAGGATGTGGAGATTTCTGGTCCAGATGGAGGTGTAGGTAAACACGACTCACCTCCTTGCACAACCACAGCAAAAACTACAATTGAACTACAAGACAACTATCACCCAGAACTGTCAGAAAATCAAGCTGTTTAGAAGTCTGACAACCAAGAAATTAAAAAGTCAGAAGGGCAGGAGGGGTGGAGATGGAATGAGTCAGTCCCACACCCATGCATGGTGGATAAAAGTCAGGAGGGGTATCTCAGGAGTGAGGGATCCCAGCCCCACACCAGACCACCCAGCCCAGGTTTCCAGTGCCAGGAAGATAAGTCCCCATAACTTCTGGCCATAAAAACCAGTGGGGGTTGGGCTACAGAAGAAACTGAGGGAATCTCAGGTGTCTCCTCTTAAATGGTCCCCAATGAAAACTTAGGATTTACTCAGACTTGCTCCCTTTGAGCTCTAGCGCCAGGGTAGCAGCTTGAAGGGCGTCAGGGGCATACGGGGAGGAACTGAAGTGTCTGGCATCAGAGTGAGTGCTGGGGGACAGCTTCCTCCCAGATAAAACTCCAGAGGCCAGGCAGCAGCCATTGTTCCTTTTCTGAGCCCTCCCCCACACAGAACCACGGAGCAGGGCACCGTGTCTGAGACTATCAACCTGCTCCACAATGGCAATTACTTAAGCAATTTAAGGCTCTGCCCCATCCAACTTATGGGTGTGCTTTTCTATATTAGGCCATGATACTCAGACAGAAAGCTCTATCTAATACATAGAAATGAATATGGGGAGGCTGCCAAAATGTGGAGTCAGAGAAATATGGCTCGAGTGAAAGAACAGAACAAAACTGCCAAGAAAAGAGCTAAACAAAACAGAGATAAGCAATTTATTAGATGCAGAGTTCAAAAACTGGTTATTAGGATGTTCAAGGACCTCATTGGGTACTTTAAGAGCATAAAAAACCCGGGGTAGAAGTGAAATTTACACTAAGTGAAATAAAGAAAAATTAATGGACTCAACAGTGGAGTGGATGAAGCCAAGAATCAAATCAATGATCTGGAACATCAGTAAGTAAAAAACATTCAATCAGAACAAGAAGAAAAAAGAATCCAAAAAAACAAAGATAGGGTAAGGAGCCTCTGGTACAACTTCAAACATAACATTTGAAGCATACGGATACCAGAAGGAGAAGAGGAAGACTAAGAAATTGAAAACTTGTTTGAAAAAATAATGAAAAAAAAACTTCCCTAATTTGGTGAAGGAAACAGACATACAAGTCCACAGGGAGTCACAAACAAGATGGATGCAAAGAGGACAATACTAAGACATATCATAATTAAAATGCCAAAGGTTAAAGATAGAGAATCTTAAAAGCAGCAAAGGAAAAGCAGAATTACCTACAAGGGAGTTCCCAAAAGACTATCAGCTTGTTTCTCAAAAGAAACTTTGCAGGTAAGATGGGACTGGCAAGAAGTATTCAAAGTGATGAAAAGCAAGGACCTATAACCTACATTACTCTATCCAGCAAAGCTATCATTTAGAATGGAAGGGCAGATAAAGTGCTTCCTAAACAAGGTAAAGCTAAAGGAGCTCATCATCATCAAGCTCTTATTATATGAAATGTTACAGGGACTTATTTAAGAAAGAGAAGATCAAAACTATGGACAATTAAAATGGCAATAAATTCACAACTGTCAACAATCGCATCTAAAAAACAAACAAGCAAAATAGAAACAGAATCATAGATATGAAGGTCATTGGAAGGTTATCAGTTGGGATGGGGAAGGGGGTAAATGAGGGAAAGGTGCAGGGATTAAGAAGCAGAAATTGGTAGTTATAGAATAGGCAGGAGGATGTTAAGAACAGCACAGGAAATGGAGAAGCCAAAGAACTTACCGTATAAGCACGACCCATGGATGTGAACCAAGGGGAGGAGGGAGTGCCTGAGGAGGGGGGATGATGGGTGGAGGGGGACAAAGGCAGAAGAATTGAGACAACTGTAATAGCATAGTCAATAACATTATTTTTTAAAAGACAGAATAAAAAAAGGATTCTGAAGAAGATTCAATTATTTGTTTAATTGTCCATATGATTCATTTGGCCTGGATACACTGTGTAATGGTCTTGGTTGTATTATAAGAACATTGGTTAAAAGCTAGAATTCAGGATGTGAGCTAAACAAATACAGACCAGAATGTTTCCTGCTCTCGAAATCCAATCTATTCACAGTCCTGCCATTTGCAGGGGGAAAGAACTAGAAAAGAGAGGAGAGAAAAGAAAGGGAAAAATGAAGAGGATGAAAACGGACCAAGGAAGGGATAAACGAGATAATCTCCATGTTGGCCTGGTAGAGCTACGCTTACCACAAGGAGCTCTAACAAATGCTGCAGGCCAGTGATTAAATGCAACATGAACCTTAGACTCCTTCTAAGCAGGATGATAGGTGCAGCCTAAGTAAATCTGATCTACTTTTACAGCTTGGCCACCCTGGGCTGTCACAGAAGGTTCAAGCTCCTTTGAAGGCACCTAGGCCACTTGGAAGGCACTCAGAGAAATGCGAGATTTTCAGCCACGGAGATTAAGAAACTCGAATACAGGAGGGGAGATAATAGCTCTTCCTGGACAAGGAGGCAAGGAACATTCTCTGGGGTGGAGGACGTAAGGAATAGGGGTTCTCCTTCAGAACAGAGAATCAGTCATTGGAAAGAGTGAGGGTTGAACTTGGTAAGAGTTATGGGATTTAGAAATTTTAAGAGTTTAAGTCAATCAAGTCTTTAATGACCGGACAACTCCCATGCTATTTAAATCATCCTAGAGTGTAGAGGAAAGAAGTAAAGCCTCCAAATTATTTTATAACATAAAATAAGTTTGGTGACAAAAACCTGTCAAAGATATCACAACAAAAGAGAACAACAGACCGTATATGAATACAAGCATTAGACAAAATGCTGGTAACCAGAATCCAGCAGAACTTTAAAAGAACAGATATCCTTCTGGGAAGACAAGGTAGTTCTACACTAGGAAATCTAGTAATACAGTTCCCTGTATTAAAGGAGTAAAGAACATCATTTAGTCACTTCCATTGGTGCTAAAAAAGAATTAGATAAAATGTACCATGTATCCTTTATTTCTAAACAGTTCTGAATGAAATAGGAATAGGCACCTTTTAAATATATTTAATGTATATATAAAGCCAGCATTATGCTTAATTGTGAGACAAGAATTCCTGTTAAATTTGGGAGTAAGATGATGATGTTCACTAAAACTTAGCATTGTCCTATATAAGTATTAATTGATGCAAAGATAAGAAAAGGAAAGAAGTGAAGAAAAGGAATAAATGACAATTAGTTGCAGATTTGATTATTCATTTATTTTTATTTTTAGACGGAAGGGAAGAGAGGGAGAGAAACATCCCTGTGTGGTTGCCTCTCATGTGCCTCCTACTGGGGACCTGGCCTGCAACCAGGCATGTGCCCTGACTGGGAATTGAACCAGCAATCCTTTAGTTTGTAGGCTGATGCTCAGTCCACTGAGCCACACCAGCCAGGGTACCATTCTATATTTAGAAATGTCATGACAATGAGTTGCTGTGTCTTTAGAGAAAAGTAAGATAATTCAGTAAAGTGGGTATTAACAAATGTAATAAGAAAATGAACAGCTTTTTATTTATAGAGAGCTACCAGTTAAAATATAATTTAAAAATCCCATCTTACAATAACAGTAAAGACAAACAATACAGGAAATGCTCTAATGGAGAATGGAGAGGAATAGGTAAATCCATACATCTCATATTCTCTGACAGCTGTTTCATGGTGTTTAAATTTTTGCCTATGGGAAAACGTGATTGCCAGCTGAGTTTACGTACCAGTTAAAGTGGAAATGAGGCTCCTGGTCCTAAGCTGACTTGTCACCATAACACTTTCTGTAGGGGCACTGCAATGGGAGTCCAGACCCCAGAAGACGGACTAGCTCGCTGACTGTGACCTGCCTGAATAACAGCTTTTCTGGACCTCAGCTTCCTCAGGGTTTAGGAAACAGAGTGGGTGCATGTACTGCATCAAATGTAAACTGGGAGTTCACAGATATGTCTTATTGACCCGCTTGAAAGTAGTTTTACAGAATACTCAAAATTGGGTTACTTCACATAAAAATCTGCATTCTCAGCACCCTGTAACACAGCAGGGCTGGCCTCTCCCATTGCTACGATGAGCTGCAGCTGCAGAAGCTGTAGCCGCTTCTCTCAGAGCCTGGCTCCTGTGTTGCAGACCCCTCTTCCCTTAGTCGCTCACCACCCTGGTGTCACTGGCCTGATTATGTACCTGATCAGTTGACCCTGATGGCATTCAGTTAGAGCTCTTGGTCGTTCCAGTAAGCCTCTTTCACTTGCACAATTTAATGATTTAAATTTCAGTCCATCTAAACATATTCCTTTCCACATTACTTAAAAGCCTGGGCATTTTGAGCTAATGTGTGTGTAGCAAGCTCTGGCCCTATGCTTTTCTTTCTTTCTCCATTTGCTTGTAGCAGACTATCCTTGGTTACCATGGTGATTACCATCCCTTAATAATACGCTGCTACTGCATGGGGAATGTAATTTTCTTTAAGCTCAGTGGAAAGCTGTGAGGGAACAGTAGTTGGTCTAAAAGCTTTCTCTCCCCCTCTGTCCCTAGGTGCTCCTCAGTCGCCGCAAAGGACAAGAGCAAGCTGCTGATCAGTGTCTCCACACGAACCAACACGAGAGCTGCAGTTGGGATTTAAATACTATCCCTGGGTCCCAGTGTACATGTGGGGACCCTGTGAAAGGCTTTTTCAACCTCCAAAAGTGTTCTGCATTAAGTCTCATGGGACTTAATTAAAATAATCAGTTTTCACAGCCCAGGCTTTCGACTCTAACCTCCCACACGAAATGAGCATCCCTGTGCCGAGAGGCTCTGTTCACACACACTCAGCCAGTAACTTCTCGAACTGCACACTCTCCTCCTGGCAGGGGTCCCATGGTCTGCATCTGGCCCTTTCCGACAAAATTGAGGGCAGAGAAAGGTAATCCACAGCCCGTGGCCCTGCTTGGATTTCCAGGCCTCACCTCTTAGTCGCCAGAGGCTGTGATTGTGCCCAGAGGGATGGGAGAAGAATGGTGCTCTCTCCTGCACAAGACCCTCAGCTCCCAGGGGGCTCACCCCCTGGCAGTCACTGGGACAGCAGGCTGAATCTGCCCAGCGCTGGCCTGCTCACCAGTGCTTTGAAGCCTCTGTCACCTAAGGTTCATTTAAAAAAACAGATAAAACCAACATATAACATGATGAAAGTTTACAGTGCGTAAGGTATTCTAAGGTCCATTTAAAAATCATGGCCAAACAGAAAACTGGGGAAATGAAAGAGGTTGAAATTTTAAAACATGCATTATTATTGTTATTCATTTTATTGTAGTGAGCACACTTACACGGGACCTCACTACCCTCTTCACAGAGTTTTACGTGCACAAAGCAGCATTGCTGTCTATAGGTGTGGTGTTGAAGAGCACGTCTCTAGAACGTACTCATTTTGCACAGCTGAAACTTTATACTCATTAATTAGCAGTTTCCCCTTCCTCTGAGGTTGAATTTCAAGAAATGCGTTAACAGACTGGAGCAGCGATTTTCAACTGGTGTGCCACAGCACCCCGGTGTGCCTCATCGATTTTTAGAACATTTGGTACTTGACTATTAAGTCAGGGGCACCGACCTCTTTTCCTTAGATCATCAGATAAAAAAAAAGATAACGGTCAACACAACAATTGCCATGGGTGTGAATGAATCAAAATTATACCTATTTTTTGTCAGATTGGCAAAAAATATAGTGCATTAGTTTTGGTGAGTTGCCAAATTTTAGTAATTAGTTGATGTGTGCCATGAGATGAAAAAAGGTTGAAAATCGCTGGACTGGAGTCACCTCTATGGTACTTAATCTCTCCTTTCCTCTTTCCTGCCCCTTCAAATATCCACACAGTTAGAATATTAATTATAATAAGTAGCTGAACAGTTACATGGTAGAGCAAGTAGAATTAAGGTGATTGGAATGCAAAGTGTGTATTGTAAAATGATTTCAACTTTTCCATGAAAAATTGTCATAATAAATGTCAGAAAGTAAATAAACAACTGAAGCAGAGTTCATAAGCAGGTGGCCCACAGGCCATGGAAAACCCACAGACAAGATTTATTTGGCCATCAAGGAATTTTTTAAAATTGCATAAAAGTAATCTGGATTTCTAGTTTTTCTTAAAAATTAGGAAATCTGGTGACATCAGATCTCGCGTTCTTGCATGAACACAGTCGGCTGGAGCTGGGGAGTGGCTGTCTCCTTTCCCTGGGGCGCGTCCTCTCCACTGGGGCACAGTCTCCACTGGATCTGCTTTACGTTCCGGAAGTGGGCCGGCCAGCTTCCCAGTTAACGACACTGACCCAGAGCAACCTCCGAAGGTGGGAAAACTGATAAAAGGGCTGCTTAACTCTGTGAGGTCTGCACACCTGCAGCTGGCAGGAAAATGCAGTCCTCCACCCTTGTCTTGGTTTTGTACGGTCGGGGCAAAGCCCCCTCCTGCCCTACTGTGTTTACAGCCTCCCAAGATTTTTCTCTGTGACATGCCATGAGCTGGATGGGCAATGGAGCCCACGAACAGGCCTGGGTGTGGCTATACTGGAAGAGAAGTATTGGAACTAGCTGAGCGAGGCTGCATTTATTTCAGAATGTTTGCCTTCTTACTAAATGCCTGAGTGCACGAAGCAGACTCTCTTCTCTCAACTCGATGCCATCATCATTTATCATAAAGCCTCGTTGTTAGGTGCCAGGCAAAGAGAGCCACGTAGAACTCAGGTGTCCTACAGCCTAAATTTGATCTGTGCTTATCATTTTGGGAAAATTCTCTCTGTTTTTCTTTCTGGCATAAAAGAGGCTCATGGGTTAAAATACTTTCTGAGGAAGTGGATGCTTGTCACAGTGTTTAGTTCTCCCAGATTTTTTCATCTGCTTATGCCTTTTCCTTGCAGGGACCCATGCTCTAAAGGATGCTTTCCCTGGGGTGTGCTGTGCCTCCGAGGCCTGTGCTGGGATGGGAGGTGCTGGGGTGGGAGGTGCTAGGGTGGGAGCCACATCTTCTAAATCTGCTGTCTTAACAGTCAGCCCACTGAGAATGCTGACAGGAGCTTAATGCATTCTCCTTGGAGATAGCAGTGACAGTGAACTCAGACCCCTTTGTTCTTCTTACTCTTCCTCCAGTGCTTTCTATTGAGCTGGGCAAACAGTTCTGCCCCCTGCTTATCTTCCAGCCCCATGCTGCCCTGCTCTTCCCTCCCCTTCCTATGCTCTAGCCACGCTAGCTTCCTTCACTTTCTTGAACACTCATAGCCTGTCCCCGCCCAGGGCTGCTGTACAAACTGCTCCACCCTCCACCTGGACCACTCTTCCCCCAGTTCTTGGGCTGGCTGGCTCCTTCTCATTTGGGCTTCGGGTCACTTACCAGCTCCTCAGAGGTCTTTCCTGACCACCTTCTGCTTCCTCTCATGTCTCCTTTCTAGTACATTACGTCCTGATTTTTTCACTGCAGTTATGATCTAAAATCACTTTCAATTACTAGTGCCTGCCTGTTCCACTTCATAACAAGCTCTGCAAGAACAAGGGCCTTGTCTCTTGTTCACGGTACAACATCCCAGTCCCTGGAACATGTGTTCATCCCACAAATGTCCACTCTTGGGAAGGTGTGGGAATTCTAACAACTGGGAGCCTGTAGGTGTTTGGATGAACACTGCAAAGAAAAAATTGTGCATATACACATTTATTGTTTCCTTGATTTGGGCCTGATTTTCAGGATGGAATTTATATGTTTGTTATATCTGCGTGCCAATGTTAAAACTGTGTGAGACAAAGACTTAGATTTAATGGTTTAATTTATTTCCTTAATTATTATGATTTTATAAAATGTCTTAGGTGACACAAAAGGCAAGGCTGCCACCTAGTGTTTAGATGTGTGACACCAGCAGTCCCTTTTAAAAAAAACTGAATCTATAGAAAGTCAAACGTGCACAACCTGCCATAACACAGGCTAGAACTGACCATGGGGGGCATCAATGCCCACAAAGAAAGCATCTCTGAAGAGGCTGCAGATGGATTTCCTCCCGTCTCACGGGCTTCTGCCACAAGCTGAGGTACTGCCTTTGTGAGCTACTACAGAAATCCGAAGCTGTCTAGCTCAGTTTCACAAGGTAGCATATTGTCCAGAATGAGTTTTTAAAATTCCACCTGCTTCCTCTGTCAAGGTGTGCTACTTACAAAATCAGTGAAATCAATATTATAGAAAATAGTAGCCCACTGCCTCAGCTGCTCCCCCCCCCTCCCCCGATGACGACGTAGGGAAAGATGCATTCTCAAGGTCCCGGATCACCTGGGCCATTCAGACCCCTCATTGGTTGTGACCAAGCAGGAAACTTACCTGCACTAAAGATCTTGGTAGCCTTAGGCTGGGCATTTTTCATTCCCAAGCCATGCTGAAGATGAGCACGGTGAGGGAAGCTGTGGAAACCGCCAGGATGAGGGTGGCACCAGGGGAAACCATTTCATAAAAGAGCCTGGATTATAGGCTCCTCAGATATTGTTCTGGGAAACCGGTTATTAGAAATGTTGGAAAATGGACAGTGAATAAGCCAGTGGATGGAAATAACCATAGCAACCAAACTATCCATTCTCTTATTATTTCATGTTCCTTGAGACTAAAATAGATCAAGTGTGGGTCATTGCAAACAAGTCCAGCAACGGTTTACATCTCCTGCTACAGCTTTTGCTGGCTTTTTATGGGCATGTAAAGAAATGTGCTCCTAACCCTGAAAAATTATCACATGTGTTTTCTTCTATCCATTTAGTCTGTGCTCTACATATCACCTTAATACATATATAGTCTTCTACTTCACAAAATATTTGCTAAAAGCAATAGAAATAAGTATGAAATTACAAAGCTAGAATTAAAATGCTTTTTGGAAATCAGCGACTTAATTCAGGAATCTTTTTTTTATATTGTCATCCTGAGTGACTAGACTCTATTTAAATCTCTTCAGTGATGAGGAAGGAGCTCACTACATCACGATGCAGGAATTCCATAATTAAACTAATGGTTGGAAGGGTCTTTCTGTATTTACATTTATTCCTACAATTGATGTTTATTTAGTGCCTACTCTGTCGGGCACTGTGCTGGGAATTTTGAATTTAGTGGCGGACAAAATGAACTCAGTTCCTCAACATACAGAAGTTACAGTCGCTTCCCTGTGACTCTCCTGTGGATCTGTGCAATTGGAGACAATACAGAACACGACCACTGTCTTGGTTCCTTCACAGGAGTCCTGTAAAGTTTGTAGAGAACCCTTAGATTTTCCTGTACCAACACAGCCTGGATTCCCCAGCTGCAAGCAAGTGAACAAATAAATGAAATCCCTGGATGAAATGGATCTATGTGAGTGAAATGGGGCAGCTCAGAAAGTTGAGGGGAGAGTAGAAGAATCAGGTCTGGAGAGAACAGAATGAGAGGCAGTGTGGAGATCTAACCAGCAGGAATTAAAGAACAGTCTTTTCAAGGTGCTGCTTTTGTTTCAGCAACAGCTATCTCAGGCTTTTGTCCCTCTGACAGAGCTTCAAATTGTAAAAAGACAGCATCTGATTGACCCGCTGTGGGTCCCATGCCCACCCCATGCTGGGGTGGCAGCGGAACTTCTTGATGCCCACCTAGAGTGTAGCCAATGAAGGAAAAGGTGTTCCTGCAAAGGAAGATCAAGGAATTGTTGGCAGAAAGAGGAGGAGCGAATGCTGGAGGCAAAATGAACAAATGACCACAACAGCCACCATCTTAATCTCCATGCTTTGGGCAGATGCACTCGTGGGGACAGAGAGGCAAAGCCTGGAGGTCCCCCCTCAGGCAGCAGTGCCTTACAGATTTGTCTCATCTCTCCAGTACCGAGCCCAAGTCTGCCCCGCCTTCTTCAGCTGATCCGCAGGACCTCCTCGAGGACCTCACCCCTGCAGGTCTCATGCCAACCTGGACTCCTTCCCTGGGAGGTGCAGGAGCCAGGCTACGCTCCTGTAGCCGCCAGCAGGGTAGTAATGAAGACTCAGCTCTTCCTTTTGAACCCGTCTGCTGGGTCCAGCCCAAGCACTAACACTGCCGAAATTTTGCCCTTATTTCCAAACAAGCATATTTATACACCAAAACTGCGATCTACACCCATTCCTCATTTCACCATTTTGCCCACAAGTGTATCACAGCAGACTCTGTAAGTAAATGAGTTCAGTTGTTTCATGCCTTTGTTCTTGGGAATCAATTAGTTTTACGAAAAGCACATCCTAGATTTATGATGGAGATTAATGTCAAGACTAAGTATCTGTTTATCTATTTTAGATAGGGGCAAAGTCTGTAACTGCCTCCAGTATTCTGGCAGTTCTCCCGCATCTTTTGGAGATTACTACTGTATCCAGGACCACGTGCAGGCTCCTTGAGTGCTCAGAATAGAGCTCACTTGGGCCAGTGTCAGAGATTCTCTTGCAGCCGCCAGCTGTGCGTGCTGTTGCACACAAGTAACCTACCTTGCTTCCACCCAGTCTCATTTGAATGCCAGTCTCTTTGCTAGATGAGGCCAGAGAGCACTTGACTAGATCTGCCTTCACCCTGAAGAACTGGGTAGTGTTTAAAAGAGCAAGGGCTTTGCAACTCTAAGGACCTGGGTTTAAGCCCTCTCTCCGTTTTGTACTTGTAGTGTGAACAGTAGAGATCACCATCACATGGGTGGGATGCAAAAGGCTGCAAGAAGGTTATTAGATGTAATAGTGAGAGAAGCCCCCTGCTCCCCCATCCATTGACTCCTGGACCCTGCATGCTGACTGTGGATGAAAGAGCACCCAGCACTGGTTACTGACCTAAGCATATACTGTATCCTTTAAGACAAAACCCCATGCTTTTAGTGCTATCTTTTAACTGGCACTGTGACCTAGTTTCCAATGGGCCCTCCCACCATTCCATTGGGCCAGCTGCTTCTGGGTGACAGGACATGGTAAGACAGGGAGGTATCTGGCATGTGGTAATTTTCATCCAAACTGGTCCAAAAGGCTTCTGTGTCAGTGACAGGTCAGGCAGGTAGGCCTCCAAGTCAGGGGGCAGTCGCTGTGTCCTCAGACAAATGATGCCAGCTTAGCCAAACACCATGGGGTACTCTCAGCCTCCAGCCCTATCTGGGTGCTCTCTGTGCTTCTTGCTCCACCCCCTGCCCACACTGCCCTCTGCAGGAAATAGTGCTGTCATGAATACTCTCCTCCTGGGCCTCTCTGGTCAAAGGCGCCTTAGATCAGGAAGAGCTTCCTCTGCTAAAACCCTAGAGGTCTTCTAAGCCACAGAGGGATTTCTTCCTGCTGTACAGCATGGGCAATGCCCTCTAGACGTCTCCAGACTCCATGCCAGCTGCATCCCAACTGGTATAATTCCCCTCGGTGGTTCAGCCAGAGTAGCTATTGTGGGCCTGGAAAAGGAGTCCCTTTCTTCTTTTGGGCACGGCAGCTGGGTCAGGATGAGGCCGGCCTAATGTGCCTGCACCCCAGGCCACGTCTCAGGTCAGCTACGCCCGTTGCTACGGCCATTGTCCCACCCCTTCTTTAGCATTTAATGCAACATAGTTGACATAATTAACTCCAACTTTATTTTGGTCATTTCTGCAGTCCTACTGCAGAAAGTGGCCTGGGTCATTTCAGTCATTTCAGGTAATTCCAGTACGTGATTATCAAAAGTTACACCAGGGTTTCACTGACCGCACACAATTGTCGCATGGGATCCTGGAAAGGAACAAGCAAGCAAGATTCCGGATGAGCTCAAACACTAATTATTGATTTGCAAGTATGCATATATGTAAATATGTAAGTGCTTTTTAACCAAATAAGAGCAATAATGTTTTTGTGTCTCAAATTTTAAATAACTTCCCTAGTTTGTAGTTGGTCTTTTAATTTTTGTATAAAAGTTTTACATTTTTTATTTGAAGTTAATTTGTTTGCCATTTAATCAGAAAAAATGTAATAAACCTCCAAATAACGCTTCCTATGTTTTCTCGGATTTCCTTGAGTCACTGTGCCATAGAAGCCGGGGCCGGGCAGGCAGGAAGTCAGAAGCCAGTTCCAACTATGCTCTGAGCACTACCTACTACCTAGTCTGCAGGGGCTTAGCAGTGCTGGGTCTCAGCTTCCTCATCAGGAAAATGAAATGAGTAGGTGAGATGAGTTCAAGGTCTTTTTCATTTCAAAACTATGGCATCAAATGACAAGTGAGACAATTTCATATGCTGCGGCTGATAAAAGGATACGACTGGGAGAGCGTTAGCCACAGACACCTGCAACTTCCATGTTTACATTCCAACTCTTTGAGCCTAACAGATTTTTTAAATGCTCAAGATAAAGCAACTATCAATTCTTCTGAAATAAATATGGTATATCTGCTCTGAATACATCTTGTTTTAATTTCTCCAGAGAACTGGCAGAAGATCTCCCCGATATTTACTGGTAGCAGAGAAAAGCACTGGAGGCGCTGGCAGCCAGCAGCACACTGCTGGTTCTATAAAATCCATCCAGATTCTCCGATTACTCTGGGAGCATTACAGCGGGGTTTGTTTGATACTCTATCTTGTCATGGCTGGGTCAGAATGCCTCTTTTGATAATAAACAGTGACTTCCTGTACTCAACACGGTCTGACTTGAAATATGAGTATGAGGATGGAGCTCCAGAGAGGTAATCAAAGAAAAGGGTCTTGGATGAAGGGTGTCTTGTTAGTTTTCTGTGTGTACTGGGATCTGGTCCAACACTCCTCTTGGGAGCTCAGACACTTGGAAATACTTCTGGAAAGGGAAGCAGAGTTTAGCATGAGTGAAGTGCAGCTTGCTATTTCTTGTCTTGGGATGATTGTTCATGTTGAGTGTGTGGATCCAGGGAAGCCAGACACACAGAAGCAAGAGGCACAAGGAATGGCTTGATTGACGCCTGGAATTCTGGTCATGAATTTACGTTGTTCGTGAAGGGCAGTATCTGGGTCAGATTCCCTCCTGGAGGACCAGGGTGCTGGCCAAGTGGCCCAAGTGAGGGTTAGATTATTAACTCCTGGGTGGGGATCAAGGACTCAAAGGTGGCAGGCTGGGCTCATGCTTCATTAGCATGTATCCAGTGCAGTTGCACAGGGACCTCCGCTCAGAAAAACCCCATGCTTGAAGTTGAAGTCTCTGTGATTGCCATCTTGAAAGTTGCTTTTCACTAGCTCCTGTTCCCTGCTTCCTAGCTGCCAGCTCCCCCAGTGCCCTCCAGCAACCACTGATGCCCTATGGTCCTGGTTGGGGCCTGGGTGTGAGGCAGGAAGGGCTGGAGAGCCAGGAATGGTCAAGTTGCACACATGCCACCTGTTGAGTTACAAGACTGAGGCTTACTCATCCCTCAAGTATCCTTGACCATGAGGGAGTGCAACACCAAGTAGCAGATACAAAACAGCACGACAAGTCAAGAGAGAGGCCATAAAATTTTTAAAAAGGCTTTTACTTCTGCTTTTTCCACATTTCGCTGCACTGGGTCCCACATATTATGCAGCTAACACTGGTGAGAGGGGTAGCTAATGCCTGTGCAAGGAGTGAGCTAGGTGGATGGATGCTTGAACACAGCAGGGAGAAAGGGTGAACAGCAAATCCATGTGGCAAATACAAAGGCCAGAGCTGCACAATGAGTCACAAGTCGGAGGCAGGGGAGCTAAAAGAAAGAGAAGGAAGCTGAACTGTGCGGCTAGGATATTCTGAATCCAAACTTAAATGGTGGTTGGCGTTTCCATCTTGTTTATGAACAGGTGAGGGTCCGTCTGACTTACATGGTCAGAAATGAGGCTAAACAATGTTGACAATGTTCTAAGTGCATGTTAGTCCTTGAGAGAAGAAATAAAGGCAGTTACACATTTTTTTCTGACACTGAGGGCTGAATATGTCTTTTAGCCTTCCTATGTGATGGAAAGAATTACCATAATGAAAATTCAGCCAACTGTTATACATTTAGTGTGAATGTAATTATTAAAAAGAACAACTGCTAGGCCCTGGCTAGTATAGCTCAGTGGATTGAGCACAGGCTGTGAACCAAAGGGTTGCCAGTTCGATTCCTAGTCAGGGCACATGCCTGGGTTGCAGGCTAGGTCCCCAGTGGGGGCCATGTGAGAGGCAACCACACATTGATGTTTCTCTCTCTTTTTCTCCTTCCCTTCCCCTCTCTCTAAAAATAAATAAATAAAATCTTAAAAAAAAGAAGAACAACTGCTAGCCTTGGCTAGTGTGGCTCAGGTTGGTTGGGTGTTGTCCCTCAAAGCAAAAGGTTGCTGTTGGATTCCCAGTCAGGGCACATGCTTGAACTGTAGTTTTGGTACTGTCAGGGCACATATGAGAAGCAGCTGGCTGATGATTTTCTCTCACATTGATATTTTTCTCCCTTCCTTTCTTCCTCCCTTCTGCTCTCTCTAAAAATATATAAATAAAATATTTTTTTAAAAAGAATGACTGAATTTCTGGTCAAGAAGGTGGCATGGGTAAACACAACTTGACTCCTGGCACAACCACATCAAAATTACAACTAAAGTTGTAATCAAAATTACAACTAAAATATGACACAACCATCACTCAAAACTGTCAAAAACCAAGCTGAATGGAAGTCTGACAACTAAGAAATTAAAGAAACCACAAACAATCAGACTGGTAGAAGGGGGGGAGACACAGAAGGGGCTGGTCCCACATCCATTTGTGGTGGATAAAAATTCGGGGGGATATTTGGAGAGTGAGGAGTCCCAGCCCCATAACAGGCCCCCCAGCCCAGAGTTCCAGTGCCAGGAAGGTAAGTCCCCATAACTCTGGCTGCAAAAACCAGCAGGGATTGAGTCGGTAGAAGAAACTTCTAGAGTCCCAAGCAGTTCCTCTTAAAGAACCAATGCATGAACTTACTCAGACTCACTCCCTCTGAGCTCCAGCACCAGGGTAGTAGACTGAAAGGCACCAGTGGCATATGGGGAGGAACTGAAGGGTCTGGCATCATGACAGGAACTGGAGGACAGCTTTCTCCCAGACAAAAAAGCAGACAGGAGACATTGTCCCTTTTCTGAACCCTTCCCCCACAGAGCCACAGATGGCTGCCATATTTGAGACTCCATCAACCCGGCTAACACTGTTTGCCCTGCCCTGGAGATCCCAGAGACTCCATCCCACCCAATTTATAGCTGCTAACAATGGCTTTTCCATATAAATGGCTGGTCTTGGCTTATGCTTCACAATTTTCTAAATCCTTTCAAACAAGCAACAGGTGGCCTCAGTGAGCCCCTAGGCCTTAATATCTCTTGATAAGTGGACCCAGGCATGGCACTAGCAGCAGCTATTTTAGATTCACAGCTTGGCTTTGCCTGGGAATCTCCAAGCCCAGCGCAAGTAGCAGCCATCTCATATTGCTTTATAGCTCATTCAGGGTGGCCCGGGAAAAACACAGGTGAGGGCTGACCTTGGCCTGCACTACCCAGGAAACCCCAGGGCCTATACACCCAGTGGACAACTACAGACCATGTCAGAACACCATCACCCTGCCCCAGCACAGCTGATCCTCCAAGGAGGATGGAGGATGGTGATCAGTGGTCACAGACAATTCTTGCAGCTGACTGGCCTGGGTAAATCACTCCCATTGATCTGCCATCAACAACCAAGGCTCAGGTGCAAGAGGAGGGTGTACTCAGCCCACACAAAGGGCACTCCTTGAATACCCAGCTTGAATAATAGGGGAGGCTGTGCCACTTGACCCTACAGGACACATATTATATTAGGCCATGTTACTAGGATAGGGAGTCATAGCAGCTCTACCTAATACATGGAAACAAACACAGGGAGGCTGCCAAAGTAAAGAGACATAGAAACATGGCCCAGATGAAAGATCAAAACTCCAGAAAAAGAACTAGACAAAAGGGATATAAGCAATCTATCAGATGCAGAGTTCAAAACACTGGTTATAATGGTGCTCAAGGAACTTAGTGAGCACCTCAACAGCATAAAAAAGATCCTGTCAGAAACAAAAGATACACTAATTGAAATAAAGAGCAATTTACAGGGAAACAACAGTAGAGTGAATGAAGCTGAGAACCAAATCAATGATTTGAAACAATAAGGAAGCAAAAGACAACTATCGGAACAATGAGAAGAAAAAAAAAATCCCAAAAAACCCCCAAGGGTAATGTAAGCAGCCTCTGTGGCAACTTTAAGCATTCCAACATTTGCATCATAGGGGTGTCGGAAGGAGAAGAGAAAGGGCAAGAAATTGGAAATCTACCTGAAAAAATAATGACAGGAAACTTCCCTAATTTGGTGAAGAAAAAGACACGCAAGTCCAGGAAGCACAGAGCATCCCAAACAAGATGGATGCAATAACACCTACTCCAAGACACGTCATACTTAAAAAGCCAAAGGTTGAAGATAAAGAGAGAATCTTAAAAGTAGCAAGAGAAAAGCAGTTAATTACCTACAGGGAAGTTCCCATAAGACTGTCAGCTGATTCCAAAAAAGAAACTTTGCAGGCAAGAAGGGACTGGCAAAAAAATAATCAAAGTCATAGAGCAGGGACCTACAGCCAAGATTGCTGTATCCAGCTAAGTTATCATTTAAAATCAAAGGGTAGATAAAGAGCATCCAAGACAAGAAAATCTAAAGAAGATCATCATTACCAAACCATTATTATATGAAATGTTAAAGCGACTTATTTAAGACAAGAAGATCAAAACTATGAACAATAAAATGGCAATAAATACATATCTATCAACAACTGAATCTAAAAAACAAACTAAGCAAACAAGAACAGAGACAGAATCATGGATATGGAGAGCACTTAGATGGCTGTCAGGTGGGAGGGGGCTGTGGGGAAATAGGTGAAGGGGTGAGCAGATTAAGAAGTACAAATAGGTAGTTACAGAAGAGCCATGGGGATGTAAAGTACAGTATAGGAAATGGAGAAGCCAAACAACTTCTATGCATGAGCCATGGACATGAACAAAGATGGGATTTCCTGAGGGAGTAGGGTTGCTTGCTGAGTGGAGGGGGGCAAAGGGGAAAAAACTGGGACAACTGTGATAGCATAATCAATATAATATAATTTTTAAAATAATGCTATATCTTATAACTTTTTATGTGTTTTAATCTGCAGGAGAGAGAAATAAACTTAAGTTTGGTGTCTCTAGTCACATGCGTAGTGGACACTGATAGGCACTATTGGTCTTGGTAACGAAGGCTGGAAACCAGAAAGGGAATTCACTCCTTTGGGATGCCACAACCTTTTCGCCACAACCTTTTCGCCACATCTTGCTCAGCACCTTTGAAGTGGTGCCAAGCTGGAAAGAGGTGCAAACAATGCTCAGAACCTCTGCTTATTTTTAACAAAATGGAATCTAATTCAGCACAATTTGCCCTCTTAATTTATTCTTCTGAAAACTTTATAGGTTCAGAGTTGCTACTGCTAACTACAGGCTAGTGATGGGGAAGTTTTTACCCATATTCCAAAACAGAATTTACTTATCAGGTGGCAAGGGGAACGAACAGGGAGGAAGGTTGGAAGAATGTAACATCTGGCTCGTCTGGCACTTTGCATTTTTATTTATTTAACAAACACTAATATAGTGCTTACTATGACGCCAGGCTGTGTTCCAAGTGCTTCACAAACACTAACTGAGTACTCACAACAATCAGGGGTGATCTATCCAGCAGGCATAGTGCCTAGGGTCTGTGGGGAAAAGTTTTCATTTTAATTTCTTTAAAGTCAGGAGAAAAAATGAATATAAGAATAATGAACAGATAGTAAGGAACTCAGCCTAGATTATATTCTTTATACCAGTGCAGTCATAAAATACAATTTTTGATGTTATTTTATGGAAGAAGGGGCCTGTGAGGGCAAATGAATGCAGGGTCCACAAAAATCATAATATAGTTCTGATACCAACTGCACTTTTATCTTAGTTTCACAGATGAGAGGACAGAAGCACGGGTCAGTGACTGGCCAGTGCCACCCAGGTACCGTTCACAGAGCTGAGACTCAAACTGGGCAGCCTTGCCTCTGGAGCTCCCAAGAGTACTGCATTGAGCTCTGATGAGCGGACGAATGATGTTTTTTGCATAAGTTTTCTAGATAGCTGAACAATTAGGTTTCTATAAATCCAAACTTTTTGTTTAAATAATTTTGAAAAAAGGTCTTTTACATTACATTTGTTATGTACTCCCTGCCTCCTTAGATTACCCTGAGCACAGTCTGCTGCTGGTTATGATGACCACAGTCCCCTTATACACAGACCACCTTACTGAGTGTTTTCGATGTGCCTGGAACCCTTCTCAGATTTATTTTACATGTGTTAACTCACTGAATCCTTACAACCCTGAGGGATACAGATTTTTTCTTACGATGAGAAAATCCAGGTTAAGTAAAGTTAAGCTACTTGTCCGAGTTCACCCAGCCCGTTGACAGCAGTGAGACCCAGGCACCTGGCTCCTGAGTGGCCCCTGCCCACTGGGGGGCGAGCAGGGGCCACTGCACTGCACTGCACAGTAGGAGTGCTCTCCGGAGTTCATCCCTGCCCCCGACGTCTTCACACCAGGCTGTGATTGGACGCCTTGTGTCAGCTCTTCAGGACGTGTCTTCTCTGTCCTGAAGACAGAGAAGGCAGGCAGCTGGCTGATTTTAGCTGTGTTTTGTTTCTAGTACTCACATTTGTCACTTATACATTTATGGAGTGCCTACTAAGGACAGTGTTGTGTTTCTTCACTGCATTACTTTAACGAAGAACTCAAGCGCCCATTATCTTGGTTCTGTGTCAAGTAGGTCAGCACATGCCGTGTGGAGGGAGAGGCGCCTCTGTGGTCCTTCTTACCTGGCCTTGTGAGGGTGATTTTGGATGTTTGGAGAGGTTTTGTTGGTTAATGTTTATTTCTTTCTTATTTTTCAGCTAAGTTTCAGCAAGTGCTGGTGACCGGCATGGCAAATAGTATATGTAAAGGGAAAATACTTGGCATGATACCTTAATTGGGCAAGTGGTTTGACAGAATTCACTTGCCAGGTAACTGCACTTTGTGGTCTCTATTGAATGGTGTAAATGAAAGACTCCACTGGAGTCTTTCCAGTGGAGCATATTGGGTTAATTCCTCCTTTATGGCTCAATCTTGAATACTAGGCCTGAAGTCGGGAGGGACTCCATCCCCTTACCTGTGTATCTGTACATATGTGTATGTATACATTCATACATTTATATCAACATAAAACATGTATGTGTGTGTGTGTGTTATATAGGAATGAATAAGTACTTTCTACTTGTCTTGACCTCTGCACATATCCAAACATCACATTAGGCATATTCTAAATTTGGCCTGCATGAATGACTATTCTAGAGTTTATAATCCAATTGGCCACAAGTCTAGGATTTGAGGATCGCTCCCTGATACCAGTTTGATTCTCTTCTGCTAACCTCACTTCAATTCTTGGCCTTCACAGCCTTTTCAGGAAACACCGCTACCACACCCAAGTCCTTATTCTTTATGACTGGCCAGAGGCTGTGCTGAATAGGAATCAGCTTACAAGTCTGCAGAGGCCTGACAGTTTCTGCATCCTACTGCTCAGTTGTTCTGAATATACCCAGAGCCCTTTGTAGCTTCTGAAACATTGATTGATATTTTGTATAGAAGAAAACACAGGAAAAGGATGAGTAGATTTCTTGAAACATCTTCAATTGTTTTTTGAACAATAAGCAAAATACTCTAGACTACTACCTAAGTCAGAGTTTATAAACTGGTGATGCTCAAGTTGGATTTGGGCCAGACATATTTGGTTTTTGCCCGCATCTTAAACTATAAACTTTTAAATCAATTGCTTTCACTTAAAAATATGGAAATTTCACCACATAATCTCTAGACATTTAACTGCGTTAAAAATTGGGTGATCTGACAGCATGGGACCCATGTTCTTACACAGTAACAATTGGCCAGAATTGGGCAGTAGCTGGTCACTTAGGACACACACTTGTTTTGGTCACAGTCCATCTGCGGTACCATTCACTTAACACGACCTGCCTGTGCCCTGGAGCATTCGAGTTTGTACCCTCTACTGCAAATCAATGAAGGACACAGGCGCCAAAGCTCAGGGCCACAGTGAGTTGATAAAATCTTAAAATTAATATTGAAAAGCAATACCACATATAAAAAATTAAAACAAGGTAGAAATGTCCAGGTGTGGACAAAACTGAGTTTACAGTCATGAGTACGTGAGACATAGTTTATTCTTTACTATTATTTATTACTGTAAACCTACTTTATTTAATTACTGTAAATCTACTTTTGCCCACCCCTGAATGTAATAAAAAAGTGTAAGTTCAGTGACCCCGTTTTCCCAACAATTTCTTTTCCTCAATTCAAGAAATAATAATGGTAATAGCATCTTTTATATTCATTTAGATATTTTCTATGAACAGGGTTTTAAAAATCCCACTGGCATCCAACTTTTTGTCAGGCTGTATGTGTACATACACACAGCCCGACGATAGGGCCCCACACATGCACAAGGACAATGTGACATACTGAAGTAATTATCTGCATGATTAACAAACTCTTGAAGAAATTTCCAAATATCAGAAAAAAAATTTTTTTTTTAAATTATCTGGCTGATTACCTTCATTAGACCTTCTCTCAGCTCCCTTCTTCATGGAAGGAATCCATCTGTTCATGTGACAGTCATTGAGTTCCCATAATGTTCGAGGCACTGTGATATAAAGTGGAAAATGTAGACAAAAACTGAAAACAAAATCAAGAACGCTGACATAAGAAAGTGATTAATTTTTTCCAAAAGCGATGAGGTGAAGGTATTGAATTTTGAATTAAACATGCCCCATTTTCAGCGGGCCAAGTCTAAGATTTGAAGGATATAAAAGTCCTGGAAATAACCCAAACTTGAAAAGGTAAATCAAAAGGCAAACCGAAAGCTGAGTGGGGAGGATGTGTGTGGACGATGCAGAATTGGTAGGAGGTGGACTGGCCACCGGAGGTGGGGTACAAGGGAGACCTCGCTGATAAAGCGGGACCTCTCAGGGTGGAGACCTGCTGGCATTCGGTCTGTGTTCTGACAGGTAAAAACCAGCCTGGGTACATGACTGTACTTCCTCTTCTCTCCCAGGTAGATTTCAATGACAATTTTGACAAAATGAAATTGGGAAGGGAGAGCTTCAAAACTAGAAATGAAAGATGTACTCATGAGAGACTTAAAGAGAAAGGAAATTTTGTCTTATATTTCGATTACCTGGAAACAATAATTTTTTGTTGTTGTTGAATACTTCCCTTGAATTAGAGAATGGCAAAAACTCCCAATCTTTAAAAAATAAACAACCAAAACTAAGCCAAAACCCACACGGTTACATGACATGCTTTTGTACCTCTGCAGTTTTTCAGACAGCTGAGAACTCTTGGAAATAATAAAAAATGCCCATCTGTTACAGATCTGCAGTCACTTGTGGATGAGACATTAGGGGACCGACGGCACACCCTGAGTTCTTCCCAAAGAAATATCACCCTTCGAAAACCCTTCATGTTGATCTCCAGCAGCCTGATGCTTTTGTATACCCAGCATGGATGAGGAGTTAAGAGTTATGCAACTCCAGCTTTGACATGTATAACGGCTATTGAAGATACTAACATTAAATAAGGCTGGGTGAATGGTACATGGAAACCACTGAACTATTTTGCAATTTCTTGCAAGTCTTACAGTGTTTCAAAATACAAAGTTGTTTTAAAAATGGCCATGCAACCAATTTTCACTTTGCTCCGGAATGTATCTTTTTTTTTTTGAATGCCTCAGGTGTAAGTTCTAATTTTAAAACTCCTTACTTAAAGGACTTTATGGATAATGCTAATTGAAATAGTGAAAAAAATTGTTTGAATTATTCAAACAAAAGTATTCTCCTTATTGGGAGAAGAGCATTTTATTCTCTTCTGAGTTACCAAGGCTAGATTTCTTCAATAACAAACTTTATAGGAGAATGGGTCAGTCTCATTTTCTCCTTGTCTTGCTTTAGAACTGTAGTTATGAATAAGTGTCTTTCATAATAATCCCATAAGTGTATTTTTTGTTCTTTTATAGAAATAGCATATGAATAGATCTGTTTGAAGTATTAGTAGTACCATAATCAACAACTATTTATTGGTATTACTTTGTCAACAGATTTTTTCCTCTCCACAACACATTATACCAGTCTGTAAATGTGTTATGTTCTATAATACATTATGCAAAATCAAATAACGATCAATTCTTAAAATTCTGTACATTAAAAATGTTATAAATTTACTTAGAAATAACATTACAACCCATTTTAAAAACCATAGTGCTATGGTCTCCAATATAGGGCTCACATGTCCCAGGGATGTTCAGGTAGAGTCACACTAATTGCCTGAATTTGAAAACTAAGATGTGATCCAAAGCAGTGGTCGTATCAATATACCTGTGCCAATGATCTTCACAACTCAGTTAGCCAACATTTCTCTGCAGGAGTCTTTATAATAGACTAAGAAAACTTTCCCTGTATTCATATTTCTCATATGTAGTGGGTGTTATTTGGGAAGCCATAGATCAATAATTTACATATTTCCATAATTTTCTAGGAAGCATTATAACCTTGTTAATAAATCATCACAGTAAATATTCATCCTTCTCCTTCAAGAAAATACATTATTTCTGGGTAGAAGGGATCTAGCTGCTACCCAGTCCAGCTGATTGCCTACCACATGACTTTGCTTTTTAAAATTCTCACGAGCATGCTTCCAGCTTAGCGTCACATGCTATGATCTGCAGAGCCTCAGGCTCTCAGAGGCAGTGCTTCAAGGGCTACTGTGGGGAGGGAGCAGGGGGAACTGGGAAAAGTGAATGCTGATCTGGCATGGATCCAGTTCTCCTCATTCACTCATTGAACAAGAGCAGCTGAGGTAGCATTCGATTCACTGAATTAGCTCTGTGTCAGATTTAATTTTCAGAAAGTGTTCCATTGCTCAAGAAAGTGACCCTTGAGCTGAGTCTTAAGAATCAGTCTAAGTTAGCCATGCAAAAATATGGTAATTGGGTACACCATTTAAGAGGCAAAAACATGTTGCCTTAAATAAACTACAGAGGAGTTAGAGAAAATGACAGAGGAGAGAAATTCTTATCAAAGGCATAGGAAAACTGGCAAAAATGATCAGAATCAACTGTTTCAGAACCCTATATATTAAGTAAATGGCTTGCAGCAATTTTAGGAGTGTTTATTAAAGAAAAATGGGTAAGTTTCAGTAAAATGGTGAGAATTGTGGCATTTTAACTTGCCCTATGCCCATCTCCTCTCTTTAGCTCCATGGTAATCTTGAAAATCAAGAGCTTGCAATCACGTTGAAACCTGGCAGCTAATGCAGGTTGTAGAATGGAGCTGACCTCCTTCAAAGCCTCATTCCCAAAGAACTAACATCATTTGACATGCCTGGTGGTTCCCTATAAAACCGTACTTTGAAGGCTGTATTTATTTAACATGACACAGAGCGTCATCTATTGGGGAAAGCCTTTTTTTCCCCTCAGGGATGTTTGCCAAAATAGTTAGTGTTAATCATTTAACTCAGCGGCTGCTAGGGGTGATGGAGAAAAGTTGGGATAAACAATAGGGGAGCCAGAAGATTAAAAGAAAAAGATGGAGAATAAGATGTCCAAAGGGATTTTGAAAACCTCTGACACATTCCTAGGAATCTAGAGGATCAAGTGTATGCAGAGGGCTATGATTTTCAAGACTCTGTGTCTGTATGGCAAGGAAAAGGCCTGAGAAGGCCCTAAGCTCTGCTATTATGATGACCTTGAGGGTCTGTGCAAGCAGAAAGTGAAGGCTAAGGTAGATTTGTAAACTTCCTGATGGAGTCCCAACACATACACAGAGCTCCTTGGCAAAGACTGGGAGGCTTACAGGTTCCAGGTATTTAAGGAAATCTCTACCCAGTTGTTACCTGACCACTAAGCTAACTGAGCAGAAATTCAGCAGCCACATATGACAATGACCACACAATTTACCATTCAGGAAACTTGTTAAAACAAACAAATAATAACAAACACTAACAATCCCTGGAAAGGGGGAATATCTGATTTTCATAGATGTTAAAATGTATTATTTAAATGTCCAGTTTTCAACGAAAAATTACAAGATGTCTAAAGAAACAAGAAGGTATGGCCCATAAACAGGGGCAGGGTCGGGGGAGCAATTAATAGGAACTGTCCTTGTGGAAGTCCAGATGTTGAAATTACTAGACAAAAGCTTTAAATCAGCTATTGACTGACAAACACAAGAAGAGCTGCTCAATGTCTTTAGTCATTAGGGAAATACAAATCAAAACCATTTCGCATCTACTCCAATAGTCATAATAAAAAAGGCAGGTAATAATACATGTTGGAGAGAAAGTGGGGAAATTGGAACCCTCGTATATTGTTAGTGGTAATGTAAAATGGTATAGCTGCTTTAGAAAACAGTTGGAATTTCCTCACAATGTTTAACGTAGTATTACCATATGACCCTAAAATTTCACTTTAAGAAATATACCCAAAAGAATAGAAATCATATGTTAAAGTAAAAAGTTATACAGGAATGTTCATAGCATTATCATCCATAGCAGCCAAAAAGTTAAAACAAACCAAAGCAGCCAAAAAGTTAAAACAAATCAATTGATGAATGAACATGCAAAATGTGGTATATTTAAAAAACATTTTATTTATTTTTAGACAGAGGGGAAGGGAGGTAGAAATAGAGAAACATCAATGTGTGGTTGCTTCTTGAGCACCCCCTACTGGGGACCTGGCCTGCAACTCAGGCATGTGCCTTGACTAGGAATCAAACTGGTGACCCCTTGGTTCACAGGCTGGCACTCAATCCACTGAGTCACACCAGCCAGGGCAAAATGTGGTATATTTATATAATAAAATAACACTTCATAATAACAAAGAATGAAGTACTACTAACATGGATAATCTTTATGAAGGTTAATTTTATGTGTCAATTTATTGGGACACAAGGTGATAAATATATTTATGACCTTGATTATGGTGACTGTTTCTCAAGTAGATATATAAGACAAAATTTATCAGATTTATAGTTTTAATATGTGAAAAATTCATTGTATATCAATTATATATCAATGCAACTGGTAAAAATAAGTGCAAATAGAAAATCATACATAGGAATCTATGTTAGCATAAACAGTGGGCGTCCCTGTGAAGGTGATGGGCCAGAAGTCTGGGATTTGCTGCTTTATTTGAACCAGTTGTATTGCCACATTCTTTTGGGGAATGGAGTCTGCCTTGAACCAGGTTCAGAAGCCAGGGCCCCAATGTTCTGGCAACAGGATCATGCTGGGAGCCATGCTCTGACAGCATCAGACATCCTAGGAGACTCATATTCCACACCACCACTGGTTCTTGAAGGCAGGCTGCAGGCACCCATTGGTGTTTGCATAGTGATCTAGAGGGACAAACAATGCAGGAAGTTGATGCCAAAACTACAGGGATGTAGGCACAAAACTAGGGCAGGTCTTTTGGGGCAACAGAACACAGCAGTTGAGAAAGGTCTAATTTATTTGAGAAGCCTTACTTTGGTGAGAGTAATCTTCCTCACTTCAGAGGCAAGAAAAATATCTAGAGGTAATCAGGGTACTTTCTGGCATTTCCTGAATTGCTTCAAATACCCACAAATCATACTGATGTGTCCCCAAAGCATCTACTTAAAAGAGCAAAGAAAGAGTCTGTGGGATAATTTAGTGGATTAAATGCCAGAGGCATGTTCGTGAGACACACATTTCATTTTGTATATGCTTGACTTCTCTTCGTTATTAAGAACCATAGATCCTAGTTGGAGCGATTTGCCTAAAGCTCAGATAAAGTACCTAGCAGGCCGTCAATGTTCTGTCTCTCCTGCTATAGGATCTGGTACAGTTCAGCTGTGGAGACCATGCTATTTAGCTTTACAAGGTATTATTCTGATCTGTAAAACTGATTAGCCTCTTCAGCTCCAGGCTGAAGAAATTTTCTTCAACCAATTGAAAGTGCATTGAAATTTTCTCTCAACCAATAATGAATTAGTACTTTTGCTAAAATGTATGACAAATGCCATTATTGTATGGGCTAGGATAAATTATGCACAGTATTGGAAAATAAATCACCGTAAGTATAATTTAGTCCATCATTTAAATTACAAACATTAGTGGTCTCCTTATAGGTATATTTTGAAAGTTAAGCATAGTAGCTGTTGTAAATCTACAGGTCAATTTTGATTTTCCCTTGAGTGGCCTTATAATTCCAATATCTCATGACAGATTTCTAACTGGTCACCAGAAATCACCTTCTATTATATTAAGGATTCAGGCTGTGATGCCTGTGGTGATTGCCCTCTGGGTCAGTGAAACGTATTCAGGTGTTGCTAGCTCCTGTCAGATGTTCAGCAGGTTCGACATGTTCTGCTTTTATTGATGAGAGAGTCAATTTATTAAATCAGATTTCTTGTTTCCATCTTTTCCACTTAATCATTAAGATCAATAGTGGTAATTTTCAATAAAAATAATCATTGTTTTAATTTTTCCATTCTAACACATTTCAGTAAGTTGAAGTCCTAATACTTGAATGATATCTTCAAACACAAAATAAAAAAATGGGATTTAAATGGATTTTCATCTGAGACATCCAGAAAAGCCTAAGTCAAGAGCAGTGTATTGGCACAGGATTGGTGTTGAGTGATCTTGATAACTCCCTCTGTTATCTTCTAATTTGCACATCTTACGTTGCCAAAAAAAAAAAAAGGTGAAGAATAGAGTAGAATATTGCCTCTCTTTTTCGGTATGTGTGCTGAATTGAATTTTCAATACTTCTTGAGGCAGTTTGTTGCTACATTTACAGAGATTTCTCTCCTTTAATCAAACTGTTTAGTGAGTGATCTCAGAAAAGCCCGCCTCGGCCTTTCCTCCCCTTCCTGAGCCCCACGTTACTGGAGTCCCCGGGACGCAGAAAACCGGCAGCCTTCTCCGCAGACTGGCAGCCCGAGCATACCTTCCACGAGCCTATTCTTTATTTTTGCCTTTTCAAAATCCCCAATTAAAGAAACTGAAATTCAAAGCAAAATCAAGGACACCTTGATTGAAACAAGACTGAAATAATAGCCTCCAATCTAAGGTTGCTGTTTTTTGTTGTTTTTCAGCTGAATCTCTTTAGTGTCCGATAGTGACTGATAGGTTGGATCACTCAGTAATTGCAGGTTTGCACTGGGGCAGAATGTCCTGTCTTACTGGATGTAAAAACTAAAGAAAGAAAAAAGGTGGAGTCTCACAAGACCACAAACACACCTTGAGCCAGATGACCCCTGATTCAAAACCTCATGCCTGTTCTTTCTCAGCGATTTCGGTGTTGGGTTGCCAAAGCCCCACCGGGATTGGCAGGGTTTTCCCAGGTGGGAGCTGTCTCCTTTGGTGGACTGGGGGTCTGTGCCCTCTCATTGACACTACAGATGTTGGCCTCCAATGGTCCCACGCGAGGCCTTGCCATTGTTGTCTGCTGCCATAGTCCCAGCAAGAGTGTCAGAAATGAATCATGAAAACATCTGATCTGCGGTGAATCTAACTGTCATTAAATTGACATACCCCTCTGGTGAGCATTTTCTGATTGGAAGTCAAGGGGCAGCAGGCCTGCTATCCTCACCTCCGGGCTCTAAGGGTTCTGTTGAATCCCGGGCATGTGACCCCAGCCATCCTCCAAAGGGGGTCTGAGGTCTAGATGGTAACCCCCAAATTACTGTCATGAAATTCGTCTTTTGTGTTCCTTTCCTTTCTCTAATCAAGAGCTTTCATATTTCAGCACTTTAGCCCCCACGTTCCCAGCTTTGTTCTTAATAACTGAGCCTGGCAGACTTCCCCTGAAGGACAGAAAAAGTTATTAGAAACCTGATGACTGAAAGGGGTTAGTGCCGGCAGCCACACACACAATCCCCACCACAACTAGAGAAGACAGCTTCAGTTCAGAAAAAGCCTGAGTCACAAAAGCAATCTCTCTGGACCCCAGGTTCTCCATCTGTAAAATGAGGAGGCAGACTACATAATTTTTAAGTTCTCCCACTTCCAACACCCCAAGAATCAGTATCTGAGAGACGTTGTTAATTAGGATGTTAAGGTCTCCTTATTTGCTTAAATCAGATACCAGTTTTCCATCTCTATTCTTGTCCATGTCTCCGGTATTAGAAAGTGTCTCTTTATGAACTTGGTAAGTTTTTATTAAATGCCCACTGTAGCCCAGGAACTCTCATGGGCACTGAAAGGACAAAGGCCCTGCCCTCGGAGAGCCTGTGGTCTAGTGAACAGATGGCCTTGTTCTTTCTTCTCCCGTCTCCTGTGGGAGAAAATTGCTATCACTTACTCATCACGCTTACCCTCCCTTCTCTGTCTCCTTTGATGGCTTCTCTTCTTTCTTACACTTTTTAATGAACCCCAAGGGTTACTCTGTCTTTATTTCTCTACTTTTTTTTCCCTAAGAAACTCTCCTCATGGCCACAATATATATTATCTTCAGAAGTGCTCGTTCCATTTGTTACTCCCCTTCTGTCACACCCACTGTAACTCAAGGCTGAGACACTGTAGTTCTACTTCTCTACCAAGGAGATTGATCACTTCTACCTAAATCTGCTCTGGGCATTTCCTCCTCATTCTTAGCTCTTAGGTTTGTCTCCATTTTTCGGATCCTTTCCCATCTTTCAAACTGCTCAGTGCATCTTTCAAACTGCTTGGTTTCTGTATTAGTTTCCTGGGGCTGCTTTAACAATGTGCCACAAATGTGTGATTTAAAGCAGGGGAAATTTATTCTCTCACAGCTCTGGAGGCTAGAAGTCTAAAACCAAGGTGTTGTGGCAGGGCCGTGCCCCCTCTAACGGCTGTTGGGAAGAATCCTTCCTTGACTCTCCTAACTTCCGGTGCTTGTTGGCAACCTTTAGCACTCCATGGCATTCAGATGGGCCACCAGAATTTTCAACTCCCTTTTCACATGGCCTTCTCCCCTGTGTCTATGTCTTCTTTTTATTCATTGGACTAGGGCCCACCTTAATTCAGTGTGACCTCGGATTAACTTTATTACATCCGCAAAAACCCTATTTGTGTGTGTGTGTGTGTGTGTGCATGCATAGTGCATAATATAATGAGATCTAGTGGTTAAAAACACAGTCTATGTCACAGATTCTATGATATCAAAAAGACCTGGGTTCAATCCAGGATTTACTATTTGCTAACTATGTGATCTTATACACATTATGTTATTTCTATGACCTTCAATTTCCTTATCAATAAACTAAAACTGTGCCCTGGCTGGTGTAGCTCAATGGATTGAGTGCCAGCCTACAAACCAAAGGGTTGCTGGTTTGATGCCTAGTCAGTTCAAATACCTGGGTTCCTAGTTAGGGGTGTGTGAGAGGCAGCAGATGATTGATATTTCACACATCGATATTTCTTTCCCTCTCTTTCTTCCTCCCTTCCCTTCTCTCTAAAAATAAATAAATAAAATCTTAAAAATAAACTACAAATTTTAGTACTTATCTCAAAAGATAAATAAAACAATATATTTTGAGTTCATAGCTGAATGCCTAAAAGGCACTAGGTACCAAACAAACTGGGTATTCTCTTACCGTCGCTCTACTCCAATATGGATCGTCCATACTGGTCAAGCCGGTCTTCTCACAGGCCTAGATATTCCCAGGCCCATGGCCCCGCAGAAGTGCCTTTTCCCCTTCTCTGTCTTCCTTCTTCTTCTCCTTCCATACCATTTTTGAAAGCTAGACTCAAACCTGTTTCCACCATCATTCTAACCTGCTTCTCTGTGGACATCATTTTATCTATATTGAACAGATAAAGGTTTTGTTTCCAGGAGCATAGCATTGACATGTTTTTTCCATATTCTTCCTTCCAAGGCAACTAACCTCCCTGGATATTGTATATAAAGGAAACCTGGCAGCCAGGGAGGGTGGACTGGAATGCGCACGTGTGAACAATGAGGACTTCGCTGTACTAGTCAGTGAGGGTGGTAGACACCACTGAGTGAGCATGTGTACTGTATGGCTGTTGCATTCAAAATGACTGAGCAAGTAGAGTAAGAAATCTGCATAGAATTTTGTGTTAAGTTTGAACATTCCTCCACAGAAACTATTTGGATGATTCAGAAGGTCGTAGCTATGGGCAGCTGGGTTTGGCAGCTTCATGACACACACTTGTTCATGCATCACATCTCATTCATAGTTTTTTTGTGAAACATCAAATCACCCAGGTGACTCAGCCCCTCTACAGCCCAGATTTGGCACCCTTCAACTTCTAGCTTTTTCCAAAATTAAAGTCACTTTTGAAAGTGAAGAGATTTCAGGCAAATACGACAGGGCAGCTGATGGCGACTGGGCAATTTGGTGAGAGTGAGGTCCTAAGGTGCCTGCTTTGAAGGGGACTGAGGCATCATTGTCCTATGTACAATGTTTCTTGTATCTTGTATTTTTGTCAACAAATGTCACTATTTTTCACATTACATGGCTGGATACCTTCTGGACAGACCTTGTATATATAGGTGTGTGTGTGTGTGTGTGTGTGTGTGTGTGTGTGTGTGTGTACATACAGTAACCAAGACTGCCTGCTATTAAAAGCAGGATAAACACACAGATGAATAGAACAGAATAGAAAAACCAGAAACACACTTACATACACATGTCCACTGTTTCTTGGCAAAGGTGAACTATAAACAACTCAGTAGAAGGAAGAAAGATAGCCTTCTCTATAAATTGTGCTGAGGCAAATGGACATCCACAGGACAAAAAGAAAGAAAGGAAGAAAGAAATCTGATGTCTCATACATTATACAGAAGTAACTCATTATGCGGTTACTTCATAAACATAAAATGTAAAACTACAAAAGTTTTAGAAAAAAGCATGGAGGAAATCCTTGGCATCTAGGACCTGGTAAAGCGTTCTTGACACCAAAAGTATGCTCTACATAAAACAAAAAGAAATAAATTGAACTTCATCAAAATTAAAAATGTAATCCTCACCTGAGGATATGTTATTGATTTGAGATAGAGAAACATCAATGTGAGACACAAACATTGACTGGCTGCCTCCTGTATGTGCCAGGACAAGGGACTGAGCTGGCAACCCAGGTATGTGTCCTGACAGGGAATCAAACCGGCATCCTTTTGGTGTATGAGACAATGCTCCAACCAACTGAACTACCCAGCCAGGACCAAAATTAAAAATTTTACTTTGTGAAAGACCCTAGTAACAGGATGAAAAGTAAGGTACAAACTGAGAGAAAAGATTTGCAAACCACATATCTGAACAAAGCACTAGTATTTAGAGTATGGAAATAAGTCTTAAATGCAAAAGTGAAAAATTAAATGTCCCATTTAGAACATCAGCAAAGACAAGAAAAGAATTTTCACAAAATAATATACAAGTGGCAAATAAACACATGAAAACATTTTTAACATTATTAACCATTAAAGAAATACAAGGGGAAGCTACAATATTATTACTACTTATTTTAGAATGGCTAACATGACAAATAGTGAAAACACCAAATGCTGGTGAGGATGAGGAAAAATACCACTCATACATTGTTGATGAGAATGTAAGTACTGCTACTGTGAAAAACAATCTGAGAGCTTCTTAAAAAACCTAAAAGTACATGGGTAGCTATCATACAACTAAGTATGAATAAAAATTCTGGGTATTTATCCCAAAGAAATGAAAAGACTGTTCACAATGAAATGCTTGTACATGAAAGTTTACAGCAACTTTACACATAACAGTCCCTACAAACCAAATGTTCTTCAATAGGTGAATAGTTAAACTGTGGCAATACATACCATTAAATACCACTTAGCAATAAAGAGAACAAACCATGGGTACATACAAGAACTTGGATGAATCTCCACAGAATTTTACTCAGTGAAAAAAGCCAATCCCCAGTTGCTGCATATTATATGGTTCCATTTAAATGACATAATTATACTGAAGAAATGAAATATAGATTAGTGGTTGCCTGATTAGTGGTTAAGGACTGGATGGTATCAGGAGGAAAATGGGTGTATCTATAAAAGGTAACTTGAGGACTTCTTGTGTTCATGGTGGTTACGGATATGTTTTGTATCTTGGCTGTATCCATCTGAACGTCCTGGCTGAGATATTGTACTGTGCATAGTTTTGTAAGATATTACCACTGGGAGGAAACTGGGTGAAGGGCATTTCTAACAAACACATGTGAATCTATAAGTATTTCAAAATAAAAAGTTTAATTTTAAAATTTATCATATATTATCTTCTATAGTTTTTATTATTGGTTCCAAGTGAGATCATCTTTGCTCCCTAATAGATTTAAAACTACTGAGAGTAGGAACTACCTTCCTAAATCTTATCTCTGCCATGGTGTTGGACACAAAGTAGACATTCAGACAGCATCCACTGAGTGAATAAATACTGTTGAATGAATGCTCCTCTGTGCCTACGACAGATCGATAACAGCATATGGCTTGAGTTTATCCATCAAGACAGATGGAGGAAATTTGGGGGCAGATGTGCTTTTAGCTCATCCCTATATCCGTGTCAGTACTCCCAAGAACAAGACATAGGAAACAAAGCAACACATGGTCATGATAACCAAGCCCAGACAAACCTTCTCTTCCAACGCTCTCCCCACCTCCTTGAAATGCTGGAGGAAAGAAGAAAACGAGACTGGGTAAATATATCTCTATACTCTTTCTCCTGCCCAGAGAGGCAGAGAAAAAGTTGTCACATAGAATAATGCAGCAGCAAAGTTCATATAAACCCAATTTTCCAACTTGGAGCTGAGAGCAGCTGAGCAAGAATTCCTCTATTATCTCTCACTGTACTGTCTCCGCAGCTCCCAAATTAAGTGGTCACGGATCCTGAGTGGCTTCCCTGGTCTGGGTGCAGGCCCTTAAAGGGGCCAAGTGAGCTGGATATAAACCAGAACATTTTTAGGGCACAAGTAATAATATAGTTTCTTTTGATCATGTTTCTAAGGCTCAATTAAAAGAAACCAGGTTTTGTTTCTTTTCTTTGTTTTTTTTTTAAATCTCTTGTTGCTTAGCTTTTAGTTTTTTGAGTATGTCTAAATTAAATCTACACATTTGTCTCACTATCAATAAGGGTAAAAACACTAATGGGTCCTAAAATATGTAATGGCTAATGACAATAAACCCAACAGAAGTTCACCTACGCTGTGGCTAGCTCTAGACAGCTAAATTAAGATATGATTAGATGGATGTTTATATATTAGATATTAATTGGTCCTTCATTAAATGTCCCATATTATTATATAGTGTTAATAAGGATGAATAAGACATAATTTTTTGTCCCTGAAGAACTCTCAGACAGACACATAAAAACAATTACAACACTGTAGTAAGAGCTATAATAGGGGTGTGTTCACAGCATTACGTAAACACAGAGAAAGGGGAAACTATCTGTACATACTGCCTAGTTTCTAAGAGTCATAGAATCCTGTGGTTTTCAAAAGACCTAAGTTTGTTTCCCAAAATGGTCTCTTTACTTAATCGTAAGAAGTTATAGGACACCTGCTTGTCTCAAAATTTAGGGTCTGAGGTTCCCAATATACGTCCTATGCCTGAGCCTGCTTGAGGTCCAACTATTTCCAGGTCTAAATTTTTCCAACTATGAGGTACTGCACTCAGAAACTATGGGTGAAGTTAGGAGCCCAGATTTTGGAGCACGATTCCTCAAATCCAAACCCCTGCTCTGCTATTTATTAGCTGTTTGGCCGTGACCAAGTCATTAACCTCTCTGGACTTGCCTCTCCCCAGTTGTAAAGTAGAAGTATTAACACACTATCTCTCATTCATTTATGAAACCACTCATGAATTTAAATGGTATATCACTCACCTCATTCATTGTATTCTTATTCTATTACTTTTTAAACATTTATGTGACCTTTAGCAGTATAATAAAAAATAATAATAATTAATAATACATTCAGCTTTTTTATAATGGTAATCCATAATTGGTTTGGTTCTTCGTTCACCATATAACATAAATTTAGTTTCTCAAATATTTCATGTAACTTTTGTGACTCATGCAATTTTACAGAACATACATACCTACCTACATATTTGACCAGAAGCAAATAAACCCAAAGTTGTAGCAGTTAGAATCCTGTCAGAAATGGATAGCACACTGGATTTGAGTAATTTGAAAGAGTTTTTAAAAGGGACTATCAAGCTCCGGCCAGTGTGGCTCAGGTGGTTGGAGCATCGTCCGTACACCGAAAAGTTGAGGGTTCGATCCCTGGTCCAGGTGCACACAATAGGCAACCAACTGATGTTTGTCTCTCACACTGATGCTTCTCTCTCTGTCTCTCTCTCTCTCTCAAATCAATAAACATATCCTCAGGTGAGGATTGAAAATAACTAAATAAAATTAATTAAAAAATAAAAATAACAAAAATAAAAATAAAAAAGGACTGTTGATACATATGTGGAAAGGGTCTAGGGAAAGCAACACTCTTGGACCTGCAAGGTAAGGGGAGGAAGCAGGCAGCAGGGCGCAGGGCGGGCCACTTGACAGGAGCTCTGGTGGGCCCACAGCAACCCAGTAAAGAGAGACTTGGGGAAAAGGCAGCCTGGTCTCACTCTCCTCTTTCCCTGGGAACTTCTGCATGTTCCCCAGCTTCATGGAAGAGCAGAGAGCAGTGCTGAGATGACTAGAGGGTTCTGGACGGACAAATGAAAAAAAAACAATACAGAAGACTTGTTATTTTGTGGTGAAATTCTCTTCCAAAACAGCAACAACCAAACAATGAAACAAAAACAAACTCAAGACTGAGGGACAATTTGTCACTAACTGGCCCCTGAGACCGAATTTGAACTTGTAGAAAGATGGTACAAAAGCTGAGGAACCTCTGGGGAAAGCATCCTTTAAAAAAAAAAAAAAGATTTTATTTATTTATCTTTAGAGGGGAAGGGAAGGAGAGAGGGAGAGAAACATCGATGCATGGTTGTCTCTCATGGGTCCCCTGCTGGGAACTGGCCTGCAACCCAGGCATGTGCCCTGACTGGGACTCGAACTGCAATCCTCTGGTTCACAGGCCCGTGCTCAGTCCACTGAGCTACACGAGCCAAGGCGAAAGCATCCTTTTTAATTCTCATGTCAGATGTGGCCACAAGAGACAGTCAACCGAGAATGTCTTCTTCAAAATGTATAACCAGGAGGCAAGGGAAATAACCAGAGAGGATTTTCCCAACAGGAAGAGCCAGCGTGATACAGTATGTGCTGCGCATTCCCCAACCACACATTTCCAAATGGAGTTTTAGTGCAGTTGTCTTGTTCCTTCCCCCACTTTTGTATACTGGATGTATTTGGAGGAGAAGTCTTCACTTTTAAAGTTGAATTTGCCGGTTCACATGGAACTACAACCAGAACCGTTGAAGAGAACTGGATATCACACAGAGATAGTGGACTTGGGTCTGGATGTAGGAAATAGGGTTGTATTCCTGGTGGGGGGCGGCAGTAAATGTATTCCACGTAAATATAAACATTCAAAAATAAGAAAATGTGAGCCCTGGCTGGCGTAGCTCAGTGGATTGAGCGTGGGCCTGCGAACTAGAGTATCAAGGTTCAGTTCCCAGTCAGGGCACATGCCTGGGTTGCTAGGCCAGTTCCCAGCAGGGGACTCACGAGAGGCAACCACACATTAATGTTTCTCTCCCACTCTTTCTCCTTCCCTTCCCCTCTCTCGAAAAATAAATAAATAAAATATTTAAAAAAAAAAAAAGAAAATGTGAGAATGTTGCACAGCCAAAGGATCAACGGTGGTGGGCACTATGGACGGCCTATCCAAGGGCCTTTCACAAACCGCCTTTCTCTTGCCTTCCTCTGTTAATGGGACTGGAAAACTAAAATGCACACCTTTTCAGACTTGCTTGCAGCCGTAATGAACACAGCTGGGTATACTGAAATGTTGAAAGAATACTCTAAGGAAAGGTTACTGTTCTCTTTCTCCCTAAAATGTTAACATGACGTCTAAACTTGGAGCATCCTCTTTGGACCACAAGGATGAAGTCTGCAAATGCAGTACCATCAAGCAAATTGACAGGTGAAACCTGATTATTGGGCAAGATTATTATTGGGCAAGATTTTCAGCCAGTGTCATCATAATTACTGTATACTTAACCTCCTATAATGGCTACTCGGTTGACATTTTTTAGTCAGAATAGTTCTTTAAAAGTTATGTCATTTTCGAACAAAGACTCCTGTTGTTATTTTTGTTGTCTTCATGACTTGTTCATTCCAAAACACACAAAATAAGTATGCTATAAGAAATGGCATTTTAACATTACAATTTCAGGCAAAAACGCACTCAGAGAATATCATATAGACCAAATATGAATTGTGCACCATGTTGAGAAGAGTTAATTCCACTAAAATATGTCAAGTGTTTATAACAGCGGCTATCACAAAACACAAGCAGGGCGTTTCATGGCCATGGACCTGGAGTCACACAGAGTCTAGTACTTGGAAGAGTCCTGTGCTTGGTTTAATGCTCTGCTGCTGCTGTCTTGAAATAATTTCTATCTTTTTAAAAAAAGATTGTATTTATATTTAGAGAGAGGGGAAGGGAGGGAGAAATGGAGGGAGAGAAACATTTATGTGTGAGAGAAACATTGATCGGCTGCCTCTTACATGCCCCCACTGGGGGCCGAACCCATACCCAGGCATGTGCCTTGACCCGTAATTGAACCAGTGACCTTTAACTTTATGGGAAGATGCCTGATGAACTGAGCCACACCAGTCAGAGCCAAAATAATTTTATCCTGAATTTATGTATTATAAACAAACACTGATGGAACAATAAAACATGCAGATAAGCAAAGGAGATATGTGTCATGTATCCCCCATTCCTTGTTGCCTCATTAGCAAATTGTGCAGGTGATGACTCATGGGCACAGAGTTCTGGCTATTATGTGTGGGCACTGAGCAAAATTCCAAGCAAGAACAAAGTAAGAATGTTACATCTAAAACTAAGTAAATGATTGCATTGACAGCTCCATAAGGCATGCTTTCTGTCTGAACCAAAACTTGCTTTGAATGCAGAAAGAAGGCAATGTCATTTTAAGAAATATGAACAACAAAGGAGCTCTACCATATCTCTCCAATGTCCTTGTGTTAGCCAACCACTTACATGAAAAATAATTTACAATGACATTAAATGGAAAATTTAAAACACAGGACAAGTTGAGAGACTGCAGAAGCTTCATATTTTAGTACCTTTAATAGCAATCTTTTCTTTTTCTTCCTTTTTTTTTAAAAAAACAATGACTCCTTCATTTTCATTTTGTACTGGACTTTGCAAATTATGTATTTGACCTTGGATATGATGCACATTTATACATAGCACATACAAGAAAACTATACACTAGCTATACTAAACATTAATTAGATATCCAATTAAGAATAATACCCCAATAACTGGCCCTTTAATAGAGGGGAATGAAAATGCATCTTTGCTGAAAGAGCCTGCTCTATTTGTAGCTGAATTTAATTTAGCTGAAGATCCATTTTCTGTAATATCTGGGGGGGGGGGGCGAGGCAGGAAACAAATTCTCTCTCCAACCTAATGCTGGGGCAAAAAAAAAAAAAAGCAGAGAGGCAAGAGCCAATGTTTGGGGCACTATGGATCCTGGGAGAAACTCGACTCCCTGAGCCCTTCCCAGCAGCTCCTGCCCTGTGCACAGGGGAGGATCATCTCACTGTGATTGGATGTGGCCTCACAGAAGGGGAAGATGATTGGTTGCTGTCCTACCTCAGTCTATTGTTTTAAACTGCCCTGAGGCAGAGGCCAAGGGAGTATCATAAAACTGGCACAGGCACCCAGGCCTGTTGGTAGGATAAAACAGTTTTTTAAAAAAAATTTATTGATTGATTTGGGTGGGGGGAGAGAGACACGATTTTGTTGTTCCACTTACTTATGCATTCACTGGTTGATTCTTGTATGTGCCCTGACCTGAATGGAACCCGCAATCTTGGCGTACTGGGAGGAAGTACCAACCAGCTGAGCTAGGCCAGGGCCTAGGATAAAACATTTCAAAGACCAGGTACTACTCTCCAAGTCTATGACTCACATGGATTTGCAGCATGGGATAATAGCTCATGTAATCGAAGCCTACTAAGTTTTTAGAAGAGTTACATGGTCAGAAAACCTCTAAACATGGCAATGAACCTCCAGAATTCACATCAAAAACAGGGGTCTCAGTAGGAGGCAGAGTCATCAGATCAGCCCTAATTTCTGTTGTAGCTCATATATGCATATGCATTTTGATCTTACCAAAACAGTGGAAACACAGCACAAAACTATTTTTGTTTTGATACATGCATATTCTATCAGCATTCTCTACCTTCAGCTTACTGTTAAGGGAAGGAGGACTGAGAGGAAAAGTAACCATGGGTTGCCCTATTATTTTTCCTGGTTTGCTGTTACACACAATACCCGTCACACACTAATAAATCATTTCCCTCTTCTTTGCCTGCTCATTTCCAATGGGTTGCCCTAAAATCAAATGGAAAGTCAGGTTCTAGTAATTTTGCTTTCTGCTCAATCACCCTAAGATCTGAGAGGCTTTTCTTAAACAGAGTATGATAATGCTCAGGTCAATCTCCTTTCTACAATGACTCAAACTGGGATTCAGACAGGACCAGGCTTGTCTGCTGAACTGGTAGGGCAGGCCTGCCAGAGGGTTTGCTTGGCTTTGTTGTTTGAAAAGGAGAGAGGCAGGGCACTCAAGTCCTGGAGGGAAGGAGATGTGGGGGAACATGATAGCGACTCAGTGACGTTCCCTTGGCTGGCTGCACAGACTTGGGATCGAGTCTATGGAGAGAATGACTGCAGGCAGACACCAAAGGTGCTGTTTTTGTAGGGGACGCTGTGGGACACGGTGGGACGTGAGGATGCAAACAGTGCTGCTTCTAGGCCCGGGTTAAGGAGGAGATGCCTTCTTCCTAGTTAGGCACGGACCACAGCATGTCTTTAGAACACTAAGGACGGTTTGCAGCTTTGGGGGTCAGGAGGCTGCCCCTTTGGCTAGGACATCAGTAGAGTCTCAGTGGACTTCTTGGTGGCCCTCTCTGACAGTGGCAGTGGATGCCAACAAGCCAGTCCCTGGCGAGCTTCCCAAGGGGGGCGAAACCGTGCATCTTCAAAGGGCTTCAACCAGCTCCCAGTCCAGGTTCTCTGGGTGATATCCAGTCCCCTAACACATGTAGCTCTTCAGGTCTGAGCAAGTCAAACAATCCTACATAAAATAGTGGAGAACAGAATTAACTTCAAGAATAACTCCTATTAGGGAAGGGAGAGAATACACTGGTCCCTGGACCATAGTGTATATCCTTTCCTGCGGGATAGGAATAGCAAAGGCTCCTTGAGTCCTTCATCTACCCACCAGCTGCCCCAGCTTCTGATCTTGGGGATGTCTCCTTGGCTCATTGACTTCCATGATCACCAGTTCTGCTTTCTGAAGATGTCCCCTGTCGGAACTGTGAGGATAAAGTATACACTAGGTCTGAGGATGGTGGTGGGAAGAGCTGGAGAGATTAAAATTTTTATTTGTAGACACAGTATTAATATTTTAATCTCTGGAAGGGACTGTCAGTCTGTGCGATCTGTTCAAGTGATTGTCCAGAAGCGAGGAGGGAATTCTGATGGGAGATATCTGAAGATCAAAGTGGAGAAAAATGAAGGTGCTTCCTGCCTGCACCCCCTGGAGTGCGGCACCTTTGACAAACCTGTTACACCTGGGACACTGGGAGCCACTGGAGGAGAGCTGGTTGACACGCGTGGGCTCCAAGAAAACGTCTCACTAGGGAATGTTGGAGTCGGCGTTTGCAATGCAGTTTCATTATTAAAATGACAGCGTTAGAGCGGAGGCACCAAATGTAGATCTTTCTCATAATTTCAGTCAATGGCAACCAAATTATTTTCCTACCTCTGAAATTTACTTTTTTTGGGAGAAAAAAAATACTTAAGGATTTGCTTTTTATACTTAACTATCATAACTATTTTTCATATTCTTTTTGAGTGCAGTTTTAAGTGACTTTGTAACTATACCCTATAAAGAGTTAATTACTATCACTTTTTTGCTTATAAATAACAAAGCATATAGATAGAAATTTTTCAAAAAAAATTAAAGCTTACTTCCTTTGATTACAGTCCAAGACCCAGTTAAATTCTTTTCAGTCTCATGACTGTTTTATTTAGAATTTATGACAATTCAAGGTGTAATTGATTCCTATTAATTATGACTTAATTTTTTGCTCTGTGAATTTCAGGGCCTTTCTGCTTAGAAAAGGCAATTTAGTCTAAAGCTGATGACTTTTTTTTTTAAATCAAGAGCTCATAAATTAACAATTTATTCTATGAGCCTTCAACTTTTGGCTTAAGCAATAAATTACTTTGTGCTAAATGGCTTGTGTTCATTGTTCAAAAAATACTACCTTATTTGTTCCTTATTTATAATATTATATGTGCGATATTCAGGACACATTGCCTTAATAAATATTTGTGATAAGGAAATGTCACCTGGTAGATTAGCCATTTTCTTTTTATTGCTAGTTTGTGGGATTTTGTTATAACACGCTTATAATTCAAAACTCAGAGTTGTTTTAAGAATTTACAATAATTTTAGTTCATCAACTAGATAGTTATGTGGAAATAAAGTCTCATACTATATATGAGAAAGTTTGAGTGATAAAGTTAACACATCTAAATTCTCTCATATTTAATAATAAAATAATATTACAAAAATTGCATGAACAGAATGAAGCATGTTCCATGTTATTTTGCTTAAAAATGTAGTTTTACAAACCAAATAAGGTTTCGATTGTCAGGGAAGAGGAAAGACAAAAGCAATAATAATAAACAATGCCTGATCTGACCCAATGATGTGTATACATTAAACAATGTATATTGTTCATTCACATATACAGCTTTATTTAAGGAGCTGCACTTGGTTTCATCATTTTTAATGTGTGTAGGGGAAGGTGAATAAAGGTAACTTAATTTTAATGTTTAATTTGAATTTCTGGCAACATGTATTTCAGCCAAAAAAAACTGCACTCTTTCCCCAGTTGCCTTTGGCAATGAACCCCACAGTGACTGATCTTCCTGACCTCATCCTGGAGTTTGGCTGGAGTGACCAGTTTTAATCAACCTGAAAATAATGGCTCTTTGTCTATTGGAAAACAAATGGCGACAGATTGGCTCTTTCTGCTACAACCACTGCTCATCTGACTGGCTTTGCCCATGAAAGTCTTAGAATGGTATGGAATACAATTTGAGGAGTTAGTTGTGTGTGAATATCTTAATGAACTCAGTCACCTTGTAATTTAATGTCCAAGAAACAGCTGTCTGAACAGATTAGCCATTAAGTCTCAGATGTGGTGCTGTGTGACCTTCATTTGCATATTTTAAAAATCCGATTTTGCAGGACATGGTCGGCTCTCTGAGGCAAGCATGGAGTCTCCGAGCACTGCCTGAAACGCTGCAAAGCTGAGCCAGCCACTAGTAGAAAAACAAAAGGTGGCACTCTTTCCTTGATTTATATAGCTTTACTAAATTAAAGTAGCTTTATACAATTAGCATTAGCTCACTGGTCACTTCTGTTCTCTGAGATGCTAAATCAACATTCATTTGTGGCATTGGTGGGTAATAAAAACATCATTCATGGTTGTCATGGGGCATTTATTTCTGAAGATAGATATGGCTGTGGCTGGGATGCAGAAAACTGCCAATAAAATAACAAAGACACTAAAATAGTTGTTGCTAAAGGAAGTGCCTAGAAGAACAGGACAGGTAAAAGTTGAGCTTTGTGAGAGACTACCAATGTTCCTTCAATATTAGTAATAGAATCTTCCACAGAATACACACTATACTTCCCAGGATCCCTTGCAACTAGTCGAAACCATGTGCTATGGACTGAATTGTGTATCCCCCAAATTCATCCACCGAAGCCTAACCCCTTCACCCCATGTCACTGTTTCTGGAGAGAAGGTCTTTAGGAGGTAATTAGGTTTAATGAGGTCATAAGGATGGGACCCTAACCCAATAAGACTGTGGACTCCTAAGAAGATTTCTGCCCCGCCAACCCCCACCAAAGGAGGACATGGTGAGAAGATAGCTGTCTGCATGCCAAGAAGAGAGCTGTCACCAAAAACCAAATCGGCCAGCATCTTGATCTTGAACTTCTCAGCCCAGCCTCTGGATGGTGAGAAATAGATTTCTGTTATTTGTACCACCCAGGCTTGTTATAGCAGCTTGAGGGGACTAAGACACCATGTGATTAACTTCTGGCCAATGAGTTACGAGCAGAAATAGTAAGTGTAACTTCTGGGTTGTGCCTAGAGAATGGGCATATGCTCCCTTTCCCCTCCCCTCTTCCTCATCAGCAGGAACCTGTACAAGGTGGTACTCGGCCGCCTTGGACCCTTCAGATGAGGATGATGCCTTAGGATGGTTGAGCAACAACACAGAAGGGGTCTAGGTCCCTCACACCACGGATCTGTCAATCCCAGCTCTGCACTGCTCGTGTTGGACTGACAGGACATGAGAACAAAACAAATTCACTTCGTTTAAGTCAGCGTACTTTGGGGTCTTTGTCTTAACAGCAGAATCTGTTTCTTAATTGGCACAGTATATAAGACAATTAAGAGGAGTGGTTAAAGTCCTAAAAGCATTAAAATACACACTTTAGGAAACAATGTGTATACAAAAAAACCCAACGTAAATAAATACATCTCAGGGTAGGTTAAACTTGTTTGCAATTGTAGCTGTTAATTTTCAGTCTCTTTTTTGAAGCCTGGACTCAAGAATCCCTGGAAAGCTGCCACATGCTACATATTTACCCCCTTCTGTTCTAGTTTGTTCAAAGCACGCCTGTCACATGGCCCAAGGTGACTCTGCCTGAAAATCCTTTAGAAGATCCAGACCTGGGGGTGGATGGGGGAACACCTAGTTCAGGCCCTTTATTCTTGACTGGTTGATTCACTGGGGTAACAGAAAGTTGAAAACAAAGGGCCATGGGTTCATGAGGTGCCAAAAGAAATTTGAAGATGGATTAGGGAGAAAGTCCCCCTGAGGGGATGGGAATAGAGCCATCCCTTATTGTATAGATCGTGAAGTTCACAATTCTAAGGCAGCCCATTCATGAAGGAGTCAGACAATCTTCTGACAATCTCCAAGTGTTCTTGTAGTGCCTCCAGTCAAGGCTCTTTTCCTTCATTTGTATAGGGTTGCAGCACAGGCTGGCAGGGGTGCTAGGGTAGGTGCTAAAGACCAAGGGTGGGGGACTTTCTGAAAATAGAGAGAAAGTGGCAATTTCCAGAAAAAGAACAAAGTTACCTTCCACTTTGCAAAAATCAGTGAGGATTCACAGTGCCAGGGAAGAGTTTCAGAATATGCACTAGGGTAGCATCTAGATCTTGAGACGGCTCTGGGGCATGGGACCCCACAACAAGAGGACCAATGCTGTGTAGGTGGTAAGGACACCTACACATGACTGGATGTGTAGTCGCTGCATAGGAAATCCTAGACACTCCAAGTGGTGGTGGGCGAATGAGGGGAGAGCTTTCCATGATCAAATTCCAATCATTAAATGAACTTACATTATGTTAAATTTATTTAAAAGTAGCCGTCCCATATATCAGGTTTTTTAAAAGCTGAGGGGAGAGGGAAATGGCGACAGTCTGTGAGCTTCATTGCCCGGGCTTTAAATTATTACCTAACGTTCTATGTCAGAGGTCGTAAACCAGGCTGCTGAGGTCAAATGTGGCCTTGCGGTTATGTTTTGCTTTGCCCACATAGCAATTTTTAAGAGAATTGTTATTAGTTGTCAATATTTAAAAGAAAGAGATTTCACAATAAAATTGGGGTTTAAGAATTCTTTCTTAAAATCTGGAATACGTGGCTACTCTGAGCTCACACGTGTTCCCTTGGGGAAATAATCCATGGGGCAGAAGAAAGGCAACCTCTTAGACGCAGCCTCTACTCTTCATTCCCAGTCCCCACCTGGCCTGCCCCATGTATGTTACCTGCCTGGCTTCTGTGGGCATTTGACTCGGCTGCCCCTAGAATTTGAACAGGGACTGTTTTCCCCCAGAGCAGGAGCCAGGGTGCTGCTGGCAGAGTGCGGGGAGTGCGTGCTCTGTAAATGTTCATTGGATAATGAATGGGTGAACTGATCCTGCTCAAGGCTCACCAGAGTCTGATGTCAACCATCATCCTCAGGCTAGAATACGTTATGGACTAGTGTTTTGATCATCTTGCTGGGACGTCCGCTTCCAGCCAGGAGACAGGTGAACTGTCAAAGCCAATGTCATTTGTCCATCTCTAGGGAATCAGCTTTTAGAGTTATTACTGATAAGTTTGCAGAACCTGGTCCTGCTCACTTTTTATTGAAATCATTATTCTTTGATTGCCTACAATGGTAGGCAATGGTGCTTTGGGCCTGACCTACGTGACCCCTAGACCGAGGCTTTTCTGTCTATCTTTGTGAAGCTTCTTTAGATTCTGTATTTTTTTTAAAGATGATATAAAATAAAAGCCTGGTGATCTGATTTTGCTTATCAGCTTACTCAACAATTCTATGATTTCAGTAATTTCCTCAGGAAACTGTATTTGATTCCAAATGAAACACTTAAGTGTTTTATCTGCAAGTAACACAACCGAGTATCCCACGAGAACGGACTATTAAAGGAAAACTGGGGGTGGGGGCTTCAGGAAAGGATCAGCTGAGGTGGTTCTGCAGTCTCAGCAGCAGGAGTGGGCGGGGACCGTGAGGAAATATTTTGATTTTGAATTACACTGGGGTATACTGGTATACACTCAAATGCGAAGTACTTCTAAAGTGAAAAGAAAATCATCCAATCCACGCTTTACAGATGAACCCCCTCTGATTTTGGTTTAATGTTTCTGCTATTCTACTTTGCCCAGTTGTCGATTCTGCTCCTTTTTGTGTAAGTTGGAACAAAGACAAAATCTCTCTAGGGTTCTGCAGGCTGGTTGGTGCTTCACAAATAAGCCGGAAAGGACTTTATACTCCTCCCAGAAGGACGCAGTATATTAAGGTAATAACACTAAAAACTTAGTTGCCTCATTGCCAAGATCTTTTATGTCCCTACATGTTAGGCGTATCATTTCAGGTAACTAATCACTTCTCCCTCCTTGCAATTCACAAAACAAGAAGCATTCCTTGTACTCAGCTTGAGTGTAAATTTCTTGAATGCTTTTCCAAAGTCCAACACTTAAGGGAGAGAAAAGCATTGTCTCTCTTCTGAAAGCATTTATTAAGCGTCTCTGATGTGCCTGTACCTGGTCCAACAAGAGGCACACAGTGGTGGTTGGAAGGAGCAGGGAAAGGAGGTAAAGAAGGGCTATAGAACACAGAGGACTCTTGTGACGAAATAGTCCCTGGTCAAACAGCCGGTCTTTGAGGGCAGATAAAATACACACATTTTGCCCTGGCTGGTGTAGCTCAGTGGATTGAACACGTGCCTGTGAATCAGACAATCTCGGTTCAATTCCCAGTCGGCACATGCCTGGGTTGCAGGCCAGTTCCCAGCAGGGGATGCATGAGAGGCAACCATACATTGATATTTCTCTCCCTCTTTCCTTCTCTTCCCCTTTAAAGATAAATAAATAAAATCTTTAAAAAATGTACACATTTTATTTATTTAATCCATTCATGCATTGATTTATCCATAGTTATCATACATTTATTAATTTATATTTAGGAAAGTATAACATGAACAAAATCAAAAGACCTACAATTGATTGGGAAAACAGTGCTGAGTGTGTAAAAGTACTCAATAAATGCTAGCTATTATGTCTATAAGAAACAAAAATGTTAGTATCACAAAGAGCTTCTAAAAATTAGTAAGAAAAGGAAAAACACTTTAATTGAAGATTGAGAAAGAATTATGAACAGACAAATTATAGAGGAGGAATTCCTAGTCATCCATAAATATCTAAAAATATGGTCAGCCTTGCTAGAGGTCAGGGAAAACATCCGTTTAAACCACAGAGACTCCTTTCTCTCTCTCTCCCCTCTCCTTTTTTCCCTTTTCTTTTTCTTTTTTTCCTTCCTTCCTTCCTTCCTTCCTCTCCCTCCCTCCCTCCCTCCCTCCCTCCCTCCCTCCCTCCCTCCCTCCCTCCTTCCTTCCTTCCTTCCTTCCTTCCTTCCTTCCTTCCTTCCTTCCTTCCTTCCTTCCTTCCTCTCTCTCCATCCAAAAAAGAAAAAAACCCCAAATAAACAATGAGATGCTAAGTTTCACACATCAGGGTTGCAGAATTAAAAAGGGCAGGCGAGAACGGGGAGGAATGTTTGCTACAACTTTGGGAAAAGAAATCTGGTGGACTCTATTAAAAATAAAAGTGCACAAGGCCTCCTTTGGCCTGGTTCATTGTGGCTTAAACTCACGAGTACATGGGGGGTTGGGGGTGAAGTACACACACAAGGCTAGAACCGTGTACATTCTGGGAGCTTACACATCCAGGGGAAATCCTGCTGGAGTTTTCCTCGAGGGGTGGAATGATGGGACACAGTAGGGACGATGGTCAGGTTTTGTGTTTCAGAAGGATGCCCTCTGGCTGCGGTGCAGAAAGTGTGGTGGATAATCACAGGCCGGAAGCAGGGAGATGAGGTAACTGGCTGTGAGGAAAATGGGGGCCTAAGGTTGGGGCAGCTGACCCAAGAGGAGTGAGTACTATCAAGTCACTCAGGATGTGAAGTGCAGAGGCCACCTAAGTGAACACTCTCGGATGGGATGGCAGACTACAGATACTCTAGGAGGCAGAAGTGAGAATGGATTGGAGGAGTCTAGGAAACAAGGCTGTCCTAGATCAATTGTAAAACAGCTACAATTTTTTTTCTCATTTTTTAAAATATATTTTATTGATTATGCCATTACAGTTGTCCCATTTCCCCTCCTTCATTCCCCTCCACCCTGCACACCCCTCCCCCCATGCCCCCCTTTAGTTTATGTCCATGTGTCTCAAGTGCTTTAGATTCTGTATTTCCCCTACTATTCTTACCCTCCCCCCATCTATTTTCTATCTACCGTCTATACTACTTATTCTCTGTACCTTCTCCCCCCTTCTCCTCCTCCCACTCCCCTGTTGATAATCCTCCATGTGATCTTCATTTCTATGGTTCCACTCCTGATCTAGCTGTTCTCTTAGTTTGCTTCTGTTTTAGGTGTGGTTGTTAATAACTGTGAGTTTGCTGTCCTTTCACTGTTCATCTTTTTTATCTTCTTTCTTAGATAAGTCCCTTTAACATTTCATATAATAAGGGCTTGGTGATGATGAACTCCTTGAATTTGATCTTATCTGAGAAGCACTTTATCTGCTCTTCCATTCTAAATGAAAGCTTTGCTGGATAGAGCAATCTTGGATGTAGGTCTTTGGATTTCATGACTTGGAATACTTCTCTCCAGCCCCTTCTTGCCTGTAAGGTCTCTTTTGAGAAATCTGCTGACAGTCTGATGGGCACTCCTTTGTAGGTGACTGTCCCCTTATCTCTTGCTGCTTCTAGGACTCTCTCCATTTTAATCTTGGCTAATATAATTATGATGTGCCTTGGTGTGTCCCTTTTTGGGTCCAACTTAATCCAGGAATCTCCGAGAGTCCTAAAACAGCTACAATGTATATGAAGCTCTTCCTTCCGCCTTAGCTGTTTTTGGTGGATTAAGGAATGCTCCAGCCCAGGCCCTCAGCAAGCCTCCTCCCTGCGGCAGTGCTTCAGGCATCCTCAGTCTCCAGGCATCAAGCTGTGAGCCACTGCAGGGCAGGGACTGCATCCTATTCATTATTGTTTCCCAGTCTCTGGCCTTGTGTCTGTCACACTGTTGAAGCTCAATACGTATTTGCTTATGCTGTGCTTTCATCTAGTTATTAAGAAGATAATTAAGTAGATCATGGCAAAATATACAAGACAGCCAACTTAACGTGTGATCTTTCCTGGAGTCTGCTGCTAATCCGAAGGAATGTATTAGTGCTGGTGAAATTGCAGGAAATGAAGAGTGTTTGAAATTTGTGTCTTCCAGGTCTGTCAAATTGTGCAACACAGGCAATCACCTGGATAAAATGTATTAACCTGGCTCAGCAGGAGAAAGTACCGAGTGCCACGTTCAGTTATGAGATTCCAATGAAATAATTCACAAAAAGATGTTTAGAGAAGGCAAAGTAGAACAGAGATTCAAGTTCTGTCACAATCCGATTCATGCTGTGCACAGAATTCACTGTATGGAGTGGCAGAATCTGGGTGTGTTTGAGGGCTTTGATTTGGTTACATCAATCTGTGGTACCCGGACACGGAAAGTTTACATGTTAACAACTTTCTAGCTTGGTCCACAATCTCAGTACTTCATTATGCAGCTGCTTTGGGCTTTCCACAACCTAAACTTGCCGCGGGCTGATGAATTACCCATCTGAGCTCACCGACGGTCTCTTTTCTTCAGTCTTTTGGATGCTCCCAGCTCCACTGGGGCCAGTGATGGCCCTTACTCCTGTCCACACTGAGTGTGGGAGACCTAGAACCAACTCCTGGAGGGCAGAGGCCGGGACTCAGTAATGTATCTTCTACATGGCTCGGTATTGGGCACATGATGGGAACTCAGTAAATGTCTTTGGATGCCAATTAAGATAAATCATGGAAAAGAGGAGACTTTTGGCATTCTCTGACTGTAGGAAAGAAAGCTGTCTAGGGGCAGAAAGTAAATTCTGAAGTCACTGATTTACTGCTGGTCTCCAAAGGGGCCAGGCTCTTTCCTGCAAAAGCTCTACTTCCCACCCCCACTCCACAACCATTGCATTTTAATTATATATTTTTTCAATTACAGTTTACATTCAATATTATTTGTATTAGTTTCAGATGTAGAGCATAGTGGTCAGGCAATCCTACACTTCATAAAGTGATCCCCTCGATATTTCCAATACCCACCTGGCACCATACACAGTTTTTGCAATATTATTAACTATATTCCTTATGCTGTACTTTACATCCCCATGACTATTCTGTGACCACCAGTGTGTACTTCTCAGTGCCTTCACCTTTTTCGCCCAGCCCCCTGGTGCCCCTCCCCTCTGGCATCCCTCAGTCTATTCTCTGTGAGACACTCTACTTTGGTATATTTCCTTTGTACCACCTACTCAGAAATAACACCTACTTCTGTGGTCAATGACCATGATAATATAATGGCAGCTATTATTTATTGTTTATATGTCAAACAGTACACCTACTATTCTTTGTATGTTTTAATAATCTATTCTTAGTACAACCCAGCGAGAGGAATTATTATCCTCATTTCATCTTTGGGATAAACCTGAGAGTTAAATGACTTGCCTGAGGTCACCAGGATGGTAAGTATTGGAGTCTTTTGGTCTCTGAACGTGTGCTTCAGTCTCGTCGATGACCTATTTGCTGGCTTCCTTCTGTCCCCACCCCAGCCCTGTTCACTTATTAGTGTATCAGACATTTTCCTCAGTGCTGGTAAGGTAAAGAAGTGTATGTGAATCATTATAATAAAGTGTGCTCAGCGCTCTGATAAAGGAGTGTGGGCAGTGTCATGGGAGACCAAGACCGAGACACCACAATCAGTCCAGCGTCAGGAGTGGGGCAGTCTTCTCAGAGGAAAGGATCCATGAATATATGGACAGTTTTGAAAAAGAATAGGATTGTTATAGGTGGAGAAGTGAAAAAGCATTATTTTGGGAACTGCTAGGTAATGGGCTTAAGTCCTGATTTACCTCCGTATTAGCTGTGTGACTTGAAAAAGTTATTTAACCTCTTCGAGCCTCAATTTACTCATCTTAAAGTGAGGCTAATTCATCATATGCAGAGATCTGGTGAAAGCCAAGGGGATAACACAGGGAGAGCGTGTAGCTGTGCTGCCTGGTTTGCAGAAGGTATCTGCAGATGGCAGTGGTAGTGGATGGTGGTGGCGGAGTCGTTGTTACCATGACTGAGGGAGGAGGCTTGTGGCAGAGCCCCCAGAACAGACAAGACTGGAGGCCGACACTGACTAACCCGAGGAGGGAGGAATTCTGAAGCCTCAGCTCAGCAATAGCTGCAGGGAAGGAGAGGTGGGGAAGATCTAGAGATATTTTAGAGGCTGTAGGTGAAACAGAAAGAATCTGGTGATTGTTTGGGTAGATTACGAATTAAAGGAAAGGGAGGAGCCTTCTCGGGTGTGGGGTGGGTCAGCAGAAGAGAGGATTTGAATACACCCACTGTTTAGAGCCCACTGCCCTGTGGCATCAACAGAGGCTTCAGTGCAGTCATTTGAGGTTGACAAGTGACTGAGAAGTGGCTCAGCCTGACAACAGGGACTGGGAGGAAGAGGGTGCCATGTATTTAACCCTTACCCCCACGTCTCATTCCTGTCTGTGATCTTGATGAAATAGTAGCATGTGGAGACAGTAACCCCCAAATTATTTGGGATGACATGGTTTCCTTTGGCTTTTATGCACCTTTTATTCTCAGGAAGATTTAGAATTAAGTATAGAGGCAAACCCAGGGGATAACTAGTTTTTGTGTTAAGTGACATGCTTTAATTATTTACGATACCTAAGAGAATAGAGCCTATAAGAACAAACAAGCAGTCTTGTTTCAATATAAACATGTAATTGAATAATTAATTTAAACTTGTGACTAAGTTGGAAAATATAAGAATCTTACTACGTTCAAAAACAGGATTAGAAATCTTAAAATATTAAAATATGCTTAACATCTGTGTGTGAGAGTAATTTAGGTTCTCAAAAAAGGTTTTGCTTTAAATACTTAAGATGGAAACAAAATTATAAAGGCAGTTTAAAGTGTTTGAGGATGTTTTTTAATTAACTGTTGGTTAATATTAATACAGTAACCAAAGCGTTTTAAAAAATGATTGTTGAAATTTGTTAGTTTTCTGAACAGACTAATGAGATTTGTAAGAGTAAAAGCTGAAGACGTACCCTTTTCACTTTTAACTTCAATATATCATTTATTTTTAAAAATTTCTGAATAATCCTTTCTGTTCATAAAAGTCTCAAAAGTGGCAAAAATATCCATGCATTGACATGATGTATGCCTAAATTAGAAAGAATACTACATGTTTCTCAAATAATATGCATGTTATTAATAATATATTCTCAAATACATATCATACATTATATATAAGAGTACATTCCCCATATGCATTTGTATGTGCATACACGAGTGTATTCTTCTCCTCTCAGAGGAGCAGCAACTGTGTGCAAACTAAGGGTTGCATGGTCTTGTCTGAAAGTTGTTTTCCCCCGCTCTGATATTCAGTAATCCATGTAGAGAACAAAGGAATTTGGTTTCATGGAGCCTAACTGCCTGCTAAATAAATAAGTAAGTAAGTAAGTAAGTAAGTAAGTAAAGCACTGCCTGCATTAAATGAAGGTAAATATTGACCCTGACACCATATGTTTGCTAGGGAGCCAGCTGCAGTGTGCTGGCAAGTTCAATCAGTCAGGGACGTCTCCCAGCCCAGCAAACAGGGGCCTTCGTCATTCAGGAATACGGTGTGGAAGAGGCTGAAATATCAATAAGGCTCTCCTGCTTGTGCCTTAATCCTCCCCCCTGCCCCCAATTCCTTCACCAAAGGCAGCTTGCAAAATCTGAACTTGCCCCTCAAAAAAAGAAAGAAGAAAAAAGAAAAATACAATGAATATTGATTGTCTAATCTCAGATGGTCCCGTGGGAGGCTTTGTTAAATCAGACTGAGGAGGATTAGCATATCTTTGCTTTATTTTACCTTTACTAAAGAAAGGAAAAATTATGCTATTGGGCCAGACCTATGAGGATGAGGGCAGCTATGTATACGTCATGCCCGAGGGGAACAGACCCCCCTTCCCCTGAAACATCACTTGCTGGGCAAGTCCCATCACCTCCCTGAGCCCCAGTTTACTCAGCTTCACAAGGAGGATTAATACTGGTCCTGCCTTTACTTATAGAACAGGGCCAGAGACAGGCCGTGGATTTTACAAACTTAATGACGATGACTTCTGAGTACAACAAGTCACTCTGGAGTATACCCTCACCCCACCTTTGCCTTCTGTCCCCGGTCCCTGTCTCCCAAGCCCAGAGCTGCCAAAGGAGGGGCAAGAACAGGACAGGCTGCTATTGGAGGTGGCCATGGTGACTTTTACAGGGCCAGAAATCCCTTGCTTTTTCCTAGTTCTTTTAGAATTAAGAAGTCTAAGTTATAGATTTCCAAAGAAAAGAAATTTTCTCCTTTTAAAGATACCAAGAATTAGAGAAGTTAAACATCTTCATTCATAATAGACAAAAATGATTTCCAAGGAGTGGCATAGCATAAGCAAGTGGTCCTTTAAAAAATGTATGTTGTTGATTTGGTTACCTGCTGTCTTATGTAAATATATGGGTGTGGGTTTCAATCAGGATTACATTTATATAAGAAATTATATAGATTACATATCTATATAACAGATTTATAGATTATGTATCTATAACAAATTACAGATTACATATCTATAACAAAAAACAACCCCCCAAAACAAACAACCAGGCTTTGAACAGGTGGACATGAAGAAGCCCGGAGACAGGCTGCCCAGGGCTGGGGTGCGGCTTCCAGGCTTGCAGGGCACGGGCTCCGTTTCTGTTCCCCTGCCTCTGTCTCTGTCTCTAGACGGCTGTTTGTGCTCCAGCCATGCATTCAAGTTCCAGTTACAGGGAAGGAGTGCAGAGATGCTGCACGTCTCCTTTCTTCTTTTTATAGATTTTTAGGAAGGCTTTTAAGGCTTTCAGTAAGTACCATTTAATACGTAACAAATCGCACTGGCCAGATCTGAGCCACATGGCCATACCTACTAGCCAGTGAATTCGGGAAAAATGCCTAGTTAAAAATTAGGGTTTAGTTTCAGAGGTAGATTATATGCCACATTTTACTTTATATGTGGATAATGAGAACATAAACTTCAAGTTATTATAAATTGAAAAATTAGAAGTATCATTTGGGTAATGCTCAAAGACTGACTCTTTCTACTTAACTCTTAGCCATTCCATCCACACATACTACTTTTCTGGAGATCTGAATAAATAAATTAATTAAAAGCTATGATGTGCCAGGCATTGTCTTAGGTGTTGCAGATAAACAGCTGAACAGAATCCTGCCTGTCTGCCTTCCAGCAGCTCACAGTCTAATAGGGGAGACACGCACGTAAAATACATATCATCATGGTACTGTAGTCAAAAAATAATCTAGTCTACCCCCAAAAATCACATGTTGATTTTCTAAGGTTCTATTTGCTCTTTCACTTTACATACTAGTGATCTAGCTAAAGGAAGATTGATATCTGTTAAGAACTATCATTCTGAACAACCGCAAACTCCATGAGGGCGGAGAACAGGTCTGGTTTGCGCCTTGCTAAGCCTGATGCACAGTGGGTAGTCAGCTAGCACTGACTGAGCAGTAATGTGAAAAACCCCGATAACTTCTAGCTGCCAAAACCAGTGGGGATTGAGTTGGAAGAAACTTTAAGATCCCCAAGCAATTCCTCTTAAATAAGCCACACATGGACTTACTCAGACTCATTCCCTTTGAGCTCCAGCACCAGAGTAGCATCCAGAAAGGCACCAGAGTAGCATCCAGAAAGGCACCAGTAGCAAACAGAAAGGAACTGAAGTATCTGGCATCAAGGCAGGAGCTGGGAGACAGCTTTATCCCAGAAAGAAAGGCAGGTAGAGGCCATTATCCCTTAACTGAGCCCTCCCCCCATAGAGCTGCAGGTGGGTACCTCTATCAACCTGGGTAACACTGTTTGCTCTGCCCTGGATCATCCGAGACTCCCTCCCATTCAATTTACTGGCCCACCCAACTGTTAACTGTGACTTTTCTATATGAATGGTTGGTCTTGGCTAATACTTCACAACTTTTTAAATCCTGTCAAATGAGCAACAGCCAGTCTCAGTAAGCCCCCAGCCCCTGTACCTCTTGCTAAGTGGCCCAGCTCTGGCACAAGAAGTAACGATTCTAGATTCACAGCTTGGCCTTGCATGAGACTCTCCAATCCCAGCACAAGTAGCAGCCATCTCATATTGCTTTATAGCTCATGCACGTGGCACTGGGTAGAATACAGGTGGGGGTTGAACTTGGCAGGCACCACCTGGGAAACTCCAGAGCCCGTGCACACAGCAGTGGACAGCTACAGACCACATTGGAGCATCACCACCCTGCCTGTACACAGCTGATCCTCCAAGGAGGGTAGAGGTTGGGGGTGTGTGGTCACAGCTAGTCCTTGCAGCTGACTGGCCTGGGTAAGTTGCTCCCATCGACCTGCTAACAGCAACCATGGCTCAACTACAAGAGGAGGGTGTACTCAGGCCCACAAAGGGCACACCTCAAGTACCCAGCTTGGGTAACAGGGGAGGCTGAGCCACTGGATACTCCAGGACACATAGTACATTAGGCCAGGTTACCAAGACAGGGAGTCATAGCAGCTCTACATAATACATAGAAACAATCACAGGTAGGTTGCAAAAATGAGGAGACAGAGGAACACGGCACAAATAAAAGAACAGATCAAAACTCTAGAAAAAGAGCTAAATGAAATGGAGATCAGCAATTTATTAGACGCAGGGTTCAAAACACTGGTTATAATGATGCTCAAGGAACTTAATGAGGACCCCAACAACATAAAAAAGATCCATTCAGAAATGAAGGATAGACTAATTGAAGAACAATTTACAGAGAAACAACAGTAGAGTGGATGAAGCTGAGAATCGTATCAATGATTTGGAACATAAGAAAGAAAAAAAACAACCAATCAGAACAATAAGAAGAAAAAAGAATCGAAAAACCGAGGATAGTGTAAGCAGGCTCAGAGGCAACATCGGGAGGTCCAACATTTTCATCACATGGGTGCCAGGAAAGAAGAGAAAGAGCAAGAAATTGGAAATCTATTTAAAATAATAATGATAGGAAAATTCCCTAATTTGGTGAAGGAAATAGACATGTAAGTCCAGGAAGCACAGAGAATCCCAAATGAGGTGGATGCAAAGAGGACCATACCAGCACACATCATAATTAAAATGCTAAAGGCAAAGATAAAGAGACAATCTTACAAGCAGCAAGAGAAATGCAGCTAGTTACCTACAGGGTCTAGAGGGTTACTTCTAGGTAAGTCTTGCCTACAGTGAAGACTGTCCGCTGATTTTACAAACGAAACTTTGCAGGCTAGAAGGGATTGGCAAGAAATATTCAAAGTCATGAAAAGCAGAGATCTATAGCCATGATTGCTCTACCCAGCAAAGCTATCATTTAGAATTGTAGGGCAAATAAAGAGCTTTCCAGACAAGGAAAAACTAAAGGCATTCATCATCACAAAGCCATTATTATAGGGACTTATTAAGAACAAAAAGATTAAAACTATGAACAATAAAATGACAATAAATACATATCTATCAACAATGGAATCTAAAACACAAACTAAACAAACAAGAATAATGGACACAGAATCATGGATCCAGAGAACATTTGGTTGGCTGCCAGATGGGTGGGGGGTGTGGGAGAATGGGTGAAGAGGTAAGGGGATCAAGAAGTACAAATAGGTAGTCACAGAGTAGCCATGGGGATGTAAAGTTCACTACAGACAAGGGAGTAGCCAAGGAACTTATACACATGGACATGAACAATGATGGTGGGATAGCTTGAGGGAGTGTGGGGCGCTGGGTGGAGCAGGGCCAAGGAGGGAAACTGTGACAATGTAATAGCATAATCAATAATGCATAATTAAAAATAAATTTAAAATTTCAATTACAGTGGAAAAACTAGAAAAAAAAAGGTTGGTTTAAGTTGGGTATTCAAAAGCATCCTGATATTTGACTTACAAAAAACTATATACATGCATTCTTTACTGAAAATATCTGTGCCTGTGTTCTTCAGGTATATTTGCTAATGAACATGGTATAACTATAGAGACATTATAATATTAAATCAATTATTCTAGCTGAAAAGAGCAGTATAAACATGATCCTAATGAACATATTTCAGTTTTAAAGATGACATTTTTCTTCCATGTTAGTATTTTTGAAATCAGGGCACCTCCTATAACTGATAGTGTCTTCAATTAAATGGTAATTTTTATTTATTTCTTAGTGAAAAGTAAAACAAGTTATTAATGTAATCATTGGCATCTTAGATCAATAACACACAGTAATTCGATTTGGGTTGGATAGATACCCCTCATAAATATTGCTTTATTCTATGTACAACCTGGACTAAGCGTATTAAGGTATACACTACTGACATATACATTATATGTTTATATAAATAACAAAGCTTGAATTAAATTCATTTTATACTTTCCTAAGATTTTTGGTAGTGTTTTTTTACAAGAGTGGCAAGTTAAATTAAGACCCAAGGGCAGGAGTCCTGTGGTCAAGCCCAATTCTGCCCAATTCTGTTTGCGGGATGACACCCAACCCACTGAGCCACACCTGTCTTATAGGACATTTTTTAAATTTTATGAGATTAATGTTTAAAATTAAAGAGATTTATCTGGCCACAAGTGTAATATTCATGGAAAAAAATCTATGAAAATAAATTAAATAAGAGAAAACGAAATTTACTCACAGTTGTACCACAGAGAGATAATTACTGTTGATAGTTTCAAATACACAAATCCAGTCCTTGCTCTATGTAGGTCCTTGTAAAAAGATACTTTGCCTTTTAAAAAGAAAGGCTGTCTCTCAATGCCAGACGTTTGTGAAAAGGAAAGGGATTATTCATTTAAAGAGTTATACAAACTTAAGAGTAATAATTTAATGTCTTCATTGAGATCCCAAAGTCCCTTAGAATACCCACAAATGTACAGTTCTTCTTTACCCCTCTGCCCAGTCCAGGTACCGTATCACAGAAAAAGAAATAGAAGTCCACGGTTCTCCTCTGCCCAACCTGCGTGGTCCCAAAAAGATGCCGCATGGCTCTGGCAGCTGGGTTCAAATCCCTGCACCGATCTTTCCTCTGCAGCACTATTTCCAATTCCTCCCACAATTGGCCACAGCTGCCAGCAATCCCATATTTTTCCAGCTTTACTGGGCTGCCATAGTAAGTCCAGGCAGGTGTAGCCCTGTGGTATGGAGCCAATCATCTCTAAGCTCTTATGCAGGCTCTGTAACCAGGGGGAGTTGCTTCCCAGTTACCTGATGGGGTTGAAGTCACTCCCATCCCTCTGGCTCCAAGCATGGACACAGCTATTTAACATATCTATGGAACCAGTTAAAGGTTATAGATATGTTAAATGACCATGCTAGAAGTTGGCTGCAAAACCGGAGCTATTCAAAACAGCTCTCAATGCTCCTGCTCCACACCCCTGGGGGATGTCCCACCCCCAGCTCAGACTCGTGGGGATGAGGACACCCTATACATATATATTTTTCTAATATTTCCTGCACACCGAGATCTGGATCCCATTACAAATCCCTGTTTGGGTCCCCCCTTGGCTGCACCCTGTCACAGTGTTACACTGGGTTACTGTTTGCCTGGAATCTCACTTTTACAAGAAAAGCAACGTGTTGTTTCCCGAAGAAAGGGATTGGAAAGCAGCATGCAGGGAGTGAAGATCTAGATGCACCAGAACAAAAGTCCCAGGTCCCTTATTTAAAGGAAGAACATGCCGAGGCACAAAGATTGACAATGGGACTTCTTTTAGGTCACGTGGCTAGTCTGACTTAAAATTAAAGTAATTGCAGGATAGCTCAGAGCTCATTTGCCCCATCCTTTGATGGGGAAACAGGAAAAATATGAACCAGATAAAATAGTCAGCCTGTTAGAATCCAAGTTAGATTCTAGAAAAGGAATTCATTTTTAAATGAGGGTCAATTTCATTACCCGGAAATTTAACAGTATTCTTTTGCTTAATATAAAAATATGTTTTGCCCTGGCCGGTGTAGCTCAGTGGATTGAGTGTGGGCCTGTGAACCACATGATTGCGGTTTGATTCCCAGTCAGGGCACATGCCTGGGTTGCAGGCCAGTTCCCAGCAGGGGACTCATGAGAGGCAACGATACATTGATATTTCTCTCCTTCTCTCCTTTCCTTCCCCTCTAAAGTTAAATAAATAAAATCTTAAAAAAATATATGTTTTCATTTTCCATTTTTTCATGCTCATTGGAAAAAGTTCAAACTCCCTTTTAAAAAGAAATAAAGATGGACCTTTTTATTTGGACGATTGTGTAAGGTGCAGTTTTTCACCTTACTGCTTACCTTGGATCACCTTCCACATCAGCACACACCCACCCACCTCATCTTTACTCACAGCTGCAGAATCTTCTATCAGGTGCAGAGACCAGAATTAATGTAACAACTCCCTGTGTGTGGGGACTCGGATAGTTCAAAAAGCTTTAATATTATAAAATATTGTAGTAAATGTATTTTCTATAGACATCTGCACCTAGTATTTGATAAGGATGGACTTTCCGGGTCACAGTGGGGGCATATTTAAGTTATTGCATGCATGGCAGTTTGCACTCCAGAAAGCCTGAACCAATCTACAGTTCCTCCATCACTGCATCAAAATACCCATTTCACCCACTCCTGCCAGTCTTGGGGATCTTTTTCAATCAAATAGGCAGAAGATGTTGCAAAATCTGTTTAAAAAAACTAAAAAAAAAAAAGTCTTCTGAGGAACTACCGGACTTACCGATTTGCTCTCCTTCACGTGGCCACCTTTGCTCATTTACAAGTGACCAGAGAAGGGGATATTAAGGTGCTTCGGATTGGAAGTTCTAAACCATGTATACAAAATATTAACCGTATCAATGCATTTATCAACAAGGATTACTAACTGTGCAAAATAAAAATTCTCCGTAAACTCCAAAGAACATTTACACGGAGATCACAACAGTGAAGACACAGCTTAGCACGCTGTCTGGGAGACGACTCCCTTGAAACATGGGTGACACCCTTGAGGCATTTCAATCAATGGATCTAAGGCCTCGGTACTTAGCAGAGAGGATGGCTGGTTAAGGACATGTGTGTGAAGTGAGTCAGAAGACAGGATGGTCTTAAAAACTGGATGTGCCTGGGCACATTCTTATATAAGAGAGAAAAATGAATGTGGTGTCTGAAGAGATGAGGCAGGAGTATGATGAAACTAACACAGGTATATTTTTACTCTTTCTGAAGCAACCTACTCGGCAGGGTCTTCAGTATGTTCCCTTAACGGTAACGAGGTAATGATGCACGAAGTGGAGTATCATGGAGGCTACTAGTAAAAAAGGCACCTCCTCCCTTAAAGAATTATCCCAGGCCAAGAGAATTCAAAACTCTGGGGGGTGGGACCAACCATCTGTGTTTTAACCAGTCTTCCAGGTGGTTCTTCTGAATCACCCTCGTTATTTAAGTAATTGAATTATGTACTTATTTAGTGTCGATGCTTTCAACGTGTTCTTGTTTAAAATTACAGTTAACTGCGAAATCTGGAAAACGCAAAAGTATAAAAAAGTGACAGAAGACATGGATTGTTTAAATACATCTTCCTGAAAAGAAGAAGGTGTTTTAACAGAAATTCTGTGTCTGGCATTTTGAAGTGCACGTTTCAACAAGGGACGGGGGCCTGTTTTATCTGAAGTCAAATTGCTTCTTCCAAGATGAAAATGCCTACAGTCCTTCACAGGTGATCTACATATTTCCATATCATTGTATCTGCTCTAAATTTGTAATTTGACTCATCTAGATACGCTTATTATGACAAGGTGTCATCTTGACTAAAGAAAATATTTTTCTTAAAAATCTCCGAAAAGAGATCAAAGGTTTTGACACAAGCTTCAATAGACTGTATTATGTTATGCACATGTTGAAAAACTATATGATTTTCTTGGGAGTGGGTGTTTGAATAGCATCTCGTAAACTTGTTTCTCTGGATAGTCATGTAAAAGGCTGCACCCAAGGCAGGGGCCGAAATAGGAATTTGTAGTGGGGTCCAGAACTCAAGGTGTTCAGGAAATATTAGAAAAATGTATGGGATGTCCTCACCCCCACAAGTCTGAGCTGGGGAATGGCATGCATGGAGTAGGGGCCATTCAGAGTTGTTTTGCATAGCAACAGTTTTGCAGATAACCTATAGAATGATCATTTAACATATTTATAACCTTTAACTGGTTTCATAGATATGTTAAATAGCTGTGGCCATGCTTTGAGCCAGGGGGATGGGAGTACCTTCATGTCAGGTAACTGGGAAGCAACTCCCCCTGGTTACAGAGCCTGCATAAGAGCTTGGAGAAGATTGGCTCCACACCACAGGGTCACACCTGCCTGGACTTACTATGGCAGCCCAGTAGAATTGGAAAAATATGGGATTGCTGGCAGCTGTGGCCAATTGTTGGAGGAGTCAGAAATGGTGCTGCAGAGGAAGATCGGCTCTGGGATTTAAACTCAAGCGTGGCAGCCATGCGACATCTTTTTGGGACCATTTGGGTTGGGCAGAGAAGAACCACGGACTTCTACTTTTTTCCTGAGATATGGTACCCGGGACTAGGCAGAGGGGAAAGGAAGGACTGTGTTTGCGGGCATTCTAAGGGACTCTGGTATCTCAATGAAGACATTGTTATTACTCTTAAGTTTATACAACTCTTTAAATAAATAATCCCTTTCCTTTTCATGAAAGTCTGGCATTGAGAGACGTTTTTCCTTGGAGGCAGGCAAGGTGAACCTAGTATGGGGCTGGGGGTTAGGGGAGTTGGAGCATAAGGGTGGGTCCGTTCGGTAACAGTACATCGTTCACCCCCCCCACCCCCCGCTCCCAGTCTGTTCTGTAACAGTCAGAGAAAGTCTTCCTCTAAAATTCTGTGGGAGGTGTATGTTTATATGTTCAACTTTTTCAAGAGACTGCCAGACTGTTACCAAAGTGGCTGTACCATTTTACATTCCCACCAGCAGTATATGAGAATATAAATTTTTCACCATCCCCACCAGCACTAGGTATGGTGATATGGTACCCTGGTGTGGTAGCCATTCTACTCGGTCGGTAGTGGTATCTTACGATGATTTTTAATATGAATTTCTGTAATAACTAATGATGTTGAGCACCTTTTCATGTGTTTATTTTCCCTTTGTACGCCTCCTGATCCAGTGGGATGGCAGCCGCCCACAAGGCAGGAAGAGAGGTCTCACCAGAAAGCAACAATGCTGGCTGGCACTCTGATCTTGGACTTCAGCATCCAAAATTGTGAGCAAATAAGTATCTGTTGTGTAAGCCACCCAGTTTATGGTGTTTTGTTATGGCAAGCTGAGCTTGCAGAATTTTCAGAGCAGGATTTGTAATATTTATATTATTTGCAAAACATTGGAAACCACACAAATGAATGAATCAACAATTGTGGTATGTACCTATGAAGGAATACTACTGAGCATTACAAGTGGGTGAATGATTGATATACACAACATGGATAAATCTCTAAGCATGCTGCGCAAACCAGACACCTCCCCACCGCCCAAAAGACTTAACACTAATTCCATTTATATAAAATTCTAGAAACTACAGATAATTTATAGTGACAAAAAGCAGATGTGTGGTTGCCTGGGAGGTGAGGTGCGATGAGGAGTGAGAGGAAGAGATACAAAGGTACTGAGGAAACCTTGTGGGTGATGGATAGGTTTACTAACTACATTGTGGTGATGGTTTAATGAATATATAAATATACCAAAATGTGTACTTTAAATATATCCAGTTTACTGTATGCCAATAGCTCATTTACATTTTTTAAAACTGTGGAATCTTCCTATTATCTCTAGAAAACTCCAGTTTTGTGTTAAACGAATTTTTTCTTTTCTCCAGTCCCTGATAAAGAAATGGGGGGTGGGGTGGGCGGGGGAAACAGTCCCCCTCAGAAAAGGCTGTCACATGTACAGGGCTTCACGGATCTGTACTTTTCCCTGAGAAGAGCTGGGGACCCAATGGTTGCTTCACCCCATAATCCCAGCCTTTGCATCACCAAAAAAGGTTAAAAAAAACACACCTCAAAATCAGAGGACATGAAACAGGTGGCAACAAAAAACCTCAAAACTGGAAAAAAAAAGATTACATTTGACTTCTTGTTTTTGCAAGCTTAGGAGGCTCTACTGAATATTATGACGTAGAATGAAAACCTGTTATAAAACCTTTCAATACCATTTGATGACTTGTGCCAGGAGTATATTACAGAAAGGAAAAGCCTCCACCAGTAAAAATCCTAAACCCAGATTAATGTTTCAGCCCACACCAGGCAAAACTTGGACAATGTGACCTAAAGTTGAACGTAGAATTTGGTTAGAAATTCAAAACCTGCTTCCATTTCACAGACAGCAAGGAAGATAAAATAAGTTCGAGTGATAGCTTTAGGTAAAGTTCATACCAAACATGGCAGGTGTATATCACACTTCCGGGGTTGTGCTCCTCCCGTTAAGATGGGGCTACTATAGCAGGGAAAAAAGGCTTCCTATGGAAGGTTCTTTGCGGCAAATCACTATGGAAAGAAACTCCCTCCCAAGTTGCAAATTGTTCATTTCCGTTCTACTGAGCTGTGGACAGCTTTTAAAATTTTATTTTAAGATATTAACATCCTAGGTTTTAAGCTAAATTTTTTGAGCTTTGTCTACCTACCTTGCAACTCAAAACTCTGATGCCAAAACTCTTGCTCTTTCTCATAAAAAACTAGAATAGAGAAGTTATCTGGAAGGCCTACCTTCAACTCTGCTCCAAGTCCTCTCCTGTGTCTCCTCCAACTACGAGGCACGTTAACTCGCCGCTGGTTCCCAGCTGGAGAGAGCACGGATTGCACCTGCTCAGAAACCCCGCACGGCCCTGCCTCATCCGCTGCTTAGCTTGGGTTCGTTGTGCATGGACACGAGGGCCCGCCAGGGGTCACTGCAGCCTCAGAGCTATTGTGCCCACCAGTCTCGGACACCGCCAGCCGAGAAGAGGGTGTGGGATTAGCAGCGCCGAAAGCTGGGGTCCAAGCAGGACTGCGCCCTGCCCTGCCGGAGCCTGTCTCCGGGTCTCCCAGGGAAACGGACACAGAGGGTTCAGAGCTCCAGGCGACCGGGTGGCTCTGGGGCCTCGCGCAGTGTGTCCTGCGGACCTGTCGGCACTTCGCCATTAGATCACCTCCGCTCCGCCCTCCACCCCCAGCAGACACCCCGCCCAAAAGGGGCGCCCTCTTCCCGGCTGCTGGCGCCCCCCTCCCCCCACCCCTTCGCTCCGGGGCTTTTTGCGGACGCCCGGGCCCGGCCCAACTGCACCTGGGCTGCTCCTGCCCGGGGCGCCACCTTACGAGCCTCGGAGAGAACTTTCCCTGGAGCTGCCGCGGCCTGGCACACCCCACGCCCGTCCTCCAGCTGGGAACCCGTCGGCGAGTCCTACGACTCCCACTTCTCTGAACCTCCCAGGAAAGCTGCACCCTGCTGCACCACAGGACATTTTCCCAGAGAGAGCTTGAACTTGGCCCTACAGGATCCCCCGAGATGATGATCTCTGGGCTCCCCACACTGGAACCACATTCTGCTACGAGCTGACTCTACTCACCGGTTTCCGTAGAAGCCCGCTGCCGTTTCCGACTGTCTTCGGGCTTCTCCGTGCCTGCGGATTGGGAAACGGACGATTCTTGCCACTGCCCCAGCGGTGTTGCTGGGACGTGGTGGGTGCCCCTGACACAAAGCCTAGCGCTCCGCATTTGGCTGGCCGGACCGGGAGCTGAGGACTGGCATCGGAGCTAGAAGTGTGCGTCCTTCGGGGACTCCGAAGGCCCGGGGGCGGCGGGGGCGTCGCCGCACTCTGGGAGGGCGCGGGTGCAGGGGGTCTTCAGAGCTTCTGGGAACTTCCAAGTCTGGGGAGGGCCTCTCTGGCCCCTCCCTTTTCTTGCCTCCTGCCCCTTTCGCCTGGAGACTTCTGTGGTCCCGAAGACTGCGGGAGGGGCCGGGAAGGGCCAAGGCGTCCCCCTCCTTCAGAGAAGCCGGAGCCGCGGGATGCGCGGGGACACGCCGCCCTCCGCGCCCAGTTCCGCCTGTGCTTCCCGGGCTGCTCCACGGCGCTGACTCTCCCGGCTTCTCCGCCCTCCTCGCCTCCCGAGGCGCGGCCCAGGACCCCGCCGGGAGCTGTTCCTGTCGTGCTGGTCGTGGCAGGGACAATAAATTAATGCCTCTGGCTTGAGGGGAGGGGGCGGTTTAGCGCCTGGGTCGCAGCTTTCTCGCCTGGCTGGAGACGGCCACAGTCGACATGGGCTGTTTCTGTGCTGTTCCGGAAGAATTTTACTGCGAAGTTTTGCTCCTGGATGAATCCAAGTTAACCCTCACCACCCAGCAGCAGGGCATCAAGGTAGGCGCGGGTTGAGGGGCGTGTTCGGGGCTTGGCAGCCCGGCGGGCTCGGGGGTCCGCCGCTTTGTGTGAGGGCTGTCACGAGTCGCCTCTGTGATTGCGTCTCTGCGGGGTGGGATGGAACCGCAACTGCCCCCTGCGCGCAGGGTGAAGGTGTCAGTGTGGTTAATTTTGACTCCCTTCATAAAGGAAAGTAAGTTTGTTGTCCTAGGGGGTAGTCCTCGGTCCTACAACTGAGGCCAGAAAGTCTTCCCAACACCGTTTCTTCTCAAGGCATCGCAGGCGTGATTTTTTCCCTTGGCCTTTTCTTGGTAGTGTCATTGGGAAAGTAAAGGAGTTCATTCACTGAAACATTTATTGGGTGGTTATATTGTGTTGTCTGGGCGTATAGTTGGGTATTGCTACGTTTGGACAGAAAATAATTTCCCTTTCCTCAAGCGGAATGGTTACCCACATTTAAGTAAACATCTCTCAAAGCTACTCGGTAATACCTTTGCTTGTGTTTGTAGACCATTAAATTGCCGTTACTACAGTTTACCTACAGAACCCAAACAAAAAGCCTGGGAGACTGCAGTGATCTACTTCCTTAATTTTACCGAGTTCTTCTGTTGCTGTTCACTATTGGACGGAGGCGTCTGCGCGCTCGCTCGTTTCGTTCTTGAAACTTTCTGACTACTGAGAGGCGATTGGAATTGGGAGCGGTTTGTTTTGTTTCCTTTTCTCCTTCACTTTTAAATCACAAGCATTTTAGATAACTCAGCAGCTGAGTCTGGTGAAGAAAAACCGCGCCCCACTTCCTCCCTCCTCCCCAATAGAGCTGGTCATCTGAGAAATCAAGTTCAGGCTGGCAAGTGTCCGTTCCTGGTCTTGTCATCTCAGAAGTTAATCCTAATGGCCTAGGCCCTGGGGATTTCTTTATGTGAATCAGTTTTTACACAGCTTTATGTACGTTAGAGTAACTGTACCTGGCCAGAAGCTTCAGCTTTGGTATTGCCATTCTTGGTGCACAGAATTCTGATTTCACAGGTGTCATTCTTTTACAGGCAAAAAAATTGGGGGTGGGAGGGAGGATGGCCACTTAAATCCACGCGATAAAGTTAACCCTTTCCTTTAGGAAATGGTTTTGAATATTGTGTCCCTAGTAATTATAATAAGCAAAAGCCAATCAGATTTTCATTTCCTTTGAAGGCTAATAAAAGACTTTTGGGGGGAGGTGTTCATTTGATATTTCCAGCTTTTCATTATATTCCAAAACACCTCCTCCTCCCACATGAAATGAGGAAAAAAACTTACCTTATAAGATCATGTGACATTCTTTGGTGTACTGTGAGAATAAAATAGGCAGAAATCACAAAAACTTCTTAAATTTTTGGTATTACATAGCTTCTCTTTGGCTTGGGGTTAGAAACAATTACAAGACCATCACTGCTAATCCAGTACTACCACAACAAATAAGTCTTTCTGAAGTGCAAAGTCTAAAGTCATCTGGAGTGTGAGCTTCCTATTTCATCATGAAAGGCATTCCTGTCAGCTGTGGCGCATGTATATTATTCTGTCAAGAGAGCAGCCAAGACTTGGGATCAAATAGAATAATTTTGTCAAAGAAACATGAATCAAAACCCACACTTACATTTTATAACTTGATGGTGCTTACCTTGTTTTACAGATCGGTTGAAAATTGGTGAGTGATTCAAATGTAATAACAGCTTTATAATGCTGTTATTTTGGATACATGGCATTTAAATAAACAATACTTCAAGCAGGCTTTTGTTGGAAGTAATCATTTTGCAACAGGCTTGGCCTCTTTTAGTGTCACAAAAGTATGCCACAATTATTTTGATGGCCATATGTGTAACACAGATGTCTGCTGAAGTTAACCACATTATCTGTAAGTGCCATGCTACCAGGAGATGCATGTGTTGAGCACCTATCTGCTTGTGGTAGGTACTAAATTAAACACATATGTGTATTTGTGTTTAATGTATGAGCAGCATCTCGAATGGAGAAGGTACTCAATATTGAATAAATGTATCTATAGTTTGTATAGTACTGTTCTGTGTATACCTGGCATTTTTTAAAACTCCTGCTTTAGTTTGTAAATAAAATAGTAAATAGTTCAAAGTTAATAGTGTAATAGTTACTAGTATAGTGTTTTCCTCCTGCTATAGGGTACTTGATAATTTTGATTATCACTAATCAAAGTCAAAGTTAAGCCCTGGCTGGCATAGCTCAGTGGATTGCGCGCCGGCCTGTGAACCCGAGGGTCTCGGTTTGATTCCCGGTCAGGGCACATGCCTGGGTTGCAGGCCAGTTCCCAGCAGGGGACACGGAAGAGGCAACCATACATTGATATTCTCTCCCTCTCTCCTTCTCTTTCCCTCTGAAGTCAAAGTTAAGCATGCAATGTCAATTAGTTCATTTTCCCCTGGAAGTAAAATAACAAAGTCTTGCCCTGGCTAGTGTGGCTCAGTTGATTGAGCATCATCCCATAGGCTGTTAGGTTGCAGGTTCAATTCCTGGTCAGGGCACACTCCTAGGCTGTGGGTTTGGTCCCTGGTCTGAGTGGGTGTGGAAAGGCAATCAAGTCGATCTCTTTCTCTTACTTTTTCTCAGAAAGCAATGCAAAAATGTCTTCAGGTAAAAATTAAAAAATAGTAATAAAAAATAAAATAGAAAAATCTTTATTTTTCAAAATCATTTTCTAATAATGATTTTGAGATGAGCCTTCCTTCCATTCTGTCTCAAATGAAATGGGAGAGAGATAATTTTGCACTAAAATTATTCACATATTTCATCTCTTAATGGAAGTTTTACTGATTCCTCATAGTTAAGAATTTGTTTGTATTACTGTTACAATAATTCCTTGTGAGTTAAAGAATTATGGGAAATTTACCTAGGAGTGTGAGAGACACTTGGTAAAACATTTTTTGGTGTGTGCTATTTTGAAAAACAGGCTTTGAATTTAAGTGCTAAGTTACAAATTGAAAAGTTGGTTATGAAATGATTTTCTGCAATTTAGATCAGAGTTCTTCTTTGACTTTAGGAGTGTTGATGTTTGTTTCCATGGAAAGCAGTTCAGCTGGAAGAGAGTGGTTACACATAATGTATGTTAAGATGGGTAGCATTTAAATAAAAAATGATTTTTTGTTTAAAAAAATCAAATTTCTAGTTATAAAAACAGTTCTGGGGATGTGAAGTACAGTGTAGGGACTGTAGTCAGTAATATTGTAGTGACTGTGCATGGTGTCATATAGTACTAGACTTGTTGGGGCGATCACTTTGCACACCCAAAGTCTAATATTCCATCTTATGCCAACTATCATTGAAAACTTGAAAAATCAGAAAAATAAAGCACAATGTCTTTGCGTTCATACTAATGTTATGTAGAAACTTGCCTTCTTAACTTGTTTAGAGGTAATTCACCTTGAAAACCAGGAAGTCTTTTTCATGCAGTTTGTAGTTTGAACCCACCTGTGCAAGGTTTAAAAACCCAAGTTTATGTAAACGGTCAACTCTTGGTTGTGTGCTGAGCCCCCCAGTAGCTTCTAGCTGTTTGTTCTCTGCTGCTATCTCTGTTGTTTATTCAAGTTAAGACTTTCTGCTGTGGTTGGTCTTTTGGTTTTTTCAATAATGTTTGTTCAGGGATACTTTTGTTATGCCCTTGGTAGTTCTTTGTCCTGGTGGAGGTAAGAGACCTTTCTTTCTGTTCTCTTTAGAAAGTAAAACTTTATATGCCTCATACTACCTTTATAGGTTGTCATTTGATTAGCAAAGATTTTCAGGGGGGAAAATATCACCAGGTTTGATTATAAATTTAGTTTTGAAAATTGCTGCTGCAAATATGAACTAGATTAGTATTCTCATTTCAGCAAGACTTTAGTCTCCTGAGTGGTAATGTAATAACCACTGAGGTGCTCACTTCCCCCTCGGTGTATTTTACTAAATTAATGAAACCAATATGATAGCAAGATGGAAATTCCATTAACTTTTTTAACGGCTTTATTGAGATATACCACACAATCCCCACAGTTAAAGTGTACCATTTATTCGTTAACTTTTAAATGAAGTTACTGCCTAATCATGCTGTTTCCTGAGGGAATACTGTGAGTGAGTTTTGATGCTTTGATCAGAAACTTCATAATAAACTAGAAAAACAGTTAGAAGGTGGGGACTTACAGTCCTCTTACTTGCTGAGAAATGTAATTTTTGTCTCATTTGGACTGGTAAAGAAAAATCTGGGAAGATTGGGGGAAAAGTGAAAAGCGGTATCTTCACGAATCATATTATGTCAACACTTAAATCTTTGATATCAACTACATAAGGTGCAGAGTCAGAAACCTATTAACATAGGTTGTAGCGAGTAATCACACGCCACCACTTCTGTCACTGTGAGGTTGGCTGGGGGCGTCTTGGTGGGTCAGTGAGTTAGACTTGATGGGGCAGGTGCGCCTCCCCTCCCCACTGCCTCTGGATCTTTAGAACTCAGGTATGCTATTTGTCTCATGGCCGTTTGTTCAGGATGACCTAGTATATAAAGGCTCCCTCAAATGTTTTTGTTTTTAAAAACGATTCAAGGTATTTTTCAGCTTTATTGAGGTGTAGTTGATAAAGTTGTGTACAACCTGATGATTTTATATATATATATATATATGTATATATGTATATACACACACACACACACACACACACACACGTCATGAAAGGATCCCACCAAGTTAATGCACCCATCACCTCGATTACTTATCTTTCTGTTGTTGTTGAGAACACTTTGAATTCAATTCTCTCGAATGTCAGTTATACAATATAACATTATCAAATATAGTAATTGTGTTGTACATTAGCTCCTCAGATCTTAAGTGCCCCTCAATTTTACAAGCCTTTTGCCTTGAAAAATTTTCTAAAAATACTTCTTATCATTCATGGTTTGAAGGTGTCCAAAATAATTTAATGGGGAAAGCTTTGTTACCTCCAGCATCTAGTCAAGGGCTGTCCTTATCCAGGTATTCATGACTTTCCTAATTGAAGGCAGGCCACACTTTTTGCAGCCCCATTAATATATTCTTGAATTCTATGATATTGAGCTTGAGCTAACTTTGCCCTAGACTGGAACTAATGCAGAGCTTTATGTTGCTTTTGAGCATGGGCGGTGTCAGTCTGTTCAAGCTGCTCTAACAAAATATCACACAGACCGAGTGACTCATAGACGATGGAAACTTATTTCTCATAGTTCTAGAGGCTGGAAATCTGAGATCAGGAGGCCAGCATGGCCTGGCGAGGGCCCTCTTGGGGTTGAAAACTTGTTGTAGCCTCACTTGGCAGGAGGGGCCCGGAGCATTAGCCGCCCTCTTAGAGAGGGGCACTAATCCCAAAGGCCCCACCTCCTATTGGGGGTTAAATACCCAACGTATGAATTTCCTGGGGGGAGGGCACAAACATTTAGAGTTATATCTGAATTGCAGGGACAAAAGTCCAGACTCGACTCTCCATTAGCCATGTGGCCAGTGGTTTGCAGTTTTTGTTAAGACACTTATAAACAAGATGGGGAAGCTCACATTTTCTTCCATGGTTTGTGACAGATTAAACCTCAGGGTAAGGCCGGGCAGATTTTTGTTGCGGGATACTGAATAGAACTCGTAGCCTCTAGCTGTGAGATGCCACTAGAGCATCTTGTCCAGTTGTGACGACCAAAAATATCCCCAGATGTTGCCAAATGTCCTGATGGGCAGAATCACCTTTGGTTGAGAACCGCTGCCATGGAGAGTGACAGTGCCCTTTACTCCTGTGTGTCTGGTGCTCAGCCTTCTGCCCTGGGTGCAGGCTAACTTGTGGTTACCTTCTTTTTCTTTTTTTTGAGGGGTAGGAGTTATGTACCATACATATCAGTGAAAACAATATATCTGTGTGTTTAACTTGTTTAATATTTGTATATGAGGAACAATATAAGTGATTAAAAGCATGGACTCTAGAGTCAGACTACCTGGGTTTAAATTTTCACTCTATTAGCTGTGGTACTTTGGGAAAGATACTGACCTTCTCTGAGTCTCACTTTCCCTATCTGTGAAATGGTGCTTTGCATCTGGTACGCACTCAGAAAATGTTAACTTTTTTTCTTCATCTCCTACTTTTTTTTTTTAGTACATTTTATTGATTATGCTATTACAGTAGTCCCAGTTTTTCCCTCTTTGCCCCACTCTGCCTGGTACTTCACTTCCCTCCAGCAATTCCTGTTGCTTAGCTCATGTCCATGGCTCATGCATATAAGTTCTTTGGCTTTTCCATTTCCCATACTATACTTAGCCTCCCCCTGTCTATTCTGTACCTACCAATTATGCTGCTTAATCCCTGTACCTTTTCCCCCATGCTTATCTTTTCCTTTCCCCTCTAATAACCCTCCAAATGATCTCCATATCTATGATTCTGTTCCTGTTCTAGTTGCTTGCTTTGTTTTTATGTTTTAGATTCAATGTTGATGGTTTGTTGTCATTTTAATGTTCATACTTTTTGATCTTCTTCCTTTTCTTAAATAAGTCCCTTTGACATTTCATATTATAAGGGAATAGTGTTGATGAGCTCTACTAGCTCTACCTTGTCTGGGAAACAACTTGTTTGGAACTCTTTGTGCTTCCTGGACTTGTATGTCTATTTCCTTGACCAAATTAGGGAAGGTTTCTTTCATTATTTTTTCAAATAAGTTTTTAATTTCTTGCTCTTCCTCTTCTCCTTCTGGCATCCCAATGGTTTAGATGTTGGCACTTTTGGAAATGTCCCAGAGTCTTCTAATACTATCCTTATTTATTTATTTATTTTTGATTTCTTGTTTTTTTTATTCCGTACTGATTGGCTGTTTATTATTCCTTATGTTATAAATCATTGATTTGAGCCCCTTCACTGTTGATTCCCTATAGATTTTCCTTTATTTCACTTAGTATAACTTTCATTTCTTCCCTAATGATTTTGTTGTATTCAGTGAGTTCTCTGAGCGTTTTGAAGTCTGTATCTGATAGGCTGGCTATCTTTGTTTCGTTTAGTTCTCTTTCCTGGGTTTTGTTCTGTTCTCTGATTTGGACCATATTTCTTTGTCTCCTCAATTTGTCAGCCTCCCTGTGTTTGTTTCTGTGTGTCCGGTAGAATTGCTTTGACTGCCTGTCTTAGCACACCTGTTAAGTTGTATGGGGTGGAGCCTTAGGTAATTACCAGGGCCCAGCAACCTGCTTTACCACTTTGTGGCTGTGTGTGTGTGGGAGGGTTCGGAGAGGGGACAATGCTGCTGCCGCCTGGCTGCTGGAGGCTTGCTCGGCACTTGCTTTGCTTCCAGTCACTTCACCCAATTCCCATATGCGACTGGCACCCTTGCAGCTGTTGCCCTAATGGTGGTTTCCAGGGTGGGTGGGTTTGCGAACATTCTAGGATGGGATGGGTCCTTTAGAGGGACCCTCCTGAGAGACCAGCAGTTTCTTCTGCTGCCTCAGCCCCCACTGGTTTTTACTGCCTGAAGTTATGAGGATCTATTTCCCAGTGCTGGCATCCTGGGCTGCACAGTCTGGCCTGGGGCTGGGGTTGCTTCCCAATTTGTATCTACCACATGTGAATATGGGACCACCCGTTCTACCAGCTGCCACCGCCTTGCTGCCGTCATTCTACATCCTCTCTGCCCCAACTCCCTGTCTCTTCTCCTCCTCCTCCACCCATCTGGATGGGCATGGCTTTTTTAAATCCTCGGTTGTCAGACTTCCATTCGATTTGATTTACTGGCAGTTCCGGGTGTTTTTTGTTTTGCGGTTTGTTGTGATGCTTCCTGGGGTTGTGCAAGGAGGTGAAGCATGGCTGCTTATGCCTCCATCTTGACTAGAAGTCTGTCTCTTCCTTCTTTTAATGACTCATTTCTTCTACAGTAAAGTCCACACTTCACTGTTTGGGTTAGCACCCTACTTGATCTAGCCTACCTAATGACCTGCTCTGTGGACATGCAGAACTGCTCAGTGTCTCAGACATACCAGACTCTCCTGCGCCTGATACATGGGATTCTTACTGAGTGGTGTACCTTTCTGTCTTCCATAAGCACACACTCATCTGACTCATCCTTTTGACGCTTGAATCAAGTGTCCCATCTGCTAGAAAGCCTTCAACCCAGCTTCACTAGGCAGAGGTAAGCACTTGTCAGCATATCACACACATGCTGTCATAGTACTGAGCACACTGCAAGCATTCTTCCTGGACACATCTGTCTTGTCTACCAGCCTGTGAGCCCCTGTCTGTGATCCACAGTAGCCAGAGATGCGTGCCTCCTGTAATGGATAATTCTTAACTATCATTTGAATAGAGGGGTGAATGGAATGTTACAGTTGGAATAGGCCATATTGAAAATCTTATGAATGAGAGTTTTTTTTGCCATTTTATTTTTCTAGAAAAGGTTTTAGGATAAAGTGAATTTCACTGTGAAAAGTCTGTTGCCAAGATCCCCTAATTTTTATATTGATAACGGGTAGAAAATGGGATGATGCTATGGACTGAATGCAAGTAGCTCATTGAAAAATGGACTAGCTGCTATTTCAGAAAGCACAAGCCACACCATTTTGTATTAGAGGGGTAGCTACTAAGCCTTTCTCTTTTTTTTGTTTTTTTAGAAAATACATCTTTCCCTATAAAAATTGAGTCTTTTGGAAGAAGGGCATATTTCAAGAACGGATAACAGTCTCACACTTTAGTTGCTTTTCTTCCTTGTCCCCTCTTCTCTGACCCATCTGAGAAAGTGAGTTGGTTTTGCAGTATGGGTTTACACAATCAGGAATTAAAAATTATACAGTAATAATTTTTTATTATTGCTGTGTCACCCATTTTACTCTTGAAGCTACATGAGCCTCATCTGACAGTGCTCTGAGGCTTCATGGAAAAAAGTGTCAATAAATTAAATACTAGGTTTTTATGACAGGTGTTAAGTTTCTCATTCCAAAGCATAGTGTCTTTTCTGAAATCCTATCATAAACATGATAGGTCAGACCTCGGATTTGCCACGCCCCTCTAGCGTTTCTGAGATTGATTGCCTTTGCTGAGCTGTGTCTGTGATATTTTCACAAGTAAAGCCCGTAAGCAACATTCCCGGTCAGCCTGCTTTGGGTTATAATGAATGTACCTGCCATTCGCTTCTGCCTCATCAGATTGTTTCTAAGTCTCCTGTAGTAAGATCATCCAGGCATCTGTTATTACTGGTTTAGGAATAGACTTGGTGTGTTAAGGCCGGGAAACAGCCTGTTTAGTTTGTGACTCAAAAAAGCCTGTAAGTACACTTTGGAGAGTCTATGCCATTCTCAAAAATGTGGATTGCATTCCTGTGCCTTCTGAGCTTTGTATGTATTTCCCATTTTGTTTTTTAAGTGAAACAGCCACTCTTCCTTAATGCTGCCTATTGTTCACAATCCATTCCTCTGTAACTAAACACTCTTGCCAAGAAATTCCCCAGAGGCTGGGATGGCTTCTCCAGAGGCTCTCTTAATAATCACCGAAGCTGTGAAAGGGGTTGGCAGTGGCTTCCGAACTGTGTGAGCAGTTTGTTTTCAAGGATATTGACATGCCAACAGGAAATTAGAACAAGAGTGACTGGTGGCAGGCAAGGAAAACCAAGAGGTGCTGAGTGCTGGCTCCACGGACAATCACCAAAAGGTCAGATGGCAGGGCAGGAATTAGTGGACCGAGACCTAGGAGGAAGCCAGATGCAACAAGAGATTGTTTGGAAACTGCGTGTCCTGAGCACAGCAGAAAGCGCAGTTCCTGTGCTGAGAGTTCCTAACTTTGTGAGGATGGTGTCCCAGAAGTTGGTTAGAAAGTACCTTGTTTAGGAGACAGGTTCCCATACAGGGGCACGAGTGAGGGTCAGCTGGTGCCTGAGCTGGCCCACGGAGACTGGCAGTGTGTTTAAGCTGTTCAGGTCCACCTTGCCCTTGGTTCAGAGCTGAGCTTGAGAAGCAGACTGAAAGCCTCTGCTGCCTTAACTGGCACTTGTCACACTTGGTTTTCCTCCACCATCCTCCCTACTCCCGGTGTGGCCCAGGCCCTCCCACTTCACACTGGAACCAGCCTCCTCACTGGAGTGCTGCAGGGTCACCCCCAGTTTCTCCTGTCTCGCTATTCCTGCCCTGTGTCTAAACCCTGCTGCGCTGCGGGATTATCCGATTTGTGATTGGTCAGAGGACTCTTCTCGGAACTAGCCTCCCTTTCTTCCTTCATAAGTTGAGGGGCATGATACCTGCCTCATAGGATGATTGCAATAACTTGAGAAAAGAATTTTAGGCACATAGAATATGCGCCTAAAATATGCCCAATAAACAGTAGCTATTATTATATATGGTTTGTTATTTGCTAATACATTTTTTTCTAAATTCCAATTTGGGATATTTAATCCCCCACCTCTGTCCAAAGTGAGACTGGCTCACAGAGGGACATGTGTAGTTATTAGAAGTGGGGGTGTGGTGGTTAGTTATTCACAGAGACCAGTGCCTTGTACTCCTTTTTTTTTCCTTTAAGACTTTCATGGCTTCAGCTCTTACATTTAGGTCTGTGAGTCATTCTTCATTCTTTTTCATGTGGCTATCCAGTTGTCTCAGCTCATTTGTTGGAAAGACCATTTTCCCCCACTGAATTGTAAGGCACCCTTATTAAAAACCAGTTGACAATAAATGTGAAGATTAATTTCCAGACCCTCAGTTCTCTTCCACTGATATACTTGCCTGTCTTTCTGCATCTTGTTTGTTTTTTCCTAGTTCCTTGGTATGGTAGTTGTGTGTAATTCAGCAGAGAAAGTACACCCAGTTTAAATAAATTTGACATTTAATATTTTGAGAACAATTTCCTGGAGGGCAGCAAAACATTGTCTGTTTTATCCACTGTTAAATCCTTGAGAACCTAGAAAAGGGCCAGGTACATGGTGGTACTCAAGTAAATATTTGTCATTTCTGAAGAGTGATTGGTGGGGTTGTTTTAGTCATGCTGCTGCTATTGCTCTTGTGTCTTGAAACCTTGGTTGAAAATACAGATTTCCAAAAAATTTCCAACAAGCTTTGTGTGTTGCTATTTACATTGTGTAAGGGATTTGCCTTTGGTTCTTGCAGGTTCTTTCTGTAAATTGTTTGGTGCAGGGCTGGAAGAAAGTGTGTTCGCAAGCATTTTATGAATAACTTTCTTTGATAGCTTTGATAGGTGAATATGTAGCATGTTAAAAAAGTTAATATTTAAGAGGTATGTGGTTTTCATCTATTACCTTGAAACATTGAGAAATTGTGGAGATTTAGCACATACAGTGTTTTCTTCTTGGGGAAATGATTTACATGGTTAGAAGACCAGTTCTGAACACATACATCCTCCCCTACCCTGTGACTTCCTCTCAACCACGAACTCCCAGGAATCCTAGAAGGATTGCAGGTTAAAGCCTAGGGGACAACTGTGGCTTCTAAGAATTGAATAATATTCCATATGACTGCAGGAAATTGTGACAAGTCTTAGTGGTATTGAAACTGGCGTAACGTAAGCTTTTCAGTTTTGTCAGGATTGTACATTTTAAAAGTCTGTAGTATTCAAACACTTGAAAAATCCCACCAGATATTCAGGCTACAGGCGGTACCCCCTGTGAAGAAAATCTCAACCATTTATAACATAGGTAATGCCACAGCCTGACAAAATCTTCCCACAAGCTCGCTTCTACCTGTCATTGCTTTTTGCTGCCAGCCACTTATTCTTTTGCCCCGTACTCCAGCTGTCTGATTCCCTGCACCAGACCTGTGTGTGGTCACATGTCCTTAGTTAATTCAGTCCCAGGGCGCTGCCTGACAATGCAGCAGATACCAGGAGGAGAATGTGGACGAGATGAGAGAGAAATTACAACAGACTGGATTTCACTTAAAATCGAAAGTTAGACCTGGCTCCGGAATCATCGAATTTTCCCATCCCACCTGTGAGGGAACAGGGACCCAGGGAGGGATGGAGATTTGCTGGAGCCTAGCACATGGGCCTAGAACCCCGTCTCCTGGTTTCCCATCTGGTCATTTTCTCAGTGCCTACCCACCCTCCATTTCTTTGTGGCATGCCAGGGAGGGAGGGCTGAGAGCTGATTATAGAGGGAGAGGTCAGAACTTATTAAAAATCATTTAGGTTTACTGCCAATCATCTCCTCTCATAGTCCCAGCCTTTCCTTGTTCCCTCCCCTGTGCTGGTCTTAAATTAAGTCTCCATAGGCCTATGATCTGGCCTGATTACCTTCTGCAATCTTGCCATTTGGATTTGCAGAACTCTTTCTGGGTAGATTATATGAGGGAGAGATCCTTTTGTTCAAAAGAGTCTCCCCCCACCCCAATTTAAAAAAAGAGTTTGCTTATGTGGAACTTCTTTTCAGAACAGTGCTTATTGCATTGCATTTTAATGTTTTAGCTTTTTTTTTAATGCTTATTGATCTAAAAGGTCTAGAATAATTTATTTAGCTTCAAAGCCCCTATCACTCAGTTTTTCCTTTGTCTTTATTTTGTAAAGCTTCTACCCTGGATTTTTACAGCTCCGTTCTAAATCTCTCTTCAGGAAAGATAATTAAACACTGATTAGTGACCCTTCTTACTGCCGGAGGGAGGGTGTGAGAGGAAAGCAGAAAGGTAAAATTGCTCTTTCCTTGGAAGGTTCAGATGAGCCAGTAATCAGGAAGCTCATAGATCTTTTCCTCTGATAATGATTATTTCGTGCTTTGCTACTGTTTACAAGGGCACTTGGAGGATGTGCCAGTTTCCAGAATTCCTCAGAGAACCAGCTTCTTTTTCTTTCAGACAGACGCTGTTTTTCCATCATGTTATAGGCCAATTATTTGGTGATAAATAGTTTTTGAGTGTGAGGGTTTGTGGGGGTCTGGGCCAGTGCTGTGTGCTGGTAATTGTAGGTTTGGATTTGTGGACTCAATTCTACAATAATATATTTAGAGCTTGTTGTATGTGCGGTAGCATCCAGGGTTCTGGCGGGGACGATGAAATGGAGGATTCTTGCCCATAAAAAGTTTAACTTTTAGGTGGAAAGATTGGAAACATTTACTTATAAAACAGTACAAGACAATTTATAATCAAATGTTGGATTATGTTGTGGAGAGTCTAAGAGGTACAAGAATTCTTATAAAGAAATCCTGTTTCTTGTATGCTGAGGTGGGGTTAATTAGGAAAATGTTTTAGGAAAATTGAATACAGGTTCACAGGGCCTCATCTGAAACCTTTGGGGCCAGGTGTATTTCAAGATTCAAATTTTTTAAAATTTCAGCAAGGTGATGTGGTGTCTGTACTATTCATTAGACAATATCTCTGGCCAGGACTGGGCGGTACTTTCTAAAACAAGCACATTAATATTTATGCAGTTCATCAATTATATGTCCATAATAAGTGGGGATAGATACTCTAAGTAGCCTTATGCCAGTTTATAACAAATTTTCCCCATTATTAGTTACCTATTCCTATGTTATAGGTTATACCCAAAACTCAGCAGATTAAAGGAACAAACATTGATCACCTACAGATTCTGTGGGTATGGAATCCAGGGGCAGCTTGACGGGATGATTCTGGTTCAGGGTCTCTCATGAGGTTGCACTTGAGCAGCACCCACAGTGACAGACATCTGGGGACGGTGGACCTGCTTCGAAGCTCACTCACCTCTCTGTCAGGAGGCCTCAGTTCCTCACCACATGGGCTTCTGCATGGCTCCTGAGTGTCCTTTCAACCTGGCGGCTGGCTTTCCTGCAAAGCAAGTGATTTTAGAGCAGGGGATGTCCAGCTCATTTTCACCGGGGGTCACATCAGCCTCACAGTTGCCTTCAAAGGGCCGAAATCATTTTAGGCCTGTATAAATGTAACTACTCTTTAACTGTTAAGGAGTTGAAATTACATTCTGCCCCTTGAAGGCAGCCTCGAGGCTGATGTGGCCCCCCCCCCCGTGAAAATGAGTTTGATAGCCCTGTTTTAGAGAGAGTGAAACCTGAAGATGGAGGCCTCGGTCTTTTATAACATGCTCCTACTTCTGCAGTGTTTTGTTGGCCACACGAGCTAAGCTTGGTATGAGGGGGACCATGTGAAGGTGTGAGAACTGGGAGGCAGGTGTCACTGGGACCCACCTTGAAGGTGAACTGCCATAGGCATCATATGAGTTTGGCATCAGACTTAAGATAAAACTTTGTGTTTTCATGTCTGTCTTGGATTTTTGATTGTGCAAGAGAGATTAGGAATGTACATAGACTTTGACCTCTCTGAAGTGATGACTTGTGAGGATGGCTGGAGCTCTGAAGGCAGTTTAGGATGGCTAGGTAGCAGGAAGGCAGACAAAAGGATGAGTTTGGTGCAGGAGATGAGGGTCAGGGGACACTTGGCCCTGCCGTCTGCTGTGTGCCAGGCATTGCCCTTGATGCCAGGGATAAAAGGGTGAATTCAGTGAAATTGTTACCATCTGGAGCTAGAATTATGCTTTGAGAAATGATCAGTGTATTATGAGAATACTTTCATTGATTGAGTCTGTGATGAGAAAGGCAGCTTCTGTAGTGGGAGAAGGGGAAAATATAGATGCAAAAACTCAGTCCTGTTCCAGCTTCTTCATTTACTAGCTTGGAAAAGGCACTTCAGAGCCTTGGTCTTCCATTTGTAAAATTAAATTGATGCTTATGTGTGGTGAAGTTCAAAGAAGGTAATGGCTGAAAAAAACTCTTGCAAATTTTTTAAGTGCTATGGAGTGTTAATAATTATCTTGCAGCTCTATCATTTACTAACTGGTGACCTTTGGCAGGTTATTTAACTCTGTGCCTCAGTTTCATCATCAGTGGAATGAGGATAATCATACTATAGATTCATAGATTAACTAGGAGGTTTGAATACACTAATGCATGTCAGGGCTTAGAACAGTGCCTAATGCTCCATAACATGAGAGATACCAAATAAAAATGAGCTGTTGCTATTTTTATGTAGCCATATAGAGCTGAGCCTTATGGGAGATTAAGAAAAAGTGAAATAATGACTTAGAATGCCCTTAAACAGTTCTAAACAATGAAATGAATTACAGTTTTCCTTAAAAGGCTTTTTATTATCTGCATGTGCTGATAGAGAGCTGACTTACTGGGTTGGACCAAGATAAGTTTGGAAATAAGTACAAGCTTCCTCCTCCCCTCTTTTCCTCTCCATTTCTCTTTCTCTCTTCCTTTGGATGTCAACCTTCATGTACAGCTTTCTAAATTATTGAAGGACATAGCTGGAAATAAATCCCTTTGTATTTTTGGTGGCATAGTATGCCTGACTAGTAGTCAGCTTGCCTGTGCAAGTATAAAAAGGTGAGTTCAACTTAGATAATCTTGATCACATGATGAATGTATATTTCAGAAATGAAGCTTAGATTTGGGAACCTGGGAGGATTTACTCATTAAAATTCCTTGTAGGAGTGTATTATGAGTAAAAAAAAAAAAATGAAGATTGCAATGCTTCTGTTCATTTTAATGATGAGGACATTGAATTTATTATGATGTCGCCTTTATAAGACTCTGAAGAGTCTTTTTTCTTTAAGTATCATGGGAACCTTAATAAATCATTATTTCCTAGACTTTGTCCCACAGACCTTGAAGAACTCTCCCGCAGACTGCCTGTGAGCAGTGACAGGCAGCCGGGAGAGCAGGCTGTGACAGTGTCATGGGAACACCAGTATTGACCCAGGCATGATGCTGACTCCCAAAGAGCAAGGTCTCAAAGGAACCAGACCCCAGGCTGGCAGTTCATCAATTTCCTCAGGTCAATTTCCTCTGTGAATGGTGGTGAGGAAACTTGGGCTTCTTCTGGGTTTTCAGGTTGAAAATCCTTGCGTTTTCCTTCTACTTGAAAATGCTGACCTGTGTGTGTGCACCCAGAGGGAGAAAAATAGGTGACGTAACATTTAAATTTCAGCTGTGTGTCTGAGTGAATACTATATGACTAACTGCCCTGGAGGAAACCACTGTCTTCCTTTTAAGTCCTGTTTTTAAAAGATGAGGAGTATTTATGTCCTGAAACATTTTCTTAATGTATGAAAATAAGGGCTCCTGAGAACAGGTATGCATATTCATCAGGACGTACCTTGCTTTACTCAAGAAATTATTTTTTAATTTTATTATAGATTGATTTGTGTTTTTAAAATGCTTCCCTTTTAGTGCCATTGAAAAGTTAAAAACAATACAGGGATATTTTTCCCCCCCAGGGAAAGGGAAGTGATTTTTTTGTGCCACATTGCTTATGGTGCTTTTTTTCAGACTTGCTGGGTCATAGTGAATTGACCGAGGCCACATACCTAACAAAGATGGCTGTGCTTTTCAGCACAAAGCAGAAGACAGGCACACTTTTTGTTCCGGTAGATGTTTCCACCTTTGTCTTCGAATGATTAGATCATCTTGTGCTCCCTCTCTGCCTGAGGTTAGGGCAGCAAGGTGACAAGAAAATGCACCACTTCTCACGTTTACTAAATTCTGCTTTCTATGTGGAATCCATGGCTTATTAGACATGCCAGGCTGTTAGTTTTCTAAGCATGTTCAACCAAAAATGATGAGCAAAGGTGGCTTAGGTTGACCGGTGCATTTTGAGTATCACTGCATGCAGTCGTCAAGGAGTTCAGCTCTCAGATGCCCAGTCTTTTCTCCATGGAAGAAGATTCTGTGACACCGTGTGGGTCAATTCGGCTGCATTTCTTGTGTTCAATTTTGTTAGATTCCGATTGCAGGCCGAAAAAGAAGTTGGAACCAAAAAGAACCCAAATATTGAGAAACAGCTGCAATTTTTATAGTATTAGTAGACTTTATTTTTTCCCACAAATCAAAACTTTTGGGCTGAGAAATACAGCATCTACTCCTGATGTATATTTGCTATTGCTCGATTCTGTTGTTTCTGGTGGCACCAGTGCATGCCAGAGTAACACTGAAAAAGATTCTTCAAAATTAATGAGACAGACTTGACTGAAAAATAGATTCCTCCCACCTAGGAACTTTTAATTCTAAACTGAGGAAAAGGCTGAGGGAAGGTTCTGCAGACCCTGGATGGTGTTCAGTGTATGTTCGATACAAGCATTTGAACATTAGGTAATGGGCTGAGCTTCTAGCTCTGACGGGTCGTATCTACCATGGCTGTGGTGGCAGGGGCTGTTTTCAAACCTTGAGATTAGGTTTATGATTTATCTAGTCTGGAGCCACAGTCCACGTGTCAGTTACTCAGGCTTCCCAGATTACTGTGGCTTTTTCAGCCCTCCTCGCAGAGTGGACAGGGTCCAGGGAAAGCAGTTACATTTTCTGTTTCCAACAACTCGAATGACTGAATGACCGATTAGGTAAAGGGGAGGGAGAGGAAAGCTGTTTGTTCTTCCTCTGACTCATGAGCATTTTGATTTTTTAAATAGTCCCCCTGTTTTTGGATTTTATTTTCTTAAGGCTACTTCATGGAGTAAGACCGTGTGTAACTTAAAGGTTGTGCATAAGAAAATCTAAGCTAGCTAATTCAATGGAAGTTTTCACAGAGCTTACTGTTCACCCAGATAGTTTATATGCTATGTCGTGTCTGACACTAAGTGGTGTTCACTAATTGTTAATACCTGTTTTTGCTTCTTGATTGTAGTCAGCCTGTTATGGGGAATACAGAATGAACGTAAGTGAAATTACAAGAGGACAGTTAAATCCAGAGTAGAACTGGAAGTGTGAGAGATGAGGGTCTCGTGGAGAAGTGTGTTGTGAGTTTGACTTTTGAGAAAAAGTGTACTTTAGATACAAAGAAAGTGAGGGGTCGCCCAGTGGGAATCTTGGGACAGTGAGAAACTGGCTGAACCTGAAGGCAGAGGAGAAAATCACATTGCACCCAGTTGGGATTATTCAAGGACTTGAAAACCATGAAGAGGAGTTAAGGCCTGGTGTGTGCTAAGCCAAAGCCCGGGAGGGTCCTGGTGGTGTTTTGTGAAGGTAAGCTGGCAGTTAACCTGTTCGGACTGCCTTAGAGCAGGGGGGGCCTGGAATCTGGGAAAGCCGTTAGTGGCGAGGTGCGGAGAGCTGGGCCGCCACCGTGGAGTGGAGCAGAAAAGACAGACGGGACCTTCTAGACAGTCATTCATTGAACAGATATATTTTGAGGACCGGGCACTGGGCTGGGCTGGGCTGGGCTCTGGGTGCCGTGGTGAGGCCAGCTGACACTGTTCCTGCCACTAATTCTAGCATTGTTGGAAGGATCAAGTGTGATAACATATATAACAACAATGCCTATTCCTGTTTCAGTATTACAAAGTCCACTTGTTTTTAAAAGTGTTTAAAAAATTCCGATACAAATCTCTCCTAATACAGGGAAATAAAAATTTTGACCAAAATCAATTTCTCACATTGGAAACTGTGAGAGCTTTGCTTTGTAAATGATTTATACTTCTTTTATATTTCCCCCTCACTCCAGTGCTCTGAGCCTCCCTCAGCTCAGACCTTGGGTCCCCCTCCCCCGCCATGTCCAACAGTTCTGTTCTGGGAAAAGAAGTCATGTTAACATAAGTTCACAGCTCGTTAAATTAAGTGCCAACTGCTTCCGAGGCCCACAAACCAATAATTTACTCCTAAGTGTGTGTTACATCTGAGAACTCCTCGCAGGGGCTCAGAGGGGAGAGGCCCTGCTGGCTCTCCAGGGCCCTCACCAGCCGCCTTTCCACTGACTTGCTCTGTTTTCCTGCGTCCAACCAAGGTGTCTTTTGGAAGACTGAATACAACTTTTTTATGCAGTGTTATTTACAAATAATGCATATTTGGCAATGGAAACTTTCTAAATCTGCACTTTGGAGGGCTTTGTGATAAATATTTTGCAACTCAAAGGAAAATCTGCAAACTCTTTAACACAATTTCCTTAGAATATTGCCACCTGGTAAGAAGCTCTATTCATAGTCCATTCCAGGCAGTCTGACACTTATTTTTTAGGGGTGGTTCTTTATCTTTGAGATACTTAAAGTGGTGAGAAGACTTTGAAATAGAGAACAGGCAGACAGGGACCAGAGGGGAGAGGGGAGGGGATTTCAGGGGGAAAGGGGAAGGATTCACAAGAACAAGTATGAAGGACACATGGACAAAAACTAACAGGGGTGGAAATGGGAGGGAGGTGGGGAGCACTGGGGGGGGGCGGTGGGCTGGGATGGGAGTACAAAAGACAGAAAACTGTACTTGAACAATAATAAATAAAAAATATTTAAAAAATTATTTTAAGAAAATGAAGCCCTGCTGGAAGCTGGGGTGTCCTGTTGGGATGGAGGTCAGGGCGGCTGCAGGGAGGGCACCTGTGTGGGACGTGGCGAGCATCAGGCACCAGGAGCTCACGCAGCTGCTGTAATCCCTGGTTGAAGCCGGAGCAGGATGTCAATGCCATGAGAGTCAGCCTAGGGACCTTTCTGAGCAGAGTTATCAGGCAGAGTCTGAGTGGAGAGGCCACGGAGGGGCCTCAGGTGCGGAGCTTGACCCTGAGCAGTGCAGGACCTGAGGTCAGTCCCTTAAAGGCACATGCTGACTTAGCTGAAGGGCAGACAGCCTCCAGGTCATCCTCCTGTGGCTCCTGTTCTCCTGGTGTCTGCATGGCTGTGTCTTTACCGAACCTCACTGCTTTTTATGCTGTCTTGGTCCTGGTGGGAAGGCAGCTCTCCCTGCTGGGCTTTCAGCTTCCATATCAGATGTGAGGCCTGTATCTTTTGGGCTCTCCAGGTGGCAGTTTGCACTTTTTCAATGTGTTTTTCTTTTCATAGTCTTCTTAGCTAAAGCAGGGACCTGCTGGAAGGCTCTGTCAATGGTGAGATCATTGTCAAGTGAGGTAGCAGATGGGAAAGGATTGGCCACTCTCTTTTTTGTTGGTTAAATTGCTTCAGCTTTCTTGCAGGAGAATCAGTTGCTGTTCCCGTCAAGCCTCTCCAGCTACTCAGTCTTCCACTGTTGTGTCTATAGGATCTCCCTTTACTATCCAGTCAAAGTAACTGGAAACTATAACCTTAATTTAGAGAGGTGCTATATATTTACGATCCTAAATGTAGTACTAAAGAGAAAGTTGATATCAGATTTATTTTAAAACTTTATTGCTACAGTATGTCTTGAAATGAGTGTTCAGTCCAATCTCTCATATCTTTTGCTGATCAGAGCCTGACAGTTAAAAGTAACAATCATTTATTGGAGTAAAACAACCAGGAAAATTCAATTACCCAGAAAACCCTATTCCCTCAGCATCCTTTTAAATCAATATTGAGGCATATAGATGAACTCAGAAGTCTCTGTCTTCCTTAAAATAATTACTGTGGACGTGTTAGCATTTAAAAATCTATCAAAATCAACCGTATTAATTTTTAAGCTAATAAAATTTATTACTGAAGGCTCGACATCCCATTGGAAATAATTTAGGCTCAGACAGGAGTAATTTGCTGTAACGATATTTTGTGTGAGATCAGAGCAATTGATGGGCCGAGTTTATGAGAGTCGTACTACAGAGGCTGTGTGTGCACTGTCCATTTCTAGGATGTAACAGCTGATGCCCCTTTAATGGGCGATGGTGCCTTCGTTAGGTCTCAGTGCAAACAGCCGTGCTCATTAAAGACATGACCGCTGGGCTGAGAGAATGCAGGCACTGCTTCATTTCATTATGTTTTTTAAAAATATGAAATGCTCGGGTAGAATTCTCTATTAAAAGTAACTAGAAATACGTGATATTGAAAGGACTAATTAAGCCATATTAAAAAACTAATTATTTGGTTAACAATGAGCTCTCGACTTTTATATATTTCGGAGACAGTAGTTCTTGGAGGGAGAAAGGATTAAGGCCCTAGTTACAAAGAAATCAATACACGGTGTCCATGTTATTCTTAGAAATTCTACCAAGTTGAACATCTGCCAGGAGCTTGTGAGACCGGAACCTCATTATCTCTGAGTGATGTGTAGCTGAAGATTTGAGAAATGCAAATGATCATGTTAAATGTTTATTGGTGAGGTTGGATATTACCCATTTCTCTTTCCCTCTTTTGAGTTTTGTGCCCTTTGGTCTATCAGGATATCTCTTAAGATCTTTTGGATTTGGGGCTGCCTCCCTTCTCTCACTTAGACTATAATTTTAATTCTTTTAACATCATTGAGGAGATAATTGCAGTGAATGAAAAACAGACTGGTCAATGGAGTTTTTTATTGACAGTGTTTTCGCTTTAGGTAACAGGGCTTATTTTTCTCTGAAAATAACAAGTCTGGAAGTTGGCAGTTCAGGATTGCTTCAGGGGTCCATAGGTAGGGGTGTGGATTGGCTTTTCTGGGAGTTTCTGGGCCTTCTTGTCCTAGTTGCCTGGGATGGATAAAAGCTTACCAACTCTGGGGTTCCTCCTTCTCCCTAATGGTTTTCTGTATTATTTCCACACATTTATAATACCCTTTATTAGACTTTGCCCAAATTAACCAAGTTGAGTTTGCTGTGTGTTCCTTCCTAGAAACATAAACTGATACAGGTTATGTTCCTTTTATCAGAGAGGAGCATTTTTCTTGGAAGCACCACGTCCCCATCAAACTTTCTTTCTCAAAGGTCCCATTGGCCACGACAGGTCACACTCTCGAGCCTGTAGGCTGGCAGGGTTCCCAGGAAGGTGTACTCTGCTGACAAGGGTTTCTCCAGCTCCTGAGAAAAGGTAAAGCTGAAACCATACTCGAGGATTACATGTGCTGTTCCCAGCTTCTTCTGAAAGGTGGGACGTTTCAATGGCCTGAGGGGTCATGGTCATGCAATGACCCAGACTAACCACAGAGGGAATTTCATAGGGACTGCCCTAGCAAATGGATGGGCAGCTCTTTGCATTATTTTTTTCCCCAGCATATATTGAGGGCTAAGAGAAAATTCATGTCTTGCCCATGTTGAAACGTCTCCAAACCCAGGCAAAATCTCATTATGACTTTTCTTTTGTCTTTTTACTAAAAAAAGATAAAGGCACTTCAGTCAGGATTTTGACAGGTTAATCATTCTTCCTTAGTTTTAATATGAAGGTGGCAAAACTGTCTTTCAGTCAGGAAGGCACACACACCTCTACTCCCACCTGCCACCGTGAAAAGGAAACATCTGACTGTGTGTGGCTGTTGCAGAATTTGGCTGTGGCTGAAGGCCCTCAGCTCCAAGTGAAGATTTTACTGACAGTCCATTTCAGAACAAGGTCATCTTTTTATTTTATTTTTTAGAATAGAGTTGGCCTTGGCCTGCCACATTAATTGCAAACTACTTTTTCGCTTTTAAACCTAGGTTAAAGAAATTCTGATTTTTTTACTGAAATATAGTTGACGTACATTATATTGGTTTCAGGCGTACAACATAATGACTCAGCACGTGTATGTATTGTGAAGCGATCATAGTAAGTCTGGTTAACATCCATCACCACACAAAGTTAAAATTTTTTTCTTTTTTTTTTTAAATAAATTTATTTATTTTTTTTGAATTAATTATGCTGTTACAGTTGTTCTATTCCCCCCTTCATTCCCCTCCACCCTGCCCCCCCAACCCCACCATTACCCCCCCTTTAGTTTATGTCCATGTGTCTCAAGTCCTTTAGGTTCTATATTTCCCATACTATTCTTGCCCCCCCCCATCTATTTTCTATCTACTGTCTATGCTACTTGTTTTCTGTACCTTCTCCCCCCGTCTCCTCCTCCCACTCCCCTGTTGCTAACCCTCCTTGAGATCTTCATTTCTATGTTTCCACTCCTGATCTAGCTGTCCTTTTAGTTTGCTTTCGTTTTAGGTGTGGTTGTTAATAACTGTGAGTTTGTTGTCCTTTCACTGTTCATGTTTCTTTAACTTCTTTTTCTTCGATAAGTCCCTTTAACATTTCATATAATAAGGGCTTGGTGATGATGAACTCCTTGAATTTGGTCTTATCTGAGAAGCACCTTATCTGTCCTTCCATTCTAAATGAAAGTTTTGCTGGGTAGAGCAATCTTGGTTGTAGGTCTTTAGATTTCATGACTTGGAATATTTCTTTCCAGCCCCTTCTTGCCTGTAAGGTCTCTTTTGAGAAATCTGCTGACAGCCTGATGGGGACTCCTTTGTAGGTGATTGTCCCCTTACCTCTTGCTGCTTCCAGGATTCTTTCCTTCATTTTAATTTTGGCTAATGTAATTATGATATGCCTTGGTGTGTTCCTTCTTGGGTCCAACTTCTTTGGGACTCTCTGAGCTTCCTGGATTTCTTGGAAGTCTATTTCCTTTGCCAGATTGGGGAAATTTTCTTTTATTATTTGTTCAAATAGTTTTTCCACTGGTGGTTGTGTCTTCCCCCCTTCTGGTACCCCTATGATTCGGATATTGGAGCGTTTATAGATGTCCTGGAGGTTCCTAAGCTTCTCCTCATTTTTCTGAATTCTTATTTCTTCATTCCTTTCTGATTGATCATTTTTTTCTTCCTTCTGGTTCACTCCATTGATTTGAGTCCCAGTTTTTTTTTCATCTCTATGGTTTTCCTGTGGAATTCCATTCATTTCCCTTAATTTAGCCTTCATATGTTTCTCTAATTTGTGGCTATAGTCCACCAGATCTGTGAGGAAGCTGATGACCAGTGTTTTAAACTGTGCGTCTGAGAGATTTGCTATTTCTTCGTCACTTAGATTTATCTCTGGGGCTTTGAGGTCTTCCTGCGACATTTTTGGTCTGTTCTGGCCCTTTAAGCGGGAGGAGCGGCGCCTTGGATTCCCAGGTCGCTGGGTTGTGACGCTGTATGTGGGGGCGTGGTCAGAGCGGGGAAATGGCAATGGCGCCGTGCCGCCGCCGGTCCAAGCGCTCACTCCCTCACCCGCGTGCAACCAGGCAACCTCAGTCAACTCGCTGCCACCGCCTCCCCACTGACTCCTCCGTAGTCGCTCACCCGGTGGGCCGCTCGGTAGCTCACTAGGTCCAATCCTGGGTTTGGAACCCGTGCGACTGGATTCGCGCATCTGGATTCCGCGCCTGGGTCGACTCCTTTGTAACTCCTCACCCGACGCCGGTTTCGCCCCTTACCGGTCGGGCCGAAGAATTTGGGCCGAAGAATTTGTTGTTAGCGGACTTCCGAAAAGTTCAGTTTTCCGTGTTCTGGTTGTGTTTTCTGATGCTAATATTTAGTTGTCCCTAAACTTGGTTGTGTGAGGAGGCAGGCATATCCACCTTAAACCTCCATCTTGGCGGAAGTCCTCAAATTTTTTTCTTATAATGATAATTTTAAGATTTTTTCTCTTAGCAACTGTCAGACACATGCCACAGTATTATTAACTACAGTCACCGTGCTGTAAATTACATCCCTGTTACTTACTTATTTTATTTTGGAAGTTTGTACCTCTTGACCACCTTCACCGGTTTTGTCCGCTGCCCACTTCTCACCCCTCACCCCTGGCAGCAGTCTGTTCTCTGTATCCATGAATTTAGCTTTGTTGTTATTTTGCTTTGTTTATTTAGATCCCATATATAAGTGAGATCATACAGTAACTTTTTCTATCTGACTTATTTCACGTAGCATAATGCCCTCAAATTTCACTTACACTGTTGCAAATGGCAAGATTTCCTTCCTTTTATAACTAATAACCCTCCTCTGTCTGTGTAAACATTTTCTTTGTTCATTCATCCGTGGATGCACACTTAGGTTGTTTCCCTGTCTCGGCTACTGTAAGTAATGCTGCGGTGAACATAGGGGTGCACGTAACTTTTGAATTAGTGTTTCATTTTCTTCAGATAATATACTCAGAAGTGTAATTGCCGAATTATATGCTGGTTCTAGTTTTAATATTTTAAGGAACCTCTATACTATTTTCCACGGTGGCTGCACCAACTTACATTCCCACCAACAATGTACAGGGTTCCTTTTCTCCAACTGGGGTGTCCAACCTTTTGGTGTCTCTGGGCCACACTGGAAGATGTGTCTGGGCCACACCAGAAGATGTTAGTGTCTGTGTATTTGATGTGTTTTGGGCCACACATCAAATACACAGACACTAACGAAAACTGATGAGCAAAAACAAAAAATGGTTTAAGTTAATTTCCAATTTTGTGTTGGGTCCCATTCATAGCCATCCTGGGCTGCATGCAGCTTGGACATCTTGTTTGCCAACACTTGTTACCTTGTCTTCTCAATGACAGGCATTCACAGGGTGTGAGGTGGTGTCTCATTGTGGTCTTGATTTGCATTTCCCAATGATTAGTGATGTTGAACATCTATTCATGTACTGTTGGCCATCTGTTTTCTTTGGAAAATGTCTAATCAGATCCTCTGCCCATTTTTAAATTGGATTCTTTTCTTTTTACTACTGAGTTGTCTGAATACTTTATATATAGGGCGGGGCAAAAGTAGTTTTACAGTTGTGTGTACATGAAACAGTTTATCCATTTGATCATGATTCTTTTAATGTGTTATTGAATTCAATTTGCTAGTATTTTATTGAAAATCACTGCACTTATATTCATCAGGGATATTGGTCTATATACAGTTTTCTTGTAGTGGCCTTATGTGGCTTTGGTGTCAGTGTTACACAGGCTTTATTCTTTAATTATTATTTATTAATTATTGTATTATTTTCCTTACAAAGAACTGTGAACCTACTTTTGCTGCACATTGTATTTTAGATGCTGTCCTTGTCAGATACATGATTTGAAAATACTTTCTCCCACCTGGTAGGTTGCCCTTTAGTTTTAGCTGATGCTTTCCTTTGCTGTGCAGAAGTTTGATGTAGCTGTTACTTTGTCATTTTTGTTCTGGTTACCTTTGCTTTTCATGTTGAACATCAAAAAATCATCACTAAGACTGATGTCAAGGAGCTTCCTGCCTAGGACTTTTGTGTTTTCAGGGTTTATATTCAAGTCTTTAGTCCATGTTGAGTAAATTTTTGTGCATGGTGTAAGACGGAGGTCTAGTTTCAGTTATTCTTTTGCATGTCACAGTCTGATTTTCCCAACACTATTTATTGAAGAGAGATTGTTTCCCTATTGTGTGTTCTTTGCTCCTTTGTCATAAATTAATTGCCCATAAATGTGTGGGTTTATTTGTGGGCTCTCTGTTCCATTGGTTTATATGTCTGTTTTTATGGCAGCACTATACTGTTTTGATTATTATAGCTTTGTAATATAGTTTGAAATCAGGAATTGTGATGCTGCCAGTCTTGTTCTTTCTCAGGATTGCTTCAGCTATTCAGGGTGTTTTGTAAAACAAATTTTAGGATATTTTTTCTATTTCTCTAAAAAATGCCATTGGGATATTAATAGGGATTGTAGTAATCTATAGATTGCTTTGGATGATATGGTCATTTTATAATAATATCAACTTCTGATTTATAAATATGGATATCTTTCCATTTATTTGTGTCTTCTATATCTTTCATTAAAGTCTTGTAGCTTCCAGTGTATAGATCTTTCACTTTCTTGGTTAATTTCTTTCTTTTTCAGGTTTTTTGTTGTTAGTGTATAGAAATCCGTCTGACTTCTCTATAATGACTTTTGTATCCTGCAACTTTAATGAATTTGTTAATTAGTTCTAAGAATTTTTTGTTGGAATTTTTAGAATTTTCTCTATATAAGATCATCAGGAAACAAAGACAGTTTTACTTCTTTTGAAATTTGGTTGCCATTTCTTTCTTTTTTCCCCCTGATTGATTTGGTGAGGACTTCCAGTACTATGTTGAGTAGAAGTGGTGAGCGTGAGCATCCTTATTTTGTTCCTGATGTTTGAGGGAAAGCTCTCAACCTTTCACCATTAACTATGGACTTGTCATCTGTTGCTTTTATTATGTTTGGTATATTTCTTTTATATCCAATTTATTAATCATCTTTATCATGAAAGACGTAGTTTTTTCAAATGCTTTTCTGCATCTGTTGAGATGAGCACATGATTTTTCCATCTCATTTTATTAATGTGATGTATCACATTTTTCTCATTTGCATATGTTGAACCATCCTTGCATTCCGGGTCCAAATTCCATTTGATGATGATTCTTTTAATGTGTTATTGAATTCAATTTGCTAGTATTTTATTGAAAATCACTGCACTTATATTCATCAGGGATATTGGTCTATATATAGTTTTCTTGTAGTGGCCTTATGTGGCTTTGGTGTCAGTGTTACACAGGCTTTATAAAATGACTTTGAAAGTGCTCCTTTCTCTTCAGTTTTTATGGAAGAGTTTGAAAAGGATTAGCGTTAATTCTTTAAATATTTGGTAGAATTCACCAGGAAAACCATCTGGTCATGGAGATTACTTGTCCTGATTGTGTTCATGATCTCTTGCTCTGGGCTTTTCTTTAAGCTCTCCAAGGGTATCTTTCAGCTTAAAACTGCTCTGTCATGCTTCTGCAAATCTCTGCTTTGCCCTAAAGCTTTTCCCTTTCTACTTACTTCAATTCAAGTCTGAGTTGGGTATAATTTTTAAAAAATTATATTTTATATTCAGGTTTGAAGATAACGTAAAAGAATTAGAAGGCAGGAAAAAAATTGAGCCCTCCTCTCCTCTCCCTCCCCTCTCCTTTGTGTATCTCTTTCTTCCTTTCTTTCTTGGGACTAGTGCCAAATGACAGAGCCACCCTGCTGGGGCTGTGTTGTTCTTGTAAATATGATTAAATTGAAAGGAAGAATATCAGGCTAAAATATGAGCTTTCTTTTCCTCACTTACTAAGAGTTCAGAAATTAAGAATGGGTGTGAAAATATATCAAATACCTTTATAAGGACCAATTGATTTCTCTTATTTTTTAAAAATTTGACTAATTGATGTGAAGTACCATATAAATTTCTTAAAATTAGAAATTTCATTTCTGGAAGAAGTCCTACTTTATTGCATGCTGTTGGATATGGTATGCAAATAGTTTTTAGAATGGCTGCACTCTCAACCCCCAGTTTTAGGGGAGATTGCCCAGTCTCCTGCCTCCTTCACTTTGGGAAAGAGTCCCTCCTTGGTGAGGATTGGTGGGACCTATTACCTTTTTCACATTATGAAAGCGCGGAGGCGTATGATTGAGACTTAACCAAAGTGCTGAGACTTTGAATCTTGCAAAGGCAGAGGGCCAGTAGAAGAAGTTCTTACAGCTGTGCCTGGTTCTTGAGACCTCAGTGGCAGTAGTGATGTGTGCTTCGCCATAGCAGGGCAGAGGGGGCACTGGTGGTGGTGATACCGGTAACAGCATCCTAACTTTACAATTTGACCCTGGTCATGGCACATGCAGCTGGGTCCTGGATAATGAGATTTTGCTCATTTTGTGAGCTTGGTTCTCCATGTTTTTTATTCATTCTGTGAATTATCATTATGCTTCCAGAAAATTGTTTCTCTGCTTAGGTTTGCTAGAGTCTCTTTCTTTAGCTTGCAGCTAAGACCCTGAATGTACAATAGCATAGTGGGTGGAGTATGAGTGGTTCTTGGTTCAAGTCCTGGTCTTTCCAGGTCCTTTTTGGCTTTGGGCAAGACACTTAACCCCTTGGAGTCTCATTTGTAAAACCTTACACAGTGCTAGGAGGAGTTAGAGGTAATATATACCAACTGAATTATCTCTCATAGTAGGCACTCACCGAATTGTTAGTAGTTATTATTATTTACAGAATGTTCCATAATAGGGCAATAATCTCTTCTTCACAATTCTAAAATCTGAAAAGTTCTGAGAACTTAGATTTAAAAAAATAACTCATTTGATTATAAAACCAGACTTGACTTGAATGTATTTGAGGAAAGGACCTGACTGTAATGTGAGAAAATTTAAAGTCTTTACTTAGCACAGTAGTGTAAATGTTTATACATTTTTGCTTCAGAAATCTTATAGTTGCCCCAGACTCTGTGAAGATGTGTGAAAGATACTGGATATGCCCAGTAGTACCTTTCTGGAAATTGTTTGAATCTTGAAACACATCTGGCCCTGTGAGTGCTGGGTGAGGGACTGGGGGGGGGGGAGTGCTGACGGATACTGGCTCTGTCTCTGTAAGAGAGGAGTAGAATGGTCTGGGGGGGGCAGTTCAAACCGTCAGTGTCCTCTGGGTGGATGAGGTGGGCACTGCCCTCTCCCTGTGGTCGAGTTGTGTGCCCAGGTGTCTGTGTTGTATGTGTGGGTGGATGGTTTCTCTGACCAGTTCTGATACCGAGGTCATGCCAGCATCAGAAAACTAATTCAGGGACACTTCAGTCTTTTTCTTGTGCTTTGTAGTAGGTTATGTAATCACAGACCGACTGTTCTTTGAAAGTTGGAAAGAGTGTGTGTTGAACTGTCTGAAACTAGAATCTTTTTTTGTTTCTTTCTGTTTTTGAGATCATTGTGTGGTAATTTTCTTGAGTGTGACAATTACTAGGGAAGTTTTTTTGTGCTTTTTTTTTAATCCTTACATATTTACGCCTTAATCAAAGAATTTGCAACTGGTAGCTTTTTGGATGAGAAAAAGTAAGCATCTATGGTCAATTCCTGTCTATCTTTACAGTTATTTTAACATTATTGTATAGAATATCATCAATAAAGTTATGCCAGCTAAGCAGTGTTTTGTTGGTGAAAAACATTATTTTAGTAGAATTATAGTTTCATTGAATAAGTAGGGGGAGAGGAAGCAATCTATAAATAAGTAGGTACCTTTGTATAATTTTCTTACAGTTGTTTTTCTTTTTTAAATATATTTAATTGATTATGCCATTACAGTTGTCCTATTTCACCCTCTTCATTCCCCTCCACCCTGCACACCCCCTCCTCCACCATACCTCCCCCCTTTAGTTTATGTCCATGTGTCTCAAGTTCTTTAGAGTCTATATTTCCCATACTATTCTTACCCTCCCCCTATCTATTTTCTACCTACCGCCTATGCTACTTATTCTTTCTACCTTCTCCCCCCTTTTCCTCCTCCCACTCCCCTGTTGCTAACCCTCCATGTGATCTTCATTTCTATGGTTCTGCTCCTGATCTAGCTGTCCTCTTAGTTTGCTTTTGTTTTAGGTGTGGCTGTTAATAAGTGTGAGTTTGCTGTCCTTTTACTGTTCATCTTTTTTATCTTCTTTTTCTTAGGTAAGTCCCTTTAACATTTCATATAATAAGGGCTTGGTGATGATGAACTCCTTGAATTTGATCTTATTTGAGAAGCACTTTATCTGTCCTTCCATTCTAAATGAAAGCTTTGCTGGGTGGAGCAATCTTGGTTGTAGGTCTTTGGATTTCATGACTTGGAATACTTCTTTCCAGCCCCTTCTTGCCTGTAAGGTCTCTTTTGAGAAATCAGCTGACAGTCTGATGGGAACTCCTTTGTAGGTGACTGCCCCCTTATCTCTTGCTGCTTCTAGAATTCTCTCCTTCATTTTAATCTTGGCTAATGTAATGATGATGTGCCTTGGTGTGTTCCTTCTTGGGTCCAACTTCTTTGGGACTCTTTGAGCTTCCTGGATTTCCTGGAAGTCTATTTCCTTTGCCAGATTGGGGAAGTTCTCCTTTATTATTTGTTCAAATAAGTTTTCCACTTGCTCTTTCTCTTCCTCTTCTGGTACCCCTATAATTTGAATGTTGGAACGTTTAAAGATGTCCTGGAGGTTCCTATGCCTCTCCTCATTTTTTTGAATTCTTGTTTCTTCATACTTTTCTGTTTGGTCATTTTTTTTCCTTCTGGTCTACTCCCTTGATTTGAGTCCCAGTTTCCTTTCCATTACTATTGGTTTCCTGTGCATTTCCATTCATTTCAATTAGTTTAGCCTTCATATGATCCTCTAATTTGTGACCAAAATCAACCAGTTCTGTGAGCATCCTGATCAGCAGTGTTTTGAACTATGCCTCTGATAGGTTGGCTATTTCTTGGCTGCTGAGAGTTATCAGCTCTGGGGCTTTGAGATCTTCTTGAGCCATTTTTGGTCTGTTCGCGCCCGTTAAGTATGAGGAATGGAGCCCTAGGTGTTCACCAGGGCGGGGCCACCCAGGTCGCTGGGTTGTGATGCTGCATGTGGGGGCGGGGTCAGAGGGGGGAAATGGTGGTTCCCTCTGCTGCTTCCCGCTGCTGGGGCCTGCGTGGTCTGTCTCACTGCTCTCTCCTTTTGCTGGTTTATCTCCACGCGAATGTGTGACTGTGGTCAGCCTGCTGCTGTGTGCTGTCACTGGGTCCGCCCATTGCAACCCCACACCTGGGATCCACGAATGACTTCCTGCGTACCTGGGTTGGTTCAGGGGATCTTTTCTGCCCGACCTGCTGTGCTGCTGGCTCTGCCCCTCTTACTGGTCTGGCTGAATGGTTTGTTGTTGTTGGACTTCCATATAGTTCAATTTTCTGTGTTTTGGCTGCGTTTTTGTCACTAAAGCTTTGTTGTCTTTAAACTTGGCCATGCAAGGAGGCACAATGTTTCTGTCTATGCCTCCATCTTGGCCAGGAGTTCACAGTTGTTTTTCTTAGTTGTTTTTAGTCACTTTGTAGTGTAACTGGTTTTCCCTCAGGATATGTCTTCTCGATTCATGTTGAGTTTCCTAATTTGGTACAAGACCCTCTAAGCTACGTCTGTCTGTCGGGTCCCTGGCTCCTGCACTGCCCTCAGGATGGTGCCGTGCTCTCTGCTGGGGAGGGCACTGGGTTACGTAGCAGTTCTCCTTCAAGTCACAGAGATTGCTCTGCTCGGAAGAGCAGGTTTAATATTGACTTTCCATTTTGTGCTCCTACTGAAGATCATGAAATAGAGAAATAGTATGGCTTTTGATTTCCTGAAAATATATGTTTTAAATTTAACTAGGTTGGTGCTTTGACCAAAAGCAGCTCAAATTGCCTTTCTTAGGTCTTGTAGGATTATAGGAACTAACCGTATTTTGGCAGAAGTGATTGGTTCTAGAGTTGGACAGGTCCCACTAAGCAGTTATCTTGACAAGTCTCATCTTAACTGCTGTAGAATGTGTTGTGCCTTCCAGTGAGCCTGAGATCAATGCCTAAGTTAGTGTGGGAAGTGCTGCTTATGGCTTTTCAGAATGGCTGGTTTTTGTCCATGAGTGAGTAGATACTCTTTTCATGCAGTTTGCCGTTGGTGAGACCTCGCCCCTGCTGGCCCTTTACAGGTGAGAAAGGAGGAGTGATTAGGCATGTGAACGTTTCCGTGTTTCCCTTGATGGTGATGGGCAAACTCCCAGGATGGTTGAGTGTGTTGCCCCAGCCTCAGATCTGTTCCTCGTCCCTGCATTTCTTCAGCCACCAGTCTGGCCTTTGTGTTCCTCACCTTTGTGTCATTAGAACTCGTCCTTACAAAAGACCATTTTAGACTTCATTCTGTTTTCAAAAGTATTTTGATATTATGTCCTAACTTCATTTGTGGGGTGTAAGGATCGTTTTGTGATGAAGGAATTCTAGGTGTTCAGAATATGTAGAGAAAATATTTTGGCACTTCTTTTTAATAGGTTTATTTCATAAAAGGAAGTGCTTAAACTTCTAAGTGCTCATTTTAAGAATAAAACTCTTAAGTGTTTGAGGGAAGATGTCTCTGTTCTTTGCTTCCCTTAATGCCCACTGGAGACCGGTGGGCTGCTTTGGCTCCCCTGGTTGTTCGTTTCTCCCAGACGGAGCGTCTGCAGAGACGATGAGGAGGCACTGTTCTGATGCTATCCCAGGGCACTCTGCCACCTTTGTGAAGGGGTTCGCGTATGCACACACCTGTACACTCCTGCACAACTGTACATTGTTGCACACACCTAATCCACAGAAGAATGAATAAAGATTTACAGGGAGCATGTCATGGTGGAAGGGTTTCCAAGTTGAACCCCTGACGCAAAAATGTAGCCTTTCAAAAGTCTGCTTTGGAAGGCTCCGCCAAGGCTAGCCATCAAACATCGCCTCTTTCCTCTTGATTTGGAGCAACACTGCATGTTCGTTTGGGCATTAGACAACGAAGGGTGCTCGTGTTTCGAGGCTTCGTGCTGTTCAAAAAGAACACACTTGAACCATGAGGATCAGACTCAGTGTATTGAGGCACAACTAAGAGAGACACCCGGGGACTGAGCCTGGGGCGGCAGGACTGTCCTGTGGGATTTCTCTGTCTGTCTGTCTCTCTCTCAAATCCATCCAGCCCACTTTGCATAAGTTAAATGCTGTATGCTTTTTGAGCCAGACAACCTGGCATTCTTAGGAGTGACTATAATTTTGTACAAATCAATTTTTACAATCATGACAGGAAACAGACACATTTTTTCCCCCCAAGATGTCATGCTGAAGATAGCCTGGCTTGACAAATGAACATTTTAAAGTGTCAGAACAAGATTTTCCCCTCTCAGGAGAGCTTTCAATTCAATATATAAGTTTTTACCTTTCCATATTGAAGTAAGTTTCTCCCTGCAAATGATGTACAAAGATTCTCATGTTTGGGGATGTTTTAAGGACTGTACTTGTAGATAGAAAGTGAAGATTGCAATTTTTTTGGTTTGTTTTTGGACCTGGTAATTGTGGATTCAGGATCTTCCAAGAGTGAATTGAGCTGCAGTGGAAGTTTTCTTGTCCTAAATGCACCATGGAGTTATATCCTATTTTGTGCCCCCCTGCCCCTTGAAATTGAGCAGTGGTAGTTTTTTTTCCAATTCATAGAAGATACTAGTCTGAAAGATAGTACCAGAAGGGGCATTTAAGCATCTTAGCATCTTTCTCTGAAGAGAATAAAACAAAGCAAGTAGCAGCATAGAAAGGGCTCACTCCAGGCTGTGGCATGGTGTAGGCTTGGTAGCTCATATTATATTGAGTATCACCAAAGAAATAATTGGTCCTGGCAAGGCTACAGAGTGCACCTTCTTTATGAATAAAATTAGTAAGGTTGCGGGAACTCATGGATCATGGATGAAATGTTAGAGCTAAAAATGGCCGGTAAATAAAGATTTGGAACCACACGTAAAGCTCACTTCCATGTACTTGCTGTTTTCTCTGTGTTGCAGTCAGGGTTCCATGTTCAGTGAGCCAGTTGCCTTTCTTTTTTTTTAATTAGACATTTTGAGATAATTCACATGTAGCTTTAAAAAATAATAGAGATCCCGTGGCACCTCAACCATTTTCCCTCAAACAGACCTCCTTGCAGAACTTTAACACAGTGTCACGACCAGGGTGTTGACAGTGACACAGTGCCGATCCAGAGCGTTTCCATCACCATAAGGATTCCTCGGGTTGCCCTTTGACAGCCACGGCTGCTTGTCTGCCTCTCTCACCGCTTCTTACACTGACAACCACTAATCTGGTCTCTGTTTCTATAGTTTTATCTCAAGAATGTTGTATCAGCGGAATCATGCCCTTTGGATTGGCTTTTTTCACTCAGCATCATTCTCTGGAGATTCCTGCAGGTTTTTGCACATGTCAGTATTTATTTTCGAGCAGTGTTCTATGCTTGGGTATAGAATGGTGGATGAGCCACCGTTTGGTTAATCATTCACCTGCTGAGGGGCATTGGGGTTGTCTGCCATTTTGGTTTTCTGAATAAAGTTGCCATAAATATTCATGCATAAGTTTTATGTCTGAAAATTTTCATTTCTCTGGGATAAATACTGAAGAGTGCAATCACTGGGTCTCATGGTAGTTTCATGTTTACTTTCTTTCTTTTTTTTTTTTTTAAGAAGCTGCAAAACTGTTTTCCAAAGTGGCTATAACATTTTATAGCCCCACCAGCTGTGTATGAGTGACTCGGTTTCTTTGCAGTTCCTCAGCATTTGGTGTTGTTGCTGTTTTTCATTTTAGCTATTTTGCTAGGTATGTAGTGATATCCCCTTGTAATTTTAATTTGTATTTCCTTAACGGCTGATTAGGCAGAATATCTTTTCATGTAATTATTGGCTATCTGTGTATCTTCATTGATGAAGTCTCTCTCTTTGTTTTTGCTGATGCTCTAAATAGATTGTTTTTCTACTGTTGAGTCCTGAAAGGTGTTCTTTTTTTTTAGACAATTTTTTTAGGTTTTATTTATTCATTTTTAGAGAGAGAGGAAATAAGGGAGAAGGAGAAGGAGAGAAATATTGGTATGTAAGATTTATATCTGTTGGCTGCCTCTTGCACGCCCCAACTGGTTACCTGGCCTATAACCCAGGCATGTTCCCTGACCTGGAATTGAACCCATAACCCCTTGGTTTGCAGACTGGCACTCAATCCACTGAGCCACACAAGCCAGGGCTCTTGAGAGTTCTTTATATATTCTAAATACTAGTCCTTTGTTTGGATATGTCATTTGCAAATATTTTTTTGCAGTCTGTATATATTTTCTTTTTTGCATATATATCTTCCTTACAGGATATTTTGCAAACAGAAGTTATTAACTTTGATGAAATCTAATTTATCTGTTTTTGCTTTGATTAATACTTTCTGTGTCTATTTAAAGTTAAACCCTGGGACCGGTCATCTTGTCTTTGCTTCGTAATCTAACCCCTTGGTGACACAATTGTTGTCAGTCAATCAGTCCCCAGGGTGTAGCTTTCCTCAAGGGATTCTAGGCTTTGACTCATTCAACAGTCATTCAGAAAGTCAGATCAGAGCCATCATACCAAAGGTAAATGACAGCAGGCACCAGGGCACCACAGGCCAGTGTACAGCTGGGTTAGTGTCCCTGGGGGTCTTTCTACCAAACCGATTTCCTAACCTGCACCAGTCCAGACCCCCACAATTCTGTCGGGTCAGCAAAGAGCCTCCTTCAGGGGCCTGAGGAACAGCGTGGCATTTCCCCCAGTTCATCTAGTGTGTTTCTAGTTGCTCCTTGGAGAATTTTTGTCGCAGCCACATTAAAATGTGTGTCAGTTCTAACCTGTCATCTTGATGTTGGAATCTGTTGATTATCTTTTTTCCACTCAGTTTGAGAACTTCCTGGTTTTTGTTATGATGAGTGATTTTTGAGTAAAACCTGGGCATTTTTGTATTCTGTTATGAGACCCCAGATCTCATTTAAGCCTTCTGTTTTTGATGTCACTCCAGTAAGGGAAGGGTGAGAGCTGTCACCCGATTACTATCTGTGTCTCCAAAAGGTTGGGCCAAGAAGAAGAGGCAGGAGAATTTACCCCAGGGGTTGGTCTTGGTGTTTGGCCATCACTCTGGGGCCTTAACGTTTTTTTTTTAGCGTCCTCTAAGCCGTGGTTCTCAACCTTCTCTGCCCATTCAAGCTACTCACTGGAGCTTTATCACCATAGTTTCTTCCTCTACCCCACAGGTGGCAAATATAAGGCCCGTGGGCTGAATCCGGTCCTCCACCTTGTTTCATTCGGCCAGGTACCTTGTTTTTACCCAGCGGCAGCGCTGGGCCCTGGCTTAACTGTTAAAGAGCAGTTACATGTATACGATCCTAAAATTCCATTTGGCCCTTTGAAGGCAACCGCTAGGCTGCTGTGGCCCTGGTGAAAATGAGTTTGACACCCCTGCCTACCCTGAGACTTTGATTCAGTTAGCCTGGAGTGGAGCTTAGGCAGGGGCATTTTTTAAAAGCCTTCCGGGTAAGTGTTCCTGTGCAGCTAGAGTTGAGAGATACTACTCCGCAGACAAAGAGAACCTAAATGTCAAACATCACATTATGGATTCCTACAGTGTTTGAAAGCCTTGGTCTCGGACTGAGGGTTTTGTGTAGGTCCATTCTCAGTGGCAGTGAGATGCGACTAGCCACAGGATAAACTTGGCCCATCTTCCTGGAGTTCAGCTTTGCTTGATTAAAAAAAAAATAATGTTTCAAATTACCTGCCCTGCCCTTCAAAGGCCAAAAATCAAAAGCAGTCTTTTGTAGAGTAGAATGTAAAATTCACATGCATTTTAAAGGGAAACAGACCAGGCGGGATTCTAGAGAAAGCTCATAAGCATGGTGAGCCACGACACTGGGCTCTCCTGTTGGGGTCACTTTGGCGCAACTGCTCTGGGAAGCACCATGAAGACCCGGGAGGCAGAACATTGCCGTCTCTGAGTGCTGTTTATGACTCTCACTGTTCTGTAACCTAGGTGAATGGACTAATGTGATGTTTTGTAGTATGAATCATTTTTATTTAGAAGACTTTACCCTCTTTTATCATCTTTAACTGTCAAAGTAGTCATCTCTGGAATACTGATATTTCTTATCTTTTTTTTTTTTTTTTGGTCTGGAGCTCTGGGTGATGAGAGTCCCATGGCTCTGAATTCTAAACTTAGGAAACACTTCTGTTCATTTTTAGAAGGTTACAGCAGGGAACTGCTGGATAATGAGAACTTTCTCAGCCTTTTTGTTCTCACTCCCAATCACTGTCAGCATAGATGAGCTCCTTTCTTTATGGCCACGGTTTGTAACACCAGTTAATAGTCTTAAGGGGACCTGTTTATTCCGGGGGGATGCTTCTGACATTTGAAGAATGCCATTTATTTCTGAGCGGAGCGCCCCTTCCACACTAATGATTCTCTTTGTGGGACGTTCTCACAGAGGATGGGTGCTTCCCGCCCCGCAGGGCTGCTCTCTGGCAGAAATGACAAGTGTGCACATGAGTTGCTCTCTGTTACCGCATATGCATTGAAAAATGAGTTTTCTCTTCATGTGTTAATCTGTTTTCCTGGAAGTGACCCAACCTTTGATGAAAACAAACTCAAGTGATTCTAGCGCTACAGAAACCACATAAACCCTTTGCTTCAGCATCTCTCTATTAAAATGCAAACGTTTGATACTATCTTTACATTGAAGCTTGGACCTTCTGTGGTGGTTGACTGCAGTTGTTTCATTTTATTCCTGAAGAATCTGACTTTGAAGCTGGACTCCAGGTTCAGCTGTGTACTACCTGCAGGTAGCTGATGAGGTTAAGAGCATGGGGACCATGGAAAGACTGTCTGGGTTCTGATGCTGCCTTTGCTGCTTGCTAGCTGGGCAAGTTAACTTTTCTGTGTCTCAGTGTCCCCTTCTTTAAAAAGGGGATAGGGTTCTTATGAGGATGTCATGAGTTAATATGCTGCAAGCTCTAAAACAGTACAGGGCTTGTAACACCAGACAGATTAACTGTTGTTATTGTTTTAATGGACGTAAATATAAAATATCCCACTTGCTTCAAACTCCACATCTATGGGAAAAGGTTTAATTCCAGATTGTGCAATAGGGGAAGAGTGAACCTTATCCGAGCAGCGGGTGATGGCAGTGTGTAGGGAAGCAAGTGGACTGGTTCACGGGTCTTAGGAGAAGTGAGAGGGGGACTGTGATGATAGGGAGCTGGCCCCAGGGGACCCTGGACAGGCAGCAGGATTCCATCGCAGTCCAGCCTTCTGGAGTCCAGTCCCACCCCTCACTCTCTGTTCATCTCAGGTCTAGGGAAGTACAACCAGTGGACTGGAAGTGGGGAATCCTGCTCCCCATCCTTTGTTGGGAGGATGATGGAGAAGTCGTTGCATCTCTTGCTCAGCCTGAAGTATGAGGATCTATACTCTGGGGCTCCGAGTTTATATCTGAATACATTTTTTTAGAATAGGCACTGTTATTCCTGGTTGTGAATTCTGATTTGCTCTTGAAAAGAGTAGTATAGAAATATTGGTGTTATATGTCTAGAATTTTAAGGGTTGAGTAAGTGATTGAGGGCTGCCAAGGCCAGTCATTTCCACCCCCAAAATATCTGTCCTTCCGTCTTTACCTCCACCTCCACTCCTTAGTCAGGTGCCACCATCTCTTACCTGAACTGCTTCCTCGACTTTCCTGTTTCCTCGACTCACTTCCTTGACCATTACAGTTCATTTCTCTGTGTAGTAACCAGAGTCAATTTTATCACATGTGAATTGGAGTCAGGCTGCTTCTTAAAATTCTTCAGCGGCTTCATTACACTAAAATCCAGACTCATGATTATGACCTACCAAGACCCGTAAGAAGCATAAGGTGTGATCTGGTTCTTCCCCATTCTTTCCAGTTCTGTCTTTTACTGACCCCCTTTGTTTTACTGACTCCATCTTCAGCCGCACAGGGCTTTCATGTCCCATATGCACCCTACGCTTTACTGCTTTAGGGTCTTTGCCCTCCGTGTTGCCTGTGCCAGGAGGGTTTTCTCTGTCTCGGGACTCGTGCACGCTCAGCCAGGACATCCCCTCCTGAAAGGGCTTTCCCTGACCGTTCTGCTTATTTCCTCCCAATAACTTCACGGTCTATAGCTATTGTTTGTTTACTCACTATTGTCCGTTTCCTGTACTAGAATATAAACTCCACGAGGGGTGTGTCGCTGACTGATTTAAGGCAATCGGGCCTCCCAGCACACTGTTGGGTTCTTTCGTTCAGTATCCGTATAGCCCCTAGAATCTAGAAATAGGTGGGCGCCATACATTCCTTCCTGCAATCTCTTGCTCCCAGCTGGTAAGTTACTCTGAAAACTATTTCTGGTCTTAATTCTGCAGGTTTATTAAAATGCAGGTTCTACAGTCATTTATTAGCAAGCAGGCACAATAAAAAACCACATGCAGTCTTGTCTCTGAACAAGAGACAGGTGCTCGGTCACTCAGAGTAGCACTAGCAGGAAAGTACAGGTACAGTGAGGACATTCTGAAGAAGGAACCTTCCAGCTGTGGCTCAGTCCAGGCGACAGACAGCCTGAGGACTGGCAAGAAGCAGGCCTGGACTCCAGGTGCTGAGTGCTGTGCTGCAGGGGTCAGGGTTCTGGCCTTGGCAGGTTCTTTATGTCTTGTTCTTTCAGAAATGGTGGAATCTGGAGTCCAATCACATATCTTACACAGCACTCATATCACAAATGAAAATGACTTTTAACAGGCCCTTTGTTAATTAACAAACCCTTTGTTGTATTTTAAAATACTGGTATTTGAAGTGCTAATCACGAGTGTAAGTTCCTAATAACAGTGCTTGAAATGCCAGGGTGTCCATAAATCTTAGTAAGTAAATTATACACAATGTGCCTTATTTGTACTATAGTTTTCCCCAAGTACAGAGATTATAACAGATGAGGACTTCATCTGTTTTACTTTCTATAGTATGTCCATCACTTAAAATGGTACTGAGTTCATGATAAGTATTGTATAAGTGAATAAAATTATTCCTGACAGAAGAAAAAAAATCTGTTTGTTCTAAACAACAAACTTACAAACTTCTGGAGCAAAACTGATTTTTAAGTTGAGGATTTGTAACTTGAAAAATCAACCTTTTTTCTAGAAATCCATGAAAATTCTTATTTTATCTAGAACAAGTTGATTTGGTTATCATCAGTCAAAATGTCTGGGAACATTTTATGAGTATAGGAAACAGCACATCATTACCATCCATATGCTTAAAAATGGTGTAAAAATGACAAAAAAAATCTTTCAATTTTTTTCCAAAGAAGAAAATTCTTAAAATTCAAGAAAGATATAGAATGCCATTGACAGAGTAGACCGTGGGGTAATTGCTGAAAGATAGGGAAGTTCTGTAGAGAAGCGAAGTGGCCGAAAGCAGGGGCGGAGGGCTGCCGCGGGGCGAGCAGCTGCGGAGATCCACCCCCAGAGCTGGGAAGCAGCGGGAGCAGGTCGGAGGCCTGCCCTGCAGGGCGGTGCCCTTGGGTGTTGTCAGAGACGCTGCAGAGCTTGGAGGCCAGGGATCATTTCCCAGAAGCCAGGGGCTTTTGCTTCAGGCTAAACTCACCTTGTTCCACCCCAGAGGTAGGGACTCCCAGAGGATAAGCTGCCCCACCTCCTGACAGCATTTCTGCTGCCTCCTAGCAATTTCCAGTGGCAGGCTGGTCATTTCTCAGCAGTTCTTCAGTTATACATGGAGATAAAACAGCTACCATAAGAGTTTTGTAAATATTAAATAAGTGAATGGAGAAAAATTCCCAGCATAGCACATGCTGCTCATTACATAAATAAGTGGTAATTGGGCCCCAGCCTTGTAAGGGAGTGTATTCAGTGCCAGGTAGGTACGAGTGAGTAGCATCTGGCATTGCCTCTCTCTCAAGTAGTGAAACACATATGAATGAGTGCATTTAGCTTTTTGTGGAAATCATTTCATGAGCCACATTTCTTAACATTAAACTAGGATCACGTCATAAATTATCACTTAATCTATATATGGCATGTGAAAAATAAAGTCAGAAGATTTATGGCTATTTCAAATAAATTCCCAAACACACCCACAATTTTTCTAATTCACTCATTAAAGAAATACCAGGTCTAGATCTGATTATGCAGCTATTCCTTCGAGCCTCAAATAGAAATAACCTTCCTTTGAAAATCTATTCAGAAACAACAATGCACACTAACTCTATTTTTGGTATTGTTTTGTTTGCAGTCATAATGAAGGAAAAGATAGCATTTTCTGGGCTTATCCAAGTTTTCACCTCAAGAATATTTCTTTAGGTCCTCTTTGCCAGTCATTTGATCCAAATCAATATGGTCTTCAAAATACCCCTCAGATGTTTAATACTGTCTTTTGCTTTCATAAGTCCAGTTACTTTCGCTAAGGTTCTTTGACTCAGCAAACGTTTCTTGTGCTTGTGTGCACTGAGAGTACAGCCCAGACTAGGACATGGTGCCTGCCCTCTGGCAGCTTATAGTGTGGGAGGCAGCACACAGTCAGGTGATTTTACTTAAGAAAGCCAGGGAGGCTTCCTGGAAGAAATGTCTCCTGAGATCAGAAGAATGAGCATGCTTTTTCAAGGAAGGAAGGCTATGAGGAGAGTACTAAAACAGATCAGACAGTACGAACAAAGGTACAGAGACATGACATAGCATGGGGGAAATGCATGCGGGTGACAGTAATCAAGTCTGTGTTACTAGAGAATGAAGACCAAGTAGAGAATAGACGGGACATAAGGCTGGAGAGGTGGATGGGGCCTGCAAGGGGAGAACCTGTTTGTTCTATTTTTCAGATAGAAGGAATCTTTCAGGGTTTTGAGTAGACTGGTGATAGATATTTGTGTTTTTAGTAGGTCTTGCAGGGCTGTTTCAGGGAAGTGAAATTAAGGAGGTTTGGGCCAGAAGCAGGAAGCTCTGATAGGAGACTTGGCAATAGTCCAGGTGAGAGACAATAAGATCTTGAACTAGTGCCAGGAAATCTGTATGGAAAGGAAGGGGTGGGTTTTTAACGTATTTCGGAGATAAGACTTGAAAGTTTGTGTGATGACTGGATATTGGAAATGAAGGAGGAAGATATTACAATGACTTCAGATTGCTGATTTGAGTGACTATGATGGGCATGGTATCCTTGGGGCATTCACGCAGAGTTGGAAACACTGTGGATATCAAGCAACTGTCTAAATATTCATCTGTAGCTGGAGAAAAGACTTGGGAGCCTTAGGTGAAAGATGAGAGTTAGAGCTGTGGTAGTCTGCTACCACTGTCTGCTGCAAGGAGAGCTGGAGAGATGAGGAGGGGGTAATGGGTGGGAAGAATGCAAGAGAGTTGCAGACAGGAATGAGAAGGCAGAGAGAGAGACAGAGGCAGGAACAAAAGATACAACCATTAGGGACAGCAGCGTTTAAGGAGTGAGCAGGGAAACACCGAGAAAGTACAGTAAGCAGGAATGGTCAGGGAGCTCCAGAGAAGCCAGAAAAGAAAATGTGACATGACAGTCACCGAGAGAAGGAGAGTATGGTATCAAACCATTGCTCAAATCAAAGGCTAAAATGTATTTCATGGATTTGGCATGTGTAAGAAATTGTCCTTTGGAGAGCAGCTGCAGTAGAATGGTGGTGTCAGGCCTTGACCCTAGAAAGGGGGAGGGGTCAGGAAGCAGAGAGGCAGGAAGCCAGAACACCATCAGTCTCTTTCAAGTGAGAAGAGGAAGGCAATGGAGTAGAGCTGGAGGGACCTGTGTAGGTGCCAGGGAGGTTTGTATTGGTTATTGTTTTTTTAAGGATTTGAGTAACTAAGGTACGTGTATTGGCTGGAAAGAAAGAGCAAGCCAACAGGGACAAGGTGGTGATAGAGAGGGGACAACAGATAAAGTAGGGTACTCGGGGAGGTGGTGAACCTAGAAAAGACACGGGCATTCGGGCTGCCTGTCTCTACTAAACCCAATAAGCAATGACAGTGGTTGAATCTTTATGGGAGCTTTGTTCAGATGAGCCGCGATCAAAGAAGATGGCGGGTTCATACCCTAACAGACCATCTCGTCTTTTCTTTCCAGGCTGAGGTTTTTATACCTGGGAATAAACAAGGTGAGGTGAGGGATTTTGAAATTCAGGGAGGGTCTAGCAGAAGAAACTGCAACATTCCTGTCCTGGGTGGTTAGCTGTTCCTAGGGGCAGGTGGTCATCTGTCTCTCCCTGGAGCACAATGGCCCGGATGCCTCCAGTTGTCCCCAGGCGGTCATCTGTAGCACTGCCCCAGGAGGTCGGCTGTTTTCCCAGGAGCCAGGATGGCCCTTATCTGTAGTTTCTGAAACAAAAGCTTTAACATACACATTACTTGCTAGACATAAAACTTTTTACCTTAAGCTAAAGTTTTCCAACTCTTAAGTCCCCTATCATCGGGAGAGATGGTATCCACTACACTGTATCAGGTGTCAGCTGCACTGGTGTAATGGTATCAGGAGTGGCCTTGAGCAGGGCAGTTCATGCTCTAAGACACAAGGTGAGGAGAGGCAGAGGGGACAGGTATGAAAACTTTTGATTTAAAGGCCAACCTGTTCTGAAAGTTCCCTCCTCATCTCTTTAAAGATAAGATTAATAAAAGACTTAAAAGCTATAAAAATATTCACTATTTCTTTGTGCCTCCAAATTATTTTATACCATAAATTTTATGAGGTATTTCCCCCCCAAAGTAGTCTTGGCACAAAGCTGTTTTGATAAGTTAAATATAATCATTAATCATCTCTTTTTATAAATAACAATATTAAATCATTTGCTTTGTATTCCTGGTAAGGTAAGCATAATAGCTCATTGCTACACTGATGTAAAGATGTGATTCTGGGTGATAGTATTTAGTGCTTTTTATTCAATGGAGCAGGAAGTTCATGGTTTGTTATAACAGGTACTTGGGACTTTATTGACAGAGCAATCATAATGGAATGTACATGTCATTGCTGTGGTTCTTCAGACTTTTATGTTTTCACTGTATTTCTGAAAAGAAGAGTGAGTGTTTCTACTAAATGCAGAGGCATCTGTACATAGTATGTTTAGTTCATGAATTTGTTAAGCGTGTACTGTGTTGCCCAGTATGGGGCTGGTCTGGGAGAATGTCACATAAAATAGGGAGGCATTTCCCTGTCTTGGAAGGAGCTACTAACAGAACCTTGCTAGGTGGGAGTGAGGAGGGGTAAGCCCCATAGTGAAGGCTGCAGCACTGAGGCAGGGGGGCAGGGCTGGGCAGGGCTGGGCTGGGGGATGCTGGTGCTGAGGGCTGAGGGCCTTTCCTTGGGCAGATGCATGCAAGTGGTGGTTGCAAGGGAAGTTGATGTTTATCTAAGCACAGAAGCACTAGTGCCTCATAAAAGTTCTCTCAGAGACAAGAGGTTTTAGAAGCTCTTAAAGTAACAGAATTTCTTTTGAAGAAATGTAGTGAAATGTAAATGAAGTTTTATTTTGTTCTCAATCTATCCAGAGTAGATTTGAGGTTCAGTACGGGGAAGCTTATGAGGTGTTGGGCAGGATGAGCAGTGGTTAGAATCTTACTTGTTAGAACACAGGTGCAGACTCTGTCCTGGATCGACACAGGGGTGTTGGGCAGAGCTGGGTGACCACTCTGACTCTTGAAAGAGCTCTTGGAACGTCTCTCCAGTTCGGGGGCCATGCGGGTCTGATCCACCCTCCCTTTACTGTGGAAGGGCTAACCTCACCTGCGTCTGTTTCTGAGGGCTCTTCAGGGTCAGGCTCAAAGGCGAGCCCTGTGTGTTTTCCCTGCAGTGAAGTCATGCTGTGATGGACCCAGGCTCCACTCTGACCTGCAGAGGAGATGGGCCTGTGATATCCCTTGTTTCAGATATGTACCTCAGGGCCTATGGGGACATTTGTGTGGGACCTAAGATTGCTTCTGTAAATCCCTGCCTCCAAAGAGTTTACCGTACAAAATAAGACACACAAACAAATAACAACATTCAAATACCTATGTGAGGTGTGTGAGCTTGGCTTGCCTTTCTTCCTGAACTGCGTATCTGTCACTTACCTGTCCAGATCGTTCTGCATCCTAATCCAGTCTACTGTGTGCCCTTGGACATTGACCCTTGTGGGCAACATCAACTTCTTTGCTTTCTAGTCTATTTGGTTCTGGCCAGTGGAATGCTCTAGCAGGGTGGAAGGGCAGGAAGAGAGTGTGGTAAGGATGTTGGTTCCTCCAAAGTCCTGTCTGGTGCCCTTTCCCATTCACTGCTCCCTCTGGGCTCCTCCCCTCACTCTTTCAGACCTGGTGTGGAAGAGAACTCCCCGTGGCTGCCAGCGCTAAGGTCCTCTACTGTTTTGGGTTGGTTTTTCTGCCCAAACCTTGGCAGACAGCTCCTTGATTACGTCCTCCTCAGTCATTCAGTTGATAATGCTGTCTTCTGATAGGACCTGACTGGTCACATTGTTCATTTTCTAAAAATCAGTTAGAAACAGCTTACAAGGAAGGACAAATGCACTACAATGAATAAAACTGAGGAAAAAAGAATGCGGCAAAGGTAAGGAGTGGAGGGGACAGTAGTCGAGCTCTAACTGCGGAGTGGTGATGCCTGGGACACGATTTATGTCAGATCTGTTTTCTCCAAAGGTTTCCTTGCCCTCGGTCAGTCTTTCTGAGGCTCCCGTTACGCACGGTCCTTGTGATTTGTTGCCCAGCAACGCAGTTCACCTTCGTTCCTTTTCCTTAGGTTCTCTATCTGAGGTCTGGATTTAAACTTCTGGTTTACTTCTTCACAGAGTAGTACATTGTTTTGTTGAATAAATGGGTAGACGAAGGTCAAAATGTGTGCCTTGTACTTTGTCCTATCAGAAATCTTTGAGTTGAAGTTTTTGACATCTGATGTTTTCAAAAATCAAAGCCTTCTAGGAAAAACATAAGACAAACCCAAATTGAAGGATGTCGCTTAACTCAGTACTTCTCAAAAACTGTCAAGGTTATTAAACCTAAGGAAAATCTGAGAAAATGTCGCAGACTGGAGGAGGCCAAGGAAATGTAATGGGTAGGGTCTTGACATTAGGGAAAAACTAGTGGAATCTGAACATAATATGGAAGTTTGTTTATAGTATTGTACACTGGTGTTGGTTCTTTATTTGTAACAAATGTACCATACTCATGTCAGATGTTGACAGTAGAGGACATTGCGTGCGAGGTATATGGGAACTATAATATCTTTGCATTTTTCTGTAAGTCTAAAACTATTCTGAAATAAAGTTTATTTTAAAAAAATCAAAGTCTTTAATATCTAGATAAACCAATATTACACCAGAAGTACTTTATTAAAACATTTACATAATTTTTTTTCTGTGCACAGTATTTGTGGAAGATAATTATTTGGACCCGAAGTGATATATAGAGTCCACAAACCTTCTGTACAACTCAAGCTTATTAAAACCCCAGTTTTTTGTCTGGAATATTACATGGTAATACAGATAAGTTTCTTTGCAGTTGAGAAGTAGATATCTCTTATTTTGTTTCTCTGGATAAATTGAGAATTTATCTCAATTCTTTATCTCAGGTTTATTTTATCCCAGCATATAGTACTGTATGCTCACATTAGGTACTAAAAGTTCCATAATATAAAAGTATACTTATTTATTTTATTTTATTTTTAATTTTTTATTTATTTATTTTTAGAGAGAGGGGAAGGGAAGGAGAAAGAGAGGGAGAGAAACATCAGTTTGATTTGATTTCTCATCAAAGCATGAGTTTGCCTCTCATGCTTCCCCCACTGGGGACCTTGCCAACAACCCAGGCATGTGCCCTGACTGGGAATCGAACTGGCAATCTTTTGGTTTGGAGGCCTGTGCTGAATCCACTAAGCTACACCAGCCAGGGCAAAAGTATATTTATTAAACCTCATTTAGGTCTAGTATATGTATGTTGCCATTTATTTTACAGTTTATATTCAATTTAAGAAATGAGACTAGATTTAGGGATTATCTTTAACCTTAGATAAAGGTTGAAATTATGAATTGGGAAAAGTACTTAAAGTCTAAATGAGTTCTTGGGTATTTCTTTAGAGTCAGGGTTGAGAGAGAAGACATTCATTTACACAATGGATTACTATACAGCAGAAAGAAAGAAGGAACTCCTACCCTTCGTGACAGCATGGATAGAACTGGAGAGCATTGCTAAGTGAAATAAGCCAGGCAGTGAGAGACAAATACCGTATGATCTCACCTATAAATGGAACCTAATCAACAAAATAAACTAATGAGCAAAATAGAACCAGAGACTTGGAAATAAAGAACAAACTGACAGTGACCAGAGGAGATGGAGGAAGGGATAACACAGGAAAGGGAAGGGGCAAGTAAAGGGACATGCACAGGGGACTCATGGGCATGCACAATGGTTCCAGGGGGGACTGTGGCAGTGGAAGGGATGGGGTAGGGGTGAGCAATGGGGGAAAAGGCAGAACAACTGTGACTAAACAACAACAAATAAATTGATTAATTAAATAATTGGAAGAAGGTAAAAATATCAGATAAATTTTGTTAACCATATTAATTTGATAGGGGGAAAAACCTACATATTTGTATTATGATCCCCTTCTGAGTATAACACTTACAGAAGAAGCTCCCCCTCCCCTACCTTGAGTTTCTCAGATTAACTGTCTTACTTCCAGTGAGAGTGTGCAACATATCATGGTAGGAATTTGGCAACAATGTCAATATCACTGGTGAAAAATTAGTATTAGCAGCAATCCCAGATCAATATGATAAAACGGTAAACACTGATAAATATTGTACATATAATAAATTTATGCATGCAGATTTGGCACAGTTTTATTATTACCTTTTCTAGAGTCCATGCTGACTTTATTGCTTTTTGAAAAATAAAATTAATTACTGAATTTTTTTGGAAGTTACACTCTAAAAATTTATATGCATGTACAGCATAAATGGTGTCCGTGGTAGAGAGATTATCTGAGTGTTATAAGGGAAAACTCTAACATGCACTTTTAATAGAGACTGCCGAATGTATGTACAGCTATATTATATAACAGTTTAACTTTTAGATGGTAAACTTAATATTTAAATTTTGGACTGTAAGAAAAATCAGAGATACAGAGAAAGCCATCTACTGGTAGAAAATATCATAAGCCATTAGATCAGGTCAAGAGTGAGCCCTCAGACTTGATATCATTTATACTGTATTTATTGTTTCAAAATGATGCCTGTCCTAAGGATGGTAATGTGTTGAAGAGAGGGGTAAAAACCATTGTAGTGATCACTACTGTAGGGAACTTTAGTTGCGTGCTGGAGATTTATCTGTTGTTCCTCAAGGTTTGATTGTTAGTAGTGTCAACGTTAACCTCCATGGGCTTGATATTAATTGTAAACTAAGGTCAGTGTTTGGTCAAACTTTAAAATGAATGGTCTGTTTGTTTTATAACTCTAAAACAGGATTCTTAATCTAATGGTAGACTGGATCCATTTGGGTTGGTATTGCCAAAAAGTCTAAGAATTTAAAAGTGTTCCTTGATTGGCTTATCAAGAGAGAAGAAAAAAAAAGTCAACACAAAAAACATTTTTAGAATCATTTTCTTATTTTCTCTGATCCTTTTACAAATGCATTGGATTTCTATTGGATCTCTAATCTGGAGAAGGCAGTCTAAAACATGTAATAAGTAATTACAGAGTTCAAAAGATATTCTGAGACTTGAAACATGGTATGTGGAGATGGAAAGTGAAGCTGCTATATCATAGTAGGATAACTTTAAAGTAGTATGTGACATAAACTTTTAAAATAAACCCACTAAGGCTTTTAAGGACATTTTTTCCTGCTTACCCTTGAAACTGAAGCAGAAAGTAAGTTATTTCAAATTCAAAACTCAGTAACTGTTACTCCAGCCAGATTAAGATTAGAGAGCATAAGGAAGTGAAAGCTTTTTAAATCAGCTATCGTAGATAATTGGCTGCCTCTGGCTATGTATGTAGAAAGATAGAATTTCTGTAAGTATGCACTCAACTGAAACTCTGATGAATTACTTCTCTCTGGCGTTCACTTCCTTTGTTGGACCTATTAGAGAACCTGGAAAAAAACCTCTGGATTCTCTTTTAAAAATAACTTTGAGGTATAACATATAGTAAAGTACACAAATCTTAAATTTGTAACTGGATAAAGTTTTACATGCAGATACAATTGTATACACACCATTCAGGCCAAGATACAGACCATTTTCTGTACCACAGAGGCTCCCTTGTGTCTTTTGTCAAATGTCTCCCCCTCCTCCCTCCACTCACCCACCCAGGGGAAACCACTCTTCTGACTTTTAGCATTGTACGTTAATTTGGCCCATGTTTTGTTTTGTTTTGTTTTACATTGTGTAAGTGGAGTAGTAAATATGTACTCCTTTGTTTCTTGCTTCTTCTACATAGTATTATGCTTTGGAATTTTTAATGTTATTGTCTGCGGCAGAGCTTCTTTGTTTTTTCTCTTTTCAGTTTCTTTGCGGTATTTCATTGTATGAATATAATAGTTTATCCATTGTGCTGTTGATGAATAGAATTTAGCTATTATACATAAAGCTATTCTTAACATTCTTGTAGCACATACATATTGTTAGTGAAATACACACTCATTTCTCCTTTGTGTGTAGTTAGAAGTAGAATTACAGTGTCATAGGGTAGGTGTATATTTAGCTTGAGAAGATTAGAAGATACTACTAGTTTTCCAGAATGGATATAACAATTTAGATTCCAACTAGCAATATGCAAGAATTCCAGTTGCTCCATATCCTTACCAACACTTAGTATTATCAATCTTTTAAACTTTTGCTGTTCTAATGGGTGATTTCTTTTTCCTATATGACTGCAAGGGGACTTCAGTTCTCCTAATTAACCATGTACTTACTTCAGGATCTCAGATTAAGAACTCCATTATGGGGTAACAGTTACAATATTTATCTCTGGGTAAAATTATCTCTTCCAATATACTTTTATATAAATTAAAGAGTTTGATAACTATAGTACTGCAGCTTGCATTTTTACATTTAATACACTTAGATTGTTTTTCTGATCAGAACATGCCAGATAGACCTTTTTAAAGTTATCTTTGAAAGAATACAGGATTTAAATATGTGTCGGTTCACATTCTCTGAAACTTCCAGCTAAAATCCAAAACTGGCCCCTGTGCACGAGGGCAGGGAGAGACAGAGACAGAGCCGGGTCACTTGAGATTTGTAGGTGGCGGGTTTAATAAGCAAGGGAACTTACATATGAGGCTTGGCTTCGTGACCACAGATGAGTAGATCTCTTCACCCACCTGCCAAATCTAAAAAGTGTATGTGGTGGCCTGAAGTGCATTCAGTCTTGTATTCAGTCCAGGTGTCTCAACACTACCTTGCTCTCTCAAGGCACCCTTTTTGTAGTCTTGAATATCTCGTAACCTAAGAAGTAAGGTATGAAGTTAACCACTATGACCAGTCCTTACTGAAAAGGATAGGAAAAGGAGAAGTGAAGAAAAATAAATTACTTGGGTGCACATGTGTGTGTGTGTATGTGTGTGTGTGTATGTATCCTCCGTGGAAAGGATCCACCAAGTGGCCGTCTGATCCTTTGGGGGGAATGTTGTTGTTTGGAGCACTGAAGATCTGTTTCTGCTGTTGGCAGGTGAAGCACTTGATGTTGGGAGGAGCCAGCTTAGCCTTTGTGAGAAGTCCTTGTTGTTGAGTCTGTGCATAGCCTCCGTTGCTGCCACCGTGGCCACTTCTACTTGGTCTATAGAGGAAGCATTGGAATGGGTGGTGGGGGATGCTCACTGACATCTAATTTGTTCACCTGATTTGTAATTGTTTACTTGATTATCGAGAGGCTCTTTTGCACTGGATGGAAAAACATGTACACACTGTGCTCCCCCTGAGAGGACAGTCCATATACTTCTTCCCTAGACCTCCTGGTACCTTCTCTTCCAATGCTGGTGTTTTCCAAATCCTTGACCATCCAGCCTAACCATTAGCTTTTGCCCGTGACTCAGTATAGATCCATAATTTTGGCCATTTCTCAATGAAGATAAAGTGGACAAGAAAATGTACTGACCACAGTTGTGCCTGCTGGGGCAGTTTCTCTTCATGCAGTATTTCAGGGATGCTCTGTTTTGGAGATGTAAGTCTGTAGCAGTCCACTTTTGCTGGCTGCCTGGTACTATGAAAACCATCTCTAAACCGGGCCCAAGTTTCCTTCTCAATCACCTGCTCACAAGGAACTCTCCATGAAGCTATAGGTCTGGTACATAGGAGTAGGGTGGGTGTTCAAGATATTTGAACCTCTGCTCATATAATTTGTTGTGCCTTGTAGCCCATTCTTATATATCATTGCTTCTTGATGATTGCTTCAACACGGACCCAACCTTATAGCTTGGTGGGTCGGATAACATTCACATCATTATAGGCAGCTCAGGTAACACAGTCACTTGATATTCTTATATCAGGCTCCGCCAGAGCATAGTTACAAGTCAGGAGTTATTTCTTAAAAGCACAGTTATCTGCAAAAGAGGGAATGGCTTCGTTTCAGAACCCTAGAAGTTTGTGCTGTGATTCTGCAGATCCTACTGGATTATATTAATTGGATCTGCTGTGTCCTAAGACCCAAGTGGCACAGCAGTTTGTGCTGCAGATCAGATGTACTGCATAACAGTCTCTTGCTCTGGACCCTGTTCAACACTGGTGGTTTTACAGGTTACCTAGTAAAGGAGTCAGAACGGCATGTTGAAATGTGGTCTGCGTTGTCTTTACAATACAGAGAGGCCCATGAAGTGTGCTTTTTTCAGTAGTGAACAGTTCAGCAGCTTTGGAGGGGGTACCAACATGTTCCAGACCACTGGATCCCCAGAAACTTCACTGAGGTCATAGCCCTTGAATTTTCATGTTATTTTTTTCGTCATCAAGCTTGGATGCATATTGCTAAGACATCTAAGAGACTTGTCACTTCCTGTTCATCAGGTCTAGTCAGCAGGGTATAATCAATGCGGGGACCAATGTGATGGTCTGTATGTAGGACGTGAAGACAAGCAAGTCTCTGTAATTATGGTGAAGAAAAGAGTTGTTATAGCCCTGAGGCAGAAAAGTGTATTCTTGACTTTGACCTGAAACAAAAGTAAACAGCCTCTTGTTTCCTTGCATATCGATAAACCATTTTCTAGATTAGCAGCTTCATATCAGGTATCAGGAGCTAGATTTGCTCCAGGAAATGTAATTCATTTGGTAAATTGGCCACATGGGAGCCACTGCCTCAGTTGTTTTATGGAAGCCCATGGCCATTCTCCAAGGTCTATCTGCTTTCTGCACAGACCAAATTCAACATGAATGTGATAGGAATTACCATCCTTGAAAATTTGAAGGTTTTGGTGGTGGTATTAATCTACAGTTTTCCCATAGATGTGCTATTTCTTCTGCCTTCCTACCCTTGTAGAGGGGAAGTTCAGAGTTTTTTATTTGGTCATTTTTCTCATATTAGCCCATGCGCCATTGTCGAAGAGCTACTGTGGTAATTCTACCAGGGGTCCAGTATGTTTACTAATAATATATTCAGAAATTGCTAAATAACCATCAAGGGGAGTCCATGGGTTATTGGGTCCACTGTGAGATGGAAGAGGGCAAAACTTCATGAATCACCTGACTGCAATAAACTCTGGTAGACCAGAGGTATTGGAGGCCCCTGGGATTGAGTGGAGATCTCACTTGTATAGAAAGATCAGGATTGCTGTCTGAGGGAATCAAAGTAGGCAAAATGCATTTTGGTTATGCTTTTGCTCCCAGCTCCAAGATCTCCAAGCATTTAGAGGTAGATTTTAATAATCTACCTCTAAAATCAACCCTAGGAATTAGTTAGGGATGAACAACAGGTGAAGGATTAGCATTCTCCATAGGTAGTGGTCTCTTGCAGAAGTCAGTTTCTGCAGAGCCTGTAGTCATGCTAGGAGAAGGTTTGGAAGAGCATTTTTGTTTTCACATATTTTTAATGCTCTCACACCGGCTCCTCGAGAGGAACCAAAAATGAGCTTCATCATACTGGAAATTGTGTTTCAGCTGTGAAACTCAGCTTATGTTGATGCATAAACACATGTAGCACTCAGAAGCAAGTGAAATGTTATTTCAATGTGTGAAACACACTTGTAGAAAAGAGGTTGTAGGTGTTTATTTTTCTCATGAGAAATACCTAGTCTGTAAAGAATATTCAGCCTTATTATTAAAAATTATTTGGATAAAAATCTAAACATAGTGGATTTATTTTAAAAACATGATCTCTATGCACTGCATTGCTTACTTCAGCCACTTGAGTTGCAGAGAAACTATCTTTGAAATAGCTTTTAGTTTGTAATAATTTATACTACTGGTTGCAAATAAATGTGAATACTGTTTTTACTTATTTTCTTTTGGAAGTGGATGAAATAGATTATCTGGCAGTAACAGTGAAATTTGAGTACAAATCTGTGTTCATGAAGTTAATGCCTTCACATGAAATTCTAGAGAAATAGAAAGAAAAAAACCCCATCCTGTGAACTAAGGCACTTGTTGGTGATCAGATTTGTTTTCCTCCCACATCTTTCTGGTTCCATTTTAGGTTTTTTTCCTTCTTCTTTTGTTTGTCTTTATACCTGTTCTTAAATCAAATTTTTGAAAAATACTTCTTTTCTTAGTCACATATAGTAGTTTTGTTATCTGATGGTAACCACTGTGCTTATTAATGGCATTAGTGTTCTCTGAGACTTACAAAAGACATAGTTACAAATGCAAATAAAACTGGCTTGCTGGTAGAGTCTTGGCATGTGATTTGCATAAGACTTCACCATCGGTTAAGCCAGGTTTGAACTAGATACTGATAAATCATAAAGTATTCACTGTTACTCTGGGTAGAGGTGGCTGTTTCTCATGGAGTCCTATGAGAAAATGGTATTTTCACCAATGAGAAGGCTTTCCTGGGTTTCTCCTAATGGGTGAACTATACGGCGGAGAAAAACAATCCACAGAAGAATATCACTCAACCAGTAATTACCTGTGTTAGCTTTTTGTGGGGAAGGGGTGGGGTTTTGTTGAACCACATTAAATGTTTCTTCCAGGTTCTTTCTTACCCTAAGTAAAACTTGGCTTCCCCCGATGCCTCTGCCCCATCCTTCCCTACCCGTTTGCCATCTACCATTGGCCAGTGAGTGGGGTTTGCGTTTTCTTGCCTTGTAAGTGCCCCTTTCACATGGTTTCTCTTCCTTTCATTTGCCCTCTTTTAACTTCTCCTTATCCTCAATGTCACTTCATTGTGATTTCTAGTCCCTCCCAGCACAGACTCGGGCCCCTGACAGCCCACTCGCTCCACTGCCTCCTGCAGTGCCCAGTCTTCACCAGCACCCACATCGTTTGGATTCATAATGACTAACACTTAATGGGCTCTTCTTGTGTGTGAGACACTATTATAAAGCACTTTTGTGTCTGCCATTTAGTCTTCTGAATAGCTCTCCCAGACAGGTAGTGTCATTATTCCCATTTTACAGGTGAGGTTATTTGCTCAAAGTCACAGGACTCAAAATCAACAGATCTGGGTTGGGAACTTGGGTAATGGCTTCAGAGTTCATGTTCTTAACCACTATACCAGTGGTTCTCAAACTTGGCTGTACTTGGGAACATGTCGACTAATTAAATCAGAATCTCTGGGGAGTGGACCCAGGCAGCTGTACTTTGTAAGTCTCCCCAGGTGATTGCCCTGTGCAGTTGACGTTGAGTACCATTGCTCTACCTCTGTACTACATGGCAGCTTCTAGCCACATGCCCTTATTTGAATTTAAGTTAATTTAAGTTAAATAAAAATGAAGTTCCTCACTTATATTTGGAATGTTTCAAGTGCACTATAGCTATAGAGTATTTCCATCATCGCAGTTCTGGTGGACAGCGATGCTCCGTACCACAGCATCCCATCCCTCACGCTGTCTGCTTCCTTCACCCCGTGACCTTCACTATTCTTCACTGACATGGCTAAATCCTGGGTCTTGTTGTCACCTGAAACTTGTCTCCTTTCAGAACCCTTAACTCATAAATCCCTCTTTCACCGGAGCCCCTTATCCTGTCCTCTCTCCTGTTCATTTATTTAGTCAGCCTCTCCACCTGCGCATTTTCTCCCTGTCTCTTTCTTGCAGGCTTTATTTTTCTTTCCCATTCAGTTTTGGACCCCCGATCAGTAAATGTCTTGGACACTTCCTCCAGCGTTTTCCATTTTGTTTTCTTTTCTCCTTGCCAAACCCACAGGGGCCAGCTCCAATGCTGATATGAAGCCATTTACATTCTCTGCTCCTCCTGCCCGTTGCTGTTAGAGGAAAATCATGTCTTCCAGCAGACGTCAGAGTAATTATTCATTTCACTTGGAGAACTGGTATCTGCATGGCAGTCCTTTCACTCACTCTTATACAGCTCTCTCTTCCCCCCAGGGGCTGTTGCAGACGGTTCACCTCCTCGGATCCTGCTTTCCCACCCTGCCAGCCCCAGCAAATGACCCCGCCTCTGAGAGGAGGACCCGGCTGCAGGGCTGTGCTTCCCTCCCCTCTAGCCTTGCACCCTGCAGTTGCTGCGCCCATTCCTCATCCTTTCCCTCATCTCAGCGCAGAGGCTGTGCCTTTCTAAGGTTCACCTCTCCATCTGGTTAGCCCAAGCCCCATTTTCCTACACTGGGGCTTTGCCAAGTCTCTCCTAGCCTAAAAAAAGTGTGCTTTCATTCTTGTTTTTATTTATTTTTAATAGCCAGAATAGTATATTTATTTTTACTTGTTCCAAGGGCTTAGCTTCTGATGGAAGTACATTTTTTTAAGTGCCAAGCTAATCTCATCACTATTAAAATGTACACTTTAAACAAGTAACTATTTTTGTCAAAAATAGAAAAAGGATTTTCTAAAATCGTTTTCAGCTATTTACCCCTTCCCACTGGGAGATATTTTCCACAATTATCCCCATCATCACCTGTGTCTTAAACTTTTAATATTGGTTTATACCTTTCCCAGCTCAGCCCGCAAACATTCAGGACACACAGAAATTTCTTTTTGAAAGAAAGAAAAATTTCCCAGCTCCCCTCAAAGCTCTTGCTCTTCTGGGTTACTGTTTTCATTTGTCATTTCTTTCATTACTAAGTGTCTTGAAAGAGTAGCCTACGTTTGGATTTGTTACTTCCCCACCCTTAAACATCGATTAGTCTATTTGGGGGATGCATTGACCAGTATCATCGAGTGTATATATAAACAAAATGTGTTTTCTTGATTGTGCATCCCCAGAAAATCAAGTCCTTATTTCCTTCTTTTCCTGTTTGACAGATGTTCACATGCTCTGCCTCTCTTCGTTCTGACTCCCACACCTGCCAGTCTCATGAAACGGTTCCTTCTGTATCATTAATGACCTCCAAATGCCAGATTTGTGCTCTGCAGTGTCATTTGAAGTTGTCCCCACTCCTACTTTCCCAAAACGTTCTTCTATGTTTAGTCTATGATACCGCCCTTTCCCATTCCCCTCTTGCTCTCCAGTTACTTCCCAGAAACCTCCGCACGCTCCTCCTGTCTCCCCACAGTTCTCATTATAGTCAAGTGCACCCATTCGTGAGGATTTGGACCTTGTCTTACTTGCATTGTCCTCATTTAAAAATCCTCAGCATCAATCCTGGCATTCGATGTGAACATTGTGCTTAGTAGCATCATCGAATGTGGTGAGGTGCTAGTGTGTGATTCTCTACAGGGGATAAATACCTTGTTTGGGGATGCCTTGAAACACATTTTCGATTCGTGCATGTGCTTCTGAATGGACAGATGGAATCCCTAATAGATGTTTGGGAGCTCCCTGTTGGGGTACGTTTTCTCTTTCACAAAGCACCTGAGCCTCATTAGTATCACTGTCACGTCGATCATTACATCCTGTCTCACTTTGCAGCTCTGCCTTGAACTCAGCCCCCCTCCCCATGCCTGCCTCCTCTAGCTGACTCCCCACGTCCCCTGCAGAGACTCACGGGACTTCCCAGATGTTCTAGGTTCTGTCTACAGACAAGAAACTTTCAGAACTACTGTGTTTTTAAATCCTATTCTAACAAAATGGCTTTCCATAAAACAGGATTTGGGCATGTTATTATTGGTATCTGGTATCTGGAAATGATTAATTTATTTAATGATTTATGAGGACTGTTTTAGTGATATACACAGAATAATAAAATATGAAAGGCATAGCTTTTGTGGCAATTATAAGCTAATAGGAAGAGAATATACACATACCACTTAATTCTAATACAGGCACAACATGATAAGTGGACAGCGGCGGGGCATTTTACAGAAGGTTTCGTGAAGGGGGTGACTTGAGGAGGACCTTGAAGGAGGGATAAAGATTCCAACAGGCAGGAACCAGAATGAGGATGAGGCGATTCAAGTGGAGGGTGTGACATGAAGACAGGTGGTAAAAAGTGGGGCTTGTGCTGGCTTATGTTGAGTATCCAGTTCGGTGGATGTAAGGACATATTAGGAGATAAACATGGAAGGATTAGTTGAACCACAAAATAGAGGACCTCCAGTGCCAGTCTAAACGGTGCAGAGGGAAAAAGTGGTGGGGTGTGGTTCAGGTTCTGTGTCAGAGACATGTGAAGATAAGGCATCGAGAAGAAGCCCTGGCAGCAAGCGGTAAGTTGGGTGTGCGGGAGGGTTCAAGGTTGGGCACCTGCAGCTGGGCGGCTTTCTCTTCAGAGTGCTGGGGTGGTGGGAGGCAGAAGCTGCCTCTTGGCTCTGCCCCACTCTCGTTCTAGGCTGAAACTATGGCCTTTGGGTCTTCAGCTTCTTAGACTCAATCGTTTAGCTAGATTTCTGCTAGTTCAGTCTTTCTGTCACTATTCTATTCTACAGGTATTCAATTATGTTTGAAATGGATGCCCAAAGGTCAGGCAGCCAGAGGGAGGAAGAAGAGAAACTGCTTACAGGATGAATAATTTAAAACTGCATGAAGGTCCAAGAGCATGTGCTCGTAGCTGAACCTATGTGAGGCTCCAAGATACTTGGGAAGCCATGCCTGTAGGAGGCGGATTGGTAGGGGACTGAAAAAAAAATCCGTAATTAAAATGTTAGTACTTGCCTAAATTTTGCATTTTCATAAGAAGATATGAATTATCCACACTGGGGAATTGCCAGAGTGTTCCTTCGTTTTTAAAAATTCAACCAATTCCTTCTGTATTTTCCTCATCTTTTTACCCACTACTGCTTTTCCACCATCAGTGTAAAGGTCAACACAGTGAAACAGGCAGATAATGTCTTAGTATTATTACAAATGCTGTTTCGACCACATGGACCCTCTTACAGGGATCACACTTTGAAAATGCTGGGGTGTGTGTGTATCCAACCATTTTTTGGTTATTGCAGCCCCTTTTGTGGCTAGATGTACCAGGTACTTGCAGCTCTCAGTTGCTGTGCTGTTCACTTAGTGTGTCCTCACAGAACTATCTGTGGGTCTTAGTGGTTCTACTCATGTTGTGGCTCAGGTCACTGTTGGCTGACTGCTTTTGTGTTCAGTTTTGTGGTTTGGGGTTAGGGTCAGCTGTACGGCTGACTATTCAGACTTGAACTGTCAAAATGATAAATATGGGGCGCTCACCCTCAGATCTTCCTCCTTGATATTTAGAAAGCTGTGAATAACACTGGGGATTTAAAAATTCATATGGATGTAGCTTTGCATTCAAAGTTGTGGCCTGAGAAGTCTCAGGGTTTCTGTGTCTAAAACTTACTGTTGGCTGATGGAAGAAGGAAATAATGATTTGCAGGCCTTGTTTAACTAAAATTTACTTTTGGGTATTTTAGGTGATGACTGTAAAATAACATGATAACGTGATAAAGTGTGATGGTCTTGTGCATTTCTGTGGTGTGGGGCATGGCTGCCTTGTTCTGTTTATAAGCCTCTGGGGCTAACATGTTGCGTGAGAACCAGAAAGAAGTATCTGTTCTCACAGTCTGACTTCTTTCATTTTTTATTTATTAATCTTTAGGTATCTTATAAATTCTATCTTTTATTTACTTTTATTTTAATGTTATTTGCTTTATTGTGGATTTAAAAAAAATTTTTTAAATTCTTGTTCAATTACATTTCCCCCCATTACTCTCCCATGCCCTACCTACCCCCCACTTTCCATATTCAGCCCTCATCCCCCACTGTCTTTGTCCATGTGTCCTTTATACATGTTCCTTGATGAGCCTTCCCCTTCTTTCCCCATTATCCCTCTTTCCCTTCCCCTCTGGTCACTGTCAGTTTGTTCTTGATTTCCATGTCTTTGGTTCTGTTTTACTCACCTGTTTTGTTAATTAGGTTCCACTTATAGGTGAGATCATGTAGTATTTGTCTTTCACTACCTGGCTTATTTCAATACCATAAGTTCCATCTGTGCTGTTGCAAAGGGTAGGAGCTCCTTCTTTCTGTGGCTTAGTATTCCATTGTGTAAGTGTATTATAGTTTTTGATCCACTCATTTACTGATGGGTACTTAGGTTGCTTCCAGCACTTGACTATTGTAAATTGTGCTGTTCTGAACATTGGGGTGCATAGGTTCTTTTGAACTGGTGTTTCAGGATCCTTAGGGTGTTTCTTAGGTAAAAGTATACAGTATATCTAACTTGAAAGGTTCTTTATTTTTTTAATATATGTGTTTGTTGAAAGTATAACACATAGTTACATCTGTGTGAATAAATGATATGTCATCTATAAACATTGGAAATCTTGAAAAGAGAAAGCAAAAGTAAATGTGAAGTGTTGTGGCTAATGGTCTTGTTCCTGGTACGTCTAATAATCTAGGATTTCTGGGCAAATGAATTCATCTCCCTTATTCTTAACAGTGAAATCAATGAACTGTATACCATCTCAACTCTTTAAAAATTAAAAAAAACACATTGAAAACATTTAAATTATAAAATAGAAACATGTTTATACTAGGAAATCTGGAACACAGAAGGCTATAACAAGAAAATAAAAATCATCTTAGGTTGCCTGGACATATGTGTATATATTGATTATAAACAGGCAGAGTAAATGTTTGGGGGTGATGGAAATGTTCTCTTTTTTTTTACTGGGCTGTGAGTTTTATGGGTTTATTTCTCATAACTTATCAAACTGGATTCTTAAGGTTTGTATGTATATAAATTATACTGTAATAAAAAATTATCCTACAATTGTACCCAGGAACAATCATGATTAACATTTTGTATGTTTTCTTCTAATGTAATATGTTTTATAAAAACAATTGAGATCTTATATATAGAATATAAAGTCTTCTGTTATTCAAACACTAATATGGCCTATTTAAAAAAAATTAACATTGGCCCTGGCTGGGTGGCTCAGTTGGTTGGAGCATTGTCCTGTTCACCAAAATGTTGCTGGTTCAGTCCCTGGTCAGGGCACATACCTAGGTTGCAGGTTCAGTCCCCAGTCAGGGTGCATATGAGAGGCAGCTGATTGGTGTCTCAATGTCTGTCTGTTTGTCTCTCTCTTATCAATAATGTCCTTAAGTAAGGATTAAAAAATTAACATTATATCTTGAACATTTCCAAATGTCATTAAATATGCTTTAAGTATAATATTTAATAGTCACATTATATCCATTACTCAAATGTACTATAGTTTTATATAATCAGTTCCTATGTTGGACAATTTAGATTGCTATAGTTCTTCCCTTTAATAAAAAACAACTTACAAACTTAATGGCACAAAACCCTTTCCTGAGCTCTGGGTATTTTGTATATGTACAAGTTGGCTCTAATTTCATTCAGTTCAGCTCCATTCAAGCTCAACCTATGGTTGAGGACCACATGCAGATTGTGAGATATTCCACCCACACCCCTAAAGGGGTCTGCTGTCATGTTGGCCAGGTAAAGGGAGGCTGAAACGAACACAGTACTACAGCTCATTACAGCACATGAATATTTTGAGCCTCAGAGCCTGCAAGTTTTGGCAAAATAAGATATTGCTGAAAATAAGGGTGTAATATAATAGCTACCATTTATTGAAACTTCTTATGTAGGAGGCACTATGTTAAGATATTTGTAGTTGTTATTTCACAATGGCTTTGTAACATAACTATGTTAAAAAAGATTAAACACTACAGAAGTAGATTATATTAGTCAGGGTTCCCTGAGAGAAAAAGAGCCAAAGAGCCAGTAGGAAGGATGGACACACACACACACACACACACACACACACACACACACACACACAAAACAGATTTATTACAAGGAATTAAGGATTTATGTGTGTGTATACAAATATATATATATGTATGTATACATGTATATATATGCACACATATATATACACACACACACACTTTAAAAAACAGATTCATTACAAGCAATTAAGGATATATATATGGATATATATAATATGTGTATAAAATGGATGCCTACATAATGGATAAATATATATGCAATAGATGTGTATATATACACACACACACACTCTCTTTTAAAAAATAGATTTGTTGCCCTGGCTGGTGTAGCTTGGTGGATTGAGCATGGGCCTGTGAACCAGAGTATCGTGGTTTGATTCCCAGTCAGGGCACATGCCTGGGTTGCAGGCCAGTGCCCAGCAGGGGATACACGAGAGGCAACCATACATTGCTATTTCTCTCCTTCTCTTCCCCTCTAAAGATAAATAAACAAAATCTTTAAAAAAATAGATTTATTGTGAGGAATTAAGTTACTGTGGGCACTAGTGAGGCTAATATGAAATGCTCAGGGAGCGTGTCGGGAAGCACTGACTGGAGCTCTGGGTGTGAGGCACGCGGCTGTGCACAGGCAGAATTTCTCTGTGTGGGAACCAGTAGTTCTGCTCTCACTGCCTCCTTGCAACTGATTGAATCAGATCCACCTGGATTACCCAGGGTAACCCATCTTTTTTAGAGTAAATTGATTATAGACTTTAATCAAGTCTGCAAAATACCTTCGCAGCAACACCTAGATTAGTGTTTGAATAACTGAAGACTATAGATTAGCCATATGACTTGTAAAAGTAACCATCAGACAGAATAGTTTAATGAACCTTCACATACCCTTCGCTCTGCTATAACCAGTCATAAACCAGTTTTGCTGCAGTCATCCCTTCATTCACTTGTCCTCTTCCTCTTTTATTCTGAAGCAAACCCCAGTCATACACTTCATCTACAAATGTTTTGGTAGGTATGTGTTTCCAGCCTGCCCAACAGAATTTTCAGCAATGACAGAAATATTCTACGTCTGTAGCCATTAGCCACATGTAGCTACCTGACCACTTGGAATGTGGCTAGTGAGCTCGGGAACTAAAATTTTACTTCTACTTAATTTTGAATTTTAAGTTAAATAACCTATATGTGGCTAGTGGCTATGGTATCAGAGGGCACAGCTTTGAAAGATAAAAGCTCATTTTTAGAAAACATAGTCCTAATCATATTTTGTGCAAAAAGTTTAATAATAATTCTTTAATATTATCAAATGTCCTTTCTTGTTAACATTTCCACTTATTTTATAAAGTGTGATCAATTGTGTATTTTTAATAGTTTAGATCAGAAATACAGGTAAGAGTTCTACATTGTAATTGGTAAATATAGGTTTCCTCTCTCTGATTGGCTAGTTATTTGTTGAAAATGCTGGGTCATTTGTCCTTGCTAGATAATATGTCCTGCTCATTTTACAGATGATTTGGTGAAAGTTCAGTTGTGTAGTCTGTGTTCAAAGCAGGTCTGACTCCTGAACCTGACCTCCTACCTGAAATGATGATGACTGGTTATGGCAAGTGGCAACATAGCTGGACGTGAGGGCTGGCTCTCTGCAGACACTTGAACTCACTTTGTCTTCACATAGACTTTGTCTTCCATTTCTTTGTCTTCACAAAGAATGTCAGCGTGCTGACATTCTCATTTCCACCTTCTAGACTGGTCAAGTGACTTCTCCAATGTCAAATAGCTAGCAAGTATCAGAAGGAAGGTTCAACCTAGGCAGGCAGTCTGGATCCAGAGTCTGAATGCTTAATTACTCTACTATGGTACGTGATCTCCATACTGTATTTCCTCTTAAACACAGGAGATGAGAGATTCATTTTGACTGCCTCTTAGCAGCCTGGATATGTTTGAAATTGTGGACCTAATTTTACCAAGTGATTTTCCAGGACTGTTGGGAGAATGGAATCAATTAGTGCTTGAAAGCACTTGAGAACCCTTAAGAAAAAGACTGTTAGGAGAGTGTTTACTTGTCTGTAAAGTCAACTGCCTACTATCCCCAGGTTCTCATTTGGGTTTTGTATGTCAGTTGCTTTAAAACAGAATGTATTCCTACAGGCCACATTCAGAATACAACCCTTTTATTTAAAGCCACTTAAACATTATAGAAATCTTCTAAGAAACCTGTTTAGAAACTATTCTGTCCAAGGTGCCTTGCACAGTTGCCAGATTATTTTTCTCTTCTTGGTTAGGAGAGATTTGTTTGTGTTGACGAAATGGCCTGCTGAAATGCACTCTTAGGAGCAAATGCCTCTGAAGTGTAGTCGGAGTGTCTGCGTGCACTGGGATTTTCCTGCTTTGTCCCATCTGCTAACTGGAAGCATGCAAACCAGTCCCCTTGACTCTCAGTGGCCGCTCTTTTCAAGACCCCCCCTTCCGATGTGGCCTCCTCACTCCTTCAACCCAGGTGGCTGCGGAGCCTGCTGCGCCCGCTTGCTGTCTGTGCTGCAGGTCAGTGTACCAAGGAGCAGTAGACGCCCCTTTCACGCATGTTGGATTAAACTGCTACCTACCGCTGCCCATGGGGAAATTGGCCTGGCTCATCTGGAAAGTGTGCCTGGTGCTATTGCAACTCAGTAATTCCCACTGCCAGCCCTCCACTCGGGACGGCCTGGCATCCCAGACCTACCCCACTGGATGGGGCACAGTTGCTATAAACACATGGCACTAAATGCTTTTAAAAAGTTGTCAGAAAAGACTGGTGATAAGACAAGGTATACTTCATATGTTTATAATTCAACAGAAAGAGAAAGAACAGAGGAAAGGAACAAAGAGAGGGAAGAAAAGGAAATTGGTGAGGCGGCGGGGAAGCACGTGTGGTAGCCAAAAGGCGCAGTTGTCTTGTTGCACCTGGTGAGGAGTGCGTCTCTTGGTTACCCAGTGTCTTTAATGAAGTGGTGTTTACTAAACAGGGTTATTTACTTATTCTCTTTTTTAGAAAGAAGTTTTAAAACAATTTTTGGGTGTCTTCCAAGAATGTACCTCTTTAAAATTTAATAGCTTCTAATTACAGATAATTTTGTATAGTGTTTCATGAGTTATTTTGGTCCATCCTACAGGATGAAATCATTTTTATTTGGCTTTAAATATAGATATTTGAAGGACTTTCCTCATTTTTAATTAGCACACATACCATCTTCACATAAGCTAAGGTTATATACGGAATTTTGGGTAATGGTGCAAATATATTTTTATGCTTTAGACACGGGGCTCTATCTTTATAGTATCTTATTTTTCAAGGTACTTACCGTATTTTTCGGACTATAAGACTCATGTTCCCTCCCCACCCCCAGTTTAGGAGGAGTAATGGCTGTTAATGCTGCTATTGAGTTCTGTTTACATTTACATTGGTGAAATATTGTGTTATTTATGCTGTTAAATATTTTACCACGTTTTTGCTTCAAAAATTTTTTTCCTATTTTTCTCCTCTAAAACCTAGGTGTGTCTTATGGTCCAAAAAATATGGGTAGTTAGGGATGACTGATAATCATTTTTTTAAAAAAATCTTCACCCAAGGATATGTTTTTATTGATCTTAGAGAGAGAGGAAGAGAAAGAGGGGGAGAAAGGGAGGGAGCGGGGGTGAGAGAGAGAGACATCAATGAGAGAGGGAAATATTGATTGGTTGCATCCATTATGTTCCCCAACCAGGGATCCAATCTGCATCCTAGGTATGTGCCCTGACTGGGGATTGAACCTACAACCTTTTTTTTTTTAAATATATTTTATTGATTATGCCATTACTGTTGTTCTATTCCCCCCTTCATTCCCCTCCACCCTGCACCCCCCTCCCCCACTGTTCCCCCCTTTAGTTTATGACCATGTGTCTCAAGTTCTTTAGATTGTGTATTTCCCATACTATTCTTGCCCTCCCTCCTATCTATTTTCTACCTACCGTCTATGCTACCTATTTTCTGTACCTTCTTCCCCCTTTTCCTTCTCCCACTCCCCTGTTGCTAACCTTCCATGTGATCTTCATTTCTATGGTTCTGCTCCTGATCTAGCTGTCCTCTTAGTCTGTTTTTGTTTTAGGTGTGGTTGTTAATAACTGTGAATTTGCTGTCCTTTCACTGTTCATCTTTTTTATCTTCTTTTTCTTAGATAAGTTCCTTTAACATTTCATATAATAAGGGCTTGGTGATGATGAACTCCTTGGACTTGACCTTATCTGAGAAGCATTCTACCTGTCCTTTCATTCTAAATGAAAGCTTTGCTGGATAGAGCAATCTTAGATGTAGGTCTTTGGATTTCATGACTTGGAATACTTCTTTCCAGCCCCTTCTTACCTGTAAGGTCTCTTTTGAGAAATCCGCTGACAGTCTGATGGGGACTCCTTTGTAGGTGACTGTCCCCTTATCTCTTGCTGCTTCTAGAATTCTCTCTTTCATTTTAATCTTGGCTAATATAATGATGATGTGCTTGGTGTATTCCTTTTTGGGTCCAACTTCTTTGGGACTCTCTGAGCTTCCTGGATTTCCTGGAAGTCTATTTCCTTTGCCAGATTAGAGAAGTTCTCCCTTATTATTTGTTCAAATAAGTGTTCCACTCATGGCTGTTTCTCTTCCCCTTCTGGTACCCCTATAATTTGGATATTGGAACGTTTAAAGATGTCCTGGAGGTTCCTAAGCCTCTCCTCATTTTTTTGAATTCTTGTTTCTTCGTCCTTTTCTGTTTGGTCATTTTTTTTTCTCCTGTTTTTGGTCCACTCCTTTGATTTGAGTCCCAGTTTCCTTTCCATCACTATTGGTTTCCTGTGCATTTCCCTTCATTTCACTTGGTTTAGCCTTCATTTGTTCCTCTAATTTGTGACTAAAATCAACCAGTTCTGTGAGCATCCTGATCACTAGTGTTTTGAACTGTGCATCTGAAAGTTTGGCTATTTCTTCATCGCTTAGATTTATTGACTCTGGGGCTCTGAATTGTTCTTGAGCCATGTTTCGATCTGTTCGTGCCTGTTACGTATGAGGAGCAGAACCTTAGGTGTTCACCAGGGAGGAGCCACCCAGGTCACTGGTTTGTGACACTGTATGTGGGGGCATGAACCCACAATCTTTTAGTGTATGGGACAGTGCTTCAACTACTGAGCAACCTGGCCATGGTGACCAATATATATTTTAACATTTAAATGTACTTCCTTTCAGATTGTTGGATGTGAGTGGTCCATAAAGATATTTATAATGCTTTTACCTGCCTTGTTTATTTGTGATGTTATAAAATAGGTATTCGGGGAATCTTACTATTAGTATATTTCAGCTGATAGCTAAAACATCAGATACTTTAAAGCTACATTGATGAGTTCTTTTTAAATACAATTTTCTGGACCAACAGTGCTAAGTTCACACGTTTGTACTTGTGTACACACACAGAGTACGTGTTTTTGTAAATCTAGCCCTTGAAGAATTGGTTGTGAGGGAGGGAAGCAATACTTGTATTACTTTCAATTTGGAAGATGAATGCATTATCATTGAACACAATGAATTTTGTATGGGATTTTTGGAACCTGGTAAGGACTCATTCAACAAATTCCACTGAAGTTTATTGAGTGTTCTGTGTGTCAGACTTGGGGTAGGGCAGTGAACTGACACAAAATCCCTGTTATCATTAAGTTTATATTCTGATGGGGGTGACCAATTACACAGTGGAAAAAATACATGTACAGTAAATGTTAAGAAGAAAAGTAAAGTGGGATGGAGGGGTAAGAGTGGGATGTGGGGAGACTTGCTCTTCAGAGCAGTGGCTGAGAAAGCCTTTCAGATGAGGTAACCAGTGAGCAGACACCTGAATGAAGTGAGGGAGCAAACCATGTGGCTATTTGATGTAGAGAAAGAAGCTGCCCTGCAGAGTGAACCGTAGGTGTAAAGGCCCTCGGGTATGTATTAATGGATGCTTAATTATACACAATACTTAAGGTTATATTGCAGCTGAGTGAATGTTTTGGGCTTGCTGTCTAAATTGGATCTTTAGCCAGGGAGTAGATACAGGAGTAAGATGTACATTATTTTAAGTGGATCATTTGTAAACAAAATTCATATCACAAAATAAAATGGGCAGAAATGTACATGTAGCTACTTCGGAACTAGCGAAGGTAAAAAGTAAAAACAGAACCTGAATGTGCTGTAACAAAATGATTAAAAACGGATGTTACATTCTTCAGAGCAAGCATTTGTTCTTATTACTACTTAATGTTTATGTGGCACTAGAAAATCTTTTCTTACTGCAGGAATCTATCTAAGACTTGCCTGTTGGGCATTGTTAAGGGTTGCTTGTACACTTCACAAACACGTTCAAGTCCTAACTCCCGGTATCTGTGAGTGTGACCTTACTGGTTGATGATCTAGTTAAGATGAGGTCACTAGGGTGGGCCCTAATCTAACAAGATTGTGTCCTTATAACAAGAAGGAAATTTGGAGTCAGGGAGACAGAAACAGAGGGAAGAGGACGTGAAGACAAGGGGAGGGCACCATCGAGAGACAGGAGAGCCCGAGGCAAGGAGAGAGGTGTGGTGCTTCCCTCCCTCACAGCTCTCAGAAGGAGTCCCGTTGAGACCTTGTTCTTGGACTTCTGGCCTTCAGAACTGTGAGACAGTAAGTTTCTGCCGTTTAGGCCACCCAGTTTATAGTGCATTGTTAGGGCAGCTCTAGGAGACCGACACAGGCATTAAGGAATATTTGGTGTTCTTCAAAAGGCGTCAAAAATGAGGAGAGAAGACAAACCTGGAAATACCTTCTGCATCTCGGCAACTTGACACTCAGGTGTAGAGTAGGGCAAATATAGACGCCCGCAAACCGCAGCCAGATCACAGCCTGTGCCTGCTCAGGGTCTGCTCACCTTGGACAGGTGCTTCATATCTGATGGTTGATTTCTTCATCTCAAACGGGTCATGTGTGTTCTGGCCACGTGGCACCACACACAACACGTAACAGTTGAAGAATGCCAATGGAAGTATACTGCGTTTCCAGAAGTGCTGTCACCCTGTTATGTATTTTCCATTTTCTTCTTGTTTGTAAGACTGCTGCTCTGCTGTGAGAACACGGAAGAAAGATGAACTGAGAAATCACAACAAGGATGTGCTTGTGCTTCTGAAGAGGCCAGTCAACTGGTGCTTTTTGGGGGGAGGGGAAGTGGTGAGTCGAGGAAGAATTCTTACAAAGCATGAAGACATCTGCTGTTATTTCACACTGTGAAATAAGGGCCCTCAGGTGCAGGTTGGGGCCGTTGCTGAGGAGGCATTGGCCTGGAGTGTAGTCAGGCAGCTGTAGCCTGCTTGTGACTTGGGGTCACTGAACCCTGGTTGAGCGTTTGCGTGAGGAGGTATGTGGTCAGGAGTATGAGCTTTGAATGACATGATTTGTGTTTGAATCTGGGCTTCATGTCCATTGGCTGTGTGACCTTGAGTATGTTAACCTCTCAGTTTTTCCTCCCCTGAAAAGTGGGATAACAGTTCCAGCCTCAAATAGTTGTAGGGATGAAATGAAATGACCACTGTGAAGTACTTAGAACAGTGTTGGCACATTAAGTGCTCAGGAGTTTATGGTCTTTATTAGTAGTAGTAGGAGTAGTAGAAAGTCAAGTTAGAAGGAAAAGAATAAAATAGAAAGACAGGATAGATGGCACAGGTATTTAGGACAGAGGTCATGACTCAGGTGATGGGCCAGGTGAGGCCTGTAATCAGTCTGATGACTTCTCAGAGCACAGGGACTTAGATGCTGGAGAACAAAGGCCTTAGTTGGTTCTCAGTCCTATTTGGAAGTAGAAGGATTTGTAAAAATACAGACTCCTCTTCAGGTTCCTGGAGCCAGTGTCCATCTTCGTGACAAAGAGGGGATGGTGGAGCATGGGGCACAACCCGGCTGCACAGGGGCACCCTGACCGTGGCAGGCCCTCGAGGACAAAAGCCAGCGTGGGAAACAGTCTTATGATGAAGTAGCGTGTGCCGGCCAGGCACAGTGCAGAGTCCTGTCATTTAATTCTCAAAGCAGTCCTGCGTGCAATTTTTACTCCCAGTTGTGTTTTTAAAAGGGGAGACTTTGTACTTCGGGAGGTTGCTTGTCTAAAGTTACACGTCAAGGAAGGGGCAGAGCTGGGACTTAAACTGGGTCTGTCTGAATGTAGAGCCGGAGCCTTTAGCTTTGGGGAAATCATGCTGATTCGTCCCTTCTCGAGCATCTTTTCCAGAGGCAGAATCATGATGACCTGGATTTAGGGCCCCTGCCCTGTTGGTGTTGGGGGAGGATGATAACAAGAGGAAGGCGATGGTCAGTCTCTGCCATCTGTTCAGGGTGGGTATTTTCCCAGCGGATGGCCTCAATGTGCTACATGCTCAGAAGGCAGTTCTAGAGGAGGCACGAAACTGTTTTGACGTGTGGCTGCTCTGTTAGCAAAACAGCATAATCATCCTGGGAATTTTGAGGTGGGCAGCATTCATTCCGAGACACTCATTCTGGCCCTGTAGTCAGGTTGTTCATCGTTTGACCTTCAGAGCACGACATCTCGAGAGGCTCTGCCGTCCTCTTCTCTCTGCACTGACACCCGCCATCTTTTCCCGTCCCTGTCTTTTGTTGCTCCCTCACTGATGGTGGCTCTTTCCTTCAGTGCGAACAGGCTCAGGTCTCTTGCATCTGCCTTGAACTTGCACCAGTTACCACCTTATTTCCCGTCTTCTCTTCATAGACAAACCTCTCAAACTAGCATCGAGAGAAGGAGGTAAAGAGCCATGGGAGAGAGGAGTCAGGAAAGCAGCATGGTCATGGTCAAACGCTGCAGTGGAATGGGTCATGGTCAAACGCTGCAGCAGTGGCTCTCAACGTGTGATCTCTAGACCCACAGCAGCAGTGTCACCTGCGAACCTATGAAAAATGCATGCTTAGAGCTCCCCAGACCAACTGAGTTAGTAACTCTGGGTGGGGGGGGTGGGGTGGCAGTCTTCTGTTTTAACAAGGTTGCCTCTTGTGATGTGCCCTAAGGTTTGAGAATCACCATGCTAGAGAAAGGTTGAGTTAGATAAGGGCCAGAAATCCCCCTTGGAATTCCTAATTAGGCAATTCTTTGTGTTCTTCCTTTGTTCCCTCAGTCCTGCGCAGTGTTGCTCTGTGCACAGCAGTTAGCTGTGTGCTCCCTAAGTTGGCAGGACCTCCCCTGCTGACTCTTCCCCTGCTGCTTGGAGCACTGATACGGTGGGAAGAGCTGTGGACCCCTTGTCAAGAGTTCTGGGTTCTGTTCTAGCCTCCTCGTCTTAACCAGCTGGGCCTCTTAGAATAGTGGGTGAGCAGTCTGGGCCCTGGTTTTCTCATCTGTTAACCCAGAGAGTGAGATTCATTCATCATTAAAGATCATTCATCATGTATCTCCTCCACCAGATACAAGGTTTTCTGTTTAAGCATTTATTTATGCATACTATTTCTATAGTATGCATCTAAATCCTTTTGATTTATAAATTTGTCTAAATATGTTTGCTACTCTGTTGATGGCAGATTTAAGCATGTTATCTATGGTTACCAAAACTTTGAATATCTAACATATATTTTGGTTCCATAATAATGAGCCAGTTTATTTATGGCGTCCGTCAGGCATTGACGGACCTTGTCAAGGCACCCGATACCTTTCTTTTAAACCCATCAGTGGGAAGGGAGAGAGCTAGTCCTGATGCAGAACTTGTATTTGTGGTTTGGTTATCAGATTCCCTTTGACCAAGGAGCACAGCCGCATCTGCGATGCTTCTGCTGTGGGCTTCCTCCACTCTTCACTGGCACCTAAACCAAATCACCAGGCTTGCTGATTTTCCTCTCCAGCATCTCCTGCATCCACTTCCTTCTTTCCACTCACACTTCCCCCTTCCTCTCACTTTCTTTAATGTAGCAAATGGTTTCTGAGTGCCTGCCGCCTGCTAGGTGATGCACTGATAGGTCTGGGGACAAACTGTGAGCACAGCAGGAGAGATGGGAAGGTTGCTTGACATTCTAGAGCAGGGTGGGTAAACCTTGTTTTGTAAAGGATCAGATTGGAAGTATTTGGGGTCATAAGGCCTCTGTCACAGCTCTCCAACTCTGCCAAAGACAATATGTAAAGCAATGGTATTTTAATTAAGGCTTAGGTGATAGGCAGATCTGGCCCATGCACTGTGGTGTGCCAACCCTCTTGTAAAAGTGAGACCGACCATTAACGTACACGATGAAAAGTGTGCATGTGTGTCCACCAAGGTGCGATGCATGCTATGAAGAAAATAAAGCAGTGGGAAGGGAATGAAGAAGGTCGAGATATGTGTGTGTTCTTTTATACATAGGCTGGTAGAAGAAACCTGTGAATCTGAAAAAGTGGGGGAACAGTCATGGGCCATGTGGTGGAAAAGCCTTCCAGGTGGAGGGAACACAGGTAGAGTGCCCCTGTCCTGGCCATGTGTTAGGCTCATTCAAGGAGCAAAGAGGCCAGCCAGGGAGAGGGCAGGCAGGGACTTTGGGACAGGTGCCAAAGGAAGGGCTGGTGGGAGTTCCCCAGCAGACGAGGAAGGAAAGGCCTTCCAGAGAGAGAAGGTGGCCTGTGTAGGTTCTGGAGGTGTGAGAGAGGACAACTGGGGGATGTAAGAGGTTAGGTCCGACTGTAGAAAAGGCTAGAAGGGCCATGTGGCAGTGAGAGGAGCTGAGGTCGGTCAAATCGGCTTTGAACATCATGCCAGAGTGTTGCCTTTACTCACAAGCAGGCTTTTAGGGAGAGGAACACTGTTTGCATGTGTTTTAGAAAAGGTGACAGACCGGTGGTTGTGTGGAGGGTGAGAGACAGGGAAGGAGGAGGGAGGAAGGATGAGGGACTGACCTGGGACCAAGGGGAGGGGTGTGAGGTGATGGATTCAGGAAACACTCAGCCAAGTGGACTCCTGTTTTCTTAAGTGCTGTGTCTTCCTGCTCTTGTGCCTTTGCCCTTGCCGTTCCTTCCTCCAGGAATGCCTGCTCTTGACCTTCACTTTCAGGGAGGGGCTGAAGGTTTCCTTCTGTGAGAAGCCTGCCTCCCATTACTCTAGTTATAAGAATCTCCTTTTTCCTCCCAATTCTCACAGCACCCTCTTCCTGGTACTTCTCTTAGCTTGAGGGTCAGACAGGGCTATTTGTTTACATGCCCTGATCGCTTCTTAGATATTTTAACATTCTTGAGGGCAAAGGATCTTTTATTGATAATGAGATCTTAGTATACAGTGTAGTGGGGAGTATGAACTCAGGAGTTATGCTGACCCAGCACTTACTGTTGTGACCTTAGGTAAATGACTTTGCTTCTCTAAGCCTGCATTTTCTTATCTGTGGGAGGAGAGAGTGTTACCAGCCCCACAGACGGGGCTCTTGTGATAACAGATACTGCATGGAAGCACTTGGAACAGAGTCTGCACATTTTAAGTCTTCAATACATATTAGCAGTTATTAGCAGTGTTGCTCTTATATTACAGCAGTGCCTAACACAAAGCCTGGTATATAGGGAACACTCAAATGACATTGGTTGATAAAGTATGGTACAGATTGACTTTATGTTTGAAGAATGCAGACTAAGCCCAAATTGTGGTAAGGGTGACTATAACAGATGGGTTCGGTTTCTGTAAAGATCAAATTATGGGGTTTTAGAGAGACTTAAGTATAGATGGATATCTTAGATAGTTATTAAAGAGGAAAGCTGATGAAATTTCATTTATATGAGAGTGAAAAATCTCAGTATACATGCATTATCAGTGTTAATGAACAGATGTTCTTGAATATTATGAAATTTGCAAATGACAGGTTTGAAAGACAAATATTTAGGGATAATAATTAACCATGCATATTACTTCCAGGCTAAGAGAGCTAGCTTCTTTGTTTGGTTTCTCGGTGGCTCCAGGTAATAACTAGATAGTCACTGTTTTATTGTCTTGTGTTGCTCAGAATAAGAGGAGAAATGTATGTGAACAGCCTGAAAACGAAGCCTCTAATGAGGAGACGCTTTTGCTCCAGAGAGATCAGGAATTGTGTGTAGACATAGCCACGTAAAAGTTGAAAGTCATGTAATTGGCCCCAAATACCTTTAGGTTATTTGTCATTTCTAAAAGCTACCACCTGCTCATTATCCTGCGGCTAAACCCTTTTCCTTTCAAACTTTCTGGCCTTCATTAATGAGAAGCTGCACTCCCGGTGCCTCAGTGACACAGCCTTTGGACCTTTTGGTCATCTCTTCCCTATACTGTCGCCTCCTTCACCCTGCCTAGAGTTCCGCTCCTGAATTCTGGTCCCAAATTTTTGACCAGGTCAGTCAGAACTGCCTTGGGCCCCATTTACACTACACAGGGATCAGGAAGGCTGTCCCCCAACTGGGGATGTTTGGCGAGCAGCTCTAGTGACTGCCACAGGAATGTGTAGAGCGTAAAGAGAGTCACACCACTTTTTGATTTGCATTTCGCAAAATGACAGACCATACGGTCTCAATTCCCAAGGTAATTGACAACATGCCCTTTGGTTTGTGTTTTGGTTACTTAGGTTCTCATTACGTTATTGTTGAGGAAATCTTAGTCGAAACTCTAATTATAGCTCTGGATGGTGTGGCTCAGTTGGTTGGAACATTGTCCCATAGACCAAAAGGTTACGGGTTCAATTCCCAGTCAGGGCACATAACCAGGTTATGGGTTTGATCCCCAGTCAGGGTGCATACGAGAAGACAACCCATTGATGTTTCTCTCTCTCTTTCTCTCCCTTTTCCTTCCTGTCTCTTTAAAAGCAATGAAAAAAAAATCCTTGGGTGAGAATTTAAACAAAAAACAAAATTCTAATTATGCTTTCACTACTCTACCCCAACCAATTTTTGGTCTTAAAATTAGCTTAAAACTTGGGGTCTCCGATTTTCCATGGCTCTTTGAACTACCAATGTTTCTCTGCTTTCTAATCCCCCCCCCTGCATCTTTATTCATGTTTTCCTCTTACCCAGAAGTCCCCTCCCCTTTCTTTTCCTTTCTTTCCATCATTGAGTCCCCTCATTCAGTAAGACTCATGGCCTTCAGGGAGAGTCTCCTTCTCTAGTGTATAGGGAATCAGGAAATGCAACTTTGAGGACACAGAAGGGTCGTACCTGATAGATTAAAAAAAGAGTATTGGGGGGAGTATTGTTTTTAGGCAAAGGATCAATGGAAATAAGTCCAGTGCGGCTGGACCCCAAGAGTGAGGGGAGAGAAATACCAGCTGTGACTGATCAGAGCAAGATTATAGAAGGAGGACTTGGAGATCAAAGTGAAGGAAATTTGGTTTTTGTCTTTATAATATAGGGACTGTATTGAAGAACATTAAACAAGAAGGTGTCAAGGTCAAGTTTACATCTTAAAACACTCACCCCAGCTGCTGTGTCCAATTAGGAGGCAGTTGCAGTGGTCTAGATGGCTTTGACTGGATAGAGGTGGTAAGGACGGAGAGCCAAGGGCAGATTTATGTACAGAAATCTTGTCCTAGCCATCACAATGTCTGGCTAGTTGGGTGAAATGAACCATCTGGAAAACGCCAATTTGTGGGCCTGGGTTAATGGAATAGTATATATAGAAGTAGGCACTCCTATTTGAGTGATTTTTCTCATATTCCTTGTTTTCAAAATATTTTTAAAGATTTTATTTGTTTATTTTTAGAGAGAGGCGAAGGGAGGGAGGAAGAGAGGGAGGGAAACATCAAAGTATGAGAGGTACATGGATCAGTTGCCTCTCCCACATCTGCTCCAACTGGGGACCTGGCCCTCCACCCAGGCATGTTCCCTGACCAGAAATCGAACCGGCAGCCTTTCCGGGCCAGCCCTCAATCCACTGAGCCACACCAGCCAGGGCAAAACATTATTTTGATTATATTGAACCTGTAAAAAATAATACAAGATTTCCGAGAAAAAAGGTAGTAGTAAAAAGTACTTTCAGCCTATACATCTATTTTAGGCTTACCTTTTCTCGTTAAAAGATAATAGATTGATCCTTCCTCATGTAAGACTGAGACGATTTCTGACTGCTGGAGAGGGAGGGTCTTTAGCACTGAGTCCCTCTGTGAATTTGGAGCTTGGGTGGATTCAGACTCTAGCGCAGGGGGCCTTTGTTTTTTGTTTTTGCTTTTTGTTGGTAGGAAACTCTCCTGCCGTCATGTTCTCTGTGCAGAGCCTTGGACAAGCCCTAACTCGGCCTCCCTCGTTGAGGGCTCCTTGTGCCCAATCAGTGCAAGGCCTCCTAGATCCTGTGCTCGGACACAGTGCTTATTCTTGTGCCACATTAACAAAATGATTTTTAGGGTGAGATTTATCCCGTTCTTGGTAATGTGTTTCCCAAAGTTGTTTAATACCAATGTTTTCTGCAGTTCTTCTCTCTACCAAAATCTGATGTTTGGCTTTGCCAAGTGGGGTACCTATGAAAGACACCCATTCCCCTCATCTTTGACTTCTCATTTTTTAAGAACTCAGCGAATTGTGCATTGCAGTCTTTGAGGTGACCTGAAGTAGGTGCCGAGCAAGCTGTTTCTGTGTATTTACAGGGAAAGTTCATGGTAACAACATCGAGTGCGAACATGTAGTAATTCAATGTGATATCCCTCCTGGCTAATCGAGGCCCTGGCAGACAGCCAGGTTGCCAAAGAAGCATTTATGCAAAAGGAGAGTTGGTGACACGTGTCCTGGAAAAAGTGGCATCAGATCTGCTGTCAGTATGTAGCAGTCAGAGAGAGACTGGTGGACTCTCTCATCCGAATGTGTAATTGGAGGGCAGTGTGAGGCAGGAAGAGGAGAGGACCACAGGAAGTTGACCAATTTCAGAAAGACACATCCTCCTCTTGTGGCCAACCTCTCCATCTCTGAGAAAAGGGACTGCAAACATAGCATGATGGATTGTCTCTGCTTTGTGTGCATGTGTTTGTTTAATATTCATCGACACCCCATCTCCTGGGGCCTGGTGTCACAACCATTATCCTTCCATCTGAGGCTGGCTGCAGCTTCCCGTGGAGACCAGCCGTGCCTCTCCTTAATTGGCTGGTAGGGTCAGCAGCATTGACATGCATGTTTTTACTTTCTTGACATCTCTTCTCTTCCCAGTGTATTTTCTGGTGGGGAGGGCCAGCAGAACCAGGAGAAATTAGGGGATCTTGCTTTCGAAATGAAATCTGTTCAGGGACACAATTCCTTTGCCAGAGGCTTGCTCCCAAACTGATACGCTCTAAGCCCTTTGAGAGGGTACATCCATTTTAATGCAATGGAAAAAAAATAGCCCTACATTTATGGAGCTTTTAGTCAGCAAAGTGGCTATTACTAATTTCAGTTTTCTTAGAATTTACAGGTGATGGGGTCTCTATAGGATTGAGAGAAACCACGAGAAATGCTTAAATATCAGTACCCACCACCTCCCTGTCCCCCCCACCAAATGCCGTGTGCTATCTGCGTCTCTGAAGAACCTCGGACACTAACCTCTTGATGGCACAGCAGGTCAACAAGTCTCAGTAGCTCTGTGTGGAACACCGGCAGACCTGAGTAGTTACAGGGGTGGAACTACTTGTAACTCCACCCCTTGGAGTGGACAGGGTGGAAGCAATGTTTCCGAGTGACGGCGGGGCACCAGTTTGGGACCAGGTTCTTGGCGTGCATCCATCTTCACAGCAAGCTCTGAGGGAGGTGGAGGTTTTCCTTTTGGAAGAAGAAGCTGAGCACAGAGGATTAAGGAGCTTTGCAAATTCTCATGAGTATTAAGCAGGGGGAGCTGGAATTTTGGCTTCAGTGTGCTGGACACAGAGTCGGTGGCTTTCTCACCATGTCAGTATAAGGATTTGCAAGGATGGAGAGGTTGCTCCTTAGCATGTTGACAGATGACTTCTCTTCAGTAGTCTGAGATAAACAAGATGCACAGGTCAGAAAATCGACCCAGTATCGAAGTTCGTATAGTGAAGAGCGAAAGCCTCTCAGCCTGTCCACACCTCATCCTGCTAACTGCGCTCTCTGAAGGTTATCAACATTTAATTTCTTCCAAATTCATATAAAATATGTACGTGTTAATGTATGGGTACCCAGACCCACATATTTCCTTTTTAACTTATACCAAGAGTCTATACTCTGTGCGTTCGAGGCAGAACAGCACAGTCGCAAGCCTGAGCTGGGTTCCAATGTGGTCTTACCACATTTAAGGCCTTGGGCTGGTTACTCTCCGCCTCACCTGTAACATAGGTTGTTCTGATCGAATCTGATATGCGAAGAGTGTGGAACAGTGCCAGATGCATAGTAAATGCAGAATGAATGTAAACTGTTTATTACTCTGCATCTTGTTTGTCTTTCGTAAACTTCAAAAATATAAGATCTACATGTACTCCATTCTTTCCCCTAAAAAATAAGTTTAGCAAGTTATCAGTATGTGCAGTTTCATTATCTTTCAGTGCTGCAGAGCCTGGGCAGTGCAAAACATGCTGCGGTTGTGCGCTGGCTAGCACTTTATGATAGGAATGAGCCTGTAGCCATGTTTGCGGTGCGTCGTGCACTTAGAGAGAGCTTCTAGGTATGTTTTATTTGATCTTCCAAGCCAGCCTGTGATGTGGGTTGGGCAGGTGGTATTAATGCATTTTGCAAACAAGGAAACTGGAGGGGATTCAGCAGACCTGACGCAGCTCACACAGCCTTGTCTGGCCCAGCACTCTGCTTTCTTTGATACTGCCAGTACCTCCGCGGCCACCTACTGTGGGAAGTCCTGTTCTCTTCAGCTGCGGAGGAGGTGGGGTGCTGAAAGTGTTTCCCCCACAGTGGGGTAGGTTTGCTCAGATTTATCCACACTCCTTTTCCTGTAAAGAGTGACACATTTTCAGGACAGTCCTTAGGTTTAGAGATGTACTGTGGGGACACTGCAGAGTCAGGAAGGGGGTGTGGTGCAGTGGTGTGGGAGAAAGAGCAAGGAACCAGAGGCAGGAAATGCGGTCTCAGTGTCTTCACTGTTCAAAATGATGCCTTGGTATTAAATGTTCTCTAGGCTTCCAGCTAAGGAGTTAGGGCCAGAGAGGTTAAGCAGCAGTTCCAAGTCACCCCGTTAGTTAAGAGCAGAATCAGGACTAGATATGGAGGGTTGATCATAAAAGAGTTAGTAATCGGGGCTGCCAGAACTTGTTCTCCTACCCAGGCCATGAGCTATCATCCAGTATATCTAAAATATTATTTCAACATGAAATCAATATAAAAATTATTCTGTTTTTCATATTGCCGTTAAAATCTGTATGCATTTTAGAGCACATCTAGATTTGTAAAGTACAAATTTTACACATTTCAAGACACATTTCAGACACATTTCAATGAATCAGTAGCCATGGGCTACTGATTACTGTATTAGACCGCATAGCTCTCAGAGGGTAGGAGCTCATTAAAAAGCTTATTGTTCAAGTTGCTTTGAAACAAAGACCTTGCCCCTTGGCCCTTGCCTACATTCAGTGTACATCTTGGTTAAACACCCTTAGACCGAAGAAACTGAATGAACTTTACTTTTAATAAATGCTACAGGAAATTGTAAGTTTTCAAAGTCTGAAATTAGGAGTTGGTGATTCAATTATAAAACTAATTCATCATATAGGCTTTAAATGATAAATTCTTATGGTACATTTGTGTTTTCTTCTAATATATTAACTATTTCACAAAAAAAATCCAAGGAATTGAGTTTTATTTCATAATTTGCCACTGGAGGACTAATGAATAAGTGTAAAAATTTCAGGAAAAAATAAGTCAATGGTAGATATAGTTTGAATGACCAAAATTTGGTTTCCTCGCAGTTCTCCAAGGGAGTAGTGTCGCTTACAAAGTGTTAATCTGAATGACACTTCAGATCAGTGTGCGTGATAAACATGGGGTGGCAGGGGTGGGGGGGTTTGGGGGGGCCATGGAGGGTGGGGGGCGATGCGGGGGAGTTGGATTCTGTTCTCTGGTTGTAACTTGACTCTGGGGCTAATTTCATAGGTTAGATCTATTTCATTACTTATAAAACAGTATCCAAAATCATTTCATGTTTTAAAACATGAATTTAGATAACCATCTTCTAATGGTTGTCAGATATACAACCCTTTTCTGCATAGAACTACCACTCTTTATGCATAAGGTTATTTCTTTGGGAAAGTCAGATTCCACTAAGGTTCTTTTGATGGATGGAATCTCTTCATCTCCTAACATTTTACAGCATCCTTTCAAAGGACTATCACTTGGCCAGATGTTAGAGAGATATAAAATAAAGATATGAACCAGAACGAAATAAATTGATGGAGACAGCATGTAATGAAAATCTGTAGAACCGCAGTGCCAATAAAGAGCAGACTGACTTGACCACCAAGCCCGCTGTGAATCCAGTGGGGCCTGCCCTCCTTTCCTTTCTTGTCTTTCTTTCTGTGATTCAAGAGTAGTTACTGATCATTTGCTATATTCAGGAAGCTGCTATAGCTAACTAAAGTCTGTAGTTTGTCATTTCTGATGCAGTAAAAAAAACATGTTGTGATATATTCTTAGAAATGACGTTAGAAGGTATTTATTTGTTAGAATAGTTGAATTTAAACATTGAGGACCTCTTTATAAAAACTGTGTTGACTTCATAATATCTTGAATTTCATTTCTTTAAGGAAGCCTTTTTAATTATTCTGGTCAGCCATTCTCTGTTCCGAGTCTCAATATCACATGTAGGAAGCCTGCGTATGGAGCCCAGGGTGCACATCCGGGCTTCAGTGCTTTCTGGTTCCATGGCTTCAGCAAGTCACTCAGCTGACCTCTCCGAGCCTTACTTTCCGCATTTGTAGAATTGCAGCTACTCTTGCTTGTCGGACACAATTGTTGCGAGGGTTGAATGAAATACAGAGAGTCTCTGGCACAGTGTATGGTATGTGCTCAGGGCCAGTGTGTAGAAGGAATATGTCACTGATTCTGTGGTGACTGTTGGTGCTCTGTTGCCTCCTAAGACTTTTGGTTGAACGTAGAACTGACATGGCGTAGGTGCCTAAGTGTCTTTAGTCATTAGGTTGATTCATAAAAAAAGGCAGGGAAAGGAATGAAGTCAGTAGGAGTCAAAACAAAGGAGAATGGTGAGTTGAGCAGAACAGCAACCAGCCTTTGTGCCCTAAACGCCTGCACGTTGCATCCGTTTGGGGAGGGCCCAGTGGGGGACGGTAACAGGAAATGGCAGGGCAGGGGAACACTGTGTTCAGAAGCACGGTGAGTTCAGAAAGCTTGTAAAATTGTTGTTCTCATAGTAGTTCTCCCTTTTTATACCGTCCCATAAATTTGAGATGAAAAGAAACATCTTCTACTTAAAATTATTTTCATTTACTGCTTAACCAATACTGCCTCGGGGTGGGGGGTGGCAGTTTATTGCCTTTCCTGTGAAACCGGAAGGGTCCTTTGTGACCGAGGGGCTCCAAGGGAACAATTTTCGTGCTGTAGGGCTGGCAGCGCCATTGATAGCCCTCAGGTGGGTTTCCTTCTGGGTGTGGCCTTGGGCCTTCAAGGTGGGATAATGCTAAAAAAGAAAAAAGAAAGAAGGGAAAAAAAGAGCCATGGGCCCTTGACCATATCCTTAGGAAGTTAATATTCACAGAGAAAGGCAGTTGGTGGAAGTTTCCAAAGGATTCAGTCTATAGTTTTCTTTTTGTTGTTTGTTTGTTTGTTTTTAAAGCACATACATTGACTGCCAGAGCTGGAAAGGGCCTTTATTTAGTTGTTATCACACTTCACAAATGAAGAAACTGGGACTCTGACGGCTCAGCAGCCCACCTGTGGTTGGCTGGATGAAACCTAGGCCCCTGGCTCCCTGCATCTGCTTCGGACCACGCATCTGTGTGGTTCTCCTGGCATGGAATGGCCTCCCCACCACCTTCTCTTTTTTCTTGGATGTTTTTGAAATTACAGAATTTGGAATTGCAAAAGTGAAATATGCTGTAGTTCTTTATCACCCACTAAAAACATTATTCTCCTTTTGTAACTAAAATATCCTTTGGCCATCACCTCAACTCGATGCATATTTATTCAGTTCTTTTTACTTGTCACGTAATTTCTCAGTTAAGGTGACTATTGATGGCCATGAAAGTTGGGGGATTTTATTTTGCCACTCTCAAATAATGCTTTAATAAACATAGCTGGTGATTTTATTTCCATAAAATAGATTCCCCAAAGTGAGACAGCTAGGTCTAAGGGTATGTGTGATAACTACTGTCTGATTCCTTCTCAGAAAGATTGGTGAGCTCCTTTACCACTTACATTTATCATCATAAATGCTGTATTTGTTTTTATTCTTTCCATCTGTTGATCTAAGAACGCCCAAACTTGTAGAGAATTTTTATGAGGGTTTATTTAAGCCAAACTGATGACATATGCTGGGGAGCAAGATGTCAAATTGCTCTGGAGAATAACAGTTTTGCAGCTTCTGTTATGCATTTGAAATTAGAGAGGGAATGTAAGGAAGATTACTTGGAGGTGAGGGAAAGCAAGGTGGGGATTGGATTAAAGGCTAGTTAATAAGATTATGTGTTCTCCTGAGAGTGGTTAACGTTTACTTCAAAGGTGTGTTAACCTTGATACACAGAAACAATGCACAGGCCTTGCTTACAGCAAAGTTAAACCTTTTACTAAAAAGTTACCTGCCTGGGGCGTGACCACCCACCATGACCTGCCCAGTTAGGAATTTATGATTGGATTTCCCTGGAGGTCGCTTTCCATAGAATCCCCCACCCTTTTTTTTCTGTTCACACATCTATTTTTTTTTTTTATCATTTATTATACTTTGTTAACATTCACTCTTTTCCCTTCTTTTGCTACATGGTCGGATTTCTCATCAGTTCTCTACCCACCTCATTAACTTGGAACATCTTTGCTTCTCTGTCCTGTTAGTAGTTATTTTCCTACTGGCTACCGTCAGAGCAGCTATAATTAAAAATTCTATATTAGCACATAAAAATGGAATAATAAATATTCCCTCACCTTGGGTTTTAGCTACATGTTAGAATTTTCTGTTCCTTTTTTTCTCTTATTGTGTGTCTCTTAATAAATACTTACGCTATGAATTAGAAGTTCTTGGCCATGTTACCCTCATCCTGTTGCACTGTGTCTTTTTTCCAAATTCTTCTTTGTCTTCTGTATCTTGAGATTTCTGCCTAAAGTACATCTTTCAAGACTCCCTCAGATTGCGTTCATTGGTTAAATAGTTTCTTAGTTCTTGAACGTTCATAAGGGTTTTGTTTTTTTTTTGTCTTCCCTGACAGGTGAAGAACATCTTGGTTGGGCTTTTTCTCTCTGTAATTATCATTGAACATATGCTCTGGATCCCAGTATTGCAGTTGAAAAATCTGATGTAACAGATTTCTATATGTCTTCTGTTCAATTTGTTTGAATGACTATATGTTTCTTCTTAATCTTCAGAGTCTCTGACCACTTCTGGGACTCTGAAAAGATTGCAGAATCACCTGTAGCAGAGCCAAGTTTATTGCCTCCTGCAAGAAAGTAGACCCTGACTCTGACAGAGTGTTGCAGAGGAGGGGGGACAGAGATGGGGCGTTTATGGGGTTTGTGAAGGTCTAGTATAAGGCAGGTTGTTCAGTGCAAGGACATAAATTAGAGAAAGTTTTTGATAAAAATAATTAAAGACTGGTGGGCTGAGTAGCAGGAATTTAATAAGGATTAGCTGAGCTGTCTATTGTTTAGATAAATGGCTTTCTGGAAAGTTCCTGAAGCCAACAATAAAATTATCTGTGACTTCATCTTGCTGGGTAAGAGCTTTCTGAAATAGTAAAGTCATATAATGCAGACAGTTGAATAGTCAAGTCATATTAATGCAATAATACCGTGTGTGGTTGCATATGACTTCCCATCCCAGTTTGAATATTTTGCAAGTCTAGGCATGTGTCTTTTTTATCTTCATTAATGCTGCCTGAGCTTGTCGTGAGGCTTTTCGGTCTGGAGAATTATCCCTTCTTTCAGCTCAAGGAGGTTTTCTTTTGTCCCCTCTCTCCCTTCTAATTATTTCCTCTCCATTCATTAGGGTTTCTTCCCCAGGAAAGCCTCTTCTCTGCATGCCCTGTCTTCTTGGACTGTCTTTCACGTCTCTGCTATTTGTACTGGTGATGTCTGTTTGATCTTTCAGCACACTGAATGGGTTTTTAGTCGTGACCATGCCCCTTTGCATTTTGTCTAGTGAAATTTTAATTCCAGAATCATGCAGTTTGGTTTTAGAAAGCTTTTTTGTGTTCCAGGAGTATCTCCTTGAAGTCTCCATTGCCTTTCCCTACTTTTTTTTTTTGGGGGGGGGGTCTTTTTCCTGGACACTTTTTGTTCTGGTTATTAATATTGGTCTTCCTCATTCAAGCGGGTTGTAATTTCCTTTGACTTCTAATGGGTGTCTGTCCATCAGGCAGGGAAAGAGGGCTCTTGGGCCGTGGTACGCTGCCCAGTACTAGAGGATAAGAATGTGTGTGTGCACACATGCACGTGTGTGTTGTAATGGATGAGTGTGAGTCATCAAAGCTGGGACTCATCCGCTGAGTTCTGGGTAGGCTCCTTGGGCTTCAGGAGCACTTTAGCTTAGCAGTACAGTGACTCATGAGCCCACTCGCGTCAGTGGGGCTGGACAGCCCCTCTAAGCGGCGGCCACAGTATCTTCCCAAGTAGAACCGACTAAGACTTCTGGTGAGGTAACTTGAGGGGGCTTTCAACATCTGTGGTTAAGCCAGGTGGTCCTTGGGCATAAGGGAATCGTAAGAGCCCTCTCTCTAGGAGTTTTTCAAGAACTCTGGCTGCAGGTGCATTCTCTAGCTCTCCTAGGACAGCGGGAGAGCATTCTGAGCACAAGTTCTAGAGCCAGACCACCTAGATTTGAATCCTGGCTCTGCCATTTACTCTCTGGTCCTCTTGGGAAAACTACTTAACCCATATGTTCCAATTATCTTGTGTCCGAAATGAAGGAATAATAATTCTAATTTTCTTAAGTTGATATGAGGATCAAATGATTTTTTACCTTTAAGGAAGGAGGCAGAGTGCTCTTAGAACAGTGCCCAGTGCATGGAAGACACTCAGCAAGTGTTAGCTGTTATTGTCATCTCTTAGGGCTGCTGTGAGGATTGTGTTTGTATGTGTAAAGTGCTAATATGTGGCAATAAATGTTAATATTATTTATTTTATTATTTTATGTGAAGATGACTTATGGCACTTTGAAATATTATGACATAAAAATATTAACAAAGCACTCTGGCTGGGTAGCTCAGTTGATTAGAGCATTCTCCCAATACTCCAGGTTTGTGGGTTTGATCCCCTCATCGGGGCACGTATAAGAATCAACCAATGAATGCACAAATGTGTGGAAAAACAAATTGATGCTTCTCTCTCTCCTTCCACCCTTCCTCTCCCTGTAAAATCCGTAGATGAAAATTTAAAAAAATACAAAGCCGCACTTTATCTTTTAAATTTAGAATATCCCCTAAATTAATTTCATCAAAAACCACATAATTTTAAAGTTGGGAGGGTGAGTGACTGATAAACAGTATAAACTCTTCTATACCCTTCACCCACAGATGCTGTTGTTAATATTTTACCACGTAGGCTTTATTATTTTTTCTCTCTTTCTGAACCATTTGTAAATTGAAAACAGACTCATTACCCTCAAGTGCATTAGTGTAAATTAGCTACAAACAAAGACCCTCTACCGCTCCATCATGGTACAACCATCAGCACAGGAAATTAGGTGTGGTGTGGCCATCTAATCCACAGACTCCATTCACAGTTTATTAGTTGCCTCAATAGTGGTCTTTAGAGCAAAATAACCCCAGATTATTTGTGGGACTTTTGTCAATATGTTTGTCCCCTTCAGTCTAGAACAGTTACTCAGTACTCTCCTGACCTTACTGTTTTTTTTTAATCAATTGATAGTCTTATGGGAAATGACCTTACAATTTTTGAAGAGACTAGGCCAGGTATTTTATACCATGTCCCTTCATTTGCTTTTGTCTGATGTTTTCTCTGCATTAAATTTTGGTTAAGTATTTTTGGCATGAAAAAGACAAGTGCTGTATTTGTTTGTTGCGTCCTGTAAGGTGTCAGTGTATCCCACTATGGGTAAAATTATCTTTGGTTTTATTACTAGTTTTTCACTGTAAAGTTTCCCTTTTATCCTTTGTAATTAATGAGTATATTGTGGGGAAAGATTCTGAGACCTCGTAAATGTCCATTCCTCCTCTGAATTCTCACCCACTCATTTTAGCATCACCGTTGCTTCTCTACTGAATCAGTTATAATCGTGATGAACATTTTCTAATTCTGTTATTCCTTCTACATGTATTAGTTGGCATTTTGCTGAGAGGAGGTGCTTTCTTTTCTATTTATTCATTTATATGTTTATATTCACATAGACTCAAGGATTCCTCTTGGGGGATTGTAATCTGATGTTTTCATTTATTTATTTTCACCTTTTAATTACTTTATTGTTGTTCAATTACAGTTGTCTGCATTTTCCCCCCCACCACTCACTGCAACCCCAGCCTTGGTCCTTGCTTCCACCCTCCCCCTTGGTTTCATCCATATGTCCTTTAAAGTAGTTCCTAATGATGTTTTCATTTATTTTGATGCTCAGATTGGCACAGATTTGACCAGTAGGAATACCTTCAAGCTAACTCCTGCATTTTTTAGAGAAGTTTTCATCCTTCTTTGAGCACTCTTCTCCTTATGGTATAAACATTTTTTTAGGACTTTTATTTGCTTGTCTCAGCCTCAGATTGGTGTTTCGTAAGGAGTAGAGAATGACACTTAGAAACCAAAGATCTGGGCACTAGAGGAGATTATTACTATTGCATCTGCTATTGAGGTGTCACTGCTCAGTGGGGAGACCTGGAGAATTGAGGTGTGTGTATGTACACACACCTCTGTTTATTTAAAAATATTAAATCATGTGTCAGTACATGTAGACATAATACCTCCGTCTCTACAGGGCTCATTCTTGTTTTCTCCATTTCCATATTTGTAACTCCCTTCTCTTAACAGGATTTATTTATTGCTTAATCCTTCTGTATGTAACCAGTTTGCCAGTTCTGCCTGGCTGCTGCCTGGCATGGTGGCCATCCTTGCTCAGACACCTGTTTGGCTTAACCTCCAACCACACTAGATAACCACCTTGCTCAGACTTGGGCCTGTTCATCTCTAACAAGTATTGAGGAAGAGGAACAGGCCCTAGTGGCTTTTCAGTGGAATTTTTCAGTTATTCAGGAAGAAAAGGAGCAAGGGTAGAACTGAATGTTTTTTTCCTAAGTGTTTGAGAGATGAAAAGTAAAAAAAATCATCACTCATGTTAGGGCCATGCTTTTTAAATTTTATAGCACTCTGATTGTACTGTGGAGTCACAGCTGCATGCAGGGCTCAGTTGTAACAGAATTGTCACCTCATAGGACAGTGATTTTCTCTATCCAAACATAGATTGTGTTTTGGGTGAGGGAGTTCATAATTTACTGAACATTACTTTCTTACAATTCAATTGGTCTTAAAAGGGTGCATTTGTCCGTCTTTTAAGGGGTTATTGTACAAGATGAAAAGACTCCTCTTCCCAATCCTGAAAAAATTCTAGCAAAATAAGGGCTTGATCGTGCTAGACAAACAACCCAGCAGTCTGGAAACAACTCTTGTCCTACCTACTTGGATTACCACCTGGAAATAGAACCATTTGTATAAGGGGGAATTTCTAGTTAAGAAACCAAATGTTACTAGGCTATTAATGAAGACTGTTTTTAAAAAATACATTTATTTATTTTTAGAGAGAAGGGAAGGAGAAAGAGTGGGAGAGAAACATCAGTGTGTGGTTGCCTCTCATGTGTCCCCTACTGGGGGCCTAGCCTGCAACCCAGGCATGTGACCTGACTGGGAATCCAACCAGTGACCCTTTGCTTCACAGGCCTGTGCTCAATCCACTGAGCTACACCAGCCAGGGCTTATTAATGGAGACTTTTAAGAGCTCTAAATAACAAGCCGGCGCCACAGTACCCACGGATAAGCTTTCAGGTTTACCAGGAACCAGGGGGAAAGGAAGTGCGACAGTGTAGGGATATTAAAGGAGGATATCAAATAGTGTTGTACTGGAAATTTTTGAGAATTTCCTAATGTATGTATTTTACATATCTAACTGTAATGGAAGACAGAAGAAGTGAATGGTGTCTTGGTATGTGCTTTGACTCTTTCTTGGGGATCTGCATTCATAGACTGAGAACAATTGAGTGTTACCATTAATCTGACTATCTATGGCTGCATAGTTGTATTTAAAAAAACTACCCAAGATTTAGTGGCTTCAAACAACAGGCATTTTATTACGTCTCATGGTTCGTAGCTCAGGACAGTGAGTGAGGCACCGCTGGGCAGTGTTTTTCCATGAGGCGCTGACCGTGGTCTAGTTGGTATTGATGAGGCAGTTGGCTCTCTGGAGGGCCTAGCATGTCTTCATGCACAGGCCTGGCATCCTGGCAAGCATCTGAAAGGTTGCTCAGCTGAGCCCCACTTCTTTTGTAGTCTTGGTGTCTCTCCCCATGGTCTCTGTAGCAGGGTGGTTAAGACTTCTTTCATGATGACTCAGGGTTCCAAGATGCCAATGAGAAAGCAAGCAGTTTAAAAAGCTGCACTGGGTCTGGCTTAGCAACCCATGTCAGTGAAAGCCCTTATAGGCTAACCTAGAAGCGAGGAGAGGGAATTCGACCTCTTAATGGGAAGGGAGTCAGATACCATAGTTTGTGGCCATCTTTGCTGCAGCACACTTTGAAAATATTATGACTAGGAGATGAATGGATTTTTTAAAACTTTTTTCTTAAACCTCTATATAAAATAGAATGTTTTTTTTTGCTGAAATTATAATTGCTAATATTCAACATAGTACATTTAAAATTTTGAAATATAGTTTTTTACTATTCAAATTAAAGCTCAAATGGTTATACCTCAAATGAGGGATTATGTTTATGAAACACAAATCCTTGGCTTAACACATGTTCTGCTCTATAAGGTTTATGAGCTTTAAAAATATAAGCATTCAGTAATGGAAAAAGTATGATAAAATGTATAATAATAAAAAATATAGAAATAAAGTATGGAAACAAAACAAAAAATAAGTATTTAAGTATCTTGAATAAGGCAAGATTATTGGTAAATTCTCAATATTTTATTTTTCAGGATTTATAATACACTTTTATTTTTACTTAAACAATTTAAAGAAAGGCTGTGATTATAGAAGAGTCTTATTTTCCAGTATTTCAATATTGATTTACTCTTTGACTTGCAGTGACTAGAACTGATGTGACAAGAGTTTCTGTTTACTTTATGTCTCTTATTACTTATGAAACTTTTTCAGCTCAAAGGTTAATTTCTGAAAACTTACTTGAAATAAAATCAAATCAGATTTGCAGAAGAGTTGCGAAGATTAAGAGTCCCTAAATACCCTTCACTCAGCTTTCCTCATGTTAATATCTATATTATCACAGTGTATTTGTTCAATGCCAGGAAATTAACATTTTAATTAAAATCGCTATATTGTCCAAAACAGTCATAGTGAGAAAAATGACCTTGTTTTAACATCTTTGCACATTAATACCTGGCTTAATGCAAAAGAGTTGGATTCTGTATCTGCTCTCTGCACTGACAGTGGTAGCGATATCTGTTATGTGCCCTGTAACCTCTGGAAAACTGTGTACATGTGAGAAAAGGAGAAGACAACAGCAAGTAACAAATCCGTAATATTAGGAATATTACTGGGCTACTGGACCGGTCTCTAGGTCTTCCCCGGGATCCTCAGATCACACTTTTTGGGAACCACTGGTATAAAAGAATGAGGTCAGCCTTTTGTCAGGTATTTCTGTGATGGAATCCTGCCTTTACCACTTATTTCTGTGTGACTGTAGCCAAACTGCTTATCCTCTTCCACCTTCTGTGCCCTAGTTTGTAAAATGGAAATAAAATGCTAAGTTCACATAGTTCTTGTGAGGATTAAATGAGATAAAGTATATGAAAGCGTCTAGCATAGTTCCGTAAATATAGATGATCAAGATTTACTCTCTTTTGCAATAATTGGAAGTATTACAGTGAAGATGAGTTGAGCAGAGAAAATACCATAAAGAATATGAAAGGTATGGGAGGGAGATCAAGAAGCAATATATGGTAGACTGTCTAAAAAGGTGGTTACCAATGATTCTTCCAGTCACTTACTAGACATTCATGTCTTTCCTTCTACCAAGAGATGGGATCTGTTTCCCTTCCCTTTGAATCTGGGCTGACCCTGTGACTTGCTTTGACCAATAGAGTGTATCAAGAGTGTTAGCTGAGTCTGGGCCTTAGGAAACTGGGCAGCTTCTTCACCTGCTCTCTCAGAGCCCTCATCACCATGTGATGAAGTCAGAATACCCTGCTGGAGAGGGAGGACTTGGAGGATGGGAGACTGTGAAGAGAGAGTTTGAGAGAGAGCCAGAGAGCCTCCAGACATCCCACTCACCGCAAGTGAGGTGTCAGTGTGTGAACGAAGCCGCTTTATGTGCTTGAGCCCACTCGAGCCTCTCCAGCCAGCATCAGCTAGAGTGGGTAAAAGTTGTTGCTTCCAAGCCCTGCCCAAATTGCAGAATTACGAGCAAATTGTGGTTGTTCCCTTAAGCCATTAAGTTTTGAAGTGATTTGTTCCATAGCAATAGCTAACAGAAACATTAGATAAAAGTCTGAAGAAAGTTCATTAGTGTGAACAAACTTTTATATGTGATGAATATAAGCAGCTGATTGAAAAATAAACACATTTTACTTTTTTAAAAAAATTACCAAATGAGGGCATTCTTTACAAATTCCTCAATTAGCAGTGAAGGTAACTTTTAGTCAAAAACCATTAAATAGTAAAAGTATTATACATCTGGTTATGGGTTAATACCCAAAATTTGTAAAGAGCCCAGACAACTCAACACCAGAACAACAACCAACCCAATTAAAAAGTGGGTAGAAGATTTGAATAGACACTTTTTTAAAGAGGACATGAAGATGGCCAATAGACAGATGAAAAGTGCTCAACAACACTAATAGTCACAGAAATGCAAATTAAAACCACAATGAGATCCCACCTCTTACCTGTCAGAATAGCTACCTTCAGCAAATCAACAAACAAGTGCTGGCAAGGATGTGGAGAAAAGGGAACTCTTGTGCACTGTTGGTGGGAATGCAGACTGCTATAACCACTATGGAAAACAGTGTGCAAAAAATAAAAAAATGGAATTGCTTTATGACCCAGCGATTCCACTTCTGGGAATATATCCAGACAAACTCAAAACACCAGTTTGAAAGAACATAAGTACCCCTATGTTCATTGCAGTGTTATTCACAGTCACCAAGATATGGAAGCAGCCCAAGTGTCCATCAACAGATAAGTGGGCAAAAAAGCTGTGCCACATATTGGGTTGGCCAAAAGCCCGCATGTTTTTTTTCTCCATAAAATAAAAGACACATTTTTCATTTTTACCAATAACTTTATTGATTTGGATATTTTGAGTCTGTCAGCTATCTCCAATGTGGTAGGACATTGTTCTCAATTAATGTCTTGATTTATTTATTTTTTTTTTAAAATTACTTTACTGTTGTTCAGTTACAGTTGTCTGCATTTCCCTCCACCACTCCCCCCTACCCCAGCCAAACCAACCTCCCTCCCTTGCTTCCATCCTCCCCCTTGGTTTTGTCCACATGTCTTTTTACTAGTTCCTGAAAACCCTTCTCCCTGCTGTCCCCTACCCTCTCTCCTCTGGCTATTGTTAGATTGTTCTTAATTTCAATGTCTCTGGTTATATTTTGTTTGCTTTTTTCTTTTGTTGATTATGTTCCAGTTAAAGGTGAGATCATATGGTATTCGTCTCTCACTGGGGTGCATTGAGGTGCATAGGTTCTTTTGGATTGGTGTTTCAGGGTTCTTAGAGTATAATCCCAGCAGTGGAATTGCTGGGTCAAAAGGCAGTTCCATTTTTAGTTTTCTGAAGAAATTTCATACTGTTTTCCACAGTGGCTGCACCAGTCTGCATTCCCACCAACAGTGCACCACGATTCCCTTTTCTCCGCATCTTCTTCAATACTTGTTTGTTGATTTGTTTATGATGGCCATTTTAATCAGGGTGAAGTGATATCTCATTGTGGTTTTAATTTGCATCTCTCTGATGGCTAGTGATGCTGAGCATTTTTTCATGTGTCTCTGGACCCTCTGTATGTCCTCCTTGGAGAAATGTCTGTTCAAGTCCTTTGCCCATTTTTTAATTAGTTTTTTTGTCTTCCTGGAGTGGAGTGTCTTCCTTCCTCGTGTGAGATCTTTATATATTTTAGAGATCAAACCCTTGTCCAAGGTATCATTGGTAAATATGCTTTCCCACATAGTTGGTTCTCTTTTCATTTTAATGGTGTTTCCTTTAGCCATGCAGAAGCTTTTTAATTTGATGTGTTCCCATTTGTGTATTCTTTCCTTATGTCCCTTGCTTTAGGGGACATATCAGTCAAGATGTTGCTGCATGGAATGTCTGAGATTTTTTTGCCAATGTTTTTCTCTAGGATTTTTATGGTGTCATGGCTTATATTTAAGTCTTTTATCCACCTTGATTTTATTTTTGTGTATGGTATAAGTTGGTGATCGAGTTCCATTTTTTTGCATGTAGCTGTCCAGCTCTCCCAATACCATTTGTTGAAGAGGCTATTTTTACTCCAGTTTGTGCTCTGGCCCCCTTTGCCAAATATTGAGTGTAGAGATTTGGGTTTATTTCTAGGCTCTCTGTTCTGTTGTATTGGTTTATGTATCTGTTTTTATGCCAGTACCAGGCTGTTTTGATTATAGTGGCCTTGTAATAGAGTTTGGTATCAGGTATTGTGATCCCTCCTACTTTGCTCTTCTTTCTCAAAATTGTTGCAGCTATTCAGGTCATTTATGGCTCCATATACATTTCTGAAGTGTTTGTTCTATATCTGTGATATATGTCATTAGTACTCTAATAGGGATTGCATTGAATCTGTAAATTGCTTTGGGTAGTATTGCCTTTTGGATGATGTTGATTATTCCAATCCATGAGCATGGTATATGCTTCCATTTGTTTGTGTCTTCCTTAATTTCTTTCTTAAGCGTTGTATAGTTTTCTGAGTACAGGTCTTTTACCTCCTTGATTAGGTTTATTCCTAGGTACTTTATTTTTCCTGTTGCTATATCAAATGGGAAGTTTTTCCTGATTTCTGTTTCTGATATTTCATTGTTGGTGTACAAAAATGCCTTTGATTTCTGAGCATTGACTTTGTATCCCACTGTTTTGCCAAATTCATTTATTAGGTCAAGTAGTTTTTTGGTGGAGTCTATAAGATTTTCTGTGTACACTATCGTGTCATCTGCAAACAATGATGGTTTTACTTTCTCCTTTCTAATTTGGATGCCTTTTATTTCTTTTTATTGTCTGATTGCTGTGGCTGGGAAGTCCAGTATTGTGTTGAATAGGAGTGATGAAAGTGGGCATCCTTGTCTTGTTTAATGTCTTGATTTGATCGCTATCAACTTCAACTAGTCTACCCGACCATGGAGCATCATTCAGCAAGACATTTCTGGCATGAAGCTTTGCAAAACCACTTTTGACACATTTGATCAATCACAGCGCCTTCTCTATATACTGCACAAATGTATTTTTTTTGTGCGTTTAAGCTGCATTTTTACCTTTCTTGAAATAATAAGCATAATATGCCAAAAATGTTGCATATTTTCTTCTATCTTCAATATTAAAAGACTACACAGAAATTCATCAGTTTTTGATGTTTTTTAAATGCATGCTGATATGACAGCTGTCACAATACAATCTAACAAAGTTGTTTTGAATGGAGGTAAAGACAACAAAGAGCTACTAGAGCCATCTTATGGAAAAAACCAAATGAACTTTTTGGCCAACCCAATATATACAATGTAAGATTACTCAGCCATAAAAAAGAATGAAATCTTACTTTTGCAACAGCCTGGATGGACCTAGAGGATATTATGCTAGGTGAAGTAAGTCACACAGAGAAAGACAAGTGCCATATGATTTCACTTATATGTGGAGTCTAAAGAAGAAAATTAAACAAACAAACAAAATAGAAACAGACTCATAGATACAGAGAACAGACTAACAGATGACAGAGGAGAGGGGTTCGGGGGCATGGGTGAAAGGTGAAGGGATTAAGAAGTACAATTTGGTAGTTAGAGAATAAACACAGTGCTGTAAATTACAACATAGGGAATATAGTCAGTAATATCATAATAACTATGTGTGGAGCCAGGTGGGTATGTGAAACATCAGGGGAACCCTCTGTGCAGTACAGGATTGTCTCCCTGCTATGCTGTATGTCTGAAACTAATAGAGTAATACTGAATGTAAACTGTAATTGAAAAATAAAAAAATTAATAAAATTGAGAAACCCATCAGATGGTGGTTAACAATACTTGGTTTGAGAAGCAATTATTTTTGATTCCTGCATAATGTCTCCAAGCTTCTACTTTACCTTATCCTGATTGGCCTGAGGTAAAAAAAATTTAACATGATTTAAGTTTTCCCAGAGAACTTGGAATCTAATAGGTGAAAATGCTAAATGAAAATATAGTGAATTTTAAAGGCATAACATTAAATAATCTTTTGAAGGATTCATTTTCCCAACTCTGTGAAGGAGTAAACTTTGTGAAGGAGATTGTCTTAAGTGTGATAGTTATTCTGTGCAGCTGGTAAAAACCTGCCTTTCTGGTTTGAAGTGTCAGGTTAGTCAGCAATGGTGTTATTACTCATTTGAAGAATTCTTTGTTCTGGTTGAAAGTCTTACTGATGGTATTTTTTAATAAACTTGTTCTACTTGGGAGTCTCTCCGTAATAGTATAAGCCTTTTGTAGCTCGGTTCTTTCCAGAATGTTGGGAGTATGTTGGCAGTAAAAGCAATCTATCTTCATTGGCTGAGATTTAAGTGGCATATAATTCACAATCCAAAAAATATGTCACAGGCATTTGTTTACTCTAATTTGAAAAGTGAATTAATATATTGTAACATTTTTGGTATATTTTTTCCATTACCACTTAGTTCCCTTATACTCCCCTTCCCCCCTCACAGTCACCACACTGTTGCCTGTGTCCATGAGTCCTTTTTCCTTTTGGTTCACTCCCTTCACCCCCTACCCTCACCATCTGTATCATTTAAATGAAGTTTTTCTGAATGGAGTAATAAAAAGTCAGTTCTTTCCTTTATTTTTTCCCCTAGCTCTTTCATATCTATCTATTTTGTTTTCCTAATGTTAGAAAACCAAATTCCTGTCAAATTTATTTTATTGCATAAAGAAACTATACATTTCTATAAGATTTACATGTAAAAATTAATATCGGGTCCCTTTATATTTTGGTATCTTGTAAATTTGAAAAGTATGCTAGTTACTCCTTAAACTAGTTTTACAGTCCGAGTCTGTTGGAACTATGTGATACTGAAACAAATGTATGTTTCTTTAAATTAAAAGTAAGCTGAAGTAGCTTCGAGTCAGGTAGGTACTGAGGTCAGGATAACTGAATCCATGCAGCTTTCTCTTTGCTTTCGTGGGTCTGACGGGTCAGGAAACACGGACATCTTCCTTAGGCGGCAGGAAGAGAGGTTTGGTTCATAGGCCACCATATTTCCTGTATTACATCTCTCCCTTGCTTGTTGGCCCTTAGCATCAATTCAGTGAACTTTTAGGTATTTTTTACTGTGTGCAGATTGTTGGACTGCCTGGACAGGAAATGGTGTATAGTTTAGTACTTGCTTTCAAAATGTCTATTCGAAGAGTTAAAAGAAATAGGAAATGGCTTTAGTAAAGGCAGAATAGTGTCAGTCCCAGAGACATGCAAAAATCAGACACTTCGTAGGTTCAGTGGGGACAGAGGTCATAATGAGGTTGAGGAGAAGGACCAGCTGTTGTGGAGCAGGTGGCGTTGGAACTGGGTCTCAGAGGCTAAGGGGGTTTTGAGGATGACAGAGCAGGGAAGACATTCCAGATAAAGGGAAGAGGAGAAACAAGCCCAGGCCCAGGGGGGGGGGGGGCTCAGGAATTCCTTTCCTGATACTTGTGTTGCTGTTCAGCTCTCAGGTTTCATTAGTGGAGGTCCATTGTGTGTCTAAGACAATTGTTAAATTTATTCTTCCTTCAGAAACTCCTCGGTCATGTTGCTAAGTGCTATGGTCACAGTCACGTCTTATTTTGTAGCATTTTAGACATTTCTCATTTTTGATAGAGATTTCCGCTAGAAATGGTCAAAAAGAACAGGAGTGATACTAAATGTAGTCATATTCAGGTCTTTGTTTTGCCAAGTAGTGAAAGAGTTAAGGGACCGGGGGGTATGTAGCCTCCACACTAGTATTTAATAATGGCTTATAATAGCTCAGGAGGAATTCAGATCAAAAAGTCTTAAAGTGGAGAAATGGGGAGTGTGAATTGTTTATATATAAACATGGTGAACAAATTGACAGCTCAGCACCGCAGTCCTGTCTGTCTTTGTGTGTTTTACTTAACAAACCTCTTTGTGCATGAACAGGAGCCACAAAACAACTACCTTCTGAGCCAAAAAGGTAACAACTAGGTTCCACTTGGCATAGATTTGCTTTTTAAAAATATTTCTGTGCAGGTAAAACGTGTGCATGGTAATTAGTCAGGTGTACAAAAAAGCTTCTGGTGAAAACTGAGTCCTGCCCTGTGTCACTTTCTAGAAGCTTTAGCCACTTTGGAGCCCCCAGCTTCTTTCTGGTTCTGATGGGCCAGTCAGGGCTCCCCCCATAGAGGGTCTTCGTGTTGTGTTCTGGGCACATCTTGCTCCTCTGGAATGGTTGTTATAATACCTTTTCCATGTTCTAGAGATGAATCACTTGCTAGCATGAATAGATACTCAATAAATATTTGAATGAATGAAGTCATGTTTCTTTGATAATATACTTGTTGGTACTTACTTGTCCTTTTCTGGTAATAAATCCTGAAACTGGTCTGTTCTTGTCCAGTGTATTTCTAGTTTGTTCCTTGGCTCTTTTGTCACTTCTCTATTGGTTTTTAATTTTTCTTTTATTCAAGTATAATTTCTTTTAAAGCTGAAGACTTTCAACTTGGAACTGCAAAATAGAGCCCACGGGCAGTTTCTATGAGGAACTCACATGAAGAGAGAGTAAGTGTGACAGCAGAAGGCTGATCGGAAGGGGTCTGTTAGGGGAGGACTGGCAGAAATTTGAGCTGGTGATGTGCACCCCAACCTGGTAGCGAATTTATTGCTGGCATCCACTCTTCTGGGTCTCGTCATATTACAGGATGACAGATCAGAATTAAGAGCTTCTCACGGACATGTTTGCTTGGAGTAGTGACAGAATGATGGTATTTCTGAGGTTCACCTGGCTGTGTTCCAGGTGCCTATGTAGACACACCCACAATACAAAGCTGTGCGGGGAATCATGAGACGTCGTGTTTTCTCATAGGTCAGCTGTGGAGTCATTGCATAACACTGCGTGCTTTCTCTGTGATTTCTCTGTACAGCGTAATAAGTACACTGAAGGGGGATATTTCTAAAGAATTGACAGCACCAGATTCTGGATAAATGCAAAACTGTCACAGACAGTTTTGTGACAGTGTTGTTCTGGTATTTTTGGAATGATTGTTTTGGAAAATGGTGATTTCTTCTTCTATGCATGAAATCCTTGCCATTTCTATATACTTTCCAAACTACTTGTTGGAAAGTATATGGAACTTGTTTTATAAACTTGTTTTCCAAGTTTAAGTATAAACTTGTTGTCCAAGTTGGCTTTTGTGTATATTTTTCATGAATAGAGTATTATATCTTCTTTATACTTTATAAATAGATTGTATATATGAAAAACTAACATTTCTTGTGGAAGCATAAAATATTTTTCAAAAAGATAGCCTGGATATTTATGTATATCTATAGTATAGATTGTAAATTGATTTATAAATAAATTATATATTACATACACTAATTATATAAGTTATATATTGTATATAATATAAATAAATAATAATGTTTATATATGTTTTGTATGTATGATATATATAATTATAGCACTGAAATGGGGGCAGATTTAAATATTATACATATACATTATATTTAAACCTGCCCCCATTTCAGTGCTACAATTTTAAGGGTAATTTATTCTCCTGTTGTTTACAAAGTACTTTTTTACCTGCCTGGGACAGAAGGACTAGGTTGGACTTGTGGGCTTTACCTGTTCCAGTTCCTTTGTCCGTTCCCACCTGTGCCTCACTGGGAGGAAGGACCCAGAGGGAGATTAGATCAAGATGGAATACTAGCCTCATATGCTAGCCTTCCAGAAATATTTTGAGGTAATAGGAAAGATATGTGTGCATTTTCCACAGCAGCCTGGAAAAATAAGAAAGGCTGATTTCAGCCGGCCAGAAACTATTAAAAAAAAAATTCCTGAGGCAAAAGGCAAATGTGAAACAATTGAAACTGAAAACCATACTCCAAAACCTGGGCAGGACTATGGAAGGAGGTAATGATGGATTAAGGATTGCTCCCAATTTACTGGCTATGGATATATGGGGATTAGGAGGAGACCCAAACAACCATCAGGTGATATCTAGAGAACTTGCAAGGCATTGAGTCTCTTTCCAGTAAATCTGATCATGGTTATTTAGCAAGAGTCAATTATTATTATTTGCAATCAAGAATTCTGCTTGAGCGCAGGCCTGCGAAGCAGACGATCGCGGTTCGATTCCCAGTCAGGGCACATGCCTGGGCTGCAGGCCAGTTCCCATCAGGGGCCAGTTCCAGCAGGGGATGCACCAGAAGCAACCATACATTGATGTTTCTCTCCTTCCCTTCCCCTCTAAAAATAAATGAATAAAATCTTAAAAAAAAAAAAAAAGAACTCTGCTTGATGCACTCACGTTCCTAAGATAAACTAGTTTGTATTCATAATGATATTTATAGTATACAATTTAAATTTCCTATACTCTTACTTAGGATCTGTGGTTCTTGGGTCCAAATGTACATATTCAGTGCTCTTACAGGGCAAGGGAGTGGAGGCTGGTGGAGTGCCTGGCTGTTCCCTTTTAGTATTTCAAAAATGCCAGGAAACCTGGTTCAGGAATTCGTTATTACTACTCTTTGTCACAGTTGATTCCACCTCTGGATGAGTGAGTTCTTAATACTTCCTTCACCTTTTCATCACTTACTCAGAAGTCAAAGAGTCCTTGGCTGAACCCAGGTCATGTGTCTCGGTCCAGCTGCCAGGTGTTAGGAAGTCTGGATCCTGCCTCCATGAAGGCTCACAAAGCAGGAGTCCTCTCCAAATAGTGAGGGAGCTTGATATTATACCCAAAACGAAAGAACTAAAATGGGAACTTCTCTATTAAGAATAGTGGACATGAGAAACTCTTTTAATATTACTCACACATGAAAGAACAAAAACCATGTAATCATCTCAGATTCCCATAAAGAAATTGATAAAATTATCACTCCTTCTTGATTAAAAATCAAAACAGATCAAAACCAATAAGAAGACCAGAAAGCAGGAATAAAAAGAAACTTCTGTTTGATAAAGGGCATATACAAAGGACTATGGTGCAGTCATTCTAATACTTACTGGTAAAATTTTAGAAGTAATTCCATTCAAATCTAGAAAAAGAGAAGATGAATGTTCTCACAACTCTCGGTCATTTTTTATTGAGGCCCCAGCTAATGCAGTAAGAAGAAGAAGAAAAATATGGAGGAGGCATTCTGGAAATGGAAGAACTAGAACATTTACTCTTTGAAAAGACTCCATAGACAAAGTCTTTTAAAAAATATTTTATTTATTTATTTTTAGAGAGAGGGGAAGGGAAGGAGAGAGAGAGGGAGATAAACATTGATGTGTGACAGAAACATCAGTCAGTTGCCTCTCACACACCCCAGGTGTGTGCCCTGACTGGGAATCAAACCAGCGACCTTTCACTTTGTGGGATGACCCCAATTCCAACTGAGCCACACCAGTCAGGGCCGTAGACCAAAACTGTTTTCACTAGTCCTGGCAAGGTAGCTCCTCTGTGGGTTTGATTTCTGGTCAGGGTACATACAAGGAGCAACCAATGAATGCATGAATAAGTGGAAAAACCAATCAATGTTTTTCTCTCTCTCTAACATCAAGGGAAAAAACAACAACTCTTCACTAATAAGAGTTTAGCAAGATGGCAGGAAATAGACCAATGTAATAAAGTCAGTTGCTTTCCAGTACACTAGCAATAGCCATTCAGATAGTAATATAAGGTATAACTAAAACTATAAAATATCTAAGAATAAGCCTATATCAGTTTACTATTGCTGTGTAACACAGCTTAGCACAAGTTGGAGGCTTAAACATACCCCTACTTATTTTCATATCACTCTGTAGGTTGGAAGTTTAGGATGGTGTGGCTGGGTTCCCTGCTTATTCTCTTGGCTGAAATCAAGGTATTGGTCATCTGGGCTCTCACCTGAAGGCTCTAAGGAAGAATCTGCTTCCAGGCTCAGATGGTTAGCAAAACCCCATTCTCGTGGTTGTAGGACTGAGGTTTTCATTTTCTTACTGGCTGTCAGTTGGGTTCCGCTCTCAGCTCCTTAAGGTTGTTTGCACTGCTTTCTCAGGTGGCCCCTTCATCTTTTCAGTGGCAAGTACCTGTGCAGGTGGTCTTATGCTTTGAGTGTCTTACTTCCTCTTTGCCTTTCTCTTTTGTGGGAGTAATTGCTCTGCTTGTAAGGTCCCAAGTGATTAGGGCAGATACACTCCGATAAGTCCCTATATTGAGGCCTGTATCCTGTGACGTGTCACCCCGTCACAGGGGTGAGATTTATCATGCTCACGGATTCCAGGCATTAGAGCAGGATATATTTTGGGGGTGGGAACCACTTTATAAATTCTGCCTTCCACAATGCCCAAGTAGAATTTTATAAGGCCTACATGAAAAAAAGTATAAAACTCCCTTGAAGGATATGAAAGAAAACCATATGGGTCTTACTTTGTAAATATCATGTCTCCCCCACTAAGTCTGTCAATTAAATTTAATTCATCAGATTTCCCGACAGAATTGTTTATTAAATTGGTAAGCCGGTTCTAAACTTGCTCTAGCAGAGAAAAATGTCTAAATATTGGCAAAAACAATTTTGAAAAAGAATGATGGATATCAACAAGTTAAACTACCATAAACTCATTAAAATCTTAGAAGACTGGTTCAGGAATAATTATATGGGAATAGTCCCATAATTACATGGGATATGGTGAGGGTTCTTTTAGTAGATGATAAAGTTGTTTCAAATCCAAAGAAATGATGGCCTTTCTGGTAAAAAACAGTGCAGTTGCTTCTCCACCTGGAAACAAAAGTAGGCTCTTATCACAAGCACAAAAATTAATTTCCAGACAGCATGAAGAGCTAACTATACTAAGTAAAATTGTATTAGAAGTGCTTAGTAGAATTTGCTCATAAACTTTGGGTTAGGTAGAGAATGCCTAACCCAAATGTGAGGAAATGCAATTGATTAGCAAGCACATGATAGAGCAGTTACCTCCTTCCCCTTTATTTGCTCAATTAGATTGGAAAATTTTTGCTCAATCCAAATGTTGGCAAGGGTGTGGGGAAACATACTTTCATCGAATGGATTGTAATGGTCTTTTGGCAGTGCCTATTGTAATCTAAAGTATGCGTGTCCTTCACATGAGTAATTTCTAGATTTTTACTCTGGCTGATGGCATAGGTGTACTGAGCACAAAGATGTATTTACTCAATGTGGCGGTGTTATTACGTGAACAGCCTGAAAAGGTCTATCGTGGAAGTGCTTTTTGTTTATAAATCTAATGGATTTTGAAAAGGGACCCATTAAGTTCAACCAAGACAAGTTAGAGGAAAACAAAATACCTATGGGATGTGAAATAAGAACTATCTTCTCCCAATGTGTGCTTTTATCGCCCATTTTATGATACATTTAATTAAAACATTTCTCTTAACGTTACGAATTCATTTTCTAAAAGCAACGCAGTGTTGAGTACTCACCCGCAGGAGTGAGCGTGCAGCATTGAGTCTCTGGGAGGAAACGACACTGGACAAAGCCCTACTTCATTTACGCAACGCGTGGCTTCTTGGGGACCTTTTTTTTTTAAAAAAAAACTATCCTGTAATAGCTGCCAGCGATGGGGCAAAACAAAGGAAATGCCCACGATCTGCATGTGTACCATTGACAGGGATTATTATCAAGATGAATGTGGTATGTGGAATAGTGCTTGCTGGTTGAGTGTTTATCTCATAGATGTGAATAATTGGTATTTAAGCTGTTAGATGATAAGAATCTTAATTTCAAGAATCTGTGTATGTAGTGGGAGGGGGAGAAGAGAAATGAGATTTTTAGATAGGCGTCAGCTTTTATAGAGCAGCCAAAGGGAATGCTTTCTTCATGTTTTTGCTTATGTGAAAGAGATACGGTAAATGATTTTAGATAGGGCTTTTTAGAACATTAAAATTGACATCTTTAATCTATGGGTTTACTAGTTGAGGATTGAAAATAAAAGTCTTGGCTATTATTTAAAATTTTATGTCTTCTGTATTGTGAGAGTAACACTTGTTGAAAATGGCTTAAAGTGAAAGATTATGGGGTTTTTAACTAAAATATGTTTTTTGATGAATTTATTAGACACTCTTTATATAAAAGCTTTTTTAAAAATCTCACCTGAGGATATTTTTTTTAAATATTTTATTATTTATTTATCTTTAGAGGGGAAGGGGGGGAAGGAGAGAGGGAGAGAAACATCAATGTATGGTTGCCTTTTGTGCGTCCCCTGCTGGGAACTGGCCTGCAGGGAACTGGTCTGCAACCCAGGCATGTGCCCTGACTGGGAATCGAACCGCAATCGTGTGGTTCGCAGGCCCGCGCTCAATCCACTGAGCTACACCAGCCAGGGCCACCTGAGGATATTTTAAAAGATTGTAGAGAGAGAGGAAGGGAGCGGGGGGAGAGAGAGGGAAAGAGAAACATCAGTGTGAGAGAGAAACATCTATTGGTTGCCTCCTGTATTCACACTCGGACTAGGGATTGAATCCTCTGTCTAGATATGTGCCCTGACAGGGGATCAAACCTGCAACCTTCTGGTGTTTGGGACCAAGCTCCAACCAGCTGGGCCACCCAGCTAGGGCTATAAAAGATTCTTTTTTAAAAAAAGTTAATTTTTATTGTATTTTTTGTATACCATTTAGTCCCTTTCACCACGCCCTCCCCAGCAATCACTCCATTATTGTCCATGTCCGTGAGTCCTCTTTTCTTTTTGCTCAGTTGCTGCACCCCCTGACTCCCCCCACTGGCTGTCATCCTGCTGTCCATCAAGAATTTTGTCCTGAAGATAATTTTCAGTTCCATAAGAAAATAAGTTTGTAATAATTTAAAACCCACTACAATTTTAAGATTGTTTTCCAAAGCAATTTCTTTAATACACTTTACTTAAAAAACCCCTTTTCCTTTGTAACCAAGGCAACACTTAATAGAGGGAATTGTGGGCTAATAAAATTGCTCCCGTTGTGAGCAAAGCTAATAAAAGATGAGAACTGTGACTGTGTCCCACTGAGAATGACAAAACACCTTGTTAAAAATAAAGATAAAACTGTGCATTATTTTTGCAGAAGTCAACGAAAGGTTCCGTCGTCCTCGACCACGTGTTCCGTCACGTAAACCTCGTGGAGATAGATTATTTCGGGCTGCGATACTGTGACAGAAGCCATCAGACAGTGAGTACAGTGACTCCGTATTAAATCTTCCTGGTTTTAAATTTCGCTCTGCCTCCGGTCTTTCTTGCTGTGGTTTTAGGAGGTTAGGGTCCTTGTAAATGAGAATGACTTGGAAAACCTTAAACATGTTTTCCCTCGCTAATTTCTTTGCATTCTTTTTCTTTTGCCAAACGTCTGCACAGCTGCAGGATTCACAACTTGCGTGTGTGTACTGTTCCCTACACGTGGCTTACCTGGCTTCCATTTTTGCAGCCGTATCATGCATGGCAAGTACTTTCCATTTGTGCCGTTAGGAGGACTAAGTAAACTGAGTAATGTGTTAGGAGGCAAGTGGCTGGTCTCTTGAAGTGACAGATGTTACTGTCTTTTAAGAAAGCGAACAGTTAAAGAGAAGGAATATATACAGTGTAAAGAGGTGGCTGTCTAAGTTTTAGAAGTGGGATAAGCAAGTATAAAGTAAAATAAGTAGAGGCTTTTACTCATAAGCTTGATGGAGTTAGAGTAGTAAAAGTAATTGCTGTCTGACGTCAGTTGTTCACAAGGGTTTTGACTCAGAACTTCTTCCCGACTGTTGCATGACAGTTACTAAGAAACTCACTACATTGGTTAGTATGGATTGTTTGTGGTTATAAGGCTGAGAAGCTGTTTCTTAGATGATAAACAGAGGACAGACTGTAGAGGTCATGGTTTTGAGGTACAAGAGGATATTCATTATTGACCTTTATTTTAGTCTAAGAAAGACCTTGAGCCCTGATGGATACATGCTTACCTTAAAAATACCCTATTTGATGTAGCTTTTATTTTTCATGCTGCTTACTTCTTGGTGACATAAAATGTTGGTGCTTCTTCCTTCATCATTTCTTCCAGCCTCCACTGGGTCATCTGGGGTCTGTCTGTCCAGTGAGGGACGTGAGTGGCTGAGTATTGTTTTCCAGCCCAGGTCTCAGTAATGTGCTCGGATGAGAGAGGCAGGCAAATGGAACGTTACTACTGATGGTGATAAGTCATGATTTTTCTTGAGCTAGTTTCACAACCCGCTCTGATTCATAGGAGGATTTCACAAAGTAGGAAGAAAAAGCTGGGTGTGTTGGTTAGTTTTCCATAGAAAGGAATAGTTTTCTAAAGGCAAGTAGTCCTTAATGCATACTTCAAAAGAAGGGAATGGCATATGCAGAAGTTTGCTGAATTCTGTCCCGTACAGGCCATGCATCAATACAGCAGAACTGTAAATCTCTACCGAAAGATTAGATTGAAGGCTGTAGATGAGATCTTGTATTATATTCATGTTTTTGAAATAACATTTTTCCTAGCAGAAAAAAATGTAGTTTTCTCATCTTATCTCATATGTCAGACCTTGCCTGGAAAACCTGACTGTCTTGCTAAAATTATATAGACTGTGTCTTTTTTTCCTTTCCAAAGGGGAGGAAAATGTGAAAAGCTGGAACATTTCAAACATGGCCTGTATCTTTATAAGAGAATTACCAGTTGGTATCAATGGTTTATTCAGAGTTTTCTAGGGCTTATGTTAGAACTTCCCCAATTTTTTTTCTTACTTTATCCTAAAGTTTGGCGTTCGTGATAGTGTTTGTAGTACAAGCATTTTAGGAAAAGATAAATTACATAATTAGAAGGGGAAAGCTCTTAAGTAATTTTTTTTATTCAGGTGTGTAAATCACATGAAAAAATGAAATTGTTTACCTCTTGATTTTTTTTCTGGTGAACTCAGGTAAAACAGAGGTGATTTGTAAACAGTGTGTCGTCTTTGCATGTTCAGGTGTCTGACTGCCTTATGTCCTTCTCAACTGTGGGAAGGCATGAGAATAAGTTGTGGAAACTTGCCCTCCTCCAGGTGACCCTTTCGTCACAGCGTGCAGTTCTGGGGGAGTGACAGAGCGTGGCTGGGCGGGGGCACGTGCTTCTATCCCTGACTCACTCCTCCTGGGTGCTGAGGCAGGATTTTGGATTTCTCTCAGGAGCAGTTCAGGTAGGCTTCTCGCTGCGGAAGGGCCACGGTCCAGGGCACAACTTGAAGTTTCTAGGGAAGTTGTTGATAAACCCAAATTCATTTTTTTCTGTCTTCTATGTTAGTAGGAGCAGCCCTACGTATACCATAGTTACTTAATGTAAGTATCTCATAGTTACTTAAGTTAAATATACATTTAAGGAATAACCCTGTGCTGGGAAGGCACAGACATGGTAAAAAATACTTGCCTTAAAAATAGAGTAATGATTTCCATAAGTGTGCATTACTGTCCATTAGATTGGATTTTGTGTGTTGCTTTGTGTTTTTCAGTATCCTCATGTTTATTTTTGATAGGAAATGCCTGTGTAACAATCTATAGTGTAATTAAGACCTCCATAGAGAAGACTTTGAGGCTCTAAGAAAGTCTACCCTTAGGTCTACCCTTTTGGCAAATAAAAAGAGAAAGTGGGATGAGCTCTTGCTGATAAAAGGGAATGAAAATTAACAAGGAAAGAAGAGATGGCTCACTTGTCCATGCAAAGCCCTGGGCTCTCCCTTCCATTAGCAAATGATCATGCTTTGGGGTTATGCCTCAAACCGTGGTCGGGATGGGGAGTCGAGTGGGACTGGGTAACCTGCAGCACTGCTAGTCAGCCAGTTATGGTCAAAGTATAAGCGTGTGAAATATAAGCAAGTGAGTTGAACCGGTAGTGGCTGAAGGGTCAGGGAGGGCTTTATGTGTACGTTGGAGGTTTAGTGCATGTTGTCTGAGAAGACAGGCAGCTACCCGAGAGCCTGATCAACATGTGCCTAGGAGAGATGGAGCCCACACGGCAGGGAACCTTCTTGCCCTGGAGGATCTAGACAGTTCATCATTACCCATAACCGTCATTGGGATCAGTGCACTAGGTGCTATTGAAGATTTTCCGTATGTGGTCATTGCATGCTCAGGACACCTGTACAAGTTTGGTTTTATTATCCTACCATTAGAGATGAAGAAACAGAAGCTAAAAAGGTTAAGCAACTTCCCCAAGGCCACATAACTATCAAGTACCAGGACCAGAATTCAAATTCAAGTCTTCATGTTTCCAAGACTTTGCAGCCACTGTATTGCCCTGACTGGAATGCATGCATGATAAAGAGACTCTGCGTGCTTAGGGTACTAGGAATTCTCTCTTTCTGTGCAATTCCCATATTAATGTTTATTGAGAGGACTTCAATGGCATTTTATAATAAGCTTACTTCTCAGATTGATCTTGTGGCAGGAAAGTATTTTAGTTTGGCCTTTGTGTAGGAGTTCATGGGTCCTTGAACAATAATTTAATGAATGTCTGATACAGGCAGGTCTTGTAGTGGAACCTCCTCTCTTTTTCACATAGTCTCAGGAGTTCTAGGGAAAGGGAATTTACTGTCTGGATTATTAGATGGAAAAATATGAATTTTATTGAATTGTAACTGGGAAGTTCATGTAGCAAATGCATTGACTCAGGAGTTACCTGTGTGTGAAGAGAAAGATCCAGGCAGACTTAGTTAAAGCAAATTTCTCTTTAAGGAGTCCAGCTAATGTGATTTGGAATACTCCTGGCACCATCATTTCTTAACTTCACCTTTCAAGTGGGGTGTGTTACAGGATCTCTAGAAAATAAAAACAGTTCTCCATGAAGACACATTTATTGAGACTGAATCTACACAGTGCGACATGTGTTAACCCAGGCATACTTCTATAAAGCAATCTCTTAAAGTTGCACCACGAAGTTCACATACTTGCAGTTCCTTTTCCTAAAGAAAAACGTGAAAGCATTTAGTCTGGGCATCAAGCCTGCTTTCTGTCTTGCTCTGGCCCCTGTCATCAGGTTCTTTCTTTATCTGGTCTGCATGGGGGAGGTAGCTCTGTTATATCAGGGCCTTGGTTTGACTTAGAGAAAATTCTCAGCATCAGTTTAAGGTGGATGTGAAGCAGTCTGTCACAGGGATTATAAGAACACACATGGGAGTCAAAGAGATCCAGATTTTTCTGATGGTCCTGCCACTTATTAGCTGTCAATATTTAAAATTCTCTGAAAGTACTGATCATTAATCTAAAGCAGTAGAGCATTCAAAAAGTTTGCTCTCTCTAGGCATTCTAGTTCTATGTCTCACCAGTTTAGTTGCTGGCTCAGCAGGAACACCTCACGGTGTCTGATGCAGCAGCTCAGCTTGGTGTGTCTTTACTTTGAGTGGGTACCAGCTTTCTGTGCTCTGTGTCCTACTTCTTAACACCTGTGAACATGCACTTTTTGTAAAACCGAAGGGACTTTGTAGGCGTGATTAAATTAAGGATTTTATAATGGTGGGATTATCCTGGATTGATTGGGTGTGGGGGGGGGGCCTCAGCCCCGTCCCCCCCCCTGTCCCCGTCCCCTGCCACCAATCTGCCACAGATGAGAATAAGTCTACGAAGATATGATCTGCTTGGGGAGGAAAGCTGGCATATCTCTCAAAGGAGAAGGGCCAGGAGCCTGTTCCTCAATGGGCTTTTATTGGGTTCAGGTAAAGGTCATCAACCCTTGTCAGATAGTAAGGATCAACTAATAGGTAACATTCAAAGAACTATGAGGGCTTATTCTGAGTCAGGGTCAGTTAGCTAAAGGGGTATAAAACGTTGAGAAACAAACTCATTCTATGCTTGGACCCTTATCAGAAAATTGAGGGTATTCTTAGCAGAGCAGGTTTCACAGGATTTTATGCATTTTTTCTTAGTCCTGATCACCCCAGGGAACCTGCCGTTTCCAGCACAGGGCTGCACTACCCTCCGGCATTGTTTCAGGCTTAAGTCAGGCAAGGAGAGTAAGGCAGTCAAGAAATTAGGAGACTTGTCACATGAGGAAGACTCAGGCTATGTCTAAGCTGAGGGGCAAGGGTCCATCACCCCCTTTTTCTATAGTGCCCCAAATCCTTCCCTGAGGGCCACTTTGTGACCATGCTTGTCTTAGGTTGTCCCTCCCTTGAGGTATCTTACCTGTTATTGGCTAATTAGTCATCTACCCTGGGCCAAGCAGGGTGAGTAAAAGGAGCAGAGGCGGTGTCCCTGCCAGGGAGATAAGCTTTGTCTCCTTAGTGGCTTATGGCCCCAAGGTCTTTCATTCAGCCTTAGTCAAGGGGGGTTATGGCTTCTGAAACCAGGCAGGGCGGTTCCCAACAATCTGGTAAGATCCGTATAATTCCAAATGTTCTAATACATGAAAGAGGGAGGCAGGAGAGTAAAAGAGGAGATGTGACAATAAAAGCAGAGGTCAGAGTCATGCATTTACTGGAAGGGGGCCTTGATCCAAGGGATGTGGTAGCTTCTAGAAGCTGGAAAAGGTGGGGGGTTGGGTTCTCTCCGGATCCTCTGGAAGAAACACAGCCCCGCCTGCACTTCAGTTTTAGCCCAGGGTCCTAGTCAGTTCAGGCTGCTGTAATGACTTGACATGCACTGGGTGACTTAAACAAGAAACACTTGTTTCCTGGAGCCTGGAGGATGGAAATCTGAGGTCAGGGCATGGTTGGATTCTGGTGTGAGTCCTCTTCCAGGTTGTAGACAACTGACTTGCCATATAACTTTACATTGTAAAAAGAGAGCTCTCTGGCCTTTTCTTATGGCTCTACACTCTGACCTCATTACCTCTTAAAGGTCCCAGTTCCAAATTCCATCACATCGGGATTGGGGTTTCAACATAGGAACTTTGTGGGGGACACAAACTGTTGCACCAAGTGAGCCCATCTTGAACTTCTGTCCCTTGAACTTGTAAGATGATAAATTTCTGTTAACAGCAACAGAAATTTATACAAGGAGGACCCCCAAAATGGAATTTACTTATAAAAAATGTGTATTTATTCTTACATGTTTAAACTTCAGTCACCTTCAAAGTACTCTCCATTTGATGCAGTTCACCTATTGAAACTTTTTTCCCACTACTCAAAACAGTTTATGAACTCATCACTTTTGATGCCTTTGAGTACTTCTGCCGGATTTTTGTTGTTTTACCTCTTCTGTATCAACAGGTTACCCTTTGAAGACACAAAGTCACTCGAGACAAGATCAGGTGAATAGGGAGGGTGGGGCATGGGGTCATGCCATTTTTGGTCACTGAATGCAGTGTAGGCAGGCGTGATCATGAATCGCCCATCACGAAATGATGGCAGATACATGCAAAGAGTATCCCCCCCCCCACCTGGCCAGGGCAGATTTATTCCTGATTCTCTTACATTCTACCTGGTATAGGCTCACACATTTAATGATGTCTCTCCTGGCACTATTTGTCTCTGAAATAGTTTCCTTTAAAAATATAAGCTAAATTGTGTATATGTTTATATCCCTCTCTCTGCCCCAAATGCTCTGAGTGTTTCTGAGCAAAAATAATCCTCATCTATTGAGCACTAGCAGGCTGACTCTGCCGTGAGTAATGGTGTTCTTTGTATCCTGATTTATTGTATTTTGTGACCTGAGTGAGATTTTACTTTCTGTAATTTCATGTTCTGGCAAGCAGCCATAATGGCTGATAAGATGTGTGTAAATAATAATGTGAGTCCTCTTCCAAATTAAAAAAAGGAAGTTTGTCATGCTGGATTCAGGAAAATACAATGGGGCAGCTGATGGCAATTTGGAGAACTGTGTAAGGTCCCAAGGTGCCTTCTTTGAAGGGGACTGAGGCATCATTGTCCTGAGTACAGTGTTTCTTGTATCTTGTGTCTTCTTCAATAAATGCCTTTATTTTTTACATTACGTGGCTGGTTACTTTTTGGACAGACCTTGTATTTTAATTCTAGCTGGAAATGTAGGTTGCAAGATCATTAAATGAAAATCACGACATCCTCTGCTGCCCTACTCTAATATAACTGCATTCAAAATGACCCAATTATGGGCCCAGATACCATGTTTTTATCACCTTGGCTAATGCTTACCGGAAATATATTTCAGGTAGGAAAAGACAATTTATGGTGTCTTCAGTAAAGGCAACTTTGCCAACATTGGTATTTTAAAATGTTCCTATGTTTCTACTCTCTTGGACTTTTTACATCCTGGGGCAGTGCAACATAGAGAGACTGAACTGGGTGAATGGTGCTTTTCTCCTTTAAATCAGGAAAGGTGAGATTGTGAAAGGGGGTGCACTGGAAAGGAGAATTTGCATCTTAATCTCAGGGCTATTCTTAGGTAGATCAGCTTTAAGACAGACTGTGCATGGAAGCCGAGGATCTGGGAATTGAGTTCCTTAAAACTGTTTGTTGCCTGTGTACCCATCAGGGAGTTCTTGTGTACAATATCTATCACTGAGTTGCATGCACATCTGTTTGGTACCTTACAGAATGCCATCGCTGTTCTGCTCGCTCAAGTGAGGGTGTCATTCCTAACTCAGTCATCTCTTTCCCCGCCATAGCTAACCAGTCACCAAGTCCTGTCAGTTCTCCTTCTTAATAGCTAGAGTGATTATATAACTCACCATCCAACACAGATTACTTTTGAGAGTGAAAAGAGCCACTGTTAATAACTGAGCTGGGACAGCAGTTGTAAACGGGACTCATGGTCACTTACTCACCTCTCTGGAGCCAGTCTCCATCTCTGACTTCTCTTTTCAGTGCCAGCTCCTGGGCTTGGATTTCTGTAATCGTTTTCTGATTTGTCTTCCTGTCTTTGCTCTCGTTCCCTCCAGTGTTTTCCCCACTGCATTTGTAGTTTTCTTCAGAAAGGCAACTTGAATGATGTCTCCTCTGTGGTTTAAACATTTTTTAATGGATCCCTGAGGGAAAAATCTCAACTCCTTGAGATGGACTCCAAAGTCTTTCAAGACACAATAGCCCTTGGTTGCTCCTGAGCTGCTTCTCCTGCAGTGGGACGCTTCAGCCCCTCTCCCCACCCCCCACTCATGCTCTTGTTAAACCACAGTCCAGGTACATTATGGCTACACCTAACCACCTGCACTCCTTCCTTATAGCTCGGTGCCTCAGAGGGATGTGTTTGCTGCTCCCTCTGCCTAGTCATCCTTCTCGTTCTTTTCCCTTTCTCATTTTCACCTGGTTAAATTCCACTCTTCTTATCATGAACTTGAGGTATCTCTGATGCCTCTTTCCTGAAGCTTTCCCTCACCTCCCAGAAAGATTCTAGGCTACCTCCCATTACTTATTACAGAAATCTGCATTGTATTGGCCTGTTAAGTAATATCCCCCCTGTCATTGGAAACTCCTCGAGGGGAGAGATTGTGTACCGTCAATCACTCTATTACCGCCTTCTATCACTGCCCACTAAGTGATCTGTAACGTTAGTGAAGGAAAGAACTCTCACCTAGACAGCGTGCGCAAGGCCAGTGGAGGTGGGGCACAGGGAGAGCACTTCTCCCGCCTCTCCTCCCCATGTCTGTCTGCTGCGTCCTTGCCCTGCTGTTGGCTGAGTTTACCCCCCGTTGCCTTTAGGAAAGGCCTCTCCTGTTCGTTTAAACCAGATTTGACCTGATTTAAAAAAGGAAATGCTTTACTGAGATGTTAGAGAGTTAGGTTGGGAATGTGAGAGGCAGTAAGGAATTATAGAATACATTCTCAGTGTGCCGAGCTGGTGTGGTGTGTGGTAGAAGAAAATGTATGAGGATTTGGTTTCAGGTAATGTCACTGGGAGCTTTGTGGTTGTGGATCTCATGATTAAAAAAAATAAAACTTGCATATCATAAACTGTATTTTCTGAAACAGTAAGTTTAAAATTTTTTTCTATAGTTGAACAGTTTCTATTAAGAAGGGAATAGATGAATAGAGGATGTTTTTCAGGAACATATTCTTTTTAAAGTGGATTTGATCTCTTCTGAGTATGGTTGCGGGAGGCATCATGAGAATCCAGCAGCAGACATGCTTGAAAAGCCTCCCTCGGAGCAGTGAGGGGGGAGCCGCCGCCGCCACCCACAAAGCCTCGGGCGCGTGCGGGCTTCCCGCACTGGGGCACCTGCGGAGCGGAGCATGCTTTGATTGTTCTTCAGTTTCTTTGTCCTGCGTGTTGATTTGACATGGATTCAGAATGCTTTTGAAGGACCTAGATTTCCTTAGAGTCAGCTCTGGGACTCGTCTTGAACTTAATTCTCTTATGGTTTTTATTCCTTCCTTTTCCCTCTTAGATGGTTGATCACGGTACACATGAAGGTGACCTCCATGGGTCGTCTGTAATAAAATATTTATCCCGTGGCTTTCATAAATTTGTTTTCTAGGTTTAGGGAGGTGAGGGACTGAATTCTATCTTGCATTAGAATGGTTTTCTTTCTTTATGGCATCCAGTGCCTTTTTTTTTAACCAATAATAGATTAAAAGGGGGAACAGTTGAAAATAAAGTTGGAAATACTTTAAAACAAAACTATCAGGAGTGATAGAAACTTCACTATATACACATACATACCCACATGTATTTGTATGTGCAAGAGTGTGCAGGTGTGCTAAGTACTCGTTTTTAACCAGTAAAACAGGTTTTTGTGACCAGTTGCCGTGACTCACAGGTTCTTAGTTGTGTAAGCGTGTGACAGGAATATTGCTGGTTCCCGTCCTGGGAACATTTTATCAAGCTGTCCTTTTCCTGGTTACGTCAGAATGAGCTCTAAAGACGGCCCTTCAGACAGCTGATGGAATGGCCAGGACGGCGGTGGTTTTAAAGTTAATGATTCTAGACATTTTCTTGATTATCATAGGAAACTAGTCTTTTCTTTAATCTAGAGGTTTCCTACAAACCTCTGAGAAATTGACCTTTTTATTTGACCTTATTCTGAATCTTAAGAGGATTTTCTTCATGAATATAAGAGATTTGATTGAGATGTGCCAGTAGCCTACTGATAGAATGTATAAAATGCATTGTTTATCATATTATTTTGTCTTGAATTTTATAAAATTTCAAGTATGTTGTATACACTAAAAAGTAAGGTAACTATTTTGTCTATTTTTAATGAACTGTTCCAGTAAGAGAGATGCTTCAGGAGTTGTTTAGAGGCGGGCAGGTACATTTCTGGGCATAGAGGTGTGGGGTAGAAGGTGGAAGTTACTTCCTTTACGTTTTGGACTATGTACTTGGAAAGTTGCTCTATGAATTAACAAAAGTAGGCCCTTTAAAAGCTGATGATGTCTGGGAACTTAATTTTTTTGTGCTACACATCCATCAGTTTTTTAAATTGAAGGATAGTTTATAGAGGGTGTTTACCGAGGACATTTTTTGCTTAAAACCATTGAGCATTATATCCCTACTCTTATTAGCACCCTTGTTGTGGGACAGTGGGGAAGAGAAAGCCTCTGCTATTTCTCATTTCCATTCAACCCTGCATCAGATATTTCCTGGGTGACCACTGTGTCTCAGGAACTAGGGTGCAGTGGTCAGCAAGAGACAAAGTCCTGGGTCTCAGGAAGTTTATATTCCAGGGGAGAGACAGACTATATACATGTTCCAATATCAGATAGTGATTGGTGCTTTGAAAGTAATATAAGATAGTGTGCCAGAGAGACTAGGAGGCTACTTCCATTGAGTGGGGAGAAAATGCCTCTCTGATATTTAAAAAAGAGCCCTGGTTGCGTAGCTCAGTTGGTTACAGCATCATCCATATAAACCAAGCTTGTGCATCCAGTCCCTGGTCAGGGCACATACAAGAATCAACCAATGAGTGCATAAGTAAGTGCAAGAACAAGTCTGTATTTCTCTTTCTCTCCCTTCCTCAGTCTTTCAAATCAATAAATAAAATTCTGTTTAAAAAGCAGAGAAAAAAGCTTTACCGAGATGTTAGAAAGTTAGTTTGGAAATGTGTAGGATTATAAGGAATTACGGAAATACAGTATTCCTAGTGTGCTGCCCGCAGCTGGGTGTGGTGTAGATACCATTCTCTAATGAGAGGAAGTGTAGTGTGTGGGAGAAGAAAGTGTATGAAAAGTTGGTTCAGGTTGTGTCACCAGAAGCTGTATGGTTGTGCATCCCATGATTTTAAAAAACTTGTTCATCATAAACTCTATGTTATGATATTTAAGCTGACACTTGAATGGCAAGAAAGGAGAGGATGGCAGCAGGAAGTAACAGTGGGACTTAGGCAGGGACAAGTACCAGGTGTTGTACAACTGAAAGACCAATGAAATTAGGTAGTAGTAAGAAAGAGGGTGATAAAACGAGAAGAGTAGGCAGAATCCACATTATACAGGACCTGGCAGCCTGAGGTAGGTGACATATATGTGCATCTGCTAGGAGTCTTAAGCTGAGAACCTACCTATACAGTCTGATTAAAAGGTAGCTTTTGGGAACGGGAGTCAGTAGTTCTGTTTTGGATAGATCAAGCTTAAGATGTCCAGTGGACATCCAAGTGGAGATATGTTACGTCAGTGGATTGGGCTCCTACGAGGTTAGAGACACATTTAGGAGTCTCTAGGTATTTAAAGTCATGAGACTACTAGATAAGGTCATTTAGGCAGAAGGACTAAAAGCAGAAGAGGAGAGGCAAGACTGCCATGTGTAGCTGTGCTGACTATGACATTTAAATGCTCTAGAGCAGACCACACTGTGCTGAGCAGGGGGTCCAGGTCTGTCTTACTTTGGTTGGCTGGCCCCCTCTGAGCCAAATCACATGGTTAGCTAAAGCTACATTTATATTCAATTACTAGAACAGAATTTCAACAAACCCTAACTTAATCATCTGTGTGTTTTAATTACTACAATTTCAGAGTATGTCAGGTTTAAGATTTGATTTCAAGATGATGCCTCACTTATGTTGGAAATGTGTAGGTAGCATCTTCAGTTAAGCAAAATGTAGATGAAACTTACTAAAGAAGAACTAAAGTCTCCTGAGCCGAACAAAATGCATACCTTGCAGTCCACTCACAGGATTCAGCACTTTTCTTGTAGAATCTGTCATTCCTAAGATCCTGTTTGTTTTCATCTTAGGATTGATTTCTTCCTAAAACAAGGACAGGATAACTGGTATTAGACACACAGGATAGGATAACTGGTATAGCAACTTCCATTTCGAACAGGCGGAAAATGAGCCCTGGCTGGTCTGGCTCAGTTGGTTGGAGCATGGGGTTTGGTCCCGGTCAGGGCACCTGTGTGGGTTGCAGGTTTGATCGCTAGTCCAGGTGCAGGCACATGTGACTCCTGTTCCGGATGCTGTGATCCTGGTTTGGGCGCCAACTCCCTGTCCAGGTATGTATGGGAGGCAACCAGTCTGTGCTTCTCTCTCACATGGATGTTTCGCTCCCTTACTCTTTTCATAAAAGCAATGAAAAGAAAAAGGTGTCCTTGGGTAAGGATTAAAAAAAAAGAACAAGTGGAAAATGGGAGGCTGTAGCAGTCACTGCTTCATGATAGGTCTGAACTCTAGCCAGGCACATGTAGCCTTTTTTTTTTTAATTAAAGCTTGGTTGTGCTGCAGAGGAGTTGTCCACTGTGATGTGACATTCACACTCTGCTTTCTGGACTTTTGTTTTTTTTCTCTGAGTTTTTCTTCCATTTCAGTAAAAAGCAGTATGTGTTTGCAGCTCAGTCATAGTCCCAGCCTGCTGTTTGCCTGATGAAGATGGGGTTCTAAAGTCCTCTTGTCAGAGTTTAGTGTCTCTGTCCCTTCCAGCCCAAGCTGATATAAACCTTTTAAAAAACTTGGTGGATTTCTTATGAATCAACTTATAATCAACTCTGTTAGACAAAGGCAGCACCCACAAATTGCTTTGAAATAAGCTGTTCCATACTGTTGATGTATAAATGTCCCAAACTGAAAAGAATATAAGACCTTATTTGAGCCAAATTGATGACAATTGCTGGGAAGAAAGATCTCAAATGCTCCTGAGAATAACAGTTTTACAGTCTTTTGTGCATTTGAAATTAAGGCGGGAACTTAAGAAAGACTACATGAAGGAGGGAGAGAGTGAGGTACGAGACAGTGTTCCCTTGAGGGTGGTTACACCTCCCAGGCATCTGAAAAAGAGGATTATTCTGGCATTTCAAAGAGGAGTGAACCTAGATCCAGTAGAACAATAGGCAGGGCTTGCTTAGGGCAAAGATTAAAATTTTTACTAAAGTTACAGGATAAAGGGTGGGAAGTGGGGGGATGGTTGGGGAGGACAAGGCCTGGGAGGAAAATAGAGATAACTCTACTTGAACAACAATAAAAAAAGTTTAAAAAAAAAGTTACATATTTGCCTGGGGCATGACTACCACAGTGACCTGCAAAGTTAGTAATTTGTGATCAGATCACCCTGTGAAGTTCTTTTCTGTAGGACCCTCTTTTTTATCCACCATACTTCAGATTCCTTGTAGGGGTGTTGGAGAACAATGACCTTAAGATTCTTAGAAGAAAGACTGTACTTTCAGGGATCATTTCTATAGTTTGTTACTAGAGAAGTTTCTCTGAACGTGTAGAGCAGCTGAAGCCATGAGGAGGAGGCACAGTGTTTTCTGCTGAGCACAAAAGTGGCTTTTGCTGTTGCTTTTGCAGCTGCCAATAGCCATTGATGATCTTCCTTAGGAAGAGTAAGAGGGAGAGAATGCAGTCCGAGTGGTTCCTAAAAAAAAGACCTTTTCTTAGAAGGTCTTTTCTTAGGAGACCTTCTCCTCATTTTGATACAGGGACATCTGATCAGATGACTGGGTCGGAGTTTGCCTAAGGCACTGGTGAACAGCCTAAGACAGGATTGACCGAGAAGCTGAACACCTCCAGAGCGCATTATGGAATCGTGGGCCAGAAGATTTAAAATAAAAAGAGGGCAGAGACTGGCTCTTGGGCTCTCTTCTTCCTGGAGGATGCCTGGATGAGTGTGCTGCATGTGCTTGTGTTTCCCAATGGACGGTTTTTTGGATGGGAAGAAATTCTGGGTGCAGCCTAGGACTGGGCTGGCCTGGCAGAGGGTGGGAGGGTTACTCTTTGGGTGCTCTAGAGGGAATAGGCTCTGAGGCAGAAGCCTGCCATTCTTCCAAAATTGTGTAGCTTTTGCATCTTAGTCGTTTTAGTTTGTAAACTAACCCTGTAGAAATAAGTTAATTTAAAACTAACAGCAGAATGATAGTAGAACTCAGGTGGTAAAGAGTTGAGCTTCAAGTGATTAAAGCTGTGACTAATTTATGTGGAAAGCTGTTATTTCAAAATCGTGTACTTTTGAATAAAGACTCCTTTCTTTTATCACAAAACCTCTGTCTCCAGAGTTTTGCCTGGAGGGTGGCGGTGGGCAGCAGGATCCCACTGGCTGTTTGGTAACAATTTGAAAGGGTCTGAGGTATCACGTTAGATCTCTTTTGAGGACTTAATAAAGAGTTTTACAGTTGTATTCATGTTTTTCTAAGCACCCTTCATTCAATCTTTGTACAGAAGTTACTTCTTAATTTTTTCCTTCTGATATGGCTAGAGGTGAGACACTTCTATTTCAAACCCAGTAAGTCCTGGCATTTTGTATTTAAGAGTTCTTTTTTTTTTAAAGCTCATCTTTCTCCTCTTGCATTTTATATTGTAGGCAGCAAAGATGCCAGTCTGCACTTTCAACAGTGTGCCTGCAAATCTCCTTATCTGGATCATCCATTTCATTAGGTACATCTTTTATTTTCCATGTTGCCAGGGGCAACAGCATTGCTAATGCCTTCGGATAGTAAATATATGCCTTCTGACAGTAAGGTCTTCTTTCTTCCTCCTTCCAACAGGTTTCTCTTTGCTTCCCTTCAGGGGTGTTCAACCCTTGGCCTGTGAGCCACATGTGGCCCAGGATGGCTATGAATGTGGCCCAACACAAAATCGTAAATTTACTTAAAACCTTTTTTTTTTTCTCATTAATTTTTGTTAGTATTCGTGTATTTAATGTGTAGCCTGAGACAACTCTTCTTCCAGTGGGGCCCAGAGACACCACAAGGTTGGACACCGCTGCTTGAGCTGAGGTCCTCCCCAGCAGCCTCCCTGTGGGCTCTGAGGGTTCTCCTGACATTCTTCTTGAGGTCCTTTCTGCTGTAGCATCCCCAAAACACAATGGAGAGTGGAGGGAGCGAGACCAGATTATGCAGGGCCTTGTAGGCCATCATCGAGACTTTGGGTTTTATTTAGTAAGAAGGGAAACCACTGGAGGATGTTGAACAGAAGAGTGCATTGATCTGACCTGTGTTTTTAAAGAGCTACCAAGCTCTTGGTAGTTTCCAACTACCAAGGTGGAAGCAGGGATACCATTAAAAGAATTGTTTAAGGAATCCAAGTGAGTGCCCTGATTGGGTAGCTTAGTTGGTTAGATCATTGCTGATATGCCAAGGTTGCAGCACCACTTATTTTCCATGTGGGGGGCACATACAAGATGCAACCAACGAGTACATAAGTAAGTGGAACAACAAATCGATGTTTTTGTCTCTCTCTCAAATCAATAAGTAAAAATTAAAAAAGCAAGGTGAGCAATGCTTCTAGACTTTTATAGCCTGGACTGCTACCTTTCAAAGCTTGAGAGAGAAAGCCATTGATTCAGTTTAGTTACTTGTTGTATTGTTAACACCTGGAGTTGGAGTGGATGTTCTCTGCTTGTCAGCATGTCACTGAACTCAGGTCTGGCTGGCTGCCTGCCACAATGAAAGTCAAACTCATGAGACAGGTGCTTGTGGAAAGGAAAGTGGTTTATTCATGCACTGGCCACCTGAAAAGATGGGGGACTCATGTCTCAAACCCCATCTTAACATCTTTGTGCAGGCAGAGGTTTTCATGAGGAGGGAGAGGGAGAACAGAACAAGAGATCCATTCTGATAAGGACCTTGAAACTGGTCAAGCTGTGGTCTAGTGTGCGTCATCCTGGCTTTAGTCATCGTGGTTTTATGTCATCATGGATTTACAGTTGAAGATCAGCCAGTCCTCCAGAGCTGGTATGACTAAAGATCAGAGTGTATAGCTTTTGAAGTTAGTTCCTAGGATTCTTATAAAAACATGCCGTTTATTTACAAACTACATATTAGTCAGAGTCAGCATTTACAGAAACAATGCAGAAAGAATGGTGGGATCTGTTACAATTCCCCACTGTTACAAGCAGGTGGCCTGGCAGTGGTTTGGAGTGGTCCAAACTGCTAGATATGCTTTCTAAAAAATAAACAATGCTCAGTTAAAAAAGAAGAAGAAGAAGAAATCCAGGTGATTAGTGGATGACTTCTTGGAGGTGGAAGTGTGGGAATGTGTCCGATTCTGTTTCTATTTCTAACATAGAGCCAACAGGATTTACAGGTGGATGGAAGAGATAGATAATAAAGAGGTTTTGACCACCTGTCGCCAGTGCAAAAGTGTTATCTGTTTACTGAGTTGGGGAAGACTGCAGGAGAACAGGCTTTTCTAGGCGGGAATAGAATCATTATTTCCTTTTTGAATGTATAGTTTGCAATTCTAATAGGCATTTAAAGGGAGCTGTCAAGTAGGCATTTGGATTCAGGGGACAGTTCTGGTCTGGCTCTGCGTTTGGGAGTTGTCAGTATGTAAACTGCATTTAAAGCCAGGAGCCTTGGTGTTAAGTGTGCACCTGGGGGCAATCCAGCTTTTCCAGGTTAGGGAGATCCTGAGCAGCCAGCAAAGGAGATTGTAAAGGTGTGGCCACCGAGGTAGAAGGAGGAGCCAGGTGTCCTAGAAACCAGTGAGAAGTGCATTGCCAGAACGTGGGTGAAGACCCTGCATCTATCATTAGATTTAGCAGCAGTGCAGGGGTCATTGCACGGTACCGGAGTGGGTGGGTTCTAAAGTGGACTCGAGGGGCGAGAGGAGACAGTACAAAACAGTGGTCCCCTGCACCCCCTTATCTGTTTTACAGTGTAGAAGTGAAATAAGCAGAAGGAGGTTTAAAAGGTGATTGAAAAAATATGGGAGAAACAAAGCCTTGTATTCTCCTAGGAATGATTCTACAGAAAGAAAAACTGGTGCTGGAAGGAGGGCAGGAAAATGCTGGAGCCATGTTTCAGAATAGATAAGGGACAGGCTTAAGGGGAACAATTCATCCACAGAAATAGAGAAAGAAGATAAGCAGCAGCACAGATGCAGCCAGGTTGGTAGACTTGGCAAGAAAGCATGCACGTTCTCTTCTGGTGGCTTCCGTTTTCTCAGAGAGATTATCGAGATCATGAGCTGAGAGAGAGAAAGGAGGAAGGAGTTACCTAGACAAGTGAAAGAATAAAGTGTGGTAGGGCTCTGGATTCCCTCTGGTTATTGATAATGAACTTAAACTGGGCCTGTCTGTGGTTGTGTGAGTTGTTTCCAGTTATGTTCAGCCTGGCGTGGAGAAGGCAGAGAGGTGGTGCTCTTTCTAGTGGCAGTATAGAGGGAGATGGTACAAGGTGATTGAGGATGACTGTTAGTGAATGACTATAATGAATAGAGAAAGAAGTGAGGACTTGGGTGGAGGGGGGCAGGCAGGAGGAACCATGAAAAGATAGTAGGATTGTGGAACTGCATGTCCTAATGTTACAGAATGAACCCGTTGGGGAGTCCAGATACTATTAATGAAACAGTCGCCTCCCCTGGGGTCTTTCTGTATTATGGTTCTTCTTGTCCACTGCTAGGTGTTAGGAATTGTGGCTCTCAATGCAAAAGTTTGGCGAAAAGGAAAGAACTATTTATTCAAAAGTTATACAGATTTAAATTAATGGCAGAATGTTGCCTTACAACACCCACAAACACACATAGTCCTGTCTCCCCTTGCTAAACTAAACCAGTCAGGAAAAGAAATATGTCAGGAAAAGAAATAAATGTCATAGCTCAGCTAGCCTCCTGGTTCCTCCCAGTAATCCTTGCTCAGCTGGGCAGGTCTCCCCAAGTCTGCAGTACCATCATCTGTGTTGCCATGATCTCTAGTTCCTAATCAAAAGGCATGTGGCACCTCTCCATGTCCTGGCAGCAAGAGTTCGTTCACACCTTTTCTTCCTGCATGGTCTCTCATTGTCCCCCCATTGTCTCCCTTCCCACATTGTTCCACCCCACACTGCACCCCCTTCCCCCATCTCCATGTTGTCTTGTGGTGCTGGTGGCCTGCCTTCTTGTTTAAATCCCAGCCTGGAACCTCCTCCATAACCCCATTTCCATTCCTCTCACAATCGACTACACCTGCCAGCACTCCCATATTCTCTGCCTTTCTTGGCTGCCATAGTAAGTCTGGGTAGGCAGGGCCCTATGGAGTAGAGCGAACCATCTCCAAGCTCTCGCACAGGTGCTGTAACCAGGGGGAGCTGCCTCCCCACTACATCACTGGTCAAACTCAAGCCCATTTCCCTAGCTACCCTGCTGTTGATATGTGAAATAACCTTTTTTTGCTTATGGGAGTGAGGCTAGCCTGCTGTTTCTGATATGCAAAGTAACTCTCGGTGGCCCTGCTCCATGTGTCCCATCCCACAGCCAGACATGTGTGGGGAGGCTGTCTCAGCCCACACCCTGTTACACTAATGGAATCAGAATATGAGGGTATAGTGAGCTGAGAAGAGCTGGTAGTTGTGTGTAAAAATCTTGAAATTGAGGTTTTGCATTCCTATTCGGACAAGACTGTAGAGCATCAATCTTCAACCAGTGTGCCACAAGAATTTTTAAAATGTGCACTACCTGACTATTTAGTAGGGGCACTGACCTCTTTTCCCTTAGACTGTCAAATAAAAAAAAATGACAACAGTCAACACAACAATAGCTGTCCAGTGTGAATGAATCAAAACTATACCTATATTTTTGTCAGATTGGCAAAAAATATATATTTTGGTGTGACACAGAATTTTAGTAATCAATTTATGCTATCTTTGCCATGAGATGAAAAAGTTGAAAACTGCTGCTCTACAGAGTGGCTTGGCCTGAGATGTACGTGCAAGGGGGTTCTGTTCCCTGGATCTGCTGGTCTGCACTTCCGAGCAAGTTCTTTAAATATTGCATGTTTCAGTCTCCTCGTTTGTAAGGCAGTAATTATAGTAGTCCTTACTTCATCACCTTATTAAGATAATTAAATGAGTAAATACAGGTAAAGCCTCAGTAGTACCTGACACATGGTAAGCTTTTAACAAATGTTAGCTGCTGTTATTAATATTATTATCCCTATAGCTCTTCTAAGTGGTGCCAGGGTCTGTGGGTGAGGGCTGGGCCAGTGACACTTCATGAGGAGCCAGATGGCCTTATAGTCATTGGGGCCTAATGACAATTCCTTCCATTCACTGTGGATCGTCCAACGAGAGGCTCTTATGTTTGTCCCTGCTGTGCGTTGGCTCTGAGATGGTGACTTGACTTGGGGTCTTATGTATGATTCATATGTATGTATTCTATGTCAGGAAAAGAAATATGTCAGGAAAAGAAATAAATGTCATAGCTCAGCTAGACTCCTGGTTCCTCCCAGTAATCCTTGCTCAGCTGGGCAGGTCTCCCCAAGTCTGCAGCACCATCATCTGTGTTGCCAAGATCTCCAGTTCCTAATCAAAAGGCATGTGTATGATTCATTCTATGTATGATTCATACCAAGTAGCAAACTAAGACCACGTCCTCTTAATGTTGCTTAAAAAGCCTGAGGTCTGTCTACAGGGGCATTGGGAAAAGCCAAAATAGCAACCTCCTCAGTCCTGGATTTCTTGCAACTTGTGTGGCACATTACGTTGAGTTCTAGAACTCCCTGGGAATGAACAGTGGTACCATTTTTGGACCTCTTTGTGGCTTCATTGTCCCTTATAGACAGTCAACTCTCTTTACACTGCCTTAGATCAGGAGGTGGATTTGTTTCACTGACAAAAGCTATGTGTGTATTTAAAGCCTTTAAACATTATTAAATATCATTGTAATGTTTTTAAGTTCTCCAAAGGAGAAATAGCATTAAACCCCTGGTAAAATAAGATGGAGCCAACATTTATTATTTCACAGTGTCCTTGTTTTATGTAAAACATTTTAGGGCTTATACTACTATTAGAACTCTAGGAGACTCCAGAACAACAGTTGTCAAATGAAAGGTCGGACTCTGAATTTTGAAGGTTAGGATATTGATTTCCTGGACAGTGTTAGACTTTTAAAATCTAAATCTGAGATTGTTACGCAACATATTGATGAAATTGAGACATTATCAGCCAAGGTGAATGAAAGACACTCAGGGCGTTTAACTAAGGCTGTCAGAGAATTAGAAGGAACTTGTGCGTGTCTGTCATTCTCCCTGGTACATAAATGCCATTGTTAAGATGGACAGGACTGAAGAGGTAAGACCACCTAACTGCTGGCCTCTTGCAACCTGGCAAAGGGGTCAGAGCCAGGAGGGCTCCGGCCTTGGCTCTCTAGTGACTGGTACCTGGGGTTTCAGTCTGCTCATGTTCCCCTTTGTTAGGGAGCCCACCGCAGAAATCAGGATGAGAGAGCAGGGTCTGCTTCTGTTGCTTGTTATGTTATCTTCCTACCAAATAGGATCCAATTTAGTTGGATATAAATTTGAAATTGGTGAGAGAAGGAGGGAAGGGAAGGGGAAGATTGAGTGATTGAAAGATTTTTTTTTTAGAGAATGAACAGCTGGAATGTTGAGAATGAATGGGAGAGAGAGGGCTGTCTCTCCTGATGGCTGGGAGGGCAAGACCATGTTACAGAACAGACAGAGGTTGTCTACCTGGAGATAGCAGAGCCAAACACTGAGAATTGCTGTGGAGAAAGTAGCTACTTTACTGATGAATGACACCATCCAGGAGAATGGGAAGCCAAGGCTCAAAAGCCTGAATTTCCCGATCCAGGTTTCTGGGAGGGTTTTTAAGGGGCTAGAGGGAGCAGGTATGTGGAAGTGCTGGTGAGGCAAGTTTTAATTGGAGGACCTTGGAACCTGTCATTCACAGTAAGGGGCATCAAAACAGGATCTTCCTGGACCACAATCCTCTGCTTCTGCAAGGGTTCCAGTGTTTAAGTTCGAGTTCTGTCCTGGTTCTTTGGTTTTGTAGGGCAGGGAGGGCACAAGACTTTGGTTCCAGATGCAGCTGGATGTCAAAGTTCTTTACTCGGGGCTTGCTTCAGCTGTATGATTTGTGGTTTTGTTCCATTGTCTCTGAAAAGCAACGCAGTATCTTGTAAAGAGGATAGAATGGTTTTGAATTGGTTCTGAGGTTACAGTAGGTTCACACCAAAGTGCAGTTCAGAAAAGCCGTTCAGTAGCCTCCTGCATAGTACATTGTGCCCAGCTCTCTGCTCCTCCTTTCCCCCTGCCTGGGACAGACAGAAGGACTGAAGGGACCACGTCTCTTTCTGGAAGTCCTGCATGAGCATTGATTTCTTAGCTGAGTATTTGTTAGCTATTGGGCAGAACTGATTTAAATATAGCACTCAACTATAAAAGACCTGGAGTATTACATTCTGTGTTGTCACTTAGAAGTGAACCCAGTTGAGTTGGTAGACATAATTTTTATAAAAATGTAAGTCTCTATTCTCCATTTCTGTATTTGGGAAAGGTTTTTTGTTTTTTAAATTTGTAAACACATTGTTCAAAGGTTTTCCCTTCAGTGATGCCTTCCTACACTCACCCTGCAGAAGGAATTTTCTTTTTACATAATTTTATTATCTCATAAGTACTCATGTTTTACATATTATTGTCTCACTACCGTATTGTTTTGTAATTCTGGGTCTGTATGTCACCTGCTAGGTTTGACTGCCTCAAGGTTAGGGGTGGGTCTCAGTCACCTTTGTTTTCCCACACTACCCAGGACAAGGTCTGATGTAACACGTAGAGGACATGTATAGTGGGTATTGTGTAAATGTTAAATGAGTGAATGAATGAATGATACCCGGTTTTACAGCCTGCACCCATTCTGGCTGTAGGTGACTATTCTGAATGTAATCCTTGAAACTGGGATACTGTGTGTATTGGCAGATTCTTGTGGCCTTTTTCTCATCAGTAATGGGTAACTGCTTGATGTGTTCCGTGGTGGTCAGATGCGCCCTGTTTGATTGCTTGTTGATAATGAGCAGTGACAAGTGCCATCGAGTATGACTGCTTTGTTTCAAGGTCGTTTCTTTCCCTCAGTTGAGCCCAAGTGGGTTTTACATTTTAAGATGTTAGCTTATGAAACCTGGTGGCTCATGTTCTGGAGCATTTATCATTGTCTGGCCTCTGTAACCCTTGGTTTCCCTTTGGATCAAATGAGATTTGTGCATGATGAGCACTGGATTGATGCTGAGCATTGCTAATGTGCGGTGGGCTAATCGAACAGCGTTTGACTGAGTTTTGACTTTTTTTTTTTTTGCTTCACAATTGTAATTTCTAACTCATCTCAGAACCTTCATTATACTTTTCACCTCACAAATCAGATTGCTCTCAAGGAGAGAGATTCATTTTTAAAGTGCATAGATTATCAGTAATGTGAACATTTTTAGTAGGTTAACCATTCTTTCCTGTTACATTTAGTTAAAAGTTCCCCTTCTCTCTTCTTTACCTGGCTTTTTAATGATGGAAAAACATTTTGGAGACATAAACAATTGGTTTTAGGAATCTTTAAGGTTTCTGTTCTTGGGATGATGACGTTAGGAGGAGAGATTAAGAAGCTCTCATCCATTTTCTGTTTCTTGCTCGTTTCAAGGTGAGATGAGACAGAGCAGTAAGACCTCTCCCCTCCTTCTGTCTTGCTGCAGGCACTCACCAAGTCCTCCTGTATAGATGTGGCTGAGGCCTACAGCCCTGCATTCCCTGGTGCAGTGGGGGACTAGCAGAGCCTCTAATGGCTCTTATGGGCAGGGTCTCCTCCCCAAATAAGCTCCAGGATGCCAGCTGGCTGACATCTTGGTTTGGGTGTTGTGAAAGAAACTAACCTCTGGCAGGGGTTGGCTGGGATGGGGGTAAAAGACAACTGTACTTGAACAACATTTAAATAAAAAGAAAAAAATAACTAACCTATCTCAGAACACAGAGACCGTAAATGGGTATTGTTGTAAGCCTCTAACCTTGTGGCACTTTGCTGTGGCAGCAATAGAAATCTAATGCAAGGTGTTTGGTTTTTTCAACCACACACATTTGTTCCTCACAGTTCTGAAGGCAAGTGTTTCAGAATGGTTAGTGGTATGTGTTTTTCTTGGTTTTATCCTCTTTGAAAAAAAATCCAGGGACAGTCAGACCTGTTTATTTAATATCCACCTAGTGTTTCTATTCCACGAGAAGCGTCCATAGCTGTATGTCCTTAGAGGAAGAAGCTGTTCTGTGTCCCGCACACGCTTACCATTTGGACCAGTTTCACTCTACTCGTACGGATCAGTGTTTCCATGTGAACGGTGATTTTCCCACAGAGCCACGTCTTTAGTCACTGTGGACCCCCAAACAGTTCACTGATTAGAGCCTCTACGTCAAACATCTTCTTTTTCTTTAATTTTAAAAGTGATGCTCTGGCTGGTGTGGCTCAGTGGAGGGAGTGCCAGCCTGCAAACCAAAGGGTTGTTGGTTCGATTCCCAGTCAGGGCACATGCCTGGGACAGGTTCCCAGTAGGAGGCGCACAAGGGGCAACCACACGTTGATGTTTCTCTCCCTCCCCTCCCCTCTCTCTAAAAATAAATTTTAAAAATATTTTTTAAAAAGGGGGAAGTGATTCTAGACCTTCAGCAATTGAGAAATGACGAGGAGCAGAATAATAAAGATTGTGTTGTAAGTTGCTACATATATATGTTACTTTTTAAAAACTTGAAAAACTGAAATAGCTCTCTGAGTGGTAAATAATGAAGATTATATATGTATATGAATAGAGTTTAGTCCTGAACTAAAATCTTGTAATAAAATGATTATGACACACATTTAGCATGAGTAATTGTTCTACTAGCTAATTAGGAATAAAAGGTAGGAGGGTTACAAAAATATTACAGTTTCTATTTATAATTACTGCTGTTGTTACACATAGCATAGCAAGCATTTCTGCTCCCAAGGAAGAGGGAGCCAGGCAGGAAGGTTCTCTTGGACGTCTGTGTCGACCTGCAACTCCTGACCTAGGAGCGGCAGGGCAGTGTGGACGTCTTCATGGGGGTGAACATGCGTGCTGGGAATGGAGTGGCTCAAGGCGGGCCAGCTCCCACCTCCCTGCTGTGAGAATTGCCCCTTGTTCATTCAGAAACTGGTTGGCTAGGCCCCTGGGATCTCCCGTGTTTGGCAAGGACGGCTGAGGAGTGATCTTGCTGTGCCCTCCCAAACCCGCCAGGGCGCTGGAAACCCTTCCTGTGTGCACTTCCAGGATAACCCAGATGCCCCTCTCTGCTTCTGCCCTGCTTGTCTCTTTTTCGTCCATTGATTTTATTTCACACAGGTGAGATTTAAAGGAAAGTCTCTCCCCAGGGCCAGAAATTCTCCCATCACTGTCTAAGGTTCTGCTCATTAAAGATTAATTTGAATTCATCAACAAGTACCATAGGCTGGTTAAAGGCACTTATTAAGAGTGACCCTCACACTTTAATAATAGGTCATTGCTGTTACTTAGTCATGTGTTGCATACTGAGTGTGAACCAGGAGCTATTCTGAAGATTTTACATGAATTAATGCATTCAGTCCTCCCAGCAGCCTGTGAGGAAGGTTCAGAGATGGTCCAGTACCTTGTTCTAAGGTGATGACGACCGAAAGCAAAGCCAGGACAGCATCCAGCTGGATGGGCTCTGGGACTCGCCCAGTGGCCGTGGTGCGGAGCTGCCTCTGCTGGACACTTAGGCAGGATTTGATTGGATTTGATTGCTTTCTTCCTTCCATCCAGCAGTTATACCTGTAAGAGACAGGACTGGAAGCAAGGAGGGTGAGGACGTGGTAAGGGGAGACATGACTGTGGAGGCTTGTGATGGGGACTTTGGAAAGAGACTTGGGAGGCATTCTCTATGGCCATTGTTTTGCAGAAGCAGTGAGGCACATTCACTAGCATCCTGATATTACTGATCTACGTATAATTAGGACGAGTATTCGACTAAGAACCCAGCAAGTACTGCTTCGCTTCTCTTCTCTGCTGCTCTCTGAACATGGACTTGGTTTTTCTTTTACTTTAACATTTTAGCCACAGGAAGCTCTTATGTATGTTTGTGTGTGTATATGATAAATTAAATACTTATTATTTAAATGTCATTTAAAGTAACACTTTTCAAATGTACTTGAAGTAAAGGTCAATGAAAAGCGACTAATTCTTATAATTACCCTTTTGTTCCTCACACAGTATTGGCTGGATCCTGCAAAAACCCTTGCTGAGCACAAAGAACTGATCCACAGTAGGTATTTAATTTTAGCTTTGTTAAGAGATGCCTTGAAAACGCTATGATGTCCGTGGCTAGTTGGGTACAGAATTAGGCCTCAGGGGAGAGAACTAGTACTCGAGTGCCAGGACCTGGAAGTGGGTGTGTGTGACTGCAGAGACCTACAGTCTCTGCAAGTTCTGAGGACGTTCGAGTTGATAGACTGAGTGAATCTTAGTATTGAGTTTTGCTTGTTGTTTCGCTGCTCTTGACTTGAGTTTGTGACTTTTCCAGTTGCTTGTCATTAAATTTTCACCTTAAAACAGAAAAGGCAGAGGTGCTGATGTGGAAAAGGTAGTTGTCATCTAACGTTTTAAATCTTCTGAGTTTCTTGGGCTAGAGAGTAGTTTTGAACACTTTGCCGAGTCAGTAACTAAGAAGTGCCTTGTGACCTGACTCATTTCTATGGCTTCAGTAAGCAAAAACCCGACTTTGCTTCTGGTTTTATGCCTATGAATCTTACCATGTGACTCAGTAAAATTAAGGTTATATATTAACCTTAATTTCTATTACCCAGAATTTTATTTATATAAATGCACATATGTACATACACATACTCACAGTCCTTAAGCATACAGAAGAGCAGTTATTTTTAAAAGGCTATCTCTTTAAAAATTGTGGTAGAGTACATAACATAAAATGTACCATTTTAGCCACCTGAGGGTACAATTCGTTGGCATTAATAAGTACATTCACACTGCTGTGCGACCACCACTGTCTATCTCCAAAACTTGTTTGTCATTCCCAGCTGAAAATCTGCATTTGCTAAACCAGTTTGCTTTACTGCAAATTGTTGCCACTAGACGCAGTCTCTGGACATTATTACCTGCTCCCCCCACCTCTGAGTCTGGCTTTTCATGTGTGTGGGCTCACTCCCTGGCCATCTGGTGCTTCGTGGATCCCAAAGGCAGAAATGTGTACTGAGAATAAAACACTTCTATTACAAATGAAGAAAGATTATTTAACTGAAGAATATATAATTTTTCTATTTATCTCATGAGAGAGTTTGGTAACTAATGAAGGAGAGTCAGAAGGAATATCTGCTAGTCACCAGGATTCTCATGGGCAAGTCTTGATTTATTATAATCCTTGTGCTAATGGGGGACTTTATTATCATTATAGGTCTTGAAATTAGTCTTCAAAAGGTAGATTAGAGGATGCTGCCTCTGGTTTCTGTACTTTTTGCTAAAGTGAAACAGTATTAACTTACTTTACACAAGGATTTCTTAAAGGCAGACGTAAGGAGACATGGATTCAAGATCATAATACGTGGGAATTTGCTTCATCGGGACTTGGTTTTTATAGTCAGCCTTAGACATATCCGTGCTCCAAAAGCATCCATTTTCTTGGCCTTAGATTGACTTATAAAACAGCCATGTTTATGGAAGATTTTTCTTACTCTCTAGTTATTATAATTTCCCCCCAAGATGCTATACAGAGCAATGGCCAGAAAGCACTAGCTATTAGCAAACTTGGCTCTTAGTTTAGTGATCCCTGTGAACTTAGAACCAAGTTGCCTGTCTCCTTGGAGCCTCACCTGCCTTGCGTATGTTACCAGGTGGATATTGAGAATCAAATATTTAGGAAACATTTTTGTACTTTATCAAATACAAGCAAATGGTAACGATGCCTTATGTTTAGAATGCAAGCCATTTTATGTGTAAGTGGAAATGGAGGGCTGACTTGGGCTACAGATCCTTTAAGAAAATTAGCCAAAACCAAATGTTTTCAGTTGGGCATTTTGCAAATGAGTTTGCTCATCTCCAAACTTGTTTGAAGTGGCTGGGCTTGGTTAGTAGGATGTAGTGTGTCATGTTCCAGTGTGTAAAAGCAACTCTGGACTCCAAACGAGGCCCTCTTCCTTTCTGCACTGTCTCAATGCATCTGTGCTTTTCCCATCCCCAGATGCCAACCCCAGTGGCCTGCGGGCACAGGCCGACCCATCTGCTCCATAACACAGGGCTTGATTGACAGTGACAGATCAGCAGAGGGTGGACTTCCTGGCTCTTCTAAATATTTAATAGTCTGTTCCTCCCTGACATCTATATTCAGGGAGGGGGTCTATTTGTCAGAAACACAGTGATTAAGCATAAAAATCGAACATAGAGAGGAAAGGATCAACTCTCATGGTCAAAACACTACAACGAAGTTTCTTTTAGAATTTAGTTTTCAAAAAAGCTCTAGCATAAGGGGTACCTGTTCAGGAGGGAATAGATGAGGGGAGACTTGATTGTTGTCTGTATACCAGGAACAGGGCTTTGGGGTTCTACGAACAGCGTGTGTGGGTCATAGTAATTAATAGTAAATAATGTCATAGTTTGTATGTTATAAAAGCATTCTGGGCTTATTGCCTTTTGTTCCATTTAATTTCTTTCCCCCAACTACCAAATTTTTTTTACTTCATTTACTCAGTTAACAATGAAAATAGAAAGACCAGGGTTGCTTCATGTTGATTGCACAGCATCAGAGACTGGGGAGTTGCGTGTAGGTGGAAGTGTTACTGAAGTGCATACTTTATATCTTTTTTACTTGTGGGGGAGACTTTTGTTGCAGAAAAAATTAGGAACTATGATCACCATTTGGTGCACCAGGGAGCAAATCCTTTTTAAAGCAGTTTTAATATAAGACCTAGTTAATACTCTGCTCAGAAGTAATGCAGTTTTGCAAACAGTGCAAATTAGATTCATACTCTCTGAAAGAGAAATATTTCTAGTAAAAGCAGAGTAAAATGTGGTTGGTGCCCAAGAGGCTTGTGTCCTCTTTCACAATATGAATGTTAATAATTATATATTTGCACACATAGGCACATTTCCAGCCTTTGTTTTTATAGATATTTGGTATTTGTGCAGGTAGTTCTTGTGTGTGTGGTAAGTAAAATTTTTTTGAGGACTCTTTAAACTTGTTTGCCCATTTCACGATAGGTGATTTATGAGCACACCTGCCAAAATGCGCTGAATGTTCAGCAGTTTTTAACCAAAAATGGCATGATTTCTGTGCCCCACCCTCCCTGTTCACTCAGTCTCACTCCTAGTGACTTTTTCTTGTTTCCCTGGATGAAAAAAGTCCTCAAAGGGAAATATTTTGCCCATACAAAAGAGGTGAAACAAAAAACAGCAGAAGCACTAAAAGGCATTGAAATCAGAGTTCAAATACTGTTTTGGGCAGTGGAAAAAAGTCTGGATAGGTGTATTGCAGCAAGTGGAGAGTACTTTGAAGATGGCTAAAGTTTAAACATGTAAGAATAAATAAACAGTTTTTTGTAAATAAATTCTGTTTTTTGGGAGGGTCCCCACTTGTATACATATACATAGATACCTGCATAGTTGATGTTCTACTTTACAGAATTCTTTTTTTTAATTTAGTGTATTTTTTTAGAGAGAGGGAATGGGAGGGAGAGAGAGAAGAATAAAAACGTCAGTCAGTTGTCCTCAACTGGGGACCTGGCCCACAACCTAGGTGTGTGCCCTGTCTGGAAATCAAACTGGAGATCTTTTGGTTTGCAGGTGGGGACTCAACCCACAGGGCAAAACCAGCCAGGGCCAATTTTACAGATTTCTGATCCTTGTTTTTTCTTTTGAAAATTTTTGTGTCTTTAGAAATTCTTGGTGAGTGTGATGTGTCAAAACTAGCTGTGATGTGTCAAAACTGTATATGATGTTTTGATACATGTATGCAGTGTGAAAAGAGCAACACCAGCTAAATAACTCACCACCTCCACATAGTTACCATATGGTACCACAGTACCATAGTTACCATAGCTACACATGCCCTAGTGTATATGGGTGTGTGCGTGTGTGTGTGTGTGTGTGTGTGTGTGTGAGAGAGAGAGAGAGAGAGAAAATTTAAGTTTAATCCTTTTAGTGTATTTCTGATAAACAATACACTATCATTAAATACCATCTCCATGTTGTACATTAGGTTCCCAGAACTTGTTCAGCTGGCATAACTGAAAGTTTGTACCCTCGACCAAAATGTTCTCATTTCTGCCTCCCCTGGCAACCACCCTTTTATTTGGTTGGCCAAAAAGTCCATTTCGTTTTTTCCATAAAATAAAAGGCACATTTTTGATCTTTACCAATAACTTTATTGATTTGGATATTTTGAGTATGTCGGCTGTCTCTTACTATTGGGGTCTAGTGGGTAGAGGCCAGGGATGCTGCTAAACATCTTCCAGTGCACAAGACAGCCCACAGCCCCTTTGGTTTGCAAACCTATGCTCAGTCAATTGATGTACACCAGCCAGGCTGATAAGTTTTTTTTTTTAATGCGTGCTGATATGACAGCTGTCACAACACAATCGGATGAAATTGTTTCAAAAGAAGTTAAAGACAACTAAGCACTACTAGAGCCATTATTTGGAAAAAGCTAAATGAAACTTTTGGCCAACCCAATAATTTCTACATCTATGTGTGTGACTGTTTTATTTTATTTTTAAATTATGTAAAAATTTATTTTCAGTTATAGTTCACATTCCATATTATTTATATTCTGTGTAACTATTTTAGATGTCACACGTAAGTGAGGTCAGGCAGTATTTGTTTTTCTGGTGTTTGTCTTGTTTCACCTAGCATAATTCTCCAGGTTCATTTCTGTTGCCTCAAATTGGAGGTTTCCTTATTTTTTATGGCTGAATCATACTGCATTGTATATGTATATGTATGTACCCCATTTTATTCATCTATTTTCTCATTGATGGACACTTCGATTGCTTACATACTTTAGCTGTTGTGACTGGTGCTGCAGTGAATGTGGCCGTGCAGACATCGCTTTGAGGTTCTGATTTCATCTTTTTTGGACAAATACCCAGTAGTGGGATTGCTAGATCATATGGTAGCTCTGTTTTTAAGTTTTTGAGGAACTTCCATACTGTTTTCTGTAATGGCTATACCTATTTACATCCTCAACAATACTTTTATGTTTTGTTAACATTTTTTTACAATTTTCAATATTTTTAGCAATATTTGCCTTTTTGATAATTGCTATTCTTATAGGGGTGAGGTAGTATCACGTGGTTTTGATATGCATTTTCCTGGTGATCAGTGATGTTGAGCATCTTTCATGTATGTGTTGGCCACTTGTGTATTTTATTTAGAAAATATCTACTAATGTCTTTTGTCTGTTTTTAAATTGAGGTTTTTTTTTTGCTATTGAGTTGTATGAGTTCCTTGTATTTTTTGAACACTAACCCCTTATTTAGTGAATGGCTTGCAAATATTTTTGGTAGGTATAATTTTTAATTGTTATATAATATTACACTACTACTTTGATTAACTTATAATGTGAAATTAAGTTAAGTTCTATCTCTTATTTTAGCTGGACCTCCATATACTTTGTATTTCGGTATTAAATTCTATGCTGAAGATCCATGTAAGCTTAAAGAAGAAATAACCAGGTAAGATACTGACTTTACTTATGAACATGTATGGCATATAAAGAAGGCTGTATTTAAAACAAATGGGCTCAGCCATTGGATGTATGTCTACCTGCACTTTGTAACACATCGAGTGTGGGAGTTTAATTTAAACTAGCATTGCATGAGGCAGATCAATGTCTGGTGATAGATGTGTTTGAACAATGGCATGAACCCTGGTGACATGGTGAGAGATTTTGCATCTACTGTGATGGGATGTTTCTGTATCTTTATTGTGGAGGATGCATTTAGCCTTTGTAGTCAATAAAAGTAGTCATTTGAACTCTGTAAAGGAAGGTTTGTTGATGCTCAGTGTGTATATGTAAATATAAATTTAAAGAGCCAGTTATTGTTCTTTAATTGGTTGTAGCTTAAATGTCAGCTGTCTAGGGGTTTCTTTTATCTCTAGGAAATGAAAAATTATTTTTAGTATTTTATGATGTATTATTTCACCTTTGTCATCAAATGTTTTATTTTAGTTAAGGCAGAATTTTCAGTTGATATTGATTCTACTGTTAAAGAGTCCATGCCAACATTTGAAAGTGGCTTGTAAAGACCAGACCACAGTGTTCTATTTTCACTTATTCCACCTGGGTGCTGACTGCATAAAGCAGTGAAAACAGAAGTGTTCTTCCAACTGAACTCTAAGTGGTCAGCTTTGCTAATAAACCCTCATCATTGGTTCCAGTAAAACCTAATTTGTTATTCCCAAACTTCGAAGTCATATTCTTGATAACTGAAGTAGTCTGTGGTTTTGTTCCTATTTCATTTTTTTTCATCTTTTCCCTTGGACGTTGTTTTGTCCTGATTCTGGACTGGGCACTGAAGAGTGAAGGGAGGAGGCTAATTGGATGTTTTCTGTTGGACTCTGAAGTGCTATAATTAGGCCTCTTTTTTAGAGCCATGCTGGTGTCTGTGTGCACGTTTTCTGTCACCACCTTGTTAGCGAGCCTTTGAATAGCAGGCTGCCCATGCAGGCTTCCTGCAAGCGCACCTCTGAGGGAGAAGGGCCATTGTGCTGGGGCGATGATGAAGGGGGTGTTTACATTAGAGTTTCATGAATAGTCTTCACCCTCAAGAAGGATTTCTGAGTCTTGGGCTCGTGGGGAAACTGAGTCCAAGTGGTATAAAAACACATTCATGTATATAACTCATAACAGAATTGTAGGGGAACGACATTTTATGAAAATACAAGAAATGTCTTTCATTTTGAGGTTGTCAGTAACCTCTCTGTGCCTCAGTTTCCTCAGCCATAAAATTGGAGCTGCACCTGTCTCATAAGGTTTCTGTAAGCATTCAACAGAATTATGTATGTGAGGCTGTCATACAGTTGACCGCTGTACAACACTGATTGGAACTGCCCAGGTCCACCTCTATGTGGATTCTTTCTTTTTTCCTTCTCCAGCATAATTCATATGCTTTTATTATTTTTTAATTTTCATTGTATTTTTTTCATAACCATTTAGTCCCCATACATCCCCTCATCACCTGTTTTTTTTTCAATAAATACTTATAAGAGTGTTTTTCTTCTATTTGATTTTCTTAATGACATTTTCTTTTCTGTAGCCTATTTTATTGTAAGAATACAGTATAATACATATAACATACAAAATACGTGTTAATTGATTGTTGAAGTGATTGGTAAGGCTTCCAGTCAGCAGTAGACTATGAACAGTTAAGTATTGAGGGGGTCTGAAGTTATATACGAATTTTCAACTGTGCCCCATTAGTCCCTGCATTGTTCTAGGATCAACTGTAGTTGATGGTGTTTGTTCGAGGAGTTTACATCTTAATGAGAGTAAGGTTCCAAAAGATAGATATTTAATGTTAAGAAGGGGGGAAAATAACAGTGTTTTCTGGCCTTCTCCATATTGGGTTGTAGTTTGTTCATAATTTTTTTGATTTGAAAAATTATATATGGTAAACCTGCGTACACCTACTCTTCATGTTTCGTTGGTGATCATGCTGTCCAGCCTCTTTCACTATCAACCCCACCGGCCTCACTCCTCCACAGTATTCTGCGATTTAGCCACTCCCTGGGGTGGGCTCTCCAGCTTGTTTCCTGTTTTTGAATTATAGATAATGCTGCATTGAATCTCCCCCAGCACATATATGATTATACTGGATGTAGTAGTCCAGAAGGATGTTGTGTGTAGGAAAAAACCTCGAAGGTAAATGGGACATTCAGGAAAATAAGGTTCCAGACCATGAGAAATGTAAGTGAAAGAATTCATATCAACCTTGAGTACCTGTTATGTGCTCTAAAATGTGTTCTGATATTAACAAAGTTGGGTGACTTCAAGGTCATATATCCTACCCCCCCACCCTTATAGAACATTTTTGACAGTTCAGCCAGGCTTTCTGTAAACATTTTAAAGACAGGAAACCTTACTGCCTCATGGAAATTCAGTAAGAAATAAATGCCTGTAACTTCTGTCACCAGTACTAGGCTTTCTTTCTAAGTTTGTGCAGAGTAAGTCTAATCTCCCCTTTGCCGGTCCTTTAAATAATTCGTGTCCTCATGATTATCTGTTAAACTCATTTTGAATTCTTATTCAAAATATTGTGACAGCCTTTCATGTATTCCATGTCGTTCACAGCGCCTCATCCCCTGCAGATTTGATCAGCATAAAACAGTACAAGGTTAGGAAGACGGGCTTTAGTCAGACAGGCTGAGGTCTGCATCCTTGCTTTGCTGCTCCCTAGTTGTGCAATCTTGAGATTAACTTGCCTTTTTACAGTCTGTTTTCTCATCTGTAGAATGGAATTAAAGTATCCCTTGAAAAAGGTTTTGGAGGAATATAAGACAGTACATGCAAAGTACTTAAAATGCAAAAATGTGAGTGTTCAGTTGATTGTATGGGTTAGCTAAACTGGAAGCAATAATAATTATTTTACATTTTCAAATTATTGATTACAAAATAAGGGAGGAAAAGACCAACATGGAACCCTGGGGTAGGTCTTTCAGGTTAGAATCAATCCATTAATCAGAACTTTCTGGGTGTAGTTCATTTATCCGTGAATTGTCCTACTACTGCCTTCTAGCCTGCATTTCTTGAACTTGTGTAAAAAGACAGGATGCACTTACTTTCTGGCCCTTCATTCATTCAGTAACTAAATGGAGCATCGTGTTGCAGTGCACTGAGTACCAAGGAGATTCAGTGGTGACCAAAGAAAGACAGAGTTTCATTCCCCGGGGAGGGAGAGGAGAGAGAGACTGCACATTGCTGTGCCGACGGTGCCGCCTGTGATGCCACTGAAATTTCCCTGAGCTTCTAAGGACCTAACAGCTATTTCTATAGAAGAAAACAATGTTAGTTCCAAATGACTTGTTCATAATGAGCACTTTTTAGCTTCTAAAAATAGGTCTTTGTTTTCTAGTTTGTTATGTAATATTTTATAGTATTTCCCGTGGACTGATACTGAGCACATCAATTACTGTTATTACCTTGGTAGTCCATATTCTTCACATTGTGGAGATTAGCTTGTTGCAGCTTCTTTGCCCGCCTAGTGACCTTCAGTTCCACTTCCACTTCCGCAGTGCCTGTCTCTGAGTGAAGATAGTGGTCTCAGTTCATCAGAGCTGAAGTGAGGGTCACTGTCCAGTGTGGAAGCAAAAGAAAGTTGTGAGCTTAAGTGGACTATGCAAATGGAAGGTGATATTTTTTGCTATTTGTTCCTGTATTTTAATCATCAGCTTTAAATCCCTGAGACAAAAGTCTTTGTCTCTTTCTCTTGAGAATTTGTGGGTGCTTCCTCTGATGTTTTTCTTCTTAAGCTATACATGCCATTTTCTCCATTGTGTTTAATATCATGTTATTATTTAAGCATTTCCCTCTGTCCCTCACATTTAAGTTTATCCAAATGATGAGGCTCCTGTTGCATGCTGTGTCCCCTCTCTGTGGGACAGAGGCACAGGCCTGCCTTTTGTGTGTGGGGGGACTCTCCTTCAGTGTCACGTTCAGCTGGCACCAGAAGTGAGGAGTGTGCTGGTTCCCACATCTTTCAGCTTCCTCACCGGGGTTTCAAGTCAGTGGAAGGTGTGCCTCGGGCTGTTGTGGTGTGAGATGCCGGCTGTCATTCAGGAGAACCTTCTGTTTGGGCTCCTGAAAAAGCAGGGTCTTTCTGCCCCTTCTCTCAGCAAGTCTTCCTTTCTTGTTCTCTTTGCCTCTGATGCACATCAGCTTATACACCCTTGGTGTCAGTTCAGCTCTTTTCATTGAATAGCAGGTCCTTGGAAAGCTGTGAGGTCAATATTTCAAGCCCTCCACCTGTGTTGTGCAGGTTGTGGTGTTGTGATAAGTGTGGAAAGGAGGGAATACAGTGCACTCCTCCCCAGAGCTCACAGTCTAGCTCGGGAGACAGTACATATACACCAGTGTATTAATTTGTGTAAAAAGATAACCAGTAGTGGCTTTGTGAAGCTCTGCTTTGCACAAGAATGCGTTTTGGAAAGCTTCCTTATTAAGGAAATCATTTTCAGTCACTATATTTTTTTCTCCAGTAGCAGAACACTATAATTCGGGTCATAATCTAATTTATTGTCCAAACACTGACACTTTGGAGAGTGACTAGGAGAGTTATTAATAATTAGGCGTGTGTAATAGGCACAAAGAGAGCTCTCCTTGGTAAACTGCAGTGTAGATTCACTCTAATTAAAGCCAGAGCTATCCAGTGACTCAAGCATCTATTCATAGCCTTATCAGAATGACACAGAGGGAAAGACCCAGCAACTCTAAACATGTAATTTAAATAAATATTTAGTTGTATTCTAAGTCCCATAAAATGGATAAAATAATTTATATACAGTTAATTTAAAAATAGGGTCATGATAAAGTAATTTCTGATTTTACTGTATCATAAATTTGGCTTATATAAAATAATGCTTACTGTCATAAAAATTAATCATGTTTCTAATTAAAAATAGTTTGCTCATCTTTGATTTCAGTGGATTTCTTATGCAGTGACTTTAAGATTTCTGGTATCTTTACAAGGCAAGCTGTCTAGAGAAGTTCAAACAGATGTCCTTTTTTTCCTTTCCCTTTATCACTTTCTCAGAGACAGCGAAGAATGTCCAGTTTTTTCCATTTTCATCCATCTGTCTCTCTGTTCATTCACATTGCCATCCATCAAGACGGCAGTTAGTTCTTCACTGAGTAGCTACTGTGTGCTGAGCCCTGTACAGTGGGAATGGAATGGACAATGGGTTATGTCCCTGTCTTTTGTGTCTGTTTGTCTTTCTTTGTTTCGGCTCTTTGTTTTTTACCTCTCTCTGTTTCTCCTCCTTCTCTTTGAAGCAAACTCTTATGGGATTAGATCCCTCAGTTTCTGTACCTGGCAGGGGATTTGACTGTTCAGTCAGATGTTAAAAAAGTCTTAATAGAGCAAGACAAATATGCATCTGTGACCCATTTCCTAAAAAAAAAGTAGACTTCAGGAGAAGAAATTCCAAGTTAACAATAGAGAAAGAGAGTGTGGCTAAACACAAGTTTCCAGCAAGCAGCAGGAGTTGTAGGGAAATGTCTTTTTGGTTTATAAGCGTTTGCATTTCATTTCTGCTGATATCACTTTACCCCTCTTGAAGAGGAACAAAGATTATAACAAAGTGGATGATTATAACAAAGTGGATTTTATCCAGGCATTCAGGGAATGGAAAGTAATTAAGTAGGGCTGAAACTGGGAATGCAAGTTAGGAAGTGGTGGTGATGGGTAGTCAGTGGTTATTGCAAAGGATTTGGCTTAAGAAGTAAGCAAAAGTTTTAAAAGCTAACTTAAAGATCTCGAACTTTATCCTGAAGACTCTGAAAGGTTTGCTTTTTGTTCGACTGTTTTAATCGAGAGAATGACGTGATCCTCTTTACCTCTTGGGAAGGTCATTTGGAAAGGAGATAAGTATGAATGATGCAGAGCAGGGAAGGTTTTAGAAATCCACCGGGTGGCGGCCTAGCCTAGGAGGTGGAGGGAAAGGCGTGGATTCCCAGACAGCAGATTGAGAGCTAGAGTGTGGATACCTGGGGTTTGTTCCCAGGTTTCTCTCACTTGGTGTCGGGAGGACTTCGGTGCCCTTTACTGAAACAGGCAGTGGGAAAACACGGGCTGTGAAGCAGATTTTCACTTAAGCCTGTGGGCACAATCAACGTGGAGATCAGTTTTCTAGACATAATAAGAGTAGGATCTAGCATTTGGATATCTTTACTAAGGGCTTTGGTTGTGAGCATTCAAGGAGAAGAGAAATTTATCAAGGCTGATTTTTAGAATTCATTTTCTTTGCTTTTTTTCTGCCTTTTCCCCGAAGGCATGAAGAGTCACCTAGCAAAGAAAGAATAATCACAAAGGACAACCTGAAGTGTGTGTCAGAGAGAGAGAGAATTAATGGGGGAGGGAGACAGAGAGACAGATTTGAGAGATTGACTGGGGCTTGTGTTAATGATTCATGTATCACTTCATAAACCTCTGGCTTCACATCACTGGCAGAAAGCCTGAGCGTGGGGTGGGGGGAGGGTGTCGCGGAGGGTGGGAAGCTAGCCAAAGTTGCCCAGCATTTTCATTAAGACAGGTTTTCTAGAATCCAGGTCTGGCTGTGCTACTTACTGTTGGAAGATTTTGGAAAAGTTACTTCATTTTTTGGTGTCTATTAGTTTCTTCATCTGTAAAATGGGGTGATAATAGTACTAACTTCATTTTAAAGGTATTGTATGTAAGATACTTGGAATCACTTACTATATTTACAATGTTTAGAACAGTGGGTAGCACCATTATTATAACAGGTTTTCTTTAGGCAAATGGAATGAGCAAACCTGCAGATGATGGGCAGCATCTTAATAAGTGGGAGGAGCGATGGAATTACACTATAATGACCTTCTGTTCTGTATCTATGATTTTAGGCCCTGTGTAAATACACAGGCCATCTAGCTTGGGTCCTTCTGATTTGTTCCTCCCATTATGAGCATGTCATCATAGTGTTAAGAACTATGTCTGTGTGTGAGTGTGTAAAAAAATCAGTCTTACCTGTCTCGTGAGGTGTAGATACTTCCCAGTCCACATTTTTTAGATGAGGAGACTGGCTGTTCGAGAGGTCAGGCAGCCAACCAAGGCCACAGGCTGTGGATTGCTGGAGCTGGGATGCAATCCAGCCAGTCTAACCCAAGATCCTTCACTTTATAGCTACTATCTTGTCTGGCCTCTAAAGAGTGTCCTCCAATAGTCTGTTTACTCAACAGCTTCCTTCGTGCAAAAAAGCAGAAGGCACTTTATTGTCAATAGAGATGATTTGGCTGTTACCTTGATTCTCAGGCTCTGAAACTTCAGGTCTGGGAGTGTGTAAGGTTATCATTAATCTCTTCTTCCTTTTCTCTTGTAGATACCAGTTTTTCTTACAGGTGAAGCAAGATGTCCTTCAGGGCCGGCTGCCCTGCCCTGTGAACACTGCTGCTCAGCTGGGAGCGTATGCCATCCAGTGTAGGTTCTGCTGAAGTTAATTTGCTTCAGATATTTACTTTAATTTTTTTAGTTTTAGAGAGATGGGAAGGGAGGGACACAGAGAGGGACAGAAACATCGATATGAGAGACAAATTGATCGGTTGCTTCCTGGACCCACCTGGACTGGGGACCACACCCACAACCTAGGCATGTGCCCTGACTGGGAATTGAACTGGCCACCTTTTGCTTTGTGGGATGACACCCAACCAACTGAGCCACCCTGGTCAGGGCTGCTTCAGATATTTTGAAAAAAATATTTGAATTTTTCTTTTTAAGCAAATTTATATACTGACATTTTTCTTACCAGAATATTTTGCTGAAAGAACTTGAATTTAGTCAGAATTCAAGTTTTAATCAGTGTCACTTCAGAAGACATGAACATGAAGCCAGTCACACATGCTTTGTAGTGGGTCCATGCAGTTTTACTGGCAGGGTTGCACTGGTTCTTGTTTAAGCGGAGAGTCTGGAAAATCTGTTAGGTTCTGCATTCCACCCAAGTCCGTTGATCCCTGGGAGCTGTTCTGTCGCAGAGGTCACACTGCTTCCAGGCAGCTGTTCTGAAGACTGTGTGCGAACAGGTGCCATCGCCAGTTGGGTGTGGCACCCACGAGGGGCACTTCCAGGTGGTGTGTCATTTTGGAGGCTGAGGCTGAGGCTGGGGACAATGAGGCAGCCTGTTCTTGCCTTCGTGGCCTTTACAGATCAGAAGTAGCCTAGAAACAATGTCTAAGAAATAATGCCTCCCAGATGAACTTTGTTGGGCTTGGAAGGTGGGTTCACGTGGGAAGGAGAATTTTTTAGAAGCACGGCGGAGTGCGCCTTCTGGGGTTGGGTGCAGCACCGAGTCGTGTTCCTGGCCCGCTGCGCAGGGCACGTGCTGTTTCTCGGTGTCGTCTGCTGGGAGGCTCTGTCGGGTCACGGCTGTGGCTCACCTGCAGTGTTTCCACATGTGCGCGCTGAGTTCTGTCTGCACCGCTTGCTTTCATATGAACTGCTAAGAATAATTGAAACGAAAATGATGATAAGTATGGTCTTTCAGAAGCAAAAATACAGAATTTAGGTTTTTAAGGTAAGTCTTGTTTTATACCATTCATAGGTGCTCATCAGTTATTTTTTACCAAAATTATTTATATATGTGAATTTATTAATAAGGCATTTGAACACAATGTTTAAGTAAGATTAGGATATTTGTATTCCTCTATTTTAGGGGACTATTTCCCTAAATGAAAAAAATTACCATGTTTTTCTTTTTAGCTGAACTTGGAGATTATGACCCATATAAGCATACTGCGGGATATGTGTCGGAATATCGGTTTGTTCCGGATCAGAAGGAAGAACTTGAAGAGGCCATAGAAAGAATTCATAAAACTCTCATGTAAGAATCGCATTTTGTTAACTGCAACTAACATGGGGTGCATTAGGTCCCTGGAATCTCATCTCGTAACCAGAGGTTTCTCCTCTTTGACCTCCACACCCCCAGCCTGATAACCAGCCCCTTGTAACCACTGTTCCAGTTGCTGTTTCTATGGAGTCTGCTTTTTCGGATTTTACATACACGTGACTCAGTGTTTGTTTTTCTCTGGTTTATTTCACTTAGCATAGTGACCTCAAGGTCCATCCCTCCACTTGAAAATAGTAGGTTTTCTAGTGTTCTTGCCACAGAACAGAAATGCTAATTGTGACTGGGTGGAGAACTCAGCTGAGCTGTGCCAGGAATCACGTCGCAATATACAAATGCATCAAATGAACACACGGTGCACCTTAAACCTACACAGGGTTGTCTGTCAGCTATATCTCAACAAAGCTGGAAAAAATAACATCTTATGTTACATCAGCCACTGTCCTTTGCTATTGGCAGGCTTAAAGAAAGTTTCTAGAAGATACATTCTTCATCTTTTTCTGGAACATTCTAGCATTCTTTTTTTTCCTTAAGTTTTACCTGCTTATAACACTAAAAAGCTCATAGAAAACCCAAACAATTTATACAATATGAGAGAGAGAGAGAGAGAGAGTAAATTCCAGTACCTAAAAGTCAAGTTATTTTTGGTTAACGGCTTTTAGACCTGTGTGTACAATCTCCCACAGAGAAAATGCATGAGGCATAGAGTCACATGTGACTTTGCATGAAGGGAATCATTCTGTGAACTGCATTTTGCAGCCTTCTACTTTTTCAGCCACTGGTACCCTGTGAAATTTACTTTTTAACTTGAAGTATATTTTATAACCACAAAAGCCTTAATGTATTCTGGGTTTGCTGTGTCATGAGTATGTAAATTTTTCACAGTTATAGGTTAAGTCCTAGTCGGTCTATAGCAGTGATCCGGAGAGTCCCGGGGACACCAGCATGGAGCCTTGGAGGGTAGGAGGTCAGCACTGCACACCGGTCTGAGTGTGTGCTTGAGCCCTAGCAGGGTTTTTAATCGATGGCTTGCAGCACTGACATTGTAATTTGGTTATAGTGATTGTGGTTAAATCCTCTCTACTGATTAACTTTCCTTTATTGCCTCTTAATGTAACATTCCTTCTTGAATTTGCTTGGTTTTGGGTCTATTGTAGTTCAGGGGGAAAAAATGAAGAATTTATCTGGTCAATGAAAATGTTTGCCTTAAAGATCTGGTTCAGTGAGTAGCAGCAGATGTCAATTGCTGACTTGCCATAAGGGGAGCCAGGCTCTCATCTTGCCTTAGCCGTGCACCAGAATGCTCTCCAGCCTGATTACAGAGTCCTCCTTTTTTAAAGTTTTGCTGAAGCTGAAGCTGAAGCGCGTGCTTAGGAAGTGCCCGTTACAACACTATGAAGGGCAGTATGTTTGGCATATTCTGAGAATACTAATTCTACTGGGTATTTCAAAGTACAATTAATGGTATGTATTTTGAAATTATCAAGGGGCTTTGGGTGAAGAGCCTTATTGTTTTATGTAATGGTGTTGACAGTGTGACTGGTATTTCTAAGAGAATAAAGCTTAACCAAGGTTCGGGAGCTTTGTTGTATCTAATTTGCGATGCACGGTCTTCGTAGCTTTTAAAAGTATGATTTATTACTGGTCTTTCGGGGTACCATGGCTGGAAGATAAGAATGCATCAAAGAAGGATTGCTTAATTAAAAAAAAAGTCACAGCTCCTTTTGTTAGTCATTAAAAATCTTTTTCTTTCTCTCTCTTACACACACACACACACACACACACTTCCACTCATCCATGGAGACAGATTCCTTGCAGATGCTCACCCTTCTTAGGAATGAATGGATATTCATTTTCTGTGTATTACCACCTATGAAGATTCTGGGAAGATTTCTGTGCTTTGTATTAAGACAGTGACAAGTATTTGTACAATTTCTACGTGTTGCCTAGTGTATTTTCACACTGCTCTGCTCAGGAGAGGCTGATGCCACCTGCCTGGGAGGTGGGGAGCCCACTCTCAACCCCCGCCCCCCACAACTCTCATCGCTTCTCCTGGTGGAGAGCTATGGGGGTGTGGAGACAGCTACTCTTCTTTGTCAGGGTGTGCTTTTTGAACTTGAGTGCTTATGTTCTTAATAATCTCTTTGGGGGTTTCTGAAACAGAGAATTCTTAATATATGCTAGGACATTGGGATTGGCTATACTGAACAAAAGTAGATGTGGTAAGTGAAATGAACTCCATACAAGTATCACCGCAGAGTATAAAATTTTGTCATCAAGAAGGTAAGAGTCTTCTTGAAATGCAAAGACTTGCACTTGCATTAGCACAGAAGAGCACTTACTCATCCGGTGAGTGCAGTGAGGATGGTGGGCATTCCCTGGAAGTGCAGCAGAGTGAGGCTCTTTGTTTCTGTGCGGCGTGTAGGGGTCAGGCTCCTTCCGACGCAGAACTGAATTACTTGAGGACTGCGAAATCCCTGGAGATGTATGGCGTTGACCTCCATCCCGTCTATGTGAGTAGCATTTAATTAACACAAAAATATTTTAATCTGATGACATTTACTTAAAGTGCCACTGAAACTCCCAAAGGAAAGCTGCAGTCCTGTGGTTTAGTGAGCAGATGATGCTTTTTCATCTGTGTTTTTCGAACACAGCGAATCTCTTGTGTGGATTAAGCCCTAATGAGTTTTGCATAAAAGTCTGTGATTATATTTCCATGTGTAGAAAACAATTAACTGAGCTTGAAAACACAATCTGGATAACAGCTCCAAAGGGCTCAACTAAACGTCAAAACAATTTAAAACTGGTCTGTAATTGATTGTATTAGGCAGAAAACAGGAGGGTTTTCTAAAAATAGATTTTGTGGCTGAAAAGCATTCAGAAAATCACTTGCCAGGTAGTAGGCTTTAGGCAACAGTATAGGCGCAACTATTTTTGGTTCTTTGTTATATCTGCAGTTCTGTTGGTATTATGGTTATTGCCTATTACAGTTCTTGTGTATGCATTATTAGAAGTATTTTTGCAAATCTCCTTTCAGTAAATGACAAAAATGTGCTGAATGGAATCGCTGAGCAGTTGTATTGAATCTGCGTTGAATGTTCTGGATCTAGGTCTTAACCTGTGAGCTACCTTTCTAAGGTTGCCAGTTGGTTACTCTGTGCCAGTGAGATTGAAGTGTGATTGCCTTTTGTTTTATCAGTTTAGTTAGCAATAGTCAGATTTGATTGTGTGAGAAAATGAGCCAGGTACCTTTACACAGAATGAATTGCTAAAGATCACATATGGACGGAGTGTTTGTCAGTTGAATGATGGTACTCAATTTTTAAAGTACCCTGATAAAACTTACAGTGCTGTAACTCATTCATGCATTCATTTTGGAATATGGCTTTTGCTGATCAGAGTTTGGAAGGAGTTAGATGCATCTCTGAGTACATCATTAACATGGCAATAAAAGTTATATGTTTGGGGGAAGTGATCGTTCCCTAGTAGTACGTTTGATTTCAGTCTTATTCGATCACTAAGTGCTCTCTGCTGCTGTGCTTTAAGAGCACGTCTACAATTTGTAGGATAGTTATCTTTTCCCCTTCTAGCAACATTAATCATGTTAGGTTTAAAGTTTTTTTAAAAATATATTTTATAGGAAATATATACAGAGACAGTCTTCTGCAAAATACTTGTGCATTTGTGTAATGTTTACTGCAAGTCAAACACACTCTTTTATGAGTGGGGGGAATTTATGGTGAGCAAACTGGATTCATTAGACTATTCCATACATTCCTTTAAGATTGAATTTTTAGGGATGGAAGTTGGTATTCTTTCATAACTTATTACTTGATTTATGTTCCTTGGGAATATAATTTTGTAATCTGTTATTTGACCTTAGAGTAGAAATAAGATGAACATAAACAGTCAGTTCTGTTTATATCCTTGGTTCCCACTCTCTAACTTTTTCATTCCAGAATTCCATTTTCTTTTTCTAAGAAATACATTCATTGATTTCAGAGAGGAAGAGAGAGAGAAAGAGAAACATTGGTTGGTTGCTTACCATGTGGGTCCCAACTGGGGAGTGAACCCACAACCTAGCTCTGCGCCCTGACTGGGAATTGAACCCTCAACTTTTTTGGTGTGTGGCACGTGAGCCACACTAGCCAGGGCAGAATTCCATTTTCTTATTTGAAATCATTGCTGGAAATCAAGGGCCTTCAGTCCTGACCAGAGGAGATTACATTTTAAAATTTTGTGCAGTGTTAAAATTACAAATGGAAGAAAAAAGAAGCATGAGAGTGACCTTGAAAATCCAAGTGTGTGCCTGCACGGGGCTGCCTGCACTTTCTGGAGAGGGTGGTGATGACCTAGGTCTTGTGATTGCTCACATCAGAAAGTAAGATCAGTGAGTCCTTGGGAGGGACCCTTGATAGAAGCCAGTGGTTCTTAGTCCTTGGCTGCACAGGAGAATCACCTGGGGTATTTGATACCTGGGCCACTTCATGATAGATTTGGGTTTAACCAGTTTTGGTAATACCCACACATCAGCATTTTAAGCTGTGTGGGTGATTCCCATTAATATGTAGCCAGGGTCGAATACCACCATGGAAGCAACATGGGCTGGGTCTATCAGTGGCCTGATTATTAGTCCAACTGGATCTAATATTAATCTGACAAATTATGTTTGAATGGCCAACTACAATTTGACAAAGTGCATTTATATGACTAAATTTATAGTTCCAGGCATATGTTTGTTTTTGCAGGGAGAAAACAAATCTGAGTACTTCTTAGGATTAACTCCAGTCGGTGTTGTTGTCTACAAGAATAAAAAGCAAGTGGGGAAGTATTTCTGGTGAGTAAGTGTAAACCGTGGGCAGCATTGGTATTAAAAGTTACATACTCTATGTATTAGGTTTATGGGGTTTGTGTGTCAAGAAAACATTGGGGAAAGAAAAGAGGCACATTTCCAGTGTTGGATAAATATGAGTGAAATTGGGTGTAAGACTCCTCCCAGTGTGTAGCAGTATGTATTTTCTCTGTCACAGTTTCAGGTACTGGGATTCTGCACTCTTGCCCGTGGAAACTGTGTGTAGTAGGATTTCCTGCCCATTCTAGTGTGTGCTGGTGGGCTGTGGTTCCAAGAAAAAGAAGAATTTTCACTGTACATGGGGGAGGATCTGAGAGGGGTTAAGGAGTCTTTGCACTACTGCATGTCTGGGAGAGCAGCACTGCCAGGGTCTGGGGCTTCCAGGTTTGTCTGTGTTTGCTGGAGAAGCACAGAATGACAACGGAGTTTTGTTAAGGAAGGTGTCGAGGGCAGAGGACACACGGGGAACTTTGCAATTATTGCAACAGTATATAAGGGAGCCAGTATGAACCAATCTTTTTCTACTGGATTTCAGAATTTCAGTAGAAATTCTGAAAGGTTAATTCTGAAAAACACCACCACCTCCTTTTTCTTTTCTTTTTTTTCCCCAGGCCTCGGATTACAAAGGTTCACTTCAAGGAGACACAGTTTGAACTCAGAGTACTGGGGAAAGATGTAAGTTTTTGTTTGGCACTTAGCTTACCTGAGAAGGGGGGATTCTTGTCTACTTACTGATAACTAAAAAGACATTGTAAAGTAAAACTGCTGTGTTTTCTTCAGCTGCAACCAGGAGCCTGGTTCATTGACTTACATGTGCAACTTCTCAAGAAAGGGGAAGGGAAGCGAGTAGAACATCAGTGGGTTGATAATGAAGAAATGTTACTGCAGTTTTAGCAAAGGGAAATAAATCCTTCTAGGGCAGAGAAGAGAAAAGCAGGCCATAGTCGTGACTAGTGTAATTTGCTCTTCAGCACTGTTCATGCAGGTAGGGCTCACATAATCAGAAGGGCGCAGTCTGCGTATGGACTAAAAAAGGTCCTGATTCTGTTCCAAAGTAAATTAAACAATCTTTAGGGAGTCCCACTTCTGCTATTTCCCTCAACAGGCGTAGCAGAAAAACCAGATGGGAAATTCTGGGTGCGATCAAGGGAGAATGTAAGGTGAGGGTGCAAAAATGCTGACCTTCCCTGTGCAGTGTGACGGAGTCCTCCAGGATTGTTTGGGACGTGGGCACAGCATTTGTCAGAGCCCGGAGGTGCTTTCATGCCTCCATAGGAAGCTTTTAGGAAACTAGGCAAAAGAGAGCAAAGATATAAAAGTTTCCTTTTAATCTACCCGTGAAATTAATGCTCCCTGAAGTGCTAGTACTGGAATCCGTGTTTATGGGATAAATGAGAGAAAATAGGATGCAGCAGAAGCCACCCATCTCTGTCTTCACCCTTCTCCGTTCTGCATAAAGTTCTGCTAACTTTATGCAGAACAAAATCCTAAGTGAATGACCTTGCATTGATGAGATATTTCTTGTAAAAAAGAGGTCAATAAAATCTATGCTTATACATTCATAAGGTGTGACACAGGAAAAGTGTGGCTATAACTACAGCTGGAATGTGGTCCCTCACATGTAGCAGGTACTCAGTAAATACCTGCTGAATGATCAATGAAGTGATCTACTGAGATTATGTAACACTAGATTCGAAAGCCCGATACTGCTGTTTGCTCCTCTTCTAGGAAAAAGGCAGTGATCCCTCCCTGAACTCTGTGACACGCTGCCATTTACTGGTGAAATTAAAATTGGATTCTTAAAATGAGTTATAGCTTGTAAGGAGGAAGAAACTCCAGATTTTTAAAGAAATGTTAGTCCAGAAACTTCAGAGTAGTTCTTAACACTATTTGGAAGGAAGTCTGGATTTCTTCATCTCCTCATTAGAGGTATTAGTCTGAAATGTGCTGATGTAAGATTGAATTAAAATCATCCAAAAAATAGTGTAACTAATTAGATGGTCAGGTTATCCAGTTTTCTCCTATCTTGCCCCAGGTTCCACATGACTTGATGCAAGGTGTATAGTTTGTTCAATACATTGAAAATAGTGTTTCAAGTTTTTAATAGGAATATGATAATAAAATATAAGATTTTTCATGGGAGCATTGCTGTCATTCAGAGTCATTTTTTCCCTTATGTCTAAGTTGTCTTTGTGAGTGAGGTCCTTTTGCAAACTGCTTTTGTGTTATCATTATAGTGCCTCGAAATGTCTTCTACTGCCTAGGGATAAATATTTGATAAAGTCACAGCTAATTTAAACCTTTACCTTCTTAGATTTCTTCATAATTAGCTGGCAGCAACAAGGAAATTGATATCATCCTGTTATTTTTTACTGGCGGTCTGCACGGTATGACCTGGTTTCTCACACCCTCAGCTCAGTGCTCGTCCCTCTGCAGCTGTGAGAAGTGGATGTTTGGGGGGGACCCAAGGCACCCGGTGCTCTTGGGTCATTGGGTCTGGTGTCGGTGATCGTCAGTAAGGTGGCATAGCAGGTCACATAACTCAGGCTTGAATCTAAGGAACTTTTGAAAAATTAAATAGCACCTTAACTTAACCAGAGCAATTTGTATGCTGAGCATTCTTGCTTTGAGGGGTCTTCTTTTTCCACCAGGGTACTTCTCTCTGTGAGGCACTGATTTACATAATGGTAGAATTAAGTTGATTATTATGGAGGCCTAAATGTAATCATGGATTAAATAGAAAAGTCCCCTGAAACCCATCACCTGGAACAGTAATCACAGTCAGCTTGAAAAATGGTTCAAGTGCTTATTCTGCTGTTTTCTGGTTGGCTGATTCGGCCAGTGACTGAACTCAGCATGTAACACTGCGGCCAAATCCAGAGACTCTGTTCCCAAAAGAACAGCAGTGTTCTCCTGGTAAAAGATTTTCCTAGTGTCATGCTGTGCCACTAACACTGTCCAGTTCCACTTTTTAATGTTAAGCGTGTCCAACATTACACATGAACACATCTTACTACCTACTAATAACATATTAACATGTAGTGTTTACATACTCATATATTTCTTTGTATCTACAAATAAGTCTCCTCTTTCTCAGATATAACCTTAGTGAGTTCAGTGAGCCATTCTTTTTTTAAAATTATATTTTATTAATTATGCTTTACAGTTGTCCCAATTTTTTCCCTTTGCTCCCCCCTGCACCCAGCGCCCCCAACTCCCTCAGGCAGTCCCCACACCATTGTGCATGTCCATGAGTCATGTGTGTAAGTCCTTTGCCTACTCCCTTTCCTATGCTGTACTTTACACCCCCTGGCTATTCTGTAACTACTTGTTTGTACTTCTTAATCCCCTCACCTCTTCATCCATTCCCCCTCACCCCCCTTCCATCTGGTAGCCATCAAAATGCTCTTTTTATGTGTGATTCTGTGTCTGTTCTTCTTGTCTGCTTAGTTTGTTTTTTAGATTCAGTTGTTGATAAGTATGCCTTCATTGCCATTTTGTTGTTCATAGTTTTGATCTTCCTCTTTTTCTTAAGTAAGTCCCTTTAACATTTCATATAATAATGACATGGTAATGATGAACTCCTTTGTTTTTTCTTGTCTGGGAAATTCTTTCTCTGCCCTTTGATTCTAATGATAGCTTTTCTGGGTAGAGCAATCTTGGCTGTAGGTCCCTGCTTTTTCATGGCTCCAAATATTTCTTGTCAGTCCCTTCTTGCCTGCAAAGTTTCTTTTGAGAAATCAGCTGATGGTCTTTTGGGAACTCCACTATAGGTACTGTATTTTTTAGACTATAAGACACACCTTTTCCCCAAATTTGAGAGGAAAATTGGGTGCGTCTTATAGTCTGAATATAGCTTACCTGGCTTGCTGTGGGGGGGTGGGGGGGTGGTAGCCTATGTTACTTATGTTATTAAATATTTTACCACATTTTTTGCTTCAAATTTTTTTCCTATTTTCCTCTAAAACCTAGATGCATCTTATGTTCTGGTGCATCTTATGTTCTGGTGCATCTTATAGTCCTAAAAATATGATAACTACTTTTCTCTTGATGCTTTTAAGATTCTTTATCTTCAACTTTTGGTAGTTTAATTATGACGTGTCTTGGTGTGGGCCTGTTAGCGACCATCTTGAGAGAGCAATAGTTGTCTTCAGCTAAATACTGTATTTGTAAAAATTTATTCCTCTGATAGATTCAGAAGCTAATTATTAGAAATATTTTAATGTATTAATCTTCAAAATAGGTAGTGACATTTAAATAATACCTCACAGAAAGAAGATCGTACACGTTGATTATAGCAAGTCTGGGAATTCTCTATAGAAAAGAAATTTAAAGAGGAAATTAAAATTAGCTGTGACTTAAAATTCAGAGGTAATGATTATTATTTCAGTGCAGTCCCTTTCAGACTTTCCTGTTGGGGATGAATGTATAATATATACGTGTATACATGTATGTACCCTTTCCCCATGTGGTTTTGTACACCAGTTTTATACTTCATAATCATTTCTTCTTTTATTATGTATATTTGTTATGTGCCTGCACCATGTTTAATAATGTTTTACTTTATTTTAATGCATTTTGCTTTTTTCTTAATATTGTGGATCAATTTTTTTTTATATTATGTCCCATAGATTGTTTTTGCTGGTAGAAGTGAAAACTATGCAATTGCAAAAAATGCAATTTTATATATATTTCAAACTGGCCATTTTGCTGAATTCTTATATTGCAGCCAAGAGTTCTTAATTTGATTCTCATAAATTTGTATAGATGGTATATATTACTTGCAAATAAAAATAAATTATTCCTTCATGTCTGTTATTTATATTTTGTATTTTATATTGTTGTTCAGAACTTCTAGAAGAGTGTAAAGTAATCTAGCAACCTAAGACATCCTTGATTGATTTCTGATTATAATTAAAAACCACTATTGACCACTTATGTATTAGCTCATGGTTTTAAAAATATATGTTTATTGCCAGGATTTTAAATTTTTTAAAAGTCTATTATCAAATGTTTGATTTTCACTGGATGCTTTGAGATCAAAGATATTTACTTGTCCACTCATTAACAATTAATGCTTATTTCAGAAATCCAGGTGAGATGGTAGTGGCTGAGACCAGGGTAGCAAACTTCAAAGTGCTGGGGAGCTGTTGGATTCTGGATTTGGCTACATGGTTTTGTAGATTGGGGAGGTATGAGAGAGAGAGGCATACTGGTGACTTAAAGGTGTTTGGCTGAAAAGAATGGAGCTGGAGGTGGAGAAGGTTGCAAGTCGAACATTCTTGATGGGGAGGTTGGGCGCCGGTGAAGATCGGAAGTCCCATTTAACACGTTGAGTCTGAGATGACTGCTCCATATCTGAGTGGAGATACATAATAAGGGGTGTGTGTGAATCTAGAATTTGGGAGTAATGTCTGAGCATAATATTCAGATTTGAGAATTATTGACATATCCTGGTATTAAAAGCCATAAGACTGTGAAATCACTAGGAGAATGAATATAGATAAGAGAAGAGGAAGAACCGGAAAAGGGGGCAGAGAAGGAACAACCAAGGAGGTAGAAAGAACACTAATTGTCTTCAACTTTGCCAGGTAAAAAAATCATGTATTAGGTAAGCATCAAATGATGCTGATGTATCAAATACGGTAAGCGCTGAGTATTGACCACTGAATTTGGGAAGTGTAGGAAGTCATTGAGAAGACCAGCTTTGGTGGATTGGAGAGTGAGCTGTAACCAGCAATTCTAGTCTTAGGTCTGGGTACCCTAGAGAACCACAAGGGGCATGCATGTTCATTGCAGCACTCGTGTGAAAGTAAATAAAAAAAAATGACCCAGAAGTTCATTGTAGGAGAATGAATATTTGAACTAATGTATATTAAGTAAGAAAAAATAAAAGTGGTAATAGTGAAATTGGAGGTGGCATAGGCAACTCTTTTGAGTTTTGGCGCAAAGGGGAACAGGTCAGAAGATAGTTGAGAGGGAAAACAGGTGAAGAAGGAGGTATATTTCTTGTTTTGATTTTAGAGTTGGAAGAAATAATAGTGCATCTATACTCCGATGAGAATGAAGTGACACATGGGGAAAACTTGGCACTGTAGGAGAGAGAATTGCTGGAGTGGTGGTACTCCTTGAGTAGATGACAGGGGGTGACTTCCAGTGTATAAATGGAGGGTTGATTTTAGAGGGCAGGCAGGACAGCCCCCCCATAGTTAGTGGGTGGGAAGATGGAGCAGAGGAATGTAGATGAGTGTAGGTGGGTAGTTTTTTTATAGTCATTCTGCTTTGTATTTTGAGGGAACTAGGTGGCAAGTTCATCAACTGAGACCGAGGTTGAGGAGGAGGTGCTGAGGGTCCAAAGGAAGAGGAAGATATGAAATAGTAATTTTGGAAAGAAAACAGACAAGGACCATGTGGCTTGATGGTATGATATGATAGCATGGTGGTACGGACGGTTGTGAGTTTAAAGTGAGACAATCACAGTGTGGGTTTCTCCGACCACGTTCTGCAGCACTGGTGCAGGCAGGAAGCAAGTGGAGAGTTGGCTTTGTCAAGAGAGTAGTGCAAAGAGCCAGGAGGGTGAGGAACTCCTGAAGGTCAGATGAGCAACCACAGAGACTTAGCACAGAATTGAGACTGGATAAGGAGGTGAGCGAGGACAGTGAAAGCATGGTCATGTCTGTGGGTGGAGGTCTTGGTGGCAATGAAACATTATTGGGGGTGGAGTACTGGAGGCAGTGAGCTAGAGAGAGAGGGTGGTGGTCAGAGAGGGAGGTGCTAGGCCTTGAGTTTATGGAGGGACTTCAGTTTTTATACATGGAAAGCTCGAGGGCAGCGGTTCTCAACTGGGGTCAATTACTTCTCACTCCCTTCCTCACCCCCAGGATATTTGGTAATATCTAGAGACATCTGTGGTGGTCACAGTGCTGGATGGAATAGGGATGCTACTCTGATGCTACTGGGTAGAGGTTGGATATGCTGTTACACACTTCAAAATATATTGTAAATTGGCAAAGGACACTCCCCCTCAAATGTCAACAGTGCCAAAGCTGGAAAACCCTGCTGTAGCATTCTGAGCATGCAAGTGGGGGCCTGGAGTTGGGAGGAAGACTGCATCACTGGAGGAGGGAGGTTCAGGGAACTGGGGTGTCTGGGTGTTGGAGGGATCATTTCTATTATGTGTATATTGAAATTTCCAATAATAAACACATGACAGTGAGAGTGACTGCAGTGGCATCCACATGTGAGGGAGATGCCTGTATGGATGACAGCCACCAGGGACTGCCAGTGGTGTGACCTGATCTGATTCAAAGCTGGTAGTTTAGGGGGAAGAAAGAGAATGGTCTGAAAATGGCTGTGGGAAGAAAGCAGGACTCCCCCTTACTTTCAGCCCCAGTGGTAAGAGAGCAGTGGGGACAAGGAGGGAACAGCCAGCACTTACAGGAATGCAGTTGAGACAGTATGCTCAGCAGAGAGCCAGGTTTCCGCTGGCCCAAGAGGGTGAAGGCAGTGTGAGAGAATGGGTTGAGGAAGTAAGGGATTTTGCTGGTGACAGACCGTGAATTCCGGAGGGCAGGAAGGGAGTTGGTAGCAGTGGAAGGATGGGACAGACTAGGGGACGTGCTGAGCATTACTTGGGGTGACTGACGCAGCAAAAGGGAGCACAGTGAGATTGGATTGAGTGGATTCAATCCAAGTGAAGGAGAGGTTGTGAGTGTCAGAGGCAGCAAGGGCAGGTTTGCTGTGCCTGCCCATCCACATTGAAGATGGGGGTGGCAGGTCCCAGCCTTGCCTTTTCAGTCTTACCAGTTCAGTCTTACCTTTCTGGAAGAGGCCATCTCTTTCCTGTATGCTTGTGCTCGATCTTGATGCGGGCTGATGAACTTCAAGGGTATCTGGGTGTTACATCAAGTCCTGGATTTCACTCGCTTTGACCAGATTTACTTTTTAGAAAGAGCGCTGGGTGCAGGGCAGCACATACAGGTGGAAACAGGTGGTCAAGTAGGAGACTGCAGACCAGTCAGGGGAGATGATGAGAGGGTGGTCCCTGCAGGGGTGGAGAGGAGTGGGCTGATTTGGGAGGCATTTCGGAGGAAACATTGCTTCTGATTAGTAGCAGATTGAATATTTTTGTGAGAGATATGGAGGAGTTTGGGGTCTTACCCAAATTTCTTGCTTTCATCAACAGGAAGAAAATGCATTCTCCAGCAGTAGGCCCAGAAGTTGGCATTCACTAAGCCCATTTGTTGAATAAATGAAAAAAAAAAAAAGAAAAGAAAAGAAAAAGACAAAATCTGCTCGGATTACTTTTATGAGTAATGCCTCATGAAACTAACCTCAGCTACACTTACCGAGTGACAGGACATAGAACGAAAAGACTCCTGGCACCTCTGGCCGTGTGTAATCAGACCTGCTTGGCTGGACTCTCGGGGCTGCTTTGGGAAAAGTACACAGGAAGTGAGGATGGCCAGGAGTTGTCACTGTTTGCCAGCAAGTCCAGGAGGTCTTGCTAGGGTTCCTTCACATTTTCAGTGGGACTATAGATTTTTAAAAGTCTTTTTATTTGAAAATAACTCCAAATTTACAAAAAGCTGTAAAAATGAAAATATTACAAAATGGGCCCTGGCCAGGTATATCAGTAGGTTGGAGCGTTGTCTTGTTCACCGAAAGGTTGCAGGCTGATCCCTGGCTGGGCACAGACAAGAGCAACCAGTTGATGTCTCTCTCTCTCTCTCTCTCTCTCTCTCTCTCTGTCTCATTCTGCAGCATCAATAAACATATCCCCAGCGGAAAATTAAAAAAATAAAGTAAAAAACATGGTTACTTCTTGTTCCTCACATTAAGTTTTTGTTAACATTCTTTTCTTTTTCATTTGTTATCTACAGACACAATGTTTTTCTGATGATTTAAGTTTCACATGTCGCATGTCTATTGAACACGTCAGTATGTATTTCCTAAGAATAAGGATGTGATATAATCAAAGTACAGTTATCAACTTAATAAATTTATGTTGATCTAAGGCTTCTGTCATCTACGCTCTCTGTTCTGGTGACCTAATAATGTCCTTAATAGCATTTTCCCTTTCCAGGATAGAATCTAATTAGCCTCCTTTAATCTCTGGAACATTTTTCCCCATTTTTTTCTAATTTAAATTTTATTTTTGATTATAGTTTACATTCAGTATTATTTTGTATTAGTTACAGGTGTTCAGCATAGTGGTTCATCTAAAACATTTTTGTAGTATTTTTGGTTTTTATGACATTAACATTTTTGAAGAATACAGTTTATTCTCACTTCTGAAAAATAGAGTTTCTCATTTTACGTGAGTCTGTTTCCTTGCGATTAGAAGCTGTGCGTTCTCAGCGGGAAGGCTGCACAGGTGAGGCCGTGTCCCTGTGTATCGCAGCTGGAGGCACCTGGTGACCGCCTGCCTTTTGTTGGTTAAATTTGACCACCCAGTCCTGGTGTTGCCTGATTTCAACAGTATAATTACTCTTTTTTTTTTCTCCTTTGCAACTAATAAGTAATCAGTGGGGAGATACTTTAATTCATTGCAAATACTCTGTTTTCCTTCAAAATTTCTCTGTAGATCTAGTATTCATTGAGGCTTCTTGCCTGATCCAGCTGTCTACTATAATTCTTCCAGAATGTGATTTTCCGGCTCTCCCACTCCCTCTGTATTTATCAGTCAGCACTTGGCATTCCACTGTAAGCAAGTTACACCCTTTTATTCACTTTTAAAAATTGATAGCTGCCATTTGTTGAGGGTTAACCATGTATCAAGAACAAAGGATTTTATGTATGTGTGTGTGCACACAAATATGTATGCATGTGTGTATATATGCATATGTGCACACACGTATGTATATGTATATACACACATAAACATACATATTTTTATTTGAGGGAGGGAGGGAGGGAGAGAGAGAGATATTGCTTTATCGTTCCACTTATTTATGCACTCATTGGTTGCTTCTTGTATGTGCCTTGACCAGAGAGGGAATGAGCAACCTTGGCATATTGGGGCGATTTTGTAAACAACTGATCTACCTGGGCAGGGCCCCACAGAGTTCTTTCTTGCCTCTCTTGTTTTATATTTATATGTCCTTCTTTTGGCCATGAGAACCTTGGCTGCCAACACCAGTAACACATGTACTCATTTCCTCGATTCCAAAATACATCCAGAACAGTTGCAGGGTTGCTTTGGCCAAACCACCGAAGTCCACAGTGCTCTGCAGTGCTTTCCCTCCCAGAGCCCCTTGCCAGACCTGAGGACACAGAGTCAAATACTGCGTTCCGAATTTCCTTGGGTTGGCCCCGCCTCCCGCCTTGCCTGTTCCCGTGGTCTGGTGCCCATGTGAGATCTGGCCAGGCTTGCTCCGCTGCTCAGTGTGCTTCCCGTTATGGGTCCCCACCTTAGATCCTTTCTTATTAGTTTTTTTTCTGAAGATGTAGAAATGAACGTGTTTTTAAAGGTAAAACTATGGGGAGGGGTTGGGGGAAAAGGCAGAAAACTGTACTTGAACAACTATAAAAATATTTTTTAAAAAGTCAGACTATACAAAAAGGCACGTTCAGGAAAGTAATGGCTAGCTCCCATATGCCTTCAGTCCTGGTCCTTCACACTTCCATGTATGTAACCACCTTCAGCGTATTATGGTTTCTCCTCCCTGTGCTTCTGTTTGCAAAGATAAGCACATTTTAAATGTTTCCTTCTTTCTTGCCTAAAAGCATACTGTATATATTATTTTGCACTTTGTTTTCCTTTTAGTTAGTAATTCTTCCTAGGAATCTATATCACTGAGAGCTTGTTCTTTAGACAGCTGGATGGTATTCAATGGAGTATATATTGCATAGCTCACTCAACCAGTATCTTGTGCTGGGACATTTAGATTGTTTTCACTTATAACTTTTTCTTTAGTCAATAACTCTGTGTGTTTGTATTTTCTGTATTGTATGGGGGTGTCTTTGGGGTAAATTCCCAGGGGTGGGAAATGCTTGGTCAAAGAGCAACGTCATTTTGTAGTTTGTTAGTTATTGCTGTGTTCCTCCTCCCCCACCTCCATGCCAGGTTTTTGTGGCATTGTGTGTTTCTGCCTACAGTGTGTGAGCACACCTGTGACTGTCGATGTAATATTTCTCCCAGGTCTTCCTAACTGTGGCTTTTGTGAGTAATATTTGGCTACTGATGCTACACAACAGTTTGGTTTGGATTCTCTCAGGTGCAGTAATGGACTACTAGACTTGTGTTCATATGGCATAGTTCAAGTCCAGGTCTCTCACTTATCTAACCTTGTATAATTCACACAACAACATTTAACCTACGTTTCCTTGTCCGTAGAGTGAGGATGATAATACGTGTCTTACACTGAGGTTGCCAGGTTGAAAGCACCTAGTCCAGAGTTGGGCGTGAAGTAGGTACTCAGTACCTGTATCTGAATTGGAGCTGTCTCAGCTTCATGCCTCTTAGAACTACTGAAGTTTTGCACAGAAGAGGCCTCCGGGAGCACCTTGTTCTTGGCCTGTCTTGGCTGGTGAATGGTTTGTGCCACGACAGGAAGGGGACCCTCGGTTTTCCACGCCCAGGGACTTACCTTTGTTTCATTTACTAGTATGTTTGTGACATTCTGCATGATTAAAACACATAGGTCATTTGTTTGGAAGAAATTTTTTAATTGTACTATAAAAGTTTTAATAGTATGAGTAGATCCTACTAGATATGTCTTTATTTTTAGCAAGCTTAAGCAACATTTGTTATTAAATTTTTAAAATATTTGTGAGACAGAATAGTGATTAATTATCATTAAAAATTAAATCTGCAGGAGAGAAATGTTGACATTTTAGTAAATGCTACAGTTTCTCTAAAGAGCAGATGAGGAAAAGGTAGAATACAAACAGCAATAACAAAAGCAAACCAGCTGGAATTCTGGGTTGGTATCTGAACTTTTCCAAATAGGAAGCAGAATAAGGTCAACATAATAGTTTTCAAAGTTTACTGAAACATAATATCAATATTTTCTAATGATTTGGCTTGTATTCTTTTTGAAAAAATTGTGGAGGAAAGGAAAAAAGAGGAGCAACACAATGTAACACAACCAACCCTATAATTTATGTTTTATGAACCTAGAAAGAGTTACATGTGATCATTCATCAGGCAAGTAATTTACTGATCTGTAAATGAGATAAAGAGGTTTCTCACATTTAGTACCTAGTTTGAATATATAACCCACACAACCGACAAAAAGAGTACTGGAATATCTGTACTGTTTTTGTTCTTTTATTGTAAACTATAACATATATGCAAGAATGGAAAATTAATTTTATTCTCTGAGTGCTCTGCTGAAATGCCCATGATTTTTCATTCAAACCATATTACATGCATTTAAAAAAGAATAGAAAAAACTGGTGTATGTAGAGGTGTTCGTGTGGTGTAATATTTTAAACCAGAGTAATGAAGAAACATTTCCTTGAAAAGAAAAGTGCCTTGTTTATATACATCAGGGAAATGCCAGCTACCTTACCAGCTCTTAGAGATTCACAGTACACATTAGTACATCAAAAAGTCTGAGTGTTTCAGCCATAAGAAAGGATGAAATACTGCCATTTGTGACAGCATGGATGGATCCTGAGAGTATCATGCTAAGCAGAAGAAATCAGGTGGAAAAAGGCAAGAACCACATGATTTCACTCATATGTGGGGTATAAAACAGAAAGCAACAAGTGAACAAACAAAAGAAACTAACAGACACAGAAACAGACTGGTGCTTACTGCAGGGGAATCGGGCAGAGAGAGGAGGAACAGAGCAAAGGGGGTCAAGTGTACGGTGACAGAGGGAGACTAGACTTTGGGTGGTGAGCACACAATGCAGGGGACAGATAGATGATGTATTATAAAACTGTACACTTGAAACTTATATAGTGTTACTAACCAGTGTCACTCCTAATAAATTAAAAGCTCTGAGTATTTGACCCGTCATTTCCCAAACTTACTTGACCATAGAGCTCTTCCCCCCCCCTTTTTTTTTTTGACAAGATCACAAGACACTAATGTTGTAAGAAACACTCTTTAGGGAGCATTGTATAAAGAAAAAGCTTGAATAAGATAATGTTTCACTCAGTGTTTTAAATTTTTCTTCTAACATCCTTTTCAGATAATGACAAGAATGGTAATTTTTGTCGTTGCCGCTCACTCTGGGTTCCTCCTCGGGGTGGGGAGGCCTGGGAGAGGGCGGTGGGAGGGACCGGGACAGTCGCTGAAACAGACACTGTGCTCTCTCACACACACAGGTTGACTTTTCCAAACGTAGTTATCGGCCTCCCCATTTTTAAAGAGAAAATGTCTCAAAATGCTTAAAATTTGATGATACCTCTTTAGTCTCTTTTCAGTTAAAGAATAAAATAAATCTCTTCAATCCTACCACTTGCCTTCCTTTCCCTTATCTGTAGTTACGTCATTCAATTGCAATCAGCCCTTCTGATGATTTCGGTTTTTTGCCCTCCTCACTCTTCAGTCCTTAAAATAAGTTGACAGTTGCCAAGTACATACATTGTAAATCTTGTAGAGATCGAATGCTTAAAAAAGTGCCTCAGTACTTCAGGAATCTTGACACTTCTCTGCTGCAGAGGTCACGGAGGCAGCCTCTCTGCCGCAGGTTCTGACAGTGTGTAACGACCAGCTTTCTGCCATTAATTACAGCACTAACCCATTTCACTCCTAAATATCTGACCTATGTGCACTGTACCTTAGGTTACTTCTGGTGATCTTGGAGATGGGTGGATGTACAATAATTTGGGAATTATTGAGGATTGACATGTTCATCCTCATAATTCCAGGGAGGCTGGAAGGCAGACTGACGGTCCAGTGGCTGCTGCTTCCCAAGGCAGAAACAGAAGAACTGGCTGGAGTGTGGGCCGCGTCGGCCAGGGCGGGTCAGCTTTGGGAGAGGCAGTGAGGCCTGACTGGCCCAGGGAAAGCAAGATGCTGTGCGGCTGGCCATGTGACCCCCTCCATGGCCCGTCTGTAATCTCAGAACGCTCAGGAGAATCCAGGCTAAGGTAGATTTCTTTCTTCAAGTTGCAAAGAAAAACACTGACAGCAAAGATACTGAGAGAAAGACTGAGAAGACCACAGGGAATTAGGTTGCGAATTCATCAGTATGATACAGGTCCTGAATTCTTTATACATGATGGAATTGGGGGTTTGAGCCAAGTGTACCTATAGATGCACCCCAGTGGGGTCCCCACGTCTCCGCATGATATCTGAGTTCCAGGTGATTTGAGCTGGATCAGTCCACAGAATGAAAAGAAATAGATTCAGACCACAGCTTTGCCTCTGGCATGAAAGGACAAAAGCTGTGAAGGTGTTTGAGTAATTTTGCCAAAAGCAAGCACTATACATGCTTGGATAAAGTTTCTTAGCAGTAGATTGGAATGAACTTAAGCAGAGCCTCATCTTTGTATGAATGAGAGGACAGGTGCTAATTGTCTCTGTTTGGAGAGGACTTAGTAGGAGGGGAGGGGAGGACGAAAGGCATTTGCAAGGCTGCGTCAGTTACCTTCCTGCCAGCAGCTGCTTAAGTGGCAAAAACATGCCCAGTTTATTCAGAATCCTCGGTTCCTTTTTGTTGTTAACCCTCCTTTAGTATTTGGATTGTTCTGCTGACAATGGGAGAAAAAACAGGCAGCTGCTGCCAAAGCCCTGTGTGGAGGGAGGGTGCATTTCTGCGTGTTGTTTGCACACAGAAGAAGTTATTAGGAGGCCAGTGGGAGGCTGTTTGGTTCCTTTAACACATTTGTACCCAGGGGAACTTGAGGAAATCCATTTCTGGTTGGATCTTACGTACCCTTTATCCTTTCATTCAGTAATAGTTCTTTTAAAAATATGCTGCAAATTAGCTACCTTGTGACCAGGTCTGTATTTGAAAAGCAGACGAATATGAACGTTTGTGTGAAGAATGAAGTGAAAATCAGTCCACGGAAAACTTGAGATTTCTTTTATATTGAAGATTGAATGCTTTTTGGTTTCACCTTTACTTTTGGAGATCTGGATTATATGTACTTAAGAAACTTGTGGAAGATTTGATTTGGGTATGTAACTGCCACCTCATTTGTGGGTGCTGTTGCTCACAGGCGAGAGTGCCTCTGTCACAGAGCAGTCATCGCCTGGCACTGTTTCTCGTTGCTGGTGATGCCCAGGAGGTCCCACTTCAGGTACCGAAAGGCACAGGAGGATGGGGGTGCACATATTTCAGAGGGTGGCAAAGTGGGGGCAGCCAGTCCTGTATTCATTTTGTTGTAATCATTGACCTTGATAACAGTGCAATCACAAGCAAAATTGTTGTAAAATATACGACCTCTACATTATATTTTTGGATGATCCAGTGACCTTAAAAACACTCACCTGTTATGTAAGGAATGCTGAAAGGTGGTTGCCTCTCTGGATGGGGACTGGGGCCAGTGGTTATCATTGTGTATCTGCTTTGGTAACTTCTGGTGTTTGTACCGTCAGTGTGTGTGTATTACATGCTTAAAAAAGGATGCCAAAGGGGAAAAGGGCCCTGGAAGCGCTCCCATCTGCTGCCGGATGCTTGCTTTCCCACCCCACGGACCTCCTGTGATTCCCCGAGCACTCCCTTTCCCAGCCCTCCCCCCAGTTTCTTTCACCTTCGAGGACAACACGTTCTGCATTCATTGACCTTTCTTCCTCACCTCTAAGTCTGTACTCCCTACCCCTTTCATGAATGTCACGGAAGATTTCTCACTGTGAAATGCAGTCGCCTCCTCTGAAACCCCGCTTGACCTTTCTGGGTCACTTGAGACTTGCAATCTTCTCCTGGCCCTCCTGACCTTGCCTCCTTGGTCCAGTTTGACCTCTCTCGTCTCTGCTGTGATTCGACCTTTCTTCACTCTGTGCTTTCTTGCTGAGCAACTGTTTTACATACTCTTGGGTGAAGTCATCTCTGTTGGCACAGATGATTTCATCTGTGATATGGCTTCAGCTCTACTCCCGAGTGTTTCCTGGCCAATTAGGCATGGTTAGGTCTCGGTTAGATGGGCATCTCAGAATCAAAATAGCCTGAACTTACCGTTCATTCCCTCACCTTCCAAATCCCAATTTTCCCCACTTGCTGTATTTACTACTTTGCAGCACCCAAGCTGGAAACCTGGAATTGTCCTGAGTTCTTCCTCCACCTGACAAGGTTGTGGAATTATGGGTTGCATTGTATAACATGCAGATCTTGGCTCTGTTTTCATCACACCCTTTCAGTTTTACAAACAAACTTCTAAATTGGGCCTCATTCCAGATGGACGTGGGGGAAATTTCATGCATATAAATGTTCTGTCCTTATTAAAAGGAGCAGGGACAGGGAGGTATTTTAATTATTCCTCTGCATTGACAGTCTTGTTTATGAAGCCATAGCAACCTCATTCCAGGGGCATTTCTGCAATTGAGACATGAGGTTGGTTTTTATTTGAAACTAAATTAGCAATTATATAACTTTACAGAGCTTGTGGCTTATTAGTTTAGTGCTTATGTTTTTTTCCTACTTAGTCATTTAAAAACATAAATGGTATCTTCTCCTGCACAGTTAGAATTACCTCTACTATTACCTTTGTTTCTTATGTATTAAATACAGATAATTAGGTTAACCACCAGATTAAAATTATAGTTAAAATTTGTTATATACTTATTATATGATATTTTACATATGCTATATCATTCGATTTAATTCACCCAGTACCCTGATGCAGAATGGAGAAAGCCAGAATCAGACATTATTTAACTTGCCCAGAAGGTACTGCTGTACCATGGTACTACAGGTAGTTTCTCTCTGTGACCCTTTCGAGATTCATTACGTACCAATTTAAGTGTGGCCTGATATTCCTGAAAGTAATACACTTGTGGGCGTCTCCGTTTTATTGGGAGTTGATTTGCACATGGTCAGTACTTATGGCTGTTTCAGTGCCCATTTGGGACTGAAGCGTGTGTGGTACTTCAGTACCATCCCCAGGTTACCCGTGATCGTGGGTGCTGCAGGAGTAGGTAGTAAAGGTCATGGCATTAAGATTTGCGTGGAACTTTTATTGTAACTTTAATTGAAGTTTTAAAGCAAGCTGCCAAAAATAGCTACAAAGAGATCATTTTTCTTTAAGTATTAACAATAAATTGTCTGTTTCCTCGAATTTTTGTTGCCTAGAAGAGAATTCAGCTGGCTGTCCTCTGACAGAGCATGTTGTGGTCTATAATTCACGTTCTCTCTCTCTCTCTTCTCTCTCAGTGCAATGAAACCTCGTTCTTCTTCGAAGCCCGAAGTAAAACTGCTTGCAAGCACCTTTGGAAGTGTAGTGTAGAACATCATACGTTTTTTCGGTATGTTAATTTGAAAGTTTTGTTCATTGTTCTAAAAAGTGAAAATCACATTTGCTTTTATAACAGGAATTCTGTTCTATCTCTAAGTAGACATTTAGAAATTTTTCTCTTTTATTTTTTCCAGTCACCTAATTCTCTTGATCACATTAGTACAAATGGGTATATATGCCCACCCCCCACTCCCCCCCACACACATAGATATCTTCTTTGCTTTCTATGCTCACATTATAAGAAAAGGCCAAGGACATTATGATGATAGTGATGACGATGATGGTGTTTATGGAAACAGTGTAGCTTTGGTATTTGTGGAAATTGTGTTCTGCTGTGGACATGCTAACTTTGAAATGCCTGTTGTCACCCAAGTGGAGATGTTGGATGTGTAAGGCTTATGAGAATGACCAAGGTTGGCCACGTAAATGTAGATAGGATTTAAGCAAAGAGGGCCGGAAGAGGTCACCTATGAAAAAAATGGAGAAGCAGAAGGCCAAGGACAGAGCGGTGGGACTTGGCCAGCTTTTAGAGGATAGGAAGAGCCAGCCATGGGTTAGAAGAAAGAGTAAGCAGGAAAGTGCTTAGGAAAACAGGGAGTGAGGGAGGCAGATGTGGTGGATGGGGAGCTGGCAGCCCTCTTGCCTGCTGTGCCCCTGGGAGGTGAAGATGAGGGAAGAGAATTGACCATTGGATTGTGGGGACACTTTTTGTTCACATCACATCCTGATGGTGTCAAGATACAACTAAATTTTATTAGGTACTACGTTAAGCTTTATTTGTGTTTTTAATTTTAAAACTAGATGAGTTCTTTCCCTTATTTCTGGTTGATTTTCATGGAATACTTTCCCCAAATAGCATGCTATGGGAGAAGTATTCTTATAAAATGACCAGTGTCCTTTATAGAATTTGTATTAGGAGAAGGACGTTTCCCAGAAAGCCTAAAACACAACCTCTAGTTCAGTGGTCTGGGTGGACGAGCGTGTCTATTGAAGGTGCCCGAGAATGGGAAGTGCTGGACCGCATGGTACAAAGACACTGAGCTACCACGTCAGGTGTGATTAACTGCCGGGAGCACCTTGGCTTGGCTAAACCACCATAGTGACAAAGTTCCCAAGGTTGCTTAAGTAGAGAAAGTAATTTGATTCACAAATAAGCTTCTGATGACAGTGCTGTCTTTAGGAAGTATGAGTATTTCGGTATTAGACATATATAAATTCCTAGAATGTGGTTGTGTTTCAACTATTAGCTTGTAATAACTGATTATTATTTCCTATAGAATAAATCAGATATTTTGATTAGCTGTTAAAGTATTACATTATTATATTTTCTACATAGTTTTTGCTCAAATATTGCATAAGTATCTGTATTTGTGAGTCTTTATTTAATTTTATTTTAAAAATTCATGAGGATGCCAGAAAATGAATCAAATTCATTGTCAAGAAAACTCAGCAAGTTTGGATCCCTGAGCAATAAGCACCGGTACAGGTAAATGACATCTTTTCCTTGGGGCGTACATGCGAATACATGAATATTTAACTTAGCTGTCCACATACATACACGTTCCAGGTTTTGAAAAAATTTTTCTGCAATACCCATGAATTTCATAAGCATAGTAGTGTATTTAAACTTTTTGACAAAAAATAGTTTTTCAGGTTTTGTTTAATGTCTGTATTAGCTATAGTAAGCCTAGGACTTTTAGAATGTACTAGAGCTTATCTGCAGAAATGTACTTTGATGCACATTTGACTTATTGCTATGTTGTGATTACGAAACAAAGTAGATATTTTGAATGTAGCTGACTGCAGTTCTTAGGACATTCTGTTGACCCTGGGTTGTAACACGGTGTTTACTTTATACTGTGGATCAAATCATGCTTTCTGCAGCAGAAATGCTACATGTAGTGATGCTAGCAATTATATCTAAACTTCATTGGGCAGTTGCTAAGTGCCATGTAGTATGCTAAATGTCTTCCAGTTATTACTTCATGTGATCATCGCAGTCTTCTTAATATTATCCTCATAACATGTGAGAAACTAAGGCTTAGTGACGCCGAGTCACTGTCACTTCTCAAGGGAAGCCCGCTGGCAAGCAGTGAAGTGGGGCTCCCACACCGGCAGCCCGACCGCATAGCCCCGGCTCTCACCCATCAGGCAGCCTGTTAGCCTGTTGCAGGGAAGCCTGACTGGTTGTCGGGAATCACGATGGGATCGTCTGGGCACATGCTTGTGTCTGTTTCTAATACACAAAAATGGTGGCCTTCTCTGTTCTGAAAAAGAATTGTTGCGTTTGAACTCCTTTTTTTAAGTGGAGAGCCCGTGATGGGCAAGACACGGCACTGGGTGCCCAGAGATCCAAATTTCAGACCGAACCACCTCTGCCTCAGGGAGTGAGGGCATGAGGCTGGTCCCAGGCCCCGAGCAGGGCACAGAAGTGCTGGTCAGGAGGTGGGACGCTCTTCTGTCAGTCCCACTGGAGGCATTGCTGACGGAAACCTTACCTGGGGCACTTAAAAAATAAGGCCGAGTCAAGGCCGAGTCAAGGACGAGGGTATGCCAGATTCTGATTCCTCTCTTTTATACACCACTCTTTTGGTTTTGAATTTGAAACCAGAGATGATCAATAGCAGAGTGCTTAATATTAAATGTTTGCTGCTTTCATCTTTACATATTACTCATTTGGATATTTTGCCCACTTGATGACTTAAATAAAACTTAAGTTATTGTATTATAGATGTTCTCAGTGTTTGGTATTCATCGCTGTATGAAAATTTAGCCTTTAGGTTATTGAGATTCTTTCCCAGACAGGAATTTAAGGGAAGAGGACATACTTTTATATTGAGGACAGCTAATAGTCACCATTTTGGCTGTTCTTCCCTTAGGGTGCAAAACATGTCAAGGGTTATAAGGAAACTGTGTAACTCTTATCTCTATGTTCCTACTATTAAAATTGTAATTATGCTGTTTAACATATGCTGTAGTAGGTTTCCTCAAATTTACTTATACCTGATTTCTCAAATTTATTGAAATGCAAATGCGTAGCTACTGGGAATTATTATTATTGGATTTTGCATATTAAATATCATTTCTTCCAAGAAAGTAATTAAAAGTAACCTTTGCAGAATTGGAAGCTCTGCTAAATCTGTTCTAATTTGGTGGCTGGTCTTAACTGCCTAGTAAGTCTTAATGAAACCCAACTCTCCAAGTCTGTCAGTAGACAGCACCAACATTACAGCTGGAAGAAATGTTTCATCCCACTGCCCAGAGCTACGCTTGGGGAGGGGTGAGTCTCTGACTGCTGGCTGTGCCGCCAGCACGTAGACTGTCAGTTGTCAGAGGGGGAAAGATAACCAGCCTTTAACAAACACCATAAGCCTGCCCCTTTCTTGAGATATTCTGTAGACCTGGTGGAATGAAGGCAGAGCTCTGCAAACCCAGAGGGCCTCCTTCTGTACCCTGCAGGCTTTAGAGACAGGGTGGGTGGGGGAGGACTGGGGGGTGTGGAATGAAGATCAGCGTGACAAGTGCTGGGACTGTGGGAGCCTCTGTATTTGTGCTGTGTCTCTATAGGTGTGTGTGCCACTTAGGAAATCAGAGTTCTCGTCTTTGTCCCTTTCCTGCATCTTTGGACTTCCAGAATACCAAGGGCATTCCAGTACGTTTTAGAAAGATTAGTCATTACTTAATAATGGAAAAATCAGGCCCTTTTAGTAATGTGTGACAGGCAGTCTTCTCCAAAACTCCAAATTAAATTTGTGGGGAAAGGCTAAGCTGAAATCTGACAATCTAATTATTTTGTTGCTGTTTTATTATCAGGCACCAATAATCTGAAATTGAAATTGATCTTTGAGTCCAAATATTTGATTAAAATATTTTATTATACAGTGATACCTCTTTTTCTGAGTCCCTTAAAAATTAACTTTGTTTTTACCTCTTGTTAAGTTTGTAGGGGACTCCTACTTTTGACGAGTGAATGAGTTGTGTAGAATTTATGTTCCAGCAGTGGGAATTGGGCCTGAGAAACACCCCTGGGACCCCAGACTACCTTCTCGTAGGACTGAAATCACACGAACTTTCCGCATTTCTTAAAGCGTGGAAGACAGAACAAGTTCTTGTGAGAGCCGCCTGTCAGGTGTTTCCACGTGTGTTACTTTACTCAGTCCACTCAGTGACCCACGAAAGGAGATAATCATATCCTCACTTACACAGATAGAAATTTGAGCCCCTGACCCCAAAGTAAACTAACAAATAAAGACCTTTAACCAGTTAAGTGGCACGCTAAGATTTTAACATAGATGTCTCTATTCTTGTTCTCTTTCCACTACCCCACTGATTACTGTGCCTTCCACTTTGGGGCTGAAAAAGGCCACTTGGCATAGATGGAAGTGTGTGTGCCTGAGTGAGAGGAGCAAGTGAAGTGGGTGATCGTGGGAATAAGTGTCTGTCCTGTCACTAGAAACAGACGCTGCATTGGAAATCTTCTAGTTATCAAGTACTTTCTGCTACAAGGAAAAGTAAGAAAACTGCACAAGAATATTTCTGCTAGGAAATAGTAAGAACAAGTAGAATATGTTATAAATAATGAAAACAAGGCTCCAGGAGGTTTAGAAAATAATCTGTTGAAGACCACATAGAGCTGTAGCAGAGCCATGTGTTTTAGACCAGACTTGCAAGTTCAAACCCAGCAGCTGAGTATTCCCTCTGTTGCCCACTCTGCCAGGCTGGGCCACACCGACCAGCTGGAGGTCAGAAAGCTTGTTCTAGTCTGGGTCCCACACAGCCTGTGGCAGATCAGTTTATGTTCCTGGACCACAGTCTTTATTAATCTTGTGATATGATCTTGTCATTTCTCCTTTATTCCTGGGAGAGAGATCAAAAAGGAAAAGTTGAATAATGTAAAATCTTAATATAAAATGCCTCAGTGGTCCACTTACTGAGTTATGTTTTTAGGGCAAATTATTTTTTCCTCTATGCAGTAATGCACACAGTACCCAAGTGTTACAGCTGAGAAAGTCTCTTGAAAGTATTTATAATAATGGAATTTTGCTCTCTGTATGGATTAAAAACATTTCTAACTTTATTTCATTGATTATACTATTACAGTTGTCCTATTTTTTCTTCCCCTTTATCCCCCTCCATCCCGAAACCTCTTTCCTCCAGCATTCCCCCCTCTTAGTTCATGTCCATGTTTTTTGGCCTCTCCATTTACCATACTATTCTTAACCTCCCCCTATTTTGTACCTACCATTTATGTTTCTTATTTCTTGTACCTTTTCCCTCATTCTCCATCCCTCCCACTGATAACCTTCCAAGTGATCTCCATTTCTGTGATTCTGTAACTGTTCTAGTTGGCTTAGCTTGTATTTCTTTTTTAGGTTCAGTTGTTGATAGCTTTGAGTTTGTTGTCATTTTACTGTTCATACTTTTTGATCTTCTTCTATTTCTTAGATAAGCCTCTGTAACACTTCATATAATAAGGGCTTGGTGATGAACTTCTTTAACTTGACCTTCTCTGGAAAGCACTTTATCAGCCCTCCCATTCTAAATGATAGCTTTGCTGGATAAAGTAATGTTGGTTGTAGGTCCTTGCCTTTTATGACTTTGAATCCTTCTTTCTAGCCCCTTCTTGCCTGTAATGTTTCTTTGAGAAATCAGCTGCCAGTCTTATGGGAACTCCTTTGTAGGAAATTCTCTACTTTTTTCTTGGTGCTTTTAAGATTCTCTCCTTGTCTTACATCTTGGGTAATTTAATTATGATGTGTCTTGGTGTGGTCCTCCTTGGGTCCAATTTCTTAGGGACTCTCTGAGCTTCTTAATTTGCTTGTCTATTTCCTTCACCAGATTGAGAAAGTTTTTCTTCATTACTTTCTCAGATACCTTTTCAATTTCTTGCTCTTCCTCTTCTTCTTCTGGCATCTCTATGATATGCATGTTGAAAGAGTTAAAGTTGTCCCAGAGGTTCCTCAGCCTCTCCTCATACTTTTGAATTCTTGTGTCTTCATTCTGCTCTGGTTGAATGTTTATTTCTTCTTTTTCTTCCAAATCCTTGATTTGAGTCCCAGTTTCCTTCTCTTCACTGTTGGTTCTTTGCATATTTCACTTTGCACAGCCTTTACTTTTCCCTCTATTTTGTGTCCATACTCAATAATTTCTGTGAGCATGCTGATTACCAGTGTTTTGAACTCTGCATCTGATAGGTTGGCTATCTCTTTGTCACTTAGTTCTTTTTCTGGAGGTTTGATCTCTTCTTTCATTTGGGACACTTTTCTTTGTCTCGCCACACCCGTTACATTATAAGGGGCGGGGCCTTAGGTATTTGCCAGGGTGGGGCTGCCCACTTTGCTGTATTGTGGCACTGTTGTGGGAGTCCGAGAGGGAACAATGCTGCTTACTCATCTCTTGCCCCACTTTCAGTCATTTTCCCATTACCCACAAGCAAATTGGGCCCTCCTGGTGCTGACTCGGATGGGGGGGTTTGTGTACGTTCTAGGATCCCAGGGGTGCCTCTAACGGACTCTCCTGTGAGCCTGGGACTTTCTCCTGCTGCCAGAACCCCCCAGGTTTCTATAGCCAGAGGTTTTGAGGCCTTATTTCCCTGGGTTGTGTGACCTGCCTTGCTCCCCAGTTGTTCCTCCTGGCTTATCTGCATGCAAATGTGGGACCATGCAGTCTGCCAGCCACTGTCCTGAGAGCATATCGTTTCTGCCCCGGCTGCCCTTCTCTGCTCCTCCTCCCAGTCTGGGTGAATGTTTCTTTAACTCCGTGGTTCGGACTTCCATACAGTTTGATTTTCTGTCAGTTCTGGTTGTTTTTTGTTTTCAAATTGGTTATCCTTTTGGTTGTGCTGGGAAGCAAAGCATATCTACCTATGCCTCCACCTTTGCTGGAAGTTCCTGGATTATTTTTATCTTTTCAGGAGAGAGGTGTTGCTATTTGTATTACCTTATGTACTACCTTTTAAAAAATAGTTAAATTTCAAATGGAAGAAAATATGTCCCCGTTTGAGGACATGTTTTCCCTGGTTCTCATGAATTATTGAATACAAAGTATACTCAGGAATGGAATCTGATATCTCAATTTATACTAACTCATATCAAGTGGTGTGCCCAGTTACTCTGACAAGAAGGCACTTTTTATGAGTGTTTCAAGCATTTTTATAAAGTTTTTAAAAAAGATTATTTATGTATTTATTTTTAGCGAGAGGGGAAAGGAGGGAGAAGGAGAGGGAAAGAAACATCAATGTGTGGTTGCCTCTCACGTACCCTCTACTGGACACCTGGCCTACAACCCAGGCATGTGCCCTGACTGGGAATCGCACCAGCAACCCTTTAGTTCTCAGGCTGGTACAATCCACTGAGTCACACCAGCCAGGGCCTTTTTAAAAAATTTCTGATAAAGGTGGATGGGTTAGTGAGAAGGGAAAACTTTTACTGAGGCATGTAGGAGGTGAATTTTGCTGTATAAATGTTATTTGGGAGAGATTCACCTATGTTTATTCTGTAAATGTAGGGTCAGTAGGATTTGGGGCCATTAAAAGGCTTTTTGTTGATGGCTGTTTCTGAGGTGAATCAAACTGGACAAATGGAAATGCATTTTTTTTGTACCTAAGTACAAAAAAGGTGAAAGTCAGGGTCATTCATTGGCTTAAATTTAGCAGCTGTGAACTCTGTCTTCTGTGGGGTGAATGTTCACTGAAATCCAGCAAATGAAATTACAGAATTCTTTGAGATCTTGAAGATTTGAAATTCTTTGTAATCTCTTCCTCCTGAATCCTCACAGACCCTTCAGAGAAGCAGGGCTGTGCCTGGGTTTTTAGGCCTGTTTTAAACCTTCCGGGCACCTGATCTGGCACAGGTGAGGCAGGGTAGTAAATGGCTGACTGTGCCATAGCAGGGTGACAGTGGACCACACAGTGGTCCTGCGGGGAGGCTCTACAACTTGCTTTGCAAGTGCAACATGGGGTCGTGCTGACTCGTGCAGAGTCAGCCCAATGTCATTTCTTCATTATTTTGTGGTAGAGCTGGAAGGTGATCAGCATTTTCTATTTTCAGCTCATCATTCTGCTTAGACCCTACTTTTTAAAATAAACCTTCTTTCCCTGTTTCTTCTCCTGAAAGATATTCCTTCTATGTAACCTAAATGTTTCCTATTGCAATTTAATGCTACTCTCCTTCCCTGGTCATGAGAGTCAGTTGAAAACCCATATATGCTTACAACCCATGTGAGTGTGTGTTTTTTCTTCTTTTCTTATTTTGGAAATATTTTGAATGAGCTGTTGTTTAATTTTGTGGCTGTGTGGTTTTACCTGTGTTAACCAAACTGTTGCATTTTCAAGTGGCAGGACAGCATTGCAAATGAGTCGAGATCTTTCTATTCAACTTCCCCGTCCAGATCAGAATGTGGCAAGAAGCCGAAGTAAGACTTACCCTAAGAGAACAGCACAAACACAGCCAGCGGGTAAGTCACTAACGTAAACTTGCATTTCCTTTTTGATTGGTGTGGTGTAAGGTATGCTCAGGTAGTGACTGTCGCCCAGTAGTTTTTTTTTATTATTCATAGTAGAATTTTTAATTTGACCCTGAAATTCTCTAAGCAATCAGAAATTATTAGTAAGTAGACAGGTACTCTACTTGAATCACCATAACCTGCTTAATGACTATACTTTCTCTTTAAAGAAATTGAAATTTGAACTGAGTAACTTTTTAGTTGAGTGTGTCCGAGATTGGAATTGAAACAAACTCTTAGAAAAAGTCTTTTAAAAAATAACACTGTCGATATAATCAATACAGAATTTAGTTATTTTTTATGGTTGGTATTTTGTGAAATATACATATGGAAAAATGTGTATACGTGTGTGTATACACACACACACACACACACACACACACACACACACACAATTTAACATTGCTGCAAGCCAAGAAGTCCTTCCTACTTGCCTGTTCACATCTTTACCATTTCATCTCTTCTCAACCATAAAAAACACCATCTGATTCAGCGATAATTATTTTCTTACTTTTTGTTATAATTTTACTACTTATATAGCTTTCTCTGAGCAAACTAATTTATTTTGCTTGTTTTTAATGTTAGGTGAGTTGATCATGGCCTGTGTTCTTTTGTCTTGCTTTTACCAATGTTATATGTAATACATAAAAAAGTTCATTCATTTTTCTTGCTACAAGGTTTCTAATGTATGACAGTTTCTTTATCCATTATACTGTTGATGGACATTTGGGTTATTCATATTTTTTTTGTTTGTACTGCAGACTATTTCTTTAATAAAACCTATCAGTTTTAATCCCTGTGCAATGTTCAGGGCTCAGAGAATTTTACTGACTTTAGTTGTGGCTTGCTTACAGATCACCCTTGTCTGACACTCTCCACCGACTTTTCACATGTTTTCTCTCACCCAAGCCTCACAGTAACCCTGTGGTGTGCAGGGCAGGGCAAAGAGTATATTCCCATTTTGCAGATCAGGAAGACACGCCCCAGCAACTGGATAGCAGTGGGGCTGGGATGGGAGCCTGGGCCTCTTGGGTCATTTCGCTCTATAATAATTGTGTGAAGTGAATGGAATTTTTAATCACAGTGCTTCACATCTGAACATCGTGTGATAATTGACACAGCGTATGACATCCGTTGTTGCATTTACCTCTCAGGCCAGGGCAATGAAGGAAGTGTTTGAGTTTGATCCCCCGCTGCTGGCTGGGAGAATGTCACTTGTTTCTAAAGCCAAATTACATCTGATTCCACTCACTGGGCTGGGAGGAAATGAAATTCTTCCTGATGGGTCTATAGTGGCAAAAAAGAGGACATTTCATTTTGCAATAGATTACCTTACTACCTATGTATCATCATTATCTCAGTTGGGTGATGAGGAAACTGAGATTTTAAAAGGTTAATTTGGTTGAGATTACATAATAAACAGGTAGCTCAGGACAAAAATTTTAGCCTTGATATTTGCTGTCTTTGTCTTAATCTTTTGTATTTCTTTTTGTGTATAAGCAATCTTCAATTTAGATCAAGTCCAGTATGGTATAATCAATAAGCAAACCAAATACTGTGCTGTTTCTGAAACCCTGTGCCTCGTGAAATTATCCTGAGACCAGCTGAGAATATCAAAAGCATTCCTTGCTTTAAGTCAACATTTTATTCCACCTGTGGTTCGGGAATGATTACTTAATGCTTTTTATACAAACCTGCTCAGGTTGCTCTTTTTCTTCTCATATGTTCTTATAAAATCATCTGCCTCTGTAACACTCTTTTTTGACTCTTTTTGGAAGTCCAAATTCTAGAAGCTGATTAATTTAGGGACAAGAGGTGTTGTGTTCTTTTGTTTTGTTTTGATTTTTCTCACGGCTTATGCAGATCCAGTGAAACAGTTTTCACGGAGCAACCCAGGACTGTGTGGAGCCCTCACATCTACCTCCCACCCTAAGCCCCACCTCCTTGTGTCCCATTGGAACGCCCTCCTGGGTGGGGAGGAGGGTGTGGCCAGTGCCGGCCGGGATTCTCTAGCGTGGACTCTCAGCATCAGGTGGATCTTTTAAAAATGGAGCACAGGTTGTGCTTTTATTATTATTGTAAAATACCTGCTTGCTTTAGAAAGTTTAGGGAACTTAGAACCTTCTCACCGAAAAAGAAAGAAAAATTGATATTGAATCCCATCATTGTAGAACTAACGTTGTATTATATATAGTGCCTTCCACTCATTTGTGTATCTTTTCTGCAAAAGTAATATAGTAATGTTTTACAACTTACATTTCTTATTGAGTGATATATCATGGATGTGTTGTAATACATTTTTTAATGTTCTTGTGCAGCACCATTTTAAGAGCTGTGTAATTTTCTCCTGCACAGATGCATAGACCTGACATAATTTATTCAACCAATTTTTAGTTCTTGAATATTGAAGCTGCTTCAAATTTAGAAGACTATAAATATAACTAAAGTAAATGTCCTTCTAGTAATACCTTTAAGCATTTATGCTAATTTATTATACATATCTTAAACAGTGGTTTATTTTCATTGGTTTTATTTTTAATAGGGGATTAAACAATGCTGTGTTTAAAAACTACGGGTTTGCTGTGCATACATTTTATTTTGATTTAAATTACTTCCAGCCTAACTTTTCAGGCCTGTATTCCACAAAACTGTAATGTGTCCTGAGGACCCAGAGATGACCCTGCCCTTGGCGGTGCGTGATTGTCCGGGGTAGAGAGGGACCATCCAGCAAATGTCAGTGATGCAGTGTTACCATTGCTGTCATGTACATTTCTGTGAAGGACGTTGGAAGGCAGAGGTTAATGTTGTTCTGTTTCTTTAAATGTTATGTTTTCTCTTTCCTCTAATTCCCATGTGCTCTTCTTTGAGCCTCAGGTGACTCCACCAGATATAGACCCAGTCTCAGCCATCTCCCACTCCTAAGGTCATGGTTGGGTTCTAACTTGGAGCAGAATATTTGAAGGGGGCCCTCTGTCTTCAACTATATCAGTCACCACTGAGCTTTTTGTCCCAGCCCACTAGGCCCCTCGAAGGTGGGCAGTTCTATGTGAAGCTGGGTTGCTGCTGGTGGGGGAGGAGAGGGTTTTCTGGTGAACCTCCTGGGCTTAGGGTTGTCAGTCAATGATTGTTGGTGCCAATTCAGTGCTTATAGGAATCCCCAATTTGGGGTGTGTTGAAGAAGGAAACTTTATTCAGTACAGACATCTCAGTTATAATGCAGCATGGCTGTGGATAGCTCAGTGGTGTTACAGCTCAATTATGAAACAGCAAGACTGTGGAACAGCACAGCTCTGAGGCGGCCCTCACTCTGCTGGGCCTTGCTCTTCTCTGCTTCACTCTGCCCTGTCCTGCTCTGCTCTGGTCCAGCGAGTTGTCTTCTGTGTTTCAGCTCAGCTTGGAAATGTAGGCTCCAGTCTTCAGTGAAAAGGGAAAGTTGCCCTTTCCTAGATAGAGGGAAGCTGACATATAGAGAGAAGTCCCTGCCCCAGTCCCTGATTGGTTCAAATGAGGGCTCTAAATCTTTGGTCCAAAAAGTACTATTCTGATTGGTCAGAATGAAGCTGCTCTGATTGGCACTGATGGGGACAGAGCTGTGCAGCTCTAACTGGACAGGGAAAATTGCAGTCCTGTTGGTTGAAATACAATTCCAGGAACTCCCTTATATAAGGGCTGGCTCAGATGGCAGGAACACAGTGCAGGTAGACAGTTTAGTGCAAGTGTCTCCTTAAAGTGCAGTTTTTGTGAGAGGCCCCTGTGGAGAAATGGATACTAGGCTCTGTTTTTAAAATTTGTGCCCAGTTAGCCACCAGGAGTCTTTCTTAGTAGGTATCTTCTTTCTCAGGGTCCACAGCTATTAACCAGAAATCGCTACTTTGGTCACTTTGTGTAATGAGCAAAGACCAGTAGTAGCTGGGCAGTTGTCTCAGCAAAGATGAGATTGGAAAGAGAATTTGACTTAAGACAAAATAAAACAAAACAGAAGAACCTGTAAATTTGTAGTTCTAATAAATCAATCATTAGCAATTTATATTGGAATATTATCTAAAGGAAATAAGTGATGGTTAGAGTCAAGCCTGCCTAGAGACACCATGTTCCACCATGCTCCAAGTCCCCTGCAAGGCTCTGCTGCAGAGTGGGGGTGGGGAATGGCCTGCAGGTCATTAGGTCACTGTAGCCCCAAGGCCTTTGTCCCCTTCCCCACCACCCAGGCAGCCCCTCCAGCCCTCTCACTTCATCCTTCCACACACTAAGCTCCAGAGCAGCCCCTCTCTCCGAAGCTCCCTATTCTTGGAACTCACTCAGGGGTAGCAGGAAAGGAATGATAGCTTTCTTTTCTTTAATTTTGACAATTAAAAAGGTAGAAGATTTGAAAACATAGAAAAATGTATTTAATTAGAGTGTGTTGTATTTGACAAACATGGAGCTGTGGTTTAAATAGAAGGTAAATTTTATTTGACTGTAGTAAGTCTAGCTGTTAATTTTTATAGAGTGAATTCTGTTGGTATTCTCTCTAAAGTAAAATTTTAGAACAATAGTTTCAGGAGTTATCAGCATAAATGTTCACCTCTCCTTTAACATTTATATATGATAAAAAACAAGTTGTGCTAGAAAGGAGACTTGCTTTATGTTAGTTTGTGTCATTAATTTCTTGAGCATGCCTTGTAACTCCAGAAGACGTTCTTTTATTTCTTCTGAAGTTAAAAAAATTCAGTCAAACTTGGTGACTCTTCTCCCTAAGTTTCCACTCAGTTCTTTGCCAGTTAAAAAAAACAAAACCCTTTCTTTCACCTCTCAGTCAGAAATAATGAATGCCCTGGAAGCTAACAGGCCATTGTGTTTAGAATCTGCCAAGGTTAGGCCTTGGCACCACTCTGAGGAAGTGCATTCCAGAACCAAGAGCCCTGCGCCCTGCCTGCCCGCTGCCCCACCCAGGGGAGTTCAGCGCCAGGGCAGGTGGCCAGAGCGTGCCTGCAAATCTAAATGGCTTCTGAGGAGCTTGGGGTAAAGCAGGAGGTGAGATGAGATGGCAGGAAGGAAAAGGGAGTGTTTGTACAGCCCTTTCTCTGGCAAGGTCTTGGCACCTCATGTGGGTGGGTTCTTATTAGAAGAGGGTTTCTGCTATAAGCAGGCAGTGAAGACAGGATATTTGGCTATGATCCATAATTAGGTGTAAGAAAAGCAGTGCATGAAGCCACTTGCCATGGGTAAATAATGCTATGATAGTCTGACTCAGCATTTTAAGTTCTTCAGGATATCGCACTGGAGAACAGAGAAATAAACAGTGGTGTGCAGACAACTGAAAAGCAAGGCTGGGTGACATTTTGTCATTCCGACTTTGAATAGTGGAAGGCGCAGCAGTCACTATGCCCGAGGGGCCATGAAAATGACTCACGAGAGCGAGGTGGTTTGTCCTGCTCAGGCCAAGCCCATTGTTCCCATGCAGTGAACCCAGTGCTGTCAGATTCCCAGTGTTGTTTTTTTCTTTTTAATTAAAAAAATCCTTATCCAAGGGTATGTTTTTATTGATTTTTAGACAGAGGAAGGGGCAGGGCCGAGGAGGGGAGAGAGAGAATCATCCGTGTGAGAAACATGGGTCAGTTGCCCCCTGTAGGCGCCCTGACCTGGGACTGAACCTGCACCACTTTGGGTGTATGAGACCCTGCTCCAGCCAACTGGGCCCCTGAGCGAGGGCCAGATCTTCTAGTGTTTTCATGGAATTTGGAGAGTTATGTAAACTTTCCTGAATTTTATGTGTGAGTAATAATTTCCTTTTAAAGAGAGACTCTGTGTGCTAAACGGAACATTCCTTTTGGCCAGGTGGGGCCTGAGCACTGCCTCTGCAGTGAGAATGGCTGATCCGCCCGCCCTGGGGGTCACTGTGTGCTTCTCCAACGTGCTCAGTGAGCATTTCTGGTCAGACCCCACACTCGTGGCTCCCAGCATGAGCACTGTGTGGTCAGCAGGTCCGTCGGCCGACTCTAAGGGACGACAGTGCTGAGGAGCTCTGGACCCTGTAGCGAACGATTCACCTGGGGGCGGGTGGCTGACCCTCTTGGTGACCCGGGGTGGGTGCAGCCTGAAGCAGGAGGGACAGAAATGCTTTGATATAATGAAGTCAAGTTGTACTTGATGCAGTGTGTAGCTCTGGGCTGCTGAGAAATTGTAATGTCAATAAAGTAATCATCACTGGGTACCATTTCTGAATGGCACATTATGCTAGGTGTGATGTCAGCAGAAGCCCAGCCTGGCTTGTAGCAATTAGAAATATATTTATAAAAATGTTTTTAAGGCAGACGAAAGGCAAGCTGTGTGAGTAGAGACTGGCATGTCAGATCACGGCAGCGTGCTCTAGAGAGCTACATGTGATAGGTCCAGGCTCAGCCTCAGAGCTGTGTCCCAGCTGTGGAATGTTAGGATGTCACTTAACTAGCCTATGCCTCAATTTCTTCATCTGGGGATATTACTCCTGCCTCACGGTCGATGTCATGAGAATAGTACTGAAATGGGCAGAGTTATCATGCCCAAATGTCGGGCTTGTGGCACTTCGGTTTCCTTCTCTTAAACCAAGGGGAAGTCTCTTATTAATGGTGTAGACCACTCTCTGAGCCGAGCTGTCAGTCTTGATATTAAATTTACCATATGGCATCAGCTTCACGTCCAAAGGATAATACAATATATGGAGGAGGTATGGCCTTTTGTGAGAGAGGGGTGGAGAAAGGCGTTCAGGTACAGTGAGTAGGGCTTAAGGAGACTGGGTACCCCCGCTTTATTCTAGAGGATTTGGTATAAGCAGAGTATGAGGGAAGGGGGCAAGTCGGAGCATCCTCTCTACGAAGTTTTTCTGCCTTGCTGGCAGATCCCTGAGCCCTCAGGGGCAGGTGTTTTTAGCGGCCCAGAGTTACTACCTCTCCATTTTCCTCCTCTGATTGTTACCTCCCACCTCATGCTCACTGTTCTCCAGTCCCATGGGGATAGTCTATGGCTGTGAAGCCGGAACAACAAGCTCCTCACAGTGAGTTCATAGTAATGCTCACATTGCACGATAGTTTAGAGTTCAGATTTAATCATTCCGTCTTCCATGTAAGGTGGTTTTCCCTATTTGGAGTAATTAACTGCTAGGCCTACGCATATGCAATTTTCATGTCAAGCACACAATGGAAACAGAAGACAAAGGGCAAAGCTGAAAGGGCTTGGAGAGGGGAAGCAGAGTTGTTGAATTCAGGAGTAAACAGCAGCCAGGGCTCAGGGCCCCGGGGTTTCCGAAGTTAGTCCTCGCCTAGTTTCTACAACATGAGCAGACATGCTGCCGTGGTTGTCATTACAGAGATGGCCAACTACCTGAGCGCTTGAATTTGGGTCAGTCTGATGCTACAGTCCCACAGCATCTGCCGTGAAAGGCCAGGTCCCCTGAGGAGCTCCACCAGGTAGAGGAATGTTAGTAACTAACAGTCGCTGTTAGTTACTCACATTCACTGCGTGCCTGGCACTGCACTGGGTACCCCACAGGTAGCGTCTTGCTCATTTTTTAGGAGATGTGACTCTCAGTGGACAGGTGAAAAGACAGAGGCCAGAATTTGCCCAGGGCCCCAGCGCTGGAATTGGACTCAAGTTAGAGTCCATAATGTCAAGAAGAAAAACAAAAAGAACATGATAATTTTTATGTGCTGATGGAATGATATTCAGTGTAGAGCATAAGCAAGGAAATAAAAGCACGGGGGTGAGTTAGCAGTGTACAGTACACTCCCATTATATAACAAGACAAATAAAAATTTGGGGTAGGAGGGTATAAATACTTTTATCCTTGCCACCCGGTAAAATTAGTGGCCATGGGAAGGGTTTTTGAAAGAGTAGGAATCAGTGGGGGAGAGATTTAGTATGTTATTTAGTGCATTTTTTAATAGCATTTGCATTTTCACCATATCATCATACTTTTAAAGAGCCTTACAGATAATTGTCATGAATGTGTTAAGTTTACAAAATGACTTCCAATGCCCATTCAAACTTCCCACAGATATTCTTGAAAAGCACAAAGCTGAGGACACATGTTATGCTAGGGAGGGTGCATTGTAATCCATGGAAAAAGTAATGGAACAATACAAAACTGATGATATAAAATTCAAATGTTGGGAATTTCTACTGTGTTTTAACAGGTACAGCACAAGACACATCCATACCCGTGCATTTTAGTCCAGGACTTAAAGTACGCCAGACTGTGTTACAGGTCATCAGGTCAGCAAAGGTTATCAGGTCATCAGGTCAGAGCATGCTTTGTTTCAAAGGAGCAAGACACATAGTGGGAACCCAGTCTCTGGATTAGATGAAGTGGAGGATAGTTGCTCTGTGTTGTATGTGAGGAAATGGAGACCCAAAGAGGTAAAATGATTTACAAGTGCAGCAAGCTGTGGAACCTGGCGGATATCTGGATGAAAATCCCTGGGCACTGTGAGGAACGTCTGGAAGAGCATGGTGCCATAATCGCTGTCATACCTGTTGGGTGCTCGGCGGGTATTGTGCAGTGTTTATGGTCTCTGGGTTAGTAGGGAAGATATTAGTATAAATTCTCTGATCAAGAGTTGTTATTTGGGTGCTTTTGGAGATGATTTCTAGGAAATTAACAGAGTGCTAACTTTGTTTTAGATAGTGTGTCTGTCAGTCTTCTCCTTCAAAGTGAAAAATCAGAACTACATAATCTACTGAGGTGTGGTCCAAATTTGTGATTCTCTTTTCTCTTCACCTGACTGTGAGATCCCTGCTGAGGATTCGCCTGCTGGCTGATTGTGTAAGCCTGTGCATCGAGAAGGTGTGGTATAGTGGGAGGGAAAAAATAGCTGACTTGACTTGAGTAGAGTAAAATTCCAGGTCTAACTTGGCCACGATCTGTAACATATCGTACAATGCTCGGAGTGTTTACTTCATTATCTATAAAATAAAGAAATTAGGCAAATAAAATTTAAAGATCCCTTCTCTTCCTAAAATTCTGTCTTCTTTTCTCTGGCTTACCTGTCACAAAGTTGAAAGGGCCAAATATGAAAAAAAATTGGAAAACTTTGTATTTAGTATGTTTTCTTAAAAGAATCTTCACTTCAGAAGTCTTATAGCTTATAAAAAATATCTTCCCAGATCACAAAATACATTTTTGTCATTAGAAATATACAGTGTTTTTGTATGCAAAAGTAGAGCTGGTTTTTGAAGCTCGAGTTGAAGTGAAAATCTTATTGACAAACTGAATGAAATTAATTGCAATAACCTTTGCACCCAAGCAGCTTTTCAAATTCTTCTTTTAGTCCAAATGAACCAGATGAATCTGGGCTTTTACTTCTTTGGTTAAACTTGTAGTTGTGAAAAGAGGCCTTTTGGGACGAGTTTCACACATGGCTCTGTTTCTGCCTTTGACTTCAGTGTGAACATCACTGTAGACTCGTCCTCGCGGGAACCCTGCGGGTTTGAGTCACTTTTACAAATCAGTAGTAAGCGTTGGCTCCACCTTGGCCTTTGTGGTGTCAGTTCATGGTTTTGCCATAAAAACCATGCCATGGTTCTGCCTTGATTTTATTAACCATTTAGGCAAATTTCCCTGCCTCCTCACCCTCTTTCTCCTAATAGACAGGGGTTCGAGGGAGTGTCTCTCACCTGGTTGAGCTTCTCTTCTGAGACTGATCTCTTACACAGAGGGCAGCTGAGGATTCCACACCTTTGTTTTACTATCTGATTTAGGAATCATGGTGGTGATTCCTCCGCCAGCAGTTTCTTCCAATGTTGAGAAATCTGGGATGAATTTCTGTGGCTCTGTCTGCCTTACTTATCAGTACCAGTGTGAAAAGTGTTTGGAGTTTCCAGGACTCAAGGTCCTTTTGGTAGGTACAGGGAGAGGAGGGAAACAATGAGGAGAGGAGGGAACAACTTGCACCGTGGAGCCCGTACCTTGGGTCGGTACTTTGAACAATGCACCGTGCTGATCTTGGACCAAGAGTCCTGTAGAGGTGACAGACAGCACAGCCCTCTATAACAGTGGCCTCGCCCCCTCCCTTCTCTCCTGGCCTAAGAATGGGGCACCTGAGAAAACAACCCAGAGATGCTGGAATTGGAGCCCAGAGGATGAGTCCCTCAGCTGGGGAAAGCTATGCCTTTGGGGGCTGCTATGAGAGTATGATGAACGTAGAAGCTGGGTTGCAAAGAACAGACTCACTGGGAGAAAGACTGAGGGACCCTGCCACTCTGACAAGAGGACGGGGGTGGAAGATTTAGTAGTCATGACTCCAGTCTGCGAGGGCCTGCTGTGTCTTTTGGATGAATCCCTACCGTAAACCGGTTTCCTTGCATCTTAACAGTGAGTAACATTACTTAAGACAGCTCTTTTGGGAATCCCATGAGGAAGGTGGGTGGTATTCTCATTTCACATCTAAAAAAACTGAAGCTCAGAAACATGAAATAATTATTCAAGGTTACACAGCCCGTAAGAACAGTGTCAGGATTTGAACTGAGGTCCTTGGAGGACACATGTTTGGAAAACAAATGGAAAATTAAAAAGGTGAAAAGTCTAGAGTTATTTGAAAATATTTGTCCCCTGTTTTTCTCATTATTGTGGAATTTATTTAGTCCACTAGATCCACTCGTTTCTGCAGGTATTCTTGAGAAGACAGTGTGTTCTGCTAATTTACGGAGGGGCAGAAGGTCAGCCTGCTTTTATATCAGGTTTTATTTAGTTTTTTCTTTTCAAGAAAATGCCTAAGTTCTATGGGACGTTTACCTGACAATGAGGAGAACCGTGTTAATTGCAAGGAGCGTCATATCAGGTGTATGATTATTCAAGGATGTTTTCCTTTGTTGACACTCTATTCTACCTTAAAGTGGATGTTTATTTTCATCCTGTAAAGATTTATTGACAGATGGCAACTCTGGTTAGATGTTTTCTAAAAAGTTAATGTTTCCACTCTTCCTAGGAGAGTTTAGCATTCCATGCATAGCAACCAAAATTAGAAAAGCAAGCAAGACTAAAGGCCTATTGTATATTCCAGTTAAACACCCCAGTTTTAGTGAGTTGCCGTGTGTCACTTGTCCCTCCTTTCCTTCTCATTCAACAAGAATTTATGGAATACCTGTTTTGCTTAAGACCGGTGATACTGTGATTTGTAATAAGAATTGCGTTTGGTTTTGATCCCTGTCTGTGACACAAAGCTACTGAATCCCTTGGAATTTCCTAAGTGGTAGGAGTGGTGATGGTGACAGGGGTGACTTGTGATTCATAAGAAATTCCTTTAACCACAAAGGAGTTGATGTTGATAAGGTAGCTTTTAAATCAACAAAAGAAAAAAGCAAACAAAACATAACCAGAGACATTGAAATTAAGAACAATCTAACAATAGCCCGAGGGGAGAGGGGATGGAACAGCGGGGAGAAGGTTTTTCAGGAACTACTGTAAAGGACACAGGGACAAAACCAAGGCGGAAGCAAGGGAGGGAGGTGGGTTTGGCTCAGCGGGGGGAAAATGCAGACAGCTGTAATTGAACAACAGTAAAGTAATTTATGAGGAAAAAAATAAAAAGCCTGAAGGATGGGGGCTGGCCACCAGAGATCCATCTGTGCGATTGGAGAGGTGGATCCTTCAGTCCCACCTGTGATCTGCAGGAAGGGGTGAGGGGTTGGAGGCTGAGTCAGGTGCTGATGGCTGGTGATTTCACTACTCATACCAGTGTCATGAAGCCTCCATTAAACCTGAAGGACAGGGTTCTGGGGGGTCAGTGGGCACGTGAAAAGGCAGGAAGCGTGGTACACTTGAGACCATGAAGCTCTGAGCCCCTTTCTGTGTAACATGCCCTGTGCATCTCTTCCATCTGGCTGTTGCTGAGTTATATCCCATAATAAACCAGCAACCTAGTAAGTAAACTGTTATGCTGAGTTCTGTGAGCTGCTCTAGCAAATTAATCAAACTGGGGGAGGGGGACATGGAACCTCGGATTTACAGCTCGTTGGCCTGAAGCACAGGAACAGCCTGGACCTACTATTGGTGTCTGAAGTGGGGACAGCCTTGTGGGACTGAGCCCTTACTCCGTGGGATCTGACACTGTGTCCAGGTAAATAGTGTCATAATTTACTTATCTTGCAGGACATGCAGTCAGTGTCCCCTGAGAACTGAAACATTGCGTGGTCGTTTGGAAAAAGGCAGCAGAGACCCAATTGCACGGAGCACAGGAAAATGAGTAACACTTGGCCCCTGATCTAGAGGACTTTAGTCATATAAAAATCATACAACTATTATTTGGCATTTACTAAAGGCCAAGAACTGTGCTAGGCACTTTATATAGATTGTATAGTATAATCCTGGTATCACTGTATAAGTAGTTGGTAATCTCTCTGCTTTACAGATGTGAAAACTGAGACCCAGAGGGTTTTAGTAACTTGTCCAAGATCACACAGTAGGAAAATTGTCAAAGCTGAGAAACAAGTGTAGATTTGTATGATTTTCAACCTTGTATGCTGCTAAGACACATAGTCAGGCTGGCTAGGTGAAAGACGTTCTTAAATGCCAGCAGGAGGTACCAAGGCTCAGAGTGGAGCCCTGGAAGTTGTGAGTGGCCAGAGGATAATTCCTTATGATTGAAGGTAATCCATGACGTTTTGCGAAGGAAGTGGTGTTTGAAGGACTGGTGGGCTAGGGCAGAAGATTTCAAGCTGGGGGATGCAACTCCGGGTGGGAAAGGGCTTTCTGAGGGTCTGTGAGCACAGGCCGGTTGGATTGAATCAACTTCCAGATTCTCTGTTCTGGAGGGGATCTGCCTGGGGCGTTAAGACTTGCAGGTCCTTCTCTCCAGCCTGCCCTTCCCCAGAGGACCTTTTTCCATTTTCCAAAAAAAGGCAGATCTCTTCAGCATTCAGAACCTGTTTAACTGCTTTGTCTTTGTGTTAAACCTCCTGGGTGAATATTGGCAAAGTAAATGACCTTAATTATCAAGTGACACACCCTTTTCTAAGCCATTTCTAGTACATATAGAACATTTGAAATCATTTTAGATGGTATTTCACTGTTTATAGTTATATATGACTGCATGTAGCTCTTCTAAATTCTTTGGACACTAATGATGTCTTCATAACAATACTTTTCATAAACCTGTACTTATGTGAACAGGGTTTCTCAGCATTTAAAATCTATCAAATAAAAATATAGGAATAGAATAGTTGCTTAACTGTTTGTTCTAGCAAAAAACAATATTCTTAAAAGATATCCTTGTAATCATTGAAAAAACAAAACTACTTTGTTCATATCATTGAGTTATTTTCTAATAAAAATTTACTTTCTATGTTTAATAATTATTTATCAATATTATTATCATACTAATAATATACCTTTTAAATTACATATCATTAATTATAGTAATGATAACTTAGTTTAGAAGAAATTTTTAACACCTAGAGCTTTATAGTCATGGGGAATAAAACTTAATTTATTTCTATTTTTGTCACAGAAATAAAATAGGGTGATGAATAAAAACTCTCAAGCATAAAACATTACTTTTGGGTAAATTTTTGCAGAGGAGGTGACATTGAAATTAAAATACAAGGAGGAGAAAGAATGCTATGAAATTTCTGACTGTTAAACTCATTGCATGGACTTTTAAAACAGATGAGCCAGGATATCGAATTTCTATGGCATTTATTACACTGGATACATTTAAGAGAATCATGAAACAGTTCTATTTTAAAAATGTCTATATACTGCATATTGCAGATGATATCTTTTGGTACTATTAACATTTTTACTGCAAAATGTTAGATATTATCTTAGACATATACACTGAAAGATGTAGTTTTTCTGATTCCTTTGGTGGGTACTTGGTAAAGTAGCTTGAGTTGAAGCCTCCTAGATATGGGCTCAAATATGGAAGCAGAAAAAAAAAATAAAAGGTTTCCCAACTTAGCCTTAGTTAAATAATGTTGAATAAATAAGCCCTTTTAAAGCAAGCTTTATATACAATTTTAGGTACTACGTGCTTGTATATACTTCATATACTATTACAGTGGCATCAATCAAAACTGCTGAAGCAGTGGGCAAGCACACTCCTCTGTGGGAACCAACTCCGGTCAGGTGTGGGCTGTCTGCCCCCGTATCTGAGAGAAGGTGGCTGCAGAAGGCTCGCTCTAGGCTGCTCTGAATTGTGTGGCCCTGTTGGACCGGTTGGGGGAGGGCAAAAGTACCACTACCAGGAGGGGATGTGAGCATTTTACTCAACTCTGTCCCTTCACACCGAGTCCTCACATCACAGGAAGAAAAGCTTGGTGTCCAGTGATTTGCCACACCTCCTGATTTCAGCCAACCACTCACGAATGGGTGTTGTCACTGGGCCTGAGAGGGCTAGGAGGAAAGATGGCCGTCCCTCTGCTGTTACCTGTCTGGCAGCCCCTCCAGCATACGCAGGTGTAGGCACGCTGCAAGTTCTTCAGCTAGTAGAACCCTTTCATTCTACTCGGAGGGTCTGAAGGAAGGGAGCAAACGCCTTCCCAGTCTCAGGAGTGCCTTTCTTGTTTTTGAACCTGGCATTCTGACGCACAAGGAAGGACATCTGTGACCACCTCTCACCTAGTGTGTGCCTCTGGTGGAGCAGCAGAGGAGGAGTGCCTTTGTTGCCACCTGACTCACACTCCCAAGCTGGTCATTTTGGTCATGAGGGGAGCAGAGGGACCTGGGAGAGTGCTGGGTCAGAGAAGAGGAAATTGGAAGCAGATCAAGCAGGGAAGGATTGTTTGTGCATAGACCGATTTTCCTAGCATCTTTCTCATCCACACCCATCTTTATAATGTGCCCTCCAGCTTTTTAGCTGGTTTGATTTTGCAGTTGACGTGTAGCAAAATCAGTGTCTTAAAATTCTGTGTATTTGTGGTAAAGAGGTAAATACCTCTGTGCTTAAATATCACCCAATGGGACTTTTGAATGCAGGAACTCTAAAGAAAAGCAGGGGCCTGGCTGTCTCTTTAGGATGAGTGGCAGATGTCAGGCATTTGAACTTTAAGGAATTAGGCATTGGACTCAGAAACAGCTCTATTTTCCAATTGTGTGTTTTGAAATTCAATTTGGTTTACATAAATTAGTGAGTGTTCTGCCAAGTATAAAACCTTTCATGAGGATAGGAAAAAAATGTATATAAGGTTTCTTTGGTCATTTTACTTTTGATCATAATTTGTGGTGTTAGAAAAATACTTGTTTTAATTTCCCAGATTGTTATACTATCTCCAATTTTTTCCATAGTATCAGTCTAAAGTCAATGAAACCAAGGCAAAGTGACTTTGTACTGTTAGTGTGAGAACTAGAGATAAAATATATTTCTGTTCATTAGCTCATTCTTAATTCACTAACATCAGATTCGTTCTGAGAAGTTACACTGGGTTAGATAATATTAAATCAGATTGGCTTCACTGAAACATAATCATCTGTTGTATTGAGAATAGTTGTAATCTGTCTGGGTTGTTATTTGTTTAGAGCATCAGATACAGAGGGTTTTTCCCCACTTAAGTTTAGAGAAGATATATGATTAAGTGGGATAAAATGTTACCTAAAAGTTTATAAATATATCATATTTGAGTGTTCTTAAAATGAAATTACCTATATTTTACAATCCTGCTTTCCTTATTGGCTATTTGTCTTGTTGCTCATAAAACAGAATAAGGCATTTTTACTTGCAGATATACATATTTTTCATTTAAATGTCACATATTTATCCTCCATGTCCACTCTGTAAATTCAAATCAGTGGCAACGTTTAGGTAACATCAGATTTAATTTAGGCTGACAGGTATCAAAGTGAGCTACATATTTTGTGAGACTCATAACTATTTAAATGCAAAGTGGTTTTATAATGGAAAATCCATGTATATTCATCAGCAAATCTTGACATCACAGAGATGACTTTTAAGAATTGCCCCCAGATTAAGTAGCTAAATAGATCTGGAGAGTCGATTCTGTTTCTGACAGCTCCTCTTCCCAGACCGAAGGCAGGGGTCGCTGAGGATGGGGGCATTCAAACATGAACATTCAGACGTGAACAGAGCAAGCCACACAAAAGCCCGGTAGGGGTCTGGTGCCCTCAGGCCGGAAGCCTTTGCGTTTAGGGCGTTAAAAAGTGAACAGATGAGACTGTGGAACATTGGACACTGGCACCACAGTGTCGTGACCCCTGCGGGGAGTTGTGTGGGCCCAGGTGAGGCCGAGGTGCTAACGGGCCGGACACAGAAATGTTCACAGGCCGTGAGCTCGCTTTGGCTCCTTAACAAACCGTAGCCGTCCCCTGAGAAACCAGTTCTCCCCACAGTGGCCAGCCTCTGGCAGGAAAGCCCTTTGCGTTTTTCATGTGAACCATATATAAAATGAATTAGATGCTCCTGATAAATTCTTAAGTGGCTTTACTAGAGTTAACATTTTACTTTATCTAAAATTAAATACAGATTTACTAAGGAGCCTTCATAACCGTAGGTTGATAACCGATCTTGGTTGCTGATAATCTGTGACCGTCCTTTAAAAGAGCAGCGAGGCCCAGCCCGGGGCTCCTGCAGGGTACGGCGCGTGTCCTCTCGGCCTGCGTCGCCCTTGCTACCACATTCCGGGGTTTATTGTCATCACTACAGCATGATGCTTGCGGTGAACAACACTGTGTTGCATATATTTTTTGAAGATTTTACTTATTTGTTTTCAGGGAGAAGGGAAGGGAAAGAGAAAGAGAGGGAGAGAAACATCGATGTATGAGAGAAACACCAATTGGTTGCCTCTTGCATATCCCCCATCTGGGGACCTGGCCTGCAACCCAGGCTGTGCCCTGACTGGGAATTGAACCGATGACCTTTCAGTAAACAGGCGAGCGCTCAATCCACTTAGCCACCCAAGCCAGGGTTGTGTTGCATATTTCAAAATTGCTAAGAGAGTAGATCTTAAGAGGTCTCATCATAAGAAAAAAATTTTCTGTGGTTATGTCTGGTGACAGATGTTAGCCAGATATATTGTGGTAATCATTTCACAATGTATACCAATATCAAATAGTTATATTGTTAATATCATGTTATATGTGAATTATGCCTCAAAAGATTTTGAGGCCGTACTAACTTTTATTAAAAATTTAAAAGTTAATAACTTTATTGTGTATACTATAAATATTTTATAAAATGAACACATAATGCTTTCTGTTTCTAGATATATGTAGATGGAAACTGACTATTGCCCCAAACGGAGTGATTTATACAGGGTAGGAAAATTGCCCTCATTCTTTATTTCTTGAGGTGAGGAGTGGTTAAGTAGCCATTCACTTTATAATAGATTGTTAAACTGTCCCTATGTGTATTTTGGGGGGTCTGTTATAATTTATGGAGTGGAGAAGAAGGATTCCTCCAACCTCAAAATCTCTCCTGGAACAGCCTAAAATTTTATTGTTATCAATTAGTTATTTTAGTTAATATTTGGCTTCTCCTTTTCCTCTTTCAAATGGAACTACTCCGTGGCCAGTAATCCATGAAGACATGAGCCCGTCCGTGTTTAGGGCTTGTCAGATCCCTTTTCTCTGTAGCCCGAGAACCCGAGCTAATGTAGAAGGGGCTGTTCTGGAGGGCGGGTTGATGGGGGAGAAAAAAACTGTTAGTGGATGTCAGCAAAGTGGAAATTCAGTAACCCTAAATAGTGTATAATCTGTATTTCCCACCTTTTCATATTTCAGGAGCCAACACAAGCTTGACTGACTTGCATAGCTTTCTTCTCAAATGGTAGTATAAGCAAAATCTCACTAATTCAACCTAATTAGGAAGATGATTAAAATACAGTGTTTTAAAAGTGTAGTTATGACTTTAAATGCACATTTAGTCATATAAGCTAATAAGTATTGCTTTTTAAGAACCCTACATCCATGAATAGAAGAGTATAATTTTTGAATATTATACTCTTTTGCATTTGAATATTGTATGAATGGATACTTCAGAAGTGCTTCCAGTAAGTTATTACTGGGAAGGAGCTTTTCCCCCTGTAAGTCCATGTTCCTAGTAAGGGTCTTAAAACCCAGGGTTGTCCTAAGAGTCCTGAAACACCAATTGAAAAGAACCTATGCAACCTAATGTTCATAGCAGTGTTACTTACAATAGCCAAGGGCTGGAAACAGCCTAAGTGCTCATCAGTAGGTAAATGAGGGGATCAAAAAACTATGGTACATTCACACAGTGGGATTCTGTGCAGCAGAAAGAAAGAACGAGCTCCTACCCTTTCTGACAGCATGGATGGAACTGGAGAGCATGATGCTGAGTGAAATAATATGCAGTGAGGGACAAATACCATATGATCTCCCATTTAAGTGGAACCTAATCAAAAAAACAAACAAATGAGCAAAATAGAACCAGAGGCATGGAAACAAGAAACAAACTAACAGGAACCAGAGGGGTGGGGGAGAGAGGACTATGGAGGGAAAGAAGGGGAAGGGTCTAGTCAAGGAACAGGTGTGAATGACCCATGGACATGGACAATGGGAGGGGGTGGCATGCAGAGCAGGGAGGAGCAACATGGGAAAATCGGGACAACCATAACAGAACAACAATAAAAAAAATGCAACCCCCCCAAAACCAAGCGTTGTTCAGTTCACATAGTTACAGAGTAGGGGAATCCCTGTGAACAGATTTTTAGTCAGTAGCTCACCGTTTTCAGTATGAAAGAGCCATGAATTAGGTTGTATGATTGGCTGTATCTTACCTCACGTAGGCCGTGTGTGTGACAGTTACGACTGCTGCGTTAGTGACAGTCCTGACAGGCGAACGGTCCGTTTTGAGGAAGCCTGGCCGTACTGCTTGTGAGTGTCCGGGAGAGGCAGAGCGTGTACACGGTTTTATCCTCCCCAGAGGTCTTTTGGAAAACAGTCTGTGCAGTGTTTCATTTTAAAAATGATTGGGATATTGTGAAAAACCAAATACTGGTTTCTTTAAGAAAATATATATGCATACATAGTTTGAAATTTTTTTCTATTTAAAAATACTCCTCAGTTTGTCTACCTATTTATTAATTTCTTTGGAAGAGTCGGATGGAAGGAGTGAAGTGAGAAGCAGCCTTACGTTCCCCATGGTGATCAGTTGTTAGATTGAGAAGAGACTAATCAGTCTAACAGGATGGGGGTTGGAGCCAACCTGGGCTTACTCTTAAGCTAGTTACACGGTGTTTGGTTAAGATGATGTTGACCTTTACTCCGAGCCCTTGGACCCGGGCTGTGGGTGGTGGGAGTTGGTCTCTCTGCTGTGCCTCCTCCCCCTCCCCCTCCCAGCCTGGGAAAGCAGCCCAAGGTACTTGAAGTTCCTTTTCATTTATATGAATTAATAATACCTGCTGAGAACAACAGAAAAAAACATTTATTAGGAACAATGTCTGGGGCCCAAATGAATTAATCCCTCCTGCCACTGCCCCAGGGTCATACCACACGGAGTCCCATCTTTGAGAAGCAGCTCCTTCTCACATCTGTGCCTGCAATTTTAGGAATTGCTCTTTACGATTTTATTAATGGCCATGGCAAAATGAACAGTGGCCATTGCCATATCAGACAACACATGGGGTTGTTCAGGGAACTGTGCCCCATTTATTATGGGATTTCCTGGTGAAATTTCCCGTAGGCCCCAATGTCATTATTTTCTAATGCCTGGATTCTGAAAGTTGCTTTAGCTGGAGCTGGTATTCAATGCCAAGTGTGTCTTCAGGTGCACCACTCCATTTCAGGGTTACAAAACAGGGACCAAATCAGATACTGAATTCATGTCCAATTCCTTAGAATAAAGGCTTTTAAACCTCTTAGTTGAAGTCACTATTTGTCTTCTCCATCCAGGCTACATTCATTCATCTTTACCTTTCCTGACGGGGAGTCAGACCTGCCTGCAAATTGCTCTGGAAGGAATTCCCAACTTTGGGGTCAGGGAGGGGGTGCTCAGGGTTTCTCTTGTAGACTTTCAGTCTCAGTTGTCCTGGAGAGAAGAATGTTCTCCTCTTGGTCATCCTCTCTGACGCTCTCCTCATGGGACATTCTTTTTCTTTGTTTTCTAGAGTCCGTCTGTCCTAGTGGACTCCTCAGGTAGATTGACTTTTTAACTCTTGGAGGGCAGGGCACAGAGGGCACATGGGGGACCATGTGTGCTGGTGGCTTAGAGCCGTCTCCGTGGCCACACTGCCGGGTTCCAAAGCTGCTCCCTCCCCCCACCCCCACCCATAAGCTGTGGGGACCTTGGGAAAGTCCCATTTTTTTAATCTTTAAAAATGGGGATTATATCAATATTTACTCTATATGATTATTTTGAGGATTACATTAGCGGCTAGAGGGATGTGATGAAGAGCTTGGAATAGCACCTGACCCATAGTAAGTGCTGAATAAATATTAGTTTTTATTAATATTACAAATTCACTCCATGATTTGAAAACTGTTAGTGGTAATGACACTTTGTACCGAAGGACTCAAACTGTGCCTGTTCCCCGTAAGATGCCTCTCTGAGGTGGGTACACCTGCGTGGCACCGATCTATTTGAACAAGGACCCCGGGCGTCCCCTTGCTGGTTTCCCCTGCGGCATCCCAGTGAGGAGCATGTCATTTGCGAAGAGACACAATTAGTGCCTACACAGTTCACCCTGCAGGCTGACCAGCCCCTGCCCGTTCTGAGCATGGGACCCAGACTTCCAGATGGGCTCTCACCGAGCTCTGTGTAAGCTCCATGTTGTGTTGTGTCTGCCGGGGGCTCCCTCTGCTGGCCCACCTCGCGTGTATGCAAATCGGTGGAGCAACAGCTTGTACAAAGTCATTTTAGGTTTTTAGGGATGTATTGCACAAATACACTTGAAAACATTACTTGTGTGTGTGAGTGATACAAACTACTTCTGTATTACTCTTTTTTGCTATTTGTATAATGAGATGGAAAATATTTTCATATTTTTAAGTTTGAGATTGCCTTGTTTGTTTTAGAATGGAAGCTGTCATGGCATACCAACGAATGGTAACTTCTTTACAATGTAGTTATCAATTGCTAGGTTTTACATTTCAAGATACAGTACTAAATATCTTAGATTCCTATTTTTAACAGTGTAAAGCAAAGATTCTCCACGATGTGGGGAGTTAACACTCAGCGTCTCAAAAGGTCCCATTTTAAACTGGTGTCATAGTCCACACCCCGTAGAACATTGTTTTGTTGAGGGTCGAGGTTTTGTTTCTACACCGTCAGAAAGTAGCACCTCCGATTTGTCATCCGATCCATTATTCATTTGGAGTTGTAATTCATTGATACATTGTGCCAGGACATCCCTAAAATTGCCTGTTAAAGTAACGCTTTTGCGTCTTCGTGTTTTCCTGATCACTGTGTCCCCTTCTCTGCCTTTCTTCTCCCTCCCTGTTCCCAGGATCAAACAGCGTAAGTCGGACACCAGTGAACGTGGGCAATGGAGAAAATGAAGGAACAACTAAAATCCTTGCGCCTTCACCGGTGAAAAGGTCAGTCGGTTACCTGAAGGAACGGAGCACTTTATATAAGCTGTCACGAAGATGATTTTTCCCTGTGAGCAAGGTTCAGAATCTTTTCCCTTTGATAATTCACTTATACTTTTTGATCAGAATAGTCTGGGGGCCAAAGCATACTTTGAAATGCCAGTGAATTATGCGGCACTAGGCCCTGCTCCTCTCGTTTGCAGGAGACGGTCCTGCTCTCTCAGCGTAGTGAACTCAAAGATAATCGGCGGTTTGCGTTCTCGACAGCAAAGTGGAAATTCTTTGTGATGTTTTAAATGGCGTGACATAATGGACTAACTCGGGGGGGGGGGCTGTTGAAATAAAGTAGATGGTATTCGTGTTTAATGTACTGTGGTCATTACAGCGGCGCGCCGAGCTGCGGCCTTGGAGAGAGGGTTTACAGGCAGGGCTTCGGCAGCCGGCCGCTGCTGCGGGTGTATGAAGAGCTGTCATGTCATGGTCCTCTGCATCAGCTTTTCCAGCCGCATTCCCCAGTGGAAAAACCTTCCTTAATGGGTTACCCGGACTATTTCCCTGAAAGATCAGCCTTGTTTTCCGAGACATAGTTTCAGTGTCATTTTTTCCTGTCTCCAATTATGTTCATGGGACAGCGGGTTAGAAGTACAACGAGCAGCTTTCATCCGCTCACTCTCTCTCCAGAGAGCGCCGCTCCGCTCCCCACACATCACGGGGAAGTTCACGCAGTAAGAAATGCGCGACCTGGAAAGAATGCTTTGAGCGGCTACTCCATCTTTTGTTAGTGAATAGGGTGTCTTCATTCATCTGGATTGCGACTACTTGGAGAAATAGTGTATAATTTCTCAGCATAATAATTTCAAGATATGAGGATTCTCAGAGTTGCAGTGATTTTCCCCCAGGGTTTTGATCGCACTTCCTTTTGTTTAGGTTTAGAACACTCCCCGTACAGATTCTCTTTTTGGACTGACAAGTTCTTTGCCTTTGCAGACACTTTAGTGTGCTGTGCCTCCCTTAGTCAGCCTCACAGCTATGGAGAGCGTCGGCTTAATCTGTATGTACAGGGTATGCCATGTAAGTCCAACAGAAGGACAGAAATCTTCCGTGAAATTCGGATCCGAAGCTCTTTAGAATGTGAAGAAGGAGTTCAGTCTCCTTTGTAATTGCATCCTCGCCCATAGGCCTGGTACCTAAAGGGCTGCCAGAAGTTTCCCCCTCAAGCTGTAGATGAGAACTAGCTTAGGGAGTGAGTGCCATTAATTCGCTGCCCAGGATTTTATTGTTCTTTAACTGATGCCTGCTCTCCCACTCCCCTTTCACCTCGCTGTTCCATTTCTCAGTCTCCCTCTTCTTGCTTTTCCCCCTGGTCTACTAAACACATTCACATGTATGCATGCATGTGCGTGGACTTTCTACCATTGTATTCAATACCTGCCATATTTATTACTTTTCCTCAGTTCAGATGTAAGCTCTTACTTTGGAAATTTGATCTTCCAAAGATTTTTTACTTTATAAAAATAACATATTCTTCATCTATACTAGGTTGATTATTATGATAATTATTATTATTACTACTTACTGTGCACTGGTACCATGAGTTATGTGCTTTTGTTAGATATATTTCAGACTTATATTCCTGTATGTTTATAATATACTGTATGTTCATAATGGGATACAAGCTTCTTTTCATTTTCTGAAATGACCTTGTCAATTTTTTCTCTTCTTTTTCTTGGCTGTTATAAAGAACCCTGCTATGACTATGTTTGAAGACAGTTATGTAGAGTTGTCCTCAAAAAGCCAGGATTAAAAGTGCATTAGGAGTTCAGTAGCTCTATCTGTTTCTGAAAGCTGAGACTCTGAAAGCAGGACGGGATGTGAGAGGTGACACACCTCGTCTCCCCGTCTGGTGATGAAGGCTTCTAATTCATCCCTTCCGGGTGTCTCCCATGTGTTTCTAAACAATTTGTTGAGATTGAGTAACAACCCAGATATATTTACTTTCTTAGGGCAGAAAGATGATACTAGGTCAGGAAATGGCATTTGAAAGTCATTCTGATTTGGAAAGATGATGCCAAGAAATGGCGGAAGCTGGGCACAGGGAAAGGTCAGTGTGGGTAGCCCCAACCTGCCCAGCGCTGACCGGCCTGTACAGATTCAGACCCAGATCCAGAGCCGGGGTTCTCCGACCACTACTGAAAAGAGGGAGCCAGCTCACTAGCCAGGGTGCCTTTGCTTCCTGTCCTGCAGGTGGGCTCTCCTGAAAGTTTCTTAACAATGGATGACTGGGCTTCTGTTCACTTAAAGCAGTAAAACTAGAAAGAAAGAGGGGTAAAAAGACTCAAAAGTACAATATTTGCTGGCTACGTGTCTGTTTTTTTTTTTTTTTAGGCAGCCACTTGTATTCTTTTTGGGATGAGTCATGGGTATAAATAAACACACATTTTCAAATGCTTGTTAAGTAATTTTACTGAAGAAATAAGCATGTGAGTTAACTTCCTTTTATTTTCTAGTTAATTTGTTTTCTGTACTGTTTTTTAAATTAAAGCTGTAAGAAAGCAAAGAATGAAAACAGCCCCGATACCCAGAGGAGCAAATCTCATGCACCGTGGGAAGAAAATGGCCCCCAGAGGTAAAGGGAATCATTATTTCTCTAAAGGAGAACAGTAGAAAAGGGGTTAGCAATTGCTCCTGTCTAATAATGGGATCCAAGTGCTTTGTGGCTGCTCAGGACCGGCACTAGCAGTCAGAGGGCTAGGCCAATGCGTCGGGGAAACCGGGGACTTCTGACATTAGAGACCCACAGGACGTGTCCTAGTCCGTGTCCTAGTGTGAAACTCTCTCCTGGAAAGAAACTGCCCAGGGAGGTCATTGTGATGGTTTAAAGTAATGTCTTCCCGAAAACTCTAAATGAAATATATTAATGATAATTTCTCCAGCATCTTAGTTCTTATGAAAACGCTAGTTGAAGACTGTAGTTTATGAATAGCGATTCTAGAAGACCTTCATTCCTAAAGATAATATATTTCATTTCTTTTGTTCATGACGATTCAACCAGTGGCAGACCTGCATTATAACTTATGGGCTAGACGGTTATGGAGGTTTCAAGTGTGACCACCCAGGGGTTCCAATTCTAGCTCTGCTACTCTCTAGCGCTCTCTTTCTCTCTCTCTCTCTCTTTTTGTTAAATGGGCCTAATAATTGTATTGCAGTACTTAGGGTTGTTATGATGATTAGCTAAGGTAAGAATACAAAGCCTTTAGCTTGGTCAGAGCCTGGCCTGTGGTAGATTCACCATAAACACAATTTGTCATTGTTATTGCTATCATTTGTTTCTGTTCATTTCTTACTATGGAAGTCCACTGAGACAGATCCATAAAATAATGACTTTATGATTTTTTTTTACCAGATCTTACCTATCTTTTCTTTCAGTGTACCTTGTCAGCCAAAAGAACTGTTTGCCCACAATTCAGTATTCCCCCGAAAGTACCAGCTATGTAATTATGAACTCTTCCCTAGAAGCACTGGATTTTTGAGTTAGGGTGTCGCTCCTCCGGGTCCTCTGCGGGGATTACTGACCGTTCTTCTTCCACTCTAGTGGACTCTACAACTCTCCCAATGACCGCACGAAGTCCCCGAAGTTCCCCTGTGCTCGGCGCCGAAATCCCTCTTGTGGGAGCGACAACGACTCTGTACAGCCAACGAGGAGAAGGTAAGCTGAACACAACCCCGGTTTTAATTTTCGACAGGAGCCCCGGGTCCCAGTCACGTTCGTATTACATGTTATTCTCATAATGTCAGGACTGCCTCCCCAAGGTGACAGATAGCTTAGGTTTTTCTGAGAAAAAGTGAGCTAGGGATCCCAAAGCATTTCTCTCCAAACAGCCAGAGTTTCAGAGAATAATTTCAAAAATATTAACAGGAACTTGCTGTCTGTATCGTGGTTAAGACTGATAAGAATATACGTATATTTAACTATATATATATCTTGTATAGTGTGTGTATTGCAGTATATAACATATTTTATTAAGGATAAATATTAATACATGAAAGATATTAAACGTTTTGGCCTGAGAAGACAAAATTGTGCTCACAGATTAATCTCAGCTGAAGCGATGTGGTCTGCTTCCCAAGCTCATATTATTGTATGAACATGAGTAAAACTCTTTTCAAAGCACAGAGAATGAATCCTGCTACATTTTACTCAGCAAATTAGATTCTTTGTGTGATTACATTTGCATGTGTGCATGCTTTAATTTTTTTAAAAATCCGTGTCTAGAAGTTTGGGACTCTCTTTGCAAAGCAGGCTGGACAGTGTGATGGGCCCCAGAGAAGGAGACCTGGAAATGGCTTACCGGTGGTATCACTTCATTCCCACGTGATGGGGGTGGCGACTTACTTTGGGTGCCCGCATGGGTGGTATTTTATAAGTGACGTTTATAATTATGAGAAGTTTGGGTTACGTTCTCAGACAGCCGTCACGATTCCTTTCGCACACGCTGTGGATCAGGAAAACAAGCAGGCCCGTCTTTCTTCTGCCCCCTGTTTGTACTTACTGCTTATCCACCCTGTTTTATTCCTCCTCCTCCTGCCAGTTCTCCAGAGTCTTATTCCCCAGCTTCCTCAAACCAGCTCTGACTTCACTAAAATCCTTCCATGGTTAAGAAAAGAAAGGTCTATATCAAGCACCCTCAGCTAGTGGGACTGATAAGGGGGAAAGAAATTATGACCAACAATGATTAGATAAATAATGGAATAATAATTGGCATTTATCATGTTCTAAGTATTGAGTGAATTGCTTGCTGTATATTGTCTCACTCGATTCTTATAATAACCATATAGAAATGGGTATTCGAATCATTCGGTCATAAGGAATTTATTTATTTATTTCCTCACCCAAGGACATCTTTTCATTGCTTTTGGTGGGAGGGGGTGGGAGAGAGAGAGAGAGAGAAAGGGAATGTGAGAGGGACACATTGATTGGTTGCCTTCTCATAGGTGTCCCAACCAGGGGTTGAACCTATAACCTGGGCCCGTGTCCTGACAAGGAATCAAACCTGTGACCTTTTTTGGCCCATGGGACAATGCTCCAACCGACTGAGCCACACGGGCTAGGGCTCCGGAGGCATTTTTAGCACAGAGGCATTAATGCAAGGAATTTTGGTGCATAAGTGTCAGTGGTTTTGGAGGAACAGCAGGCAGAGACATGGTACAACCCTGAGGTCTGCAGGCTGTGCTGCCCCTGGGCTGGAGGAATGAAAGGAGACAAGGAGGTGTTTGTTACCTAGAGATCCAGAAGCTGCTTCTGGCTCTCGTGAGCCTGTGCTTACTGCTGACGTTGCTGGAGGAACCACCACCATAGCTAACGCTGTGGAACCCCCACTTCTCAGCAATGCAAGAATGGGGACCACACCTACTGCCAGAGCACAGTTGCTTCCCCCTTACCCTGCCTTCATATCTCACCTGCGTGTCTCTCTGAGTAGAATCTAGCTGGCAACGGAGTCCAGAAAATGTAATTTTCAGGCGTTTTGTCTTGGCACTGCAGGGCAGATTGCAGACGGGCTGGGATGGGGTTGAGCGCCCGTGGACGGTTCCTGGCCCCGCACTGCCACCTCACTTCTGCAGTAACTGTCTTTTGTAGCACAGCTGTGAGATTCAGAGCCAGGTCTGTACACCTGAAAAAGGCAGGGATGAGGAACCGTCATTTAAATAAGGGAGGGGGAAGGGTTTTCTGCCTCCTTCCCTACCAAGGATTGGTTCAGTTTGGACAACGCTTAAAACTGGGACAATACTGCTGGGAAATACTTTCAAGTGCACTTGTGTTTGTTTATATGTGTGTTGAGGAGGTGGGGTCAGTGGGATTCGCTGCATATGTTACGAGCGTGGCACTGTTGGCATTGTTAGATAGGTTATGACAACTTCTCATTCTTAATTATTAGTGTTCTTTGTCATCATTCCTTAAATAAAATGATTACACATGTTGAACAAGTGGTCATTTTGATTTTAATATACTAAAAAATGAGCTTATCAAGTTTGGCTAAAATACACCAAAATTTACATTTTTTTCAAACTGAGTGCTTGAAATAGTTTGGAGTATATAGGTTCTCAAATCCAGACTTAGCAACTTCTACACTGAGACTTATTTTCTGTTGGCTTCCTGTGGAACAGAGGCATGATTGTGGTGAGTGGTCGCGGGGCCCTTTCACTGGCACCGTCCGGGGCAGAGGCCGGTCTGATGTTGCCCGAGCAGCCCTGGAGCCATCTGCCTGGCTCTGTGTGTCACTTGAAAGGTCTCATTCAGCACACGTGTCCTGAGGAGACTAGCCATTGCTGCATGCTGGTGGGGATGAGCTAAAGCTCGTCCTTTGTTTCTTTTCACTGTGCCCTGTAAATGTCCCTGTCCTTGTTACTCTTGTTCTGTCTTCACACATATTTTACTTTGCCCCTGGACACACATCCCTCGTTAGATGCATTGACTCAGACATTTAAAACCAAGATTTGTCATCAGCATGGAAGAATCTCAAGGACTTTAATAATAGGGCATTCTTTTTTTTTCTACTTTTATTTTTTTAATTTCTACACATTTCTGTGATACATGACCAGTATATTGCATTGTGTGTGCATTGGGTGTGCCCACCAACCAAAACTCAAATCATCCTCCGTCACCATATATTTGGCCCCCTTTACCCTTTATGACTCCACAACCCCTTCCCTCTGGTAACTGCCATCCTGTTGTCTGTGTCTCTGAGTTTCAGTTTTATATCCCACATATGAGTGAAATCATGTGGTTCTTAGCTTTTACTGACTGAATTATTCACTTGGCATAATATTCCCAAGGTTCATCCATGTTGTCGCAAATGGCAGTATTTCATCTTTTCTTATGCTGAGAAGTATTCCATTGTATATGTACCAGGTCTTCTTTATCCAATCTTCTATCGAGGGACACTTCGGTTTTCTCCATGTCTTGACATGCTGCAGTGAACATAGGGGTGCATATATCTTTGCAAATAAATGTTTTTTGAGTTTTTTGGCTCAATACCCAGAAGAGGGATTGCAGGTCATATGATAACTCTGTTCTTTGTTTCTTGAGGAACCTCCAGACTGTGAAGTTCTGTTTTGTAGTGGGTACTGGGGCACCATGTTTTGTAAAGCTATCGAGCTTTCACATTTTGCCAGGTGTTTGTTGGTAGGTGAACACAGCTGTCACATTCTGGCAGAGCCTAGAACATTGGTTCTTAAACCTTTTGGGTGCTAGCACTCTGAGTATCTGGTGAAATGCCGGATGCATTCTCTAGGGGGCAAAAAGTACATTATGATATACGCAGACAAATGTTTTTGTAATTTTCCAGGTTCCTGGGTACCCTGAAGCCTGCTTGTTTAAACTTTCCTATGCTAGAAAAAAAAAAGCTTGCACACTTTCTGGAAGTACAGTTTTTCACCCCCATTTATTTTTATACTTGAAAATGTTTATTGAGTACCTACTTTATGCTAGGCACTGTGTTAAACAGCATTAAAGAAAGTGTTTGGCCTTTGGCGGTTTACAGTTTTGGGGGCAAGAAGTATACAAATTACAAATGTATTTTTGTATTAAACAGTGCAGTTATGACTGCTGTATGTTCTCAAGGGGGAGTTATGCATGAGGGAATTCCATAAAATATTTTTATTGAAACATAACATGCATATGGAAAAGTATACGTGTTCTGAGAATAATGGCTCCATAAATCTTTACCATTCAAACACCCGTGTGGCCAGCGCTAGTAGAGGAAGTTTGGCTGAGTTGTTGAATCAAGGCAGTCAGGAAGGGGTCCCTGAGACTGGATGCTGGAGCTGGAATCTGAGACAAAAGCAGGCAAAGAGAAGGGGAGGGGCTAGCACAGGCAGAGGCCTTGGGATGGGAGGGAGCAGGGAGCATTCATGAAAAAAATAAAGGGCCAGTGTTGCTCAGGCCTTGAAAGTGGACAGAAAAATGCCAGAAATGAGCCTTGAGAGAAAGATGGGGCCAGACCTCATAAGATACCTGAACTTTGTTGAGGATTTTGGTTGTTAGACTGGTAGTTTTTAGAAGGGATGATTTCAAGGTCACATTTACTGTGTAAAGGTGACCCTCACTGTTCTGTGGAGAGAATGTGGGAGGGAATAATCGCAGAAACAGAGAGACCAGGCAGCAGGCTCTCCTACGAGTCCTGGCCAAAGAGAATGGGATCTTGAGCCACTGGGTTGGTGTGGAGACAGAAGGGTGTAGGTGGTTTTGAAATCCATCTGGAGGTAAAATTAATAGAGCTGGCAGAATCAGTATGAGGGTGAGGGAGTGACAGATGTCGAGAACGAAGACCACAGTTGTGCACTTTCATGGATTTAAGTGTAATGCACTGAAATGAGAATCACCAGGACATTACAGGCTTGAAAGGGATAACGTTTTGGTTTTTGTGGGTTGAATTTGTGGTACCTTTGAGAAGTCCATGGATTGTTGGATATAAGTCAGGAACTGGATTAGCTGTCTCAACTGAAATATAAATTTCTTAAAGATTAATTGAAATATGAAATAGAGGTGAGGCTGTTTGCTATCTATATACTGACAGATAGTATAAATAGAATGCAAGGACCAAGCCAATGACAGAGCTGTGAGAAACTCCAGCATTTATTGGGCACAGTTAAAGAGAATTAGATTAGCTTGGTAAAAGAGAACAAAACTGTGGCCACAGGAACAAAAGCAAGAGAGTGAAACTCTGCTCCCTAAGTGTCTCCCTTCTCTCTTCATTCCCAGAATGCGAAAAGCCTGGCTTGTATGTCCCAGGTGTGAGATTAGAGAATCTCGCAGTAAGCAGTGGACAGTGTGGTGATTGCAGGGGAGTCAGGGGTGGGTGGAGGAGGAAGAGGGTATGGGAAGATAAATGGTGATGAATAGAAATAAAATTTAAAAAAGAAATGGACAGATACCAGAGAAAAGATCTACAGATATAAACTTTCAAAGGACTCGCTGTTGAAATGGTTGGGACTACCCACGTCACTTTGTTCCACACGTCAGTGAAGCCATCAGTTAACATGATCTCCATCCAGAGGTTTCCAGTCTTTTTAGTGCACAGTGCTTGACAGAGAGCCACAGTCACCTGGCATTTGAGGACACTTTTGTTTGGAGAGACAGAGGCTGAAACAATGAGGAGTTGTGTGTGTCGGGGGGGGGGGGCAGGTAGGAGGGTCACAGAAAATAGAGATAATATAAGAAAAAAATTTTTAAGTATAAATATCATCTTTAGAAAATGAAAAATTTGATGTTAAAAGGAAAGAGTGAATGAAAGGTCTTACCTAGACTTTAATGTAGCAGAATTTAAAATAATCAATAGAAGTTTTAGAAGATAAAGTTAAGGAAATCTTCCCAAAGGTAGATTAAAACAAAACAAATATATGGGAAGAAGGATTCAAAATGATCAAACATGGATATCAAGCATTCAACTAATAAAATTTCTAAGGCAAAGCCCCTAGAAAATGCAGGAGAGGGCACCATTAAAGAAATAATACAAGAAGAAATGCCAGAACTGGATGATCTCACTTTATAGAGAATCCACTTAGTGCTTGGCATAATAGATTGAAAATTAGATTTGTATTCGATCCATTATCATTAAATTTCAAAGCATTATAGATTCAGAGAGCATTTTTAAACTTTGAGTGGGGGAGGGATGTGGGGGGGAAGGTCCCTGCACAGCCGGTGACAAGTCAGGATGTGGCATTGGGCTGCTTAACAGTAATAGCAGAGAAAAATAAGATAACGAAGCATTGCCTTCAAAATGCTGAATGAATACTATTTTCAATTTAGGATTTTATGTCCAGATAAACTATAATTATATGTGCGGAATAAAGACATTTTCAGAAATTTTAGCTCTAAAAAAATGTACCCGCCATGTTTTTTGGTGTAAGTGTATTGGGGAAATGAGGGAATGTGGGTTATGTTGATGACATTGAAGAGCTGCATCTGCCCCCATCACAGTGTGAAGCACAAGCAGTGAAGGGTGTGGAAATTGAGACAAGGGGCTTGGATATCTCTCTCAAGAAGTTTGGCCTTGAACGGGAGAGAACTGAGACTGGGAAGAAGATGAAGGGGGATGTGTGGAGTCAGGCGTGTGTGTGTGTGTGTGTGTGTGTGTGTGTGTGTTTAAATGGGAGAGACTTGAGAATGTGAAATGCTGGTAGAAGAATTTTCCATGAGGACAAGTTGAGTATATGTGAGGTAGGAGGGTAGTTAATGAAAGTCATTTAAAAGATGAGGTGATGGGACTCACATAGCACAGGAGAGAGGGACTGACCTTAGTTATAAGGACAGATCTGTAAATAACAGAGAGGGAGATGTTGCTAAGTTTTATTTTTGGTAACAGGAAGATGAGCGAGTTGCCATCTGAGGGCTACTTTTCCCTTTGGAAGGAGAAAACAAAGTCATCTGCTGAAGCAGAGGGATGGCGTGTCAGAAGGTTGCGGGGTAAAAGAGTTGAAAACTGCTTTGCAGAAGCAGAAAGAGCACTTAGATCAGAGAAAGGGAGTGCAGTTGCTGGGCCGTGCTGTGGCTGCACTTGAGGTTTATGAAGATGGATTTACAGCATAACTAATATGCTCTTTGTGTGACTCCCTCCAGCACTGCTCAGCAAGATGTTGAGGTCAGGCCCAGAGAACCTGGATAGTTGGTTCACTCATGCTTGAGCTCTTGTCGAAAAGACTGAACAGCGAACAGAAAGTTGGAGGAAGTTTTGAGTATTGGCATGCATGTTATAGGGGTGACAGAAATCTAAGCTGAGTCGGGAGGGAATGAAAAATAAGTGAAGAGCTGTTGGAAAGTTGCAAGGTCAAGAGGCGAATAGTCCTACTGAGGTCAAAGAAAGGTAGAATAGAAGTAGTTAAATAAGCACTAATTAACAGCTAACATTTATTGAATGCATACAATGGGCTGAGTCCTTCCCTGTGCATTATAACTAGATTAATTCATTCTATCCTCATAACAACCCTTTGTGGGAGGTTCTATTAAAATAGAGGCACTGGCCCTGGCTGGTGCAGCTCAGTGCATTGAGCATGGGCCTGCGAACCAGAGGGTTTTGATTCCCATTCAGGGCACATGGCTGGGTTGTGGGTGAGGTTTTTAGTACAGGGCGTGTGAGAGGCAACCACACATTGATGGTTCTCTCCCTCTCTTTCTCCCTCTCTTCCCCTCTCTCTAAAAGTAAATAAGTAAAATCTTTTTAAAAATTAAAAATACTTTAAAAATGGAAGCACTGAGTAGAGAAATAATTTAAATCACACAACTCATGGTTGGAGGAGATGGGATTCACATTCAGGTTGTCTGGCTTCAGAGCCTGCACACTGAGGTAGAATGCACTGTTGAAGCTGTTTCAAAGTAAATAGAAGTGGTAAACAGGAAGGGGAGGAGAATGTGGTCAGGGAGCATTGTTTAGAGGTGGTTACAAAGGATAGAGTCCAAGGGCGACATGATGAGGATAAAGTCCAAGGCTGCTGAGTTATTGTGAAGAGATTATTAGAGAAAAGGTCAAGGTACTTGGAGGCCAGGGTGTTGGGAAGGGCATCTAAGTGAGAGCTGTTGTCAGATTATGGCAGAATTTGGCTTGGTGGATTGCAGACCTAGGAACTGCAGACTAACCCCATCACTGGATGAATGGACTTTGATAGACATGCTGTGCATTGTTATTTATAGACTATTCACAGCCCCCACTGTGAATAGCTTGTGAATAGGTTGCTGGCTTCTTGAGGCCAGTTGGTGTATTTCTGGAACCTATCTCCTAGGGATGGGCATGTATGTGTGTGATTTAAATGTTTGGTAATGAATGAATACGTAACAGGTACACATTAAGTGAAGTAAAACTCATTTTGGTGTGCATTCCTTAGCCAATTGATCATTTTCTATTTTCTTTAATGTCTTCATTTATTTGTTTTTCATAGGAAAGCCCATAACAGTGGTGAAGACTCAGATCTAAAGCAAAGGAGGAGGTAAAACAAAACAAAACAAAACAAAACAAAATAAACAAAAAACCCCAAATGGGAAGGGGGGGTCTGGGAGAGGGAGGAAGGATCAGCAGATTAGCACAGCTCAGCACTGAGGCAAGAGTGGGGAGTTTTTTGGTTTGTTTTACTAGTGACTGCTTTAAGAGTATGGTAAATTTGTTTTTTAACTTTCAAATTGGCTTCAACTGGTTCTCAGTCTTCCATTCTGTAGCATCCTTACACTTTCTCTTTTTTTCCTGCTCCTCAGAGGAACTGCATCTCGGAGGAGCCGTCTCAATTATCTATTACTATGTCAAAAACACTCCAAAACCTGGTGTATTTTATTTTATTTTTATTGATTGATTTTAAAGAGGGGAAGGAGGGAGAGAGGAAAGAAGAGGGGTATGTGGGTTGGGGGAGATTTGTTGTTCCACTTCTTTATGAATTCATTGGTGGATTCCGGTATGTGCCCTGACCAGGGATTGAACCCACAGCCTTGGCATATTAGGAAGATGCTGAGCTACTTGGCCAGGGCAAACTTGGTGTATTTTAAAGCAACAATAACCATACAGATCTCTTATAATTCTGTTGATTGAACAGGGAGTTCTTTAGTTAGTCTTGTTAGTCTCAGATGAAGCTTCAGTTGGATCGTGGCTGGATTATTCATATCTGGTGTCTTGGCAGAGTCCATGGTCTCTCCACTGGCTAGCCTAGGCTTCTTTAGATGGTGTCTGGGAGGAAGCAGGAGCTACCGGCCCTATTAAGAGATAGTCCCAGAACAGGCAGAGTATCCGTTCCACCTCGTTCCGTTGGTAAAATCAGTCACAGGATGAGCACTAATTCAAGGCCATGGGAAATAACTCGGTCTCTCTCAGTGAAGGGTGGAGGTCTGGCAAGACTCTGAGTCCATATTTAGGGAACCAGAGGGGCGCAGAGCTTTGCATGTCAGAGTTCTGTTGGAAGTGCTTGGTTCTGTGGTCCATTCTGGGAGCTTAGTGACATTTCCCTTCATCTCCTTTCACATTTCTTTACACTCATTTAAATGTAGGACTGAGTGAGAAACACAATGGGGAAGGGATAAAACTTATGTTTGGATCAGTAATTTTACTATAGCATTAATTCCAAAAAACCAACCTGAACTTTTCTAAAATTTTTCTTTTGTCTTAAATGAGGGTCTTTCCTTGTGCTCTTATTTTGTCTTCAGGTCACGCTCACGCTGTAACACAAGCAGTGGTAGTGAATCAGAAAATTCTAATAGAGAACACCGGAAAAAGAGAAACAGGTAATGTCAGAACGTTGTGGTTAACGGGGACTCCAAACCCAGGGGCGGCTGCTGCTGGCGGAAGCTGGGCGTCCTGTGTGTTTTTAAGCCTGATTGTGCCGTCAGTGTTTAAGGAGCCATCTGGCTCTATCCTGAAGCGCTGTTTTAGGAAACCTCACCTCTTTGAACTGAGTTTCTTTTCTTTTTAAATATTTTATTTATTTAATTTTTAGAGATACAAGAAGGGAGGGAGAAAGAGAGGGAGAGAAACATCAACGTGTGGTTGCCTCTCACGCACACGCTACTGGGGACCGAACCCACAGCCCAGGCATGTGCCCTGACTGGGAATCAAACCAGTGACCTTTCACTTTACAGGGCGACACTCAAGCAGCTGAGCCACACCATTCAGGGCTTGAACTGAGTTCCTTATCTTTATAATAAGATAACTTAAGAACTTGACAGTGAGCTTCCTTCTTGTTAATTAAGAAAAAAGTTGAAATATATTTTGGTACAACATGTAGTAACTTGGTCTAGGGTGGTAAGATATTTTACTGTTAGTAGAGAGATTTCTCCCTGAGGTATCTTGTAACATGACATGACTATATTTTGCCCAACCAAAAACAAGGGACTCATTGTTTTATAGATTTTATAGTTTCAGCCTTGTGTAGATATAAATGCAAATGTGTTTTTATATTTATGTCAGGCACATACCGTTAGGTGGGAAAATGCAGTTTGTTCATATTTTTAGGGCTCATTTTGAAGAGCTTTTTAATAACATAATTTGGCAAGTAATCAATATTAGTGATGGTTTAATGCATTAATCTCTTCTCCCGGTTCCAGAATGTCTATTTGAAAACAGGGGTTGACACAGTGCAAGAGCACCAGGGTGAAAGTGGGAGGGATTCGGTTGCTGGTTATACAGGTTTCTGACCCAGAGGTGGTTCTCAACTGCAGGCCGTTTTATCCTCCGCCTCCACTCCCTGAGGATATTGGGCCTTGTTTTTAGATACTTTTGATGTCACAACTCGGGGGATTGCTACTGGCCAGGATGCTGCCAAACATCCTACAATGCACAGGACAGCCCCCATAACAAAGAAGCTTCTGGTCCAAAAATGTGTCAGTAGTGCTACTGTTGGAAACCCGTTCTCACCTGATGTGGAACTCTGGCCCGGTTAGTTTTGCTTTTCTGGGTCGTCTTTTTATCTTCCGTAAAATGAGGAAGTTGGATGAGATAATCTCCAAGGTTCTTCTTTAGTATTTGGAGCCCTTATGCCTGGCACACATTGAATCAGCCTCCCTCTCCAGCTACAAAGCCTGTGCAATAAAAGCCCAGACAGCATTGTGAGACTGGACTATTTTCTTAGGAAAGCTTTCTCTGTGCAGCCTTCTTAGGGGCTGGAATCACACCAGAAAGAGGTGAGGTCTCAATGGTTCTGATGTTCTTCTCAAGGAAATAATTTCATTTTCTTCACCTGTAAAAACCCAAGGGTGCAGGGCAGCTCTCCCTGAGGGCGCCCTCTTCCTGTGCTAAAATTCAGAATCTTCACAAAACAACACAAAGCAAAGCAAAAAAATCTCACCTTCTTTCTACACTTCCCCCCCGACCCCCCCACATTTATACTTACTGATCAAGCCGGTATCTTAACAAATATATTCCTGTTATGCCTGGTATATTTTAAGTTGTGTTCGTAAATGCGCTCTAGTCTCAACTTCTCAGAAGGTGACCTGTTTAAAAATGGTGTCTTTTGGGACTTAAAGCACTCACGGTGACATTTGCTGTTCAGAATGAAACAGTATTTAAAGGTTGCCAACAAATTCTTAAGGAGCTCATTACTGATCTTCTTGCACCAGCTTTGGTATTACTTATAGGTGTTTTCTCCCTCAAGAATTTCTCCCCCACTCCACTCCATGCACAGTTTTTTAGATTGGAATTCTTTGTATTGGATAAGCAGTGCATTTTAGAACGATAGTGGTTCTGAATGTTTAAATGCTAATATGCTCTGTAAGGCTATGAATGAGCAATCCCTTTTCAAAACACTCTGACACAAAGGCTTTCAAACTCATTTCACCGGCAGAAGTACTGCTCCAGGGTTTCATAACTTGCCTGTGTCTGTAGAAGATGAGTGTAGCTCTCAGGGGCATAGCAAAAAGTGGGCAGAGGAGGAGACACGTCTTTCAGTGCCAATCTCCACTCCTGGAAATTCTCGCGCAGCAGGTGACAGCGAGTATGTGGGAGAGGCTGCAAACACAGGCTGCCTCCAGGTGCCACTTACCCATCATTCTATGCTTCCACTAACCCCTCCATCCCATGAGTAAGTAGCCTTTCACATTTTGCCACAACCCACTCATTTCACATCAGGTTGTGTAGGTCTGAATATATAAACTGCAGCCCTGCTAGTGGTCCTAATATTTCTTCTGTCTGTGATGGAGGTTGTCTCCTGATGTCTGACTTCCTACTTGTGCAAACAACTCCATTTTGGGGGAAGAGGATAAATCTCTTCAGCTCCATCTGTCCTTCCTTATCCCAGAAACAGTCTGACCTAGCCAAGCTCTCCACAGAGGTCTTTGCACATTCATGAAAGGACTCTGCTGACCCTGAAGTGAGGTAGACTGCTGTTTTGAACATGCTGATGTTCTACCCCCTGAATCTCAAGATTCACCCCCGGGTGCTTTCTCTCTTTCCAAACCAGAGCCTGCACCGGGCACACCCTGCCTTCCTGTCTGCCCTGGGGAACTGTAGCCTGGCCACAGGGGCAAAGACTGTGCGGATTTGCTCTTCAGTCTATATTTCGAAGCTCATGTTGCATCCAGCAAAACTCTGGACAGTCAGGTTTACTTTCCAGAGATGGTGTATGGTCTTGGGATGTTGTTTGCTTTGCCACTCATTGCTGGATTTTTTTTAAACATAGAAAGTCTTTTCTGTTAGGTTTTGGATACTCTGTGGAGATACTGTCGTTGTTTGTTTTTTTCAAAATCCTACCCATTAGAGCTTAAGCTGCTTTGTTGTTCGCGTGGATAATAATTTAAACACCTCTCATTTTGGGTGAGGAGAAACAAAAGTTAATAAAAGAATGTTTACAAATCATCTTTATCTAAAGCTGTGGTTGTGGCTTCTAACAACCCTTTAAGAAAAAGTTCATACTCTCCATCACTCTGGAAGGCTAATATTAGAAACGAGGAATCTTTTAAAAAAGATTTTATGTATTCATTTTTAGAGAGAGGGCAAGGGAGGGTGAAAGAGAGAGAAAAACATTAATGTGTGGTTGCCTCTAATGCACCCCCAATTGGGGACCTGTCTGGCATCCCAGGCACGTGCCCTGACTGGGAATTGAACCTGCAGTGCTTTAGTTCGCAGGCCGGTATTCAATCCACTGAGTTATACCAGCCAGGCAGGAACAAGGATTCTTATTTTGTTTCAGTTTTAGGACAATAGAACCTCCTTTCTCACCTGTGAGCCCAGAGCTGACAAGTGTATAAGGGCACTCCTGTCACCTCCGCATTAACCGTCGGGTCCCAGGCCACACGGTTTCCTACAACACTAGAAGGCCTCAGCCTCCTCCTTTTGGGGGGGGAGGGTTTGTTTATGTCTTTATTTGCCCTTTCCTACTTTAGTTGTCCTTTCTTTGCTATTTTTATGATCTGAATGAGTGTCTTATAATTTTCTAGGTTTTGAGGTTTGAGAACAGTTTTTTTCTTCCTTTTTATAACCAGTTGGAAGTTGGAACAGAGTTTCTTGTTATGAAGTCTAAGATGACAGAAAGCCCTTATCTCCCCCTTACTGTCTGCTGCTTACGTTCTCATCTTATCTCCATTCTCTTGCCTCCCTTTTTAATCTTCCTATCACATTCTTTTTTCATTCCCAGTTCCTTTGTCTTTGTTTTCTTAGTTTCTCTCTCTCCCTCATTTCCTTTCTTCTGTCTTCTCTGACACTTAGGAGCCAGTGATGTGTTAAAAATCCTCAAGGATGTGGGTCAAGGGCTTGGTTCCACCATGCACTAGTACTTGATGCCAGGCATCTCTTTTTAACCAACTTAAATTGTAGTTTTCTTACTTGAAAGTGGGGTGTAATAATAACTGTGTGGTCGAATGAGTTACTGTAAAGATGAAATGAAATCTAAGAGGTGAGGGCACTGTGGGGTACAGCACGGCACAGTTCAACGTCTCATTTGGAGTTCCTGTCACTTTGCCTGTCCTGCCCTGCTCCACCCCTTTTCCAGCCTCTTCCACCTTCCTTTTTGTCCCGTCTTCCGTTCTCCCACCTTCCCTACCTTTACCCATTTGTATTTGCAGACCAGTCATTTTTACCCTCTGAATCATGGGTAGGTCTTAGGGACCTCTTAACCCCATGAAATTGTATGTAAAATTCTCTGTGTTTCTAAGTATACATTTTTCTGGTGATAGGGTCTAGTTTTTATCAGATTCTTAAGAGGGTGTTTGTGTGAACCCCCAAAAGTTATGTAGCGAAGGAACTGATTGATATTAGGAAATGAAATTGGTATTTCAATTTACTGGTAAGATTAAAAATTAAAATGCTTAAATTTTCTTTAAGATGACTTTGCTATACTGATTTGTAAAACAGTGGGTTCAATTAAATTCATCAAATTGGGAACCTACCAAGTGCAAGGCAATATGAAGTTAATGATCTGTGTACATATTAGATTGCATTCATTTCCACTAGTTAGAATTTCGAACCTCGTACCTGAGATCAGAAGGGTCAGCCAGCTCCTCTCTGGAGGCTGAGGCCTGTGGGCCATGCCCTTGGCTTGCCCAGGGTTGTATGTTGAGAGAGAACCTAGGAAGTAGACTTACCAGAGGGAAACCTTTCACAAACCAGTTTTCCCTGAAAATACTTTGAGCTTAATATCCTTCACATTCAAAGACACCAGTCTGCAAAACATCCTCCGTGCTATTGATGAGAATCGGCAGTCCTTTGAGCATTCACCAGGGAGAATCTGTGGATTACCCAGTCATTAGCTTTGATGTGTGGCTACGCTTTTCAGATTTTGAAGTGGGAGATTTGAAGTGGAGGGGTGGAGGGGCAGTGACCAGAGAAGTAGTCTGGTGTTTTTAGTGTAAGCGTGAAAGTGGAAGTAACTCTGGAGCATGGTGAGGAGTAAAAGAGTGGAAGAAATGAGAGAAGTCTGGGGTAGGAGTAGGGCTAGAGTAAATTGGCAACAGGGGAGCATTTGGGCCACATGAGTTATGTTCACGAGGCTGTGTGTGTGCACAAGTCCCTGCTGTAGAGTACAGAATAAAGCATTTGGGAGCCTGTGTTATGAATTTGACCTGGCTTTCAAGAACTCCATGGCCAGGAACTGGTTATCTCACCCTCTGAGACTTAGTTTTCTCACATGCAGAGTGGAATAATACCTGTTCTGTCTTCCTCACAAGAGGTTTGTAAACATCCAGGAGATAATAGGTGTGGTTTGAAAAGTAGAAAGTGCCCGCATATGCTGCCGCTGTTAGATGGATGAGAGCAGTCCGCCGGCACTGCTCCCTGTCATCTGGAGTCCCCCTGTGTCTGCAGCACGGGGCCCAGCTCCCTTTAACAAAGAGGACGCCAGTGTTTCTAACATGCTTCTTTTCTGCCACAGTGTTGTTAGTTTCTTCCTGCCTTTTAGGTGTCTTTTAGAATCTGTATCTGAATAATGGATTAAGATGGCTTTAAATATTTTAAATACATTCCACAAGGTCTTTTGTGGAACATGTCTTCTGTGGCCCTGCCACTAACAGGTGGTACATCTAAGTAGGGCATGATTTTCGGTAGGATTTTGTGGAGTGATTAAAAAAAGAACTCGATTGTCCCTGTGCCCTGGGCACGTGGGTTGGGGGGCTGCGTTTTGGAGGATAGCAAGCTTAAACCAGTGGGGCATTTCATCCAGAGAGCCTGGAAAGAGGTAACTGTTCCCCCGCCCGCATTCCCTTCCGCCCTGTTTCTGATTTAGGTAAAGGCTGCGTACAGGTGGATGGAAGCCGTGGATATGGCGAGAGCAGTTCACACAAAGCCGGTGGAAACGGAGTGTTCCCCATGCTGCAGATTGCAGGCCTTTGTGATTTCCATTCTAATAAGTTGTATCAAAATTTAGACACTTGATGTGGATGATTTAGGGCTTCCAGAGCATAATCAAAGTTGACAGAGATGACTGTGGAAATGCAAAGCTGCAGCAACTGAAGAATGACGTCAGATTATCTATCGAGTGTGGGCAGCCTGAAGAATTAGGAAAACAGAGGGAGAGTTTGAAAGAGAAATTGCACACGAAAGGTAGCTCACTTTGTAGAGAGAGCATAAGGAGTAAGTGGAAGAGACAGAAGCACCTTTAAGAGCAAATAGAAATAAGTTATTGATGATGAGGGAAGGCTGGGGAAAGCAAATGAATTTTTTGCTTGCTGGTCTTAAGGGAATATGTCGAGAGATGCCTGAAACCAACATAAATTTCCCTAGGGAAGAAAATGTAGTGAAGAAAAAAAAAAGATTGGTTTATAGCAGGTGATCCAAAAATGAGTGCAGTTGATGAGAAACACAAGTGTACCATCAGCTGGGACCTGTGGACTTAATGTTAGTGATGGAGCGGCATTATAAAGCAATTGTCTGGAAAGCCGTGCTGTACCTGAAGAGTCGAGGTTTGTCTCAATGCATCTGACTGGCTTGAAATACAACGAAATAGACAAACAGAGAGTTTTAAAGCTAGAAAGGATCTTTGCCATGAGTGGGTAGATGAAAAACTGAGACCAGACCAAAGAACATAAGCAATTGGCCTGGATAATGGCAGAGATGGGACCGAGCAGAACTTGGGAGCACCACGTAGTGACTCCTGTCTTCTTGAAGCTCCATTATACCTTCGCTGTGTAATATCTCAGGTTCAGCCGTCAACGTCGTCTTTATCTCAGTGAATGAGTAGTGGATTAAGAACTGGGGTAAAGGAAGCCCCTATTCGGAACAAAATCGCGTGGGCAAAGTAGAGAGCAAAGTGAAACCCGTGGGGGTTTGTGTAAGAATTCATCTAATGTGAAGAATTCTGCAGAAGAGGCAGCACTGTAATTGGGAGGACAGGAAAGAAGAGGCTAGGAATAGTCATTAACTTCATTCTTGTTATCAAACGATTATATATGGCATTTCATCTTCAGACCTTTTGCAAACTTTAATTAAGTGTCACATGCAGTTACAATTTCAATTGCATACGTGGTCTGGAAAAGTAGGGTATTCACCTTTGGTGAGACATGGGAGGAACACGTCAGAACTCTGTTTCTGAGACACCATGGACATTTGTTCTGCTTTGAAGCGACCCTCTTCCTTGTACGTTAAAAAACAATAGCCTTGTTGTGGTAAGGCTCCCTAACCCAACTATTAACTCTCCATAGTTGCAGATAAAGAAATAGACTAAATACAATAAGTCTAGAGTTATTGCATCTGAGGTTACAGGGAAGAAACATTTAGCATTTTTGAGGTTCACTTTAAATGCAACATTTGAAAGTAAATCTATTCCAAATATAAATTGCAATGGACTGTTTTTTTTCCTCCTAAGACTTTCCTGACTATGTCATGAAAGAGCACATTTTGACTTTTTTTTAAATAAAAGTTTTATTTTTTAAAAATTATTTATTTATTTTTAGCGAGGGTAAGGGAGGGAGAAGAGAGGGAGAGAAACAGGAACGTGTAAATACATCTCAGGTGTCCCCTACCTCGGACCTGGCCCACAACTCAGGCATGTATGTGCCTTACACTGGGAATCAAACTAGTGACCCTTGGTTTGCAGGCTGGAGCTCAGTCCACTGAGCCACTCCAGCTAGGGCTGACTTTTTAAAGGCCATTATTTTAATATAAATCCATTCATCATAGTTAAAATGTAGCAGGAAAGGAGCAAAAACCAACACTTGTGCACCCCACACCTAAGGATAGATGAGACTTGATAAGGAAGAAGCATAATAGGAAATGTCTTTTACATTTAAAAATTTCTTTATTCACTTATACATAAATAAAATAGTCAATGTCTGTCTCTTAAGGACCATGCATTAAAATATTCTTGCTTTTAGAGCTAGTTCCACAAAGCACCTGTATTTTCTGGAGCAGTTCATCGATGGGAGAAATGACACGTTCATCCTTGTAATGAAGCCCCATTAACCAGAGGCCTTTTGTAAGGGTGTAATTTCAAACTTCATTACAGACTGAGGCAGCCACACCACCATTACTCAGGAAAATGTGCTTCTGTTGTGACTCTCCAATGAGCCTTACATTTTTAATGGACCTTGTTAGAATATTTATGAAACAGTGTCACCAGTAGAGGGCATCTGTCTTTGAGACATGTGGGTCACAAGGATATTATCACCTGGCAGGGTATCACTGCCCTCATTTCAGACTTTAGAAAAAAGTCAAAGGTACATGCCATTGTCTGAGATTCCTTCTGACATCTAGTGCTTGTTACTAGTGAGGTACAGGAACACTGTGGGCTCGTGTTTCAGGAGTTTTATTTTCCCTTTCATCGGGGTAAAGTCTCAGTCAAGTGTCAGTCTGAAGGTAGCCAGTTGAATTCCACAATAGAGAATGAGCATACCTAATTGTGCTTCCTTTTATTTTTTAATTAATTTTTTTAAGATTGTCTTTATTATTAGAGGGGGTAATGGAGGGAGAAAGAGAAGGAGAGAAACATCAGTGTGTGTTTGCCTCTCATGTGTCCCCTACTGGAGACCTGGCCTGCAACCCAGCATGTGCCCTAGACTGGGAATCGAACTGGTGACCCTTTGGTTTTCAGGCTGGCACTCAATCCACTGAGCCACACCAGCCAGGGCTGCTTCCTTTTAAATGTCTGTCCTCTCAAAAAAGTATGTTTGCCAAATTCAGCCTTGCTCAGAGACTTGACCTCTTAAAAATATTTAAAGATGCTAATTTCCTGAGTTAAAAAAAAATTAACATTGTGAAGTTTAGTCCTTCCCATGACTATGCAGCAATTTAGTTCAGAATGAAAGCTTTAGAATTAGGAGACCTGGGTTTTATGCCCAGCCCCGGGCAATGTGAGGTGTGGGTTCCCGGGGCGGGGGAGAGGAGACACTTCCCCACTGACTGTGTCCCTCTAACTTTGAACCCCTGGGTCCTGGGAGTGGCGAGGACTGCTTCCCCACCTGGCTGTCCCATAATGCAGAGGACGGTCTGAGGTGGAGGTTCTGGCTGTGAAGATACATTAGGTATGATGAGTATGTGTACACACATGTAGCATTTTCAAATGGCCGTGTTCCAAAGAATGGTTAATAATTACTATCTCAAGTAGTTTACCTGCTCTTTTCTTGAGATACTTCTACCATGAAGATCCGTGGCAGCATATATTGAACTCTGGTTCCCCCTGGACATGCTGTGAGGGACGGAACTGTGTTCTTGAGGCTGTGAAACTTGCTATGACTGCATCCCACTCATTTTCAGAGAGCTTGCTACAAATGAAAGCTTTAGCAAGGACATACATACAGTTGAAAAGCTTGAAGGGTGTTACAGATAATTTTTCACTTAACACAATTTTTCTTTAATCTAGAGGAGCTTAAATGGTTTCTTCTTCACAATCTACTGTTCTTTTTAACTTGAATTTGTCTTACATTATCTCTGTTATCTGTGAAATGAATATTTGCCCCCCCATCTACTGATTTGCATTTATAAGCAAATTTGTATATCCATACCACATTTGATATGAAGCGCTGTCACAGGGCAACTGAGAGATACCTGTTCAGCGAGAAGATACCTCTTCCTTTTCGTTTCTGTTCTGACACATCTGTGCTCACACAGTCACAGTTCTGGGATGATTGCCTTGCAGTTTGGAGCATCTCTCCCACAGCCTGGGAGTCTCCGTGTGTGAAATGAACACGCCAGAGCAGTTTCCTGGAGGATTTACATAAATGAAAAGCTAAATATTCAAACCACAGGTGTTTAATTTTTGCAAGGAATCTTTGTAGCTTCGCAGCATTATTGCAGTGCATCCCAGACAGTATCTGCACATTGATTAAGCACTTGTTTTCATTAAGTACTTGCTTCACCTCTCTCCTACGGTACCTTACCCTTGGTGCTAAAAAGACGGTGGAGGTCCAAAACTTCTTCAGTGTGGTCCATGGATGGGTTTCCTTTGGGCCATTTGAAATTTGAAAGTTCAGATTTGTAGTAATCTTTTAAAAGATAAGGTTTAGTGACATTGTCTTATGACCTCACTCGGTGGGCGCCTATGCTTCCAGTTCCGTCCCGCTCTGGTTTTTGCCCTGGATTTCCTGGTCCCTCATTCACGTGTCCTGTCTGGCCCTGGCCACCGGAGTGTTCACCCCTCACTCCCTCTTCAGCCTGGGAGCAGCTGTAGCCGGAGGAGTGAGCGCTCTGTGCCTACTCAGCTGCTAATACATGACACCGTGTTTAACTTTTCACACTTCCAGTTCTCTGTCTTAAAAAATGGGAATTATGTTTGGCAACTATTATCCATGAAAATCTTGAAAGTTAGTAAAATTTTTAAAGAGCATTTTAACATAAAACTATTTATTACTGTCTCGGTTAGCAGGTTTTAAAAAATGATTTGGGTTTATGATTTAAGAATGTCTGTATAGCGGACATTACAGTTTACTTTAGTCTAAACTTGAATTGTTACATGTCAGGTGGTACCAGACTTAGCTGGGGGGACTGCTTTGTAAATTATTTAAATGTCTAACCACTGTGCTTTACCCCTGACACTAATATAATGTTGGATGTCAACCGTGACTGAATAATAAAAATATTTTTAAAAACCTTAAATATATTTTAAGTGATTTTTTTGTTTGACACATCTCTTTCCAGGAAAATTTTAAGCCAAAAATAGAAGTCTGAAAGTAACTAATTATATGCTTATATATTTATGTGTAAAAATTATAATGTATATAGGTATATACTTATGGATATATTAACCCATTTAACACATTCTTAGCTTTGAGTGATGATATTGAAATTGCTTTCTTAAAAATAACTTCATTTCTTAATAACTTCTAAATAACTTACCTGCTAATTTTTCAACGTCATGTGAAAACCACTTCAGGATGAACCGAAAAACAAAGCACCGCATGTGTGCACGCTGACTGTCGACGAACGGTCCTTCTTTTCAGGATACGGCAGGAGAACGACATGGTGGATTCAGCGCCTCAGTGGGAAGCTGTGTTGAGGAGACAAAAGGAAAAAACCCAGGCCGACCCCAGCAACAGGCGATCCAGACACAGATCTCGCTCGTATGTGGACTCTTTTTATACCTTGATTCAAAAACACTGAGCTTGAAGTAGCATGTGGATTCTAGGGCACACTGGGCTGACTCTTTGAAGCCTTCCCATGTGATTTAGTTCAGCCATGATTATCCTGTTGTTTTTCTCGCATATTTACCTTCTTATGTTTATGACATTCATTAACTATGTCTCAAACTGTAGAAGTTGGAGTGCAGTCAAACCAAAATGTCATAAAAAAAAAACCCAAGGCAATCAAAATTGTGTTTTGGTTTGTTTATTAACAAAAGCATACATTCAGCTGAAAAAGTAGGAATAGTCCCCTTTGTTCTGGAGCCCATGCTGGTGAATACCTGCTGCTCCTGTCAGTTGGAGTCTGCAGAATTCTCTCAAGTCTTGTTCCAGGTTGAATGAGATGTGAATATCTTCCCATCAAATTACCATTTGTGAGCAGCAGTCAGGGAGTGATTCATTACACCCTAATGTTGGGATTTGCCTGCTCTTTCTGTTGCTAGGCAATGCTATGTGTGAGCACAATTACCCCATAACAATGAGGTTACCAGTCCCCCAAATTAATTTCCTTCTGAGCTGACAAAGTTTATGTGAGTTTTTTTAATGCGTGCACGGTCCAGATTTAGACTCTTCACCCCCACTCCACTTCCCAAAGCCCGCCTTTTTAGAGTGAGCTGGTACTAACTATGCATCCCTTTGTGGCCCTGGGTAGTTAGATGTGTGGGGGTGCTTACTAGTGGAAGGAAGGATGAGAGTCTCAGACAGGGCTGAGGCAGGGTGCTGGAGAGTGGAGTTAGAGACAGGCTGTGGGTAGGCGGGAGCTCTGAGGCAGGGAGTCAGGCAGAAGGGCTCCAGCTCAGGTTAACGGAGGCCAGAGGGGCACTTCGCAGGGCGCACTCCAGATCCTTGTGTGGCTCCACGGGATGCTTCTCAGTCTTAGATGCTTACTTTTTAATTAGAAGTATTTGTTTAATCTGTAGTGCCACAGAAGGAGTGATACCTGTTTTTTTTATAATAGGAAATTTGCAAGTACATGAAGCAGTGTATAGTAGGTTTTCACTTCATATTGTTAATAGGTTCTGTGACTTTAAGCAAAACAATGTTTAACTAACCAGTTTTTTCGTAGGTTAATTGATATAAAGAGTCAAGTTCCTACAGCACCTCATCAACATTATAAGGAGTAGGTCTTAGTATACCCGTATAGATTTATTTATCACTCCACAGTGTTTTTGTTCTGAAACCTAATTAAAACGTTCAAAGTTTTAAAGCAGAAGCAAAGTTTAAAGCAGAAGTTAAAAAGCTTCTTTTGTCCTGTGTACTATCTCTTTGCAACTCCATTAAAAAAGAGAGGCTTAGATCTGGACCGATCATGAGCTCACTGAAGACAGTGTAACAAGAAGGCACAGAAACCCAAGATCAAGTCTCAGCACAATCATGGGTGAATCTCTATGGTAACCATGCGGAATCTTCTATGTGGGACTTGTAACACAAGGTTTCATGACTTCATAGTAAATCTTAAAATAGCATTTAGTTTTTCTAAACATTTCTAAAGCACTCTAAGTTCAATGAAATACAAATAGCAAATCTCATGTATTACAAAAGGGAAAAGGAAAATAAAATTAGGAACAATTCTATAGATTGATTTTCAAGAAGTCAAAAAGCATTACTAGAGGCAATACTAAATAAATGAAACTATATAGATAAAATTGAGAAGCCAAACAATCCAATATTATTGAGTATTATAGTTACTATAATGCAGTTGTGTTACAGGGCCAATACTGGGTTGGCCAAAGGCTCATTTGGTTTCTCCGTATGATGGCTCTAATAGCACTTAGTTGTCTTTAACTTCATTTGAAACAATTTTGTTAGATTGTATTGCGACAGCTGTCATATCAGTGTGACCAAAACTGGTGAATTTTTGTATGCTATTTTAATATTGAAGATGGAAGAAAATTTTCAGCTTATTATGCTTTAGTATTTCAAGAAAGGTAAAAACACAACTGAAATGCAAAAAGAAGATTTGTGCACTGTATGGAGAAGGTGCTCTAACTGAACATGTCAAAAGTGGTTTGTGAAGTTTTGTGCTGGAGATTTCTCACTGGATGAGGCATTATGGTCAAGTAGACCAGTTGAAGTTGATAGCAATCAAATCCAGAACAATCAGTATTTTACCATGTGGGAGATAGCTGACAGACTCAAAATATCCAAATAAAGTTATTGGTGAAAATGAAAACCATGTCTTCATTTTACAGAAAAAATGGAAAAAAACTAAATGGACTTTTTGGCCAACCCAATATTTGTAGATGGGCCTGGTAATTTAACCAATTTAATGGAGTGACCTGAGATTTATTTAGCAGCTTAAGGAATAAACTTTTTTTTAACTGACAGTAATTTGAGGTGAAATTTATATACAATGAAGTGTTCTCATCTTAAGTGTACAGTTCAATGAATTTTGGCAAACATTAACAGTGTATCCATCATGCCGATAAAAATATAGAATGAAAGCATTCCCTCATGTTCCGTCTAGTCATCCCCATGCTTCCCCCATAGGCAACCACTGTCCAGATTTTTAGCACTAGAGAGTAGTGTTTCTCTTACTGAACCTCATATATATATGTAGTTATATAATATGTGCTGTTTTAAAATCTGGCTTCTTTCACTCAACATATTTTTGCATGTTGTGTCTGTCAGTGCTTATTTAAAATTTTTGATTAATAATCCATTGTATGAATATACCACAATTTGTTCATTCATTCTCCTCTTGAAAGACATTTGGAATGTCTCCAGTTTTGCTATTGTGTTAAAAGCTGGTATAGACATTCCTTCTAAGGGTACTTGTAGAGTATGTATATATTTTACCTTGGGTAAATAACCTAGGAGTGGAATTGCTGGGTTAGGAGATATTTCCATATTTAATTTTATGAGAAATAAATTAAAATGATTTCCAAAATGACTACCAAAATGATTTCCAAAAATTTTATATCCCTACTAGCCATGTATGAGAGTTCCACTTGTGCCCTATTTGCCAATATTTGGTTTTGTCTGTCTTGTTAATTTTAGCTAGTCTGATAGGTTTGAAGTCGTATTGCATTGTGATTTTAATTATAATTTTTCTGATAACTAATTATGTTAACCACATTTTCCTATGCTCGTTGCTTGTTCGTAAGTCTTAATTTTTATGGTGTCTGTTGAAGTTTTTGTACATTTTTAGTTGGGTTGTCTTTTTTTAATTAAACTTTATTGATTGTGCTATTAGAGTTGTCCTGATTTTTCCCCATTTGTTGCTCCCCACCCAGCACCTTACTCCCTCAGGCAATCCCCCCAACACTGCTCATGTCCATGGGTCATGTGTGCAAGTTCTTCGGCTACTGCATTTCCTATACTGTACTTTGTATCCACATGACTGTTTTGTAACTACCTATTTGTACTTTTTAATCCCCTCACCTCTTCACCCATTTTCCCCTATTGCTCTTCCACCTGGCAAACAACAAAATGCTCTCCATATCCATGATTCTATCTCTGTTCTTTTTTAGAGTCAATTGTTGATAGATTTGTAGTTATTGCCATTTTATTCTTTATAGTTTTGATCTTTTTCTTAAATAAGTCCCTTTAATATTTTACATAAAATGATGTGGTGATGATGAATTACTTTAGTTTTTTTTTTTGTCTGGGAAGCTCTTTACCTGCCCTTTGATTCTAAATGATATCTTTACTGGATAGAGCAATCTTGGCTCTAGGTCTCTGCTTTTTATGACTTTGAATATTTCTTGCTAGTCCCTTCAAGCGTGCAAAGTTTAGAGAAACCAGCTGACAGTCCTATGGGAACTCCCCTATAGGTAACTACTTTTCTCTTGATGCTTATAAGATGCTCTTTATCTTTAACTTTGGCATCTTAATTATGATGTGTCTTGATGTGGGCCTCTTTGCATCCAGCTTATTTGGGACTCTCTGTGCTTCATGGACTTGCGTGTCTATTTCCTTCATCAAATTAGGGAAGTTTCCTTTCAACATTTTCAAATAGATTTCCAGTTTCTTGCTCTTTCTATTCTCCTTCTGACACCCCTATGATGCAAATGTTGGGATGTGTGAAGTTGTCCCAGAGGCTGTTTACACTATCCTCAATTTTTTGGATTCTTTTTTCTTCTTGTTCTGATTGGTTGTTTCTTTGGTTCCTTTTGTTCCAAACCATTGATTTAACTCTTGTCTTTATCAACCTATAAATTGCTCTTTATTTCAATTAGCGTATTCTTTGTTTCTGACTGAGTCTTTTTTTGTGCTGTCCAGGTCCTCACTAAGTTCCTTGAGCATCCTTATAACCAGTGTTTTTGAACTCTGCATTTGATAGATTGCTTATCTCCATTTTGTTTAGCTCTTTTTCTGAAGTTTTGATCTGCTCTTTTATTTAGGCCATATTTCTTTGTCTCCTCATTTTGGTAGCCTCCCTGTGTTTGTTTCTATGCATTAGGTAGAGCTGCTTTGACTCTATGGCTTAATGTAATAGGTGTAGGGTCCTTGACACAGCCTCCCCTATCACCCAAGCTGGGTATTCTAGGTGCATTCCTCATGTCAGATGAGTATACTCTCCTCCTGTAGTTGAGCCTTGGTTGCTGTTGGCAGATCAATTGGAGATATTTACTGAGGCCAGTCAGCTGCAAGGACTGGCTGTGACCACTGACTACCATCCTCCACCCTCCATGGAGGATCAGCTGTGCAGGATCAGAGTGGTGGTGCTCTGACGTGGTCTGTGGCCGTCCACTGTGTGCACTGGCCCTGGGGTTTCCTGGGTAGTGCAGGCCGAGATCACCCCCACCTGTGTTTTGCCTGGGGTCACCCTGCCTGGGCTATGAAGTAATCTGAGGTGGGTGCTAGTTGTGCTTGGCTTGGAGATTCCCAGGTGAAGCCAAGCTGTGAATGAATCTAAGCTGGCTGCTGCTAGTGCCTGGCTTGGGCCTCACTGAAGCCAGCTGTTACATTTTTGATAGGATTTAGGAAGTTGTGAAGTATGAGTCAAGACCAGCCATTCATATGGAAAAGCAGCTTGGGTGGGCCTGTAAGTTAGGTGGGGCAGAGTCTCTGGGGATCTCCAAGGTGGGCCAAACAGTGTTAGCCAGGTTGATGGAGTCTCAGATGGGTCCAGCTTACTGACTCTGTGTGGGGAGGGTTTAGAAAAGGGGCAATGTCCTCTGTTCTCCTTGATATCAGACACTTCAGTTTCTCCCTGTATACCCTTGGTGCCTTTCAAGCTGCTGCCCTGGTGCTGGAGCTCAGAGGGAGTGAGTCTGAGTAGGTGAGTCTGTGTGTGGGTTCTGTAAGAGGACCTGTTTGGGGCTCCAGCAGTTTCTTCCACTGGCTCATTCCCTGCTGGTTTTTACAGCTGGAAGTTGTGGGGACTTATCTTCCTGGCACTGGGACACTGGGCTGGGGGCACTGGTGTGGGGCTGGGACTCCTTGCTCTTGAGGTATCCCTCCCAAATTTTTACACACCACACGTGGGTGTGGGACCAGCCAGTTCTATAGAGTCTGTGCCCCTCCTACCATTCTGGATGGATGTGGTAGTCTTTTAATTCCATCGTTGTCAGACTTCCATTAAACTGGATTTCTGATGGTTCTGAATGATTTTTTTTTATATCAGCATAATTTTCATGTGGCTGTGCAAAGAGGTGAGCCATGCCATCATCTTGGCAGAGTCTAAATGGGTTGTCTTCTTATTATTTATTTTTAGGGTTCTTTAGAAAGAGTTTCTTCTGGCTGGGGTTTGGTTTCTCATATTCTTATCCTTGAGTGGTTCTTTTGTTTATATATTGTATTCATTTTTATTTTTTCAGCTGATTATAGATTTATTTTTGCATTCAACACTACTTTATATTAGTTTCAGATGCACAGCACAGCAGATAGACATTCATATAGGTTGCAAAGTGTTCCCTCTGATAATTTGAATGCCCACCTGACTCCATAGTTATTACAATACTGTATTTCTTTTTTAAAATATATTTTATTAATTATGCCATTACAGTTGTTCTATTCCCCCCCTTCTTTCCCCTCCACCCTGCACACCCTCTCCCCCTCTGTTCCCCCCCTTTAGTTTATGACCACGTGTCTCAAGTTCTTCAGATTCTATATTTCCCATACTATTCTTGCCCTCCCCCCTATCTATTTTCTACCTACCATCTGTGCTACTTATTTTCTGTACCTTCTCCCCCCTTTTCCTCCTCCCACTCCCCTGTTGCTAACCCTCCATGTGATCTTCATTTCTATGGTTCTGCTCCTGATCTAGCTGTCCTCTTAGTTTGCTTCTGTTTTAGGTGTGGTTGCTAATAACTGTGAGTTTGCTGTCCTTTCACTGTTCATCTTTTTTATCTTCTTTTTCTTAGGTAAGTCCCTTTAACATTTCATATAATAAGGGCTTGGTGATAATGAACTCCTTGAATCTGATCTTTTCTGAGAAGCACTTTATCTGTCCTTCCATTCTAAATGAAAGCTTTGCTGGGTGGAGCAATCTTGGTTGTAGGTCTTTGGATTTCATGACTTGGAATACCTCTTTCCAGCCCCTTCTTGCCTGTAAGGTCTCTTATGAGAAATCTGCTGACAGTCTGATGGGAAGTCCTTTGTAGGTGACTGTCCCCTTATCTCTTGCTGCTTCTGGGATTCTCTCCTTCATTTTAATCTTGGCTAATGTAATGATGATGTGCCTTGGTGTGTTCCTTCTTGGGTCCAATTTCTTTGGGACTCTGAGCTTCCTGGATTTCCTGGAAGTCTCTTTCCTTTGCCAGATTGGGGAAGTTCTCCTTTATTATTTGTTCAAATAAGTGTTCCACTCATGGCTGTTCCTCTTCCCCTTCTGGTACCCCTATGATTCATATGTTGGAGCATTTAAAGATGTCCTGAAGGTTCCTAAGCCTCTCCTCATTTTTTTGAATTCTTGTTTCTTCATTCTTTTCTGTTTGGTCATTTTTTTCTTCCTTCTGGTTCACTCCTTTGATTTGAGTCCCAGTTTCCTTTCCATTACTATTGGTTTCCTGTGTATTTCCCTTCATTTCAATTAGTTTAGCTTCCATATGTTCCTCTGATTTGTGACTAAAATCAACCAGTTCCGTGAGCATCCTGATCACCAGTGTTTTGAACTGTGCATCTGAAAGTTTGGCTATTTCTTTATCACTTAGATTTATTGACTCTGAGGCTCTGAGTTGTTCTTGAGCCATGTTTTGATCTGTTTGTGCCTGTTAGGTATGAGGAGCAGAGCCTTAGTTGTTCACCAGGGCGGGACCACCGTTGGTTCGGGGGGGGCTGGTTTGTGACACTGTATGTGGGGACGGGGTCTGAGAGGGACAATGGCAGTCCCCTCTGCCACTTCCTACTGCTGGGGCCTGCATGGTCCGTCTCACCACCGATAGCTCCTTCACTGGTTTATCTGCGCGGGAATGTGTGACCACGGTCTGCCCTCAGTGGGTACGCCTGCTACTCCACACCTGGGATCCACCCATGGCTGCTGGCGCACCTGGGTCGCGCGCCGGGGTCGGTCTGGTGGATCTTTCCTGCCTGACCCCGCTCTGCTGTTGGCTCTGCCCCTCTTACCGGTTTGGCTGAAGGGTTCATTGTTGTCAGACTTCCGTGTAGTTCAATTTTCTGTGGTTTGGCTGCGTTTTGCTAAAACTTTGTTGTTTTTAAACTTGGTTGTGTGAGAATGATACAGGGTGCAGCCGGGGGGGGGACAAAAAAAACAGATTTGGAATGGTGTCCAGAATTCAAAGTGTATAGAAATATTGGAGAGACATATAAGATGTCCTCACCCCTCCCCCCAGGGGCAAGAAACGAATGGAGCAAGGCCATTGAGAGCTGTTTTGCATAGCAACAGTTTTGCAGCTAACCTCTAGAATGATTATTTAACATATCTGTAACCTTTAACTGGTTTCATAGATATGCTAAATAGCTATGGCCAAGTTTGGAGCAAGGGAGAAGGTTGTAGCTGGAACTCAGGATGGAAACTAGGGGCTGCGCTCTTGAGTGAGATGGCCTGTGTGGGAGCTTGGAAAAGACTGGATCCAAGACATGAAGGGCCCCCGCTTGGCCAGATGAAGGGAGAGCCACGCGGTTTCAGCAGAGTGAGGACCCCCTCTTGGTGAGGTGAAAGAGGGAGCCACGTGGTTTTGGCAGGGTGCGGACCCCCTCTTTCCCAGGTGAAAAGGGAAGAACCACGCAGCTTTGCCAGAATGGAGATCCCTGCAGCCAGGTGAAGAAGAAAGCCACATGCTTTTGGTGGAGTGCGGACTCCTGCAGCTTTGGTAGAAGAGGCCCACGCGGCTTTGGGGTGCCCCCTTTGGCTGCGGGGCCTGAAAAAAGCAAGAGAGACTTTGACTGGAACTGGGTACAAAGGACTCTTGCCAGTGCACCATGAGAGGGTACCACAGTACTTTGGATTAACTCGAGATCCTGCACAGTGACACAGCTGATGGCACCAGCAGCCTGAAAAAGGGACGTGTGCTCTTTTCCTGATTTACGGTACCCGGAGTTGGGACAGTGGGAGAAGGGAACGCTGTGTGGGTGTAGGTGTATACCCTAAAGGACTTTGATATTTTAGTGGTGGCATTAGGCCTGAATAGCATTAAATAAACATTTTGTTTCCTTTTCACAAATCTCTGGCATTAAGAGATGTCTTTCCAATTGGTGGCGGACAGAAGGGCCCAGTAGATTTTAGTATTCTGTTTTTGGGAGGGGCCCCTGTTGTATAGCAGTTTTGGGCATCCCTAGGTGGGCCAAATATTGTATTGCCCCTCCCTCGGACCTCCTCTTGTTCGGTAACAAGAAGGCGCAGTGCTTCCACCTACACCTCCATCTTGGCGGAAGTACCCCGAGTATTTCCTTATGGTTTACCTTACATCCCCATGTCTATTTGTTAGCTACTAATCAGTACTTCCTCATCCTGTCACCTTATTTTATCCCTGTTTGATGAACATACATTTCAAATTTGGATGAAAACCAGTATATCATTTTTTTTCATCCTAGTGAAGGCCTTTTGCATCTTAAGGAATATTTGCTTCCACCATAGTCACAGAGATATTCTCATATCTTTTTCTAGCAGTGTTATAGATTTGCTGTTACATTTAGGTGTGTGATCTGCCTAGAATTAATTTTTTTGCATGTGTGAGTTGGAGGTAGGTATTTAGAAGTGTTTTGCACGTGTTTATCTGGTTATTTTAGTCCCACTCACTGAAATGCCTCAGGGCCTTCGTTGGAAATCATTTCAACTGTGTTATAGGGGTCAATTTTGTTTCATTGATCTGTTCGTCTATCCCTAAACCACTGTGCTGTCTTGGTTACGGTAGCTTTATAATAAGACTAGCATCAGGCAGTGCAGATTCTCCAGGTTTTTCTTTTTCTTTTTCAAGGTTCTTTTAGGTCTTTTGAAGTTCTATTTAAATGTTGAATCAACTTGTTAGTTTTCACTCAAGAAGAACTGTAGATTGCAGATTAGGATTATATTGAATCTGTAGATGCATTTTGAGAAATCTAATGTTTTATCCATTAATTTATTTGTCTTTAACTTCTTTTAGCAATACTTCATAGTTTTCAATGGAGTTACTACACTTATTTTGTTAAATTTAATTCTAAATATCTAATAGTTTTAATGGTATTGAATTGTACATTTAAAATTTTTATTTTCCAATTTTCTTACAGTATATACAACAAATTATTTTTTAAATAATGATACTGTATCATGTTATCTGGCAACCTTGTTAAATTGACTTATTCTAGTAGCTTGCTTCTGGTGGGCACTTTCTTGGGACTTTTTACTATTTTACATTTATGATCATATTGTTTGTGAACAGAGACTGCTGTCTCTTAGTTTTCATAGTCTTGCCTTTTATTTCTATTTTCTCCCTTAGCGTACTGGCTAGATCCTCCAGTACAGTGTTGAGTTACAGTGCTGAACAGAAGTGGTAAGAAAGACATTCTTGGCTTTCAATATGTCACATTAAGTCTAGTTAGCTGTAAGTCCAAGGAAGATCCCTTCCCCTAGTTCATTGAGAGTATTTTCGTGAGTGAGTTTTTCTACATCTGCTGAGGTGACTGTATATGGATTTTCCTTTTTGTTTATACCGATTCAGTATAAACTACAGCCTTGCATTCCTGGGATAAGCTCCTTCCGGTCCTGATGCATTATCCTCTGTGCATATTGCTGGATTCTTTTGATACTGTTTTGTTAAGGTTTTCTGTAATGTTGTACATAAAATATTGGTCTGTAATTTTCTTGTAGTGACTTGTCATACTGGTTGTCCTTGTTGCTTAAAATTATTTGGGAACTGTTCTTTTCCCTCAATTCTCTGAAAAGTTAATATCAAGTTAGCATAATTTCTTCCTTATATATAATTCACAAGTGAAACCTCCTCTGCCTGGACTTTTCTTTGTGCGAAGTTGTAATGTACAAACCCAATTTCTTTAAGTTATTTGGCTATTCATATTTTCTAGTTGTTATGTGTATGTTTAAGTAATATGTGTTTTTAAAAGCATTTTTGATCATTTTATCTTAGTTATCAAATCTGTTAGTGAAATTTTGTTCATAATATTTTTTAGTCTCCTTTTACTATCTGTTGTGATATTATCTTTTATTCCTGATTGTGATAATTTGTGTTTTATCTTTACTTTTTCTTAATCTATCTTTTTTAGAGAACTGATTTTGGGTTTTGTTGATTTTCTCTGTTTTCTTTTATCTATTTTATTGATTTCCATTCTTTATTACTTTCTTCCCTCTATATTGTCTCTTATTCATTCTTCTTTTTTCATTTTCTTAAGGGGACACTCATTAAACCTCTCTTCTCTTTAAAACTAACCACAAAGAGAAACATAACTTTATAGTCAACATATTTTCTTTTCCTAATTTACTTTAGAGAGAGAGGAATGGGGGAGGCGGGGACAGACAGACGGACACACAGAGAAAAGGACTGAGACTGAGATTGGTTGGTTGCTCCACTTATTTAGGCACTCATTGGTCGTTTCTAGTGCGGGCCCTGACCAAGATCAAACCTGCAACCTTGGTGTATCAGGATGACGCTCTCATCATCTAAGCTACCCAGCCAGGGTGAATATATCTCACATATTTGACAAGCATTATTTTCATTGTCAATGCAGTTCAAAATATTTTTCAATTTCTCCTGTTATTTTTTTGGCAATGGATTTTTTTTAGTAGGTGTTGTTTAATTCTAAATATTTGGAGACTTGCTAGATATCTCATTACTATTTATTTTTAATTTAATTCTATTGTGGTTAAGAAAATCTCAGATTTTAATGCTTTGGCAGTTACTGAGACTTGCCACTCAGCACACCGTTTTTTTTTCATGGCGAGTGATCTGGTCGGCCTGAAACGAAGGAGCACCCTCAGTCATGGGCGTCATCTGTAAATGCTAAGTAGATCTAAGTAGCTGATTGTGCTGTGATAACCTGTCTTTTCTGGTTTCTTTGTCTAATTTTCAGTCATTGAGAGGGATGTTAAATTTTCCAATAATTGTGGATTTGTCTGTTTTACTTTTTAGTTCTGTTGGTTTTTGCCTCAAGTTCTTTTGAAACTCTATTAGGTACATATGTACATAATTGTGCGTGTGTGTGTATGTGTTGTCTTCATAATGAACTGATCCTTTAAAAATGTCCTCTTTATTCTTGTATTTTCCTCTATGTCCACCACACACACCCGCACACACACACAGCCATTGCACTGTTCTCATGCTCACTCTTTGCATGGTTTATCCTTTTAGTCCTTTTACTTTAAACCTGAGTATGTCTTTGTTTTCAATGACTATCTCTTGTTTACAACATATAATTGGTCTTGTTTTTCAATTCAGTCTGACAATCTCTGCCTATTAAATGGCATGATTAGTATATTTACAGCTAATGTAAATATATAATTAGTATGTTTACAATGAATATTTGGGGGCTTAAGTTTACCATCTAGCTCTTTCCTACTTATTGTATCTATTTTTCGTTGGTTGTTTCCTCCTACTATATTTTGTGTTAGTTGAATATTTTTTGGCATTCTTGCACTTTTTCTATTGACAGCTTACCTATACTTTAAAAAATTATTTAGTGCCTTTTCCATGGCTTACAGTATGATTCCTTAATTTATCACAGTCTGTTTAGGATTAATATAACATTTTATGTAAAATTTATAAACCTTGGACAAATATAACTCCATTTATTCCCTCTCTTTGTTCTTTATTCTATTTTATATACTTTAGTTTTGCATGTTAGTAGCCCCACATTGGAATGTTATTATCTTTGCTAAAACAGTAAGTTATTTTAAAAGGAAATCAAGAGAAAAAAATTGTTGTTAATGTGGTGGACAGAAAAATGGCCCCCTAGATATGTCCATGTCTTAATCTCCATAACTTGTGAATGTTTTGTTAGATGGCAAAGGGGAATTAAGTTTGCAGACCTAATGAGGATTGTTAACTAGTTGACTTTCTGTCAGGGAGATTGCTCTGTATTACCCGAGCAGGTTCAAAATAATCACAAAGGGTCATAGAAGTGGAAGAAAGGGCAGAAGAGGAAGTCAGAATGGTCAAGTTCGAGAAGAACTTAACCCAGCGTTGAAGATGGAGGAAGGGGCCAGGAGCCAAGGAAAGGAGGCAGCCTCTGAGTGTTGGCAGAGGCAGGGGCGTGGATTCACACCTGGAGCCTCTAGAAGGGAATGCAACAACTGGATTTTAGTCCAGCGACTAAAATCTGTCAGAGTTTGGATCTACAGAACTGTAAGCCCGGGTATCCAACCTTTTGGTGTTTTGGGGCCACGCTGGAAGAAGAAGAGTTGTCTTGAGCCACACATTAAATACATAAACACTAACAAAAACTACTGAGCAAAAAAAAAAGTTTTAAGTAAATTTGTGATTTTGAGTTGGGCTGCATTCATAGCCATCCTGGGCTGCGTGTGGCCCGCGGGCTGCAGGTTGGACACCCCTGCAGGGTGAGAAATTGGTGTGGAACAGCAACAGTAGTAAATGACTACAGTTACCCACATTCTTACTTTCAGCAGCATGCTGTGTTTCTTCCTCTAGATTTGATATTCCCTTTTCCTTCCATTAGCATTTCTGATAGTACAAGTCTGTGTATGATAGATTCAGTTGTGTATTATATAAAAATGTCTTCATTGTACCCTTATGTATAACAGATGTATTTTTTCACTAGCTGTAGAATTCTGCATTGAGAGTCTTTCTTTCACACTTCAAAGAAATTGCTATGTTGTCTTCTGATCTTTGTCATGTTTGATGAGAAAGCAGACTTTGTTGTCTGCACAGTGTGAAATTTGTCTTTTTATTTCCATTAGTGGCTTTTACAGTTTTTTTTTATCTTTAGTTTTCAGGTATTTGACTATGATTTTCTTTATATTTACCTTTTTTTTTGTTTCTGTAATTTGATGTTTTCCACCAAATTCAATAAATCTTTGGTCATGACTTTTCTACTCTTTTCTCTGACCTATTCTCTCTCCCTCTCCTTGTGGGCAGCTAACATTATACATGTTAGATGATCGCCTGTTGTCTCACAAGCAACTGAGGTTCTTTTCATTTTTTAAATTTGTTTTCTGACTTCTGGTCAAGATGGAGGCACAGGTAGACACGCTTTGCCTCCTCACACTACCATGCAGAGAATTACACCTAAACCTCCAAACAAATAACACCCAGAACTGTCAGAAAATTGAACTGTCTGGAAGTCTGACAACCAAGAATTTAAAGGAGCTCCATTCATCTAGGCAGGTAGGAGGGGCGGGTCATGGAGACAGGCAGTGAGGTGAGGAGACTCAGTGTGGCATAGAGAGGTGGTGGCAGGATGAGGGGTCCCACATTCACATGTGGTAGATTAAAAATTGGAGAGGATACCTTGGAAGTGAGTGATTCCTGCCCAAGGAAAGACTGCAAAGCTCAGGGTTCCAGCACCAGTACGATAAATCCCCGTAATTTCTGGCTATAAAAACCAGTGGGGGGCAATGGAAGAAACTGCCAGATTTTCAGGAGACTCCCCTTAAAGGGCCTGTGTGGTCTTGGAACATATGCAAACCCTCCCACTCTGGGATTCACCACCAGGGCAACAGCTGGAAAGCTGCCAGTCACATACGTGGAGTGGGTGAAATGATTGGAAACAGGGCGAGTGCAAGGCAAAACTCCAGAAGCCAGGCAAAAGCACAGTCCCCTCCCCAAGTCCTCCTTCCACACAGACCCACAAAGTAGTGAAGCAGGTTGCCCAACCCTGGTGATTACCTAAGGCCCTGTGCCATATAATTCACGGGAGGCTTTTCTACAACAGGCCATGCTACTAAGACAGGAAGTAAAAGCAGCTCTACCTAATATGTACAAACAAGCACAGGGAGGCTGTCAAATTGAGGAGAGAAAGACATGTGGCTGCAATGAAAGAACAGAACAAAACTCCAGAAAAATAACTAAACAAAATGGAGATAACCAACCTATCAGGTGCAGAGCTCAAAATACTAGTGATCCAGATGCTCAAAGAACTCATTGAGTACAGCAGCAACATAATGGAAGATGAAGTTTACCCTAAGTGAAATAAAGAAAAATATGTAGGGCACCATCAGTGAAGAGGAGGAAGCTGGGATTCAAATCAATGATTTGGAATATAAGGAAGGGATACACATTTGACCAGGACAGCAAGAAGACACAAGAGTTAAACAAAACAAAACAAAACAAAAAAATGGGGATAGTATAAGAAGCCTCTGGGACATCTCCAAATGTACCAACATCTGAATCATAGGGATGCCAGAAGGAGAAGAGAAAGAGAAAAAAATGAAAACTTACTTGAAAAAATAGTGAAAGACAACTTCCCTAATTTGGTAGAGAAAATGGACATACAAGTCTAGGAAGCACAGAGTTCCAAACATATTGGACCCAAGAAGACCACACCAAGACACATCATAATTAAAATGCCAAAGGTTAAAGACAAAGAGAGAATCTTAAAAGCAGCAAGAGAAATCAGAGAGTTACCTACAAAGAAGTTCCCATCAGACTGTCAGCTGATTTCTCAAAAGAAACCTTACAGAGAAGAAGAGACTGGCAAGAAGTATTCCAAGTGATGAAAAGCAATGACCTACAACCAAGATAATTCTATCCAGCAAAGCTATCATTTAGAATGGAAGGGTAGATAAAGTGCTTCCCAGACAAGGTGAAGCTGAAGGAGTTCATCATCACTAAGCCCTTATTATATGGAATGTTAAAGGGACTTATTTAAGAAAAAGATCAAAATTGTGAACATTAAAATGGCAGCAAATTCACGGCTATCTACAACTGAATCTAAAAAAGCAAACTAAGCAAACAACCAGAACAGGAATGGAATCATAGATATGGAGACCATTTTGAGGGTTATTGGCTGGGTGGGGGAAGCAGGAGAATGTAGGAAAAGGCACAGGGATTAGGAAGCATACGTGGTAGGTACAAAACAGACGGGGAGGTTAAGAATAGTATAGGAAATGGAGAAGCCAAAGAAGACGTGAACTAAGAAGGGTGGGGGAGTGGAAGAAAGGAGGATACTAGGTGGAGGGGAACAAAGGGGGGAAAATTAGAACAACTCTAATATCAATACAATATATTTAAAATTTTTTCCCCAGTTTTGATTGTTCTGTTGACCTATTTTCAACTCCATCAACCACCTCTTTCCCCTGTACAGTATAGTCTGCTGTTAACTCACTTACTGAATGTTATACTTACCTGTTCTAGAATTTCAGTTTTGTTTTTTTTTTAATATGTTGCATTTCTCTGCTGAGATTTTTCATCTATTATGTCCATATTTTTGCCTAGATTACGGTTATATTTTCTTGTCTCTCTTCATGTACAGTCATTTTTTGTTAGATGCTGGAAGTTTTAGATGACACTGTTTGCAGGTTTGGATTATGTTGTCTTCCTTTACAGAGTGTCAAATGGTGTTCTGGCAGGCAGCTAACATACTGTTGGGGCCTCCTGAGCTTATTTATTATGCTTTTAGATTTTTGTCATTAGCCTAGGATGTGTTCTTTACTTTAGGCTTGATCCTTACTCCGAAAGCCTGGCCTTTCTGTTGTCTCAGTCGGATGCACACAGTGCTCAGTACGGCTTCTCCGCGTGTGGCTGCAGCAGAACTTTGTCTGCTGCCACTTCACACTCTCGTGCCCCTGTCATCTCCCGGTCCTGCAGCAGCTGCGCCCTGTTAGGTCTCACGGTCACACTCTGGGAATGTACACAGTGCCCTGAATGTTCTCAGCAACCGCCTAAGGGAAGCCCCATGCAGACTTCTGGTCCCTGTTCTGCACTGTAAATTTCATCTTATCCACCACCTCATATTCTGTTCTCAGCCTCCTCAGCCCTTTGAAACTGTTGCCTTTCGAGCTCCACCTCCCTGCAGCCCACTGGGACTGTGTCCCCCAGGTCGAAAAAACTGGAACAAATGCGGGCTTTTTTTCCTCTCAATGATCGCAGACTACAGCAATAGCTGTCGGTCTCAAAGACCTGTGACAGTCATTAAAATATATTGTAATAATTGTGTTTTATTAGTTATTGTTTTTAATATCTTACTGTGCCTAATTTATAAACTAAACTGTCATAGGTGTGTGTGTGTAGGAAAAAGCAGTATCTCCAGGGCTCAGTAGTGCCCACAGTTAGGCCGCCACTGGGGGTCTTGGGACGCATCCCCCACGGGTGGGGGAGGGCTGTTCAGTTCCTACTGCTGTGTCTATAAACTGCTATGTGGAGGTATTCGCTGGTTTAGGATGTTATGGTACATCATTCACACGTGATTTATTTAGTCTGTTTGTTAATCCCCAATGAAAATCTAGGGAATTGTATTCATTATTAAATACCAGAGACATACACCAGTATACAACACAAAACCTTTCTCTCCTAAAACTCATTAAACCAAAATATGACCGGATCTTATCTAGTAAAACATGAAGCATAGTTCTATCTCGTACATTTTTCACCTGCTTTGACATGTCATTCATATTTACTTATCATTAGAAAACTTTGATGAAACTGCTTTTCTTCATGGGTGAATCTTTATTGCTGGGGTATTTGGAAGCAGCGTAGAACCTAAAATAATAGCTCTAGATTCAACATGTCCGTGTGAGAGGGCTCAGGCTCCCTCTGCTGGCAATGATGTCTTACTATTTTTATTGAAAAAAAAATCATTGATAATGTGGGAGATGAGGTTGTCAGGGTGAAGTGACGATTCCAGTTAAACACAAAACAGACGTCTGGTGCCTTAGGTGAAGATTCAGCACGAAGGCCCTGGAAGGGGCTCCTGAGCAATCTTCCGTAGCCCCCGGGTTGCTTGGTACCACGGCTTCTCACCCTTCTTTACTTGTGAGCAGGGGAAACGAAAGGAGGGGAAGGTTAAGGCATCTCCTTATCGTATCTCTTCTGACCATTCAGGAATGTGATGAGAAGTTAGTGAGATATTTATGAAGCGCTTTGAATTCCTTAAATAAATATGTGTTGTGAACTTACAGTTTTCTTAGTAACATTTTCAGCTCTAAGCTTCCTTTTAGAGCAGTGATCAGTCATAAGATCACAAAAATAGTAAGTCCAATGCTGCCATACTTATTAAGTGTAAAATAGTTTACAAAATATAGAATATGGTGTACTATAATATTTTCCAGGTAATATAAAAGGAATATTTGGGGAACGTGGAAGGAGACTATTTATGCAATGACAGGGGTTGGATGCTTTGTGGGTTTATGAATGTTATCTATTTTGGAAGAAGGAAAATGGATTCTGAATGATGCCACATCAAAATAATTTCTTTGAAAATGAGTATTAATTTAAATTGTGCTATTGCTATAAGGTGTGGATGAGGGATGCTTTTAAAGAATAGTGGACTAATAGGGACTGCGTGTGTGTTTCTTATATATGTTGTATCTATTGACAATGTAGGGTTCTATTTCCTCAGGGGCTTATTTGGAAAGTTCAAGTAAAACATCTGCAAAATTAAGGGCCTTTTAATTAAGACAAATGACTTAAATTTTCACAGCTTTCTAAATGAACAAAATGCTTTTGAGCTGCTGATCATAAATTCATCTGAAATTATTGATTGAATGTGCAGATGTACGCATGAAAATAATACATTCCTCATTAGCATACGTTTACATTTGTTGAATCACAGGTGGTCTAGCAATTGGAGGAAATGAGCATTTTTTTAAGCTTTGGAACTTTTCCCTGCCTGAAAGCTGTTTGAACTTGCTGGCTATTGCAGAACTCTGTCGTTAAATGTATGAGTGAAGGTGCTGTAGACCTTTAATCATCTAGACTAAATTCCTGAATCTTTTAGGACCAATAGTTATGGCTGGAAGGGACTGATATTCTCATTTAGATTAAGACAACATTTCTGCAAATACTTTTGAGATGGGGATGAAAGGCACTTCCTGTGGAATTGCAGCCATAGTAATTTTTTTTGTAACATGAAAATGCCTTGTTTTTTCTTTTTCTGCTAATTAAGGTAGGAAATGTTCTTAGCTAAGAAAAAAATGAGAGACGATAAGTCTAAAATAAAAGTAAAACTCCTGCAGTTCTAACGCTCAGAAGTATCCACGTTAGTGTCTTTTGTGTTGGCCCCTTCCCTGGCAGTGTCACTGAGGGGCTGACCCGTTGCCCGGTGAGTCGGGCCAGCCGAATGGAGGAAGGGGGGTTCCTTACAGGAAATCGTCCCAAGGAAGCACTTTAGATACATTTAAGCAAGCAATTTTATTTTTATTACAACATCTATTAACAGTATCATATTTTAATGTCTGAGACCAAGATTTTATTCCCTCTTTTTTTCGTTCATGTTTTGACTTCTCTTTTTTTTAAAATTTTTATTTAGTTATTTTTCAAGTACATTTTTTGTCTGTTCCTCCCATCCCAGCCCCCCCCCCCGCCCTGTCTCCCACCTCCCTCCCATCCCCGCCCCCAGTCCTCATCCCTGTGTCCTTCATACTTGTTCCTCAAAATCCCTCCCCATTTTTCCCCTTAAATTCCCTTCTCTCTCCCCTCTGGTCGCTGCCCACTTGTTCTCTATTTCAGTGTCTTTGTTTTTATTCTGTTTGCTTGTTTGTTTTATTGTTTAGCTTCCTGTCAAAGGTGAGATCAGATGGTATTTGTCCTTCAATGCCTGGCCTATTTCACTCAGCATAATGCTTTCCAGTTCCATCCATGTTGTTGCAAAGGGTAGTAGCTCCTTCTTCCTCTCTGCTGCATAGAATTCCATTGTGTATATGTACCACAATTTTTTTATCCATTCAGTATTAAATTAAAAAGACAACCAACTGTATGGGAAAACATATTTGCCAATGATACCTCAGACAAAGGTTTAATCTCCAAAATATACAAAGAACATACACGACTCCACTCTAGGAAGACATTTAACCCAATTAAAAAATGGGAAAAGGACTTGAACAGACACTTCTCCAAAGAGGACATACAGAATATCCAGAGACACATAAAGAGATGCTCAATAACATTAGCTATCAGAGAGATGCAAATTAAAACCACAATGAGATACCACTTTACACCAGTCAGGATGGCTATAATAAAGAAAGCAACAAACAACAAATGTTGGAGAGGTTGTGGGGAAAAGGGGACCTTAGTTCACTGTTGGTGGGATTGCAGACTGGTACAACCATTATGGAAAACAGTATGGAATTTTCTCAGAAAAATAAAAATTGACCTGCCTTTTGACCCAGCAATTCCACTGCTAGGATTATACCCCAAGAATCCTAAAACATCAATTTCAAAGAACCTATGCACCACAATGTTCATAGCAGCACAATTTACAATAGCCAAGAGTTGGAAGCAACCTAGGTGTCCATCAGTAAACGAATTGACTTCTTTTGAGTTGAATGAAAGATCTCTACCAGACAGACTTTTTTTTCTCTACAAAGGTTAAAACTACTTAGCCAACTCAGTGCTAGAAAGTAGCTTATTGTATTCTGTGGGCTCAGAAAGCCCTACCAGAATGCCTTGTGGTGCCCTTATTAATTGAGAAAAATGAAAGCAATGATAATAACATATGTTGAAAGTGATACTGGTATAGATGACGAATATAAAATTCCACAGGGCAATGTACATCGTGGCTTTGCTTAGCTCCAGGCCTTTTCATTGTTAGGGTTTGGATCTTTCTTTGGGCCCATTATTAGATCTCAGTTCTCTTGAAAGGCTGGATGAAAGAGTATCATTTTCTCACTAGCAAAAAGATGTTCTGGGGAAACAGTCACAGTGCTAATAGATGTCTAGTGTTCATTGTTGTGGCGGGGAGTGTGAACACATGCACGCTGACTTTGAATTTCTTATTCCAGGAAGTTAAAGGGAGTGGTGTGACTTCTCTCTGCTCAAGTCGCTCTTGCAGAAGAGATTTGGGGGTCTGTACGTAGGGACGGTGAAGGGCCTGTGGGCGGGTGACAGCATTTGTGAGCACATGCCGTTGCCCAGAAATGTCACAGCGTCAGATGTGACCTGAACGATGGGTCCCTGGCACCCAGGCTGCCGGTCTGGGCAGTCCCACCGTTTCCTTTCCCCTTGTTGCTGCTGTTGCTGCCAGGTAATCACAGATCATGTTGGGAATCTTTCTCAACAATCTGGGTGAGGTGCGTTGTTGTTGTTGTTGTTATTGCGGTTACTTAGAAATAGCTAGAAGGACCAGAAATGGAAGCCTCAAATTATTCTTCATTGGAATATCACCACTGGAGGGCGTGCAGATCCGCCCCTTCAGTTCCAGGCTCCGTCATCAAATGGAGCCCTGTTGTGGCTGCTTTTAATGTGGTTCTTGCTCAGTGGTACTAGCAGATAAATTATCCTGGTGCCTGTCTACCAACCACCCCACATTAGTTCTCCTGGCCCAGTCTTGCCTTTTCATCTCAGCTGGCAAATAAGAACTTCACAAAACTCCCCACTATTAATGTTTAACTCCGCGAAAGTTAGCCGCGGGATTGTTAGATGAAGCGTGTTTGCAGAGATGACTGCTGTTTTCTTGATTTATAGGAGAAGCCCTGATATCCAAGCTAAAGAAGAGTTATGGAAGCACATTCAGTGAGTATTGGTTTTTTTTCCCGCATTGTTTTAAACCCCGTGTGGTTTTAAGGCATTGACGAGGAAGACCCCTGGCGCTGAGAGGCAGCCCAGCGCTGAGGCCCGTCACACAGCTGTCATGGCCATCATCACAGGCAACACGGAGCTCACGGTGGCGGTGCCTGGCCGTGCCAGCAGCCCCGACATCTCTGCTCCTGAGGCCACTTGGCCTTGCCTGTAATTGGGCCTCCGACAGGCCAATACTTTACAAATAAACACCAAGGAAAACAGACTCAGAAGGAGAAAAGATACCTCCTGCAGGGGAGGGAAGCAGAAGTTTGTAGAGAAACTAAGAGAGGCTGGAGAGCCACCTACACTGGATACTGATAAATTGGAGGAAAGTGGAAGAGCTACTGAAAAGGTTTTCCTCCCCTTTTTCCTTGAATGCATTCTAGTTTTTAAATCTCTGTTCCTGGCTTATATTTCTATTTGGTGTGCTAATACGACGTTTCAGGACGCGTTGGGAAAGGCACTGGTGTTTATACCTGCATCACAGCTTTAATTCTCTCACTCCATCCCAGGAAGGAACTTGTGGATCCGTCGGGACTGTCAGAAGAACAATTAAAAGAGATTCCATACACTAAAGTAGAGTGAGTATGTCTTTGAAAATTTTTTTCATAGAAGTTTTATTCATACTTGGGAGTCAGTAATTCATTCTTGCTATCTATGCAGTGCCTAAATTTGCCTTTACATTTTAACTACAATGAAAAAGAACTACAGGGAAAGAGGAAGAAAGAGTGTATTAACAGCTGATCCTTCCCCTTTTGTACACAGTCACTGATATCTTCTATTAGCTGTTTGTATGTGGTAGGTACACAGGGACTTTTAATGACGATATTAGTTCTAAAATAAATTCCTTTTCTGAGACACTCATTGATTGGTAACAGAGTTCCTTTTTATTCATTATTTAACACAAGAGAATTATGTTGACCACAAACCCCGTCATATAAGTCCAATCCAATCCCTGTCACAAAACCAGCACATCGAATGTGCTTCGTGAAAGCATAGGGCTTTCCCAGTCACCACCCAGCGTGGGAGGCAGCAGGTGGCCTGTCGATGCAGTTTTGTGTCCGGCTGTGCTGGTCAGAGAAAGTAGGAGTCTACTCCACTGCTTTATTTCCCTTCTCTGACTCATGCTTCCTTTCCCACGGCAGTCAGTTTGCAGGTTGGTACACACCCTCTCCACCTGCGTCCCCCAACTCCCTCATTTTTAGGCCAAAGATTGAATTCTTAATGACAGGCTAGTTAGTAGCTAGACAATCATCAGCTTTTTCTCATAGGAATGCCGTTTGTCTGCATTGTAGAACTACAGGAGAGAATTCAGCTAGAGGGAATAATCTCATTATAGTCCAGCAGTTGAAAGTAATATGCACATAGTAATATGTATGTGCAAATACTATAAAGAGTTTTGTTTTTGTGTACGGTTGAAGAGCAGTGTTTTGTTGTTAACTTGAGAAATTCAAGCCATTTAGGATTTCCAAACCCAGGCGGGTCAAGTTTTTTGTATTTTATTTTAATTCTCAAAGTCATTATTCCTTTGTGGTATCCATATTAAGGAATTATCCTGTTCTGACTTACTGTGTGTTTGTTTCCATGTTTTTTGGTTGCCTGTTCAGGACTCAAGGTGACCCGATCCGCATCAGACATTCTCACTCTCCGCGAAGTTACCGCCAGTATCGAAGGTCCCAGTGCTCAGACGGGGAGCGCTCGGTTCTGTCGGAAGTGAAGTACGTAGGCGGTCCTGGGCGCAGCATTGCCCTCGTGGCTCCAGAACCGCACAGTCCAATAGAACTTCTTGTGATGATAGAAATGCTTTATACGTGTGGCTATTACATATTTGAAATGTGGGTAGTGTGACTAAGAAGCTAAACGCTGCATATTATTAATTTTAACTAATGTAAGTAGCCATGTGTGGTGGCTAGTGGCTGCCGTATTGGGTAGTGCAGATCTAGACCAGACTTAGGCCAAATTGTGGCACTTCTGAGCTACGTACTAGAGCTTTTAGGAGAAAGGGAAAAAGTGCAGAAGCTGTTCTGTTGTGAATGGCACAGACATATTTGAGAGAAGGTGGCATAAGAGATTTTGTGTTTTGGTTTGATGGCATTTTGCCATTTCTTTTCCTACAGCAAATATCATATTATAGTTATTTATTTCTTTGCATTTTTTTCTTGTGAGGAAAGTGACTATTATCTGGCTTGACATGATAAGTGATAAACTCTAAACGAGTATGTTGATGAAATAATTATGCATCATCCATTTGTAAAATACTATAATAATAGAAATTCATGTTCTTTGTATTGCTGAATAAGAATGTTAACCAATGAACTCTGAATTAAGGCTCAAAACTTTGACAAACATGAATACATTGGGAGATAGGCTAGCCCAGTGGACAGAGGCATAGGCCGGGTTTTATTATTTTGTTTATAAAATGTAGGTGATGGCTGCCTATAGCACCGTAGGTTCGTAAAGAAAGCACAAATGGCTAGTAAACGTTAGCAACAAAGTCATTTATACATGTCACAGTAAGATAGGCACATATTTTATTCTTGGTTCTTCTGTTTATTTGCTTTGATTCTGGGCAAATTACTTAACCTGTTTAACTTAATTCAGAAACATTTGTTCAGCACCTCAGCATTGTGGTGGGTACTGTAAGGAACATGAAGAAGTATAGAACATGCCTTCTAGGCTGCAGCCCTCTCTCGGCCCAAATTGTGATTCTCAGAGATAATTCTAAATCTCACTCTCTGCAGCTCAAAAACGGACCTCGTGCCGCCGCTTCCTGTGACCCGCTCTTCGGATGCCCGGGGTTCCGGGGGCGCCACGGTTCATCAGGTTGGTAGTGGTGCAGTTTAAGGAGGTCTTGTACTGATGACAGTTTTGAGAAGCGCTTTTCTGAAAGTCATTTGGGGAGGTAGGAAAATGAATCTTTAACTATACTCCGAGATTCTGTGTTTTAAAAGAACATGTACAAAACGTGGAAGGAGAAGGAAGGAAGAGGGGTTGTGTGGCCCAGACAAGGCACAATTGGGGAAGAGCTATGTTGGGAGCGAGAGAGAGAAGGAAAGTGTAGGGTCTAAACGGATCTGAGGCTTGGGCCAAAGGATAACAAAGTTTGTAAGATTGTCTGGAGCCAGAGTAAAGTAACAATGGCTTCACTAATTCAAAACAAAACAAAACAAAACAAAACAAAAAACCCTCTTAAGACTTTTAGATATTTTTGAGCCAGAGCAGCACAGAGAAAGTGATCAACTCTCTGTGGGGCAGATGCTGTGATGGCAGGCAGGAGGATTACTCAAGTCCTGTTTTATTTCTGTCTTCTCCATCAGAGGGAATTGCTTTTGTTCTGGAAATATTTTTAAAATGTGGTTAAAGGGGAATTCAAGGACATAGCAAAGAATATAGCTGCCTTAACAAAATCAGTTGAACACTCAACTGAATTAGATATTTCAGGGGAGTACTGTAGTCAACATTTCAGCAAAGTGTTTGACATCACCTCTCATGGTATTATTTTGATAAGCTAGGAAGAAAATGTAGTCTCTATAAGATCAGTGGGTGGGTTTATATCAGGTTAAACAACCACCGTAAAAACAAAGTTGATGTCTATAATGTGTCTACTTGGATGTGTACAGCAGGTCAGTGTCAGCCTGTTGTGTAAAAACAAAGTTGATGTCTATAATGTATCTACTTGGATGTGTACAGCAGGTCAGTGTCAGCCTGTTGTTCGCAGTGGTGTGGTTTTCAGTCTTTTGTGATTGCGGATCCCTTTAAAAAGCCAATATAACTACTGTCTCTCTCCCATAAAAATGCATGTAAGCACAGAGACAGCTTTGTATATAAATTCTTGGGAGTTCAAGGACAGCCCAAGAACCCTGACCCTGGCAGTATTCATTATGCATTGCCCTTTGCTTGTTCTGATTCATTTTGTCAAGAACAGAAAAAAGAGTCGATGCTCATTTTTAGGTTAGGTTCTCTAGAAACAGATTCTGAGATAAGCAGTTTGCATGGAGGAAGTTTATTGCAAAGCGCTTTTAGGATTACTGCCTGCTGGAGAGTGGAAGCGGTTTGGGCAGAGAGGAGAGAGGAACTGTGTAGTCCTCATGTAGCCCCAGTAAAGGCATCGCAGATCCCACGGCAGCTCTGAGACGGCTCTTCTGGTTCATCCCACCTGGACTCAAGGGGGTTAGGCCTTCACATACTCACACTCACTATGTAGCAGTCTTTGGATTAAGGGGGTCCCTGAGAGGGGGATGACCTTGGGCAAGGTGGTTCTCTTCAGCTGAGGGCATTTCCTGCAGAGGGGCTGGGTTTTGAGCTGTACTGCAGCCTCCACTCCCAGCAGCTGAGGGAATGAATGTCTCAGTCTAGAAGGAGGTCAGGTGGTTAACCCTGACCTTCAGGGTTAACATGGTAGCTTCCGCTACAATCTGCATGATGTTTGATTTGATGAGCCTGAGAGAGCTAATAGGCTGTTCAATTTGTTTGAAATCAATAGCACTTTGAAAAAATTACTTTCATGTTAGTAGTTAGGGTTTTGCATCAAGACTGACCTGCATTTGTGTCTCCTCGTCTCCACACACTTACTACTTGTGTGACTTTGGGCAAAGAATTTGACTTCTAAGCCTCAATTTCTGTGCAGTGTAGATAATAACCTGCCTTTTAGACTACTGCAAGGATGACAAATAAGCAGTTATCTTTCAGAGCTTTTTTCAGTCTTAAACTTAAGGTGATTTTAATACAAATAGAAATTTCACTTTATTGTAGTTTTGCTTTTCCAATTACTCCCTAACTCAGTGATTTTCAACTGGTGTGCCACCAGAATTTTTAAAATGTGCAGTACCTGACAAGTCAGGGCACTGACCTCTTTTCCCTTAAGACTGTCAAATAAAAAAATGACAATAGCCAACACCACGATGCAGTATGAATGAGTCAAAATTATACCTACTTTTCTGGGGGGGGAGGTCCACTGGCAAAAAATACATTTTTTGGTGTGCCACAGAACTTTGGTAATTAGTCTATGTGTGCCACGAGGTGAAAAAGGTTGAAAATCACTGCCCTAGGTGATCCTCACCACTTAGGAATCTTAAAAAAAACCTAAAGAACTCACACTAAATGCCATACATAAGAACAGTTCACTTACATCTTCTGATCCACAGCACTGGTTCTAAGCTTGTCCTTGGGACGCCTCTGATTTTGAACTGAACAAATAGCTAATGAGCACATGTTAAGGAGCGGCAGGCACCGGTCTGGGCAATCAGTAAACTACATCCTGCCGGCCAAATGCTGCTGCCCGTGTCTGTGTAGCTCAGAAGGTGGTCACGATTTTTACATTTTTAAAGAGTTTTTTAAAAAAGGAGTATGTAACGGAAACCAGAGGTAGTTCACAGTCTGGCCCTTTACAGGAAAATGTTTGCTGCCTCCTGGCCAAGACGGAGGAGCATCAGACATAAAAGTAAACAGGCAGACAGAACGCAAAAAATTAGGTGAGCATTACAAAGGAACAAAGGCCTGATTAGAACATTGAAGGGGACCTTTCTCCCATAGGGCAGTCAGAGAAGGCCTTCTCAGACAGTGACAGGTAAGCTGAAACCTGACAGGTGAGGAGGAGCCAGCCAGGGGAGAGGGAGGGAGGCTGGTATAAGCAGTGGGGAGAGCACAGACAGACAACGGGAGGTGGGACTGGCCTGGGTAGTTGAGAAGCTGTGGCCTGAGCACTGTGGAGTAGGGGGAAGGACAGGTAACGCAGGGCCTTAGATGCTGTGGGAAGAGTGGATTTTATTCCAAGTGCCAAAAGAAAACCACCACTGCAGTTGCCGCACACGTGTGAGCAGGAAGGTCGCATTTCTGGAGTTCCACCTGGTAGCCAGAACAGGTGCCTGGCCTGCCTGTGCCCCACCTTCCCTTTCCGTACAGAAGGCTGGTGTGAGGTGTGTCGGGAACTGTGATTCACTCATTTCCTTTGGGGTCTGCAGGCAGAGGGGACATAGTCGATCCTAGACAAACTTAAAAACACGTAATACTGGTGTCAGGTAACCTCCCAGCTCCTGTCTGGTGATGCTTCTGATGTATTAGCTCCCCTTCTGTGCCCTGACTCATGTGCACTGGCTTGTCTAGAAGTCTTCCATCCCAGTCACATGTTTCAAAGTTGTCCTGATTCACGCTCCCCGCACGAGTTAGTCTTGGGGGATAGTAAACATGCTTGTTACCTGACCTACTGACCCATGAGGCCATCACTAGGAGGTGAGAGCAGGAAGATTCAACAGAGCAGGGAGCCGTGAGGCACCCTTAGTGTCATTCTCAGGGCCTCCGCCTGGTGTCGTGCAGTCCGGTGGGGGAGCACGTGGTCCAGCTCCAGAAGTGCCGGGTGTGGTACCCAGGCTCTGGCAGTCTGGTTCCCGTGTCTCCACGATGAGGTCCCCCTCGCCCCCAGCTGACAGGAATCTCTAGCCCCATGTGATAGGGGACCCCAGAGCATTGTTACGGGAGTTTCATTCATGACTATGGGGATATAATCAGGGAAGATTATAAATTGTCCACAACTTCCTATTCTCTTTGCCCCTCCTCAGAAAAGTGGGAGGTGGGAGAGCCTGGTTGAGGAATGGCTACAACAAAAATGACAATGGGAGAGCTGGGTTGAGATTTATGCCTAATTTCCATGAATAAAGTTTTATGCATGTAACTGCCAGAACTAATTTTTCTATATTAAGATTTAAACACAATCATGTTATCACTGGTAACTAGAGGGAATATTTGAACAGCTTTTGATATTATGAACTTTTCTTTCTTATAACTTGATGACTTCCATGTAAGAAAATACTAATTTCTGATATATTAGTGAATTAACTTACCTGTATTTTCTTCTGAATCTTACTATTTTTTCTTCTAGAGAAGAAATGGGTCTAAAGATAGCCTGATTGAAGAAAAATCTCAGGCATCTACAAGCAATCTGGCTGGAAAACATATAGCAAAAACAATAAAAACTATCCAAGCTTCACGCCTCAAGACAGAGACTTGATCCCAGTGAGGGGCAGGGGTGGGGGTGGGGAGGGAGGGTGTGTGCTGCCTTTACTTTGAAGCTGTGAATTATCATTGTTCAAGTATCTTGGACCTGCAAGTGTTTGTTCAGAAGAATTGAGTCTGTTGCTTCTTTTAAAGGTTTAACTACAGTATATTTGTGCTGAAGGGCCTTTTTATTTGGTAACTGGAAGGACAGTCTTGTAAAAACTTGTTCACTGGATCCATATCCTCAACCAAAACCAGACGCGTCCGACCCGAGGTCTGGGACCCCGGACTGCAGCTGGCTAGCTGCGCAACAGCATCACACTGAGTGGGATGAAAAAGGTCTTCCCAGCTCTACGTGGCTCTTGGCCTGTGCAGACGCGTGACTGAGGTCGCATCACTTTTGAGACAGTAGATGTTTTTATTCATATAAATGTTCTTTGTAAAGCTGTATTTTGTGGCATTACGTTCCACTGGTTATTTACAAATGTAAAGCTTTTTGTTTGAAAGCATTGCTTTTAATTTCTAGTGTTCTTTTCATTAAAAAAAAAAAGCTCTATGTGGATTTTGGGTTATAAATTTGTGATTACCCTCAACCTCAATGGTCCCTCCATTCTGCTGAGCTATCTAACTCTCCTCAAAGACTATTTCAGACCTTTCCCCTGTGCAGATAGATGACTTTGCTCTGTACTTTACATGGAAAACAGACTAATACAAGCCATGTTTTACCTTCCCCTTACCACACCTCTTCCCCAAGTGGTTCTTGCAAGCTCATCTCCATAGTTTGTTTCTATAACTGAGAGAACTGGCCAGTGTTCTTCTAGGAGACCAACTAGTTTAAAACACTGCTTCACCAGCTGGATTTAGGGCATTATTGTGCTTGTCTACATACCTAACAATCATATGGACACCTCTCTCTCTTATTACCAAGTCCTGTTACCTCTGTCCTCCATAGCTTAATTATCCCTCTACTAATCTGCCACCAAATTGGCTGTAGTAGCCTCCAACTGGCCCACCTGTATACTTTTTCTTGCAAATGTGAACTAGTTCTATACTATAAAATTTCCTATTGCTTCAGACATAGCCTTAAGTGGTCTGGCACCTTACCTGTTCAGTCTGTAACACCCCCAGCTTTCCTTATGGCCACCTAACTTGCCTCATTAAGCACTCAACTCTGTCTACATCAGACCACTAATGAGGGAAAGCAGCTACAACTGTCACAACTAGGGACTTATGGCCACACCCTCTAGCTAAAAGCCCTCTACACATGCTATTCCTCCAAGTTGGCCCAGCAAAACCCTCACCTACCCTTGGTCCCAACTCTGCTTTCTCAGGTTTCCTGACTTGGTTGGATTTGTCTCACAAAGGAGACTTTACATTTGTGATGACGCCTCCCTCCATTTGTAATCTTTCAAAGGGTGGGACTGTTTTACTCACTATTGTGTTCCTAGATCCTAGCACTTACAATAAATTTTCTGAATTCTTTAAACACATTATTTGTTCTTTCCTTAAAAGTGAAGGCAGAAGATATGCCAACGCAGTTTACAATTTAGTAAAAAACACAGTGGCGATGCAAAAGCACAGCCGTACCCTACACACCAAATAGTCTAGTTCAGTTCATCACAAGGCACATCCCTCCCTGGGCTTTACCATAAGCCTATTAGTTACAGCAGTGAATATTAATCTTAACTGCTGAGACTTAACAAGTTTGAAGTTGCTGAGCAAGGAGGGAGAAATCCTAATTTTTCTGCAAAAAAAAAATGCTATTTTCTGGCAGTCACACAATACACAAATCCCCAAGATGCACATTTAAATATTTATTCACAGACTCATTGTTTGAATTATGTATTTACAGATTGTGGGAAAGTGTTTAGGGTACTCCACATACTCTTTAAAATTTTTAAATGATCCAAGCAACTCCTTTGAAGAGCAGCTTTTCAAATTCATCAAAAAACCCTACAAGAAAAAAAAAGAAACAACTCAGCTTCACAAGCAAATATGTACATGTATCACACCTTAATCAACTCTGAATACATGCTTCTGCACTGCACTGTTAAGCGTTTCTGGAGTCAGATTTAAATGTCAACCCTAAAACGTGCCTGAGATTTGCCAAATGGTTCTTTTCCCCTTTACCACACAGAAACATCGTAAGTTATTAAAGTTAGCTATTAACTTCATCTTGTTAATTACAGATGTAGCAGTTCTAATAAGTCATTAATACCCAGTTTGACACCCACAAAAGAAGGCACCCTAATGTAGAAAGGTGATCAAGTTCACATTACAAATAACTCCTTCTAGACAGAACTACTTCAAATTCTCACCTTGGGTCACATGTGTGCTCCCAGGTAGTAGTCAGCTAGCAGCCGTCCATGCTTCAAGCACCCATCTTTCACCTGGTTAAAAATTAGTTAAAACCAGTTAAAATAAACTCTACACTAAATGTTGGCCGAATCAAGATCCCATGTGCAAACAAACGAATGTGAAAGCATATACTGTTACTTATGCAGCTCCTACACCAAAGAGATCATATTCAAGGGCAGGAAAGGGCTGCAAAGTGTTTAATTTACGCCTTTCTTGACACCACATTCACTAGTTTCCAAAAGTGAACGGGCAACACAAAGGCAACACCAAGTTGCTACACAAAGACCCGGTGGTCTTTGTGCCCCAGAGAAGATCTAGGACACAAGGAAAATTTCCACCTAATTTTTTGCTGACCCTAAGGCAACCAGCTGAGATGAGCTGTTGTTGATTAGAGATGGAACGGTAATGATTAACTAATCCCAGGTCTCTCTTTTACAATTCGAAATGCGACAGGGTAATGAAAACTGAGACACAAAATGTTCTTGCACGGTTAAAATCTTAAGTTTCATGAGACTGGTCTTTTTTTTTTTACACTAACATAGAAACTCACCTGCAGAGTTGGTGTTTATTCGATTTCCACCAAGTTCTGCACCTTGACATGGCTGTTATGATCTAAATCTTAAGTGACTCTTCCACGCTGTGACAGGCCGTTCCCTTCCACAAAAAACCCTCGCGCATATTAAAAACTTCCTGGCATACAAGGTCGACGAGCAGTGAACTCAAATGCACTCAAACCGATGTCCCTAACTCCTGGCGTGGGAACGCAGACTGCGGTCCGCTTCAGGCCTCGCGAGGTCCCACCGACAATGCGGCCGAGGACTGGCCCCGCCGCTGCCATCCCAGCGTTCCGGGCTCGGGACCTCGGACCTAGTCGGGCTGCCGTGGATGCATCGCTGGGCTCAGGGCAGCCGCGCGACTTGCCCACCGCCCCCGCCGGCAAGAGGCCACGCGGTAGCGCTCTCCACAGCCACCGCTATCCAGGAATCACAAGAGCCACCACTCACAGCTCCGGAACAAGGGCAAGAAAGGCTGCGCGGCCTTCCCACAATGCTTTTCTACCACTGGAAGAATCCACTGTCCAAAGGGCGCAGGGAGAACGGGCTGTACCATTGGCCATCGCGCGCTCGTGAAACGCCACTTTGTGGCGGGAGGGCGAAGTGCCCAGTGATTGACAGTGGGGCGGGTCTCCAAGGCGGAAGGGTCTCTAGCCGCACTCTTTTTGCTTTGTGCGTCAGTCGTATCTGCAGAGAAGATTTTTTTAAAAAAAATCTCCACTCGCCTCGGTTCCCAGTGTCGGGAGCACTTGTTCAGCGCCGAGCTGCCCGTGTTGCCCCAGGGATTTGAGACTTTTTTCCTGGGGGAGGGCAGCGAGTTCACCATCTCCAGAGAGTTCACCATTCATTCAAAAAATATTTACTGAGGACTCGCTTCAGGCTGCGTTGTAAATGCCTGGGAATCAGGTACGAAGGAGACGGGCAAGATTCCTGCTTGCATTCTGGTTGGGTGAGGGAGACACTGAGCAGGTGACACCCGGAGGCTGTCAGTCCGGGTCGTGTGAGCACCAACAATGGAACACTAGTGCTGTCCTACAGAATACACTGCGAACCGCGCTGGTGATGTAAACTTTTCAAAACGTCACATATAAAAGTAAGAACAAACACTAATTTTAATAAAGTAATTCAACACAGTCTAAATATCATTTCACATGATATTAATTAAAAATTAATGATATACTTTCCATTCTTTTATTCCTACTAAGCCTGAAAAGGCCAGGGTAAGTTTTATATTTCTGGTACATTTCATCCCGATTAGCCACATTTCAAGTGCTCAGAAGCAGGCCTTGGCCCATGCGGCTGGGGCAACCACAGGAGTGCAGAGTGGCCCTCGCTGCAGCAGATGATACAGGCAGCAGCAAATGATATAGAGCTTTGTACTTGTGCTAAGCAGTTGGGATTTTATGCTGAAATTTTAGGATTGATTATTACCATGAAAATGAAGCAAAGGTTGTTTGCTGGCCTTTTGCTGATGATCATAACTCATTGAAGGGATAGGAACTGCAGTAATGCAGGCTGTATGGGAACAACTGGTGCCTGGGCTCCTGTAAGTCCTGGTAGAGTCTGGTCCAGACGCCACATTCCAGCACCTTTGTTTGTTTGTTTGAGCTTTACTGCTGAAAAAAAAAGAAAGACATGGAAGGGAAGGAAGGAAAGAAAATTAAACCCATTGCCCAGAGTGGTCAGCACACAAGGGCTAGCCTGGATGATAAGGTCAACTTGGGGACAGTGTGGAAGAAAATGGCCACACAGAAGAAGTAAATGTATAATCGCAAGAAGGTAAATAACTCCAAGAGCTTCATTAGGAACTCACTGTAACACCCCAGAGAGAGGAAGTTTGGGGAAGGAGGATGACATCTCCAAGAGTGTCATTTAATGACACTGAAGGGTAGAGTGTGGGCATTGTAACACCTTAATGTTGCCCTCTTGCTGGAGAAAGTCAGAGAGAAGACGTTGCCTTGGGCTGGCACAGCCAGATGACCCCGGTTTCGGTCCGCCTCTGACAGGTGTCTCCTCGGGTAGATGAGCACTTCTCTGAGCTCAAGCTTCCTCCTTGACAGGGTGTTCCCTGTAACATACGACACCCATGGAGCATGCAGGTTAGTTTAAAGAATGAAGAAAAGTTTTCAGAAGCTTCTAGTACTGTGTAGTACATAGTAACGTCCAATAAACGACTCTAAGGGGTTAGATTCTTCCTCTCGTTTACCAACACCCAGGTATGGAAACTTTGATCGAATTCTTAAGGAAGGGGGAAATTTGCTGCTGTTTTTCTTGGAATGCTCCCGCCTTACTTTTTTTCTGTTCTCCTCTTTATATATTTTCCCTAAATTCTGGGCAATTCAAGAGTAGGGGGAGGCATTTGTTCCAATTATTGGAGTAGGGTTGGTATCTAGAAATGAGTTCTAAATTCATCTTCCTGTCTGCTTCAACCTCACGCATCCTGGTATGGAAAACTCAGTCACTGAGCAAAGGCAAGCAGAAAGTACATGAGAAAAAGATGGGGGGTGTTTTCTACCCAGTATCCTTCCCACCCTTGCTCACTGGGGCAGATGCATTACATAAGGATGTACAAGCTACGAAAGGTACTGGTGTAAACATGGAACAACCGCAGTTTCCCTGGGTAGAAGGCAGACTAATGGTTCCCCAGAGATGTCCAGTCCGAATCCCCAGAGCCTGTGAATGTTTCCTCACATAGTAAATGGTGCTTTGCAGATGTGGTTAACATTTGGGACCATGATATGAGGAGATAGACGTTGAAGGGGAAAGCAGAAGACTCAGAGATGGGGCAGGAGAGAAGGCAGGAGAGGGACTTAACCTTACTCCCTGGCTTTGAAGATGGGGAAGATTTTTGCAGCCAAAGAATACCAATGGCCTCCTCTTAGAGCTGGGGATGGCTCTCAGGTGACGCCCGCGAGGAAACAGGGGTTTCATTTCTGCAGATGCATGGAACTGGGTTCTCCCAACAACCTGAATGAGCATACAAGCAGACTGTCCCCTAGAGCCTCCAGAAAACAAAACAGACTTAAAAAAAATCCTCACCTGAGGATATGTGTTTATAGATTTTCAGAGAGAGGGTGTGGGGAGCAGGGAGAGAAACATCCATAGGTCGCCTCGGACCGGGGATCAAACCTGCAACCTAGATATGTACCCTGACTGGGAATTGAACCCACAGCCTTTTGCTGTGTGGGATGCCCCTCCAACCGAACCACATGGCTAGGGCAAAACACAGCCTTTTCTATGTTTTGATTTTAGCCCAGTGAAACTCATGGCAGACTTCTGACCTACAGAGCTGTGATAATAAACTTGTGTCGTTTTGAAAGCAGCCCAATTTGTGTTAATTTGTTATGGCAGCAAGAGAAAGTTAATACATCCTGTAACACATGGAGAGTGAGAATTGACTTGTCCCACTCCAATATTCTCATCAGGATCATAAATAAGATTTTTCAGAGGAGTATGCACATTTATTTTAATTATGATGAGTGCTTTTGTTTATGGTGGGTGCTAGAGATCCAATTGAATATCCAAGTCATGTTAAATAATTTGCATACTTAAACTTTTTTCCAGGTTTTATTTATTTATTTTTAGAGAGAGGGCAAGGGAGGTAGAAAGAGACGGAGAGAAACATTGATGTGTGAGAGGAAGGTTGCTTCTCACATGCCCCCAGCTGGGGACCTGGTCCACAACCCAGGCATGTGCCCTGACTGGGAACTGAACCCGAGACCTTTTGGTTCACAGGCTGGCACTCAAACCACTGAGCCACACCAGCCAGGGCAATAATTTGAATAATTTTTATAATTTAAAATACTTTGTAGATTTTGGGGGGAGGGGTTTTCCTTAAACAATTGTATTGTCTGTAGAAGCTTTATTTCTTCCTTTCCAATTCTTACACCTCTTGTGTGTGTCTGTGTGTGCAAGCATGTCCAGCAGAGGTCCCCAGAACAATGTTGAACAGAGTGATAATAGTAGACATCTGTGTCTTATTCATGGTTTTAAAAGAATGCTCTTAAAGTTTCAGCATGTGTGTTTGATATTTTTGTGCCTTTCCTATTGTTTATTGGGTTAGGGAAGTTTCCTTCTATTTATAGTCCTAGTTTGCTGTTGTTTTTTTAATGATAGGTAAATGTTGACCTTTATTAAATGTCTCTTCTGCCTGTAGTAAAGTGAGGTTTTTTTCTTGTAATTTGTTTATGAGGTGATTGTATTAATACATTTTGTAATGTTGAACCAATCCTGCGTTTCTGGAAGAAACCAAACTTGTCATTGAAAAAAAATGTTTTGTTTGGAAGTGCTGCACTTAACGTTTATGGATAAGATGGGTCTGCCATCTTTGATAGTTTTGATGTTAAAATTATACAGACATTTACTTAATAGTACTGGCTCATTCCTACAAATCAGATGTTCTATGCCAAACATTAACTGGGAGCTTTTCCCCCTTTATTTTAAATGGTGAAATTATTATAATGGGTTATTTGTTAAGCCTAACCAATCTCATAAAATGCGTCTAAAATATACATAATACGACTTTAGGCTGTCATTGTTAGTGACTTTGCCAAACAGCACAGTTGTTAACAAATAGTTTCTTTGTCAGCAGTAACATAGTCTTTCTTTGTTATTTTTCTGCTTGCTTTGCTTCGCTTCCATCTCTACTGTTCCTTGACACTTTTTCAACGTTTTTCGTTTTCATTCTACAAAACTAGAGAAAGAAAGGGCAATATGAAATATGAAAGTGGAAATATGTCAGAGGAGGATAATTTAATGCTTCTTTTATCACCAGTAGTATTTGTGTGGAATAGCCCCTTCTTTGATATTCAGTATGCTTTTTTTAAATCCTTACCTGAGGCCATGCTTCTTGATTTTAGAGAGAGGGGAAGGGAAGCAGAGAGGGAGAGAGAGAAGGATCGATGCCAGAGAGAAATATTTGGTTGCCTCTTGAACCAAGGACCAAGCCCACAACCCAGGCATGTGCCCTGATGAGGAATCAAACCCATGACCTTTTGTTTACAGAACGATGCTCCAACGAACTGAACCACATTGACCGGGGCTCAGTATGCTTTTTGATTTGCTGATACATGAAGTAGATATTTGATTAATTGTATTTGTAATGTACCTCAAGGCCTTCCCCACACCTGGGCTTTGTTTTTGTTTTGCTTGTTTTTTCCAGGTTTTTGTTATTGGTAAAAATGTTGCATTGAGTTTTGGTTGTAATTTTCCCATATAAATATCAGTCAAAATGTTGTTTTGAGAGATGTGTGTGTTGTATGATCTTGGATGTTAAATACAAAAGGTGATTTACTGGGAAAACAGCCAGGAAAACGTTCTGTGGAATATGCCTGTACCAGCTTTGTAAGATTAGTTGGAGAGCTTTTCCTGTATTTCTCTTCTCCGAAAAATATAATATTAGAGTTATTTTTGTTAACCTTTAAAGTAAACCTCACTTTGAAAACTGTCTAGCCCTAGCATTTTCTTTGTGAGAAGATTTTAAACTACTGATGCCATGTCTTTAATGGTCTTAGGACCATTTAGATTTTTTCTTCTTTAGTCAGTTAAGTCATCTTTCCTAGGAATGCAACCATTCTTCCATGTTTTAGAATTTGTTGGTGGAAAGTTGTTCATTATTGTTAGTTGTTTTCCCCTCACACCAACCAATTCTCTGATTGTCATGAAGTGGGTGTCCAGCAATTGAATTAAATTCTGACACTATTTCTCAGAATTATTATCAGACTCCCCAAGTTAAGGGCTCCCTTCTGTAAGACTATCCCCATTTCATTTGTCAGCTACAATGGGGTGCCCAGATTACTGACACTTCTGCCCAGTTGCCCACAGATACAGGTGTTCACGTGGCTCTCTCGCCAACCTCAGGTCTGATAGTTACTTGGAATGACTCAGCTCAGACAAACTCCTTACTTACTATTACCGGTTTATAATAGAGGATACCACTCCGGAGCAGCCAGACGGAACAGGTGCACAGGGGCAGGGGCAGGACAGACTCTCCACGCCTTCCCTGGGTGTGCTGCCCTCCCAGCACTCGGGTGTGTGAACCAGCCCGGATGCCTCCTGAACTTCCTTGTTAACAATTTGTAGAAGTTCCATTACATAGCCATGATTGATTACATCATTGGTTATTGGTGATTTTACAAAGTCTCCAGCTTCTCTCCCCTTCTCGAAGATGGGATAGTGTGGGTAGGGCTGAAACTTCCAGTTCTTTCATCACGTGGTTGTTTCCCCTGGCAAGCAGCCCCGTCTTGAAGCTACCAAGGGGGCTGACCAAGGGTCACTTTTACTCGGGTATGATTAAAAGGAGTTTGTTGTGAATAACAGAAAATTCTCCTATCACTTAAGAAATCCAAGGGTTTTAGGATCTCTGCACCAGAAACCAGGGACAAAGAGCAAATACCTATATTTTATTTTATTTTAATTAAATTATCTGGTTAAGTTTTTATTTTACATTTATTTATTATTTGAGACGTTTTTCTTAATGTACGCATTTATTGTTGTGACCTGTTTTGCCAAATTCTATAAATTTTTGTTTATTTCCATTTTCATTAGTCTCAAGAGTTTTTAAATTTATCTTTTGCTTCTTTTTTGATTATTGGTTGTTCAGTAGCATTCTGTTTAATCTCCATATGTTTGTGAATTGTCCAGTTTTCTTGTAATTAATTTCTAGTCTCATGTCACTATGGTTAGAAAAGATGCTTGATACAATTCCAATCTTATTAAATTTACTAAGACTTGTTTTTTAGTCTGTCATCTGATCTAACCTAGAGAATGTTCCCTGTGTGCTTGAGAAGAATCTGTATTCTGCTTTCATTTGGAATGTCCTGTCAGTGCTTGTTAGGGCCGCGTGTTTGAACCTGAAGTTGAAGTGCAGTGTTTCCTTATTGGTTTCGTGTCTGGTGTATCTATCCAGTGGTGGAAATGAGGTCCCCTCCTAGTATTGTATTGCTATCACTGCCTTTAGTTCTGTTAGTGTTTGCTTATATATCTAGGTGTTTTCATGATGGGTGCATGAATATTTATAATTATTATATGCTCTTTTTGAATTACCCATTTTACCATTATATAATGACCTTCTTTGTCTCTTATTATGGTCTTTGTCTTAAAGTCTGTTTCATCTGATGTAAGTATAGCTAGCTCTCTTTCTTTCCCCAGGTTAGGAAATACATTTTTCCATCCCTTCACTGTCGGTCTATGTGTGTCCTTAAAAGTGAAGTGAGAACTTCTGGTAAAAAATGGAGGCATAGGTAGACACACTGCCTCCTTTGCACAACCAAAAGAAAGACAACAACAGTTTTGAAACAAAAAACAACCAGTACTGACAGAAAATTGAACTGTGTGGAAGTCAGACACCAAGAAGTTAAAGTAGACACATTCATCCAGACTGGTAGGAGGGGCGGAGTTGGGTGGCCAGGTGGAGAGGTGTTGTGGCAAAGTGGTGGCTGGCAGACCTCAGGTGCACAAGGTGGCAGCAGGTGAACCCAGCGAGGCAGCAGACTGTGGAGGGGCACGTGCACAAGGTGGCTGGTGGACCGGGTGGTCTCACATTTGCACACAGATAAACCAGGTAAAACTGGGGAGCGAGACAGATCTCTCAGCCCAGAGTCTCAGTACAGGAAAATAAAGCCTCAAAACACTGATTGAAAACACCTGTGGGGGTTGACGTGCCAGAAGAATCTCCCAGCCTCATAGAAGAGTTTGTTGGAGAGACCCACAGGGTCCTAGAATGTACACAAGCCCAGGGAACCAGCACCAGTTTGCTTGGGAGAAGCAGCAGAGGGGACTGAAATTCAAGAGAGAGCAGAGCAAGTGCCATTGTTCCCTCTCTGACCCCACCCTTGCGTACAGTGTCACAACCCCTTATTGTGGGTTGCTCTATCCTGATGAACACCTAAGACTCCGCCCCTCACTACCTAACAGGCACATCAAGACATAAAAATGGCTCAAATGAAAGAATAGATCAAAACGCCAGAAAAAATACAACTAAGCAACGAAGAGATAGCCAACCTATCAGATGCACAGTTCAAAACACTGGTAATCAAGATGCTCACAGAATTCATTGAATTTGGTCGCAAATTAGATGAAAAAATGAAGGCTATGCTAAGTGAAATAAAGGAAAATGTACAGGGAACCAATAGTGTTGGGAAGGAAACTCGGACTCAAATCAATAGAGTATGCCAGAAGGAAGAAAGAAACATCCAATCAGAAAGGGATGAAGAAACAAAAATTCCAAAAAATGAGGAGAGGCTTAGGAACCTTCAGGACATCTTTAAATGTTCCAACATCTGAATTATAGGGGTACCAGAAGGAAAAGAGGAAGAGCAACAAGTGGAAAAGTTATTTGAACAAATAATGAAGGAGAACTTCCCCATTCTGGCAAAGGAAATAGACTTCTAGGAAGTCCAGGAAGCTCAGAGAGTCCCAAAGAAGTTAGACCCAAGGAGGAACACACCAAGGCACATCATCATTACATTAGCCAAGATTAAAATGAAGGACAGAATCCTAGAAGCTGCAAGAGATCAGGGGACAGTTACCTACAAAGGAGTTCCCATCAGACTGTCAGCTGACTTCTCAAAAGAGACCTTACAGGCAAGAAGGGGCTGGAAAGAAGTATTCTCAGTCATGAAAGGGAAGAACCTACATCCAAGATTGCTCTATCCAGCAAAGCTTTCATTTAGAATAGAAGGGCAGATAAACGCTTCTCAGATAAGGTCAAATTCAAGGAGTTCATCATCACCAAGCCCCTATTATATGAACTGTTAAAAGGACTTGTCTAAGAAAAATAAGATAAAAAACATGTATAGTAAAATGACAGCAAACTCACAATTATTAACAATCACACCTAAAACAAAAACAAATTAAGCAAATAACTAGAACAGGAACAGAATCACAGAAATGAAGATCACATGAAGGGTTAGCAACAGGGGAGTGGAAGGAGGAGAATGGGGGAGAAGGTACAGAGAATAAGTAGCATAGATGGTAGGTAGAAAATAGATAGGGGGGAGGGCAAGAATAGTATGGGAAATGTAGAAGCTAAAGAACTTAAAAGTATGACACATGGACATGAACTAAAGGGGGGAATGTGGGTGGGAGGGGGTGTGCAGGGTGGAGGGTAATAAAGGGGGGAAATAGAACAACTGTAATAGCATAATTAATAAAATATATAAAAAACTGAAGTGAGTCTACTATATAGTTGGGTCTTATTTGTTTTTAAATTCATTCAACCACTCTATGTCTTCTGATTGGAAACTTTAGTACATTTACATTTAAAGTTATTGTTGGTGGATAAGAACTTATTGCCAGTTTCTTCATTGTTTCCTTGCTGTTTTACAGTTCCTTTGTTCTTTCTTTCTTCTTTACTTGTTCTGTTTCTTTGTGATTAGATGCTTTTGTGTAGTGGTATGCCTAGATTCCTTTCTTTTTATCTTTTGCGTATTTTTATAGGTTTTTGCTTTGTGATTATCATTAGGCTTACTTAAGACATTCTTGAGTTATGATAGTCCATTTTAACCTGGTAATACAAGTTTAGATATATTCAAAAGCTCGCCTTGGCTGGTATAGCTCAGTGGATTGAGAACGGGCCTGTGAAGCAAAGGGTTGCTGGTTCAATTCCCAGTCAGGGCACATGCCTGGGTTGCAGGCCAGGTCTGGGGGGGGCACATGAAAGGCAACCACACATTGATGTTTCTCTCCTACTCTTTCTCTTTCCCTTCCCTTCTCTCTAAAAATAAATAAATAAATAAATAAATAAATATATTTTAAAGATTGTTTATTTATTTATCTTTAGAGGTGAAGGGAAGGAGAGAGGGAGAGAAACATCAATGTATGGTTGCCTTTCGTGCATCCCCTGCTGGGAACTGGCCTGCAGGGAACCAGCCTGCAACCCAAGCATGTGCCCTGACTGGGAATCGAACGGCGATAGTCTGGTTTGCATGCCTGCACTCAATCCACCATGCTACGCCAGCCAGGGCAAATAAAATAGTTTTTAAAAAGCTTTACAGCCCCTCCATTTTATATTTTTGATGTCACAATTTACATATTTTTGTGTCGTGTATCCATTAACAAATTATTTTATAGTTATTTTTACTACTTTAATCTTCTAACATTTGTACTAGATTTATCATTGATTAGCTACCACCATTACATTAGATATTTCTGAATTTAATGATGTATTTACCTGTACCAGTGAGATTTATACTTTAATATGTTTTCCTGTTACTAATTAGTGCCCTTTCCTTTCAACTTAAAGAAGTTACTTTAACATTTCTTGTAAGACCAGCCTCCCGGCGATGAACTCTGTCTGCTTTCTGTTGTCTGGGTAACTATCTCTCCTTCCATCTTGGAAGACAGTTGGCCAGGTGGAGTATTCTTAGTTGGCAGTTTTATCTTTAAGAACTTTAAATATATTATGCAGAGTTTCTGCTGGTAGTCTAACGGAAGTTCCCTTGTACATAACTTATATTTTCACTGCTTTTTAGATGGCACTTTGGTCTCTGACTTTTGATTCTGTAATTATATTGAGTTTTGGTGTAGGTCTTTTGGGTTCATTTTCTTGAAACTCTTTGAACTTCCCAGATCTGAATGTCTATTTCCTTCCGCAGGGTAGAGAAGTTTTCAGCCATTATTTCTTGAAATAAGTTTTCTGTTTTATTCTTTTTTCCCCTTTTGGAACCCCTATCATGCAGATATTGGTCCACTTACTGGTGTCCCACAAGCCCCCTAAAACTATCTTCCTTATTTATTTATTTTTTTCTCCTCTGATTGGTTGAATTCCACTGCCCTGTCCTTTCTTCTGCTTCCCTTTGTTATAGTCTTATGGAATCAGTGAACGTAAGCCCCAGGGGCCACCAGAGCCTGGTGATTAAGGGGGCATCTCTTCAGCAGTGGCCTGAAAAACTGGGGTCCCAGACATGACACAAGCTCCTTTCTGGGAGACCCCAGCACCCCGCAGTGAGGCAGAGGGAGAGCCCAAAGATGGCACTCACCCGCCTCCCTAGTCTTGGGAGACTGTCGCAGTTAGCATCTTGGCGTGTGTTGAATTACTGCTATTGAGATATGCAAATAGTCCTCTTGTCACAGTTATTAAGATATGCAAATAGGCCTCTTTCACAGAAAAAGTAGGTGTGTGTAGTGTGCTGAGTCTGGGTTGGGCCTTGGGGGATAGCCACGGTGAGTCTGCGCGAGCCCTTAAAGAGCTGTCTCTTAGTGTCCTATAACCTTGTAGGTCTCATAGATGCAAGCTTCACTGGCTTTTAAAACTAGCTGTTTTGGGTGCCCGTATCTCAGATGGGGGTCTAAAAAGTTGGGCACCAGATGTGGGGCCTACACCCTTTACTCCCCAGGGATTGCGAGATCCCGCCTGGATGTCTGTTGCTGCCCTGGGAGCGGGGCTTATGGCAAGATCGTTTCTCACCCTCTCCTACCTGTTTTGATTTGGGTTTTCTGCCACTTGCCCAATGTGTAGGGGCCACTCGGTGGTTTCTGCCTGCCTCTCAGAGGGGGTCATTCATATGTAGCTGTGGATTCGGTGTCTCGGGGGATGTGAGGTCGAGAGCCTCTTATGTTGCCGTCCTAAACCAGACCCTAGAACTGAATTTTTAATGTCAGTTATTAGAAATTACTTTTCTAGGATTTCTCTTTGTTTTTTTTTAAAGATGTCAGGTATTTGTGATATCTTTTGTTTCTTTGTTATGCGCCCTCTCTTATTTCTCAAAATACATTAAACACACTCATTTGATATTCTGCAGGCCAAAAATTAACACAGTCTAACCCTGTTTCAACTTACTGTCATCTGCTGTCTTTTTTCTCGTAGATTTAAAAAAGTTGTGAGTGTGTGTTCTTTGGAAATTAAAGAGTAACCATTTGGGGTCTGTCCTTCTAGGCAGGATTGATAGTTGGCATGACAAGGTGCTGGGGGCACCCCCGGCCCGGGGGCGCCATCAGCCCGCCCTGTCTCCTCCATGGAGGACAGGATGTACCCGATCCTACATGACGGAAGTCTTGTGTAATCACTGTAAATTGTTCTGAACTAGGGGTTTCTCTGCATATCTCGCTCCTGCCATACCACAAGCACCAAACACCGTTTGAATTTCTTCATCATTTTATTACTTGAAAAACCACCCTCTTAAAAGCAGCATGATTTATCACTAATCCCGCTTTTCCCACTAATAATCTATGTGTAAAGGTAATGGTTCCTTTCCAAATAATTTCTAATTTACAGTAATTCTGTAAATTATACTTTACAGAAATTTATAATTTACAGAGTTACTGTAAATTATAGACAAAGTGCTTTTCTTAAAGGACTTCACCAAATTCTTTAGGAACCTAACTTTTTTGTATTCTGAAGTTCATTTGGAATAAGAAACTTATGAGAATAGGCAGAACGATTTGGGAGAAGAAAAGTAATGATGGAGGACTAACTCCTTCCTTAATGCTAAGTATTAAACATAGCCTAATATTAAATATTAAAGCATATTCTAGACTTAATGAGATAATCAAATCAGCATGGTAATGGCACAGGTATTCATCTATCAATGCAATGAGAGATATGTCTTATGGTTTTTTAAAAAAAATTTATTTATTTATCTCTAGAGGGGAAGGGAAGGAGAGAGGAAGAGAAATATCAACATGTGGTTGCCTCTCATGAGTCCCCTGCTGGGAACTGGCCCCTGCAACCCAGGCATGTGCCCTTACTGGGAATCGAACATCGATCTTTTGGTTCCCATGCCCACATTCAATCTACTGAGTGACACCAGCCAGGGCCTCATAGTTTTTATTATATGTTAAATCTTGATATGTCTTAAAGCAAACTTCCCAAATTATCAGGGAGTAAAGGGCTTAACCCACACATGTTGCTAGCAAGAGGAACTTGTCATGTTGAAAAAGGAGTTTAAGTTGATATAAGTCCAAATAAAGCCTATGTGGTTTAAAGAATTAAAGGATAGAAAGGTTCAGTAAAAATATCTCTTTGATTGTAGAAAGGGCTCACTAAAAACCTAAAAATCATGGCTGCTTCTAGAAAGCGTTAAGAAACTGGTTATAATAAATTATTACGTAGAGAGAGACTTTTCTTACTTTTTGACCATAAGAAAGTACTACCTTTCCTGATTACCAGTGCAGCTCAGTGGTTGGGTGTCGTCCCACAAAGTGAAAGGTCCCTGGTTCGATTCCCCGTCAGGGCACATGCCTGGGCTGTGGGTTTGGTCCTGGCTGGGGCGTCTAGAAAGGCAACTCGATTGATGTTTCTCTCTATCTCTTTCTCCCTCCCTTCTCCTCACTCTAAAAATGAACAAATAAACTCTTTGAAAAAGGTAAAGATTGACTTGTTAAAGATAGTGTTAACTGCAAAGAGGCTGCTAAATGAATGCTAATTCAAGAAATTCTTTGTCTGATGTTAGTACAAGCAAGAAACCACCAGATGGCAGTAGAAGCCAAGCAAAAACCCCACACCAGCTCTGGCTGGCACAGCTCAGTGGATTGAGTGCAGGCTTGAGAACCAAAGGCCCACTGGTTCAATTCCCAGTCTAGAGCACATGCCTGGGTTGCAGGCCAGGTCCCCAGTAGGAGGCACATGAGAGGCAACCACACACTGATGTTTCTCTCTCTTTCTTCTTCCCTTCCCCATCTCTAGAAATAAATAGTCTTAAAAAAAAAAAAAAAACGACACATCAGTTTACAGAGAAGCACATTTACTCCTCAACTGGAGTGAAATTAGCATTTGAACAATCTGAGAATAACGCGACCTCCCTAGGTATTTTTTAAACGTAGTCTTGCACTAGGTTTTCAGAGGTGAGGCTTTGATTTTTATTAATTTTTTAAATGTTGTATAGGAAAAGCCTGTTTCAATACGTTGCTTGGAATAACCCCAAACAACACCTTACGTATTCCAGCCCAGACAAGACAGAAACATCTTGGAATGGTAAGATTGATTCCCTGGGCCCCAGAACCATATGTCCTGAGCTAATCAGAAAAATAAAGCTGGTGCTTCAGTCAGGAGTCAGCTTGCCAGGAAATATATACATAGCTGTTGGGGCTGAATTATAAATAGACAGTTTTTTGTGGGTTAGACAGATAAATCTGTCTTAACTCTTTTTAAGTCAGGTATGACTTGATTGCAGTGCTTAGTCACATATCAGCACATAAATAGCTGCTAGATAAAAATATGATTTTTTTATTTTCATAACTAAATATATGTGGCTTGTGTTTCATGTCTATACATTTCCAAGGGCATTTTTAGAAACATGTTTCCATATCAGTAACTTAGAGCTTTCATGGTGCTGGAGTCTGTCTTTGGGGGAGCACGCCTTGTCAGAGGATGTTCTGTGAGACGTGTGCTCCTGTGGGGCACAGAATAGCTCAAATAGCCACAGCCGGGTGGCTCAGTAGATTGAATGCTGACCTGCGATCCAAAGGGTTGCTGCTTCGATTCCCAGTCAGGGCACATGCCTGGATTGCAGGCCAGGTCCCCAGTAGGGGCTTGTGAGAGGCAACCACACAGTGATGTTTCTTCCCTCTCTTTCTCCCTCCCTTTCCCTCTCTAAAAATAATAAATAAAATCTAAAATAAAAAAAGAATAGCTCAAACAGCATAGGACCCAAATCTTGGGTTTCTAGTGACTCTAGTGATATTAATGTTATATTTGTTTTAACTGCTGGAAGAGAATCCCACCTGCTCCGTTAGAGATGTGAAGTCTCTCAGCTGAATAGATTAAACCCCTGAAATTGAGCACACAGAACCTCTCTGAGGGATTGGTAAGAAATCATGGACAGCCCAAGAAGAGCTAAAAGATGGGAGAAGTTTGAGGATTCTGGTCCTTCAAACTTTCCAAAAGGGGGAGAAGTAATTTCAACAAACTCTGGTCTGTAATAATGAACCTGGTCTCAATTCCATAATGTATTGTTACATCAGTGATTGCTGAGTCCTTCAAAGCAGCGTCACTTACACAGGAGAAGTCAGAATGGGTTCAACACCCCATCACAGCAAACTTCTTTTTTCACCAGGGTTTCCAGACTTGCAGAGCCGGGAAGGGTGGAGAACCTTGAAGTCTGAATTTGAACGGAACACTTTGCCAAGACTCATAGTCCATCTCTGCCTGAATTGAGATGTAAGTTCCATTATGTATGTTGATAATTAATTTGAATAGCTACCAAAAAGATGCTGTTTAATAGGTTGATGTCAAATGGAGAGATGTTTCCAGGAATGTCCTTGGTCTTTTTTCTTTAATCCATTTTATTGGTGCTTTGGATGAAGCTCTTAAAGGCACTCTTATAAAATTTGAAATGATATGAAGTTAAAGAGAATAAGTTAAATGGTCCAATTAAGATTCTAAAATCTTAGGCTAGTTGAACTTGGTAAGTGTTAGAAGAATACTTTTTTTTAAAGAAAATGTATGTGAAGGCCACTCTTTGCATCCTAAAACCAACAGCATATATACAGGGTAAGTCATATGTTAGCTATGGCACATCTAGAAAAAGACTTAAGGGAATGTAGTTGGCAGTGAACACAGTATAAATCAGCTGCATACCATGGCTGTGAGTGGAGGAAATGTTAATGTAGATTTTATTAATCAAAAAGTGTGGCATGGAGAAGGAGAGAGGGGGTGGGCCACTGGACCCACCTCCCTTCAATTCTAGGTGCCCCTCAAGTGGGACATAGGTGGGCCAGGGACTGTTCAGGAAAGATACAAGCAACAGCAGCTGTGTTACAAGGGCCGTGGCTGAAGGAGTCGGGCGTCAGAAAATGCAGTATCACAGGATGGCAGCTTCACGTGTTTGGAAGTCTCTCACATGAGTGGCTGGACTTGATCTGCGTGATCCCAAGGGATCAAAGTAAGATCAAGGGTGGAAACCTTATAGAGCAGTTTGAGTTTCACATAATGACTTCCTGATGGTGAAAGGAGTCCCAGATGGGAACAAGCTGTTTCAGGAGATGGTGATTTTTCCACCATTAGGGTGTCCCAGCATGGACGGGTGAGAACATGGAAATGCCTTAGCAACTGATAGATACTTGCATGAATTTAAAAGTCCTTCCAATTCTGAGGGTTTATGATGATTTTATTAATCCATTTTTAAGCTAATAAAAATTCTTAACAAAAGGCATCTTTGAAGGTTTCTCAACATTAATTTATTCCAATAATCCTAATATGTGCTTGTTTTCTTTTTGAATATCTTTAGTCAGCAGAGACAGTACCAGGATATATATATATATAAAACATTTATTGGGGGGACATTTATTACTAAGATCGTATAAATTTCAGGTGTCCGTTTCTGTGGTACATAATCTGTATTTGGTATTGTGTGCCCACCCCCGAAGTCAGATCACCTTCCATCACCATATATTTGGCCCCCTTTACCCTTTGCTCCCCCAACTCCCTTCCCTCTGGTAACCACCATGCTGTTGTCTGTGTCTCTGAGTTTCAGTTTTATATCCCGCACGTGTGTGAAATCATATGTTCTTAGCTTTTTCTGACTTATTTTGCTTAGTATAATAAGCCAGATGGATTCTCAAGGTTCATCTGTGTGGTCACAAATGGCAGTATTTCATTTCCCAGGATTTTAAATGTGACCTGTATTCCTATTGTCTCAGAGAGATGGTCAAAGCCCCAGCGCCAAGATGAATGAAACAGGTACCAAGGACTTCCAAATCCCAAAGAGATTACCCTGAGCCGTCTGTGTTGGATGATTCGGCAACCGGTCATTGCTCCCCTCTGGGGCTGGAACGGACGAGCTGGTGAAGTCTGTGAGACAGAGCCACTGGTGTGCTGCCAGACGCCCGACCCCGTGGGGACTGCTGGGAGGACTGGAGCTGTGTGCCCTGGTGTTTAGGAGACTCGCGGGCGGGGATGCCCACTACGAGAGGCTGTGGCTGCAGCTACCCATGGCTGGAGGTAGCTCAGAAGAGAGAGAAGGAAGGCTTTGGGGGCAACAATCTCTACCACCAAAAAGGGATGTGGCAGAGGATGTGTTTCCCCTAGACAGAAGTGGGGTTATGTTACAGGGACCTTGCCCGCCAGGGTAGTCTTACAGGGGTGGACTGCTAGCAATCAGGGCTTATGGGGGACATTATCAACAGGTCGTTCCTGGAGGCCAATGAGAAGAGATTAAGAAAACTGCCTAGAGCCAGGCTCTCTGGGTTCAACTCCTGCTCTGCTGCTTATTCATTGTGTGATCATGGGCAGAGGTGGAGCGAGAAAGGCAGAAGGACCTAACTCTTTAACTACCTGTCCCTTAGGGAGGGAGCTCAGGGGAACCTATTTAAATTAGGTAATATTTTGAAATTTGGACAGTAAACAAAAAGGCCTGGAAAAATACTATCGTTGCCACTTAAAGGGATTGAGAGAGCTACGGAACCGTCTCAGGTTTCCATTCAGGGGAAGAAAAGGAGTCCAGGAAGACAGTTCGAAGAAATAGTGGGAGAAAGAATAAAACGTCTTTCTGCTTGCATCCTGTGTAGACCCGCTCAATAAGCAGATAAATTGGAGACAGCTGTGAGTGGGAATGCCCACGTCATGGATGGATGGACTGCAGGTGTGGTTTGTCACCAGATAGCAGGATCAAGAGCAAGTCACCCTGCCTCTCTGCGTCCCCAGTTTCTTCCCCTGTAGAAGATCCTGTGGTGTTGGGAACCACCCTGCCTGGTTTCAGGAGTTGTAATCCCCAATGGCTAAGGCTGAGTGAGTGACCTTTGGACCATAAGCCACTAAGGAGACAAAGCTTATCTCCCTGGCAGGGGCACTGCCTCTGTCCCTTTTACTTCATCCATAACTGGCCCCCAGTGCTTGATCAGTTAGCCAATGACAGGTATGATTCCCCAAGGGGGGAACCACCTAAGACAGGCATGATCATGTGCAGGCCCCAGGGAAGGACTTGGGGGGCTATGGAGAAAGGGGGTGATGGACCCTCTCCCCTCCACTTTGATGAAACCTGAGTCCTCAGTCCGTCTTCAAGAAGTCTCCTTGGCTGTCTTGCCTCCTCTGCCTGACTTAAGCCTGAAACAGTGACAGAGGGCAGTGCAGCCCTGTGCTGGGAATGGCAGGTTCCCTGGGTGATCAGGCCTGAGAAAGGATGTGTAAAATCCTGTGAAGTCTGTTTTGTTAAGAGTGTTCTTAATTAAATGATAAAGGCCGGAGCAGGAAATGAGTGTTTCTCAAAGTTTTGTAGCCTTTTAGCTGATAGACCCTGACTCAGAAGAAGCCCTAATAGTTCTTTGTATGCTATCTACTATTTGATCCTTACTGCCTGATAATGATTAATGAGCTGTATCTACATTCCTATGCAAATTAAACCCAATAAAAGCTTTTCTAGGCAAGGGTCAGCACACTCTCTTTTTGAGAGAGTAGCTGTGTGGTCCCTTTTCCTCCACAGGACTCAGTAGTCCGTGTGAATTTATCTCACATCTCATCTATGACACCGTGGGCACTGCGGGCCGTGCACATGTCCCTCTGGTTTCTTTTGGCTTTGTAGTTTTATTTTCATTTTCTTCAAGATTTGGTGCATGTATGTATATTTACACACACATTTATTTATATTTATATATGTATATGAAATCTATATATTTATAAATTTAGTATTGTAATATTTGTAAATATTTATCTATAGCCATATTTTTTCCAGAAAGGATTTAATTAACTGAGCTTTCACTTTTTCTTTCTATTGGCATACTGATTGTGTTTTGTACTTAGATACGATGTTAAGGTTATCTCTTGTGTTCCTCTCTGCTAAACTTTATATAGATAAGCTTTAGTAACATGTGGCATTTTGAGTCCGTGTATTTTAAGAGTCTTACCCATACTAATTCTGCTGACTCAGTCTACATGTGGTTTTTACATTTTGTAGATGAAAAGCCACAGGAAAACTAAATTCAAAAAAGTAAAATGGATGGTCAATTAAATACAATTAAATATGAAAGAATTCCTCAGAACTCTTGGAATTCATGAGATAGTTCTGATTTTTTATTCACACGTGCAACAAAAATAGAGTTAGTTTGTCCTAGAATGTTAAATCTCTTTATAACACAACTGTCTAAGGTAGTGCAAATTATCTGTAAATTCCGGTTAGAGTCTCTGACCTGCCCTGGAAAGGCTTGGCACAACCAAATCATTTCTTTAACTAGCGTAACTATTTAAAATTATACAATGACGTGCATTTCAGTTCCCATAAAAGTGAGACACTGATTAGAACGTCATGAAGTAGACAGAATGAGTGGGTGACATACAGCTTAATCTGCTCAGTTCTCGCTGGAATTTCTATTTTCTGGATTGATCTCTTGAGCAGTAGCAAGAGTTTGTTATAAATTATACTAAATTGTGTATTTATTAGTTTTAACTTTTATAAGATATTCCGTCTTCATAATGGCAGTGAATAAAGGGCTTTCAAAGTCTAGCACCGTACTCGGATTGCATATTTATATGTACAACATCTACATTATACACTGAACTAGGGCAGCTGGAACAACAATTGCGGTACCTGGGGCCCCAAAGCCTGTAACTTGAAATGTTTTTGCTATTTTCATCCAATTTAGATTTAAACAATCTCAAAGTTTTCTTTTATCTCCACAATCCTATGATTCAACTCACGAGAGAGTTTATCTTTAAAGCTTAGGTATAAATTCAGCCATGGCAACTTAAGCCTCTAAACTCTCAGTATCCAGAATACCCAAAACCTTGTTTGAATGCAATGAGAATATTTATACATTGGTAAGAGAATGGAAAGTCAAGTATAATGAAGTGCCTTTCCTTGAAAAGACATGTATACTAGTTTAATTTCCCTTATGTTCCCAGGGTGTTATAAAGAATAATTAGAGAGAGAGAAGTAAGCAAAGAACTCTGAATTCTGTTTCTGAGGGGAGTTTGTTTTCCACCTCATAGACTATAGACTCCAAGTCCAAAGGTCTAGCCCAGTGATAATGAGGCACAATTGGACCTCTAATGAATTGGAGGACAGCAATAGCATAATTTATTGTACAATTCCAGGATTCTGGTGGTCTTATTTTTGCAAACCAGCACATTTCTTCCTTAGTGCAGACTCTGCTCCCTCCCTTTTTTACACGGGGATCAGCACATAACCTAATGACGTCAGAGAGCCATTGTCATTGGTTCGGAACTGACACATGACCCAAGCTGGGCCAATGAGAGCCCTTGTTTGGGGCTGGCCTATAGTGGAGTCAGTAGGGGAAACTGCTTTGCTTCTGTGTTCCTGGAACTGGAAAGGAAACTGAGGATGGATAACCGGTATCACCCCGTGGAGGAAGCCTGTCTGCAGTTGTCAGAAGGAGGCTTACACAGAGAGAAATGGAGAGGAAAGGAGAATAACGCTGATAATGTTGGAGGTCTGGACCTAGTTCTGTCTGATGTCAGCACTGCACGCCCACTGCATTTTGTTTTGTACAACTTGATTTGTATTTCTCTCATCTGTACCCTGACTAATACAGACGTCAAACAGAAATATTAGAAAAAGCCCTTTGATGAAGTATTACCTCATAAACATAAGAATAGGTAATTTTGGTATGAATCATAATAGAAGTAACTAGTTTATCAAGCATCTACAAGGTACTAAGGACCTCAATAAGTAAATTATTATTATTTAAATTTAATCTTTATAACAACCTATGTTGTTACCTGTATCAGTTAGCTGTTGCTGCTGGGTAACTATCCCAAAACTTAGTGGCTTACAACAACTATAATTTATTTAACCAAATCTGTGGCTTGCTTTGGTGATTCTTCTGGTTTAGACCAGGCTCAGATGATTTTTAACTGAGCATGCTCACAAACCTGCAGTAAGTAGGCAGATTTCTGGGGAATGGCTGACTAGTTTAGAATTGGCTCACTCATAGGTGTGAGTGTGGTGGTCTTCTCTGCTGGGCCCACAGGGCTGACTGGGCATTGTGTTTCCAGCAGGCTAGCCCAGGTCTGTTCCGTGGACCTTGCAGGCTGCTGAGAGAGTGAGTGGAGCCAGGAAGTCCTCTCAAGGGTGAGAGGGTAGGCACCCACACTTCTCTGCTGCTGCATCCAGCTGGCCAAAGTTCAAGGCCAACCGTGACAAAGTAGTCTCTACTTTTATGAGAGGAGATAAAAATCAAAGGGAATGGATATAGAGAGGTGTGAAAAAAATAAGAGCACAACTAACTTACTAAAAAAGGTATTCTGTGCATACACTTTAAAAGTTCAGAAATTTGCCCAAGGTCACATGGTTAGTAAGCAGCGGAGTAAGGATTTGAGCCTTAATCTTCTGACTAAAAATCTCACTCTCTTTCAACATTTCTCTCCAGTATTGCTGATTGATCTGTGAAGTTCAGATGTCACAACTTAATTAGTTTCTAGATTCCTATTCTTAAATCATTTTTGAATGACTTCTAAGTTATTATGAAGAGTTCTTCACTATCACAAAGGTATTAACTTTCTATGAGTAGGTTATTCTTGAGTTACTTATAAGCATTTTTATTCATATTCATATCTACAACCAAATGTATTCCTATCTACAACATATCTCATATTGTCATCTTGTATCACAGCTAGATTTGATATACCAGATTTTATTTTCAGAAAATAGATAAAATAACTTATATCTAGTAAGTTTTAAAAAATATTTGCTTACTTATTTTAATTGCATTTTTCTGTTACCATTTATCCCCCCATACACTCTTCTACCTTTACCCACCCCCTTCCCACCCACAGCCACCACACTGTGTCCACGTCCATGAATTCTTTCTCCTTTTTTCCCTTTTTGTTCCATCCCTCCACACCCCACCCCCAGAGCTGTCAATCTATGAGTCTGTCTCTATTTTGCTTGTTAGTTCAGTTTGCTCATTAGATTCCCCATATGAGTGAAATCATATGGTATTTGTCTTTCTCTGTCCGGCTTATTTCACTTAGCATAATGTTCTTCAGGTCTATGTATATTATCACAAAGGGTAAAATTTTCTTCTGTTTTCATGGGTGAGTAGTGTTCTATTGTATATATGTACCATAACTATTTATCTAGTAAATTCTTAAGTGATACTTTGGATGTATGGAGAAACAAAGTGTCCAGGCCGTGGGACACTGGAAGATGGCAAGAGCCATTACCATGGGAAGAAAGCTGTCGGCAAACAGAGGAAAGAGACAGTGGACATCAGTCCTGTGGGATTCTAAGGAGAGAGTCGTGGTGGCACTGGCTGCCTTTGAAGTTGAGGAATCTTAAAGCCTAGAGTGAAAGAGGCATATTCTAGGAACAGCCTTAAAAGGATCCTTAAAAGGACAGAACGCGGGGAACAGACACAGTGCATGCAGAGCCTGGCGCTCACTGCAAGACTCAGATGTCTCAGATGTGTCTCTACCAGAACGGGTTAGCTCGCACCCCCCTCGCATGCTTAGCTTAAAATCTGAGTGTTATAACTGTTCCTCTGGAACAGTCCTGAGGGTGTTGGTGGAAAGGGCTGTCACATACACAATTCTATCACATGAAATTCAGTGATTAACATGCACAATTACTGCGAGGAAAGGAAGGAGGGTATAGAGAGACACAGATGGTAGAACATGGAAGGAGACAACAGCCAGGAAATGAAGTAAGAGCTTCTCTCAGGGGCTAACAACAGGCAGGTAGAACTGAATGCTTAGGAACATCTCAGAGATCTTTCAGTTAGAGATGGAATGATTGGAATTTGCATTTGGGATACAGGCATGAGAAAAGGGGGGAGGGTCTTCAACTGGCTCAAATGAGACAGGAGGGGGCGAAGGGAGATAAATAAAAGGACATGTAGATTGGTAAGAAAAGCAGATGGTTTTATGACTTACAGGCTGGCTACTAGGGGAAAAAGTGATGTGTTTAGTTTTTAAATATCCTAGTGTTTTCTGTCTTCACCTTCTTTTCATTGCATTGGTAAACTCGTCACTTAAACACCAGAATTAGGTTCTGATTTTAGGATGAGGAAAAGATGGGGTATGAGAAGCACTGTGGTGTGTTGTCCTCGGAGGGCATAGTATGGGGATCGCATTCTCCCTGATGAGCTTCCTAAGTGATTTGTCCCAAGAAGGGTCCTGCATTGTGTGTTCAAAAGCACAGAGAACCTCGGGATGTAGAATTGGTTGCCTCTCTTTTCTGTTGGTCTGCATCTGCATTCTGGGACTGGATAACTCTGGAAAGAGAGGGTGGCCATTCTGCCTAGGTCGGAGAAACTTGGCCAGCAGTCCGAGCTGGATCCCTGGGCTGCGGGACCTGACGTTCCTGGACTCCATGTCTGCCAGGTGTTGCCTGCATCTGCCTGTCATCTGACTGCAGATCCTTCCCCTACAGCAAAAATGTACCTAGTTCTAACCACAAGAATGACAAGTCTGTGTAAATGAGAAATCACTTTCAACATGAACCATTTGAGACAATAGATCCCAATTGACATTAATAGGGAAAATAACCCAAGGAAATGAAAACAGATAATGTCCATTAGGTAAGAATGTATCTCAGGAAGGAAACACATGCCAAAAAGTTCAGCTACGCCAATTCCACATAATCATTTAAGGCTTTTGCATCACAGGTTTGCTGTAGGAATGTCTTTGTTGATAGATACAAAGGGAGGAGCAGCCATTGGAATAATTTATCTTGCATTTGTCCAAAGCACTGAATAAATTAGAGCAAATTTTGTAGCATTTGGAATTTTACTGTGATGTGACAAATGCTCAAAGAAAATCAAAGAATTGTTGAATCCGAATGATATTTTTTGTGCTGATTGACCAATCCTCTTCTTCTAAATCTGTAATTAAAAAGGGGAGGAAAAATAACCAAATATGAAAGCAATTTCACATCCTTCACCTTCAAGTTTTGGTTGAAGATATTTAAAAGTGAGGCAGTTTTCCATCCTTGGTGACTTAGACATGCTTTACAAAAACAAAATGTAACCCAAGCATCTTCTAGAGCACTGTTATTAATCTAAGTTATTTTTTTTACAAACTTAAAGGTAATCATTGCCCTCAATTTTGCTGAGGGCAAAAGGATTCTACAAAAGGATGTCCGTGGATTTTTTTATTGTATCAATCTCTGAATTTTATGTCATAAACCAAATATTCCAACTTTGCCTAAACATTCTAAGTATTTTTTAAATACACTTTGTGTTTTGGAATAATTTTATATATACAGAAAATTCACAGAGTATAGCAAGTTCCCACATATGCTTCACCCATCTTCCCCTTATGTTAACATCTATAGTGAATTGAATGGTGGCCCCCCAAAATATATGTCCACACCTTAACCCCCTGTAAAGGTGGCCTTATTTGGAAAAAGAGTCTTAGCAGATGTAATTAATTGAGGATCTTGAGATGAGATTATTCTGGATTATCAGAGTGGGTTTTAAAAGTGATGACAAATATCCTTGTAAAAACACACGCTGGAGAGAAGAAGGCAGTTTTTTATCTTTATTTTTTGACTGAGCTCCCTTTTCCACTCTAAGACCCAGTCCAGGAAAACACACTGCGGTAGCTACCAGGTCTCCGGGGCCTCCTCTGGCCTGTGACAGTTTCCCGGTTTTTCCTGGTTTGTTATGAGCTTGATGGTGTTGTGCAGTAATAGCCAGATATTTTGTAGACTGTTCTCCGCTGTGGGTTTGTTCACTGTTTTTCTCACAGATGATTAGACTGGGTTACGAGTCCTGGGGAGGAATGCCACAGGGGTGCTGCGCCCCCCTCTCATTGATCCTAAATGGTGTATATACCCACATGGTTCATCCCCGCTAATCCCTGTTAATCTTGATCACTTAGGTAAGGTAGAGTTTTCCACTTTTCTCCATTATTAGGTCACTATTTTTCCTTTCCTATTTTAGAGGCTGCCTACCACACCCTATATTTTGCCATTATATCTGCCCATTTCAATGAATTAAAACCGGAAGGGGGGAAGAGAGTGAGGAAACTTTGAAAAAGAAAACCACTGATTGATCAAATGTTTTGCTTGCAACAATTAAAAAAAATACTTTTATTATTTATTTATTTTTGGAGAGGGAGGGAGAAAGAGAGGGAAAGAAACTCATGTGAGAGAGAACATCAATCAGTTGCCTCTGGTAAACTCCCCAGATGGAGATTGAACCCACAACTCAGGCATGTGCTCTGACCAGGAATCAAATAGGTGACCTTTCGCTTTGCAGGACAGTGTCCAACAAACTGAGCCACACTGGCCAGGGCTGCTTACAGCAACTTTTGACATACTGTCACTTGCTACATGGTTTATTCGTCATTTGTACATATATATTTATTCATTTGGTTAGCAATATATAATAACTTCAAGGCAAACGTGACATTTCTGACCCCAGGATATGCTCTACCAGAGTTTTTGGAAACATTTTTTTTCTTTATTAGATAGCACCTGGCACTTATAGGCCATTTGGGCCCAACCACCTGAGCATCACTTCTACCAGCTGTCGTGTGAACAGAGGTAGAACAAGTAATTGTAATAGAACCTCAATGTAATACTTTCATAATCTTGAGTTGTTCACATTGAATTTCTCAAACATTATGTTAAAAAAACTGGGGAATTTTGAAGAATTACTGAAAAAAAAAGGATAATATCAATAATTCTTCCATTTGAATTCAATTGGTCTTTAAATTAAGTCCATCCACCTTAAAATAAAATTATTTGTTTCTTCTAATTAAAAAAAAATTTGCTCCCTTCAGAACACTTGAAAATGAAGAAAAATCCAAAGGAAAACAACAAAAGCCATTCCAAATTATATACCATAGCATTAACATTTTAATATAGAAAATTTTCACATTGTTCTTACACATATTTATACATATTTACACATAGTGGATCCATATGTTTAACACCATTCAGAAATATATTCTGAATATTTTCCTAGGTAAATAATTGTTTTAGCATGCACCTGCCTGACTCAACATTGTTGTCACTGAAATCCTCCCACATGTGAGTTTCTGCCCTGTGGACACCTCTGCGCTCACCTGATAAACATGCATTGACCGCTCTCCATTGTCCAGGTGCTGTGATGGCACAACAAGAAGGCTCCTGGCACGGGGGAGAGCCAGGTGGGAAACTCAACTTTTGTTCCAGCTCTGCTAATAATTGGCTCATGTTTCTGGACAAATAAAAGCCAACGACTAACATATAGAACCTTCACTATGCACTACCTACTGCTCCAGGCTCTTGCGCTCTCATGTTTCATCACAACACCTCAATGAGGCAGGGACTATTATAACCACACTCGTTTTATAGAGGAAAAGATCGAGGCCAGAGAGATTAAGGAACTTGCCCAAGGGCACAGAGCTGGTAGGTAGTGGGGCCAGGATTTAACCCTGGTAGCTGATTCTGTTTCATGCTCCTAACTGCTACTCTACTTTTGAAGAAACTATGAGCATATTTCGGCTCTCTGGGCCTTAGTTTCCTTGTGGCAAAATGTAGGGGGTGAGGAGTAATACCTGTGTGTGGAGTACATTTTCTTTGCAGGGATGCAAATGTTTAATCCGGGAGGAGAATATGACTAAATAATTCCTTTGGGATTAATTATTTCATTTCTTCTGGCACTTCCCTCCCCTCTCCATTGGAGCAGATGGTCAGGTCTGAGCTCATCACCTCAGGGAAGGGAAGTGACAGAGTGGGAAGAGCCTCTTCAGAGTTGTGTTCCAAACCCTGAGGTCCTGAGGGAACTAGGAGTATTTTGGGTACGGACAACATATTTAGAAGTCAGAGGAAGAGAACAGGGTTTTCCCCACTACTAGAGAAAGATTTCCTGGGCTGGAGGGTGCGAAGGGGAACCAGTTGAGCCTCAAAGAGGGGCTCCGTGCCCTGGTGCCTGAGTGCAGACCTGGAGGAATTGTTGTTTGGGATGCTGAGTGGTGCCAAACAGTCTCTCGTGTTCCTGTGCACCTGTGGCCTTGCAGCAGCAGCAGTTTCCCACACGAGGTTTCTAGACCCTGCCTTATCACAAGTGTCCTAACTGTGGGTCTCCGCATCCTCTCTGTTCTTTACACCGAACAGTCTTCCTGGCCCCTTCTGGTCAGATAGCTCTCTCTGCTGCTTCTTCTATGTCAGGCTAGAGGATACAAGAGTGTCTTGTGCTTGGTGACCATGCTAGAGCACAGACATCTGTGTGAGGCTGTTGGTGGCCCGACTGCCTTGATGTACCTCAAGGTCAATTGCTGTTTGGGGCCCTGATACCTCTCTGAAGTCTCACTCTGATGCCAGGTACTGCCACCTCAGATTCTTGTGTTCTTACTAGTCACCTCTCCTTGGCAGAAACCGTAATGAGGCTCAGAGAAGCATAAGGAAAAATATTTTTCCTTGATAAAAGGAAAAAAAAGTTTTATAAGAACTCAAAGGCTTACACATTCTGATAAGTATATTGGAAATTCCCTCAGGCCTCTTTCCTCCACTGCCTGGACTCATGACAATGAGAGATGGTCAAAGGTGTGCAGTTCCCTCTCACGGAGGTAAACTAGAATCGTTTTCATAGTGACAGCACTTTGGGCATTCCAAGTGAGTTTCTGGAGATGAATTCAGGCTCTGAGAAGCAGACAGGTGTGGTATGGAGAAACGTCAGCTCAAGCTCCTGCTGCAGACCTCCAGATCACATCGCTCTCCTCTGAATTTAGTTTGAGTCTGGTCTGCACTGGCCTGTCGCATACAGAAGAGCCACATATTATTTAGGGGTTTGGCCATAAAATTAACTCTATGGCAATATTTCCCAGTGAAAATTACCCTGCAGTTTTCTTAAATTTTCAGTCAATTTCCACATGTAGTAGGAGGCTTTTGTTTAGGGACAGTGTTGTGTTGTAACAAGTTTCTTTAGATTCTAGAATTGTGGACTGTGGTGAGATGCTCACACTGTGAGAGGTGCATTAAGGGGGGGTGTACGTTACATCTTTCAGATTAATCTCAATTGGGGGGATGAGTGGAATGTGGAGCAATTATGTACATGTTACTTATTACATTGTTATATTGGTATCTTTTTGGTAGAGCAAGTATAGAACTATGTTATACATGGTTGAAGGTACTAGGAAACATCTAAGAACTTGTTCTCAAGGAATATACAGTCCCACTCCTGAGATAATTAAATAGGAATGTAAGAAGTACATGGCAACATAGAAGTCTTGCAATGGTTTTGCACCATCTCTTGTCTCTGTGTCATTCCCTGTGGCTACATTCTTAGGTATAATATACTGGGAATATTTCTGTCAATACTTAAGGTCTACAGCCTTCCAGGTTATGCCAGTAGGACAGGGTTCGTCCACAGTTCCAGAATAGCTAGCTCTTTGCAGCCCATTGGGTCTGGTTGGTTCACATGCCCATCCTAATCTCATCAGTACCACAAAGAGTGTATGGTACTATATGGTTTTATATGGTAGAATATAATTCTTTGATTGATTGTGCTTTAATTCCTGCACATGTTTGGAGACAGGGGTTGAGTTAACTCTACAATTAGTACTTGGACAGAGTGAGGAAGAAGTTGCTTTCCCAGAGGAAAATGGGGGCAACACAATCTGGAAAGAGGTAAATAGATACTGCGTAGAGAAATGCCATTCTTTAAAAAAGTTTCAAATGGTATTTCTAGGAAAAAGAACGATATTCCATGGAGTATATTGTAAAGCCTCAGACAGTTGGTAAAAGAGGGGTATGATGGGAGGGAGACATCAGATTGAGGGAGCAAAGGGCTAAACTGGACAGAATTAAATTCTAGAGACAAGGGAGAATCGCACGGGGGTCCTGCCTTGGAATGGCATGGGTAGAGCAAGAATTCAGAATAGGCGACGAGGAATGGACTAACTTCTGGTCCCTGCTTGCATTCTGATGCAAAGTTGTTTTGTAGTCACCTGTCAGTCCTAAGCCCTTTTCCTTCTGCAGTGTTCACAGAGGGCCTGGGATTTTAAGTGTAGCTCACCATTTAGAGGAGCATTTTACTTAAGTATGATCAAAATAATTTCCAATGATTATTAATGGAATGAGAGTGGTTGTACCTTGCTCATTTATGCTCTTTCTCTCTTTTTTCCTGATTAGGGTAACTATTTGAAAACTGCAGAACAAGGGAAAATTAGGCCCCTAAAACATCACTGGAGCTTTCTCCTGTGTTTTTTTGCAACACAGAAATGAGATTAATTGGAAAATGACATAATTGAAGATATGTTTCACTTGCTTTAAAAAAGGTCAGCTCAGCTTCAATACAGGGCATTTGTATCTTTTATTCTGAAAATTATTATGAGCTGCTTTATATATAAAAGAATTCAACTGTTACTTAAAATCATTAAATTATCCAATTGTGTTCCTACACAGCTTCTTTAAAAATTTGTAAAAGATGAAAACAAGAATATTTAACATTTTATATGAAACTGTTCATTTCTTGGCAAGGTCTACATTATTATTGCATTTAGAAATCTATGTCATCATTGTGTTTGAATTGGCAGCAACTTGGACAGAGGACATTTATAGAAAAATTAAGAAGGGAAGCTCCTTTTCTGTGAGAGTATTGGTTAGTCTTGCACTGGTTTTGGAGATCTAATAGCTGCCATATGTTAGGCCTATTAAATGAATGATGTAACTTCGGCTGCGTGTTGTCCTGCCAACTGCTCCATGCTGCCTCCTCACTTTCAGCACATATTACTCCACTATGTCCATATATCACCCAGCAGTCGCTTCTTATACAACCGTGTTAGTCCTTGGGCTCTTAACCCCATCCATCACCTCTATGGCTCTATCTCCTTCCCTCCAGAATGGAAACTAATGGAAAATAATGGTAAACCTTGGCAAAGAGTATGCTTGCAGGAAAATCAGCTCAATATTCTGGCTTGTGGATAGAAAATAGGGAAAGGTTAAAGCATACAACAAAAGCACAAAGGATGATTAAGAGAATTGAATCTTCTCGATGCCTGAAAGACTGAAAAATGCTTTCTCTTTTGTGAAACATGAAATGGTACATTTCTCCACCCTAGTGAGCAGGATGATGTAATGAGGGTGATCAGAGCAAAACTAAAGTCACATATATTGTATGCTCTTTGTTTGTGCTGTTATTTCTGTTGGCTCCTATCCCAGAAGATAAAAAGTTCAATCTTGGTATTCCAGATACTTATGTATTCATAACCCATGTATTTCCATTTTATAATGGGTAAACAGGGGCCACAACTGCAATTTGCTATTTATGTAGCAGTATTTATTAGAAGGAAATTTATAGGTATTAAAGAATTATATTGGAAAAGTCCATTATTAATGATTCTATAAATTTAATTGAAATCTGTTTCTTACCAGCCTAGATTGCACTGTGCTACAATTATCTTAAGGACTGGTTTTACTACCATTTTCTGGTGAATAAGGCAGTATGTGACACTTTATTTTTCAGCATTATAGAAGAATCCTAGAATTTGCCAGTGTGTAGCTTGAGACACTTACATCTTTGTATTATATATTATGTACCCAAATGTTAGGACAACTTATTTTAACTCAGTACCCTAGTATACTTTCAATATGGCAGATTTCTTTTGCTATTTTGTATTTTCATATATTTCCATGTTCTTTTGTTGTTGTTGTTTTAATCCTGGGATTGGAGAGATAATTTTCTTTAATTTACACCTTTACATGGGCCAGCAGGACCTAAAACTAATCCTTTCCTTCATGGGGAGTACATAACAGTTGTACTCTTATGTAACCTGTTGGCTCCCACTCGTCATCTTAATGAACTTCCCCATTTCCTACTGTTTTGCAATCTGTCCTTTTGGCATCTTAAAGCTTCCTGCCCTCTTCCTCCATTGGTAAGTGTATTAGTCTGCTCAGGCTGCCATAACAAAGAACCACACACTGAGTGGCTTAAGCAACAGGAACTTATTTTCCCACAGTTCTGGAGACTAACAGTCCAAGACTAGGGTGTCCACAGGCTTGGCTCCGTCTGAGGGCCCTGAGGAAAGGATGTGCTCTAGGCCTGTCTCCTTGGCTTGTGGATAGTCACCTCCTCTCTATGTCTTCGCATTGTCTTTCCTCGTACTTGTCAGTGTCCAAAGTTCCTCTCCCCGTGAGAACATCAGTCAAATGAATTAGGGCTCACACTAATGACTTCATTTTAACTAGTTACCACCATCAGAATCCTATCTCCCAATATGGCCATATTTGGAGGTACTGGGGGTTAGGATTCAATCATACAAATTTTGGAGCGGGGACACAGTTCGGCCCATCACAGTGGGAAAGATGAGCATGGAAATATTTAATGTTACTTGGCATTTCAGGGGTATTGAGATTCCAGGAATCTCAAAAAATATAGATCTTAATGATCAGGCAAGAAACATTTGGATGTGTTATATAGCGATATTAGTATTCTAGCAGGTAGAATGCTAACCTGGTAGGAATTACCCTCCCCCCTCTCATGTATAAAGAAAAAAAATGGAAGCTGAGTTAGCAAGCGTGTGGGGAATAGAGATTCTAAAACAGAAACAGGAAAGAGATCCTACCAAATGGTAACAGCAATGAGGTGTTCTTTTCAATCAGCTACAGGTATTTTAATTAGGGTTGTGATACACACAGGTAAAGTAGAGCTCACCCATCCCCACATTTCAGCATGGTGTTGTACTGAACATGTACGATTTCATGGGTGTCGACAATGGAGTTTCTCGATTGTTTTCAAGTCTTCAAATGTAGGAAGAGATTCTGAAATGATTATAAAGATTGTATAATAATTCTAGAGCAGTCAACACAGATCAGAACCTGTTTCTTTGAAGTATAAAAAATAGAAGTATATAGAGAATCACATATTCCTAGGAGGCAGATGAGATCAGAAGCTCTGTAAATAGCTTTTGACTTAAAAAAATTGTTTTTAAAGAGTTTATTTATTTATTTTTTAGAGAGGGGAAGGAAGGGAGAAAGAAAAGGAGAGAAACATTAATGTGTGGTTGCTTCTTGCATGCCCCCTACTGGGAACCTGGCCCACAACCCAGGCATGGGCCCTGACTGGGAATTGAACTAGTGAACATTTGATTCGCAGGCTGGCACTCAAGCACTGAGCCAGGGCACTTTGACTTTTAATACCATTATTTCCTCCTTTAAATCAGAAGTTGTGATTGAACTAGGGGTCTGAATGTGTTTTTCATCATGTGCTAGTGAAAGTGACTTAGGGGAAGGTTGGTTAGTGGTTAAATTCTAGAGATGGAAGTTAGCCTGGGGGTCGAGACTGGGGATTTTTACCAGATCAAATCTATGTTTATCTGCTCTGATTAATTCTGGGTACAGCCCAGGAATTAAGGTCCTGTACGGAGAAAGAAAGTGTGGAAGGGAGCTACCCCAACCTCCTCCTCCATGGAAAGTGACCTGGCCTTGTAAATTGTCACTCTGGATTAAGGATGCCAGGCCAGATCTGTTATGAGCCAGATTACTCTCCCATAGTGGTCACATTCAGAAGAGAGTAAAGGAGGAAAATGGGAGCACCAGGTAGCTCCACTCAGTTGCTTCTACTGAAAGTTCTCAAGAAGACTGGCATGGTAGATATTAAAATTAAAAATGCTCTCATAGGCCCCTGGCTGGAGCAGCTCAGTGGATTGAGCATGGCTCTGCAAATCAAAGAATTGTGATTTGATTCCCAGTCAGGGCACATGCCTGGGTTGCAGGCCATTTCCCGGCAGGGGACACATGAGAGGCAACCATACATTGATGTTTCCCTCTCTCCTTCTCTTCCCCTCTAAAGATAAATAAATAAAATCTTTTAAAAATGCTCTCGTAAAAGCATACACTTCTGTATGCTACCCATTTGCTCCAGTTAGTTCTGGATAAAAATTACACGACGCTGAAGTTTTTTTTAGCAGGGTCCTAGAATTTCTTGTATTAATCTGCTTGCTGTGCTTTAGACGTCACATTTTTAGAGTTACATTTAAAATAGGGTGAGTTGACTTTAGAAACAATGGAGAGTGCTGTCAAGTGCTTTGTTTCTAAGTGGGATTTTTCTGGAGCTATTATAAAGGGCAGTGCTCACTAATATGCTTAAGTCTAGAAATTGCTGTTTCACTGATGGGTAGAAACAGGACAGCTTATCTCTTTTCTCAGAAAGTATTAGTGATTTCCTGTGGGAGGAAAGAAGTAGGAGAAAACCCTTCCTACACCCTTCCCATTTCCTATGTTATTTTCTGTGGCCTAAAGAGAGATGCATACTGTTCTCCAATTTACCACATCGTCTCTCAAACTCAACCCCCACACACCCACTGGGACCAATTCTCACTTGTACTGTTTTTATTGTGAATTTCATTTATTTCTATAATCCTCCCAAGTGACTCAAAAAAGTAGGTGTATATGTATTCTTAGAGGTGTCATCTCACTTGTTTTTAAATTATAACACCAAATGGAATTTTAGTCACCATTCTTAGACCAGTTAAATAAAAAGTTTGGGTACAAACCAAGAGTTTTAGTTGCTGTTATTTATTAAATAATTCTTTATCTTGTAGATTAGGGAGTAGAATAATCTAAAGCCTCTTTCCTGTCATTTTTATCCATGACAAGGGTACATCAGTTCAGTGTGTACATTCTTCAAATTCTTAAGAGACATTGCTCAGGGGAGGGGCTGGCCTCATTGTATGTGTGCTCTGTCACTTGGAAAAGTGATGGGTTTCCTAGACTCTTGTATTGACATTCTAGGGCCTTTTTTTCTTTTCTCCTCCCCCTCCTCCCCCTCCTCCCCCTCCCTCCCCCTCCTCCCCCTCCTCCCCCTCCTCCTCCTCCTCCTCCTCCTCTTCTTCTTCTTCTTCTTCTTCTTCTTCTTCTTCTTCTTCTTCTTCTTCTTCTTCTTCTTCTTCTTCTTCTTCTTCTTCTCCTTCTCCTTCTCCTTCTCCTTCTCCTTCTCCTCCTTCTCTTCCTCCTCCTCCTCCTCCTCCTCCTTCTTCTTGCAAGTTAAGCACATGCTAGAGTCAGTGGCTGTGTTAGGCTATATACTTTAGAGGAAAATTGGTAAGATTTGGACAGGATTTTTAATGAAAGCCTTAGGGAAAGTGTCTGCTGCTTTTTTGGAGCAGATAGTAAATGAATTAGCCAGAAAGTGTTTGGAAAACAGGCATTTATTTCTCTGAGTGTTTATGTGAGGGCAGAGGGCAGAAAATGAAATATTTACAGGCATGTTGATTGATCTGGGTGCCAACTGGAGAGTGTTGCTAGAGAGAGACTCTGTTTTTGATAAGCTGTAACCATCCTCAAGATGATAAAAACATGTAGCAGAGAGATCATATTTCTTCCCTTTTTGTAGGGCCAATCAATTTCACTTTACATGCCAACAAATTAAGCCATTTGGAGAGAGGATTACAAAGAGATATGCAAATACATTTTCAAAAAGAGAAAGACAATCAGTTTAGAAGAAAGTATTTTTAATGTCTTCACTGGTCAGGAGATCAGGGATGTAACCCTAAGTCAAGTAAATTGTCAGTTAGTATTGCCCCTTGTACAAAATGTCTTAACCTGGTAAAGGACCACTTTTACAGAGGGGTGAGAAAAGGACATAAATGATGACTTAGGCTTTTGAAAAGTAGGCCAAGCTAGGGTAATCCATCAGAAATTTATTAATACTTTATTGGACTTGAAGCATATTTGTCATTTCTTAGCCCCAAATGAGCTAAGGACCTGCAATGTTGCTTGGACAGCGAGAAGAATTCATTGAAGTCTAACCTGTCCAACTAGTCTTACTATTCCAATAAAAAGATGTTTTAGGCAAATAAAAAGTGCAGAGAAAAATGGGGCCGGGAACAGGGCTGAATCACAGAGCCAAAGCCCTGGAGAACCCCAGGAAGATAAAGCAGTGAGTGTATGTTACTGCAAGGCAGCCCTACAGCCAAGGAAGAAGCCTTGGGGTGGGTTGGGAGATGCTGTTCCTCAGCCAAGGGCCCAGAAAATGGTTAAGGTCCCAGGCTTGTAACCATAAGTCTGTAAGTATGATACAAGGTCAGTAAATGATGGACTGAAACCTGGGCAATCTGAATATTTGCCCAGGATAGGTGTGGGGGTCCCTGAAGAAGAAGGACAAACTGCAGAGAAACTACACTGATTTTTGGCAAAAAGGAATGACCATGCAGCCAAAACCTGGCAATGAGATGAAGAAGCCAACCTATAAGATCTATGTCTATATCCAACAGGACTGTGCATCAGGGATGCAGCTGGGATCCTGTTTCCTTGTAACGAGGTGCAGCCATATCCCACGCTTAGCTAAGGAAGTCCAGAGTAGGGGCATGCCAATCACAGCTCTCGCTGCCTTAATGCTTCTTTAGAATCTGGGGGCATGGCCATGTTAGCATTCCCAAAACAGGAAATTCGTCAGGATTCCATTTGTTAAGTCTTGTCAGTTTTTACCTGTTGTGAAAAATTGTTGAAAAGTGTCATTTGCGTATTTTGGTAACAGCCTGTATGGGAGAAGCAGGGTGAGGGAGGGTGTCTGTATTGGCCTTTAGGGAGAATCAGGGGACAGAAGCGTCTCTAATCAGTGATGCTCGATGTAGGGATGAGGTATTTTGCTTCAGAAGAACATTTGGCAACATTTGGAGTTACTTTTGACTGTTAGGACTGTAGGAGAGCATGTGAGTTGACCTAGTAGGGAGGCCAGGAACACCACTAATCATGCTACAATGCCCATTCACCCCCGTTCTACCCCCACACCCACAGAAAATTATTGGATTGGATGAGACCATAGTGCAGACGTTAAGAATCCCTGGTTTAGAGGCAAGTAGATGGTTCAGCTGAAAACAAGGAAAGGGAATGAGTCTTACCACCAGTCCTGGTGCAAGAAAGGGGTGAAGACCCTGTGGGTGGGAAACTGTTAGTAAGCAAATAATGTCCCCAGGGTGGGTGTGGGTTAGGGTGCAATGGAATGGGGAGTATTTGGGGAATCGTCCTTATCCCTTAACACATTTACCTAGAAGAAAACCCAACATCTGTTACTTTAGAGGTGGAATTAATTTTCTCCCTGTTCTTTTTCTGGAGGAATCTGGTCAAAAACACTTCTTGCCTACATATGCTCACTTTTCACCGTATTCAGAGCCAGAAAGAGGAGATAAGTCTACCTTTTCTTTTGGGTCTCCACTACCTTGAGAAAAATCTTCACTTGACATTGCTCCTTCCTTGAGCTATCATTTGATTTTCTACTTTCTTTGAGGGCCACTGAGTGGCTTATGCTTAGTGCTTCATTTTCTTCTCACACGCAGTCCATCCCTCCTACTGTTTGACTGAGCCTATGCAGTAGACATAATGCCTTCCACATTGCTCTACATCATTTAATTGTCCTTATTCCCCTTGTTTCTCTCTGGCTGTTGACACTGTTGCTTACATATTTTTCCCATTACAATTTTGTCCTTCCTTTAATTATCTTCATTGTTTTGGCTTCTATTTCATTCCCAAATCCTTCTCTTGCCTCTTTTCTAGCTCAGTGTCTACTCCTAGCCTTCATAGCTATGTCCTCTGTCCTTTCTTTAATATATTTTGCTGATGATGCCACCTCCTCACACTCCATCAACTCACTGTGGATAATTCTTTACCTTAAGTCACCGGTCCTCTTTTCTCTTAAGTTAGAGACCATTAGTGCCAACCTACTGGATAATCCTACTTCACTTCTATGCCATGATCTCCCAATATATGAGTACAAAGCTAATTTGTATATACATATATAATATATAAATATATTTATATATACTGTATTATATAATATGCGATTATATAATATATATATCATATATTATACATCATATATCACATATTATTGATATGTTGTACATATTATATATTATATATGTGCACACATATGTGCATGTATATGTATACACATATCTATATCTACATCTATCTGTATATGTTCTCCAAGGAGGTTGCATAATGACTTTAAGATGCTTCAGGGCAAAAGTCCTCTAACCTATTCCTGATTCACTTCTTCAGTCGCTGGCTCTCCTTGTATCTCTTGAATCAATTTTGCCTCAAGACTTTGGATTTCTGCTCTCGTAGGAAAATTTATTTTTCACCAGTAAGTGAACAACCGTTACTCACTGTGCTACTTATTCTTCAAGGTTCCACCTGCCTCATTTCACCCATACAAGTACATTGGAGATGAATTTCCACTTTAATTAGCTTGGATTTCACAGCCTCTCATAAACATGCCAAACTCATAACTCTTGAAAGTTTATTCTTTTCCCTTCCACTTAAACTTTGCTATGCTGCCTCTTCTCCATAATAATGATAATTAGGCAAGAGCGTCTACTTCCTTGGGTCAAAGAGTAGAAGCTATGGAAATTTCTGGCTCTGAGGTAGAGAGAATCCAGTTGGCAAACTCCCATAATGCTGGCAGCTGCCACACTGTAAGCTTGGGTCTGGCATAATTAATGCCTCTTCTGTTTAAATCTTCCTATTTCATATGGCAATTACCACCTTGCAGAGCAGGAACAGTGGGGGCTTCAGAGCTTGTCAGCAAGAGTAAAAGAAAAGGATATGGAATGGAGAGAAGTGGAAGGAAATGAAACCTATTTCTAGGGTTTCCTTTCTCTACTTACCATGCAAATAATTTAATAAATTGAATATGCTTTAATTACAGCTTTGAAAATTTGCATGAAATGAATTTCTGCAAATAAAGTGCTATTTCAAAAATTACTGTTTAAAATTTGCTCTGGTAAATTCCATTAGGTTGTGAACAGTGCTTCAAAATAATCACACTTCATTTCATAGAAGTTATACCTTTTAATATCAGGTTTGTGAGCATTTATTACAAATTTGATTTTCTAACCAAAAGTACAGGAAAAAAATTCCTGTCCTGCCACTGGTCAATAGCTGTGTTAAAACTGCTTTCCTGAGGCTGGCCCCAAAAGAATTTAATAATCTGATCTTTTTTCTGCTTGCTTTTCTTAGTGTTCAAAGCTAGGATGAGCACTTTAGGCTAAAATAGTGCTCCAAAGCCCAAATCAGGCACAGTACATGAAATCCTTAGCAGTTTTCACTTCTTTTCGTATTGTTCCATTTCATTCTTTATTGCCAACTAGCTTCTTTTCTACTCAGGACAATAAATTATTGGAGTTTATTTTCTGAGTTATTCTTGTTTATATTTCTACAGGTAAGTAAGGAAAATTAGTGAGGGCAACGAGAAAGGTGTGGTATTGTATTTAGGCTACAATAGGTAGGCATTTACCTGAAGGTTTGATTAATTCATAAAGGAGATATGAACAAAGTCAGAAATTCATATAATTTAGAAACACATATAATTTGTTTTTAAAGTATATTTTATTGATTATGCTATTACAATTTTCCCCTCTTTATCCCCTCTCCACCCTGCACCCCAAAACCCTTCAGCATTCTCCCCTTAGTTCATGTCCATGGCTTATACATATAAGTTCTTTGAGTTCTCTGTTTCCTATACCATTTTTGACTTCTCCCTGTTTATTTAATGCCTACCAATTATGCTTCCTTTTCTCTGTACCTTCCCCCACTATTCCTCACCTCCCCCTCTACACTGAAAATCCTCCATGTGATGCCCATTTCTCTGATTCTATTCCTGTTCTAGTTGTTTGCTTAGTTTTTGTGCTTATTGTTTTTATTTCTTAAATTTTTTTAGGTTCATTTGTTGATAGTTGTGAGTTTGTTATCATTTTACCGTTCATACTTTTGATCTCCTTTTTCTTAGATAAGTCCCTTTAACATTTCATGTAATAATAAGGGCTTGGTGATGATGAACACCTTTAACTTGACCTTATCTGGGAAGCACTTTATTTGCTCTTCCATTCTAAATGATAGCTTTGCTGGATAGAGTCACCTTGGATGTAGGTCCTTGCCTTGTATGACTTGAAATACTTCTTTCCAGCCCCTTCTTGCCTGCAAGTTTTCTTTTGAGACGTCATCTGATAGCCTGCCTTATGGACATTCCTTTGTGGGTAACTCTTTGCTTTCCTCTTGCTGCTTTTAAAGTTCTCTCTTTGTCTTTAGTCTTGGATAATGTATTTATGGTGTGCCTTGGTGTGTTCATTCTTGGGTCCAACTTCCTTGTGACTCTTTGGGCTTCCTGGACTTCCTGAAAGTCTGTTTCCTTTGCCAGACTAGGGAAGTTTTCCTTCATTATTTGCTCAAATTATTTTTTAATTTCTTGCTGTTGTTTTTTTTCCTTCTGCTACCCCTATAATTTGGATATTGGAATGTTTCAAGCTGTACAAGAGGTTCAAAAGTCTCTCTTCATTTTCTTTTTGAATTCTTGTTTCTTCATTCTGTTCTGGTTGGATGTTTATTTCTTCGTTTTGTTCGAAATTGTTGATTTGATTCTTGGTTTCCTTCCTGTCACTGTTGGTTTCCTGAATATTTTGCTTTATTTCATTTTGAGTATCTTTCATTTTTCAACTAATTTCAATAAATTCTGTGAGCATTTTGATTACCAGGGCTTTAAATCGAATGGGTTGGATATCTCCTCATCACTTAGCTCTCTTTCTAGAGTTTTGCTTTGTTCTTTCATTTAGGCTATATTTCTTTGTCTCATGACACCTGTTAAGTTGTAAGGGGGTGGGGCCTTAGGCATTCACCAGGGCAGGGCAACCTCCTTGCTGTGCTGTGGGACTGCCTGTCAGGGAGGAGCCAGAGAGGGAACAATAGAGCTCCCCTGCTTGCCTCCAGCCCACTCTCCAAGGAGTCTCATGTGAGATTGGGAGTTTCTCCAACCAGGGCAACCACCATCATCTGCTGTCAGCTCTGAGTCTCAGTTTCCCCTTCCATCAGCCCTGCCTGCAGGGTCTGCCACCTCACCACAAGTTCTCTCCGTCTGTTGCCTTATCAGTCTGGTTGTGTTTTTTTGAATGTTTCTTTAATTCCATGATTGTCAGAGTTCCATGCAGTTTGATTTTCTGGCACTTCTGGTTGTTTATTGATTTTAGATTGGTTGTGCGAGGAAGCAAAGGGTTTTTACCTATGCCTCCATCTTGGCTGGAACTCCTAGACACATATAATTTGTTTTTGCTAGCATTTTAATTGTATTTCCTGAAGTATTACTTAATGGGAGAAAAATCAAGCTAGAACTTATTTGTCATCTGTGTCATTGGGTATTCCTTAGAATTGACAGAAAAGTTCAGTAGATATCTAAAACACCCATAGTGATTCAGTTTAATTAAATTGATACTTCAAAGAACTTAAGACTCTATCCTATTGTTTCTGTTGATTGATATTTGGGAAAAAAAAGGCATGACTTTTTAGCCAATAATTTAAAAATTAGAGGGTTTTTTTGGTTTGACTTATTTGTTTTTTATTTCTGTGGCACACTGCTGTTAGAGATAGCACTTTTCTCCATCTCAGAAAGTGCTATTTATAAGGTAGATGAAATTCTATTACTACCAATTTATAGAAGCATGAATTTCATAATGGCAAAACAAAGCTGAATGAAGCCAGCGGGTAGTCTTGCTCTTGATTGTTTCATCTTGCAGAAATGTCACCAAAGTATAATTTTGCTATTTTGTTTAGAAATTATATGGTGTGGCTAGGTCAAGTCTGAGAGTGCAACATCAGGGTTTGAAATAAATCACCAGGGCCTGAGGAACAAGTGAAAAAGATATTCCATGTTGCATTCTAAGTCATCAGGATTTGTTTGTTCCTATATTTTTAAATTAACACGATACTAAAAAATTTTCAGTTGCATAAGAAATATCAGTTATTTTCACAAGGGATATTTTTTCTAATGTGAAAAATTCTACCCTTAGTTTCAGAACTGTCCTCTTCATGTCCACATGAAAATGTCTATGGGTAATTATTTGCCAAATACTGACAGATTTCCACATTTCTGTCTAACATCGTCCATTCTTCCTTATGAAATCCAAAAAAAATATTTAAAATTTTAATCAGGTTGTATCATCCTGCTTAAAAATCCTGCAATGGGTTTTGGGCCCCACTCAGTCTGAAATGAGATCCATAGCCTGCACTACAGTCTGTAGCACCGCACACCAGCAGCTGTCATTCATTGCGGCCTCAGGGTCACTTTGTGCTCCTAAACACTATTGAGGCTCCTCTGAAGGCTTCTTTTTATTGAGTTACAGCTTTTATTTTTATTAAAACAGAAAATTTAAAAATATTTATTAATTTATTTTAAAACAAGAATATACAATACATGAACACTTTTAATGAAAAATTACTACTATACTTTTTAAAACAAAAATTATTGAAAAGAATGGCATTGCTTTACATTTTTGAAATTTTTTTAATGTTTGGCTTAATAAAAGGTAGCAGGGTTCTATCTTCTTTTTCATTTAATTTATTGCCATAGCGCGTATCTTTTGTCTCAAATGCTGACCCACTTCACACTGGTCTCTGTAGAGAGGTCTTTATTTTCCACCCATTGTGCAGTCTCCCTTTGCTTTGTTTTACTTTCTCCATAGCATTTTAAATTATGCACAATTATATTATCTGTGTCTGTGTTTATTACCCGTCTCTACCCACTCGACTGTGAGCTTCACGTAGGCAAAGGCCTTATTTGTGTTATAAGCCATTGTGTAATAGTTTTCTATTGTTGCTTTACAAATTTCCCCCCACATTTAGCAGCTTAAAACAGGAAACATTTATTATTTTACAGATTCTGTGGTTATTACATTTACAAAATTTTGCTGTGGCATAGCTGAGTTCCTGTGGCTTGAGGTCTCTCCTGAGATTGGGCTGAAGGATTTACTCTCAGGCTCACTCCTGTGATTGTTGGCAGGCCTGGGTACCACTTCATGTGGGCCAGGGCTGCCTTCCTACATGGCATCTGGCTTTCCCTGGGGGTGATTGATGAGAGAGAGAGAGAGAAGAGGGGAGAATGATTGTGTCTTATATTACATTCCCTATAATAAGAGCCCAAGACAGGGATTTAGGACTATGTGAGTTAATGAGGTAGTGTTTTTCAGGACAGATCTCTAAGGGAATGAAGGAAGAAGGATAGGGAAGGCAGAGGGGTAGAGCAATGATATTGCCATGGATAAAGTTTAGCCTTAGCCTGATTTGGAAGGACACAAACCATTATAATGTAAGATTTTTTCATCCCCCCAAAATCTTTTTTTGCCCCTATGGGACAGGATTGCCTCATTGAGGGCACAATTTAAGAAGCCCTGTTTTTGTTTTTTTTTTAGTGCAAATATTTCAAAGCCTCAGTCAGCACTAGGGACATCTCAGTATTACAGCGTTTTTAACTTCTTTACCTGCATCTCCTTATAGATTTCCACACTGGGAATCCATCCATCTTATGGATTTCCACACTGGGAATCCCATAATTTTTCCCTTGTTTTATTCCACATTGTACCACAACAAACTCACAAAAGCCATGCTAACATCATCAATATGATTATTCCAACAGTTTAAAATTTGATATGTGTATGTTCTTACTCTCCCCCCTTCCTTCCCTTTTTGTCTGAGCCTACAATCATCAAGTACTATACTCTCTCCCAATAATACTCATCTAGTTTTAGTTTCACATGAAATCATTTAATGCTTACCACCATGGCTTATGGTAATCTTTCTCTGGCCATTCAGGTTGTCTGATGCTTGTTCTTTAGTGGATTCTTCAGGGTGATTCATGGGAATGCTAGTCCCTAAGGTTTTGCATATTGATATCAATTTGTCTGTGCTGTTTACATTTGAAAGTTAGTTTGGGGGATTTCCAGTCAAGATGGCCAAGGCAGACATAGCTTGCATCTTCACACAACCACATCAAAATTACAACTAAACTATAGAACAACCATCACTCAGAACTATCTGGTAGGTGGGGCACAGATGTGGAACAGGCTGGTCCCAAACCCTGGTGTGGTGGATAAAAATCTGGGAGGGATAGCTTGGGAGCAAGGAGTCCCAGACCCACACAAGGCTCCCCAGCCATGGGTTCCAACTCCAGGAAGATAAGTCCCCACAATTTCTGGCTGTAAAAACCAGCAGGGAGGCCCTGGCTGGTGTAGCTCAGTGGATTGAGCGCGGGCCTGCGAACCACACGATGGCAGTTCGATTCCCAGTCAGGGCACATGCCTGGGTTGCAGGCCAGTTCCCTGCAGCCAGTTCCCAGCAGGGGACCCACAAAAGGCAACCATACATTGATGTTTCTCTCCTTCTCTCCTTCTCTCCTTCTCTCCTTCCCCCTTCCCCTCTAAAGATAAATAAATAAAATCTTAAAAAAAAAAAAAACCCAGCAGGGAATGAGTCAGTGGAAGAAACTTCTGGAGCCCCAAGAAGTTTCTCTTAGAGAACCCACACACAGACTCAACTATTAAGACTCACTCCCTCTAAGATCCAGCACCAGGGTAGCATAGCAGTTTGAAAGGCACCAGTGGTATACAGAGAGAAACTGAAGTGTTTGGCATCAAAGAGAGCAGAAGCCATTGTCCTTTTTTCAAAACCCTCCCCCCACAGAACTGGTAAACTGCTACCATATCTGAGACTCCATCAACCTAATACTGTTTGACCCACCTTGGAGATCTCCAGAGACTCTGCCTCAACCAACTTATGGGCCCACCCAAGCTGCTTTTCCATATGAATGGCTGGTCTTGGCTCATGCTTCACAACTTCCTAAATCATATCAAACAAGCAACAGCTGGCCTCAGTGAGCCCCAAGCCTGGCACTAGCAGCAGCCAGCCAAGATTCACAGTTTGGCTTCACTTGGAAATCTCCAAGCCCAGCACAAGTAGCAGCTTCCTCAGATTACTTTCTAGCTCAGGCAGGGTGCCCTGGGCAAAACACAGGTAGGGGGCTAACCTTGGCCTGCACCACCTGGGAAATTCCAGGGCCATATCACCCAGTGGACAACTACAGAGCACTTCAGAGCACCACCACCCTCCCCCTGTACAGCTGATTCTCAATGGAGGGTGTAAGTTGGTGGTCAGTGGTCACAGCCAGTCTTTGCAACTGACCAGCCTGGGTAAATCCCCCCATTGATCTGCCAGCAGCAACCAAGGCTCAACCAGAAGAGGTGGGTGTAGTCAGCCTACAGGAAGGGTGCACCTCGAGTATCCAGCTTGGGTGGTAGGAGAGGCAGTGCCACTGGACCCAACAGGACACCTAGTACATTAGGCCACACTACCAAGACACAGAGTCAAAGGAGCTCTACCTAATGTGTAGAAACAAACACAGGGAGGCTGCCAAACAAGAAGACAAAGAAACATGGCCCGAATGAAGGAACAGATCAAAAATCCAGAAAAAGAGCTAAACAAATTGGAGATAAGTACTCTCAAATGCAGAGTTCACAACACTGTTTATAAGGATGCTCAAGGAACTTAGTGAGGACTTTAGCAGCATAAAAATGATCCAGTCAGAAATGAAGGATATACTAATTGAAATAAAGAATAATTTATAGGGAACAACAGTAGAGTGGGTGAAGCTGAGAATCAAACTAATGATTTGGAATATAAGGAACCAAAAAACAGCCTTGCAGAACAACAACAAAAAAGAATAAAAAAATGAGGATAGCATAAGCAGCCTCTGGGACTATGTCCGGAAGGCCAACATTCACATCATAGGGATGGAAGAAGAAGAGAAAGAACAAGAAATTGCAAACTAATTGGAAAAAATAGTGAAGGAAAACTACCCTAATTTGGTGAAGGGAATAGACACACAAGTTCAGGAAGCACAGAGAGTCCCAAACAAGATGGCTGCAAGATACCTCATAATTAAAAGGCCAAGATTAAATATAAAGAGAGAATCTTAAAAAACAATAAGAGAAAAGAAGTTACCAGATGGTTGCCAGATGGGAGGGGGTTGGGAGAGAATGGGTGAAGAGGTGGGGGGATTATGAAGTACAAATAGGTAGTTACAGAATAACCACAGTGATGTAAAGTACAGTATAGGAAATGAAATAGTCAAAGAACTTATGTGCATAACTCATGGACATGAATGATGGTGGGAGGATTGCCTGAGGGAGTGGAGGTGCTGGTGGAGGGGAGCAAAGGGGGAAAAATAAGAATAACTGTAATAGCATAATCAATAAAATATAATTAAAAAATAAAGTCAGTTTGGGCTGGCTAAAATCTTGGCTCCCATTTTCCTTTTTAGAATGTCTTAACTATGTATGTTATCTCATTTTCTTGTAGCATAACAGTGCCAGAAGATGACAATTAATTAGATTAACATCTAATTTTTCTTTCCTTTGCATCACTTGCTCATTTTTTAAATGCCCAAAAGGTATTTCTGTCTTTTAAAAAAAAGTCCAATAATTTTACTAGCATATACCTTCGTGTTGGTAACTCAATGATTCTCAATGTGTAGTTTTGGGAAAAATTTTGAGGGATGTTTTTATTGAATTTATAGTTTTTAGCAAATGTTTACAAATTTTGCTTAGGCTTCTTCCTCCCTCCCTTCCTTCCTTCCTTCCTTCCTTCCTTCCTTCCTTCCTTCCTTCCTTCCTTCCTTCCTTCCTTCCTTCATTTCTTTTTCTTTTTTTTCCCGAAAGACTACTTAGTGTGGGATTTTTATCTATATGCAGTATATGTGACTTTATCTTAAATCCTTTTTAAACTGTCTCTTCATTACTTTTTGACCTTTGTCTTTACTTCCTTTTAGCTTTTAATTTAATACTTAATTTTACCTTACAACTATCTTAAGGCATTATATTTATTTGCTTCTCTGCTCCTTCCAGTATATTTATCATTACTGAACTGGTTTTTAAAATTTTTATTTCTAATTCTTTTATAAGCCCTGCGACTTAATTTATGAGTACTTTTTTATGATTCTGATGTCATTCTTTCATATCTTGTATCATTTCTTAACATTTATTCAGTCATTTTGAAATAGTTTTGGTCTGCTATATGGGCGCAGCTTTTCTGGCACGCTTTTACCATTGGTAGTGTTTTTCTCCTTCTTATCCTCTTTCTTATAATTAAGTATATGAAGGATTTTACCTCAATTCTTGTCTTTCCAAACCTTTATGAGAAACTAGTTCTTCTCAACATTTAGAAAGTGGCATGTAGAGGTCAGGATAGTATTTCCAACTTTCACGCAGTTTTTACTTCTGTGACTTGTGTTCCAAGATTTCCTGGTGTCTTCCCATAAGCCCGATCTCTTCCTTTGTTTCTGTTGTCACTGTCCTGTTCAATCGTATCTGCTCACGGCAGTTTCTTCTTAGTCTGTGATGGAAGACAGCCCCAGCTGATTACTTCTGAAAAGTAGTGATCTAGTCTCTTCAAAGATTACCAGATACTTCTTTCTCGTGCTCATTTTAGGTTTAGAAACTTTGCCAGTTTCAGCCTTTATTCTCAAATTGGTCTACAACACTATTTGATGAATATTTATTGGCTTTTAGGGAGACTCTCCCATTCTCACATCCTCATGTACTCTCTTCATACCTGTTGCTCCTTCCAACACAGATGCTGATAAAATGCACATCTTCTGTAGATTTTGGCGACTTATCCACATATGCTTCTATTTTGGGTTTTATGGCAATATCTTTTTAATTTTTAAATTAAAAAATTTTAAATTGTTTATGCTATTACAATGGTCCTGTTTCCCCTCCCCCTTTCTCCCTCTACCAGCTCCCTCTTCCCACAGTCAATGCCCACGTTCATGTCCATGGGTGATGTATATGTGTTCTTTATCTAATCCTTTCATCTTCTTTCAACCAGTCTCTACCTTTCCCCTCCCCTCTTATGACTATCAGTGTATTCCTCATTTCTGTGCCTTTAATTCTATTCTGCTCATTAGTTTATTTTGTTCTTTAGATTCCAGTTATAAGTGAGATCATATGATATTTGTATTTCATTGCCTGGCTTATTTCACTTAGCATAATAGTCTCCAGTTCCATCCATACTGTCACAAAAGGTAAGAATTCTTTCTTTTATACTGCTGTGTAGCATTCGATTATATAAGTATACAGCTTTTTTCCCCTACTCATCTACTGATGGGAACTTAGGCTGTCTCCAAATCCTAGCTATTGTAAATAATGCTGCGATGAACATAAGGGTGCATATATTCTTTTGAATCGATGTTTCAGAATTCTTCCAATATATTCCCAGAAGTGGAATCACTGGGTCAAAAGGCAGTTCCTTTTTTAATTTTCTGAGTAAACTCTATACTGTTTTCCAGGGTGGTTGCACTAGTCTGCATTCCCACCAACAGTGCACTAGGGTTCCCTTTATTCTACATCCTCACCAGCACTTGTTTGTTGATTTATTAATAATGGCCTTTTTGGCAGGTGTGAAGTGGTATCTCATTGTGGTTTTAATCTGCATCTCTCTGATGGCTAGTGATGCTGAGCATTTTTTCATATGTCTGTGAGCCCTCTGTATGTTCTCCTTGGAGAAGTGTTTAGTCAGATCCTTTGCCCATTTCTTAATTGGATTGTTTGTCTTCCTAGTGTTGAGTTGTATGTGTTCTTTATATATTTTGGAGATTAAACCCTTGTCCAATGTATCATTGGAAAATATGTTCTCCCATACAGTGGGTTCCCTTTTCATTTTGCTGATGGTTCTTTAGCTGTGCAGAAGCTTTTTAATTTGATATAGTTCCATTTTTTAATTTTTTCCTTTGATTCTATGGGAATATATTGTCATCTACTCTTGCTAAGAGTATTGTCAATAGTTTGTTTGGATTTTGCTACTTAGATACCCACTTGCCCTTCCTTTCTCTCTCTTTCCCTTCATCCTTCCTGTTCTCCTCTTTCTTTCTTTTGAGGGTGTTGGGAATATTCAAAACTATGCCACTGCTATTGCCATTATTTTTCAGAGTTTATGAAATACTTTTGATACTTACCTTCCACATTGCATGCTATACCAGTATCATTGCTTACCTGAAAATGAGAAGACACCAGTATAAATCACAATTTTGTTTTATTTTTTGAGGAAAGGAGTAATCTTATTTTAACTACCTTATTTTAGAGATGAGAAAACCAATGGCGATGTTGATTTCTTTAATCATCAATCTTTTTATTCACTTCAGAGATCTGATAATAAGGGTAAGTGTACTAGGAATTCAATGTAGCAGAGTACTTGAAGTATTTTGGGATCTCTGTATATTTTACTGACTTCAATCAAATGGACATTTTCCATGTAATCATAAAGTTTGTATTATAAATGTGAAGTTGTATACTGCATGAAAATAATTCAACATTTTGCACTAAACATACAATGAGATGGTTTTTATTGTTTTTTAGTTTGCTTCAAAGTGATCTTGGAAATAAAAGCCTTTAAAGACAAACAAGGATACACAATGCAACACACTGATCATGTATGGTAGAACCATACGTTTGAAACCTATATAATTTTATTAACCATTGTCACCCCCATAATTTTTTAATTTTTAAAATGAACTTTATTGAGGTACAATTTGCATGTGGCAAAATGCATCAATTTTAAGTATACATATTGATGAGTTTTGATAAATTTGTCTGTGTAACCATTGCCACAATCAAGATATAGATTATTAGCCTCTCTCTCCTTCCTTTCTTTCCTCCTTTCCTCTCCCTTTCCCCTTCCCTTTTTCCTTACCACCTTCCTCCTTTTCTCCTCTCCCTCTTTCTCTCGCCCCTTCCCTTCTTTACTTCCATCCTTCCTCCCCTCTCTTTTCTTCCTTCCTCCTCTCTTTCTTCTCCCCTCTTTCCTTCCTTCCATCTTTCTTCCCTCCTCCTTTCCAAGGTTCCTTTCCAGAACCTTGATCTCTCCTAACCACAAGGCTAAATTATTTGTCTAATCTCAATACTTCTGACACCAAATATGTGGGGTTTTCACACCAAGCAATTCTCCAGTTTCCTGTGGACATTAACCAAGTATTCTATAATTCAGTTCAATTCTGATACTAAGTACTTGGAATTAGCACATACCCCACAGGTTAAGGGTGCAGGAATAAATTTAATTAATAAAGAAAAACATCTGTGGTAAAAAAAAAATGAAGCTATCCTGTTGTGCTAAGTAATAAAATTCAATGTAATTGTAAGAAAAAGAGACTAAGGGAGAAAGACTTAAAAAAAAGATAAAAATAAATGTAAAAAACAGTTCTTATTTTGGGGTTGATTTCTTTATCTAGAGAAGCTTTTCACTTACAATCTTTCAAAGTGTAGCCTACTAGATTTATTTATTTTAACAGAATAAGCTAATCAAAAGAATGTAAGAATTTTCCCTTGTTTGATTTTAAAAGAAAAATGAATTTTTAAATTATAAAAACTATCTCACCATTTTCATTTTCTAGGGAGAAATATCTGTTGCTAGTTAAATTTATAAAATGAATTAATTTATCCTTATTTTAGCAACAGGTTATCAGAGTCAGGGTTTTAGCCTGGACATATAAGTAATTTTCATGTTTAATTTTTTCTTCTATTCTTTAATGATGCCTAATTCCCACCTAGATCATTCTCATACTCGATGACTTCTCATAGTATTAAGCCAGGAGGGAGAACTTATGCTGAAGACATATTTACTAATTGTCACTGAAAGAATCCATGTGCTTCAAAGACTGAACTCTTCAAGGAGAATTATGAAAACTGTTAAATAATTCAAAGAGCACCATAGATTAAGGAAAGAAGAATATACAGTAAAGAATAATAAAAGATGAGCTAGGAAGAGAGAAAGAAAGAAGGAAAAACAGGAGATGAAATTGTGGAGGTCATTCTCAAGCAGATTCTAACTGTTGGACCAAATGTGAATGCCACTGATGAACTTCCAAATTTCTCTTCCACACTAAAGCAACACACACACACCTCCCTGGCATGACCTTGCATTTTCAAATCTATATTTAGCTATAGTTTTAATATGCATTTCTGTAGAAGTTTTCTCAGTGGGGAAAGAAAACTTTTACCTTTATTATAGACTATCTACTGGGATTTAGGGACACTACTTAAAATGATATTTTGACATAATCACTGTCGTCATTAATCAGGTCATCTCAACTCAAAGACTTACGGGGTTTTCAATATTTGCATTTTGCGGAGTTGTAGTTATTTATTGTATTCAAAACCATTTAACACATAATGATACTGAGGCCCTGAAAAGTCTAATGTCTGTGTAGTAGTAAGACTAGATTGTAAGAGTTCCATTGAATTATGCCATAGAAACCAAGTTTGTGAAAAGGCCTACTCAAACACAATCACAAGCCTGTATCAGTAAGTATGCTTTGTTTGCAGTAAAGAGAACTGAGGTAAGGAATACAGTGCATTTAGTGATTCATGTACCTGGAAATCTTGAGTTACAGCAGACTTAGGGTTGGCTTGATTCACCAACTGACAAATGGCATGAAGGGTCCATTTTCCCACCATTTTCTTACTGTATCTTCTTGGCTTCATCTTTATCTCAAGGTTGAGAGTGGAAACGGTTGTTGAGACACTACAAAATGTTATAATATAACTGCCAACTACTCCCAGGATTACATGCTTCCTCATCTAAATCTAGGGAGAGAGAAAGAGAGCTGGGTTTTCATAGCTATGTTGCAAATGTACCAAACAATTGTTACTGTTATTATTACTATGTTTAAAACATAAAAGTTTTTCTACAGTCATTTTCTTGACTGTTATTAGTTGTCACTCTACTGTCAACAAGTTTTTCCTTTGCTTCCTTCCCTCTCTCTCTCCCTCCCTTTCTTCTCATATTTCAATACGAAATCATATTCTTATTTTATCCAATGGATTATAATTGGTGATTATATTTACTTAATTCTCAAGCTGTTCTAATTTTTGTTATATTCTGAGCACTTCTTAATTTCAGAAACAAGATGTTTTAAGTTTATTCTGTATTTTCCCTACTCTAGCCCTTGAACCAACCATTTCTCCCAAGAGCCTGTTCCTTTGAATAAAGAACAGTATTTAGAAATCAAGATTTGAGTGTCATGTGTCCTCAATGAATCTAGGTCCACTTAGAGGATGAGCTATAAAATATATATACACATATACTTCTTAAAATATGATTTAAGGGTAGATTTACTATATAATTGTAGTTGAAAATAAAAGACAATTTGTGATCTTACAATTCTAGTTGGTAAAGTATATATAAAGAAAGCCATTGAATACTTTTAATCAAGGATAGGGTTTGAATCCCTTGAATAATCTGTCCATACTTCAGTAACTCAAGAAATGACCTGTTTGTGACATAAACAGATTACTTATGAACTAAAGAGTGGACCTGAGCTTTCAATGTTAATCAGAACAAAGCCTTGCATATATCCATATATCTATCTATTTTGTTATGTACCTGTGACATAGATAGATTTGGGGATATTATGTCTATTTTACAGATTACAAATCAGAGAGTACCTTAGGGTCTTAGTTACAATCTTACTAGGACATGTCCTTTGATTGCTAGCTTAATTTGTGTTCCACAGTTTCTACTGCTTTGTGATCAATACAGTTTTTGTAGATAACTCCACCATTTTAAGCAATGAATACTTTCACACTCTTTCTTTTGGTGGCCGAAATTGTTTTACTAAGGGGCCTATCTCACTAGATTTTCAGAGGCTAGTTACTATTAAAAAAATCCAGTCCCCAAATTTAGAGGATTTGTGTCCTCCTCACATGAACCTGAATAGTTCTCGTCAAGCCTAGGGTCTTCTTTATGGAGTTAAGAATGTTCCTTAATTTTCTTTCATGGCATAGTCCATGGTTGCTCATCAGTCTTACTTATAATTGTGTTATAGTTTTAATTTAAAAGAGGTTCTTGGGATCAAGTCATGAGAAATGCTCTGTGACGCTGGAATGTGTGAGATCAGGCACATGGTTCTGCGGAAGTTGGAGATGGCATATATCAGTATTACTGCATCACAGGCACATAGACTTCCTTTTCTGAGAGAACTAACATTAAGTCCACACGTACTCTTTTCTCTTTTATATATATATATATTTTTTTGTTGTTGTTCAAGTACATTTGTCTCCATTTTTCCCCCACCAGTCTCCCCTACCCCAGCCATCCTCACTTCCCACCCTTGGGTGGGAAGGAGCAATTCCAGGTAAAGTTGTGGGAGAATTTCTTCACTCCCAGTGGGGTGGATTTGGGCAACCCCCCTGGGGTGAAGTTGGCTTACTGTATAAAAACAAAAATATTTTCAAGTCTTTGTATTTAGATCTTAAAGTTTACTCAACTGAAATATTCTAAGTAAAAACAGTAAGAAATAGATGTGAGAAGATGGGAGAGGGATCTGGGAAGTATAAGAGGGAGTGGGTATTTATAGTTTAAAAAAATAAAAGTAAGTATGTAAAAAACACTTGAACACTCTTAAAACACTTTAAACTACTTTACTCCCAATGTTATATTTCAGTGAGATTGACCTGGGAATCTTCTTAAGTTCTGTATTCAAAAGAAGGAGGAAAACATACTTGAATTGTAGTTGCATTGTGGGTTAACTGAATTCATTTAGGGTGACTCTTCTTTGTTTAGTAAGTGTGTGTTATAGCTTTACTAGGCACTGTTCATAAGATGCTTTTAAAGTGGGGGCCTGACATTTTAATATTTCATTCCATTTTGGTTTTGTTCCATGGTGGCTGAATAGAAGTGACTGGATTTTATGTATAACTCAAAGAGATTTATTATACTTTATTCTCTTCATTGTATCTACAAGCCATGTTTCTGCTGTGACCACTGCATCAAATATTTGATGGTTCTATAGATGACCTTTCTTTTTTTAATTTTAAAAATAATTTTATTTTATGTTTTTAGATTTTATTTATTTATCTTTAGAAGGGAAGGGAAGGAGAGAGGGAGAGAAATATCAATGTATGGTTGCTTCTCGTGCATCCCCTGCTGGGAACTGGCCCCTGCTGGGAACTGGCCTGCAACCCAGGCATGTGCCCTGACTGGGAATCGAACCGCGATCCTTTGTTTTGCAGGCCTGTGCTCAATCCACTGAGCTACACCAGCTAGGGCTTATAAATGACCTTTCTTAAGTTGATAACATTAATTAGTGGTTTTTCTGGAAGAGTTCTGCCTGGTCATCTATTGATTATTGCAATTGTAGAAAATGGAGTGTTTATTCTATAATATGAGACAATAAGAAACAGCTATATCCCCTTTATTTTTCTAGGTTAGATATTCTCCAAGCTTTTATCCTGGTACACTGCCAAGAAATTAAATCTCAATCATTGCCAAGGCTCTTTCGCTGACACACTGATCATCCAAAGGTTTTAAGGTCCTCAATAGTCAAAACATTACGTCCCTCACTCTGTAAGTTTGACTCCTTATTTCCTAAGCCATATAGCAGTATTGTTACTTGTGTGCCAAAACTGGGCACAAGATCTTTTTCTAAGGTGTCCTTTGATATCATTCTTAGTATTTTACGCCCATTACTCTTCTACAGGTCACGTTTAAGACACAACAGGGGGGTTGTCACCTTTTGGGGTTACAGGGTGGCTACATTAGGGTGGAGATTAGCTATGGTTCCCCTACTTTTCAAGAGCAACTCCCCTACTTCCTCCTCCCCAACATCAAAGTCCCCCATCTGTCTCGTCTCTGTCTCTTCCTCTGGAGTGACTCAGTGATACCTTCCATAAGTTTAAGTTTTTGGTATAAAGGCCAGGAGAGGGTGTTATCTTCTAGGTTCCCAATGTCCTGTTTTATATTTGGACACAATAATGCTTAAGACAATGAAAGGGGGACACATAAGCTTAGAAACCTCCTTGGGATAAAGAGGGGAAAATATGTTATAGATGGGAAAATAAAAAACACATATTGATGGTTTGATAAATTATTCAGCCTTTTATTCATTAGTTTTTGTTATTTATTGCTTTCTTTTATTATTTATTTATTTATTTTTAGAAAGAGAGAAAGGGAGGGAGAAAGGGAGCGAAACACCAATGTGTGATTGTCTCCTGTACACCCCGAACTGGGGTCTCAGCCCACAACCCAGGCATGTGCCCTGACCAAGAATTGGACTGGGGACGCCCTGGATCACAGGCTGGCACTCAATTCACTGAGCCACACCAGCCAGGCTATTATTTAATTTAAAAATATTTTAAAATATATTTTATTGTTTATGCTATTGCAGTTGTCCCAAATTTTCCCTATTACCCCCCTCTACCCAGTACCCTCATTCCCTCCAGCAATCCCCCTGCTTAGTTCATGTCCATGGGTCATGTGTATAAGTTCTTTGGCATCTCCAATTCCTATACTATTCTTAACCTCCCCCTGTCTATTTTGTATCTACCAATTATGCTTCTTAATCCCTGTACCTTTTTCCCCATTCTCCCTCTTACCCCTCTCAACTGATAACCCTCCCAATGATCTCCATATCTATGATTCTGTTTCTCTTCTGCTTGTTTGCTTAGTTTGTTTGTTATTTGAATTCAATTATTGATAGTTGTGAATTTGTTGCCATTTTAATGTTCATTGTTTTGATCTTCTTTTTGTTACATGTACATAATTCCCTTTAGCACTTCATATAATAACGGCTTGGTGACGATAAACTCCTTTAGTTCTACATTGTCTGGGAAGCATTTTATCTGTCCTTCAATTCTAAATGATAGCTTTTCTGTAGAGAGTAATCTAAGTTGTAGGTCCTTGCTTTTCATCACTTTGAATACCTCTTGCCAGTCCCTTCTAGCCTGCAAAGTTTCTTTTGAGAAATTAGCTGACAGTCTTATGGGAACTCATTTGTAGGTAATTGTCTGCTTTTTCTCTTGCTCTTTATCTTTAACCTTTGGCATTTTAATTATGATGTGTTTTGGTGTGGTTCTCTTTGGGTCCATCTTGCTTGGGACTCTCTGTGCTTCCTGAACTTGTATGTCTATTTTCTTCACCAAATTAGTTAAGGTTTCTTTCATTATTATTTCAAATAAGTTTTCAATTTCTTTCTCTTTTTCTTCTCCTTATGGCATCCCTATGATTCAGATATTGGTACATTTAAAGATGCCCCAGAGGTTACTAAACCTGTCCTAGTTTTTTTTAGTTCTTTTTTCTTCCTGCTGTTATGATTGAATGCTTTTTCCTTCCTTGTATTCCAAATCATTGTTTTGATATTTGGCTTCATCCTTTCCACTGTTGGTTCTCTGTAGATTTTTCTTTATTTCACTGAATGCAACTTTCATTTCTGCCTGGGTATTTTTTATGGCACTGAAGCACTCAGTGAATTCCTGGAGCATTCTGATGCACAGTGTTTTGAACTGTGGGTCTGATAGGTTGCTTATCTCCATTTCATTTAGTTCTTTTTCTGGAGTTTAGATCTATTCTTTCATTTGGGCCATATTTCTTTTTCTCTTCATTTTGGCAGCTTCTTTGTGTTTGTTTCTATGTATTACGTAGAGCTGCTTTGACTCCCTGTATTAGTGCACCTGTTAAGTTTCATAGGTCAGAGCCTTAGGTATTTGCCAGGGTGGGGGACAACCTGTGTCACCATTCTATTGCTCTGTGTATGAGAAGGCTTGCAGAGGGGACAAAGCTGCTGCCTGGCCTCTGGAGTCTGGAGTTTTGCCTAGAAGAGCTGCCTTCCTACTCGTACTTCACTGTCTCCCCATATGCCCTGGTACCCTTCCAGCTGTTGCCCTGGTACCCTTCCAGCTGTTGCCCTGGTCTCAATCCCAGAGGGGAGGGTGTATGTGGGTCTAAGTTCATTATGCACCCTTTAAGTAGACACAGTTTTTCCTGCTGCCCCAGCCCTCGCTGGTTTCTACACCCAGAAGTTATGAGGACTTATCTTTCTGGTGCTTAGACCCTGGGCTGAGTGGTCTGGACCAGGGCTTGGATCCCTTATTCCTGAGGCATCTCTCCCATTTTTTATTTACCATGCATGGATGTGGGACCATCTGTTCTTGTCATTCTGTGCCTCTCTATGTCTCCGCCCCTCCTACCCATCTGGGTGAATGTGGCTTCTTTAAATCCTTTGTTGTTGGACTTCCACACAATTTTATTTCCTGACTCTTTGGGGTGCTATTTGTTTTGTAGTGTAGCTGTATTTTTAGCTATAGTTGTGCACGGAGGTGAGGAGTGTTTACCTGTGACTCCATCTTGACCAGAAGCTTATTTTTAAAAAGCACTTGTATTTTTTCCATTACTATTTATCCCCCTTATGCCCCTTTTCCCTCCAAGACTTTATTTTTTAAGAGTTGCTTTAGGTTTACAACAAAATTGAGAGAAATGTGCAGAGATTGCCCATATCCCCCCTGCTCACACATGAATAGCTTTCCCATTATAAACACATTATATTTGTTCCCCATTAGAAACATATGAATGTTCCTGTTGAACCACATCTTCACCAGCTTTTGGTATTGTCAGCATTCTGGATTTTGGCCATTCCAATAGAGGTGTAGTGGTATCTCATTGTTTAAATTTGCTTTTCCCTAATGACATGTAATATGGGGGAATCTTTTTTGTATGCCTATTAGCCATCTGTATATCTTCTATGGTATGAAGTGCCTGTTAAATTATTTGGCCTATTTTTATTTTTATTTTGTTATCTATTTTTATTGTATTTTTTTCCATTACCATTTAGTCCTATTATATGCCCCTCCTCTCAGCAATCACCACACTGTTTTCCATGTTCATGAGTCCTTTTTCCTTTCGCTCAGTCTTTCTCCCCCTCTCCTACCTGCCCCCAGCCTATCTTAAATCAAGTTGTTTGTTTTCTTATTTTCATATTTTTATTCTTCCTGAAAGAATAAAAATAGAACATATTAGTGTCTAATGTTTAATTGTTAGTGTGTGTTCTCTCATAATATATTAGCAATCAAAGATGACTTTGTTCTAGTCAATATGTTCTAAACAGAAAATAGTTCTTATTAATTTAACTTCTTTCCCAAAAATAGTTAGAGAATTTGAGCCAGTAATCAAATCCAAGGTGGAAATAAATGGACGAGAGGAACTCTTTTGGGATGTGTGGCCTTGCCGAAGCAGGACCAGTTAGGGCAGATATGCCAGGCTGGAGAGGAACCTGGTGGGATTAAGGATGGGATTAGGTAGACACCAAAAAGGGTCCAGCTATTTGGTGCAGGCCTGGACTGCTGTAGTGGCTTTCTCTCCATCCTCCATAGGTAATTCCTCTGACTCTCCATGAACATGTGTCTGCAGGAAGTGACATCCAGGGAAAACCTACGAGAGAATCTACACTTGAAAGGAATTTAAGGACATTATGAGGCAAAAATATATATTTATCAGATAACTTGTAAAATTTCTGTGAAGTCCGTAGGAGATGACTATTATGTAAACAACTGCAAATAGGTAAGGTATGCAGAGTTTTGACATGACATGCTACTGCTTCATTGCCAAGTTAGGCAAATAGAAAAACCTGAATTTTAATAATTTTCTCTTGATTCCTAATTTTCATTTTTGAAGAAAGGTATGAAAACCTTTGGGTAAAAACTAAGGCATAGTTACAACATAGAGATTATTCACACATATTTAAAAGAAAATACCTAGAAGATGGGAACTACTTATTACTTAATTTCTCATTTGCCCTTTAAGTGCCTTGAAGAATGTACATTATCTAAAGAATGAATTCTGGTTAGATATTTTGTATTCAGCACCTGTCAGGCCTTCTAAGTGGGATGAGATTTCAGTTTTGTTTACTAGATAATACAGTTACTCAGCTTATCACAAAGAAGAATGTGTTTATATTCTAAGGCCTGTGATTTGATGACTGGACCTGCTCAGTACCATTTTGATGTTGCCAACTAGTTGCTTTACATGATTATCATATCCAGTGTAAAACTGGAACTGAGACTTTAAGAAGTCTCTAATTCAGTGATTTTTCTCAAAATTTCCTGTGATGCCTTTTAAAATATATAAATATCTAAACATCATTGAATCAGAATCTTTTGTAAGTGGAACTCAAGAATCCACTGATTTTGTTCATCACTTCTCTTTTGGAAACTATACCACCAACTCCATTTGTAAGCCATGTAGTAAATTGATAAGTGGGGGTACTGTAGCTTTATTTCTCATTTAATCTGACTTTAAACATAGCAGCAGAGAATTCTAAAAAGAGAAAATGTCTTAAAAATTAAGGCAGTTTAGTTATAAAAGTCTCTCTATTTCATAACTTGATTCAGTTCAAAACAGAAGACCTTGAAGTATTCTGAAGCTCTCTGAAGTCTTCTATGACTAATTGGATGGAAGTGTTGTGGTCCTGAACAGTACTTTCTTTACCTGCCATCACACTCTGGGATAGGATATGAACTATTTTGTTTGTGATGTTTAGATGATATTTTTAATAATGTTGAGTATTTATTCATCATTGACATTTCTGGTGTCATGAATTTTTTTTCTTTTTAACTTTCTTTAAGTAAGAATTTGGTGAAGTACAGAATAAAGATATTGATGATGTCTATTTTAGAGAAGAAGGACTCCTTTCATATACAAAAATAACTTTATAATTAAAGTCACAACTTTTATAATGTAGACAACCATTTTATAATATGGACAAATTGTTGACTATGCCACTATTTTTTTCCTTTAAGTAAGTAATCAAGTCAGAAAAGAATTTGTTTAGTTTTACCTATTTGAATTCTATACAAGAGATCATTCTGTATACTTCTGTAACTTCCTTCTACTATTAAATGATACATTTTGGGGATTCTTCTCTACTTACACCCTTAGTTTATAGCTCACTTATTTCTGTTGTGGACATTGCAGAGTAGAAATATACAAGTTTATCTCTCTGTTCTACTGTTTTTTTGAAAAATATTTTATTTATATTTTTTTCAGGGGAAGGGAGGGAGAACAAGAGGGAGAGAAACACCAGTGTGTGGTTACCTCTGGCACCCCCTACTGGGGACCTGGCCCACAACCCAGGCATCTGCCCTGACTGGGAATCGAACCAGAGACCCTTTGGTTTGCAGACTGGAGCTCAATCAATTGAGCCACACCAGCCAGAGCTCTCTGTTCTACTGTTGATGGATGTTGTATTACTCTCAATTTTTTGATGTTACAAACATTATTACTGTGAATATTCTTATACAAATTTTTATTGATATATAGTTTACTTACCTTAACGTTTACTCTAAATTTATATTGTACATACAGTTTAATATTTTTTATTGTATTTATAAAATTGTGATGCTATCACTAAAATGTAATTTTCAAAGATCTGAATATGCCATAAAGAAACCCAGGATTCATTAATAGTAACTCCCCATCTCCACTCCACATGTTCTCTCAGTCTCTAGCAACCACTAACCTACTTCTTATCTCTATAGATTTGCCTATTCTGGACATTTTATATAAATGGAATAATATAATATGTGGCTTTTTGTGTCTGGCTTCCTTCATTTAACATAATGTTTTCAAAGTTTATCTTTATTGTACGTGTCAGTACTTCATTCCATTTAACTGGCAAATACTATTATATTGTATGAATAGACCACATTTTGTTTATCCCTTCATCAGTTGATGGACACTTGGGTTGTTTCCATTATCATGTACAAGTTTTTGTGTACCCTTACATTTTCATAAATTTCATATGTAGATACCTAGGAGTGAAATTGTTGGCTTATATAGTCAATGTTATGTATGATATTTTGAGGTAGTGCCAAATTGTTTATCAGAGTGGTGGTACCATTTTACATTTCTAATAGCAGTGTATAAGAATTAAAATTTTTTCACATCCCTGCCTTGTTAGTATATATCTTTTTGATAATAGCCATCCTGATGATATGAACTGGTATGTTGTAGTTTGGTTTTCATTTCCATAATACTAATGATGTTGAGCATCTTTCCATGTGCTTATTGGCCATTCATGTATTTTTTCTGGAGCAGGAAGGTATATTCCAACCCTTTTCCCATTTTAATGGTTGACTATTTGTCGTCTTATTGTGGAGTTGTGAGATTTTTTATATATTCTGGATGCAGACCATTTATTAAATATATGATTTACAAATGTTTTCTCCCATTCTGTATTTTTTTTTAACTTCATGCTGCTGTTCTTTAAAGCATAAGCATTGTAACTCTTGATAAAGTTCAATTTATCAATTATTCTTTCATCACTTATGCTTTTTTCATATGTAAGAAACCATTGACTAATGAAGAGTCATAAATGTTTATGTTCTATTTTCTAATAGTTTTTATAGTTTTGGCTCTTACATTTAGGTCTTCAATCTGTTTTGGAGTATATGGTGTAAGATAGGGTCCAACTTTATTCTTTTATGTATATGTACTTAGTTGTCCCAGTACCATTTGTTGCAAAACTATACTTTCCCCATTGAATTGTCTTGGTATTTTGTTGACACACATTGATTATAAACTTCAGGGTTTATTTCTGGGCTCTCAGTTCCATATCACTGATCTGTATTTCTGTCCTTCTGCTAGTTCCACACTTTCTTGATCACTGTAGCTTTGTAGTAATTTTTTTTAAAGATTTTTTAATTTATTTATCTTTAGAGGGGAAGGGGGGAAGGAGAGAGGGAGAGGAACATCAATGTATGGTTGCCTTTCTTGCATCGGGGGTGAGAGTGTGTTTTGAAGTCAGAATGCACATCTTTTATTTTTTACATTAATTTTAATTTTATTTTTTTACATTCATTTCTAGAGCTTACATACTAATAGTATAAAATTTTAAAATATAGGGTCTGGCACAAATAATGCCTCTTTTTAATTATAAAATCTTTTATGACAAAATCGTTAGCATGTAGTTCTGTAACATAATATTACACTCAAGCACATCATATGGAATTTTTAGAATGTTCAAATTAAAACTATATATTATTGCAGCCATATTTTTGCCCTACCAACCACACTCAAGCAGGTGTTACTTCTGCTGGACCCTGTATAACAAATAAAGAAAAAATGGATATCACTCATAATACCATCAACTGGAATTAGCATTTTAGGACATCTTTTTTATCTCTTTTTAAGCAGCATTATAGGTTTAGTTTTCAGTTGATACATATGCAGTGTGATAAGCGGTAGTGATATTTTTCTTCTGAGACAAGAATTCTCATGAAGTTCTTGTATAATATTTAAAATTTTATATTTTAATAACAGATATAGTTAAAACACATAAATAGCAATTAATGACAAAGTGAGTTTTCTATTGAGTATTTTATCTTATTCTTATAGCTTTCAAATCTGTTTACAAGAGGAGACTGTTTACTTTCTAATATAATGTACATTTTTTATTGAAGAGTTTTATAATGTAGAGTTTTAATTTTATTGACATAAGATTACTTTATGTTATATGGTTATCTTTACTTTTAATAAGCTCTTAATTCAATCACATTATTTTTATTATACTCATAATCATATTGGAGTCTGACATTTAGAAGGGCTTTCTAAAGACTTTGTCAAAACCAGTGGTTACTCAGTTAAACAACAACAGAAAGTCAGAAAAATGATGAAACATAAGCAGATTCAAATAGAATCAACTGGATTCTAAGTATAGACAAGTATCAGCATACTATTATTTCCCCAAAGAGAATCGTCCTCCAGGAAAAGTGAAGATAGAAACTTTTGCTTATATGTAATCTATCCTTAACTCAAGGCTATGGAGTTTTAATGCTTGCATGAGACCTCTGTTTCCCAAGGCCTTAGCAAGAGCTCCTCCAAAATAATTTCTGTGAGGGGGTGGGAGATCACTCATCTGGACACGGGACAACAAGAGCACAGTAGCACTGATGTTATGAGATAAATTATATTGACAGATTGGTGAAATGTGAAGAAAACTGAATTATAAGACAAGTGAAGTAAGTATACTTTGAATTAATACAGTGAAGATACAAGTTTCATAGAGAAAACAATGACTGAAAATAAAGCTATCCCTAACTGATAAAATGCTAAAACCAAGAGTCATTCTTTCTCATCACATATTAGATTTACCATTGAGTCTTGGGGACTGTACTTTCAAATGTGTCTTGAATTTTTCTCGTTCCATCTCTAGATCTCTATGCAAACCTTAGCTATATCATTTCAGTGCTACAGGTCTCCTAGCTTCTGCTCTTGTATATTTCCAGTTCATTCTTTATACAAGGGACGGACCTTTTAAAAACATAAATTGGGTCATGTCACTTCCCCATTAAAAACCCTTAAATGTTTCTTGTGCACTTTTATAAAAATATTCAAATCAGCAAGGAAGTAGCTGACACATTGAGTGAAGAAGTATGTGTACTAAGAAAGAGCCAAATAGGAACAATATAGATATTTTATAAAAATGAATATGTGAAGTAAAAAGTAAGTAAAGTAATAGAAACTTAGCCTCAGTTCTGTTGTCAACTAGGTATACAGCACACTTCACTTGTTTTAGAAGTAAAATATTTAGATTCTCTTCAGTTTTAAAATTTTAAAGAGTTATGTTTTATCTTTTTTGATGATGAACAATATAAAGGAAAATATATCAAATTTTCTGAATAAAGAATATCTTTATTTTGCACAGTGCTATATAGCTTAAAAGGTGTACATGAATTATTTCACATGAAGTTCTTAACTTCTCCCTGTCTTTTCTTTTCCCAGATTTGTGCAGAACAAGAGTAATTGAGTTTTCCAAAACTTCCTTTTCATTATATCCTTTTGCCTATTCTAAAGAATGCTGTGTAATATATTTGGGATGGGATAATTCAATTTTTACAATGTAAAATAATTTCTATTTTTAGTTGAATTCGTAAAATAAAAAGAACTAGAGATGTTAAAGTAAACATTACTTCAAAGTAAACATTGAAGAATTTTGCTTTGTATAATCTAATTTGAATACTTCTATGAATAGATTCATGAACATAGGTAAAAAATTTGTTATATTTATTTTCATTCCTAAAATATGTAAATAATATAACTTGAAATATGCCAGTAGTCTAAATAATGATTCTGACAATTATTCTAATCCAATTAACAAATTAAAATTTCTTATCATTAAGACTTATACTTTCTAGAATGGCATGTCTGGAAGCCCACATAAAGGAAAGTGAAGATCTAGAGGGAATAAAATTGAGAAAGCTCACTAATAAATTTCCATCACGCGCATGTAATAGTCTGCTATGTTTCTAATAACCTCTAAGCCATAATTTTCTAATGGAATGAAATAACTGTTAGAGGCAAAATCAATACTTTCAAAGTGCACAGTAATGTTCTGTGAAATTAGAAATTGACCTTTTTCCTTTTGTTTTTTCTTTTAAGGAATAATTAGAAGTGGGTTTAGATGTTTGAATCATATGTAACATTTGAAATAGAAATCTCTTGATTATATTTGTTAAAAAATAAATTTTAAGTGTTATAAGTGTTGCTGTATCTTCCTTCTTACTGATAATTGATTAAAATATAAATAAAACTTGATTCTCTGAAATATGATTACTAGTCAGTTAAGACAATTATTATTTTAACATTTGACAACATATGTTGTTAAAAGCACAACTTGAACAGAAATGATATAGATCAAAACTAGACACTTATCAATTAAAAGGTAACACTATTATCAATGCTTTTACTTAAAATTCATGCTATCACTAAGTTGGAGTGAGTTTGCATATGAGATCTACTGAATAATACGAATTTTTTCCTAACAAGTAACAAATTGTTGAGTATAAATCAAGCTGGTATAATAGCTCTGTGATCTAGCTATGGAAACATTTTAGCTATTAAGCTATTTTGAATTGGTCCTTTTGATGTTGTTAACTCACCCAATTAAAATTGATTAATTTCTTACTCTGTTCAACTCATTTGACCAATTGTTGTTCTAGCTGGACTTGTTTGAAAGGGAAAGGTGGATGTTCCACATAAAAGAGTACAGGGGTTTCACCCTGCTTAGTGTGGCTCAGTTGGTAGGAGCATCATTCCATAAACCAAAAGGTCACTGATTTGATCCTGGCCAGGGCACTTCCTACGTTGTGGGTTCCATCTCCTGTCAGGGTGCATGTGAGAGGCAACCAATCAACGTTTCTCTCTGACATCCGTGTTTTTCTCCCCCTCTCTCTCCCTCCTTTTCCCTCTTTCAAAAATCAGTAAACACATCCTTAGGTGAGGACCAAAAAAAAAAAGTACAGGAGTTTCTAACTAGTTCCTTTTGATCTATCTGCATATTAACAATTAGACTGGCACATATTCAGGTTATTTGTTATGCTGCAATTTCTACCACTACATTGGCTGCCATTGAGGCAGTATTGTATATGACTAAGGGCATAAGCTCTGGGGTATACCTGGTGCAAATCATAGCTCCGCCTGTTACTAGTCATGTGACCTTGGGCAAAGTATTAATTTACCTGGGACACAATTATTTCACTGTTAAATGGAGATGAAAATGTTCCCATGGGTGTCTTGAGAAGATAAAATGAGATGTTGCGTAAAAAGAACTTAGATCTATTCCCAGTGGATAGTAAAGCACAGCTGTCAGAAGTTTTCTGCCTACATTTTCTTTTTTTTCCTTTACTCTGAGGTGATGTTAACTTTGGGAAAAAGAAATAATTCTCCCCTGGATTGTGGAGACAGTGCTTGAGATCTACCTTCATGCACAGGAATACCAGCCATGTCCAATCTGGGAAATAAATAGAAGTTAAAGGAAGATAGAAGACATGTATTGCAGAGATGGGAATATTTAACCCAGAGAAGGAACCCAATTGTCACTCACAGACTTAGTGCATAGACTGATAAGGAGGGGTTACAGGCAGGCATCATCACTGTGAGTCCGACATTTCCTCCACTGTGGTACTTCTGGTTCACCTTCTTCCTTGACTTAAGATACTCTATACTTTCATTTGTTGTTGTTGTTTTTTCTTACCACTAAAAGTTTACATATTAGCTGGTAATTTGGTTTTTTACAATTGTGAAATTGCCTTAATCAGACTTCTTATATAACTGGATCTGATTGGAATTGGATTTTCTTTGGGAATGACATCTTCTATAATAATGCTTCTATATTATTGGTCATTTCCTTTGTGCTGTAGGCAATGACCATCAATCTAGAGAAAGGAGCTCTGGGCAGGTGGAATGAGATGATTATTTAGCATGGAACTTAAAAGAGAAAGTGAGTCACTGTAGAATATTTGGACACAGCAGGAGGGAGATAGTGAGATACAGACCAGTGAACTAGGCCAACCGAAAGTGCTCACAAAGTACTTTGTTAAAAACATGATAGTGCCCATTCCATTGTATGACTAGTATTTTCATAGCTTTTCCTCAAAGAGATTTAGGGCTTTTTGTAGGCAGTATATAATCTGATTTGAGTTTGTATTTTCAGTGTTCGTATGTGCTAAATGAAGGAGTGAATGGATAAGTAGAGTTTGGGCAATTTATTACTGTGGCTGTGATGAAAGGTTTTACCTATGATGTGGTAAGTCATGAGTGAGCAGCATCCTATTCAGGGATCTGGACTGTTCATTCTGAGAGCTCTGGTGGTACCTCTAACTTCCCCGAAACAACATTAGATCTGTGTTGAAGAATAATGCTATGATTTATTGTACAGCTATCCAAGCAGCTACTCTAGACGAGATTGGGGCTTTTCATGAATTGCTCGTTTAACGTCAGTTTTTGTTTTTGATTAAAATGAAACAGGTAGAGTTTTAAAACCCTAAATGATTCTAAATACCTGAAGTAAAATAAATTACTATGCAGAATTAATTCATTCTATCCAACTCCTAAACAATTCTCTTCTTACTGGCCTCACACCGTAGGAGGTTTTTAGTCCTAAATTCAGTGGTGTCAGATCTGGCTCTGTAACGTTTTTTCAGCCAATACCATGTAAATGGAGGTGACCTGTGTCAATTCTGAAAAGAGACTTTAAGAGCCATAATATATTTCTTCTATCACTTTTTTCTTCTGCTACAAAATTGGCATTTCCAGCTAGGGGCTACTCCTTCAGCCCTGCTGCTGTAATGGAGATGTGAAGAGACACTCATCATGAATGGGAATGGGAATCCCACTCATGTCACTATCAGCCACTCAGATTTTAGGGTCATTTGTACCACAGCATAATTTAGTTAAGCTGTCTGATGCAATGGCTTATATTAAAGTGATCACATAGTAAGTTGTCAAACCTGGCCAGTACTGAGAGTTGAAGGAGGTTTTGTGATCAATTTGTATAAACTGATATTATCCCAGCAAACAGAGATTGTGTGGTTGTCTTAGTTGTAAAGGAATGGAGATACATAGGATCATTCTGGACTTTTCTTTGACACTCTCACTCTCCTTCGTTGGAGCCTGGAATGCATGAATTTCTCTTTTGTGCCTGACTCCCTTGTTTTCTGAAGCCTATCCTTCATGGGGACATTAATTAAAAAAATTTTTTTGTGTCTAAGCTGTCTCAATTTTATCTTCACACTTGATTGATATTTTTTGGCTTGGAACAAATTTTAAGTTCAAAAATATTTTTTCTTAGGTTTTAAAAAATTAATTTTATTTTTTATTGTTGTACAATTACAGCCGTCCCCATTTTCCCCCCAACAGCCTTCCCCAACCTACCCGTTCTTACCTCCCACCTTCAATCCTCCCTACCACTGTTGTCTTTGTCCATGGGTCTTCTACACATGTTCCCTGACCACCCTTCCCCTTCTTTGGCTTGTTATAAAAAGCATTGCACCACTGTCCCCTAGCTGTCAGTGTTGCTGCTGGAAAAGTTGGTGCCACTGCCTTCTCATTCTCTTGTATTGATAGCGTTCTCTCTTGGGAAGCTTTTAGGATTTTTTCATTATCCCTGGCATTTTGAAGTTTTGTAATGATGCATGTTCTTTCGTTGTTCTAGTCACTTAGCTTACTCTTTCAAATGTAGACTTCTTTTCTTCCATTTTGGAAAAACGTCTTATTACTTTTTTGAACTATTTCTCTCCACCATCCTCCCTGTTCTCTCATGTTAGTAGTCTTATTATTTTCATTGGCTGTCCTAGACCAAATGCAGAGGAATTATTGTACCCCTGTTTGTCGTATTTTGTGACTTCAGTCTTTTTGGTTTTACTACCTTGATGATGTTCTCTTTTTTAACTTCTGACCATTTGATTGATTTCTTTATTTTAGATGATTTATGATGGTTAATTTCTAAAAGCTTTTTCTCCTGTGATCATTGTGTAGTTTCCTCATATTGTTTTATGAATACAATATCTATTCTTATCTCACTGAGGATATCATTTATAATTGATTTGAAATTTTCTCTGCTTTTGTTTATGTGTCTTTCTTCTTTTTAAGCAGATGTTTATTCTTTTCTTTGATGTTGGAGGCAGGTTTAGCAGAAAAGGTTTAACTTGGTGGGCCTGGGTTGCTTAAACCCTGCTCACTCCAAAGAAAGGCCTGTCTTCAGGACTGGCCCTTGGCTGATTCCTGCAAGATAAATTCTGAGCCCTTGGAATACTTTGCTGATAAAGATTGATTTTGTATGTCTGAGGCCTTGGGCCACACTATATACCAGTTTGATGTGATAGTTTATGCTAACTAATAATGTGATTTATGATGAAAGCCTGGTTTTGCTCTGGGGAGAGAGGCTAAAATCTAAGTAGCTGGGGTCAGTCATAAAAGTACTGCTTGTCTACATGACTGACCTCCCAGTGAATCCCCTGGACACCAAGGCTGAGGTGAGCTTTCCTTGTTGGCAATACTTTACATGTGCCACATATCACTGCTGGGAGAATGAAACGCATCCTTATACGACTCTACTGGGAGGGGACACATGGAAGCTTGTGCTTGGTTTCTCTTGGGCTTTGTTCCATGTGCCTTTTCCCTTTGCTGATTCTAATCTGTGTCCTTTTATTGTAACAAAATAGAACCACGAGTACATCAGCTTTTCTTGTGTTATGAGTCCTTCTAATGAATCATTAAACCTGGGGGTGGTCTTGGAAACTCCCAACATAAAGGCAATAATTAACTCTTCACATTTTTAAGTAAGGAACTAAATGCACAATGGACTTTCAGAAGGTGAGGATAGGGTTGGCTTGCTTTACTGGAGGGTGGTGGTTCTCAAAGTGTTGTTCAAGGATGCTTGAGTTCTCAGAGAATCCTGCAGAGGTGCACGAGCTGAGAACTATTTTTGTATTAATACCAGATATTATTTGTCTTTCATCTATGTTAACATTTGCACTGATGGTGCAAAACATTGCTGGATAAAACTGCCATGGACTTGGCCATGAATAAAGGAAGTGGTTCTACCTTATACCAGCATTCTTTACACCACATGCTGTGGTAAAAACTATGCTGGTTTCACTTAAGTTTGCCACTGGTGAAACAGTAACTCTTAGAAATTGGATGCATGCATGTCTTTTGATATTTTAGTGAGAAATGGCAAGTATGCCTATGGCACTTTCACTTCACATTACAATGCAGTGACTGTCTCAGGAAAATGCTAGCGCAGTCACTTCCATTAGAGTTGAAGTGACCGCATTTTTTTTTCCATGGAAACCATTTTTACTTGAAAGAATGACAAACTATGGTTATTCAAACTTGAGTATTTGGCATATGTTTTCTTGAAAATGAATAAAGTGAGCCTGTCACTTTAAGAAAAACAACTGTTGATATTTATGCCAATGATAAAATTCAAGCTTTCAAGAAAAGTCAGAAGTTTGGAAAATTTCTGGGAACTTGACAGCTTCCCAATACTTACAGAGTATTCTGATGTGGTCAATGGTAATATTAAGAAATGTAATTTTTTGATATTGTATAAAGAAATGTGTCAAAATTTGGAAGATTGGTATAGCCCAGTGAGAAGAGATTTTCCAATGATAAATGCATGATGCTACAAAATCATACATGGGTAAAAGAGACATTAAAATTGGATGCTAGACCAATGAACTTCAATGTAACAGAGTACAAAAAGTTCACTGGTTTTAAGTGCACAATTCCATAACACATCATCTGTATGTTGCTCACCACCCCACAAGATTCCTTCCATCACCACATATTTGATCCCTTTTACCATTTTCTACCTTCTTCCACCCACTTTTCTTCTGGTAATCACCAAACTGTTGTTTGTGTCTATTAATTTTGTTTGTTTATCTTGTTTATTTGTTTGTTGCTGTAAGTTTTATATCCTACATATGGGTGAAGTCATATGGTTCTTGACCTTTTTGGCTTAATATGATATTATTAAGATCCATTCATATAGTTGCAAATGGTAGCATTTCATCTTTTCTTATGGCTGTAGTATTCCATAGTATATATGTACCACATCCTCTTTATCCAGTCATTTACTGAAGGACACTTTGGTTGTTCCCACGCCATGGCCACGATGAATAATACTGCAATTAACATAAGGATAAATATATCTTAAACCTATGTAGTTTTATTAACCAATGACACCCCAATAAATTTGATAAAATAAAAAAAGTTTAAAAAGACTATGCCTCATCTTGTATCTTGAAAACCTTTTTTTCACTTGATATTTATATTGCAGCATTTAAAATAATTTGTTCAGTTTTATAATGTAAACTCATGTTTTTCTATAGTTTACTGCCATTATGAAACTTGGTATAGAAAACAATTTACTGTTAGGTATATAGTCTTATGTCTGACATGTGTTACTAAATTGTCCATAATTCTTCTAATTTATATTTGAAAGCTATATGTATATTATAAATGTTACATATGCATATTCTAATAATATGCATTTACAATATACATTTATATTATATCACACACACACATATAGATACATTTCAACAAATGGTTCACAAGTATGGTTTCAGATTTTGCCTTGCCACTAACCTGTAAGAAACTACTGCTTTTCAAATGTAGGTGTAGTTTCAATCCATATTACCTAAAATACTTTTTCTTTTTGCACCTATATAGTAATGTGAGGCTGCATGTTATTTATATATTTCAACCAAAACAACTTGTTACAACAGGTTAAATGCAGAAGCACATATGAAAACCCAGATGTATTTTATGATGACAGACATTAAAGAGGTAGCCAAAAATAGCACTCTTCCACTAAAACTTTTTTTTTTGTTTAGGATAATATATTTTCCATAAAAATAATGTTATTCGTGTTATGTGGTAGGTTGTTACTTTGGAAAAATTAATGACAAATTTTTTAAAACTTCTAGGACAGTAACACTCAATAGCTCTAGTTTGAATGAAGAAGAGCTCTTTGAAGTCTCCAGTGACTTCATGAGTTTAAGGGAATGCTGAGACCAAAAACTTTGGGAACTGCTACTATTGGGCTTAAGGCAAGGAGCAGGTCTTTTCATTGGGGTGACCTCAACTGTTACTGTTTGTAGGTGTATTTTTCTGAAACTGTTCATTTTCTTCTGAGGAAGAATCCCTTGATCCCCTGACTGGGCTACATGATGACATTTTGGGGTTGGGTCAGATGAAGGGGCTTGCAAGTCGCTTAAGTCACTAGATTAGGCTTTGAGTTCGCCTCCTAGCTTATGTCCCTGGCTACCTTCCACTTCTCCACTCTACTCTGTGGCCATGGCTGTGACGCCTTTCTGACTTCATTTCTCCAGAGAATAATGTCTGCTAATCTCTGCTTTCCAGTCAATAGATGCAGCAGCTCACTTTTTTTAGTATTCTCTTTTACTGTTCTGTCCTCACTGTTCCATCTACTTGAATCTTCTAAAAAGCTGTGCTTTCTTAGATGCTTAGATGCTTATGTTGATTCCTTTCCTGATGTCTTCTTGGGCATATGGTAGGCTTAATGGTGGCCCCACCCCTTCCCCAGTGATATCCACGTCTTAATCTTTGGGAACTCTTAGTGTTCCTTTATGTGGCACACACTTTGCAGGTGTGATTTAAGTTAACAAACTTGAAGTGGGAGAGTCTCCTGCCTCTCCAGGTGGGCCCTATATGCAATCACAGGTATGCTTGTAAGAGGAAGGGAGGAGAAGATCTTTTACAGACAGGAGAGGGGAAGGAAATGTGAACCTGGGCAGAGATCAGAGTGACGCAGCCACAAGGCAAGGAAGGCCAGCAGCCACCAGAGACTGCAGAAGGTAAGACATGGCTGTAGCTCTTGCAGCTCCAGAGACCCTGCTGACATTTTGACGTCTGCCCAGTGATACTGATTTGAGATTTGTAGCCCCTCATATTATGAGCAAATTAATTTTTTTTGTTTTAAGTCACCAGGGTTGTGGAAATTTGTTACCACAAACAGCAGCTTCAGTAAACTAATACAGACAGTACTTTTTGTTGTTGTTCTTTAAAAAAAAAACTTTCCTTGTCACTTTACCAGGGTTTTAGGGGTAAATGCATGTGGTCTATAGTGCCAGGTGTAACCAGCAACTTTTCAGTGAGTTTCTAAGTGGCAAGGAGGGGAGAATAAAAATTTTGCCAGAATATATATTCTTCAGATGTTTTAGAGTGACTCATATGGCACCCCCACACCTGGGGTGAGGGGAGATGTCCCCAGATTTCAGTCATTTAAGGAAGCACATCCTAATGGCTGTAACTTACCGAGAAATAGTAACTTACTCTAGTTACTGTCAGTTTGTTCTTTATTTCAGTGTCTCTGGTTATTTTTTTTGCTTGTTTGTTTTGTTAATTAGGTTCCACTTATAGATGAGATCATATGGTATTTGTCTTTCACCACCCGGCTTATTTCATAATGCTGTTCAGATCCATCCATGTTGTTGTGAAGGGTAGGAGCTCCTTTTTTTCTGCTTCATAGCATTCCATTGTGTAAATGTATTGCAGTTTTTTGATCCACTCATTTACTCATGGGCACGTAGGTTGCTTCCAGCACTTGGCTATTGTAAATTGTGCTGCTATGAACATTGGGGTGCATAGGTTCTTTTGAATTGGTGTTTCAGGGTATAATTCTAGCAGTGGAATTGCTGGGTCAAAAGACAATTCCATTTTTAGTTTTCTGAGGAAATTCCATACTGTTTTCCTCAGTGGCTGCACCAGTCCAAGTCCTCTGTATGTCCTCCCTGGTGAAGTGTCTGTTCAGGTCCTTTGTCCTTTTTTAACTGGATTGTTTGTCTTTCTGGAGTGGAGTTGTGTGAATTCTTTATATATTTTGGAGATCAAACCCCTGTCCAAGATATCATTGGCAAATATGTTTTCCAATATTGTTGGTTACCTTTTTTTCCTGATGTTTTCTTTAGCCATGCAGAAAATTTTTATTTTGATGAAGTCCTATTTGTTTATTCTTTCCTTTATCCCTTGTCTAGGAGACATAGCAATGAAAATATTGCTGTGTGTAATATCTGAGATTTTTCTGCCTATGTTCTCCTCTAGGACTTTTATGGTGTCACAACTTATATTTAAGTCTTTTATCCATTTTGAGTTTATTTTTGTATATGGTGTAAGTTGGTGGTTGAGTTTCATTTTTTTTGCATGTAGCTGTCCAGATCTCCCAACACCATTTTTTGAAGAGGCTATTTTTACTCATTTTATGCTTCTGCCCTCTTTGTTGAATATTAGTTGATCATAGAGACTTGGGTTTGTTTCTGGGCTCTCTATTCTGTTTCATTGGTCTATGTGTCTGTTCTTATGCCAGTACCAGGCTGTTTTGATTACTGTAGCATTGTAGTATAGTTTGATATCAAGTATTGTGATCCCTCCTATTTTGTTCTTCTTTCTCAAAATTGCTGTGGCTATTCAGAGTCATTTATGGTTCCATATAAATTTTTGAATTTTTTCTTCTATATTTGTGAAATATATTATTGGTATTTTAATAGGGATTGTGTTGAATCAATAAATTGCTTTGGGTAGTATAGAAATTATGATGATGTTAATTCTTCCAGTCCATGAACATGATATATGCTTCCATTTGTTACTCTCTTTCTTAATTTCTTTCTTCAGTGTTGTACAGTTCTCTGAGTACAGGTCTTCTACCTCCTTGGCTAGGTTTATTCCTAGCTACTTTACTTTTCTTGTTGCTATATCAAATGGAATTTTTTTCTGATTTCTGTTTCTCATATTTCATTGTTGCTGTACAAAAAATCTCTTCAATTTTTGAATATTGACTTTGTATCCTTCTATTTGCCAAATTCACTTATTAGGTTGAATAGTTTTTTGGTGGAGTCTATAGGATTTTCTATGTACACTATCATGTCATCTGCAAACAATCACAGTTTTGCTTATACCTTTTCAATTTGGATGCCTTTTATTTCTTTTTCTTGTCTGATTGTTGTGGCTAGGACTTCCAATACTATGTTGAATAGAAGTGGTGGAAATAGACATCCTTGTCTTGTTCCTGATCTTAGTGGGAAAGTTTTTAGTTTTTGCCCATTGAGTATGATGTTGGCTGTAGGTTTCTCGTATATGGTCTTTGTTATGTTGAGGTATATTCCCTCTATTCCCACTTTGCTGAGTGTTTTTATCATAAATGGGTGCTGGATTTTATCAAATGCTTTTTATGCACCTATCAATATGGTCGTGTGGTTTTTGTCTTTTGATTATGTGATGTATTACATTTATTTATTTGCAAATATTATACCATCCTTTTATCCCTGGGATGAATCTCACTTTGTCATGGTGTATGATCTTTTCAATGCATTGCTGGATGCAGTTTGCCAATATTTTGTTGAGGATTTTAGTGTCTATGTTTATTAGCAATATTGGCCTGTAGTTTTCTTTCTTTGTTGTGTCTTTATTTGGTTTTGGGTTTAGGATGATGCTTCATAAAAAGAGTTTGGGATTCTTCCCTCTTCTTGGATTTTTTTTGAATAACCTGAGAAGGATAGGGGTTAGCTCTTCCTGAAATGTTTTGTAAAATTTTTCTGTGAAACTGTCCAGTCCAGGGCTTTTGCATGCCAGGAGTTTTTTGATTACTGCTTTGATTTCACTAGCTGTTACCAGTCTGTTTGGGCTTTCTGGTCCTTCTCAATACAGTTTTGGACGATAATATGTTTCTAGAAATTTCATTCCACCCAGGTTTTTAAATTTCTTGGCATGTATACAATCCTTTATATTTCTGTGGTATCAGTTGTAATCTCTCCTCTTTCATTTTCGATTGCATTTATTTGGGTCCTCTCTCTTTTTTTTCATCATGGGTCTGCTTAAAGGCTTGTCAATTTTATTTATCGTTTCAAAGAACCAGCTCCTGGATTTATTGATCCTTAGAATTGTGGTTTTAGTGTCTATGTCATTTAATTTTGCTCTGATTGTGGTTATTTCCTTCCTTCTACTTGCTCTGGGGTTTGTTTGTTGTCCTTCCTCCAGTTCTCGTAGATGTAGGGTTAGGTTGTTTATTTGAAATGTTTCTGTATTTTTTAGGTAGGCCTGTATTGTTATGAACTTCCCCCTCAGGACTGCCTTCACTGTTTCTGATAGATTTGTGACTATTGTGAGTTCATTTTCATTTGTTTCCAGAAACTTTTTGATTTCTTCCTTGATCTCATTCTTGACCCATTCATTGTTTAGTAGCATGCTATTCAATCTCCACGAATTTGAGTGTTTTTGAGTTTTTTTTCCCTTCAGGTTGCTTCCTAGTTTTGGGCCCTTGCAGTCTGATAAAAACAAGCATGAAATTTTGATCCAGCACTAGAACTTGGAAGATTTGGACTATCACCAGACTGGGAGTGGGGGTGGAGGGATGAGTGATAGTTCACAATTTATACTGTTGCCCTAACGTGGGGACTTCCACCACTATCCATCTGAGCTTATGATTTCTTCCCATATGATTATCCTGTGAGCCTTCATGTAGTTTAAATAACAGAAGAGGGATTGCTGCATCCCCATATTCCCCCATGTTTGATGTTAGTGATGCTTTCCATTTGCATTGTCTGCAAATGAACCAGAGATCCGGGAGAGCTGAAAGGGAAAGTGAGATCTGGAGCAGCACAGGAGGGGCATTGCAAGGCCTGTGGGGAGACTGGCTGATGGAGATGGGCCCTAGAAGGCATGTCTTTCTTTCATAGTCAGTAAATATTTAGGTAGCACTCATCAAATGTAATACACTGTACCACAGCCTTATACAAGTAATCATAGCACACAAGAAATTCAAATGACTTAGTAAGAAATTCAGTTGAAGGAATAATCCCCAAATTCCTTATATTCCTAAAGAGAAATAAGAATTAAAGCAAAAAGTTTAACATGTAGAATTTACATTAAAACCTATAAAAAACTCTTATTCAAATTTTCTTGATATGTTATTATAGAAATAAATCTTAGAGTTTATTAAAACAAAATTGAGACTGAGATATCTTCTACAAATTAGATTTTTCTTTGCTTCATATGACTAGAGTTGCTTGGGAATTTTATGTGATAGATATAAGCCTTTAAACATAATGATTAATAAGAGATGACTAGCCTAAATTGACAGCATAAGCCAAATAAATAGGATTATATTAGACAGAAGCAAGAAAATGGCCATTTTTGGCAGCGTGCCCACTAGGCCATAATGAGGTCTAATGCTGTTGTTCCTGGTACTTCATATGATGCTGGTGGTCTGTGACAGTTTAAAATACAAGCAGAAACATATTCTGCAGTAATAAATTTTACTTTTGCTGCACAGAGACATGAATATACAAATTACTTCCTACTAATTCAAAAAAACACTTCCCCTGAATGATAACTCCCCTTTAACTAATATGTTTTAGTTTCTTGACAATATTGAAAAAATGACGTAATAGCAAGAACAGTTTAATGGCATTTCTTGAATATTGGATAAGCTGATTAAGTGCTCAGGATAAAAGGAGGGAAGAAATAATGGAAAATACAGGGTGGAGAAGGTCACAGATGAATAATGTGTGGAATCACAGGGCATAAAGTAAAAAGGGCTAGAGTACTAAATCCTGGACTCAGAGAACTCATAGTGTCTTTCTTCTATTGCCTGCCTTGTTTCACAGACATCCACAAAGGGCCTCAAGTTTGTGTCTGGTGTTCTAGAAGCCATTGAGAAAAAGAGGCTTATTGGACACAGACGTATTTGTGGCTGCGGAGGTCTAGAAGCATCCCTGAGGTCAGGCACTTTCTGAAGTCTTAATGGAGCTGGCATCATGTGATGTGGTGGATAATATTTTCAACAGATCCCTCTGTGGTTCTAATGATACATTTCTGACGCTGTTGATTACCTAGGCCTCTGTGGCTTCACGCCCAACAACAAATCATTCCTAGCAGGTGGTATTAAACTACAAACCATATATACGACTGGATGGACGAAACAGAACTTGTTCTGAGGCAAGGGAACAAGTTGCTTGGAATGAGGAACAAGTAGAAACATCTGAGCCTTCTCTGCCTTTGTGGCTTTTTGTGCTTTCTCTATGCTCATGTCAAAAAGTGAGTAAATACATTTACCTATACAGAGAAGGAAGTGACTTTCTGCATAAAAGGTAGAAAAATGGAAACAACTGAGACTCATTATACATATTGAAGCAACCAATAGCTACATCTTTCTTCATTAGTTACATGATTCCAGAGGTGGACGTAGACAGAGTAGATTATTTTTCCTCTGGATGAGTGGGTAGTTTTACAACCACAAGCTCATAGATTATGGATAAAATGCAAATACATTTTAATGATCTTTCCTATCTTCCCTGGACAAGTCCCAGTGGGGTCCGCCCAGAGCCACCTACATTGCACGACTCCAGAGGGCATCATTTGGATGAATGTTAAGTGACTGTCCATTGGTGCCTCCTAGAAGTTCTGGGAGGTTGTTTTGCCAGAGAGAAGATATAAGGGTTAAAGCTTCCCCCCATTTTGAGTAGGGTAGAGTGCACACTGATGTCAGAAGAGAGGTGATGGTGCTTGCTCAACTAAGCTGAGTCCTTCTTTGTCAAGAGAAGACATCACGCTTCTACGAGTAGGTAGTAGAGATTCAACCCCAGCAGAGTCCAGGGTCGACCCAGGTGTGAAGGCCTGTTGGAGTGATGCTGTTGGACCCTTCTGTGAACACAATTTTCGAAAAGAGGAAAGTGTAACTCATGCAAATATAAACACCATTCAGCACTTTCACCCACTCATCAATTAATAAAGGACTCAGTAAGATGGAAAGCAGATTCTAAGGACATTTTGAGAAATGTGGACATTCATAGGAAATTTAATAAGAGGATGTTAGGATGAGATCTCTAAGATCTCATCTCTGGTTGATGGCCTATAAGGCAATAAACTGTAACAAATGAGGATATTTTTTTCTGCCAGATAGAAATCATTTGGATAAAGTTTTGGGACATTCCTTTTACAGAATTGATTGGGTGCAATCATGACTCTCATGACAAGATGCTAGGTATCTTAGTCCCAGTAGAGCTATTTAGGGTTGGAGGCTGTTGAGTTTTTAATATTAGTTTTTACTAGTTTTATCCAAAAGCATACCCAAAGTATTCTGGATAAGAGAGTGATTTCTTAAGCACACAACCCCTCTTACCCCAGAACTCATCTCTGGGGCGATATGATAAAAGTCAGGCCAAATGTCCCATTGGAGTGGCTGAATACTTTTTAGGTGAGAGACAAGAAAAAGGATTTTTCTTTGCTTCTAACAGGGAAGGAGGCAGCTAGCTGTCCCTTCTTCCCTCCAATAAAGATCTCCTTGGAAACATAATGGACATGAATCCTTGCTCCAACCCCTTGGTTTATAAATAAAATCTGTCTGGGAGCCAGAATGCCCTGTGGGTCTTGGCTTGTATTACCGAAAGATGTCTCCAAGTTCTGGACTTGATTCCTTCTTAAAATGTAAATACATAGAGGGATGACACTCTAGTCTGGGCTGTAACCTTTTGGGGTCTTTTTGGATCAGAGCAATTAGCCCCATCATTAGGGAAATGAATGGTTGCAGGTTTAATCCTACAGTATGTAAAAAATGTCTGTCAGAGCAATGAAGGCCAACTCTTTTTTTTCCTAAGATTTTTCTGTTTTTATATTGCATACATCCTTGTATCTTGGGAAGCTAGGGCTTTTTGCAGGAGCAAACACTGTAGGCCAGCCATTCTTAAAATGTGGTCACCCTTGGAAATTTTTAGAGGTGTGAACTTTCAGACATTCCGTTACAAACAGACTTACTGAATTAGAAAGTCTGGGGGTGGGGTCCAGCAATCTGTTTAGTGAGCTCTCCAGGTGATTCTGATGTAGGCCAGTTTGACACCCACTGTGGAGTCCCACGCCTCCTGAGCTAGTTCCAACATTTTTCTTTATTTTCTACCATCTCCTTGTTGTCTCCTTGCTTCTTTGCTGCCTTCTTGCTTCCTACCCTGCATTGTCAGTTCATTATTATTAACAGAGTCCATCTGCTGCCATGATAAGGTCCACTCTGGCCATAGTAAATGTGGTAGTAATCCAAAGAGCAGGTTTTTATGTAGGCAACATTTCCAGTTTCTGAAGCATTTTAAAAATTAGAACAACCATCTATTTTGGATGATTTAAATGTGGATACCTGAGCAACAGCAGGTGGCCCAAATGACTGAACGTTTTTAGTTTTCTAAAGCAGACAATATTAGGGAGATCAAATAGTAAACTAATTCCCTGAAGGAAGAGTAACTTCCTAGCAAGATCATCTTATGTAGATCTATCATGCAAAAAGCAGATATTCAGAATATTACATATTTTATATTGCAGATTATATCTCTAGAACACTTAGGAAACAATAATGACTACTTTTAGATGCTTCATAGGTGTTTTTATGCTTTTAGGAATTCTGGCATCATCTATCTCTCTTGATACCATAATCCTTTAAGGTGTCCTGTGATGTCTGCCTCTTGCCTTCCAGAACTTTCACAAAGGAACATTAGAATTCCCTTTATCTGGGAATAGGGTATTCTCTTACACAAAAGTGGGTTCAGTCTCATCAGTTAGGTCTCTAGGGGTCTAAGAGAAACTACCCATTTGCTCAGGCAATGTGTCCTTCTGGAAAATCAGTAAATGATATCAGACCATATAAAATTCCACTTCTAAAATCACCAAATGAGATTCCCTTCCAGCTTTATGAATCTAAGCAAATGAAACATGTGGGATTTATTACAAACATTTCTAAATTCTTGTTATATTTCCATGAACACAAATCTGATTTGCTTGGCTTTCATGACAAAGATCATAAGAATTAATCCACAACAAAGAAGAAACACATAGGAAGGAAAATATAATTGCTAGCATGTGTATTTCTGTACTGAAGAATATTAATGTTGACCCAAGAGCAAATGTACATATGAAAACAAAGTAAAAAAAGACACCTAAATTTAGATAACACTGTTACTTAAAATTAAAGAGGGAATAATCCAAGTTAGTATAAATACTAACACATGAGCCATAAATGCTTCAGAAATAGAGAATGTTTTCTTATTTCTTGTAATGTATGAGTATCCCCCACTTTCATAAAGCAGAATTGTTTTTATGGACTGCTGAATTATTCCTTGCAGCACTATATTCTTTGTTGCTTCTGAGGCTGGTTTGGAAGGAGCAGTCATTACTTTAAGAACTGCCAGTGTTTATCCAGGATTTGTGGCCATTTTATTGAAGGTTTCAGAAGATTTTCCAAACACGAATATCCACATATATGCAAAATGCACACATCTTTTTTTTCTGTTTCCCTTTGACAGCTTGCTTTTGGGAGGAATATTTTTTTTAAAAGCTTTCTAAATTTTATTTTTATTTTATTTTGAAATTACAGTTTACATTTAATGTTATTCTGTATTAGTTTCAGGGGTATAGAATAGTGGTTAGACAATCATATACCTTGCAAAATGATCCCCCTGATATTTCAAGTACCCACTTGGCATTACACATAGTTATTATAATATTATTGACTATATTCCCTATGTGTAGTCTATATCCCATGACTATTTTGTAACTATCAATTTATACTTCTTAATCTCTTCACCTTTTTCACCCCAGTCCCCTAACCCCCCACCCCTCTGGTAACTATTAATCTGTTCTCTGTATCCCTGAGTCTGTTTCTGTTTTGTTTCTTCATTTATTTTGTTCTTCATATTCAACATATAAGTGAAATCAAATGGTACTTGTCTTTCTCTGTCTGACTTATTTCATCACACCCTCTAGGTCCATCCATGCTGTTGCAAGTGGTAAGATCTTATTCTTAAAAATAGGCTTCCTTTAGAGCAGCAGTCCCCAACCTTTTTGGCACCAGGGCCTGGTTTCGTGGAAGACAATCTTTCCATGGACAGGATTGGTGGTGGTGGGAGACGCAGAGCTCAGGTGGTAAAGCAGCTACATCTGGCATCCGCGGACCAGGAGGAGGAAGGTCAGGGACCCCTGCTTTGGAGGGAACTTGTCTATGTGATGACTCAGGCAGCTGTCATTTTTTCTCTCCACTTTCCAATTCTAGCACTCCTTGTCCTTGATTTTGAGGCTGTTCAAAACACCATGTCATGAAGAATCACTTTAGCCCTTTAGTTGAAGGGAGATTTTTGGCTTGGCTTCTTGGGCCGCAGCACCAGAGAAGAGTAAATGATGGGACATTCTCTACTGAACTCTGGGTAGGGGGAAGTGGTCTGGCCAGATATTCTGCAAGAGGGAGAAAATCAATTAGAAACATTTTGTGTAACGTGACCTTGCTGGTCTGGGTACACTTACCGTGGCATGGTACTTTACCTGAATGCAAACCCATCCACACTATTTTCAAAAGGGAAGGCAGAGCAAGGGTCTTTCAGATTCTTATTGCTGTGATGTGACCTTCTCCTCATTTCCTTTAACCTGGCCCAGATAAGGCTGTTCTTTGGGCTCTGGAGTTATCTCTTGAAGGTCTTCTTTTTAGACCAATCCTGGAATCCTTCCTTGTGTAATGATGCTACTACACACCCCTTGTGTGTGTGTGTGTGTGTGTGTGTGTGTTTCCTCTTTCCATGATTCTGGCTGAGGATTTATATATATATGCTTTCTAGTACTCCTTTACTTTTGGTACCCAAAGACAGAACACAGAATGTTTTTTATTTTAGTGGTTTAACAACTAATCTTCATGAGGGGGAAAGAAATGTTATAATAACATGAGCAGTTCCAGGAAGTTAAGTGTTTCTTGGTTCCTTCAGGTCCTTTGTAACCCTTCATTTATTCTGTTGCCTACTGAAAACCAATTCCACAATGGCAAGAGTGTATGTCTGTGAGGTGGGCAAACTTGGTTTATAGTTGCGAGTATGTAAAACACAGTTTATTCTTGTATTATTATTTATTAATTAGTGTATTATTTTCCACACAAACAACTATAAACCTACTTTTGCCCACCCCTTACATATATTAACATAGCAAAAGAACAAAAGAGGTTGGCTACAGAATGCATTTTTTTGTAAAATGTTTTTCTACACTTATTTCTCCACCCTTTAGCTCAGCCAAAGGGTGAAGAAAACACAGATTTGGTTATAAAATTAATTTCTAAATATTAAGTTTCCATGGAGTAGGATTTGTTAATGAAAACAAAGCATAGAAATAAAGAACAAACTGACAGTAACCAGAGGGGAGAAGAGAGAGAGATAACAGAGGAAAATAGGGAAAGGGCCAGGAAGGAATATGTAGAAAGGACCTGTGGACAAAGCCAAAGAGGAATAGGATTGAGGGTGGGAAGTGGGGATGGGAGGGGTGGGGGGCATGGTGGGGTGAAAATGGAGAGAACTGTACTGTAACGACAATAAAAAATAACAGCATAGAAAATAGAAAACAAAATCTATTTCTTATTGAAACAGAGCAGACAATAACCTTCCCTTGCACTTAAGATAAAGGGCCGAGGGTATCTCTGTGGATTTCAGCACCATCATAACTAAGATTTACAAATACCCCGTTCTATTCTGCCCTAAGGAACACAGGATGATTATCTTCCTATCTGCCCCATTGTCCTTTCGACTGGTATAATTTGTGTACTTGTGAACTGTAATTATCTGCCCCTCCTTTCTAGCAGTACAGTTCCAATAACTTCTGGGAATTTGTTTCTCTGTGACTGCGTGGCGCTGGGCAATATGTCCTAAGTCTAATATTGTGCTCTTCCTTAAGAAGAAAACTAATAATGCTAACTATAAAGTTAACGATAGTGCAGTAAGCTATCCACATTTGATGGTTCTAAGCTTTTATTCTTGGCAGTGGATATATGCTTGGTAGTTAATTTTACATCAGGCTACAACCCAAGAATTTGTATCTGACAGCTTTAATCAGAGAAAATGAGTATTTTTAAAACAACCCAGCAACCATTGCTATGAATCATATAATTTGGGGACTACAAATGCATAGTGAGTAAAATCTACTCTATTCTCTAAGTTATTGTAATTACCTGCTCCTGCTATGAAAGGAAGAGTGGACATTAAATCTAGAACCCATTTTCTTTAGCTCTGAGGCTGCCTATGAGAACTTTTCCTCACTGAAGGACGGATTAAGGCAGGTGAGAGTACTTGCACTAAGCTTCTCTTTGGCTTCCTCAAGTGCCAGGTTGCCCAGGATGGGGAAGCAGGAGGAGGCAGGAAAGACCTGAGCTTGACTTCCTGTCTCAGGCATAATAACAGCACTATCTCACAGGGTATTGTCGGGATTAAGCAAGAAATTCATGTGGAACTCTCAGTACAGACCTGGTGGAGACTACCCAGTAAACGTTATAGCTGTTGTTATTTTCAGCTGTGCCCTTGGGCAATTTTTACTTTGTCCTTGAGCCCCTCTGTCTGATCTCCCTTCTCTATCCCAGGAAACTAGCTTGGGCAGATGTCATAGTTTTATAGTCATATTCAGAAATTAGAGACAGTCTCATTTTTAGACACTGGAAAGTTCAATCTCGTCTCAATCTAAATTTCTCTTTCTTAATCAGTTAAAAACTTGCCGCTTACTACTGAGCAAGGCTTGGAAACCCACAGTAGGCAAAAGGAGCACAATTTGCTCCTTGATTACACCTTATGCGTTTTCCACATTTTTATTCCTGTCCTCAAAATTGTTTCTTGTTCTTCCAGGGTGAGGGTGGGGAAGGGGCGGAGAGAGAATGGGGCATGTGAGTTTAAACTGACCAAGCTGGTGTCCATGTCTCTGAATGGCAGGTACCCAAATGCTACGAAATGCATTTCCTGCTTCCTGTCCTGAGTTGAGGGTTTGCTTCTTATGTAGCCTTCCAGATGCTTTTCTATTTACATATGTGTCCATGTGAAAATGTAAGGGTCTTTTTTGGGAAGTATTATATTGTATATGTTGTTCTGATATTTGCCTTTTTGCTACAAAAGCATATTTTGGCAATTTACGTAGGTAAATAGAGCCATCTCATTCTTGTTTTCTATTAAATTATACCCATAAAATGGCTTTATGATTAGTCATTCTCCTATTGAGGGCTATTTAGCGTGTTTGTCATTGTTCATCCTTTGAAACTATGTTTCAGTGATCTTTGTACATGCATTCTGTGCGTGTTTCTGAAGTGGCCAAAGGATAGGCACCTTCAAAATTATGGAAGATACTGTCCTATGGCCCTTTAAAAGAAGGGGCACTAACCCTCATTCCCACTACTTGGTATGATAGTACCCATTTGCTCACACTCCTGCTGGTACTGAGTATTATCAATTTTTTACATTTGGGTGTTAAAAGTTTATCTTATTTTTTGTTTTAATTTGTGTTTAGTTTGGATTTTCCTTATACTTAGCAAGGTTAAATGTTTTGCCATGTATTTATAGGCTATTTATATAATTCTTTTCTCATTTTCACTTGTTTACTGTGATGATTGTGTTTTTCTTATTGCCTTTTGGAAGCTCTTAATCTATGGGTATTAATCATTTGTATAGTGTGTAAAATGTAACTATTTCCTTTCAATTTGTTACTTATTTTCAACTTTAAAAACAGTAATTATTAGTTAAAAGTGTTGAGGTGGTGGGAAAAAGTGGTTCAAATGGTCTTGCCATTTAGTATGACAAGATATTCTGGGTTTATCTTATATATTTCTTTCCCCGGACCTGGAATCAATCATAATGCAGCTTCATAAAAATACCCTGAATATTGCTTTATAGCTTAATTCTTGCTCTTCGTACTTCTTGTTTTTTAAAAAGCCATTTGATAGTAAAATAAAGCATAACTAGAGAAAATCACATAAACACATACATAGTTGACGGATTTTTACAAGGTAGACAGACACCTTTGTAACCATCATCCCAGGTCAAGAAATATGTGTGCCTCCCACATGCATAGATCAAATCAAATCACCTTCTTCCAACAAAAATAGCCAATATACTAACATTACCACCTTGTTGCATTTTAAAAACTTTATTGCTAATATGTGTCTCTAGACACTGTTGTTTGGTCATACCTACTTTAAAAAAAATTGGATGTCTTTCAAATTTTTCAATCTATGAATTTCCTCTCCAGTCCTTCCTGTTCCTTACCACTTCACCTGTGGAAAGATATGAGGTGTTTGACCTGAGGAGTTTCCCATGGTCTGAGTGTTGCTGATCACACGGCCACGGTGCAGTTCAGCGTGTCTCTGTCTGGTCTGTTTCTTGCAAACTGACAACTGGATCCAGAGCTTGGTCAGAATTTCGGTTCATTCCCCTTGATAGACCAGAAAATGATGGTGACACTCTGTCACCAGGTGATATATGATATTTGGTTGTCTTGTTTTTCCTGATGGTAATAGCCACTGGTATTTATGCCTACATCCATTAATACATTGGAGGTTGCCAAACAATAATACACACTTGTGCTATTTCTTTTCCATTTGTTAACTAAAATACTTTTATAAAGAGATGCTTCCCCTATCTACTATTTGGTTACCCAGTGATGTACTTCATATAGTAAAGCAGGGGTATCAAACTCATTTTCACTGGGGGCCACATCAGCCTCCCGGTTGCCTTCAAAGGGACAAATGTAATTTCAGGACTGTATAAATGTAAGTACTTCTTAACAGTTAAGTGAGAGCTTGGTGCTGCCACCAGGCAGAAACAAAGTGCCAGGCTTGATAAAACAAGGTAGAGGGCCGGATTTGGCCTGGAGGCCTTGTGTTTGCCACATGTGTAGTACAGGAAGACTTAATACTTGATTCTTTCCACTTACTCAATATTTTTCCAGATAAAGATTTTGCTTCATATCATCTTCCAAAGGTACCCAATTAATTTTCAAAAGCAATATGAACTAATAGTATAGTATAGAATAATATACTAATAGATTTAAGTATATTTGATGGGTTTTAATCTATTGTAATTTTTCTCCTTATTAAAATGTAAAATTTTCCAGTTTTGACCAGTGAGAGCTTTTAAAAATTGGTTATTGTATTCTTTGACATGATTCTAGTGTTAGGTCTCATCTGTCCTATTTGTTATGGGTATTAGTTTTCTATGGCCACTATAATAAGTTAACATAAATTTGGTAGCTTCAAAAAATACACATTTATTTTCCTATGGCTTTGGATGTCAGAAGTCTGAAATCAAATTTACTGGACCAAAGTCAAGGTGTCAGAGGGGCCATTGCATATTGCTTTGTTCTGTGTTCACTCTCCCTCTTGTATGGACATTTATGATTGTATTTAGTGTCCTCATGGATAATTTAGGATAATCTCCCATCTCAAAAATTTTTACTTAATTCTACCTGCAAAGTCCTTTTTGTCATATAAAGTAATGTTCATGGGTTCCAGGGACTAAGACCAGGTATCTTTGGGGGACATTATCCAACCTATCATAGTATGACAAAATACTCTGGGGCCATCTTGTACATTTCTTGTCTGAACCTAGTAGTATCAACCATTTCTCCAAGTACCTCTAATTTATTTTAGTGGGAAGTGTTATTTCAAGACAACAATCTGGGGCAACAAATGCGCGTAGAGTACTGTGATATTGATTGTTGTTTCTAGGTCTTTTCAGTGTTAGAAAATTTATTCTAACACTTCCAATTCAAATTCAAGAATTTAGAGCTTCTACTTGATATCTTATAGAATGCACCTGAATCTCCTGGCTTCTACACTGAATTCGTAATGGCTGATTCTGAAGGGCACAGTGGATAATAAAATTAGAACATTCCATATTCCGCAGACAGCAATCCCAGAATGGTAATATTGATATTACCACCACCAGTATGATATCTAAAAAAGTGAATTTTTAAAACAGATGCTCTGCTCTGTTAAAAAGTAGTATTGTTATATCTACGTTGTCAATTCACACAACTATTACATACTTTATTTTCTCCCCTTTAATTATTATTTAGTCATAATTCTATGAGCAAGTATATATTTAATGCAAACCAGTAATCCTTATACAAATGTCTTTCTAGTTGTTTACATTATATAAAATTCTTCCGTAGGATAGGGAGTGTCATGGAAATAATGTTTCCTGAATTCATTAATGTTGGAACATCTTGAAAATGAGCTTTATACTTGAAAGTCAGTTTAACTAGATGTAATACCTCAGCTTGCACCTTTCTTTCCTTGAGTAACACGTGTGCTCCTTTTCCTTCTGGTATAAAATCTTGCTGTTGGAAATTTGTTTATAATCTACATTGTCCCCTTTAAATTTTCTTTTTTTTTTGCTTAGATATTTAAATATTTTTTCTTTAAATTCTAATAATTTTATAAGAATGTGTCTTGAAGTTGGTCATTCTAGGTCTTTAGTCCCATGTATGTTGCATAGTTTTATTCATTTTTTAATTTCAGGACAATTTTCCTGAGTTATATACTTTTATATTTTTTCTCTTGCTGCTTTTAAGATTCTCTCTTTATATTTAACCCTGGCATTTTGATTATGATATGTCTTGGTGTAGTCCTCTTTGGGTCCAACTTGTTTGAGACACTTTATGCTTCCTGGACTTGTATATTTATTTCCTTCACCAAATTAGAGAAGTTTTCTTTCATTATTATTTCAAATAAATTTTCAATTTATTGCTCTTCCTCTTCTCTTTCTGGTACCCTTACAATCCAGATGTTGGCACTTCTGTAGATGTCCCAGAGTCTTCTTATACTCTCCTCATTTTTTTGAATTCTTGTTTCTTCATTCTGTTCTGGTTGAATGTTTATTTCTTCTTTATGTTCCAAATTATTGATTTGAATACTGGCTTCTTTCACTTCACTGTCAGTTTCCTAGGATTTTTATTTATTTCACTTAGGATAGCCTTCATTTCTTTCTTTACATTCTTGCTGTATGCAATGAGTTATCTGAGCAACCTGATAACTAGTGTTTTGAAGTCTGTATCTGATAGGTTGGCTATCCCCATTTCATTTACTTCTTTTTCTGGGGTTCTGTTCCCTTCTTTCATTTGGGCCATATTTCTTTGTATCCTCAACTTGGCAGCCTCCATGTGTTTTTTTGTGTGTGTATTAGGTGAAGCTGCTTTGACTTCTGTCTCAGGGCACCTATTAAGTTGTATGGGGAAGAGACTTAGGTATTCGCTAGGGGAGGCAACCCATTTCACTGCTTTGTGGTGCTGTGGGGGGTGGGAGGTCAGAGAGGGGACAGTGCTGCTGCCTGGCTTCTGGAAGCTTATCTGGCACTTGCCCTATTCCATCACTTCACCCACTCCCCAGTCTGGACTGTCACCCTTCCAGCTGTTGCCCTGGTGTTGAATCCCAGAGTGAGTGGGTTTGCATACATTTTAAGACTGTGCAGGGCCCTTTAAATGGACTCTCCTGAAAAACTGGCAGTTTCTTCTACCTCCCCAACACTCACTGATTTTTGAAGCCAGAAATTATGGAGCTATCTATTCTTGGTGCTGGAACCCTGTGCTGTGTGATGTAGTATGGGGCTGGGATCACTCATTCCCTAGGTGTCCCTCCCTATTTTTGTCCACCACACTTGAATGTGGGACCACACATTCTGCAGCCACCACTGCTTTTGCCTCTCTGCACCATACCACATCTTTTTTTGCCCCAGCTCTCCAGCTCTGTCCCTCCTACCTGTCTGGATGAATATGGCTTCTTTACATCTTTGGTTGTTAGACTTACATACAGTTTGATTTTCTGGTAGTTCTGAGTGTCTTTTGTTTTGAGGTTAGTTGTGATTCTTCTTGTGGTTATGCAAGGAGACAAAGTGTGTCTACCTATGTCTCCTCCTTCTTTCTTTCAATTTTAAAGTATAGCCTTGCTGGGTAAACTAGTCTTGGTTATAGGTCCTTGCTTTTCATTACTTTGAATATTTCATGCCAGTCACTTCTGGCCTGAAATGTTTCCGTTAAGAAATAAGCTGATCATCTTATGGGACCACTCTTGTAGGTAACTAACTGCTTTTCTCTTGCTGCTTTTAATATTCATTCTTTGTCTTTTAACTTTGCCATAAAATAATTTTTTTCTTTTTTAATCTTTTCCTTACATTGCCCATCTCATTTCTGAATCTTTCTAATTCTGAATTGTTTTTTTTCTTTTGTCTTATATAATTTTCTTAACTTTTAGCTCCATTTGATCTGGGGAATCATGATTGGATCTGTTTTGTCGTAATATATATTTCTGGCATCTTGTCATTGTTTAGATCAATGGTATTCTATGTTTTCTTTCTTTAATAACTTTATATTAGATTTGTTCTGGATACTTTTTTGTTGCTCTTGTTTATGCAACTCTAATTTTTTTCTTTAAGATTTTATTTATTTATTTTTAGAGAGGGAGAAAGGAAGGAGAAAGAGAGGAAGAGAAACATCAATGTGTGCTTGCCTCTTGCATGCCCCCTACTGGGGACCTGGCTCACAACCCAGGCATGTGCCCTGACTGGGAATTGAACCAGTGTCGCTTTGGTTGAACTGGTGACACTTTTGTTCTCAGGCCCACACTCAATCCACTGAGCTACACCAGCCAGAGCAGCTTTCTTAATTTCTTAGAGCTCCTATTTGTTTTTATATTCTTTGAAGTGGTAAAACATATATTTACTTACTTTTTTAGGTTTTCTGACCACTTATATTCCCTGGTTACTTGGAACATCTCTTTCATTTGTCTCTATTGTCCATATTCCTACTGACTTTTGATTTCATTTCTGGAAGTTTCTCCGCGGTGTGGAGCTCTCTCTCTTAAGGAATGGAATTGTGGTTTTTTGGTTGTCATAATTCATATCACCCATACTACTTCAATCTTTTTTATACTTTACTGTGGGCTCCTTGTAATTATCCACTATTATGCTGAGCAAAATGCTTTTCAGTTTCCAAACTGCTACTGTTTCATATTGACTGATCTTGCTTCTCAGGGAAAACCTGTGTGCTATTTTTCTCTTTTATGTTTCAGACCCATCAGATACCTCATTGCTTCCCTCTGTCTTCCCCCCACACAGACACTGACAACTGTCGCTCTTGCAGATGTCTAGTCTGTTGTTACCTCCTTGCATTTGAGGATTTGTGGGGCTCTTTTGTCAGCAGGCTCTGTTGCAAAAGTTGTTTTCTCCCATGTAGTCTATTGTTCTTTTTATGTGAAATTCTTTACAAAAATATTTTACTATATAAACATGAAGTGATACTTCCAATGAATAAACAAATTGTGTTATTTTATAAGTAATATATTATGTTGTTTTCCTTTTAAAAATCAAATGGATTCAATAACAAAAAAAATGTTAAATTCCTTATTCCCCAGCTCAAGAGCCAGTAAGAATCAATGCTTAAATGTTTCTTTTATTAAGTCTGGCCTGTTTTAGAATTCTGTAAGAAGTCAAAAATAATTTAATGCATTATACTATTTTCTTATATCACTTATTTCAGCCTTGCCATCCTCAGAACCTCAACAAACAGTACAGATACAAAACATCTATTTTTATTACTTCTTTTTTTTTAAAGATTGTATTCGTTTATCTTTAGAGGGGAAGGGAAGGAGAGAGAGAGAGAAATATCAGTGTATAGTTACCGCTCATCTGTCCTCCACTGGGAACTGGCCTGAAACCCAGGCATGTGCCCTGACCGGCAATTGAACTGTGATCCTCTGGTTTGCAGGCTCGTGCTCAATCCACTGAGCTACAGCAGCCAGGATGTTACTTACTTCTTGAGGTAATGGTACAGTAGTCATATTTAGTTATGTTTGATTTTTACATATGTGCAATACTCAAACACTTGGTATTTAACATGAGAACAGTACTAGAAAAATAAATAAAAATTAAATTTCACAAGAGCTTTGAAATGTTAATTTATTAACAACAACATTTTTATGAGAGTTAGTAAAATTTAAAGACTATTTCATGAATGAGTACACTAAATGGCCAATGTGTAATGTAGTCCGACTTCTGGAAAATCCTGTGTATGCTACTCCATTTGCCACTAAGTTGACACAAGCAGTGGATGTTCAGCTCCTTTACATGGTGTCAAGTCAATTGCTAACATTTAAAAAATATATAGCCCTGCCATATGGCTCTGTTGGTTGGAGCACACTCCTGTGCACCAAAAGGTTGCAGGTTTGATCCCCAGTCAGGGTGGGTATGGGAGGCAACCAATTCATATTTCTTTCTCACATTGATGTTTCTCTCTATCTTTATCCTTCTCTCCCACTTCCTCTGTCTCTAAAATCAATTAAACATATCCTCATATGAGGCTTAAAAAATAACAACATATATATATATATATATATATATATATATATATGAGAGAGAGAGAGTTGTGGAATTTTAGTTGACATATTGTAGAATTTTAGTCTATTCTCTGACTTCTTAGAAGGTTGTTGGATATTACCCTCTAAAATAATGTGATATAATTAAGACAAATCCATATTTCTGCTCCTTGTGTGGATTTTTAGTCCCATAGGTTGTTGCTTCCTGACTCTTGAAAATATATGTATCTTAAGAATAGTGAAATGAGGATAGTAGATATTGGCTATTGTCCAAAGTGTGTGATAGAAATTAATAACTTTTTATTTGGAGGCATTTGTTCTTCTAAAACTGTGTTTTTTCTCTTTTTATGCACTAATCCACAGACCAATTAACAGAGTTTAGGTTGGAAGATGATAAGAAAGATAATGTTGTATAAATATTGAGAAATGAAAAGTTCTCAGTGTTTGCTAGACCACTCTTGGAAATGCCCCAATGTTGCAATTTCTCAAGACTATCTTTGGCTGGCCAGCTGCTTCCAGCTGTATCTCAGCAAGTCCACTGATCCTGGTCCTTGTAACTACTGACCATTCCTGATGTGCACATTGTAAATGGCTCCAGCTCCCATTTCTGCAGTCTTTCCAGATTAGCTCAGTGTTAGCTCCAGCTGCTGGGAAGATGATTCTGTCAGCACAATATAATGTTCAGCGTGGCTTCATCTGTATGGCCCACTTTCTTCCCCACAGGACAGTGAATTCACACTGCATACTTCTTGCCCTAGTTTTCTGCTACATGCTAGAGTTGGCTTGGCATGTGTTCCATGTGAGCAACTAAATGTGTGTATGTGTATACATACATCTATATATTTGTACATTCATGTAAATGTATATATAGTTAAAATATTTATACAATTTCCCATTATATAGAGAAAATTCATTGGTAATTGCACCTGCATGGCCTCTGTTTATTTCAGGCACAATTATCATTATTAATCTTTTGGCACAGTAAGCAACAAGCTAGCTGAATTAGGTAGGGTCCTAAAAGAAAATACATGATATACACAAATTAGGAAATTTGATGAGGGGCTAATTACAAATTTGTGAGTGGTGTTATAGGGCACTGGCAAAGGTAGTGTAGAGAGTCAGAGCTAGTAATAGTGCAGCTGTTACCATCCATAGGCTGGAAGCCAGAAGGCGCAGAGTTGGTTACTGGAAGCCAGAAGGATGGAAATAGGGCAAAAGGCCTTGAGAGACCAGTGACTATATTTTGAGGGACACAGCTAGGTTGAGGTGACTTCCCAGGGAGACAATTAGGGTAAAAATACCCTGACCGTATTATTTTCTGTCTTTATTTTCTGCCTGAGCATCCCTGTTGGTTGAACACAGCCAGAAATCAAGTGCACGAGAGCCTGTTGGGTAAGAAGAGCACAGGGTAGAAGGGAAAGGAAATGGATCTGCATTAAGCAAGTGGAAAATACTGGGTTGGCAAAAAGTCTGTTAATTTTTTTTCATAAAATGAAAGACACATTCTTCATTTTTACCAATATTGATTTGGATATTTGGAGTATGTCGGTTATCTCCCACATGGTATAACATTGATTGTTCCCAATTAATGTCTTGATTTGATCATTGTCAACTTCAACTGGCCTTCAACTACCCACCTGTAGAGCATCATCCAGGAAGAAATCTCTTGCACAAAACTTCATGAACCACTTTGAAATGTTCAGTCAGTGGCTTAAAACAAGAATACATCAAGGGAGGCCTAGTAGTCAGTATCTGCCCTTCACAGTCATTCAGGGACACAAGATGAAGAATGAACCACCATCTCAGGACACTGCCATTTTGTGTGTTTATATGATAAAAACAGTAGGTGGAGAGAGCTCTGTAGGGCTTCATGCTAGTAATTAAATGTTTCTGCCTGGAACAGGAAACTAGCACTTCCGCTCATAAAATTGACCAGAATTAATTATTAGGTCCTGCTCAATCACAAGTGCGGCAGGAGGTGTGGTCTTCTGTCCCAGCAGGAAGATCTGCATGTTAGCATGGGTCGTGTCAACCACGGTGTGAGGCATGTTTTTGTCCTAAATTGAATGAGATCAAGACGTCTTTTGAATTAACATTCTTTCTCTTTTGCATGTTATCTGTTGATCCTCAGTCACAATCTGCCTCTAATTTTAACCCTTGAACACCTGACACCAGTATTTCTTTCCCAGGTCAGCTGTGGTAGAGTTTTGCTCACAGAACAGCCCTCATTTTGCATTTTGGATCTGTCTTTAAGGTGATCACATATGCATACTTCATTTGAAGACCTATCTTGAAGCAGACTAAAAAAGACAAAGACTACTTTATACTAAATGCATAAATGAGGTTTGAATTGAAGTGATTGTGAATTATGGTTGTCTAGCAACTATGAGAGGTGTCGTCCTGAAGATGAGAAGGTAGTAAAGAGGCAAGCTGTTGCCTTTCTTCGTGGTGGATGCCCAGGGACACTCGAGGCACTTCCCCAGTTACTGACGCTGTGTCGGTGTCGACTTCAGTTTCTGTGAGTCATCTCTGTGCTTATCAGTGGGAAGAAAAAATATTTTTCAGGGAACTTTGGCATACTTTTCTTTGCAATAATTTATATATTGATTGGGAGAGTTGGTTACTAAAGTATATTTTCTAAGTTCCTTTCATGATTTTTATCATTACCTATGCTGGGCATATGTAAGTATGTAGAGGCATACAAATGAATAGGTATAAATTGTTTATTATGTAGATGCCAATACAAAATTAAGTCTTTATGGTACTGAAGCAATGCTAGGAAAGAGTCAAACATTTTAGTACAAAAAGTGAACACCCTCTTCTTCACTCTGCTGGGCAGGGATAGCAATTCCTAGGAAGCCTTTTGCTGATAAGACATTTCCAAAATATTAATAAGAAGCGGGCCTGTCCAAGTAAGTTCTTGGATTTTTAGATTTATTGGAAACACCACGAACAATTTGATATAAGTAACTTTCTGTTTCTTCCCCAACAGGATTCTTAGATTGCTGACTTGGCAAAGCACAATCATTTCCATTCCTTTCAGATCATTATTTATATAGCTCAGTGCTAGCTTTCCAACATTTCTTGCTTAATGGCTCTTAAAATCAACAATCTGAGCCCATTGTAGGAAAATAGATTGTGCTGGTGTTGGGTGTTAAGGGGTGAAAGTTTGATGGAGACCATTTCATTCTCCTCCGTGTTTGCACTGCATAAACAGAGGGGATGAAATGGCCTTGTCTAGGAGGACCACCAGACATTTTATCTATGCGGGCTCCAGATGTGCACTCGGCAGAAAAAAGGGAACAGAGGACTCAAGTAAGAAGAAATACTCTCTTGTAAGCTTACCTGTATTTTTATTTTACTTTGAAATATTCAATTATTTCAAACATAATATACTCTTGTTATTAGAAATTAAATGCTACATAAATATTTACAGGAAGGTGAAATTCCCCTATAATCTCATCTCCCTTCAGAAATAACTAACAGTTTGTGTATATTCTTCCAGACTTTGTTTTTAAATTTTTATGGAATTCTCCTCCCCTCCTCTTCTTTCTTTGGTCCCCCACCTTTTCCTTTCTCTTCCCCCTCTTTATCTTTCTCCTCCCCTTCCTTCTCCTCTTCCTATTCCTCTTCCCGATGCCCCTTGTTGTCATTCCCTGCTTCTTTCTGATTCTGTTCTCTAATTAGTACATGTGATATTGCTGAATCAAAGATTCTTTTCAAATTTTATCATATTGCCAATCACTGTTATTAATTGCTTTGCCAAATAAAGTTGTATTAAGCTACACCTTTCCAGACACTCTTCAATACCAGCTAGCATCAATTATTAATCTTGCTAATTCTGTTTTAATGTAAAGTTATCTCACTGTCAGGTTTAGGGTTTTTGATAAGTTTATTGGCCCACAGTATTTCTTTGTGGGTTGCCTATTCATGTACATTTTTCCTATTGGGCTATTTGACTTTTAAAATATAGATTTTAATGTGTACGTTAATATATGCTAATATGTATTAGGCATATTAGACATTTGTGTTTTCACTATATTGTTTATACTTTTTTCTGATTACTTCTGTGTTCTTAATTTTCTTTACATTATCTTTTTCCTTGCAGAACTTTCAAGTTGTTAGGGGAATCTATCTGTCCATAATTTATTGTTTTGCTTCTAGGTTTTATATTGTGCCTAGAAATGCCTTTTGCCTTTCTAAGTTTGTAACAAATATTTACCATTATTTCATTTAGCTTCTTTATAAATTTACCTTCTGCCTTTGAATGTAATTTTTTCATCCTTCTGGAATTTATTTTGTAACAAAATATAAAGTATAGATTCAGTTTAATTATTTTTCCAAAGTGCTCTTTTCCCAATGGCTGGCTCATACTACAACCTACTTCTTTTAATAGTTCATTTTCCCCTCCACTGATTTGGAATACCATCCTTATCAAATACTACATTTCCATAGAGTTTTGTCAGTTTCGTTGCATTAATTCTGCCTGTCTTATTTCTGTGCTGATCCTGGGATATTTTCATTACTGTAGCTTCAATATATTTGGGTATTTAAGAGATCTTCCACTTTCTGTTGCTCAAATTGTGGACCCAATTTTAAAGGTAAGGTGGGGCCATTGATTTTTATGACATTGAATTTATAGATTAATTTGATGACAAATATGTACATTCATACTATTGAATCTTTTTTTAAATTTTATTGATTATGCCATTACATTTGTTCTATTTCTCCCCCTTCATTCCCCTCCACCCTGCACACCCCTCCCCCACCATTCCTCCCCACCTTTAGTTCATGACCACGTGTCTCAAGTTCTTTAGATTCTGTATTTCCCCTACTATTCTTACCCTCTCCCCTATCTATTTTATTTTTTTTCTTTTTCTTTTTTTATTTTATTGATTATGCCATGACATTTGATCTATTTCCCCCCTTCATTCCCCTCCACCCTGCACACCCCACCCTACCATTCCCCCCCTTTAGTTCATGAACACGTGTCTTAAGTTCTTTAGATTCTATATTTCCCCTACTATTCTTGCCCTCCCCCTATCTCTTTTCTATCTACTGTCTATGCTACTTATTTTCTGTACCTTCTCCCCCCTTCTCCTTCTCCTACTCCCCTGTTGCTAACCCTTCATGTGATCTTCATTTCTATGGTTCTGCTCCTGATCTAGCTGTCTCCTTAATTTGCTTTTTTAGGTGTGGTTGTTCATAACTGTGAGTTTGCTGTCTTTTCACTGTTCATATTTTTTATCTTCTTTTTCTTAGGTAAGTCCCTTTAACATTTCATATAATAAGGGCTTGGTGATGATGAACTCTGTGAATTTGATCTTATCTGAGAAGTGCTTTACTGCCCTTCCATTCTAAATGAAAGCTTTGCTGGATAGAGCAATCTTGGTTGTAGGTCTTTGGATTTCATGAGTTGGAATACTTCTTTCCAGCCCCTTCTTGCCTGTAAGGTCTCTTTTGAGAAGTCAGCTGACAGTCTGATGGGAACTCCTTTGTAGGCGACTGTCCCCTTATCTCTTGCTGCTTCTAGGATTCTCTTCTTCATTTTAATCTTGGCTAATATAATTATGATGTGCCTTGGTGTGTTCCTTCTTAGGTCCAACTTCTTTGGGACTATTTGAGCTTCCTGGATTTCCTGGCAGTCTATTTTCTTTGCCAGATTGGGGAAGTTCTCCTTTATTATTTGTTCAAATAAGTGTTCCACTGGTGGCTGTTCCTCTTCCCCTTCTGGTACCCCTATAATTCGAATGTTGGAGCATTTAAAGATGTCCTGGAGGTTCCTAAGCCTCTCCTCATTTTTTTGAATTCTTGTTTTTTCAAATTTTTCTGTTTGGTCATTTTTTTCTTCCTTCTGGTTTGCTCCCTTGATTTGATTTTCAGTTTCCTTTCCATCACTATTGCTTTCCTGTGCATTTCCTTTCATTTCAATTAGTTTACCCTTCATGTGTCCCTCTAATTTGTGACTAAAATCAACCAGTTCTTTGAGCATCCTGATCACCAGTGTTTTGAACTGTGCCTCTGATAGGTTGGCAATTTCTTCATCGCTTAGATTTATGGGCTCTGGGGCTATGAGTTGTTCTTGATCCATGTTTTGATCTGATTGTGCCTGTTACATATGAGGGGAGGTGCCTTAGGTGTTCACAAGGGCAGGGCCATTCAGGTCTCTGGTTTGTGATGCAGTATGTGGGGGCGGGATCAGAGAGGGAGCAATGGCGGTCCTCTCCGCTCCTTCCTGCCCGGTCCACCTCACCGCTCCCCCCTCCCTCCCTGCCAGTTTATCTGCATACAAATGTGCGACCACGGTCAGCCCGCCATCCTGCACCAGGTCCTGCTCAGTCTGTCTCAATGCTTACTTTTTTGCTGATTTATCTGCGTGCAAATGCATGGCCACGGTCAGCCTGTGGCCTTGCGCTGGGGCCTGTGCAGTCTGTCTCAATGCTCGTTCCTTCACTGGTTTATCTGCCCGAAAATGCTCGACAACCAAGGTCAGCCAACTGCCCAGTGCCTTCACTGGGTCTGCCCATCGCTACCCCACACCTGGGATCCCCACCCTTGGCTGCCTGCACGCCTGGGTCAGGGGATCTTTTTGGCTCCACCCCTCTCACCAGTTTAGCTGAGTGTTTTTTTTTGTTGTCAGACTCCATATTGTTTGATTTTCTGTGGCTTGGCTGCGTTTATTGTTGTTAAAACTTTATTATTTTTAGATTTGGTTGTGCGAGAAGGTAAAGTGTTTCTACCTACGCCTCCATCTTGGCAGAAGTCCCTCTGAATCTTTCTATCCAAAAATAAAATACTAGTTTTTCAAGTTTTTTTTTGTGTCCCTCAGTGAAGTTTTATTCTCTGTTTCTTACAGCGACTATGTACTTATCATTAAGGGTTTCCCCAGATGTTTTGTATTATCAATATGCTTTTCCACTTTTATAATAAAACAGAAAATATTAAGTATTGTATATTAATTTTGGGTTCAGCTAAATACTGAATACTTTGTTTTCTTTTAGTTCTTTTTCAGTTGCTTATCTTTGGTTTTCCAATCATATGTCTACAAATAGCAGTGACATTGCCTTCTGTTTCCTTTCTTTCTTCCTTTTTATTTTTTTGATACTTCTAAAGTTACTGCAGTGCTGTTTTCATTCTTCCAGAGCTAAGTGAACCTATAGTGGTAACATTAGGCATCTTCTCACCCTGCTCCTTACTTCGACACTTATGCTTCTAGTGTTTCAACATTAGGCGTGATGGTGCCCATTGTGTTATGTGTGCTGTTTCCTTCATTGGAATTTTAAAAAATAAAAAATCAAGGACTTTTAGGTCAGATTTTATAGAAATTAAATTTTAGCAAAAGCATTTTTGTTATCTATTTAGATGATTACATGGTGAATATTATGAGTAGAATTCATAATTTTGATTCATCTCTGCCTTCCGGGGATGACTAAAACCAGATAAGGGATATATATAAAAGGTGGTAGTGATATGCTAATTTTATAAATAATCTGGGAAGCATTTCTCTTTTTTATTGTGTGCTCCCATACAGTTTAAATAACATGGGGATTTTATTCTCTGGGGATATGAAACAGTATATTTGTGAAATTGTTGGGGTTTAGTGGCATTTAGGGAAGTAGCTCTATAAATGTAAAATAATAATCATGGATTATATTGAATAATCTCAATTTATTCACAGGGCCATCTTCATAATTTTTGTAATAAATTCTAAATTAGGACTTGAATTGTCTATTTTACCCTGGTTTAAAGATTTTCTAGCTTTTAAGTTATACAAGTATTTCCTTATAATTTCCTTAATTTATGGTATATTTGTATTTTTCTTTCATTCTCATTCTTAATTTGGCACATATTAAACTATTCAATTAATATATAAGTTTATATATTATATATATTATATATAATTTATATATATTATATATAATTATATATATTATATATTATATAATATATTAATTTAATATATAAGTGTGAAGTTACTTATTTTATTATTCAGGAATTACCTCTGAAATTATTAATTCTATTGTATTGTATTTTCTAATTTATTAATCCTGTTATTGTTATTTCATTCCACTTTCTTTAGATTTATTTTGTAGTTTAATTTTATATAATTAATTATTATTTTTTATTATTTTATATTCAGTAACATTGAGGTTTTAGGTTGTAAATATTCTTTACTTTTTTGTTGTTTTTGTTGGACCATGGCGGAATTTTTGCATTAATCACTTATTGCATTAAAATTAATACTTATATAGCTTTGCTTTCAGGAATTATATTATCTTATTTATATTATAACCTATATATTATAATATTTATAATATAACTCTTATTGTACATTGCTTTTAATCAGTTGGTACCCCCAGTTCTTTCATAGTGGGTTTTCTTGTGAGTTGTTTGTTTTGATTCATTTTTCAATTGGGTCTATTAAAAATTCACTTATATTTATTTTTCAGGAAGACCTTTTAGTACTTTTTTTCCAGGAGTATTGCAGAATCAGATATTTCTTCCTCGATATGTAGTTTTGGATATCATCTCTTTCCCCTCAACCCAGTGGATGTAGTTCCTTTGTCTTTTTGGGGGGCTTTGGTATTGCTGAAGTGAAGTCTGGAATCATTCTGACCATTTTTTTAAACACTTGGAAGAGGTCTAATTTGTCTTCTCAAATACTCACGAGTCTCTTTGTTTTTGAAATTCAATAATATTATTAGTAAATGTGCTTTAATTGTTTTTATTATGGAGCATACTTAGCCCTTTTAATGTGAACATATGGGTATTTCTTTAGAAAAAGAATATTTTTATTGATGAATAATTTTTATATTCTATTTTCCTCTTTATGTTTTGACTATCTCCTAAATGTATTATCTTTCCTTCTCTGTTTTCTTCAGCTTCCTCTTCACATTACAAGTGTGTTTTGACCAGTGTTGGTTCTTGTATTGCTGCTTTCAACTTGGCGTTTACTTCTGTCACAGTGTTTTTACCTTGCTTTGCTAGCTCCCTTTTAAAACTTTCTCAATTGAAATTGCATGTCACCTACTTTTCTTGTAATCCTTCTCTTAGATCTAATTCTATATTTAAGGTATTTTGTCTGCAATTTTCTTCTGTTTCCTGGAGTGTCTCCTATTTCTTTTTCATTTGTTAGGTTCTTTTCCTTTTTTTTTTTTTTTTTTTTAAATTTTTCACATATTATCAACCAGCTCTGGCTGGGTGGGTCAGTCGTTGGAGCATTATCCCATATACCAAAAGGCTGTGTGTTTGATTCCAGTCAGGGTACATACTTAGGTTGCAGGTTTGATCCCTTGCTAGGGTGCATACAGGAGGAAACTGATTGATATTTCTCTCTCATGTTGATCTTGCTCTCTCTCTCCCTCTCCCTAGTAGAATCTGAGAAATTACAATTACTGAGAAGTTAGATGATGAAGTCTATGATATGTATGAACATGGGCATAGATGACTAAAGTAGTGTGGAAGACGAGATCACTGGAGGAGAGGAATTCAGGAAACTGAGAAGCTAGGGAATTTGAAAGATTATCTACATTTATATTGAAGTCTCCAAAAATTAAGAAAGGAGTCATCATGAAAAGAAGGACAATAAGCCAGAAGTGAGTCTTTGAAAAGGAAGAGGAAATAACCAAGGGGAAGGTTTGTAGATAGAGCAATACTGAGGAGTAACATAATCTGAGATATAATTATAATATAATTGAGATTATATAATATCTGAATTATATGTAATTGAGATAATATATCTGATGCCATAAAATATAAAGTTTTTTTAAGTAGGTGGGAGTAGAAAGCATTGTGTGAAAGAGAGGATTTTCACGTCATTCCCATGTTCAGTGATACAGGGGCTGTGGGCAGAAATCAGTCTTTCCTTCAGATGGCTGTGAAGAAAGCAATGTCTTCAGGGCATTGCCAGGTTTCCTTTTGAGTACGAAGTTAAAAACAGGCTAAGGATTGTACCGGTAATGGAGTTAACAAATCTAGTCAAAGGATTTCAGTAGAGATGGGAGAGGAAAATAAAAGAGGAGCTTTCAGAGCCATATGGAGATTACAGAGTAGAAGATGAGGGAGGACCTAGATATCTGGGGCTATAGATAATAACATAAACATAGAGTTTCACTCTGATTGATTCAAGTCAGGGAATGATAACAAAATTGAGTGTGTTGAGCAGAAACATTGGGTGTTTGAGCCCCCTTTTGAGTCCTACTGATGGAGGCAACAAGAAATTGGGAAGTGGGTCTTTATTTGACCCAGAGTATGGACTTCCACTTGATTCTATAATATAGGCTTAAAAAGCCTAGGGGAGGCATTTCCCTGCCTAGACACTGTTCAGGATTTGCTCTTGACTTGTGGGGAAGAGGATCTACCTTGAATCTTAGTGGAACTGGGATCCTAGGAGAGCTTTTTGTTACTTCATGTGCACAAAGCTCACTCTTCACTGATTATCTAAGTAGATGGCCTAGTGGAGGATAGGTTTCAGTCTCTATGAACCAGTCTTCTTGATGCCTAATGAGTAAATGGGATGAATCTCCATCATGTTTACATGGGCAGTGTTTGAATTGTTCCCTTAAAACTTTGGTGGAAGGTAATATTCAAGTGTGTATTGGGGGGGCAGTGCAGGGGAGAGAATGATGTGTGTTAGGGTAATGGGCAGCTAATAACCTTGGTTCAGGTATGTTATTTTTAACCACTTTCCAGATCTGATGAATCATCTGCTTTGAGTCATGTCTCACTCAGTGGGGGCGTGGGAGTTGTGGGTAAGAGGTAGGGGTAGTATACAGGAAAAGTGGACTGTCTCCTGATTTTATTTGTTTGAAATTTATTATGGTGGATTGTCCCAGTTAGCATCACAAAAAATAAAGATGGTACAGTACATTGTATCTTCTTCAAACTTGCCTATTGTTTATTCTTCAACAAGCAAATATGACTCAGGTGAATGCATCTTTTTTTTTCTCTCCATGGCTTAACAAGGCCATTGGTATTTTCTAACAAAGGAATGTTATCTTTTCTCTAAAAAATTCAAAACTGCACCCTCATCAAGATTACGGAGATGGATTTTAGTTCTTAGCATTCTCCTATGGCTGAATCCAGTTGGATCCAAGTTTCATTGTATCTGGAAGAGTAGATATTATTGTAAGTCTTTAGTATAGATTGTAGTAGCTCCATAGTATTATTATGGATGAGATTTTGGTATATAAAACAAGTTCCTTTTATTTTTTTAATAGACTTCAAGAAGTGTTGTTATACACACATGCTCTCATGGTGCCATCTTCTTTTATTCCTAACTAGGTACGTCAGTGTTATGGTTTAAAAGACTTTTATTTATGTCATTAGAGTATGTGTTGGCTAAAATAATTGTGCTACTATCAACAAAGAACAAAAATAACTAGGTGATATTGATATCTGCACATCCCCATGATACTCACATTTTTTAACAACTTGAGGATGAAGTTCAAAACCTCGTAGCACACAGCATCATGAATGTACCAAATGCAGGTCTGGCTGCCTGCCCCTTCAAAAGCCAATACTCGAAAGACAGGTGCTAATGTGAAGGAAATAGGTTTATTTAAGCACCTGTCACTTGAGAAGATGGGGGACTCATGTCTCAAAGCCCATGTTAACATCTCAGTGCAGGCAGGGGTTTTTATAAGGAGGGAGAGGGAGAGCAGAACAAAGAGATAAGGGAAGGAGTTGAAGAGTTCTCTATGTGCATATTAGCGCAGTTCATTCCAGTAAGAGAAGTGATGGTATGGTGTGTGTCATCCTAGTCTAGTCATCTGGGCTTCATGTTATCCTGGCTTTATATCATCCTGGCTCTACAGCTGAAGGTCAACAAATCTCTCAGAGCTTGGATGCCTGAAGGCTGGAGTCTATATCTTTCAAAGTTACTTCCTAGGATTCTTCTACAACTCTTCTATTTATCTATAAGCTACGTATTAGTCAGAGTCAGCATTTACAGAAACAGTGTCAAAAGAATGACTCAGTGAGTTACAATTCTCCACTGTTATATGAACTTTGTAACTAGTTTGAAATACTTTTAAATATTTCAAAATACTTTGAGATTGTATTAGTCTTCTCTTGTTGTGTAACAAATGACCATAAATTTAGTGGCTTATGACAATACCTGTATAAGAGCTAGTCCTTCTGCAGGTTAGATCATCTGGTGTGTCTGTCCTGGGTTCTCTGCTTAGATTATCAAAAAACTGAAATTGAGGTGATGGTTTAAATGAATTCTCTATTACCTGGGGACCCAGGAAAAATCTGTTTCTAAACAGATCACTATCATTCTTGTTGGGAAAATTCAGTTCCTTGCAGTTGTAGGACTAAGGTACTCTTTATCTTGCTGGCTGCCAGCTGGGGACTGCTTGTAGCCCCTTCAGACTACCCATATCATCATGTAAATCCTTTCATCTTCAAAGCCAGCAAAGTCAGTGGTAGGCTGAATAATGCTCTTTACCCCCTTTCCCCTCCAAAGATCTGTGTCCTAATCCTCAGATTAAGTTAAGGGTCTTGAGATGTAAGATTATGTTGATCCTCTGAATGAGGCTGATGTAAAATCACAGGAGTCCTACTAGGGGAGGAGGCAATGGGAAGACAGAAGCAGACACTGAAGTGATGCGGCCTCTAGAAGCTGGAAGACTAAGGTACAAATTTTCCAGTGGAGCCTCCAGGAGGGACAGGCGCTGTTGACACCTTAATTCTAGCCCCTTAAGACTCATTTTGAGTTTCCGACCTCTAGAACTCTAAGAGAATAGATTTGAATTGCCTTAAGCCACTAAATTTGCCATGATTTGTTAAAGCAGCAGCAAAGGGGAATTTCTCCCTCATGAAATTTCCCTTGCACTTTGAAACTCTCTAACCTCCTCTTCCGAAACCAATGGGAGAAAACTGCTATTAAAGGGCTCATCTGATTAAGTCCAGGTCACCCGTATAATCTCGCTAATTTAAGGTCAACTGATTTGGGACCTTAATTACATCTGCAGAATCCCTTTACAGCAGTACCCAGATTGTGTGATTAAATAACCAAGATAAAATGTAAGCACAGGAGATACCAGGAATTTGGCAGAGACACAGATATCAGAACTCTATCTTAGAGTTCCGCCTATCGCAGAAATTTAAATAATTAAAAATGTTATTTAAACATTTAAAAATAACTTAGGCTTGAAATTTAGTCTTATGGACATTAGAAATTTATTATTTTTGTTGTTATTATTATTATTATTATTAATGTTTTTGGATGTATTTAGGAGTCCACTGGATTTCTGAATTTACACAACAAAATATTTTATCTATCAATTTATATAACAGTAAAAAGGCGGTACAACAGAGTACCGCCCCCACCTCCAGTACTTTCTTTTCTTGCTTTCTTAGAGTTTTTTCTTTGCTCACAAGGCCTACTGCTTTACAGTGCATGAATATACAAGGAAAGGTTTTCATGGTTCCCCTTTAATTTAATCAAAGAACACAAGCAATTAATTTACTTTGGAGACCTGCCTCTGGACTTTTTCTTGACTACCCTTTCACCCAGGGCAGAAATCATGATCCCTTGATGATTTTCTGTTCTAGTTAGTACATAGGGTTCTCAGAGGTCCTACAACCTGTAATCTCCACTCCCTTGTTTTATTTAAATTTCTAATCCAGTACATAGTGTGTAGTTGATGTTCATTGAATGAATAAATAACAGTTTCCGGATACTCCTTTTGTAGGTATTGAGTTGTCTGTTTTCGTCTATGCACTGTCATTATTAACTCGCAGCTTTCATCCACAAGTAGAATACTGTGTCTCTTTGCCTACTTCTCTTATCTAAACTTAAGTGTTCTTCTAATTATCATAAAGATTTCTTTTTTATTTGTGCTTCTTCATGAACATTGTTTCATTTTCTTCTTATTTGTGTATTATTTTGTATGTTTTCTATTCAAATAAACTTTTGGGAGTAGCAGAGAATGTCTGATGAGAAGAAAAATCACTTTCATTAGGTGTTTCATCATAGCTTTTAAACAATGTTTGTCCAATAAACTAGCATTTTATTAGGAAAAAGAAACTGTGTGCCCTCTGAAAAATTAAAACTGAATTATATTAAGAGGCTCAGTGTTTTTATAAACATCTTAATATTCATTATATAGTGTTTTCAATTTTCATTTTTCCTTCTAGACCAATAGAGAGACACAGGTTAAGAAAGTAACAAGGTTTTTTGAATGTGCCAAGTGCTTTTGTTATAAAATTGAATATTTCATAAGAAATATTTCACAAGAAAGGTGTCATTGCTTTATGAGCCCTTTCTGGGGTCTGAAAACATGAAAACTAGGAACAGAAATGTCTAAAATAGAAGAATATAGTATGGAGATTTACTTGAATTAAATACATCCCTGTAACCAGGCCACCAGGATCCTGCTTTGATGGAGTACTGAAGTACATTTTATTTTAATGCAAAACCCAATCTTGCTAATTTGCAAAAGCGTGTCCAATTAGTGATTAATTTGCTTTCATCAAGATACTTATTGGAACCTCACTATATCAGTAAAATATTATAGTTTCTTTATTTCTAACATCCCAGCAATACATCCTTGTGAATCTTACCAGTTAATACTAATAGATAAAAATTGGATTACAAAATTTAAATTTCCATTTTACATAGTTGACAATTTTTAATACTAAATTTATAACTGAATAAGAAAATGTAGAGGGAAAGCTATAATTTATTATTGATAGTTAACTAAGTATTTTTTAAAATTATATATTGTGGGAGAATTCTGAGTTTATTTTAATGTATATATTGTATTAATCAGCATTACCATAATAATACCACATTCAATATTCTAAAACTTCATGACTTGCAGCAACATGACATTATTTTTATGCCCAAAGGTCTATATTTGACAATTTGATCTAGTCTAGAACAATTGGGAAACGCTACTCCAGGCTGCTGGTTGAGCTTATACCCGTTTTATTTGTCTTTCACTGCTCTCAGACCGGAGTCTGCTCAGAGCACGTTCTTATGGCAGAGAGCAGAAACACGTGTGCTGTGCAAACGCATTTAAGAGTTGTGTACTCATCACCCCAAGGTTCCAATGGCCAAAGTCAGTCACGTGGCCAAGCCCCAGATCCATAGGGCAGGAGAATGCACCTCACTCATGGAGGGGTGGGGAAGGGTAGAAGGAGTGAGTATTTATTGAATGGTGATCCAAACCATCCTGTGTGTTTTATTGTTTATGACAGATGGTGTATAAGATTGAGAGGATCCTTATCTGTGCCATTGTGTGCAGATACACTGTACACTATTCCCTTTTCTTCTTTTTAACCCCTTCTTGTTTTCATTGCATCCTATATGTTTATTTTGTAGACTCTGAGGTGAATTTTATTTAGGACCCAAGATAAATTTTTATGTGTTTAATCTCCTATTTGCTTCATTTTTGGTTATTTTCAAATATATTGGTATATTTGGTGGATCAATATAGAGTTCAGTTTCTACCTTTTTCTCTTATTTTTACCACTAAGAATAAATGTATCTTTGGCAAGAGAGGAGAAATGGAAGAGTGGATGCCTCACCCAATGGCTATACCAGGACAGAGGTCACATCTGTCTCTGTTGGCTAGTAGGTCTCAGCAGCCAGCCCAATGTTTTGTTCTCAGCAGGCTGTCAATAAATATTCAAGTGGCCGGTCACCAGCTTACAGGAGGGACCTCTTGTGACCCACCTCAACTGCTGTCTCGTTTTATGTTAATGTATATAGTCTCTGAGAACACGAATAATATTTTCCTTACTGTGGTAAATACTCATAACATAAAATCTACCATGTTAACCATTTTAAAGTGTATAATTTGGTGGGATTAAGTACATTCACAATGTCATGTAACCATCACAACTGTAGTTTCAGTACTTCTTTGTCATCTCAAATGGGATGCTGTCCCCATTAAATAGTTATTCCTCATCCCTCTTCACCAAAGCCTCTGGCAAACGCTAATCTGTCTTCTGTCTCTATGGATTTGCCTACTCTGGAAATTTCATTCAAATGGAGTCATACAATATGTGAATTTTTGTGTGTATCTTCTTCACTTAATGTTTTCAAGGTTAATCTATGGTATGTAGCAAGTGTTGGTATTCCATTCCTTTGTGTGAATAATATTCCATTGAACAAATGTACCACATTTTATTTATCTATTCATCAATTATAGAGTTTAGGTAACTAATATTTCATATACATGCTAATTGATTTTAGACATCGTATGAGGTCTAATAAATTAACTGTTTCAGAGGTTTTATTTTCCTCTGTAGAATACATCAGTGAAGAGGAACTCTTTTGCAGAACTTAGTTGGAAAGGAAAGAAGAAAAAAACTAGAAGACTTTCCAGAAAAATAATATCCAAACAGCATATATTGAATTCCCACTGTCCAATGAAACTGTGATAATGGGATTTTTTTTATTTAGTTATTTTTCAAGTATAGTTTTTTGTCTATTTCTCCCATCCCAGCCCCCCCCACCCCGTGCTCCTCACCTCCCTCCCATTTCCTCCCCCCTAGTCCTTATCCCTGTGTCCTTCATACTTGTTCCTCCAAATCCCTCCCCCTTTTCCCCCTTAAATTCCCTTCCCTCTCCCCTCTGGTCACTGCCCCCTTGTTCTCTGTTTCAGTGTCTTTGTTTTTATTCTGATTGCTTGTTTGTTTTGTTGTTTAGCTTCCTGTTATAGGTGAGATCCTATGGTATTTGTCTTTCAACACCTGGCCTATTTCACTCAGCATAATGCTTTCCAGTTCCATCCATGTTGTTGCAAAGGGTAGTAGCTCCTTCTTTCTCTCTGCTGTATAGAATTCCATTGTGTATATGTACCACAATTTTTTGATCCATTCATTTACTGATAGGCACCTAGGTTGCTTCCAGCTCTTGGCTATTGTAAATTGTGCTGCTATGAACATTGTGGTGCATAGGTTCTTTGAAATTGATGTTTTAGGATTCTTAGGATATAATCCTAGCAGTGGAATTGCTGGGTCGAAAGGCAGGTCGATTTTTATTTTTCTGAGAAAATTCCATACTGTTTTCCATAATGGTTGTACTGGTCTGCAATCCCACCAACAGTGAACTAAGGACCCCTTTTCCCCACACCCTCTTCAACATTTGTTGTTTGTTGCTTTGTTTATGATAGCCATCCTGACTGGTGTAAAGTGGTATCTCATTGTGGTTTTAATTTGCATCTCTCTGATAGCTAACGATATTGAGCATCTCTTCATGTGTCTCTGGATATTCTGTATGTCCTCCTTGGAGAGGCGTCTGTTCAAGTCCTTTGCCCATTTTTTAATTGGGTTAGATGTCTTCTTAGAGTGGAGTCATGTAAGTTCTTTGTATATTTTGGAGATTAAACCTTTGTCTGAGGTATCATTGGCAAATATGTTTTCCCATACAGTTGGTTGTCTTGCTAATTTAATACTGTTTTCTTTAGCCATGCAGAAGCTTTTTATTTTGATGAGATCCCATTTGTTTATTCTTTCCTTTACATTCCTTGCTCTAGGGGACATATCAGTAAAAAAGTTGCTGCGTGAAATATCTGAGATTTTCTTGCCGATGTGCTCCTCTAGGACTTTAATGGTGTCACGACTCACATTTAAGTCTTTTATCCACCTTGAATTTATTTTGGTGTATGGTGTAAGTCTGTGCTCGTTTCATTTTTTTGCACGTAGCTGTCCAGTTCTCCCAACACCATTTGTTGAAGAGGCTATCTTTACTCCATTTTATATTACTGCCCCCTTTGTCAAATATTAATTCACTATAGAGAGTTGGGTTGATTTCTGGGCTCTCTGTTCTGTTCCATTGGTCTATGTGCCTGTTTTTATACCAGTACCAAGCTGTTTTGATTACAGTGGCCTTGTAACACAGTTTGATATCAGGTATTGTGATCCCTCCTACTTTGTTCTTTCTCAAAAGTGCAGCTGCTATTCGGGGTCATTTATGGTTGCATATAAATTTTTGAAGTGTTTGTTCTATGTCTGTGAAATATGCCATTGGTACTTTAATAGGTATTGCATTGAATCTGTATATTGCTTTGGGTAATATGGACATTTTGATGATGTTAATTCTTCCAATCCATGAACAAGGAATGTTTCCAAGTGTTTGTGTCTTCCCTGATTTCTTTCTTCAATGCTGTGTAGTTTTCTGCATACAGGTCTTTTACCTCCTTAGTTAGGTTTATTCCCAGATATTTTATTTTTCTTTTTGCTATATCAAATGGGATTTTTTTCTTGATTTCTGCTTCTGCTGATTCATTGTTAGTATACAAAAATGCCTTTGATTTCTGGATATTGACTTTGTATCCTGCTGTTTTGCCAAATTCATTAATTAGTTCGAGCAGTTTTTTGGTAGAGTCTATAGGATTTTCCATGTACACTATCATGTCATCTGCAAACAGTGACAGTTTTGTTTCCTCCTTTCCTATTTGGATGCCTTTTATTTCCTTTTCTTGCCTAATGGCTGTGGCCAAAACTTCCAAAACTATATTGAATAGAAGTGGTGAAAGTGGACATCCTTGTCTTGTTCCTGATCTTAGTGGAAAAGCTTTTAGTTTTTTCCCATTGAGTACAATGTTGGCTGTAGGTCTCTCATATATGGCCTTTATGATATTGAGGAATGCTCCCTCCAGTTCCACTTTGCTGAGTGTTTTTATCATAAATGGGTGTTGTACCTTATCAAAAGCTTTTTCCGCATCTATTGATATGATTATGTGGTTTTTGTCTTTGCTTTTGTTTATGTGATGAATTACATTTACTGATTTGCGAATGTTGAACCATCCTTGCATCCCTGGGATGAATCCCACTTGGTCATGGTGTATGATCTTTTTGATATATTGTTGGATGTGGTTTGCCAGTATTTTGTTGAGGATTTTAGTGTCTATGTTCATCAGGGATATTGGCCTGAAGTTCTCTTTCTTTGTTGTGTCTCTATCTGGTTTTGGAATTAGGATGATGCTGCCTTCATAAAAAGAATTTGGGAGTTTTCCATCCTTCTGGACTTTTTGGAATAGTCTGTGGAGAATAAGGGTTAGCTCTTCCTTAAATGCTTTGTAGAATTCTCCTGTGAAACCATCTTGTCCAGGGCTTTTGTGTGATGGGAGTTTTTTGATTACTGCTTCAATTTCTTTTGCTGTTATTGGTGTGTTCAGATTTTCTGTTTCTTTTTCATTAAGTTTTGGAAGATTATATTTTTCTAGAAATGTGTCCATTTCCCCTAGGTTTTCAAATTTCTTGGGGTACAGTTCTTCATAGTAATTTCTTATAATCCCTTCTATTTCTGTGGTATCAGTTGTAATCTTTCCTCTTTCATTTCTGATTGTGTTTATTTGAGTCCTCTCTCTTCTTTTCTTGATGAGCCTACTTAAAGGCTTGTCTATTTTGTTTATCTTTTCAAAGAACCAACTCCTGGATTCATTGATCCTTAGAATTGTGCTTTTAGTCTCTATGTCATTTAGTTCTGCTCTAATCTTGGTTATTTCCTTCCTTCTGCTTGCTCTGGGCTGTCTTTGTTCTTGTTCCTTGAGTTCTTGCAGCCATAGGGTTAGGTTGTTTGTTTGAAATGTTTCTATCTTCTTCAGGTAGGCCTATATTGCTATAAACTTCCCTCTCAGGACTGCCTTCACTGTGTCCCATAAGTTTTGAGTTGTTGTGAGTTCATTTTCATTTGTTTCCAGAAACTTTTTGATTTCTTCCCTAATTTCATTCTTGACCCATTCATTGTTTAATAGCATACCATTCAGTCTCCATGCTTTTGGGTGCTCTGGTGTTTTTCCTTTGGGGTTGGTTTCCAGTTTCAGTCCCTCGTGGTCAGAGAAAATGCTTGGGATGATTTCAATTTCCTTGAATTTGTTGAGGCTCATTTTGTGCCCTATCATGCGGTCTATCTTTGAGAATGTTCCATGTGCATTTGAAAAGAATGTGTATTTAGCTTCTTTGGGATGAAGGGCTCTGTATATATCAGTTAGGTCCATTTCATCAAGAGTGTTGTTTAATGCCACAATGTCTTTGTTGATATTTTGTTTGGAAGATCTGTCCATTTTTGATAGTGGGTTGTTAAAATCTCCTACTATAATTGTGTTGCTGTCTATATCTTTCTTGAAGTCCTCTAAGATTTTCTTTATGTATTTGGGTGCTCCTATGTTGGGTGCATATATATTTATGATATTAATGTCTTCTTGGTGGATTCTTCCCTTGAGTATTATGAAGTGACCTTCTGGGTCTCTATTTATGGCTCTTTTTTTGAAGTCTATTTTATCTGATATGAGAATTGCTACCCCAGCTTTCTTTTCATGTCCATTTGCTTGGAAAATTTGTTTCCAGCCTTTCACTTTTAGTCTGTGATGGTCTTTTGTCCTGAGGTGGGTCTCTTGTAGGCAGCATATGTGTGGGTCATGCTTTCTTATCCATGCAGCTATTCTGTGTCTTTTGATTGGAGCATTTAATCCATGTACATTTAAGGTTATTATTGATAGGTACTTATTCATTGCCATTTTTGTACCTGTGTTCCTCTCTGTCTGTCTCTTTTCTTTTCTTTCTTTAAAGCAGTCCTTTTAGTATTTCTTGTAGAGCTGGTTTGGTGGAGTCATATTCTTTTAGGCTTCTTTGTCTTGGAAGCTCTTTATTTGGCCATCTATCTTGATTGAGAGCCTTGCTGGGTAAAGTAGCCTTGGTTGTAGGCCTCTGGTTCTCATTACTTGGAATATTTCTTGCCATTCTCTTCTTGCTTGGAGTGTTTCCATTGAGAAGTCAGTAGCTAACCTTATTGGGTCTCCCTTGTATGTTACTTCTTTTTTCTCCCTTGCTGCCTTTAAGATTCTCTCTTTGTCTTGGAATTTTGCCATTTTAATGATGATGTGTCTTGAAGTGGGCCTCCTTGGGTTCCTCTTGATTGGGACTCTATGTGATTCCTGGATTTGTGTGACTTTTTCTTTCATCAAATTAGGGAAATTTTCTCTCATTACTCTTTCGAGTACATTTTCTATCCCTTGTTCTTCTTCTCCTTCTGGTATTCCTATTATTTGGATATTATTATGTTTCATATTATCTTGCATTTCTCTTAATCCCTCTTCATGCTTTCTGAGCCTCTTTTCCCTTTCCTGTTCTTTCTGTGAGATGCTTTTTACTTTGTCCTCCAACTCACTAATGCAATCTTTTGTCTCATCTACCCTATTTTTAATGCTTTCTACTGTGTGTTTCAATTCAGAAATTGTATTCTTCATTTCCTCTTGGCCCTTGCTAATAGTTTCCATTTCCTTTTTCATGTTGATATAGTTCATGGTGAGATTGTTATAGCTCCCCTGTAGTTTCTGGTAGCTCATTGTGAGCTCTTTGAACTTCCTGGTAACCAGCGCTTTGAATTCAGTATCTGAGAGTTGACTTGCCTCTATTTCATCTAACATTCTTTCTGAGGGTTCCTCCTTTCCTTTCATTTGGGGATTGTTTCTTTGTCTTCCCATTGTTTGTGGGACCCTTCTTGTTAGCCTCAGCTTCTTAGATTAATCTATTTTGACACCCTGGGTTTATGGTGTGAACTTCTGTGGTGGAATGCCTGTGAATTTCAGTGGTGCAGTCTCTTTCAGTTATCCTGTCATTCTCTGCTTCCACCTACTCAAATATGCAGCAACTTTTGGCTTCTCTCCTACAGCAAAGTGCAGTTTGTCTCTCTGACTCTACTATTGGGAGGCCTCTTCTATGGGTCCAGCTCTGGTCTTTTCGTATTTTCAAGTTGATTGTGACTCTTGTGGGTAAAAGAAAGAAAAGAGAAAAAAAGAAATAAAAGGAAGAAAAAAAAAGGATAGGGGAATGGAAGAAAGAGCAATAAGTTTAGAAAGAAAAGAAGAAGGAATAAAACAGAGAATCCAAGAAAAGAGGACAAAAGTATCAAAAGATGAAACAGTAATAAAATTTAAAAGAAATAACAGATTACTTTAAAAATCAAAAAGATAAAAAAATGGAAAAAGAAAGAAAAGTAAAAAAAAGAATAAAAATAAAATAAAGTAGAATAAAGAGAAAAAAAACCCAAATCAACAACAACAAAAGGAAATGTCACTTGTTTGTTTCAAACTAGCCGAACCGGTTTTTCTGGCTGCACTTGGCTGAGGGTCGATTGTTGTGATTTTTTTCTGTCAGCCCCTCTCCAGGAGCCAGACACTTGGCGCCTCTCCCCAGCTCCCTACAATGGGGAACTAGGACTTCCTCAAAGTGCTCCCCTCCCAGGGGTTACTGCCATGGGCTGGTTTGCGATGGTTGCAGGCGTGTGCACCAGACTAGTTGCCTGGTTCCCTCGGGATTGAGCACAGACCTCCCCCTGTTCTGTGGGGAAGCTCTAGGCCCTCTGCCCAATCTTGGGTTCGCTGCCAAGCTGTGTGTGGAGCAGACTAGGCTGTTGTGTCTATTGGATTCAGAGCCCCACGCTGTACCTATCAGATCTCCAGGACTGGCAACCACAGAGTCCTTGATTGGGGCCCTTTGTCCTCAACACCCTCTCTGCAAACTCTATCAAACAAGTCTCTCCTGGTACCCCACCTTGCTTGGCCAGAAAGGGAGGGGGTTGAGGGTCTCAGCTCTTTCCCCAGGACCTCTCAGCGCCTGGGGCTTCCAGACAGTCCGAGGGGGATGGACTAGAAGCCAGGAGCTGATCTGAGGACTGGGAACTAGAAACTCTGTGTGCATGTCATGGCACGCTGTGTGGTGTGTACTGATCCCCCAAACTGTGCGCATGCTGAAATCCCTTCTGCTCCTGTGTTTGTGTGGGTCCCCTGGCTAATCTCCGCCAAAAAATCCTAGGGTTGGAGCAGCTCCGCACCAGGCGCTGGACCCCAAACTGTGCGCAGTCTGAAATCTCCTTTGCTCCCCTCTGGTTGGGCCACTTGGCTGGTCCCGGCCAAAAAATCCTAGGGAGCGAGTCTTCCAGACGCTAAATGTTGGCCTAGGCGCCCTCAGGCACTTGCCCAGATATACTGTGCTTCGGGAGCTTAGTCCCCCAAACTGTGCGCAGGCTGAAATTTCTTCCGCTCCTCTTTGCCTGGGACACTTGGCCAGCCCCTACCGAAAAATCCCAGGGAGGGAGCCGTCTGGTCGCTGAACGTTGGTCCAGGCGCCCTTGGGCACTCGCTGCCGGGCGCTGGTCCCCCAACCATGCACGGGCAGAGATCCCTGCTGTTTCTCTTTACTCTGTCCCCCAGACTACTGTACCGCTGCTGTCTCCCTACCGTCTGATTCCTCCATGACCGTCAAGGTTTCTGGTCCCTTATTTTCATATATGCTTGGCAACTGCTGGCTTGCCGGCTTGCTGGCTTCTCCTCCTCCGATCGGACAGGTTTCTCTCCCTTTTGTACTAGGAGCTGGTATCTGCTCCGTCCTACTCCATTGCCATCTTGAAAGCCCCTGGAAACAATGTCTCTAATGGGATTTTTTAAGAGTCCTGTCTAGATGACTATGATCAGATATCTTAGTCACGTGACAGCAGTTTGGTGGGAAACCAAAAATCAGCAGCTGGTTATTTTAATTGTGATTTTAATCTTGCATCTTTTCTTTATTTGCTGTGACACATACCTTAGTTTCCTTTTATAAAATAATAACACCCAAATGGCACTTTGCCACTCCTTCCCATGCTTTCTGTGCCATTGGTACATGTGCTTTCCAGCCTCCTCCTGCTCTCAAAAATATTAAATCCTAGGTCGTGTCAGATTCTGATTTAGGAATTAGAAATACTTTCTTCCTGGCAGGTCTGTTATCCAATTAGAATCTGAAAGGGGATGCATGACTATTTTGTTATCCATAGAGTCCAAGAAGGGTGTGATAAAATTAATTAAAAAGCTTGGGAAAATAAGATATATTAGTAAAATGAAAGGAATTAGAGTAATGTAACCTGGAGAAATGAAGACAGAAATCTTTAATACATGAAGGACTATTATACAGAGGAGGATGAATGGTTTTTCTCTGTCTTCCATGAAAATAGAATAAGAGGAAATGGATTAAATCTATAGCAGGCAGGATTTAGATTGGAAATAAAATGCTTTCTAACTTTAGGGAATGTAAGGCATTTCATCAGCATCCTTGCTGGACCCCAAAAGAGATTTAAAGAAAACAAAGTAGAAGTGAAGAATTGCTTGTAGTGTTGACATTGTTTATCAAGAGATGTTTCTAAGTACCTTTTCTGTGACTGTTTAAAGAAAAAAAGATACCTACCTGTTTTGGGTGATCTCAGCTCCTGAAGAAAATAGGGAGAACTATTTTTCTTCTCTATTGAAGTGTCTATCATGATTATTTGCAGGTAGAACCCTCTTAAAAATTAGTGAAACGAATAAGCCCCTCTTTTTAAAGATGAGAAAAACAAGGTTGTATAGTAACCATTTGCCCTAATATCCAGCAGGTACCTGTTATTAGGACCAACCTCACAGTTATTTAAAACAAAAATGTAGACTTGAGACAGTAAATTGACTTCCACCTGTTCTGTACTGGATGAACAACCCAGAACTGGACTTTGTTGCGCCTTCTCTCTGCTACACCCTTGATGCCTGGACTGTTTCTGGATCAACAATTTGGTACTTTATGCAGTTGGTTAAATGAGTCAGTCAGTGATCTGGTCCTAGTGAGCAATATACACCTAATCCTGAGCAGTTTCTTTCCAAATGAGTGAAAATAATGTATTTAGTAAGTATTAATTGAGTTCCTACAGCATATGAGGCATTCATTATGTTAAGTCCTAGTCCTAGCCAGTGCACAAGATCAAAAAGTACTTATGAAATAATAAGGAGACAAACTATCCCTTCTTTTGAAGGCATCTGGTCGTATTCAGGCTAAATGTCAAAGAAAAAGCAGATTTAAAAAAACAGGAGCAGCTTTATATTTTCTCTGAAGGTCTTAGGGTGCAGGCTTTACACCTCATGTCTGCTTCCTCTCTGGCACCTTCCTCTGCCCTGTTTTGTCCAGCCAGGTGGACTTACCTGCTCTTTCCCCCTGTCACTGTGTCCTGCTTCCAGCGTGTGCTTGCCGTTCCACCAACTCCTAGACCTAGACAGACTGTAACCTACATTTTCATTTTCTGGATTCTTCAGATGTCAGGACTTGTAGAGTCCTGAATTGCGAGCAGGCAAAGTGGCATTTGAAGGCCTGCTGTGTTAATATAGGGTGGGATTGGGGGAGCGGGGGTAGGGATACAGACATTATCAGACTAGAGCCTTGAGCCTAAATTTAAGGTGCTAAGTCTAGAATCTTATTTTAACTTCTATAAGTAAAATGATAAGAATGAAATCTACCATGAAATGCTGAAAACTATCAAGCAACAATGACAGCAGGCACTGAGAAATAAAGAGAAAAACTGTGAAAAATACTACTTTCAATAAATACCCAGTGTCAATTATGCATAATCACCACATAGCACAATAACAAAGACTCATTATTACATATGTCAAATTGATTTCATATTACTTAATTTAATTTCAATCTAAACTATTTATGTAGCTTACTTTTCAAAATGTCTTGCTTTTGTCCCATGGTTGACTGTTCAGAGCATATAAAACAATAGAGAGGACAATACCCGTCCATGGAGTACCCACTACATAATTATACCATTGGATTGTTGTTTTGTAAACAGTACTGGTTAAAAATTTGTGCTTTTTTCCTGTTGAAATGAAAAAAGTATTTCAATAATATTTCTAAATTGTAACAATTGGCATATTGTAATACTTGCCTTAGCTGCCTTTCCTAAAGGAAATATATGTATTTTCAGGGCTGACTAGTCTTGGCATAATAATAGATTGTTCTTAATGTTAAGTTGACAAGAAATTTAACCAGACTGTTTTAATTTGAGTAATTTCAAGATTTCTAGGTTCTATTTTCTGCTTCCCAGCAAAAACTGAACAGAGAATATTTGATTTTCTGCTCATCAGATCCTTTGTTCAAGCATAACTTTTTAAAAATAAGATTTAACCAAAAGATAATGAAAGGAAGTTTCTTTTTTGGTCATCCCTCACCCTTGATCATGCAATATTTTTAGCTCCGATAAAGTAATATTAAGTTATATTTTGATTTTAAGATTAAAAAATTAATCTAGGCACTAAGACAATCAGCTAAAACAAAACTTGGGATTAAACCTTTACAATTAAGGAAAGGAGAAAAAGCAGTCAGTGATTTTGTTATTAGATAGGCCCACGCTGACCCACTCCATGCAATTCCTTTAACACCCTAGTCTCTGTTATGTGGGTTGAGCTGTGATTTTTTATCTGTCATCAATTTGATTTTTTTTCCCTTTCCCTTGAAGGAGTTATTCCAGATTCTTGGCAGCCTTACTGAACTGCAGTGGAATCAAAGACTTTTATGTGTTCAAGTTCTTAATGGTAAACATTGTGACAAGCATTGGCAAACTGGGATTTGGCAGAGTCCGTATGATGTCATACAAAAGAATTTCCTTTGTTTTATTTAAAAGTGGTTTCCAAGTTCTTCCCCAGTCAGTCTGGCTTTTATCTCAAGCTCCAAGAGAGCCCTTCACCAGATGTCAGAACCAAGACATTATCTTTGACTTCTAAGGCTGACCTGGATTACTCCCCTTCATGAATCGAATGCAAACTTCTTAAATGACACTCTTTCTCCAGACCAATGTTCTGTCTTTTCTTCCACTTACCTTGCCCTATCTATCCTCGACCTTTGTCATAGCCAGTCCTTTCCTCCTCAATTTCCTTAGCATAAAAGTGATTCTCAAACACTATCATCTCTTTAAAACATTTAAAAAAAAGAGGTATTGATTCCCAACCTGATTTCATCCTCTATAAACAGACAAGTTACAGATTGATGAATATGGTGTCAATTAGTGGCAAAATATAAACAGAATATTAAAAAGTGGTTTGTTAACACTCAGGAAAAAGTCACTGATAAATTATGAGAATCTGCATAAATTTTCTAAGAACAAATGCAAACCAATCTCTCCCTTAGCTAGTTACCCTGCATTGAGAAGCCAGAGGGACCTAGTAGAGCATTTTGAATCCATCAAAGTGGTTAACTTAAGGTGGCATGATGGAAACAGTGGAGAAAACGGCTGGGTGTGATGGGCACTTTTGCCAGAACAGTTAGTGAAATGGTATATTTTAGAAGCTGATCTTTAGGGGTATGTGGCCACCCTCTAGGTTTATAATTTGGATGAGTCATGGAAGGTTCTTTTCTTTCTTTTTTTTTTTTTTGCATTTTTTAATTGTTGTTCAAGTACAGTTGTCTGCATTTTCCTGCCACTACTTTCTTTGCCCGAGCCTCAATTTTTCTACTCCCTGGCTCTGTCCATGGGTCCTTTGTACATGTTCCTTGAGCACCCTTCCCCTTCTTTCCCTGTATTGCCCTTTCCCCTCCTCTCTGGTTATTGTCAATTTGTTCTTTTGTTCAGTGTCTTTGGTTTTGTTTTGTTTTTTGGTTGTATTTATACTTTTTTTCTTTTCATGCAGCACTTGTTATTTTCCAATAAACTATGCTATTTATTTATCAGATCGATTATTTGCTGTTTGTCTGCTCCTCTGAAACGCGGGTTCCATGAGGGCAGGAAATTCTGTTCAGTCTGATGAGTGCATCTCCAATACCTAGATATGCCTGCATGTTGTGGGCATCTAAACATTTTTTATTGAGTGAATAAATATTAATTTTAAAAGACTTCACAATTATGTAATGGAAGAGTTGTGACTTACTATTTACTTGTGTGGGAAAAAAATGAGTGTTAGTCAGATGTAAATACAATATACTATTTATTATCTTCTCATTGCTAAACAAGTTAAGCATTAGCTTGTATAAAGAGAATAATTTTTCATCGTACAAATATTTATTAAGTACCTCTTATGTATTAATATCTGTCATAGGTTCCAGAACTACAACAGTGAACAAGCATCCATGACCTCATGGAGTTATAGTCTAAAGCACTTTTTTTTTCTTAATTTTATTTAGTTATTTTTCAAGTACAGTTTTTTGTCTATTTTTCCCATCCCAGCCTCCCCCGCCCCTTGCTCCCCACCTCCCTCCCATTTCCACCCCCCTTAGTTCTCATCCGTGTCCTTCCTATTTGTTCCTCCAAATCCCCCCCCTTTTTCCCCTTAACTTCCCTTCCTTCTCCCCTCTGGTCACTATCCCCTTGTTCTCTATTTTAGTGTCTTTGTTTTTTGGGTTTTTTTTTTCTGCTTGCTTGTTTGTTTTGTTGTTTAGCTTCCTGTTAAAGGTGAGATCATATGGTATTTGTCTTTCAGCACCTGGCCTATTTCACTCAGCATAATGCTTTCCAGTTCCATCCATGTTGTTGCAAATGGTAGTAGCTCCTTCTTTCTCTCTGCAGCATAGAATTCCATTGTGTATATGTACCACAATTTTTGGATCCATTCATTTACTGATGGGCACCTAGGTTGCTTCCAACTCTTGGCTATTGCAAATTGTGCTGCTATGAACATTGTGGTGCATAGGTTCCTTGAAATTGATGTTTTAGGATTCTTAGGATATAATCCCAGCAGTGGAATTGCTGGGTCAAAAGGCAGGTCGATTTTTATTTTTCTGAGAAAATTCCATACTGTTTTCCATAATGGTTGTACCAGTCTGCACTCCCACCAACAGTGAACTAAGGACCCCTTTTCCCCACAACCTCTCCAACATTTGTTGTTTGTTGCTTTGTTTATGATAGCCATCCTGACTGGTGTAAAGTGGTATCTCATTGTGGTTTTAATTTGCATCTCTCTGATAGCTAATGATATTGAGCATCTCTTCATGTGTCTCTGAATGTTCTGTATGTCCTCCTCTAATGCACTTTGATATACACTGCCTTACCTAGTGTTATACACTCTATTCCATGTGGGCTATGCCCGACCAATCATATTGTATTTCCTTTGGTCATTAATCTTTGAATAATATGTCATGCTGGTTAAGAGTTTGGAAGTCAGTGAGACAAAGATTTGGATCTTGGCTCAGCCAGCTGTTTGACGGGCAAGTTACTTAAACTTGGAGCCCTGGTTTTCTCATGAGTAAAGCATGGGTGCTAATACCTACAGTAGAAGATTATTTACTTAGACTGTCAGGGCCTGGCCCATTCCGGATTAATGTTTTGTACTTTGTATATCTTAACTTCAAAAGAAAGTGATTTACAAAGACATTTTAGTCTGACACTTTTGGCATATACTATGGGATGTCAACTATGGTAAGTAATAATTTATTTATTTCTTTTATTGTTGTTCAAGGACAGTTGTCTCCATTTTCACTAAACAAATTTAAAATACATAGAGATGTCTTATAAAATCTTTTTTTGACTTAAATGCCATGCAAATCACCTACAGAATTTATTACATATTTGTGAATGTTTTACATTGAATGAAAATATTCATTGACCTATAAAAGGAAAATATATATCACATAAAATTTAAATATTTAATTGTATAAGCATATATAATTAATGTATTTTCCTACCAAATTTTTACTACAAAATTTATAAACTATACTCATTTCCTAGAAAATGGTACAAGTAGAAGCATCTAGTAATTTTTTAAGTACAAAATTTATTTTAAAACATGAAATTTGTTCCTAACTTGCAGAAAGAGGTTTGGGAAGACTGCTAACCCCAGGAGTCACCTCTTTCTGTAACAGCCACAGGAGAGGACGGTATGACAGGTCCCCGGAGAAGACCAGGCAGGGCCTCTGCCTGCTTGTGTCACCTCTCACTCTTCAAGTCTCTCTCCCAACCTGCACATCTGCAGTAACTTCTGCTCTCCAGTGAATGAATTTTGTTTCAAGGGCTTTATGAAATTTTCACAGCATCAAAGAGTCTCACCAGAACCATTTTCTAACCATCCTTTTTAATCCACACCACTTTGTCCATTTCATCATCACCTGCCTGTTGTTTGAAGCCTTGGATATCACACCATCTCTTAGCACAGCATATTATAGTAAAGTGATATTTTATTATTACACAGTGCTACTAAAACTAGATGATCATAAAAATCCCTTTCTAAAGAATCAGTTATTTAAATGCTTATAGTATTTAAACTGTCAAATGCCTTATATTCTATTGTTCCATATACAATTGCCATAAGGAGTTTAAGCAATAGAATACATATGAAGAACTTAGCACAATGCATAGCTCAGGGTAATTGCTTGACCAATGGCTTCAATTATTATTTACAAAAAAATATGGTGTATGTTTAGAGGAGAATTCCAGGAATTGTGAAGGGATTCTGTATCATGCGAGGAATTTTTTAAAAAGTAATTATGCTTAACTACTCATATGTACATGATTTGTATATTCATATTTATTTAGAGTTCTCCCTGTACATTATCCTTATTAGCTGAGGGGTTCCTTGGTGAAAAAGAACCGTGCCAATTTAACTTGCTTTTATTCCCAATTCTAACCAAGCTATAAGAATATTGTAGGCACATTCTATTTGCATTAGACCAAACTAATTGCATATTTTTCTTTCCACTGAAGGACACTGGGAGTTTCCAAGATTCCTGGAAATCATTAAATTAGGATTAATGATTATCTATACAGAGAATCTCTATTGCATGGATTGATGTTAGACAAGGTCAGGGATCTGCATTATTCATTCATTTTATTCAGCCTATCATTTTCAAATCACTCAGTAAACATTTATTGAGCATTTATCACTCCTTATTAAGTATGCTTGATGTTGGTGAATTAGATTAAAAAACTTTTAGGCTGCATTACTCAGGTGATATATATTTGTGTTGGAAGACTAGTTTGATGTGTGACCTGGGAGGAGGTAGTTAGCCTACTTCATCTAAGGAAGGACCCTAGATTATACCATAAAAGTTTTTTTTCTTTTTATATTTTTAAAATATATTTTATTGATTATGCCATTACAGTTATTCTATTTCCCCCTTCATTCCCTTCCACCCTGAACACCCCTCCCCCACCATTCCCCCCCTTTAGTTTATGACCACGTGTCTCAAGTTCTTTAGATTCTATATTTCCCCTACTATTCTTGCCCTCCCCCTATCTATTTTCTACCTACTGTCTATGCTACTTATTTTCTGTACCTTCTCCCCCCTTCTCCTCCTCCCACTCCCCTGTTGCTAACCCTCCATGTGATCTTCATTTCTATGGTTCTGCTCCTGATCTAGCTGTCCTCTTAGTTTGCTTTTGTTTTAGGTGTGGTTGTTAATAACTGTGAGTTTGCTGTCCTTTCACTGTTCATCTTTTTTATCTTCTTTTTCTTAGGTAAGTCCCTTTAACATTTCATATAATAAGGGCTTAGTGATGATGAACTCCTTGAATTTGACCTTATCTGAGAAGCACTTTATCTGTCCTTCCATTCTAATTGAAAGCTTTGCTGGGTAGATCAATCTTTGATGTAGGTCTTTGGATTTCATGAGTTGGAATACTTCTTTCCAGCCCCTTCTTGCCTGTAAGGTCTCTTTTGAGAAATCTGCTGACAGTCTGATGGGAACTCCTTTGTAAGTGACTGTCCCCTTATCTCTTGCTGCGTCTAGAATTCTCTCTTTCATTTTAATCTTGGCTAATATAATGATGATGTGCCTTGGTGTGTTCCTTCTTGGGTCCAACTTCTTTGGGACTCTCTGAGCTTCCTGGATTTCCTGGAAGTCTATTTCCTTTGCCAGATTGGGGAAATTCTTCTTTATTATTTGTTTTTTTAATATATTTTTATTTTATTGATTATGCCATTACATTTGTTCTATTCCCCCCTTCATTCCCCTCCACCCTGCACACCCCTCCCCCACCATTCTCCTCCCTTTAGCTCATGAAAACCTGTCTCAAGTTCTTTAGATTCTATATTTTCCCTACTATTCTTACCCTCCCCCCTATTTTCTATCTACTGTCTATGCTACTTATTTTCTGTACCTTCTCCCCCCTTCTCCTTCTCCAATTCCCCTGTTGCTAACCCTCCACGTGATCTTCATTTCCATGGTTCACTCCTGATCTAGCTGTCCTCTTAATTTGCTTTTGTTTTAGGTGTGGTTGTTAATAAATGTGAGTTTGCTGTCCTTTCACTGTTCATCTTTTTTATCTTCATTTTCTTAGGTAAGTCCCTTTAACATTTCATATAGTAAGGGCTTGGTGATGATGAACTCCTTGAATTTGATCTTATCTGAGACGCACTTTATCTGTCCTTCAATTCTAAATATCTTCTTTATTATTTGTTCAAATAAGTGTTCTACTTCTGGCTGTTCCTCTTCCCCTTCTGGTACCCCTATAATTAGAATGTTGGAGCGTTTAAAGATGTCCTGGAGGTTCCTAAGCCTCTCCTCATTTTTCTGAATTTTTGTTTCTTCATCCTTTTCTGTTTGGTCATTTTGTCCCTCCTTCTGGTCCACTCCTTTGATTTGAGTCCCAGTTTCCTTTCCATTACTATTGGTTTCCTGTGCATTTCCATTCATTTCACTTGGTTTAGCCTTCATTTGTTCCTCTAATTTGTGACTATAATCAACCAGTTTTGTGAGCATCCTGATCACCACTGTTTTGAACTGTGCATCTAAAAGTTTGGCAATTTCTTGTTTGCTTAGATTTATGGGCTCTAGGGCTCTGAGTTGTTCTTGAGCCATGTTTTGATCTTTTCGTGCCTGTTACTTACGAGGAGGTGTTCACGAGGGCAGGGCCACCCAGTTCGCTGGTTTGTAATGCTGTATGTGGGGGCGGGGTCAAAGAGGGACAATGGCGGTCCCCTCTGCCACTTTCCACCACTGGGGCCTGCATGGTCTGTCTCACTGCTTTGCTTCTTCACCAGTTTATCTGCACTCGAATGTATGACTGTGGTCAGCCCTCAGTGAGTCCACCGCCTTGCGCCATCAGTGGGTCCACCCGCTTCTCCACACCTGGGATCTGCCCATGGCTGCCAGCGTGCCTGGGTTGCACGCCCGGGTTGGTCCAGTGGATCTTTCCTGCCCGACCCCGCTCTGCTGCTGGCTCTGCCCCTCTTACTGGTTTGGCTGAAGGGGTCTGTTGTTGTCAGACTTCCATGTAGTTCAATTTTCTGTGGTTTGGCTGCGTTTTTGTTGCTAAAACTTTGTTGTTTTTAAACTTGGTTGTTTGAGAAGGTGCAATGCTTCCACCTATGCCTCCATCTTGGCGAAGTCCCATAAAGTTTTATCTTGAATATAATTACATACCAATCCTTGATTGTACTAGTCAAGGATTTTTATTTTTATTTTTATTTTCATTTTCATTTTTATTTTAGTTCAAATGATAGAAAACCCAATCTGATCTGGCTTAAGCAAGAAAGAGAACTCATTGGCTCATATATTTGAAAAGTCCAGGGTATTTCTTGTTTGTGCAGTTCTAGATACAATTTATTTATGCAGTCAGAACCAAATCACCCTTTTGATCTTGGTTCTGCATCCCTCTAGAATGTGGCACTCCTCTCAGGTAGGCTTTCTCTTTGGACTTTCCTTAGCAGCTCACACTTTTATCTTCTGTGTAGCAATGCCTGTGTCCAAAGGACTGGAACTATCTGATCTGGTCATGTTCTGTTTACTTAACTAATTACTGTGCTTAGGGGCAGAGGAACAGTGTTTAGATTGGTCCTTAAAGATCAAATGTCCAGCTCTGGACTTGGTAAGAAGTACCACCTGGGCCCATTACTCAAGGAAGAGGGAATACAGCAGAGGAGCAGTCACAGGAAGGGCCACAGCAAAGATCCCTGTGGCAGGTGAGGGACCGTTCATACTGATGGCATTGGTAACAGACAGAAGAAGGGGCTTCAGATTAACATTAATTTTATTCCTTTCCAGTTTACATTGCTGATCAGATACCCTACCTCGAAACCCTATCACTGTGCTTTTGCTTTCCTTAGTTGTATTCTGAAACATTTCCTGTAAAAAGTATAAATATATTATTAATTCATATCAGGATTATCATATTTGAAAATTATTTATGTTGACCCAAGGTCTCTTTCTAAAAACTCCAGATAAATAGGGTGGTTATGATTGATACAGACACATATAATGAAGAGTGTGCATCTAAAGATCGTGTTCTCTTTGTGTTGCTAGATGTTTAACTATTCACAGAAGTGCATTACAGACAAGGAATTTTCCCATTTTTGTAGCATCCATGCTCCAAATTTCCTAAAGACACAATCTTTCCATTTTATTTTAAAACAAAAAATAAAACAAGAGCAAACATAACAAAACACTCCAATTACCTATACTGTGAACAAATTTGCTTATTTTCAAAGGGGGAAAAATTCAATATTGTATAAGAATCCAATGGATGCATTACAGGCACCTTCACTCTGCCAGATGCCGTAAATTAACAACCTCACATAATTACCAAAATACCCAGCAAGACAGAACTGACCTCCATCTTTCACATTTTTCAAATGTCTGGTCACTCTTGACTGTCTGTTTCTATTTAAGAGGGAAGCAACAAAGTACTGATCAGAATTGGTGTGTTTGGCTGAGTCCTACAAACTGATGGATATCATCAAGATGGTCAGCAGGCCTTTCCATCCAGATGTAGTTTCTGTAGATTTTTATGTTGGAACAATGCTCAGAAAGAAAACTGTTCCTGCCTGGAGGACACAATGTTGGTTTCTAGCACACTAAATCTGGGCAGGAATGGGCTCTGGAGTGTCACCGTTTACTATGCATATAAAATTTAATCCTCCAGTTTTTAGCAAGGCACCACTCCCACCCTCCTCTGTGCTTGGTGTCCCAATCTGGAGCTCTCTGGTTCAATATTTTGTTGGGGTGAAAGAGGCATGTTGTGTGATTATGGAGGTGAGGACCTGAAGTTCTCACTGCTCCTTATATAGAATTTCAAAAAGGCTTCCATAATGGGTGTGGCCTCCATTTTTGGAGACTTTCCAGGATTCTGAGGATCAGAATGGCTTTCTTCTCATTTGTATCATGCTGTTGTAGATTTAATTTTCCTGCTGTATGGTAAGTCATTTATATTTTTTTCTTCTTTTAAGTATATTTTATTGATTATCCTATTACAGTTGTCCCATTTTTTTCTCCCCTTTATTGTCCTTCACTGTGCACATCCACTCCCACCAGCACTCCCCCCGTCTTTTTAGTTCGTGTCCATGGTTCATGCATATAAGTTCTTTGCCCATTCCATTTCTTATACTATTCTTAACCTCCCCCTGTCTATTTTGTATACACCATTTATGCTTCTTATTCTCTATACCTTTTCCCTCATTCTCCCCGCTCTCCCCTCCCTGCTGATAATTTCTGTGATTCTGTTCCTGTTCTAGGTGTTTGCTTCATTCATTTTTGTTTTTTTTTCTGAGGTTCAGTTGTTGATAGTTGTGATTTTGTTGTCATTTTACTGTTCATAGTTTTGATCGTCTTCTTTTTCTTAGATAAGTCCCTTTAACATTTCTTAGAATAAGGGCTTGGTGCTGATTAAGTCCTTAAATTTGACCTTATCTGGGAAGCACTTTATCTGCCCTTCCATTCTATATGATAACTTTGCTGGATAGAGTAATCTTGGATGCAGGTCCTTGTCTTTCATGACTTCAAACACTTCTTTCCAGCCCCTTCTTGCCTGTAAGTTCTCTTTTGAGAAATCAGCTGACAGTCTGATGGGAATCCCTTTGTAAGTAACTGTCTCCTTTTCTCTTGCTGCTTTTAAGATTCTCTCCTTCTTTTTAATCTCAGGTAATGTAATTATGAGGTGCTTTGGTGTGTGCTTCCTTGTGTCCAACTTCTTTGGGACTGTCTAAGCTTCCTGGACTGCCTAGATGTCTATTTCCTTTGCCAGAATGGGGAAGTTCTCTTTCATTGTTTTTCCAATAAGTTTTCAATTTGTTGCTCTTCTTCTTCTCCTTCTGGTACCCCTATGATTCGGATATTGGAAAGTTTAAAGTTGTCCCAGAGGTTACTAAGCCTCTCCTCATTTTTCTGAATTCTTGTTTCTTCATTCTGTTCTGACTGAATGTTTATTTCTTCCTTTTGCTCCAAATCATTGATTTGAGTCCCAGTTCCTTCCTGTCACTGTTGGTTCCCTGTACATTTTTCTTTATTTCACTTTGCATAGTCTTCACTTCTTCCCCTATTGTGTGAACAAACTCAATCATTTCTTTGAGCATCCTGATTACCAGTGTTTTGAATTGTGCATCTGATATGTTGGCTATGTCTTCATTGCTTAGTTGTATATTTTTTTGAGCTTTGATTTGTACTTTCATTTGGGATACACACACACACACACACACACATATATTTTGTCTTGGCATGCCTGTTATGTTGTAGGGGAAGGAGCCTTAGGTATTGGCTAGTGTGAGGCAACCCATGTAGCTGCATTGTCAGGGAGGAGTCCAAGAGGAAACAGTGCTGCTTGCTTGGCTCTTGGTGGGCTTTTTGTCACTTCCACTGTTACAGAACAGAGGGCACACATACATACAGGGCAAAGGGGGGTCACAATGTACTATTACTGAAAGGACCCCCTACTGGGCTCAACTTTCCATCGCCAATAGGAAGGATGTCTCTCAATGCCAGAGATTTGTGAAAAGGAATGGAAATGTTTATTTAATGCTATACAGACTTAAAATAGTGACCTAACATCTTCATTAAAATATCGAAGTCCTTTAGGATACTCATAGACACCCACAGTGCTTCCTTCTCCCCATTCCCTAATTCAGGGTACCATAACTCTGGAAAAGAAGCACACGTCTGTGTTTCAGGCTGCTGGGACCATCAGCTATGTTGCCATCCAGGCAGGATCTGTAATTAATCCAAAACCATGTGGCACCTTCTCGTGGCCTACTGGCAAGGGTTCTCTTACCCTTCTTCCAGGCAAAGTCTCTCCTGCTTCCCAGGCCACGTGGCCAAAGGGAGCACCCCAAAGCCACATGGTCCTCTTCTACCAAAGCTGCAGGGGTCCCCACTCTGGCCAAAAGCATGTGACTGTCTCTTCACCTAAGCTGCGGTGAGGGGGTCCCCACTCTGGCAAAGCTGTGTGGCACTCTCTCCAATGGCTGCCGTGTCTGGATTTAAATCCATGTGTCAGTCCTTCTGTATCTCCATTTCTGACTCCTCCAATAATCAGTCACACCTGCCAGTATTCCTGTATTATTCCAAGTTTACTGGGCTGCCATCATGAGTCTGGCAGGTATTGCCCTGTGTGATGGAGCCAATATTGTCCAAGCTCTCAGGTAGTCACTGTAACTCAGGGGACCTGCCCTCAAGTTACATCATGGGGGAAAAGTCCCTTTCTGTCCACCTGGCTCAGAGCATGGCCACCACTATTTAACATATTTAAGTGACCAGCCAAAGGCTATAGATATGTTAAATGACCAGGTCATGGATTAGGGGCAAGGCTGTGGCTGTACAAAATAGCTCTGCATGTTCCTGCTCCATGTGTCCCTTCCCCCAACTCAAACCTGTGGGGAAGGGGTGAGGACATCTTATATACCTTTCTAATATTTTCTGGACACCTTGAGTCCTGGACCCCATTCCAAATCCCTTTTTGGGGCCCCTCCTCTTGGCTGCACCCTTTATCACCACCACTGCTCACAAGCAAACTGGGCCCTTCTAGTGCTGATTACCAGGTGGGTAGGCTTCTGTACATTCTAGGACCCTGTGGGTCTCTCTGATGAACTCTCCTGTGAGGCTGGAGTTTCTCCCACTGCTGCAACCCCCACAGGTTTTTTAGAGCTGGAGGTTTTGAGGCTTTCTTTTCACATGCTGGAACCGTGGGTTGTGTGGTCTGTCTTGCTTTCCAGTTGTTCCTCCTGGTTTATCCAGCACGAATGTGGGACTGCCTGGTTCATCAGCCACTGCCTTGCTGTGCATCGTCTCCACCCCAGCTGGTGGTCTCCACCCCTTTCACCAGTCTGGGTGAATGTTTCTTCTTTAACTCCTTGGTTGTCAACTCCCATACAATTCAATTTTCTGAAGATTCTGCTTATTATTATTTTTTTAACTTGTTCTTCTTTTGGTTTTGTGAAGAGACAAAGTATATCTACTTATGCTTCCCTCTTGGTTGTAAGTCTCATTTATCATTTTGCTATTCACTCTCTGCATTCATATATATTTCAGTTATTTCTGTTTTGGTTCAGTTCATATTCTATATGGTTCATATTTCTATATAGTTCAGTTGTTTCTGTTTTGTTATTATTGTTGTTGTTGTTAGCTATGTTTACTGAGAGTAATTTTTAAAAGAAGAAGGCAAAAATGTTTTTACTATTTTGGAGCCAGATGTCATCTAATTTATAAGTCTTTTTAAGTTAAAAATAGATTTTTTTCATTTACAGTTTATATTCAATATTATTTTATATTAATTTCATACGTAAAGTATAGTGGTTAGATAGTCATATACTTTACAAAGTGTTCCTCCCAATATTTCCAGTACCCACCTGGTACCATACATAGTTATTACAATATTATTGACTATATTTCCTATGCTGTACTTTACATCCCCATGACTATTTTGTGACTGCCAATCTGTACTTCTCAATGCCTTCATCTTTTTTATCTACTCCTCCAATCCTCTTTAGCTCTGCAACCAAGAGTTTGTTCTCTATCTATTAGTCTGTTTATGTTTTGTTTGTTCATTTATACTGTTTAGATTCCACATATAAGTGAAATCAAATGGTATCTACCTTTCTTGGACTGACTTATTTCACTTAGCATAATACCCTCTAGGACTATCTATGCTGTTGCAAATGGTAAGATCTTATTCTTTTTCCTAGCTGAGTAATATTCTATTGTATATATGTAGCACCACTTTTTTTATCCAGTCATCTATAGATGGACATTTGGATTGCTTTCATAGCTTGCCTCTTATAAATAATGCTGTAATAAACATAAGGCTGTGTGTATTCTTACAAATTAATGTTTAGTGTTTCTTCAGATATATAGTATATTCAAAGGTAGAATCAGTGGGTCCTACGACAATTCCATTTTTAATTTTTTGAGGAAACTGCATACCATTTTCTATAGTAGCTGCATCAATTGGCATTCCCACTAATATTACAAGAGGGTTCCCTTTCTCTACATCTTTGCCAACATTTTTTTTTGTGTGATTTATTGATGAAAGCCATTCTGACAGGTGTGAAGGGATATCTTATTGTAGTTTTAATTTGCATTTCACTGATAATTACTGATGTTGAGCATCTTTTCATTGTCTTTTGTCTATTTGTATGTCTTCTTTGGGTGTCTAGTCAGGTCCTTTACCCAATTTTTAATTGGGTTGTTTTGTTTATTTTTTTTAGTATCGAATTGTATGAGTTCTTTATAAATTTTGGATATTAACCCTTTGCCAAATGTATGATTGGTGAATATGTTCTCCAATTCAGGGGGCCGTCTTTTCATTTTGCTGATGGTTTAAGTTGCTGTGCAAAAGCTTTTTAGTTTGATATAGTCTGATTTGTTTATTTTTCTTTTGTTTTCCTTGCCCAAGTAGACATATCAGAAAATATATTATTATGAAAAATGTTTGAGATTTTACAAGTTTAATCCATTTTGAGATTATTCTTATATATATGGTGTAAGAAGGTGATCCAGTTTGACTTTTTTTCATGTACTTGTCCAATTTTCTCAAAACCATTTAATGAATAGACTGTTTTTACCCTATTTTATGTTCTCACCTCCTTTGTCAAATATTAATTGGCATGGGTTTATTTCTGGGCCCTCTGTTCTGTTCCATTGATCTATATAATTATTTTTATACCAGTACCATGCTGTTTTGATCATTATATTTTAGTAGTATAGTTCAGTGGTTTTCAATCATTTGCATCTCATGGCACATACAAACTAACTACTAAACTTCTGTGGCACATCAAAAATACATATTTTGCCAATCTGGCAAAAAAAGGATAATTTTGATTCATTCATACCAGATGGCTATTATTGTGTTGAACATATTATTATTTTTATTTGACAGTCTAAGGGAAAAGAGGTGAGTGTCTCTGACTAAAGAGTCAGGTATTACATTTTTAAAAATTCTCACAGCACACCAGTGTGCCATACCACACTGGCTGAAAAATTGCTAGTACAGTTTGATATTAGATAACATGATACCTCCAACTTTCTTCCTCTTTCTCAAGATTGCTGTGGCTCTTTGCTGTCTCATGTGGTTCTATATAAAATTCTAGATTATTTTATTTACTTCTCTAATACACTATTGGTATTTTGGTAGGGATCACATTGAATCTATAGATTGCTTTGGGTATTATAGACATTTTAACAATGTTAATTCTTTCAATTCATAAATTCAAAAGAAATTTAAAAATTTTTTCCTTTAGTGTTGTATAATTTTCTAAAAATAGGCCTCTTACTTCCTTGGTTAAATTTGTTCCTAGATATTTTCTTTCATTTTTTTCTTGGTATAATTGTAAATGAGTTTGTTTTCTTAGTTTCCCATTCTGAGAGTTCATTATTGGTGCATAAATATAATTTATAACTTGACCTCAGTTTTCTCATCTGTAAAATGAGCTAAAGGTGAAATTTTATCATTATTGTTTTTATATTTATGTAAGAGTGTGTGTATATATCTTTTACATTTCTAGCTGATTGGTCTATGACAAAATTTTCCTGTCAAGGAGGCCTGAAAAATTAAATATCCTATATGTTTATTAATTTTATTTTGTGTATCCCATATGAAAGTTATTAGTTAATTGAAACATATTTTAAAATGGACATCTTCCAAGAAGACCAAACCATACAAAAAAATGTGATTATTTACTAACTACTGCAGCATGAGAACTTTGTAGCTTTGAAAAAATGACTTTCTCAAATGGAATAAATTTAATCTTATGTGATACAACTAGAAGGTTTTAAAATTTATAATTTAGAATTTAAAAATACTAACTTTATATAGGAACTCTAACACATCTTTATTTCTTAGTTGAGCCATTTGTTCTAGTAGGACTCAATTGCTAACTCATGAGTTGGAGAATTAATGATTTTTCTTTTTTTAAGATTTTGCTTACTTTTAGAAAGGGAAAAAGAGGAAGAAAAAGAGGGAGAGAAACATCAGTGTGTGGTTGCCTCTCATGTGCCACCTACTGGGGACCTGGCCTATAACTCAGGCATGTACCATGACTGGGAATTGAACCCGCGACCCTTCGGTTTGCAGGCCAGCACTCAATCCACTGAGCTACAGCAGCTAGGGTGAATCAATGATTTTTAACACATTTTTTAAAAGTTCTATGCTCTTCCATTGTTAAATCTTGGGATATAACAGGTCCTTTTTAGTAATTTACTCTTATCAAGCCAATTATAAAGTAATACAATTGAAAACAAATTTCAACCCATATTTTGGATTTGAGAATTACCCATAATTCTAATACATAAGTCCAAAGAGACATATTTCTTATTTTATGTGTTTTTGTTTTCCTTTCCTCCTTTCCCCCCTTCCTTCATTTCTCCCTTTTTCTCCCAAATTCCTTCAGTTCTGTTTTGTCACTAAGAAAAAGTTTCTACATGTCTGGCCAAAGGCCAAAGGTGAATGCCAAGTAAACTCAGTCATCTCTTTGAGGATTAATAATGGGGTTTCTACCCAGTATGCCTTAGGTTTGCTGTGTTTAAGTTTTGCCAAGGTAAATCTCTGGGCAGCCCAGTATTTGTTTTGAAGAAGACTTGACAAAAGTTTAATCACTTGGTTGGGTTTACTTTTTGACAGGTCAGCAGAAAACTGCTTTATTTAATCCACATTAATACATTTAAGTAAGATTCAGAAAATAAAGAGTATTGGCTTTGGCAGCAAGGCTGGGCAACAACAAATGCAGGGAGTTCTTGGGTGAGCCACCAATAGGTGCATTTATCTCTGGGAAAATATCACATGAATTCATAAAGAAACCAGTTTTCCAGTTATGTGGACATCAATTGTTTCTAGACAAAATTGGATAGAGAGGGGAACGTTGGGCCCTGGCTTAGGTTCATCATGTGACCATGGTCTCTCACAGTAATCACATCAACAAAACCATGGGTTCCCTGAAAATCTTTCTGGAAACTTTAGTGAAAACCTTGCAATGGAAAACTTGAAGTTGAATTACCATGCACTAGGAATGAAGGAATAAAAATCAGGGTTCAGTACAGAATAAATGTTACCAAAAGGTAGAGGGAGAGGAAGGCAATGAAAAAGTAATTAAAGATGTTCGAAATAGACATGTGCTCCTGCATACAGAGAGGCCAGTGACATTTGGTCATCTTTTGAAGTCCAAATGACTTACATTTCCCAGGAATGACCAGGCCTTGAGAATCTGACTCATTCTTACCAAAATATTTGCATGACTGAGGTAGACACCAGAATGATAATTTATTAACAAAGGAAAATATAACTACTCTGTGGCCTGGGAGTACACATGAGAGGATGATCAACACTGTTCTTCTCTGTAGACAAACCTCTGTGAGAAGCTTCACATGGTTAGAAACCATGAAAAAATACAGTGATTTCAGGAATAAAATTTGTATCATCACTCTGTTCTTTCCCCAAAGTTCAACAACTTGGGAATTGGAGTTGTTTTGCAATCCTGGACTTAGAACAAGGGGGCTTTAAATAAACTCAGTGTGATGTGGCATTAACTCAGGAACATGTTGATGCTGCCATCTCCTGAGAGGGATGCACCTGCCAGATGGGCCAGGGTAATCACAGTCTGATGGCAATAGCTTCCAGAATCCAGCTCAGCAGCAGAGAGGCTTTGCAACTAGGCTGGAATAAGTATAGCAATCTCCTTTTCAATTTGCTTTTTTCAGAATTTCTCAAATCCTACCCTTAAACCCACTTCCTATTTAATAACTGAGTGCTCCTGGGAACAGCTTTATTCACAGATTATGTTTACCCACCGTGACTCTCCAGCACCCAACCCTCTCTTTGACCAACCAAGTTGGACAATTAAGTGGCAGTAGAATAGAAGTCACCATCCACATATTTCAAATTTCCACATCAGCCAGTCCTCAGAATTGCAGCATGGCTTTTGGTTGAATATTGTGGTAGGGAGAGGTGCTTCAGAATTTTTCATTTTTTACATACTACTACATTCTTTACTCTGTAGATCAGGAAGCTATTGTGGTGGCTCTAATTATTTAAGGACATTGGTTCTTCAGCTTCTGAGTTTGTAATTGCAAATAACTTTATAATTGATTCAGAGATCTCCTGGACCCACTTATGAGGATGTCAGCATTCCATTTTCAATCTGATTCTCCTATACCCTCCCTCTGGCCAGCAGACTACAGTTATAGTTCTGATTCTCTAGAAATTGGCGTTAGCTCAGAGCCCGAGTGCTGTAGTACAAAACTGTTTGAGTATCACATTCCCTAGTGCAAAGTTATCCCAGTTAATCCTATAGGTTTCTGTATAGATTGCTAATAAGAATAGGTAATGTTTATTGAGTATTTATTGTGTATCAAACACTATGCTAATACTTGTTTTTAAATGTTCTAAATTCCAGTATCTCCCTAGCTAAGTATCCAAAGGCATTTACATAAAACATAGTTTTCTGGGTCCAGCCAGGGAGCACATAGAAGGGATGGGCAAGTATTCCTATTTTCTGAAAGGAGAGTTGCCTTAAAATAATAAATAGTTCTGCAGGCTGGATAACCAAAAGCAAAACAGAACAAACACAGAGACCTGGTTAATGTCTCTTATTGTACGTATGTGCAGGTCTACCTCATCCCTTTAACTGCTGTATAGTATTCCACTGATTCAATTTCCCACAGTTTATCCACTACTTCTTCAACAGACATAGTTTTCCTATTTATTGCTACTTCAAGCTATACTTCATGAGTATTTTTATGTCTCTGAGCACATGGATGAAAATTTTTCTAGGATTTGTACCAAAAGAAGGGTTTCATTTTCAAGTTTGTATTCTACCTCTATGTTGAAGGGGCCTGGTCACTCCTGGAAAACACAAACCATTTGGACTTCGAAAGGTGAGCAGATGTCACTGGCCTCTCTTTCAGATGCCACTGCATGCAGGAGCACAATGTGTATTTGGAACATCTTTAAATTTTTTTCATTTCCCTTCTCTCCCTCTAGCTTTTGCCACTTAAAGAGAAACTTCAAAGTAATTAGAGTTATAAATTATGGCTTTTCAGAAAAAATATCCTGATGAATAGGAAATGGAACTTCTTCAAACAAACAAACACACAAGAAACCACCACAACAAAAAAACCCTTTCCACCAACAATCTTTTTCTAATAATGAAAATTAACCTTTATAAGGATTTCAGAAAACTGAAAAAGCTTGGATATATCATATATGTCCCTGAGATTCTGAGTAGGAACAATTGAAACTAGAGTAGGCTTCAGCTTTTGAAAGGCAAAATTTAAAAATATTTAGTTTTCTAAGCCAAACATATATAGCATGTGGTTTTATATGTTCAGTGCCCTCTCCCTTCTTCCCCCCCACAAGCTTCCAGGAAAGCACTGTTTATTTTTGACATTTGGGAAAGTTCTTTCAGCCCCAGTGTTGAGCGATAGCAATAGATACAAAGATTAATAAAAGAGATGTGTTCAGTGAGTCACCAGCATAAGAGCTAAAAGAGGTCACATCCCAAGGTAAATGAAGCGGGTCTCAGCATCACCCCATAGGGTTTTGAAGATGTGATTGAAAACTCAGAAGGGAGAGATATATATTCACCAGGAAACATCAATGCTTTTGACTGCTTTCAACCTAGACTGTTTGGTGGCTTTACCAGACAGCTGATGAGGTCTGGAGGTGAGGCTATAAAGCTAAAGTCAAAAACCCTATTGAAGTGAATTTCCTTTAGCTTTTTATTTTAAATGCACAGATGTTTCCAGGGGAAAAATTTGAAATGAAGGATGTTGGCATGAAGTGATAGGCCAGTTCTCACTTATGTCTGGGCAGGTCTTTCTAATTTTTCAGTAAGGGTCAAAAGCCAGAAGATTTCATGTTTTACACGTATTCCTACTCATATCCTATTAATGTTATTTCTCAAGAAAATCAACCTAAAAACAAAAAAGCTTGTCAATAATATTATCTTAAAAATTAAAATTAACCTCTATATAGATACTAGAAAACTGAAAAAAAGTTAGGATAGACAATATTTTTGCTTTCATATCTCACATTATAGTAACATCACAGATACTTGATCATGTTTTCCAGTAAAGGAGCTTCATACAGAATTGACTCTGATCTCATCATAAATAATCGTAGATTGTTCACTTTGCAATTAAAAAGGTTTCTCTAATTTCTTGATGAATCTATACCTTTGGGTATTATTGTTGTTAGTATAAATTTGTAAGGGCCAAATATGAGGACCAATATTGTCTCCTTCAAGTTTTCGCTGCTTCTTTTCTAATTAAGAACATCTATGCCCTGGATGGTATGGCTCAGTGGATTGCGTTCTGGCCTGTAAACCAAAGGGTTGCTGGTTAGATTCCCAGTCAGGGCACATGCCTGGGTGGCAGCCCAGGTCCTCAGTATGTAAGAGGCAATCACATATTGATGTTTCTCTCCCCCTCTTTTGCCCTCCCTTCCCCTCTCTAAAAATAAATACATAAATAAAATATTTTTAAAAATTATCTTAAAAAAAAAGAATATTTAGGATTCCTTCCTTCATCTAATGTGGGCTCTTATCTGAGCTTGGCATTTAATTCTGTTGTATGGTCTCTGGTGAACTTACTTATTTGGAATTAAGTGATATGACTTTGACTTTCTTCTCCATTCACTGTGGCTTTTTTAAGAAAAACAACTTAGCAAAAAAAATATAGCATTTGCTATGGGGTGAATTGTGTCCCTTCAAAAATTCATATGTTGAAGGTTCTGGCCAAGACGGAGTTGTAGGTAGAAACCCTTCGCTTACTCGCACAACCAAAAGGAGGATGACAACCAATCTAAAATCAGTAAATAACCAGAAGTACCAGAGAATCAAACTGTATGGAACTCCAACAACCACAGAATTAAAGAAACAGTCAGCTAGACCAACCAGACTGGTAAGGCGGTGGACAAAGAGAACCTGAAAGCCTGTGGACCCTAGGGGTGACTTAAGAAACTAAGCAAACAACTAGAACAGGAACAGTATCAGAGAAATGGACATCACATGGAGGGTTTTCAGTGTGAAGGGGGAGGTGAGGAATAGTGGGGGAAGGTATAGGGAGAAAGAAGCATAATTGGTAGGCATTAAATAGATGGGGAGAGGTCAAAATGGTATAGGAAACAGAACTCAAAGAACTTCTATGTACAACCATGGGCATGAACTAAGGAAGGGGACAGGAATGCTGGAGGGTTTTAGGGTGCAGAGGAGAGGAAGGAAAAGGGAAAATTGGAAAAACTATAATAGCATAATCAATAAAATCTCCTTTAATTATGTGTATGCTTAAAATGGACAGCAAATACAAAGAACGAAATGGTAAAAAAAAATTCATATGTTGAAATTCTAACTTCTAGTAGCTCAGAATAGTTGGAGACAGGGTCTCTATGGAGGTAATTAAGTTTATATAAGCCCATTTGGGCCCTCAGCCAATGACTGGTATCCTTGTGAGAGGAAATTGGACACAGACAGAGATGGAAGAAAGGCAGCTGGACAAACTAATAGAGTGCAAGTCCTTTATTCTTCAGACTTTTCTGCTTAAAACTCCTCACACATTCTTAAATTTATTTGTCCAATACACTTTATACACAAATAAAAGGTCATAACAGAATTGTTTCTTTTGAAACTAAACATGGTATGACATGCACAATCTTTACCTAGGACATATTTCAAACTTGGGCCATCAAAATGAAATCTATTATCTCTGCATATGGTTCAGGTGTCATTTTAACTCTCCTAGAGCCCTGGTTCCCTGGAACCCAAGGCAGGTTGTGCCTGCATTGCATATACACTATAGGATCTCCACTAGCATGAGCATTGGCTTTCTTCAGATTCTTTCTTTTCTGAGCAACAGAATGGTTCAGTCCTTTCACCCGCTGCTGTGCTACATGACAGGCAAAGTGGAATTCAGTGTCAGGGTAACCCCCCAAAATATTACCAAAATTAATCCTTTAGGGGTTCAAGTAAGAAGAAGAGCAATCATGTGGTGACAGACACAGAGGGGAAAGAAGGGGAGTCTGCTCTGGCAAGGAGGTTCAAGTTCTGAAGTGCTCCTCTGCCAAGTACACCTTTTCTTAGGTTGGCAAGGGGTAAAGGGAATGGTACCTCATCTGCATCCCATTCCAACCAAACTCAGGGAGCTGTAAAGGATGCTGTCCAACTGACTCACCCTAACCATTTATGTAGAAACTAAAAGCAGCCTTTTCCAACAAAGTTGAGGCCCAATGGAAGATCAGAATGATATCACTGCAGAAATAATCCATGCCAGCTATGAATGGACGATCACACATCACCAGATAGCTGATGAAAAACAACAGAAGGAACAAGATGACCTAATAGAACTTGTGATCCAGTGGTATAAAGAAAACGATTCAAGGAATAGATTAAAACAACAACAAAAAACCACTTAAAATATCTTTACAGAGTCCAGTGGCTATTATTTATTATAAGCAAAACAAAGATGAGGGGACGGGGAGGAAGACGCTCTTATAAAGATGAGTAATTAGAGAACACAAATTGGTTCTAAAAATTAAAAATTTCATTGGCCAAGTAGAAAAAAAATCAAATGCAAGTTATGAAAACAGAATGAACATTGCTGAAGGCTGAGTTAGTTCTGGGTAATAAAAATTTTCAAAATCTGGAGAAAAATAATAAAGTGATGGAAAAATAACTAAAAACTGAAACAAGAATTTTAATGCACAATGTTAAATACTCACCTAATAAGAGTTTCAGAAAAAGAGAGTATAAGAAATGGAAGACATGAATAAGTTGAGTTTAGTCCTCTGTTTCTCAAAATATACTGATCATCCAGTCACCTGGGAAGATTTTGGAAAGTGGAGTTCCATGGGCCCCATTCCAAGGGATGTGGGTTTAATTGGTCCAAGGTGTGGTGTGGGACTCTGGATTTTAAAGAGCTCCTTCTTGGGAAATAATTGGCTTAGTCCCTAGACACTGGTGACTCAGCTCCATTAGCTGTTCGGCCCACTCGGGGTGCACTCCGTGGACATGAGCTCCAATCTAGGACTTGTTACTCCTCGTCCCAAACCACAATGCTGACTCAGTGTGCTGCATCTGAGGTCATATGTATCTCGTGTGGTCAGAACCCAAGCCACAAAAAATAATATCTGTGGTTTCTGCTTTATTTGAGACTAAACATGTTCTAGATGACAAACTAACAAAATTTGTAAAATATGTTTTGTATTTCTAACTCTACTAGAAACTGTTATCATTTGTTTCTGACCCACCAATTGATGTTGGAAGGCTTAAATTTCACAAATAAGATAAAAAGCTTGGCAAGAATTTTGCATCAAATGGCAGCTATTTCATTCGTGTGGATTTAATTGAGATTAAATTATGTTAAACAGTAAAGATTTATTACATATCACTACAGGATTGTTTTATGTGTCGCAAAACCCCTAGAGTTGCCTTTTCATCCTATTAAATTTATTATTAAGAGAGAATGTCTTACACTGACCACATATTCACAAGTTGCATTAAGTAAAGCTTCTAGAAAAAGGTACATGCCATAAGCACTGAGCCGTAGGATCAGAATCACGTAGGAAGTGACCAACCCATAATCCAGTTGGATCAATAAAGTCCTTATTCATGCTGTGGATGCTTGAATTCACTGTTCTTCTTGCATATTTAAAGGTAGAGAATACAGATTTTCTGCAGAGAGCCACCAACAGAAGGTGTGCCATCCCTATAGTGGAATGCTACAGTATTAGGTGGTGTGAAAATAAGTCAAATTTTTCTTTTTTAACTCAAAGAGTTATTGTGAGGATTAGGAAAGAAAATGTGTGTGGGTGGAAAGACGCTGTAAATTCTGTGCACTAGTCAGATGGGAAGCACTTATGTTAGCATTATTTTTATTATTGTTGAAGCACTGGCAGACTTCTGAAGGCTCTCCTTTCTCTCCTGTTTGAATGTATTTTCTTGCTGCACTCTAATGCAATGATGTAGATCCATCAAACACTGTGACTGCATCTCTGCCTGGATCCTTTTCCACTCCCTGACTTCCCTCCATTGTGCTTCTTTGTTCCCTTCTTTAGCCTCCTTTAAAAATGCTCTCTGACTTGTTTCAATATTAAAGAGGAAGAAAGAAGTACACAGTGGAAACATTTGTAGAGATCAGTTTTGTGAGTGACTACTCTCCGTTATGGCTAAGCAAAGACTCACTGTGCTGAGTTTCTGTTTGTCGGTCCAGCTGGCAGCACTTCCCCTTGAAGGTTCAGACAGCCCGCCAATGTCTTTGATATGCCTAATGGTTAAATATTTCTCATTCTCGTTTTCTAATCAGAAACGAGGGCTAAAATAAAATTTGGCTTCGAGGAAATCTCGTTGTGCAGCTAAGTATGTGTTGGAATTTTCAAAAGATTATACTCCTCTCAGGTCCAATAAGTTAGTGGGAAATTTTGATTACAGTGCCTGGTACTTGTGGTGAATGGGATTAAAAACTGATTAAAGACCTATCGAAAAGGCAGCGAAGATACTGGCTATAATTTTAGAAGTTAATAAAAATCATGACCTCCATGTTTCTGAATTTCTTTTGAAACTAAAGAATGAACTGAGGAAATAAAAACAAAACTATATCCTGGTAATCGCCTCCTAAAGATTGCCTGCCCAGGGGAGAGGAAACCCCAGCAATTCTACTTCAACTGTTACATATTTATGATATTTGTTTATGCATGTTAAGAGGCCAGTATGACACATATTCTCTTTTCCCTCTCTTTAAATGGAAGACACGCTGAGTTCCACCAGCACAACACAGGAATAAAATACTGATTCTATTAGAAAAAAATGCTAATGTTTCTTTGGTTTTGATTTAGAACCACAGGGGTGTCCAAACTTTCGGTGTCTCTGGGCCACATTGGAAGAAAAATTGTTGTCTTGGGCCACACATTAGATACACAAACACTAATGAAAATGGATGGGCACAAAAAAGGTCCGTGCATAGTTTATGATTTTGTGTTGGGCCATATTCATAACCATCCTGGGCTGCATGTGGCCTGCAAGCCCTGGGTTGGACACCCCTAATAGAGTAAAATTTATGTAAGTTATCAAAAAAGAGCAGGAGCTATGACCTCAGTAATTTCCTGATAAATTTCAAGTTATATCAACATATTATTGGTCCATACCAAATGATAAATTTTGCATTCATCTTGTATAAATTTGTTCTGAGATTTATGATTATATTTTTGTTATTCTTAAGAGAAAACAAAATGTAGTCTGGTCACATCTTACAGGTAGTGAGTGGTAACGTTGACCTCTCTCTTAGACATGTGGTTAGTTGAGAGCTTGTGTTTGAAAAACGTCTAGAACTAGCAACATTATTCATGTGCAGCTCACTTATTTTTTTCTTTTTAATGTATTTTATTGATTATGCCCTTACAGTTGTCCCATTCCCCCCTTCATTCCCCTCCACCCTGAACACCCCTCCCCCACCATTCCCCCCCTTTAGTTTATGACCATGTGTCACAAGTTCTTTAGATGCTATATTTCCCATACTGTTCTTGCCCTCCCACCCATCTATTTTCTACCTACTGTCTATGCTACTTATTCTCTGTGCCTTCTTCCCCCTTCTCCTCCTCCGATTCCCCTGTTGCTAACCCTCCATGTATATCTCCATTCCTATGGTTCTGCTCCTGATCTAGCTAATCTCTTAGTTTGCTTTTGATTTAGGTGTGGTTCTTAGTAACTGTGAGTTTGCTGTCCTTTCACTGTTCATATTTTTTATCTTTTTTTCTTTGACAAGTCCCTTTAACATTTCATATAATAAGGGCTTGATGATGATGATGAACTCCTTGAATTTGACCTTATCTGAGAAGCACTTTATCTGTCCTTCCATTCTAAATGAAAGTTTTTCTGGATAGAGCAATCTTGGATGTAGGTCTTTGGATTTCATGACTTGGAATACTTCTTTCCAGCCCCTTCTTGCCTGTAAGGTGTCTTTTGAGAAATCAGCTGACAGTCTGATAGGAACTCCTTTGTAGGTGACTGTCCCCTTATCTCTTGCTGCTTCTAGGATTCTCTCCTTCATTTTAATCTTGGCTAATATAATTATGATGTGTGTTGGTGCATACCTTCTTGAGTCCAACTTCTTTGGGACTCTCTGAGCTTCCTGGATTTCCTGGAAGTCTATTGCCTTTGCCAGATTCGGAAAGTTCTCTTTTATTATTTGTTCAAATAAGTTTTCCACTTGCTCTTTCTCTTCCCCTTCTAGTACCCCTATAATTTGATGTTGGAGTGTTTAAAGATGTCCTGGAGGTTCCTAAGCCTCTCCTCATTTTTTTGAATTCTTGTTTTTTTATTCTTTTCTGTTTGGTCATTTTTTTCTTCCTTTTGGTCCACTCCCTTGATTTGAGTCCCAGTTTCCTTTCCATCACTATTGATTTCCTGTGTATTTCCCTTCATTTCAATTAGTTTAGCCTTCATTTGTTCCTCTAATTTGTGACTGAAATCAACCAGTTCTGTGAGCATCCTGATCACCAGTGTTTTGAACTGTGCATCTGATAGGTTGGCTATCTCTTGGTCACTTCAAAGTATTTACTCTGGGGCTTTGAGCTGTTCTTTCTGAACCATAATGTTTTGGTCTGTTTGTGCCTGTTGCGTATGAGGGGCAGAGCCTTAGGTGTTTACCAGGGTGTGGTGACCCAGTAGCTGGGTTGTGATGCTGTATGTGGGGGCAGGGTCAAAGAGGGGCAATGGCATTTGTTCCATGCTCTCTCTCAGATTTTGGTCCCCTCTGCTGCTTCCTGCAAGCAAACTGCCCCCCTCCCTTGTGCTGGCTCCGGGTTTGTGGGCTTGTGCACCCTCCAGGACCCCGTGGGTCTCTCCAACAAACTGTCTGTAAGCCTGGGAGCTTCTCCTGGCATCTTGACCCCAAACGTTTTTCCAATTGGTGCTTTTGGGCTTTAAGTCCCATTGCTGGGGCCCTAGCCTGCTTGGTCTATCTCACTGCTTGCTCCTTGGTCTGGTTTATCTGAGTGTGAATGTGTGACCGTGGTCAGCCAGCTGCCTTTCGCCCTCAGTCGGTCTGCCCATTGCCACCCCGTGCCTGGGATCTGCCAACCTCTGCCTGCGCACCTGGGTGGGTGTGGCCACCTTTTCCTGCGCGACGCTGCTCTGCCAGTCGCTGATTCTGCCCTTCTTACTGGTCTGGCTGAATGGTTTGTTGTTGTTGGACTTCTGTACAGTTCAATTTTCTGTGTATTGGTTGTGTTTTTGTTATTAAAACTTTGTTGTCTTTAAACTTGGTTGTGCAAGGAGGCACAGTGTTTCCACCTACGCCTCCATCTTGGCCGGATGTCTCTGCAGCTCACTTTTTGCATTTTCAAAAATTATCACAAGTGCATTTGATGTTCACAGAAATATGTTAGGAGTTTTTTTTTAATTTTTATTTATTTATCTTTAGAAGGGAAGGGAAGGAGAGAGGAAGAGAAATATCAATGTATGGTTGCCTTTCATGCGTCCCCTGCTGGGAATTGGCCTGCAGGAAACTGGCCTGCAACCCAGGAATGTGCCCTGACCGGGAATCGAACCGTGACTGTCTGGTTCGCAGGCCCGTGCTCAGTCCACTGAGCTACACCAGCCAGGGCTATGCTAGGAGTTTTAAAACAGTAGTACCATGTCCTTTGTTGCTCCTGTTATTATAAGAGTCTTTGCACAGAAACAGTTATAAATACAATATCACATTTAAGTATTTATAAGAAAATAGCAAGTTTACACTGCAGTTAAATAAGAAGAAGTGAAGACTAAAATTTAAAATAGACTTTTCCACATTTTTGACAAGGCTGGCACTTTTGTTCTTGGTTTCTATTTTTTACTGTAGAAAAATGTTTCTAGGGAACCTCAAGTGAAAGCATGTTAGACGTAGAATCACATTGTAGATAAATGTGGAGTAAATATAGCTCTTTATTTGTACTTCTAAGAAACAAATCATATTTTTCTTGTATATTATTATTTTTGGTATATAACATCCCATTCTTAGATTCCACTGTCTTTGAGAGTTTAATGCCTCCCCCAGGTGCAGCTAAATTCTTGGCCTATAGGAGCATTGATATTAGGTACATGGAGGAAAACTCAAGTGTGTGCTTCACGTCTGTATAGGCCTGGAATCAGTCTCCAGTCTATTGGAGGAGAAAGACTTGTAAACTGTTCATGCAAAGCAGGGTGAAACAAGTACTTTAGTGATGACATAAGAAAAATGATGGTGAGTCTTAAAGTAAGAGGAGTAGCATAAACTTGGGGGTAGAGGAAGGAAGTGAAAGAGAAGACCTTCACAAGAGGAAGCCACACTGATCCAGAGTCTTCCAGGACCAGCAGCAGGCCCACCAGGAGGTGAAGGAAACAGCAGTCGGCAGGTGGCCCGCATTCCTTTCTCTGTTACCGTCACCAGGTGTTGGGCTCCACCTGTGTAGGTCTCTGCTGGGTTCTTCACAGTCTCACACTTCCCTCTGATTTTGAATATTCACCATGCCACATGTATGTTTCCCTTCTCTGTAGTTTCTGAAAATCTATTCAGTTTTTAAAAACTCAACTCAGGTGTTCTCTTATTTATGGGTGTTTTCCTACTCACACCTCTCCTGTACCCCCTGTATATCATTGTTCCCTCCCTGGACACCAGAGCAATAGGTTTGTCCCTCTTTTATAAATGAATCACGTAATACTAAACTCCTATAAGAATGGCTAAAATAAAAAATAATGACAATCCTAAATGCTGACAAGAATGCTGAGAATCGTGATCACTCATGCATTGCTGGTGGGACTGTAAAATGGTACAGACATTTCTGGAAAATAGTTTGTCAGTCTCTTAAAGAAAATCTAAATAATATGCTATCCTATGACCCAGCAATATCCCAGGGAAATTCAAGTGTATGCTCACACAAAAACCTGTACATGAATGTTCATTGCAGCTTTATTTGGAATAGCCAAAAGCTGGAATCAGCCCAGATGTCTCTCAACAGATGAATGGTTAATGAATTGTTGTAAATATATACCATGAAATACTACTCAGCAATAAAAACAAACAACCTATTGATATACTTAATAATTTAGATGAATCTCTAGGGTATTATGCTAAGGAAAAAAGTCAGTCCCCAAAGGTTCTATACTGTGTGATTCTATTTGTGAAATATTTTTGAAATGGCAAAATTTTAGAAATGGTTGGCTGTCAGAGCTTGACAATGGGGAGGTAGTGGGGTATGGTGGGTATGGTTATAAAAGAGCAACATGACACCTGGAGGGAGGAAATTGTGTAGTGTCTTCACTGTGGTGGTGGGTACAGGAACCAACACAAGCAATAAAATTCTGTAGAACTAAATACACACACATACACACACACACATCCCAGTAAAACTATGGAAATCAGAATAAAATCGGAAGGTTGTATCAGTGGAAATAGTTTGATATACTAAAGTTCTGCAAGGTGTTGCCACTGGAGAAAATGGGGTAAACTATACAAAAGACCTCTCTGTATTATGTCTTACAACTGCATGAATGTACAATAATCTCAATTATTTTTTTTAAAAACAACCAACCTGATTACATGGGACTGAAAATTGGTTTTAATGGCTATATACTTGGGGGAAAATACAATGACATATTTTTTTGCACTCCTAACCCCTAGTTTGGTGACAGACATGTAATAGAAACCTAATACATTATTGCTAAAAGAATTAATTCAGGGGACAAAAGAGAGTGAAGATTCAAAAATGGCTGATTGTTCTATTCTGCAATATTGAGAAGATGGCAGTACCCATAATTAAAATAAGAGACATGAGTACAAGGTACAGATTTCAGTTGAGAAAGATAATATCTTTTTTGTTCTCTCACACTTTTTTCATAATGTATCAAATTTGAAATTTCAGTGGGATATACAAATAGAAAAATCTAGCAGGCAGCTTCAAATATTTCTATACTTTCTAGTGTTCTAGTTAAACAACAAATGTTTTAAGTGTGACTCTGTATTTTAAGGTTATATGTACCTCAATACATTTCTTTTTTATTGAATTTATTGAGGTGACATTTAAAAATAAAATATAGCGGTTTCAGGTATACAGTTCTATAATACATCATCTGTGTATTGTTCACCACCCCAAGTCAAACTTTTCCCCATTACCATTTATCCCTGCCTTACCCTCTCCCCCTTTCCCTCAGGTAATCACCATACTGTTGTCTGTCTGTGTCTATGAGTTTCACTTTTATATCCCACATATGAGTGAAATCATGTGGTTTTTAGCTTTTTCTGATTGGTTTATTTCACCAAGACATGGAGACAACCAAAGCATTGTTTGATAGAGGATTGGATATAGAAAATGGGGTACATATATTTAATGCATTTCTTGAAAGGGACTTGATTGAGCTTTTGTAATCCATTTTCCTCTCTGTAGTGCTAGATACTTGACCTGGCAAACCCCCAATTAAAATAGAGTTGATTATTACATTCTGAATAGTCTTCTCATTTTATAGCTATAATATATGTATTGGCAATAATCTTGATCCAGAGTTTAAATTATTAACTCTTTGTCAGAGAGATTATCAGATGTTTTCCCTTAAATCTAAGGAGTTAGGTAATGCTTTTATTTAAAGGTGAATAATAAATGGATATAAGAATATTTGATATGAAATCATGTTAGTGCAATGAGTAAAGATAAATCAGTTATATATATTGTAGTTATATACCACCTTTAATATCACTTTGTAGGAAACTGTGGACTGTAAAACCAGGGTACAGATTTTAACATTACCAATCTAAAAAGGAACTTTAATAGTCATCTAGTTTTATGATGACAACAATCTTGAATAGTAGTCAGTATTCTTCTTGACAATCTCTAGGCATTTATATTACATGTGCTTCGTCAGGCAATTCTTGAGTTTTATCACTAGGTGTTCAAAGAAGTAGTTGTGCGCTACTTCCAGTGGCAGAGGCTATGCTGTATGCATCTTTGTGCTTCTGAAACCTCCTGCTGTGATAGGCAATAAGGCAGATGCTCATATGTGTCAATAGCTAAATAAATGCTGTAATTGTGTCCCTTTTCCTCATGTCTAAGTCTCTAGGGAAAAGAAAAGCATAAAACCTCTTCTGATCATGAAGATAATAATCAAATCAGCCCTTTGTGTTCTCTTCTCCAAGTTAAGTAACTGGAATTAATTTAACCTTTTCTCATAGAACTTAATTTCCTTTCCTAATTAATCATCCTCTCCCTTCTCCTTTGAATCCACATTAGCCTTCGCACATCCTTTAAAAATTTGTCACCAGCTGGACACTCCATTCCAATAAGGACCTCATTAATTTAAAATATATTAGCTCAATTACTTTGTGGCTTATGTACATTATTCATTTGTTAGTTGGGTTTTTGTGTCCATACTACCCTGTGACTGTTTCTGCCATACTGTAAGCTTTTGATAAATGTTTGTTGAATGACTGAATTGTTTATGATTTGGTCACATGAATAGATCTTTCTGTTTGAGAAAAGGGTACCAAGCTGAGTTCCTGTCAGGTGTAATAGTCTACAGATCTTTGTGCAAAAGCTATTTCTGCTTTTATTCAAAAAGCAAAGGAAATATCCAATTGTCTGTCAGGAACAGACTGTCAGAAGTACACATTTATGACAATGAATGCATTTCTACCAACCTGGACATATCTAGCTTATGATAGTTTAATGAAGGTATCATATTAAATTTTAGGGACAATACCAAACAATAAAGATTTTTCCATTGATTTAAGCAGGTATTTTTATGGCATTGATACAGTAAATTTGATAAGTATTATTATTTTAGCATTCCTGGGTTCTATTTAATTTAAAGTCTATTATTATACCAAACAGACATTCAGTATTTTCCCAGTGTTTTCTAAACTGGGAGTCGACCCTTAGGGAGGTCACGGGTTGCTCTCAGGAAGTCCCAGAGACTGCAGCCCCAGCACTCTGAATAGCTGCTTGGGGAAGAGGCAGTGAACTGTGGGTGACCTAGCATTCTCCACCTACTGCCTCCCCTCGAGCACTTCCTCCTTTCAGATTTGCTGTGATACTGAGAGGGAGACCAGAGCTACTGTAGAATCAGTAGATGAAAAGTGAGCTTATTTTTCTGTGGACAGTTGTTGTGAGTCATGGAAAACCCATGGGAGTTCACAGGATGAAAAAGTTTAAGAAGTCCTGAGGTGACCTCAGGCTGATGCTAATTGAATTCCCTTGACAAAGGATCTTAAATGACGTGGAGCGGTTACTGTTTTTAAATGAGTGCAGGGAAAACAATTTTCCCAGGGTGTTTTGTCAGAGACCAAAAGTCACTCAGATTCTGGAGTTGCCAGTCATGTGCAAATTTAGTTTTTGGATTAAGTGAGGGCTTAATCCATCGGTTCTGAAGTGAGAAGACTAGGATTTGCCTTGCTAATTGTATTTTTCTTTTCAGGTGAAGACAGTGTGGCTTTATTTTGCCATCAAAGCTAAACATATGTGTGGTAAAACATTCAAACTTCTGTTATGTTTAGCAGAAGGAGTTCAGGATAATTTAATAGAGCTACAGTCCATTACCAAGTGGCAGCAGGCTGATGTATGTTTGTTGTGCTCCAGGGCCCAGGCCTTTGCCTTTCTCTGTGTCTCACGCATCTCACAGAACAATCTCACCAGCCCCATCGTTCCACCAGCCCCACACAGGATTTTCTGGGGACATACTCAATTGATGCCTGTTCCCTGGGCAACTTATTGGTAGCTCTCCTATCATTCTAAAAAATGTGCTATACATTTTTGAGACTCTAGACTGATAGGTGGTTGTGAGGTCCAGACTGATAGGTATTTTTAGATATCTCAGCCTTGAAAGAACATAGGCACATTTCCCTCACTATGACCAATACTGAACTAATTATACCCTCAGCACCCCTTGCTTTCCTGTATTCCTTGCTCTCTTGACACACCTCATCTCCTGTGACCTTCATGTGAAGTTCATGACCCTCTACTCTTCTTGGAGTTGTTGCTGGTAAACTTTGTGAGTGCTCCTGCTCATTCATTGAGGGTTCTGGGCAGATTCTTGTCCCCTTCCACCTTAGTCCCACAATCTATCTGTATTGCTTCAGTGACCAGGTACTGTGGCAAACACTGTTGGATACCTACCCCAAAGCCATCTTGTTCTGGGACAAATGAACTCTGCTGTTGTTCATGTAGAAATGTACTTAACTCTAGGAAATGAATCATGATTGGTTTCATTTGTGGTCCTCATTCCTGGTAACCTACTAGAATTTTCTTGAGCATTAGAGAAAAATGCCAGTGCTAGGAGCCACCTCAGAGATTTGGATATATTTGATCTTACATGGAGCACAGATGTTAGTGTTTTTTATTATGCTGGTTACTCTGCAGGTAATTTTAATATGCAACTGGGCATGATAACCATGGCTCCAAACTCATCATGACAATCACAGGTCCCTTTGTGATCAGGCCAAGGCTACATGTGCAACCCAGTTTCTACTAAGGTGTTTTGGGGAAAGCTTTGCTTTCATGATAAAGAAGAATTTCCTAAGAAAGCCTTCTTTGCCCTTTACTTTTCTTCCCTTTTGGATGCAGTCCTATGAGGATGCTTGTAGCTATTGTAGCCATCTGGAAAGTGATTTACCATCTGAAGTGGTAAGTTGACCTTGTGGGTTGGCAGAGTGAAAGAGGGTAAAGATCTTGGGCCTCTGATGTCACTGTAGACTCTGTGAACCAGCTGGAACCTGTCTAACTCTGGACTGTAAGTTAGGGAAGAAATAAGTATTCTCTTTAAGACCACTTTCTGTCAGTCATGTATTTTGCTGAAAGCACATTTATAATGGAGTATTCCATCTAACTCTCTAGGCCATGGTTTAAATAGCTTTTTCTATTAAGAGCAAGATGGTAAATATTTTAGTCTTTGTGAGCCACATACTGTCTGTTGTAACCACTCAATGCTGCTGTTGAAGCACAAAGCAGTCATAGACAACATGGAAACCAATGAGTGTGGCTGTGTTCCAATAAAGTGTTCGTTACACAAATAAGCAGATACCCAGATTTGACCTGTGGGCTATAGTTTGAGGACCCTTGTTCTAGATTATCATTAAGAAGTATCAGGGTATCAGCTTCTAGAGAGTTAACTATATCTTTGCTATTTGGGGAATAAGATAAGATTAGCTGCTTCTTGTTGGTCAGGGTAGTAAATCACTGCAGAATTGGGAGTTGAGCCCAGGGGAGGCAAACCGAAGACTACTTGAGCTCAAAAGGTAAGGAGAGGACACGTGGAGGCAAGAACCTTGGACAGAGTTCCTGTAGTGGTTTTAGATGGTCATGAATAATTCCAGAGATTTCTGTGTCATGGGAGTAGAGAGGAAATATTACTTTCATCCACAGAAGGTGTGCGGAATTTCCTGAAGCTTTAAAATCTGTTTTAACTGAGAACTTCAGCACTTGTTATTTGGGGAGAGAACAATGTTCTGGGGCATGTAAATGACAGTAGGAGGACAAAAGGTTCAGATGAGATTCTGATTTATCAGGCTGGGCTTCTGTGGGTCTTTTAATGAATGGACAGCTTTTTCTTACTGCATCAGTTTTATATAATGGGTCAGTTTTTGCCATAAGATCTGTTCTTTCTTTGAAAGAGGCACCAGCTGACTTTAACTCATCAATTCACATGTATTTTGAGTGGAAGCTAATAGATGCCACCTCACTTGTATAAAGAGCATTTGCTGGGATATAGTAGAGCAGGGGTGCCAAACTCATTGTCACCGGGGGCCACATCAGCCTTGTGGTTGCCTTCAAAGGGCCGAATGTAATTTCAACTCCTTAAAGTTAAGGAGTCGTTATATTTATATACTCCTGAAATTACATGTGGCCCCCGGTAAAAATGAGTTTGACACCCCTGTGTAGAGGTACTCAGGTCTGTGCTGTGGAATTTGCTTTCTGAGGTTTTTAGTTGAACATGAGACTCATTAGAGACTGTGGGAAAAGGAAAGGAGCCTGTTCTTCAGGTCCAAGACCCCTCCACAATTATCCAAGCAAATCGGGCAGCATTGTTTTTCTCTCTCATTTTCCTTTTAAGGCTACCATTGCTCATTTACATTTGAATCCATTTATATAAAAACATAGAAGCACAATGGTTACCTTTAAGAAAGGAGAATAGGAGGCTGGGGTAGATAGCCCGGGAGACTTAATGTTTTATTGGGTATTCTTGTGTAGTATTTAAAAAATTCTATTTGCATGCATATATTACTTTATAAAAAGTGTTAAAAGTTACCTGTGTTAAAAAAAAACTGCTGAATGTGTACATGGCAGGTAGGGTTGATAGATGAAGGTATAAAGAAATGAATATACAGTGAAATTTATTTCAGATTCTGAGGCCTACCAGGGACCAGTAGGTATTCTCACACATTTAGCTGTGGCCTTTGTTTATGATTATTTATGAAAGAATGCATGTGTCTTGCCTTCCCTAATGATACGAGCTTCAATGTAAAAACTGATAAAACTACATACCAGAGATCTATGAAGCTTATCCATTGGGATTTAGTAACTTGATAATGTCAATCCCAGTGCTTGCTTGGACCACAACCCTCTGCTCTAGGTCATCGTCAGCATCCCAGTTCCCACTCCCTGCCCATCCACATGACTGGGCTTGAGACAGGCAAGTAATAATAGGAACTCCTGGTGCAGCTGAGTGGAAGATAAAATCCACATAGATAAATGTCATAAGATAGAAAAGGAGTTAGGAACAAAGAGAAGTTAGAAGAAGAAAGAATTAGTTAGTAGAAATTTTGAAGTAGAAAAGCTTTGGAGTAGATATTGAAGAAACCAGTTAATCATAGGGGAGAGTTAAGCATCCATGTCAACAAAGGAATGGTAACTATGCGAAGTGATGGAGGTGTTAGCTGTCATTTTGCAATATATAAGTTTATCAAATCAACATGTTGTGTACATTAAACTTACAGTACGTTATAGAGAGCAAATGAGTCTCTTGTTTTGGATTTTGCTGTGGAAGACCCTAGAACTTTCCCCAAGGCAGCTCCTATCTTTGTGGGATTTGCTTGTTTCTGCTCTTGAATTCCTCTGAGCTCTCTGAATTCACCCACTTTCACTGACTTAGCCTGAGTAAGTCTGTGTTGTTTCCAAAAACCTTATTTAAGCCAACTGAAGTTCCTGCTCCAGATTTCCATCATTTTCTCCCAGATAGAGACTTTGACTGGGGAGACTAGGATGGCGTTATCATCCTTATGGCTATGCCATGAATCTTAAATTCATCATTTCATTTTGACAGAGAATATACAGGGTCAGTGTGGTTGGTAGGGTAGTAATGTGGATGTAATAATTTATAGTTTTAGTTTGAGCATTTCCCCTAAAATGTCGTATGTTGTGCTTGAGCATGATGTTGTTATATTACAGAATTACATGCTTATGATTCTGTAATAAACAAGGGGTGTTATTTGTGCTGAACCCTATATACAACACCTCCAATAGCCAAAGGATAGTTCAAGATTAACAAGTAAACACTGAAAGTGATATGCATAGACTGAATATAAAAGAGTGTGTATGTGGGAGGGAGAGGTCATTGAATGGAGGAGAAGAGCACAAGGAACCACCCAGGATGAGCTCTGAGAAAAGTTGTGAAACAGACTCTTGCTGTCTCTCTCCCTCCTCCCAGCACACATCTTGCATCCCATTTCTACAAGTCTTGGCTCCCCCACAGCCAATCTTTGAATTTTCATTGTTATAGCCTGTTTTCCTAATCTATACCTTATCTTCCTACATCAGGAAAATTGAGAGCTCTCAAGGTAACAACCTAACTAAACCTAACTTTCTAGTTCTCAAGGAACTAGGAAAAAAAGAAAAACCAAGCCCAAAGTTAGCAAGTAGAAGGAAATAATACAGATTAGAACAGAAATAAATGAAAAGGAGAGCAGAAAAACAAATAGAAAAGATGAATGAAAATAGGAGTTGGTTCTTTGAAAAGATGAACAATATTGACAAAACTTTAGCTGTTTATTCTGGGGTTGAGATGTCTACAGAGGCGTGAAAGGTAATGTAAATTAATGAAGCAGTGGAGGAGAAACTTTGTTGCTTATTAAACGTGCAAGATATTTTTCACTTCCACAAACAAAAAAATGTGCATTCTCTTTTAGTTCAGGCAGTGAAGACAGCTAACTGCTGTAACAAACAACTCTCAAATCTCAGTGGCTTAACATACTACGTTTCTCACCCACATGGCAGAGCACAGCAGGGAGCTGTGCTCCACACTGTCATTCAGGGATGCAGCCCACTGCCACTTCCATCTCCACCGTTCCCTTGCCTTCCACTGAATCAGTTGCATGTGGCTAGAGAAGAAGGTATAAAGAAAGTACATCCATATTTAATCCTTTCAACCTATGTGTCTATGTCACTTGCTTATGTCCTATAAGTTTAGAGCCAAAAGGGCTGGGATATGTAGGGCCCACGAAAAGCAGGAGGACACAGATATTGGTGAACACTGGAATTCTCCACCATATGCTTTTCCCATATTTTGGAAATGCCCCACGAGTCAGTATTTTCTTTTCTACTTTTAGATGGAGATATAATTACAAGAAATATTTTTTGGGTATAGAAAAGCTCCAGTAAAAACACAGTGGTAAACAGTAACTGAGATGTCTCATAAACACAGGACAACAATACATAGGGGTAAGGGCTGTGACAAATAGGAGAGTGCATGCCCCATGTGACAGGAGCAGCCACTATTTAGTGCTGACTGATTATTACCGTGAGAAAAGATAGACTCAGTGTTTCCATATCATCTGACTTTTCAAATGAAAATGAGTCTGGATTGTATGAGAAATATCCTATTTTCAACATATAGTCTTGTTTATAAAATAAAAATTGCTCATTTTGGTTTCCTATAATTTATGAAGTGATTCTTCAAGGAGGTAGCAAATAAAAAATCTCGTGTGTGTGTATGTATTTAAAACCAAATGCACTGTATGTTTTTTTAATTATATTTTATTGATTATGCTATTACAATTGTCTTGATTTTTTCCCCTTTGCATACTCCCACCCAGCATCCCCTGCTCCCTCAGGCACTCCCCCGCCATTGTTCATGTCCATGGGTCATGTGTGTAAGTTCCTTGGCTACACCATTTCCTATACTGTACTTTAAATTCTCATGGCTATTCTGTAACTACCTATTTGTATTCTTAATCCCCTCACCTCTTCACCCATTGTCCCCCTCCCTCCTCCTATTGGGAAACCTGCCAGTAACTAACTACTTTTCTCTTGCTTTTAAGTCTCTCTTTATCTTTCACCTTTGGCCTTTTAATAATGATGTGTCTTAGAGTGGGTCTCTTTGCATCCATCATAATTTGGACTCTCTGTGCTTCCTGGACTTGTATGTCTATTTCCTTCACCAAATTAGGGAAGTTTTCTTTCACTATTTTTTCAGATAAATTTCTAATTTCTTGCTCTTTCTCCTCTTTCTTGCATCCCTATGTGAATGTTGGCCTGTTTAAAGTTGCCCCAGAGATTGTTTATACTATCTTCATTTGTTTGGATTCTTTTTTCTTCTTATTGTTTTGAGTGGCTGATTTTTGGTTCCTTATGCGTGAAGTCATTGATTTGATTCTCAGCTTCATCCACTCTACTGTTGTTTCCCTGTAAATTGCTCTTTATTTCAATTAGTGTATCCTTCGGTTCTGACTGGATCTTTTTTATGCTGTTGAAATTCTCGCTAAGTTCCTTGAGCATCCTTATGACCAGTGTTTTGAACTCTACATCTGATAGATTGCTTATCTCCAATTTGTTTAGCTCTTTTTCTGGATTTTTGATCTGTTCTTTCATTTGTACTGTTTCTTTGTCTCCTCATTTTGGTGGCTTCCCTGCGTTTGTCTCTATGCATTAGGTAGACCTACTTTGACTCTGTGTCTTGGCAGTGTGGCCTAATGTAGTAGGTGTCCTGTAGGGTTCAGTGGCACAGCCTCCTCTATCACCCAAGCTGGGCACTCAAGTTGTGCCCTTTGCGTGAACCAAATATAACCTCTTGTTGTAGTTGAGCCTTGGTTGCTGTTGTCAGATCAATGGGAGGAATTTATCCAAGCCAGTCAGCTACAAGGACTGGCTGTGATCACAGACCACCGACTTCTGTCCTCCATTGAGGATCAGCTGTGCAGGAGCAGGGTGGTGGTGCTCCAACATGGTCTGTATCTGTCCACTGTGTGAGCTGGTCCTGGGGTTTGCTGGGTGGTTCAGGTCAAGTTCAGCCCCCGCCTGTGTTTTGCCTGGGGCACCCTGCCTGAGTTGTAAAGCTGCTAGGGCTCACTGAAGCCAGCTGTTTCTTGTTTGACAGGATTTAAGAGACAAGACCAGCCGTTTACCTGGAAAAGCAGCTTGGGTGGGCCCATAAACTGGGTGGGGCAGAGTCTCTGGGGATCTCCAAGGTGGGTCGAGCGGTGTTAGTCAAGTTGATGGAGTCTCAGATATGGCACCAGCTTGCTGGTTCTGTTGGGGGAGGGTTTAGCAAAAGACAATGGCCTCTGCTCACCTCGATGCCAAACACTTCAGTTTCTCTCTACATATGACTGGTGACTTTCAAACTGCTACCCTGGTGCTGGAGTTAGAGGGAGTGAGTCTGAAGGTGAGTCTGTGTGTAGGTTAAGAGGAACCTGGGGCTCCAGCAGTTTCTTCTACAGACTCAATCCTTGTTGGTTTTCTCAGCCAGAAGTTGTCGGAATTTATCTTTCTGGTACTTGAACCCTGGGCTGGAGGCCTGGTGTGGGTCTGGGACTTCCTGCTCTGGAGATATCCCTCCCAATTTTTTATCCATGTGGGTGTGGGGCCGGCCTGTTCCGTGTCTGTGCCCTTCCTACCAGTCTGGATGGACGTGATTTCTTCAGTTCTGTAGTTGTCAGACTTCCATTCAACTCAATTTCTGGTGTTCCTGAATGATGGTTGTTCTATATTTTAGGTGTAATTTTGATGTGATTGTGTGAAGAGGTGAGCCATGTCTGCTTACATCACCGTCTTGACTGGAAGCCTGTACAGTAAGTTTTTATATTGTTTTTATTACCTCTTTTTTTCTATTTATTGCCCTTGATTGTTTTGAGGTATTAGCCTATACAAATACATATGTAAGAGTCTGCTCATAGGTATTTGCATTATAACAAAAGACTCTTGAAAACACAAAATCAAAATAATCTAAAGGAGTTAATTTCTAGTAGTTTTATTTTTTAAAAGATTTTATTTACTTATATTTAGAGGGGAAGGGAAGGAGCAAGGGAGAGAAATATCAATGTGTGGTTGCCTCTCGTGTGTCCCCTGCTGGGAACTGGCCCGCAACCCAGGCATGTGCCCTGACTGGGAATCGAACCACGATCTTTTTGTTCGCAGGCCTGCGCTCAATCTACTGAGCTACACCAGTGAGGGCTCTAACAGTTTTAGATAGAATTAATTGTTAAAGATATTTTTTCAGTAGAGCCATTATCCTGTGACCTAATCATATCTTGTGGGTGGAATTCATTTTACCTGCTTATAAGGCTGTGTTGGTTAAAGAAAATCTTTAGTGTTTTAAGCATTAGGGTGCTGTATAAGGTGCCTGCCTGTATCACCACCTTCTGATAATGTGACTGACTTGGTACTTATGGCTCTAAAATGACTCAGAATGTCCTCCCCACTGTCCTGTGCCCAGTGTCCCCCACCAAACCACTTGGCAAGTTTCAGCTCTGTGAGAAGTGATTGGCACTGTTATGGAATAAATTCTGTCTCCTCAAAATTGATATATTGAAGCCCTAACCACCCCTCCACTGTGACTGTATTTGGAAACAGGGCCTATGACAAAGTAATTGAAGTTCAGTGAGTTCGTAAGGTGGGACACTATCTTATAGGGCTTGTGCCCTTATAATAAGATAGAGAGACACCTGAGTTCTTTCTGCTTTGTGGGTGCACAGAGGAAAGGCCCTGTGAAGACAGAGAAGATGGCTATCAATAAGCCAGGAAGAGAGGTTTCACCAGAAACCAACCATATTGGCACCTTAATCTTGGACTTCTAGCCTCCAGAACTGTGAGAAAGCAAATTTATATTGTATAAACCATCCAGCCTGTGGGGTTTTGTTATGTCAACCCAAGCAGACTAATATAGGCACATATCACCTGTGACCTCAGAATGTTAATGGGCTCCCAAGAGTATTTAACTTACTTTGAGAAAGTCATGCAGAAATGTTAGAACTGAAATGTTGGCAGTCATTCACGGGATACATTTGGCCTACAGAGGAGTTTTTCTTAGCCCAGTACTTTCAAAATGTGAACTTGAGTATTTTTTTTAACATGCATGCATTCTGCAGTTCACTCCAGTTCCCAGTCCTCCCTATCACGCATGGCCGCCTCTATGTATTTTGTTTTGGCCTATTTCCCAGAGGCACTTGTGTGATCTGAAATGAGTGTAGTGTTTCTATCTCACCAGTGGTGCAGAGCTATTGCAGGGAAATCTGAGGAGTGACTAAGGAGGTCAGAGGCAAGCCATGCAAGAGCCTTGGCCCGGAAAGTAAGAATTTAAGTAGGCAATGGGGCAGGAGTGTCATGTATAAGAAAAGGCCAGCAGGTAGGTGGCAGAGCCTTCTATCTGCTGACTCAACAACCCTTCCCTTCTTTCATGTTGGTTGATCCCAGAACCTAATGTCAACCATGGAGACTATAAAAATGTTAGATACTTGCTTTTCTAGCATTTTTTGCAGCTAGGGCTGACCCTAAAACACACTTTCAATGAGTCATGACGGGAAATAGTGCTGATTTCTTGCCACATCTATAGAGAAAAATGTATAAGCACTGATCCTGCCCTTCCTTCTTCACTTTGGGTGCGGCTGGGTGGTGGAGTGGTGCACATTCATAGGACAATAGGCTGGAAGATAAAAGCCAACATGTTGAAAAAGGTAGGGCAGAAAGAGGTTGCATTCTTGATAACATTATCAAACTATTGAACAAATACAAGGCCTACCCAGCTACAGGATTTCCTGTACATGAAACAAAACAAAACAACAAAACCCTTTATTTAGTCTACTTTCTGTGGGTTAGTCTGCCACCTGCCTCCTAAGACATCCTAACTGGTATACTCAGCAAGAACAGGTCCAGTGGCGTGGTGGGGACAGGAAGTCATCCTACAGTTGAGGTCCAATTAAACTGCATGTGAAGGAGAGACAGTGCCTTGGCTTGGAAGAGAGCCAGAGAAAGAGGACATGAAGCCTACAACTCTCTTCTGTAAGGCAGTATATGTGGGGATTAAGGGTGTAAAATCTGGATTCGGAAAGATATTGGCTCAGATTCTAAGCCCACCAGTTGTTAGTTATGAACAAATTATTTAACCTTCCTAAACCTCTATTTTCTTATCTGCAAAATAGGGATTAAGATAGAATATACTCAGGATTGTTCCAAGGCTTACATAAGATCACATAGGTGAAGCTCTTAGCAAATTGTCTAGCAAGTTTTTAATACATGCTAGCTCTGATTTATGTTATTACTGATCTTTAAGCCCCTTATATCTGCTACTGTATACCTCTCCCTGGAATGTCCATAGATAGCTCATACTCCTGGTGCCTGGAGTATGAGTCTTCCTCTTCCTCTCACTATTTGATCTTTTTAAAAAAGATTTTATTTATTTATTTTTATACAGGGAAAGGGAGGAAGAAAGTTAGAGAAACATTAATGTGCGGTTGCCTCTCACATGGCCCCCACTGGGGACCTGGCCTGCAACCCAGGCATGTGCCCTGACTGGGAATCAAACTGGTGACCCTTTGGCTTGCAGCCCATGCTCAATCCACTGAGCTACACCATCCAGGGCTACTATATGATCTTTATTTCTGCTAATTAGGAAAATGTCTTGGGTGTAGCAGAAAGACATGTGGTGTTCTGTATAAAACTGGGTGTTTGGATAGATTTAATTCACAGAGTATACTCAGTGCTGTCTGGTTTTCCAAGGAATACAGTAAAAGTTGATCTTAGCTTACTGATTGAATTTGTTGACACTCTTATCATTTCCTTAAAAAAATTTTATGGTCCAGAATGACTCTGCTGGCAGCATCTTGTGATAGAAGGAATTACCTTTCTAGGCATTGCAATCATGCGGTTTATTAAAGGAAGCACTGGACAATCAGAATAGGTCAGACTGAGTCCTGAGCCATCTGGCTGAGTCTCGGCAAGAAACTTCTTTCTCCTTTAGAGGTTGAGCTTTATCCCCAAGCACTGACATAATTGGGATGAAAGGATTTGGAAGTATTCAGCTTTGGTATGGGAAGAAGAGCTTACTGTTCATGAGAAGGGACCTTCTTAAAGGAAGGAAGCACCTAAAAGATATTTAGTTCCTCCCTCACTGACCTCTCCATTTTAACCTTGCTCTTTTTACTTGGGGGATGTTGTTACCTGTATTTATGAATACAAACACAGTATGTAATTCATTTACTTGCTATTTACTGAAGGCCTATTATGGTCCCAGCACTATATTAGGTGCTGGAATAGAGTGAGGTTCCTGCTCCTGTTGAAGCCGAGCCCAGCCTTGGGGTAGGTACCTGGCAGCACAGTCCTGGGTTGAAGGCACTTAGGTGAGGTAAAGAGGAATGTTCCAGCAAGCAAATGGCAAAATTGGCATTTATTTTATGGTGTCCTTAACACTTTAAGAAATGAGGGTTCTACAATCATTGCTTACATTCTATCCTCCTGCTTTGCTGTCTTTAACTAAGGTAGCAGCACATAGAATTCTTTTACAATTTAAGCTACTCTTTCTTCTAATTGGATTAAAACTTTTTATAATGATAACTGAGGGGAACTGAGCTAACCCTTAAGTATAGATTAACTATGTTGTATCAGGATTTTATGGTGAATATTGTGCTTTGAGGCTTAAAATTTTACTAATTTTATATTATAAGGAATCATTACTGCCTTCATTTAGAAAGGATTGTATAACAGCTCCTGACTTAAATAGGACCTCTGACTATTTCAATACTATGTAGTAAAATATAAATAAAAATCATGAGTACAGAAGAAACACACAACTTTAACATAGACAATGCAGACATTGAAAATATTAAAGATTTTGCTTCCCTTGTTTCAGTCAATTCAAATAGAGACTGCAGCCAAGATATCAAGAGAAGGTGGAGACTCAGAAGGGCAGAAATAAAAAAAAAATTTAGAAAAGATCACCAAGAGCAAAGAGGAGTGATCCGAGGCCAAGGCTAAGGTCATCCACACCCTCATATTCCCAATTACTAGGTACAGCTGTGAAAGCTGGGCAGTGAAGAAGGATGATAGAAAAATAAGGTAGGTATGATTCATTTGAAATAGGGTGCTGGAGGAGAGCTCTGTGGATACCCTGGACCGCCAGAAAGATGAACAAGTGGGTCCTAGTGCTACCGAAACCTGAAGTATCACTGGAGGCAAAAATGACAAAACTGAAGCTGTCCTACTTCAGGCACATCAGAGAAGGCAGGGTTCTTTGGAAGACGATAATGCTGGGAAAATAGAAGGCAGCAGAAAAATAGAAATACCAGACGTGAGAAGGACTGACTCCACAGAAGAAGCTAGAGATCTGAGCCCATAGATGCTGAGCAGGACTGTTGGGGATGGGACATGGTGGATCACCACCGGAGTCAGTCTACTCAGTGGTATGTGGCTCATACACATAGTGGAAAAGGTATAATTGGAGGCATGATGGAAAATTTTGTATTTGTTTCATGGAATCCTTAACACTTCAAGAAATATAAGTTCTACATCCACTGCTTTTTGTCTATCTTCCTAATTTTTTGTCTCCTTTTAAATGCTGGTATAGATTACAAAGCAGCAGGGAGTCCTTAAGATAAATGCATTTCATTCTTATAATTGCAGGTAAACTTAACTGTTGGGGGAGAAGAGTAACAGGAATGAATTAATTCTATTTCAGGTTAGCATTTTGATGTGAGATTTTAAGTATTAGTAATTCCAAGTTAAGAAGCACAAAATTTGTGCCATATTAGTTTTTAGCATGATTTTCTATGTTTATGGATGCTACATGTAACATGTATATATTTTCAGTATAACCATTTCCTTCCAAACACTTTTCTTAGAACCACATCTCTTTCTTACTACCCTACATACCTTGCATTCATCTCTAGGTTTCCTGAAGGAGTCTCTATGTTAGTCAGCTGATCCTGTTCCTTAGCCAGTCAGTGTCCTTCTCAGGGATTTAGATATGGAAACAAAGCCCATTCTCCCTGTCTTGTTCTGAATTGTTGAGGCTGTAAGGTGAGGGTATGTATGTGTTGGGGGTGGGGGCAGGTGTGTTAGTGTCCACATTTCTCACCAGAGAGGATGAAGCATGAGCACAGAGGAGCAGACAGACAAGTGTGCTTGGTTCGGGTTGTTCCCAGATTTAGTGCCAGATTTCTGTTCTTGAATTGTGCAAGATACTCTATTATCCCAATTTCCCCTTTTTGATTAAAGTACTTCAAGTTGGATTTCTTTTTTTTTTTTTTCATTTTTTTTACATTTTATTTAGTTATTTTTCAAGTACAGTTTTTTGTCTATTTCTCCCATCCCAGCCTCCCCCGCCCCTTGCTCCCCACCTCCCTCCCATTTCCACCCCCCTTAGTTCTCATCCCTGTGTCCTTCCTATTTGTTCCTCCAAATCCCTCCCCCATTTTCCCCTTAATTTCCCTTCCTTCTCCCCTCTGGTCACTATCCCTTGCTCTCTATTTCAGTGTCTTTGTTTGTTGTTTTTTTTTCTGCAAGTTTGTTTGTTTTGTTGTTTAGCTTCCTGTTAAAGGTGAGATCATATGGTATTTGTCTTTCAACCCCTGGCTTATTTCACTCAGCATAATGCAACCAAGCAATTCCTGACTAATGCAATTGTCCTCACTCCTGCCCTACATGAGCCTTTCACTTAATTCAGGCTCTTCACTCTCCTTCCTAAATCCCATTTGTGTTCCTTCTTCCACACCTCTGCACTGGGACCCCTGCCATTCTCCGCCTTATGGAAGTTTAGTACTTACTACCATCCAGCCAAGTACCACCTGCCTCACACCTTTCCCTGGCTACCTGGGCATTCTCTCTATCCTCAGAATTCACGTCACCTTTGTTCTCCATACATGCTCACTGGCACTTTCCTTTTCCCCAAAGGAGAGCATAAACTCCTTCAGTGCTGCGGCAGTATATCCAACCCTTGTGTCTCTCCAGTGCCTTAAACACTAGAGGGGCTTTGTTTTGATAAAGGTGATGTTGCCAACTATTATCTTATATGATAATCTTGAAAATGCAATTTAAATGGAAAATGAACTTAGATATAATGAACTAATGTTAGCTGAGTAAGTATATTAGGGTTAGGTTAAATTAAATAGCAATAGTCCTTATAGTGATGAGTTTTGCACAGAGATGTTATTATGTGATATAGGCACACCCTGTTTGGTGAAGAGGATGAGGTATAGGATGCGACTGCTAATAATGACACACGAGATTGTTACAGCTCAGCTGTCAAGACCATGCATTCCTGGCATTTCATATTGACAGTACAAACCTCTTTCTTTCTCTTCAAAGGACTAGAAGTCATGACATGCTTTGGGCTCACATTTTTTTCTAGATGTTTTTCAAACAATAGCAGGTCAATTATCCCAGGCTACAGAGACGTTTATAATGCCACTCTAATGTCACTCGTTTTCCACCAGCCCCTGAATTGTCTGTTGATTCTCACCCTGTGCTTCCACACCTATTTCTTTGAGGGCCACATCAGCTACCTTGCAACTTGTATAAATATAGCATCCAACCTGATATTTTCCTCACTTTCTTTGAGGCAAGTCCAACTCTATTACTTTCAAAACTTTGCCATTAGGGGTAAAGACTCTTGATCAGACCCAAAATAATTGTCAGAAATAAAGGCTGAGGGGGAAGAGGACACTGTGCAGAACACACTAGCTGTGGGGGAGCAAGGCCGCACACTGAGAGGAAGGGCTTTTGCAGTGCATCTCAATTCTTATTGGCTGGGTGCCTGTAAGTGTAGGTAGCACTCAGCACATGGGGAAAATGTTCACTAACAGATCATGGGAATGGAGTGTTTACATATATTGACATATGTATATGTGATTGGGGAAAAACATTTCAGAAACAAATTGCTTTCTAACATATTGGGCCAACAGCATTATGCTGGTAACGGGAATAGAAAAGGGAGACATTAAATGTAAATATGTACTTAATAATTTATAAATATGCCTTTTTTTGCCAAACACCAATGAAGGATTCAAAACTTAGGACATAAGAAATAAAAGGAGAGAGGTCCTTAAAGGTGAGAAACTAGATCAAAACAATGAAAGATTATGTGACAATATCAAGGCAGTTATAACACCGATCTGAGGTGACCATCACTCCAGTAAATGAAGACACCAGGTGGAGGGTGACCGCTGGGTGAGCATCTTAGGAGAAAATATAAATGTCAGACGTGTTTGGCAGGCAGCAAGAAACTGGTTAGACTTGCTGTTCCAGGGGACAAGACCGGAGGGATGGATGAAGTGTGCTCCTGTGAAAACCCCGACAAGCCTCCATGCTCGTCAAATGACTTCGGCCGTTCACATTACTTAAAAATAGTTTTGGTTAACTCAACAATGTGGGAGAACAATTTTTTCCTATAAAAAGCTAATGCCTACAAATGTTACATGTGGATAAGGCCATTACTGGTCCATTGGATTTGGGTGTATCTTAATAAGAAAAGAAGTTTCAACCACTAATTTAAAAAAATGAGCTGGCAAATTTGCCATGCAGGGAAAATGATAAGTTAAGACTTCAGCTTTAGGCAGTGCAAGATCAGAAGAAATGCTGAGAGCTGTATTTTTGAGAAATGAGTACAGTAACATAGAAAGGACAGAAGTCTCTTCCTATTGTGCTCTTGCAATGACAGCATAACATTGTCACATCCCATTTAGTTTCTAGCAACTGCAAGGTTTCTCTCCGCAGTGGGGCAGCCCCATGGGTGTGTGCTGCAGAAGAGGCCCTGTGCTTGGTTTAATGCTCTGCTGGCGCTGTTAGGGCATTGTTAATAATTTTACCTTTGAACTTGTGTTTTTGTAAGTGGAGCCCACTGTGACAAGGAACATGTGTGAGAGCAGGGGTGCTACTGTGGGGGCATGTACTGGTGGGCACTGGCAGGCACTGGTGGGCACAGGCCCCCAGGCATTCGGGGCAGGGGCAGGGGCAGCAGTGTGCATTGTCTTATTGGCACACTCACAGCCAGAATGACCCAGAATGACCCAGAATGCCATGGGGCTTCTGAAGGGGCACCAGGGGCTGGGTCCTGGGTTTAGATCGTCACTAATACTGAGAGCTAAAATAGACCAAAGTCATCACTTTAACATTGATATAAGAAGAGGAGACCCATGGGCAAATAGGTTAATTATATTTGATGTCTGGGGAACACACATTCAAGTAAAAAATAAATTTAGAATACAAATTTTAGTTCTAAGTGTTACTGGACAGGGTCCTGGCCCTGGGTGGGCCTGCCTAGGGCCAGCTGTAGTGTGTGGGTTCTTGACTTCATGTAGGAAAGATCTCACAACATGAGTCGGTCAAGGTGACTGTGAGGGTATGTTTATTAAAGCTGGGGACAGTGAAACCAGGAAGGGTTTGGCAAGAGGAAGCAACAGGAGACTTAGAATGGGCTGCCTTAGCTCACTGCCTTAGGGCCCAGTTCAGGGAATAAGGCTAGGACAAGCTACCAGATGCCCATTGCCTTTGAGTTTAGGAGACGAGTGCCTGGGAAGACGAAGGAAATGGAAAATGGCATCATCTGCTCCCCAGAGGGGGAAAATGTACTCTGGGTCCTTTGTCTTGAGATTTTTATCTCTTTCTCACAGGCGGGAACCTTAGAGGAGGTCTGCGTAGGGTTTCAGTAGAATACTCATCAGTTCTCCAGGTGTGACCTTTCATGGTCTCCTCTGATTGGTCAGTGACAAGACAGAGGGTTTTCATTCATTGCAATTGGTTCTGGTGTTCCCTACCTGCTTTTCTGGGCCTGGAGATGAAATACAACTGAAGCATAGATGTTATCTCGCTGAAGGCAAAGTTACCCTGGGGGCAAGGTTCTTGACTTTTCGGTTTTGCCCCCACCAGGCACTCAGGGTCCTCTCTCTCTGGTGACCATCTGCATCTGGCTGTAAATTGCTCAGCTATTGTGTTCAGCTGTCTGTCTCAGTTTTCCTATTCTACTTGCCAAGGAATTTTCCTAGCTTCTCCCCATCCTGTCTCATAAGGACTATAAGTGTATTTTACAATTTATTGTTATGCTTTAACTTGTTACACTTGAAAAACTACTCCCAGAAAATGCCTACCAAAATCTACATTTTATACAACTTAAAGATATTGCAGGTTTAGGAAGAGGAAACATTTTAAAACTTTTATAAAGCATAAAATAGGAAGAGCATTTTCCCTGTAATTCTATTACAGGAATGACTGTGGAAGTGTAATTCATCTCTTTAAGGCTTTGTGCAGACACAGCAAGAGCTCTGCTTCATAATTCCTGAGGATGGAGCAACTTCTTTCACTAATTCCCATTTTTCATGATCCACTATCATAGCTGTATCCAATGATTCTAGCTCTCTGGGTTATTCTGAATTGTAGGATCTCGGCGTTCAGAATACCCAACGGTCATTCATTCTGATCACCTTTGCAGGACATGAATCCCACCTACAGCATCTGACCCAGTCTAGTAATGGAGACCTTATTTTCTTCCATGGCAATTACAGTGTTGGGAAGAAAATTCAAATTTATCTATTCAGATCTTACCCACTGTATGCTGAACTTTTAAGGGCTGCTTCTACATGACATCTCTTTAAATATTTAAAGAGAATAATCAATCCACCTTCTTTCTTCAGGCTAAATATCCTTTGTTCCTTCACCATTTAGATTGTTGAAGACAGAGGAACATTTATCTCCTTTATTATAGCTACTGTATGTCTATTAATACAACCCAAGGTCATATTAGTTTCATTTTTTGGAGAGTCACATGTTGACTTATATTAAGCTTGCAATTGAATAAAATATTTAAGCCTTTTCCATAAATGGTCCTGCGATATCACTGTCTCCCTGCCTTGTAATTTTGTAGTTTGGCTTCGGAATTGGTTGAATTTTGTCTTCTTTTATTTTATCTGGCCTTCTGGCTTTCTGTCTCCTCTTTCTGCCATTCACTATATTTGCTTTCCTTCTCAGGATCATGATCTTTAAATGTGATGAACATGAGTTCCATAGTTTTAACCATGCGGTTGTGATGCAGACAGATCTGTAAGGGACCTGGCCAGGTCAGAACAAGGAAGGGGCCAAGGGAGAGAGGGGTCGCAGGAAACGGGGTGAAGCCATGCTGCCAATGCAGCACATGGCGGCAGATTTCCCGAACCCCAGGCAAAGACGTGGAGGGGGGCCCTGTGCAGAGTCTGCTCACGTCTGGGGAAGGTGATTGACAGAGAAGAAGGCTCTCCTACTCCCTTCCTGAACATGGTGGTAGGGGGGGAGGAGGTGCTGACATGCTAGTCTAGTCTGGGAAAAGGACAGGATTAGCTGGGGAGCTGGACCCATCAAGAATGCATGAAATTTTGGGCCAGGAGATTTAAATGGAGGGAAGGGAGGAAACACGTCTCCTGATTTTTTATTGGGAGCCGGACCAGAAGCTGCAGCATGAGTGCACAAGCAGGCCTTGGAAACTGCATGGCCAGGGGGCAAGTTCCGCCCCCAGCAAGGACGGCAGTGGCTCCCAGACTACAGGTAGAAGCTTGAAGCAGGAACAAGCTGAGCTGCTTGAATGATCGTGCAGTGGCTGCCTGTGGTTCTCTCAAAGGACAGTATCTTTTAAATGGGAGGAAGAGCTCCCAGCGTAGCTCTGGATTGGTCTGGAAGAGAGTGGTGGGGTTTTTCTCTGCGTGTCCTGAAATAGGTAGGCTCTGAGGCAGAAGACTGCCATTCTTCCAAATTGCATGAGTTTTGAACAAATGACCTCTTTCCTTTTTCACCAAACCTCTGCTTCTGGAGTTTACCTATGGGCAGTGGGCAGCAGAAGCCCAATTTCTGTTCCATAACAGTTGGACAGGCAACATTCTGTGTTCAACCACTGGCAATCTGTTTTTAGGCCAATTACCTATTAATCTGTGCTTGATAGCCCCCTTTTTTGTTACAGATCCCTGCTATATGGTCCACATTTCTCTGACTTGAACACAAAGATCTTATGGGAGACTTTGTTAAATTTCTTTATACTATCTGGCTGCATTGCATCTAGAACATTTCCCTAAGTCAGTCCTTTAACTCTCTCTGTATATGTAAATAAATAACAAGTTTAAAAATTCGACCTATTTTACATCAAACCTGGGGTGGGACAGTGGGTTGGTGGTGAGCAGATTGCAAAGGAGTTATAACTTTGCTAAGGGTTGTGGCTTTATTTTGCAGATGGTAGGGAACTCCAGCCCTTGAACACAGAAGCAACATGACTGCATCTAAGTGTGATGTTTGGGGCTGGTGGCTGCCCAGATGCTGAGAGAAGCCCAGCACATGAAGCCATGGGGCTGGGGTGTGCATTGTGCATAGTTCATTGAGGATGGGATTCTGAAGCCAGGGTTAGCAGCTCTGGGTCAGGGCACATTTTCCCCACTGAAGTGATGGTCTTGAGACGTTGCTGAAACTCCTTCAAAATCAGAGTGGCTATAGGACTCCTGCCTTCTATTGAGCCAAAATCTCACCCCTTGCAATAGCCTTTTGTTTGTCCTGCTTTGTTCCTTGTGAGCAACTTTAAAAGTTTATTTATTCTTTCTGTATAACAACTTTTTAAATATTTCAAAATAGGGTCATATTTCTTTTATTCAGGCCAAATATATCCAGTTTCTGTACTAGAAATGTTATTGACTTAGCATTATCTGAGACAAGAGAGTAACTCTCTTATGCAATGGACTTTAGTGGAAAAATGTAAATTTAGTATTTTATTTTAATCTTATTTTTGTGCCACTAGGGTTTCATATATAACCCCCAAATATTATTTTAAGATGAAAATAAACCCATCTTTTAAAATATGTGAATTATATCTCCCTAATTTTTTTTGCTGCAAAACCAAGATTTTTTTGTGAAAAAAAAACCCCAGAAACTCCATTAATTAGACCTTTTAGAAAATGAAAAAATTATCTTGATTTTTTTGCTTGAAAATGTTTTTTTGTATAGGCCTTTAATGTTGAAAACAGTTTTCTAACATTGCATAGTAAAAGGAGAAAAAAGTCTTTTTAGTTTATGAGTTTTGTAGGAGGTCCTGCTACTGTACCATTTATCCAGGATAGAAGCAGTTAAAAAGCAACATATTTTCTTCCATGAGTTATTTTTTACCAAAGCAGCAAGAGACAACCAGGAGGCAGGTTGAACCAGGTGAAGGAAATGAGATGGAGAAAGATCTCTTGATGTCTTGGCTGGAGCAAAGCAGTATGGGAACTTAAGGTGAGATTATGAAAGTAAAGATTTAGCCATTGATGGATGATGAGCCTGGTGTGAGGATGAGGACTTTCATTTTGACATCACAGACAAAATAGAAACCACTGCAATTCTTTAGGTGAGAGGTAGTGAATTATAATAGCAAAAAAATTATCTGCATGGTCATGAACTAAAGTGATCATGGAGACCAGTGGGAACTTGCAGTAAACTAGAAGTGAGATTTTAAATAAAGAATGCATTTTGATTTTGATGAAGGTAATAACAAGGAAAGAAAATTGTAGAGAAAGAATTTGCTGGACAATGGAGAGAGAAGTCATTCTATGTAATTAATGGTGCATGACGGGCTGGGGCCTTGGATTCACTGAATCAGAGATTCTCGTCTAGGCCCAACTGACATTTGTGACTGGCTAATTCTTTTTGGGGGTGGGGAGTGGGGGGCGTGTCCTGTGCATTATAAGATATTTAGCAGCAGCTTGACTTCTACCCACTAGAGGCCCATAACTATGACACAAAAATGCCTCCAGATAATCTCAACTACTCCCTGAGGGCTAAATTGCCCCAGTGGAGAGTGATTGCCCTACACCACAGGGGCAAACACAAGGCCCGCAGGTGGAATCTGGCCCTACACATTGTTTTATCTGCCCCACACCTTGTTTCTTCCTGGTGACCGGGCTCAGCTCCTTGCCCCTAGTTAAGAAGTAGTTACATTTATACAGTCCTAAAATTACATTCAGCCCTTTGAAGGCAACCAAGAGACTGATGCGGCCCCCTGTGAAAAAGAGTTTGATGCCCCTGCCCTAGACCCTTCACTGGGCACAGCCACCTGCCATGTCCCTGGAGAAGCTGTGCTGACAGTCAATGTTTTTTCCTCCTCATTCAACTACCACCTCTGACCTGTGACCACTGAACAGAAAGATATAGGTTGGAAGATGAAGAAGAGGACCTAAATCCCAGGAAGTTTTATTATTTTAAATACAGTATGCTTTATTGAAGTTATAAGGATTTTCTTGCCCTTATTTCCTGTTTGAGTAACTCCTTCCTCTAGCCTATTTTCGGCTTAATTATTCTTTCTCCTGTCATTTCTTGAACTTTGCCATTTTACTCTGCTTTGATGTTTTCCCCATCTTATCAAATCTGTATATTTTATTTTGTTATTAGAAATCACTTTTAGAGAAGGAGAGGTATTAATAAACAAAAGCAAAAAAATCTTATTAGCACTCTCACTTCTGTTAGCAGTTTATCTTAACTCCACATTTTAAAAACATCACAATTTGAAATTAAATATCAATCAATTCAAGGATTTAGAACTTAATTTTAAAAACTAAGTGCAGATTAAAAACAAAATTGATGACAAAGAAGTGGTGAATTGAAATTACTATCTTTTTTACTTTTAAATTTTATTTTAATCAATAGGCATCACTTGCCAGAGAACCGTAATCTTTCTGGTCTTTCATCATTTTTATTAATCTCTTGCTAATAGCTGACTTCTTAAAAACAGATTTTTTCTGTAATGGAATTAGCATTAATTCCCTCCTCTTCCCAACTCAGTTTTTGATGATGCTCTTTTCTTTGTGGTATGCTTTTGGTAAGAGATTGGAATCTTGAATATTTCTTGTCTACGGAGGGACAAAAGTTCTGCTGGATTGTAACCCAACTGTCTGCTACAGCATTTCCAGGGGTGGCTACTGACCACCATTGGTGGGTCTTTTAGGAAGACCACCCACAGCCTGTTCGGAGCCCATTAGCCTAGTGGCTCCAGCCTACGCTAGGCATTTGCTCAACTGTCCATCCTCCTCATTTACAGAACGCTGATTTTTTCTTCTTTTTTTAAGAATACCTGGTTCTACTTAGACCAATTGCAATGTTTGGGACGTATATCGATCTCAAGTCAACAAACTCTTTACACACACATGCATACACATTTGTGAGATAATTGGAGATATCTGAACACTAACAGGATATTTGTGGATATCATGAGAGTTATTTTTTAAGATGTGATCATTGCATTGTAGTTTTGTTTCCCAAGAGTCTTGCTCTTTTAAAGATATATACAGATATATTTACAGATGAAATGACACAACAGCTGTATTTACTTCAAAATAATCTGGGGGAGGAGATAGGGAAGTGAAAGGGGTATAGATGAAAGGGGATGGGCCATGAATTAATTATGGAGCCAGAAGATGGGTACCTGGGATAGGTCTTATTATTTGATTCATTATGCTCTTCTTTCTACTTAAGTATATGTTTAAAATTTTATTTGGTACAATAATAACTACTCATCATTATATCTAATGAGAGCAAAAGTTAGGGGAAAAAGATAAAGGATACAACCTTTGCCCCATGGCTAGGTACTTGGAAAAGAACCTCTCTCCAGTCTGTGAGGGTGTAAATTGAATATCTTGATTGTTTTAGATGGGTTTTATTTCCCTTTTCAGAGATTGATTTAGGCAAAGCATGCTATGTGATTCTTACCTAGGAGGTGAGAGAAAGTTTGCTGGGGGTTTAAGGAAGAGTTTTCTTACACCTAAGACAAAGGCATTGGTGAAGATGGTCTGTTGCTCTGGATCTGGCTGTGATTGGATGTGATGTCTGGCACTGTTGCAGTTCTCTTGTGACTGTGAGGGTCTAGCCTGAGAATGAAGTGCAAGTGACACCAAGGACTGCAGAGCAGCAGATGGAAACTTCCCAGGTCCTTGAAGACATCCTTGAGCTCTAAAACAAACAACACAGAATTCTCCTTACATCTAGATTTATTGTTATGTAAAGTAGTAAATGTTCTTATTGTTTAAGCCATTTTAAGTTAGAGTTTAATTTTTTTTCTGCTAAATGCATTTAAGTAGACTGTGTTCACACACGATCACATAGAAGTTATACTTCGTACATACACCCTAAAGAAACTGTTGCATGTGTAAGCCAGGAGACGTATTCAAGAATATTTATAACAAAAAGAATATTTATAACATTATAATCGATAATAGCACCTAACTGGATGCATCCAGCTGTCTATCCACAGTCAGATGGGTTAATGAGATACAATATAATCACGATGGCCTCTTCTACAGCAATAAAATGAACAAACTATAGTTGTACACATCGATCTAGTTGAATCTCAGAAATATGTTCAATGAAAAGTGTCAGACATAAAAGTTTACATATAATGATGTGATTCCATTAAATAAAAAAACCTAAAAATACCTTGTTTGGGGATACATCACTAAGCAATAAAACTGGAGGAAAGCAGGTGAACAGTCATTGCCTAAGCGAGAGAGTGTTTCCTCTGGAAGGCGGGCAGGTGCAGTGAGGAGAGAGCAGTGCGGGGCCTGCAAGGCTCCCTGAGGGACAGGTAGAGTGTTCCAGATCTCTACCTGGTGGTATGGTTCTGTAAGTGCTTGCTTTATGATTTTTAAAAATGTGTGTTTGTTTACTTTACTTTTCTATATCTATCTCCAGTACTTCAATAGAATTTTTTTTAAGTCTTTATCAATGCAGGGTATGTTAAATAGTGAAACAAGGAGCTAAATATCAAGTAAAAATCATCAAAACCAGATCGCTGCTGACATTATTCTTGCTTTGAGTTTGCGTTACAAGGGCTCAGTTTCTGTTTCTTTAAAGGGGGGAGATGAACCAATGGAGTCACTTCTTACTGTAATTTTAATTTTTCCTACCAGACACTACCTCATTCTGCCTTTTCTTTCTTTTTCAAGCTTACTAGCTGTTGGCCTTGAGTACAAATTCTGTGAGACTTTATGCATTGGTACAGGGAGCCATAAAATCTTCTATAGTAAATACAACGAGAAAAACAGCAGGGCCGTTGGAAAGCCCTGAAATGCATCTCTGGGCAGGGCCCAGGAAAGAGGGCCAGTCTTGGTTCATTAACTGCCTTAAATTCTCAAATTGCTCTTCGTGTTTCTTCTCATTTTGAACTGGGCTTCGATGGTCCATTTTCAAATCTCTTTTACGCTTTCTTGAAATAATATTTTCGTATAAGGCTTATAGCTTATGCTTCATAGTTTCTCTGGTACATTTTCATTCTCAGAGATGCTGTCACTTTCTAGAAGATTCATGGAGTATTTACGGAAACCTCTATTCAACATGAAAGAAAAAAGTACTTGACAAATGTCTTCTGTAATACTGATTTTTCTCTGCTTACAATGGCACATATTTTTAAAAGGCCTTACTGCGGTTAAATAGCAGAGTTTAGGATTGGAGAATGTGAAGAATGTTCCGAGTGCATCAGTTTTCTTACATGAATTCTTTTTCTTTGGTTCATCTACCTCTATTAGTGATTTCTTTTTTAATGATGTAAGTTCAGAGGATAGTCTCTTCTTTAGCTAAAGATAATGAAGGGGTTTTCTCAGGCAAAACAGAGTTAGGAAAAGAGCAGAAGGTAGTTAAAAACAGTTTGTCATCACTGGTCAACGCCAGGACAAGAGAGTCACGGAGTTGACGCGGAAAGAACGCCGGACTCTTGAGGCGACCTGAGCTTTGTTGTCATGGAGGCCACTCCGGAATGACTCACACCACCTGCTCTGGGATTTGACTCTGCTTGACTGGAGCCCTAAGTTAAAGAAAGTGGACCCTTCATTCATGAAAGAGCATCTCAGTTTCTCTTCCCTTCTTTTTTTTTAGAACTTTAGCAAATTGCTCACGGATACTCTAACACTCCTGTTAGAATTCTCCATGTTTTCAAAATCTGTGTAGACCAAAAACAAAGACAGGGGCTCTCCTGGTCACCAAGTCCTCACTGCTCCAAATCGTCACTTGACATTTTTATGTTATTTCTCAGTCCCTAAAAGCATTCAAATTTGGAAGCTGTTGTCAAAAAAGCAGCAGAGATTAGGAAATTAGCAGTGTTTGATGATGCCTGACACGCAGGATTTGCGACATGCAGAAGAAAGTGTATGAAGGAACAATAATAGGCCTACTTGAAAATCATTAATGTATAGTAAATAAAAGTGAGCATTTTTCAAAAGTGAGTACAGATATGATAGAACTTATAGTCCTAAAATGCCGTGTAAAAACCTTTGACGTTAAATGAGCGGAAAATTTTATAGATGAAATTAGAATATTTTAAGCACTTTTTTTTACTATTTAAAGGAAGCCTCGAGGAAAACCGTCTCCCATCAAATGTATTTCTCTACTGAGAAATGTCTCTTCTGAGGTCAGACTGAGAAAGCTCTTCTAGCTGGACCCCAGATCAGGGGCACCATTGCTTTCTTACGGACAAAAATATAACATTTAGTTGCTGATGATTAACATTTGTTTTCCTTTCTGAACTTAAATCCAGTGGGTCTACAGACCTTTGGTCTCCTTTGGTCATCTACATTCTTACCTATTCAGGTCACTTAGTGCCATGCTCATGTGCTACCACATTCAGATAGAAATGAGGTTTTCGATCCATGCTCTGGATTGCTTTTCATAGCATTGGCGGATCTGCATTAATCCATCTCCCTATAGTGCCATGCCTTTGTGAACAGTGCATGTTTTTAAAGGGCTTACTATGGAATTAAATCAAGCTAACTCATTTATATGCCTCAGTCCCTCAATATTCATCCACTGAATGTGTTAAAGAAAGAGTGATTAGTTCAATAGTTACAGTATGAAAGTTTCAGTCTGTCACTTTGATCTGCTTGAAACAGCTGAGGTATGAAGCAGAATAATGATTCTTAGACTTTGGGATATCAGAGATCAGTGAAATTTCAGAAAAAAATGGGGATACACACAGCTTTGCTAACCTGATTTTTGTAGATGCACATGTGAAAAAAATTCCTTGGCCACTATTAACTTTAAGAGTTATAATAGAATGGGCTTTTTGACACTGAAAAAGTTGTAAGGATAATCTGAGAATTTAAAATAATAAATGAGTGGCTTTGTGAAAATTCAACTCTTTAGCTTCTTCAGTTGGTCCAGAGAAGAGCATATCTTAGACTGGTAGCTGTCCATGAACCATCATTTGGTATTTTTCTATTCTAAACATTTTATTATTTTTGTTTCATTAAAAAAACACCTGGTTACAATATATAAAGTTTATTTTATTTTACTTATTTTGAATATAATCTTTATTATATTTTTCCCATTACCATTTAGTCCCATTACACCTCCCTTCCCCCAGCAATCACCACCCTGTTGTCCATGTCCGTGAGTCCTTTTTGCTCCATCCCTCTACCACCTAATCCCCCAACCTCCAATTAGCTGTCATCTGTTCTCCATCTATGAGTCTGTTTCTGTGTGGCCTGTTAGTTCAGTTTGTCCATTAGATTCCACATATGAATAAAGTCATATGGTATTTGTCTTTCATAATTCATAACAATGTTGCTCTTTGGTACATAGAAATGCTACTAAATTGCTCTTGAAAGTGTTCAAGCTACTTTATTTTCCCACTGGTTTCATACGAGGATATAATTTTCCCTACTTCACTAACTCAACATTTGTGGTCTTAAGAATTCTTGGCAATACTATAGATAAAAAAATGGTATATTATTTTAATTTGATTTTGCCAAGTTTTGCAAAAAGACTTATTTTGGATGCTGTTTCCTTTATATCTAATCCCATTACCTTCTAATGTTTTTTGCATTTTAGTTATGTTTATTTTAAATTTATTTAATATGTATATAGAAAAGTGCATATATGAGGTCTGTCCGGAAGGTATTCAGCCATGTAATGTGAAAAATAGAGACATTTATTGAAGAAGATACAAGATACAAGAAATATACATAGGATGATGTTGCCTCAGTCCCCTTCAAAGTAGGCACCTTGGGACCTCACAGTTCTCTCAGTTACCATCAGCTGCCCCATTATATTTTCCTGGATCTCATCAATGATCCAAAATCTCTTCCATTTCAAAAGTAATTTTAGTTTTGGGAAAAGCCATAAGTTGCAGGACACCAAATATGGGCTGTACTGTGGTTGAGTCACCTGGGTGATTTGATGTTTTGCCAAAAAATTGCATGAGATGTGATACATGAATGGGCACATTGTTGTGATGAAGTAGCCAATTACCATTGCCCATAGCTGTGGTCTTCTGGATCATGTAAATAGTTTCTGTGGAAGAATGTTCAAACTTAACGCAAAATTTGATGCAGTTTCATTGTTCTACTTGTGAAGTCATTTTGAATGAGATGGCCACACAGAACATATGCTCACTCAATAATGACTATCTCCCCCCACTGCCTAGTACAGTGAAGTCATCATTGTTCACACATGCATATTCCAGTCCACTATCCTTGGATGCCAGGTTACATCAATGTTGCACAAACTGTTCTTGGTATATTAACAATGGCTGGAATTTTTTCCAGACAGACCTTGTATATATATACAGCCTGATGGTTTTTCAAAATGTGTACTCATCACCTAGGTCAGAAGAAAAATACTTCACCAGCACTCAGACCCCTTTATATACTTCTCCAATTACTACTCACCAATCCCTTCCTCAATAACTACTATTCTGATTTCAAACAACTTAGGCTGGTTTTACCTGCTCTTAAAATTTACATAAAGAAATTTATACGCTATGAGTATATTTTGATGTTCAGCCTTTATATATTTTATTTGGTCAAATATGTTTATCCTTATGCCTTTTTTAGTGACTTGTTTAAAAAAACTTTTCCCACCTAAAATTATATTATATTTTAATAAGTTTGCAGTTTTTATTTCCATATTTAGTTTCCTAACTCATCTGATTTTTCTTGTATAAAAGAGGAATATAATTTTTTTCCAAAAAACAAAATATAACCAAAGTGCATTGAACAGTGTCTTTTACTAGTGATCTATGACATATCATAAGACTATATGTTCTGTCCCATTATTTTATTTGTGTATTCTTGTGAAAATAGCATGGTTTTAATAATTTTTTATGTTGATATGTGTAGCACACACTTCTTCCCTAACATTTTCCTTAAGAATTTTTTTATATCATAGGGCTTTTTAAAGGGATATTTATAATCAGCTTGTCAAGTGCTTTACAAATTCTTATAAGAATTTTTGATTGGAGACTTCTGGCCAAGATGGAGGCACATGTAGATATATTTTACCTCATCACACAACTAAAAGAAGGACAACAATAGATTTAAAAATAAAAAACAACCAAAAGTACCAAAAAATGAACTGTATGGAAGTCCAAAAACCAAAAAATTAAAGAAGAAACATTCATCCAGACTGGTAGGAGGGATGGAGATGGGCAGCCCAGGACACATAGCAAGGTAGCAACTGGATGACTGTGTAGTCCCACATTTGTGTGCAGATAAACTGGGAGGAACCACTGGGGAACAAGACAGACCATGCAACCCAGGGTTCCAGCACAGGGAAATAAAGCCTGGAAACCTCTGGCTATGAAAACCTGTGGGTTGAGGCAGCAAGAGAAACTCCTAGCCTCACAGAAGAGTTCATTGGAGAGACCCACAGAGTCCTAGAATGTATACAAACCCACCCACCCAGGAGTCAGCACCAGAGGGGCCCGATTTGCTTATGGGTAGTAGGGGAAGTGACTGAAAGCCAGACGAGAGCTGAGCAAGCAGCACTGTTCTCTCTCAGATCCCTCCCCCACATACAGCACCACAACATAGCCATGTGGGTTGCCCCACCCTGGTGAATACTTAAGGCTCTTTCCCTTACAATGTAATAGGCTCACTGAGACAAAAAATATGACCTGAATGAAGGAACAGATCAAATCTCCAGAAAAAATAGAATTAAATGGTGAGGTGATAGCCAATCTATCAGATGCACAGTTCAAAACACTGGTAATCAGGATGCTCACAGAAATGCTTGAGTATGGTTGCAAAATAGAGGAAGAAATAAAGGCTATGCAAAGTGAAAAAAAGGAAGATGTACAGGGAACCAACAGTGAAGGGAAGAAAACCAGGACTCAAGTCAGTGATTTGGACCAGAGGGGAGAAATAAACATTCCAAACAAGAATTTAAGAAAATGAGGAGAGGCTTAGAAACCTCTGGGACAACTTTAAACATTCCAACATCCAAATCATAGGAGTGCCAGAAGGAGAAGAGAAAGAGCAAGAAATTAAAAACAGATTTGAAAACATAATGAAGGAGAACTTCCCCAATTTGGTGAAGGAAACAGACTTCCAGAAAGTCTACGAAGCTCAGAGAGCTTCAAAGAAGTTGGCCCCAAGAAAGCACACACCAAGGCACATCATAATTACATTACCCAAGGTTAAAGATAAGGAGAAAATGTTAAAAGCAGCAAGAGAAAAGGAGACAGTGACCTACCAAGGAGTTCCCAGAAGACTATCAGCTGATTTCTCAAAGAAGGGCCTGAAAAGAAGTATTCATAGTCATGAAATGCAAGGACCTACATCCACGATTACTCTATCCAGCAAAGCTATCACTGAGAATGGAAAGGTGAATAAAGTGCTTCCCAGATAAGGTCAAGTTTAAGCAGTTCATCATCACCAAGTCCTTATTAGAAGAAATGTTAACAGAATTTAACACTTTGATCATGTTAAATCAAAAGTATGATCAAAAGTATGAATAGTAAAATGACAACAAACTCACAACCATCAAAAACGGAAACTAAGAACAAAAACAAAAGCAAACTAAGAAAACAATAGAACAGGAACAGAATCATGGAAATGGAGATCAAATGGAGGGTTATCAGTGGGGAGCAGGAAGGAGGAGAGTTGGGGAAAAGATACAAGAATATGAATCATAACCGGTAGTACAAAATAGGCAGGGGGAGGTTATAGAAAATGGAGAAGCCAAAGAACTTATATGTACGACTGATGGACATGAACTAATGTGGGGGCATGCTGGTGGGGAGGCACAGGGCAGAGAAGAATAATGGAGAGAAAAAAAATGGGACAACTATAATAATCAATAAAATATATTTAGAAAAACTTTGAAAAAAATAAAGAAGACTTTTTATCGGAACTTCATTAAATTTATAAATTATTTAGATAGGGACATAACATTTTAAAAATATTAAATCTTATTCATGAACAAGGTTTGTTTTTCTAATAACTTAATTCTCTTTTTTACCTTTAATATAATAGCTTTGTGCATATTTTAGCAAGCTTAAAATTCTCTTGTGTATTTAACATTATGTCTAATTCTGTGTTTTTGAGTTTTGATAATATTTTGCATGGGATTATTTTTACTACAACATCTAATTAATTATTAAGTATAAAAGTAAGTATCAGTGTTTGAATAAAAACTTTTAATCCAGATATTTTGCTGAAATACCTTAGTTTTAAAACATTGCATTTTGTTTTTCTTGGATTTTCTATGTAGTAAATTTTATCATCTATAAATATGGCAGTTTTGTTTTTTCTTGTCTCATCTTTATGTCTCATTTATTTTTCTTATTGCATTAAATGGTATGTATTCTAAGTTTTATAGATAAAGAAAATTAGCTCCATGTAAATTAGAAATATAGAAGTATTCGAATTTGTCAGACTTTTTGACTGAAAAATTTACAGGAGTATCTATATAAAAACATAATAGAGTATATCACATTACTCATTTGAATAAAGATGCTTTTTCAATTCTGTATATAAATTTTACTATTTAATGAACAATATCTCCTTATTTTTGCTTTCTGAGAGTGCTTCTAAAGTTTGTCATGACACAGGATGTCTGCTGTTAGTTTTTGAAAGCTCCACTTAGGGAAATTCTTTTCTATCACTACATTGCTGGGCTGATTTTTCATTCTTTGAATCATGAGTAAATATTTTTGCATTTTTTATCATTTTTTAAATCTATTGAGATAATCATTTTAAATTTGATGGTATCAATTGTATATATCTCATCTTTTATGTGTTTCTTATGACTTTTTAAATCTCTATTTTTCTTTAATGTATTTGCCTTGATAAGTTTTCTAATGATAAACTATACTTGTTTTACAATTACCCAAATAATTTTTATTGTAAAAAATATGAGAAGAATAAAGTTTTACATTATTATCTCAATAGGAATGAATAAGAACAATTAAAAGACTAAATAAATACAGATATAGTATCATATGCACAAATACATTTATACCCTTATTATGAAGCTGTGGTCATGTAATACATAGTATTTATAGTTTGCTTTTCTGCTCACTAATAGGTGATAAGCTACACTTCTTTTTTTTTTAAGAATTATTTATCTCACTATTTTTTAAAATTTTTATTTATTTATCTTTAGAAGGGAAGGGAAGGAGAGAAGGAGAGAAAAATCAATGTATGGTTCCTTCTGGTTCATCCCCTGCTGGGAACTGGCCCCTGCTGGGAACTGGCCTGCAACCCAGGCATGTGCCCTGACGGGGAATCGAAACACGATCTTTTGGTTCAAGGCCTGTGCTCAATCCACTGAGCTACACCAGCTAGGGTGATAAGCTACACTTCTAAGACTACTTGGTCATGTTGTATTTGTGCAACATGACCACATATATGTGAAATTTGACTTGGTTAGCTAATATTTTATTTTAAATTTCTGCGTAAGTGAAATTTGCTTTAATTTTCTTTTCTAGATTGTGCATAAATATTATTCTAATATCATAAAATAAATTAGATAGCATTTTTTTCATTATCTGGAAGAATTTATATAACATAGAGATTATTTGTCATTTAAGTTTGATAAAGCTATATGGTTCTGGCTTTGTGAGAGGGTGTATACTAATTGTTCAACTTCTTTGATATATATTGAGCCATTGAAATTTTAAAAATCCCTTGTGGCTCAATGCTGGTAATTCAACCAATTCTAGAAAAATTCCCATTTTTTCACATTTGAAAAATTGTTGGCATTAAATTGCTGAAGGTACTAATATTACTTTTTTCAAATCACAATTGTATGTTATGTTACCCCTTTTCATTCCCAGTATATTTAATTTACTTGCCTCCCTCTTTTGATTATTATTCATTGGATGCAATCTTTTATTTTCCTCTCTGGGAAATTGAAGATTTTGCTTTAACTTTGATATTCTGCAATATCACTATACTGTATGTCAGTGTAGTTAATTGGTATTTAAAAATAAAGACTCATATCTTTCTTCACTTTGGACAATTCTCAACTATGATTTTTCAAATGTTGTTGCCTCTCCCGGTTTTACCATCTTTTCCTGGGATGTTCTTTGGATGTGTTTTGGATCTTCTTGTATTTCCCTTCAGGTCTCGGAGTTAAATTTTTTCAACTCAATTTATTTTTCTCTCTTTCATTATAGAAAATGTCCTTAGGTTTCTCTTCAAATTTATTTTTTTCTGTCATCTTAATCTAATATTAAATTCTTTTATTGAGCTTTTAAGTACCAATGTACTATTTTATAACTTTCTGTTTTTGATTCACGAGAATTTCTTTAAATCTTTGAAGACTTTAAATGTACTTATTTTAAAATCCCTTATTTATTTATTTATTATTCCTTTGCCGTGAGCTATGTCTTTTACTTTCTTGTGCAGACATTGTCATGCGTTTGGTCATTCTTGTCTAGAAGCTCCTTTTTCTGGACGTTATCTTCTCTCTGAGCGCCTCTGTGTGTGCCCTGGGTTGTAGAGGTTTCCCTTCTCGGTCCCAGCAGGGGAGGGGAGATTGCTCTGTGGTTGGGACAGTTCTTTTGTTTGGCTCTGAATATTTTGGACTGCGATAGTATAACTAGGCCTCCACCATCATGTGACACAGACCCAAGATTCTAGAATTACATGGAAACTATGTGCAACCATGGCTTGAGAATGAGTGACTGGCTTCCCAGCTGCATGAATGAATGATTGGTTTCTCAGCTCCTGTCCTCTCAGAGGAAGCCCATTTTTTTTAACCACAGGGGTGAGATTTGTAACTTCAGCTCACATCCTCCTGTCAGTGTAGAAATCCAGACCCTGTAATTTTGTTAACTCCTGGATCTGCCTTCTATACCGAAAGTTGCCAGACCTCAGCTCAAAATCACTACATTTCTGGCACTTGCGGTGTTTCTTATTGTTGTTTTCATAGAGGATAAGTATATAACATAAGTGTAGTTTAATTTATTCTATTTAGTATTTCTAATTACTTGAGTGGAAGTGAGGATTTCTATGTGTACTTAATATATTGTCTTGACTTGCAAATCTGTGCAGTGTTCCCCACATATAGATACAGAAAGAGACTACTTAAAGATCTGTACATAAGGAAGAATTGTGTTTCTTACCACAAATCCTATAATTTGAATATGTCTTCAATCAATTAGCTGCTAGGTAATTTATGGCCAAATTTGTTGCTTACTTCTATCACCTATGGATGCAGAATTGTGGAGGGCTTACATTCATTAGACATTTTCATTTTTTCTAACTCTCAACTATTCATTTTATACTTTGCATTGTATGATTTTTTTATAATTCATGCCACGAATTGAGGAATTTTTAGAATTCCTCAATTTTTGTAGAAGAGGTGGCATATAAATAAAATACATGAGTATTATCATCCTGCTAATTTACATCTGTTAATCATGAGAGGTTATGACGTTAAGAAGGACCGAAACTGTATTCCTCTTTGTATTCTTCCCTTCCCCTCTGTATGTCAGACAGGCAGAGCATTTAAGTCTGACTGCAGAGGAGAGTATCAGTGCATGAGGAGATGTGTTCTCCTTTCTAGAGCAAACAAAAAAATTCAGGCTCACAGTCAGCTTCATTGAGCCTTCTTCCTCATGTATTTTCACAGTAAAATTGATTTGTTCTTTATCCTTTATTCAAAAACAGTTTTTAGAAAATTAATACATACTCAAGCACTATTATAGGCCTTGAGTACACAAATACAAATAAGACATAGTCATTGTCTCAGGATCCTTCAGTTTAGTGGGGGTAGGAACAATGCGGGTAGATATTTTAAGCTCTGTTGAGCATCTGGGTTGGCAGGTATGTATGGCCTGCTCAGAACCCTGGGAGTGGGCACAGATGGATACGGCTGGGGAAGGGAGACTTTCACACTCAACTCACTGTACAGAAAAGGATCAAACTGGGGCGAGTCCCAGACAGACTGCAAGGGGAGGAGGTCTTCGTGTTAGAAACCAGTTGGTACCAGGTCCTTGAATAGAGTTCAGCATTCCAAAAATAAGACTTGAAAAGCTGAGTGTTAAGAAAAATAAATGTGGTTATTTTAACAATTTCTAAAAGGTAAAAGCAAGATGTCAGAGGTCAATAAGATGCCACAGGGCATGCAAGGCAGAGGCTGAAGTGAATCTTTGGAATAGGAATACAGGCATGGCCATCTTTTACCTGGACTGATTGCTCTCTGTATTATATACTGTTATGGAATTGTGTTTGCCCAAAATTCTTATGTCGAAGCCCTGACCCATGCTGTGATTGTATTGGGAGATGGGCCTTTAAGGATGAACTGGGTGGGACCCTAACCCAGCAGGACTGGTGTCTTTATAAGAGAAAGAGACACTAGGGTTGTGAGCACAAACAGATAGAAGGCTGTCTGAAGACACAGAGAGTAGGCGGCTATCTGCAAGCCAAAAAAAAAAAGGCAAGAAACCAACCTTGTTGACACTCTGGACCTGGGACTTCCAGGCTCCAGGACTGTGAGGACATCGATTCTATTGTTTAAGTCATTCAGTCTGTGGTATTGTATTTTGTTATTGACAGCCTTGGCAGACTAGAACACATATTGTCTCTTTTTCTTTTTAAAAGAATTCTAATCTGTATCTGACTCTAAATTAGTCCCTGTATCATCTGCAACATTTTGCATTTAATCTCTCATATGACTACCAATATTGATCAAAATATATTTTTCAAAAAGAGGTTGCACATCCTATGCTTGCCCTCTCTGTTCCTAGCAGGAGGTAGGTACAGCATGGTCTGAGGTCAAGGCCCAGACAATCTGGGGACTCGACTTCTAAATCTGTGCAAATACTGGAAGCATTTAACTGCTTATAGCTTCCCTCTGTGTAATTTGAGGGGAACCTGTCGCTTTCCATTTCTTGCTTTGCATTCCTGTTCTTTACCTTTATTTATTCCTCTATTTTTCTCCCTTTGACCACCACATTATATATACATACACAGTGTCCAGTACAAATAATGCTCCTTTTTTATTATAAAATCTTTTATTACCAAATCATGAACATGTAATTCTGTACCATAACATTATCATACTCAAGTATACCATACAACATTTTAGGTGAAATGTTCAAATTAAAACTATAAATGATTGCACTCATATTACTACCCTACCAACCACACTCCGTCAGGTGTTATGTCTGCTGGATCCTGTGTGTGTGTGTGTGCGTGTGTGTACATGAGAAACTGTTATCCTCCAATCTAACAACACGCACTTTGAGTATAGAGAAGTAGTTGTTAGAGAACATCATTTAAATAATACTAAAATGCATCTATTTGGGGTTTTAAAATGGCATTATTTGAGAGTTTGGGGCAATCAGAAAAAGAGAAACTCAAACGTAGCCCACTGAAGCCATGACTGCATGGACAGCTTCTGCCGAACCAAGAACACGCCCAGGAAAATTTTTAAAAAGCTGATTTCTTTCCTTTAAAAATATGACTAAAACCAGATAATCCCTGAGATAGCTAGCCAGGGAACATCACCCTCAGAAGAGGCAAAGGCTCAGTTACCTCTCCCACCGTATCCCTGCCTCTGCCTGGCTGGCAGGCCTTACATGTAGGTGGTAGACCTGCCTTGAGGTGGTACAATGCGAAGACTCAGTGGTCCATACTGAAAACCAGGACTTCTCTTTACTATTCTTTCTACTCAACACAAGCCTCTGGGACTGTAATTAGTAGCACAATATGTCTGTGAAGGGAAAGAGTGGGAATTCTATGTAACAGGTAGCAAATGAAAAGCTGTAGAAGAACTTGGCACACATGGTCCAGACCAAGAGATCCTTACAGGCAGTGTGGCTAAGGTAGGAGTATTTTGAAATAGAATGGGATGTAGGGTTTGGGGAGAATAGCTCTACCCAGAATCAAATAGGGAGATGTCCTTTGACACTCTTGTGCTTCAGCCTGGCCTTGGGATAGAGTTACACCGTTGCTCTACCACTTCAATTATTACCCTGAAACATATGGTATAACTCACAAATATACATATGAGTTGTTATAACAGCTTCAGGATACTTGAAATGAAACCACAAAGTAAATGGACACAATTTGAAAAAATTTGAGATTTCAGGGGCTGATGAGGATGAGGAACAATTAAAATGAGGACATTTTTACATCATTGATGAGAGTCTAAATTAGTACATTACTTTGGAGAGCATCTGCCAACATTTTGTAGAATTAAATACACATGTAGCCTTTGACTCAAACATGTCACTGCTAAATTTATATCCTAAAGTAGAGTTAGGCAAACTGAAAATGCTTCAGAAAATGAAAAGGGCCAAGTGATAAATATTTTCAGCTTTACGGATCACACATTCTCTGTCACAACTACTGAACTCTGCCACTGGAGTGAGAAAGCAACCATACACAATATATAATCAGATAGGCATGACTGTGTTCCAATAAAACTTTTTTACAAAAACAGATGGTGGGCCAGATTGGGCCACCAGGTATTTGATGGCTAAGTCCTTCCCTAAAGAAACACTCAATCTTATATAGAAATATACATGTGCAAGAACATTCATAACAGCATTATTGGTAATGAAAAATTAGAAACGACCTTAATTTCATCACTAGAAGAATTAATTGTTATACATGTGTGCAATAAAATGTTATAGTGGAATAAATGAATAGATGAGGGAATTCTACATCATTGTGTGTCAGTCTCACAAAAATAGTGTTCAAGCAAGAAGGATACATTTACTAAAATATAATTTATTTAAAGGTTTAAAATATACAAAAGCATTACACATGTTGTTTTGAGATATATACATATATAGTAAAAAGTATAGAGACATTATTTACAATAGTAATAACCCCTGGCAGAGAGTAAGGATTGTGGTCAGAGAGGGGTACTTGAGGGACTTAAATTGCAATTTAATGTTTTGTTGTTGTTGGTGGTGCAGTACTTGCTTTATTGTGGTGGTCTGGAATGAAACTCTCAGTATCTCTTAATTTGCCTGTGAAAGCTGAAAACAATATATATTAAATTGATTCATTAGAAGGCAACTTTCACCCAGCCTGTCAACAGAAGGACCATTTATTTTTGTTGTGGATGGGAAGCAATAGAACAATATTGGGGTGGCCTTTGCAATTTACTGTTTTATTTTTTAAGCTTATGGAGAATAAACCAATGGTAGCTAAACAGTGCTTATTATATTATATCCTTAACCTTTCTGTGTGCCTCAAATATCTTAAGATTTAAAAATTCCTAGGGTTTTTAATTTGGAAAGCCTTCGTGTTTGTCTGTAAGTCTAGACCTCTTATTGATACACAACTGCAATTACCTTGAATCTCACTGTGTCATTCAATGATGTGGCCCACATGCTTCATAATGGGGCCAGTTCGATAGCACAGTTAACATGAGAATACTTGTGCTGGATAATGAAAATGCTTTCAATAGCCTTGGTCTTCCAGCAACACTCTGACTTGTGATAGGTATGATATAGGTTGTTATGGAAAATTGCTGGCTGAAGGGAGAAAAGGTTGTCAGGATTTTGTTTTATATATTTTTAAATTTTAATATATTTTATTGATTATGCTTTTATAGTTGCCCCATTTTTTTTCTTGCCTTTATTCACCTCTGTCCTGTACCCGCCCCTCCCACATTCCCCCACCTTAGTTCATGTCCCTGGGTCATACATATAAGTTCTTTGGCTTCTCCATTTCCCATACTATTTTTACCCTCCCCCTGTCTATTTTGTATATACCATTTATGCATTTATTTGTTTTTAGATAATTTACTATTATTCCAGTTTCTCGTTCAGATTCCATGGCTTATTGTTGTTCTTTTGTTTTTAACACACTGTAGTAAAAGATTCAGCAACAAATTTTATCCTTTTTTTCACATCTTAGCTGGATGAGTTTAGATCACTAAGTCTCCAAGTCAGGTGACTTTCTTGTTCTTTGGGGAGGATGAGAAAAATTGGAAATGTCTTCCACATGGGGAATTGATTAAGTTCAAATTTTTCTCACACTACAAAGATGCTGACTTGGATTCACAGTCATGATATGAGTCACCCGCAGCTGGGAACATATCGTCCACTTATAGCGAGCTGTTCCCTGCTTGGGAAAGGTGACAAACTGACAGGGCAGGAGGGAGAACTGTTGGATTTGTTTTAGTGTTTAGGAATTTTTTCCATGAAGATATCTCTTGGACGACCATTTACTTTTGCATGGCACTTAGACACGGCTATCTGGGAAAGACTCTTGCTTTTGTGTCTACTGGGCATACAAGACAAATGGTCTTTGAACTTCATAGAATTGAAATATCCAGGACAGATGCCAGCCTACTGATAATTGGCATGCAAGCAAATACCACCAGGTCATCTCTCTCATATGCAGACTAGAAGGCAGGGTTGAGTGGCAACAAAGATTGGAAGCATAAACATGAAAGACAGGAAACACATAGTTTACAAGGTTGTTGTTCTGAAGCAGTGAGAATTCATTTCAGTGTGATTTGGCCAGCATTTATCCAGCACATTGTATTCTATTTTCTCCACAGTTGTTCTCTGCCATACATTTCTGATCCAAAATACAAAGTTGTCCAACAAATGTGGAACACATCGGCCTGATCCTGCCACTAGGGAAATAGCATTACAGGAAGGATGAAATTATTAGATTAAGGCTTTTGTGGGAAATTAAGTATTTCTGGATTTATAGGGAAGAGTACTTCTCTACCTCTCTCAAAAGAATAATATCTTTATTATTTAAATTTTGGGACTAACAGCTGTTTTATTCTAAGTTACATCAAGTGTAATTTTGATGTTAAAGAATTTAATACAGCTCTGTGATGACTTTTTATAATTGATATGTACATGATAAAAGTAAAAACTCTATTTTTCAAGGTTGATAAGTATCCCTTTATAATGTAGTTTGATATCACTTATCATTTACCAAATCACATTTCTTATTAAATAATAAGATAGACAATTTAGTTCAGCTCTTAATTGAAAAAGCACAGAATCTGAATTAATGAGATCTGAATTAAAGAAGTTTTTCTCTAGCAAGTTTGGCATTTAGGATCTCTAATGACAATGTTTTAATTAATTTTAAGTAAGCATTTTTAGGTAGCTACTCTGTATAGACTACTATGAAATATTTGTAAGAGGGAACAGGGATTTCCATAGTTACACACTTTTTTGAGCCCTGTCTTTTAAAATGTCAAAATTGTTCTTGTAGAGGACATGAAAACTATGAACTGTGCTTCTGAATTTTACAAATAGGCACTGCCCCCACAAGAATTAAAGTTTATTGGCTAAATTAAGTTGTAGGAAAAATTTTGGAATAATAGTGAGGACACTAGCATTTTCTTATTTTTCTTTGTTATAATAAATTTTATATGACTCTTGGTTGGTTGGTTTTGGTTTTGGGTCCCCAACTGGTTGATTATAAAAGTCTAGAAGATGTATGATTGAAAGGAGAAGGAGAAATAATTTTGGAGAAAGTTGTGGCTGCTCTTGGGGTTGAGGTGGGGTCAATAGGAATTTATTTTTTAGTTGGGGAAGAGAGTAAAGAGGCAAAACAGTGTTCTCTGGACAAATGTCAGCTCCTTAAAAAGATGGGCCCTGATAGAGGCAGTACGCTTTCTTTACAGGGAACTTTACTGGAAAGAATGACAGGAGGGGAGAAAATGACCAATTCTCTGCGGCAACTGAGAATTTTCAAGGGGCTATGTTAAATGAAAAATTGTGTATGTCATGACATTGTTGTTCAGGTCAAACAAGACAGCATGAAATTGTTTTAAAATCTAAAGTTCTGTACATTTACAAATTAACACTGTGAAGAGCTTCAGTGTAAGGCCCAGAGTTAACTCTGTAAACATTTGCCATTTGTGATTTTGGTCACATTTTGTTAAGGTTCATTTAAGGATCTTGTTTATTTTGGGGGGGCAGAGCTCATGGCATAAATTCTATGCCCATTTTCTTGTGAAAAAAACTAAAACACAAAGGAAAATAAGTTTGACAAGACCTCACCAATTGATAATTAGCGGAATTATCAATTTCAGATTGGTAGATTTTTCTGGTCCCAAGCTCTTCTTACAAATTTACTTTTTCTTGTATAAGTTTATGTTATGTTGTATCAGAATCTCTTTGGAGAGTCTACTCTTCTCCATTCTCTCTTCTGTTTGGTTCAGGTGGGGATCCCACTAACTAACTCCAGGGATGGGGATGCTTCATGAGTGTTTCACCTGTCGGTGGTTGCATCTATTTGTTCAGAGCTGGGCACAGGGTGAGCCAGAGTTAGTGATAGAAATACTATCTTTTCATAGACCCTGACTGATAATAAATCAGATATTGAGGAAATTAGGGCTGTGAAATAGTGACATAGTATCTAATGATATTATGTATGACCCTGGATCCACTATTCTGGGGCCAGATTCAGCTTTTACATTTCTAATTGTATGTGTCAACAATTTGACTTCTATGGCTAATTTATTTTGAGATTGGTGTCTGTCATTTCCAGCAAAGCTATTCTTTTTGTTTATTTTTTTCTTCCATTTCTTCTTTCAATTTTCATTTTTTAAAACAAGATTTTATTTCATTTTAGATAGAAGGGAAGGGGAGGGAAGGAGAAAGAGAGTTAGAGAAACATTAATGTACTGTTGCCTCTCATGTGTCCCCTGCTGGGAACTGGCCCGCTCCCAGGCATGTGCCCTGACTGGGAATCAAACTGGTGACCCTTTGGTTTGCAGCCTGAACTCAATCCACTGAGCTACACCAGCAGGGCAATTTTCATTTTTCTTACCTTTGATTTTTATCATTTTTTCTCTTCCTTTCACCCTTCTTTTAAAGGTCCTTCATAAGAACATATAAGAGTCAGATCATAAAGGGCCTTGAAAACTAGCTTTATCATTTGTACCCTGAAGTTTTTTTTTAACTTTGGAAGTGAATAGTATGACAAGAATTATATAGTAGGATGATTACTCTAGTAGAAGCATGTAATAAATGAAGGATGGAGAGAGTATTTACATTAAGAGCAATCAGGGTGTTGTCCAAACTGACACAGAAGAGTTCTCCCCTTAGAGTATTAATATATTAGAACAGGAATGTAGAGAGAATGGCAAATAATAAAATCTTTAAGAGAAACATGGGTGAAAATTTTTAACTAATCAAATAAGAGGGATAAAAGAGAGTTGAAGATGCATCCAAGGTTTTGGGCATATATGACTGGAACTATAAGGGAACATAGGATTACTATAAATAAAGAAATGGGGCAGATGAACTAGTTGAAAGCAGTGGGAGATTGGGAGTCAAACATATTGCTCAAAATATCGGGTTGGAAGTCATCCTAATCACCGTGATCTTGGATATTGTGGGCCAGAACTGAGTCAAAGAAAACAGTCAAGATAATAACAGATACTCAAGAATCTAGCTATGAGAATAAATACAAGTAGGAGGATAAAGGAGAAACAGGATGAGAAAATAGGAGAGAATGTTGAATTTCAAAAGAGTAGAAAGAAATGTAAAGATTATACTGCTAAAGAAAGAATGATTCAGCCTTCAAGACCAACCATTTGGTGGTTTCAAATAGCTCAATAAAAAAAGAATGCTGTTAGAAATACCTCAGCGAACCTATCAAGAAGACTTTTGGAAATCTTTATAATTAAAATTTGCTGTAATCTCATTGCAATGAATTCTAAGTGGAATAGAATAAAACATAAACAAATAGAAAAACTAGGAGACAGAATTGAATATTTATAAGATCCTCTGATAGAGGAAACATTTGTAAGCTTAGAAGTAGTGGGAAAAATCATAAAAGAAATGCTCATTAGATCTGATTACATGAAAACAAATTTCTGAATGCAAAAAACACAAGTTACTGAGTAGAAAAATATGTGAAGCCAAATTTGACAGAGTTAATCAGTTTTATAAAAAGCTAATGGGAAACCCCAGGAAAAAAATACACAGGGCAGGAAATGAGGTGTAGCCCATTTGCTTATCTCCTCCAATTTATCTTCCAGTTAGAGTCTATGTTCCATGAGGACAGAGCTCATTTCTATACCGTTTAGTTTGCAACCCAGTATTTAACACATTCTGTCTTGGGATAGGATGAAAATGAGGTTACTTCCTCAGATAGGAAGGAAAGATGATGAGAGAGAGGGTGTGCTATGAAGATGAACTCAGATTGCCCATGCATGCTTTATGGTACAGTAGGAGATCCAAGCTGAGATGTTCAGTGCATATCTATAGTACAAGGTTCTAGACCTCTGAGGAAAAGTTCAAGTTTGTGGTATGGCTTTTAAAATAATAAATATACAATTGGTGATTAAATAGATGTGTATCTTTACCACCCAGATGAAAGTATGTAGAGTGAGAAAAGGGTTCCCAGAAAGCCCAGTGTTTGAGAAAAAGGCAGAGGATGCAAGGAAAACCAGAATAATATGTTCCCATGACATTTAGGGAAGAGACTATTTGAGGGAGCAGGGTGTATTTCACAAAAGGAAGCATAACTGGCATATAATATATGCTAAAAATATCAGCTATTATTATTATTATTATTATTATTGAAGAGAGATTAATAGCAGGGCACTTTATTAAATGTGGTATTAAAGTCACTGAGGAACAGAACAGAGGTACAAAAGGAGAACAAAAGATCAAAGCTACATAAAAAGCTGAATGTACATATTTATTATTAGTTGACAGCACAAACTACTTTACAATAAATGAGACACCTGAAATGCTATTAAATGCAGACGCACTAACATGCAGCCAAGACACCAAGAAGAGCAACAGAGCCTGTTTCAGAGACTGTTTTTCACCTGCACCAGGGATCTGAGCAATGACTCCATTAAATGTGATCATGGCTCTCACTTGTTGGATAGGAACGCAAATCTCATGAAACCTTACTAAGTGAGAAAATTTAAAATACCCACAGTTAGACTTCCAGTCAAGATGGAGGTGTACGTAGATACACTTTGTCTCCTTGCACAACAACAAGAAGGGCAATAACAAATTTAAAAACAAAAAAATAACTAGAACTGCCAGAAAATTGAACTGTATGGAAGTCCAACAACCAAGGAGTTAAAGAAGAAACATTCATCCAGACCAGTAGGAGGGGTGGAGATGGGCAGCCAGGGTGGAGAGGACTCATGGCAGGGTAGTGGCTGGAGGACTGGGCGGTCCCACATAGTGGTGCCGTTACATTGGGAGGAACAACCAGGAGGTGAGAGACACTGCACAATCCAGGGTCCCAATGTGGGGAAATAAAGCCTCAAAACCTCTGACTGAAAAAGCAAATGGTGGTTGAGGCAGCAGGAGAAACCCTCAGCCTCACAGGAGAGTTTAATGGAGAGACCCACAGGGTCCTAGAAGGTACAGAAGCCCACCCACCCAGGAACCAGCCCCAGAAAGGCCAAATTTGCTTATGGGTGGTGGAGAAAGTGACTGAAAGCCAGACAAGAGGTGAGCAAGCAGCACTGTTCCTTCTCTGACTCCTACCTGACATACAACATTACAACATAGCATGTGGACTTTCCCGCCGTAGTGAATACCTAAGGCTCCTCCCCTTACAATGTAACAGGCATGCTGAGACAAAAAAAATATGCCCCAAATGAAATAACAGATCAAAGCTCCAGAAAAAATAGAATTAAGCAGTGAAGAGATAGCCAAGCTATCAGAGGCACAGTTCAAACCACTGGTAATCAGGATGCTCACAGAAGTGGTTGAGTATGGTTGCAAAATAGAGGAAGAAGTGAAGACTATGCAAAGTGAAATAAAATAAAATGTACAGGGAACCAACAGTGACAGGAAAGAAACTGGGACTCAAATAAAGGATTTGGAGCAGAAGGAAGAAATAAACATTCAACCAGAATGGAATGAAGAAACAAGAATTCAGAAAAATGAGGAGAGGCTTAGTAACCTCTGGGACATCTTCAAAAGTTCCAACTTCTAAATCACAGGAGTGCCAGAAGGAGAAGAGAAAGAGCAAGAAATTGAAAAATTATTTGAACAAATAATAAAGGAGCACTTCCCTAATCTGGCAAAGGAAATAGACTTTCAGGAAGCCTAGAGAGCCCCAAAGAAGCTGGACCCAAGGAAGCACACACCAAGGCACATCATAATTACATTACCCAAGATTAAAGATAAGGAGAGAATGTTAAAAGCAGCAAGAGAAAAGGAGACAGTGACCTACCAAGGAGTTCCCAGAAAACTATCAGATGAGTTCTCAAAAGAAACCTTGCAGGCAAGAAGGAGCTGAAAAGAAGTATTCATAGTCATGAAAGGCAGGGACCTACATCCAAGATTTCTCTATCCAGCAAAATTATCATTTAGAATGGAAGGGCAGATAAAGTGCTTCCCAGATAAGATCAAGTTAAAAGAGTTCATCATCACTAAGCCCTTATGATAAGAAATTTTAAAGACATTTATCTAAGAAAAAGAAGAAAATCAAAAGTATGAACAGTAAAATGACAGCAAACTCACAACTATCAACAACCATACCTAAAAAAACAAAAACAAACTAAGCCAACAACTAGAATAGGAACAAATTCATAGAAATAGTGATCACATGGAGGGTTAGTAGCTGGAGGGAGGGAGAATGGGTCAAAAGTTACAGGAAATATGAAGCATTTCATATGGTACAAATGAAATGGTAGGTACAAAATAGACAGGGGGAGAGGTTAAGAATAGTATGGGAAATGGAGAAGTCAAAGAACTTATATGTATGATCCATGGACATGAACTAAGGTGGGAGAATGCTGGTGAGGGAAAGGGAGGTACAGGGTGGAAGGGATTAAAAGGGAGAAAAAAATGAGACCATTGTAATAGTATAATCAATAAAATATATTTTAAAAATACCCACAGTCAAAGCAAATATGAATCACTTCAATTTTGTTATTGTTGTTTGTCATTCTCAATTAACATATCAAGTGATATTAAACATTTTAAGGTAAGGATCAGAATTAAAATTTATTAAAATAGCTATTGAATACTGGCCAACAGATTTTGCTAAGATGATTATCATAAGAAAATGGAGAAAATGTCTTCTGTGAGCCTAAGTTAATACAATTATTTTTATGAGACTAAGATAATGCATTATGGAATTGATCCCTGAAACAGTTACTCTTTCCACAAAAGCAGTAAAATAAATATGGGTTTTGCTGTTCTGCAAACTGCCACACCAGAGGGACAGGAGTCCTGGCCCTGTTCCCTGTGGAACAACGGCATAAGAAAAATATAAGGCATGCTCATTTCTTACAGGAACGTGGTTGTCCTAACCAGACTACCGATTTTCTTTTAAAGACATTTTAGAGCAATCAGCATTTTCCCCAGCTTATAGCGTTGATCCTCATTATTTGTGGATTCAGATTGTGTGAATTTTTCTGCTTGCTAATTTTATTTGTGACCCCAAATCAATACTCACAGCACTTTTGTGGTTGTTAGTGGGCAAGCACAGGGTGTAAAAAAAGTTTCCAGCTGAGGTTGAACAAGGCAATATTCTGCCTTCTTGTTTCAGCTTTCACACTGTAAACAAGTACCCTTTTCATGGTCTGTTTAGTGCACATTTCTCACATTTTTGTGCCTTTTGTTGGTGGTTTCACTGTTTAACATAGTTTCCAAGTGCAGTGCTGAAGTGCTGTCCAGTGTTCCTAACACACAGAAAGCTGCGCGTGTTTCTTTCAGGCATGAGCTGTAGATCCTGGCTGCTCTGAGTGCCAGGTAGGGAAGGGGAAGTGCGGGGATACTGGGGGGAAAGGATCAGTTTTCCAAAATGCTGTACATCCACGGTTCTCTTCTGGGAAAATAATTACCAAAACTACAAGAAGTCCTACACAGGTACTCTTTCTTTTCCAGGTTGCCCTCTCAAGTTCTTCCTACTGACCCGCCTCACCGAGATTTAGGTCTCCACCTGGACAGTAACTCCCACAGGAAAAGCATCAACAGGTGACCAGCTGCTCTATTCTCTAGCCTCTCTCAAGCCATGTCGGTAAGCCTGACTGAAGTTACTACCTCCATCATCTGCGGTTGTTGCCTGTTCTCCCAGGAGACTCTCTGTTTTTTCAGGACAGTCCTATTGTCTCCAGGTTGCTCAGCCACCTGTACTGGCAGAACTTCCCACCTGGCATGTCCCCACCTCCTTTGGGCCTCACAACTCATTGCTTAAAGTAGTGGACAATGTGGGCTGGTTCCCAGTGTGGGACTGCAGCCACAGCATCTTCCTTCTGAGACGCAAGAAGTCTCTGAGCTGCTCACGTCTGGCTTGAGGGTGAAAACAGGCTGAGGCAGACCTGGTCTTTTCAGGTCCTGTGTGGCTCCACTCAGCAGACCCTCTCTGGTTTCTGAGGCCATCTAAGTCCTCATTAACTTCTCGACTGGCAGCTTTGTGAGTCCTGCCTACCATGCAATATCTGCCTTTTCCTTAGCAAAACAAAAAGAATTGTACAGGTGCCCTTAATTTTTAGAAATTCTGGGATTGAGGGATACCTTTCATGGATCTGCTGAGCAATTGGATACATGTTAGAAAAACTGTAGATGAGAGTTACTCCATTAGAGAAAAAAATAGAACTTGAACAATTAAGGGGTGATGCTATAGGGTAAGAAAGAATGTAGTCATTCGGTCCTTGGACCAGGTGGGTAATATTATCTCTCAATAAAGGATTATAGGCAATGGGTTAAGCAACCTAGTGGGTTAACTAATGGAGGAAGCCAGGAAGGAGTCCAAACAGATTCACTTCCCATTAGGGACCAGGTGTTTTGTTGTAGCATCAGAAATCCTGTCCTTTTGATACCAGACTAAAGATTGCTTCATTATTACTCTATTTCTTTTGGGAATTCCTTTTCAGATACCAAACACTTTGTTTTTTTTTTTTCCCAAACACTTTCTTAAATGACAGCATATCTCATTTGTACTAAGGGAACTAAGAAAGCACATTTGTGTCCTCACTTGAACCAGAGTTTAAAAAAAACAGTGTCCCCTCCCGTGTGGTGGGCACAGTGACAACAGCAGGAATCAGAGATAGAAAGCTGTGGGGTGGAGGGGGAATGAGGGTTCCTCGTAGACCCACTTGCAGGTTTTTGTTTCCACAGATCCTGTTTCTGCTGGAATCTTAAAGAGTTGGTAGTTTGATTTTAAGAGGCAGAGACATTCCTCCCAAGTTATAGTACTAAGGAGGACTCAGAGGTATTCTGGGCATGTTAGATTTGGCCCAGCCCCAGGGCAGAACCGTTTACCTTACAGGACCTTGTCTGGTTAGGGCAAGTGCTAATCAGCTGCTGGGAGGGATCTTCCTACTCACTCAGGAGTGTGGGGCTTAGCTCACTAGGCTTTGGGGCTTAACAGAGGGAGGGAATCTGGGGCTGGCACTGCCAGTCCAGAGGGCTTAGCTTCCTTGGCAGAACTCGCTGCATGACTGGTGAATTATTAGACCTTTAACTGGCATGGGCATCGTGTTTAAGACCCCAGATATCAAGGCTGCAGATATCTCTGTAAGCCATTTTCTCCCCTATACCAAATATTTGAGAGGAAACATCTGAACTGTTAAAGTAAAAATTTTAATATGGGGGTTTTTGTTTGGTGGGAAAGAAGAAACTAATCTGAAAGATTGGATTTTGGAGAAAAGTGCTAATCTTTTTGAGTAAATGTGTGTGGATCCTATTTTGCTGCCAGCTGGGTTTGTCTAAGTCTGAACTTGGACACTGGATTGCTCAGGGGACAGGTGTAACTGTGCCTCTGCAAGACGGTCATTCTCAGTATGGTGTTGAGTTACTTTGATCATTCTTGCTCGTGCATTCATTCAGTGCATTGTGAAAAGCCCTTTCTCATCCACATTCCTGTTTCCCTGTGTTCTTAGTAAAATTTATGTCCCAAGAACTGCTCGTACAGTCAGTAGTCACCCTAAGTTTGAGAAATTCTGGGTTAAACAAAAATTAAACCAATTCCTTTTCAGAAAGATTTCTCCAAAGTCTTGAATATGCTCTCTCTGTATTTTAATTGTTACCTCCCCTGCCCAACCCTTTTTGGGTAAATATCTGCTAATATTATTCAGGATACTTTTCCTGAAAGTAAGTTTGGGAAACACTACTTGATTCTAGGGAGACAATGAGATACAATTGGTTTAATTATAACCAGAGGGATCGGAGCCTGTCAGCAGATGGTCGTGAAGGTAAAGCCCTGGAATGACGGTCCCCTCTTTTTTCAGAAGGTCTTATGAGGGAGACGTTTACTTGTCTCAGATAACATTACAAAATCTGTTAAAGAAGGAGGAAAGTGAAGCAGAGGACCCATGGAGGACCTTGCAATTCTTTGGTTTTAGGATAAAGTTTTTTTTAGAACCTTTTATTAATTAATACACCTTTGTTGGAAAAGGTTAGAGAACCAAATCTAGAAAGTGTCTTTGTTGTCTACTGTTGAGTAACTATTTTAGCAACACGTAGTAGGTTAAAACAACAAATACGAGGTCTGTCCAGAAAGTATCCAGCCATGCACTATGGAAAATAGAGATGTTTATTGAAGAAGATGTAAGATGCAAGAAACATTGTACATAGGACACTGATGCCTCTGTCCCCTTTGAAGTGGGCACCTTGGGACCTCACACAGTTCTCCCAGTTGCCATCAGCTGCCCCATCATATTTTCCTGAATCTCATCATTGGCCTGAACTTGCTTCCCTTTCAAAGGTGATTTTACCTTTGGGAAAAATGAGAAGTTTCAGGGCACCAAACCTGGGCTATAGGGGGCTGAGTCACCTGGGTGATTTGATGTTTCACCAAAGAACTCTGCCTGGGACGTGATGCCTGAGCGGGCTCATTGTTGTGATGAAGTTGCCAGTCACCAGTTGCTCATGGCTGCAGCTTTCTGAATCACGTGAATGGTTTCTGTGGAAGAATGTTCAAGCCTAACACAATATTTAATGCAGTTTTGTTGCCGAACTCACTCATTTTAAATGTGATGGCCATACAGTACAGATGTTCACTCAACAGTGTCTACCACCGCCACTGACTAGTACAGTGAAGTCATCATTGTTCACACATGTGGACTGCAGTCCACTCTCCTTGGCTGCCAGGTTACATCGATGTTGTGCAAACTGTTCTTGTTATATTAACAGTGGTGGACTTTTTCTAGACAGACCCCGTATATCACAGTTTCCCCAAGTCAGGAATTCAAGAGTGAGCTAGCTGGATTGTTTGGCTCATTTTTTCTTGTAAAGCTGTAGTCAGGGTATAGGCTGTAATATTCTTTTTAAACTTTTAAATTTATTTATATATATATATATATTTTAATTGTTGTTCAAGTACAGTTTTCTGCCTTTTACTTTCACCCCAGCCCACCCCCACACCACTCCCCACCTCCCTCCCATTACCACCCCCCATCGTTTTTGTCCGTGTGTCCTTTATACTTGTTCCTGTAAACCCTACCCCCTTCCCCTGAAATTCCTTCCCCACCCTCCCCTCTGCAATATTCTTAAAGCCTGACTGGGGTGGAGGGCCTGTCCCCAGGATGGCTCACCTACGTGTCTGTTGGCAGGTGGTCTCAGTTCCTCACCACTTGGGCCTCTCCTCAAGCTGCTCGGGAGTCTTAATGATGTGACAACTAGCTTTACCCACCATGAGTGATCTGAGTGAGTGAGTGAAGAGGAAGCCATAGTGCCTTTTAAGATCTAGTCTCTGAAGTTGTACTCTGTCACTTCTGCTTTACTCTATTGGATGGAAGTGAGTCACTGAGTCCAGCTTACACTGAGAGAAGATTTGGCATCACTTCTTATAAGGAAATGAATCAAAGAATTTTTGACGTATTTTAAAGCTACCACAGAAGGTTTAAATATAAGGAAATGAAAAAAAAAAGGACAAGGCAGGGCAGGACCTGGATTATTTAGTTCAGCATCTCATTGCCATCAGCAGGGATCAAAGTTCTTTCCACCCTCTGTCCCGCCGTGCTTGCTCCCTTGGCTTCGTGCTCAGGTTGGCTCCCAGTGTAGCTGCAAAATGACCACGTGAACACTGGCTTTCATATCCAGTGGCAACAACATCCAGCAGACTTACAGATCACGTCTTCCTATGACATGGTTTTTGAGTAAGGAAACCTTCCCTGGAAACCATTAATGGCTCCTGTCTTGACTGTCTTGTCAGAACTGCATTTCATATTCAAGACTACACCAACCCCAAGCGAGAGGAGTGGGATTGCCACGCATGACTTTAGTAGATCAAGAAGTACTCCTGAGCTAGCAAGGGATCAGGACACCTGTCCTGAGGTGGACCCAAACAAATTCGAGTTCCCTTCACAAGGACGGGACACAAATGGCTCCTGGGCTGACAACATGCAGGCAGCTAACTGTGTGGATCCTTGACCTCCTTCCATAACAGTTTTCCAGTCACCCTGCTGGGTGGACAAGACTGCGTCACCTTTTCAATAGGGCATTCGAGTAAAAGCTTATACTTCCGTCAGAGCAGTGAGTTTAGGGAGCTTCTCAGTAACTCTTGATATGAACTTTATTCTAGTTAAAACGTAAAAAAATTTAGAGGATGTAATCTCAAAATGCATCTTTAACAATGTGTAGCTTTGGTGAAAGAGATGGGTTAGAGATTAAATTCAACACTTCTGTGGGAAATACTGCAACATTCAGGCTGAGGTGAAAGGGCTACATTACTTCTCATTTGGTGTTAGTAACACAGGCTGAAACTTGTCATTTTCCTTATGGCAGCCGAACATTTAAAAAGTAGCCTTGAGCTGTGTATTAATGACCTAGTATTTTATTTCATTTTATTTCCTCTCTGTGTCCCGCCCTCTGCCCCCTTGGTGCTGCATCGGAGCCCTGCTAAGGCAGGGGTTGCAGGCCAGAGGCCGTCTTGCTCCGCCCTCTCTGTGACCAGAGGCCTGCAGAGCTACGCTCACCCAAAGTGTATGTCCCCAGCAGTGTGCCATGTCTCAGCTTTACTCTGTTGCAGTCACTTCATGGAGTTTTTATAATTGCTGAATAATTGCCTGAAGACAAACTCAGGGGGATAGAAGGAAGAGGAGAAAGCAAAATTATCTGTCTATTTTAGGAGGAAAGCTAAACCTGCTTAGTCCATAGAAATTTGTTTAGGTGCTTTGCTGTTAATAGGTTTCATTCATTCATTAATTCACTCATTCATTCACTATTTAGCTTTGAGTCTATCTGAGGGCTCCAGCTGCTCATCATTCAGGGGCAAGTGAATGATTGAGAGTAGAAGACATTGTCTGTCACACAGGAATTGCCTCAACAAATCGAGTGGCATAGGAGTTCCAGCACACAGAATTAAATCCTTAAGGATTTTGCCTGCCCTGAAAATATGTAAAGGTCCCTGTGTGACTGCTCATTTCCTATAGAATGCTCTGTCAGTCACTCACATGTTAAGAGAAAGAAAGATTATTTTCAAAATCACTTTGACAATAATGTGGAAATCTAGCTTGAAAGCATCTAAATATTTGGAGCTGGCACAAGCTCCTCAGAGCATGCGGTAAGGAAAGGGCCCTCCTGGGGGCAGTTTGCAGGCATTGGCTCCGGAGGCCCAGGGGCTGGCCATGGGGTGGATGCAAGGCTGGCCCAGTGACTCCCCAGCCCAATGGCTCTCCTGTTTGAAAGGCCTTGGCAAAGTCCCTTAGTTCCTTAATGTTGCCTCTTTTTGGATTATATATCTAAGTAGCATAGCAATTCATAAAATATTCATATCATTGCACAATTAAATGCAATATTTTGCTAAGATTAATTTGGAACTGAAAGCATTATAGGGCCTCCTAAGAAATTAAACTACTATTAAAGATGGTAGAAATAAATGTATAATCTAAAATATTAGCACCATTTGTTAAATGATCCTTTTGCGGGATGGGTGGGGAAAACAATTGCTACCCACTATACCATATTGGTCCCGGTTGGCTCAACCTCTAGATTCAAAACATAGAGAATTATTGTATATATCCCAATGCCTAATGGAAACTATGCCTACAGTGATGTAAAGAGTGCCAAGTTCAGATACGCTCTGGAATATGGGTTTTTTTTTTTAACTGGGACTGATACACACCCTAGTTGGGTACATGAAGATTTTTCAGTGAGTATGTAAGCCGAGATCATTTTAAGGAACAAACTTTCATTCTTTAACTTATGAATGTATTCTTTCCTAATGTGGCCAGCTGAGAATATGTCTGTGGCCCATGGGTTCTCTCTTCCCCTCTCCCCTTTGTAGTTGCCTTCCTTCCACTTCACTTGTCCCAAATTGACCATGACACATTGTTCAGGACCGAACCATCAAAGTACCAAAGGGACAGTTTGAGACCTCACAGCTCATGAGGGTGTGATCTTTTTAACAATTTAAAATTAAGTTAAAAAATAGCTAGATGTTAAAAATCTGTGGAATGTAGGTAGTTTGCAAATTCTTTTAGGAGATATATGAGCAAAAATATTTGAAGAGCACTGCTCTAGAATGCCGCATCATTTTGGGTGGGAAGGAACAGGCATGGTCTCCAGCAGAACCACCATGCGAGGGAGCCTCTGGCCTTCGTTCCTCCTCGTCTCGGTGCCCTGCCTCCTCCTGCAATGTCCTCTTTCTGGTCCAGGGCCCCCAATCTCCAGGCCTTTCCTCAGTCCCTGCTCTCTCTCCCTTTCTGGATTTCACTCCCTCGGGGCTCTGACCTCCAAGAGCAGGAATCAAATGAATCAACTCATTTTTTAAGAGCCCACTGGCTTTTATAATAGACAAAAGTCTTTTTTTTTTGGCTGCCCATCATATGGTTTGTAAATTTGGGGTCTTGACTGGATGCTGAGCCCATCTCCCATGATAAAATCTGAAAGCTCCAGATGTTCCCTTTACTAACTCTGCATGGTGAGAGATTTCACAAGACTACACTTAACAAGTAGTAACTCAATCATCAAACAACCCTGTGAAGTAGATACTACTATTATCAAATTGATAACACTTGAGAAAACTAAAGCACATACAGAAAGTGACTTGCTTATGGTCACACAGCAAGTAATTGGAAGAGCAAGATTTGAACCCAGGGAATCTGACTCCAGAGTCTAAGCCATAGGTCACTATGCAAAAGTACATGGGTCAAGTTCAAATAGTCAGATACAGTCACTGCAGATTTTTATTCACGAGCTGGTGCTTCAGAGAAGCCATGATGGGAGACTCCATCTAGGACTGGGGAGGGCCACTGTGGCTGCCACACGGACTTTCCTAGGACAACAGCGGCAGTGATGGCCAGTGACAGTGACTGGGGTGCAGGGCTGGCTTGCGGTGCAGGCCACATGCAGCACAGTTTGGAGTGCCAGCAGGGCAGCTGCAGACCACTGCTGGGGTGTGACTGTCATTGTGGCTTGTGGCTCTGACGTGCAGGTCCCATTTGGTTCTCTCTCCTTCCTGGTACCCCTGGGAAAGCATTTCTCTCTCTTTCTCTCTCTAGTACATGTAACTATAAAACTCTATTTTATAACTATATATTACCATATTTTTCAGACCATAAGACACAACTAGGTTTTAGAGGAGGAAAATAAGAAAAAAATTGAAGCAAAAATGTGGTAAAATATTTAATAACATAATATTTCATGAATGTAAATGTAAACAGAACTCAACAACAGCATTAACAACCATTATTTTTCCCAAATGGGGGGGGTGCATCTTATAGTCCAAAAGACATGGTATATATAATATATAGCTTCTATATACCTTATCAGCCAAAACAGGTTCCTGTTGCCTACAACTAAGGCCCCTGATGGTAAGCAAGCTTTTAAAGGCAGGGCTGGGTACTTCGTTACATTTGGATCTCTCTTGGCTCCCAGAGAAAAAGCCCTGTGTGCGGCAGGTGCTCAAAACAATCTGTTACATGAATAACGAGCTGATGCACAGCAAAGTGTTGGTGGATGATAATGACTTACAGAGGCAATGCTTCTAGTAACACCACCATTTAGATGCAAGCCCTTAATGTGCCAGAACACTGGTTGTAACCCATTAATGGGCCCTAAAATCAATTTAGTTGGTTGCTGCTGGCATTTAAAAAAAAATGAAGTAGACTCAATTATAACAAAAAACCATGGAAAACAGAGTGCATCACAGGCAGAAAGAATAAGCACTGTTTCACAAAGTATTTGTTTCAACTGTGTTTACCCATTTTGCACGTATGTGCCTGTGTGGGCACATATTAGGTTGTGGTGTAACTATGGGACAAAAATGTTTGGGAGCTATGGCTGCGGGGTAGATGTGACAAGTGGTCAGTGCATTAAATCTCTTGGCAGAAGAGCAGAGTGAAGGACTGGGAGACAGCGTGCTGAGCTGCCCGAGACTGCCTGCACCCCTAAACGTGAGGCGGGCCCTGAAATGCACACTGTTGTCGGGTGGAAAGAAAAGGCCTCAGTCACATTATTCCTCTCACTTGCTCACTGTCCCTCCGCACACAGGTTTGTTTTAGGCAAGACAGATGATCTCCCAATCATCCATTCAAGAATATAAGGCAGCTACACCTGTGAGAAAGGCTAGTAAAACTTATTAATTGATGTGCTTAAATGCTCTTAGACAGATTTTCCATATTAAATAATTACTAGTGTATTTTCAAGTATAAAAGATTTAGAGTAACATGCCAATGTATCTGCACTTCATAAACCTGTCTTTTTTTCCTACTCCTCCTCATCTTCACTCACATGAGCACTTTACAACTAAAATGGGTGGTGTGTGCCTCTGATGAAAGGGTGTGACTCCGGGCCAGCCTTATCTGTCTGACCTGAGCGTCCCTGGACAAGGCTGCCTGACAGTTAAAAAAGCTGTTTGCAGTGAGGGCAATGGGATGGGTGCTCAGAGAACACACACACACACACACACACACACACACACACACACACACACACACACACACACACACGATGCCAAACCACTGCTTGTGCACCGCAGGGAGGTGCAGCAGGGAGAGAATCGCCAGGACCGAGATGCTCTTGAGCTCCAGGCCCCCAGGCGGTGCTCTGCTTCTGTGTCTGTGATTGCCTCCTGCAGACTTACCGAAACCACTCTGGCTATTTTTCCTTTGGGCTAGTGTCAGCTTGGGTTCCCTAGAGGCTGACTTTGAGATGAGAATTTTATATGCAAGTAATTTATTAGGGACGTACTCCCAAGAGACGCTGGAAGGAAGTGCAGGGAGCACTGTAAGAGAGGAGGAGGGTAAGGTGGGTTTCAGGCAGTCTATAGATTCAGAGTCTTCTGACCTAAGACCCAAAAGCTAGACTTTAATCGTCCTGCACCACCAGTTATTAGCTGAGGGCCACCCTGGGGGAATGCAAACTCCCAGGTGAGTCTAGCTTCCAGAGTGTGCAGTCCAGGAGCCTGAGGGAGTCCTCCAGAGACAAGTCAGTGACGAGGCCCCAGGAAGCAATAGCACAACACCAGCAGCACAAAGGCACCGAGAAATGGCCAGAGGGGTCTGAGGGCTTTGGGCTGGATTTAAAGCAGCTGCTATTGCTGGTTGAGTGGCTATCTGTGCCTACAGTTGAAAGGACTTTTATTTTATTAATGCATTGGTGTAGTTCAAGAGAAGGAATGAAAGAGACGTAATATTTTTACAAAAATGGAAAGGCGTTCCCCCGACAGTGATTTTGGGGCACATCCCTAAGTTCATATCAGAGACAGTTGCGTGTTTAAACTTCTCAAACGCCTCTAACCACCAGTGATGAGGTTCTCTTCTGGCTGTTTTGTATTTTCATCTTAGTCCTTGGTCATGTAAGGCCCTGAAGTAAAGGTTTACCCACCCCTGTTATTCTGGGAAGATGTCTATTTGAATCTTCTTAAACTTCCTTTTTTCCCATCAAAATTTATTATGTGTTATATTTTTACAAGGTGATTTTTTTTTCTGTTAAGAGATCACTTGATGCTCTTGTCAACTAGTCAGTGGTACTAGACTTAAGACATTGTGCTAGTTAGTTCTCCATGTCCTGAAAACTCTGGCAAACTTTAAGAGAAACATTTTTATAGGACTCCCTCAATAATGAGGCAGTGTGTGCAATAGAAAGAGTGAAATCTTAGATTTAGCATTAACGTGACAGCTCTCTTTCTTACTCCCTAAAAGATCATGCATAGTTACCTAACCTCTCTGAACCTGTCTAACTTGCCTTTACTCAACTGTAAAAAGGGGATAGTAACACTTACTTTGCGTATTTTGGGGGGTATCTAGTTAAACATTATAGAGTAACTAGCTTAGTAGCTAGTGTTTTATATAGCAGGTGTCTTTTGTATTTTCTGCTTGGAATGTGGCCGGGCAGACTCTAGTTCTTCTTGCCAGGGTTCAGTCACTTATAGGAACCACACCAGACGAGCTGAGGGAGTCAGAGAGACAGCTATGATGAACAAAACGTGCAAGGAGGAGTCTGGAATGTGTTGCCATAGCAACTTGTACCAATTCATAAGCCAGGGAGAATAATTAAAGGGGCCAAAATGTGCAAGGACTGGTCCAGTTTAAATATTAAATATGCTAGTGTACAATTTGTGATCTCAGAGAAGCTACACAACTTCACAAGGTAGATGGTGCAGTGCTTACCATGTGAACTCTAGAGATAAAAAGACAGGAGGTGTATTTTCTCCTTGTCACTTATCAGCTCTGTACCTTTGGACAAATTATTTCACCTCCCCACAATTTAGCTCTGTCATCTGTAAGATGGGGTAAAGGCTAGTATTTACTAATGGATGGTTCTGGACCATGCGTATGTGGCTCACACAGTGAGTAGTGGGTACATAGTGGGAAGGCAATGAGTGTAAGTTATTTGGGGTTTGGATTCTACATGTCTTTCTAGAGATTTCCTCAAGCTTCTGCAGTCTGTCATATGGGTGTACCTATTTTTATGTCTGTAGCTGGTCATAAAAATAACTTTTAGACCCTGTGACCAAAGCAAGAAAGAAGTCAAGTTGAGCCCAAAGAGCAGTATACTCATGAGTCATTGAATCTCTTTGGCATCCCCTTTTCTCACATATTTGTGAATTATTTATGGGATCTGTGCTTTCAGGAAAAAGTCCAAACCATCTCCAGCTCACTCAGGTTGCTGGGGCATCTCTCTAGGGCCCAGACGGATTTTTGCTACATAGTAGGCATCGGGTCAGGGTTCGTGGTGATGAATGGCATTGGAAATGTGGATAATACCAATGCAGATATTTGGTGTTTTTGGATTGAATTAGCAAATGGTAATGTCTCTGAGAAAATGTATAAGTATAAAAATACAAAATAAGGAAAGTAAATAGGTCATTTCATCATTGATTTACTCAGAAAACTCACTGAGCAGCCAGGGTGCGCAGACACTGCTCTGTGTGTGGAGGTGTGCAGACAGGGAGGTGCAGGAGCGATTTCTAGCATGCATAACAGCCCGTGTCATTTGAGTAACTATCAGAATGACACAGGTGTGGTGCAGCAGCGTCCTGGGGGCCTGTGGGTGCTCTCCTCTGCCAAGTGTTATGCTTCTGCCTGGGAATGCCCCTCAGAAGCACCCAGAACCAAGAAGGGGCTGGAGTGGGGGGAGACTCTTTAAGGGATGCACAGCAGTAGTTATACACACTAGTCAAAAAAGTAATTTAGCATTTAGAAACCTGTGTTTTAAAAAGCTGAACATAGTAATGCATCCTGGCCATGAACAACACAGACCAGGTCCCTTGCTCATGGGGCTTTCTTCTCTGGCAGTGACTCCAATGGCCTCAGAAGGCTTATCTTCTGGGAGAGCTTTGAGTTCTTGGTAGTCACAGAGGTCAAGTTCCATAGCCCAGGGCTTTGATAGTGTCAAATAACTTTGTGCCTGAACCCATAGTTGGCAAGCACTTTTATCTTCAGCATCTTTCATATTTTTTGAATCCTATCTGAGATACAATTTGTGATTTACAGTGTGTTTCTTCTCAGTGAGAAAGGCAGTTATGATAGGTTAAGTGGGTCCTTTGAGTTGTTCAGTTCTTAAGGCCTTCCTGGTCATGAGGACACTGCCGTCAACCTGCATCATCAAGTCAGCAGCCAGTTAGTTCCCACACCTCGACCCTCCGTGATCTTCCCAATGAGAATCCTCAGTGTAGAAAAAAAGATTATTTAAATTACCCTCTTGAGAAGTAAGAAATAAATTCATTGTTCAACCTATATTTATAAAAATTTACCATGATTTCATGTCAGAGACTAAAAAGAATATTATCCTTCTTTGGTATCCAGAGTGAAAATCCAGGGAGGTATATGGACAATCACAAGTGCAGATTGCTTAACCAGGGTATGATCAAGATAAATATGGCTAGCCGAGGATAATTGAATTTAAGAAAATGATAAAGATAACATCACTCTAGTCTATAATAAATTCAGTAATTTATGTTCTTTTTAAAATCTGTGTTATATGATAGCAGAAAATTTTGTGGTGCCTGCCTGAGACTTACTAATCAAGTCAGTCTTATACATGGAAAGAAAGAAATCACAAACATAAAGCTGTGGGCCAGGCATTTAATCATAATTGTCTCTTTAATCCACAAAAGGGGATTTCACGGTTAGAACTGCAGGGGTGATCATGCGGCGATGGCGGAGCAATCTGGATCCACTTGGGCCTCCGGGCTCATCACAAAACTGTCAGATGGGTGTTGCCGCTCGATCCGTCATCTGGCATCGGCGGGAAAGGCTCAGAGAGCACAGCTCGTTGTGGAGGCTCTGGTGGAATTGCGTATTAGAAAATTAAAACTTTGACACATAGATGAGATACATGATGGGATGCATTTGATGTGCAAGCTCTCACGAAAGGATAAGTGGAGATTCACACAAAAATGCCTTCTCACTGTATCCTCTGTTCAAGTATGTCTGTTCTCCTGTTGGTGGTTTTAGATCATGAAGATGTAGAAGCCACTTAGGCTAGAAGCAGGTTTGCTTCGCACAGGACAGTGAATTTACCACTGTAGTCCTTTTCCCAGTGATGTCTTGAGCTACTAAATACAATGAAGGAGAAATTGATTATCATACACTTTGTAAGTGCATAGAATAACTCTCTTTCACATACAGAGCTTCCTCAGCTAACAGTGGGGTTATATCCTGATAAACACACCATAGGTTGAAAATACCATAAGTTGAAAAAGCATTTAATACCCCAACCTACCAAACATCATAGCTTAGCCTAGCCTGCCTTCAATGTGCTCAGAACACTTACATTAGGCTGTAGTTGGGCAATTATCTTGTTTCATCTCAAGAGTAATTGCCTTCTTCTCACTAGAAGCAGGAGACACAGATAGGCATTTTATAGACATGATGGGATGGGAAAGCACAAACACAGCATTTGAAAAATGCTGGCAGCACAGCATGCTGGAGAGCATTGACCGTGTACCCCTGTGATCCTTGGCTGGCTGGGATTCACATCTGGCCACCACCACCCAGCATCACGGAGAGAGTATCTGACCTGACTATGGCTAGTCTGGGAAAAGATAAAAATTCAAAGCTTGAAGTGTAGTTTCTACTGAATGCATATCATTTTTGCATTATTTTAAAGTAAAAAAATAAGTAGAACCACTGTCAGTCAGGGATTGTTTGAATACTAAGTATTTTAATCATCAATATAAAAATTGATGATTAAAATTTTGATTGCAAAACCAAGCTCAAATGTGCAGATTTTAGCACTTTATTTGTTGGCCTGCATTGATTAAGGGAAGAAACTCAGCAGTATGTCCATTTTTTTGCAAATCTTAGTTTTTCACAAATATTTGTCTTTGTGCGTGTATGTGAGAGGATAGGGGTTAGGAATACCTATTCTTTAAAAATGTAAATGACTGAGGAAGACAGGGCAAAAAATACTTTACAGTAAGAATACTTTACAATAATACTGTAAAATACTTTACAGTAAATACTTTACAATAAGTTTTTAAGATCAGTCTTAAGAAATCAAAGACTTTCTGTTCTTTGTTTTTAAAATGTAAGCTCATCATATCTATTCCTTAAACATTAAGAAATGAATTAGTAAATGTATTAGCCTCATTATTTGTCTTAAACAGTGTTAGTATTTTCTTATTTGTAGGAGTTACTGTACTAAATGGCTCTCCTGTCTTCTCTCTCCCTCCTTTCCATCACTCTTAATCTCTCTCTCCCTTTCCTTTTTTTAATCTAACAGCTATTTATTAGTTATTATCTAAGATTTAGGATTCTAGACTTTGTAAATATAAAATGCTAGGATGAGATGAAAATGTAATAATGAATATTTACTTAATGGTTCATTAGACTTCTGTTATTGCAATTATATATAATAAAATATGTTTCTGTTAAATCATAGGGCTCATAACCTAAACAGAGAAGGCTACATTGCATTTAACTTTCTTAGAATTCTTTGTCCTTCTGTGGCACTTGACCTTTGTAAAGTTAATTAGTTGATCCTCTAAGTTAAGTTATGTTGCCGCTCTGCCTAAAACTCTCCAGTGGTCTTCTATTTCACTTTAATAAAAGCCAAAGTTCTCACAGTGGCCCACACATGAGATCAATTGTCACGTGGCCCTCTCTGAATTCATGGGCTACCCCTCTGCCCCAAGGTTATGGAATGTGACTAAAACTGTACTTTGAGTAAAATTCATTATTAACTAGAATTTTAAATTGTCATTTAAGCATTCGATTGGAGAAAAAGCAAAAGTAATCAAGTAATTTAATTGTACTGATATTTGGTTAATGGGAATGTGGTAAGTTATATTTTCTTCTTTGTACATTTATATAATTTTCTACAGTATCATATGTTAGTTTTGAAATCGGTAAAAGTATTATCAGTGCAGAATGAAAAATTTAGGTTAAAAAAAGGAGGCAATTAATGGTGAAAGACAAAGTTAGAGTAAACCCACTATACATGGAAAATGAGAAGAGTATAATTTAAGGTTATAGTCTGTTCCACTGCTTCACTGATAAAAGGGCTGAAGTAGTCAGGGGAAAGCTGGAATGCCAGCAAAGATAGTCTCGGGAAGATGTCAGCTAGAATGGAGACAGGATGAGAAATAGAAGGAGCAATAGCATGTTTAGTACGGAAGCCAGCCACGTGAATTGATGAAACGTGGCAAAGTTAGATTAGAGAGAAGGAACACAGGCAAGTGGGCCCGAGTTGAGAAACACCTCAGATCCTTTTCAGGAAGAAAGTCGAACAGGAGCGCACCTGTGGTGCCACGCGCCGTGACTCACACTGCAGGTCGCGCCGGCACAGAGCTCGCTACCCTCTCAGTCCCGAATTAGTTGTCAAAACACTTGTGTTCCATTTTTTTCCCCTAACGTTTACCGACTTTAGGACCATGGGCAAGTTATTTCATCTCTTTGGACAATAGTTTTCTCATTTTAAAATAGGTATATGAATATCTGCCTTTTCTATCTTACAAAATTATGGTGAAAATAAAATCTGTCAGCATAGGGAGTGCTTTGAAAAATCACAATGTGTTATTTACACATAAGCCTTTATTTATTATTAACAGTAGTGTATGCTGATGTCTGTTGGAGCCACGTTTGAATCTAATGGAGTGATACTTGTCCTCCAAAACCAATAGTATAATCAGCAATTTAATAATATTAAATAAAACATCTGATGAAAAATGTATTGAATATTAGAATAGATGGTATTTAATGTGGGTTCTTGGACTATCTGGGGTTAAGAATAAGAACTCATATTGTGACCTAAACATCCTCTATGAGTTTCTCTCCCTACCCTTTTCCCACTCCAGTGCCCAATAGATTTCATCTAATTTGCCTCATTAGGGAAACCTTGAAAAATGTACAGTGGCATTTGCTTAAGGTTTTTCAGTAGAAAACAAAGTACAAAGGTTAGATTAACTGAAATTAAATAAGGCTGATCTTTGTCAAATTTAAGGAGGAAATCAGAAGTTATGGGAGGCAGGCCTTGAAATATATTCCACAACAAATAGTCAGGTTTAAATGGTTTAAATGGTTGGTGATCTCTCTTGTGTTGATCATCTATATAAACATTGGTTTCTGGATATTTCTGGTAGTTTCTATATCATATGCTGGCGATTATCAAATTTACACAGACCTCTAGACTTATATACCCAATTGGCACTGGTATAGGTTGGACAACTTCATTTAGACATTTTATAGGTATCTGAAACTTAACATACCCAAAACAGAATTCTTGATTTTTCTTTCTAAAATCTGTTCTTCCCCTAGTCTTCTCATCTGGGTACATCTGGTTGCCCCCACTGCAGAATGTATTGTGATCTCCATGGTTCTGCGCCCTAGTCCAAGTCACCATAGTCTTGCACATGCATTTCTTCAGGAGCCTCCTACCAGTCTCCCATCTTCCAATACTGCCCTGCCCCCAAATCTACCCTCTGCTTAGCCACTAAGGTGGACCTTTTGAAGTCATAGAAGATATCATGTCACTCACTCTTTTTTAAAATGGTACTGTAGTTTTCTATCACAATCATAATAAAATCTAAATTACTTACCATGAGGTATAACAGGTCTGATATTTACCCAGGGTACACTGGTATAGCCTGGTGGGTTATTTACAGACAGAATGTAGCCTGACTATCTGATGCTCATGCCACATGGGCTATTAAATATTTTGCCTGCTACTTTTGCTTCTAAGGCCCTACATGAACTAGTGACTCTAAACTGGACATTCTCAAATGTCCCAGGGAATATTTTGTCATATCTGGAGACATTTTTGCTGGCCACAACTAGGATCTGCTGTTGGCATCTATTGGAAAAAGCCAAGGGACAAATCAAAACAACCTACACTCCACAACACCCCCAATACACAGAATTATCTGGCCCCAAATGACAATAATGCCCAAATCGAGACACCTGAGATAGCCCCTTCTCTCTGCCTGCCTTGTCTGTACCACTCTCTCCCTCACCCATTATGCTCCCTGCTTCTTGCTCTACTTGACAAATTACTACTACTCTAAGGCTTTTCCATCATATTATCTGTTTAATTTGTTTCATAGCATTGACACTATCTGAGATGACCTTGTTTAGTTATTCGTTGTTTCTTCTCTGCCACTCTCACCTAGAATGTGAGCTGCATGGAGAGAAGAAACTGTTTCTCTGGGCTGGTGTGGAGAGCAGTGCCTTAATATTTGCTGAGTGTTTGTCCACGCCCTCCCAGTCTCTCTGCTGCCTGTCTCAGCATCACTATTTTTCACCATAGGCAATGCCTGAGCCCCCATCTATCCTTACTCTCAAGAGGCTATTGTAAGGTTTAAGAGTAAGAGGTCTGTTTCAGACATCATTGGACAATAAAAATAGTCAAAAAGTATTGATTTGTTTTTAGTGCCCCTCAAATTGTCGGTGAATTAAAATGACTACTTCATCAACATCCACAGCATCAGCAGCATAAAGTAGCTTTGAAAGGCATGATAGCCAAAGCCATTACCCAGAGCCTCCCTCTCGGGTGGTATCCTAAGAGTTGTTCATGCAGGTTGTTTGCCTAGACATCCTCTGCTTAACTGGAGTTATGACTTTCCTGGTCATCAAACATCTTCCAATGTTGCAGAGGTCTGACTTCAATTTATTTTGGTAACTATGTACATAATGTGAGGACTATTCCCTTCACATAAACAGCCTTCCCATCCTGGCCTTGAGAATACTCCACTCTGTTCAAAATCTAAAGGCCAGCACCCACAGGGCTCTCTGCTGTTGGGTATCAATAGTGATGTCCTGCTGCCTGAGAATAAGAAAGCCTGGGTCATCCGTACAGTAAAAAGCAGGGACAAGATCTGAGCTGCTTTGAAACAGTAGTTTTACTAGTTAATCTGTCTTTGGAATTGGAGAATCATGTTTCTCCATTAGAAAAACACGTGCCTATGTTTTTGGAAAGCTCTGATTTTCTATTTGGTTTGATTCTAAAAGATCAAATTTCAGAGAAAAAAATCCCCACTGAATCCACAAATCCCACAATATTTAATTTTGTTCTAGCAGGAGCTCAAACTAAAAAAAAAAAATCCTCAAGGTTATGCTGACAGAAAACCTGATTAGAGTGAATTCATTCTTTTGCTTTAATCTCAGAAATGTCCATTCAGAGAAACTAATTTTTCTTGAAATGATAAAAAATGTTCATAGTAAACATAGGTATTTAAATTGATTTTCTTCAGTATGCTCCACTTGAACTAAGACAAAGAGTTTTTATATGGAAAATATTGTATGTATTATCATTTGCAAAAAATAAAGCAATTCACAGGTTAAAGTCATATTTTTAGACCTCTCTGTAAAAATTCTGCTCTCATCCCTTTATAGCTCATGACAATTAAAAAATTGCAAAAATAAATTGTGAATGCTAAGGCCACCCTCCATATTTAAAGGGAGAATCAGCAATTTAGATTTAACTCTTAAGATTAAATGCTTAATTTGCATACATGGTTTTAGTTGTCCTTAATTTCTATTTTTATGTTCTCAACTGAGTTCTCATGTTGTAAATAGTCTTATTTTTGGAAATATGAAATAAAATTTAACTAGGAACTTTAAAAAAATGATACTCAAATGCTACCTGATAGAGTGCCCAGTGATTACCTATGGAAGAAAAAAAAAGGCTATTTAAGGAAGATACCTATTTTGTCTTTGTTTCAATGAAACAACTGTACTTTTCTCAAAAATCATTTCTTTTTCTTACTCAACTTACAGTGCACACAGAATCTACCAACTGTTTCAGCATTGTCCACCTTAATGTGCTTATGTTATTTCCCTAGTTAGTTCTGGACGTTGGTGTGGTGGTTATAGTTAAAGCAGAAAGTTGTCCTGATGACTGGACAGAAATGACTTGCAGCTGCTGGTCTTTTCACCCTTTGTTTTGTTTTCCTGGGATCGGACGGTATCGTCATCTAGACAGGAAGATCTGGCTGCAACGGTCGTGCAAGAAAGCAAGTGCTCTGACTGAACTAGACTTCCTGTGTAATATCATGAGACCTGCTGCTGGTATGTCACTGGCAAACATGGGGAATCAATAAAGTTGTTTTTCCCCTGATGTTCTAGATTTTTCTCCAACTTAATGTCTGGTTTGGTTCATCAGTGTTTTCCTTTCACATAGTAGAAGGTTCATATTGCTGGTGGGCTTGACTTTTGTTAATGAAAGACCCCCCCCCCCCAACCTTCAAGTCCTAAGAAACTCAAGTGTCTTGAATAACTGCCCTGTGGCAGCTGCTTTTCAGAGCATCTCCATCTGTTTTCTGGGTGGTTTTATTACATACAGAGAAGAAAGTCAAGTTTTTGAATAAATAAGATAGTAGGAACTCTGTGTGTTAAAGTCAAACTACATTTCCTTCAGGCATTCTCTTCCTATTTGTGTTTTCTTATTTTTCAAAAATGGAAGAAAGTGGAAATTTTTTTAATGTACCACAAACCTTTTCTTATTTTTTACTTTTAATCTAAGTGACATGTGCACCATGGAGAAAAAGTAAAATTGTTTGGATTTGCTGATAATGAAAAGTTAGCGTGCATGTCCACATAACTTCTTAGTATGAATGTGTAGGGTTATCTTGACGTTATTTTTTTTTTAAGATTTTATTTTTAGAGCCCTGGCTGGTGTAGCTCAGTGGATTGAGCGCGGGCCTGCGAACCACGCGATCACAGTTCAATTCCCAGTCAGGGCACATGCCTGGGTTGCAGGCTGGTTCCCTGCAGGCCAGTTTCCACCAGGGGACACACAAGAGGCAACCATACACTGATGTTTCTCTCCCTCTCTCCTTCCCCCCTTCCCCTCTAAAAAAAAATAAATAAAATCTAAAAAAAAATATTTTATTTTTATTTATATTTAGAGAGAGAGGAAGGGAAGGAGAGAAATATCAGCATGTGGTTGACTCTTGTGTGCCCCCAAGTGGGGACTTGGCCTGCAACCCAGGCATGTGTCCTGACTGGGAATCGAACGAGCAACACTTTGGTTCACAGCCTGTGCCCAATCCACTGAGCTATGCCAGCCAGGGCTTGATGTTAATTATAGTGCACAGATTGGCTCCCTTCTAGCACAATCTGACACGTGGCTTCCCCTTCTCTTTTGCAGCCAACTTACTTTATGTAGTGTATTTCGGATAGGACCCTAGGTACCTTGTGCAGAGCACAGTGGTATTAGTAATTTAAATGGGTATTTCTATTGTTAAATTTGTTTCTCTTCTTCCCTGATCCCCACTCTCACTCTTTTCCACCCACTTCTTCGTGCAGTAATGTATTGGTGTGTCTTTAAAATATGTATGTAATTTTTAAATACTATGCACTTGTGTTTTAGAGCCCTTAATTTACACAAATCATATTGTGCCTTCTCATTCTTTTTCTACTTTTCTCACTAAATTCTCACTTATTCTGTTTTTCATTTTTCTACTTATTGCTGCACAGTACACTGTAGAATACATTCACTCCTCTTTAATTATCTGTTCCTCTGAATTTCTTCCTGCTCTGCGCTACCATAATAATCACTGTGTGCATAGGCAAAGACGGTCCCTATACATGTCCCCTACACACCTACGTGAGAATGTATGTGACATGTCCCAGGAGTGTGATTGCTGTGTCACAGGCCATACGCATTGTTCCATTTTCTCTCTCTCATGTATTTGCTGAAGTCCATTGATTCACTGATAATCACCATCTCACTCTTGTTCTCTTTGATGTTATATGTGTATTCACTTTGTACTCCTGAATACTATTGAAAAGTATTTCTATTGAAATACTTTTTATTTCAATAGAGTCTTGGGGAGACTAGACACACAATGTTGCGTGTTCAGTCCAACATCTGAACTGAAGGTCAGTTGGTCTCCTTTTCAGTGCATCATCACTAGCTCGGGGTGTGGTGCAGGGCGGAGGAAGGGGAGAGGGAATGTGAAAAGGTGTTCTTGTTGGTAAGCTGTGTGCAGTCCACCATGAACTTTTCTTTGAAACCCATTACCTAAGAAATTAGACACAGATTAAAGTGAAAGATTGCACTTAATTAAAGGTAGGTGTTGGCAGTCATCATTGTTTCATAATTTAGAGGGCCCCGGGCTGCGTTTCAACCCAAGAGCATAACAGCATTCTGGAACCAAAGGCCAGTCACCTTAGGTGACCCTCACTCTAGGCCTATAGCCATTGGATTGCCATTTCAAAGTTACTATTTTTCTTCAGTTTTACAACAAACTGTGCTATGTAAATGTTGCAAAGTACCACCATTGCAGTAATTCATTTGATAGGACTTTCCCTTCGATTTCAGATGGTTTTGTGATCGCTCTAACAAGGCACCTCTGGGAGGGAATACTGCCATGAAGTAATCATGTGTTTTCTGGGCCAGTCAGCGAGGTGGCTGTGAGAGGGCCGAATCCAATTTGTACTTGGAAAAAGCCAGAGCAGGACTTTATAAAAAGGTGAATGTATTGCTATCAGGTCTGCCTACATCTCAAGAGCATTGCCCATGGTCATGTCAGGTGCTTTTTTAAATTAGAGTTTTCTGGATAAAACCTGTCAGGGATGTCTTTGGTTAGATTTAAACAGCCTTGGTGAAAAATAACCAAGCAAACCCAGATGACAAGGCATTCAGCTACATTTCAAGGCACTTTTTTTCTATTCTTTTTAGCCATTATATTGTCTGAAATACAGATTACTCTTCTACATTGTTCAGGGTGGTTGCGCCACTGCAGTTCTATCCTTTCTTGCCCAAATTGGACCTTGGTGGCTCATAATTGTGTCTCATTGAGATGAGTGGAAGTGACAGCTTGAGGAAGTATTGTGATCTTGGGGATCAAGCACTTGGTTAGGAGACGTGTTCCTGCCTACCGTTACCTGCTGTCCTCTTATCTGTGAATTCAAGACAATGATAATACAAGTCCTGCTATGTTACAAGTTACAATGAAGACCAAATAAAATAATGTATTGAATACCAAAGGGTTGAAAAGGTTTGCATTCCTACTATGAATGGGCTGAATTGTGTCTGTAATCATATACCAAAGTTCCAATCATATACCAAAGTTCCAAATCAAAGAACCTCAGAATGTGACTGTAATTGAAAATAATTTTAAAGAATTGATTAAGTTAAAATGAGATCTTAGGGTGGGCCCTAATCCAATATGACTGGTGTCATTATAAGGAGAGGAAATTTGGACACACAGGGAGAGACACCGGAAACACGCACAGGCAAAGGGACGGAGGAGTGTGTGAGGACACAGCAAGGGGGCAGGCTTCTGCAAGCCGAGGAGAGAGGCCTTGGGAGAAACGAGATTTGTCCATCTTGGATTTCTAGTCTACAGAACTGTGAGAAAATAGATTTCTTTTGTTTGAGCCATTCAGGCTATGGTATTTTGTTATGGCAGCCTGCACACATTAATGCAAATGTCTTCTAAAGCATTGGGATTAGTCACTTTCATGTTAGTCCCTCTATCCTTCACAACTCCAACAAAAGTCCTCTAGCATCTACCCTACGGCACTAGGCACTGGACATGCGGGGGAGCAGACATTGTACCTGCCCTCAGTTTGCGGGAGGACAGTTAAGTATACAGATAAATATTTTCTAAGAATGCCACTGATTCTGTGCTTTGAATTTATCTTTTCTACTGATTACATTTTAACACATTATAATGTTGCATATTTATTTTGTTTATTAACTGTTTTCTATCCTAGAGTGTAAGTTCATTGGGGGCAGAAATATTCGTTTTCTTGAATGCTCTATTGAAGGTCACTGGAACAGTATCTGGTGCAGAGTGAGGGATCAAAAATATTTTCTAAATGAGCAATTATGGCTGACACTGAACAACATAAAATATATGATCAGGATGTTGTGATAAAAATAGCACATGGATTATCTGAGGCTCAGAGACAGTCAGACTTCTCTGTAGTCAGAGTCCATGTGTGATAGATGTGCTCTGGGAAGCCAGGACTGTCGGAGTCTAACCCTCTTACTGTTTTCTGTATCTGTTCGCTTTCTTCTTCAAGGTTTTTTTTTTTAAATTTATGATTAGTTAAAAACTAAAACTACCCTATGAAACAAACTTATTTTTTAGCATATTAATATTTAACTTTAGCAGGCATAGCAGCAAAATGATAAATAATACACAGACAACCTCAGGCTTCCAGTTGGTTTTTCAGTGCTTGTAGTAAAGGCTCCAGCAGGGAGAGCGGGGCTCCCTCTCTGGCTGAGTCCCGGCTTGGCTCTTCTTGATCAGTTGTCCGCATTCTCTCTCTCCAGCCCAAGTTACCCATAATTTAAACTATGCCCTTTGCTTCTGATATCTGTGAAATTGTTCTCTGTGGTAGACACCAAAGGGCTTGTCCAGTCCACTCCTCTCTGCCTTCCCAGAGCTGTATCCAGGGCACCATATTCCTGTGTGGCTCTGCTGGGACCCCTGGTCACACTGACCTGGCCAGGGGGAACTTGACCATTGACTCAACTTGGTCATTGAGCTGCTTTCCTGAGGGTTCCGCCAGGATCTTTTAAGAGTCTCTATCTATGAGAGCCAAAACTAAGGAGTCATAGCAACCACGCATTTCATTATGTGTCACAAGAGTGATGTGTGGAGCAAGGCTGAGGGGTGGAGAGGTTCCCTAAACTGTTTGAGTCCCTGCTTCAAACTGTCCCACGTCTCCAGCTGCACAAAGATTTTCCTTTTCACTTAACTACTTCAGGTTGGTTTCTGTCATATGTTTACGAAAGCAACCTAATTAATGCAACTGCAACCTCCCTGCCTTCGGTGGCTCAAAGTGTGTTTCTAAAGAGCAGGCTTACTACGCTGACTGTACAGACTTATATTTCAAATATTATCTCCATTTCTATCTGAAATTTCTACTGCATGGAAAAAGAACCTGTGATAAACACAGCTTTGCCAAGAATGTTCACCTTGACTGACCCTGAGTGTGGCAGTGGGGAAGGTTTTATGGGCCTTCTTGGCTTTAGACCAGTAAAGGACAACTGGAATGTGGTCCCTGGGGACGCTCCATTTCTTGACACAGAAGTCACCTCTAAAGATACACACTGTTGCTGCTTTGTCCTGGTGGGGAGTTACCTGCTTCACGGAGCGTTGCAGACTAGGCAGCGTTCACTCAGTAAATGTTCGTCGGTATCTCTGTGGCCCAGGCTCTGTGGTAGAAGTGAAAGAAAAAGACAGTTTTCCCCCCATGGAGTGTGGGGTTCATAGAGCAGCAAAGAGGCAGGCAGGTAAACAGCTAGAGTGCCATCTGGAGGGTGTCACCGTGGGGCGGCATGAAGGGAGAAAGGAGGGAATGATCAGTTTGCTGAGGGTGGTGGATTCGAGGAAGGCCTCGTGGAACAGGCAATGCAGGAGATGCAGCTCCGATGGCGGCCAGAGCTCACCAGGCAGAGCGGATGGGCGAAGGCCACACGAGTGCCACAGCTGGTGCTTCTGGAGCAGGATGGGGGAGGGACAGCAGGAGAAAAGACTGAGAATACACAAGGACCGAATCCTTTGTACACTGCCGTGGAAGCGGGAGTTTATTCTGCAGATTTGTGACTCTGCATCTTTAGTGCATATAAAAATCTCCCGAGGAGTTTATTAGAATTCAGACCCCAGGCCCCATCTCCAGAAATTATCATTCAGCGGGGTTAGGATGGCAGCCACAAAACCTAATTTTTTAAAATCCTTAGAATGAATAATAGGTTGGTAATTCATGGAGAAACAGTTTGAGAGCCACTAGTATAGAAATGGAAAGTCATGGTAGATTTTTATCAGCCAGAGTACCATAATTAAGTCATATTTCAGAATGAAATTGAAGAAAGAATGGATAAAAGATGCAAAAGAGTGGCAGAAAATGATGGAGGAGGTTATTGCAGGGACCCAGGGAGGGCTGACAAGGCCACAGCCGAAGCAACAGAGAAGAGAGGACAGACTGAGAGAGAGGCAGGAAATGGAATTGATAGATGATAGCGACAGATTAGCTTTAGGTAATTAAGAAGCAGGTGTCTGGCTTAGATTAGATGGGTTGTAGCAGTAACTAGAATCAACAACATAGGAGTACAAGTAGGTTTTGAGAGAAGGTGGTGAGTTCAGTAATCTGCATTATTAGACAGAACACATCACCATTTTGTTATTAGAGAATGAGAGCAAACTGAATGTAATGTTTAAGAGCTCAGAGTGCTTAGATTTACATTCTGGCTCTACCACTTACCAGCTTTGTGACTTTGGAACAGTTATTTAACTTTCCTGTGTCTCGGTTTCTTCATCTATAAAATGAATTTAATAATATTTCCTTCCTTATGAAGATTAACTGAATTAGTGTTTGTAAACACTTAGAACAGTGCCTGGCAGAGAGTAAGTACTCTGTGGTGTATACATAAACAGTTACATCTGATTAATATGTTAAAGATGAACAGTCAAAGTAGAGAGGCTGTTGTGCTTCATGCCTTATATCGCAAGCCTTGTTAAGACCACAAGTTTTGTTAACTGGGGGTATTTTTTAAATAAAAGACTGATATTTATCTTGTTGGGGTCGGTTGTGTTTCTGTTTTGCTTTGGGAAATGGAGGGGTTTGGTACTCTTGGCCCAAGAACACCAATCTCCCTCCTGGAACTGTTGTGTGGAAATTGTATTTCATTAGAGACTTGCCCTTCTGAACTGCTTTGGGATTCATGGTCAAAGGGGGGAGAGTTGATGGACTGCGTATCCAGGCTTCACTCTTTGCTCTAAGCTCCGTCATTGCTGATGACCAATGAAATCCCAGGTCTGGTTTCCACACCTGGAAGAGGAAGAAAGTCCCTCAACCAGGTAGAAATGCCTTCTATTAGTAAGAAGTATATTGAGAGTTAAGCTGAATGTTCCAGAACTGATGGGTTAATTGATTATTTCTGAATGCTGTTTTTGAAGTGTAATATTGCTTTATCTGTACTGTAAGGAAATATACGGAGAAGGAAAAGACTGGGAGTAAACTTCCTATCTAAGAAAAGAGCGTGGTGTCTAAGAGGCATTATGTAAATTGTTATGGGATATTCTGTGTAATGGAAACCACGATAAATTTACTATGTTATCTAAATTTTATTTTCTCTGATACATTTATGAAAAGTGATTTTCTCAGCAAAAATGGAAGGGGGGCAGGTTTAGTCATTAGTCTACCACTCAAAAATCTTGTACTTCCAGGATGCTAGATTTGAGTGTGGAAAGTTCAAGACTGTGGTAAAAACACATTGGATGATGCTTCTTCTAGTCTGCCTGCCATCTAGGCAGCTCTGTGCTTGAAGTATGGTTTAAAGGAAGTGTCCCTGTGGTCTCTCTGTAAGGTCTGTTCTATAGCATGAGAAGCAAGTTCCAGTGCCCTCAGGGGCCAAGCAGCTAGCACACAAGGGAAACGGACTGGTTGCGGCTGTGGTGAACCTGGACATGCTCCACCCTTCCAAAAGCAGTTCTCTCTCGTCTCTACCCAGTAAGGGCTGAGAGTTGCTACTTAACCCAATATTTTAAAGTGAAGCTAGAAACCTATACATTTTGTGTAAAATGTATACACATTATGTTGTTGGTTTAGTTTTTTTTACATTGTTCATAAGGACCATTTGCACCCCAATGTTCATGGCAGCACAATTTACAATAGCCAAGTGCTGGAAGCAACCTAAGTGCCCAGCAGTAAATGAATGGATCAAAAAACTATGGTACATTTACACAGTGTAATTCTATGCAGGAGAGAGAAAGAAGGAGCTCCTACCCTTTGCCAACAGCATGGATGGAACTGGAGAGCATTATGCTGAGTGAAATAAGCCAGGTGGTGAGAGACAAATAGCATATCATTTCATCTTTAATCGATAAAAGAAAAAAGCAAGCAGGTTTAGTTTTTTGAAAAATAAAATTCATCTGTGATTTTGGTCCATTTGTTGTAAAAAGCCACCAGTTACAACTGGTAGTCTGCAGTGATAATTAAAACAAAAAACCAAACCTCTCTGCTGGCACTCTATTCATCCTCTTTGCTGGCAAAGAAATCTGCTAAGAGTTTAACCTATTCGAACTTCCTAAGTGCATTTGAACAGGAAAAGTCTGCTTCTTTGTTGAGGGGCTGTATGAGGACATGCTATCCACAGTTTTGTAGCCGGCAGCAGATGTTCGGAGACACACCGGCAACCGAGGTCCTCTGATCTCTGACTCTGCTTCTATGATCCTTTTCATGAGGGAACAATACAAGACTCGATTCTCTATGTTAAACCATCTCTGAGTTAGTGGCACCAGTCGATTTTTAAATAGCACCACTTTTTTCTCTTTCCATGGCGAGAACAAGTTCACCTTTATAATGTTCTTTCCTGAATTTTAAAAGACCAATACCTGGAAATGGGGATAGAGGAATGGAGAGTGACTACTTTACAGGTACGGGGCTTCTTTCTGGAGTGATAAAAATGTCCTGGAATTAGACAGTGTTGGTGGTTGTACAACACTGAGGATGGACTGGAAGTCACTGACTTACACACTTTGCATTGGTTAAAATGGTGAATTTTATGTCTGTGAATTCTGCCTCATGCCTCTTCACCATTAATGGGCATGTGCTAGCTATTAAATGGATGTGCCGTTTTGTTTTGTGAATAGATGGCCCCATTTTCAAGCTCTTATGTGAGTTTTAACTTTTCTAATATTAAAACTAAAATTTCCTTTATGACATTTAAATATTTCTTATTTATTTTTATAGGTGCTATGGACTAAATTGTGACATCCCTCCTTCCCCTAAATTCGTAAATTGAAGCCTTAATCCCCAATGTGGCTGAATTTGGAGACAGGGTTTTTAGGTCATTGGGGTTAAATGAGGTCATAAGGGGGTAGGGGGAGTCCCAATCCAATAGGATCGGTGGGCTAAGAAGAAGAGACAGATATCTCTGTTTTTCTCTTTCTAACCCTCTCTCCCTCCTTCCCTCCCATCCTCCCTCCCTGATTTCAGACTTCCAGCCTCCAGAACTGTGAGGAAATAAAGTCCTGTTGTTTAAGCCACCAGCATATGGCATTTTGTTGGGGAGCCCGAGCTGACTAAGACAATAGGTTAGTGAGAATAAGGTGCCTTTCTCTTTCTAACAACTCCTAGCTGAGTGTCCACAGAGAAACCCACAAGAGAGCTCTATATTTCAAGGCAATGGAGTGCATCAAGAGTTGGCAGGGGATGGCTATGTATCCCCACGGTGCTTTGTAGCATTAGCTTTTATGCATTGTTGAACAGAACTTATGCTTCAGGCTGTACCACATGTATTCACAATCTTTTCTAAAAGGCAGTTATGATCACAGTTGCACATAATGAGACCTGGGAGTGAATCTGGGAAATGATGGATTTAAAAGTGGACTTTTAAAATTATTTTTAAAGTGCCTTGAATCCATGTAGTCTCTGTGGAATTTCTGTGCAATTAAGTCAGCTGCCTCAATACCATTTGGGATCATTGGAAGGGAATAAGAACTCTGATGACAAAATAGCCACTGTTTTGCAAAGCCTGCAGCAGACTAAGCCATCACTGTTCACCACTTCCAAGTCTCTTTCTTATCTTTTAAGGTTTTCCCGTATCAGCCATGGCAGCAGCATGGCACCATGTGGCCTGTGCCACTGGCTGCTGCTGGCAGCCCTGGGCAAAGCGGGTTCCCTCTCTAGGATGCAGTCCAGCTCCCAGCGTTACACACTGCCATCTGCGTGCCAGGGTCAAGTCTAATGTTGCTCATCCCCTGGTGACTTCAGCAGTCAAAGGGCTATACTCCTACTGTGGATTTTTAATGTCGAGGAGCAGAGATGACAGAAAGAGCATGTTTATTTGGTAGGTTTTCCGTACGGGTGAGCCAACTACAAGAAGATTACCAAGTGTTTCTCATGGCTGCATTCTTCTGCAGTATAAGTTGTGCTGTTGATACATATTAATTTTGTTGTTGTTGTTGCAAATCTAGTACTTTTTTGTTGTTGCTAAGGACTTTTATCATTCACGTTGCATTCACTTCTCTAGATCTTAGAGCTGCTTTGCCACCTCTGGGTTGTGAAGGAGGGAACACTTTAGCATTGAGAGAACTCCAGTGGCCCTTCCCGCCCTTGAAAGAGGGAGGAGCTCTCTATCCCTTCAGAGTAAAGCAGGTGCCGTACTAACCCATCTTTCAAAATGGTTTTCCTTGATATATGATAAGAATTGAGTCTTAAAGTTTTGTATAAACTGTACTTTACTAGCCTTCCTTTTGAATACTCATAATAACTGAGTGAAATTATTTTCCTGCCCAGACACGACTTTAAAAGTATAAGATTTACATACTCTGTAAAATTGAATATATGCTGAAAGATCTCCTGTTCAGTAATACCATATGGTTAAATGAAATAGATAATCTTCTTTTATGATTTTATTTTTAATTTAAATTTTGATGGATATTATCTTCCCACAGTTTAATATATTAAAAAAAAAGAAAAAATACACTTTGAACATTCTCATGCTCATTATTTCCTTTTCCCAGTAACCGATATCTACTCTCTCAGGTAGTCATTTGGACTCATTCCCTCATTTCCTTCTTGAATACTGTTTCTCAGTCACTTTTTATTATTATTCCACTAAGGAGCCTTTGAAGACATTTCTTAATTATTCCCCCTCTTTAAATGTTTTAAAAGGATTTATTTATTTATTTGTTTTTAGAGGGGAAGGGAAGGAGAAATAGAGGGAGAGAAACACTAGTTTGTGGTTGCCATGCACCCCCGACTGGGGGTCAGGCCTGCAGCTCAGGCATGTGTCCTGACCGGGAATTGAAGTGGTGATCCCTTGCTTCACAGGCTGGCACTCAATCCACTGAGCCACAACCAGCCTCCTTTAAAGAGGGGGTCCCCTCTTTGAATTGTAATGTATGGATGTATTATATGTCTGTTTTTGCATTATATGTATAATTGTGCTTTATACATAAAAAGATTAAAAATTCCCCCTCTCTCAAGAAGCAATTTTTACCTCTTTGGAGATATCACATCATTGAGAATACAGGTTCTAAAGTTGTTTTCTGCATGTACAAGTGAATACCAATGTATTTGATTTTCCTCCTTTTACACAAATGGCAATATACTGCACACACTGCTCTACTCTTTGCTTTTCAATTCAATAATATCTTATGAATATTTCCATAACATTATATTAAAATATACCCATCATTTGAAATGTTGTCCAGCTCCCAGTGTTATGCACTGTCACCCAGGTGCCATAGTATTTCATTTTATAAATTTAAATTAATCGACTTAGCCTGGATCCCAATGATGAGTGTTTAGTTTACTTCCATTTTTTCCTGCTTATAAAACATGTTACAAGAATAGAATTGTTGATGTTAAGTGCTGAGGTTGGTGGTAGGTTAAAGAGGCTGTGATTTCTCTGCTACCCTCCTCCAAGAAATGTGGTCTGTACCCCATCCCTGGAGTCCTGGTGAACAGCAGAGTAGAGATGCTGCGCCCTTTTCTGTGCTCAGACAGTAAGACACTTTGTGTATCTTAGAACACTTGTTGTTGGAGCTAGTCACCACAGTGTGAGGAAGCCCTAACTGTCCCCGTGGACTGGTCTACCTGGAGAAAAACCGAAGATTCTAAGTGACAGTCCCAGCTGGGTTTCTAGGCAAAAGCTAGCACTAGCTTGCTGGCCATGTGTATGAGTCATTTTGGATAGAAATACCAGATCATTGGAGCACGGTCTTTGTCTTATTCAACTGCTCATCACCATTTAACGTTAATTATGATCACTTCTTGGAATAATCACATCCCCTTGATTCAATGATGCCACACGCTCATAGTTCTCTTTGTCACTTCTCTGGATACCATTTCTTAGTCGTTATCTTATCCTTCTCTGAGAAAATTTTAGAAGTTTTAGACTTTCTTTTTTCTTACTAATATTCTCTCTAAGCAAACTCATCTATGCATAAGTTGTCAACCATCTGGAAAGAGGTAATTTTCAAATGTCACTTTCAGCACAGACCTCTTTTCTGATTTCCAAGCCATGTATCCAACATCCAACTGCCCCCTCCACCTGTCTACTGGGATGCGTTATGGGTGCCTCACATTTAACATGCACAGGACTGGGCCCAAACCTGTTTATCTCCTGGAGTAACCTACCCCAGTGAGTGGTACTGCCACAGAACAGAGGCCAGGAGTTCATCTTCTCTTTCACTCACTCCACGTCTAATCAGTCTCCAAATCACTTTGATTTTAATTCTTACTCTTTCTTGTTCTTCACTTTTCACCATCGCTACTGTAACCCCTGCCACTTTTACCCAGACACCAGCACAGCTGTTTAACTGGGCCTTTGGGGTCTGTTCTTGCCTCCCTTGTGTCTACTTCCACCCAGAAGCCAATGCAATCTGTTACAATTGCAAATATACTTATATCATCCCCTGATTAAATGCCTTCAATGGCCATGTCCTTAGAATCAATATCAAGGTATTTAATATGTCTTCTAGTGCCCTAAATAACCTAGCCTCGTGATTACCTTAGCAAACCTACTTGGTGTCATCTTCCTCCGTGTCGGATGAGCTGAGCTATGCTGGTTGTCTCTTGTTTTTTAAACATGATGGGTTCCCATTTGACTCTCTCCCTTGTTATACCTGTCACGATTATAAACAAATGATTGCACAAAGAGCAGTTTTATGTCCGTCTTCTTTAGTAGATTGTAAGTACTGTCTGTCACATTTACTATTCTGTTCTCAGAATGTAGCACAGGGCCTGGCACAAGGGGTTATGTGATAAAAATGGACAAACCAGCAGATAAAATTTACCTTCTCATGGCCTATGATTGGTAAAAAAAAAAAGATAAATGCATGAGAAGATACAGTAGGGTTCATATAGCCTATTTTTCCAGAATACTGCCAACTTTTTAAAAGTTTATTCCTAAAATTGCAATGGTCATACACCCTCTGTCATCCCTATATTGTTGCCTTGAGTGAGGGAACCCCGTGTCCTTCAGTCTTGCTTCAGTGGGATTGAAGCTGCCTTGAGAACCTGCTGTGGCCTCCTTCACACCTTGGAGAGAGCTACAGCTTTCTTTTCTTGCAGAATGAAGTAGGTGCTCACTTAGATGGCTTCCCTACCTTGTGACCTAGGTCCTTGGAAATATTTTAATGACAATCTATTTTCTATAGTAGCGTGGACCATTACCCGTCAACCTACCTACTATTGGAGAAATGTGCACATTGGTATGGATAATTTGACTATCCTCTGGGGGGTTTAAATCTTTTCCAAAATATAGACATATTGCCAACCTTATAATTTCCATGTAAATTCACTGTCAACAGAGGTTTTATCCAATTAATTGCATTTGGTTGATTATTTTTTCTGTATGATGTGTCTCAATACCCTTTTATTAGTAAATATATATGTTCTCACAGTTGTAATATGTAAAAATTATCAGTTTCCACAACTATTTAGGGGAAGACTTCACTAAAAAAAACAGTGCTTGCACTGAGTCTTGTAGGTTGGTGCACCAGTTTCTCTTTGTGCTTCGTGACTCCTGTCCCCTTCGTGTGGCGGTAGCCACTAGAATCACTGCCACGCCTTTGGGACCTGAGCATCCTGTGTGTTAGGCTGGTCAAAGAACTGTGCGGCCACTGCTCAGCCCAAGCAGAAGGTAGAGAGGGACATCTCTCTTGTTCTGCTTGTTCCAGAAGCAGAGCCCAAAGTCACCACCATGGCAGTTGCTACTGGAAAACTTCTCAATCCCTGTACCTGAAGCCTCTGAGCTCCAGGTGCCTTTGACCCTTTCCAGTTTTAGAGGTCTTCCTTCTAACTGCATTCCAGGCCATGGTTTTCTCCCTTATTCTTTTCTTATCTGTTTCTTTTGTGGATTCCTCATCATTTTTTGGTGTGTGTTTTTAGAATTTTAAGATTTTCTGTCATTTCCAGGGGTTGGGGGCAGAAGGAGACCCAGGCTTGTGTCCCAGCACTGCCTCCTTCCAGTGTGTGTGTGTGTGTGTGTGTGTGTGTGTGTCAGGGCCGGGGTGGGGGGAGGGGGCCGTTTGTTGTAAATGTTTCCCAAGTGTTTCTGAAAGATTTATCTTTAATTCTTTATATTGTTCTGAATACATGGAGCATTTTTATATGGATTATCTCATTCCTTCCGAACACCACTAGTTTTTACTGTGTTCTTTTAAAATGATGTCTAGTACATGTTGGGTGACAATAAAGAATACAGTTAAAAATATGGAACATCAGCTTCTGTGGATATTGCCTGGAAAATAGGCACAGAGACTTTTCCTCTGATATAGGTCAGAGTTTAAGACAGGCTGGCAGAGGGGGACACTGGATTCTGGGAGGCCGGGCAAGAGATTTCTGCAGTTATCAAGTACTAACCGATGGGTCCCAGGATTAAAGTGCAAACAGAAGAGACAGAAGGTGTAAATGAAAGAAATACTTCAAGGAAACACATGATAAACTTAGTAAGGTGTTGGATATGAGTGATGGGAAGAGACAGGCAAAAAGACCCCGATGTTGTCCATGCAGCCTGAAGAAGACAGCGGCGTCGTTTGCAGAGGCAGACGACTCAAATGCAGTCTTTCTTCCCCAAGTGCACACACACCAGTGCCTTGAAACACTTGCTACGGGCCTTGAATTCAGTGTAAGGTGATTTCATCTTGGACCCGGTCCAGGAAAGTTTATTCCTGGAAGTCCTAGAAGGATTTCATTACAACATCGTTCTTCATTTACAACATGATTATGCAACGTGCGTGTAATGGAAGGGTCACAATTAAGGCTACAGAGTGTTTGCCTGGCTTCTAAGTGATCCCAAAGACCTGAAATCTGAAATAAATTTTGTTGTGCCTATAAACCCAATTGATGAGAAGTAAGAATGCTATTAGCTGTGGGAGCTGGGGTGGGGCAGGGGAGAGCAATGGGGGAAAACTGGGGCAACTGTAATGGAACAACAATAAAAAAATAAATAAAAATAAGAATGAACACTGTGACCTGTAGCCTGATCCTGAATTACTTTAGGTTTCTGTTCACTGCCCCCAGAAACCTTACCAGGCACTGTTAGTAGTGGGGTGACCTGGTTTTAAAAGATGGCAGATAATGTTGCCTGTGGGGTGGCGTATATTTTTGGACTTCTCAGCAAGATTCTTGGCACGATTCTGTTTTCATCATGACCGGACTTGACCTCCTCTTTCAGTCCTTGGAAAAATAAATAACAACAGGTATGGCAAGGTAGGAGGGGAGGGAGCCCGCAGGGGCAAGGCGGGGCCTGGCTGCAGACCCGCAGAGGTCCCTGAGGGCCGTGACATTGCTCTTTTAAGACTGGTCCTCCTAGTCACCCCATGGCCTCGAAGGGGCTTCAGGTTTCTAATTTACACCGAACAGCAAGAGGAGATGCAGTGGGACATGCTGCCCAGCACACCCCCATCTCTGACTCAAAGGTTGCCTGTTTTCTCAGCAAAAACTTTCATTCTGAAAGCAGTTGCTCCTGTCTAAACTTGTCATTTTTCTGCTCATGGATGTATCTTTTGCTCTAACATTTCAATTGTGCCTGGGATTTTCTTCGACTAGCTAGAACTAGTGTCTACTTAATTCTACAGAATCTCGTTCTGAGTGTCTAGCACCCAAAGACAAAAATCTTTGCTCTGAGTGACTCCTTCTTTGATCCCCAGTGGGATCTAAGAAGGCTCCCCAGTGGGTGAGAGATGAGAGAGCTGGCATACTGTAAACTGTAATTTGAAGGGTTGGCAATGGCCTCTTCAACCACAAATTTCAGCCCCAGGAGTCCACATTCTAAAAGTCAGCGCATGGTATATCTTACCAGAGGCAGGTGGGTAGAAGGATCTACCTCAGAGCTTCATAGTAGGAGGTAGAAAAACTTAGTCTTCTTCTGATTCATTCGTTCATTATTTTAGACCAGCCCTTTGGTTGGTCTTCCAGATGTGGCCTCTCACTTTGCTACAGCTTTCTCGGTGGCAAGTGGAAATGAATATAATTTTTGTGAGCATCGCTCTGACATCAGAATGTTCCGTGTTCTCTGTTGATGTTGGGTGCTCTAGAAGTATATATTGTAAGTGTTAAGTGTAAGGCTATGTGTGGCATTTTGCAGTAATGGTGGAGGAAGCTAGTTTATAAGTGACCATACTGAGTTTTAGTCTTTTTGCTGTCTTTGGTCTTGGCTAAGTTAGTCTCTTTGAGATTCATTTTCCTAGTATGAGAAATGAATGATGTAGACCTTAGGGTTGCCCAAGCTCCTCCTAGCTCACAAAGACTTATAAATCTTTGTAAAGCTGTTTATCTAGAGTCCCTTCATGAGAGTTTCCTGACCCCTCCCAGACGAAAGCTGGACACTGGAGCTCCCAGGACTTCTGAGACTAGATCTGGAGATCTGGACTTGTTGGGACAGACCCAGGCTGTGGAAAGCCAAGATTATACACATAGAGAAAGGGAAGAGAAGAATAGAATAGAATAGAATAGAATAGAATAGAATAGAATAGAATAGAATAGAATAGAATAGAATAGAATAAAAAAATAAAATAAAAAATAAAACAAAGTAAATAATGGAACCTTCCTGGGGTACTGGAGGGTGTGTGTGGTGGGGTTGGGCTGCAGAAACAAGGACTTGGCCCTCCAGGGCAGTGGTTCTCACGCTGTCGTTTGTCCCAGAGGCACCCGGAGGGCTTGTTACAACACAGACTGCTGGCCCACTCCAGGGTCTCTGATTTAGTAGGTCTGGTGTAATTTTGCCCAGAAATTTTGTTTCCCAAGTTCTGAGTGCTGCTGCTGCTTCTGGGGACCTTCCCTAAGAGCTGTTGCATTAAGGTATTTTCTCACTGTTACGTGCTGAAGCCTAAAGATGAATGTTTGGGTTCTAAAGTGGATTCAGGTAGTAGAGGATCCTGTGGGTCATTTTTTTCTTGTCATTTACATTGATTCCAGGCTTGGTATTTGAAAGAACTGCCACTTGGGACAGGGCCACTGTCACCTCCTGTTGCTTTTATTTGCTGGAAGAAGGCAGGCAGCTACTCTTTCCTTTCTGCTACCATTCAGAAGACAATAAAAAGTCAAAAACAGCACATGCATTCATTTATTTTTCCATTCAACAAATATTTCACTGAGTTTTACTATGTTCCACTTACTTTTCTAGAAGCTGGGGATCTAGTGGTGAGCAGAACAGATGAAGTCTGTCTACGAAGGAAGTTTACATCCCAGAGGGTGTTAGAGAGAACTCAGTTCAAGGAATCTACCTGGTCCCAGGGAAGGCAGTTCAGGGATTGGGTCTTTTTCATTGCTCACCTTACTCTACACCCAGCACCCTAGCACACAGCTGAGGCTACGTAAGAATAACATCATGCACACACTCAGGAGGGCTACCGTTGAGTGGGATGGTAGAACCAAAACATAGGGAGCTACTTGAGTTGGATTCCGAGAGTATTTATTTAGGATGTTCCATTGTTGACTAAGTGCTATGTTATGCTCTAACGTTAAGCCCTGCTGTACAGAAGGGAAGAACCGCCGTGCAGATGCAGAACTGTTTGGCTTCTGGGTTCTGCTCTCTCGCCAATAACTAGCGCCACTTTTCACTTACCGGGGAGCCACACAGCAACACGCCGCTCTGCCTTCCATGGTTATGGTGCCCCGCCTAGTCCACACCCAGATAAACTTCTGGACGTAGTGACCGCAACGAGGGGGTGACAAACACTCGGTCACTTTCATTTAAAGACTCCCACGCTTATTCTTGGCACTCTCAGCCCTGCTTTCCAGGGAGATGTGCACGCCAGCTTCCAGCACATGCGCTTTGAATTCTGCGGAAATTTCCCATTCAGCTGTGTTTTGTCATCATGCGGCAATATTTAACTAGCATGTTTCTATAAACAGAAACACTCGAGGTAAAATTACAAAAAGACTATGTTGAAATATACAGAAACAAAAGCAACTTAAAATTAACAAGTGCCAAAGCTGATATCAAACTTACAAAACAATGTAGCACACAGAAATTAATAACTGTATGTTGAAAGTATGAATAAAATCAATCAACCAATCTGCATACCATATCATTTTTTTTTGTCAGAGGGAAGCTGGAAAGAAGATGAAGACTTAAGTTTAAATGATCTTTGACTAACTCTGGATGTGAATCCATATTTTCACTTTTATGTTAGAAAATGGGTAAATATGAATGTCTTGCCGACCAACACGGGGAGTACTCGGGTACTCCCAGTAGGCACTGTCCGGTAGGCGAGCTGAGGATGGCCTGTGTTCCTTCCAGCAAAGGCAGCGTGGAGGGCAGCGAGGAGCACAGCTTTGGAATTCAGACTGAGGTTGGTGACTGTCCCACCCTTTGTTCTTAATCACACATCCTACTTCTTCAAACCCTGCCATTTATACAGAGGACCAAAGTCCAAGGCAGCTGTCTGAGAAAGAGTTCATGTCTTAGGGGTTTTAGTGTAAGGACATGAGTTTGCTTGTTTAGTTGGCTACAAATCAAGACCTGTGGGGCCTATGGTGGCTCTGTCTGTATGACTCTTTGAGCATCAGTATCCTTTACTGTAGAGATCTGGTTAAAAAAAGATCTATGGTTTAAAAAAATCCTTCTTCAAGGAGGATTATACCTCCTTGAAGACAGGGACGCCACAGGTAGATTCAGTGGCCCTCTGTGGGGATCATCTGTGTGGGTGGACAGCACCCTGAATGGAAACAAACGTCCCAGGTCCCCCCCTCGCTCCCGCTCCTTCCCCGCCTCAGTAACAGGTGGACTGACATACAACTAGCAGGAGAGGGAGGGACAAGACGAGTGAGACCTCTCCAGCTGGCGCTCAGCGAACTCAGCAAAGGGGGTTCACATGTAGCCTGGTCTTGCTCAGGTCTTTGCTAATAACACAGAGCAAACGGAGCAAAACAGGACTTTCATCTTTTCACAAACAACCTGACAGCTGCAAATAGTTTTTATTTCACCTTTCTCTTCCCCTCCAAGCTGTCTTTGGTGTTCATTTTAACCTGATTTCACCTGCCTAGGAGCACTCTGGGGAGGAGAGGCCCCCTTGGGATTTGTCCTTGTTCTGCAATGCTGAGGGATGGCCATGCGTGCCAGGACGGGGCGGCCTGTGTCTGGGGTGTTTTGCTTCTGAAATATTAATGAAATCAGCATCCTCCAAGAATGTCCTCAATTCCCCTGAAAGCTCTTAGATGATGCAGTTTGCATTTAGCTATTTACATTAGCAAAGACTGTTGTGCAAACAGGCGCTGGCGGCCTGTCCGTCAAGGCCCTGCTGGCCTCACTTCAGAGAAGGACTCAGAAGTGTGAGTTAAATGAGCCCAGCAGGCGGTTAACCTCTGGGTCTGGAAAAGTTCTGGCTCACGGAGTGGTTTGGGAGGTGGGACGCCAGACCCATTTGGTCAGGCAGCCTGAAGCTCCCAGACCAGAGCCCCTACAAATGGTGAGCAACGCTGATGTGCGCATGGTGCCTGTGTGCCAGCAACGCTGCTGGTAAACCTTGGAGCAACTGGTCCTGCAAATGTGTTTTATTCCTACTTCACATACATGGAAACTGAGGCACAGAGAAACTGTCTTGACCAGGGCCCCAGAACTCTTTGTCTGAGTCCAGATCCTGTGCTTTCAACCATTATCCCATATGACCCTGTAAAAAGGTACTCTGTACAGGTGTATAATTTGACATAGGCACTCACTGGAGCAGTTTATTAAATGAGCACTAATTAACTCATTTAGCAATTTTGCTTAATGTCTACCTTAGAGAAATGCACTCACTCATTTACCATGAGGCATTGCTTGTACCATTGTTTGTATTAGGGAAAAAATACAATCACCTAAGTGTCCATGAATGAACAATAATTCCCATGCTGTGGAGTAATAACACACAGCTGTTAAAAAAGAATGAGGCATATCGTAGAGAGATATTTAAGATCTATTATGGAGTGATAAAGCAAGTTGCAGAATGAAGCAAATGATATGATACCATTTATATAAAAAAAAAACCCAAAAAACGAAAGCCATGCTGCCCACTCTCTCTGAATACCTATATAAGTGCAAAAAAGATCTGAAGGGATACTTGTGGAATAGTAACAGTGGTTATTTCTGGGAAGGGGTAGAAAGGAAAGTAATAGAGATGGTAATCAGAGGAATTTTGGCCTTATGAGTAAAGTATTTTATTATTTTTCATGTTCTATCTATTTTCATTTTCCTGCTTTACTTATATAAGTAAGAATGAATAGAAATTGACAGATGGATAGACATATAAATTAATCAGTTGATTAAAAGTATTTTTTTTACTGCAGTCTTTTAGCTCTGGAAAAAAACCAAACAGGCATTTAGAATCACAGGGTGGTGTGGCTGGAAGGGACTCTAGAGATTTCCTAGGTGAACTGCAGATCTCACTGATGAAGAAAGTGAAGGCCGGGGAGATGCTGTAGCACGTCTATGACGCCCCCGCCCCTACTCCAGAGTCCTCGTCACAGTGAGCCTAGGACACCAGCCTTCTGACCAAAAAAGTGCACACACCCCTCACCATGAGCTCGCCAACCAGCCCTCCATGGGCGGGTGACCCTGCAAGGTGCTGCCTGACACAGCCAAGGGGATGCTGGCCCCGTCCTGGGTGAACTTGGTGTCTGTGTCCTAATATCCCTGGGGGCTGAGAGCTGCTGAGCCCCTCAAATGAAACAGTATTTGACCAGATTTTTTACAGACTTTATGACCGTTCTCTCATTTGCATATCCATTATGAAGGAGAGTGTTTCGATATTTGAAACTAATATTTTTTGTTTGCTTTGGGTGACAGTGTGGCTTGGATTTTTGTTTTTAATTCTTCTTTGAGAGTAAAGAGAAGGAAAAATCCTACATTGCTTTCAGCTTATGCAGCCTCCCCAGAGGTGTGAGATATAAACACAGTCTGTTTCCTCTGTGGCTTTCCCAAGGGCATTGAAATGTGAGGATATTTAATTGGCTGCTCCATGTCTTCAGGGCCTTGGTACAACAGCAGACACGATCATGCAGCAAGAAAGAGCATCTGTGGCTGAATCATGGAGAATGAGAGCAGATCAGGAGAAAAGAGTGGCCTCCACATGCAGTTCAGGCCTTGGGGGGTGCTCAGAGAAGAGGCATCTGTGAGGTTATGTTCAACTCTAAGAAATTAGTGTTTAGGAAGTCTGCATTGGGAGGGGCCACTCTTCTCCCCCGGAGATGCAGTCCAGGCCTAGGTATCTAACATATTTAAAGAATAAATAAATAAATAAATAAATAAATAAATAAATAAATAAATAAATAAATGTATTTTGTGCTTTTGAAAAAAAGTTATTGCATTTTTCCATTACCATGTAGTCAGTCCCCTTATACCCCCAACCTCTGTGATCACCACACTGTTGTTCAAGTCCACGAGTCCTTTTTCCTTTTTGCTTCATCCCTCTATCCCTTCCCCACCCCTCACTCAGTTGTCATCTTCTTTCTACCTATGAGTCTGTCTGTATTTTGCTTGTTAGTTCAGTTTGTTCCTTAAATTTCACATATGAGTGAAGTCATATGGTAATTATCTATATCTTACTGGCTTATTTCACTTAGCATAATGTTCTCCAGGTCCATCCATACTGTTGAAAAGGGTAAATCTTTCTTCTTTCTTTCTTTCTTTCTTTCTTTCTTTCTTTCTTTCTTTCTTTCTTTCTTTCTTTCTTTCTTTCTTTCTTTCTTTCTTTCTTTCTTCTTTCTTTCTTTCTTTCTTTCTTTCTTTCTTTCTTTCTTTCTTTCTCTTTCTTTCTTTCCTCCTTCCTCCCTCCCTCCCTCCCTCCCTCCCTCCCTCCCTCCCTCCTTCCTTCCTTCCTTCCTTCCTTCCTTCCTTCCTTCCTTCCTTCCTTCCTTCCTTCCTTCCTTCCTTCCTTCCTTCCTTTCTTTCTGCCAAGTAGTATTCCATTGTGCAAATGTCCCGTAGTTGTTTCCCCACTCATTTACTGATGGCACTTGGGCTGCTTCCATATCTTGGTGATTGTAAATAATGCTTCAATGAGCATTTTAAAAATGAGAGATTTTATTCTTCAGGGCAGTTTTAGATTTATAGAGAGTTTGTTTCCTATGGTCCTGTATTTTAACCTCTTGTATTTAGTGCTACCTTTGTTGCAATTGATGAGCCAGATTGATGTATCTTATTAACTGAAGTCCATAGTTTACATTCGGGTTCACCCTTTGTGTTGTATATTTTATGATTTTGACATTGTAATGATATGTAGCCACCACTCAAGTGTCAACAAATAGTTTCTCTATCCTAAACAGCCCCTGGGCTCCACCTGCTCATCCTGGCCTTGCCCTGTGCAAATCCCTGCCAATCAGTGATCTCTCAGTGTCTCTATAGTTTTGCCTTTCCCAGAATCATTCTATCATTAGGATCATACAGTAGACCTTTATTTTTTAAATTAGGGTTTTTGAGGGAAATGAACCTTTCTCAGGTGTATAGTTCTATGGATTTTACAAATATGTGCAGTAGTATAACCACCACCACAAACAAGATACGAAAGGCTTCCATCACCCAGGCGGTTCCCTCATGCTGCACTAAGTTCTTCGTACGCACTTTCAAGCCCCACCACAAACCTGTGAGGAAGGCACTCCTCCTATTCCTACTTTACAATGGGAGATCTGAGCATTGAGAGATCCAGTGATGTGCTCGGGGGCACGCAGGGACTGAAGAAGTGGAGCCAATATTTGAACCTTCATGATCTGAGTCCAGGGTTGTAATGTCGTAATGTCCTGCTGGTACAATCTGAAAACAATGGCTCTGTATTATATCAAAGAAAATCATACTACAAAGAAGAATCTCCTGATTTATCACAAAATAAATGACCACCCAAAATGGAATGGTAGGATGGAACCAGATTCTCGACTGTAAATAACCTTGAGAACACACTTTGCTCATAACAGGCACTTCATAAATGTCTCTTCATTGGGACTGAGGTGTGTTCAGATTCTTGAGGGAAGTGGGAATAAGCCAGGGTGACTGTCAGTCTGAGGCCCTGCCCATCTCCAGGCTTTGCCAGGGTTCTTGATTGCTCTCAGACAGGAGGCTGTGGAAAAGTCTGCCATGCAGTAGAGGTTTCAGGGCAGTGGCATAAAATTTTGAGAAAGGGTCCCTAGGGGTTTTGACCTGGCAGCAAGAGATACAGAGAAACAGATTACACGTGTAAAGGAGGAGAATTACACGGCCCTGCCCTGCTCCCCACTCTCTGCCACCTTCCACCAACCACTTGGAGGAAAAGTCTTTGTGGTGATGGCCCATCCCCAGGTGATCTCTACAGCTGCTGTTTCCTGACTCAGAGCTCATCAGCAGACCACCTAGCTTCTCCAAAGAAGAAATCCTCAGGGAAGGATTCCTATCCTGCAGGCCATGAAGTCTTGACCACAACTCGTGTACAGAGGCCGGCTGAGAAGGTGGTTCTTAAGTCTCCAACAATGTTTGCGTGAGGGAATGATGGCTTGTTGTGTAACTGTCACTGTGGCTGTAAGTTTCCTTTCTTTTGAATTGAACTTTTCGTAAGCCAGATCTGAGATAATCAGAGAGGTTTCTTTTCTTAAACGGTAGATACTGGAGTTAAAATTCATTTATTAAGCAATAGTATTTGTCAGTTGATGACTATCAGGGAAGTAATACCAAGCTGGAAATGGGAAGGAGCGTCATTAACAAATCCTCCAGCTCTCCATTAGTTATGCATTAGAAAAGAAAGTGGCTGGCAAGGAACTTACAATAACCAGGTGCTCTAGGGGTAAGACAGTAGCAGTTCAGAGAGAAGAACATTCTACTGGGGACACTAGCATGTCTGCAGACAGCTTCATGCAGTCTGACCACATCCCTGGAACATGACCACATGCTACAAGATAAGCAAGATTACAGCAAGTGGCTGAAACATTGCCTGGGACATAGAGTGCTCTCAATATTTGTTGAGTAAAAAAGGAAGGAAAATACATATTTTATGGGTGTAACGGTGTGGGCAGAGGCACAGAGGTGGAACTGAGCACAGTCAGCCTGACCACGGCAGAAAAAAGTGGCCCTTTGCCTTGATGGGTAGAGTAGCTCTGGGCTGCAGTGGCCCGGAAGGACTTGGCATTTACTGATACCTTGCATGTGTCAGACACCACAGTAAAGACCGCTTACCCTACTGGGGTCTCACGACAACCTCCAGACATGACTTTTTAGCATCTCTGTTTCATAAGCTTCCTGCGGTAAAGAAATTTGCTCAACATTACACACCTAGTGATCAATAGATTCACACCTTGTCACACCCTATTCTTTTTACTGTGTCATATGCTTTTGGGAGGGGGCAGGTTTGGGGCTTATGCGATAAAGCCTGGACATACTCTATCTTCAGTTCTTAAGGAGGAAAAGGGAAAAGTAATGATTTAGGAAACTGTTCACAGTGTCACAAATTCAAGAGAGGTAGGAAAGGATGAGAATGGAAGTAAGGGCCCCAACTGAAAAGGCTGAATTGAATAGAGGCAACAGCGATGGAAAAACAAGCATGAAAGTTACTTGAGACAAACCAAAGCAACAAGGCTTAAGAATAGGTTAGACATAAGGGATGAAGGAGGAGGAGAGCAGTTCAAGTTAATCATAAGATTTGGGGGCTGACCAAGTAGAAAAAAGTGCTGCTTCTTGGGAAAGAAAAACAGGTCTGGGAAATAGAATCATGTGGGTGAAGGAAAGAAGATGACAAGCTCAGTTTAGGACATGTTGACTTGGAAATGATAGCTGGGGACATAAATGGAAATATGCTACAGGCATCTGAAAATATGAGTCTAGCCAAAGATCAGGCTAAAATATAAAATTGGAAGCCTTTTGCAGTGAATAAAACAGTGAGTCCATCAATGGAGGGAGTGTGGAACAGTCCTATGGTGGGGGTGAATCATCCCCACTGTAGGACAGAGAAAGACAAAGAGAACCCAGGAAAGCTACTTCATAGGGAAGAGTTAGAGAAGCAAAAGGAGACCCAAGATGATAAATAAAGAGATAGGAAATTTGTCATGAAAGAAAGACTATGGAAATTTATTGGAAAAATGAGCAGCTCCCAATATTGTCCAATGACATAAAGACAGGGTTTTAGTCATGGTACTGGCTGAGCTTCTGTAATGGAGAAATCAAACTTGAGCCTTAAGTGGTTCAGGGCTGGTGTGGTAATTCCACAGTCATCAGAATCCCAGGTTCCTTTCACCTCACTGCTCTGCCTCCTTAACACTGGGTGCAGTGGACTGAATGTTTGCATCCCCTCAAGTTTATATGTTGAAATCCTAACCCTCCCAATATGATGGTATTAGGATGTGGGGACTTTGGGAGATGATTAAGTAATAGGTAATTAGGAATTAGTGTCATTATAAAAGAGACTCCATATGATTCCTCACCCTCTTCCTACCATATAAGGATACAATGAAAAGTCAACGGTCTGTGACCCAGAAAGAGGGCTTTCATGAGAGCACTATCATGCTGACACACTGATCTCAGACTTCCAATCTCCAGGACTGTGAGAAATAAATTTCTGTGGTTTATATACTACCCAGCCTATGGCATCTTTTATAGCAGCCTGAACTTGAGACACTGCACTTCCTCCTCATGGTCTAAGTTAGTTCTTCCACTTCCTATTGTCACATTTGTAGTCAAGCCTGCAGGAAGGATGTGAAGGGGAATGGGAAAGACCTGCCTTAGTAGTTGCACACATCGATTTAGGTCCCAGGGCCTTTTCTGGTTATAAGGGGATCCAGAAAATGTAAGTCTTCCCCTGGGCAGCCGTGTGTCCAAATACAGTTTCAACCTCTATGTAATAAAGGAAGCATAGGTATTGGAGGACCACTAGCCTAGTCTCTACCATGAATTGAAAATATAATAACAATTCATAAAAGACCCTTGAATTTGACAATCTGTTGGCTACTACAAAAGCCTATTTAACTTTCCTCTCTGTCTTGAGTCTCGCTGTCTTGCAATCCACAGTCCATGCTGCAGTTAGAATTCTCAAAGTGTCACTCTGATGCTTGAACGCATAATTCACTGCTCAGCATTTTATGGTAAAGTCTAAAAATCTAAGCAAAACTAGGCTGTCTTGATAAGGACTCTACCTACTTTTGAAGAATCACCTCTCTGCTCTTCTCCCTCACACAGTCTATTATACCCTCATTCAGTTTCTCCCATCGACAGAATGCAGTGTTAGCATGAAATCCCCTGTTGTCTCTTCTTTGTGCGCTTTCTCCCACTTTGCTTGAATTCCTCCTATGTTCTTTCAGGCCAGATGCCATGTCCACTAGGCACTTTCGCTGATCTTCCAGGGCAGAGTTCTGTGTCATATTTACATGTTTCCGAAGTGCCCTGCATGCCATGTATACCAGCCATCCCACTCTGCCTGGTAATGCTTGGCTTCTCTGTGTCACCCTGAAACTTTTAGCACCTTGAGAGAAAAGGTAGCCCTGTCCACATCTGTGTTCACAGAGGTTAGCTCAGGGCCTGGTGCAGAGGGGCAGATCCATGTACTAGTTGAATGACAGGAAGGCAGAACTCTAATGAGAGAAAGACTCCAGAGCTATTATATATCAAAGCAAGTGAGGACACTCAGATTTCCTGCCCATCTACTGTTGTTTTGTAGGCTTAGGTTCTTCTGCTACATAATGAGGAACTTATTAATATGCCGACAAATGGCAAAGAAAATGAATTACTTTGACAAGGAACATTAGAGTGTGGCATTTGTCTTACAACCTGAAACATTGTTGGGTGTCATGATTCTACATCTCAAAGTTAGTCAGATTGTTTTGGCAATCCCCACTGGAAGGGAGGGAAAATGGCCTATTGTAAAGGAAGCATCCACAACCCACTATTTAGCAGAGCTGTAAGAGCTTATTTGCTTATCACCATGGCAACCACCAGCCCAACACTGCATATTAGTATACTTGTCTAGACGGCACCAAATTCATCGGTACTTCCTCTCTTGTGTGCTTGATTTTAAACAGGCAGGTGTGGATCCAAGGTGCTACTGGGAGAGAAAAGATTTCTCTCTCTATGTGGGCAAATGAAAGGCACCCTGTGAGCATCTAAATGGCTAGCCTTGAAATCTGCTCTAATTTGAAAGCTCTAGCATTAGTCTGTGTTTTTCTTTTTAAATAAAACCTTACTAGAAATAAAGAACTAGAAATATAGCCATATGGCCTGCCAACTATGTCTAAAAATAGTTTATGTGAAAGAAAGCTCACTAACTTTTAAATTTATGACAAACCAAAAATGTCTTTTAATTGTATTTTTCTCCTTGCCGTCAGTATTTGGACACAGATACTCAAAGCCATAAACCAAATCTTTATTGACTTAGCGAATTGGTAGTGTTCCCTTGGAGGGAGGAATTTGGGTGGGACCACAGGCCCCAGTCCAAGTCCCCGGAGCCTTGCTGGATCTCAGGGCAGAGCCCTTCCTGAGATTTGCTTAGTCTTAAACCTCTGGCATTGCCGTGATATCCACCGGCGAGCCCCCTCCAGGAATATTTTGGAATGGAGGATTTAAAAAAGACACATGCGTGTTTCCCCTCACCATCGATGAAACCGGTGGTTTGACTAGTTTATGAATATCAAAGTTTATGAATGAGACCTTTGAATTACATTTGGACATAGTTAATTCTGTTCCTGGTGAATGTGTATGTGATTTGTTCTAAATAACTGGGGTCAGGCAGGGACGTTTGGCCCAGGCCTCCCATTCGCACAGGGCAGCAAATTTAGAAATTTGACCTTGTCTCCAAACAAGCATTTACAGAGTCAGAGACTTGCTGACAGGATTAGAACAAGATTGCATTCATCATTTAAACTTGGGTCCATTGCTGGACCATACTGCCTAGCATAGTGCTAGGAGAAAGTATAATCCATAAATCCCATCATTTTTGCATGGAGAGCAAAATTATGTCACACTGATTTGTAGGTGAAAAAAGCATTGACTTGTTAAAGGTAAATATTTAACATGGAACACAAAATATGTTTGTCATGTCTCCATTTTCAAAAATACATCAGTCGTCTCATGAAACACAAGAGGCCATGTCTCTCTCACAGCTGAGAGGCCTCTGGGGTCGGGCATTACCTTTGTTAGCATTTGGTCCCCTAAGTCTTTTGCTTTTCATTTGGTGGGTAGTTAATAAAACATTAATTTAATTAATGCATGAATGAATGAGCTGTGAATATGTATAAGTGCATTTTGGTTTCTAATCAAGTTCTTTTAAATTATATCTACATAGCTATGCCTTAGTCATGGTTAGATAATGAAAGAAATGTCAGACCCAGGAAGCAAGCCCAGGTGGCTTTGGTGTCATCTCATTGGCCTGTACAGCCAGGGAGTCCCAGGGAAGAACACTAAAATTTATCACTAATTGCAAAAAATCAGGGGAAAGGTAAGTGTGTCTTAGTGAAAAGTGGACAGCAGAATATTTTTTCAAATAAATAAAGTTTTATTCTTCTCAAGTTGATGTAACTCAAAATACAGTGTAGTCCAACAAATGTTAAACTAACTGTCTAACCAGTACACGACAACAGCAAGAAGTTCTCTGGATCAGTTTCAGATGGCTGCTGTAACAAATTGCTGCAAATATAGGGGCTTAAAACAATGCAAATCCATTCTCTTACAGCTCTGAAGGTCAGAAGTCCAAATATCAACTCCACTGGGTTAAAGTCAAGCTCTAGCTTCTTCTGGAGGCTTTGAGGGGTTGTCTGTGTTTGTTTGCTGTTTTTGCCTTTTCTGTCTTCTGGAGGCCACCTGTGTTCCTTGACTCACATCACCCCAACCTTGTCATCATCACACCTCCTGCTTCTTTGTTTGAACTTGCCTTCCCCTTAGAAGGACCCTGGTGACGACATTTAGGGCCCATAGGGATGATTTAGGATGATCTCCCTTTTTCAAGATCCTTAACTTAGTAATATTTGCAAGTCTTTTTCTTTTCTTTTCTTTTTTTTTAATCATACAAGGCAACATTCACAATTTTCAAGGATTGAGATGTAGATCTCTTCGGGGGCTACTATGCAGCTTTCCATACCTTTTTATCCCTTCAGGTGGGATGTTGGGAACTTCATTTTGTCTGGGACTCATTTTCCTCATCTGCACAATCAAAAGGTTGTATTAAAGTATTGGTTTGACCAAAAAGTCTGTTTCGACTTTTTTTTATAATAGACACTTTTTTGATTTTCACCAATAACTTCATTGATTTGGATATTTTGAGTACGTTAGCTATCTCCTGCTATTGGCTTCTAATGGATAGAGGCCAGGGGTGCTGCTAAACATCTTCCAATGCATAATACAGCCCACAGCAAAGAAGTATTTGGCCAAAATGTCAATAGTACCAAGAAACTTCACAAACCACTTCTGACATGTTCAATTGGTCACAGCACCTTCTGCATACACTACACAAATCTTTTTATTGCATTTTTGTTGTTTTTACCTTTCTTGAAATAATAAACCATCATATGCTAAAAATGTTACATATCTCTTTCCATCTTCAATATTAAAATGGTTGCACAAAAATTTAATTTTGATAAGTTTTTTTAATGTATGCTAACACGACAGCTATCACATTACAATCTAACAAGATTGTTTTGAATGAAGTTAAAGACCACTAAGTACCACTATAACCATCGTATGGAAGAATCTAAATGAACTTTTTGGTCAACCTAATAGTTGTTCCCTACCTTTTCAATATTTTTATGGTAAAAAAATTTTAGTCTGCCTCTCCCCATTTTTCCCTCCCATCCCCAACACATACACACACACACACACACACACACACACACACACACACACACACACCAGGGGTCTGGTTAAGAGCACAGATTCTGTAGCCAATCTGCCTGGCATAGTACCTGCTCTCCACTTACTAGGTTTGTGACCGAAGACAAGTTACCTTACCTTTTAGTGCCCCAGTTTCAACATCTGCAGAATGAGGACAATAGTAGTACCTCCCTTTATAGTGACTAAAACATGTGCTTATATTGTTTAATAACTATTATCTGTTAATACTGTTATTTAATCAGAGTCATGCATATTTTTATTTAGCTTATATAAATTCAAGTAGCTCAGCAAATAAAGTGACAACATAAATAACGAGATTATTTACCATTGCCGTTCTACTCAATTAGTGCCTGAGAGGGAAGTGGGAAGGGAGGATGGGACTCACTGTCGCTGGGCCAATCTTGGCTTCCTGGTCTTGTGCTTCTGTCCTCCCCAGTATGACTCCTGTAGCCCTCAGTGTGATTCTACAGCTTTAATATCTGTTGTGTTTGAACAATATTGTCCTCATGATGTAAGCTAATTTGCAACTGATATAAAAAAAAGCTCTCAATTGAGGGAAAGAAAGCAGCTCCAATGAGTGTGGAGGCTATAGTCTACCAACGGGGAGATACTTGACGTCCTTCCGTAGAGCTTCTTCTCTAGGGGTTTTCAAGGTTAGCTTTGGCTGTTCCCAACTTGACTTTTAGGCTCATTCCTGCATAACTTTATCTCTATGCAAAAGAAAAAGAAAAAAAAGACTTCTTGGTGCATCTATGAGTATAGACTCTTGGACTCCTTGACTGGGAAAGGCTGTGGTGCCTCCACTGGCCAAAATTCTAGGGCCTCAATTTCGATCATGAATTTGGGGCATAGACACATTTTCCCCTGGAAAAAGGAAACTATTAAGGCATTTTAATAACAGAAGAGCATTGAGTTTAGTTAAGCAGAAACTAGTGTTAATATCACTACCTCTTATAGAAATCATGTAGAGATGACATAGAGAAATCTACATAAAATGATCATCACTCAACAGTGATGTGTAAGAGTAGCAATATGATTACATTAGAGTTTTCCATTCAGAAGCCCCTGAGTATTTCAGGGCCAAGTCACAGAGTCCTAACCAGATAAGTGTCTCAATCTGTCAGCTTCAAAATGCATGAAAATTAGCAATTAGAAAAATTTGAAATGTGAAATCCCATCCAATATCTTCTTGCCTCTACTCTGATTATTGCTCAGAGTAAAAGTTTCTACCCATTCTGGATTGCTGAGCACTATGGGACTCTAAGACCTTCCATGTTACATGCCCACTCTCATGTACACAAATCTCTTCATACAATTCAGTAGTGAAGCCAAAGGGAGTGGAGATGCCCAGGGTTAAGAAGCAGAATTCAAAGCCTTTTCTCATCAAGTCTCCGTCTACCTTTCTAGTCTCATCTCTAGGCATTATGTCCAACTCTTCCACCACAACCGCATCATGATATGTCAGACCACCTTTTGTGCCTGGCCTCAGACCCTGTGGTTTGCCTTTCCTTCCAGCTCATGCTGCAGGGAGTAGCTTCCCGTAGGTATAACTTAACAATACTGCATGTCATCTGTACCTCTTATCTCTTGCTTTTTGCTCTGGGACTTTGCTGGAAGAAAGGCAAACACAGTGTTGAGAACTTTCTTGACATTAGCATAGGTACAGACACAGAGTAGTTAAAAATCCATGGAGCGCCCTTGACTGGTAGAGGACAGCAGCTGATGAATAAACACCTCTGTTTTCCAGTCTTCAGAGAGACAATTCTGGGGTGTATTTCACACTGTTCCTTGGAGGGTCCCAAGCAAGATTGCAGAAAGTAGGGTCCCAATTGATACTGTGTCTTCGTATCAGCTTTTCCCTGTCCTTGCTTCATTCTCCCCAGACTTTTACACCTACACTTTGAAATCATGTCCCAAAATAAATGCCATATAGGGGTGGGCAAAATTACATTAATAATAATATCAACAACAATAATAAATAATATAATTAATAAATAATAATATGATAATGAATTTTGTGTTTCACATGCTCACAACTGTAAACCTACTTTTGCACACCCCCCACATGCAAGCACTCATCTCAGATGAGCATCAGGAAACACTCAAGCACAATCACATAGAAACTACACAGAACAACTTCTAGCTTCACTGTCTTCTGTGGTACCTGAAGCCTGAAATACCCTTTGCCTTTTTCACTTGGCAAATCTCTTTATCTTTCAAACCCTTGCTCAATTATCATGTCTATTAGAAGTCCCAAATTGGATTTGGTCAATAGACATATTTTGTTTGGTCCACAGTTTTTCCTATAAACATCTTTACTATTTAGTCCTATACTTGTTTACACGCTCATCTTCTTGTCTTATGTCCTGTGGAGTTAAATAGCAGCTTATGTCCTCTTTTCTTTGTATTTATATATAATGGCAATTTGTGAGCATTGGATAGAGTGTTGTTGACCATTGAATGGACGAGACAGCTTTGCAAAGTATAGAGAGTAATTGACTTGAAGTGCCCCTTATAGGTTGTGTGAGCTTGGGAATGCCATTTAAACATTCAGTCTCAGCCCCGGCTGGGAGTGCCTTTGGCTGTAGATAACAGAAAACTCAACTGCAGTCTCTCAATCAAGTGAAGGTTTATATTCTCACATAATAAAGTCCAGAAATATGCTGTTGAACTGATATTTTGGGGAGGGTGTAAAATTTATTTATTTATTGGCCTTTCCCTCCTGGTCACATAATGGCTATGGCAGCTTCCACCCTCACATTCGCAGACAGACATGAAGGAAGGAGAATGGAGAACAGAGATAGTCATGGCAATTCCTTTAAGCAACCAACACTCATACAGACAAGGTATCCCAGAAAGCCCAGCAGATTTCCTCTTTATGAGTCATGAGCCTGAACTTCAGTGCATAACCAGTGCATAGCAGCAGGGCTGGGGCAAACAAACACCTAAATTGAAGTAGGGCAATTTCTCTCTGAAAACACAATCAGGATTTTGTTGGCAATGAAGGTGGAATGGTGGGAGGAATGGATGTCAGGTACGCTCCCAGTAGTGTCTGCCACCGCCCCACTCTGTGTTATGGAGTTCAGAATACCTAACCTACCAAATCTACACGGTCACGTGAGTTTCAAATGGGATCATGTATATGGGAGAGCCTTGCAGGATGCCACGCAAAGCATTAGGCAGTTTATATGAGGCACATAATAGGAAAATACTACTCTACCCCACACTGAACTAAGTACATAGTAGGTATACAAATATTTATTTAGAATTTATATTAATAAAATTAATTTATCTTCTACTTCTGACAGAGAACTTTTATAAAATAATGTCATATGTTGGGCTGGTGTGGTTTTTCATCTTCAGGAATGTATAGACCATCACCATAGCAATAACAGTCACCGTAAGAGCAAAGCCATCAACACCTCATTACAATTTAATCTTGTTGTTTTAGTTGTACGGGAGAATTCTGGTAAGAACATACTGTAACTTGGCTAGGACATCTGCACTCTTAAGAAAACACTACAGAAAGCCAAAATATTGGTTTTATAGATGATTTGAAAGAGTCATGATTTTGAGGCATGGTGTCCTTGGATGTCATGTGGAGACATGGGCCAAGTGAGAATAACCCACATCTCAAACCGTCCATATCACCTTCTATGGTCTGGTCATTGCCCTCTATGCTCTTGAAGTAGCAGGCCTCCTGGTCCCCCAGGTACCAAGAGCTAAATGCCCCACAATCTTAGATCCCCTCTCATTTAATTTTTTAAAACTGATTCATCATGCAGTAAGACTGTTAAATATTAGGCTAAGACCTGTTAACTATCCCTTGTTATGCTAGAGGTAACATAGTTGAAGTTGGTGAAGATGAAGGCTAGGTATATTTCCTTCATCTCACTGAGAGTTGTGATTTCATGCAGGTTGAGGCAGCAGAGTGTAATCCAGAGTTGCCATGATATCTCACCCTTAAATACCTCAGAAGGCATTGCTAAGAAAATGGACATTTTTCTCCATTGACAAATTTACATGATCCCACCTATCAAAATTGACAGTAGCTCCTTAATTATCTAAATTCATACTTAAAAATCTCTAACTGCTTATATGTCCTTTAAAGCTGATGTGTATATATAGATGTAAATCTAGATGATAGATTTCTATCTGTAAATCTATCTCTCTTTCTCTCCCTCTTTTCCTCTCTCCCTCCTTGCCTCCTTGAGAGTGTGTATGTGTGTGAAGTAATTCATGGAATTGGTTTATGGCCTTGCGTGAGCTGGCAAGTATGAAGGGGAGGCTAGCAGGCTAGAAACTCTCAGGCCAGAGGTCCTTCCTCAAAGAAACCTCAGTTTTGCAACTGATTGGATGAGGCCAGACATGGTATCAAGGATAATCTCCTTTCCTTAAAGTCAAGTGATTACAGGTGTGAACCACATCTATAAAATACTTCCACAGCAATACCCAGATTAGTGTTTGGCTCAAAATTCGGTGCTATAGCCTAGACAAGTTGATGCATAAAACTAACTATGCAGTTAGCTTCTTCCTCTCACCCTGTGCTGCCCGATCTGGCAGCCACTAGTTATCGAGCACTGGAAGTGCAGACCACCAGTCTGAGCTGAGGCATGCAGTAGGGTAAAATCCACACCAAATTTAGAAGACATAGCAAAAATAAAAGGAATGTAAATATCTCATTAATACTTTTTATTACCGATTGTCATTAATTACTTCTATTATTGGTTACATGTTTAAATAATAGTATTTTACAAATGTCGGGTTGAGTAAAATGTATTCATCACAAAAATTAATTTTGCTGTTTTATTTCACTTTTTAAAGTATGTTTACTAGAAAATTTCAGGTTGCATATGTGGCAACCTTTTGTTTCCCTTGGGTATCATGCTTCTGGCATCTATATTTTCTGTAACCTAGAAATCAGACTCTAAAGATTTGATTAGATTAAAAGTTAAGCTTTCCCAGCCAGATTTCATTGTAATGTTACTTCATATGGCAGGAGAAAGTATTATCTTGTATACTATTAGTGCTTTAGAGTTTGGCCTCTGATTCTTCCATGGTAAAACTATGCTTCTCTTCCTGTGATCAGAAAGTAATCCTTCCTTATGTGTTACTTTGCCACCATAAGAACATCCACTTTCTCACCAGCAATTCCTCAAATGGTTTCATTAGACATTAATAATGCTGCTTGAATAAATTATTTTAACTAAGATTGTAAGATATCTAGTGCCAACTTTGTCATTCCTTACACATAATTAATTGGCACTATTCTATAAGCTAGAGATCTGTTTAACTCAGAGCATTTGGTTGCTATGAGTGCTTATTGGAAAGGTGGGATAAGTTACCTCTTTCCTATAATTGCCAGTTTTCAAAGCATAAATTGATTTAAAAGCTGTCACAAATGATGACAGATTACTTTTTATTGATTTATCTTCTTTGAATATCACTGTGAACTTGAGGATTTGATTTTTTCAGACATAAAGTATCTTTCAACCAACTTTAATTATTCTTATTTTTTATGCTTGAATTTTCACAACCTGGACTGTAAGAGCCCCTTCTATATAGTTCTGGTGACTTTTTGATGTGATTTTTTTAATCCTGCAACATTTTCTCGCTTTCTAGAATAGCAGTATATCGCAAAGTCACCTGTACCTTCCTACACAGATCTTGAATCATTTACCCATGAAACTCTGCTTTCTTGTACTAAAAAATATATTTGGAAAAAATTTTTTGACTTTTTACATTTACTTGTATTACCATCTGAATCTCACAGTCAGAAATTTAGGGGTTAAAAAAATGGAATTTTATTTCCCTATAAGCAACCTGAAATTTCCACTGAAACCAAAACCTTGCCAGTCAAAATAAATTTAGCCCCTTCTGGAACCTTCTTAGCCTTTGTGGGGTTAAAAGTCTATCAAATTTAGGTCTTTTCTTTTCTTCTCAATTCTTCCCTTTCCCCGAAGATGGTACAGACTTGAGGGTCAGGGCAGAGGAAGGGCTTTGTGTTGTTCTTGCAACACAAAGAGGTGTCTTACTCGTTTACAGGGGCCGGACTTCACAGATCAACACACGGATGCCCTTTTCTGCGGCAGCATCCACAACCGAAATGGACAAGTTCTCTCTGCTCTTTGGTCACCATATCTTTGCAAACTCCTCTGTGTCCTCCTTGTCCGAGCTGCTAGGAATGTCTAGGTCTAATGACCCACTCACAGTGCAATCCCTTGGAGACATAGCAAAATCTAGGATGGTCTTTCCTCAACTCTGGGGCCCTGAAGAGTTTAACGAATTGTTCTCCTATTCCTCATCCCCTATTTCTCCTTTAATGCTGGCTTCTGCTTCAACTGTTTTGTCTTCTTTTCAAGGTAATAAATGCCAATAATTTTGATGTAGAGGGCCAAAGGAAACTTAAAAAAATACTTATCCTATTGTTTTCCAATCTTATTTTGCTGTACATTCTCCGGGAAAGAATTGCTATTCTCTGTCTTAGCTCCTATCCCTTCCTACCTCAGAATTTTGCTCATGTGTTCCCTTTGCATAGACTGACCTTCATCATACCACTCTGTATATTTAGATCCACCCATTCTTTAGGGCCCACACAAACCTAGAAAATATTCCTTTCTCTTCTGTTCTAATCATATGTCATCTCTGTCTTTCTTTGGGGGTTTATTTATTTATTATTCATTCTATAAACTTATACTAAGAACTGACTACCTACTAAGGTTTGTACATTTTTTAAATCTGACTGGATTATAAATTATTTGGAAGGATAATCACTGTATAGCTCATCATTGTACTTGTATACTTAAATATTTTGAAGGACAGAAGGAGGGAATGAGTAAGTGTATGTATTGCTGACCAGCCAGAATGCAGGAATCTCCTCTGCTCCCCAGCTCCTAGGGCCAGGATGCCTAAGTTCTTGTCTCTCCAAACTTCCCTTTCAAGCTTATTTCCATCCATATCTATTTTCTCTTTGTTCATCTTTCTAAGAGGAAGAAGGGACCCATTTTCAATTTTTACTCACCTTCTGTCTAGGAATCATCTCCTAATTTTTCTAAGATTTTGATTCAGCAATGATCTCCTTTCTGCTCTCTTTGACCTTTCTACCATGTCTTCTTTTTGGCACATAAACTGGATCAAGTATTTCAAATATTTAAAGCTCCCTTCTGCATTTGCGTCTGAATTCTCCTTCCTTTCATTCCATCTTCACCTCCTATTACTTGCAACCCTACAGCTAAATTCTAGCCATACTGAAATATCTGACCCTCTATCTTGGTTTCTTCCTCTTTCTTGCTTTTATGTACTTTCCCCCCCTTTGCTTGTATATCCTCTTATTCTTAACTCATTCTATGCCTCTAAGTCTCAGCTTAAGCATTACCTTCTGTGGGAAGCTTTCTAAAACTCCCACAGAAGAGCTAGTTATTTCTTCCTTCTATAATTTCATCTAGTACCAGATGTATTGTGATTATCTGTTGGCAGATCTGCCTCCCCCATGTGACTGTGGGATTTTTGTGGGCAGGTACCAGATCCTATTAATAATATGTGTATTTCCAGGAGCTGGCTGTAGTAGGTCCTGAAATCTTCAATTGAATAGGCAAATGCATGAATGAACAAATGAGACTGTCTTATTGCATATAGTTACTGCACTGTACCCAGGAAAAACCCTATCATACTCTAAGCCAGTGGGTGTGTTCCTCCTGTGGCCAGCCCTGGCAAGGACAGCATGACCTTGGCCAGGTCGTGTCACATATTGAATAGGAAATCAACTAACTTTCTTGTTTGTGTAGTAGGCTAGCCAGAGGAAAGATGGCTGTGTGTGGTGAAGGCAGCAAATGAAAAGACCTTCTGTGCAAGGAATGTTCCTCTCTTGCATTTCATTTCACAGGAGGTAACTTCTTGGAATGTAAACCCTGATTCAAGGAGGGTTAAAACAGATTGTACTCACAGAGCAAAGACAAGTAGATGGTTGTGGAAATCTTTATTCCAGTGTCAGAAACTTCTGCTAAAGCAAACAGGAAAAAGAAAAAACATCCTTGTAATTACCCATCTTGGCTATGAATTCATTGTATCATTCACTGAAAATAAGAACTGGAGTTTAACTTTCAAATCATGCAGCAAGGCCCATTAACTTTGCCAACCCTAATTCACATTTTAAAGATGAAGAATCTAAGGTCCAGTAGTGGAGGCTAACCGGTCCAAGGTCCCATGCCCAGTAATTGGCAAAACTGGTACTTGAACTCAGGTTTTATGATATTCCACCCAATACCATTTCAACTCTATTGTCTATGTAAGCATATGCATAAGCAGAAAAAGTACCTGTAGAGGAACAAGGGTAACTACAACAGCTGGAATGTATTAGGTCACCATAAAATAGTTTAACAGCTTGGATATGCTTGTAAATATTACTGCATTTGTCATTTTCTTACACTAGTCTATGACCTGTTGTTAGTCTTTCCTGGCGCTTAAAGTATTTTGGTTTGAAAATAATGATTTCCTATCATGGTTCTTCAACCACAAAATCATTGTTCTACATTTTGCAGGATCATGAAGATCAATAACAGAATTAATGAGAGTCACAATATTTAATAATGAATCTGTTAAGTTGCCATCACATAGCTATAAAGAACTGTGAAGGGTCCCAAATTTGCCATACTTGTAATCTTAGAAGTTTTGTAGATACTGATGAAAAACACTCCTAGATTAGGGTCAAAGGACTTTGTCACTCATGGCCAGAGCAGTAGTCAAAGTGTCAGCATTTGCACTGGTTTCCTAAACTCCGGTTCCTGGAAGGCAACACAGAAAAGGCCAGGTGACATTTGTTCTCACACTGGATGTGATGGAGAGGAACCTAAAGTCCAGGGAATTCCAATCTTTTATAATCAGCAGTAAGGCTGCCTGCCCCTCCTCTAGAGGAAGACACTACCACTATCGTCCAAAGCAGATGTGTTATACAAACATATACAAGTGCCCTTCAAAAGACAATCTGAAACAAAGGTAGTCGGCACCTCTACTCATGAGACATGCAGAAATCGAAGGGACTCACAGAATACTGTTTCCCATGAATCCCTACCCTTTATTTCTATATACTTTGGCTGCTGGTGAATTTTCCCATGCGTATTCCACTCCATCAGGTACTCTGATTAATCTCACTTACAGAGGCTGGGACTAAATCTTGTCTGGAATTACATAAGGATACTACCATCAGGAGTGCAAACAACAGGATGAGGCCATTCTGCAGTGCCAACTTTGGTTCTGCTCCCGGGGTCTCAGCCCCACTTAGCTTTACAAATCTGTAAGCCATCTGTGTAAAAAATCAGGAGGATTCTCTTTAATTGCTTGGTCTGAGGCATTAGTCCAGGTACAACAGGATGTATTAGAGATTGGACAAATTCTGTGCTGGCCAGCAAGAAGGAAAGACATTGAAGACGATTCTGCCATCCAAACCAACTCTATCCTATGAATTGAGACCGCCCCAAATGCCTTGCTGCTCTAAAGTGGTATCACTGATCAGTTTACCTGAAGTCAGGGGCAGTTTTTTGGGGTTGTCCCTCATAATTGAAGGATTCTCATGTAGGAAAAACTGTACCAAGGGTGCCCATAAATAGCAAGTCAGTTTCCCTCTGAGGTTTTTCCCTGAGTAACAGTCCTTGTACTTGTCTGAGTTCTACATGGTCTAGAAGTGGTGTTTCTTTCAACACTTTCAGGAGAAGTTTTAAGGAAAAGGGCAAATGAATGCCTGGCTTTCACAAAGAAGTATAGTCCTGGAGAAGTAACTTGTTTACAAGCACTGGGGCCCACCCAGTGGGACCTACCTCAGTCAGAGACACAGGTAACAGTGCCTCCAATTGTGCCCTAACAGTCAGCTTAGGGCTCCAACATTACTTACAGTAATTGAGTCCAATCCTCCTTTTGGAGGAACTGCCTGAGAGTCCAACTGGACTCACCCATGGTACCACCTAGGTGGCACATGTCCAGCCCATGGGATGACTGAGTCTGGCTATGGCAATGGGAGGGGTAAAGAAGGTCTGGAAGTGCTGACAGGTATTTTGCAAGGAAATTACAGAAGCTGGGCGTGTCCCCTGCTCTGTCTGAGGTTTCTTAGTCAAGTGAAAGGAATGGTAACTAAGTCAAAGTCAGAACTATTTGGTGTGGAATGGCAGACCCATCCATTAGTTAAATTCGAAATGCTTGTAACTGTCAGGAAGAGCTGCCTCGGGCAGTTTCCTTCCTGAGGAAGGCTCCAGGGTGGTTTTGAAAGACAAAGATCCATTAATGTCCCTCCTTCTGCTGTACCTACCCAGGTCTAGTGTGTTCCTTCCACCGGGGCCAGCGTTGTGTCTCTCCCTCCACTGCCACAAAATCAGTGTGACCTCTTTCAGTAGCTGTAGCTTTACTGTTTCAAGTAATCCCCTCCTCATTCATAGACCTTTCATCTGGAAGGTTTCAGTGCAAGAAGGTAAAGAGCGATAAAACTCAGAGACCCTTTGTGTTCGCCTCTTTGTCCTGCTCGGGCCTCTTGCCAAGCAGTGTATTCAGCCAAGTGGCCATTATCCTCATGAGGGTGATCTAGGGCCATGTCACACCTACAAAAAAGACCCCCCCCCCAAAAAACAAAAGGTAAACAAACAAATAAAAAACCAGAAGGTAGCAGCAAACTGAGGTTTAAATTTACAGGCCCCTTTTGTGTGGCTGCCATGCAGAGGGTCTACCAACCAGTATTTCCCATTAGGGGGAAGAAAAAAGCTGTCATGTTTAGATATGGTCATGGCGAAATCTTAAGTTTTCAAAATATATGTACATCACCCTCTGCCCCTACCCAAGAAGCATCTGTGGGGTGATTCCTATCTGGGACAGCCACGTTCAGTGAACATACTCCCTTGCTAAGGTGTGTGGACCAGATGAGACAAGTAAGGTCGGAAATCTTTTTGGCTTTTTTTTTGACATCATGCCAGTACTCCACAATGTCTATGAATGGTAGGGAGAGTGAAAAGCCCCTCAGTTACCTTGACAACCAATCCATTGTTTAGTGGTTTTGTACTAGAAGTCATGCATTTTCAGAATCTAAAAAACAGGAAAAAAATGAGACATTTGTTTCAAGGGCTGTAATGGTGTGACCAAAGGTGCCTGATGGGATTGGAACAGTAGCATGGGATCTGTGAAAGTGTCAGTTGAAGAGAGGGACCACTAATAGCCCCAAGAGGGAGTAAAAGGTCCAGTGTAGTCAGTCTGCCAGAATAGAGTCCATGCGATATGATGTGGCCTCCTTCACCTTGAGACTAACAAGCCAACTTTTGGCAGGAGTCACAAATCTGACATTGAACAGTAGCCTTGGCAGTGGAAAAAAATGTTCTTTGTCTTTTGCCCAGTCTATGATAGTGGATATGTTGCCATATCTGGTAAGATCATGTATCTAGACAGAAATAGTAGCAATCTGGGTGGTGCAGGCTCATTAGGAGCTTAATTCCAGTTGGTCTCAAAGGAGAACAAGCCCTTATACGGGGTTTCTACATGAGTGACCCAGATGGTTGAATCAGCAGCTGCTGCATTTCATTGTTCACAGCCCCAAAGAGGGGCCAACCAAATAGCTAGGCCATTGACAACAGCCTAAGAGTCAGCAAAATAAAACAAGGTTCATCAAAGGGAATACTGGTCAAAGCTTTGCAAGAACAGCCTTGAGTCCTGCCACTGAGGAGAGTGACCATGTCTGCTTTTCGTTCAGCACTGATGGCACTGAGGTTGAAGCACCCATGCAGAACTGGGGACACCATTTGGTTTTACCTTGGCTGAACCTTCAAGCCCAGTCATTTAAGTGAATCTAAATGACTTTGCTTTAGGCAGTGTAGTGGGGAATAAACTTTTCCCCAGAAGGAGAGTTGCCATTTCTTCATGTGAAGCTGATATCCTTCTTGGGGCCAGGCTGGCTATGTTCCTGAGTGTATCATTTCATTAGACAAGCAAGGCTTGATGTGCTCTTCACACCTTGTTAGTTGTTGAGTCTGAGTTGACTGACCCCAGAATGGGATTATCAGTCTCAGGAGTTACAAGGCCTCCATGGGCCAGGTGTTCAGGGTCACTAAGAGTTCAGTGGCCAGCTAGTAGCTGCTTTTCAAAAAGGATGTACCCAGTAGGATTGTCGGGGAGGTGATCAGTCCAGAACCATGTGGTCTCCCCAGGTAGAGGCTTCCAGGTGGTAGGCACCTTGGCCCAGAAGGTTCAATAGGCAAAATCTACAGTCATAGAGACTTGTAGCTTATAGAGGCAATTAAGTTAGTGGGGCCCTACTTGGGATGGGCTGGAAAGATGGTTGGAAAGCACTTCATGTGTTTTACTAGCACTTCTTTACCTGCAGCTCTTCCTGAGCTGAATATCGTCTGCTCTTAGGCAACAAGGAAGTATAAGCATATAACACAAACATTATCATTGTAGTTTCAGTTGTGGAAGTAGCGACAACAGTAAATTGAATTGGTCCAAAGAGCCTCACCCATAAAGTCACATTAGCTTCCCTTCTTCACTTTGGACCCAGCCTGTTTTTATCAGTAGAATCCTCATGTCCCCACCCCTCCTGGAACTGGTAGGATGGTGAATTGTGTACCTGTATCCAACAGAGCCATAAAAATTTGAGTTCATTTCCTCCCTGAAATTTCCCAGTGTATTAAAATAGATATATCTAGGCTTTGGAGACAAGGAGACCTTGGTCATGCCCCTAATCATATTTTTTCTTAAAGTGGTTTGGACTAGGGAGAAAAGGAGGGATCAGGGGATGGAGCAAGAGAATGGCTCTGTGCCAACATGTCTTTTCATTCACTTTCAGATCACAGTGCTTAGGTGGTAGCTCATGGCTCAGTCAAATGAACTTCCAATATTTTGGGCTTGCCTAACACTTTGTTTCAGGAGATCCACATGGCTGACCCCATTTATTTCAGCTTTGGGTGCCGTTTGACTCATCAGCAGAAAGCAGTGTCACTGGCTTGCTCTCTGGCTCTGGCTGTGAGATTCTCACCCTTTGCCTGACTTGGCCTAGATTCCTCCAGTGACACTTTTATTTTAAAGGAGTCTACCTTAATCTGGACCATTTTCTGTTTCTTTGTCATGGTAATATCTCTTAAATTTTTGCATGGTTTTAACATAAGCTCTTATGGGGAATTTAACATAAACTTTCCTGGGGAATTTTCCAGGGTGGCAGGGCCCATCATAAGAATTTACCTACATTCCTTTGGGTAAGTTTTTCATCCTTGAGTAAGTTACCTATATCTACATTGTAAACCCAGTTCAGGGCAGAAGAGCTGATCTAGTAGTCAATAACTCATCTGTGTTTTCCCATGGGAGTCCGAATTGGCCATGGCAGGCTATGTGGGTGAGGTCGCTGAGTTTAAAGGGCCATGATAGGTTGGACAAACTAAATAGCTATTTAATATCCAGGTCCTCTGTCCTCTAATACAGAGAAATGGCAGGGTGAATGGGGTATTAGCCTTCAGCTCGGGAGCAGAGTTCAGGTAAGGTCTGGACTTACAAAGTCAGACTCCAGGTATTTACTAAGTATTTGCTTTCTGAAATCCTCCATTGTGAGGCAAGAGATTTGATGGGAAACTGAGCTTCGAAGCCAGATGGAGTGAATGATAGAAAGGCAGAATCTCGAATCAAATGTTAAAAATCCAAAGAGAATTTGATATATGTAGGTGCAGATTGAGAAGAAGCCAGCACTATCAAAAAACATTGTCTTTCTGTGTTAGTGGGTGTCAAACCATCCTGCAGGAACAGGTTCAAGATAATTATGTCTTACTTAGTCTGCTGCAATAGAGTCTTAGCTAGTTTCCCTGAATCCAACCTCTTCCCTGCCAGTTCCTCCTTGTTCTGATCACCCAAGTTCTACTTACAAAATAAAAGTCTGATTATGTCAGGACACTGCTTGGAAACCCTTCTTTGGGAATCCCACTGCAAAAAGATAAAATCTAAACTATTGTATAACATTTATTGTCCTTTGCAAGTTGGGCAGTCCACTTTGCAACCTCATTCCTTGTGTCTCCCCAACATGTTCTCAATGTTCTAGCCACACAAAATTGTATGTTTTCCCCAAATGCACCATGCTCTTTGGTGCCAGTGTGACTTTATTTTCTTGCCTGGAATGACCTTGTCTTTCTCTGCCTGGAAAACTACTAGGTTCAGCTCAGCTGTCTCCCCTGCTCTACGGCTCTCTAACCAGCAGCCTATACCTGCATAGTATCCTATGCTCTTTGATTATGATGCTGTGTCAGTACAATGTCTGCCTGTGTTGTCCCCTAGGCCATGACCTTCTCGAGGGAACTTGTCCTGATGATCATGGTAGCCCTACACCTACTACAGTCCTTGTCATAGAGTAGGCACTTATACAACATTTGTTGAATGCATTAATATGTTTATGAGGCACCAAATTGTTTCCTTGAGGTAATAATTATTTCATTTTATCATGTTAAAAAATCAAATGAGGGCCAAGAGTCTGAATTATTATGAATAATAATACCAATCCATCAAGTATAATATTAATGACTTTATATTAGATATCCATTTTTCACTTCCAAAGCAATCAGTAGTAACTGATGTAATTAAGCACTCTAATCTTTAAGATTATTAAGTGTGAAAATTAAGCCGAAGTCATCCAAGGGACAGCAGGTGAACATTGTTTAGGGAATGAATATTTGTGTATGTTTTTTTTAAAGAGACACATAGGTTATACATATACTAACTACATTTTTTCTATAATATTCTTACTTATTTCCAAATGCAGCATTTCCCACCCCACACTACCTACACACACAATAAATATCCAAAGGAAATAGAGATTTTATGTCAAGTTCCCTGAAAATACAAAAGATTCTTATGGAAGCACTATTTGGAATGTTTTTTGAAGGAAACTTCCCTAAACATATTTCTTGTGATCGGGTTCTGTATTGACTCTCCAGAGGGTGCACAGTATTTATTCAACCTGAAGGGCAAATGACATGGCCATGTTTTTGAAAAGCACAGTAAATGAAAGACTTTGTCCTTGGAAGAGTAGCCTGGTTTCTCAGTACCTTAGGCATTGAGTGAGCATTTTGTAAAAAAAATCTTTGACTATGTTAGTGACCCTTGTCTTCATTCTAAGTATTACTGAAGTAGAATTTAAAAACATTTGGCATCCCATAACAACCCTTCTGGTGTAACACACTGACCTTCAAGGTTCCCTGACCCTGAACTTCACACATATTGGGAAGTAAACCAACAGTGTGCAGTCTTTACACTGATAAATATTGTGCAGTAGTGCCTATTGTTCCACTAGTACAATTTTATCAAACTCATCTATTTGGAGCAGTAATGGTCCTTCAGGATATAAGGAAGATATCACCAGTCAATCGCAACGTCTTCTCACTGAGCGTGGGGAAGCCAGAAACTAACAAGCAATCTGAACTGGCTTTCCAGAAAATATCCATTTTCTATTTTTACTTTAGTGCATAAGAAAACATCTTCAAATAAGAAAATAATTCTAGTTACAGTGAAGGAAATCCAACAAGTACTAATCGGGTACTATAACATATTTAGTGTATGGACTTAATATCCATTTCAACCCTCTTCTGACTTGTCTTCTTCCACTGAAGAGGTTGGAAAGCTGAAAATTGTACTTTTTTACTCCATTGCTATTAGAATGTAGCCACATGACCCAGGTGCCACCAATTAGTTGGTCCTGAAAGAGATGTGAATACTAAAATGAAAAACCTGAGATGTGACTTTAGAGGGAGAATCATTCTCCTTACATGCACAGCGGAGTTGGAAGCTGGTTCTGTATTTGCTGTGGTGGAAGTTGTGCTCATACCTAAGCATATTCGATGTTTGTGGTTTATTAGAACAGTCTATGGTATAAATTGGACAGTTTCCCTACCTTCATTATTCCTGGCTAGATAGTGTCCAAACCTGGTTCTCTAGCTCTCCTGGAGGTTTGTGAGCTATAAAAAATCCCTTTCAACAGACTAGAGTGTTCTCTACTGTTTGTAATCAAGAATTCTGTGTGCTTTTTGGAGAGAAACCAATCACATATTCCCTGTTCTTTGGCATATTCTAGGAAGGGAGGTAGACATTAAGCACAATTAGAATAAAAATCATGTACAATTGACCCTTGAACAGCATGGGAGTTAGGGGCACCAAAACTTTGCACAGTTAAAGACCTGTGTACAACTTTTGACTCCTTCAAAACTTAACTACAGATGACCCTTCTTACCTGCAGTTTTCACATCCATGATTTCAACCAACTGTGGATCAAAACCAGTATTTTTGATCTGAAGTTGGGAATCTGTGGATGCAGAAGGCTGACTCTATTCATAGCTTACTGTTGACTGGAAGATTTACCAGTAACATAAATAATCAATTAACACATACTTTCCATGTTATACATATCATATACAGTATTCATATAATAAAGTAAGCTAGGGAAAAGCAAATGTTATTTTAAGAACCATGAGAGAAAATATGTTTACTTATTGAAAAGAATCCACTACAGTGAACTTATGCAGTTCAAACCTGGGCTGTTTTAGATCCACTATAATAGCAATCATAGAGTTAAAATGGAAAATACGTGAGGAGTTATGGAATATAATGGGGTTCAAGTCTGTAGCTGTGTCTCTGCCCTAATCTCTCACCACAAATACTTATTAATCCATTTGCAGTTGAAAACTCCAGGGAGAAACAAACCAGTGCCTTACTTCAGTATGAACATTGTTGTGTGGGTCTTTTCTGAAAATATAGAGAAGCTCTGGGCTTTATTTTTTAATCCTGTAAGTGTCAAAGAAGCTAACATTACTATTCATGAGCATGTATAATAACAGAATATTAAAGCAGTTAATCCAAAGGGAAATTTGGTTTTCCAAGATTGCAGTGTAACAAACACACCTCTTAGCTGTAATATGACATCACTGTCCTCAACTCTAAGATGGAAACAGCTAACGAGGAGTCTCATATCTCTTCTCTGATTAGGGATTAGCTCAAGAACAACATACATGTAAAACTAAATTATATATGTAATGCATTTATCAAACTGTTTGTAGCATTTTACACTATTACTCTTCTACTTCATGGGATTAATTTCCTTTAATGAATGTACACAGTATGCACCCATGCACTCAGGGCCACATAATTGGAACATAGTGTGCTAAACTTACCTGCAGAGACTGTAAATAATAGGTGCATGGTATAAAAATTATGCATGGAATTCTATACACCTTTGAAACATGAGATCCATGTTTCAAAGAACATGAACGTTCTGGCCACACTCAAATTTAGACTTTACATAAAAGGCCTGTTAAACTGCTAACAGGATTAAATGCACACCAGTTTTAACATAAATCCACCCCTCCACCTATCTGTTTCTGTTTGACAGAAAACACAGCGTACTTGAAAAAATGTAGGCTTTGAAATGAAATAGAACTTTGTTTGCATTACAGTGCTGCTATTTGCTATCCTTTTTCATCCTTTTACTTTCAAATGTCCTGGTTGTTATAGTTAATATTTTATTTTTGTATAGTCTGAGACTCTTAGAAGCTTAATTGGAATTATTTAGATCATGCACACATAATAGAATTATGGTATGTTCAATTTAAATCTATCATTTACTAGTTTTTTGGTATCAGTGTTTTTTTCTTTCTTGCTTTCTTTTGGATTAATAGATTATTTTTATTTTTCTATTTTCTTTCCTTAGCTTATTGATTGTACATTTTTGTTATTACTTTAATGTGTCCTTGATATTATGAACGGCAGCCTGACTTATTAGTCTAACGTTAATAATTTTAGTGGTGCTCAGACCATGAAAGGCTTTAATAATACCTTGAATCCATTTATCAACCTTCCATCTTTTTACTTTTACTGCTATGTGTTTCAATTTATATATATTTCAAACCTCACAAAACATAACTATCACTGATTTAAACATCTGTATTCATTTAGATTAACTTCCTTACTCTTTCTGGAGCTTTGTTCTTTCATGCAATACCACGTCTCTAGGCAGGGTTATTTTCCTGTTGCTTAGCAAAGTCTTTTTGGTATCCTTTCTCTCTGTGCAGGACTGCTGGCAGTGAATTTTCTGTTTCCATTTATTTGAAAAGTTTCTACTTTTTATTTCAAAATCCTTTTTGAAAGAACATTTTTAAAGAGATATACAAATAATGTTTGATGAATATTTGTACTGATTATAGGATGTTTTTTAGTTTCGTTGAGATGTTATTGGTATACAGCATTGTTTAAAGTATGGTTTAAGTTATAATGACTTGACTTATATTGTGAAATGATTACTACAACGTTAACATCCATCGCTTCATATAGATACAAAAAGTGCTTTTTTTCTCATCATGAGAATTTTTAGTAACTTTCAAATATACCATACGGCAGTGTTAATTATAGTCATTATGTCATGCGTTATTTCTCCAGTACTTTTTAACTTTGTAACTGGAAGTTTGTACCTTTTCATCATTTTTGTTCAACTCCCCTACCTGCTACTCCCAGTATCTGGTAACCATGAATCTGATTTCTTTTTTTTAGATATCACATATTAGTGAGATTATACAATATTTTTTCTATGACTTATTTATTTTAGCATAATACTCTGAAAGTCCATCCATGCTGTTGCCTATGGCAGGATATCCTTTTTATGGTGCAATAATATTCCATTGTATATAGAAATAGCACATTTTCTTCACCCATTCATCTGCCAGTGGCCACCTATGTTGTTTCCAGGTCTTGGCTATTTTGAATAATACTGTTTGTCTTGCTATTGTCCCTTTGAAGGCTGTGTGTCTTTTTTTCCTGTAGCTTCTTTTAAGATGATTTTCTTCGTTATTGATTTTCAGCAGTTTCTCTCTGGTGTGACTTGTGGTTTTCTTGGTCCTCATCTTCAGGTTTATAAATCTTCCTGGATCTGTGGCTTGATGGGTATCTTCTGTTCCTTTATCTCCGTGTGCTTCTGTTTGGCTTTTTTTTCTACTGACCCATCTTCTATGTTATTAAGCATTTCTTTTGTTCTGTATAAACTTGTCCAGTACTCAGTGTTTTCATTCTTTATTTCAGTAATTTTATTTTTCAGTTTTAGAATTTCTATTTGACTTTCTACAGATACTTTCTTTAGTGAAAAAAATTATCTTCTTATGCATTTTCTTCAATGTATTTATAATATTTTAAAAAATCTTTGTACAATAATCCTTGTGTGCCTATTAATTTTTTGAATGACAATCATTTTGGTAAAATTATGTAGTCTGTAGGTAGTTTTATCTTTCTTCAGAAATGTAGTCTCTTTCTGGAGGGAAAGTAGAATAAAGGATGATGATTTTTGATCCAATCGAGTACAGAGATGACCCAAGGCTAAGTCTTGGACTTGCCCATTCCCAGTTTTCTCTTACTACCAGGGCACAGGCTTACTGGGTTCTCAGCTGTCAACTGAAGAGCTCGGTTCGAATCAGCCTTGTCCCTCCTTGGTAGATCCTGGGCTGGAATTCTTGTCTCCTTAGCCTGTAAGACTGAAATGTACGGGGCAGCAGGTTTCTGCTAGTTTCTTTCCACTTTCCCCGCACACAGTTTAGGATTTGGTAAATGCAGCAAGGGCAAAACGCAACTGATTATTGGATTTACTCCTCTAAGGTCCCTTGATATGTTCAAATCCTTTTCTGTAGTCCTAGTTTCTTTAGTATTCTACACTCTGTTTTCCTCCCCTCACTACTTTACCCAATTCTTTTAATTTTTTCCAGTACTTTCCATGTTCCCTATCCTGACTTGAGAGCCTCCCTACTACTCGTTTCAATCCAATATTTCTTAGTTCCTAACAGCTGCCTACCAGCACCTCAGTGTCCCCAGACCAGCCCACTAATCCCTAGAGTTTCCAATCCTTTACACACACACCCATTTCTTTGTTTTTCCAAGTGTCTTTAATTTTATTTATGGATTTGAGAGAGAGATGTTCCATTTACTTATGCACTCATTGGTTGATTCTCATATGTGCAGTGACTGGGGATTGAACCTGCAACCTTGGTGTATCAGGGTGACTCTCTAACCAACTGAGCTATCCAGCCAGAGCTCTTTGGCCATTTAAATCCTAGGTTCTCCCAGCACATAATGAGGGTGCTATTTAGTCTCAATATCCTGAGAAGTTCCCCAAAGTAGTAAGTAATGTATCTAGTACATAGTAGTTGCTCAATAAATATCTGGTTTTTGGTTAAGAAAATGATCAATAGCATACAGTATAAATTTTTAGACCTAGGGGTACTTTAATCCTAATAGTTCTCAAAAGATGAGCAGAAGTCAATAAAAAAAGAAAGTTATGAAAAGCAATGAAGAGGAAAATCATTTTTTGATCTTTCTCCTTTTTTAACATTAAGCACTTGAAATGGTATATAATTATTTTCATTTTATTATATTCCACAATACATCCTGGTACAAAGATGAATAAAAAGTCTTGTTTGAATACTTGCCTGTTCCTTGTTTCTTGATTAAACATTTGAAAATTTGTATAAGCAAATGGATAAGTCAGAGACTTAACTCCCTTTAAATATTTCTTCTTTCACTGATCCTATCTGCAGGTGTTCAGTGTCACAAGTAAACATAGGAAATGGTGTCAGGACATCATATTTGCATAACTGAACCTCATGCTTTTTGATTTGCACATGACTATCAGCCTTCAGAATCTTAACCATACAATACCTCTGCAACAAAGAAAGACTGGCTGGAAGTTTTAAGACCCTCTCTTCTGTTTCCAACATTTTCACAGTTTAGTCCTGTAACTGTTAATGTGTACTCAAAATGCTTGCTTATGAAAATTAATCAAGGGCATGCACATGAAAGAATAGTGAAGGCAGATTTTACATCTATGATATCTGAAACATATGAAGGTATCAAGTGAATTCAGAAATAACATTTCCCATGTTTATATATTTTTAGTTCTTTGTTTCCTGAGAGGATGGTGAGATAAGTCAGCCAGGAAATTGTTAATGTGATCACTCAAAACAAAATTACGTAGTACTTTGTCTTAAAGTGATCTCTCTGTCTCTGTCTCTCTCTTCCCCCTGCAGTAACCATAACAACCAGATCTTTTCAGAGAGGTCAATTACTAAAAAGAGTATGATCTATACTTCACGTAATATGGTCATCTATAAAGTGCTTTGGACAGTGTTCATTTTTTACAAAAATTGGTTTTAAGGCTGTGGAAATGTTCTAAAATTGGAGGTTGAAATAAACAAAGAAAAATATGTAGTTGTCTCTAGAAAATCAGACAAAGATGATACATTAGAGCTAAATAGGCAGTTCCATTTTTTAATCCATCATCAGTAACCATCAGGGTTTGATACACAATTTATCCTCAAACAAAACTATGAGGATTGCTAATTGTGGAAAAATACTTTGTTATTAAGATTTTTGTTGAATGTGTAACAACAAGAGAGAGATTTCTTTGTGCCTCTGTATGTCTCTGTAGACCATGTATATACCTTGGGGTGTGTCTGATAGGCAACTCTGTGGGTGAAATTGACATCAGGAGGCCAGGCCTGCCACTGGTCAGCAAAGTGACTTTAGAAAGGTCATTTTATCTCCCTGTGCCTCAAAATGTTAATTTGTAAAATGAGGACCATCATGGTTACTTCATCTGTTGACCCTCAAAGTCAAATGATGTACTCACTGCACTTGAACACAAACAGCAAAGTACTTGTAAGATGAAATACAGTAGAGTAACCAAAAGCCAGCATTTTGGGTCAGGCTACACTTGGTTAAAGTCTGACTCAACAACATATTAGCTATTGACAATAGCTGCCAACTTGCTTGATTATTCAAATCTTTAGTTTTTCACCTACAAAATGAGGATATATATTACCCCAGTCTTAAGAAATTGTGACACATATGAAGTTCTAGGTAAGATGCCTTATTACCAATATTATATGGCATTCATGCAGGTTATAGTATGTACATGTATACTATACATATATGTATACCAATGATGACAATGCAGTGAGCGTTATGGCTATATTGGAGCTGCCACTTACATAGAAGTGGTAACTTAGGGTTACACAATCTGGGAATAAGGCCCTGGGGAATGTTAAGGACTCCAATGCATGGGTGTGACTTATAAGAAGAGGGAGATACAGATAAAAGATTTGTTTTATAAAGTTCAAAAATTCTGTCACTTTTAAGTCATTGGCTTAAATTGAATGTGTTGATTATAATGTAGAATTGGATCTTGTTTTGTGTTTAAAGTAATACCAAAGCAATCTCCCCTTCTTCTTTTTTTGAGCTACATTAAATAAAGAAATTAATGCAGACCTATAATTTTTAAATATTTTGATTTTCACACTTGATCTTAGCCAAAAGGCTGAGAAGTGATAAAATAAATATTTTGATTTTTAAAGATAATATTTCATTAACTCCACTTAGGCCAAAGTAAATATTAAACATATCTAAGGCAGTATCTCCCTTTCTTAAAAATTAGCATCTGATCAAATTGAGAGGAAACAAGTTGATCCCAATTTCATCTCATTGAAAAACATCAGTCTCTTTTTTTTTTAAGTTATATTTACCTTTTGTGAACTGATCATCACTTCATCACTTCTCTAGGACTAGACTTCAGTGAGGATAAGACTGGAAAAGGATCAGATCATTGATTTTCATTTCAGTTATTCATCACTGCTTAGAAAACAAAACCCTTTATGAAATCCCAGTAACATAGAACTAATAGAAACTGCCACCTGCTCTGATCTTCAGTTTAGCACTGGTATCTCTGGCTTCACTAATGTCAAGAGAAAACTGAACATCCCAGGAGAATGTTTGTCCTATTCCAGAAAACTCCTGGAACTCTTCTGTCTGAAGCCCTCTCCTTTAGCATGGATAAGATTGCCCCTCAGTACTTCCCAGCCTGTGAGACTGGACGAGAGGCAGGGCAGGTGCAGATGTGGGTGCCTTGCAGAAGGAATTGCAGGCCTAATGCTTTCTGTTTTAAGTGTGCACTTATGAAAGGGACAGCAAAATCCTTGCTGAGGGAGTTGGGGCCTGAGGGAGGGAACCTAAAAAGTGCAATCAAATCTTGACTGCTCTGCTACTGGAGTAGGAGTGACAGATGACCAGGCACATAAAAGTGTTTGCTAAGTTTAGTTTGTAGACAATACATGTGTAATAGACACATGTGGACAGTTGTTTTATTTTTCTCAGTGGTGCTCAGAACTTCAGCAGCAGGAAAGGCAAATTCTGATGGATCATTCTGAAGCTGGGGCTTGCAGTACGACGGGCAAAAGGACAGGTAACCCAGTGTTCAAGAGAAAAGTTGAAGTGAGGCACTTTGAATGCAGATTTCAGATAAAGGGAAATAATGTTTAAAGGGATCTGAAGTTCTGGGAGAAAAGGAAAGTTTGAGGGGCATAGGTCCAGTGCTCATTTCACATTATTTTACATTTTTTCTAAAAAATGTGAGGTTTTCTGCTTTACAATTATTTCATGTGCAGTGGCTCTGCTTGGTTTTTCTTTCCCCAGTGAACACCAGGAGTCAGTTCCCTCAATTAATTCACAAAGTATTGACCAGATAAGCCAAGTAATTTCAGTAAGTATGCAGTACTTGCAATGCACTTGAATGAATTAGTTCAGTTAACATTCAAATCTTACCTGTCAACATTGAAACAAAATTATTGCACTCATAGAATTCAGTAACAATTTTGTACAAAAAAATATAAAAGACTCAATATGTGTGAAACTTGTTGAAAGGAAAACCATTTTTAGCAAAGCAAGATGCTCATTCATTCTTTGCAGTGATGGAATAGCTTAAAAATTTTCAGTACCAGAAACTATATAACACAGAGGCTATACTCTGGTCTACATGTTGCAAGTTATTTCTATTGTATGGAATTCTTCCAAAAGAAATTGAATTTCACTTTTATAAAGGCAAAATAAATTTATGTGAAGTTTTTCAGAGTGATAGCAACAGAAATCACTCAGGATATCTTAAATCAAATGTATGATTATTATAATAGCACATGTGAAAATAAGGAAAATATGGATGCTGGCCATGCTTTGGGTGTTATGAAAATAGAGTGAGTTCTAGAGGATGATGCTGTGGAGACCAGCTTAGCAGTCAGAAACTGAGCAGTGATTCAGAGTCCCGCACAGCACTTGTGATCTGGGGATATCACTGCTCCACACCAAGCAGCTCACATGCAACTCTATATTTTTCTGGTTCTCACTCGCAGTTTTTGTTTGTTGCCTCATGGGCTCTGTGCACATGGCCCAGTGCCTGCTTTGCTTCTACGTATGTACTGTTTTCTTTCTACTTCATTTCTCTCTCTCTCTCCCCCACCTCTCCACCCATCTTTCTGATCTACCTATCTCTCTGTCCAGATAGTCATCTAACTAATACCTCATTCACATTTCCCTAAGGGATTAGTCTGATTGGTTCATAGATTGCTATTGTGTCCATTAGTCAGAACTTGCATCCCCGGATACTTCACAGATTCTAGCTTATCTAGAGAGTGGCTGTTGTTTTACCTCCACATCATGAACACGGACACACACACAGCTCAGTCAGCAAGGTTACACAAGTTTGAGAGGGAGCCATGGTAAAAACTTCATTAAGGGAACGATGGACGTAGCAGGAATTCCTAGGGTGGAACTAAAAATAGATCATAAAATCCCAAATGAACATACAGTTGTGTCCAGAGTCATAGAACTCTAAACTAAGGCAATTGAGCCAGCTCAAGTGGAAGATACAACAAGAAATAGAGGGACTTAAAATGAGAATAGTAGCAAGATGCCATATTAAAAACTGCATTAGCATCTAGACATAGGGTTTGACATTTTGTTATGTAGGGAATTACACGGCAATCATAGGTTTTGACCCGTAAATTGATGAAAGGAAGAATTTAAGAAAGGCCAACCTGGCAGTGTTACAAAGGCTGGAGAGGAAAATGAGACTCTGGAGAGAAGGAGATCACTTGTAATTATAAAATAATTATAATATTGTAATACTACTTACTCAGCAAATATTTCTTAAATGACTACTACATGCCAGTACGTGCCACACGCAGAAAGTAAAAAGGTTAAAAAAGGTGGTACAGTCCTTGCCATCATGGGGCGTGCATTGTGTGGAAGATGTGAAAAGCAAAATGGCAATTTCAATGTGAACGATAGAGGCCTTCGTAGGAGAAGTGTAGAGTGCAAGGGAAGCACATAGGAGGGACTAAAGCCTGACCAGAGAAGTCCAAGGAAAGCTTCCTTCAAGGAAATAGCATAGCAACTGAGACCTGTGGGCTGCATAGAAATCATCCATGCACAGGATGAAGTTGAGGGGAAGGGTGAGTGTGGGGATGGTTCACTTCCAGGTCAATGAATAATTGCTGAACAGAAAACAATACTAAACAGCTCTCCTTGATTAATGACTGTAACTGAGAAAAAAGTTTTTTTGAGGGCATTAAATCATTTGTTGATTACACATGACCATAGATGATATGCAAGCTTCACTCCCACCTATAATTTTATCTGCTACCATAATTGATATATTGCATATGGTTTTGTTATAAGCATCAAATGTCAGTCCTGTGCTGGGAGCTGGAGAAATAATCCTTAATGAGATAGACATGCCCCCTACCTGGCAGAAAAGGAAAATACAGCGGAGAAGGCAGAGGAAGAATTGTAAGTATGGAAATATTCTGAGTGGGGAATGGACCTAAGATGATGGCCCACTGGAGGAGAAGCTATCATGGTCTTGGGTGTTATACAAGTAAAACTTCAGTGGTGTTCTTACAGATAACTAAAGGGTAGCCAGGTAAAGAAATGAGGGCAGTCTTACTCCAGGCAGAAGGAAGAGCATGTGTATGTGTCCAGAAACAAGAGGGAGTACAGCACCACCGAGAGCTTGTGAAGCAGGAGAAAACGTCATCTCCATGGTCCCCCCAGAAGGGAAAACATGTTTATGCCTCATTTAATTGAATACTTGAAAAAGTGTTTAGTTTTGTTTTGTTACCATGTGAGGTTTTCCTCATTTAGGCACCATCTTTGATGTTGGTTTTACTCATGGAACTGTTGAGTTATTTTTTGAGGAAATTTTTACAAAATGTTTTCAAATTGCCATTGAAATCTTTTTTCCTTTACTTTCTTTGTGTTTTTTAGGGTTTCTAAGCATCTCAACAACTTTTACTTGATTATATCAATCCTATCTAATAACATTAATTTTCATCTCCCACTATTATTATAAAAATTATCTTTAAAACTTGCTACCCTAAAAATGATGATTCTGTTTAAAAATCAGCAAAGATATTTTTTAAATAAGTATTTTTAATAAAAATATATGTTCATAAAGTACCTGTATAATATAATAAAATGGGTTGAATTGCTTTGTTCAATATCCATTTACATACTATTTGGTAACTTCCAGGCAAGATTCCTTCATGTTTATTACTCATTTTTAAGAGTCATCTGAAAGAAAGGTTAGGATTGTTATTCTCCAATGATTGAATAACCTGATGGGCTGTAATAAAGTTAGTGATTTTTTCCATCTTAGCAGAGAGTCTGCACTAAAATTGGGCCTGGGATGAAGAGTCTCTGGCTTTGCAGTCGGCTAACATTGAGTCAACAACTCGGAGGTGTAAGATTTTATTTAGAAGTTATTTTAAAGCGAAAGTCTATAATCAGATACATGAAGTTATTTTTTAAAGATGAATAGTTTTAATTATCTTACATGTAGCCTTGTAAAGACATCAAAATTTGCCAGCCCACATTTTTTTTATAAATAGACTTTCCAAGTAGCAAATTCCCCAGCACAGTCTGTTCCCTCTTCTCTAGCCAAAAGCCACATCAAGTCTGGCTCTCCCTGGAGGTCCAGGCAGGACCAAAGCAGGTCTCAGGGCTCTGCTTCAACCAGAAAAATCCCTGAGGGTCTTATTCCCACACCAGAAGCCTGTTACTAAAACACATCCTCCCACCCCACTCACATACATCAGCTTAGATTTGGCTTATGACCCAACTCAGAATTTGGTCCATTTCTGAGGGTGGGATCAGAGACCCATTCAAACACATAATCGAGAAGAACTAGTTTCTCTCTGAAAAAATTAAAAAGGATAAACTTTTGGATTGGCACCAGTACCCAAATAGTCAGGGCTAGAAGGCCTGAATTAGATGCTTAGTCTCCTTCCCATATTGGATCAAGATTTCAAGGCTAAAAAAAAAAAAATCCCAAAACTCAAGGCTAGGTTGAAATACAAGGCTGGTGGTTGTTAACAAGTATGCTGAATAATTCACCCCCCACCAATAACACTTGGTGGGAAATGATTTTTTGTCTTCCTTTTTCTTCTCCATACTCTTTGCCAAGGCTGGTGATTTACTATGACAGAATATGGATGCATAATTATAAATCTATTATTCCTCATGAAAGAGTGCTGGATGCCTGTGACCTCTGCAGTAGGCTAGTAATTCTTCTTGATGAAGGGTAGCTCACATTTTTAGAACCATGAGACTTTCTCTCTCGCTCGCTATATAGAGATACTCTGGGAAAGCACAGAATATAACTTTGCTGTTGTCATCAAAGGTAGCAGTACACCATCCATAGGGATAGTTGGGTATATACGTTCTTGTTAGTTTTTTTTTTATCCTCACCCGAGGGTGTTTCTTGATTTTAGAGAGAGAGAAACGTCAGTTGCCTCCTATATGCAACTCTGATAGGGGATTGAAACTGCAACCCAGGTATATGCCCTGGTGGAGGATCATATCTGCAACCCTTTGGTGCATAGGATGATGCTCTAACCAAGTGAGCCACGCGGCCAGGGCAGGTACATGTATTCTTTGACTCAAGGGTGGCACAGGGGTAGATACATAGCACTTTCTGCCCCTAATGTACAGGCCTGTGCATGTTCTTCTCCCCTACCCCGGCTCTTTATTTTGAAAAATTTCAAAGCTTTAGAAGACAGGCGATAATAATGTGGTAACACCCATATAACCGCTTGTTGATTCACAAATTTTTAACATTTTGTCACATTTGCTTAATCTCTGTCTTATTCTCGCTTGGTTCTCTGTAATGAACACACATGGTTTTTAATTCATTAAATCATTAATTCAATTATTTGCTGAAGCATTTGAGAGCTACTTACAGGTCTTGTAATACTTGAATGTGTATCTTAAAGAAAAGACAAATTCTATATAAACGCAATATAATGATCACTCACTACATTTAATATTTACACAATAGTACTATCTAATGCACGGTTTACATTCCGCTTTCATTAACTGTCCCAGCAAGGACACTTACCGCTGGTTTCCTTCCTGGAGCCTGAGACCTGGCTCAGGGCAGGTGTCCACTGTCATGTCTCTTCAGGCTCCGGTTTACCCAGAACAATGTCCCGACCTTTTAAATTTCTTGTATTTAAATGCCTTTGAAATTTCTAAAGGATCCAAACCAATTGCTTTGCAAAAATTGATCAATTTTAATTTGTCTGATTGTTCCCTCATGATTACTCACAGGGTATGGCGTCCTTTTCAGTGTGTCAGAGAGCTCTTATTTCAAATTACTTGATTTTAAAAAACACCTCCTTTATGTATAGCTATGCTGTTTACTGAATATAAAGTACATATCTTAAGTTTGTTCCTGTATATTTTTCTTTTGTGTCTATGCATGTCTTTTTTTAAATCTTCCTTCCAAATGTTAACACTTATCCTTGTGAGGACACAAGATAAGCTGGCCTTGGAAAAAAAACTACCAGGAAATATAACTGAAAGTACATTCAGGGGATTTTTACTTGATAGGGTTATTAATAATGCTTATATTCTTGCTTTGTGACAATAATAAATATTAATGGGAATTTAAAATACAATCTTGTTTTTCCCACTCGCATCAACATAAATGCTCTAAGCAATGAAAGAATAAACTTCACAGCTCTTACAAAGGGACAACCCCAAACGTTAGAACATTATGAAAATGAGCATGTAATTAAAAGGAAACTGATCAAAGAATCAGGAAAAAAGATCACTGTAAATATATGTACAGAATTCAGGCACAAAAATTTGCTGTCTAGTGAATGTGCATTTTAGACAAAGTAGTCTGCTGGTTCCTCTGATTCTATTTCAATCTACATTTTTTCTTTGTGCGTTTAAAACCAGTCTGGGGATGAAGAGGGAGCCTGGCCTACGGGGACGCCAGCGGCCCCTCCCTTCCCTCCACACTCAGTCCTGCCGGAAGGACAAAGCCAATTAGAAACAGGAGCCTCGGTTCTCCCTGTTGAAAGTGAGACACCCCACCCTCTCTTTTCTTAGAGCATTTACTTTAGAAAACGTGTCATTGCAGGTTCTCTCTGCCTCCCTGCAATATATATATGTCTTCTAGAAGCTAAATAAGTTTGGTTTTTTTAAGCTTTATGACCCAGGAATGTCTTTTTTAAAGACTTGAGCACCATCTCTTTGAAATGTAATCAACATCAGTGAAGATACAGGCCCTGAATTCCAGTTTCTGGGGGAGGTTGGGAGCTTAACTACCAGCTACCAGCTCCTTGCTCCCAAACGACCTTCTGTGGCAAAGATAGCAGTTTATTTTTCTTTGGATGAAGTCAATTACCTAACACAGATGGTCATCCCAATTAACGGATGAATTTAGAATGGACTGTATGTAACCAATGGAGCTGTGAAGTCCTCTTACTAGAGGACTAGTTAGTGTTTTCTTGAGAACATGTATGCAGTGGGCTGTCTCTTACTGGCTATAAAAAAGGCAAGATAGCTCTCTGTCTGCAATCTCTTTAGTGGATTGCCTGTGATGTGTATTACATTCAGGTTGAATGCTTATTCAATAAAAAAGTGTGTTCTTTTTCTTTCTTCTACCTTTGTGGAGATATTTTCTGGGTTGGGAGAATATTTTGTTTAAATACATCTCCCTAGTAATGTTCACTTTGAGTCTCATTGAACACCCATGAACTCCACCAGAAGTCTTTGCTCATGGGGCGTCATGGACACTACAAGCCAATGGGGGTTCAAGGGATAACAGTAGATATACATGACATGCAACCCATTGTTTGTTCCGTAGAACTTGACTTACGAAACACAACTTCACTATAAAATGTTTGTGAAAGTCAAGTCCACGATAGCAGAGCATTAAACCAAATTGTGGAGGCTCTCTAAGTGCAGGGCTGTGTGTGTCTGCAGAGGCTGTGTGTCCACGAAGCATGTCCTGTTGGCGATTCTGTTTGGGCCCAGCTAACAATCACCGCCTCACACTGAACACAGTGTAGACCACTGGCTCTAGGCTCTACTAAAGTGCTTTCCACAATAGAAATGCCAACAATATTTCATGTTGGCATTATATTCCATTATATTGGAATATATATATTCCAATATATATATTCCATTATATTCCATTATATTCCTTTTTCAATTATATTCCATTAAATGTAAAATTGCATTACCTACAATTTCTAAGAAAATGGCAGAATTCTTTCACTGAATTATATCATGTCTACCTTTACTCCAGATGTGGACTGTTGGCGAAGTTTGGAGAAACTTTATTTACAAATAACTTCCTAAGTAAATAACGTCCCCTGTCACTTAGTTCAGAGTTCACAGAACAAGAAGTGACTATAGCTTCTGGACAACCTTAAATCAGAAATAACTGGGGTTATGCCCATGCATTTTATTCCTTGGGGTGGGGGTGGGGTGGGGGGGATTTGAAGCCCATCTCTGACTTTCATGCAAACATTTGCATTTACAATACAATAGCCCATTAGAAGCATAAAGGTAGGTGAGGTAGTAAAAACAGCAGGACTACTACACAGGGGGGAAACAAAAGAGAAAAAGTTTAAAGGAACTGTATTACAGAATCCATTATCTTAGGGTAAAAGATCTTCTTCAACATCCATCTATCAGTCCCACATAGGATTTAATGATGATAATGCCACACATCCCCCAGAAATGTTAAAGTAGATGTAGTATTCCTTATTAACAAAGGTATGGAATTATATAATCCATTTCCAAAGACTTTTGTATTTTATTTTTAGAAAGCTCGTGTCTTACACAGTTAGTTCCCCATTTTTATGGTCTTAAAAAGACCATAGGAGTTTACTTCGGTCATATTTGCTAAAATTAAATTTTACCTGTCTTTCAAAATACAGCTCCACCAAAAGAAAAAAATATACCCTGTTCACAACCACTATAATTCTAATACTTAGGTCAAAATCACCAATTTAGGTCATTGAATTAATGGAGAAAACTGCATAATTATAAAATTAATTCTTAATTAATAGTATAAGGTCCCAAATAATAACAATGTATGAGAGCTACAAATTAAATAATTTTTCTGTTATTTGCAAATTTGGTGGGTGTTCCTATCAGTTTTTACTTTCTGCACTTTCTATATACCTCTTTGTCTTCTCTTGGCTAAGGTCTACTTTCCTTCTTCCATAAATGTATTTAATTGAATTGTCCAGAGTATACCTCACACTATTACACTCCTTTTCCTAAGAAACCCAATTTTTCTAAAGGGGATTAAATCCCACCTTCATCAGGGCCTGTGCAGTCAGGAGGCTGTTTTGGCCGTTGAGGCCGTTATTGGCTCTCTCACTTCAATTATCTTATTTGATGGACTCATTTCATTTGAAGATAAAAGTGGCATAATTTCAAATTTATTTGACATCTGAGATACTGCAACCCAGAGCCTTACCCCTCTGGCCTTCCCAGTTTAGCTGCAGAGACTCTGAGAGATCCAACAAGATTATCAGCTTTATATTTAGTATCAGAAAGTACATATTTAAGTGACAGACTCCATAAATTCAAGGGAAGACAGCCCCTGTAGAACATGATACCTCTAAGGTCTGGGCTCTTGCTCAGATCATCTTCTCTCTCCATCTCTCTGTCTCTCTGTCTCTCTGAATTCTAGCAGATATAGGCCTGATCCTAAAATGGTAACACTTTTTATGGTATAACAATCGGGACAGTTTTTCTCCACCTAATTTTAAACTGTTAGCAAAAAATGCAGTTGCAAGAAGGTCAAATGTCACAGTATGAATACAAGCTATATACAGGCAATAAGCTTTTCCATATTTTGTTGTGGGCACCTGGCACATAATAGATCCTCAATAAATACGTATTTGTTGGACAGACGAAATATTGAATCTGTTTACATCTCTCATCTGTTTCACAGTCTATGTGTATTTGCCACAAGTTGTTTTTTTTTTACTTTAATTAATTAATTTTTGTGGACACTGCACTTGCATCTTCTCGTCTTTGTTGAACAGGCATCCTTTCCTAAGACTCCACTATCCCTCTGAGCATTGTGGACCCCACTGGTTCTTCAAGTTCCCCTTCTGTCACCTATTTTTACAGTAGGGACAGCAAACCCCTAAACACAGTTTGGCAGTTGTTTGGTGGTTTCATGCAAGGGGAAACTCTCTCTGCAGTGTGGTGTTCAGCTTCTTGAGAGCAGGGAAAATGCCACAGACCCCTTTGTTGTGCCTATAGTTCATGTCAAAATATGAGTCAGTAAGTGGTTCATATTCTGAATGTTTGATAGACTAAATTGAGGGAGCCATAATTTAGCAGTTATTTCTTCATTCACCAATTATTTACCAAGCCAGATGGTGACACCAGTGTGGGCTTTGAGTAGGTGTTTCTTTCCAAGTATTTCCCTTTGCCATGACTGTTCTTGTGACCTGCCCCTCACGATGTGATGACAAATAAGAATCATGTGACCAAACAGCAGACCTGAATCTTGTCTTGGCCCTGCCCTCCTGGCTCAGTGATGTTGGGTTCCACTTAATGCAGTGGTTGCAGTGAACGGATTATGTGCCCCTCAAAGATGTTCACACATAATTCCCAGAACTTGTGACTGTGTTGCCTTACACAGCAAAGGGACTCTGCACATGCCATCACCTTAAGGTTTTAAGATGGGGAGATTAACCTGGATTGTCCAGGTGGGTCCAGTGTAATCACAGGGTCCTTAAAAGATGGAAGAAGGAGGTAGAACAATCAGAGAACGAGGCATGAGGACAGAAACTAGAGATGAGAGAAAAAGAGAAGAAAGAGTGAGGGTGGATGGGAGAGAGAAGGAGACAGAGAGAAAGGGAAAGAGAAAGGTTTGAAGATATTATGCAGCTGCTCTGAGATGGAGGAAGGAGCCATGAGCTAAGGAATATACTTGACTTCTTAAAGCTGGAAAGGGCAAGGAAACATTCCCCCTTAGAACTTCCAGATGGAACACAGACCTCTGGGTATCTTTATTTTAGCCCAGTGCAAGCTGTCTTGGACTTCTGAACTCTAGAAATGCAAGATAATAATACAGTTGTATGGTTTTAAGTTTGTGGTAATTTGTTACAGCAGCAACAGGAAACGAATTGAGGTTTTATTGTTCACAGACCCGACTTTGCATCATTTCTGTCTCCAAATGGGAATGATGGAAGCACATTCCTCTTAAAATGATTGCTTACTTATGTTCCAGTTTTAATAAATACTTCTCTGTACCAAGCATTCTATACATTTTCAATCGATTTTAAAATATCAATTATAATTGTCATTTATATATTTTTGACTCATTTAATTTGCTGTTCCTAGAATAGTTAGCCAAATTTTACCAAAGCAATATGTTCTAAAAGTACTTGGTATATTTTAATGCATAAATAGTTTCTTTTTTTATTTAATTGTTGTTCAATTACAGTTTTCTGTCATTTACTCCCATCCTATCCCACCCCCAGTGCTCCCCACCTCCCTCCCATTTCCACCCCCGTTAGTTGTTGTCCATGTGCCCTTTATACTAGTTTCTGTAAATCCTTCCCCTTTTTCCCCTGAAATTCCCTCCCCTCTCCCTTCTGGTCACCGTCCCCCTGTTCTCTCATAAATAATTTCTTAAACAAAAAATATAAATGACTGGATTTCAGAGTTAAATGATAGGAATTATTTTATTCAAATATTCATCACAATAGTAAAAGAAATTTTACACCTATAGAATTTGGAAAGATTCAAATTTTTTAAAAAATCATAGTCTATAAAGGGGAGCTGAAGCCAAATCAAAAGGATGATTCAGGCAGCTGTGGAAGAACTTTGATGTCAAGAGAAATGGTTCAGAAAATTCAGATTGATAGTCTACACAGTTTGAATTTGCCTAATGAAGGCCAAGTTTCCTCTGCATTCCACTGTGCAGGGCTTCCTTGTGAAGCGGCATCAGCAAACTCATCTTGAAGTCTCCCACAGGAATCAGCAGTCTCGAGTAGAAGATGGCCAGTTCCATCCCTGCCTGCTGACATCTTCATTTTGCTTATTCCTGTGTATTCATTTACTATTTACCCATCTGTGCTTCCCCATCTATTTACACAAAATAGAAAGATTAAAAGAGAGCAAACTAAAGGTCCAGTAGGATAGAATGTTAATGTCTCCTTATAAAAGTCATGATAATGCTACTGGGATCCCAGTAAACATGTCCATTATTTTGAGGCAAAACAATTCAAGTACATTCTTTGTATTGAATTCTGAATAGAAACACTAATTTTTTTTCTGTCTGTTAAAGAGGCTGTCAATTGCACTTGGACTTGAGAAATGTTTTACAATAGACACTCCCTCATCAACTTTCCTTATCACTCATCAGGTGTGAAACATAATGCAAGAGAGTGAGGAGGGTTCCTAAAACCTAACACTTCTCAAAACGGAAAAAGAAAACAAGGTAACTGGGTTAGGAAATGCCCGTCCTTCACTTGAATCCACAGCACCCACTTGGCTGAGTGGCTGTGGAGATCACTGGCATTTGACATGGCTGGTTATAATTTCGGATCAGGACAACACATTCCCTTCCAAGGCCCATTTGTATCATTTTTATAGTGATGTCCAACTTTGAAGAGCTAGAAAAACCAGAAATAATAAAGACGCAAATAATAAGAAACATCATCATCATCATAAAGGAATTTTCGCATCCTGCTGTGGTTTCACTTTGTGGCAGTTTAGACAGTTGCCAACCACACCACAAATGACACGCGCATAAAGCAAAGTTATGGTTGAATCACCAGCAGAACTAGCTTTTGTTTGTTCATTTCACTGAAATAATGCTTTTCTATTTTCTCCTCTCCCTTCTCTTGTCTTTTATTTTTTTTGTCTTCTTTCCCTTATTATCAGATGCTGAAAGATTGCCAAATGCTTTTCCCTACTGGTTCTGTCACATCTATTCATATTCCTTTCCAGTGTGTGGTAGATATTATTTATATAAGCACAGTGTCTGGGAGAAAACTGTGCTTTAAAAAGTAGGAGTAAAATCCAGTTGTTATCTGGCTTACTGACCACATCCTTTTCTTGGGATATCAGACCATTTATTTTTTGTTGTACACCTAAGTTTAATCTACATAATCTTTATAGTACTTTTCTTTTAATTTTAAGATGTTAGTAGCAAGATATATATTGTCTTTCCCCCAAATATTATAAAATCAAGTTAGTTGGTTGTTTAATTATGGCCTGTCTCGTTCTGTCCAGGATATGTAGGGCAGTGTGTCAGATGCAACAAGACACCACAACTTTAAAAAATCAAAAATTGGGCAAAGAGAATAAGCCTGCCAAGGTGGCAGGTCAGTATAAACTCATGTAGGCTGTAAAGGCTTGTAGGATTATAAAATCTGGACCATGAAATGGGCTCTAAACTATCAACTAAATGTAAATTTCTTACTGTCAACCCATTTTTAAATTACATATTTGTTCAGAGAAACAAGTAGTTTCTTCATACCTGGTATCCTTAAAGAATAATAATTTCTTCTCTCTCTCTCTCTCTCTCTCTCTCTCTCTCTCTCTCTCACACACACACACACACACACACACACACACACACACACACACTATAAGGCATGGGAGCTGATATGTATGTGGCATTGGAATCTTTTCCTGCTATTGTCCAATGAGGAGCTGCCGTGGGATCTTGAGCAGAGAACACCACCTGTCGGGACTTCAGTGGAAGCACAGTGAGGGAGTTCCCCACAGGGTTGAGACTATAAGGCCAAGACATTTTGTAAGCCCACAAGTCTAGTGGTGTTGCCGGCTCCATGTGGGCCACTCCAATATACAAAAATCTGATCATTTTCCCCCTTAGGGGAGGCTAACATTACCAAATCTCTAAACATCCTAGTTCCCTAAAGTGCTATCTCTAGATGCACCAACATTCAGTGTATAGACTACATTTATTATAACTTCTTCATATGGAGCTTTCAAGAACAGCATTGAATACCTTATGCGTATTCAGAGGAGATGGACAAGAATGCAGGAGTTTTCTCAAATCTTCATATCTGTGGATCATATTTGGAGAAGAAAAAGAGAACACTTAGTGAGTCCATACTATTTTTAATATTTAAGACAGTCATGTTGAAGATTTTTCTATAGCACTTAGGAGGCAAGGAGGGGAACAGAATGAGAACCAATAAGTGGAATAAGCACCAAAGACAGATATCTAAATAAACATAAGAAAGGTCCCTCTAGCAATTAGAGTTGTTTGAAAATCGAATGAGGTACTTTGAGAACTGCATAAGTACCCTGTCACTGGAAGCCAATGACCAGAAACCGAATGAAGATTAATGAAACATAGGGGCTCTTTTAAAAGAAATTGGACAAGGTGACCTTCAATGCCATTTCTGACTCCTCACAAACTTAATAAAAAATAGTGATTTATCCTTACTGCTCTCTCTAGCCTGTGCTGTCACCCCATCCTCCTTCTGCTCCTCCCTCCTTCTCTCTGTCTGTCTCCATGTTGTTCACATAACAAAGGCGGTGACTCAGAAAGACATGGCAGTGCTTCAGGCCTCGCTCCTGCCCCAGTGGGGCCTCTCTCCTCCGTGATTCCCATTCATCGCTATCCATAATGGATGTTTTTTCCCGATCTAATAAAATGTGCTAGGCAAACGCAATTTCAAGTCCTCTTTCTTCTCCCTTCCACCAACTCACCACCCCGAAGCATTTTTTATACGTGAATTCTGGAATCACTACAGCATGCTCATATTTTTACTAACAGTAGCTACCCAAACTTGGAGTAATGATTAGTCACTTAAAGATAGAAATGAATCATGTCTGAGTACAGCATCTCTATGTTTAACAAAGCCATGCTTCTTGTTAATGAAGAAAATCATGATGGATATTTTGTGGTCCAAAGAGTATTAAAGGGAGAAATTAAGCAGAGATCCCAGTGATGAATTATGGTTGGGAATGCTTGTTTTTTTTTTCTCTCCAGGAAGACAGAATACAGATTCTGGCCTACAGTTCATACACAAATCTGATATTCCCTGTAGGCAAGACATTCATAACTCTATAGCCCCAAGCCTGATGATGGCCCCCAGGAGCATTGGGAATACGACCCTTCCCTTGGCTGGAGCTATTTCTCCATGTCCCAGGCACACCCTACCTGACTTCGTGGAAAGTAATTTCACGCTCAGATAACATTATTAGATCTTATTTATAAATATAAGTGGAATGAGTGATGATTAAGTATCTTGAAAAATATAACTTTTTATTTAATTGCTGTCATTGAATATCGACTGCCCTAAGATTTCTCAAACCCAGTCCTAGAATCTTCATACATAATTTGCTACCAAATAAGGTTTGGAAATGCTTTATGTTCTGCTATCCTTGGAGAATCAAAATGTTTATCAATATATTAAAGGCTCTGAGAAGTCCTGCAGAAAAGAACTTGTTTAAATATACTCAAACTAACATTTCCTCAGCTTATTTTGGCCATAAAAACCCTTTTCTGCCTGAAATTATCAATGGGCAGGACTTCACTGCTCTGCTGGACATAGTTTGAGAAATGCTACCCTATCACCAACCAAAGGTAGTATGGCATCTGTGTAGTCAGGACCTGGCCTAGAATGGGTGCTTAATAAATACAACTTTCTTTTCCTTTTTAAGGCAACAATAACTAGCTAGCCACTAAAAATTCATGCTCCTCTTCTTTACTGTAGTTTTCCCTGTAGTTTTACTGCAGGGAAATAGCTACAGGAATAGAGACTATATTCCCACAGCCTCCCTTACATCAATGCAGGAATATGAACAGAGTTTTGGCTAGTAAAATTTTTGGACAAAAATTAACTATAGTACATGTATACCTAACCTGTAAAGACAGTCTATGACATACTTTACTCCTTCTCCTGGCTCTTTGGCTTGCTATATTTTCTTGTATAGGATTATATTAAATGTTACATCTTAAAGTTAGCAAACCTTCTATCAACTTGAGTTCTTGAATTATTTGTAGAGCAGAGCCCTCCCTTCTGTCGCCTGCCCTCCACAGACCATACACACCAATTGGACTTTATAGGAGAAATAAAAATGGTGCCTTATCCCAAGTTTATGTTTGTCACACAGGTTACTGAGTTATCACTCTTTATATAGGAAGCTTTTACCCTTACCAAACAGAAATATAAGGACACACATACTTGATCACCAGAGTCATTAATTCATTTATTCAGTCACTCAACAAACATTTATTGTTCATGCACACAAAGTGCCAAAGTGCCAGGTTAGGGATCCAAAGATGAATAGGATAGTCTCCAGTAAAAGTAGAGAGATATTAATGCAAATGATGTCACAAATTTTGGAGATTTCTAAGATGGTTATATTAATAGAATGTAAAAGAAAACCATATGATCATTTTAATGATGTTTGTATACTTCACAAAATCCAACATCATTCAAGGTTAAAAAAATGTTCAGCAAACTAGGAATAGTAGGGACTTCCCTCACATGGATAAGAGCATCTATATAAAAACAAACAAACGACAGTCAGTGTCATACTTAAGTGTTGAAAGATTCCCTTTGAAATCAGAAACAATGCAAGGGTACCCACTTTCATTATTTCTGTAAAACATAGTTTTAGATGTCTTATCCAATGAATTAGGGCAATAAAATGACAGAAAATGCATAAAGGTCAGAAAGAAAGATTTAAAACTATCCCTATCTGCAGATATGATTGTTATGAAAAATCCTAGGGAATTTTAATAACTGGAATCTAATTCTAATTATTAGAATTAGAACTAATAAATGAATTTGTTCAGGTCTTAAGATGTAAGTTTAATAGACAAAAAATTAATTGTATTCTATGCATTATCTGAAAACAATTGGAAAAACAAAATTTAAAATATCACTTACAGTAGGAATTTATTCCTAGGAATAAACCTACCAAAAAGTCTAATATCTAAACACTGAAAACTAAAAACATCTAATAAATGGAACCATGTTCATACACTAGAAAACTCAATATGTAATTCTAACCAAATTGATATATAGACTTAATGTAATCCAGCATCTTATTTTTGTGAAAATAGGCAAACTGATTCTAAATGAATAAGACCTGAATAAATAAATCAATTTTTCTTTTATTTATCTTAGTTTTTATTTATTGTAATAAAGCAATTTTTGAAAGGATAAACAAAGTTGGAAGACTTGTCATACCAGATTCAGGGACATATTATAAAGTTGTAATAATAAAGACATTGTTGTATTGGTGAAAATATTGATATATAGATCAGTAAAATGGGTATAGAAATAGATCTAAATGTATGTATAGTCATTGATATTTGACAAAGATACCAGGACAATTTGATGGAGAAACAAATGCCCATTCAACAAATTATGTATGTCATCTTTACCAGAAAAAAATGAACATTGATCTTTACCTTATTCTATGTGAAAAATTAAATCAAAGTACATCATAGACCTAAACCTAAAACCTAAAACTATAAAGCTTTTAGAAGAAAACATAGGAGAAAAATCTTTGTAACCTTAGAGTGAGCAAAGATTCTTTAGAGTGAATCCAAAAATTATAAACCATAATTGAAAAAAGAATAAATTGGACTTTACCAAAATAAAAATATTTTTGTTCTTCATAAGACTCATAGATGGAGAGCTGGATGACAGCTACTGGTTTGGGGTGGGGGAATGTTAGGAGGTAGAGGGATTAAGTGAAAAGGAAAAAGGACTCGTGAACATCAAGAACAGTGTGCTGATTGTGGCGGGGGGGGGGGCGGAATAGGTGACTAAATGGTAATGAAAAAATGCAGTGTCTTTTATCCATAATTAGAATACAAAAAAAGGAAACAAAATAAAAGTGGGTAAAATAAAATAGAATGACGACAAAAGACAAAGACTGAAATAAAATGTTTGTAACATATATCAGATAGAAACACTTACGCCCTGGCTGGTGTAGTTCAGTGGATTGAGCGTGGGCCTGCGAATCAAAGGATCGAGGTGTGATTCCCAGTCAGGGCACATGCCTAAGTTGCAGGCCAGTTCTCAGCAGGGAACACAGGAGAGGCAACCGTACATTGATATTTCTCTTCCTATCTCCTTCCCTTCTCCTCTAAAGATAAATAAATAAAATCTTAAAAAAAAAAAAAGACTTGCTCTCTATATTGAGATAACATTAGCAACCCCCAAATAAGAAAACAACCTAGTTAGAAAATGGAAGAAGTGGAACAACATAGAGAGCCCAGAAATAAACCCATCCTATATCATCAATGAATATTTGACAAAAGAGGCAAGAACATACAGTAGGGTAAAGGCAGTCTATTCTATAAGTGATATTGGGAAAATAAAATTGATACATACAAAAAAATGAAAGTAGACCAACTTATTACACTATATACAAGAATGAATTCAAAATAGAATGAAGACTTATGTATAAGACTTGAAAGCATAAAACTCTTGGAAGAAAAACATAGTAAAATCTCAGTCATTTCTGTGTTAGCAAAGGAAGCAAAAGAAAAAATAAACTAATGGGATTACACTAAACTAAAAAGTTTGTGCACAGCAAAGGAAACTATCAACAAAATGAAAAGATGACCTACTGAATGGGAGGACATATGATACATCTGATAAGGGTTAATACCCAAAATGTATACAGAACTCACACAACTCAACACCTCCCCCCCAAAAAAAAATCCTATTAAAAATGAGCAAAGGACCTGAACAGACACTTATCCAAAGAGGATGTGCAGATAGACATGAAAAGATGCTCGAAGTAACTGATCAACAGAGAGATGCAAATTAAAACCCAGTGTTGCCACAGGTGTGAAGAAAAGGGAACTGTTGTGTACTGTTAGTGGGAATGCAGACTGGTGCAGCCACAGTGGAAAACAGTATGGAGGTTCCTCAAAAAATTAAAAGTGGAACTGTCTTATGATCTAGTGATTCCACTTCAGTGTATGTGTGGGGATGACTTTGCCTGCAAGTCCCCCCGTCCACCACAAATGAAAGTAACACTACCAAGACACGATCTGCTTGGGGAGGAGAGGCGACCAATTTCTCCAAGGAAAAAAGCCTGGAGCCCCTTCCTCAATGGCTTTTATTGGGTTGTAATACACAGGAAGACAGGTGGTAAGGATCAAATAGTACATAATATATCAAAGAAATCTGAGGGCTTAGACTGAGTCAGTGTCTGTCAGGAAAGGGGGCTGCGGAAACTTTGGGAGACATACTCAGTTCCTGCTCGAACCCTTATCATATGAATGAATGCACTCTTAGCAAAGCAGGTTTCATAGGACTTTAGGAACTCTTTCTTATGCCTGATTACCCTGGATGCTACTCTAGCAAGGCAAGGAGCTGCACTGCCTCCCCATCATAGGTTTTCAGGCTTAAGTGGATTAGAGTCAGGAAGCACTTCTCCCAGAGGACATGGGGACTCAGGCTATGTCAGAATAGCTGGGGGGTGAGGGTCCATCACTCCGTCTTTGTTGCAGCCTCCTGAGTCCTTCCATGATGACCTCCCAAGTGATCATGTCTGGCTTAGGTTACCCTCTCTGAGGGGTCATACCCGCCATGGACATCGACCATGCTTTGGGGGCAGAGGGAGGAAGCAGAGGCAGCGTTTGCTATCAGAGACAAGCTTTGTCTCCTCATGGCTCCCATTCTGGAGGTTGCTCACTCATCCTTAGCCATGGGAGGCAGTTACAATTCCTGAAACCAGGCAGGAGCAGTTCCCAACATGTATGTATCTGAAGAAACCCAAACACTAATTTGAAAGAATATACTCACTCCTATGTCAATTGCACCATTATTTACAATAGCCAAGCTATAGAAGCAACCCCAGTGCCCATCAATAGATGAGTGGATAAAAAAGTGGTGGTGCCCATATAGGAAGTGGTATTACTTGGCCATAAAGAAGAATGAAATCTTCCCATTTGTGATAGCATAGATGAACCTAGAAGGCATTATGCTAAGTGAAATATGTCAGAGAAAGACAAATACCATATGACTTTACTTCTGTGTGGAATCTAAAGAACAATATAAATGAACAGACAAAACAGAAGCAGACTCAGATACAGAGAACAGACTGATGGTTACCAAAGGGGAGGGGGCTGGGGGGCTGGGTGATAAAGGTGAAAGGACTGAAAAGTACAGATTGGAAGTTACAAAATAGTCACGGGGATGTAAAGTACAGCATTACATAGTCAATAACATTGTAATAACTATGTGTGATGCCAGTGGGCCTGGAAGTATTGGAGAGAACACCTTGTAAAGTACATGATGGTCTAACCACTATGCTGTACCCCTGAAACTAATATAACTAATATTAAATGTAAAGCATAATTGAAATACTTTAAAAACTTTCTTACATTTTTAAAAAGGAAAGCAAAAATAGATCAAAAGATTTTAATAGACACATCACAAAGAAGAAATATGGATGATCAACAGGCATATGAAAAGATGCTTAACATTATTAGTCATCAGTGCCTGCAAATACAATGTGGTACCGCCACATACCCATTAGAATGACTAAAAAAAAACTAAGTCTGGTATCACCAAGGATTGAGAAGGATGTGGAGCACCTGGGGCTCTCCGGCACTGCTGGTGGCAGTTTTAAAGAGGTAAACTTACATCTACCATATGACCCAGCCCTTTTAATCCTTGGTATTTACCTAAAAGAACAAAAGCATATGTCCACACAAATATTTGTACACAAATATTCATAGCAGCTCTATTTGTAATTGCCCTAACCTGGAACCAACTCTAATATTTACCAACAGGTAAATGAATAAACTAATTCTGTTTTATCTATATAATGAAATATTACTGAGTAATGAAAAGGAAAGAACTATATATCTATATCTATCTATCTCTATATATATATCTATAGGTAATGATATGGATGAACTTCAAAGTCATGCTGAGTGAAAGAAGGCAGGCAGAAAAGAGTGCATAGTTGAAGATTTCAGGTGAATAAACTTCTTAAAATCTAAACATTCATAGTGACAGAAAGGAGATCGGTGGTTGCCTGTGGATGGGCAGAAGTGGGGAAGCATTACAAAGGTCATAAGTGAGGTTTTGTGAGTGATGGGAAAGCTTGTTATCCTGATTCTGGTGATGATTTCATTGGTATATATGTATGTCAAAGTGGATCAAATTGCATACTTTAAATATGTGCAGTTTCATGTTCTTTAATTATGCCTTGATAGAGTTGAAAATAACTTAAACATAAAAATTTGTCCTGGTTATTTTCTACCTTATTTTACCTCATGACTTTCAAGATCAATTTGTTAGGGTATGTGAAAAATCTGCTGGAATTTGGACACATTGAAACATCTTTTGAGTAAAATTGGTTTCACCATGTATAGATTTAATGTAAATCCTATTAAAATACCAATGGCATATTTCACAGATCTATATCTGTGAATATTTAAAATATTTGAATATTTCAAATACAAATATTTCAAAAATTTATATGGAACCATAAACAACCCCAAATAGCCTCAGCAATTATAAGAAATAAGAACAGCCCTGGCTGGTGTAGCTCAGTGGATTGAGCATGGGCCTGTGAAGCAAAGGGTCACTGGTTCGATTCCCAGTCAGGGCACATGCTTGGGTCACAGGCCAAGTCCCCAGTATGGGACACATGAGAGACAACCACACATTGATGTTTCTCTCCCACTTTCTCCTTTTCTTCCCCTCTCTCTAAAAATAAATAAATAAAATATTTTCTAAAAAAGAACAAGGTAAGAGGGATCACAATACCCAATATCAAACTATAGTACAAGGCCACTGTATCAGAACAGTCTGATACTGGCATAAAAACAGACACATAGCTCAATGGAACAGAATAGAGAGGACAGAAATAAGCTCATGTCTCTGTGGTCAATTAATATTTGACAAAGGGTTGCCCTGCCTATTCTGGCTCAGTGGATTGAGCACCAGTCTGTAAACCAAAGGGTCACTGGTTTGATTCCCAGTCAGGGCACACACCTGGGTTGTGGTCCAGGTGTCCAGTTGGGGGTGCTCAAGAGGCTACCACACATTGATGTTTTTCTCCCTCTCTTTCTCCCTCCCTTCCCCTCTGTTTAAAACTAACTAAATAAAATATTTTAAAAAATATTTGTAAAAGGAGGCATGAGCGTACAATGGAGTAAAGATACCTTCTTCAATAAATGGTGGTGGGAGAACTGGACTAGTACATGGAAAAAAAATAAAACTAGACCACCAACTTACACCATACACCAGAATAAACTCAAAATGGATAAAGAACTTTAATATAAGTTGTGACACCATTAACACTCCTAGAGGAAAACAGGAAAATTTCAGGCATCCCACACAGCAATATTTTTGGCAATATATCTCCTAGGGCAAGGGAAATAAAAGAAAAAATAAACAAATGGGACTACATCAAACTAAAAAGCTTCTGCATGGCTAAAGAAACCATCATCAAAATGAAAAGAGAACTGACTGTGTGGGAGAACATATTTGCCAATGATTCATCAGACAAGGGTTTAATCTCCAAAATATACAAAGAACTCATATGACTCAACACCAGGAAGGCAAACAATCCAATTAAAAAATGGGCAAAGGACCTGAACAGACAATTCTCCAACGAGGACATACAGAGGGCCCAGAGACGCGTGAAGGGATGCTCAGCACTGCTGGCCATCAGATGTCTTAACCAATTCTTTTATTTTGTTACCTTCTCCTGGCTGGTAATATGAGAGATGACAATAACAAATTGAGTTGAATATTTGAGCCAAATGATCTTGCATATTTTCCCCAACATGTGGCCTATAAGAGCTAATGTTAGGAATATTTTTGACTTTTTAAGAAAGTTAAAAGGTCACATTATAAGACAGTAAAACAGGAATTCAGACAGGACACCTGAGCTACCTGGGGAGTCAGTGCGTCTTCCCTGCTCCATCTCCCCTGGGAGCAGCCGGCATAGAGGCTTTAACTGGAGATACTGTGACCAATGTTGTAGTAGTTAAGTCTACTGACAGTGTCACCTATAGTGTGGCAGTTGTCTCCTGTCGATTTTGTGGTACAACTAGGCCTTCCTACTGTGGGTTCACCCAAAGCCTTTCAAAAGTCTCTATTAAAATGGCTGTGTGTGTGGGGGGGGAAGTGTTGGGGGAGGGAGGATGGGCAGGGTAAAGGAGAGCAATGGGGAAAACACTGGGACAACTGTAATAGAACAATTTTAAAAATTCCATGTGGTTCTTTGTTTTTTTTCTACACCCACTTCCTTGAATTTTCCATGTATTGTATATATTATGGGAACTTTCTGGTTTTTCTCTGCTTTTCTCATTTAGATCTATCAGATGCCTGGAGAATCTATTTTCTGCTCTATCTTACAGAAGAGTTAAAAGTTTCATATAGTCAAGTATAAATGAAACTAAGCACTCAAAATGTAAGAGTCTAATTTGAAATACAGATTCTCCAAGTTATAAATATGTTCCAAGGTTGGCAGAATTTATGATTGCATCTCTAAGGATTGCCATTTATATTCCAACACTTGCAGAGATGAATCAATGCCTTTTTAGGCTGGTAGCTAACAAATTGCATTAGGTTAGGGCATTTTGAGTGAGTTCGATTTTATGGAGAGCTTACAGGTAGCACTGATAAGCTGACATTTCCATATACTACAGAATTTCTTGTCCTTTCCATATGAAAATTCCAGGGACATAGCCATGGAAATGGGAGTGCAGAATTTGGTGACGTGGATTAGCGTGTTAGAGTAAATATTTGGAGCACTATAATAATTACAGCTATCATTTCTAAATGGTATGCCCTGTGTTAAGTATAGTATTAGTAACAACAACTAACATTTATAAAGTGTTTATTCTGTACAAAACACTAAGCCCTTCACGTGCATTTTATTTATTAATTCTCAGAATTGTAACCATGGATTAGCCTCACTTATAGATGAAGAAACTGAGGGGGGGAGGAGTAATTTTCCAGTCACATGATTAGTAAATAACTGAATCTGGGGGAATTAATTCTCTTTTTATAGATTTTTATTTATTTATTTTTGAGAAGGAGGGGAAGGGAGAAAGACAGAGAGGAAGAGAGACATTAATGTGTGGTTGCCTCTCCCACAACCCAGGCATGTGCCCTGACTGGGAACCAAACAAGCAACCCTTTGGTTCACAGGCTGGCGCTCTCTCCACTGAGCCACACCAGCCAGGGCTGGAGGAATTAATTCTTTAGTGTGCCAAGCTACTTGCTTTCTCCTTGGCCTCTACATTTTCATTCCTGAAAGATGAACTAACCCACTTGTGTCTTAGTCTGTTCAAGCTGTCATAACACAATACCACAGACTGGGTAGCTTATCAGTAATAGGAATTCATTTCTCCCAGTCTTGGAGGCTGGAGGTCTGAGATCATGATGGCAACATGGATCCTCTTCTGGACCAGATTTCTCTTTGTCATATGGTGCAGCAGTGGGTAGGGGCTAGGGATCTCTCTGGAGCCTCTTTCATACAGCACTAATCCCCCTCATTAGGGATACACTATCAGGACTTAAGCCTCCCACAGGCCCCACCCACTAATGCCATCCCCTTTAGAGATTATATTGCCACATATGAGTTTTGTGGGGATGGCACATTCAGATCATAGCACCTCTCATCTTTCTCTACCTTGGAAGCTTTTGTGTTTCAGACTGCAGAACTTTCGAGTTGCAAAAGTAATATTTGGGATCTAACAAGTACCGTGAAAAACAGATGTGATCCAATTCTTTAAGCCTCAGATAGAATTAGTTTGAATTTCACAATACTCTTAATTATTTCTGTAGATACCGGAAATGATATATTATTAATCAGTTACAGCATAACAAATTTTCCCAAAATTCAGTGGTTAAAACAATAATAATTATTGATTATTTTTCATGGTTTCCTTGAGTCAGTTAGGATACGGTGGAGATGGACTGCCCATGCTGTACAATATATGGACTCTCGTCTGGAAAACAAGAAGAGTGACACCAGGAATCCCAAGAGGATTTGTTTGCCCAGGTTTTGGAGTTGATGCTGGCTGGGTGCTTAGCTGGGGCTATTGGCCAGAATATACATACATGGCCTTTCCATGACACATAGCTTCCTCACATAATGGCGGTGTGGTTCCAAGGACACTCATGCTAAGAGAAAGCAGGAGTCAGGTGGAAACCCTGTTGCCTGGTTTGACCTAGAAGTGATGAAGTCCTGCATCATCACTTGTACCTCATTCTACTGGCTGAGGCACTTACAAAGAACCACCACGTTCAAGGAGAAGAAACAAAGACTGTTTCTTGATGGAGATGTGTCAACATTACATTACACAAAGAGCGTGAGGAAGGGGGTTTATATCAGTGTGGGCTTCTTTGTAAGGTAAAGGTTGCCACAGGAATCAGTGGTGAGAAATCTAAAATTTTTCCAAGTCACTACTAATGACCCTTAGCTCCTTCTTTTGCTGAGTTATTTCATGAATGAATTGTGTAGCTATTTTATCTCTTCCTATCTCCTACCACATGTAACAAGACTTGAATCTAGCCTCCTTCCACAATTTACACAAAAAAACATACCACTGCCAAACACACACTCACAAACAAAAACACTCATTAAAGTCTTTTCTTTATAGCAGACTTGATTGAGGCTTGTAGCAATGGATAGGATTTACACTGTAGCCAAATAATTAAAAATAGAATATTAGAAACTCCTAATTTGAAAAGTCAATGGACTCTTCCCCACTTTCCAGGGTTTTTTTTTCTTTCTGTTTTCCTCTCTTTTTTTTTTATCTGCCTCTTCTCTACCAGGAGTAAAACTTGAAATACCTTCCACTTTCTCATAATAATTATTTTGCTTCAGCTCCCCATACTTGGTTCGTGGACTGTCTTTGTATGTACAAAGGCCTGCTAATGTATTCTGCTAAACCATAGGCCATTCAAAGCTAAGCCTCACCATTTCTCCCTCCTTTGCTTCTTCTTGCAAGGTCAAGGGTCAGTGGAAAGAGTCAGTTCTGCAGTTGTATAAATTATTCCCTATTCCCGCCCCGGTCTTCTCCATGGGAAGGGAAGAAGTTGCTACATTCAGTTGTGGTTTGAAATAACATTTCCCCTCTGCATTGCATTGGCCTGCCTGCATTGAATTGCAGCCAGCACTATCCACTTAAGTTTTCCATCTCTGATTTCCAAAACATTCAGGGAAAACTTCAGCCTCCAACATTATGTGTACGCCTAAGATCAGATGCTTCTGAGGCAAAGATTGCCATTCAATCAAAAGAGAGACTCCAAGTCCCCATTTATGCCTAAACCAAATGGGTAAATCCCACTCCTGTCCTCTCCCCTCTAGCACAATTCTGGGTCTGTTTGGTTCCCTTTCCAAAAAGCCTATTCTTAAATCCTATGAACTTTTAGAAATAAATTGACTCAGGAGAGCCCTTTATGGAAATGTCTAAATATAATAGAGATGCTCTCTGAGTAATCTCTAAATAATCAGGTTCTGGAAGAAAATTGCTTCCCACATGGCAGCTATAGCACTAATTCCAACTATTTTCTCCACAGTCATGTCTTCACTACTCCCCTGGCCCTCTTAGCAAGTCTGCCTGGTCTCTGTCCTTTCCATTATGGTCCTGCTGAGAAGGAGTGCACCCCGGTACAGCTGAGTGGATTGTAGGGGACAACTGGCTCAAACTAATCCGATCACATAGTTTTCCTAGGACAAAGGGGTAGGACTAAAAAAGAGTAGCTATGAGAGCCTGAGCAAAGCAGAGCAAACCTCTCAGCAGAGGCTGAAGCACAAAGTGGATACAAACCATCTGGCTTTCAGGGCTGGAGAAAGAAATCTAGTTCCCAGATGCTATCTACTTCCTGCTTTCAGGCCCTTGAGAAGTCTGATGACTCTGCTTACCCCTGGGCTTGGCTGAGAGATCCCATCAATGAAACAATATGTTGACCTTATGGCTTCAGCTACTTTGCAACCAAATGAACAGAGATTATTCTGCACAGAACATGAGAAAGAAAAGGAAAAGTATTTTTATTTTTGTTAATTTACTTACCCACTATTTTCTGGGTATATGTGGTGTGTCCAGAAGGTATACATCCATGTACTATGAAAAAGAGAGACATTTATTAAAGAAGATACAAGAAACATTGTACATAAGACAATGAAACCTCAAGTCCCCTTCAGACTGGGACCTCACACAGTTCTCCCAATTGCCATGAGCTGCCCCATCATATCTCATTGACAGTCTGAAATCTCTTCCATTTTAAGGGTGATTTTAGTTTGGGGAAAAGCCAGAAGTCACAGGGCACCAAATATGCGCTGTGTGGGAGCTGAGCCATCTGGGTGGTTTGATGTTTTGCCAAAAAAACTCAGTACAAGACATGATTTATGGGCTGGTGCATTGTCGTGATAAAGCTGCCAATCACCAGCTGCCCATAGCTGCAGCTTTCTGAATCATCTGAGTACTTCCCATGGAGGAGTGTCCAAGATTAATGCAAAATTTGATGCAGATTTGTTGCTCTACCCAGTCAGTCATTTTGAATGCGATGGCCACACAGTGCACATGCTCACTCACTGGCATCTACCACCCCCACTGACGAGTACAGTGAAGTCCTCATTGTCCACTCTCCTTGGCTGCCAGGTTACACCAATGTCACACAAACCATTCTCGTTAGATTAACAATGACTCAGCTTCTTCTGGACAGACTTTGTATATAAGTAGTAAAGAATTATAAATAAGGAGTTTCAATAAAGTGTGATTGATAATTTCTAATATTCTAGGATGACTAAAAGGATAAAATACTTTAATACTGAATGAAATGTTGTCATTGTGAACTTATCCTAAGTAATCAAAGAACTTTCTCAAGAAATGTTATGCTATTAAAGTGTCTCTAAAGGTATTTTCCACGTGTTAACCCTTGAATAGTAAACTTTGTATGAGGGAGCTCCAGAGCAGGACTTTGTAAGATTCTAAAGAATATACTATTTGTCAATGTTTTTTCAAGAAATCTCTACTCCTTAGGACGAGTGTAACAGCAAAACAAACAAACAAGCAAATAAAAACAAACCTGCAAGTATTTCTGAGAAATTTGTGTCCATTTCAAAAAATGGGATAAAACGTATTAGCAAATTAAGAACCGTAGCCTGGGAAAAAATCTAAATCACATATAAATATGGAGTTGAACTGTGTATAAAGCTGCACGTGTAGTTCTTTATATAAGGAGTTCATGGCACCGACTGACAACGGGCCACGTAATGCACAGGCAGGGCATGGGAGGGAAGGGGCAGGCTCCGCACTCAGTCTCTGTGAAGCCAGCTCCGGGAACTCACTGAGCCTGTTTCCTCCCTGGCGAGGCGAGGATAACAGCACTATTTACTGCAATGGGATGTCGTGAGGGTGTAACAGTATGGCTCATGTAAAGCACTTGGCACATGCATTGATGTCCTCAGTAATCTCATGACCCTTGTGTAGTGGTTGTTATCTTCAGTATTACAGACGTAGCTGGAAAGTCTGGTGCAGTTTTCCTGGTATATGAAGAGCCTGATGTGCAGCCTGGAAACCGACACACCTGCCTCTGCTCGCAAAGACCGTTGCCATTTCTCTGTGTGTGTGTGTGTGTCCACACACTAAACTGATCTGCCCTGAATCTTACGGTTTTGGCCATCAGGCTTCAATTTCTTTGGCTTTTTAAAATAATCTTTGCCCACCAGCAAAACAGAGAAGCTGTTTTGATATTTTGCTGTCCTACCTAGCAAAACAGATTACTGGACCTCCCCTACCCCAGCCAGCCCAATCTTCAACGTATTTCACCTGAGCCACCACACAGGCAATTGGGTGATAAGTGGTCTAGCTGGGGAAAAAGTGATCCAACCGGCCAGAACAGCAGAGTGTTATCGGAAACCTGCCATACTTTGTGCTCCTGACAAACTTCCCTTTTTCCTTCCCCACCTACAATTTGTGGAATTTCGATGGGCCTAAATCATATACCCTGCCTTCAGAAATTTTGCTTTTTCCTTCTTAGATTACTCAAAGTTAATATAAATAGTATTAAGGACTTAAACATTAAGCTCACGTCTTTTTGTTCTAAATACCAGTAGCGTACAGACGTTGGTTAACGTGCAACCTCACGGAAGCACCGCTGCAGTTCCTCCCAAGAATCCCACTTCTCCTCCACGCCTACTGCCCCGGTTAGCACATGCGCATTGCACGCAGTTCGAGTGGTGCACCCGGTCAGAGGGTAAAAGTGAGCTACCCGGTTCCCTCGCCAGAGGCAATCATTGGTACTTTCTTGTGATAAGTATAAGTTACATACTTATATACTTTACATATTTATATGCTTAAAGAACAGCACAAAATGTCCACAAATAAATATGCTCAGCCTGTATTTCTGGAGAGAGTTAACCCATGTGATCACCATTTGATTATGATATAGAACATTTCCATCAATGCGGAAGATTTCCTCCCACCCCCCAAGAGGCAACATCTAATCTAACTTCTGTCATTGCGATGAGCTTTGCCTGTTTTGAAATTTCCTGTAAATGAAACTATATTTGTATCTCCCTTCTTGACCTCACCGTGTCAGAGAGATTTTCAATGTCATTGTATGTAACAGTTTATTTTTATTGCTGAGTATTATTCCATTATATGAATAGATTGCTATTTATTTACTCATTCTTCTGCTAATGGATATCTGAATTGTTTCCATTTGGGGGCTATTTTGAAGAAAGCTACTATGGCCAGACTTATATATATCTTTTAATGGAGATAAGTTCTCATTATTCTTGAGTATATACCTAGAAGCAGACTGGTTCATGAGGTAGGCATATGTTTAGCTTTAGTAAACATTACCAGTTTTCCAAAATGGTTATTCCAATTTTGCGTATTCTTTGTAATAGCCGTGTAGCGTTATATGGATCTTCCATGGTTTATTTAAACTAGGCTACTATTAATAGAAATGTACATTGTTTCTAAATATTTACTATTATAAAATATGTTCCAAATAGTATCCCTTTACATAAATCACTTGGCACATATGCAAGTTTATTACAGAAAAAAACTATAAGAAGTGAATTTGCTGAGCCTAAGGATATGTGCATTTTTTATTTCAGTGGATTTGAAAAAATTGTCTCTGTTGCGTTTCACCCAGTGCATACCTGCCCAGGTATCAATTCCGCCAGTATCTGACCCTGTTTCACCTCATACCTCTGTATTCTGTAAGTCATCGAATATTTTAAACTTGTCTGTCCCGTAGGTATAAATAATGTTTGTTTGTATTTTAATTCAAATTATTGTAAGTAATTTTGAGTATGTTTTCATAAAGCACTGGTACTTCCTTTTCTGCGACTTCTCTTGGATGTACTTTACCCACTGTTCTGTCAAGTGGTTGGTCTTTTATTGACTCAGGGGAGCTCTTTAATAGTAAAAAAAATTAGTGCTTTCTCTGTGATATGAATTATAAATATTTCCCCCAGAGTGTTGCTTGTCTTCTGTATCTGTTAATAATTGAGGAATAACTTGGAATATATCCTTTATCTCAGATTTCTAAAGCATATTTTCCAAAGCCCTGGCCTACCCTTTTTCTGTACCCACAAGATGCGTCTTGATCATTATTCATGAATTAAAAAAATCATACTTTGCTATCTCTGGATTATTAAGAATAAGCTTGCCCTACTGCACACTTCAGAGAACTAAAGGAAGCCTGCATATAAAAAAGTGATTAGCAGATGCAGACCATGAATATGGCTGCTATCTTAATGATATTTTCAAGAATGCAAAAGGCAAGTTGCATTCTTAGAAAGATTCTGTGTTAGGATCATGTGTTCAACTCTGAAAAATATTTATATGTGGTCATCAGATGCCTTGCAGTAACATAGGACAGCCCACAGGTCACGGAGAGGTTGGTAGGCACTGTGCACTGCCACCAAGTACTTGGTTGACTTAGAATATCTTCTAAAAAGAGAGGTAGCTCTCAAAATGAGGATAGGGATAGAGAGGGACCTAAGGCATTATTCTAAATGGTGATATGGCTGTGAGATACTTAAAACTGTCAGTATCAATCTTCCTGGAAGATATCTCGCACCCACTGACCTCTCCTGTTCAAATCACGGTGTTACAACCTGACATTCACTCGTTTTCTCCTTCATTAGATTCTTTGCAGCCAGAGACCATTTATTATTTTGTATCAGCTTTCTACCACTGCCATTACAAATTACCACAAATTTAGCAGTTAAAACAGAACCCATTTTTTATCTCACAGTTCTACAAGTTAGAAGTCCAGGTCATCATGGCTCAGTGGGATCCTCTGCTTAGATTCTTAAGACAGAAACCAGGGAGGGGGTCAGCAGGCTGCTTTCTGAAGGCTCTGGGTGGCGGCGGCAGGGTTGGGGGTGGGGTGGGGGGGCGTGAATCCATCTCCAGGCTCATTCAGGTCGTTGGAAGAAGTCAGTTCCCTGAGACTGGAGAGCTGAAATCCCCATTTCCTTACTCGCTGTCAGTGAGGAACTTCCGTCTGCTCCTTAAGTCCACCTGCACGTCTGTCTCACTGACCCTTCCATGTTCAAGCCCACAGCAGAGCATTGACTCATTCTCATCTTTTTGAATCTGAATTCCCCCTCCTGTGGCATCTCTCCCTCTCCATGGTGCAGCTGGAAGAGCTTCTCTGCTTTTAGAGGCCCATGGGATTTCGGGGGCACAACTGAACAATTCAGGAGAGTCTTATTCGCTTAAGGTGTGTAACTTCAATTACAGCTGCAAAGTTCCTTCTACCACGTAAGGTCACATACTCAGAGGTTGTAGGGAGAGGACATAGACATCTTGGGGGGCCATCCATCTATCTACCATATTATTTTCTTCTTTCCTCCATGCCCCCTCTCCACCCCCACCTTCTCTTTCTCTCTGCACCAGCACAATGCTGGACATGTGATGTGAGGAGAGCTAATGAATATTGGTTATTTGAATGGTATTTATAGAGTCCTTCATCTTGAGGCTTCAGTCTAAATTCTGGGAATATATATTGAATCAAGAATTTCTCAGGGGGTTTATAAACTCCCAGAAAATCAGAGTGAAAAAAAATACACAAGGGGCTTCTCTTCCCCTTTGCCGTGCAGCCTGGGGTGAGGGGCCTGCCTGGCCCGTAGAGTGGTTCTGTGTCTCTAAGCTCACCTTTAGGGTGGCCCTAAGCCCCTTGAGGTTACTGTGTCATGCAGCGCTCTGGGGACAGAGCTGATAGAACTCTGTGATGACACGTACCAAATCTGGACTTACCAGGATTTTAGAAAAACAGAAAAGAATACTAGGCAATACTCTAGTGAAAGCAATATATTTTTGAACAAAGAAATATTCCATGTGGTAGGACAAGAACTTTAGACCATTTGAAATCTTATCTTTGGTTCTGGGGTCTTCTTAGTGGAGAGCTAAGAGACATCTTGCAAGAGAATTTTAATCACAATCTACCCAGAGGAAAATTCTTACTGATCCTTGTTGAAAAACTAAAAAAGATGGATTCTCAGCCTTCCCAGACAAGTTTCACTGAAGATAAATTCCCATTGTTAAATATTCTCAATGGAATAAATAATCATCTCCAAATTTCTTGAGCAAAGAAATTTGCTCCCACTTTTTGTTTTGAGTAAACTATAAGCACCGTATCATTTTTTTGCAATGGTCTAGGACTAATTAATAACCTACAAAAACTATTTATTATATTTGTTTTAGAGAAATATATATTTACTAGAATTTTTATGCATGCTTATAATTCTTTTTTAAATATATTTTATTGATTATGCCATTACAGTTGTTCTATTCACCCCCTTCATTCCCCTCCACTGCACTGTGCACACCCCTCCCTCACCATTCCCCCCCTTTAGTTTATGACTACGTGTCTCAAGTTCTTTAGATTCTATGTCTCCCCTACTATTCTTGCCCTCCCCCCTATCTATTTTCTATCTACGGTCTATGCTACTTATTTTCTCTACCTTCTCTCCCCTTTGCCTTTTCCCACTCCCCTGTTGCTAACCCTCCATGTGATCTTCATTTCTATGGTTTGCTCCTGATCTAGCTGTCCTCTTAGTTTGCTTTTGTTTTAGGTGTGGTTGTCAATAACTGTGAGTTTGCTGTCCTTTCACTGTTCATATTTTTTATCTTCTTTTTCTTAGATAAGTTCCTTTAACATTTCATATAATAAGGACTTGGTAATGATGAACTCCTTGAACTTGACCTTATCTGAGAAGCACTTTATCTGTCCTTCCATTCTAAATGAAAGCTTTGCTGGATAGAACAATCTTGGTTGTAGGTCTTTGGATTTCATGACTTGGAATACTTCTTTCCAGCCCCTTCTGGCCTGTAAGGTCTCTTTTGAGAAATCTGCTGACAGTCTGATGGGAAGTCCTTTGTAGGTGACTGTCCCCTTATCTCTTTCTGCTTCTAGGATTCTCTCTTTCATTTTAATCTTGGCTAATATAATTATGATGTGCCTTGGTATGTTCCTTCTTGGGTCCAACTTCTTTGGGACTCTCTGTGCTTCCTGGATTTCCTGAAAGTCTATTTCCTTTGCCAGATTGGGGAAGTTCTCCTTTATTACTTGTTCAAATAAGTGTTCCACTTGTGGCCGTTCCTCTTCCCCTTCTGGTACCCCTATAATTCGAATGTTGGAATGTTTAAAGATGTCCTGGAGGTTCCTAAGCCTCCCCTCATTTTTTTGAATTCTTATTTCTTCATACTTTTCTGTTTGGTCATTTTTTTGTTCCTTCTGGTCCACTCCCTTGATTTGAGTCCCAGTTTCCTTTCCATCATTATTGGTTTCCTGTGCATTTCCCTTCATTTCAATTAGTTTAGCCTTCATATGTTCCTCTAATTTGTGGCTAAAATCAACCAGTTCTGTGAGCATCCTGATCACCAGTGTTTTGAACTGTGCCTCTGATAGGTTGGCAATTTCTTGTTTGCTTAGATTTATCGGCTCTGGGGCTCTAAGGCTCTGAGTTCTTCTTGAGCCATGTTTTGATCTGTTCCTGCCTGTTACGTATGAGGGGCAGAGCCTTAGGTGTTCACCAGGGTGGGGCCACCGAGGTCACTGGGTTGTGATGCTGTATGTGGGGGTGGGGTCAGAGAGGGAGCAATAGTGGTCCCCTCTGCTCCTTCCCACTGCTGGGGCCTGCCTGGTCTGTCTCACTGCTCACTCCTTTGCTGGTTTATCTGTGTGCAAATGTGTGACCGCGGTCAGCCTGCTGCCTTGAGCCTTCACTGGGTCCACCCGTCTCTACCCCACACCTGGGATCCTCCCTTGGCTGCCTGCGTGCCTGGGTCGGGGGATCTTTTTTGCCTGACCTGCTCTGCTGCTGGCTCCACCCCTCTTACCGGTCTGGCTGAGTGGTTCCTTGTTGTCAGACTCTGGTCTTGTTCAATTTTCTGTGGCTTCGCTGCATATTTTGTTTCTAAAACTTTGTTGTTTTTAGACTTGGTTGTGCGAGAAGGTACAATGTTTCCACCTATGCCTCCACCTTGGTGGAAGTCTCTCATGCTTATAATTCTGTCTCTCCCCTGGATTGCAATTTCCTTGAGCAAAGGATTCATCTAAGAGCATAGTACACACTATGCTGGGTACATGGTGATTTCTTTAAAAATTTTTTTAAATAAGTAAAGACTCAGAAAACTGAATGGAAGTTATATGTACTATAACTTGCACACTTTACTGTCATGTAGGTGATGTATAAATATACTTAATTGTTGAAAGAAAGTGTGTTTATATATAGTAAACTTCTGGAGCTATCACTACTATGCTGACTTTAGGTGAATACAGATAAACATGGAATCTAAAATAGATATCTGAATATCATCATCTGCTATTTAAGAGAAACTAAGCAGCAGTAACCATTAGTAACAAGATAACGTTACTTAATCCCAAACTATCATGCCATGAAACTCCTCATCATTTATATTAAACCTCTATGATTAATAGTCTGCAGTAAGGAAGATTCATGAAAAAGAACAGTTCAAGAAAATACCATCTTCCAGGTGTTATTTCTAAAGCAGTTGTAGTTATGACTTGATGGAAAATCTACCTACCTGCTGCCTCCCTCCCCCACCCCCCCAGATGATGATTTGCTCATTGCAGCTGAACCCCCAGACATTCAGAAACTGGAATGTTTCTTAGGTGGAAATGTAACTGCCCCTTTTTAAAAGCTTCGCATATTAAAGATGAAAATCTCAGAGTCACTTCTAAAATTTAGTGAAGCAAGCACTAACAAAAAGGACAACAGAATTATATTTCAAAACTACTGAAGAACTAACAATGAAACCTTACATTTGGTCACCTCTGATCATTTATCAGGTGTGCAAAAGTGAGACCCTTGAGCACCCAGAGTGTGACTGAGATAATAATTTTACAGTTCATCACAGTTGGACAGCAACTAAAGAAATGCATTCATTTAAGCAGAAGACTTCACTTGGATATTTGTATATAATAGTTCCATTTCAAGCTTTAAAGCCACAGGATTCTAGAGGGTTGTATCTAGAAGGGATTTGGAGGAACTTCCTCTTCTCAGGGATCATGGGATTCCTAATAATTCCATTTGCTGTAAAATGTTTCCTATGGCATTATTTTATGGTGATACTCATAACAACCTGTCAGCTACATAATTTTAACAGCAGACATATTTTTTTAAATTATTCTGTAATCAAAGTCCCTTTGCTTCAATTTTTTAGCTGAAATCGAAGCATGCAGCATGTTCTTAGGGACTTCGGTATGATTTTTGGTTGATATCAGAAGGACAGGGAAATACTAAATTTTGATGGCACCAGAAAATTCTGCTTCTACATTTTCTATTGCTATATATATATATATATATATATATATATATATACACACACACACATATGGTATATTAAAATAGATATGTTTGACTGTTCATGCATAGGCACATTTTCATATGTACATGTAGGAGAGTACAAAGCCTTCAGTCACTCAATCCTGCTTTCCAACCCTGTCTCCACCCTTTAGTAACCTGTGATATAAGGCAAATTATTGACTCAGTAATCCCGGACCTGCTATGAGTTAAATGAGTTAAAGAATACCTAACTCCAAGTATTTCATGACTTTTAAGGGAGATCACATAGGGGAACATGCTTAACACAGTACCTCTCCACACACGTCAGCTCAATACCTGCCTGTTCCTTTCACTCCTTCCTCCTGCCACTCATGTGTCTTTTCATAGTACTTAAACATGTCCTGCATCATTTCATTATGTCTAAATGATGTACTAGTGCTTTTCTCTTAAAGGCTATAGGGGAAAAAATTAAACATACTAGCATGAATGAAAAAAATAAGTTTGAACACTTTTTGTTCTTTGGGTGAAATCAAAATTTTCTATTTTAAATGTTTCTCTTCTGGGAGAAATAAAGGTTCCATGAATGAGCATCAGAATTTGCAAAAAACAAATAAACACCTCATTCATATCAAGCTATAGTATTTTTCTCTCTTGCTTATCTAGGGAGAGGGGATTGGAAATAATTCATTATTCATTCTTCCTGAAGTCTAGTCAAATTAGCATCAACTTCATTTCAACTTTGGCACTACATCAAACTTGAGCTTGGTGTGGTTAAGGATGAGAAAAAAATAATTCTAGTACTTCAAGTGCATTCCAAAGTTAAAGTTAAGAAGCTGCCTTTACAGCCCAAAGAGTAAAACTATAGTTTGCTTTTGTAATTCTCCACACATTCTGTGCATCTTCAAATTTGAATATTAGTGATTTGTTAAACATTTAGCAAAACTTCATTATCTTGAATCAATTTAGCCACGTCATACTTTATTTTTGAAGAAAAACATGTGTTCTTTGCTATTTGTACATTAAACCAATATTTTAGCTACTTAGTGCCAGGTTCTGTGTCAGACACCAGGGATTTAAAAACCAAAAGAATGGTCCCCAAAGTCTGGTGAGAAGTAAAACAAACAATGAAAGTCTCACAACGTCTGAGTTCATCTTTATTACTCTTTTCTCATGCTCATTACACTCCAGCCACATTATTTCGATCACACTGTTCCTATCCCTTGACTACCCCCACGATTCATGCCTCAGGACCTTTGCACTTGCTTTCCCCTTTTCGATAGGAAGGCCTATGCCCCGCATTTCAATTGCTGGCTCCAACTCATTATTCAGGTCTTAGCTCAAGTGTCAACTCACAGAGACCTTCTCTGAATACCCCTTCCCTCACCTGGCCCCTAGCCACTCTTTGCCACATCACTTTTTAAAAACACCTTGATTATCTGAAAGTGCCTGGCTTACTAAGGTGTTTACTTGTATCTTGAATTTGTTAATGTAATTGTAGGATTAAGTTCTGTTAGGATAGGAACTTAATTCTAGGTTTTTCTTCTGTACTGCTCTAAATCCAGTGTTCAGCACTCTGCCTTGAACATAGTAAGCAAATACTCAATAAACATTGAGTCAAGTGAATGGTGTTATGAGGAATAACTAGGGCCATCCAGGAAGTGTCACATGGCAGGTAATTAAAGACCTTGTTGAAGGTAAAGGATTAACACCAACTGGGGACTGATTGGAAGACCAAGTTAAGAAAGGTTCTCACTTTGTGTGAGTGAGTATGTGGAAGTGTGACCATTTGCATAAGCACAGAGCAAAAGATATTCCCAGCCTTCCAAGGGAGGTGCCTAGTGTATTTTAGGACAAGGTGAGTTTATGAAGAGAGCGATTCAGGAGAGACATGCCAGGGACACTTACACAAAGGACAGTAGGTCTGTGCTGGCGACAGGGATTCCTGCAAGAGTTGCCAGTGAACTAACTACCTGTAGACATAGATTTTTCAGGGAGTGCTTTAATAAACACATTTCTTTTTCTAATTTGCCGCACATTTCGTGAAAATTACCAAAAGTGTGCTGAAGCTAGACTTTAAAACCTAAAGCTAGACTTTGAAAAGCTGAAGTCTTTCCTCATATATGTTCCAAAAACACAGTTCTGTCTAACCTCTGTTTAGCTTACCTCAACGGAAGTATCAAAAATCTTGACTGCTTGGATTCCTGGAGATAAGGACGTGTTTACACAACACAAATTGAGGTTCTGTTCGTGTGTGTCCTTAAATTCCTGGGGTGGGGGAGATGTTAAAGGAAATTGCAACTTATGAAAAGTAGACAAAATAATTAAGGACATTTAAAACTGCAAAACTGAAAATAGAAGATTCGTTGACCAAGAAACCAAGAAGTTTCTAAACTTAGCAACCAGTGAAGAATTAGCACCCATCTAATTTATGACAAAAAAAATTTCCCCCCTTGTCAAGCTCTTCCAAGAAGAAGGCGCTCACCCACCCATTTCCTGGGCCTTTGGCCCCTCTCTCCCATTAGAGTTGGAAGGTCACCAACCTCCAGGGAGGAGAAATTCAATGGATTGCTAATTTGAACTCCAGTTTGTGTGGAGGGAGCAACAGAACTCCACGGAGATGAGAAGGGTAAGAGTGGGAGAGACAATGCTCTCTCCCTCTGGGGGGAGGGACACCTTCCAAGGGAGGTGTCAGATGTTCTTCCTGGGCGGGCTCAGTCTGTGGGAGGCAACTCGAGATGGATAACAGAGAGCCGCCTGGCCCCACCCTCCGCCCTCGTGTTCCTGATGGTCAGACCCGAAGATTTCACACTTCCAACTCTTCTGGCGGGCGGCGTAGTTAAGGGATTACAGCTGGGTGCTTTAAGGCACTGGCTTTTTGGTGTAAAATGAGGCAAATCCATGCAAATGAGAACCTGGCAGCTTTTCTTGGAACTGTCCTGATTTCAGCTTCTCCAAGTGCTCACTCTCAGAATCCTTAGGAAAGTCTCCTGAGTCTTCCCAATCACAGAGTCAAATTCGCACTGTAGTATTATGATGCCTTTGAGATCAGCAAAAAATAAAACTTCACTGTTTTTAAGAAATGATTAAGACACGCTTTTTAACTTCAGCGAGGTGTTAAAAAGATTTTTTTTAAGAATTCTTAAGAATTTTAATTTAGAATGTCAGGGCCACATGCAACACCAAAACCAGTTAAACCTGAACCTATGAAATCCGTGCACCTTGACAAGGAACTGCAGCGATAGATGTGTAAATGAATGTGTGTTGGGGGGGAGACCTTGGTTTTGCAGTTTTGTTTTCTGACAATATGTCATTATCAGTGTTTAGTGAAATAATTGGCACATGGTGTCATTCAAAACCGTAAATTAATCATCTCAAAGAATTACAAGCTGTTTTAGGGATAGCTTAGCTGCCATTTTTACAAATCATTTTGCCTGCAGAACAATTCCTGCAGAATCTTATTCCTATAAATTTCTAGAATTTATGGGGTAGAAGACAGAAGACGAGCCTGTGAAAAAGTCTAAGGAGATGCCAGAGAGTAAGGCCAAGACCTTAAAGGGAGTTGGGAAGTAAAGGACTAAGCAGCGTCCACTGGGATACTTCTAGCCCTCAAGGCACAGCAGGGGCGGAACAAGAGCCTGGGGGGGAAGAGCCCAGATGCTGAAGGTGCCGCCCCACTGTTCACACGGAGTTCACCAAGGGGTGCCTGGACCTCTTCCCCCTCAGTTTTCCGTCTTTTAGGTGAAGACACTGGTGTCACAGAACTGTTAACAGACTATATAACCTAACTGCCTGCACGCAGGGAATGCTAGTTTCAAATGCTGCTTCTGGGAAATTGAGGGATGTGGGTAGAATTGAGTACAGTCTAGTGATGGTTTAGGTCGTCCAATCAGTGAGATCCCTACTCCATTTTTTCATCGGAGTCTTGTAGCTAATAACAGTCGTTGATTTGTTTGCTTATTTATTCATTCATTTAAATAAAAACAAATACTTTCACAAGTTAAAAATAAAGTACAACAAACATGCGTGAAATTACTATGGTTAAACCCACACACCTTCATTATTCTTTCATGTATACTTTCATGAATTTCAGGTAACCACATCATCTACGTCTAAAGTTTCTGGCAAAGATTTACCTTCTGGAGTATGTTCACAAAGACAAGAAGTAAATTGCCCCGAACTTCTGAAAGGAAGAACGTCATTCTAAAGACAAACAGTCTTCTGTCTGCCACCCAGCTGTGTCTCTCTTCGGTCAGCCTCCTCCCATGTCTACTGTCCCCTGACTGGTCAGGTGAGACGAGCGGTCAGGTGAGGAAGGCGCCTAAGTGAAGGTGCCCCAAACTATAACCCTGGATATCTCAGGACCTACGGAACCCTAACATCTGAGAATGACAAACACCACTGCGATGGGACCGAAGTTTCCCCAGTCAAGATTCTCGAATACACTGTAAAATTAGATGTATAACATTTTGTTTTAACCACAACACAGTATCAAGGGATGTTTAAGTTCAGAGACCCTTTCGTTACTCCATCTCTTGAATAATAAGTGCTATCTTCATATAGCAGAATGGCTGATACTTCGTCAGCTTCTTAGAACACATTTTTGCCTTCCTCAGTGTTATGGAGAATATCCAGTGATTACTTTAATCAACTGAAAAATTCCGAGTTCCCCATAGGAAAAAAATTATTTTTTAAGGCTAATTAGCTAACACACACAGGCACACACACACTGGGATTTGAAAATAATTTCCTTTTACTTTTTTGGAAAGCATTAACCACCAGTATTATTTTTAAAGTTTTGTATCACCAATCAGATCAGTTTTAAGGCAAGCAGAGGCTAATTTTTAAATGTGTTTCATATGGTCTGTTTTGCGTGGATATTCTGGATAAATCTTCCTCGGAGACATTCTTTCCATTTATCTCTGTTTCTGCAACAGCTAGCTTGCTCTCCACCTCCAGGGGCCCTAGCTTGACTTTTCCAGGGATTTTTAATTATTTCCAGATGTTGGACAAAATACAAAGTTGAGAGCACCATGATTTCTGAAAGTTTTTACCCCTTACATTTGTCCTTCATTATCTTTTAAATGCTAAGTTCATCATTATGTTTTATAGAGTGATACAGGTGACAAGTCACCTTGTATTCATTTTTACACTCAGGTTTCACATTCTGCTAAATTTACAGTGATCTGTCTTCCTTTCATGGCCAGTGCCCCCAGTCAGTGGCTCAGTTCTTGCTGTTTTGTGCTCCTGCCTGTCACGGAATTCTCAAATATGAAGGCACTTTCCTGAACCTGTTCTCAGTGTGGGTTTCTCAGTGGTGACGTGGAGAATCCTCTCATCTGTGCTGCCTTCAGCAGCTGAGTAAATACATCTGGAAACCTCCAAGGGGACAGGGCTGATTGTAAGTAGGTTTCCTTACGTGTTTTGGAATGCTGTTCTGAGAACCATGAGCCTTGAGTTTCAGATGAGCCTCCATGACCGCAGCTTCCATCCATACATTTAATGTGACTCTCTGGATTTGGACAAAGCCTTGCCCTTGGTGGACACATTACTTCTGGCCTATGTTGGTGGACGTAGCTTCAGGCTCTTTCTTGGATTTTCCGTTTTACTATATCCTGACACCCATGGCCAACAGAAACATTACCAAGTCTGTAGTCTTCTGAATGTTTGGTGTAAGGGAGGTATATTAGTTTGCTAGTCTGCCATAACAAAGTAACACAGACTGGGAGATTTAAACAACCGAAATGCACGGTCTTACAGTTCTGGAGATCCGAGCTGGTGTCTTCGGAGGCCTCTTTCCTTGGCGGATAGATGGCCACCTTCTCCTTGTGTCTTCCCTTGGCCTCTTGTGCGTGCCTGTGTCCTCATTGCCTCTTTTATTGGGACATATTAGATTAGGGCCCATCCTCATGACCTTATTGGACCTTAGTTACCTCTTTAAAGATCTTCTATCCAAATACAGTCACCTTCTGAGCTACTGGGGATTTGAACGTCAACATATGAATTTTGGAGGACACACAATCCAATGGATCATAGGAAGAAGGCAGGAGGAAAAGGGAAATGGTGATAAGAAAATTACTCGGGGCTCACTGTTAAAATACTGAGTATGTGAGTTTTACACTCAACAGATATAAAACTAAACTTATTATTACCCCTTCTCCCAAATCCACTGTTCTTTATGTGTTTTCTGTTTCAGGAAAGACCTACGTTACTGAAGCAGACTTTTTTCTCCAGCTCATCACCAGTACTCTATCAAGCCCCTACTGAGTCTTGCAATTCTAGCTCCTTGATGTAACTTGACCCCTTCCCTCCTCTCCGGTACAATGGTCTCTACCTTATTTGGGGCCATTTTTATTTACTCACCTGGATTACTATAAAAGTCTGTTAATGATCTGTCTCACTCCCTCAATTCTGCCCCCTCTCTCCTCCCCAATCCATCCTCCAAATTGCACTAAGAATAATCTTTCTAGGAAAAAAAAATCACTTTCAGGTTAAATCTCTTCAACAGTTCTGTGTTGCTTTAAGTATAGAATTCAATTTCTTAGCTCAGGCATGTGATAAAATTATTTCCCTTCAGTCTGATTGGTTGAACTTAGGTTACATGCTCATCTCTAGCCCCTTATCAGAGCCAAACAGTTCAACACACTGTCTGGATAAAATAATGAGAACCTACTTTTTGGGGTCACTCACCGTGGGACTTTTGGATTATATAGGGAAGGATGGAGATCAAGACAAAGTCAGGGTTTAATTAAGAAAGAGTAGGAGGAAAGAGACAATGCGTGTTTGGCAGGTAACCAATAGAGTCTACTACAATCTGCTACTTCGTGGAATTTACAATCTGGTGGTGAAGACAGAAAAATAAAGCCAGAGTTACAGTGCAGTGTGGTAAGGACAACTGTGGAGTCCTGCACAGGGCGCATTGTGAGCACAAGGATTCTTCCAAAAATCAGACCAGCGGTTCAAAGAGAGTTTCCTATAGGAAGTGATACATAACTGAAATTTATAAAGAGTTAGGGAGAGAGAACACACTGAAGGGCAAAGGAGCGTCTGGCAGCAGGAATAGCAGGTGAAGAGGCCCACGAGTCGCACAGCAGAGTGACTCAGTGCAAAGCTGCACCTCAGTCAGACTGACCGAAGAGGGACCACGGAGGAGGCTAGAGGAGAGGCAGCACAGATGATGGTCTGCCCTACAAGTTCTATTCTGTAAAGGACCATGGCATCTCTTGCTGCCATTTATGTAACACTAACTAAAATACCGAATACTGTCCATATTTTTACATAACATGGCACTCTGGTACCATGGAAAAAAGCCACTGAAGAAACTGAGAATAAAAGGTTAACTAACTTGTCCAGGGTCACACAGACCTGGATCTAACCACTTTTAGACGAACCTTTCACCTGGAACTCACTCGTGGAACTTGTCACTCCCAACAGCGACACTGACTGGGAAGAAATGCAACTGTAGGAATATATATTTGAGATGTAGCTGGACATGTGAAGACACATGTGAGAACAAAATGTGTTAGGGGGCGTGAAGGAGAAGCCTGTATCTAACGGAGTGCGCATCCTCTCCTTTTCGCCATATCCTCTGATGCGCTACGGCACACCCATCGGGGACTCGTGATCTGTCCCTGCCTTCGCCCAGAATGTCTCTTTCCCTTTTCCTCAATTTTCTGACTTCTGTTCATTCTCCACAAAATTAGTTTAAGCATCACCTCCTTTAGGAAACTGCCTTTGAATCGCGCGTCCGATTTAGAAAGGAGCCTTGGCGCTCACGGCGTGCCACGTGCAGAGCCGGACAGTTGCCCGCATCACGCTGCGCCGTCATTTTGGCTTCCATGTTTTCCGCCCCCTCACCCAGACTATAAATATCATGAAGATAAGGATATTGCCTACTTCTTTTTCCTCTTTCCTAAGGAACCTTTGCTTTTGGTCAGGTCTCTGTCTCTCCTGCATTCAGTCTACATGGCTCAAGGGAGGTCACCTCATCCCATCTCAAGGAATGAATCGGATTAGTTAAGTCAAGTGGTTCTCAACCAGGGGTGTTTGCTCTCCAAGGAACTTCTGACAAAGTCAGGACACATATGTGGTTGTCACAGCTGGGGTTTCCTACTGGCATTCATTCAGTTGGTAGAGGCTGGAGATGCTGACAGGGCATCCTACAAGACAGCCCCCGCCCCCTGCACGTCCCTTCCAGCCCACCCCATGGCCCCATCCGAGAATTATGGTTCCAGCCCCAATCATCAATAGTGCTGAGGTTGAGACACTCTGGTTTGTCAGTCTTTCCATGACTTGGCTTCCTGACCATTACTGGTGTAGGAGTGAATGGATGTCCAACGTAATCATTCAGACTGAAGCTAAGGATGATATTCCGTGATTGGAAAAGGGATTAAAAAAATGGACAATAAAGCTAGAAAGGAAAGTTGTGGCCACGCTGTGGCAAGTTCAGAATGGAAGGTTAAGTATGGTCTTTATCCTGTAATAGAGCAGCAGGCACGGTGATTAGGAAGGTATTTCAGGACAGTGTGTATCCCACACAACCTACAGGACAGATGGGAGGGGCGGAGCATGGTAGGTAGGAGCCCTGTGAGGTAGCTGTTGCTACAGTTCCTGGGCCAGGTGACTAGTGTGAAGTTCTCTTATGTGCCTGGCAACCAGCAGTCTCCTACAAGCAGATCGACTCAAGAACGGTTTTTGAATAGTTGGATTGTAACTGTTTTTCAGAACACAGTAGTAAATAGACTGTTATTCTGACCATGTACTCTGATTTCTTAAAAATATATCTATGTCACCTGTATGTCTGTGGTTACAATGAAAAATTTTAACATACAATACATCCCAAATTTCCCTTTTTGACAGGACATCTTAGGTTAGGTAAGTTTTACATAAACACTGAAGGAAGTGTGTACATATGTATGTTGTGTGTGTCTTATTGTAAAAGCAACTCTTGAACATGTCTTCCTGGAATAGACTTTTGGTCCAGGTGGCGGCGCCCTCTTGGGTTTCTTTTCAACCCTGACTGAGGTGAATGATGAAGATCTCCATGTTGAGGTGCCCTTGACCGGTTTGCTGAAGCAGCCCCCAGCTGTCTGGCCTCTCCCAGCACCCTCCTTACCACCCAGACCTTCCTTCATCAGTTCCCTGGCCGGTGACCTCTGGCCTTGAAAGCACTAGGGAAGTTTAAGTTTTCTCTCTCCCCTTTGTTCCTAGTAATGGCACCAAGTTAAGGTGTTTTTGTGTTCGTTTGTTTTTTTGTTTCATGTGTATGCCTGCGCACACACAGGAAGATAACTGCTACGTTTTAGATTAATTCAGGGAAGCTCCCAGCAGGCCCCTAAAACATAACACACACTGACTGTCTAGTAAGTATTTGCTGCACTGGCTTTCACAGTGTGAGAGAGATCTACATAGTCCTAGCAACAAGCGAGTAGAGAATTTATTCTTTAGAATTAAGAGTGTAAAAGATTGCTTTTTAAGGTGTGTTATTTCTGTACCCCAAAATTACTAAAATCTAAAAAGTAAGATATTCTATAAGCATGTTTTTGTAAATTCCCCCCTTTCTTTTGACCATTATAATAGAAAGCATTGCTTTTAGTGACTAGAAGTAAAATGTGGATGGCAAATGTAGAAGACATCTCAGTTCTTTATACATTTTTATCTTGGCAAAGCAATTTAATTGGAAAATAATCTTCCTCTTTAACATCTGACACTGTAAAATATCCTGTTTTGTTGGCAACAAAATCAGTTTGTTCAAGTTCATAGCAAAATTTTGGTCTTTTACATTACTATGAAAAGAAATTTTAAATAAGAGATGACTTTTTTAAAAATCAGAAATGCAAAGCACTTTTTTAAAAAGCACTCTCCAGTTTTAAAAAGTACTATTTCAGCGGGGCAGGGTGTGGGGGACAAGCTAAATCCTTGAGGAAAGGAGAAGGGATTACCAGGGAAGTGTGTCTCGGGCTGATCACACCAGTCGCAGCTCCTGCAGTTGGTGCACGAGTGTGCCCAAGTGTGTGCCCGAGTGTGCGCGCGCAGCCACAGGCTTCTGGGCCCGGCTTTGGGGCTGCTTCGCCCTGGGCTTCCTCGTGGGCGGGAGCGGGGCGCGCGTACCCGGTGGGACCCACCCGGGGCCGTGCGCAAACGCGTGCGGCCCTGGATCTGTGTGTCTGTGTGTCGCTGCCGCCATCGGCACCATTTTCTGCTTCGCTCGGGACAGGAACATAAAAGGGAAGGCGGCTGCCGCCCGTCGCGTCCTCTTTCCCTCAGATGCCCTCTGCTGCAGGTTTATTATTACAGTACGGCCGCGTCGCCTCTCCCCGCGGCCCTGGCTGGCCGCCGGGCTGTGCAGCGCCCTGGCCGCCTTCACGCTTGGCTTGCCCCCAAACCGCCTCCTCCACCTCCTTATTTGTCTGAAAAGCAACCGCACGTCGAGGCGGAGAAGCCCTCAGGGGGCGGGAGAGGCAGGGCCGGGTGTGTGAGCCCGTGCTCCGGGGGCGGAGCCGGGGCGGTGCGCCGAGTGCGGGGCCCCTTTGTCCCTCAGGGGCCTGGCGGGCTCAGTGGGGGTGACGCGGCGCGCGGGGTGCCGTGGGTGCGGGGGATCGGGGCGCGCGCACGTTGGCCGCCTGCCGACGGGGCCCCAAGTCGCCGATTCCTGCCGAGTAAGCAGTCTGGCTCCGCCGAGGCAGCACAGTGGCAGCAAGACTGGGGCGCTGGCGCCGCGCCAGCCCCATCAGAATTAGCTCATTGTTCACTAGCACACTAGCAGCGGAGAGAGGGAGAGAAAGAGGTGGGGAGAGAGAGAGAGACTGTCTTAGAGAGAGACACACACACACTCTTGAAGAGAGAGCACGAGGCAGGAAGACCTTCCCCTCCTTCTTTTTCCAAGGCTGCACTTCTTGGAAGTGAAGGCGGTTTGGGTTTTGTTTCCCCTTCCCCCTCCTCCCTCCTCTTCCCCCACCCCTTTCCCCTCCCCCCTCCCCCCAGCTGTCTTTCTAGCATGATGCCCTTTTTCATCCACATTTGTGTTTCAGGTGTAGAGAGGAGAGAGTGAACAGGGAGCGGGGCTTTTGTCTGTAAGTATATGCCATTCCCATCCCCGGCCGGGAGCGCTGCTTTCTCTTTTGTGTCGATTTCTTGCCTTTGCTCTTAGCTGGACCCTTCAACCCTGCAGAGTTCATGCTTCTTCCCTCTAAATTTTAAAGAGCTGAAACGTGTACCTTGGAGAAATTCTGGCATTTTGGTCCTGCTGCATTAAGGCTGGCATTTAACTTGGGCTTTAAAAAAAAATGCACAACTTAAGAGGTAGAATTCTTTGGGGCAGGGGGTGGGTTTTTTTTTTCTTGTTGGTGTGATCAATTTTTGTTCTTGCTGATAAAGCATTGTTTAGGAACTGTTTTGTTTCTTTGCATTAAATGCACTTTGGTGCATGCACCCCTCCCCCCTTTACCAAATGAATTGGTGTCCCTCCATTCTTACACTTTATTACTCTTTCAGCGCTGCTGTTGCCGCCAAGGGTCTTTTGGGGCATTCAGTCTTTCAACACTTTTTCCCTGCATTTTATTGTAAAGCAGTTGAACTTTGGGGGAAAGAGGGAGGGCTTAAAAACAAATGACTGCTTTTTGCTTGATGATGATAATCTGATTTGCATTTATATGTATGTATAATAACAGGAAAACTCTACGACTTTATGATACCCTTTTGAGAACTTTTAGTTTCTCCATTCATGTTAATTTTTGTCATAACTTATGTGAACAAAAGAATTGTATTCCGATGACAAAGGTTGAGAGGGAAATCACTGCCGCATGTACATTAATGTTGATTTGGTTTAGGGAGAAGGGCATAATGGTGTATATTCCTGACTTTTCCCCCCCAGTGTAGTGTTTTTTTTTTTTAAACACGGAAGGTTATGTAATGCAGTGCCATTTCCAAAAATATCCACTCTGAGGCATTACACTACACGGTGGAAGGCTGATTCCTATTCTGCTGTCTTGATTGCAAATATACTGCCAGTAGTATGTCTGGGAACAAAGAGCAGCCAGAAAACAATCTATTTTTATCACTTGGTTCTACTTTTAAGTTGCTAAACCTTTTGAACTGCAATTTAAAAATGAACCAAACACTAAGAATAGCCCAGGACTCTGCAAAGCCAGGTACCAAGGATTCCTTTGTCCCCTATTTCAGCCTATAAACTGTCTGGGAAGCTCTTTCAGAAGCCCCAGTAATAACAGTAATTTGCATGCAACTTATGTTAACCACAGAAAATAGTTATTTGTCTGTAACCTGTAGACAGGCGTTTTTCATGTGCTGACCTGGGGTGAGGCGATTCGCCCACTGTGTTTAAACATATTTTGCAGGTCGGTCTCCTTGGACTGAAGAGAGGGAGGGTGCACGACCAAGACTGTTATGATTCTCAAAATGGTAAGAATTGGTCATGAGAGGAGATTATCAGTCTTATTCCGCCTTCATTCCATATAAATACCAACCACTCACCTTCATCCCGCCTCAACCCTTCATTGTTCTACCCCGTCTGACCTTTAAAAGGTTCTGTCTCCCGCATGTGGGAGCTTTGCAGTGCAGCAATTTGTATGAAGTGGATGTGGGGTTAGATCTTTTGATTTTCAGTCATGTCGAAGAGAATACTGACATTCCTTTTTCAGAAGGGAAGATTTATCTCACTTGAACCTCAGAGACCATTCTGTTCTTTAAGCAGAGTGCTGTGCTGTGACATGCATGGAGCGGGTGACCGCAGTAGGGCTCAGACAAAGTGGTGGGGCTCACATCGGAGGGAGACAGAACTTATCCACGGACCAGGGGTCTGTATCCAGCTATCAAATTATTATAATATCTGCTATCCTTAAGGGCAATATATATGAAGAACATGGGCTTTTCTTATTAATCCACACTGTCTACTGGGTCTAAAATGTAATTAGCATTATTCTGTTTATGTATAACCTTCATTTGTGAGGCACACCCACTCAGTTTTAGAAATCAAGCCTGTTACCCTCTGCATGGAAGTGGAACTATTTCTGACCAGCATCCTGATCCCCAGAGAAGGCAGTGGAGTGTTTGATGGCTGATTAAATGAAGAATTAGCTGAAATACACATTAAATGCAGCTGAATAAGTATATCAATTTTCTATGAAAAATTTCCTTTGTGAAAAAAGTTGAACTGAAAAAAAGTGGAGCTGTCATGAAACTTTCCGGAGAGGTACAGCGTGTTCTAGTGCAGATGTTTATACCCTGAAACACCTCTTTGCTCCTTCTAATGTGCGACTTCCAAATTTAGCTTTAGTTTTTCCTTTTAAATGAGGGTGGATTTTACTGAATCAGAATTGAATCTGATATACTTGGTGTTTTCTTTGAGAACAACCCAACTATAAACTTCCAAGGAGAAAAATGAATCAGAAGCAATGAAATGAGCTCAGTTGGAATACAGTTACCAAATGGGCTCGCTATGTTCCGTGTGTACCTCACTGGCCATTTCAACAGGTGGATTTCGAAGCACCCAACAAAACAGCTCCTGCTCGGACTTTGATAATGATCCAATTAGGAAACTTGAGGTGGAAGAGCAAAAGGGATGAACAAAAAATTAACTGATCGTGGGTTTTGTGCAATGGTTCCTGACCGCGTATTGCATTCCTAGTTAGCCGTTGTCCCAGAGTAACAGGATGGTGGGTGACATAGTGAACTGCTGCAAAGTATTTTTGTTTTTTCTTTAATTATCTTTTATTGTGACTCGCCACAGCACCTTACCTTTCAGCTGTTTATCCCAGAACCTTACTCTCTGTGTCAGCACAGATAGTTGTAGTATGTCAGGTGACCAGTTTGGTTAAACATAAGTTTGACTGCTGACCCTGCCAAAACTAGCCCTATAGATCAAGTTCAAAGAGTAAAAATATCGTGTTTCTGTAACAGTGAGTGGAAGGAGCTCTGCAGAAAGCAAGCTGGTGTGCCAGAGCCGAGAATGAGAGCTGGAATGATTTGAATGCAGAAGAGCAAACTGGAATTACTATTACATGTTGTTAATTTTCTACAGTTGTCGTTTATATATGGGGGCAGAATGAGAAATCACAGTTTGTTGCTCTTGGAAGGATTTTTACTCGTGGAAAAATTCTCACAACTTTTTGGTGATCCTTTCATCAAGATGTCAGTCCCGTTTGGCGCAAGCCCATTGCCTGAAATGAAACCACCGACAGTTATTGTCTGTGGGTGATTCCAAGTAACTTTCTAGCAATTCTCTTACTCCGGGGAGGTCTGGGCTCTTAAAACTCTTTGTACATATAAGTGTAAAAAAAAGTGTTTCAATTGTGTTTTTCAAAAGTTCATATTAGAGGTGTTTTGTGCCTCTACTTCTTCCTTTTTGGCAAAATGAAGTTATTTTCTTTCCTTGATTAAAACTGAAATTACTTTGCTGATGTGTAATTGGCTTCCTTGAAGACTTTAGCTCACCTTCAGTAGAAAGAAACTGCTGCTGGAGAAGCAGATTGAACACCTGGCCTCCTCTAGATAATGTCTAAATGCCCTTTCTGTTCAACATGTTATTGCATTTACACAATTTAAAACACTAAAGAGGATCTAATGTCAGTGTTTTTAGCCTATTTAGTAAAGTTTTTATTCTGAATACAAATGTATTTATTTATTGTTTTTTATTGCTCAGTAATATATTTTTTATTTTTAATTATATTTTATTGATTATGCTATTATGGTTGTCCCAATTTTTCTCCCTTAGCCCCCCTCCCAAATACAAATTTATAATTGGCTCGCTAATTCCAGTAAAAGAAATTAACCAGTAGACTCATTCCAGAATTCAAAAACAGAGTGATTCAGTATCTAGACATTTTACATACCCTAAAATGATAATGTTTCGCAACAGTAATTTGGAGATTCTGTCATGAATCCTAAAGTGCCTTTTGCATTATCAAAAACTTGCAGCCACTTTGTTTAACTCCTGGGGGCACTTGTCGCACTGTGCCTGTGTGGGGACCCTGTAAGCACTACTCCAGGAGGCGCCATTTACGTAGATCACAGTGCACCTGGGATTGTGCGACTCAGGAGTCCTAAACGTTTAATTTTGGTATAGTTTTCCATGTTGTGGTTGAACAGAATGTTTTCTTCAGTAACTCATTCCCCAATTTTCTAAGTTTTTTAGTAAACATGCCTTTTTCCTTTAGCCCTTTTTTTTAAAAAGGCAATTCACAGGATACTGAGAGTCTACAGAGCATCTTGAGCATTTCTTTATGTTTGGCATTTTGCTAAATTTTAATTTCTTAGATTACATCTTGTATGGGTCCTTGGTATTTAGGTGTTTTATTTTAAAGGTACTTACTTTTGATACTCAGAAGAATATACTTCAGAATACACAGATGGTCTTATTGAACAGTTGGAAAAATTTAAGTATTTAACCCAATGTCAAGGTTAGATTCTGATTTTCAACGTGCCTACCCTCTGTGCAGTAAACTTGGCTCTGAGTATGTGTGTGCCAAGGACTCACAGTGGCAGAAAGCATGGACTCATTATGCTTTAACAGAGACCAGGGAATTGGAACAATGTAAGTTCTCTTTAAGGGTGATGCTGAGCTTTTAAAAAAGATGAGTTGACTCCATTGTATGGTTCATAGAGCTCAGCTTTCTCTAGTCTGTGAAGTGGCATTCATGGCTTTACAAGGAGACTCTGTGAATAATCTCTCCATTAACATACGGTTTTCCTGTTGAAAGAAAAAGACAAAGATTGAGGAGGGATGTGGTCCTATTGGTAGCTGTACCACTGGGTTTTAGAATGTAAATTTGCAAGTTGCTCACAGTGATTCTTGATTGTGGATTGTGGAGATGCTGAAGAGTACCTAGGAGGGTAATTTTAGATGGTACTATCTCCTCTTTCAGCAGGCCTTTCCGCACAGTGTGAGGGGGGAATTGGGAATTGTTTGGGGGAAGTAGGACAGGAGGGATGGTCTGGGTTTAACCTCAGTCCAGCTTCCTTTTGAGCTACATAGATAATTTAGGCAGAAGGTATTAGCAGAAATCTTGGAATAAATACCTATTTAAGGTATCATTCTATTTTAACTCAATACTATTCTTAAAACCTTGTATGTAAATCAGATCATCATAAATACATGGAAGGAGTTCACTTTATTTTACATCCTAGGATGAATACTTTTCAAGTAGGAAAAGAAAACTTCTAAAACAGGACCGTTTTAACAAACAAAATGAGGAACCTCCATATTTCTAGTTTTGTACATTAAATGTCCATTTACCCTGGACTGATGTGGGGGGGCCTTGGAGTGAAATACTGTGACTTCCTTCATTTTGTAGATATTTTACTTAGTGCTGTTTCTGCCTGGAAAGTCTTTTAAGGTCTTAACCTCACAGGCAAAGTGAAATGGAGGGTTGAGATAATTGTCTGAATAATTATGTCAAAAAAACCAGTTGATTTCATCGGATTCATTATGGTTATTTAAAATGTCGCTGGAGTGATATAGTAGTGGGAAGGAATTGTCTGAATTATGTGAACAATTCCTTTCTTATACAGGAAAAGACTGGGGACAAAGAAATTTTATCAGCAAAGCCAGTTTGAATATATCAGAGAAAAATGTATTGAATGTACTTGGACTGTGTCATCTTAGTTGGTAAAGATATGTTAAAAGATTCCAATGTTAAACTTCTTCTTCATTTTGAACTGGAAAACAGGTTAACCATAAATCTCAGCCCACATCTGTAGAAATTATAACTGCTAAAAATATTATTTATTGGGTCTAAATTGATCTGAAATGGGTATTTCTAGACATATTTTGCATCTTCAAGATTGCTTCAAGATTTTCTCATCTTAGTGGTTTGAAGAATAGCAGTGACTCTGAAATTGATGAACTAGTGTGTGACAAGTATTAGCAGCTTTAATGATTTGGGATTTAAGGATTCACATGGCTCTCAAGTAAATTCTAAATATCAATTCAGTTATTAGTAGCAATGACTTGGTATCAACCTGGGTATACCATTAGATTCTACGCTCTTGCATTATTTGTTGGTTGGATCATATGCATTTCTTCCCCTGGGCAAATTATAGGTACCCAGAGGGTTATAAAGTTTGTATACAGTGCTTAATCAAGTATTCAATGTATGTTAGAAGGCCAGTAACTATTTGTTCTATGCAGACTAATGTATGTTAAGTTGGACTTCTTTTATTTGTTGTGAATGGCTTAATCATGTATAGTTTGGGTGAACTAGAAGTCATGCATATCCTTACCTTTTTCTAAAAATCTAGGAACTCGACCTCAGTGTATTTTAGTTTTTACAACAAATCATTTTCCATAATTCATTAACAGGAGGAAAAAGTACATTAAGCCATAAAGCCACTTGCCAAAAAAGAGTGGCTTTCAGTTGCTCTCCTTTACCAGTTTTTCATGCCACACTCCCAGCAACCTGGTGAGTTGCTAGCTCTCTAGGTTTGATCAGGTGTGGTTCTCAGAGCTCACCGCAACTTCTCCTGGGCCGTAAAAACCCCTTCCAGGATCCAGTAGGAGCTTTGCTCACAGTGTTGGAAATGTAAAGCCCTCACTTATTTCCAGCACAATCTGATTCTGTGATATTTTGAAGGTGATCCCAAGAACACAAAGATGTCATGTCTGAAAACATTGGAGAGACCGAGAAGAGTTAGCAATAGGGTTATGCATCTATTCCCATGTCAACTGAACAAGGGTTTTATTTACTTTTTGAGCATTTTATTTCTGCTTAGTTCTTTACCTTATGGAAAGTGCACACTTGCCATATACCTGCAGTGAATTTATATTTTAGTTGTGGAAGAAAGACTTAGCGTGCATGACAAAGTTAACAAGTGTAAAGCAATGCAATTTAGTAGAGTGCTTGAGGACCGGCGACTGGGGATTGTAGGGGAGTACTTTTTTTTAAGGAGGTAGAAATTAAGCTACACCCAGAGATAGCAATTATATGGCATACATGTCACCACGGACTCCTGCCACAGCTGTGACAGACATTGCTAATCAACCTCAGCAGTCATTATTATTCAGCCTGAATATGATCTCAAAATCTGATCCACAGTATGGTGTACCATTAACAACCAGTGGGAGTTGGCTTTTTGACTCTAGGACTTAGCACTGTCCTTAATAAATACTGGGTGAATGAAGAATTGAGAATGTTTGGGTAGATTTAGATAAGAGAGAAGCACATTCCAGAAAAAGGGAACACATTAGGTATGCCTGTGAGAGTGAGCATAATTCATTTTTACTGCAGTAGGCAATGTCCTTGTCCACTTAGGGCCCATTTGCTATCAAGGACAGAGCTCACAAACTAGACCCAGAAGTCAAGGACTTGATGTGCTGAGCCATAGGCTGCCTTTGAGCAGGTGCCTTAGAGATGGCCGGAGGCTCTCACTCAGGTTCCAGCCTGGGTCAGGTCCTTTGCCTTTAGGTTGTGCCCAACAGAAAATAGCACACACGCACTCACAAACGTGTTTTGGTTAAATGTAAGCTCGCTCTGTTGCTGCCTCTCACTCTCATTGGGCTTGGGTGGAGTAGTGGAGAGAAAGAAGGGCCCTAGCAAGAAGGACTTGGGAAGGAAGAAAGGAGTGCACTTAACCTCTTTTTTCTTTTTTGAGAAAGTGGTAGCACTTCCATTGACAAGTCCCAGCAGTTCAGAGGTGTCCACTTGGCCAGAGAGGGAGTTGCTCTGTGCCAGCTGCCCAAAAGGAGGCGCCGTGCTCCCCTCTGTGAGGCCGGCTGGGTGTAGCCATGTGCTCATCAGTTGTAACCACATGCACCCAGCTGGTTCTTTCTCCCTCCACTCTTCCTGATTAGCCAGATACACTTTTTCAGAATTCAAGCCAACACTTACATCATCATGATAAAATTGTTTACAATTTGAGGCCTACAGGCTGTTACTAATTTAGTCAGTGGTCTGGTGGCCATGTAAAGAGAATCTCATCACATGATATACAGAAGTTGGGAAAAGCCAAGAGCAAGGGGGTTTTCTGGAATTTCTTGATAATAGCACCGACTCTTACCTTAGAATTCCACGGTGGCAGCACTGTCCACATGAAATGGTGTCGCTCGCTCTTTCAGCCCCGTCAGGTGAGGTCGCCTTATCCCCGAGTCTCTCAATAACAGTGATGTAGGTAAGCATTTCTCTGAATTCTTTCTACCTATTTCCATGTCATACTTACAAATAATCTTTGTCCGACTGTTGTGTTTCGACCTTCCTGAATTTAATTTTTGTGGCTGGGCAGCCATGCCAGGGGCTGTGCGAACCAATACTAGATTTCTAGCCTCAATGGACCACATTTTCTTGGAGGAAGCAGGCCACTTGTTATTCTAATAGGCCCCAGGAGTCCCTCCTTTTGGGCCTGTGTTTGCTCAGTCCTAGAAAGAATGCTCCTCTTGACAGAGTAAAGCCGCTCTTCCAGACTGGGTTTCAATACTAACCCTTTTATGAACCTCACACCAGTATTTCCAGCAGGAATCATCTTGTGCCCCTCTGTACACTCGTCACACAACATTCTACCTGTAGCTGCCTTTTTTTCTGTAGCTCTTTTCTGCCCTCCAAGATTGGAAACTTAAAACAAGAAAATTGACCCCTAGTAACTCAGCATCATCCCTGTCATCTTTGGTAGGAGGTGAGGCTGTGAAGCCTCATTTTTGTCCCTTTTCTTCTGCTAGCAGGATGGTGAATGTAGATGTGGAAAAGTTTCATTCTTGAGAGGGAACTCAAGAACAGCTAGTGAACTGGCCTTTTCTTTCTGCAAAGTGGAGGGAAACCGTAGCCTTCATTGATGTGCTCTAATGGGACCTTGGAACAGATCCCATATCCGGGAACCAGTCTGATAGCTGCTCCAGTGCCCGTCCAGGGTCTGGCACATCCTTAGTGATCAATAAATGTCTGTCACATGAATGTGTGAGTCAAAGGTCTTGGATGCATGATGATCCGGGTGTTTTCTGAGCTGAACCAGGTGGCTCACCTTGGTATTTATAACTAGTAACCTCCTAACAGCCCCATCAGATGAGGTTTGCAGAGTTGTGATAGTTCAGACTATAAAATATATAAAAACACACAGGTGATGAATTTACTACTGAAAAGCCCCTCTTCACTGAACATTTCAGAAGGTTCAGTGTTAGGGAGGTAAGGGTGGGGGGAGAGTTCAATGAAATCTAAGCAGTCTACAAAACAATTTTCAAATTCTGGGCTCCCTTCCTTTATACTTGCTTAGACAGAAGAGCTCCTGAGAGAGTCCACACAGTCAGTTTGGTCTGACCTGCTGGAAGAGGGGTCTTGTTTTAGAGTAGATGCACACACCCGAAACCTTGGCTGGGGAGTGCCATTGTTCACGGCGTTATTAACGGCGTATTTCCCAGCATCTCCATGGTTTGTCTCTCAGCAATCTGAGTGAGGTATTTGTGACAGTAGGGCATACTTTGCTCTGGTTTCACGAGGTAATGAAATCTTCATAAATGAAATTATTGCCTATGATTACCTTAGAATGGTTTCCAATCTAAGCTTTTTTTGCCTTAGAAGAGGTGTAATTATCTAGCTGGAGATAGTTTTAAACCCTTGATTTTAGACTGCCTTTTCAGGGTTCATCCTTACTTTCAGAGACTAAAATACAAATGTAACACGTGTTTAGAAAGGAGAAGGAGGAGATACATAAGAAAGTGTGGCCAATGAAAGGAAGGTCTGTTTGCCCCTTTTGAGCTGAAATGGGGAACCAGAGCCATTGATTGGAAAGAAAGGGAGAATGGCTGAATAGTCATTGCCAGTAAAAAGACGAGCCAAAGACTCGTACCAATAAGTAATTAAAACAAGAGGGAGATTCATAATGTGCACGGAAGCTCTGGCGTGGCTGCCTGGTCTAGCATTTCTCCCTTCTCCACTCCAGCCCTTACTCAGATCACCATCGCACACCATGCCCTTTGATGACTGGGGCAGGTAACAGCCTTCCTGTCTGAGCTGTGTTTGATACCATTCCAGCAGGGAAAAGTACTGCAGTCCAGCGGCTGACCGGGGAGAAGTGGACACAAGCTGTGCTGAATATGGGTCCGGGCATTTTGAGGATGTCTTTAGTGGATCAAGTCAGTGTCAGACACAGAACCTGCTCTTGAACAGGAAAGAGTAGAAGTTAGGAGAAGATACTGCATCTTTGGCAGTCAACTTCAGAATTGTCAAGGAAAAACTAGAGTCAGTAGTTACGTGGATAAAATGTGTTCACTAAGATACTTATAAACATGACCCCCCAGGAAGGGAGTATTACTAGGTACTTTCCCAAGAGATACCATTTTATTCCCTTCACAATGTCATGTTAGAGAAAGTTACCCCCAAACGCTTAGTGGGACGGCGACCTCAAAGTCTGTTCTTTGCACATTTGCCAGGCAGTTGCTGAATCTCAGTATCCGTGTGTGTGTGTGTGTGTGTGTGTGTGTGTGTGTGTGTGTGTGCGCGTGGCTGTGGCAGCACAAAGTTGAGCACCTAGCCTACTGCCTGGTCCATTGTGGGGATATAAGACTGGCTGAAAGAATGAATACCGTGCAGGAAATGGACCCACTCTTTGAAACAGGCAGTATCAGGGACTTTAGTTGTATAGGTAAGAGGATTAGAATTTAGAAAGATGAATTAATTAACTAGCCCGCTGATTTCCTGAAAAGATGTCCCAGGATCTGGTGGCTTAGTTCTAAAAAAACTTTTTTGAAAAAAACATGTCATCTTTGCTACTTTAGCACTTCCAGCCCAAACGAATGGGGCATACTCTTTGATAAGATGTTCATTCTACAGGGTTGGAGACTGCCGACCAAAAACTCAATATGTCACAGAAAGTAAGTACTTAGTAAATATTTCTTAATCAATTGATTGGCTGACTGAGTTTATATAGCCAACCAATTCAGTTAATTCTGCCCACTGTGTCGCTGAGCCTTTCCCATCTTTGTCATTTTGATGCTCAGTTACCAGGATCTGACTGTTTCTAGAGCCTGGATGCTCTGGACCATAACTGAGTCTCCGTCTCATGCTGCCCTGTGGCGACTTGGGTCTAATTATACATCACGAAATGCCTCTGGCCGTGGATATTTTGCTCACTTCTTGATAATAGAATCTTAAATTGTTCTGATCTTGTTACCAACGTCTGGAGGCCAAGTCTCCACATCTTTTCATTTTATCTTCATTAAGCCTATTCCTTTTTTTTTTTAAATTAGGACTGCTTTTTAAACTTTAATTTTATTATATGAGGCTTAACTGTCTACACTGTCACAATCAATTCAATCAGAAATTCAATTAAATTTGCTCTTTGGCATCGTAGAAATAATTCATCTGATAATTAATGTGAATTTTTACAAAATTGACCAGGTGTTCTTAGGTTGTTTGGACAAAGCCAGAGGGACACTGTGACCTAGGCTGTGACTGGGTACAGGGCTCTGCATGTCATCTGAGGATCAAGTACGGTGTCCTTTGTTTTTCTCTATTTGGTACCTTTGCGATAGAAATAACTAATTATTGGCTTGCTACCCCATCTTCATCTTTCCATTTTTCTGTCTTTAGAACCATCTGCGTTTCTACCACATTCATTAACAGTTTCCAAATGGAGTCAGGTTCAATTTTGTTTTTCGTTCTGAATTACCATTCTTAATTCTTAGTTCACCCACTTCCTCTCTGGTCTAATAAGTTTTTATATTCTTCCTCTTCAACTTGGACCATTTTATATTTTTACATAGTGTATGGTTTGTATGTCTGCAGATCATTGATAGATATGAGATTTCAATTGTCCTTTAATTAAGCAGTTTGTTTTCCAAGTGACTGAACTTTTGAAAAGTATACTTACAGTGAACAGGATCGCAAATGCATCTGATGGAAGAAAAGATATTCTGAATTAGACTGTCCATTGCTAGGCCATTTGAGAGGTTAGTTTGAGAGTTCATCTGGGGGTTATATGAAGTCAAGTTTGTTTCCTTAGCACATGCCCTTTATAAGTAGCTGCAACGATTGCTAGATATATGTATTGTGCCGAACATTTCCTTTTGGGGGAAATCGAAAAAGACAAAGCTGTGATCACTAGTTTACTTAGATCCCAAGTCCTAATGTGGTCAAGCCAAAGTTGCTGCTCCTTCCTCAATGATGGTGGACACACAGACACTGCAGTGCAAACCCTCTGTGCCTGCAAACAGTGCTGTTTTTTAAGGTAGGTTATGCTGTTTACCAGAAACACAAGCAGCACAGAGCAACGTATGTTCTTAAGGAAATTACTCTTGACAGTAGGTGTCAGAAATGCTCCTAAATTTCATCACAAGAGCACTAAGTGGAGATGCTGCCCATCTACTTGGGGGATTGAAAACAGGCCCCATCACTCAGGGGGCCTCGTGGCATCACTCCAGGTAGCTTAGGGAAAATAGCAGAGAAGATCAATACTGATGAACTATTCTATGAAAGGAGAGGCTGGGCGTGCATCCTGTCTTGCCCATTTCTTGGTTTCGTGACCTTGGGCAGGCTCCCTGACTCGCTGTCCTGCAGCGTTCTCGTCTGCAGAGTGGTGAGGGTGATGATATTGGAGTTAGTCCACTTGCACTTACGTGCCTGACCCTGTTGCTAGCACTTTACATGTACTGATGCACTTCATCCTTGAGAGAGCACTGTGAGGGGTAAATGAGTGTGCCTGGAAAACATGCCTAAAATTTAAAAAATACGTTATAATGAATGCTGTGTGCATTTCCACAGAAAATTGGTTCCCACACTTACATACTCTGCCTATGTGGTTTCCAGCAAGTCCCACAGAATGGTCACAGTTCTCTTCCTTTGGAGAAGTGTAGTTGTGATTATTGCTTTACGAGGGAAGAGAGACAGAGAGATGACGTCAAAGTGCTCTCTTGTTGGAGAGTGTGGTCAGAACCGAGAATGCAGGTCTGAGTTTCCACGGCCACCTTTTCCATGTGGATTTGCGTGTGGGAGCCCTTTTCCGGGGAACCTAGCCTCCCTATGTGGCACGCCTCTTGCAGTTATCTTCACAACTCTTGAGGAACTTGTTTCTTCCGTTACTCCCAGCCCTGAGATAGCTTACCAGTTTGAGTTGGTAGCTCCTGCTTGGGTCTTCTCTGCTTCCCAGGGTCCTACTGCGTGGCTGAGCCCTCGCTGGAGAGAAAGAAGCCTTCTACTGAATTGGCCTAGGCTGCACTCTGTGGGGTTGAAAACCCAGGTGCTCACAGGAGCACATGCATCCTCACCTTTTCCTGTCCTCTCGTACTTGTAGTTGTTGCCGGTTTTCTTAGAGAACGTGTTATTGGAAGCCTTCTGGTAGTTTCTCTGTGGCCTGAGTTCTTACAGCCTAAGGGTATATATCTGGTAATAGTTTTTCTTTTTTTTTTTTAAAGCAGACTTCTTAGGAGATAACCAATTAGACTCAGATTTAAACCCATTTTAAATACACCCCCCCAATAGAAACCACTTTTCTCTCCCAATTTGGTTATCTGTTGTGATGCTGATTGTCATTGAGGAGATACCGGTCTTTCAATGACCAAGAAGGTGCAAGAGGAGCAGGTGGCCCCTGCTAAGTGCGGAGAGGTGTGCAGCTGCTGGCCCAGGCGACGGGCGCTGATGGAGAGAGGGAAGAGCCGCCTCTGCGGTGAGCTCCGGGAGAAGGGCACACTTCCCGGAAAGCTCAGCCTGCTACTCGTCAGCGAGGGGAATGTTTTGAAATGCCCTCAACCTTCTGAAAAGTAACAGGCTGTCACATCACTCACCCAGACCAAGAAAAATCCAAAATCCCTATGTCTAGATAAATAAATACATACCTCACTAGCCTTTGATTGAGGGCTTTAACAAAGAAATCTGATTTTTGAAGACTTATTCTTCCATGTTGTTGGTGGAAATTTTATTGGATTGCACAGTAATTTTAGGACAAGAGGAAAGAAAAAATTAGTATTCTTGGTGAGTAGAAATAAGGTTTCTTGTAGTCATTTGTAGGTGAAACCTAGCATACCTAAAATTATTCAAACCAGCTAATAAAAGTCTAGATGTTTCCTGTTAGCCTTGGAATGTGCCTGGAAAAAGTCGTGCTAGCTCCGGATGTGTAGTATTGGAAAGCATAGCAACAGCACTCCTCTCGTTTGTGGCAAAGAATACGGTTTGGTACGGTTCAGAAATTGCAAGTGCAGTCTGGTATCTGAGGGCGCAATGTAGTTTTTTGGTCTTCCTTTCCTCCTTCCTTCTACCTTAAAAAGTTGGAGAAAACACAAAATGTAGTGTTTTTCATTTCTTGACTACAAATGAAAACCAATTTATATAAAGGAATAAGGTGGTCCAGACTTAGAGCTCAGATGTGTTAAGTAAATATTTACTCTGGTTCCACTCCAGGGAGGTTGAAGATTTTATTAACATTTTGTTGAGGTCAGGGAGGCAAGGAAAAGCTTATGCTGTGCTTAAATGCCTGAGGGCCCTTTTTCTTTTCTTTTCTTTTCCTTTTGCTGCTAGTTAACAAAGGCCAGCATTTTTTTTTCTACCGAAAAAGAGCAAATATCTTGTTTTATGGCCTTTACTTTTTATTGTTCATTCACAAACTGCTTAATCTCAAACCAGAGCTTTAAAAAGCTGCTTTATTTTTTTTCTCTTTGAAAAATCTCTTCTTAGATATCCTTTATGAGATTTGCTTCCAAGCTTTATTCTTGCACTTTTCTTCTAGTTTACTTTGGGCTGTTATCAGCTCTTTGTACTTTGTTTTGTCTTCACCGCTGAAAAGAAAAGTCGCCCATGAAAAGTCAAGGTTTGAAGTGTTGAACTTGATTCCTTGAGTCCCGTCCACAGTTTGGCTCTGATTACTGTCCCAGGCTGACCTCCAGCCCAGGGGAGGGTGTTTTGGCAGAAGTCTGAGAATTCCTCGATCAGTAACTCCCTTTTTTGGATTTATGGAGTCTTTAGGTGGATTGTTTTGTGCTAAGCAAGTTCTTCTTGGAAAGGAGCGGGGCTGGGCTGGGATGAGAGGAGGAGTTTCCCCAGAGAAGTGCTCGCCACTCATCTCTGTTCATCTTGCTCAGCGGCCCAGCTGCTGCTGCACCCTGCCTTGAACCACACCCATCAAAGCCCTGAACACTCACCCAGCGAACTGTTTTAAATAGTGTTGAAAAAGCAAAGTTGGATAATGTTGTTAGCCTTTTGTGCCTTGCTCCTGACTTGATTCATTGCTCCTCTTGAGAGTCTTTGCTCTTATTCTTAGAAATCAAATTTTAAAAGACTCAGTAGCCAAACAAGACGAGTATTATATTGTGGAACGGAGTGACTCTGAAAGCTCTTTGTGCTGACGATTAATTTCACATGTAAACACTTTCATTTTGTTGCCAGGAGATTTCCTTTTCCGTTCCCTGCCTACTTGAAATTTAGAAATAAAATTCCACAGCTGTCCGGTCCCCACATAGTCATCAGGGGCCTCTCAACACGGCCTCGGGATGAGCCCCGCAAAGGTAGAGGATCCATCGCTCTCGGGTCCACGCAGCGTGCGTCAGACCCCATGGCCGGCGCGCACCGTATTTGGCCGTGTGTAATGCACACCCATGCAATCTTTCCTGTTTATTGTTTAATTCAGTTATTTATTTGTTTATATCTAGGTATTTGATTTTTGTGTTATAAAGGGATTTTAACATTTATTTTTTGAACATATTACGCTACAAGAAATTTTAACAAATAATTACAAAACACAAGAACAGATACAAGGTATTTCAGGTACTACCCATGTATAATGCGCATCCTTTTTTCCCCCCACAAAAATCTGGTGGAAAAAGTGGGCAGTAACATAATCTGCTGTGTGACGTTTATAAAACATGGCCATTTTCTGTGCTCATGGTAGACATATGCACCCAGTGGGCTTAACCAATTTGTGACATACTGGGGTCCTCCTCATTGAACCTTCTTGCCTTCCTAGCCCCATTTCTCTGGGTTCAGATGCTGTCAAACCATGGAAGAGCAGGGTGTGTCAGCACGTGTAGTAATACAGCACTGCCCTGGAAGGCCATCCTCTCCTTTCTGGCAGGAGGACATTTATGGCCGAGAATGTTTTGTAATGCTTTCTCTGTAATTATGCATTGTTACCACAGCCAGCTCCAGCGTGTGTGCTTTGTGTGTGTGCGTGTGCACATTGTGGACATAAATTAGGTCTCTGCATGTTTCACTTAGTTCCCAAACTAGGATGTTTGCCAACATAGGCACCAGCGAACACTTCTGTTCTGCTTTCCAGAATGTCCAGGGTGGCTCCATATTCTGCCTGCTTATCCTTTGTCCTCTAATTGCAACGCATTCCCTCCACTGTGTGCTTCATCCGCAAGGGGCGTTCCCAGGGTTAGGCAGGTCTCTAAGACTCGTCTCTAGAGAGACAGTGCATCATCTTTTGGCACCATCTAATCATTGATGTAATGCTGTTCAGAGAAAATGATCCTCATAACTCATTTATGGTCTCAGTTTACATCCTGCCCTCTCACGTGACCAGTAGCACCTGGGAGCAGAGTGGCTTTTGAGGGAGATTCTTAATAACTCCACTTCAAAAGGTATTTGCAGAAATGAAGTGTTTGTATATGCCAGTAACTTCCCCTTATATTACAGTAATAGGTTCCGCAGCTTTCCTACCAATTAGGCAGAATGGATCATGTATACATGCAGACACATGCACACTGTTTAATTGGCAGAGAGATTATGAAATATACTCCTTTGCTGCTCAAAGAATTAATTATGCAATTTGAACACCTGCTGCCCCAGCCCCCTTTCCTAGTTACACAGGGTGGGCACCTATCCTTGTTAAGACATAAAGAGGCCATTTGTGTGCATTCTTAAGCACACAGAACTCCATCAAGGACAGGAAATGCAATTGTGGTTGTTATCCAGGCATGCCACCTCTTCCCAGCAGGTTTCCGAGATAGTACGTTAACCAATTAACTAAGTAAGCAACATACATGTATGTGGTGTATTTAAGCTCTGGACAAAGCCATGACTCTACCTTAGAGGATCAATCTCACGTAACAGGCTCCCCAAAGAAACAGTGATAAAGACAGTAAGTAGAGGAAAAGACAAATTTAGGCATAGGCAATAGGTCTAAATATAATTCAAATTGTACATGCAGTATAGAGCTTATAGAAAATATTGATTAGATTGATTCTGTATGTGGAGCATACTATTGGAAAATACAGCACAAATTTTGAAATGAAAAGCTTAAAAGATTTTAAAAAGAATGTAAGGGATAATTTAGTTTGCAATTTTTTAGGACCTTGTAGGAGTGGTCTCTGATTTTCCCCACATTTTATTTTTCTGATTGGGATACCAAGTAATAATCATTGCTTAGCTAATTACCTTATAGACTTTAAAAAAAAATCAAGTCATGTTTCATCTTTGTTGTCCACAGAGTGAAATGATCCTTGAAAGAGAGATCTAAAAAGCAAAAAACCTTGAGCATTACATTCTCAACCTACACGCTGTAGTAGGCAGTTGAAACTTAAATACCTAGCCATCACATACATGTAAAGAATCAGTAAGAAATAGTACATTTTCACCACTAAACTGTATTTAAATATATTGTGGGTTTAAATATGTTAAGTACACTCGAAAGCAAAAAAATTGCTTTTACCTAAGAGTTGCTCATGGATATTTAAATGCATATCTAGCGTGACTAGCGTATTTAAATCACTGTGGCTTTTCAGTTGTTTTCAATGTAGTCATCAGTGACATAAGTGTAGCATTGTGGGAAAAGGTGCATTAACTAACATATTCAGTGATAAGCATAAACACTCAGCCTTTCCCAGAATTTAAACAAAACCTTTTGCCTGATCTGTAATTTAACACAACAGAGTTTTCCTTTCCCTCTACATTTTCACCGTGTTTTCTCAATTGTTGAGAATAGAGCTTGCCTTTCTGATTTCTGACTTCTGGAAGAACAGTCTTTCAGAGCAGTGATTTTCAGCCTTTTCCACCTCGTGGCACACATAGACTAATTACTAAAGTTCTGTGGCACACCAAAAAAAATTTTTTTCAGATCTGACCAAAAAAAATAGGTGTAATTTTGATTCAGCCACACTGGACCCCTATCGTTGTGTTGGCTGTTCTCACTTTTTTTATTTGACAATGTAATGGAAAAGAGGTCAGTGCCCCTGACTGTATAGTTGGGTATTGCATGTTTAAAAATCCTTGCAGCACACAGTTGAAAATTGCTGTTCTGGAGAGTTTTGAGGATTTCACTTGAGCAAGAACAAACATGCTTATTTTATACATGGAAGACACTTTTTTAAGAGGACACATACTTGTTTTCTCAAGATCGAGGTGCACTTGGCTTATGTATTTAATAAAACAACAGTTTTGAGGTGTTCCTGTGTGGACCACCCAGATCGCTTACATTTCTGAGATCCACCATAAAGAGAGAGAAAGTTCAGTGAAGTTAAAAACATTAAAACATTACTTTAATTGATGTTCGTGAGAAACACAGCTTGAATCCAGAAAAGTGAGCAAATGCAATACAATTTAAGCTGTGTGTCTGCCTTCAGGACACCAATTGACCAGTACCAAGAAGAACAAACAGCTTTCGGGTCCAGCAAGCACAGGACTCCGGAAAGACAGATTGCCTTTTCCCTGTTTTCTGGCCCAGGTATTATCAGTATTCAGCAACCTCACTGGTCAGGGTCATTGTCAGCTCCCCATATTCTGGCCCAGGTAACAAACAGGACGCAGCAGCCTGTGGAGTCTCTCCAGTCTGCTTGCTGCCACCCACATCTCCTTCGCTGACCGCGCTACTGGATGCTTTGCTAAATGTTGGTTTTGTTTGTTTGTTTTTACTTGTTGATACATGTTCCAACAGCTATTACATTTGACATGAACTATACTTTTTTTTAAAAAAATTGCACTTAAAGTACTGTATTAGTTTGCTGGGGCTGTCAAAACAAAGTACTGCAGACTGGCTGGCTTAAAGAACAGAAGGCCCTTTCTCACAATTCTGGGGTCTGGAACTCTGAGGGCAAGGTGTTGGTAGGGTCAGTTTCTTCCGAGACTTCACCCCTTGGCTTGTCCCCTTCTCCCTGATTCTTCACATCACCTTCCCTCTCTGTGTCTGCACCCCATGGCCTCCTTTAGAAGGACACCAGTCCTGTTGGGTTAGGGCCCACCCTCATGACCTCCTTAAAGACTGTCTTCAACTATAGGCTCATTCTGAGGTGTTAGGGGTCAGGACTTCAACGAATGGATTTGGGGTGGAGGAGGACCGGATGCAGCTCCTACCACAGACTTTTAAAGTGATCTTTTAGAAGGTCTTCACACCTGCGCTACCCCCACCCCTGCCTGTTTGAGCTCCTAGAGGGCAGGTCCTCTGTTCTCTTCCTGCAGTCCCCAGAACCCAACAGTGTCCAGTGCACTGTGGGCGACTCACAGACTCGTGGTGAATGCACGCGTGAGTGAAGGTGTTTCGAATTATGTGAGAGAAAGGGTAATAATTGTCATAGATTTTTTTCTTTTAAGTCCTTCATTTAAGAGTCTCAGAACACTACAAGTATAAAAAAGCTGTAATGTACGTAGCATATATTTCCAATAATCTACCTTTTTCCAAAATCGCAAAAGGAAGTTTAAGTGTCTCCTTTAGATACCATGTGCAGGTTAATGCGGAGCTCTTAGAGACCAGCCAAGCAGGTTTTCAGAAGGTAACAAGCTCCTCTGTCTCTGCCGTTTGGGCTTAAAGTTCTGATTCTGAAAGATACAAAGAATTTACCACAAGGCCAGAGCGTCATTTATTTTGCCTAAAGTATGCAATGATTACTTTATGAGTCAGACAGTAAAAAATGCCTAATTAGAAATACCCGTGTCAAATCTGTAGCTAAATTGTTTCCAAAGAGCAAATTTGAGGCAAGTGGGGAAGTTTTCTCATTTGTGGGTTTCACTGTAAGATGCTCGTGTTCCTGAGTTCTTTGGCAAAAAGTCACTGACAATTTTTCTTTTTTTTTAAAAGGAAAGTTAAGTTATTGGAAAAATAAATTGTAAGAATAAGTATACTAATTTCTGAGAGGCAAGCTATTTTTTCACTACAAATCAGACTTGGGTGAACCTAGAAGTTAAATGGTAGAACAACATGATTCTGTTGAAATAGAATATCACAGAAAATCACAAGAACACAAACATAACAATGTTTACTTGATTTTTCTTTTCATTGTGTCCATGTGTCTACGAAGTTTTTATGTATATTTTTATCAATGTTTTGGGCTTACAGGAAAACTTTATATCTCATTAATATGTGTAATATTTTTAATGGTACTTAAAGCGTGCTTTTAAAAGTAGTAACTGGAGACTGTTATGCTAAGTGAAATAAGCCGGTGGCTGAAAGACAAATACCATATGATCTCACTTTTAAGTGAAATCTAGTGAACGAAATAAACTAATGAGCAAAGTAGAATTGGAGGCATAGAAACATGGAACAAACTGACAGCTGTAAAAGGGGAGGGGCAGTGGGGACTGATTGAAAGAAAGTGAAGGGATTAGTCAAAGAACATACATGAAGGACCCATGGACATGGACAGTGGTGTGGGGATAGACTGTGGAAGTAGCAGGTGGACTGGGTGGAGGCGGGGCGAAGGGGGTAAAATGGAACAACTACAATAGCATAAACAATAAAATACTTAAAAAAAGAAAAGTAGTAATGTAGAAATGTAATTACTATTATTGATTTATAATTTTTTGTTTTGATTTAGAGCCTTACCTTTGATCCCAATGTAGGGCCTCTTAAAATTCAGCCCAAACTGGGATTTGTTTGTTTTCTTCACCCCTTCCTGGTGACAGGACATGTCAGGGTGGCTCTTTGTCCCAGATGAGGCAGATGGTGGAGTTCTCCCAGAAGCAGTTGGTCAGAGGAGGGGAGAGCTGAGCAAGAGGAAGGAGATTGGCTTTGGGGGAGGCAAATGGCCTGGAAAACAGACTCAGTACTAAGTCAGAAAATAGGTGCAGTTCTTCCTGGATGAGCTCTCAAAATATTTAAGACCTGAATGTATGTGTTGGCTGTGGACTCTGTAGTTTTTGAGCTGTGGTAGGCCATTTGCATTCTGGGATAATTCAAGAACATCAGGATAGTGGGAAGAACTGAAGCTTAGGGTCTAGAAAACAGGTTTAAGTCCTATCCTACACTGACCTTATAACTTTGGGCGAGTCTGGTGACCTCTTTGAATTTCAGTTTCCTCACCTGTGTAATGTTAAGACCTATCACAGGCTTATTGTCAGGATGAGTTAGGTAATTTATGCAAAATCGCTCTGTGAACTGGGATGTGCCATAAATGTTACTGGAGTAGCGTGAAGTCACCACAGACTATCCCAAGGAACCAACACATCCATCCACATTTCGTACCTCACACCTCCTGAGCAAATGGGTTGATTGGGACATTGCAAACATGTCATCCCAGGGGTTAGGCTATCACATCTGGGCTTCCCAAATAAAAAACAACATGTAAGTCTGTTTGTTAACCTATTGATGAGGTGTGATTCTTAATATTATTTATTAAACGTGAGTATTAATAAATGTAGGATAGGACTTAAACCTATTTTCCAGACAGTATTTAGAGAATCAGATCTGGGGGAAATCTTACCTAATTTCCTCCCCTCCCTTCAAGAAGGGCCTGTATCAAATGTGAATTAGCCCTGAATTAGGTTGTTAAATTCTGTTTCTAATTTCTTAAAGTAGATTTCACATTTTTTCCTCTCTGAATTCTTTTTAGCAATTTAGCAATTTTGCTGCCAAGTTCTTTCTTATGGCTGACCTGAATCTGCTATAGTTTAAGTCCTGATCCCCAACCCCTGTCTTCCCAGGAGATAGAGAACAGCTGGTTGACAAACTTCTTACAGTAATAACCCTTTGTCTAGACAGTTAAAGGAGAGTTATTCAGTTCCACTCACTGTCTCCACCTCACCCCTAAATCCATCAGCTAGTATTCTCTGAATCATCTGTAGTGATGCTGCCCATCTCCCTGCTCCTCACTCAGACACTTTGCTACCTTCAAGGCAGCTGGGCAGTGTGTTGTCAGGGGCTACATGGCCCTGGGAGAATGCAGGCTGCTGCTTCCTTTCCTCCTTATGCCCTGTGCATAATCTCAAGCCTTCTACAGAGTGGTCAGGATAACCCCTAACAGTGTTTGATGGGTGCATGGCACATTTATCTCATAAACATGGGATTTTGCAGAGATTCTTATCATAGGCTGCTTTGAAAGTTAGGTATCCCCAGTGCCTTTCTTTGCTCATCCAGTCATGCCAGGAGGCTGCCCCTTGGCGTGCTGAAGATAACATTGATTGATATCTCCACTCTCTTGGACTTAGTCTGGGAAGACATAGAGCTGAACTCTCCCGAGTGCAGCCAACATTCAGAAACACATCAAGAGTCTGACAGAGTAGATGGGCTTCCCCAGCACTCTAGAGCTGCAGTTGGGAAGTAAGTGATTGCTGAGGAAGATTGAGCTCATTAAAGCTGATCACAGGTGGTTTCAAAGTGGATGCTGTCTTTAATCTAAATGTGTGTGCTCTTGTGTCTCTCACAGGTTTATTACCCAGATCTCTCGGTCTGGGTCAGCCAAGAGCCATTTCCAAATAAGGAAATGGAGGGAAGGCTTCCTAAGGTAAGATCCTTAGCTGCTATATTTTAATTGTTTTCAATTTAGGAGCAATTAAAAAAATCAGTTACTCATTTTTATTTTAAATATTCATTATAGTCTTCAATCATAATGCATTTATCTGATACTATTTTGACCTCGGAACAAACATATACTACAAAAAGAATCATATCCTAAAGTCCTGTGATACTTAAAGTTCATACTACCTTCCTTTCTTGACAAGTCCAAAGCAAATTTTCATTTAATAACCATGGAGCCAATGTGCATTATACAGGTTTTTCATTTTTTGTTCTGTTCTCGGATAGAGAAAGTCAGACACAATGCTCAAACTGAAAGATATCTTAAAGGGATAAGGTGAGAACAGTGTTGTCTGCAAATAATGCCGGAATGTTTGATAAAATGATCCATGAATCAAAACAGAAAGAATGTTAAAAAAAACTGCTATAGTTCTTTCTTTTCATTTTTAGGCCTAAAATATTTTCTGTAAACATTCTTTCATTGTGCAAACATCTTAGATGTGACAATTCTCTGCCCTACAGAAACTGTAAAATTTACATTTTAGATTTTAGCACCATTTCTGGAAAAAAAACCTCCAACAAAAACATTTAAAAATCTTTTACCAATTTTTACTATAGATAACTTTGGACTTTGCTTGTTATGGTAAATATCATATGACCATTAAGTAGGAGGATTGTACTTCTACCACTGACCTCCTGATTTTGCAGTTGATAAAAACAAATAAAGTTCATTGAAAATAAAAATAAACATTTAAAAGTTTCGTATGTGCACCTGACCAGTGATGAGGCCTACCCAGCTATTACTGATGTTTCAGTGTTTGAAAACTCTTATTTACACTACGTGGTTTCAGCAACTCTCTTATCTTCTACTGGCAGGCAGAATTTAAAGAGATTGTGTCAACTGGCAGTTTGCACTCAAAGAAAGCAGTTCTAAATTGCTTTTAATTGTTCAGACAATTTCTGAAGGTCAAGGTTGAAATCACTGGCAGGAAAGTAGGTGAAGAAAATGACTTTGCCCCTGTCTGAGCTAGGCCTGTGCTGATGCTGTAGAGTTGGAGAGGAAGGTGTATTGAAACACACCTGCACCCCGCCATCCCCTAGCACCGTATCACCAGCATTGCTGTAAAATGGTAGACATTCTTTGCAGGGCCGGCTCAGGGTAAAATTTCCCTGAGCCACTGAGGGTGAGACATGATAATGGAAGGGGCAAGAGAGAGTATAGTCTTTTCTTTAGTTCCTGCCCCATACAGGCACCCAGGTATCCTCTCTGTGTGGTACTGGCGAGAGGATCACAGGAGAGACGAGAGTAGGCAAGTCCCTCCGTGAGTCAGTAGTGCCTCTTTTTCCTCTTGGAAGGCTGGTCCGGGTCCCAGGCCTTGCCTGCAGTTGATACAATGGATCCTGCAATTCAGGCCTTCTGTTATTTTAAGTTCTTTCCTTTCTAAATAGGTGAATAGTATCTTAAGCATAATATATTTGTCCTATTCCCAGCAGTTTCCTTCTGGAAAAGCACATCTTTATATAATCATAAGAAAAATGAGCTTGACTGACTTGGTCCGTGGCACCGGATTGAGTACCTGGGGGATTCATATACTAACAGTCGTCAACCCAGAGGGGCATGCATCCCCAGGTAGCTCAGCTGCTGGGGCATCCAGGGGAGCCCGTCTGTGGGAGCCACTGGACACATCGCTCCCTCCTCCAGCCTTCTAGATTATTGAAGTTCCTCAGTCCTCTAGGGACCATATGTGCTGGATGATGGGAGAAGGTAGGATTATTTTTGCCTGAATTTTTAAAAGGCCTGACTTCTGGAGAAATAAGACACTGTTGGGTTCCCACTTCAAAATGCCTCCTTTCCTTGCTACATAAGCCTAAAATTCCTTTAGTGGGGATAGGAAGACTATTCTTTATTTTTTTTCTTTAATGAATGACAGGAGGTAATGATTGAAATCTAGTAAATTCTAGGCTCCAGTGGGAGGCTGTGCAGAACTTGGTCTGCCCACCAGCACCCCTCCCCCACAGACTGTTGGGTTGTGGAGCCCCTGCATGGCTTACACGCTGCTTGCCATTGTCCGGCTGTGCTTGGCCATCTCCCTGTAGCAAGTTAATGAAGACCAGGGTGGGAAGGGACTGTTTTGGTTTCTGTTTTAATCTCTGTCAGTTTAAAATCTAACAGCATACTCAAGTCATAATAGGTACTCAGAACATGAATAATAAATGAAGACAGGAATGTTGGGGACCCTCACAGGAGAGAAAAGTAGTAAAAATGTAGATTCCCATCTGAAATAATCTCCTTCACATTTTTTTCCCTGGATATAACCTCTTTCCAAATTATCCAGATGCCACTCAGCTCTTTATTTTGCTTTCTTGTGTGTTTTCTATGGAGGTACAAGATTAGTAAGACTTGAGATTTATATAGAGATGGACGAATGCTCTTCATATTCACTTTTGAACAGAGTAAGCCTGAACTGAAGTTAGCAATTTGAGCCCAGTCATGTACAGAGGGTAGTCATTGAGTGAAATGATGTTTGCGAACTTCTGATTTTCCTTTCTGGCCTGTGAAAATTTTGGATCATTGAATTCTTCACTGTCTAAAACTTAAGTTTGTAGTATCTTGAACTGCACATGCTAACTGCTTGATGGGGGATGAGGAACAAATATTTTAAAGGCACCAAAATTACAGTGTATTTCTTTTCTATTTTTAGTCTTGGGGTTGTATGCCAAAATTTCAAGGTTGAACTTATTTTCACAACTCAAAGGAAGGGCCCAATATAATGCTTTTGGAAATTTATCTAGATCCTTAACTGTGTGTTTGTGGTGAACTATATTTTAATTTAATTTTCTGGTTTGGTTCTGTTGATACTTAATTATACCAAAACAACGTCTAAATCACAAGATAAGACTGGAATAAAGTACATACTGAGTGGATTTGATATACATCTTAAAGATGTTGTATAATCTCAATGTCTGAGATTTTTAAATACATTTAGGCATACCAGTTGATTAATATGAAAAATCTATACAGTAAATATGACTTTTCGAAGTTGAATTATTTGTGGCTGTGCATCCACATTAGTTCACTCTGAGGCTGCTGAAAATATTTATTCAATTTCAAGTTGTTAGGAAGTTCCTGATGTCTGAATTCTTATTAAAAAAAAATTCAAATGTGATCATTTACAGATCACAAAGCAAGATTATCACTTTAATCAAAGTTATTATATCCAGTCAAAATAGTTTATTATACATGTCCTGTTAAAATATGTGACCTGATCGAAAAAGGGAAAAAAATGATCTTTTTAAAACCACAATGGGTAATTTTTTTCCCACAGAAATTCCAGTAGTTAATGGTTTTTCTAAAGGAGGAACTTGTCAAATCACTATCTTCATATCCGTTGAGAGTATCCAGTTCATTTGCAGCAAAGTGAGACCTCCCTTATATCATCTGGCACCAAACGGGGGGGTTTGCTGTCCGTCCTCCCGCCACTCAGTTCCTGTGGGGCGCTTCTCTCCACCGGTGCTCGGAGGGTCATCAGTTGCATTGCGCTTGGATTATTTTCATCAGAAACATAAAGACCTCACCCAGTCAGTCCAAACTAGCTGAGTCTCTCTCTTCCGGCCTCGGTTTCACACTGTTCTCTCATTTCTTGCACGCCTCCCACCCCAGCCCCACACTGCCTCCCTCCCAAACACTCCCACCGTGGCTTCCCGCCTCCACTTCTGACCACGAGGCCCACCTGGATTGTGCCAGTGCTAATCGAACAAGCCATACATAAATTACATTTGTGCAATTTCTGATATGCTTTTAAATATTTTTATTATATATTAGAAAATAGACAATTCCCCTACTCCATCACAGCCATTGAACTCTTTGTAAAAAACTGAACTCTTTGTAAAAAAACTCCAGTGAGCACCTCTCACCCAGCTCCGGGTCAGGCCCCAGCCGATGCTGACCTCAGACACCCGACCCTTGGGGAATGCCGCCTCCCGCATGGCTGGGCTCAGCCCTTAGAGAAGCACTTGATTCTGGCGAAGCCAAGGCAGCTAGTGTTTAATTATTATACTTCATGCCCCCGTAGACCTAATATTTACATTCAGGTGAACTGTGTTTAATATGTAAACTCTGTTTGCAAAACATTGGGAGTTCAAGGATAAAAAAAATTTCAAATGGTTTCAGAGCATGACTAAGTGTGTCTCTCTTTTGTGTGTGTCCGTCTGTTTGTGTCTGGGTCCTCCTGCTTTTCAGGGAAGACTTCCCGCCCCACAGGGAGTGGGCCGCAAGAAGAATGGCGAGACTGGGGCCGCCTCCCTGACTCCGCTCGGCAGCAGTGAACTCCACTCCCCGAGAATCGGTTACCTCCACTCTTTTTAATCATAACACCTCCATTTGTATTACGTATGGTGTATGGGTATTGATGAGGTCATGGTATCATATATGGGATTTTTTTCTGTGTAAATCATCAAGTATAAGAAGAAACTATGGGACTCTGAGCCTTGCTTTAGAGAATTTACAGTGGTCAATAGGTATCATCAAATCCGTTTTTAATCATTCTGACTCCAGTGAAAACGCTCAGAATTTCACACTGTGAATCCACGTTTACAACCCTTACAGGTGGGCCCTCAGGCCTGGTTCGCTCCGACGACGTCTTCCACAACTCACACTCCCACTGCTCTCACACAACCGGCCCACTCCTGCCTCGGCACCCACACGGCTCCGACTGCTTCCTGCAGAGGCTGAGAGTCCCCATTTTTTTTTTTTTTTCATTTAGATGTAACAAGTAGTTTATGTTCATCAATTGTCTGTATATCTCTATATTTTACCCATGTACTCTTTTGATGTATAGAAGTAGTTTGAAACTCATTGTTTCCTTGTGGTAAGTGACCGAGATGCTGCCACAGGACCTGAGACACTGATGAATGGTGCTATTTTGGACTTTCAACATGCTCCTTGGCGAGGTAGCTCTGATGGAGTTATTTTTTATTTCCATGTTCTAAGAAGGTGTTGGTACTCTGTTTCCCTGAATGTTGTTCTCTAGACTGGACTGACTTGTTTTCCTTGTTCTTCAGTGTGGCTTTCTTCTTCAGCGTTGTAGGTTGAGTGAATGCTGCCGGAGAGAGTGTAAGAGACCACGTCTCATGGGCTGGCACTCATGGACCCGCCGCCGCCGTAGTGGGAGCAATCACAAAACTGTAATTTACTTACCAAATCTCTTCCTTTGGGTAGCCTCGCCCACCTAACTTAGAGAAAGAAAAGCAATAATTGGGCAGGCGTTTTTAGGTGTCTCTCTTGGTTCTTTTTGTTTGAGAGAATATTTGGGGGGAAAGGGAAAACTCCATTTTTAATAAATGCCCTCTAAAAAACCCCAAAACACTGGCGTCTGAGTCGGAATAGCAAAATTACACCTTTCCCAAAAATTAGGTTGGAAAAAGTGTCTACAAATTTTTTTTTAAAAGACAGAACATTCTTTTTCCACAGTTTTGATAAGCAAGGTGTAGATTTTACATTTTTGTCCTTGCTCCCAATGGAATGGATAAACAAACAAAAAAATCAGAAATACCATCTTCTCACGGAATGTTGTTGCATTAGCCAGTCTGAAAGCCCACCTTAATTTTTATATAACTGTCTTTTAGCTCTTCCTTTGACAGGGCAGGCTCTGTTCTGAACTGCTCCGCTTCCGACTGTTACTCATTGACGATGCATGCGCTGCACCTCTTCGTTCTCTTCTCGCTCCCCCATTGGCCTGAGTTTCTCGTGCATTTCCCCGCTCCCTTCTTTGTTAGAATAGGTATATCAGCTGTGTAAATAGAGCAAGAACAGTATTCTGCATCTGTGGCATTTATGTAGAGTTGCAGTTGTGTGCTGCTGAAAATGCAGGCTTTTGTAACAATGTGATCTTTACTGATGCACTCATGACAAGTACCCAATGTATTTTAGCTATTTTAGTAGTCTTTGTTCAATAAATATACAAGCTGTAAGGTAACTGGCTTGGCTCGTCATTGGAAAGGCCTACTTTGGAATGCTTTCACTGGTTCATGTTAATTCATGTGTTCTCGGAGCCCCCAAAGTAGGCCCAAGGGCGGATATCAAAAAGGATCAAATCAGTTCTGCCTTTCATGCGTTTTCCTTTCGGAGGGTTTTATGAGGATAGGGGCCGGGCACTGCCTCCTTAGGGTGGGATTTGCAGAGCAGCCTCTGGGTACTGAGAAGAATTAAACCAAAACCCTTTTATTTCTACACAGTTTCTTCCCCTTTCAGGGCACTCCCACAGTCTTACTATTTATCATTAGGACGTACTCTGTGGCGTTCCTTATCTGTGCCAAAAAATACCTGACCTCACTTACAAACAGACAAAAGGTTTATGCTTGTAAGATGGTAAAAAATTGGAGCTAAGTCTCCTATGTGCCCAGACACCTGGAATCTACAGATGGTGAGGCGGCATCACCAGAACCTTTTGGAGGTCTGGTGTGACCCCGAAACCCTGCCATCCGGGGGGTTCATGCTCCTCCTGTGCATGAGAAATGCCCGCTGCTCTCTTCTCATCCATTGTGAGTATCACTTCAACTGGAATCACACGTAAGTTGCTCTTATTGGCTGGTTGGGTTCAGATACCAGAGTTTCACCTGACCAAAGGCCCTGAGACAGGAGGCTGAGAGAGGAGGGGGACGAGCAGCAGTTGTGCTGCTGCAGACAGGGAGCTTGGCCCCCGGAGGGAGGGCCCTGATGCTGTCCGAGAAAGCTTCGGTCTTGACCCCTCTGAGGTCAGGGGGACATCTACATTGGGGAGTTTCTTTTGAAATTAATGCACATCTCAGATTTGCGTTGTTTCCTATTTACCCTGAACTTTTAACCTTCTTAAGAGAAAGGAGCTTTAGGGCAGAATTAAATCTCAACTGCTACCAAATAATCATAATTTGTTCAATCTGAAAGAGAATTTTTAAAATGGAGCGACTGCCACCTCTTTCAGTAATCCCACCCAGAGGTTAGTACTTGCGGGTATAGAAGTCCTTCTTAAACTTAATTACCTTTCATCTTATAACAACCAATCACTGTTTTCTTCCCCAGACAGGCTCCCATCACCCATATGTTTTCACAGCTGTGAGGGGGTACATCTTTCTTTCTGTGTCCCCTCACAGAGAGAGGTGACATGGGGTGGCATGGCCTGGCTTGCTTTATGCCCGTCTTTGTCAGTCATCTGTTGGCACGTGACACATTATAATCACTGCACTTGGAATCAGCAAACCTTCCTTATCTCATGGATTCCAGGCAGGAATTCAGGGGCAGGCTAGCAGTTGGTTCTGAGTCAGGGTCTCTCATGAGCTTGTAATCAAGAGTTCAGCAGGCCGCATTCATCTGAAGGCTTGACCAGGACTGGAGAATCTGCTCCCACTGCGGCTCACTCGTGTGTTCGTTGGCAGGAGAACTCAGTTCCTCCACTTGTGGGCCTCTCTATAGGGCTGCGTAAGTGTCCTCATGACCTCTGGCTTCCCTCAGAGCAAGTAATTCAAGAGAAAGCTGGGCTCAAGCCACACTGCTGGTGACCTAGTCTCAGAAGTCACCGCCATCCATCATATTCTGTTCATTAGAAGCGAGTCACTAAGTATAGCCCACACTCACAGGGAGGAAGTGAAGCTCTGCCTCCTCAAGGGAGGAGCATCAAAGAACTTCTCAACACGTTTTAAAACCAGCACACCATCCTTGAGGTCCTTGAAGCCCCAGAGACTGAAGGTGTGTGAGGAGACTATCCAGACACCATAACATCAGGGCTGCAGAGCCTTCGTTTGCAAATACGAGGGCTGTTAGCTCTCAAAAGGAATATTTAGAAAATGTTATTGGAAGAAATTCAGCCAGCAAAGCCAGAGTGAATAATGCCTGAAATGGTATCCAGCTCATTGGACTAGCCTCCACCTTGGGTGAGGTGTGCCCCCTCCAAGACCCAGTTTGTACACCTTTTATTTTCTTTTAAAGGGTTAACTTCATTCCTTTCCATCACTTGCCTTCTTCCTCTGGTGTGTGAGTTTGCAACACTTGTCTCCTGGTTCCAGGGGATAGCGATGTGCATGTTCGTCGACAAAGGTCTGGGCACACGACCCTTATGATTGAGAGCACAGAGCACGTGCAGGCCTAGGAGTAAGACTGGAGACAGGCCCCTCGTTGCTGTTCCCCAGACAGGCTGCTGCAGGCCCGGCTCTACTCCCCACCCCTCAATTGTAAAAAAAAATATGTATATTGGACTGCATCTGATTAGGCTGTACCGGAGTCTGATAAATTCAGCATCCTTTTAGAGCCTGGGCTTAAAACGTGTCCCTCAGGGTTACACGAAGTCTTTCCAGATCCTCTATACTCTTTCCTAAAGTTGATTGGCTGAGACTGTGTCCGTCCATGGTAGTCCTTTCCCCAAATTACAAAAGTATACAGATACATTTCACCTATCCTAAATCTTATGATACATTGCCCTTAATAACACACAAAAACCTCAGATGTGACAAACAAAGAGAAAGTTTCCTTTAATGACTAGCTATAAATACATAGAATGTTGGGCTTTTCCTTCTTATACACACATTAAAAACAATATGTTAGAAGACTCAGAAATGAAGTGTTTGAACTCATATGGATTTTCAGAATTCAGATACATGACAGAATGATGGAAATAATGAAGATTTTAACTTCATGCCTTTTCCTCTTTCACCCCCTAATGCTGATCAAAGAATGCCCTGCTCTTGAAGGAGAGTCCTGAGAGAGTAAAGCAAAGGGAAAATCTGTGGGGCACATTAACTACCAAAAATGCACTCATGTAATTGTAAACAGTTATTTTCCACTATACCCCCTACTCATGTCTAGGATATATTTTAACTGGGAAGAAAAGTAACTTAGAAAAGCTAAAGCAATATTGGTTTGTAACATAGGTTAGTTTAAATGTAATTAAAGTGCTTTTTGAAAATACCAACTTTTTACAAGATAAAATGAATAAAACCCAAGGATAAACTTTCACGTGGTTTCTTCCAGATTTGAAGTGCTTTCGTTAACAGAGTTGTCAAAACCTCTTGTATCAACTCATAACATAAAATATTTATTTCAAATATGCAAATCATCATCATCGTTTATTTTGTAAAATCCATATCTTTTCATAATAACAACAAAATAATTATGTGCTGCTGGACCGATAAGCGGCCTAGAACTGTGGTATTATTGGTGGCATTTGGCCCTTCCAGCAGCTCTTACTCATTCTCCAGAGCCAGGCAGCAGCATTTGGGTGCCTGGCCCGGCTGTACCAGGTAATTACATGTTCTGTGTTACCGTTCGTGCTACTTTTTGTGAGAGTGTATCAGTCATCTTTTATAACTTATTTAAGCAGAGAATAATTATATTAGATCTACATCATTTTCATTTTGATTGTTTTACTGATCAATTTTCTGAGATGTGCTCTTAATTCTCAGGTTTTTGGCAATCAATTTCAGAAGATATGCTTTTAATTCTCATTGATTTTTACAATTCTCAAAATAGTTATTTGAATTGATAAATGAAGTCAAAGATTTTTTGTGTGTGTGACAGAAAGTATGTCTAATTTGGCTAACTGGTCTGACGGTGAAGATTTGCCAATCTGAAATGAGGTCTGTGGTAGACATTGTCCATCAATGAGTTAAATCTCCAGCTTCAGACTAATGGTGATATATTTAAAACAAGAAATAAGTCCAAAGCATTTTATCAAAAAGCATTATTTTGGTAAAATATAATGAAATTAATATATGTTTTTTCTGTCACTTTTGAAGATCGAGATGTAAAAAGCTGGGCCTGAGTGAAAGTGTTAGAGCATAATTAACAATAATTTAATAGGTCTTAGTAGAGCTTTCTTGATGTATTTCCCAGAAATGGAGCAAGTGATTTATTCTAATGACAAGAACAAATCTCTTTGTAAGTCGGGTGCTTTCCAGTTCCCCGCTTATAATAGGAATGACGAAGGACCAAATCCAGGTGTCAGGTGACAGAAGATTAAAAATACTTTTTTGATAAGAGATCATTATATGAATTTTGGCATACAATGTAGAAAGAATGCAAAGAATTGATATATATTGCTCTAATAAAATACTTTCAACTCTTAGAGCTTACATCTATAAAAACCAAAAAAATTGGAAATAGAATTGATGCTGAACCCTATCTCACTCTAGCAATAAGTAATATTCACCTACAGATGCACGAATGAGCTGAAAAAGTTTGTCATCTCATTAAAAGACGCATTTGCAGTATAGTTTCACTTTTGCATTTAATACTCAGTATAATTTATTCACATCGTTTTAACCAGTAGTGTATTGCCAATAATAATAATTCAATGACACAGGTTTTTTAATGTTAAGATATTTATAGCAATAGAAAATAAAATTTTAAAATTTTAATTGAGGTACATTTCCTTGAAGATAACTGTGATAGTATAATCAATGAAGTCTTTTCAAGCAAAATTCTATACATTCAAGTGAAATTCTATGCTGCCAGTGGAAAATACATAGCAGATTCTTCAAAACTGAGTAGGGGAGAAAAAGGATGTGAAATACCTTACTAAATAATTACTTTAAAAATATTAACTATGTGTTGAAATGTCACTATTTTTGGTTAAAGTGTATTGGGTTAAATAAAATGTAGTGGGTAAAATACAAAAAAATTGAAGTCCGAAGAAAAAAGTAAAGACAAATTTCTATAAGTTAAAGTCTGTTTTTAAAAATCAAATTGATGGATATCAGTTGTTATAGTGTTTAGATTCAATTGTATACCTTTACAAAAGAAACAGTTTTCATTTTAAAATGGAAATATTTGCAATATGATCCAAATTACATTCTTTGAAAATATTTAAACTTACTATGCAACACTTTGTTATTAACTTAAAAAATTGCATGATAGTCCCTGGCTGGTGTGGCTCCATGGAATTGAGCACTGGCCTGCAGATCGAAAGGTCCCCAGCTCAATTCCCAGTCAGGGCACATGCCTGGGTTGCAGCCCAGTCCCCAGCTGGGGGCCTGCAAGAGGCAACCAATCAATGTTTCTCTCATTGATGTTTTTCTTTCCCTCTCTTTCTCCCTCCCTTCCCTTCTCTCTGAAAATAAATAAAATCTTTTTTTAAAAATTGCATGGTAGTACATACTTTGTTAAGATTCTTTGTATCCACACATATGCTGCCTACAAGAGACCCACCTCAGGACAAAAGACCATCACAGACTAAAAATCAAAGGCTGGAAACAAATTTTCCAAGCAAACGGACAAGAAAAAAAAGCCGGGGTAGCAATTCTCATATCAGACAAAATAGACTTCAAAAAAAGAGCCATTAAGAGTGACCCAGAAGGTCACTTCATAATACTCAAGGGAAAAATCCACCAAGAAGACATTAACATCATAAATATATATGCACCCAACATAGGAGCACCAAAATATATAAGGAAAATCTTAGAGGAATTCAAGAAAGATATAGACAGCAACACAATTATAGTGGGGGATTTTAACACCCCACTATCAAAAATGGACAGATCTTCCAAACAAAATATCAACAAAGACATTGTGGCATTAAACAACACCCTTGATGAAATGGACCTAACTGATATATACAGAGCTCTTCACCCCAAAGAAGCTAAATACACATTCTTTTCAAATGCACATGGAACATTCTCAAAGATAGATCACATGATAGGGCACAAAACAAGCCTCAACAAATTCAAGAATATTGAAATCATACCAAGCATTTTCTCTGACCATAAGGGACTGAAACTGGAAACCAACCCCAAAGGAAAAAACCCAAAACACCCAAAATCATGGAGACTGAACAGTATGCTATTAAACAATGAATGGGTCAAGAATGAAATTAGGGAAGAAATCAAAAAGTTTCTGGAAACAAATGAAAATGATCTCACAACAACCCAAAACTTATGGGATACAGCCAAGGCAGTCCTGAGAGGGAAGTTTATAGCAATACAGGCCTACCTTAAGAAAACAGAAACATTTCAAACAAATGAACTTACTCACGCCTGCAAGAACTCGAGGAACAACAACAAAAACAGCGCAAAGCAAGTAGAAGGAAGGAAATAACTAAGATCAGAGCAGAACTAAATGACATAGAGACTAAAAAGTACAATTCTAAAGATCAATGAATCCAGGAGTTGGTTCTTTGAAAAAATAAACAAAATAGACAAGCCTTTAAGTAGGCTCATCAAGAAAAGAAGGGAACGGACACAAATAAACACAATCAGAAATGAAAGAGGAGAGATTACAACTGATACCACAGAAATAGAGAGGATTGTAAGAAATTACTATGAAGAACTGTATGCCAAGAAATTTGAGAACCTAGGGGAAATGGACACATTTCTAGAAAAATATAATCTCCCAAAACTCAATGAAAAAGAAGTAGAACACCTGAATAGACCAGTAACAGCAAAAGAAATTGAAGCAGTAATCAAAAAACTCCCATCACACAAAAGCCCTGGACCAGATGGATTCACAGGAGAATTCTACAAAGCATTTAAGGAAGACCTAACCCCCATTCTTCACAGACTATTCCAAAAAATACAAAAGGATGGAAAACTCCCTAACTCCTTTTATGAAGCCAGCATCATCCTAATTCCAAAACCAGATAGAGATACAACAAAGAAAGAAAACTACAGGCCAATATCGCTGATGAACATAGACGCTAAAATCCTCAACAAAATATTAGCAAATCGCATCCAACAATATATCCAAAAGATTATACACCCTGACCAAGTGGGATTCATCCCAGGGATGCAAGGATGGTTCAACATTCGCAAAACAGTAAATGTAATTCATCACATAAACAAAAGCAAAGACAAAAACCACATGATCATATCAATAGACGCAGAAAAAGCTTTCGATAAGGTACAACACCCATTTATGATAAAAACACTCAGCAAAATGGGAATAGAGGGAACATTCCTCAATATAATAAAGGCCATTTATGAGAAACCTACAGCCAATATCATACTCAATGGACAAAAACTAAAAGCTTTTCCACTAAGATCAGGAACAAGACAAGGATGTCCACTTTCACCACTCCTATTCAATATAGTATTAGAAGTTTTGGCCACAGCGATCAGGCAAGAAAAGGAAATAAAAGGCATCCAAATAGGAAAGGAGGAAACAAAATTGTCACTGTTTGCAGATGACATGATAGTGTACATGGAAAATCCTATAGACTCTACCCAAAAACTGCTCAAACTAATTAATGAGTTTGGCAAAACAGCAGGATACAAAGTCAATATCCAGAAATCAAAGGCATTTTTGTATACAAACAATGAATCAGCAGAAGCGGAAATCAAGGAAAAAATCCCATTCAATATAGCAAAAAGAAAAATAAAATATCTGGGAATAAACCTAACCAAAGAGGTAAAAGACCTGTATGCAGAAAACTACACAGCACTGAAGAAAGAAATCAAGGAAGACACAAACAAATGGAAACATATACCTTGTTCATGGATTGGAAGAATTAACATCATCAAAATGTCCATACTACCCAAAGCAATATACAGATTCAATGCAATACCTATTAAAGTACCAATGGCGTATTTCACAGACATAGAACAAACACTTCAAAAATTTATATGGAATCATAAACGAGCCCGAATAGCAGCTGCTCTTTTGAGAAAGAAGAACAAAGTAGGAGGGATCACAATACCTGATATCAAACTGTATTACAAGGCCACTGTAATCAAAACAGCCTGGTACTGGCATAAAAACAGGCACATAGACCAATGGAACAGAACAGAGAGCCCAGAAATCAACCCAACCCTCTACAGTCAATTAATATTCGACAAAGGGGGCAGTAACATAAAATGGAGTAAAGATAGCCTCTTCAGCAAATGGTGTTGGGAGAACTGGACAGCTACGTGCAAAAAAATGAAACTTGAGCACCAACTTACACCATACACCAAAATAAATTCAAGGTGGATAAAAGACTTAAATATAAGCCATGACACCATTAAAGTCCTAGAGGAGAACATTGGCAAGAAAATCTCAGATATTCCACGCAGCAACATTTTTACGGATATGTGCCCTAGAGCAAGGAATATAAAGGAAAGAATAAACAAATGGGATCTCATCAAAATAAAAAGCTTCTGCATGGCTAAAGAAAACAGTATTAAATTAAAAAGACAACCAACTGTATGGGAAAACATATTTGCCAATGATACCTCAGACAAAGGTTTAATCTCCAAAATATACAAAGAACTTACACGACTCCACTCTAAGAAGACACCCAACCCAATTAAAAAATGGGAAAAGGACTTGAACAAACACTTCTCCAAGGAGGACATACAGAACATTCAGAGACACATGAAGAGATGCTCAATATCGTTAGCTATCAGAGAGATGCAAATTAAAACCACAATGAGATACCACTTTACACCAGTCAGGATGGCTATCATAAACAAAGCAACAAACAACAAATGTTGGAGAGGTTGTGGGGAAAAGGGGTCCTTAGTTCACTGTTGGTGGGATTGTAGACTGGTACAACCATTATGGAAAACAGTATGGAATTTTCTCAGAAAAATAAAAATTGACCTGCCTTTTGACCCAGCAATTCCACTGCTAGGATTATACCCCAAGAATCCTAAAACATCAATTTCAAAGAACCTATGCACCACAATGTTCATAGCAGCACAATTTACAATAGCCAAGAGTTGGAAGCAACCTAGGTGCCCATCAGTAAATGAATGGATCCAAAAATTGTGGTACATATACACCATGGAATTTTATGCAGCAGAGAGAAAGAAGGAGCTACTACCTTTTGCAACAACATGGATGGAACTGGAAAGCATTATGCTGAGTGAAATAGGCCAGGCATTGAAGGACAAATACCATATGATCTCACCTTTGACAGGAAGCTAAAGAATAAAACAAACAAGCAAACAGAATAAAAACAAAGATGCTGAAATAGAGAACAAGTGGGCAGCGACCAGAGGGGAGAGGGAAGGGAACTTGAGGGGAAAAAGGGGGAGGGATTTTGAGGAACAAGTATGAAAGACACAGAGATGAGGACTGGGGGTGGGGGGGAATGGGAGGGAGGGGGGAGACCGGGCGGGGGGGGAAGGGAAAAAAAATGTACTTGAAAAGTAACTAAATAAAAAAAAAAAAACATCAGGAAGATAACTAAGAAACAAAAAAAAAAAAAAAAAAAAAAGATTCTTTGTGAGGGTATAATACCTAAAAAGTTTGAAGGCCTCTGAGGTACACAACCAGCTGTGGTCTGTGCCTTAAGGAATTCACTCTTGGCCAGAAATACTTCCCTTCCAGATACAGTGCCTCAACTTCCCCCCCATTATTCTCCTGCTTGAAGCCTTGCAGGTTACTGCCCATGAACTTACCGCATCATAGGGGACAAGACTGAGAGAACACAGCACCCCTGAATTTTGAAGACCCAGACTGCCTGACGGGATGGTCCACTGATGCACAGACCATGTGGGGGAAGGCCTGCGGGAGATACCCCAGCTCCGACAGCCTGGGCCGCAAGTTTGATGAGTCTGTAAAAGATTGCCAATTCTTCTTAGAGTCTTGATTTCATTTCCTTACAACAAATGTAAGATCCCTTTGATGACAATATCCTTTTTCTCCATATTCTTCCAAACCCTTCGTTTGTCTTTCAATTTAGCATATCCAAAAGGGCAGGGTCAATGGCTGCTGGAGGAGCGGGCTCAGGTCAGTGAGAGAAGCGGGATTATACAGCAGACTCCAACCTTTTAATCCTTGAGGCCCAGCGTCCCCCAGGAAAGCCCGTGGAGCAGTAAGCAGTAGTGAATCAGAGCAGAAAAAGGGGGTCATCTTTTTTCTCATGTGTCCATTAGGCTTACCTCTGAGCATAACTATGTAGAAGCAACACAAAATCAACCTGTTCCCTCACACAACACACCCCATTAGTGCATAGCTTAGCAATTTCCCCGAGAGACCGTGTGGCTATGAGAAAGACTCATGGAGTAGAGAATTTTAAGAATGCTTTAATTTGCTGATTCCTTCAAGTTAGCAGCTTTAATTATTAGTTGGAATCTTTTTAAGCCCAATGCCTCTATTACTTTCCACCCACCATTTGGTCTCAGCTGAGTTCTTAGAGCTGCAGACTAAGTGGACTTTTTCTCCCACTCCACAGCCTTTCTCATCTGCTCCTCTTGCCTTTTCCTCCTCTAGGCCAAACTGCTTCAGTTTCCTTGGGCAGTTTCCTGTGAACCGTTTTCCGGAAGTTTTGCCACCCCTGTTGCCCTCCTATAAGAACCATTATTTGTGGCCAACCTGGCACACGATGCAATACACAGTTGATGTAGCATAGAACAATGTGTGTGAGGCCTATATGATTTTATTAACCAATGTCACCCCAATAAATATAATTTTTTTAAAAAGGTAGCAGAGGTCTGGAAAGGACCAGTGTTAGAGGCTTCCCTGCCTGTTGTGCTGGCCCTCCGAGTGACCCCTAACATAGCTCAGCTGGGAGAGTGAGGGCTCCAGTTATTGTCTCAACAGCTGCGGTAGAGCCCACGTGCTCCACCTCCCAACATGTTGGGCAGCCCCGGTGTTGGGTTCTGAGTGAAGTGTCCCTCTGCTCCTCACCCCAGTGCTGCTCCTACATCCCCTGAGAAGGAGGGAGAAGGTCACTTCTCAGAGGGTCTAGACTTCCCGCTGTTCTTTCCCCAGGCTGTTTGTGCCAGAGGTGGCAGATATTTAGCAGAGGGGAGCAGGCAAGGAGCCTTCTTAGGTGTCTTCAGGGGCTATCTCCCTGCTGGCTCCTTCCTTAAAACCCAAGGCCAGTTTCAGAAAAGGAAATGTTCCCCACAGATCTCAGGAGCACCGCTAGGGTCTGCGCCGTCAGATTCTGATAATGAGGGAGCATTTGATGTGAGTTTTCCTAGAGGAGGAGGAGGATTAGCTCCGAGGGACATTTAAAAAGTACAGTGTAAAAAAAGAGGATAGTAATAGCCCCAGAAGAGTGTGAAAAATAGCCTCATGCTTAATGTCTGTGTGGGACACTTGAGGCTGCCCCTGGTATCATTCACACATGGTCCCTCTGCCACAGCGTAAGGCCGGAATCATCCTTAAAAACTTAAACGTAAAGTTAGCCATCTGATTCTACAATGCCACTCCCAGGTATACACCCAAAGAACTGAAAATAAGTGTACACCAAAACCTGTACACAGATGTGCATCGCATCATTATTCATGTTAGCCAGACGGGGGAAACAATGTCCATCAGCTGGTGAACAGCTAGACCAAATGTGGTCTGTCCACAGTGGAGTGTTATGGGGCCATAAAGAAGAATGAAGCTCTGATACACACTGCCTCGTGGACGACCCTGGAAAACAAGCAAAGGAAGCCAATCACAAAAGGTCACGTATTATACGATTTCATTTATATGAAATGTCCAGAGTAGGCAAATCTGTAGAAAGAGAAATTAGATTAGAAGTTGCTCAGCACTGAGGAAGGAGAGAATGGAGAGAGGTGGCCAGTGGACGTGGGCTTTCTTCTGGGGATGACTAACATGTTCTGGAATGACGTGAAAGGGGATGGTCACACACTCTCTTGGATATACTGAAAACTACTGAATTGTACACCTTAAGAGGATGAGTTTTATTATGTGAATTACACTTCAATTTTTAAAAATTCAACAGTAAAAAAAAACAATAAGAAATTGGAAAAAGATCTGAAGAGACAAATCAGCACAGGGAAGACACAGGTGGCGTATAAGCACATGAGGATATTCGACATCATTTGCCATTAGAGAAATGCAAATGAAACCTAAAATAAAAAATAGGGACAATACCTACTGCTGATGAAGATGAAGTAAAACGGGTTGCTCACACTTCACTGGTGGGAATGAAAAACTGTGGCCCCTCTGGAAGACAGTTTCTTTAAACAACAAACACGGTGCTGACACATGACCCAGCAACGGCATTTCCGTGCCCTTATCCCAGAGAAAAAGAAAATCATGTTCACGTGAAAGCCTATGTGTGAATCCTTTTAACAGTTTGATTCAATTCGTAATATCCCCAAAGTGGAAACAAGTCAGACGTCTCTCAGTGGGTCCGTGACATCCACATCATGGGATACTACTTACCAATGGAAAGAGAGGAATTACTGATACATAAAAGAAGATAAATCTCCAGAGGATTTTGCCGAGTGAAAAAAGGCCAATCCCCAAAGCATTACATGCTGTACCGTTCCATTTATATAACTTTTTTGAAGTGACAAAAGTACAGAGATAAAGAATACATTAGTGGTTGCTAGGGGCTAAAGAGGGTGTGTGGGCAGGAGGGGCGGATAAAAGCCAACACGAAGGACCTCGCAGTGATGGGGCTGTCTGCCTCTTGACAATATCAGTGTTGCCATCCTGAGTGAAATACTGTGTTTCACCAGAGGTTATCACTGAGAAAACTGGGCAAAAATAAAAGGAATCTCTCTTTATTATTTCTTACAACTGTACATAACTCTACAATTATCTCAAAATAGAAAGTTTAATTTAAAAAATAGAGGAAGAAAAACATTGAAAGTCTGTAAAATATTCAATGATAGGAAACTTTATTATCTAGCTCTTACATTTGGTGTTTAAGCTGTTTCTTATTTTTCACTTTCTAAATAATGCCATGAATAGCGTCTATGCCCCCAAAGCTTTACATGTATCTGTTGTGTTTCCTTTTACATTTTGCCAAACTACTTCCCAAAAACTTTGTACCAAGTCGCACTCTTACCAATGTGGTAGGCACAAATGTGCACCCCAGGACAGACAGCCTCACCAAGCTTGAAATGCGTACTTGGCTTCCGATCATTGTTGATTTGTAGGTGAGAAATTGTACCTCATTTCCTCTATTTACTTTTCTGTAGTAGTGAGGGTAAGCATTTTAAACTATTTATAAGTCATTTATATTATTTTATGATTATTCAGTTCACCAAGAACCAAGGGATACCTCTGACTTTTTATGCAGGAAGTGGTGGGCACAGGAAACATTATAAACTGGTTAAAAATGGATTCTGATTTGTTAAAAGTTACTGTATAAGGAACAGTCAAGTTTGGATGTTAAGAGAATCCTAAGGTAAAAATATAACCAAGAAATGGGAAGGATGAGCAGACATAACCAGAGCAAATTCAGAGGTGGGGGGCCAGACAAGACGTGATTTAAGTCTGGGAGAAGTCAAGAAATGATTTCTGGACTGATCACAATATTACAGCAGGAACCTCATGAATGAAGAGCTGGGTATAGTCTTTCTGATGAAAAAAGAAGAAATAGGGAGGCAGGTAAATGAAAACTCTGCAGGGGTCAAATAGCATAAAAACACAAATAGCAGAAATCTGGAGAGATGGCCCGGGGCACAATTTTAACCCCAGAAACAAGGTCCTATTGTTTCAAGGCCCTATTTTGCTTTAAAACTAATGGGGACTGTGGGGGCAGGGTTGTGCAAACCCGTGTGACTGTGGATATAAACCGAGAAATGGGTACGTTAGGTTGGTGAATGTGCATGCACCTGAAAGAAATGTGAAAATTACTTGCAGTGCTTATAACATGAGTAAAGATGCAGCAGAAGAGTCTTGGTCTGTTTTTCAGGAAAAGGACATAGAGTTAGAAAGAAAAAGTGATCGCTATGGACCAACATTCTCAATCTGTAAACCAGCAAACTAGTGAACCCTCCTGGGACTACACCTGGGAAATCACATCGAATTACACCTAACAGAAAAGAAAATGGGCCAATATTACAGAATCTTTGTGTCGAAGAGAAAGACAAAGACATCTCTCTATCTGACTTTCTACCCTCTGCAGGAATCTGATCTGTAACCTTAGATAAGCCTCTGATAAGACCTTGGACAGTTTCTTCTTGGATGCCCTCCTGATAGAAATTTATTTCAGCAAAGATAGCTTAATCCATTTTAATAATACTGCAACTGCCAGAACATTCTTTCTTTGACTTGACTCACCATTCTTGTATTTCTGATTCTCACCCATAAAATCGAGTTCTCCCCCTGCAGCCACACAAACCAGTGAAAATAACAGATTGTATTTCATGAGTGCTGACTATTGGACACTTATGTACATTATAAGCATTATTTCATTTAGTTCCCCAACCTTAAAAGTAGATAGTTTTATTATCCCTGCACTAATGATGAAGAAGTGGAAGGCAAAGAGATGATGTAAACTCCCGAGTTAGGGCGTGGGCACAGGCAGTGTTTGAACCCAGGTCTGTCTGTGTCTCAGGCTCTTTTCTCTGTAGTATTTTGTTAGATTCTGCTAAGCGGCCTCGTAAGTCTCAGCCAGTGCTTTTTGTGAGAGCCCTGTAAGTTTTGGAAGCCAGCTTCTCCATAGAGATACATGACAGTTACGGATTTTTGCCACTAAAATATTGTCACATCTGTTTCTAGAGACTTTTCCATAAAAAGTACAGTCCGATTGCATAAAAGAGCAGAGAGCTGGCATTGCCGATAGTGTGAACTATTTTGTGTCCACTTAGTCACACGTGTTTATTTAGTAAACACCTTTACACATGAGGCAGATTCAGTTGAAGACCTGCTTTCATTATAGCCTGTTAGTGACTTTGTGGGAAGGTAAGTAATCTCTCCCACTTCTAACTATTATCTATCGAAATATTCACAAAAACAAACTAAGAAAAACTTCAGAGTCAGCGAATGGTCAAACTGGCTCAGGACCGTTAGCAACAACTGGGCTTAATGACAGGTTTCCCGACTGAACACAACATGTCAAGGGATCTCATTAGTGCAGAACGGAGGGAGGGGCTCCGCCTCCTCTCCCTGACACCCTGCTCAGTGGAGGCTGCATGCAGCACCTCTTGGCAGGACCCAGAATTCTGAGACTCCCCGCAGACCTTTGAAGATTCAACATCCAGCCCTAGTCATTCTTACATTTGCTGCTCATCCATCCCGAGCATGTACAAGCTGATGCGAGAATTTTGCTTCACTCAGGGAGAGTTTTCTATGCTGAAAATACTGTTCAGGTATTTACCTTGTTTTCAGAAATTGATATTCACTTTCTTAAAGTCACTGATTTTTGATAACCTCATTCTTCCTAGGCTTTAAGTTTAATTTACAAATTCTATTTTTCTGGTTCTGCCTAGCAATTTTAGCAATCACTCTAATGATCTTTAAACAATATTTGATCCTATTTATGCCTAGTTAATGAAACACTTTTGCTTTTTTTTTACCCTGCATTTATAAGTTTAATATATCTTATTTCCTTTTATATAGTTCAGTTGCTTGACTGGCCAACTCTACCAAGTATTGAGTAATTCACATAAATCTAATAAGTTAAGTTTATAAATATCATGACCCCTGAGTTCTCTTAAGTGTTACAATATTGTATTATGTAGTTAGTAAGAATTCCAGTGTGCATTACAAGCCTGAATCAATTAATTAGATATTTGAAGTTGAAGTTACAAAGCTAACACTCATATGTAATTCCCAAACACTACAAGTACATCAAATATTGAATTTTAGGTGCCTTTAATTAAAAAATACTAACATTATTGGGTTTTAGTTTTCTAAGACATTTCTCTACTCAATTCTCAATTCTGGGATTGAAAGATGCCTACCTTTTAAGGAGAGATAAAGTATCATCCTCGTTAACCAAGTCAATAATGACCAGAGTTTTTGGCCTGGACCTTGATGGGATGCAATAAATATTATTTATATGTGATTCCATAACTTCTGGAAAGGTGTCCATGTGCCCCATGTCTTTGGATTTAAGCCATACACATTACCTATTCCCTCCTGAGCCTACTCACTCACAGAAATCTGCAACTTCCTCATTCCTGCCACCAAAGTAATCACATGATTATTTGCCTGTGAAGATATGTCATTGTCTGCTCACCCAGGCCTATGGACCGATCACCACGGCCAGATCCCTGCATTCTTTTCCAATGATTTTCTAATATTACAAATAAAAAGTTAGTTTTGGATGTCTCCCATATGACTGAAAGTCATAGTTATGTGAAAATTCTACTGATAGCACTTTTTAAAATAAAAAAAAAAAAAAAAAAAAAAAAAAAAAAAAAAAAAAAAAAAGAAAGAAAGAAAGAAAGAAATAAATAAACCTAATCTTTGGTCTTTTTCTGGTTAGACTTAACATCCTGAGATCATTTTGGAGGCTCCTTCTGCCACCTCGCCTAGCTTCATGCCTCCCTTGAACTGAATAAACCCGTCATCTTGATCGGAGACACTGGTCACAGTGCTCGCTGAACCAGGACCTGGCATGGCACTTTGGAAAGTCTCTCCTCAGTTTGTCTTTGGTCTTCCCCCAGCTCCCTGGGGTGAGCTCCCTGCCTGCTCACCGGAGTCCTTTGGGAAGCTTATGGCTTCACCTCTGGAATCCACTCCATAGCCTACAGGGCTGGGGCACAGGCATCGCGGGCCATGTAACCAACTCCCCAGAAGGCTCTTCAGCGACACTTTTGGCACTAGTCCAAGGACTAGTTTTTGAAACTGCTGCCTCTGTTTCTCTGTCTTGACTACAGGGACAGAACTCTGGTTTTGTCCAGGGACTCGCCAAAGCCTAGACTCACTAGGCCTAATGCGACCCCAGCCACCTCGAGCAACACGGCTGTCGTGGGAGCGGCGAGCTGGCAGCTGGCAGGGTGCTTCTCCGGGACGTGGACAGAGGCTGAGGGGTTATCTCCTACCTCCCCTGTGCTCAGGAAAGTCTTCTGGGATAGAGGAGGTTCAGTTCACTCGTGTTCAGTCTTCACTATTTACCTTATTTTCTCTCTCTTTTTTATTTTTTTATTGATTATGCTGTTACAGTTGTTCTATTCCCCCTTTATTCCCCTCCGCCCCACCCCCCATCCCCACCATCACCCCCCTTTAGTTTCCATGTGCTCTCAAGTCCTTTAGATTCTATATTTCCCATGCTATTCTTGCCCCCCATCTATTTTCTATCTACTGTCTATGCTACTTATTTTCTGTACCTTCTCCCCCCTTCTCCTCCTCCCACTCCCCTGTTGCTAACCCTCCTTGAGATCTTCATTTCTATGTTTCCACTCCTGATCTTGCTGTCCTTTTAGTTTGCTTTTGTTTTAGGTGTGGTTGTTAATAACTGTGAATTTGTTGTCTTTTCACTGTTCATGTTTCTTTAACTTCTTTTTCTTCAATAAGTCCCTTTAACATTTTATATAATAAGGGCTTGGTGATGATGAACTCCTTGAATTTGATTTTATCTGAGAAGCACTTTATCTGTCCTTCCATTCTAAATAAAAGTTTTGCTGGATAGAGCAATCTTGGATGTAGGTCTTTGGATTTCATGACTTGGAATACCTCTTTCCAGCCCCTTCTTGCCTGTAAGGTCTCTTTTGAGAAATCTGCTGACAGTCTGATGGGGACTCCTTTGTAGGTGACTGTCCCCTTAGCTCTTGCTGTTTCTAGGATTCTCTCCTTCATTTTAATCTTGGCTAATGTAATGATGATGTGCCTTGGTGTGTTCCTTCTTGGGTCCAACTTCTTTGGTACTCTCTGAGCTTCAAAGGAAATAGACTTCCAGGAAACCTTATTTTCTCTTTTAAATAGTCGTCCTTTTCTCCCTTTGTGTCATCTTCCTCCCCACCCCCCAAGTCCTCCAGCACTGTCCCAGGTCTCCGTGGTGGCTTTCTCAACCATTACGTGTGGTGAATCAGTGACCTCACTGTCAGCTTTCTTTCACCCATGAATGCAAGCTCGCCAGGCCTGAAGTAGCAAACATAAGTAGCCATAGACAAAGTAGCTATATGTTTTTTAAAATAAAAAAATTCAACATAAAGGCATATAAAATAGGCTCCAAAATATAAAACTCTACTTGTCTTGGATACTTAAAAAATAACTTGTCTGGTTTTTATTTGAATAGTACATTGGCAAAATGATTATTCTTCCCTTATGATTGATGGTAATTTTGTTGCTTCTACTGTTCTCTTTGTGTTCTTCTTTTGTCCGTCATTCCCATAGGCCTGCACACCCCCCTTTATTCCCACTGTCTACATGCGTGACTCTTTTACTAATTATTCTAAACATTCACAATAGAAATGCATTTTATCTTATTAGAAATAGTGGCACCAGAACATCACCTCTTGGGTGAATATCCTTTCCAAATCCCCACTTCGTGTGCACATCCAGAGATGCCTGGCTGAATAACCACTTTGTGGAGTTAGAGGAGGAGTGAGGACTTTCTCCTGGAGACTACCAGGACACCCAAGAGCTGGAGGGGCCTGCACGAAAAGCTACTGGGGCTCATGGAAGTTTCCGTTTTAGATAGACCATGTTCAAAGACCAGGAAGGAATCAAGATAGTTTCTAGAACTATCTCTTAGATGGGGTCCAGGAACCTTGGTCCACCTGGCTTCACACTTGTTGAACTCATGCAGGGAGTGTGAAATGGGGGTCCCTCTCACGTGTGCCTGGTGGTTGACAAACAAGAACTCTGTTTGGACTTCATTCCTGGCCTCTAGCCGTTTCCCACCCACTCAAGACCTCACTTAAGCCAATCTGGCCTTCCCCAAAGGCCATGCTTCTTTGGTGAATATTAGTAGTCTTCTACTCGTGGATTTGGTGGGATCCACATGCTTTCTTTGATCAATCTCTCTACCAAGTGGTATATGATAATAAACAAAATTGTATGCATTGTAATGAATAAAAGTCTCAGACTCAACATTGCCTCATTACAAACCTTGATAAACAAGGAGACACCAAAACAGTCCTACAACTTATGTATTAAATTTGCTGAGGTCTTCATTTTCCAATGTTACTGCCACCTTAACATATATTTTGCAGGACAACCTTGTGCTGAAGCAAAAGAAGCAAATACTGTCTACAGTATCAGCCGATCTTTGGGTAGAATCAGGCAAGAGGATCATTTTCTAAGTGTCCTTTTGAGTTGTCCTAAGGCAACACAGGACCAGTGGGCATTGTAGGTCAAGAGCACCACCCCCAAGGAACTTAGTCTGCTTGGCCTGCTGTGACCTTACACCTCACTCATGCAGGACGTGAGTACACTTTAAACATAAGCCCAAATCTTCAACATCAAAAAAACAAAAACGAACTGGCTTCACTTCCCCTGTGTAAGTGCTGAGAAGCACAACCACTTGGTCCACACTGCCTGAGACGAACAGGCATACTTGCATTTCACCCTAGAGAATGTAAATTTGTTTCTTAGAATGTGCCAAGAAATAAAGAGTCAAGATTTTATCCCCAAAACATGTTCATTCATATCTGAATCACCTGTAATCAACTCATCTATTTACAGAGGAGTGTCAGGCTAGGAGGCAGCAGGGTGCGTGGATAGTGGGAAGGTGCCTGGATCAGGAGCGCGATGTGTAGGGAGGACATTTGAGGCTGTGGGAGCGGGGTGGGAGCAGGGCCGGTGGTGCCCTGCAAGGCTGGGCCTGCCGAGGACTGGGAGGGTATTTGCAGTACTTACTCCAAACCTCTTGGAATTCTTTGGTTTTGATATTGTATAACACAACCACTTGAATTCCTTTCTTCTTTCTTTTCTTCCTTGAGCTTGAAGTCTTTGCTTGGTACACAAATTCCTGATAAGAATTCTGTGATTCTGAAGCAAAGGAGGCCATTCTAAGTAGAAATAAATAGCACGGAATTTTGGTGAATTCTTATTGTGACACTAAGTAGAGCCTTTTGCAAGGTTTTGAAATTCTAGCCTCATTACAGCAAAAGACATTGTCTGTCTACAGAGAAGACTGCCAATGATGGAAATAAGACTCAGAGGGAAAAAATAGCATTGTTTCTGAATATTGAATTCAATTGAAATTCTGAATAAACAGATAGTCAGATTCATTATTCTGTAATAGAGGAATCATGTTACTAGACAGGGTATAAAGGTGTAATCTTGTGGTTCTCATCCCAGGGATAACAGTGGGAGTATTGTTGGCTCAAGTGAATGGAATTATGTTCATTAAAGAAGTATATAAAAAAAATTTTCAGTTGGAGAAATCATTATTGGGCAACCACTGAATACATTTCCTTGGTCTCCTGGAGGATTTACTTTTTAGCAACTTTAAGGAAGAAAGTGAGGTTAGTGCTTGCCATCCATCAACCATGCACACATGCAAGCCAGCTAGTTTCAGAACACCTGGAACCTTCCATAAGGTCTGGTTTCAAGTCAAGGAAGAATTGTTTTTTCATCTACAAGAATTCTAGAATTTTTGCATATATTTGCATGTTGACTTTTAAACATATGGAATCATATAGTAAAAAAAGAAAAAAGTTTCATAGCATCCTGATGTTTTCATGGCCAAACTCAATTCAAAGAGTCATCCGTGTGAAGAATTCTAAATTGATTCAATTCTAGAGTATAGAAGAAAAAAAATATGGACATAGAGACTTAAGGGAAAAAGAAACATCATTAAAAAAACCCTCTAAAATTCACAAATTGAACCAGTTAAAACCATATGCAGTCTAATTAAAACCACTTTAAAAATACTCTTTTGTTAATATTATTGTAATCCTGTATCCAATCCAATAACCAAAGGTATTTTTTCTCCCTCCTCACCCTGGAAATTCTGGAAGATTTCCTTCAGTTTTTTTGTCCAGCTGTGGAAGCACCTGAAAGGAGTCAGGGATAGACAGTAGTAGAATCTTGACATCCTAATGTCGCTGAGCAACACTTTCCTGTGACTGCTGTCACTTTGTGGAAAAGAAAGTCTAAATGTGAAGGGGTGGATTTTACTACGGTTAACGGGGGGCTACCTCCCTCTTGGTGTTCGGTTTCCTCTGAAGCGAAATGTCTTGTGTTTTGTTCTCTTACCAAATGCCTGTTCCTGCTCCCTCTTGTTTCCAGAATTTACCTGGCAGAGGTGTCTTCCTGTTTCCAACCATAAAGCCAAAAACATCGCTGCAAAATCAAACTCAAATGTTCTAAAAGGTGAAAATCTTCCAAAACCTCAAACCCCCAAAACAATTTCTTGACCTTCAGATCTTTCTGTTTGCATATGTAACCAAAACAATTTCTTGATCTTCAGATCTTTCTGTTTGCATATGTAACTTAATATACATATAGTATACACAATATGATAATATATATTACAATTTTGTTTTCAAAAGCTTTAGGTACAATGCCTGCAACTTACTTTTTAAAAACCTTAACCGCATATTGTAAACATTTTCTATGTCAGTTTGTAAATTGAATAATGAATTGTTTTATCATATTATATTTTTGCCATGACCATCAACCCCCCCTTGCATCTCCCTTTCCCCTACAGACACCACAGGCATCCCTCTTGTTTTGAATAACTGGTTAGTGTTTCGGTTTTTTTTTTTTTACTATGCCATAATTTAATAAATAGTACCATATCGATAGACTTTCAAGTTGTTTCCAATTGTTCATTACTATTGATATTTCTGAAATGAACACGCTTGTGTAAATTATTATCGTGCCCATGTGTGAAGACCATAGTGGGGAGAAAGGTTAGGATGTTCCTGGCAATATCATTGTAAGGACAAAAGGATATACACAATTAACATTTTTAATCTTTTGCTAAACGACTCCCTAGAAAAATTGTTTTCATGTATATAACTACTCACAGAAAATCCAAGGGCTCGAACATACTTTATTAGGTTTGCCATGTGTAAATGCACTGGGCTAAAGCTGCTGTCTATGGTAAGCCACTGTGGGTGCACCACGCCCTGCGGAGCTCCACCCTTGCCCTACAGAGTTCACAGGGTCAGTCGGCTGCAAAGAAGGGAAACATTTCTATGGCTCGGCTTTCGAGCCAATGAAGTGCTTGTCAGTAGCAGAGATTTGACTCAGAGCCTCTGGACCTGTTTAGAAGTGGCCGTGAAACATCAAGCCTGAAATCTTAGGAAGCTGTTGTTGCTAAGCAGGAAGGGGGCCAGAATAGAGGAGGGTGTTTACTTAGGTAAAACAGAAACTTACGTTCTTCGTTGCTGAGCCTATTGAGGGGCAACAAAAAAGCAGTGTAGCTTACTTAGCTTTCCATCTTCAAACAATTTGACCTGCCCCACCCCGCACACAGAGCCGATAAAGCATATTTATTCCTTTACTGATTCCAGGCTGTCCAACAAACACTGTGTGACTTAGCTGCCCTGTGCCGGGTACTGTGCTGGATGAAGTAGGAGGGATGGAGTGGTGAACGAGGCTTGTGCCCAGACCTGCTATGTTCAAGGCATGAAGCTTACTACTGTAAGAGCAGAAAATCAAGTAGGACGTGGAGCTTGCTCTCAGAGACTTTATCCTGCTGTGGCGATACAGACAGGCTCATGAAGGTCTGTTAAACCTTGAACCACAGGTACACAAACACAATGCTAGTAGGTATTAAAAATGAAAAAGATTCTTTACAGGGGGAATCCCCGGAACCTGTGAATACGTTAGTTTGCATGGCAATAGGCCTTTGCAAATGTCACAAAGTTAAGGATCTGGAGGCGGGAGGTTTCTTGGAATATCCAGGTGGGACCAGTGAAGTCACAAGGATCCTAATGAGAGGGAGGCTAGAGAATAGAGAAAGAAGGCAGTGTTGTTTTAAACCACTGGTTTGTGGTAATTTGTTACAGTGCCAATAGAAAACAGGATGTGATAAAGTTGAGCGGAGGGCAGTAGTTCAGGTGAACTTTGATGCAGAGGCGGGATACCAATAGGCAGAAATGGGAAATGGAATTCCAAGGAGAGAGCAACGTGCCAAAGGCACAGGGGTGAGTGCGCACAAGGCATGCTCAGTGGATGTTAAAAAGCATGGGAACCTTTAAGGAAAGGAGAAACCTGGGGGACACATACCTAGGAAACAATACCTGCCCCCCAGCAGTCAGCGTTGAGGGAGCACTTAGACGACTTCGGTGAGAAAGGAGAGGCAACCCCACTTGAACAAGGCCTAGGGAAATGAAAGTGGGTCTTGGAGGCTTAGCTAGAATGAGGTGAAAAAGAGCGTGGGAGGGTCACTTTGGCCAAGAGGAAAGGGGTAGCAAGGGGCAATGCCAGAAGGGACAAGATAAGGGGCCGCTGGGCAGAAAGGAAGCCGAGAGCTTGGGGTAAGCTAAGGAGCGCCTCTGATATTGAGCCAAGGAGTTTGAACTTCTATTAGGAAACACGGAAGGAATTTGAGGATGCCAGGAACATGATTTATTCATATTCCTTTGTTGTCTGTAGGATGAACATGCAAAGCCACCACAGTGCCTGTTGGCTGCTTCAGGGCCTGGCTGGGAGGGAAATGGACAATTCTTGAGGTAGGGAGAGAAGTGTACCCTCACCTCAGGCTTTTTGGCTGCACAGCTGATGTACTCAGACCTGTTATTTTGTTTGGCATGCAGAGTGCTGACTTACATGGTTTTGAGGCTAAGGTGGCATTGTGGGATGGGTGAAACGATTAAGAAGCTCTTGAGAGCTACACAATTTGATGTCATGAATGCTGAGCTGGAAGTCAAGGGACCTGAGTTATACATACAACTTTCCAGCAATGAGATACATGAATTTGAGCAAATGACCATAGGTCTCTGGGACTCAGTTTCTGCCCCTATGAAACAAAGGCCTGAGCTGCACTATACTTGGCGGTGTTTGAGGATGCAGTTCAATCGTGCCAATGACTCCTGAAGCATTTCCTCTTTGACTCTACGTCCGGAAAATCTTCTGGCTTGATGCTGATGCCTTTAACATGAGACACTGTATAGCCCAAGTCCTACTCTAGCCTCTTGCTCCTAAGTGAGCCACCATAGGCCTGGGCTTCTTTGTTGGCAAACAGATCACTGAGCAAATCTCACTTCCTATTTGGCCAATAGAACCAAGTTGGGAGTGTGCAGCCAGGACTGGCTGATCCCATTGCTAAGTTGCCATGTGGGAGGCAGAGGGCACTGTTGGGTGTGTGGTGTTCTTAAAAGCAAGGATCCTTGTCAAAAGACTGGGAGAAAGAGAGCTAAAGACAGCAAAATGTGCTTCGATTATCCATGCAGAGGCACAAACAGCCTAAAATAAGCAACCAGTGACATTTCTAACATATTGTAAAAAACAAAAACAGCACTTAAAAAATACAGAGGGTTCTCCCTGAAAATTCACGTTTATGACCAGAATTAATCTCCAGATTTCAAGGGATTGACCATATGAGTCATTCATTAAGCAAGAATGTTTGAGTCAGCCATAGACTAAACCCTCTTCTCTCCGTGTCTATGACTAATGCCAGAAGTCAAGATTTCAAGGGTAACCCAGGTCACTGTTCAGCGTTCGGCTTGTGTATTTTTCTTGAAGAATGTTGGAATACTAGGCCCCTTCCTGAGACTAGATATCAGTCAAGGGATTTACTCAGATTTAGAGTTAATTCAAGTCCAGACACTGGCAGGGAACAGATTTTCATGCAGGGAAACCTTTTCTGACAGTTAAACATACAGGAAACACTGCTTTTCTGCCCTAGAAAACTTTGATGGTCTTATTGCATTGAAGTGTTCCTGGCAGATCTGACTGAACAGTTTCTGTGGTCCTATCTAGCTTATGATTTGATGAATGAAATGTATCTCCTTGGACGTCCTCTTCGGTCAAGGAAACTAGAGGAACACCTGGAGCAATGCCAGACGGTGTGACAATGTAAGGTCAAGGGCTGAGGGAGATAACTCAATAGAAACGTACATTTTTCACATTTTGTTGCTGTTGTCAAATCACCAGATTGGAGTAAATAAGCCTGTGCCAACTAAACTTACTACTATCTGGCCATTTACTGTTAGAAGACATATTACTTCTGACCTGAATACCCAGAACTTGCTTATCACTACCATTAAGAATAACTGCATGGATTTACTTAATGCTTTTGCCAGCAATATTTGTTCTAGAAGGTAAAATTCAGAAAATTCTGTAGAGACTTGGAAGTAATCTGTGAGGCAAGTAGCATATCAACATCCTGAGCACTTTGTGTAATTTTCTCCGTCACATTAACAAGTAGAATGAAGTGCTGGAAACTTGACAGAGAAATGTTCAGCAAGTGTTTGAGTGCTTTGCCTTGAGTGTGTTTGAATGAAGTATTGGACACCCCAGAGGTAGCTGGGAAATCGAGTGCAGAGAGCAGATTTGTGTGTAGCATACTTGTCTCGTAGCCAAGCTCTTACTGCTGGGCCTAGAGACAAGGAACTTCCTTCATTTCATGATTTTAACCCCACAGTCCCTTCCATCAGGCCCTTTCACAGATCCCTGATGGAGATCTCTCTATGAAGATCTCCTAGAAATCTAGCATCTAGGAGATAGCCTGTGGTTTCCAGAAAGGCAACCAGTAAGGATGCTGTCCTTTCCAGACAAGAGACAGAATCAGACTAAAGAGGGAAAAGGTTGTTACCTTCACATTGAGGTCACCAGCATCTCCTTGTTTTATTTTTCCTAGACTGTAGGGCCTAGATGTGACAGCATTCTGACATCCGTATTAATCCCTGAATTGTGTCCCTCCCAAATTCTCACTAAAGCTCTGGCCTCCTGTATACCCCAGCATGTGAAAGTATTGGAGATAAGGTCTTTAAGGAGGTGATTATGAGGTCATTAGGGTAGGCCCTAATCCAGTAGCACTGGTGTCTTTATAAGAAGAGGGAGAGACACCAGGGATACCCATGCACAGAGAAAAGGCCATGTGGGGACACAGTGAGGAGGTAGCCGTCTGTAGGCAAAGGAGAGAGGACTTGGGAGAAACCAGTCCTACCCACACCTAGATCTCAGACTTCCAGTGTTCAGACTGAGAAAATAAATTTCTATTGTTTAAGCTACCTGATCTGGAGTAGTGGATTTGGCATTCCTAGCAAACCAATACAACTCAAATGTTGGCAAACTCTCCAGCTTTGGGGGTAATTCTTCCTTTTAATTCCAACAGCAATGACAACCAACAAACAACCCCAGAGATAGTCTGGAATGCCACTCTGACTGATGTGGAGATATGGTCATACCAGATTCTTCTCTACCCTCTCGTCAGCCTTAGTAACATTTTGAGAATTCGCTTAGGAATGCTTTCATGGTCCATTAAACAACTTTGTCATCCCTTCAGCCCTCAGCCAGCTTTCTTGCTCTGACTAATACTCCTTGTTGCTAGTCATTCATCTTTTGCCATCTCATAACTTGCATCCTCCTTAAGTACAGGCATTGGACTCTCCCATGCAGACATCATCAATCACTCCGAGTACCAGCAGAAACTGGTGCAGCAATGCTTACCAAAGGAGTACTGAAGTACTGGGTGGAAGGCAATACTCACAAAAAAGGAGAAAATTAAAAATTAGCTTCTAGATAGACTGTCTCCTAGAATCTCCTCCTAGGAACTTTCTTGGGGCTCTTCCACAGGTTGTCTGGGTCTGGAAGGGTGTCCTACACCATTCCATGAAGGGTGCATCTCACTTTTGGATAAGAGATCTGACCTTGTTCTCCTTATCCAGAATAGAGGCCTCCAACCTCATCTCAGTCCAAAGAAAAGGGAAGAGTATTCCTTTATGAAGATAGGATTGAAGTGTGAATTATTTTCTGTGCTGGCCATATAATTACCAGGAGGGAACTGATGCGGACACTGGCCCACAGTGTTGGTGGTGTTATCGATGAGCTACAAGACAAATTCACATGGACTACTGAGTCCTGTGGAGGACAAGGGACAGCATGGCTACTCTCTCAAGGGGAGAGCACCTCGATGCAGCCTAGCCACTCTCTTAAGAGGAGAGCGCTCTGACCCTTGCCTTGACAGGTTGTTATTGGGTTTCAATTTGCACAGGAATACAGGTAAAGTTCATTAACATCATCAGGCAGTAAGGATCAAATAATAGATAGCATACAAAGAACTATGAGGGCCTGTACTGAGTCAGGGTCTGTTAGCTAAAGGGCCACAAAACTTTGGAAAACAAACTCATTTCCTGCTTGGGCCCTCATTGTCTAATTGAGAGCATTCTAAACAAAGCAGGTTTCACAGGATTTTATGCATTCTTTCTTAGTCCTGATCGCCCTAGGGAACCTGCCCTTTCCAGCACAGGGCTGCACCACCCTCTGTCATTGTTTCAGGCTTAAGTCAGGCAGGGGAAGTGAAGCAGCCAAGAGACTAGGGGACTTCTCACAGACAGAATGAGGACTCAGGCTTTGTCAAAGCGGAGGGGTGAGGGTCCATCACCCCCTTTTGCTATAGCCCCCCAAGTTCTTCCCTGGGGCCTCCACATGATCGTGCCTATCGTAGGTCATTTCCCCCTTGGGGGATCTTACCTGTGATTGGCTAACTAATCAAGCATTGAGGGCCAGTTATGGGTGAAGTAAAAGGAGCAGAAGGGGCGTCCCTGCCAGGGAGACAAGCTTTGTCTCCTTAGTGGCTTATGGTCTGAAGGTCACTCACTCAGCCTTAGCCATGGAGGGGTTACAGCTTCTGAAACCAAGCAGGGTGGTTCCCAAGAGGAAACCTCACCCTTCAGAGGACAACCACTCGCAGGGTATGACAATCCAATGATTCTGTGCCTCATTTCTCAAAGGCTGGGACAAAGTTGTGTGACTAAAGGGAACGAAAGTAACACAGGAGACAGTTCATTAAACTCATTAATTTAAAATTAATTTTATAAATCACCAAATGCCTCTGGTGTGTGAGCGATTCCAATCTTTGATTTAGTAGAGAACAGAGTGTCATGCCTCAGGTTATTGCCCTCTCACAAACTTTATTCACGGTGGTTGAAAATTGTCAACTAACAAGAAAAAAGTCTTTCCGCACAAAAGGACATTTGGGGATAAGGAGAGTTATCGCTCCAGAGCCCATGCTTGGGGTGGCTGAAACGGGGGAAAGGGGTCAAAGGCGCGAACTTCCAGTTACAGGGAGACCACAGGGATGTGCTATGCAGCTCGGTGACCGCAGTCAGTGGCTCTGTGTCGCAGATCTGAGCCTTGTTAAGGAAGTAGATCTTAAAAGTTGTCCATAGCAAGAAAAAACATTTAAATAAACTCTATATGTTGAAATGGATGGTAACTAGACTTACGGTGGTGATCATTTTGAGTATATAAAAATATTGAATCATTATGTTATACATCTGAAATGAATATAATGTCATGTCAATTATACCTCAATTAAAAATTTTTATAAGAGTGCTTGGTTTCTCATATTTTTTTCCTAACTGTAACCTTCTAAACCACTGCTATAGCAATGATAACCATGGAATAGATTTTTCTTATCTAGACTGGTAACTGCACTTCACTGAAAAAGTAACAGCAGCAACAATAATAGTAATAATAATGTTAATACTATTTATTGGGGTCGTACAATGAGTCAGGCACTGAGTCATTAACTTTACAAACATTATCTTGATTAGTCTTCACCATAACTGCTCAGAATTAAGTAATATTATCCCCATTTTCTAGATAAAGAAACTGTGTTTAGAAAGTGGAGCAAATTACTCATTAATCTCACCTGTCAGAAAGCTAGCTTTCTTTTTCTTTCTACCCTCCCTTTCTCCTTCTTCCCTCTTCCCTTTACTCTTTTCACTGTTTTCTTCTTAAGCTGGTTCTTGGGAAATCCTTCTGTTTAAGTCAGAGCATACGATGTTGACAATATTTTATGTAATTGAATACTGGCATTCCTCTTTGCTGGCATCATAAATGATGACAATTTGTTTTCCTCAAGAAAACCTAATATCCGGAATTGGTGTTAGAAACAAGATGGTTTCGAGGTCAGCTTCTTTTAGGTTGGCAATTTACCTCGTTGGATTGAGATTCAGCGAGAGGCTCGACAGGCGGCCATGTCCACTGTGCCAGGGGGAAATCAAGTTGAACAAGAGACTGTCCCTGCTTCAAGAATTTTGCCCTTGTATTTTCAACCAAAGCCCCTTCTTTCAGGACAGTTTCGTGGTATGTGCTCTTGGCAAAATAGTTTCAGGCACACTGCTTTGAGGTGCTAAGCTTATCCTTTACACTCTGTGAATAAGAATGGAACTCGACCACATGATCTATTTGAAATGTTACCTGGAAACAATTATGGACCTAAAACTCTTCCAAATGGGACATAAGTGATACTCCTGGCAGTTGGTGGCCAAATGTTTGTGGAGAAGAGAAAACCCACTCTTTTCCAACCACAAATGAGATAGAGTAATCAGCCTGCCTCCCTCTTAGATGGTCTTTCAGGGAAGGGCCAAGGCGACAGGCTGGCAGGTAGTCATAGTCGGGTAATTGGAAAGCACATGGCTCACGGCAGTCACAGGTTTTGAATAATACCCACCTCACTGGCAAAACACTGAGAAAGGGAATCAGCAAACTGAGTACTAACAAACCATAAGAAGTCAAAGGTCGAAGCTACTAAGATTTCTTGGGTTGGAAAATAATGTCAAAAAATTTAACAATGCACCACAGCATCTTATTTCAAAAAATTTTTTCCACATATACTATTTAGAAAAACAAATACACACCCATCAATACTTCTAGTGGGTGACATCTGTCTGGTGGGCACAACTCTATCATTGTTATTACAGATGTCTACTAGTGTCATTAATGGTCATGATCCTGTCAGGCTGGCTTTCAAGGTGAGGGAGCAAAGACAGAGGAGGGCACGGTGGCATCGTTCCAGTTTGGAATCCAGTGGGATCATTTCAGTCAGAGCTGCCTCCTAACATTCATAGTCCTTTTTGCCTTTGTGTGTCCCTTCTCCATTTAGGAAATACATTTTGCCTTTGGTCTGAAGGCAAATACAACCTAGGCTGAATTTATTATTATACATTCATATTTCTTATATTATTTTTCTTCCAACTTTAAAAGAATGTGCAATTAAGGCATTTTTGTAGGGTCCTGAAATGCCTTTGCAGGTTCCTTCAATGGCAGGCTCTATGTACTGTCCCCGATGGGCAAGTTGGCTCTATGCCCAGATGATCACACTCTTCCAGACTCCGATGCAGTTAGTGGAAGTCTTATGGCATCTCCTCCTAGTTTCTTGGAAGTTCTGGGATAGGCGATGCTTCTCTTTTCCTTATTCTTTCTGCCTGGAATTAAGAACATGAAACCCACAGATGCCATAGCCATATAGCAACCATGAATTAATAATGTCTTCTTATTACAGGGGACTGTTCCTCATGGCAGTGGCAAACGTAGCCCAGCCCCTGATTTGGAAAGTCGGCGGGGAGCGAGTCGACACGCAGAAACAGGGCCCACCGACCGGTTCTCCCATGGGGTCAGGCCTGCATTGTACCTAGGCTGCTTCAAGGCTTGCTTTTTGCTAAAACTCCCTCACTCTGAATTGAGGCAGAAAACGTTTACTGTATATCTTTAAGGTAACTTCTTAGAGTCTGTGCGAAACCTCCCCGGTATGGAGTGTAACCAGTTCAACCACTTTTCCACTTGCATTAGCAACATCCTTTCCTTTGTTATCTGTAAACAGTAATCACCTAAAGCAAACCTGCATATAGTAACTGAGAACCATCCTCAATGTAATGTACCCAGAAAAGCAGTAGAAGCCTGTCCAGGCAGGGGTGGAGGCCCTCTCTCACTCAGAGAGTGGCCATGCTGTCCCTTTTTCTCCACAGGACTTCTGTAGTCCCTGTGACTTTGTTCATTGCAGTCACCACACACGGACCCTGCTGGCTGGAGTCTGCATCATCTTGTTAAAGGCAGGACAGCAGAAAGTAGAAGGACCCTTCCTTTTAATGGAATTTTGAGTTGCAATATTAGCCAAAAGTCTTGTTAGATAAAGAAAAAGAAAAAAGATAAATTCTACTTATCTAAGCTAGTGAGTATTTGGTTTTCTGTCCTGGGCAGCCAACTTCTAACCCATACATGGCTGCGGGGCCTCAGCATTGTTTTGGAGGTTAGGTGTAGTGTCAGGAGTTCACACAAATCTGTTCTAACATCAGGAAGCAGCCCGAGAACCTGGAAACTTATGTAGTAGCCACAGCACGGAGGGTGACTATAATACTTGTTCTCTGAGAAAAAATGCAGTGCAACGAACCTTTGCTTTTTCCAGGTGTGACTGTGGATCTACTGGACTGTAGGAAACCAGGCTCTTTATAAAAAACCCCGGGAGTATTCACTTCATTATGAGACTTGGGACCTAACTGCCTCTCAGCTGCCCACCCTTGGCTGATTTTGCTACACTTTTGCTGGGAGCAGTCTGGAAGGGAAGAGTGTGATAGGAAAGGGGACTGACTCAGAGGTATTTTCCCTCTGGACAGAACCTCTCAGCCCGGAGGTAAAAGGCCACTCCCTACTGCCCCAGGCCCTGAGCAGACTGGGGCCAGGCAGAGCTCCCCTTGTGGGAGAGGTCAGGGCAAAAGCCTCTGGTGCTTTGGGGAAATCCCAAGAGCTGGTAGGCCTGTGTCCCTGGGCCCCAGGCCAGAGCGGGATTCCTTAGTAAGCCCATCACAGCAAGTGAAAAGTCTGTGTGAAATAAAACCTGTACCAGAAAGTTTCTTCATGGAATTCATAGGGCAAGAGGGTCAGAAACTTAAATATGTAAAGAGCAATAGTTCCTGGAGACAAAGTCCATTAGGAGACAAATTATTTTAGGTAAGTGGCTTTTTGTGGAGACCCTAGACCTTACTCTACTAGGGGCTGACGACCTGGGGAATATCTTTTACACCTTCATTTTTATTTTTGTCATTTGTTAACTCATTTAACAAATGTTTACTCAGCACTAGCGAGTGTAAAACATGGTGAAGGAAACAAAGCCACCATTCCTACATTCAGGGAGTTGATGAGCTGGTAGAGCAGACCAGACAAAAGCAAAGACAAAATAAGCAAACAAACTGACAACAGCTGTAATGACAATATGTAACGGAGGCACGGGCCATCCCTTGAGTGTTTAGAGCAGTGACTCCTAAATTCTTGCGTATCGGAGTCACTCGGGGATCTTTCTGGACTCCCACGGCCCAGGCCACAACTGCGATCCCACAGTCTCAGGGATGGGACTCAGGCAGCAGCAGATTGTGAAACTCCCCACATAATGCCACTGTGCAGACAGCTTTGGGAGCCACTGATACAGAAAAGAGAGGGGGGTTCTCTTTCTCTGAAAACAAGCAGAGGTATTCTGAGCTGAGCCTCACAATCATGCTGCCCAAAATGGGGCTCGAGAGCTCATTAGAGAAGCAGAGCCTTTGGCTCCGCCCCCAGACCCACTGAATCAGGCTCTGCCCTTAGCAAGGTCCTTGGGTGATTGCAGGCTCAGCAAAGTTTGAGAAGCACTGCCAAGTGGTAGTTATCCAAGTGGGGCTCCCAGGTCAGTGTCGCTGGGAATGTGTAAGAAATGCAAATTCTCATCCCCACACCAGACCTACTGGATCAGAGACCCTGGGAGTGGAGCCCACCAGCTGAGGTTCAACAGAGCCACCAGGAGATTTGGATTTGCACTGATGTTTGAGAACCAGTGGCTCAAAATATGAGTATGTTTTCTGCAGATGAGGTGAGTGCATGGCCTCGGGAGATCTCAGACAGGCTTGTGGGGAATGAGCAATGACAAGAGTGTGTCAAAGGGAAGTGAGCAATGTGTGTCAAAGGGAAGTGGGTGGAAAGATTGGAGAGGTACTCTGGGCAGTGAAATGAAGGCCCTCAGCACTCCTCCAAACTGTCCGTGGAAAATGATGTGCCTATTAGAACAGTGCTCTTTCTACTCAAACCCCATCAGGCAGGAAGCGTCCCCTGAATAAGAATTCAGGGGAGTGTCAGCGTTTTGTTCTGTTCGGGCCTTCAGCTGCTTGGGTGAGGCCCACCTCCATTAGGGAGAGCAATCTGCTGTACTCAGTCTCAATTTAAATATTACAGTCACCCCGAAACACCCACAATAATGTTTCACCAAATATCTGGGAACCCTGTGGCCCAGTCAAGGTGACACATGAAATTAATCATCCTATCTACTTAGAAAAATCTGACCTAGATGGAGGCCAGATCACCTCTTAAAGGACCTTGGCTTTTCCTGGATTGCTTTTGCTTCCAATTAACTTGACTTCCACGTCGTTCACCTGAGCCAATCCTGACTGCCCACTGGCAGAGTCCTAGGGACTTGAGGTCAACCCGCAGACACTTCTGTGGAGAATCATCACCCTCTGCTGTCATCTGGGGCCAGAAAGGTAGGGCGTTCATTTCTATCTGAATGTCAGCACTGCCCCTTCATGACTGGCCTGCTGCTTTGAGAAGCGCCGTGCTGTAGAGCACGGAGGGGAGACCAGTGAGTCTGCGATCAGTGGGCTTGGACACCAGTTCAGCTCCTTGTCAGCTTTGATTCCTTTTACAAGTCAGTTTTGAGCTTTCTTTCTCCATCTGTGAAATGGAAATACCCACAGCCCTCATAAAGATTTTTTAAAATCTTAAATTAGCACAAAATATCAAACACTATATAAATGGCAATTCCTATTATTAATTTTTAGAAGCAAGAACTAAACACACAGAAAAGAATCAATTTACCACAATTTTTACATGAATAATGCCGGTCTGGGAGTGTAAAGTCCTGGGGGGCAGACCCCACAGATGCACGACCTCCAGGCAGGCCTCGTCCACCAGATGCGTGCTTTAGTATGGACTTATAGGATGAGACAGGACTAGTTTTCTAATCTTTTCCAATTGGCTTAAAACTTTCTTATTTATTGCCTCCTAAATATATCTTCCAGGAACATGGTTGCCAGATAAAATTAGGATGCCCAGTGAAATTTGAATTTCAGATAAACAATGAATTCTTTTAGAATATGAGTATGCCCTATGCAAATCACTTGCTATTTATTTGAAAAATCTGTGTTTTTATTTGTTAAACCTGGCAGCCCTATCCAGAAGGGGACTTGGCAAAATTTTATGTCAAAATTGAACATTAACATTTTCTTAGGTGATGAATATTTAAAATATATCACGTGAAAAACATCATATTAAAAGTTTGTAATGGTTTATATGATTGTTTGGTATTTCTACGTGACTTACTTAAAATCTAAGGGACCTACCTAAGTTTCTTTTTACCTTATATGTTTCATCCATAAGGATAATAGTATTTAACGTGCAGGGCTGTTTTAAAGTGTATCTGAGATTATGTGTGAGAACATTCTTTGTAAGTGGACCCCCAGAGACACTCTGGTGGAGCCCAGACTTGGCTGTGTGACTTGTCTTTGACTGAGTCCCAGCGTTGCCACTTGTTAGTTAGCGTGACTTTGAAAAGGACCCTTCACCTCTGCATCTCAGTTTCTCATCCACAATATGAGGATAAGAAAACTGAACTTAACAGGATTTTTGTGAGAAGGAAAAAACAAAAATGTGCATGTAATGCTTACTTAGTGCATAATGAGACACTTCATAAATGCTAGAGTTTATTAAAAATCTAGAAAGTCACTAGTGTGTGGGAACAGGAAACTAGGAGCTGAGCTCCAAGTGCGAACTCCCCTTCTGAGTGCTCCTTGAACAGGCGATGTCTTGCTCCAGGACCATCAGGTGCTCTCATGACGTTGTTGCAGGAATAAACACACACGACCGAGACTCTTCTGTCAGTGCTCGTCCTGAACACCAGGAGTGGTGACTTTCTTTGTATCCTGGACATGTCACCCAGGCTTTCATGAAAATGCAAGTCCCCAAAGGTTTAAATCAGTTCAGATCATTGTTGTTTTAACTTTGAAAACATCATTAATATCACCACTGGGAAAAATATGGCATGTTTTTAAATGGCTGCTTTGATCTTAGAAATCAGTCCGGTGGTCAGGAGGAGTGGCCATGCACCCATGCTCCTACAGAGCTTGCATGTGCTCCTGCTGCAGAAAAAAACCTGAAGAAATCATTAAACATGAGAAGAGCAGCTAGGTCAAGATCTCAGGCCAGTAGGCTGAACTCCCTGGCGCCTTAGGGACTGAGAGGGGCTTGTCTGTCTCAGGTTGGGTTGGAAGGATGAGGCTTAAGAGGGAAAAGGAAAGGTCAAAGGACATACATCTCTTTTGTCATTGATTCAGAACAGCCTGTTTTGTTGCTTTTACTGTGTTGGAAGGTTCTAAGTTCCTCATTGGCTGATGAGTTTTTACGTTAATGGCATGGCCAATGAGAGCATTCGATGCTCTCGAATGTTACCTCTGGAATTATTCAGGTTTTCCTGCTGTTTCATGAAGACAAGGCATGAAACAGGCCACCTATTTTTCTCCCAAGGTTCAAGTTTATTTGATTAACTAGGCAACCAGTGGCCATTTATTCCAGTAATTGTGTTGTCTCATTAACCCTGTAATCTTAAATCTTGCATTTTAAAAAGTGAATCTCACTACTTAGACATAGAGCATGCTTCATGGAATGAATTGCCAAGTTCTTTATTTGGATACTTTTTTCCTTAAAAAAAAAAAAGATTAAATTGGTAGAGTTAAGACAAAAAAAGAGAGTCGGTTACATTCTCTAACTCCCTCTTTAGCGCCCCCTCTGCCAAGGATGGCACTGTGCCTTCCCACATCCCCGTCGTCCCTGCCCACTCACATTTCTCTGCGTGGCCGTGCCAGGATTTTATACAGGGGAGGCTGTATGCCACACCGCCCTTTCAGACTTCACATCTAAATCATCTTTATTAGCCTTGACAACTTGGATCCCTAGTGGGGCTCCTGGCACCCCAAGCAGCAGAAGCCTCTGTTGAGCTGGAGGTGCGGAGGTGCGGAGGTGCGGAGGCGCAGAGGCAAAGGCACCCTCTGGTTGAAATGCACTTTCAGTAGCTTCTGTGCCACGGACCTGCTGCTCTCTACTCCTGTCAGTGAAGGGAAACTTCAAAATATTTGGGCGTCTGAGATTTGCAAGGCATGATGAACAGAGGGAATCATTCATCATTTAGAAGGTTTCCTGTGCTTAAGGAGACATATGGTGGCCACGTTTTCTACTCCAGACATCAGAACCCTTGACTGTATTGTGGAAATAAAGGAGCCAAGTGTTTAAAATCAGGATTATTTCAGAAAAGTATGTATGGCACACCTCTCAGGGGTTACTGACAGATTATCTATTATTTGCTTTAGAATCAGCCAGGAAGTCAGTCCTTTTTGGTCTTTTCTGAGTATTTTCTCAATTTTTCTAGTATCTCTTCAGTATTTTATACTGATAAAGATTCCCCCCCCTGCCACCTCTGCCCCTGAATTATTTGTCATGACCCAGGCCACATGAGGAAACATTAGGATAATGGCATCTTTCCTGTTGCAGGACCCTTACTAACAGAAAACCTCTAATGGCTCCTAAACACAAATGTGGCCAATTCAAGCAGACTCCGTGGCCCACGGGAACGGCACTGAACTCTAGAATCAGCTGTCTGCCCCCCACTCAGTGCTGACTTTATTTTTACCCTAACCATGTTCCTTCTTCAGCACAATAACAGCAATCACAATACTATCACAGTAACAACCGACAGTTCGCGGGGAACCTGTTAACTCATTTAAAGATCCACACAATTTCCTTTAAACTCTTCCTAGGAGTCGTGAGAGCTTTACTGAGGTTAACCTTTTTAAAACTTTAAGCTAAAACCTTATTTTTATTAGAAGCAATATTTAGTATTACAGGAGAAAGAGAGCAGAACATATGGATAACCTAGACGAAAGGAAATGTTGAAAGCACCCATGATCTCCTGCTCTGCAGTGCTGACCAGCGGGGGCCCAGAGGGAAAGGGTGCTCCTCCAGGGCAGAATTACAAGGCACTTTGCTTTCACTTGCTTTCCTGTGTGGTGGGAGTTCAGAGCGACCAATCCTCACTCTGCTTCCCAGGCTTGCTCACTGAAACCTGAAAACCTATCCCTTGGGCTTAATCATCCACCCCCTGCACTCATCCTGCCCCCTCAAATACCTGGAGAAGATAGGGAGAGGGGCGCGGTCCACAAGGTCAGCACTGGTGGGATGTAGGTTTGGCAGGCTGAAATGGAGTCTGGTGGGCTATGTCTTGCAGACGTATTTACGGGGCAGGCATGCTGCATTTCCTCAGAAAGTGTGTTTAAGAAATGAACATAACTGATGTTGGACTCTCACAGAGGCAGTGATGGGTAAAAATCCTCCTAAGACGATCCTTAGATTGGCTTGTGGTTGACCCTACTACGAGAGAAACTTCAGAGCAGAATGCGTGCCCCAAGGCAGGAGAGAGAGGGCAGCTGTGGAGTCTGGAAAGGGCAGCTGGGGCAGAGAAAGGGGTCCAGAACAATGGCTCTTAGATCATCTGCTCGCCTGGCGCTGGTTCCCCCAGGACCCATGCAGCAGCCAACTCAGCTTGCTTTCTTTGTCCTTATTGAATTAGAAGGAAGTCAAGGAAGCCTGTATGATTATAAATCAGGGAAATGCAAGTGACTTTTAAAAGCTTGCAACAGCAAACTTTCCCATTGGAATTGAGCCAACCCAGGGCAGATGTGTCAAATGTCTGTTTTAGGCGGCCTTGCTCGCTCCCTGCAGGAAGGACTGGGGGAGCTGTAAGAGGGCAGAAAGATGAAAACATCATAATGTTGCATTCAGCCCCACGATGCGAGACCCAGAGGTGATTGCAGCCCTGTTCATTACTGAGGACAGTCTGCAAAAATAAAAGCACAAACAGAAAACCAAACAGCTCTCCACACAGGAATGAGAGAGAAAGGTGGCGAACTTAGTGGAAAGTCAGGGCTGCCTGCAGCATAACAAATAACCAGGGGCTGGAAAAGTACAGTGGAGGGGAAATGTGGGCCAGGCAGATTCCTCCCGGGGCTCAGGGCGATTTTCCTTGGCTTCCTATCAATTATGTTGCCTCTTTGAATCTGATCGTCTCCTGCTCTAAGTTGGCACACTCTCCGTATTTTCACAAGCCTGGAGTGAGGAGAACCTTCTAAGGCTAACAGGAGGCTTGAAACCATACAGAAAAAGGTTGACAGATTGGAGTGATTAAGAAGTCAAAACTTCTACTTGGCAAAATCAGCTCACATGAAGAAATTTAAAAGTCAAATGAGGACTGTGGGAAATATTTGCAACACATGTAAAAGACAAAGCGTTAACAAGCCATCAGAGCTAAAATCCTTCTACTAAACAATGTAAAAAGACTAAAAGGGAAAAAATAGATAAATGATAAGAAAAGGCATTTTAGAGAGGAAAATTACAAATGGTTAGAACATTTGAAAAATGTTTACCCAATACAGTAATGGTTAAACTCACCAAGTAATGCTCAGACTCGCCATTACAGTAATTCTATTAAAAATAGTTAGCTTTTTTGGTTAAGTTGATAAATTTTAGTGAGATTTTGATGATATGCGGTGCTGTGAGAGGACAGGAAACCAAATCCCTTAATGTTCTGTCAATGGTTGTGTAAACTGGTATGACATTTTTGAAAGGCAGTTTGGCAGAACTGACCAAATTTAGAATAAACATTTTACAACCAAGTAGTCCCACTTACCAGATTCTATTTTAGGAAAGCTCTGACTCCAGATGGTAAGATGTGCATGTCTGCACAAATTGTAACATTATGATAACAAATAAACAGGAGATGACCCAAATACCATTAATGGGGAAATGGACAAATAAGTCACAAAGTATACAAACCAAGGAATATTACGGAACCACCAAAAGAAGTGGTAGATCTAAATGTTCTGACATATTGGAAATATGTAATATGTAATATTGGAAATAAGACACAAAAATATATGTGTAATATATAATTATATATAATTTTAATATATTTTGTTATATATATGCATACACACATATATAGTATGTATTTGCATGTATACACATGTAGTATAATCCCATTTTTATGAAAATGAGAGCAAATATCTATACTGCAAATCAGTTTATACATACACTAAAGAAAGCATATTCTTTGATAACAAACACTTCAAACTGCTAAGTGGTTAATGTAAGGGGATGAGTTAATTAACTAATGGTTCTTATTTGTTATATTTCTGTGTTATTGCTACAATACCTATTACTCTATAGTTAAAAAGCACAATGAAAAGATGTACACAGATATGCGAATGCATTCATATTACTCTCCTATTGTAAGCTCCAAGGTAATTGTAGTAAGATTACTAATTGGTGGTAATGGGCAATTTTGGAGATCCCTATAGACCATGGTTGTCAAACTCATTTTCACCGGGGGCCACATCAGCCTTGTGGTTGCTTTCAAAGGGCCAAATATAATTTTAGGACTGTATAAATGTAACTATTCCTTAATAGTTAAGCGAGAGCTTGGCACTGCCACCAGGTAGGAACAAGATGCCAGGTGGGTAAAACAAGGTGGAGGGCCAGATTCGGCCGGTGGGCCTTGTGTTTGCCACTTGTGCTATATAGACTGAGAACAAAAGGAATTGGACATCCTCCCTCCAGGGCTTTAAGAACAGGCATTTCTGCAGAACCTATGAAGCAGCATTCACCATACTCCCACCTCAGGGTCTATAAAACCTAAAAAATTTTTAAAAATGTCAACTTCTTTAGAAATCTCACCTAATTAGAGTCCTTAGGAGGAGTCTGTGAGGTCATACATGTAGTGTTAGAGAAGTAGCTCACACAGAAGGTGTACGTCACACAGTAGGTGATGCATAGATTTTATTATTACTGAATCAGTGAGTATCCCCTTCATTCTCACCTCCCAATACAGAAGAGGGTGCTATTGAACTCAAGCCTGCTTTCCCAAAGGCAGAGACATCTTCCAAGACTTTCCTTGTGAAATGTGGGTGGATGACATAATGGGAAGACTGGCATCTCCCTCCTCCTACATGGCTGGAGGAGGGACCAGCAGACTGATCATGGTGCTCTGGAGCACGGGCAAGGGTCTTAGGCAGAAGCAGAGAGGGGTGGGGAATGGCAAATGGCTCAGGGCTCTGGTTTCCCATGGAATCAAGTCAAGGGTGGCAGAGACTCTTAGGTTTTCCATACACCTAGACCAATTGAGTCAGGACACAGGAGCCCACTGGTCATTCCGTGGGATTTCCAATGGAAGTAGCCAATAGTTGGAAGAAAGGTACAAGGTGGGAGGCAGAAAATGGCACTGATAAGTGAGGACCAGCCAGGCCCCTGCGTGCACATGGCGGAACTGGAGGCCAGCTGTCACAGACGTAGATGGAGCTTGGCAAGTGTTGACAAGAGCTGCTGGATGCCCTCGTTCCACCAAGACATCATCATTCTAATAAGCTGGCATTTTCAGGTATTTCTAAAAAACTAAACAAAACAAACAAGCAAACAAAAGCCCCTCTGAATAATGAGGTTTAGAGGAACTTCTGAGTTGGCGAATACTTCAAGGAGATACAGAGAGATCTTTTCAGATCATGGGGAGGAGTGGGCAGGGGCCCTCGGAGGAGGTCGCCTGAGGCCATGGTAAACAGTCTAGGATGGGACTGGCTGAGAAGCTGAAAGCCTCTGCAGCACATGGAATTATGGGCCGGAAGATTTGTAATAAAAGAAGGACTGTCAAATGGGGGGCAGGGGCTCTCTCTGGCTCTTGGTCTCTCTCTTCCCGGCAGATGCCTGGATGATCGTGCTGCATCTGCCTACATTTCCCAACGGAGGTATTTTGGATGGGAAGGAACCCTGGGCACAGCCTAGGACTGGGCAGGCCTGGCCGAGGGTGCAGGGTTGTTCTTCTTTGGGTCTTTTAGAGGGGATGGGCTGCGAGGCAGAAGCCTGCTGTTCATCCCAAATTGTGTAGCTTTTGTAGCTTATGTTGTTTTAGTTTGTGAATGAACCCTACAGAAATACAACAACAAAACTAACAGGAGGAATGATAGGAGAACTCAGGTGTTAAAGAATTTAGCCTTAATGGATAGGCCTAAGTGACTAATTCCTTTGGAAAGCTGTTATTCCAAAACTGAGAAGCTTTTGAATAGACTCCTTTCCTTTATCACCAAACCTTTGCCCCTAGAATTTTGCCTAACGTGTGGTGGCAGGCAGTGGGATCCCAACTTGCTGTTCAGTAACAAAGGGAGGGGGGTGACAACAGAGAAGGCATGGGAGCTCTGTGCCCCTCCCCCATGTTCTATCTTATGTATCATTTCCAAATGGGAGTGTGTCCAATCCCTCAGTTATACCCTTTATAATAAAACTATAATCATCATCATAATAATCATAATCAGCTAACAGATCCCCTCTTCTATACCAGCTTTGCAGTGAATTAAAACTAGATGATGAATAGTAGAAAAAGATTCTTAAGATAAGAGAATTCTGTGATTATAGTTATATATGGGACTTTTTATAATTTAACTGGACTAAAAATATCACTGTACTAGACAGAGTTTAAACTAGAATGAGGAAAATAGGGTGAGGTGATATAGACCGAAGATGGCAGAGGAGTAAGTGGAAGCTACACTAACCTCCTCCCAGGACCCATCTGAAATTACATTTGAATTGTAGAGCAATCATCCTGAATGACCAACTGAACACTAGCTGAAGAGAAGGTTTATGACTACGGACAGATGGGAGAAGCCACATTGCCACAACGAGACTGGTAGGGAGTGCAGAGGAGGTGTGAGAGGGCTGGCAGGGGCCAGAGGATGGCAGCTGATGTTCTGGAGGGATATTTCAGCAGCCAGGGGATTCCCCCTGAGAAGTACTGGGTCTAAACCTCAATCTGGTATACACAGCCTACAGCCCCAAAGCTGGGAAAGGAACCCAAAATAACATACAGCTGTGAAAAGCAGAGGGGTTTCTGTCCACCAGGGAGAGATGGCTGGAGACTCAAGAGAGTCTCTTGGAGGGCCAACACAAAAAATTTTATTTGCAGCCACTTACCCTGGGCCCCTGAAGAGGGAGGGCAGAATGGACTAGTGACGCTTGAAGAGAGTCTGAAGTTGGTGGCTCTGGGTAGAGAAATGAAGAACAGCTGCCAGGATCGCTGTGCTGAGTCATTCCCCATACTGGAGAGACCATCTTTCTCAGCCAGAGCACTCTCCTCCAAGTGGCATCAGCCTGAGAGGGAAGCAATAGCCCTGTCCACAGTAATTACTCTGTCCTACCCTGTGGAGCATAAGCCTGGTTACTGAATATATCTTGAGTCTATAGCAGTGATTAGTTTAAGCTCTGAGACATTAACCAACTCTCCCCTGGGCTGGGTAAAGCCAGCCTTGGTGTGCAGCCTGGTTTTTTCTGCACATATCCACAACCAGCAGAGGGAGTTACAAGCTGTGGATCACTGATAGCTCTAAACAGGTTTCCCAGGGCCAGTCATAGGCAGTGTCTGACATAGGACTGCACCAGAGTCTTTGCAGATCTACCTAGTAATAGAAACAAATACAAAGAAGCATCCAAAATGGAAAGACAAAGAAACAGACCCCGAATGAAAGAACAAGAGAATTCTCCAGAAGAACTAGATGAAATGGAGGCAACTAATTTATCAGATAGTTTAGAGTAATGATTATAAGGATATTCAACAGCATTAAAAATGGCATAGAAACCTTAAAAAAGGGACCAGTTGTAAATAAAGAATGCAATATCTGAAGTAAATAATATACTAGAAGGAATAAATGAGGTTAGATGAAGCACAGGATCAAATCAGTGATTTGCAAGACAAGGTAGAAAAACCACCTAGTCAGAGCAACAAAAAGAAAAAAGAATTTAAAAAAATAAGGAGAGCTTAAGAAACCTTTTGGACAACATTAAGAGTAACAACATCTGCATCATGGGAAGACAAGAAGGAGAAGGGAGTGAACAAAGTATTGAGAACCTATTTGAAGAAATAATGACTGAAAACTTCCCTAATCTGGTGAAGGAAAAGTTGTACAAGTCCAAGAAGTTCACAGAGTCCCACACAAGTTGGACCCAAAGAGGCCTACACTGAGACATATCATAATTAAGCTGGCAAGTCTTAAAGACAAGGAGAGAATCCTAAAAGCCATGGAGAAAAGCAGGGAGTTACTTACAAGAGAACACCAGTTAGTCTGTCATCTGAATTCTCAACAGAAACATTTCAGGCCAGAAGGGAGTGGCATGAAATGTTCAAGGTGATGAAAAGCAAAGACCTACAACCAAGGCTACTTTGTCCAGCAAGGCTAGCATTTAAAATTGAAAGAGAAGTAAAGAGCTTTACAGGCAAGAATATGCTACAGGAGTAGGTTAACACCAAATCAGTACTGCAACAAATGTTAAGGGGCTTGCTTTAAGAAGAAAAAAAACAAAGGAAAATAGTCTAACAATAAAATTGCATCAAATATATATCTATCAATAACCACCCTAAGTGGCTAAAATGCTCCAGCCAAAAGACACAGGGTAGCTGAATGGGTAAGAAAAAAGACTCATATATATGCTGCCTCCAAGGGACCCACTTAAGATCAAGAATACACACAGATAAAAAGTAAAGGGATGGAAAAATATTTTATGCAAATGATAAGGGAAAAAATACTGAGGTAGCAGTCCTTATATCTGCCAAAATAGGCTTTAAAACCAAGGCTATAGGAAGAGGCAAAGAAGGACTACAAAAAGATAAAGGGAACAATCTAACAAGAGGATATAGCCCTAGTAAACATTTATGCATCCAACATAGGAGCTCCTAAATATGTAAACTAAATTCTGATGGACATAAAGGGAGAGATTGACACAAACACAGTCAGAATCTGGGATTTTAACACCCCATTGACTTCAATGGATAGACCTTCCAGACAGGGAATCAACAAGGAGACAGGAGACTTAAATGACACACTAAAACAAATGGATTTAATTGATATCTTCAGAACATTTCACCCCAAAGCAGAAAAATATACATACTTTTCAAGTGCACATGGAACATTTTGTAGGACAGACCACATGTTAAGACACAAAACAAGCCTCAATAAATTTAAGAAGATAGAAATCACATCAAGCACCTTCTCTGACCACAATGCTATGGCACTAGAAACCAATCACAAGAACACTGAAGAACACACAGAGTTGTGGAAGCTAAATAACATGTTATTAAACAGCGAATGGTTAACCATGAGATCAGGGAAGAAATCAAAAGATACCTTGAAACAAATGAAAATGAGGACACTACAATCCAAAGTCTGTGGAACACTGGGAAAGCGATCCTAAGAGGAAAATTCATAGCATTACAATCCTATCTCAAAAAAAACAAGAAAAAGCTCAAATAAACAATCTAACTTTACATTTAAAGGAACTTGAAAAAGAACTAGAAAAAAAGCACAAAGCGAGTAGAAGAAAGGAAATAAAAGATCAGAACAGACATAAATGAAATAGAGCCTTAAAAAACATTACAGAAGATCAATGAATCCCAGAGCTGGTTCTCTGAAACAATAAACAAGTTTAACAAACCCTTAATCAGACTCATCAAGAACAAAAGAGAAATCCAAATAAATAAAATCAGAAATGAAAGAGAGGAAATAACAACTGATACCAAAGGAGTACAAAGGATTGTAAGAAAATATTATGAAGAACTAGATGCCAACAAACTGGACAAACTAGGATAAAATGGATAAATTCCTAGAAATGTACAATCTTTCAAAACTAAATCAGGAAGAACCAGAGAACCCGAATAGACAGTTTATACCTAGTGAAATTTGAAGCAGTAATCAAAAAACTTCCAACAGAAAAAGCCCTAGCCTGGATGGCTTCACAGGTGAATTTTACCAAACATTTCAAGAAGAACTAATTTTCTCCTGCTCAAACTATTTTATAAAATTCAAGAGGAGAGAAGGCTCCCAAAATCATTTTATAAGGCCAGCATTACCCTGATTTCAAAGCCAGATAGAGACAATACAAAGAAAATTATAGGCTAATGTCACTAATGAACATAGATGCTAAAATCCTCAACAAAATACTGAATATAACAATGCATCAAAAAGATCATACACCTTGATCAAGTGGGATTTATTCCAGGAATCCAAGGTTGGTACAACATTTGCAAATCAATAAATGTGATTCACTACATAGACAAAATGAAGAATAAAAACCACATGATCAAATCGATAGATGAAGAAAAATAATTTGATAAAATCTATCACCCACTGATGATAAAATAAAAACTCTCAGCAAAGTGGCATTAGAGAGAACATACCTAAACATAATAAAGGCCACATATAGCAAACCCACTGCCAGCATTATACTCAATGGGCAAAAACTATAAGTGTTCCCCTCAAGATCAGGAACAAGAGATGTCCACTTTCACCTCTCCTATTTAACATAGTACTGGAAGTTCTGGCCATGGCAATCAGACAAGAATAAGAAATAAAAGGCATCCAAATTGGAAAGGAGCAAGTAAGACCGTCTTTATTTGCAGAGGACATGATACTGTACATAGAGAACCCCAAAGATTCCACCAAGAAACTAATAAAACTGATAAATGGACTCAGCAAAGTAGTGGGATAGAAAAGTAATATCTAGAAAGCAGTTGCACTTTTATATGACAATAACAAACTAACAGAAAGGGAAATCAAGAAAACAATCCCATTTTCAATTGCTACAAAAAGAAAAATACCTGAGAATAAACCTAACCAAAGAAGTAAAAGACCTGTACTCAGAAACGTTTAAGACACTGAAGAAAGAAGTAGAAGATACAAACAAGTAAAAGTACATATCATGTTCATGGACAGGAAGAATTAAAACCATTAAAATGTCCATACTACCCAAAATGATCTATAGATTCAATGCAATTCCTATCATGATTCTAATGATGTATTTCATAGAACTAGAACAAATATTTAAAAAATGTGTATGGAACTAGAAAAGGCCCTGCATAGCTGCAGTGATCCTGAGATGAACAAAGTTGGAGGAATCATGCTACCTCATATCAAACTATACTATAAGGCTATGCATGGTAAACAAAACAGAATGGCATAAAAACAGACCCATAGATAAATGGAACAGAACAGAGAGCTCAGAAATAAACCCACACCTTTATAGCAAATTAATATTCAACAGAGGAAGCAAACACATACAATAGGCTAAAGATAGTTTATTCAATAAATGGTATTGAGAAAATTGGACAGATATCTGCAGAAAAATAAAACTAGCTCACTTTCTTTCGCTACACAAAAGAAAAAATTCAAAATGGATTTAAGACTTAAATGTTATGCCTGAAACCATTAAAATCATAGAAATATAAGCAACAAAATCTCAGACAATATTCATATCAATATTTTATTGGATATATGTCCCCAGGAAAGGGAAACCAAAGAAAAAAAACAAATGGGACTACACACATCAAACTAAAAAGTGTTTGCACAGCAAAGGAAAACATCAACAAAGTACAAAGACAACCCAGAGAATGGACAAACATAGTCTCTGAAACATCAGATAAGGGGTTAATATCCAAAATTTATAGAGAACTTACAACACTCAACACCAAAAAAACAAACAACCCTTTTAAAAATGGGCAAAGGACTCGGATAGACACTTCTCCAAAGAGAACATACAGAGGGCCAATAGACGTGTGAAAAGGTGGTCAGCATCACTAATCATCAGAGAAATGCAAATTAAAGCCACAATGAGATATCATCTCACACTTGTCAGAATGCCTATCATTAATAAGTGAACAAACAAGTGCTTTCAAGGATGTGGAGGAAGGGGAACCCTTTTGCACTTTTGATGGAAATGCAGGTTGATGCAGCCACTGTAAAAGTAGTATTGAGATAGCTCAAAAAATTAAAAATGGGTCTGCCTTTAGATCTAGCAATCCAAATATTTTTGGAAATATATATGAAGAAACCCAAACCACTAATTTGAAAGAACATAAGCACCCCTATGTTCACTGCAGTGTTATTTCCAATATGGAAGCAGCCTGTGTCCATCAGTAGATGAGTGGATAAAACAACGATGGAATATTTACACAATTAAATACCTGGTCATTAAAAAGTTTTTTTATGAAAATTTTTTCCTGTGTCATGGCATGGATAGACCTGAACATTATGCTAAGTGAAATAAACCAGTCAGAGAAAGACAAACATGATTTCACTCATATGTGGAATCTAATGAACAGACTAAACTAACAAGGGAAATAGAGGTAGATTCATAAATAGAGAGCATAATAACAGCTAAGGAGAGGAGGTGAGGGGGTGGAGGGACCCAGACAAAAGGAAAAAGGGCTCATGGACATGGGCAGCAGTCTGGTGATGGCGGGGTGAAGAGTGTAAGAGGACTAAACGGTAATGGAAAAAATACAATAAAATTTTTTTAAAGAGAAAAATATAAGAAATCTGTGCCCTGACTGGTGTAGCTCAGTTGGTTGGGCATCATCCCGCAGGGTGAGTGAGGGGCTGCTCATTCAATTGCCAGTCAGGGCACATGCCTGGGTTGTGGGTTCGGTCCCTGGTCTGGGTATGTGTGAGAGGCAGCCAAACCATGTTTCTCTCTCACGTTAATGTTTCCCACCCTTTCTTTCTCCCTCTTTTCCCCCCTCTCTAAAAATAAATAAATAAAATAAAAAATAAGCAAGAAATATGTGTCACACAGATTTTGTGGCGTAAGTCTGGATCTGGTAGTTGAACGGGTTGAAGGAAAGCAAATGGTCAGAGGTTTAGGACCAAGAATGTAGTGAGTAGTTAAGACAGGCACTGTGGTGGCGCGGATTTCTCCTCTTCCTGGTGCCACACCTTGTTCCTCCTCTTTGCTCCTGAAGAAACCTTTCTCCTCCCCTTTCATGGAGTCATAAAGATCGAAGGGGTTCAGGAGGAAAGAATCAAGAAGGGCTTTTCTTTGTGTTATTGTTGTTCTTGGTCTGTTTGTTTTTAAATACTATACTTTCAAAACTATGTACTGGAAAGAAAACCGAAAAGGAATTCGGGATACCCAGGAGACTCGGAACAAACATCTTAGTATCTCTTGGGCTCAGTTTCCTCATTTATAAAGTCTGGCATTTGGTAGCATTAGATGGTCTTGAAGATTTCCTCCAGTATTTATGATTTCTGCTTTACTTATTAACTGAAAGGGACATTAGCTGGTTTCTAGTCCAAGCTCTCATCTCCTGGGACATCCCAAGAGAGACATTAAGGTTTATAAGTGAAAGTTTTTATGCCCCACCCAAAATTGCTAATTTCTTTAAATAATAAATTATCTAGATCAAAAGAGTGGTTTTTCCCAGTCATGTTACCTAAAATTCAGTCCCATTTCTTTAATGTGTGACTGTAGAATTTATCCATTGAAGGACTCGGGGCTGGAGCCTGAGTTTTTCAAAAGTTCCCTGAAGAGGAATGTAATGACTACAGAACATTAACACAGCTTAGTGGAGGCTGGGGATATTTAAAAATAAATACTAGTACTAGTAGGGTTTAGGTTATGCTACCAGCAGCAGCAGACACACCCCTGACTCTCAGGGGCTCAGCAACCACAACAGTTTATTTCTTGCTCATGTGAGGTCATGGGGTCAGCAGGGCTCTCTGCCTTCCAGTGACTCAGGGGCTCAGCTTCTCTGCATGTTGCCAGCCTCTCAACACAGGACTTCAAGTTCATGCTTCAGGAGAGGAGAGGGATGGAGAAGGCACACTGACAGTTAAGAATGTAGGAACAGATGTGCCATATCACTTCCACCCTCATTTTTGTCTGCCAGAGCTCAGTCACATGCCCCCAGCTGTAGACAGGACCCTGGAGACTGTCGGAGAGCACATGGGTACCCGGTGAGCCCTGCCTGTCTCTGGAGGAACTGATGAGGCCATCAGGGATAAGTCACCGAAGTGCGGAAACATTCCCTTGTCTAGTGTGTTTGGAAATGGTGGCCAAAGGTCTTGATTTTAAATCTGCGACTTCTTTAAATTGTATATTCCTCTTCTCAAAAATCGTTTTATCTTAGGGAAACTGAGGAAGCTCGCTAGGAAGTATGTCTTCTGAACTCTGCTTCATGACATCTAGAGATGGGGTTGCCTTTAAATGGCTGCATCACACTGCTGACTCATAATAAACTTTAAGTCAACTAAAATCCTCACATAATTGTTCAGACAAGCTTCTGTGAAGGTAGGCCTTCATGTCCTTCTAGTGTGCTGTTCACTTTGCTTTAAACCTAAAGGCAAGGCTTTATATTTATTCTATTAAGTGTCATCCTGTTATTTTGAGACACTTGCTTCAGTCTTCTGAATTTTTTATTCTGTCATATATTGTCATAGTTATTTCTTCAGAATTGGCACCCTATACCAATTTGATGAGCATGTGTTCTGTGCCAACATCCAAGTTCTTGAAAAAAACAGGCCAAGGTCAGAGCCCTGCAGTGGAACATCAGAGACCTCCCTGGAGAGGCACTGCGATTCATTAATAAACACAGTGGGTTCATTTGTTCCACTAGCTTCAGATCCTCCTTACCATACTATCAACCAGTTCATATTTCTCCAATTTCTCAAGGATTTCTTATGCTTTCACAGCACGGCTGAATGAAAACTGAACTCATTATCTTCTTTTCTCAACCCACTCCTACTCCTCAGTAATCTACTGGTCGATGGCACCACCATCCAGCCCCCCTGTGCCAGAATTCTGGATGCAATCCCAGATCCTCCCTCTCCCTCACCCGCTCAGAAGTAAACTGGTGCAAAGTTAAAGTGGTGCTGCTACCACTGAACTGGGCTGCTCCCACTCATGCCTGGACAACTGCCTCTAAGCTCCTTTCTGTGCCCTGGCCTTTTCTCCTCTGGTCCATGGTCTTCTTCCTCCCTGGAGTTCTTTCAAAGCTTCAAATGTGTTGCATCCTTGAATAAAACCCACCCAGACTCTCCAAGGATAATGTTAAGAATATTTAACAAGTAATTGAGGAAAAGCAACAACGGAGAAGACCAGCAGGGCTACTCTAGAAGGTCCCAAATGTCTCCTATTTTTCAGATCTCAAATGTCTCCAGGTGGCACCTTCTCACTCCCTCCGCCTGCTTCCAGGGGTTTCAGCAAATCCCACATTTGCATCTGAACACTCTAGTTCTCCTTTCTTTATCCTCCCAAAGCTCCTTCTCCAACTCAGAAAAGGCCTTGTCTCCTCTGAGGCTGGGAAGTTGCTCTTGCATGATCATGCATTCTGCCCTACTCTGTGGTTTGAGGGGGAAACTGGCTAGTCTTTCAGGCTTTACTCTATTGAGTCAGAGCCAAGGTTTTAGAATTCAAAAATAAGTAAATAAATAAAACAAAAACTAACCCTCCCCAAACTTTCTGCCTCCCTCAAGCACTAGGCTCTTAAGAATGAAAGCTTTCAAGGTTTTCTTTTTAGATTCTCAGCTAGAATTTGGACTCTGTTCTGACTATATTCTTCTGTGTCTTTTCTTCTCTGGGGCAATCAGCCTTAGTCTCTTAATCTGGTTCAATGGTGAAAGGGCCACAAGGTAAAAAAAGATTTTGAGGAAGAAAAAGAGTCCTCATAGTATTTCAAAATATTTTGCCACTTCTTTGTTGATCGGTCCACCTCCCCTACTAAATTCACTCTAGGTGGGCAAGGACCCATATTTCATTGACGTCTGTTTTTCCAGTGCGTGGGACATATTAGATGCTCATTAAATGTTTATTGACTGGTTAATTAAACCAATGAACAAAGACCATGTCAATGGCATTTTTCTAATCTACCAGTGTGCTACTTTTATAAAAAGAGACATGGAATGATCTCACTTAGTTCCTCTGTTGTTGCTTGGCTCAAGCTGCAGGAATAGGAAAACGTATTGCTTCTTTTGAACAAGATGCAGAAACCACAGGGATTTTAAGACCACATCTGTGGCAATCAATTTTTATAGAGAAAAAAAAAAAAGGGATGTGGGCATAAAGAAAGAGCAGATTTAATAACATACTTGCAGATAATGACTAATTCCCATGCACTGGGGGTGCATAATTCCTCAAATAGAAAATATGCATTTTGTTGTCTTTTCACCTTATGGATGTTTTCTCTCACTATCATTGAATTTACATAATTTGATTAAAATAGCTCAGTGGTTTTGTCTGGATCATTCTTTTTAAAGCCTGTCTAGTTGGACTCCCCACCCAGAACTGGGCCTTACTAATGTGTATATTAGCATAAAAAGTAAAATATTTCTCAGGGTCTAAATGTTAGACCTTCCTGTTTCTAAAAGGACTCTTTTCCTCCTTTATATGATTTTCTCTTTGCTTTATGTGACATTTCAAAACAAATTATCCTTGATCTTGTGTGGTTAACAGGTTTCAGTGGCTTGGGGCCATCGATTGGTGCCCACAGTGGGTGCCACGTTGTGAGGGCGAGAGGAAGCAATTATTGCCATGCTCTAGAAGCAGTAGGCACTATAAAGTGGAGGTGAGTGGGTTCTGGATCCAGACAACCTGTTTTGAATCACTGCTCTACACTTGCTCTAAGGGAATTACTTATTCAAAATATTACTGGAATATTTTATAATAACCATGAAAGTTTGATTTAGTGAGTGACTCAGTACCTGGATCCCTTTGATCTCCCTGAAACAAGACCTGGGAGAGAAAGTGGTTGTGAGAATAGCCTAGAGCACTCGCTGTCCAGATGGCTAGGGCTGACCCAGCTCACGGGTCCTGCTGGGATACTGTCCGCTCCTTCCCTCCTCTCTGTGTGTGCTTTTCTCAGGGAGACATGGCCTTGGCAGCCAGAAGTGCACCCTGAGCCCCCTGAGTGGTTATGCTTCCCAATGAGATGGGCCCACAGGTTCTTAAACCCTACCGATGGGTCAGGAAGCCTTTTCTTCTCCAGTCTCCAAGTACTGAATCACCAGACAACAGACAAATTAGGAAAAATACAGAAGGAAGAGATTTTCTTAATGCATCACGTGGCTACTATATTAGTTGTGTGTGCGTGTGTGAGTGTGTGAACAACTAAATATAGTGGGTTTTCTTTATCTTCTGGTTCCATTTTTATATCCAGTTCTTGAAAAGACATGTTACTCATTCTTAGTTCAGAAAAAAATTAGGCCCATTGTGCATTCAGCTGTTTTCAATTATGTTACTCCGCCCACTCTCTGTGTTTTTCTGGGCACTCATTTACCTGATGACGGATTTATAAGGCAGTCCTCTGCTCTTTCTCAGCCACTGCGGTCACACGGCCTCAGCACACCTAATCTATTCCCCAGGGAACTTTCCGGCCTGATCACAAACTGTGCCAAGTAGAATATGAGCACTCCTCTCCCCTTCTACCACCCCTCCCATTCCCAAACATTTGTTGGTACATGAATGTCAGCCCAGGGTGCTTTTTAGCAACAGTCATTATGTTTCTTCATGTCTTTAAATCAGTATAAATCTTCCCTGGGCCCCCTTCCTTCAAGGCTTGAGAAAAATATAATTTCAGTCATTGACGGGACTCTCTACTTTCAAAACCTGTGCAAAGAAAGTTAATATTTCCTGGGCAACAGGTTGGTCCTTGCTGGTTCCTGCCATGATGTCTGTTGTCACAGTGTAGCTGCGGCCATCGGCCCCAGCTGCTACCCTCAGTGCCCTGGACTGTTAGGCAAGGCAAGAGTCCCCTGCGTCTAGGACCAACTTTCTTAGGCTCCCTACAGCTATCGCCGGGGGACTCTTTTCTTCTCCAGACTTCTGTCAAAGAGCAGTGTGTGATCCCAACATTAGAAGGACTCTGACTTCAGGAAATCTCTCCCCAAACTTGAAATCCACCCTCTTTCCTCTCTGTCCTCTTTAGGACACTGCCATAATTTCTTCAGAGATTTAAGCCCTCACGAAAGTCAGAAAAGGCCTTTGACATCAAGCTTTCAGGTGTGCAAAATCACTGAGGCAAGCAAAGTATTAGAGTGTTTGAAATGAGAGGGTGGAAAAATACTGAGAGTAAATTATTTTTACATTTTATGTAAAAATCTAGGTAATAATATTTTAAGCTTTGCAAATCATACTCTCTTCATCACAGCCACTCATCTCTGACACTGCCGTGTGAAACAGCCGTGGACAGTACTTATCCGGGTTGCTCTTTTCTGAATGAGTAAACTCCAGAGCGACACCTGGGGGACCCCTGGAAGGGCGGCGAAAGCTAGTTGTGACGCAAAGATGTCTTATAGAGGAGCGTGAGGGAGAGGGGTTGCTGTAAGGGACCCAGGGAATGGTAGTTAAAGTACGCACATGATTTTCTACAGTTCTCCCAGAGCGAATGCCTCAATTCTATGTTGTACCACCAGCATTTCTTCGTGTGCCTTTCTTATCACATCTCTTTTTTTATTCAATTGCATTTTTCCTTTTTTTCTTCCCTCAACGTAATTTCACACCATGCTCACTGGTACAACGTGACTATCACAGAGTTAGATATTCTTTATTGAGGTATCCAGGTACCCCGAAGGCTTGATTGCTGGGGGTTAGTCACTGAGCCAACATGAGGAAAAGAGCCCACAACCCAGTCATTGTAATATTCAGATGACCAGATCAGTTCGAATGTGATTTGAAGGTTGAGCACCCACCCTGTAAGTGTTGCAGCCAGTGTAATGCATAATGATCCTCTCAATGATGGAGTCCGAAGCAACATTAGCCTCGCACACTTTTTGCATGATTGTCATCTTCTTGCCTTCCTTCAACTGGTAGCAAATGTGAATTTCTGAGCCACTGTTTTCCATTTCACTTTTTACATCTCTGTGCCTGTTAAATGTTTATATAAATATTTAAGCTAGTGAAAGCTGTTTAGTATCTTTCTATTATCCACCTTTGTTGCAAAACATCTGCTTTCTTTCATATGCATACTCAATACAAAGAAAGGTTTTAGCTAAACAAATGTGCCATGAGCTTACACAATTTTGTAGTACGTGATTTCCTGTGTCCTTTTTTCCCCATCACAAATTGCATTTTCCTTCTTTCCTCCACATATTGTTATTCTACAGAACAGAGGTTAGCACTGCTTGGCATGGGCCAAATCTAGACTGCGCCTTAGCGTTGTAAATAACGTTTTGTTGGAACACAGCCACGCCCATTCTTGTAAGCACGGTCCAGGGCTGTTTCACACGGCAGTGTCAGAGATGAGTGGCTGTGACGAAGAGAGTATGATTTGCAAAGCTTAAAATACTATTACCTAGATTTTTACATAAAATGTCCACTAATCCTCAATATGGAACAATAATGAAAATTCTTTTTGTCACAGAATCTCAGGGTTTCTGATCTGGAAAGGATATCGGTCCGTCAAGAATTCCATTTTAAAGAAGATGAAACAGGCTCATCCATGCAAGAGTCGGCTTTTCCTGAATGCTTATTATATGCCAAGCACTGTGCTTTAGCCAATATTATCATGTTTAGTGTCCACAACTGATATCATTATTCTTTTCTTAAAAAATAGATGAGTAAATCAGGACACGAGATCTTAAGGAACTCTCCCAGGGTCACACACCTATTCTAGTAATGGGGATGGTGGTATTGGACTCAGGGGTAAGACTTTGTTTTATTTATTGTTGTGTGCCCAGCACATAGCACTTGGTCTGGCACATGTTAGGTGCCCGTATCCCCTTGGCCCACTTTTGACTTCAGCTCTTCAGAGGACGTGAAGAATTCCTGTGCATGCTGCCACCTCCCATAACTCTGCTGTCCATGTTAGGGCTTACCTTAGAACTTTGTCCAGCAGTTCTGGGAGCAGGCACAGCCTGGAAGTTCAGGGAGGTCAACGCTTAACTAATCGGGATGAATGCCTCATTCTTCTGTGCTTCATAGGAGCAGGATTGAGACTCAGTGGCCCACAGTCCCATGCCATTTATTAAAACTGAAGACTTTTATTGGCCTCCGTATTCCTTAACCAAGGGAAGAAGAGGTCCTTCTTCACATATCTTTCCTGAGTCTTGACTGAAAATCCACTGACCACTGGCTGTGGGGTAGGACATCTGTTCTAACCTGCCTGACATTTGTCTCTCCTGGGTGAGTCACACAGCAGCTCAACTTCACCCCTTAAAAAGTCTGTGTCAAGCAGAAGTGGACCACACATTAGAGGCCCCTTTGTTCCCATGGGGAAATGGGACTCTTCTTCCTCAAGTCAACCTGTTATGGCTTCACTTTCCTTAGGTTCATAAAGAACAGAGACCCCATTGGGTATCACAGAGTTCATAAATAACATGGTCAATGGGAACAATTGGGGTAACATACTACAAGAATAACTGATTCAGCACAAAATGAAGCTTTTGTGGATCACACAAACACCCACAGCTTTCTAATTGTGTGACTCCACAGGGTCAGGACCCTCAGGGCCTCAGCACCCATAGCCAGGCCCCACTGCTGTAGAAACACGTATCTCTCACTCTTCAGTCAATCCCACCTTCAGGGTTTGCCCCTTTTGTAATTTGCTTCTCTCCTCGGGTTTCTGATATAGTCCTTCTTAAGTATTTGCTCCTAAAATGAAGTCCTTCGCAGTGCCTTAAACCCAGGCTGTTACACTAGTACAGAATCCCACAGCCGGGCAGATTGTTTCTCTAGAAAGATGGCTGTGGTCTTCAGCTGGGTGCCTGAAATGGAACAGCCTGGTCGTTTCCCACTGCAACCTCAAAATTCTCCCCAAACTTCTGACTCTCTCACTTACCTCATCAAGTTGGAACCCTCCAAATCTCCACACCAGCCTGCTCTCAGATCCCTGCCCTGTTCCACTCCTCACACTTGGCAAGGAGCCCCCCTCCTGTGAAAGGGCAGATTGGCACAGGTTTTCTCCATCACCTCCTATCTCAGCTCCCCGGGGAACCTGCACTGACTGTCTCCTTGTCTTCAGATCTGCTTTAAAAGTCAAGTCACATGAACAGCATGCCAATTCATAAGAATTGAAACAACATTTCTGGAGTAAGTGATCATAGACATATATTATTGCTATATCAGGTTATCATGTATAATTATAAAGTAAACCATCCCCCCTCCTGAATAAAAATTAAAACCAAACAAAATAAACAATTAGCAGGCAACTTCGTCTTCCACTCTGACCTACGACACACAGTTTTTTGTGATCTTTCACGCTGCAGGATGCAACCCCAATGTTGCCACCCACACTGAACTCGGCCAGCTGACAACTCTCTGGGGTCAGCTAAAATCCTCAAACCCAAGACAGGGAAGACACATCAAAAGTGGTTTTGATTATCTGAAATCAATGAGAGATGAGCCACTAATGAGAGAGCAAAAACAAAAGAGAGCTGAGCAACTAATGTCCATATTATGAGCTGTTCTGCCCGCCAGTCTCCTCGCAGCACACGTAACCTGCAGTGGTGCCGTCAGAGAGGAGAGGAGTGAATCCCTGGGGTGTGCACGTGCCCATCTCTGTGATCTCATTCCTTGGCACACAGACACTGAACTCATCATCACTGTCAGCATCAGTCACCATACTGAGTCACCACTGTTACCATCAGCGCCAAGCAAAACTACCCAGGATGCATTTCCGTATCCGGCATCATTGTTTTCTTTTATTTAATGCTTTTATTCTTATCCTGCTATGCCATAATTTAAAACACTATAGAGCTGTATTTTGCATGTGTACACTTATTATGTCATATATATGTTACACATGTGTACATACACGTTGCCATAGAGGAACATGTATATCCAACAACAAATACTCTAATCTGTATTCAATAGAACAAATTCCCAACAATTACTTTGAGAAAACACAATTATCACTTCATTTTTTGACTTTATAACCCAAGCCCACATAAGTGGCAACCACCTGTAACATAGAGTAGTGATGTTTTCTAGGAAAGAGTGACTTATGTTATCAGCTAATAAAAACACCTAAAGATGTAATCTGATTTTTTTTAATCACAAGAGAAAGCAATAAAAAGAGAAAAACTGGAAAACATTTTGCCAACATGAAATCTGGAAAAATAACTTAAAAATGTATTTTGAAGAAAAGGTATAGCTGATTTAAGTTACTTTTTTTCATAGAGAGTTAAAATCACTGAATAACCAGTTTTTAGTATAAAATCTTCAAAATGCAAGACAATTTCAAATAAGTTAAATGCTATATAATATTTAGTGGCTGAAACAGAACCCTTATTTTAAATAGGAATTTTATGAAAAACAAGGAATGCCATTTCTTTTACATAAGAGGCCAGCTTCTCTCTGTCCCAATTAAATAAATATTAGCCATATATTTAAAGAATATCACCTAGTTGGGAATTAATTTATTAGTTTATAGCCTTTTTGGTCTGCTTCCTTCATTCATGTATCCTCAGGTATTCTGAATTTGTTGTTTTTATCAGACTCAAACCTTTCCTGTGGCAAAACCAAACAAAACTAAAAAAAAAAAATAAGAAATCCCCTTTGACCCCACGTCCTCTCCAACCAGTGTCCCATTGTCTCACTTTCCTCACTAAACTTCTTAAATTAGCTATAGTTGTTTACAATTTTGAAACCTGATTTGTTCGGCCTTCTAAGTGTTCTCCTTGATTTGATTCCTAGTCCAATGCATTCTCCAAACCATAAGTAGAGTAACTCCTAAAATACAGATATCATGACATTCTCAATCTTAAAATCCTTCTAATGCTCTCTGCTCCTCTTGGGATCAGATCTTATTCTGTAACACGGTTACTGAGGTTCTCCAGCACCTGAGGCCTACCCACCTCGTCGCTCTCTGCTCACTTACACTTGCAGCTCTAGCCCGTCAGTCTGACCCTGTTCAATTTCTCAGTTGTGCCGCACTTGTTCACACCTTGAAAGTTGCCTGGTCTGTTTCTTCTGCCTGGACTCTCCTCTTTCCTGCTTTTCAATGGCTAACTCTTACTCGCCCTGCACCTCTCAGTGTAAATGTTTATTCAGCCATCATGGTTTTTGGGAGGCTTCCCTGTCTCATGCAGTCATTGCACGTACCTCTTGTAAGAATCACCGCAATTGTAATAACTGGCTTAATGCCTGCACACAAATTCTATGAAGGTGAAGGCCATGTCTACCTGTCTTCTTTAACCCTTTATCTCCAGGACTTAGTACAGTGCCTGACAGGTGGAATGTACTTAACAGATATTTGCGAAATAAAGAAATAATATTATGATCTAATAATGGAAATGTTCCCTTTTGGAATTTGATAAGTCAGCATTTCAAGTTCTTTTTTAAAAATATTTTATGTATTTATCTTTAGAGGAGAAGGGAAAGAGAGGAGAGAAATATCAATGTATGGTTGCCTCTCATGCGTCCCCTGCTGGGAACTGGCCTGCAACCCAGGCATGTGCCCTGACTGGAAATCGAACTGCGCTCAATCTACTGAGCTACACCAGCTAGGGCAGCATTTCAAGTTCTTGATCATTCCTTCATTCAAAATTATTTTAGTTGTCTTTACCTTTTTACAAGAAAAAATATTTTGCAATCCTCAGATGTAGAATGTTTAACCAAATTAGACTCTGCCATGAGTGGAGAATGCATGTTCGATAGTTAATCAGCAACCAAATATAGTGTTAATCCAAATTTAAAAAATTTTTAAATGTAGGTGTAGGAAAAGAAAATCTTGAGGGTGATTATCTTATGTATGTTACCTGAATGATGTAATAAAAATGTAACTAAAAAATAAAATATTAAAAATATTAGAAAATCATTTAGGACACTTTAGATAATACATAGGTGTGGAGAGACACTTACACATATTTTATCAAATCTAAAAGGCATGAAAGAAACTATAAACATAGTCGATCATAGAAAAATTTTAAATCCTGTATGGAAAATGATATGATAAACAAATGAAAATTCAGAAAAAGTGTGCCATATAATTTAGATAAAAATTTAGTATATGTAATTGTATTAAATATCTAATTCTGCAAAATGAATGACCCCCAAACATAGCAATTTAAAACAAAACATATTTGTTACTCACAGAAAATTTCTGTGGGTCAAGAACCAAGGCACATACTAACTGGGTCCTCTGCTTCCCAGTCTCTTACAAGGTGCAGTTCAGAGATCAGCCAGGCTGCAGTCTCATCTGAAGGCAAGAATAGGAAAGGTTCTGCTTCCAGGCTTATGCAGATGTTTGTAGGATTTATTTTCTTAAAGACCGTTGAAAGAAAGACCTTAGTTTCTTACTGGATGTTGGCTAGAGGCCACCTCAGTTCCATGCCAGGCAGCCCTCTGAATTAAAGCAAAAGCATAAGAGAAAAGCCACAGAGAGAATACCAGCAAAATAGAAGTCTTGGTCTTTTGTAACCTAATCACAAAAGTGCTCTCTCATCATTTTTGTTCTATTCTATCTTTAAAAGCAAATCATTAAGTCCAGACCACACTCAGAGGAAGAGAGTACGCTAGGGCATGAATACCAGGGGACCAGGTTGTTGGCAGCGGTTCTGGGAAGCTGCCTGCAACAGTAATATACAAACTCCTTTTACAAACTGGTTAGAAAAAGATAACAATATAAATGTGAGTAAAGGATAGGAATAGGCAATTCACATAAGAGCAAACTTAAATGATTGCTTTCCATGTGAAGAGATTCTCATCCTCTACAGTTGTCATGGAAATGCAAGTTAAAGTGGCAATGAGAGGATCACAGCAACTCTCACATAAAACTCAGATTAATTGATAAAAATGAGGTGATAGCACTCTCATAGATTCTTCTTGTTGGAAATATGAATTCTATAGCCCTTTTGGAAGGCAATTTGCTAATACCAATTAAAATTAGAAATACACATTCCCCTTGACTTAGAAACCTAATCCATCAAGTTAAAATCAAGAATTTGAACACACACACACACACACAAACACACCTGCACATATATTTATTCCATAGTATTGTTTCAGTGCAAACAACTAGAAACAAAATAAATAGCTATTCATAGCGAGAGTAAAGTGTTGTAGGTACTTGGTAACCTACAGTGGTGTTGGTAACCTACAGTGGCAAAAATGCCATCGATAAAAAGGAAGAAAGAAAAAAAGAAAGGAAAATAAAGATGGTACAAAAAGTATAACCATAACAACAAGAATGCATTTATAGAAAATTACATTTATTTGCATTTATTTGTGGTTATGTGAACAAATAAAATAAGTAAGTTTTAATGGGTTAATTATGTACTAAGTGACTTGGAAAATTTTCTATCAGATATTTATAATATAAATCTACTTTGAAAATAAATTGATAACATAAAGAACACATGATCATCTGTGCCTAAAGAAAGATATGGAGACACATGGATGAGTTTTTAACAAATTGATTAATGGAGCGAGTTTGTTAGAAAGAATGGCGAAAGGAGAGTATGGGCAGACTATGCAATGAGCATAACAAAAAAAATCGAACTTTTATTTACATATAAACCTAAATATAATTTTAAAAGCAGGTATAATTTTATCACATTTATATAACAAGATATATGTATATTTGTACATAAGAAGTACAAAAAGGAGTCTCTAAAATATTCATAGCAGTTGTCTCAAGATGGAGAGTTCATATAATTTTAATTTTTTTATAGCTCTATATATTGACTTAATATTTTTAAAGCATGCAGTATTTATATAATTGGAATGCAATAAAATATATTTATGTACACTTACACACTTATGGATATGTTATATATAAATATAAACATGTGTCTATGTAATCTATTGTAAGATGACTGTGAAATGAGCCTGAAGTGGTAGAGAAGATTTCTGTAGGCAAGAGAGGAAGAAGAAAGCATTTCACGTAGAGATGCCAGTATAATGACACTGTCTGAGAAAAGCAAAACATCACATTGAGAGAAAGCAGGGTGACTCATAGGGAATGGGTAAGAGAATAGGAAGATCTTAAATATAGGTTGGAACCAGATTTCAAAGGACTTTAAAGATAGTTCATACATTATATGGTAAGCAATGAGGAGCAATGTTGGGTTTAAGATGACATGATAAAAGCTGGTGGAAGATGAACTTGGCCCTGGCCTTCTGGATTTATGATAAAGAGGGGCCTGCAGACAGGGAGCACATGACTAAGGTTAATTACATAGACCAGGAAGGAGGCAGCCTGGGCGGGAAGTGGGTTGTATCAACCCAAGAAAGGGAAACACTGAGTATTGCAAAAGATGGCTTAATGGTGTGGTTTCTGGCAGGGGGACTTTGAGGAATAAAGCCTCTACAAACACCAGTTACAACAACGCAGTGCCCTAGGCCTTATGTTTGTTTAACAGATGCATTAACATTTCTGAAATAACTAAGAATAGCACATTGTATATATGTATGCATATAAATTTTACCATTTATCAAGGACTTGGGCATTTATTATCTAGCTCTTATCTTTACAGCAATCTAGTAAGAGGTGGAAAGAAGAGATAGCGTGCCCCTTTCTCAGGTAAAGAAGATAAAACTTCCAAAGACTAAGAAAACTGCTTAACCTTATACAGCTTGATGTCAATCTAAAGATTCGGTCAAGACCTACTCTTTAAGTTGGGCAGCAGCTTTAGCCTTTGGAAGGCCTTTGTGGATTTTAGCATTTCCGACAGTATTTATGATCAATGATAATATGAACAACTAGAGTACAATCAAATCTAATCAGTGTACTGTCAGTAAAGCAAACAGAGAACACTGGATGAAATTATTTGAATATACACTTTCAAATATAGAGAAGCAGTCCAGACATAAAGTGAAAAACTATCTATGTGCTTTGCATGTTGAAATTCTAGCAGTAAAATTCTGCATTAACTCATGATGACCATAACTGTTAATCTTAGATAGAAAAATTTTAAGTAATTTTAAAATTACTTAGTAATTTTGTCTTCTAAAAATACTCATAAAGTATGTTCTTGAAGCAGTGCACAAAGCTTCAGTCTATGGCACCATCTCAGTAAAATTATATCTCTGGTAGCCGACAAGAGAAGTAAGTCTTTACCTTATTAAGTCACTACTAAGAGAGAAAAGAACATTTAATATCTCCGGGGCAACATCACTATTAGTATCCAAAACCAGCAAAGCTGTCCAAAAAAATGTTTTTCTCCTTAGTAAACCTAATGAAAAGTGAGTGGCTATTTAGTATGGCATATTTACAGTGTAATGGTCATAGAAGCAATCTAGTAGCTGACAGTACCAAGAAATTATTGTTTCTGTAACACAACGTCAAATTTTTTAAACTCCAAGAACTTTAAGAACAAATTATCATAATAATTAAATTGTTGTTGGACTAGAAATTCCTTCTATGATGAGGTCGAAATTAGCCTTGGTTTTTTTGAAATTTGATAGGAACACTTGTCCACTGAACACTTTGTGTCCCACTGAGCTATCTAACTAGCCAGTAATTGAGAGAACCAGGTTCAGACCCGGTCACTGCTCCAGCACTGTGCTTCCCCTACACCCCACCCAGCACACTTGTTTCCAGGAGCTGGGAAGGAGATGCACACAGAGAGACCCGTAGCCATTCTAATTATTTGGATCATACTGTTTCTCTTGTTATCAACCAGAGTGCCTTCAAAACTCAAAAATTAGTAGTGAAATCATGGCCAATTGGAGTCACCTGAAATAAAATTTATATTTTTCTCTTAGAACCTCCAGTGGCCTTCACACCCTCAGCAGAAAAACTCATGTGTTATATCAGTATTAACTGACTTGGTTCTGAACTTGATCCTGACTTAGATTCTTATGCAATAATAAACACAGTATTATCCAGAACAAACTCTTACTGACCTAAACTAATTTCTTGGAAAGTGTTCTAGGTATTTTCCAAAAAAAAAAAAAACAAAAAAAAACTAGAGAAATATAGGAAGTTAGCCAGCTTGGCATTGTTTATCTGAAAAACCTGCCAAAAGTCTGGTCTTATTTGCCAGTGCCAATACTCTAGAGTGCAAACACAGTCTTGTGCAAGAGCCATTATGCAAGCTAGAAATTAATCTTAATGAGTCACTCATTGTCCAAGGTGGATGCTGTAGAAGAAAGACCAAGTAGGTTCAGAACCAAGGTGCTTCACACTCTCTGGCGAAGCTTTGCTTGACTGTCTTGCCAATAAGGAAGGAAAGCCCTTGGAAAGCTTGTTTTGGGGCAATGGTATGGGGAACTGCTGATGGAACCAAGTATGGTCCCCAGTGTCTTAATCATCTTTTCATCCAATGAACTACAACTAAAGATGTGATCAAAAACCTTTTACATTCAGCCAGAATGGGGTTTCGTCTAGTTACCTTCTGTCTATATTTTAGCAGCAGTGACCAGAATGGAAGCCAACCTGAAAAGGTCAGTCCTAGCCCAGCTTTATTAAGTAGGAAAAATTTCCTCATCTCTACAGTCTTATAATTTGAAAGGTTCTGTAGCTCACGAGTAGTAATGTGGATGTAAGGGCAATATTACACTATCAAGTCAAATCAAGACAGAGCATGATGTCGGTCATGACATATCAAGGTATTAATGTGACAGGTTTAGAGATAATGATTTCTCATTACTATTGGTTACTAAACAGTAGAATTGAATCTTACACTTTTAGTGGAAATTTGGACAAGTCACTCAACTGACTTACCATCAAGTTGAGAGGATGGAGTGGGAATGTTCACAAACCCTAAAGTTTCTTGTGGGTCACCGAACAAGAATTTATCTAGCTTAATTGGGTGGAAAACGCCCTCCTAATACTTTTGATAGCAAGGGGCTGCATCTGCCCCCTTGCTATCAATTGTCCTTCTTTCAGTATATATAGTCCATCTCTTTCTTTAGTTCGCACTTGAAACTCACAGACCAGAGGAAAAAAAAATAAGAAAAGATGGGAAGACATCATCCCAAGGCCATGGCCTCATTTCCTTCTGGCTTGGCTCTCTGCTATTGAGTTCCAAAGAATGTGGGCAAAAGTTTTTGATTGATATAATAGGAATAAAAGAAGATGAGAGGTTTAGGTTCCTCTTGTCAGTCCAAAGATTAGTTTCCAACTCTGCTCTTCTACATTCTCTAATATAATGAGCCTGTCCAGGGGAGAAGAAGACAAAGAAACTCATGTGGGTAATCAGGTCCTCTGACAAGCCAAGACCTTGCAGCAGATGAATGGAAGGACGGGGCCAGGCAGGGCCACAGGATAAATATTGAAAAGGATATCTACTTTGACATAAGAAATACTACTCCCAATGTCTCATTGCTCTAAATATTCTTTTATATAACCAGAAACTTTTTTCCCTTCACTTGTTCAACTTCTGTAACTTCTAAAACTGATCACTTGTTTCTTCTCAGTTTCGTATCGTGTTGTGGGTCATTTTCTAACACCAGACATGCTAAAAGCTGTGGATTCTGCCAGAGAATGACTCATAAATCTCATTTGTATTAAAAATTTAAAACCCCATGGAATTCGGGCAAAACACAAAACTACTATTGTCAGGATGCTTGAAATCCTATGAAAATAAAGACAAAGCCTTTAAATAAATAGCATAATGACTAAAGAAATTAGTCATAGTAGTAGCTGCCATTTGTTAAGTACCAGTAACTACTTCGTACTTACAGGTACCAATGGCCAAGTGGCATTAGAAGAGCATCTGTTAAAAGATAAGTGAAAGTCTTCAAAGTAAAAGGCTGAGTTTGTACAAAACAGCCTTTGAGAGGTAGGTTATGGACTCAGGAGCATATTTTCTTTGTGAGCCCTGATCCTGGTGTGTGAATTTTCAGTCTTTCAAAAAGCAGTGGTGGTGGCTGGTTGACAGTGAACTATGGTGACTGTTGCCAAGTGGTGTTGTTGAGGGGCTGAGAGAGGGAAGACTTGGCCCAATTCTGCCATTCTGACCTTGTTTGTGGGTTTTCATGGCCCATAATTCGCAATGGAGGCTGGACTTGTTTGCCCAAAGTCAGCTAAGAAAAACGATGGGCAATTGGATAATAACAGCTTTTCTCTCCAAGGAGGGCTGGCAGGGTGCCTTTTTAGATGCTTCTAGCAGCCAGCCACATTTGCAAGTTTTTCCCTCCACCTCTAGAATAACTTTCAGCAATAACATCTAGCATATATTCAGTGCTTGCTTTGTTCCAGACTCTATTTTTAAATAATGTTCATGTATTATCTCACACAAGTCACAACTTATGAGATAGCTGATATTATCATTCTCTACTTATAGGAAAACTCATGTTCAGAGAAATTTAATAACTTCCTCAAGGTTATAAACTAGTAGGGTGTGAATCTAAGATGCCTGAATTCCAGTCGCTATAACATACTCTCTTCTAGAACAATTACTCTCTTGCTCCACCATCCTCCCTGCTGCCCTTTTTCCTACATATCTACACTATTTCTTGTGAAATTTCTACTTTCTTGGAGAAAAAAAGTAACAAGAAATATTATGAATTTTGGAGATTGTGTACCACTTGGGAAGGTTGGATGGAGCAGTTGACTGTACTGTTCTCCATGTGGAGTGCTCTCCTCTGGGGAAGGGGGACATGAAGTGTAAATTGTCTTCTATGATCAGGCCAATGGACAATATTTGTGTGAGTAAGAAATCCAAGCCATCCAACAATCAACCAGAGAGTTTAATTGTAATAAATACAATGAAACATGATATATTATAATTATGATAAAAGGCGTGGCAAGGTCCAAACTACCTCCTAAATTATTAGTCTGGTGACTTATCAGGGTGAAGTAATATTCATGATTTTAATAAAGTTCTGGTTCCAGCCACATGGTAGATTGAGCTAATGTGTATTGTTCTTCTAATGCGATTACATTGAAAGACTGGACAAAGTATAGTGCAAAAAATTTAAATCATAGTAGAGCTCAGAAACTATAAAGCTCAGGGAAGGAAAATTGCCATGTACCAGAAATGAAGAGTGAACCTGAAGTCAGCTGAGCAGCTGGTTGATTAGTAGGCTGCTTTTCTGCAAATCCCGATGCAGGGATCCAGGCTCCCTCTGTCTTAGGGCTCCACCATCTTTTTAAATGTAATTTCCAAAGTCACCATGCTTATTTTCATCAAGTTGATGAAGGATAAAATAGCATGGAAGATGGCCAGTTGGAGAGTTTTGTGGGCCAGGCCTAGAAATGGTCTATAGCCAGTGGTCCCCAAACTTTTTGGCACCAGGGACCAGTTTCATGGAAGACAATTTTTCCACAGACTGTGGGGGGTGGGATATCGTTTCAGTATGATTCAACAGCGTTGCATTCAAGCTCACTTTCTGCTGTGTGGCCCAATTCCTAACAGGCCCAGACTGGAACTGGTCTGTGGCCCAGAGGCTGGGGACCCCTGATTCTTCTTCCACTAATAGTCCATTGAGTACACCTGACAACAGCTGTCAATGTAGTCAGCTGTGTGCTGAGAGGAGGAAAGACTCTGTTTGGTGATTAAGTGCCTGTATCACAGTAAACAAAATAGTCTTACCTTGTAAGCACTCTGAATAACTGAGATTTGGAGAAAGAAATACAAACTCTTCAAGTCTCAATTGCTTGTATCTTTAGGAAGAGCATGTTGAAGATTTTTGAAGTAAATTAATAGTTTAAAAGTCCAATTAATAGTTAAATAGTCTAATTAATAGTTAAAAATCTTTGTCCATTGGCACATTTTCCTTTTATCTTACTCTCATATCTGTAGATGGATTCCGTGTCCTCATACTTCCCTCTTATCAGGGCGAAAACCTGATATTTAGTTTTACAGCAAAGGAGCATGCTCTGCTTTCCCATTAATGAGTTTTAATATGCCCAATAAAGTTGTTTCTTGATCCAGGTAAATATGTTTGCCCTGCACTACTCAAAATCAGCATGTAATTGCTGCTCTGTAGAAAACTATGAATGTACGTAAATCAGGATGTTAAAATTTCTGCACATGTTTTAGAGATAAATGGGTTCAGATGCCAAGACCAAATCTACTGAATCATAGCTATAGTATTCAGATGAAAATATGAGTTTCATTTTTATATTTTTGAGCATTTGCTTCATAGTATTCTCATATAAGAGTTTATTTTTTTACAAAGCTTAAAGGTTAGTTTGATTTTTTTTTTTTTTAGTTTGCCCTAAAGTTTTAAGCTCATTGGCTAGAGATACCAAGCTATAACCAAGCAAAGCAGGGCCCATCCACATGTCATGTTGGTCCATGACCCAATGATTAGTGTCGAAGGAAACAGGTTTTTATTTACAGGGTTCCAACTTTGGGGTGGGGGTGCTGGGACTGCTCCTGTTCAGAGCCTTTTTCTTTCATGACAACCAGCACTTCCCTTGCTCCCCACCAGGTTATAAGCCAAAAATATGCACCAAAATTGCCCATATTTTTATCTGTTCTTAAGTTGGCTGCACAAACAGGTCTCCATCCCCTCTGGAATGTACACCTGTGGGTTCCAGGGTCCACATCCTCTCACAGCAGCTCTCTCCTTTAGGATCGGAGGTTGGTTTCAGCCTCCATGTAGTAGTCCAGAAAACCATATTCCATGATACACTGGATCATAGAGGAGTCCAGGGAGACACATGTCCCAAGAGAGTGGCCTTTCTGTAGGTCCTTCAGAGAAGCAGAAGTCAGCATTCCCTGGTCACAGTTTAACATTCTGGGCATCCCTCACGAATCATGATTGGTTTGGCAGATTCCCACACAGCTCCATAAGTTCAGTCCTTACACCCTTTCCTCAGTCCTCAGGGCTGCCTTCCTCACTATCCCAGGCCATGTAGTGAAATCCTGACTCCTGGCCAGTGTTGCTTCTACCTTATGCACCAGCCCCTGTGGCAGATTGTTTCACTACAAACTGCATAGCTGCTTGCTACTTCCCTACTTATTTGGCCCTCATGGCAGAATCCCCCTACTTCATGGCCTCTTTCTCATGGCTGCCTCTTCTCTCTCTCTCAGACCACGCTCATTTTGAATGTCGACTTGGAACTTGCTATATTACCTCATATCCAGCCTCTCCTATGATGTGCTACATTTGTCAGTTCCCCTATAACTTTTACCTTCATTCAGCTGCCATCTTTAGTTAGGGCAAGAATACCCATGACACAGGAGCTTCCAGCTCCTACCTCTTGTGCAGGTGTTGTATAAGCTCCTCTGGCTATGTCACCAGTCCCTAACTGCTCCCAAAGTCACCATGCCTTTGCCCTGGTGGCAGCACAGCTATCAATTAGCTATCAACTTGCTATTGTTATGAAAAGTATCTTAACCACCATATCATCCCCTTCCCCATCCCCTAACCATGGGCTATGGAGAATTTCTCCTATACTCTGGGGAGCCCCGCTTGGTGTGCCCTTTTTCAAAATCAGAAGGCAAGGAGCAAGAGACAAGAAGAAAGAGTGTGCATTCAGTTTTTTTCCCTATCTGGAAGCCTCTGGAAGCCTCCCCCTATCCATGGCAGGTGGAAATCCTTAGGATGGCCTGCCAGCCCCCTCACTCTCGTGCAGGCAGCCTCACTGCTCACTTTGCTCCAAAACCACTGTTTTTCTCCATCTTTCTTTTTTCAAAATTGAGGTGTAAATGACATACAGCATTATATTATATTCAGGTATATAATGATGATTATACATTATACAACATAATGATTTGAAATATGTGTATATGGTGAAATGATTAACATAATAAGTTTAATTAACATCCATTATCACACATAGTTATAATTTTTTCTTGTGGTAAGAACATAAAGATTCACTCTCTCAGCAACTTTCAAATATACAATACAGTATTGTTGACTATAGCCACCATGCTCCACATTACACCTCCAGGGCTTATAACTGGAAGTTTCTACCTCTTGACCCCTTTTACCTGTTTCACCCACCCTTGCCCCTGCCTCTGGCACCCAGTAATCTGTTCTCTGTATCTATGAGTTTGGTTTTTTTTTGGGGGGGAGGGGAGTTAGACTTAACATATATGTGAGATCAGATAGTGTTTGTCTTTCTCTGTCTGACTTATTTCACTTAGCATAGTGTCTTCAGCTTCCATCCATGTTGTCACAAATGGTAGGATTTCCTTCTTCTTATGGCTAAATAAGATTCCATTGTATTTGTACCACACTTTTCTTTCTTATCACCATGATTTTTTTCTTCCTTGGGGCAGTCTTTTCTCTCAGCCTGGAGCACTATATATGCTAATTAACTTCTATTCACCTTTTAGATATAAACCCACACATCATTATATAATCATATAACCTCAAGGAAACCATTCTTGAACCATAGACTGGGTCAATGCCCTTATAATATACTTTGTAATACTGGATACTTCCTTGTACCAATTGAACACACCTGTAATTAAATGATTACTTGTGAATTTGGCTGTTCAAAATGTGTTTCCTCCATAAGAATGTAAGCTCCACAACAGAAGTGGCCATCTGTTTTGTTCACTATTATATCCCTAGTTGCTAATATAGCACTTGACAAGATGAGCATTAGTAGATGTTAACTGAGTAAATGAATATTATGATTATCCATAAAGAGCTTGAAGAGTCTCGCCTATCTCCTTCTTGTGGATCTCTATGTTTTTTACTGAATAGAAGGCTAGAAAAATATATCTTCACAGACCATAGTTGAGAATAACCCCATTTACTACTCTGTGCTGGGGCTCCCAACTACTTGTAAGTTTTCTGAATATGCATGGTGGAATATGCAAGGAGAAAGAAACAAGAGGATTGGCAAGTATTGTCTTTGGCCAGCTACACAGAGATGGTTTAAGAGACACAGTGCATCAAGCCTCTTTAGTTATGCCTGGACATGCTGTTAGAGTTTTAAGAAAAAGGCCTAAGAAACTGTATTGTAAAGGCTTGAGATCCAAAGGTAGACTTGGGGTGGGAGGGTCTGCCTTCTATGATATTGTTAATAATATCCCTGGCCTAAATTCAAGAATCTTCTCTTTGAACCATGAGGAGTAATCCTGTTGAGTTTCAGGGCTTCAGGGAAGCTCAGATCTGAGGACAAGCACTGCCCACTCATGCTCCTCATCTAGTTTTCACTGAACCATTTGAGGGGACTTTGGGATATCAGGCAATAGAACTTTTCGGATTCTTTTATGATTTCATTTCTGTCCTCACCAGAGGCTTATGGAAGATTTTCTCAAGGTCACATTTGCAAAGAGGTTGTCTCAGGTCAGTGAGAAAGACTGAGCTATCCCTTGGAGTGAGACTAAATAAAACTTTAAAGTCAATAGGGCTGCATTTTTCACAGGGATCCCTGAGAAGACTTGGGTCATCTGGGGCTACTGGACCACAGTCAGCAACATGTGGTGGGGATGTGACCTGGGACTCCCTTACAGTTGGAGCAAAGAACCAGAACCCCCAAGAGAGGTATCCTTTCTGTGATTTGCAAGTGTGCGTCTGTCCTTCTGCCCTTTGTTGCTATTTAAAATTTCATCATTTGGCTTTTACAGACTGGCAGGTGTTGTTATTGTGATCCCTGTTTTAACTATTTCTAGAGCAATAGGTAAACAAATTACACATTTTTTCCTGCTAAACCCTGAGAGATGTTTCAAAGTAACCTTGAGAGATGAGGAAGAACTAGCAGCCCTCCCACCCCCACCAGCCAGTGGGAATCCTCTACTTGGCTCTTCAGCTGGGACCTTCTCTCAACCAGACCCTCAACATTCTCACTCCACAGGCCTTCCCTCCTGAGTTCTACCACCTTCATCTATGCTTTCACCCGGTGCCCCTTCAGTATTCATTGGCTCACTTCTGTTATAGTATTCTTGATAATTGGTTTTTACAGATATGTTCTAAGTATAAGCTTCCTCTGAAGCCATCTAGGACATAGGGCTTTTTTCATGAACTGAACAGTGGTTGTAGAACCCTTTTTTTGGTTGTGATAAGGTGGATGGGTATCCATATACCTAGAATTACTTTTTTCTAGAATTTACACTTGCCTTTTGTTTATAGAGGAACCTGAAAGTGTTTGTATGTACATAACACCCACAATATCATGGTTTATAACTTCCTCAATGTCGGCAGATGGATAGTCTGGAAAGAGTAGGAGGTCGAACATCTTGACTAATTCTCTTATGTTCTTCATTTTCTATGATCAGTTTTTGTATGTCTGAATTATTAATAAAAAACATGAGATAATATAATGTGAGAATATATATTATATGCATTACTGATAGAAATAGAAAACTTTCACAAAATCTTTTCAACCTCTTTCTACCATTAGCCTCTCCAATGAACTACTGCAGTATTCTGCACAGACACTGCTAGTTGCTTCCCATTATCTACATTCTGCTTCTTAGCCATGGGAAACCAAATTTTCATCTGTGTGTATTTACTGCCTAGCTGAAGGTCCATTTTTAGCCTTTCCTGCAACCAACTTTAGCTATGTCAAGTTTCTGCCAGTGAGAGGTAAATGTAATTGTTAAATGGAGTTTTGAGGAAAAGAAATCCCTTCAAAGAAACTCTCCTCCATTTGCTATCTGGTAGATAGATGTAATTAGATGACTTCTTGGGGCTTTCGGGACAAGGGCCACAGCCTAGGGACAATGATGCAGAGACCTGAAAGGATCCTGAGTTCCTGATGACTCTGTGGAGCTACCCCATCAGCTCTGGGCTGCCTACCTTTGTATTACTTTGTGTGAGAGAGAAATAAAACACATCTGTCTTGTTTAAGCCACTGTCATTTTGAATTTTTCTGTTACATGCTGCTGATCCTAATGCTAACTCATAGAGCCACCTACCACTCACTTAATACCATTGATTCAGGGATCCACAAATGAGTATAAGCATTTTCAATCTACAGCTTTAAGGATAAAATGGCAAAAGTGAGTGCGATGCCTCTGATTTCAAGAGCTAATGTAATGGCTAAAATTCAGGAAAAAATAGAGCTCAGAACCATTAACTTTATTTTCTTTCTTGCCCTTTCTGTCAAGTGCAGGATTACTGAAGTCATTACCCAAGAAAAATGTCTGCTGCTCTGTGGAGCCTGTAGCTTCACATCCTGATTTCTGTCCTTGCACCCTCCCACTTCTGTTCTTAGCATACAGAGAATAAAATTGACTTGACTGCTACCCAGTCAAGACTAAAGCACTTTTACAAACAAAGTTTGGTTCCTGGGCTTGGACTAAAGAAATTAATGGGGGCTTGTGTGCATAATTACTGGGTTCTGCAAAGGAAAGTTTGTTCAAATAAGAACTCAGTTCAGGAAACAAAATGCCAAGAGTGATGTTTATTATAATAATGACATCAGAGCCCTTCAGTGTTTTCCAACCAGACCATGTTCTTAGTGGTGGTGGTTTGAGTTATGAGTGCTAAAGTCACCAGGATGTTAGAAAGGAAAACAAGAAAAGAAAACAGAGGCTATTTTACCTTTTCAGAAAGAGGTAAATAAAGAGACATATATTCTATAACTATGCTCTGCTACAGTAATATGACCAAGTCAGATCTCCTTTTGTATTTAGAGTTAAAATGAGAAAAATCCCATAGATCACTTGTATTTAAACCAGAAAAGTACAAAGAGAGGTTATTGTGTAAGGAATGTCTAACTCCCTCTTTCAGATATTGACAGCCATTAAAATATTTTCATTTTCTTGAGTCTATTTGTCCCCAAATGGTGTTTCTCTCATTTCAAGCATATGATGGGGCCATATGATTAGCAAAGATTTTTTTTTAGAGTCAAAAATCTATAAAGGATAAGCAAGTATGGAAGGAGCTTAGAATACATTTTTCTGGATCACTCTGCATCTGTAAACTATGATCGCTGCTAGTGTCATGGTCATTCACTTCTGATCGAGGTCCTAATACCTCTGAAAGAACTGGCAAAACACAGGTCACTTTTATAATGGAGTCCACTTAGTTGGTTATTATGAAATTATACTCAGTCAAATCTTCCTTCTTATTGAGAAGAGAAAGGGACAAAGATAATCCCCAATTAGAATGAAACTAAGGTATAGTCAACTGTTGATTATGTGAGATGACTTAACTGTGGTTAAGGAGTAGTATGACCTTTGCTCCCAAACTTTGGTCTTTTCAGTCCAACCAGTGTCAACTGCCATCACTACTCAGCCAGTGACTAATCATGACCCCTAATCAGACGCTAACTCCCCACTTCATCCTGGGCCCATGAATTATTCTACACCAAAATAATGTAACAACAGCAAAGATTTTCATAGCTAACAGAGTACTACTCAGTAGCACTCAGTAGACATTCTTTCAAGCATATATATATATATATATATATATATATATATATATGCTCATTTATTCTTTTTTTCTGAGGAGGGGGAGAAGGGAGGGAGACAGGGAGAAAAACATTGATGTGCAAGACGTATGTTGATAGGTTGCACCTTACATGCCCCCAGCCAGGGACCTGGCCCTCAACCCAGGCATGTGCCCTGACCGGGAATTAAAAAGGTGACTTTTTAGTACATAGGTCAGCGCTCAGTCCACTGAGACACACCAGCCAGAGCTCATTTATTCTTTATACCAACTCTCTGAGATTCTATTACAATTCTGTTATAGAGGTAAATTAACTGAGGCATGAGATTAAGTAACTTGCTCAAGGCCACCCAGCTTCTGAATGATACATCATAGATCCCATACTCCTAACCACTGCACACACTCTCCCTCTAGCAAAGCAAATACAAGAAGAAAAACATGTTGAAGAGCATCCGACATAAACTCAGTGGATACAACTCAGTCTCATCCTGCATGTGGCCCGTTCCTTCTCAACCTGCAGGGGTATTAATGTCTGATTAACAGTTACCCTCACATGATGATTCCAAAAGGAATACTAACAACGTTTTGGCTATATGTTCCACTCAGGAGCTTTTCTTAGTGAAAGTAAAGGTGAGTTGTGTATTTAGAATGATGTCATCCTCTGACAGATATCTCTCTCAGTCTCTCCTCCACCCCAAGTCTAGCCTTTCGAAGGAATGTTAGTATTTGTCATTCTCTGGACATGCTCCCACCTCTCAAAGCGTTACTGCATGGACATGCCAAATGCATTCATCTGCTCTTCAAATGTGTTCCCCATACACTGTACACTAATAACTCAGAGAAAAGAAGTTCTATCATCTTTCTCAAAGCAAAATAGTCTTTGCCTTTGGTGTTTTGATTCCCTTGCTCTTCCTTACTTTGATATTTGTATAAATTATTAACATTTGACTTTTTTTCCTGGGCAGGCTAAATTAACAAAATTTAGCTTGTTTGTTTTTATATGGAAATAGTAACTGGGTAACCCTGATAAATCACTAACATAATGAATCAGGACCTGGAAACCAGCCTGACTTGAATGTCATGCATGAAACAGCCTCTGAAGACCTTGGTTATTTTTCAAAAAATACTTTATAAATGTTGCCTCTGAGTCTGTCTTTTGCTTCATAGGTTGTTAGATAAAGGAACCTTCTATGACATAGAATCTGTTAATCTTTCCAAATGGAGACAGGGAAGCCCAGGGAGAATGAGTGGCTTGTTTAAGGTCACAGTCACTGGGAAAGCCAAGATTCAACCTTTGTTTCCTAGCTTTCTCCCAGTGATCTTGCCACTTCAGCACGCTGTTTCTCTGGATTGGTTTAGGGGCATAGAGAAGGCCTCTTGAAATCTGCAAAGGGCAAGATGAAGGACGAGAAAAAGTCATGTGCTTTTTGAAAGTAGGGGAATAAAGAGCGTGTAACTGCACCGTGGCTCCACCACAGAAACACTTTGGTTAAGTACATTACCTTTACTCGGCAAGTCTCAGTTGTTCCACTATTTGATTTGAAGTTTTGCTCTAGATCAGCTGTAGTTCTTCTCAAAGCACCCTAGCTTCTAACCCTTAGGGGTCCCCATGGTACCTGGGCCCATCCTCCCTTTTACCATTGCAGATTGTAGCCCCTAAGCCCCACTTTTGTTCCTCACCTTGTGAGTTCTCTCATCCTAACTTTTGCTTTCAGTTTTTGTAGCTTCTCTATTTCTTTAACATCATCCTTCTAAACCAGTAGCTAGCTCTCTGACCAACCCCTAAAAAGCCCCTCTCCTTGCAGCCTAGATCCTCGCTGGATTCAAGCTGTGGATGAAACTCCAACATTTCTAACAACAGAAAATCAGAAATTCATCAACTTCCCTAGCAATCTGGCCCAAATTAACTTAAGCCTTCTCTTCCATTTATCTTTTTTATTCCAAAGCCAGAAGGAAGGCTGATTTGGAATAAAAACAACTGGGTGATGGTCTCAGTGCAGCAATCTAGTGGCCTGAGTTCTAGGGGAAAAGCATTTAGTCTTTCTGAGGCTCAATTTCTTCATCTATAAAATGAGAGTGGGTGGCAACAACCCTAGCTACTTCCATGGGTGATTAGGATGTCAAATGAAATAATACATTTCTTTGTTCATCACAAATTCAACAAATATTGGCTCCTCTTCAGGGTCAGGATGTGGCTGTGGTCGGGTGTAACCAACTGTGACCAAACAGACAAAGTCACTGCCGTCTGAGATGTGGAAAGAGTGTACAAGCTGGAAACCACCTCCTGGAATTTCTCTGCCACTTCAGTCTTATTGGTGAAAACCCCAGGTCCCAAGGCAGGCTTGACTGAAACACTCACTCTGCACATCAGAGACCCAGGACACATTCAGCCAGAGGAATGAAGATGCAGGCACAATGAGGGAGAGAACTTACCCAGAGAATGCCAACCCCTGAGAAACCAAACAGAGACTTCTCAAAAGTGCTTGCAAATGGTAATGGGGTGGGGTGGGTTGAGCTGAGGATGAAAGCCACCATCTGGAATCTTCATCTTGGCTTCATGCCCTGTGCTTTGGATTCTACCTGGTTTCATGTTTCAGCTAGCACAGCTTTGGGGATGGAGGAGAGCAGCAGCAGCCGTCCTAACTACTGACCTTTTCCAGACGTTGCCTTTTCTCTTCATTGGTTTATTTTAGAATGCATCAGAGGGTCTCTCTCTTTCCATTCCCAATGCTCCCAGAAAGATCTTTATGTGGAAGTGTGAGCATAAGAGCAGGACTCTCACCTTCCACATCCTCCAACAGCAAACAAGAGAGAGAAACAACCTAGCAGCTGTCTGTCTGTAACTTGCATTCTCCTACATTTCTAGTCAATGCCAATTTCCTTACTGTCAACACTTTCTGTATAAATTTAGACACTCTATGTTAAAGATCACTTCTGAAATACGTGTAATGTTATTGGTTTTCACTGATTTTTTTGAGCCCTATTTACAGTGAACCAAACTGCGTCAGCAATTTTTGGAACTCATAGCAAAAATTCAGGCTTGCTTAGAACTAGTGATATATCAGTCCAGAACATGTTAAATTGACTGCATATTCTTTCCCCATTCTCCCAGCTTTCTCCAGGAGATTCTGCAATTAAACACTTAGCTTGCGGCTGATTTTGAAGGGGATGTATGACTGTAATTCAGGGTTTTGCCACAAGGAAATCTATATATATCATTCCTTCTCATAAGTAAATCAATACTTACATAACCATCTGAGGTCATTCTTGGATCCCATGCAGCAGTAGTGACAACTGCTGATAAAAACAAAACTTTTTTAGAGGAGGGATAAGGTGAGAGATGTACGAAAAACATCCTCATGTTTTACACTGGTACTGCAGAACCTGGTAGCACAAAAGGTCAGTAAATAGAGAGCATATGTTATGCCCCCAGAGAACTAGGAGCTTTCTGAATCTCAAAAAAGGGGGAATAGTCACTGCATGCACAAGCAGTGGCTTTGCATTGCCTATCCCAGCTCCCAGCAGAATGCGCCACCTGTGCTAAGAGCTAAAGTCATCTTGTTGCTGGCAGGTTGTCAGTAAACCTTAGAATGTGTGGCAGGGGACCACCAGACATGGGATAAACTTCCAGATGAAACCTGAACTATTCTTTCTGAAATTCTTCTGGCCTTTAGCCACCACATTTCTAGTGAGATGTCAAAGAAAAAATAAGTATAGAGCATTTAAGCAAAAAACCAAAGCCAAGTGTAACCTCATGGGTACTATGTCAATATGGTACAATATGGTAATGTCGTGTGGATGGGACAAGGCAGCAACACCCATGTCTTGATGTGTTTTGGTAGCAGGAAGAATCCTCCACATTCTTTACAGTTAAAGTCAGTGAGAGATTTCAGAGAAGGGTGGTGAGCTCCCATATGTCTACTGACCTTACTGAAGCACTGCACACGAGAGTGTCTGGCTGATTTGGGAACTGTTGTCTAAGCAGGGTTAACCAGAAATGATTGCCAGTATTCTGTGAATATTTCCCAGTCAAGGATTTGGCAAATTCATTGTGAACAGTATTGCCCCTAACCCCTTCTTTTTATAAGCCTGATTTTAGCTCTGAAACAGGCCTTGAGTAATTATCTCTTGAAAACGTAGCTTTGTTTGGCAGCCAGGCAATGCACGTCAATCCGAGGACCCATTTCCAGTCTTCCAATTGCCTCTCCCATTCCCACAGGCTGCCATCTCTCACTGATATCTTTGAGAAGAGTAAATCTGGGCTGATGACGAAACATTTTTTGCACACAAAGGAAAAGCTGCACAATCAACTACCTGTAAGGGCTGAGGAAAGCATCACAGGTTGAAAATCAGGCTGAAGGGTGAGTATCAAGTAACAAACCCTTTTGGGAAAACCCCAGATCTAGCCAAGGTCCCTTGGCAAGAACATATGGCAGAGAGCCTGAGGCTTGGGCTGCCTGAGCGGCTGGCTGATATTTGATTCTTTAAATAGACAAAGGAGTCAAATCCAACCAGCAGGCATGTCTCCAGGCAGATAGAGAAAGAGAGCCAGTTATGTGTCTAGAAGGACAAAATGGTTCAGGGCAGGGTTTAGGCAGGACACCCAAAGTATTGGGACTGAAATGGCCATGGGCCATCACTGTGGAAGGTGTTTGGGCTTCAGAGTAACATGCCGAAAAACAGATTTTGGAATCTTGACTTTGTTACTAACTACCTGGGTGACCATGGGTAAGTTACTTCTTAACCTCTGAACCACCTGGGAGTAAAGATAGGAACACCGTCATAGGGTTGTCATGAGGACCAAATGAAGATTGTCTTCTTAAACATAAAGAGAGCCTCCGACATAGAAAAGGCTCAAGAAATGAGAGCTGGAATAACCAGAGGCTTCAATTAATGAATTTTTAAAGTGTCTCTTTGAAGCAGGATAAATAAATTCAGGGCCTAGAGACAGATGATTGGTTTATGCAGTGCAATGGAGATAGGTTTTTTTAATAAGTGGGACTGTGACAATTGAGTATCCCATACACAAAACTTCATTCAGGTTTGATTATAAGCCCAGATATAAAGAGCCAGATTATAAAGCTTTTAGAGGAATCTAAGATAATATCTTCCTAAGTTCAGGAGAGGGAGTGTGGTGGTGATAAGGAAGGACATGAGGGAACTTCTTATATTGGCAAGGTTCAATTCCTTTACCTGGAAGATAGCTCTATGGATGTGTACTTAATAATTAATCTTTTAGCCCTGGCTGGTGTGGCTCAGTGGATTGAGTGCCAGACTGAACCAAAAGGTCACTGGTTCTATTGCCAGTCAGGGCACGTGCCTGGGTTGCTGGCCAGGTCCCCAGTGTGGTGTGCTCAAGAGGCAACCACACATTGATGTTTCTCTTCCTCTTATTCTCCCTCCCTTCCTTTCTCTAAAAATAAATAAATAAAATCTAAAAAAATTTAAAATGTGTTTAAAAATAATTAACCTTTTAGCTACAGATATATGCTCTCTGACCTTTCTTTTATATATAATCTCTCCTTCTTTTTACATTCTCTAGAGTCTCCATGTTCTGTAGGTCTATTCAGCACCTCTCATGGTCAGGCCATTCAGAAGGCAAACCCTACATGTAATAGAAAAATAAATTAAATATAACAAATACTTAAATAGAGTAAAATACAAATATGTCATTTTATGCTGTGAAGTGCTTTAGACCATCTCAATGTGATCTTTCCCTAAATTCGGTGTTCACCCTGCAGCACAGAACAGAATGTAAAGGAATCTGCAAAGGTGTGATTCTCAGAGCAGGCTATTGAATGACTTGCAGGGCACACCAAGAGATGTAAAGCTGTTTGTCAAAACATTTCACCCACCTTAGCCTATCCACTTTCAGCTTTGACTGCAAAAACCTTAATTTCTAAGTCTATCGAAACTAATTTGAACAGTGATATGACTTGATAGCACACTGAACACCAAACAGCTTAGTACCTATCCCCTCAAGGCTGAGCTTAGTGCTGTGCCACCAAAATGTGGAGATTCAACCAGGATGGTTTCTGGTATGGAGAGAAGATGAAGACAAAGACATGGGGTGAGAGAGCTCTAGTGGGGAAATTATTAAGGAGGACAGTCTTTTTTTCATTTGTAAATATTTGTAGAAATTGCAAACTCTAAGTTGCAATTTCAGATTGATTCGTTATTATTACTGTTATCATTAAGTGGGCCACAGACAAGTGTTATCTTCTAGGGAACATGTATCAGGACATAGGGTTATCCTGAATGACCAAACTAAGAGCCCTGGGCCTTGGCTAGGCTGCATGGGCATGCCATGTAAGAATATCCTTCCAGAATGTTGTTTATCTACTAGGAAAGCACAGAAAGTCTGGCCTAACTTTTAAGAAATATTTTTTCTGACCCTAAGTGGTGTTGCTCAGTGTACTGAGTGCCAACCTGGGAACCAAAGGGCCACTGGTTTGATTCCCAGTCAGGGCACGTGCCTGGGTTGCTGGCCAGGTCTCCAGTGGGGACCACATGAAAAGCAATCATATATTGAAGTTTCTCTCCCTTTCTTTCTCCCTCCTTTCCCCTCTTTCTGAAAATAAATAAATAAAATCTTTAAAATATATATTTAAAAAATATTTTTGGAACATTTGTGATGACTAAATTTTGTGCTGTGACTAAACCAGGGCTACCTTCAATGTACCTTCAACTTACTAAGGATCAATCTGTTGTGCTTCAGAATCTGCAGTGGTAGATTAGAAATCTGAAAGAAAAGTAGACAATTTTGATGAAAAGCAATTAGAGAAACTGACTCCATTGGAGCTTAGCCACAATGCTGATTCTGAGATAATCAAATAAAGCTACACAGCTATGGGCTCCTCTAGGGACCTTTCTTTTGCCCAGATCATCTGCTAGCTCATTCGCGAAAATGAAGGACAAGTAATGCATCATAAAGTTTTCAAGCCTTAAAAAAAAGAAATGGAAAAAAAAACCTTTTCAATTCCACAATGTCACCATTTATTACAGAAAAAGAGATAAAGCTATGCCAATGGATTCCTTTTCTTCTTTAGAATTGCCAAAGTAATCTTCCTGAAACATCTTTTGGATCAAGTCACCCTCCAGTCCAGGGTTTTGCAGTGGCTCCTCTTACCAAACGAAAGCGAAGTCATTCCTCCTCACTTTCAAAGTTTTGAAGACGTGGCCTCTGCCCTCCATCTCTGTGACTTATTTTTCACTATTTCCAGAGGAAAGTAACACAGTAAATTTTAGTGTAATCTACTATGTACAAAACACTGCTTGACATTTACATATATATTTTTATTTAATTGCCCTCATTTTAAAGATGTATAAATTCAGATGAATATTCAGAGAGCTTGAATGGCTTGCCCAAAGTCCCAAAGCCAGCAGGAAAAAAACAGGGTTGTAGAAGCCAAGCGTGCTTGATTCTAAATCTCAGGCTTCTTGACTTGTATCTCACAGTCTATGCACCATACTTTAAAATACACATATATTATATATTATATATATATAGTATATCTATATGTAATGAATGACTGGAGCTCATTATAATATATTCAAGAAAATCATTATTACGTAGGGAAACATGGGAAAGTCCCCATTTACCCACATCTAATTTTGAAATGCCTCCCATGTGCAACCTTGCTAACATTTGGTATGCATTTTTCTCATTTTGTTTTAGCATTTATAAATATATATGCACAAATACACCTGGGTGTTATTTTTTACATAAATGAAAAAGAAAAGTTCTCAAACTTACTTCCTTTACCTCATCTCTTTTCATAATGACATTTCTCTGAAGCATATATAAATCTATCCCAATATTTATAACAACTACAAAGTAGTATTTTATAGCTTGAATGTTTAATTTCATTTTGCCCCCGAGGGACATTGAGGATTTTCAAATAAGCATCTTTGCAAACATGCGTAAATCTTTAACATAGATAATCAAATACAAAATGCTAGCTAGAGTATGGTTTTTCAATGTATGTTATATTGCTTTCTTCGAAGACTTGTTTCACCTCTCTAGTTATTAGTAAAGTTGATTATCTTCTAAACTTTATTTATCCTTTGCATTTTTTGTTCTGTGGGCTGCTTATTGGAAAGTTTGGTTCATTTGAGAGGGAGTCCCGCTCCTTGTCATTGTCTTCTGGATTTGTGAACCCTCCCTGCACAATATGGACATTATTCTGTGTTATATGGATTCCAAACACCTTTTCTGAAGTTGTCCCCTGTCTCTTTACCTTATTTACATGCCTTCGTCAAGTCAATTTAAATTGGCAATGGTAAATTTGTAATGAGTTTAATTTAAATTTAAATAAGCTTAAATGTGCATGTGATCAAGTTTATTAATCTTTTTTCTTTATAGCATATAGGTTTTAGGTCTTGCTTAGAAAAAAATCCTCCTCCTCTCATCTTAACCTTTGGACTGGGTAACTATATGAAATCACTTATGTTTCCCCTAATACTATGTTTCATTTAGAATTTATGTTGCTGGATAAGAGTTCCATGCACTAAATTATTTTTTCCAAAAACAGGAATGGTCCCAGAGCCTCTGTTTCTAGGACTGACACACTACATCATTTAGATTTACCTTTCTTCTGAGAATAACTAAGAAGCTGCAGAAAGAGTTTAAAAAAAAGTCTTCGAAGTACCAAACAACTGAAAATGGAAGAGAATACAACTTCCAAACTAATAGAAGAGGGGAAGTGGAGTGAGAAAACATGTAAACCAGTGGGCATGACTGCTCCAATAAACTCTATCTACAGAAATAGGCAGCTAGCCTCTAAGCTTGCTAGCCCCTGACACAGACCATTACTTAAAAGACAGCAGCAATGGGGCTGTTGTGCAGTCCTGCACGTGCCAGATGCTGAGCGGGGTGCTGAGCAGGGTGGCAGAGAGCTTTGGCCAGAGAAGCCCTGGCCTGATTAAACATTGCTTTGGGCTGCGTCATTCTACAATTGGACTCTTCTTTCCCTGTTCTGGCAGGTGGTTACTATTCCTTAATACAATTATTTTCTGCTTAAACTGCACAGAGTGAATTCTGTTATTTGAAACTTTAACTATGATTTATACACTCTCCTCCTTACATCAGTGATTTTTAGCTGGTGTGTCTTGGTAGGCACATGAGTGTGCTGCAAGAATTTCGAATACATGTGATACCTGGCTGTTTTGTCAGGGGCAATGACTCTTTTTCCTTAGATTGTCAAATTAAAAAATGACAACAGCCAACACAACAATAACCATCCAGTGTGAATAAATCAAAATTTTATCTGTTTTTGTCATATCAGCAAAAATATATTTGGGAGTGCTGCAGAACTTTATTCATTAGTTTATATGTGCCATGAGATGAAAAGGGTTGAGCCTGGCTGGTGTAGCTCAGTGGATTGAGCACAGGCCTGCGAACCAAAGGATTGTGGTTCCATGCCCAGTCGGGGCACATGCCTGGGTTGCAGGCCAGTTCCCAGCAGGGGACACACGAGAGGCAACCATACATTGATATTTCTCTCCCTCTCTCCTTCCCTTCCCCTCTAAAGATAAATAAATAAAATATTTTTAATTAAATTATTTTTTTAAAAGGTTGAAAATTGCTGCCTTACATTATTATACCTCCTCCAAATTTCTGTTCAATAAAGGTACTTCCTTTTACTAGTATAAATTAATTCTCATTAACATTGTTTTCTGTCACTTTATGCAGTCTGTTCATCCTCTCACCTTGTTTCACTACCACTCATGTGGGAGGAATTTTATTTTATATTTTTTATTTTTCTTGAATATAATTTATTGAGTACGCTATTACAGTTGTCCCATTTTTTCTTCCCTTCATTTCCCTCCGTCCTGCAGCCCACCTCTCACCAGCATTCTACCCCATCTTAGTTCATGTCCATGGTTATACAGTTAAGTTCTTTGGCTCCCGCATTTCCCATACTATTCCTCACCTCCCCCTGTCTATTTTGTACCTACCATTTAGCTTCATGTTCCCTGTACCTTTTCCCTCATTCTCCTACTTCCCCCTCCCTGCTGATAACCCTCCATGTGATCTCCATTTCTGTGATTCTGTTCCTGTCCTAGGTGTTTGCTTAGCTTGTTTTTGTGTTTGTTCTTAGTTTTAGTTGTTGATAGTTGTGAGTTTATTGTCATTTTACTGCTTATAGTTTTGGTCATCTTCTTTTTCTTAGATAAGCCCCTTTAACATTTCATATAATAAGGGTTTGGTGATGAAGAACTCCTTAAAATTGACTTTATCTGGAAAGCACTTTATCTGCCCTTCCATTCTAAATGATAGCTTTGCTGGACAGAGTAATCTTAGATGTAGATCATTAGCTTTCATGACTTTGAATACTTCTTTCCAGCCCCTTCTTGCCTGTAAGGTTTCTTTTGAGAAATCAGCTGATAGTCTTATGGGCACTACTTTGTAGGTAACTGTCTCCCTTTCACTTGCTTCTTTTAAAGTTCTCTCCTTCTCTTTAATCTTGGGTAATGTAATTATTAAGTGCCTTGGTGTGTGCTTCCTTGGGTATAGCTTCTTTGGGACTCTCTGAGCTTCCTGAACTTCCTGAAAGTCTATTTCCTTCACCAGATTGGGGAAGTGGTCCTTTATTATTTGTTCAAATAACTTTTCCAGTTGTTGCTCTTCCTCTTCTCCTTCTGGCACCCTATGATTTGCATGTTGGAACATTTAAAACGTGTTCTGAATGTTTCTAAGCCTCTCCTCATTATTCTGAATTATTATTTCTTTATTCTGCTCTAAATCATTGATTCGAGTCCTGGTTTCCTTTCCTTCACTGTTGTTTCCCTGTATATTTTTCTTTATTTCACTTTGCATAGGCTTCACTTCTTCCTCTATTTCGAGACCATACTCAACCATTTCTGTGAGCATCCTGATTACTAGTGTTTTGAACTGTGCATCTGATAGGTTGGCTCTCTCTTCATTGCTTAGTTCTATTTTTGGAGCTTTGATCTGTTCTTTCATTTGGGCCATATTTCTTTGTTTTGGTCCACCTGTTGTTATGTAGTAAGGGGCAGAGACTTAGGTATTGGCCGAGGTGGGGCAACCCATGCAGCTGTGTTGTGGTGTTGTTTGTGGGTGAGGGGCCTGACAGGGAACAATGCCTCTTACTCACCTCTTAGCCAGCTTTTCGTCACTTCCCCTACTTCCCACAATCAAATTGGGCTCTTCTGGTGCTGAGTACCAGGTGGGTGGGTTTGTGTACATTCTAGGACCCTGTGGTTCTCTCCAATGAACTGTCCTATGAGGCTGGAAGTTTCTCCCGCTGCCACCTCAACCCCGACACGTTTTCACAGCCAGAGATTTTGAGGCTTTATTTCCTCACACTGGAACCCCGGGTCACTCCGTCTGTCTCACTCCCCAGTTGTTCCTTCCAGTTTATCCACACATAACTCTGGGACCTCCTGGACACGGAACCACCACCTCTCCTGCCTTGTCCTCCAGCTGCCACTTTGCCTCAAGTCCTCTCCCCTCAGCTGCCCATCTCTGCCCCTCCTACTAGTGTGCGTGAATGTTTTTTCTTTTAACTCCTTGGTTGTCAAACTTCCATACAGTTTGATTTTCTGTCAGTTCTGGTTGGTTTTTGTTTTTAAATGTGTTGTCCTTCTTTTGGCTGAGCAAGAAGGCAAGTGTATCTACCTATGCCTCCACTGTGGCTGGGAGTCGGAATTTTAAACAGTGAGCATTTATTCTCTTTAGCTTTTGCCTGAGAATCTTGCAACTTTGACTCTCATAGAATGTATTAATTAGCCTCCTCCTCATGTATGATACTTAACTCATTTATATGTCTATGACATTGCAGGTGTTATTCCCTCACCTTGAAAGTCCCACTTGTATACAAAATTGAGCTCAAAAGTCACCACCTCCATGAAGCCAACTCTGACTTTACTAGCCTTCATCAATATAGCTGTGCTCTGAGTTCTCAACATGGATAATATTACACTAATTGGTTCTGAATTAACTTACTTGTTTAAGGTAGTTAATATAATAACAAAATATAATATTTGTCAAACCCTCACTATGGCCAAAATGCTTCAAAATATTAATTTGTTTAACCCTCATAATTTCCTCAGGTAGATACCACTGTTATTATCCTAGTTTTACAGATGAGTTAACCAAGGCATAGTATAGATTAAGAAAATTGTCCAAGGTTTTGAAGCTAGTAAGTAACATAATCAGGATTCAAATTCAGAGAGTCTGGCTCCAGAACCTTGACTTTATTCTCTACACTATCCTACCTGGTGTGTGTTTGTTTTGTTTCCCCTATTAAAATGTAGATTTTCCTACTTTTCTGTAGGAGACTAGTAAGGGCAATGGATCAAAATGGATATAACTTGTTTCTTGGAGATTAATTATATCACCATGTGATAGCCGTGTAGTCACCATGGTAAGATATCAGTCGACGTTACTCTGATCCACCTGGCTCTTCCAAGACTAAGTAAGAAAAATAGCCACTATTCTGAGAAATGCAGCAGTTATCAGAAGTGGCCCTTGATCCCAGGTGAAAGGCACATTTCACCTTTGACAAATGCATGTTCTAATCAGTTAGTGATCTTTGGTGGAGACATGAGCATAACTTCATGATACTAATTGGGTCACCTTGTTTCTTCTCATTTTCAAAAGGCCAAGAATCTGAGTGACTTAAAACCAGAGAATATAATGCTCATTTTCATCTCTTTCAAACTGACACTTTCTGGCACAAAAGTAACACATAGTAAGTATTTAATAAATAATGTTAGAATTGAAAATAATCTCACTTGACCGCAATGACAACAGAAAGATAGCTGGTAGATGGCTTGAAGAATTAGCTAAAAGCCATGTGTGGCAGGAGGATAGCAGTGAATCAGAGGGTTTTGATTCCTGGGATTGATGAAAGTTAACAAGTGTCATCTCTAAGCAAAGAAGTGTAGGAAGAAGGATTTCTGCCAGGAAACATGATTGCTCTCATTTGCGGTGTGTAAGGTTTTTGACACCTTGTGAATCAGAAATACTATACAAAAAAAAACAACAACAGTTCTTCCCTGCCTCCCTTGGGAAATCATCCAATCTTTTGCTGCCACTATTACCTGACTGCATTTGGTGGCAAGCATGTGTGTGCTGGATGGAAGGGGGCAAAAAGGTGATTGGGAAAGAAGTATTCTGAGGAAGGGTGGGAGGGTAGTGATGTCCTACAGATTTTGTCTTACCTTTTTCTAAACAGTCTTTGAACTTTCTCAATTGGCCTCCAATTTGTAAATATTTTATTTTTAAGCCATCATGATGCTCCTCCTTTAATTCCTGTCTTAGACAGTAAACCTTGTATTATCTTGGGACATTTTTACTTCTTTGACTAGACTTTTCTATAGCCATTGATTCCTTATTGCTTTCCATGGGGTTTTATAAGGGAAAGAACATGACAATAGAGAAAGAAGTCCAATAGCATCGAGCCGATATCAAAATGTCTGATGTTGGGATTGGAGGAAGGCTCATGATACTCAGCCATCAAAGCCAAGTGCAGACCTCAAAAAGAGTGATTCTTCCAGGCTGTAAAATTAGAAGCCTCAAGGGTATGATTCTGAACATGGGCTTCTACTAAATGCAATTCTGTAATGATCTCCCATACCAGTGAAAAACAATCCATCTCTTTGTCCAGCCTAAAAGGAGGCCTTGAGGAGGCCAGATGTAAGCACATGTCAAGAAGCCCAGCTTTCCTGTAATCCATAGGGGTGAACTGTTTGCATTGTTTTCAAGATGGAAAATCGCTGCTAATCTTGAACTCCGAGGGAAAGGAGAAACAGGAAGCCACTGGGAACATAAAATAACATGCTGGACTTTGAAATTAAAACAGGAAAATTCACTGCCTGACTTGCCCTCTGAAAGCAGGTTTCATAGTTCCTTGAAGAAAATAAAAAGAATCTTGCTTGTGAAAGACTCACTTAATCATGTATGTTTGCTCCCCATGTTTACTGTAACTTGGAAGTCTGACTTCAAAGACACTCCCTCAAGAAAGAGGTCTGGTTTTAAAAAAGAATTTTCAAAGACCACTTCTTGCTTTTCTTTCTGTCCATATTCCTTGTATTTTTTCATGCCTGGATCTGCAGCAGTGCCCACTAACATCTCATAAATGTTCCCATAGCTAAGAAATGATACATTGACTGGTGTCTGTCAAGTCAAGGGATTTCTCATACCTTTCCAATTAGCACAGTGGTGGAAAGAACCCTGGAAGTCTAAGACCTAGAATCCTGGTGAGTTTTAGCTCACCAGGGACTAATTATGAGCAAGTCAGGTAATCATTCTGTTCTATGGTTTCATTTTTTTTAAAGAGTGGAGTAGACTTCAGAGAAAATATCAAGTCCCTTTAAAATGATCTGATCCCTAAGCTCAAGCTTATTTATGCTTAAATTATATAACCTTCACAAGAATGTAAACCCTGAATACAGGATCTTGGTCTGTTTTGTTCACCTCTGTGTCCGAAGAAACTGAAGCAGTTCTTGACCTTTAATAAATATTTGTTGAATGAGCAATGAATGAGCAATTCAATAGAAGGCATTGGTTCATTAAGAGCTGTGACTCAAGAGAAATTATGATGTTATTTTTGGGAGCGGGGAGGATTCAGCTTTGCTCATCTCAAAAAGAACCTGATGGGAGCTGAGAATTTAAGACAAGATTGAGTTCAGAAAAAGGGCCTATTCTACCAATCTGTGACAATTATGTGTTGGTGCTATGTAGCCCAAATGGTGCAATAAGTAAACAGTTCAAGGTGGGCAAAGAAGAAAGCCTCAATTTCAGGGCTCAGATTGAAGCATCAGCATGTAGAGTGATATACATAAATATCAAAAACCACAGATAAAGGAGAAAGATTAACCCAATTTACATAAGTGTAAGAGAAAAAGACTCAAGGATCAAAGTGACTATAGATATAACTAAGAAAGCAATGTGTGTTGTTACTATTAAGACAGTCTTTTTGTAATTGCTGGCCTTGGTCAGATCCTTTTTAGGGTGTTGGATATTGATTTCTGTATTTTAAATGAAGGAGTCTATAAAGGAGTAGAAGAAAAAAGAAATTATCTGAAGGAAAGACGTCATTATTGCTTCATTTGGAGGACACTAAGGGACACTGCTTTGAGCATTACTTTCAACTATAAAAAAATAAGGTTCTCAATTCATGTGAAGACAAACTTTTTGCTCAGGGAGGTAACTTAAGAGAGATGCAGTCAGGGAGCTGGTTGAAATCTCATATATTCTGGAAAACAGTCCAGCAGTTCCTCAAACAATCAAATATAAAGTTAGTGTATGATCCAGCAGTTTCACTCCTAGGTACATAACCAAGAGAAGTAAAAATATACATCTACAAAAACTTGTACATGTGTGTTCATAGCAGTGTTATTCACAATAGCCAAAAAGCAGAAATAATAGAAACAACCTAAATATTTATCAACTGATGAATGGATAAATAAAACATGCTACATTCATATAACAGAATGTCATTCATCAGTAAAAAGACATGAAGCTCTAATATATGATACAACATAAATCAACCTTGAAAACATTCAAAGTAAAATAAGCCAGTCACATAAGGTCACATATTTTATGATTGCCATTATGTAAAATGTACAAAATAAGCAAATTCAAGAAAACAGGAAGCAGGTTAGTAGTTGCCTAGGTCTGAATGGGGAGCGGGTAGGAGGAATGGAGAGTGACTGCTAAAGAGTATGAGATTTCTTTTTGGGTGATGAAAACACACTAAAATTAGATCATGCTGATGTTTGCATGACTCTGGGAATATACTAAACACCATTAACTTCTATAAAGTAGATAAATTTCAAAGCATGTAAATTATATCTCAATAAAGCTGTTAAATATTTTTTAAAGAGTGGACACTTATCTGGACTGAAAGGGTCTAAGAATAGCAATGCTGAAACAAAAAAAAATATGTCTTATGACCTCTTATCAGCTCTAGAATACTATTATTCTGTGACCTTGACCCATAAAGATACCAGACTTAGATGTGATGCAAAGACTAAGTAGATTGGATATTGAAAAAGAGTCAAAAACATCATCTAGATAATAAGAAAAGATGCCTTACTCTAAAGGCATCCAAGTAGATGCTACTGGAAACCTGTTAAGACTGGACTTTTACTGTCCAGAACAGGAAAGTCTTATGTGTAGAATCCCAGCCACTTACTCTCTTCCTAAATGACTTTCACTCCAGTCCAATCTCCCTACTTGCAATCCTCTTGCAATCCTCCACATAGAGAGAAAAATGCAAGCTTTGAAAGCATCAATCAGAATGTGCTACTCTTCCTATTGCACTTAATATAAAGTCCAGGTACCCTGTCCTACAAGTCTCACAGGAGCTGACTTCTGCCTCCCTCCCCACTCTCACTTTTACCCAGAGACTCAAGCCACATTGGCCATTTCCTGGGTTTCTGAGTTACAAGACTTCTTTCCACATTAGAGCCTTTGCATTAACTGTGTCCTCACCCAGAAATGCTCTTCCTCTTGACTCTGCGTGGCTGGATGCCTCCTTCTTCCCCAAGCTGCAGCTTCTTGTCAGCAGTGCCAACCCCATGAGAGCTGCTTTACTCTCGGTGTTTATATCATAATAAATGGTCAATAGTATTTGCTGAAAGAATGAATTACGAATGATTTCTCACTACTCATTTTGAAGAAGTATGATATTTACCCCCCATAACAACCCTACAGAGCCCCCATTTTACAAACGGGAAAGTAGAGACATGGCCTGTAAAAGGCTACCTAGCAGCCTTTTTGTGCTGCGTGAGGATCATTTATTGGGAGAGCAGTTTAGTGAGTGCGCCTGTGTTTTCCCATCTCCCACTCCCCCGGGCACATTTCAGGCTGCGTTTCCATGTCTCAGGGATTGTTGCCGGGTTGTTTGAGGGCTTTTCCTGTATTTGTTTATGTTTCCCATATTTTTTTCAGTTGAAGAGCTGAATAGTGTCCTGAAGGCGTAAGGGAGGAGGGGAATGCCTTTGAATAGAACCAGTTTGAAAAGGAAAACTCCAGCAGAATAAGAATGAGATCTGGAGCCATGAAGAAGCATGTCAGTTCACTACAACGACCCAGTAGAAAGCAAAGTTTCAACGGGACATGGTCCCAGGGATGGCTCTGTGGCCGTGGCTCTTCTGCCCCAACACAGTTTCTCCTCCAAAGCAGGTTACAGAGGTAAATGGTTGAATATTAAGAGATTATTGTCCTGGCCAGGTACTCAGTCGTGTAGAGTGTCATCCCACTACAGTAAGGTTGCGGGTTTGATCCCAAGTCAGAGCACATTCAAGAATCAACCAATAAATGCATAAATAACTGGAACGACAAATTTCTCTCTCTCTCTCAAATCAATAAAAAAACAAATATTAAAAAGTGATTACTTAGAGGTTTAGACTATGATGAGATCAGTGTGACCATAATATATAGAGATAAGAAAGCCATATTCTACAATACTATGCTATGTCATCTCCCCCTTGAGGTTACAGAAATCAAGCAAACATGAAAATGATTTATTTCCCTAAAAACCCCAGAAATATGTGTGTAAATATTGGACCAAATTAACATATCCATCAATAATCTACTTATACCTACTTAACCTACTCAGGAAAGAACACACACCTGCTCTAGAACGGAAGGAGACAAAGGCACCGCAGACTGAGGCCCCCTGCAGGGAGAGTCAGAGGCAGAACCCGTCACAGAGCGCAGTGAAGAGGCCAGACAGGCCTATCGTTTCCATTAGGAGGGTAATCTGGTCTTCTTAGCTGTTGGTCCAGAGGTGCCAGCTAAAGGTAACATTGTCACTTTCAAAAGTATGCCTGAAAGGAGACCTGTCATGGGTTCTGTCACCCTGGGAGTGCTATGATTTTAGCGAGAGGTTCACTAGATCATCGATGGACTCTGCTCAATGTTTCATCTGCCCCTGGCATGTGGGGACAAGCTCTGGGCCAGGGAGCCAGCTCCTTCCCCTCTGTCACCTCAGCTTCCAAGCGGGGGCCATGTTGCCCTCACCCAGGATTGCATGATAGGTTCCTACTCCCATCGCAAGCCCTCTGCAGGAGGAGGCAACCAACTCCTTCACCAAGTGGTGGAAAAACAGGACTCTGGCAATGTTTAACTGGTGAAACTGCTTAGGTGAAGTCCCATCTAGGGTAACATGAGAGCATTAAGTGTTCAAGCGAGATTGGGGATTTATGAGGTAGCACATTCCTGAACAGGCAGGGTTGCCACCACAGTCCAGTCACCAGTGGCCTTAAAGCTACAGTTGCCTTGATCATTCAACCCATGAAACTGGAATTTCTATAAAACAGCATTTTCCTGTCTTCAGGAATCCTGACAAATTCCAGACTTTCTCACGAACATAAAAAAAAAACAACAACAAAAAACCAGAGAGGTAAACATACTCTCACTCCCCTTTGCTGGTTAACTGTCTCTGCCCTGCTGCCGAGCACTGAACTCTCCCAGCATGCTGAGCCCCAGACGGTGGTGCCTCTCAAGCAGGGCAACCAGCTAATTCCTAAGTGAGCACACGAGGCTCCTGCCCACCCAGTAAGCCCAACTGCTCTGGCTTCTTGGAGGAGCCCTTCAGAAAGGGAGATACAGGCTTGGTCTGTTCCCTATCCCCTGAGAGGAGCCTCCAGGTGGATGTTTTGAAGGCACACCAAATGGAATTCAGCCCCAAACTCATTCTTTGTTCTCTTCCAAAGGGGTCCCCTGTATCACTGCTCATCTTTCTTACTGGAACTCACATTTTTATTGCCCCACTTTAAGACTAAATCACTTGACTCTTCTCTCACCCTCATTTCTAACATTCATTCTACCATGTCTAAGAGTTGCTCGTTGTGGACTGCTTTCACGCTGTCTCTCCTTTCCCATAGCCTTCAGTCCAAGAACCTGGGGTTCTATCTGTTTCCTGGGTGGTGCCATCGCCTGCAGCCTATACCCGCCTTGTCCCTCCCAAGGCCATTACCAGGTGGCCCTTCCTCATCTACTTTTTATTTTTATTTATGCAAGAAATATTTACTGAGTTCCTACCATGTGCAGCTTACTGTTTTAGGCACTGAATATTGCAAAATAAATAACTTTCAAAAATGCATAGTCACCAGTTTTAGAGCTTACATTTCTACTGGAGGGGATACAAAATAACAAATGAATATACAGCAAGTCAGATGGTGGTGAATGCTTTGAGGCAGAAGGAAGCATTTAATAAGGAAAATAGAGAATGCTGAGGTAGGGGCAGGGGTTATTATTTTATGTTGGGTGAGGAAGCAATGCTGTTCTTGTAAGGTAATATTTTAGCAGAGACCTGGAGGAAATGAATGAGTGAGTGCATAAGTCTTGGGGACACCTGGAATAAGAACGGTGTATGTAGAGAGAAGGATGCAGTAACAATGTCCAAGGCAGAAGCAAGTGTAGTGTGCTCAAGGAGCACCAGGAAGCAAGTGTGGCTGCAGCAGAGGGCTTGTGTGAGAGAGGAGTAGACGATGAGGACAGATGGGAGCCGAGGGGGCAAGGCCAGAGGGGATCGGGGCTTGCACACTGTTGTAAGGACTTTAGCTTTTATTTTAAGTAAAATCCAGAGCCACTGGGGGAGTTTGTTTGATCAGAGGTCTCCATCAAATTTAAAAGGATTACTTTAGCTACTTTACGGAAAAAATAAGGTGGAAACAGTGACGTGAGGGGCCCCAGTTAGGAAACCATTACAGTGATTGTGAGCGAGAGATGATAATGAATTGAACTAAGCTTTATTGGCAGGGGTATTACGAAGTATTTGGATTCTGGAAACATCTGAAAGGTAGAGAGGATAGGGTTAGCTGATAAACGTGGGGTATGAGGGAAAGCACACTCTGAAGTCTTTCTCCTAAGCAGTTAGAAGCCTGGAGTGTCCATTTATTGAGTGGTGGAGGACTCGGGAAAGAGGAAGTTGGTCTTGGGGGGCAGGGTTAAAAATCTGGAGGTTAGTTTTCAACACGTAAAGTTTGAGATGCTTTTTAGATACCTGTGTGGCAATGTCAAGTAAATGCTTTGCTATGTGCGTATAGAGGTCTAAGGAGAGGTTGAGTCTGGAGATGTACATTTGAGAGGTATCAGCACATTAATGGCATTGATGGGACCGAATGGGATCACCAAGGGAAGGGGTGTTGGCAGGATCCTGTAGGGTGGCACTGTGGATTTCTCACACATTTCTGTCTGTGGAGAACACAAGTTCTTTGCTTCTTAGGCTGCTCCTCAAGCCTGGCTATAACCCAGCTTGACCCTGGCTGTTCAAAAACCCAATCTTGGTCTGACCAGTATGGCTCAGTTTGTTGGGTGTTGTCCCACAAAGCAAAAGGTCACCTGTTCTATTCCTAGTCAGGACACATGCGTGGGTTGTGGGTTCGGTCCCCAGTTGGGGTGTGTATGAGAGGAAACTACGAGAGGCAACCAATTGATGTTTCTCTTTCACATCGCTGTTTCTCTCCCTCTCCTTCTCCCACCCCTTCCCTCTTTCTTCCTTTTTGTGAATCCTCTACACCAGTCATTACTTTCATCCTCTTCTCCTGATCCCCAGGTATACCTTGCACTTTTGTTCGAAACCTTGAATGCTATCCATCTTAAAACAGCCAGTTCAAATCCCACCTTGATTCATTCACTGCCCAAATATTTTTGTTAACCTATAGCACTGGGTGTCAAAGATACAGCGATGACAAAGACAATCTCTTTCCAGAGAGCCTTTTCCATTCCTCTGCTTAATTGCCCTTTTCCTTATCTTATGTAGCAAACAAACCTAGAAATTTTAATTGGCAGGACTAGTGGGACATAGACCCTGGGGCAAAACTGGGAACAATAGATATTCAGAGTCTACTGGAGAAGGAGCAAGTCAACATGAAATTACAAAATGGAAAAAAGAAAAGAAAGGAAAAAATAAAGAAGTTGCTTGCTACAGTAGAAGAATACACCTTGGCAAGCAAAATAATGCCTCATCAGCACCAAAGTTCTCTATATCCTAATGCCCAGAGGTGTGAATATGTTAGTTTCCAGAGCAAAGGGGTAATTAAGGTTGCAGATAAAATTAAGGTTGCTAATCATCTGACCTTAAGATAGGAAGATTATTCTGAGCTATCCAGGTGGGCCCATTGTAATCACAAGGGAACTTAAAAAGTGGAAGAGAAAGCAGAAGAGTCAGAAAAAGATATGTGATGATGAAGTTACGTAGTTGGCTTTGAAAGTGGAGAGAGGGAACCACAAACCACAGAGCACAGTGACCTCTAGAAGCTGAAAAAATTTGGGGAACGGATTCTCTGCTGGAGCCTACAGAAAGAAATGCGGTGTGTCAGCACCTTGATTTTAGCCCCATGAGACCCATGTCAAATTTCTGAACTACAGACTGTAACATAATACATTTGTGTTGTTTTTAAGACACGAAGGTAATGGTAACCTGTTTGTAGCAATTTGTTACGGCAGCAATAGGAAACTAATATAGCATTCTGTGGTTATTTAACTCTTTCAAAGATGTCTCTCCCCCAGTATAAATCACCAATTTCCAAAGATCCAAGATAATGAAACTATCTTTCTGAATTTCCTCCTTTGACATTCACATTAATTAGGGTTCTTTTGGTTGCAAGTAACAGAAAACTTGGTAAAATTTTTCTTAAGCTGGAAAATTGGCTCAATCAGTGAAAAGTTCTAAAGGAAGCCTAGCTGCAGGCACCACAGATAAAAGATGCTCAAGTGACTTAGATGTTGTCGACGCCCATTTCTCTCTACTCTGCACTTTCCTTTCTGCTCATTTTATTCTCAGATGGGCTGTTGTCACACTGTGGCAAAGATATATCCACTGGGAGCTCCGGGCTTGCATTCCACAGGCTTAGAAACTCCAAAAGAAAGAGAGTACCTTTGTCTCAACTCTAGAGGTTGGTACTCACTGGATTTACTCAGGTCTTCTGCTTGATGCTGACCTAGTAATCATGGTGGCTGAGAGTGTCCTGCCTGTGTCATCACTGGGCCCGGGTCATGCGCCTGTGCCTGGAGACCAGCACCTTCTACCCCTAAGTTGTGGAATGAGGGTGAATTGATTCTACAGTGACGTCCCTTCCCCTATATTCCAGGGGAGGGAGAGAGGCCAGAAGCAGGATACCAAGGAAGTGAATGGACTTTGCAATCAGATAGGTTCAAATTCCATCTCTGCCTTTTAGTAACTGGGTATCTATCAGCAAATCTTATAGTCTTTCTGAGCTTCAGTTCCTCACAAGCAAGGTTATATAATAATGTCTGTTTCCTTGAGTTCTTAAACCAGAGCATCTGTGTGAAACTGCCTAGCAGGGTGCCTGGCGGGGAATGCGTGCCCAGGAAATGTAGGTTCCTTTCTCTCTCTCCATCTAGGTGAATGTCCTGCAGCCAGGCAGCCTCCTATGGAACACTTCTCCCCTCAGCTCATACTTCACTAGTCTCCAGAAAGCCTTACTCATCTACACCTCATGCCAACTTGAGTCTACTAGCTCCTTGGGGGGGTTCTTGGCCATCTCAGAATCCTTCATGCTTCTCCAGTTGAAAGGAAATGCTCTTCAGCTACTTATTCAGAAACAGTGAATGCCTGTGCTTCTGCAAGAGGTATAATTCCCTGGCAGGACTTCCCTGCTGGGCCCTTAGCCTGCAGTAGGAGGAAAACACGAGAACTAATGTGCACACAAAGCTTCTTTCATTTCCCCCATCACTAAAGCATCCCACCGCTCTCTCGAGAGGGGCTGCTGCGTGGACTTCAAGGTGGAGCAGGCAAAGCCCAGAGTGCTTACAGTAGTTGCTAAATGTTCAGTAAATCAAAAGCAAAGTTGGGAGTGGATATTTAGAGTAAATGGAATCAAATTAAATGAAACTAAATAATTCTCAAATTAAGAAAAAAAAAAACTATCTGGCACTGTAGCCACAGCCATCCTCTTCATTATCTCAGAGTTACCTCATCCTGTCACTACCATGTCAAGAGCTAAAACAGGATAGGCAGAGCCCTGCACAGAATTTCAACCAGCACTAGTTCTCTTCTGTGAGAACTCAGTGCAGAAAGACTAGGAGAGGTAGAAAGAGTACCCCCAAGTCATTCAGACCCATTATTATTAGTTCCTTACTTTCTCCATTCTTTTAGGTCTGACCTTATTTTACATACTTGTACAGGCACCTCAACCATTCCTGGTAAGTAAATGTTATGATACCCTCTGGGTCTTGATGGGGAGTTTTCCTTATCACCCATGTGCAGCCAGAGGATAGGAAATTTTCTAAAAAATTCATTCCACTAGAAACCAACTGGAAAATCACATTGTGGTTCTGTTTCCAAGCCAATAAAGATGAACAATTCAGTAGTGGGGAGGGAAGGAGAAGAGAGGGGACACTTTGGGAGAGAATGAATAAAGAGGAAAAGAAAAGAAAACCCTATAGCTATCTTCAAATGTCAGAAGAGAAAATAAAATTAAGTTGCCCAGGTGCACAGAATGAAAACACCCATTTCCCCAAAATCTTTAAGCATAAATAATAGGCACTATATTAGCCTACCCAACCAAACTAGGCACAAATCCCATTGGTAGGTCTTTAAAAGAAAAAAATCTCTGCAAACATCATTAAGTCACCTTAAACCTGCTTTCAAAGGAAAATATCAAGTAATGAAATTATCTCAGTAGAAAGATGTGGGTCACAAAGAAGGGAAGGCTGTAGAGTAAATGGCACCCTTGGGACGTGCAAGGCTGTACGGGGAGATGGTGATAATGGCTGGTTTTGCTCTTACAGAGACAAATACTCGGCTTGCTGACCGCACCAGTCTTTGTTTTCTGCATTTTCCCCCAGAGGCAGCAGGAGGAGTTGCCATGCCTTGTTTTGAATACTTAGCTTCACAGAAGGAAAGCAATATGGTGAACCCCTGCCGACAGCAGTCTAAACAGTTAAAACAAAAAATCAAACTAAAGCATTGCCAAGCTAACCTTGCATCAGAAACCTAGTTTGATTTATGTTCAGACTGGTTGGTAGTTTGGCAGGGAGGGTCACAGCCTCACCTCTTTATGTGCTAACAGAGATTTTAATGGCTGCTTTTAACACTATCTCCTGACCCTATCTCCTCTGAGGACATTCTATTCTCTGGGCTTTGCAAACAGCACACTCTCCTAACATTTGTCCTCATACTTCTTTGGACATGTCATATTACTCTCCCACGTGGTGACTCTTCTCCTGATGGTCCCTCCCCCCGGCTTTGTTCCTAGACTCTCCTCTTTTTTTTCTTTTTTAATTTTTGTTGAACTTATTGGGGTGATATTGGTGCATTAAATTATGTAGGTTTCAGGTGTACAATTCTATAATACATCATCTGTGTATTGTATTGTGGCTCACCACCCCAAGTCAAGTCTCCTTCCCTCACTGCTTATCCTGCCTTTACCTTCTCCTCCCTCCCTCCCTGCCCCTTCCCTGTGGAAATCACCGTACAGCTGTCTGTGTCTTTGAGCTTTTTTCTCTGCTTAATCCCTTCACTTTTTTTATGCAATCCCACAACCCTCCTCCTTTCTGACGGCTGCCGGTCAGTTCTCTCTATCTATGAGTGTTTCTATTTTGTTAGTTTATTTTGTTCATTGCATATACTCTTGGAGTACAACTCAGCATTAAAAAAGAAGGAATTCTTACCTTTTGCAACAAGGACCTCGGGAATATTATGCTAAGTGAAATAAGACAGTCAGTGAAAGACAAATACCATATCATTTCACTTATATGTGGAATCTACTGAATACAATACACTAATGAACAAAATAAAAACAAGCATAGATACATGGAACAGACTGACAGCTGCTGGAGGGGAGGGTGGTGAGACTGGTTGGAAGATGGTGGAGGGATTAAGCGAAGAATATTTATACTTAACCCACAGACACGGACAATGATGTAGGGGTTAACTGAGGGAGGGGGCAGGGTGGGACTGGGTGGAGGTGGCCAGAAGGAGAAAGACTAGAGACAAGTGTGATAGCATGAACATTGAATAAACAAACAAACAAAAGTAGGCAAGCTTCTGGCCTCTCCTCTTTACTGAGGTCACTCTCCTTGGTATCCAGGTCTGCCCTCATGACCTCAGTTACCATCCTCTGCTCAGGGCATCTTCTCTTCTGAGCTCCAGAGAGACATGAAAGCTGCCTCATTAGACATCTCCACTCTGGCTCCTCAGTGCATTGTGGCCTTCTAAGTCTTTATATTTTCCTTCCAAGACTGCTGCATTCTTGGCACTCCTGCCTCAGTGAATGGCTCAACTATACTATAACTAGTTTCTATACTCTAGAAACTAGAAACTAGGTGACACCACCTAGTTGCCCTTTTCCCACATCCAGGCCCTGTCTAGTCTATATTATACCTATTCTGCCGCCATCTTTATCTAGACTATGACATCAGAAGGCAGTGCACAGTAGAGGTTAGGAGAACTATCTCAGGAGCCAGGGTTTAAATTTTAGCTCAATTATATCTGTACACAGAAAGTATACTACTATAAACCTCATAGGATTATTGTAAAAATTAATGATGATACATGTAAAGTGCTTAGAAGAGTTTCCAGCACATAGTTAGCTCAATAAATTGCTAGTTGCACTGATTGGTGGGGTTCAGCAGATTGGGCATCATCCTGCAAACTGAAAGGTTGCTGGTTCGATTCCCAGTCAGGGCACATGACTGGGTTGCAGGCCAGTTTCCCAGTTGGGGGTGTGTGAGAGGCAACTGAGTTGACTAAGAAGTTCATTTGGCTTTTTCTATAAGATGGCTTTAGTAGAGCTTAGCTGTCTTTATCTTCATTCAAAACAATTTTGTTAGATTGTATTGTGACAGCTGTCATATCAGCAGTGAGTTTAAAAAGAAGAATCAAAATTGGTGAATTTTTTGTAGCCACTTTATTGTTAAAGATGAAGAAAATATGCAACATATTCAGTATATTATGCTTTCTTATTTCAAGGAAGGTAAAAACACAACTGAAACCCAAAAAAGAATTTGTGCAATATATGGAGAAGGTGCTGTGGCTGATTGAATGTGTCAAAAGTGCTTTGAGAAGTTTTGTGCTGGAGATTTCTCATTGGTTGATGCCCCACCATCAAGTAGACAGTTGAAGTTAATAGTGATCAAATCAAGACATTAATTGAGACCAATCAGCATTATGCTGTGTGGAGACAGCCGGCATACTAATAGATCCAAATCCATAAACTTAGTGATGAGAATAAAAAAATGTGTCTTTTCTTTTACGTAATCAGCTAAGTGGACCTTTTGACAAGGCCAATATTATCATTACTGCTATTACTTATTATTGCCCATCCTGATAACTGAATCTCTCACCTAACCTTACCTCTTTATATTCATTAATGCTTCCCTACAACACCTGCTGCACATTATTACTTCAACAGTGAGGGTTCCTAAGGGCAAATCCTATTATGGCATCACCTTGCTTACTCAATTTTTCTCAGGATAAAGTCCAAATCCCTTAACATCGCTTAAGAGGCTTCTCAGTACCTGGCTCTCCCCTGCATGTCTCTTGCAACTAGCGGTTTCTGACATGTCTGACCCTGTGGACATGACTGAAACACTTCCCCTTCTTCACAGATAACTCCTGTTCTCACTGAAGTTGTTTATTGAGTGCCTCTTGTCTGTATAGAGAAACATAATTGGAAACAAAATTTTCTCCCAGCCCAGAAAAATCTCCCCACAAAGACAGTGGCAAGAAAAAAGGTTTTATTCTTGAATAAGATTAAACCGGAAAGTAATGTGTGTCACGGGCAGTCCCCTAAGAGACAGCGAGGACAGGAAGAAATCTCACCCTTTTATACAGCAAAGCGGACACAACCCATTACGTGCACGTGTTTGAGATAAATAATAACTAGTTCACAAAGAAGAGGATGTGGCTATGCCACTTGTCATACATGATGCACCCTAACTTTACCTGGTAATCGGGCTGACCATTGGCTTTATCCAGAAGAACAGTTTCTCATACTTTTATGATAGTAAGCAGTTTTGCAACTTGGAGCAAAGAGCCCACTGAAGTTAGGCTCCCACTTTCCCACGGAACCTGGGAAATAAGGGTGCTGTCACCCCTGATGACTATATTTCAGAGAGCTAGCTGTCAGGTTCTTGAGAAAGATATTTCTGATCAGAAAGCTGACAAGAGGTCTATCTGGTTTTCAAGAGGATTTATATACATTTCAAAGAGAGGAGAAAGTACTTATGCTTACATGTTTTCTAAGGTAAATGCTCTGAGAAAAAGGAAAGGGGGGAAAGCTCTTCCCTTACTTTCAACAAGGAGAATAAAGCCTCTTATTTTCCATTTGTATTTGTCCTTACACTGTCGCCAGGATAGGTTATGAGTCTGGTGCATCTGCCCCAAAGCACGTCTCCTTCCCCTGTTACACTTGAAACAGCCATTCAGTGTTTCATTCACTCAATATTTAATTAAACCAAATTTGGATACTGGCTAAACTCACATGCTCTTATCTAAATGAAGTTTACAGTTAATGAGGGAGCTAGACAAATAAACAAATAACTGTATAATTAAAAATGTGATAAGTGTAAAACAAACATGTCACTTTCAAATAGAAACATTTAGTTCAAGTATTAATTAATGATTGAATAAATGTATTTTATGTTGCCTCCGTAACTTAGGGAAGAGAGATTCCCTGAACAGATAAGAAAAATTTAGGATTGGAATTTCTCTAGCTCCCATAGAGTGTGACTGCCTCTCACGTGGGCAGAGTAGGCTGGGAATGAGGGAAGTGGTTCATGCTGCGGTTCCCTCCCCCCTCTTCAGAGGATAAGAGGATGATGTAAACAAGCTTCTTATGAAACTGTAATATTCACGCTGATGCAATTTCAGGCAGTCAAGTTGTATGGCTCTAAACTCAGTGTTCTATTTTCCAGGAGGTGAATTAGGAGAAATATTTAATTATTTAGATGTTGGTTGGCCAGTAGCCTTGTACCCAAACCATACATTTCATTCCAGGACTTGTGAGAAAGGGTTAGAAATCAGAGATTTATATGAGGGGAAGAATGAGGCAACAGCGCACTCAATTCTATTTGGCCTGCTTCCAAGGGCCCTGCCCATGTGGGCAACATAGGCGCCTGATTTTCACACCCATCCTGTATCCCGGCCCGATACACCCCACTGCTCTGCAAGATAAATTTCATCATTCCATTCTATGCCCCAACTTAATATATTTTTGTAAGATGTTACCTCTGATCCAGCCAAGGAGCTCCTTTCTTGGAAGATGTAAGGGACAATAAACAACTTTTTTGAAGCTGATTTAAGTTGTCTGGGGGGAACATCTTTCGAGATAAACACCATGAGTACAAAGCTCTGAAACTGTAGCAGTGATCTCTAATTCCTATTTGGTAGGTTTGGGAGGAAAGAATTCAAGTTGAGGCAGTGACTTAGTCTGCATCAGAATCACCTATAGAGACTGGAGTTTCCAATTCAGTGAGTCTGGGTTACAGCCTGATTGCTTACATTTCTAACAATTTCCCAAATGATGCTGATACTATTTGATATTAATGGTTGCCAATCTTAACTGTGCATTACAACGATCTGAAGTGCTTTTAAAAACGCTAATGCTGGAATATTACATCAGACCATTAAAATCAGAATCCCTTGGAACAAGGCCAGCCATCTGTATCTTTTACAGTGCCACAGAGAAACCGGGATGGAAAACAACTGTTTTAGACAAAGCCTTACAGGAAGAAAGCAGAAGACTGAGGGGAAGGTAGAGACAGTAGTGTGTGAATATGAGTGAACACCTCTAGAGAAATGAGAAGCTGCAGGGGCGTCCAACCTTTTGGCATCTCTCAGCCACTCCAGCAGAAGGAAAGTTGTCTTGGGTCACACATTAAATACACAAACACGAATGGAAACTTATGAGCAGGAAAAAAGGTTTTAAGTAAGTTTATGATTTTGTGTTGGGCCACATTCATAGCCATCCTGGGCCTCCTATAGCCTGCAGGCCACAGGTTGGACCCCCCCCCCCCAGTGAAATCAAAGCATGAGAGATTATGATTATTTGGTCCAAGTCTCTCTTGTGAAAGATGGGAGAAAGAGAGAGAGAGAGAGGCAGATCAGAGAAGCAGAATGATTTGTTTAAGATTTCACAGCAGAGTAATAGCTGACTTAGACATGATCCCAAGTTATCATGATTTCTAGTCTAGTGATTTCCCCCCCCCCAACTAAACTTAAATTTCAGTGCTGACAATCTTCAAAACACTTAAGAGAAATTCATCCTCAGAGACAGGCAATAAGCAGACATGAGAATACAATGTGGTAAATCACATGCTATGGGAACAGGGACACCAACGTGGGTTATTTAGTTCTGTATAGGAGGGTTAAGTGGTAAGTCCACATTAACTTGTGGCCAGAGAACAGCATTATAAAGGTAAAGTGCAAGCCAAGGCATAGAGGTTGGTTTATGAGGAATCTGCAAACCTTTCTGAAGAGCTGCAGCATCAAGAAAGGCAGGTGAAGAAGTTTTATTTAAGCAGAGCTAGCCTGTAGGTAGGAGAACATATAAGGTGCTGTTGAAACAGTTCAGAGGAAATACTATGAAGGGTATATCTTAGGACAGAAGTCTAGGGATCAGGAAAGAGCAATGGATTTGAGAGACTTTGGGTTGGGAATTGAACAGCCCAAGAACTTGGATATTGACTTGAGATGGAATGTAAGAAAGGAAGGTAGATCAAGATGATGCCCGTTGCTCACTGGACTGAGCAACAAGGAACAATTGCAATGGGAACATTAAAAGAAAAGCACATATGGAGAAGATGAGTTTAATTTGAAGGACATTCAGCATTGAGGGGTCTGTAGATTTCCAAGTGGAGAAGTCTTGTAAATGTTGGACAAGAGAAAAAAAACTGTCTATAATTCCCATTCAGAGAGAGAGAGTTAGAATCACAAGAGTAGCTGATAAAAGCCAGCAGGCAATGCAATCATAGAAATTTGGGGTGGGGAGATTGCCAACATTTCAGAGAAAGTGGAGCAAGAGGGGTCGATTAAGTGATGAACATGTAGTGGAGCATAAGCACTGATGTGTGAGTCAATGTCCCTCTACATCACTTTTCCGGCACTCTTCATCCATGCTTTAGGAAGAAACTGTATTTGGTCTCTCATTTCTTTCTTCTTCCCCTTAGCAAAATAGTAAGGAAGCAAGAGGCAAGTAAATCTATGAGAGGGAAGGAAGCAGGATGTGGAAGAATAAAGAAAAAAGTCTCATATCTGGAGCTCTGGAATTTTGGAGATGGTGGTGTGAGAGGCTCCAGACCAGCGGTGAGGTTTAAGAAAACTTTTGAGCATTGTAGGAGAAGCCTTTGATAAATGAGGATAAATTAGATTCCCTTTTTTATTCTTTTAGGGATATCAGGCTAAGTTGTTTTTAGTTGTTGCTCTGGACATCTTTGAAAAAGTCTTTGACTGTAGACTGAGGAACATGGCATGACAGATTTACCAGGGTTATGAGAAGAGTCATCAAAGGAGATCAATGCCACAGAAGCCAGCGATGTGAGAGAAAGACCCACAGCACAGAGAGCTGCTGTGAAGTCGGTAACCAATGAACATTTGTTAATGTAGCTTTGGAAGAAAGGAGTCAGAAGAAGTCAAAGGGCGGAGAAGGATGAGAGGTAAAAAAGAGGGGCGGTGACTTAAATTCACTCTAACAAAAGGTTTGATTGGGAAAGGAAAGGAGTAGGAGTAGCTAATGGGAAATAAAAAGACTATATGAAGTGAAACTTCAGTTTAGGCATGCACACAATCATTGATCTGATCAGGTATTTTCAGTTCAAGCAATCTGATTCTCTCTTTCTCACTTGTCTAAGACCAGCTTCTCTTCCCCAAAACTTTATCTCTGAGCCACTTACCTTATTAATGTTGGTCAACTGCACATTACTCTAACGGCATAAGACTGGAGAAGTAGCGAATAAGAAAAAAATGTTGCTCTTATCCACAAATATCTAGGGGAGGACTTCCCATGCTTTCTAGAACCACTGTGTTGATTTTTTTCTATTTAGTTTAGAAGGTTTCTGTATAAAAAAAATTACCAAAAATGGCCCTGGCCAGTATAGCTCAGTGGATTGAGCGTGGGCCTGAAAACTAATGGATCGCGGTTCCATTCCCAGTCAGGGCACATGCCTGGGATGCAGGCCAGTTCCCAGCGGGGGACACACGAGAGGCAACCATACATTGATATTTCTCTCCCTCTCTCCTTCCCTTCCCCTCTAAAGATAAGGAATAAAACTAAAAAAATTATTACCAAAAATGTTAAAAATAAAATCAATTCTCTCTTTCAATTAAAACATGTTTAATTATATATATATATATATATATATATATATATATATATATATAGACAGTAAAAATGGCCTCTCTATACAGACTAGCCTATGTGTGCATTGGAAATAAAGTCTCACCAGCTTCCTATGAATGAAGCAATACTTTCTTTAAAGAGGAAAATTTACTTAGGAGGAGAAAAATTAAACCCATGACAATCTATACATTGTTATTTGCAAATTCAGAACTCTTTTCCTTGATGATTTCCAGTAGGCATCAGCTTGCCTTGTGTTAATAAGGGCAAAAATATCTCTAAATCACTGAGACAGAGTTGGTACTCTGCTATTAGACATCAACTTCCCAGGGTTTGCTATTGCCACTTGATGACTTCAGAACAGCACTACGCAAAATGTGGTCTGAAGAACAGCAGCACCTGCAGCACTGGCAACACCCGCAAGACTGCAAGCCTGGGAACAGGCTTGCAAAGGGAATAATGTTCTCGCCTCACTCTGGGTCTACTGAGTCAGAGTTGCTGTGGGTAGGGCCCCAAAATCTGTGTTTTTAAGAAGTCGGTATGTATTGATAATATCAGCAGTGTCCTGTGGGGTTTGATTGATAGCAGGCAGCAGGAGATGGATGGGAGAGGGGTGAGTTTGAGATGTTTATTTCTTCCCAATGCCCTTCCCGCAAGGACGTTAACAGCTGATGCCTTCCTTTAACTAAAGGTCACAGCTTTCTATCAGTCTGCTCTCCCGGCAGAGTCTTCCCTGACTCCATTGCCCACTTCTCAGCTCCTCTCAGGTAGTGTGGGAACGAATGCTCCACCATGGCCATTAATAGTCTCCCAAAACTGCACTATCCCTTTTCCTTTCCCTGTGATTTAATTTCACCCAACTACTAATTTAAATAGTCACTCTATGCTACTTTCTTCCAATTACCTGACTTAATTTATTTCCCATATTACCCAACAATGTGTTTCTTTTCAGGGCCCTGACTGACAAAATTCACATATTCCCACTGCCTGGCATACTGGTTCATACATATTTATGGAAGGAATAAATGAAGGAAAATGTATATGGAAAGGAGTAACTCTCCCAAAGAGCATTAGTCATTAGCTTAGTGATTTTATAGTGGCATTTTAAATGCCACCCAATAGCTTAATTTGAAAATAGGAGATATGGATTTTAACAGGTGGGAGGTCCAGAGTACTGGCTTGGGGAAGTACCAGATGGAATACAATCCTAGTTCGTTAAATGGGAGGTGACTGATCTCAACCAAGGACCATCAAAATTCACTGCCCTGGTCTATTTTAATTTGAAAAGTAAAATAGTTAAACACAGTTGAATAGTCACAAATGAGGAAAAGACACTGTAGACAGCTCAAAAACAATGACTAAACCTTCAGGAATCAGCAAGGGTGGTTGGTGGGAGAAGAACACATTAGAGCCACAAATTAAATCCTGGCTCGTATAGGCAGTGAAGCATACCCAACAGACTTGTGCTTAACATTAAGGACAAAGCTCTAGCACTTGGAATGGTGCCATGTCTGCATTGTTACTTAGTAGACATTTAAAGAATGGCTATTTTCTTTTATCAAAGAAGGGATCTACAAATATCCATGCCCCCTCTTTTAATAGAACCTGCCCGTTTTTCTTGTTAACTGATAGGTGGTGCACTCCCCAATCTTTGCCAAAATAGGAAACCACTGTGACTGAACCAAAACAACTTGGGAGACTTGGCAGTTTGGGACCTGGTGCACAATCACACCCCACACTGCATCACCTTATTTTATTTCTTACAACTCAAGCAAGCTTCCAGGGCCATGGTAAGCACTTATCACTATGTAAACGAATACAAATAGATGGACAATGGACATTGTTTAGAGTTATGATATCCCAGCTGTTTTTTAAATATCCTCAGTATTTTTAAAAAATTTTAAGAGGAATTAAATTTACCAGTCAACTTATCAAAACAATCAATCCTGCAAAGCATTTTTTTTTTACTATTTTAAAGTTTCTATTGCAGCATAATGTTATACATCCAGGCCTGCTTCTTTCATCACTTCTTTCCAAAATTCCCTCTGCATAACTTGGTCCAACTCTTCAAATTTCTGTTCTGGTTCACCACATGTCAAATCTTGCTAAGCAAATGGAGAAACGACACTCAATACATCTCTTCCTGTCAATGACAATACCTGTGTTTGAGACATTAAAGATTAGAACTGATTTTCATCCCACCATTTACCTCATATCAAGCTCTTCTGGGAGTGTATAAGAGAACTTTCCTTTTTCATTATGAGTGGAGGCATTGGAAGGCTCAGGATCTGTGCCCTTATGTTTAGCATCTTGTACCTCACTTGCTAATTAAAATTACCCTCCAACTAACTCCTTAACTGCATGATGAATATCTTGCCTGAGAGAATGCAAATTTAGGTCCTCTGCCAGACACAGTATACCTTCTCCTAAACGTGGGGAGACTGGTCACCAGTATGAAATGTCATCTGGTAAAATCATTTTAACCACAGAATAGTAGTTTGTGTGTCTACCTGATTTTTCGTACTCAGTCCCTTTGAGAATTTTGTCTACTTGAAGGCATTAATGCCAGGAGAGTCTAAGTTCTCAAAGCAGAAGAGAGGTACTGAAGACAAAATATACTGTGCCCAAAAAATGACACCCAGTCTAGAAAGAAATAAAAATATTTGGACAGCTACTAATTGGCAGTATTTTAAAACCCATCTGAATAAATCGGGCATGAGGGAACCACCTTCTGCATTTAACAAGCTTGGTAAAACAGCTGTTTTATACAGGGTGGGGCAAAAGTAGGTTTGCTGTTGTTCATATGGGAAATAATACAATAACTGATAATAAAATACAAGAATTAACTGTGTTTCACATACTCGCACTGTAAACCTACTTTTAGCCCACGCTGAATACATTTGAAAGTAAGCCACCAGATTTTCAAAATTTAGTAAGAAAGAAGTATTGGCCGTAGTAGGCTGGATGAGTAGGGTTCATCTTCCCCTGCTCACAACAAGTGTCCGTCATATCACGCATCACATGTGATGAATCTCCTGTTGGAAATTCTGCAGCCACACCAGGCTCAGCAAGTAAAAAACTGACCTGATCGCACTTCCTGGTATAGTCTTCTTCTCTGACTTTGTTGTCACAATGAATGGTAACTTGTTTACCCAGATGCCCAAAGTAAAACTCTAATAACATTTCCCATCTCTACCAATGACCGCATCTTCTTTTTTCCTATTTCTATGATATTTATCAATGTTCCCTTTTTATTTTCCACTGCCAAAGTTTTCACTTTGCTCCTCAAAATTTCTTACCCAAGTAAGTGAAACAACTTTCTAATTAGTCTCTCTAGCACCAAACGATTTCACTTTCAATTCATTCTCCATGTGTAGGTCCAACTGGTTTTCAGAAAATACAAATACAATCCTTAATTTAACTATCTTTTAATTGATTTATTTATTTTATTATCTTTCAAGTACAGTTTTCTGTCTTTTACTCCCACCCCAGGCCACCCCCCGCCCCGTGCTCCCCACCTCCCTCCCACTTAAATAAATATCTTTTAGTAGCTCCTCATATCTTTAAGTGATTTTTTAAACAAATTCAAATCCCTTATTAGGACACACAAACTACTTTATAATATGATGCCACCCGTGTTTCAGCCTTATTTCTTGCCATTTTCTATCACTTACTTACACTCAAACTGGAACAAACTACTTGTAGTTTCTTCAGCAAGGCCTGGTTTCTCTTGCCTTTACACAGTGGCTTGTATCTCATCCAGGACATTGTGACCCCCACTGGACTGGAGACATTGTGACCCAACACCTGGAGACATTTTTTTTTGTCGGGACTGAGAGGGGCACCACTGTCATGTACAGGACAGCCTCTCACAACAGAGGATTATTCAGCCCCAAACGTCAATAGCTGTGGGGTTCAGAAACCCTACCCTGGGCCCTCTTCTTCCTTCGTGTGGCAGAGCCTACTGATTATTCATGCTATTCATTCTTCATCCTTCTTTTACTAATTAAACCTCCTGAGTTTTAGCTGGGCACACAGTCACTTAGCTGGACTATGTTCTCCAGCTTCCACTGCAGCTGAGTGGGGTGGGGGCATGTGTGCAGTGTAGAGTTAACATACCAAGTTAGAGACTGATGTCCTTAGAAAGGTCTGCTTGCAAGGTTGACCCTTGGCTGGCATCCAGGAAGTCAGATTTCAGAATAAAAATAGGTCACCATGCCTAAACTATATAAAAACACAAAGTTTATGATGAACATCTGCTTTTTTCTGGGAGTCTAAAATTTTGGTATGTTCTCATGCAGAAAAGGACTACATGCCCAGCCCCAACAAAAACATCGGGTACTGAGTCTCTGATGAGCTTCCTTGGCAAACAACATGTCATACATGTTGTCACAACTTGTCGCTGGAAAAATTAAGCACATCCTGTGTGATTCAATTGGGAAAGTACTCTTGGAAGCTTGCAGCTGGTTTCCTCTGGGTTTTGCCCCATGTGCCTTTGCCCTTTGATGATTTGCCTTTGTATCCTTTTTATTTTTTTACAATAAATCTCAGACAAAATACAAATACATGTTGAGTTCTGTGAGTACTTCTACTGCAGCAATAAAACTGGGAGAAAGTCTGGGGACTCCAGAAAGAACATGTAACCAAGTTCTGGCCAGTGAGAATTAAACAGAAGTCAACTTCTAGATCACAACTGTTTGTGAAACAACTGTTTGGTTCTTCTTCCTCTTTTCCCTCTTCCTGTGTGCTGAGTTACAGATGTGGTACTCGCCAGCCAGCTCCACTCAGGTTCAGGAGAACCATACCCTACAGCAGAGGTTGACAGACTTTTTCTCTAAAGAGGCTAAACAATCTTTGTTGAAACTGCTGATCTTTGACACTGTAGAGCTAAATAGACAATACGTAAACAAATGTGCATAGCTGTGTGTCCATAAACTTTACAAAAAAGAGTAGGTAGGCCAGGTTTTGCCTGAGGGTCATAGTTTTCTAATCCATGCCTTAGGGGAGAGAGGTAAGAATGTGTTGAAAGACAGTTCTTCTCGTATTTAACTTCTCTGCTCATGTGGTGAACAGAGACACTGACCACCTTTGTTCCAGATGTTTTTCTTTTCAGGGATGCTTGTGTAGCAAATCGCCTTAGAAGATAGAAGATGGTCTCCTTCCAAAGAGCAAGTTTGTTAATTATTCAGGATAATAAAGATAATGTCTTCCTCTGGGACAGAAATCAGGCTGACTTTGTGCCAATTATGAAGGATTCGTTTTCCTAAGTGAGGGATTCCTGTCTTGTAAAATAACCTACTGCCAGTGCAGGTGTCTCCTGCCCCTCTCAGTTTGCTTTATGAGACTGGGGACTTGGGCAACTGGAGCAAATGCTGACAGTCTGGCTGCTGCTGTTACCATGAGTAATGCGGTCCTTTGTCTCTGACCCAGGAGTCTCATGTCTGATTTCACCTATGAAACTGTGGCATGCTAAATCAATACTTTACAAGTAGCATTGAATCTCAGATCTCTCATGGTCCTTGACATAGAAAATTGTGACCCTAAATGATCTAATGGGGTCATTAGTTTGAGACACTGGAAAACAGCTTAGCCCATAACTTAATACCCTAGGCTAATTCTTCATGAACCTTTAATTCCCAAGTTAGAGAAAGTCTCCTATGATATAATTCAACATCCTACACACTGTCCATACGAATCCTTGGATACTCCCCTCCTAAATGTTTTCATTTCATCCTATGTATATATCTATCAAAACAACTACTTTTCTGAATTGTTGTTTTTCCCCTTCATTAATCCATAAGCCCTTGAGAGGAAGGAACTTTTATATCCATATCTCTGATACCTATCATACTACCTACTATGTAGCAGGACTAAAAACAAATTTGTGATGTGGTTAATCAAGTACACTTTACTTCTTATGCTCTTTATCTCTCATTCTGTGTTGTCCTTGGAAGTCAAATAAATGAAGGCAGCATCACTGTACAGTCAGAATTCTAGCCTGGAGAATTCCCCTTAGGCCCTCCTACCTCTCGGCCACATCTCAAAAGGAAGTTCACTTTAGGGGTACATATTTCTTACTTTATGGCTGCACATGTTTTATGCCTTACATTTAAGGTCATACAACAGGATACATACTGAAAGGATGTTTATATCTCACCCACCCTAGAATCAGGTCCAGAATTTTAAAGTTTTGCCCAATGAACTTCATGTTCATTTATCACACACAGTACCATGCTTCCTCCTCTGTGAACACAAGGGTACCAGAAACATCCCAATAATTCAGGGGCTGTCACTTTCAGGAGTGTGTTCTGGTGTATCTGAGGGACAAATGCCACACAATGGGACATGTCACGCTTGACACTTTCTGGCCAGTATACCTGGCTTTTGTCCATACTCCAACTCTTGCTCCACTGCACACACGCACTGCTCCCTACAGTGGAGTTCCAGATGCCTTCCCATAAGCCCTCCTCTGTTTTGGGAGGTAGCCAGCCCCACTGGGCATGTTGAAGCTAGAGCTTCTTCATTTATGTAGTTCCTCTTTCCTTCCCCACAGCCATGCCTCGGTGTTAGTCATCTAGTGGATTCACACCCAAATTGTGTGAAATAAAGTCTTAATCACAACTTGGGGTCACCAGGTACAGCTCAGCACCTGTTTTAAAGGTAGGCTGTCTAAGTGCAAGGGTTTATGCACAATCTCTGCAGGCTAGAAATTTCTTCGTGACCAGTCAGATTGTCCTCTAGAGTTCATATTAATGTCACTACCTACATGAAGCATTCCCTGGTTGTGAATGTTCACATGGTTCTCATCATGGCTGCCTTTCCTGTTACCTGTCTTCAACATTGAGGTGGCAATGACCCCTTGGCAGCTCCCCGAGGGAATCCAGCCTATTTCTGGTCTCAGTATCTCCTGAGGATGCTGCTGTCTCTCTTTTGGATATCAGTTGTCCCTGTTTATTGACCTTTGGTTTGGAACAGAACAATTAATAAAGGGACATCAAGATTTCTGAAGGCAATGGTATATAAATGTTTGTGTATAGGTCCTCATCTGATTTGACCATACATAAAGGAGGAGAAGAAAAGGTAATATGAAAGTGGTATATCAGGGACTGGGCAAATCCAGCGGTGGAAATGGATCCCATGACAAATATACAATACCTAGAATAACAGCATGAAATTGTTGGCTGAAATAAAATAGTATGATATTGAAGGAGCATATGGTGTTTTGGCCAAGGTTCATGAGAACCAGGAGTGTGAGCCTTAGATCCAAAAGGCAGAGAGGTAAATAGGAAATCACAGATTATCTGAATTGGTATCATAGAGGAATCAAATCCCTTATCTCATACCATATAAAAAGATAATATATAAAATGATGAGATAACACAATAAATGTACCTAACCTGAGCCATTGCCCTATGCTTTAGTTAGTTTACTATTCTACCTATCTAAATAAGTTTAGACAATTTTTCTTGCATAAAAGTTCTTCATTATTTATCTAGCATTCAGTTTCTATCCATCCTATAAAGCTCATCATAAACTTCCTACTCAAGCATTCAGGGTTCCCCCTTCAAGGTCATGAAACTTGTCTGCCACTCTCAATATAAGCCCTCATGACACACCTCCTTGTGTTACTCAGTGTGCCTTTATATAAGTTAATGTTATCATCCTTCTCAGGGCTAAGCTTCTTGAAATCAGAAGTCTTCGCTAAAGCAGTTAGCTTAGCACAGTTGTATTGCAGGTATTCAATAAATACTTGTTGATTGGTGGGTTTTTAAACATTGTAAGAGTGAAAGAAAACAAAAATAATGAACACCATGATACAATGAACATAAATAGTGTGCAAACCAATTCGTATGGTAGCTGAGGTCTTTCAAAGAGCTTCAGTGCTTTCCCCACAAGAAGTTCCCAGGATGTAGGGCATATTCCAATGCCCCACATTCAGTATCAAGAAAGAAAAACCCAAGTCTGCACTGTCTGACAGGTTAAATGACATTCTGTAGGAGTTCTTGGATCCCAGCACAAGGCCATGCAGGGTGAGGCACGTGGGGCCTGAGAAAAAACAGATGCCTGGGAAAGGAGTAACAGGCGATACTGGAAATACTGTACGGTCTAGACTGAATTCTTCAGTGGTCTCAAGATAAACAAAGTAGGCCAAGGGTGAAATGTGTGAGCTCAGTCAGCTTTTCCCAGGAGAGTTCCAGCTCCTATCTTCAGGAAACAGCTAAGGCTCGTTTATGAGACCACAGGCAAACTTGGCATACACTTCACTAGCTTTCTTTCAGCCTGATCGTTGTACTTGATTTAAAGGACGGCACATTCCCACTGCAAGCATTTTCCCAGGTTCCAGGGCCTGATCTTGGGATGTATGGAAAGGAACTTGCCACAGGTGTTTCCTTCCTGCAGAAGGTGCTGAGGTACAAGCTGTTTGCTCTCCTCAGAGATTACCCAGGAGCAGGTCAGTGCTGATGGTCAGCATTCACCATGGATAGCTTTGCAAAGGTTGAGGGACGGCTGGCTGGGGTAGGAGAGGCCTGACTTAGTGCTTTAGGTGCCTCATCCAGGTGGTGTCAGAGAACATTATCCATCACACAGACACAAGCTGTCATCAGCACAAAACTCTCATTTTACAGGCTAGGAAAGCAATGATCCAAAACTAGTGCTCGCAAAATTGTCTCTCAGTACTGTTCCCTTCCCATCAAATTATGAGGTTCTAGCCAGGTTCTGCTACTGTCAGAACGAGGGTGCTGTCCAGCTGGGCTCACTGACCTGTGCCCAAGTCGTTGCCACAGCACTGCCTCAGCATTCCCAGGACAAGTTCCTGAGTAGGTTTTGTCTCCAATCACCCTGTTTCTGACCTTCACGTTGATCCTTTGGCTCCTGTTCAACTCAGTTCCCCCAGCCTGATGAACTTTTTGATTTATTATTCTTTTTGGTTGACTTAATTAACTCTCTTCCTCTGATAGTTCCATGCAAGCCCCTGCTGGCTCCCTTCCAGGATCCCCTCCTGCACTTTCAGGCTCTTCTCTGGGCAGCCCTGATTCGGGACACACTGACTCCACAGTCCCACCCTCCACAGGACTTTGCCTGGGAGGCTGTGGAAAGCAGCTCTGCAAAAACAGATGTGTAATCAAGTCGTAGTAGAAAGCCAGAGTCTTCATGCTTAAAAGATTCAAGTTTTCCATCCGTAGTTAGTGTCATAATTTTAGTCTATTAGTCAAATTAATGTGTAAACAACCAAGCACTTTAAGGTTGACAGGTGGCAAGTGTCAATGAAGGCACCAGCAATTGACCTCAGTGAGCAAGTACACTTTTAAATCCTAAAAAACCCCCACAAAACCCCACACCTGAGATCCCAGGCTTACAAATGAAATTCACAATTAAGCTGGTGATCTATGAACACAGCAGCAGCATGTAGAAGTAATAAAAAATGAAGAAATGCAAATATTCAGAAGAAAATCTGGGAAAAGTGTATCCACAGGAACATAATGTAAGTACATGCTCTGAGCACTAATGCGAGGCCTTTCAGATTGTCTGCTTTCGGGGGCAGCCTTGTTAAAATGCCTGAGTCTGCAGTCTCGGGGCAAATTCTATTTTGCATGCCTCACAGCCCTAATACTGGAAGTCAAGGACTAGAAGTAGTACTGTTTTTCTTTGTTTTGTTTTGTGCATGTATGTATTTATTTATTTGCCCAGCATTACCTCTGTGATGTTTCAGTCTGCTCAACGGAGAATAAGGCATCTTGTAATTTCTGGCCTTTGGACTTGGGGTTTCACTGTGCCTTCGGCCTAGAAAATTTTCCCCTTACATCTGTTTTTCTAAATCCAATCACCCTTTGAGGGACAGATTAGGTTCTAGGTGTCCTTTGATATATTCCTTCTATAACTGTGCCAGCCAAACATTTTATTTTGTTTTGCTTTATCGTTGAATGATTACATTGCTCATTGTCCTTCCCATTCTTCTAGCATTGCTTCATTATGTCAACCAAATAAAAGACTCATGAAAATTTACCTAAGGATACCAAATAACATATAACCTCATCTAGTGTTGCTTTCTATCAAAATATAAGTCCTTAGGTAGACATTTGGATTTGTTATTTGAATAATATCTTAGTTCTAGGATTAAAAATGGCTTCCTTTTAAAGTGAGTTGCAGACTTGCAGCTCTTGGACCATGTTCAACACAAGAAGTGATTTTTGTTTATAGTTTTGTTTTGTTTTGTGCCCTCTAGAGTACTGGATTGCCCAACATTTTAAAGTCAAAATATTATGTACTCAATATTTGAAAATTGGGAGGTTTCACCAAAAACATGTATCTCTACCTTTAATTCAGCTCTCTGAACATCTGCCAGTACAGGGCCCTCATGACCCTCTGTGGGAGAAAGCACACACTTTGGAGAGGGTCTGCACTCTGGGTCGTTCTAGTCCTCAAGGTCACTCATGTTTCTATGACACTTTGTGCCCCCTGCCTTCCCTCACCTTCCACTCAGGTCACTTCACTCATTTGCTTGTCTGTTTTGGCTCCGTAAGCACCTGAGTTTGCAGGGTTCCTTTTCACCAAATTGTTTCTGACCACAGTTTAATCTTTTAGCTGTGTTCAAATTTTAGAAGCAATTTTTAAGCTTCCTCTTGTCTTCACTTGAGGTGTCAAAATTCTTTTACGTAGCTCACCTAACTGCTGAGAGTATTCAGAAGTTCAAAGAAACTTAATTTCAAAAGCTCTTAACTATGTACTTTGAAATAATCTGCCCTTTTAACTCTTAATTGTTGAAACACTTCTAATGCACTGTTCTCTCTCTACCCTTTTTTTATTGAGGAGAAACTGGCTTCTGATCAGCATGGCCTGTTCCATTTGGTTTGCCATAAGTTAGAAAGAGCAATATGGTAGCATCACCCCTGTCCCTGGCCCCTAATCTGTAGAATGTCTGGTTTTTCAATTAAACGTAAGAGACACCTTCCACAAATTTGATGGTCACACTGGCATCCCACCTTATGGCAAGTCAGCGCTAAAAACAAGAACTGATACCTATTGAGACCATACAATTGTCGTGATCTTTCCTTAGAATTGGGCCCAAGGAAACAATCTGGCACTCACGGAAACAGCCTGGAGGCTGACTGTTCAGCATATTCTCTCCCTGATCTGCTCTTTAAATCTGCAGTCAAATCTCATGACACTCTGAGCTAATGGAGTTCAGCTACTAGAAGGTCTTTGGAGGGCAATCAGGCGCCATTAAAAATATGCTAATGGCAGCTTGTGATCTAGATGCAGGACCCCAGGATTTGGGGTTGGCATGGCAACAGCCAGTAGATAGTTCTGGCAGAACAGGAACAACGGAAAGAATTAGAATGAGCTGCTTAAATGCAAGTGTTAATGAAAAATGTGGAGCACAGTTGCAGATCAGAGAGAATGTTTGGTGCCCTCAGCAGTAAAAACAAACACACATGCACACATACAACCTAAACCTGAGAGTGAAATTAATGCCATTCATCCTGTTGTGGCAATAAAAGGAAAGCTAGCCCCTGGGAAAATGTTAGTATTTAGCCTGTTGGTTTTATAGAGGACCCTTGACTCTGTTGAAATCTGTGTGTTTCACATGTGGATGACAGACGTGTCATGTGTATGTGTCTCCTCGCCAAGGCTGAACAGAGAGGTCTGACAGGGAACAGCTTTTAGCAATCTACTCTATCAAAGGCAGTACAGATGGCTGTTTTTGCTTTTAGCTTAACTGAATGTCAAAGAAAAAAATGGGCTCCCTCACGAGCACATATGCAACGTCCAACATGTAGAGAGACGCTGAAACTGGGGGTCGTACCAGTGCATATCAATTACGAGGCAAAACTACAGCATGTTTTAATGTGTGTGTGCACGTATGTGTTCCTGTATTCTAGGTGTGCCCTGCACTCTTTCCCCTCTATGCCTGAAGCTGGGAGTTTCATAGTAAATATGCCTCTGCTACTGTGGGCTTGAGACTGGACAGAACAAGATTCTTTCCTGCTTTTTTCCATCGCAAAAAGTAAACACCGTTGGGAATGATTTCTCATGGCGAGGATGAATAAAAAGCATGCTAAGTTCCCTGTCTCCATTAGCCTTGCTCGCTGGCTGGGAGGAGTGACAGAATGAAATAGTGTGGAAGGGCGCTGTCTGAGACAGGCAGTGATGGGGAATGACTCCAGGCAAACAGAGGTAATGCATCTGCAGCCAGCACAAAGACGCTCCCATGCTGAAGAAGAAAATGAAGTCAGCAATGCAGAAAGTTGACACGCATATCTCTGGGGGCTGAGGAAAAAGGAAATGGAGAGTCAGACAGACCGTGAGTTAAGTGAGTTTGGGAATGGGGTGCAGAAACCGGGAAAATTCGTGAAAGCTCAAAGAACAATCTGCGTGCCAAAGAGCAGGAGCAGGGCAAAGAAGGAATCCGACTGCTCTGAGATTCATGGTTCAACTCACACTGTCCTCCGCCTCGCCTGAAACCTTTAGTTTGGGAAAAAGTTTTGTCATTTGAAAAATACACTTTTAAAATGACTTAAGCATAACTTCCTTTCCTTAGTCACTTCCTTCCTTCTCTTTGGTACAATGGTCCCTTAAAGAAAAACCAGGGGAGAAAAGCTGGTGGAAATGCGCAGGATGGGAAACAATCGCTATTGTCCGAGACATGTTTGGTGTCGCAGAGACTCACAGGTGTTCTCTGGCTGAAAACGTGGACCTGGATATGGCTTCCTATAAATAACATCTGTGGACTCAAGGTGTTGTGGGGACAGGCTGAAGTTTACATAGTTTGGAAAGTCCTATTTAAGAAAGAAGTAATAATCCATAATGTTTAGGCTCTTCCAAGAGCCTTGGAAAGGGCCTGGACAGTGAGGACCCACGATCAATAATACTCACTATCTGCCATCCATGACTGTGTCAACCTCTGGAGGAGGCAGGGGAGCGCCTTTCTAAGAGGGGCCCTTGGGCAAGGGGGAAAAAAAAGTCTAGTTACTCTTCTTTACTTGAGCAGTCATCCAAAACATAGCCTGAGCTTCAAACGCTCATATTGTTGTCTGCTCATTAGAGTAAATTCTGCATCCTGTGCTGCTATTAGCACTTCCTAAGGAAATGGGCTGAAATTCCGAGATAATATCACTGAGAAACCAAATGTGACAGGCATATTCCTAGGGACAAATGAGTGTAATATTTCACCTAAAATAAGACACAATCTCCTGGTCTTGCAGCAGATCTGATGGTGATGCATGGGGTTTAAAAAGGAAAGCAGTCAAAAGCTTCATCTTGAATCTTTCTAGGGGCCAAAAATAGGCAGCTCATTGCTTACCCAATAAGTACCAATTAAGTCAGAACTATTATGGATAGTGCAGGGCTCCTCAAGAATGATAGGACTTACAGAATAGAGAACTGAGGTTGCAAGGGGAGTTTTTTTGTGTGTGTGGGAATCAGAAACATCTGTGATTAAGCTCCGAGGGAATTTAAGTGGCCAGCACCCTGCTGCCGTCAGAAGGGGAGGTCTTCCTTTCAGGGCCCCTCTGAGGTTGCTGGTGTCAGGCACAAAGCATGTGAACAGGTGAGCAAGGGCTTTCTTCTGCAAGGGCACCCTCTTGTGGGAATCTCATTAATTATCTTGCAGGGGAAGGGGCTGTACACCGTAGTCCCCCCTTAGGGAGCAGGGGTGATACATTCCAAGACCCCTACTGGGTGCCTGAAGGTGCGGATAGTTCCAAACCACGTATATACTGTTTCTTCCTATACATACACACCTATGATAGAGTTTGATTCACATAGTAGGCACAGTAAGAGATGAACAACAATAACTAATAATTATAATAACAATACTGTAATAAAAGTGGTCAATGTGGTCTCTCTCTCAGAATATCTTATTGTGCAGTTGTCATGTAATGATGTGAGTTGACGCAGCGGCTGCGATGGCTGCGATGTCACTGATGTGTGAGCAGTGTGCCAGTGCGAATACGCTGGAGATTTTACCCGCTGCTCAGAACACTGTGCACTTCAAAACTTATGAAGTGCTTCTTTCTGGAGTTTTGCATTTAATATTTTGGGGACATGGTTATCTGTGGGTAACTAAAACCACAGAAAATGAAACCCTGGAAACACTCTTCCCACCTGTTGCCTCACACAGGAACAATTGCGGCGATTTGCAAGGTTTCCTACGAAGCCTTAGCCATCTGGTCTCGTCCAGAAACGATCTCTCCTCTGTCTTCTCACTGTGTTTAAACCAGTGTATGTCTTAATTCTGTTAGATCAGTTCCCTGTCAAGCAAAGTGAGTGGCCTGAACACAAACTGCTTGCACCCAACGGACGTACAGAATTCATCTGTCCCTTAGCTTCTTTCCTTGCCTCCACCCTTCAGTCCCTCAGTCTCTCCACACCCTTTTGTTCTCGCAGTCTCTCCTCCACACCTGAACCGTACTTCCTCATAACTGTAACCCTCTCCACATCACCTTAGGTTGCAGCCTCAGAGTCTGGGGAGGGCTGCTCCCCTCCAAACACAGAGTCAGGGTGTCTCCCAGACGCTCCTGTTACAGCTCTTACAGGCCTCTGTGTAGACCCCTGAAGGCAGAGATTCTCTCTGTTCTGTTACGGGAAATGAAGCGACCAGACACCGAGGGATTCTGGAGTACGAGGTTTATTCCTTTACGTGCACGGGCTCAGAGGAGTCAGTCTCCAAATTCTGAGCCCCGAACAAAAGATTCTTGGGGAATATATATAGATTAGGGGTCTTCCTATCTACATGGCAAAGCAGGATACAGAAGCAGAATGCGGTCATTAGTTCTATCTACGGGGCAGAAGCAGAGTTCAAAGGCTAAATGTGAAAATTGGTTCTATCTGCGGGGGTGCTAGCCCTAGTCCTAGTGACTATCCGGCTATTCGCTCTTCCCGGACAGCCTTATTGTTCTCCTATGGCGCCTGGGGTCTTGGGTGAGCAAAGGTCTCCCAGGGCTTCTCCTATCAGTTCTACCTATTTCTTTCCTGCTTGTGTTGCCAGTGCCCAGCCTGTTGTCTGCCACTTAACAGGTGTTAAATAGGTATCGGGTGATGAATAAATGAGTGAGTGGCCCACAGCCAGGCACTATTCTGACACCACACACACACACTTGTTAGCCACTAATGCATATACATTCGGTTCAATCCCCAGGTTGTATTTGATTACCACCAATGTATCAATAGGGCAAAAGTTACCAGGATCAACTGTGTGTCGAATACAGAACTCAGCCCAGTGTAGAAGGAATTAATGAAGAAATTAAAGAGAAGTAGGGTGATAAGCCGTGAAGAATGGTGTCTGCAATGCCAAGGAGGAGAGAGCTTCCCTTGGGATAGGACAGATGAGATAAAGCTTAACGTGCTGACTGCAAAAAGCTCCCGGGCTTTACTGTTTGGGTGGTCATGGTTAGAAACATTCCCACGAGCAATTCGAGTGACGTGGTGAAAATGACTGGCTTGCAGTGTGACTTTAATCACATTTTAAGGTTTTGACAAAGAGGAAGGAAGGAGTAGGGACCTTCATGTCTACTGAAAGGAAGGTGCCCAGGCGGTTGTCAGTTTTATTAAATCTTGGCCTACCTGTGGCCCCAGGAAAGGTTTTGACTTGCCTGGCACTCTGGACAGGACCCTAGTGGAGCTATGCATCCCCCAGGTCTCCCTGCCTCTTTGAACACATCTCATTTAACTTCTCTGGCTTCTCATTGAGCTCACGGAACAATCTGAAACTGTAAGAGTGCACTTTAGAGAAAGTAATTGTTGTGAAGGACTGAGGTCTCCTGGCCTTAAAGAGTTGTTACCATGAGCTCTAAAACCTGTAAATCATATGATAATTATTCCTGAAGCCTTGGCAGCCCTTCAGAATAATTATCATGTAATCTGCAACGCATGCCATGTTTTCAAAACAAACATGAATGGAAAAGAAAGCTAATGAGCCCCTCCTTTTCTTATTAGCACAGCACCCCTCTGAGGTCAAAGGGACCAAGGCAGCAACAGGTCATGTCCAAGAGTGCCGTCTTCTGGTGGGAGGTCTGTCTGCCCGTCACTTTGTAATCCATCGTGACAACCTCCTTTACCTGTTGGCTCTGAACCGTGATTCTGTGCCCTTGTGCTTTGCTTCCTCTCTCAACACCGCAGGTGACACCTGCATTTCTTACATGAAATATTCAAGCAAGTCCCAAGGATCTGAAGATGAACTCAGAGTGAATTAACTTTGTCAGCTGTGGTGGAGAGAGGCTTTTTCCCTTTGTTTAGACAGCCATTTGAAAGGGGGAAATGAGGATTAATAGGTCCATAAAGCCTGTAGGTTCTTCTCACCCACCTGTCCTCCTGGAGGATGATACGGTGATGACCTGTCTCCTCCGGAGCCATCTGGTGTGACATGGGGCAACTATGTTGAAGAAACAAAGTACAACATGATTTTATAGCTCAGGGCAGGAGGCCAGGAAAGGAAGATCGTGTGGCTATTTGGGGAGATATTAAGTGAAAGATAATTTTGAAAACAGCAGCACATCTCCTTCAGAGAAGACTTTATTTAGCAGCAGTCATAACCAGTGCCTTGCCTGTGTCGGAGGGCAGGTGAAATCACTGGCTGGTGAGGGCCTCAGGACAGAGGCTGTGCCTCAGTCCCCTTAGTGCTACAGGACACAGGTTCTGACACACAGGGTGACCTCAACAGGGCCTGAACGAATATGATCTATACAAAGATCTAGACTGTTTCCAGAGCTCTTAGCTTGTAGCAAAGTGAAGCAATGGACATGAGAAAAAGACAAGAACAGTTTGCTGGCGTGTAGGCTGTGACCAGTCCCCATGTGTTGCAAAATGTATTCCTGCTCTCACACTCCCCCCACGTCCCCTTGCCCCCTCTCTGGGGCCGCTTTACCCCAACCAGGGCAGGACGGCCTTTCTTTTCACTCCTCTATCCCCCTGGTCAGCTGGCCGACCCTCTGAGGCAGAGCAGTCAAATTCAATATAGAACAGTCTCATGCCAGAGACAAGATGTTGAGTGGATTGTTTTATAAATAAAATTTTGTTTGTTTTTTAGTTTATTTCATCAAACTTCTTAAGGAAATTAAAGAAATGTAGAAAGCGTGGAAGTTTCCCAGAATCACTGTAGCCTATCCTTTAAAAAATATTATTTATATTTAGTATATATTTATAAATATAATATTTATATTATTTGTATAAATATTTATTGTTTATACAAATATTTATTATTTATATAAATAACATATTTGTATAAATATTAAATATTTATTAAAACAAATAATAGCCTATGTTTTTTATGCAGTGTTTGTGTTATTTTGTTTTGTTTTCCTGTAATTGTGGGCACATAGCATGTTTCATTTGTATTTTACTTTAGCTTAAGCCATAATTATTTCCCTGTGAAATTATTATGTACTTTTCATAAATGTTTTTAATGGCCACAGGATAACAGGGTCATAATTTATGTAAACATTGTTGGATGGTGGCAACATGATACTATACCTAATTTTTCACTATTCACTGACAGTGCTATGAGGAATGTTCTTGTGCATATTGCATCTTCTCTCTTTAAACTTATTTTCTTAAGGAAAAATTTTACAACCTTGGCCTAGGTACAGAGTTATTTAAAATGTCACCAAAGTAGGATCTATGATCTATAAAGAAAAAAAAGGAATTTGGACTCCATAGAACTAAAAATCTTTGCTCTTCCTCAGAAATTACCAAGAAAATAAAGGAACAAGCTAGAGACTTGGAGAAAATATTTGCAAACTATGTTTCTGACAAAAGCCATATATCTAGAATATATTTTAAAAACTAGCAAAACTCAACAATAAAAAAACCCAACGCAATTAAAAATGGACAAAGGATTTGAACAAAACCTTTACCAAAGAGGATACAAGGATGGCAAATAAACACATGAAAAGATGCTCAACATCATTTTCCATTGCAAATACAAAACCACAATCAGTTATAAATGCACATCTATCAGAATGGCTAAAATTAAAAATACTGACAATACCATGTGCTGACAAGGAAGTGAGACTCCCACAGAGTGGTGGTATGAATGCAAAATAATACAGCCACTCTGGAAAACAACTTTGTGTAAAGTTAAACATAGTTTTACCACTGACTCAGCAACCCTTCTCTAGAGAAATGAAAATGTATGTTCACACAAAAAAAATCTGTACAGGTGTATTTGTTTATAATAGCAAATAATTGGAAATTGTCCAAAGTCTTTTAATGAGCAAAAACACAAACAAACCTCGGTGCATCAATAAAACGGAATACTACTAAATGATAAAAAGGAATAAACTATTGACATTCTAAACAACTTGGATAAATTTAAAGGCATGCTGGGTAAGAAAAGCCAGTCTCAAAAGGTTATAAATTATATTACTTGAAATTCTCAAAAAGAAAACATTTTAGTGATAGAAACCAGACCAGTGGTTGTCAGGGGAAGGGAGTGTGACTATAAAGAGATAGCTCAAGGGTGTGTGGAGGGTAATGGGATAATGCAGTTTCTTGACTGTGTTGGTTACAAGAATCTAATATGTTAAATCTCATAGAATTCTACTTTAAATGAAAAAAAATTTATTGTCTGATCATTTTTGGAAGTTAAGTTAAATTTAGAAAGAGAGGTTTTTTTAGGGAGAACCACCAGAAGTTGAATAAATGGGGTAAACAGTCAGTCATATGTGAATGAGCCATGAGGTACTTCACTAACCATTCTGCTCAGCCTTGTGCAAACTAAGATGAAATGAGAGTTTCCCAAGGTCACTGGGATAGGCAAAGGTACATGCACCTGCTTCAGTGCTGTTTCCGTGAGTGCCCAAGTCTCTTCAGCGGAAAACTGTGCTGTGTGTGGAGTTATGGAGTCATGTTCTTCTGGTGAATTCAGTCCAGAGAGGGTGTGGTTGGGATAGGAAGCAGAGGAGAACGTGTCACTGCACTTGGGGAAATTAGCCCCATTCTACAGAAAAACCTTGTTTTAGTTGGGGGCATGGCTGTGGCTGTGCGTTCTGCTGATGGGTGAGCACACTGGCACATCTCTGCTGGTCCTTGGCTGGCAGATGAAAGCTTCCAAGTGTTTTGTTAGAGGAAAAACTAACAACTTGTAACAAAAGAGTAGGAACTGAAAATCTCAGAGAATTACATGATCATTCTCCCAAATGAAGATGACAGAGCGCTTTAGTCCTTCATATCAGTGAATTATTATTGGTTATATGAGAACTTATGTGCTCAAGTGTTGAGTTTCTTAAGGGAAATCTGCTTATTTATTTTCCCACAGATGTGCTATTTCATTCAAGACAGAAGAGAATGTTTAGTATATTTTTCTCTTTTTTTTAGGATGATAAGTAATCATAAAAGATATGATGGAAAGTTTTAATTCAACTATCATGTATATTACAAATGTTTGTCATTTTTTCAGATTTTCTCTAGCTTTTCTTATGGTCTCAAAGTAATTGAAAACCTCAGGGTAATAAAACAGGGTAAGTATGCTAATAAATAAAGAAATCACAATTCTAAATTGACTGGAAAATAAATTTGTACATATATCACCAACCTCTTGTATATTGCAATAATGGATCATATACATTGAAATACTTGAAATCTTAATAAGAAAATAATATATATTTGTTAGTTTGTAAACTGGCTCCCATACACAGAGGGCAAAGAGAGAATGAAGAAAGAAGCAGACCACTCCAGACTGGTAAGCAGCAGGGTTAATAAGCAAGGAGCTTATGAGGCTTGACTCGGGCAGCCTCAAGATGAGATCTCTGCCCCTGCCTGCCAGAATCTTAAAATTTATATAGAGACCTCAACTGGGTTCTGTCATGTATACACCACCCAGATGCTCCCAATAACACATTGCTCTCTCAAGACTACATCCTTGAAAAGGGTGCAGCCTGTGGGAATGGCGGGCAGAGTGTCCATTCCAAGGACAGGGGAGGAGGGAAGGCGCCCCCGGCTGCCCCGGTCCAGCTCCAGGGTCGAGCAGCAGTTACATCCACTCATGGCCTCCTTCAGCAATACCTCGTTTGAATTTGTGCCCACACTCTCTTCTAAGACATGTACGATCCAAAAGAGTCTAAAATAAGCTTTGTCACACCTTAATATATTAAAATGGCATTTTCATTTTTCCCAATTTATTTGCTTTTATTCAAATAAGAGTTGAAATTATAGATTTTTAAAACTGTAAGAAACTGTAACAGTATCTTATTAGATGAAGAGGTCGAGGTGGAAAGAGTCCCACAACTGGTTTGTGCGGAACTGGTGTCTGCTGGAACCCTTCTCTCCCCTCTGCTCTTGAGTTCTCTCGGCCACCTTCCTAAAGCATAGATTTTTACTGTTGGTTGGGGGAACTTGGGATCCATCAGATAGTCTTATGGTCACACTGCCTGAAAGCAAACCGAACACATGCTTGTTAAATTTTCAGAGCACTGCGTTTGGGGGACAAGGAAAATTATCACAATTTGTTGTGTATATCTACAGCTAAAGGAAATTTCTTAGAGAATGAGCAGGAATTGCTTTGTTGCCTGCTACCGTTTGGGGAAGGAACAGGAAAATGTGGTAATTACTCAACTGCAAAATTCACTCAGGGAGGAATTTTAGGAAAGCCTGTTAGACTTGTTGTAGAGGAAGAGGTTTTCCTGTGAATCTGGGAGTTTGGTGTTGAAAGACAACAATTATGACTGAGTTGTGCATACCTCAAACTTGGCTGCACGTGGCTTGTGAGTGGGGTCTGATCATGTGAAGCCTGAAACTGACAATAAATATTCAGTGAATGAGTGAATGATACTCATGTCCCATAAAATATTGTCTAGATCTACAAAAACTTAGAGAAATATGGAGATGATATTTCATGTCAATAGGATGAAGAATGTTTTCAAATTACTTTTGTTTAAAATGGAAAAGAAAAACATTTAAAAATGGGTTATCTTATAGAATATTTATGCTCCTATTCTGTGTGCCAGGAGAGGCCAGAAAAATCACTACTAAGGAATCTAGTGGTGGGCATAAATACAAAGTGGGGCAAGAGTAGTTGTTTGTATGGAAAATAATATAATAATAAATAATAATACAAGAATAATTTTTTTCATACTTATAACTGTAAACTTTTTAAAGAAGATTTTATTTATTTATTTATTTTTTAGAGAGAAGAGAAGAGAAGGAAAAAGAGGGAGAGAAACATCAATGTGTGGTTGCCTCTCACATAACCCCAAACTGGAGACCTGGCCCACAACCCAGGTATGTGCCCTGACTGGGAATTGAACTGGTGACCTTTTGGTTCGCAGGCCTGTGCTCAATCCACCGAGCCACACCAGCCAGGGCTGTAAACTTATTTTTGCCCCACTTTGTATACATCTAAGATTCCTTCTTTCTCTAACATTCAATGATTCTGTGATAAATATGTTGTCCCATATTTAAAATTATTCAGTGTTATTCTCTCATTTATATCTTACTTCCTTCAGTTGGTGTTTTTGTTAGATCAAAAGATTTGGTTAAAAGATTTGCCTGGCTGGTGTAGCTCAGTGGATTGAGCATGGGCCTGCGAACCAGAGTATCACAGTTCGATTCCCAGTCAGGACACATGCCTGGGTTGCAGGCCAGTTCCCAGCAGGGGACCCATGAGAGGCAGCCATACATTGATATTTCTCTCCCTGTCTCCTTCCCTTCCCCTCTAAAGATAAATAAATAAATAAATCTTTTTAAAAAGATTAATGAAATTGATGTAACTATGCTATATGAATATATTCTATCTATGTCTATATTTCTATGTAGATATAGACATACATATCTAAGACATCATATATTCCTATATTTATATTTATTCCTATATATAAAATAATTTTAAAAATTCTAAGATCTCATTTATGAAATTGATTTATTTGGATATTAATTAAGTTCTTTAGTCTATCATGAAATTAATAGTCAAGTGTCAAGGTATAATGTCTGAAAATTAGGATCAGCTAAATGCCCTAACTGGCTATTTCTATTTTATTACTACTAATGGGGATTAGTTATTTGGTGATTCCATCTAAAATTTAGCCATAATTTTATACACCACTGAAGGTGAAGAAAATATGCAGTTATAAGCCTCAAGTAGGAGTTCATATTTGAAATTTTTTCTCACATTGTTTCTCTCAGAAAAAAATAATATAAAAAATATTTGTACAGACTTTATAGTTTTCAAAGAAATTTTATATATTTATTAGATATAGTGCTTTTTACATTTATTATAGCCTCACGACAATCGTGTTATTACCAATTTACAGATAAGAGCACACGTTCAGAGCAGTTGAGTGATTTGCCCAGAGTTACCCAGGTAGTAAGTGAGTTGAGACTGAAAACCCAGTTTCCAATTCCTGATTCTACCTTCCTTTTCTAATACATGAATAATTGATAAATGTTCTCAGCAGCTTCTTCAAAGGGTAATTGAGTTAATAATGAGGTTCTCTGATTTTTCTTTGAGTGCTCTTCAATGTAAAATGTATAAATGTGATAATATAATAGGCTTTGCAGAAACAGATTGATGTATAGAATTTTTGAAAGACCCTTTAAAAATGAGAACAATAATATTTAATTTTATAATAAACATAATTAGGAAGCATTTAAATGTTCACAATTTCTGCTACTATACAATCAAGTGGTAAATCAAACTGTGGCACAATTCCGAACTGATATATAGCATGACTTTGTGTGTATGACTCCAAAGTAACTGGTTTTATTTTTGCTTTGTATTGGAGTGTCTAATTGTTTAACTAGTCTTACCATTTTGGTGGCATACTTTTGACATAACAAAGGTAAGTCTTTCATCTAAAAAAGCATAAATACTGAAATGAAAATTGAAGAATTCAGTCCGATATATCTGATTTTTTCTTACATAAATCTTTCTAGTCCTTTTTTATATTTGACTTCAGGGTCTCCTCTTTGAGCTTAAGCTTCTTGAGCACTGAAACTATATCTAGATTATATTTTTCTCGACCATGCTGTAATGAATAGAAGAGTGCTCTAATAAATGGGTATTGAATTGAATAAAACATTAGACAGGTGAGCTGCCACAATCTACTACTCTACAACCTGACAAAGATACCAGCCTGCAGTGTTCGAGGCATTATGGATGAGATATGAGATAAATTTACATGGACTACTGAGTCCTGTAGAGAAAAAGGGACGGCATGGCTACTCTCTCAAGGGGGGAATGCCATGATCGTTGCCCGAACAGGCTTTTATTGGGTTCAATTAGCACAGGAGTACAGGTAAAGTTCATTAATCATTCTCAGGCAGTAAGGATCAAACATAGATAGCTTATAAAGAACTACAAGGGCCTATTCTGAGTCAGGGTCTGTTAACTAAAGGGCAACAAAACTTTGGGAAACAAACTCATTTCCTGCTCAGACCTTTATCATTTAATTGAGAACATTCTTAGCAAGACAAGTTTCACAGAGTTTTATACTTTTTTTCTTAGGCCTGATCACCCTGGGAACCTGCCCTTTCCAGCACAGGGCTGCGCCACCCTCTGTCATTGCTTTCAGGCTTAAGTCAGGCAGGGGAAGTAAGGCAGCCAAGAGATTAGGAGACTCCTCACAGACAGAATGAGGACTCAGGCTTTGTCAAAGCTGAGGGGTGAGGGTCCATCACCCCCTTTCTCCATAGCCCCCCAAGTCCTTCCCTGGGGCCTCCACATGATTGTGCCTGTCTTAGGTCCATCCTCCCTTGAGGAATCTTACCTGTCATTGGCTAACCAACCAAGCATTGGGGGCCAGTTATGGATGAAGTAAAAGGGGCAGAGGCAGTGCCCCTGCCAGGGAGATAAGCTTTGTCTCCTTAGTGGCTTATGGTCTAAAGGTCACTCACTCAGCCTTAGCCATGGGGGGTTACAGCTCCTGAAACCAGGCAGGGTGGTTCCCAACCGTATTAATCTACACCCCTCTCCACAACTGTGCTATTTTTTATGTTTATATGCCGTTGCAGGTGTCTCATACTTTCAAGCCAGAAATGAAAGAAGGAGGTGGGGCACCATACCCCGACTCTGTTCCTGGTCTAAAACAACCAGGAACAATATCGGTAATGGCAGTTACCCAGAGGAGAGAACAGCAGGCCCAGGCCTAGAGATCTGTAGTTAATAAAGAAATGAGAGTAGGGTTTGGAAGTTCGAATACCTTTGTGAGCCTCTCCAAGAAGAGGAAAGTCAAGGGAAACGCCTGGGGGAGAAAGAAGAAAGGACGTCATTACCCACAGCCAACTTGAGAATCGAGGGAACCATGAACCCTTCTTGGTATCCTGGGTCTCATAGTTCTTCAGTAGGCACTGGGTAATAACATTTCGCTGATCTTTCCACGCTTTCATTCCCTGTAATTTATAACCAAATTAATACTAGCTAGTATTTACTAAGAATTTAATATGCACCAACCATTTTTCTTAAGTGTTTCATGTCATATCTTATTTAATTCTCATATCGACCTTAAAAAGCAGGTCGTCTCATTCCCATTTTATAGACGAGGGCACTGGTGGATGTGGGTCAAATGACCTGCAATAACTTTCCAAGCCGGCCCAGCTACCAGGAGGAATCATTTGCTCACATATCTGTCTAGAATCGGATTTAAAGAAAATTAACATCTCCTGGCTCTCTTACCTGTGGAGAGGAACTTTGTTTACATGGAAGATATTTTTATTATAAGATAATTATTTCATAATTGATACTAGTATTCAATTTTGTCAGATTATCTTTGCTAGATTATCTTTTTTCCTTTGAAGCAGATACACAAGTTGAGAAATGGTTAATAGTGGCAGTTTGAACTGCCTTAACTGAATTGAATTTAATGCAAAGCTAATCCAATTGAATCAATTGATTCAATGGCCTTGTAGAGACACGACCTTTTTCAGGAGAGAACTAGAAATTTATTAATGACTTCATTTCAAACCTCTATGTGTATAAACAAAAATCTTACACATGAAGGACATCCAAAGATATGAGACACCATGAGCCAGACTTACCAGAATGGATTAGAGGCAATGTTTGACTGGTATCAGAGTCCAATGTCACACCAAAGTAATCCTATGCCAGCTGCATAACAATAGAGGGGTTTTTAGCATCTAAATGTGTACCCTGTGCTTTCTCTTCTTTATACCACAAATAATTAGGAGAAAACCTTTTAAAATCCAGTATAAATAGCATGCCTCTCACAAATATGATGCCAGAGTCTCAAACTTAAAAAATACTGAAAAAGCATCTTAGACATCATGAGAAACCATCCATCTTCTCACATATATTTCGGATACAATGATTTTCAACCTAGCATATATAGTACATCAATCTTCATGTGAACAAATGAACAATGATATTAAAAATACACTGTAATTGAGAGAAATGAGGCAGTAGAATAATGGAGAGATGTAAGGGAGAGATAGTTGCAAAACAGTGACCCATATTTTAAGAGATACGGTGTATTTCAAAAGGCCCCATCTATTCTCTTTGTACTTAGAAATTATCTGTATGTTTTAGACAGAGAACAATAAATTTGGATGCACTCTATCACTAAGCTTGTACATTGTTTTATTTAATTAACATCTGGTGGCCTGGACATAATCAACTTTCTGAGAATTGGCAACTAAGAATTTTCAGAAACACATTAACTCTTTCATGTGAATGGGATCCACTTGCTAACATACTGGGGCTGTGCACAAATGTTGCTCTATTGATGGCCCAGGAAATGTTGGCCCACAATTGCTTAAATCAAGTTTCAGGAGTAGAAGGAAGCCCTTGGTTGATGTAAAAACAACAACCATATATATACTATTTCATATTTTTTTGCATCTGTGAGCCAATTAAAATCCAAGGTAGTAATAGTTAGTCTGTGTCTGGTCAACAACACTGTAAGAAAAAAGAGTCTAGCATAGCATTTTCAGGCATTTGGAGAGCTAACTACAATTATTGTTAAGAGCTGACTAGGAATTGCCTGGCGGATTTAATCAAACCAAACACTAGTTCTGGATAATTCAGACCAAAAGAATGATGCTTCCTCTTACTAGGGAGTCATTTGAAAAGGGAATTTAAAATCACTGTAAACCATGTCTTCAGAGCTTCCCTTTATTGTATAAAGAAGGAACATGTTTAAAGGACACGTGAACAAAGTCAAGGGAGGGGAAGATCCAGGGTGGGAAGTGGGGATGGGTGTGGCAGGAGGCAGTGGTGGGGGGAAATGGAGACAACTACACTTGAACAACAGTAAAAAAAAATCATTGAATCAGACACTCTAAGAACAAAATAAAGACGAAGTCTCAGCTTACATAGAATCGCTGGTAGATGCCATTTCAGGGGCATTGTTTTTAGCTGATGGGAAATTGAGAACCATCTTGTTACTCAAATACCTTTTCCAAAAACCACCATCAAAGTGCCCATGAAGGTTCTTCTTCCGTTTTACCTTTCATTAGTGTCGTTAATAGAGAAAGTAGAAAACATACTGCCCGAATTTAGAATTTGGTTACAAGTTATCCAGTCTTTGAACTGGGCTCAAACTGAGTGGGAGTGTGTCACATTAGAATTCTAGTCACTTAACTGAAGGACCCATGCAAAATATTCAAGTAACAAACAAACTAAGAAATAAAACAAGTTGTATGTGGTGAGAAGATGGAGCAAAAATAAGTGCATTGATGATGGTCAGTTTGATAGAAAGGTCAAATCAGTGAAAGTAGTCAGAATAGCCTGTGTGGGTTGGTAAGGTTTAGTTCAGTTTAACAAATATTCATTCTGCTCTCCAAACTGAGACAGGATGGTAAGAAGCTGGCAAGTGGAATAGGGAAACTGAGACAGACAGCTGAACACAGTGGCTGAGCAATTTACAGCCAGGTCAGGTGGTCACCAAGGCAGACGGCTGCAGGGCCAAGACTAGGAAAGTAAGGACCTCGCCCCTCCGCCTCCCCAGGGTAAGCTTTTGTCCCCTGGCCTTTCCTTCCTGGTCTGGGCCTCACTTGCATTTCAGCTCCAGGACCAGAAAGCAACAAAAACCAGGTGGGTGACACCAGAACTAATTGCGATGACTACCTGCCCTGTCTCTAACCAATCAGAGGAGACCATGGCCCTAAAAGGACACACCTGGAGAACAGATGAATATTCTGCTGGAACCTTTTCCTGAGACCTCCCCTAAGATTCCTGCCCTCAAAAAAAAAAAGATAAAATTCTCAAGACAAGGACCCAACATCCTATGCTCTACCCCTGGAGAGCGACCTACACTATTTCCTTTTCTCCCCCCCCCCCACCCCATTCTCTCTTCACAGTCACCACATCTTCTAAACTCAGGCTAATCCCCTGACCTGTCCCTAAACCCCTTTTCCTCTGACTGACGGGGGGGGGGGGGCTTAAATGTCGGGAAAATTTTGGTTTCCGGTAATACATAACAAGCTAACAATCAATGCCTGTAAAAAGCTGTTGTGTCAGGAACTGAAGGTATGACCCACCTGGACTCCAGGGGACCATAAGCAGTCCCACCTTTGTGCCTCAGGAGGTATCCAGCGATCTTGATGGTATGTGAGCCATTGTGCTCCAGGGTGAGACGCCCTCCGCCCAGGACAGGGATGAAAGAATGCTACAGCTTTTTATCTGATTAACTTTTTCCCCGAATTCCAATCCACTTACCTACACTGTTCTTCTTCTTAGAAAAAGGGTTGGTTGAAAATGGAATTTAAGGCCAAACCCAGGTTTGTTAGGGTACAAACCCTCCATCTTCTCAGATCGCCAACCATCTGAATAAAACACCCATAGAGCCTCAATCCCTGTCTTTGCCCATTGGGTCTGGTAGGTGACAGGCAGCAAGAACACTGGCTTTTCTGGTTTCATGACCTCCCAGTGAGCTAAGGCAGCTCAGCCTGGACTCCCTTGTTGCTTCTCCTATGCTAAGACTTCCTTGTTTAACTGTCCTCAGCTTCAATAAATGTATCTACATGAAGTCAAGAACCCACACACTACAGGTGACCCGAGGCAGACCCACCTGGGGACATGTCCGGTAACAAAATCACGTAATCATCATTGTACTACCGGATAGAATAAAATACCGGTCATACCTTGGAGATACACAGGGTTCAGTTTCAGACCACTGCAATGAAGTAAATATCACAATAAAGTAGGTCACAGGAATTTTTTTTATTTCCTAGTGCATATAAAAGTTATGTTTACACTATACTGTAATGTAATGATAGACTGTAAAGACCAGTGTAACATGTAGTCTATTAGGTGTGCAATAGCATTAAAATGTACATGCCTTAATTAAAAAACATTTTACTGCTAAAAAAAATGCCAACCATTATGTGAACCTTCCGCAAGTGGTAATCTTTATGCTGCTGAGGGTCCTGCCTCAGTGCAGATGACTACTGACTGATCCCAAAGCACCATCACAAATACAGTCATAATGAAAAAGCCTGAAGTATTGAAAAAATGACTAAGACGACACAGAGACATGAAGTGAGCAAATACTGTCGGAAAAATGGTGCCACTGGACTTGCTTGATACAAGGTTGTCACAAACCTCTAATTTGTAAACAAACAAACAACCCACAATGTTTGTGAAGTGCAATGGAGCAAAATGCAATAAAAAAAATGTCTGTATTGTCCCTGCCTCAAATATCTCAGACATAGAAATCAATATTTGCAGTTCAGTTCCATAGACTGGTAATGGTTGAATGAACAAGAATCAGAATTTCTTCAGATGTTAGAGTAAAAAATAAATGGGGATGGAGGAAAGAGAATTAGGAAATGTGTCACATTAAACAGTGACAAAAAAATGGAATTTAAAGATAAGTAGTAACTAAGATGGCCTTAAGCTTCTCCTCAGCTTGAGTAAACTTTAGAAAGTCTTGCTTTTGACTCTAGGCCCCTGGCCTCGATTTTTCTTAAAAAATTTATGTTAGAAAACGTGTCATTGTAAATTCTATCTCTGACCCTTTTGAGATGTAAATCTTCTTAAAAGACCATTGCCAGTTTTACAACCCAAGACTGTCTTTCTCAAAGACCTAGGAGCCATTCTTTTGAAATGTCATCATCAAGGAAAATAGCACCCCTGTCTCCCAGTCTCTGCAGGGGGGTGCTGTAGAATCCTACTTCCCCAGAGCCACTTAGCAATCATACAGAAAAAAATTTTACAAACTCAAGAATAACTCAGCATGCTGGACACTGCCTATAGATTAACCTCCTTCCAATGTCCTCCAGTACTTTTTCACTAGCTTGTCTCAGTCTTAAAAACCCTCCTGCTCTTTGTTTCAGTGAAGTTCAGACTTAGTTCTGGTTTCTCTCCCCTACTGCAGTGGCCTTGAGTAAAGTCTTTCTTGCCTGTTTAACTTTGGTGCAATTTTGCTCCAACAACAGAAAGTTAACAAGTAGACAGAAGGCAAGACCTTTCCAGGCAGACAACACAGCGTTGGCGAAGACCTGCACACATCATATTCTATGTATTTAGGGGTATTTACCTATATTTGCTGCATGTCCGAGGTTACAACCCTCTCTGCCTATGCTCCACCTTGTGTGCCCTTGTGTCAGAGAATTTTCTACCCCACGCCACCAGCAATGCTAGCCCACACTTGGGTGCACTTCTGAGAATCCCATCTACTGCCTTCCAGTCTCTCCTTCCAGCCTGTGTAATGGGTGTGGAATGAGGTTCAGAGTGGGTGCAGCCTGAGAGGCCCCAGGCTCCCCTGCCCCACAAGCCTAGCTGGGGGGACTGGGAAAAGCAGCAGCACAGGGATTGAGAGTTGTTTTCTATGTCAATAACAACAAGCTGGCTTCATCACCTGCGCAGATCCAGGGAGATGGGCATACCTTTGACTCATGACGTAACTGGGAGGAGCTCCTCTCACCACCCCCCCCAGACCCCCCAGGGTCTGTGCCAGAGCTTGGAGATGGTTCATTCATCCACAAGGCCACACTTGCCTGGACTACGGTGGCCAAGAAAGGCAGAGGATACGGGAGTGCTAGCAGGTGTAGCCAATTGTGGTAGAAGCTGGAAATGGGGTTGTGGAGGAGGTCCCAGACTGGGATTTGAACAAGAAGGCAGAGAGCCCTGGCTGGTGTGGTTCAGTGGACTGAGTGCAGGCCTGTAAACCAAAGGGTCACTGGTTCGAGTCCCAGTCAGGGCACATGCCTGGGGGCCAGGTCAGGTCCCAAGAAGGTGCATTCATGAAGCAACCATACATTGATGTTTCTCCCCCTCTATCTATCTCCTTCCCTTCTCCTCTAAAAATAAATAAATAAATCTTTGGGGGGAAAAAAGCAAAAGAAGGCAGGCTGCTGTGGTGGATGGGTATGAGGGGTGCAAGGACTCTCGTTGGTGGGCCATGAGGAGGTGCCATGTGGTTTTGGATTAAGAACTAGAGGTGATGGGGACACAGCTGAACATGCTGGGAACCATGAGAGACCTGCCAAAGCCAAGCACAGATTACTGGGCGGAACCAGGAGAAGTGAGGTGTGGGCCTCTGGTTTTTTTTTCTGCAAGGTGATACTTCTGACCAGCATGTTCTGAGACCGGCCTGACTGGGCAAAGCAGGGAGAGCAGGACTAGGCGTTTGTGGGTGCATCTTCGTTTCTAAAGGGAGTGAGATTTAATGGTAGAGTTCATCTTTTTCTAAATCTGTATAACTTTTCATTAGTTCCTTTCCTTTTTACCAAACTCTGGCAGTGAGAGCCACAGTTCCTACCGTCAGTGAGCAAAGAAGAGCCACAGGACAGAAGAGCCCAGGCGGTTGGTTGTTTCTGTAACACCTGGAGGCCTCTTGTCCGGATGAGACCTACATCCGCAAACCCCTCTCACTGCTATTGAAACCAGAAAAGCCTGTGTTCATGCTGCCTGTCACCTACCAGACCCAATGAGCACAGACAAACATTGAATCTCTACGGCGCTTTGTGCAGATGGCTGGTGATGTGAGAAGATGGTGGGTATGTACTCTCACAGACTGTCTTAGATTTCATTTTAAGCTGACCCTTTGTACAAGGAAAAGAAAAATGTAGTAAGGGGATCGCAATTCAGGAAAGAGGTTACTCAGATCAGAGCTGTGGTCCACCAGTCTCCCTAATGGCCTCTCATCACTGACTGGTCATTTTCCTTATCTGTGTCCTGGGCGGCTGACTGTCTCTCCCTGGAACACAATGGCTTGGATACCACCTCAATTATGGTCTCTTCTGGAGAACAAAGGTCAGTTGCTTGTGGTCTCCTGGAGTCAGGGTGGGCTGTACCTGCAGTTCCTGAAACACTAGCTTTTTACATGCATTAGCTACTATAGGCTTCTTAAGTATTACCTGAAGCTAAAATTTTCTGACTCTTGAGTCCCCCCATCACTATTGCCCTCTGTTTCCTCCATGCAATCTCCCAGGTGAGTAGGTATGAATACAAACTACCCTGCTACAGTCCTACCCTGGGGCAGGGAGGTAGAGTTGGCAGTCTGAAATGGGTAGAAGGAAAATAGAAAATTTAGGCAGAAAACAAAAATTAATAGCTCAGCAAAATTTTGCAGACCAAGTCTAACCTCTTCTGTAAAGGGTCCTTGAGTCCCCTGCTGGCTTTGAAGCCCCCCTTCTATAATGCCAAAGCCCAGTCCACCCAGCTCCTGGGGCCTCTGTTCTGGGGCACTATCACATTGAGTCCGCAAGTGCAGAATTCACTCTCTTTCCCCTTCAGATCTGTGACTAGACCTCTCCAGTGTCCACTAAAGTCTCTTCTATCTTCTTGATGGAAAATCCTGAGATCTTCAGGTGTATGTCTGCCATTTTACCGATGAAAACGAAGTCCTAGAGAACTGTCAGCACAGACCTAAAGGCATGAAGCTGGTCAATCACACACCTGATGAGTGGCGTCATCTTGGGGAGGCAGTATTCAAGAACTTTAACTACAGTAGATGACTCTGTATTTTAATTTTGAATATTTAAGACCCTCAGATAGAGAGACTAAAAATATGTTGTATTTGCAAATTATAGCACTGGCCCCTAGGTACTTAGGCCTTTGAACTTGCATGGGCTGCTCAGATGAGTAGCTGATGTCCACATTGTATTATGTCAGACCAGAGCATTGCTGTTACCCACGGAAGCTAGCCAGAGGGAGGTTGGAATGAAAGAGTCTCTCCCCTACTGTTAGGTAGCAATGGAGGGCCCCAGGTTAGGCAAAGCAGTGCCCCTCATAGAACACAGCCTTTGCCAGCTTCTTGTCTGGGTGTGCAGCCACGCTGTGGAGAAACCCAAAATAATACTCTCTCTTCTGACCAAGGGACAGTGGGCTCCAAGAGGAAGAGTTCTGACTCTCAGTTCTCTTTAGCTCCTTCCTCCCCATTTAAGCATGGAGAAACTAAAAATTATGCAAGTACACGTGAAATTTGGAGCATTGCTTAAAATTATGTTTCTTATAGTTGATAATATCATAGCTAGTGTTTTATGGCCACCTAGTGGCCCAAATTGGGCTTTGCAATTGGAAATTTAATTTTCTCTCAAATATTAGCTCTAACTTTATTTGCTTCTAAATACTCTTAGAGTTGCATACTATTTTGCTGTGTATTTTGCCATGTATAATGCACATGTTTTGCCCAAATTTTAGGGAAAAATAATGATGCACATTATATATGCATATAATGATTGCTTACCATGGGTATAATAATCCCATGTACAATGTGCACAAAAACATGGGTGCGCATTATACATGACAAAATATGGTATAAGAGAAATCTTAGATTAACTTAGAGACTAAATATGAGAAAGTCAATGTAGAGGTCATTTCAATTTCCAGTAGTTTTTTGCTAGCAGATTGATGTTATATCTTTCAATCTTGTTAAACTTACTTATTAACTCTAATAACTATAGATAGATCTCACAGAATTTTCTCTATAGCTGGTCATTTGATCTGTGAATAAAGACAACTTCATTTCTTCATTTCTAGTGTAGATGTCTTTTATTTCTTTTTCTGGTCTGGTTGGACTGTCCGAAACCTCCAGTACAGTGTTGACTAGAAATGGCGGGGTTATATATCTTTGCTCATTTCCTCATCCTATGGGGGGAAATTTTTATCTTTAATCATTAGGCATGACATTAGTAGTACAGTTTTCATAGTGGCCCTTTATCGAGTTGAGGATATTCTTTCTATTCTTAGTTTGCTAAGTGTTTTTTAAAGTATATTTTATTGATTAAGCTATTACAGTTTTTCTCCCTTTGCCCCCCTATGCCCAGTACTCCCCCTCCCTGAAGCAATCCCCCTTAGTTCAAGTCCATGGGTCTTGCATGTAAGTTCTTTGGCTTCTCCATTTCCTATGCTATTCTTAACCTCCCCCTGTCTATTTTGTTCCTACAAATTATGCTTCTTAATCCCTGCACCATTTTCCCATTCACCCTCTTCTCCCTCCCAGCAGATAACCCTTCAAATGATCTCCATATCTATGATCCTGTTCCTGTTCTGGTGGTTTGCTGAGTTTTTCTGTTTTTATTTTGTTTTTTTTTTTTTTAGATTTAGTTGTTGATAATTGTGAATTTGTTGCTTTTTTAATATTCATGGTTTTGATCTTCTTTTTCTTAAACAAGTCCCTTTAACATTTCCTGTAATAATGACTTGGTGGTGATGAACTTTTTTGGGTTTACCTTCTCTGGGAAACACTTTATCTGCCCTTCCATTCTAAATGATAGGTTTTCTGGATAGAGTAATCTAGGTTGTGGGTCCTTGCTTTTCATCACTTTGAATACTTCTTTCCAGTCTTTTCTTGCCTGCAAGGTTTCTTTTGAGAAATCTGCTAATATTCTTATGAGAACTCCTTTATAGGTCATGCTCTGATTTTCTCTTGCTGCTTTTAAGATTCTCTCTTTGTCTTTAACCTTTGGCATTTTAATTATAATTTGTCTTGGAGTGAGCCTCTCGACATCCATCTTCTTTAGGATGCTGTGCTTCCTGGACTTTCATGCCTATTTCCTCCACCAAATAGGGAGGTTTTCTTTCATTATGTTTTCCAAATAAGTTTTCAATTTCTTGCTCCTCCTCTTTCTGGCATCCTTATGAATTTAGATGTTGGCAAGTTTGTAGATGTCCCTGAAGGTCCTCAACCTATCCTCATTTTTAAAAATTCTTATTTCTTCTGTTTCTTCTGGTTGATTGTTTGTTTCTTCCTTGTGTTCCAAATTGTTGGCTTGAATCCCAGCTTCCTTCCCTTCTCTGTTGGTGTCCTGTGGGTTATTCTTTATTTCACTTAGTGTGATCTCCATTTTTTCCTTTACTGTTTTGGTATACTCAAGGAGTTCTCTGAGCACCCTAATCACCAGTGTTTTGAACTCTGCATCTGATTGGTCAGCTATCTCTATTTAGCTTAGTTCTTTTTCTGGTGTTTTATTCTGTTCTTTCATTTGGGCCATATTTCTTTAATTTAGCACTCTTCTCAATTTAGCATCCTCCCTGTGTTTACGTCTGTATCTGAGGTAGAGTTGCTTTTACTCCCTATCTTGGTAGCATGTCCTATGAAGAAAAGGCACCTGCAAACTGGGTGGGGCGGAGACTTAGGTAATTGCCAGGGAGGGGAACCACTTCACCACTTTGTGGCTGTATGCTGAGGTCCCTGAGAGGGGACAATGCCACCACCTGAATTCTGGCAGTTCACCAGGTATTCACCCTGTTTTCAGTCACTTTACCTCCTTCCCATGTGTGACAGTTATCCTTCCAGCTGTTGCCCCGGTGGTGAATCTCAGAGTAGGTGGGGTTGCATACAGTCTAAAACCATGCCGGCCATTTAAGCAGTGAAAATCCGGCAGTTTCTTCCGTTGCCCCAAACCCACTGGCTTTTACAACTAGAGGTAATGGGGATCTATCTTCCCAAAGCTGGAACCCTGGGCTGTGCAGTCTGGCCTGGGGCTGGGATCGCTCACTTTCAAGGTATCCCTCCAGTCAGTTCCACTCCCGCTGCTACTGCCACCTCTTCATGCCACACTGCCTCTCTGCCTGTCTCTGTGACTCCACCCCTCCTACCCACCTGCTGGATAAATGTGCCTTCTTTAAATCCCGGTTGTCAGACTTCATACAGCTCGATTCTGACAGTTCTGGGTGTTAGTTTTGAGATCTGGTTGTAATTCTTTTTATGGTTGTGCAAGGATGTGAAATGTTCCTACCTATACCTCCATCTTCATGGAGGGTGAGTGGTTTTTTAAAGATCAGGATTCAGATGTTAGATATTTGTCAAATACTTTTTCTTTATCTGATGATCATATGTTTTTTCATTTTTAGTCTGTTAATATGGTGAGTTACATTTTGAATATTAAACTAACTTTGCATCCCTAAGATAAACCCTACTTGGTCAAGATACAATTGGCAGCATGGGGCCTGGCCACTTGTCACTGTTTGTACACTTAACACAAAGATTTGTGTGAAGAAATAGATTTTTATTAACTGGGTTTCCAATTTGGCGGGCTGGGAGCATTCCTGCTCTGAACCCTTCTCTTCTGCAACACACAGAACGTCTCCTGCTCTCCAAAAGATTGCAAACTGAAGCCACACCCAGAAGTTTCCCATTACTGCTTATATGTTGTTTTGGAGCTTAAACCAGCCATGCAAACAGGTCTCCATCTTCTTGGGATCATGCACTTGCGTGGTTCAGAGTTGCCATCATCTTGCAGCAGCTCTTTTTATCTCAGGGTCTGGGGTATGTTGCCAGATCACTGTAGACAGTTGTGCAGGGGAAGCTGCATCTGCACGGAACTTCCCAGTTCATGCCTGCTTGTGCTGTTCTCAGAGCAAGAGAGCAGAAGCAGTCCAGGGCCCACGTGCTGTGCTGCACTGGGTCGTTGTATCCCAAAGGCTGGAGTCTGGTGAGGCACACATCCCAGCATGGGACTCTGCCTCTAATTCGGGCGCTTCCAACCATGTGCGGCCTAAACCCCAGGTGGGCCTGGCATGTGCCAGTCCTCTGAGCACTCCCATTGGTGCTGGGGCAAAGCAAGAGCCCCAGAAGCCAAGAGAACAAGAGAGCGAGTGTCTGTCTACTTTCTGTTTTAAAAGTCCTTTCCCAGAATCCCGTGTGATCCAGAATCCTGTGGGATTGTTCAGCTTTTCCACCAATGAGGGTCGGTATCGGCTATATTTGCCTCTTCCCCTCTTCTGGGCTCCATGTTCAGCAGGGGAGCAAAGTTTGTACAAGCAAAGTTCACACATGCTCCCTTCTGCTGAGTCACCAGTTGCTCACCTGCCTCAGGCAATGCATGCTGCCGTGTTTACAGTTGATAGTGACTCCCGTTGGCCTTCCCTTCGGAGAAGGCGGGTGCTTCCATCTGCTGCCTCCGCAGCTCTCCCTGCCCCTGTCTTCTCCTGCTGGGAGGGGAAGCACCCTCCCAGGGTGCTTCTGCCGCGTTGGGGTTCCCCTGGACTGAGGTCTTCCCCATTCTCCAGCAATCTCTGGTTCCACCTACCCTGTTGCAGTGATGTGTTGTCCCTTTAATATAGTGTTAGATTTGATTTGTTAAAATTTGGTAAGAATTATTGTCTCTATGTTCATGCGTGGTAGCATTCCATACTTTTCTTATAGTATCTTTTTCTAAGTTTAGTATCATAGTAATACTGGCTTCATAGAATGAGCTGGAAAGTCTTTAATTTTCTGGAAGATTTGGCAGAAATGATACTGTTTCTTCTTACAAATGTTTGTAAGGATTTACCAGCAAAGGAGTCTGCAAATAGAATTTTCTTTGTGGGAAAGTTTAAAAACTCAAATTAAATGTCTTTAATAGACATAGGGCTTTTCAGCCTATCTATTTCTTAAACAAGTCTGGTAGGTTTGAATCTTTTAAGGAATTTGAAAATTTTCTTGTTTCTTAAGATGGAAGTTGATGTCATTGATTCAAGATCTTATTTTTTTTAAGTACAGATCTTCATAGCAAATATACTCCCTGTAATTACTGCTTTAACTGTATTCCATAAATTTTCATACTATGCTTTTATTATAATTCAGTTTAAAATTTTTCCTAATTTTCCTTTGACTTTTTTTTGGATCCATGGGTTACAGAAACATATGTAATTTAATTTTCAAATATTTGAGGTTTGTCCAGACAACTTCCTGTTATTGATTCCTAATTTAATTCCATTGTTGTCTGAGAACATACTTTGCATGTCCTTTGTTACTCTATCTTGATTGCAAACAGAAATTCAATCCCATATTTTGGACTTGTATCTTGTTTATAATTTTTGTGCTATGAAAACAATTCTTGGATGAAGATGAACTTGGAATCTTTGCACCCATCCTTTGGTATTTTCTTAAATAAATTCCCAGGAGGAAAAAATTTGAGTGAAAGAGTATTTACTTCTTTTTATAGAATTTATACATACTGCCATAGGTGGCTTGTTTCATGCTTCTTCAATATTCAATAATGCACAAATATATACTTTAGATCAAAATTTTTTCTATCACATGTTTTTAATGACTGCATAATACTTTATTGATACACCAAATTATATTTTAAATTCCTCTATTGTTGAGCATTTCAGATCTAAAATTTCTATAATGCTTTAATAAATCATAGTGTGGACCATTAATATGTGGAAGTGTATTGGCCTTATAAAGCAGTGGTTTATGACAACTAGGAAGTAGTGCAGAGGATAGATTTGGGCTTAGGGCTGAAAGTAGAAAATCAGTTCCATACTATTAGGATTTTAGTATAAAGCCATAAACATGAGACCATGGTGGAGACAGAAGAATGGAGATGTCAGGATGGGTGGGAGAAAAATGAAAGCAAAAGAATCTATCATACTTAGTGACTGATTTTGTGGCAATTAAAATCAATTTCTATCTTTAAAGCAATGGTATTTTTAGACAAAAGTATGTCTTCGTATTTGTCTTCAAAATATCTATTGTCTTAGCATTTGTTCTTGAGTATCAAGCAGTAGGTTTTTGAATTACTCAATAAATGTTTGTTCACAGATGATGGAAGAAAACCAGGGGTGATGGTTTTTAAACCAATTATATCTAAGGAAGAATGGGATTCAAATAACTCCATATTACTTTATAAGAAATTCTATTAGCTTCAAAATGTTTTTACCCTTTTGAATTATATCCTTACCATATAAAGAAATAGCAAATTTGAGAACTATTTCTAATTTTATTATACATTTATTGTTATCTTTCAATGTCTAAAAGTAAAACCTATTTGATTACTTTATCTAGGGAAGTGAGAAGTGCACTATTAGTTTCTCTATTTCTCACTTAATGTTAAAAAGCAATACTATGAAAAGAAAAAACATACTATGATAACCTAAACATGCTTAAAGAAAGCCCAGTTTTCATTTATTTTGTGGTCTTCAGCCACTTTCTAGTAGGTCGATTATATAACTACCTTAACCACAAAATCACACAGGAGTCAAGAAGCACCAATTTCAAATTTATCAATTTATGAATTATTTCTCTCATAATCCCACCTGCAACTTTGATGGTCTTAAGCTATTTAAACCCTTTTATGTCTGTGTATAAAATATTGGCCATGAGTATCCATCCAGATTCAACCTGAAGATTTAAAAATACTGTAATTTCTCCACTACTGTTTCAACACTCATGAAGTAAGTCTCTGAAGTAAAGACATTGAAGGCATTTATACTGCGTGTTATAAATTTCTGTTTAGTGTTGTGTTGGCAGTCAGAAACTCTCCTGATAAATTAAATGGTTTTTCAGGCAAAATAAATATTCTGCTTTCAATCTTTAAATACTTTACTGCCTTGGTACCTTGGGAAAGTTACTTAAATTCTCTAAGCAGTGGCATGTTGAAGCAGGAGCCAGCTTGTGAAAGTCAATTGTCAATTTGTCAGTTTTGCCTATAGGTTGTTAGACATTTGGAGACTTAACTCTGCTATGGTAGGAGTATTTACCACAGATGATGGTAAATGTTACAAATAGTGGCAACTACTTTTCCTCAGAGAGAACTGGTTTACCAGCTCACTACTATCTCTAAACCTTAGTTTCTTCATCCGTAAAATGAGAGAAACAAGTCCAACTTGTATTGGACACATTAGTTTTAGTAAACAGAATCTCTTTGCTAGTTTAAATATAAATGGAGTTTGCTAGACAGTCTTAAATGCCCCCAAAGAATTGTAGGGGAGACTGATAAAAATAGGTTATAGTTAGAGCTCTCAAAAACACATCCGAGGGGCACACTACAAAACTGGGCCATTGAAGCAACTACTGCCTCTTCTGTGTTCGGGAAGCTATCTTTCCACGGGGGAAGCTACAGTGGTTACCACGATCAGGAAAGACTCCCCAGTCAAGAAGCCACTAGAGTCAAACTGGAGACCTCCACTCTGCCTCTCCCTGCCTCTTGCCTTCTGAGAGTTTCAGAAAAGTATCTCATTGGCAGAAATGGCAGAAAATTATTCAAGCCTCTGTTGCTGCATCAGAGGCTTGGAAACATAGTCTTCATTGGGAGTGGCCTTGTGTCCAGATAAGAAATCGGGGATTCTATTGCCATAGGTTAAAACATGGATAGAAACAGCTATTGGGTGACATTTGGCAGTCTGCCATGGACGACCCATTTTCATTCCTGAGACTGGTGAGAACTCTCTTCCTGGTCAGAGAACCATTCATAACCTAACTAAGAGGTAAAACCTCAAAGTCCCATCCAGAAACCAAGCCAGCTCAAAGACCGGAATATCTAAATCACATAAAGTCCTCTCCATCAGGCCCAGATGTGAATATCTGTGTTCAGGTGATACAGGAAGTGACAGGTAAGGTATTCCCCCCTGCCCAACACACACACACACACACACACACACACACACACACACACACACACACGTCCATGGTGGAACAGGAACAGGGTAACTAATAAAAACTTCCCTTTAGAAATAATATTGTGCTGGGCAGAAATTTCAGAGAACTTTGCCCAGGCAATAGACTGCCATAATTCTCTGGGTTAGCCCATTCGGCAGTCTCTGGTTTCTCGTTCATCTCCATGACTACTGGATTTGTTTGCTTGGAAGTCCTTCCTTGTCCATTAGCCTCCTTGACCACATCTGAACAGGGCATTGGAGACTCTGCTCTTCCGGGAGCTATAAAACTTTCACATCCTCTTTGCTGCCGGTGCAGGTTTGGGTACTTAAGTTTGCATTGTGCTCAGACAGGCTTCGGCAGGCCAGGTTTATGGTTTCTGTGGTAAGGAATTTACCCATAAACTTAATAGGCTTCCAGTCTTCCATCTGGTCAGTTTGTAAATGAGAACTGTACCGAAGGATTTCATTTAGACATGAAGATCTGCTCTCGATTATTAGCTGCTATGCTCTGCACAACGTCTTTGCAACCTAAAGGTGGTGTTTATGAGTTGAATTGTGCCTCCCTCTCCCCAAAATAAGTTTGATTCTTAAGCCCCAGTATCTCAGATGGTGACCTTCTTTGCAGACAGGATCTTTACAGAGGTAATCAAGTTAAAATGAGGTCATTAGGATGAACCCTAATCCAATACAACTACTGTCCTTATATGAAGGGGAGATTGGAACACAGGCATGCACACGTGGGTAATGCCAAGTGCAGAGGAAGGCAGAGATCAAGGTGATGCATCCACAGCCCAAGGAATGCAAAGGTTGCCAATAAACCCCCAGATTCTCCCTCACAGGTCTCAGAAGGAACCAACCCTGCTAACACCTGGATCTTCAACTTCTAGCCTCTACAACCGCAAGACAATACATTCCTGTTGTTTAAACCACACAGAGTGTGGTACTTTGTTATAGCAGCTCTATCGTCCCCTAAAACAAGGTTGCTCTTGAATGGTAGCACAACACCCTTAGTCTGATCTATGCTGCTGGCTTGCTTCTTATTGTCTAGTCCAGAATGTTTTGGAGAGGTACTTGTAAATACCTGGGGCTGCTGAGCTTCTTCAGAACAAATTCTTCATACTACTTCAGTGTGGGGGGACGAGCAGATGGAATTTTTCAGCACTGGAAGGCACCAAATTATTAGGCTCATAAATATTTTAGATTCTCTCTCACAGGTTCAAATTCTCTGCTATTATTTTAGATTTTCTGTCCTTTCCTTAGCAGAGATATGGTCCCTTCACTTCTCTTTGCAGACAGGCTGGATCTAGATCTAGTTCATTTTTCTTTTGCAAAGCTTTGCTGAAAGTGGCAGAAGCAACCAACCTACACCATTATGAACCTTTCCAATGATTTAACCTATAGCTACAGGCTTCATCAGCATGTAATCTTTCTTCCAGGTTGTTTCGGGCAACCGTGTATCAAATGTTCTGTCACTGAACAGAAGGGTCTCCAGTTTTCCTCTCCGCTATAGCTGCCCCGCCGTCTGCAGTTTGAATCTCTAAGTCAAGGTGCACACACGTACATGTCTAGGGCAGCACCCCACTTCTAAATTCTATGTTGGTCAGAGTTCACTTGCAGAGAATAGAATGCATTTTAGCTAGTTTAATCAGAAAGGGATTAAGTACAGGCTTTGTTATGGCTTGAAGAATCAGTTGGAGGACTGAAGAACTAATCAAGGAATCCTCTGAGAACAGTTCAGCAGAGTGGGACCACTGATGCTGAAACTCTGATAGCGAGTGGGAAACCACCAGGACCATAAAGTAATCATGGGTCGGTCAGGGGATTGGGAAACAGAGAGCTGTGGTAGAGCCACAGAAGCAGCAAAAGCGTAACTTCTACCTTGCAAATGTCTCACAAGTACATCTGATTAGCAGGATGCAAGTCAATCCGGAGCTCTGGCTATCAGAGAAATGCATGCTGCTCCAAAGTGTGGGGAATCTGTGCTGCTCCGAACTAGGATGTGCCAGCTGAAAGTCAGGGGTCCGCTTCTGTGAGAAGAAAAGCGGGAAGGAGCTAAAGAACAAGTATTTAGACTCCGAAGGTAAATATATTAGGATTATCTCTGCTGTAGTGCAGGCCCTTAATAAGTGACACATTAATGCAAACATACTGATAATACATATTGACCCCTTAAGAGAAAAGATGTGATGCTCTGGTTGGTGTAGCTCAGTGGATTGAGCCCGGGCCTGCGAACCAGAAGATCGAGGTTCGATTCCCAGTCAGGGCACATGCCTGGGTTGCAGGCCAGTTCCCAGCAAGGGGACTTATGAAAGGCAACCACACATTGATATTTCTCTCCCTCTCCCCTTCCCTTCCCCTCTAAAGATAAATAAATTTAAAAAATAAAAAATTAAAATTAAAAAAAGAGAGAAGATGTGATATCAGAAATATAAGATCAGGTTTGTAAAAGGCAAACTATGTCACAATCACTTTGCACTTTTACTTATTCAAGTGCAATGCAGTGTTCTCTGAGCCGGAATAATTATAAATGCACCCTTCTGGTTACCAAAGTTCATTTTCTGGAGAAGTAATAATTGACCTTAAAAATCGAAGGTCCTGATCCAATGAAATGTTTTTATACTTTTTTAAAGTGGTTTCACCTCCCCATGTCCTCTGATACCCGTGATCCGAGGACATAGGGCTCTCAGATGTGTATCAAATCTGATTTTAACTAGTTAAACATTGGAGTCTGAACCCTGGATTTCTAAACTGTTTCAGGGCAGAGGCCAGCCTCGTGGGCCACACGGCGTCTGCTGTAGCTTCTCAGTCCGACATGGTCGTGTGGGCGTGGTCAGAGACGGCATGGAGATCGATGACCGTGCCTACCCTCCAAGAACACTCTATTTACAAAAAAGGTGGGGGACCTAATTGGAATGTGAGATGTCATTTGTCAACCTTATTTCAGATAATTGCATGAAATAAATTTTAAAAAAACCCTTCCTCAGAGGTAACTTGCTGGTCACTGAAGATGTGGATGCTAGTTGGCCCATTCTCTTTCCCTTGTGCGTGTAGAGTCCTTTCTTTCACACACTACACTCAACCTAACTTCCTGTGTCTCAGACACTTTACGGTTATGTATCACTGTTGTTCTGAATGCAGCATGAAATTGCTTTCACTCCAAACCATCTTCATAATGGAGACAGCAAGTTACTACCAATTGTACTCAGCTACACCCGAAGCAACAACCTATGTGTTCTTCTGTCAGCCTAAAACTGTGGGCTGGATTCACCTACGGGTTCCCGGTATCCTTTACGTACCATGAGTTCCCGTGAGCCCGCATGGCCTCCCACACAGGACAGACACTGTGTTGTCCCTGACAGGGCATTAGCTTTTATACTGAAAGGATGAGTAGCGTAGTGACCACCAATACTAGGTTCAGGCCTGACCTCTGCCAGTCACTGGCTATGGGGCCTTAGGATAATTACCTAAGCTTTCTGTGGTTCAGTTTCCTAATATGCAGGATGAGGATCATGGTAATAGGTCTCAGTGCAGTGACTGGACTTTATCACACATTCCACAGGTGCTGTCTGCAATGGAGAATTTGATATCAGATCTTTTTTATCACTTATGATGGTTATAATCTTGTTAACTGGTTTCCGTTTTCATCTGAATATTTTGATATATAAATAAATAGGTAGAGGTTGAATTTTCTTTTTCTTGTTTGTTTGTTTTTATTATGGTCTCCTACCATGAGTATTTTCTATACATTGGTACAGCAGTTTTACTAAAACATGCCCTAAATCTTCTTTATATTTTTTAACTAATGAGCATGAGCTTTAAACAGCAGGGCAGAGAGCACAAAAGAGTAAAACACAAGAAACAGTAACAGAAATAGATACCATGGGCAACTCAGGGTTGTGCCCTTCGATTCTTAACAGTTGCCTGCTCCTCTGGCCTTCCCTCTTCTCCCGGAAATCTTGCTTCCCCTTCCGTTCTAGGAGTCCTGACCTCCTAGTCAGACTACTTTTCGGTGAGCTAGGTGGCGTAATCCAGGCGGGCTTGTTAGAAGTCACACTCCTAGACCCATACCCCCAAAGGGTCCGATTTAGTAGTTTTAGGGTTTGAAATCTTTATTTTAAAAATGCTTCCCATAATGCAGATGGATGGGAGATTTAGGGACCTCTACTCCCCGCTCTCACTCCTGTTCTCATGCAAGTGTTCCTCCTAACCCCACTGCCATCGTCCGGGTGCCCATGAGGCACCCAAACTGTGCCTGCCTCTGCAGCCACTGCCTTGAGTGAGTGGAACAACCCTGCAAAGAAGATATTCTCAATCATGCATTCCAGGTAAGGAAACTAAGGCTCAGTTATGTTTAACAAGTTGTGCAAGCTCTTCTGCCTTTTTCCTTGACAAGAGCAAGTTAATACCCTAGTTGATATTAGTTCTTTTGTTTCAGCATGTAAAAAATCTCCTGGAAGGGGTGGGCCGAGCACTGAACTTCTGGGAGTCAGGGATTGATGATAAGAAACAGAAACCTACTCAAGACATGAAAAAGGTTTACGGAAATGGCGTAGGGAACTTTCATGGAAACCAAATGTAGAAAACACAGTTTGGTCTTAAGGAACTCATTTAAACATGGCCTTGGGTGTTTGCAATATTTGTAACAATAAGAGAAATATATAATTTTATATATGTATTCTCCTGATATATATGTGAGGGAAAAACCCGAATTACCTTCTGGAGGGTGGTCCTCTTGTAGTACAGGCTTCTCCCACTAGGTGAGTGTTCTAGGAGCGCATCTGTGTCAGCGTACCAGCTGGTGGTGTTGTGAGAGGCTGCGATTGGTTTCAGAGATTTTTTTTTTTGAAGACTCTTTTATTGCGTTTGCCCATTTCATAATGGGTGATTTGCGAGTGGACCTGCCCACACCTCACTGAGTGATTGGTAGTTTTTGATAAAAAAATGACATGACCCCTGTGCCCCACTCTCCTTATTCATCTGATCTTGCCCCAAGACACTTCATTTTGTTTCCCTGATGAAAAAAGTCCTTAAAGGAAAATGTTTTGCAGATGTGGAAGAGATGGAACAAAAAATGGCGGAAGCGCTAAAAGGCATTAAAATCAACAAATCCAAAAATTGTTTTGAACAGTGGAAAAAAGTCAATAGATGCATTGCATCCAGTGGAGAGTACTTTGAAGGTGATTGAAGTTTAAACATGTGAGAATAAATACACCATTTTTTATAAATTCCAGGTTTTGGGGGGACCTCCCCTTATGTAAATGGCCCAACCCAGAGAGGTGCTCAGGCGAGGCCCCAGAAGTTGCCTAGGAGTGCAGAACTACCCTCGTCTCCCACAGCCAAACGGGACCAAGTTCAGGCTCTCCTTCCTTAGAGCCGAGTCTAGGACATCCTGTTCCAATCCCTGGCTACAGGCCCACCGACCGAGAAAACAAAGGGAGCGAGTGTGGAAGGGCCAAGAGGCCCTCTGTTCCCTGAAGGGTTTTCATCCTAAATAAGAGAAACATCAACTGAAATAGACTTTTAAAATTTTTATTAGGTTAAAAATAACATTAAATGGAACCCTAGATGAATTACATACCCACTGCAGTACATCAGGGAAAGAATAATTAGAACTAGGTTTAATACAATAGTGGCGTGGATGGCTATTTTCTATTGTTTCTGCATGTAAAGTGGGATGGTGAATTAAATTTGTCTTTGCCTTTGTTAAAGAATAAGTAGAGCATGCATCCTATTATGGCCTTTTAGGAATTACTGACTGACTTGTATCCTAAGATTCTAAATTTGCTTAAACTTGCTACAAAAAAGTTTTAGTCCATATGTCTTTCTGTAAAATAAAAGAAAACAGAAGGAACAGAGGAAAGGGAACTCTAAAACCTGAAATTCAGAGCTGATGAACAGAGGTGGGAGAAATACGTGTATTCTCATAAAGACTGTTGCCCTGACTCACTCAGAACATATGTGTGTGCCTGTGTCCTGGTAAATCCTAGGAAAATGAACCAATATGAAACAATTATTGGGTTATATAAATAAAAGGTTCAGAATTAAATCTAGCTCTGGATTTAGCTGAGCATCACTTTATAAACTGTCCAAGCTTCAACAAGTTTTCTATAGCAGGTTTTTAATACATACTTGCTGAACTGAATTAAGGGTGTGAATTTTCCTGAGTCAAATTCTGTAAGTATTATATTTTTCATATCCCAGGTATTGACATTTAGGAGTTTTATTTGTAATTTATGTTTATTAATATTAATATTTATTGATATTTTAACTTTTATTGATTTTTTCAATATATACTATTTTATTTTCTTTTTGATCGAAGAGTTTGGGTGGGCAGATTTTTTTCTTTTTAGTTTTTAAGTAGTTGAGGACACTTGTGCATGTGTGGTTTTATTTGGCTTTTATTTCTCTATTTATTACTTCCTGGTCAGAAATTATGGATATATTATTTCTGCGTTCTGAATATTTTCCGTTTCTCTTTTTGGAAGTTCTTTCTTTAAATTTGTTAACATATTCAGTCTGACTATAGTCAGAGGTTGTCAGGGAAGCTGTTTTGTCTCTTTCGGGTGACTTCCATACAGCTGATCAAATACATTATATGTCTCTTTTAAACTTGAACTCTAGATGAAAAGCTTATTTCCCCATATATTCAAATTACTTAGAGAGAGACCTGTCTGTTGTCCTATATGCTACAGTTACTTTATAAATATAATAAAATAATAATAATACATGCATACATACATACATATATACATGCCTTATGGTATTGTTATCAAGATTAAATGAGTTGATATGTGTAAAATGCTCAGCACTGTTCCTGGTCCATAGTAAGACTTCATTAAACGTTCCAGGTGATAGTGCCAGCTGGTGTAGCTCAGTGGATCGAGTGCTGACTTTTGAACCAAGGGGTTGCTGGTTTGATTCCCAGTTGTGGCAGAGGCCTTGGTTGCAGACCAGGTTCCCAGTAATGGGACGTGTGAGAAGCAACCACACATTATCTTCTTTCTCCCTCCCTTCCCCTCTCTAAAATTAATAAATAAAATCTTTTAAAAAAAGTTTCAGATGCTATATATTTTTTTCTTAACCTGCAATTTTGCTTTTAGTAGCATTCCAGTTTGATAGACTTAGGGTGGTTTTTAATTATTCGAACTTATAACCAAGAAAACATGGCAACTGATAAGAACAAAAGGCAAAGAAACAAAAGCCACCTGACTGGCCATGTGTGACATAATGACCTTATGTGGCACTTCCTTACACAAGAAAAGAAGCCATTAGTTTTGTCTTAAACATGCTCTACTATGTTCTGTGAGAGACTATGCGGAACTACCAAGCCATGTAACCACAACTGAATCCTAATAATAAGAGATACTAATTTCCTGCTTTTCTGAACAGGGTATGAGAACTGGCTCCTCTCCAACATTAAACAATATAAACCTTCTGGGCAGGGATTAGGCCTTTTATTTCTGGTCCCCAATGCTGTGTACATGTGCCTGACAGACAGCTGTGAAACGCACTGAGTTGTGTGGATGTTAAGAGCTCAAGTGTTAGATCAAGTGTTACAGTCCAGCAGACTGGACCAAATTCCAGTTCAGCTACTCAGAAACTAAATAATTTGCCTTAGAGTAACTTTCTATTGAATTGTTATTATTGGCCAGTTATTGTGGTCCTTGTTTTCATAAAAATGGGTAAGAAGTCAAGGTAGTTGTGGGAAAGTGCTTTGTATAAATTTTTACCCACTATATAGTTCACTGAATCCACTTAACAGCCCCCGCCCCAACACACAAGTCAGGTGTGTTTTACATGGGGGATGATAACAGTAATCACCAAATTATTCCTTTTATGTATAAACATTGAGGTAAGATTTATTTTTTAAAAGTCTGCCAATAATAACTAGCAAGTGGGGTTTGGTAATTCTTTTAGTGATACTAGTTTTAAAATTTATTGAGTATTATTTATTCTCAGTGTAAATCTTATCAATAATGACCAGTGGGGTAGATAACATTGCATTTCTTGGCTTTCAAACTACATATCCTAGTAAACATAATTTGCAAACACCTGATTTTTAGAATTCAGATTTGCCAAATATCCTACCAGATGGGTGATTTCACAGCCACTGGATGAAATGTTACCTTCAAAATAGATAAAAACCAGAACATTTTGTGAGGCTGCTAAAGCCACCAGCCACACCCCTCCTTTTCTCTGGTTTCAAGGTTGTCTGTCATCTGAACTCCCTTATCTAGGAGGAAAATTCACATGTGGTAGGTAGTGACTTTGTTTATATGCGTTCTCATAGAGCGCTCTCAATTCTAAGTCAGGAGAAGTGGTCGGCAGAAGGTCGTGCACAGGCGCCTTTTCTTATTTCGCTTTCGGTCGGGGAGGGTAGTGCAGCTGCGTAGTAGTAGATCTTGATAACTGAGGAGAGTTTGTACCAGCGTAACCCTTCACTGTCACCATTCACTCCCTCTGTGTTTGTATTTCTTCCAGCAGGAATAGGCCGTCGCACACCCTGCCCCAGCCAATTCCACAGCAAACTTGACACCCTCGGGCCACCCTGGGCACCTCCCGCCAGCTAACTCCCACGCGGAATCAGTCCATTTCCCGGAGACCAATCAGCACTCCGCACGCTGCCACGCCAGCCAATCGCAGCAAACACACGTTGCTCTGTTTGACTCCAGCGGGTAGCATCTCCGGGCACTGGGTTCGAGCCGGGGGGCGTGCCTGGAAGTTCGGCCCGCCTCTCCCTTAAGAACTTGGTGCCTTCCAATTGGCCGCGATCTGCAGTGGTTTGACGCCAATTGGCTGCTTCCTTCCGCTGCTTGGCCGAGCGCGGCGCAGATTCTTAGAGAGCTTTAACTAGGGAGCGGTGCGGAGAACGGTGAGCTCAAGTCCCGCCCGGAGGCTTCAGTGCTCCACGCCACTCTTCGAGTCTTCTCAGGTAGCCTTGGGTGGCTGCACGGGGTCTTCTTAGCGGAAATAAGGCGGCCGGGAGGGAGGGCGACCGCAGGCGTCCGGGGCGCCCAGCCTGGTGTGTTTTCCCAGAGCTGTTGCGGAGAGTGGGGTGAGGAGCGTGGGGGTCCGAAGGGCGAAGGGCGCTGCGTGCGGGCGGGTGCGGACCTCTTAGTTGAGAGAGAGAACGCCCAGGGAAGGGAGAGGAAGATCCGGAAAGAACCTAGGGCTTGCACTTTGTCTCTCTACACTGCTCAGCAGCTTAAGGTTTTGGGCACTCATTAGACCTCAGTTTCTAAATTTAAATGGGGAAGTGGCGATAAAAAAAAAACTCGCTTCTAGACGAGGTCATGTTCATTGAGGTCATGTTCCGTGAAGGGACCGTGCTTCCTGGTTTTTAGTAAATGCACAGGCAACTCACCGGCTGTCCTCTAGCACTAAGCATCGGCTGTCATGACACTGATGATAAGAGACAGCTTTCCCAAAGTGCTTACTAGACAGGGTGGGGCAGAGAATAGGTTTACAGTTGTGAGGACGCAAAACACAGTTTATTCTTGTACTATTATTTATTAATTATTGTGTTACTTTCTTTACGAGCAACTGTAAACCTACTTTGGCCCCTCTCTGTATCTTACAAGTTCCTTGCTAAGTGGGTAAACTCATGTAATTGTTCAATAAAGTAGTGTTACTATTATCCTTAATGTGCCATTAAGAAAGGTTACCTGAGCTATTTTGGGTTCGGAAGCCAGGACAAAATATGACAAATTCAATATGATATCATATTTTTAATGTAAAGTTTTTTCTGGCCAGTGATTAGCTTTAAGAATTTTGCAAAATATACCTTTAGCCTCAATGCAAAAGCCTTGGGTTGCAATTCTGGCTCCGTCACTAAACTAGCTGTACGAGCAATCTTGGGCCAGTGACCTAATTTCCTTATTGCTCCTTTTCATTTCTGTGAAATAAGGATAATTATAGACCAGCTCTTAACGTTCTTTATGAGGATTAAATGAAATAATACAATTTAAAGTAGCCAGAAGATTGATCACACAGTTAATGATCAAAAATATTAGCTCTTACTATTAAAAAAGAAAAGGAGTAGAGCACTAGAAGCATGAACATTAACAAGGATGTAAACCTAAAGTTGTGATATCCTCAGAATTTTATGTTGCCTTAAGTGTTGTAAAAGGTCTAGATGTAAAAGCTTGTACTAAAATAAGCCACAGTGGTCACTAAAACCGAGGGACATTAGTCACATTGCAGAAGGAGGCTTCCCTGATGCATACCTGCTGCAGCCATTCTCAAAATGGGAAACTACTGTACTTTATTGAGTTGGAAAAGCTAAATTAGCAATTCCAGATTGACTGGAAATCATGCATATGCTGAAATTTTTGTTAGGTAGAAAATGTAATTTAATTTACAAGGCCTTGGCTTGCACAGCAAACTCGGGGGCGGGGATCTAAGGCACGTTAAATTGAAGCTATTCACATAAATGAAACATATATATTGGTTAATGGAAGGTTGATTTTGATATGAACTTCTTTAACAAGGGAATTATGATTTAATCATACTACATAAGTACAAACAGATTTTTATGGCATTCACTTTTTATTGGAGGTTGGGATGTTTATTATGTTCTATACTTAAAACACAACCTCTGAGCATTTCACTATGACATATGTTTGATACAAATTGGGGATGTACTGATAAAAAACTGTGGTATTTATAGAAAAATTTTAACTGGGGAAGGCTGCCCACTCTATGGTGGAACCCACTATCCGCAGTCGTGATCACTTCCAAAACAGACACATAGAAAACATGAGCAAAAAGGTTAACGTAAGGAAAGAATGAAGGTGGACATTACTCAGCACTGTGCAACAAAACTGTCAAGAGCATATAATCTGTTAGATTCTGATAAGGTTGAGTGGTACCTGTTCTCTCTGAAATGTAACTGGTAGATTTGGAGGGTTTCCTGATACGAAGTCAAGAAAGGACATAAAATAATTAGTAAGAGGGAGTTGAGAGTGATATTTGAGACATTTTCCTGACACCCTCTGCAGATGGAGATTGCATTAGGGCATACGGTATGCTTTCCTTTTGATTAACGTGAATGCCCTGTTATATTGGGAGAGGGCCATGACCTTGATAACCCTAGTACTGCCCCTTCTTGGTTCTGCAATATATATTTCTAGAGATCCTCTGATATGCCTGCCCACACACAGATTTTTCTCCTTTGGATTTAATCTTGATGAGCAAAAAATCATGCCCAAATTATCTGCCTGGTTAAATACTTCATTGGCTAAAAGAGAACTTTCCAAGTTTCTGCTTTGTTCTGTTCTTTTCCTACCTCCTCCATCACCCTTAAAGTGACACAACTAATTGATAGGAGTTTTAATTTTTGTTATTGTTGCAGTTAAAAGTTTACTTGAAGGGTGGAATAAACAAATTTTGAGAGCAAAAACTAGGTTATATCCATTTCTATAGTTCTAGGACCTGGTATATACTAGATGCTTGAGAAATGAAATAGTAGACCTCTGAGAAATTGTTGTGTTTCGTTACAGTAATGGAAGTTTTTAGTCACTCAGAAGCTCAAAGATGATTAGCATAAATGGGTCTGCTTTTGATATTGTGAGGTCTTCCATAAGTGAGACTAATAGCTCAATGTCCACCCATTTTTTTGTGTGTATTTTAAATATTCACTGAGTTCCTACTGCACGCTAGTTCCAATGCACATAACATTGAACAGGTCACATTTCCTGCTTCAGAAGATTTATAGTTAAATGGAAGAAGATGACAAATGAATCATTACATTACACAGTTGCTGTGAGAAATCGTTGGAGGAGGAACTAACATAATCCTTCGGGGAATCCAGGGAAGAAGAGTAGAAATTAGGCAGTGTACCTCAGCCAGCTCATGAAAGAGCCCATAAGCCATATTAAGGAGGGTGGACTTTACACTGACCAGTAAGGAGTGAATGGTTCCTAAGGTGAGCACCGCAAAGATTCAGATTGTCATCTTTATAAGTACTTTTTATTGCTTACATTGTGTCTGCTCGATTTGCACAGAGATAATGTTGTTTATAATAATACTAGCTTTCTATTTCCTCTTTGGTTTCTGTCAGATATTTTTGAAAAAATTCTCTTATCTGCCAACCACAGGAACCTGGCAGGCGACCTTTGAGTTTAAAGAATATCGTTTAATTGTGATGATCCCAGCAACAGATAAATGAAATTTCTTTTGCAACTCTTCTTTAAGAACTTATGCTTGTTTATGTATTCTTGAATAAGGTCATTGTACTGGCTATCAAGTTGGCCGGTCCCTTGAGTGGAAATGGGATATATTCCTGACTGACAGACTTTTTGAATGAGCTCATTCACTTTTAGTCTGTGGGTAGGATATGTACTTATTATACATTTTACACCACTTACATAGATGCTAAGTCTCCCATTATTGAATTTTCTATATATACTTTCCCATGTTCCTGAAGGGATATGACTCCCCCAAATATGCCACTCGGAATAAGGATTATTTTGAGCTGAAGGCAATTAAGCAGCAGCAAATGAAAAAAGAGCTCTTTCTCCTCCCACTCTCTGCCTAAAAGTAGGACATAACTTTTCCTTTGTGAAGGTCTCCTCTGTCCCTTCTCCTGCCTCAGGAAGAGGACAGTTCTCATCGCTGGAGTCAGAAAGGTGGCATCCAGTTGGTCTGCACAAACACTTTACTAAAATAACTCTCTCGTCTGTTGTTTTCTTCCACGTATTTACTTCCCCTAATTCACAGCCCCTAGAAGTCCAACCCTTTATCCTCCCTCTTATCACTTCTTCACAATTTATCACCCTTTATTAAAATTCTGGGCAAGTATTCTTTGGTTCTCCACTTTCTTTTTATGAAGGCCTCTGCACAGGTAGAAATTAAAATGTTAACATCAAATAAGATTGGTTTCCCTTTTCTCCTGTTAATCTACCTTTAATCAGTTTAATTCACACATTCTGGAGACAGAACCTTAAGAGAGTAGATGGAAGTTTCTTCTTCCCCTTAGTTCTGTATCATCTTAGTGTTTATCTTTTTTGATGGCTTGTATGCTCTGTGTTGGGCTATTTAAATATTGACGAGAGCATTGATTTATTTCTGTCACCTTTAGTTTTTTGATCAGTGGTTTTCAACTGGCTGGATAACGGGAAGATCAGTGAGACTTTTTAAAGGATGTAGATTTCAGAACAAACCACCTGAATCACACTATTTATCAGTGTTCCCTAAAAACTAACATTTATGAACCGTGTCAAAGAAAACTTGAAGCAGAGAGAAGTTAAAGTGGTAAAAGCGAATCTTCATCAAGAACTATCACATTGGGGAAAAGAAACCTCAGGATAGAACTGGGCTTCCTTCTGAATCCTACAAGAATAAGTGGAAATTTATAGCCAAGGAGCAGGGTAGGTGTCACTGGATGGAAAATTACTAAGAGGAAACATTAGGGGCAAGGGTAATACTGGCTTAATTACCTTGATAGGATCCTTGTTGAAGGCAGGCCAGGGTGGGAAGATTGAGGGTGGGATGAGGAATTTTTGAGGGTAGGAGATTTTCACTAAACTGACTTAGCAGGATTGTTGCTAAAACCGAACTAAGGCAGCTGTGGACAAGCCCCAGAGGTAGGCCTGGTCAAAGAGGGGACTCAGAGGAGACCGAGGGAGTGTTTGTCAACAGCAGCAACTACTGCGAAGTATAATGAAGGCGATTCTGTGTACACATCTGTAGTTGAAGATTGAAGCCCTATTTTCACAGAGGCTTGGTATTTCATGTCAGTCTTTTCTTGATCTACTTTTTAATAGCTTGACAGGTCTGTAAATGGTCAACTTTTGCCCAGAGCCCCAGAACCTTTTCTCCTTTAGGCTTTACTGGAGAGTTCCACAGCACTAAAAGAGATAAAGTTAAGAGTAAATAATTCTTGTTTTGAAGCAAACACACTTCAACAAAGATTAGGGGGCTTAAGCCAGGCAACATTCTAGTTGGTGAGAATAGACTGGTGAATAAGGCAGACCCTACTCTGTTGATGCGATGGTCAAAGAGTAGAATACAGTATACCAATAAATGAACAATTTAACTTAAGGTAGTGATAAGCACAATGAAGAAAATGAACAAAAGCCTTAATAGTGACTTAACAGAAGACTATATTAAGGGTGAGAGGTCCAAACTGAAAAGTTGTCATTGTAGGTCGTTACTGGTTGTGCTCAGATTTGGGTCTAGTGATTCCAGCAGGGAAATGGCAAGCCCAAAGGCCCAGAGTCAGTGGCAAGTTTGGCCTGTGTGATGAACAGAAAGAAAACTGGTAGGACAAGAACATTGCAGGTAAATGGGATGAGGGGTTGTGTTTAGAAATCTCTTAATTCCTATGAAGGGCAATTTCAAGGTTTTAGACTTTGAGCACTTGGCTCAATTACTGTTTAAATAGCCACTTGTTAACATGGGAAGATAAGGAAATCATGGGAAGCAAGAGGTGCCCATTAGGCGTGAAGCTCCAAGTAGGATTGTGGATCTGGGACTTAAAGAGTGACGTCTCTCTCCCTCTCTTTGCTTCTTTCCCGGAGTCTTTCCACATGTAGCTTCAGGATAGCCAGATTTTTTTTTTTTTCCTGCTTGCACATTGATCAGAAGCTCCCAGAGCAATCATTCTAAAAGAAACCTGCAGAAGCTGTATGGACTTTTCTCACTCACCCAGGAGGTCATGCAGAGTCACAGACCCACCTCTTGATGGGAAGTGTATCAGACAAGTTGCAGTGTTTTAAAGCCATCACGTTACAGAATCCCTGATAGTAAGTTTGTTATCTTTGAAGATCAGTCATCCTTTCCCTTTAAAAATAATGTTGTATCTCGTTTGGAATTATTAATGAAATAGCCATTTTCTTTGTATAGTTAAGATTACTCCTTTAAAATATGAACCATCTATTTTTGTTGTACTGGTGGTTCTAAAATTCTTCATAGGACCTTCTTCCTTACCCAGTTACCTGACTGAATCCTGTAACACTTCATCACGTGTAATGAAATATTGAAACCAGTGGGGCTTTTTTAAAAGTTTGAAATTACTCAGAGTACTGTAGCCTTATCTTTAAAGGATGTAAGAAGAGGTTTCTAGTTCTGGATGTCATTTGTTTGTTAGAATGAGTCCTGAATCTGTTGGATGGTAAAATAAAAATTTTCAGCAGCTGAAATTGTAAAGAATTTTTAAAGAGCTTCTGACTTGTGTATTATTGTTGTATTTTGGAAATAGCATTTTTTTCTTTAAGTGAACAGGAATTTTATGATTTTCTTTCTTTGGATTTTATTAGAGAGGGAAAGTAGGATTGTATTTTTTTATATGAGAGATTTTAATAACTTAAAATGTGTGATTCTCATTCCTGACTATGTGTTACTCACCTTGGGAGTGTTAAGAAAAAAAACATGTGCCCAGTTCCTACTCTCAGAGATTCTGATTAGTTGATGCGGACGGGGGCCAGGTATAGGTGTCTTTGATAGCTCCCCAGGTGGTTCTGTTATGAAGCTACATTTGAAACCCACTGCGGCAGATTGTGGTGTGTGCTGATGCTAATCTTGGTCTCTGTAACAGGGGAGCAGAGGCAGATGGAAGGCCTGCCTGATGCCGCCGCTTTTGCAACTAAACTTAAAAACACTCTCATCCAGTACCACAGCATTGAAGATGATATGTGGCGAGTTGCCAAGAAAACGGTAAATTAGTTTAATTACTAATATTTGGGGTGCATCTTCTGCCTAATGAATCAATCAGTTAATGACTTTCAGAGTAGTATGGGAACATATGGACCATATTTTAGATGGATATACAGGATAGATAATTTTGCTGATAAAGTGTGTGTGTTACCGTGTAATAAAGGAAGAAACACAGTAATCCTTTACTGCTGACATTAATTCTGTAGATATTGGACATTAGAATAGACTCAAGAATGGCAACAGGATGCTAAAGATTAGCCTCTTAAGTCAACAAATAAACTATATCATTGTCAATTGAAGGAAGTATTGTAATTGATAGTTTGGAATAGTTTCAGATATTTCAACAAGTGTATGAGGGTGGCCAGTTAGTATACTTTTTATTTGTATAATTTGCCCCGACTGTCCCATGGCTGAGTGTTGACAGAACAGCCCTAGAACCCAGGACCCTTCTGGCTAGGTGCTCTAGCTATTGTGATGTTCAGAATTTCTTGGGAAATGATCAGAAAAAAATGTAGGGACTCAGGCAGCACTGTCGTAATAGCTGTGAGTTGTTTAATATTCGAAAACATATGAGCGAGTTCAGCATGAAATATTTAGCATCTAATGCCTTAGTCTAAATGTGTTAGTAGATAAGATTGGAATAAGGCAAATAATAATGGCCAATGGGATAGTGTCATCATTGAATGTTTACAGGGTTTGGGTCACGGCAAGATACTGAACAATCTTTTTGGAGGCCTGTAAGTTAAGTAAAATGTGAAGAACTTTAGGATACAGAAGAAATTCAAATGTGGATCATTTGATGCTATAAATAACTTTTATGCATCTCTGAACATTTACTTAAGTTTTAATGCAAAGACTAACCCTCCAGACTTATGAAATTGTCGGTTTTATATCCAGGGTTCTACTTATGTAATTATCACCATATACTGTTTTTATTCTTCTAGAGAGATGTCACAATTTGGAGAAAACCTTCCGAAGAATTTAATGGATATCTGTGAGTAAATCTAGTAGTTTTATGTAGCTCTTAAGACACTGCTAAGCATTTTATACACACATCCCTACACATGCGTATTAATGATCACTAAATGATCATTGCCAAATAAAACTGGGCCTTTATTTTTAAGATTTAAACTTTCTGGGAAGCAAATCACCTTAATGAAGTCAACGCCTATTCAATTTCCACATCCCTTGGGGACTGAGTTGGTGGTGAGAGGGTCATAAATAATATCAAACGACATACGATCTTAATTTCTTAGCATAGTTATAAGATCCTTCTAAGAGTCCTTTACATTCACTCACTGCTATAGCATACTTGATGCTAAGAATTTATCTTGAAGAAATTCTCAGAAAGATAATAGTTAAATACTTGTTTCTTCTATCACAGCATTGTTTACAATGTTAAAAATTATAAACAACTTGAGTAATCAATAGTTGGAGAATGAGTAAATTATGGAACATACATGATATTTTATAGTCTTTTAAAAAACACATTTTCAAACATTATTTAACCCTATTCCACTTGTCCTGGTTTACCAACCTGCCTCAATGGGATTTCCAGTTCTAGTTCCTGGCAGTGTACGTCCTCTCATTAACTCATTCCTCTTCAGGCAAATCCAGTATAGGAAAATCAGTCTTAGGACTTTCAACATAGATGATCACGTCATCCGGGAATAAAGGACCTGTTGGACTCCTCTTCTTTGGACTGGCTCCTCCTCCCCAAACCAATCGCAGCCTGCATATGGCTCTTTCTACTCAAATTATGCTACTCAAAATTGGCTTTAAAACAGGAGTTTTATTGGAGGCTTTCAAAGATATGTGACCCACTGGCCTCCACTCAAGGAGAGCAAAATGAATCTTTCTCCAACAATTCTCCATGGAAACTTGTAGTAGCTCTGGAGCACCCCACCTTTGGAGTGCTCCAAAACCTTTCCTGTCCATTCCTGGATAATCTCTGTGCTTCGTGACACTCTAAATAAATATTTTACATTGCCAGTGGAATTGAATTCCCCGGGGGAACTGTCACTTTGTTACTCTGGGTTTTTTCTTTTGATTAAGTACCCAATTTCTTTTTCTTACCAACAAATTCCCATTTCTTGCCTTTCAGTAATGACCAAAATCGAAACCAAAATGGAGGCTTTGCCTCGAGAACCCCTGTGGGTAAAATTCCATTTTGTTGAGAGACCTGCCCTCCATCCCTTAGTAAATATCTGTGAAGGATTGAATCACTACGAAGGAGCATGTGTGCCTGGGAATAGCCTCATCCGGCCTTTATTCACTTCCCTAAGATGGAACCAGAGGGACTGGGGCCTCCTGGGGAGAGTGGTCCTACCACTCTGAGAGTACCCCCATCTCCTGTTTGTGTCCATGTGAATTTTGGTGAGTGTGAATACCCAGGGGGAAGTTTAAGAATAAAAAAAAGGAAATGAGACAAAAGCTCAATGAGCAGGCTTTCCCAGGGTAAAAACAGCCAGGCCGCTTCCTTTTCTTCAGCCTACTGGTATATATATATTTAAACATGAAGAAATGATAAAACAAAGGTTGCCACGTGTTTACTTTTAGCAGAAGAACATTCACACACATACAAACACAATGGTATGTGCATAGTTTTATTTGTCATCAGTGTGAAAAGCAGAACTTCTTGGGCATGAAGTCAGGCAGTTCTACTTCCCTCCTCCTCCCTCTCCGGCCCTACCTCCCAGTGCATCACTCAGTAGGCTCTGGAGGGAGGGGAGGGAAAATTGGGTGCTGTGTGGTTGCTAAGAAACCACACCCCATGCGGAATCTGGGTGTTTTCCCCTGCCCTTTCCCACAGCAGATTTTTACTTTATTAGCTTTTTGAATAGGCAGCACATTCACATGTTTCAAACATCAAAATGTACAAACAGCTCTAAAACAAAAGATTCTTTTGTACCTTATCCCTCTTGATTCAGTGTCCATCTTCCCTAACAAATAACTGCTGTTTTTTCTTGCTTATCCTTCCAGATACTTTTTATGTATAAGTAAGTCATATAGACACATTTTATTTACCCTCACATTTTAATATTTTTAACATACATGACAGCTTGCTTTACACACAGGTATTGTATGTGTATCTGTATTTTTCTGCGTGATTTTTTTATATTGATTAATTAAGAACTCCCTTCTTTTTTACAGCTAAAGAGTGTTTCATTGCATGGATTTACCACATCTGATTAAGTCAGTTGCCTTTTGATAAACATTTAGGTGGCTTACAGTCTTTGGCTATTACAGGCAGTGCCTTGTAAATGACTCTTCTGTGCTCAGGAATATCCCTTGTACCGTGTGTTATTTCCCATATGCAAGCATATCTGGACAATAAATTCCTAGTGTCAAAGGGTATATATATTTGTAATTTAGATAAATACTGACAAACTGATCTAAACAGAAATTGAACCACTGTATAATCCCACCAATAATGCATGAGACTGAGTTTTTGCTAGTCAGATAAGTGACAAATGGCATTTCATTGTAATTTTAATTTCTTTTATAATTGGTATTTAAAAATGTTAAGAGCTACTCATTATTTTCCTTTAATAAAGTCTCTGTGTGGACATTTGCAACTTTTTCTGTGAGGTTGCTGATAATTTCTAACTGATTTGTAGGGTGCATCTTTATGTATTAGGATGATATAAATTGTGAATATTTTTCCCATTCAGTCATTTATCTTCTGACTTTGCTTATGACTATTTTAAAAGATTGCATATTTTTAACAGATTTTATTTTTTGTGTAGTTAAATATATTAATATTTTAAGGTTTTTGGATTTTGCATTTCTTACTTTGTTAGATAGACCTAATCTATTTTTGAGGTTATAAAAATTTTTCCATGTTCTAGTCTAATATTTTAATAACTTTATATTGATGTTGTAGAAGAAGAAAAATAATTTTCCCATTACCATTCTGAATTTTTTATTCCTATAATAAAAGGAGATTAACCAGAGAAAGACAAAAAAAATTATTTAAAAACATAAGGAAATCATCACCCTATAATTTAAAGTAAATAAAGTAAGTATTTAACTATGTATAGCATGAATGTGAGTTGATTTTATATATATTTTTCTTTTTTTTAACATCAAATGTATACCTCTAGATGGCAATTTTGTAGGTGATTTTTATTTCCATTCTTTGGTATTTGCATGTAGTTGAATATGAATTGTCCATTTAAACAGAAATATATATATATGTATGTATGTATGTATGTATATATATATATATAACTTTAAAACCAGCAAAGACAAGTACCTTGTATAATTGGAGTGGAATGTTCACATCCTTGGGGCCCAGTCATTTTTCAAATGAAACTGGGGTATGGCCCTGCTTCCTATATATACAGAGTGTTCTGAAGTATAATATCAGAGATAGCGTTTTCAGAAAGATGAATTGTATAATATTTATGATGAGGACATGAAACTGGAGTTGGATCGATCATTGTAAGCAAGGGTGGAAAGTGAATCCTTTCGATCAGTAATTCCCTGTGAGGGCTGAAAAATGTACAGAGTGCTGAGGGAGCATTGCGCTTGCTGATTTGAAAGGACTTCATACAAGAGCTAATATTTAAGCTGAGTCTAAAAGGAGAAATAGGCATTTCTTAGAGAAGAGAGGATGGATTCATACTCCAGGCAGAAGGACTTGCATCTGCTGCATAAGCACAGATGGGAAACACTTCAAGAAGTTTGTTTAGGGAGGTGGAAGTTGTGTTCATATAGCCGGAACATAAATTATGAGGGTGTGGAGAACGTATGCCTGCAGGAGTTTTGAATGCTAAACTAAGGACCTCAGCATGGCACTTAGCCTGTGTTCAGCCCCCAGCCCCCACCTCTCAGGGCCTCAGAGGATTTTACATTTACTCTAATAACATTGTGGCAGGAGCATGGAGAGTTGAAAGAAGTTTTACCCAGGGAGTCCGTGTCTAGCTTCTTGAAGTTCCCCTAAGACTGTATAGAAAATTTTGTCTTAGTGTGTATATTCTTGGGAAGACATTTGTGGCTTTTTTCAGATTCTTAAAGCTTCTTAAACAGTTAGAGGTAGACGCAGTGCTGAGTTGGACACAGAGCACAGACTAAAGACAGAGCATGGGAGTGGAAAGGGGCAAGAGGACAGGAAAGATACTTGGCGATGGAGGTGCGGGTGGTCATGACAGCAGTGACGTCATCTGCGGAGAACCAGATACTGTTCTAAACAGGCTGTATTTAGTAAGTCACTCTAAAGCACGATGACTTCTTGATGCTGACTATTGGAGTAAGGTTAAGAGGAAAAGAAGGTTCAAAGTCGAGCCCCAGATTTTTAATCAGGTGACTGGATTAATCTGTATCACCCCCACTGCCCATCCTCCACTCCAAGTTAGAGAACCCGGGAGGGAAGAGCAGATGGAGGATGGGTGAGATAATATCAGTTAGAACTTGAAATATTTGTAAAAATGATAAAACAACTTCAGGTGCTTTAAAGTAAACAAATAAGAATGTTGCCGATAAAGTTAAAGCCAGTCTGTCTCTCATCCCTTCTCTTTCCTTTCCTGCCCAGAGGTAATTGCTATCTTGAAGTTGTTTGTTTCTTTTTCATACTTCGACCACTTGTGTGTATTTCCTTTAGGGACCTGCTTTTAATTTTTTCCCATTTAATGTTATGTTTTTAGGATTTAGCCATGTAGATCTATTCTATCACTTCTATATGAATATACCACAGTGTGTTCATCTGTTTGCATATTTGCCTACTGGTAACTTTTTAGGTGGTCATCAATTCCTCCCTAAAAAGTGCAGTGCTCTGGGAAGCCTTTTGTTGTATGTCTCCTACACCTGTGTGATTCTCTGGGTACGCACCTGGCTCTGAGGGACATGCGTCATTCAGCTTTCCTAGACAGTGCCAGATTGCTGTCTGAAGTGTGGTCGCAGTGTGAGAGTTCTCGTTCCCTTCCATCCAGTACTTGTTGTTAAGCTTATAATTTCTGCCAGTCTGAGGGATATGAGATGGTATCTTGTTATATTTAGCTGATTCAAAGTGAAGTTGAGCATCTTTTCTAAATTCATTGGCATTTCAGGTCAATCTTAGTATGTCCTTTGCCCATCTTTTCTTTGAATTGTCTGTCTCTTTTTTAATGGTTTATAGGAATTAATTGTATACTCTGTACAGTAATCATATGTCTGTGTATGTGTGTTGCCTATATCTTCTTCCAATCTATAACTAGTTTTTAAAGAAATTCCTTAGTTTGTCATCTGTGGTATGCAAATTTTAGATTTTAACTACTTTTATTCATTGTACTCTTGTGTATTTTATATATTTTAAAAATACCCCTGGCCATGGCTGGTGTAGCTCAGTGGATTGAGTACCATCTAGTAAAGCAAAGGGTTTCTGATTCAATTCCCAGCCAGGGCACATGCCTGGGTTTCGGGCTAGGTCTCCAGTGGGGGGCACACAAGAAGCAACCACACCCTGATGTTATTTAAAAAAAAAAGTCCTCCTGCATCCAGACATCACAAAGATGGTCACTAATTTATTTTTGTCAAAGTTTAAAAGTTTTGCATTTTACATAGTGGTCTTTACTCTCTCTGGAATTGTTTTGAATGGGGTGAAGTAGGGATTTCTTTTTTAGTTTCTTCATTAAAGTAATTACTGAATCCCAAGCACTGTTTATGGAATAATGCATCCTTTCCCCACAGATATATACATAGAATACCACTTTTCAAGTATGTCAAGTTTCAATACTATTCATGAGGCAGTCTTAGTTGTTCTATTTCTAGGTGACCTGTTTTTTTTTTGTTCCTAATATCAAGTTCTTAAAAGTCATGGTAAAAAATATGTATATTCTAATAACATGTTAGAGCACAACTGAAATGAATAGCATACTCAGGAAATGGAAGTATCACAGTGTCTGCAGACTGTTCTGGCCACATCATGATGTGATCATGATGTACTTACTATGTCCATGATAATAGCACATAATATAGCCTTCAGATCTCTTAGTGGATTTGAGAAGAAAGAGTGCCTTCTGATAAAATAATTGACAGAACTTAATTTATCAGAAAGGTTGTTGGAATTTACTCCCTTCAATAAATCTTCATTAACTTTTACTCTTTTTGAAGTTAGTTTTGAACTACAAGGACATGCGGATATTTTTCATTTTAATAGTATTTGACTTTAATGTTTTTTTTCCTTCAGTTTCAAAGCCCAAGGTGTTATAGATGATGTTGTCAATGCTGTAATGGACCACATATGCCCAGGTCCCTGTCGCTTGGATTGGGACAGCTTAATGACTTCATTGGACATTTTGGAGCACTTTGAAGACGTATGTGCGTAGAAACGTTACTTCAGATTGTGTTTGTGTGTTTGTGAGAAAGAGGGAGAGAGAATGTGGATGTGAGCATGTGTGCACATTTGCACTCATGGCTTTGAGTAGTCAAGGCCAAGATCTCACGGGGAGTCCTTGCTGTATTACTTAATGAGTGTTAGTCAGAACTGGGTTTGTCTCGCAGTAGAGACAAGGGTAGAGACCCTGGCTGCTTAAGACAATCATCAGCATCTTTATCTATAAAACTTTACTTGAATTTCTGAAATCTAAAATTCTGAAAACACCACTGCTGTGTGTAGGTTTCCAGGTAAAGTGTATGTAAGTCTTCTATTTATATTAATCCAAAATCAAAGACCAAATATAAAAATGCCACCACAGGCATTAGAGAATTTCGTAAGTGAAGTGGCCTGCTGTCGTTTTCTACTTGTATTCATTGAGTTCTTGCCATAATTGAATTTCTCTCTTTGTTAAACTCTTTATTTATTTATTTTAGATAGAGGGGTAGGGAGGGTGAAAGGGGGGAAGAAACATTGCTGGGAGAGAGAAACATTGATCGGTTGCCTCTCCTACAAACCCCTACCTTCGACCAAACCCAAAACGCAGGCTAGCGCTCTGACTGGAAATGAAGCTGGCGACCCTTCGTTCTGCAGGGCGATGCCCAACCAACTGAGCCACACGGGGCAGGGCATCATGTTTGAATTTCTTTATTGAACCAGGTGGTGTTTTAGTCAAAGTGTTTGTGGATTTTATATTAAACATTTAGAGCCTACAACACACACTTCCATGTTGAATATCATACTGGATACAAAGAGACTTTGCTGAATTAGAGATTTGGGCATGGGGTAACCTATCTCTGTATTTTGATTATTTATCCTCTTCATATGCATACCCCAGTGAGATTTAGAATAGAGATCTAAACCTGTCAGAAGCATGGTAAGAATCGTTACTACTAATTATAATACATTTTAAGTGAGTGTTGTTTTTTACTAAAGATGAACTTACGGTACGTGAGTCTGTGTATGTGTGCCTACAGTGGTAGCACCTGTTCCCTTTCCTCTTTCAGAATTGCTGCGTGATGCGTTACACTACTGCTGGTCAGCTTTGGAATATCATTTCCCCACGAGAGTTTGTTGATTTCTCCTACACCGTGGACTATCAAGGAGGGCTTTTATCCTGTGGTAATGATCTCAAGGCCTTATACTTTCTTTCAGTTTGCTTTAAAACTCAATTTATTTGAGTTTTCTAGGCTGGATGTTTCTTTCAATATAAGATATATTTTCACAATTATTTATGATCACTAGGCTTTGTTTGTAAATACCGAACCCTAAGAATTAAAGTAACAATTTCAAGAGGGTTTTGAGATCTAAGTTTTTGCTTCCAGTTACGTAGTATCCTCCACATAACTGGTATATCCCCAGGTAACACATGTGGGTCACCTGACTGCCTCTCAGAAAGAGATCCAGTAGATGAAAAACAGCTTCTTAGTCATGCAGGTAGAAAAAGTAGGCTTGGTGTGTGTGAGAATATTGTTCCTTCTTTGAGTTGTGTGATATTCTTCTTTTCAAAATAGAAAACACTGCTATTAGAAGCCTCCTGCTTTCTAAGGCAGTTGTAGTGGAACATCTGCTTGTTTATCCTTAACCAGCTAGTACCAAAGTTGGGTATGGTAGTGCCCATGGGGAGTAGTAGTGACACCAGAGGTTTGAGTATTGGCACGTGGAGGCCTCGACGCTGCATCCAAGATTTGTGGGTACCAAGATGACCTGATGTTTTTCATTCCAAAGGGATTAGAACTTTCCCCCTTACTTGACTTGCCCCTTGTCAGAATTCTACCTGGTGATTATTTTTTGTTTTCATTCTTCCATGATTACTCTTGGGGCTGAATTTTCATCTACATAGATAACAAAAATTAAATGAAATCTAATAATATTTTTAATGAGAGTTTTAGACTTATGTCAGTCATTACTATTAATAATGTTACCTTAAAATTGCCTTGTAGGGAGAAGTCTTGAATGGAGTGAAAGGAGACCAGAATTTGTTCGCGGATATAACCATCCGTGTGGTTGGTTTTGTGTTCCACTGAAAGACAGTGCACACCAGAGTCTTTTGACAGGCTACATTCAGACGGATCTGCGTGGGATGATCCCTCAGTCTGCAGTGGACACAGCCATGGCCAGCACTTTAACCAACTTCTATGGTGATTTACGAAAAGCCTTACGAAAGGCATGACACGTTCGATCTTTGAGCACCATGGTTCCCTGAACCAGCTTTTTCTCTCGGCTCCATGGCCTGTATAAAACATCACCCTTTCCTCTCTTCTTTACAGCCTGTAGAAAAATTTGAGATGTTTGGGGTTATTTTATTCTTAAAGGAAATAGTTATCAAAGAGAGGGCGTTTTAGTTTTCTCATCGTTCTTTGCACGTTGTTTGGTGTGAGTCTCTAGGAGTGGAGAGTATGACAGAAATCCACCAAGAAGTAGATAAGAGTTCTTTGACCCACACTCTGAAGAAGTTGAATAGTGCCTCAGGATGAATTTTCTTGGCTGTTTGGAAATTAGAGAAAGCACAAGCTTCATGCTGTTAGGTTTAAAATAATCTATTTGAGAGCTTTATGAACATTTTGTAAAAGTTTTCATTTTTTTCAGTAGTTAAATATTAGTGCTTTACTTTTGGTATGCTCTATGAGTTTGCCAATATCTTGGACTAAAGAAAATATTCTCTATAAAAATGAACTTCATTGTCAATTGACTTGCACTACTTTAAGTGTTGAAAGTAGATATGAAAAGGATAGATGTCACAGTATCTATAGGTTCAAATCAAATGCAATTCAATTTTAATACCTAGGTAGCATTATTTCATGGATATCTTAAAAAATATAGTTGTATTTTTATGTGCATTTATTTTGATAGCCTTAAAACATTTATGCATGAATAAAACAGTACAAAAACTGCCAGATATATATGCTGGGACACCACATTGATTGGTCAGTAGTGTGGTTTGTGTGAAGTGGCTGGTGGTATCCTGTATTTAGCAACAAAGAATCATCTCTCTAAAAACAGTGGTCCCCCACCATTTTGGCACCAGGGACCGCTTTTGTGGAAGATGGGGTAGGGGGGCTCCGGTTGGGGCATGGAGCTCCCGTGAGCTTTGCTCCCTCACTAGGAGCTGTAGATGGGGTGGGGTGGAGACAGGAGGCAGAGCTTCGTTTGCAGCTTAGTTCCTTGGGGACCCCTGCTGTAGGTCAAATTTAGTGAATGTTTTGTATGTGTTTGACTTTTAAAAGTATTACTCAGCCCATAGAGTATTACTAGCTACTTCATAAACATTTGCAATTGTGATGTAACTTTTGTCTGGAACAAACAGATTCAGAGATTTACCCAAATGCCTAGATGAGTCATTTCATAACGAGAATGGACTGTAACAGGTCCCTTGATTCTATGATTGCCTTAAATGAACATTCCTAAATGATTTTAGCGTTCTAAATAACGCTGGCTTTTGAACTATCCACTGGTTTACTTCTGAAATGAGAATCCGAGGCATCTCAGTGTGTCCGGGTACACTTTTGTGTGTGTTTATGTTTTTGTACCTGCAACATCTTGAAATCTATTTCATTGTTCATTGTGAATTCTTTCCGTGTTATTATTACTGTTTCATTTCCTTTTTACTTTGCCTTTTTGTTTCGTACGGGGTAAAATGAAATCTGGAAACGTGAGCCGGATGGGCCAGAAGCAGTGCGGCACACGGCACACGGCAGTGGCTCACGCGCGTGCAGGTCTGGTCTGTGTTCTACGTTGCGTTTTCCCGAGTTGAGGAGAGCATAAGCCCTTGTTCCTCAGACCCGTTTTGATAAAATGGGGAAAGTAGAGCTGGGTTTTGGCTTTATTTTTATTTTTGCTATTAGTGATGATGTTAAAAAAACAACAGCAACAAAAGGTTGCAGCACTACAATATCCACAGTGAATAATCTCACAGTTTTTATCAGCACCGCGCTCTAACCAACTGAGCTAACTGGCCGGCCTAAGCTTTTAGATTCAGAATAATTTGTCTCAAGATCTGACAGAAACAATGCATTAATAATTCTGTTTTCTTCACTTGAAATTTATTATTAAATAATTGTTGCTCTTTTTTCTTCTTGTAATAGGAAAAGAACACTCAACAGTTCAGTTTGCAGTTTCCCATGGAAACTGTTGAGTGTTCATTTTGACTGTGTATTGTTTTTATTAGGTTTCACTAGTGTAGAGTAGGAAGTTTCTTGTATCCCAGTGTTGTATCTACGACAGTAAAGTGCCAACAGATGTGCGGTTTCAAGGTGCCCAGACTGGGGAAAGGGATTTGCAGCAGTGTTGTGCACAAGGGCTATTACTGCTTGGCTTGGGTGCCCCCAAACACAAATGAACTGTCCCCTTCAGTCACCCTAATGTTTTGTCCTTTTCAATTCATCTAATTAGTGATTATTACATAATCTGTTTACTGTGGACCTATTACAGGTGAAAGGATATGGGAATTTTTTTCATTGCAATATGGAGTCATATGGATTGAGAAATTATATTTGAATTACCTGAAGTTCATATGCAGGTTTTACATGGCATTTTGGATCTGCTGGGCCCTAGCGGTGTACTTAAAAATGAACAGCTTTATTGAGGTATAATTTACATGCTGTACAACTCACCAGCTGTCAGTGTACAATGCAGTGATTTTTGCACACCTTTATGGTTGTGCAGCCATCACCACAATCCAGTTTTAGGACGTTTTCATCTCCCAAAAGATCCCGTTGCTTGTTTGCAGACTCATAGCTAACTAAAGGTGAGCACCGTTCCCAGTGTATGGAGGATGATGAAAAAGACTGGAGAAGGTTCTGTCGGGTTTGTTTTCAAGGGTAGAGACATACTTGAATCTAAGCTCAGGAACCTTGTGCTGATGTATTAAAGTTTGTTATCTCAAGTGCCATAATGATACAGACATTTAACAGTGTGGGTTGGGGTCACAGAGTCTGCCGTTGCTGTGGCTGTGCTGTTGAGGAGCAAACTAATGGGAAGCAGTATGTCATTTTAAATTTTCTAGCAGCAACATTTAAAAAATAAAAAGAAATAGCTGGAATTAATTTAAATAATATAGTTCATTTAACTCAGATCTAAAATATTATTGTCCAGTATTAGCCAGTATTTAAAATCATTGATCCCTTACACTCTTCTTTTGTACTAGTTATGTGAAATCTGGTGCATACTTTGCTGATTTGGACGAGCCGCGTTGCTCACTGTCCACATGAGGCCAGTGATCTGTATGGAATGGCACAGCTCTAATGTGTGTATATTATACATGTATATTTATAGAAAAAATTGTTATTCTATAGTATGAAGTAGAGAATTTCATGAAATTACTCTTAAACACAAAATCTTTCCTGATTTCTGAACCTTCAAGGCTTACTAAATGGGGACTTTGGAACATTAGAAATAAATCAGTTAGTTGTTGTCAATAAAATAAAAATGATAGCCCCCCAAAGCTTTCTTTAAAGATAACTTTTCATAGGGCGGTTCATGAAAGAATATAATCTGCTTTGTTATGTGGTTGATTGTTTTTCTCTAGCTGATAGCTAGTTTGTATTAGAAACATGTATGCAGGAATACTTGGCATGCTACTGTTTTTAGTACATAGTACCTTTTTTATAAGGAAATTAATTTCATACAAGAAAAATAATTTATCCTAAGTGATACTTTTGCATGAGATATTAGTTCTATTGATAGCTCTTGATTAACTATTGAAGTTCGACACAATAATGAGGAAAATAATTGTGAGAATTTAGTGTTCTGCAGTTATGTGTGATAGAAACTTTTAAGAATATTAAAAATCTCTGTACCTCACTGTTCATTGTGGTTGGACATATTTGAAATTACAGATTTCTGTGTCTAAAGTTATCTCCCGGAAAAAGAAGTTTTGAAGTATGAGTGATTCCCTTTGATATAGGTAAAAGTTTTACCTGTCTACTCAAGAACACACTAGCATCCTTAAACCATGCTGTTAAAATCTAGTGTCTTTTAATTTAGTGGGTTCTGTAGCTATACCAGCCCTATGGATGAATTAACAGAACCTGGAGAGGTTGGAGAATTGGCCGGATTTCTGTCGGACCCTGTGCTGTGCGATGACCTGTCTGTGTATCTCCCAGGCCTTACTCACCTTGTAGAGCCAGGGGGCGGTGGGATCTGAGCATGGAAGAAGCGTTGGGTTAATCCCAGAGTACAGGAAAGTGACATCATGATTTCTTCATCATTTTGTTGTTTCCAAAGGTTTTCACATGTATGATTAAATAAAAATTTATCTCCTGCAATTCAATAAAAGCTAATATAGATTTTATTTCTAAGACATTTATGGTTTCTTTGTGAGCCAGTCTGTAAAACAAGAACCTTTATTCAACTGAGAGCATGTATTAATATAAATAAAATGTGTATATATTTTTTAATGGCTGTGAAATATATCAGAATAAAATTTCTAGAATCTTGTAATTTATCCTTGATACTGTTTGTATAAGTTGCTTTAATCTTTTTGACAAATAATTTCATATATCTGAACTTAAAGTATACAACTTAACTTCCTGAGCTCTTCCAAAACTATGCATATAAACTGGAAAATAAAGATTAATAATGCACATGCTAACCTCCTGCCAGTGTCTCATATCATATTAGCTACAGTACCTCTGAATCTTGATTTGCTGTTATATAGTCAGGGTGGTGATGAATGTATTCAGTAACATATGGACATATGTACTGTACTGTGCTGTACATGTTTAAAGAATCCTGTTAACTCGATTAGGAATTATGGTGATAATTTCATTTGGAGTTGAAAAAGCTGAAAGTGATCACAAAGAAATACTTGGCCTGTTATAAGGAAGTAATTGTGGATACTGTGGGGAGTATGCAATGGAAAATTCGACTATTAAAAGGTTTAAACAAATAGGTATTTTCCTAAGAAAAACTGATTATAGGTATTTGTTAGTAGTTATCACCTCAAGAATTCAGGGCAGTGATTGCAGTCCTCCTCATCTTTCCTACATCCTGGTGAGGTGACCGTAGCCATGGATATTATATGTGCACTGAAGCCAAGAAGTAGGGGAAGGCATGACACCGCGCATCTCTCTCTTTGATCAGGAGAACAGAAACTTTCCCAGAAGCCTCCACTAGCATTTCTTCCCCGTAGTCTGGGTCTCACGACTACTCCTAGCTACAATGCTAGCTGGAGAGGCAAGCGTAAGAATTTCCAGTCTTTTGGAGAGGGGGTTGGTAATGGCCCTTTGGATAGCCAACTGTAGCATCTCTCAGTGGATCAGCTCTGGGAGGTGTGTATACAGTTCCTTCAGATGTCAACAGGAGAGTGATGGACTCCCAAAATAGAAATTAAAAACAACAGTAGTCATTTACTTCCTCCTAAGACGTTGACTAGCTATCCTTCACAGAGGTCGTGAGGTGATGGAACTTCTTCAGGTTCATTAGCGGGTGCTGTCACGTGGCATCTAACACGAATGACCCGCGTTTGTATTACACGGTGTTTTCACACCTCTGGAGCAAAGGCTGCACTGTGGCTGCAGGCTCCTATAGCCGGAGGGGACAGAAGATTAATGGAAAATGTGAGCTGCAAGCGCACCCCCAGAGAAAGAGGGTAGATCCACACCCCTTGTGTTATTAACTGCACAGGTGATTTAGTGAAGTATTCTCATAAAAATAATGGAGGAAGCATAATATACAAGTATCAAAATAGGCTTTTGGCTCATTGTTTGGATGCTATTCTTTTTTTTTTTTTTTTTCAGGAGATTTAAGGACATCCCTTAAGTGAGAGCTGGTATTTTTTATTAGAAATAGTCCAGAGACTGTGCAAAGCTAGGTTGAAATAAAAATGTTTTATATGGTCAAAATGGGCTTGTTTTTCTCAAGCCCTTCTCTCAATTGAGAAGTCATTTGTTACCTATCCAACGAAGTGAGGGTTTGGGACTGTAGCAAGCTGCAGTTCTGAGGGTTAGCTCTGCTGTTACCCCTTCTCAAATATTTTACGCAAATGTCTGCTAATGGAGTGGCCAAGCTTAAGAAAGACTTTCTGATCCTTTTAACTCATGTGGTAAGGATCAGCTTCTTCAGAGTGAACGTGCAGTTCACTTTGCTCATGCTCAGGTCGTGTCCATTTGAAAGCATCATCATGAAGTGACCGCTGAGTATCATTTGGTCCAAATGAAACTAATTCCACATTAGTATTATTTCTTGAGGATTGATTTCCCCCAAACATGTAAAGGGCTTTATGTAGTGTTACTGAGGGAAAAAAACAATTGAGACTTCATTATTATGCAGCTGCCATAAATGAGAATTTATGAAAAAATGCTTGTGCTTTAGTGCTAAGTTGATGCAAAAATGTTACAATATAATTGCAAGTCTGAAAGAAAAAGACGATGCTTCTCTTTGGAAGACATTATTGTGCTAATTTTCTGTGGTTTCAAGGAGTTACAGTGAAACATTAGTTTTTGTGTGAATTGTTGCATTTACCTTGTGCCGCATGCACTGACTGCCCAGGGGTGAGTGCACTGAGCTGGGAGACGGCCGACCAGACCTGTTCTCTTAGACACTAACTGTGTGTGGCCTTTTCGGGTGTCATGTGTCTAACAAAATGACTATGTTGGATTAAATGACTACTACTAAGTTCCCCTTTTAACTTTAATGGTGTTATGACTTTAATGACATCACTGTATAGCATTTTAAAATGCTACGAAACTTAGAGTATCATTGTCTCCAAGAGAATGGGACCCCACCCCATATTTCGGATGTAAGGTAAATATCTGTTGTGTCACTCTCGAGTTGTGGCAACATTCAAAGCACAGAATGCAAAGTTTCGGTGGGTTCTTAGATGATTTATTACCATATCGAACATGCAAATTGCTTTACAGACTTCCCAGCAGCTAGATATATGCTGCTTTTGGCATGGTCTTTTGACACATCTGGGTGACTTACTACACAAAGTAACATTGGCCCTCGCTAAGGTCAGTTTCAACAATTTCCCGATATCCATTTTGTCTCACGTTGCATATCCTTCCTTTATGTTCCTGGGAAACATCAAAAAATGAGCTTATTTAGTCATTCAGTCAGGTTGTTCAACCCAAGACCGAGAAGCAGCCACAGTTGTCTGTGGCTCTGATGTTGTCTGCCCACGGCTTTGGGCTGCCGAGGGCGCCAGTGAGTCTGTCGTGTCCCCTCTGTTGGCAGCTGGGACTCTCATTGGAGAGCAAGGCAGCTCAGTCAAAAGCAAATGGGTGTAATTTTGATGAGTTCTCTACAAACATTTTCTTTATTTACATTTGTGGCCGGGTCAAACTTACATGTTTACCTAAAAAAATTTCAATATATCTTTGTATGAAGGAGTCGATAGCACCATTTTGACAAGTTTTAAAAATGAAATGTTCACAGCTCCTTTTTCAATACTTTTCAACCAGAAGATGGGGAGGTAACCTACAATCTTGCCTGGGTAAGTATAGTGATACTTTTTTTTTTGTCCTCCAAACCCTACACGTACTTGTTTTTGGCTAATGACTTGCAATCTAAGCTCCTTGGAGACATAGGTGTCCTGTATAGAATGGGACCCATTCATCGAATCCCCCATGCTGCTACTGAGATGCTTGTGTCTGTTTAGGCCAGTACACTTTTCACGATCCAGGAATACAAATTTCTCCTGGACTGAAAAGACATAGTGGATAATGCCCCGTGAGCCTGGGGAACTGTGGTAGGAAGTCCTTCTTTCTCAATGCCTGCTAAGTTGTATGTTCCGCACCTCCCGGTCTCTATGTCTTAGCTGCTCCTCTATCTCTCAGATGATAGTTGACCTTCGTTCCTTCTCTGGTTTGCCCAGAATAGGGCAGCCAATCACAACTCACAGACAGGATCCAAAACGAGCAAGGTGGCCCGATGATTAACAGTGTATCTGCTCTAATCTGATCCTCATTGGTAAATATTTTAAAAAGTAACTTTTTTTTGAAGATGGTTGTGAAATACTTCCTGCAATGAATGATACAAGAAGGGATTTATAGAAGGGGGTGTAAAGGGGCAAGACAGGGATGAAGAAGAAAGGACTTAACAGGATGAGCTTGATGTTTGAGGGAAGCGGTTGTGAACATTTAAAATTTCATCTGAGACTTAGCTTTAGGTACAGGTTATCTTTTGAAGTCTAAATGTGCAGGTATAATTCTGTGTCAATTCCTGCGGGGAGTGCCTTTTTGGGTCAGATCTTTTCTGAAGGGTTAAAATAACTACGGCAGAGGTAACCTTGATGTGGGCCTCCATTAGCAAAGCTTTAGCAAGTTGTTTGGTGATTTCTAGTCACAGAGCTCATCAGATACTGGAGTTCTGCAAAACTTACTTAGATGATCAGTCATTATTCTGCTTTGTCAGTGGAGACCTAGCTAAACCAATGCAGTCTTTGCTTCAGCTGGTGACTTGCAAACATTTCTTTGCTGTCTCGAGTGATTTTTATCCTGTTTAGGGATATGCCAAATTATCCCATAGTAAAGTATGGAGATCACAGAGGGCTACGTACTCTGAGGAAATGCACAGTGTCTACCCAGAATAAGAAAGGAGCAAGGTCTGTCTAATTCAACTTTGCCCAAGGTCTGAAACTTGTTCAGACTTAGCAGCACTTCCCTTAGATTTCAGCCTTTCAAACCCAAAGTGTTCCTTCACCACTTTGCCTTGCATTTTGTCACTCTAGATTTCTCAGCCAAACTTGACCCCTTCCTCTTCCCTACCTGCAAAGACCCTGCCCACCCTTCAAATCCAGCCTGTGTTCCCATGAAGCTTTCCTTGATCATTCCAGGCAGAAGGGAGCTCTTTCTCTTTCTATCCCAGAAGACTTACTACCTGACTAAATATAGCGCAGGCTCCATGTGTTACTTGTCTGCGGCTATGAAGCTCACTTCTAGTGCACTGAATTCATCTCTGCCTCCCTCACTGTACTAAACTCTTTCTCAGTGAAAGCCGACAGGAAAATGGGTTCCTGGGGTGGGCTACTCCTGGAAGCTTCAAAATCAGCAAATCATTTCCTCACAGTGTGCTTGTGATGTAGACCTAATATCCCCTAAACTCCACTGTTTAAAATGGTTCTGAGAGGAAAATTAGCCATTGACTTTGGTCTATTCATTTCTAAGGGAAAAAGGCACCCCTGATATTGAGAGAAAGGTAGAAATGTTCATTTCAATACATTGACAACTGCCCTCAAACTGAGCAATTAAGAACGAGCAGTAGTAATGTGGAATCCTAATCTACATTTTATCTTTTCCCTCTTCCATTCTAATTCTCTCCCCCCTACACACATCAGCTGAGAGAAGCTGGCAGACGGTTCATCTCTTTTCCCCCCACGTTCTACAGTGTGTCCCAGTGGTGATGTTGCAGTAGAATGAGCGGCCAGAAGGAAAACCAAGGCAGGAAGGAGGGAAGCCCTTGAAATTCTTACATCTTTTCCACCATCTGGGAAAGAAAGCATTTGGAACTGGGTGCTTTCATCCCAGGGCCTGAAAGGCTGGAAAAGGCCCACAGTGACCAAAGGGAGAAGCCTATTAACTACTTTGGGTATTCAAGTCTTCTCCCTCCCCAAGGCTGGCTCAGTCTCTACCTGTCAATCAATATATAACTTCTTCAATGCCATCCTGCCAACTATGTGAGTCCTCAGAACAAAGAACCTGGCACGCTTGCCTCCCGGCCTTTGGCTGCCCTTACCCTGCTTTGCCCTGAACCCATGCCTCTCCCATCCCCAGCCCCTACAAGGGCTGTTCTCTTCCATGCGAACATATCCCCGATAAATTCTGCTTGCATACTAACACATTTGCTGATCTGTACTTCTTCACGGCATCGGCAAGAAGAACCAGGTCTCTCCCTGTAAGAGTTATGTCATGTTATCAATTGCTGCAACAGTTTAGAGAAGGCAGTACGTTGTCTCATTAGAGTCATATAACTTTAGGTATTCCTAATAATAAGCCCATAGTAGGTTTTTCTACTCAATATCTCATTTGTAACCTTTGGCTGCAGATGTTCCAAGTCAAACACAAAGGTCACGCACGCATGCCTAATTCTCTCAATATCTGGGTCGCCAGCTTCCTTTAAGGCAGATACTATAGAACAAATAATTTCTCTGTGACAAAAAGAGACTAGGAGAAGGGTCCTTCTTGGATTTCTAAATAGGTAAGAACAGTAAAAAAACACATTCATCCAGGGCCCCCTCTTTTCAGAGGATTGAAATACATAACACTCAGAAAAACATGAGGATTAAAAAGTAGCCTTCTTACACGAAAGACCTGACTGTTAGCAAGTCGTCACAGAAGGTCCTATAACATGGCCCATGATTTCCTAAAAGTGATTAAATGAAAATTCAACTGACAGAAAAAGAACTGGAACTATTCTGAAGGATTCAGAACCAAAGGGCTCTCTCATTTCTTAGCTAACTAAGCAACATCCCCAGATTGACTTCAATGTGAACGAAAACACCAGTGTAAAATATTTACACGGTTTTAAAGATAAGGATCAAATTTCTAAAACATTCCCAGCGTAGAAAGCTTTTCAATTCCTCTCTCACCCAAATCAATTTATAGTCCAATTTTTTTTTTGCAGGAATGATGCAATTTTTAGTTTTGTAGGGACACTTTTCTAAGTTTTCCTTCCAGCACAATCACCGTGGTGGGACCACTGGCAAGAGAAACAAGCTCTCCTACCTTCCAAAGAAACAAACAGCAGTAAAAGTCTTCAGCGAAGGAGAAGAACCCTGGAGCATCGGATTCTGCATTCCTAGATGCCACCAAAAGGCATAGGGTGCCATTGAAAAATCGGGGGTTTTCCCCCATTAATTTTTAATGTAAAATGTCAGATAAACATTTTAGGCTTTTCTGGGCCATATGGCCTCTGTTGAAACTGCTCTGTACTCGAAGCATGAAAGCAACCACAGACAATATATAAACAAATGAGAATGGTCATGGTTTAGTAAAATTTTATTAAAAAAAAAAAAAAACAGGTATCTGGTAGATTTAGTCTGTGAACCATAGTTTGCCTGACTCCTGAAAACTGATCTTTGGAGATTAAAATTTATTTCGTTAGGTAATTATGTGAAACTTACTTTTTAAAAAAATGCACACGTTTTATATGTATATCAGAAAGGCCATAGATAAAAGGATGTTGGCATTCAAATAAGAAAGAGCACAAACAAAAGCCCCTGACCCCTTTACTAATAATCCCTTTTCCCTGATACTGTGCGTTCATTGGGCATAAGGCATCACTTAAATCCCTGTCTGCTGTTCCCACTCAGTGAACTCATAGGAGATCTTAGAATTTCAAGGGGGACACAGCAACCTCTGTCAGACATGGAGTGCAGTTCTATTATTATGTTATTCAGCTCTAACTACTTAAAAAATGGATGTTAGGTAATTCTGGTGGTTTTAGAGGGACATGGAAATATTACTGAGACACTGCACGAGCGGAAACAGCTTAGGAACTTCTGACATAAACAATAGCCTTGACAGTGTAAATGTAGATGGAACTGTAACTCATGAGTACGCTATCTACCCAGTGCCACTGCATATCAGCTATGAGATGGGCTCTAAAATAGGTCAGGTTAAAGGAGGCAGTTATGAGATGACAGTTTTCAGTTTACAGTCATACTTACTTGTATCACTGACAGACCAGATTAACTACTATCCGTGTATCAAGGAAAAGACAGAGAAAGAGAAAACCTAGTAAATTTTTTGTCATCTGCACCTGATTGTCAGGGAGAGCGTGCTCGGGGGAACACAGCCATCAGAATTCTGACACCATCCTGTTGCACTTGAATAGCTTGAAATTATCTTTTAAATGGAAAATAAAGATTATCATTTAATCTGACTGAAATGAAATCCCTATCATCTTTAATACAATGAGCCACAGCAAAGATTCCATGGATATAAATATTCCATATCCGTGGATTTTCCAGGTCAAGATGTTCACAACAAAATTTCTTCAAAATGTTCTGAGAGACCTACTAAAAAGAATGCTGTGATTTTCTAGTCATCACTGCTGTTTAGTTTCAGACTAAATTCTGGGCTGCCAAGGGCTTCCCATTTCTGCATCCAGTGCAGGGCACTCCCGTCAGGGTTTTAGAGAGGGTCTCTCTGTCCTCGAGGGCAGCCGATGGCCAGAGAGATGGAGCAAAGCAAAGATGCGGGACAAGTGGTAGCAAACCAAGGTACTGGGGAGAGCAAATGATCAGTGGAATTCCATTAATGAGTAATGACAATATACCAAGATTCAGCAGCATCGCTTTCAACCAGAGCATGGGAAGAAGTTTTCTTCCATTTGGCTCACTTGAGCTCAACCAGGTCAGATGCCTGGAGTCTTCACTAGAGCGATGTCTGGTTCCTATGAAGGGGTCGGCTGGTCCACTGCCAAGGACGAACTTGCATCCTGCCCTAGGTGGACCTCCGGGGCAGGTGACAGAGAAAAAACTGAGAGTGAAGGAAGTTCAAGTCAAGCAATCCAGTCCTCTCAAGTATATCACAAGCATTTAGGAATTGGATTTTAAACAAGGAAGAATACATTAGTCAAGTTTGTAATTGCTCTCCAAGATAAGGACAGAAATGGTTGGACTTTGTGATCTAGATTATCTGGTGTCAGGTGATATCTGACAGGTATGAGGAAAACTGGTCCTTACTGTATCAGGATATAGAAAGAGAAAATGCTGAACTTGTTTGCCATGGGTGGAGAGCTAATACCTCTCCTGTGGTCTTTTTTCTTTCTCCCTCTATTTGTCAAGGAATCAGAAAATTCCTCTAAGTTGTATCAGGGGAAAAAAGGACTTTGAAAAAAATTACAGAAAATTATTGGGTACATTTCTGCTTATTGTGTGGTTATGCATATTGTACCAATATTGAGATTATATGTGCATAAATGTTTTTAAAATACACTGAAGACACACACAGCGTCTAACCATTAAGCAGCATTTAACCAGTAAGTGTGCAGATGTTCACCACAACCCCGATCGGAAACATGTCAGTGACGAGCGTTAAGAAAATTGGAATATGACCTAATAGGCAGTAATTACAAGGATTTACAAATCCTATTATGTAGGTAAATGTCTGTAAACTTTTCACCTTCTGAAGTAGTATGCTGAATACTCTGTAATGACAAGTAAATTACATAATGGCATTGTAATTATGTAATTGGCTCTGCTTAGTGTATTTATGTCAATTATATGTGGAGTTGACTTTCATCAAGAAAAAGCCAGTGCTGATTCACTTTGTTGACTTTTTTGTTTTTGCATATTTTTGCAAGAACAATCTTAAAACAGAGTAGCTTACAAATTTTGTTCTTTGCCTTTTCTGGAAGTTGTAGGTTTTTCCAGTTTGAAATGCAACCAGATGATTCTATAAAAAAAAACCCTGTAATTATGAAATTATGAAACAAAATGACTCTAAATCTTCAGTGTGTAGGTAACCCACACACAGTTACCTTGCCTGTGACACTGGGAATAGGAATTACTAACGATGCTAAATTACAAAATATGTTTAAAATGCTATGTAATTAAGGTCACAGCAGAAGGCAAACTGTTCTTTCTTTTTAAGACTGCCACTAAAAATGGCTCTAGAACCTTGAGGATTATTCTAAAACAGCAGTATGTGAGAAATACCCAAAAGTCTTTTGGATCCGTATGTGATGGCAGTGTTGATTAAGTCCTTCTAAGAAAACCTGAAAGATGCCCACTGACGGTCACAGTCACATCTGGGGACACTCATCCCCAGTGGGTGATCTCGGTCATGCCAATTTGGTAGGCTTTGGTAGATTTCTTGAAGGAACTGTTGCCTGCAACAATAAAAAGCTGCCAACCCAGGCCAGGCTTACAAAATCCTATGAAGATTCTGCACACAGTCCTTCCTGCATGGGGACCCATGGCTCGCCCACAGAAAATGTGGCTCCACGAGAATACTCCTGGCTGCCTGGCAGTACTAGGGAGAGACTAGCCCGTAGGCGAGATTCCAGGGCCCAAAGGGATTACAGGGGCTGTGGCCAACGGACAGTCGGGCAATGCCCAGGGAAGTGCTGCTGCCTAAAAGGCATGTTGGGGGACGGTCCTCTGAAGCACGCGAATGAGCAGAAGTGGCCAACGGAGTGTCGACCTGGTTCAGTCTGAGACATGTCTGAAACATTTTCCTTCTGGCCTCCTACCCGCTCGTCTGGGTGGAAAACTGCGGCAGCTGTAACCTAAGCATAGACATTCGGGCGTCGTTCTGCTTAAAAATCACTCTAGAACGGAGCTGTCCCAATGTGGTAGCCACTAGCTACACGTGGCCACGGAGCACTTGACTTACTAAAGGTGTGACATGTACTCCGGATTTTGAAGACAGTATAAAAATAAAACTTTAAAGTGTTAATTTTTCATGTTGGTGATATGTTGAAATAACAGTTGGGATCTATCAGATTAAAGTGCAGTTAAATTTTATCTAATTTTTAGTGTGGCTAACAGAAAATTTAAAAGTACATAATAATGTGCCTTGCATCATATTTATGTTAGAGAATGCTTGTTCTAGATGATAACTTTTACAACCATATTATTCTAACTTCTACCTTATTTATGTATTCATGGAATGAACGAGCTCTTATAGTTTGAGAAAAATCGCTGGGATTCCAATTAGTCTTCTTAAAGGGGAGAGATGAAGACTGCCTTTCCCCGTGGAAAAACAGTCTAGGCTGTGCATCTGAACATTTCTGAAAACAAAAATTAATAATGTACTATCATAACTGTCAGCTCTAAGACACAAAATATAATTTATTGTTCTTTGCTGAAATTCCCTTAATTCTTTTGCTTTAAATATAATTTGACTATTGTCAATTAGGGGTAACATTATGAAGTAGTATGTCAAATTACAGTTTATCTGCCATTATTTAGCTAATCTTTGAGAAAGATAATCCATCCCATTTCAACAAATAATATACAAATGCTTGCTGTGCTTTCAAAACATTAACCCAATTAATTATCCTTAGGTTGTATTTCTATGAAATCTTGGAGTCTTTTGGCTGAAAGGACCTATTTTTATGAAAGTTTGACTTGTTTTCCACTCAAATGACTAAATTAGCCACTATTTAGGCATTGTCAGGACTTAATCTTTAACACCCAAGTCAAACTTTAAAACTCCCATGGATTTTTTTAAAGAGTACAATTTACAGATTAAAACCAAACCAAACCAAAGGAAATTACCCTCACACCGTCAAGTAGTCACCAAGGAATAGGCATGTGCACTCACTTAAACTCACACACGTGTCGGCCCTGGCACTTCCTGTGCTGTTTCCTTTGCTATTCCCACAGTCCACGGGGCCGACCATGCAGTCAGCCCCGAGCGTCGGGATGACAGAACTGCCCTTGGAACAACCTGGGTGTGGGCTGGGCGGGGCGAGAGGCTCTGGTCTTTCCGATGAATGACCACTCTCTCGTAGGAGCTCTTCCCCTCTCTTCCTCCAGTTTGTAATGTATGGAACATTTACAATATAGACCTGTTAAGTCTCATTGGAAAAAGTATGCCAAGTGATCTTTTTTAATGAAAATCTCAATGCTTAGTAAAAAAGTCATTCTTACCAGTTAACAATAGTGAGCCCTTCATAATAGTTAAAATGGAAAATTTGAGAGAGACAAAGGACAGAAACACAGAAGAAGAGAATAAGTAGTCTCTAGTACTTAATATGATAAAACAAACAAAAAAAATCTTGCTCTGAGCCCAGATGATGTGACTTAATTAAGGGCTATGTTCTCCATGTTGGTGATCTATCAGGCCTCTGAACTAGGAAAGATGAGAAATCCTACCTTGTTTTATTCTCCGGAGGACAGCAGTAAATGAAGATTTGTGCTTGGAAGGCAGAAAGCCTGTTCAGGTCCAATCGCCCCCAGGAACCAGAGATTTTGTTTCATTTTCCAATTGAATAGTTTTGAGGAAGAACCAAAAGAATTCAAGGTCTCTTTTTTTGGATGAGGATTTTTATGTAATAGCCATTTTTCTTGTCTATCATCTTGTCCTTTGAATATAATTCTTTTTTGAAATTAAGGAAAGGTACTAAACTGTGATGCATAATGATTTTATAAAAGTGTTTATTTCATTTCAAACTAGAAATAAGTCTGAGGTACTTGGAATTTTAATGTGATTTCTATAAGGGAAAAGTGTTCATATGAAAATCAAAGAAATATAGTTTGGAAAAAATCATAGTAAAGTATCAAGTCTAATGTTACAGCTTCTCAAGCCTCACTTGAAATCGGTTTTATTCTCTGTTTCTTTTATTTTTGTTTTGCAAGGTAAATAAAAAGTTTCACTGTCCTAAATTGACATGAAGACATTCTAAACCATGTTGCAAAATGTGGGCACTTCGATTCCAAGTGTGAGAAGATACACTAGCTTTTCAGAAATATCTTTAGTTTATAAGCAGTATGTCTAAATAACTGTCAATTGAAGTGAAAAATACTTTATAAACAAAAATGTTTCCTTATTCTAGTAAAGTCAATAATGAAAGATCTTGGAATAATACTCTTTCTGCTCTATTCAGACAGTTTGGCACCAGCCTATGGAATAGATTTTTCTAAATATTTGAAACTCAGTAATTATAGACTTTATCTATAAAAATGCTCCTATCCCTAAAGTTGTACAAACTCATTAATAAATCAATTTTATTTGAAAAATGACAAGGAGTCAATCTTGTTATTCCAAGTCCTGGCCTTGTTCTGGTCTTACCTCCTTTTCTTCCCTAAAATTCTTTATTCTTTCTGAAGTGTTGTCCATCAGGAGGACATCTTATTAGTAATACAGTTCATATAAATAAGAACAAAATAAAAAAGCATTCTTCACACAAGCTTTGGAGCATATGGTTTCATGGCCCGTTAAAGTATGCTTCAATTTCTTTTTTTTTTGCACATACCAAATGTGTTTACATATGTAATGTATAACCATCTCCTTGTAAACAGCTGGAACCCATGACAAGTGAAGTGTGAGCGGCACAGGGGCCCACATCAGGGCACTACCTAGTACCGGCCGAGGAACAGTCCGAAGGGATCACTGACTGCCTCATGAGGAAATCCAAAGGGTAGAGGACGGTTAGGTTTTCAAAGCAAAAAAAAAAAACCTTTGTTAATATTTACTTCAAATGTGTGCTATTGGTCCCTGAAAATGCATGTCTTAAAATGTTATGTTGTGTTTACTTGCAATTTCAAATTTAACTCATCAGTATTAGGTATCCATTACTTACCATAGAAGACACTATTTTTTCATAAAGCAGTCACATGCATTGAAGTTAGGATTACCAACTGATATATATGTATTTTTTGCACCTCGAAAACAGAATTACTATAGTGCATATCATGCTTCCACACCTTCCTTGCTGAAGGACAAAAATGCATCGTGTACCAGGATTTGGCTTCTGGACTGGGAGGAAGCCACCTAGTACTCTGGCAGGATCACTTCATTTTGCTGAGCTCCGAATTCCAGAGCCGGGTTTTCTTGTCCTTCTTTGGGGGCTGCAGCTTCTTCCTCCGCAGTCTTCAGCTTCTCCTCTGCTGGGCCTTCCTCCACTTGTGGGTCAGGCAGCTTGATCCCAGCCTCTACTGCCTCGGGCACCATGTTGGTGGCCACGGGAGCATTTACAACAGCATCTTCAACTGCCCCCTCGGCCTGCATCTTCATCGGCTCGGCCTCTGCCTTCTCAACTGCCACTTGGGCCCCATCTCCCTGAACTTCCTCTTCTTCTGGAACAGCTTTAACATCTTCATTGCCATCGTGGATTGGAGATGGCTCTCGGCTGGCCTTCTGGCTCTCCTGGATGCTGCTGTGGCTACTGCTGGCGCTTCCCAACCGGGAGGAGGCCACCACGGCCTTCACTGCTGCCTGATCACAAATAGAAAAGTGTCAGGTGTCCCCTCCACTCAAATCCCAGCTCTGAGCTTGGTCTCAACTTTGCATTCAGGGAGTTTGCTTTACATGTTAGTGTTTGATCTTTCAAAGTATTATTGTACCAAGATTGTCATACAAAAACTCTGGAGAATAAACAGAAAAATCTCTTTAATCTGAAGCCCATCTGTGTATTTAATCATCAGGACAATTGAAAGCCTGAGTAAATGCATTTGTCCATTAATTGCTGGGTTTCAAAAATTTTAGGCTGTGTTTCCCAAAGTATTTGCTTCAGGAAACATAGATGTTTAATAAGTTCCATAGATGTTTAATAAGTATTATAGAGGTAAGAGTTCCATGCTCAGGTTTATTTGAGAAATCCTGGGCTAAGTCAAGGTTATTTAATATAGGGTATTTTAAATTGATTTAACCATGAGGCCCTTCAGGCTTATTTGGTACCAGCTTGTAAGTGATGACATTGGAACACTTTCTGACCTCCAGCTGTTCTCTGAGACCAAAGATTCACAGTTTAGCTGTATATAGAGCTAAACTGAAACACCACCATGTAAGAGAAGAGCACCTAATTTCTATTCCATATATATTTTATCAAGAGATATTTTTATTGATAGTTTTCTACATCACTTGAATTATTTAAATTTTTACCAAGTATGCTAATTATTTATATTACAAAATATAGTTTTTTAAAGATTTTATTTATTTATCTTTAGAGCGGAAGAGAGAGGGAGAGAAATATCAATGTATGGTTGCCTTTCACGTGTCCCCTGTTAGGAACTAGCCCGCAACCCAGGCATGTGCCCTGACTGGGAATCGAACCACAATCCTCTGGTTCACAGGCTCACACTCAATCCACTGAGCTACACCAGCCAGGGTCACAAAATATAGTTTTTAAGGATTGTTTCCCAATGTTCACATATTTAGGAAGAAGAAAACTTTCTAAATAATTTCCACGACTCTGCTATTTAAGCAGCTCAGGCTTAAGTAAATGAGAAGTGATCATGTGTTTGGTGAGTAAATGTCAACATGTAACATATTTCTCCTTTTACTAACAATGAGTTCTTCTGAGTTCTTCTATGACTAGAAGTGGCTTTTTACCAGCATGGTTGGGATTTGAAAGCAGGGTTTTGCCTGTCACTATAGGAGATGGATCATAGTCTTAGATGAAGAGTGGTGGAATTATCTTTAACAGCTCAAGATAAGAGAGATATCTTTTTTAAGACAACAAGATGAAACAAATACCACGTTACCTTAAGTTTGCGTCGAGCATTGAACTCCTGGAGCTTCTTCTGAGCTGTGTCCATGTGCACAAAGTTGGCTGCTTTACCTGTGACCCACGGGTGCTGCAGGGCCTGGAAGGTAGTCAGCCGTTTCTTAGGGTCCAAAACAATTAGTTTCCTGACCTGAGGTGGTAAGAGGCATAGGAAGATGTTTATGGTGAGTCAGGCTTGCCCCTCAGCTTGTGAACTACTAGGCTTATTCTGTTTCCCCAGCAGTACCACTGAATAAAATTTAATTTTGTTTAAGTCCTCAGAGGTCACTGTGTGTAAGAATGGCTTCAGGCATTGGTAGCGGAGGGAAGGCAGTGCGGAGTGCCACCTGGGAGCCCGAACTGTCGGACAACTTTCCGGCACAGGTCGACGAAGCAGGTGCTGGCTGGCCTGTGCACCGAAAGTGCTTTGAAGGAGAACCAGCACCTCAACAATTCTAGGCTGCCCTTCACATCACTTAGAATTCAGGACTTCAAATGCATGTCGGTGGAGATGGAATCATTCGCTCATCCACCATTCTTTTCCATAGGGATTCAATGGCAAAAAAAAAAAAAAAAGAAAAGGATAGGATCATAACCTTTATGATTGGGTTAAAAAAACCTATTTAGAATTAAAGTAGAGGTGTCAGTGGCTTGGGGGCATGACTTGTTTCAAGGACCGACTTTGACTAGTTGCACCCATTCCAGGAAGTTTACCCTGCTTGTGAGGATGAGCAGATGATAAATTGCCAGGAAGATTGATGACACAAATAATCCCTGGCCCTGGGCTCAGAAGGGTGATCGGGAGTGAGTCAGAGGCTATTTGAAGTCAGGAGGCATGTTTCGGCCCTACTTAAGTCTCTAACCACTTCTGTGACCCTAGGCACAGACCCACATACGAACTGAGTGTCTGTGGACACTCCTGGGCCCTTTTGTTACATGATCTCATTTCCTTTGTTTATCAATTCTTACACTGATACATTCAATACATGTAAAAAGAGTTTACATGAGTATAATCCTTCCCATAACCTTATCGATTCACAAAGGAGTGATGGAAGGAAGCTCAGAAAGATTCAGTAACTTGTCCAAGGTCAGACCACTGGTAACTGGTGGAGGCTGTATTCAAACTCAGGTCTGTCCTACCTCGGAGCTCTGTGCTCACTGCACTGTAGTGACACCCTGGTGCCCAACTTCTTTGGCCTTCGTCTGCCCATGTGTAAGATAAGGAACTTTGAATAATTTAAGGCCTAAAATCTTCTCTAACTCTAATAACCTAAGGAGAACTAAACACAGGCTAACAATGTCAGGCAGCATGGCAAATGAAGAATACATAATTGGTTCTCCTTTTACTTCTTTTCTGCAAAATATGCAGAAAAATGTGCGTCCAAGGTAGAGACACTGCATGTTTAAGGGCAGAGACATGAGACCGCTCAGGCACAAAAGGTGAGAGGAGGAGGCGGGGGGGCACAGATGACTCAGAAAACGAAAACACGGCAGTAAATAAAAATCTGACCGGAGTCAGCCATCGTCTGTCGAAGACGTGAACCAATATTTTCATGTAAATGATGCCTAAACTTTAACAGCATCCTTTACAGTTAGATAGTTCACTCCCATTTCCCAATCATTCTTTTACTTTTCTTCACCAGTACCATCCTACTCTTCATGAAAATAGACAAAATTTGTAGAAAGCCAGTGCGTATTGAAAATTTACATATGCCAGCATTAATCTGTACATTTGAAGATGCTGAAGCACTGAGTTGTTAAGAAACTCGCTTAAGCTCAATCCAGTGACTTCTTCAGGATTCAAACCCAAAGCCTTACGGGTATCCTCCTGCCCCCCCCCCCGACTGCCCTACCCGCTGGCACTGTCCCCTTGCTGGTAACAGATGTGGGTTCCATCAGTATGCATCTATATGGTTCAAGGATTCCTTTAGTTCTGAAGTTTTATAAATATATCAACCAACAGCATTCAGCTGAGTGAAGACACATCAGTGTTAACTCTCTTGTCCATTTAATTTGTATTAAGGATGAGAGAAATGGAAGGAGGGCCAAATCAGGAACCATTTAAGTAGGTGGTCCTTAGTTAACATGTATTTTATCCCTAAGTCTCCCACTGAGCCAGTGTCAGCCCAGACAAGAACAGCAAAACAAGTGAGGTTAGAAAAGAAGCCCGAGGTTACACCTTCAGGTCATGAGACAGGGGGCACCTGAATCCAGGTGTGTCAGATTTTAAAATCCACGGTCTATTTCCTGGTTCACTGTTTCATTCAGTAAACAGTGAGTCTGTACTATGTGCCCACGTGGAGTGAAGATCGGGCACACATGCGTTGTCCTCGTCCAGAGTTTACAATATAGTTAAGGGAGGCTTTTGAACAAGCGAATGTAAGTGGTGACTGTCACAAAAGAGGACGTCCAGGGGCTGAGGACCGAAGCACTGTGGGAGGAGGGATTGCCGAAGGAGGGCAGACTAGCCTCCCAGAGGATGCCAAGGCTTGAAGATGAGTTACCAATGCAAGAGGTGTGCGTGTTCGTGTGTGTGTGTGTGTGTTTGTATGATGGTGGGGAGGGAGAGGGAGGCAGCATGGAGGAGAGAACATTACAAAGCAGAAGAAAGAACAGTGGCCCATAGCAGAGCTATGCTGATGAGGGCCTGGAAGTCTGGTGCACTGGGGTGCAGAGAGACCAAAAGAGGGGTGCAGAATGAGCGGGCTGGGAGAAGATCCCAAGCTCGGACCAGGCAGTGTTGTGTAGAGCTTGTTATGGACCTTGGACTTGATCCTAGGAGCCCTGAAGCAGGACAGTGACACGATGTGACTCGTCTGTGAGACCACTCCTCCGGACCTTGTGTAGAGAAGGGCACGGGGAGAGGCAGCGCGACCATCGGGAGGCCGGGCAGTGGGCCGGTGGGAGAGGTCGGAGCTTGGACTGGACACGGCTGGTGGAGGTGGAGAGAGGTGGAGGAGTCGGGCTGTTCAGGAGCACGTGGCCTGACGAGGGCACGGCTGTGAGGACGCACCTACACGTCGCACGTGCTCCTTCACTTTTCAGCCACAGTGCAGAAGCCATGGTCTACAGGGCATCTGTCTCATGCAAGGGCATGGATGGAAGGAGGGAAATGTTTGGAGGGAAAAAAATCTTTGGATAAAAGGTCTGGAAACCTGGACCACTGGTTCCCAACAGCGACTCTCTGCTGGGAAACAGTGTGACCTTGGGGGTCATTTCACTATTCTGGGCTCTAGCACACTCATCGTTAAAATGAGGGGACGTCATCCTAGATGACCCCTCAGATCCCTTGAAGAGCTAATCTCTGTGATTCAAACAAAAGTTAGCCTTTAGTCATTTCTACGGATTAATGGTGAGTACTTTAATTCCATGCTGGTATGCTCTTTATTTGGGGCCATTTCCCCTTTCATTTCCTGAATGCAAACAAACTTCAATATTGGCCTGAGTGACAAGCCACGTAAAACAAACCAACATAAACAAGAACAAAAAAAAATGCACTGTTAGTACAGTGTAACTTGTTTATAATGCCAATGATACGTGATGGGACTTGTTTTAGTATCAAAATATTTTAGTAAGTGAACATTTCAAGAAAAATGTCGTTTTATTTGAACTACAACCAAATCTAGGTAATCACAAGCAAGTTAAAACAGAATTCTTCTGTGTAAATTATGTTTCGATTCTCCCAGCACAATCTGTCTTCATTAGCAAGGCTGTGCATTGACTAGGTGGGAAAAATCATTAACTAATACTGCAGCAATTTTTAATGTGTGATAAGTCAGCTAATGTATTCATTTTTATTCTTTGATTAAAATATAATTACAAATATATTAAGGGGGACAAAATTAAAAAATGGCACTGCCCATTAATTAGCTAAAAATGAGCGTGAGGGGTTTTTTATTTCATTTTGTTTTTGTCATACTTACCAAGTCCTTGGCATTTAGAGACACTTCATCCCACCAGGGGGAGATAAAGTAATATTCACAATTCAGAATTCTCCTGAACATGAACTGATCGCCTCTTTCATCATAGAATGGTTCAAATCCACAAAGTCTAGAGGGACAAAAGATAGGGAATAAAATGTCTTTAAGAGTCCAACTACATTTCACCAATTTTTCTGCAGAAATCCAGGGCTGCCCTTTCCCACAGCTGCCTTGGGAGGGGTGCAACTCTGTTCAGCGCAGGTATGACATCACCTCACTCAGGCTCAGCTCTGAGTGTGTGAACACACAGTCATGTCTTCAGGAAGTAGGCACAGGCACAAAACCGATTTAGGATTTCTAAAAACTGTTATAATGCCATTAGTAATTATATCACAAAAAACAATATTCATAGCTAACATTATTGTAGGCATACGGGAATTAGACTTTCCATGACTTTTTTCACCAGGAATTGAGAAGACAGAGATTGATTAGTGTTCCAATTTATCACAAAGTAGAAGAGTTAGGGTTTTAAGAATAAAGAGATTAAAAGGTGGAAAGAAAAGATTTTCCAGTGATTTTTATTCAGCCCTATTCACTCAATTCTTACATATAAACGTGTAAAGTATTAGATTTTTATCCTATTCCAGTTTGGATTTCAGAGTGAACAAAAATAGGAACTGAAATGACTGTCAGAAAATGGCCTTTAAATCTTTATACAGTGAACTTGACAGATGCAACCAACAGAGATGAGAAGCCTAGAGAGTCTTCCACCTTCTATGTGACCCTCATTTTTGTATATCATACAGATATTTCACTGTGTTCTCCTTTGTGTTCCCCAACAGGGTCAGCACAAAAATAAATGGGAAAAGTGGGGGAAGTGATGGAGGACCACCTGTGGCATCCTAAGGGGAGAGAGGAAAAGTGAGTTCCTGGTGTAGGACCACCAGGCCTTGGCTGTTTCTAGGTGGGTGGAGGTTCTGAAATCACTAGGAACCAAGAGGAAAGGTTTTTTTTAAGTCTCTGCCAGGACACGTGTTGCACTTGACAAAGAATGTGGGGGGTGTGGTGGTGGTGGTGGAGACTGATTAAGTTAAAAACATTTCTCCACATTCTTTCTACAAGCTGGCCAGGTTGGCGCAGAGCAGGAAATGTTTAAGGGCATCCTAGTGTAGTGGGTTTCTAGGAAGAAGTCCTTTCTTCTGTCCTTTTGCTTAGGGAACACCCTTTGGGGAGAGGCTCTGTCATTGTCAAATATCCTGGAGCGAGGCAGGAAAAGGCAAGGTCAGATGTGCAGAGGCGCAGGCCAGCACATCCTCTGTGTCCCCCTGTGGTGTCCCCCGAGAGGGTCCTGCTCCAGCATCAGGAGAGAAGGGAGTGCGTGTCCACACCCGGACTAGCAGGCAGCTCAGCCTCACCGGGCCCTCCTGTGCCCTCCCGACACGAGGGAAACACAGCCTGCTGTTGGTTAGGCGCAAAGAGATTAGGCGACTTTCCAGCTTTGGTTTAGGGAACTCTCGTGTTTTCCCTTCTGGAAATCGAGAGAGAAAAGTGACAGTTCAGAAGGTACAGTATTCACATGCCTTTCTCTCCTCTCAATCATTTTGGCACATGTGTGCACTGGTGATGGAGGTAATGAGTTTGTCATGTCAGCCTGGAAGACCAAAAATGGGAGCGACGTGACACACAGCAGACTGTGTGCACACATATTCACACACGCAGAGCAGAAGCCCCGCAGCAGTGGAAATATTTGAATGCCGACAAGGACAGTGTAGGCGGATATTAGGATCACACGGGCCCGACGTGTGAATGTGTAATACAACGTGGCTCCAGGCCACCAGGCGAACTGCGCTGCTGACAGCTGAAGGAGAGACCGAATCTCCCACGTTTTCTGACTGACTCGCGTCTGAGCACTGAAGCTGTTGCTTTCGTCTGTGGGGACAGAGGGTTTAGGTGTCAAAGGTAGAAGGACCAGAATTCCTGTGGGAAACAGCAAAATGGCCTTCATTTCCAGTCTACTGTTTTGCTCAGAAATAGCAAGGTGGTAACACCAAACAAATGGCCTGGTGGAGCCTTCAACAACATTCAATAATACAGGAGATGCATATGTCCAAGGGCACAGTCCACTGAAGAAAATGTTCCAGTGAACCTTGCCTGGTAGACTTCATCAATTATTAATGAACTATAGATTGAATAAAAAGCCCCGAGCCATGCTCAAGCCCCCAGCAATGGGCAAGGGGACACCTGAATGGGGCAAAGGAGACAAGCAGTCCTTTGTTCATCCCAGTTCGATGCCTACGTAGGTGGCCAGAGCTGTGTCATGCCTGGGGCACATATGAAAAAAAAAAGGTCCCCAGGCTGACAGAGTTAGGCCAGACCAGAACTATTAAGGGATATTAGTCACATGCAGCACTCTTATTTTCACTCCGGGGGTTCCTGTGCCTACTTTCAACCACCACCTATTAATTAATGACCTTAAGTAAACTACAGGGAAAGATCTGAGAGACTTTAAAAAATTATTTTCAGGACTATAATAAGACGTGTCTCAAATGATCACATATTTTTCTATTCATTTTCCCATGTCAGTGACCATATCATGGAGTTTTATTCATTCCATATCTCACTTTTACAGGGTGAATGTAAGTTAATTTCTTACCTCTATCTCCCCGAGTTCCTATACTTCTTTAATACTCTAACCCCTCTCATAACTTTTCAGTGCGAAATTGTAATTAGTGGGCATATTTACATTTTAGGGGCAAATCTGAATCACTATTTGTGTAGTTCAGTTTTTCACTTAACATCACTAAGTATGGTACGTCACACACATACTTTCCCCAGGATGAAAGTGATCGCAAATATAAGCTGAAGGAATTCTATGATGTGGCCTTGGGAATCCATTTTAATGAATAAAACAGTTAGTGTGGCAAACAAAAATTACCTAACAGTTTGCATTTTCATAAGGAAAAAAGAGTGGTTCTCTACCTCTCCAAATCTTCCGAAGCTTTAATATATTCAGGAAACACAAGGAACTGGTCACTGAAAATACCTTTTGACGTTACATAGTAGCAGATGGCTGTTTTATGGTTTGCTTGTTGAGCCATCTGTCTTGGCTACTGACCAAAATATATACTCAGAATTTACTAACTCGGTGGGGGTCCCACCCCGGCTACCCCATGCCTAGCCTATTACCTAAGCACTGCAATTTCTAAGATTACTATTAAATTTCAAAAACAAAGCCCTCTTTCTTCCACAGCCTGAATTGTTTCCCCTTCCCAATTCATACGTTAAAGCTTTAACCCCCAGTGTGATGGCTCTCGGAGAAGAGGCTTTGGTTGGGAATTAGGGTGAGAGGAGATCATGGGGTGGAATCTCATGGTGAGATTAGTAGCCTGTTAAAAAGAGACGCCTCGGAGCTAGCTTCCTCTCCCTGCCAGGCGCAAACACAGTGAGAAGGTGGGTCTCTGAAGGAAGAGAACTCATCAGAACTCAACCTACTGGCACCCTCGCCTAGGACTTCCAGCCTCTGAACCGTGAGAAATAAATTTCTGTCTTTAAGCCACCCAGTCCGTGGCATCTTGTTCTGGCAGCCTGCACTGAAAAATAACACGTTCTTTTACACCCTCTGAAATCTCCTTACAGATTTGAATATTACAGGTTCTGACAATTAGCCTAGCAGCTACCTCTAAATGGCAACCAAATCTCCTTGTTTAAATTCTGGAACTCACTGATAGCTTGCTTTTTCCGCCGTTCCAGCCATCTTCCTCCCCAGACACTCTCCCATCATTCTTGCGTATTTCCTCGTATTCATCTACAGGTCCCTCCTCTCCCTGGTGAGTTCCCAGCAACCCTGGTTTATTAGTTGTCAAGAGCTCAGGAATGGAACTGGCGACATCAGAGGGTGAGAGATTTAGCTCATATTTTTTCAACCAGAGAAAATGTTTCTCTGAGTTTAGGGTATTAAACTTGAGGTACTTGAGATAGGAAACAAAATTGATAGCCAAAATGCATTGAAAGTATTCCTGATAAGAAATGTATCAGTTTGGGATTGCTTAAATGATTAAACAGCTATTTGCCCTTTAAAAAGGACTAATACCCTAATTATTTTGATGAGATGCAAATAAGTAAAATATGAGCATTTTTAATAGGTGAACATGAATTTTAGATTTATTATTATCACCAAATATGAATTGTTCCCCAAATCTGCTATGCATCACAGATTGCACACAGAATGGACTAGACAGAAGTTCTGGCCCCCCCAAAATTACAGAATGGAAGGCAATGCTCATTTTCAGAAAATTCGATCATTAACCATATTGAGTATGTCATAGAAAATCGTGAAAAGTCAAAAAGTACTCTTGCCTTGTATGAGGACTACTATGATTACCTATGATTATGAGAAAATATCACGGCAAAGCCAAACAGTTTGCAGGAAGATTGCTTTCCTTCACTTACAGGATGTAGGTGATTATCCCCACGGACCACATGTCCACCTCAGGTCCATAGGCGCAGCCTCTAAGAATCTCAGGTGCTGCAGGGAGAGGAACAATTATGTTAAACTGGAGTTTGAGCTCAACATTTACATTTTAATAACAAGTCATGGGGAGGAAGCGAATTTATCAACATCAACTTTAGAACAGTTTTATAACCAATCTTCTCTCCCCAAACCAAGGAATGAGGCCACAGAGTCTTATGTCTATTTTAATGGGAGAGATTACAGCCTCTCTGTGTTTGGAATGCATAAAAATAAAACTATTAACTTTAATATCCTGCATCAGAACATTGCGATAATGCTCAAATAAGAGAGAGAGCTCTATCTCTGCTACAAAAGATCCGTTACTTCAAAGGAAGCTTTGTACATAGGAAAGAAAGAAAGGAAAGCTTAGTATAGTAAGGGAACACAGACACAATTATGCTACCTTGGGAACCAGATCTGCTAGGGCAGGGCGTCCATGAGTGTGTGTGTTTGGCAGAGGACCGGCCAGAGACCAGGGCAGATGGTGGGGAGGACTGAAGCTCACCAGTGCTGAAAGGTTGGAACACGAGCCAGAAGGGGCCCTGGCATATGCCCCTGTGTGGTACTGAGAAGTACACATAGGTCCCCAGAGAGCAGCTGTCCCAGTGAGTCTGGGATTATGAGCTGAGAAAGGAGGACTTCTCAGTGTGTAATGAGGCTGCTCCTATTAGCTCTGCCCACTTCGTGAAAGAGGAAGGCATACTCAACCGCAAACTAGCCCTGTAGCATAGAAGTGTGAGAGTTCTTTCATGTTTTTATTACTGTGGAGCTGCGAAAATGGAGAGTTCACTGAGTCCAATCATTTGTTCTGAGGATCGCAGGTGTGTTCCTGGTTTGCCTTACTAACAAAGGAAGAAAAGACGTGAGAGCTCTGCCATCTGTGCCTATGGTCCTGTGCTCAGGACCATAACCCAGAATGGACTTTTTCTGGAACAAAGGTGCTATAGGTGTCAGTGGGGTCCCTGGAGGAGGACCTGACCGATGAATGCTGAGGACTCCTTGAGGGACACCTTGGGGATGGGGTCCTCCTCCTCCTCCTTCCAGCTGAGGACAGGGGAGCAACTGAGCTGCATCCCTGTCCACAGAGGCCGGAAATGTCATATTGTCACAGCGAGGTCCAGAAGGAAGCTGTCCTCATGGGACTCTGCTTTTAATTTATAGGAGGAAATACAGTGGATTTGCCACTGACATATTCCCACACCACCCGCTTCTCCCCATCCTTTCCCCGCCAGGAATTTCTCATTGCCATAGGAACTGCGCTACATAAACTACGGGAGAGGAAGAGCCGGACGGTGAACCGGGAGTGTGGGTACAGCGCTCTAAGCAGCATCCAGCATGGTGCACCCGTTGAGGAATCGCATCTGGGGCCAAGTAGTTTTTCTCATCCTCAAACAAATTATTCCTAGAAAAATTCCCTTTTAAGATTTAATTAACATAATTAAGAAAAATGCACGCTCAGTGCCAGCGCCATTCACTGTGTCAGGTTGGCTTGCATTTCCCAGAGCAATCTGTACCCCACAGACGGTTCCTTTGGGCCCCCACAGCCCCAACACTGCACTCCCACTCACAAAGGCTTTGCGCCACGTAGTGCAGCAGACACTCAAGTCAGGCTGCCACTCGCACGAGGGCTCCTGCTGCCTGTCTGCCGCCCAGAGCTGCTCCAGTTGGGGAGCTGCAATGCGCCTGCACATGAAGCAGCTTCCCAGCTCAGGTCTTCACAGCAGCGAAGGGCTACCAAGTCCCACATTGCCATTTAACCATGAATAGTGACCTATGTGGGGGAGAGTCTTTTCCATTTTCTGGGTCTTGGTTTTCACCTCTAAAATCTAAGTAAATTGGGCTGGCTATTTCCGAGTTTACTTTGAGTTTTAAGCTGCAAGCTACTGTGATACTGCTAAAGGGAGTCGCTGATAGTTTGAGCAAGAGGTCAAACTCTCTACTCCCAAACCTGCTGCACTCCCCCTGCCCCACCGGCCAGGGCGCCTCCTGCGTCTGCTTCTCTGTGGGCACCCTTCCTGTGGGCTCTGGTGAGACCTTCCCCCATCCTGTGTGGTCCAGAGATCAGCGCGTTGTCACAAAGGTCAGGTGTTTTCTCTGGCACTTCTCCATAGTCCCCAGGCCCGCAGCCCCGGATAAAGTGAATACCATGGAAGAGTATTCTTTCCGAATCTACTTTATAGGGCATCTGGATTTCTCGTATGACATGGTAATATATGATCTCCCCTCAAGCACTGGTGCACACTTTCCTTCCAGAGGCAACTTCCTTCCTTGTAATCATCATGCTGCAATGTGAGTAAACCGTGGTGTGAAAAGCTGACCTCTCCACCACGGGGCTAACGGAGACAAAAGGAATGTAGAATGTTTTTTGTCCGTAATAAATTTCTCATAAAAATATTTTTAAAGGGATTTATAATATATATTAATCAGAATAAAAATTTGGGTGAAACAAACTCGAAAAACCTAGACACAATTAGATACCATTCATACTATCTTTTAATATTTTCAGTTACTAGTTAATGTGAACCTGACTTCAGAGCCAGAAGAACACACTCATAATTTTTCTGAACCCTTTCCCAGAGTCAAAGCTTTTCTAGAATACATTTTAGGCTCTGGCACACATTATGTCTCCTAGGTTTCAAATGTTCTTGCAGGTGATTCTACAAACGTGATTTTCTTAGAATGAGAAATAGTTGACTACTTCCAATTTAGTTCAAGAAGAGATAAAATCTAGTCCACTTTTTAACACTAATAAGCACGTCTAGCTGTGCTTCATATCATTTCTGACCTCACTGCCAAAACAAACAAACGAACAAACAAAATGGAGCGAGAAAATAATTTCACAGTGTAACACGGTTCTTTAGGATGAATTTAAAATAGTCTAGAGCCATCTTTTCTGAAATAGTCAATAATAACTCACTGATCTTCCTGGCTCTCTGCTCAGTGGATCCACATTTTCTCCCACGTCCACAATTACCTTGTCCTCGGTGGCACAGCCCACTGAGCACCAAACCCCGCAGAGCTACCAGGGTGAAATAGGCTCTGAGCTCCGATACGGAGTGATTTTGGTAGATGGTGTTGAGATTGCCAAGGTACCAGGCATATGTTTTTAAAAAAACAATTTTAACTGAATAGAAACATTCTAACTCTAATTATGATATTTATTCAGCAATACCCCACTTAGACCTCACACTGCTGATTTTTTATAAGACCATGGTACAATGACTATATCTAGAGATGGAGGGTCCACCTAGAGATAGGAGTGAATATTGCTTTAGTAAATAAAATTACTGTGACCGGCTCTAGAAATGATGTTAAATAAAAAGAATCAGGTACAGCCTGTGACATGTAGGGAGGATCGGTGCTGGGTTTCCCTCTTTTTCTAAGGCCCTAGGAGAAAAACAGAGGGTGATTCCGGTCCTTGATTGTGTTGTCATTTTGTTGGTGTCCTAGAGAAGCTTCATGACCCCTTCCCACCTGTTCAGTTAAAACTACAGGCTGGCATTCTTTATCAGAGAACTTTTTAAAACTACTGTGAACTGTTTTGAGAGAGACAAATCACAGAGACTAAGGTGAATGAAATCAACAAGTTCATTCATTCACTCATATTGCTGAATAAATTATGGATGACTTTAAGCACCTGCTGCATGACAGGCAGTGTATTAGGTGGTGCTGGGGGAAGTGAATAGTGGGGACTTAAAGAGAACAAGTCTCTGCCATCACAGAGCTTCCAGTGTGGTAGAGGAGGCAGATGTTGATCAGGAAAACCCCGAGAAGAAGTGCACAGTGGTGATGAGAAGAGCTTGTAGGGAACGTGTCTCTGACAGAGGGTTGCCCCAGTCGGAATGAGAAAGCAGTTTAATCTGAGATATAAAGGACCCAGGGAAGCCAGCGAGGCAACAGCAGAGAGGGTGGTGGTGGGGGAAAGAGAGAGAAGAGCTTTCTCTGGGTGGAGAAAGCACGTCTGAAGAGACGTTGTGGCAGGGAGGGGCAAGGGGCACTCACAGAACTGGGAGGAGTCAGTGTGGCTGGTGCACAGCCGGGTGTGTGCAGTGAGGCTCCGGTGTGATGAGTGCCCAGTGGAAAGGTCAAGGCCAGGCTGCAGATTCCACTAGGTCAGGGTCCTTGTTTGTTTTTAATTCTTTCCTGTGTTTTAATTTTATCGATTCAAAACATATGGGGGAAAATTTATCTTCATCTTAAAGCCTGAATCTGTTTTTACTCCTACAGGCAGGAAAAAGACTCTGTGGGACTTGTTTCACTGTAGAGGCTTGTCTTGAATTTGGAGATTCTTGGGGTCACAAAAATCCATTGGCATTCAGCACAGCATCTAGTAGTCTCTCTAAACCTGGCCTCCGGGGCATAGAAACATGGGACAGATGGACAGCTGTAAGAGGTGAAGGGGGAGGCGGGGATTGATGAAAGAAGGGGAAGGCCTTGGTCAAAGAACATACGTGAAGGACCCATGGACATGGACAATGGTGTCGGGATTGACTGTGGGGTTAGGCATGGGGAAAGGGGAAAAACTGGGACAACTGTCATGGCATAAACAATACAATATTTTAAAAAATAAACTTGGCCTCTGGGGAGTGAGCAGTGTGAAAGGAGGAGGGAGAGGGACTTAACTGCCAGAAGCAGAAGAGCAGTGCCTGGCGATTCTCCGCCCCTTACCTGTTCCTAACTTGGCCTAGGAAACCAGAGGAGAAGGGTGCACCCAAGGCAGCCTCCTACAGGCAGCAGAGCGCTCACGGTGGGGCAGATTATGTTATGGTGTCACGTACATTTAGCAAGTACAGGGCATAACCTTTTAAACTTTGTCAAGTGCAATTTTTGCCATGACAGCAGAGAAGAGAGGCGATGTCCACTGCAATGTGCTAAGTGTTATGACAAAGCCGTGGATCAGACTGGGATGCAGTTGAGATGTTTCCAGAGGGGGGTGCCTCTGGCTCGGAGCAGCCCTGTCTGTTCGCGTCCCGCACCACCTCTCAGCCTTCTACCAATTCCATGCATCCCATGCCCGAAAGGGTGAGAAGGGCCCAGGGGCCTTTGAGGCCGCTGTCACTTTGGTTATCTATGACTTGTTAGTGTGGACCAAGAAAAAGTTTTAAGTGTGTTTTAAGACACAAATGATACGTTTCATGTTCTAACTTATCCTTTCCATTTTCCTTGGCTTTCTTGGTGTTCTACACTGTAAATATCAGTCAATCCACCTCTCACTTACTAATTTTTATGTAAGCTGTTAAAGAACGTCTTCTGTGCCACGTGCCTTCTGTAATATTTCTTTTTCTATGAATCGTATAAATGGGCAAAGAAAGATCTCATGGCAGCACAGGAGCAGTAACTGCTGAAAAGGCGACTTTCCATGTTTTTGGAACAAGGCGAGTTACAAATAAATAACCTAATGAACGAATGAACCCAGCTCATCCTGATGTTAACACTGCATAAGGGTCTCTTGTGTGCATGGAGATACAAACATAAAGTAATGGAAATGGACTTAGTTTGGAATTGAAAGTCTGACTCGGGTTACGCTGGACAAATACTGTTTTTCTCTAAATGGACAAAGAATCTTACTGATAACTATCAGTATTAATTCTTTTGAAACTTTTTATTTTATTTTACACATATCTTTCTTTTGTAGTGACATTCTAAAATGGAACATTCTGCAGGGTGTTCGGAGCTCAAATAGTATATTTTAAGCAAGTCTTCTACCCACTTGCCATCAATCAGCACGTCCTTTTGACCTCTTCCGCTCACATCATTCCGCCTGCACCGGTGCAGTGACAGAGCTGAGCCTCACGGAACTGTGGCTTCTCTGCCACCGTTGGTTCTGCACTTAAAATAGTCACTTACAGTTAGAAAGAAGTGGGCACGGAGTATGATTTATGGTACAGAGAGCCAGAAGTTAAGGATTAGCAGGGCCTTAAGAGACTGTCTCCGAACCACAGAGAACAGGAGAAGTGAGGATATGATATTAGCAAGAATCTCTTTAGACTCAATTTTATCAGCCACTTCAGGCCAAATTATATTTGGTTAGCTTTGATTTAACTAAGCGGTTGCCATAATCCTCAACTTATACAGACAGCTTTTGTGGTAATGTTTGAAAACCACACACCGTCCATCTGGCTGGGTGATACAGAAATGAGCAGGCCTCTCCTTCCCTCCCCTTGTCGGTAGCCCTGAGTCCTGAGCGAGGAGTCAATCAACTTCGGGCCATTTCCCGACCCAGGGAGTCAGCCTCTCCTACTGCTGACAGCTTTAGATGTGGAAATACTGTTTTGGATATTGAGCCCCCAATCTGTGCCTCACAGCATTCATGCACAATTCCTAATTCTGTCCCGTGGAGCTTCCTCTGCTATTTGATATCTATGAAAACCAAATGTGTTTTCTCCTCCTCTCGCTGGCCTCCCAATGGTGTTGCCCAGGGATCCATCCGGGTTGTTTCCTTTGTGCCTGGGTAGTCTCATGGCTTTAAATAGCCTATACTGATTATGCCCACATTTATATCAAAAGTCATGTCCCCACTCCCGATCTTCAAACATACACGCCCTTCTGCCCACATGTCATCTCCCCTCGGATATCTAATCAGCATCTCAAAATCAACAAGGCCTAACCTGTTGCTCCAAAAGTTTCCCGTCTCCGTAAATGTTAACTCTATCCCTCCAGTCGAACCTCTGATCTGCTCTCTTTCCTGCTGTTCCCTCGTCACTGCACTCCTACCGACCAGCCTACTCTACCCGCTGGACCGTGAGGACACCAGGATGCTCCAGCCCCAGGGTTGGTGTGCTCTGTCCCCTCTGCCTGGAATGTTCTTTCCCGAGATGTCCATGTGGCTTGCTTTCTCTCTCAGCTCATTCAAGTCTTTATTCTTGGGTTTCCTCTTGAGTGAAGCCTGTCCCGATCACTCTGCTTAAATTGCCACTCGGGCTCTTAACACTTCCTACTCTTTCCCAACTCTATACTCTCCCATAGAAATCATCACCTCTTGTTTATTATTTGTCTTCTTCCACTAAATGTACCCGTAAAGAGAAGAGTTTTGCTCTCCACCACCCCCACTGCTATATCTCTAGCACCTAGAACACTGCTTGGTGAGTAACAGGAGTTCAATAAATATTTATTAAATTAAAAAGGGCCAAAATCTACACAACTGAATTTCCGCAGAATACACATGGTTTAGGTCAATACCGTACCAATGCGAAGACCTCAAGTTAGTCATTTTCCTTTAGATTTAGAACTCCCAAGACAAATTAAAATAAGCCTACATTTAACCTGCAGAGTCCTGTCCTCTGCAAGGTCAAAAATAAGTGATCTCTGGCCTTCCCCACCACCCTGCATCTGTCCCCGGAACCCCTTCTCTTTCACCTGGCACTTATTTCTTTGGACCAGGCACTGCAAGCATGGCTCTGGGACAGTCATATGATGGCCCGGGGACACTGCCTATCTCATGGACAAAGAAAGAAGGGCCGTGGTCGGGGACAGAAGCTGGATCCGGGCGCCCTTTGCCGCGGGCTTAGCCTCCTCTTTCTTCCTCTCGCCTCCCTGGTCCTTCCTACGGTCAGCAGCTCCCAGGGGCCCCTGTGTGCACACACCGGCCTGTCGAGCAGCCTGGCACAGAAAGTGCAGTTGACTTTGCACTATGTACTTAATTCTTCTCGTTTTTAAAAAGTTCATAGTAAAAAGAAAGTCATCGTTGGGGGTGTTTAATTAATTCTCAGGTAAGATCATCCCTTGTGTGATTTGATTATCACTGTAATTTGATAACTTGTATCTTACCTTAGCTTTTTAGTCCCCCAAAAAGGCACAAAATATATCTTTCATGAAACTATTCTGAACGCTTATATTTTTTATTTACTTCTCTTATTCCTTTTTAAATATTCCTTCATTTTTCATATTAGTGAGTGTTCCCGTGGCAGAAATCTCTTTTGCCTGACTGTAGGTTGTTGAAAAACTTCTTTAATTTTGGTTATTTCTGCCAAAATAATAGGTTGTTTCTTTAAAACATTACGATGTGGCAACAACACAGAATTATCACTAACAAGTGATTCTTGTACAAACAAGACTAGCCAAGTTATAGTGAATTCTTAACAGCTCCGGACTCTGAAAATAAAATTTCAATAGGAATTAGAAATATGAAATATCAATACACATTTTAATTAATTAAACTTATAAATGAATGAAATGATTGGTATTAGAAATATATCTTTAAGTCTAACCCATCACCATATTAATTTCTTTTCTACTCTAACAGCTTGTACAGCTGGTCCTCGAACAACATGGGTGTGAATTACACTGACCCCCAAAATACAGTATTATAAATGTATTTACTTTTTCTTATGATTTTCTTAATAACACTTGCTCTTCTTTAGCTTACTTTATTATAAGAATATAGTATGTAATACATACATAAAATATGTGGTAACAGCTTGCGTGATTGGTAAGACTTCCCATCAAAATAGTAGATTATTTATAGTTAAGTTTTGGTGGAGTCAAAAGTTCTACACAGATTTTTGGTTGTGGGGGGTAGACACCCTTAACCCCTAAGATTTCAAGGGTCAGCTATACTTCTTTTCTGTAATTGGCAGGTGCAAGTTTGAATACCCACTGACTTTAAGCCTTAAACACCTAAACCACATAAGACATTTTGGTAGTAATACCACATGGTTACACTGTAGCACGTTTATCGAGAGTCATGGTGCGATAGATTCTTTTTTTAACCAATTTATTTTTCCAACAGCAAAATGTAGAAAGTGTCTTTTTTAAAATTATATTTTACCGATTATGTTATTACCGTTGTCCTGGTTTTTCCCCCTTTGGCCCCCTCCACCCAGCACCCCCCACTCCCTCAGGCAGTCCTCCTCCTTTTGTTCATGTCCATGGGTCATGAGTTCTTTGGCTGCTCCATTTCCTGTACCACACGTATGGTACATCCCCGTGGCTATACTGTAACTACCTATTTGTACTTCTTAATCCCCTCACCCCTTCACCCATTCTCCCACACTCCCCTCCCATCTGGTAACCATCAAACTGCTCTCTGTATCCATGATTCTGTCTCTGTTTTTCTTGTTTGCTTAGTTTGTTTGTTTGCTCAGATTCAATTGTTGATAGATATGTATTTATTGCCACTTCATTATTCACAGTTTTTATCTTCTTTTTCTTAAACATATCCTTTTAAAATTTCATGGTTTGCTGATGATGAACTCCTTCAGTTTTTTTCTTGTCTAAGAAGCTTTTTATCTGCCTTTTGATTCTAAATGATAGCTTTGCTGGGTTGAGCAATCTTGGCTATTGGTCTCTGCTTTTCATGACTTAGAATATTTCTTGCCAATCCCTTCTAGCCTGCAGAGTTTCTTTTGAGAATCCAGCTGCTTTTAAAATTCTGTAACATTTACCTTTAACATTTGGCATTTTAATTATGATGTATCTTGGTGTGGGCCTCTTTGTATCCATCTTATTTAGGACTCTCTGTGCTTCTTAGACTTGCATGTCTATCTCCTTCACCAAATTAGGGCAGTTTTCTTTCATTATTTTTTCAAATAGATTTCCAATTTCTTTCTCTTTCTATTCTCCTTGTGGCACCCCTATGATGCAAATGTTGGACTGTTTGAAGTTTTCCCAGAGGCTGCATATACTGTCCTCATATTTTTTGGATTCGTTTTTTCTTCTTGTTACAATTGGTTGTTTTTTGCTTCCTTATGTTCCAAATCATTGATTTGATAATTGGCTTTACCAACTCTACTGCTGTTCCCTTGTAAACTGTTCTTTATTTCAATTAGTCTATCCTTCATCTCTTACTGGAACTTTTTTATGCTGCTGAGGTCCTCACTAAGTTTCTTGAGCATTCTTATAAACAGTGTTTTGAACTCGGCATCTGATAGACTGCATTTCATTTACCTCTTTTTCTGGAGTTTTGATCTGTTCTTTCATTTGGGGCATGTTTTTGTCTCCTTGTTTTGGCAGCCTCCTTGTGTTTGTTTCTGTGCATTAGGCAGAGCTGCTTTGACTCTATGTCTTGGTGGTGTGGCTTAATGCAGTAAGTGTCCTGTAGGGTCCAGTAACACAGCCTCCCCTATCACCCAAGCTGGGTACTTAAGGTGTGTGCCCTTCATGTGGGCCGAGTGCACCTTCCTCTTGTAGATGAGCCTTAATTGCTTTTGGCAGATCAGTGGGAGGGATTTATCCAGGCCAGTCAGCTACAAGGACTGGCTGTGACCACTGACCACCACCCTCTGCCCTGTGTGGAGAGTCAGCTGTGCAGGGCCAGCGTGGTAGTGCTCTGATATGGTCTGTAGCTGACTACAGGGGGTGCAGGCATGGGTTACAGGGCAAGATCAGCTCCCACCTGTGTTTTTCCTGGGGCCACCCTGCCTGAGCTATAAAGCAATCTGAGATGGCTGCTACTAGTGCTGGGCCTGAGGCTCACTGAGGCCAACTGTCACTTGTTTGATAGGATTTAGGAAGTTGTGAAGCATAAACCAAGACCAGCCATTTATATGGAAAAGCAGCTTGGGTGGGCCTGTAAGTTCAGAGGGGCAGAGTCTCAGGGGATCTCCAGGGCAGGGCAAACAGTGTTAGCTGGGTTGATGGAGTCTCAGACATGGCATCAACTTGCCAGCTCTTGGGTCTGTGTGTGTGTGTGGGGGGGGAGGTGAGGTTCAGAAAAGGGATAATGGTCTCTGCTGACCTTGATGTCAGACACTTGAGTTTCTCCCTTATGCCACTGGTGCCTTTCAAGCTTCTATCCTTTTCCTGGAGTCCAGAGGGAGTTAAGGCTGAGTAGGTGAGTTTGTTTGTGGGTTCTTTAAGAGGAACTACTTGAGGCTCCAGAGTTTCTTTCACTGACTCAATCCCCACTGGCTTTGCAGCCAGAAGTGGTGGGGATTGATCATCCTTGGCACTGGAACCCTGAGCTGGGGGACCTGGTGTGGGGCTGGGACTTCTCACTCCTGAGATAGCCCTCCGGAATTTTTATCCACCACACATGGATGTGGGACCAGCCCATTCCACTTCTGCACCCCTCCTACCGGTCTGGGTGGATGTGGTTTCTTTAAATCTTTAGTTGTCAGACTTCCATTCAAATCCATTTCTGACGGTTCTCATTGATGGTTGCCCTATAATATTTTAGTTGTAATTTGGATGTGGTTGTGGGAGGAGGTTGAGCCATGTCTGCCTGTACTGCCATCAAGATGGGAAGTCAATAATTTCTTTCATGTTGAATTCTACATGGACTATTTCAGGGAACCAGTCATTGATTTCATTTAGCTGGGTCACACATTTTAATTTTCTGGCCTGGAGTTTCATTTCAACTGGGCACATTTCCCAGGAAATATTTGCTTAAACATACAGCAGCTGTGATTTTATTTTGAGATTTACTTATAAGAGAACCCTCTGCTATTAAAAGCCTAGGGCAAAAGGTTTAATGAATGAGACTGACTGGGTGGCTTTTCCTTTTTTTATTTCTTTTTTAAAAATTTATCTTTAGAGAGGAACATATCACTATGTTCCGTTCACACAGAGTGATGAGGTAACAACCAGCCCCTGAACTTCCAGGTGCTACCACTCCTCTGTGACCCTTCCTGCGCCTGCTGACAAAGAATGCCTTGGCCAGCCCTCCCCTTGTCAAACTCCTCCTCCTCCTTCAGTGTCCAGCTTATATGCTGTTCCTCTGTGAAGACCTCTCAGACGAGACTAGGTATGTTCAGGGTGGCTTGGCCGTAGATATGAAGACCTCTCTAAACAGAATTAATCACTCTACCCCTGCTGCACCCACGAGCCTTTGGCTCAGATAAATAAAAAATGTACCACAACAAACTTTGATTTGTTGTATACTGGTCTTTCTTTTATAGCCCATGAAAATAGTTGAAGGGCAAGACAATATACTGTACTTACTCTTGTAACCTCAGTGTCTAGAATGGAATCTATTAGACAGCGAATGCTCATTTTATCAGTGAGTGAATTCACAGAATGACCATTTTTCAATGCTGCAAAGAAGAACTGCTCTTATCATTATTGTTAAAGCCCTTGAAAGGTTGCTACTCTCCCTTAGTCACAGAGGAGGACTCAGAGAGATTGCGAATGTAATCTCCTCCTGATCTCCCCAGGGCAGGGCTGTTAAATTCTCAGGGGATCATTGCTGCAACCTACCTACCTCCTTGGAATACTAGTTTTTGGTATTAGATAACAATTACTAAATTAATCATCAGCTTTCTTATGGGAAATCCTTGATTTGTTTTATTATTCTTTTCTCAGTTCTATTTCAATGCTCCTATCAATGGGTGAGCAACTAGTGATCATAAATGGGCAACCCCATTTGGCAAATGGTACTTAATTCAGAGTTCATTTTTCTCCTGTATTCTTGGAGAGCTGGAGGCACGAAAGAAATACAGGAGGGTGGATAAAGACATATGAATTAGAGAAAGGAAAGTGCATACAGCACCATTAGGAGAGAGGGTTGTCTACTAATAGTGAAACAGACAATAAAATATATAAAAACAAAGCAAGAAGATTCCTATAGGGAACATGGTGTAGTGCAATGATTTTTACTTTCCCCCCCTAGGAATGGGAATCTTACTCCTAAATTTGTGGTGGAGATAAACACTTGTCTAATGCAATACTCATGTTTAGTAACAGAATCTTCAATTTACTTGGGGTAGCAACATATCCAGTTCTAGGTCACACCGGCAGCTCCTGTGGCAGTGTGAAGTATTGTAGCTGTAACTCCTGTGGCTGTAACTAAGTACCAGTCAATAAGATATAAGTGGAAGTGACATGTGGGGCTTCAGTAAGTCTATTTAATAGTGAAAGGGTACAGTCGTTTTCAGTATTTTCTCCTTTCTGTTGTGTAGAATGCAGATGTAATGGCTGATTTCAAGCAGCCATTTTGGACCATGAGGAAGCATCCTAAGAAATGGCAGAGTGAGACAGAAAAAAGCCCAGATCCCTGGCACTAGGAAGCATCACACCTGCCGAGCCATAGCCATGGAATCCACCAGGACTGTCTTTCCTGAGACTTCTAACATGAGAAAAATCAACTTCTATCTTGTTTAAGCCACAGTCATTTTGATTTTTCTGAATTTACTCCTTAGGATAAACAACCCTTGTCCTCAAAGAGCTTAAGATCCAGAACAAGAATATTTGGCACAAAGATCTAATAGAAATATAAGTATATTTAATTCTGTGTAATTATTTAATGTATGAATAATTGAGAAAGAAGGAAATAATATTTTAGCTTTCTCAGGAAATTTAACTAGTGAATAACAAAATTACAAAAAGCTTATGTAAACACAAAAACATGAAGAAAGGAGAGAAACAATGCATGATTTCTGCATTATTTGTTACAGATATTCAGATTTTTATGTCTTACAATAACCTAGTAGTAATTTTGAGATTAAAAAATTAAAATAGAAAATATTTAAGCTAAAAGCAATAACTGATAAATATTTCTACAAGGGAAAACTATACCAATTTATCTATATTGGGTTTTTTAAAAGAGAAAACTCCACAATTCTGTTCATAGACCCTTGGATATGTGGATTTTCATCTCTGACCCACTAAGAACTAGATGTGGAATCTTGAGGTAATCATACCCATTGTACCCTAGTAAAATGAGAGTTTTAGTAAATAAACTTTAAAGTTTCTTCTAGCACTTAAATTCTGGGTTTAACAAATGAATTTAATAATACATTTGTTTCGGTGGGTGTCATACTGCCCTTCTCCAGTCTGATTTCTGTGAATTCGGAAGTTGTTAAAATGAGTCCGTTATGTAGCTTTTATGTGTCTGTTTCTGATGACGTGGAGGACTAAGGTAACTCCATGTTCCTTTAGTAACCATAATTCCAGGTAACTCCAAACACCGCCCTTTTCCTATGTTCCCGTAGTGGCTTCTCCATGCACATAACACAGCCTTTCTTAAGGTGCTGTGCCTTTTGGTTTACATGTCCGTTCCCCTACAGAGTGCAAGCGCCCCAGGTGCGGCTGGGAGCTGAAAATGTCTCCCTGGTGCCAAGCACAGGCTTGAGCACACAGCAGGTGATTTTGCCGAAGAGATGAGTGAGTGAAGGAAGCTCTGTGTAGAAAGATGATGATCCTGAAAGAAAATGATGGCTAACCTTGTGATCGATAATTTGTACTCTTGTCTCTTTTCTGGGTTAGGATTTTAACTGCTTTGTGACATATTCATTATTCATAAAATCTTTAGAAAATTTTGATAATTTTTGCAACCTTTAGGTTGATGCCAGATTAATTTAGCCATTAACAAAAAAAAAATGTGTGAGTTTCACCTGTCATGGATTAACAGGTATTGTTCTGTCTCCCGATTGTGTACTGTCCATGGGTGCCTTCAGACCATCCTGGGAGTCTAGGTGAGAGGGTGTGAGGACTGTGGCTCTGTCCATCTTCCGAGACTGGGGAACTGTCTGGGGAAATCCTACCTGAAGCCCTTAGGTTAATGAGGCCAGGCCAGTGCCATCAATGAGCACTACTGACTACCTCATACATGATACATACATTGTCCTATATACCATCTACATCAACGACACACACCCTCCCTGGCAGATAAAAGAAGTACAAAGAGCTCGTGGCTTTAATTCCAAACACAGCCAAAGCTCTTTCGCTGTCTTCTTCCCGGGCGACAGTCTCTCCAATCCTGAGCTGGTTCGAGAGGATCTACCGCCCAAAAGACAGATGCAAAGTACCTGGTCCTTCCTCCCTGGGCCCCCCTCTACCCCTGCTGTTCTAACAGGGGCCCCCCAAAGCCGACATCAGAGAACCCCTCATGAAGAACAAAAGGTGGTGTGAGTATCATTTATATATGCTTCCTTGAGGAGATTCACATCGAATTGTAAGCATTTGAAGTAGAGATATTAAGAGTTTAAAAATTCAGAACTTTAAATAAAAATAGATTTCGAATAACAATGAAAGTAAAATATCAGAACTAAAGAGCATACCGCAGTACCCTGGGGTCCCACACACCGTCTTCATGAGCACTTGATGTTCCACAATTTTGGAGAGTCCAAAATCAGCTAGCAACACAAGAAAACAATTAAGAAAGCAAGTTTTTTTCTCTCAACTGTTGTAAGATGACAGAACACTTCCCTTATTTTAAATGAACCTAACTTATTTATTTTTTTGTTTTTGTATTTTAAGATGGGATGGATGTAAGTGGGGACCAGTCACCAGAGAGAGAAAACTAAAAAAAAAAGTAATAGTAATAGTTTAAGTCTTACTTTAAATTAGAGAAAAATATGATTCCTAAAAACATCTTATACTTTCCTCTATAAATTCCAGCTTTTGGCAAATAAGTTATTTCTTCTTGAAGTAATGGTTGGGATAGATATATTTTGTTAAATGTTAATTCTGAGATTTATGAAACTAACTCTGAAAGACAATATAGAATTAGTGATATAATTCAGAAATTTTAATCTGTCGGAATAAATCAAAATAAATAATTAGACTTTCATGAATGTCAAAGAAATGAACAGAAACATTAAAAGGTTTATTCTACTTCAAATAATGTCATTCATTAGTGAATTTGACAGGTAAGAATTCACTCTCCTATGAAGAATATGGCTTTATCTTTTATTTTTTTGTAAAAATCCTTTTTTATTTATCCCTCAGAATATTACCTAGATAAAACATTATCAGAAGTCGCTATCATTAGGGGACCTATTTGCGGGGTACATCTGTCCCACTCAGGGAGCACCAGGAAACCTTTTAAGGCCATTCTTCAAGAGAGGCAGGTGCGGAATGGATGCCATTTTAGACTTCAAAGATAAACCCATTTCTCCGTGGAGGTGCTGATCCTTATCAGAGAAAGCAGCAGGAAGTCCTTCAGAAAGCGAGGCTCTCCTGCCTAAATTAGTATCTATCCATCCATTTAAAGAAATATTGTTAAGGATAAAATCTTTGAGAGTGAAGTCAAAGGAGATGGGAGGCCCCCCGCTGTCTGCTGCTTTTCAGGAGCGATTATGAGAACAGGCGGGCTGCCCAGCAGGGCTTGGGCACTTTCCCTGCAGGGTCTCGCATTCACTGAGCACATTAGGCTGTTCGAGCCCTTCCCACTATCGGTGTAACTTAATTTGCAAAGGTGTTAACACTTATGAATGCAGTGAACCCATCAGATTTGCACTATAAAGGAGAGCACCAAGAGAGCAAGGTGCTTTAGAGGATTTAATTAAAAAATTTTCAAACCCTGTGCAGGCCAGACAGAACAGATTCTACTAAAGAGAATCCATCTAAAAATAAATTTTACATACATTTATTTATTTATTTATTTATGCAAATGAAGATTTGCTTTGGAAAGCAAATGGAAAGTAATATTTAATATACTCTTTTTTTTTCCTAAAATGCTAACTGAAAAATCTCTTTGGGGTAGAATCGGAATTTCCTAACGTTCATCACTACAGTTCTTCAAAATGGCTATTGGGGGAAAAAAACCAAGGTTTTGGGGGGAAACCTCATAGTCCACTATATTAGACGTCAGTGTGCACATTAGCATTTTTAAGGTTTGTGGGAAATCCTGGAAAATAAAAATCTTGTTTATGTTGGCGTTTTCCAACTTATTTGACCAATTAGCATCTCCACAAAGCCCTTGCACCTTCCCCAAAAGGGCATTATTTGCCCTTGTTCACTCCACCGAGGAATGAGCATTCTGTGGAGCACACTTCAGGGAATACAGATCTCAGTTCATCGCTGTTATAAACAGGTGACTCAGAGCCTAAATTCACTGGTAGACACTAAATATTTCGTGTCAAAATTCTTGATTATCTAAAATTAAGCTCCATCTAATTTGTGGAATAAAAGTTAATAACCAAAAAAAGAAGTGTATGTTATCTGTGACTTTCTTCTATATAATTATATTGACAAAATACAAGGCCACCCCCTGAAACTCCAGCTATTTTCAAGAGCTGTGATTCCTTTGTGTGCCCAGCAATGTGACACTAACTTTAGGCACGAATTCCAGATTAAAATTCCAGACTTCCAAACTGTGCGTTATTCCTTTAGACAGCAATTATTCAAGGAAATTAAATGGAAGGGAAATTGGATGGTGCCACATTTTAAAATTCTGTAGAACACACTTCTCCTGCGGTGGGAAAAGGGGTCAGAGTCCTTACCGATCTTGAGTGGTGCGTCTGGGGCTGGCGTTGCATAGAGAAGATTCTCTGGTTTGAGGTCACGATGGACGATCCCATTTTCATGTAGGTACTAAATGGGGAATATAATGAGATAACATTCATGTAGTCATATTCATGGTCCCAACACTTATATTTACCATTTTCAGCATTATAATGCTCTTTACTATGTAATGTGATTCAATAACACATAATTTAAAATTAAATGCCATAAAGAAAAATGTTTTAAACTATACATTAATCTTCAACAACTTATCTATAATTCCCTGAAAGTGAAATGCAATCCAAATTATATAGCACCAATTGCCAGAAGTAAAATATTTGCCCCTTGGAGAATATTAGTTACCGTTCTCTTTATCTATCAAATTGGCTAAATATTATTATAAGAAAGTCAAGGTGTTGTAGCTTGAAATTTGTCTGGTTTATTATCTAAGAAGCATAATGGCGTGTGTCATTTTATAAATTCACAGCCATGGCACAGACTTGAGATTATTGTTGAAACAGACACTTAGATGTGAGTAATTACTATGGAGAACATACCCAACCCATGACCCTGTGCAGGCCTCTCTCCTCACAGAGGGTATCCACCCTCCCCCCACACAACTCCCACCCCTCCCACTGCTCTTGCCTTCAGCCGGGCCACATCCACGTAACCCCTCATAATTACTCTGATGACTAGCTCAATTGCCTGCTCCCCTTCAGCCCATGCTCCACAGTCACGAGAGTCTTTTTTTCAAAAGTGGAGACCTAGTCACATCACTCCTTGCTTTCCTTTGCTTTTGGTATGAGTGGCAGCAGCCATGTGACATTTGATTTTGTATCTCCAGCAGGCATCGCAGACTCTCCAGGGGCAGGACGGTACCACAAAGGCATGAGGGAAGTTGGAAGAGCGTAAAACAAGAGGGAGACACTGGGGAGTCCTAGGGGTTGCATCTGTCCCTGGAGAGAGCACGACCCCTGAAAAGGCCGAGGTGACCCAGGTTCAGCCGCTTGTTGTCAGGGAGGAATTTGGGCCCCATGTTGCTAGCTCTTCTGATTTTTTTAAGGCAAGATAGAAATTCATATTTTTTGGTAAAATATTCCACATTTTCAATGGTGATGAAGTTTTAAACCCCGTACAGGCCAGACAAAACACTCTGCAGTCCCTGGTTCTTGCTTCGGAATTGAAAACAGTCCCTGGCACTCAGTAGATGTCAGTAAAATATTGTTAAGTACACGAGTACAATTTTTCTTCTGACTCTGCTTCTCCCATTAAATCCTTACTGTGGCTGGGCTGCGAGCCTTCTCTTTCGCAGTAAACGCCCTTTGACTGTTCGTCTGCTCCCGTGCCTTCGGCTACTTGTTAGAGCTCCCCCAACGCGTGTGCACGAAAGCACTGTGTGGCGGGATTGTGATTACTTTTAGTTTTTTCTTATATAAAATTTAACTATAAAAATTGTGTATCATTACTTGAAAATAAATTTTATACGACTGGCAGGCATTTCATATTTACTTATCCTGAATACCATCCATCTGCTACAAATGATGTGTTCTGAATATGAATAGACATATTTCGTTGGTAACTGTGTTTGGTCTCAAACTAACTAAACAAACTATGTGATTACACTGCTAACAGTTCGAGAATATAAGGCCTATTCCAATATAGCATCCTAAAAAAAGTTCCAGTTCGAGCCTGTTCCTCAGGCCCCACGACAGTTTATCCACCTGCCCGTGTCTCATTTCCAGATGGCCGTCCCACGAGGACCTTCCCTTGTCCGTGTCCAAACCCAAACCCTTGACCTTCTCCCAGCCCTGTCCTTCCGGTTCCTCCCACCTCAGAATGTGGTGTCTCAGTCAACTCCAGTGTTCAAGTCAGAAATTGGTTCTCTCCTCCTCCCCGCTGCCTCCATCCAATTGAAGTATGCACTCAATAAATACTTTTGAATGATTAAGAAATAATTCAACTTTCCTATTGGGAAACTGAAATTTCTACTGGTATAATCTGCATTTTTATTCATTTGCAATTACTAGTCTGTAATAGAAGTTAAAATTTGTGTGCTTATATTGTAATGCTAAGTTCCAAAGCAACATTATTTTGGAACATTTAGTTGTAATAAGGTTCAGCATCTGTATGCTTATGAAACATAGCATACTTATTGTTTAATATACTTAGTCACTTCACTGAGCATCGGTTAGATGAATTAGATTTATAGCATCATTTTGAGAAAAGCCCAAACCCAATAAGAACATTTTAACTGAACATAGGGCAAAACAGTTTCATCTTCAAAATCATATTTTGAATAATTACATAATCAGCTTTTGTTCTCCTATAGTAGCATTAAGTTGATAGCTATGGCTGAACTAATTTCTTCACAGCCTTTGAAGTGGAGCTGAATATCCAATACAGCATATGCCTCAGGGGAATTTGGGTAATGACAGTTGAAAATTCATCTGTTAGTTTTCCCTTCAGTTCCTCCATGTCTGAAACATTCGTAAACTGGACTTGTCAGTGTGATAAAATGGAGCTGAGCCAGGATTCGGCCAGCTATAATGGCACGGCAGTGAACCGTGGGCAAGCCAAAAGGCCTCTGTGAGTCAGCGAAGGTGCCTTGCTGCGTGCCAGTGGTGAGCCTGAAGGTGACTGGGCCTGCTGCTGTCCCTGCAGGGAGGTTCCCAGGTGCGCACTGCTGCTTTAGGTTTGGATGTGGCCTAGAAGTGGCTGGATAAAGCGAAGCTCTGCAAAAAATGCTTATTGAGTGACAATATCACGGGGAAAGTGAGCAGGGTGCTAAGAGCGGGTAATTATGAGCACCCCTGGGTGGGGAGGCCTGGGGTGTCACACTAGAGCAGTTATGGGGGAGAGGTCATGAAGAACAGACTCCAGTTCTCGTTTCTGATTTTGGTACAAGTCTCCTGGTGTACAAGGTCAGAATAAGGGAATGTGGATAGTTTTCACAGGTTGGAAATTCATTTCCCTATCTATTTATATGTGTGCATGTCAGAAAACTCTATGAAGTCCATGTTTCCAAGAATGGGGTATGCAGTACTGGTGGAAAATGTCACCTACCTGTACCATTTTCCTTAGAGGCAACCCCATGCATAAAACATTCATTCAACCAAGACGTCAGTGAAACACTTATTACTGCTTTCAATAGCCATTAAGTGAATAGTTATTTAAAACTGGGCATTATATAAAAAATAATGAAAAAAGAAATGTGCCTTGATTTAAACAGTCTTATGCTGAGAGAATACAACATGTAAAAAAAACCAGAAGTAATGTACATGTAATGAACAAAATGAATCAGTATATACAATGGATTTGTATGCAAGACGAGAGCAAGTGCATGTTGTGAGGCAACTTTCCAGGGGGCTGTTGAGAACAATTAGAGAGAAGAACCATGTGATAAGTTCATTCTTTTACATCCGATGTGTGTGTGTGTGCAGATTTGAAGAAAGATGAGATTTGAGGTCTGAAGGCTATGAAAAGTTTTGAACAAGTGTTTTGAATTCCCACCAGCATGGAAGAAGAGCTCCTGCTGCACTACAGCCTTGCCAGTAACTGGCATCCCTGCTGCCCCAACTTTTTTGTCTCAACACCCAGGAAGATGGTGACTAGACTCCTGAATGCCAAGTTTGGCGGCCACAGCTTTCCTCCGGCCCTTCTGTTTCCACCATGCTGCTTATCAGGAAATGAAGGGGAAGTGAATGGATTTTTATTCCTGGCACTTTCCTTGTTTATCTATTAATTCATTCTGACTGGGAAAAATCCTGGTGTCTAGTGACTGGTAGCCAGCAGTTGGGTATTTGTCTTTTCCAAAATATATGTATTTAAGGATGCGATCCAGGATGGCAGACGAGGAAGTGGAAGATATACTAAACTCCTCTCAGGAACCATCTGGATTACAACTAAATTGTAGAGAAATCATCCTGAATAACAAAGTGAACACGAGCTGGAGAGAAGCCTTATAGCCAAAGAGAGAAGAAACCACTTCACCTCAACAAGACCATAGGAAGTGCAGAAGAGGTGTGAGAGGGCTGACTGAGCTCCCACGGGTGGTAGCTTACGTTCTGAAGGGATATTTCAGTGCCTGGAGAGGTTCCCCCTGAGAAGTCTGGGGTCTAAACCTCAAGCTGAGCTCCCCAGCCTGTAGCACCAGAGCCATAAAGGAATCCAGATAATGTTCAACTGGGAAAAGCAGCAGGGTTTCTGCCTGCCAGGGAGAGATGGCTAAAGAAGCAGAGAGCCTCTTAGAGGGTCAAAAATTTTTGTTTGCAGCCACTGGACTCTGGCAGAGGAAGGGCAGAGTCCACTAGAGATGCTTGAGGAGACTCTGGGGTTGGAGGTTCTGGGGAGAGAACTGAAAAAACAGCCACTGGGATCCCTGTGCTGAGTCATCCCCCATACTGTAGAAGCCATCTTTCTCAGGCAAGAGCACTCCTCTCCAAATGGCAACAGCCTAAAGGGAAGCAATAGCCCTGTCCACAGGGATTACTCTGACACCAACCCCCTGCCCATGGAGCTTAAGCCAGCTGCTGATTACAGTTTGATTAATTTAACAAACTGATCAATTTAACTGCTCATTAGCTTAACAGCTCAGATGGAAAATACAAAAAAAGCAGCCAAAAATGGAAGACAAGGAAACAGACCCCCAAAAGAAAGAACAAGAGAATTCGCCAGAAAAACAACAAGATGAAATGAAGGCAAGCGATTTATCAGGTAGAGAGTATAGAGTAATGATTATAAAGATACTCAACAGCATGAAAAAAGACATAGAAACCACAAAAAAGGACCAGTCAGAAATAAAGAGAGCAATATCTAAAATAAATAATACACTGGAAGGAATAGAGTAGGTTAGATGAAGCCGAAGATCAAATGAGTGATTTGGAAGACAAGGTGAAAAAAAAAAAAACCATACACACAGGCAGAGCAGCAAAAAGGAAAAAGAATGAAGACTTCTGGTCAAAATGGTGGGGTAGGCAGACATGATTCACCTCTTCATACAACCACATCAAAATTACAACTAAAATATAGAACAACCATTACTCAGATCTGTCAGAAATTGAGTTGAATGGAAATCTGACAACTATGGAATTAAAGAAACCACATCCATCCAGATTGGTAGGTGGGGTGCAGATGCAGAATGAGGATGGTCCCTCAGCCACATATGGTGGATAAAAATTCTGGAGGGGTATCTTTGGACAAAGGAGTCCCAGCCCTGTACCATGCACCCCGGCCCAGGGTTCCAGTGCTAGGAGGATAAGTCCCCACAACTTCTGGCTGCAAAAAACCAGTAGGGACTGAGTCGGTGGAAGAAAATTCTGGAGCCCCAAGCAGTTCCTCTTAAAGAAGACATGCACAGGCTCACCTACTCAGAATCACCCTCTGTGAGCTTTAGGACAAGGGCAGCAGCTTGAAAGGCACCAGTGGCATAAAGGGAAGAACTGAAATGTCTGAAATAAGGTGAGCAGAGACCATTGTCCCTTTTCTAAACCATCCCCCCATAAGAGCAGGCAAGCTGGTGCCATAATTGAGACTCCATCAACCTGGCTAAAACTGTTTTACCTATGTTGGAGATCTGCTGAGACTCAGCCCCACCCAAGTTATAGGCCTACCCAAGCTGCTTTTCCATATGAATGGCTGGTCAGTGCTCACACTTCACAACTTCCTAAATCCTATCAAACAAGTGACAGCTGACCTCAGTGAGTCCCAGGATACACTAGCAGTAGCCAGTCTAGATTCACAGCTTGGCTTCACCTGAGAATCTTCAATACCAGCACTAGTAGCAGCCATCTCAGATTGCTTTATAGCTCAGGAAGGGTGGCCCCAGGCAAAACACATGTAGGCTGCCTTGGTCTCCAACACCTGGGAAAATCCAGGGCCAGCACACAGAGTGGACAGCTAAAGACCATGTTGGAGCCTAGCATCTGGCCCTGCACAGCTGATCCTCCATGGAGGATGGAGGTTGGTGGTTAGTGGTGAAAGTCAGTCCATGCAGCTGACTAGTGTGAGTAAATCCCTCCCACTGATCTGTCAACAGCAACCAAGGCTCAACTACCAGAGGAAGGTGTACTCAGTCCACATGAAAGGTACACTTTGAGTACCCAGCTTGGGTGATAGGGTTGGCAGTGCCTCTGGACCCTACAGGACATCTACTACATTAATTAGGTCATCCTACCAAGACATGGAGTCAAAGCAGCTCCATGTGATACACAGAAACAAACACAGGGATGCTGCTAAAATGAGGAGACAAAGTAACATGACCCAAATGAATGAACAGATCAAAACTCCAGAAAAAGAGCTAAATGACATGGAGATAAGCATTCTATCAGATGCAGAGTTCAAAACACTGTTTATGAGGATGCTCAAGGGATTCAGTGAGGACCTCATCAGCATAAAAATTTCCAATAAAAATGGAAGTATACACTAAATGAAATAAAGGACAATTTATAGGGAAACAATAGTAGAGTGGATAAAGCTGAGAATCAAACAATGATATGGAAAATAAGGAACCAACCACCCCCCCAAACCCAAACAATCTGAACAACAGGAAGAACAAAAGAATCCAAAGAAATGAGGATATTATAGGAAACCACTGGATAATTTCAAGCAGTCTAACATTCACATCATAGGGATACCAGAAGAAGAGAAGGAGTGAGAAATTGGAAATCTATTTGAGAAACTAATGAAAGAGAACTACCCTAATTTGGTGAGAGTAATAGACATGCAAGTCCAGGAAGCACAGAGAGTCCCACACAAGATGGATGCAAAGAGGCCCACTCCAAGATAGATCACAATTAAAATGCCAAAGGTTAAAGATAAAGAGACTCTAAAAAAGTAGTAAGAGAAAAGAAGTTAGTTACCTACAGGGGAGTTCCCATAAGACTCTCAGCAGATTTCTCAAAAAAAACTTTACAGGCTAGAAAGAATTGGCAAAATATATTCAAAGTCATGAAAAGCAGGGACCTACAGCTAAGATGGCTTTACCCAGCACGTCTACCATTTAGAATCGAAGGGCATAGTTAGAGCTTCCCAGACAAAAAAAATCTCGGAGTTCATCATCACTGAAACTTTATTATATTTAATATTAAAGAACCTTATTTAAGGAGAAAAACAAGATCAAAACTATGAACAACAAAATGGCAAAATATATATCTATCGAAAAGTGACTCTAGAAAACTAAGCAAACAAGAAGGACAGAGAATGAATCAAAGATACTGACAGCATTTTAATAGTTGCCAGATGGGAAAGGGGTGTGAAGGAATTGGTGAAGAGGTGAGGGGATTAAGAACAATAAATAGGTAGTCAGAGAATAGCCATGGGTGTGTAAAGTTCCATAAAGGGAAACAGAGTAGCCAAAGAACTTATACACATGACCTATGGGGAAGAAAAATGGTGGTGGAATTGCGGGTGGTACTGGGGGTGGGTGCTGGGTGGAGGGGGGCAAAGGGAAAAAAATTAGGACACCTGTAATAGCATTATTAATAAAATACAATAAAAGAGAAACAAAAATAAATACAAATGCAAATTAAAAAATTTTTAAAGTGAGGAGAGCTTAAGAAACATTTTGGATAACATGAAGCATAACAAGTTCCACATCATGGGAACACTAGAAGGAGAAGAGAGTGAGCAAGAGATCAAGAATCTATTTAAGAAAATAATAATAGAAAACTGCTCTAGTTTGGTGAAGAAAGAAGACACATAAGTCCAGAAAGCTCAGAAAGTCCCAAATGAGTTGGACCCAAAGAGGCCTACACCAAGACACCATCATAATTAAAATGACAAGGCTTAAAGACAAGGAGAAAAAGTTGCAAGAGAAAAGGAGGTAGTTACCTACACAGGAGCACCAATCGGGCTGTCATCTGATTATTCAACAGAAACACTTCAGGCCAGAAAAGACTGGCATGAAATATTCAAGGTGATGAAAAGCAACGACCTACAAGCAAGGCTACTTTACTTTACTGAACAAGGCTATATTTAAAATCAAAGGAGAAATGAGGAGCTTCCCAGATAAGAAAAAGCTACAGGAGTTTGTTAACACCAAACCTGTATTACAATAAATGTTAGAGGGCTTGCTTAAAGAAGGAGAAGAAAAAGAAAAGAAAAAAAAGGGAAAATAATCTAACAATATAATAGCACCAAATATGTATCTATCAATAATTACCTTAAATGTAAATGGCTTAAATGTTCTGACCAAAAGACATAGGGTAGCTGAATGGATAAGAAAACAAGACCCATATATACGCTGACTGTAAGAGACCTATCTCAGATTGAAAGATACACACAAACAGTAAAAGGATGAAAGATATTTCATGGAAATTAAAAGGAAAGAAAAGCTGGCACAGTAGAACTTATATCTGACAAAACAGACTTTGAAACCAAGGCTATCATAAGAGACAAAATAGGACACTACATAATGATAAAGGGAACAATCTCACAAGAGACTATAATCCTAGTAAACATTTACACACCCAACACAGGAGCACCTAAATATGTAAAGCAAATCTTGATGGACATAAAGGGAGAGATCAACAGAAATACAGTCATAGCTTGGGATTTTAACATCCATTGGATACACTTCAATGGATAGATCTTCCAGACAGGAAATCAACAAGGAGGCAGCCTTAAATGACGCACTAGAACGAATGGATTTAATTGATATCTTCAGAATATTTAACCTTGAAGCAGCAAAATATACATACTTTTTAAGTACACCTGCAATGCTTTCTAGAATAGAGCATGTTAGCACATACAAGTCTCATTGAATTTAAGAAACAGAAAATATATCAAGCATCTTCTCTGTCCACAAAGCTATAAAACTAGAAATCAACCATAAGAAGAACACTGAAAATCATGCAGAGACATGGAAGCTAAATAACATGTTATTAAACAATGAGATCAAGGAAGAAATCAAAAGGTGCCTTGAAATGAATAAAAATGAGAACACAACAATCCAAAATCTGTGGGACACTGGTAAGTAATCCTAAGAAGGAAATTCATAGCAGGCCTTTCTCAAAAAAAACAAGAAAAACTCAGAAAACAATCTAACTTTACTTTTAAACAAACTTAAAAAAGAAGAACAAACAAAGGCCAAAGTGAGTAGAAGAAAGAAATAATAAGGATCAGAGCAGCAATAAGATTCTAAAATATGATAGAAAAATAGATTCTAAAATGTGATAGAAAAGATCAATGTATCCAAGAGATTGTTTTTTGAAAAGATAAACAAATGGACAAACCTTTAACTAGACTCATCAAAAAAAAAAAAACAAAGAGAGAAAGGACCCAAACAAATAAAATCAGAAATGAAAGAGAAGTAACAGTTGACACCAAAAAAATACAAGAGAATGTAAGAAAATATTATGAACAACTATATGCCAACAAATTGAACAACCTGGATGAAATGGATAAATTCTTAGAAATATACCATTTTTCAAAACTAACTCAGGAAGAATCAGAGAATCTGAATAGATAGATCACACCAAGTGAAATTGAAACAGTAATAAAAAAACTACCAACAAACAAAAGCCCTGGACCAGATGGCCTCACAGGTTAATTTCACCAAACATTCCAAGAACAAACACTTCTCCTTCTCAAACTATTTAAAAAAATTCAAGAGGAGGGAAGCCTCCCAAGCTCATTTTATGAGGCAGCATTATCCTAATTTCCAAACCAGATAAAGACATTACAAAGAAAGAAAATTATAGGCCAATGTCCCTGATGAATATATATGCTAAAATCCTTAACAAAATATTAGCAAAGCAAATACAATAATGCATCAGAAAGATACACCATGATCAAATGAGATTTATTCTGGGAATGCAAAGTTGGTACATTTGAAAATCAATAAGTGTGATTCACCACATAAACAAAAAGGATAAAAACCACACAATCATATCAACAGATGCAGAAAAAGCATTTGATAACATCCAGCACCTATTTGTGATAAAAACTTTCAGCAATGAGGGAACAGAGGAAACATACTTAAACTTAATAAAGGCCACATACGAGAAACCCACAGCCAGCATTATACTCAGTGGGCAAAAACTACAAGCTTCCCCTTAAGATCAGGAACAAGACAGGATGTCCACTTTCACCTCTCCTATTTAACATAGTACTGTAAGTCTTAGCCATGGCAATTAGATAAGCAGGAGAAATAAAAGGCATCCAAATTGGAAAGGAAGAAGTCACACTGTCTTTATTTGCAAAGGACATGATACTGTACATAGAGAACCCCAAAGATTCCACCAAGAAACTAACAGAACTGATAAATGAATTCAACAAAGTAGCAGGATACAAAATTAATATCCAGAAATCAGTTGCATTTTATATGCCAATAAAGAACTAACATAAAGGGAAATTAAGAAAACAATCTCGACACGGGGGAGGGGGGGAAAAAAAAAGAAAACAATCTCATTCACAATTGCTTCAAAAAGACTAAAATACCTAGGAATAAATCTAACCAAGGATCTATAAGACATGTAAATAGAAACTTGTCAGACATCAAAGAAAGAAACTGAAGAAGATACAAATAAGTGGAAGCACATGCCATGTTCATGGGTAGGAAGAATTAACAGCATTAAAATATCCATACTACCCAAAGCAATCTATAGATTCAAAGCAGTTCCTATCAAGATTCCAATAACATATTTCACAGAACTGAACAAATATTTTAAAAATTTATGTGGAACCACAAAAGTCCCCCACAGCACTAGTGATCCTGAGATAGAAGAACATAATTGGAGGAATCATGCTACCTAATATCAAATTATACTATAATGCTATAGTAATCAAAACAGCATGATACTGTCACAAAATAGATACACAGATCAATGGAACAGAATGGAGAGCCCAGAGATAAACCCACACTTTTATAGCCAACTAATATTCAACAGAGGAGGCAAGCAAATAAAATGGGTAAAGTATAAAATGGATAGTTTATGCAATAAGTGGTGTTGGGAAAATTGGATAGATATGTGCAGAAAAATGAAACTAGACCACCTTCTTACACCACACACAAGAATGAATTCAAAATAGATCAAAGATTTCAATGTTGGACTCAGAACTATAAAAATCGAGGAAGAAAAGATAGGCAGCCAAATCTCAGACATTGCCTGTAGCAATATTTTATCAGATATATCTACCCAGGAAAGGGAAACAAAAGAAAAATAAACAAATGAGAACACATCAAACAGTTGATGTATTCATCAAGAAAAATAAACAAATGAGAATACATGTAAACAGTTTTTGTACAACAAAGGAAATCATTAACAAAGTAAAAAGACAGCCCACAGGCTAGAAGAAAATACTTGCTAATACGTCTGACAACAGGTTAATACCCAAAATTTAGAAAGAATTTAGAAAACTCAACACTAAAAAAACAAAGAACCCAATTAAAAAATGGGTAAATGAATGAATACTTACTTCTCTAAAAGGGACATAGATATGGCCAATAGACATATGAAAAGATTCTCAGTGTCACTAATCATTAGAGAAATGCAAATTAAAACTACAGTGCAAAACCATCTCACACCTGTCAGAATGGCTGTCATCAATAAACCAACAAATAACAAGTGCTGGTGAGGAAATGGAGAAAGGGGAACCCTTTTCACTGGTGGTGAGAATATAAATTGGTACAGCCACTGTGGAAAGCAGTATGGAGTTACCTCAAAATATCATAAATGGAACTGCTTTATGACCCAGAGATCCCACTTCTGGGGATATATGTGAAAGAACCCAAAACACTAATTTGAAAGAACATAAGCACCCCTATGTTCCATGCAGCATTATTTACAATCAACAACATATGGAAGCAGCCCAAGTGTCCATCAACGGATGAGTGGAAATAACTATGGTACATTAACACAATGAAATGCTACTCAGCCATAAAAATGAAGAAATTTTTACCTTTTGCAACAGTATGGATGGACCCGGATGACATTATGCTAAGTAAATTAGACAGTGAGAGAAAGACAAATACCACATAACTTCACTCATATGTGGAATGTGAGGAACAAACTGAACTAGGAGAATGGGGGACAGACTCACAGAGAGCAGGCTGACTGCTAGTGGTGCACAGGGGGTTTTGGGGGTGGAGGGATTGAGCAAAAAGGAAAACAGACTAGAGGACATGGACAACACTGTGGTGACTGCAGTGGGGAGTGGATGTAAGGGAACTAAATGCTAATGAAAACATTTACGATAAGGATTTTTTTTAATTAAAAAAACTTCTGACCAATCCAATGGTGGCCATATACAGGAGATAAGACATAGTTTGAAATAAGGGCCAAAAATTATCTGCAGTTACAGAGAAAAAACAAGCAAACATCATTATAATGAGAAAGAAGAAATCCAGTCGGAGTACAAGAAAATCAAAGGGAGCTTCTGCATTTGGTCCATGAATCTGCATGCTCTGGTCCAGCAGAGTCCACAGTCTGTACAGACAGGCCGAACTGTGTTCAGTGAGGAGAAGCTGAGTGGGCAGGATTGAGGGTGAGTGTAGAAAGCACTCCATTCTCAGCTGAAGGGACACACTTCTTCATCAGGATGAAGAAGGTGGAAGAAACACTATGAGAGATGACTGTGTTTCACACTCCAGTCCATACTTTATGTTTTAGCAAATTAAGAGTGGACATTTGGGATGTAATAAGAAAAGTTTTTTGATACAAATGAAAAGTATATGAAGTATGACAGAAGGAAAATCTGTATATTTTTCTTGGAAAACATTTATATCCACAGATGTATAAATGGTTCTTAAATCAAGTATGCATTAAAATGTGGGATTAAAAAGAAAAACCAACCCAAACATATCTTACCATTTGGTCTTTCAAAAATATGCAATCATCCAAAGCTCAACGTCTGCTTTCAACAGACGAAGATAATACTGATGGTCTGAATTCAGGGGTGTCTAGACATGTAATTAAACTCTTTCTATGGTCCTAACAAAAACTGTGTCATTGTGTAATGAAAGCTACTGCACAGTAATTTAGTTTAATTACAGCTATGCTGTGTTTGATGGGCTGTGTGTGGTTAATTGATAATGTCCCAGGAGTTAGTAGGAGGAAGTTTGAATCTCTTTAAAAATCTAGCAGGACAAAGAAGAACCAGCCATTAAAAAAAGAAAGCAGTATTCTGACTACAGTTCTCCTATTGGGAAGAAAAATTACGCCCCATGGATGAGTTCTTCTCTACTCCTCAGAACATTTAGAACCAATATACATCGATTTAAGCGAGAACTTCATAGTGAACATTCTACTTCTGGGTGGTATCTGCTTTGGAGACCTGCCACTATTTTTGTCTTTACTCTTGAACTTCAAGATGCCTTCAGAACTGTCAACAGAATATAGGAGAAAAGCAGTAGGTGACCATCTCTGGTGGCTAGACTGGCATGCACGGCTAGGACTGCCTGGCTGTGGGATCTTGAGCTGGAGAGCAACCCAAAGCTGGAGAAAGCTACACTGGGCAGAGCAGCCAAGCTCTGGGGCCTGTTAGGCATTCTCATGATTTCAGTTATCTTTGATGCCTTCCCTTCCCTCACTAGGCTTGGCCAGTCATAATTTCACCACCAAAATACATCTTGTATCTACTGTTTTAATTTACGTGTTAACTGCTCAGTACAGTCCTTCATATCTTCTATGGGCACAATTACCAATTGTCTCCTGTCCATCTCCATACAACCCCACACCTAGGTCTTTCTAAAACACAGATTAGCTTGTGTCAATCCTCTAGCTTAAAAACAAAAACAATTCACCTTTAAGGGCTCCTCATGGCATGATAATTAAAGTCTAATCTCCTCAGTATAAAAGTTAAATAAATGTCCTTCAAAATTTGTCCCCAATTTCTGGCTATGGAACATCCTGGGACAATTCTTCCCATGCACTAGCTGCATAGCTTTTCCTACTCTTCCTCTGTCATGCCTTACACATTCCTACTTGATTCCTGGATAATAATAATCGCTCATGTGCCACACTGTATTTTTTAATGATTCTTGCAACAATATTACTCATTCCAAATGCTCTTCCAGAGAATATTGCCAGTCCCCATCTAGAGATGGATTTGAATTCTCCTCCCCTTGAATCTGGTCTGTCACTTGCTGGTAAGCATTAGAATGCAGTGGAGGTGACAGTGTGTGACTTCTGAGGTTACGTCATTGGTCAGTGCAGCTTTCACCTTGTCTGCTAGCACTCGTTTTTCTGTCCCTTAGCTGCCATGTGAAACATCTGACTATGCTAAGGTCATGGTGCTGTCAGCAAATTGGGCAACATAGAAGAGCTAAGTCTAGTTGTTCGCATTGACAGCCTCTACTGAAGTCCCATGTAACAGACATCATCAACTGCCAGGCATGTGAGTGAAGACACCTCTAAATGACTCCTGCCTCCAGTCATCAAGCCCCAGCAAAGACTCCAGACATTATGGAGTCGAGATAATCAAGTAAATAAACTGGTGAAACTACCTGAGCAAGGACAGGGGCCAGCTCCTAAGATCTTTGTATTGGAACAGATTTCCTAGGTCCATCCAAGTTTGTAGCCTTGTGTGGCTTTGTGTTCAAGGAACTTAGTGAACTCAACTCATCCTGCCCTTTGTTTGAGGCAATATCAATAGCTGCCCTTGGACTATGGGCTTGGAAGTGAAATACAATATAAATTGATCAGTTCCATTTTGCTGTACAAAAGCAAATTTACTTTAGTATTGTAGGTCTGCTAGTGATGAATTCTATTACGTTGTGTATGACTAACAGTCTCTTTTGCCTTCATTATTGAAAGTCATTTTAATTGCATTTAGAATATCAGCTAGCTCCATTTTTCTTTTTACAATATTTTGATGATGTTATTCCACTGTTTCTTGCATTATTTTTGATAAAAAATTTAATATCATCCTTATCTTTGTTCTTCTGATACAATGTCTTTTCCCTCTGACTGTTTGTATGTTATTTTATTTAACTTTAATTAAGAAGATTGAATATGATGTATCTTGGTATCATTTTCTTCATGTTCCTTGTGTTTAACATTTGTTAAGATTCTTGACTGTGTGGCTTTATAATTCTCATCATATTTGGAAAATTGAGCATATTATTTTTCAAGTGTAATATGATCCCCCACCATTTTCAATGATTCCAATTTTATGTATATGTAATATATAAGTATAAATATATATATATGTTTTTATATCCATAACTTATTGGTGGTCTTTTAATTTTGTTTTGTCTTTTTGTAATCTATTTTCCATCTTGTATCATTTTTGTCTTTTAATGCCATGCCTTCAAGTTCGATTTTTAAAAAATTTCTGAAATGTCTAATTGGTGTTAATTCCATTCAGTATATTTTTTATCTCAGATCTTGCAGTTTTCATCTCTAGATATTTGATTTCAATCTTTTTACTATATCTCTATGGATCTATTTATCATCTTCAATTTTTCCTCTCTTGAATATATGAAATGCACTTATAACAACTGTTTCAATATCTCTATATACTATTTATTTCACTTGTGTCATTCCTAAGTCAGTTTGTATTGATGTTTTTTTCCTGCTTTGCTGCAGTCTCACTCTGGATGTGCTTCGCCTTCATTTCTCATAATTTGTGACTGGGCAGTAGATTGTGATTTTATCCTGTTGAGTGCTGGGCAAGTCCAGACGTATCTTTGATCTTCTTTAGCTTTATTCTGACACAGTTAAGTTACACTACTTGAAAATAGTTTGATCCTTTTGAGATTTGCTTTCAAACTTTTTAAGTTTGTCCACTTTGTCTGTTGGAAACACCAACTCTGTATGAGCTTCAAGCATTGTTGCCTCTAATCCATGGTTCTTTCCTTGGCCTTTCATTCATGTTTCCCTTCCTCACATGCATGTTCTAGTCAGCAGTCAGCTGAAAACCATGGTCAGGGGAGTGGGGGGGGTAGGGCATTCATGGTTTTCAGAGTCTTGCTCAGTGCAGCTCTTCCTCTCTGGTATGCTGTTCCATGAACTCTGGCCTCCCTGACCTCTGACTTTCTTATTTTGCCTTCTCATCTCAGGTAGACTGCTGGTTTCCTCTTGGTTTCCCCCTTTCTATATGGAAGGCTTGAAACTGTCTTCAGGCAATTGTAAGGCTCCTATTGTTTGCAATCCATTTGTCAGGGACCACTATCCTGGGCTGCCTGATGTCCAATGTCTAAAAACAAAGTTCCACGCTTTTTGTCTGGTTTTTGTTGGTTTTAAGGAAAAGTGTAAGTTAGTTTCCTTTTATTTTTTATCTTGACCAGAAACAGACATTGCAAATATTACTTCGGATATTTTAAATGTTTTCTGAATAATATTTTACTTGACATCTAAAATCGAAATTATCCTCAGTATTTCAGACCATTTTGAACCTATTACTGCTACTGGTGTACCAGTAACTATAGTTAAAGCTGTTAGAGAAAGAACAAATGACAGTTGGAGAAACCCTAAACTTAGTTCAATTACTGATCAAACTCTACATTCAATTCAGATGAGATAGAATGCATTTAGGGTGGTATGGCCGTAGACTACACTTGATTCAAAATTGATCAAATTTTCAGCCTTATTTGTTTATAAGTTTCTGAGGTTTTCTATAGTGAATAAAAAATGATTTGGGTCCACTCCTTTGTTAGAAAGAACTTCTTCCTTTTTTTGTGGACCCATGAGAGTGTTTGAGAGTAGTGCCAGATGTGAAATGGGCCCAAAATAGGGATATAAAGGATAAAAATCATATTAAGTAAGTGGGCTAATAGTACTTGGCTTGTAGATAATCCTCTTGATAATTCTTAAATCTATAAAATAGATGAATCAGTATTTTAACTTTATAGGCCATATTTTTTCCTGAGTAAAGATGAAGTACTCATTGATTATATTCTGATTCGGACACTGGCCAGCTGTGTCCACAGCATTGTGGATGAGACAAGACAAATTCACATGGACTACGGAGTCCTATGGAAGAAAAGGGACAGCACAGCCACTCTTTCAAGGGAAGAGTGACCCAGCCCTTGCCTTGACAAACTTTTATTGCTTTTCTGGGCACATTACATTGAGGATGGTCCTCATTTACTATGGACTGGTTAGCTTTAGGTAGTTACCTTTTATAGAAAACAAAGGAGAGGATATTGCTAATTACATCAAAAAAGAAGGATATTCGCAAATACAAAGGGAAAAATGGTTGAATTGGTTACACTCATCCTTGGAAGGTTTAGCATAGATTTTAGGAAGTTACTTTAAAGATATGCAGTAAACATTTTCTACCTCAATTCAGGGTGAGGGAGTTTTAGCAAAAGCAAGTCTCAAAGTGGCCTAGGTACAATGCAGGCTTGATTCCCCATGGGAGAACCTATCTGTGGGCATGGGTTCTGTGTACCTGATCTCACTTTCCACTGGCCTTTCCGAGTGGGAGCTGGGCCCACACCACACAGAACAGTCTCCTATATTTCCCCCCTTGTTTTTAGTTAGGGCTGCTATAGATCCCACAAAGCTTGCTACTTGCTGGTCTCTCACATAACCCTGGAAAAATAATTTGCAAACGTGTCAAAGTACACAGAGCATTATTACAATCAGTAAGCAACCAATGGCTCCAAAGACCCAGATTCTCAGATTAAGCCCATCTACTTCCTATTGCTCAGTTGTCAGGCAGTAATGATCAAATAATAGATAACATTCAAAGAACTCTGAGGGATTATTTAGAGTCAGGGTCAGATAGTTAAAAGCCTATAAAACTTTGGGGAAACAAATTTACTTCAGATTTGGACTCTTATTATTTTAATTGAGGGTATTAGCAAAGCAGGTGTCACAGGATTTTATGCATTCTTTCTTATGCCTGATCACCTGAGAAACCTGCCCTTTCCAGCACAGGGCTGCACCCACTCTGGCGTTGTTTCAGGCTTAGGTCAAGCAGGGGTAAGGCAGCCAAGACATTAGGAGACTTTTTGTAGATAGAATAAGGACTCAGGCTCTGTCAAAGCTGAGGGGTGAGGGTCCATCACTCCCTTTTTCCATAGCCCCCCCAAGTCCTTCCCTGAGGGCCCTCTTATTACCATGCTGTCTTAAGTTGTCCCTCCCTTGAGGAATCTTACCCATCATTGGCTAACCCATCATGTACTGGGATCCAGGCAGGGTGAAGTAAAAGGAGCAGAGGGGGCACTCCTGCCAGGGAGATAAGCTTCATCTCCTCAGTGGCTTAGGTCCCAAGGTCTTTCATTTGGCCTTAGCCATGGGGGGGCGTTACAGCTTCTGAAACCAGGCAGGGCAGTTCCCAACAATATTCTCCTATTTATATAACATTTACATAATCTACTAAAGAAATCTTTTAAGACTCATTGAAGCAAAATGAAAACTCACCAAATTAAAAAATTCTAAATATATAAAAGGTATAAGTACTGTACAAATGTATCACTAAAGCAATCTGTTTCAAGAATTTATATGACAAATTATATTAAAGGTTACTAAGTTTCATATACCAGTAGCAATAATTCATTTAGTAATTAAAATACTTGAGTGATACTTCAAAAATTATAAAATATATAAACTTTGTCTATATATGTTGGTTGTTCAGAGACCTTCTATACTCTATGACAGTGATTTTCAACCAGTGCACTGCAAGAAACTTGAAAACATGCAACACCTGACTATTTAGGCAAGGGCACTGAACGCTTTCCCCTTAGATTGTCAAATAAAAAGTGACAACAGCCAGTGCAACAATAGCCCTTTGGTGTGAATGCTCTGCCTTGAACCATAATTGCATAGGTCATATAACAAGACATGCACCTTGTTGGTCATATCTCATAATAAGCTTGTGTGACTGGTTAATTCTCAGCACCAGAAATATTTACATACAAGTATAGGCATCTGATTTTTAAAAAGTCACTTTGGAACAAAAAGTGTAGGTAATGACTATTTTTTTCTGGTCAATCAATCAAAATTATACTTTTTTTTTTCTCAGAGCAGCAAAAATTGTAAAATACTTTTTGGTGTGCTGAAGAATTTTAGTAATTAGTTTGTGGCAATGACACGAAAAAGGTTGAAAATCACTATTCTATGACAATCATAACATTTCTTGATTCTTACAGATAAAAATGATCAAATGATCTATTATGTTCTGTGGCATTTCATGTAAAGATAATAAAATATAACTTTATTCAAACTTGGAAGGCTTTAATATGTTAATTACATTTAAGCCTTAAGTGGCCTCAACTTATATGTAGTTTAAAAAATACCAAGTATCTATATTAGAGTATTATAATAAATACAGGTAATCGAATGCTTTACAGACAAAAAATTTTCAAGCCCTCTCAGAAGGATTACTAGAAGGATCCTAGAACCAGCCCAGACTTTAAGACATTATTTAGAGTAGGATCCCCAAACTCAAATGTCTCTAAAGGAAAGGCTGTTAACATAAGAGTGCAATGGCCACAACTCTTATTTAAGTATTTTTATTTAATAATTTTATATAGCACTTACTATGTGACAGGCACTGTTCTAAGTGATTTACCAAATATACTAATCCTATTTTATCCTATATGTATTATATTAATTCTCTATATTCAATATTATATTAATACATACAACTATTACCTCCACTTTACAAAAAGAGAACAACAAAGTTAGACAATGCTCAAGTTCATACAGTCAGCAGCACCTGTGGGATTTGGATCCACACAGTTTGGACTGGAGTGTGTGCTAGTGACCTCCAGACTGAGGAAGAATGGGGAAGTTTATGGTAATCAGAGACAGCACACTGTAGCCACTCAACTTTTCACAATATCTGAGCAAAAAAGGTTTTAATTCTTAGTTGCTCAGCAAATTATTTCCGAAGGTTTGATGGCAAGAGTGAAAGAAAATCCTGTAATCATCCTTAAAACATTCTAGACAATAATTATACTATTACCAGGCTTCTTCCATATAGAGAAAAAGCTGATATTGGAGATGCCTCTTTTGAGAAAAAGGAAATAAAATATAATAGAAACACCAGTAAGAGAATTTGGAGTCACTTGTTAATTCTGCCTCTTCCCCCACTGAAGGAAAAGAACAGAGTTTTTGCCCCATTTCCTTGAGCTACAGTGTCCCGCTTTCTGGGATGCAGAAGGAACTGTTTTGCCTAACTTGACTTGTGATAATTTTAATAGGTCATTCGACAGTTACAGTTTTTACCCGTGGATCCCTTTTGTTAATATTCATGTGGTAGATGCCATCATCAGAAAAAATGTGTTTATACTATAGCATTTAATAAATAGTAATTAACTGGGCCGTTTCCTTCTTGTTAACCAGACACGTATGACCCCATGGCCCATAGAATGCCTGCATTCTCTTGCTGCTAGCCAGAGTATTACCCTCAGTGAGAGAGACGGGGTTACCACCCTAAAATGACAAATGTAAGCCAAATCAAATAAGGTTGGAATTTCCATTAACTACTGCGTCATTCTCAAAGGCACATGTGTGACTGTCATTAAACATTTTGACATATTGAAAATTACACTGTAGCCCTCAACTAACACCTTCTTGTGTCCCTAAAATGAGAAAAATCTCAATGTGGAAACAAGGACATTGCAGGGTAGATATTTGGCTTCAGTCTGTCCTTACACATCGATAACTGAATATCAAGTATGGTGAATCACATGAGACGAACAATACATACTATATAAAGCCAGAACAGAAAAGATTAGATTGATCTTTTTAAAAAGGGGTGTCAAACTCATTTTCACTGGGGGCCACATCAGCCTTGCAGTCACCTTCAAAGGGACAAATGTAACTTTAGGACTGATAAATGTAACTCCTCCTTAACAGGTAAGCAAGGGCTCGGCACTGCCACCAGGTAAAAACAAGGTGCAGGGCCAGATAAAACAAGTGGAGGGCCGGATTCAGCCTGCAGGCTGTTTGCCACCTGTGTTTTTAAAGAAACCTCAGGGTATTTTTTAAAAGATTTTATTGTTTTAGAACAGGTTTAGGTTCACAGCAAAATTGAGGGCAGGGTGTAGAAAGTTCCCATAGACTCCCTGCCCCTCCCGCACAGAATCTCCCCATTACCAACATCGCCTACCAGAGTGGTGCACGTGTTACAACTGATGAACCTACACTGACACACCATGGCAGTTACAGCACACATTATAGTTCACTCTTGGTGTTGTACACTCTGTGAGTTTGGGAAATTGTATATGGGTGTGTGTCCACCAGTATGGTATGACATAGAATATTTCATTCCCCTAAAATACTATGTTGCATTTATTCATTCCTCCTGCCCTACCTCAACCTCCGGCACGCACTGCTGTTTTTATTGTCTCCATACTTTTGCCTTTTCCAGAATGTCATGTAGTTGGAATGACATAGTATGTGACATTTTCAGATTGGTTTCTTTCACTTAGCAATATGCATTTAAGGTTCCTCTGTGTCTTCTTATGGCTTGATGACTCATTTTTTTTTTGGTGATTAATAACATTCCATTGTCTGGATGTGCCCCAGTTTATTTACCTACTCACCTGCTGAAGGACATTTTGATTACTTGCAAGTTTTGACAATAATATTTAAACCTGCTATATACATTCATGTGCGGGGTTTTGTGTGAACATGTTTTTAACTCCTGCTGGATCTTATGATTAAGAGTGTATTTAGTTTTGTAAGAAATTGCCAAACTGTCTTCTAAAGTAGCTGAAGCATTTTGCAATACATGAAGAGTCTTGTTGCTTTACATCCTAACCAGCAGTGTTCTGGATTTTGGCCTTTCTAACAGTTGTGTAGTGGTATCTCAGTGTTGCTTTGATTTGCATTTCCCGATGACCAGTGATGTGGAGCACCTTTTCATATGCTTATTTTCCATATGTACAGCTTCTCTGGTGAGATATATATTAAGATCTTTGGCCCATTTTTAAGTCCAGTTGTATGTTTTCTTACTGTTAAGTTTTAAGAGATTTTATGTATTTTAGACAACAGTTGTTTATCAGATGTACCTTTTGCAAATATTTTTTCCCAGTCCATGGCTTGTATTAAAATGATCTTGACATTGTCTTTCATGAAGCAGTTTTAAACGTTAAAGGAATCCAGTTTATCAAATTTTCCTTTCATGGTTATTCTGTCATAACAAACCATGTTAATTCCTTTTAGTCTATATGTATCATCCCTTCTGTTACTTAAAGAAAGTTGGATGAAGGAATGAAGTTTTGAATTCTTCCATGCTGCGCTCTCTACATCTCTCTATATGTTGCTGTACTTCAATTTGAGGGAGGAAAAGATCTGTTCCACAAAATGTCAAAGGAGGAGCTGGTAGGTGTCCGCATTGTGAAAGTGCAGGGAGTTGCTGTTGAGAGTCAGCCTGGTCCACAGCAGACTCTGGAGCTGTGCGTGCTGGCAAAGGTCAGTCTAAACAATCGGCCCTTGAATCTTGCGCTACATTTCTGATGCCCTAAAATGGCATAAAGGGGCAACTTCTTGTGAAGAAACACAATAACTGAATGCAAGTTGAATTTGGTTACAAAAAATTGAATTAAGTCTTCTACCCAGTTTCCTACTATTGTATCCCATTAAGCATGTTCAATGTTTGATGCTACCATTATTCTGGATATTGATAAAGTCGCAGAGCTGACTGCACCTGGAAGAGATACACCTGTGGAGCTATTATTATTCCCACCTACTCTTGTCCTAAAAACAATAGAATATGCATCTGTACACATTCTTAATTTACTTGAGGCGGATTTTTAAATCTAGCACACACAGTGATTCTCTTTCGTTCTGTCCTGTAAGTGGTGTTCAAGAACCAAGTGTGGGGACAGAAAAGCAGAGGGAGACAAACAGGCACACCTGCTGCAACACGCCTGTGTCTTTAAAAAACGTGTGACTCTGTGCCTGCTACATGTGAACTTTCAAGTGCATGCATCGCATGTGTCCTGTTTCAGTGCAAGCTCTCACATCTCCTGCAGTTGGTGCTAGGTCTGCTCAGTTGGTGTGTGTGGCTTTGAGCCCAACGCAGCCTGCAGCAGGGCACAGTGGGGGAAGGCAGGCAGCAGAGGGATTAAGAGCGTACACTCTGCAGTCATTTTTTATTGTGCATTCTAATCCTGATTCTGCCATGGACCAGCTGTGTGATCTGGAAAAAGTTGCCTCAGCTCTCCGAGTCTCAGTTTCCTCGTTTGTGAAATGAGTATAATGACACCCATAGCTTTATAGGCATGAGGGTTAAGTGAAATAATGCACATAAATCTTTTAAAGTCTGGTCCACAGTAAGTGTTTAATAACACATGGTAGTAATGGGTGGTATTAAATAAGTAATGGGTGTTATTAAATAGTTACTGAGATAGTTATTAGGTTTTAATCACATGTAGTCCAGTTGTATATTCCTTTTAAGACAGTGTCTTTTTTCAGATTTCTAGCAAAATAGAGCGTAAGCATTTAGCCCCTTTACTAAATGGCCCATTACATAAATGAACAGAAGGAATGAACATTGTGAATCAGTGTGTAATGAGGCTCGCCCTGTGACATAACATAAAATAAGATGGCATTTCTAGAATTCTGCAGGATCCAAGGCCAATAAGCCTTCGGTGTGGCTAAGTTTCTGTCACAGTGGTTTCACAGGCATGAGAAGATAATTTAAAAGTTACATACTGTGGTTTGGGATCAGTTCCAACATTCAAGGGAACATTTCAAAGGATAAATCACACTGACGGTCAGAACCTATGGCACAATCAGCATATTATTCATGGAAGTGTAAGTGATTCAAGTTTAAATTTTGAGAAGTGGAAACTGAGATTAGAATGCAAAGTATATCTGTGAGAGATGACATTTTTCAATGTGGACTTTCCCATGTATCTATCACCGTGTCAAGTTGTATGAAGTTAGATATCTTTTCCCAACCATAGATGAATATGCCCTGTTTATTTACTTAGATTTTAAAATCATCTGTTCCTTGAAAAGTACTCTCCTGCAGAGTTGGGTTAGCACTATCATTTTAAAAAGTAATGTGATTTTAAAAAGTAATGTGATTTAACAGTTTCTGGAATTATTAAATGTACTTGAAGTCCTATTGTCTTTTAGACACCATGCATACAAAGCCAGTTCCAAAATATTCCTAGCATTTAAAACACTGGGATCCTAAACAACATCTGTAAACAGTCTGATTCAAGTCAATGAACAGCTATTGTACCTGTTAGCTGCCATGAACAGGGAAGGGCACATGGAGTGTGTGCGAGGCAGGTAGGGGGCAGATGAAAAGGATGACAGATACAGATGAGTAGGTCATTATTCCCAGACTAGAGATGACACGCCCACTTCAGAAGACAAGTCCACATATAAATAACCATAACCCACCAGGGGTAGGAAATGCTATGGGAGTCAAGGGAAGAAAGGAGACTCAGTGAAATTTTGAACTTACATCTCTCAGGAATAGAAAAATATAAAAATGAAAACAAATATATGTAGTTAGATTCCAAATTTATTACAGGTGAATGAAGGTGCAGGTAGGACCTTAAATTAGGTTCCAAAAGTTCTCTCAGAAATGGGCAAGGGAGTCACAGAACCCAAATGTCTCACCTGCTTGGATTTAAAGAGAGGGTGAGGAAAATGATCAAAATTCTACAAGACTGCTTCAATGAATGGGTTTTGGACAGCCCGAAATGGAAAATACCCAGAATCCTAAAGGCCAATAAGAAAGGTGCCTGGCAGCATTGTTAAGCCTAGACTGGGAGTTTTAACTGCGTTGGTTCCTGTACAATCCCGAGACTGTGAAAATGCTATGGAACGTGGCCAAAGGGACTGTGCAGATGTAGTTGGTTACTAATCCCTTCGACCTTGAAATGCAGAGATTATCCTAGATTATCCAGATGGGCTTGATGTAAATGTATGAGCCTTTAAAAGCAGAAGAGGAAGACAGATGAGCCAGTCAAAGAGATTCCCGAGTATGAAAAGGATTTGAGGTACCGCTGTAGGTTTGAAGATGGAGCAGGCCATAGTGGCAAGGCAACCAAAAGGAATGGAATTCTGCCAACCAACTGCCTGAGCTTGAAAGCAGGTTCTCCCCAAAGCCTCCAGAGAGAAAGGCAGCCCTGCTGACCCCTTGATTCCGAAACTGGGAGGATCTAGTCGGTCACCTCATGCCTCACTTCTGACCTGCAGAACAGCGGGATAATAAATGGGTGCTTTTTTAAGCTTTTAAGCTTGTGGTAGCTTGTTATACAGCAATAAAAACTAAATACATAAATGGAAAGATTACCAAGGCATATTGTTAGAGGGACAAAAAGTAAGTCAGAGAGCAACATGAAAAAACAAATATGTATAAGCATATTGCATATTTCTATATTTCTGTGCCAAGATGCCACACATGGCCTCGGCCACAGCCAACATTCCTTCTTTTTGATCATGACCTACATCTGAGCTTCATCTCTAAAATATGGCAAATAGCTTTGAAAATATGTATGTATTTATTTAATCTTCACCTAAAGACATGTTCATTGACTTTAGGGAGAGGGGAAGGAAGGAAGAGAGAGAGGGGAAGAAACTTCAGTGCGAGAGAGAAACATCAATCAGTCGCCTCTCGCATGGATCAGACGCTCTCCAATGAGGGACAGAACCTGCAACCCAGGCATGCGCCCTGACTGGGAATTGAACCCACAACCTCTTGGTTTATGGAACAAGGCTCTAACTGAGCCACACTGGCCAGTGAAGTTTTGAAAATGTTTAAAAATACTGTGGTTCATGCTCTAAAATAACAGAATTGATGTCCAAACATACAAACAAGGACAAAATAATAGAAAAAAGAGCATGAGAACCCAGAATAACTGCCACACTCTAAAATACAAGCAAACGAGCCAAAACGCTTGTCAGCAAATGAATCTCTGAAAGATCTGAAAACAAGTGACATTCAAGTTTATCCTATTTGGGTTAATTAGGTTAAATGCATTATATCAGGAAACGAATGCATCACACTCTGTGTAAAGGCAGAGCTCTATGTGTAACCCCTCTACGAAATTTGCTCTTATATTAAGTGCACCCCCCTTTGAGTATGGATAGTACCTATGAATATGATGAGGAACATTCCTATGACTCTATAAAATGACAAAAAGGAGATTATTTAGGTAGGCATAATCAAATAACACGTGCCCTTGAAAAGCAGGGCGTTTTCTTTGGCAGCAGAAAAAGAAGTCTGGACTCTAGCAGCTGACTTTGACATGGGGGGAGGCATGAGCCAGGGGATGCAGACAGCCTGCAGGAGCCGAGAGCGGCCCCTGGCTGATGAGAGGAGACAGTGACCTCGGTCATACAACCACCTGCAAATGGGTTTGTCCAACAACCTGAACGGGCTATGGAGGAGATTCTTCTCCAGAGCCTCCAGTTAGGAGCCCAGCTGACCAGCAGCTTGGTTTCCACCTTGTGAGACTCTAAGCAGAGAACCCAGTAGAGCTCACTGAACTTCCAACATACAGACCTGTGAGACAGTGAGTTCTTTTAAGTTGCTAACTTTGTAGTCATTTGTTATTCAGAAATAAAAAACTAATAGGCACATTATTTTGCAGTTAGCAAATGGTATCCTAAAGAATATAAATATACACTCTTGGCATACAAGTGTCATGTGTCTTTTAGTGACTCCACAGTGGTAGGGACTAAATATGTACTCAGTAAATATAGGTCATCTGGTTGTTGAATGAATGCATGAAGGAAAAGGTAAATTAAGCAGTGAACCATCTTTGGTCAGTCAATTCATCTAACAAATATTTATGAAATGCCCAATATGTGTCCAGAACCATAATGAATGTTGGACATAGCACAATGAGGTCCACGACCTCAGAGAACTTATATTTTAGTTTCAAAGAAGAATTCAACATTCTGTGAACTAGAGCTTCTCATGCTGGAGGAGCGTCACTGGCGCACCATCAGTGAAGTGGGGTGCTATGAACAAGGGCCCCTGTAGAGACAGGATCACGAGGTCAGCAAAGAGGATTTTCAGACAGCACTTTGAGGGCCACACAAAGAGGGAAAATGTGATGGGAGACACTGGAGGGTTAAGTGGAGAAATGCTGTGATATGATGTATGCTGCTGTCTTACAAATCAAGAAGGACCGCAAATGTTCCAAGTAAAGTGGGGCAAACTGATGACCACAGAGATACCAATGTGGGTGTGTGGCACCAAATTTATAGGTGAAAGTTATATTTTTGCTGCCACATCAAAAAAACCAAGGACAGCCCTGGGTGGTGTGGCTCAGTGGATTGAGCACTGGCCTGGGAACCAAAGGGTAGCTGGTTCCATTCACAGTCAGGGCACATGCCTGGCTTGCAGGCCAGGTCAGGTCCCCATTAGGGGGTGCACAAGAGGCAACCACACATTGATGTTTCTCTTCCTCTATTTCTCCCTCCCTTCCCCACTGTCTAAAATAAATAAATAAAATCTTTAAAAAAAAGGACAGTTAAATGTGACTCCCCCTTGTCTACATTCCAAGCTTTGTATGTAAACCACTCATTTTCTTATCTTTGGCAATATAATTATGCAACTTATACATAACTTTAAAAACAATTACAATATTTTATTAATAAAATCTAAGTTTTGACTAATTTAAGTGTCCAGAGCACAAATAAATAGCTCTCTTTTTAATCTACCAACAGCTTATAATATAGTAGGCAGAAACCTAATATTCCAGTAAGATTTTATGGATTTATGATATTTAGAAAAATATTTCCTTCAAAAATGATCAGAACAGGCTCTATAAACTTTAGGCAAAATAAGTAGTATGGAGAAAACAGGGAAGTATGAAGTCATGAGAAATTAATATTAAATATATGACATGAAAAATGAACTAGAATTATGCCATACTTCTTTCATGGGCTAAAAATAAAAAGGATCTTGTACAGAGGTGCCTTAATTTACATTTACAGGAGGCAGAATTACAAAGTGAGCACTAGGACACTGGAATGAAGAAAGGTAATCTTGTCTCAGGTCAACAGAACATTTTGAAACCTCTAGTGGTTACCAAAATCTTTCTTTAAAGTAGGCAAAAACAGCTAACAAGCAGTGTGAAGATGTCTAGCACTGCATACATTGCATTGTAAATCCAAAGTTTGCATTACTTTGGATGCTCGCATGGTGATCATTCTTTGAAATTTACCAGGTAAAGACTGGTGGGGATTAAGGAGCAGAAGAAGTAGAAGAAGGAGAAAGGACGAGAGGTTGAGAGAGGGGGAAACAGAGAGTGAGCAGACAGACAGATTAAGGTGAAGATTCCCCTTCAATGCATCGGAAATTGTGTGGAGTGTTTTTTGTTTGTGTTGTTGTTGTTTATAGTCACACTGTCTGGGCATCCTGCTGGCATCTCATACATTGGGACTGGTGCTCTGGACTGACTGTTTTGGTCCCTCCAGAATCCATATGTTGAAGCCCTAACCCACAGTGAGATTTATTTACAGCTGAAGTCTTTGAATGCACATAGATTTAGATGAAGTCCTGAGGGTGACACCCCCACGATGGGATTGGTCCCCTTATAAGAAAAGGAAGCGGTCAGAGGTGACCCTCCCCCACCCCCATCGTGTGAGGACACAGCAGCAAGGCAGTGGGCTGTGAGCCAGAACCAGAGCCCTCAGTGAGAGTCTGACCACGCTGGCAACATGGCCTGGCCTTCCAGCTTCTAGAACTGTAAGAAACACATGCTTATTGTTTAAGCCACCCAGTCCCTGGTATTCTGTTGTTGTTGTTTTTAACAGAATTATTTTTCAACACTATGTCTAAATTAGCCATTCCCAAAATAAAAATCCATTTTTTAATGGGTCAAAGACATCATAAGTAGTAGGTTCATGTTGCTCCAAGTAATACAAAATAGGATCTTATTCCCTCAAAACAGGAAACACATCAGCTTTAGGGCAGACAACACTTACAGAAAAGCAAGGAAATAATTTTTTGGTCCTACCCCCCATGCAATAAATAATCAGTGAAAGAACAGCATAGAAACAGTTAACTAGAGTCTAACCTTAGTTGCTCTCCCCTCTTTGGAGAGCAGCACACATACAAGGAGAGGATACCTGCTCATCCTCTAACCACATCACCTTCCCAATTCCCACACAATCATCCTTTCTTAAAAGAGAGTCATTGTCAAAGGAATCTTTCCAGCTGAGAGTCCTTCCCTTGTTCCAGAAAAGTAGAAGCTGTTACAAAAAAACTATCAGTATGAAACTGCAGAGCCCATTGTAGGTGGTAAAATTCTCTGCTCAGCTTTTTCTGAATTTAAGCTTTTCAGAGCATTTGATGTCAGAGGGACAGTATATATATGTACGTGTGTGGGGGGGTATATATGTATATCTATATATGATATGGTGTCAGAGAAAGGAAAACGGGGAATTCAGGCCAAATTACCAGTTAGAATATGATTCATTAAAAATTTAAAAAGGTATTCTGATAATATGATAATATCCTTCATTTCATGGTCTAAAACACCTGCTTGGGATAAGCATTCTTTAAACATAATTAAAACTTGTTAGAATATTTAAAACTGTGTTCCCTAACAGCTTACATCCCCATCTTTTTTCTTCTGCTTTATTCACATTAATCTTAGCTCATCTATAGAAGCAGAAACAGTGCATGCCTTTCCTGAGGGACCCTGTGAGCACTTCTTGAGTAATACATTTGGTTCCCTTTCTTGTGCTTTTCCTTCACGTCGCTACCATTAAGTAGACAGTATATCCCACCCTTATCTGAGGTTCCCCGGTTCTTCTGCTCCAAGGGAACGATTCTGTGAATCTCATTCCCCATTCAACTGAAACCTGATGCAACAGCTGTGAACAAGTTTCTGACAACCATAATCCAAGGACCAAACAAAACACAGGTCACATCTATTCAGGAACCTCATGTCTGTGGTACTTCGGTGGGTTGTTGCTGAAGCAAAGACAATCTCAAGGCATTTCCTCTTAAGAAAGATTACGTAGATGTTAACTTTCTACCCTCTATTTCTCATTAAATCCTTGCTGGCAGAGATTGTGCCCCTATTTGGTTTTTTTTTCTATAGCTCTCCTCAGGCCTTGCAATGTATGCTGTATGTTGTGAACAGTTATCCTGGTCTGGAGGCTTTGGTTGGTCTTTTAAAACATTTGCCATTTTTTCTGTTGTTGTTTTATTCATTGTTAGTTCTCAGCTAGAGGAGAGGGAAGAAGAGAGCATAGAAAGAAAAAATGTAGCAGAAGAAGAGAAAATGAAGAAAAAGAGGTCATCTGAGGAACTGTGAGACTGGAGAGAAAAGAAGGGAATAAAACCTCAGAGAACACATAGACAGAGAGGTGGGAAGAGGTAACAAAGGCGAGGAACTTGGATGAGAAGTTCTTATCAATCCTTTAAATTCTCTATCTGGATGTTCCCCACTTGAGGTTATTTTCATAATCTCTAAGTCTTTGTAAATGTAACACTCATGAATGCTGACAGTGAAGGTCCAAGGGGAAGTCGGGGCTTAGTTTGTTAGCATTTTTCATTCATAGAATCACAAACCATGCCTCTATTCAGATGTTTTTATCTTTTGACTGGACATTTTCATATTCTTTTTTTTATGGTCAAGTAAGATTATTTCTCTGTCACACTAGTCAGGTATAGGGGCTGGTGGTCTAGACATGGTGCTGGCTCCACAGCATGGAAGCCAGGTCCCTCCAGCTCTCTGATGGTCACCAGGGTTGAACAGTAGTCTCATGGCTCCACAGTGAATGCTTGAACTCAGCCATCACTTCTGTGTTTCTAGCAGAGTATAAAGGACGATCCAGAGACTTCCTGGAAGTCCCTCAGGGTACTTCTACTTATTTTTTGTGATCTAGAACTTAGTCACATGACTATATGTAGCTGCAAGAGAGTCTGGGAAATGGAGGCAACTAAGACCTCCACCCTGGAGAATTAGGTGAAGTTGCTCATTGGCCTGTCTGGAAAGGCAGGCCTGGCTAGGGGTTGCCAGTTTCCAGCCCCATCACAGGAGTCCGCCTCATCCCTTACCTCTCCAACTAGAGCTCCCTGAATACAGGACAATGTTGCCCTGCTGACTTTACCTTTAGAATAGCCCTTTCACCTTGATTAAGGTCTGGTTGTCTACCCTACCTCTTCCTTGTAAGCTCCCATTCAGAATAGGTGCTACAGGGGGCCCTGTCCATGTTTCTGTGCCCGCCAGTCCTGCAGGCCTCTTCACTAGCCTCATGGCATTTGGATTTCATGCTGCCATCAGGTTAATGGTCCTGCAGCATAAGTTGCCCAGGGTCTCCTCATCTTCAGAATCACACGAACCTCTTCCACTAGTCATGTAAGTCCCCTCAGGACAGGTCCCTGCCCCTCCCTCCAGCCCCAGTTACCACTATGTGTACTTCACTTTCTATCAATATTCGTGCCTTTGCATCTTTAGTCTATTACATTCCCTAAAGATTTGTGGGAGAAAAAGAGTATTCGTGGGATTCCCCTTCTTACATTTTCAGCTGCCTGTTAAACAATTTTTAATTTAAAACCCAATTACCTCTGGCAAGATTCTGCTGACATATTGAATATTTTTCATCCTCTCTAATGCCTTCGAATCTGTAAAATGTACCAACTGGCTCACATATGTAATTTTTTAACCGTATGTCTATATGTGTCTATCTGTCCTATCACCTGGTATGCTTCTTGATCTCTGGATCCAAGATTCTGGCACATACTAAAGTCTCAATTAATGGCTAAATGGAAGGGCTACAAAACCCTAAAACAACAAAATAATTAAGAATGTAATAATTGACATAGTAGTTTTTGTGTAGTAATTGGAAAATTCCTAGATATATGTTCAAGAATTTATTGTGATTCTTCTAAAATTTAAAAGAAAGAATGCCACTTATAACTTGATAAACTTTTGATATCATTATTATTGTCAATAATGATCTACAGAAACACTTAATGAAAAAGATAACTCCTTCCCAGGAATTATTTTTAGATCTCCAGTTTCATAATATTGTTATAATTTCCATAATGTAGATTTTCTTTTGTTCCAAATTTTTTTCGGATAAAATATCTGTTTTGACTGAGCTGCTAATCAGCTTATCCTGTTTAGAAATAAAAATATTGGAACATTAATAGAACTGTTTGTTATTTCTTCTCTGATAAATGTGATCTCTCAGTTCTTAATAAGAATGCATAACCACTTTTACTTTTTGCTGGCAAAAGAATCTTTATAGTGTTTCCATGTTAGGAGCCTGGCATTAATATCCATATTCCAGAGATCCATGTTCAAATGTGAGTAACAAGAGACAGAATCCTCCCAGAAAGGAATGCAAATACCACGGTAACTGAAAAACCTAAAACAAACAACACAAATCCAACATTTTCTGTTCTAGCCTCTTATTAGTTCATTGAACTCTTAGAATCTTTTTCTGACACTAAGTGGACCTAAGCAGAAACAATATTCACAAAAACAAAGAACAAGTGTCAGAAGCAAGTGTATTGTTAATAACCTTCAACCTCACTGTGCTTTCAAATCATACTCAGGTCTGACTTATCAGACTGTGGGTGTGCATTTGATAGTCAGTGAAATTCAATTTTCAGAAATCCATGGTACCAGAATCTTTCATCCAGGAGTCTGACCTTAACGTTGTGAGTTGACGGATGGAAAATTACACAGCTCTCTCTGGCTACAGAATCATTGTTGGCATATACTCAAAAGTTTATTCAAGAAGAAGTCAGTATCTTATTGCTTTAAGTAACAGGACTTATGATTCAAAGTGCCAGAAATATTAAGAAATTTATTAACTCTATGAGATATCAAGCAGGAGAATTCCTTGCCTATTTTTTCTCTGTCTTCTTCAACATAGTTATGTTTCTCTTCTTAATCAGAAGGCAGCAAAAGCTGTTCCCGGTGTCATATGCAGACTCACATATGCCCGTGAAAGACAGAAATGGCCTCTCCTCCCTCAGGTCTCCTTTCATTAAGGGGAGGAATCTTTTCCTAGAACTCACAAGGAGCCTGCCCATTAGAACTCATTGGTGAGGATCAGGTCACATGTCTTTGCTCAGCTGCAAGGGAGAATTACAAAGGTAGACCGGTTCTGCCAATAAGGAATGAGAGAGAGGTCAGGTGGAAGATGACTTAAATGTGTCAGATAATATAAAGCTGAACACTGTGTGTGTGTGTGTGTGTGTGTGTGTGTGTGTGTGTGTGTATGCATATATGCACATATTAAATCTATAAATGTCAAGAATAGTACATATACCATATAGAGATAGTAATTTATTTCAATGCCATGGCACTTGTTTCAACTTCATTGACCTCTAGAGCCATTTCGCACACAATAATAAAGACTATGAACATTTTAGAAAACTTTATAAATAAAAACAGAAACTTTGAGATTTTTGTTTTCAAATAAATTCCTATACTATTTATTAAGCTAATGTCTCTAAACTTTAAACCCACCCTTCTATAATCCACTTTGTGGAGCTGGGATTTGAATTGGCAGCCATACTTTGCGCTGGCTTCTTGTTTGTCTCTGCCAAGAGCAGACACGAGGCTGAGAGTGGGAGGCTGGAAGGGCACAAAGGGGCGGCTTCATCCCCCTTGCTTTCTGAGTCTGTCTTTCTGATTGTTCTCTCTGTGCAGCCTATAAACACTTTTTCATGCTGCATGCAGTAGCAGATGCTGATGCCAGTTTTTAGTCATTCCAGTGCGCATAGAACCAATCCCAGGGTCCCTCCTCAGTGACGTCAGCACTAGCGGGCCAGAGCAGCGTTCTCAAAGGTTTGCTTCATGGCCAACTCCTTTGAGTGCAGACTGAGATGGCAGCACCAGCACAACGGCGAGCCTCTACAGCACTTCCTACAAACCTGCAGGTTTTATTATCTCGACCTCTTCTCTGTTTCCCCAGTCTGAGGGGAGGCCGCTTTCTGCAGTTCCCACATCCACGATACCTTACTTTAGTGTTCAGCTTTAGGATTTGCAGTTCTTCAATATCTAGTCATCAATTCTTTATCAACTGATTCTCCGATGGGCTAAATCTTTTTTTTTTTTGTAGGGGGGGTTACAGATTTATAAAGTTTTACCCAAAGGGGCCTCTACTACTTCATCTTTTTCTGCATCCTTATAATTGTGTTTATTCACTGTTTTTCTTCACTGTTCAGATACCATATTGGATTCCATAACTTTAAATAATTAGATGCTTTTGTTTGTAATTCTTGACCCACATCATTACAATATTTAAAGCAATTCTAACCCCAAATCTCTGTGCTGGGATAGCTGACTATATACAATAGTTTTCAACCATTTCCTTGTATTTTAGTACATTCAGTCATGTACAAATTTGTCCAGGCTCTGAAGTCATGGCTTTGACATTAAGATGTTCCCAAGGGAACTATAGCTAGAAAGAGGGAAGGCACCAAGTGTGGGAAAAAGAGGGGACAGTGATTTCTTTTTGTAAATAGAGAGACAGCAGGGTGTCAGCGGTGACAAGGAAAGAACTGAAGGTGATGGTGACAGTGATGTCTGAGAGGATGACATATTTCTTGGTTATCTTTGTAAGTAAATGGAAAAGGAGGGCTTTAGGGTGTGACATTGTGCATTATGACAGATGAGGACATGATGACTCTTCCAGAGTGTCTAGACTGACCCAGACCTTTTAACATGGGACTACCCGGGATTCATTTCAAGAAGATAGAAAACACTCAAGAAGGGTTAAGGACCTGTCCTCAAAGACTAACTGAATGAATTCAAACCCAAAGGGAAAAACGCCTTCCAAATTCATTTTGCAAGCTTTCAAAAATGTTATTTAAAGCTAAAAAGCAGAAGGAACAAGATTACAGTCAGATAAATTTTGTGAAATATTTGCAGAAAGAATTGGGATGAGTGAGGAGGAAAAAGAAGGACTGCAAGATTTGCTACCTGAGGGGTATAATTATACCTGTAGCATGTTTCCCAAGAATGTTTCAATCTTTAAGCATTTTGCTTCTGTGCTTTCAAACACCAGTATAGATATAGTCTCCTAAGTGCGTGATCCAGAGGAACTGTGAGATGTATCACTGATTCCCAGCTGCCCTATTTTTATAGCTATCTATAGCTATGTAATTGACAATAAACTATTTTATAAATGTCAGCCACTTCTCACAAGTTTTAAATGGCTTGCTTTATACCTGTGAATCACTTAGAGAAGTTACTTTAATTTTTTAACCCTTAGTTGCAGCAATCAGAGAAAGTTTGATTTTTTGTAAAACTTCTTTCAAAGAATATTTTGTTTTTGTTCATTTTAAGGTTTTATTTATTTTTAGATAGAGGTGGAAGGGAAGGAGAAAGAAAGGGAGAGAAACATCAATGTGTGGTTGCCTCTTGTGTGCCCCCTACTGAGGACCTGGCCTGAAACTCAGGCATGTGCCCTGACTGGGAATTGAACTGGTGACCTTATGGTTAGCAGGTCATTGCTCAATCCACTGAGCCACACCAGCCAGGGTTCAAAGAATGTTTTAATTGAATATGGCCACGTACTTCTTAAATTGGAGCTTTGTGAGTAGGTAAAATAACATTTTTTGTTTTAAATTTATAAATGACAGTAGACTACTCAATCCATCTTGCAGACCTGGAATAGAGTTCTAGACACTCTACGTAGGGTACCCCTACGTAGCAACCAGTTGGGGGACCTTTTATTTCTTAATTGGTGTAACGACAATAGAAGGAAAATTCTGATGCTGAAAACATCCATCTCTCATTCATGAATGAAAATAGGGTATTCTCAGTCAGCTACCCAAGATACCACTAAGTTGAAGCACACCTACTGTGATAAGCCCAAAGAACCAAGGGCTGACCTAAATGGATGGAAGCAATGAGGAAGAACATATTGAAAAAGGTGAGTTTAGAAAGACAGGAAAAGAATTTAGTGATAGTAAGGGAGCAGAAAAGAATCTGATGAATGGAAGCAAGTTACATAAGTTTGCTTCATATGAGCTGAGTTGACAAATTATAGTAAGAACATTCAGCAAATGTACCATCCCCTGGAGAGACAAAATATATTTAGAACAGTGCCTATTTACAACAATTTTGATATGTTTTCATTCATTTATTCAGTAAAGATTTATTGAGCACCTACTACTGTCATTTGTTTTTGTCTTAGTTGTTTAGCTGGTGAGTAGGTATGTATATATAGATTAACAACATGTAATACTCCTTTAAATGAATATATTGAATTTGAAGTTGCTTATCTTCTTTTGCCTCTCTTTGGAACAGTACTGTGGCTCCCAGACCTATCTCACTAGTCTTTTCCACCCTGTTAAGTTTGTTGTTATGCCTATTTCACAGGAGGGAAGTGGGGCACGCAGGTGTTTGGTGATGCACCAAAGCTCACACATCCAGACACTGAACCCAGCTCTGTTTGATTTTCAAAGTACTCCTAACTGCTATTCCAGCTGCCTGCCCAGTTTTGGTAATAGGCTCTGAAAGATTGTGGGTCACTGCCAGCAAGTTTACTTGAATAATCTATAGTATATAGTACCGAAAAATAAATGTTAAGGGGGTATTTAATAAAAACAGAAGACTGCCATTATTGAATTCAGAAGTGACAAAATAAAAACAATAGTGGCAAAAGAGGATTCTAGACTTCTTTATTTAAAGATAGGAATTGAAAACAAGTAGAAGTGTTTTTGATTGTTTTCTAAAAGGCACGCCAGCACAAGTCATAGCAGGAGATGGAGCAAGGTGAGGTTCAAGGACATTCGAAGGAAGAGTCAACCAAAGTTGGAAGGTGAATGTGAGGAGAGAAGGTGATGAGTTAAAAATCATCACCTTAAATGAAAGAGTTAAAAATCATTCCTTAGGTGGAAAGCTTAGGAAACCAGGGATCGTAAATATACTGTGATTGATTACAAAAAAGGGAATGAAGTGGTTCTTTTGAGTATGGTGAGAATATGCATTTGATAGTCAGTATTCATATAAATAGGAGCTGCATTGTATATTTAGAGTAAAATTCTATGGCATTCTCTTCAGTTTGTCTCCACCTCCCATTGAAACTTTGTATTCCCCACTAGAACAAAAGACCAAAACACTTCTAAAGGAAGAGATCATTTGGGAAGACTGGGCTAGAAAGCCAGTTGAGCTTGGTGTTGATAGCTTTACAATGCTTTGGTTAAACCAGAGATCTATTTTCAGCAGCCCTGCACAAAGACTGTGAAAGTTGTTGTCTCTTGTCATTGCCTCATAAGTTAGATAACAGGGTCTTACTGTCCTTCCTGCCTGCCTTTCCTCCTCCCTCCTTCCCATTTTGGTTGTGGGTAAAATTCACAGTACATGTGCTTGCATCACTGTGATTGATTTCTCAAGATATTGAATAATGATTTTAGTGCGGTAATAGGCTCTGAAAAATAGAACAGGTCTTAATTTGGGGTATAGTTTATGTAGATTTATCCCTAACTGATCCTGATAAATATCTCCCCTTGAGTCCCCACCCTGTTTGTTCAGAGAATCATTTGTTCTGGCTTTATATTCAATAAATGAGTCACCAAAGTGTCTCAGCACATGGTAGACATCATTTATATATGGATGTTTTCTACCAGTGGAGTCTGCTTTATGCTAGGCAAATATTTCCTTATTAATTCAATCCAAACGAGCTTCTCAAAATTATATATTTTTGTAAATGTGCGTGCATGTTTCCATCACTAACTTACAAAACTTTATTCCACTTTAAAAAGTTAATTATATTTCAACCTTTAAAGTAATTAAATTGTCAGAATTTTTCCAATTCACTCATTTCTTGTCCTGAAAGAAAAAGCAATTATCTCAATGTTCTAAGGCTTATATTTATCACATACAACCTTCCTACACCTTCCTAACAAGCAACAAAAAAAAAATGAAGGAACAAACTTGAGAGAGAGAGAGAATAACAACTATAGGCACCAAAGTCTGATTTGATTTCATGATAACAGGATAGAACACATTTTAACACATGTATGGCATTGCATACATGGCGCTACATCTTTAAGAGTCTGAATAGGCAACAGAAAAAATACAAATTTATTGAACAAATTTTCTCGCAAATATATCATATGGTTTCTTTGTAAAATTTTATGGCTTGCCACAGAGATATACTTCTTCAATGAGATTCTGTAAAAAGAAAGAGATATCAGCAGGAGTTACACTACAGCTGTCACTTCATACTTACAGCAACGGCCTCCAGGATTTGCTTAACAGCATCTGCAGCATCTCGTTCGCTGTAATATCCCTTTTCCACAATCCTAAAAACAAAAAATCAAAAACATAAAAAACAAAACATGAAATGCTTCTCAGGCACATGCATTCAATTGAGTGGATACTAAAAGAGGTTAATTAAATGAGTGTTAAACAGGCCACATTACACCAAGAATAAGACTTCCATAAACTGGCACTCTAGAAATCTTTTGGTTTATTTAGGAAAATTAAAGAATTTATTTTCTATTAACATTATATAAAGAAATGAAAATAAATAAACCTCAATCAGTCATAAAAATATAAGTCAATTAAAATAAAATTATTTATTTTGCTTAGGCTAGAAGTGTTTATTCTTTTAGGACAAAAATTCTTTATTTTTTAAACTTTGTATTTTGAATCATTTTAAATATATACAAATTAGACAATATGCCATAAACCATTCCATATTATTGCCACACAGCTTCAAAAGTTATTAATTCCTGACCAATGTGGTTTTATCTATTCAATTAATTACATCCCCTCCTTTGTGACTTTGAAGCAAATATCAGATATCATATAATTTCTTCTTTTATTTTTTAAAATTTATCTTTAGAGGTGAAGGGAAGGAGAGAGGGAGAGAAACCACAAGAGTGGTTGCCTCTTGTGCGTCCCCTGCTGGGAACAGGCCTGCAACCCAGGCATGTGCCCTGACTGGGAATCGAACTGCGATCCCTTAGTTTTCAGGCCCATGCTCAATCCACTGATCTACACCAGCCAGGGCAGATATCATATAATTTCATTCATAAGTATTTAGGATATCTAAATGATAAAGGGTCTTTTAAAATCATAACTACAATGTCATTATATCTATAAATTACAATAATTTTTTAATATCTAAAATGCAGTGTTTCAAATTTCCAATTGTCTTGGACATGGTAAAATTTGTCATTTGTTTGAATCCGTGTCCAAATAAGTTCTCTTTCCCTCTCTGCCTTTCTCCTCACTCCCTCTTTCCTCCATCTGGTGTTCTTTGCCAAATAAATGGCTTGCTCTTTTTGCATAAATGAGGGGAAATCATTTTTCTTTCAAGTTAAGGGCTTTTTCTTTTTAATTTCAGGAATGTTTTCCTAAATTAGAATGCTTTATATTTATTTTCTTCCACTGCTTTAGTTTTCTTATTCAGTTTGTGAGGTTATACACACATAAGAGTTTTCAACTTTTGATTTACACTGCTCTTCTATGACTTTCTTTAAGTTTATTTTGCAGTATTAAGGTATAGTTTAATCAATTTGTGGGCACATCCTCCTGGTACACTTTCACTACCTGAATGAATCTTATTTTGTTTCTTATTTTCTGTGCTCTATTATTATTTTATATTGGAACTGAGACATCTCTCTGTTGCTGCTTATTTTTAAGGCAAATTGGTTTTCTTTTTTAAGATTAAAATATAATTGACATACAATATTATATTAGTTTTAGGTGTACAACATAGTGATTTGACATTTATAGTCATTATGATGTGATCACCACAATAAGTCTAGTTAACCATTTGTCACTGTGCAAAGTAATTTCAATAATATTGACTGTTTTCCCTATGCTGTACATTACATCCCTGTGACTTACTTTATTTTTTATAATGGGAGGTTTGTACCTTCATTCTTTTGACAGAGTGATGGGCCAGGATATCTTTTCTAGTTTCATGGCCCTCAGCCTTCTGTTTTGTTTGTTTCATGAAGCATTAAAAATATGACTTCATACTTTCTGAGATCTCCTCTACCTGGAAATTCATTCCCTTGCTTCTACCATCTTTGCTTTGAATATTGGAGTCTCTTTCTAGCAGTTGCGCCTAAATATGGGGCTTTTCCCTCAAGGGGCTTCAGGTATTAGTTTCAGGAGTCCACAGGGCGTTGAATGCCTTAGTTGCCTCAGACCTCACAGTGAGCACGGCCTTTGCAGGTCTCAGGAATTTGGGTGGCAAAAGCCCTCATGATTTCAGCTGTTTTTCTTGTATTGGCCCCTCCTGCCTCCCAACGATTTGGAGATCTTAGAGATGAGTGTTCTTGATTCTTAGGTTCATCGCATGTCTTCTTGCTTCCCTTTGCTCCCTCTTTCAGAGAGGCTGACACCACGTGGCTTTTGGAATTGTCATCAGTTTGTCCTCACTCACTTGTATTTAAGGCTTCATGGGGCTACCTGGTCACCTAGTTTTGTTACATTGTCTGTGAGTTTTCACTTTTTCTGTCCTAGTTTCTGTCCATTCCTAAAGGAATATTTGGGAAGAATAGAAAACTACTTTTTTTGCTATTTCTATCTTACTGAAATTTCAAGAGAAAAGATGTTATAGATAGCACTGTTGCCAATTTGCATAAGATGTTTTCAACTAATAAAAAGTTTGTGGTAAAGATGTGTGAAAAAGGTCAATTCAAAATGTAAAAGAGACAACACTTCAACAACTTTCATAATTTTGCATTGAAATTTTTTCTTTAATGTTAACTCATCAAAAACATACATGTTTTTCCAGAAGTATTTTTCCTTTTTGGAAAAAATATTTTAGCAAGAAGTTGTAAGTTCTAAAAGTAGCTGGAGTTAAAAGTTGAATTGAAAAATTGTAAAATGTCTTCACAATAGGGAATAAAGATTGAGGAATGCAGAATGGAACAGAAATCACAAAAATAAGCTCTGGCTGGTGTGGCTCAGTGGATTGAGTACTGCCCTGAGAACCGAAGGGTCACCTGTTCGATTCCCAGTCAGGGCACATGCCTAGGTTGCAGGTTTGATCTCTTGACTGGGCACACACAGGAGACAACTGATCACTATTTCTCTCTCACATCTGTGTTTCTCACATCAATGTTTTTTCTCTCTCTTTCCCTCCCCCTCCCTCTCGATCTCTCTCTAAAATCAATAAACATATCCTTGAGTGAGGATTAAAAAAAGAAAGATGAAAGAAAAGCAGAAAAGGGAAGGGAAGGGAAGAAAAGGGAAGGAAAAAAGGACCAAGGACTATAGTGCAAATTAGAGCATGATGGTGGGGTATGATGATCAATCAGTATTTGTCTCATGTGAGCTAATACTTGCTGCACATATATAAAGAATAAGATTTGGATCTTGTCCATATGAGACCACAGATAGTGGAGAAGTTATTAACAAAAGCATCATCATATATGTAATACACATTATGTTAAGGTTTGTACAGCCAAAGGGTTTATTCATTGTGTTGGCAGAACTGTCCCTAGAGGAGACGTGTGGGTCAGGGGCACAGAATGCGGGCCCCTTCCCGGCCGCATCTCGGTGTGAACTCTGCACACCACAGCTTGGCCCTATGGTCAGAGTTCCACGGCTTCTCTCCCAGGCTCCTTCTTCTGAAAGTTTTGTTCCCTGTTGACGTGCTCACCAGAGTGTCACAGAGTTAGGTTTCTGGCACTCAGACACTCAATTTTAAATATTTTATAAGTTGAGCTGCCCCTCAGGCCATCTGTGACTGACTAGAAAGATCAGTAACAGTGAACGTCTCAAGGTGCAAACGCAAGTTTATAACTTACAGCTTAGATTGTCAGTGAAGATACTAGTGATCAAGCAAAGGAAAACAAAGTTTAGCAATCTTTTTCTCTTCCTTTCAGTAGCACGGCTACAGGAGATGTGTGGAGTCAATGCCTTTTGCAGGGTGTGGTGGCGAAATTCTTAGCTTCTCATTGGATTGTTGCTTTGATCACTCACAGAGTCCAGCTCCAAGCCTTTCTTGTAGCAGGCAGTCAATAAATATTTGTGGAATCAATACTAATAACCAAGTAAATGATGCCAAAAAATTTCAGACTTTGGACACCTGAACAACTCCTTTACCCGTGTTCCTTATGCTAGGCAAGAAAAGCACTCAAGGAAGTGATGCTCATTGCAAGTACAAGGGGGACCTCAAAACACCCTGGAATTCTTTTATTAAAAAGTGTGTGTCTATTCTTACATGTTTCAACTTCAATCACCTTCAAAGTGCTCTCCATTTGATGCAATACACGTATTGGGATGTTTTTTCACTGCTCAGAACAGTTTTTGAACTCATTGATTTTGGAGCCTTTTAGTGCTTCTGTCGTCTTTTTGTTTCACCTCTTCCACATCCCTTTGAGGACTTCTTTCATCCGGAGAAACAAACAAAAAAAGTTGCTGGGGTGAGATCGGATGAATAGGGAGGGTGGGGCATCAGGGTCATGACATTTTTAGCCAAAAACTGCTGAACACTCAGCATGGTGCAGGCAGGTGCACTTGTGAATCACTAATCATGAAATGGGCAAACACACTGAAAGAGTCTTCAAAAAAAATTCACCAAAACTAATCACAGCCTCTCACAATATGCCCGCTGGTGCACTGACTGATACAGAAGGGTTCCTAGAACACTCACCTCGCAGGGGAAGCCTGTACTACAAGAGGCCCGTCCTCCAGAAGATAATTCCAGGTTTTTGGGGGGCCCTTCTCGTACACTGGCCATGGATCCTGTGGGAGAACAGCCACAGAGATGCTTCCCAAGGCCAAATGCAGTAGGTGGAAGGGCTGCTGCTGGCCTCAGGAAGAAACTCAGTTACCTAGTTTCTAGATAACATTGTAATAACATGAATTGTCTTAGAAACTTGTTTTGGACAAAATCAAAGTGATTCAAATTTATCAAAATAGAATAGTATTTGTTCCAAGCAACACAAGTTCCTCCCTAAAATTTAGCTATAATTTAAAAAAATTACCAATGAAATTGAACTATGCATATACAGTCAAGGGTTTAGGTCTTCAGTTTTTAGAAGCAATAAAATGTTCAATCCTGGTCGTGTTTTCAGAGCTGTAAAAACACAGGGATATTTTTTCACTGGTATTTTTGGTTCTTTATTTAAACATACTTATGGCTATATTTCTCTTCAGATTTAATAAACTGATTTCCTTTTCATGCTTTGTAACACAATAAAGAAGGCAGCTGCAATGCTACCGGCATTTTAAGATCACTTCCAAAGGCCCCGGGCCATGTAGTTTGTTGCTATGCCACATAATTGCCCGTAGTTCTAGGAGGGCTGGGCTAGAAGACTCAGTGATAACAACTAGAATCACACCTAGGATTTTAATCACAACATGGCCCCAAATGCCGCCCTGGGACCCCCGTTCCTACAGGTCCCTCAGTCAGTGGCCAACCGCTCTAGCCAGCATCTGGAGATCTGGCACGGCAGCACAACTGGGCGTGTCCCCCTGGGCCCCCAGGCCGTGACTCTGCGGCCCCCACAGGCCTTCTCCTCCACACTGTGCCTCTCCCCTCCGCTGCCGGCTGTGTCGGCCCACGTGCTCCCCTTCTCCAGGGTTGGGGCTATTTTCCTTCTCATCATGTTAAAATGCAGAATGAGAAAACCCAGGCGATGCCTATTTCTCTCCATGGATCTGCTTTAAAATATGACTTTGGTGCATTTGCTTCTGTCACCTTAATTGCTGCAAATTGAATTGAGCATATCTCTAGCTATGCAGTTACCACAGGCAATGCAGCTGAAGAGCTCTAATCAGATCACAGCCCAAGGCCCTCAGACTTCCTGGCACGTACATTTGCAGCCTACTGCTCTCCCCACCAATGGCAGCCTTCTCTCAGATGGAGATATTATTGTTATTAGATGGCTGTAGGTCTGTGTGAGAAATTGGTCTTATGAAAACGTGTACTAAATGATCAAATAACATAGGATAAGATCCCCAAATAATATGAATTTCAGGAATCTAGTCTTAAAGACTGCTAATACTTCATTATGCTGTTACATACAAAAAGTTGCATTACGATGAATTCCTGTTTCTGTTTAAATCCACCACTCTTTCATAAGCCTCATTCACTGCTTTTTCTCATTTCATTGATGGTCTCTTGGTCCATACTGATGCTTTTTTCCAAGAACTTATTAAATTCATACACTTAAGAAAACAGTTCCAAAATCACCATTGCCGTCTGTTGAACTGGAAAGCTAGGGAGAGAAGGAGGGAACTGTGGAATCAGTGCAGGTGCTGGCCAGGGAGTGGGCAGCACAGAAAGAGGGGAGGCCAGATCAAACTGCAGACAGGCGAATGGAGGCTAGGGGCTCCTAGTGCGGTTCTCGCCTGCTGTAAATTAAAAGTCTGACCCAAAGATTTATATAAATTGCCCAAGGGCACATTGTTTATTTAACCACTTATTTGACAAATACCTAGCAACCGCTTGTTTGCAGTCTAGAATGGCTTCTGAAATGGAGACTAAGAGGCTCACAGCTGACCCTTACCTTGGACGCCACTTTGTCCCCCCTCTACTCTTTACCTGATAATTTGTGACTTCTCACTTGAAATGTGGCTCAAAAGATGCTACTTCTCCCTGAAGCCATTTCTGACCTTGAAGACTCCCATATTTTGTGTGCCACGTATTGTGTGTGTGCCCCGATTATATCATTTATCACCCCCTCGTAAATACGGCCAAATTCGTGGCCAACTTCTTACAAATACAAAGTATCTTTGGATACGTCTTTTGTGAAATGATGATCTGTATATTTTTTCAGTCCCTTCTCATTATTTATTTACTTTTTAATCTCCTGGTCGTCTCTAATATATTTTTTAGGGAGCTGGTGGTAGCATTACAAAGTAATATTAGGGTCTGTATTGCATTTTTACTTTCCCTCTTCCAGACCACGAGCCCTTTGAGGGTGACGTCAATGCATTCTGGCGACCATGGCAGTGAGATGGGAATAAAATGAGTGGTGAGGCTCAAGTTGTACGGTGAGGCCAGACGGTCAGTGACTTGGTTTGTTGTGTCTAAAAGAACTGACTTGAACCAAAATTAGTGAGCAGCTTTCTGCGCTGACCTGATCAAATCTGCGCTTTAAAGAAAGAGTTCTATTCCAAAATGCTTATGAACCTGGACATGTTTAGTTCTTTGGCTACCATGTCTGACTTGTGGCCTCACTTATTCACATTTGTGCCTGTGCTAAATTATGTATACACAGAAAAGTGCAGAAAACGCGGGTGTGCAGTTAATCACAAAGCTAATATCTGGTGTCACTACCACCCAGCCCAAGATATAAAATATTACCAGGATGCCAGAAGTCTCCTTGGCCTCTTCTAAATAACTCCTCCTTCACTCCCTTCTTTTGTAATCTACTTTCTATGATAATATTTTCTTGGTTGTCCTTACATTTTTACACTGAGTCTTACATTTTTTAACACCACAGTTTAGTTTTACTTTTATTTCTCACCTTATTTCAAAAGAAATTATATTGATTATGTTCTTATGTTTCTCACTTCTTCAAAATTATGTTTGTGATATTTATCCTTTCCTAAAGTTTTCCTGCATTACCCCTAGGTAAATTGGACGCTCTGCTGTGACTTCAGCCACACTGGCAACTGCCATCGCCATGGAGATGAAAACAGCATTTTCAACAGTCTGCTAGACATTTTCACCAATACGTATCATAGGCATGTCTAAATCAATCTATCATTAAATGAACTCAGGGTCCTTTCAACTCTCAGTCTTGCTTCCCCTCCTTCCTTCTGTGAACTGATTTACCAACCGTGCTAGTCAGCATCGATTTCTCCCTCCCTGTCTCCCTTCTCCCTGCACACTGCCCACGTTTCTTTCTCTGAGCAGCTCTCCAATCCATTTCCACTCCCCTTTCCCGTTGTGCCTGCCCTTTTTGGTCCTTCACATTCTCTTTCTCATTTCAGTAGACTCCAAACTGGCATTAGTTTTTCTTGCTCCCATCCATCCATGTTTCCGGGATGGAAAGAGGAAGAGGAACTCAGGAGAAAGATCAAGGGGACAACCCAAAACAGGATACAAACTGAGGGGAAAAGGCGCCGTCAAAACTGCGCAGAGACAGGAGTGGTTCAGCGCGCAGTGTAAGCCAGCACAGGCCAGACCCTCCGCAGCGTGGCCTCCGGCCTCAGCAAACCTGCAGGCTCCTCGAAAGACCTTATTTTTGCTTTTTTCTGTTCTCACATTCCCACTTTCAAACTTCACCACTTCCTTCCTCAAACACCCTATTCCACTGTCTTCTAGCCATTGTTAGAAAATGAATTTCTCTTCCACAGCAACATTGGGAAAACAAAAGCTTGAATGAACGACTTAAACCTCTCACACTCTTCCCTCCTCCAACACACTCCCATTTCCAGCCCTCGGCAAACCCACTGCTTTGCTTTCTATCTCTAGAAATTTGTGCCTACCAGAAAGACTATACACATTGTATGGCAATATGTATAGTCTTTCCTGCCTGGTTTTTTCACAGAGCATAATGTTTTTGAGGTTCATCTATGTTGTACTGCATATCAAAGGAACGTATCTTTTCATTGGTGATTGAATTCCATGGTACATTTCTTTGTCCATTTGCCAGTTTATGGCCACTTGGCATACTTCCTCTCCCAGAACACGCCCCATGCCATGGCCAGGAGTCCCTCCGAGGCTACTGTGCTGCCCCCGTGGAATGTGAAAGGCAAGGGGAAATGACACAAATTTGCTGATGCCCATGACATAGCAAAGGCCGGTCTCTCTGACTCAGTCTCATATAGTATCCAAACATCCACGGAAGTGTAGTGAGGTGAGTTATTCATTTGCAAGTAGGGCAGACTGAGTTCCCAACCCTGACAGTAACTCCTCTAACTTTGTTCTTTTTTTCCACCAAATTTTGTGACTACTCTATCTCCTTTGATCCTTTTGCATCAAGACTCTTTTTGCTTCTGAGGAAGACAGAAACTTTTTCTGTCTTAAACAAATCCTTTTATCTGACTTAGATCTTATTTCTTCTGCGGCTTCTCTGGGATTTTACTCTTAGAAACGTAAGTGCCTCTCACACGATACCTCCTGCTTCTCCATCTAGTGGCCTCCTTCCTGCCGGTCAGTTAGTGTGTTCTCCGTGTGTCAGCTCAAACTAATAAACAGGCCTCCAGTCATCCTGTGTCCCTTTCGACCTCACCTTTATCTTTCCCTTCACAGCCAAGCTTCTAGAAGAAGTAGACGATACATCTAGTCCAAATCAAAGTGTATGATTTCTTCACATACAGCCAGATAAACTGCATAAAGAGATGTATTTAAAATATCCAGGTTGAGCAACAACTATATATGTATCAATGTTTGAGTTAAGCAAACATTGCCCTGGTGGACAAAATGGTCCATTCAGAGTATTGGCATCTGCTTACATAGCAGCAGCATGAGACGGTAGAAATATCACAGGCTTCGGAATCCGACATACCTGAGTCCAATCTCATATAACCATCATTTTGTTGTTGTTAGATATAATATAAACTGAGTGACCTAATGGTAGTTACTGGACCCCTAGTTATCTGGTCTATAAAACGTACGTGTATCGAGACCTACCTTTATACACGTTGTGCAGAGGACAGGAATTCATGTGTGGTACAATGCCCCGCCACTGCGGGTGTCCCAATGGGCACATAAAAACGGCTCTCGTTATAGTGACTAATTATCCTTTTTAGAAATCATATTTTATAGATCTTCATTGTAGATGATTGAATCAATGGATAATTTTTGACACAATAGTCTTTACAAATTCAGATATGCTCTGAGTTTTCTTATTCAGAATATCAACCATGGTATAACTCTGTGGAGACTAGGGCAAAAACCAAACAAACAAACAAGCAAAATAACACCTAAATTCTCTTTCTGAAATCTTTTTCTAGTGACAATATCCTGAAAATTCATTTATTTCAACCCAGAATGTTGGAGTAGGTATAACTATTAAGACTGATATACTAGGACTTTGTCAGGTAATTAATAGGCTAAATACATAGTTTCCAAACATAACCACTACTTTTCCTGTGTATTGATGACTTGCAGTTTTTTTTTTAATACTTTCAATTTAGGGAAATAAAAAAAACCTTGCAGTTAGATAACATGAGTTCTATACCTGACTTTATAACATATTAATTTATTCAGTTTATGCTCTTGGAAAATACAGGAATAATACTTCACAAAAACTGAAGGGTGATTAAGTGGGTTAAATACATATACAGCTTTGCAAAGAACCAATCAATACCGCATAAATTCTCCATACATAAAATAAACAATAATGATTCATTTTCTTGGAAATTATTTAAAAGGGAAAAATGGATTTAATAAGAAAAATTGTAAGGTCATATGAGGACAAAGAGTTGTAGAAGACAGTCTGTTGCCTCACTTGGGAAGATCATTTACAATTACTCATTCTGTTTCCACGTCTGTGTAGTGGGGACAGTGCTTTCCACCCTTTTTGCCCCAAAGGGTTGACATAAAAGAGGAAAATCCACTAGTGTCTGTACAAGGACTTTAAAAACCATATGTCTCTGTGGATGAAAAAGGGGTTCTCTAATCAATCTTGATGCAAGTAGCCTCACAGGGTGAGCTGATCTTAAATTTCTAACTGGGAAGGTCGTGGTGGATAGTCACACCCCAGGCCTATAAAATGTTTACCTTCACCTGCCCAATGTCTTTGTGCACCTAGATTGACACGCCTTTGCTTTGCCTCCTTCTCAAACCCCTTGGAAGCATAGCCAACCCTCAAGAGAGCACATAATCTTGTTAGCTATGCTGTAATCCGATTATAGAGAATTCTTGGCCTTGATCTCTCCCACCTTCATGTAATCTTCCTTACATTCCCTCCTGAATTCCAGATGTACCGCAAATTGTCATTCGGGGAAGCACTTTTCTCTGTTGAGATCTGGCTTTTAGGTGTGTCCTTTGTTTGTTTCAAATAAACTCATAAAGGTTTTTTACAATTTGGAGGTTCTTACACTGACATTGAATTTTATGTCAGCAGTGGTGGGGGAGACAATCTTCCAGGAAAGAACAATAACAAGCTAAATACAACCATTCTTAAAAATATATTTGAAGAAATCAGAGAGTTACAGAGGAAGTAAAGGCTTCAGGAGCCAGAATCCAGCACAGAAGAAAAACTCAGCGAAGCAAAGGTAAAGTAACACCTGATGCCTCTGCTTTCCTTTTAAAGGCGTTTGCTGATTCTAACTCAGCAGCCGACAGGCTGAAGCTGAACAAAACTTCTTGTGTCTCACAGGGTGGAGAGAACAGATATTGGCATTTAGGGTCTACCAAGGAAGGGGTGGCCTGGCAACATTCCCTGGCTTAAATTGGGACCCTTTAAGAGCAAAAACCCCTATGAGTAAGGTTGACAAGAAACAGATTAGCCTTTGGGAAGCCCAGGTTTGAATCAGCCCAATACATGATGGAATTAAAGTGACAGGTTTCTTATCTTAACTGCCCGTGGGAGGAACACAAACAAATTCTGCTCTTTTGGAAGGTAACAACATTTAAAGCCACAAATTTTAAGACCTCTTACACATAACATTTAGCATTTGAACAGCATAATCAGGCAAGCAAAAACATGAAAAGAAAATTGAAAAAAACAGGCAATTTAAAAATCCCTAGTGTTCTGATACTGGAGTTAGACAAAAATCAGGGACAATAGTGTCTGTTTGAAAAGTTTAATTAGAAAATTATAAGGATATTGCTAAATTAGTTGCCTTAAAACAAAACCATTTTCTAAAACAAAACCAAACTCAAAAATTTACTCTTAAAACGAATAACCTCACTCCTCATACACTTAAAAAGTTCGATAAATTTCTAAGAGTTTTGAACAGATCAAGCAGGACGGAAGAGAAAAACCTCTGGAGTTTTCTTTTAAAGATTTTACTTATTTATTTTTAGAGACAGGGGAAGGGAGGGAGCAAGAGAGGGAGAGAAACATGGACGTGAGAGAGTAAAATCGATGGGTTAACTTTTGTGCATGCCCCAGCTGGGGACAGAACCTGCAACCCAGGCAAGTGCTTTAACGGGGAATCAAACAGGTGACCTTGTACTTTATGGAATGATGCCCAACCAACTGAGCCACACGGGTCAGGGCTGGAGCTTTCTTTTTCCCACGATATTATAACTCTGTAAAGGTTTTCGGGGGTGTTGGGGGAATTTTGTTGGACACACAAAAAAATCAGTTTTATTTTAAAACTTTTAACCAATTGTCCTGAGCAATGTACTATTTATATTCTATATGAAATACCAGATTCCACTTGGATTTTTACTATGTTTAGTTTTTGAAAAGCACCACAGAATAGATCTTTTAGTGCTAATAAAATACAACCATTTTGACTATAATGTGCTAACATGATTATCTTTTCATCAATTGCTCCATTAGCTCATTCATTAGATACCATTAAGGCCATCATTAGACCAGGGATGAATGTTCATCATCGTAATGAAATAAATTTTTTTGACCTAAGTACAGGGAAAAATAAATATATTATGATTTTTAATTCTCAAGAAAGAGAGCAATACATGGATAATAATGCAGGATATATTTTCAGCCTGATATAATTTTAAAGATAACGGTAGAATTAAGTAATTTAATGGAGAAACCCACTTCATCTCAGATATGGCAACAGATATGTAGACAACAACATTCACGGAGGAGAAAACAGTCTCTTGTCTAAAACCACTGAGCCATTCACAGAGTGGTTGAGTGCTTTGCTGGCTGCCGGCCACTCTTTAGATGTATTCTGTTAATTCTGAATATCTCATCCACTTTCTCTGTAAATGAAATTTATCAACAGCATTTAGTTTTTCATTTTTGTCTAAAGCTGAATTAACTCTATCCCATCAAAATCAACTAGGCAACGAGATGAGAAAACCAGAATTCTTTCATGGAAGAAATTTTGGGAAGAGGGGAAGGAAAGAGAGCCTTAGTCTCAAAATTATTTGAACAAACAGAGGTTGGTAGGTAAATGGTAAGTGCTATGGGTAGGCAACAGCTTCAGGGTGACATCCTGGTCCTGCAATTACTTACGATTAAAATACATGAGATTTCTCTCTGATAGACTGTAGTGAGCAGAGAAATACATAAGTTCTCTTTTGAGAGACTTCATGGCTCTACAGAAGCAGCAGGATCTGAGTGTAAATTGGTTCTAAACGTACCTACCTACAGGAGGAATATGTTCATGTAAGAGTGAGCTAAAGAGATGTTGAAAAAAGAGCCACTGCTGGCAAATTTGGAACATTCAATTCAGTTAGTCCAGAAGAGTCTTCACTAAGCATGGGGGCATAACGTGATGGCTCCAGAACAAGACTGTCCTTACACAATCAGAGTGCCCAGACTGTCTCAGATCAGACACAGGGTGGACCGGTGTCAGCTTCCTCAGCATCAGAGCACTTCAAATTTGTTTTGAGGTTCAGAGAAATTAAGCAAATCACTCTAGGTTAGTTATTTGCCTTTTAAGTTAGCATTTGGAACCTTGAGTCTAACCATCGGCCAATTGCCAGAAGAAGCATACATCTACTTTTAAAAACGGATGCCCACTTTCCTGAGTTGATTCCTTTATTCGCAGTGAATAGATACACTGTTGAAGATACATATGTAGTGCCAATCAAGCTCCACTGTTTTGTTCCTTCCTACCTGAAGATCCAAATCTGCACTGGGTAACATTAAAAACAGAAGCTTTGAAAACCAATGTAAATACTTTGGAAGCTGTTGAAGAGGTTGCAAATTTACCTGGGTGGGGTTGGTGCAGGAATGAAGGGGAGAAGTGCTCCTCTCCCAAAACACTCTAAACCTATCCCCTTTAGATGTCTTCCTTCTCAGAGTCTACTCATCTTAGTAGTTGCTCATTCATTCATTCATTCATTCATTCAGTGAATATTTACTGAGAAATTACTGGGCTCCAGGCAATTAGTATATATCAGCAGTTCCCTCAATCTTTCTTCTGTTTGCAGTCCACATCGTTCTTAATCCATTTTTTTTTTACCAACAAGGCCTTTACATCTGAGCATAGCTTCTTACTATTTCTAGTATATGCCAACTTAGTCTTATGACTTATTCCATTTTTACTATTATTTTTTGATTACCCCAATGAACATAGCAAAGGGGTCCCAAGGGATCATCAGGGTAAACAGGGAATTCTCCTGAAAAGATGAGGAAGGTGGGAAAGCTACGGAGACTTAAATCTTTTATCTCTTGTACAGTTTGCCAATACTACACTCTACAGGTTTCTTAGGCACACTCCCTGACATCTTCAAACCTCTGCCTGAGGTGGTGAACATAGGAACAGGCAACTGAACTTGGGTATTATTGGATATAGCAGAACATGTTTTTTCCTGCATCTTGGAATTCTTTATACAGCCTAAGGGAGAAAGTAGGCCTCAAAATAATCATTTGAAGAGTATTAATTTTTAAGAGCTTTTAGATCCTAACAGAGGATACTGTTGTAACACATTTAACTTTGTATAATTTTCATTCAATGTCTTCTCACAAATACTTACGTAAATGTGACTGTTTAGATTTAGTATGACTTTAGAAGTTCTGTTTTTTTTTTTGTTTTTTTTACTGAGGAAGTAAATGTTTGCCAAAGTAAACAGACCCAGTGTTTTCTGTTTTTGCTCACCAAGCACCCCAACTTTTCGTCCACTCACATCTGATCAGCTATCGCTCTCCTTCCATTCTATACTCCTCTTAGGATTTATTTTAGTAGAATGTATGAATTGGTATGATGTGTCATTATAAAAAATTTCAGGAGAAATTTCCCTTCGATTCTTTTTTGGTGACAAAGCGAAGCCTTCCTGTGGTTGGATTTCTGGGACCAACTTACCTGTCAAACAGCTCTCCTCCTGTGACAAGTTCTAGGACCAGACTGATTTCTGTCGGGGTTTCAAATATCTCTTTAAGTTTTATCTGAAGAAAGATATAGAAAAAAAACACACCAATTCCTTACTTTCACTTTTCTAAGAAATAGCTAAAGCTATGGCAAAACCAAAACTCTGTAATAGCAACATGTTGGGTCATCGTCAACAAAGGTCCTTATGCAAGTACCGGGGAGCCATTTGCCACTCTGGTTATTTTTATCAGTGACCTCATTTCTTCAAGGGTTCTTTTGAGTTTTTATGTTTTTTCTTTTGACATTCGAAAGATACCTACCTTAGAGACACTTTCTAATTTTTTATCAAAATATCTTGATTTCTAAATTGCTGCAGAATTTAAAAATAAAAGCAAAGGAACAAAACTTCCTAAACCATTTGAAAGCATCGTGATTGATGAAAATGCAAATGCCTCCTTCTCCTGGGAGGAACTTGGAATCGCAGTCTAAGACAGGACAGAACCAGGTAGAAGTGTGTCTTTGTAGAAAATATACCCCTCAGCTGCTAAAGGCTGCTGGGGGATGAAGGGACCCTCAGAAAAGCAGTAGTGGCAATGACCTGATTGACCATAAGAGGGTTTTCACCACATTGAGATAATCCATCTGATTTTGGATATTTTCCTCAATACATCTGAGAATCTAGTGATAGGGCTGATCTACATTTGAGAAAAATTCTATACTCACTTTGAAGGAAAAACTATGGACAGTGCAAAGGTTGTGACTGTATGTGGCAAATTGGATTCATTGCTTACCCAAAGTCGTTCTCCCCCTGTTTATTGTAAACAGAACTCTGAATTTGTTTAGGGAGCAAAGGTGCCAGACTCAAATTACGGATCACGTTTGGTGTGAGCCTCTTATGACAACCCTTTTCCCATTTTCCCAATCTTTGTGAAGTTCAGCTTGCTCTTGTGGCCAGCTCTGACCAATAAAATCTGAAAGGAATTCCGCTGCAGCTGGAAATTCTAGAAAAACTTTTACTCATTAGACTCTGCTTATGGGGTCTTTCCACGTCTTTCTGTCTTGAATACAGCTTGTGGAGGGTGTGGGGCAGTGGTTTTAGGACCATGAGGGAAAGGCAGGAGGGTGATAGTGAATGCCCTGAGGTGGGCAGAACCAGTGCTAGGGGCTGGGCTCCAGATGGCCTCACTGAGGAGCTCAACCAATGCTGGTGGCTGCCTGCCTTCTGGTTTCTTATGAACTAAGAAAAATATTTGTTTAGACCACTACATTCAAGTTTTCTGTTTTTGATAGCTAAAAGCATCGTTAACTCTTATAATAAGTTCAAGCACTTTGCCTTGGGCCTGAGCATTGCAGGTCACCCTCCTGGACACAACTCTCTCAGAGAAATGAGTAAAATGGCTTCTTTAAGTAGTTGGTTCAATTCATAAAATCAAGTGCTGGCCTGTTCTTTTCACTTCAGTGGCTCCAGAAAGCTATCGCCAGACCTTTCCCTCAGTGCCTTTGTCTGGACGTAGCCTAGAGCAGAGCTTCTGAAAATATTTCCATTTCCCCATCCAAGCACATCCTTTATTTGAATCTTCACATTGTTTCTGAAGCAGATACACTCTCTGATGAGACTGAAATGACTTTGGAAAGCAATGCATTTTCTTCAGAGGCTTTTTCAGCAGAAGGAAAAAGCCAGTGTTTTAGTAGAGCGAAACAAAATAATCTGAATTTTAGCTATCCTTTTGCGCATGAAAATAAAGATGGAATATATGCTGATCTGTCCATTTTTAAAAACTCTTTCGAAAGGTACTGTCTTTAAGATTTATTCAGGTGAAGAACTGAAAGATGTGACGAGCGAGGACAAGAGCGTGGCAACTGTGGCTGCTCACTGGTGGTGGAAGAATCGCTTTCTCATGATCAGCATGGGCAGTACAAAGGTCACAAATCCCATTCTGTAAGTTTGGAGATTTTTGGAATAGTAGTTAAAAAATCACTTACAATGTTTGGATGTGAGAGGCGAAGAAGAACTCCTATCTCAGTTCTTACAATCTTTTTGTCCACCTAAAAGGCAAAATGAAGGAGAGAAACTGAGAGAAACTCCCACCTTAGAAATGCCTTAATTATAGCAAATAAGAAACAGCAATAACCACCTGGGTGAATCAGGTAATTGGCAGAGGCTCTTCTAAGCTTTTTTCTCTGTCTTCTTCACTCGTCACACCCCCTTGTCTTTTCCCCCGTGTCTTTCCTCTCTGCTTCACACACAAAGTAGAACTAGTTATAAACACGGGTCACAAGTTGTCCGACCTCTTACATGGCCCTTTTCTTATCAAAAGTCATGGTTATCCCCACTCAGGCACAAGTGCATTTCGAACTATTCTTCCTCCTTCTCTTCCTTTGTTTTATGGATCCCTGTCCCCACCCCCTGGAGCTGTCCATCACCTTACCTGCCTGTCTCCCACAGGCCTGTGCACATCACACAGCCTAGTCAATCAGAGAACTCTGTTCCCTGGCCCTAGTGACTGAGCCAGGGATATCCACCAGGCCCAAGTCATCCCAGTCATGGTCCGCCCTAAAACCTTTGCTCAAATAATCGAGAAATAGGTAGTTTCTTTTTCTTTGAAATTGTGAGATTTAAAAAAGGATAGAATATGCCACTACCCATAACCAATTTTGATACCATAAGGAAACCACTTAACTGGAAACAAAGTCAAAACAGGAAAAAAAATCATTTCTGAGAGATGAGAAATGAGTACTGGCGATATAATATAATCCACTGGATTCAGTTAAGCATAAGCTAGTCTGTCCTTTGAACTTTCATATTATATGACCCACTAAAATTCCTTTCCTATGTAAGTTATCCAGAGTTACTTTTCTGTTACTTGTCATTAAGGAATCCTAGCTGGTTTGCCACTTGATCTCTAGGTTTAAAACAGTAGCCATTTACTTGAGGACATTAAAAAAATCAGGAGTACTTCCCTTTTCTAGGCCAATGATTGACTCTTTTAATCACAGTGGATTAAAGTTCTAGATCCTAAAAGTCATATACTAGAAAGAAAATCCACCAAAGCAATGGATAGGTGATACTTGCACCCTTACTGTGGTCTCTGCCATCTGAGCTGTCCAGAATCCTCCCACTGGCAGAGCTCACATGGCTTTAGAAACCAACATGCAGAGGTTTATATGCAATTCACAGCCAAGCTCAGCGGGCATAATCAAGAGACACAGCTGCAAATGGAGAATGAATTCTACCATTTAAGTCACATCCCCTGAGGAAGCAAGGATGGGCCTGAGAGAAATTCTAATCATGATTCAATGGTGATACCCAAACATACTCTCAAGATTATGACATTCATTCATTTAATTTTTATTCTCTAATAAAAACATTAACCAAAATTATATATTCTTTGAAAATAAAGAAAGAATAGTCAAGGGAATTTCATAAACTTTGTATGTTTTTTGCTTGGTTGCAACATATATATTTTTAATGATCTTTTAATTTATTTTTAGAGAGTGGGGAGGGAGAAGGAGAGGGGGAGAAAAATCAATGTGGCAGAGAAACATAGATTGGCTGCCCCCAACCAGGGATCTGGCCTGCAACCTAGACATGTGCCCTGACTGGGTATCGAATTGTTGACTTTTTGGTTTGCGGGACGATGACCAAGCCACCAAGCCACACCATGCAAAACTATATATATTTTTTCTGGCAAACATAATTTTGCCAGAACCTAGAGTGCCTTACTTAAAGAGAGGGGTCACCATTTATAAATAACTTTAGTTTCTGTGAGAAGAAAAACATGTATAAGAAATTGTTAAAGAATCCTCATTCCAATGAGAGATTTTTCGAGAGTTCTGTTTCATCGCTGTACATAATAAAACATTAAGTAGCCATATGGTCACGCAAAGGCTTCTTAAACTATAACAAAAGTTTTGGTAATTCATATGGTTGATTAGAAGGCTCAGGGTGTTTTAACATATGTTTGCCAAAGAAAATTTAAATTATTAAAATTAATTCACAATGCAAAACAAAGTATATTCTACTGGAATAAGTGCAATTCAGCATACTTCTGAGAATATTCATGAATCTCCCCTATAACAATGTAGCAACAGTTATGAATTTGGACTAAGAAGAGTGAGTAAAGATATAATCTGTGCAGTTAATACCTGAAAACCAATATAAGGCAGTTACACAAGACAGATTCACTGTGAACAAAAATACAAGTTGGTAAGAAGTAACCTGGTGACCGTATGTTGAAGTCTCTGGGGCTTTCGCAGTGAAGAAATAAAGAAACACAGACACCATGCTCTAGAACTCAAGAAGTCTGGAAACTGCTTCCTGGTCTGTCCCAGACAGTAAACCACAGCACAATTCAAACTGCATATTAATCAAAACATTTTAGTTATAAGTCACACACAGCTCAAACTTGCTGAAGCCAAAAGGCAATTTATTTGCACATATAACTGGGGAGTCACAGTGAATCTACCTTCAAACACAGCTAAACCTAGGGGTTCTAATTCAAACACTGTAGTGTTTTTTCTCTCTCTCTCTCTCCCCACACCCCAAATACCACAAAACATGGCGCCTGGAAGCCCCAAACCCATATTCTTCAGTCTCACATTTTTAAAGAGAAAAGAAAGAGAGATACTCTTCTTCACATGTACATATCTAACCTCAAGGTAGAAGTCTCCATGGACGTGCATGTTTCTTGTGCCTGTAAAAAAGTGTACGTGCTGTTAAATTTTCTGGAGTATTGGTTCTCAAACTTTTAGACTTTCAAAAGGATTCTCAGAATCCCAAATAGCTACATTTTCCAAAATTCAAACCTATGCACACTCTTGTACTGAGCCTGAGAGGGCTGAGAAAAAGAAGGGAAGACGGGTCGAAAAATACGTGAAGAAGGAAGTAATGAGAACGTCAGGAAAGAAAGGGAAAGGCAGTGTGTGCACTGTGAGAATGATGCCTGGAGACAGAGGTGCTAATGGACTGGGGGAAAAGAAGAGGAGCTCCAACAGCGAATTTCTGTTAGACTGGAGCCACGTGACTACCCCACGTGTGGCCTAGATCTTGACTTTGGGACTTCAAATAGTCTTGGCCAAGTTGGGTGACCCATATGAGAAGAGACCACTGCTCTAGGCTTCTAGGATTCAGTCAAGTACATCAGTATTTCCACAAAAACACTCAGCCTGATCTCATGCTCTTTGCAGGCTTCAAGGCCATAAGTCTTGTTTTGTGTCTCTATGCTTCCTCCAGCTTCTTAGACTCATTTTTAGTTTTCATAATGGCCAGAGAGCATGCTGCAAATTATAGAGCTGTGCTTCTCAAACCTTTTGCAGAAGAAGGCAAAATATAAAAGTTATTAATGGATAAATAAGTAGACAGATGTCTTTAAATCTTCACAAGCATTTTCGTCTGCAAAGCTCCTGCTTAATTTAGCCTCCCATTTCTGGCACATCAACCTGTGCATGCCACCGACGTGCTTGTGAGAAGACCTGACAACTGGAGCTTTGTTAAATTGAGGAATGATAGTTTTAGCCTACAAGGATTTGAAAGTTAAAATCTTTCAACATGCAGAAATCTGTTACAAGATGCAAGTACCAAAAGAGGAACACGTAAAAAATATTGAGGTTTTTCTACATGAAGCCAGTGTCTCCAGTGACTACAGAATTTTAGCCACGTCTGATTATTCTCATTACCTGCTTGATATGACAGAAACCTCAGCACCTCATGACTACGTTTTTCACAGTCTCTCAAAGTGGTGACTCGTCTTGGTCTCTCTCAGTGGGCAACGTGCTCACAGGACCTGGAAGGAAGTGTCCTGGCTCTTCATTGCTGGGTCCAAACCATTCCTCTTCCTCTGGCCCTCCAAAACTCCAGCTGCTGTGAAATGCCTGCCATCGAGCAATGCAACCTGCAGCTTCTTGTCATCTTCCCATCTCCTTATCACTCACCCTACACTTAGCATATTTTAGCAACTTTACCCCAACCACTTATCCTATCATTTTAATAGCTTCAGCTTTCATGTGGATGATCCATTGAACATCCCTGTCTCTCAGTTTCTTTTTTAAACTTTCCCTCAATTCCAACAATCTCTTCTTCCACTCCTCCTTAGTCACCCATTCCCATGGTCACATCCCAAGCTTCGTCATTATCATTAGTTTTACCTCTTCAGAAACACTGATTTCTAACATCACACTCTCTGCTTTCTACTTCCTATATTTTTAGCTCTTACTCAGCTTAGATTCCATGGCCCATTAGTATAAGCAATGCTCTGCATATCCCCCCGATTTCTTTGCTCTTACCTTCCTCTGTGCTATTTGCCAGGAATAAACCCTTAACGTGGCTAACTCCATTCTTTTCTTACTCCATGTCTGTGCCTGAACTGCAGTGGTTAGAAAACACACAATCATATTAAGTGGTCCCATTTTTAATTTATATCCACAAACCTCCAGCTCTCTCTATAATGCAATATTTTTCACTTTCTCCCTCCAACCTCCAATATGACCTCTTTCCTTCACTCTCCTATCACAGACTTGCTTCTAATTCACTGAGAAGGTATAAACAATCCAGGGACTACACAACCTTCTCACCAGCCAATCTATCAATCTCTAAACAATCTGTATCCAATTAACTTTATCTATTTATTCCACAGCTGTTTTTCTGAGTATTCACTATTTAAAGATGTTATTCTGGGCATGAGGATACAACAGTGAACAAAATAGATAAACTTCCTAAAAAATTATGCTTCAAGGAACGTACATTCTAGTGCAGACAGAAAATGAGCAAATAAAAGTATTTACCCAGAACTGGTAAATACTAAAGAAGAAAAAACAAACCCCCTGGTGAGGGAGACAGGGTGCTGAGGGTGCTGTCTGAGCCGGCAAGCCAGGAAAGGTTCCTCGGGAAGAGTGTTCCTGGCAGGGAAGCAAAGGTCCTCAGGGATGAGAGGGGTTTAATACAATCAAGTGAAAGCAAGGAAGCCAGCTTAGCCAGAACAAAGTGACAGAGGAGGAGAGCAGTAGGTGATGACAGAAGCTTGTCATGACCAGAAGCTGGGTCACGAAGAGCCATGTGTAATGTGGTAAGGACTTGGTGTTTTAGTGTGAGAGGGATCAGATGTAATTGGAAGGTTTTGAGAGAGGAATAACATGACCCTAGCTAAGTTACAGCAGGTTACTCTGAATCTCATAGGGATGAGGATGATGGAAAGAGTAAAAGCAGGGTAGACTCGGTTAAGGCGGTTCAGCAGTTACCTGGGTGAGAGATGATGGAAGTTTGGAACAAGGTGGTATGATGAAGGAGGATGAAATGGATGGATATTTTTAAGGAAGAGCCAACAGTATCTGAAGGTGGACTATCTATGGGGTGTTTGAGAAACAGAAGTGTAAAGACAGACTGTTATTTTTTCGGCCCAAGAAGCGGGTAAAATAAAATTGCCATTTACTGAGATAGGGAAGGCTGGAAGAAGCAGATTTAGAAAGATGCTGATAACATTGGCCCTGTCCTAGAGAATTCATTTACGCTTTGTCCCATTTTCCTCCAGCTCACTTATCATCTCGTTGATTTTTGAAGAAGCCTAGATCATTTCCATTTCTGGGCCTGTCCACTTTGTACCTGATAGACTTTTGTCTTGAATGTTCTTCTCCCAGATCTTCCGGTGTGAGTTGGGACCCAGTGAAGGAGAGAATGGAAAACACAGCTACACAGAAACATTTCAGAGGAGGAGGCAGGGATGAGCACTAGATGTGGTGAGGTGGGGCAGGAAGGAGTTGCAAGTTTTAGGGACCCAGCAACTTGTTTGACATTTAACACTGACCAGCATAGCACTAATCTTGTCCTGATCAGTATGGGAAGGCAAACTCTAATAGAGCATTTCAGTCAAATAAGCTTGGTTTTGAAAATTGTGACAATATTTTTGATAGTACTGTTTATAACTACCTCTTACTCCCTGCAGGTGCCAAGCAAAAAGCATAAAAGCAGAGATTTCCAATGGAGGAGGAGCCCAAAGGTTGGTATAGAGTTTGAAAAAGACAAGAATGGCTCTGAGAAGCTCCACAGAAGTAAAGACACGTGTTTCAGAACCTGACATGTCTGTAAGTCAGGCAGATTCAAAGCACGGCAGCTTTGAGTAAGATTACCTCTGCTCCATCATTCTTAAATTCTAATATATAAGCCTTCTTGCTTGCAGATGCCAGAAATTCTATCAAAATGAACAGTCTTACATTTCACAGTGAATGAAATAGGTTTAAAATATTCCTGGAAGGGATAACATGCGGAACAAAGTTTATGCAAAAGATTGGGCTGGTGCCAGACTCATTAGAAAGAGGTTAGACCTAACGGAAGGAGAGAAAGAAGAAGGAGAATGTGTTACAGACAGTAGCAAGGACTTTATATCTTTACACACCTGTTTACCCCATTTCTTTCATCTCTGTATCTCTCCCTGAGATGGAGAACACATGGGGGGTTACCCTGATTTAAAACCTCTTATATTTAAAAAGATCTCATTCCTTAGTCCCTCACCCATCCTGTTTCTAAAGCAGATCTCTGCTTCTCTTCTCAGAAAAACTCTCCAGAGTTATCTCTGCATTTTTTCTCTCTTTCCTTCTCTGCCCATATATTTGCCCAGAAGATCCAGTCTGGCCTCATCCAAGCACTCAGCCAAAATGGCTCTTACAGAAGTTAGTGGCCTCCTTGGAAGAGCCACTTGGAGCTAAACTACTTGTTACTTTTCTGATTGCATCTTATCCTGGGGTGGGGGAGCAGAGGATTAAAAAAATCCATTTTTTGTTGAACAAAAAATGCTGTTAAACAGCATTTAACACGATACTTGCTCACTCCCTTCTTAAAATAAAGTGGATTATTCTACGTCATCAGCCGGTCTGATGTCTCTGCTACTTTAAAGGTTGCAGCAGCACTGTAATCCTTCCTAACTGATCTTCCTGTTTTGATTCTTACCCTTTAGAATCATTCTGTTTGCATACGGCGGCCAGCGTGATGTGTTTAAACTGTAAATCAGATCATGCCACTCTCCAACTAAACTCCATTGCTGTCATTCCACTGTACTTAGAATAAACACAAACTCCTAACCGTAGCCCATAAAACTTGGAATGGTTTGGCTTCACCCTTTTGATCTGACAGGTCATTCAACTCCCAGGCCAACCTCCAAGGCCTTGGCATGTGCTACCTTCTCTTGCACCAGACCTCACTTCCCACAGAGAGTAACTAGAGGTCATCCCTGGTCACTGCATCAAAAGTAGCTACCTACACATATACACAGACACACACACCATGAATCATTTAGAGACTTCTATGTTACCATTTAATTACTAGACCGTTATTTGATTCTTTCACCAAAACATAAACTCTACAACAGATAGGGTTTTGTCCATTTTGTACACAGCAGTGTCCCCAGCATTATACACCAGCATCTGGAATATAGTAGTTTGTTGAATGAATGAATGAGAGTTGGAACTAGAATTTGAATACAAAAGGTTTGTAGTTCAAAGAAAACAAAGAAATCTCATGTTTAACAGCTATGGTTGGAAGAGATTAGAACTTGGTTAGCCAGTTTTCCTCTCGCCATTCAGATCTATAGGACATTTTTTGTCGTGTGACCTGCGTCAGTGGAGTGGAGCAGCCTGTCTCATAGGCAGAGCCAAATACCCAGGTCTTCTAGAGACTGCACTGCTCATAGCTTGTGATTTCCAAGCTGTGAGCTGCAAAGGGTTACCGCACCACTTATGTAATGCTGCATTCTCCAAAGATAAATGAAGAGTGTTTTAAGGAATGTAATTGATAAAGCTGCACTCCAGCAGGCACTGATTACATGTCTGCTCCGCTCCCCCACCACAGGCTAAGAGCTTTCACAGTGGCCAAAAGGATCCTGTTCTTCTTCTTCAAAGAGCATACCTTGCCTTAACTTGTATGATTCATGTTTTATATCCAACACAACCACAGAAGAGATAAAGTGAGCATTAAATGATGAACATTAAACAATGATAACAGTGAGAACTGGAGTATACTATGCTTTCCCAATGAAGACGCTGTGAGACCCTTAGTAAGCAGACGATTCTAGGGTTGCAATTGTGAATTCATTTGTCTGTGCCCACGAGGGGGACAGTTCAAGAGAAAAGCCTTGCTGGGTGCCTACTTTCACATTCCCAATGAGGTGATTCTTGCAAAAAAAAATGATGTCTTGTGATAAAAAAATGCATATAAAGTAAGCCTCCTAAATTCTCTTGTCAAGTTCACAATGCCAGGGCTCGAGGAAAATAAACACGTTTATAAAATATTCTTTTGAAGAAAATAAATACTTTAAAAAATACCATAGCTACATTTTTTTAAAATGTGAAATATAATAAATAAGAGGGAGAAACATATTCACCACTATAACACAATGGTCAGTGGCATTTGTTTTATTTACTTTCAGCTTTTTAAATTGTGCATATTTATTTACATATTTTAAATATTGAAATAGAATTTTGTTTCTTCCAATGTTCACAAATGATACCCTAAAATTTAAAGGATAACCCGGTGCTCACAGGCAGAGTGTAGAACAGCTTCCTTATGGCCTGGTATCATCAATGGCTATCCTCTGGTCAGACAGTCATGATCTTTTACAATTTGCTACTAACATAAATTATTCTGTAATAAACATCCTTGATTGTACGTTATTTTTAAACATTCGAGTCCTGGCTCTGTTATTTAGAGTCCTGTATCAAGTCGCTCGTCTTTTCCAAGGATTGTTTCAATTCCTTCGTATGTGAACTGAGGATAATTGCTGCCCCACAGGACTATTGCTGTCAGGGTTAAATCAGAATGTATGTGAAATCTTGCAGCACACGGTAGATGCTCAGTAATGTTAGTGCCTGACCTGAAATAATTTGTAAAAATAAGGTGAACATTTTCTGGTCTTCTACTTGCAATTTTCTAAGTCTTCCCAAAAAACCTACTGCAATTAAAAAAAAACAACAACTAAATTTAGAAATATTGGGATTCACAAGAGAATTCCAGCTCTGGTAAAAACAATGTCTAATAAACATGACACATGATTTTATTTTTCTTTTTTCTAAAAGTGGAAGATAACGTCATTAAAATATTAAATTCTATCCAAAATAACCTTCTTGCTTTGTGGTAATCAAAGAGGAAATTGATACCTGTTGGCATTTAAATTTAAAAACCTTCCTCCACCTTTTCTGAAGACTAGGACAAGACCTGTACTATTTTGGTTAAATTTCAGGGAGGTTCTAAGACTATTTCTTACATTTATTAATTGCTGTTGACCACCATGGTCACACCTGACTTGCTACAGACCTGGGTATCAGCTAGGTCCTACATTCAGGTTCTAATGGAAATGTGACAAATGGCACAATTTCTTTTTAGTGCCTTCAGTAACTTTTACACGGTCAAGACAGGACTTTTCAAAATGTTTTCTAAATTACCAAGAAGAAATGGAAAAAAATATTTTTAATTTTATGTATCTTTCTTTTTAAAAAATATTTTGTTTATACTATTACAGTTGTCCTAATTCTTTCCCCTTCTCCCTCCATCCAACCCCCCACTCCCATAGTCAATCCCCACACAGTTGCCCATGTTCATGGGTCATGCATATATGTTCTTTGACTAATTCTTTCATTTTTATCAACCAGTCCCCACCTCTCCCGTCCCTCTTACAACTGTCAGTCTGTTCCATGTTTCTATGCCTCTGACTTTATTTTATTCATTAGTTTATTTTGTTCATTAGATTCCACATATAAGTGAAATCATATGGTATTTGTTTTTCAATGACTGGCTTATTTCACTTAGCATAATAGTATCCAGGTCCATCCATGCTGTTGCAAAAGATAAGAGTTCCTTCATTTTACTTCTGCATAACATTCCATTGTGTGAACGTACCACAGCTTTTTTATCAACTCATCTATTGATGGGCACTTAAACTTTTTCCTGATCTTGGCTATTGTAAATAACACTGCTATGAGCATAGTGGTGCATAGATTCTGTTGGTGGGAATGCAGACTGGTGCAGCCACTGTGGAAAACAGTATGGAATGACAAAAAATTAAAAATGGAACTGTCTTTTGACCCAGAAATTCTACTTCTGGGAATATGCCCTAAGAATCACGAAACACCAGTTCAAAAGAATAATCTTCTATTTCTTTCGCTGGGCAGCAATCACCCAGTTGCACAATTTCTGAACCATATGAAGTGAGGGGCAGGACACTGTATACACTCAGAGGCCCCAAGATGCCCCTTTGATATTAAAAGTAAGTGGTTATCTATTAGTTATAAAACTTAATTATTAGATAGTCAAGAAGCTTATGACTTTGTAACTTGTAAATTAACAAATATAAAAAGTACTCCTGAAACATTAGCATTTTAAGCCTCACCAGTTATAACTTGGGTTGAATCTCTTACTGAAGGTAGCTTTGAACAGGGGAAAATGGGGACACTCTTAAAAGCTTTAGCTCCTTGCCTGTTTTTTTTTTTTCAAGAAAATTAAGAACTTCAAATACCCTTGTTAATATTGCTCAAGAATGTTAAGAGCTTCCTCAAACACAAACAAAACAAAACAAAACAAAACAAGAATGGTTGTAGGGGGGTAAATGCTTTTCAATGACTTCAAAAGTAATACAATTATGTTGTGGGGCTGGCATTGGAAAAAGAAATCTTAAAAATTTAAGGTTTGAAAAAAAAATCCACTGTTGATTCGCTCCGCAGCAGTGTTCTTCCTCCATGTGGAAGTATGGATTTGACAGCCTTGCGGAGGGAGCAGCCTGACATGCGTGAACCCCGGAGCTCCACTTTTCTGAAGACTCCAGATCCTTTTGGAATCAGAAACTAAAGTGTCAGCTCAGTCCTTCTCAACATCTTTTTCTTCATCGGAATGTGCACATTCTCAATGCACTGCCATGAGCGCGCACTTGAGGGACTCAGAGTTTAGAAGCTCCGTGTATGGGGAGCGAGGTAGATAGCACACGTTCCGTGCTACCTGGGGGCATTGCTCCCTCTCTGATCCTCTCGGCACTGTTTTAAAGGAAAAGAGACTCCAACTTGAAAAAGGAAAATATCTAACTAAAGATTTTAAATATTTTCCTCCCAGATATCCAGTGGTATCTGTCTTGGGTGGAATTTTAATTATCATAAAGAATAGACAATAGTTTAAGTGAATTCTCAGATGTAAATGTAAGAGGTAAATTTTGACACGCACATTCCTCTTTTTAAAAAATCCATCAGAATTTAAAATATGAGGATGGCAATTTTGGATCTGCTTTGATTTACCAATAAAAGAAGTCATTCACCACTTACAGTACTTTATTATGTATGTTGTTCCTTGAAACTCATCACAACATCTAAATGTGTCCTGATGTCGTGATGGAAAAAAAGTTATAGACTGCTCTGATCTCAAAATCTCAAGGAAAATTGCTCCCAGTGAGAGTCTGACATGTCAAGGAGGCGGAGCATTTTAGACATAACGGTCCACTTGATATATTTTTCAGACTTCTGGGGTAGAGATAAGTATGATCAGCTTCAAGTGAATTTATCCTGTGGTTCTGACACTTGCAGCAGAAGGGAAATTGGGACTTGACGTACACAGCTGCACTGGCACCCTCCACGCATCCATCCACCATTAGGACAAAGAGCAGAAAAGACTCGGAGCAAGAAAGGCATGCATATCATACACTGCCCATTATTCTTCTTTCACTCGTTAGTGGATATTACATGCTGAGACTCAGTATACCAAGGTTTTAACAGCACTGGAAAAGAAATGTGTTGCTTGTATTCTCTGCACATAGGGAATGTTATGTATCCTTGTTTCACAATGTGACTTAGAACTGCACTGAGCTTCTGTGTGTGTGTTTGTCAGTGAAGGCTTTTTCATCTTTTATCAGTTCAGAAACAAGCAACATCTAGTTTTGGTCTTAAGTATGGGCCATGAACACTCCCGACTACTTATTTGTCCTTTTTTCTATCAGAACCTAGTTGGTATTAAGTGGAAGAGCCCAGATGCGGGGCTCAAAAGCCCTGGGTTCAAATTCTGTGTGCTATTGTGTACTTTGGACGTGTCTCTTCTATAAAATTCCTATAAACAATGAACTCCCATGAGGCACTTCGCATTAACATGTGACAGGGGCTACCACATAGTGTTTAATAATTAAATATAGGTTCCATTCTTATTAGCATTATGCTCCTTTACTGTTAAAACTGCTGAAGTGGGATATGGTCATTCAAGTGCTCACTTAAAAAAAAAGAGTTGAAAGCTAATTCAAGATTGGAAATTATTTGGACCTCGTCTAACTAATATCTTCTGCACACAGTCATTTGCTTTTTCAATCACTCTCTGGAGTTCTATGACTTGATTTTTTTAAAGCCTTGTTTCTCTCTTCTCCTTACATTGGAGGGATGGATGCACCATTCAACTTTGTACCATAAAGAAATGTAAAAATAAACATTGATTAAGAAAGTCCTCCCTATTAACACTAAGACTATAGCTTTCGTCCTCTTAGCTAAGATATGAGTCCTAAGTTTGCTGCGAGGCGGCCAGGCTGTGCTCCTCTGGCTCTCTCAGCTCTTCTGCTTGTGCTTCACTGGGTACCGGTTCCCAGCTGCGATCCCTGGCCTGGGGGCTGCTCTCAACCTTCCTGTTGCCCAGCTCTTCTTCAATTACAAGGTCATTCTCAGCTGAGAAATGTCTAGTCTTTTTCTTCTACTACAGTACAGTGACGTAAGCCATCCTCCTAAGATTTCCTCTTTTTTTTTTTTTTGGCTGTTATAAATTTCCTTTTTCTGTTCCACAGACTCCATATAAAAGACAAAGATCATTTTAGCTCCAACCATCTACTACTTAAAAAGGTGATAACTTCAGTGGATGGTATAACTGCTTTGTTTTGGGCAACAAAACACAGCATATGCCTATATGCTCATTCGTTCTCTCTTTCCCATTCTCTCCCTCCCCCACTCCTTCCTTCAGCTTGCCTCTGAATTATGGTATTTATTTAAAAAACATAACACAGTACCTGTAAGAGTTTAATATAATGACATGATTGATAAGCAAGCTGAACTGTCTCAGATTCTAGCAGTATTTCTAACAAAAAAGAAAACAAATGAAACTGCAAGTAATTCTCTACAAGAATGTTCAGACTTCCAAGTGGCTCTCTGAATAGATTTTAACATTCTACCCTACTATGTTTCTTCTCTGGTAGACACATAATTGTCACAAACTGAATAGAAATATCCCTGTTCCTATTCCAGGAAACCTGGTTTAATAGTCCCTATGAAAATCAATAGGTTCCAACTGACAGAATGCTTGGAGAAGTTTCGCTTCACTTGATGCAGCTTGTTATCTGCAAACTACTTTTCTTAATGTGTTCTGAGACCTCAATTGGGCCCAAAAAGTCTATTTCAGCTAGTGATTTATTATCCCCCTCTTAGTCACTGACCGAAGGTGACCTTGCCTACACGTCTAGAGCATACTCATGAATGGTTAAAAGTGGCTACAGCAGTGTTCGATAGATGCAGAACTTTAACCCAAACTGACCCGGCCACCTCGCTTACATAGGTCACAGCAACTGGAAAATGAATGGTGCATGCTTAGTTTTCTACGTTCTCACAGGTTAGACAGAAGGAGATATCAGGTGATCCTCAGTTTACCCAGTGGTAAAAATAGTATTATTTCTATTTTAGAATGGAGGAACCTGAAAATCTCCCCTAAGAGAAATGTCCTGGAGTTTTACCTACCAAGAATTTGAGAGAAAGCCCGTATACATTCTGTAATTTAATCTAGAGCAACCTTTCAAATTCTCTTGCTGATTCATAGTTATATATACTCAAATGTTAACTCATAAGAATAAAGGAAAATGAGTAGAAGTTAGAAACTACCTCATAGAATGATTAGCAAGGTGCAATGTGTGGTTCTTCACCTAACTGAGAAGAGCATAAAAGGCCAAACCAGCACCTATGAAAAAAATTCATAAAAGTCATGGGTACTTCCTAGGTGATTATTCGTTAAGTAATTCAAGAAAAACATTTCCAGAAATGTACAGGTAACTTTATGTTACAATATATAAAACATGACAAAATTCAGACCTGGAGCGGCTTCTATGCTGTGGTCTAGTTACACTTCTCTGGCAAGGAGCGTCAAAAGAGCCACAGGGCCGAAAATGTGCCAAATCCAGGAATCCCAAGCATCCAAGATTTGTTTAAGCAAAAGGTCATATGACCAGAAATATTTATAGTGCCAGATTAAATTTACTGATACAATGGTAAAATATATGCCCATTTTTAGCAGAAATTATAAAAGCACTCCAAAAACAATGTAATTAATTTTATTCATTGAGAAATGCACAATATGTCTGGTGCTGCTAACTGTACAATTTTAAATCAAGCTAATGAGAGCATTAGAATTGCACAGAATAAGGACCTTGTGGTGCAACAGTAGCGCGTCTGACTCCAGAATTGCACAGAATGAACTGGTACTATTGTAATATAAAATATATGCATAGACCATTATAATTAGTAATAAGGATAATGTTCATCATTTATTAAATGCTTCCTGGGTGATAAGAAATAGTGTACATAAATTACTTCATTTTTATCTTTGCTAGAACACCATGAGTTAGATGTTCTAAAACCCACTTTACAGAAGAAGAAAGTGATATTGAGAGATTTACATAATTTATTATAAAGTCACACAGGTAATATGTGGTAGAAGTGATCCTGAACTCAATGTGTCTGGCTCTAGGGCCCATGGTCTCACCCTACAACCGCGCAGATGTTTATAGGAATGTCAGATTACCAACATGGGCTGGATTTGCACACTGAGATTAATTCTAAGACTCAATGGTGGGTATTTCATGAAAGGGCAGGGATTTTGCAGCAAGCTGCATGCAACCTTTTCCAAGAGTTGAGCCACATGGCCAGAAATTTCACATGAATTTTAGAATTCAAATATTTGTCTCCAAAATTCCAGGGACATAATAAGTAAAATTGGTGAGCACGATTTTCTTACATCTCAATCAGTTCTTGAGAAAGAGCCTTATTCATAGAACCAAAGTGTCATTATTTAAATACACCCTGAGGTATGAACTCTTAAGGAAGGTAAAGTACATAAATTTTTCCTGAAATAGTGAATCCATTATCACATGTCAGTCATCAAAAGTTGTGATTCCATTGTACTCAGCGAAATTCAGTCCAGGCTGAAGATTCCATCTGTTTAATCTGCTCAAATTTTGACACTTTTTCTTTCCTTTTGTGTAGTTTTAAGATCAGCATATTCAAAGTCATGTTAACGTCAGTAAGAAGGTTTCATCTTGTAAATCACTGGTTGCCCTACTAGCTGTTCTGACAGCTGTGTCTGTCAGAACCCTTTAATGGGCCAAAGTCATTAACTGGAAGAAGCTTAGTAAATCTTTCCACTCTAATTCAAGTTCTTCTAAACTTCACATCAAATGAAGATGACAAAGGGCTCATGCTAAAGAAAAAATAGCCTTCTTTCCTTCACACTTGAGTTTTCTGTTTTTCAAAGTTATAGTAAAAGTTCCACTATGCCCATGAGCCAATTAGTTCTTATGTGCAAAGTAATAAAGTATTTAGGGGTAAATGGCGCTGCCTGTCTGACTGTTTCAAAAGAAAAAAACTATAAAATAGGCCACCTTTTCCCAAGAGGAGAGTATGTGGAGGCAACTCCTTGTGATTTGACTTCTTTGGTATAAGCATCATTAATATGTGGAACAGGCTGTCAGCTGTAGGAGGGGAGGCGGAAGGAGGACATGGTGGAAGGAAGGGGAAGAGATTAGACTCCTGGACACGGACAACAGAAAGGGGACTGACTGTGGGCCAGAGGCCTGGAGAGACGTGGAGGGGGCCAAAGGGAAGAATAGTAGGACAACTGTGAGAAAATAAACAATTAAAAAAATAGAAAAAAAGAGTCACTAATACAAAGTGGAAAGAAGTTATAAATACAAATTAAAATAATGCTTCAATTTAATTTCTCTATTGTTTACTCTTATTACCCTCAAAGCTTTATCCTCATTAATGATTCAGTGAGACAAATTGACCTTGTTTCTGGAAATGTCCAGGTTTTTTTCAGTACAGTATAAAGTTGGTTCAACTGTCATTTTCAATTTTCTGGCATGAAAATGTACCTATATTAGAGAATCACCAATACTTATAACATTTAGAAACTGTAAGATCTTGAATTCTTTCTAAATGGCCAAAATTAATGTTAAGTTACAATGAACAGAATCTCTATGCTGAAGTTACATCTTTCCCCAAACTTTCTGTTAATGAGAATTTTCATATATATACTAAAATGTTAAAATACCATCATGGACACCAGTACATGGTCCTAAATTCAATTAATTGGTGGTTTTTGTCCTATTTTCATTCTCTCTCTTTCTCTTCCTCCATATGCTCTTTCTGCCTCTGTCCCTGTCTCGTTCTTTGTTGCATACACACACACACACACACACACACACACACTCTTCTCCGCTCTCTCTCTTTTGATTTATGTGTTTTTAATGTATTCTAATTCCTGGATTATGGTTTTATCTCTAAAGAATATAGTATCTCCCTGACCAGGATGGCTCAGTTGGTTGGATATTGTTCCACAAAGAGAAAGTTCACCAGTTTAATTCCTGGCCAGGGCATTCGCCTGGGTCGCAGGTTCAGTCCCAGGTCGGGGTGCATAGGAACGGCAACCCATCACTCTATCGCAGCCCACACAGCGATATTTCTATTTTCCTTCCTTCCCCCATCTCTAAATATAAATAAATAAAATCTTAAAAAAATAAAGTATGTGGTATTATATCCATTTATAAAACATACGGTAATAAAAATATTTGTATTGTAATTACATGTTAGCTTCCCACAGGGATATTTTGCTAAAATACCCAACTGTCTGAACATGACAAGTCATGTTCACTATTAGTATTAACTCTGTTCTGCAACTGCCCAACTATGGACTATGGATTTCACCCTAAGCACTGATGCTTTAGTCTATCTCCCTATGGACAAGTTGGAGTGTCTATCACTCAGACAGAGGAATTCCTAATGGATTTTCAATGATGATTAGGGTGGTTGATGGGGCAATAAGTCTCTTAATGCCCATGTAAATGGCCTCCTTTCTAAACTATTAAGCTACGAGAAGAGTAGTTAACACTATGATAAAATAAAATTTGGGTTAATTGTCCTGAAAAAGTATTTAAATAAATCTTGGGGAGGAGGAGTATTTTTATCAGATAATTAAATGTAAAAGAGATAGGAAACCTTTATTGGAATTGTTATAGATAGTACTATGGGAGGAATTTTGTCCCCCCCGGAAAAGATTTGTTGAAGTCCTAATTCCCAGGACTTTGGAATGTGACCTTACTTTGAAATTGAGCTGTTGTAGATACAGGTAGTCAATTTAAGATGAGGTCATCCTAGAGTAGGTTTGGGCCCTTCATCTAATAAGACTGGTGTCCTTACAAGAAGAAGGAAATTTGGACACAGACATGCGCAGAGAAAAGGTGACATGTAGACATGCAGGGAGAAGATGGCCATGTGACAAGGGAGGCAGCAAAGGAAGTGATGCATCCACAACAAGGAACAGCAAGCCATTGCTGGCTGTCACCAGAAGCAAGGAGAGCAGCATGAGACAGATTCTCCCTTAGAGCCCTTCCAAGAAATCACCTGCGCTGACACCTTGATTTCAGCTTCTAGCCTTTGGAACTATATGAGGCTAAAGTTCTGTTGGTTTAAGCCAGTTTGTGGTAGTTAATTATGGCAGCTCTAGGAAATTCTCATATATAGAGATAGATAGATAGATTTACCCCCACTTATTGTGGGGGTAAAAACCCACAAGGAGTGAAGCCACAATGAGTGAACCATGATATAGTGAGGGATGACTGTATACTTCACTGGTGAGTACCCATATAGAATTTTATATGTTGTTAAAATTATGTAGGTTTAAGAGTGTAGAAAGTGTTTAAGAGCATATGAAGTGTTTATAAGAGTGTAGGAAGGGTTTATAAAGCCTTAAAATATATATAAATAATAAAATAAATATAACGCCGCTACTTCATGGATTTTCACCTGTCAAGGGGGGTCTCTGGAGCGTAACTCCCACGATAGGTGAGGGATCACTGTACACAAATAATTCAAGTTTTCTGAAACGCCTCTTTGTCCACAAGAGCAGATTCTAGGCTGAATTCGCTGGGAAGATAGTTTGTTTTCCCAGCATCACTTTCCTTCTGTAAATAGATTATTCAGCTTCATTCACTTCACTTAGGTAAGGAAGTTTCTGTCTCCATGACCTACTTGGAATTAAACACTGGGGGCAATTGCTCTTTGAGGTTTTGCCTGCTACTTCTCTCATTTATACATCTCTTTGCATGGTTTATTCCGGGAGATAATGCTGGGGATTCTATGTAATTCATGTCCAAAGCTGAGGTTTCTCCAGGGGATTTTCTCTCATTGCATCTGGCACAGTAGTAACTGCGTTTGACAACATCTGCCTTACGGCACTGCTCTGCTGCTCCATCTGACTCCTGGTTCCCACCCATGTTTTCTTCCTGCCCGCCTTCTCAGGAAGATGTTTCCACAACAGAGGTGGAGAAGAGAATCCAGCGAGGGCAAACCAGAGCTTTATTTTCCAATGCATGTGAGTCATGAACCCACCAAATGTCTCGACCTAGCTCTTACTCCAATTAGCCCAAAGATTTTTGCCTTTAACCAGTACTTGCTAAGACAGCCCTTTTTGTCTTTCAGGACTCTGAGCATTCAGAAGTCAATTCTAAATGTTTATTTTTCTATACATTCATGTATCTACTTCTCTTTAAATTTTCCTTAAATATGAAAAGAAAAATAACCATTCACAAATTTTACTGACTTTTTTTTAACCAGCAGGAAAGGATACAACCAATTTTTAGGGTATAAGCCTAAAAACGTCTCATGCACGATTCCTGCTAAAGCATGCCAATTTCGCTCCATAAGAAGTAGATACAGGGTCTGGCAGAAGTGAGGCCTGCTTGAGTGTGGTTGGTAGGGTAATAATATGGATGTAATCGTTTATAGTTTTAATTCCAACATTAATTTACCTAAAATTTCATATGGTATACTTGAGTATGATATTGTTATGTTACAGAATTACATGCTAATGATTTTGTAATAAAAAAGGGACATATTTGTGCCAAACCCTGTATTTAACAGAAAATTTTATTTCATAAAATTTTAAATAATACCTGGCTGGTGTAGCCCAGTGGATTGAATGCAGGCCTGTGAACCAAAGCATCACGGGTCTGATTCCCAGTCAGGGCACATGCCTGGGTTGCAGGCCAGGTTCCCAATATGGGGTGTGCTAAAGGCAACCACACATTAGTGTTTCACTCCCTCTCTTTCTCCCTTCCTTCCCCATCTCTCTAAAATAAATAAATAAAATCTTTTTAAAAAGTAAAAAAAAAATTTAAACCATACTTAGTTCAAGTAAATTTTATGAGTGTAGGAAGTTGCTTTAAGAGAAAATTCCAAACCTTACCAATCAAAAGATTGCTCAACTTAAATAATTGCCTAGACTAAGCAGGAAATGCAGACTATAGAATTGATTAGTGCAACTGCCATTTAAATGATTGCATACTTCAATTAAACTGTCATTGTTAGTTTGCGTTGGCTTTAAACTCTAACATTGTTTCCCAACGCCTTTCTACTTCTACTTAATTGAATACCCTGAGCCGTTATTCTCTTCTTCATAAAAGGAGGCTCTAAAAGTTCCATGCCAGACAATGCGTGAACGGCTGGTGATATTAAGTTGTCTTTAGAAGAGAAAAAAGGCAATTGCCTAAAGGAGGTATCATTAGACTTCAAAATTCATGACCCTTCTCAGCATACTTTATAACCGAGTTTCCAGAGGTGTGTATATTTCACGTTTTTGTTCGCATACAATTTGAGAAAGGAAGAATGTGCAGTAAAATAATGTGTTGTCTTTCTGTGGTTTTACAAGGAGAAACCACCTGAGGACAGCAAACGCAGGCAGGGTATTACAATGACAAATGCGCTGTGGGGCCCAGGAAGTGTCACATCCTGCTGGCATGTGTATTTGGCACTGTCGCCTGCTGCATTTCTCACTCACTGGAGATGAGCCTAAGTAACTTTTGCCTCCCCAGCTCTCCTACAAGTACAGAGCAAAAAGAAGCTGCCCCCAAACAAAAATGTCTCTTATTGTTCAAATACAAACTTCTTAGATGAGCCAGTTCAGTCCCAGAAACATTAGCCTTTGTCCAGTTGTACTTTACGGAAGCAAAGCCAACATTTGAAAATCTAGGCATATATGTATATCTAAAATCATGCTAATACACAAAGCAGGGTTCTCCCGGCAGCCCTAAATGTTTTTCCTCTCCATACTTCTGCCTGCAACCACATCCAGTCTGAGATGGGGTTACTTTCAGAGTCGCGCAGTTTCTGCCAGACAGCAAGCAGCCCATCTGGCCCCACTCTCATAATCGGGATTCAAATGAGTTCATTGCACATAGTGATTCTCTGGCCCCTTTGTCCTCTGAATTGGAGCTTCTGGCCTCTCCAGGTAACAGATCCCTTAGAGATGCTATTATATATAATGAAAAAACTTACTGTTTTCTTTAACACTTTGAGAGCATAAGGCTTCTGAGTCCCCTTCTGTTTGCATCTGTACACAATGGATGTAGCACCCCTTGAGGGGGAAAAAGACAAAAAGAAAAGGTTACGCTCTGGACATGAAATAAAAGGGAGAACTTAAAAATAAGTATGTCTTTCGGTTACCCAAATAACTGACAAGTGAACACAGTTTGCTCAGAAAAATTCCAGGTCTCTCAGTCTGCTGTCTTCTTTTCCTCCATCCCTGTGCAAGAGACAGCAGACTTAACGGCCGTTGCATTCAGTGGCTCTGGAATAAACCAGGCCCTGTGGTGAGCACAGCTTGTGGAGCCCATCCGCCCAACAGCAGGGTCCCTGAGCTTTCCTAAAAGGATGTGTCTGGGGTAAAACATGGCACAGTGGCTTCAGTGAGAGGGTTTGAGTTTGGCACTCAGTTATATGGGTCAAGGCAGTCTCCACTACTCTGCAAGGCAGCTGGGAGCCCTTGAGAATTGATGCCATTTAGTGCCCAGAGCCAGTGTTAGTTCCATAGATATTCTGACCCCTTCATCTTGGTGAAAACTTCTACCAGTTACTTCACATGCCCCAACAAAAAGAATTATGTAAAATGTTCAGGAATAAACATTATAAAATGGTTAAAGATACATAGGAAAAAAGTAGATCTCTCTATAAAAAGGCTTGAAGATGTACAGAATAGTTTTTACCTGTAAAGGAGAATGGTAGAAAGGGACTCAATACTTAGTTTCATGTATGTGCAGAGTTACCAAAAAGAGAATATTAAAAGGCAGGTCACCGTGGTCCCGATGCTCCCTCTCCACACACGGGGGCACGAGAAGAAGACAGACAAAAAGAGACTCACAGACCAACAGGCTTAAGTCTCAACTTCGAGGACATCTTAAAAGAAGATCAAAGTAAATCTGAGACTTTGAAGATTAAGTCAAAGGACTTCTTATGATATATTCAGACCCATATTTTTGATATTTTAAGCACAAAAGAATAATGTAAGTCAAAATATTCCCAGAGAGCCTACACACAACACATCTTTAACACAGCCAGCAACTGATGTTGTAAATGCTAATGGATTTTAACATTTCAACATATTTTTAAAAACTTTTGTAAGATATAACATACATAAATATTCTAGAAATGGAGTAAATGGAGGTAAATACATAATTGATCTTCATTAATTGCTCTAAAAGACAACTACCTAAAACCAAAATATTAACAATGCATGTGTGTATAGAATATGTAATAGTAACATATGTGACAACCAGAGCATGAAGAATGGGGGAAATAGGGAAAACACTATTAAGGTTTTATATTATGTGGTAGGTATTATATTATTTTAAAGTAAATTGGTTGATCAAAGATGTATATTCTTTAGCCTAAAGAAATAAGTAAAATTATTTTTTAATTAATAATAAATCAGCAGGAGCTAAAATAGAAAATCAAAAATGAAATGCAAAGGAGGAAAAACAAATTAAAAATAAAACAGCTAACCATATATGGTGGGTTTCAATCCAATCATATTAATAAATATATTAAATATAAACTCTATAAACACATCAATTAAAAATAGATAGATTGGATTGAAAAACCAAGAACAAACTATATACTGAAACACATTTTAAATATAAAGGCATAAATAGGTTAAAAATTAAATCGTAGGAAAGAGATACTGTGCAAACCCTGATCAAAAGAAAGTAGAAATAGCTATATTAATATTAGGTTACCTAGACTTCAGAACAAGGATAAAGTGAGACATTACTTATAAAAGGGTTAATTCCCCCAAATGACAGAACAAATATAACTGTGTACATATCTAACAATAGCACTCAAAATACATGAAGCAAAAACTGATAGAAGTAAAAGGAGACATGGACAGACTAGTCCACAAACATAGTTGGAGACTTTAAGATACCCTATTAACAACTGACTTTAAAAAAAGTGGAAACATTTGCACTAAGAATATAGAAGACATGACCAGCACTTTCTACTAAAATAACCTAACTGACAACTTGAGAAAACTTCACATAAAAACAGCAAAGTACATATTCTCTTTAAAGTTATAGGAATCACATACTTGATTTCCAGATTTACTATAAAGCTACAGAAATCAAGAGAATGCTATGAGAGAAAAAATAAATATGAAAACAAATGGAACAGAAAAAAGAATCCAGAAATCATCTTACACATATATGGCCAATCGGTTTCTGACAAAGGTAAAAAGGCAACTCGGTGGTGAAAGGATAGTCCTTCCAACTGTAAATAATGCTGGAACAACTAGATATATACCCATATGCAAAAAAATACCCACTAAAATCTTTATATAACCTCATGCTATGCAAAAATTGCTTAAAATGGATATAAATATAAATGGAAAACCTAAAACTCCAAAGCATTTTAGCAATGATTTTTCATATATAAAACCCAAAAGCACAGTGAATAAAAGAACAAATAAATTGAATTTCATTTAAATTAAGAATATTTATTCTTTGAAAATCACAGACAAGGAGAAAATATATGCAAATCACATATCTCATAAAAAACTTGTATTCAGAATTATTTAAAAACCTGGGAGGGCAATAATAAGGAAACAAACAATGCATTTATAAGATGGGCAAAAGATTTAAACATATACATCACCAAAGAAAATATATGAATGGAAAATAAGCATAAAGATGCTCCTTACCATTAATTATGATGGAAGTGAAAATTGAAGCCTTAAAAATTAAAAAATGGATCTGCCTGTAGACCCAGCAATCTCACTTCTGGGAATATATCTGAAAGAACCCAAAATGCTAATTTGAAAGAACATAAGCACCCCTTTGTTCATTGCAGCATTATTTATAATCACCAAGGTATGGAAGCAGCCCAAGTGTCCATCGGTAGATGAGTGGATAAAACAACTTTCGACATTTATATAATAAAATACTACTTGGTCATAAAAAAATAAGAAATTTTACCCTTTGTGACAGTATGGATGGACCTGGAGAATATAGGCAGAGAAAATAGATCAGTTGTAATTGGGGGCTCAGAGATAGTGAGAGGTTTGACTACGCTTGAATATGGGAAAATTTTTTAGGATGATGCAATTTTTCTACATCTTTAATTGTGGATGTTATTTACACATATTTAAACATTGTCAAAATAAGTAGAACTATACAATAAAATAGATAAAATTTACTCTATTTATACTATAACTTAATAAAAATACAGTAAAAAAAACTTTCCAAGAAAACCATATTGCTCAAAAAAATTATATTGCTCAAAAAAACTAAAGGAAAGATGAAAAACTTTATTAGCAAATATAGCCTGTAACATTCAATTCATTCTATTTTCATTTTATGGAAACTGACAAAACTTTTTAAAAAGAAAAAGGAGAAAAGCTAAATTTCTAATTTTAATTTTACATCAATTGAAAAATTATTATTATTCATTGATTCATGTAAAGAAAAATATATTAAATAGCATCAATTCTTTATAATTTTCTCATCATATTAACTTATTAATAATTTCAATGTATAAATTATCATCTTAGCAAAACTTTAAAACTCTTTTTTAACAAGGTACACTCTTCACTGATCAACCTCAGGATACAAGTATGTTAGAATTAACTTTTTTTATGGATATGAAGAATCTACTTAAAAAGTCTAATTTTATTTTGCTAAGTAATGGACTTACTAATATTAATAGACCTTTTAATTTTTTCCAGCATTGAGATATAATTAATGTGTAACATCCTGTAATTTTAAGGTGCACAATGTAATGATTTCATATGTGTATCACAAAATGTTACCATAATAATAATAATGTTAGTTAACATATCTATCATCCTGTGACATGACAGATATGCTAACATTATTCTTTTAAAAATAACTTTTTAAAGAATAAAAAGATTAGTTAAAAGAGTAGAACAACCCAAGTAAATATATATATAAATATTATTTTAGTAGTTTTTCAAAAATATAATTTATAATCTTTGCTAAAATTGGTTGTCATAATTTATTAACATAATTTAAGAAAAATCATATTTTAGTATGTTTATATAAAATAAAATTTATTTTGCACATTAACAATTTTAATATAGAAAGAGGATGTTGTTATAATGTTGTATTCTTATTTCAAAAATAGATTATATAAAGAGAGAATCAACATAAAATTTCCTGAGATCCAAAAAAAGAAGATTATAGATTAAAGGATATTATATTCATAGAATTATTCAACTAGAAAAATAGCTTCAATATTCATGTGTATTCATTTATAACATACTATTTAACAAAAAGTCCAAGGAATGTAGAAATTAGAATTTTTTTCTCCTATTATTTGATGAGAAAAAAAATCAATACTGTTCGGGAGTCAGAGCCACACTTCCATCTTCCCACTGGTTTTCTGTAACAGAAATCTTGGAAGAATGATTTCTTAGTTCTAGCCTTGTCTAATATGGTTGCTTATAACACAAAAGGTTAAAAGCAAAAAGCTGTAAGCGTAGACTACCATGTTTCACATCAGCCGAAGAAGAAAAGCAGTCAAAGCTGTAATGTGTTTGGAAAGTCATGTGTACATGATAACTGTAACATGATGTATATGCTACTTTATATGTATATTATATGCACACACATTATAGCCCCTGTTAAGCTATTAAGAAGCACTTGATGTTGGTACGGAGCCAAACTTATGGATGAGTGGAAAAAGCTCCATGTATATTTACTTAGAGTCATTGCAGGTATAGAATCCTCTGCTACCCATTTAGGGCTACTTAGTAAAAGAAAAAAAAGGAGGAATGGGGGGCATTTTATCCCACAGTTTATTTTTACATGTTCCCCACACCCAACATTAAGGAACTATCAAATTTTTTCATCTCTCTTATAACTCAGGTTTTATTCTTTTCTTTCTTTTTTAATTCCCTCACTCCTTTATTCTCCCCTTTGTTCTCCTTTCTTGTTTTAAGGAAAGAGAGATTGGTTCATTTTTTTTTCCTCCAAAAGAAATTCAAGCATATTGATCTGTTTACCCACCAGCTGAGAGATAGATATCTGAATGCACTCAAAGTGCCAGGTGGAGAACAATTCTAATTTCAAATGGAAGCAAGAAGCCAGAAGTCTGAATTCAGATCAGTGTTTTAGGGAATTAGGATGAGATTGCACAATGCTAAGACAACTTAGTATCGTGGGCATTCTCTCATTAATAGAGAATATCAATTAGAGACTAATTTTCTTAGGGGATAACCTAGTGGGACATTTGTAATTGTTTGGATTGAAGCAATAGAGCTTGGATTCCCTTGCCATTTAACCCACAACCTTCTCTTTGGAAATGCAAGAGAACTTCAGATACAGAATACTTTACTCAGCTGTAAGAAAAGGCAAAATACTTCCATTTGTGACAACATGAATGGACTTTGAGATATTACACTGAGTGAAATAAGTCAGTCAGAAAAAGCTAGGAACCATATAATTTCACTCATATGTGAGATACAAAACTGAAACTCATGGACACAGACAACAGTGTTGTGGCTGCCAGAGGGAAGGTTGGGGTAGGGTGGGACGTGGAGGGGGCCCTAATATAAGGTGATGGAATGCAGTCTGACTTCGGGCGGTGGGCATACAGTGCAATATACAGACTTAGCATCACAGAAATGCACACTTGCAACCTATATGATCCTATTAATGTCACCCCAATTAACAATAAAATTATTTAAAAATAATCTCTTAAAAGACAGAAGTCTGGAGGTACTGTTGACTATTGTTTCTTTCTCCTCTGTGTCTCTGCAGTGACATGCCTCACAGCTGTGTCAAACTGTCACTGCGAAGGGTATCAGGCAGTATAAGTTATTGAAGAATTTCATTTTTAAGTGGGAGGCATCTTGAGATGGAACCAAAGAATCTCTTTGTCTTTTGCTAATGTTGAAGGTTCTTTATTAAAGAATATAGTTATATCAGAAATTAATCATTTAAAAACATTTTAATGCATTTTTTACTTCTGTTTTTTTGCATTTGATTTTTAATCTTTTAAATTTTCCATGTGTGGATGTGCTTGCAGGAAAGAGCCTCCTAATGCTCATTATGGAAAAGGTTTAAAAGCAAAGCTGTGATTTCTAAGAACAGTCAATCATCTGTTCAAAATATAATGTGTGCAATTCTACTTATCATTGTACAGCGTCTTTGTGATTGACTTGCTATTATTTAACAAGCCTATTCTTTTCATTGATTTTTTAAAAAATTAGATGAATTATTAAAGAAGACTGGTTATAACCTCAAAATTGATTCTTCCTGGGAGTGAGAATGAAGTCATACCCAGGAACAGGTGCCTGAAAAATTCAAAGCCTGCTAGTGTTTGATGTCAACACGCGTTTGGCCCCATTCCAGCGACAGGTTTTCGTTGTTTCATTCTCCATCTCTGTCCGCCATGCTCTTCAATGTTCTTCGATACTTGAGTATTTCAAAATGTTTTTGGTCACCAAGGGCAAAAGAAATTGGAGCCTTAAACCAACAAAGAACAGGAGGAAAAACTGCTCAAGTGACTTAATTATACTAATTTGGCATTTTCAATCTACAACTTGAAGAACAGCTAACTTCTAGAATTTAAAAAGTTGTTAGACCTGGAGGTTTTCCATGTGAGTTAAATATTACAGTTTTAAAATAAATGTAAAAAATATCATGTTGAGGAATGATATTGAACCCCAGATTTTAAGCAGTGCTCAAGCCCTGGGCTTTACTAAGCCCTGAGTAGAGAAGACTGCCCATAACTCCCCTCCTCTGGCTCATTTACTTGCTGAATTCCGCAGGGGGGAAGGGCAAGCACCCTACATCAATATCACACTCCCCTTCTTGAGGTTGTCTCATTTATTTTGAAATGTCTTTATTTTGCTGTCATTTTTAGACATATTTTCACTAGATATAGAATTCTGGCTGATAATTTTTTCCCAGTCTTTAAAGGCATTTTCCACTGTCTTCTGTCCTCTATTTTCTTTCTGATGAGGTATTAGCCATCATTCATATCATTGTATTCTGGATAGATTGTCTCTTCTCCAGCTGCTTTAAAGATGTTTTTGTTATCTTCTACTTTTGGCTTTTGACTATGTACCTATATTTTGTTTTCTTTTCATTTATTATGATTGTTGCTCAATGAACTACTTTGATCTGCAACATCCTTTACCAAATTTGGAAAACGTTTGCTTATTATTCTGTAAAACTTTTTTTTGGTCTAATTCTTTATCACCTTTATCTCTGGGACACACATAGCCTTCCTGGTATTTTCCCACACGTTTTTGAGGTGTTTTTTTCCTTTTTATCAGTTATTTTTCTTCCTAGTCTTCAAATTAGATGATTTCTATTGATTTGTCTTAAAGTTCACTGATATTTTCTTCTTCAGTCTCCAATCCAGTCTTAAGCTTATGAATTTTTAATTTCATGTAATATACTTTTCAACTCTAAAATTTCCATTAGGCTCTTTTTTTAGTTCCTATTTATGCGCTGAGATACCCCATATGTTCACTCATTATGCTCATATTTTGCTTCATGCTCTTGAATGAATTTACCATATTTGTTGCACACTCTTCATCTGCTGATTTCAACATCTGGGCTATCTCCACGTTTATTTTATTGACTGTTGTTTTTTTCCTTTGATTATGGGTCCAATTTCCTGCTCCTTTGAATGTCTGGCTGGTCCTTCTTTTTTTTTTTCTTTTTTTTTTCTTTTTTTTTTTGATTGTGTGATCAACATTTTTAGACGATACACACTAGGGAGTCTGGATTATATTATCATCTTTTAAAGATAGTTGACTTTTAGTGGTAGGCAGTTTAACTTGATAAGTCTTTTTAATCCTGTCCAGTTTGGCTTTATTGGTTGTTATAGCAGCTCTATTTGGGCTTTTTTCTTGGTCCTGCATTATGGTCCTTCTCTAGGGTATGAACTTTACTCCTAAGGTGTGACCTCTCTGAGGTCTCAACCAAATATCTGAGATGCTCAGTAAAGTCTCTCTGCCCTTGGCCAGAGATCCAGTGTCTTCTCACAGTTCCTGTCTATCATCACTCTGATATATTGGTTAGCTCATGGCCCTACTCTGAGGCTTCTGCTTAGCCTCCTAAAGTCCCATACTTACCCCAGTTAATGTGGCACTCATCTTGTCGTTCCCTTCCCTCAGGGATCACAGCCTATACTGTTCAGTGACTGAAGACAACTGTCTAATGAAAAATGTCCAAGTCACTTATGGAAAAATGTCAAGTGTGGTACATGCTACTCCATCATTGCTAGAGCAGAACTCCTCCCTTACAAACTTAATTTTTATCACATCATTGTGTATGAACCAAACATTAATGTGCAAAAGAGAAAAACAATATATTTACTCTTTATGCATTTATCAACAGTACGTTACAAATGCTGGCAAAGCTTGTGATTGCAGGAAATTAGTAAATGATAAATCTATAAGAGCTGAATTAAGAAATTCCCCTTTGGAAAAACATCAACAGCTTTTGCTATTGTTTCCTAAAATAAGATATAATTTTATCGTGTCAAAACACTGTGCCCAAGAATTTCTCCTGTTGAAAAGATGATCAAACAAACATGTTTTAGAACAAAATCACTAACCCATTTGAGATCACAGGCCTTGAGACTGCCCCTACGGCTGCTTCTAAAGGATTCCTGTGGCTGAGAGTTGTACCAGATGGCTGATACAGAGAAGGAAGAGATTGCATCTCTCCCAGGTGTGACTTAGTCTTGTCACTGGCACTCAGTGACATTTACCATTTAATATAACAAAACTGAAAGGAATAGACATCAGTGTGATCACTCCTTCAACAAGAGGCTTAGCAGAGAGGCAAAGGCTTGTAGCTTATTGAGCGCAAAGATATGTTTTGTTTGGCTTGACAGGGTTATTAAAATGTTGAATGTCTTGTCAACACTTAAATATTGCAAAATTTCAAAAATAAATTAAGATTTTCAGCTTCTCTTGAATCTGGCAACACTAATTTTTTATTTGTGTTCAGCAGCAGTTGGACTACCACCTGAGTAGTAACCGTCATTTAGAGTGGGCCTCCCAGCTTAGCTCCTTTACACCACGTCTCAGTTCCTGGGCATGCTCAGTTGCCTCCCTTAATCTAATAAATCCTTAGGAAGTGAGGATAGCTGGTAACCAAAGTGGAGAAATGTGTAAAGACTTCCTTCCAGAGATGTAGGTGGGATTATCATTTATAGAACTTATTCCACTTCTCTGCTTTCAAATTCAGTTTAGTGGTTAAAAGTCCATGTTTATTATTCTATTTCACTGTATCAAAGACACCATAATTTGAAGAGGTATCATTATGCAAAGATTACTGAAGAAAAGGAAACCTGCCACCATGTAACAGTAACATCCCATGGACTGAAGGATGCATCCCAATTGCAGAGATGTAAATAGTACCACACATTAATAGCACTTTCCCAACTGCACACCAATTTCAATCTCTTCATAATTTCCATTCCCACTGCCATTACCTCCTGAATAGGCTCCAGGCCTAATCTCAACCCCTTCAGTCCTCCTGAATTCTGCTAATAGAACAATATTTGTCAAATAGAAATCTGGCCAAGGAACTCCACTGTGATCACTGTGAGCATGACAGTGAGAAGGATCAGGTTTCTTGGCAAATCATATGAGATCATTTACCATCTCGTTTTACTCTTTTCTGGTCTCACCTTCTCTTGCCCTCCCTCTTACACCAAGCACTGCCAGATTCACTCAGTTTTGAAGCATTTTGCCCTTTGTGCTTGAATCATCTCCTCCAATTTTCTGGTTAACAAGATTTTAGTCATGCTTTAATTCAGCGGGAACATCACCTCTTATCAGAAACCTGCCGTGGCACACATACTGCAACATTTTCATTCTATTCTGGAGCCATTTGAAGCTAGCTTGGTCCACCTCTGCCCCTAATATCTGCTTGTGGTTTATTCACACACGTGCCTATTTAGACCAGAGCTAACACCACTGACATGACAGCAGCTCGTAAGTTGATTTCACTATTCAGACACACTGTGCCTACAAAATGTTTAGACAATTTTTGTGATTTGATGTCAACATTAAAAGCAGAGACATTTCACATTTTAAGATAACTAAATCCAGAAACATGGACTAGCACTCCTGGATAGCCTCAACCAGCTAAGGCCATGATAAAGGCTGCCCCATCGAGATGAGATGTATTTTTCTACAGTGTGTCAGGAAATCCATCAGTTCCCATGGTTTTTGGTATGTCTTTTCACTCATTTACAATACAGATCTGGCCTCTGTAAGCATCAGAGTCTGCAACTTTTGGGTAAACTATGAACTCCTTGAATTTAGATCTTAATGATCTATGTCCCTGGTGCCTAGCACAGAGCCTGGCATATATTGTTGGAGTTTGAGAAATGTTTTGTGTATTGAATTGAATAATATGATAATCACAAAAGTCCAGTGCAGAGGTTGGCATTATGACTCACCACTGATAAAGAATCTACAGTTCAGGAAGGGAATATCTTGTTCAAAAAGACATGGTTCTGGTCTTAAACAGACAAGATGGTGACAGAGTAAGTGAAAGCTACACTAACCTCCTCCCAGGACAAGGCTAGAATTACGATTAACTAAAGAAAAATCATCCTGAATAACCAAATGAACACTAGCTGGAGAAAAGCCTTATAACCAAGGACATGAGGAAGAAAGCACTTCACCGCAACATAAAAGGTAGCAGAGATGCAGAGGAGGCACAAGAGGGCTGGCTGCGCTTCCACAGGTGGCGGCTGAAGATCCAGAGGGATGTTTCAAAGGCCACGGGGATCCCCCTCGGACGTGTTGGGCCTAACCCCCAAACTAGGTTCCCAAGCCTACAGCACCAAAACTGGGAAAGGAACTCAAATAACATCTAGCTTAGAAAAGCAGTGGGATTCCTGTCAGCCAGAGAGAGGTGGCTGGAGACACAGAGAAACTATAAAAGGGCCAACACACAAAATTCCATTTGCTGCCACTTGCCCTAAGCTCTGGGAAAGAGAGGGCAGAGTCGACTAGAGATGCATGAGGAGAGTCTGGGGACGGTGGCTCCAGGGAGAGAGCTGAGGGAATAGTCACCAAGAGCCCTGGGCATTCCCCATACAGCAGAGGCCATCTTTCTCAGGTAGAACACTCTTCTCCTAGTGTCATCAGCCTAATGGGGAAGCAATAGCCCCCCACACAGGAATTACCCTGCTGCAGCCTGTGGAGCACAGGCTGCTGAGTATAGCTGAAGGTTTCTACCTTGCTGATTAAATTTAGCAACTAAGGTGGATCTTTGGGAGTTCTGAGGCTTTAGCTAAATCTTCCCTAGGCCTGGTGCTGGTAAAAGCTGGCCTTGGAGTGCAGCCTAGTTCTTTCTGCACACAAACAGGCCCAGCATAGGGAGCCACAGGCATTGGATACCTAAGAGCTCCAAGCAAGTTGCCCAGGACCAGTCACAGGCAGTGTCTGGCATGGGTCTAGACCAGTCTTTGCAGATCTACGTAATACATAGAAACAAACACAAACAGATAGCCAAAATGGGAAGACAAAAAAAACAGACCCAAATAAAACAACAAGACAGGCTCCCAAGGAAGAACTAAATGAAAAGGAGGCAAGCAATTTATCAGATAGAGAATTTAGGGTAATAATTATAAGGATACTCAACAGCATGAGAAAAGACAGAGAAACAATAAAAAAGAACCAGTCAGAAATAAAGAGAGCAATATCTAAAATAACTAATGCACTGGAAGGAATAAAGAGTAGGTTAGAATAAGCAGAGGATCAAATCAGCAATTTGGAGGACAAGGTAGAAAAAACACCCGACCAAAGCAGAAAAAAGAAGAAAAGAATTTAAAGAACTAAAGAGAGCTTTAGAGACCTTTGGGACAACATGAAGTTGTCCCAAACATCTATATCATGGGAATACCAGAAGGACAGGAGAGGAAGCAAGGGATCAGGAACCTATTTGAAGAAATGACCAAAAATGTCCCCATTCTGGTAAACGAAAAGACATACAAGTCCAGGAAGTGCAGAGGGTCCTGAATTAGATAGACCCAAAGAGGCATATACCAAGACACATTATAATTAAAATGGAATAGCTTAAATACAAAGAGAGAATCCTAAAAGCCACAAGAGAAAAGCAGTGAGTCCTATAAGGAAGCTCCAACTAGACTATCATCTGATTTCTCAGCAGAAACATTTCAGGACAGAAGGGATTGGCATGCAATATTCAAGGTCATGAAAAAGCAAAGACCTACAACCAAGGCTACTTTACTCAGAAAGGCTATCATTTAAAATTGTAGGAGAAATAAAGAGCTTCCCAGATAAGAAAATGCTAAAGGAGCCTTGGCTGGTATGGCTCAGTGGATTGAGCCTGCAGACCAGAGAATTGCCAGTTTGGTTCCCTGTCAAGGCACATCCTTGGGTTGCCAAGCCAGCAGAGGGTGTGCAAGAAGCAACCCATTGATGTTTCTCTCCCTCCTTTCTCCTCTCTCTATAAACAAATAAATAAAATATTTAAAAAAAAAGAAAAAGAAAAACCCAAAGGAGTATGTTAACACCAAACCCATACTGCAACAAATACTACAGAGCTTGCTAAAGAAGAAATAAATGAAAAAGGAAATAAACATAGGAAAATAGTTTAAAAATAAAGTGGTAATAAATATGAATCTATCAATAATCATCTTAAATGTAAATGGCTTAAATGCTTCATCCAAAAGACATAGGGTAGCTGATGGATAAGAAAACAAGGCCCATATATATGTTGCCCCCAAGAGACTGATCTCAGATCAAAATGGACACATACTAAAAGTAAAAGGACAAAAAAAAGATGTATCAGGTACATGGAAAAGGGAAAAAAGCTGAGGTAACCATACTTACATCCAACAAAATAGACTTTAAAACAAAGGCTATAGTAAGAGACAATCAAGGACCTACATAGTGATAAAGGGACCAATTTAACAAGAGGATATAACCCTAGTAAACTTTTACACACCTAAAACAGGAGCACCTAAATATGTAAAGCAAATCTTGATGGAAATAAAGGGAGAGATCAACAGAAATACAGTCAGAGTTGGGGATTTTAACACCCCACTGACTTCAATGGATAGATCTTCCAGACAGGAAATCAACAAGGAGACAGTGGCCTTATATGACACATTAAAACAAATGGATTTAATTGATATCTTTGGAGCATTTCACCCCCAAACAGCAGAATATATGCATTTTTCAAGTGCACATGGAATGTTTTCCATGATAGACCACATGTCAGGACACAAAACAAGTCTTAATAAATTTAAGAAGACTGAAATTACATCAAGCATCTTCTCTGACCACAATACTATGAAACTAGAAATCAATCATAACAACATTCAAAAACACGCAAAGATATGGAAGCTAAATGACATGTTATTAAACAATGAATAGGTTAACAATGAGATCAAAGAAGAAATCAAAAGAATTTTGAAACAAATGAAAATGAGGACACAACAATCCAAAATCTGTGGGACACTGGGAAAACAATCCTAAGATAGAAATTCTTAGCATTATAGGCCTAGCTCAGAAAAACAAACACAAAGCTCATATAGACAATATAACTTTACACTTAAAGTAACTTGAAAAAGAACAACAAATAAAGCTCAAAGTGAGTAAAAGAAAGGAAATATTAAAGATCAGAGCAGAAATAAATGAAATAGAGTCTAAAAATGATATAAAAGATCAATGAATCCAAGAACTGATTCTTTGAAAAGATAAACAAGATGGACAAAATTTAACCAGATTCATCAAGAAAAAAGAGAGAAAACCCAAATAAATAAACTCAGAAATGGAAGAGGAGAAATAACTAAAACCAAAGAAATGCAAAGGATTGTAAGAAAATATTATGAACAACTATATGCCAACAAATTGAACAACCTGGAAAAAATGGATAAATTTCTAGAAACATACAATCTTTCAAAACTAAAGCAGGAAAAATCAGAGAATCTGAATAGACAGATTATACAGAGTGACACTGCAGCAGTAACCATAACATTCCCAACAAACAAAGGCCCTAGACTAGATGGTGTCACAGGTGAAGTTTACCGAACATTCTAAGAAGAACTAATATGTCTCCTTCTCAAAATATTTCAAAAAAACTCAAGAGGAGGGAAGGCTCTAAGCTCATTTTATGAGGCCAGCATTATCCTAATTCCCAAACCAGATAAAGACACTACAATAAAAGAAAATTATAGGCCAATATCCCTGATGAACATACATGTTAAAATCCTTGACAAGGTATTGGCAAACCAAATACAGAATGCACCAAAAAGATCATAGACCATTATCAAGTAGTATTTATTCCAGGAATGCAAGGTTGGTACAACATTCATAAATTTGTAAATGTGATACATCACATAAACAAAATAAAGAATAAAAACCACATAATTATATCAATAAATGCAAAAAAGCATTTGATAAAATCCAGCACCTATTTATAATAAAAACTCTCAGCAACATGGGAATAAAGGAAACATACCTAAACATAATAAAGACTATATGTGACAAACGCACTGCTAGCACCATACTCAATGATCAAAATCTACAAGTGTTCCCATTAAGATCAGGAAGAAGACAGGGATGTCTGCTTTCACTTCTCCTATTTAACATAGTACTGGAAGTCCTAGCCATAGCAATAGGACAAGAAGAAGACATAAAAGACATCCAAATTGGAAAGGAAGAAGTAAAACTGTCTTTATATGCAGATGACATGATATTATACATAGAGAATCCCAGAGATTCCACCAAGAAACTAATAGAATTGATCAGTGAATTCAGCAACAGAGGAGGATACAAAATTTATGTCCAGAAATCAGTTGCATTTTTATATGCCAATAACAAATTAACAGAGAGGGAAATTAAGAAAACTATCCCATTCACAATTGCTTCAAAAAGAATAAAATATCTAGGAATAAATCTAACCAAAGATGTAAAAGACCTGTACATGCAAAATTATAAGACACTGAAAAAGAAATTGAAGAAGGCACAAATAAGTGGAAGCACATACCATGTTCATGGATAAGAAGAATTAACATTATTAAAATGTCCTTGCTACCCAAAGCATTCTATAGATTCAATGAAATTTTATGAAGATTCCAATGATGTATTTCATAGAATTAGAATCAATACTAAAATTTGTTTGTAACCACAAAAAGGCCCCACATAGCAACAGCAATCCTGAGAAGGCAAAACAAAGTTAAAGGAATCATGCTACCTAATGTCAAACTATACTTTAAGGCCATAGTAATCAAAACAGTATGGTATTGGTATAACAACAGACACATAGATCAATGTAACAGAATGGAAACCTGGGAAATAAAGCCACATCTTTATAGTCAGTTACTATTTGAGATAGGAAGCAAGCACATACAATGAGCTAAAGATAGCTTATTCAATAAATAGTGTTGGGAAAATTGGAGAGATACATGCAGAAAAACTATACTAGACCACCTTCTTATACCACACACAAGAATAAATTCAAAATGTATAAAAACTTAAATATTAGACCTACCATAAAAATAGGAGAAAACATAGGCAATAAAATCTCAGACATTGTTTGCAGCCATATTTTTAATGATATATCTTTTAAGGCAAGGGAAGCAAAAGAAAAAAAATGAACTATACCAAACTAAAAAGCTTTTGAGCATCAAAGGAAACCATCAACAAAATTAAAGGACAACCCACCAAGTGGGAGAACATATTCGCCAATATATCTGATTAGGGGTTAATATCCAAAATTTATAAAGAACTTATAAAACTCAACACCAAAAAACCAAACAATCCAATTAAAAAGTGGGCAAAAGACATGAATAGACTCTTTTCAAAGAAGACATATACATGCCAATAGACATATGAAAAAATAATCTCACTAATCATCAGAAAAATACGAACTAAAACCACAGTGAGATATCACCTCACACCTATCAGAATGACTATCATCAATAAATCAACAAACAAGTGCTGATGTGCATGTGGAGAAAGCAAAACCTATTTGCACTGTTGGTGGATTGGAATGTAGATTGCAATGTAGATTGGTGTAACCACTCTGGAAAGCAGTATGTATATACCTCAAAAAATTTTAAATGGGTTTACCTTTTGACACAGTGATCCCACTTCTGGTAATATATCCTAAGAAACCCAAGACACTAATTCAAAAGAACGTAAGCAACCCTATGTTCACTTCAGCACTATTTACAATCACTAAGGTATTGAAGTAGCCTAATGTCCATCAACAGATGAGTAGATAACACAACTACTAGACATTTACACTAGAATACTACTTGGCTATAAAAAATATTAAAAAAAATTTACTTTTTGCAACAGTATGGATGGACCTGGAGAATATTATGCTAAGTGAAAAAAGCTAGTCAGAGAAAGACAAATACCATATAATTTCACTCATATGTGGTGCCTAATTAACAAATGAACTAACAAGCAAAATAAAGACATACTTACAGATTGAGAGCAGATTGGCACCAACGAGTAGAGAGATCAAGCAAAATGAAAAAAGGACTCGAGGACATGGATAAAAGTGTGGTGGTTTTGGAGGAGATGGGGCAATAAGGGGCTTTATTGCAGTGGAAAACATACAATACATTTTTTTAAGTTAAAAAAATACCAAAAATTTTTTAATAAAAACTTTCTTTAGACAGCTTTAGATGTAAATTTTAACTTCCTCTTGGCAAAAAAATATATTTAAAATACATCTAACCTACTTACAGGTAACACATTATTTTAAATATTTATTACAAATAACTGGTAGAAGATTAGTAATAAATGAAATAATATTGGCCATGGGCTCATCATTGTTAGAGGCAATCACCAAGACTTATACTGTTCTCTCTACTTTTACATATGTTTGCATAAAAAGTTTAAAATCCCTTTATGTATGTTTAATGTAATTAATAATAAAACTTGATGGCATTGTATATACTATCATATTGTCAAGTTTAAAAAAAGAAGAAAAGAAAGACATGGTTCCTAAGAGGCAGAGCTGAGACAGAACCCAAATCTCTGTTCCATGTTTCAGGATTTCTCATTAACACACCCAGTCTTTTGTGTCTGTCTGGAAAAATGCAGCTTTGATACTTTTTCAATTGATGAATTAATCACTGCATCCTCTATATCCCCGCCTTTACAGAACTTACCACACAACTGCTTTTTATTATAGTTTACATGTGATTACACATATTGGGTTGGCCCAAAAGACCATATGTTTTCTTCTGTAAAATAAAAGACACATTTCTCATTCTCACCATAACTTTATTGATTTGTATATTTTGAGTATGGTGTAACCCGTGTGGTATAACCTTGGTCGTTCTCAATTAATGTCTTGATTTAATGGCTATCAACCTCAACTGGTCCACCCAACCGCAGAGCATCACCCAGGGAGAAATCTCTAGCACGAAACTTCGCAAACCATTGTCGACACATTTGATCCGTCACAGCACCTTCTCCATACAAAGAACAAGTCTTTTTGTGTGTGTGTTGCAGCTGCATTTTTACCTTTTTTAAAGGTAAGACGTCAAAAATGTTGTGCATTTTCTTCCATCTTCAATATTAAGAATGACTACATGAAAGTCATCAATTTTGATAAGTTTTTTTAAATGCACACTAACATGACAGTTGTCTCAATACGATCTAACAAATTTGTCTCAAAAGGAGTTAAAGTCAACTAAGCCCTACTAGAGCCATCTTACACACACACACACACACACACACAAAACAAGCTTTTTGGTCAACCTAATATGTATCTCCTTAATGTGACAATGAAAACCCGTGACCAGCCAGTGCCTTTCATATATCAACTTGGGAAATTGAAAAGAACTGAATGAATAGCTGCCTGTTTTTATTATTTCTATCATAATAAATCCTGCAGGAAAGAATGGAAGGAGGAAATGGAGGAAGAGGAAAGGAAGGAAGGAAAGAAGAAAGGGAAAATATTGTGATACAAGGAAGAGACTTCAAAGGCAGCCACTTAACAGCTAGTTCCTGTTTCTCATCAACACGATCTGTCGTGATAAAACCGATAAATTCATTTGTTTCTGATCCATTTGGAATTTCAAGCATTACCTTTATTATTGTCATATTTATTTTTAGATATTTGTGTTTGTTTCCACTAGGTCACAGCCACCTCTCTCTTTAATGGTATCATGTGCTTCTTTCATTAATGGCAGGTTAATTGTTCCATTAGTGAGATCTTATCCCAATTTAAGAGTCAAATCATATCATCAGAAGTGACACTGCTCTTGTGGGAAGTGATATCTCAATTAAATTGTTTCTGACTGATAGCAGAAGTTAGCGTTGCCAGTTTGTTGGTTCTCCCCACCAAACATCATAATGTTTTCTTCCCCTTCCCCTCAGGTAATCCAAGTTCAGATGGGACTAAAGTAACTGCTGTTCATGGTTATGTTAAGGCAATCAACCCTACAAGAGTCTTATGCTCCACACACAGTATTCAATGAGCCTTACTCACTCATTACAGACAATGGGCACCATATTTGGGGTTTTACTACCTGATAGCTTCTACTCCCAGTGTAGGAATACTGCCCAACAACGTCGGCGTGGGTGATAGGAATTGTGAATTCAGCTAGTCATATACTTTGTCAACTTTAAATCCAAATGTGGAGAGCTTGATTATTTTTGTGTGTGTCTCTTACTTACTCAGACATTTATCATTGTAAATAAATAACACACTTCTTCCTAATGCAATTACTAAATTAAGTAATATAAACCACCCTTACTATTTGTAATTATCATGCCGTCATAATAAAAAGGTGGGGCTTGAAAGGGGTTAAGTAACTTGTGTAACTTGGATTAAGTGCTTCAGTTCTCTCTGCAACTAATTATAAATCTGCCCTTCTTTCTTAACAACCCTTCTTCATGTATTCAGCCATAAGATGTACTTTCAATACTTTCTATGCCTTTTTACATATTATTCCACTGGTTTTAGGATTATGGACTTGTAATTTTGTAAACTAATGTAATTTTTCATTCAGACAATACAGGGCATCTTGTTCAAAAAATTATTAATAGTTTCAAAATGACAAAGTCTTAAATCCAGTGCCGAGCTGTTGAGAGTGCAGAAATCTGTGTGACAGCAGGTCACTGGCCACTCCTGACCAGAGGAAAATCGTTAACCTCCTCAACCCTCAAATTGCTCATCTACAAAGGTAAACAAATCACAAATGCCTTATCTACCTTACGCCTCTCAAGGTCCTTGTAAGGATCACCAAAAACACTTAAAAACATGTAAGTCTGTGTTATAAACTTATTGGTTGACACACATAATTTTTTTTTTATTTGCTTAGCAAATATTATAAAACACTTCTTAAAGACCAAGCCTAAAATAAGTGAGTATTGCTTATTTCCCTATGAATACCAAAATCCCTTATTAAAACAACAGACTTGACCATGATTTTATACCAACTGTAGGCTTCAGGAAGTTAGCAATAACATACCCCTTGAAATAGGAGTACATTTAATAGATCTACCTAAGCACGAATGGACAACTTGAAACTCACCTAAACTGCTTCAAATCACTATGCAACTAACTAAAATTTCCCATCTAAATCCCTGCATCAGCCCGTCCCCAGTTTCACAAGCCTCCCTAGTTTCTGGGTAGAAATTGTAGCATATTATCTTACCAGATGCACTAATATGCACTTCTCAGTCCTTTTTGCTGATACCAGAGTTTATGAAGAGGGAAGCCTGAGGTCTCCTCTCTTTTGAGCTCTTGTATATTTTTTGGCAGAATTTCCTATCCTGTGGTGTGTTTTTTATGTATCATCAGCAATTTTCTTACATTTTGCTTTTGAGTCAAAAGCAGAGGAAACAAGCTTAAATCAGATGGAAATTTCAAAATACGTTCCTGTATATTCTTGATTCTGAAACCACAAAACATGGCACTATGCAATTACAAAATAATTCAATTTTTCCTGTGGGGAAAACATGTCTCCACCTTTTGTTCTCACTAAGCCTTACTTAAAGAACATTTAAATTACTATGAAACATATTAGACTATTACTATTCCCATCCCAGAAAATGTAATATTAATTATTACAGATTCCTTTTCCCCCCTGATTTATCAATGCCAGTATAGGATCAAGACACTACAGGCTCTGAACACTTTTTTCTTGTAATGATATAACCATAATATAATCTAAGGAAACTACCTTTTAAAACAAGTAATTTAAACCAACAATAATGTTCTTTGGTTGAACATGACAATATCCATGACTACAGAAGATCTTTCTCTGGGCATTTTCATGATCCTATCTCAGCATCCATGCAGAGCTAAGGGTCTAGCTCTTAGAGCTGGAGGAAAATCAATCACTCAACCTCTACCAGAGGCTCAGAGTTAAAAGAAAAAGACAGATGAGTGTCCTAATGTTCAAAGGAAAAGTGAAGGGAAAGGAGGTTACAACTCAATGTGTGTTTCCAAGTGGCTGGCGGGGCCTCCTGTGAAATGTCTGTGGGTGGCACTAAATGGCTGAAGACAGGTAAGTAGGACAGTAGTGATCACAAAGGCTCCCAACCTGAAACTGAAAAAAGCTGGTCACAGAAAAGCAACTGAGTGAATGCTTCACCTTCCCTAGGGGACTAGTGACATCTGCTCCATCCTTATGAAGTGGGAATGGCCAAGGGAGGTTGGGAAAAGTATTAGAGTGTTAGGTCACATACCAGGGTATTCATGTGATTAGAAATGATTGGAAGTTCCTTGGGAGAATGACAATTTCCTCTTTATTATCGGTGATGTTTGCTTGGGATCATTAAATAATTTGAGTTGGCCCACAATGCAGTCTTTAATGGCTTAAATGTCGTAGTCTATTCTGCTTCCTACATTAATTAGAAATGACATCTAATTATCGCCTAATGAGCCAAACTAAATGATAAACTCTTTTGAGGCCCCTTTAACTTTACCCCCAGACCACGGATCTGCTTCCTGAAGAAGACAATAAAGCATGTGTAGCTTAGGCAGAGAACAGGGCACTGCAGCCCTTTGTGATCATTCGGGTGGTGATCCAGATTATTGAGCAGGAGGAGCTGCCACTGCAGTAAACTGGGAAAAACATTGCCAAACAGAAAATCACTTTTTTCCAAGCTAATATTTATTTAGGTCTTCCTGTGCACCTCACAGGTGGGGGGAACGTTAGTGAGTTTGAGAATTACAGAAAAAGAGATAAAAATTAGGTTAAAGTTTCTTTATATGTTAAATATAGAGATCATAATCCTCAACAACTAGGGTTGTCATGAGGATTAAATTAGATATTTTATGAGAAAGGCCCTAGCACAATGCCAGGCACATAAATAGAGATTAAGGGATTTTAATTTTCTTATTTTTTCCCTCACTGTATCTAATTCAGAACCCCAGCTGAAGACTAACCTAGTCAGTTAGGTACAAACTCTTTAATACATGAGCACCCCTATTTTGTTCAGCACCTATAATGTTACTATCTTAAATTAATCTGAACAAGTCAATAGTCATTGAATTGCACAAGACAAAAGGTACACAAAATTAAAGCAGCTCACTATATCTCTTTCTAATCAATTGAAAAGCTAATGCTAGCAAAAGTTTCTAATTGTATGTGCCAAGAGTGACCTTTTTTGACTACTGATTTTAAAGAAGAAATAAAACCCTTCAATTAACAGTTTTCTTCTTGAAGAACCCAAATGCATGTTTGTTCCTTTTTATTTTTTCTTAAGATTTTATTTATTTACTTTTAGAGAGAGGGGAGGGAGGGAGAAAAAGAGGGAGAGGAACATGGATTGGTTGCCTCCCGCACACGCCCAAGTGGGGAGCTGGCCTGAAACCCAGGCACGTGCCCTGACTGGGAATTGAATTGGTGACCTTTTGGTTCACAGGTCAGCTCTCAGTTCACTGAGACACACCAGCTAGGGCTAAGTGAATATTCATTTCAAATCATAAACTATGGAAATTGTTCCATAGTTTATTTGAAATTTCCATAGTTTATTTGAAATGGAAACTTTAAATAAAGTTTCTATTTGTTTCAGGTTGGGAAGAATTTCCCAGCTGATCCAACAATAAACAAGATAAAACATTTGTCAGGAAACAAAGTGTCTTAAACAGAAATTGCCATGTGGAACCATAGATGTTTATCCATTTGTCATATCACTCCACTACTGTCTTCTCATCTCTTTGATATAAACACCTCTTTGATATCAAATGCACCAATTTCAGAAATGACACTTTATTACCTAAATTGATATTATAGCTTCATCTAAATGTCAAGATTGAGAAACTTCAGTTGTATGTAGTTGTTTCAAGTTTATTATAAACACTATAATACCTTACATATTAGGAAATGTCAACTTTCCTCATTTTCATATTATTTATTACAAATATAGAAATAGTAACTTAAACATAGTATCAAAATAATTATTTGATAATATTAATGGTTTTCAATAACATTTATGAATAGAAATGAAACAAAATTATATTAGATTATATCATTATAGTATTTATAAGAATTAAATAATCCATTAGCTCCTAAAGATTTTTAACTACAACCTTTGAAAGTTCTTAAAAAACAAATATATTCTGAAAAAAATGATGACACATTTGTTACTGTTCTGAATTAATGGTAGTATTAAATTTATTGGCTAATAGTAAAGTAATCTTTTGAAACATAAAATGTGCATCATGGGGCAAATGAGCAATATTCATATTCATCAGGAGAACATAAAGCAATTTACATTCTTATAATTGGATTGAAGAAGAGCAAATCTTTATAATCACTAATAGGTTTCACTGTTATAAAACTGGGTTATTACATACTATTTAGTAATAAATAGACTTGTGGATCCATGATTACAGAATGTTAGAACCCAAATAAAACATGACTTTCTGTTATATGGACTTTGACATGGTCTTGGTCAAATCTTATCTGTGTTTGGACAGAGATGGTGAAGCTGAGTCTTCATGAGCACCAAAAAGTGTCACTAACTCCACCTCAGAATTACACAGCCCCAAACTAACCTAATCCTATATTTAAAAGAAATTTCACCCTAAGCACTAACAACATCTTATATACAAGGTATGGGAAAAGTAGGTTTGCAGCTGTGAGAACAAACAGAAACACAAAGTTTATTCTTGTACTATTACTTATTATTATATTTCATATGATCAGCTACAAACCTACATTTGCCCCAACCTGTATAACATATAATGTTAGCACACACTTAAATAGGACTTATTCACTGCTTATAAAAATGTAAAATGGTAAAACCACTGTGGCAGTTTCTTGAAAGTTAAATGTATGCCTACCTTTGGACCTAATAGTCCTTGTTTCCTTCCCTAGAAGAAATGAAAACATATGTTCCTGTAAAGATTGGTATTTGAACATTCATAGTAGTTTTATTTGTGAGACTCCAAAACTGAGGGAAAAACATGAATGTTCACCAATGAACCGTGGATATGCAAAATGTGGTATATCCACACCAATGGAATAATATGGAACAATAGAAAAAGAGAATATAGGCAGGAAAATTTTAAATATCCCACCCAGCAATATTTTCACTGATATGTATCCTAGGGCAACAGAAATAAAGAAAAGAGTAAACAAATGGGACTCTATCAAACTAAGAGTAAGATTTATCGAAATGATTAGTGCAAGGAGCGAAAGGGTCTCCTGCCATATGAGAACTCTCACCGTAAGGTTCGCAAGCTTCTCCTTTACAGGAGGAACAAGCAAAGCTAGTAAGAACCCAGTGTGGAGTAAGAGAGTGGAATTAGGGCATTGTTTTTACCCTGAGGCCAATCTGTTCTCCTGAGGGGCTGTTACAGAGGGGTCCTGTGCTGGCTCAGGCTGAGGGTGTGGTTCAGGGGGTTGGGGGAAGAAAAGAATCCTAACCAAACTTTGATTGACAAGCATTTGTGCCCACTGATCAGCAGGACAAAACAGTTCAGTAAATCATTTATGAATGGGAATTCACAGGTCTGTACGTGGCCTTGTTATAGGTAAACAGGAAGGCATCCTTAGGTCTTATCAAAGGTGTGAGGGAAAAACTGCTCTTTACTGCAAGCCATTATGGAACACAGAGGGTGGAGAAGCTGTTTCGCGCCTCTCCAGGAGCACAGGTGCAGGTAAACACAGCAGTCAATCTCTTCGAGACAAGGCTGCCAGTTGTACAATTCTGCTCCTCAATGGTGACTTCTGTGAACCTACGGTAACTAAGACCAATGACTGGAATAAAATATCAATAGGTAACTCTTAAATTTTTATAATTCTACAATATATAGAAAAACCTAAAATATGATAAATAATATAATACCGATCAATAGGAAAATCACACATTTTTCAATGTGTGATGATATTGATGAATCTTTGGATAAAAAGCAGATGAGAACTGCATGTGATATCAAAAACAGGTAGCAAAGAGTTGAATTTAAAAATTATATCATCTTTAATAAACTCAGGGAAAATAGAGCTTAATATTTAGCTGACAGCTATATGAGGAAGCTCATTATAGCATAAGGGCAATGCAATAAGAGCATAAAGCAAAAATGTTTAAAAGGTCACATAAAACTATAAACCATTTGCATGTCAAAACCAACATAATGAAATTATAAAACACCTAATAAGATCCTACACTCTCCTCTCACTGGTGGAGAAGAGTCATTTGCCTTGATTTAGAAGTGATTATAGATTTGGGGGAAGGGAGGATTTGGAGCAACTACATCATGGAACTATCTTGCACAGACCTGATGATCAACCAAAGTGCATGAACATGTCCCTATCCATTAATGAAGTGCTGGTTTGTGGTATCTGCTGCCTGGAGCCACACCTGCCCACGCTTGGTCCAGCAAACAAACAGGTGCCCTGGCACAGCCGGAGGTGTGCACTCATCCAGCCCTGCTACGTGCATCCATTCCCATTGGACAACTGGGCCCTATGTGGTACCGATTACTCAGAATTTTTAGTCGCACCCTTGAATGTGTAGATATCATCCCAGAGTACTTTTAGTACCAGTAAGAGCCATGTCTTCCTTCCCTTCCCTCCTCCCTCCCCACTGACACAGAGCTTTGTTAAAGAAGTTTGTTTCTACAATTGCCTGGAAGGAAAACAGAGAATATTATTAACTAAAAATTTTCAACACAAGGAGATTGAAATAGGCCCAATAAAATTATTATCTGTAATGCTAAATAAAACACCTGTAAATGAGGGTGAGACATAGGGAGAAAGAATGGGAGAAAAGCAAAGTTCAAAGAAGATGGGTGGGGAGACCCCACAAACAGATGATAAGCTCCCATCTGTCTGTGGGAACCCCCACTCCCCCAATCAGGAATTCCAGAGCCCAGCACTATCATGGCACCGCTCTCGCCCATGGCGACAACACCTTCTCCCTTCTGCCTCCCCGCCTGCACCCCTGCTCTGGACTTGTCCCCTAAACATGACTCCTCTTTCTCCTCCATCAGGGCCCTATCGTCTGCAGATTAGGAACCATCGGGACTGAGGCCGTGTGGATGGATGACAAATCCATCCCTTCGTGCCACCTCTCAGAAAGCACCCTAGAGGGCCTGGGACTAGGAGGGCCGGCACTGTGCCATGGCACAAGACAGGCAAGGCCCCAACTGACTGTGGAGTGAATTTCAGAGCATGGCAGAATGAGGGAGAGGGGACAGTTGTATGTCCTGGTGTCAAAGGACTTGGACAGAGAATGAGGTTCTCTCCTGCCTCTTTTACCACCAGATAAAGATCCCAGCTGGGCCAAATTACATAAATTTATTGAAACCCTTCATCTGCAAAAATGAGCCAATGCTCACCCACCCACATTGCTACTATTGTCTCTTCTCAATGAAGAAGTTGTGCACATGAGAGGGAGGTTGTGCAGGTCAGAGAGGGGGGATGTGAACGTCAACGACGGAGGGTGTGCAGGTCACACACGGGGTTAGTGACAGTCACAATATGAATTATGGGTGTGGTAGGACAGGAACAGGCTGAGAAGGAGGAAATGAAGAGCTTCTCCAAGAGTTGAGAAAACCAGAAACATAAGATGCTTGATTCATGCTGGAGATGGGGTTGAGTAAGACTACAATATTATTTTCCCAGAGCTGTGACTCTGTTAATTCACTGGAGTGCTCAGTTTTGGACAGGAAACCAGTGTCTCGTTATCAGCCTGGAGGAGGAACTGAGGGCCCAATCCCTGGGCTGCTGCCTGGGAAGTGATTTATTTGAAACCAAGTTTGACTTGTTGATGGTGACGGGGCCTGAAGGTGGCCCTGGGCGCTGCTCTGGTCTGAGCTCAGCGCAGCAGTCGCTGAGAGCTGCTTGGTGACACAGGGACAGCTGAGGGCAGGTGGCCTCGGCTCAGCCAGGTCCAGCCACACAAAAGAAACAAACAGCCCAGGCAGGGCAGGCAGGGCAGGCAGGGCAGGCAGGGCAGGCAGGGCAGGCAGGGCAGGCAGGGGACCCTCTCCCATCGTTTCTGGGCCAACCGCCTTCAGGCCCCTGAGTCACAGAGTCTTCTCGTGCACGTGCCTTTCTGCCACCGTCAGGGGAGCAGCTCCCTGCAAACTCCACAGGGGCTTCCGACATCTGCTGTTCTTTGTGAGCCTTCAAGTCAGCGAGCAAGACAGACACTTTTGGGCCTGACATCTGTCACTGTGCCCGTCAATTCCCTCTTCCGGTACATGCTCACATGGCTCAGAACTCATAAAATAGCCACACTCTGCAGAGAGCGGTTTTATTTGTGTTTTCTCAACAGAGCGCACACTGATGCTTAGTTTTCACAATTTCATCATTGGAAGGCAAAACCCATCCCTCTGCAGAACTGCTGTCTGGTTTGCTGGTGTCTCCTGATAGACGCGTTTCCCGGGGAGAAGCAGCACTCCTTCCTCTGTGGCAGCCAGTCTGCCTCCCCTGATCCCAGGGAGACCCTGCAGACACCCGACATCTCTCTCTCCCTGAAACTGTCCCCAGAACCTCAAAGGGGACAGGGAGGAGACATGCTGTATGGGAAGAGGTGGTAGGCGGGGGGTCAGCTAGTGGGGGGTTGCAGGAGGGGCCACCCAACACCACCTGCTCCCCCCACAGGCCTGCAGCCACAACCAACAGCATCTGAGCTGGCCCTACTTCCAACAGGTGCAATTTCTGCTCCCTAGGTGAGAAATGAATGAGAACTCGAGTACATAACATCACCAGGGCTACCACAGATGCAGAATGGGAGTTCCCTGTCCCCACTGGAAGCAATACCAGGTGGGTAAACATGAGATGAGGTGTCAGGAGCACTGTGGGTCAACTGGCCACCGGAACCCAAGGGCTGGCCTGTGGGGTGCGGGGGATGGGAGGCAGATCCTAGTGTGAACCTGGCCTGCAGTCAGGACCCTCTCCCTCCATGAGGTGGCTCGCAAAGCAGCTACTGCATTTCTGAACCAAAAATTGAGACAGGTTTTGACAAAAAAATAAAAATGGTAAGATTATATGTTAATGAATCAGTTTTATTACGAAAATAGAATTTTTTGAAATCAGAAAAGAGCCCTTCACTCTGGGACTCATCCAACATGTGCGTGTCATCTGCTCCTCTGTGGCACTTGCTGGATCTGGGTCCCCGGGACAAGACCTTCACAGGTTACCTTCCAGGTGCCGAGAGGGGCTGGGAGACAGGTGACTAAGAGCAGCACTTTATTTCAGAAGATACTAAGAACATGAAGAAAACCGACTTAGGTGATATGAATAGGGAGTGATAGGGACTATACTGCTGTTCTACTGCTGCCCTAACAGTCGACCCCAGACGGAGTGACCCACACCACAGAGTGCAGGACCACAGCTGCTGTGGGCCAGAAACCCGAGGTGGGCTCAGCAGGCTGCGCTCCTCCCCAGAGGCTTCGGAGGCCCCGCCCCCTGCTCCTGGTGCTGGCAGAACCCACTCCTTACGGGACAGTTTTCTTCCCTGTCCCTGCCAGAGCCACTCCCAGCTTCCTGGGGCCCCTGAAAACCTTGGCCTGTGATCCCCTTATCTAGCCTCAGCTGGTTGGTTACCTTGGCCCACCTCAGTAACTCAGGATGGTTGCCAGGTTACCTTGATGGCCTGACTTACCTCTGAGGCATGTTGGCATGTAATACCAGACAATGCTGGGTTGGGACCCCTGCAGTGACTCCCCAAGATCTTGTCATATTTCAACTCAGAGTTAGCTGCTGTGATGGCCCCATGGAGAACTGGGAAAGCCTCCCCCAAAAGGGACAGCAAGTACCCCCAGGGCAGAGACAGCCAGATTAATGGGGGTACAGGGCAAGGCAGGTGGGGGGGCAGATAAAAGGGCTCTCGGATGGGTTAAAATTCTATCACAACCACTGAGACTTTTAGACATGAGAATGGCATGATCTGATTTATATTTTTTAAAGCTCACTCTGTGATCTGACATTTAAAATGATATTTGAGAGGTGCTTTGAGAGCACAGGTACAACCGAGACAGATGGAAAGCAGGAGCAATGTGCGTCAGGTACAGACAGCGGGCACTGCACACGGCCCAGAGGCAGGAGATGTGAGGGCTGGAGAGCATGGCACAGGCTCCAGAGACCTGTGAGCGATCGGAGAGGGAAAGGAAACGTAAGATCCTCCATGGAGGGGGGTGGGGGGCAGGGGACCCTCCACGGAGGGGGCAGGACAGGGGTGACAGGAAACAGTCTATGGAGAAGGCAGGCAGGGGGAGAGGGGACCCACCTTCCACTGAGTGGACAAGGCAGGGGGACGGGGGCCCTAGAAGGGGTCAGGGAAATAGGGGACCCTCCATAAAGGGGGTAGGGCTGGAGAGGAAGGGGAGGAGGGACAGGTGATAGGGGAACCTGCCCCCTCCATGGAGTGTCCCATGTCCTCCCTACCATGTCCCCTCCCGGAGTTGCCTCCTGCCCTCCCTGTCTCTCCTACAGTCCCTTACACACCCTTCCTGCCTGTCCATGGATGGCCCCCTTACTCTCCTGACAGGTCTTCCGTTTTCCTGCCCTGTCCCCTCACTCCCAGGCATCTGACGGGCCTGTGATCTGGTCTCTGGTCTTCCATCTCCCCTGCCTCCTCGGCCACGTGTCTACTCTCTGTATCTGAACCACATCTCACTCTTCATCTGTCTACATGAGTGATTTTCAACCAGTGTGGCCCAGCACAGTGGCGTGCCCCAGGAATTTTAAAACCATGCAATGCCTGACTATGCAGTCAGGGGCCCTGACCTCTTCCCTTAGGCTGTCAAATAAAAAGATGACAATGCGGTTCCAAGTAGGAGCCTCAAGAAATGTCTGTTGGCCATTTTAGGACTCAGGAAATGTACGGTCAATTCATCAGAAAGAAGCATCTGAGAAAGAGAGAGAAGAAAGGGAAAAAGAGAGAGAGGGGGAAGGAGAAAAAAGAAAAAAGGAAAGGCAAAAAGAAAGAAAAAAGAGAAAATGACAACAGCCTTGAAAAGAGGTCAGTGCACCTGAACTGACAGGTTTGCATGTTTTAAAATCCTTGCAGCACACAAGTGTGACTGACGTGACACATTTGTTGAAAATCGTGGGTCTAACTCCTACCTGTGCTCTCAAGACGCATCTCAAACATGACTTTGAATGTCAAATCACCAAGCGATCCCAGAGGGTAAGTGGGGAGGGGAGAGGAATGAGAGGGGAACGGAAGGATAAATGGCATTGGAAGGAGGCTTGATGGGGAGTGGTGAACACAAAGAGAGTGCGCAGATGACGCACTGTAGAATTGTACATCTGAAACCTGTGTAATTTTATTAACCAATGACACCCTAATAAATTAAATTAAAAATAAATAAAGGTAGGGGCCTTTAGGAGTGATCATACCGTGTGGGTAGAGAGCTCATGAATAGGATTAAAAAGTCCTTTACAAAGAGAGCCCATACTAGACTTATTAGTGGGATCACTTTGTAAGTTTATAAAAGTCTAACCACTATACTACACACCTGAAATCATATTGAATGTGGAGTCTAATTGAAAAATTTTTAATTATTAAAAATAAAAATAAAAACCAGAGTGATCTTTAAAAAATGTAAATCAGATCGTGTCGTTCTCATGTCTAAAAGCCTTACTGGCTCCAGGAGCAGCCTGCTGTGCAGGCGGAATCACCGCTGGGACGGACTTTCCCTGCTGGGGGAGGAGTGTCCTGCCTTCTTCCTCCCGGTGCCTCCATCACTGTTTGGGTGGCGTCTGGCACTGGTGCAGGCAGAGCCGTACTTTCTTACAGTGTGCTAAGCATTCACTTAGATGGCTTAGTTCTAGTATGGGAGCAGACACACAAAATTGTTTTGAAAAGCCTAAATAGTTCTGACAGCATTTTCAACCTTCCGAGGAACATTTACCCACTGGTCCATCCTCCCATGCACCAGCCCATCAGGCTCACCCAGTCCTGGGGACAAAGGTTGAGAGGGTGCTGTGCAGGCAGCCAGTGGGATGCATCTGTCTGAAGAACAGAACTGCAGTTCTCTTAGGAAGGAAAGAGAGGGGAGCATCTGCTAGGATGAGCCACACATGAGGTGACTAAACTTTTCATGACACGGTGACGGGATCGCAGCTGCATGACCCCACCATGCTCCTGCCCTACTGCCACATCCCAGGGGACCCATGAATTGCCCACAGTAGGAAGCAGTGCCCTGGCCTCTGAGGACCCACAGACCCTCTGCAGAGCCCTTGAACTCACACTGCTGATCTCAGACTCTGGATCCTGGACACCTTAAGTCTTGGGATGTGGCCTGTTTTGACTCTTACAAAGAAAGCTAGGTTTGGGTCCCTTGTACACTGCTGGTGCAGCTGCTGTGGATAACAATAGGGAGGGTCCCTGAGAAAAACAGAACCACCATGTGCTCCAGCAATTCCACTTCCGGGTGTTTACTCAAAGAACTGAAGGAGGGTCTGGAAGACTTGTGTTCACAGCAGCATTATTCACAACAGCAGAAACATGGAAGCAACTCAGGTGTTCCACTGTCAGATGAATGGGTAAACCCAATGTGGTCCATCCACAAAATGGACCATGATTCCTCCTTGAAAGGAAGGATACTGTGAGAGGTCCAAGATGGTAGCAGAGTACGTGAATGTTACACTAATCTCTCCCGGAGACCAAACTGGAATTACAATAAAAATATAGAGCAAGCAACCTGGATAACCATCTGAAGACTAGCTGAAGGGAAGTCTCATAACCAAAGATGTAAAGAAGCCACCACACTGAGACTAGGAGGAAGGGTGGAGTTGCGAGCAGGGACAGACTGAGTTGTGTGGCTCTTCGGTGGCAACCATTCCCCACTCCTTCCCCCAGTCTGACAGGCACCTCTTCCTCACAGAACATCCATTATGTGCACCTTCCTGACTCCCAGCTGCCTCACCCTGTTGAGCTCGGCCTCCCAACAGAGTCTTGGACAGACTGAGTTGTGTGGCTCTAGGATAAGAGACACTTTTTCCTCACATGCCACACCTGTGCAGAGCCCTCCCTTCACAGGACCACATCTTGGTCTGTTTGGAACTGATAAACTCTGCTGGCCTCACCCTGATGACTCCCTGAGATCCACCCCACCATAAAAATTAGTGAGCACTATCGAGTGGTAGAGCTAGAGCTGGTATACGCAGGGACATTTGCTGAGTGACCTCAGACCCAGCACTGACACTGGTTTGAATCTGTATATCAATCTGGTGAACACCTGCCTCTACCTGGTAGCTCACTGAGAACCTACACCATGCAACTCAATTATCACCAAAGGCTCTTTCAGTGGCTGAGCCTAACATGCAGCCAGTAGGTGGAGGTAGGTGGGAGTGGATCTTGTGGTGCATTGGGACCTTTGCTGAACTGTCCCTGGGCCTAGTGCTGGCAAAAACCAGTTATGGTGCACTGCTTGGACCTTCCCACACTCACCCAGGCCACCAGAGGCAGCCATAAACTGTGGATGGCTTTGTGGCTCCAAAAAGTTGCTCAGGATCAGTCAGAGGCAGCATCTGCCATTGGCCAACACCAGAGTCCCTCCCAAGAGGCCCCAGAACCAATATACTCATTGGCCAGCTTCAGACCACATCAGAGCAGGATCCAACTAGCTTTACAAGTGGCATATCCATAGGGAGACCTCAGCAGGCACAAGATCCTGCTGAAGTGAATTCTGCTCTGTGTAAATGCATATGTATGAGCACCTGCAGTGCAGCTTGTACACTGTGGTCAGCATTGATCCTCACAGTCAACCAGCTTGAGTATCTACCTCACATATGAACTGGCCAACAGCAACCAAGACTACAACAAAGGGCCCACATAACCCACACAAGGGACATTCCTAGAGCACTCAGCTCAGGTGATCAAGGGGGCTATACCACTGGATCCCACAGGATACTACAACATAAGACCACTGTGCCAAGACTGGGAGTCAGAACAATTCTAACTAATACATAGAAACAAACACAAAGAGGCTGCCAAAATGTGAAGACAAAGAAACATGTTCCAAATGAAAGAACAGAAGTCTCCAGAAAAAAAGCTAAATGAAGTGTAAGCAAGCACTCTACCAGATATAGAGTCCGAAACAAAGGTTATGAGGATGCTCAAGAAACTTAGGGGAAGAAGAAATAAAATTAGTGAGGATGTAAATAAAGAGATAGTGAACATGAAATAGGACATAGAAGCAACAAAAGAACCTATCAGAAATGAAGAATATAATGTCTGAAATGAATATAGTAGAAGGAATAAATAGTCAATAAGATAAAGCAGAGGACTGAATCAGTGATTTGAAAAACAAGGTGGCAGAAAACACCCAATCAGAACAGCGAAAAGAAAATAATAATTTTTCAAAATGAGGGTAGTTTAAAAGGTAACTTTGGGACCATGTGAAGCATAGCAACATCTACATCATAGGGGTAGCAGAGGGGGAAGAGAAAGACCAAAAGATCAAGAACCTACTGAAAGAAAGAATAACTAAAAAGTTCCCTAGCCTGGCTCTGGTTAGGTGGATTGATTAGTTGGAGCATTGTCTCGTACACCAAAATGGTTGTGGGTTCCATTCCCAGTTGGGACATGTACGAGAGGCCATTATTTGATCTCTCTCTTCCTCCTCCTTCTCCTCTCCCTCTCCCCTTCACCTTTCCATTCTGTAAGTATGTCCTCTAGTGAGGATTGAAGAAAACCTTCCCTAACCTCATGAAGAAAAAAGACACACAAGGCCAGGAAGTGCAGAGAGTCCCAAACGATAGAAACCCAAAGAGGCCCACACCAAGACATATAATTAAATTGGCAAAGGTTAAAGATAAAGATAGAAGTTCAAAAGAGCAGTAAGGGGAAAACAGTTACCTACAAGGGAGCTCCCATAAGTCTGTTAGCTGATTTCTCAACAAAAACATTTCAGGTGAGAAGGGGCTGGCATGAAATATTCAAAGTAATGAAAAGCAAGGACCTACAACCAAGACTATTTTACCCAGAAAAGCTATCATTTAAAATTAAAGGAGAGCCCTGGTCAGTGTGGCTCAGTTGTAGCATCATTTTGTAGACCAAAAGGTCATGGGTTCAATTCCCAGTCAGGGCATACCTAGGTTGTAGGTTCAATCCCTTGTAGGTTCACCCCCTTGTTGGGATGTGCATGAGAAGGCAACCAATCAATGTTTCTCTCTCACATTGATGTTTCTCCTTCTCCCTCTAAAAGCAATGAAAAAATGTTCCTTGGTAAGGTAAAGAAAAAACTAAAAAGAGAGAAAGAGCAATATTTAATAAATAAACAAACAAAGGAGACTCACCCTGGCCAAGTAGCTCAGTTGGTTAGAATATCATTTCAATTTGCCAGGATTGCAGTTTTGATCTCTGGTCAGGGCACATACAGGAAGCAACCAATGAGTGCATCAATAAATGGAAAAACAAACCAGTGTTTCTCTCTGTCTCTCTTGCTCCCTTCCTCTCTATAAGCAGGTCCTGTAGTGATGATTAAAAACAAATTCCTCTAACCTGGTGAAAAAAAGAGACACACAAAGCCAGGAAGAACACCAAGTCTCAAACAAGAGGAACCCAAAGAGGCCCACACCAAGACACATCATAATTACACAGGCAAAGGGTAAAGACAAAGCAAGAATCTTAAAAGCAGCAAAAGAAAGACAGTTACCTACAAGGAAGGTCCCATAAGTCCATCATCTGATTTCTCAACAGAAACATTTCAAGCCAGAAGGGAATGGCACAAAATATTCAAAGTGATGAAAAACAAGGACCTATAATCAAGACTGTTCTACTCAGCAAGGCTATCATTTGATACTGAAGGAGACTTACCCTGGCCCAGTAGTTCAGTTGGTTAGTGTGTCCTCCCAATACACCAAGATTGCAGGTTCCATCCCCAGTCAGGGCGCATACCAGAAGCAACAAATGAATATATCACTAAGTGGAACACCAAATTGACATTTCTCTTTCTTTCTTTTTATTTCTTTCCCCCTCTCTCTAAAATCAATCAACACAAATTCTTTTTAAATTGAAGGAGAAATAAAGAGCTTCCCAGACAAGATATAGAGAAGGGAGTTTATTACCACCAAACAAGTATTACAAGAACAGTTAAAGTATCTTCTTGAACAAGAAGGAGGAGGAGGAGAGGGAAATATTTACTTAAATGTAAATGGTGTAAATGCTCCAATCAAGAAACCTAGGGTAGCTGAATGGATAAGAAAATAAGACTGATACATATGCCGTCTACAATAGACCAACTTCAAAATGAAAGATAAACACAGATTAAAAGTAAAGGGATGGAAAGAGATATTTTGTGCAAATGGAAATGAAAAAAATAAGCTGATATAGCAATACGTACATCTGACAAAACAGACTTTAAGAAAAAAGCTATAGTAAAAGACAAAGAATGTTAAATGGAACAATCTAACAAGAGGATATAACTCCTGTAAACATTTATGCACCTAATATAGGAGCACCAAAATATGTAAAAAAATTTGGTGAACATAAAGGGAAAAATCAATAGATATACAGTCATAATAGGGGATTTTAACATCCCATTGACTTCAATGGATAGATCTTTCAGACAGAAAATCAGAAACAGAAGCCTTAAAGCACACACTAGATCAGATGGATTTAACCGATACCTTCAGGGCATTTCATCCCAAGTAGCAGAATATACATTCTTTTCAAGTGTACAAGAAACACTTCCTAGGATAGACCACCTGTTAAGACCCTACAAGTCTCAATAAATTTAAGAAGATTGAAATCATATTGAGCACCTTCTCTAACCATAATGGTATAAAACTGGAAATCAATCGCAAGAAAAACACTGAAAAACACACAAAGACATGAAGGCCAAATTACATGCTACTAAACAATTGAATGGGTTAACAGAAAGAAATCAAGGAAGAAATCAATAGATACCTTGAAACCAATGAAAATGAGAACACAACAACCCAAAATTTAAGGGACCGAGCAAAAGCAGTCCTAAAAGGAAAAAATTATATAATTGCAGGCCTACCTCAACAACAAGAAAAATCTCAAATAAGCAACCTAACTTTGCACTTATGGGAACTAGAAAAAGAACAGACAAAGCCCAAAGTGAGTAGAGGAAATGAAATAATAAAGATCAGAGCAGAAATAAACAGAATAGAGTCTAAAGAAAAACATAATACAAATGATCAATGAAACCAAACGCTGTTCTTTGAAAGTGTAAATAAGATTGACAAACCTTTACCCAGACTCAGCAACAAAAAGAGAGAGAGCCCTGGCAAGATAGCACAGTTGGTTAGAGTGTCATGCTGATAAGCCAAGGTTGCAGGTTTGATCTTTGGTCAAGATACGTACAAGAAGCAATCAATGAATACATAAGTAAGGGGAAAAACAAATCAATGTTTCTCTCTCATTCTCTCTCTTTCTCTCTCTCTCCTCCCTCTCTCTATCTAAAAATAAAATTTTTAAACAAAAATTTTTAAAAAGAGACAGTACCCAAATAAATAAAATCAGAAATGAGAGAAGCTAACAATTGACTCCATAAAAATACAAAGAATTGTAAGAAAATATTACGTACAACTATATGCCAACACAATGACACTCAGGATGAAATGGATAAATTCCTAGAAATATACCATCTTCCACACTCAATCAGGACAAAGCAGGAAATCTGAAGAGACCTATTACAACTAATGAAGTTGAAGAAATTTTTAAAAAACTCCTAACCCCCTGAACTGGATGGCTTCACAGGTGAATTTTGCAAAACATTCAAAAAAGACTTAACACCTATCTTTCTCATAGTATTACAAAAAATTCAAGGGGAAGGAAGACTCCCAAGCTAACTTTATCAGGCCAGCATTATTCTAATTCCAAAACCAAATAAAGACACTACAAAGATATTTAAAAGCCAATATTCCTGATGAACATAGATGTTAATATACTCAAAAAAATTTAGCAAATGTGATCCAGCAACACATTTATAAGATTATGCACCCCCCCCAAAAAAGATTATACACTATGATCAAGTGGGATTTATTCTGGGGATGCAAGGTTAGTATAATATCTGAAAATCAATAAATGTGATATACTATATAAACAAAATGAAGGATAAAAATCACATCATATCAACAGATACAGAAAAAGCATTTGATAAAATCCAGCACCCATTTATGATAAAAACTCTCAGCCTAGTAGGAATAGAGAGAACATACCTCAACCTAAAGGCAAGTATAAGAAACCCACAGCCAACATCATACTCAATGGGCATAAACAAAAAGTGTTATCTATCAAATCAGGAACAAGACAGGGATATCCACTTTCACCACTATTATTTAACACAGTACTAGAAGTCCTAGCCACAGCAATCAGACAAGAAGAAAAATAAAAGGCATTTAAATTGGAAAGGAGGAAGTAAAACTGCCATTATTTGCAGATGACATCATACTGTATACAGAGAATCCTCAAGATTTTATCAAAATATTACTAGCACTGACATATGAAACCAGTAAAGTAGCAGGGCAATATTCAGAAATCAGTTTCATTTAAAAATTTTTTTAGATTTTTATTTATTTACTTTTAGAGAGAGGAAGGGAGGAAGAAAGAGAAGGAGAGGAACATTGATGTGTGAGAGAAACATGGATCAGTTGACTCTTGTATACCCTGCACTGGGGCCCTGGCCCACAACCCAGGCATGTGCTGTGACTGGGAATTGAACTGGCAACCTGTTGGTTCACAGGCTGGCCCTAAATCCACTGAACCATATCAGCCAGAGTAAGAAATCAGTCTCATTTTTATACACCAATAATGAACTGTCAGAAAGGGAAACTAAGAGAACGATCTCATTACAATTGCATCAAAGAATAAATAAAACCTAGGAATAAATTTAACCAAGCATGTGAAAAACCTTCTCTGCTTCTCCTGGTGGCTATCACAAGCACAGTGCCATGAGTGACAGTACTCAAGGATGCTTGATGGTCATCGGATGGAAGGCAGCACCATCAGCAGGAACATGTGCTTTTTAGTTATCTGAGGATCACAGTGCAGAAACCGTACTTATGCTCAGTCAAGATAAGGGATGATTAATATTTTTCTCTGTGTTCTTGGCAGAATGGTGCTCAAAATTATGGTAACAATAATACCTGGTCTTCATATGCTTTCTCCTTTCAGAGATGGCTTTATCTTTCAACTTGGCTGCAAGAAGGGCAAGTAATGCTGGTGGGTGAAATCAACACACCCTATTCAACTGGGGCTTAAATGAAGAGGAGATACAGAAAGTGACTCATCAAAAGTCTCACACTCAGTGATCAAACCTGGGAGACACTAAGTGCCCCCAAAAGACTGTCTGTTAAGATAATAATGTCGAGCTATCATAACAAACTGTTTGGTGTCTGAACCCAGTAAAATCTACTCATTCCTTATGTCCCATTATGCAGGCCAGGAAGACACCATGGCTTATCCCTCTCCATACAGTGACTCAGGGACCCAAGGCTTTCCTCCATGTGGCTCTACCAAGTGCCCTGGAGGCCTGCTGCCCCTCCACACTCAGCTGGCAATGAGCACAAACCAGCAGTGTGCAGGACAGATGAATGGGCAGTGTCAGGAAGGCCCAAGATGAGCCACTCACGGCTGGTCCCACCTTTGGCCAGACCTGAACTGCACAGACCGAGAGGCTCAGAAGTGCGAACAGCACAAACACTGTGAGTCTTGGAACTGGGGACAGCACATCCACTCTCTTGTCCCCGAATCTGTGCAGCCAACTCTGTCCACCCTCTTTAGGAAGAACCCAGAGAGAAGAATAAAACAAAAGTACCTCATGCCAACCATCATAGCACTTCGAAGGGCTGTGCATAAAGCGAACACTATCTACTTAATTATAAAGTCTTCTTACTGTCCAGACTCACTTTCTTCCTCCCCTTTCTTCTTCTTAAAGAATGAGAACACCTGGTCCTGGGGCCACCAAGATGAGCAAGTCCACAGCCAGCTGTGCCCCCACTGATGACAACCATGAGCTCAAGACAGAATAGAGGGCCGGTATCCACAGATTCTGGAAGGAAGCAGCAGTGGGCAGACTGGGGACGGAAGTCAGAACTGGACAAATGACTAGCACAGCAGTGAGCCGATTGGTTTCCCTCCTTGATCTCAGCTTTGCCCTAAGGCCGTGAGTCTCAGCACTGCTCCATGGACAGGATGGGAATGATGCAGAGAGGACTGGACAGGGGGACTTTCAGAGCCAGAGAGTGGGGGACTGCCAGGGACCTCTCCCTCTTCTCCCTTCCTGGCCCTGCTCCTACCCTGAAGCTGCAGCCATGGCTGAGGTATAAGCTCCTAAAATGCCTACAAGAAAACCTGTCTCCGGTGAGGACCTGGGAAAATGGGCTTTTATACTTCACAATTTAGGGGAAATCCTGTTTATTTTTTCTATTTTTTCTCTTGCCAGTTTGCCCTGAAAACTACACAGGTATTTGAGGCCTCAACGCAGTTTTTGGAGGGAGAGGCATCTAAGATACTGAGAGAAACCAGAGCTTCTAGCTGAAGGGCCAGGGAAGATGCGCTGATGGTGTGAGCTGGGCCCACACAGAGCACACCACCGGGGCCAGCACGGGCTCTGCGCCACACTAATGCTGAGGTCACCCCCACAGGCACTGAGACAGAAGCAGGCTCCAAACTTAATGTTCTCACAGGCTTGAACAGTGGCCCCTCAACCTCTGCTGTTCAGTGGTGGGAAGACAGACTATGAAATCCAGTCCAGTGAGGGCAGCATATCCATCGTTAGCTTCATCCAAAGTTTGCAGGGAGAAAATAATTGAATTTGAACAGGCACAGAGGTCAAGTGGAGGAAGGCCAGAGCTCCGGAACCTCAGGTTGCAGACCTGCTTACACTTGGGATTTTAGTTCTAAGAACAAGTTCATTTTTACAAATAAATCTAGTTTCCTTTTGCATTTTCAGTTCTTCTCTATGTTAAAGACCAAATTTCTTGTCTGAAAAGTAAGCATAAGCAAGTGAAGCGCAGCTCTCAGCCCTCCGTGGGGGGGGTGGGGGGAGGTGCTAATTCAGCCTGAGTTCCAGCCAGTGCACAGACCTAGCCAGACCTCAGCACCCAGGGAGACAAGGCTCGGTTCTGCACCTAACTGGGGTCAGCCTGTATGTGCCCATGGCCCACCAATCCGCCTGGTTCAGATGGTAAATGTGGAGGTGCTGTGATCCACTCCCCTGTGATACAATCAAGGTTTAGTGCCCTTCTTTATAGTCATGTGGGCTTCACTGAACAGCTCCAACTGCTGGGGACTGAAGAGAGAGATTCTGTTCCAGTCACCACTGGGGGCAGGGGACAGGGTAGGGGGTAACAGGCCTCCACAGGGAATTGCGACAAGAGTCTCCCCAAACACCTCCCCTTCCAGGAGACCTGTGGGACACCCTTTATCACCGAAGCACGCCCGTGGCTAGGACATGGGAACTAACGCTTGTGCACCCGAGTGGTCCCTTTTCTGTCCTTACTTCCAGTCACCCTACTGTGTGTTGTGACTTGTTCTACAGGCCATCTCACATGCCTGGAGGTGGGCAGGAATAGAAGACAGAGAGAGATAAATGAAGAGGTCTCTACTTTCTCCAGGAGCTCAGAGTGACTGAGAGTTTGCTGGGGGAGAGACCAGAACTTTCTACCATAATCCCCTGTCTTTAAGGCATTTATGGAGTGTGGCATATTTAACTGGTTCTCGAAAGCCTTCGACTCCTCTGAGGTTTGCTTGCTCTGCTTCCCTTACACGAGACCCCTACTCTATGCATTGGGTCACTTGGTGAGTAAAACCATTACTGCCCTATGGGGATAGGAAGTGCCAGACCAAATGACCTCAGACTAAAAGGAAAATAATAGCCACTCTCACAGATGTGTCTTGGAAGTTAGCCTACCTTTGACTACACACAAGTCTGACTTGAGAACATTATACATTATTTTTTTAATACAATTCCTTTGACTTTATCACCTTTAACCCAGCCTGCTGTCAAACTTGCAGAGAAATATATAAACTGTCACCACCTTGGGGCACCTCCTTGATGATACTAGAGTGGGAGCCAGAACATGACAAATTGCAGGGACAGCCCATTTTTATTCATAACTGATAAATTTATCAGCATTATTGTGATATGGTACAGGTCATCTGTTCCACTTACCCTAATAGGCTTCTCTACCAAGGGAAATAACATGCTCAAGTGTTGTGTTCTTTGGCTCCATCATGGTTAAGGTGAACCAACAGTAAGCTGACTGCCTGTCAAAGATACCTGGGCAGGTAATGAAGAATAATTTGTTGTGCCTTAAAATAGCCTATGCAGAAGGTTATAATGAGCATTAAATCTATAAAATAATTCATATTGTAGGAGGTCTTGAATGCTATGCCAGAGAATTTGGACTTCTAGCTCTGGCTGGTGTGGCTTGGTTGGTTGCACCTCATCCGGCAGAGGGAAAGGTCACAGGGTCAGTTCCCAGTCAGGGCACACACATAGGTTGCAGGTCCAGTCCCCAGTTGGGGTGCATACAAGAGGCAAGTGATTGAGGTTTCTCTCATATCAATGTTTCTCTCATTCTTTTTCTCCCTCCCATCTCCTCTCTCTAAAAAAACAAAAGAGAAAAAATTGAGCTTCTAGATATAATGAGGAGCCTTGAAGTGTTATACAACTGAAAGTATAGTAGAATTCCAAAGGTTTCTAGATTAAATCCCCTTAATTTCACATTAATGGGCAAAGAATATTGCTAATTGGCATTAAGAAATTATATGCTCTCAAAATTTTGTTTCATAATTATATGAAAATATTATCATTGGCTTTTGTGAACCGGCACGAGCCATGTGGTCGATGCAGCAGGCAAGAAGGGTGCTGCTCCCCATGACACAAGTAACACGGGAGAAGGGTTGGAGGTTTGGAGTCTGAGGGAAGGAAAGGCAAGATGTAGCTTTCGCTAGGGGCTGTGTGAGTGTTCTTGATGAACCATGGCCTTGAACACAAAGAGCAGGCTGATTTCCCCTTCAATATTTTTTTAAAGTGCTAGTGAGCTTCCTGTGAAGATAGCAGTATAAGTAAAAGTGGTACTTGCATTCTCCCACAACCACATCAAAATTACAACTAAACTACTGAATGACCATCATTCAGAACCACCTGAAACCTAGTTGAAGGGCTTCTGACCTTGGCCTCCACCTCCCAAGAGGTCTTGGAGCACGCAACCCAGACAACAGCTTCAAACCAGGTCAAAGCACTACCCAACTATAACCACGAGTGACACACAGGGTGGATTTAGTGGGGACTAGAGTCCCGCTAAAGTAAGTTCTGATCTGTGGAGTGGGCCCCTGCATAGCTGATCCTCCATGGTCACTGCAGCCAGTCTAATGGGAATAAATACTTCCCACTGATGAGGTAACAGCAATCAAAGTTCAACTATAATAGGAGAGTATACCAAGCTCAACCTGTCACGTGCACCTGGAGTGCCCAGCTCAAGTGAATGTGGGGCTGTGCCACTGGACCTTGCATTACACTACGTCAGACCTCTCTACCAAGGTCAGGAGATGAAACAGCTCTACCTAATACATAGAAGCAAACACAGGGAGGCTGCCAAAATGAGAGACCAAGAAACGTGTCCTAAATGAAAAAGCAGAACAAAACACCAGAAAAAGAACTAAATAAAATGGAGACAAGCAATCTATTAAAGGCTGAGTTCAAAACGCTGGGTATAAGGCTGCTCAGTGAACTTAGGGAAAGAGTAGATAAACTTAGAACTTCAACAACATAAAAAAGGAGATGGAAACCATTAAAAAAGAACTAATCAGAAATGAAGGACGCACTAACTAAAACGAAGAATAATTTACAGGGAATCAATAGAGTCTAGGAGGTAAAGAATTAAATCAGTGATTTGGAATATAAGGAAGCAATAAACACTCAATCAGAACAGCAAAAAGAAAAAAGGGATTCAAAAAACGAGGATAGTGTAAAGAGCCACTGGCACAATTTCAAGCATGCCAACAAGCATTGGGTTGTCAGATGGATAAAAGAGCAAGGGATCAAGAACTTATTTGAAGAAATAATGACTGAAAACTTCCCTAACCTGGTGAAGGAAAAAGACATACAAGTTAAGGAAGTGTAGAGAGTCCAAAACAACATGAACCCAAAGAGACCCAAATCAAGATGCACACAAAGAGAATCTTAAAAGCAGCTAAAAAACCAAAAGCAGTTAGTTACCTACAAGGAAGCTCTCATAGGACTTTCAGATGATTTCTCAACAGAAACTTTGCAGGCCAGAAGGGACTGGCAAGAAATTCTAAACAACCAACATTACTCTACTCAGAAAAGCTATCACTGAGAAACGAAGGACAGATAAAGAGCTTCCAAGACAAAGAAAAGCTAAAGGAATTCATCAGCACCAAACTAGGATTACATGAAATGTTAGAGTCTTAAGAAAAAGAAAAAAAGATAAAAATATGAACAATAAAATGACATTAAATATATGCCTATCAACAATTGAATCTAAAAACATATTAAAAGAACAAGGAGAAAAGAAACAGACTCATAAATACAGAGAACATTTTGATGGTTGCCAGATGGGAGGGGGTTGAGGGATTGGATAAGAAAGGTGGAGGTAGCCCTGGCTGGTGTGGCTCAGTGGATTGAGGGCCAGCCTACAAACCAAGTGGTCAGCAGTTCTATTCCCAGTCAGGGCACATACCTGGGTTGTGGGACAGTTCCCCAGTTGGGGACATGGGAGAGCCAACCACATATTAATGTTTCTGTCCTTTTCTTTCTTCCTCCCTTACCCCTCTCTAAAATAAATATACAAAATCTTTTTTAAAAAAGGTGGAGGTATCAAGAAGTACAAATTGGTTGTTACAGACTAGTCATGGGGATGTAAAGTACAACATAGGGAATGTAGTCAGTAATACTGTAATAACTATGTATGGTGTCAGGTGGGTATAAGATTTATTGGGATGAACACTTATTAAGCTATGTAATTTCTAGTCACTGGGGTATATACCCGAAACTAACATAATATTATATGTCAACTGTAATTGAAAGTTAAAAATGATTTCAAAAAACAAAATAAATAATGGTATAAAAACACACTTGTATTTTAAATGCCAGATAAAACAATCAAGCTTGAACCTGATTATACATCTTTCTTTTGAGCTGTCTAGTAGCATGAACCTAACGGTCCTGTATCTGCCTTGTCCTTCAACTCTCTTTGGAGGAAAAAAATGCAACAAAAAAAAGGATGCAGTGAATCTGGACTTCAGTGCCCTAATTCCAGAAAATTTCTTGTCAATTTTAAACTGCAGCTCTTTGTGAGAAGCAGCCATTGTTTCATCTTCTATCTTAATGCAAGATGTAAACATGACTTTAAGCCCTTATGAACTTGACTTCTCAGCTGATGTGCTTTATATTTATCTCTTTTGATAATCTTCTCATTTTCCAAAATGACTTCTCTGAGTTATTTAATGAATAAACTTAACCCCTTTCTCCTGAAATGTGGTTCTCCACTTTCTTCCAGAGAAAGATGAAGGAAGTAAAGATGTGTACTTTACGATTTAGCACTGGAAACTGGACTTATAAAAGATTTAGTACAGATTTGGGAGTGAATAATAGAGCTGGAAAGAGATGTATTTTATTATATATGTACTGTATCATTAGGTTTGGGTTGCAGGAAAAAATATTCTGGCTCTTTTAGGCTATGAAGCTAATATAGGAAAGAGTCCGCAAATTATTGGCAGGATGGGAGTGGCAGACTTTAGGCTGGGCCACCAGGAGAGTCCCCCAAAAGGCCACAGAACTGTTCCTCTTGTCACCCTCAGGTATTTTTAGATTTCCCGATCGATGGATTTGGAAGCCACTGATGCCTCTGCCTTTAATTGTCTCTTGACACCTGCCAAACTAGCACCACGGCCATAAAATGCTGTTACAGAAAAACAACAAACTTCTTTACGATCTTACTTGTCAAAGTTAACACCATAGCAGAGACACTGCCCCCACTTGACTTTCTCCTTCTAGATCTTATTTGAATGCATATAAATGGCAAGTCCAAATCACATCCAGAAACTTAGTAAATTCTGAAGAAGATTCTCCAAATTCCTCAGCCCTCCCAACGATTGGTATCATAGCAACGACATAGCCAATACTGATACTCCATTACTATTCTGTACAAGTATATCCAAGCACTCTGAATCTTGTTCTGTGTTTTAATTAAAATGCTCCGAGGTCCACAGTGAGATAATGTTTCCTCTCTAGCTTGCTTCCTTTCTGGTTTTAGTGTCTGCCAATTTGCATGTACAGCCCACTGTGTCACAGTTACCATCTGTTTCAATAACCCACATCTCAGAGATTTACATGGCTGCACGTGTCTCAGCAAACCTTCAGTCTGAAGATCTAGGTCAGTCAGCTTGGGTTTCTAACAGAATAGTTGGCTTTCCTATAGACATAATTGTATTCAGAATTTTGCAGTGCTCATTTTCTTTGCCAAGTTCTTGATCATCTGCATACATTTTAAATATAGTAAGACAACATGATAGAGGGAAACAAGCATGGGTGTTAAAGACAGGACCTTTGGTAGGAGCCTTAAAATCTGGTCAATAACTAGGGTATGCAACTGGCAGACTTATTTGGGGTCTCAAAAAATAGTAGAAGAATTTGAATGATTGAATTCTGTTCTGCCAACTAAGTTACAACAATGCTTGTCTAGTTTTAAAACTAAAAGGTTTTTACTATTTCCTGATGAACTATCAGAAAAAAATCACTTAAAAGCTTATTCTGTTTTAAAATGGGGGCTCTTGCTGTGATATCTGGGAAGTGTTCTTATCTCATTAGTAAACCGCAGTCAGATATGTGAAAGCAGGGGTTTTAAGAGACAATCTTGTGTTTTTCCAATGTTTTTGTTTACAAGCTGCACAGAGAAGATTGACAGTTTTCTTTCAATGCTGTCTAACCCTCAATGCTTCCCCCAATGTTTCCTCTATAACTCCCCCCTCTTCTGTATGACCACCTCCAACCACTTGCCAATTAGATTTAGTCAGGAGTGGCTCTGTTGTTCATTAAACTTAGCCATTCCTAATTACATTGAGCAACTTAAACAGTATTTAGGGAGTGCCTAATTAAGTACCAGACATAGTGGTAGGTATAAAGTACCCAAGGAAAATATCACATAATTCTTATCCTTAGAGCACTCAAAATTCATCGGCGAACAAATACACAAACAGGCAATGCATATACATGTATGCACGTGTTTGCAAATGCACTACAAACAAAAATACAATAATAATGAGTGCCCTTCTTACAAAATCAAAAATAAAGTTTTTTCAGGGGCCCTTAAAGATAAGCAATGGGAGTCAGGATTTGCTGAACTGTACATTCACACAAAGTAGAATAGTTGAATTCTATAACCATTAATTATTTCTATCGGATGAAGAAAGAAATCACCTTCAGAGAAAATTTTACTCCATCCCTCCCTCTCACTCATCTATGCTTTGTTTGTGTGTCCTTCAATACAAAGCATCTGGCTTTATCATAAATGGATTTGATGGCCCAGGCCGGAGCTGATTGGCAGAGACAGCTAAGATCTGCAGAAGTGGTCCCTAGTGTTGCTATGGTGACAGAGCTCATGCTTTCAAGTGGTTCAGTCATGGTGTGTCATACTGAACCGCAGTCACTAGGCCGTGAACCCAGGTCCCTCTGAACCCTCACCTGGCCTCACTCCTTTTTTCTAGTAGTATCATTATTCTACCCTGACTTCTCAGACCAATGAACATAATCATTTCAAGCCTACAACTAAATTTGCTTCAGACAAAGAGAATTTAGAATGCAAATTAGACTTATTTCAAGTAAATGACACAAGTTCATCACACTGAGCAGGCCCTTGTATTGCAAAGGTCAAGGGGTACCACTCTCACTAAACTAAGGTTGTGCTCCAGGGGGCACCATTCACTGGAATACTCTCTAAGGACTGTCCCCAGAGGCTGTATTGCTATATCTCACTGCCATTGAGTTAATGTTTTAATGCACTCGATGATCCTATCTGAAACTTTCTAAGGTCACTTCTTTCCTATGAAAAAAGAACTGAGATTTTATATATATACTTATTATATATATAATTTTTAATTTCCTGTAATCACTTTGACACTCTCCCTTTTTTCTCCCTCTCATTTTTTTGTAAGGAAAGAACTTAGTGGGGTTTTTTTTGTAGAAGGCAAAGACCCAGTTTAAGATTCATGGTAAGCCTTGGTAAGAAAATAAACCATTATAGATGTACAGCAGTACATATTTGTATACTAGTTTTCTTAACTATTCATTTACATAGACATAACAGGATCTCTGTTTATTTTATAATATAATTTGACGTATAATATGTACAAGGTTTGTCTGGAAGAAGTCCAGCCATTGTTAATATAATAAAAAAATCCGCATGACATCAATGTAACCTGGCAGCCAAGGAGAGTGGACTGCAATGCACATGTGTGAACAATGGCAACTTCACTGCACTAGTCAGTGGGGGTCGTAGACACCACTGAGTGAGCATGTGTACTGTGTGGCCATCACTTGTAGAATGAATGAGCGAATAGAAAAATGAATCTGTGTCAAATTTTGCATTATACTTGAACATTCCTCCACGGGCACTATTCAGATGATTCGGAAGTCTGCAGCCGTGAGCAAGCGGGGATTGGCAGCTTTGTCATAACAATGTGTCTGTCTGCTCATGCATCATGTCTCATGCAAAGGTTTTTGGAGAAACATCAAATCACACAGGTGACTCAGCACCCACGCAGCCCACATTTGGAACCCTGCAACTTCTGGCTTTGCCCAAAACTAAAATCACCTTTAAAAGGGGAGAGATTTTCAGACCATGGATGAGATTCAGGCAAATATGATGGGGCAGCTTATAGAGACTGGGAGAACTGTGTAGGGTCCCAAGGGGCCTACTTTGAAGAGGACTGAGGAATATCATCCTATGTACAATGTTTCTTGCGTCTTCTTTAAGAAATGTCTCTATTTTGTTAATTGCATGGCTGGATACTTTCTGGACAGGCCTCCATAGATTTATTTGAATATCACAAAGGCACTTTAAACCTTCCATTGAGTTAAAGGTTTTATTAACTGTGAATGGTCTTTCCCAAATTACCCTGAACTGCTTAAGTTTTACTGTGAAAAAGACAAATAAAAAAGCTCAGTTCTCCACATTTCATACTGAAATTCATTATCCCGTAAATGTGTGAGAACAGTGACTAACGGGCTTCAGTCGCTGTCCTTTCCCACACAAAGGCTGGCACTCTGAGTGTCCGGGGCTGTGCAGGTGACTCCAAAGCTCCCGAACATCCTCTTCAGTGAGCACAGTGGGAAACACTGTAATTATTCATATGAAAGGGGAGCAAAAGTACAACTCCTGCCCATATGGACATTAGCATTCCAGTTGGGAGTAACAAAGCATAGAGAAGAATAAACATATTATTATTACAGCCACTGAAAAACAAGGAACAGAGTAAGTTGATTCTTTAAGCTCTAAGATGCAGTGGTTCACCACCAGTGAGCTCCTTCTCTTTCTCTGAGTTATACCTACATCCTAAAATTACTCAGTAATCATTATCCATAATGATCGAACATTACCTTTGGAAGTACTGAATTTAAAATTTTTTCAGGTTCATAATTTTATGCATACATACTTATTACTATAGTACATTCTAAATTCTCACCACTAAGGAGTAGTTAATAATCATTTGGCCCTCTAAATATCAATAAAAGGACCAATAGCATTACAAAATATACAAAATGGTACATGCAATATAAAAGCTGAGAGACACAAAAAGTTGCACAAACAAACTTAGAGAAGAAAAATGTGACTGGGTTTCATGACCAGCATTTAAAAATTCATTTGTGGTTTTATTTAAACATCTAAAAAGTATATTGATTTCAAGTTAATGCTGACTCTTCACCATTCCGGAGCTTCTGAAATTTATGATACTCGACCAAAAGTGAAGTCACTGTTAACCTTATTAGGGGAAACTTTGAGAAGGAGATAAAAAGGGAAATAAAAATAAAATGCCTTCAAGTTTGTTGAAATTGCAACAAGCAACTGGCAGAGTGAAACATTCATTACCTCTAATCTCAGAAAATCGGTTGCAGGGAGTCTGTGTGATGTATTATGCTCCTAATGCTTTATGACATAGCATACCCACATGCCACTGTTTAAGTCAACGGATATTTTTCAACCAGTCGCTACAAGAACAAGCCAAGGACTTATTCCAGCTTCTACTAGATTCCAGTTTAAGTGGTTGAAAGCCTGCAGCCTCCAAAACACAGACAGCATCTCTAGGATTTAAATACCTCATTACTCATGGACCTTCAAGTGCTGTATTTATAAATCTAGTTAAAAAGTTTATCATCTATGTGTGAAAACCTTAATGAAAATTAAATAGATCAGAGATAACTTTCCAAGAGTATATTTTGGGTTATGTGAAGAAAACTCCTGGGAAATGAAAATTCAGTCAAGTGGAGATTTTCATTTAAACAGCTAATTTCAATCTAGCATGGATCTTCTATGGCAAAAAAAATAGAAATATACATGCTTAGTTTTAAGCTCAAATTGCTTATAGCCTTGGAAGGTTAAAAGGTGCCAAACTCTTATGATTGGGGAAGAAGAAATAAATAATAGGCAAAATATAGCCAACAATCATATTTTTTAGAAATTTTAGTAAGGGCTCTTCAGTCTTAACACCTCTAATGTGTAACAATATTTATCACAGAAAAATCACTAAAAGGAAAATCATTAAGAAAGAGGTAGGATCAAAATAGCAGAATAACTCATCAAATCCTCCAATCCCACTCCCAATCAATACAAATGACAGAAACATGTTTGAAAAACAAAGAATTCACAAAGCTGGTAGAACACAAGATATGACCTAAGTGAACGAGAAATGCTAGAATGACAGAATTCAGATTGCAAAAAAAAAAAAAAAAAAGATGGAAGACCGCTCTGAAGCTCTAAGACAGGCGCATGTCTGGGCCAGTAGAGGGTTCACTGCCAAACGGAGGAGTAGAGGTAGCCCAGGGGCTAAGGGTGGTTGGCTGCCTCACCAGTCATGTGCCTCCTTGTAACCAAACCTTCATCTCCATAACCCTCAAGCCTTACTGTGCCCAAGAGGAGGAACCACTGGTATCTGACTCCAAGGTGACATGAGCAAGTGTGGCCAGGCAGAGTCCCCAGAGGTCTGAGGACACCTGAAATGAGGATGACTCGTCCCCAAGTATCTCCTGTCAATTTCTCACAATCACAAATAGAAAAGCAGCAGTCACTGCCCTGGTTGGTGTGGCTCCGTGGATTGAGTGCTGGCCTGTGAAACAAAGGTTGCTGGTTCAATTCCTGATCAGGGCACATACCTGGGTTGTGGGCCAGGACTCCAGTAGGGGGCATGCAAGAGGCAAACAATTGATGTATCTCTCATACATCAATGTTTCCTTCCCTCCCTTCACCTCTCTCTAAAAATAAAATAAATAAAATCTTTTAAAAAAGAAATGCAGCCTGGCTGGCGTAGCTCAGTGGTTTGAGCGCGGGCCTGCGAACCAGACGATAGTGGTTCGATTCCCAGTCAGTGCACGTGCCTGGGTTGCAGGCCAGTTCCCAGCAGGGGACACATGAGAGGCAACCATACATTGATATTTCTCTCCCACTCTTTCTCCTTCCCTTTCCCTCTCTTGAAAAATAAATAAATAAAATATTTTAAAAAAATAAAAAAGAAATGCAGCAATTGCTGAAAACAGGTCCAATACTTATAGACAAAAAAAAAAACCAAACCCACAATATGAAATTACCACAAGAAAGAGCGACCCAAGTAGAACACACAGAAGTGCCCCAATACACAGAAAAGGAACAAAACGAACAGAAGGAATGCATTAATAGAACAAGATACCTTCCATGTGATTTAGAAGTCACGTGGAAGGGTCTATACCATGTACAAAGTCACAGAGATCCTAAAAATTAAAAAAATAATAATGTTTTTAAAACATTACATACCATATACAATGTCACAGAGATCCTAAAAATAAAAAAATAATAATGTTTTTAAAAATTAAAAACTGAATAGGTAAGCTAAGAAAGAGATATAACCAAAGAATGAATCTGTTCCAAAAGAAAGCAGAGTATATGTCCAGAAAATATTTATTCAGGAATGCTCATAGTAGTTTCTTTCATGATAATCCAAATGTCCATCAACAAGAGTCTGGATAAAGAAGTCACAATATATTCTTATAATGACATACTTCTGAGAAAGAAACTATTGAGACAAACATCATCAGGAAAATACTCTCAGGCATACACAGTGAAAGAAACCAGACACAAAAGAATGCATGCTATATAATTTTATTGATATTAAGTTCAAAATGGACAAAACTATCTTAGGGCAATAAAGCTATCAAAACAGTGATTGTCTTTGGTAGCGAGTAGGAACCCAGAAAGGGTTGCTAATGGACCGGCTGGAGAAGCTGCTCTATCTTGACTACAGTGTTAAGCATGTGGGCTCTGTGCATTTTAAATTATGTAAATTACAACTCCATTTTTAAAAGAGTGAGAAAGTGAACTGAAAAATTGAGCAAAGAAAATATACCAAAATGCATTGACAAAAAAGAAAAAACAATGAAAGCTTGAAAGAAAAGACAAATACCATATGATCTCACCTATAAGTGGAACCTAATCAACAAAACAAACAAGTGAGCAAATATAACCAGAGACACTGAAATTAAAAACAGACAGTAACCAGAGGGGAGGTGGGAGAAGATAATGGGAGGAAAGGGGGGAAGGGTTGTCAAGAAACATGTAGAAAGGACACGTGGACAAAGGCAAAGGGGGGAGGATTGAGGATGGGAGGTGGGGGTGACTGGGGTGGGGGGAGTGGTGAAGGGAAAGTGGAGACAACTGTACTTGAACATAAATTGAACAAAAACACAGAATCCTATTAGATAGATACAGATCTTTAAACATTACGTAATAGTAATGCCTGAAACAGAAAATAGCCACCGCCGACTGGAGAAAAGTGTTCAATAAAGTGTAGCAGAACGTCTCTCAAACCTAGATAAAGACATGAACTCTCACAACCCTGGGGAGGAGACAGTGCAGGGAGGATAACCAAACACAGGTCACCGTCAGTCTGGGGAAATTAAGAATAGAGAAAAATACTAAGCTTCCAGCATAAACATTCAAGGAAAAGAAATTACCATTATGCTTAAATAGAATTCTGAATAATATCTGGTACAGGAAGAAGTGAAACTACATCTTAAAAGTTATGTGTGGGAGGCAACTGGTCACTTCCTCTCACACAGAAAGTCTCTCTCTCTCTCCCTCTCCTTCTCCCTACCTTCTGCTTTCTCTAAAATAAATAAATAAAATCTGTTTTAAAAGTACTTTCTAAAGAAAGGTTTTGAGATATATTACTTTGAACTCTAAAATTCTATACTCTTAAGGTAACATTCACATATGAAAAATATATAGACATTGTCAGGTGTGCGATACTCAAAGTTTATCACTCTCAGATGCTATCTGAAAGAATGACTACAGGAGGTACTAAAGCAAAATAAAAAAGAAACAGAAAAGGAAACCTAAACACAAAAGTAGTGGTGAGCAGAGAAAGCAGTCAAATGTATGGTTAAGTACAAATAAGTCAAAACCGTAGATTTTAAAAACTGCAGTAATAATTAGGAATTTAAATCCCACATGCTATCAATAAGAAGAAAATGAGATTGCTCTCAGACTCCAGTCTTGTTCAGGGAGGAGCACAGCTACCGCACAGTAGGCCATGGAAGTGCAGCATGAGTTTCTGTGTTTGCAAAAATGAAGATGCTCTACTTGGAGTGTTGAGAGGGGAAGCATCCTTTTCAATCACTATCAGTTCACGTGTGAATGCTGCCAGTGTGTTACCTGGTCCACTCAGTATTTTTTTAAATTAAATTAATTTCCAACGCTTAAAAATGGGACTACTTACATAAAATCCAGATGGTTTGGCAAATCCATTTTAAAAAACATGGGAAAGAGAAACAAATAAGGAATAAAAAAGGGGACATTAAAAATAGTGAGAGATTTATAAAAAATTACAGAATGCTGAGAAGCTTAACACAATACATTTTAAAATTTAGGCAAACAATCTCTTTAGGAAACGTACAGGATGGGGCAAAAGTGGGTTGTGAACACACAAAACACAGAGTTTATTCTTATATTATTATTTATTACTTATTGTATTATTTTCTATCAAACAACTATAAATTTACTTTTGCCCCATCCTGTATCAAAATTATCACAAATAAGTCAGAAAAATAAAGAATTCAAATACAATAGACGAGATGGAAAATATCTACCCCCAAGTTAGCTGTTAAAATAGTTTAATGAGTAAATTTCTATACCCCTTCAAGGAGATGATAATCCCCAGTTTATAAAAATTATTCTGTAGTATGGAAAATAAAAAGTTATATTTATCATTTATAATGCTAAAATAATTTCTGTACCAAAGCCAGACAGGACGATATGAAAACAGAAGTCAATATTACTTTCCAACATGTAGTAAAAATTCTAAACAAAAATAATAGCCAATAGACTCCATGATGAACAAGTAGGTCCTTCATTCCAGGAATGCATGATTTTTCAAAAATATACTAAATATACTAAAAATGGTATATTGATGCAATTCACTACAGTATAAACAAAAGGAGGAAATGAAACCCACAGAATAACCTCAAGAAATTAAATCCCCAAACCCATGTGTGATTAAGATAAAAACTAAACTCATAGCAAACTAAGCAACATCCTTGGCTCAATATGGAAGCTACAAGAAAACAAGAGTAGTCATCCTACTTATGGTGAAAACTAAAGGCAGGAATAAGAAAAGGACATTTCTATCTCTTCTATTATTCAACAGTGTACTGGACTTTTTCATCAAGTTAGCTTATAAATCAAGACCAAAAAAGGATCGATATAACATTTAAGACTGCCTTTTCCTGGACAACTCTCTAAGAAATAGACATAGCACTTTGTACCTTATGGCAAAGACAATCCCTTAGGTGGATACCGATGACCAAGTTGATGATTAACAGGTCCCCTCAATCACACCTGAGTGTTTCAGAGTGAGAAAGGGTGAAGTACATAATCTAATGACTGAATGTGGACGGCACTAGCAAATGAATTTTCTTATTGCCAAGCATTTCATAAACACTGAATAGAGACAAGAATCATACAGAGAAATGATTGAAAACCTTTTAAAAACCATGGCTTCTTTAATTGCTTTCTATAGACTCTATAAAAATACCCACGATGCCTTTTTAGCAAGGCCGCCTTCTCCACTAGAGGAATTTAGTTTAATTCCTTCAACCTGGCACTCAGACATTTTGCAACTTTGTTGAAACACTTGAATAACTTTATTTACAACACTTTCAACTAATTAATTATCTTAATTAAAAAGTCAAATATGTAATATTACCTAATGTCTAATTTGCAATCACTGGCATAGCACATAAGAGGAATATGTTAAGTAAAGTGCAAGTTTTATGTGAGTTTGTGAAAGCTGTAGTGTCTCAAAATTATGGTCTCAAAATATAATGCATTGTTCAAATCTAAATTCAAATGTAGGTTCCAGCCACTTAACAGCTGGATGTCCTTGGGAAATTTATTTAACCTCTTTGCACTTTAGTTCTCTCACCTCCAAACTGGGGAGATAACCTTCTTGGTTATGACTGTGGGAATCATAATATTTTTGTGGAAATCACAATATATTAAGTGGTTATCTAATATATACTATATGTGTTATGTAGGTTCCCTTCCCTAGAGCATAACACAGATGAAAAAAAGAAAAAAGAAAGGAAAGTAGAGAAGATGGAAGGAAGGAAGCAACAAAAGTCCATAAAATATTTTTCAAAGACTCAGTGAAGAATTTGATTAGTGAACTCTTCGGCACAAGTAAGCCAAAGCAATCCAGAAATCTTAAGCTGGAACAAAAATTCTCATCATACCTCACTGGATATCTGGCCTTTACGGCAAGTTATCCATCTTTACAACTGTTAAGTTTGTTCAATAATGACCATGACAACAATAATAACAACAACAACACACACACACACACACACACACACACACACACACACGGCGAGGGCTGTCTGCGGGCCAGACAAGGCGGCTGGGTCTAGTATCACAGGGCAAAAAGGATACATGTCCTCTCAAGTGTTTGTGGACTGGGAGGTACTCATAGAAGTCTTCCCAGCATTCTTTAAAAGACTGTTGAAGAAGTTAGGATAAGAGGTGATGTTACATTAAATTAGCAGTAAGGAAAACGCAGGGATATATAGATGAGGATGTCTAGTTTGTTTGTGGCACATTTACAGACCCAGCGTCCTGGTAAGAAAACTTGGAAACTAAATAAAGAGAGGGGAAAAATGAAGCAAGGACAAAAGATAAGCCAAATAAAAATCTAAGCTATAATCTTGTCAAGAATTAGGATGATTATGCTTAATATGAATTTACCAGTATAGTTAAAATAAAAATTCATATACAAAAACATAGACACTGAGCAAGAAACATTGTCACTGAAATACTATGATCATTCTATTAATTGATGAGAGATAGATACTCCCACCTACTGCCTGCTCAGATCTCACACCCAAGTAACTTCCAGCTCCTTGCTCCGATCTCTTCCCACTAGGCAGTCCGACCATAGCTATTTGCCCTACCGAAGCAGTGTGGTACAGGGGCAAATAAACCCTGAGACAAATACAGGTGACTGGTCCATTCTGCTTCAACAGCTCCACACTCACTAACACGCTTTGAAGGTGCCAGCCCCTCACCACGAGATTTATCTTCATCATGCCTTTGAATCCTCTCATATGGGAGACACTATTATAATCTTTATCTTAATGGTGAAGAAAGTGAAACACAGAGAGGTTTTTAATATGCCTAAGATCCTACAGTTTAAAGTGTAGTATGTCTTACCCAAATTCTCCCCTGACATAGAAAATGACATGCATGGGAAGACACTGTGAGACTGGGGAAGGGAAGGACAAGCTGCCAGATCTGGCCTGGTGGACTGTGGAAGCACAGGAGAGAGCGGACAGGATTGAAGGTCAGATGCATAGGCTGCTTACTTTCCCATTCTGGGGAAGGTCAGGGCATTATGCAAACAACCAGGTAGGAATGGGGAGCTCTAAAATGCCATACACCAGTTGGTGGCACATTGTTTTGCATGTTATCTGAGGAAGCAGTTCATGTGCCCACACCCAGCACTGGACGACGTACAGCAGAGGGACAAGTTGTATAAGTTGCTCAATGGGTGAGCTGAGTTAGAGTTCCAAGCCCTCCACACAGGGAATCCAGAGGCTTCCATGTGCTCTGGGCAGATGATAAAGAGGCACTAATGGGACTGGGATGGGACAAAATAAGGACAGTGTGCATGGCCTTGGTAAGCAAAAGCAAATAGCTGGGACCAGGGACATCAGCTCTAAGTGCTTCCATGGTACCCACACCTCAGCAGCCATCAGTCTCAAAAGCAAACCAACCGGCCACTGCACAGCAAGGACCTAAAATGGTCCAGAGGACGTGGATTGGTTGGGTGACCCCCCATTTGTCCCACTAAGATCAGGTAACCCCCATCCCCACATGACCAGATGGCACTTTGGAGAGGAAAAGGGGGAGAAGAAGAAATAGAAAAGATCAAAATTAAATATTCACTGAGAAAAGAATAAGCTATCCACAAATAGGTTTCTTAACTCTGAAGATAATGTGATACAACAAAATTGCCAAGTTCAAGGTTTGCCTTCTCAGTCCTCCCCAAACTCTTCAAGAACCCTGCTATTCAATGCAGATCAGCTCACCTATAGGACGTCTGCAGGCACCTCCATTTTCTTGGCAAATATGCACTCAGGGTGAACATTTACAGTTTCAATGTATACAGACAAAAAATATTTTTCAAGTTAGCATTATTGGTAAGTAGTAAAATAATTTAAAAATAAATTTCCTATTCCTTATATTCATTTTACGCCTTTTAGTCATATACCTCCACATTATCATATAAATGGTCCCTGCTTCTAGATTTTTGTCTTTGCTGCTTTCCCTTATTTTTAGTTTACATCCTTTCTTAAACTGATGTAACTCAAGTTGTACGTATTTGGCTTCTATAATCTTTCCTTTTACACGAATAGTCATGTTTTCTTAATTCCTTTTGTTCCCTGCTCTACATGTCATTTCTTTATTTTTAATATTTTTCAGGTCTAGAAGTAGCTAAAAAGAAATGCTTTGTTCATTATTTCTCATTAAAACAGAAGTAGAAATTATCCTTGACATGGCACTCATCACTCATCAACCTTCTCAGCTATTAAATCAAGTTGTAACTGTGTGATTTCCACTACTGAATCCCTTCAGAGTTACATTTGAGTTTGGCTTCCCCCGAACCTGCTGCACACAGCCTCAGAAGACCTTATCTTTTCCCCATTAATTTCTCACAAATGTTAAGATTTCTCTGTACAAACTAACAGTTTATCCAGTAAAATTGAGTGGGACATACACAGGAAATCTGTACGGTCCTCTCAATGTTGCTTTGAACCTAAAGCTGATCTGAGAAATAAAATCTTAAAAACAAACAAATAAACAAAAACCATCCATGGGATCATTTGTGGGCTGGAAACTCAAGAAACACTGTGCAGTGAAAACTCCAGCCTTCTCCCACTCCCACTGAACTCGGTCTCACCTTTGTTTTTCCTCTAAAAGGATGAATACTTATATGTGTTAATCCAAAATGAATCCACTAAACCACCTTCCTATCCTACATCACAAACACACCTCCATCCTCATTTGAGAAAAAGTCATTAGGATCCTCTTGAAGTGGCTTTCAAGGGATTAGCCATTAAAATATCTTGGGCAAAGCCCTGACGGGTGTGGCTCGGTGGGTTGGGCACCATCCTGCAAGGCAAAAGTTTGCCGGTTCAATTCCCAGTCAGGGCACACGTCTGGGTTGTGGGTCAGGTCCCCAGATGGGACCCTTACAAGAGGCAACCAATCAGTATTTCTCTCTGTCTCCTTTCCTCTCTCTAAAAATAAATAAATAAAATCTTTAAAAAATATCTTAGCAGAAAACAGAAAATCAATACCATATATTCATGGAAAGTAAAACATACAAAAGTACTGCTGAGCCAAATGAACTAATACTTTCATGAGTCTGGAGGTTATTTTTCCTGTACTAAAAGTAAAAATAATGAGGGGTAGAGGGTTTACTTCTAGACTCCTCCACCAGGGACCTCCTCACAGGGAAATACACTGGGCCTAATTATACTAACCTGCTGGTCGAGTGTGGAATTCCCACTCGGCTTGTCTGGGAAGCTACTGACAATCTCAAGTATAGAGAAGGGAATACTGAGGAAAGTTATTACTACTGATCAGTACCATCTGCTACACAGACAAATGAATAATACAGAGGTCTGTAACTTTCCGAGTTGATTAGAACATATATACAACATATTCATCAATAGCATTGTCACTGACATTTCGTAAATCAAAATCAGTATGTAAATCACCAGTGGTGTTGGTGTCAGAACTAGTATGCTGAGGTCGTCAGGTTTGTAATGTGAGATATTCTAATTCTATCATCCCCTGCGTCCTTCAGAAACAAGATTCTTAATGTAGAATAAAGCAACACAGATATAGTATACAATGGATAAAATAAGGTCCATGTAATCCCAAATTTGAATTATGAGTATTGATATATATATATATATATATATATATATATATATATAACAACAAGCCTAGAAACAAAGGCAAAGCCTATCACAACAAGCTCCACTAGGTTGCAAATTATGGTCTTAAAATACCATTTCCCACCACAAGAAACCCAGACTTCCTGCAGGCATTGCTGATCCTGGGTCTATGGCAGGAGACCTATGGCAGGAGACCTATAAGAAGAGCCTAAAATATCTTACAAACTAGATAACAAGAAAGCTATCAGAGACTAGCAGGACCACGTGAAAAGAACTGAGGAGCCAACTTGAAGAGAATCCTATTGGCCAGTGATGTGGGGGTGAAGGTTAACAGCTGGGAAAGCATGCAGAATTCGAAGAGAAGAGGACCTAGCCTTTGGGGAATATCAATCTTCAATAGCCACAGAGAAAATATTCGAGTAGTAGAAAGCAGACTACTAAGAGACAAGGAGGAAAGAAAACAGAGAGGATATCACATCATGGAAACCAACAGAAAACAATGCTTCAAGGACAGAGTGGTCATCAGCATCAAATATTCTAAGAACTCAAATAAGGTGTGGACTCACACACATGCAGGGGATTTAGCACTTCGGCACTGTTAGCTGGAGCTATGGCACATGGCTCCACCAAAATATGAGAACGAGCCCTGGCTGGTGTAGCTCAGTGGATTGAGCACGGGCCTGCGAACCATAGGATCGCGGTTCAATTCCCAGTCAGGGCACATGCCTGGGTTGCAGGCCAGTTCCCAGCAGGGGACGCACAAAAGGCAACCATACATTGATGTTTCTCTCCCTCTCTCCTTCCCCTCTAAAGATAAATAAATAAAATCTTTAAAATATATATATAAGAACGAGCTATGTGAACATGAACAAATGTCGCAGGGCTAGACACGTGACTTGTATGGCAAGACATCACCCAAACACATACGATTCAACCTGGTGTGTGTGCGTGTGTGTGTGTATCTTGGTGGGGGTGGGTAGGTATGAAAGACTTACAGAGAGAATTAGGTAAACTACGATAATCTGTTGAAAAAACTAACAAATAGCAATATGGTGCATAAAAATAAAGAACATTGGTGTTCAAACTCTAATCTGGATGTTTCAAGTAGGCCAGAAATGTGGAATACTTTGAGGACTCTAGAGATCTTAAACATATTTTTAAATACCTGAGAATAGTAAAATAGACCCAAAAATGTATTCCAAAAAATCTAACACATTTCATGTATTCCAAAACATGTAGTTCACGAGTGGGAAGGTGAAAAGGCCTGGGCTTGAAGAACAGAGTAACTCCAATTCAGGAAACTCAAGAGTCCCTGTGGGTGCGGAATGAGGTCTCTGCCTCTCTCCCCTGCTGTGTGTGTGTGTGTGTGTGTGTGTGTGTGTGTGTGTGTGTGTGTGTGTGTGTTGAACATATTCCTTTAAGAAAACACTATCCTTCTATCAAAACCTCATTCTCTCTGCTCTAGATCATTGTATCACAAAAGACGGCTAATTGATTGGTCTTCCTGCCTCCGCTTGTCTTCGCTCCAAGCCGTTCTGCTAAAAGATGTCTAATTTCCTTTGTGAAGCACTGCTGTGCTACTGTCATTCCTACTAACAAAGCTCCAAGGCGCCCACCTCCCACCAAAGCCATTTCAGAGCTTCCGGGAGAGAGGTCCATGCTGAAGCTTCACACCGATGCTGCTGCTCAACTGAAAAGTCCTATTCTTCCACTGCTGTGTCCTCTATTAGTGCCATTTCCTCCACCTGCCCAAATCTTAATGATTATGAAAACCCAACAGGAAGCTTATCTATTAATAAAGCATTTCCTGTTCATCTCCTCTCTGTGCGATCACTCCCTTTTCTAGATTCTTCTATTCTTTGTTCGGCCTTTTAATGGAATTTACAAGATACAGCTTTATTTCATGATTTTATGGAATAGGGAGTTTATCTCTCCCTAAATTTCATATTCTTTAAAGACAGGATAAAGATCTTATCTTCATATGCATACCTCATAATAGGCAGTAAAAAGTCTTGATACTTGCTGGATAAAGCCCATAAAGGTGAATAAACAATGTGTATATAATAAGAAATGCTAAATTTTTTGTTTCCTAGTTAGTAGACATAGAGTATACCTAGAGATCTGAAAGTATCTGACTATCCGTGATGTTACCAATTCATCTAATTCCCAAAATGAAAGTTAAATGTAGACCCTAAAAGACAGTTTGGTAACCAGATACCCAGATGAATACAGCATCTAGTCAGTAAGCTGCCTGAGGCATGGAAACATGCAATATTCATTTTTGGTACCCAAGGGAGTGCTGCATTGGACCTGGAAGACAGCAGGGCATTAATAAATGATACTTACTTAGCAAATGTATTAATTCATTCACTCAAATATTTACTAAGCATGTCAATGTTCCAGGGGCATTTTGGGTGCTTAGGTTATAGCAGTTTAAATGACAGGCAAGGTCCTTGCCTTCATGGGACTATATTCTCATAACAGTGAACAAGTAAAACAAAACAAACAAGAAGGTTTCAAGTAGTTTCAAGTATTAAAATGTGGTAAGATGCCCTGGCTGGTGTACCTCAGTGGACTGAGTGAGGGCCTGTGAACCAAAGGATCGAGTTCTGATTCTCAGTCAGGGCACATGCCTGGGTTGCAGGCCAGTTCCCAGCAGGGGACCCACAAGAGGCAACCATACATTGATATTTCTCTCCCTCTCTCCTTCTTTTCTCCTCTAAAGATAAATGAATAAAATCTTTTAAAAAATGTGGTAAGAGGTTGGGTGAATGAAATAGGCAGAATCTAAAGTCTGTTGGGTTTTAGGACCACAGTTCAAAGCTGGAAATTTATTTTGAGTGCACTGGGAAGCAGTGGGAGAATTTTACAGGTGTTAAGCAGAACAATTTGGTCCAGTTCATATTTTTTTAAAGCTCACTCTGAATAAAAAGAGATTGTAAAGAGGCAGTAAAAATTGGAGTATTGATAAAGATACTACTGCAGTAGTCCAGCTGAGAGGTGGGCAGCTGACTTGGGTTAGGGTGGAGACAGAAATGGAGATTGCAGTGGTCAGGGGTTTGGAGAAGCAGACTAGTGTGGGAGCCATGCAGCAGGAAAGAAATGGAGTAATAACAAATGCAGGGAGTAAATAATGCTATTTCCTAAAGAGCACAAGTTATTGGTTGTCCCCAAAGAGCTTTACTGCCCACTCATTCAGTACTTTAACCCGACTCTTATCTTTTCTATTCTTACCCATTTTATGCAACTTTATCTAAAAGGTGAGTCATAATCCAAATTATATGAAGGTAACATAATTGAAAATCAGGATTGCCTTGGGGTCACTGGCTCCATTTAGGAAATCTATTTCATGTAATAGGCATGGGGAAACTAAGTCAAACACCATTTCCATCAAGTAAAAAAAGAAAAATTACCAAATATAGTCAAGATTCATCTTTGAAAGTGTACCCTCTAGAAAGATGATGACATTGAACTATGATGCCTTTTCGTTGTCTTACTCACTGTTACTCTTTCTCTTTAATTTACCTGACTTCTAGCTTAGTATGATTCACTTATATTAGAAGCTGCCTATCAAGGGCACTCAATTATTGTTTTCAGTGCTGCAGAAGGACTTACTTTAATGGGTACTTCTACAGTAAAGAGAAAGCAATAATACACACCCATCAAACCACAAGTATTTGCCTGGGTGATAAATGCATTCACCTTTAATAAACAGTGAGTCAGAAGGAAGAAAATACTGGTAATTGCAAGGCATTTATTTTGAAGCGCCTTTCATTTCTCCTCAAAAGGACATAACCTAAGAGGGAAATTATTCACAATTATATGATGTTATCAGAATAAAGTGTGTATAAATTTCATTAATAATGGCACCTGCCCTATTGCATGACTCATTTTATTGTTACTGATGAAATATGAAAAGCCACATGAAAACAAGTTAAATGGGTCATTATGAACCTTTTAGTTTATGTTTAGTCACCTAACCAAGATAGACTTAATATTGCATGACTAAACTTTACACAGGTTTCTTTATTCCTGACTATACACCCTTGACCTCCCTTTTCTTAGAATATTTACTTTACAAAACTTGAAATTATAATTTTTTTCTCTGCCCATTTGACATACAAACCTTACATAACCAGGGGAGAAATGGCTTTCTACAGGATATGGAGCTATGTCTTCGAAATGCAGCCATCGAGAAAGACAGCATTCCTATCTACCAGTCTCTCTGAGGGGGTAGGAGGCCAACTTCCATAAGGGCCAGTTACCAAACACAGATCTCTTAATCACACTGACCAACTTCCCCACAAACCCATCCCAGCATTTAGAGACTCTCCTGCCTTTTGTTTCAGCAGACCTGAGTTCAAGTTCTCTCTCTGATTACAATAGTCTCTCTCCCTTATTGAAAGTGTCTTGAATATAGTCTTCCTTCCCTGTTTTACTGATTTGGTCCAGTTTTTCTTTTACACATCACAGTGGCAGACAGAATACTTAAGGTGTGTCTCCACAGGAAATGAAGACATATTGATGGAGTAAGAGCTCTGGGAATCTGTAGAAGGTGTTAATGAATGAACATAAGGACCAGTCTGCTAAGACTCCTGAACTATTAAACTATCACGGATGGGGGCTTCTCTTTAATGCTGGGCTTCTCTTTAATGCGCCAGGCTGTACACCTGGAAAAAAAGAAGAAGATACACTGTGAAGGGAAGAAATACTTTTAAGAAAAGCACAGTGCCAGTCACTTAAATTGGAACAAATTTCAGTCCCACGTAGCTTAAGCTGGTTCACAAGAGGGAGAATTTGTAAGGAAGAGAAGTGAGGAATAGGGCTTTATTCCAGAAGGAAAAAGAGGCAAATCCTGCTCGTGATCAATACATAAATTGGCAAAGAATGCAACACAGGTGGAGGTGGAGGGCACCCGCCCCCCAACTTTTACATGGTAAATGTGAGTACCAAATAGAAAGAGTGACTATCTCACAGTATTGGAAGCACAAGAAAGACCTCCTTGTGGTGACATGAAAGGCAATTGTCGGAGGCAGAGCCTGAAGTCCCAAGGGTCATGAGGTGGAGTAGATGAAGACAACCGCTGTTGTGATTGTGAAAAAGAGTTGTAGACTGGAAGAATGAGGAAAAACTTCACCATGTATGACAACCAAACTCTGTCACAGGGAATGAACAGGAGTTCACTAGGTGGGCACGGTCTGAGAAAGGGCATTCTAGGAAGAGTAACCATGGATTTTAGGATGAGGTGTCAAAAATTAATGTGAGTATTGGAATGGCAGCCAATTTATATACCTAGAAATGTAAGGAGGGATCAGATTGTAAAATATCTTAAGAACCATGACTGAGATGATTAGGCTTTAATTAAAAATATATTTCTGACTGTACGAGGAGGGGGATGTTAAGGGGGGGAATTAGGGATCAGGAAACGTGTTGGGGAACCATTGAAGTAATCCACTGAGAAAGGTTAAGGGCTTGAACAAAATAGCTGCGGTAGGCAGTAGAGATGTAGAGAAGTTTCTGGATTTGAAATATGAGGGTTGGACTATGAGGTAGTGAATTAGGAAATAAGGAGTGAACCAAACTAAAGAAGAGATTAAAACTACACACTTGATGCCCTGGCTGGTGTAGCTCAGTGGATTGAGTGTGGGCCTGCAAACCAAACAACTGCAGTTCGATTCCCAGTCAGGGCACATGCTGGGGTTGCAAGCCAGTTCCCAGCAGGGGACACACGAGATGCAACCATATATTGATGTTTCTCTCCCTCTCTCCTTCCCTTCCACTCTAAAGATAAATAAATAACATCTTTAAAAAAAACTACACACTTGAGTGTTTGTTAATATAAGAGCAGGTATACAGGAGAGAAAGAGGGTTTTCTGAAGAAGGTAAAATACCCAGGTTGGAAAATAAGGTCTACAATGCAGAAGAAAATTATGTGCTATAGATACACATGTAAGACAAGAATACCATTATAGCTAAAAATGCTGGTACTAGCAGGAGCCATAGAGAAAGACAAGGAGTCTCAGATTGGAGCCATGGAGGAAGCCCATACTTCAGGAACAGACCAATAAGTAAAAGCTGGTGCAGAAAGCAGAGACAGGCCAGTGATGTATCAAGGAGATTTTACAACAGAAATTGAGGTCTAAGTGGAACCCAAGGAAAATGTTTCCAAAATTTTGTATGATTGAAGCTATCAAATGCCAGAAAGAAGTCAACTAATGCAAGGACTAAAAATTTCTGTTGAATCTGGCAAATAAAAAGAGACATTAGTGTTTAAATTTTAGTGAATGTTGGGGCAGAATCAAGATTGACCTGGATAAAGAAGAGAATGGGAGACAAAGATGAGGAGAGGGTAGGTGGACTGACTTCTCCTTCGAGAATATTAGCCACAAGGGAAAAAGAGACACCCTTATTTTGTCTTTTTAAAAGTCTTTTCAGCTATTATTTATGATGACATAAAAAGAATTTATAATTAGTGTACAAGTAAATGATATAATTGATATGTTCTTGCAAAACGGTATATAAATTATTTTCCACTTAATTCGTCTAAAGGTTTCAGGAATACTTATGTCACTTTTGATTGATCTTCAACTTCCATTGCTTCCTAACACATTAGTTTTATATTTTTCCACTCCTAGAGCCTGTCAAGTTGTTAATGATCTACAAAAATCCACTTTCACACCCTAAAGACTATCACTCTTAAATAAATGCCACAAGAAATCTTTTGTTAATTTGAATTCCTTTTGAAATGATTTTAATTAGTTTTGTACAGTGGACATTTGTAAATCAAATTTTCTTAATGTAAACTAAAACAATTAAGACATCACACATATGGCTATGGTGTTTTTTAAAAATATTAGAACATCTTCTCATTACTTGGAGCAATCAGTGTGTGGGGGCCAGAGTTACTACCTGGTGAACAGAATCCAGAGCAGTGCACACTTACCCACATCCCATCCTTCAGAGATGGCGGACCCCTGTCACGTACAATGGATTAGGAAAACTTGCCCTTATCTCCTTCAGTATTCTTCCCATGGGTATCATGAGCTCAGGAGAAAAGTCCTTTAGTGTACTTAAGTTAAAATAGTTTTTCATTCTCCTTCAGCTTAACCTTATCTGAGAAGCTCTTTGTCTGTCCTTCCATTCTAAATGAAAGCTTTGCTGGATAGAGCAATCTTGGATGTAGGTCCTTGCCTTTCATGATTTGGAATACTTCTTTCCAGACCCTACTTGCCTGTAAGGTTCCTTTTGAGAAATCAGCTGATAGTCTTATGGGAACTCCTTTGTTGGTAACTGTCTCATTTTCTCTTGCTGCTTTGAGGATTCTCTCCTTATCTTTCATCTTGGGTACTGTAATTATGGTGTGCCTTAGTGTGTGCTTCCTTGGGTCCAACTTCTTTGGGAATCTGAGCTTCCTGGACTTCCCGGAAGTCTATTTCCTTCTCCAGACTGGGGAAGTTCTCCTTCATTATTTTGTCAAATAAGTTTCCAATTTCTTACTCTTCATTCTTTATACATCAAATGAATTATACTAAGATAATCCATTATTTTTGTATCATTGCTGTAACTTTTCCCTCCACCAAACTCAGTTATAAAAGAACAATTTAGCTCCCATTTATTCAAGAACAACTAAGTGTCAGCAGTTACATACTCAACTCTACTGCAAATGCTGAGATATGGCAGTGAGAGATAGAGATGAATATAAAATCTGTTACCCTCCAAGAAGTATATACTCTGTATATCTAAAGAGGCAAGGAAGACACGCTGTTTTTGCCCCTTTTTGTGGGTTCTTGTACTATAATTTTTCTTTTTACTTCTTTGGGGGAAAGAAGAGAAGATTGGAAATGGTACAAAATGACATGCCATTTAACAAATTAGGAAAAGTACTGAAGTATAAATTCCTTCTTTTTCCTTCCCTAGATTTGGAGCTGACGGTGTTACGTAAGTTTCATACCATATGTCGAGGTTTACTTCTTGGTGGGTTTCCCATGTTCCCTTTGCCATGGCTTGAAATGGTTACTCTTCTTGGCTGGTTTGATGGCCTGAATATGGACTTTTGGATTGTTTTAAAGCATTAAACAGAAAGTAAACAAATTCTACACCACACTAACAAAATTTTACAAAAAAAGCCTAGGACTAGCACATTATTCTGGTATTTGTATGTGAATATTTTATAAAGTATTTTCCAGCTCTGGGAGCCAAATACTGTGCTTATTCCCAACATCAGCAAAGAAAGCCTTGTTTTCCTTAGGGCTCCCTATAACTACTGGCTCATTTGAAAAAAAAATTTATTTTTTACAAATTCTAGGTCCACAGGAAGTCAGAAAAATATTGTAGAGAGGTCCTGCTTCCCTTCAACCAGTTTTCTCAGTAGTTATATCTTTACCTGATTATACTGCAAAAGCAAGTCCAGAACATCGACATCTGCACATTGTGTGTTGTATGGCTCTTTGTTATTTCATCACAAGTGTCAATTCATCTACTCACCGCAGTCAAGATGAAAAATCACTCCATCACCATAAAGACCTCACTTATGTTCCCCTTTGCAGTCTGAACCAGCCCAGCTCCTCCCAACTCCATTCCAAAACCCTGGCAACCATTGATCTCTTCTCTTCCTCTGTGATTTTGTCATTTCAAAACGTTATATAAATGGAATCAAATAGCATATAACCTCTTGAAATTGGCTTTTTTCCACTTAGTATAGGGCCCTTGAGGTCCTTCCAAGTAGTTTTATGCGCCAATAATTTGTTATTTTTATTGCTGAGTAGTAGCCAGTATATGGAAGTTAAGACTGACTAATTTTCATAAGACACATAAATAGATTTTGTGAGCAGTTAGTCAATATAAAAATATATACAGCTATGTATAAGGGGTGTTTGTGTGTGTTCTAAAGATGAGGACATATATCTTAGAAAAATGTTTTTAACCTTTATATCATTAACTTTAAACTCATTTATTTCCCACAATAAGGCTGATTCCAATCTATTACCCATATATTCAAAATACAGCTATATATTCAAAAATACCCTGGGCGAGGTTGGCATTTTAAGCAGTTTAAAACAGTGTTGTGGTAACTAGAAAATTGGAATTTAAATACAACACCATGAGAGACTTTAAATTATTATTAGACAGTGACACAATGAATCCATGAAAGCAAAGCATCTGAGACTATGAAGATGAAGAATGGAGACTTGATGAAGAATGTACAGTCTGGGGCTCTGGGGATGCAAACACACACCTCAGCTCCTGGTTCCATTACCAAGACAGGCTAAGCTAAGGTTCTGCAGAAACCGTCACTCTCAAAGTTGGCAATAAAGATCATAGGGAACTTGAAATAATAGATTTTTAAAGACATTTACTCAAATGCTGACCTTGCTAAAGTTGTCAATGAAGATCAACAGTTTGGTCAGCTCTACCAAGAGATATACAGAAAATTAGCCCATCAGCCTACTACACACAAAAATAAACTTGCTGGGCATGAGTTCAAGAAAACCCACCCAGATTATAATACGGACTATTGCACACATTTTATGTTTGTTTGGAGAGACATGATTGCTTGGTCCTCGGAAAGACGTCTTCCACGTATAGCTCATCAAAGCGAGCAGATCCAATGGGGATGACCACCACCCGGTGGGCAGACCAAGTTGCTGGTGAGACGCAGGCCGTCAGCAGCACAGATAACATTCAACTCTGATATTAGACTTCCGATGAAGCCAATAAAAAATGTACTTCGATCAAATCAGAGAATTTCAGTAATCAGCTCCATTTTTAGAGATGCAAAAAAAACACTCTTTTTTAAAGATCTAAGTAAAAGTTTGGCAAAGGTTGCTTCAAGAACATTGGGATCTTCTTGGATTATGTTGCAGTCACTGAGCTCACTGGAATGCTCTTGCCACATGGTGCTTCATATTTTCCCCCAGCACCTGATGTGGTCCATCAAGGTCAACACAAGTAATTGCATGGGGTATAAAGGACCACAACCACCCTCAGAGGAAACCAAGGGAATCATGAGGCATAGGAGTTAGTACTGGGTGCAGTGCCACAGGACAGCGAAGGCAAACCCCTTGCCCTGTAGTGCTGGCAATCCTAGCTGAAAAACAGACGCCCTGAAGAATGGATGGGATGAGATGTATTTATGTGAATGGATTTCTGTGAATCTTGAGAGAAATTGACCTCTTGGCTCCTCAGTTTCTTTCTCAGTACGTCAATCTTTTCACATCTTACTTAAAGATAAGATCTGCCCCACTTCAAATTTTGGTATTAATGTCAATTCAAGCCATTGGAGAGTGGGAAGGAGTTAAATAAAGTTAACAGGCCTGTCCCCAGTGTTTTATCAAGGTGCCAACTCTGCTCACAATCTAGGAAAGGATTCTGAGCAGACACCTGAGGTCATCTAACGACCTGTAATGTGATGGTGGCATTGTAACCACCACGGCCCATGTCCTGGCAACCTCCCTTTGTCTACGGGTCTGTCTACGGCAACCTCCCTTTGGGCCGTACACGTCCCCCACCCCACCCACATTTCCTCTCAGCATCTCTCTTTGTATTGAACTCATAGAATGAGCTAATATGAAGCAGCAACAAAGCTAGTCACACCCCAGAAGGCAGAACTAAGGTCCTTGCCCTCAACTTCCAAAGCAGACCTTGACTACATCTGACAACAAAATCTGAGTCACTGCCACCTCCAGGTGCAGCAGTAATCTGTAGGAAGATCATTCATTCATTTCTCATGAGCCAGATTCAATGTTCAGATCTGAAACACGAATAGTTTGATCAGAGTTCTATGTCTGAATACCCTAAGGTTGCTGGAATGCTTTCTAAGTGAAAAGTAAAAGATTTATATGTAACATAACAAGTGATTTTTATTTAAATAGCTGGAGTTTATATGGAAATTATTTAAATAATGAATCAATCTGTCATTATGCAGCTAAATGGAGCTGATAATGACAAAAGTCTTGTCTGAGATGAAGAAATATCAGTGTGCATATATAAATATCAAATTAGAAAATTAAAACGGAAATTTCTGGCAGACTTATTTTTGAAAAATTAAAAGAAATACGCATCTAAAATTTACTCATGACTCCTCAGTAGCTAAATCTTTTTAATATACTATAAAATGGAATAAATAAAATGAAGGTCATAGATTTCAGTTAAGCGTATTAGCAAAAGTGCCACATTTATTTGTTTCTTTTTTTTAATACTGTGCTTCACTCTTGTCAGCATTAAAGCTGTTGTCTGCATTAAAGCTGTTGGCTATTTTGACATGGCATTGTGTTCTCCTTCTCTGCTTCTTTTTACTGAAAAGTAACAGAACTTAAACCAGCATTTGGCTTTACCAGGTGACAGGACTGAGGAAACCAAATGCTGACCATCTGTTGAGGCAGAACAGCCCAACCCTGTCCAAAACCGAAACTCTCTCCTCCCAGGATCCAGGGGCAAGTGGGCGGCCAGCACCTGCTGCTGGCTTGAGAGGTCTGCTTAGAAGAGTAGCACTGGCACATGGCTCTGCGGCTACACCATATGTAGCTGCCAAAACCCAAAGGTGCTTTTGGAGAGTGGTGAAAGGCAGGAATGGCGGAGCAGGAGAGCACACTGAAGTGTTACCCAGGCAGAAATGAGTATCCATCCCACAGGAGGGACTAAGACCTCACGATGTGAATGTGAATGTATGTGTGCCTTACTCTGAACTAGTCATTTAGTCAGCAGAGGCCAAATGACCTAAAAGAAATAAGTGTCTTTAGGAAAGAAATCAGACTTGACAAAAATAAGCTCACACAAAAGCAAATGCAATTTACAGCCTGAGCCCTACATCTCTTTACGGGTTATCTGTGCAGAGCTGCCGCCAGCACAAGCAGCGTCACTTGCTATTGCTAAGAAATTGTCAGACTGGCGATTCTACATCAACAGCTATCATTACCTTAGGGGTAAATCACTGACCCAGTCCTTATTTGGAAAATCAGTAGACTCAGAGATAAAATTTTTTTTTCAGAAAATAAAAATATGTAGGGAATCACATGAAACTTTAGTCGAAGTTTTTCTAATAAGTTCTTTGGTTGACATCGTATGACAATTAACTTACTACTGCAACATTATTATCACTGCATTAGTTACTAATAAAGGCTAAGAAAGGCACTACAAATTTTTTTAATTGTTATGTACACATCCTGAGACCTATAAGGCTTATAGGACTTTGTTATACTAACTCCATCAGTAACCACCAGTTCCCCCCAAGTGTTTTTCACTGTAAAGTTGGTTAGGTGGAGAGCTGCAGGGAAAATGTATTAAAAAATGCTGGTCTTAAATATGTCATGAAGGCCCAAATAAAAAAGCAGTCTTATTTGCGTTCTCCCACATTAAACAAAACTACATAAGAAGGCATTCACTCTTTCCTGGCACCCACACTGTTTGTATGTCATACATACTATTTTCAGCACAAGCCCTGTATCTCTGTGTGCAGATTGCACTGCAGCAGCCAACGACCAGCGTCTCCACATAAATCAACTGAAGAAGCTGAGACAAATGACTTTGACAAGGTTTAAAATACATCTCCAAATAGATCCATTCTTGGAAAGTGTATGACAACAGACTTGGGGAATAATTCCCAGCATTGCCATAAATACGATGGTGCTTTGGCATTCCATAATTATAAGTATGGCTTGGCATTCTATAACTCTGCCCTAGCCCAGATGTCTTCTGTTATGCTAACACGACGCAAGAAGGAACACAAGCATAAAGAAAAAGAAAATGTACAGAGATGCAGGAATTTGGACTCATAACAATTCCTCTCCCTTCAAAACTGGGTTCATTAGTGTCAAGGAGACATCAACAATGAAGAGCTGGTGAGGAGCAAGTCAGTGACCCCGAAGTCAATACCACAAATCCATGTACTTACAACATACAATGTGAATAAAAAAGTACAAGCTTCCTCAACATACTTAGGTACCGGGAACCTTCATTAGTGAGTGTATATTTGAATTGCCCTCTCCTCACAGCTATATATTACATTCTTATTGACATTTACTATTAGAACCATTTAGGGGAGGGAAAAACTAGATAGAGAGGAGAGAAATAAACAGCAAAGGGAGACAGGTAAAGAAAATCATGGACGGCAGGAAGACCACAGAAAAAAATAAAAGCCCTCTCAAAATAATTCATATATTAGTTCATATAACAGTTGTATTTTTTTTATTTAAAAAAGAAGCTAAATGAAGATGAAGCGGTAATTAACCCAGCCCTGCCTTCCTTCCAGCTCCTTTGCAGCAGGCCCAGCAAACACATGGAATGTGTCTTGTTAGGTAGTTCTCCTTTCACACAGTCTCGGTGTGGATTCCCGAGGTCCACCTGGACACCCGTGCAGATAAAGCCTCTGCTAGACCAAAAATGCAGGGTGCAAAAGAATTCAGACAAGACACCTGCTCCTCTGGAATGACAGTGAGCTTGGTCAGTGAGGAATGAACTGGATGTCACTCTTTCGGTCCAAAGCCTCTGTGCAGAATACAACAGATTGTTGAAGAGTAAAGTACAATCAGGTTATTCATAACACAGGGCCTTTCCACTTTATGAAAGTGCAGCTAACAGAAGTGGAAAGAGTAAAATGCAGCCACCTACGTTCTCTTTTTTTAAAGGTAAAAAATATGCCCCCCACTGACTGAACCTTCGGCGTGTGATCATTCTTCTAGAAACGAAGTGGGCCCATAATGCACCCACAGGTATTTATAATGGATGACGAAATATAATGTTATCAGCTAGCCTTAAAGTCATCAATTTGGCTCTTCTAATGCTATTTTGAGGCCACTATCAGAAGCAAATATGATTTTTAAGAAAAAGCCTGTGGAGGAAATCTTCCCTCTTTAAGAAAGTTCAATACCACCTGCCCACAGTCAGGCAGCACCAGGCCAAAGGCTGTCTCCCCAAGGGTGCTGTCATGCCGTTCCTCTGGAACATGAAAACACTCTGAATCACCTCATGTCCCGCATGTCAAATGTCGTTCCTCTGGAACATGAAAACACTCTGAATCACCTCATGTCCCGCATGTCAAATGTCGTTCCTCTGGAACATGAAAACACTCTGAATCACCTCGGTCATGTCCCGCATGTCAAATGTGTACGCGTGGAAAATTTGCTCATCATTTCATTGCATTATATCGTAGATATTTTCTCTAGGACCTAGTCTATGCAATGTGGAATTCACTTCAGAAGAAGCCATCTAATATTTTTTAAGTGCGGTCTTTGCAGTCAGACAGATAAGTAGACAGTCCTGGGCCATGGCACTTACTCCCTGGGTGGCATGGACAGGTCCGTGCTGTCCCCAGGCCTCTGCTTCCTCAGGCTGATAATGTCTAACTAGCAGGGTAGTGTGAGCTGAGGAAGATATGTGAAGCTCACAGTACACACCCGTTAAAGGACAGCTGCAATTACTGTGTGCGATTTTTATATATTCAAGAAAGAACACATTCAGTATGTTTTATTTTCTATAAATCATATAAAAATGTATTAAAAATCAACCAACAAGAAATATATTTTTAAATTTGTAAAACATTAACCATAATAAAATAATTGAGAAGATAAATAGATAGAAATAATCACATACATATACTCACAAATATAAAAATAGAATTGAGGATAATATGAAGTGGTCATTTCTGGGTGATGAGATTAAAAGTAGTTTTTATTGTTTGCCTCTTATTTATCTACCATGTCCAAATTTTCTACATTTTCAGTTTTCAGGCTATTATTGTCTCAAGCACAGCAGGTAATTGCAGGACCATCGTGGTTCTTGGGAGAAAGAGACCTTTTAAGTTTCACAACTTCCTTTAAGTTTTATCTCAACTCCTTGACTAATGGGCAACTTCAAAGCCTCTCTTTCTTTTGTGCAATGAAGAAAGGAACAGGAAACTAACCTGGCCACTTTTCATGCCTACTCACACAAACTGGCTTATAAGCAATCCGGCTGAGTTCAACAAAGCTAGTTATTTTACAACAATAATCTCTTCAGATTCAACTAGTATCTTTCTAATCAAATCAGACTTTAAGTTTTGATTTGGTTTTCAAAACCACTTTTACTTGTCTACAACATCCATTCAGACAGGCCAGGTGGCCCCTGTATAGGAAGCCCCTCAGAGGACATGACGTAGGGTCCCACAGACATAACGCCTGCTTGAGTATGGTTCATGGGGTAATGATATGCGTGCAATAATTTATAGTTTTAATTTGAACATTTTACCTAAAATGTCATATGGTGTGCTTGAGTGTGATGTTGCTATGTTACAGAATTACATGCTTTTCATTTTGTAATAATAGATTCAGTAAAAAAACAGGAGGCATTATTTGTGCTGTGTATCACAACTCACACAGTGGGGACATGCAGATCCACTCAAGCTTGTCTTTCATGCTCAGCTTTCTCCCAGGAAAATGGGTCTACCCACAGCATGCACTGATACTGGTCATGGTCTTCACTAGACTCTAGACCACATGACATTCCAGATGGGTTACAGGTGAGCAAATCACATCTCTGTTTGGCCTAATAATAAGTCATCACAATAAAAAAGGATTTAAGCAGACTTAAGAGAAAATACTTTTCTCTTCTAATAGTCAGCTACAACCTATACGGAGCACCACTGAGAGTAAAGCAATGTGCTAGGTGTCATAAAAAGAGAGTAAAACAAAAACAAATTCATTTTTCAGGACCTTAACCTGTCTTGCTCTTTTCTTTTACTTATTTTCTATGGATTTAAATAATCTCTTAAGTGGAACAAAGCTACAGCCTGTCAGACTAAAAAACAAAAGATGATATTTGTAATGTAGAGGACATGGAACCTGCTCCATCTTACTGGCCAGTTTCCCAAAGCATTAAAATCTCCAAAGGGCAGCAAACATTTAAAAGCTATTAAAACATAAAGTCTGCAAAGGGTAAGTGATGGCTCTGAGTGAATATAAAGATCATTAACCCAAGACTTAATAGCTGTTCATTTATCTAGGAATATTTCTCAGTAAATATTATTGAATTTCCACTTTGTGAAGACACCAAGTATGATCCCAAAGGGAGACAAAGAATGTCCTTGATCAAATGAAGTTGAGAAATAGTTAAAAACCAGAATGTACTTGAGCACTTTAAAGGATGGGAAGTCTCCATTTTACTTAACCACAGAACCCTCTTTGGCCTTACACTTAACATCTGTGATGGTGAGTCTTACGTGTCACCTTGACTAGACTACAGTAGCCCATTATTCAATTAAACACGAGCCTTGACTTGCTGTGATCAATTTGATAGATCTTGGAAACACCTATAATTATATAATATTAAGTACAGGAAATTATTCTCAATAATGTGGGTGAGTTTCATCCAGTTGACAGGCCTCAAGAACCAAACTCAGGTTTCCCTGAGGAAGAAGAAATTCAGCCTCAAGACAGAGAATCAGGTCCCATCCAAGAGTTTTCAGTCAGCCTGCCTGTCTTACGGATTTCAGGCTGGCCAGCCTCCAAATCACATAAGCCAATTTCTTGGAATAAATAAATAAATTATGTGTGTGTATTCTTTCTCTGGTAGAACTTTGAGTGACAAAACATCCAAAGAAACTAACATTTCACTTAACTTTCTTTAGGCAATACAATACATTTCCATCTTCTACAGAAGCAAAATTTGATTTCCTACAGCATGACTATAATCAGATACCAAGAGCTGTAGGCTGAAACCCCACTAATTTACAGATGTAATACATATTGCTACTGTTGAGCATCTTTCCTGCCAGCACCCAACCCACACCCACACACAAGTTGAAATTGCCCGAGTCCTAAAAGTAGCCCCTGACTGACATCAACAAAACATGGCAATCTCTTTCCCTTTGTCTCCATGACTTGTTTGGGTGTGGTGGTAACATGGTGATATGGTAACATGGTAATATGGGTCTAAGTGAAGTGATGTGAAGACATCCCCCTGGCCACACTGATTGGCTCTGCTTTATTAAATGATCAAATGAAAATGAAGATCCCTTCTGTCCTGAGTGATGACAGCTGGTTGCCAACATCAGGACTTGAACTGCTGCATATTTGTGACCATGAGGGAAGCTGGCATGAGGACAAAGCCAAAACACCTAAGAGGCAAAGTTGGAAGAGATGCAGAGTGATACATATGTAGTCCCAGCCAAAGCACATGTGAGACCTGAACAACCTGTGGTTTTTAGCTGCTTGAGCCAATAAATCCGCTCCATAGTTTAAGGCAATCTGAGTTGAACTTCTTTTGGTGCTTCAATATGGGTTTGTTTAATTGCACTGGCACAGAAGAGCCTCCTAACTAATAAATGGTACATGGAAGAGGTAAATCTGGGGACATAAAAACATAGAAAGCCTTTCTGTGCTCATATGGACTGGGCAGGGCAGCAGAAGAGGGGAAACAAGACGTTTGCTAAATGACTAGGTCAACACAAGCTTCATGCTATTCAACTGCTCTGAACACATGAAGACTATGAGCGTGTGGATGAATCTCCAAGATCAGGGCTCTTTAAACATCTCTGCAAATTTGATGAAACTATTATCACTTTTCTCAAAAAATGCTTATGTGCATAAAATTTAGTTTTCAGTTTCAGGAGCTTCATGTAGTTTTAAAATACAGGCACCGAGGTCTATGCATCGAAGTTAGGAAGCCCTGCCCTGCATGGTGACAGGAAAACTGTCCATGTTGATGATTTTGATAAGTAGATATAAAAGAATAAAACTAAAACCATGATTTGGCTGAACACATGTTATACACATTACAGTTATTTGTGACACCATTTACTAGGGGGATGGATTAAGTTGCTCCACAATTATGAGGTGCACCCCAGTGGAGGGTTGGGGTAAGTTTCACTTACGTCAGGAAACTCTCCCCACGAATGCTCACCATTTCATGCTGCACAGAGTGCGGTCACCTTGTCACTTGAAAGAAGGAAAGAGAAAGTATCTTCGCAAATGATTCACAGGCAGTTAAGAGGTTAAGAAGTTAGATCCAAGAACCATCTTGGAAGTGGAGGGCAAGTGGAACTTGGCTGTCACTTTTTCATGGAATTATAAACACAAAAACCAGATGAAAGGGGCCAAAGGAGAAGTTTTTTGAGAGGTATGGAGAAATGGCAGTGCCGACTGCTACCAAACAAGGTCGACCAAGAGAGGAAAAGGACACCTGTCATGAACTGTCATGTGCATTCTCCAACGCAGGCTCGGGTATAAGCCCGTGAACAAAAGAAATAAGGCACTTTTACAATTCTCCATTTTACTGATAACAAAAACTTCTGCCATTTTTATCAACAATAAATAAAAATATTGTTCTTACCAGTTAAAGGAGTTTAAAACCTCAGTTGACAGCCCATCACTGTAGTGAGCAAAATTGTTGGTATAAAGAAGAAAAGATAAATACTTATTTAATGCAAACCAGGTCCTGGTATCATTCATTAAAACTAAGAATAAATACCCAGCATATTCTATTATAAATAATTTCTGGAGGCAATGGCGTTCCCGACTCTTAGAAAGCAGACTTGGTATGATGACATGGGCGGGTACCACAAAAATACCTCCGCCTGACTTTTCCAGGTTCTAAGTTCTGCCAAATATTGAAGTAATATATTAACTGATCCATTTGCTGAAACATTTGATTTTACACGAAGAACAAGCAAAGGGCAATTTATTCTGTTGTATTTTAATATAGGTAGCCTTTTTAAAGTGGGTGGGGTACTTGCATATATATGACAAGTTTCTTCAATGAGTTGTATAAAAATAAGAATCTCAACCCCCAAATTACTCACAAACAAAAACAGAATGCACTCTGACGTACATGCTTGGATTCTTGAATGTGGTTTTAATACATTTAGGGACAAAGGTGAAGGAACAATGTCTAAAATATGAAAGAAGTCAAGTATAAAATATTATCCAATGTTTGATAGTTTTTGTTGCATTTTAATATGTAAGACTGCATCCTTGCACAATATACCAGGTAGAAAATAGTGCAAAATCAAAAATCACAATCTTTCATAGCTTCTTGGAGATAAATTTTGTAATTTGAAATAACCTGGGAAAGCTTTAGTAGGAGAGTCAGGACTGGTGTAAGTCCAGGTTCTGCAAGCGGCACTTGGGAGAAAAGAAAGTGTGTCAAAGAGTCAGAGTGCAGAAGAACATGGTTCTGGTCCCACTTTCACCACCAATGCGCTTCGCCGTGCTGTGAACGATGCGTGCCCTTCTGTACTTCGGTTTCTTCCTGTGTACGATGAAACACGGGACTGCTGGGTTGCTAAGGTGCTAGCCATGCTACCTTCCTGAAAATCTACGTCAAGATCTTAAGAATGATGCAGATGTATGCAAGTTTCAGTCATGTAGATACAGGCACAAGACACAGTCACAATACCTTTAGTGTTTTTACAATTTGAGAACTGACGTACAACCAGCACCGTTTTGAACACAGGAAGAGAACCATTACCGGCACCTCTCCCCCCTCATCTCTGAGACACTCCATTGTCTAAGCACAGAGCGTCTCAGAGAAGCAACACCTTCAAAGTATCTCACTGTCTAATACAATCCCCATTGCATGATTTATGGTGGCAGTCTATTTTTACAAGAATTGTGGAAAATAACTTATCATGTGCAATCATTTTATATACATAAAAGAATGTATTAGTGATCGATAATACCTCACAAATGTTGCTCAGAGAAGAACTATGATATATGTAAAGGCACAGCCTGATCCCCTTCCATCCCACGAGTGGTTAGACTGAGTGATCCAGTTCCCCAAACCAGACAGAGTAGGGAAGGGACGCAGTAACTGCTCCATGGAGAAACTTGGCAGACACCCGTGCCCACATGATGACGATCAGTATCACCAGTAATGACATGTGTCGTCACGTACCTAGGACGATATGACATGACAAGAAGGGCGCTTCACCTCTGTGCTATTCTTCCCAACAACTTCAAACCCCAGTTGATCATGTGAGAAACACAGACAAACCCATTCTGTAGGACCTCTGGCCAGTATGCCTCAAGACAGTCAAGGCCATGAAAAACAAGAACAGACTGAAAAATTGAACATTTCAAAGAGGGCAGGACAGAGTGACACCTAAACGCAGTGTGGCTGCCTGGACTGGGTCCTGGAAGAGAAAGAGGACATGAACAGAGTGGCTGGTGGACTCCAAATAGATTCTGGAGTTAAGAGTGAAAAATTAAAAATCATAGTTATTCAAATTTTTTAACTCTCATGCAGTATGTGCACAGCTCTTTTGCTTAATAAAGCACATAATTTATCTTTCTTAAATCTTTGCCATAATCCTGTGAGAAAGGCACTAGATTTCCATTCAGCTGATGAAGAAAGTGAAGCTCATTTCAGTTTCAAAGGTTCATTAACAGAAGACAAGTCTCTAGAGACTAGTCTCTAGTAGGAACCAGAGTTGGACGTTAGTTTCACACTACCAGTTATCACTGGAGGTTCTGTTGAGATCTCTTACAGTCGTGGGTTCATTCTACGTGACCTGCAGCCCTGCTCTGTATCTCAGCGTCAGACTGTGGCCAGCACACTTCCAGAATCCGGGACTCAGAAGACATCTGGAAAGACTGAGACTCCATCACTTACCATGCCTCCTCCTTAACAGAAAGCCATTGCTGAATTCATCCCCCGTACCCAAATGACACTCAGAAAAGGCGTGTCCTAAGTCCTCTGCTCTCTATACTTTCTCCCTTTTTCCTAGCCATACCTACCTCATTAACACCTTCCTCAAAGTCTATCAGTGTTTTAAGTGCTGCAGAAAAAATCCCTTCATGGGAAAAGAGACTAGGACAATTAACAGTAGCTACTAATGAAATGTATAATGAAACCAGGAGCCATTTAAGTTAGAAAAATAAGGTTAGAAAAATACGTTTTAGGTATGACTAATAATGACATAATTTAAATATAAGAAGTTGCTTCTAGGTCATATTTTTCTTTATCAGTGTATACAGACTACAGATTGCTTTCAAATACTCCTTACTATAAGAAGGGGCTTTTTTTCATCTTTAAATGATCTCCAGAATTCTATTCTGTATTTCTGAATCTCAGTCAAGTTGCGGTGACTCTGGCCCTAACTTCACAGTGAGGAATGTATCATCCTGAATAAAATAAGATCTCAAAGCTACAAAATGATTGATATTTTCTAATTCTAACACCCTTCTTATAAGCAAAGCAAGCTGTAAATTATAGAGTCCCATCTATGGTAGTTTAATTTTGACTGCTGCAACTGTCCTTCTGTCTGCAGATATGAAAGACCTAAGGTTATATCACACATTTGTTTTAGGATGTGAAATACAAAGAGCAGTAGACAAATATTTACACATATTAAGATTTGTTTTCTTGGACTGCCTTGTGCTCAGGTGAAGTCACGCAGCAAACATCCACGTCTCAGTGCTGCGTTAGCTACTTGTTAACCTGAGAAGCACGGGCCTTGTTCTTGAGAATCGGCCGTTTAGGATACAAAACTGACACCAACTATCAGAGAAGGCAACCCGGTGCTAAAGAAACACTGAACAGGTGAATATACACATTCAGAAAGACCAAGTAAAGTGTCAGTAAACTGGCCCTGGACCAGTCATAAGCATCACAGGTTTTTCAAGGCTGGAAACTACATTTGAAATAAGCAGGTGGAAGTATGGCCAGAGACTCAGAAACATACTGGGTTCTTAGTCCCCAGAGAAGTGCCCAAGTGACGGTGTGAGCTGAGCCAGAATGCAGATCCGAATCCTGATGGAAACATATGATACTTGAGATGGGCCAAGTTTTATTTTTTAGTATCTCAGCTTCCAGTTGGCAACAGAAAAATCCTGCGCCAGCTGCTGAGGAAATAAAGTGCCTGGATCTGGCAGGCACTGGCTCTTGGAGAGCCGACCGGTTCGGATGCACAATGGCGACCAAGGTGCTTGTGCCTAAAAGGCAGAAGGGCAGGAGCGGAGCGGGACCACAGAACTGCCCCAGCCTGGGGTGCAGCAAGGCAGCACTGTGCTAGGGAGCCTTCTGGTGCCTAATTAGAAAGAAAGAAAGAAGAGCTACTTGGAGTCAGCTCCAACCATCATGGGTAAAGCAAAGGCAGGGGTTGTACTCCCCAGGAAGTGGGTCCCTGCACTATGTTCCTCAGCATCTGGTAGAACAATGGTGGGCATCTGGGAAGTGAAAAGCACATAACTTTCTCCAAACTCTGCTTGCCACATGAGATTAACTCAGGGTGGCTTCTGGAACATAGCAAGAAGACTCCAAGGTTATGACTGAAGCACATCATTATGAGCAAAGTTGGGGAAGAAGGGCAAAAGGATGTCTTAGCTCGGCCTGCCATAATAAAATATCAAAGACTGAATGGCTTAAACAACAGAAATTTATTTTCTCACAGGTTTGGAAAATGGAAGTTCAAGATCAGAGGCCAGCATGGCTGGATTCTGGGGTGAGCTGTCTTCCTGGCCTGCAGACTTCTGTCTTATTGCTTCTTCCGTACAGGACAGAGAGAGCTAGGTTTTTGTTGTCTCTTCTCTGAAGGGCATGGATCCCATTATAAGGGTCCGCCTCTGTGACCTCATCTAATCCTAATTCACTCCCAAAGGCCTGTCTCCAAATACCATTGCGCTGCACCGTCAGTGGAGAAGGGAGAGTAGGGCTACAAAATAAGAATTTTGTGGGGACGAAACATTCAGGCCACAACAAGGAGAGATATACGAAAAATGGTAGCGATCTCAGCTCTGGCAGGACAAGGAGAATGGGGAGAAGTCAGGCTGAGACAGAGAGGCGCTTGTGAATTGAGGCGTGAGTAGACTCAGAAAACAAGAAGTAGACCTGGGGGGAGGGCGGCTTTCCTTCTGGCCGTCAGCCCTGCCTCTGCCCCTCTGCTTCCTACACGTGGCTCTTCTTCCACCATGCTCCTCTGGGCTTTGTTGTCAAAATAGAGATGGGGACGTATACATTTTCCAGAATAATTATTTTGACAGTGCATAAAAATTATGAACATAAAGCTAATGACCCTACCTGGAAGTTAAGTCCGGGGATGATTGATTGACTGATTAATTCTGATCAAAGAATTAGACATCTCAATGACTGGTTTTTAAATAACATCCCCAAATTAAGATACAGAGCAGCCCATCTATGTTCTTACCTTCTTTATGACCCTCTCCTTAGCTCCTCCCCTCCTGCGGTCTGGCAGCACATATGTCACAGGACTCTGTCACAGGACACTGCTCATCGGTCCCATAGTCACAAACAGGTCAGGAGTCAAGCTTTTTAAAAAGAACCATCCTCTTCCAAAGCAAAACTTGAAGACTGGGAAGAGCTAGGAAGTAACCCTTCTCGTGAAATCCTGTCCTAGAGATGCTAGCATTTGTATGGTCCACTAAAAGAAGTAAAAATGAGCAAATAAAACAGCGAGTACATGTTTCTAAAAAGAGGTGGGGCATTTCAGAAGTGCAACATAAGAATAAAAGTTACTATTTGAAGGAAGAATATAAATTATTCCAGGATCTTTCCACACACTTACAAAGTCAGTGGAGCCTAGAGCCCCCACTTACTCTAAAAGCTGCCCCATCCCCTGAACATGCAGGAGAGAGCTAAGGTAACCAGCCAGTGAATTCCGCTGGCAGAAGACACAGAGGTACAGATGTTTGTGGCTAGAAAAGACCTCTGAACTAATTAATTTAATCACAGAAGATCATACTGCTCCCAATCATTCAGAGATGGGGGCCCTTTAGGAAAGAGCAGACATGAAGAGCCCCTTGGGTTCCAAAGGACTTTGAGCTGCAGAAGCCCTGCTGGTACAACTGACTCACTTACACAACACATGTTTACGGAGTGCTCGCTGCATACCAGGCATTGCTCAGCTTCCTGGGGACACAGCAGTGAACAAAGGGACAGAGGCTTGGCCCCTAACGGGTAGCACTTCAGAAGGCCACACGCATTGAGTGAGTAATTTCACAGTGTGCTGGTTTAGCAGAGGGGCTTGGAGAAAAAACACCCTGAAGAAAGAGAGACTTAAGTCCTTCTCATTGTCCTGCAGCTGTTCACCCAATATTTATTCATTTCCTCATACTGTACAAACATTTATTAAGCACTCATGGGGGACAGACAATAGGCTGGAGAACAGGCTCCGTAGTAGGATAAAAGATGGATAAGACATGGGGTTCCTCTGCCCCGGAAGCAGACGCCCTGGTGGTGAAGACCGAAAAGCACTGACCAGTGTGACAATCAATAAACATACAAAATGACGAGGGCAGGGATGGTGGGAGACACCTCCTGCCGGGGTGTACGATGTCTACCCTGTAAGAATCGGGACAAGGACATTCAGGCCTAGAGAGTTTCGTGCGTAACACCACAGAGATACAGGGGTGCATGGCGGGGCCCTGGGGCCAAGGCAGGTGCCGGGGAAAGAGAACAGGCACCAGGCACTGGGCAAACCAGGGCCTGAATCCCAGCGCTGCTCCCCTTTCTGCAGGGCGAACTTGGGCCGGACGCTTGACCATTCTGGCCCTCAAGTTCCTCCTCTGAAAAACAGTGCTTGGGATGATCGCCTTGTTGTATTATTGAAACAATTTCCAATACACTTACAACGGTAAAACCACTACACCAAGCTCCTAGTGAACACCACGTGCTGGTAATTAGAAGTGGTGGGCAATGGACCTGGCAGGCAAGTTGGGGCCAGACTGCTAAAAGGGCCGTGTAAACCAGGTTTAGTATTCCTCCCAGAGAAATCCCACGTGAAATCGTCAGTCCCTGCCACCCACTCTGTGCCCTGTCTGGGGAATATTAATCGTATGTGCCAGCTAAGTGTTTTACATACATAAGTGATCTCATCTTGTGGTCATAGAACCAGGGGGAGGATATACTACCATGATCTTCATTTTACATACAAATGAGGCTGAGTGAAGTTCAGTGTTATGCCCAAAGGGACATGGTCATCAAGTAGCAATTTTATTCTGCCTGTTTTCCCACCGGCGTCCTCTACCACCTCACTCAGTTCTTGTCTTAGTCCCCCCTCTTGCTCATAAGTCTTCCTTCACCCCTGCCAACCCAGCTGTGCAGAATGACCTGCCTTGCTGCCCCAGCCTTGAAGCCATTCCGAGTGGCTAGCTGCCCTGCCCACCTCTCCCCCTGAGCTGGCACTACCCTCCAATACCCAGCAGCTCACGCCAGACTGGTGCTCTGCTGCCCCCTCCTGGCCAGGGCCAGAACCCCAACTGCTGCCCAGGGCCTCAGCTCAGTCCTGACGTTCCATTTCCTCAGTATCTTACGACATAAAAGAACTGACTGTACTGGTTTACTATGGATTATCCTGATAATTTCCTTAGGTTTTGATTTCACTAATGTGCCATGCACACACATGAAAATCTCTTTTTCTTATGTCTTTAGTTTGCTTCTAGTTACAGGTCACACTCAGGAGAGCTTTTCAAGAGTTTACTTCATTAAATATTTTTGTTAGCTTAAGTCTTCATGCTGAGGGAGAAAGGAGAGGAAAGACCCAGAGTCCTTCAGAAGGCACTGAAAATGTTTCCACTTAAGCAAGAAACCTTCAGAGGCCTACCATGACCGCACACTCTAAGCCAGGCTGATTTACTGAATTATATATTCTGAATTTAGTCACATTGAATAATAGTCTTGTCCCAATGGGAAGTGCACTCTCATCCCTCCCTCCCTCTCCCTCTCTCTCTCTCTCTCTCTCTCTCTCTATATATATATATATATATATATATATATATATATATATATATATATATCACTTGAATGAATAGACACCAGTATAACTCCTTGGACTGAAAAGTTGTCACAACTAAAGGACAACCTTGTACACCTGTTAGAGTCCCAGAGGGACAGCTGTCACCTCCTAAAGTAAAGCAGTCTCTAACTACCTGTCTTGTCAGAGCAGTACACAACCAGTCAGTCAGTCCAAGACAAAAAGTGTAATGGAGGGGAAAAGGCAAGCAAAGTCCCCATGAAACAGTCCACAAGGACTCACGGTAGGAAGAAACCATGCAAACAGCGCGTTGTAGGTCACAGTAAAGGTGTGAACACAATTACAGATGTACTATCCCCAACTCTTCTCCCAGTTGGTAATATTCAAGTCCTGTCTGTCACGATGGACACGGGAAAGAAAGTGCACTTTCAGCAGGGAACACTGCCACGAACAGGGAGAGTTAATAGCTCATCATGTCCATTACCTCTTTAGCAGACCATTCCCGTCAGAGGGTTACTCAAGTCCAGCCATTTTTTATTTTATAAGAAATATTTTTGCGCCTGGTTAATTTTTCAACCAATCCCCCTGAAGCATGACTTAAGTAATTAAGTAGTGACACAGCATCCGCTAACAGGGACGGACTCCACATCCTGCCACTAATGCCCACGACTCTCCGAGCACTGCCCCCCAAACGCTTCAGGCCAAAGCAGTCGTCTGCCTAAGACAGCAGCTGGAAAAATCTGCCATGAAGTAAATTACATAGATTAAAATTGAGGTTCTTGCAAGATAATGTGAAATTTGGGTTCAATGACAGAGAAAAATGAAATGTATTCGACTCTCGGCTTGACGAGCAAGCTGTATTCCTTCTCTCTCTTTCCATTTCTGCTTTGCGACTTTTTCAGTTAGGGCAGCAGCGAGCTCTTATCAAAACCTTCCATCGGGTAGAGTCTTAAAATGCATAACAAGGGCACATATGTACCCACTTCCCCTTTCTGCACAAAGACACACCTTGCAATGTGACTTCTTTTTTGTTTGCATTTTGATCTACATATCAAAATGGAACTAGCTAACATGCTACATAGGTAAGAGCTATAATGGTTACGGTTTCAATAGATACAGAAAAAAAGGATGAGTAAGCAGGCATTTAAAGGTTGCGCCCACCTCAAAAACTAGTATCAGATTGACATTTTCAAAGTATAAGGGAGGTACAAGGTAGTTCCTTGAATAAATGAAGTGTCGTTATCATTTTAACCTGAAATTCTCATGCAACTGAAGAGGAGTAGAATTTCAGCTTGATCGATCGAGGCCAGGGTTCAGCCAACAAACCATGGCTAAGGGCCGCTTGTTTTTGTATAGTCTGCAAGCTAAGGATAGTTTTTACAGTGTTAAATGTGTTTTTTAAAATACAAAGAAGAATAAATTGAGAAAAAGGAAAAATACAATACTTTGTGATGTAAAAATCATAAGAAATTCATATTTCCCTGCCATAAAGTTTTACTGGAACACAACCATGTGCAGTTGCGTCTGGGTCATGTAGGGCTGACCGCACTGGACCGTGGTGGGCAGCATGGGGTCCACAGCGTCTCACATGTTAACTGTCACGTCACGGGCTCTTTACGGGGCCTAGGTGACTCATGTCAGCCCCCGCAACCCCACGCTTCCCCTTTCTGTGGGAGGGCGTTCGTTCATTCTTTCTCTTTCTCTCTCTCTTTCTTTGTTTTCCTTCTTTTTACCTTCTGTCTCTCTGTCTCTCTCTCTCTCTGTTAACAACTATGGTAAGTGCTCTCTTACCCACCCCCCTGGTTTATGGGTAACTGGCAAGTTCTGAGTCCCACAACTTCAGCCCAAGATGCAGCTGCTCCCTACAGCCACCTTTTGCTCTCCTGATGGTTCACTCTGTTGCTCTTAGTCAATATAGACACAGTCTTCTTTGTTTTACATGTTATCTTTGGTCTGACACTAACTTATTCGCCCATCCTTATCCACCATGATAATGTTCCTACTTTGTAAACTTTGCAAAATAAAATGCACAGCCTGCATTTTCCTGCTAGTTTTTGCCTTTTCTTAGAATGTACTTTTCACCTGGTGTGCCCTTCACCAAAACTCTGCCTCTTAGAATTCTGCCAAATTTCGAGGTCCATACCCCTTAAAGATACCTTAGTCCTCCCAAATGGAATTATCGCAATGTCATAAAGTGGTTCTACTATCATCATCTCATATTACTATTTATTTATTCATCCCATATTAAAACTATTATTGACACATACACCGCACATTTGGAGGCCAAATGGTGTTACATATATATTGATTCACACTCCAGCCCTCACCACACACACACACACACACACACACACAAAACCAACATACAGTGCCTCGTTCATAGTTCTTCAAAAGATCTGACCTATAACTGGGCTTTTAGGTGGCAGGAAGGCATGGAATTAAATAACGAGGAATGAAAAAAATGAGATCACTCTCTTCAATTACCTTTAATGGTTCTGATTGCATCAGGAAGAAAACCTCAGTGTGTGCTGCTGTGGTTTTACCCTGCTAATCTCTGAGAATCTCCCTCTTTAACAAAGAGAGAACCATCCTCAGGCTCAGAGCCTTTTGCACACAAATATTTCTAGCAACAACTTAACAAAAAATGCTTTTTTTTATTGCAACTTATTTTTACAATTTACTTCTCTAAATATTTGTGGCATGAATGCTAGTTTTCAATTTAATAAAAATAAGTATTCTTGGTAAGTAAACACAGGTGAACAAAAATGAGGTAATTTCCACAAAAATGTTAAGTAAATTATAGTACAAGTGGTTTGCACGCATAACAGAAATGTTAATGATATTACATAAAAATGGGAAAATATGTGGTTCTAGCAGATATTCAGTAAGGTCAAATAATTCTAATCCATCAGCCTCCCTGCTGTTAACCATCGACATAACCAAAGAAAATCACGTGAAGGCCCAGCTTCACACTTCGGAGACGGTGGTTCTCAACAGGAAAGCGGGGAGGAGTGGGAGACATCTGACAACGTCTGGAGGCATTCTGGGTTGTCACGACTTGGCGGTGGGGGCGGAGGACTGCTACTGGGGCTCGTGGGGGGAGGCCAGCATCTTAGCAGCATCTACAGTGCACGGGACAGCCCCCCAGCTAAGAGGTGTCTGGGCCCAAATGTCTGTGGTGACGAGCTGAAGAAACCCTGCTCTAGGAGAAGCGAAAGCACCGCACAGACTGCTGTTCGCCCGCCGGCCAGCCCTGCCCCGGGGCCTCATCTGATCTGTGCAACTGACAGGACTGCTGAGGGGCCCCCCACCCGAACTCCCACTATTCGACACACAACCAATGCCCTCCATTAGCATCAGAAGTTTTTAAAAATGGACTGTATTAAAGAGTCCATGTCCTTTATGAGCTAATACTATGCCTTCAGTGTTTAAATCTAACTTCCTCATTAACCCATTGTAGTTAAGAAATTTTCAGATGATCCTCCATTCTCAAATAGGGGAAAATGATTAAAGTAAAGAATAATATACTTTGAGCAAAACTTTGATTCTAGCTGCTATGGATTTCACATAAAGTTATTGTTCAGCCTGAATTATATGGTTCATTGACTCAACTAAATATATTTTACATAATAAACCTGACCTTGAAATACTGAAAATTCCATTTTTTATTAGCTATGTCAGCTTTTCCAGAAGGGAGCCTAATGAGAACTACTTTTGAAGCTAGTTCCCTCAATCCTGCAAAAAGAATATAATCATTAACATGAAGAAACAACTAGTAGTTGAAACAGGTCACTTGACTAGCACTCAGTATTTTATTCTCAAATGTCTTCCTGCAAGCAAATAACCCCCACATCTGTTTCTGAGGGTAAACTGTGTACAAGAAAGTTCTTTGAAGCTATTGTGTGGTTACGGCTTTTCTTTTGTTTCTCTCTTTTTTTCCCCCAAGTAAAGTTCTTCAGAACTGTTTAGAAGCAGATGGCACCTGTGTCTTTTTTTTAAATTAGTAGTTATTTTTACCTTTGCAACAGTATCTAAATATGATAACATAGTCTGCTCTTCAAGTACTAATTCTATCACAGTGTTCACTTGATGTTGAGGCTCTTTACAATGAGCGTATTTCCAAATTTAGCAGTGAATAACATGTATGAACTTGAGTTGTTAGTATAGCCGAGAGGCATTTCATGCCTTTTAAGTTCAAGTTGATTTAACTCCTAATTCTGGCATGCCTGTGGTAAAACGACAGTAAAGGTGAATCCCTTTCATTTCAGAGATACAAAGCACTCCGCCAACAGAAAGGCAGCGTTATTTTCCACACCTGAAAGCTACAGACGTGGCGGTTACCGATACCTTCACTGTGAAGAAAGGAAACCAACTGCTGGATGAAGTTAGGGTCATGGCCCCACAAGTTTTAGGGACGGAATGAACAGGTCACAGGATTTCTCTTTCTGTGAGGTCCCTGGGACTGAGATCATCACATCAGGACCAACAGAGACCACCTGTCAAAGGAGAGGACAGAAGCGTGCCTACTGTGCGTGGTCCATTTGGTTATATCATTCATTCACTCTCTAGATCATCTACTGAGCACCCGCTGAGCACAGCGCTGTGCTAGGGGAGGAGCGTGCAAGAATGAACAAGCTAAATTCACAGCCTGCCTTCCAGTCCGCCTCCAGTCAGTGTTCCTGCAAAGAGCCAGTGCAGCCCCAGTTCCCAGTCTCCCACTTGCAATCCCACCTTGCTCCTGAGTCAACAGCCTAAGAAAAGAACTGGGTGCACAGCAAAGAAGAGCAGGACTGAACATTTATATTTTTTAATTCCCAGTGAGACAAAAAGAAAAGCATGCCATGCCCCAAAGTGCTTAGATACTAAACGCAGTGTGGGTGGTGGGAGACCCGTACCCAGGATAGGCTGTGAGGCCCTAGAAGACAGTGTTGGGGGGACGACCAAGGGCATGAGGAGGCCTAGCGAAGAGAAAAAGGAAAAGGGAAAAGAGAGGCTGATTCCTCTCCAGCCAGGAGCACTGGTTGGAGCCCCTCTGTTGGCAAATGCACACGTTTCATGTTCCCTTACAGGAAGCATTTCCTGGCCATCACCAGGGGCCAGAGTTGTGTGTCACCAGGTGGGACACAACACTGCTCAGACTCTGGGACTCCCCCCTCTGCAGTGAAGGTGCCCCCACCCAGCCCCGGCCCCTCAGCCCCCCTCCCGCAGTGCAGCGCACCCAGCAGATCTTGGGGAGACAGCAGAGTTTTTTTAAAATGTTTGAGAGGATGAACCTAAAAATAAGTTGGAGGCAAAGCTAGGAGAACTTTTCTGTACAGAGCTATGGAAACGAAGACACTGTGTCACTGAATGATCTGCAGGACGTTTTTCCAAAGGACTCGGCCCCAGGCTTTAACGTGGCCTGCGCTGACTGAAGACCTAAAACAGCACTTTTCCAACTGAGTCACCCACCCATTAGTGGGGTGTGAAATCACAAGGATTTGACTGATACGTTTTTAACGAAACAGGGTAAAATCAAGTAGCTTAAAATAGGAAATATTAGAGTACATTGTTGGTAACGGTAACTTCATTTTATGAAACTTGTTTCCATTGGATGCACACCTATGTCTCCCTGTGTAAATCTATTTGGTTCCTAAGCAACAATATGCACAGCAAGGGGTCCTATATGATTATGCCTCAGCTGGGTTTGCCATAAATGTATTTTTCTTAGTTGCAGATCAGGTTGTGGGGAGGCAGGGATTTAAAGTCACTAGCCTAAAGAAACAATAGTTAAAGTGGAATGGATATTTTTTTAGACATTGATTCCACAATAATTTGACATTTCTTTTGTTCTAATTATATATGTTTTGGTTTCCTTGAACTCGTGTGTATGTATGTGAATACATCTAGTTTTATTACAAACATTTTTTCTTAATTTTACATGACAGACTGGAACAAAAGGCAGGAAAGAACTGAAAACAAGGCACGGGTTTGGATGCAAAGGGCCAAATCCCCATCGCAGAGCCGGGCAGGTCCGGCTCTGCCCTCCTGGTGCCAGACCACAGGCTCCAGACCAGGCTCCCTTCTCCCTTGGCAAAGCCATGAAAACGCCAATTTCTCAAATCACTGGGCAAAGGACCAATGGCTCTCTAGGATATGGGGCCCTGGATAGAATCTTGGCCAGCTCGTATTTTTAAGTAGAATTGAATTTGTGGATGTATTGTAATTTTTGTAGACTTTTTGACAAACTCTATAGATAAAGCAATATTTTCAAATATCAGTTTTGAAAAACTTAATCAGTTGGCCTAATACTCTAAAATAATTCTCATCACTCTCACCCTTATCCATCTGTCCCCCAATCCTGCAGGGGTGGGGGGTGGGAGAAAGTTATCCGATCTGCCCTGGTCTACATGGCTACATGGAGACCATGGCTGCCATCACCAGCCAGGGGCTTCAGATGCTTAGAGCCTTGGGAGTGTAGCTCCCCCAAATCTCCAAACACATCCTCGGGTGTGTTGCCCTAATGGTTACATGTCCAGTCATGAATTGTGGAGTCACTAGCTTACAACCAGATAATTATAATAGAATAAGGTCTACTCCCAAAATCACTTAATCTAGGAAAGGGTTGTCCACACCTTGGAACCAACCACACTGACACCACAGGACATCGGGGGCATTGTTCTCACAGCATCTTAATGATGACTGTATTACTAATGAATTAAATGTTTCATTCAGCCTTAGAGTCAGGCAGACTTGGCCCGAAACAAAGTAGAGAGAGTCAAGACTTGAAACCAGTTGTTTCAACTTTATTGCCAGTGCAGGAAGGGGACTTTTGTCACTCAGTCAGCACCTGTGATTATAATTGTGCTGCATTCCTGGCTCTATAGATTCTCAGTAATTATATCCATAACACTAGTTACTTTATGTTTTGGGGGGGTTGGAAAACATTACTTTGATTGTGAAGTGATACTATTTCCCAAAGACTCAACCAAATGGAGTACACATACGCCTCACCAACACTGCCGTCCACGGAGAATCCCTGATACTCACACATGACTGCTGGAAAACAGCAAAATTAATCATTTTTAGTTTTCCTAAAAGTATTTTAATTATGTGATTGTCAAGGTATTCAAACAACTAGGCAGCAGAGTGAGAGTCTTAACAACATATAATGGATTTACTGTGCCCTCCAAAATGTATTCTAAAATAAAACACCAAGCTTTTTAAAAAAGTAACTTCAAATTCCTTAGGTTTCCCTATGAAGTCTACCATCCCGTATATGTGTACAACTGGCAGTTTATTATTTTTTTAAAACCACCTTCCCACTCCTCAAATCAAGTAAATTTTTTGAGTTTCCTATGGCGAAGCTTATTCATGAAGGTGAACAGGCTGATGATAAGCCAGAGCCAATGAGAGGCATTCGGGGTAAACATTACTAAGAAAGCAGTTAGATTTGGTGGTGGGACAGTCCCTGTAGCACTTCCTCTACTAGGTGGCAGTTTCTAAAACACCAACTAAACAAATTTAAGTAGATTATTTTTTAACCCAAAATTTACAGCGCTCCACTGGTAGCTCATTAAACAATCAGAGTAGGTTTCCAGCACAGGAAGGGGCATTTCATTTCACCTTCCTAGTGAGTGCGCGCGCAGCAGGTCTTCAGACGAACATTGAAAAACTTGATAAAATCAGGAGGTTGACACATACATTATTCAATGTTCAGATATTTGGAACATTTTAAACAGTGGCAAACTACTCAATTTTCATCCAGTTCTGCATTTATTATACACCCGCTGCATTCCATGAGTCATTAATAGTAGTGACCAATTGGGGGAAGGGGGTGACCGCTGGACTTTCCCACAAAGTACCAGCACCCCAAATCCTGCACTGTGGTCTCTGATGGCATAAAGAAGAAATGAGCTGTTAACTCAGCTCTTCACAGTGAAGAAGAGAATGAAAAATGAAGTTGCAAAGAAGCATTAAGTACGGAAGTTTCAACTTGTCAGCAGTTGAAATGACACCTTCAGACTCCCTTTCCTAAAGGGCCTGGATCTAAACTGGGTGTGAAAAGAGCGCTGCTTAGCTATGGATAATAGAAACGGGAGAAAAGAAAGGAAGGCGAAAGTAATTTCCATTGGGTAGAAATATAAGAACAGATGGCACCCAGAACTCCTACCTGTTTGGATCTTTGGAGGAGGAATGATGGACATTTCTGCAACCCCGGGGAGGTGGCTTTGGCATACGTATTTAAATAAATCACTCCAGTACAGGAGAGAAGAGCAGCAGAACTCTTCTAATTACCACTGCCTGGCCCCCGAGTGCTGCTTTTCCTTCAAAGCCGCACTAGTTCATTATTTTCCCATCAACTCTTTTAAATGATTCATTCCCCCCTTTCACTAGGAGCAGACTTTGCAGGAAAGCTAGTATTTGAGTTTAATTTCTAGTGCCGCTTGCTTTGGAGAGCTTGCTGAGAGAAAGGAGGGAGAATCTAATTTAATAATTCTATCAAGATTTGGAGGGGAACCCTCCTCCGCCACCCCCAAAATAACTAGCTCCCCCCCCCCGCGGGGGGCCAACAAGACCCTCTGGAAAGCTATAATCCTGAGCAAAAACACCAATTGGGAAAAGCAGGGCCCACGTGCAGTGGGAGCTGTCACCCAAGGGAAGTGGCAGCCGGCGAGGAGGAGGGAGTGTGGGAGAGAGTAAGGCTGCTGCTCGCAGCTGCACCGGCCTGAGCGCGCAGGGGAAGACCCGACTCCCACTTCAATGGTGCTTAGTTCTCTCCTAGACACCAGACTCGGGGAAAGCGAAGGGCAGGGAGGCTGGCTCCGCAGCCCCGAGAGCTGTCACTGCCAAAGCGACAACCCCAGTGCGCGCCGCGGGCTTCCCCAGAAGCCAGAGCCGGCGCGCAGGGCGCCGGGCGCCACTAGGTCCCGGGCGCCCCGCGCGCGCCCAGCCCGCCGCCCCCCGCCTTACCGTCCCAGCTCCGACTCCACCTCGAAGAAATCGCTCAGAGCGTCCCTGTTGGAGCCGTCGATCCAGTAATCCGGGACCAGGTTCCCGGCCCCCGGGGCCACGCTGGCGGTGACCGAAGAGCAGGACGAGGCCGAGCACGAGGGCACCGTGACTTTGAGCATCTTCTCGGCAGGACTCCGGAAGCCGCCGCCGCGGTCGCCGCTGCAGCCCGAGCGAGAAGCCCCGCCGCTCTCGCCGCCGCCTGCGAACGAGAGGTGGTGTCCTTCACCCACGCGCACACGCCCACCGCCGCCTCCCCGCGCGCCCCCGGCCGCCGGGGCTGCGGCTGCTTCTCCGCACGTTTGGCAGGGAGGGTGGGTGGGCGAAGGAGGCCGGGGACTGGGAGAGGGTGTGGAGGGTAAACCCCGTCGCCTCCTGCGATGGGAGAAAAGGCGGAGGCACTGCGAAGGGGAGATATTCCCTCCCCCTTCCCTTCGTACCTCCCCACCTCCCCTCCGCCCTCCGAGGAGCCTTTCCAGCCCCCCTCCCTTTCTTCCTCTCTCCCTCTCAGGCAGCGGCTGCGGCGGTGCCGGCTAGGGCGGCTCCGGATGCAGGAGCTCGAGGAAGCACAGGGACCAGAGCATCATCCCACGCGCCCTCCTGCGGGAGCAGGGAGCCGGGAAAGGACCACGCGCAGCGGGACGCTCGCTCCGGAGTGCCGGGTGGCCCAGCCGGATGGTGAGAAAGGGACCTGGCTGTTGGCGCAACTCATCCCTCCTGGAGCGCGTCTGGGTGGCCAGCCCCTCCCACCCACCACCAGCTACCCAGCCGTCTCCGTTCGTCCCTCTATCAAAGCTTATATGGGTGGCCTATGGCCACGCTGACCTGACTCACCTTTGAGTGGAGTCTTCTGTTGAAATAGACTCTGTGGTGCTGCTGCTGGCACTGCCTCCTTTGGCACCGTTGAAGCTCTTTGAAAGGCGGGTACTTGCTGTGCCTCCCTCACTCCCAGGCTCCGAAGGCTGGCAACAGAAGTGAGCCCGAGCATTACAGGTCAGGGAGGGCCCTGCGGAAGCCGGCGGGTCCAGCCCTGCACCTCCCGGCGCGACCTCTCGTCATTCAAGTCAGAGAAGCTACATTTTAAAGCTTTATCCTCTTCCGAGGAGATGTGTCCCATCACAAGCTTTCTGTCCATCAACCTTCAGGCTATTATTCCAAGTATTGATTAAATATATATCATGCATATTTCTACCCTTAAACTTTTTCTTCTCAGATTTCAGGACAGATGAACAGCAATTAGCCATTATATTTTGCAATAAATCTTTGTATTTAAAGACAATTATTACATCACATCTCATTTCTAACTAAAATCTTAGGCCCTTTAGTTAATCTTACTTCACGGGTGTTACTTTTGGTCTTTTTTTTTCCCCCCTGTCTTTCCTACGACCTGCGTTAAACTCTTCTGAGTCTGTTCTCATTCCTAATATTTGTCTCTCATTTATTGATTTATTGCTTACACGCAGAGCTTTCATGCTATACTGGTGAACTACCAACAAAAAAATTTAACGAAGTAGTTGTAAAAATGTAATCCTTAGTTAACTGGAAATAAAAAGAAATACAAGAACAGTTCCCCACAGGTAATTTAATGATGGTGATCACATGCTCACTTTACAAATGGCCTAACAAACAGTAAGCATAGGTAGACTCATAAAGTCCGGTTAAATACTAATTTGGTGAAAGACTAAAAATGCTCACGTAACAAGTTGCTTTTCAGAGAATGAGTGGACTAATCTTCACGTCGGAAAACCAAGCTCATAAGCAGAGCAAGCTAATAAAGCAGTGAATTACCCGTGGCTCTCGCCGACCCCTGGAGGCGGGGCACGCAGTGCGGTGGCCCGACCATCGTATCCCGCCTCGCTGAGGTTGGTCTCCAAGCGGCAGCACTGCGTGTAGATACTTGTCTGTTCCTAGTAATTCTTTCACAGCCTAAGTCCATAGCAAGCATATCACAATGAGCGGTAAGGTAAGCCTTCCCCCCTGCTGTTTTACGGGACAATAGTTAGAGAAGCACCACGTCCTGGTACAGGGGTGACTACAGAGTTATTATTTACTTTCAACGTTAGATTAGTCATTTGACACCTCTGCTTTGTAAAAGTGTTGTTAACTGAAGTTTAAAAACAGAGTATTTGGCTTAGTGAATGCAATTTGTCTTTATTTTAAGCTTAAAAGTATAAGATGAAAATAAACTTTATTTTAAAACAGGTGGGACAGTAAGTCCATACAATGTATCTTCACTCCTTATGAAATATCATCTAAACTGACCAGAAAAGGGACAAAGGAGAAAGAGAGAAGTTATAGCAACTAAATCTTAGAATCTAGGAACAGATGGACAAATGGTAACTGACTTGGGAGAATGAAAAAAGACAACAAGAAGAAATCTAATGCTTACCACAGAGCACCAGAAATGCTCAGGAATTATAGTACTGGATCCTCCTGACGTGGAGCAGAGAATAAGGCACTGGTTGAACATTTTTATATGAAGCCCCAAGGCCCCTACATTTCTTCTATCACTCACAGCAAACAACAACAACAACAAAAAATCCCCACACTTTCCAATCTCATGGAAAAGGGAGTACATTTAGTTTTTGGAAATGTTAAACAAAAAATGCTGTCTTAGATCATGAGGTGTACTTCAGACCATATTGAAAATGGGGGCCTTCGTGAAACTGTGTAATAAACCACGAGACCTCCAGGTCTTCGAGACTTTCATTAGCCCAAGAATGTTGGAAAATGTGCTTCTACCTCTCATATCCGTAGCCATACAGGAAATTAGTGAGTGAGTTAATCACTGAGAAAAACAAGCAACTCAAAAGGAGGGGGACCTATGGACACTATTACAACTTTCACATCCCAACAACACATCCTGACTTTCGTCAACAGGTCACAGCGAAACCCACCATTGGACAGGCTCAGGGCCCCAGTTTCTAATGAGCTGTTTTGTGTCTCACATAAGCACGAATGGACGAGGCTACAGTCTGGCGTGACCCTAGCTGGTGTGACCAACCCCCCTGCATATAACAATTATAATTGGGGGACTAAACATAAACACAATTATTTAAATTGCATAAGAATCGCCAAATCAGAAAACTGCAAGTGATACAATTCATAAAAGAAAGGAACTCTTCTGAACAAAATGCGCATTTATTTACTTGACTTTTCCGCTGAGGGCTCTGCAGGCATTGCAGCTCTAAGTAGCTTGAGATGTCAGAGGGCAGAGTTCAAGGCCAGCAGAGAGGCTAGAAACACAGGAGGGGACCCAAAAAGGAGGGACTGCAGAGGAGGAGTCCACATACCTGCATGTCGACTGTGCTCAAATACTAAGATAACCTTGGAACTGAACAACAAAAAACTAGAAAAGAAAAAAACATGTACTTTACTCTCCAGCAATAAAAAAGCATAAGCTACTAACACACGGAAATTTGGGTGAGTCTCAAAAAAACATTAAGCTCAATGAAAGAAGTCAGAGCTAAAAAGAGTACGTATTGTATGACTCCATTTATTTGAAATTCTGGAAAAAATGAAGGTAAAACTGCCTACGTATGATAAATCTTGGTGCTATTTAAGAACACTAGCGTTTCTGAAAAGAGCAACAAGTTTACCTACAAACAAGTCAGAATTTCATTACACTTCTCATGAGTAACACGATTCTGGAGCAATCGCTTCCAAGTTCAGAGGGAAAACTGATTTTGAACCTGTGTCCAAGGTACCTAGCCTTCCAAGTGAAGCGCAGTAACAGACATTTCCAAATATTCAAGGGCTCAGAAAATTTGTCACTTATTTGTTGTCTCAAATAAATCACTATAGGATACACTGTAATTAAATCAAATGTGTGCAAGGAGGTGAGTAACAGAATAGAAGGAAGAGTGCTAGATGAAGAAAAAAACTAAAGTTTTAAAGAGTACTAATACCTAGTATGATCATGTGAATTTGTATAATACATCAGTCTAAATGTGTGAGACAGTAGAAGAGAAAGATTAGGGGCAGACAACATGAAAGTACACTACATTCCCACTTCTTCCAGGCAAAGAAGAGGTACTCAGATTAAGTATGGACATTGATAGAAAGTTATACAGTTAACATACTTTCAAAATATAAGGATAAAAATGATAAGAGCAGAAAGTGTTTATAGCTTTCAAACAACAAGGTGGGACGAGACAACAGGACAAAGAAAGTTTGATAGACAAAAGGTAGAGGGGTAAAAAAGAAAACAACATTATAAAATATTTAAAATGGCTATAGAGTGGATGCTGTGGTGCATGGTCGAGAATGCCTCACTCGAAATTAGCCCCCTCCCTGGGAGCTGTTTGCACCCAATAACTCATCCCAGACTCCTTGCCTCGGTTCTGAACAAACCCTGCAGCCCAGTCCATCTAACGGAGACAAATGTATTACAGTTTCACCTCACTTTCTGCCCAGTCCTTCCCTTACTTCCTGTTGTTCCTGATTGTTCCCCAATAAACTGCATGCATATGTCTATCTTCTCTATCTCAAAGAATGTTTCTAAGGAGACCCGATTTCAGATAGTCAGTGCTAAGTGGTCCAAGGAAGCAGATTTTTTAAGGATGGAATTTTGGAGCCAAATCACTCGCCAGCTGCCTGACAATGAAGATCCCATTATTGTTTGTGAATGAAGTATGGCGGCTCATGGCATACGTGGCAACATATTCTGATTATATATTGTTGCCTAACAAATAATTGCAAAGCACGATGGCTTAAAATAATAATTTCATTATTGCTCATCATCCTGTGGACTCAGTTGGGCAGTTCTCCAGCTTCAACGAGGCTGAGGTTAACAGTCATCTAGGAGCCTAATTGGGCTAATTCACGTGGTTGGAAGCTGATACTGGCTTCAACCATGAGATCACCTGGACTGGCAACCATGTGCCTACATGTGGGCTTTTCACAGCATGGCAGCTGGGATCCAAAGGAGAACATTCCAAGGACAAGAGTTCCAAAGGAAAGAATGTAAAAAGTGCATCAGTTCAGGGCTAGGCAAAGGGCAGCAGCACTTATTCCAGAGTGTTACATTTATCAAAGTTATCATAAGCATCGGCAGGATTCAGGGGAGAGGAAAGGGTAGGATGTGGTGAACTTGGGGCCATCTTAGGAGTCTAGCTACTTTTCCCTAAGCTACTTAACAACTCCTCTAATTGTTAAGGTTTCACTCGAGGTGAACAGAGATGGGAAGAAAAAGCACTAATGGGTACAATGTCTCAAATCTTTGAAAGGTTGCGGGAAGGTCATAATTATAAGAATAATGGACTGAGATAGACTTTGTTGCGTGCAACCAGGCATCAGAGAAAGAACATAAAAGGCCAAGGATAGCTAATCACCAATTTAAGGCAAAGTGAGAAAGCTAGTTGGCCCCCCTGGCAGCTTTTGAAGAGAATTGCACCTCCTGCAGTAGGACAGCAAAAAGAGCTGTGAATCAGGTACAGGACTTAATTATGACAGCTAGTTGCAGAAAAACCTGAATTCTCAGTGTTGGAATGTCTGCTATACCAAGGTCTTTTATCCGAAGGAGCGGGACTCTGAGTCTTGGGGTGAAATCATCTTGGTTGACGCCCTGGAGAAACTGGAACCCCCAGATTTCCCTGAACCATCTGAGCCTATGGAAGTGACCCACCTCTCCCTATTCAAGGCTGTTACATCTCCTTTGTTTGCAGATGATACAAAGGCCTCTGTCTTGTAAGACAGTATGCATCCCACTCAGCGTCTGTTCCCCCACCATCATCCCCTTGGTCTCCAGGCCAATAACTAGGGCCCAGTCACAACATAATGTAACACAGCAGGGAAGTGCTGCCCCCACTATATGAGAAAAGGGTCTGTACTGCAGAGCAGCTGCAGGACCTGGCCCACGTGTACTGGCTAGAATTTGGATCCTGAGGTTTCTGAACCAGGGAAGTCAGAACAAAAATGGCACAAGGGAGACTGTAAGGATATAGAAGCTGTTCCCTAAATACTGGATTTAAGTCCCTGGATATAAAGCTGTGAGGTAAACCACAAAGAAGATCTCCATCATCCAAAAGTAGAAACCATGCAGGACAAGTTTTTTACCAAATTGCAATAAGATCAAAAAATAGCAAAAGAGGTCATGTACTGGATTTTTTAAACACTCTTCAGATGAAACTAAAATTGAAATTACAAATTATAATTTATGTCATTTAAAATGGATGAAAATAAAAGAACTAACTATAATAATCTGTGGAATGTGGTATAATCTATAGAATTATAATCTGTACAGAATTATAATAATCTGTAGTCCAAATAGTATTCAGGGAAATAGTCATGATTTTAAATGCATGTGTTAGTAAACAATAGAGGTTGAAAATAAATAAGTTAAGATTATATAACACATATGCCGAACTGGTAGAAATTGATAGGAGGCAAACATAATGAAAATTTGTCTTTCACTGTCTTAAAATCCATTGCACAGTCTCACTCTTCCCCTTTCCTTGGAAGAAGAACAATCCTCCAGTCACTTCTAACAGCAATTACGGTCTTCTGTAGATAACTAAACACCCACTGTAGTGAAATAATAGGGTTTTTATGGAATGTTGCACCTCTCCCCTCCCAGCTCTGGTTCATTTGCAGGCAGGGAGGGGCAAGAGTTCGTGGGGACTTCCTTCCCAACTTTGTCGGCTCCTCCTCCCCCAGACCCACCCTTTCAGCTGTGTTAATGGTCATTTCCAGGGTTGCAGTGAGGCAGAGTCAGAGATGGGACGAGGAGGTGAGAGTTAAGAAAGCTCTAACTTGATGGGGTGGGTCGTGATGTGGGGACAGTGCTCCTGTTGAACCTTTGTGGCTGACCTCCTGAGGTGTTTCATGGGTTTTGCAGAGATTTCTTCATTAGGAACATTCAAATGTCGGTCCCTCATTGTGGGTAGAACTCTGTCTCATACGTGGGCCCTTCAGACTTTGCCTTCAGATTCAGTATGTAATGGTTACTTCCAGCCTCTTTTTGGTCTACTCAAGGCACAAGGGTCCCTTTTTATGACTCACGTCTGCCCAGGGAGCCACATGCTTCTGCTTGGCGGGCAGTGCAAGCAGGCAACTCTCTTTGCTCTTCCCCAGGCAGACAACTCTGAACACGGACTTTCTGCCTTTCATTTTCTAAAATGCAGACCCAAAACTGTCTCTCTGCCTCATCCAACACTGGGAGCAGAGGGAAGGTGGGGTTATGAAATTCTACACGAGGGCCACGAGGCTCTTTTACTGTTCCTGGAGTCCAGGGAACATCCCCCCACCCACTCACCCGCACTTTAAGTGTGGAGGGGACGTGTGCATGGGAAGTGCCACAAACTACAATACAGCACTCCCTTCAAAGTGTCTTCTGTCCCCTGGCTCTCCAACCTCAGTCCTTTTATCCCTTCAACCTGGATGCAGGTTGTACGTGGATGAACTAGCCCTTAATTTTGAAATGTAGGGGTCCTTGGCACCTCTTCTTTTGTTTTAGCCTCTGGGTTTCAGGCTAAAGGGAGACAGCAAACACCTGATGTTCTCATGCTGTCTGATGCACACATAACTTAGGAAATCAGAAAAGATGGACAAAATAGAACAAAAGAAAGTTAAGGAATGAATGACTATAAAAGCAAAAAATGATTAAATAAAAGGAAAACACTAAGGACAGTCAGTAAAATCAGAAGTTTGTTCTTGAAAATCTGATTAAATTAAATTGGCAATTATAATGAAAATAAAATTAGAAGTGACAGGTGAACAACAGTACAAGTAGGAAGAGAATATAAAATTAAATAAGATAATATTAAAGATAACATTAACATATCTTACATTAAATAAGATAACAATTATAAGGAGATATTACACTTATCCTTATGCCACAAACGTAGAAAACTAGGTTAAGTGCATCACTTCATAGAAAGTATACATTATTATAATTAACACAAGAAGTATAAAGATAGGAACAAAAGTATTATTAATGAAGACATAAACAAGGCAATTAAAATTTATTTTTTAAAAGACATCAGATCCAACTAATTTCATACAAGAGTTCTGTCAAACTTCAAAGAGCAGCTATTTTCTGCATTATACATAAGCTGTTTCAGAGCAGGAAAAAATATATGAAGCTGGTAAATGATTCCATGAGAATAGCAACACTCTGTTCTTAACAAAGGGAGAAAGGCGTACAAAACAGAGAGGTCATAATCTGACCTCTTCCCTGGTCGTGTCATGACCCTAAGGTGACTATCAACATTCCGAGCCCGGCAGAAAACTAAGGAAGCATCATAATAAGCAGAAGTTATCTCTGTCTTAGATATTAGCAAAAATCAGAGAAAACTTGCTTTTTTGACAAAGAGGCTGAAATTTCAGTGCATTGAGACAGAAAATAGTGTATCATTCCACTGACCATATGTTCTGTAGACAATACATGTTGCACACGACTCAAACATTGCCACACTGTTTATGACCTTCTGTTTGTGATGCTTGGTTTGTTTTTTTCACATATCTGAACTAATCCTGACCCCCTTCCTCCCCAGTCTCGGCGAGACAGACGGATGTCTGTCTGACCTCTTCTAGTGCAGCTGTGACTGACCTTGCCCTAACCAGTTATCACCCAGTTGCTGTTATCACACTGGTTAAACGGTCAAGCTCCTCTGTGTTCTTTGGCAGAAAAGGGCGAGGAAAATCTTGAAATATATAAAAAAATATTTTGAGGGTTTCTTAGAACACCTGGTTAATTATTTGAAAATAAATGTATATATCATTATTAGCAGACTATGGGAAAATCCATTGGATTCTATTCAGTTCTTTTTAATGATTCAAAAATTTGCCAGCAGAAACCAAAGAGAAAATCCTCAATCTAATAAAGGGTGCTTATGTGAAACATAAAGAAAATAGCATAGTTATGGCCAAATAGAGGAAGCATTCTGACTAAAGACACAAGGAAAGGAGAGCTATCACCACAATATTCAGTGTGATGAAAGCAAAGAAGAAAGGAATGTGAGAAAGAGAGATTAACTAGCACATCTCTTTTATAAGTAAAAAACTAGTGAGAAAATACATCCCCATGCAGAATATAAAATACCTGGAAAACAAAATAAAAAAGACTATACATATCTAGTTACTTATGTGTCTCTCTGTCTAATCTACTCCTTTGTAAGGAAAAAGAAGAGCCAAACACATCTGAAAAAGAATGTCCATGAGTGGGACTTCTAAATAGGTATGAATACATGTTACGAGGCCTGTCTGAATTACACCTGGAGAGTTTAGGGGTAGGAAAATAAGTCAGTAAAACTGGGTAGGGTACATCAAGCAGACTCTTGTGTATGTAAAATTTTAATTTTTTATTACTTGGCCTTTTAACCGGTAGAGAAAGATTGTACATTTATTTTATTTTTTAATAGTTTATTTTTTATTATTGTTCAATTACAGTTGTCTGCTGTTCCCCCCCATTCCCTCCACCCCAGCCATACCCAAGATGGTGTATTTATTAAATTGTAGCAAAGTAGCTACCATATGAAAAAGTAAACAAAATATGATCTATGCTTATTATTTACTAAAAACATTACAGATAGGTTAAAGCGCTAAATATTAAGCAAAAATATAATTATGTCAGAGGAAATCATGGAATACTTTAAAGCCTTGGGTAGCAAAGATTCTCTCAAGTGAGACCCCCCACCCAGAAACCATGAAGTGTTCAGGACAGATTCCTCCTACAAGATTTTAAAACTTTTGTATAATGGGGGCGGCATATAAAAAGGATAAAACACACATGGCAGAAAGAAATTACTGCGACACACTTAGCATACAAGGTATTAATAACGAGAATGTATAAAAACTGCTATAAATAATTTCAGAAAAGGCAAACAAGTGAATATTAAAATGAGTAAAGGAAGCCAGATGGCAATTTTAAATAGAGAAACAAAATGGACAGTCACTCTCACTGGCAATTGTGTGTGTGTTTCTCACTTATAAGACTGCACAAATTGTCAAACTTGGGGAAAATAAGGGGAAATTGGCATATTCATATGCAGTACATAGAAGTCTCTTTGAAGTCCTTTGGGAAGGCAATTATAGACTTTAAATCTCAAATGCCTTTTTTTATTGTTGTTCAAGTACAGTTGTCTCCATCCCCCCCAGCACCCACCCCACTCATCCCCACTCAGACTCTTAACAGTGGTACCAACTGGGCAAGGAGAATGAGGAGCAGCACACCACAGAGGTCATTTAAGGATTTGCTGTTAATACTGACACACTTGAAAAATTTTCTACAGTGAGAAAATATTCATTCATTGCTAGAGTAATCAGAAAAGACAAAACAATTCGAGTAGTGAGGTAGCAAAAAATTTTCCTTTCTGGTTCTTTGCCATATCTGTTTGTAATGAACAAACTGGCCCCTAATTTAGCCACTCCATTGGTTTTGGCTATTTATTAGTCATGCTTTGAGACAAGGCCAAATATTTAATGGATGCTAAGGAAAAGAAGCAACATATTTCTCAAAAAATTATTCACCAAATAATTACTTCAAAAACCTTCACTTTAGATACATATTTACCTACCTTCTTCCACTCTTTCCTCCGCTGGAATCTAGAATTTTCCTTCCTGAAAATCTAGTTGCTAAGCAACATTTCCTTCTCTGTGGATCTTGGTGGCCATATTAACTTTTCATTAGCTTGATCTTTCTCTTTTCTCCTGATCATCACACACACACACACACACACACACACACACGCAGAGTTTTCTAGAGCTTTCACACATGTGTTTATTTGTTCATTTGCTCTGTAAGAAATTTTGTTGTTGTTCTACAGTCCTAACCAAAAGAATAAAGAGAGGATTACACTTATTTCTTCTAGGAGGGCAGCCACCAGAGAGATGTTTTTCCAAAACCTGAGGAGACGACTGGTCTGGGAGTTTGGGGGCTAGAATCCTAGGTCTTACTGATTACTTTATGGTGTTGGCTTTCAGGTGGTTAAGGCCTGTTATAATTTCATTCAGTAAATATTTATTGAGCTACTATTATACTCCCTATAATACATTGGCATTGAGAATGCTGCTGTTTCTGGAAGCAGTTCCCACCTGCCTCTAGCTTATTCAACCTCTGCTCCAACTTCCCTTAAGTTGAATGATGGTTGTCAGGGAGGAAGAATTTGTTGGGGGCTTATGCAAAGCCTTCTGCCCCACCTGGGCCTGAAGGAGTGATGGAGTACAGGACATTTTCCTCCTTTGGCCAACAGAGTCTGAGAACCAGTTGTGGAAAGAACCTGAGCTGTGGAATTCCTGCTGAGATCTAGGCCTCTGGAGAGCTGTGGTCCTTCTGTAGGAGCTGCTGGTCTCCTGGGCCCTGGCACAGCGGGGTCCAGACACGAGGAAGCTGAAATGGGCAGAGCAGCTCCGTCCCTTGCTATTGGTGAAGATGCCTACACTTCAGTCCTGGCTCCACTGCTTCCTAGTAGTGAAGCTTGGGCAAGTTCTTAACTCCTCTTTCATAAAATGGAAATAATGGTGTGTAAAATGTTATAATAGGGATATTTTAATTTTGATAAATTGCTTAGAACATGACCTGAAATATAAGTTGTCAAAAATATTGATTTTTTTCTATCTCTTCAGGCTGACGCTAATTCTGTAGCTCAGAATGGAAAAAGAAGGCTTGCATAGAAAGGAGCCACGTTTATCAATCATCAGCTCGCAAGAGTGTAACGGCACTTTTCTCACCACTTTGGTGTTATTCTTCTGTTTGTGGTGCCCAGCTAGGTCAACCTGAGCCGTAAAGGCAATAAGATTTTTTTCAAGTATTCTGCTCAGAAGAGTTATGTGCTGATACCTTCATTGAATTCTTGTTTGTTGCCTCACAGCTCTTCCTTTCATTAACCTGTGGATGTTATTCAAATGCTTTCTAGGATCACAGCCAAAAAAAATCTGATCAGTCTATTCTCTTTTCCTTTATAACTAATTTTTTTCTGTCTGGAAGCTTATAATGTTTTATTTTTTTATCTTTGACCTTTAAGCCTTGTATCATAAAATGCGTACTTGTTGTCACTTACAAGTAAATCCCACTCAAGTTCATCAAGCACTCAGGTCAACCTGAGCCATAAAGGCAGTAAGAGCTAGTTCCCGAAGGGACCCATCACCTGGTGGGGGGAGAGTAAGCAGAGCTTGTGGCTCCCAGTGAAAAGGTAGCTCCTAGGGATGAGAACTTCTCGGGGAGACAGGCTTCACATTTACCATATTTTTCAGACCATAAGATGCACCTAGATTTTAGAGAAAAATAGAAAAAAATTTTTAAGATTTTTTAATTTATTTATCTTTAGAGAGGAAGAGAAGGAGAGAAATATCGATGTGTGGTTGCCTCTTGTGCGTCCCCTGCTGGGAACTGGCCTGCAACACAGGCATGTGCCCTGACTGGGAATCGAACCGCAATTGTGTGGTTCGCAGGCCTGCGCTCAATCCACTAAGCTACACCAGCCAGGGCCAGAAAAAAATTTTGAAGCAAAAAATGTGGTAAAATATTTAATAACATAAATAGCATAGTATTTTACCAGTATAAATGTAAACAGAACTCAATGGCAGCATTAACAACCATTATATCTCCCAAATTTGGGGGTGTGTGTCTTATAGTCTGAAAAATACAGTAATGTCATCAACAGCAACAAACTAAGAGCACTTAAGGACATTTAATCGCAACATTAAAATATACTTTCTGGAAATAAAATACACGGTTTTTATTTTTTTTAATGCAATGCATTAGATGAAATGAAAAACAGGATGAGCAGTGCTGAGAATTCAATTATTATCATAGAAAATCACAGTACAGAAATGTTTCAAAAATGAAGCAAAAGATAAAGAGGTAGAAATACTGAGAAAAGAGAGAAGTGATTTGGAGAGCGCATGAGAGTCCAAATAAGCAAATGATAGATGATCAGAAGAGAAAACAAAGGGGAAAGAAAAGCAGCAATTAAATACTAAGGAAAAATTCTCTGGCTTCCGGCAATATTTGACTGCAGGTTAAAAGTGCTTGATGAACTTGAGTGGGATTAACTTGTGACAAGTACACATTTTATGATACAAGGCTTAAAGGTCAAAGATAAAAAAATAAAACATAAGCTTCCAGACAGAAAAAAATTAGTTATAAAGGAAAAAAGAATAGACTGATCAGATTTTTTTTTTGGCTGTGATCCTAGAAAGCATTTGAATAACATCCACAGGTTAATGAAAGGAAGAGCTGTGAGGAAACAAACAAGAATTCAATGAAGGTATCAGCACATAACTCTTCTGAGCAGAATACGTGAAAAAAATCTTTAGTCAGATGAGGGACTCCAAACAGAAATTCTAACATAAGCAGAGGTAGAGAAGAAAATGATACTGAGAGATGAACTTTGCAACATGTGAAGTGACTTGAAATAATTAAGTGCTTTAAAATATAATGGTATTCTCTAAAATAATAGTTTAGAACAATATTTTATTAAATTTTTGAAATTGATTTGACACACACACACATTGATTTGTTATTCTACTTATTTATTTGTTCATTGATTGATTCTCCCATGTGCCTTGACTGGGTATTGAACCCACAACCTTGGCATATCAGACAACACTCTAACCAACTAAGCTATTTGGCCAGAGCTAGAACAGCAATTTTCAACTGGTGAGCCACAAGAATTTTTGAAACATGCAATACCTGACTATACAACAGGACACTGACCTCTTTTCCCTTAGATTGCCAAATTTAAAAAATGACAATAGCCAACAGAACAATATCTGTCCAGTTTGAATCCATCAAAATTATATGTATTTTTGGGCAGATAAGCAATATCTATTTTGGGGTACAAATATATTTTTAGGCATGCTGCAGAGTTTCAGTAATTAATTTACCTGTGCCATGAGATGAAAAAGGTTGAACACTGCTGATTTAGAATGAAAACACCCAATAATTTCACCAAGACTTTTGTGCTGAGAATGAGGAGAATGGGGGAGAAGTAAGAGAATTCTCATCATAGTTCGGGGGGCATTGGAATTAGAGCCTTTCTTCCCCCCATCTACTGTTTGGGAGCAGTTGGAAATTAGATGCGCCTTGGTCAGGGTGACTGTCTCAACTGGAACTGCACTCAGCTTCACAGAACAAGAAATTAGACTAAACAGGGGCTGTGTTTACACACGTCACATGTGTGCATCTCGTGTAACAGAGGTCGGGATCCGCAGTACAGCACACGTCCACACTGCCAGCAGGGTCCTGAAGTAAACGTCTGCATTTGCGCTCAGTTGTCCTTCTTGTGGCTTTGTCCTCAGGATCACCCGACGGCTGCTCCAGCTCTGGACATACCTGCATTTTAGGCAGGAAGAAGAAAGAAAGGCAATGGTCAGAGAGGACATGCCAGCTGGAAAAATTATATATATATTATTTATTTATTTCTCCCTAAAGCCCCACTAAATAAATTTCTATTTTATATTATTAACCAGAGTGGGCCCCTGGCCACTCTTGATCAAAAGAAAATATGTGAAAGCAAGTTGGAGACACCCATGTGCCCCAGAGAAATCTGCACTCTGATCAGCCCAGAAAAGGAGGAGGGGGAGGATGCTGTCGGTAGGTCACTGGCAGTTGCGATGCCCCTCTCCCACGCCCCTGTTGCAACGGCAACAGTTGATATTTTACTTTTATATCACAAGTGAGGATTTGTGTTTGAAATAGGAAGGTAATCCCTAGGACAATGCAAATATAAAGTTGAACTTTCAAATTAACATGAGGAAAAAAAGAATAAAGTGTAGTTTGATCATACCAAGGTAAAAAAGACAAGAAAGAAACAATGAAATAAAACAGTAAACATTAATATAACAAGAAGTATAAGGGTTCTTATTTCAAATAAGAAAGGGCCAAATTGTTCCAATTTTGTTTAAAAAACAAAACTCTTGACCTTGAGGGCATCCTGCTAAGTGAAATAAGGTAGAGAAAGACAAATATTATATGATCTCATGTGTGAAATTAAAAACAACAAAAAATCCCCACCGCCTCCACCCCAGCCCTGCTGAACTGACAGACAGATACAGAGAACAAATTGGTGGTTGCCAGGGGCGGGGGAGGGATAAAGGTGGTCAAAAGATACAAACTTCCAGTTACCGAATAATTAAGTCCTGGAGATATAATGTACAGCATGGTGACTATATAGTTAATAATAGTGTATCGTATATTTGAAAGTTGCTAAAAGAATAGATCTTAAAAGTTCTCAACACAGGAAAGACATTGTAACTATGAGGTGAACGATGTTAACTAGACGTATTGTGGTGGTCATTTCCTAATAGATACAAAATATCATTATGTTTTACATCAGAAACTGATATAGTGTTTTATGTCAACTGCATCTCAGTAAAATATAAAAAAATGAAAATAACATAAAACTATATGTTATTTGTAACAGATACACCTAAAATGATAAATTAAAAAATGATAGTAAAAAATGAGAAATAATTACCAGGAAAATGTAAATAGAAAGGATCACAGTGAAATACATGTATTGAATAAGGTACAACTTAAAAACACAGTCACTACTCAGCAAAAGGGGCCATATGTAATGAGAAAAGCTTCAATTTTTAAAGATGACAGGCATATTCTTATAGCATCAAACAACTCAGTGACTGAAAACAGAGTGATATAACTTATAACTATAAAATTGAAAATAATTATAGAGAAATTTTAATATATTACTCAGAATTAGGCCAATCTAGTAGAAAAGTTTATTTTCCAATAGAGTTATTGGGGATGGCTATAATTGCAGAAAGGCAATTATGACATAGGGAATTGATTGCTATGATAGAAGGGAACACAGCATGTCCCTAACCCAATTTCCTTTCCAGTAGATGATACACGCACAAAGTAGGTTAAATAAGAATGAAATTCACGATTAAAGCAGGCAATTCCATTCTGGGACCCACTTTAAGGTCACCTCTATTTTGTTTCGAAAGCTCTTCCTGGTTTAAAAGTGAAAATTTAAGAAGAATATCATCAAAATAAACTGCAATCAACACATGTGGCTTTACTAAATAGATATGTTTTCAAAAAAGAAAACTGATTTCTCTTCTAGATCACTGATGTAATCCATTAAATAGTTTTAGTGAAGTAAAAGTTTGGGAAAATACTCATCTAATTAATCTTTTTTTCTCATTTATCGTAAATAAATGTATAAGAACAGATATTCACAGGGCCTTTCAAACAGTCCTGGCCCAGGACGAGAATGTGGGTCGGCTGCACTTGCTGCTGTGGCCGTCTGTCTGTCCGAGGGACGTGCGCTGAGGGCTCGAGACTGGGACTTCGTCACTTAAGTCACCCACTACTCTTTTCTCCTCTCAAAACAGTTGACAGCTTCCCTAGCATGTACTTCTCATACTCTCTTTTTCCTCCAAATTTAACCACTTTTAGTTTCCTTTTTCTGAACTTACTCTGTATGTTTACTGTGTGATAGTTCTGAAGTGTACTCAATCGTGATTCGAATATGTAATTATGACTGGAGCATATTGAGACCTTGAATTTTACAGAAAACAGTGAATTACATAATCTCACTTTCTTGAGACTGCTTTGGTAAAATGCAAATGTAGAAAAATGCTTATGAGATATACACACAAAACTACTTACAAAAACCTTTAAGCACAGCGTTTAGATACAAACTTTTAAAAACATGATGTTTTGTTACACGAGACTACAATTTCATCTCTGAATTTTAGATCTTGCATTGATTCCCTCCTGATGGCCTCACTTCTTGCAGCTTAGTGAGTGCTGAGCATTAAAAATCACTTAGCCATCTTTTAAATCACTGTGAAAAGTTTTCATTCCTTGAGTCTGACCCAGGCAAGCTGATAATTAAGAGCGTCAACATTAATTTTCAGTGAAGGCTGCACCACATCCAGGGAGAGTTCTGCAGAGCTGCGGGGCCACGTTCAGTCATCACAGCGAGTGGGGAGTGCCTGGGAGAGAGGTGTCAGGGCGTCTGACTGCAAGGGGCAGTCACATGCGTGGAAGGGCTGCTTCGCAGGGGCACGACTTCCGGCATCCCGCCAGATGATTATGCAAATGACAGACCAGTTTATAATTAGCGGAGCTTAAAGCATTTGTCATGTGAACACATTTAACATCTTTAAAATGTAATCACAAAGTATCTTCTCGTGGTTTTAATATTTCTCAAGAAGTCATCTAGAATGTTGACCATCAAACGAATTATTCTCTATAAAATGATTTTATAGAGAGTAATGCTGTTTGCGTTTTTTAATTTTTTTATGTTTTTTTAAAGGTTTTATTTATTTATCTTTAGAGAGAGGGGAAGGGAAGGAGAAAGAGAGGGAGAGAAACATCAATGTGTGGTTGCCTCTCATGTGCCCCCCACTGGGGACCTGGCCTGCAACCCAGGCATGTGCCCTGACTGGGAACTGAACCAGCAATGCTTTGGTTGGCAGGCCAGTCCTCAATCCACTGAGCCACACCAGCCAGTGCTGTTTGTGGTTTTGAGATGACAATGCACTATGCCACCACTGGTCTGCATTCTTACTCTCAGTGCACATGGAGATATGTCACAGAGGAGACCCAGACTCGTTATCACAGGCTTAGTGACAAATATGTTAAATTAGCAAAGACATATAACATGTAGGAATCATTTGAATTTATTAATAAAAAGGTTTTAGGATTTTCATATTAATGACATTCTAGGGGTACAGGATAAATTTAGGTTATAAAATTACAACTTAAAGTTCTTTTAAAATTTATTTTTTACTATTTTTTAATTGTTCAAGTACAGTTTTCTGCCTTTTACTCCCACCCCAGCCCACCCACCTAGCCCTCCCCACCTCCCTCCTATTTCTACCTCCCCACACCTTGTTTTTGTCCATGTGTCCTTCATACTTGTTCCTGCAAACTCTTCCCCTTTTCCCCTAAAATTCCCTTCCCTCTCCCCTCTGGTCACTGTCAGCCTGTTCTCTGTTTCAGTGTCTCTGGTTATATTTTGCTTGTTTGTTTGTTTTGTTGATTAGGTTCCTGTTAAAGGTGAGATCATATGGTATTTGTCTTTCACCACCTGGCTTATTTCTCTTAGCATAATGCTCTCCAGTTCCATCCATGGTGTTGCAAAGGGTAGGAGCTCCTTCTTTCTGCTGCATAGAATTCTTAGAGGGCTACCTATTATCAGTTTTCCCCTGTCCCAGAGTCATCGCCCAGCTGCTGCACAGCCCCTAGTGTGTCTGTTTGTTTCAGTCCATCCTCTGTCCCAGGCCTCCTGGTGTCAGAGACTGGAGGTAATTGCCTATGTGATCCTCACATCAACTGAAGTTTGCTCACTTTTATTGTGTACAAATAAGTCTTGTCTCTTATTCCAAATCTAGTTTTATTTTCTATGTCTCCTGTACCTCTGCTCTATGTTTTTCCTGTGTTCTTCTACTCCAAGTGTCAAATCAACTTAAGTCCAAATTTATTCATGATGACAAAGTGCAAATATTTGGCTTCTTCATTATGTTTTCTGTCTTAGTCTTATTCAATTTTACATATTGACATATGTAAGTTGTTTTATGAACTATTTCCATTTAATATAGTTAAAACATTATATTCATTTTTACAGATTTTTTAGTTATTTATTTTTAGAGAGAGGGGATGTGAGGGAGAAAAAGAGGGGGAGAAACATCAATGTGTGGCTACCTCTCATATGCCCCCTCCTGGGGACCTAACTTACAACCCAGGCATGTGCCCTGACTGGGAATCGAACCGGCAACCCTATGCTTCTCTGTCTGGTGCTTAATCCATTGAGCCACACTGACCAGGGCTTCATTTTAATATATATATATTAGGTTTTAATAGCTCTAAATTTTATTAAAGAACAGTGAATGGGGCATCCAAATTGATAAAGCTGAGAGCCACAGATCTATGTGATTTCCCAAAGATTTAGTGGGTGTGGATGTGAGTGTGATCATGATTGTGCTTAATAGCTACAGTCATGGTTACCATTACCTTAGGGTCATTTACCTAAGTTAAGCCAGAAATCAGCTAAATATTAATCCATGTCACTTCAGCAAAAAATTTTGTGAACAAAGTTGGAGGAATCATGCTCCTAATATGAAACTATACTATAAGGCCATAGTCATCAGAACAGCATGGTACTGGCATAAAAACACATAAATCAATAGAACAGAATAGAGAACCCAGAAATAAAACCATGCCTTTATAGTCAATTGATATTTAACAGAGGAAGCAGGTACATAAAATGGGGTAAAGATATGGTATCAGGAAAATCAAACAGATATATGCAAAAAATGAAAGTAGATCACCTTCTTATGCCACACAGAAGAATAAATTCAAAATGAATAGAAAACTTAAGTGTTAGCCCTGAAAACATAAAAATCCTAGAGGAAAACATAAGCATTAAAATCTCAGACATTGCTCATAGCAATATTTTACCTGATATATCTCCTTAGGGAAGAGAAATGAAAGAAAAAATAAACAAATGGGACTACATCAGATAAAAAGGTTTTGCACAGCAAAGGAAACTGTCAACAAAATAAAAGGCAGCCCATTGAATGGGAGAACACATTTTCCAATACATCTGATAATGCGTTAATATCCAAAATTTATTATAAAGAACTTATCAAACTCAACACCAAAAAAAAATACTACTGAAAAATGGACAAAAGACCTAAATAGACACTTTTCCAAAGAGGACATACTGATGGCCAGTCTACATATGAAAAGATGCTTAACATCACTAATTACCAGAGAAATGCACATTCAAACCACAATGAGATATCACCTCAAACCTGTCAGGGTGGCCATCGTCAATAAGTCAGCAAACAAGTGCTGGCAAGGATGTGGAGAAAAAGAACTCCTTTGCACACTGTTGGTGGAAATGCAGCCTGGTGCAGCCACTTTGGAAAACAGTATGGAGTACCTTAAAAAAGTAAAAGTGGAACTGCTCTATGACCCAGTAATTCCACTTCTGGGAATTTATCCGAAAAAACCCGAAACACTAATTTGAAAGAATCTAAGCATTCCTGTGTTCACTGCAGCATTGTTTACAATCAACAAGATATGGAAGCAGCCCAAGATTCCATCAGTAGATGAGTGGACAAAACAACTATGGACATTTACACAATGGAATACTATTCGATCATAAAAAAGAAGAAAATTTTACCCTTTCTGACAGCATGGATGAACCTGGAGAACACTATGCTAAGTGAAATAAACCAGTCAGAGAAAGATAATTACCTTATGGTTTCATTCATAAATGGAACCTAATGAACAAAATGAACTAAGAAGCAGAACAGAGAGAGACTCATAGATAGAGAGCAAGATGGCAGCTCGGGGCAGTGGTGGGTAGAGGGTAGCGGGCTCGATCAAAAAGGAAAAAGGACTCATGGACATGAACAACAGTGTGGTGATTGCAGGGGGAAAGGAGGTATTGGGGGGGTAAATGGTAATGAAAAATACAATAAAATAAATTTAAAATAGTGCTCGCTTCGGCAGCACATATACTAAAATTGGAACAATACAGAGAAGATTAGCATGGCCCCTGTGCAAGGATGACACGCAAATTCGTGAAGCGTTCCATATTTTTAGAGAAAGAAGGAGCTACTACCTTTTGCAATAACATGGATGGAACTGGAAAGCATTATGCTGAGTGAAATAGGCCAGGCATTGAAGGACAAATACCATATGATCTCACCTTTGACAGGAAGCTAAAGAATAAAACAAACAAGCAAACAGAATAAAAACAAAGACGCTGAAATAGAGAACAAGTGGGCAGCGACCAGAGGGGAGAGGGAAGGGAACTTAAGGGGAAAAAGGGGGAGGGATTTTGAGGAACAAGTATGAAAGACACAGAGATGAGGACTGGGGGGGGGGGGGAATGGGAGGGAGGGGGGAGACCGGGTGGGGGGGGGGTGGGATGGGAGAAATAGATAAAAAAAAAATGTACTTGAAAAGTAACTAAATAAAATTTAATATTAAAAAAATAATAATAAAAATTAAAAAAATAAAAGGCAAGTGATATACAAATTAACTATGAAAATGAAAAAAATAAATTTAAAATAAATTTTTAAAGATTTTATTTATTTATTTTTAGAGAGAGGGGGATGGAAGGGGAAAAAGAGTTAGAGAAACATCAATGTGTGGTTGCCTCTCAAACATCCCCTACTGGGGACCTGGCCCACAACACAAGCATGAGCCCTGACTGGGAATCGAACCAGCTACCCTTTGGTTTGCAGGCGGACACTCAATCCACTGAGCCACCCCAGCTAGGGCTAAAAAAAAGGTTTTTTTTAATTTACTTTTATTTTCACTTTCTCCATTTTCTTTCTTTAAACATCCTTGCCAACATACTTTCTCCATTATCCCTTCTAAAATGTTTCTACTTTCCACCATCATGCTGCGTAGCAGCCGATCGAGGCCTGACGGGTTCACGGCATTCGGGCAGATGGAGGAATATTCATGGAGCGGGGGATGTCTGACATGCCTTTATTCACACGTGGGTGAGCCATGCACGCTGCAAGCCATGTGTCCCCCTGCATGACTCTGCGTGGCACACGTCAGGGCCCTTGATCCCCAGCGTGGCACCCAGCAGGGAGCCCCTAGCCCCTCTTAAATACTAGAACAAACAAAGCCAGCAAAAAGACAAAAAATTTACATGCCATAGCATGATTCTGCGCATGCAAGGGACTTCTGTTGTGGGAACAGTTGATCGGACCCAGTCTCAAGGCCACGAGAACACTAATTATCAGGCCCCTCCGAGGCTAGGGGAACACTGCTTCCCTTGGTTGCCGACACCCGGGTGAGAAACCAGACTGCCGCCCCTTACCCTGCATGCGCCAGGCCCTCTACTCAAGTGCTGTTCGTTTGTTACTGAATAGCTCTTGGCTTCGGCTGCCCACCACCACCCTCTGGACAGAAATTCCTGGGGCAAAGGTTTGGCAGTAAGAGAAAGGAGTCTTTATTCAAAAGCAGTTACCTAAGCCTATCAAGTCACAGCTCTAATCACTTTAGCTAAGTGATTAACCAATCAGTTAAGGCTAAACTCTAACACCTGAGTTCTCCTATTTTTAGTTATCTTCTTTCTATAGGGTTAGTTTACAAACTAAAGGCAACAGAATATACAAAAACCACACGATTTTAGAAGAATGGCAGGCCTCTGCCGCGGAGCCTATTTCCTCCGGAGCACCCGAAGAATAAACGTACCGTCCTCTGCCTGGCCAGCCTGATCCTAGGCTGTGCTGCAGTTTCTTCCCACCCAAAATACCGTCTATCGGGAAAGGTAGTCCGCTCCGGAAGGACCCTCCAGGAAAACCACGGAAGAAGACCTTGACAGCAACGCTGGGAACCTAGCCAGAGCCCGGGCCAGAACCTGAGAAAAAGCCATCTCAGGAGCCAGTGAGCTCTCTTTTCGTTTCCATTGGCTCTGGACGGATTCATCTTCCCAGTCAATCGCAGCCCAGGCCTCCGTAAACTCCTCTCCCGGCCCTCCCTACTTCTCCTCAGTGACCTGAGTTATCTTAATCAGATCCCACCGTGTCCCATTGTGCCTGGAAGGGGCTTCCCGCTCTCAATTTTCCAGGTTTAGGTCAAACACCAGACCAACAGAAAGTCTTCCTTAATTATCTCTATTGGAAGTAAATATCTTTAGATCCAGAGTTTCCATAGCAATATTTTAAAGTAAATATAATCTCTTCATCGTAATCTTTCTACTTTGTATTATGGCTGTTTACATACATGACTTAATTTGTCACAGGAGCTCATAATATGCTCCTTGCGGGCGGGATGTTCTCTGTCATTCCCCCACCAGGTGCTTTATTGCCCAAATGCATACATAATCTACAGTCCACCAAGAACCCGAATTCCTAGAAATTTTGGACATCAAATAATTGTTTTTCCCAACATTGTGATTAGATATAAAGTCTTAAATTTAATTGGGCTTAAACTTGACATATAAAATATTCAGTGTAAAACGATTTAAATGAAGTCGAGAAGGAAAAATAATAGTGTTTCATGTTCAACCATTTAGATCTTCTGATAACATTTTTACTGAAATTTAACTATGGTTCAGATTTCTGAAGAATGTTTCCAATAACAAGGAGGTAATGGTCCTGTTAATATCACTGTGGGACGGTGACATGGTTTAACAGAAAGAATGGATATTTCACAAGCGAAGGTGCTGCGTGGACTAGTGGGTAGGTGGAGACATCTAGTGTAGTTCTTTCTTTAGCAGAACGCAGTAGCAAACTGTACTCAGATTCAGAGGCATCTATTAGAGCAAATTCTCTTTGCAGAATGTCAGTGATTTTGTGTACTTCTAATCCCTCTCTGTCTTGAACTTCTGGGCCTGAGAAAATGAAAATAAATTATTAGGAGAAGCAATTATTATTAGAAGCAATTAAAATCCGACCCTTAGGTTACATTTCACGAGTGGACAGTGGACCAGCCCTGGGAGAGCCCAGCTGTGAGCCTCCGGGGCAGCCTCTTCAGTAAAAGGTGCGCCTTGCTCAACTTGCTCTGTGGTCAGACCAACACAGAGTCTGCAAGGTAATGCATGATCAGTACTAACAATCAAGAGGATTTCCCCCAAAGTTTTAATACAGAACATGTATAGCTTGCCAAAGGAGGATGAAAAACAAAGTTGCAGTAACTGGGCCTTTATGTCTCAGTGATAACTCACACTAGAAAAAATTTAGTCATTTCATGTTTTAAATTTTTATTATGTATATGCTTTTTAAAATGCAAATTTCTCTCCCAACCCTAGAAAATTAGAATTGCAGTTCAATTTTTTTTCCTATTTGGATATTTTACTGTCATCTACATTAACAAACTTACAAAAATTGCACACAGTTTCCTGGCCTTGTAAAAATAATGACTGTAGTCCTGGCTGGTGTAGCTCAGTGGATTGAAGCAGGGGCCTGTGAACCAAAAAATTCCGGTTTGATTCCCAGTCAGGGCACATGCCTGGGTTGCAGGCAAGTTCTGAGCAGGGGACGTACGAGAAGCAACCATATACATTGATATTTCTCTCCCTCTCTTCCCTTCTAAAGATAGATAAATAAATAAATTAAATTTAAAAATGACTGTATCAGCCAGGGTCCAGTTGTGAAAACAGAAACCACGCCGTTGTTTTAGCAGAGTAAATTTCATTTGAGGAATTGGTCGAAGAGTTATCGGAGGACTGAAAGGCAAAAGAAAACACAGATGAAAGAATTGCGGACAGCAGCTCCTACCTGAAGCGTTGGGGAAGGTTGAGGTTGTCGAAACTGAACGGCTGGTGCTGGTATCCTAGGAGCTCAGAGGTGGGATCTTTAGGAGCTGGGACTCAGACGGCGGAGGAAGGGCCACTGCAGGGGCAGCTGCAGGCTGCTGCAGGCTGGTGCCGCTTTCTGCGGGGGCGAAGGAGACGGGGTCTGCAAGTGGGGAAATAAACTGCCGCGGCCGGGATGGAAAAGGACTGCCGTGGTGACCCTGACACGAGCAGGAGGTAGAACTGGAAGGGGCAAGTCCTCCCTGCCTCTTGTTTTGCCTTCTTGCCCTCCTGCCCCTGTGCCCCATTTTAGCCCGAGGGCCAGAGGGAAAGAAGAAATGCCGATTCCGAAGTTCCAGACCCAGAGTCACAGAGAAGAGTGGAGAAAGGTGGGTAGGAAGCCAAGAGATAAACGCTAATAAAAAGAATCAGTAATTATACTTTTACATTTTAATAGATATGTGTACTTAATTTAAGTATAAATTAATGCTTTAATTTTCATTATTTTTATGCTACACTGAGTGCTATACCCCAAAATTAAAACTGCAATTAAACTTTTTCAATATCACATTAATGAATTCATCGAGGTTACGCTTTTTTCTTGCCTTGTAACAAATAATGGAGTATTATGCTATAATTTTATTAAGTTGCCAATGATACCCTAAACTATTTCAAATTTTGGTTAGAATTCCTTGATTAAATTAGTCTCTACATGTCTCTACAAGTCAACCAGTCTCAGAGATTTTTCTTCAAATATGATTGTTCTTCAAATATTAGTATTATATAGAAAAGGGATATTATAAAAATATAACATGAAATAACATCATTTTGGGTCAATTAGAAAACTGTCCTTATAGATAGAAATATGCAAGGTTTTTATTTTCAACTTTGTATCTGAAATATACATACATTTTTCTTACACCTTAGAATAAATAAAAATAACAGCTTTTGAAATAGCTACTTTATGCCAAATGCTGCCATGATCAGTACACGAATAATCCTCATCATAACTGTTTGAGGGAGATAATACATTATCACTTTATAATGAAAAGAACTGAGGATCTAAAATCATAAGTCATTTTACTAAGATCACATGATTAATGAATGGTTAATGATAAGAATTCTTATAGTGCCATTAGCATCAATTGCCTTGCAGTTGATCTTAGCTACCTATACAGCCCATGGTTAAAAGTCAAATTTGATGTTTTTTTCTCTAGATGCCATGAAGCTTCTTTTGAGGAAGAATGTGACCCACCACCCTTACGATTCTCTCTCTAAATAGAATTATGTTCTTAGTTGTGTTTTGTGCTATGTATTGCTAAAAAAGTAGTGTATAAAAGGAGAATATTCTAATCCATAAGTGATGGAATAATAGAGTCTTAGAGTTGGAAGGACCTTAATAACCATCACCTAATCCAGTTTACCAATCTCTTCTCATAACACTAAAATTCAGAGTACTTGCTAGTCCTAAGCGTGATGCTATATGGTTTATAGGCAATATTACATTTAATCCTCACTACAATAGAACTAATAGGTGAATATAGGAAGATTACTAGACACAAGATTAATGTACAAAATTTAATTATAGTCCTACAGATACACAACGAAAAAAGTAGAAAATAAAATAGCATGATTTACAATATTCTCAAAACTCACCAAATACTTAGAAATAGATTTAACAGTGGGTGAAACTCATATACTTGAAATTTTTAAAATGTAATAAATAAATAAATAAGTAAATATTTAAAAATGTAGAAAGAAATTCAAGAAGAGATATGTTAAAAGGAGTAATAAACTATGTATAATTGGAGAACTCCATAGTAAAAAGATACTGTGGTTTCTCCTCAAATTAGTGAATAGCATCCATTCAGTTTCAACAAAAAAATTCTACCGGTTTTCTTGTTATTGTTTCTGCAAAAAAACTGACAAAATCCATATAGAAATATAAAGAGCTGGAAATAGTCAAAATGATTTTAAATAAAAAGCTGAAAAAATTACAAAAAGATATTGATATGTATTAAAAGGCATATTACTTTAAAATGTAGCATTGGGCCCTGGCTGGTGTAGCTCAGTGGATTGAGGGTGGGCCTGCGAATTAAGGGATCATGGTTCGATTCCCAGTCGGGGCACAAGCGTGGGTTGCAGGCCAGTTCCCAGCAGGGGACACACGAGAGGTAACCATACATTGATATTTCTCTCCCTCTCTCCTTCCCTTCCCCTCTAAAGGTAAATAAATAAAATCTTTTAAAAAGTGTGGCATCAGAACAAAAATAAGCAATTCACCAGCAAAATAAAATAGAGAGTGAAAAAGATACTTACCACATTTTGCCGTGTATAATGTACTCCTATGTATAAAGTGTACCCACGTTTTTGGCCCAAACTTTCAGGAAAAAAAATCTTTTGGTTTAATTTTTTAATTCAATATTTTATTTATTTATTTTAGAAACAAAACCAATTATTGCATTCCAGGGTATTATTTTTTATAGAGGTATTGTTATTGCTTTCTAGAGTTATACTTCTAACACATAAGCATGGAAAAAACATTGATATAAATATAGACTTAGTACTACCCATGTATAATGTGCTTCCTCATTTTTCCCTCAAAAATTTGGGCACAAAAGTACACATTATACATGGCAAAATATGGTAATTTCTTAAAAAGATGACATTGTTGTCCTTTCAATAAATAACCCTCAGTCAATTGGATATCCATATGAAAATTTATTGTAATATCACTTTAAGCTTCAAGAAAAAGGGAAGCAACTTGATACATCTTGACCCTACCTCACACCATACACAAGAATCAATTTCAAATGGGTTATACATTTAAAAATCAAAGTCAATAACACAAAGCTTTTAAAGAAAAACTCAGAGAATATCATTAAGACTATGAAATAAGCAAATATTTCTTAAAGTGAGACAAAAGGCCTCCCAAATTGACACATTGGACTATATTAAAATATAGGACTTCTGTCCATCAAGATGATGTTAAGACCTCTGGCTGAGCAGCTCAGTTGGTGGTTGCAGGTTAGATCCCTAGTCAAGGCATGTGAAGCAACCAATGAGTGCATCAATAACTGGAACAACCAATCATGCTTCCCTCTCCTTTCTTCTCTCTCTCTAAAATCGATAAACACAAAAAATTTAAAATATCCTATCAAGATACTAAATAGGCAAACTATAGGCTAGAAAAAGCACATATATAAAACAACTCATATCTAGGGACTTAACTCCTGCAAATAATAAAAATGCAGCTCATCAAATAGAAATATGGACAAAAGACAGTTCCCAAAAGATGATATCAAAATAGCCAATATACATATAAAAGTGGGCTTGACTTCATTAGTAACCAGAGGATGTAAAGTAAATTAAAACTGCAATGTAGCACCCACCAGACTGACTAAAATAAACAAAAAGCAAACAAGCCCCCCAGAAGTTAGCTACTGTCTGTGAGGATGCGGCAAATTGGATCACCCGGCCATTGCTGGGGAAAACGGCACTACTGTGCTGTGAAAATTTTTAGCAGTATCTCAAAATATGTGCATATTCCATACGACCTACAATTTCAATCACAGATGAACACAAACAGAAATGCAATATATCTTTACCAAATACAAGCAGGAGATTGTTTATAGAAGCATTCATTAAAGTCCAAAACTACCCAAATGTCAGAAATAGTTAAAGGAAAAAAGAAACAGTGTGGGTACTTTTATCAAAACGAATACTGTGTGCAGTGAGCACGAGTTATTTACAGTCACATGCAACAACATCAATAATCTCACAAACATAATGTTGAGCGGCAAAGTCAGACACAAAAGGATAGGAAAGAAAATGACTGCTGAGATGAAGTACAAGAGGGGCGACAGAGTGCCACAGGGTGAGAAATGAAGCAGGGGCTTTTCCTGTGGGTGTGGTGACTGGAATGGGTCGGGGCGAGGTTTCTGAGGTGCTAGTAAACTTCTGTTCTTTGAATGAAACACCATGATAAAGATGTGTAAAATTTGTGAAAATTCAGTGACCTGTTCACTGATTTTCACATTTTCACTGTAGTTATACCATAATTAAATGTTTAAAATGCTTCTACCCTCACACCTAACTACTCCTTTAACTGTGTATATAAATCAAATGACTACAAGGTAAGGGTTGTGTACAAAAATTTTATTATAACATCACTCTAAGCTCCAAGAAAATTGCAAGTAACTTGAATTTTAATTAATAATTAATTCAAAATAATTAATAAAAAATTTTATTATAACATCACTCTAAGCTCCAAGAAAATTGCAAGTAACTTGAATTTTAATGAATAATTATTCAATGAATAATTGAATGTGATGTGCTTCCTTCACACCAAAGAATAATATGGCAATTAAAAAGAATACTATTGAATTTCTACCAGCTGACTCAGAGGGACTTTCAGTGTGTGTTATTAAGTGAGAAAATCCACAGAGGACTATATAAGTTATGATTTTGTATCTATAAAGCGATCTATCTGTGTGCATTTGTGTGCATGCGAGTAGATGTTGATGACATTGGTTACTTGGGGTGGGTGTGCGCCTGAGTGGAGTAAGGAGAAAGAGAGGCGAATCACACATGTGCACACATATTCATGAAACTACATTTTGAAAAAGGGGTTAAGTATTAATAAAAGTTATACGTGCACTGCCCGCTTGCATGTGCTGTTGTACATGGGAATAGAGATGAATAAAAAATTGCTCTTTTAATTGTTAATTGGTTTCTCAGGGTTGTGGGATTTCATGTGTCATTTTTAACTTTCTCATACACATATGCATTATTTGAATTTTTACAGTGTGTATATTTTAATTATATAACTAAATCTACAATAAGTTTTTTATTATAAAAATAAATCTGTAATAGGTGAAGAAATTGGTACTTAGGATAAATTTGAACCAAACATTGATTAAAAGGCTACTTGAGAAATTTGAGAAGACATTTAAGAATAAGATGTTACTCAAATGCAGGAACACAGAAACAAGGAAGATTATAGAGTAATGATTTGATTTTAAATGTTTTGTATTGATAAAAAGGAACGTTCAAACAATATGTATAATATTCAGACATTGCAGAGAAATTTAAATTTTAGTGACTGAGTATATACACTGGTCTGGGGTAGAGCATATTTAGAATGATCCACAATACATCATCTGTGCCCCAGTGGTTGCCTACGGGAGAGGAACAGGATGCTGGTGATGGGCATACTTTGTACTCTAACTTTTTTAACTTCATTTTAAGTATTATCCCTTCAAAAGAGTAAGAGGGAAAAAAGGAAAGGAGGGCAAGACACAGATAGGAAAGGAGTGTTAACTTTGTGCTATAACAAGAGTCAACATTAAGATTTGTTTTATTTTTCTGACAACATCTTTGTTCTCAGTGTCATTTTGGGGTTGAGTGGTAAAATGAAAATATGGCCGGCTCTTTTATTCTTAAAGTCAAATGGGGCTCTCTTCCATGAGTTGATCAATGCAAGCCTAAATGCATGTAAAGAGGCTCCATTGATCATCAGTTTGGTTCTCTGTGTAGAACGGAGACCAATGCACAATCCGTTGTAATGAATGGATGAAGGATTTCTACATAGAAAGTGCATCAATCCAGGAAAAGATGCACTGAGGAAAAGATGAGCTAATCATTTCATGAACAATGTTTTACGAGTAGAAAGTAGTTCCTGGAATGGAATGTTTACTTTTTTTTTTTGGAAAAACAAGCAGTGAGAATGCTGGGAATTTATTATAGTGTGCCACATGTTATTATGAAATGAAATTTATTTTCCTTAACATAAAATGACTATATAATTTTTTTCTGTTGCCATGTTCTGTTTTTTTTCTGTATGAGACTTAATCTTATTTCAAATCTTAGTAAGTTGCTTATATTGAGAATAAATGGATTAAATTAGGTAATGAGAACTAAATAGAAAAACTTGCACCTCCTGTCAGATCCAAGCAATTCTATGAGAGAACAGACTGATGGGAGATCCCTATCAGTTCAGCCTTAACAGAGTTCATTGCCTCAGCTGTGCCCATATTTTTGCAATGTACAAATTAATTAAAACAAAATGATCTGATGAGAGCTTTTGATGTTTTACCATAGGCTAGGGCTCTGATTATACCAAAATGAATGTCATAGATATATTTTTAGTGGATATTCAAATTAGTCAATGAGACAGATGAGGAAAATGATCATTACAACACTGTAAGAAAGTTCCTGGTTGAAGAAGGTGTCAGACTGTGTGCATTTATCTTTACTCCTAATTGAAACCTTACTAAAATGACAATAAAGGATAAAATTAAATTAAATTAAAAATTTAAAGGCATAAACCTACATGAAAAAAAGCACAGAAGAAATTATGGCAATAAAATTTATAAAGATGGAATCTAGATGGTTGAGTAACGAACAGCTTCACAAGCCTGAAAAAGTTGAACAACAATTTTTTAAAAAGCAAAATTTAGAAGACTCTGCATAATATGCTGACATTTTTTATTTAAACAGGGGACTAAAAATACATATGTACATTTGCCTGTGTTTGTCTTGAAACAATGCTGGAAAGATAAAACAAGAAACTAGTAAGATGAAGAAGCAAGAGAGGGGTGCAAGTGAATGGGCTGAGAAGGAAGGAACGATTTTCAATATGTACCTTTTGGTATTGTTTTCATTTCTAAGCCAGGTGAATATTTGAAATTATTTCATGTTTAGGAATACTACTCAGCCATAAAAAAGAAGAAAAGAAAATTTTACCCTTTGGGGCAGTCTGGATAGACCTGGAGAGCATTATGCTATGTGAAATAAGCCGGTCAGAATTAATGAATGAACTGAACTAACAAGGAAAATAGAGACAGACTCAGCTGGAGAGCAGGCTGCCAGCAAAGTGAGATGGGGAGAGGTGACGGGGCTTCAGCAAAAAGGAAGAAAGACTCATGGACAAGGACAACAGCGTGGTGATTGTAGGGGGTGGGTGTAAGGGGACTAAATGGTAATGAAAAAAAGTACAATAAAAAAATTAAAAATCATTTCACGTTTAAAAAAATACAGAAAACTGTGTGCTTATACCAAGTGCTACTAGTATCCTTCTTTCTGTTGGTGCTTAAGACTGTAATAAGTGTAAACATACATTTCTGAGCTGTCAATAATATTTATACAAATGCTTACACTTTAAATGTTGGAGCTAATGACATACATCTCAGAACACTGACAAAAGAGCCACTGGGGCACCAGAAACTCACACCTGAGAAAATACTTGGAAAAGTTGGAGGCTCTTGCTTTATAAACTTTGCATGACTGATACTTTTCCCTTTCACACCAGTAAGACAGTATAGAGGTATCTCTCTACTTTTAGCAACTTACATAATGGGACTAATGCTCTATATTAGCAATGACACTGTATTCCCACAGTAAATACTTGGAGTTTATGCTAAAACTGTGACCTTTGTAATTCCAATGCTACTTTGATTCTGGGAAACTTGCAGTTTTAGAAAAAGCGACACCCTCAGAGGCACCCATTTGCAGAACCATGCTTATCCATAATGGCCATACGACTGGTCAAACTTCTGCGTCATCAATTATGTCGCCTCTGCTAAGAGTGACCGTCCCATGATTGATCTTCCCAATTTGGTCTTTGAATGAAAGACCTCCTATATCTGTAAGTGAAGCACGTTAATAGGGGGGATGTAATAGTCTCCACATCTAGGGTTGGAAGCCCTTTCTGACAGATAAAAAATCTTAACCTGCCCTGGTGGGTGTAGCTCAGTGGATTGAGCACAGGCTGTGAACCAAAGAGTCAAGGTTCGATTCCCAGTCAGGGCACATGCCTGGGTTGCAGACCAGGTCCCCAGTGGGGGCCATGTGAGAGGCAACCGCACATTAATGTTTCTCTCCCTCTCTTTCTCCTTCCCTTCCCCTCTCTCTAAAAATAAAGAAATAAAATATCTTTTAAAAATCTTAACCTTTTAGAGCATGACTGCTTTCCCCAAAATACTCATAATTAAGATGGTGGTTAATAGAACTGGATTCGTAAAATATTGCCTAGGAATTTCCAGGAAGAGTTTCCATTCTCAGTGGCAAAGCCTGCTGTGCCTGTATACCTGAAACATCAGAATTTATCCCCGATTTATTGAGTAACTTTCAAAGGAAAGTAAAATATTGCCAGATTAAATCCATGTGAGTGCTGGGACCCATTTACATGGACTAATAGCTTTTCAGGAAATTAAAGCATAAAATATATATATTTTACTAATTTGAGTAATAATGATTTATTTATTTAGGGTAAAAGTACACAAAATGTTTCATACCTTGAAACCTTAATGAAGTATACCAGAAGCTTTTTCACCTGAATTGTAAGCAAGCAGCACATACAGTACTCAGGAAAATTCTCAGAAAAGAAATATGAAGAATAAGAAATTGGAAATCTCACACTAGAGGACATTTCTGGGGTAACATACTGGAAGAGGGAATCCAAAGAGACATGCGTAGTCTTGCTGAGTTAAGGACATAGAGTTGAAAGTGTGAAGGGTAAGGCAGCTAAGTTTGGGGTGGGGATTATTAGAGAAAAAGGAGCTTCTTAGAGAGAGACCTCTGAGATCTACAGGGGGGTTCAGTTGAGCCTTATGCTGAGTATTGATCTATGCATGTGACAAAACTACTCAAGTCTGGGGAAAAAACCATTGCAACAGAATAGGAAAAACAATTTTCATAGCTAAAAAAGAACTGGGGTTAGTGCTTGTCCCCACCAGCCACAATGGAAAGACTTTCTAATACGTAGGTCATTGGGTAGAGTCATCAGAATTTTACTGATAGGGTAGGAAGGCTAAATCCACTCCAGACTCAACTTGCTCTGGGTCCAGTCTGACAAAGCTTTAAAGCAAGTCTCAGAAGAAAATAATTCTTTCCGAGGAACTTAACTGTGTCCTAGATTAAAGCTCAGAAATATTTAAGGAAATAAATTTATCAACCAGCAGTGCAAAATTGAGAATGTCTGGCATCTTATCTAAAATTATTGGGCATGAAAAGAGTGAGGAAAATATGGTCCACAACAAGAAATGAGCTTAAGAGAGACAAATACAGAAATGTCAAAAACTATAAAATTAGGATAAAGGTACATTAAAACAGCTATGGCACACATGCTAAAAGCTATAGTAAAACACGAACACGATAAAGAGAGAAGTGGAAAGTATTTTAAAAAAGTCCCAAATTGAACTACTAGAGGTAAAAAATTTAAAACCTGAAATGAAAATTGCACTAAATAAGATTAATAATGATTAGACACTGAAGAATTAAAAGACAGTTAAAATGTATCAATTTATCAAGAGCCCATGAAAGTTCTAAATGTTTATGAATCCAATAACAGAATCTAAACATAAAAAGCAAAAACAGATGGAAATGAAAAAAGAAATAGACAAACCCACAACAGAGATTTTAACACCCTCCTTTCACTAATTTATGGAAAAAGAAAATATCAGTAAGAATATAATTTATTTGAGAAACATTATCATGCAACACCAGCTAATTGAAACAACACAACACCTAACATAAAGAGTGAATAAAGACATTTTCAGCCTTTCAAAGTCTCATGTGTGTATCTCCATACTCACTCTTTCTTAAGAAGCTTCTAAAGGAGATGCTTGAAAAAGACAATCAACTAAGAAAGCAGAAACCATAGGCTACATAACAGAGACAACCCAATACAAGCAGAGGCAAAGAAAACTCACAGAATAATGGTGAGACCAAAATGACAGCTGAGCTACTGGCTTAGAGAGAAATCATTTCAGATAGAGGCAACCCATCAATATTTCACACACTTCTAGTGGGAGCCAGGAGAGGGGCATAAAGGAGATAAAGTTCATAGAAATATATACATTATTTTGTATTATCGACATTTTTTGAAGAGTTTATTTATTGACTTTTAGAGAGAGGAGAAGGGTGGGAGAAAGAGAGAGAAAGATCAGCGTGTGAAATATTGATGGATTGCCTCTCATACCCCCCAACTGGGGTCCTGGCCCTCAACCCAGACATGTGCCCCAACTGCGAATCAAACTGGAGAACTTTCAGTCCATAGGATGATGCCCAATCCACTGAGCCATGCCATTCAGGACCAGGGATTTTTTTTTAAAGTAAAGAGTATACAGATGATTTATTGATAGCTACAGAGAAAACTTCAGGGACAAGAAAATAAGACATTTATTATCTTTAAGAAACACAAAAAGCTATACAAGAAATGTAATCATAATATATTTATATTGCTCAGTTGTGAGCCATATGGTACCATTGTGTTATATTTACATTAGAAGGACTGTGGATGGTGATGTATGTGTGTGCATGTCTTTTTTTGGTGGATCACAGAAGGAGTGAAAAAAATAAAAGCATTAAATTCTTATTTTCCACTGAGAAGAGACCAAAACATTAAGAAACCACAGATTAAGCAGTAAAAGCTTGTCATGGTGATGGGTTAGAACTAAAAGAGGTCACCAATACCACTGAAGGTAGTTGAATTTGGACAGTAGGATATTACTTTTTATAATAAAACTTATAAAACTCTTTGTTTAAATTATGTATATGCATGTATAACCTTGATGAAATTAAAAAAATTTTAAACAATAGTTTGTGAGATGTTCCATGAAAAAGAGATAAACATAGTACTGTTCTTTAGGAGCATATTAGCTCAGTTGGGGTACAGTGCAAGGCAGTCTTCTCCAAGAAAATTATTCTTTGCCATAAAGGTAAATTAAGGAAACAGCCTGAACTAAAGCCAAGTGGCATTCATGAATATGCTTCATTGGTGGATCCCAAGTAGTTCTCTGGGGTGGGAGAGGAGACTGCTGAGCAACGGGGTTGGCTGAGCCTGCTGGTGCTCAAATCAGGAAGGACCCTGTATTCTCAAAATGCAATTGACAGAACAGATTTGCACTCTGAGGTAAGAATGCTCTTTCAAATGGTAGATGAACTGGAAAATAAAAGGATTGGGGACAAGCAAGTCATTTAGGAGGCTGGTGAAGCAACTTAGGAAAGAAGGGCAGTTAAAAAATAAGATTAGGCCAAGATGGAGGCATAGGTGGAAACGCTGTGCTTTCTCACACAACCAAGTTTAGAGACAACTAAATGTTAGCAACAGAAAACACAGTCAGAACACAGAAAATTGAACTTTTCAGAAGTCTGATAACAACAAATTCTTCAGCCTGAGCAGTAAGAGGGGGGAAACCAGCAGCTGGAGGAGCAGGGTTGCACAGGAAAACTCGGTCAGACGGACTCAGGCGCGGAATCCAGGCGCATGGTTGGACCTAGTGAGCAACCGAGCAAGCGACCTCGGGGAAGAGGGAGCAGGGCTGCGGGTTGACTGTGGTCGTGCCTTCGTGTGCAGATAGACATGCGAGGGAGTGGGCGATTGGACGGGACCCAGCAGGTCCCGGCAGCGTGCGCCAGCAGAGGGCGCCGCCATTTCCCGCTCTGACCCCGCCTCCACATACAGCGTCATAACCCAGCGACCTGAGTGGCCCAGCCCAGGTGAACCACCTAAGGTTCTGCTCCTCACCCAGCTGCGCGAAACAGCAGAGGGGGTCGCCATTTCCCTGCTCTGACCATGACCCCACATACAGCATCACAACCCAGCGACATGGGAGTCCAAGGCTCCGCTCCTCATACTTAACGGGCGGGCGCGAACAGACCAAAAATGGCTCAAGAAGATCTCAAAACTTTCATTTAGAATGGAAGGACAGATAAAGTGCTTTTCAGATAAGATCAAATTCAAGGAGTTCATCATCACCAAGCCCTTATTATATGACATGTTAAAGGGACTTATCTAAGAAAAAGAAGTTAAAAAAACATGAACAGTGAAAGGACAGCAAACTCACAGTTATTAACAACCACACCTAAAACAAAAAGAAACTAAGAGGACAGCTAGATCAGGAGCAGAACCATAGAAATGAAGATCACATGGAGGGTTAGCAACAGGGGAGTGGGAGGAGGAGAAGGGGGGAGAAGGTACAGAAAATAAGTAGCATAGACAGTAGATAGAAAATAGATGGGGGGGCAAGAAAAGTATGGGAAATATAGAATCTAAAGGACTTGAGACACATGGTCATAATCTAAAGGGGGGGAATGGTGGGGATGGGGGGTAGGGTGGAGGGGAATGAAGGGGGGAAATAGAACAACTGTAATGGCATAATCAATAAAAACAAATAAATTTTAAAAATAAGATTAAACATTTAAGGTATTTTAAAGAGGTAGAATTGATAAGATTTTGGGAGATGAGAAAGAAGGAGAAGTCACAGATGATTTTCACACTTCTGTTTTGGCTACTGGAAGAATTTAGTGGGGAGGAAAATAAAAGAGGAGCATATTTTCATAGAGTGTTATGGATTAAATGTTTGTGCCCCTCCCTACTCCAAGTTCATATGTTGAAACCGTAGCCCCCAATGTAATGCTATCAGGAGCTAGGGTCTTGGTAGGTAATTAGGGTTAGATGAGGTCCAGAGGACAGAGCCCTCTTAAACTGGGTTAGTGCCCCTATAAGGGTCCCAAGAGAACTTGCTTCTTTCTGCTTCTTGCCATGTGAGGATACAAGGAGAAGACAGCCATCTACAAGCCAGAAAATGGGCTCTCACCAGACACTGGACCTGCTGGCACCTTGATCTTGGCCTTCCCAGCCTCCAGAACCCTGAGAAATAAATATCTGTTGTTTCAGCCATTCGGTCTACGGTAATTTGTTATAGCAGCCTGAACTAAGACAGGGAATGTTGAGTGCTGTTGCATATTTGTATTGGCAGGATGTTAGATGTGCAAGTCAGTGGCTCACTGGACAGAATTCAAGAAAAAGGTGTGGGCCGGAGATATGTATTTTGGAGCCCAGGTGAGATCCTCTAGGGTAAGTACATAGGAAAGAAACCTGAAGCACACTAACATTAAGGAGGGAGCATATAGAAAAACGACTGAAACTACAAGAGAAGGAATGGCTGGAGAGGTCAGAGGGAAATCTGGAAAGAGCGGTGTTTCAGAAACCAAAATATTTTCAAGAAAAAAGAAGTAGCAGACCGTGACAAATGCCACAAAAAAGAAACAAGGACAAAGAAAAGCTTTTCTTAGATTTCACAATAACAAATAAGAGCAGCTTTGGTGAGGGCAGCTGCAACCTTGCAGCAGCGGTGGGGGAATCCCTGTGTCGCAGGGAGCAGGAGGAAGGAAGCAGAGAGAGAAGGGCACTCTTCGTTTGACTGCAAGCAGGTCTGGGCACAGCCAGGTTTTTTTTTTACTCTTTCAACTATTGATTTTGACTAGGATTAGTTATGTAATCACCTTGTCTTAATACTCAAAGATTAGGGTTGGAAGAAGGCTTACATTTACCTAAGGTTAAGTTACAGTGCTGGGATTAAATCAGACCTAGAGCCTGTACTCTAAACCACCGCATTTTCTGCACAGTGACTCTGACCATTTCTGCAAGGCCTAAGTCTCCTCGAACCAGACATGCAGGGAATGTCAAGACATGTCTTAAATGATTTTCTAATGTTCAAGCTGAAGGGAGCTAATTCAACTTGATCATGATACGCACATTCATCTGACTTGTGGGGTTAGGCGAACTGCCCCAAACCGTAGAGCTGCTAAACCTGAGGCTTGAGAGTATGGTCCCTAATCTCCAAGTCCTACTCAGTCCAACATATTTCTCAAAACACTGCCCTCAAAACAACACTCTAATGTGTAGGGGACACAGCTTTTCTTTTAGCAATGAGTCAGATCATTCCAATTGATCAGATCTATTATCCAAACCTGTTTTGACAAACATACATTTAAAAGTTGAGAAATAATGACTTTGTTATGTAATAACTGGATCATACCAGTCTCCAAATCAGGTTTCCCTCTGTGTAATGACAAAGATGCTAAAATACGGGGCCAATTTCCCCTTCCTTGTTTAAAGCCAAGAAGGCGAGCTGCAGATAGAGTTGGGATTTATCACAGAAGAGGCCGATTCTTTCAGTTCTGGAGATCATGCAGGGCAGCCCACTCTAGTGGGAAGACAAACTGCACTTGGAACTATGTCAAAATAAAGGTCTCATCTTTCTGACCCATTTCCTTTGTTCTCTTCCTTTCTCCATCCCTCTCCTTCTGTCTCTTTTCTTTTTTCCCTTTTCTTCTCCTAGCTCTTTTTTTCCATCTTAGTGTCATTCTGCTTCTTACCCTCACTCCCTTTTCTTTATCTTTTCCTTCCATTTCTCATGCTCTTCTCTATTCTTCTTAAAAATAATTGTGTTGTCTCACAAGTGTAGGTGAGGGTTCCTTTTTTCCCCACAACCACTCCAACCTTTGTTATTACTTGACTAGGTGAAAATAACCATCCTTACAGGTGTGAGGCACGATCTCATGGTAGTTTGGGTTTGCATTTCTCTAACAGCTAGTAAGGTTGTTTGTGGTTACCAGAGGAAAAGAGGGGTGGAGGGGGTACTAAGGAGGTCAAATACATGATAACAGAAAATTTGACTTTGGGTGGTAAGCACAATGTACTACACAAATGATGTATCATAAGATTGTACACTTGAAACCTATATAATTTTATTAGCTAATGTCACCCCAATATATTTAATTAAAAAGGAAAAGTTAGAGACCAGTATTTATTTTACAGTTATATTTTACTTTGGATTTCTATTTCTTTTAAGTCTGAGTCTGGTTTAGTTTGGTCTAGTTGGTTTTTTGAAAATAAATCCTGAGCTCTGGCTGGTATGGCTCAGTAGATTGAGCTCCAGACTGTGAAGCAAGGGTCACCAGTTCGATTCCCACTCAAGGCACATGCCTGGGTTGCAGGCCAAGTCCCCCATAGGGGGTGTGTGAGAGGCAACCACACATGATGTTTCTCTCTCTTTCTCCCTCCCTTCCCCTGTCTCTAAAAATAAATAAAGTCTTCAAGAAAAAGAAAGAAATCCTAAACCTAGATGGGTATTAATATATTTAAATTTAGACACAACCAAATATACATTCAACCCCCCCCCAAAAAAGGGTATTTTCTTGAAATTTCATAAACTAAAAGTACAGCTAGTTTCTAGTTCTATGAAAGGACTTTGCATATAGTAGTAAAATGCTTTAAAAAATGAAAACGGGAGTTAGAGTGATTTACTACACTTGCTTTTAACCCAATTTTTATTTTTATTTTATAAAAATCTATACAAATGACCTTGAACAAATTAAAATAAATTCAATGTTTTAAAATAAAAATAATTGTTGTACTGTATAGCATTTTAATGACACTGAATTGTGATCCTGAAGGTCATCAGCAATATTGTCAGCAGTGACTGAATCCAAAGCAAACAAAAAATGACCATCGGTCTTTTCTTGAGATTCTAGCACTGAGGCAGGAGGAAGACTTACAGTCCCTGTTGGTACCAACTTTTCCCCCTAGGTTAGCTGCTGTATATCAGTCTTTTAAAAAGTTCACATTATTATAACTTTTTTTGCATGTTGTGTTGGTAAGTTTTACAGAGTCTATGCTTAAATTTTGCTAGAAAATTTACTAGATAAATGCAATAAGGTCTTTAGCAGGATGTAAACAAATTTCTGGAAGCCTGTTTCTATGCTCAAAAACCCTTTCCGAGTGTCTTTAGGTAGTGAAAATAAACATTAGAAATAACCAGGAAGCCAATGGAGTTTTACAGATGGTCAAGGGTAAGAAAAGACTTTCCAGTAAAGACTCAAGACACAGAAATGTTTAGGCAAAGAAAAGAACTGAACTGTGACCTGAAGAGAATAAAAAAGCACTATAGTTTTAGGGACCATCCATGAAGGCTGCCATATGTTCTGACCCCACTCCAAGGCTTAAAAAACGAAACGAGCGGGGTCAACAGGGTGGGGAACATCAGAAGTTGTGTGAGAGGCGTGCAGCAAAAGCTCTACCCTGATGGACAGGACAGGGAGCAGCCTGCACTGTAACAAGGGGTATGAATTCAGCTCCCAGGAGCATTAGGTCAGCTCTGCTCTTAAGCATTACATCTTCAAAATATCATTCTCATTTCCATATACGACATGATGTGATCGAGTAAGTTTCAGCCCAGAAAGTCACAGACATGGGATCACAGGAGCTGGAATTAAAGTTTTTTCAATTCTCCTTTGTTGGGGAAAAATACTTAGTGGAACTTCATCCACGTGCTGTGGTTCATTCATTCAAAAACAAAACTTATTAAGGACCCCTATTTTTACAGCTAAGACTGACTATTAGAGCAAACAAGCATATGAATAAAGCCCCCAAATGATTCTACTTTTTAAGTAAAAAATGAAGAGGATCATTGGATAACTTAGAAAGGACAATGATGAAAATGAGAAATAAAGAAATTGATGTCCACTTAGAAGGTTCTTGGTAAAAGGAGGGAGTGAGTGGGGGTGGGGGAAGAGATAGAGATAGAGAGAGAGAGAGAGAGAGAATTAGAAGAAGGTAGTGAATGGAAAGCATTAGAAATATATATATATATTTAATTGTAAGTCTACAATAATGCTATAAGATTTCTGGTTTTGATGGAGCAAGCAGATATCTTCTATCTCTATTTAAATCTGTGTCTCACTAATCAGAAAAAGTATGTATCTTAAAAGCTAAGTCAGAAATGGATAAAGAAATACCAGATCTAGAAGTATAAAGTATAGTATTTATTCCCATGGGACTAGGTTAATTTATGGAAATATCAACTGACCCAGAAAATAAATTTTAAATCATGTTTGAAATTTACATCTTCAGGAGATTTGCATCATTAATAGCTCAGCATTTTTTGCACTTCCCATTAGTTAATCACTGCTGCAAGTACATTCTCAGTTTCTATTGTGATTTAAATCTTTGTTTGTGCATTTTTACAAAACTACCAGGCTTGTTTTACTAAAAACAAAACCCAGGCATGTTGTAAATCATAATGATTTCTGGGTTTGCTTGCCTGAACATGGTAAGGGTTTTGTAACCAACCGCAACCCACATCTCATGACCTACATTATGCACATGCAAATTTTTCTAGAGAAATTTAGATGCCCCCAGATTTTCTGGAAATATGCTTTTCTCCTTAGATAATATTCCAAAACATTCATTTACCTGACTTTTAAAAAGGGAAGGACAAACGATAAATTTGCATTTTGAGAAGAAATATATAGCTGTAGCTCTTAATTGTAGGCAAAACAAATGCTACTTTTTTAAGGAAAATAAGGGGGGATTATTGTAATGCCCTCTTAGATCAAATTGATCTAAGAATTTCAGAAGGAGATGGAGAAGGTGGCTGATGGGCTATTCAGATAAGAGCAATACTTAAAACAATCCACCACTAAAATCAAAAACAAAACCACCACTGCTGCCGCAGGGTCCTCCGTGGTTCTCCACGCCCTATCTTACTAGTTTGCAAACTTGGAGAGTGGTGGACACATCTGATTGGCAGAGCTAGGTCACATACTCATACTCTTGGTACAAGGAAGGCTGGAAAAGAAGCTCCTGGCATCTTTAACCTCTATATTTGGAGGTGGTTTTCTTCTTACCAAAATTTTATGAAGTGAGAAATTCTCAAACACAGGAAGAAGGCTCAGAGATGAGCAAGCTAAAAGAATGACAAATGTTTACTCAAAAAGATATGGATGGATTCCTACATTTGTTTCCCAGTCTTTATCCCCTTCATGGGTTCCTCCTCCAGATGTTGCAGTGAACTCCTTTGTATTATTTTCTCATCTGCACACATTCTCTTGACAACTCATCCATTCTCACAGTTTCATGACTCCAAAATATACATCTGTAGTCATCCTTACTATGACAGAGACTGCTCACCGTCTACAGAAATCTATCACCCTTTTCTTTTGTAGAAATAGAACTTTAGCTTGGCATGCAGCTTCCCAGACATACAAACTTTCTTGAAATTAGTGGTGATTACAATGCTAGTTTTTCTTAAAACAATGAACAAATATGATCTGTGCCACTTCTGAGACCTAAGACTTCCAGATCCATTTGCTCCACATTTCATTTTCTTCTCCCTTGGCCACGGCCGGAACCTGTGGTCACTTCAGTTCACCCATGCAGGTGATGAAAGGCCTTAAAGAATGGAGAAGTGACCTAGGAAACCACCAACTGAAATGCCAATTCTGGACTAATAAGTGAGATGAAAACAAAGGGCTGTCTTTTGTAAGCCATGGAATTATTGCTGGGTGTCCTTTTGATAGTTGCTCAGCCATAAGCTAATTTACACACACAAAGAGACACACACACTCACAAGTTTACCAACTTTTTAAATAAAATTCATGTCTACCCAAATACCAATGTTAAGAATCTTAGAGCTGGCCTAGATTTTTCTTCCCTCTTAGTACAAAAAATCCTGTTATTTAAATTTTATTAATCTACCTCTTTCTCTAAGGCCAAAGATGCCACCACAATCTGGATCCTCAGTTCATTTCTCCTGTTGCAAGTTCATTGCTGTATTAGTCTTCCCAGGCTGCTATAACAAAATACCATAAACTGGGTGGTTTAAACAACAAAAAATTATTTTTTCACGGTTTCAGAGGCTGGAAGTCCCATTTGCTCATTATCATGACTTCTTCAGCTAAACTTCTTCAGCTAAAGGCCGCAGAAATTTCAGTAAAAAACATGACTTAAATGAGAACAACTTCATTTCCCTGAGCAGAGTGTCTGTACGGCAGCAAGTCTCCTGAGAAACACTGATGGGAAAGACAATTACAGAATCCTAAAGCATCAGGTTTCCTTTTCTGATGATAAAACAGGGAGATTCAAGGTTTTTCCATGAGATAGCCTCTCCTGGAAATGATCCTTTAATTGGGGTAAAAAGCAAGAAGAAAATGAAATCCAGATCAATTCTCTTGGGTTCTCAGTGTTTGCCCTTATTTTAAATTTGTCACATGTCCAGATGGAGTAAGACTTCAGTGTGCTATTCCAAGGCTCACTGCTTCCTCCCTTTAAATAGACAAGTTTAAAAGCCCTGACATAGCACACAGAAGCAATGGGAAATTCTCATACCATGCTTCTGGTTGGGTGGAATCATCTTAAGTAAAAACTAAGTAACACAGCTCCTAGAGGACCAACGGACTTCTCTGATCTTAAAGGGCTATCATCATTGGTCACCATGATTATCAAATTATAATTATGGAAAATAATAGGCAATGATGTGTCATGTGGTCCTACTGATCCAACAGTCTCATTTGACTTAAATTGTTTTTAATGAATGATTCCTATAATATTTTATGTATACAAAAATAGGAACTTTGTACACTTCAAGCTAATATAAATTTTTTAAAAAAGGCTTCCCTGAAATTGCCCAGTTTAATTGGACAGTGGAAGGGCTCTTCTTAGAACCTAGTTTTCACTTGCCAATGTCTAAGATGATTCCCTTTAGTCTCTGCTTTGTCTTACCACTAGCCAACATTTTAATGAGGTTACGTAAAAGAGCAGAAAATGTGGGGCACGGAACAAGTTCAGAAGACAGTGTCCCAAGCCATTAAGCTCTGTGAGCCATCGACTCCTTACCTATAGTTTAAGAGTAATAAACCCGTATTCATAAGGAGACTGTGTATAAAGCATCTGCCTTGCAGTGGGGCTAAATAAGTGAATGATATTTACAGAAATCACAAAGCTACATTTTCTATTGTGCCAACAACATAACAGCCAACTTTTATAAAATATTTTTGGAGTAAGGAATAAGGAGTTTCAAAAATTCTGACTTTTCCTTTCTGTACTTTCCCTCCCCAAATGAACACACACACATCCCTTTTCCTGGAAAAACTTATGAAGCAACTGTCTGGTCACTCGTCTAACAGAGACATGATTATTCAAGCAGAGCCTGTGTGTAGGTGGAATGGGCTGCTACAGATGTGGACTATTCTTTGACATCCCAAGAGGAAATCCCAAAAATATACCATTAAGTACCCTCCACCCCATATCCTCAGCTCCCTGCCTGTGTTTGGTTACTTTGCGGGGTGGGAGGCATTGCGTATTGGGAAGATCTCTTACTTGTTAAAACCTCCTTACCTAGGAGTGGTATTACATTGGACCCTTTCTTTAGTTTACTTTATTGGGTCAGGCAGCTATCTCACTCAGAAAGTTCAATTGTACTGGAGGAAGGAGAATGATACCTCTATTTGAGTAACTAGTGCCATCAGTCCTAGAGGCCAAATAATGGAGAAATTAAGTACATCTAGAGATATCAAGGAAGGTTTCATGGAAAGGAGTATGTGAACAAGGTTTTGAAAAATAGCACAAACCATACAAATACACAAATAGCAAAACAAGGTATAATGTAGTATGACTCCATAGGATATGCTTAAGATTCTTGGTTTGCAAAGAACAAAAGACAACTCGTTACTTAAGGAAAAAGGGAATATATTAAAGGGATAACAAGTAGCTTATGGAACAAACAAGAACTTGGAGAACCAAGTTTGCAAGCAAGGAATTAGGTCAGGTACAAGAGCAGCTCTGGCTGTCCAGACAGCATTTTATTTCCTTTATCTGTGTATCTGTTCTAAGTCTATAACTAATTGGGAAGGTACTGATACTAAAGGATTTCAAACTGGATACTGACATGATCCTGCTTACACTTGCACCTTTTTCACACACAGACTATCCATTAAAAACAGCTAATGACAGAAAATAATGGCTCCTCATTCAATGACTTGAACTTAAGAGCCTTCTAGCCAGGAACCTTCACATGTTAGATGCTATTGTCATCTACTGGCAAAGTGTGATACTGCATATGTGCAGCTCAGCCTTGTGTCCAGAGGAGATTTGGCCTCCCACAGAGAATCACAGCAGAGGGAGAGTGAATGCCTCCTCCCAGAAAGGGCCCGAGGGAAGACAGGTTTTTTTTTCTACCTCTATCACATAGATTCAGCCGCCATCCAAGTTCTTTTAGATAGAGACTAGTACTAGCCACTAAAATCTGATACTGGGTTGAATATGAAAGAGGGTGATGGATTAGACTGTGCTTTAATGTGGGAAACATATTCATAGAGAATAATACAGAAAAAAGACTGATGGGGAAAACTCTAGAATTTTTCTGTGGATTAAACTGAAACAGCAAAAAATATATAGAGATCCAGAATATATTAGAAGCCCCTCCTATTTTTTATTGGATTATGCTTTAATGTCATCATCAGCCTATCTGAAGGGACGTGGTAACAAACACGGAAAGTTGCCTTTTTCACATCCACTCACCCCTTCTCCTTCATTCACAGAATTCCAATTCTCTTCTAAGGAAAATTATCCCAGGCTATGAAAGTCGATGTCCAGCGCTCTAGCCCATCAGTCAGGGGTCTTCTTGACCCCAGGGATGTAGGAAACAGTCTGCTGGGAATTTCTGGGGAAAAAAATGCTTCCTAACAACACACGACCCTTCTTTTTCATCTTTTCTGCCGCTGAGATTAGCAGGTATGAAGTGGACAACTGCACCCACTGACACAGAGGCCACAAGGCAGGGATACAGATGGAGCCTGAGATAATAGTAACATCACGTGGCTGCTACACAGATCCTACGTTTCCTTCTTCCAGAATTTTATGTTAAAAAAAGAAGCCTAGCTATGAACTGAATTGTAATGTCCCCTTAAATGTGTATGTTGAAGTCTTAATCCTCAATGTGACTATATTTGGAGATGATGTCTTTAGGAGCTAATTAAGATTAAATGGGGTCCTAAGGGAAGGGCCCTAGTCAAATTAGGCCCTACTTTTATAAGAAGAGGAAGAGAGATCTTTCTCTCTGTGAATGAAATCAAATGTTTAATTGAATTTGTAGAAAGAGAGAAAGGTGTCCCACTCTCTGCTTTTCCTTCCCTCCCTCTCTTCCTGCCTCTCTTCCTTGTAAGGACATGGTAAGAGGCCAGTCATCCACAAACTAGTAAGAGAACTCTTAACTAGAAAACTATATTACAAGGTTATATTACTATAACCCAAACAGCCTGGTGTTGGCATAAGAACAGACTCATAGACCAATGGAACAGAATAGAGAGCCCAGAAATAAACCCAAGTCTCTATGGTTAATTAATATTTGACAAAGGGGACAGAAGCATAAAATGGAGTAAAAATAGCCTCTTCAACAAATGGTTTTGGGAGATCTGGACCTCTACATGCAAAAAAATGAAACTCAATAACCAAGTTATACCATACACAAAAATAAATTCAAGGTGGATAAAAGACTTAAATATAAGTTGTGATGCCATAAAAGTCCTAGAGGAAAACATATGCAGGAAAATTTCAGATATTCTATGCAGCAATATTTTCATGATATGTCCCCTAGAGTGAGGGACATAAAGAAAAGAATAAACAAATGGGATCTCACCAAAATAAAAAAGTTTCTGCATGGCTAACAACTTTAAAATGAAAACAGAACCAACTGTATGGGAAAACCTATTTACCAATTGCCTCGGCCTGCGAGGCAGTCAACGGGGTCCGCCGATATACCTGTAACGGATGAAGGGGGATGGGACAGGAGGCGCGAAGAATGGCAGCAAGACAAAGGATTCTGATCAAGCTGCAAATTTTATTTCAAAATGGAGGGAGTTATATAGAGGAGGGTAGTAGAGGAAACGCAGTGGATAAGTGGCTTCAAAGCGTGCTCTAGCCTACGATTGGTCGGGGGGTGCATGGCGGGCGCGTGATCAGGGCACTGATTGGTGTGCCACCCGCATGTCCAGGAGGGGGAGTTCTATGGCTCCTAACCGCAGCATCCTGTTATTCAGGCGCAACCTTCAGGTCGGATTGTATCAGCCTGTTTCAGGCTTATCCCAGCCCCCAACAACCAATGATACCTTGGACAAGGGTTTGATCTTCAAAATATATAAAGAACTCACATGACTCTACTCCAGGAAGACATAAAACCCAATTAAAAAATGGGCAAAAGACCTGAACAGACACTTCTCCAAGGAGGACATACAGGGGGTCCAGAGACACATGAAAAGATGCTCAACATCACTAGCCACCAGAGAGATGCAAATTAAAACCACAATGAGATACCACTTCACAATTGTCAGAATGACCATCATTAGCAAATCAACAAACAACAAGTGTTGGAGAGGATGTAGAAAAAAGGGAACCCTAGTGCATTGTTGGTGGGAATGCAGACTGGTGCAGCCACTGTGATGGAACTGCCTTTTGACCCAGCAATTCCACCGCTGGGATTATATACTAAGAACCCTGAAACACCAATCCTTAAGAACCTATGCACCCCAATGTTCATAGCAGCACAATGTACAATAGCCAAGTTTTGTAAACAGCCTAAGTGCTCATCAGTAAACAAATGGATCAAAAAATATGGTATATTTACACAATGGAATACTATGCAGCAGAAAGAAAGAAGGAACTCCTACCCTTCTCAACAGCATGATGGAACTGGAGAACATTATTCTAAGTGAAATAATCTGGATGATGAAAGACAAACGCCATAGGATCTCACCTTTAAGTGGAACCTACCTAATCGACAAAACAAACAAACAAGCAAAATGTAACTAGAGACGCTGAAATTAAGAACAACCTGATAGTAACCAGAGGGGAGGGGGGAGAGGAGAATGGGAGGAGAGAGGGAAGGGTTTTCAGGAAAAGGACACATGGACAAAACCAAGGGGGGCTGGAATCAAGGGAGGAAGATGGGGATGGCTGGGTTGGGGAGGTAGTGCGGGGGATGGGGGAAATGCAGACAACTGTACTTGAAGAACAATAAAATAAAATTAAATTAAATTTAAAAAAACTAATGCTGGACTTCTAGCATCAATAACAGTGTGAAATAAATTTTTGTTGTTTAGCCACCTTATCTGTGGTGTTTTTGTTAAGGCAGCCTGAGCAAACTAATAAAAACTTCTATCTAATTAAGTCAGTGTAATAAGTTTTTTGTTATTTGAATATGCATTCCTCACTGACACAAAATACAGCAGCTAGTAAGTGGAATGTTGCATGTAAAAGAACTGAAAATGTGAATTTCCCAGGTAAAGAAAGTCAAGAGATAGATAACTAAGTTCCACAATTTCAAGATAGAAATATGATGATCTTTTTTAATATGGTGATTAAACATTTAATTTCATGCACAGACTTTGAACTTAGAGAAAAGTAATAGAAAAAAATTCAAACTATGTGCGTTACTGACCGCCGATTATTGCAAAGTCCTACCTAAGAGACATGAACGCAGGCAGAGCTGGTCAGTCTGGCAGCTGATAGAGCAAGCCACTGCCTATTGCCTGCAATCTAAGTTGTCTGAGAAGCCTACAGCATGAGTCTTCCAGCTTCAGGAGGGAAGCTAGTGCTTTCCTACCGGGGTTGAAGCAGCAGCCTTACCAAGGGCTGGTATTGAGTTTCCAGTTCTTTCTTCATGTTATCTGCAAGACAAAAGAGGTAAACCTGCTGGTAAAAAAGGTAGAAGATATTTTTTCCTTGAAATTAATTATTTTACATTGCCAACGGCAATTAAGATAAGGGAAGGATGTATGGAATATGAAAACCTGTTGCTAGGAAACAATATATTCTAGACCTTAGTATTATAACTCTAAAGGATCTTTGGCTGTGGTTGTTTACATGTAGAATTGACTAGAACAGGGTAAGAGCCTACTAAATTTTAGAGGGGACTATATTTCTAAAGAAATATTGAACATTGCATGATGGATCAACTTGTAAAGGAGTCCCAGAGCCCCAGGAGAGGAGTTGTGCAAACCGAGCAGCCCTCAGAAGAATGCTCTCTCCAAGCCTTCCTTGAGCATTGGAGAGTAATACACAAGACAGCCCTCCCAAATCTGGCTAGCCAAGGAATGTAGTTCGTTGCCAGAGTAGTGAGTCCTCACTGTTCTTGCCTAGCCAAAGCTGATATACAAGCAAGCTACGTGGAATGGTGCCTGAGTTTCTCATTCTGTCTTTTTCCAAATGCAGGCTTACAATTTCTGTTTAAGCTGACTGGTCACCAGACAACGAGGGGCCGCCTCAACACCTGATGAAACAGAGAGCACATCACACAGAAACGTGGTCTTTACACTGAATGAAATAGCTGACAGGACAATGGTGTAGTAGTACTTGGGAAAGGTCTAGGAAGGAATTCTATTTGTAGGAGGAAGGGTGTGCATGACAGTTGTAGTGACAGGTAGTAGAAACTGCTAGCTTTATACCAAACAACCATTTATTCCTTACTAACAAAACTCTAATTTCATTCAAAACAGCAATGTGCCCAAGAGTTGGCGATACAGTGAGTAACCAGTTTCCCCTTTCACATTACCTTCTAGAAGACTGTGAGTCAGGTGTGTGGCTCAGTTTGACCAAGGAAAGCTCTGTGGTACCGAGTGTTGTAACAACTGCATTTCTCCAACAAAGATTTTAAATTTTCTCTTTTACCTATTTTCATAAATAGTTGCACTTAGTTGTCCCATTCTTAAAACATTCTAAAAAAAAAACCCATGTATAAAAAGCAGTCAGGAGAGGCAAGAGAAACAGAGAAAGAGGGGGAAGAGAAGAAAATGAAAGAAAGGGAGTGAGGGACACAGGGAGGGAGAGAAAAGAACATATAACATACATTCAAGTGAAGGGGAACCATGCAGGTCCAAGTCTATGAAAGCACAATGAACTCTATTATCACCAGTGACTCATGATAAGAATTAGGCAATACAGTTTATAGAGGAAAACTAGTAAAAGATGGGAGAGACTCTTAAAGGGTTGCAAACATGAAACTAATTGCCTGAGGTATGTGATTATAGTTTTAAGGTTTTGAAATATACTTTCTCTCATTTCCTGGTGTCTTATAGGAAATCACATTGATGCAATGATTGCCTGTAAGTTCACTGTCAGGCCAGCTGTTCTAGGGGCACGTGCTTTTGATCACACAGTGGCTCACCAGTTATCCTGATGGGCTGCTGTGATTTTTAATGTGACAGAGAATAAGTGGGGCCAGAATGGGAGTCACAAATGGTGGCTGACTTAAGATCTCACAAATATTGAGTGTTTCATCTATCATTGGTATATTATAAAAACTTAGTGTCTACTTGTTCCTTTCATCACTTTCTGCATTCACACACATATTCCCTACTTCCTTTGTTTGTCTAACATAGCCCACGGAGTACCATCTTATTATTTCTGCCTAACAAAAATATGGTTTTCCAATTATTTGTTCTTGATCTCATTCCCTACAGCAAACTTTAATATCCTCAAATAAAGAGGAAAACTCCCATTATACTTGGAATCTTTCCCTTTAGAAATGTTCCTTTCTTTCTACAGTCTTATGCAAGCAGAGGAAGTTGTCTAGCTTTGGTTTTAGCTTAATGCACCTTACTAAATTATGTATATAAAACACTTTTAACAAAAGCCTAACATATAGAATATATACTAATATCTGATTACATCTAAACTCAGCTTCTCAGACATCTGAGGTCTGTCTTAAAAGAGTCCAGCCATTATTAATATAGTGAGAATAATTTGTGCAATGCCCATGTACAACCTGGCAGCCAAGAAGAGTGGACTGGAATGCACATGGGTGAACAATGACAACTTCACTGTACTGGTCAGTGCGGATGGTAGAGACTATTGAGTGAGCATGTGTACTGTGTGGCCATTGCATTCAAAATGATTGAGAGAATAGAACAATGAATCTGCATCAAATTTTGTGTTAGCTGCAACATTCCTCCACAGAAACTGTTTGGATCATTCAGAAGGCCACGACTATGGGAAACTGGTGATTGGCAGTTGCATCACAACAATGCCTACTCATGCATCACATCTCATGCAGAGATTTTTGGAAAACATCCAATCACCTAGGTAACTCAGCACCCCCTACAGCCCAGATTTTGTATCCTGTGACTTCTGGCTTTTAACAGAACTAAAATCACCTTTGAAAGGAAAGAGATTTCAGACCATGGTTGAGATTCAGGCAAATATGATGGGGCAGCTAACAGTGATCGGGAGGGTCCCCCTAACTGTGCAGGGTCCCAAAGTGCTTACTTTGACAGTGACTGAGGAATCACTGTCCTGTGTACAATGTTTCTTGTCTCTTCTTCAAGAAATGTCTTTATTTTTCATATTATATGGCTGGATACCTTCTGGACAGACCTCATATTTCGCTAATTCGCCTATTTTCAAAAGGCCAACACTAATTTCTGTAGGTGTTCCCTGGTAACTCTAAACCAATTTTATACACAATAGACTGTTCCAACTTCCTCACCTGAATATTCTATGAAGAGTTTAAGAAGATCTTGGACAAAATAGCATGTTATAGGACTATTACACCTTAATAAATTGTTGAGAATTACTTAAATACATTCTTCAGTATTTTGAATAACAATACAATTTCTGATTGTGTTCCTGCTATTAATTCTTGATATCATAAAGAGAAATGATTGAAGACTCAAGCAATTTCATCTCAGGGAGCTATTTAGTGCTCCCTCAGAATCTTATTTCCTAAAAATAATTGCAACTCTGAGAGTTATAAGGGATAGGCAGTCAATGGAACAAATTTCACCATAAAATGGCATAAAACAGGTCTGTGTCCTAGTTCCAATTATCTTTAGTTAAAATGACTAGACACACTTTCTAGATGAACCAGCTCCATGGCTTCCAGCCATGGCTACAAGGACGACAAATGCTCTGTTCTCAGTTTATGGCACAGAAACTGGGTGTGATTAGAAGAAGAAGTGGAAATTTTCTGGTTAACTGTTGTTGAAAGAGATAAATATTAATGATTCACAATAAACCATAGTTTACATCAGCTACTCTTTAGTATTCAGAAGGAAATAAAAGTAGAGCCTAAGGCCTGTGTAAACACAGAAGTAAATAACTTCATTAGACAGGTCAATTAATTATTTAATCTAAAGGCACATTTCACAACTTAATTAGCTGAAAGGTAAATGTTTCTGTCCAAAATCAATCATTATATGGATATTGGCTTAGGCAATTCTGGCTGCCGTAAGTGAATACCATACAATGGGCGGTTTCATAACAGGCTTTTATTTCTCATGGTTCTGCAGGCTGGGAAGTCTAAGATCAAGGTGCCAGCAGGTCTGGCATCTGGTGGAGGCATTCTTCCTATGGTCTAGATGGGTGTCTTCTCCTTGTCCCCTCACATGGCAGAAAGAGCAGGAAGAAAGCCAGCTCCCTGTGCTTCTTATAAGGGCACTGATGCCATCATGAGGGTTCCTCTCTCATGATTTAATTATCTCCCAAAGACTATACGTTTTAGTACGACCACAATGGGGGTTTTAGACCTGAACGTATGAATTTGGGAAAAGCACATTCAGTCCCTAGCAGATGCCGTAGGTACAGATTAGCTTCAGGAATGTCGTTTGTATGGTTAATGTGCCCAGTTAGTGACAACCGCCTACAGTTGGCTATATTCCAGGCCAGGGTACTACTTTCTTGTATTCTTTATTGAATGGGCACTTGTCTTTTAGAATTTTCGGTGTCCCAATAAAGAAAAAAAGTGCTAAGAAAAAGTATCTAGACTTGAAAGTTAAGCAAAGATATTACTTCATGCCTTTCAGACGCCAGACTAGAACCTTGTCTAAGAAGCCACATCTGATGATGTAAGGGAAGGTGACTGACTTATTGTTTACTTTTAATTAAGGTCCTATTACTGTAAAAAGATTGTCCAGGTAGAAAAAAATTTATTTTGTCCGGTATAGATGCAAGTAATTTCTTTTCAGGAGAAAGGGTATTCCAAAGTTTAAAGTTCATTGCTTCACAGAATATTAACTAGTTTTGCATCCAATTCAGGCACACATTTTAGCAGGCTTTCTTTATCACTTCCTTTTGGTCCTTGTTTCCTGTTCGAATCAGCGTTACACTCCTGACATTTCCACCATTAAAGAATGAAATCTATCTTTCACACGTGTTCATTATATATTTGTATAAGACCTATGTTTTCCATTTTTAAAGATATTTTATAACACTCTTCTTCCCCACCCAAGTGCAAATTGAATTAGGAAATTGATAAAAGTTTAGGGAAGATGATATTCTTACAGATAATACACTCAAAGTATCTACTTTGCTGGAAAATTTGATCGAAGAACATGGCATTAGAACAGGGGCCAAATGGTCCTGACAGTACTTCACTCCTGGATTTAACTCACTTGCTCACCCAGTTACTCACAGGACTAGACAGTTTCCACCTTCACACTGTCTACACTTTACCACATGACAGGATGCAGACAACAACCTTCTCTAAAGGCAGAGAAATGGAAAAAGGAGCTGGCACAATTCCCTCTCCCCAAGCCATTAATTGGGTAAGTCATTCATCCTTCTCTGGGGAAGTGGAGGTCATGAGTAGCTGGAGGGAGGCTCAGAATGAAAATTAAATGTTAGAGTGTACTGCCAGCATGGTCTAAATATCTTACTCCATGTGGAAATGGCAGGATGTTTCAGTCTGGAGAAAAGTGCAAGTCAGGTTTTCACTATGATAAATGTAATGACTGCTACCTATGTTTGTAACATTGTAATTACATTATCTAGCAATAACATAGGATACTTTTACATTGGGACCTTACTAGAGGCCTCAATCTATTCATATAATGTCAAAATAAGTAACTTTTGTTCAACTTTGACCTCTAACACAGCTCAGAGTTGACACTCCAGCATGTGTTAAATGAATCAATGACTGAATGAACACATGAATGAGGCACAAGATGTGATTTCAGCATTTTAGGGGGAACTGAAGTTTTCCAACAAGTGAAATGGAGAGCCAAGTCAGACAGCATAATAGCATATCTCTGTCACGGCAGCTAATGAGGTGGTTTCTTGAAAGAATGGTAACAACATTAGCTTAGGACTGAAAATAACATCTGGAGTATATTGATTTGGTCCTTTCTTCTGCCTTTGAATTTCATCCAGCTGAATCAGAATGAGCACCACTAAAGTCCTCCGGTAAAGGAGATGCTACAGGTAGCCTTGGATGGGAATTTCACGTTCCTCAACTCTTACAGTTGAGAATCTTTTAAATCTATTGGAAATCCTCTTTGCTCCCAAACTCAATCCTATTTTGTCTGTCACAAAGGAATTAACTTTTGTTAGAAAAACCTCCTTTTTAGAAAATATATGCTCTCCTTTTACAATTTTGCATGAAGTCTAGTCCAGTTAACTAATCTCAAACCTTTTTAAAAACAAAACTTAAACAACCCCTAACTATTGGGTTGGTCAAAAAGTTCATTTGTTTTTTTTTTTTTCTTATAATGACTCTAGTAGTGCTTACCTGTGTTTAACTTCATTCAGGACAATTTATTTATTTATTTATTTATTTATTTATTTATTTATTTATTTATTTATGTATTTATTTATTTATTAAAGGAAAGCCCAATTTCAAGTGAAGATTTTACTTTTTTTTTTTAGATTTTGTTTATCTTTAGAGGGGAAGAGTAAGGGGGAGAGAAATATCAATGTATGGTTGCCTCTTGTGTGTGCCCCACTGGGAACTGGCCCGCAACCCAGGCACGTGCCCCGACTGGGAATCGAACCCTGATCCTCCGGTTCGCAGGCCCTTGCTCAACCCACTGAGCTACACCAGTCAGGACCAGGACAATTTTTTTAGATTGTATCGTCACAGCTGTCATACAACATGCATTTAAAAAACTTATCAAAATTGGTGAATTCTTGTGTAGCCATTTTAATATTGAAGATGAAAGCAAATACACATTTTTGTATATTATGATTTATTATTTCAAGAAAGATAAAAATGAAGCTGAAATGCAGGAAAAGATTTGTGCAGTGTATGGAGAAGGTGCTGTGATGGATGGATGTCAAAAGTGGTTTGTGAAGCTTCATGCTAGAGATTTCTCACTGGACAATGATGTTCCACAATCAGGTAGACCAGTTAACGTTGATAGCAATCAAATAGAGACATTAATTGAGAACAATCAACATTATACCATGCAGGAGCTAGCTGACATGCTCGAAATATCCAAATCAATAAAGTTATTGGTGAAAAAAAGTGTGCATTTTATTTTATGGGAAAAAAAACCACATGGACTTTTTGGCCAACCCAATAGAGACAAACAAAAGGTCTACGCAATGGAAAAATAAATAAATAAATTGTAGCAATGAAAAGGAAAAACTACTGATGCACACAAAAAAACATGAATGGATCTCCAGGCATTATGTGGAATGAAAGAGTCTGGACATGAAAACACACACCGTTTTATGTATATAAAATGCAAGGACAAGCAACATTAATGTATGGTTATAAAAATCAAGAGTAGTTGCTTTTTGGATGTGTGTCTGGGGGAGAAGGGCGTTGACCACAAAGAGTCAAGAGGTGATATCCTGAAATGAAGGAAAAGTTCTATATCTTGTTTTGTTTAATGATTTCATTAGTATATATATTTGTACAATTTTATTGAACTGAGCACTAAGTATCTATACATTTAAGTATAGGTAAATTAAATTCCATGAAGAAAACTTAGAAAAGACAGCCACAGACATTGCCGATCGCCTTGCCAGCACTTTCCATAAGTCAAGGACCCCTAGGTTTCAGATGCTTTTTTGAAAGCTGGGAAGAATGTAGGTAAACATCACCCAGTTTCTAGGGGCCGCAGTGTTTCTCCACTGGAAGGGGTGAAGTTTGCCCGAAGAATATGTGTCAGAAAGTCAGTTTCCAAATAATTCCACGTTCCTGAGTGTGCTGGGATTTGAAAGGGATCAAAACCTGCTATCTATTAGCCAGGTTATTTTTCTGATATACTTTCCAGACAAACAGGTCTAGAAGACAACTGGGTGTGCACTTTTCTCAGCTATTCCCATCAAAGCACCAGGTCAGTGAAAGACTTGATCAGAAAATCAGTAAGTCATTTTTCTCATGTGCACAAGTATGTATCTTTCCCCTGAGGTGAAAAGCAGTTTACCAGTACTAATTAATCCTAGCCAGACACCCCAGACATTATGAAATAGACAAAAAAAAAATCCTTGTTCAATATTAATGACATTGCACAAGTTTCCTTAAGTGAACAGACTTTGGAGACAGAAAGACCGTCTGCTACTAACTAGAGACTGATCTTGGCCAAACCACTTCAAAGGACTTCACTTCTCAGAAATAATGGGAAGATTAAATAAGATTTATTTGGAGTGGTGAGTGTAGTAAATAAATGTAAATTCTCAAATGAAATCCTTTATTAACTTTTCCTTTAGAAATCTACATGCCCACATATGTAGAAGGATGACTTTGATTTTCTTTCATGGAAAACACTTTCTCAGAAACATATTGAGACTCAGTAAGCCATTCGACTGTTCTATTACGCTTCTTGCTCCTGTACCATCATCACTACAGAAAATATCAAAATATTTATAAGCATTAGGGAAGACTAAGGGAGCCAATAATCTGAGTAATTTTTAATTACTAATTTCCCCCCACCTCTTAACTTTAACTTTAGAAGTATATGATTCTCGACTGAGTGGTAATGTTGGGTCATGGTTCTTCTGAAGTATGGGAGGGTGTGGTGGGGTGGGGAGGGGTTGCTTACCTAGTGGGTCCGTGATACTACAAAAAGGGCAGAAGAATATATTATCATGTTACGTGACTTTTGGAGGAGAAAGGGAAACCTGTTACAAGATTTGAGATACCTTCAAAATAATAGATTCCTGGTACCTGTCAGGGCTTTACTACATGTGAGAACTTGAAGCTTCCGACAGACCATGATGATCTTAGCTGCCTTTGCTCTCATATCAGCAGGTAAGTGCCATGAGTATTATGTATGCATCGCCCTGGATGAATTAAACAGAGAAAGTAATGCTCAGGGGCTGCTGCATCTATATCCAGATGGGTATAGATAACTCCCCTGGGCTTAAACCACTTGGCTAATTAGCATGCTGGGCATTTTATCCAAAAAATTATGTGAATCTTGACTAGTTGCACAACTTTAGAACAATGACTGTCAGAAGGGTTGAGAGTGAAGGTATTTGGGTCCCATATGAATATCGCCAAAGGCCATCTGCTACAGAGGAAGCTTTCAGTAACCAAGTGGACAAGAAGACACATTCCCTGAATGTCAGTGGCCTTTGTCCCGAGCCACCCTGGTGCTTGTTTAAAGTGCAAATTGGCATGTAGCAGGAATGGAGGCATAGTCTTAATGAAGTGCATAGGCCGATCTGGTTACTGCTACTGCTGACTTCTTCACTCGTGCGCAGCAGAGACTAGTGCTAAGGCTCCAACACACCAGCACTTCCTGGGAGACCCAGCCAGACACCTGGCGGCAGGTTGATTACTTTGAACCTCCTACAATAGAGGTGGTGGGGCAACGATTCGGCCTCACTGGAATAGACTTGTATTACAGATATGCATTTGTGTTTCTTCCCTTTAACAGCCTGGCAGCCACCACCAGGTAAGAACTTACAAAGTGCTTTGTTTACCAGCATGTTATTCCCATATTGTCATTTCATACCAAGAAATTCCTATCATGGCAAAAGTACTTCAGTGAGTTCATGCTTATGGAGTTCACTGGTCTTACCATGACCCTGAACCTTCAGAAGGATGTGGCCTGATGGGCAGTAGAATAGCTTCCTGAAGACTCAGTTATGATCTTAGTTGAGCTTACCGAAGACTCAATTCTGATGCTACCCTGAAAGAATCGATATTATCTTACAGAAGGCAGAATATGTTTTGATGCAACAATAAATTTACGGGGCTGTTTCTCCCATAACCAGAATGTCCAAATCTGAAAATTAAGCGGTGGAAGTGGGAGGGACCGAACTTTAACTACCCTCCCTCAGAGTGCTCACGTCCCTCCCCCTCTGTTTTGAGCTCCTCTGGCTTGGAAGTCTTCACTCGTAAAAGAGGAATGCTTTGACCTAGAAAAAAAAAATCAAAGGTTCCATGGAATTGGAAGTTGGTGCCAGTGTCTGGGTGATTTCTCCTGATTACCACAGGGGAACTGTGTACCTGCTATTTTCCTGCTGGCAGGGAAGACCGGAGTTCTCTCTGATGTCCGGTGGAGCTCCACAGATAAGAGCTGCTGAAGGGAGAGTGGAAGGAGGGGGCGGGAGAGAGACATTTCCTTCTTTGTGGGCTCCTGGCTCCTGTCAGCTGCCCCCAACAACACTTGTTTTGATCCAGAAGTAGCTGGTTTCCCCAGAAGCACAGCTGGTTCTACTTTGCAATTTTTCCAGACTGCTAGAATCTCATGGCCTCACAGCACCCAGTCAGAGGCGCCAGTATCGGTTGGGCAATGCGGCCTCCTTCCAGGTCTGGTCCTGTCTCCCTGTGGCACCTTCTCCAAGTGCCAGCCTGGCAGCACCTCTGTCCTCAGAGCTCTGAATTCCAGACCCATGGAGCACAGTAGCATTTGGACACGATGCTTGCCTCAGAGTTCTGATCTCTGCTCTGCAGGATAGTATTTTTTGCCCCTTTTTTCATAATTTCTGAGCTTATGTTCATATAAATAAGTATTGGTAGCAAGGTTCAGTATGGAGGCCCACAGGGAGAAAGGAAGAGGCTGAGGTGAAGGAGAAAGTACTGCTTCTGGAGCAAGCCCAAACCTCCGGCAGGCCTGGTGGAAGCTCTGGGTCCTTTAAGCTTTGAAATGAGGGGTCTGGTGAGATTGATTCACTTTCCTCTCCCTTTCATTCATCTCAATTACCTGAAGCAGATACTCAGTGAGCAGGTACTCAAGCCACCTTATTAGTCAATACTAGGGATTCGTGGATAAGTAACAGCCCAACTCTGTCTGACCCAAGTGACCTGGTAGAATTGATACAGGGTGCAGCCAGGGGGGCCCCCCCAAAAAAGATTTGGAATGGTGTCCAGAATTCAAAGTGTATAGAAATATTGGAGAGACATATAAGATGTCCTCACTGCCCCCCCCCCCAGGGGGAAGGGATGAATGGAGCCAGGCCATTGAGAGCTATTTTGCATAGCAACAGTTTTGCAGCTTACCTCTGGAATAGTTATTTAACATATCTATAACCTTTACCTGGTTTCATAGATATGTTAAATAGCAGTGGCCAAGTTTGGAGCCGGGGAGAAGGGAGTAGCTGGGACTCAAGATGGGATCTATGAGCTGCTCTCCTGAGTGAGGAGGGCTTGGACTCAGGATGTAACTAAGGGCTGCGCCCCTGAGTGGAAGGGCCGCTGTGTGGGAGCTTGGAAAAGACTGGCTCCAGGACATGAAGGGTTCCTGCTTGGGCAAATGAGAGAGAGCCACGCGGTTTCAGCAGAGTGAGGACCCCCTGTTGGTGGGGTGAAAGAGGGAGCCACGTGGTTTTGGCGGAGTGTGGACCCCCTCTTTCCCAGGTGAAAGGGAAAAACCACGCAGCTTTGCCAGAATGGAGATCCCTGCAGCCAGGTGAAGAAGACAGCCACATGCTTTTGGTGGAGTGCGGACTCCTGCAGCTTTGGTAGAAGAGGCCCACGCGGCTTTGGGGTGCCCCCTTTGGCCGCGGGGCCTGAAAAGCAACAGAGACTTTGACTGGAACTGGGTACAAAGGACTCTTGCCAGTGGACTATGAGAGGGTACCACAGTACTTTGGATTAACTCGAGATCCTGCACGGTGACACAGCTGACGGTGCCAGCGGCCTGCAACACAGACGTGTGCTCTTTTCCTGATTTACGGTACCCGGAGTTGGGACAGAGGGAGAAGGGAGCGCTGTGTGGGTGTAGGTGTACAACCTAAAGGACTTTGATATTTTAGTGGTGGCATTAGGCCTGAATAGCATTAAATAAACATTTTGTTTCCTTTTCACAAATCTCTGGCATTAAGAGATGTGTTTCCAATTGGCGGCGGACAGAAGGGCCCAGTAGATTTTAGTATTTTGGTTTTTGGGAGGGGCCCCTGTTGTACAGCAGTTTTGGGCATCCCTAGGTGGGCCAAATATTGTATTGCCCCTCCCTCGGACCACCTCCTCTTGTTCGGTAACAGGAACATATTTCTCACACGCAAAATTCAGAAAATGGGGCACATGCAATGGGCCCATTATGGTTGTCACATATGGGCAAATAGGAAGTGATGTACATGCAGCACACAGATGTATAGTAGTCCCCCTTTCCCATAATTTTGCTTTCCATTAGCTGCAGTAAACCACGGTCTGAAAATATTAAATAGAAAATTCCAGAAATAAACAATTCATAAGTTTTAAATTGCATGCAGTTCTGAATACTCACTTATTCCATCATGTAGACTGTGGGTCATCTCACGGCATCACAAGAAGGCTGAGAACAAATACGAGATATTTTGAGAGAAGGACCACATTCATGCACTTTCATTACAGTATATCGTTATCATTGTTCTCTTTTATTATTAGTTATTGTTGTTAATCTCTTACTGTGCCTAATTTATCAATTAAACTTTATGATATGTATGTATAGGAAAAATATAGTATATGTGGCAGACAATTCTCTGTGGGGTGGGCTCAGCACCACCCCAACCGCGCCCCCCCCCCCCCCCCACCCCCGTGGCAAACATTTACTGCAAAATCACTTCCTAAAATCCATGCTAAACCTTCCTAGGACTAGTGTAACCGGTCCAACCACTTTCCCCTTTTCACTTGCAAATATCTCTCTTCTGTGATGTAATTAGCCGCACTGGCTCCTTTGTTTTCTGTAAAAGGTAACCACCTCCAGCAACCTGTGCATAGTAAATGAGGACCATCAGGTGATGTGCCGAGAAATCCAGTAAAGGCCAGTCACCACAAAGGCCGCAGCTTTTGCTCCCCTTGAGAGAAAAGCCATGCTGTCCCTTTCCCTCCACCGGACTCAGTAGTCTGTGTGAATGTCTCATTTCATCCATAATGACTCAGACACTGTGGGCTGGTGTCCGCATCAAGTATATATAGGGTTTGGCGCTCTCTGTGGTTTCGGGCATCCACTGGGGTGCCTGAAACACACCCCCACAGATAAGGGGCTACTGTACTGAAAACTGCACAGTTCCGTTTTAAGAGCCAGAGGCAGCCTGCTGGGGAGTGTTTGAGATCAACACTACCTGAGACCATTTGTTGAATAGCCAGTGGGTCCTGGCACAATTCCATGGAAAATTAATGAATTACTTTACATGAAAACAAACGAAATGATAAAGTGCAAAAAATACAGTTTCTCAAAAAGGTAAGGTAGATTATTTTAGACAATCCCCTACGGCCCTGAGGACATAGATGTCCTCTCCTCCCCCATGAAAGCACTTGAGCGATGAGCCACCCAGATACGCATCACAAGGAGGTGCCCAAGAGACAGGCAATCATCATGGGCGATGAGAAAAGGTGTTTTTGTGGGTGCAGCATTTTCCATGAGCCCTGGCGACCTACACAGTTTTTAAACCCTCATTTTAAAACAGAAAGGACCCCAGAGCTTCCATCAGGCCTGCCCATGGGCGAGGCTTATTCCAGAAGCAATGTTTTCTCCTTTTATATTTGGAAATTGGCAGGGAGGGTGTCCTAGGTGGAGCAAAGAGCATAAGCAAAACCACAAAGTGGGAAAGCTATGGGTACATGGGGAGAATTTCAAGTAAGCAGCAGAACTGGCTAAAGGTTAGCATGTACTCAAGAAAGGAACAGGCTAAGTATGGTTATATTGTGGAATACGAAGAAATAGGCCAAGTATTGTGCTGTATTCTGGGTTTGAGCGGCAGCTCAGGGACTGGAATGTTGGCCAGGTGGAGGCAGGGAGTCACGGATACACGCAAGAGCAAGCAGGAGGATGTGCGCCCGGGGCTGTCTTTCCTCATCGTCTCTTCCCCTTCCTGTTTCCCTGCTATTCCTCCACTTCATCACTTCCTATTCATCTTCTATAATTAATGGTCGAGGCGTTTATAGTTAAGGAGGTCAGGTATGAAATGATTTAAAGCCATCACCACTCGTTGTGAAGAGCAAGTTGTGGCCTGGGAGCAGATTAAAGCCTTAAACTTGGGGAAATTCTGGAGCCCCAAACTCCTTTTTACGGGATACTAACTATAACTGATGTCAGTTTTCCACAGCCAACAGCTTTCTGGCCACAGCTGTTTTTGAAGGAAGGAGAAAGAAGAAGTATATTTTTAAGTTCCTATAATAAGTTTAAGGAGAAAAACAGGGAGTACTCTATGTTTTATATTATTTACATTTGTTTTCTTCAGAATTCACTTAAAGTGTCACACTAGTTGTTCCTGGAAAGTAATGCCACACACTTTCTCTAACATATGTCATTTCTCTTTCTGTCACTTCTTCTTTAATGAAAAGTAAAATTTATCGATATGGCTTTACCTTTAAAGGCAAACATTTATTTTCCTGAATGTAGTATGTTTTAATGCTATTAACATCGAATGGCTTTTTATCCCATATACACCCCTGGAAAATGTGCTGAAAACCTCCCTAGAATATTCTTTGTAACATTAGGTCATTTAACATTTTTTGGATAAAAGAACAAGATAGAACCAGCTCTGTTTGTCATCCCTTGGTTGAAATGTCTTTTGATTCTTAAATTTAATGAGGTGCTACTATTGGCAGATGAGATGCTGATAAGACTGACTCATCAGTACTTTGCCCACACATCCTGGGCTAGACCTGAGATTGCCCTATATTCTTGCAGAATGAGCATTGGACTCCAGGAATCAGCAGAGGGCACTCTGATGCAGCCATGGTGTGGCAATGCCATCTGGGTGTATGCATGTGTCCAACGCATCGAGAAGTAAACAGTACGTGTGTAATTTTTATATGTCAGTTATAACCTCAATACATATATTTCATACAATAATTTGAGGAGTGACTAGGCTCATACTGAGTCAGCAGAGTGAGGACCTGAGAAGGTGGAACAGGTGAGAACAACCAGACCACGTTGTACCAGCCCTGAAGCTGGAGGAAGCCTGGAATTTAGGCTGCTGTCAAAAAGCAAATAGATACAGAGGAGCAGGATCAGACCTTGTCACAAAGTCACCTTTATCTTTAAATCTTACCTGCTAGATTCTCTGCTAAGCACCATATTATTATCAATTCCAGAAGTGTTGTATATCACTCTAGAAGTGTTATGGATCACACTTGTAGCTACTCAAAGAGATGGTGAGCCATGCTCACAAGGAAGAAAAAGCTTTGCACTATTTAGACCATTTTTCCCTCCTTTAAATCCATGCACTTCCATTCCTACTACAATATTTTACTATTGTTAAATTACACACCAAATTTCTTTCATTTAAATCATATTTAACCTATACCTCAGTAAAAACAGTCTCTAATAGACAATGAATGGTGTAAGGGTTTTTGTTTCTTGGTTGGTGTTATGAACCAACACATAGTGTCCACTGCCAGTGTAACAGCAATGTGTGCCATGTCTTCCTTTTAATGACCTCATGTTTGATGATGTCCATTACTCTCCTTCCCCAGCTCTGGGGGGTAAATCATGCTGGGTCTAAATTAAGCACTTCTCTTTACTGGTGATTGGCCAAATGGTAGTTATGTGAACCAGTTCTGCCCAGTGACATGTAGGAGAAGTCTGTTTGGGACGGTAGTTGGGAATGTTTCCAATGGCCAAATAATTTTGCCTCTCACCCTGCCCCTGCTTGGGAAGGTTTAATGAGGCCTGATGTCTATTGCTCTTGGCAGCCGTCTTAAGACCACACAATGACAGACGTGGGGAACTTGGTCTCTGTCATAAAAATGAAGCAGAGAAAGTAGGGAAAACCCCCTACATCCTTCACAGCATCACTGAAAGCTGAACCAGTGTGAGCAACCAACTGCCCACTTCTAGACTTTTTGATGTACATTAAAAAGTAAGTCTTGATAATTTGTTGAAATCATGATTAGTTGGGATTTTCTGTTACTTAATCCCGAAATCATTTATAACTGATAGAAAACTGTTTCAGTCAGGTAAGAGGGAAGAGGGTATGTTTTTATTTGTATGAAAGTTAGTATTTTATTGTTGTTGCTGCTATTGTTACTGCTGTGAAGTTTAAGTATAGAAAGGCATGTGTTGGATAGCCAAGGAGACAACTGTGGGGATGTCTGTCCTACTTTCTTTTTGTTTACTCCAAATACCTTATGAACACTCTCTATTTTTGGAGAGTTTCCCACTCAAAGTCCCTGCATCATAGAACCCACAGCTTCACTCTCTTGGCCTCCCTTGTGACTCGAGTTCAGGCATGAGCCTTAGATTGTTCCAACTGGAGGCACTCACAGGACAATATGGTTGCAAAGCATTGCTGCAGAGGAGATGCCGTGGAGAATGTGCTCCATTGAGGGTGGTGGTCAAGACCCCCAGCCTTCAGAGCACTAGGGACACCCAGCACTAGGGCCACGATCAGCTATGCAATCAGCTTTGAGTAATGTAGAGGTGGTTCTCAGTGAAGCAGCCCATAAAAGATCTGGAAAGATTTCCTAATGCTCATAAATTTACTTTCTGCTGAAAAGAGCTGAAACTAATTCCAAACACCCAGACTGATATATTTCATTGTATTAACAATTTAGACACATGATTTATTGCTTCATTGTCTTAAGCCAAAATTTGCCTTCAGGTCCTAACTGAACTCATAGACATCTAATCCCAACTATACCTGAGGTTGAATGGAATAGCAAAACCTGACAGCTGCCCCGGCCCCACTGGCTTTCTCAGAGAATCTCAAAATCACTTTGATTCATATTCCATATCTTGGCACGTCCAATTTTAAGGCACTTTTGGAGATGAACATAGGGTATTGCATAGTAAATGCTGGTGAGGCTTCGTATTTCCTTAACCTATCAGTTAGGTAGGCATCCTCAGCATTTTGGTCTGAGCACTCCTTCACTGTTCAAAATTATCAGTGACCCTACCAAACTCTGGTTATATAGAAAATACCAGTTGATATTTTCTGCATTTGAAGTACTGAGATCAAATAATCAAATGATTTCTTAGCTTTATTATGCAAGTGGTTTTTCATAATATTCTGCTGACCCTCTGAAAGGATTTCAGGGGCCCCCAGGAAACACTGGATTGCTCTATGAAAACTGTGAAATCAGGTCTTTACTGAACACTTGTTGTAGGCACAACGTTTGGACACTATGGTAAATTTGGAAGTGCAGTTGAGGGCAAGAGTACAGGAGGAAGCAAAGCCACAGGAATGAGATGGTTACATTGGCAGAAGAGGAAACCAACTGGGCTGAGCCCTTGGAAGGTCTAGGAAAACAGTGAGACAACTTGCCCATGTAATCTAAATTTATTGTAAGTGCCTCTGGGCAATGCTATCTGTTCAGGGGTTATGCTACATAAGACCTATGAGAAAAAAAGTCTTTTGTTCCAAAAAAGAATAACAGCTTTGGGAGAATTAATATTTTTTAAAGATAAACTTGGTTTCAAGTGATACAAGGTGTGGTATACTTGGTAAGTGACTGTCAGGTCCCAGCAGGAAAAAGAATGGTGATTTCCTTCTTTGAGCTCTGGTAAAGAGTAAAGAGATAAGCTAATTGAGACTATGTCTCTGCCATTTAGTTTATGTGGAACCAAGTGGATTATTTCTGTTTATTGTTAAAGAAGAGTGAAACTCTCCACCCCAGTGTTCCTCATGCTTTCTGGGAAACTTCAGGCACATACCACACCATTTAAGTGAGGATCTCTTCTGTTAAGAACTGCCCTTCCCACCACTTCCTGGAGGAGCTCCAGGCTCAGCCAAGTACCAGGTGACTCATGGCCACTTCATGGGCCTCATGCCTCCCAGCTCACTTCAGCATAGTGCAGAGAGGAGACATGACCTGGAAACCATCCTCTCCTCTCAAAGAGAAAATGCTAGGGACTCACATACAAGTATGTGTTATTAGGTCAAGTGAAACCTACAGACTGCTGGGAAGGTTCAGTGGTTCAAGCCATAAACACAGTTGTAGCTTTTATGGGTCACCTCCCAGGAGGAACGAAACTCTGGGCAACCATGTAGGATATATGTACATAATAAGATGTATGTACATATGGATGGTGATAAATATATGCATTTTATTTTAAAAGATCATGAAGACTAAAAGCTTAAAGTAAAATAGGGTAAATAACAACTCAATACAAAAAGCACTAGGAATGTAAACACATCAATGCCCAGAATCAAGAGTTGTTAACATTTTGTCCTATTTTGTCTAATTAAAAAAAAAATTTTTTTTGCCATTGAATAATGCAGAAAGGTTAGTTTCCTTTGCACTTAGTTCACGGACCATCTCCAGAGGTAACAATCCGTATGTACATAGCCACTCCTGACTTTCCACTGCTCTTTTCATTTCCCCTTGGTTTCTGAATTGTCTGTCTGCACACCCCACTCACTCTCCATTCACCTCTTTCAAGATCCATGGTAGTTGTCCTCTACTCCATGCTGTTCTGCCTTCTTCCCACATGGCCCATCTCCTAGAGCTGGGTGTCAGGCACCTTGTCTCATTTGCATCAGTATCTGCCACATCTTGTAGAACCCCACACAGGACACTGACTGAAGCACTGAGAAAGGGAATGGGGTGGGTTGAGAGAAGCACACGGGTCCCCACATACATCTGGCATTTCCTCACCCATTGTAGTCCCTGCTCATGTGTTGCCCTTCCCCTTACCTCCTCATCACCCCAGCAATAGGCATAAGACACCCAACCTATCCCTTGCCAGCACTTTTCCATTGGGTGAGACTGTGTTAGCTGTGCCAACACGTAACACTGGCACTCAGCCCCTTGGGGAGTGGCCCTCAGCTCCCTAAACTACATCTGACAAACATGGCAAGGCTAATACCTCGCCTTTTCTTCACCAAATCTAGTGAAAAATCTGGACTTTTCTTCACCATATAATACCAACCTGTTTCCTTCAGAGAGTGGGAGAGGTGGTGCCTTCAGAAAAAAAGAGTAGGGATTTTTTCTCCTTATTTTATCTCTTCACATGCGTTACTTTTCTACACTATAATCAAATCCTGTTAAAACATGAATGACAGCAAAACAGCACACAGGCATTTTGTCACGTTGTACTTTCCTCCGTGCAGGTGTGTACATGTACATGTAGAAAGCTACTTGAGACCTTCCGTCCACACGCACACACTCTCACATGCTCACACTTAGGGCACATGCGCTCTGCACTTAAAAACAAGGGGGGACACTCTGGAAGTCATTCTTTTTGCAAGTGTGAAGGCTTAGAAACAATTTCTTTTTGTCTTTGCTCTAAAGAAGAGCAAAAGCAAAGAGGCCAGGCAAAAAATACTTAAGAATGATTTGCTAAAATTAAGCTCCACAAGGACCAGAAATCCTTGTATGTTTTGTTTTCTGAACTATTTCAAGAGCATGAAACAGCATCTGAGATGGATTAAGTGCCTAGTATCTGAAAAGAAGAGTAAGTCAATGAACAAATGATGCTGAGTGCAACACAGTGGTAGATCGGCATGCCGTCACCTTTTGGCGTACTTTGCGAAGAGACCCAGTCTACATGGTAAGGTGAGCCCAGGTTGGGCTCATCAGCCACGTATTCGCCCACTGGACTTGCACAATATTTACCCTAGAGAGCAGGGTGCGGTCAGGAGTGAGGAAACAGGAACGAGAGTAATGGGACAGAGGCAAGATCGGAAAGTTAGATGGGGAAAAAGAGCCAAAATAAAGAAGTTGTAAAGACTGGAACTTAGTCAGAGAGTGGAAAAATTTTAATGGTAGAAAAAAAATGCTGATTTGAAAGGTCCATTCCTAGCCATAATAACAAATAAATGATATTGCTAAGAATTGTTAGGATTTATGACATTCTTATTTTTCTAAGATTATTTATTTATTTATTTATTTATTTATTTTTAGAAGGGAGGGTGAAAGAGAGGGAGGGAAACATCAATGTGTGGTTGCCTCTCGTGTGTCCCCTATTGGAGTCCTGGCCCACAACCGGGGCATGTGCCCTGACTGGGAATCAAACTGGCAACCCTTTGGTTTGCAGGCCGGCCCTCCACCACTGAGTCACAGCAGCCAGGGCTCATTCTCATTTTTTTCAGTGAACATTACATCATTGTTATCTATACACCTGTGTATAGATAAAAAAGTAGATAAATTACTTTTTAAAAATGTAGATAAAAACTACTGAACATTTTATATGCTTCTTTAGTCATTTAGTAGAATTTAGCTGGAATTAGAAATTAGCATAATTGGAAGTGGAAATTCAGCATACCATAGTAGACAAAAGAAAATACCTACAGAACTTGTTACTTTATAAAACTGATTAAATTTCATCATAAGCCCTCATGCTGCTGGATTTGGGGGGAAGGATGCAAAATTACCTAATAAAATTTCTCAGTCTTTTCCCCATTAGCTTAGGCTATTGGGAAAAAAAGGGGAGGGATTTACAGGAACAAATAGGAAGGACACAGGGACGAGAACTAAGGGGGGTGGAAATGGGAGGGAGGTGGGGAGCACGGGGCGGGGGGGGCTGGGATGGGAGAAATAGACAAAAAACTGTACTTGAAAAATAACTAAATACAATTATTAATAAATTTTAAAAACATTAGTGAAAATGTGTGTTGAAATTTTCGACTAAGCTGGTTTCTTTCATCTCAGCGGTTCAGTCCCCTCCCTCTTCCTTTCCAAGATGCCATGTGGGAAAAGGAAAAGCCTTCTGTGTTGCCAGACCTCCCCCTCCAACTCCTTCCACTCAATGCCAACCCCACCATGTGCCTTAAGTCTCAGCCAGCTTTCCCACTGGATCCTGGGCTAGGGTGCCGCTGCCACTCTGCTGCAGGGTCCCTGCTCACTCCGCCACGGTGGCTCCGCGGCCAGCCTCAGACACTGTGCTTTCAGCTCTCTCCTTTGTTCCCTTCGGGAAGATGGAAACTTCCAGAGCTCTCCAAACATCATTTAATCATGGAAAACTGGGAGCTGTCACTGGCCTCTCCCTCCACCTAAATGTTACCATGCAGTCACCCCTCCACTATGGCCCAAAGTTTAAGGAGGCTCATTAGGAGTCTATTTCAGGATTAAAAAAAAAAACGATAATCACTTTCTCATTAGTTTAGGGGGGAAATAGGTAAATTCAGAGCCGCTGGCAGCTGAATTGCCTCAAATTTTGATTAAGTATATCCTGGCACAAATAAAATTCTGGCACACAGTAGGTTTTCAGTAAGTATATGAAGAATCAGGGAATGAGAGATCTTGACTGAACACTTACCCAATAAAGAGGAGAGCAAAAGGGGGAGATGGACAAACTGACTGATGCCGAGGAACCCCTGGATCTGGCAGTGGGTAAAGTCAGTCTCTATCCCCGACTTTGCACTCACACATTTGAGTTGAGCTTCTGTCATTTTCAACTGAGTAATAAAAAGGCACAACCATAACAACTTACACTAATAGATGTGAAATCTGTATAAGTCATGATTTATAAGAAATATAGTTATAAGTAATTTCTTGAGAAGAGATAGAAAACCATTTAGTTTAGTAACCACAGAAAAAAGTCAAATAGGCAAAATCACCATATAATAAAGACTTTATGCATGACTTTTTTTCCCCATTGGGGAAAAACCCCAATTGGATTAGACAATTAGACAATCCAATGGGGAAAATCCCCATTGGATTAGACAAATGTAAAAAAATATCAAGGACAACAGATAACGCCACGAAGCAGACAGATGCACCAGTTTCGCCTTCTCACAAACAGTTCTATCCCGGGAATAAAAATGATTCAATAATAGGAATCTGAATAAAATTTACTGAATTGTACCAATTAAAGAAAATTTTGATCTTTCAACATATGCAGAGGAATCTCTTGATAAAATTCTATACTTACCTCTAGTTTAAAGAGTAGTAAGTTAATAATAGATAGAACATAACAAGGGTATATACTGGAAATTCAGAGCATACATTGTCCTTAATAGTGGGACATTAAAAATATTTCCACTGAAATCAGCCAAATATTTCTGCTAAGCACTGCTACTACCCAACATTCTGTGCCTGATCATAGCTAAAGCAATCCTGACAATTAAATAAGACGCTGAATAGAAAAATGAAGCCTTACAATTGCAAAAGGGGGGATTCTCTTAGATTTTCTAAGACTAGATGGAAACTTCCACAGTGTAGTAATAAACCAGCATTTTAAAAATTAAATTGCTCTTACCAGGACAGCAATAACTAATTGTAAAATATATTTTAAAAGGCTCTATTTCAGTATAGAAACAAAACTATAATCCCAGAAATAAATCTGTCAGAAATGTGATGAAAAAAGAAGTCTTAAGGAAATAAAAGAAGCCCACAGAAGATCTGGTGTAATGAAGACATACATTGTTCTTGAAGAGAACTGCCATTGCAATTCTCTCCAAATCAATACTGTAAGTTCAGTGTAACCACTCTCAAGACTTCAAGAGGATATGCTCTCCAACAGCTGAGAAACTTTAAAAACTCATTATGTTTTACCCCCACCAAATCTGTAAACGTGTCAGAAAACTATAATCAAAGCAATGCATTAGAGATATTAAATACCTCAATTAAAGAATTTAGCACATAATAAAACAAGTTTCAAATCAGTGAGTAAAGAATGGACTTTGGTAAATAGTTTTGGACATTTGAATAAAAGTACCTCTGTATGTAACGCTTCACAAAAATCAATTCCAGATGAAGACTAGGTGCATACATAAATGTCTTAGAAAAAATACAGAATATATGCTTTATATTTTGAAATAAAGGTCATAAAATTTTTATCAATTTGACCATGTATAAGTATAAAACATCTATAAAGACATTATAAAATTAAAGACAAGCAACTAAGAGAAAATATTAACAGACATCAAAGACTAATTTCTAAACTATACGAAAAACCCCTAACATATGAGATAAAAGACAAGCCATCTGATAGAAAAATCAGCAGTGTAAAAAATAAATCCCATGGGAAATGCAGAAATGGTCTAAAATAAACATGTAAAGATGCCCATTACTTCATCAGATTTTTAAATTATGATACATTTTTACCCATTAGATTAATAAAAAACCTTAAAAGTCTAGTATCAAATGTCCTTAGTGATAGGGGGAACAGTAGTCATTCATTGATGAGGAGAAACTATAAATTGTTAATAGCTATTTTAGAAGCCAACTGAAGTCTCTCTTTAAAACTGCCTAACTCTGGGCCAACCATTCAAAAACTAAGCATATTTTATGCTACTGAGAAGTCTTTTTTTCAATTACAGCTTACATTCAGTATTACTTTGTATTAGTTTTAGATGTACAACATAGCAGTGAGACAATCCTGTACTGTACAGAGGGTTCCCCCACTATGGCCCCACCTGGCCCCACACACAGTTATTACCGTATTACAGACTGTATTACCTATGCCGTAATTCATATTTCTGACTGTTCTGTAACTACCAACTCGTACTTCTTAACCCCTTCACCTTTTTCATCCAGTCCCCCAATACTCCTTTCCTCTGTCAGCTTTCAGTCTATTTTCTCTATCTATGAGCATGTTTCTATTTTATTTATTTTGTTCTTTGGATTCCACATATAAAAAAATCATATGGTATTTGTCTTTCTCTGACTTATTTCACCTAGCATGTCCTCTAGGTCCATCCATGCTGTCATAAAAGGTAAGATTTAATTTCTTTTTATGGCTGAGTAGTATTCCATTGTGTTTATGTACCCAGAGAAATCTCTATATGCGAAGAGACATACAGGATAACATTCTTTCAGCATTGTTTGTAATTGGCAAAAGAAAGAAAAAGGAATCTAACCTAAGTTTCCATTACAGGCTATACAGGTTGTGAATATGATAACAGATTAGATTATTATAATGAAGTAAAAGAAACCAAGTAGAAAAGTTGCCAAATGATATATATGTAAATTTATGTAAAAAACAAAACTATACATTTTCTTTCCTGTGGCTATATATAACATCTACATGCATTCATAGAAAAGGTCTAGATGAAAGTTAACTTGCTTCTAGGGAAGATATTGATATTGAAAGTCACTGTCAAAAACACACTTGTTTCTGATGTCTTCACAAGTATACTACATTTATAATTTGAATTTTAAAGAAAAAGCAGCATGCAAAGACTGATATTATTTTAAGAAAAAACATACACACAAATTTTCCTTTGTATTTCTTTCCTCCTCCCTTTCTTGATGGCAAACACACAGGTATGGTTCTGGAAAATTACCTAAAAATGAGGCTGTAACTAAATAAAACAGTACCTCCGATAAAAACAAAACATTCCATTTCTGTGTTCTTGTTTGAAAAAGAGAAAAAATTCAGTTCAAGATTTATAAAAGCAATACTATTTCAGTTTAGAGCTCTTACTATTGTTTCAGTCTTTCATAATCTTCACATGGTATGTGCTTATATAGGAATTTTGCCACATTTTTAACTATAGTTTTGGGGGCAGAGGGAAATAGTTTCTCAAATTAGAACTTAAGTCATTATTAACATTTTGGTCAGTGGCTCTACATTTATAGACATTTCTAAAAGAAAAACAACACAGCGCAAAACCAGATTGGCTTATTCCTTTAGCAGTTTACTATTCTACTTTATACACTTAACCAAAACACTCAACACTGAAAACCACCTGTGAGGACTGTTCCTTCTGGAGATTATTCTCTAAAATCTTCTCCTGAGAATGATAATGGCATTCACATATGACCAGGTGAACTTTATGAACGACACTACCTTTGAGTATATAAACTAAACATTGTTTTTAGAGCACCGTGCTTTTGAGAACTGCTTATTTTTAATTCACGTATTGGTAAGTTTTGCCAACAGGGAAAGAAAATAAAGATGAGAAAAGAGGAACTGCCAAAGCGATCTGGTTTCACAATGGTGATGAGAGGAAAGTATACTCAGCAGTTGCCAAAAAAGATCATCTGTTAGGAAGAAAAGCCTTTGAAGAAATAAACTCAATGAATTTGGAAATTCCCTCATCTATCCTGAGTATCTGTTCAACTGTCTCCTGTAGCAATTTGCTTCTCACATTCCTTAGAAAGGTTACAGTGCTTGTTAGTCTAGTTTGTTCGTTAGATTCCAGATGAGTGAAATCATATGGTATTTGTTTTTCTCTGACTTATTTCACTTAGCATTATGTTCTCCAGGTCCATGCAAGCTGTCGCAAAGTGTTAATTTTTTTTTTATGGCTGAGCAGTATTCCATTGTGTAAATGTCCCATAGTTGTTTCATCCACTCATCTACTGACAGACATTTGGGCTGCTTCCATATCTTGGTGATTGTAAATAATGCTGCAATGAACATAGGAGTGTTTATGTTCTTTTGAATTAGTTTTTTGGGTCTCTGGATACATTCCCAGAAGTGGAATTGCTGAGTCATAAGGCAGTTCCATTTTTAACTTTTTGAGGTATTTCCATACTGCCTTCCACAGTGGCTGCAGCAATTTACATTCCCGCCAAGAGTGCAAAAGGGTGCCCCTTTTTCCAGAGACAGAGCAGGCTGACAGCTCTGGGGGTAGAAGTGTGTGAGGAGGTGGAAGGATGAAGCAAAAGGGAAAAAGGACTCATGGACACGGACGACCGTGTGTGGTGACTGCAGGAAGGGGGATGAATGGCAATGGAAAAATACAATAAAAATAAATGTTAAAAAAAGGCTACAATGGAGAGAGGACTAGGGCAGTGTTAGAAAATCTGAGGCTGACTAGAACAGCTTCCTTTTCTGCATTACAAGAGGGCTGCACTGATGTCCGATACACCTCCCAGGTCCAAGGGTCTGTAATCCATGTGTTCAGCAAAGGCTACCAAGAAAGAAAACACCTTTTCACTTTATATCACAAAGGTGCTTCTTTAACTGTATTATATATTTGTTTTATCTTCAACACAAGCAGTATTTTACACAAAACATTCGGCATCTCTTATATGCAACAAATGCTCAAAAAACATGAGCTTGTGGTAACAATTCAAAAAAAGTCATACATAAATAACTGATGTGAAGAGACTCAGAAAATAAATCATGTCAGTAGATTCTTTAAGTCTTTAAAATGAAAGGCTGGTATAATTTTATTTAAGAAAATAGTTTTCTTTTAAGTGGAAAAGGACAGACTAGTTAGTACTGCTAGCAATTATTTTCTTTCACAATGAAACTTGAAAAACAAAGTATGAGTTAAAGTGAATCCATTTAATATAAAAGTCCTTGATTTATAAAAGTCACTTAAATTGATAACAAAGCACTTTTTATATAATTTAAAACACACATGCTTTGATTGAAGAGTGATTGTAAATGAATCCAGTTTTCTTCCACCTGTGATGACAACTTTGTCATTTCTTCTACAAGTTTTGGCTCTGAAGGAAGGATTTTAAGGTGCAGCTGAAAAAAAAAGATAGATATTTAAGACAATTAAAACTTTGTTTATTCTAGATTCAACCTTTTTACTGAGAAACATCAGAAGATGTCATTATGAATATTTTTTTCTTAAATGTGGTTTATTACCACCTCCCATTTTCCTCTCCTCCATCAAACTTTTCTCATTACGAATCCCTTTAAGGTGCTGTCACCCCCGAGCAAAGTGGTCAGCCCTTCCCCCCACTCAGGGAAAGTCCTGAAACAGATCCAGGAACAAGGACACGGATCTAATACCAAGTCCCAATCTCTGTGCTTAAGTTTCTCTTTTCGTTGTAACCCATTGGTAATCTTTGCTTTTTCTAAAGATTTAAGTAAATTTATATTCAGAAACTAAACTTGGTAAATTTGGAAGAATGTAGAAACAATTAATGGCATTTCTATTTTTTTCATCCATATGCTACCATCTAAATATCTACTTTTTAAATAATTTTAAATAATCAGCCCTAGTTGGTGGTCGCAGTAGTGTCCTGTAAACCTGTAAAGGGTCATGGGTTTGATTCTAGGTCAGGGCACATGCCTAGGCTGTGGGTTCATTCACTGGCTGGAGAACATACAAGAGGCAATGGATCAATGTTCCTCTCTCACATCCGTATCTCTCTCCCTCTCTCCCTTCCTTCCCCCTTCTCTAAAATTAATAAGCAAGTGCTTGGATGAGGATAAAAAAACAAATCAAGTGAAAAGATTTTATATATTAATGACAGATAAAGAATCATATCTGCTATCACTGAAAATTAGCATCATGCACCTTCTTAAATACACTGTACTCTGAAAGATGCATGAGTTCTCCACTATATTAGTCATAAAAGCAATTCTGTTATTTCCAAATTACTTGAAATCCTTCAACAAAGACAAAAGTAAATATTTTAACTTCAGCAGTAGGAGGGAAAAAAAGAAGTATAAAACCTAACTTTCTGTTTATGATCACAGAAAAGCAGCCACAGTGTACCTACTTAAAAGCTAGTAACTTAGTATATTGAATCACACAGATGACAGAAAGTCTGAGTTGGAGCAAATTTGTGCTGAGTAAAAAAAAACAAAAAAAACCCCCTGCAGTCTAGCTGTCCAATGAGGTAGCCACCAGGCACAGCTGACTGTTTAAATTTAATTAAATTTCTATAAAATAAAAAACTCAGTCTCTGAGTTGCAGTAGCCACATGAGACAAATGGTTGCTATGTTGGACAGTACAGACAGAGCATATTTCCATCTTGCAGAAAGTGCTGTCAGACATTACTCTGGAGGAAGGAAAACGCTAAAGTACTGTCTTATATTGGACTCACCTTCAGAAACAATGCTAGGTATGCCTGGGCTAACTCAAAATCACGCTTTGTGTCTAACATCGTTCCGATCATTTTTAGGAAACTCTGCATAACTTCCACAGACCCGCCACACTCGGGAGACAAGCTGCGCAGCTCCGTTTCAATTCCTGATGGGCCTAGTTCTTTCAGAAGGTTAAGAGCAGCTTCATCTGTATTAAGTTTTAAAAATAATCCAGTTATTACCTATAATCAGTTCAGTTAGGAAACTACAGTTTTCATTTCATATCCCAAGCAACACATATAAATTGTACAGGAAATTCTTTCTGTGGGTTAATATTTTCCTATTAAGTGAAATAACCCCTAAATTAAATAAAACTGGGCAAATGATAAGAGTAATACAATCAATAAGTACTAAAAGCACTACTCTTTTTTTACATTTTCAGTAATTTAAGGTTTTTCCTGCTGTTAAGGCTATTAAAGGAAATCTAATTAATGCCTTACAACATATACTTTTAAGATGTTCACAAATAAATCAGAACAAATCTAAACATAAGAAGACTATAAAACATAGCAAATTATTTGTTATAAAATATAACAAATTATCAATAATAGTTACAAATGGAAATAGAATGAGGTGGGGGAAATTATTTAACTTTATTCTTACCCATCCCAAATCTACTTCTTTTCCAGGGGTAAAACACTCATTTCATATGCATCCTATAAATAGGTATTCTATGCATTTACAACTATTTTATTGTGAGGCATCTGATGTTACAATGGCAATAAGTACGCTTTTAGCTTTTTAAAAAGGAACACTACCAATGACAAAAGTGCAGTAAATTTCTGTCCTTCAGTTATACTAAACACTAGTGCTTTCTTCCTTCTTTGGCGCCCCTGCTTCCCATAAATAAAACAAGTTACTCCTTTTATGATCCCATAATTCTTTAGTCGTCTACAATGGTCCAACGGTGCCATTTTCTGACTTTGCCAATGTGTACTCGAGGAATTTTTGGTACAAAAACAAAAACATTTGCATCAGAAAACAAAAGAATAAATCAAACAAGAGAGTAACTGTGATTTTGTTAATTGCTTACAGCTCTTATCATTATTAGCTGCTACAGACTATAGCTTTCAAAATTTAAATCTATTATTAACAAACTCAATAAATTTAAAATTATATTTTAATGAGATAATTTGGGAATACCTGAAATCACTGAAAACAACAAGTCTCTGCTATATTCCCAAATGTACTGCAAACTGTTTTTGTAAATAAAAACAAAAATTTGAAAAAAGCAAAATCTAATTTTCCATAAAGTATAAAATATTTTCAAAAGATTATTCTAATATCAATTATCATCTGAATTTAGTGTCACTGATTTAATATAGCAAAAATGAATATAAAAGACTAAATTTCTTCAGAATAAAACCAAAGTTTCAACCTTTTTAGTTTTTATCATCTTCTTTCAGCTACTAAGAAATATGCTGGTATTTCATTAAATTTCTCTTCATATAAAGTAAAATAAGCTGAACATACTTGGTAAAATATTTTATAATTTAACTTACATTTATTATTTACCAGTCCTTCTTCAAGTTTCAAGCAGAAATCTGATTTTTGAGCCAAAATTCCAAGATTTACCACTTTAGACTTGAACAAAAATAAATACACGTTATTCAAAGAACAAAAGAGTAGCCAAAAAAAATGTCTAATATAATTAATAGCTATCATTAGTGTAGTCCATATGTGTAAAACTGTGTCTTGGTAAAGAACCATCAATGCATAATAAAACCCTCCCCCATATAGTTAGAGGGCCCCAAGTTGCGTCTTACCTGTTGGGGATCACTGTTTTGTTCAGGTGCAGCATAACGGGGCACAAGGCCAGGAACTGTTGGTATAAAAAATGGTGCTGTTTTGGGCACTTTGGGAGGTTCCTTTGGTTTATTCTTTTTCTGATTAAGAGAAAATGAGAAAAAGGAAAAACTAGCAAGTAATTATCTAGCCAACAGTTTCTAATATTTAATTTGCAATCGATTTATTTAAAAATAAAGTCCAAAAGGTAACGGAAAAATGAAAATTTTCCAAATTAAAATGCCAAAATAAAATCCATCAATCAACATCAGAGATATCTTTAAAGTGGGCTTCCCCAGGCAAACCTCCAGGACCCTTGCTGACAAGGCAGAAGAAAAACAACAGGGTTCGGGAGAAGCCCTAAGAAAAACAACTCATTTTCCTGAAACATGAATATTTATATGAATATTTAGGTGAAGAAATAATAATCAAGCATTTTTGAACTTCTTTAATATTAAAATACAACTTTTTTAATAAAATGGTCTAGAAAGCAAAATTGATATAAATACTCAACAATTTCTCAAATTAAAATTTGGAGCCAGCAGTAAACTCTACCATTAGAAGTAATTAGATGACTTTTTTTTTGTGAAACATATCCCTAATTCTTCTAGTTTGTTGAAAAATTTTCCTTAGTACTTTGTATTCATAAGAACCAGAGAACATTACTGCTTGTTTATAAAATGATGTTAGTAAAAATTTAATCAGTAAAATTTAAAATTATAGACATGATTTAGTCTTAATGATGGTGTTACTATACATCACTATCTCAGGAGAACTTGATAAAGAGCCTTTCTATGGTAAACTGCCTGATAAAGGAGTCTCACAATTTCACCTTACAATATTCCTCTTCCATCCCTTTCCATTCCATTCCATTCCTAGTAGCTTTGTAACCCTAGAGATTTCTTTCTGAAAGAAAGCCAGGGATACTGGTGGCCTTGTGGAGGAACAGGATAAAAGTTACTACCTGAAAACAGGTACTGCTAAATGATAGGTTAAACACAGCCCTTCTTTGGACAACGGAGACTAATAAAAGTCCCAGTTACCCTTCAAACTCACTGTTCTGGAGTTAGAAGGGAGACAATACCTGAGTTGTAAATAGAAATAAAAATAAAAATAGACTTTGGAGGCATTCCACAGTGCTATGGAAATTACCAATTTCCTAAGGAAAATAAAAGTAGAAAAATTTCCCACAGAACAAATATAAAAACTTTTTTTATTCAATAGGAAATAAAAATATTAGAGATGTAAGCATTTATCTTATAAAATTATTCACTCAGTTTTTTATGCAGAACAAACTATATCTTAGCAAAGAACAGGAGTAGTCCAAAAAGTTAGCTCAATTAATTGGGCATTATTCTGATTGTTCCCTTCACACTCATCTACTTTTACTTTTTCATGCATTGCTTTTAAAGACATTTCACTGAATACTCCCTTGAGCTAACAGATTAAATCAACAACGTGATGGAGACATTTTACAACTGTGCTCCAACACAACATACCTTTATGCTGATGCCCAATCTCTCAAAAAGTGAGCATGAAAAAACAACATGTTTAACTTCTGTGAGGAAATTAACACATGAAAATGTCTCTTTCCTTACTCAAGACACTCATATATTTTGGGGCACTGAATTATTACTCATAAAAATACTTACCACTTTGTCACAGCATCTGTCAGCACTCCTTACCCTTTTCCGTGGCAGCCCACAGTGTGACTTCCCACACACACACCTCCTACGGAATGTGTATGTGCTTCATAAAGCAACACGGAGCATCGTAAGAGGATAACCTCTGAAATTTTCTACTCTAGTTTAATCCTTTCAATTGCTTTTGCTACTCACAAATGAGGGGCCATGATACTCACTTTGAAAACACTAATTTATGCCATATTGTCCATTTTTCATGTGAAATTGTAATTTCTTCAAGTACAAAGGGGCTAGGTTTTTTTCTGTGCCGTTGTCACAGATACATAATACCTAGTTCTTATTAATTTACATGTTTACATCAGCAAGCTCTAAACATTTTCCTATAGCTGACAGAGCAGAGTATGAAATGATAAAGGGTAACTGAAGCTTAATTTTCAAAAGACCAGTGAAAGTCTTTTCGTCTCCAAATGACTAGCAATAGGTATTATACATTACAGTGGCAATATATAATTTTTTTGTTTTAGAAGTTAAGGAACTTTATAGGCTGGAATTATTATAGTAAATTTCTAACAGATCTGTAGTTGCAGGCTATACTCTTGCTATGTTCAAAGGACTGCTGAGTGCTCTCCAAGTTAATACATATATACAAACAGAACTTAACATCACACTGGATTAAACAAAAGTCAACTAAATGGCATTCTCTTTATTACCTTAAGTATTAACTGCTTCCCCTAAAGCTCTCACAGTAGGAGAAGCTATCTCTACTAAAGAACATGCTTCTGGAATGTGTCTTTAGGGACAAATATTAAGTGTACTATAGTATTACCTTAATAACATCAAGATTAAGAAGATTTTTCCACCGTGATTCAGGAAGGAGTGACAGAGTTACCAACTGCTCATTCAACTGTTCTGGGGAATCATATTCTATCATTTCATCGCTTTGTTCTATGGTTTCTTCTGATAATTCTACATCTTAAAAAAGAAATTTTCAGGTTAAAAAAATAGCACAATGATATTTTTATCATGTAAAAGCAATTTAACTCATTCTAAATCTACTAGTATTTCATTACACATTTACTCAATGTAGAACTGTAAACTCTTTCTATTTACTTCATTTCCTCATCTTCTCATACTGACTACAACTCCCATCACTAGACCCAACACACTTCTCTGCTGGTATACTATTAGATATCTTACCAATGCCATATCAATCATATTTTTTAAAAAATATGAAGTCATTCAAAATATTTCACTTCAGTTAAAAAATACTTTGGTTGAATGCATTAAACTCTGCCTTCAGTAGCAATACCTCCCTGTTAGGTTTATGGTATTACACTTCAAAAATCATTTTACTATTTCATGATTACCTTGGCTTTGACAAGTACCAGGAAGCATCACTACTGAAGGAACATAATCTGCGGGAAGTGGCCTTAATGAAACAATGGAATACAGGGAAACATTGGACCTGAGAAATAAAAACATAAGATGTACTTTTAAAACTTATGAATATATTTTGGAAAATCATCAATTACTGGTAAAAAAACAAAACAAAACAAACCTTCCATTACTTCTATAATCTTGAATGTGGCTATAGATTCCAATTGCTTACATGTTTAAAAAAATCTCAAAAATACATAGCATTAATTTGAAAATGCCTGATTAGATGTCATCACATAAACATTATTAATGTGGTACTAAAAAGTATTCATCTGAGAGGTCAGTACTGGATAATACTTTCACAAAGTAACATAACCTCCATATATTTATATCACCTTGACAGTTGTTAACCTTCACTTATGGAAATAACAACCAACTAAAGGAAGGATAGACTCTGAGTTAAGTCAGAGAGAGAATAAGATAACTGGAGCCTTGAGGTGATAAACAATCACAGACTTCCCCTTCCCTAGAGGAGTCCTCTACGCAGCCGTGTTTCTGCTACTTTGACCCTGCACCATGACCCTCAATGACTAATCAAGATGTAGCTTCCTATCTCAAAGTGAGTCAATCAGATTCTGTTTCCCATACATTATTATTCTGGATAGAAAATAAAAATTGGGAATACCAGGTTCTAAGTTATATTAGTAGTGGTACTATAGGCTCTTGCTGCTACTATTCTTCTCTTGTCTTGATTATTCAAGCCTCACAGATTCCAGAAAATACTCCATTTTGTTTATTAAGGTGGCCAGAGTTTATTTCTATTGTATACTGAATTTACTTTAGTATCCTAATAATTTAATTATAAAATTTTATAATTAGAAAGAGAAATATTTTTTTCTCTTTCTCAATAACAACAGTTAAAAGAATTAGACATCTGTACTCAGGATATAGCCAAAAAACTTTTCTAGGCCCAGATGAGGGGCTATTTATCTTGAAGTTTTACATTTCATTACAATGGAGTTGGAAGTTACCATGTAAGTATCTTTATGTGATTTATGAAGAGCAGATTCCAGAATGATTTTAGTCATTCTAAAATGGGTGCTAGCAGCAGGAGGGCTAGGACCTGTCTGGGGACTCTCTTTTTCTAACATTTCAAAATTCATTTACTCTTTCTGCAAACAAAAGCTAAATATGATAACATATAAAAATCAATTATGTGGTTTAGAATATGTACTTGAATAAAGGTATCTCAACCATGTATGTTTGACAGTACCTTCCAGAACTCCTCTTTACCCTGAACAAAACTGTATGAAGGAACTTACCACAGATAAATTCCAAGGTGGTCCACATGGGAGGTGGCCAGAAAGTCTCCAGTAGGGGACATAGTAACATTGAGAGGAGCTGAGTCCAACAAAAAGCTGTCTATAAGGCTACAAAATGATCAAGATGTTAAAGTATTTAAACTCTACAACAGCATTTAATTCACAAAATAAATTTTTGTTAAAAGATTATGAGATAAGAGATGCAGAAAATTTTTGGTTTTGTTTTTTAAAAATCACCAACACCAGAAAGTCATTAATAACAAAGAACTCTGTCAACAAAGTTACTAAGTGAAAATAATCTCTTAGTGAGAATGACCCAGAATATCAAATTGACCAATTAAACATAGAAAGTTTTGGCAGGGAGAATACAGGAGAAAACACGCTTTTTCTGGAATATCATTTTAGTAGACTGACTTGAGTACAATTCTGAAGATGTCACACATTTAATATTTCTAATTTTCAGTATTTCTCTTGCATTTTTGTTATCCCTGTGAAAATAATATAAGACTTAAGCAAAAAGAGAAACTAAAATAAAATGGCTTCAAATAGTAAGAGAATATTAATGAAACTTGAGCAATTCTGTTTTTCATATAGGTAACCATGCTACACATGATTAATATAAAAGAATTCAGTCTATGAAGCATAACCATAAAGCAACATATAACAACTAGTTTCACAGCTTTTAAAAGTTGGAGGGGTTGAAAGGTTGGAGAAAAATGGAGAGCAACTACACCCAGGTAGGAGACTCAGTGTAGCCTTCTGAGAGAACAGAACACTGGAGATAAGCCTTCCAAATGGATTTCAATGGATGGTGATGGTAGAGAAAGCATATCATGGCTGTGGGAAGTGTGAAGGTCAAGGCAAAGGAAAACAAACTGGGTCTAGTGAGGCGTGCAGTTTAGTACATAAGCTTACGGCTTCACACAGCTAAACAGTTAAATTGATTTTTATTTTTGATCAATGAAAAGTCACAAAAGGCTTTTGAGCAGAGAGTAGTGTAATATTCACTTTCATAAAAAACCAAAAACAGACAAAACAAAAAAACCAAAAAAATTGCCCCCTGGCTGGTGTGGCTCAGTGGATTGTGCTGGCCTGTGAATGAAAAGGGGTTGCTGTTTTGATTCCCAGTCTAGGGCACATGCCTGGGCTGTAGGTGGGTCCCTAGTAGTGGGGGCACGCAAGAGGCAACTACACGATACACATTGATGTCTCTATCTCTCCTTCTCCCTTCCTTCCCCTCTCTAAAAATAAATAAAATCTTAAAAAAAAAACAGAACCACAGAAATGGAGAACACATGGAAGGTTATCAACAGGGGAGTGGGAAGAGCAGAGAGGGGGAAAAGGTACAAAGAATAAGTAGCATAGATGGTAGGTAGAAAATAGATAGGTGAAGGTAAGAATAGTATAGGAAATGCAGAAGCCAAAGAACTTATATGTATGACCCATGGACAAGAACTAAAGGGGGGGGATGTGGGTGGGAGAGGGTGTGCAGGGTGAAGGGGAGTGAAGGGGGCAAAATGGGACAACTGTAATAGCATAATCAATAAAACATATTTTTAAAAAATTTGCCATCAGGCTGTAGAGTATATGTGAACAGGAAGAACAGGGAAATTATGGTAATAGTCATCTAACAGGCTATAAAGATCTGAACTAGAATGGTGACAGCAGGAAGTGATAGGAGTGAATTTAATGAGCAAAGAATGATCTGTAAAGGAAGCTTCTTAGGTTGGCTTAAGGGTGTGAATACTTTGTATACTTTAATAGAAGTATATGGGCTTTGATCACGACTGTTTTAAAGACTACTTTACTCTCTGAAACCAGTCCATTATCCATGGGCAGGCACAACAAAATGACTTAAGTTCAAGCATTTCAAGAAAAACAGTAACAGCAGTTAGCAGAGTTTTTTTGTATTCCATGCTAGAAAGTATCCTAAGCCCTTGAGTCTACTAATTTAATCTTCACAACCCCATGAGGCAGATCTGTCTTCACTATATAGATCAGAAAAATGAGGCCCAGTAACATTTAAAAGCCTGCTCAAGGTAGAAAAGTTAAGCCAAAACTGTCACCCAAGCACTCTGCACTGGAGTCACTATAGACTCAGCAGAAACACTGCTGGAACTAGAAGTAACTAGGCAGCTCAACAGCACATTTACTCACTGGTGATTCCTGAGCAGTTCAAATGTAAATGAAGACTCTCCAGTAGAGACATTAAGTGACTTGTCTATGATAAAATCTCTTTCGATTTATTCACAATGTGATTATAATGTAAGCCCTAACTAATGAATACAAGACAGAAAGACAACACTAAGTTTAGGAGCACTAGAAACATATCTGGATGTGTGTTCAGGACAATGACCACTATTTAATTCTCAGGAATGGGGGAATAAGGTGAGTAATAAAATCTGATTTGTGTTCAACCCTATTTTGGAAGCTCACAAGAATGGCTTCTTTGGGAATCAAGAGAATTGGGGAAAAGGAAACACTGGTAAACCCTTACACCAGTGACTGTTAACTTTTTTATGTTAATTCATTTAACCCAAGCAATGCAGAGCAGACACATTATCTCAATCTATATAGATGATTATTAAGCCTAAAAACAGTAATTTCAGATCTAACCCTTTCTTGTCTTGATCAGTATTTATTCACTAAAAATGTAAGTATGTGAGTGAAACTTCCTAACACATTTAGAATCTATCTGTTAAAAAGAGAATCTACTTGAGCTAATTTATTTTATGTTGTACTATTGTTTTGTCCAATTCATTGTGCAACTTGATTCCACAGCTATTGTGTGTGCTTAAACTGACCTTTCGTTATGTAAAAGCGTCAAATTGAGGAAGGTGGTTTCCATCTACACAGCACATTTTACACTGCCACAGTAGTTTATAAAGTGTTAAGTGTGCAGGCTTAAGCCCAGACCTAACTACCATATAGTCTCCTGCCAATTCCAACTGCCATTGTAAGAAATCAGACTTTCAAGCAGAGTCCTGCACACTAAGTCATTTCTGGTTACATTCTGAACAGATGTCAAGATGCTCAATCTCCAAAATGATAGAATCCCTTCCACATAAACCTTTAATGAATAGAACAAAGGGATGGTTTTGCTTTGGTGAGAAATGCAAAATAATGTTTGCTTTGGCAAGAAATGCAAAATAATTCCTATTATTCTCAAATAATGCTCCTCAGAAAACAAGGCAGAACAAAACGCGAAATTCTATTAAAGCTATTTTATATTCTGTGACCCACAAAGGAGTTCGATCTGAACTTCTGATAGATGGAAAACAAAGAAATAGAAGAAGGCAGAGTATAAAATGACATAATTTCTGGGATAAAAAATTTCAACTCTGCTTCTCTGATAATCCTACAAACACAAGAGCATTTTCTGTATTTTAAAACGACTTTACAGGAACCAACCAGTTCAGTAGCTATGCAATTTGTTTTAGATAGGCACAGTACCAGATAGATATACCTGTATGTTACCACACCCAAAGGTTTGCTCACCAACAGTTTTACTTTTCAAGTTACGAAATGAATACATTCATTCTTTAAATATTTAACATGTTATGTAAATGACAAAGCTGCTTACTGAGGGAAGAACTAGGAATCTCAAAGACTTTCATCCTAATTATGGTTTAAAATGGGAATAAAAACCCCAACAGGTACATATGGGTGTATATGAAATACTCATCACTCACTTCCCTATTATCTTCCACATAGAGAAAATCATCCTTATAACATATGACACAACCTGAGGAAGGCAGATATCATAACTGTTGGGAAATCTGTTTTTTTCCTCCAATGCTTACTGCAGCAAAATGTCATTCACAAATTGTGCCACCTTGGGCAAATCACTTAACTTCTCTCTGGGCCTCCATTTTCTCATTTGTGAAAAGGGACTAGTAATAGTACTAGTACCTACACCCATTAGGATATGAGGGAAGATGAAAAATAAAAGCCTACAAAGTGCCCAGCAGCTCATGGTAACTGTCAGCTTAGCTGCAATTAGACAGCAGCAGTTGTGTGATATTGCTTTTCAAGATTTCTCAATTCAGTCCACTTCCAATCTTAACCAAAGGAGTACTTATTTTTGTCTTTATTAACAATACATACTTTTGTTCAATCAGTGGAGACACTACATTTCTTTTACCAATCAATCCCTGTGGGATTCATTTCTCGCTCATGGGTTCCTCCCAGCTTCATGCCTCTGCATTCACTTAACACTGCCTCAGTGCTCACCTAAAAATAAGTTATTTGAAAACCTGTCAAATTTATATTTGCTCAATTATTTACTGATATAAAAATTTAGCAAAAAGACTAATGCTGAGTGAGAGATTGATTTAAGTGTTTTCAGATCCCAATTTTCCATTCCAAAGATAAATTTGCCACTTCTAAAAAATATTTTGCCAATTTAGTACTACTGAACATTAACCTATCTCCCCCATTCAAGGTGAACTATAACTACTAAAAAGGAAAATGAAAAAAGGCATATGTCAACTCTATTACTTGTACAACTTCCTAGTGTAATTAAAGCAATTCAAATTTTAAACATTCATTTTTAGAAAAATAGTAAAAGTCCATGAAGCAACAGACTACCAATATTCCTAATGATGCCCCTTTAAAAAGGGTTTTTTAAACCAAATTAAGGAAGTACCAACTTTAGGTGAACTTTCTGAAGTTGAAGGACACCTTTCACTAAATTACTCAATTTTAAGTGACAAAGAAACACAGCTGTGGACAAAGGTCCCTAGTTGTTAGAGCTGGACTAATTAATTAGCATAGCAAGACTCTTGTTACACAGATTACAAATCTGGTGTCTATGCCGGATGAATGGCTGTGCCTCATTCCTATATCAAACTTGAAGGGAAATGAGTACATGAGGGTTTTTCCTTTCTAAAGGTCAAATTGCTTTCAGGTATGAGCTTATCCAATTCCTGAGAAAAAAGACTAGAATTGGACAGACTTTAATTTTGAACAAACACTTCTCCAAGGAGGACATACAGAACTTTCAGAGACACATGAAGAGATGCTCAATATCATTAGCTATCAGAGAGATGCAAATTAAAACCACAATGAGATACCACTTTACACCAGTCAGGATGGCTATCATAAACAAAGCAACAAACAACAAATGTTGGAGGGGTTGTGGGGAAACGGGGTCCTTAGTTCACTGTTGGTGGGAGTGCAGACTGGTACAACCATTATGGAAAACAGTATGGATTTTTCTCAGAAAAATAAAAATCGACCTGCCTTTTGACCCAGCAATTCCACTGCTAGGATTATATCCTAAGAATCCTAAAACATCAATATCAAAGAACCTATGCACCACAATGTTCATAGCAGCACAATTTACAATAGCCAAGAGTTGGAAGCAACCTAGGTGCCCATCAGTAAATGAATGGATCCAAAAATTGTGGTACATTTACACAATGGAATTCTATGCTGCAGAGAGAAAGAAGGAGCTACTACCCTTTGCAACAACATGGATGGAACTGGAAAGCATTATGCTGAGTGAAATAGGCCAGGTGCTGAAAGACAAATACCATATGATCTCACCTTTAACAGGAAGCTAAACAACAAAACAAACAAGTAAGCAGAAAAAAAAAACCCCAAAAAACAAAGACACTGAAATAGAGAACAAGGGGATAGTGACCAGAGGGGAGAAGGAAGGGAAGTCAAGGGGAAAAAGGGGGGAGGGATTTGGAGGAACAAATAGGAAGGACACAGGGACGAGAACTAAGGGGGGGGGGGAGGAAATGGGAGGGAGGTGGGGAGCAAGGGGCAGGGGAGGCTGGGATGGGAAAAATAGACAAAAAACTGTACTTGAAAAATAACTAAATAAAATAAAAAAAAAATAAAATAAAAAAAAATAAATAAAAAAAAACCAAAAAAAAAAAAAGAAATATTTCAGAAGATTGAAAAGTACCATCTTCCTTCTCAATTTTCTTACCAATATCTTTCCTTATGGTATAATTCCTGTTAAATCAGATACTTTGCTATTCCCATCACTCCTTCCTAAGCAAATATATGTTAATTAATATTAAGATTTTAAATTGCATCTATTCCTGTAAAATTTTTAACAAAGCACAAACACATTATCTATCTCCATCTTCCTCTCCCTCTTCCTGTCTCCATTGTTCAAATTATTTAACAAAACTAGATAATGTTTTTCTTCAAGAGCTGTTTTAGTAGCAAGTTTCAGTCTATGAAACAGATTTCTGAACATTCCTGGGTTTCCCCCAAATCTTTAAGACACACATTTTTCATCATTTGAAGGTATGTAAAATGTCTTCCTTCAAGAATTATGTTAGAGACAGAGAATATATAACATACATAAAAGTAAGTTAAGGTTTCTGACCTTTTAGCTAAATTCAATATGAAAAAAAAACAAACAAATGAAAAACACAACACCAAAATATGGGTCATAAAGTCTGAGCTGTACTTTGAAATATCAAAATGGCTAAATGAACTTTTGTAAGGTTTATGCAACTGACTTCTACATCTCAATTTTTTTGGTGTTTTTTAAATCCTCACCCTCTATGTTTACTGATTTCAGACAGAGAGGACAGAAAGAGAGAGAGAAAGAGAGAGAGAGAGTAATGTGAGAGAGAACTATCTCTTGGTTGCCTCCTGTACCTGCCCTGATCAGACCCTGAACCCACAGCCTAGGTACGTGCCCTGACCAGAATGGAACCCGCAACCTTTTGCTGTACAGGATGATGCTCCAACCAACTGAGCCACCTGGCCAGGGCAATATCTCAATTTTGCAGAAACAGAAAACCAAAGAGAAACTGAATTTTCCTCACTATTATTTTTATAGCACTAATCTTTGCTGTTTAAGAGGTCAAAAACATTCTAAAAATAAAATACCAAGTTAAAAAAATTCCCAAATATATTCATATTTTTAAAAGCACATGATCCATTAACTACAAGTAAAAAAAGGCAATGATTGAGAAATCTTCTGGTAGAGGTTAGGGATTTAAAAACTCACCACCCAGAAGGAAGGTCCCAAGTTCTAACAGAGCAATCCATTGAAGCACTTATTAACCAACGACCATCAGGACTGAAAGCCTTTCAATTAAAAAAGAAAACACATACATAACTTGTGTGTATTTGTACAGATGTATACGTGTGTTTATTTATGTTTGTATTAAGTTTGTGTCTGCATTTTTAACAGCTTGAAAAATGCAAGAAATAAAAAGATGCAGGCTACATGAAAAATTAAGTTTGAACAAAATTTAGATGCCCTTATTTCATATAACAGAAAATACCCTTTCTTGGAGGAAGGGGAGTATAAGGGGACTAAAAGGTAACATAAAAAAAAGTGATCCTTCAAAATAAATAAAGAAAGAAAATACAATATCATTTCTTATATAATACTGATTTGGATATAGATACAGATTAGGCTTTTACATGAATTATAAAAAGTTTTAAAATTTAACATTATCACCTACTTTAAAATTTCTACTCCAGAATCTCCTATATTTATAGATAATTAGCACACTATGCTCGACTATAAATCATTTTTGATATAAAACTGCTGTTCTGAGAACATTCAATTAGAAATATTTTGTTACCTAATTTCAGTTATATTATATATGTGAAAGCCACAAAAAATACATTTTTTTGAAAAGTGTATATATTAGACTAGCTTTCTAAAAATAAATCAAAAATAATTTTGAATGCAAATTATCTTAAAATATTAAATGATTGGGTTGGTCAAAAAGTCTGTTTCGTTTTTTTCTGTAAAAGACATATTTTTCATTTTCACCAATGACTTTATTGATTTGGCTATTTCGAATATGTTGGCTATCTTCTGCATGGTGTAACACTGATTATTCTCAATTATATCTCCATTTGATTGCTATCAACTTCAGCTGGTCTACCCGATTGTGGCGCATCATTGTCCAGTGAGAAATCTCCAGCACAAAATTTTGCAAATCACTTTGGACACGTCTGATGCATCACAGCACCTTCTCCAAACACTGCACAACTCCAAACACTGCACAAACCTTTTTTTGCACCCCAGCTGCGTTTTTACCTTCCTTGAAATAATTAAGCATAACATGCTGAGAATGTTGAGTATTTCTTCCATCTTCAATATGAAAATGGCTACACAAAAATTTACCCACTTTGATTTTTTTAAAAATACATGCTGATAATGACAGCAGTCACAATACAAGCTAACAGAACTCTTTTGAATGAAGTTAAAAACAGCTACGTATTACTACAGCCATCATAAGAGAAAAAACAAACGAACTTCTGGCCAACCCAATAATAAAGAAGTCCTACTTTTACTTGTAGCTTTAGTTAAAAATTTCCTTTTCTTTTTTAACATGTTTCACTTTCAAAATAGGATTTAAATCTACAATAATTAGACTTTCAAAATAAATGTAAACAATAAACTACTTATGCCACCTTAAAGAAATTATATTTTTTCTATTATTAAAAATGGATAGATAATAGCTCTTCTTGCCTGGAGCAAATGTTTTGAGGCTTCAGTCAGGCTGGATTCATAGGGAAAGCCCAAAAGGAAAAACATTAAGGTTTATAATGGCAATAGGTTGTGTTCATCCAGGACTCTAACTCCACCAAAGGGATCATGACTATCCATATGAGCAAATGATACTGAGACAAACGAACTCTAGTTAATCAGGCTGTAGTAATGCTGTATAAACTCAAAACTGAAGGTACACAGAAGTCAATTTATAGGATAGTATAAGGTATTAAAGGATGGGAAAAATTACTTTGATGGTAAAACCATGTTATAAACTCTCATAGATTAAATTAAACAGAAGTACTTATTACTGAGTAGGAGAAACTCCAGACACACAAGTTGGAAGTAAAGTGTAAAAAAGAAACAGGAAGAGGAAGTTGGCATTAACAGATGTTTTAAAAAATGTTATGTCATCAAAATTATCCCACTACCACCCTCGTTTCTACAGACATTGTCACAACCAATTCTGCTGATAAGGTAATTCTCCCAATCTGCAGAACAACATAATTTCCTGACCTTGTTTTCCCTTATTTTTAAGGAAATGGATAAACACTGCAAATTCTGATTTTTGTGTGAGAACTAATAAGTAATTGTTGAGTGCCCTTCAGTAACTAAAATTTCACTTTTTTCTCTTTTCAAGTAAATCAAGGTATTTGCAATTAATGCAAAAATGACAATATAAACTTAAAATGGTCCTCTACATACACTTTTTAAACTACAGTATTCCTTATAATATCATATATCCCACAGTAAGAACATAACAGTAAGCAAAAACACATTATTAATTAAATTGTTTTGGAGTTAAGCTATAAAAACTCTAGAAATAAAACAAATAAACCAGGTACCAGACATTCCAAGTCATGCCTGTAGAAAACCAGAAATAAGTTCCTTCAGTCTAGTTTAATACTAAGTCAAACTGATATACTTATGTTTCAATGGATCATTCAACCTCCAAAGTATATTTTAATCTAATAGCATTAATGCCCTGAGAAACATTAGGCTTCTTTAAATTCTACATTTTCTTTAAAAGTCTTTTTGAAAATTAGTCTCTAAATTTCTTCTTTTGAATATCCTCATATGATGATAGGTTTAATGCTATTAAAGGATAATATTGTTTTAATTATCTGAAGATTTTTAACCTAAACAGAAATAGAAATGAGTCAACAAATTTTGTTTAGACATCTAGTTTGTTTTACCATGTCATTTATTTGGCCTTGGTGTCCAGAAAACTCTCTGACAATCCTCCTAGTTTCTATGTCCAGAACACTAATGGAGAAGTCATCCAAGGCGAGTCCCAGAATGCCACTAGCGAAATAAATTCATCAGTTTTAGTAAACAAACAGACAACAACTTGAACTAAAACCTCAGTCATTTTCACTTTCTGTAATCAGGCGTATCTTTGGGGGAAATTAAGCAAAACGCTGTTCTTTTATATTACGAGTCCAATTTTTCCCACTTGGTAAGTTTTATACTTTACTGAAATTAAGAACTTTTACCAAGAATACCAAGAAAACTCATCCTGAAAACTTTACCTGTCTCTATGTAGCAGCATCATATTTGGAGATGAGTTGAGGCTCATAGAATGTATTAAAATTTTGTTTTTAAAGTTCCAGAACTTGAGTAATCCTTCACTACCAGTCGTAATTGCCAACTGGTTTAATCCATCCACTGCAACACCTCTAACAGACCCTTTATGAGCTTTAAAGCACATGTTAAAAGAAAAAAAGATGTAAGAGAAAAAGAAAAAAGAGCAATTTATTTATTAAAATATCTAAGTTCCACTATTTACCTTCCCCGAAATTTTGAAACTACTCTGAATTGTAGGAGATTATATTGCTCCAGTAAAAACAAAGTCCATCAGGCTGATGCACAAAGGTTTCGAAAAAGTTAAGATCTTCCGCTTAAAGCAAGAAGAAAACAAAAATTTTATAGCAAAATGGCCGGTACTCAAGAATTTAATAAATGTCAATGACAGTTATTACTCTTGTATCTCTCTATATTATGTTTTAAAATAGAAAAAGAAATAAAATGCAATACCTTGACCTTCACCAAAACTTCCTCGATGAATACCAGACTGCAGGTTGTATACATCCACAGTTCCTGATGAGAGACCGATTACAGCAAAGTTTCCACAGGAAGTTATATCCAGTGCCTTAGGAGAAAAAATTTAAACATGAATAACGCAGAAAATAACATATTTATTGTACTTTATAGCTTCCAGAATGTTTTTATCTACTAATTATCTTATTTTTTTTCAAAGCATAGCATGATAAATGAATTTGCTTCTTTAATTTTGTTAAATATAATATAATTATATTTGGGTATATTAAGAAACATCTGCTTGGTTCTATCTCCTTTCTATGATGTATGAATAAATTATTATCCAAGAAAACATAACCAGCCCTGGCTGGTGTAGCTCAGTGGATTGAGCACGGTCCTGTGAAGCAAAGGGTTGCTGGTTCAATTCCCAGTCAGGGCCCATGCCTGGGTTGCAGGCCAGTTCCCAGCAGGGGATGCACGAGAGGCAACCATACATTGATATATTAAAAAAAAAAAAAAGAAAGAAAGAAAGAAGAAAACAACCAAACTTAACCCTACTTTTTATAACTTGTGTTTATTTTAATAGGATTTATTGTTATTAGTGGGCCTGCTGCTGGTAATCTCCTTTTCTTACTTATTTTACCCTCTTATCAAAGGCAGTAATAAACAAAGCAAAATGAGTAAGCTGAAAGGGTACTTGTGAGTACAAACTGTACTTTAGTGCATGGGTTCTCTGATACTTTTGTTTGTTACTTATTGGTTACTGGCTTTATTCCAGGTAGCTGAGTTTGCCAGGCACTTGACTATGTATCACTGTGTGTGTATATGTGCGCACACACATACGCACGTGCGCGCACACACACACGCACACACTAAATGGTCTATGAGTGATCATTACAGGCTGTGAGTTAAGAACACAAGTACTAAATTGAATAGTCCTAGGTTCAAATCCCAGCTCTTCCACTTACTACAATAGTTTCACTGCCCCTAGGCATATTACTTATTACATTAAGCCTTAGTTTTATTGTCTATAAAAAGACGCTAACAATAGACCATATCACAGGATTGTTGTGATGATAATGTAAAATACTATGTTCAACGCAGAGAGCCTAGAAAAAAGTAAGTACACAAAAAAGTTGGCTGTAATTATCATTACCATTAGTACTATAACAGCTATGTAAAATGGAGAAGGTAAACTTAAGACATACTGTCTATGTTTTAGAAAGTACTACAAAATCTTAAGTCTGGACTTTTATACTATGGATATTGGGCATACATACTTGAAGAAATCTATACAAAATAGAATCAAATGCAGAAGTTAAAACTTTCAATAAGTATTTTCAAAATCCTAGCTGCCTCCTTTGCAGACACCGACAAGCTGATCCTGAAACTCATATGGAAATACAAGGGATCAGAATAGCCAAAGCAATCTTGTGGATAAAAAGAATAAACTTACAAGATTCAACCTTCCTGAATTCAAAACTTACTACAAAGGTAAAAGGTACAATAGTCAAGACGGTGGCACTGACGTACGTATGGACATATAGAATAAAACACAATCGAGAGTTCAGAAATAAACCCTCACATTATGTCAAATAATTTGGGGCAAGGGTGCCAAGACCATTAACTGGAAAAGAATATTCTTCTGGACAAATGATGTTAAATAATTAGATATCAATATTAACTCTGAAAAAATTATAGACCTACATGTAACAGCTAACACTATGAAACTCAGAAAGAATCGCAGGAATAAATCTTCATAGCTTTGGAATGGGCAATGATTTTTCAAAAGCCACAAGCAATACCCGAAAAAAGATGAACTTCATCAAAATTAAAACTCTTGGGCAGTAAATGACACCAAGAAAACAAAATGATGGCCCATAAAATAGAAGAAAATATTTACAAATCATATATCTGATAAGGTACTCGAATCCAGATTATATAAAGAACTATTATACTCAGTAATAAAAAGATAATCCCCCATTAAACAATGGACAATGGATTTAAATAACATTTCTTCAGAGAAGATATAAAAACAGCCTATAAGGATATGAAGAGATAGTTATTATAATTAAGTCATGAGGCAAATGCAAATCAAAACCACAATGGGATACCACTCCATACCCAATAGAATGGCAATAATCAAAAGAAACGACATCATAAGTGTTGGCTAGGATGTATAGAAATTGGAACCTTTACACATTGCTGGTGGGAATGTAAAATGATGCAGCCTCTTTGGAAAACTGGTTGACAGTGCCTCAAAAATGTTAAATATACTGAGCTACATTATGACCTAACAATTCAACTCCTAGACATAAATGCAGAGAAACAAAGCATATGTTCACATAAAGGATGTGCACTGATATTCACAGCAGTATTTACAGTCAAAAAGTAGAATAAACACATATGTCCATGAACTAACTGACAAATGGCTAACAAAAATGTGGTTTATACACAAAATGGATTAGTATTCAGGAATAGAAGGCATACATTATTGATACACGCTATAATACAACGTGGATAAACGTTGAAAATACTATGTTAAGTGAAAGAAGCCAATCACAAACACCATATATTGTATGATTCCATTTATATGAAATGCCCAGAATAGGCAGATGTATGGAGATAAAAAGTAAACTGTCTAGGTTAGGGAGAGGTGAAAAGTGAGAGGATGGGGATGACTGCTAACAGGTACAGGGTTTCTTTATGAGGTGATAAGAATGTTTTAAAATTAGACTGACAAAATCTTGGCAATAATTGTACAATCCTATGACTAAACTAAAACCATTGAATTGTACACTTTTAATGAGTGAATTATATCTCAATAAAACTGTTTAAGAAAAAGCAGAGACAATACTTTTGCAAGCCAAAATGATGTTCTTCTGTATATCTTAAAACCTGAGGGACTTTTGGTTAAGATAGAAGCGAGAGTAGATATACTTTGCCTCCTTGCACAACCAAAAGGAGGGCAACAACAAATTTAAAAACAAAAAGAAAAAACCCAAACTGCCAAAAAATAGAACTGTAAGGAAGTCTGACAACCAAGGAGTTAAAGAAGAAACATTCATTCAGCCTGGTAGGACGGGTAGGAGGGGCAACCGGGACAGACAGGACATGTGCAAGGCAGTGGCTGGCAGACCAAGTGGTCCCACATTTGCGTGCAGATAAACTGGGAGGAGCAACTGGGGAGCCAAACAGAGTGCACAACTCAAGGTTCCAGGACCAGGAAATAAAGCCTCAAAACCTCTGGCTGTAAAAACTCATGGGATAGGCAGTGGGATAAACTCCCAGCCTCACAGGAGAGTCTGTTGGAAGGACCCAGAGGGTCCTAGAACATATACAAGCCCACATACCTGGGAATCAGCCACCAGAAGGGCTCAATTTGTTTGCAGGTAGCGGGGGAAGTGACTGAAAGCCAGAAGAGAGCCAAGCAAGGGCCACTGTCCCCTCTTCCACATAAAGTGCCATACCACAGCGACATGTGTTATCTTGCCCTGGCAATACCTAAGGCTCCTCCCCTTACTATGTAACAGGCACACTGAGACAAAAAAAAAAAAAAAAAAAAAAAGGCCCAAAAGGAAGAGATCAAAGCTCCGAAAACAGAACTAAGCAATGAAGCAATAGCCAACCTATCAGATGCAGAGTTCAAAATGCTGGTAATCAGAATGCTCACAGAAATCGTTGAGTATGGTTGCAAAATAAAGGAAGAAGTAAAGGCTATACAATGTGAAATAAAGAAATATATATAGGGAACCAACGGTGAAGGGAAGGAAACTGGGACTCGAATCAAACAGGGAATAAATATTCAACCAGAATAGAATGAAGAAACAAGAATTCAAAAATATGAGGAAAGGCTTAGGAACCTCCAGGACAACTTTAAATGTTCCAACATCAGAATCACAGAAGTGCCAGAAGGAGAAGAGGACAAGCAAGAAATTGAAAACTTATTTGAAAAAATAATGGAGGAGAAATTCCCCAACCTGACAAAGGAAACAGACTTCCAGTTAGTCCAGGAAGCTCAAGAGAGTCCCAAAGAAGTTGGACCCAAGGAAGCACACACCAAGGCGCATCATAATTACACTACCCAATATTAAAGATAAGTAGAGAATCTTAGAAGCAGCAAGAGAAAAGGAGACAGTTACCTACAAAGGAGTTCCCATAATACTCTCAGCTGATTTCTCAAAAGAAACTTTGCAGGCAAAGAAGGGGCTGAAAAGTATTTGAAGTCATGAAAGGCAAGGAGCTACACATCCAAGATTGCTCTATCCAGCAAAGCTATCATTTAGAATGGAAGGGCAGATAAAATACTTCCCAGATAAGCTTAAAGGAGTTCATCATCACCAAGCCCTTATTATATAAAATGTCAAAGGGACTTATCTGAGATAAAGAAGGTGATCAAAACTATAAACAATAAAATGACAACAAATTCACAACTATCAACAACTGAATGTTCAAAAAAAAAAGACAAAACAAAAGCAAACTAACCAAACAACTAGAACAGGAATAGAATCGCAGAATCACAGACATGGAGATCACAGGAGGTTTATCAGCAGGGAGAGGAAGTGGGGAGGATGGGGTAAAAGGTACAGGGAATAAGAAGCATAAATAGTAGGTACAAAACAGATAGGGGGAAGTTGAGAATGTATGGGAAATAGAGAGGCCAAAGAACTTATATGTATCACCCATGGACATGAACTAAAGCAGGGACCAGGGGGACGAGGAATGCTGGTAGAAGGGGCAGTGCAGGGCAGAGGGGAATAAAGGGGAGAAAAATGGGACAAGTCTAATAGCATAATCAATAAAATATATCTTTTTAAAAAATCTGAACCTAATAGAAAACTTACCTATTAACAAAAGCAAACAAAAATAAAATTTCGAAATAGAATGAAACTTACAAGTAAATACTGGTATTTAAAAGCTGAATTTAAAAAGGCTGGGACAATCCAAACTTCTCTATCAGGCATTTCTCACAATAGACAAACATAAGAAAACAAGAAATAAAGAATTTAAATAATTTCTACATCTATAACTCATTAAAGGTTTAGCAAAAATCCTGGTGCTATAATGAAAAGAAATCAAGGAAGAAAGGAAGAAAATATGAAGAAGAAACCTTCAGATTCACATTCATTGAATCGATTACCATACACTCAACATAATTCATCTGATAAAATATATTAGTAAGTGCTGACATCATTTTCAAAGTATTCTGAATAATCCTGTATTTAGAAAATGTAAATAACCAACATACTACCTCTGATTAAGCAAAGCTTAACTTAAACCTAAAGTAATTCTGTAAAAGCTGGAAAACTTAACACTATTAGAAACTAATTTCAAAATATTAAACTATGTTCTTTCAACTGCTATTATCAATAAAGATGAGTATGACAAGACCACGACAGGACAGTTTTATGGAGGAAAATGCCCTTATAAACAAGCTCACTGACCGTTGCAGTTATGTCGTCTTTCTTCAGATCTTTTGGCTTGAGAAAGTAAGTGCCTATTGTAGATTTCTGATAGTTCCAGGTTGAGCAAGACAGCTTACCTTGATGGCAAGCAATGATATTATCCCAGTCACTTTCACGAGCTTCCTCTAAAACATAATTAAAATAATAAATCAATTTCTTTTAATTCCCCCACTCATTAATTCATTTACTATTTATTAAGCATCGACTATTCCATATTATTATTATTAGGCATTAGAGATACAATTATAAACAGGTAATTCCTGACAGTGATGAGTTTCCAATCTAACAAGAGATTCTGATTAAAAGAAATTACAATAAAGTATAGTGGTGCCTTATAATATAATAGCACTAAGGAGAGTTTGCTAAGAGATTTGGGAAGAGTAATAAATTGCTCCCTGAAATAAGAATAAAACAAGTAAAAATTAACTGAGGATGGGGTAGAAGGGCACACACATGCCCAAGGGTAAATGGAACAAAATTAAGCAGAGTAAGTAAGTAAAGCATTTTCTTGACAGGGGTGAGAGGAGACCAAGGCAACTGGGGCCACGTTGCAAAGTATCTTAAAAGCCATGTTAAGGAAACAAGATTCTACCCCACAGCTAGTAAGGGGCCACTGAAGATTTTTAAGGCAAGTGACATAACTCAGACATTTTAGGAAGATCACTCAGGTTCTAAGATAAAAAACAGAAAGAAGGGTGGTCAAAATTAAAGTTAAAAAAGATATCAATCATCAGGTTGTTATAATAACCTTGAAGTAAAAACGGTGCCTATATAGTTATTTTGATGACATTTTTCACTCACCAATCCCATCACCTATACACTTTTCTTCAAATGACTACTCTGAATGAAGCACTGCTCAAATTGTACAGAGTAAGACCCCAGTGTATTCAGGTCTCTATTACCGTATTCTGCCATGTATAATGCACTCCTGTGTGTAATGCACACCCATGTTTCTGGCCCAAACTTTCAGGAAAAATATCTCTCATTTTAATTTTTTAATTCAATTATTTATTTATATTTAAAAACAAAACAGATCATCATATTTCCAGGGTATTATTTTGCACACGGTTAGCCTTATTGCTTTCTAGAGTTACACTTTTAACACATAAGCATAAGAATCAAAAACATTTATATAGACATGGATTTAATATTACCCATGTATAATGCACATCCTTCTTTTTCCCTCAAAAATGTGGGCAAAAATTGTACATTATATATGGCAAAATACAGTAAATTATTCAGAACTCTGTGTTCTCAGTTCTTGTCTTTTTACATTAGTGACTTTTATTATACCAGGCATATGATAGAAGAAAAAGGACTACAAAATGAAATATCAAATACTGTTTATTAATAGATCTTACAAAGAAGAGCAAATGCTGGAATTAATAACAAGTTCAAATTAGAAATAACTCATTTTTAGTCTTCATACAATACCAGCACACACTTATTCTACATGCTTATTTATATTTGCAAAAACACCTATTAAAATGGAAGAAACAAAGAAATATATAGTAGGAAATGGAAACAAATAACTTCTCAAAACACAGTAGAAAATTACTCACCAGCTGCAAACTTTGCGATGGGTGGAAGTCTCACTGACATGGTATTCTGAAGTCCTTTACGTTTGACTCTCTTTTTATTTATTAATCCTGGGGTCAGGGGACAAAGGAACATAGCTATGAATTGTTCTTAGTGAAAATGTACATACAAGTTACTCACTGTCACATGAAGTTCAAGATTTTACAATTTATGTGAGAAGCAAAATAAAGATGTTACTACCACCATCATTGAATCACTTGTGAAGTTTAGCCCAAGTCATTATGCCACAAGAAAATAAACTGAGATGTAAATAACTGAAAAAAGGTGAAAATATCTTTTTTCTTTTTTTCTAGATATTATGGTCATACTGTCATGTCGATCAAGAGAAAAAGCCAAATAATTATTAAAAGTAATAGTTTCATTGGGCCAGATACAGAACCAATAAAAAAGTGAGTCCCCCACAATGAAGCAATACTTAATATCATTATAACATATATTTACCACTGAATAGTCTTAAATATATAGGAAGAACAGGCAGAAAACTAAAATAAACTTCACTGAGAGAATGAAAAGACAACTTGAATGAGGATATATCATATTGCTAGATGTAAAGAGTCTCTCAAGTATCAAATTTCTTCAATTTAATTCCAAAAGAAACTATTTTGAATACTGATTTTAAAAAGATCCTCAAATTCACCTGGAAGTATATACATGCATGAAAAATCAGGATAGTAGCTTAAAAAAATTATGAGGAAAACTGAAAACCATTTTTGTTTAGTAAACAAAATCTTTCAAATGCTGCAAACCATGGGAAGAAAACAAAATATGCCCTATTTACAAAAAGATGGAACCCTTTGATCCTTTCTCTAGGCTCCTTTCCACCTTTAAAATTCTACAAGTACAGATGGCTCACGTTGGACCGGCACTGCCTTTTGGGTAGCAGCAGTATATTTTTACCACTAAAGATGTCTAACTCTTTTTCAATAATCCTAAACAGCCCCTCAACCACTTCTGCAGCAATACTGATCTTAGGAATCGCACTACTACTCTTCTATACAAGGATTTTGTTTTTGTTTTTTTCCATCTAAAAGAGGAAATACATCAATAAAACTTCTTCTGGTCATCTCACAGAATCTCAAAATGTCTCTTTTGTGACCAAAAGGGTTTTTTCTCCCTTGCAAATGACCTACCATGTCCTAAGCTCTTGTTAAATTTTTCATGTACCGTAGAAAACGACTGAAGAGTCCCATCTTGACCTGTTGACATATATAGAAAATGCCAAATCAAGCTTCATCAAAACAATGGACCATCTGAATCATAGTTCTTATAAAATTAGATTCTATGAAAAGATTGAAATTACAGTTTGGACCACTTTAAAAGGAGAGCCAGACTGCAATTCTATTTTTCATTACAGTATTCAATTGTGCACAGAATATTATATATTAAGAACAAAGAATAAAATGAAGTACTAATAATCCCCAGCACATTAATAGGCAAGAACTACATTTTCAGAATCTGACTGTTCTGTCTCTCAGAATTAGTAAAGAGAATGACACTCCAAATTAATTATCATCTACAATGTTTCCCTTATTTTTCACCTCATTTTTCTCAGAAAAATAAATCACCTCATTTTTCTTCACCTCCTTTTACTCAGATTTCCAAGTCAAAGTGACATTTGAATTAAAAAATGTGCAAATAACAAACTGAATAAATATTAAGTACCCTGTTCTCAGCTCTTGCTGGAATAAACTAATAGCATGAAGCAGAAACTCACTTGCACTAAGAATTTGTTGTCCATTTTGTCCATAATATCTAATTTTGGTGAGAGGAGCACTATGTCCCATTCTGAATCTCAGAAGCCGGCCTTCACCTGTGGGACCATCAAATATCCATATCTGCCAAGAAATAAAAGCAGAAGGTTCTTCCACAATGTATTAAGTAATCTGCAAATAGTCCAATCATCTTTGACATAAATCAACTGGGACTGCGTAGTGCTGGCCAGGCTGCTGACCCTGGAGTGAGGGTTGGGGGAGAGATAAACTATTGATGTAACCTGCTATGCTTTTTTTTTTCCATTTATACCAGTACTTATTCCACATTCCTTCCATCTTTTAGGTTCCAGGCTGATACATTAAAGCAGACTTGTAATGTCCTGAAGAGTGGGACGAAGGAGCCAGAAAGATGACAACAACAACAATCATTATACCCTGAGAGCATTGTCAGCACCATTTGTGACAAGAAGTGGCTCCCTGTGGATAAATGTCAGTCCGGCAATTGCTGTAGAATGTGCATTTCTCATTTGATTAATAAATTTTTTGTCTTCAAGATCCCAGAGTCCAATATGGCCACATGGGCTTCCAGCTGCCATTACTGGATGACCATCTGTTGTTGAAATAAAACACATTAATAAAAACATGTACCATAAAACAACTAATCAATTCTTTCTACCCTCTTAATCCATAAATGTGCAGTTAGAAAAGACTATAAGACCAAGAATCCATCAATATTCCTTGCTTGGAATCTTTATACTCCAGTATTTCATTCAGTTCTATTAAATTACCAGAAAACATCTATTAAGAAAATTTCTTGCCCTGGCTGGTGTAGCTCAGCGGATTGAGTGCGGGCCTGTGAACCACACGATCGCGGTTCGATTCCCAGTCAGGGCACATGCCTGGGTTGCAGACCAGTTCCCTGCAGGCCAGTTCCCAGCAGGGGACGCATGAAAGGCAACCATACACTGATGTTTCTCTCCCTCTCCCCTTCCCTTCCCCTCTAAAGAAATAAATAAAATCTTAAAAAAAAAAAAATTTCTGAGTTTCAAAGTAATGCACTTTAAGTGTTCTTAAGTCTTATCAATAATTGAGTTACCTGTGCGAAATGAAATAGAAGTAATAGGTCCCCAGTCTTGACGAAACTTCATTAATGTCTCATCAAACTTAATGTTGTGAATGACAACCTGACCCGACATAAGACCAATAGCAACAACATCCACAGCTGGTGCCTGAAAATTAAATTATTCAACTTTTAAAATATTTTCAAATAGCTTTAAAATCCTGAATGTATGAATCATTACTTAAGCATTACCAAAAGAAATTGTTATCTAACACAAAAGTATTTAAGAATATTTTTCCCAGGTTACTTCCTACCTTCAAATCTGGTAGTCACCATCTCCTCCCCTCCCTCAAACCATATCCAACCTGGGAAGAAAACAGTCATAACAGAAAAGGAAGCTCATGTGTGAAACCACTAGATCACTGATTGAATGGAAACAGAAAAAGGAGACAATTCTTTGAAAACATAAAGGCTTGCCATGTGCGCAGCAACTATAAAGGCCAACTACAAAGGAAGTGTTTACTAAAGGAAAACAGGAAAAACCTATAAAATACATGAAAAGGCAAAGAAGTTTACAATCAGTATGTTCCAGCTACAACAACCTAATGATTCTAATTTTCATTTGATACAATGATCTTACATACAGGCTCTATAATAAGTTCCTCTATTTTATCACAGAGGATCAATGTCCAATACCATTATAAATGGGATCAGGTTAAACATTTTATTAATTTGCCATCATATCACTACTGTGCATAAGACCCTGTGCAGAGGCTGTAGATACCAAAACAAGTAAATCCACTGCCCTCAAGGGATCTAATTATCTGATACTTTTGGGGTCTCTGGATAGGCAAAAACAGAACAAGGCTGACAGTAATAAGAAAGAATGAAGAAATGCATATAAACTAGGTATAAACAATGGATATTTACAAAGACAAGGGTACAATGGCTGCATATTGTGTCCAATATACATTTAAGATTCTCTGCAGATACACTTGTATTCATTCAGACATGCTCTGTACTCATAAAAAATAATAGCAGTTATTTCTGGAAGAGCCCAGAAATATTAATGAAATATTAGAATTTGGGCCCCAAGTATTTCAAGCTACAAATCTCAACATCCTGACAAATGTCTGTCTCACCTACAATCTCCCTTGTTTCACTGAACAACTCATCTCCACTCTGTACAAGGCATGGGACTTACAAAAGATTGGAAAACAGGGTTCCACAGCAAGCACTAGCTAAGAGCCTAATTTCAGGCAATACAGTTTCCACAGAGTTTATAGGCAAAGGTTTTATGATTTGTTTTCAATTACATTTCTAAAACAATATTTTTGACATAATATTTATAAAGATAAACTAGTATATATTATTTTCATCTTTTGGTCTAAAAAATATAATTGATCCTTGAAACTGAAAAAAAAAACAAAACTACTAACAACTCCATTCTTCATCTTAAAAAAAATACTAACCTGCTGAAGAGCTGTTACTCCAACTTTCCATCCTGGAAATGTATATAGAAGTTTACTACAAGGAGAAAAACAGGTGAAAGCTATATTTTGGAAGAGAACAGAATCAACCACACATTAAAAAGTTAAATAATAACAAGTGATACTTAAGTTCTTTCTCTGCCCCATAATAGTCTAAATACACATATTAACTAATTTAATACTCAAAACAATCACAGTGATTGCTGGGAGGAGAGAAGGGTGAAGGGAGGAGAGGAGGGTAAAGGGAATAAATGGTGATTGACAGAAACCTGACTTGCATAATAGAGTGTACAGATGATGTGTTGTAGAATTGTGCAGCTGAAACCTGTATAATTTTGTTAACCAGTGTCACCCCAATAAAGTCAGTAAGAAGGGAAAAAAATAACCCAGTGAGGTAGACCAATACCACCTTCTAGATAAAGAAACTAACAAACCTAAAGATGTGAAATAATTAAGCTAATGTCACACAGCCACCAAGTGAAAGAGCACAGTGAGACCAATTCTAGATCTCAAGCTCAAGGTGCTAGTAACTCTAAGAAACTAAAGAGAAAAAAATCCATGACCAAAACCTGTTTTGTATTATAGACTACAGTATAAAACAGCCTTAGAATATAGGCAGATCTCATTTTTCACTACAACGTGTTTCTAGAAACATATCACAAAAGGGATAACTACATCAGTCCTGTGTTATGTAAGTGTTAGACGAAAAATACTGATGCTGCTCTAAATTTCAGAATCAAGCCATGAATAAATAAGTCCACAGAGCAAACAGAAACATCTGAAATTGTTATAATGATAACCAAGGGCTAAATCATGTATTACATTCTGTAAGTGGACTCAGGTTAGTTCGCTGAATGATTATGTAATGGACACTTTCCGTACAATAAGGTATGTAAACATCACATAAAAAGCCTCCGAGACAGTGTCTCAGTCATCCCTGGGCCTACCACAGTCAATATTTATAAAATTGAATGGAAGCACTGATTTAAAACTAAAAACTAGGACAAATATCAAATCTTTGATAACATTATTTTCTCTTTTGAATTTAGAAGGGCTTTGGAAAGGACAATTTGGATGGTCATATATTTTTGTTTGCCTTTTTGATACTATACAAAGATGCCTGAGCTGACACTTTTTTCCTCTGCATAAATGTTCAAGTAACAGGTGAGGTATTCAAAATCATTTATCTAGCTCTCCAGCCATATCAATGACATTCTAGTAGATATCTGTCATGTTTGTGATTGATGATAAAAGTACTTCTATCCTGAATATCATTCTTAAACGCTTCCACTAAATTAATACTAGTTTGCTTTGCCTTCTCTTACTTTTTGTTTATCAAAAACTAGAAGCTGCCCTATAACTATCTTATAGTTAATTAGTTTCTGAACTTATGTTACTTTGCAAAAGACCTCTCTACAGCTACATGTTTTTTGTTTTTGTTTTAAAGTGACTAGGGCCATTAGTATATACTTTTCAATGGGCATATATGAAGCTGCCCACCATATGCCATGACTGCATGCCAGCTTTCACATATGTGATGCCATGAGTAACAATTCTAAAAACACATGCATTTACTGAAAGCTCTCCAAGTAAACATATAAAGGCAGGGAGAATTGAGAGACTTAAGTACACGTTAGGGAGTAATAGATAAGGTAGGTGCCACCCATATCATGTTCTAAATAAAGTGCTTACTTGGATTTCACATTCCATAACTGCAGGCTTCCTTGTTCACTGCCAAGAAGTATTTTATTCAAGTATGTACTTGGATGCAAAATTGCAGAAATTTTAAATACTGATTTATCGAAAGTCAACTGAAGGTATTCTTCTACAAAAGTTATAAATAACATTTAATTATTTTTATAAACTAGTTAAAAAATATTCTTCATATATCCATATATTTAGCACTTAAGTCTACCACATCAAAGATTTACATACTAATATAAATCAAAGACTTATATACTAATCTATAAACATTACATGAGAAATTAAGGTTTATAGAAATAAGAACTTAAAAACGTGACATAGGAAGCAGCCTTAACATTTTTATAATCAAGAGGCAGAGTGAATGTTCCATGTGAAGTGCTTGCTCTGAGCTCTTCCAGGGAGTGAAGGGCCAGATACCTAGAGGGCTTGATGAGCCACTCGAACATGTAAAAAGTAAGGGCAAACTTGGGTGAAACTAAGAACATACTTCTCACACATTTCCACAGAAGAACCTCTAACATATGTGAAATCTTACATTTGTTTAAAATTCCTACATGTGAATTTTGCTACTTCACACATAGCCCATCCATAATGAAAACAATTTTTCACTAAATTTTCCAATAAATTTGAGTACCCAGAAGGCATTCCTCACTTAGTCTTTAGGCTCGCATACCATCTGGCACACTGCTGTGCATGCCAGGGGTATACATACCCAGTTTAAGGAGTATGGGTACAGGTAAAAATTATACATTTACTTTAAATACTAGTTTTAAACACCCCCCCCCTTTACTTGTAATTTACATTTTACTTAAAATCATCACAAACAGCTCCCTGCAGATAATACTTCAATGCACTGATGTACCAAGAACAGCTGGGCATCAGCATCGTTAGAGAGCCAACTAGACTCTATCGGATTCTCAACCTTTATAAAAGGCCTTTTAATATCCATCTGCAAAGGGACCACTCTTGGAATTCTGTTCCCTCTACTTGAGCAAAGACAAAGTAAAAAAACAGACTGACTAGTTTGAATAACATTGAATAACTCCCAGGAGCACAATCTCTAGATTTTCTACTAAAAGCAACCTTACTGAATCAAATGAGGAGTGAACCAAAAGGTAATACAAGATAAAAATGTAAGCAGATTAAAAAACTTAAAAGCTTTAATTCACAATAGACCTCTAGTCTTTTACTAAGGAAAGCTGGGGATATTCTGGTATAAATTCCTAATCTTTCAGACTAAAACACTCCCATAAACCTAGCTCCATGCCACCTCGTAAGAATTATTGCTGCTAAAGGACATGGACTCATCCTTAGAATAAGCAGGTACATTTTCCTTCAGATGACAGGATCTTCAAGTTTATTATTATAATCTCCTTCACTAAAAGCTGAAAATACAAACCTAGAATTAACAGGTACAAACATATACCAAAATTCACTCCCCAGAGAATACAGCATGTCACTAAACTTGAAGAACTTCAATTGAAAATGGGTAAATTGAGATAAGCCCATTAAACAAGTTATAAATAGCTCAACTAGGTGAGTAAAACTGTTTATCCATTTTGTACCTAGAACCTTTTTCCTATACATGTTAAAGACTTTTAACTTTTTTAACTGCTTATGTGAAACCTCTGGTATAGACTGTTTAATTTTAACTATAAACATAATATGCCGAGATAAAGGAATAAATTGGTTAATTCTTACCTTCTGAATATATGTGCCAAATAATAAGAATGCTGTCAGTATCAACAGAGATAATGTGATCTCCAAAGGGTTGCAAAAGATGGATTTCTGCCTTATGACCCTTAAAGGTATGTACTACCTATAATGTCAAAGTTCAAAATAATTTCATATTACTCATTCATGTAATATCATTCATATTAACAAAAAAGAGCTAATCTTGAAGGTGCTCATGTTAAGAAATGTAGTACAACTTTTAATTATGCGATTTTAGATTAACAAACAGCAAAGAATCAAACATTTTCCCCTGCTCCTCCAGCCATTTCAATAATAAGGAAGCACAGAAGTGAGACCCCAGAGGCTCAGCCGCTCATCTGAGAGGCACACACACTTCTGGGCCCCTCACCCAAGTAGCACAACTCCATGCATCCTAGAAAACTGGTATGTGCTAGAAGGCTGACCTTTACACACTCCATCAAAAGCTGGCTTCCAGATGAGATAACGGAGGGAGAGAGATACAGGGGTACTTCTAACAATAACTTTGTTTCAGGGAAGAAGTGCTGTGTTCCTCAATAACTATAGCCCCTTCTCCATGGTTTCGGTTCTTACCAGGCACCAGAAATGCTATTTCCTCTTCTCCCTTTGGCCCTAGTGATGGTAACAAGTTCCTACAGTTGATAGTTTTTGATGCCTTCTCATACCTAATATATGTACCTCTCCCAGGGAAAACTACAAACTGCAATGGTGTGCAAAAGACATACATTTTTCTAACTCCCTAAAAATACAAACATCTCCCATTAAAGAACTCAATAGGTAAGCTGCCATCCTACCACAGGTAATGATGTTGGAGGACTTTTGGAACAAACATCAGTCCATTCACCCTTGACAAGTACAACGATCCTATCACTTGGCTACCTAGGCATCCCTACTGCCACTCCCTTTCATGCTGCACTGCTAAAGCCAGGACATCTCTCAAGTTAGTTGTCCCAGCACAAATTTAGACACCAACTGGTAGATTAAGACCCCCTCCCCAAAAAAAATCTTCCTCAGCAGTGGAGAAAAGAAGAGAATGTAGCTTTCTTTACAAAGGGAACAACAATTTGGTTCTTAAAAAAAAGTCACAAACTAAGTTGTCCATAATAAAAAGCCAATTCCTATGAAACAGTGGTGCAAATGCAAATAAAGTCCCAGAACGTGCCAGATGAAAAATGACAACATTAAAGATCCCTCCCTTACCAGGCAAATCAACTACCAATACAAAAGACACAGTGATACAAACCTCTTTATTACGGGCAAATGCAGAGAAAACATTCCCATAAGCAGCAAAAACCAGCCTCCCATCAGCTGCCATACAACAGATATCCTGTGGGAGAGAGTTACCTAGGAAAAAAATATATAAAATAATAAAGAATTGTTAAGATCTTGAAACAGAAACCTCAAGTATACATATAACATTTTTCATGGTTATAATTTAAGAATATGTATACAAAGTCTGTCCAGTAATAGTCCAGCCACTGTTAATATAACAAGAATGGTTTGTCCAACATTGATGTAACCTGGCAGCCAAGGAGTGGACTGAAATGCACATGTGTGAACTATGAGGACTTCACGGTACTAGTCAGTGGGGGTGGTAGACATCTTGGAGTGAGCATGTGTGCTGTGTGGCCACTGCATTCAAAATGACTGAGCAAGTAGAGCAATGAATCTCCACCAACTTTTGCATTAAGCCCTGGCTGGTGTGGCTTAGTGGATTGAGCACAGGCCTGTGAACCAAAGGGTCACTGGTTCAATTCCCAATTGGGGCACATGCTTGGGTTACGGGCCAAGCCCCTGGTGGGGGGGCATGCGACAAGCAATCACACATTGGTGTTTCTCTCCCTCTCTTCCCCCCTCTCTAGAAATAAATATACAAAAACTTAAAAAACAAAATTTCCCATTAAGCTTGAATATTCCTCTGCAGAAACTATTTACTTGATTCAGAAGTCTGCAGCTGTGGGCAACTGGTGATTGGCAGCTTCACAATAACAATTTACCTGCTCATCCGTCACGTCTCATGCAGAGTTTTTTGATGAGACATCAAATCACCCAGGTGACTCAGATCCCTTCCAGTCCAGATTTCACACCCTGTGACTTCTGGCTTTTCCCAAAACTAAAAATCGCCTTTTCACCTTTGGAAGGGAAGAGATTTCAGACCATCCATGAGATTCAGGCCTGTATGACAGAGCAGTTGATGGCAACTAGGAGAACTGTGTGAGGTCCCAAGGTGCCCACTTTGAAGGGGACTGAGGCATCCCTGTCCTATGCATAATGTTTCTTGTTTCTTCAATAAATGTCTCTATTTTTCATATTTAATGGCTGGATACCTTCTGGACAGACCTCGTATGTAAATAAAAGCTGAGAATAGAGTATAAAATTTTGACTTTAATGTTATTTTAGACATCTAATAACTATGAGACTGAAACTATGAGATCACCCTAACTTTTCTAAGAGAATAATTGTCTCATATTTGTAGACATGATTTGAAAGAAGTAAAAAGAAGCTTTTTGAGGTTATTTGGAAAAAAATCCTCAATACATAAAATGATGGTTATCCAGCCTGCATGTGAATGCTTTCAGAAACATCAAGTTCACTAATAACTCCAGGAGAATTTGAAAAGTAAATTAAAACTTAGAACCCTGTCTAACTCTATACTATGGAGTATCCTCAAAAGTACTCCATATGACATGCTACATGCCGGCCCTTAAAATGGACAACATGGCTTCCACTCAGTCTTCTCCAAGGTAAACATGCCTATCACCTCTCACCATTTCTCGTATGATGATTTCTTTTTATTATTTTATTGTATTTATTTAATTATTTATGATGATTTCTTGAGTCCTCTCTCACTATCATGGTCACACTCCCTTTTTTTTGGTTTGTTTGTTTCCTGTTTTGGGGCCAAGAGGATTAAGTATTTCTCATCATGCACATTACACTTTGGGATTTCATTCCCAAAATACTGTTTTATAGGTTTATTATTCACTTCTGTGTTCAACTTAGGTTACTCTGCCTTCTATAATCCTTTAAAAATATCAGTTTATCAGATATACCCACTAGATTCCTTACAGTTATCCTGCTTCTCTCACCAAGATCATATTTAATGGTAAAACTAGAATCTCTCAGCTGTGACAAGCCCATTATTATATTAAACAGTTTTCAAACAAATAAATATTCCTTCCATTGGAAGATCTAAATGCAGGAGAAAGAAAAAATACAGTAAAAATAATGATGAAATCAGAAAATCACTATTTGGTAATCATAATGCTAATTACTGATTCAGACAAGAATCATCACTGAATGATAAAAGCAGTGGATGACACTTTGAAGAGTACTAGGACATTTATCATAAGATACATATTCATTACAAAGGGCAAAACTTTAAAATGGAGGCTCCTGAAAAACATCGCCTTAATGAAATAATCAAAGTTATCACTGCTGGGAAAATGGCTAACCAACATCATGTGTCTCCTGATATGATATATTGAGAATTCAGCATCATTTCTTTGTTATTCTTGCCATCGAGCATAACCTGAATATAATCATGAGGAAATATTTTGAAAAATCAAATTGACAGACATTCTAGAAAAGGACAGCCTATAAAGCCTTCAAAAATGTCAATGTTGTGAAACACAATAGAAGTCTGACAAACTATTCCACATTAAAGACTAAAGAGACATAAGTGAATGTCTCACATGATCCTGACTTTTTTTCTTTTCTGCCATGTGAATTTATCTGAAATACACACTAGATTCCTTGTATGTTCTGTTAGTCTTAAATTTATACCAAAATTTAAAAAGATACACAACATGTAGAAATTCAGAATAAAGTCTATACTTACTCACTGCAACCAGGCTAAGTTTCTGAACCTGTTTAAAAACAAAAAAATAAATAAATAATTTTTCATTAACAAAAAGAATTATAATAATCTGACACTTGAAGATCAAGATATAATCTCATACATTAACTTGTTATATTGTCCTTCCTAAAGACACTTATTGATCCTAATTTTTGCTGCTGTTGCAAGTACTCAACTGCTAATGTACCAGGAGAGTAGCCATATATAATATATAAACAAATGTGATTTTTGTTTTTCAGGGTTCTTTGCAAGGGTACTTGACAAGAAGTTCTAGCAAACCATCAGCTACAGTTGCTGCAGTTCACGCTTCACCTTCATGATGTTTCCACTGGCCAAAAATGTGCTAAGTCATCTCCCAATGGAAACATTCAGCAAATGACGGCAAGGCAGGTCAACCAGAAAGGGACACCTGATTTCCATGACAAACATGGTGACCCTGATCTACTGTTACTGATCTAGCTGTGTAACCTTCTGGTGCCTCAAAGTCCTCATCTATAAAATAAGGATGATTATAGATACCCAGTTTATGAGATTATTATGAGGATTCAATAAATAAACTTTGTATGAAACAGAATAGATAACTGCAGTCATGCAGTAACTGCTCAATAAATGTTAGCTACTACCAGCACCACCTCCACCTTGGGCATGGTCCTCACTCTTCTATTCCACTACCTCAAACAGGACCAACAGTAAGTTTCTTCTCGCTAATAACCCATTTGATTTGCACAATTTTTCAAGGAATATAACTTTACAGCATGATTTCCAGAACAGATGTTTTATTTACACTTGCTATTATCATTTTCCTCATTAAAAGGTCCCTCCTTTCACCAAACATACATTCACTTGAATAAGACAAAAGGGAACAAGTAAACAGCAACAAAAACTATTTCAATGACTGATAGAATAGGAGAAAAGTCCATCACTAACAAGCTGAAGGCCTTGGGAAAATTAATTTTTCTGAGATTTAGTTTCCTAGTTTACATAAAGGTGCTACAAAATGCTATGTACCGTGCGAAGAAATTGCTGCAAGGCTGAGAGTGGCACTGTGCGGGACTCACAACACTGGTAGAAAATAGACGCTCAGGGAAAATTAGTTTACTATCAAATATGGACAGTCCCCTAAATCATAACTAATCTCACCCTCTCCACTCTCAATATACGTCGGTAGGAATTTCTAACCCAGCTTGTGTGACCAATTGCACAATAAAATGCCTTGCAATACTTTCTTATACTGTGCGCGGCCTAGGGAGTTGTTTCAGTCGTATTTACATCTGCAAGGGAATTTCATTAAATATTTATACTGAACAAATATATTGCTACAGAACTTAAATGTTCTCTAGCACTTTCCCCTTAACCACACTGCTTCCAAAACTCGCCCCAAGAGGGATGCGAGGTCTAAATCAGCACGAGGCGGTGCTGCGACAGCGAAATGAGATTAAGAGTAGGGCAGAAAGAGTAGCCCTAAGTAGGCTGTGTGTAGGCGGGGGAAGCGGGATAGCCCCAGGGTAGAACTGGGGGCTCGGAAGGGTGGTTCCTGGGAAGCAGGTCAAGGAAGAAGTCACTCACGTCATACGTGTGGAAGCTCTTGCCCACGCAGGTTGTCACGTAGAATCGGCGCTTCAGGGCACTGAACCGCACCACGTGTGGAACCTCGTTGCTGAAAAGCCCCAAGGCCCGGAACCCCGCGAATAGCGCGCTAGCAGTGCGGCCTCCCGCATTACCCTCCATACCGGCGGTCCGGTAAACTCTGGGCTTCTGTCCCGACAAAAACCAAGCACCTGGTTTTCGGAGCACCTCTCGAGACAAATCTTTGCCAGGGATGCAGACTCACAAGCGCTTCCGGCGCCTCTTGCCAATAGCGTCAGCGAAGACTGCCCTTAGTGCAACTAAAAAAGAGTTCCCTCTGGAGCTCACAAGGTGGGCGCGACTTAGGTTCCGCAGGGCATAGTTTCCAGAAATTTAACGATGCTCTCGAGCTCTGGTGGGGTTGACTAGTCACTTTTCAGAAGGACCTCGAGGGAGAAGACCGAGCTGGAGAGCTCAGGTCCAGGAGAATGAATGGGGGACCAAAGCCTTAACCCAAAAGTAGTCAGGTTAAACATGTGGATACAATAACATATAAAACTATGAGACTTATCTAGAAAATTTGAAGGCTGACTGGATATTTGATGATATTAAGAAGTTACTATATTTATATGATAGTAGTATTGTTAATATGTTTTTTAAGATCCATATCGTTTGTGAATACATACCGACATATTTACGGATAAAATTATATACCCGTATTGGCTTCCAAATAATAGGGGTGAAGTACAGAGTTTGGATGGAACAGATAATTTTTGAACCTAGGGAATGAGTATTTGAGAGTTCCAATCTCTCAAATCTATCTTGATGCTTCCAATGAAATTGAGATTTTTCACAATAAAAAGATTTTGTTTGCTTTTTACTGAGTTTGTTTACAGTAAAAAGACTAGAATATTAATGGATTGTCCTGGCTGGTGTGGGTCCTTGGATTGAGTACCGACCTGCAAACCAAAGGGTCATTGGTTCAATTCCCAGTCTGGGCATATGTCTGGGTTGCAGGCCTGGTCCCCAGCTGGGGGCTTCGGAGAGGCAACCACACATTAATATTTCTCTCTCTCTCTCTTTCTCCCTTTTTCCTCTCTCTAAAAATAAATAAATAAAATCTTTTTAAAAAGGAATATTAATAGGTTATTATTTTACCTCTCAGGTACAGATACTTTTAATTACTTGGTAAACATTATTAAAGATTTTTTAAGTTGTATATAATGTATGCATTGTTTTAATAATCAGAAGCAAAGACTTCTGTATCTATTGGCAGTTTAGGGAAAAAATTGGAAAGTTTCTCAACCAGGACTGTACAGTTCAAAAAAGCCATTGACACTTATTATTTTAATACAATTCTCAAAGTAAGGTTGAGAGGTGTTTAGGGCAAAAATCACATTGCTATTTAACAAATGAGGAAATTGATCTATTGGGGTTAAATGATATGTGCAAAGCTCCAAGACTATTTAGTGCCCCAAATTAGACCAGCATAAGATTTAGAGGAGGAAGAGAGATCACTGAAGGTAGCTGGAGGATAGGAGAAATATGCATTCAGTGATCACATTTTCAACACCTAACCTTGGGCCAAATGATGGGTGTGCGCATTCACATTAGATGAAGAACATGAAGGTCCTGGAGAGAACTTGTTGCTTAATTAAAGGTAGTGTAGCAATTTGAATGTAGGCCTATCGACAATAAGATTTATGTTTTTTGATCCTCATCTGGACAGTGAGAGAAAAGTTAAAAAATTAGAACTGTCATGGAAAATATATGTGTTAGTTGTGCAGTAGCTAGCAGTAGCTATATGTGTTAGTTGTTGTGCTTAGATCCTTTAAAAGGAAGATATTACGGGATGATTGTGAATTTTCCAGCTTGAACATTTGGCTGGGGTTAATTTCTCTCTACCAGTTGTCTCCCTGAGTTATTTACTATGCAGCTGCCAGCAAATTGTGTGAATGTGTGGTGAAAGAAAAGGAACTAGCTTTTATTCTTTTTATTCAGAGATATCCTCAAGTATGTCAGTACCAAGTTAGATTTTTTTAAAGTTAATATAGTAGTTTATTAACAAATGATCATCTTTAATTTGATTCAATACATTGGGGCATCATAAAAATTCAGGTAAATATAGTCAAGTCATGTTGTCATTAATAACTTTTTAAAAAAAGGTTAAATATGACTGTTTCTGAGTAGTTTATATAACAAAGATCATTTCCTTTTGTTACTGACTTCATGTATTGTAATCGCTAGCCTTCAAAATGGCCCTCAATGATTGTTACCTTCTGGTATTCATGTCCTCGCATAGTCCCCTCTCATACTGAATTTGGTTTGACATGTATAACCAGGCTATGTCATAAAAGACACTGAACATTTTGACTTGCTCCTTCTTGAGTCATTTGCCCCTGAGGAAGTCAGCTGACATTTTGGGAAGATACTCAAGCAGTGCTATGGAGTGTTCCACATGGCAAGGAACTAAAGGCCTTCTGTTCACCATCAGCACTACCTTGTAAATATGTGAGGAAAGCACCTTGAAAGCAGATCAGGCCTTTATATGACTACAGTTGTGCTGACATACTGGCTGCAAGCTCATGAAAGACTCTGAGCCAGAACCACTCTAGTAAGCCACTTCTGAATTTTTGTTTTAACTGTGTAACATAATAAATGTTTATTGCTATTTTTAACCACTAGTTTTGGGTAATTTGTTATACCTTAATACATAACCAATATATTTATGATTATCTTATCAAATTTAGAAATGCTTACACTTCACTTCATTGTGTTGACAGAAGTATGTCAGAAACCCAAGAAGGTTTCAAGATCTTTCTTGTCCATCCCCTTAATTCATAAATGTGTGAAGTACTATGAACTACAACTGCACAATTTGGTTGTAGAAGAGGAGGTACTCCATGTCAGTTCTCCTTATTCTCAATTCCAGACTCTTTCCACCTCGGGGAATAGTTCATGCTAGCTGTCCCATTTTCCCTGGTTCGGTAGTACCACCAGAACACATATTGCACCAAGATATTGTAAACTGAGGCATAAAGAAGAGGTTTGCTGAGTCAGTTAGATCTACCTTTTCGAAGATAAGCATGTATATATCACTAAAATGTTGTCATGTAAATTCTGACCTGGAGTTGGGAGACTAATGGAAATTCTTGTTTTAGCCAGTCTCCTTGAGAAATGTCACTTAAATTTTGCATAGAGAAACTTCTTTATTTTACCAGCACTCCATTTATCTCAACTCTTTTTATGTACCGTAAATCCCTTTTCATGTATCAAACACACCTCTCTGCTTTCAAAGTAATAAGGGATTTCAATTAATCTGCTTCACAGTTTTGCTGATGGCCAGGTGTAAATTGGCTAATTCTCTAATCACCCACATAGTCAGTCCTGACAATTATCAATGTTGCTGCCTTCATTAAGGTTTAACATGGAAGTGGATGGTGGATACCTCTCTCAAAGCTCAGAACAAACTTTGCCTGATTAAATAACAGCAAGTAAAACCATTCTCCAATAATACCTATGCTATCACTTAGCCTGAGAGAAGAGTCAGCTCCCCGGAAAGAGTATGCTGAGGTTTGCTATCACTACAAGGCATTCATGTAACAGCATCCTCTCTTATAGTCTGGCTGGAGAAATTCTGTTGGTTTTAAAGATCCTTCTACTTCCTTTTTCAATTACACTGGAACTGAAAGCTGCAGTGCTGTGTTGTAAGGAGCTGGGATAATAGGACCTGTGGGGTAATAGCATCATCTGATGATATTATAGAAATATCATTAAATGTTCTTCTGTTCTCTCAAGGACTTTTCTGACTTGAATGCCAGAAACCTAGGCTTTCCAGTGATCTGTAAAATGTGGCTGCCAAAGGACACCGCCTTTCATGTAACAGCTTTTCCTAAGTATGCTCTACAGTCTTTCCCCTGAGTAGAATATCTGGTATTAGACTAGACCCTATGGTTCACTGACAGTGAGGTTGCTACCTTTCATCACCATTTAAAAAAAATCCTGTGCTACTTTGATGGGAAGAGATACTTTTTTCTCTAAAGGCAAGACCTTTCTGACACTGAGTGAGTAAGAGTAGAAAAAACAAAAACAAAAAAAAAAGGAAAAAATGAATTTAAAAAATCTGCAAATTACCTTGCAGTAGATCTTTATAAGAGACTTATAAAGAGACTTACAGGGAAGGTTTTGGCATGTTTTATTATCAGCATAACTTGAACACATTTTGGGTACATAATAAACATGAAATAATGACATTATGATTAGAGGTGTCCACCAGCCTGGAGAATTGTTAGAAATAGAGTTGTGAGGGCACAATCCCCCATGTATATCTCACTGGTACACGGCCACCACCCATGGTGCAAAAATGGTCACCCCAGAAGCAGTACCCTGACCACAAAAGACCGCTCCAAAAATAGAAATTTAAAAGGACTGATAGGTTTTTGTAGTTCTTTTCCTTATCTGCTACATACCTCAAAATACAATAACTGTAAACTATGTTTATGGGACAGTTTAAAATTCTAAATAATACAAATACGTGGTTCGATGTCGGACTAAATTATTGTCACTGGTGGTGGTCAGTATGCAAAATAATCACTTAGATCCTAAAAACCAATAAATTGATTAAGAAAGAAAGAGGGGCCAAACAGAAATCTGCATTTAAACCAGCTTCCCAGGTGATTGATTCCAGAGGTCTGCAAGCCCCCTTGACACCTATTGACCATTAAGGGAATGGCTGGCACAACAATGCTGTTGGATACTGGAAATGGATGAGCTCATGGAATATGTGCTGTCAGTACCTGTTATCAGGGCTTCGAATTCTCTGGCACCAGTTAAGAAAGGCATCACTGAATAACACAGTCTGCAAGATGGAAAACCTCAGTCACATACAGTTCTGAACTCATTACATTCCCTCTGAAGTCTTCTGGCAAGTTCCAGGAAAGGAACAACTGAATCTCATTTAAGACTTATTTATAGCTCTTTAAAATAAGAACAATGAGGCTATTATTCTACTCTTCTGGAGACTAGGGTTTATTTTCCAGATATATTAACCCTAAATAATACAGATTTGGACAGTATACACACAGGGATGTTGCCGCTGAGACTGGAACATGAAGTGAACATCACACACTGACCAGTGGTTCTCCTAATTCCTCCTCCACTTACACTCCTGCAAAGCCAACCTTCTGGCCTATATTTACCTCCAAATAGAAGATTTCAGGAAAACTGAACAGTCCCAAAGAAAACACCTACGCACGCTGCCATTTGTACTAAATGTCTTGTACTAAAATGTCTTTGGTCACCTGAATGATCTACATTTCATTCAAGAAGTATTTATTTGACATCTACTGAATACCAGACACTTTTAGATGCTTCTAATACTGCTGAATTCAAAGTACATATTCAAGACTGGCTTCAGACATACAAATAATTAAAACAGGCATACAAAAACTCGCCTTTGTGGAGTTTGTTTTCTATAAAAGAGACAATAAAAAAGAAGTAAACAATAACTTTGAAGGATGTTAGTAAGTGTTCTGGGTGGGGAAAAGCAGGCTAAGGAATAGAAAATGTCAGAGTTGCAATTTTAAATAGTTTCCAGGGAAATTGTCACAGAGAAAATGATCTTTGAGCAATAGATTGGGATCACAAAATATATTTTTTGTATCCCACATACACCATATCATGAATACATTTTCACGTAACTAAATATTGTTGATATTATTTAATACCATATAACATGTATGTGTTAAATAGCGATAATGAAATAAACATTCACGTGCCCACCATTCCATAAAGAAATTAAACCTTGGTGGTAATTTAGAAGTTTCTCAAGTGAACGTCCAATGTTACATAATCGTTGCTAACTTTTTGTGATAATTATCCTTTTTAAAAAATTTATCCATATATCATAATTTATTTAATCAGATCTTATTGTATGATATTCAGCTTTTTTCTAACTTTTTACTATTACAAGTTGTATTCCCTAGATTGTAATTCTAGTTAAGCTATTGTTTCCCTGGGTAACTATTACCCTTCATTTTTCTGTGAATTAGATGCTTGCTCACTGTACAGAGAAATATTAGCAAGAGAGCAATAAATGAATGAGTATATGAATGTGTAAGTAAATTAGTAAAAGGTTACATTCTCAAACAAGTTATGTTTTTATCTAAGAAAACATTGGTGAATTTACACAATGTCTGGTCCTTAAAAACAAAAGAAAACTAAAGGTACCCTTTCAAGTGCTCAAACTACCTGAAAAGTCCAATTTGAATGAAAGGAAAACATGTGGTAATCATTCTCCTCCTCATTATCACATGGATTGCAAATCATGGATTGTGAAAGATCCCCTTTTAAAATGGAAACTTGGTGCAGTGATACTGTTAGAAAGGTCAGCTCTATTCCAAAAAGGAGCTTGGGTAAAAAGTTTAATCTAGAAAGGTTGAGTTCTAAAGAAGTTATCTTTCAAGATAAAGCTTGTATCTGAATACTTCAAAAATAAGAAATTGACTTTCCTAAGAAAACTTTTATTTTTGCCCCTACCCATCCTGACTTACTCCCCTAATACTCTTTATTTTTGTGTTGGGTAAAAATATTTGGGTTAAAAGCACAAAGAAACAAAGCAAACTAAAAAAAAAACAAAACCACAATGAGTCTGCCTAGTCTTTGGGAAGAGAAAAAGAGTAGGAAGAATCTAGGGTTGCTTATAGAATTAAAGGAACACCTAGAGAAGCATGCTTCAGAAAGGACAGCAACCAGACCAGCTCCTACTCATCTCTTTTTAGTTTTCTTGCTCTGTCCTCTTGAATCTGCTCCTTCAAGATCAGCAAAGGGAGACAATGTGAAGGAAACAGTGTATTTAGACTTTTCTTTTGGTAGTACTTTCTTCACTGTCAAATGCACTCTGTCTCATGCTGCTTGACCAACTCTTTATTCCTCTCAAGAGCCTCATCATTACAGGCTGTTCTGACTTGCCTCCCTTCCTTAGACTTCTCCCAATGGGAGAGTTTCTATGTACCATGCCTCATTCAGGAAGATGCCCATAAGGATCTTCCATGAACTGTTTTTGGAACTTGTGAGAATAGTACATTTCTTTTGTTATTGAAGCCAGCTAAATGGAAGTTTTCTATTATATGCAGAGATAGTTTTGTTTTCTGCTGAAATACTAGAATGCTCAATTAAATATGACTTAATAATTAAGGCATCTATTATTCCATGTTTCAAGAAATTTAGAGGTGATGTTGAGTTGGTTCACTAGCTCAACAACATCATTACGTCTGGGCCAGGTGGCTCAGTTGGTCAGAACATCATCCCACACACCAAAATGTTGTGCATTTGATCCTCTGTCAGGGTACAAACCTAGGATACAGATTCAATCCCTGGTTGGGGCATGTATGGGAGGCAGTGGATTGATGTTTCTCACATTGATGCTTTCTCTCTCTCAAAAAAAAAAAAAAGAAAGAAAACAACTCAATAAGCATATCTCCCAGTGAAGATTTAAAAAATCAGTAACATTATAGACTAAGGTACTTACCCATTGTCACTAAGTCAGTGATACCTTCCCCTCAGCATTAAAAGATGGATGCAGCCATTCCAAGCACAATATGCAGAAACAAAATGTCTCGTTAAGAAGAAGAATAAGGAAGGTAAATCTTTACAGAAGCCCCATTGCAGACTTACCTTGGGTCTTACTGAGATAAATAATGTGTTATATACTCATGTATTAGAGGCAAGGGAGACTGGAAAAACAACTATTTGCCATTTTCAGCATCTCTAGAGAGAAGTGGTCCCTGCCACCAGCCAAAGCAGCATCCTTGAAGCATAAATAGAATTTTTCCCTTGTATTTGGGTACATTTCAATCCATAGAGTCAAAAAATTATCCATCCTAAAGATGCCATTCATAGAAGATAAACATGGAAGTGGCACTTTTTATTTTCTGTTTATTTTTTACAGGACACGATATCAAGAGAAAAGTTCTTTGCTCTGTATTTTTATACTATCTCCTCTCAGGAAGTTAAAACTCCGATAATTCTGAACTAAAGACAAATGATAATACTTTAACAATATTAACAACCCCACTAAATTCCCACTAAACTTTGTGTCTATTTCTATTAAAACCTGGAATGCACATTTATTATCTTTTCTTCTGAATATGTTACCCTATTTTTGAAAATGGCACCAATCAGTACACATTATTTTTAGAAATTATAATCACAGAATTGACAATTTCTAAAGTTTTCAGTCTTTATAAGAACCCTCAAACCATAAACCACTTGTAAAACCAAATTTCCAGTACCAGTCAAAAAGGAAATTAATAAAATTTGTGATTATTTACTTAAGTCCATATATTTTACATAGAAACCAGATTATTTTTGTGAAAATTTATAACCACGATATTTTATCGAATCAGATTCTTTGGAATAATTTGTGATTAAGAATGATCTCTCCTGATCTCTCCTACTCTATGGCTGCAGGAATAAAACAACTTCACCTCTTTCTAAACCCCCATTGATTATAATTTTCTAAGCCTCCTTAAAATTGCATTTTAAGGCCAAACTCTGAGATTTTATTTGATTATCATTAGCATCACAAAGCTGCTCTATATAGCTCAATTTCACTTACAGAATTGGGGAACCAGTTTAATGTGGTTTTTCTTTTCTTTTTCTAGAAAAAATGTTGATAAATACTACTTACAGAAAACTTTAAAATGCTTTTGCATTTGGCATTCTTTTGCACACAACTTAAGAACAGGATACTGTTTAATTTTGCAGATGAGTTGTTGAGGTCTGACTCACAGTACTCACAAACATTCTAACCCACTGAAGCAAAAATATTTATAATTCCAAATTTCATTTGCAGTGTTAGTCTTCATTTACTGGCACCAATAATCAAGTTAAACTGTAGGCTGGGAATAACTACAGGGAAATTATTGAGCATTGTTAGGTCTCTATTTTAATATAAATAAAAATGTATTTATTGAAATAAGAACACTGTAATTTTGAAACTCTTCATACAATAGCCACCTAAACAACTGAATAGTTTCTTTTTTTCTACCAGTTTTGAAAGAAGTATTGAACAGTAACATAATACTAAAAGAGGGCATAGGCTATAGTTTTAAAACTTATAATTAAGCTTATAATTAATCACTTAATTACATTAGAATTAGTAGTACAAAAACTTCTCAATTCTAAGTTGTTTATTTTTCTCAATTTAACTTTTTTGGAGTTTGCAATGTGTTGTACAATTCATGTGCTTAATGTAGATTTACACTGTATTTAAAATAATGGCATTTCATTTTCTTTTTAAAATTTACTTGAAAACTGTAAATGGATGATGCAACTTGCAAGGAACTGAGGAAAGGCAGATGTCAAATGAAAATTACCTAATCAGGTTAGACATCTGTTATTATGAATAGTCATAAGTACACACCTATCCTTCCTTTTGACTTAACAAGTAGTTTCAATCAATGACTTGGTTCTCAGCCCAAAGGTATTTTAGGAGACTTTATCAGCAAAAGATAAAAATAATGAGATACATTATTCTTCTAGTTTTCCTTTTCTTTGAAACATAGGAGTAGGAAAAACGAAACTTGAATAAATAAGCATTCAAGAAGATACTAGCATTTCATAAAGTTTCAGGAAATTGTAGCCAAAAGGAAAAAAAAACCTACATAAGTTTCATGATCAAGATGAGAATAAGATCTTTTGGAGGAGGGATTTTAAAAATTCCTAATTTCCATATCTTCTCCTATGATAAGCATTGAGGCCTGTACTCGTCATTATTTTTCTTCTTTCCACATCTAATTGTGTATTTGGCTGAACATTGCAAAGAATTTAATTGCTCCACCATGTGTGTTGTTAACTTTCCAAATAGGCCACCCAACTGCGTGGTCAGGGAACATAGATGGCTTCGTAGAGCACTCTCTAAATAGTGACAGAAGGCAGTGGGGTTGGTAAGACAATTCTACTGGCAAATTATCCCAGGACTATCCTCGATTATAAAAAGAAAGATAGGAACATGGTAGTACTTAATGTATTATGTAGTGTACTTACAATGATACTCTGACTTATTCCAGGGCATTTTAAAGGTGATTGTAAAAGATACATACAATATAACATGATAGTAAAAATTAAAAGTGCAGGCAGAATAGAGAAAGAAAAAAAACGAGGTGTCAGGGAGTAAAGTGGAGACAGGATTGACAGTAAGCGAGTATGCAGCCTTCTTTCTATATCATTCACAGAGACAGGAAACATCAATTAACACTGAATTTTAAAATACAGCCTTGGTTCTTATGACTTATTTTATCTAAATTGGCTATCTTTACAAAAAGTAAAGTTGAATAAGCAATTAAATCTACCTGTATGATCTTGTTTGGAAATAAATTTTCTAGTCCTAAACAGAGTATTGTGGGAAAGAGAGGAGGAAAAATCATCAATGTCCTAACAATATAATTCTGCATTTTGGAATGCTTGGCTGCTTCAAAACACTTGTCTAGGAGAAAGATTAATATATTTTCCAGACACATGTTAAGACTATATTAAATTTATTTAAATATTCAATGTCAACTTCATTATATCAATTTCTTTTTTCTTTTTTCCATTTCCAGAATGTGCTTCTATGTAAAATCTAATTATTTTTGTTTTATAAAATGTATACATTAAAGGTATAAAATTATCATAGTTTCCCGTTTTACTTTACTACATAGACATCCTTGGTTTTAGTTAAAATGTATTTTCGAATTCTGAAAATAGTTGATGTAGTATGATAATTTAAATATCTTTCTACTTTGGTCTAGAATATACGATTGATGGTTGCAGTTTTCTGGATGAATTAGTATGTAGACACAGAAAATAATAAGAAGCAAACTAAAAGGAGTCTCAGATGCTTTAGTCCTATCTCATAGTGAAGAGAGGTACAAATAATCTGATTCCATTTGTGGACACTGCCGTTAATTGAAATGCAGAAAAATAGGTAATGTCGTGATTCTTACAAACCATCTTATGGATGTAAGGCATATGTAGGAAATGCCCTATATAGAGTAAAGATCCTCGCATTAGGATGAAGACTTCCCAGAGGGCAGATAATTAGGTAGAGGAATGATTTTCTGGGAAGACAACCTGCTAGACACTGAACAAAGTAAATAACTTGATAGAGACAACATAGCAGACCGTGCCTGTGTAGCATGGCACACCAGCCTATCAGTGTGGCCCAAGTGTGTGCCAGCAGCGTTGACATGGTGGTGATTCTTCACGGGGCAGCCAAGGAGAACTCCATGGACTGGCCTTGCCTCGTCCCATACTGTGTGGGAGAACCTCAGAAATACAGGTGTAGTTTTGAGAAGATGAATATCTGAGTCAAATGAGAAAGGCCGTGTAGTATAACAGAAAGAACACTGAATAAGGTGTTGCCTTTTATCTACTATTTGATCCACAGCTCTAACTTCTCTAGGCCTCGGTTTCCTCTTTAACTGGTGCTCAGGGCTTGGCTCTCTAAAGAAGGAGACAAATATTCTTGGAGCAGCAGCTTTTCATCATTATGATAAAAATAAGCTGAATGGACTCAGCACTGCAGTGGGGAGGCCAGTATGCTGTATTGTCTTGGGTGAAAACTGCAAGAGCACATTTCAAATCCAACAAAGGGTAACTCTCATAGACTGCCTGGTGAGTAGAACTGATGATGTGGGGGATGCAACCGGTTACTGGGGCAACTTAGATGAGTTCAGATGCTTCCTGGAAGAAATACGTGAGCAAGGTTAAATGTTACCAGGATCTGTTATTGAAATAGTACTCTCTGAGTTCTTTTGTCAAAGTGGAGAAAAGGGCTCTGCAGAGGTCTCAACTCATCATGATGGGAAAGGGAGTCTAGGCAGATGATTAGAGGTAAAAACTGTGCTTTTAGAATGCTGGCCACGGATGATTCCGCTCTGGTGGGTAGCGGAGGCTCCATCTGTCAGGAGCCAGCTACCCTAACAAGGTGTGGTTTGGGGAACACCCTCTGGCTCTGTGAAAATGAACTAAACCAGTGGTGAATTTAGAACCTAGGACCAAAGTTCAACATACAAAATAACCTGTTATCTTTATTGTTTTATTTCCAGGTGTTTTTTATTTATGAAAAAAATTTAGCATTTTAATAAGATTTGGATCAAGTGACTACTAAGTAAAAATGTACATGACCCTGTTTGTACTTGACAGTGATGAGAAGTCTTATCAATATCTAGAAAACAGAGGCCTAAATAAACAATCACTTGGGTTTCTTCCAGTTCTAAAGTGTCATTATTTTATTATGAAGTTGATAATAGTTTGTCAATTAATTTGAACATCTGACCTATACATTCTTGAACGTGAACATCTTGATTTATTTTATAGTACTTGGCACAAAAGAGTCTTGAACATTTGGAAGATGTGAGCAATTAAGCACCGATACTAACAGAATGATAGCTTATTTGGTTCTTGACATGTACTTACTTAAACTTTCATTTTTACCCCAGTGAATATTTCTGTACATGTCTGGAACTTGCTTTGACAATGACCAATATGGTAATTATTGTAAATATTTATTCAAATTAAAAAAGAGAGAACAGCTTCTGATGACATTATTGACTTATTTATTAGGTTTATTTTAAGTTTTCTGATGGTGGAGATTGCTTTTTCTTGTTGGTACATAACAAGCATCCAGAAACAGTATCTAGAACAAAAGAGGTGCTCAGTAAATACTTAAGGGAAAAAAACTCTACATTTAAGTCTATAAAATGCTAAAAATGTAAAATTTTTTTTCAGTCTTATATCAGTCAATGTCCCTTCCAGAGTAATGAGTTGTGTTTATTACTTTAGCATTGCCAGTATTTATGCTCCCAACCTGAAAAAAGATTTGTATCTCCGCCCTTCACCCTGGGCCTCGTAGCAAATGCTTTGCGGGTGGAGTAGGGAACGTTTGATTTGCACAGGAGCAAACATGATGTACACTGTGTCCTTGCAGAAGCTTGAAGAGTCACTAAATGTTTCTGCCAATTCACTTGCTCTTTTTCTCTGTCATAAGAGAAAGGCATATTCCAGATAAAAGCTACTTTCTCAGCCTGCATATGTGGAGAAAAACTCCACATATATGCAAGTCAACTCCACAAATATGTGGAGTTGACTTGCAATGGCTATTTGTACTGTGAGCATTAACTGTTGTTGCAAGCCTTCAGGATTTGGTTGTTGTTTATTATCCTAATATTACCTGATGAAAGTGCATATGATTTCTGGGGAAATGTGTGAAAGTTAGCATATGAAAATAATTTTTTTCAAAGAAAGGGTAGTTTTTTTAAAAAATAGAAGTAGTAAAGCTGCATTAGAGAATTCACAAATGATAAATATTCTTGATATAGTTTTAAGATTTTCAAATTATCCATGCCCTCAGTTGTGTGCCCAGGGATGATGAAAATAAAGGCTCAATGGATGTCTGATGCTTGAATAAAAGCAAGTTTAATTATTATGCTGCATTTTTTAGGAAAGAGAAGTGTGAGGAGGAGGGTTGTTGGAAAAGAAGCTTGTGCGGAATAGTGGCAGACCACAACAACATTGGTAATTTTTTCCTTTCACATACCTACAGAATAATGGGGGGAGGGGAAGACAGCAGGGGCCAGATATCTGGTAGCTGGTCTGATCATTGCTGTGGCCAATTCAGTCTAACTCATGATGGCCTTTAAGAAACAGTTTATTCTTAGGAAACAGCATTTAACTTTTAATTTCATTTTAATTCATTTATTCATCAACTCAGCATATTTACTGAGAACCCACTGTGTGGTAGCTATTGCACCAGAACAAGGTATGAGCATGACTCATCATTTTTCACCAGGTCTTCCTCAAACTCCCTATTCGTATGATCTGTTTGCCCCAAGTTACTCAGTAAATTTTCATATCCAAGATATTGGCTTCAAACACAATCTTTATTCATTCTCAATACAACTTGAAACCCCTTGGCATTCTTCTCCCCATAAGAATCATAATTAGTAGAAAGGAGAGTAGAAGGGGAGAAAGCAGGGTCACTGCATTGGTGAGCACATTCTAGAAAAGTAGCATCTTAACTAGAATCTCTAAGACGATGATACTTTGACATGAGAGTTAAATGATCTTTTCTTCTGCAATGCCTCATCTCCCATTAATGCTGTCCATTGTGTTTTTCATCTCACACATTGTAGTTTCCACCTCTAGAACCTGAGCTTGAGTCTTCTTTATATCTTTCATGTCTCTAATTTCACTTTTTGGGAATATTGAAACATATAAAAATTTCTTTAATGTCCTTGCCTATTTATTTTAATCTCTGTGTTATTTGTGGCTAAGTTTAAATTTTTTCTCGCCACCATGGGTCATATTTCCATGTTTGATAATCTTTCATTGCATGCCATCTATTGTGACTATTGCCTTGTTGAATATTTTTTTATTCTTCTACATATTCTTGATGTTTGTTATGGAATGTAGCTAAGCCACTTGGAAGCAATTTGATCCTTTCAAGTCTTGCTATTAAGATTTGTTAGGTGGGATCATTGCCACCGTTAGGCTTGGCCTAATTATTCTCTATTATTGAGATAAAACTCTTTTGAATACCCTTCCCAGTGCCTCATGAATTGAAGTTTTTCATGTCCGATTGGTGGACACGGGCAATCTTCCTGACCTTGAGTGCAGTGGGCATGCTTCTTTCGTCTTTCAGATGGGTTTCCCTCCAGTCTTGGGGCTGTTTTCTCACAGGCATGTGTTGGTAAATATTCTGCCAAAGACTCTACAGACTTCAGGTTTGTTTTTTTTCTTTTTGTGTACCTCTCTCTCCTGAGATACCATCCTCCAAACTCTACTGCCTTGTCTCACTGGACTCTTGGCCTATCTCCTGAACTCAGGAAGCCTGCTGGTTCTGCCAGAGTCCCCTTCTTGCGGTATGGTCAGGAATCTCTCTCAAGCCAGGAAGTTGGGTAACTATAAGTTTCACCTTATTTGTTTCCCTTCCTTCAGGATTACTGTCCATCATTATGTCATTTCCAATGTTGTGAAAACCACTGTTCTATACATTTTCTGTGGCTTTTTTTTCTTGGGGTACATGTGTGTTGAGATGGGGGGAGGTCATTTCACATAGGAGGGTAAATCTAGACCCTGTTACTACACCTTGGACAGAAACAACAGCCCTCAATCAAAAATTTTAAGAACAAAGTCGTCAAGCTGTCAACAGTTATGTGATTAAGCCTTTAGTCTTCTTTCCATTGCTTCAAAGCAGTCCTAGACAGAAAGCTAGAAATTAAAAAGAGATTTTCCAGAGTCTGTAGTTTTCTTGCTTTATAATGAACTAGACATTTGAATGGCTGAATCTAATTTTTTTACTATTTGCCAGGAGTTTTATATTTATTATGTACTTTACTGATCATAAAAAATTCTTTAACATAGACAGCATTGTCCTTATTTCAGAGGGGTAGAACCCAAGACTCAAGAAAGTCAATGAGCTATTATCTTCATGTTTTAACTATTATCTTTATATTTAGGCACAAATAACTTTTACATAATAGTAATCAGTAAAACTTTATTAGCTGGGATTCTATAAACAAGAGATATCAAAAAGCATAGCTGTGTTTGAAAAATACTATGGAGCTAGGAGATACTCTCAAACACACAGCTTGGAAAAAAACCTTTGAGAAAAGGTAATACTTTTAAAAGGTATATAATGGAAAGGAAGAAACACTAAAAATCCCAGATCTGCTTGACTTTATTCTCTTCTTTAATATTCATTGGTCTGTAAAATTTAGAAAGGAATACAGTTGAGATATAAAAATATTTTATTTTTTGGATAAAATTATTTAATCAGTAGATTTAAGTGGTGATATTAGCTTAGTAGGTTTTGACTTTACTAAAGCACTTTTCGGTAAAGCAAATTTTCCCTGACACAGTATATTTTGAAGTGGATTTCATGAGGAAATGGAGATTCAGTTCTACAAAGTAAAATGAACCTTTTTTTCTTATTTAAAATTAAATTTATTGGAGTGACATTTGTTAATAAGTTATATAGGTTTTAAGTGCACATTTCTATGATTCATGATCTGTATATTGCATTGTGTGCCCACCACCCAAAGTCAAATCATCTTTTGTCACCATATATTTGTCTCCCTTCATCCTTTACTCCCCTCATCCCCTTCCCTCTGGTAACCACCATACTGTTGTCTTTTTTGTATCTCATATATGAGTGAACTCATATGATTCTTAGCTTTTTCTGACTGGCTTATTTTGTGTAGTATAATATTCTTAAGTTATATCCAAATTGTCACAAATGACAATATTTCACCTTTTCTTATGGCTCAGTAGTATTAATAATATATATGTACCTGTATATATACATGTATATATAGTAGTATGCATAATATATATGCATCTTCTTTATCCAAAACTCCATTGAAAGACACTTTGGTTTTTCCCATGTCTTGCTGTGAACACAGGGGTGCATATATCTTTGTGAATAAATGTTTTTTAGTTTTTTTTCGTAGATACCCAGAATAGGGATTACTGGATCATAGGGCAATTCTATTCTTAATTTGGGGGGGGGGTTCATTGTGACTGTACCAGTCTACATTTCCCCCTGAGCAGTGAATGAGAGTTCCTTTTACTTCACAACCAATCCAACATTTGTTATTATTTGACTTGTTGGTAATAGCAATTCTAACAGGTGTGAGGTGGTATCTCATTGTGGTTTTGATTTACATTTTCCTAATAGCTAGTGAAGTTGAGCATCTTTTTATATATTTGTTGCCATTTGCATATCTTCTTGGGAGACATGTCTGTTTGGGACCTCATTTTCTAATTGGATTGTTTGTTTAGTGTTCAGCTGTATGAGTTCTTTATATGTTTTTTTTATAATGACCCCTTGTTAGAGCTGTTGCTTGCAAATATCATCTCCCATTCAGTTTATTGCCTTTTTGTTTTGTTGGTTATTTTATTTTGTTGTGCAGAAGATTTTTAGTTTGGTATAGTCCCATTTATTTACTTTTGCCTTTATTTCCCTTGGCTTTGGGGTCAAATTCATAAAGCCTTCTCTAAGATCAAGATGCATTAAGTTTAGTACCTGTGCTCTCTTCTATATAATTTATTGTCTCAGATCTTATATTTAAGTTTATGATCTATTTTAAATTAGTTTTTGCACGTGGAAACAAACTGTAATGTAGTTTCATTCTTTTGCATGTGGGTTTCCAAATTTTCCAGCACCATTTATTGAAAGGTTTTTATTTATTGTTTGTTTGTTTTTGGCTCCTTTGTCAAAAGTTATTTGCCTATATAATGTGGGGTTATTTCTGGACTCTCGATTCTATTCCATCAGTCTGTGTGTCTGTTTTCTGTCAAAAACATGCAATTTTGATTACCATAGCTCTGGAGTATAATTTGAGGTCAGGTAGTGTCATACCTTCTGCCTCATCCTTTGGTCTCAGGATTTCTTTGGCTATTCAGAGTCTTTTGTGGTTCCATAAAAAGCTGATGCGTTTTTGTTTTATTTCTTTAAAAATGACATTAGAATTTTGATGGGGATTGCATTAAATCTGTATATTGCTTTAGGTGATACGGACATTGTAACTATGTGATTCTCCCAGTCCATGAACAGGGAATATGTTTCCGTTTTATTGTGTCTTTTTCAATCCCTTTTAATAATGCTTTATAGTTTTTAGTTTGCAGTTTTGAGTATATAGGTGCTTCACATCCTTTGTTAAATTTATTCCTAGGTATTTTATTCTTTTTGTTGCAGTTGCAAAAGGTTTTTTTCATTTCTATTTCTGAAGTTTCATTGTTAGTGTGTCCAAATGCAATGGATTTTTGTACATTGATTTTGTATTCTATGACTTTACTGTGTTTGTTTATTGTTTGTATAGTGTTTTCGTGGAGTCTTTAAGATTTTCTATATACAGAATCATGTGATCTGCAAAAAGACACTTTTACCTCTTCATTCCCTTTTGGAATGCTTTTTGTTTTATTCTCTTGTTTGATTGCTCTGGCTCAAACTCCCAGAGTTATGTTGAATAAGAGAGGTGAGAGTGGTGAGAGTGGGCATTCTTGTCTTGTTCCTGATTTTAGAGGAAAAGCTTTCAGTTTTTCACTATTGAGTATCCTATTGACTGAAGATTTGTCATATATCACCTTTATTATGTTGAGGTATGTTCCTTGCGTACCAATTTTATTGAGTGTTTTAATAATAATAGATGTATCTTTTTAAAGTGTTTTTTACTGATTATGCTTTACAGTTGTCCTATTTTTTCTCTCCTTTATTCCACTCAGCCCTGCATCCTCCCTCCAGCATCACCCTGCCCCCTTAGTTCATGTCTATGGGTCATACATCAAAGTTCTTTGGCTTCTCTATTTCCTATACTATTCTTAACCTTCCCCTGACTATTTCATACTTACCAATTATGCTTCTTATTCCTTGTAACTTCTCCCCATTCTCCCCCCTTCACTTCTTGCTGAAAACCCTCCATGTGATCTCCATTTCTGTGATTCTGTTTCTGTTCTAGTTGTTTGCTTAGTTTTTTTGTGGTTGTTGTTTTTTAGGTTCAGTTGTTGATAGTTATGATTTTGTTGTCATTTTACTGTTCATAGTTTGGATCTTCTTTTTTCTTAGATAAATCCTTTTAATATTTCATATAATAAGGGTTTAGTGATGATAAACAGGATGATTACCTTGACCTCATCAAGGAAGCACTTTATCTGCTCTTCCATTCTAAATGATAGCTTTGCTGGATAGAGTAATCTTGGATGCAGATCCTTGTTTTTTATGACTTTGAATACTTCTTTCCTTCTCTTTCTTGCCTGTAAGATTTCTTTTTGAGAAATCAGCTGAGAGTCTTATGGGAACTCCTTTTTAGGTAACTCTATTATTTTCTCTTGCTGCTTTTAAGATTCTCTCCTTATCTTTAATCTTGGGCAATTTAATTAGATGTGACTTAGTGTGTTCCTCTTTGGATCCAACTTGTTTGGCACTCTCTGAGCTCCCTGGACTTGCATGTCTATTTCCTTCATCAGATTGGAGATGTTTTCTTTCATTATTTTTCAAATAAGTTTTTAATTTCTTTCTTTTGCTCTTTGCCTTCTGGCACCCCTACAATTTGCATGTTGGAACATTTAAAGCTGTCTGGAGTTTCCTTAGTTTTTCCTCATTTAAAAAAAAATTCTTGTTTCTTCATTTTGTTCAGGTTGAATGTTTATTTTTTCCTTTTGTTCCAAATCATTGATTTGAGTCCTGGTTTCCTTCTGCTCACTATTGGTTCCCTGTATATTTTTATTTATTTCACTTTGTATAGCCTTCATTTCTTCCTATATTTTTCATCCATTCTCGGTCATTTCTGTAATTAGCAATGTTTCAAATTCTGAGTCTGATACATTGGCTATCTCTTCATCACCTAGTTCTTTTTCTGGAGTTTTGGTGTGTTCTTTCATTTGGGCCATATTTCTTTGTCTCAATACACTAGTCTGGGTGAATGTTTCTTCTTTAACTGGATGTCAGACTTCCATAATGCTCAATTTTCTGGAAGTTCTGATTGTTGTTTTTTTTTTCCAAATTGGTTGTTATCCTTCCTTTCATTGGGCAAGGAAGTGATGCACATCTATTTATGCCTCCATCCTGGCCAGAAGCTGGATGTTATATCTATCAAATGCTTTTTCTGCATCTATTGATAAAAATCATATGATTCTTAGCTTTTGTTTTGTTAATGTGATGTATTTCATTGATTGATTTGTGTGTGTTGAACCATCTTTGTGCCCCTGTATCAACCCCACTTAATCATGGTACATTATTTTTAAATGTACTGTTGTATTCAATTTACTGGTATTTTATTTAGGATTTTTGCATCTGTATTGATCAGAAATATTGATCTGTAGGTGTGTGTGTGTGTGTGTGTGTGTGTGTGTGTGTGTGTGTGTGTTATCCTTGCCAGGTTTAGGTATCAAGTCTATGTTGGCCTCATAAAATGTGTTATGAAGTACTGCCTCTTCTTGAATTTTTTGGGAGAGTTTGAAAAGGATAGGCATCATATCTCCTTTGAATGTATGGTAGAATTCACTAGTGAAGCCATCTGATCTTGAACTTTTATTTTGGGGGAGTTTTTTTGGGGGGGGTTGATAGTTGTTTAAATTTTCTCACTGTTGATCAGTCTATTGATCTATCTAGAGCTGTCAATGAACAATTGAAGTCCTCAACTATGATTGTGATTTTTGTCAGTTTGTCCTTTTAGTTCTGTTAGTAGATGCTTTATATATTTTGGTGTTTTGTAATTGGATACATATACATTAAGAAGTGTTATGTCTTCTTGATGTAGTGTCCCCTGTATCATTACAAACTATGCATTTAGGTAGGAGCTAACATAAAGGTCTTCCAAAATATCCAAAAAGAGTAAAGACTCCAAAACTCTTTTTATAAGGCCGGCATTATCCTAATGCCAAAACCAGAGAAAGGTACAACAAAGAAAGAAAACTATAGGCCAATATTGCTAATGAACACAGATGCTAATATCCTCAACAAAATATCAACAAACTGCATCCAGCAATACATTAAAAAGATTATGCACCATGATCAAATGAGATTCATCCCAGGGATGCAAGAATGGTACAATATTTGCAAATGAATAAGCATAATACATCACATAAACAAAATGAAAGACAAAAACCACACAATTATATCAATATATACTGAAAAAACATTTGATAAATTACAGCACCCATTTATGATAAAAACCCTCAGCAAAGCGGGAGTAAAGGGAACTACCTCAGCATAATAAAGGCCATATACAGAAAACCTACAACCAACATCATACTAAGAGCATTAACCCTAAGATCAGGAACAACATAAGGATGTCTGCTTTCACCTTTTCTATTCAACATAGTATTGTAAGTTCTAGCCAAAGCGATCAGACAAGAAAAAATAAATAAAAGGCATCAAAATTAGAAAAGAGGAAGTAAAACTGTCATTGTTTGTGGATGACATGATAGTGTATATAGACAACCTTATAGATGCTACCAAAAAATTACTTGAACTAATAAGTAAATTTGGCCAAATAGCAGGATACAAAGTCAATATTTGGAAATTGAAGGCTTTTTTTGTACACCAACAATAAAATATAAGAAATAGAAATTAGGAAAACAATCCCATTTACTATAGCAACAAGAAAAATAAAGTAACTAGAAATAAACTTAACCTAGGAGATAAAAGACTTGTATTCAGAAAACTATAGAACACTGAAGAAAGAAATTAAGGAAGACATAAAAAATGGAAATATATGCCATGTTCCTGGCTTGGAAGAATTAACATCATTAAAATGCCCATACTAGTCAAAGAAATTTATAGATTCAATGCAATCCCTATAAAATACCAATTATATATTTCACAGATATAAAAAATTATTTCAAAAATTTGCATGGAACTATAAATGGTCCCAAATAGCCTCAGCAATTTTGAGAAAGAAGAACAAAATTGGAGGGATCATAATACCTGATATCAAATTATAGTACAAGGCCACTGTAATCAACACAGTCTAGTCCTGGCATAAGAACAGACACATAGATCAATGGAACAGAACAGAGAGCCCAGAAATAAACCCATGTCTCGATGGTCCATTAATATTCAACAAGGGGGGCAACTGCATAAAATAGAGTAGAAATAGCCTGTTCAGTAAATGGTGTTGGGCCTTGGCTGGTGTGACTTAGTGGATTGAGTGCTGGCCTGTGAACCAAAGGGTCATCGGTTCAATTTCCAGTCAGGGCATATACCTGGTTTGGGGGCCAGGTCCCCGGTGAGGAGCATGCAAGAAGCAACCACACATTGCTGTTTCTCTCCCTTTCTCACTTCCTTGCCTTCTCTCTAAAGATAAATAAACAAGATCTAAAAAAAATAGTGTTGGGAGATCTGAACAGGGATATGCAAAGAAATGAAATTACACCACAAAATCACACCATACACCAAAATAAACTCAAGATGGATAAAAGACTTAAATATAAGTCACAACACCATAAAAGTCCTAGAGGAGAATATAGGCAGTAAAATTTCAGATATTACACACAGCAAAAAAATTTCACCACTATGTCTCCTAGGGTGAGGAATATAAAGGAAAGAATAAACAAATGGGACTACATCAAATTAAAAAGTTAAAGTGAGTTCTGCATGGTTAAAGAAAACATCAGCAAAATGAAAAGGGAACCAACCACATGGGAAAATATATTTTCCAATGATACCTTGGACAAGGGTTTGATCTCCAAAATATATAAAGAACTCACACAATTTCACACCAGGAAGGCAAACAATCCAATTAAAAAATGGGCAACATACCTGATCAAACACTTCACCATGGAGGACATACAGCTGGCCCATAGACATATGAAAGGATGTTCAATATCACTAGCCATCAGAGAGATGCTAACTAAAGTCACAATGAGATACTACTTCACACCAGTCAGAATGGCCATTATAAGCAAATCAACAAACAACTGCTGGAGAGGTTGTGCAGAAAAGGGAGCACTGGTGCACTGTGGGAGGAACTCCAGACCACAGAACACTCCTGTCTGCTCTTCCGGCAGGAAAGGGGATGGCAATTCTCTCTAGTGGAGAATGCCCTGAGCCCTTCTCCCAAATGGCTTTTATTAGGAATGGTATGTGTAGGTGTATACATGCATAGCTAATCAAACGATGTCAAAAAGTCTATAGTCAGCCCTGGCTGGTGTAGCTCAGTGGATTGAGCATGGGCCTGTGAACCAAACAACCGCGGTTCGATTCCCAATCAGAGCACATGCCTGGGTTGCAGGCCAGTTCCTAGCAGGGGACGCGTGAGAAGCAACCATACATTGATATTTCTCTCCCTCTCTCCTTCCCTTACCCCTCTAAAGATAAATAAATAAAATCTTTAAAAAAGCCTATAGTCATACAAAAACAGGTATTATCTATAGATAACAACTGAAGGAACACAGATTTGTCATAGATCAGGGTCTGATAGTCATGCTGACATCAGAGGGTCTTTTAGACATGTTTCATGAGATAAGGAGTTTACTCCTTATGCCTTGAACCTAAACATCCAGTTTATATCACCAGGGCTATACAGAACAAAGCAGAGCGAGCTTCAAAGGATGCAGTGTACATTCCAGGCCTGATTCTCATGGGAACCCTCTGTGTTAGAGTTGAGTCATGTCTGCCACCTGCACTTTTACTTTGTTTTTCAGGGAAACTTACTAGTTCCTTTCAGGGCTTGACCCAGTGGGGCTACAGTCTTAGAAACCACGCAGAGTGGTCCCCAACAGTGCACTGTTGGTAAGAATGCAGACTGGTGCAGCCACTGTGGAACGCAGTATGGAATTTCCTCAGAAAACTAAAAATGGAACTGCCTTTTGATCCAGTGATTCTACCAGATCACTGAAACACCAATGAAAAAGAACTAGGGCGTCCCAATGTTCTTAGCAGCTTTATTTACAATAGCCAAGTCCTGGAAACAACCTAAGTTCCCATCAGTAAATGAATGCATCAAAAAACTGTGGTACTTACACAGTGGAATATGCAGCAGAAAGAAGGAGCACCTACCCTTTGCAACATGGGACTAGAGAGCATTGTGCTGAGTGAAATAAGCCAGGTAGTGGAAAACAAATACCATATGATCTCACTTGTAAGTGGAACCTAATCAACAAAACAAATGAGCAAAATGGAACCAGAGATATGGAAATAAAAAAAAAAGTGACAATAACTAGGGGCCAGGTATACAGGGGAAAGAATGGGAAGGACCAACTCAAGGAATGTGAATAAAGGGCCCATGGACATAGCCAGTGGCATGGGAATTGATTGTGGGAGTGGGGGTATGGGTAGGGTGGGGGAGAGCAATAAGGGAAAAACTGGGACAACGATATTGAACAGCAATTAAAAAAATAGTAATTTTGTGTGCTGTGCCTTTAAGAGTGTGGCTGTCTCTCTAGCCATTTCTCCTTGGCAGGCAGAAACCCCACTGCTTTTCACAGTCAGAGGTCATGTGGGCACCTTCTCTGGCATGGTGATCTTGGCTGGGGAGCCCAGCTTGGGGTTTAGACCCCACACTCCTCAGAGAAACCTCCCTTGCCTCCCTTCCTTCCCACCCCTGCAGCTGAGAATCCTTCTGCAACTTCAGCTGCTGCCTGTTGGAGTCCAGCCAGACCTGTCATGTCTCTGCATTTTTTACATGTCTCATCGTGGCAAAGTGGTTTCTTTCATAAGTCCTTGGTTATAAGGCTTTTCTCCGGCTCATTTTCAGTTGGTTATTCAGGATGATTTTTCTTTAATTTAGTTGTAATTCTAGTTTGGTCCCAGGAGGAGTTTAGTGTAGCTTCCACCCAATATGTCACCATTTTGGATTTCTTGTCATTATTTTTTGACAGTTTTGATACAATATGCTTTGGAGAACACTTTTTTGGATTGGGGTAACAGGTGTTCTTTGTGCTTCTTGGATTTGAGGATCTAGCTCTTTAGGTTTAGGAAGTTTTCATCAACTATTTTTTTGAATAGGTTCTGTTTACTTCTCCATCTCTTCTTCTTCTGGCGTGCCTATTTTTAAAAATTATTGTTTAAGCACAGTTGTCTGAATTTTCTCCCTACCACCTCCCCCCAACCCCAGCCATCCCCATCTCCCTCCCCTGATTCCATCCCCCCTTGGTTTTGCCCATGTGTCCTTTATAGTTATTCCTGAAAACCTTTCCCCTCTTTTCCCCCATTATTCCCTCCCATCTCCCCTCTGGTTACTGTCAGATTGTTCTTAATTTCCATGTCTCTGGTTCTATTTTGCTTGTTTGTTTGTTTTGTTGATTAGGTTCCACTTAAAGGTGAAATCATATGGTATTTGTCCTACACTGCCTGGCTTATTTCACTTAGCACAATGTTCTCCAGTTCCATCCATGCTGTTGCAAAGGGTAGGAGCTCCTTCTTTCTCTCTGCTGCATAGAATTGCATTGTATAAATGTATCATAGTTTTTGATCCATTCATTTATTGATGTGCACTTAGGTTGCTTCCAGCACTTGGCTATTGTAAATTGTGCGGCTATGAACATTGAGGTGCATAGGTTCTTATGGATTGGTGTTTCAGGATTCTTAAGGTATGATCCCAGCAGCGGTATGCCTATTTTTTAATAGCTCTTTCTGACATGGAGTCAGATAGTTCTCATGGAGTTCTTTCATTTTTTTTATGCTCAAATCTTTCTCCTCTCTGCATCACTTCTAGATTTCTATCTTCAATGTCACTAATTCCTTCCCTTATCTAATCAACTTTATTTCTTATGCTTGCTAGTTTATTCTTGATCCCTTTCATTGAGTTCTTCATCTCTAAACTTTATGCTTCGTTCTTTTTTAAAGTTTCAGTCTCTTTGGTAAAGTACTCATTTTGTTTGTTGATTTGTTTTTTGAGCTCGTTAAACTGCCTATTAGTGTTTTCTTAACGTCTCATTGAGTTTTTTCAGAACTGCAATCTTGAATTTTCTGTCATTTAAATCACACATTTTCATGTCTTTAAGATTGCTTGCTGTTTTTTTTTTCATTTTTTTCTCTGAGCTACCTGAGTACCTTGGTTATTCATGGTATTTGATGGATTCCTTTTCTGTCTAGGCATCTAGGTATGAATGATACTTCTCTAGTATATTGATAAGAAGTTTTTTATTTTCTACTAGATGGCTCTGAGTCACAAGAGATTTTTAGCTCTCTTGCATCCCTCTGGCTTTTCAGATTTCCATGGCATGACAAAAAATGGACTGTATTCCTTAGGAAGGTAGTTGTTTCTTCTGTGATTTCGTTACCACAAATCAAACTTGCAGGGAAATGTGGTGAGTGATGGGGCTCAAAATCCATGAAATCCAACACAGTCCCCTGCAGCCAAATGCTGCCATTAGTGTTGACATAATGCATGGGGATGTGGTGGGCTTGGGGAACCCAGCCACCTTCTTTGCTTCTTTTCCTTCCCAGCAATGGCATCCTTGGACCTCAATGGAGTTTCCCATGTCAGATGCTGAGACCAGTCACAAAGTGTGCTTTTTGCTCAGGGGAAAAAGCAATTCTGTAGAATCTGTTCTAGGATTGGCAGGTGATGTATTCTGCAACTTGATAAAAATGGCAAAGGGAAGCAAACATGGAAGGTTAAGGGGCAGCCAGGCTTCATGACTTTGTGTTTGTCTGGAATGCCAACAACCGACAGTTGCGGCTGCACCTCTGTGTTGTGTCCCTGCCCAGGTCACTAGGCTCAGCTGCAGCTCATACTGCCCACTCCTGTAGGAATGCCCGCTGAATCTCTCTGCTCCTTCCTGCTGAGGGCGCAGCAACCAGAACTTGATTCCTGCCCTTTAGGGCTGAGCCCCAGGGTGAGCCCCTGGCTATGGGGCTGCCTCTGTGGCTTCTTTGAGCTTTTCTCTCCTCTCGCCTCCCCAGTGTACTCCCACTTGCCCACCTTTAAATACTTCGATATGTAGGTCCTTCAGCCATGTTTTTAAGTTGAGCAGGAAATCTTTTGTTGAAGTACAGCTGTCCAAATTGTTGAAACTTCAAGGGGGGGGGAGATCAAGGGTATCTCTCACGTCACCATTCATCGGATGTCACTGTTCCTTTTTTTTTCTTTCTAACATAGAACATGGACAGATGACTTTATCAGTTCATAAATTTCTCTATTTTGAAGGAAAAAAACCCAAATCTTGCTCTTGTCCTGATCAACCTTTTTTAAGAACTTGAATTGAGCCATAGAAAGTCCATGAAGCTGGGATCACAAATTCCAGAATCAATAGTCCAGATCTCAAGATCTCAATATGCTTGAATGATGAAAAGGAGTCAACGAAAAATGCTTGACAAGAATAAATGTACAGGCCTCTCCTAGGTTCAAATTATACAAATAATGTAGCAGTGTAGAAACAGAAAGCATAACAATACAATGACAGTGATAAAACTAAACATGCTCCCCCTTATGCCAAACTTTCTTCCACCACACACACACTAAAATGATGTATTTGTATACAACATACACAACTGAAACAAAGGTACTCAGAAATATTGAGAGTAAAATAGCATATATTAGTTGGCAAGAAACATCTAATGAACAAACTGAACTAACAAGGAAAATGGAGGCAGACTCGTAGTTGGAGAGCGGGATGACCGCTGGGGTGGGGGAGGGCAGAGGGTGGTGGGATTGATTGAGCAGAAAGGAAAAAGGACTCATGGACATGGACAAGAGTGTGGTGATTGCTGGAGAAAAGGAGTATAAGAGGACTAAATGGTAATGGAAAAATATGATACATCAAAATAGATTAAATAAAAAAGAAAAATACAATAAAAAGAGAAACACCATATTTGGACGTATAATAGCAAAGGGTTTAATTCTCAATAAATAGCTCTCATACATTTTTAGGTATTAAATACATTATCAACAATCAGGGAAATAAAGTATTACAACAGCAGTAGACTTTACCTCAGCTCTCTCAGTCTGACTGAAGGAGATGAATCTAAGGTGATAGAGTATGTAAATACCATAATTAACAAGACGGCCCCAGTAGATATATATTCAATTCTACATGCTTAAACCTGAGTTTGCAACTTTCTTTCCATTTACCGTGAAACACTTATAAAACTGATCATATATTAGTCTACCAAGAAAACCTCAATACATTTCAAAGAGTAGAAATATATAATTAATTTTTAACAATATCAGAAAAAGTTGTTACTAGATTAATATGATGCACATTACTTTTACTCGATAGTAGGTAACTTAAATGATCGTTTTTATGTTAAAACATTTATGGAATACATAGAAAAATAAAATATATAAATTACATGAATTTTTGAAGATAAAGCCAAAAACTCAAAGAAGCCACATTCAGTGGGATGACTTCGAGTTGTCTTCTCTCTCCTCAATCCTTCACTTCTCTCTGCTCATAGGAAAATTAGACCAAAAACCTTGAGAAAAATTGTGAGGGTATTTTTTTTTAGAGTTTAGTGAAATCTAGTCAGTGAATCCTTACTAAGATGGGGTTAATAGGTTTAAAGTGTCTTCCCCTTCCCCACTTTTTACTCAGAAAATTAATGAATACTCACCAAAGGAGTTTCTCTTAAGATGTCATTTATACCCCTAGTCTTTAAATAAAGGTGTTTTGGAAACAAGAATGTCCTGCTTTCCAACAGGGAAACAAAAGAAAAAAATGCCCTGCTTTTTCAGATACAGTTTGAGGTTCTCTGGGTAAGGAGTTTGTCTTATTTCCTTTGGTATCCCCAGTACTTGGCTACTTGGCTGAAGGCTTGATACACAGTAGGTGCTCTGTACATGCTTATTTGGTACATAATGTAAGCTCCCTCCTACCTGTTGGAAGGCAAGATGGATTTAGGGATATTCAACTCTCCCTCTTGTATCAGTGCTCAGCGTCATCCCTCAGGGCAATAGACTGGAGAAAGTATCCACTCAGAGGATAACTCATGACATTCCCATCTACTCTATTTTGGCCTCCGTGTTATAGCCAAGTTGGTCCCTCCCACTGCTGTTCAGAACATTCTGAGTCAAGAGTGAGTAAGAGGGTACCTTTGGTCTACCTTGCATTAGGCATTTCATAGGAGAATGGATTTAACATCTCTTGTTTATCTTTGCTTACCTTGCCTCCTCCAAATGTGGGGAAGTCCACCCAAGAAGAAGGAAAGACTATAGGCATGATTTAAGAAAGTAATTTTTGGAAAGTATCTTGAAGCCACTTATCCCCATATATTCTCTCTACAGCAGGCACAGGGCAGGAGGAGAGTGGTCAGTGGGCTCCAGGGATCAAGGGAGGTAAAGAACTGAAGAAAAGTGTGCTCCTTCAGAAAAGATTGTAGGTGAAAATCACCTGCTAACTACATTAAAAAGAATATTCATGAGAGTTGAATCTGAGAATTATTTTATTAAGAAACATACCGTGTCAAAAACAAAGCAATATATACATTCTAAAAAGTGCTTACAAAATAAATTAAAATATAGTCTATACGTTTTAAAACATATATTATTTTAGCTTTAACAAAGGCACTTCTTCAAGATCCGCTTGCATATACCATTCTCCTCTGTTATATAATTTTAAAAACTTGACTTAAAATACTTTACAATATTAATTTGAAATTCTTTCAAATTTCTCCTTCTATGTACAACTTTTTATGTGTACCCTTTTGCTTTTATTTGCTTCTCTCGTAAATTTTTAGTTTGAGATCATAAGAAGTATCAGTACATGGGAAAGAAATGCCTGCCTTTTAAAAAGAGGTTTAGATCCTATTGAGTTCAACATTTTTCCTTTTCTAAGGGAAAAGGCTCTCCTACTACATTTTTAGATTCATCTTCCCTTGAATAGGATCAACATAGTTACAGCTGAGATTTACTGTCACAAAGCCAGTCACCCAGACATCAATTCCACAGAATTGTCCCAAACATTTGAGGGATAGTACCTCCCCCACATGATAAAACATTATTAAACAATAAAAGCTTACAAAAATAAGTTAAGATACCCTTCTGTTATTAAAAATTTCACAGAAGTAACATTCCATGTACCTAGTAATGATAAATTTTGCTGCTGTGAAATAGGACTTCAGTGAAGGTTTATTTTGTGTCTGTTAAGAGCGAGTGAAACGACGCCACAATCCTATTAAGTTTGAGGCGATTTCCAGGCATGCATGTTTTGTGTCTTCTCTTTTCTTTCTTCTCTTCATTGCCTGGGTATTATTTATCTGTGGAATAGGAAAATCAACCAAAATGAACTGTCACTATCTTTAACAACTGTTTAGAGGTAGGTTATTTTGTCTTCTCTAGGCAAACCATCTCTCAATGTCCACCCCAAACATCTGGTTACTATCTGTTCCTGTGCACTTTCCCCAGAGGAAGGCCCTTTCATTTTTCTTCCATCTACTCATTCTTCAAGGCCAAGTACCACTTCCTTCACAAGGCTGCTGATACTTGCCGACACCATTCTTTTGGAAACTCTTCTGGTGTTTCATTTCACTTGGCTCGTACTTAAGTGCTATTTTTGTTATTGCATCATGGGTATTTCCCATAGTGCTGAGTAGAACATTTTGTATATGGGGAACACTGAGTATTTATTGAATAAAGAAGTGAATGTTGATAATTTCATGATCTCCTTGACAAGATTCTAAGTTCCTCAAAACAGGATCTATCTAATGCTTTTTTACAGGTGTAATTCAGTAAACTTATTTGAAGCCAAAGTGCTCCTGCCTGCTGCCCCTTCCACCACTGAGATGGGTTATAGATACCTGAAGTCTTTTCTGAAGAGGAGGCTAAACTTAAAGAAAAACAATTACAGTAATATTCTGGTATTTGCTTCCACCTAAATTACTCTTGAGTAGTGATAGACTGAGCTTCCTGACACACAGTATTCACGCCAATAAAGTTCACCAGGTTACTAAGCAAAAATCTTACAATCTAAAATTTGCTAAATCATAATTCAATATTATTGGTCTTCAGCTCTTTTTCGGGCTTGACAGGGGGCTGAAATAAATTACTACAGGCTTACTGTCCAGAACTTGACCTGGCCTGTTCTCTATGCTCTTCTCGTATGGATAAACTTCACTGTGGTCATCTGTAGACTTACTAGAGTCTCCTGGATAGAAGACACAGAACTAAACACGTTTTTCCCAGGCAGCCAGAACCATCCTATGGCTTCAGTCTTCAATCCCTGACGAAGTGAGTGCCTTGGCCACACAGGCACACTCAGTGTGCAGACTGATACAGTTCACCGGTTACTAGATAGTAATCATACATATCTGTACTTGTTTCTCTTTGTTCTTTAAAAATGATTTGTCATCAGGAAGACATTGCCTGCTTTACTTGTATGCTGAATAAACACTTATGGAGTACTAGTTACATGCCAGGCACAGTTCCAAGTGCTTTTACAAATACTGACTCATTTCATCAGGACTTGCTAATGTGATCCTCCTTTTGCAGAAGACACTGAGCACACGGAGGCTAAGTAATTTATCTAAGTTTTCACGAAAGTCGTGGAGCTAGGATTCAGTCAGGCAAGACTGTGCCTGGACTTTCTGCTCCCAATGCTACACGACTGTGTCCATATTTAAAGTTGCACATTCATTCAAATGCACATAACTGCAAATGGGAAAGCCACTATGTTGTAAAAGAGGCAGCGGTAACACTCATACAAGCAATTAAGCAAACATGGGGCAATTTGTTATTTTAAGAAAGAACACATAATTATTAAACGATAATCCTCAGTAATGCTGCTCAGATTTGGGAATGGGTAAGAATTTTACAAGAAGCTTACACACAAGCACTGTGATTTTGAAAGTCTAGGTTGGATCCCTGAGAATGGACATTTTGGCCAACAACCTTCCATGCTCAGGTAGCCGGGTAACATTCTGTTGCGGGAGTCTCACTGATCACACCTAGAAACACTCGCCGGAGGTTTAGAAAAATAATTCTGCCCAAAGAATCACAACCCCAGACATAGGTGGGTTTGGGTCGCGGTGACAATGTGGGACTAATCGATCACCTGCAGCCCCAGCTGACTTGCTCTCCAAAAGACAGAACCTGAATTAAAGTCACCGCGACTGCTCCTCTGTACGCACCCCCTCTCCGCCCTGGAATTCGAGGTTCGCGCCCAGGGAGTGAAGCGGCCCGGCCGCTGCGCGCCGGCTCACCTGCCTTCCCGGGTAGCCCGGGCACTCCAGCCGGAGCGTCGCGCGGGTTTTCACCGCGAACGGCTTCTTGGCCAGCGACTTGCAGCCGGGATTGGAGACGGTGAGGCTCTCGATTTTCGTGAGGCAGTCCGGCTGCTCACCGGCGGCGCAATTTACGAGACCGGGACAAAACGCCAAGGTGGAGTATATTTTAAAAAAAGAAAGAAAGAAAAAGAAAGAAAAAAAATTGATCAGAAGTGAGCGAAACGGGCAGCGGGCAGTGGCAAGCGGGAGAGTGACAAAAAATGGAATTCGAGTAAGAGAAGGGCGGTCTCGGGTGGGGAGACGGAGGAACACCCGCGGAAGGGGAGGGAGGCGGGTCGGCCGGAGAGCCGCGGACGGGCGGCGGGAGGACGGGCTCGCCCCGCCCCCAACGCGGCCCGGGGGGCTGCCTGGAGGCGGCGCCGCGCGGGGTGCTCGCCCCCGGGGCGCGAGGGGTGTTCCCCTGACGTGCGCCCTGGCCCGGGTCCCCGTTCGCCTCCCCTCTCGCGGGGGCGGGGGACGCGGGGAGCCTCTTCCGGAATCCCGCTGGGTTTCGAGAAAGACTTCTCCGCCTTAAACAGGCGCAGAAGTGACATCCCAACCTTGGCACCGACCCAGAGGTTCCCGTAGCGCAGGCGCCCCTGCTCGGTCGGCGTGGCCTGAGCCCCGCCACTGCCGGGGGTGCGAACCCCCGCAGGGCAGCCCTTCCCGGGGAGGCCCGGTGTCTGTCCGGAGAAAGGCGGCAGCACTGCCCGACCACTCACCGGAGTATCGCATCTATCGATGTTGCAGTTGATACATGTGGTCTGGAAGAAAGAAAACAAAAACAGAACAACAATGCTGATAAGGGCAATGACTTAAGTTCACAGAAGAACCCCCACCATCACCACCACCACTGTTGCTCCCAGGTTTTAAAGATGCTCTGAAAGCAATTTCCACTTAGGCACTTGTTTCCTATGCATCTGTTCTCGTCATTGACAAGGTAGCGAAACATTTAGAGTCTTCAGGGAGCGCCTACCAGTATTTGAAGCTGGATATCAAAGGATCCTGGTCTTGGAGGGAAGCTCCCCTTCCCTACCAAAGCAGGACTGCACATGTGAGCAACAGAATGCCCACAACTGTCTTGTAGCCAGCCGTGCATGCATTTCACACATGCATGCTCTATTCAGAAATTAGAATAATTAGGATAATTATTTCTACTGTGTAGTAAACAACCTGAAACGCACCTTATCCTATAATGGCATGCCAAGGCATCCAGCACACTAGATAGACCCGAAGGGTTCTCTTCACTGGTTAGGGCTCAGCTCTCGAGAATATCCTCTTTTATGCCGCCCCCCCCCCCCCCCCCCCCGCCAAGCCCTCTCTTTTTCTGTTTCTCAAGAGTGTTCCTCTTCCCCCCTGTGCTGGCGGAGCAGCACTTTAGCCCAGTATAGGAGTACAGACAACCTTGATGGATCATGTGTTACCTATTATTATCTGCTCCTCATCAGTATCTGCACACTTAATATGTGCCAATTTCTAGGTAGCCATTTTAGAAGCTGATATATTTCAATATCACTTGTAAAAATTTTTGACAATATGCTGGGCAATAATATTTTTCCTCAATTATTTTTCTTTTTTTAAGTAAAATTGTGGTGTGCGTGTGTGTCTACGCTTCTGATGAAAACACATTAAAAATGTTTCTTCACTTACCCCATTCACATATAACTTCAGATCTTTAAAAATTATGTTCTCATAATCCTTTCTGATCCTCTCAAAGTTACAGTCACGGAAATGGTAGGTTAGCACCAGCCCTACAAGTTGCAAGATGAAGATCTTCCTGAAAAAAACTGAGAGAACAAAGAATAAGGCACCAGGCAAAGAATTTGGGAACCAAGGTCCACCCCAGTTTCACACTAAACTCTTTCCACCCACGCTGAATTGCCCCTAGATCTGCAAGGCCAGCCGCAGGGCCAGATGCCCGGGCTCCACTCTTTGCCTCCTATTTCCAGCGCACAGAAGCCCATATTCACCCATGTTGTCTCCTGAAGTTGGAGTCTCCCTGATGCTCTAGAGCTTTCTGGCTCCACATATATAACACCTAAACGCCTACGGGCTCTTTTCTCCTAGGCCAATGATTTTCCTTGATGTCATTTGCTTCCTTTGTAGAATTCTGAATTGATGACATGAAAGAAAAAAAAATAAGACTACCCACATTTATGGAATTTTAACATTAGTAAAATCATCAGGGATTTCCCTCACCTTCTCCTTATAACCTTTGCCTTAAGTTCTTGGTATGTACCTGCATGTGCTTTAAGAAAGAGATACCTGCATTTTCCTCCTATATGGCCATGTCTTAATAAGCCCCCCTTTGGTGGGTGGGGGAAACAGCCCCAAACGGCAGCCACTCTTAGAACTAGGTACCACTGCTTGTGCGTGCTGTACAACTGAGCATTTCCTTTGGCCACTTTCAACTAGTGCTTTCTCTCCTCTGTGGCCACTGAGAAAACTCACGTCTTACTGGGACTTGGGAGTGTGGGTGTAGCCTGAGGCTTGGGCCGAGGTTTCATGTGAAGGCATTGAATCTACACTTGGGACAATCTTAGGGGCAGAAAAGGTAAGAAGTTGAAATGATGGGAAAAGATCTGATGGGCTTCGTCCTCAAATACTTTCCTTTTCAAAGCGCCTTGATCAGTTTCAGGAAAGAAACGTCTCACGGGCTACGGTCTCCGGTAGTACTTTCTGTAGGTGTCAAGAACTTTTAAAACCACCGACTCCAGAGTCCAGCTACCTTCACAGTCACACTCTTTAGGCTAAACGTAAAAGCGCAGACTCTAGCAGCAGCACCGGACAGTGTGGCGCAGGGCTCAGCGGCGCGCACCCTGGGAAGGTGCTGTCCAGCGCGCAGCGATCCAGAAGGCGCGCAGGATCGAGCGCGCTGGGCCAAGCTGCGCATTCTAAGTAACTTCGATTGTCCCAGGCCCGTGTTGGAGCCTGAGCATCCGCACAGGCTTTAGGAACAAGAGAAGCAAAGAGACGGAGGTTTCGAATTTGAACTGGTAAACCCATGTTAATCCAGAAAGGGGAGTTTAAGTTTAGCGAAATGTGCCAGGGAGAGCACCGGTGAGGATGCCTAGAAGCCTCTGCGCTCTGGCAACGCCAATGGAGAGTAGAAAGGACCAAAGACCGACACCTACCAAGCTGGTAGGAGGTGAAACCCGCTCCTCCCGAGCTTGGCGCAAGCCGCCCTGGGCTCTCCCGACGCCCAGGTTCACTCTTTCCCCCTTTTCCTTCTCCTCCCCCTGCCCCCTGCCTGTCAGAACCTGCGGAGCCCTGGTCTTGGGAAGTTCCCAGTAGTCATCACTGGAGCTGCCGAGGCAGGGCGCCCCAAGTGAGTCCTAGCAAATGTCACAGGTCACAGGGTGCCTTGGAACCACAGGAGGCGGTAGCAAGGGAAGCAGGAAAAACATACAGACTCTGGTGGGGGTGGTGTTAGGACTCGAGCTAGAAGAGAGCTTTTTCATAGAAGGCGCTCGACGGCTGTACCAGTACAGCTGCCCCCAGTTCTCTGGTTAAGGCCTGAGGTTAAAATTTGTGGCGCTAGCAGGAATGGGGCAAAGCCCTTGATTCACCACAGACTTCGAAGAAGGGCTTTTCTGTAACCCTCCGAGTCTAGGATTCAATGTCATGGCAGCATCCTTTGGTAAAGAAGGCCCCTCTTTCTCCATCACCAATTTTTCAGGGTGTTATGGGGTGATGCCAAAACCTGATTCATCCGCTGTGACGTCAGAAGCGTTCCTGGTGGACAGCTGGACACTGGGTAGGCAGACAGGGTCTCAAGACACGGGTCTTTTCACTGGGTTGGGCTATGCTGATGGGGGCAGAAACAGAACAAAGTAACCCTAGCTGAAGTTCTATCTGCATTCTTCCAGGGTTTCACCGCGCTGCCTCCTTTTCTTCATGTCTTCTTTTAAAACATTACACTGGTGTTATCTTTGTAGAGATGAGGCAGACAGGGTACCTCCTCCTCAGCCATCCCAGAGAGGGTGTTTCTCTCTCTCTGCCTGTTAAACACACAGCTAAACCTTTGTGTCCAGGGCCCCCGATTTCCTTATATGTAATTATGTGACCTCTTAAATCACTTCAGTGATATCACTCTTGTACGCAAAAACTCTTGGTAGACTTCCAGTTGCTTTGAAATTTATAATCATCTTTCCCACTTGGCTCTGCTCTGTCTTTTAGCTTTATCTCTAATCTCCTAGTCTTCTGCCAAATAGTATCTGAAGTTAATATGGTGTAAATGTTCCCTTATCTTCTTTCATTCTACCCTCACCCCCCCAGATTTTGTCTTTTTCCTGTCATTGAATGCTCATTTCACTGGCATTCTGTGCCAAAAGTGGTCTCCTTTCTGGATGGGACCTTATTTTCCTTTAAGCTGTATTTATTTTGGACTTCCCTTTTATGATCTCAATTCATTATGTAATACTTTAATAATATTTCTGTCTTATTTAATAAACTATGAGTTTCTTTAGAAGTAAGAAATGTCTTATATTAAAGGATTTGTTCAATATCAATTTACCTTTTTCAAAAACATTTTAAGTAACTCGCAGTAATTTCATTGGTGTCAGAGGGTAAAAACCAGTCAAGATGAGGAGGCAAAATAAAGGGCGAGAAATAAAGAAGGTGAGGGTCAGTTACAAGGAATGCCATAAGAACACATTATTAAGAACTGGAAAAGTAAGACAAGCTCAAAAATGAGTTCTGATCTTCCAAACAATCATTGCAAGGGAGAGCATGTGATGGACTCTACATGTTCATTAGGAAAACTCACCTTTCTTAGCACTGTGGTCATCGTCATAGCCACTGTAGGGCTTATCCTATACAAGATCTGTCCAGAAGGTATCCAGCCACGTAATATGAGAATAGAGACATTTATTGAAGAAGATACAAGAAACAAGAAACATTGTACATAGGGCAATGATGCCTTAGTCCCCTTCAAAGCAGACACCTTGGGACCACCTCACACAATCAGCTGCCCCAGTGTATTTTCCTGAATCTCACTGATAGTCTGAAACTCTTCCCAAAGGTGATTTTAGTTTTGGGAAAATCCAGAAACTGCAAGCCAAATCTGGGTTGTAAGGGGGCCCAGTCACCTGGTTGTTTTGATGTTTTGTCAGAAACTCAGCATGAAATGTGATGCATGAGCCTGTGCATTGTTGTGATGAAACTGCCAATCGCCAGTTGCCCATAGCAGTGTCCTTCATTTATCTATCATCTATCTGTCTATCTATCTATCGATCTATCATCTATCTATCATCCATCTATCTGTCTATAGAGAGGAAGGGAGAGAGAAAGAGAAGGAGAGAAACAATGCGTAGTTGCCTCTTGCACATCCCCTACTGGGGACCTGGACTAAAACCCAGGCATGTGCCCTGACAGGGAATTGAACTGGCAACACTTTGGTTCAAAGACCACAGTACTCAATTCACTGAGCCACACCAGCCAGGGCAGCTGCAGCTTTCTGAGACATCTGAATAGTTTCCATGGAGGAATGTTCAAGCTTAATGCAAAATTTGATGCAGATTCATTGTTCTATTCGCTCAGTCATTTCGAATGCCAGGGCCACACAGTACACAATCCCATTAAAGAGCATCTACTGCCCCCACTGACTAGTATAACGAAGTCATCATTGTTCACACGTGTGCATTCCAGTCCACTCTCCTTGGCTACCAGGTTATGTCCATGCTGTGCAAACTATTCTCGCTATATTAATAATGGCTGGACTTTTTCTGGAGAGATCCTACATGCCTTATGTAATAGTACATACTTAAAGATACTACTCAATCTATTGAAGTATATTAATTTCTTTTAAGACCATTGTCAGACATTAAATCATTTCCTGTTGAAAGAATATCTCTCTAAAGATTTCTTTTTCTAGCTTTTTGTTGCTATCCTCCTGGGATCCATTACATGTGGAGCAACCTTTCAAGCAAGGCATCTCTGAAAATTCCTGATGGGCTAAAGAGCTTTCCATTTTCCTCTCTTTTCATTTGTTCAAAGGCTAAAGGTGTGAACAGTATCTACAGGTGTAGTTTGGGAAATCCTAGGTTAGATCAAGAATGGAAGTGAGATCATTCATATCCCTTTGTGATTACTCAGAGAACTTAGGCAATACTCTCATCCATGCTGAAAGCCCCCAAATGACCCACAAAACAGCTTTCTTTTTTTCTACCTAACTAAAAAGATCTGTCATTCACTTATTTCCTTAATTCTTTATTTTTAAAAACAATGGTTCCCTTTGTTTTTATTTTCTTATTCCCCCCCCCCCTTAAAATTTGCTTCCTTCCTCCTCTTTTTAACCATCATAAATATTTAAAGGAACTTAGTCCTCGTGGAAAACTCTGTGTTGGAATAAGTAGATAGAAGTTGTCAGAAAAAATATTTTATTTTTAAACTTATTAAGTCATAGAGTCATTAGACTTCAAAATAGAAGGGATATCAGATAGGTTGATTAAATGGGAAATCTCTTTGATGAAATGGAAATTTTCATCTACAGAGTAAGAAAAGTGGAAGACACCAATCTTCTCTTGGTAATATTTTACAAAGTGTGATAATGGACTTCCTCTAGCAGATGGGTGGGTGATTTTTTGGGGGGTGTTTGGAAGTAAAGAGATTGCTCTAGATTCTCCAGAATGCTGGCCATATAATCACGCTACCTCTTGGCCTTCGTATACTTATCCAGAAAGGAAGGGCCACACTTTGCAGAGGTGAACAGTCTTTCTGTTATGATATTTTATCTTCATTGTACATTGCCAGGTACTGCATTTAGATTATGTCCAGGGCTCAGTGTGTGGTTTGTGATGACTGCAGCACCTATCTATTTGGCCTGTTGATTTTCATTGTACATTTGTAGTCATGCAGCCTTTCTCTTAGTCTGAACCATTGGTTGGCTTCACCAAACTCCATACCTCCCCCCAAATCCTTTGGGGACATTTGTAGAACAGAAAGTGAAGTGAGGGCATTTCCTATGACAAATGTGAAAAACATACCTTTTATTTTATTTCATTCTCAGGCTGGTGATACCTGCATACTCAGCCTATGCATTAGGAAGTAAAGAAGGCTAAACATATGCATGAGAACCTAGTGTTTTCACTCATTCCTCTGTAAAGAAATGGCCTTACCCTCAGTCACTTGGAGGTAAAATATCTTGCTTGCTTTACTGTTTTTTCTACAGTTTAATATGAAATCAATGAGGAGAAAATTATTCAAGAAGAAGTGTTGAGCTCTCTTAGAATGCTTCAACAGTTGCAGAAGAGGTCAGGGCTGAAGCATAGTTCTGGTTTTAGATACCTTTGCAAAGATATTTGCTATCCTGGATATCTTCTATTTTCCTTTCCAGATGTACTCTCCACCCTTCCCTATCTTGCTTTGTGCCCTATGGAAGCTGGCCCCGAAGGACTGCATCCCAGGCTCCCTCGACCTCCAGTTTCTGGTTGGGTTCAGCCAATGGGTGACATTGGCAAGAATTCAGGAGGTAGAGTACAGTGATGTTGGGATTTTAATTCACCCATTCTTTTTGTGTTAGTTCCTCATAGATTGCATGCTTTGCTTCCCTGAAGGCCCCAACTCCTGTTAGTTGACCTTTAGATCTTGCTATATTCTAAGTTCTGATAACCATTTCCTCTCTTTGTCCTTCTAATTCTAAGGGTGATAATAGCCCCTTATTCTTGCTAGCCTGTGGGTACCAATCACTTCTAAATGTTGCAGACCCAGTTTATACCCATTGTCCCGACAGAAATTATAAATAAAGCTTCCTTTTACCCTCAAAAGTGACACCCTTTAAACAATAAATTATATGATTTATTATGACTAGTACTGATTTTCTTATTTATCCACTTCATAAGTAATTTCTTTGTTATAGTCTCCTGCCCAGTTAGAGTAGTTAGCAGGTGTCGTTTGTTTCCAATGGGCCCCTAAACAGCCTACAGTTCTTGCTAGTCCGTCATTACTTGGAGCCATCAGCTAATATTCCTTTCTCCTACCTTGTGTCATCAAATTAATTCTGTAGCTTTTTCAGAGGAAACGGTGACTCTTGATATTTAATTAAATTCTAATTTTTAGAAAAAAAAGTTCCCTGCTCTTGTATTAGCTATAAAAGATAATATAAGAAATTCTGTAGTTTTTCTTCTGTTGTCAGATGACATCCCTTCCTAGTAATACTGTTAGACTGGATCTGCAAGAAAGCTACACACATACTTGATTCTGTTGTGTAACTTGCTTCATAGCAGACCCCACATTGTTTACGTGTAAAAGCATAATGAGGAAAGTGACCATTATGTGAGTTGGGGGGTGGCCATTGGCTTATTTCCCATTTGGTATATTTGAGGTCCTCCGAGTATCTCCCCTATGGTGAATCCTACTATTATCAGTAATGATATCTAAATTAAGCAATCACCCCAAGTATTTTCTCTCTCAGATATAGTAAACTCCTAACAACAATTTTACAATTGTGCCTCATGAAGGTTTACTTTCTTCCCATAGAAACGCTCTTCCCAGGGTTTCTGAGAATGGGGGGCCAGAGAATCCAGATTCATGGTGGGGGGGGAGGGAGGAAAATAAAATAGAAAAGAAAGAGGAGACAATGGAAAGCTGAGGAAGATAAATGAACAGCAAAGATACAGGGTTTAAGAGTTTGACCTGGGGCCTGTCCTCAGACGGGACTATCATCACTTAGAAAAGATGTTGGGAGTTTAAAGCAGTTGGTCAGTGAACAATAGCCTGCAAATTGTAGGCCAAATCCTGTCTACTGGTTTGTTTTTTTTTAACAAATAAAGCTTTTTGGAACATAGTCATCACCATTTGTTTTCAGCATTGTCTCTGGTTCTTTTTGCACTACAAGGAAAGTTGCATAGTTGAGATGGAAACCACATGGCACAAAAAGCTTAAAATGTTTGGTATCTGGCCTTTTACAGAAAAAGTTTACCTTTGATTTAGATAACCACACCACTTAGCCTTATAATGGAATTGGTTTTTGACTCTCTATACCCTGTACCATTCTTTTATCAAACAGATTACCAGCAGTGTGTAAGGCCCTGTGACTCCAGACCAGTAACATCTCCTTCATATGGGCTATCAATCAAGGGAATTTTCCCCTTCTTTTCTTACATCCACCTTATTCAACAAAACTAGTGGCATAAACTGCTAATTCACACAAAAGTATCTAGGAATACTGATTAATTACACTCACAAATTCCTAAGTTCTTCCTCATGCACTCCTAACAGTTTTAATGGTTCAAATCTCTTTTAGTGAATCATTGTTACAAATGCATTTGAAGAGTTGAAATCTGAAAATAAAGATATGCAGTAAGTATTTCATGCTTTGTTATTTGATAAAATGGGTGAAGTACCTCAATAACTCTGTATCTCAGAACATAATCCACTCTCACCTTTCTGAAAGAAGAGATATATAGAACTGCCGTGTGGGTCTTATACATATTAGAAGAATGTGCCCATTTATAAATTCATTGTAACTTAATTCAATGAGAATACTAGATTTTCCTCTAAATCCCTAAACTTCTTTGATACAATAAGTTGCCTTACCTTTCCTACCTATATTTTTGTAAAAGTAAAGCTTTTTTATTGGTAATTTAATTATTTATGAGATTTCTTCTAGGGGCCAATATTTTTAATAATCTTGATAATTTCGGGCCTGTGCATTCATATTATTCATATTCATAATTCATATTATGATACTTACAGCTGCATCATCTTGAGGGCCCAGCACACTGTCTCATTCTATCTCAACACAACTCAATTATATAATATTACTAAGCAACTATTAGTTACACAGAAGTAAATCAAGAGATTCAGATAATGTTGTATGATAATTTGTTTTATAAGGAAATGATTTTTAAAAAGAAACATGAAAGTTAATTATGGAAATTATTTAATTATTAATAAATGCAATTATTAATTTAGAAATCATTAAAATATGGTGGGTCAATTAGTAGTCAGTCAGTATGGGGATCTGGAGACGAGGGTGTATGGTCCTGACTTTACCCAGAACAATTTGTTTACATACTCTGCTTTCTCTTTATGCATCACTGGGATGATTGAAGGAGAAGTCAATACGTGCAAAAGCCCTTGAGTGTATGGGGAGAAGCCCAGTTGTACAGTTTAAGGGGTAAAATGCAGAACACGGAACATACAGATCTTCTCTCACCTTCAGGGAAACTCCCCACCACTAGGTGTCTCAGTGGGAACGGCAGCATCACAGACACCTGGGAAAGCGTTCCAGAGTGATTACTTAGCAGGCAGCCTGTCACGCTTTTATTTCCTTTTGCAAAGAGCGCAGAGTAAAAATCTTCATGAGTCATTATTTTTCGGTTGCAGAGTGAGACTAAGTGTCTTCCTCTGCTTCAGGCTACTGTGATGTAACACCACAAAATGAGGAAGGTTAAAAGTAAACATTTATTTGTCATAGTGCTGAAGCTGGAAAGTCTGGGTTTGGGGTGCTGACTGATTTCACTCTCTGTGGGAGCTCTCTTCCTGGCGTGCAGACCACTGTATCCTCACACGATGGACAGAGAGGTGATCTCTGTGGTGTCTTTTCTTAGGACACTAATTAGGGTCAGGACACAAATCCCATCACGCGGGCAACACACTCAAGACCTTGTTTCCATCCAAAAGCGCCATCTCCAAATACTATTGCATTGGCTTCAACATTTGAATTTTAGGGGGACACAGACATTCAGCCCATAGCAAGCATGGCTGTCTGATAAGCTGCTGCAGGGGAAAAAGCTCTTCCTGAAGTGTAAACTATTTTACCAACTTTTCTTTTCTTTTTTTTTTTTTTTGCTGCCTTCTTTTGAATTAATTCAGTATTTTGTAAAGATCTGGTTTTTGTTGCTTTATTTGCTTGCTAGCTACAGTGTGTGTGTGTGCGGCAGCTTTTGAATTTATAGTACAAATCTTTAGATTATTGCAGTCTACCTTCAAGTAATATAGCATTTCATGTGCAATACAAACCTCAGTTCTTGAATGTCTCCCGTCTCGAACAATTCAGTTCTCAAACAGCCTTCTGGAATAGATTAAGTTGGAGAACCGAGGTTTCACTATGTGTATTATTAAAATGTATTTCTATTTTTCCCCTCTTGGCTTCTGTCCAATTTCTCCCATGTACTTTATTTGTACATGTTCCTTAAATTCCACAATAAATTATCATTTTATTTAAACAGTCAATTATATTTTAAAGAGAACTTAGAAATAAAAAAAATTACCATTCTTATTTACTCATGTAGGTATTTCCTCCTCCCTTCTTTAAGTTATGTAGATCTACATTTCCCTCTAATAAAGGAGTTTTTTTGGGGGGTGGTATTTTTTGTACTTCAGATTTGCCATAATGAATTCTTCCAGCCTTTGTATGTCTGAAGCTCTATTTTCGGCTTCCCTATTTTTTGGCCTTCAATTTTCAAAGCTATTTTTCTGGATATAGAAAGCTTTTTTCTCCAATTATTTTGAAGATTTGCTGTAAAGTCTAATGGCTTGCAAGATTTACAAGGAGAAATCTGCTGTTATCCTTATGACAAAATGATAAACATATGATGTCTTTTCTTCTTGCTGCAAGGTTTTCTCTTTATCACTGTTCGCCACCCACAGCTTATTGAGATATAATTGGCATACAAAATTGGATAAGTTTAAGATATACAAAATGTTGATCTGATACACATATATGTTGCAAAATGATTATCATGATAATGTTAGCTAACACGTGTGTCACTTCAAATAATTATCATTGCTTTTTTTGTGGTGAGAAATGTAGGATCTACTCTCTTAGTAACTTTTAAATATATACTGCAATATTGTTAACTACAGTATTGTAGTGCTGCTCACTGATTCCTTACGCATTTTCCCCCAATAGTTTGTGTTTCATTTTTATTGTTTCTATTGTTATATCCTCAAGTTAACCATCTTTTTTCCTGCTGAGTGTAATACACTGTTAATGCCATTAGTGTATTTTTAAGGTAAGATGTTGCAATTTTAATTCTGGATATTTGATTTTGGATTTTAAAAAAATCTTCCATGGTTTTAGTTAGCAAATTCTATCTTTTTTCTATCTAATTAAAACATGGAATGCAGTTTTACTAATTGTTTAATTTCTTTTTATGAATTCTTTTATCACTGCATTACTGAATTTGTTTTATGGATTGATTTTTTTTCTACCCATATGAGTGGCATTTTTCTTCCTTGTAATACTAGTAATTTTGGATTGGATGAGCAATATTGTGGATTTTCCCCTGTTAAGATATTTTTGATGTAATATTTTTGTGCTTTGTTTTGGTACATAGTTAATAGGAAAGTTTCATTCTTTTGACCCACATTTCAGCTTTGTTAGGGAGAATCAGGGTGGTCTAAGGCTAATTCCTCTTCAGCATAGTGGCCACAACTTTCTGAGTACTCTACCCAATGAACTGTACATTATGAGCTTTTCCACTTGGGTTATGTATTATTCCTGACTCCGTGTGAGTCCTGGATATTATTTCCACTGCTTTTTTGGGGTGACTCTTCTCCTGACATTGGGGATCACCTTATACACCTGTGTCAATGTGCTCATCAGTACTCAGCTGAGGGCTCCTGGAGGAAGCAGCTCATAGTCTCATATGAAGGGGACGTGCTGTGGAGGTGCACAATCTTGCCTTCTCAGTGCAGCTCTGCCAGTCACGGCTGTGCAGTTTTGGTCAGCTCCCTCCAGTTTTCTTAGCCTCAAGTTTTTATTTAAAAAAATGCAAATGATAGTAACTCACATGAAAAATGGGAGCAATTACAGTAATAATGACTATGCAGGATACGTAAGAGGATAAGCATGCTTGGATTTAGCACAGTTCCTGGAACATGGCAAGTTTTAAATGCCACTGTAAAAGTAAACGGAGGTATTGAATGATGTTAACAGAATATAATTAGTAAATGAAGTGAAGCACACTGTTCAAAATTTGTCAGAGGTGGATAATCTGTAGTTGATTTTATAAGTGGGATTATAACCTTCCAATTCAACTTTTTGCTAAAGATATGCCAAAGGGATAAAAGTAAAAACAAAGTCACTCTTTCACTTTGAAGATTTATTGAATCTCAGCACAACTTATCATTTTACCTTGAGTAAATGTAGTTTGTAAAAATGTTTTGGATTTTTCCAAACTGTGATATATATAGTAATATATATGTGTGTAGTTACATGTATATAACATTATGTTATATATGACACATATATGTTATATTTTATATAACATATATGTAGTTAAAGTACAGATTACTTACTATTGACCACAAATTGTCAATGGTAGAATAAAATTACAATTCAGGTATATTTCTGCATCTCCAGGCAGCCTGCCTAGAAGAAGTGAAATTTTTTTCTCAAAGAACACTTAAGAAAGAACCATCCATTTTAATATTAATCTCCCAAGAGCATTAGATTGGTTTTATGTTGTATTGGTTATTACACCTTTGCTTTGTTACCTTGCCTTATTTGGAATCAGAAATTCAATCTTGTAACTGCCTTATTATTCTGTTTTATTTGATGATAGAAATTTTCTTTCTCATTTTGTTTTCATTCCAACATTGACTGTTGAGCCATTATCATTGGTTCTGTTCCTATGTTTCTGTTCTTCTCTTGCTTTGCTTTATTTTTTTTACTGCAGTTCAGATGTTGGTTTGTGTTTGTTTTCACTGTAGTCACTGCTTCTGTACTATGTAGACAATGATAGGGTTGGATTGTCACTCTGGCTTTCAATTGTTCTAACGTGCAGGGCTCTATCCCTTACTGTCACTCTTTTGCCTGATTTGCCCCTCTCCCTCCACCAATGATCACGTCATTGCAATCATTCCTCTCCCTGTCTTCACCTCCGCCCACAGCAAGCCAATGACTGTCTGCTGCCAAAGAGTCAGTGGTGGACAGAAAGACAGCAGGTTGACAAATTATTTTTAAGTCTGTCTAAACGCTATTACTCCTTTCTTGAAATATGCTTTGTCTGTTTGGAATTGTGTTTAAGGTTTATTTGGCCAAGATTAGTTTTTAATTATACAAAGTTCACATTGGGTTGAACCATTTTGCTTTGTTGTTTGCTTTTTATCGTCTCAGCATCACATCTGCCTTTTTCTGTTCTTTGCTTTTACTATCATTTCTCTTTTTGCTTTTGCTTTTCACTCTCCTAGGCCAGTTGTTGCTCTGTGGGTCAGCTTGGTGTTGATCTTCATTTTATTTTCAGTCCTATTTAATAGCATGGAATTGTTTACCAGTAAATTATTGAGCAAGTATTTGTTGGAATGTTAGCAGCTGCTCCACTTTGTTCATAGTAGACAGATTTTGACTCAGAAGGATTTGCCTCAAATCAATGAACATTTATTAAGTACACTCTAAATTTTTTATCTCACTGAGTACTACTAATATTAAGGTATCTTTGAGAAGTTTGCCTTCTTTTAGAAGTGTGCATGGGACATCAATATCTAATGAAGCACTAGAGAGACTGGTATGAATAAATATTATAAAGTAAGAACAAACGAAGAACAACATGAACTAGAAGTATTCATTAATAAACACTTTGAATACTGATGCATTGTAGCATTGGAGAAAACCGTTCATTATAATGACTATGAAACTCTTTTGCTCCCTATGTCCTCACATATGATCGTACATACTCTGAGGGTACTGCTTGCTATGACTTTTAAGCATTAATATTTCAATAAAAAAGGAGAAAAACGATCACACGAGGGTCTTCCTACTTAAAGTATGGTCTGTGGCTCAGCAGCATTGACAGTAATTGATGGAGATGCAGAATCTCAAGCCCTGTTCTGGACTGCTGCCTCAGAAACTGCATTTTAAGAAAACCACCACGAATATACATAGAAGTTTGGTAAGAACTTCTACACCACTCCAAAAGGCTATTAAAAAACATAAAACACTGGCGGCTCTCACATGGTGAGGAAAAGCAGTGTACCACTCCTTAAATGGAAGAAATCAGGAAGAAATTGTACCCTATGTGGTTCTGACAGAATGAGTTTTGCAACATGTTTAGAAAGTTCAGATGTTGAGACTCTTAAGTGAAGTCATAGGTTTTATCCAATTGGTCAGCCCCAGAAGGTTCTTAATTCTTCTGTCCTGCATGCTGACCTGCTCTTTAACTGATCTGTCCTCACTTTATGAAACTGTGCCCTGTTCCTGAAAATGTTGTCAAGAGTTTTGTTTTGTTTTTCAATTTTTTTGTGGTATTTAAAAGAAATAAGTTTAAAATGTGTAAATAAAAGGTTAACCTTAATCCAAGGGGATTTACCCAGTTCTGATTCACATCCTATCAACCAACTCCAGGGAAAGCCTTCACTCATGCTATTAGTGAACACACAGGAAGAAGTTTTTATATTAGGGGGAACATGAATCAGATGCTGGGAAATCCCAGAAATTAGAATGGAGAGCTTTGAGAGGACCCAGCTAGGATTTCCATCTGAGCTAGCAGGTACCAAGGATAACAAAAATGGCCAAGGTGGAGAAAAATATGCTGAGGCAATTAATCAGAGCTCTGTAATGTGCAGATACAATCAAATCTCCCCTGTACTCCCCAGCTTAATAGAACTGTGAATTGTCACTTGACAGGTAATGTGATGAAAGAGAAGGTGAAGAGTATCAGTTAATCCACTTTGCTTCTAGTTGACTTGGACAAAGGGAGTTCACGGTTTAGAAGAGATGAAACCAATGCACGTATGTATAGTTGTCATCATCTTAATCACCTTCGTATATTTGTACACACAAATGAAAAAAAGTATTTTTGTTTCCAATGGAAATTACTAGTACCAATTTCCAAATTCTAATAGTACAAAATGGTATTCAGAGAAAGTTTCTCACCGGATTCTCAGTTTCTCTCTTAAGGGTGTATCAGTATTGCCCTTTCCTTATGATTTTTCTCCTCCAAAGAGATTTGTTTCTAAATTTCTTGCATGATGATTGTCTACTATCAGCATTGTTTTTCACTCTAATCTTTTTACTAAAGAGTATATCCTGGAGATTGCTTCACATCAATACATGTGAAACTGCCTCCTTATTGTTAATAGTTTTGTAATGGTCTGTTGGATGTTTGGACGTTATAATTTACTTACCTCATCCTTTACTGATGGGCATCTAGGTTGTTTTCCGTCCTTTGCTTTAACATGGCTGTGTGCATAAGAGAGATATCAGTTGAGGGCAAAGATTCTAGAGACAAACTGCTTGGGTTCAAACCCCAGCTCTGTTAACAATTAGTGATGAGATGATTAACCACTCTGTGCCTTCTAACACAAGGCTAACAGTGTGCAGGAGTGAGATATTTTTACTAGAGGGAATATGCTCTGAAATAAATTTCTTTAAGTGTAGTTACTCTGTCAATGGATATGGATATGTGCATTGAAAATTGGTATAGGCATTGTCAAGGTGCCCTTTGTGGGTGTTTACAACATACACAGAGCGGTACCTCTTCTTCCATGTTCTGTCCAACATTAAGGGTGTTGAGTATGTTGGAAAATAACCCTTTTGATTTTCTTCTTATTATTAACAAGTTAATATGCTTGCCAGTAGTAAAGCTTGGAGAGAATTGAAAGAGGACCCTAAGTTGCAGAATAGGACTAATATAAACTGTTCTTCATTTTTTCCTTAGGTATATTTTATCATTGCAGAAGGAGTTAAATATAACTCAATTTTTATCAACCTAAGGGCTCTGAGACTCAAGTAAAGTGTAAAATCCTTGTATGATGAGGCACATGTCAGCTCATCCTCCAATACTTCTATTTTCTCCTTACTTGCACAAGGCTAGGCTATATCTCCAACTGCCTTGAAATGAAAAGAGATCATGTGTATAGTCCATGGAGAAAACTGTGTACCCAGTGCCGAGTGTAACCCCTAAAATATCCTGCATCATTTTCTACTTGCTCTCTCTTTGCTCATTGGGCAGCCAAATGCAAAGGATCCTGGGAGATTCTCAAAGGCTTTAGGGAATGATGGAGCCACCAGCTGGAAGGAACCTGGCTTCCTTTATGGAAGGAAGAACACTCCACAGCCCCTACTAACTGGCATTAGACTGTGATATCAGTGAGAAAAAATTATTTTGTAAATCCATTGAGCTTCTGGAGGTGTTTATTATAGCAGTTTAGTCTACTTCAGTGCCTCTTAACATTATTTTTATTAACACCTCTCAAAGTAGACTTACTAGATTTTTTTCATAATTACCCTCTGAAAAATTAATACCATGGGTATAGTGTATTTCTATTCATGTACTATATGTACATCTGTGCTTTTTAAATAAAGAGAATAAGATGTTTTTGTCCCCCACCTTCTCACTCTGTTAGAGGTTTTGCTCTCATTGGTAATGGGTGGTCTATCCTGATTAATATACTTTGAGGTACTTTGAAGAACATCTTAAGTTTTCCTAGGGGTAGTTCAGGGCAGTACTACTGGGACATAAAAAAAAGAAGAATACTGTCTGGCTTTCCTGGAGTTCTCCACTCTAAGTTTCTGTTTGGCATTTAAAATATTCACAAATGCCATTATAGTCACTTTCAGGGATACTGATGGAGATGTGCCTTTAAACTCAGTAATTACAACACAGATTCCTTTGCTTGTATGTGGGTGGTGAAAGTGGGAGGTGGAGAGGGACTGGGGATTGGAGAGAATAGCCAAGTCTGTTATGCATTATAGTCATTTTAATGTGACCAGATTGCGTAAATATGATCACATATTGCAGTGCCCCATGGAACTGATGAGAAGGTCCCCAAATACTGAATGATTAACATGAGACTGTTTGGAAAACTTGTTCCTATGATTCCTATTTGAAAAGATACTGTCATCTTTACTTTCTCAATAGAAGTCTCAGAAACATCACAGAGTGGGAAGGAATAGAGACAGATGGAGTAGCTTATTCCACGGCCAAGGCACTCTGTGTGATGGACTCAAATATACATCTTTGCCAACACCTGTTATTTTCTCCTTTCCTCCCTCCCTCCCTTGCTTCTTTTTTTTCCTTTCATAATAGAGATGCTAATGGTGTGGGTGGTATCTCATTGTGGCTGTGATTTGCACTACCTTATTGATTAATGGCATTCAATACCTTTGCGTTAGCGTGTTGGCCATTCATAGATCTTCTTTGTAATGTCTGTGTAAGTCCTTGGCTTATTTTTATTTTATTGTATTGCATTTGGTAAGAATATTTAGTGTTTATCCTCTTAGCAAACTTCAATTATACAACCCAAATATTATCAACTATAGTTACGATGTTTTACATTAGATCCTCAAATCTTATCTTATGGCTGGAAGTCTGCAGCTTTTCACAAACCTCTCCATACTTCCCTCACCATCCAGCCCCTGGCACTTTGCCCATTTTTAGAAATGGGGTTAATTTCTTTATTGTTGTCATTGAGTTGTAGGAGTTTGTTACATATTCTGGATACTAAGTCCTTATCAAATAGATAATTCAAAAATATTTATTGCCAGTTCCTTGGGTTGCCTTTTCTCTATGTTGATTGTGGCCTTTGATACACTGCTATTTCACGTTTAAAATTCCAGTTTCTCTAATTGTAAGTGAGGTTTTCATGTGCATATTGGCTACTTATATTTCTTTTTCTGTGAATGCTTATTTATATCCTTTGCTTATTTTTCTGTTTGGCAATTTGTATTTTCTTATTAAATTGAGCTAGCTTTTTCTAAAAAAATATTTTTATTAACCTTATGTCTTTTGAATTTGTGAATTGAATTTAATCTATAACAATTGTTTCAATTTTTTCCATAATCAAATTTAATAATAATTTACTCCATGAATTAGAAATGCTGGAGGACTTGATTAGCTAAGATTGTATTGTATATATTATATATATATATATATATATATGCAAATATATACACAGACACATAAACACAAAACTACTCATTACTTTTTAACACTTTTGTAGTTATAACTTAAACTTTTGGGGAGTTGACATCAGTTTACTTCTCCAGTTTGCTATCCAGTTGACTTTATGCTCTTTATTAAATAATCCAATTTACTGTCATAAGTTTGGAATGTCAACTCTGTTATAGATTAAATAATCATATTATCTTCTAGGTTGTTTTACATCATAACATTAAAATTTTTTAAACTAAAACTTTTCTGCACTTTCATTTGCTAAAATACAGAATATCTGGAGGAATACACAACAAAATAGTAATAGTAGTGACTCTTACAAGGGGAACAAGAAATAGGGTGAATGGAGGAAATGGGAGCATGAGAAGCCTACTTTTCTGTGTACTCTTACATATATTCTGAGTCTAGTACTGTTTGCAAGTATAAACCTATTAAAAAATAAATAACTACATTTAAATGGCACATGAACATCAAACACCACTTCTCCTCTTCCTTCTGCACTTGTGCCTCTTGCCTTTTCATTCCTATCATTTCCCCAGAATCTTCTGTCTCTCTTAGTCCTTGGGAATTGAGGCAATATTCAGGTCCCTGAAACGGGAACTACAAGACCACTTAAGATCTCTGCTACTTCTCTGACTCTGTGTTAAGAAAATACAGTCTCTCCTGGAAGGCTAATGGAGCTCCAGGAAGGGGAGGACAATGAAAGTTCATCTTGGTCAGTTAACACATGCTTCTGGATGTAAAGCCCCTGGGAATGCAAGGTTCTCTGAGAGAGCTTTTTAGACTCATATGACTATTACCTTAATCATCACCCATGATAAAACTTTAAGAAGATTTTTGTAAGTATTTTCTATGGAATTTTAGTCTCATGGTTCCCCTTGTCATCAGGGAAGTTTGCAGAACCAGTCAAGTATCTGCTCTTTGAACCATGATGATACACACTAACACTTTCAATGTTTGAGAAATTTTGTAATAAAAATCTCTTTGATTTGTGTAGGCACTAGAATGTCTAAATGTATTTGACCACAGAATCATTCTCACCCAGCCATCTCCAACACTCATCACTCCTGTGATAATGTAAAGGTGGAGCAGCATAAATAGCAACAACCAAATGGAGACAAATGTTGCAACAGCAGGTAAGAAATGCCAATCTGAATTTCTGTAGAACTAGATTTTTGGAAGACTATTTTGACATTTTATAATAAATAGAGGTAGATTATAAATAATTCAGCAAGTAAAATATTGCTAATAAATGGGTGATTTTGAAACTTGAAAGAATTCTCTACTGCGGACTGAGCAACACCAATCATCATGTTTTCACTCTTCACACGTTGTCAGTTGGTCATCAGTTCAGATCTGTTCTGAATAAACATAAATCTGAATTAGATAAATGTAAATCACTGACCTCTGCCAAAGTGTGAAAGTTCTGGAACAGGAGGAGAAAGGAAAGTTCTGGAACGGGAAAAGCAGGGAGGAGAAAGGAAAGAATAGAGACATGGTCAGAAAACAGAAAATAAAGAGGGGGAAAGGTGCCTATGGCAGAGATTGCCACTGACTCTGTGTCAAGTGTCACTCAGGGGCTAAGGTCGTCTGTCCTGAGAATGTAAGGCATCAATGTTCTCCATTCCCAGGGCTGTACTTTTGGAACTAGGTAAAGGCAGTGACTTTATTCTATCTCAAAGAGGCTTTTTGTGTCTGCTCTGACATTAAGAACTGGTGAGAATGTTCACAATACTTGTGTCAACATAAAAAAATGCCCCAAGATATGGTTCTCAACTCAGGCAATATATTAGAATCACTCAGGAAACCTTAAAAACGTACAAGTGCCCAGGCCCTACAGCAGGACAATTAATTGGAATCTCTAACACTGGGCAGTATGTGTGGGTCTTTATAAAAAACATCCCAGATGACTTCAGTGTATAGTCAAGTTTGAGCCACAGCTGTAATGACCTGGGTGGGAGGTACCTGTTGAGAATCCACCAGCTCACCAGTAAGGGCACAAAGGACAATAAACAAATGTGGTACATTTTTGGTCAGTGACATTGAGAATGCTCCTGGCTATTTGTGATTATACCTGTAGATCTGTAAGATCTCTAATTTCTGGATCAAAATGTTCATATAAAACTGTTTGTTGAGTAGTCAGTAGTGATTCCAAATTTGCCTCTAGAGTTGGGCTGGCCCTATGAAATGATTTAGGAATCAGGGAGGCAGCATGACACACTATGACATGTCCTAAGAGACTTCTTGTGTTCTAGACATATTTCTCTTTGTGGAGTAGTAATCCAAATTCTCAGTGATGGTCAGGATCAATCACCCCAGCCAGCACAGTAACTCACTTTCTTGTCTGTTAATCTGGGAACATGAGTCTTAACCTCCAGGTCCATGGAATCATTATTGTGTCTATTGGTGGAAGTATTCCTTCCTCTGGAATTAAGACCATTTGGCAAGCTGAGCATAAGATTGTAGGAACAGGAAGAGAAAAAATGGCTTGTGGTCTCTAGGGGTAATAGCAAATGGTGCTACTCCCATTCTCACATCTTAATTCTTGGACCTATGAATTATGGCTATGGGAAGAATAGCACCATGTATTGGGCTCTGATTAAAAGCACATGCAGCCTTCTGAAGCCATTGGCACACATCTTTTATAGAGAAGTGAGTTCCTTGATCAGAAGCAGTGCTACGTGGAATATTCTAATAGTGGATAAGGTAAAGGCATTTTTTAAAGGCCACTGATGGTAGTACTAGAAGAAGCATTGCATGTTTAATTTATACATTATCACTTAAGTAAAATTGGGAAATAGAGTTATGCAAAAGAAAAATCTATCAAACGAAAGTATTATTATTAGAAATGATGAGTGTTAATATTTTAGGTTCAAGCAGGATAGCTCTTAACTGACTTTCTTAACTGAAGATCCATTGAATGAGATTATTGGTAGTTTTAGTTTCTTCTGCATAACATGGTATTTTTGGTGGCTATGTGTGATAAAGAAGGGAAGCTATCATACTACTAACACTTCCTCTCCCTCCTGCTGAGTTCTGTCATCACTTAGAATCATCAGTTGTATTTGAATCCAATTCTTAATTATGTGACTATGTTATTAAGTGTTATGTGAAATATGAAGAAAAAAGTGCCATCAATTCTATAATAACTAGATTGAACACTTTGAGAAAATTTGAGTAACATATAAGTTGAATAATTTGTATGAGCAAGCTAGCTATAAAAGAGGATAAAATAAAGTCCAAAAATATTTTGCATTCATATTTCTTAATAATTGTATAGGGTCGTTGGCCTTTGATTTTTTTGAAAAAATATTTTATTTATTTATTTTTTTAGAGAGCAGGGAAGGGAAGGAGGAAGAGTGGGAGAGAAACATCAATGTGTGGTTGCCTCTCATGTGTCCCCTACTGGGGACCTGGCCTGCAACCCAGGCATGTGCCCTGATGGGGAATCAAACCAGCAACACTTTGCTTCACAGGCCCGTGCTCAATCCACTGAGCTACACCAGCCAGGCTCTTCTGCCATTTTAGATCTCCAAGCCCAAAGAGATCATCTTAAAAGTAGCAAGAGAAAAGCAATTAGTTACCTACAAGGGACTCCCATAAGACTGTCAGCTGATTTATCAAAAGAAACTTTGCAGGTAGAAGGGATTGGCAAGAAATATTTAAAGTGATGAAAAGCAAGCACATACAACCAAGATTACTCTACCCAGCAAAGCTATCTTTTAAAATCAAAAGACAGATAAAGAGCTTCACAGACAGGAAAAAGCTAATGGAGTTCATTATCACCAAACCACTACTATATGACATTGTTAAAGGGTCTTTTTTAAGATGAAGAAGATCAAAAATATGAACAATACAATGTCAATAAATATAAATCTATCAACAATTAAATCTAAAAATAAAAGTAAATAAACAGGACACAAACAGAATCATAGATACAGAAAACATTTTGATGGTTGCCAGATGGGAGGGTGTCAGGGTGATGGGTGAAAGAGGTGAAGAGGTATATATATATGACCCATGGACATGGACAATGATGTTGAGATTGCCTGAATGAGCGAGAGGGGGCTGTTTGGAGTGGGGGAAATAAGTAAAATTTGGGACACCTGTAATAGTGTACGCAAAATATAATAATAAAAAAGTCATCTTTGGATTGTTCTGGTTTTTAAGTTGGGATATATTAGTATACTAATTTAATTTCTTATCTGTCTTTATAATTTACTTAATTATGTGTAATGGAAGGCATCTTGACTAGGAAATTTTTCTTTTATTTTTTCTTTCTATTTGATATTTCTATTAAGTTTTCATTCTCAAACAGCTTATGTTCAATACTTGAGACTCCTGTTTCCTTTTAGAGTAAGACCAATTTTATTTATATCCTGGCTGGAAGGGTGTTTCTACTTTTTTCTATTTCCCTCATTAAAAAGCTGTATAAAAGCAATAGCTTACATGATGACATTAACTTTTTAAATGTTTTATCTGTTGCTAAAGTCTCAGTTTTGCACACAGAGGAACCCTAACATGTTCCCAGTTGCCAAGCACTGAGCTAATGCTGGCCTCTTCACCTAAGTGGATGACTTTGAGTGTCCATTTCCCACAGGAATGTTGTTTCAATTATCTTCTGCTTCCAGAGACCAGCCAATTTAGCCCTACTTAATGCTTTGGTATTTTGTCCTTTTTCTGAACTACTGTGACATTTTACCTTTTGTAAAAATGATTAAGGCTATGACTTTTTATTATATTTTAAAATATTTTATTTATTATTGCTGCTTATTTGGATTAGGAAGATTGTGTGTGTGTGAAAAATGTCCTCCAGCTTCACCTTACCTGGGAGTTGCTTCTTAATAATTTTATAGATCTTCTCATACATAAGTATAGCAACCTTTTTGCTACCAATTTGCCACAAACATTTTACTTAGTTTGCCACTTTCTTTTGTATATTGTGTTTTTTATTAGAAATGTGTTAAAGTTTACAATTATTCTCTTTGATATCACACCTAGGGAATGTCTATATTTTATTCTAGTATTTTTATAGTTCTTAATATTCTAAAGTATTTATATGCTTAATTTTTCTAAAATATATTTTTATTTCAGATAGTAACAGTACTATTTTCTCCTAAATAACCAGTATATTGTTTACTATACCTTACATATGTTAAATAATTCATCATATTGGCTGACTTGAAATGTCTGATAATATCCATTCTAGTTTGTACTAGATGATTCATTATATTGTGTTGTGGGGGCGACTTCCTCGCTAGTCCCCACAGGTGCCACAGATGAGAATGAATATGACCGAGACATGCTGGAACTGTTTGGGGAGGAGAAGTGAGCAGTGGCCAGTTTCTCAGGGAAAAAGGCCAGCTGCAGCCAGTTTCTCCGAGAAGAAAAAGGCCTCAAGCGCCCTCCTCCAGGGCCTTTTATTGGATATAGGGTGAAATACACAGAAATACAGGGTGATAAGGATCAAACAATAGATAACATTTCAAAGAAATCTGAGGGCTTCAGAGTCTGTCAGGAACAGAGCTTTAGGGTTTCTTGCTCAAGCCCTCAACATATGAATGAAGGTGCTCTTAGCAGAGCAGATTTCACAGGTTTGTCAGGAAGTCTTTGTGGTGCCAGATTTTTCCCCAGGGCATACTCTAGCAAGGCAAGGAGCTGCACCCATCCCCAGCAGGTATTCAGGCTTAAGGGGATTAGAGCCAGGAAACACTTCTCCCAGAGAACAGGGGGACTCAGGCTTTGTCAAAGCCTGGGGGGGGGGGGGGCGAGAGTCTACTTGCAGCTCCCCCCAGTCCTTCCACGAAGGCCTCCCAAGTGATAGAGTCTGGCTTAGGTTGCCCCCCTGTGTGAAGGGTCTTATTGGTCATTGCTTCTGACCAAGCTTTTGGGGGCAGGGAGAGGAAACTGAGGCAGCGTTTGCACCCAGAGACAAGCTTTGTCTCCTGCGGCTCACATTCCAGAGGTCATCCCTTGCCCTTAGCCACAAGGGGTCGAGATACAATTCCTAAAACCAGGCAGAGCGGTCTACAACCTTGTGTTCTGTGTAACTCTTCTGATTCCTGCAGCATTCACTACTTTGTAGTTAATTTTAAGATAGGAGCTGCCTTAGTAATTTTTAGACACCTGGGTAGAACAGACCAGTTGCTATGAAACCTGGCAGAGCTTCCAAAGGTGTCACTTTTTGAGACCTGACTTGAATAGCCACTTGTGCCCACCTTTAACTACATACACTTTAAAATTTTTTTCCTTCACACTGCCGAAATGAATGATAAGAACTAGCTTATGCAAGACAGTAAATTATATGCAGACTACACTCCACCACTTACTACTCAGGTGATTTCCATGATCCTATCTTTCCTCATCTATAAAATAAGAATAAGAGGCTTATGCTATTTTAAGCCAGAAAATCCTAAGGAAGGAGTCATGTAATGAATAACTTAGGTCACAATGTCCTTGGGAAGGCTCCTTTCCCTACTCAATCCTGAAGAGACTTATCATGTCAGTTCAATGAATCAGATCAAAGCAATGTAATGAACATATAGGGACATACCAGCATTGCTATGAGTAAAGAATTAACTCTCCTAGGAACAGTGACTCCCTTTCCTGTGATTCATGCACACCAGAGCTCCTGAGTCCCTGGAGATTTTATTAGGTATTCCTATATAAAATCTTACCTGCTGTTCTTGATATAAACTTATAATGTCAAATAAATGTTTGGGGCATTGGAGGTTATCTTTTCTTTCTATTCTGTGCAGAAATCCACTTCACCAAGTCTCCTATCCAATGTAAGTCCTTCCATTACAATTTCTCTCTTCATGAATTACGGTTTTAGTTTTGAACATTTGGCCTAATGAACCATTTAAAATAATTTTCATTTTACTTGGGGTCAGTTTATAGGGGTAGTTTTCCTACTGAGTTTTTTTTGATATGATAGAGTCTCAATAGGTGCACAACGATTTGTCATTTTCTAGCATTTTCCAGCTTTTTATAACTTCATCATCTCTACTTCATTTGGTTTCTCCTACATTCCTGAAGGTTATGTTCACTAACCCTGAATTTCATGATGAATTTTACTCTCCACCTCAATGTATCATTTTCTTTATCAATATACTTATATTTTTTTCTGATTCCAAGGAAGGCTTTTTTCCCATGAGATAAACTACTCTATGTCTTGAATATTTTTATTGACTATCATGAAAATCTTCAGCTCACTCATCTCATTTTCATCTTTGCCTCTTCCTTCTTACTGATCCTTCTCCTGTACCCTCCAAATGTGGTATCTGTCTATTCATTACAAAATATTGTATCTCTTTGCTGTCAGTTGTTACTTCTCCTCCTTCATTTGTGATGTTGTTTATTTGGTTCCTCCCTCTCTCTCTTTTTTTTCTTCATGAGTCTGGTTAAAGGTTTTTCAATCTTGTTTATTTTTTCAAAGAACCAGCTCTTGGAGCCAATGATCTTTTTTAATGATTTCTTACACTGCGTTTTATTTATTGCTCCTCTGATCTTTATTACTTCCTTTCTTCTACTCACTTTGGGGTCTGTTGTTGTTCAAGTCTCTTTAAGCATAAATTTAGATTGTTTATCTGAGCTTTTTCTTTCTTTTTTCTTTTTTGAGATAGACCTGTAATGCTATAAATTTCCCTCTTAGTATTGCTTTCCCAGTGTCCCACAGATTTGGATCGTTTTGTTTTCATTTTCATTTGTTTCAAGGTACCTTTCATTTCTTCCTTGACCTTGTTGTGGACCCATTCATTGTTTAGTAACATGTTATTTAGCTTCTATGTCTTTGTGTGTTTTTCAGTGTCCTTTTTGTGACTGATTTCTAGTTTCCTGGTGTTGTGGTCAGAGAAGATGCTTGATATGATTTCAATCTTCTTAAATTTATTGAGACTTGTTTTATTTCTTAACATGTGGTTTATCTTAGAAAACATTCCATGTGCACTTGAAAAGTATGTGTAGTCTGCTACTTTGGGGTGAAATGCTCTGAAGATATCAATTAAATCCATTTGATCTAGTGTGTCATTTAAGTTCCCTGTCTCCTTATTAATTTTCTGCCTGGAAGATCTATCCGTTGAAGTCAATGGGGTGTTAAAATCCCCAGTATTACTGTATTTTTTTGATGTCTCCCTTTATGTCCGTCAAGATTTGCTTTACATATTTAGGTGCTCTTATGTTGGGTGCGTAAATGTTTACTAGGGTGACATCTTTTTGTGGATTGTTCCCTGTATCATCACATAGTGTCATTCTTTGTCTCTTACTATAGCTTTTATTTTAAAGTCTGTTTTGTGAGATAGAAGTACAGCTACCCCTCATGTATTTCTTTATATTTGTATGAAATATCTTTTTCTACCCCTTTACTTTTAGTCTGTGTGTATCTTTTGATCTGAAATGCATCTCTTGAAGACAGACTATATAGGTCTTGTTTTCTTATCTATTCAGCTACCCTATGTCTTTTGGTAGGTGATTATTGATAGATACATATTTAATGACATTTTCTTTTTAAATTATTTTACCGTTTTTGTTGCTGTTGTTTATTTCAGATATTGCTTTCTTTATTTTTAAAATTTTATTTTGTTTTGCTGTTGTTCAAGTAAAGTTGCCTCCATTTTCCCTCCACCACCCTCAATCTTTCCCCATTTTGACATTGTCCATGGGTCCTTTATACATGTTCCTTGACTACCCTCACCCTTCTTTCTCCTTATCTCCCTCTCTCCGCTCCCCTCTTGTTACTGTCAGTTTGTTCTTTATTTCAATGCCTTTGGTTCTATTTTGATTGTTTGTTTGTTTATTGATTAGATTTCACTTAAAGGTGAGATCATATGGTATTTGTCCTTCACCACCTGGCTTATTTCTCTTAGCATAATGCTCTCCAGTTCCATTCATGCTGTTGTGAAGGGTAGGAGCTCATTCTTTCTTTCTGCTGAGTAGTATTCCATTGTGTCAACCTACCACAGTTTTTTGATCCACTCATTTGCTGATGGACACCTAGGTTGCTTCCAGCTGATGATCAAAAAACTGCTGCTGGTCAGTATGGGACTCCAACTCCACTGTCTCTTCCATTCTTAAGTTGCAAATGAGAGGAAAAATTACTAATTACAGTCCAACCAGATTGTATTAGGTAGGAAGGAAATAACCACCCATCCCCCCAAAAATCACATTGCTGTTAGAAAAGGAAAAAGAATATTGGGAAACAACCCCCCCAAATTTTTATAATAAGTGCTAAATAAACATTTATTGAATAAATGAACAACCTTGTGAGTTTAATCTCCACACTTAGGTTTAGTTTTACAATACTAACATGGCATAGTTTCATTATTCTATCTGATTTGAGCTGAATCAACATGCATATGATAATTGGTAACTGCAGAAATTCAAGGGCAGAGAATCAGGGAGGGCAAGCATGTTGTAAGGGTCAATTTAGAAACTCCAAAGAAAGCATGCTATTTTTTGATGTTTAAATTCTAGACCGTTTACTAAGAAGTAAGTCAGAGCATTTGGTTATGTGTTGTGTGAACTACACTTCAGCCTGTATACTATTTTAAGAAGAGGAGGCTGAATAATTATTGGGGAACATCATGAAGAAGGTATGACTGTTGGTTTGGCCTGAGAAGCTGGATGCAGGCAATTGGAGACTTTCTTCTCTCTCCCCTGCACTTGGAGTGTGTGCTCAGCTTGCCTTCCTGGAACTAGAAGCTGCCCATGGCTACAGCCTCGAGATGGTAATGTCCTGATGAGACTTTCTGAACTAGTACATGGCTGAACCCTGTTGAGGACCTCTGTGGGCTGTTATTAACCTAAACTTTTAAGATTTGGGGGGTAGGTGTGGAATACTACTCATCTTATGGCTGTCTGGGGCAAGTCTCTTATACAGAGTAAGTTCCTTTGCTTCCTAAACCTGATTCTTACTAAGCTGGAGCAGTCTGCCTTTTTCTTGCTTCTCCTTCTGTTTCTTTTTTTTTAAATTTTATAAAAATTTATTTGAGCCAAACTGATAATATATTCTGGGGGACAAAATCTTAAATGCTCTTTTCTTCATTTTTTAATCTGCCTTTGTCTTTGGTCTCTACCTGCTCTCTGAGGATGGGCTCATTTTAAGATTACACCTGGGAATCTACCATGGAAGTTGCAAAGCAACAATAACATAGACATTGGTTTCAAGGTCATCATGGCAGATTGAAGAGTTCTAACCCTGCTCTTTTATCAACTATTTTGCTGCTAGGTAAACTACATTACCCCTTTGCTCTCTGATTCCTTACAGGAAAAAGAGGTGATTGAAACAAATGAATTTAAAGTCCCACCACTTAAAAATCCTACTTGTTTCAGAAAGAATCTCTCATTTATGTTTGACATAGGGTTAAGGTGGTCCATGCTTAATTATTACTGGCAGAAAACTTGATGGACTATGTCCATTGTTTACTTATCTAAAAACATCAAATGACTCTTCAGATGAACTCCTCATAGACTTATCCCAGTCAGTCCAAGATATTCATATGAAATTATGCTTCTCTCTGCATTTGACCAGACTACCCCTGGCCCCAGTTATGCTTGTGGTTTTGCTTGTCTACTGGAGTCTAGTTGTTATTTTAGTTCTCCCTGGATTTGTGCTGGAGGCTTAATGGTCTTCTGCCCCTTATCTGGCCTTCCTTTTTATATAAAATGGATATTTTGCAGTTCATTGGGCCCAAATCTTTAGTCCTGGTTTTAATTTTTATTATTATTTTATTTACTTTTTAATTTTTTAATTGAATTTTCTGGGTGACATTGGTTAATAGAATTATATAGTTTTCAACTGTATAATTTTATTTATTTTTTCCATCACTGTCACACACATTCATATGTTCTATTTGTTTTTCTTTCAAGTAATGTAGATGAATACCATCTCATTTTAGAAATGTCAAAAGTTCAAATTGTTATGCATACATATATGTCAGAAATATATTTATTTTTATTGTTCAAGTACAGTTTTCTCCATTTCCCCCCACCATTTCCCCCTACCCACTCATCCCCATCTCTCACCCTCAATCCTACTTGCCTTTGACTTTGTCCATGGGTCCTTTATACATGTTCATACATCATTTGCATATCGTGTTGTGTGTTCACCATCCAAAGCCAAGTCTCCTTCCATCACCACTTCTCCCCTCTTCACCCTCTTCTACTTCCCCTGACCTTCCTTTTCGCCTGGTAATCCTCATACTATTGTCTGTCCTATGAGGTTTTTCTTTTCTTTTCTTTTTTTGCTTAATCCCTTCATGGTTTTCACCCAGCCCCTGAACCTTTCTCCCCTCTGACAGCTGTCAGTCTGTTTTCTGTATCTATGAGTCTATTTTGTTTGTTTATTTTGTTCATTAGATTCCACATATAAGTGAAATCTTAAGGTATTTGTCTTTTTTCTGACTGGCATATTTCACTTAGCATAATACTCTGCAGGTCCATTCATGCTGTCACAAAAGGTAAAATTTCCTTCTTTGTTAAGGCCAAGTAGTTTTCCATGGTATAAATGTACTATAACTGTTTTATTCACTCATCTACTGAGTGAAAAGGAAGGCAGTTGGGCTGCTTCTAAATATTGGCTATTGTAAATGTCACTGCAATGAACATTCTTTTAGATACCCTCCTTTTAATTTTAAGAGAGGTGGCAACAGAGCATATAATAAAATATTACATAAATATATATTGTGTTAGAATTAGTGCCCACATATACACTCTTCACATAGGACTTACTTTTATGGAATAAAGTTAGAGTGCTTGCCTCTGACTAAGCACTTGCATTAAGGATTTTAAAGTTCAAAAACTTCCATAGTTAATAGCTTAACCCAGATGAGATGATGATATCTGATCAAACTCATGTGCTTTTATATAGATGTGATTCTTGTCCTAAGGACAAAGCGGTGTAATATAGGTAAAATTTCACTAAGTTGCATAATGTTACAAAGAATGAATTATCATAACAAAATGATTTTAGTGTTCTTGTAGTGAGTAAAGGCTTTATGGGTGTTGTACTCCCTCCCGCCCCATCCCCAATCCACTACCATCACAAATAGTTACACAAGCTTTGCACTGTCCCTCCGTAGGGGCACCAGTTACTTGTAACCTAAGTAATGGTGCTACCTGGTTCTGAGCTTCCCTCAAAAACAAACAAACAAACAAACAAACAAACAAACAAACAACAGAGAGAAATAAGCCCATTAGTGAATCATAATGTTCATGGGCTAAACATAAACCATGTACTGAGAGAAAGACCAGTTTTTATTTGATCCTTAGTTAGGCTTTTGGATGTTATACTTGAAAGTATTTCTATCATGAGTCTTCCTCAATAAGGTGCCAAGTGATGTGATGGGCAAATTTTCAACTAAACACTATGATAAATACAATGAATTTTGTTGCTTTTCATTAATCCTTAAAAATAACCAGATAACATATGAACTTATAATACAGAAAGAATTATTTTTAAGCAGCCAAAGCAATGTGTTATTGGAATAGTTTGTTAATACTAATGGTGGATGCAAGACAAAAATCCAATGTACCTGGAAGGGTATAAATGACACATTATAGGCTATTACCCAAGAATATTATGTTTCACAATTTAGCAGACAGTAAATATTGTCCAATAAAGATCCATTTACAGACTGTATTATTATCAATGAAAAATTATAAAGTTGATATACTCTTATCAAAAATCAGGGATATATTTATTGAAGTTACTCTAAGATACATATATATCTTAGTGAATGATCATTCATTGCTATTGGCAAAGGTTCAAACTAGTTTTTGGGTCTAGTCTAGCATGTTGGAGTGTGACTACCAGTGACCTCTTGATTTTTATTCTAAAAACACTTAACATAGTTTCAGCTATTACATTTTCAAAAGAGAACTTTGAAAACACTTTACATGTATTGGAGAGGTAGGAGCTTAACATAGTGCTGGAAGCCACACAAAGTCTGCTGAGAATTAGCAAGTGCAAAGGGTACTGCAGGTAGAAGATAGAGCCAAAACCAAGGAAATTCATTCCAAGTCTTTCTCTAAAACAGGAAAGTCACATCGGCTACCCTGAATGATATATGAATTCCTTGTTTAAAACTTATTCTTAATTGTGGTAAAATACACATAAGTACACAATTCAGTGATAGTAAGTATATTCATATTGTTGTGCAACCACTACCACTACCCCTCTCTAGAACTTCTCAGCCTGTAAGACTGAAACTCTGCAACCATTGAGCAATATCTCCCTATTCTCCCCTCCCTGAACCAGTGTTAACCACCATTCTCCTCTTGTATCTATGAATTTGACTACTCTAAGTTCCTCATATAAGTGGAATTGTGCCATATTTGTCTTTTTGTGACTGGCTTATTTCACATAGCATAATGTTCCCAAGGTTCAACCATGTTGCAGAATAGTTAATGATTTTTTTCATTTTATTTTTATTTTATTTTCCTTAAGGAATAGCAAGCATTTATTCATAAATGTGTAAGTAGCAGAGTCTCCTCCATTTCTTAATGCCCCTTTCTCTTCTTTTGAACAAAAGAGAGGCAGATGGAGACAGGGGAGTGGGAAGTTAAGAGAGACACAAGGATTGGCCCACCACCTTCTCTTCCTTGTTTTCCATGATGCCATCTTGTAGACCAGCAGAGGCAAATGGGCTTCACCCCACAATGTACCATATGGCTACCTAGAGGATTGAGTCCAGATGGCCAAGCAGTTGCAGGTGGATCAACTCTGGTAATGAAGCAGCCTGGCATGGGACTGGAGGGAGAAGAGAGGGTAGAACCATGTGCCCTCACAATCTAAGAAACCAGGTGCTTCTGCCTTGGGTGGTCTCTTGGGAGAAGTTTTGCGAAAGTGTAAGAAGAATGTCCTCCAGTTGCTGAGAACAAATTTGCAATTATAAAAAGAGGAAGGGGGAAACAAAAACTTCATTCTTTAAAGAACTGGAGGGTAGAGCACAACCAGGAATATTCCTTGAACTTTCTTGGCCTGGGCAAACGCAGAGCTGGAGGACTGAGCTGGCTGAAAACCCTGAGTTTTTCCTGCTTGACAGATTTAAGTCTACAGAAATACAAGTTTCTAAGTTCTTCTTCACTGGCCTGGTCCCAAGCCTCCCAAGGTCATGAGAGGGTCTTAGTGCCTCAGCTCCCTTTACTTTCTAGGCTTGTGCCTTCATAGCACTTGATACTGATTCTGTAGAGCTCCCAGAATCCAGCTCCCCAACTCTCTCCAGCTCTGTCAGCCTGGAATCCCTTTATAGGGAGCTGACAATGATCAGCCAACAAACTGGTAAGAGACTGACAATGATTTGGAGCAATGTTTTTTTGGTCTTGAGGGGCTGTTGCTGGGTTCCAGAGTTTTCCCCCAATTCTCTGGAACCATGCTGAGGAAGTAACCCACTGCTTGTCTGGAAGAGCTGCTTTGCTCTCTCAACTCCCTCCTTACTACCCACCATTTCCCTCATCCCCCATTGCCTGGGCAGGAAAATGTCCCTCTGGTCATGGATGGATGGGTCACTTATAAAAGTGGAGACAGTATTCCTTGGTGGTAGCTGCATATATGTTCCTAGCATCTATGACATCTGAGGCCAGGAGGAAAGAGCCAGGAGCAAGCCAACATCTCCCCTTTCAATAATTCTCCCAGTGTCACAGAACTAGAGAAGAGCTGGCATTAACACAAAAAACAGGATGTGATGTGTCCTGAGCTAGTGGAAACTAGAAAGATGAGCAATGTCAGCCTTCTCAGCAGTGATATCAAGAGGCAAACAGAGCTGGGGTGGAGCGCTTGACCTAATGCAAGTGAACCGGGAAATGTGCCTCTGAGACAACATGGGCCCTCCAGAAACTGGGCTGCACCCTTCCTCACAAAGAAGCAGCCTCACCCTGCCCTTGCCAATAGGGCCCTCCCCAGATCAGATTGGTCCGGAGCCAAATGTGGTGAGAAGACAAGGGGCCTGTTATCTGATGCCCACCCAGGCCATCTCCATTGACCATGCAGGTGAGTGGCACAGCTCTGGAGCTTACCTGGCTCCCATTAGGATGGCAGGGACTTCCATTCTCTACTTTGTTGGCAAAGTTTAAAAAATAAAAAGGGGAGGCATACACCTTACCCCTGGAGAAAGCAGCGCCTTTCAAACAGCCCCCCTCCTGCTCCCCTCCTCCAGCCACTATATTCCATGGAGCCACAAGATATCTATGCAGGAAATTTAGGACACCATTTCTAGATAAGAAATCAGTTTGGAACTGAGGTCAGGAAGAGAGACACTATAAGCAACACAAGCCTACTTTGGTGAAAAGATGTAGAGAGAAGAAACACGTTATAAGGAATGTTAATGTACAATGAGCACAGAGTACAGCACATCAGAGAAAGGAGGTCCTGTCTGGCAAGGAAGCTCTCTACCCCATGTTTGGGGGCCTCCAGTTCGATGGCCCATTGGTCACCAGCTTTGTTTTGGAAAGCAAAGAGTCACCCTTCTCTGGCCCTGCTTCTGGCGGTGTCACTCCCATACTCAAATTGATTTTGAATTCTGTGAGCTGTATAGTCACAGGGGCCCCTGAGGACTGAAGAGTGCCTTCAGGGTGGTGTCAGGGTCCTCTTTGACAGTAGGGTTGGACGAGACAGCAGAGTTCACCCTGCAAGAGAGCTCCCTGTACTTTTTCACTTTGGGACTGTCACTCAGCCATAGCAGGATGGGCTGGTCTGAGGTGATAACATCCCCATTCATGTGAAGCTTGCACTTCATTGGTTGTCAGTCCAGACACCAATTGTTATATTTCTTATATGCAGTGATGGCATCATCCTTCTTCACAAAGACCACTTCTGCAAGCCCAAGAGGGACTAGCTGAGCCTGCTTCAGGGCTCCACATATGCAGAAAAGTTCAAAAATGTCCTCGGTGACTCTTGGGTGCAGATTATTCACAGTCATCTCAGTGCCTTCCAAAGAGCTGAAGATAGATTCAGTAGGAAGCAGCTCTTTGGCGGAATCCTCCTTGTTCACTAGTGTCTAGAACATGTTGATGAAGGCTTTTGTTGAACTGAGGAGTGGAGAGCAGAAGTTGTATATGCATTATTCTAAACCACTTTGGTGGGAGAGGGGTCTTAGACATGGAAAGCTTGGAACTGCTCAGCCTGGCCATGTGGTAGAGAAAGCCACCTGAGTCTATGAATTTCATCTTATTCAGAACGGGAGCTCCAATGCCATTGCCTTTGTCCAGGTCATATAAATTCTGTTTGGCCTGGTGATTATTGACAATGCTAATCCTTATTCCAGCAGGATGGACATGAGATGGTGTCGTGGTCTTCTGCTGTGGAACCTGGTTAGTTTTAGTGAGCTTCAGAGCTGGGGTCACTGTCCCAATGGGGGTGCTCATGAAGGCATCAGGAGAACTCTGCTTCAAGCTGAGCTTCTCTCAGGCATCAGCTACCTGGTGGGGATTCTGGGACACAGTGCTCTGCTGCTTGTGGGAGTTCAGCATCTCTCTGGTATCTTACACTTTCCCTTTGATCTGGACAGGACCATCTTTCTGCAAATGCTTTTCATAGCTTTAGCTGGGCATCTGAGAGGCCAACCTTCTGCCAGGCGTCAAACCTCTACTGGAAGATGGTTGTATTGCTGGCTTGCTGAGGAGCCTCTGCTGGCTACCAACATGAGATCCAATGTCTCCAACTCCTGATCTGATGTCAAGCTACCAGCCCATTTACATTTTTTCTACCTATGGCTGAGGCCAACTCAACCCCACCTCTTTACTGTCCATGGCCTCTTCACTGTGCCTCTCCCAGCCTCCAGCCCCACATCACCCCATTGCTGCAGCCCCGTGCTTCTGGATGAGCTTGTCCAAGGAGATGTCTACCCTCTTGCTCCACAAAGCAGCTTAATAGCCCACTCCCCCTTTTAATGGCTGAATAACATTCCATTGTATGTATGTACCACATTTCGTTTACGTATTCATCCCTTGAAGGACATTTGGGTTGCTTTCATCTTTTAAGTATTGTGAAAATGCTGCTGTGAACATGGTGTACAAATATCTGTTTGAGACCCTGCTTTCAACTTTGTTGGGTATATACCCAGAAGTAGCATTGATGAATGATACAGTAATTCTCCTTTTAATTTTTTGAGGAATGACCACACTGTTTTCCACATCAGCTGCATCATTTTCCATACACAAGGGTCCAATTTCTCCACATCCTCACCAATAATGTTATTTTCTGGGTTCATTTTTCTTTTTTGGATAGCAGCTATTCTAATGAGTGTGAGATAGTATCTCATTATGGTTTTGATTTGCATTTCTCTAGTGATTAGGGATGAAAAAATATTTTCATGTACTTCTTGGCCACTTATGTTTCTTCTTTGGAGACATATCTGTTCAAGCTCTTTGTTCATTTTTTTAAATTACCTGTTTTGTTTCTTTTGCTCTTGAATTATAGGAATTCTCTACATATTTGGGCTATAAACTTTTATCAGAAATATGATTTGCAAATATTTTCTCTCATCCCATGGGTTTTTTTTCACTCTGCTGTGACATTTGATGCAAAGAAGTTTATTCTTCTGATGTAGTCCAATTTATCTATTTTTTGTTTTGTTCGCTAGTGGTTTTGGTTTTATAGCCAAGAAATCTCTTCCAAATTGTATTTTTTCATTTTCAACATGAATAAACAAAGAACATAATGTCCCAACTGTGCAAAGTCTTCCAGACAATAGCAAGGAGGAACTACTTTTAAGCTGCTTCTATGAGGCTTGAGTAATCCTGATATCAAAATAAGATAAGAACACTATGAAAAAGAAAAAATATGTCTATTTCACTTACTATTATCAGTACAAAAATATATTTGCAAATAAAATCCAATAGTGTCTATACCAGTTAATACACTAGAGCCAATATGGGTTTATCCCTGAACATAAAAAAGGTTTAATATGATAAAAATCCACAAATACAGTTAACGCCTTAATATACTGAAGGAGAAAATTTTATGTACTTGAGCTAAAAAAATTCAGAGGAAACACTTGATAATATACCCAATCATTATTCAAAGCCCTTTGTAAATTAGAAATAGAAGAGAACTTCTTTAACCTGATAAACAGTGAGTGCAATGGTGTCCCATATAACATGCAAAACAAAAGAACCACAGTAACATTTAAAAAGATAAATGCTCAAAAAAAGGACAAATATTCAGCCTCGTGCCTTAGTAGTACATAATTCCTGAGAACAGCAAACTTTAGTAATAAAGTCATCCCAAGTAATTATTCTTTGGGGAAAAAGAAAAACAATCCCAGAGTTATAACTTTCCTTTATCAGCCTCTGTGTTTTAACTTGCTTTCCTTACATACAGAAAGTAGAATACCCTTTTCTTTGGATAAATTTAACCAACAGATCATATCAAAATAAAAAATCCTTTGTACTCTCTATCTCATTGCTTTGTTTTTTGGTTTTTTTTTTTAAAGAATTTTATTTATTTACCTTTAGAGGGGAAGGGAAGGAGAGAGGGAGAGAAATATCATTGTATGGTTGCTTCTGGTGCACCCCTTGCTGGGAACTGGCCCCTGCTGGGAACTGGCCTGCAACCCACGAATGTGCCCTGACTGGGAATCGAACCACGATCGTCTGGTTCGCAGGCCCGCACTCAATCCACTGAGCTACACCAGCCAGGGCTTCATTGCTTTGTTTTTAAGTGTGTATTTTTAATTAAAATATATGGTTTCCAAGATAAAAATTAAAAATTGCAAAGATAAGTATTATTATAATATTTAATGACTTCCTTTCATTAGGTTAAAATACCAACATATATTTTAATGTTTTTTATTTTATTTTATTTTTTTTGTTCAACTACAGTTGTCCCTATATTTCCCCCACCACTCTTCCTACCCCACCCCACCCCCACCTTCCAACCTCAATCCTACCCTCCTTTGGCTTTGTCCATGGGTCCTTTATACATGTTCCTTGATGACCTTTATTTTTAACAATACATAGATGCAAAAATTTTTAAATTATTTTAAAAATTACTTTAAAACTATTAAAAGAAAAGCCAGTGAATAACTGACTTATCATTCAGGAGGATGGCAACTTGAAAGCAGGGACATGGATGGGAGGGCCTGGATGCTTATACAAAGAACCTGGCATTTGCTTGGGATAGTGTTTTCATAGCAGCATATTGGAGTTAAAATTAAGGAATTAACCAAAAAAATAAAGACCAAGCTGGGAGTGATGACCACCAGATATGAACCATAAATAATGATTAATCTATTTTCATGCATCTGAGGTCAAAGGAAATAAAAACTTCTGACTATAATGTCATGAAGAATACAGTGGGAGATGATGGAGGTATTTTTCTCTTATTTTTAAGAACTGCAAGACTTGAGACTAATATCATGTCAATGGAGAAGAGGCAGTAATAGAATGAGATTATAGAGAAGGAAAATAACCAAAGAAACAGGTCACACTGACTGGCAGGGCTGGAGCCAGAGCATGGGGAGAAGCCTTTCAAGGGAAGGGAGTTCCTCTCCTTCCTATCAAGAAAGAGAAAGAGACAAGGCAGATGTGGAAAGCTGTGCTGCTGTATTCGTTTATTAATATATTCTTCCTTCTGGAAAAAACTCCTTTTTAATAAACTTCACATCCAAAGTGTTGTAAGTGTGATAAGATAAATGCGTGCCATGAAACTACATCTTCAGTCTGAAACACCCTAGGGATAAAATAGTTTTCAATAATCACTGCCAAATAACAAGTGCAAAGAAGTAAACACCTTCTTACTCACTGAGATGAATTAGGGATTTCTACTTGATAGACGTATTTTCTCTTTAAAGTGAGAAGCAAGGTCATCTTTTGAGTGAGAGGGGCGATGACTTGGTAGGGAGCGTGGGAAGAGCTGTGAATGCTTGAAATGGCTGTCTGTTTGATAGTGGTTAAAACTCTGGCTCAGCACCAAACACACTTAAGTCGAGGTCCCAACTCCCAGAGGATACTGTGAATATGTTATGTTTATAAGCTCCTTACTGTAATTTTCCTTCTTCCCCCTTTCCTACCTCTTTCTTGTTCTTTTTCTCCTTCCCCAATTCCAGTACACAAATATCTCCATACAGACTGTGTTTAATCTGGCTTTTGTAATATTTTGATCAAGGGTAGCTGGTGAGTAGGGAACTAGGATTGCTTAGGCTTGGCCCTTGTGCCCACCCTGGATCATCTGCAATGGCCAGTGGTGTGGTGTCTGTCAGAAGGTACTACCTCCCATTTAAAGGAGTTTCTCAGAAGAAGAAAAGATACCATTCTGGGAAGGCAAAATAATTTATTACATATAATAAAATTCTACCTGATTTTCACCAGCAACATTCAGCAACTCTGATGTAGGTGGACTTTGCATTGGTGCAAACTTATTTCTTTAAGAAAGATGTGACAGAAAAAGAAAATAGGCCAAGACAGTGATAATATTGGCAAAACAGAGGATGAAGAGATGCTGGATGTACTTTAAGGTGCACATGAAAGGAGGTGAAGAGAGGAGGGAGGACTGGAAGAGAACAAAAGAGCAAAGAAAAATTTATTGGGAAAATAAATGTGTTGAAGTTAAAACAGTTGGAGGTTGAGGTCAGAGAATTAGAAGACTTTAACATTTCAAGAATGAATAATATATGGGGTGGTGAGTTTTAGTATCTGGCCATGAAATTAGTTTACTAACATGGGGTAAATACAGTGAAAAAGAGGTTAATAAAGAGTTGTAAGCTTTGGGTGGGTCATTCATGTAGACACTGGTGTCTGCCAAGTTACAACAAGTCAGGGGTTAAAGGGGGACATTAAACCAGATGCTAAAGTCCTCAGTGAATGAGAGGATGTTTACTGCTTTGCACTTGTTATTTGGCAGTGATTATTGAAAACTATTTTATCCCTAGGGTGTTTCAGACTGTGGATGTAGTTTCTTGGCACATACTTATCTTAACATCATACTTGTAACACTTTGGATATGGAGTTTATTAAAAAGAATTTTTTCCAGAAGGAATAATGTATTAACAAATATATTTAATATAAGGCTTATATTGTAGGTATATTGGGTACTGTAAGAATTATCAAAGTTACCTTCTCTGACCTTAAAATAGCTTATAATTTGATGTGAAAATTAGGCTGACACATACAAAACCATGAGAGAATAACAGCCTAGTATAGGGTATAAGTTGCAAAGAGAGTAAAGGTGTTCCACAGGTGTTTGGAGAAAAGATACACCAATTTTGTTAGGCTCTCATATGAACTTTTTAATGAGAAGGAGAGATGTAGACTGCTTTTGGAGCTCCTTTATTTGTATGCCTCCAAAATGTACATATATATGTATAAAATTTTTTATCAAAAATGAAAATATGTTGTCCCACAACAGGATACCTGTTTATTCTTTATTTTCTACTGCAATGTTCATGAATTGTCTATAGTGTTTTAAGTTTTCTAACTCCAGGTGAGGCAGGAGACAGCATAGGAAGAACTCTGAAACTGTGCTGCTATCACTGGCCAGAAGCTAGCATCTTGGTTGCCAGGATACGCCTTTTAGCACTTGGGTTGGGTAAATAGTAAATCAAGGCAGGGAGGAGAAAGGGAGACATGTCTTACCAGCAGTCCTGGGTTGATAATATTGCCAGGTGTTACAACACCACAGGAAACACCACGCTAACACGGAGGAAGGCAGTCCTTGAAGTTCTACATATCCTTTCCACTATCTGGGAAAGAATGCCTTTGAAACTGTGCTTTCATCCCAAGGCATGAAAGGTGGGAGAGGGTCCATAGTGCCCAAAGGAAGAAGCCTATGAAACCAGTTTGATTAATTGCCTACCTCTAGTCACTACCTGTTTTATGAGGGAGTCTCTAATGCTTAAACAAAAAGCCCATAAAAAACTTTGGGTAAATGTCTCAACTTTAATTAATTGCTTCCTGTCACACACCTGTTTTTCCAACAAGATGAACAAATGGAGTCTGGAGCAAAATAAGAATTTGGGTTAACAAACCCCAACACATATCTAAGTTTGGGTAGTCACATCCTCCCTCCCACCCCGGGGAAAGCTGGCACTACCTTTGCCTGTCAATCAATATGTACCTTCTTCACCTCATCCTACCAACTAGTAAATCCTCAAAACAAAGGACTCCCTCTCTTGACTCTCTCTGGCCACTGGACCTCAGGCCACGCAGGCACTTGCCACCTTAGCCTTAGGCAGCCCTTACTTTTGCCTCCTGGACCTATGCCTTTCACTCTCACCCCCACCTTAGCTAGGCCCATTCTCTTTCATGGAAATGGATCACTAATAAACCCTGATTGCATGCTAATAGATTTGCTGGTCTGCAATTCTTTACATGCATGCAAGAAGAACCAGGTCTTTCCTGTTAACACAGGGAAATTCCTAATATCATTACTTCATCCTTTCTTTCTTCAAAGTACCTGCCCTCTCATTTGGAAATTTTAAAAAGACATTACTCAGTTTAAAATAACTCACCGAAACAATTTGAATTTAACGAAATAATTTTTCCTTTGGTTTCTTCCCAGAGTTTTCATAATTGAAAGATTATTTTTTCCCCAGTGATCTGAGTGAAAGACTGTAGTCTCTTTTTAGTATGAAGAAAATAAAATGTTTTTTTCCATAGGGTTGTAAAAACTGAACTATGTAATTTATCAAAATTATGCCATTTTTTTTGGGGAGTGTCCATGATGTGACCCAGCCAAAATGTCTCTTTATGTCCTAACTCTTGCCAGTGTACGCAACAGTAGTGCCCTTTGCCAACTAGAAAATTCTCAAGTCAGGAAAATAAAAGGTGTCTTTCTTACTGCAATGAAGCCATAGTATTTACAAAGTATATTTACTATCACAATACCTCAAGTCTTGTATTAGGAAAAGTTAAGAAAACTTACAAACTAACGATTTCCATAAATCTTTCAAGAAATCCAAAGGAAAAAATGATGGTTTTACTATTCTTGTTTTAGTTCTATCTCAGTAGTGTGGTCCAGAAACCTTGGCCTAAAATTAAGGGCAGATAGAAGATTAAAGACAAAAATATAAAAAGAAATGATCACTTTATATAAAATCATATTTAAAAAATTAAATGTCCTGAAAGCATATAATAATAGCTGTCAATAGGTTTACCTTTGGATACAAATTTGTTTCTATATATGGCACTTGGGAATCTCCATGTAATTTAGAATTGTATTTCAACTTCCTTTTTCAATTTACTGTATCGCTGATTGGAAAATGCTATAAAACATGCATGATCTATAATACCTATGAATGCTAGCCCTTCCATAGAAAAGTAAACTGTTAATTAAGTACTGCTTCCAAATGAAATGTGATTGGCAGAGAGAATTTGCAAGAGGAGAGGATTTCCCGAGGCTGGAGAAGTGGGAGGGTGAACAGGTATGTGCCTCCCACGTGCCCTCTCCAGCATTACCAAGAGAAGAGAGTAGGTGGGGGGTAAGACAATGAGAAAATGCAAGGCTCTGAGAATGTCTGCTTTGCTCCCCACACCCAGAAATTCCCAAACAACAGCCATTTAGCCATGCTGGCTCTTCTTCAAGTATAGCTGGGTTGAGGATTCAGGTGAGTGGGGATGACTGTGTTGTTATCAGTTATGGATTTTGATGTTTTCTGGCAGCAGGTGTTTTCTTCAGGTTCATGGAGAACAGGAGGTAGTGGGCCAGCTACTCTGCCCAGGAATGAGGTGAGAGTTGAAGGCTGAGAAGGTTAGTGCAGGCATACCACAGCTGGTTTCTTGTCTTGTTTCTCTAGTTCAGAGATCTAAAGTGAGTCAGCTTTGGACAGATGGTGCCTGTCCCTTGGCCCAGAGCCTAACCATAGAGATCTGTTGCAAGGATAGATGATCATTGTGAATGCATTTTACAAAAGTTGCTCTGTTAATCAAATACTCAGCTTCTGCTGACCAAGTTCCCAGTGATGAGCTGTGGTCGCTGATGGAGGCTGGACTTCGCTGAAATATATAGCCTTCCCAGCAAGGCTAATTATTTGACACCTCATCAAATTGATAATGTTAAACCATTCCTTCAATATTTACTTAGAGGGCAGGCTGACAGCTGACTAAAGAGAGAGGAGTGAAAAGGAAGATTATGGGTGGCAGCCAGAATTCAGCTGTCTCTTGTTATCTAAGTTATACTTGCAAACCTCCCTCACCAAAACAAAGTCAACCAAAGTCAACAGGAATCATGCTTTTTGGAAAGCAAATTAGGAATTAGCTATTATTCCTCACTTACACCACTTAAGGAGGGCTATAATAAAGGATTTTCCTCCTTACTTTCAAAGATATCACAATGGGAGACCACTGAACAATTTCAAACTCAGTCCCATAAAAATTGTAGTACCTGAAAATTCATTTTTGGAACTGCCTTTACTGACTCTAGATTTACATGTGATGAGTTGTGAGGCAACTATATCACGTTCTTGTGACCAAATATCTGGGATGGCATCTTGGCTCTGCCACTGTGTAAACAGGAGAAAATGACTTAATCTCTTCATTCCTCAGTTTCCTGATTGGTAATATAAGTGTAAGAATAATAGTACTGTAAAGATATTATGAACATTAAAGGAGCTATACATATATTATACTAATATATGTATAGCTCTCTGAATCCTGCCTGTCACACAGTAAATACTAATAGTTGTTAGCTGTCATTCTTTTCCTCTGATACGTTAGTAAAATATTGGCATGGCCATCAGAAACAGGTAGTAATTAGTTTAGCCTTCATATGTTCCTCTAATTTGTGACGAAAATCGACCAGTTCTGTGAGCAGTTCATCATCACCAAGCCCTTATTATATGAAATGTTAAAGGGACTTACCTAAGAAAAAGGAAGATAAAAAAGGTGAACAGTGAAAGGACAGCAAACTCACAGTTATTAACAACCACACCTAAAACAAAAAGAAACTAAGAGGACAGCTAGATCAGGAGCAGAACCATAGAAATGAAGATCGCATGGAGGGTTAGCAACAGGGGAGTGGAAAAAGGAGAAGGGGGGAGAAGGTACAGAAAATAAGTAGCATAGATGGTAGGTAGAAAATAGATAGGGGGGAGGGCAAGAATAGTAGGGGAAATATAGAATCTAAAGAACTTGAGACATGTGGTCATAAACTAAAAGGGGGGAATGGTGGGGGAGGGTGTGTGCAGGGTGGAGGGGAATGAATGGGGGAATAGAACAACTGTAATGGCATAATCAATAAAATATATTTAAAAAAAGAAACAGGTAGTAAAATGAGCCTTTAAACTAGATCTTCAGGGTATAATATCAAAGATTCTAACCTCAAATAATTCTCCTAACAGACTGCTTGGAATCTCATCTATAAATTTACTTCTTCAGGTCCTAAGGGAGACATGAACTATACAACCACAAGTTGCTGTCCACAATTTTTCATCTTTTTATCTCCACCAAAATACCTTCTTGTTCATTTTTCCCTACGTAGATAAAGAACTCTGTAGTTTGTTCCCAACTTGCAGTCCAAACCCATTTTTATCTTGGCATTAAATTATGTGTATTTCTCCTCCTGGAACAATAAAGCTCTGGAGTGGTCCTGGTCCTTTATCAGTACCTAGCACAGAGTTGAGGATATAGTAAATGAACATTAACTTAAGTCTCCAATGAAACTGATTGAACTTTTGAGTTCTCATAATCTCCGAGCCTCCCAACCCTTTCTTTCTTTTTATTTTATTTTATTTATTTTTTAACTTTTATTTAGTTATTTTTCAAGTACAGTTTTCTGTTTATTTCTCCCATCCCAGCCCACCCCTTTCCCATGCACCCCACCTCCCTCCCATTTTCACCCCCCTTAGTTATTGTCCTTGTATCCTTTATATTTGTTCCTCTAAATCCCTCCCATTTTTTCGCCTTAAATTCCCTCCCCTCTTCCCTCTGGTGACTGTCTCCCTGTTCTCTATTTCAGTGTATTTGTTTTTATTTTCCTTGCTTGTCTGTTTTGTTGTTTAGCTTCCTGTTAAAGGTGAGATCATATGGTATTTGTCTTTTAACCCCTGGCCTATTTCACTCAACATAATGCTTTCCAGTTCTATCCATGTTGTTACAAAGGGTAGTGGCTCCTTCTTTCTCTCTGCTGCATAGAATTCCATTGTGTATATGTACTACAATTTTTTGATCCATTCATTTACTGATGGGCACCTAGGTTGCTTCCAGCTCTTGACTATTGTAAATTGTGCTGCTATGAACATTGTGGTGCATAGGTTCTTTGAAATTGATGTTTTGGGGTTCTTAGGATATAATCCTAGCAGTGGAATTGCTGGGCTAAAAGGCAGGTTCATTTTTAGTTTTCTGAGAAAATGCCATACTGTTTTGTATAGTGGGTGTACCAGTCTGCAATCCCACCAACAGTGAACTAAGGACCCCTTTTCCCACAACCTCTCCAACATTCGTTGTTCGTTGCTTTGTTTATGATAGCCATCTGACTGGTGTAAAGCGGAATCTCATTGTGGTTTTAATTTGCATCTCTCTGATAGCTAGCAATATTGAACATTTCTTCATGTGTCTCTGGATCTTCTGTATGTCCTCCTTGAAGAAGTGTCTGTTCAAGTCCTTTTCCAATTTTTTAATTGGGTTGGTTGTCTTCTTAGAGTGGAGTTGTGAAAATTCTTTGTATATTTTGGAGATTAATTAACACAAACAAATGGAAACATATTCCTTGTTCATGGATTGGAAGAATTAACATCATCAAAATGTCCATACTACCCAAAGCAATATACACATTCAATGCAATACCTATTAAAGTACCAATGGCATATTTCACAGACATAGAACAAACACTTCAAAAATTTATATGGAACCATAAACGACCCTAAATAGCAGCTGCACTTTTGAGAAAGAAGAACAAAGTAGGAGGAATCACAATACCTGATATCAAACTGTATTACTAAGCCACTGTAATCAAAACAGCCTGGTACTGGCATAAAAACAGGCACATAGACCAATGAAAGAAAACAGGGAGCCCAGAAATAAACCCAAGTCTTTATGGTTAATTAATATTCAACAAAGAGGGCAGCAACATCCAATGGAGTAAAAACAGCTTCTTCAACAAATGGTGTTGGGAGAGCTGGACAGCTATGTGCAAAAAAAATGAAACTTGAGCACCAACTTACACCATACACCAAAATAAATTCAAGGTGGATAAAAGACTTAAATATAAGCCTTGAAACCATTAAAGTCCTAGAGGAGAACATTGGCAAGAAAATCTCAGATATTCCACGCAGCAACATTTTTATAGATATGTCCCCTAGAGCAAGGAATATAAAGGAAAGAATAAACAAATGGTATCTCATCAAAATAAAATGCTTCTGCATGGCTAAAGAAAACAGTATTAAATTAAAAAGACAACCAACTGTATGGGAAAACTTATTTGCCAATGATACCTCAAACAAAGTTTTAATCTCCAAAATATATAAAGAATTTTCACAACTCCACTCTAAGAAGACAAATAACCCAATTAAAAATTGGGCAAAGGACTTGAACAGACATCTCTCCAAGGAGGACATACAGAGGATCCAGAGTCTCATGAAAATATGCTCAATATTGCTAGCTATCAGAGAGTTTCAAATTAAAACCACAAAGAGATACGACTTCACACCAGTCAGAATGGCCATCATGAACAAAGCAACAAAGAACAAGTGTTGGAGAGGATGTGGAGAAAAGGAAACTCTTGTGCAGTGTTGGTGGGATTGCAGACTGGTACATCCACTATGGAAAACAGTATGGAATTTTCTCAGAAAATTAAAAATGGACCTGCCTTTTCACCCAGCAATTCCACTGCTAGGATTATATCCTAAGAACCCTGAAACACCAATCCAACAGAACTTATGCAGCCCAATGTTCATAGCAGCACAATTTATAATAGCTAAATGTTGGAAGCAATCTAGGTGCCCATCAGTAAATAAGTGGATCCAAAAACTATGGTATATTTACACAATGGAATTCTATGCAGCAGAAAGAAGGAGCTCCTACCCTTTGCAACAGCACGGATGGAACTGGAAAGCATTATGCTGAGTGAGATAAGCCAGGTGGTGAAAGACAAATATCATATGATCTCACCTTTAACTGGAACCTAAACAATAAAACAAACAAGCAAGCAAAATATAACCAAAGACCCTGAAATGGAGAACAGGCCGACAGTGACCAGAGGGGAGAGGGGAGTGAATTTCAGGGGAAAGGGGGAAGGGTTTGCAGGAATAAGTATGAAGGACACATGGACAAAAACTAAGGGGGGTGGAAATGGTAGGGAGTACTTGGGGGCATGGGCTGGGATGGGAGTAAAAGACAGAAAAGTGTAGTTGAACAACAATTAAAATAAATTTTTTTTAAAAGAAAAGAAACTATTAGCACTCTTAATTTCTTCTCTCTTCAGTGTTCTGCTATATCCAATGCTGGCTCTCAGAAATGATTTACTTTTCTGTTTCTTGCTCTAAAGTCTTAGGACTTTGCCAGCAAAAGAAAAATCCCACAGTGTGTAGGTGAGTAACATGCCATTTATGACATGAATTCAACTCTGAATTTCAACTCTGAAAGTTTATGAATTTCATACTCTGTTCTTTTTTGGAGATCCTGTTACTGCTCCTAGTCACTTCCCTGTTTTTCCCCTTAATGGATATTCCAAAATATTCGCAAGTCTCATTCTTTTGTACATTTCACTTCTTAATTGGTATCATTTTCTCATCTCTGTCCCCTCAAATCTTTTGTCCCCAAACTCTTGAATCTTCTACTTCTTCCAAGATCTTAATCAGTCAATTATATATCCTTTCTTTGATTTCAATATGCCCCTTTCCATTGCCTTTTTTTAAAGATTAGAAAACTTTAGTGTTAATATTATAAAAGCATTCCTTGTGATCCTACCTTCACTAAATATCTTGAACTAGTAATCCACACTTTTCTTTTCAACTTCTTTAGTTCCTATTCACCTCTCAATCGCTATTCTCTGGCTTCTATTAATATCTCTTTAAAAAATGGCTCTCACCGTAGTGTTTTGATTTCAGGTTGCCAAATCCAAAGACTTCATTTCTTACCACACTTGATCTGCCATTGAGCACTACAACCTGATGGCCTTTCTCTTTTTGACATTCTCTTCTCCCTGATACTCCAGTGACACACTCTCCTAGAATACCTCCTGACTTTCTGGTCTATATGTTTCATTGATTTACCCTTCTCCTTCCATTCATAGATATTGGTGTTCCTTATCATTTTTCTTGGACTTCTCAATTTTTGTTGTGTGTGATTTTATCCAGTTCCAGAGTTCCATCTACTGCCTAACTCTCAATGCCCAAAGAAGTACTCGTTTTTGACTTTTTTTCTGAGTTATTGACCTACCTTTCCAATAGCATTCTAGCTCTCTCAGTGTGGATGTCTATTGGGCATCTCAAAGTCAGCATGATCCAGACCAAAGTCTTCTCATGCCTTCTGAATCTGTTCTTTTTTATGGTTTCTTATATGATAAATGTTAATTTTCCTCAATTGCTCAAAATAGAGACTGAAGATATTCAGTTATTATCTCATCCTCACCCACTATACATGTAATTCACCATTAGTTTTCTTGAATTTGAGTTTTAAACATACGCCCTTGTTTTAGGCTGCTATCATCTTTTACTCAAATTATCACTTCAGCCTCTTGTATTTTCCCTCTGACTTGGGAACTGTCACCTCCAATTTGTTCACCACAATGCATTCAATATCCAAGTTTCTTCACTTACTAAATAGATTAAAAATATATTCTTTAATACCACTCTTCTGTTACTAAACCTGTAGTGTCCCACTGTATACCATTGGCTCTAGCCTACTTTACCATACACTTCTCTTAAGATTTCCATTTATACCTTTAGGCTACATAGGAGTATTGGTAATGAATTGGTTTTTGCCATGCTTTTCCATGCTTATATACTAGTTTTTTCACCCTTACATATCTTTGTCCATTTTCTTCAGAATTTCAAAAATATTGAACTATAGTAGAAATAATAAGTTAAAGAAATTATCCTTCCAGTCTCACTTCAATTATTTTCTGCATGAAATATTTAAAACCTCTGCCAAAAGGCATAGCCAGTCCCTGTTTTTAATCATACATTTTTATTAATAGTTATCTCTTAATGCTAGCTTAATTGCATTATAATTATGTTTGCCTATCAGGCTCTTTCAACTCTGTGTCTTCATTTCTAAACATGGAAAATAGTTGGGATTTGAATACTGGTTGAATATATGAAAATGTAAGTTAGGAGTTGAATAATTCCCCTTGATCGTTATAGATGCTGAGTTTATATTTACCTCTGTCACTAAGAAAAAGACCCTGAGGAAACTGACTCATATGACAACTAATGCTTATTGAAGGTGACGGGAAGGAAGAATGGGGCTGGGAAGATTCCAAAATAGGGCAGACACTAAAAAACTGCAGTACAGAGAAGGATCCTGGTCTACAAACACATAATGTATGATCACTGTGCTGAGGGCTCATAGAAGAAGAACTATGGGGAAAAAGTACAGTCAGAGAGGTTGGGGGAAATCACCTGAAACAAACTTTCCCAGCTAGTCAGTTCTGGTGTGAGGTTTGTACACTGGTTCTGAATAAAGTCATCTTTTGGAACAAACCCTTTGGCACTGGAAAATTCATAATGTGTAATATTTTCTGGAAGTTTGAAGAAGCATTTATATATAATACTTTGTTTCTTTCCACCAAAAATATTGGTGATTAGCACAAAGGTAAATTTGGAAGAAATTAGAGCCAAAAATCTAATTAGTAATGTAGGAATACCCGCTATTTCTACCTTTAAAAGAATTTATGTATTTTAGTTCTTCTCTCCTTTGTCCTTACTACTTCTTTTCTCTATTTCTCTTAAAGTATTAAGAATATGTTACCACATAAAGTTTTCTATGTACCTTGAAGCTTTAGGATACCGCTCTGTTCCCTGCAGGGACAGAACATATATTTGTTGTTCAAATCATTAGCTGAAGAAGAGCTGGCATGTTTTTATGGGTTAAAAATTAAGTAGAAACTCCACAGTAAAAGTGAAGCAGAATTCTCTACCTACCTCTAGAGGCTGGCTAAGCAATTTAGTGTTTAACAAAAATTTTACCTCTTTCTTAATGTATGAAACATCTTTTTTTTTAGGAAAAGTGCTTCACAAAATATTATTTGTGTATTGCTTCTAAATTGTACTGTGCTATATATTTGTTAGAATAACAGAAAAATTGAAATAAATGGACTTGCCATTTTAACTCTCTATCTGCATAAAAAGATTGCCAATACTTCGGTGGATAACCTTGAGATTATAGTTAGTTTACTAGATATTTGCACATTCAAATGTACATAGCAAATGATTAACATGTATGCATATTTTGTAATCTTTTTTACTCATATAAAGATTTTTAAAAGTTAGTAAGCATGAATCATGGAGATGTTTTAAAACATACTTGTAAATTTGTTGATAGTCTTATCCCATCTAAATTTGGAGTTTAATTCTTTTACCCCTTGAATATGGCTGCCATAGTGACTAGATTCTAACAAATAATAGAACATGGCAGAGTGATGCTATTTTATTCTGAGGCTAGGTTATAAAAGGTGACTTTTTGGAAAATGCACTTACTTTAGGAGCCATGACAAGTGAAAAGACTGGCTACCTGAAGCAGTCATGCTGGAGAAACCATGCAGAGTTAGAGAGAAAGAGAGAGAGAGAGAGAGAGAGAGAGAGAGAGAGAGAGAGAATGAATCACCAGACTCCTGATAAGTTCAGTCCCCAACATTTAAGCTACCAAAGCTGATGTAGGAGAGCAGAGAAGCAGTTCTTGCTAAAACCTGCATAAATTTTTCTAGATAAATGTCATTGGTGTCTTAAGACATTAAGTTTGGGGTTGTTTTGTTACATATCAATAGGAACACACCTACTAAATCTCTGTGAATAACTATATAGTGCTTTAATATTATAGGCATATTTCATTTAATCCGTTGTTGGACATTTAGGGTTTTTTTTTTTTTCAGATTTTAGTTGTTATAAAATTGTTGAATAACCTTAAACATACATGCCAGTGCAGTCACACAATTATTATTTTAAGTTGAATTCTTAGGAATTCTAGGTGGTACCCAGGAGTGTGTCATGGTTGTGGTTTTGTCACAAAGATTCCAAATTATGATGATAATCCTTTTTAATCTTAGCCAGTCTAAGGCAGAAAATAGTATTAATATATATGTATATAATTGTAATGAGTTATTTATCTGGCAAATAAACATGATATAGTGGTATTATAATTGTATCGTGGAGATGGCGGTTACTCCGTCATATTTCTAAATTTAGAGCATCCTTTCGTCCCAGACTGAGTGAATTCTAGAATCCCTTAAGGGATTTTCTCAAAGTACAGATAGTTGTAATTTTCTGACTTCTCTCTACAGCCTTCCTCTCCTGCTAGTCTTATGGTTGACAGCCATCTCTGTCATGGGACTGCCTCCAATGTCTATCTGAGGCAAACTGGAAGGAGTTTAGGTCTGTCTGCAGGGAGTATGACCGAAAAATCTTTACATTTTTTATATTATAAGGAAAATAAAATATAATGCATTGGGGAACATTTTAATCACTGAATTTGAATGAAACTTTTAACTTATAAAGAAATATTTTCCATATTTTTGTTGACAAAGTTTATCTTGCTCCCACAGATATAACTTCTTTTGTAAGTATGTACCAGGATTTATGCTTGAAATGATTGCACACAATTTCCTAATAAAGTTTTGGTGATAATTCTCTTTCAATTCTTGTAGATTGTCGTCAACTACAAACTTCATGGGTACTGGGAATATCGGGGGAGACATTTGGTTAAGTATATGATTGCTTAACCACTATGCTGTACACCTAAAACTAATACGGAATAATATTGAATGCAAAGTATAATTGAAAAAAATTAAAAATTAAACAAATATTTGTACAGGCAAATAATTAAATTCTAAACATTATATGCATAAAAGTTTCTATATTTCAACAGTGCAGATTACATTTTAAAGTGAACATTTGCCTTTTATTTCATTGAAAAGTGTAGTGTTTGTCAATGTACTAGGTTGGCAGTGAATGAGGTTAGCAAAGTACTAGGTAAAAGCACTTTGAGGGGTAGCTGAGCCACAAAAACATTGGGCTCACAGCTCGGAGATTCCCCCTCTCCCACCCCCAGGATCTCTCTGTCTTGCCTTTACGGCCCTGTCTCATACTCTTGGCTGCTGAAGTCGAAGTGAACATTGATGTGCGGGCAGTAGTGTCTCCTTGGCAATGCACAGTAGGTTGCAGCAGAACAGCAAATGCTAGGCCTCGACCACTCTCATCTTACTTTCATCTGTGGGAACTGCTTTGTTGCTATTCTCTCCTATTCTGTTTGTTTTCTGATTTACTGTTTATTTAACATTTTACTTCCTATTTAGTTTTCTGTCAGGAAAACTCACTACAACTTCTCTCATCCTTCATCTTTATACTAGGCCTAACTCAAATTTTACCTACCAACATGATTGTCACTGTCTGAGGTGAAAGGTGTTAGGCTCAAACTTTCTCTTGCTGTTTCATGGGCTGAGAACAACCATTACTCCCCAGTGTGTGTCTGTGTGTGTGTGTGTGTGTGTGTGTGTGTGTGTGTGTGTGTGTGTGTGTGTATGTGTCCAGAAGGCACTTAGCCATGTAATATGAAAAATATAGACATTTCTTGAAGATACAAGTAACTTTGTACATAGGACAATGATACCTCAGTCCCCTTCAGAGTAGGCACCTTGGGACCTTACACAGTTCTCCCAATTACCATCAGCTGCCCCACTGTATTTCCCTGAATCTCATAGATGGTCTGAAATCTCTTCCTCTTCAAAAGTGATTTTAGTTTTGGAAAAAGCCAGCAGTTACAGGGTACCAAATCTTGGCTATAGGGGGGCTGAGTCACCTAGGTAATTTGATGTCTTGCCAAAAAACTGCACGAGACATGATGCATGAGTAAAGTGTATTGTTGTGATAAAGCTGCCAATCATCAGTTTCCCATAGTTGTGGCCTTCTGAATCATCCAAATGGTTTCTGCAGAGGAATGTTCAAGCTTAATGCAAAAATCAATGCAGATTTGTTGCTCTACTCACTCTGTCATTTTGAATGCAACAGCCACACAGTACACATGCTCACTCAATGGCATCTACCACCTCCGTTGACTAGTACAGTGAAGTTGTCATTGTTCACACATGTGCATTTCAGTCCACTCTCCTTGCCTGCCAGGTTACATCAATAGTGCATAAATGGTTCTAGTTATATTAACAATGGCTGAAATTTTTCCAGACAGACTATATATATATATATATATTTGCAGCACTTCTGTGAACAATTTTCTGGACATGTCCTATTGGAAAGCTTTGTGTTGGTATCAATTTGCTAATGTTTTCCTGTTAATTTAATGTCAATTTTTACAAGTAGCTTTTAGCTTTATTTTCCATTTTGTGGTACTCATGGTATCAGCTATGTTATCACCTAGCTAACCAACTAATCATGTTGGTTTCATGCAAATTGAGTGCTTTTCATCTTTTTTAATGTTCTGGAAAATAAATAGGATGGGGATGATCTAGTTGTTGAAGGTATTTTATTTTATTTTTTTACTTTTTGTTAATGATTCATTATAGAAGAAGTGAGGAAAGACTCCATTTCATAATTCTAGATGCAAAGAGATGAAATAATTATCCAAATGACCCTTATGTGGGCTACATTTCCTTTGTTTATATTCCTTTTCATTTCACAGAGCATTCTTCATTATATATGTACTAAAAGACAGCTTAAAATTTCTAAGTTGAAATACTCCATCTATAAACTGTTATTAATACAAAAACATTTACTGAGCCCTTGGGGACTTTGAGCTGGAGAGCATTTCCCTCCACAACTCAAGTGAACTTGGCTTCACAACTACATTTACTGGCTTCATAGGGCAAAGAGGGATTTCAGTGCTGTGCTTGCCCCATCCATTTCTCACTGCAACAGCGTCTTGCTAAGACCAATTCCAGGACTCACTTGTCTTCAGAGTAGGTGGATTCTTCTGGCAGAGAATTTTGCGGTCAAACCCTGGGCTGACAGGGTGGATCACAGGGCCCAGGTGCATGTGCTAGGCTGGGGTGTGACTATTTAGCACTCAGGCAGTGCACTCATTCACAAGGTCTTAGGTTTTGCCTTGGTCAGTCTTCTTTTGATATCATTCATTCAAATGAATTCATAAGAGAAAAGGAAGAGGCTGCTAAATTAGACACAGACTTTGCCTCGTTCATGTGTATCTGAAAAGTGTCTGGCAATTTATTTTTGTGATTGGAATTCGTATAGGTCCAGTGTAGTACTAGTTAAAGTTTTGAAATGTCTTATTTTATGAAGAGGAAAAGTGAGATAGCTAAGAGTTTTGTATATCAGCAGTGTACTTGTAGTAGAAATGAAGATGAAAATTACCTATTTCTTTTCTTTCCTAATGAACAAATGAAAAATGGCAATTAAAAAATGCTTCAAATATGAGTACAAGTGTTCGCAGTATCATTGTATGCTTAGTAACTGAGTTCTTGGGAGCAGATGAATCAAGTTCCATGTCATCGACCTCAAGACTAGAGGAACAGTGATTCTAGTGAGTCACAGCTCATATAATTATGACACTGAATGTGACAGCATTCCAGGTTCCTCTGCCTTTTAAGGGAAACAAACTAGGTCACACTTCAGTGAAAACCCAAACAATAGGGCCATTTTCAGAGACCGTCTCCCATTGATGCATATCTGCTGTGTTCAGGAGATAGAGGGTGGGTGCGTGGGTGAGGGGGCTATATGATGCCGGAAATAATTTTCTCTTGTTCTGGGCTTCTTAGTGACAAAGGTCATCATTAGCAGGTGGTGCTTAGTAATCTAGATGCTCCAGCTTATATTTGTTACCACATTAATTCACCATAAAAAAGCCAGCTTTGCACTTTTTTGTTCCTCATCAGGGGATTCTTCATTCAGGTAGTGGTATTCAGCAGCAGGTTCCACTATTTCTTCATGCTGGTGTCCCATTGGTATTGCTCCTCACAGAGTTCAACTGCAGTAGAGAAATGTGAGAAGAAAGCTCAAAGATGCTATGTTGCATGGAACATAATGCACAGTAATAAAAAATAGACCTTGATACAATACTAGCAGCAGGGAGCACAGTTATTTATCACTTCAAGGGAAAATCAAGTGAAATAGCTATAAATCATTTAAAGTATGTTTCTTCCCATCTTTCTTGAGTTTCAGTCTTTTTGGCTGGGAAACAGAAAAGACCTTTGTTATTTCCTGAGCCAGGATTTTCAGTCTTTGGTGTGCAGTGCCTACCTTGGCTTCCTTGGAAGGTACAAACCCAGGGCAGAATCGGAGAGCATTGTCCACAAACAGCAGTCAGAGTTTTTGGAGTACTGGCTTTAAATCAATTTTTTTAATTCAGATGACCTCTTTACTGAATTTTTGTCACCTATGTTATCTTAGAAAATGTGTCCTTTTCACTGAAGTCTAATTTTTCAGTAGAGTGGCATACAGTATTCTCTCATAATTTAAATAATTTTCTCTAAGTTGGCTTTTGTCCCTGGAAAGGCTGAGATAGCAGGCTACAGTGTCTGCAGGATTTCAGGACTGGCATACCATTTGCTTGTTTTGAGCCTTGAACAGTCTCTTACGGCTCTGAGGCTTATTTACTCATCTGAAAATTGGAATACAAATAATATCTACCTGTATGGTTAACCCTGTATGTTCTACCCCTACAGGTTAGCCCCCTACCTGTAGGAGAACAAGGCTAACCCCAAATGACTGTGAATCATTTAACTTTCTGGCACATAGCAATAAGTAAATGGTATTTTTATCATTATTTTGTATTTTATTCTAATTATTATATATTTGTGATTTTTATCTAATTTTTTTGATTACTCTTGTCATTTCATACTGTGTATTTTTTCCCAAAGGAACCAGTCCATGAGTTTATGTACTTATTCTACTGTGTTTTGTAATTTACTGTTAATTTTAAAATTTAATTCTTAGTTATTTCTTTTCTTTACCTACCTATAACTCTCAAAGTTTACTTCTTTGTTTATTTTATATTCACTGTGTTTAAAAACCATTATTAAGATCAAGAAGAGGGCAGTGAGGTAGGTGGGAGTGGAGCCCAGTTCTGCCTGTGCCCAGCTGGAACACCTAGCTGATCTTCTGAGGAACGGAGTGAACAACCAACAGAATCCCCACTTATATGAAGTTTGGTGGCAAAAAATTGCAGAAGACATTGAAAATTGGTCACTGAGAAGGTTGTGCTGGGATGGTAAGGTCACTGGGATCTGTGTGGGGACCAGGGCTGCTGTGGCTTCAGCTGGTGCAGAGCTGCAGCCCCAGCTCAGCATGGTGCCTGCTTCAGCATATGGGGAAGAGAGTTAGAGCACCCTCCCCTATCAGAGCAGGGAGAGCAGCCCAGAACCAAGAGGGACCTGGATGCTGGAAGTCATTGGGGGTAATAGAGACAAAGTGGGAGACACACAGAGGCAGTACACATCTGCTGGGACTTGGATGTGAGGACCACAGAAAGTGGGGTGCTGGGGGACACCTGGAGAAGGGAGGAGTTGGGCCATATGGACCCTGACTCAGATAGTCTCTGGACTGGTTGGAAAGTTGAGCTGCGTGAAAAGCCGTGCACTTGTAAAGAACTGCAGGCAGCTGTTTTGTAAGGAACTTCCCAGCAGAGGCTGGTGCACCCCAAGTTTCATTTGTGTGCACCCAGAGTGAGTGGCTGAGCAAAGCCATGCACCCCCTTGTCTTGCACTGTGTGCCCAGAGACAGTCATTGAGCAGAAACCTGCACCCCCCACTTGTCTTGGGCTCTGCACCGGAGATTGACTCATGTTGTGAGCAGCTGAGTGGCTGATTTGAGCCTGGCAGCTCATGGAGGACCTGGGCCGGAGACTGGAAAACTGTAAATATTGTGATCCAGACCTGGTCCCCATCCTCTCAAAACCACGGGAATGGAGAAAAGCAAAGCCTAGCCCCTCTCTTCCTGTGGCATCTAGGAAGACCAGCAGAACTCACCGAAAAGGTTTATCGTCAGTGGGAGGCTCAGTAGAGTCTTTTATTTTTTCTTATTAGATCCTATCTCTTTTTTCTCCTTTTTTTTTCCTTTCCCCAAATGAGACAGTAAGATGTAGAGTTACAAAGGGTCCAGAGACAGATTGAAAGGCGGAGAACAAGACTAACCCCAAAAATCTGAGACAAATGTCACTTTTTTCCCATGGAGCTGCTATTTTATTATGTGTATTATTATTATCTTTTCATTATTTTTACCATTTTTATTTTACTAGTATTTAAAAAATTTTCTTATGTTTAGTTTTCCTCATTTTATTTGTGTTTAATTGTATTGTTTAACTGGTTTTCTTTATTCTCTCTTTATTGTATTTTAACTTTCCTTTTTTCATTTCACCCATGTTACAATAACACATGATTTTTGATCAGGTACTTTCTATTTTGGTTATCCAAATCATATATTTCTTGTCATATTATTGTTGTTTCAGTACTATTGTAAATAATTGTTGTTCCATACAATTGTACATACTACACAACAACACTCCCTGATCTTAGCCCACTTCACTTCAATGCTGAGCATTATTATTATTGTGGTTAACTCTATTCTTTCTAACACTGTGCCTACTTTCTATCCTTTACTCTCACTATAATCTCATTATGTAACCTCCCACAAGTGCTCTGTGTTATGGATTCAGCTCACAATCATCCTTGCCTCTAACCAGAATCTTATCTCTTTCCCATCTTTTATAAAAAGTGTCTAGTTGGGGGAAATATTACAGTTATCAAAAGAATCTCCATTCTCTTCTCTACTTGCTGGTATTTTAAATCCCATAAAATACTCTCTTGCTATCTTAATCCATTTTGCCTACCCCTTGCCACTGATCACATACAAGAATAAGTGGGAGCTGTGAACATCAGTATACCTGCTGGAAGAGAAAAACCACCAACAAAGGAACCACCAAGAGGTAAAAACCCAAGTACAACAAGAGAGCCCCCACACACAGAAGGGCAAACCTAGAGTGTCTAGAAAAGGAGATCAAAGAGACGACATCACTGAATGTCATAGAATTCCTAACATAGCAGTTCACCCTACAAAGACAGCTAACAAAGAAAACATCAGAAAGCACAGAAACAAAGAGTCAACTAAAATGGAGAGACAAAAAAAGGACATGCAATCAAAAGAATGGAAGACTCCCCACTAAAACAGCTAAACGAAATGGAAGTAATCAAACTATCAGAAAAAGAATTCAAAATAATGATTATAAAGATGTTCAAGCAGCCCTGGCTAGTGAAGCTCAGTGGATTGAGCATGGGCCTGTGAACTAAGGGATTGTGGTTCAATACCCAGTCAGGGCACATATCTGGGTTGCAGGCCAGTTCCCAACAGGGGACACATGAGAAGCAACCATACATGATATTTCTCTCTCTCTTTCCCTTCCCCTCTAAAGATAAATAAATAAAATCTTTAAAAAAAAAGAAAAAAGTTAAAAAAGAAAAAATGCTCCAGTAACTTATAGACAACTACAAGTAACTGAGGGAGAACTATATCAGCATGAAAAAGAAAAGATAAATTATAAACAAAAACCAGGAAGAGATGAACAATAAAATCTCACAAATGAATTGGAATTACAAGCAATCTGGATGAAGTAGAGGATCAAACCAGCAAGCTGGAGGACAAGGAAGAACAATACATCCAGAAGGAGCAAGAAAAGAAAGAGACTCAAAAAGAATGAAGAGGTGGTAAGAGAGCTGTAAGACAATGTGAAACATAATAATATCTGTGTAATAGGGATACCTGAAGGAGAAGAACAGCAAGGGATATAAAATCTGTTTGAAGAAGTAATAATGGAAAACTTCCCTAATTTGATGAGAGAAAAAGTCACACAAATCCAGGAAACACAGAGTCCCAATCAAGAGGAACCCAGAGAGGACCACTTCAAGACACATCATCATTAAAATGGCAAACTTCCAAGACAAAGAGAGAATCTTAAAGGCAGCAAGGGAGAAAAATGAAGTAACATACAAGGGATTCTTGATAAGGCAGCAGCTGACTTCTCAATGGAAATGCTCCAAGCCAGAAGAAATGGCAAGAAATATTCCAAGCAATGAAAACCAGAGGCCTGCAACCAAGGCTACTTTACCCAGCAAGGCTCTCAATTAAGATGGAAGGCTAAATAAGGAACTTCCCAAACAAAAGAAGTCTAAAAGAACATACCTTCACCAAACCAAGTCTGCAAGAGATGTTTAAAAGACTGCTTTAAAAAAAGAAAGGAAAACAGTGTGAGAGAGAGAGGTCCTCTGCACAGGTATGAAAAATGGCAATGAATAAGTACCTATCATAATAACTTTAAATGTAAACATTAAATGCTTCAATCAAAAGACATAGAATAGTTGAATGGATAAGAAAGCATGACCCACACATATGCTGCCTACAAGAAACCCATCTCAGGACAAAAGATCAACACTAGAAACAAATTTTCCAAGCAAATGGACAAGAAAAAAAGCCGGGGTAGCAATTCTCATATTAGACAAAATAGACTTCAAAAAAAGGGCCGTAAAGAGAGAGATCCAAAAGGTCACTTCATAATACTCAAGGGAAGAATCCATCAAGAAGACATAAACATTGTAAATACATATGCACCCAACATAGGAGCACTCAAATACATAAAATCTTGGTGGACTTCAAGAAAGAGATTGACAGCAACACAGTTATAGTTGGGGATTTCAACACCCCACTGTCAAAAATGGATTGATCTTCCAAACAAAATATCAACAAAGTTATTGCAGCATTGAACAATGTCCTAAATCAAAGGAACTTAACTGATATATAGAGAGCCTCTCATCCCCCCAAAGCAAAATACACATTCTTTTCAAATGCACATGGAACATTTTCAAAGACAGACCACATGATAAGACACTAAACAAGCTTCAACAAATTCAAGAAAATTGAAATGTTATCAAACATTTTCTCTGACCACAAGGGACTGAAACTAGAAACCAACCTCAAGGAAAAAAACTCAAAAACACTTTAACTCATGGAGATTGAATACCATACTGTTAAACAATGAATGGGTCAAAAATGAGATCAAGGAAGAGATCAAATAGTTTCTGGAAACAAATGAAAATAAACTCACAACAACCCAAAGCTTATGGGACATAGCAGAGGCAGTCCTGATAGGGAAGTTCATAGTGATACAGGTCTACCTAAAAAAGATAGAAACATTTCAAATAAACAACTTAACCCTATGCCTACAAGAACTTCAGGAAAACAACAAAGACAGCCAAGAGCAAGTAGAAGAAAGGAAATAACCAAGATCAGACCAGAATTAAATGACACAGAGACTAAAAGCACAATTCTAAGAATCAATAAATCCAGGAGCTGGTTCTTTGAAAAGGTAAACAAAGCCAATAAGCCTTTAAGCAGACTCATCGAGAAAAAAAGAGACAGGACCCAAATAAACACAATCAGAAATGAAAAAGGAGAGATTGAAGCTGATACCACAGAAATACAAAGGATTGTAAGAAATTACTATGAAGAACTGTATGCCAAGAAATTTGAAAACCTAGGTGAAATGGAAAAAATTTCTAGAAAAATATAATCTTCTAAAACTGAATGAAGAAGAAGCAGAAAGCCAGAATAAACCAATAACAGCAGATGAAATTGAAGCACTAATAGAAAAACTTGCATCACACAAAAGCCCTGGGCCAGATGGTTTCACAGGAGAATTCTACAAAGCATTTAAAGAAGACCCCTATTCTTCACAGACTATTCCAAAAAATCCAAAATGATGGAAGACTCCCAAACTCTTTTTATGAAGCCAGAATCACCCTAATCCCAAAACTAGATAAAGACACAACAAAGAAAGAAAACTTCAGGCCAATATCACTTATGAACATAGTTGCTAAAATCCTCAACAACATATTGGCAAACCACATCCAATAATACATTAAAAAGATCATACACCATGACCAAGTAGGATTCATCCCAGGAATGCGAAGATGGCACAATATTTGCAAGTCAATAAATATAGTACATCACATAAACAAAAGCAAAGACAAAATTACATGATCATATCAACAGATTTGGAAAAAGCATTTGATAAGGTACAGCACCCATTTATGATAAAAACACTCAGCAAAGTAGGAACAGAGGGAGCATTCCTCAACATAATGAAGGCCATGTACAAGAGACCTACAGCCAACATCATACTCAATGGGCATAAACTAAAAGCTTTCCCACTAAGATCAGGAACAAAACAAGGTTGTCCAGTCTCACCACTTCTATTCTACATAGTATTAGAAGTTCTAGCCACAGCAAGCAGAGAAGAAAATAAAATAAAAGGCATCCAAATTGGAAAAGGGGAAACAAACCTGTCATTGTTTGCAGATGACATGATAGTGTACATAGAAAATTCTATAGACTCCACCAAAAAATTGCTCAACCTAATAAATGAATTTGGCAACACAGCAGGATACAAGGTCAATATTCAGAAATCAAAGGTATTTTTTTGTATACCAACAATGAAACAAGAGAAACAGAAATCAGGGGGGGAGAATCCCACTTGATATAGCAACAAGAAAAATAAAATATCCAGGAATAAACCTAACCAAGGAGGTAAAAGACCTGTACTGAGAAAACCACACAACACTGAAGAAAGAAATTAAGGAAGACACAAGCAAATGGAAACATATACTGTATTCATGGATCAGAAGTTAACATCATCAAATGTCCATATTACTCCAAAGCAATTTATAGATTCAATGCAATACCTATTAAATTACCAATGGCATATTTCACAGACATAGGACAAACACTTCAAAAACTTATATGGAATCAGAAACGACCCCAAACAGCCACAGCAATTTTGAGAAAGAAAAGTAAGAGGGATTACGATACCCGATATCAAACTGTATGTCAAGGCCACTATAATCAAAACAACCTGATACTGGCAAAAGAACAGATACATAGACCAATGGAACAGAATAGAGCCCAAGTCTCTATGGTCAATTAATATTCAACAAAGGGAGCAGCAGCATAAAATGAAGTAAAAACAGCCTCTTCAACAAATGGTGTTGGGAGAGCTAGACAGCTACATGCAAAAAAAAAAAAAAAGAAAAAAAAAGAAAAAGAAACTTGAGCACCAACTTACATCATACACAAAAGTAAATTCAAGGTGGATAGAAGATTTAAATATAAGTCATGACACCATTAAAGTTCTAGAGGAGACCACAGGCAGGAAAATCTCAGATATCCCACACAGCAATATTTTCACTTATATGTTCCCTTGAGCAAGGGACATAAAGGAAAGAATAAACAAATGGGATCTCATCAAAATAAAAAGCTTTTGCGTGGCTAAAGAAAACAGCATTAAAATGAAAAGAGAACCAACTGTATGGGAAAACACATTTGCCAATGCTACCTCAGACAAGGATTAGATCTCCAAAATATGTGAAGAACTTACATGACTCCACTCTAAAAAGACAAGCAACCCAATTAAAAATTGGGCAAAGGACTTAAACAAACACTTTTCCAAGGAGAACACTTCTCTTGGAGTAGGACATCCTCCAAGGAGGATGGTCCAGAGACATAAGAAAAGATGCTCAGTATTGCTAGCTGAGCATCTAGAGAGATTCAAATTAAAACCACAATGAGATATCACTTCATACCAGCCAGAATGGCCATGATAAACAAAGCAACAAACAACAAGTGGTGGAGAGGATGTGGAGAAAAGAGAACCCTAGTGCACTGTTAGTGGGATTGCAGACTTGTGCAGCCACTATGGAAAACAGTATGGAATTTCCTCAGAAAACTAAAAGTGGAACTGCCTCTGACCCAGCAATTCTACTGCTAGGATTATATCCTACAAATCCTGAAACATCAATTGAAAAGAACCTATACACCCCAATGTTCACAGCAGCACAATTGACAATAACCAAGTGCTGGGAGCAACCTAAGTGCCTATTGGTAAATGAATGGATCAAAAAATTATGGTACATCTATACAATGGAATTCTATGTAACAGAAAGAAAAAAGGAGCTCCTACCCTTTGTGACAGCATGGACTGAAATGGAGAGCATTTCAGAAATAAGCCAGGTGGTGAAAGACAAATACCATGTGATCTCACTCACCTTTAACAGGAGCCTAATCAACAAAATGAACAAATGAGCAAAATATAACCAAAGACATTGAAATTGAGAACAGGCTGACAGTGACCAGAGGGGAGAATGGAGGGATTATAAGGGAAAATGGTGAAGGATTTGCAGGAACAATTATAAAGGACACATGGACAATAACAACACAGGGTGGAAATAGGGGAGGAAAGTTGGAACAGCTGGGGTGGTAGGGAGGGGTGGGGGGTAAGGCATAAAACTGTACTTGAACAACAATAAAAAATAAAATTCACACCTTATACAAATATAAAAAATAAAATAAAACTATTATTAATGGTCTGAATTTTCCTCAGAGTACAGTTTTATCATTTCCATTCTTCTGAATGAAATCTGGGTAATCTACCTCACATATTCAGTTTTGTAGTAGAATTTACTGAGTAGAATAACCTAATATTTTAGTTTATTGTTTTAATTTCTTTTCATTTTTCTTGTTTCTTAACAAGTTTCTCATGTTTAATGATTCAGTTGTCCAAAATTTTAACTTGCTCTTGACAGCCTCCAATGTGACCTAGTTATTATATTATACTCTTAGATGTCTTGAAATCCTTCTTATCACACTCATCTCCCTTTTCATCTCATTCTGTTACCTTTTATTTCATAATTTTAATTTAAATTTTATTTTTCTGTTACCTTTTAATTTCAATATTTTTCCTTTATATGTTCTCTCCGTTTATAGAGGCTAGATCTTTTAGGATATTCTAGGATGTCAGTCAAGTTCCAAGACTTTTGTTCTAGGTTCTGGTATAATACATTTTCTGAAGACTTCCAGGATATACTGTAGTTGCTTTCACTTTACATTACTACTTAAAAAAATTTTTTTGTATCCTTGGATAAAAAGGTGAAATATAGTCAGATTCAATCAGATCTTACTACTCTGGAATGGGAATTGAATCCTTGGCTTAAATTTGCAACTGGAGATTGTGTTTAATGGGCACAGCTCTTATTATTTGCTAGTTAATGGGAAACATTTACCTAGTATACTTTTCTCTACTTTTTGTTGGATCTTCTTTCTATTCTGTCTGCATGGTAGTTCAATCCGATGTCTATGTAATGTTTAATTACAGAATGTACTATTGTAAGGGTGCCTTTTCTGCTTCCCCCTTTATAGTGATTAAATTCAGAGCATCACAACCCTTATAATTCATAGGTACATCACCAGTTTTTCTTTACCTTTCACTTAGGTATTTTCTGAAGTTTGAAGTATCTTCCATTTGATATCACTCCTAAGCTTGGGTAAGAGGCCACTGCCCTTGGCTGTATGCTGAAGAGAGAATAATTCTGAGTCATTTGCAGCCATGCCCAAGCCCATAGGGCTTGGTGTTTATAGATTCAGCGGGAAGTGTATATATGTAGCCCATGCATCTTCTTGTAAAACATATAAAGGGCCTGTGGGTCCCCAGGATTTTTCATCTACATGACCCAAACTTACCTTTTGGGCTTGCATAGTTTTCTTTTCTCATCTTTCTTTTTGGGTGCTGAACTGTTCTGTTAGTGTGTCCATCTCTTGGCTTTAGGAGTAACCTAGATATGACAGTTAGAGATGGGGTAAGTAGCTTAACCACTTTCATGTATGAAAACTAGGTGACCACTTACATGAGCAAAAAGCCCCTTGTGGTTCAGGCTGGGACAGGATGTGGGGGAAGAAAAGAGGATGCCATGGGCTGAGGGGCCAGAAGCTGTTTCTTCCTGTGTAGCTATAGCTCAATAAATTTCAATAAGAAAATCTGATTTCTAATATACAACCAAAAATGTTACATTATTATGAAGATATATTTTCAACACTGAAAAATATGACATTTAAGAGGTTTTTAATTCTGATTTATAATCTTTAAGTACTCATAAATATATAATATATAAGCCTCCAATTTTGCTCTTTGTTTGGGATCCAAAACTGTTTGGAGTTGATCTGCTTCCAGTTAGTAAAAGAGTGAGAGGGGAGAAATAAAGAGATGAGTGGAGCAGGGTTCTACCCAAACAGATCTAAAGGGTAGGAAGGAGTCAGTGCCCTAATTTCCTGTGGTAAACCCCCAGTTCTCCCCATCTGGGTACTCATACTGGACTATTATTACTAATCCTCTCCTTTGGTCATTGTGTATTTATTGTAATATTTATATTTAGAAACCATGGTTCCATGTTATTGCAGGGAAGCTGATTTTAGGAACCATTTCCAGCAACCTTTATAGTGGAAAGTATTATTTCTAAATTATTGATACCAGATAAACCTTCATGCTAAAGCAGAGAATATATTATTTTTATCTGACAATATGGTGCCCTTGAGGGAACTAATAAATAGTAAAATAAATAAAATTAGTGGTATGGATTGGCATACTAAGAGATCATTTTTACTGATGTCACATAACTTCAATATTCTGTTACTGGTTCCTAAGATTGTAAAATAAAGCTATTTCAGTCAGTTTGTAACAGTTGCATTTGATTTTAAGGAATAATTAAGGTGTTATATAAATGTTTCATAGTATTCATTTATTTATTCAAGACGTCTACGTTGCATTTCTACTATGTGACAGGCACTGCTTTAAATGCTAGAATACAATGCAAAATAGTAATAGTGAGGGTGGGTTAGGTTTCTTTCATTTTTTATCTTTATGTGATAACCTTATAAAACTTGAGATATAGGTGAGTGTAAGAAGAGCTTTATTGCAAAGACTTAATTACAACCTTCTTCATTGCTTTTTGATAAATTAAAGTTGGCAGAAGATGTGCTCCTATTTTTGTTTAGTTTAAATCATGAAGTATAAACACTAATTCTGGTGACATTATTCTTCTCTAGAAATTTTCAATTGTTTCACATTGCCAACTCAGTAAATTATAAATTTCTCATTCTACTATTTAAAATCTTTTTAACATGTTATCTACCTCCTTTCTCTACTGACATAGATACTGGCTCCTGGGGTCCGTGGTGTTATGGTTGAATTTGAGACAAATTCACATGGACTACTGAATCCTGTGGAAGAAAACAGATGATGAGGCCTTTATCTCAAGGGGAGAGCACCTTGACCCTTGCTTGGACAAACTTTTATTGGGCTCAATTTTCACAGGAGTATGGAAATGATTAAACAATAGATAACATTTGAGGAACTCAGGGCTTATTTTGAGTCAAGGTTAGATAGTGAAAGGGCCGTAAAACTTTGGGGAACAAACTCACTTCCTGCTTAGACCCTTATCATTTAAATTGAGGGTATTATCAAAGTAGGTTTTGTAGGATTTTATCCATTCTTTCTTAGTCCTGACCACCCCAGGGAACCCGTTTTTCCCAGCACAGGGCCACACCCACCTCCAGCATCATTTCAGCCTTCAGGCATTTTTTCAGGCTTAAGACAGGCATGGGAAGTAAAGCAGCCAAGAGATTAGGAGGCTTCCTGATGACAGAATGAGGATTCAGGCTATGTCAAAGCCAAGGGGTGAGGGTCCATCACCCCCTTTTTCTGTAGCCCCCCAAATCTTTCCCTGAGGGCCCCTTCACTATCATGCTTAGGTTGTCCCTCTTTTGAGGGACATTGGTTAACCAGTCATCTGCCTGGGGCCAAGCAGGGTGAAGAGAAAGAGGGCAGAGGTGGTACCCCTACAAGGAAGATAAGCTTTGCCTCCTAAGTGGCTTATGGTCCCAAGGTCCTTTACTCAGCCTTAGTCACAGTGGATTATAGCTTCTGAAACCAGACAGGGCAGTTCCCAACACTATACTTATTGCTCATTCCCATTCTTATGCATCCAATATCTTAGGAATATTGGATTATTTGCTGTTTTCTGACTACGTCTACACTTTCCTCATTTTGAGCCTTTCCTTGAAATTCTTCCTTCTGAAATCTCAATCTTTATTTAACCACATCTTGTCCACAAAGCCTGTCCTAATCCTGTCTACTGAATTTTTCATGCCTCATGACACACTAGCTCCACTTTTCCTAAGGAAAATAATACTGTCTTTTTGTTGTAATTATTGTTTCCTTCTCATCTGTTTTTGAAGAAGGAATCTAATTTACTCTCTTTTGTGTTGTTTTAAATACCTAGTATTTACTAAATGCAGGCTGTTACTATATCAGTATGAAATGAACAAAGAGCAAACACTGATTTTGACTGCCTATTTGGTAGACCTGTGTGTGCCTACTATGGATTTAATATCGTATCCAAAAATTGCTATGCTGAAGCCTTAATCTACAGTGTGACTGTATTCAGAGTGAGGAAACATTTAAGGTTAAATGAGGCCAGGAGGATGGGGCCCTGATTAGATGGAATCAGTATCCTTATAAGAAGAGACATAACCTATTTCTCTCTACTAAGTGAGGGCAAAGCAAAAAGGTAGTTGTCTATGAGTCAGAAAGACAGTTCTCACCAGGAATGGAATTAGCGGGCATCTAAATCTTGGACTTTCAGCCTTCAGAACTGTGAAAAAAATAAGTTTCTGTTGTTTAAATTTCCCTTTCTATTGTAATTTGTTATGGCAGCCCCAGCTGACTAATACCTATTTTGGTACTAAAAGTGGGTTGCTTCTGAAACAAATATATAAAAATGTAGAATTATGTTTGAAATTAGGTCACAGAAAGATTAGAAGTATTTTGATGCCTGTATTAGAAAAATGAGATTTCTGTGAAGAGTCTGTAGAAATGTGGACTTTAAAGATCATTCTGGTCCTTTAACTGTGCAAAAACTCCATTTCTTTAATATGGCTCTCTTCTCTGACTGTTCACCTCCCTTTCTTAATCATTAAGCCCTTAGGACATCAGACTCTGGTCAGCATGGAAGTATTTTAAGAACAAAGCCTCAAGTCTGTTGACCACAGAAAAGAGAATTTCTCTTGACTTTTGTTTGTGTTTCAGCCGTAGGCCTATGAAAGCAGAAGACCCCATGAATAACCTTCTCAGGAAATAGAACTATGCCCTGGCTGCCATCAGACCGACAAAATGATTAACCACTCTCTGGCCCCAGCCAATCAGTGGAGACCATGACCCCAATTCCTTTAGGTACCTTGATGAATGATTTTTCTCCTAGATAACCCATCTCCTGCAAGACATCTGGGAGCCAGGTCTTTGCACATTTATTTAACTGTGACTTTGGGCTTAGTGCCATCTCCTCAATTAATAAACCATTACTTTCTTGGCTACAAACTCCTATCTGCATTTAATAGGGCTTTGATGGCTGCAGACAAACAGATCCCTTTAGTCTGTGTGAGTCTGTAAGTCTGTTGCACCAAAAGGAGCAACACACCAAAACAGACAAGCTTAAGGGGGGCCTGCTTGACAGCCTTACAAACAGAGACCTAAAGAAATCACATCCCATTGAATGAAATTAAAACCTTTCTAACTAAAAGCAGATTACGGCAAGCAGTCCTTGTCTTAGGCTAGAATCTTACCTGAAAAAAGTCAACCTGTACCTTAATTGAGCCTTTTTATTGTCTTTTTGCATATATGATATAACATACTTTTGGAATGGCAAGGTAACTTCCCTTTTCCAAATTCCTGGGGCAGAACCACCACCCGAGACCACAAATCCCCTCACTGTTGCTGTTACCATGTTAACTGTTGACTGTTAACTTACCCTGTATGCACTTTTGTAAAGGAAGTGTCTTTCATTTTACCTTTTTATCCTATCTCAGAAGTTCCCCCCTTTTTTATCTCCTGCCTGTCATCCTAATCTATCACCGATGGATTTCATGTAACCCATTCACACCTTCTCTCTTGATTATGACGTATAAAATGAGGTGTGAAACTGCCATTTTCCAGTGTATTTTTTCAATCCATGGGGGTTTTGTTTCCCAGCAATGGTTGTTTTGGTGCAAATAAACTCACAAAAATTGTTACGTGTTTGTTATATTGGCATCTGGTAGCAATAAGGTCTCAGAGAGGAACAAGGAAAAGGTTATTGGAAACTAGAGGAAAGGCAATCCTTTTTTAAAAGTGGCAAAGAACTTGGCTGAATTGTATTCAACTCCTTTGTGGAAGGTATAACTTGTGAATGATGAAACACAATATAAGCAGGGGACATCTCTATAAACAAAGTATTGAAGGTGTTGACACAGGATAGATAGAAGCTAAAAAATTTGATGGGCAAGTAGAATGGGGAAACTGAGAAAAAATTAAATAGGGCCAAATAGTTTGAGCAACTTATAGCCAGCTGGTAAATTACAAGACCTCATCTCCCCTAAATAAGGACATTTTAAAAATATATATACATACATATTTTAATCTTTTTATTGTTATTCTATTACATTTGCCCCAAATTTTCCCCCTTTGCCCTCCTCTACCAAGCCCACCCCCCCTTTCTCAAAGTCAGTCCCCACACTGTTGTCCATGTCCATGGGTCCTTCATACATGTTCTTTGACTAGTCCCTTTCCCTTCTTTCCATCATTACCCCCCTCCCCACTCCCCTCTGATTGCTGCCACTGAGAAAACTTGAGAGCCTCTCCTCTTGAACCAGAGAGAGATGCTAATGCAAATGAAGAGAAAATACCAAAGTGAGAAAACTTGGGAAGAAGCTGAGAGACTCCCTCCTCTTACCCCCAAGAGAAAGAGCACATCTGCATTTTATTTCATAGTTCCCCCTCCCAAACCCTGACATTTCTGAAAGCTCAAGGGAATGTGAGCTCTAACCCACCACCTATTTAAATTGCTGACCTCTGATATTAATAAAAGCAAAATTATAATCCAATCCCTATCTCTGCTTTTTGGCTGAGTGGTGATAGGCATCATAAGCCCTCTGGTTTCAGTGTGTCTTGGGTCCTCCTTACTGGTTTACCATAAAATTTGAGAGGAGAAATAAGTCAAAGAAAGAATTGTTAAATAAAAAGGAAGCAGAATGTTAAGGTTTGGGAAATTCTCCATCTTTCCCCATTGCAAAAACAGATGAAGCATGTTCTGAAGAGAATAGTGATCAATTGATAAAGAGATCATGAGTGCAGCTCATGGGCTTACTTGGTCATCCCAGCAGAAGCCAGGAATAGACCGGGGAATATACCAGCAGAGACACTGCCAGTTTGAACTTACGTAGAGGAGAGGGGCAGAATGAAGAAAGGCTGCTGGACTTCTAGGATTCTACAGGTCCAGACCACAGAGCTACTCAGCTGTGATGGGCGCTATTCAAGTGAAGGGAAGAATGACCCTGAAGGCACTGCAGAGATCACAGGCTGCCACTCCCAGCCCTTGGCTGCATTGTTTCTTCCTTGTCCAGGAGCACAGGGCTCTTGTTGAGCCACAGGGGCCAGGTCACACCCCCGACTCACTTGAAAGGTTGTCATTACCACACAAAGCCAAAGGAGCAGGGCTGCCTTATCCACAGAGCTGTGAGGCAGGACACTGAGCTGAGGAGGATTATTCTTGTTAATGTGAGAACATCCAAACCTGTAGAGAATTTTTATAAGCATTGATTGGAGCCAAACTGACAGTGTGTTGGGAAGCAATGTTACAGAGTACAGAACAGACCCGGGGGTGGTGAATGATATCCTATTACCATATGGACCCACCCTTGTGCTCTGAGGGTCCTGCCTCCTTACTAGCTTCACATTGCCCACCATTAAGGAAAGATATCTCTCAAAGCCAGAGACTGGTGAAAAGGAAAGAAAATGTTTATTTAAAGCTATACAGACTTAGAGTAATGACTTAATATCTTCCTTAAAAATACTAAAGTCCTTTAGAATACCCACAAATACACATACTCCTTCCTTCTCCTTCTGCCAAGTCTGGGGTACTGTATCTCAGGAAAAGAAATAGAAGTCTGAGATTCAGGCTCCCAGCACCATCAGCTCTGTTGCTGCCATGATCTCCAGTTAGTCCAAAGCCATGTGGCACCCTCTCATAGCCCACCAGCAAGAGTCCTTTCACACCTTTTCTTCCAGGCAAAGTCTCTCCTGCTTCCTAAGCCATGTGGCAAAAAGGGCACACCCTAAATCTGCACAGTCCCAACTTTCCCCAAAGCCACGTGGTCCCAAAAAGCCCCAGCATGACTGCTGCATCTGAGTTTAAATCCCAGTGCCAATCTTCCTCTGCATCACCATTTCTGACTCTTCCTACAATTAGTTACACCTGCCAGCATTCCTGTATTCCTGTATTTTTCCAGCTTCACTGGGCTGCCATAGTAAGTTTGGGCAGGTGTGGCCCCAAGGTGTGGAGCCAATCTTCTCCAAGATTCTCTCACACAGGCACTGTAACCAGGGGGAATTGCATCTTGGGTGGAAATCACTTCCATCCCCTTGGCTCAAAATGTGGCCACAGCTATTTAACATATCTATGAAACCAGTTAAAAGTTACAAATATGTTAAATGACTATGCCAGGGGTTAGCTGCAAAACCATTGCTATTCAAAACAACTCTCAATGGCCCTGATCCATGTGTCCCATTCCCCAGCTCAGACTTGTGGGGGTGAGGACATCCTATATATATTTTTTTCTAATATTTCCTGGACACCTTGAGTTCTGGACCCCATTAGAAATTCCCACTGGGGGGGGGCTTGGCTTCACCCTGTTACAGCAAGATCTCAAATTCCCCCAGGAATCAGAGTTTTGCCATTTCTTTTCATTTTTAAGTGTTTTGATGGTTTTTAAATTGCATTTTTTCCATTACCATTTGTCCCCCTTATACCATCTTTCACCTCACACCTCCCCCATCACCACGTTACTGTCCATGTCCATGAGTCGTTTTCTTTTATGCTGGATTCCTCCTCCCCGTAACAACCCCCCCGCTCTGACCTGAGCTATCAGCCTGTGTTCCAGCTGATAATGTCTCTGTTTTGCTTGTTCAGCTTGTTCATTAGAGTGCACATATGAGTGAGATCATATGGTGTTTGCCTTTCTCTGACTGTCTTATTTCACTTCACATAATGTTCTCCAGGTCCATCCATGCTGTTGCAAAGGGTAACATTTTCTTCTTTTTCTCTCTCTTTTTAATATATATTTGGAATTAAGAAGGAAAAAGGAGAGATTACATAAAGATAAAAGAAAGCAAGTCACAGAAATCTCTATGATTAAATTCCAGGACAGTCAACAAGAGTATGTGCTCTGTTGAGGGTGTTTACATCTCCCAGGGCTCTGAAAAGGAAGATTACTCTGCCATTTGAAAGGTATATTAATCTAGATGCATAAGAAAAATGGATAGGGCTTGCTTAAGGCAAAAATAGGCCTTTTACTAAAGACGTTATATGCCTGGGCTATGACTACCCACCATGATCAGCCTGGTTGTAATTAGATTTATTACAGAGCCCCCCTTTTTGGTCCACTTTCTCAAGCAATGCTATTTTGGAAGAAGAGCCCACATTCTTCAGCCTTTTTAGGCTTCTCAGCTAAAAAGAACACATATGACAAATCCACAGTCAGTTCTTCTTCCTCATTTAAAAATCAAAGAATCAAAGCTCAGAGTGATAAAAATAAAATATCCATTAGATTTTAAACATTTCTACATGCCATCTCTTAACAGAGGGGTCAGGCCGGATCTCTGGGAGAAGGCAGGGTGTGGGGAGACAAGCCCAAGGCAGAATTGAAGGGAGGGGCTACCAAAGAAAGGGGATTCCCCAAGGCAGCTGAGCAGCTCCTGACTCCGCAGAAGGGAGCTTGTTCAGCCAGTGGAGTTCAAGACTTCTGCCCCCTTGCACCAAATGGCAGCCAGAAGAGGGGAAAAAGCAAACATGGCAGATGTTAGCACGCATTGGTTAAAAAGCCATATTCCCTCCGGCGATTTCTGGGCCGAATCTTTAAAACGCGATGTGCCCAGATGCACACTCTCTTTCCCTTCCCCTGGCTAGCCTGGTCATCAGGGAGCCTGAATTCCTGAGACTGGCTGGTTGGCCAGTGACCATGTGGCTGGGCTCCAAGCCCGCACACTCCTCCTGCACAGAAAGCAGCAGCACTAGCTGAAATGTGACTGGAAACCTGCCAAGCCACCTGGATAATCCTGCTGCGGTTATCTGTATTTCGTAAAGGATGGTACTTCTAGGAGTGAGAAAAGGGATTTCAGGTGCTTCCTTCGACTGGTAGAGGGTGGCAGGGCTGTTTGTCTTTGGGTATTTTAAAAGGAACGGAGCCCCGAGGCAGACGCCTGCCTCCATTCCAAAACTATATAACCTTTAAATAAACAACCTCTTTCCTTTTCACCAGACTCCTGTTTCCAGAGTTATACCTCTAGGTGGCGAGCAATAGACTGTTCTGAAACAGCACAAGGCTGTCTGGTAACATCACTACCTCTGTAACATAGTTCTTGCTGTGTAAAAATTACTATGGGGATAAATTTCACCAGTAAATATTATTTGTAAATGTGTGCCACATGGTACTTTTCCACTTATTATGGTAGACAAAGCATAAAAATTACTTTTTCACTGTCACATTTATATACTTTTCACCATCAAAACTGTCTGGTTTATGTCTTTATAAATTTATAAGAATCATAATAATTATCTTCAAAAAGATTTATGAAGAGAGCATATCTATTATAAAGCAAGAACAATGAACCAGGTGCAGTGAAAGCAAACTTTCAAAGCTCAATAAGGAGCTCCTAAAAATTCAAATATATATATATATATATATATATATATACTTTAAATATTAAACAGTCTAGAAGTAAAAGCTGAGAAAAATCACAAGGACATTGTAAAAATTAATAACTGAAATCTCATTTTGTCAGGAGGCTGGGAGAACTTGTATACACCTGTCCCTCAATGTACACTCCTTACTCCAACAGGAAGAGATGATACCTTGCATCTGTGAGTGGAAGTGATACTATTTCCCTACCTCAGCAGAAGGAAGAAAAGATTCCTTCTTATCTGGTAACAGCTCAGCCAAAGGGAGGCTGCCACAGCTCAGTCAATGAAAGGTCATTATGCTGTGAACTTTCGGTTTCCTCCAAAGAACTCTGTTTAACAAAAAAGCATTCATCTTCTTGTATCTCTGTACTTGTATGTGGTTCACCAGCCTTTATACCACTTGTCCTGAATTGCAGGTCTTTGCTGTTTCCAAATAAAACAATTTTCTTTGGGAATATTTAGTTATCTGTTTGTTTAAGGTCAACATTATTTGGTTGTCTTATTTGGGAATCCAAAGAAGACCCCAGAACAACTCTAAGGCTGATGAATAAACAAGCTCACATTACCTATTGAGTTCACTGAGTCCTCCTCAACCCTGGAATTTGAGGGCAAGTCTTTCTCCTGGATCTGAGCTTCTGATTTGTGTTAAAGCTCTCCAGGGTCTATTTGGGATCTAACTTAAGGCTTTTGTGGTTGAGGCCTTATTTTGTCTATGAGTAATCAGCACTTCATCCTGACTCTTGAAATCTGGCTGATTCACTGGAACTGTACTGGTCTTAGGTCTGATTCCTCTGGGAACCCGGGTGGTCCACTGGAACTGTACTGTTCAGCCTTTGACTGGTTCCTTTTGGGACTGGACTGCCCCTACTAGGATTGTACTGTTACACCTTCAGCTTCACTTTTTGAATTTAAACTATTCCAAGTAAAACTGATATGGGAAACTTTGAAAAACCTCTGTTTAACCTTTTTTGCCCAGACCCCAGGCGCCCTAGAGAGAATGATGGGGCTGTCTGGGAGGGCAGGTGGCCGGATAGTGAGGACTGGAGATGAAGGGAGAGGTCCCAGGAGACCTTTGCTCACCCAAGACCCCAGGCGCCATAGGAGAACAATAAGGCCATCTAGGAAGAGCAGATAAAGCAGATGGCCGGATAGTCACTAGGACTAGGGCTAGCACCCCCCCCCCGCCCCCCCCCGCAGATAGAACCAATTTTCACATTTAGCCTTTGAACTCTGCTTCTGCCCCGAAGATAGAACTAATTACCGCATTCTGCTTCTGTATCCTGCTTTGCCAGGTAGATAGAAAGACCCCTAATCTATATATTCCCCAAGAATCCTTTGTTCAGGGCTCAGAATTTGGAGACTGACTCCTCTGGGCCCGTGCACGTAAAAAGGAATAAACCTCATATTCCAGAATCCCTCGGTGTCTGGTCGCTTCATTTCCCGTAACAAAACTATGCTGGTATTTTTTTCATCAGAATATTTAAGCTTTTGCTTTAGAGAAAAAGCTTCTGAAACGTGGAGTCCCAGGTATCTGAATACTTTGAGGCCCACCCTGACCCCCTTTCAAGGACATAGCCTTTAAAGCAGGGGTGTCCAAACTTTTGTCATCTCTGGGCCACACTGGAAACAGAAGAGTTGTCTTGGGTCGTACATTAAATACACAAACTCTAATTAAAATTGGTGAGCAAAAAAAAAATCTATGTATAATTTTCATGAGAAATGCCTCCAGAGATAAGCAAACAAATCCTCACATAATGACCCTAATTATGCAGCGGCCCTTTCGGTAATCTTTTAAAGTCGTCAAACAGGTCCCAGGTTTATGATCATTAATATAGAAAATGTACATATCTAAGTAGTAACACTTAGTAATAAAACTAAGCAATGTTTTAAGTAAATTTATGACTTTGTGTTGGGCCTCATTCATAGCCATCCTGTGGGTTGGACACCCCTGCTGTAAAGCTTTAAAAGCCTAATGAGCCCACGTGCCTCTGGTACCTCAGTTAGATTTTCTTCTTTCTTTTTGTGACTGAAAAGGAAGGGAATGCCCTTGGGGAACTTAACCAAAAACCTGGAGGACTACCATTAAGCCTTTGTATTATAGCCAGCAAATGAACTCTGTGGCCTGGGAATATCTCCCTTGCTTTGGAATTATTACTGTTACTGCCCTTTTGGCTGAAGCCACTGAGGAAATCATTGTGGGATCTCCTTTCACCACCTTTGTACCCTATATGGTAAAAGCCCTTTTGCATTCTCATCACATTCAGCATTTTTCAATCAGCTGCTTTCCCTCCTATGAAACTGTTTTGTTAACTCTTCCTCACATAACTCAATCCTGTCATAATAACCTTAATCCTGCTGCTTTTCTCTCTGTGATTACTGATGAATCCCCTTCTGACTGCTTATTACTTACTTATCACCTTTTGATCCCTTGGGATGATATGAAGGAAATTCTTTTGAATAATGCCAGCTTCTCATAGTTCACTGATGGTTTGTATTTTAAAGGTGACAATGGCAAATATAGTACAAACATTGACATTATTTAATACCAACACCCTTTGATGTAATTAAAGGGGCACTTTTGCCTTTGACTACTATAGCCCAACAAGCTGAATCATACATGTGCACACAGGCCTGCACCCTAGCTAAGGATAAAACTGTCAATATTTATATGAATAGTAGACATGCTTTTTGAGTAGTTCATGGTTTTGGAATGTGTGAAAGCAACATGGCTTCTTTACTCCCAGTAGAGATAAAATTTTAAAAGGCCAATGTGTTCAGAAATGATTAGATGCTGTACTTTTTACTTGATGTTTCAACTTTTATTAAAATCCCAGTGCATTCTAAATGTGGATTGCTAGAAGCTAAAGGGAATCGCCAATGTGCTAATATTTCCACAAGGAATGCTGCCCTTGTGGAAACCAACAGCAGTTAAACCTCTGCCATACTAAGGCATATTTTCCCACGTGGTAACTTAGAAAAAGTGGCTAGAGAAGCCCAACAATCGGCCTCAGAAAGGGAAAAACAAGGTTAGAAATTCAACAATTGTTGGTTTAATAAAGAGAGAAAGCTCTGGTTTGGGCCAAATAAGAACCCAGTCCCACCAAAGACTAAAATTCTCTTAAGGCTGAACATGCATTAACCCACTGGTCCTCTGACAAAATGATAGTATTCATGAATTAATATTGGTGGGGAAATAATAATAAGGCCATGAAAATAAATAACCTATTCTACTTGTTCAAAACTTCTTCATGTTCCTTCCAGACATTTTAAAATTGCATAATGGACCATCTGAGTTTTGACAAGTGGAGTTCATATAGCTTCCCTGTCTCAGGGATATCCAATATGCTTTGGTCATGGTCTGTATGTTTTCTCACTGGAATGAAAATTTCTGGTGTAGACAGGCTGCTGCCTCTTCTGTGGTTAAAGTCCTTTTGCAGAAGAGTGTTCCTCCCTGGGGAGCCTCTCTCAAGCTCCGTGGTGATCAGGGAACTCAGTCTGCCAGTCGGGTGTTTCAACAGGCCTGTGCTGTTTGGTCAATTCTACAACACTTTCACTGCACTTACCACCCCCAGTCCTCACACATTGAGTTCAGTGGGCTAATAATGGAATTAAGAGTCAATAGGCAGCATTTATAAATACCCTTCAAGTACCTTGGCCAAAACTATTGCCATTGGTCCTTCTAAATCTCAGGTCCGCCCTCTTTGGAACTCATAAACTATCACCCTTTGACAAATTCACAGGGTAGCCAATACCCCTGGCCCCTGCCTCATTTGGTCGGCAGCTGCTAAGAGTAAGTGTACTTCAGATTTTAAAGGCCTAATTGATTCTATCAACATTCATCATATTCTGGTATAGGAATCTCCACACAGTGTGTTCCTTGGCAATGACCTTAAGCAACACACTTTGCCACCTGGACATTTTGTCTACTGAAAAAGTCACCTCCAGCAAGACTCTCTTCAGCGTCACTAAAGAGGCCCTTCTTGGGTGCTGCTAACCAACCCTGGTGCTGCCAAACTCCACAGAACAGACTCTGGGATTCTCATAGAACATCTAAAGAGAGCACCAAACCCTGAGTGGACCTGCGCACCATCTCACGACCTAAAGGCGAAGGTTTTCTGAAATTGAAGCAGATGATACCTGACGAGACAGCTTTCCCAAGGGCTTCAGACCAGGCAGTTAGGAGGTTTAAAACTCACAGAAGTCTCTCTTTCATCCAGACTATCAACTGACTCTGGATTCATTCTTTGAATTTGCAAACTATAAGCTGCATTATTCATAAGACATTTTACTTCAGTTTCTTTTGAGATAGTAAAATGTTTAATGGCTTCATATTTTATCCTGCATTGTCTTCTTAAAGAACTTAATTCCTTCAGTTCTGCCTGTACTTTCTCCATATTCACTATCTAAGATATAGACTTTAAGTGACAAATGTCTGAGAAATCTCCCTCCTACCCCTTCTTGTGACTCAGATGTGACAGCAGTAGGTTTCAAATCTGTGCACTTTCCCTCTGACATGGGACATGACACCAGGAAACATTCTTCCCAGCAACAAGGGACAAAAGGCCACTGAATCAGGAAAAATCTGACTGTTGATCAGCAATCCTTTTGGAAAATGATCTTGATTTAAAAAGGAGCAATGTGAATATAGATAAAAGCCCACATTTAAAATGGAGTCAGGAGGCTAGAAGAAAGAACTGTCATTAATGTGTCACTCAACACACACTATTAATCCCAACAGAAAAGAGTACCTTGAATCTGCAACAGGAAGTGATACCTTCTACTACCACACAGAAGGAAGATTCCTCCCTGCCCAGTAGCAGCTCAGCTAATGGGAGACTGCCATAGCTCAGTCAATGAACAGTCACTCTGTTCTGAAACTCTTTATTTCCCACAGTGCTCCACTCCTTGTTTCCTCTCCTTTGTTTCTCTGGATTTGTATGTGGTTTGCTTTTAGACTGCATATCCTGAATTGCAGTTCTTTTATGATCCCGAAAAAAATCCATTTTGCTGAAGAAATATCTGACTATTTGTTTAAGATCAACAATATATATAAAAAGGCAGAAAATAAGAGAAAACATTGAGGGCTCTAGAAGATTAATCTAGAAGACACAAACTTAAAATGATATATTGGGAATGAAAAATCACAAAATGAGAGCAACAAATAAGATCAAAGAAGTAGCAAAAAAAATTCCTAGTGCCAAAGAGAGAAAGGTTTATAGAATTTAATGAAAGACACCACAAAGTGTTGAAGAGGAGGAAAAGAAAAATGACGACTACAACGAAACACACCCCGAGCACACCTTCATACAATTTTAGAGCATGAGGATAAAGAGAGAACCCTAACGTGTTCCATGAGAAACAAAAACAACAACGGAAGCAGGCTTCCTATGAAGGCAGAGGAGTAGAGCTGCTGTCAGAAATTTCTTCAGGCTGTGGATTTGTCCTCTGGCTCTTTGAAGACAGTGGATTCCCTCAAAGTTATGACAGAAAGTAATTTTGAATCAAAAACATCTAAAATTAAGGCAATTATCAATTAAGTGTGAAAGCAGAAAAGCTTTTTCAGACATGCATACATTCAAAATTTAATCCTGCGCTTCTTATCTCAAAAAAACATCCTCGTGGAAATACGCTCCGGAACAAAGAAGGAATCAGAAACGAATAAATATGGAACACAAAAAGCAGTAGGATTGCAATGAAAAAAAATGTTCTATTGAAAGTTGTTGTAGTCACGTCTGTGCCTACCAAAGCTTTCCACAGATAGTACGCATAATGTTTTGGAATATGTTAGTTATTTAAGAGAAGTCATTTTTTTTTCAGTCAAAGAAAATGAAAGAGAAACAAAATAAAAGGCCAATGTCCAAATATGAGAAAAATCAAACTAAGGCATGATTGATGGGGTATAAATAGAGATAATTCATTTGAGCTTTTCATGTGGAACATTCCCTTTCAAGTGGAGCCGTTTTCATGAAATAGTACCTATGCATCATTTTCTCAGATTCAGTTGTATTGTATAGGGTTGCAGTGAATAATGCAGTTCCTATCATAATATTCTTAATGTGGTTTATTTACTTTTGATTTCCCCAATCAACCTATGATCAAAGAGTACAAAAAGTTATGACTATATTACAGAATGCAAATATTAGAAAACCCAACACTATTAAAAACATTATAGTTCACAGTATTTTGGAAGTGCCAGTAGGAAGTAGATATACATGGAAAGAAGTATATATACTTCTTAGCTGTATAAGAGGGGAGACCCCAAAAAACCCCAGAATTTATTTATACAAAATTGTGTATTTATTCTTACATGTTTCAACTTCAATCACCTTCAAAGTACTCTCCATTCAATGTACTACACCTATCAAGACTTTTTCCCACTGGTCAAAACAGTTTTTGACCACATTGATTTTGATGCTTTTTAGTGCTTCTGCTGTTTTTGTTTCACCTTGTTCACATCAGCAAAATGTTTCCCTTTGAGGAATTTTTCATTTGGAAAAACAAACAAACAAACAAACAAACAAACAAAAAAGTCACTCGCAGCAAGATTGGGTGAATAGAGAGGATAGCACACAGGAGTCATGCTGCTTTTGGGTGCACAGGTGTGCTCATAAATCATCTATCGTGAAATGACAAATACATTGCAAGAGTCTTCAAAGAAATTCACTGAAGCCAAATGTAACTAATCTCTCTCAACAACACCAGCTGGTACACTGCTACAGATGGCTCCTAGAACACTCACCCAGTGGAGAAAGCCTGTACTACAAGGGCATGCCCTACAGAAGACAAATCCCTTTTTTTAGGGGGTCCCCTCTCATACTTTCAACATATCACATAATACAGTTAGGAGTCATTTTTTGAAGTTAGAACAACACAAAATTAAGATTTTTATATAGTATGTATAGTTATAAGTATAATCAATAGGAAAAATATTTATAAACATATGTAAAACAAATGGCAGGGACAAGGAAGTATTATAAGAGATTTCAAATCCTTTATAGCAGAGAATCAATAGATATTGACAGAAGTTTAAAAAAATCAATAAATACAGTAATAAGAATATTATTTAGATTTAAGAAGGTAATCAACAGAAACACCAAAAAGAGAAAACATTAAAGAATGACCAACAGTAAGGAAAGAACTGGTGTAAAGTATGGAGAAGGAGTGATTTAAAATTTTTTATTTCAATTCTGTTTAAAATTTTCATTTATTTTATATTTAAAATTCAACTCCATGTACATTCTTATTTTATAATGATAATAGATAATTATTGTTCAGTTTTAGTTATGATTGATTATGGTTAATTTTTTTCATTCATTTGGTCATCAAATCAATATTTCCTCAGCACTTAATATGGACCAAATATTGTTATAGATTTTGAGACTAGACATCTTTGCCTTATGGATTTCACATTCTACTGGGGGAGACTGAAGATAAACAAGAAAACTAAATAGATGAATAAAATGTATTCAGATAGTGATAGGTGTTTAAAGAGAATTCAACAAGATAATGAGATTTGGTGCGAATGAGGTTGTGTGGATATATTATGTAGGAGTTCAGGAAGGCAACCAGTGAAAGAAGTATTTGAGCTGGGGCTTGCTTGTCTGTCGAGTAGGGGCCTCTACTGTGTTGGATGTAAAGAGCTCTGAGCAGTCTTAACAATGGTCACAAAGGCCCATGGTGGGCTAATGGGACAGAAAAAGGAATAAGTGTCCATATAATAGCAAATGAGGGTAGAGTATAGGGTCTAGATGAAGAGAGGTCTTATAAGCCATGGCAGAATGGATTTTATTGTAATTGTAACAGAAAATGATTGAAATGAATTAGAACTTGAACTTTGGTTTTCTGATCAAGAATCTAGTAGAATTTTCTAAATGATAATAATGTAGACAGATCATCTTTCCTGGAGAAATCTTATATGAACAATTCTATGTCTGTCTTGATTTTTGAGAATTAATGAACTCTTAAAGTATCTTCCAACACTGATTTGTGATTGATATTTCACTACATGAAAAACTTATGACTTGTATTATCCATTTCAGTGGAATCTATTCTATTTTGCTATTTGTCGCAAAGAATTTGTGGACAATTTTACTCACTTTCTGTATTGCTTTTTTAGTAAAACAACAGACTTGCACTTCACAGAATATTAAGGCATGGGAGTGAATGACCGACACCTTAACTGCCCTCTGCCACTGAGGTATATTACAATAAGAAAATAAACACACAAAATGAAGAACTATTGCTCTATTATCAGTATCCGTTTCCAAAAAAATGGGAAGTAAACACTAAAAATTGTTGGAAGCGCATATTCTGAAAACTATGTACTGTACTTTAATTGGCACACATTTAAATTAATGAAAAATGTTGACTACCTACATGTCTTTGTTCTTTTACTGCAGACCAGTGGCTTTCTTCAGACAGACCAAGTTTTGAAAGTTGTATACCAAATAATGTAATAAAAACCAACTTTCTTCATTTTAAATTTATGGTCACTGAGGAAAGCTATTCATTTTCAAGGTGCTTTGGTCAAAATGCTTTCCTGGAAATGCACGATGGGTTATTTTGTCTCTTCGTGTTGATGATTAAGATCATAAACTGAAATATACATGATAGAGTATGTGTTCCAAAATAAACCTGTGGTAAGTATAACTACTAACTCCTATTTCTTACTTCCCTTGGGCCCACATGGACACAAATGGAATTCTGTACTTTTATTCTTGCTGATGCTTGACACTAAAGACTCTGAGGTGCCATCTGCTTCTTTACCTCCCTTTTCCATCTCCCTTTCCTTCCTTTTCTTGGTCCGCTTGTTATTCTTCCCAGTATTTCACCCTCTTTTCTTTTTGTACCTACATATTTTCTCTTAATCTTTCTTGTTGATTTTTTTCTTGTGTTCTCCCTCTTCTTTAGCTTTCACTTCTTTCATTGCCCCCTTGACTGTTAAAAATATACTGTTTTTAGGGACTGTATCCAGTCTTCCACTAGTTCTTCCTAATATCTACTTTCTATTTCTCCCTCTCCCCTTCTTCTTGTGAGTTGAGAGAGGTGAAGATAGTGGCGGGTGGTAGGCTATTAAAGTATAGACGTTGCTAATAGAAAGGTTAATTTTGGCATTTCAAATTCAAATATTTGAGTATCTTTTTAAACTCTGTTCAGAAGTCAAGTGCCTCTGATAATCAATCTTTCTGCATCTTAAAATACTTTAGAGGCATGGAGTTATACTTTATCATTTATAAAAAACTAACTAGAATGTAAACATTTTACCTTTAAATTTTTGGGTTCTTTTAAATAGCACCAACAACTGTGCAAGTATACATTTGGTGTCAAAATATTTATTATTGTTAAAGATATGATAGGTTTTTAGAGCTAATTTAGTTTCAAGGAAAATGGAAGAATTGAGTTATGCAAGGTCTCTTATTGGCTGATAAATACATTAGTGTCTCAAAGATAGAGTTTCTTAGCCCAACATCACGAACACTTATGTGTACAGATTACCTAGAGCAGGCGTCCCCAACTCCCACTGCAGGACCTGTACCTGTCTGTGGCCTGTTAGGAAATACCTGAGCTCCACCTCCTGTCCCCTCCCCTGTACACCCTGTCAGTGGAAAAATTGTCTTCCCTGAAACTGGTCCCTGGTGCCAAAAAGTTGGAGACCGTGGATCTAGAGTACATACAATGTCATGAGGAGAAGCTGAAGGTCAATCAGGTGAGAAGAGAATAGGACCCAGTCTGTCTTTTTTGTACCCTCATGACTCAGGAAGCATTCATGTCCATGTCTCTGCTAATCCATTTTTAAATAATCTTTTTTAGGGATCATTGTTTTACTGTCCTCAGCTCTCCCACAAATAGTAAGCTGTACATAGATGCCTCTAGCCTTATCAGAGTTCATTCTATCTAGAGCTCAACCTTTTGAAGAGTACTATAGGCCAAAAACCAAACAGAGCAGTACTTTATGGCAGAGATTCTCAAATGTGTTCAGATAATGGAGTACCTACATGACAGATACATCACTAGTATTTCTCAGGCCACACTAATAGGGAGGTAAGAATGGTCACAATATCAGCAGTGTTATTTGTCCATTTTTATTCTTTACTATAGAGATTGCTGATATCCTAGCATTTCTTTCAAAATTTCTTTCAGATAGTTTAGGACTTGCCATGGGGAAGTCTCAAGTATTCTTAGAAACAAGTTCCCCAACTGTCATAACTGCTCAATACATTTCTCTACTCTCTGGATACCCCTGGTGATGACTGCTACCGTAAAGTCCTAATGGCAGTCATGGTAAATATGGATGTCAAAGCTTAGAGAATTGTTTTTCACGTTTTCTAAAACCTAATGAATAGTCCCTAGAAACATAATTTCAAAAATCATTGTCTCTTTCTTGTGTAATGCACAGAACCAGCATTGTTTCTTTTTTTATGCAGTACATAGAATCAGTTGCGCTCAGAACTAATGACAAAAGCAACAGATAGAAGGAGGTATAGGGGGAGTGGCACTAATCCACTCACTTATTCAATGCTTTTTCATGGGTATTGTCAGTAGGCGCTAAACAAGACAAATTAGACCCCTTGCTTCATAGGCTGATGAGAGAAAATCCCCTGAACTTGGTATTAATGCAGCCTCATATTTAGATGCCAGGTAGATGAGATGGACCAGTAAAGCATCTGGGTTGGGGTTGCCACTGGTGTGGGGAAAATACCAATGGTGTGTTGTCACAGAATCTGATGGGGGATTGATCAACTAAATTAATTACTTGTAAGAAGCTGAGTAAATAAGGACTAAATATAAAGTATCATCCTTTGGATTTAGCAACAGAGAAGTCGTTGGTGATTTTGATGAATAGTTTCAGAGAGCAGTGAGGTTGGGAGCTCTATTACAATGGTTTATTCAATTTATGTGAGAAAGTAAACAGAGCATAGAACATGTTATAATGTTTTTCATGAAGAGAATTGAGAAATAGGTCAGTAGCTGGAAAAGATATGAGGTCATATTAATGTATGTGAATACACATATGTGTTTAAGATAGAAGGAGGTCTTTGCATGCTGGTGATAATGATCCAGTAAAGAAGGTAAAATTAAAGATTAATTAAGGAGTGAACAGTTTCAGAGAGAAGGTAGGACCTGTGAGAGGTAGGACCCGGAGGAGAAGTATAAGTTATGAGTTTTATAGTAGTGAGGATATATTTTTCTTTGAATCAGGAGGCAGATCATAGAAGTTAGGTGCAGATTCTAATCGGTTTGTAGATCCAGTGGAGGGAGGAATACGACAAAATTGTCTGAGAGTTTCCTTTTCTTCCTTTCAGTTATCAGGTTAGCTAAGCTTCATATACTACTTTTCATTGTTCCAAGCAGAATTCTCTCCATGTGGTTGTCTGTAAATCTGATAAGGTTATATCCAACTTTATTCATTCAAAAAAATGTTTTTAAGGGTCAGCTGTCTGCCATCAACTGTATCAAGTTTTCAGATAGAAAATGAATAGAATATATGCTTTCATTTCTAATGATAAAGTTTGAGAGCCTGAAAAATGGTTTCATGTACAGGTAAAATTTAGGGGTTTTATTACCTTCTGGGTACTGGATTTGAAAAAAAAATGCACCATGAGCAGGAGAATGATGGTGTCCTAGTCAGGTAATCAAGGCTTGCCCAAGTTAGTGTAAGTCAGAGAAATGGAAATTCTAAGACAGCTATCTACTGGGTAAATGGAGCAAGGAACCCTAGGGTAGAAAATACTCCTTTGCAACCAAGGCAGTGGAAAGCTGGGCTGTGTTTTCCTTTAGCTTTTGTTTCTGCATCTGTCTTGGTTCCCTCTCTCATTCAGGAATTTGAAGATTCTCTATGGAAATGGCTTGCGAAAAGAGTCTTGGAGAGTCACTTTGCATATCTAAAGTACTTGGCCAATGTTTTAGTAATGCTAATAGCTGGGGAGTTGGGCCTGACTCTAACCTTTGTGCAGCCCTGAGGAAGTCCCCCAGTTACTGTGCCTGCAGGAGCAGTTTGGAGATGTTCCTTTGTCACAGGGCGGAGCCTCCCTGACAATGGCAGCCAGAGAAAGGCAGAAGAGGCCACGTACTGGAAGGTGTAGCTGACTGTGGGAGGTGTCGGAAATGTGGTTACAGAGGAAGGTCTGCACCAAGATTTAAACTCTACCTCAGGGCAGTCATGCTGACTGGGCTGCGTGGTTTGAAAGGATGCAGAAGGACTCCCACCAGCCCACCATGAGGAGGGGCCATGAGGTTTTGGATTAAGAGCAGGAGCCTAGCCAAGCACGAAGAGTGGGAGAAGCCAAATGGGAATCTGCACAGCAGATTCCTATGGGAATGTTAACTGCGGATTTTTTTTTATCCCTTTGGCATATTCTGAAACTAGCCTGGTTTAACAAAAGGGGAAACAGGACTGTGTGTTTATGGGTGTTTCTTTTGTTTTTAGGGGAGTGGAATGTAACAGAAAGATTTCACCATTATTTTAATTCTGTGTAACTTTTAAATAAATGGTTCCTTTCCTTTTCATAAGACTCTGGCATTGGGAATCTTTTTTTTTTTGGTGACAGGCAATGGAACCCAGTAGTTCTGTTTCATAGTTTCCCCCCAAAGTATCTACCATAGGTGATCTTTGAGTATATATTTGTGGTATGAAATGTGGACTTCTCATTGATGTGGTTAATCTTATATTTATATTAAATTTTATGATTTAATAATAATTTATCCTTCGAAATAAACTTGTAGTAAATAGTATGTCTTGGTTTTTGAAATTAAGATACTGCAAAGTGGTAGTTGTATGCTACTCTATGAATTCTTTTCATTGAGTTTTTTGCCTGCTTCTGACTTTTAAAGTTAGTAAGCCTCTAACTTTTCCACTCAGGGAACTTGTGGTACTTATTGAAAAATAAGTAATTACAGCCAGATCATATTAGTTTTACCTAGTTCTGGGAGTCTCTTAACTTATTTCATCCAATCAGAAGGGGAAAACCTTTTATTTCTTAAAGAAAAACACATTTGAAAATAATTTTTGAAAGGAAAACTTTGCTTACTGATTATTTTGTACATAATTTAAGTATACCTTTTTGGGACCCCCTACTAGGTTTGCTTGTCCACTGCCAGACAAAAGACATGCTCAATGCCAGAGATTTGTGAAAAGAAAAGGAAATGTTTATTTAAAGCTATACAGACTTAGAGTAGTGACCTCATTTCTTCATTAAAATATCAAAGTCCTTTAGGATATCCACACACACATACACACACACACACACACACACACACACACACACACACGTTTTTCTTTCTCTCTCTGCCCTAATCTGGGGTACTGTATCTCAGGAAAAGAAGTAGGCATTCTTGATTCAGGCTTCCAGCACCATCAGCTGTGTTGCCATCCACACAGAATCTCTAATTAATCCAAAGTCATGTGGCACCTTCTCATGGTCCACCAACAAAAGTCCTTGCACCGTTCTTCCAAGCAAAGTCTCTCCTGCTTCCTAGGCCATGTGGCCAAAGAGAACACCCCAAAGCCATGTGGTTCTCTTCTACCAAAGCTGTGGGGGTCCCCACTCTGGCCAAAACTGTGTGATTCTCTCTCCCGATGGCTGCCGTGTCCGTACCAACCTTCCTCTGTACCCCCAATTCTGACTCCCCCTACAATCAGTTACACCTGCCAGCATTCCTGTATTATTCCAAGTATACCGGGCTGACATCATGAGTCTGGGCAGGTGTGGCCCTGTTACCGAACAGAGGTTGGGAGGGGGGTCAATATTTGGCCCACCGAGGGATGCCAAAAACTATTACAGGAAACAGGGGCCCTTCCCAAGGACAGTATACTAATACCTACTGGGCTCGTCTGTCCGCCACCAGAGAAAAAACATTTCTCAATGCTAAAGATTTGTGAAAAGAAGAAAGGTCTATTTAAAGCTGTACAGACTTAAAGTAGTGACCCAATGTTTCCATTAAAACATTAAAGTCCTTTAGGATAACCATAGATACCTACAGCACTTCCTTCCCCCCCCCCTGCCGTAATTCGGGGTACCGTATCTCAGGAAAAGAAGCACACATTCATTTTTCCAGGCCTCTGGTACCGTCAACTGTGTCGCCGTCCAGGCAGGATCTCCAATTAATCCAAAGTCATGTGGCACCTTCTCATGACTTACTGGTAGAGTTCTTTCACCCTTCTTCCAGGCAAAGTCTGTCCTGCTTCCCAGGCCACGCAGCCAAAGGGAGCACCCCAAAGCCTCTTCTACCAAAGCTGCAGGGGTCCACGCTCTGCCAAGAGCGCATGGCTTTCTTCTTCACTTGACTGCAGGGGTCCCCACTCTGGCAAAGCCATGTGGCTCTCTCTTTCTCCTGGGCAAGAGGGAGTCCTAACTCTGCCCCAAACTGCATGGCTCTCTCTTTCACCTGGGTAAGAGGGGAGTTCTCACTCCGCCAAAACCGCATGACTCTCCTCAATGGCTGCCATGTCTGGGTTTTAATCCCCACGCCAGTCTTCCTCTGTACCCCTATTTCTGACTCCTCTGATGATCATTTACACCTGCCCAGATTCCCGTTCCCTCCCAGCTTTACTGGGCTGCTATAGTGAGTCTGGGCAAGTGTGGCCCCATGGTATGGAGCCAATTAACTCCAAGTTCTCACGCAGGTGCTGTAACTCAGGGGACCAGCCCCCAGTTACATCCTGGGTAAAAGCCACTCCCTTCTCCCTGGCTCAAAGCATGGCCACAGCTATTTAACATATCTATGAAACCAGTTAAAGGTTATAGATATGTTAAATGACCATTGCAGAGGTTAGCTGCAAAACTGTTGTTATGTAAAACAGCTCTCAGTGGCCCTGCTCCATTTGTTCTTTCCCCCTGGGGTAGGGGGGATGAGGACATCTTAATACTTCCTGGAAACCTTGAGTTCTGGACCCCATTCCAAATCCTTTTTAGGGCCCCCCTCCTGGCTGCGCCCTGTTACAGCCCCAGGTTATGGAGCTGATCTTGTCCAAACTCTCACGCAGGTGCTGTAACCTGGGGGAGTTGCCTCCCAGTTACATCTTGGGTGGAAGTCACTCCCATCCCTCTGGCTCAAAACATGGCCACAGCCATTTAACATATCTGCGAAACCAGTTAAAGGTTATAGATATGTTAAATGACCATGCCAGAGGTTAGCTGCAAAGCTGTGGCTGTACAAAACAGCTCTCTATGGTCCTGCTCCATGTGTCCCTTCCCCCAACTCACACCTGTGGGGGACAGGGATGAGGACATCCTATATATCTTTCTAATATTTCCTGGACACCTTGAATTCTGGGCCCCATTCCAAATCCCTATTTGGGGCCCCCCTCTTGGCTGCACCCTGTTTCAAAGACACTGTGTCTCCTTTCTCTGAATGAACAAAGTGAAGTGGGGTGTGTATGCGGAGGGGTGAGAGAGAAAAGTGAAATGTTATTACCTTCACACCTGCAAACAGAATTCCTTTATTTGGAAAAATGCTTTGAAATACACTTGAGATAGAAGATAAGTCCTTTAAGGAACTCAAATATCACAAGAATTTAAGGTCAGAGAAAAGGTGTTCTGTTCGGGAGGAAGAATTTAAAGCTCCCTGGGAAAACTGGGAGACTGAGGATTTGGAGCAGAAAAGGTGGGAAGAGGAGGGAGATGAGAGAAAGATGGTAGGGGAGGATGGGGGAGGGTGGGAGAGAGATAGCTTCTCTCTGGGAGGTGTAGCTGAATGAAATCTCCAGAAGTAGGAGCTGAGTTATAAAAGAGTAATATGGAAAAAGAGGACGACTATATACATTTTAAGGCTGTTTGCCTACTTCACAGAATATGATACCATTTTCTATTTTAACCTCTTCAGTAAAGTTTACTCATCCAAAACTGATTAATGTGAGTGACTGTGCATGCAGAGTGGGTGCATGAGAGTATGTGTGTTTGGGTGTGGTGGGTAGGTGAGTATATATGTGTAAACACTGATAAAGTTGTAATTACATGTTAAGGTCAACATTATGAACACCAGAACACGTAAGGGTGTGGAAGGTAAGAGAACCCGAAGAAGATAAGAACCCTAGGGAAGAAAAGACCAGAATATAGTGTTATACAAGTCTACTTAACCCAGAATTTTAAGGTATAGGTGCTCCCAGTCCTAAGGTTATATTTTGAAATTGCAATTTCAAAAAGATATTTCACTCTTGCTATCCTTTTAATTTTATTTGAACTAGAGTTAAGGCTTCCTAAAAGTGTCATAATAATACAAAATCAGAATGTCACTAAGTTTAGAAAAATGTGAGGTTATTTATATCTGCCTTCGTTCTTGAACTCATAGAAACAGAGAATAGATTGGTCGTTGTTAGAAATGGATGGTGAGATGAATGAAAAAAGTCAAAAGGCGCAAACTTCCAGTTATAAGATAAGTAAGTTTTCGAAATACAGTGTACAGAATGGTGACTATAGTTAATAATACTACATTGTACATTTGAAAGTTGCTAAAGAATAGAGTTCTTATCACTAAGAAGAAAACATTTGTAAGTATGTATGAGGTATTGGGTAGTTACTAAACATTTGGAGGTAATTATTTCATAATATGTATAAATGTATATATGAAATCATTATGTTATAATATACCTAAAAAATCAATACAGACTCATATGTAAATTTTAAATTAATAAAATTTAAAATCGTGAATTTTAAATTTCACAAATGAAAAAAGAGGTCTCTGACAGCATAGCCATAGAACACTTGCTAATACTTCTTGAAAAATTCCATCTCTGTGCTCTACAACAATCTTAACACATGCTTTGCCAAGGGCTTCCTTTCTTTTCTCATTAAAATAACAAATAAAAAAGGTAAGACTGATTAATTTTCAGCCTCCAGGCATGGTATTCTCATTTCTCTGAGTGACTTATTTCACTTAGCATAATGTTCTCCAGGTCCACCCATACTGCTGCAAAGGGTATAATTTTCTTTATTATGGCTGAGGAGTATTCCATTCTGTAGCTGTCCCATAGTTGTTTTATGTACTCATCTACAGATAGACCCCTGGGCTGCTTCCATATAGTGGTGACTGCAAATAATGCTGCAATGAACAGGGGGTGCTTATGTTCTTTCAAATTAGTGTTTTTGATTCCCTCAGATATTTTCCCAGATGTGGGATGATCGCTGGATCAAAAGGCAGATCCATTTTTAATTTTTTGAGCTATCTTCATACTGTTTTCCACAGTGGCTTCACCAGTTTTCATTCCTACCAATAGTACAAAAGCGTTCTCCTTTCTCCACACCCTCGCCAGCTCTTGTTTGTTAATTTATTGATGATAGCTATTCTGACAGGTGTGATATGATATCTCATTGTGGTTTTAATTTGCATTTCTCTGATGATTAGTGACATTGAGCATTTTTTCATATCTCTGTTGGCCATCTGTATGTCCTCTTTCAAGAAGTATTTATTTAGGTCCTTTGCCTATTTTTTAATTTGTTTTTTGGTGTTGAGTTTTGTACATTCTTTAAAAATTTTGTAAATTAACCTTTTATCAGATATATTGGCAAATGTGTTCTCCCGTTCTGTGGGTTGTCTTTTTATTTTGTTGATGTTTTCCTTTGCTGTGCAAAGTTTTTAGTTTGATGTAGTCCCATTTGTTTATTTTTTCTCATGGTTCCCTTGACTAGAAAAATATATCTGATAAAAGATTGCTGTGAGCAATGTCCAAGATTTGCTGCCTATGTTTTCTTCAAGGATTTTAATGGTTTCTGGTCTAATGTTTAAGTCTTTAATTTGTTTTGAATTTATTCTTGTGTGTGATGTAAGAAGGTGGTCTAGTTTTATTTTTCTGTACATATCTGTCCAAATTTTCCAATACCATTTATTAAATAAACTATCTTTAGCCCATTGTAAGCATTTGCTTCCTCTGTTGAATATTAATTAAGTATAAAAGTATGAGTTTATTTCTGGGCTCTCTATTCTGTTTCATTGATCTATGTGTTTGTTTTCATGCCAGTACCATGCTGTTTTGAATTCTATGGCCTTGTAGTATAGTTTAATATTAGGTAGCCTGATTCCTGCAACTTTGTTCTTCTTTCTCAGGTTAACTGTTGCTATGCAGGGCCTTTTGTGGTTCCACATACATTTTTGAAGTATTTGTTTTAGTTCTGTGAAATATTTCATTGGAATCTTGGTAGGGATTGTGTTGAATCTATAGATTGATTTAGCTAGTATGGACATTTTAATGACTTTCATTCTTCCTATGTGCTTCCACTTCTTCAATTTCTTTCTTCAGTGTTTTATAATTTTCTGAGTACAGGTCTTTTAGATCATTGGTTAGGTTTATTCCTAGTTATTTTATCCTTTTTGAAACAATTATAAATAGGATTGTTTTCTTAATTCCCCTTTCTGTTAGTTCATTATTGGCATATAAAAATGCAACTGACTTCTGGGTATTAATTTTGTATACTGCTACTTGCTAAATTCATTTATCAGTTTTTGTAGATTTTGGGAGGAATCTTTGGTATGCTCTATGTACCTTCTCATGTCATCTGCAGATAAAGACAGTTTTACTTCTTTCTTTCCAATTTGGACGCCTTTTATTTCTTTCTCTTGTCCAATTGCCGTGGTTAGGGCCTCCAGCACCATGTTGAACAGTACTGTCTCATTCCCCATCTTAAGGGGAATGGCTTGTGGTTTTTGCCCTTTGACTATAATTCTAGCAGTGGGATTGTCACATATGGTTTTTATTATGTTTAGCTATGTTTTCTCCATTCCCACTTTGCTAAGATTTTTTTATCATAAATGGTGTCAGATTTTATCAAATGCTTTTTCTATATATCTTGATATGATTGTGTGATTTTATCCTTCATTTTGTTTATGTGGGTGAATCACATTTATTGCTTTGTGAATGTTGTTCCAACCTTGCATTCTCAGAATAAATGCACTTGATCATGGTGTATGATCTTTCTGATGCATTGCTGTATTTGGTTCGCTAATATTTTGTTAAGTATTTTAGCATCTATGTTCATCAGGAATATTGGTCTATGAATTTCTTTTTTGTAGTTTCTTTATTTAGTTTTGGAATTGTGATAATGCTTGCCTCATGAAATAAGCTTGGGAGACTTCCCTCCTCTTGAATTTTTTGAAATATTTTGAGAAAGAGAGGTATTTGTTGTTCTTGAAATGTTTGGTAAAATTTACCTGTGAAAACCTCTGGTTAGGGATTTTGTTTTTGATTACTGCTTCAATTTCACTAAGTGTAATCTGTATTTTTAGGTTCTCTGATTCTTCTTGATTTAGTTTTGGGAGATTGTATGTTTTTAGGAATTTATCCATTTCATCCAGGTTGTCCAGTGTGTTGGCATGTAGCTGTCCATAATATTTTTTACAATCTTTTGTATTTCTTTGGTGTTGTTATTTCTCCTCTTTTATTTCTGGTTTTATTTACATATTCTTACATAATTATATTAGGTAACCATGGAATTATGTTACAGAAAATGTAACATATTCCAGCTGTAAATTAACTTTTTGATGGGAGATGTTTTGTATGTGATATTTTCCTGTATAGATTTACTGAGAACGAGGATGGGAAGAAGTGACACCATGGAAGGAAAATTAAGACTGTCATTCAAATGCTTCAGCATCACCTTCATTAAAATATTTTGAGTATATTTTGAAATAAAACTTTTTGTCTAATAAACCTTGAATCTGGGTCTTGTGTATCAGTTATGGAATAATATATTTTCATTAAAGATGTACAATTAATAGACACTAAATGGCATATTTGCACAAAATATTTAGTGTGGGCATGTTTCACTGTGAGCATAGGTGGACATCTTTAAGAGGGCTTTTTACTAAGAAGTTTCCTATGTCAGTCGCAGTCATGTTTGCACAGTAGAAACTCACTGTCCTGATCAAAGGCTCACGGACATGTGTAGACCCATGACTCAAATGAACCAAAGAGTGTGTTTTGGAGGGAAAAGAATATTGGAAGCAAGAGTCTCTAGTAGAACTTGAGCTAAGAAAGTACATGCTTGGGAAAATACCCGTGAAAATAAATTTTTAGGGAAACTTAAGGGTCAAACAAGTGCATAGAGAAAAAAGAGGTAAATACCATGAAGAGAGATAGAAAAACTAAGTCAGTGGCTTGTGTTTTCTGTCTTGAGGATCTATCTAAAACTCATATATCCCTATAATAAATGCCTTCCTTGTTTTATTAATTTTAAAATTGATATATAATAGACATATAATATTAGGCAGTGTTGGGTTCAGGTGTACAATATAATGATTTAATATTTATATAGCTATATCATCACCATAACAAGTCTAGTTAACATCCATCATCACACATATTTACAAAATTTTTTCCTTGTGAGATCTTCTGAAATCTATTCCCTTAGCAACTTTTAAGTATACAATACAGTATTGTTACCTATAGCTACTATGCTGTACATTATTCAAACAATTTTGTATGGCGTTTTGTACTTAGCATTTTGTGACGAAGATGTTTCTCTGCCCTGAGCATCTCTGCCCTAGCTCTCACAGTCCACCCCATGGTCTTTACAAATAGCTGCTCTCCTAAGGAGGGTATTTAACAAAAATGGGTTCTTTTCATGCCCAAATTAAAGAGCATTTTTGTGCAATTTTTTCCCTTTTATTACTAATAAGATTGTAACCAGAATCAAAATTAGAAAAGTGAATTAGTGTGATACCTGGAATAATTATGCTTCTAATATTGTTCAATCATCACTTTCACTTATTATTTTTGCATATCAATTAGTAGGGTGAACAACACTTTCATTTTAAATTTGGGTAGACACTGACAAATGTCTGCAATTAAAAGAATTACATCTATAAAAATGACCTGTTACTGATCATAGTGCCCCCAAACATAATATTCATGCATTAAATGGTTTTAGAAAGAAGGGTTTGACTAGCACATCCTGTGTGAGTAACAGCATTTCATGACTAAGGAAGGTGATTTTTAAGTCTCAAAAAACTGATCTTTCCCTTGCAATAACAGGAAGAAAACAATAGTTACTCTTCATAAATAAGAGTAACTTCATAAAAAAATTTACCAGTGTGATTTCATAGCATCAATAATGGGCAGTGGAGTACTGAGTATCATTTTTCTCAGAGAAGAAGCCAGGTTAGGCCTTCCTTAAATGAAACTGTAAGTGTCTACCACATAAAATGAAACCACAAATTGAGTTATGAATAATATTAAGATTAAATCTTAAATGTTGAGTAATAGAACTCCTTCATTTGTAAGTGAGCAAGTTTTATTGCATGAATGAGTGAAAGTTTCTGTCATAGGAATATGCCGCATTAAAGGCTAAGGGTTACCAAATCAAATGCCTAAAGGAATTGGTAGGTACATATATTAGTGAGGTGGGCACCTGGTATAAATAATAGGAAATGATGGTGATGGAGGCAGTGGAGAAACATGCCTTGCCCAAAGCAATTCAAATTCAAACAGCAACAACTATAGCAAAATAAAGTATACTATGTTTGGGGAAAAGCCCAACCCCCACCCCAAACACCACCAACAAGACTTCTTTTGCCCAGATAGAGCAGTGGTCACCCATTTATAACCTTTCTTTGAAGCCAGTAGGCTGCTGCCAACATCTAATAGGACTGACCTTTGGTGTACTCTGCTCCTCATAGGTTGAATCTAAAACTACTTGATACACCACTTTCTTAACTCTTTGTCTTGTGATGATCCACTTTGTTCTTATTTTATTAGGAAAAAAATGGTTCATTGTTCCATATCTCACATTTCCATAGATGGCAGAAAATTTCTACCTCAATGCCCTAGAGGAGGCAGTATTGGTGAAATGCTTCTGATTCCTTTCTCTACTCTCTTCATTACTGCTTCTCCTTCAATATGAGCACCCCACTTGACAAGAGCCCGATTTCCTTTGGATGGAGTTAGTATGCTGAAAATCATGGTACAGCCTGGTGGATTTCTTTTTTTTGTTCCTGGGTTGAGAAAGGGTAGACTTTTTGTCTCCTTTTTGTCTTGACATCTGATTGTGCTCAAGATACTGTGTAGTTTCACTTCTTCCCATGTGTGGATCCTGAGATCTACACTGGAGAGAAAGTTGTAGGATGTCTTCACGTTGACTAGAGATCCAAGCTACAGCCTCCAATTCAACTTTGCAAGCAATAAAGGGGAAAATGAATTGAAACTCACACCTGGCCTCTGTTCTATTTATCACTTGGTTCAGGTTCTGTAGTGGAAAAATGGTGAGGAGTTAGGGCCCCAGCAACCTAGGTGAACTTACTTTCCTGTCTCGGGAAGCCAAAGGGATTGTTTTGGCCACTGGCATGTTACAGTTCTTCCTCCAACTCTGAGCACGTGGATATGAAAAGCTATTAAGACATAATGGAGAAAACATGGACTGAGCCACTTCATTTCCTTAAGATAAGGATGATGTATATATGCTATAATTAGATTTGGGGATCAGTACACACAATGTTCTTTTGCTTTAACATTCTATGCTTTCTCATGATGGTTTTTAAATGCTAATTATCTTAGTATACCTCAGAGAATAACAGAAGTCCACCTCTTGATGCCTTTATGTGTTGTCATCAGATACAATTAATGTTAATCACCTTGGATATAAATGAGATAAACAAAACACTCTACAGGGTAGAAGCAGCAAGCAGGTTGTATCCATGGAAATTTGTCTGCCTCTCTTAAACCAGAGACTTTCTGAAACATAAATATCAAGGACTGGCTTTAATGGACAGCCAGACTTCTGGAGAATCTGTTTTTAGGATAGCAGAGAATCTTAGTAAGGAGACCCTCATAATGTGGATCTTTAAGAGTAGGATGCACTGGGGGACGCTAGTACTTTATATATGTGGAAAGTAAGTAAATGGAGATAATGATGGCTCATATTTGGGAAATCTCAGCCATGGAAAACTGTAAAAGGAGTGAAGAAGGCAGTAAAGAGGATTTCTACACTGCTATCCAGATCAGCAGAACAAGTTTTCTCAATCAGTCATATTTTGATTTCAATTATCCTCTCCATATAGCTTTTCATTGAGATAGGGCTACTGCAGAGGATGATAACAAGAAAGGCTGAGTAGTCACTTTCTTGCTCTAGTTACATGTCAGTCCCCTAGTCTGAGTAGAGATAATGGGTCTGGATATGGTAAATTTGTTTTGTAATTCCAGCACTTCAAATCCTTAATAAGCCTACTTTTGAATTAATACAATTACAAAGGATAGTAAGGCTGCACTGGAATAATGATACACTCAGGGACCATAGAAACTACTGAAGTGCTACAACCATAACCAAACTCATGGTAGACTGTTTACATGAACAGTCCAAATTCTGAGTCTTAAAAAGCAGAGAGAATACAGGATAAGGAGGCAAAAAATCTTTGGGGTGAAATTTTTTTGTACTAAAACATTAAGCAGTAACATTTTAAAATATTACTAGAATGTTTAAATCATTTTTAAATTTTTGTTTTTAAAATTTTAAAATGTATAGTTATCTCTCTGAATTAAAAAATAAAAAGCTTGGCCTAATAACTCCCCTAGAGTTTCTCTTTAGATGTCTTCATAAATCACAGTTATGGGTTTGACCAGAATTGTAATTTTGGAGATCATAGGTCCTAATCTAAGTGTATTTCAGAAAAAAACCCCAATAATTTTATGAATTGCAAGACTAATTTTTAAAAGATTTTACTTATTTATTTTTAGAGAGGGGAAGGGGAGGAAAGAGGGAGAGAAACATCACGTGCGGTTGCCTGTTGCATGCCCCCTACTGGGAACCTGGCCTGCAACCCAGGCATGTGCCCTGGACTGGGAATCCAACTGATGACCCTTTGGTTTGCAAGCTGGTGCTCAATCCACTGAACCACACCAGCAAGGATTAATTTTAATTACATAAAACTTGGATCTGATGAGAACTTACCTGACCATTGAAGATTATGGGGAAAAATATACTTGAATTACAGGGTGTGCCAACATTATAAATGGACACAGAGAAGCAAATGAGTTTTTTAAGATGGATTTGCCTCTTCCTGAGTTTATTATTGGAGTTATTATTTTCTATTTTGTTATTGGAGAGGGTCCTCTTGCATGGGTAGAACTCACATGGTGCACAGTACTGATAAAGAAGCTGTCCAGATGTGAAGGTCTGGAGCAATATGACCCCATCAAGATGGAACTAGGGAACAGCTTCAGATTCCTGGGAACGCAGGGGCTCCAGGAAGGTAATTGGAGAAACAGAGCTGGGCTGGGGGGGATAATGGTGCTGATCCTTTTCAAACACCCCTTTCAGTCTCCAGTTCAGCCATCGGTACTCCTGTGTGAGACATTAACTAGGGAATATGAGAAATGAAAGGAAAATGTATCAGATATGGCAAGTGCTGCGCTCTTGGTTTCTATTCAGGTAGATCTCTACATCACCTGCATTGACAAGTGAAGATATCTCTTGGAAGAACAATGCATTTTAATTCCCAGAAGTACTTTGCCTTCAATCGTCAGTATTAGAAATTTATTTTCTGCTGGGCTACCACAGGGTTATTTAAATTTTTCTATGCCAAGTCATAATCTGGTGAGTTGGAATTATGCTGTTTTAGCTCAACTCAAATATTGAATTAACACCTTCACCAGTGACATTTAAATAGAGGTAAACTAGAAAGAATGTAGACTCTGACTTCCCTTATTTATTTTATGACTGAAAAAAGGGTAGACCACTAAAATATAAAACAAATTCAGGCAGATATAACCTTCCTGGGAAAACTGGAATCTGGAGGCAACCAGAAAAAGCCTGCTATTGACATTTAGTCGATATCCCCATTTCCAGTTTGGTTCTTCCAGTCTTGTTTCTCCTAATGATGGCTGCTGTTTCTTTAGGCTGGCACTACAATTCCAAGGCATGTGATCTTCCCAAACTTCTACATGAATGGGACTGAAAATGGGGCACTGTTTACTTTGGTAGATAGCAGCACAATTTACAGCAAGTCTGGTAACTCTTTTCTTAGTATTTACTACTCATGCCAACACAGGGAAATATTAGTTACATGGCTAAATCTAACTGCAAGGAGGGATTGGGAAATAGCTATAGACTCCAATCACTATTAATACCTAATCACAGCCTTGCAAATATTTGTGAATGGAGGCCAGGCTATTGTTGTTATGTTTCTCTAAGGAAGGGATCAAGCTTATTCTACTTTAGAAATTGAAAAGGTGGATTGAAATACATGATACTGATTAGAATGAACTCAAGTCAGACTCCAGTGAATCTGTTGACCCAAGAACAATTTAGGGCAACTGCATTGCCTAGTATGATACAGCTCCGCCTGCAAAACTTTACCCTACAGCAGAATCTGTCAGATCCCCTATGGTTTATCATATAGGACCAAGCAGACCAAATAAGTGAAAACCTTGTGGTTGTGAAAAATAGAAGTATTAGTCAATGTTAGATTTAGTGGCAAATAACAGAAAATCCTAAATAACCAGTAGTTTCTTTCTCTGGAAGTCTGGATGTAGGAAGTACAGGACTAGTAGAGCAGTACCACGTTCATCAGAAACCTCAGCTCTTTCAGTCTTGCTACTCTGGCCTTTCTCCACATGTTGCATCATGGCCCAAAATGGCAGCTGAAGCATCAGCCATCATATTTTTATTCTTTTAAGGATATTTTCTAGAAGATTCAAACACATTGCCACTTCCATTTGATTAGCCAAATATTAGTTATAAGCTAAATCTAACTGCAAGGGAGGATGGCAAGTTTTATATCTATCTATCTATCTATCTATCTATCTATCTATCTATCTAGATATATAGATATATAGATATATAGATAGATATATATATCTCAAGTGTTTAACTGAGATTCACACTTCGAATACTAAAAAATATACCCTGGCTGCTGTGGTTCAGTGGATTGAGTGTTGACCTGTGAACCAAAGGGTCGCTGGTTCAATTCCCAGTCAGGGCACAGGGCTGGGTTGCAGGCTGGGTCCCCAATAGGGGACGCATGAGAGGCAACCACACATTGATGATTCTCTCCCTCTTTTTCTCCTTCCTTTCTCCTCTGTCTAAAAGTAAATAAATAAAATCTTTAAAAAAATAAAAAGAGAATAAATCCTTAGAGTCAATTAAAAATATCTATCTCAGATAATATGAAAAAAAATCTTTCACATCCAAGAGTCTGATTATTTAATTTTAATTATTATAGTACAAGCTGAATTTCTCCACGTTTCACTCTAAAGGTATGAGGAGGGGGTCACATTAAAAGCATAACTTTTAACTGCTTTAGTATCTCCCCAAAATAGTTCACAAGTTTTTCAGTATTTCCAGAGGTGTCCAGAAAAGAATACCTTTTGTACTTTTAAACAAATCTAGTCAGTTTTCATGGAGCATGCAAAGAAGGATTAAAAATACCTTCTATTAAATGTTCAATTGAAATTTATAGTTCAACTTCTAAGAAATAAAGGGAAAATGAATACTCGGTCATTTAGAAGTATCTATCTCACAGATTATAGATGACATGAAGACATTCTTCTGTGTCTCCCTCTGTTCACTGGACATGATACATGTGCCAAATTATTCTGCTTGTTGTTCAGACTCTTACTACAGCTCATGGACATCAAAACTGTCTGGTTCTATGCCCGTTTCAATTGCCTATAGCTATGAATATCAGACACGTATGCAAAAATGTTAAACATAGACAATATTTGGAAGTAAGTTGCAGACATCATGGCCTTTTATCCCTAAATATTTCAGTAAGTATTAAAATATTAGCCTATGTAACCATAGTACAGTTACCAACCTGAGTATATGTATCACTGACACAATAATTTAACTAAATCTGCCTTCAACATTCCATTGTTGTCAGTTTACCCCAAACTTTTCTTTATAGCTGAATTACTCACCTTTGGATTCTCCTTCCCCAGGTTATCTAAGTTTTCAGATCTTTCCTCAGTCCTTTGGGTCTTCAGTTTTCTAAGTGGATTTACATTCCTTTCCAGTATTAAAAAAAGTTTTTAGAGAAGAAGAAATATGTAAAAAGGAAAATTACATTACTGTATAAGACAAAAAAAGAGTATAAAATAAAACCAGAAAAAGTATATTATAAAGACAAATAGATAAGAATTTTATTTTATATAGTTTTTATATAATGATATTCAAGTGTTCGTAAGCCTTTAATTCCTTAACAGAGTAAACTATCTGTCTAACCCCAGATTTCTTTATACTAAGCTACCCTTTCTTTTCATAGATCAGTGTTTTTTTAATTTGTGTCATAGAATCTTCTGGGAAGCCTATAAAAAGATTTAATTAGCAAATTTTTGAGTACCTACATGTGTGTCAGGCACTGTTGCATGAAAAAGAAAACTGGAATAGCTCTAGGCCAAAAAGTAAATAACACAATTTTTATTTAAGAGGCTTTCTGTGGCTGCCATGTTGAGAATGTATAACATGGGGGCAAGGTGGGACAGATGGGGACCAATCCTGAAGTCTTCTACTTTACACAAGCCAAGTAAGAGATGGTGATGACTTGGATCAAGATTAAAATAATTGACAGGGCAGGAAGTGGACACATACTGGATGTATTTTGATGAATGAGTCTGTTGAATTAATTGGCTATTTGATTGGATGTGGGATATGAGATTAAAAAGCATATTCATACAGGTCTTTTACCTCTTTGGTTAGGTTTATTCCCAGATATTTTATTTTTCTTTTTGCTATATCGAATGGGATTTTTTCCTTGATTTCTGCTTCTGCTGATTCATTGTTTGTATACAAAAATGCCTTTGATTTCTGGATATTGACTTTGTATCCTGCTGTTTTGCCAAATTCATTAATTAGTTTGAGCAGTTTTTGGGTAGAGTCTATAGGATTTTCCATGTACACTATCATGTCATCTGCAAACAGTGACAATTTTGTTTCCTCCTTTCCTATTTGGATGCCTTTTATTTCCTTTTCCTGCCTGATTGCTGTGGCCAAAACTTCTAATACTATATTGAATAGGAGTGGTGAAAGTGGACATCCTTGTCTTGTTCCTGATCTTAGTGGAAAAGCTTTTAGTTTTTGTCCATTGAGTATGATATTGGCTGTAGGTTTCTCATAAATGGCCTTTAACTGTATTACAAAGCCACTGTAATCAAAACAGCCTGGTACTGGCATAAAAACAGGCACATAGACCAATGGAACAGAACAGAGAGCCCAGAAATCAAACCAACCCTCTACAGTCAATTAATATTCGACAAAGGGGGCAGTAACATAAAATGGAGTAAAGATAGCCTCTTCAGCAAATGGTGTTGGGAGAACTGGACAGCTACGTGCAAAAAAATGAAACTTGAGCACCAACTTACACCATACACCAAAATAAATTCAAGGTGGATAAAAGACTTAAATATAAGCCATGACACCATTAAAGTCCTAGAGGAGAACATTGGCAAGAAAATCTCAGATATTCCACGCAGCAACATTTTTACAGATATGTGCCCTAGAGCAAGGAATATAAAGGAAAGAATAAACAAATGGGATCTTATCAAAATAAAAAGCTTCTGCATGGCTAAAGAAAACAGTATTAAATTAGCAAGACAACCAACTGTATGGGAAAACATATTTGCCAATGATACCTCAGACAAAGGTTTAATCTCCAAAATATACAAAGAACTTACACGACTCCACTCTAGGAAGACATCGAACCCAATTAAAAAATGGGAAAAGGACTTGAACAGACACTTCTCTAAAGAGGACATACAGAACATCCAGAGACACATGAAGAGATGCTCAATATCGTTAGCTATCAGAGAGATGCAAATTAAAACCACAATGAGATACCACTTTACACCAGTCAGGATGGCTATAATAGACAAAGCAACAAACAACAAATGTTGGAGAGGGTGTGGGGAAAAGGGGACCTTAGTTCACTGTTGGTGGGATTGTAGACTGGTACAACCATTATGGAAAACAGTATGGAATTTTCTCAGAAAAATAAAAATTGACCTGCCTTTTGACCCAGCAATTCCACTGCTAGGATTATATCCCAAGAATCCTAAAACATCAATTTCAAAGAACCTATGCACCACAATGTTCATAGCAGCACAATTTACAATAGCCAAGAGTTGGAAGCAACCTAGGTGCCTGCCCATCAGTAAATGAATGGATCCAAAAATTGTGGTACATATACACCATGGAATTTTATGCAGCAGAGAGAAAGAAGGAGCTACTACCTTTTGCAACAACATGGATGGAACTGGAAAGCATTATGCTGAGTGAAATAGGCCAGGCATTGAAGGACAAATACCATATGATCTCACCTTTGACAGGAAGCTAAAGAATAAAACAAATAAGCAAACAGAATAAAAACAAAGACGCTGAAATAGAGAACAAGTGGGCAGCGACCAGAGGGGAGAGGGAAGGGAACTTAAGGGGAAAAAGGGGGAGGGATTTTGAGGAATAAGTATGAATGACACAGAGATGAGGACTGGGGGGGGGGGGGGAATGGGAGGGAGGGGGGAGACCGGGCGGGGGGGGGAAGAGGAAAAAAAAAATGTACTTGAAAAGTAACCAAATAAAATTATAAAAAAAAAAAAAGAAGTGTGGTTGAGGACATGGGCAGCTGAATAATGTTAACGGTGGAATCCTGGATTGAAAATTGAGAATGGCTATTGCTGTTGTCTGTTGATTTGGTTCTTCTAAGGCTTCTGTATCCTTATAATAAAATCCAAATCCCCCTTTAAAAAAAAAAAAAAAGCATATTCAGCAGTGACACCAAGATTTTGGTCCAACTTTTCTCCATATTTTAGCAATTAGAATGGACAAATAACAGGTAAATAGGATGCTCTGACTGTATGACAAACAGTTTATCATGATGTGGTTAAAGGCACAAAAATATTTTCTATTAAAATATACTTTAAGAATCCCCCCAAAACAAAAACAAAAACCTGATTAAAAAATGAGCCAAAGACCTTAACATGCATGGTAACAAAGAAGATGTACAGATGGCAAGTAAACACGTCAAAAGGTGTGCTACATCATGACATCACAGAGATTCAAACTAAAACAACAGTGAGATACCACTATATACCCATCAAACACTATGGGTGTAACAGAAAACGCTAAGGCTATATTTTCTGTTACATAACAGCACTTGAATATTTAAAGAAAATTATACAGCCCCTGAAGTTTCTATTCTTCAATGCTTTTAGGGAAATCCTTCCTTTATGTGTATTGTAAACCAGGAGATGATGTTTAGGTTTTATTAAATATGTACTTGGTTTTCTAGTTTGTGCTCCCTGGAGAATTTCCCAGTTTTATTTGCAGATTTCTATGTTGACTATTTGGACAGTAGTCAAAGTAAATATTGGCTCCAGATATCGTATCTATCAGGACTTTACTCATTTCCCTGACAGAGAGATTTATGAGTCAGGGTGAATAAAACATGTTTTGGAACCTGCACGAAAAGATATTGTATTGTGTTGCACATTTATTTTCCATTTTGTCTTTCTTTTTGCTTTTGTTTTTCCATAATTATCTTTTTTTTTCTTTTCTAAAATATAACAGAAATATGTAAAGCCTTAATGCCCTGTTGAACAAATATATATATGGTATTTCCAGGATTAGGAAGAACTGCTGTTGAGCTTTGAGGATTTGATTGGGTAGAAGGAAAGTCAATATAAATTTGTAGTTTGACAGAAGGTAATGAAATGTTAACTTGCAGGTACAGCTGCAGAGTGACTTGAAATAGAGCAGTAACTGTACTTTCCTAGCAGCTGGTTATAGGCATCAGAAGTATGTCCAGTTGGGTTTGATGATCCTTATGCTGGGCAGACACAGTGTAGACAGGAGACAGCTCAGCTGTGTTTTTGCTCTTCTCATCACCACCCCTAGTGTTAACCTACAGGTAAAAGCTGAGTTTGAAGAAGTCTGGCAACCTCCTCACTTTCTCCACACATGCTTTTCAGTGAAAGCACCCCAAGGATATGGAGAATCAGGACAATTGCTGTGGTCCCTCAGAGCTACTTGTCCTGGACCTATCATCAGACCTTGCTGTTCCACTCCTTGTTTGCTACAGGAGTTTGGTTTTTGCCTTGGTCTTGCCATTGGAACCTATTACCAGTAAATCATCTTAATGTAGGGCAGAATGTATGTGCTTTTCAGGGACAAAATTTTTCAGATTTGATAGACATGAATTTTCAGATGTCATGAACAGAAATCACCTACCAGAAGCAGCACCCTTGCCCTTGGTAAGGACCCAGTTGATGGTGTTAAGGCAGGAAGGTGCAATGGTGACTAAGATGCATTATTTTGGCAGGTCAGTTGGAGAAGAGGAAGGGAGGTGAGGGTATCGCCTGAGGTGCAGTCCAGTTCAGACAGCTCTCTCAACCTTGGTGTGTCTAGACATAATTCTGATTAAACGCTGGGGTAGAAACTCCTGTCAGCCTGGCTCAGAAGTGATTTCACAGCCTAATTTGTGGAATTTCCCATAAGGATATAAACAGTTCTAGTTTCATGGATAAAGAGTATCATTGGCAAAGGTATAGGACCAGAGATTTAAGCTGATAACTCGTTAGTGTTTAAAAATGACTTCAGGTCAGCAGAATCTATTTTTAAGTGATAACAGGTGAGAAAACTCTGACTTGATTTAGGAAATACCTTTTGAAAAAAGATGATAAAGATTGTCATATAAGTTGCTTTTCAAAGTACTGCACACATGATATTTATGCTATGTATCTTCTCTTGGGAATACTCACCTGAGCCTCCTATCTTATCAAGATAGACTTGTTCAAAATCCCACTCCATTCAAATATGCTTTTCTGCTGGGTCCCTACATATTAGCAGTTAACTGATCATGTTCATTAAATGGCATTTGATACCTTGTTTTTGACATCATTAAGTTCTGGTTAAAAGGATCTTAAAGAGGGAATAGGTGAGAGGAATGTCAGCTAGGTATCAGGCCGATTATGAAGATTTTTGATGCCATCAGGCCAATTGGGAAGATTCATATTATGTTGTCAATTGCCTGCATATCTTAAAACATTCCTTCTGATTAGAAACTTCTTTCCCACTGCACATTCCTTTCCACACTGTTCTGTATTTTCCTTTAGAAGGAAAACTGTCTTCTACCAAAGGGAGAGTAATACAGGTGAGCAAAAGTGGTGTCCTTCACCATGGACTCTACACTCTCTCTGGCCTATATTTGTTATTTTTAATACCCAGTTTTGTAGACAGGCTTATCTGGGCATAGTAGGAAAAAAGTAAGAGTCCTCAGCCTAATAATATAAAGTCTAAAGTTTTATTCTTTCATGAAAATATCTTTTGCACTACTTGTTATGCACTAAGTAATAAAATAAGGACCTACCTCCCAATGAAAGCATAATGAGTATGCTGACATTCTATACTTGCTCCCATGGGCCCCCACTGTTGACTTCCTTAGGTCCAGTCTGTTTCTTTTCTGTTCTGAGCCCTGAAATCCTGACCCCTATGGAGGGTACCACTAGACTCCTTTACTCCCTGGCTTCTGCTCAGATTTGAACGATAGGAGATGCAGGTGAGGTGTACCTCATGCTTTGTATGGGTTTCTTTCTTGGCTTCAGTTCTCACTAGGCTCTGGTAATATCATTCCTCTCCTTGCCCTCAGGACTAAGAGTTGTAGCTGCTTCCTACTGGTACAAGTTCCTGGTTGCCTAATAAGCTCTTTTTATTTCAACTTCTGGAGTGGGCTGTTTGTTTCCTGTTGACACTGTAAAACATAGGCTCAAAAAAGTTTAGATAAATCTTGAATTCTTTAACTTATTCCCCACTTATATATGTGGCACCTGTTATTTGTACTGTCTTAGGGACTGAGGTGATGGATACCAGTTAGTTGTGTTAGGCATTGTATGGATGGACACCTGTTCGGAATGGCATTTGTCAAGGAGGGAAACAGGCTAACTATAGTGCAGTACTTCATATTTTGTGGGAGCCAAACTTTTGACCTTGAAGGACCATTGGTCTGCGGTCACAAGTCATGGTGCTCTGACAGAGAGACCTGTAACTGCTGCTGAATGAGCTAGTCTACCTGTAAATGTCTTCCTATGCAAAAAGTTGTCCTGCCACTTTAGATGTGATGGATATCACCATGTATTTGTATATACTTGCAGATGTATATAGTGGGATGAGAGTATGAGAACTAAGACACTAAACCAATGACTCAGATTTTAAAAAAACCCATTCTATTCTATTTCAATGAAATGTGTCTGAAGACAGAATAGAAGGGACCTATGCTTATTTAGGGAACATAGAATGTGACGAATAGAAAATGTTTAGCCTCTGAATTAGGTAGATCTAAAATGGAACAGTGGCTCCAAGAGGGTCAGGAAAAGAGTGCAGAGGTTTACTCCAAGGGCAGGAAATAACAATTAAAACACTCACTGAAAGTTGGGCAAATTTTTGGATTGAATCTCAGCTCTGCCACTTATATCACATGGCCTCTGGGAAATCACTTAACCTTATCAACCTTCAGCTTTCTTTTCTTCTCTATGGGGACAATTTTATCTATATTTTAAGGTTATTGTAATATACATAGCACTTGCCATGCACTATTGCTTAAAAAATTATAGCTGCAAGAGCTTATGGTCAAGATGGCAGAGTACGCAGACATGGCTTACCTCTTTGTACAACCACATCAAAATTACAGCTAAAATATAGAACAACCATCACTCAGGAACATCAGAAGTTGAGGTGAATGGACAACTATGGAATTAAATAAATGGCATCCATCCAGACTGGTAGAAGGGGTGTAGACCTCGAATGGACTGGTCCAACACCCACATGGATAAAAATTCTGGAGGGTTATCTCAGGAGCAGGGAGTCCCAGATCCACACCAGGCACCTCAGCCCTGGGTTACATTACCAGGAATATAAGTCCCCGCGACTTCTGATTGCAAAACCAGTGGAGAGTGAATCAGAAGAAACTGCTGGAGCCCCAAGCAGTTCCTCTTAAAGAACCCACACACAGACTCACCTACTCATACCTATTCCCTCTGAGCTCCAGAACTAGGGTGGCAGCTTGAAAGGTACCAGTGGTACACAGGGAGAAACCAAAGTGTCTGGCATCAAGGCAAGCAGAGGCCTTTGTCCCTTTGCTAAACTATCTCCCCACAGAACTGCTAAGCTAGTGCCATATCTGAAACTCCATCAATCTGGCTAACATTGTTTGACGCCCCTTAGAGATCCCCAGAGACTCTGCCCAAATGAACTTATGGGCCCACTCAAGCCACTTTTCCATATGAATGGCTGGTCTTGATTCACCCTACACGACTTCTTAAATCCTATCAAACAAATAACAGCTGGCCTCAGGGAGCCCTAGACCCATCACTAACAGCAACCAGCCTCGAGTCACAGCTTAGCTTTGTCTGGGAATCTTCAAGCCCAGCACAAGATGCAGCCATCTCAGATTGCTTTACAGCTTTAGCAGGGTGCCCCCAGCAAAACAAAGATGGGGACTGACCTTGTCCTGCACCACCTGGTAAACTCCCAGAGCCAGCACACCCAGTACACAGCTCTAGAACATGTCAGAGCACCATCACCCTGCCCCTGCACAAATGATACTTCACAGAGGGTGTAAATTGGTGGTCAGTGGTCACAGCTAGTCCTTGCAGCTGACTGGCCTGGGTAACTCCCTCCCATCGATCTGCCAACAGAAACCAAGACTCAACTACAACAGGAGGGTGCACTCAGCCCACAGGAAGGGTGCACTTGAGTGCTCAGCTTGAGTGTTAGGGGAGGCTGTGCCACCGGACCCTATAGCACTCTATGACATTAGGCCACACTAATCACAAAGTTAAAGCAGCTCTACTTAATACATAGAAACAAACATAGGAAGGCTGTCCAAATGAAGAGACAAGGAAGCATGGCCCAAATGAAAGGACAGGTCAAAACTCCAGAAAAAGAGCTAAATAAAATGGAGATAAGCAATCTATCAGATGCAGAATTCAAAACACTGGTTATAAAGATGTTCAAGGAAGTTGTGAGGACATCAGCAGCATAAAAAAGATCCAGTCATGTTGGTGAGGAAGATGGCAATAGAGTAGGACAGAGCGGATTTTATCTCCCGTACACATGGGAGAAAATCATGGCAGATCTATGGAGAAACAGCACAAACAGCCAACAGTTCCCCAGCATTTATGAAAATAAGAGGCCAGAGATTGTGACGGACACTGAAGGACCAGACAGTAAGGAGACAGCTGCAGGTCAGCGGGGTCTCGGGGACCTGAGCAAAGACAAGAGCAGCAGCGGTGGCAGCCAGTGCCCAGTGGCCTCGGTACCTGGTACCCAGCACCCATCAGGATAACTGAAGGAGACTGTACCACTGAATTTCACAGGTATTCTACCACAGAAGTTTACACCATAAACCCAGGGAGTCAGAACAGATCAATTTAAGAAGCTGAGGCTAAAAAGAAGAGTCTAACAAACAATGGGAAGACAAAGAAACAATCCCCAAATGAAAGAAAAGGAGGAAGCCTCAGAAAGAATGTTAGATGAAATAGAGGCAAGTCAATTATCAAATATTGAATTCAAACCACTGGTCATCAAGAAGTTCAAAGAGCTCACAATGAGCTACCAGAAACTACAGGGGAGCTACAATGAACTCACTGCAAACTATATCAACATGAAAAAGGAAATAGAAACTATCAGCAAAGGCCAAGAGGAAATGAAGAATACAATTTCTGAACTGAAGAACACAGTAGAAGGAACCAAAAGCAGGATCGATGAAGCAGAAGATCGGATCAGCGAGTTGGAGGATGAAGTAAAAAAAAAAAAAAACTCCCAGAAAGAGCAAGAAAAGAAAAAGAGGCTCAGAAAGAATGAAGAGGGATTAAGAGAAATGCAAGACAATATGAAACGTAATAATATCCTAATAATAAAGATACCAGAAGAAGAAGAAGTACAAGGGGTAGAAAACCTATTTGAAAAAGTAATGATGGAAAACTTCCCTAATTTAATGAGAGAAAAAGTCACACAAATCCAGGAAACACAGAGAGTCCCAATCAAGAGGAACCCAAAGAGGCCCACTTCAAGACACATCATCATTAAAATGGCAAGATTCCAAGACAAAGAGAGAATCTTAAAGGCAGGAAGGGAGAAAAAAGAAGTAACATACAAGGGAGCCCCAATAAGGTTAGCTTCTGACTTCTCAATAGAAACACTCCAAGCAAGAAGAGAATGGCAAGAAATATTCAAAAAAATGAGAACCACAGGCCTGCAACCAAGGCACTCTACCCAGCAAGGCTCTCAATCAAGATAGAAAGCCAAATAAGAGCTTCCAAGACAAAAGAAGCCTAAAAGAATTTGCCTCTACCAAACCAGCTCTGCAAGAAATGCTAAAAGGACTGCTTTAAGGAAAGGAAGGAAAAGAGAGAGACAGAGGAATACAGGTACAAAAATGGCAATGAATAAGTACCTATCAATAATAACCTTAAACGTAAATGGATTCAATGCTCCAATCAAAAGACATAGAATAGTTGCATGGGTAGGAAAGCATGACCCACACATATGCTGCCCACAAGAGACCCACCTCAGGACAAAAGGCCAACACAGACTAAAAGTGAAGCGCTAGAAACAAATTTTCCAAGCAAACAGACAAGCAAAAATGCCTGGGTAGCAATTCTCATATCAGACAAAATAGACTTCAAAAAAAGGGCCATAAAGAGAGACCCAGAAGGTCACTTCATAATACTCAAGGGAAGAATTCACCAAGAATACATTAACATCGTAAATATATAAGCACCCAACATAGGAGCACCCAAATATATAAAGAATATCTTAGAGGTCTTCAAGAAAGATATTGACAGCAACACAATTATAGTAGGGGATTTTAATCCCACTGTCAAAAATGGGCAGATCTTGCAAACAAAACATCAACAAAGATATTGTGGCATTAAACAATGCCCTATATGAAATGAACTTAACTGATATATATAGAGCCCTTCATCCCAAAGAGCTAGGTACACATTCTTTTCAAATGCACATGGAACGTTTTCAAAGACAGATCACATGATAGGACACACAATGAGCCTCAACAAATTCAAGAAAATTGAAGTCATATCAAGCATTTTCTCTGACCACAAGGGACTGAAATTGGAAACCAACCCCAAAGGAAATAAACCCAAAGCACCCAAAATCATGGAGATTGAATAGCATGCTATTAAATAACGAATGGGTCAAGAATGAAATTAGGGAAGAAATCAAAAGGTTTCTGGAAACAAATGAAAATGAACTCACAACAACCCAAAACTTATGGGACACAGTGAAGGCAGTCCTGAGAGGGAAGTTCATAGCAATACAGGCCTACCTAAAGAAGATAGAAACATTTTAAACAAACAGCCTAACCCTGCACCTACAAGAACTTGAGGAACAACAACAAAGAGCACAGAGCAAGAAGAATGAAGGAAATAACTAAGATCAGAGCAGAATTAAATGGCATAGAGATTAAAAGCACAATTCTAAGGATCAATGAATCCAGGAGTTGGTTCGTTGAAAAGATAAACAAAATAGACAAGCCTTTAAGTAGGCTCATCAAGAAAAGAAGAGAGAGGACTCAAATAAACATAATCAGAAATGAAAGAGGAGAGATTACAACTGACACTACAGAAATAGAAAGGATGGTAAGAAATTACTATGAAGAACTGTATGCCAAGAAATTTGAAAACCTAGGGGAAATGGACAAATTTCTAGAAAAATATAATCTTCCAAAACTGAATGAAGAAGAAGCAGGAAGCCTGAACAGACCAATAACAGCAGATGAAATTGAAGCAGTAATCCAAAAACTTGCATCACACAAAAGCCCTGGACCAGATGGTTTCACAGGAGAATTCTACAAAGCATTTAAGGAAGAACTAATCCCTATTCTTCACAGACTATTCCAAAAAATCCAAAATGATGGAAGACTCCCAAACTCTTTTTATGAAGGCAGCATCATCCTAATTCCAAAACCAGATAAAGACACAAAAAATGTTGGCAAATCGCATCCAACAATACATTAAAAAGATCATACACCATGATCAAGTGGGATTCATCCCAGGGATGCAAGAATGGTTCAATATTCACAAATCAGTAAAGGTAATACATCGCATAAACAAAAGCAAAGACAAAAACCACATGATAGTATCAATAGATGCAGAAAAGCTTTTGATAAGGTACAACACCCATTTATGATAAAAACACTCAGCAAAATGGGAATAGAGGGAGCATTCCTCAATATAATAAAGGCCATATATGAGAGACCTACAGCCAACATTATACTCAAAGGGCAAAAACTAAAATCTTTTCCATTAAGATCAGGAAAAAGATAGGGTTGTCCACTTTCACCACTTCTATTCAATATAGTATTGGAAGTTTTAGCCACAGCGATCAGACAAGAAAAGGAAATAAAAGGCATCCAAATTGGAAAGGAGGGGAAAAAACTAATTGTTTTTTGCAGATGACATGATGGTGTACATGGAAAATCTTATAGACTCTACCCAAAAACTGCTCAATGTAATAATGAATTTGGCAAAACAGTGGGATACAAAGTCCATATCCAGAAATCAAAGGCATTTTTATATACTAACAATGAAACAGCAGAAGCAGAATTCAAGAAAAAATCCCACTTGATATAGCAAAAAGAAAAATAATATACCTAGAAATAAACCTAACCAAGCAGGTCAAAGACCTGTATGCAGAGAACTATACAACACTGAAGAAAGAAATCAGGGAAGACACAAACAAATGGAAACATATACCGTGTTCATGGATGGGAAGAATTAATGTCATCAAAATATCCATACTACCCAAAGCAATTTATAAATTCAATGCAATACCTATTAAAGTGCCAATGGCACATTTCACAGACATAGAACAAACACTTCAAAAACTTATATGGAACCATAAACAACCCCGAATAGCAGCTGCAATTTTGAGAAAGAAGCACAAAGTAGTAGGGATCACAATACTCGATACCAAACTGTATTACAAGGCCACTGTAATCAAAATAGCCTGGTACTGGCATAAAAACTGGCACATAGACCAATGGAACAGAACAAAGAGCCCAGAAATAATCCCAAGTGTCAACAGGCAACTAATATTTGACTAAGGGGGCAGTAATATAAAATAGAGTAAAAATAGCCTCTTCAACAATTAGTGTTGGGAGAACTGGACAGCTACATGCAAAAAAATGAAACTTAAGCACCAACTCACACCATACACAAAAATAAATTCAAGGTGGATGAAAGACTTAAATATAAGCAGTCACACCATTAAAATCCTAGAGGAGAGCACTGGCAGGAAAATCTCATATATTTCATGCAGCAACATTTTTACTGATATGTCCCCTAGAGCAAGGGACATAAAGGAGAGAATAAACAAATGGGATCTCATCAAAATAAAAAGCTTCTGCATGGCTAAAGAAAACAGTATTAAATTAAAAAGACAATCAACTGTATGGGAAAACATATTTGCCAATGATACCTCAGACAAAGGTTTAATCTCCAAAATATACAAAGAACTTTCATGACTCCACTCTAGGAAGACATCGAACCCAATTAAAAAATGGGAAAAGGACTTGAACAGACACTTCTCTAAAGAGGACATACAGAATATCCAGAGACACATGGAAAGATGCTCAATATCATTAGCTATCAGAGAGATGCAAATTAAAACCACAATGAGATTCCGCTTTACACCAGTCAGATGGCTATCATAAACAAAGCAACAAACAACAAATGTTGGAGAGGTCGTGGGGAAAAGGAGACCCTGGTGCACTGTTGGTGGAATTGCAGACTGGTACAACCATTATGGAAAACAGTATGGAATTTTCTCAAAACTAAAAATGGACCTGCCTTTTGACCCAGCAATTCTACTGTTAGGAGTATATCCTAAGAACCCTAAAACACCAATCTAAAAGAACCTATGCACACCAATGTTCGTAGCAGCACAATTTACAATAGCCAAGAGTTGGAAGCAACCTAGGTGCCCATCAGTAAATGAATGGATCCAAAAACTATGGTACATTTTCACAATGGAATTCTATGCAGCAGAAAGAAAGAAGGAGCTCCTACCCTTTGCAACAGCATGGATGGAACTGGAAAGCATTATGCTGAGTAAAATAAGCCAGGTGGTGAAAGACAAATACCATATGATTTCACCTTTAACAGGAACCTAAACAACAAAACAAACAGGCAAGCAAAATATAACCAAAGACCCTGAAATGGAGAACAGGCCGACAGTGACCAGAGGGGAGAGGGGAGAGAATTTCAGGGGAAAAAGGGAAGGATTCACAGGAACAAGTATAAAAGACACATGAACAAAAACGAAGGTGGGGGGAATGGAAGGGAGGTGGAGAGCACTTGGGGGTTGGGCTTGGATGGGAGTAAAAGAGAGAAAACTGTACTTGAACAATAATTAAATAATTAAAAAAAGAATTTAAAAAAAGATCTGGTCAGAGGTGAAGGGTACACTAATTGAGATAAAGAACAATTTACAGGGAAATGAAGCCAAGAATCAGATCAATGATTTGGAACATAAGGAAGCAATAAACAACCATGCAGAACAACAAGAAGAAAAAAGAATCTAAACAAATGAAGATAGTGTAAACAACTTCAGGAGGTCCAACATTTGCATCATAGGGGTGCTGGAGTAAGAAAAAAAGATCAAGAAATTGGAAATCTATGTAAAAAAATAGTGAAAATAATTCCCTAATTTGGTGAAGGAAATAGACATGCAAGTTCAGGAGGCCCAGAGAATCCCAATTATGATGGATGCAAAGAGACCCACTCCAAGACACATAATAATTAAAATGCCAAAGTTTAAATATAAAGAGAGACTCTTAAAAGCATCAAGAGAAAAGACGTTAGTTGCCAGATGGTAGAGTGGAGGAGAATGGATGAAAAGATAAGGGGATTAAGAAGTACAAATAAGTATTTACAGAATAGCCATGGGGATATAAAGTACAGTATAAGAAATGGAGTAGCCAAAGAACTTATACACATGACCCATGGAAATGAACAATGGTGTGGGGACTGCCTGAGAGAATAGGGGGTGCTGGGTGGAGGGGGCAAAGGGGAAAAATTAGTACAACTGTAACAGCATAATTAATAAAAATCATTAAAAAATAAAAAATTCTAGCTGCTATTATTGTATTGTCATAATGACAGTAATAGGTGATTTCATATTTGTATGAACATCACAGAGTGCACTTACACAAATGTAGATGGCATTGCCTCCTACACACCTAGGTTATATGGTATAGTCTCTTGTTCCCAGGCTATAAACCTGTACGGTATGTTAATGTACTAAACTCTGTAGGCAATTTTATACAATGGTATTTCTATTACCTAAACATAGATGAGGTAGAATAAAAATATGATATAAAAGATACAACATGGGTTCCTGTGTAGGTCACTTTCCATAAATGGAGCTTACAAGAGTGGGAGTTGCTCTGGACAAGTCGGTGAGCAAATGGTGAGTGAATGTGAAGACCTGGAACATTGCTGAGCACTACTACATACACTGTACACTAAGTCTATGCTACTGTAAACACTGTGCACTGTTATAGACACTGTATGCTTATTATACACTAAATTTAAAATAGCATGAGATTAAATCAACTACAAGAAAAAATCAAAGAAGCATGGTAAGTATGAGATATATGGAGCTGTCACTGGTGTAACATGGCATACTGTTTTACAGCAAACTTTATTTTTATAAGTAGAAAGAGTACACTGTAACATAATGATTAAAAATGTAGTATAGTAAATACATAAATGAGTAGCATACTCATTTATTATCATTATCAAGTGTACAATTATGGAACATAATTATATGTGCTATATACTTTTATACATATGACTAGCAGTGAAGTAGGTTTGTTTACACTAGTATCACCACCGACACATGAATGATTTGTTGTGCAACCTATTAAAATAGGTATGATGTCACTAGGTGATAGGGACTTGTCAGCTCCATTATAATGGTGGTCCCATTATAATCTTATGGGACCATCGTGATGCAGTCTATTATTGATGGAAACATCATTATGCAGTGCATGACTGTACAGTGCACTCTCTTGCCTATCAACACAATTGCCCACCCCTTCTTTTCCATCAGTATACTTTTATACTATTTTTTTCTGGTAGTTCATGTATTCTTGTCTCTCCTGTTTGTCCTTAAGTGTTATAAGTTTGGGACTATGTCTTTTAAAGTAGCTCTGGAATTTCTTATCAAATTTATAAATTAGTAATGTCCAACTCTTAGCTCTTTGCATTCTGCAGAGCATATGTGTTTGTTAGGCTATATTAATATTTGCCTTTGGGAAAAATCAGCACGCCTTTGGTGATGAGGCAAGAAGCCAAGTGCTGGATACAAGCCTTTGAAATGAGGATCAAATAAAGGTCAGGTCATGAGGATGTTGATCTGGAGTTAAATCCTGTTCATAAATGGTCTCTGTAAACACATTTTTGCCAGTGTTAACGGACTTTTTCAGGATTTGATCTTGTGAGAATACTTCCTGGTCATTAGTTCATCAGATTATGTATTCCTAGTTACAGGAATCATAGAACAGCCTTATTTATTTACCACATATCCCATTTTTGAAAATAAGGCTTAAATAGCTGTACTCAAATTAGTAAAGACATTGTGATATCACCCATTGTCAAAGAGAAAGTTTATGCAAATTTAATAACACTCTGGAGCTTTTATTTACAGGGCAGTGATTTAAGAACATAAGTATTCAGTGAGGTCTGGCATTATACAACTAAAACGTTGCTCATGCAGAACGAATTGAGGAACACACTATCTTTCCTCTGACGAACAATGTCCCAGCTCCCTCCCAGCCTACGCTAAACTGCCTTGTGGCCTGCAGTGATTAGAGCCATTTTTTTCAGTGAAAGCAAACAAGCATTTTTAAAAATCTAACTTTATTGTATTTTTTTCCATTGACATTGTGTCCTGTTATAGCGCCCTCCCCCCCCCCTCCCCGGCCATCCCGCAATCACCACACTGTGGTTCATGTCCATGAGTCCTTTTTCTTTTTTGCTTAATTTCTTCAGCCTTTAAACTCCCCACCCTTACCCACTAGCAGTCATCTATTTTTTAAAAAGCAATTACTATGTGCTTGGTCTTTCATCCAGTGACGATAGTAATAAAAATATATGAAAGATTCAGCTCATATCTTCAAATAGGTTGCAATTATGATTTAAAGCATTTTCTTGTAATGATTTTCTTTTCTTTTGGCTGCAAATGTTTAAACTCAACTCAAACTAGCTTAGACACCGCCTCACCCCACCCCAAATAAAAGTGCAATTTTCTAGCTAATTTACATGGATAATGGGAATAGCAGCAGTTGTCTTAGGGCTCGTAAGTTTCCCTCTTTTGTCTCTGAGTGGAAATTACTCTTGGACAGCTTGTTTCTAGTGTCTGGAACTGTGGCCATCAGCGACACAATAATTTATCACCAAAAAGGATAAGATGCTTTCTTTAGTTCTGTTTTTTAAGAGTCGTAGGACTCTGGTGGACCTTGTTTAGCTTACATGGTTGGTGGGATTGTGAGATAAAAGTGTGTTACTGGAACTACTTAGATGGAGTGTAAGGGAAATTTCCCAGCCAAGGGCGGGGTCATGTCATCAGCTGGGGAGTCATAATACAATCTATACCCACCAGCTTCTTCTAAATCCCTATAAATTATTGCTCTTTGTCAGATTTTTGGAAATTAGTTAAGTCAGACACTAAAATTAACAGAGAAAATTTTCAGAATAAAAAAATTAGTCCTTAGCCAATTTACTCTTTTAAACACTATCAAAGGCCGTGGTGTTTGAAGAGAACATTGTTCTCTATACTAATATCTTTTAATAATTGAATTTAGTACTGATGAGGTAGATACTTTTTAGGTTTGTTTTAATTTTATATGCAAAATACTGTACATGGTAAGAGTAATGCACACAGTATTCCTTCCAACATCATTTATTGAAGAGGCTATTTTTACTCTATTTTATGTACCTGCCCCCTTTATCGAATATTAACTGACCAAATTGACATGGGTTTATTTCTGGGCCTTTTATTCTGTTCCATTGGTCTATGCATCTGTTCTTATGCCAGTACCAGACTTTTGGGAACTGCCCTGCCTGGTTTCAGAAGCTGTAACCCCCCATGACTAAGGCTGAGTAAAAGACCTTGGGATCATAAGCCACTAAGGAGACAAAGTTTATCTTCCTGGCAGGGGCACTGCCTCTGCTCACTTTACTTCACTCTGGTGGCCCTGGGCAGATGACTAGTCAGCCAATAATGAGTAAGATTCCTCCAGGGAGGGATTAAACAAAGATTTGATAGAATTTAGGAAAATCAAAAACATGGTCAAAGACAAGCCATTAGTATGGAAAAACCACTGTAAACGGCTTGAGAGGGCTTGAAAGTTAGGTGTGGCAGGGCCTCAGGGAATCACCAGGGCACAGCAAATAGTGTGAACCACGGCTGATAGAGTCTCAGATGTGGTACCTGCTTCCTGGATCTGTGGGTGGGGATGGCTAATCAAAGGAATAATGACCTCTGCCAGCACTTTTGTCTGGGAGAAAGCTGTTCCCCAGCTCTCATCCTGCTTCTAAACAATTCAGTTCCTATATTTTTGATGCCTTTCATTATGCTTCCCCTTCACTGGAGCACAGAGGAAGTGAATCCAGTAAGTCTGTGTGCAGGGCCTTTAAGAGGAACTGCTTGGGATTCCACAGCCTTAATCTCCACTGGTTTTTACAGCCAGAAGTTGTAGAGATTTATTTTCCTGGCACTAGAATCCTGACTTCAGGGGCCTAGTGTGTGAATGAGACACCCCTCGTGAGATATCCCTCCTAATTTTTATCCACCACTTGAGGGTGTGGGACCAGACCATTCCATGTCTCCATCCCTCTTACCAGTCTTGATATGGTTTCTTCTTTAATTCTGAAGTTGTAGACTTCCATCCAGCTCAATCTGTAATAACTCTGAATGATGGTTGTTTCATAGTTTAGTTGTAATTTTGAAGTGTTTGTGCAAGGAGATGAGCCATGTTTACTTACACCACCATCTTGCTAATTTTATCTTTCATTGGTAGGACAAGGGGTTAATAGCAAATTATTACTTGCCAATCAAAGCTCTAGGTAAAGGCATTATCATAATTATAAATATACAGGGTCCAGTAAATATATAAGCAAGCAGAAGTAATGCTTGCTTGAGTTTGGTTGGTAAGGTAATAATATAGGTGTAATAATTTATATTTTTAATGTGAACATTTCACTTAATATGGTACACTTGAGTGAGATATTTTTATGTTACAGAATTATATGTTCATGATTTTGTAATAAAAAGAGGCATAATTTTGTGCTGGGCCTTGTATATAATTATTATGATTGTCAAAATGGGTTGTTAATATGAAGACAGACAAATTAGGGAGATGTTTTACATTATAAATATGCTAAGTATCAACTATTTGATAAAATGTGAAAACTCACTATAGGCTGCAGGAGGTATGGAAGGTATTACAGAGGAAGAAAGAGATGATCTGGGCCTGGTAGGCTTTAGGTAAACAGACTGCAACATAAAAATTCTAGGCAAGAAAAACTTGCTATGCAAATCTGTGGAAGCAGGAGTGGGTATGTACATATAGGAAATGTAGGTGGTGACAAGAGAAGAAAGTGTCTCAAGATAGAGAAAGTCTACTGCATTAAGTGTTAAGGAAATGTTTAAGCCCTGGTCGGTGTGGCTCAGTGGATTGACTATAAATCAAAGGGTTGCTGGTTTGATTCCTGGTCAGAGCACATGCTTGGGTTGCAGGCCAGGTCCTCAGTCAGGGGCATGTGAGAGGTAACTGATTGATGTGTCTCTTGCACATCAATGTTTTCCTCCATCTCTTTCTCCCTCTATTCCTCTCTCTCTAAAAATAAATAAACTTAAAAAAGAGAGGTATAATGGGGGGAAATAGGGGAAGGTCCACTGAGGAACATGTATAAAGGACACATGGACAAAGCCAAAGTGGGTAGGTTGGAGTATGAGAGCTGGGGATGGGTAGGGCAGGAGGGAGTGGTGGACAGAAAATCTAGACAAGCGTACTTGAACAACAATAAAAAATGTTTAAAGGTAAAAGATGGACAACCATTTGTGCTTGTGGGTAAGACTAATATAGTGAAGAGATAAATATTGATGATGCAAAAGTGAAAAGATGTAATTACAAGCATTGAGTTTTTGGAAGGCAAAAACGGGTAAAATCCAGTGTATAACTGAAGATGTACAATGTTTACATGGTGTAGGGAAAAAGACAGCAGAGTTCATGGACCAGATTTTCGAACATTTGATGAGGAGAAACTGAATGTTTTATTGTTACATCACTTGTTATCTCCCAGTGAAGTAAACCCTGTTTCAAATTCACACACATTTTCCTTCACATCTGGACATCTGGTATTATATCAGTCATCATTATTGGTATAATTCAATCAATTCACGGAGAATGATGAGGGAAGACATAATGACTGATAGGAAAAATGAGAGGAATTCATAGACTGAAGATCTTAATGATTGGGCATGAGACATTATTGTATTTTAATGATGGGACTCCCCCCAAATTGCAATTATGTTCTGGAAGGTGGGCCCCTTGTAGTACAGGTTTCTCCAATTGCTGAGTGTTCTAGGAACCCAGCTGTATCAGTGTACTATCTGGCATTGTTCTGAGAGGCTGTATTCAGCTTCAGTGAATTTTTTTTGAAGACTCCACACATTTTCCCATTTCATAATAAGTGACTTATATGCATACCTCCTACATCCCTCTGACTGCTCAGCAGTTTGTGTACAAAAAATGGCATGACCCCATGCACCACCCTCCTTATTCATCCAATCTCACCACAAGAAATGTTTTGTTTGTTTCCTCAGATGAAAAAAGTCCTCAAAAGGAAACGTTTTGCCAATGTGGAAGAGGTGAAACAAAAAATGGCAGAAGCACTAAAAGGCATCAAAATGAACAAGTTCAAAAACTGTTTTGACACAGGTAGGGGCTTATCTTGGCCTGAACCACCTGGGAAACACCAAGGTCAGCACACCCAGTAGACAGCTACAGAACATGTCAGAGCACCACCATCCTCCCCCTGCACAGATGATTCTCCACAGGAGCTAGAGATTGGTGGTAAGTGGTACAACCAATCCTTGCAGCTGACTGGTCTGGGCATATCTCTCCCATTGATCTGCCAACAGCAACCAAAACTCAACTACAACAGGAGGGTGCACTCAGCCCACAGGAAGGGTGCACTTGAGTGCTCAGCTTGAGTGTTAGGGGAGGCTGTGCCACCGGACCCTATAGCACTCTATGACATTAGGCCACACTAGTCACAAAGTCAAAGCAGCTCTACCTAATACATAGAAACAAACATAGGGAGGCTGTCCAGATGAAGAGACAAGGAAACATGGCCCAAATGAAAGAACAGGTCAAAACTCCAGAAAAAGAGCTAAATAAAATGGAGATAAGCAATCTATCAGATGCAGAATTCAAAATACTGGTTATAAAGATGTTCAAGGAAGTTGTGAGGACATCAGCAGCATAAAAAAAGATACAGTCAGAGGTGAAGGGTACACTAATTGAAATAAAGAACAATTTACAGGGAAAGAACAGTAGAGTGGATAAAGCCAAGAATCATATCAATGATTTGGAATATAAGGAAGCAAAAAACAGTCACACAGAACAATAAGAAGAAAAGATAATTAAAAAAATTAAGGATAGTGTAAACAGCCTGTGGGAAAACTTTAAGCAATCCAACATTTGCTTCATAGGGGTGGCAGAAGGAGGAGAGAAATACCAAGAAATAGGAAACCTATTTGAAAAACTCATGGATGAAAACTTCCCTAGCTTGGTGAAGGAAACAGACTTGCAAATTCAGGAAGCACAGAGAATCCCAAACAAGATGGACTCAGAGAAGCCCGCTCCAAGACACATAATAATTAAAATGCCAAAGTTTAAAGATAAAGAGAGAATCTTAGGAGCAGCAAGAGAAAAGATATTAGTTACCTACAGGGGAATTCCCATAAGACTGTCAGCTGACTTCTCAAAGAAATTTTGCAGGGAAGAAGGGACTGGCAAGAAATATCCAAAGTTATGAAAAGCAGAGACCTAGAGCCAAGACTGCTCTACCCAGCAAAGCTATCACTTAGAATTGAAGGGCAGATAAAGAGCTTCCCAGACAAGAAAAAACTAAAAAAGTTTATCATCACCAAGCTAGTATTATATGAAATGTGAAAGGGACTTATTTAAGTAAAAGAAAGTCGAAACTATGAGCAAAATTACAGAAAATACATATTCATCATCAAATGAATCTATTAAAAAAAAACAAGCTAAGCAAACAAGAAGAACAGAGACAGAATCATGGGTATGGAGAACATTTTGATGTTTGCCAGATAGGAGGGGGTGGGGGAGAATGGGTGAAGAGGTGAGGGGATTAAAAAGCACAAATACATACTTACAGAATAGCCACAAGGATGTAAAGTACAGTACAGGAAAGGGAGTAGCCAAAGAACTTGCACCCATGACCCATGGACATGAACAATGGTGTGGAGATTGTCTGTGGGAGTGTGGGGCACTGGATGGAGGGTGCAAAAGAGGGGAAAATCAGGAAAACTGTAATAGCATAATCAATAAAATATTATTTAAAAAAATTAAGCCCGAGGTGTGGCCACAGATGTGAATGCCTGAATCAGAGCTGAGATGGATCCTTAAGGGATTTGGTGATGATGAAATCTAAGGAGCAAAGATTTGGGATCAATCTGATGTATGTTCCCCAGGATGATGACAAGATTCGGAGATGGGAAAAAGGACAATGTTTTTTAATAAATAAAGGGAAGTGAGAATGATTTTGATTGGTGACAGTGAAGAGAAGGGGTAGCAGGTAGGTTTTACAGGTGAGGAGAGTAGTAGTTGGTCAGAAGTGGCAGTGTAGAACAAGGAGGATCCTTATAGGGTGTTGATGTACTTAAAACATAGGAAACAACTGAACAAATTTAGGGAATCCATTTCCCCTGGAAAAAATCAAATTTTAGTAAATAAGCATTGTAAAAAATATGAACAAAGAATATGAAGATTTATGGGTTTATTAATCTTGGAATAGGGAATTCCTAAAGGAAGATTAAGAGGTGAGCTGAACAGTGGGGTTTTGGATTATAGAAAAGAAATCACACGAAAAAAGCAAAATAAGAACACAAGAGTGTAAGAACTTAATTGACAGTGACCACGGAAAACAGACTGAAGATCTACAGACATTTTTGGTTCTCAAATAGTCAGGATAACAGCTAATGTTACTCTGGTGAATAGAAAGCTCAAGCATTCAGAGTTTATTTGAAGTCAGGGTAAGACTAGGGAGAAATGCCTCTTTATGCCTCTTCACTAATTTTCCACTTGTGGTCACTGTTCGGATTATTGTAGTCAGAATAATTTTTCTAATATGCACAATGTGCTCCCATGTATAATGTGCATTTACATTTTTGCCCCAAACTTTCAGGAAAAAATCTTGTGTTTTAATGAATGAATGAATTAATTAATTAATATTTTGGTTTTTGTATTATAAAGAAATTTTAGCACTTATTTTTAACATATTATTGTGTGAGAAACTTTATGTAACAAATAATTACAAAAGAAGAGCAGATACAAGGTACAAGAAATTTTATATACTGATAACAAATTAGTACTACCCATGGATAACATGCATCCTTATTCTTCCCTCAAAGATTTGGGCAAAAAATGCACATCGTACATGGTAAAATATGGTAATTATAGCATTTCCTTTGCCTAAGCCCTTTCAATGCCTCTCCAGTCAGAATGAGGTCCAAGCTACTTAACCTTGAATAAGTAATGAAGGAAGAATAAGAAGTAATTTTTGGAGGAAGATGTTGAGAAATATAAGGAAAAAATAGAGAAATGTGGGTGAGTTGTAGGAAAATGCAAAGTGGAGGGAAAAGAGAAGATTAGAGAAATATATTAACGTATTCTGAAACAAAAAGGAGCCATGCCACTTCCATCCATAGAATATAAACAAGGAATTAAAGAAGTAAAGCCAGTGTCTGGTTTCTACTAGGTCTGCCAGTCCCTCTGGCTTTAAATCATGATAAAGGTGAGTGGAAAAGAGAGAGAGCTACAGTGAAATCACAATTTTTTCTTTTATTTTTAATGTTGACACTATTATAGATGTCCCAATTTCTCTCCCTTTGCCTGCCTCTACACAGCCTCTGCCTCTTCTTCCCTCTGGCCATCACCGAACAGTTGTCAGTGTCTATGGTTATACATATATGTTCTTTGACTAATTCCTTCACCTTCTTTCATTCAGCCTCCTCTCCTACTTTCTCTCTGACAGCTGTCAGTCTGTTATATGTGTCCATGCCCCTGTTTCTATTTTTTCATCAGTTTATTTTGTTCGTTAGATTCCACATATAAGTGAGATCCTGTGGCATTTGTCTTTCTCTGACTGGCTTATTTTACTTACCATAATAATCTCCAGGTCCATTTATGCTCTCACAAAGGGTAAGATTTCCTTTCTTTTTCATGGTCATATAGTATTCCATGTGTAAATGTACCACAGTTTTTTTTACCCACTAATCTACTGATGGGCACTTGGACTGCTTCCAAATATTAGCTATTATAAATAACACTGCTATGAATATATGGGTGCATATATTCTTTCAAATTGGTATGTTTGGATTCTTAGGATATATTGCCAGAAGTTGGATTGCTGGGTCAAGAGTCAGCTCCATTTTTAGTTATTTGAGGAAATTCCATACTGTTTTCCATAGTGGCTGCACCAGTCTGCATTCCCATCAGCAGTGCACAAGGATTCTCTTTTCTCCACATCCTCAATAACTCTTGTGGTTTGTTGGTTTACTGATGGTAGCTGTTCTGACAGGTGTGATATTATATCTCATTTCACTGGGGTTTTAATTTGCACCTCTCTGATAATTAGTGATGTTGGGCATTTTTTCATGTGGCTATTGGCCATCTCTATGTCCTCTTTAGAGAAGTATCTATCTGTTCAGGTCCATTGATCATTTTTAAAATTGGATTGTTTGCCTTCCTATTATTGAGTTGTGTAAGTACTTATTTTGGTAATATATAGTTCTTTATGTATTACCAGACGTATCATTGATGAATATATTCTCCCATACAGTGGGTTTCTTTTCATTGTTGATGGTTTCTTTTGTTGTCCAAAAGCTTTTTAGTTTAATGTAGTTCCATTTGTTTATTTTTTCTTTATTTTCCTTGCACTAGGAAGGAAATATATAGCAATATATCTGAGATTTTACTACCTGTTTTCTTCTAGGATTTTTATCATTATGTGACTTACATTTAAGTATTTTATCCATTTTGGATTTTTTCTTCTGTATGATGTCAGTTGGTGGTTTAGTTTCTTTTTTTTTTTTGCATGTACCTGTCCAATTTAACCAATACTATTCATTGAAGAGACTGCCTTTATTCCATTGTATGCTCTTGCTTCTTTGGTCAAATACTGATTGATCATATAGGTGTGGGTTGATTTCTTGACTCTCTGTTCTGTTCCATTGATCTGTATGTCTGTCTTTATGCCAGTACCATTTATTATAATGACCTTGTGGTATAGTTTGCTATCTGGTATGGTGTGGTGATCCCTCCAACTTTGTTCTTTTTTCTCAAGATTTTTGAGGCTATTCAGGATCTTTTATGGTTCCATATATATCTTTGGACTATTTGTTCTAGATCTGTGCAATATGCCAGTGGTATTTTTTTTAATTCTCATGGAAGGACATTTTTTCATTGCTTTTAAAGATAGAGGAAAGGGGGGGCCAGGGAGAGAAAGAGAGAGAGAGAGAGATCATTGTAAGAGAGAAACATTGATCGGTTGGCTCTTGAGGGTGACCTGACCAGGGATAGGACCTAAAACCTTGACCGGAAATTAAAACTATTACATTTTTGGTCTACAGGATGATGCTCCAACCAACTGAGACTCACTGACAAGGGCATGCCATTGATATTTTAATAGGAATTACATTGAATCTATAGATTGCTTTGGGTGTTATGGACATTTTAATGATGCTAATTCTTCCAATCTATGCACATAGTATATGCTTCCACTTGATTGCATCTTCCTCAATTTCTTTAATGTCCTACAGTTCCAAGTACAAGTTTTTACCTCCTTGGTTAAATTTATTCCTCCACACCTTATTATTATTTTTTTGTTTCAGTAGCAAATGGGATTGTTTTCTTAGCTTCCCTTTCTGATAGTTCATTATTGGTGTATAGAAATGCCACTCATTTCTGAATATCAGGAACAAGATAAGGATGTCCACTTTCACCACTCTTGGTCAATATAGTACTAGAAGTCCTAGCTACAGCAATAAGACAGGAAGAAATAAAGGCATCCAAATTAGAAAGAAGTAGGTAAAACTGTCACTATTCACCGATGACATGTTATTGTACATAGAAAACCCTTAAGACTCCACCACAAAGCTACTAGAGCTAATAAATAAATTCAGCAAAGTGTCAGGATACAAAACCCACAGGGGGGGTTTGAGTGAGACAGATGAATCTGAATTTGAACGATGGCTATGACATAAATTAGCCCTGACCTTAGTCAAATCATTTTATCTCTCTGAACTATAGGTTTCTCACTTATAAAGTGAGATTAACACTACATTCCTCTAGGTTGCTTTGTATTTTAAATGAGGAATACGAAGCGCAGAGCATAGTGCTTGACGCCTGTTAATGCACAGTAAATGCACGTTTCACCATTCTCTGTGGATCTATAAGCTTCAGATTCAGTTTTTATATTAGTTCTAGTTTTATTGATAGTTTTATTATTCTGCCTATTAAAATTCAGTATCACCTTGGACTTGTTTTTGATCTCTTTTCTTTAGTAGTTCATTTTCCTAATTTATTCTAATTACTAAATTTGTGATATTTGTATTGGTGTTTCAGTTTTCTCATGGACACACGAAACCTAGAATTTCTCATTACCCTCAGGAGATTTTACTTAAATGTTAATTTTCTAGCTAAAATTAAACATGTAAGTGAATTAGATTCCTTCCTTGTGTCTACCACCACATGCAACAATACAGTTATCCCTGTTTTATACCAGAAAAGATTGGCTTTCATACCCAATCTAACTTCAGGCAGTGGACTACTTTCAGAAGGACAATAATTTTGTTTTTAAATTGAGTCATACACTCTTATTACATACACTTATCTTTAAGTGTTTGTGAACAAATTAATTCTCCCTTTGTTTAGTGCTTGGACTTCCAGGTCTTGATTACAAAATGAGAGATTTTAGCTGGAGAGAGTTATTCCAGCTAAAAATGTGTTTGATTGTGTGATGTGTAGAGACATTGCACCCTTTTCTAAAGGCCTCACAGCTGGTCAATAGCAGACTCAGGAGGAGGAGATGTACCTAGTGGCTCAGAGAGCAGTATGGTTCCCCATATGCCCATTTAACAACAGGGCAATAATGTCATGTGCTGCCATCTTTCCTATTACTGTCCCATATTAAAAAATCAGGTGATCTAATGGATTCTTTTCACTTTTCTTGCCACCACTCCAAATATATAAGAACAGAGAAGAAACATTGTGTTTAGATTGCTGGTATAGTATAATAAACTCTACGGATCTACATTAAAGGGACAAGTAGTAGAGAAAAATAAATGACAAAAAAAAAGAGGTAAATAAAGGAGTTCAGATGTCTTCTGTGGAAAAACTGGAAGGGTTGTTCATTGTAAACCCTTGACCTGCAAGGAACTCACCACTATTAAATTAAATTGTTAAAAAAACAAGCCTTTCAACAGTGTCGACAAAGCTGACCTTTGCTGTCTTATGTGTCTCCTGTTTATTGTTTCTACACATTACATAGGTCATAGATAAGTATGTGATTGTATATTTTAAATGGGGAGATTCCATGTGGTTTTGCTGTTCTTTGGGTGTGAATGTGAAGATGGGCTAGGAATGTTCTCACAAAACTCTGTTTGTGTTAATCATTCTCAACATGACAAATGAACAAGAAAGGGCCCTTGGGCATTCTCAGGAAAGGCAGGATGGGGGAAAGAAGTAGCAGAAAACTATTAACGCCTAAAAAACTGATTAGTACACTTAAGTCCTATAAAATGGCAGATGGTAAAGGCAATTGGGGGAGTAGATAAATAAAAAGCAGAAACCAATTATTAAACTTTCTGTTTTGAAACCAACTACTACTTGGTTCTATCTCTTCTTCTGGGAAGTTATGTTCCAGGGGTAAACCCTGAAGTTTCTCTTGTATTAGGTTTTAGTTTCAGAGAAGTGGCTGGGATATTAGGTTCTTCTTTTTGGACTGGCACTGGCTTTCCTCTGTACCATTTACAAATGATCCACACAGAGATGTGTCCAATTTATTATGTTCTGTTCCCCATAGGTCAGGGGCAAGATGCTCCCTTCATGCCTTCTTCCTCATTACAAGATGTCCAAATGTTTCTTATCCTGTTCAGGGGCTAGGAAGTTTTCAGAACTGTTGAACTGTGGGATGTCCTTAGGTAGATAACAGGAGGTGACTAGTCATTACTATCCCTTCTATTCTGCTTCTTGATATTTGAGACAAAGGTGTTCCTTCTCTCCTCAAAAACTACTGGTTTTTCTCTCCCCTCCATCTCTGCTCTATCTTGTATCTACTCCTTGCTTTCTGTCCTATCACTTCCTACTTCCTTGTTTCTATCAAACAAGAAAGCTGGCTCTGCAAGCCTAGATTTCCGAATCTTCCTCTTATAATTTAACTTTGCTTCTGTTTTGTTGTAGGCTGGAGGAGGGAAACTAGCTCGAGTAAGAGTAAGTGAAAAGGGGAAGTGATATGCATAAGAAGCCATCATATTAATATTTTGAGCTGACACTTTACAACACCTATGCAGGTGATAAATTTGGAGTAAACGTCTGCCTTGTCTTAAACAGGACCAGATGCTCTGAGAAAAGACAGCATATTTTTTGTTAGTTTTGTCTACCAGGGATATTTCCTTTTCTTGTAAGTTACATGAGCAGATTTGAATTAGCCTCAGTGAGAAAATTGATTGGGGAGATATGATGATATCTGGTGAAATAAAAGGAAGAGAAAAACCCAGTATAAAAGGGAAGGAATTCAGCTGGGCCTTGGGGAGGCCCACCCCAGGCTCTGCAGGGCCCTCAAGGCTGTTTCTCCTTGCCCATGGACTCTTTTCCCCATGTTTATGGACTGGTTTTCTCCATGTGGTAGAAAACATGACCACTCACTAACACCTGAATGTAACTGTAATTGGAAGAAACTGTGTCTTCCTTTCCTTTAAGAAAATGAAGAAGAAAAAAAAAGACAATCTAAGTAGGATATCTTTTGGCCAAAGCAGCTATAAATTGTATATTTTGACAATGAATTTATTTTTAAGTTACAACAGTTCGTTGGGGTCAGATTGAAAGTATAAGTTGGGAATGAAAGGAAGGAGTTAGCACTGATATGCTAAAAATATTAAACATTTCATTGTGAGATGCTGCCCTTACGAATTCTGTGGCTGGTCTGGAAAATAATTGTGTTCTGCCTATCGGTTGAGATTATACTGTTTCTATAAGAATTGATATTTATTCTTTGGAGGGGTATGTGTGTATGTGTGTATGTGTGTGTGTGTTTCTATTGCTAGCTGCTGGAAATAGGAAGACTAAAATACTAAGCAGACAGGTTCTATGATAACTTCCGGTACAGAGAATTTTAGAACCCCTGGGTAGTGATTTCAGACCGAATAACTCAGACCTGTAAAAATATACTGCAGGGAGGAGTCAGATGCATCCTAAAGCAGAACAGTTTCCTGTCATCACGGGCATCGTTTCCCAAAAGGCACACAGCATGTTTCCCAAAAGGCACACAGCATGTTTCCCAGAAGGCACACAGCATTACGGGGAGGAACAGACCTGAAGAGAAGGGCTCGAGGTTGATGATAAGAGGCATCTGTGAGTGGCTTTTGAAGGGAAGCAGAGTTTGCTAACCCCAAATATGTCTTTTGAGATATTATTTGAAGCAGGTTATTGCCAAGAAATATAAGACTCAGGAAGAATCTTTGACCTTGCCCCTAACTGCTTAAAAGAAATTAGATGGAGGATCTGTCTCAGGAAGGAAGCTGTCCGGTCTGCTTTCAGACTGTCACAGAATGTGAATGAGATGTGACAGTCAGGGAGGAACCAACAAGCTTGTTTAGTCAAGTCAAGTCCTCTCTGTGTCCCACAGTCAAAAAGATAACCCAGCCCAGCAAACATTTATTTACCAAACGTTTACTTTTCTAGCTCCATGTGAATTGACTTTCTGCCATTTGAAGTCACAAACTGCAACTCCCTACCCACTTCTGCTTAGCTCAAGATGGCATATAAGACTTGAATGCCTAATCTGTCCTAGGCTCCCATATTCTTATGAAACACTGTGTGCATATATGTAATATACTTGGTTATTTTCTCCTGTTAAACTGTCTCATGTTAATTTGATTATCAATCCAGCTAGAAGAACAGAGTAGGGCAGAAGAAAATTTATTTTTGTGCCTTCACACTACTCTACACATTTCAGACTTCTTGATTGCTTTTCTTTTGGATGGTGTATACAAAAGATAGCGATCAACAAATGTATCATCATAGAAAGCTACTTAGTCATAAAGAATAACTGTCTCGATAAGAAACAAGATAATGTGGCATCAGCGTGGGTGGTGGCATTTGCAACACCATTCGGAAAAGTTGTCTAGTTCATGGACTATAAAAAGACAATCACCCAGAAGTATGAATAATTTGATTATGTTTCAGATGACTTCTTTTTGGTCAAATGTGTTCTGGTAAGTTAAATGTGCTTAAACATGCCTGTTGAAATGTGAGTATTAATATGCCTCTGACTCACACTAAACGAAGGGGCATATACAATGGCAAAAGAAGGTGGCAGGTGGTTCTCCAGACTTGCAGAAACCCACGTGGGGCCATTCCTTCCATGTACCTGGTGAAGTACATGTCTGCTGGTCTGTGGGGCTCTGTAGGACCATGGAATATGTGGGGATGGTCCTTGCACCCTGTACCCACGCTGATGCCACATAATTTTCAAAATAAGAAGGCATAGATGATCAATCCCACAGTAATACACTAGAGGCTTCTTCTTCTTGTATTAAGCATGAACACTAAGTGTATTCCACACACTTTTCCTATTTATCATAAATATGGATCATGGAAGTCAGATAAGATGAAATTAATTTATTACATGGTGTATTTTCTGTTTTTTATGCCTTTTTAGTGCAAGACTCTAACACTCACTATTCAAGAGAAAAAAACTAATAAAAGTCCTCTGGCAATCCTGGCAAATCAAAAAGAAGACAGAAATGGAAAAGGGCTTTTTTGGTATATCAGGATGATGCTCTAACTAACTGAGCTACCTGGCCAAGCCTGAAAAATGGCTTTATTGACTCCAAGAAGTTTGAAGTTCTTGTAGGTTATATAACAAGATAGAAAAAAAATTGGGAAAACAAATTAAAACCAGAAATCACTAGCGAGAAATTTTTCCCCCTGAAAATTAATAAGCAACAAGATAAATAACTTACTTTACTTAAGGTATAATTAAAAGTTATATATATTTAAGGTATAGATGTGATACTTTATATAGGTATAAATTATAAAATAATTAGCATAATAAAGCAAATTAAAACATTCATTACCATACCTGGTTACTATTTAGGAGTGGGGTTGGGGAGAATATTTAAGATCTACTTTCATAGCAAATTTTAAGTATAAAGTAAATATTATTAACTGTATTCACTATGGTGTAATTAGATTCCCAGAAATTATTCATCTGATAACTGGAAGTTTATACCCTCTCACCAACATATCCCCATTTTCTGCACTTGCGAGCTCCTGGTAACCACTGTTCTACTTTCTGGTTCTATGAGTTCAATGTTTTTAAATTTCGCATATAAGTAAATGACACAGTATTTATCTTTCTGTGTCAGACCTATTTCACTTAGTATAATGTCCTCGAGGTTTATCCATGTTGTCATAAATGGCAGGATTTCTTCTTCTTTATGGTCAAATAAATTCCACTGAATGTGTAATATATATAAAGAAATATACACATCTAAAACTATTACATCTACACTTTAAATATATACAGTTTTTATTTGCTAATTCTACATTAATAAAGCCAAAATAAAAGAAGTTATCATGGTGTTGTATATTAACATGCAGTAGGCAAATATTTTAGTTGGTGATTTCTGGTTTTAATTTCTTTGTTTTCTCTTTTCTTCTTTCTATCACTTTATACAATATAACTATAAAATCTTTAATTTTTTTGAATCCAAAAGCCATCTTTTCATTTCTGTTTTCTTTCTGATTTTCCTGGGCTTGCCAGAGGACTTTTATTAACTTCTTTTCAGGAGTGAGTGTTGCAGTCTGACCTCAAACTTAAACATTAAAAGATATGAAACACAGAGACTATACTATTTTATATATATATATATATGTGCACATGTATATGTATGTACACACACACAGACATTATGTTTTCTTTCTCCACCTATCTGCTGATGGGCACCAGGTTGTTTCCATATCTCAGCTACTGTGACTAATGCTGCAGTGAACATGTCAGTGCAGACATCTCTTTGAGACCTTGATTTCATATCCTTTGGACAAATACCCTCTGGTGGGATTGCTGGATCATACGATGGCTCTATTTTTAATTTTTTGAGTAATATCCGTATTGCTTTTCATAATGACTGTACCAATTTACATTCCCACTAACAGTGTAAGAATATTCCCCTTTCTCCACATACTTGGCAATACTAATCACTTGTTTTTTGATAATAGGCACCCTAACAGGTATGAAGTGATATACTATTATGGTTTTTATTTTATTTCTCTGGCAATTAGTGATGTTCAGAATATTTTCATGTTCCTACTGGCCGTTTGGTCTTTGGAAAAATGTCAGTTTAGGTTGCCTATATTTTAACGAGGTTCTTTATTCTTCTGCTATTGAGTTGTAAGTATTCCTTATGTATTTTGAATATTAATCCCCTGTTGCTTTTTTAATTTTGTTGGTTGTTCCCTTCACTGTACACAAGGTTGTTTATTTTGTTTTTGCTGCCTGTACTTTTGGTGCTATAGCCAAGAAACACTGAAAGGCCAGTGTCAAGGAGTTTTCTCTTTTTTTTTTCAGGAGTTTTATGGTTTCAGATTTTATTTTTAAGTTTTTAACCCATTTTGAGTTTATTTTTGTATATGGTGTGAGATAAGGACTTGATTTTGTTCTACGTGTAGATATCCAGCTTTCCCAACACCTTTTATTGAAGGGACTATCCTTTCTCCTTTGTGTATTTGTGACACCTTTGCCATAGGTTAGTTTACCATATATGCATGGATTTTCTTCTGGGATCCTATTCTATACTGTTTTGATTACTATAGTTTTGTAATATAGTTTGAAATCAGAAATGTGATGCCTTCAGCCTTGTTCTATGTTCTCAAGATGCTCTGACTACTTGGAGTACTTTGTGATTTCAGATGAACTTTAGTACTGTTTTCTGTAAAAGATGTCACATTTTTATCATTAAATGGTGGGGGATTGGATGGGTTTGTGGATGCTTGGACCACTTTGGACTTATTGAAAATTTGACAGCATTTTAAAATATAGCAATGTTCTAAAGTCATAACTGGCTAACAGTAACTCTTAGAAGAGGTTATCAACATAGGAAACAGGAGAAACTATGATTATACAGTGCTCTTTCTAAGGCTGAATGAGAGGGCCTTGAAATTGCACCACTGCCAAATCTAAGAGATATTGCCCATGGTCACAAGGAAGAGCCACCAGTTTGGTGGTAGCTTCTTTTTAGTGTAATTGAAATCCACAAAGAAGAGCAGTATTTGACTTTTGTCTTACATTCTGGTGGATATGGATGAAATTCAATTAGACAAGGAAAGAATTTTATTCTCCCATTAGTGTGTGGGTTGAAGATGAGGAATGGGATGGAGAGAAGGTAAATCACAAGGGAGAATTTCTTGCCTTCAAATTGTGTGTCTCCAAATTCTGAAAATCAATGTCCAGATGATCACATGAATATGTAATATTGTGTTAGTTTATAAATGAATTGCATACTTTTTGTTTAAATTCGGGTCTCAGATAGTTTCATTTTCTCATATAAAATGAAACTATCATTTTATATTCTTATAGAAAGTGAAAATTGTTTTGAGGGGCTGTAAAGCATTCTCCACTAGAAGTGATAGTGACATTGCACTTGTCCCAAATCATTTCAGAAGCCCTAGAGCCAGGCACATTATTTTCTTATATAAAATCACTGGATGGATCATGGCACTCTTTATTTTCCATCTGTACTGGTCCCTTTGCAGACTCTGCAGCCCAACAGGCCTCTTTTTTAAAGCTTAAGTTCCTCTCTGGAGTATCTGAACTATTCTCCAAATGTAGGCACTCTAATGTATTGTGTCTAGTTCTTGGAGAACACAGAAACCTAACAACCATGTTAATATTGAAAAGGTACATGTGATTGAACATTTATTCAAAGTTAAATACTCACAAAACTCATAGTTTGTAAAATGTTGCATCCATGGAACAAATGTCTTAGGTAGTATTTGTGATATAGAAATTGACTATTCTACTAGAATAAATGATCAATTCACATAGTTTAACAGTTTTATTGAAGTATAAGAATCTGCTTTTTTCTAAACATGGGCTTGCTAGTCTTATTAAATTGAGGTGGACTGGGAGTTGAATTTATGATTCAGAATCACTTCAGGGTTTTAAAAATTCACACATTCCTTTATTTCTCATTAAAATTCATGCATGCACCTATGGGCCACATATAAACATCACCCCTTCTCTACTCATTGAAGACTACAGATTTAGATAACTTCCTTATGGATTTGTAGTTATACTATAGTTTAAAGAATGTCCGTTAATGGTTTGAGAGAGATCATCAGACTTTACAAGGCTTTATCCTTTGCTCTGTGCTTCTAAAATTTTTTATCATTGGTTTAGGAGACAAAAATTCTGATGTTTAAAATCATATCCCAATTATACAACACTATAAAAGGGATCTAATATAATACATGAAAGCACTTAATTCCAAAGGGATCTACAGGTGTTGAAACTATAGAATGAAATGAACTAGTCAAATTTAGCAGAAATAATTTAAATCTTTAATGGTTATTCATTTAATTTGCAAATAGAAAAACATGCATGGCCTGGGGGTGAAGTAGGGACAGAAAATGGCCAAAAGATGTAACGAGATGTTGTGAAGGTTAATTTTAAATGTGTCAGCTTGACTGGGCCAGAGTCCCCATATATTTATTTGGTTGGACACTATTCTGGGTTTGTCTGTAGGGGTGTTTCGGGATGAGATTAACGTTTGAATTGGTAGACTGTACAAAGCAGATTGCTTCATCCAATCCTTGAAGATCTGAAAAGGGAGATAATTAGCACAGACTTGTAGTCTCCCTCGATATTCTTCCAAATTCATAAAACCAATTCAGAGTCTGTAGCACTTACCCAGAGGCTCCACTCTTGTTCTATATGTTGTTGATCTTTCACTTTGGAGGCAGACTGAGCAGGGTGCTCTTGTGGACAAGCTCATTCTTCTCAAGGCATTAGCTGAATGAAGTCATGAAGATTATTGATCTTAACTTCAATGCGTGCAAACAACTGTTACCTACTTAAGACACGAGATATCTCAGGACATTCAAAAGCTCACCCTAAAACACCTTGAATCAATTTTGTCCATCTCTACCCCCAAACAAAACAACAGCTACATAAATTTTCAGGGGAAGCTGGCTGTTGCCGCCAGTGGGCTCCCAATTTTACTGCTCTTCCTGGAGCTCTGGATGCCCTCATCTTATATGGCACTCAGAACATGTTTCTTATAGGCATTGAGGGTCTTTGAAGCCTTAAATTAACATTGTCCACATCCTCAGCTCTATTCAAATTTTACCTAATTTGAGGTAATTATCTAAATTTGACAAATCTTTTCATCTGTATTGTCACAAAAATAATGAACTGACAAAGCTGATAAATATACAGCTTAATGTGGATCCCCCTATCCTTTTTCCTACCCAATTTATAAACCTGCCTTTATCCCTGCCTGATATTATTAACTATCAAACAAAGCCCTACAAGCAGAAAAAAGGCAAAATGAAAACAAAAGGGTACCAAATAATTATCAGAAAGATTATACATTGGACATGGTAAAGAGAAGACCACAAGCCCCAAATGGTGTAATTTTTGCTAAAAGGCCCTACTGACCTAAATGCAGTTTCAACCTCTCCCAGAAACACAATTTTAATCACCGGTCTAGAATTTTCTGGTCAGGCACTAGGAAGTCTCTTGGGTGGGACCTCTATTTCCCCATAGAAAGAAGAAGCAGTTTGTATGCTAAAAACCATTTTATTCTCTTTCCCCAAAGAAAACCTGTCCCAACTCCAAAACAAACTTTTTTCCTCCTCCCCTCCCCTCCCTCCCCTCCCTCCCCTCCCCTCCCCTCCCCTCCCCTCCCCTCCCCTCCCCTCCCTCCCCTCCCCTCCCCTCCCCTCCCCTCCCCCCCTCCCCTCCCCTCCCCTCCCCTCCCCTCCCCTCCCCTCCCCTCCCCCTCCCCTCCCCTCCCCTCCCCTCCCCTCCCCTCCCCTTTCTTTTTTAAAATTTTTCCTTTTCTTTTGTTAATAGCTTCCTTGTCCCACTTTTCCTCCTATAAAAAACTTCCATTTGGTACAACACCTCATAATGCTTTTCTAGTCTCTGTTTGGGATATTGCCCAATTCATTAATGACTTGATAAAGCCAATTAGATCTTCGAATGTATTTGAATGAATTTTATCTTTTAACAGGCCAAGCAGATTTTCTGTAGCCCCCTTTCTTTTGACCTTTGGTTTGCATTTATCTCCCATCAGGTGAGACATATGTGCAGCGAGGGATAATAAAAAGAATTAATATAGTTTATTCTGTCCTGGTATCCGCAAGGTTTCTGACCAAGTTATTTTCCAGTACACTAACAAGACTCTCACTAAGTTTCTGGAGGAAACCAACATACTGCAGGAACTCCTCTAAGGCCCATGCTGCTTACGTATAACACCTCCGATGGGTTTTACATGTTTGCCTCCAGCCTTCAGCTGTTCCCAGTGTTTGGCAGTTGTCTGCATGCTTAGTAGATGGACTGGATGCTATCTAACTCCTGTTACTGCTGATGTCACAACAGCGATATAGAAATTAACAACAGATTATTCTTCCTTTTGGCATTCCTTTATGGACTGAATCAGGCCAAGAAATTGATTTTACATCAGAAATAAGCTATGTGCATGTAAAAACTCTGGAGTAAAAACTCATCAAAATTTCATACTCCATAATATCCTCTAATGTAATGCATAGATTTAGAAATAAAGTAGATTTTAGGGGGAAAAATCTATCAAGAAACTGGACTTACATGAATAAAAGCATTACCTCCTGGCCTTATAAAGATCCAGAATATCCCAAATAGTAGACAAGGATTAATCCCTTTTGAAAGAGTATTTAGTCATCCCATGCCTACTGACAAATCTAAACCTTCTACTCATAGATTGAGTGAACATTATGGGGACTAAATTAGACAGCTTATTGCTGTAACCAGTTGTATGCAAGAACAAACTAGTACACTTGAAGCATATCATGAACAGATAAAAAAGCCATGGCCCCCACTGACTGACAAGCTTTGCCATTCCTTTCTACCAGGAGATGAGGCGTACCTTAGGTCTGTGGAAAAAGGCAGTCACTGTCACATCACTGTAAAGGCTCTTACGAAGTACCACCACCCACCTACACTACCATCAAAATAAAAGATAGAACCTCCTGGGTTCATATGAGTCTCACCAAACTGGGACCAGATCATCCCTCCCAGGGCACTTGGAAGATTATCCCTACAGGTGACTTCAAACCCTCAGGCTCTGGAAGCAAATGACCTCATGAAGTGTATTTTCCCAAGATCATGGATCATGGAACTTCACTTCTACCTATATTCTTCCTCTTTTAAGTCTCTCAACTCTCCCCTCCCCCAAAGAAAACAAACAAAAAAACAAACAAACAAACAAAAACCCAGTTTTTACTATTCTAATTCAACATGCAACGTTAGGGAAAAATAAACTAACAGGCCAGTGAAAGCCTTCCATCTCTGCCATTTTATTTTTTGGTATGATTGTCTAAATTCATATTCTAGCTTATCAATCATTCATTCATGCCACGGATAACTACCAAATGGCAGTTAATAAGCCAGGCACGTTCTAAGTCTTAGAGATGGTGAAGGCATCATCCTCCTTTTATGGGGCTCCAAATTTATGAAAAAGAGATATAAATAAGTACTACACAATACAATATGCTTTGAAGGGCATTAGGAGTACATCAAACAGAAAAAAAGACTGAATTCACTTTGAGAAGTGAAAGATTCCAGAGGAGGTGATATCTGATTAGGTTTTGAAAAATGTGCTAGTGCTTGTAAAGAGAGAAGAATGTGAAAGAGGTATGAAGGAGAAGCCAGATGGTCTGTGCATGGAATGACTAAGATTTGTGAGTTTGTGAAGAGTACGGGCTTGGCTGGATGGATCAGTGGATCATGTGTGCACCATGCTAAGCAGTTTGGGGATCTTCTTAAGGGCAAATTAGCCCATCTAGTTTTTAATTAAGGAAGACACATAATCAGATTTGGATTTAAAAAAGGTAAATTGTTGCAGACTCTGTCCAGCAGAGTCCTCCTGTTGTGGTCGATGATGAGAATCAGTGCACAGGTGACAACAACCCTGTGTGGAGAAAGGGAACAGGCACGACTATTCTCTCAAGGGGAGAGTGCCTGTGGTGCCTCTACCACTCCCTCAAGAGGGGAGCACTCTGAGCCTTGCCTAGACAGGCTTTTATTGTTTTCCTGGGGTCTTACATCATAGAAAGATTTATTATCTATCACATAGAATATTGTCTACATTCTGGGTACAATCAAGGAAATAAAAATAGCATGCACAGGGGGATGGCAATGAGCTCATTAGCTCTGTCCTTGGAGAGCTCACACAAGCTTTGGATTTTACCTTGAAGATAAACAATATACGTTTGTTGCTTTAGACCAGGGTAAGGGATTTTTAGCAAGAGCAAGCCATAACAGTCTGTAAGTATTTTCTAGGCCTGATTCCCATGGGAAAACTCGGTTTGAAGGTCTGGCTCCTGCCCACCACTTTGCATCTGTGGTTTTCTATACAAAGTTGAGTCACATTTGCCAGGCCAAGACAAACCGGTCCCCTACAGTAAATTTATATGTGAGCAGGTTTGCATTTAGGAGACACTTGTCTGAAGGAAACCATTTCTAGGAAATTATTTTAATAGTTTACATAAGAAACAATAAGGAGCTGAATCATAGTAATAATCCAGAAAAACAATGGAAAATTAAGCAGTTTGCATTTATGAGTCATTTTATTGGAGCTCAATCAGACACACTAATTTGTAAAGCTGATAACAATCAAAATTGTTATCTCTGGTGATACTTTCACTGTACATATACCAAACAATTTGAATTGAATTTTAGTTCATCTTCTTGCAAACTTGGTCATTATTCCTGTAAAATACTCTTGTTTCTTCACTTTTGTTTGCCTTCACTCTTATGGAGCATGCTTGCTACTCTAAAACTCTGTGAGATCTAAGCTACTAGTAAAACTGTGCCCAAGAAAAAGGCTGGAACTATTAGAGGTTTTTAACACTTGGTTGGCTTCACCACCATTCAGGGGATTTTTATTGTGGTGAAATTTATCTGTATGATACTGCAGAGGTGGGAGATTACACATTTGCAAAAACTCATAGAATTGTACACTATAAAGAGTATGCTTTACTGTATATAAATTATATAAGTATCAATCAGAATGTTGGGAGGACCTCAGATACTTGGAGAACCAAGACCATCATTTAACTGTACCACAAATGTATGACATAACTTCACTGAAGAGACCAGGAATAAAATGAGCTTACTCTTTTTCCACAGTAAAGAACTGTGGAAAACAACATTTTAATTGGATAATGTAAGTCTAAAGATGAAAAAAGAACTATTCACACAGTACTCAGGCTGGTAAATTTGTTTCTTATAGCCATATGTGATAGCAAACCTGAAGCTTGCATGCTACCTATGAACTAAGAAATAAATATATTGTAGATAATGGAAACCAGTTTTCTCACTGTCAGAGAAAGGAGTTATAAATGAGTTAGAGGGGGCAGGGGAAAGGTGAAAATAAACCTTGTGATGATGGATTAGAGTTGGTGATATTTATTTTAATAGATATATAAACATTCAAGTATAGAAATAAACATAGATATGTATGTGTAGATGGGGTAGTATACATACATGTATTTCTTAGGCCTATCTACTAAGTGGATCTAGAAAGACTGACACTCCAGTAGCAAAAAACACATATAATGTACAAATCTTGGTTTTTATATACCACATTCCAGTGAAAGGAACCACGACCCCTTGGGGAAATGGCTGAGTCTAGGTCTAAGGCAAGGAAAATGCAAGATTCGGAAGCATCTTATAGAGACACAAAAGAAGGCAGTGCTAAAGATAACAGAGAAAAAGACCCCCTAAAAAGAGGATAGAGGCATTTCAAAAGGTAACGGGAGCCGATATAAAATAGCTGGAATGGCTAAAGTTGCAATAATTTGAGCAACAAAATAAATAAAAATAGTATAAAGTTATAACCCAGAGAAATAAAATAAACATGCTTAAGTCCATATTTAATAAATAAATGAGTTCATAAATGACAAAAACTATATGGGGAAAAAGGGATAAATGTTCCCTATTGATCAATTTCAATGAATAAATACATAAGATATAAGGGAAATAGAAAATCACTATTAGAACACTACAGTAATAATTGCTACAGGCAAGATCCACTAGTGAATGCTTGTATTAGTAAACACAACTTTAAGAAGGAAGAGAATGTTTGCATGGTCTCCAAATATTTGTTAGTATATTGATGTGGTTATAATAACACCCACGAATTATTGCATGTTTTTCTCTCCAGTGAGTAGAATTGGCTTTCCTCTTCTTGAGGGTAGGTTGGATTTAGTGACTCTCTTTAAATTAATATAATAGGAAGAAGGAGAGATAATAACTGTAGCATGAAGGAAACTGGGTATTGACCACCTTAATCAAATGGTCAAAGTTAACATCATCTGATATCACGTCATACAGATATCAATGTCCACCTGAAATGATTCCATAAGAGAACTTCACTTCTATGGTGGTCTTCCTCCTAATCCATTACCCAGGTTTAATTGTGGGAAAACACCAGACTAACACCAAGTGAGGGACAGACTACAAACTACCTGACTAGTACTCCCCCACATTGTCAAGGGTATGAATGACAGAGAGAGACCAAGACACTCTCCTGGTCAGAGGAGACTGAGGATGCATGGTGACTAGATGCAGTGGGCAGTCATGGGTTGCATCCCACCACAAAAAAAGAACCTTAGTGGGAAAAAAAATAGCAAAATCAGAATAAAATCTGTAGTTCAGTTAATAGTGTTGTACCAATGTTAATTTCTTAGTTTGATAAATGTATTATGGGTTGTAACTTAGGGAAAACTGGGTGAAGAGAATGTGAAAACTATTATTGCAGTTATGCATATGAATATTATATAGACTTCAGTTAATAATAACAATAGTTTATTAATTATAAAACATTAGAGGTTAATAGGGGAAACTGGTTGTAGAGTATATGGATCTCTCTGTACTATCTTTGAAATTTTTCTATAAATCTAAAAGTCTGCCGCCATCTGGCCACAGCAGGTCTAAGGGTCCCCTAGAGGTGAAGGTAGGAGTCGGCACGGAAATCCGGCAACTACGCAGCTCAAGGCAGGTGATGTTCTGAAGACCTTTATTGAAAGTAAGGCTGAAGCTTTTATACTATTCTAGCTGGCAAGCGATTTCAGCTGGCAAGCGATTTCAGCTGGCAAGCGATTTCGGATTTGTTGGCTTTTGCAGTTACTGTTACTATGCTTCTTGGTCTGAATAGGAACTTGGCTGTCTGCCTTGGTTAGGTTGTCGCAGGGGGCCTATTCTTATTCTGCGTTTTAGATATGTCTAAAATTGACTCGGGGGGGGGAGGTAAACATGCCCTCCATGCCACTTCCACCAGGTTGGAAAATGCTTCTTTGAAATCTTGGACCTCCCCTCCTGGCTTTGTCAAAGAAGGGATCCAACTGTGGACGTGGCAAAAGTCCATTAAAAATGTGTGTGTACCACTTGCAAATATAAATATTAAGCAAGTACTAAATGAGGTCTAGATGACTAGTCTGCCTCTTACCAACAAATATATCCTATGACAATGCCTGGCTTTTCTTCTTTCTATCTTCATGCAGGCTCTGAGCACTTTCCCTGAACTGCTGCTGTTTCCTTCTGATTAATCTTTGTGCCTCAGATTCTCCTCCCTCCTGATGCTGTGCCCAACAGTCACTTCATAATTCAGGGGTTTTTTTTAGTGGTTAAATTTCTTGTTTAAAAATTCCTAGAGACCTCACTATTGCTCTCTGTATAAAAGGCATTCTCCTGAGCATTAAATGACATCTAGGATCTGGCCCAAAATTTCTTCTGCAGAAATTTCTATCATTCCTTAAATTAATTAATCAATGCACTAGCTCAGTGGCTTTTGGACTTTAAAATATGTTTAGTGGATAGAACCTTGTTTTCCCAGATAAAATTTTATATTGAAAGCCAAGTTCCGGATGAGATAAAGACAATACCATGGGAAGGCTTAGGTCCGTGGAAAATCAGTTCAGCCCCCTTGCCTTAAGATTTCTTGGCAGTTATCTGAATATCCATTTTGGGGTCAGTGGACTATTCAGTGGTCCTAGGGAACAGAGTGCCTCTATTTTTTTCTTGACTGATTTTATGTCCTTGTTTCTGCCAGTGGTATAGCCAAAAATGTCTTTTCTCTGCTTCTTCCATCCCCACTGAGGCCTGTTAAAATGACTCCTCAAATAACTACTTTCTCCATGAAGACTTCTTAGATTGCCCCACCAGAAGTTTTCCCTCCCTCCCATGAGGTTCTTGGCCCTTGACTTGAACATCTGTTATGGCATTTAACACATACTTATGTGTGTCAGAATTATCAGATTATACTTATTCTCCTCATTAGTGTATAAGCCCCTTGAGGGGAGGACCTATGATTTTTGTATTTGTGTACCCCCCACAACAACCACCATGATGCATGTGCTAAGCAGACTTTTGGTTAGTGCTAAAGAAATAGACAGGTGGCTAGAAGAATAAATTGTCTTGGATTTACTATGACTTACACTCATCATTCTGCTTTTGACTCGTAGCTGGCCTCTGATGGTTGATATCTGCTTGCTTTTTCACACTTTTCTTTTCCCACTCATGAATGCCTGTCAAACAAGTAATTTGCCAGCTTCCCATATGAGAGAGATCAGTGGAGAAATGTGTCTAGACAGTCACTAGATTGTGTCCTCTTCTCCTTGTCCCATGCTTTTCACCCAAAGCCTAGTCCAGTGCCTGGGAAATCATAGGCATTCAACATATATTTGTTGAATTGTTAAATAAATGAACATGATCTAGGAAAAGAGCAATTTTCTTTTTAAGCCAAAGCTGACTGTGTTCTTAGCCTGTGTTGCTATAGAAAATTAGCTGCAGCAACTTCACAGAAAGAGATGTCGATGATCCTGAAAATGATGGATGCTGTTCCAATTCAGATGTGGGGCTGCCTGCTTGGCTCTACAACTCAGGACTCATATCTATACAATCCTCTTATTTACACTGTGTTATTTAGCTTGGTTTTACCCTTGACTACAGTTCTTGATAATGATTTACAAATATATATTCTCAGTAAAAATGTTGGAGAGGGGTACAGAGTGACTTTTCCAGACCCTGCAGTCTTCTAGATGGCTCTGAATATCATCACGATGGTCAGAGCAGTGCAGGCAGGAGCAGGTGGCTCAGCCTAACAGTGGACTTGCTTCTTGGGTTATCTTAATGGTGATGACTTGTGGCCAAGGAAGACTAAGGCAATATTTTTGGCTTGAGTTGCTACCTTAGGACAGCCTAAATCTCCAAACTTGTTCCTGCCACAACTTGAAAAACAAAATTCATGCTCACACACATGAAAATAAAGAAATTGAAAAAACTGCTATTTTTTGTTTAAAATTACATAAAGTCCTTCACTGTAAAAGATTCAAGTACAAAATAGACTAAGCAAAAATGAGAGCAGTTTCTCTTTTATGTATACTTTCATTTTCCTTCTCATGCCTAATTTCTTTCTTGAGGGTAAGCACATTTCCAATTTTGCTGGTCATTTATTTGGTCCATTTTATACAGACATTTACGTTTTCCTGTGTTATTTTATTCTAATCTATATATTATATAGATTACACTGTTTGTATCAGTTAAGATTTAGTTTCAGTTGCAAGTATTTAAAATAAATAGCAATCAAATGAGCATTTATTTTCATCAAATAATAGAAAGTTCAAGACTAGTGGGGAGCTCCACCAGGCCATGAGACACCCAGGCTCTCTTATCCTTCTAGTTTTTCCCTTAGTTGTAGTTTTTGTCCACTCAGTTGTTACCTGCGGATCTCAAAATAGCTGCTATATCATCAGTACTTTTCCACATTCTAGACTTTGTTCTACATGCCCTACTTTACAATTAATTTACTCCTCATGATAACCCTGTTATCTATCCGATATTATTATTATTTCTGTTGTACAGATGAAGAAACTTAAATGCAAAAAGACCAAACCTAAACCAACAAATTAGTGGCAGGGCCATTTTCTTAAGATTTTAATTTTTTCTAATATCTCAAGCATATTTTCTAGTTTGGTGTAATGGAACAAGAAAAAAATTGTTTAATGTTGAAAAATAGATGCATCTATTTTATGTTATAATTTAAATATGAATAAGAAATACTACAGGGCTATAAAATGTAACTACATTTTCTTTTATTTATTTATTTTTATTGTGACACTATTTCAGATGTCCCCAGTTTTGTCTCTTTGGCCTCCCCTGTGGCCAGCATGACACTGTGCAATGTGAACCTAATAATATAAAAACAAGTTATTCGTTTGACATTATTAGGAAATAAAATATTCAAACAAATAAAATTTTCAGGTAAAGAATGCTTTCTGCTTTAAGAACCGAAACTTAAATATGTAGCTTAATTGTTTTTCTTTTTTTTCAGAGAACATTACTTATAATGCTGTTCTCTAAAGACAGCAGTTTGGGGGTCATTTTGATTGGCATCATGGTATCAGCCAGCAGTTCTGATATCCCAAACTCAAGAAACCAAAAACATTTAGCATTGGGCCTACCACGGACATCAATAAGCAGGTAAATCCATGAGGCATTCATTGGGCTTTAGAGTATACAAATTTGGAGACATCTATTCCAAAGCCTCCGAGATTGTTTTAGTCCAGTTGGGCTACCATGACAAAGTATCGTAGAATGGTGACACAAACAACAGAACTTTATTTCCTCACCATTCTGGAGGCTGTAAGTCTGAGAGCAGGTTGCCAGCACGGTCGGATTCTAACCATGGTAAGGACTGTCTTTTAAGGGCTTTATTCTTGGTTTGTAGATGGTGACTTCTGGCTGAGTCTTCACCTGGTAGGTGTAGTGGAGAGGTGAGAGTTCTCTAATGTCTCTTTTTAAAAGGACACTAATCCTATCAAGAGGGCCCTACCCTTATGACCTCATCTGATCTTAATTACCTTCCAAAGCCCCATCTCCAAATACCATTACATTGCAGGTTAGGGCTTCAGTATGTGAATCTTTTGAAGACCTACAACCATTCAGTCCGTAACAGAGGCCTTCCTTCCTTCCTTCCTTCCTTCCTTCCTTCCTTCTAATCAGTTATTGATGAGATGACAGGAAATAATTTCTTCAGTCCAGTGAAGCCTATTGATGACAGTTACTCCATGGAGCACCATGGGTGCCTAAATCACTTCAGGGAGAATAGTGGTAACTGAATCAGTCAAGGGAACAGAGTCCGTGACAGAGTTGGTCCACTGAAAACAATTGATGACCAGATGGCAGGGAGAGCCCTCATACTAGGGAAATCAGCTGATGACTAAATCAGTCCAAGAAAACAGTAGGACCTGCTAGCAATGACCCCTGAACCTGGGGAAAACAGCTAATGAGCCAGTCAGTCCAAAGAAAACAGTGAATGAGTCAGTCCAGAGGAAATTATCAATCTAGAGGACTTTCTTAATTACTTCTTAGTCTTCACCTAGGGTCTGAAAATGTTACTTTCAGACCAAGAGTTGCTACCATATATAGCATGAGAAGAGTGGGACAGTATGGGGGGGGGTTGGTTTACTTTTACTTAATTTTTAACCAGATTGCTTTTATTTTCAGATAAAAATGGAATTGGTAAATGCTTTTATTTTGAGTAGGACAAATCTTATTACAGCATAAGATATCTTCCCCCATTCTATCTACTTTCCATATTGCCTCTAAGCCACACAGTTTCACATTTGTTAAATAGAAAAGAAACAATATATACTTTCAACATCAAGTAATTGTGAAAATAAAATGAGAAAATGGGTAGATCAGCAGTTTGTTAATTGCAAAGAATTTCACAAAGATGGCTTAAAGTAACCAAAATAAAGTAAAATACAGTATTTTTATTATATTATGTAGTTACTAGTTATGATAACAGTGAAAATACATTGAAGCTTAACAAATATCTTGTGAGATTTTCCTAAGCAACACACATTTGTTTTTGCACTGTGTGTGTTTCAGCTATCTTGACAAAGTTTACATAGAAAGAATTCCTGATCTTAGGGACATGTTTATATTTCCCCCAGATTTTCTTGGGGAAAGTCTGTGCTCACAGAAAAGCTGGCACAGAACATGCTTGGCATCACTGTGACTCCTGCACACTCTCAGCCAAACCTGGAGATTAACCGCAACAAGAACTTCTCAGTCTTACAAGAAGTATTTAAAGAAAAACCTGTAAGGACAGCAAAAGTCTGCCTTTCTACACGTATTTTGCCAATGCCAAATTTATGGTTTTGATAATCATAATTATAGACCCATTGGGGAGAGCTGGGTTAAGGATATATTGCAACTACTCATGAAGCTATAATTATTTTGAAATAAAAGAGTAAAATAAAATTCTGCTTCTTCAAACCAGGAAAGATGCTCAAAAGAAAAATCCAGCAAATATCACATATAGGGAAAAAAATCACAGGGCAAATTTGGGTGAAGACTGAAGAAAATAACTTCCTCTCTGGAAAGAGCAACAAAGATTGATTCTTTTGAGTTGTGCCTATTCTTGTTTCCATCCAACTGCTTCCTCTTTCTTTCTCTCATTATGCTGCGGTCAATGAAGAGGCCAAGAGGAGGCAATTAAACCAGATGGTGGGAAGGACATGCCCATTACTATTGATTTAGGAGGGGCATGCTCACTCTAATGAAATTCTCAGACTCTCAGGATTTTTTTTATTTAATTATTTTTCAACTATAGTATTCTGTCTTGTACTCCCATCCCAGCCCCCCCCCACCCCGTCTCAGGATTTCAATAAGCTCTATATTATTACTGCACCAAAATTTCTTTCCATTTTATGGCCTGAAGAATATTTTGTCATCTATTGTGGTTATTCTTTATCCTTTATTCTCTCCCCGCCTAGTAAACTGTAAACTTTTTCCATTGCTTTTATTTTTTAGGTTATATTTTATTGATTATGCTATTACGGTTGTCCTGATTGTCCCCCCTCCACTCAGCACCCCCTTCTCCCTCAGGCAATCCCCCCATCATTGTTCATATCCCTGGGTCATACGTGTAAGTTCTTTGGCCACTCTATTTCCTGTCCTGTACTTTATATCTCCATGGCTATTCTGTAACTGCCTACTTGTATATCTTAACCCCCTCACCTCTTCCCCTACACACCCTCCCATCTATCAAAAACACTCTCCATATCATATCCATGATTCAGTCTCTGTTCTTCTTGTTTGCTTAGTTTGTTTTTTAAATTCAATTGTTGATAGATAATGCATTTCTTGCCATTTTATTCTTCATAGTTTTGGTTTTCTTTCTTTTCTTAATTAAATCCCTTTAATACTTCATATAAAAATGGCTTGGTGATGATGAACTCCTTTCTTGTCTGGGAAGCTCTTTATCTGCCCTTCGATTCCAAATGATAGGTTTGCCAGGTAGAGCAATCTTGGCTGTAGGTCCCTGCTTTTCATGACTTTGAATATTTCTCACCAATCTCTTTTGGCCTGCAAAGTTTCTGTTGAGAAATCAGCTGATAGTCTTACAGGAATTCTCCTGTAGGAGAGTTCTAACTAGCTAACTGCTTTTCTTTTGCTGCTTTTAACAGTCTATCTTTAACCTTTGGCATTTTAATTATGATGTGTGTCTTGGAGTGGGCCTCCTTGCATCCATCTTGTTTGGAACTCTTTGTGCTTCTTGGACTTGCATGTTTATTTCCTTCACTAATTTAGGGGAAGTTTTTTTTTTTATTATTTTTCAAATAGGTTTCCAATTTCTTGCTCTTTTTCTTCTCCTTCCGGCACTCAAAAATGTTGGAATGCTTGAAGTTGTCCCAGAGGTTGCTCACACTATCCTCATTTTTGTTGGATTATTTTTTCTTTTTGTTGTTCTGATTGGTTGTTTTTTGCTTCCTCATGTTCCAGATCATCACTTTGAGTCTCTGCTTCATCCCTTCTACTGTTTTTTCCCTGTAACTTTTCTTTATTTTAATTAGTGTATCCTTCATTTCTGACTAAATTTTTTCTTCCTTCCTTCCTTCCTTCCTTCCTTCCTTCCTTCCTTCCTTCCTTCCTTCCTTCCTTCCTTTCTTTCTTTCTTTCTTTCTTTCTTTCTTTCTTTCTTTCTTTCTTTCTTTCTTTCTTTCTTTCTTTCTTTCTTTTGCTGTTGAGGCCCTCATTAAGTCATCCTCATACCCAGTATTTTGAGCTCTGCATCTGATAGATTGCTGATTTCTATTTTGCTTAGTTCTTTTTCTGAATTTTTGACCTGTATTTTTATTTGGGCCATGTTACTTTGTCTCTTCATTTTTACAGATTCCCTGTGCTTGTTACTCTGTATTAAGTAGAGCTGCTATGACTCCCTGTCTTGGTAGCATGGCCTAATAGAGTAGGTGTCCTATAGGGTCCAATGACCAGACTCCCCTGTCACCTAAACTGGGTACTCAAGGTGCACTCTTTGTGTGGTCTGAGTGTACCCTTCTCATGTAGTTGAGCCTTGATTGTTGTTGTCAGGTGAATGGGAGGGATTAACCCAGGATAGTCAGCTGTTATCACTGACCACCAACCCCTGTGCTCCATGGAGGATCGGCAGTGCGGTGGCACAGTGGTGGTGCTCTTTTGTGGCCTGTAGCTGTCCACTGGGTGTGCAGGCTCTGGGGTTTTCTAGGTGGTGCAAGTCTAGGTCATCTCCTACCTGTGTTTTGCCCAGGGCCACCCTGCATGAGCTGTAAAACAATCTGCATATGGCTGCTACTTGTGCTAGGTTTGGAGGTTCTCAGGAGAATCCAATTTGCGACCTGGGCTGGCTGTTGCTAGTGGTAGGCCTCGGGCCACTTAGCAAGAGGTATGGGGTCTGAGGAATTCACTGAGGCAAGCTATTTCTTATTTAAGAAAATTTAAAAAGTTTGTGAAGCATGGGCCAATACCAGCCATTCATATGGAGAAGCCACTATTAATAGCTTGAGTGGGCCATAAGTTGCATGAGATGGAGCCTCAGGGTATCTCAAGGGCAGGGCAAACACTGTTAGCCAGGTTGATGGAGTATTATAGCCACATGCCTATAAGCTCTGCGGCTTTGTGTGGGGAGAGTTCAGAAAAGTAGCAATGGCCTCTGCCCACTTCTCTGTCTCAGAGAAAGCTGTCCCCCAGCTCTTAGCTTGATGCCAGACACTTCAATACCTCCCCATACGCCACTGGTGCCTTTCAGGCTTCTGTGCCAGTGCTAGATTTCAGAGGCAGTGAGTCTGAATAAGTCCATGTGCAGGGTCTTTAAGAACTGCTTGGGAGTCCAGAAATTTCTTTCACTGATTCAATACCTGCTAGATTTTTCAGCCAGAAGTTATGGGGACTTATCTTCCTGGCACTGGAACCCTAGCCTGGAGAACTTATGTTGACTTTGGACCCCTCACTCCTGATATATCCCTCCCAAATTTTTATCCACCATGCATGGATGTGGAACCAGCCTGTTTTGCACCTCTACTCCTTCTACCAGTCTGGATGGATATGATTTCTTTAATTCTGTACTTGTTGGACTTCCATTCAATTCGATTTCTGATGGTTCCGAGTGATGGTTGTTCTATAGCTTAGCTGTAATTTTGATGTGGTTGTTTGAGGAGGCAAGCTATGTTTACCTATGCCTCCATCTTGACTGGCAGTCTTTCCATTCAAACTCTAAGCTTCTTAATTGTTGTTGTGGGGTTTTTTGTAAGACAGTTAGAATACTTTAATCTTTCTACTTAACACAGTTTGTATTAGTAACTGCAACACTATAATTTTTAGGATCTCACATAACTAGTTAGTAAGGATTTATTTTTTCTTGGGTAGATGTGGGAACAAGAGGACAGGACACACAAGAATACCAGGTTTCACATTTTCATGAAAAACTAGAAAATCAAACTATTTTATTTACATATTTTTAGACAGAGGGGAAGGGAGGGAGAAAGAGAGGGAGAGAAACATCAATATGTGGTTACCTCTCACACATCCTCTACTGGGAACCACAACCCAGGCATGTGCTCTGACTGGGAACTGAACCAGCAACCCTGTGGTTCACGAGCTGGTACTCAATCCACTGAGCCACACCAGCCAGGGCTGCAACTGTTTTCTTCTCTGCACTAAAACTGTGCCATGAATTTAAATATTTTAGCTTTAATCCCATGACTTATCATCTATTGGTTTGGGAATTTGTGAAGAAAACCTTCCATGTTTAAAGTGCTCTTGCCCTGATAATTCACTTGAGCATCAACTTATATAAACACATGTCCTCTTGTACTGTTACTCTAGCCAGGAACATATGTGTGGAACATATGTTCCAACCATATGGGGGTAACCTGTTGAGCATTTGACAATAATTTCACTAGAAGCTGTGATAAATGGTTATCTGATTCAGCATCAGGAAAATAAATAGCCCAGCCGGTGTTCCCACAATGACCAGTATACTGAACTTAAGGAACACATTCATCAATAGTAGAAGGTATATCAAAATCAATAATGTATTGAACATTTTCAATACCCAGCTATATAGCAGCTACTGAAGTAGTTGTAAGAGCTGGGCACTGTTTGCTGTGAAAATCCCTAAGTGCTTGCTCTCTCTCTTACTTCCATGTAACCATGAATACTTGTAGTTGCCATTCTTTATATAAAAGTTGCAATAAAATATGCTTTTTTCTTAGTTTCACCAAGGATCACAGTTTTTTTATTGCCCATGTTTTGCAGAATTTCTACAAGTTTTTCTCTCTTTGAATTCTAGCCAACTTAACAGTCTGCTGAACATCTCTATGTACTCCACTCACTTGACCAACAGTAACAAACAAAGAATTCAGCTTTTAAAATGCCCCAGCCAATCTTTGAATTTCCTCTGGAAAACAGCACTGAGCATAATTATTTGACGTTCTTTTGATGGTATTTCCAAGTAGAAGATTAGCTTTTTCATTTCCAATCCAAAGTCCATATCTGGGACGAAATCAGCTTCATCTAAAATTAAAGATTTGAGTTATCTAAGACCAATTTTTCTTTATCTATGATGTCTATGAGTCTTCCTGGAGTAGCACATATTCCATCATAGCCTTTTCATATCTGAATGAGAAAGGAAAGGAACATCATCCTTGGTTCAGGCAATAGACATACTTCTTTGGTTTTATCCTTACACAGTCTTAGAGATAAGGATTCTTATTAATGAAATAGAGGCTCAGAGAAGTTAGATAATTTGTCTCACTAGTGACAGAGGCAAGAATTCAAATAAGCTCCATCTAATTTCAACTAGCATTCCTTCCATTAAGCTAATTCATCTCTTAATTCTTTAAAGTCTTCTGGCCTTTCATTAGCTTGGCACAAGTATTTGTTGACTCAAAGGAGAGCAGACTAGATGAGTAATGAAAAGCGATCATCTGAGGCTTTATGGGCAATGATAACCTGAGATATTTATATATTAATATATTTATAATGCTGGAAAATAGGCTTGCATTTTTAAGTAGCCATGTCTCTTCTACCAAGGAAAGCCCAATTCAAGCTTCCTGTGACGTGAAAAGAGAAACACTGTGATCCATGTTATTGACAATTAGAGTGGATGTCAGTCAGAGTGGAAAGGTAGGTGAAGTGTGACTTTGGGTCTTTTCCATCTCTGCTTGGTGGTTCCAGCTTAGTATTTTCCATATAGTCATTCCTTGAACATAGTCCAGGTCAGTCTCCAGTATTAACTCTACCTCCCTCAGTTCTTCGGTCTTCCATGACCACCTCCTGGTGGTCATGGAGGAACAGTAAAGTCGGAAGAGGACTCCCATGAGAAGTATTAGTTTATAAACTTTGGAACCAAATAGACTGGGTTAAAAATATATGCCATCTACTTTTTAGTTCTGTCATTTTGGCTAAGCCACTTAGCTCCTCATTCTTAAATTTGAAATGCGGAAGCTTTTTCTCCTGGCTGATATGAGGATTAAGATGTTGTGGATAAGAGGCAAATGCTCACAGTAGATATCCATTAAGATACAGTTTCTATTGATAATTTGCAGCTGAATTTTTGGTATTTTTGGAGCCTGTAGTTTTTTAACCAAAATTAAACATTTTAGGGATTTGTGATTTCATTTATATTACAAGACTTACAAAAGTCTAAAAATATGTAGTTAAATAATTTTATAATCACTTGTGTTAAAGAAAAAAATGTACATAAGGAACTATCCCAGAAGTTGGGCTCACTTTTTCTTACTTTAGATGTTTACCTTAATTTCCTTCTCTTTGTACATTTTCTATTTTGAAATAGACAGCAGACATTCATTTTCTGAGCACAGAGTTTCTACTGGGAAGAGGACACAGTCCAATGCATCCCCTTCCCCAACCAAACCTGTAAACAAAGAGGAAGCTCCCATGAAGTTGTTGGGAAAAATTCCTCCATGGATCTATGTTTCTGCAAAATTTGCAAGCACTACTAAACTGCCCTTTCATGCTATTTTATTTTTTCATAGATAGTTGAAGAGTGAAAGCCTTAAAGATAGAGTCAGTTTTTCCTTACAGAGCAAAGAACAGGTTTGTTTGTTGTGCAGTATAATAAAGATAAAATTTCCCGCTGGGGCAGAGATGGGCAAGTTTACTCTTAGTCCATTAACAGATTCACGTTTTCTAAGCCCAGGATTCTACCTCATGCTCTGTGCCTACCTGGGCCTCCTCTGCATCAACACCATGGGAGTTAGGGAACAACAAGAACCAACTCACATATAAAGCTCATGCTGCCTGTTGTGCTGTAATGAAATCCATAGTGTCTAATCCAGAGTTCTGTTGTCTTCTGCCAGCATGAAACTGGGATGTGCTGTTTTAATAGCTTGAGAGTAAATAAAAATTCACATCATTTACAGCTCTTGACAAAGAGCATGTGAAAACACAGAAATATACTATTGGCAGCCCAGTGGATTCAAAAAGCTCTCCTGATTGGGGAATGTCAGTAGTTTAGGGGAATATCCCAGTAGAGGTTATACCAGGACTGGGTCTTAAAGGATGAGTAGAAGTTGGCTGAGTGAAGAAAGCCGAGACTTCAGATGCATGTGTGTTTGCCAGAAACTGGAACACTACAGCTTGGATTGCAAGGTGATGGACTTGGCAGAAGATAATCTAAAACACAGTCCGAGGATATATTGAGAAAAGAAAGAAGAAAAGTTGATTTTCTGCTTTGCTGAACAGAATTTTATGCTTTGCTAAACAGTCTCACATGAATGGTCTCATTTTACTATTACAGCAACTTTCATAAGTAAGTATTACTAGCTGTTTTGAAGAAATTAGGGTCCAGGAGTTCTGGCCAAGATGGAGGTGTAGGTAGAAACCCTGCACTTCTTCACAAAACCAAAAGGAGAATAACAATCAATCTAAAATCAACAAACAACCAGAAGTGCCAGAAAATCAAACTGCATGGAACTCCAATAACCAAGAAATTAAAGAAAAAAAACCAACCAGAACAATCAGACCAGTAAGGCAGTGAATGGTGAGGGCTGATCCAGAAAAACCTGGGCAGAATGGGTGGGCAGGCTGACTAAAGGCGAAACTGAGACTCAGAGCTGACTGTGGACTATGGTGGTTGCTGCAGTGGGAGAAGCTCTCAGTCTCCCACAAGAGTCCGTTGGAAAGCAGGCTAGAGATGATCAGGGGAGCTGCACTGTTCCCTCTCTGGCTGCTCCCCCACAGGCAGCACCACAGCGAAACAAAGAGGGTTGCCCTGCCCAGGTGAATAACTAAGGCCCCGCCCCCTTCCAACTTATCAGCTGCACCAAGGCAAAGAAATATGGTCCAAGTGAAAGAACAGAGCAAAACCTCAGAGAGAGAACTAAGTGAGAAGGAGACAGCCAACCTCTCTGGTGGAGAATTCAAAGCCCTGGTCATCAAAATGGTCCAGAACTGATTGCGCTTGGTTGAAAAATGAAATAACAAATGAAAAATACCCAAAATGGAATAAAGCAAAATATGTAGGGAACCAATAGTGACAGGAAGGAAACCAGGACTCAAAGCAATGATTTGGAGCAAAAGGAAAAAATAAAGATTCATCCGGAGCAAAAGGAAAAAACAAGAATTCAAAAAAGTGAAGATAATCTTACAAACCTCTGGGACAACTTGAAACATTCCAATATCTGAATTATAGGGGTGCCAGAAGGAGAAGAGGAAGAGCAACAAATCAAAAACTTATTTGAACAGATAATGAAAGAAAAATTCCCCAATCTGGAAAGGGAAATAGACTTCCAGAAAGTCCAGGAAGCTGAAAGAGTCCCAAAGAATTGGGACCCAAAGAAGAACACACCAAGGTACATCATCATTAAATTACCCAAAATTAAAGACAAAGAGAGAATTCTAAAAGAAGCAAGAGAAAAAGGAGACAGTTACCTACAAAAGAGTTTTTATAAGACTAATAGCTGATTTCTCAAAAGAAACCTTGCAGGCAAGAAGGGGCTGGAAAGAAGTATTTCAAGTCATGAAGGGCAAGGACCTACATATAAGATTACTCTATCCAGCAAAGCTGTCATTTAGAATGGAAGGGCAGATAAAGTGCTTCCCTGATAAGGTTAAGTTAAAGGAGTTCATTGTCATCAAGCCCTTATTATATAAAATGTTAAAGGCACACATCTAAGAAAAAGAAGATCAAAACTGTGAACAGTAACATGACAATAAACTCACCACTATCAACAAAGAAACTTAAAAGAAAAGAAAAACAATGAAAACAAAACCTAAGCAAACATCCAAAACAGGAACAGAATCAGAGAATTGGACATCACATGGAGGGATTTCAGTGGGGAGAAGGAAGGAAGGGATGGAGGGAAAAGGGACAGAGAAGAAGAAGCATAATTAGTAGGCATAAAATAGACAGTATAGGGAACAGAGGACTCAAAAAACTTATATGTGCAACCCATGGGCATGAACTAAGGGAGGGATGCTGGCAGGTTAGGGGGGGCAGGGTGGAGGGTATATAAAGGAGGAAAAATTGGGAAAACTATAATAGCATAATCAATAAAAATTCTTAAAAAAAGAAATTAGGGTCCAGAGAATTAAAATAATTTCTCTAAGATTAAACAACTAATAAATACTAGAGAAACCATGTAAAACCAATTATCTCTCCATCTTTATCCCAACATCAGCTACTCCGGGAAGAGTTTTTTATAGTTATGCAAATCTGTTGTGAATACAACATCAGAAACCATCTGTTTTTTGTTTGTGTTTTTTTTCTTTAGGTTAAGATGTCCTGCTCAGGTCCTGGATAGGTGCAGTTTGGAAGCAGCATGAGGTATTGGACGGAAGCAGTCTGGCAAGAGTGCGAACAGTTCTTAGATGATGATGGCTACCCACGTGGTTTGGAACTGGGTAACGACAATTGAGAGAGAAGAAAAAATAACAGAGGTTTGAAGTGCAGTATATGGTAAAGATTAAATGATTTTTTAAAAGACACAGGTTTATAGCTTAAATGGGTACATAATTTCAATAAACTAAAATATGATTCTGGAGAAGAAACAGAGAGAAACATTATTAATTAGGTTTAAAGATAAATCAGATATCAAAGAAGGAGTTTCTGACAGTGAAAATTCAGGTGGCTTTGGGTTTTGCAAGATAGATTTTTGTATAAGGCATGCTTGGTTTTTTGTTGAGTTGACAAATTATATTTTTATTGGTAATTATAATCTCATGATTAAAACTGTAAGATAAATGCTCTACATATGAGGCAGCATTTAGCAAAAGTGTTTATCTTCCAACAGTAAAGAAGAACACAAAAAATAATTTATAAGGAGGATTAGAATGCTAACTTGCCCATTCTACCTTTTACTGTATGTCATTAAAACTTTCATTGGTAATATTGTTATTTCTACTGTTATTTCCCTTTTTTTTCCCCAGCAGAACAATACTAAACAGTTTTAGCTCAGGACAAGTAAGAGTCCTTCTAAATTTTTAGAACCTCTCTTCAGCTCTCTCTGAAAGCCTCTCCAAAAACCGAGTGTTTGAAGAGATTTGAAACAAGTCTTGTTCATTAACAGAAAAAAAACCCCACCAAAATTTCCCTAACTTTGGTGATTGACTTATTCTTTACCCTTGTTTATAGAAAGAAAACCTGAATAATTCATACCATCTGTAGATATAAATGTGTTTCTTCTATCACTTTTTTAAAATAAAACTTTTCTTTGAAAATGAAAAAGAAGTTTCTTTTACAAGGATTTTTTTGGAGTGAAAGGATTATGTGTATGCTCAGGGCAAGTTTCAGATCTTTGGTTAGTCAGAGCTCCAGTTAACTGGCTGACTCACCACTGCCACGAATGCAGGGATCATTTTTCTCACTTGATAGGGACAATTGGCCAACGAAAACTTATGCTCATTCATGAAGGTATGTTGTGCAGTAAGTGATTCATTCTTAAGTTTTCTATAGGGAAACACACGCGCGCACACACACACACACACAACACAAACAAAAGAGAGTAATGATAGCAAAATAGGAACTGTTATAAGATATAAGAAAACGAAGTGATGATTTCTTTATCACACTACAAATGCAATTTATTCCTGTACAAAAATATTCTTAACAGCAGAAAATTTGTAGGTTAAATGTGAAACTCAGGGTATTTCTCTTTATATCACAAGTTTAAAATTAGCAACAGTTATCCTTCTACTGGAATTTGAAAAACAATGTTTTGAAACTGCTTTCTAGCAGTGGGAGGCTCCAGCAAGCGCCAGGATCAGATCAACCAATGACATGTACTTAGTTCTGCTAAAGAAGTCACTCAAAATCTGTCTCATCAGAGAAAAATGTAAACAACAAATGTGGTCAGCAATTGGCAAGAAAAGGTACATTTTTAAGAAAATTTGTTCTGCTACTGTTTATTAGATTATACTCCTTTTGACTCCACAAAATTATCTCCCAGAATGAAAAGTTATTTGTCATGTTATAGAAATAGAATCATGACTTATTAAATGACTTTGGTGAATAACTACTTATGAATCATTAAAGTTTACTGTTAGTATCCACTTTCAGTGTATAGCAGTTTTAGATAAGTGTTTGATTAGCATCTACTTACAGTATAGTCATCAAGAAAGTGAGTGACTTCTAGTTTGATGTATTCAAAGCTTGGTTTCATAGTAAACCCAAGGTAATATTTATTTGCTAAAAATGCTGTCACAGTAATCAGGTCCTTCAAAATGTTGATCTGCAAGTTGAAAGGCTTTAGAAGTTGAGATGTATTTTTCACTTCTGGGAAGGAATCATTAGGCCCTGGTCATGTATTTTCTATAAAGAAGCAAATGTCGAATATTTTTGACATTGAGGACCATTGGTCTCCACCACAACTGCTCAGCTCTATTATTGTAGTGTAGAAGCAGTCATGGGTAACATATAAATGACTGAGTGTGACTATGAGCTAATAAAACTTTATTTACAAAACCAGGTTTTGGGCTGGATTTGGCCATTGAGCTAGCTATAGATTGCCAACTCCTGGTTTAAATTATTCTTGTATTTGCGTTCAAGCTCCCACTCTTCGGAACCTAGTACCAGGCTTAACAGGGAGATAATTAAGGTTTCTTAAATGAATCAGTGAATTCCTAAAATAGAGTGATAGAATAAATATACAAATTCATTCACAAGTTTAACAAGTACGCATTCTGTGTCAGACACAGGATACATTCTATCCTCTAGAGATACAATGGTAAACCAAACAGGCTAGAAAATAACACCCTTGCCCATACGGAGGTTACATTCCTCAGGGATAACAGCCAATGTAAAAGATAAATCATAAAATGAATAGCATGATAGATAAAAATAGTAGGCAATGAAGAAATGAAGAAGACGCAGAGGATAGGACTTGTTGGTAGAATTGGCATTTTGGATTAGGTAGCCAAGGAAGACTTGCTTTATGTGAAGATTATACTTTAGTAAAAGCCAGAAGGAAGTGGAAGAAACACATTTTAGGTCTAAGGGATTGCAAATGCAAAAGAAGTTAAAGAGATGTATTAATACTTTGAAGGTATTAACTCTTCCTTCATTTTTCTTGTACTTAAACAAAGCACTGTTTTCCAAGAAACACATTATTAACATGTAATAAAATGTACCCATTTTAAGTGTAGTAAATGTAGTTTATGACGTATTGGGTTCCATTAGTTCTTGAATGTTTAATGCCACCACCCCCAAATTAAATAATATCCCAGAAAAGTCAAAGAACATTTACAGAAAAAAAAGCATAATTTAAATAAATGAAAACTTCTCACGCACATTTTGTATTGAATAACTATTTAGTGAGCACATGAACTTAATACCAAAGCTCAATAGCTAAGTAAAAACATGACATTTCGACTTCCGCCAAGATGGAGGCATAGGTGGAAGCACTGCACCTTCTCGCACAACCAAGTTTAAAAACGATAAAGTTTTAGCAACAAAAACACAGCCAAACCACAGAAAATTGAACTACACGGAAGTCTGACAACAAGGAACACTTCAGCCAAACCGGTAAGAGAAGCAGAGCCAGCAGCAGAGCGGGGTCGGGCAGGAAAGATCCACCGGACTGACCTGGGCTCGAGATCCAGGTGCACCAGCAGCCGTGAGCAGATCCCAGGTGTGGAGAAGTGGGCGGACCCACTGAGGGCTGATTGGAGTCACACATTCGCTCGCAGATAAACTGGTGAAGGAGCGAGCGGTGAGACAGACTGCGCAAGCCCCAGCAGCAGGAAGTGGCAGAGGAAACCGCCATTGTCCCTCTCTGACCCTGCTCCCACATACAGCGTCACAAACCAGCGACCTGGGGGGCCCTGCCCTGGTGAACAACTAAGACTCTGCTCCTCATACGGAATAGGCACAAACAGATCAAAACATGGCTCAAGAACAACTCAGAGCCCCAGAGCTGATAAATCTAAGTGATGAAGAAATAGCCAGACTTTCAGATGCACAGTTCAAAACACTGGTGATCAGGATCCTCACAGACTGGTTGATTTTAGGCACAAATTAGAGGAACATGTGAAAGCTAAACTAATTGAAATTAAGGGAAATGCACAGGAAACCAACAGTAATGGAAAGGAGACTGGGACTCAAATCAGGGGAGTAGACCAGAAGGAATGAAAAAAATGACCAAACAGAAAAATATGAAGAAACAAGAATTCAAAAAAATGAGGAGAGGTTTAGGAACCTCCAGGACATCTTTAAACATTCCAACATCTGAATTATAGGGGTACCAGAAGGGTAAGAGGAACAGCCACAAGTGGAAAACTTATTTGAACAAACAATAAAGGAGAATTTCCCCAATCTGGCAAATGAAATAGACTTCCGGGAAACCCAGGAAGCTCAGAGAGTCCCAAAAAAGTTGGACTCAAGAAGGAACACATCAAGGCACATCATCATTATATTAGCCAAGATTAAAATGAAGGAGAGAATCCTAGAAGCAGCAAGAGATAAGGGGACAGTCACCTACAAAGGAGTTCCCATCAGACTGTCAGCTGATTTCTCAAAAGAGACCTTACAGGCAAGAAGGGGCTGGAAAGAAGTATTCCAAGTCATGAAATCCAAAGACCTACATCCAATATTGCTCTATCCAGCAAAGCTTTCATTTAGAATGGAATGGCAGATGAAGTGTTTCTCAGATAAGTTCAAGTTGAAGGAGTTCATCATTACCAAGCCCTTATTATATGAAATGTTAAAGGGACTCATCTAAGAAAAGGAAGATAAAAAAAGATAATAGTGAAAAGACAGCAAACTCACAGTTATTAACAGCCACACCTAAAACAAAAGCAAACTAAGAGGACAGCTAGATCAGGAGCAGAACCATAGAAATGGAGATCACATGGAGGGTTAGCAACAGGGAGAAGGAGAAGGGGGGAGAAGGTACAGAAAATAAGTAGCCTAGACAGTAGATAGAAAATAGATAGGAGGGAGGGCAAGAATAGTATGGGAAATATAGAATCTAAAGAACTTGAGACACGTGGTCATAAACATATTTAACACTGAAATAAATGTGAACTCTATATACATTTAAGAAAGATTAATTTTAAAAAAGCAAGTCATTATTTTCCCACCTTTTCATTCCAGTTCGGGGTTGCTGGTGGTGGGAACCTGTTCCAACAGCTCGGGGTGCCATGTGGGGAACAACCCTGGACAGGAAGCCCTTCTACACGGGGCCACTCAGAGACACCCACACTTACTCAGACTGGGGCAAGCAGACACTCCAATGAACCTAATGTGCACAGCTTTGGGATGTGGGAGGAAAGTGGAATGACCGGAGAAAACCCACACAAACATGGAGAAAAGGTACACTGTAAAAAATTAGGTGATAGCATTTTGATATGACCCTCAAATAAAAATATACAAATGATTGTTGATAAATATAGAGCTACTTACCCATGCTACCATTTTATTTCCAAGCTAAAAGCTAAAAACCAAGAATGATGAATGAGGTTTGGTGTCTTTTATGACCTGGACTGCCTTATTACCATAATATAGTATTATATAATATTGATTTTCAGAATTTAAAAAGCACTTCAAGTTTTTCCCAATAGACCTCATTTAAATGGCAAATGACAACATAAGCAACCATAAGCAAATATTTTTGTGAAACATTTCAGTGTTTTTGCCCTTGAAAAGACATTGGTTTCTATTTCAATTCTCCAAGGCAAATGGAACACACGCATTTATTGGTCCTCCCTTCTGGACCAGAGATGGACATGGAAATGAAAAGGAAACAAATCATAAGGGAATTGAGAATGGCAAGTGTAGGGCATCAGTAGGCTAGAGAGCTTGAAGGCGTAAAGCAAATTAAGTAGGTGTGCCTTGCATGAGCAAGAATGAAAACTGATCTGTATCTCAGAGGGACCACAAAGAATTGACAGGTGTGACTAGTGGGATTCTGTATAGGACAGAGGTAATAATTGAGGTTATTATTTCAAAAATGATATACTGAACTGCAATGTCCTGCATACAGTCCACCACCCCCCTTTTTGTGAACACAGAGAGGACGCATGTGGCAATAACCTAGGGGTAAAAATAATAGGACTACACTTTAAAGAGGGCTAGGCTACCTAATGTGAGTGTTGGAATCTAAAACAAAGTCCCTTTATTTTGGCATTAAGGTGGATGAGTGTTGATAAGAAGCAGCTTCTCTAAACTATCCAGGTTATTGAGCTATGATCTCTTGGCTTCAACCCATCCAACTCTTCTCCCTTTTGTAATACTGGGGCTGGGACATTACAAATTCTCCTTTGTTGGTGTGTTTTCTGTTAGGCTCTGCCAATAGGGGGCACTAGAGACAGACTAGAAGGCTTCCTGATGATACCAGCTGCAGCACTGCTTCACCTGGACAGCAACAGTTCATTCCAGTAGGAGTTGTTGGTTTTCATTAGCAGTTTTTCCAGCACTCCCAGAATCAGCTTTCTTGTGTCCTCTCAGATTTTGACACCAGCTGTGGTTAGTCCCCCTCCTCAGGGATGTTGGGTTTTGGCTTCTACAGCACCAGGATGAGGTGAGGAGTGCTTCCTCCTCAGAGGGCTGGATCCCATCTCCTAGAAACTTCTGAGCTCCTCAGACAACTGTACTAACTGAACAGTGTTCTTTTGTGAGAGGCGTAACTCTTAGTGCTACAGGATATGCCCTGCAAGCTTCGAAGTCATAATAATGTCAAATTCTTCCCTTCTCCCTAACCTTAGGTATCATAAATTGCTTACTGAAGTTATTACCTTTGTGATAACTCAATGTTTTCTTTTTGCAGTTTTAGTTCCCTAATACCTGGTTAATAGGTCTTTATATTAATTACTCTTTGTTAAAAGTAAGTGGGCTGTTTTTGTCTCCTGGTTGGACCTTGACTGATACAGAAATAAACTCCATTGGCAAACACAAATTCAAAGCCAGGGCTCTCAATCAAGTGGGAGGCCAGCTATCGGAGCAGGCAGGCAGACCTACAGAGGGAACGAAACTGATAAACCTAGTCATTCACAATTAACAAAACAGGAAAACAACGGTCATGAGTTATTTGAAAAAATACTGCACAAACTATTAAGTCCAATGGGAAGAGATTAATAACATTGTAGAAAGTGGAGACACACTGGGAAACAGAAGAGAACTTGTAAATCATTATACCTGACACTGTCTAAAAGACACGAAAAGGTACTGCAGCCATATTTTTAGGAAGCTGTTTCAAAAAGATGAAACATAAGAAAGTAAAGTACCCAGATAGATGAAAACTGCCATAATTTTTAAAAAGTAATCAGTACTTAGAATGCACTTATCTAAGTTTTAGAACCTCACAAAATTTCAGAACACAAAACATTGGGAAAAGAAAAGAAAAGAAAAAAGAAAAGAAAAGACCATTCTGAAACTGCCTGAACCTAAAACAAATCATCTAAAAAGGACTGACATTTGGACTCCAGGTCAGCAGTATGAATGCTAGAAGAAAATAGAGAATTTCCTTCAGGGGGAAGAATGAAACTTAAAGTATTTAAATGTTGATGAGAATAAGGCAACAAAGAGAAAAGTATTGAAGATATAGGGCAGATAAGTAAAAATCAGTAAACTGAGGTTTCTGAGTCAGGGGACATCCAGAGTACAGTTGTCATAGAATACCTACATAGAAGTGTGATATCATTTCCACATGTAGGAGGGAAGGAAGAAAGAATAATGGGGTTGCAAGTAAGCATGTGGAATTGACAAAAAAGGAAGTTTGCATATGGTGACTTTTGAGAAGTGATAGGGGACACATAAAGGGATTAAAGACTTGAATCAAATGGAGACTGAAGAAGATGGAAACAATAACTTTCTTGGGAAACCCAGAAGGATTTGTAGGCAACATCGAGAATAGAGTTATAATTGGGGAATATAAGTTTATAGTACCATGAAGCTATATAGTTTTGCAATTTTCTCCTGTGGCAATAAGCAAATAAGTTGTTGATGCAGGACCAAAATATGAAAAAAAAACAATAAAAACCCTCAAACATGCACACACACTGACTCCTTGTCGACATGTGCAAACCCATGTACGATTCAGGTAAACTGGAAGTCTTTTGAAATAACATTATAGCTCCTGATACTGAGAGCTTGCCCAACTACCTAAAAAGCAAGTTTATACCTGTCAGACATGCTCCAAGCTATCAGAACTTCATTTATGTAACCATTCTGGACAATGAACTGGAAACTTAAATCTATAGCTACTGACTATTACTAGTCCCGTAATCACATGGAAATCTAGGGAAAACATTCTTTTCTTAATAATAAATTATAGATTTTATAAGTGCCCTAGTAAAATTCCAGCAACACACTTTGCTTTGCAAATAGGGGAGTTTCTATGAGTTACACAAATTAACTGGTTCCACTCCTAAATGCTTTAGATTTTTCAAATTCTTTACATATGATAGAGAACTTCTCAAAAAAATTTTATTGTTGTTCAGTTACAGTTCTCCCATTTCCCCCCATTACTCTCCCCCTGCCCTGCCCACTCCACTCTCCACCTTCAATCCCCCCTTGCCCATTGTCTTTGCCCATGGGTCGGTCCTTTATACCTGCTCCTTGATGACTCTTCCCATTCTTTCCCCTGATGTTTTTAAATTTTAACAGTCTTTAACACCATTTTAGCCTTTTCAAAATTTCACATAGTTGCTAGCTACTTCCTATACTTCACTCCTTACTTGCCTTCCAAGATAATAACTTTTTCTGGATTTCCACCTTAACTGGCTGTTCTTTCTCTTGCCTGTTTTATTCAGCTTCTCTTTCTCTTCTCTAAATTCTGAGATTCTTCTCTATGTTTACTGCCTAGATAAACTCATTTAATCATATGTCTATAAATACTATTTGTTGATTGCTCCACAATTTATGCCATTAGCCTAGACTTCTCTTTTCAGTTCCAGACTCATATATGCAATTACCTACTTGACACTTTTGTGCACATTTGTAATAGGCACGTCATACTTAACTTATTAAAAAACTATCTACCTATTCCCCTCATCGGCCACCACTACTCTCAAATCAACTTCAACAACAGATTTTACCATTTTAGTAAATGGCAGCTCCATTCTCTCAAGTTTCCTAGGCCAAAGATGTTTGAGACATCGAGGACTCTGAACTTCATCTCCCACCCTTAGCTCATCAATCGGCACATCTTGTAAACAATGCCCATTAAACCAAACTGAGTTCATTCACTGCTCACTGTCTTCACTGATAGCACCCAAGCTCAAGGCTAGTAGGTTCTTTTCGATTTTTGCTGTTACAAAGAAAGCTTTAATCAAACATTTCTGGACAATTCTGTCTACATATATTGGTGTTTCTCTAGAATAGATAACTAGTAGGGTAGGTGTATTGTATTTAGTCATAGACATGGGTATTTTGTTTAAATCAATATGGCATGACCGTCCTTAAGAAGGTTTATAGCAAATCATACATCTGCCAGGGGAATGTGAGGAGACAGTAATGTTGAGGCCTCTTATGTCTTTTGAGATGGGTGAAAGCAGGAAGAAAGGTGGGAAAAAATATCAGACTGAGAAACTGGTAAGTCTAAAATGGAAATCTGGTGTTATCATCAGTCAAAGATTTGTTGTCCAGTCAATAACAAAATTATGGATATGAAAAATAAAGATATTGCTGTCAGAAATGGAAAAAGGGTTAATTCCATGTCAGTTTTGTAATTTTGAAAAAGCGATTTATTTATTTTTACTGTACTTTTCACATTACCATTTACTCTCCTTAAACCTTCCATCCCCCAGCAATCACCACCCTGTTGTCCATGCTCATGAGTCCTTTTTCCTTTTTGCTCAATACCTCTACCCACTACCCTTAGCTGTCATCCTACTCTTGATATCTGAGTTCGTCTCTATTTTCCTTGTTAGTTCAGTGTCTTCATTTGATTCCACATGTGAGTGAAATCATATGCTGTTTGTCTTTGATTGGCTTTTTTCACTTAGCATAATGTTCTACATGTCCATCCATACTGTTGCAAAGGGTAAAATTTTCTTCTTTTTTATGACCAAGTAGTGTTTTATCGTGTAAATGTCCCAAAAGTGCAAAACTAGTGGATACTTAGTTGTTTTATCCACTCCTCTACTGATGGATACTTTGGGCTGCTTCTATATCTTGGTGATTGTAAATAATGCTGCAATGAATGTAGGGGAACTTATATAGTGTTAGTGTTTGCATTAGTATTTTGGGTTCCTTGGGATATACTCCCAAAAGTGAAATCACTAGGTCAAGAGGAATATCCATTTTTAATTTTTTGAGGACACTCCATACTGCTTTCCATAGTGGCTGCATCAATCTGCGTTTCCACCAACATTGCGAAGGGGTTCCCCTTTCTCCACAGCATTGCAAGCACTTGTTTGTTCATTTATGGATGATAGCCATTTTGACAGGTGTGAGATGGTATCTCATTGTGGTTTTAGTTTGCATTTCTCTGATTATTAGTGATGTTGAGCATCTTTTCATATATCTATTGGACATCTGTATGTCCTCTTTGGAGAGGTGTCTATTCAGATCCTTTACCCATTTTTTAATTGTGCTGTATTTTTGGTGTTGAGTTTTGTAAGTTCTTTATAAATTTTGGATATTAACCTCATATCAGATGTATTAGTGAATATATTCTTCCCTTCAGTGGGTTGTCTTTTTATTTTGTTGATGATTTATTTTCTAAGTATATTTTATTGATTATGCTATTATAGTTGTTCCATTTTTCTCCCCCATTTCCCCCTTCACCCTGCACCCCCTCCCTCCAGCATTTTTCCCCTTAGTTCATGTCCATGGATTGTGCATATAAGTTCTTTGGCTTCTCCATTTCCTATATATTCTCAATATTCCTTATCTATTTTGTGCCTACCAACTATGCTTCTTGTTCCCTGAAACTTTCCCCCATTTTCCCTCTCCCTTCCCCACTGATAACCCTCCATGTGATCTCCATTTCTGTGATTCTGTTCCTATTCTAGTTGTTTTCTTGGTTTTTGTTTTTGTTATTTTTTTTTTTTAGATTTTCAGTTGTTGATAGTTGTGAATTTATTGTCATTCTACTGTTCATAATTTTTTATTTTCTTTTACTTGGATAAGTCCCTTTAACATTTCGTGTAATAAGGTCTGGGTAATGATGAACTCCTTTAACTTAGACTTATCTGGGAAGCACTTCATCTGCCCTTCTATTCTAAATGATAGCTTTGCTGCATAAAGTAATCTTGGATGTAGGTCCTTGCCTTTCATGATTTCAAATACTTCTTTCAAGCCCCTTCTTGCCCATAAGGTTTCTTTTGAGAAATCAGCTGCTAGTCTTATGGGAACTTCTTTGTAGGTAACCATCTCCTTAACTATTGCTGTTAAGATTCTGTCCTTGTCTTTAATCTTGGGTAATGTAATTATGATGTGCCTTGATGTGTTTCTTCCTGGATCCAAATTCTTTGGGACTCTCTGAGCTTCCTGGACTTGCATGTTTAGTTCCTTCACTAGTTTGGGGAATTTCCCTTCATTATTTTTTCAAATAAGTTTCAATTTTTTGCTCTTCCTGTTCTCCTTTTAGTACCCCAATGATTCAGATGTTGGAATGTTTAAAGTTGTCCCAAGGCTCCTAAGGCTCTTCTCATTTTTTTAAATTCTTGTTTCTTCATTCTGTTCCAGTTGGATGTCCTTTTGTTCCAAATCATTGATTTGAGTCCTAGTTTCCTTCCCTTCACTGTTGGTTCTCTGTATATTTTCCTTTATTTCACTTTGTATAGCCTTAATTTCTTCCTCTATTTTGTGACCATACTGAATCACTTCTGTGAGCATCCTGATTACCAGTGTTTTGAACTCTGCATCTCATAGGTTGTCCATCTCTTTGTCACTTAGATTTTTTTCTGGAGTGTTGATCTGTTCTTTCATTGGGGTTATATTTCTTTTTCTCGGGCAACTGCTACATAGTAAGGGGCAGAACCTTAGATATTCGCCAGGGAAGGGCAACCCACGGTGCTGCATTGTGTTGCTAAATGTGTGGGAGGGTTCAGAGAAGGAACAATGCCACTTCCTAGCTTGCTTGTCTCTTGCCCCACTTTACATCACTTCCCTTGTTTCCCGCAAGCACTTGTTCCCTTTCAGGTGCTAATTCCCAAGTGGGTGGGCTTGTGTATATTCTTGGACCTTGTGAGTCTCTCCAAATAACTCTCCTATGAGCCTGGGGGGTTCTCCTGCTGCTACAATTCCCACAGGTTTTTACAGGGAAAGATTTTGAAGCTATAGTTTCCTGTGTTGGAACCCTAGGTTGCATGGTTTGTCTCACTCCCCAATTGTTCCTCCTGGCTTATTCACTTGCAATGTGGGATTGACGATTTCCTTTGCTGCAAAGGAATTTTAGTTTGATGTAGTCCCATTTGTTCAGTTTTTCTTTTGTTTTCCTTGCCTGGAGAGATATATCTGATAAAATTTTGCTATGAATAATGTCTGAGCTTTTTTTAAAATTTTTATTTATTTATCTTTAGAAGGGAAGGGAAGGAGAGAGGGAGAGAAACATCAATGTATGGTTGCTTCTCATGCGTGCCCTGCTGGGAACTGGTCCCTGCTGGGAACTGGCCTGCAACCCAGGCATGTGTCCTGACTGGGAATTGAACCGCAGTCCTTTGATTCACAGGCCCGTGCTCAATCCACCGAGCTACACCAGGCAGGGCTTGATGTCTGAGATTTTTCTTCCAGGATTTTTATGGTTCACATCTAACATGTAAACTTTTAATTAATTTTGAATTTATTCTTATGTATGGTGTAAGAAGGTGATCTAGTTTCATCTTTCTGTATGTATCTGTCCAATTTTCCCATTACCATTTATTGAGTAAATCATTTTTAGCCCATCGTATGTGCTTGCTTCTCTGTCAAATATGAACTGACTACAAATGTGTGAGTTTATCTCTGGGCTCTCTACTCTGTTCCATTGATGTATGTGTTTGTTTTTATGCCAGTACTATGCTTCTTTGGTTACTGTGGCACCACAACAATGATCCTGGGAAAGAAGAACAACATTGGAGGAATTATGCTACCTACTATCCTTTTTAATCAGAGGTCTTGCTAAGACCTACTTATATTTTGGAGGCACTGGGATGTATTTTGTTTGTATTTTCACTTATGTCACATATGTGGGTAAAAAGATACCCCAGATCTTCATCACTTGTGTTTCATTTTGCAGGAAAGTTTCATAATCAAATTGAGTGCAGAAGTTTTGTCTGTGTATAAATTTATAAGTATTGATAGTACAAAGCTACATCATACATCAGTAAGAGGGAAAATGTGTTTGAATTCATTAAAATAGTGAAAAATAAATAGCATAGTCAATAGTCATCCTCCTGACCATAGGTGTAAATTTATTTTTTAATCATTCTGTTACAGAGGTAATTTTTCCAATCTGTCTGACCCTGAAGACATTTATTCAGAACTGTAAGGAATGTGATATAGAAAGTAATTATGTATAGGAATATGACTCAGAAGTGAGATTTCACCCATGGGGTGAACGTGTTCATGCTGGTAAGGGGAAACGTGTAGGGTAAACATAGCATATCCCAGACATGCCTCTCAGAAAAACATTATCAGTCAGGAGGTAAGCTTTGTCAGAAGTGAGGAAATACAAGTTCCCAGACCTGTACTCACATTGAAAAAAAGAGGTGACCACAGGGACAGGGCTCACGCACTTTCCTGAGCCCCGACTCTGGTTAGTCCTTTAGTCTTCCTCATGAGAACTAATATAAGCAGGTAAACTGCTGCTCTTCCATGCCTGACAGAGGAGTCAGGACAGACCATCACACCACTTACATAATGTATTGCTCTCCTCCTTTAGAGCCGATGAGTAGAAATTTCCTGAATGGGACCCAAAATGACAGAGGAGAAAAAAGGAGAGTTGGCAGGGTGGGAATGGGGTAAGATAGGCACAATAGAAAGAACAGTTTGTATTCTTCCAAGTTCCATACTTTCAAAAAATTAGTGTGTATCTATATATACATTATATTCTATGCTATGGGTGTGGATTTCTCTTTGGATCAAATATGAATACTATGGAGAACAGATTATAAACTGCTCAATGAGGAGTAATTCAGGGGTGTCCAACCCATGGCCTATTGGCCACATGAGGCCCAGAATGGCTATGAATGTGGCCCCACACTAAATAGTAGATTTATTTAAAACATTATTAGACTAAGTTGTTTTTGTTAGTGTTTGTATTTAATGTGTGGCCCAGGATAATTCTTCTTTTTCCAGAGTGGTCCAGAGATGTCAAAAGGTTAGGCACTCCTGATAGACCATCCCAATAAACTCCATACTAGTCTAGGACCTAGCTATGATAAAACACCTTACAAGCTACTATAAATTTGAGCCAATCTGAAAGCAAGTGGCAAAAGGAAACCATGTAGCTCTGTATATAATTGTCTTCATGTATGTGAGCTCCAAACAAGTCCTGGTACATACCATGAGGTATGATGTCCCAGATAAATCAGAATACAGCTTACCTGAATCTAACCAAATGCAAGTCACTCTGGAGCAGTCTTGCAATCCTGAAGTTTAAGGATCCCTCCTTGCTCCATTAGCCTATCCTTATAGCACTACTGAACTATGATTTATTGGTATAGCATAGGGGAATTACAAAAAGGATGGTGCCAGTGATCTGCTAGAAGAGAAAAATTAAATGCATAAGATTATAAAGTAATGCATTGTTTCCGATAGCAAAATGAACATGATTTTAAGCCCTGTTTCACAGAGTCCTTAAAACACTATAGCAAACGGAAAACTGCTATTTGCTGATTCATATCATTGCCAGTATTCTTTTTATGTACTGCCTTCCTTTCCTACAGTATGGCCTATACTTTAGTTTCCCCCTAGAAATTAGTTTTATTTCCTAGAATTGGCAGGAACCACCTATGACTTGGAGAGAACCCTGAAAGAGCCATGAATCAGTCTGTTACACCAACTTGAAAACTAGATGGTTAAAGTAGTATGGGTTGTGTTGAGTTTTTTGGACAAGTAAACTTCACTCAGGGCCATCATGTTGTAGGCCTTTGACAGCAACTATTTACCATTAGTGCATCATTTTTTATAATCCACTCCTCTAATAATTTAAAAAATTATTTCCCCTTCCTTTTTAGAAAATTTGATTCTTTCCCTAAATTATAAAACATGCCTGATTCATTTTTGTATTCAACACAAAACTGATATTGAGTCTTTTACAGACATAATGCAGCAACCACACAACGAGGCGTTCAACCACTCTGGGTTTTTGTCCCAGTTCTTCCTCTAACTAGCCAGTCATCTTTGGACAAATATATTCACTGTTCCTTACTGCATTTTCTCTTTACTTATAAGATGAAGAGGTTGGGTTAGATTATCTAAATTTATTCTTCCAACTCTACATTCTAAGATTTAAATCCTGAACTACAAATGTTTTTGGACCAACTGGTGTTATACCATGTGTTAATCAACAGCAATTTGTCTGCATCCTTATTTACATCCGTGTATGATACTACTCTTTCTTCTCTTCTCTCAATTTGATAGCATATACTAGTTAAAAATAGAGATGCCATTTAAATAAGTATGGATCATAAAACATATTTTTAAGGAAATGCCAAGACTCTGAGGAAAACATAGATAAAATCTCATCCCATGTCCACTACTACAGGTGTGGACAATGTAAGCCAAGAGGAATGTGAAGTGTCAGACACGATTCTGCCAGAGTTCCAGACCTGAGGAGAACACCACAGAGCCAGCCTGCTTTCCACCTACCACTAGTTTTACCATCCATATTTTGTGACATATACCTTCGGCAGCAGGGTTTTTTATTTAAAAAATTTTGGAAGCAAAAAGTAGCCTACTTGAAGTTCTTTCATTTGTTTTATTAAATTGATCGTTCCTGCTAAATAAAATCTAAATGGTTTATTCCCCATCAGACTGTCTCCTACTACTCCCCGGGGGTGCTCTTGGTTAGAGAACTGGTTAGTTTCGCAGGGTCCCGGGTGCCCATCATTTGGCTGCCAGAAGAGGATTTATAGCGACCTCTTTGAGGAGAATCTACTGCTTCTGTGGAATTAGGAAGAAGCACAACCTCTTGGCAGAATTACCTCACTGTGGTGCTGCAAGTGGCAGCCTGTCTGCTCTGGGCCCTTCTGGAGCTCCACGTCTTGGCGAGACAAGAGGGGAGTGCTCAGGATGGGATTCATGGCATTACTCTCCATTCCACTCCCTGCTTGGTGGAAAATTTCATAATAGGAGCAGTGGCAGGGAGGAAAGAACCTGGAGGAAGGTAACAGAGGAGCTGCTGTGTCTCCCCCTTGGTCGGACTGCGCATGTGATGACATGTGGCTCTGATGCTTTCGTTCCAAATGGATTTGGGAGGCATATTTGGTTTAGAAGTTTTAATAAATATTTTTTTAGTTAAAAAGGCAATATTAATAGTTACCATTCATTTAGTTCTTACTTGGTGTCAGGCAACTCTCCTAGCATTTTACATTTGTGATTTTTGCTAATCATCACTAGTCTTATCAGTATGGTACTTTTATACCCCATGGTAGTGAGAAGGTAAAGAAAACCCAGATGTCTCCATCATTTATGGAAATGGCTAAGTAATATGTAGTAGACACATTTCATAGATGAAGTAGACGTAAGCACATATCAATGGAGACATCTTAAAAACAATGTTGAATTTAAAAAAGAAAGTGAGAGAAAGCAAGATTTATGGTAATGTAAAATAAACACTATAATACCAAGCATTATATCCAAAGATACATGCATATCAAAAGACAAATATCAGCACTACAGAGTGGATGCCTAAAGAAAAAAGTGGGAAGTAGAATTGAAAGTAACGAAATAATGATAATGAGAAAGCCTTGAACAGAATGGTGATGATAGTTTACAATGAACTAGGGCATACATTTAACTCCATCCTCCGGAATCACAAAAATATTTTAAAGTGCCATGGGTAATAATTAAACTAGAACATGCGAAAATGTGTGTAGTACAGCTAAAGTTGTACATGGAAGAACAGTTATAGCCTTAAATTTTATAGTACAAATGACTCAAAATTAATAGTACAACCAGCTCAAGAAGTTAGAAAGTGAACAACAAAGTAACCCCCAAAAAGGAATAAAAGAAGCAGCATAAATTAGTGAAAGGGAGTAAGAAGATATACTAGAGAATGCAAGCAAAACCAAAAGCTGTTTCTTTGATAAGAAATAACTGAATTGACAGATACTTCACTCTGTGGGCCATGAAAAACTTAGAAAAGAAAATGGCACAAATAAACAATAATAGAAATAAAAATGAAACATAACTCTAGATGCTGCAGATTTTTAAAAACAATTAGAGGATAAAATGCAAATATTATGCACTTGCTTTTCCTGCATGCCAGGCCTACAACCCTTCTTCCTTTGCTCTGGCTGCTGTGGGATTGCATTCTCTGATAAAACTTCCACACAGAGGCTTGAGCCAAGGCCTCAGTTTTTTAGGGAAATCACAATAAAGCAAAGAGTGACATGAAATCTTGAAGGGATACACAGGTGGTTGAATGGTCTGACTATTCAGTTTAAATCTTATGAAAACAAGTATGAAATATTTTGAATTAACAAAGTTAAATGATGAGTACATGTTAATTACATAATTTTCTTCATTCTAGGACAAGACAAATGTGCCTATGTATTTTTTAAATGAGCTTCCCCTACTAAGTGCTATTTTTTCTATTATGCATTAGCTGATTTCTTCCCTGTGCTTATGTCTTCTGAAGTTCCTTTTCATTCTATAGAGACAATTACATTAACACTGGTCTCCTCTGTCATCAGGTTTCCCTTTAAACTGAAGGACTGCTTCTCCAGACTTCTAGGACTGCTGTAAAAATGACAGGTCACAGTCTTCAGCTCTTTTTGGGAACTGCTTCTGCTGAAGAGAGCTGCCTTGGCCAGGTTCAAGTCCCCTTCCAGGGATAGACCTCATTCATTGACTTATTGACCAATGAGTAGAAGGCCCAGCCCCTTTTCCACAACAATCTAATGGGCCATTCCAGCTTCACAGTTCCCTGTGAGGTTGTCTGAGGTACTGTTGTGACTGTACCACAACTCTCTTCTCCCTTCTCCCCAATTTAATTTCATTTGTTACCCTTCAGAGAGTTTAAGAGCATTTCTTAAGAAACTACTTCTTTGCTAATCTACATTGCATAGCCTGCATCCCACGGAGACACTGTGACATGTAAGAAAAAGAACAAAACACAGAATTAATATTTACTTGTTTTAATCCTAGTTCTGCATTCATTTTCTAACTTTGCCTGAGTCTTAATATCTTCCTGTGTAAAATGAAGATACTACTTTCCTTCCAGAATTTTTGAGAATGTATTTAAGTTATCAATAGCTATACAATGATGATGTTGACAATAATGATTGTAATTATTGTTTCCATTATTAAAATCTGATAATATCACAGAATTTAGCAAGAATAATAATTGTCTCAACCTTTTTTGCCTTCTTCCTTTCTTCTCTTCCTTTCTTTTCTCCCTTATTTCCTTCCTTTTTTCCTTTGTCCCTTCATTCCCTCCTTCCTTCCTTTCTTTTCTCTTTCTTCTTTTGTTTTATCCCAGTTTTCCTCTCTTTCTTTCTTCCTTCACTGAAATTATATGTGGGGCCCTGATATTTAACCTGTAAAGAATACCAACAGAGCTCTTGGATTACTCAGAACATACTAGTGAAACCACCAACCTGGAGGCATTCTTAAGGATTGGATCTGGTAACTGCAAAACAATAAACTAATAATGACAGAATGGTATGTCACAGGCAGACATTTGTTCGCACTGGGCTTCTGGATCTTTCTACAACCACAGACTACCATGATGACATAAACATATATCTTAATGGGGTAATATGAACCTATTGAAACTTCTATATGTATTTCAGTGCATTCCTTAGCTCACCATTGTTAAGCTTCCTTTTTGAGAGTAAAATATGAATCGCGTTTTTGATGTGAGTCATCAGTTTCACTTTTCTCAGTCAACTGAATTGCTTTTTTTGCAATCCAGTATGAACAAATAGTGGTTGGCTTTGTTTTTTCCCTTTGAAATCTTGATGATATTCACTTCGCAAAGGAACACAAATAGAGGATTCATGGTCATGGACAATGAGGGTATTGACTGTGGGAGTGGAGGGAATGGGGCAGGGGTGAGCAATGGGGAAAATGGCAGGACAACTATAACTGAACAACAATAAATATAAAAATATTCAGATTGCAGTTCTTTGCTTTCCTTATATGATTTAAGTTTTTTTTTAAATTAAGTATCTGCTTTTCACCAACTTCTATACCTATGCTACTTAGGCTTAAAACAGCCTTTTTAGGTTTATTAGTCCATTTCAGAATGCAGAAGGTATGTCTCAGAGGTCAAGTAACTATCCCAAAGTGACAAAGCTAAAGAAGATTTAGGATTTAAACTCATGTTTTTTGACACAAGTTCTACATCATCTTTACTGTGCTCCTCTCCATAAATTATATACTACTATTCACACAAATTAAGGAAAAATGATTTAAATTCTGGGACAAAACCTTAATAATGCTGGATTATTATGACTGAATTATGGTTGGAGATCTAAATCTATTTGTGATTTTCCATTTCAGGGACTGGGGGAGTCAAAACTGAAAACATGTTGGATAATGTTCTATCACTTACAATGTTTTTCTATGTTCAGTCCTGTGCAAATTAATATATGTAAAGTTATGCATTTTTTGTGTGCACCAAGTAATGCAGACATATTGCTCAACCTCCCAAGTGTCGCAATGAGCTGTCTCATACAGTGAGAACACATGCTATTACATTTTGTATAACATATGTGACCTTTAAAATCAGAAAATTCTTATGAAGTCACTGTTTCCAGACATGCTGAAGTAACTGTTATTGACCTTAACTCTCTCACCATACACAATTCTAAGACTGAGCAAAATATATGTTGGCTGTTCATGGGTGATTTAAGTGAATATGAGTCACATTAAAGTAAGGAAGTATTTGTTTCAGTTCAATTTCATTTTAAAGGGAAGTGTTTTGAATTCCCCTAACAGAGAACTTGGAGAAAGACATGTTTCTTTGTCATGTGTAGCTCAGCCAGAGTTGACAAGAAATGTGTCCTGAAATGTGACAAAGAGACAAACCTAGGAGGTGTCTTTGATTAGAGATACCTATGGTAGAAGTCCCTACATTCTTCTGAATGAATCTGATTTTCCTTGGAAGTTTACAGTTGTGTGTGTGTGTGTGTGTGTGTGTATAACATGCATGCTTGATCCTACTCAATAACACTGGAAAAGTAATGTAGACGATTAATATATGTTGAATTGAACAATCAATAATCTGGAGATAGGCAAAGCTACAAATGCTGCTCCTGAGAAGGGAGGACTCTACTCTCGCCTCTACTAAGAGAATCTTAAACAACTAAAATGAATAAATGAAGACAAGTAACTTGTTGGTAAAGATTTAAGACACACAATCTAAATTTGTTGAATACCATTCAAGGATATATGCTTTCAAATTTTAAATGGTTAAGTCTCATGAATGAACATTGCAAGTTGAATCACTTGTTATATACCAACACATACCTTTGCATTCAATACATGTTAAAATGATAAAGGGCAAGCAGGACTAATTTTATAAACAAAGAGTAGAGGGATGCACTTTTTTGATGCAAATCAAAGCATTGATTTGCTTTTTTTTGGCTCTCATCTTCCTTAGGAAAAATAATTTTTCTTCTAAATGGAGGCCTCTTGTTATTTAAAATCTACTTTTCCTCAAATGTCATATAACATTGGCTCTCTTTATACCAACACTAGTGATTAGCTTGCTAGGGCTTCCATGTCAAAGTACCACAGGCTGCATGGCTTAAACAACATAAATTTATCTTCTTTCAATTCTGCAGACTAGGAATCTGAGATCAAGGTGGCAACAGGACTGGTTTCTTTCAAGTTCTCTCTCTTTGGAATCAATTGTTTTCTCTGTGTCTGTACATCATCTTCCATCTGTGTGTGTTTGCATCATGATCTCCTTTTCTTAGGAGACATGTTATGTGGGATTAGGTACCACCCATATGACTTCATTTTAACTTAATTATTTCTTTATGAACCTGATCTCCAAATATAATTCAATTGTGAAGTACTGAGTTTGGCATATGAATTTAGGGGAACACAGTTCAGCTCATAATAACCAGTACTTCATACCACCAGAGGCACTGATGCAAGGCAGGCCTTTACTATATATAGTTTTGGCGAGGACTGGTTCACTATGGACCTTGTTGATTGATAGCCCTCTCATTGTCAGTGTAGAAAAGGAGTCCAAGCCTAGCCTCACTGTGATTTTCATTGTTCCTTTTACTGTGCTTAGTGCTGGAGTGGGGCAAGAAGGAAAGATGATGCCAAAGTTGGAGTCAGCCAATGAATGTCTCAGCCCATACTTTTGCTCTCTTATGCAATTTCCTCTTTGATCTTGTGGTGCTTTGGGTAGTTTTTCAAGAAATTCTTGATGTTTGGTGTCCATTGAAAAGAAATCTGGATTTATTTTCTCTTAAAATATTTAACTAATAGTCATATTTCTTAACTTGTGTCATCTTCCTATATTTTATCTTCCTTAATGAATGAAGAAACACAGATGAGATTTGAGTAACTTTGTTGACCACAGCAATTCTACAGTCAGATTTTGAGACAGGTTTCAATAAATAGTGTGTCTGCTTATCATCAAGGAAGAAAGAAGCCTAAAGTAGTTATGTTTTCTTTGTCTCATTTTGCCTCCTCTTCTTGTAACCATTACAAAAGCAATGTAAAACATTCCTATCTAGATGGAATTCCTTCCGGTCTGAACTTGCTTTCTTTACCTAGCAAACTCTGCCACACTATCTCTGAAGATAATGTTCATCTTAATGGAAAGGCAAATAAAATTTCTTTGTCACTAAGGGGATTGTTCTGAAAGTAAAATTCTAGGTCATATGAGGGTTTTGACAAAGCACCCATAGTGCCACAGAAAATTCTGAAGGGGAGAGATTAAAATTGAATACCAATAAAAGACAAGGTTTTGTATAGGATACTTGACTTCAATATGCTTTAGGGGACTTACACAAGGATTCGGGTAAATTGAGAGATGAGGATAAAATCCCTTCAAAAGTCTGGCTGCAAAAAGAATGAGATATTCAGCTAATTTTTGAACCTTGAGGTTTCTTATTCTATATTTTGGGTGCTCTTCCCTTTTCAGAGTTGTTACTTTGAATAGGTCAACATGACACTCAGAGGTGGCCACAGCAAGATCACCTGTGAGGAATAGAAAAGTCCACGTTGCTGAGCCCAAGCATAACCTTCATCGTTGCCACCATGGCCACTTTGTACATCAGCCCAGAAGAAGGTGTTGGCAGTAGCTAGGGAGAGAGCATGACTGGTATCCACAGAATAGATCATACTATCCACTTGATTATTACCTTTCAGGTCAACTTTCTATGAGCATTCTCCTATGAAACAAATATATTCACATTTTTGCCTATTCAGAGAAGTCAATACACATACCTTTTCCCCAAATTGCCTTGTCACCAATTTTCCAGTCATGTTCCTTGCAAGTCTCTAAATATCCAGCTCTGAATAGGTACTTCAGGCTAGTACACTGAACTAACTAGATTTTTGTATAAAGACTTAGGTAGAATAAAAGTAAAGTTATGGCAGAAAGAAATACCAGTAATACTGAACAAAAGAAAACTGTAATAGCTATACTAATTTCACACAAAACAAACTTCAGAAAAAGGAAAATTGTCAGTAATTTTAAAAGGGGCATTATATTATGATATAGGAGTCAATTCACCAAGAAAACAACAGTCTTCAATGTGTATGTGCCTAACAATAGATCATCAAAATATGTGATGGGACAACTGATAAAACTGCATGAAAGAGTAATCTATGAATACACAGTGAGAGATCCAGTAGAAAGAAAATCAGTAACGGTATAGTTGAACTGAACATCACCGTTAATCAAGTAGATTTAACTGATACTCATAGAATACATCATAGAGCAACACAGAATATACATTTTTTTCTCTAACTCTCATGGAACATTTACCAAGATGGAACACATTCTGAGACATAAAACATACCTTCACAAACTTAAGAGAATAGATATTATACAAAAAGACATACTTGTTAAACATATAAGGACATTTTTTTCAATTTAAAATCAACCTGGGAATAACTCTGCCCTCAAAAATCTTGAAAGTTTAGCAGATAAGAAAGGGATATTTATTACCAGTTTATTTGATAAATACTCATGTAATGCCTCATGCTTCTAAGCCTCGCTGATGTAATGGTAAATGAGAAATAGACTTTCTCTCACAGAGCTTACATAATAGTAGGAAATAAATGCAAATAAACAAGCAATAGTGTGATAATTTCTGACAGGATAATGATGATGCAAAGGAGAACAGTTGAGCTCTATCTGGGGATTCAGAGAAGGCTTCCTAAAGGCAGTGACATTTAATTTAATATCAGAAACATGAATACAAGTCTATCCAGGTAAAAAACAGGAAGAGATAGCCGATAGTAATCCTCTCAAAGACATGCACCAAAGCTAGGTGGCACTTGGTGTGTTCAAGGAATGGAAAAAAACTGCATGTAGTTGAAGCATAAATTGAAAGTTGATAAGAAATAAAAATGAAAGTATACTGGGGTTGAATCATAAAATGTTTCAGAAGCCATGATTAAAAGATTAAATGTTTTTTCTAAGAGCAATGACAAGCCACTGAAGTATTTGAAGCAAAAAGGAGATATGATCATATTCCTATTCTCTGAAAGACATGCTGTCTCGTGTATGTAAGGTGAATTGGAAGAATGTAAGGCCAAAAGCAGGGAGGACATTAGTGGTTACACTTTGACAAATATCTATCTAATGAGAAATTGTGATTGTCTGCCCTTAAGAAGTGGGAAAAAGATAGATAGAAGTAGATTATGGTTGGGATTTTCTGAATGTATTACTTCTATTTTAGTGAAGATAATTTCTTGGAATCTGGCACGAATTACTGACTGAATTTATGTTATAAAGCACTGGGGGAGAAGTAGTTTTGTATAAGATAATGAGGATCTTATTTTTTTCTATGTTGAGTTTCTGTACTTATAGAAAATGCAGATGTATTGTGTGGGCCATTGAATAAAGCTATTTATACATGAAGCTCAGGAAAGGTAAATGGAAGAGAAATAAAACTATTTAGATTCATCACTCTATATGATAGAATGGAAGTCATAAAAGTAAATGAGATTACTGAATACAAATGTATAGAGGAAGAAGAGAAGAGGGCCTAAGACAGAATCCTTAGGAACAGGAATATTTTACAGAAAGTCAGAGAAAAAAAAACCAAGAATACTTCACAAAAACAATTGAATAAGAAAATCCAGAATGATAGAAAACAAGAGTGTGATGTCTTCAGAAGCAAGAGAAGAAAGTCTTCCAAGAGGGAATATGAAGTTAGCAGGATCAAATATAGCAAAAGTCAATATTGAAAAGTCACTTGGTTTTAATATCAAGTTAATTTTATAATCATAGCAAATGTAATTTTGGTAATTGTTAAGTTTGAGGCCAAATTGTGATGCGTTTTGACATGAACTATGAGGAGAAAGAATAAGCACACACAAGAACTGTAGAAAGTTTGTTTTTGAAGAGGTGTTGGATGGAGGGAAATAGGCTGGTAGCTGAAGGAGACATGAAATCTAGAAAAAAATTTTGTTTTATACTTTTAAAATAGGCAACACAGTATATTTAACTCCTGGTGAGAAAGTGCTTATAGAGGGAAACTGAATGTTAGGAATGAGAGGTGATCCTTGAGTAGTTAGAAGAGGATGGAATCCCAAAACAAAAACAGATAAAGAAATTAAGTTTAAGAAAGATTAAAGAATTCTCTTCCACTTTAACTGTTTTAAATGAGCCTGAAAATATTTTTACAATTACATGAGAGAAATTGTATATTTCTGTTTTATAAGTTAAAGAAGGGCTTGCCTATAAATCGATGAATACAGATTAAAGTAATACTTGACAATTACTTTAGCAGAAACTGAGAATAGTCTCCTTTTTTAAAAAAATTGACACAGAACTCTTTCATGCCAGCCACCAACATAACAACCAGACTTAGGAGGACCCGGAAACTTCAGGGCCACATGAGCCACAGCCAAAGTCACACTGGAAAGCACTGGAAGCACCCAGGAGGAGAAGGTAATGCTGGTGGCTTGCATTATCACAAAATCGACTTTGACAAATATCACCCAGTTTACTTTGGGAAAGCTGGTATGAGGCATGACCACTTAAAGAGGAACCAGAGCTTCTCTGCCTCACTATCCACCTTGATAAACTATGGACCTTGGTCAGTGAGCAGGCATAAGTTTTGATCTGTGAGCAGACACGGATAAATGCTGTCAAAAACAAGACCCCTCTCATTGATGCAGTGCAATTGGGGTACTACAAATTTCTGGGGAAGAGAAAGCTCCCAAAGTGGTGTATAATTGTGAAGGTCAAATTCTTCAGCAGAACTGAGAAGATTGAGGGTGTTGGCGGGGCCTGTGTCCTGGTAGCTTGGAGCCACAGGGAGGGGAGTTTACTAAGTGCTCACAAGTACTTTTTAAAAAATGAGACAGGAAGCAAGTAATTGGATCCAGTGATCAAGTATAGTACATAACTTCAAAGGAGATTCATAGACTCTAATAAAAGAATAAACCAGGAAGAGCCTGGCCAGAATGTGATGCATTTTTATGCTTTTATTGTATATTGCAAATATTTGTTTTTCTATTTCCATAGTTTAAGGTAAATAATTGCTCTAAAGTACCTGAAGTGACTGTACTATCTCTAACTATTAGAGTGAAAATATGGGTGTCCAGAGAAGAGCAAACCAAATGAGCAGAATTTTGGCTACTTACAGAATTTTACTTTACCAGAGCTGTTTTCTGCCCGAGTAGGTTACATGCTTCACTATGATTTCAGAATAACCCCGAACAACATGAATCACAAATTTCTTCACTTACTGGCAGAAAACCTAAATTCCAAAAATAGGATTAAAAATCTTCCATTTCACCATTAGAGGGAAAAAAATTAACAACTAAGTCCTGTCTGCAAGGAATGTGTTGATGCAAATGTTCATATTCACATGTAATTTGTCAAAACTCATCACATGTAAATGGATCATATTACTATCTTTTCCTGTTTGACCATGGAATGAAGGCAATTTTAGAAAGAGGGCCCTAGGACACTGAGAAAAAGGAAGGAGAAGTATCATGTAAGAAGCTGGAAGCATTAAGAAAAGCATATCCAAACTATATCAGCTCATTTCCATCTGTTAATGGAATGTTAACAGGATGTGACACCAGAGGTTGGCGGGTCCTAGGTAATTAATTGGAAAGAATATTGCTACTGCTATGGAGCAGAAAGGAGAAGTACACATGGGAAAGCTTCCGATGGAGGAGACTGCAGACTCTCCAGTTTTACACAGAAATGCTTGTGAGGGGGAAGTAAAAGCGGTTCTAAAGGATTTTTTTAATCATTATAACTGCGAGTACTAAATTTAATGTAAGCTTTATAATTGATAAACATCACTTTTTAAAATGCATCAAAATTTTGTAAGCATGGTCACATTTGATAAAGAAAGTCTTCCTTAAAGCATGTACTATTTTGGTTGCATCTTAGCATGGGTTGTTTTATATACTCCTAGCATAGGAGTATATAAAATCATTGTTCCCTGTATACACTCATTGTCCTATTTCTATTAACTACAGATACCATGCAAGGTTTCAACTGTGTTCATGTCTCTTGTGTTTACATGAGTATTTTCCATTTAAAAGCATGGGAATTTAAATAATGACTTTCTTGATTACTAAAAAAATAATTGACTGTTAGGAATAAAGACCTTTTTGAATCTCAAAGAATTAATTATGTAATAATCATTTGCTGATGACTTACAATGTATTTGGCACCACTCTGAGCAATCAAAATAAGTATAAGACACTGGTCCAAAGCACATGAGATAAATCAATACAACTGAGCAGAAGATATATGCTTGACAAATTAATGAACAATAACATAGTCCAGCTAATAAAATGCTCACACGTGCCATATAAGGAAGAGAAACCCCTACCTTCACATACACCAAATGTTCAATATTCGCACGTATGAATTCTTTGCTCTGTTAAATATGGGTAGGGTCCCCAAAGTGTCATCCTACTCACATAGCCATGTGTTTGTATATGAGATTCTTCTTGCCTAAAACGGCTCCTTCAGTTTCACCATCTGGCTTATATCCAACCTTCAAAACCCATCTGTGTAACTTCTCAAAAGCCCTCTCAAGGTGATAGGATCATTCAGTGCTTGTACATATTATATCCCATTACTTTTTAGAAGCAGAAGTGTATGTTTCCTTTTGAAATAGGGAAAGAGGAAAGAAATATATATAAACATATATGTGTAAGTATATATAAACATATATATGTAAGTATAAACATTTTGAGGAGTATATGATAAAATAATAGAGTTAACAAGTACCTTTAATTTTCTCTGGGTAGAAGAGGGCTAGTTGATTTATTTAAGGAAAGGGGACACAGTACTTTTTACATACAAAGAATACTTTTAAAAGGTTTATATTTATTACCATATTTAATCATTACAAAAATCTCATGATTAACATTATTATTCCTATAAGTATATTATTATGAGACTGAAATGCTGCCTACATGCTGCACTAAAGGGTCCCCTTTATAACTATACTATTAAAAACTATTAGTATCCTCCCTGTCTTACATGTGAGGGATTATAAACAGTTACATAGCATGCGGTCACTTGGATTAGTAAATCCTAGAATCAGGATGCAAGTCCAGGCAATCTATCCTCAGAAAACAGTACATAATGACCTGAAAAGTATAGTGAAACCTTAGAATTGCTGTTGTGAAATTACAGGAGGAAAGTCTCAGAAGATTGTTGAATGGCTTTAACAGTGTAGCTGAGACCATAAGCAAACACTGGTGCCCTAAGTGTGGTAGCAGAAGATGCTGGTATTTGAAGATAGATTACTAGTTAGGGATTAGCATGTGGGGTGGGGAAAATCTAGTGAAGGAAATAGCAAGAGACTGGTTAAGGTGAGGCAGTAAGCAAGTTGAATGGGACCGTGCAAAAGGACTGAGTATAGCTGGGAAGGTGAACATGGCAAACTGCTTATACTTTCTTTTAAAAATCTCTGTTTCTTCCTAAAAAGAACAAAAAGATGTAACCCTACAAAGACTACTATAAGGAGATACAGCAGAAAAAGAGATGTCAAGAATTTGCAAAGATAAACGCGGTTGTGGAATTGAGTCAGCAGAGGCAGACAAAGCCAAACTTAAATCCTTAGAAGGAGCTGGAAGAAGCCAACGGTGTAAACTCATTCTCACGGCTGAACCCTCCAGTTAAGATGGAGGAGGCACCCATGAACTCTGACATGGTTTTGAGTGATAGAGTCATGAGTAATTTTTTAAAAAAAGTTTCTATAATGATAAATTATTCCTTCTCTTAAGTAAAAAAGAACATTTACAAAACAAGATTTCAAATGTGGGGCAGTTCTAGATGAGGGCAATCTCCAAGCAGTAATAATAGGATCTAGGCTATGGAGTAAAGACAAAGTCCCTTAAATTTGAAATGCATCAGGAATTTTGAGCCTGGACTACACAGCAAATTATCAACATGTACATTGAAATTGACCAAAATAATGGTGGAACTGCTAGCATGTGAGAAAGTAAGCCTGGGAGATGGTAGAGGGGTAAGTACCAGCTGAGACCTGAGGGACAGCTGTGGGCTTGTGGGAAGGGCAGACTCATGAGCCATCACTTGCGTTATTTCTGAGGCTCTCTGCATTTCAAATAATGAGAATTCACTATTTGACAAGAGAAGCAACTGACATTCCTAAACATGTGGAGACCTAGCCAGCAATGCCGTCTAGCTTGTTGTTTTCTGCAATTTCTGAGCAGCACTCCCACTCAGGTTCCAAACACCTCCCAAATTTTTAAGCATTCACAGGAGCAAAGAAGGAATTCTCATACTATGGTTATACAATTATAGCCATGTGTTTCATCATGTTGGAAAATCCTCATCAGAAAAAGTAAAAGTGGACACTATGGTGAAACAACTAATACCCAGGTGTGCCAAGTGAATCATGCACCTTTATACAAGAAGCTGCAAGACACAGAATGGAAAAAGAAACTGATTGCCACACAGAAACTCATTCCCACCTAATAATCCGTCCTTGAATTTTCATAATCTCTGAATAATTCAGGAAAGAATATACACCTCCTAAATTTGAGTTTCAAGGATGTCACGACCTTGTTTTATTCTGACTTATTTTTTTCATGTTCTCACTGTTTCCACCAACACTTTCTCAACTTTCACTTTCACCAGGGGTATCTCCTTATTTATTGGACCTATCATGGTGTATTCCACTTCACTTAGGAGCTTTTAGTATAAGCCATCATCTATGTGTGTGACTGATGTTTTTATCTAGTTTGGTTAACAATAATACACTTTAATATGCTGTGTTTAGCAGTATGCTAGACATTGAAAAGACTATCAGAATTTTGACGATTCATAAAATGATAAATAAGGGAATAAAGAGGCAATAAGAAATATAAATATTTAGAAGTAAAAATTAATGTCATCCTGCTCATTTTTAAGAATGACTAAAATGTTTATGCTCTATGAAAGCTATTAAATAAGTAGGATATGGCAACCAATGATACTAATTCCATGCACCTTAGCAAATATGTGTAAAGCTTCCTCACTTTGATCGATCTTTGTCCATACATCTAGATCTACTTTGCTCTCAGAATATACCTGTATTTATATTATAAAATATATGTGTATTAGGATGCTTCTAATTGAATTAGAAAACGATTTTAGCTTAAAAAATTGGCTGTCTAGTGCAAAACTTCTATTTTTTCTTACTCCCTTAAAACAGTACATTTAAAACCCTGTTCTCTTGTCTCTTCATCTATTGAATAGAATCCCCATTAATATTTTGAACCTAATTTTACAGATTGTTTGCCTTGCTGTTTTCTAAAATTAGTAATGACAACTTATGTGATTTCGGCATGCGCTTGTCTATTGACAATGGGTATGAGGGGGACCTAAGCCAAACTTTTAGGATCAACTTTCAAGTCTCAATAATACTGGTAATGCTGAATGTTAGTTTTCTAAAATGTGACCAAAGCCATGTTAAAAGATGTTATGGGGATGTTTGTACATGTCTGTAAAGTCACTACAATTGTTGATTTAAAAATATGTTTGCTTTAAGCTAGGTGGCACAGATCCAGGGCTTTGTTCCAAGTCAACAAACATAATGGTATCTATAAATTACCCAAAGACTCTGTTAACTTAACCAGACTGTGCCTTTTTTCTCTTACTCATTACCTTTGTTGCAAATTTTTGTCTTGTTTCTCTTGGCATATAACAGCAAGACATAACAAATGCTAAACTCTAACAAAATACTTGATAAGTAACTCTTTTAAGTTCAGCCCTCAAGGTGTATAAAAAATAAACAAATATAACAAAACACCTTGAGAGGGTGATAAGAAAAAGTAAATATGCATAGTGTGATGAAGCAAAGGACAGTTCTATTTAAGCAAGTACTAAAAGACAGGAGTGAATGAAAGCAGGCAGAACAGGACTGGGTTGAGGAGGGTAGAGAAGAAAAGAGTTAACAATTGAATTCCTATTGTTGGCTCATGAAGTGACATCATTCGAGTGTCACTTGAAAACCAGAATGCTCAGCTTTTCTTGGGAGCCGCATTTTTTCTTTGGCTGACTGGCTAAGTCAGGAATGTATAGTTATACTTGTCACATTCAAAGCCATATTACTCAGCTGGCTGTTTCCCAACATTTAAAAAACATATACTTGTTAGATTCAGATTCAATTTGAAGTTTAGTGCTTCCTTGTAGTCTTCAGACATTATTCTTATTTGCTCTGTCCTTGTGTGTGATGCATATTGGAGGCTCAACATCCTTCATAATGGCATTATACAGACTGGGGAGACCTGCTGGAAACAATACTCTTGTGGAGCTAAACGGCAAGAAGGTAATGTCCTCTTAATTCTTTCTTGAGGTTACTCTTCAGCTATTTCCTGTTTTAACAAAATCAAAAACAACTCAAATACCACTTTCTGCATTAGATTCAACTATCTGTTTATACTCTTTCTCATTATGCTTCAAGTATTCTGTAGGTGCATCAGCATTCTCCCTTTGATTGTGGTTATCTTTCACTCTGGAAATAAGTCTTTGTTCTTTTACATTATGAGAATAGTATACTTTTTAAATTTTTATTTGAAAACAATTAAGGCTCAATAGAAATTGTAAAAATAGCACAGAGTCTTGTGCACCTTTGGCACAGATAGTGACCTCTTATATAGGTGCAGTATAATGTAAAAACCAGGAAATCGACATTGGTCCATTTCTGTTCACTAGATTATAGACTGTATTCAGTTTTTATCATTTTTAAATGGCAGATATTGTTTGCATATGTAGTTCCATGCAATTTTGCTCCACACATGTATGCATGTAATATCACAACAATCAAGCTATAGAATGGTTCCATCACCACAAAAAAGCTTCCTTGGGCTATCTTGTATTCTCACCCACCTCCCATCATTCCAAGTCTCTGTTCCCTAGCAACCACTAATGTGTTTTCCATCTCTGTGGTTTTGGTTAATGGTGTTGAGCATTGTTCATGTGTCTACTTTGCCCTTTATATTATCCCTTTGAGGAAACATTTGTTTATTTATTTTGCCCATTTTATAATTGGGTTGTTTGGGGATTATATTGTTTTTGTTTTTTGCTTGCTTTCACTGTTGAATTTTGAGAATTCTTTATATGCTCTAGGTATTTTAAAATATATTTGATACATAATTTACAAATATTCCTTCCCTGATCTGTAGCTTGTCTTTTAATCCTCTTAACAGTTTTTTCACAGTGCAAAGTGTTTTTTATTTTGATAAACTCCAGATTATTTTCTTTTATGGATCATGCATTTGATTTCATGTCTAGGAAGTCTTTGCACTCAATCCTGAAGCTGTTCTCTTGTTTTTTCATTGAAAAGTTTCATAGTTTTATGTTTTGCATTTTAATCTTTGGTCCATTTGGAATTAATGTTCATATATACTGTGACTTTTAAATAAAGGGTCATATTTTTCTTTATGGACTTCCAGTTGTTCCAGTACCATTTAGTAAAAAGGTTATCCTTTTTTAAAAGTTTCTTTTTTTGGAGAGAGAGGGAAAGGGAGAGAGAAAGAAAGAGAGACACGGGTGTCTGAGAGTAACATCAATCAGCTGCTTCTCACATGCCCTTAACTGGGGACCTGGCCCACAACCCAGGTATGTGCCCTGACAAGGAATCGAACCAGCCACCTTTCAGTCCCCAGGCCTGCGCAGCTCACTGAGCCACACGAGCCAGGGAAAGATGATCTTTTCTCCACTGAACTGCTTTTGAAAAGGCTTTCTTCTATTTTTAGTTTTGAAATTCTGTTATTAGGTCCATACGTTTTTAGGTTTTTTTCTTTCTTTGGGAAGAAATACCTCCTGTTGATTAGATCATTTATTAAGTGAAAGGTCCTTATATTGGGTAGACCCTTCAGAATCCCTGGCACCAGAGTGTTCAGATAATTTTTAATGAAGTACATAAAAAAAACTTGAGGGGGAAATAGAACATGCAAGTAATGTGAGAATATATGGCTCTTGTTAAGTGACAAGTATGCATTCCAAAAATCAAATTAATGTGAGAAAAATTTGTGTTTTAAAAGAGTTTGGGGACAGTTAGCTGCCCACCTTTATAAATTAAATTTGTTGGGATGACATTAGCTCATAAGATCATATATTTCTATGATACATAATCTGTATATTGTATTGTGTTCCCACCAGTGAAAGTCTCCCACCTTTTTTCACATTTCATATTTTACTTTATGAAATCTTTTAATTTACCTATTTACATATTTTAATTTACACATATCACATGTGTAAATCAGGACTGGTAGAGTTCTTTTTTCCTTTTAGTTGAATATTTTTATTTTTAAGGTTTGGAGATTAGAGTTTAAATAAAAATATTGCAAGGAGGGAAGGAGGAACTGTTATCTTACCTTGAAACATGTTTTATAAAGGTATAAGTAAATAGAAAAGGATATTTTGGGAATCTTTGATTTTGATATTTTTTCCTATTCTAAATTTAAAAATCCCAACACTTTTCTCTTGGCTATAATAATTTTAGTGTAAAACTTAAAAATTAATTTTGTCTAAATGTTTCCTGTATTTTCAACATTACTGCTGTACAAAGCTGGAAAAAGTTCTCTGTATTTAGTATATTTATGTGCTTCTAAGGAATTCACCGATTTGCCATTATGTAATGCTCTTTTTTTATCTCTGGTAATTTTCCTTGTTTTAAAGTCTTCTTTGTCTGATATTGATATAGTCGTACCAGCTGTACTTACGCTTACTGTTCACAAGGTGTGCGTTCTTTATCTTTTTACTTTTCCTGTCTATATCATTATATTTAAAGTGTATGTATTATAGAAAGCTTATACTTGGATATTGATATTTTTGTGGTCAGTCTGTCAATCTCTTCCTTTTTATTATTTGTTTAACCCATTTATATTTGATATGTGTGTTGATATGATTAAATTTACCATCTTGCTCTTTAATTTTTATTATTTTCACCCTTTTTGGTTATTTTTCTATTATAAGCCATTTAATTTTCTCTAATGACATGTTAGCCATATTTCTTTGTATATATATTTTTAAAATGATTGATCTATGGATTATGGTATTTGCTATAATCTTATCATGGTCTACTTAGACAATATTATTATACTAAAAAACTTATAATAGAAAAATTACATAAACTCTTCCATAGGGGAAAGTTAGTTTCATTCAAAGCACGTGTTCTCAAAACTTTTATTTGTAAGACATCAAAAAATGTAAAGTGCTGTTTCATACTATATACAGATTTTATTGTATATTTGGTTCTTATCCCCATCTGACGCGTTATATATTTAAGCTGTTTATCTTGTGTATTGACCCTCTCACCCTACTGGCCAATGAGGGAAGAGATTTACATTTAAAAGGCTCACTGCTGTATCCTTACCTTATGCCACAGTGGCTGGCACATAGTGCTTCTAAAATAAATATGTATAAACATGACATGAAGACATAAAAGTAAAATTTAAAGTATTTTTCTTCCCTTTTTTTTCTTCCTCCCTCCCTCCTTTCTTTCCATCTCTCTTTCCTTTCTTTATTTCTTTCTCTCTCTCCTTTTTTTTTCCTGATGAGGTTCCAGACTTTCTACACCAAATCTAGATTTGAAGCTAGGACTTATTACTCATTATCTGAATGGTTTAAGACAAACCAGTTGACTTTCTTAACACTGAATTTTCTCTTATAAAGTAGTGATGATAAAAAGTGCTTTTCTCAATATTGCAAGATGGATGTAAATATCAAATACAACAATGCACATAAAAGAACTTTAGAAGTAGATAGTGTCCATGCATGCCACATGTTTGGTGCATGTTGATGGTGAGAATTTGAGAAAGAGTATAAAATGGACTCTTTAAGAGATAGATAATTAAACATTCCAACATCCAAATTATACCAGAAGGGGTACCAAAAGGGGAAGAGGAAGAGCAACAAGTCAAAAGTTATTTGAACAAATAATAAAGGAGAACTTCCCCAGTCTGGCAAAGAAATAGATTTCCAGGAAGTCCAGGAAGCTCAGAGAGTTCCAAAGAAGGTGGACCCATGGAGGAACACACCAAAGCACATCATAATTACATTACCCAAGATTAAATTAAAGAAAAGAATTCCAGAAGCAGCAAGAGATAAGGAGACAGTCACCTACAAAGGAGTTCCCATCAGACTGTCAGCTGATTTCTCAAAAGAGAACTTGCAGGCAAGAAGGTGCTGGAAAGAAGTATTCCAAGTGATGAAAGGCAAGGACCTAAGTCCAAGATTGCTCTATCCAGCAAAGCTTTCATTTAAAATGGAAGGGCAGATAAAGCCCTTCTCAGATAAGTTCAAGTTAAAGGAGTCCATCATCACTAAGCCCTTATTATATGAAATGTTAAAGAGACTTATCTAAGAAAAAGAAGATAAAAAAAGATGAACAGTGAAAGGACAGCAAATTCACAGTTATTAACAAACAACACACCTAAAACAAAAGCAAACTAAGCGGACAGCTAGATCAGAAGCAGAACCATAGAAATGAAGGTTACATAGTGGGTTAGCAACAGGGGAGTAGGAGGTGGACAAGGTACAGAGAATAAGTAGTATAGACAGTAGGTAGAAAATAGACAAGGGAGGGCAAGAATAGTATGGGAAATGTAGAAGCTAAAGAACTTACGACACATGGACATAAACTAAAGGGGGGAATGTGGGTGGGAGGGGGTGTGCCAGGTGGAGGAAAACAAAGTGGGGGAAATGGAGCTGTAATAGCATAATTAATAAGCGGGATTTTTGGCTAAGATGGAGGCGTAGGTAGAAACATTGTGCTTTTTTGCACAACCAAGTTTAAAGACAACAAAGTTTTAGTAACAAAAACCACAACCAAAACATGGAAATTTGAACTGTACTGAAGTCCGACAATAACAAACAATTTATCCAAACTGGTAAGAGGGGTGGAGTCAGCAGCTGGTGGAGTGGGGCCGCGCAGAAAAAAGCAGCTGGACTGGACCAATCTAGGTGAGCAGGTGGCTGTTGGCAGATCCCAGGCGTGGTGTGGCAACAGGCAGACCCAGTGGGAGTATAAGGCAGCTGGCTGACTGTGGCACACAAAACCAATAGTGACGGAAAGAAAACTGGGACTCAAATCAAGAGAGTGGACCAGAAGGAAGAAAAAAAATGACCAAACAGAAAAGAATGAAGAAACAAGAATTTAAAAAAAAGAGGAGACGCTTAGGAACCTCCAGGACATCTTTAAACATTCCAACATCCTAATTATAGGGGTACCAGAAGGGGAAAAGGAAGAGCAACAAGTGCAAAACCTATTTGAACAAATAATAAAGGAGAACTTCCCCAATCTGGCAAAGGAAATAGACTTCCAGGAAGCTCAGAGAGTCCCAAAGAAATTGGACCCAAGAAGGAACATACCAAGGCATATCATAATTACACTAGCCAAGATTAAAATGAAGGACAGAATCCTAGAAGCAGCAAGAGATAAGGGGGCAGTCACCTGCAAAGGAGTTCCCATCAGACTGTCAGCGGATTTCTCAAAAGAGACCTTACAGGCAAGAAGGGGCTGGAAAGAGGTATTCCAAGTCATGAAATCCAAAGACCTACATCTAAGATTGCTCTAGTCAGCAAAGCTTTCATTTAGAATGAAAGGGCAGATAAAATGCTTCTCAGATAAGGTCAAATTCAAGGAGTTCATCATCACCAAGCCCTTATTATATGAAATATTAAAGGGACTTATCAAAAAATATGAACAGTGAAAGGACAGCAAACTCACAGTTATTAACAACCACACCTATTGACTGAGGTCGCGCATTTGTGCGAGGGTGGACAGGCGAGGGAGTGGGTGGTTGGACTGGGCCGGCAGGTCCCCAAGGCAAGCGGCAGTGCAGGGCGCCGCCATTTCCCTGCTCTGACCCCACCTCCACATACAGCGTCATAACCCAGCGACTCTGAGTGGCCCGGCCCAAGTGAACCACCTAAGGCACTGCTCCTCTGCACCCAGCTGTGAGAAGCGGCAGAGGGGGTCGCCATTTCCCCGCTCTGGCCACGCCCCCACATCCAGCGTCACAACCCAGCGACCTGGGAATCCAAGGCGCCGCTTCCCACACTTAAAGGGCCCGAACAGACCAAGAATGGCGCAGGAGGATCTCAGAGCCCCAGAGCCAATAAATCTAAGCGATGAAGAAATAGCAAAACTCACAGACGCACAGTTTAAAACATTGGTGATCAGGATCCTCACAGAACTGGTTGATTATACGGACAAATTAGACAAATATATGAAGGCGAAACTAATTGAAATGAATGGAATTGCACAGGACACCAATAGCAATGAAAAGGAAACTGGGACTCAAATCAACGGAGTGGACCAGAAGAAAGCAAATAATGGCCAAACAGAAAAGAGTCAAGAAGCAAGAATTCAAAGAAATGAGGAGAGTCTTAGGAACCTCCAGGACATCTTTAAACGCTCCAACATCCGAATTATAGGGGTACCAGAAAGGGGAAAGGCACAGCCACCAGTGGAAAACTTATTTGAACAAATAATAAAGGAGAATTTCTCCAATCTGGCAAAGAAAATAGACTTCCAGGAAATCCAGGAAGCTCAGAGACTACCAAAGAAGTTGGACCCAAGAAGGAACACACCAAGGCACATCGTAATTACATTAGCCAAGATTAAAATGAAGGAGAGAATCCTAGAAGCAGCAAGAGCTAAGGGGACAGTCACCTACAAAGGAGTCCCCATCAGACTGTCAGCAGATTTCTCAAAAGAGACCTTACAGGCAAGAAGGGGCTGGAAAGAGGTATTCCAAGTCATGAAATCTAAAGACCTACAACCAAGATTGCTCTATCCAGCAAAACTTTCGTTTAAAATGGAAGGACAGATAAGGTGCTTCTCAGATAAGATCAAATTCAAGGAGTTCATCATCACCAAGCCCTTATTATATGAAACATTAAAGGGACTTATCTAAGAAAAAGAAGTTAAAGAAACATGAACAGTGAAAGGACAACAAACTCAAGTTATTAACAACCACACCTAAAATGAAAGCAAACTAAAAGGACAGCTAGATCAGGAGTGGAAACATAGAAATGAAGATCTCAAGGAGGGTTAGCAACAGGGGAGTGGGAGGAGGAGAAGGGGGGAGAAGGTACAGAAAATAAGTAGCATAGACAGTAGATAGAAAATAGATGGGGGGGCAAGAATAGCATGGGAAATATAGAATCTAAAGGACTTGAGACACATGGTCATAAACTAAAGGGGGGGTGATGGTGGGGATGGGGGGGTAGGGTGGAGGGGAATAAAGGGGGAATAGAACAACTGTAACAGCATAATCAATTAAAAAAAACAACCACACCTAAAACAACAGCAAACTAAGAGGACAGCTAGATCAGGAGTGGAACCATAGAAATGAAGATCACATGGAGGGTTAGCAACAGGGAAGCTGGAGGAAGAGAAGGGGGGAAAAGGTACAGAGAATAAATAGCACAGATGGTAGGTAGAAAATAGATAGGGGGAGGGCAAGAATAGTATGGGAAATATAGAACCTAAAGAACTTGTGACACATGGACATGAACTAAAGGGGGGAATGGTGGGGGAAGGGGTGTGTGGGTGGAGAGGAATGAAGGGGGAATGGCATAATCAATAAAATATATTTAAAAATTAAAAAAATATATATATTTAAAAAAGAGATAGATAAGAGTGGTTTACAATTGCTCTTTCTTCTGCTTAGAATGTTCTTTTCCAAGATACTCACTGTCTTATGTCATTCTGGCCTTTGGTCATGTGACTTTTCAGAGAGAATATCCTTAACACAGAGCCCCCTTTGGTCCGTCTGTATCACTTTGTTCTGCTTTACTTTTCACAATAGTACTTATCACTTTTTAACATCTTATGTAATTATTTATTGCCTTTATTTTTACTTTAATGTAAATTCCATAAGAGTACTTTTTTCTCACTGCTATATCCCCAGTGTCTAGAACAGTGTCCAATATGTGGGGATCCCTCAATAACTATTTACCATTTGGAGAAATTAACAGTTGAAAAAATCATCCTTAGCTAATGAACAAGTTTGATTTATCTCAGTTATCTAAATAACTTGTTTATTCTTCACAAGACATGGTTGTAAAAAGAGTACTAAGAATTTTTAAGAAAATAAGATTCTTGAAAAGTTGATCTTCAATATTATCATATTTTAAAAATAAATAACTTTATTTCTTTTCAGTTTACTAGGTACATTTGTATTATAGTGACAATTTGTTTTTCTAAAACTTATTAGTTTTTTCAATACAAAGACAAAAATTCAAAAGTTCTTTACAATCCCACAAGCCACATAACCCTTCTGTCATCTCTGTAGTGACAAAGAAGAGCAGGGACTGTCTGGAGCAAGGAGTGGGAGGATTGACTGAAAAGAATGAGAAAAAAACTTTCTGGGCAATAAAAGTGTATCTTTCCCCACAGCCTTATTGGGATGTAAATGGCATATAACATTGTGTGAGTTTAATATGGCACAACGATAATTTGTATACATATATAATTTAATTGATGCACATTTTCTGTTTTATATTTTCATGTACTTTATTTTCAATAGAACCAATTATTCAAAGTACAACAAAATTATTTTATGTTTATGTATTTGTAAGAATTTTTCTGCTGCATGCTATAGATGTATGCATAAATATTTTGCCAAATCATATATCATAACAAGAATTATTTTTTAGATTTCAAACATTTTCAGATCACATTAATAAATTTTGGCCATAACCACATACCATACCTGTAACATGAAATATTTTATTTTGTATTTATTGTTACCTTAATTCAATTCTGTTTACTATTTTCTACTTACTGTAGTCCTAAATACTAATACTTATGAAATCACAAGTTTGATTTAGTGGTAGTTTTAAAATATACATTAAGTTAAATCTATGATTATTAAAACAAAATCCTCATCTATGGACATCCACATTATGCCTAATATCTCCCATGCAACAGAATCTAGGACAGTGATGGAGAATAGGGCAATGGGTTACAGCAGCAAGGGAACATCCACGTATTAGTGATGCTCTCTGAGGCTTGGTTTCTTCGTGTGAAAAGTGAGAGGGTGAAGTGAATGGTCTCTAAGTTCTTGTTTGGATCTAGAAAGACTTCCTAGAAAGACTGTTTCCTGGTACTCCAACTCATATATGAGTAAGTACACAAGTCCGCCAGGGGCCTTTTCTGAACCCTTACAATTTAGACAATGAGAAAACACGAACTTTATCATAGAAATCCAGCTGAACCACATAAGCATTAAGTACATCTGCACATGTAAAATGAAGCAAAATTACAAAACAATTAACTATTGTTTCTACAACATACCTCCTTTCTCTGGAAATTTTCTTCTACTTTTTTGGGCAGTTGAATTATCTGGAAGTGCACCTCCCACGTTTCCTTCTGTGTAGGAGCCATCTGATTTAGTAAAGCGTTCTCAGTTAGGACTTTCTTGAGGGCCACACCAGATCCAGCAGCCAACCAAGGGTATTTCACATGCAACGGCGCCTGTGCTGAATGCTGCCAGAAAGTAGACCCTGTGTCCGAGGCTTGTGCTGTACTGGGGAGCCAGCGCCCTCTGCAAGCACTTCACAATCATCGTGAAGCTATTCATTGAAGTAATAGTATTGAAACACATATTTGTATACCACTTTTATTTTATATACTATGTAAACCAATATACTATTATTTGATGTCTATACCTTCCTATATTTACAAAACTAACTTACATATTAACTTACATAATATAAGTTAACTTACTAATTAACTTACATTAACTTTTGTGTGAAATAGAAGCTATCATTAAGCTTTTTTGAAATTTAAGATTTATAAAATAATATGGAAAGGCCCAATACAACTATAAGGAAACTCGATTTTCACTGGTGTGCTTATGCCTTATGGGCGTAATTACCATTTCTTTTTGTAGTGTAAAATATTAAAATTAAAAATATATTGATAGAGAAATAGGAGGAAACATTGGAAATATAACTGTCCTGGGAATTCTTGTCACTTGCTTGTATAGTTATTATTTAAGAAAAGACGTTTAAGTTGAATTTGGGGCTTCCATTAGTCCCTAGTTTCTTCATAAATTAGTTGAGGCATTTTTGTTACAAGTTTCAGAAACATTCAAACTAGCTTATGCAAAAAAAGGAAATGATAATAAAGTAATTTTTTGACTCACATAACAGAGATGCCCCATGGTTAGAGCTGGTCAAGCTGGTCAAACATTATTCTCAGCTTTCTCTCTGTGTCCTTCTCTCTGTCTCTTTCTCACACACACACACACACACACACACACACACACGCAGGCTATCTCTCCATAGTTGCTACCACAGCTAAATATTACATTGTCCTTTATCTTTATCAAGGCTATCATAAGGAGAGTTTGTCTTTTTATTGTTTTATTTTTAATTTTTTAATATATATAGTTGTTCAGTTACAGTTGTCCTACCTTTTCCCCCATTACTCTCCCCTGCCCCCCAACTCCTATAGTCAATCCCCCCCAATTTCCATGCTTATGAGTCCTCTATTCATGATCCTTGGCTTGCCTCTTCCCCTTCTTTCTATTATCTCCCTCCACCCCTCCCCTCTGGTCACTGTCTGTTCTTTATTTCCAAGTCTCTGGTTCCATTTTGCTCATTTGTTTGTTTTGTTGATTAGGTTCTACTTATAGGTGAGATTACATTGTATTTATCTTTCACGGCCTGGCTTATTTCACTTAGCACCGTGCTCTCCAGTTCCATCCATGCTATAGTGAAGGGTAGGAGCTCCTTCTTTCTTTCTGCTGCATAGTATTTCATTGTGTAAATGTACCAGAGTTTTTTGACACACTCATTTGCTGATGGGCACTTAGGTTGCTTCCAGCACTTGACTACTGCAAATAATGCTGCTATGAGCACTGAGGTGCATAGGTTGTTTTGAATTGCTGATTCAGGATTCTTAGGGTATAATACCAGCAGAGGGATTGTTGGATCAAAAGGATAGTTTGTCTCTTTTAATACATAGATACACATATAGATCAAAGTCCTGGAAATTCTGTTGCTTGGATCAACTTGGAATTTTTGCCTCACAGTGATATGGGAAACTTCGAAAAACCTCTGTTTAACCTTTATTTGCCCAGGCCCCAGGCGCCCTAGGGAGAATGATGGGTCTGTCTGGGATAAGTAAATAACAGTGCATTAGCTAGGACTGAGATTAACACCCCTACTGTTAAAAACTGACCTTCGAATTTAGCCTTCGTACTCTGCTTCTGCCACATAGCTAGAACTAACTTCCGCATTCAGCTTCTGTATCCCGCTTTGCTATGTAGACAAGAAGACCCTGTAAACTATAAAAACCCCAAGAATCCTTCGTGTTCGGGGCTCAGAATTTGGAGATGACTCCTCTGGGCCCGTGCACGTTAAAATAAACCTCATACTCCAGAAACCCTCGGTGTCTGGTTGCTTCATTTTCCTACAACAGAACATAGTGTAATCTCTTGAACAGAGGGACTGCTGGGTGTCATGTCCTCTGCTTCAACCACATGCACTAAGACTAGGTGAGGGAAGCATCTACCAGGAGCACCAGACTGCTTTTTCCAGAAGGGGATAGTAAAATCTCTACTAACTGTATATTCTGCCAGTCACCGAGTGTTAGTGTAATTTCTTCAAGCAGTTACAATGCCAAAGGGGGATCCCAAGTCTCAGAAAGCATTGAGTAGACAGACCCATAAAAAAACTACAGAGAAGATAGCACTGAGTTCTACCACTTAGGTTTTTTATCTTTGCCCCTTTGAACCTGTTCCTCACAAAGAACAGTCTCACTCTGTAACTGCCCCAGGGACTCTATAGATCCTGCTGTGAGCAGCCCAGGAGAATTGTGCTCAGAGAGCAGAGACCAGGCACCAAGAGAAGAAGGAGGGAGGCAACTGTTCTTCAAGATTGGCTGACCTGCTGCTGCCCCAGAGTTCTGACAATGGGGTTCAATGCCAGAGGGAGCCATTTCAGAGCTGAGACCTTGCACATGGGAGCAGCTGTTGGGAGCCTGTGCCAAAAGCCACTCCCAAGAACAACTGCCAAAAGCAGCTGCTGGGAAACCACTTTGGGAGCAGGAAGAATTGTCCATAGTCTCGGCACTTTTTATCACCCTATGGTAGTAACCGCAGAGGTTTGGCATGAGGCCTCTGGCATGAGATCACTGTTCTTTCTAGATACCGTATAGTTATTATGGGTCTACATTACTATACAGGTATAGACCTCAGCATACCATATATTTCTATGTATCCCATTCCACTGTGAAGGTTGAAATTGGTTTCTTTCATCCTTCGGTATTTATGTACCTCCCCCTCTGTAAAAGACGAAATAAAAACTTTGAACTTTGTACCTCTGATATGATTGCCATCTAGTGGAAGAAAGAAGTATACAAATAAAGGTTTAGAATACAGTTTAACAGGCATAGTCGCAGAATGTTAATCTGAGGAAGCCCAACGCAGGTGGGGGGAGCTCTCTTTGCTTGAAGGACTTGAGCTAGGCTGTAACGAAGATGACACATCTCATCTAGATCTTAATGAATGGAAGGCCTAGAAATTCTAATGGGAGTACAAACCTACTAAAGAACTGGATATCAGGCTTCATATTTCAAAGTGTCCCCCTGGACACACGGTTATGTACATTTCAACTTAAATAAAGAAATAAATTAACTAATTCTCAAAAGTATATAGGTTAGCTGCCAGGTGAATATTTTGCAAAATGTATGTAGTGGACTAAAAGAATATTTCAAATGCTTGCTATGCACGTCATAATAAATAATTTACTCCTCAAGTCTACTATAATCTCTCCCTAGATATTGTGAATAAAAATTAATAAATTTAATAACTATTTTTAGACTTCCGCCAAGATGGAGGTATAGGTGGATGTGCCGTGCCTTCTCACACAACCAAGTTTAGGGACAACTAAATATTAGCAACAGAAATCACAGCCAGAACACGGAAAATTGAACTTTTCGGAAGTCTGTTAACAACAAATTCTTCAGCCTGACCGGTAAGGGGCGAAACCAGTGGCTGCTGGAGCGGGGTTGCACAGGAGGACTCGGTCAGATGGGCTCAGGTGCGGAATCCAGACACGGAATCTAGGCGCAGGGTTGGACCTAGTGAGCGAGCGAGTGACCAGGCGAGCGACCTCGGAGGAAACAGCGGGGAAGCGGTGCTGTGTGCTGACTGTGGTCGCCTATCTGTGTGCCAGCGGACAGGCGAGGGAGTGGGCGGTTGGACCAGGGCCCGTCGTCCCCGCGGCTAGCGGCAGTAGAGGGCGCCGCCATTTCCCCGCTCTGACCACGCCCCCACATACAGCGTCACAACCCAGCGACCTGGGAGTCCAAGGTGCTGCTTCCCACACTTAAAGGGCCAGAACAGACCAAAAATGTCGCAAATTCTCACAGTCCCTGAGCCCATGGACCTAAGCAATGAAGAAATAGCAAAACTCTCAGACACACAGTTTAAAACACTGGTCATCAGGATCCTCACAGAACTGGTTGATTATAGCCACAAATTAGAGAAACATATGAAGGCGAAACTAATTGAAATGAATGGAATTGCACAGGATACCAACAGCAATGAAAAGGAAACTGGGACTCAAATCAATGGAGTGGACCAGAAGAAAGCAAATAATGGCCAAACAGAAAAGAGTCAGGAAGCAAGAATTCAAAGAAATGAGGAGAGTCTTAGGAACCTCCAGGACATCTTTAAATGCTCCAATATCCGAATTATAGGGGTACCAGAAAGGGGAAAGGCACAGCCACCAGTGGAAAACTTATTTGCACAAATAATAAAGGAAAATTTCCCCAATCTAGCAAAGGAAATAGACATCCAGGAAATCCAGGAAGCTCAGAGAGTACCAAAGAAGTTGGACCCAAGAAGGAACACACCAAGGCATATCATAATTACATTAGCCAAAATTAAAATGAAGGAGAGAATCCTAGAAGCAGCAAGAGCTAAGGGGACAGTCACCTACAAAGGAGTCCCCATCAGACTGTCAGCAGATTTCTCAAAAGAGACCTTACAGGCAAGAAGGGGCTGGAAAGAGGTATTCCAAGTCATGAAATCCAAAGACCTACAACCAAGATTGCTCTATCCAGCAAAACTTTCATTTAGAATGGAAGGACAGATAAGGTGCTTCTCAGATAAGATCAAATTCAAGGAGTTCATCATCACCAAGCCCTTATTATATGAAATGTTAAAGGGACATATCTAAGAGAAAGAAGTTAAAGAAACATGAACAGTGAAAGGACAACAAACTCACAGTTATTAACAACCACACCTAAAACGAAAGCAAACTAAGAGGACAGCTAGATCAGGAGTGGAAACATAGAAATGAAGATCTCAAGGAGGGTTAGCAACAGGGGAGTGGGAGAAGGAGAAGGGGGGAGAAGGTACAGAAAATAAGTAGCATAGACAGTAGATAGAAAATAGAAGGGGGGCAAGAATAGTATGGGAAATATAGAATCTAAAGGACTTGAGACACATGGTCATAAACTAAAGGGGGGGTAATGGTGGGAATGGGGGGTAGGGTGGAGGGGAATGAAGGGGGGGAATAGAACAACTGTAACAGCATAATCAATTAAAAAAATTTAAAAAGTAAATAAAAAATAACTATTTTTATCTTTTACTTTCCTGACCCCTATTTCTTCTCACTCACTATACTTTTTCTGGATTTCTTCGCCAGAAGTTTATAGCAAGCAGGAGAAACATGATCCCATAGCTTGTTGTTATCTAAGAAACTATTATATAATTAATTATATAATTAATACTATATAATTTACAGGTATTAACTCACTTAGTTCTCTTTAAAATACTATAAGGAGCATAGAATTAATAATCCCAGTTCAGAATAAACAGACTGAGGTGTAAAGACCTAGACCAAGTATTATATAGCGTGTGGGTGATGGTACTACCAACCTGGCCAGGCCCTGTGATTTCAGATGGCCTTCACGTTAAAGCGAAATGGGAAACCATGTGTAAATTGATCTAAGGATGTTTCATTTAAGATGACTATTTTAATACTTTCTTATACAAGAACAATAATTATGTCCTCCCAAATATTTTCTAATTCATAAAAAGATGCAAAATCTTAAACATTGTAAGTCTCTTGCTTTTGTTATCCCCAAAGCTATAAAGGCAGAACAAACTGAGGTCATCAGAAAAATTTTTAGTGATTCATACATCCACATAGATACCAGACAACCAACTGCCAACACATCTTCGAGCAGAGCAGGTGCATTTTTGAGTGGAAGCCAGGCCATCTTGGTTCTTAGTTTTATATGCAACTTTCAGGTCTTATCCAAACTCATAGTTTTATGAGAGTCCCATCTCATTCCTAAGTGCTTTTGTTGACATGCAATAAAATTAAACATGGTATGATCACACCTATATGTGCAAGGTAAAAACAAACAAATAAACAAAAAACTCGAAGTCCTAGAAAAAGAGATCAGATCGGTGGTTACCCAAGGCAGGATGTAAGGGGCAAGGGAGAAACTAGATGAAGGTGGTCACAAACTACAAACTTCCAGTTACAAGATAAATTCTAAGATATGTAAGCATTAGGGATGTAATGTACAACTTGATAACTGTAGTTAGCACTGCTGCATGATATATTTGAAAGCTGTTCAGAGAGTGGATCCTAAAAGTTTTCATCACAAGGAAAAATCTTTTTTTCTTTTTCTTATTTAGTTATATTTATATGAGTTGATGAATGTTAATTTTATTTATTGTGGTAATTATTTCACAAAATTATAAGTCAAATTATTGTGCTCTAGAGCTTAAAGTTATATAGTGTATGTAAGTTATATCTTAATAAAACAGGAGAAAAAGAGTTAAATGCAGTTCTTATCAAGGAGCTGGTACATGAAGAGTAGATGGGAGAGTTGCCAGTTAGGTCCTGGGCTCTCCAGCATATGATGGCTTATCTCAATATCTTATAAAACAGTAATGGCACAATGATATGACAGCTGGTACCTCCCATCACACACCCACTCTCATACTGGGTGTGCATGACAGCCTGAAGCTAAACTCTTGCACGCTTCCTGGCTCCCTTCTTTAGTTGACCACCAACCAACTGTTGGAAAGAAATGATGAGCAGAAGTAGGGGAGTCAAATGACTAGAACCACAGGGGCAGAAATATTAAAAGTGGAGGTCCAGTCCAAGTTCAGCTGACTTGCCATGTGCTTGGACAAACAACAAGCTTCCCCAAGCCATTAGATTCCAAGTGTGTGAAAGGGAAATGACCCCTGCCATCTTTATGTCTTATGAATATGAAACAAGCATGATGATCAAAGTGAGAAGATGTTGTAGTTATAAAGTGTTATTTCTTTTCTTATTGACCACAGGTAATTGCAATTTACCCTTCTTTCTTAATCAGTGTAGACTCCCTGAAAAGGTATTATAAAATCATTAACTAATGGTGTTAGCTGCCAATTGCTGTGTAACAAATGATCACAAAAGTCAGAGAAGGTATGCTTAGTAACTGTCTTTTTTGTTAGGAAGTTCAATAACACAAGCAATAAATAAATATTAATACTTTTTCTTCATAAAAATGAAATGAAGATGTTCCCTTTTACTAGTCCTTTTCTAAAGATAATTATTGCAATTTGTTGTGTATTCTTCCAAACATTTCCTATATATTTGTGTACAAAAGTTTAGATTCATTGACTATATATATATATATATATATATATATATATTACATAGGTATGTATGTATATATATGTATGTATGCACATACATGTATTTATACATATTATAAATACATATATTTATAATTATACATTCATGAGGGTATCCAGACATACAATATGAAAAATAAAGGCATTTATTGAAGAAGATACAAGGTACAAAAAACATCGTACATAGGACAAAGATACTTCAGCCCCCTTCAAAGTAGGCACCTTGGGACCTCACACAGTTCTCCCAATTGCCATCAGCTGCCCCATTGTATTTTCCTGAATCTCATCAGTGGTCTGAAAGCTCTTCTCTTTCAGCAGTGATTTTAGTTTGGGGAAAAGCCAGAAGTCATAGTGTGCCAAGTCTGAAATGTAGGGGAGCTGAGTCACCTGGGTGGTTCGATGTTCTGCCAAAAAACTCTTCATGAGACATGATGCATGAGCAGGCATATTGTCATGGTGAAGCTGTCAATCACCAGTTCCCCAGAGCTATGGCCTTCTGAATCATCTGAATAGTTTTTGCTGAGGAAAGTTCAAGCTTAATGCAAAATTGCATGCAGATTTGTTGCTCTACTAAGTCATTTTGAATGCAATGAACACAGTACACATTCTCACTCAATGGTGTTTACCGCCCCCACTGACTAGTACAGTGAAGTCATCATTGTTCACACGTGCACATTCCATTTCACTCTCGTTGACTGCCAGGTTACATCGATGTCACACAAACTATTCTCATTTTATTATTAATGGTTGGAATTTTTCTGAACAGACCTCAGATATTACACTTATAAAATACAATATACATATATTTATATTATGTATATTGTTTTATGTATTATGTTTTCATTTTTATGGTGGGTTTATTCCATTTTTCTTTTTACATTCTAATATGCTATATAGTGCATTACATTCTTTAATTTGCCTTTTCGCTCCTACTGCATTGTATCTTATAGTCTGGGTATAAAATTAATTTTGGTAATTCCTAATGCTGGAAGTTTTTAATTATTTACCATTACAAATACTTTTCATGATTACAAAATTATTTCTGTATTTGCCTCTTTGTGAACACATACAAGTATTTTCCCAGACTCTAGACACATAGAAAAGAAGTCCTAAATTTTTGGATGAGTGCATTTTTAAATCTTAATGGATATTGCCCAGTTTTCCTCCATGTACTATACTAATTTGTACCATCTCCAGTATTGCATAAGAATCTTTTTCTTCATTTTTTATACTCAGATTTTAACTTTTTCACTAATCTGATGAACATAAGATGGTATCTTTATGTTTGCTTGTTTGCAGTACCTGCTCTGCCGCTTCAGAGATTCAGAAACACTTGAAATCCAAGTCAGGTCGGACGTCTTATCAGTCTGTACTAAGGATGTGGCAAAGCAAAGGGATAACAGCATCTAGGAAATCAGGTCAAGGCTGAAGAGTGAAGGCCGAATTTAAGAATAATCTGGGCTTGGGGGATGCACTTAAACTCTTGTGTTTAAGGACAATGGTAGGGGTGTGAGACAGGGAAACGTGGACACACAGATACACCGAGCCAATCATTAATGAGATCCAGCCTAGATCACCTCAATAAATTCAACTAAAAAAAAGGAGGAAAAAAAGAATTTACTGGTGTCAACTTTGTAACCTAATATATAATCAATACCTGTGAGCCATCTGACTTATGTACTTTTTTCAATGGAATATTGAGAAGATCCACTCTCTAGTATTAATATATGAATTTTATGTATACCCATCAATGCATAGATGCATAGATGATTATTTATGTTGTTGAGATCTTTAATACTGATACCTATTTTTACCCACTTTACCTGTCTTGTACTGTGAATGGCATATTAAAACTTACTCTCATTAGCTTATATCTGTTTCTTTGCCTACTGAGTACTTTTGGCTTTATAAATTTTGTTGCTGTGTTATTTATTGTATAGATAATCATAAATGTCATCTTTTTGTAAATTTTGACTCAGCAGTTAAATGTGCCATTCTATACATGAGTTTATTCTGGCATAAATAGATAAATAAAAAGAAAAATTATTCTTACAATTTTTCAAAAAGTATTTAAAAGAATATAGAGAAATAGAGAATTACCGCTGGGCACACTTCACAGTAATAATGTTTGCAGGCAAGACACACCAGTGGATACTAAAATTAGTAACTAAAAATTTGAGAATAAAAAGGATTTGCATGGTTTAAAAGCATTTTGTTCAACATACTTATATTAACTACAAAAGGAAAGATAGTAATTTTCCAGAGGACAAACTCAGCAGACACCATCTTCATCAAGTAACTACGGTTAACATCGCAGTAATAAAACACAATGTTATAAACCTTTTGAAGAAAAGAAAGACAATAAATACAATTTTTGTGTATTTCTTGCCAAAATGCATAATCTAATTTCAAGCATGAGAAAATATAAGACAAATCCAGATTGAGGGACAAACTACAAAATAACTAATCAGTTCTCTTCAAATGCATCAAAGTTGTAAAAGAAAAAAAGACTGGAATTTTACAACTAAATGAATGTGAGAACCTGGATAATATGTTGTAATAGGTAGACAACATTTGTGGAAAAATGTGCAATTTATAAAGTCTGCAGTTTAGTTAATAATATATTTCCAACATTATTTTCTGTTCTTGTTAATTTTACTATGGTTATAGATGTTAACATTAAAGAAACATGTTGAGGGATTTAAAAAACTATTTGTATTATTTTAAAGATTGAACTAATTTATTTTTAGAGAGGGGGAAAAAGGGGGGAAGAGAAGGAGAGAAACGTCAGTGTGACAGAGAAACACTGACCGGTTGCCTCTTGTATGCACTCTTCCCAGGGAGTGAATCCACTACCCAGGCATATGTTCTGACTGGGAATCGAACTGGCAACCTTTCACTTTGCAGGATCATGCTCAACCAAGTGAGCCACACTGGTCAGGACTATTTGTATTTTTTGAGACTTTTTAAAATAACAGTTTTAGATTCACAAAAAATTGAGCAAGTAATATAGAGTTCCCATATACTTTCCCATCTCCTTGCCAGTTTCCCTTAATAACTCAGCATTGGGATGGCATATTTGTTACAATTAATGAACCAGTATCGATGCATAACTATTAACTAATGCCCATACTTTACATTAACTCCTGTTTTTGTGTGTTGTACAGTCTATGGGTTTTAACAAATACAAAAGTAATGTAACCATATTAACAGTACCATACAGAATAGTTTCACCGCCTTAAAAATCCCCCGGGGTCCACCTATTTATCCCTCCCTCTCCTTTCCACTTCCCAAACCATGGCAACCACCAGCCTTTTAGTGTCTCTATAGTTTTCCTTCTTCCAGAATGAATGTAGTTGTCAATTACAGAATGTCATAAAATATGTAGCCTTTTCAGGCTGATTTCCACTTAGAGATAAACATGTAAGCTTCTCCATGTCTTTTTGTTACTTAAAAGCTCGTTTCTTTTTGTCACTGAATCATATCCCATTGTATGGAGGTACACAGTTGGATTTTTCATTCACTCGTTGAAGGACATCTCCACTGCTTCCAATTTTTCAGCAATTACAAATAAAGCTAGTATAAATATTTGTGTGCAGGGTTTTGTGTGGACATTATTTTTTTCAGTCCAGTTGAGAAAATACCTAGGAGCATGACTGCATGATTGTATGGTGGGACTATATTTTGTTTTTTAAGAAACTGCCAAACTGTCTTCCAAGGCGGCTGTACCATTTTTGCATTCCCACCAACAATGAAGGAGAACAGCTGTTGCTCTGCATCCTCATCAGCATTTGGTACCAATATTTTGGATTTTAGCGATTCTAATAGGTATGTAGTGGTATCTCATTGTTGTTTTAATTTGACATGTGATGTTCAGCACCTTTTCATATGCTCATTTGCCACATTACATATTTTTTGGTGAGATATTTCGGTGTCTGCTTGGATCTTTTGCCCACTTTTTAATTGGGTTATTTTATTATTAAGTCTTGAAAGTTCTTTGTATATTTTGTATGCAAGTCCTTAATCAAATAAATGTTTAGCAAATATCGTCTTCCAGTCTCTGACTCTGCTTTACCTTATTTTTAAAGGTAAGCATTTAGATAAAGAGCAGAGATCAACAGAATTATTAAATGCTGCCCTCTTTGGCTATACTGTAGACACTCCTATTTTAAGTTGAATTAGATATTTTTACAGAGTCATCATGAGCAGAGCTTTTTAGTTGTCCTTGGAAAGTACCTTATTTAGTATTAGGATCCTATTCAAGAAATTGCCACATCCAAAGTAATATAAGATAGTTTTTGTACCTACCATGCCTGTGGTGTATAAGAGGTTGAGAATGATGTCAGTATTGTGGATTTTTCAGTAGCGATTATACCAGACTTTGGAACTGAGAACTGGCCTCTTACATTATCCAATGCTGGATCATACCAAGTTTATGTTTTCCCCCAGATCCACACCGTGGATCTTTCTCTTCTGCCTGACTCAGAGCTACTGCAGTTAGCCCAAAGAAGTCATTGTCTCGCTAGTTGCCACACATCACAGGACTTTTTAAAGAAATAAAATGTACTTGGCCCTACGTTTCCATTCTTGGGCTAAGGAGTCCTGTGATGAAGCCAGTGAGTAAGTCAGTCGGTATTCGAAACACATGCTTTTCTGGGCCCTGCATGCTGGAAGCAGACATGGAAAGTTTTCCTCTGACAGTTTTCCTCTGACAGGTTTGGTTCACTGAATAGTTCACACTAGCCAGGAATAGGCTTTGTTTAGCAAACTCTCTAGTTCTGTTGAAAATTAGTTTTAATCAGATTTCAATAAGATCTGATTTAGAGGTGGTGAGATTCTCTCAATAGTCTTACAAGTCTTGGTTTATTATGAGGCTGTGAACCATTTCTCAAGGTAGATGGGTCCCTGGATAGGCCCTAGCCTTGGGATTGGTATATAGGCAGGTAATTATGGGAGTTCAGAACTCATTTTCTAGCTATGAGAATTTGATTATCGAAAGAGAATCTCCTACATTGTAAAATTACCTTAACAACTTGTGACCTTAATAATTATACAGGAGTGAGCAAAAGTAGTTTTACAGTTGTACATATGGAGAATAATGCAATAATTAATAAATAGTACAAGAATAAAATGTGTTTCACATAGTTGCAACTGTAAATCTACTTCTGCCCACCCTTGTATAATTATATCAAATTACATTATTAGAATGTAGTATGTGATTATATATTATCATTTGATATTGTAATTATATTATAATGATTACATTAATATAAAAAATAAAATATATACAATAACTCTCACAGATTCTCAGTAAGGATTAAATGAAAGAAATGTTCGCAAAACTTGTAAGTGACATTTGTGATGCATTTAATACAGTGCTTGTCATACATAAACACTCAGCAATACTTAGTCATGATCATGTCAGAGATTACAGTCTTGTTGAAGCAACACTAAAGTTGTCAAATGAGAAATCCATAATAACTGCCAAAAGATATGATAAAGGTGATTCTTTGTATAAGACAACAAAGAAGGAGACATGTAAATGAACAGTAGCTTCAGAAGGCTTGACTGAAGATCCCTGTACATGTAATAGTGTTTCATTCATAGCTCCTCTCCTGCTACGTCAGTGGAGTTACCATATGAACACTGGCCCTTTGATTAAGTGGGTAGGATTTGAGTTAGAAATCCTGGAGATAGTTAGGATTTGCATGGGTAAGATGAGCGATACAATCTTGAGCAAAGATGCAAAAGCAGGAAGAAGAGTGGCCCCCATGCTGAGGTAACTGTCTCAGCCAGGCCCAGTCATGTAGAAGGGCAGCGAGTGGTCAGAGAAAGCCCAGAAAGAGAGGGCAAGCCTTTGGGAAGGTATAAGCACCAGGCTGGGTACTAGGACCTTAATTTTATGGGCATTAGATGGTTAACGAAGCAACCGAATAGAAAAACATGCCAATAAAATGATAAGAAGAGTAACATCTCATAGTTGTGCAGAATTATTAAAAGGTAAGGTTATAGGGAAAACCTATTTATTACATGTGAGACAATGACAATTTTAACTCCACTGGTAGAAAGGAGATTGGAAAAGAGAAAACTTTCAATACTGCATGTTACTTAAAGACACTATTTCATTTAACCTTTTGTGAAGAAGATCTTGTGCCCATTTCACATGTGAGGAAACTGAGGCCCAGAGAAATGATTAGTATCCTTGGAATCAGAAGTCAGTGTTGTGTTTTCTAGACTCCAAAGTGTACCCTCTCTGATAGGCTATAATAATTCATTGACTATGAGATATATGGGGAGAAATTAAAGATGATTCCAAACTGGCTGCATATGATTAGAAAAATGCTAACCTTATTGAGAAGACAGCCAGTTTGAAAAACATAAGGAATTTAGCTTTCAATGTATTGAATTTGAAGCAATAGTGGGGAACACAAGTGACAAAAGACATAAAATAATTAGAGACAGTGGCTCTAATTATTTATAGGCTAAATAGTTAGTGGCTTAAAGCTTTGAGGACAAACCAGGGCTGAAGATAAACATTGGGAATTCAATCGATATGATGCTAGTGGGTGATATAACCCAAGCACAAAAAAGGAAAGTCTTAGGACATAGGAAAATTCTAAGGACAAGATTAGAATCAGAGCCAATGAAGAAGAAAAAAGATGAAACGAAAATAGTGACGAATGAGACAAAAGATGTACAAGTAGATTTTTTAAAAAGTAAGATCAAGTGCCACAAAGGGCAACTTTTCAGGTGCATATTCATATAGATATGTGTAGATAGAAAGCAGGGAGTCAGTCGGTGGTAAATGAAAGATGAAGGGCAGGTGAGGGGACGATGACCAGTCTGGGAGTGGGGGGACCTGGGTTGTAGTACCAGCTCTGTCATTCTCTGACTTTAGTTAGATCACTAAACGTCTCCAGGACTCAGTTTATAGTTTTGTGAAATTACAGGTTTAGTTTAGGTGATTTCCCAAAGCCATTTGAATTTTAAAAGTATAAGCTATTTTCCCATATGGTTGATTCCCTTTTCATTTTGCTGATGTTTCCTTTAGCCATGAAGAAGCTTTTTATTTTGATGAATTCCTTTTTCTTTATTCTTTCCTTTTTTCTTTCCTTTGTGTTCCTTGCTCTAGGGGACATATTGGTGAAAATATTGCTGCATGGAATATCTGAGATTTCCCTCCCTATGTCCTCCTTTAGGACTTTCATGGTGTCACGACTTACATTTAACTCTTTTATACATCTTGAGTTTATTTTTGTGTATGGTGTAAGTTGGTGATTGAGTTTCATTTCCTTTTTGCATGTAGTTGTCCAGATTTCCCAAGATCATTTGTTGAAGAGGCTACTTTTACTCCATTTTATGCTTCTGCCCCTTTCATCAAATATTAATTGTCCATAGAGCCTTGCATTTATTTCTGTACTCTCTGTTCTGTTCCATTGATTTATGTTTTTTCTTATGCCAGTACCAGACTGTTTTGATTACTGTGGCCTTATAATGTAGTTTGATCTCAGGTATTGTGATCCCTCCTCCTTTGTTCTTGCTCAAGATCATTGAAGCTATTTGGGCTTGTTTATGGTTCCATATAAATGTTTGAAATATTTGTTTTATATCTGTGAAATATATCACTGGTATTTTAATGACAAATAGGAATTGAGTTGAATCTATAAATTGCTTTGGGTACTATGGACATTTTGATTATATTAATTCTTCCCATCCATGAACACACTATATGCTTCCATTTGTTTCTGTTTTCCTTAATTTCTTTCTTCACTGTTGTGTAGTTTTCTAAGTACAGGTCTTTTACCTCCTTGGTTAGGTTTATTCCTAGGTAACACTTCTCCAAGGAGGACATACAGAGGGTCCAGAGACATATGAAAGGATGTTCAGCATCACTAGTCATTAGAGAGATGCAAATTAAAACCACAATGAGATACCACTTCACAATGGTCAGAATAACCATCATAACCAAATCAACAAACAACAAGTGTGGGTGAAGTTGTGGAGAAAAGGGAACTCTAGTGCACAGTGGGAATGCAGACTGGTGCAGCCACTCTGGAAAACAATATGGAATTTCCTCAGAAAACTAAAAATGGAAATGCTTTTTGACCTGGCAGTTAGACTACTGGGATTATACTCTAAGAATCTTTAAATACCAATTCAGAAGAACCTATGCACCCCAATGTTCATAGCAGCAATTTACAATAGCCAAGTACTGGAAACAACCCAAGTGCCCATCAGTAAAAGAATGGATCAAAACACTATGTGTTGGAGCCCAAGAGGCCTGTGAGGGGTCGAGGATAGGGTCTAGCACTGCGGGTGTGGTGACTGGGCCTGGTTTCTGGCCTCGGGGCTATCTTGGGTTGTAACAGTTCTCTGACCCCTTGAGAAACTAGCCGCATCTCCCAGCAACTCATATCTTTGGCCTGTGCACCATGTACCCGGAGAGTATGTTGGCCTGAGAACATCCTGACTCTAGGGTAAGAGATAAACTTTGTAGGTCAAGGAAGTGAGCTACATGCCAGAAGGCTTCTCCTTTATTTTCCTTTGTATTCAAGATTGTATATAAGCCAGAAGACTGTGCAATAAACTTGCCTTATGCCAGCAGAGCATTTGGTCCTCTCCTTTATTCAGTCCCTGTTCGGGTGCCACTCTGCCGCAGCCCGCTATGGTACATTTACACAATGGAATACTATGCAGCAGAAAGAAAGAAGGAGCTCCTACCTCCTTAACAGCATGGGATGATCTGGGGGGTATTATGCTAAGTGAAATAAGTCAGTGGTGAAAGACCAAATGTATATGATCTCACCTATAAGTGGAACCTAATCAACAAAACAAATAAGCAAGGAAAATATAACCAGAGACATTGAAATTAAGAATAAACTGACAGTAACCAGAGGGGAGGTGGAAGGGGATGATACGGGGAAAAGGGGAAGGGTTGTCAAGGAACATGTATCAAGGACACATGGACAAAGCCAAATGGGGGTAGGATTGAGGGTAGGAGGTGGGGACGGGTGAGGTGGGGGAGTGGTGGTGAGGAAAATAGAAATATTTCAATCCTTTTCAAAAGAACTATCTTAAATATCATATTTGGTTTTCAACTATTTGCAATACCTGATTTCATATCTTCCATTTTTATTGAGACATTTATTTATGTTCATTGGCATCAAAGTTTATGCAAATTTAAAAATAAAATTATGAGCTAAAAGGAAATAGTCTAAAGAATATAGACAAAATTGGGTACACAATTTTATAAGACTTTTTTATTCATTCAATATCTACTGTATCTTTGTAATATACAATTGATATTACAATTGATATACAAAGATACATTACAATTGTATCTTTGTAATGTACAGACACAATATACAGTAATATATCCTGTCTTTGTCTATGTATGTTTAGTGGGAATAGGGAGAAAACCTGATGTCTAGTATATTTTGAAAATTGAAGAGATGCTACAGATAACTGTGAAGTAGAAAAGAGGTAAGAAGTCCATCTGTCACTGAAAAGAATAAGAGGCTATGGAACCTCAAAGAAAAAGAGAGAGGTAGGTGGTTTCCAACCTGCAGAAGGGAGAAGAATGGTGAGGACTATAAGGACCTACCAAAGAGCTCTCAGGTATGGTAAAGGTGATTATTTCTCAGAAACCAGAACGTATTAAGCAGAGAAGCAATTCATCAGTCTGTGAGAACAGTGGTGTTCTTCAATTCCTCTGTTTGAAGTCACTAAAGCAAGACAAACTTTAGCATGGTCACCAGTTAGGAGTGCAAGAATTTAGCAAACCTGAGTTAAATTCTAGCTGTATTACTCACTAACTGTATGATCTGGGGCAAAGCTCTCAACCTCCCAGTCTTGGTTCCTGCATTTGTAAAGAGAGGGTACAACAGGTACCCACTGTGAAAGGTTGCTGCAAGGAATGTATGAGATGGTGCATTTAAATTCTTAATGATGTGGGCATTATACTGAGTGCTTAATAAATGTTAGCTATCATTTTTTTAAATCTTCATCTGGGGACATTTTTTTTATTATTTTCTAGAGAGAGAGAAAGGAAAAGGGGAAGGGAGAGAGAAAAACATCAATGCAAGAGAGAAGCATCTATTGGTTGCCTCCCATTGGTGCCCTTACTGGGGATCACATGTGCCTGGACTGGGGATCAGACCATTTGCATCAGAGACCAAACCAGCAACCCAGGCATGTGCCCTGACTGGGAATTAAACCCACAACCCTTAACTTATGGGATGATGCTCTAACCAACTGAGTCACAGTGGCCAGGGCAACTATTTTTTTTTTTAGTAGATATTAGAACATTGTGAGGAGGGGGAGAATTTTCCACCTCTTTCCTTCTTTAGTTCTTAAGCTGGACTAATAATAGAACAACAAAACTGACACAAGACTGGATTAACAGGAGAAAAGCCAATATAATACTTGCCCACAGGAGAATCACAATATGCTCAGATCATAAAATGAGGCTCAAGGAAATAATCGAACCAGGTGCCCTTTTTGTGCTATTTAGACAAAGAAACAATTTGGGAGAAATAGACCAAACAAAAAAGTTAATGTTCATTAGAAAGGAATCTAAGCAAAGTTTGGGTATTTTTCAACGAGGAATTAAAAAATTTAGTCCATTAGAAAAGAGACAATAGTATTAGATCACACAGATTTTTGACTGTGAGTTGTTTAGCCATAAGGGCTGTCTTCCCAGTGAGAGAGGACCGTTTCACACGGAAAACTTATTTCCGGCATTCAAGGAGACGACGGAGGGTCAAGGGCCCTTCTGGTGCCAGCTGCTGGTCAAGTAACCTTCATTTGAATTAATCAACATGGCATTGCAGGATTTTGGGGGGCAGTCTCTCTGGGGCCACAATACCATCCATCTGTTCTCGACTTTGCGAGGAGCTATTCTGGCGGAACACTGAACTAGATGACAAGACCTAGGTTTGATTTCTGGGTTTGTATTTAGCCAGTTGCTTAACCTTGTGGTTGGGCTCTGTTCTGGGAGACCCCTTTAACACTTAGCCAGGCTGCTTACAACTGTGCCCAACCCTTCAGGTCCTGCTTGAGTTTAGAAGTCTTCCAACAGTGAAAATTGAGGGTCTTCTTTGTTCTGTTCTGAGCACACACGTCCCATCCGTGGAATGTGCACGGCTTTCTAAATTCCCCAGTATACGTGACCATTTTTAAATGCGCTGATTTTCCAAAGAAACCCTCTCCCTGGCTCTTCCTTGCCTTTAGGTAGCCTCTTGCATGTCTCAACCCTCGGTCCTGCCTGGGTGGCTGCAGATTTTTCTGGTCACCTTATGCTACTTCCAAGCAATGCCCACCATCTGTATCTTCTTCTCCCTGAACAGCACTACTCAGAAAATGCCTGAGGACTGTTGTAAGGATGAAATACGAGAGTGTGTTAAGACTTTTACAAATGATAATGCAAAGGAAAACTTATTTTAGAAAATATGTGACTAAGCATCCTTATAGGCCTGTTGGTCATCTGTATGCCACATCACATTTGTATCAAAAGGACTTTATTTACTAATTTTGAGGTAACATTGGTGAATAACATTATGTAAATTTCAGGCATACAACATCTTAATTTAATGTCTGTATACACTATGCATGTTCGCCACCAATAGTCTGGTTTCCATTTGCCACCATTTGACCCTCTTTGCCCATTTTGCCCTCCCCAACCTCTTACCCACTCTGGTAACCATCTTTCTTTTTTGTCTGTGTCTATGAGTTTGTTTTTGTTTTGCTTTGCTTATTCATTTGTTTTTAATAACCCACATGCGAGTGAGTGAAATCATAGTTTTTATCCTTTTCTGTTTGACTTACTTCATTTAGCAGAATATCCTTAAGATCCATCCATGTTGTCACAAATGACGATATTTTATCTTTTTTGGAGGGGAATGAGTAGCATTCCATTGTACATAATGTATCACATCTCCTTTACTCAGTTATCCATCAGTGGACACTAAGATCATTCCATCTGCTGGCTAGCAAAGACAGTGCTGCAGTCAACATGGGGGTGCACGTATCTTTTCAAGTCAGTGATTTCATAGTGTTTGGATAAGCACCCAGAAAAGGGGTTGCTAGATCAGATGGCAGTTCCATTCTTAAATTTTTGAGGATCCTCCACGTTGTTTTCCATCTTCGTTGTACCAATGAACAATCCCACTCACAGTGTACAAGGGTTCATTTTCTCCACATCATTGCCAACACTCTTTTGTCTTTTTGATAACAGCCGTTTGAACAGGTGTGAGGTGATCTCTCACTGTGGTTTTGGTTTGCGTCTCCCACACAGTGATGTTTAGCATCCTCATAGGCCTGTTGGTCATCTGTATGCCTTCCTTAGAAAAACGTCTGTTCAGATTCTCTGCCCATTTTTAATTGTGTTGTTGTTGTAGCCTTTGTAAAATTTGGATATTAATCCCTTATCAGAAATATTGTTTGCAAATGTCTTCTGACATCTTTTATTTTGCTGGTAGTTTTCTTTGCCGTGCAAAGAAAGTCCCATGATTTGATGTAGTCCCATGATTTTTTTTTCCATGCTTTTGGAGTCGAATTCATAAAACATCACTAGGATAGGACTTTTCAAGTGGAAGGCAAAAAAGTTTAACTGTACATATATTACTTTTCTCGATCTTCATTTCTGTTTACAAAAGTCTAACTTTCATCACTCCAGCCATAGAAAACATTTTTCTTTTTCCCTTCTAGGTTCTTTGGCTGGTCTAATGAACTCAACTGACATACGACAAATTAACAGGAGAAAAATAAATTTAAGTTTGTATATATTGTACAGAAGCCCTATAAAACATGACTCAAAGAAGTAAACATAGGAAGTTTTATTATCTTTTAGACCTTGGAACAACACATTGTGAAGAACTGACAGGGCAGAAGGTTTGGGTTTGGGGGAGTGAATGGTGAGGGATTAAGGAGGGTTATGTACACTGTCCTTGCAGCCCAAACCTCCACGTCTCTGGTGGTAAGGGCGCCTTATTTCACACGGGAGCTTCATTACTCACTTTCAGGGGGAGAATGTCTCTTTGCACTGCTGTTTCTCAAACGCCTTTAAATTTAAAAAATGCCAATGTAGTATAGTTTGGGGTGATGTATTCTGAACCCCTATACTACCTACAGATGCATAGTTCTCTAGCACCGGTAAGAAAAAAATACTAGTTTTATTTCAATAATTTTATTGAACCTTTTCACATCACACCATTTATTAAAAACATTTAAAATACCAGTGAGACAAAAACAACTTAAAAAAAACCCCAAACACACATACTGACAAAACACCTCATCTGGTTGAGGTAATATTAACATGAGTCATTGTCAAGTCCCAAATTTTTGTGACTCTGCCATACAACTTGGTACCATACCAGTGACACTCAAAGACTCAAAAGAAAGACATTACAATACATTAGAGAAAGCAAAATGTACAGCTATTTGAAAGAGAAGAGAAAGCAGAAATGCCAAAGAATGAAATTTTAGTGCAATGTGAATTGTTACCAAGGAGATTTTATTTGCTTATGTATTATTGAAAATAATTAATTTGAACCTCCTAGCCTTTCAAGAGCTAGCTGAGTAGTCTTTTTGTGTTAAAACATGGGAGTAAGCAAACCAAGGTCAAACACCCACCACAATCTCAGTTGAAAAAAACCAGTGTCAAAGCAGCATATCATGTTTCACTTTGTGAGATTTATGAATACACTGACGAATGTTGAAGCATTTGTGCCCAACCTGTAAAGTAAATATTCCGTGCAGTTACAACAAAGGCCGTGCTGAAGAAACAGCTCTGAGTTGCCAGGCATGTGAGCAAGACTTCTAATCTCTCCAGTTTTTGTTTCTGAAAAAACACCGGCTAGGGTAGCAAATTCCCCAACCCATAGTCACTTTAGCCATTGTGAAATTGGCCAGTTTTTGCTATTTTATATTCGTAACATCTAATGCTGGAAGTTTAAAGGCTTGACTGAATTTATAAATTTAGAAATTATTTTTCATGGGCCCCAAGTGTCTCAAAGTAAAGAGATTTATAAATAAATTTAGCAAATCAATTTACAAATTCACCTAACAAAGTAAACTAATATTTATTATGGGTTTCAGTTTTTAATCCAATTGGTTTCTGACTATCTAAAATTAAGAATTGTACAACGTAACACAAGCATAGCACACTTCAGCTCCACGGCCAAAGTCGGATCTGTGCAACATTTTAATGAAATCGTATTCATAATACATATTAATCATACTGAATTAAAAAATACTATTTTGAGTTATTATCACCTTAAGAAATGTAGTGCATGGATACTTGCTTTTGGCACCTATGTGCTGAAGAAATGAAGCCATTTTTAAATGAGAAAGAATATGCCAAAATTCATTTCACTTATTCCTCTCTAAATTCAGTTCAATGTATTTGGCCAGCATTTAAGTGCTTGAATGTTAAAGATGTTTATATTTCAACTAATTTGGAATGGCAGTAAAAAGTTGAGTATTTTACTTTCAACGTTTCAATTTTAGTTTTAATGTTAATTTGTATTCCTTGTCCAGAGACAGAAAATAAGACCAACCTTTCCTGTGTGGGCTTCGGGCTGACAGTATTGGTGAAATGTTCGTGTAACTGAATCTTCATGCTAACTCCACCGAATCTTGGCATACCTAATTTTTAGCTGGGTAAAAGATTCCATAGATTTTTACTAGTAAATACTTGATTCTATTCAGATTCTGTCCCAGAAATTTCCCATAACTTGCAATTTTTAGAAGTTTACTCGTCTGAAGCCACCTGCCTAATTATAATAAAAATGAAAGTTTTTAAGGAATTTTGAGATACAAGGGTCTAAAAATTTACTTAGCAGTTCAAAAGCAGCAAATACAGTTTAAATGCCATAGGTTGGACTCTGAAGGAGCAATCCATAAAATACAACATATGATCAGTGGTGTTTAACTTTATTTTTCCCCTCTTGGTGAAAGTTAAAAATGGAAAACTTGTGTTTTAGTAACTTAAAAAAACATACAACACAAAATAGTGGAAAGACTTGCTACCTAAATACTGTTTCACAGTTTTTGGATATCATTTTTGGTTCCAATACTTTTAATCACAAAAAATCATATTTTGCGAATATTTAACAATTAAAATAAATCTGGTTGTATGCCTTCTAGGTTAGAAGTTTTCAGTGCAGAGTCATTGCACTTTAGTAACGAACTGTGACCACGCACATAAGGAAATGAAACTTCAAAATGTTTAATGATGAATCAGTCAAATGCATATCATTTTACTATACAAAGAGCTTCACCCATTAGGAACATACAGAATTTTTTATTAAACGGATTAACAATTTTTTCTGCTTATTGTTGAAATTTGTTTCTTCTCCTCGTCCATAAAAAGCAAGGACAAACTTCCTCTAAAGTCCATATTTTTCTTCAGTATTCATCCACACAAGTTTAAAAACAAGGCAGTAAGGATAAACCTGCTTTTCCTTTTGCGCAAATCTAGTTTGGGGCATGAAATTATAAACAGAAACTGGAGGAAGATAAAAGCTGAAATACTGTTTTATGACGACCTCACAGAAGGCCAGAGGCAGAAGCTCCCAGGTGAAGTTTAATGGCGTCTCCACTAAGACAAGTCACTCAGAAATGACGGCAAGTGACGCTCCTTTTATTACACAATCTGTAAATTTAGAAACGGCAATGTTTGTCATGATTATTTTATTGTCTATCTGTTAAGAGCAGCTCTAAAAAACAGCCTGATGATTCACATAATTAAGTAAGCAAATCCAGCCTTATACACATATGACGGATACTAAGCTCCTGGCATGTAAACGCTGTGTCTGGACGCACACAAGTGCTGAGTCTGCCTGTAGTCTCTGGGGACCCTGGCTTGTAGTATTTCAATCTGATATTCAAGCAGAAAGTGTGTGACTTTGTTTTATGCAATAAGCTGATCTAAGAGTAAAAAATTTGTTGAAGGAAATTTCAAAGTTTTTGCATGTACATGAAGGGCTTTATATAATAAATATGCAGCCATTAAAAAGTTATGAAGGGACAATACCATTTAAAACTTCAACGCCTGATTACAGATTGCCAAATCTAATCCTTCTCCTCATCATCACAGGTGACATGATTTATTTGCCTAAAGGTAAACTATGGCCTCTCCATACCGTACCCTGTTTGAAGGATGACATACCAGTATCAATCAAGGTGAAACAAACATGTAAGAAATATTAAAGTCAGATGGAATAATCAAGCACTGTGAATGTTTTGTTTGACTTTTTGCTTCTGCCCAAGATTACTTTTAGTTCAGTATGCATGCTACACTAGCTAGAATTTAATGAGTATTATTTTTACTGAGTTTTCGAATTTGGAATACTTTTGATCCAAAGATGATACCTATGCCTTAAAAAAAAAAAAGTTGCTGTAATCAGCATGGGCTTCTTGTACCAGTTTCACTTTCTAATCCATTTCCCCCAAGTGTTCACTTTTATCCCTCACAATTTCATAATGAAGTGTCCAGACTGTGTCTTTTAGACTAACCGGGAACTTAAATCTCAAACGCTATTCTGAAGAAGTGTAGAGTATATAATTTTGGTAATCTGTAAAACAGCTGCATGCAGTGTGTACTGTATGATCACAGCACCAAACCCTTTATAAAAGCCAAGCATTCCTTCCTCCTGCTTTATGGTATTGACACAGTCTCTCATCCCCTCATACTGTGTATTAATTGGAAGCACTTCGTAGCCAAGGTCGGTATTGTCGATTATTGTGCGTGTTCCTTGAATGTGAAGGCGGTGCAACACTGTTTCCAAGGGGTAAAGTATAACATCAGAGCAAAGACTGGCAGCAAAGTTAGCAATGAGTTCTGGGAAGTAAGCATCCAACATACTCTGCACCGGGCTGGTGCTCTCAGCTGGGTGGCTATGATAAGTCTTTCTCTTTAGAAGAAGTAGGACAAACTTCTGAATGATCGAGCTGATGATGTAATGCAGAACCCCATGCAGCACGGTGGGGAAGATCAAGGAGAGAAGAGGAAGCAGTCGTTTGCTGTGAGGCACTCCCATGCCTATCACTCTTCCAATGCCTTCTTTAACACATTCCAAAATTCCAGCATTATCTCGAATTATCTCACTCTAAAATGAAAATGATGAAATGAGTAAAAGTTAACATTTGCTTGTTTTGTCACAAAAAAAAGCTCTTTTCAGATCCCTTTTTAAAAAAGATATTTATTTATTCATATTTTTAAAGAGAGGGAGAGAAAGAGAGAAACATCAACATGTGGTTGCCTCTCACGAACCCCATATTGGGGACCTGGCCGGCAACCCAGGCATGTGACCTGACTAGAAATTGAAGCAGTGGCCTTTGGTTCACAGGCCGGTGCTCAATCCACTGAGCCACACCAGCCAGGGCTAGATCCCTTTTAAATCCTAACTTACTGACTCAAGAGGGAAAACATCAATGGTTTTCAGACTTCAAATGTTACCTAGGGGTTAGGCAGCTGGTAGCTGGGGAAGTTGGTGGTGGAGGGATAGAGCAAAAAGGAAGAAGGACTCATGGACATGGACAACTGCGTGGTGACTGCTGCGGGGAGCAGGGTATAAGGGGACTAAATGGCAATGGGAAAAATACAATAAAGATTATACAAGAAAAAAAAGAAAGAAGGCGAAGGGGTCAAAGAATACACATGAAGGACCCATGAGTATGGACAACAGTGAGGGGACTGACTGTGGGGGGGGGTGGGCTGGGTGGAAGGAGGCAATGGGGGGAAGAGTGGGACAACTGTAACAGTATAAACAATAAAATGAAATAAAAACTTCTATAAAAAGGAAACTGTATAAAACAGACAGCAGTGAAGTTGGGAGTTATTTTTACTGGAAAGGGGGAATAAGGAAGGAGCTGTGGGGGGCACAGATCTGGTTTCCCCAACCTCAAGACGCTCCACAGAACTAAATTTTGAAGAGCAATAGCTATATGACACCTAAAGAGGTAGTTCAGTGCCTGGAGTTCTCCAACTGGATTTACACCCTGCTTCCATTACTTACTGTTTATGTGACCACTGGAAAGATATTTAGCTTCTCCTAAGAGTCAGTTTACTATTCTGTAAACGTGGAATTAGCACCACCCACCTTTCATGAACAGAGCTGCTGGGAGCACTAAATGAAAGAGGGCCTGAAGCCAGAAGGCACTTAATAAACGTTAGTCATCGTCATCTGCAATGTCTCTGCCTGCTTATAATTTCGAGGACATGTACAACAAAGTTTGTGATACAGATCAGTCACGGGCAGTCAGAAAAGGGACAGCTAAGAGGTCAACTTGGCTACATCAATGACTGAAGAAGTGAATGAAGTTAAAAATGTAGTCCTGGGCCATACTATTCCACTAAGTAGACTTTGGCTTTTAGTCAGATGGAAAATAAGCTGGTTGGCTTTACGTGGAAGATGGACAAGAAGTAACTGATGTTAACGCTGGTTGTTAACATCACACTGGCTGGTGCAGAGAACAAGGGCAGAGGCTGGGAAACTGGTTAAAAAGTTATTACATAATTTGGAGGAGAGATGATGGTAGACTAGACCACCAGGTAGTAATGCAAGGGAAGTGCTTCAATTGTGCTTTTATCCTAAAATTACAGCCAGTAAGAACTGCTGGTGGATCAGATGTGGGCTGTGAAAGAGAGAAATAAAAAATAACCTCAAAGCTGCTGGCCAGGGGAAGTGGACCAATGATGCATCTTACTGAGCCGGCAAACATGGGTGGGCTAGCATTTTGAGGGAGAGATCAAGAGTTCAGAAATGTTAAGTCTAAGGTATAAACATGGAGTTCACAATCTAGACTGTAAGAAAAAACTCCAAACTGGACATGTAAATGTGAGTTGCCAGTCAACAGAATATATTTAAAACCGTGAACTAAACTGATCTCACCTAACCTTCTCCACCTCCCTATCTCTGACCCTTTCCCACTTCAGTCTATCTTTAACAGAGCAGCCAAAGAGATCCTAATAAAGAAATGCTAGATCACGTCACTCTTTGGTTCTGATACACCGAAAACTTTCCATTTTCCTCAAAATAAAGGCTAAATTATTGTAATAACCTATGGAGTCTTATATAATTTCTCCCCCTCTTAACCCTCTCTAATGAGTTTCAACTCTGTCAGCCTCCTTTGTGCTCCTTGAGCACATGAGATACATACTACCTCAGGGCCTTTGCACCTGCCTTCCCTTTGCTTAGAATGTTCTTCCAAATATATGTGTGTTGTAAAAGAAAGATATGCAAGAGTAGAAACCTAAGAAGGAAAAGGAAAAAGGTTTCTAGAAAATCAGACAAAAGAAATCAAATGAGGCAATTAGTAGGTAGAACCTGGAGCAGGAAAAAGAGTAAATGGATATTGGGTTAAAAAAACTAACAAAGCGAGCTGGGTACTTTACATAAATTATTCTTTTAGTATTTATAGCTTATTTTATGTATGAGAAAGTTAAGATTTAGGAAGGGTAAGGCATTTGTTTAATGTCACAGATCTGAACAGAAATGTAATTCTGATATAGGTCTGTCTAAATCTAAAACTTGTTTTCCTCCAATATACCATGCTACTTAACTGTTTTGTTTTTAAATAACCAACTTCCTGCTATTTCTCCCTCTTACCTGTATGAGGATATCTCAGAGTAATAACTATAAGCTGCAGCCCCACACAAAGGTTTTAGCATTTATTTAACACACTGTCAAATGTAAGAGGAGAGAAAAATGTATTTGGGTAGCAAGATATTAGCTTTAGTTAACAAAAATTATTTCTAAAAAGCAAATAAATATATAAACAATGGGGCCAAAATACAGTTAAGTGGAAAAGAGTAATTAGAAGAGGAAAGGCTGACTAGTGAGGGTTTTATAGAGAAGGACCCATACATATTGACGACAAACACATGCTATGAAAGATAGGTGATACACAATTGGATTTGGTGTATAGGTGAAGTTAAACTATCTTCACCTTATAGCTGGTTTTGTTGTTGTTTTAAACATTAAGAAAATTGTTAATTGTTCAATTACAGTCCCCCCACCCCCATTACTCTTCCCTGCCCTGCTCACCTCCCTTCCTTTACAGGTTTAAGTGTAGGAACCTTGTGGTGAGAAAGTATTTTAATCTGGTGTGCTTGAAGTGCCACCATGTGGTTAGAAATAGTAACACAACTTAAAACACTAGCAGGAGATTTCTTTAGCATTGTAGCACTTACCATACCACAGCATCAAATGTTCTTTAAAAGGTGTATTTAAAAAGAATGCTATTAGTAAACTACTGTGCAGACTACTACCTGCTGACCATTAGGATGATTGTCTATTATGTTTTATGCTTAGATAATTGTTTGTATTTAGAAAAAACAAGTCATAAACTGGGTTCTGAGATATCTGAATGAAGCGCACAGCTGTCTATGCAGAGATTAAAAAATTAAAACTAAAAGTGTGAAGTAAGTATGCAAAAGAAATATACTCATCAGCAATGTGCTAGTATATAACCTTTGATATACGTGCATCCGCAAAATAAAATTTTAAAAGGATATTGTCTTAAAATTTTTCTCTTTACAGTCAGACATATTTAATATTCCAAGAAACATTCCTAAATTAAAATAACTATAAAAAGTAGCTCACCTGTACTGTTTCGATTAGACTTGCTGAGTAAAAAGGCATTGCCACAATGTAAGTTAGGCTGTAGAAATTAAAACAATTTTATTAATATATTGGAATAAGATGCTTACACTAAATTTTTTAATATACTTTTTAATATATCAACATAATTTATACTGGAGCCTGAATGATATTTTCAAGGTTTTCAACTATTAATACCTATAGCCTAAAGATACTTAAGAGACCTGTAACATAGAATTTTACTCAACAATTAGAGATGAAAAACTATTAATAAGAATGCACGGACAGGCTGCAAAAAAACCAGATTTTATTTTAAACCAGTATAAACTGTTTATGGCTAGTTTGTGATTCACTGTTTGGATAACTACCTGCACAGAGCTAATGTAGCCTATAACACTGGAATTTAAAATTTAGGATGAGGGATCCATTCCACTGCTTGTCTTTTTAGTGATATCCGAACAAGTATACTGTTCTGCTATTACCCTATATTATCATCATCCATTTCCAGACTCCCCACCCAGCAAAGTTAACTCAGTCTTCTACAGCAAGTGAAGTCCCCTTTTATTATTAAAAAATGATATTGCATAGCTTTGCAAAGTTGTCTCCTACCCCTAATATTTAGACAGAGTAAAATTACAACTTTGCAAGCCTGCAAAATCTAGTTATTTTAAAATAATATCAAGGTGGGACTTACCTAACCCTACGGGGCCAGGTCCTGGCAAGCAGTGGTTTTCAGGGTGAATGGAACATCACTAAGTAATAATGTGCTGGAACGCCCCCACACAGGGAGCCAGCAAGCTCGGGGGGGTTTCCAGTTCACAATCTTCAAAAAAAATTAAAAAGTGAAGAGTAAAACTCTAATCTACAAAAATGGTCAGTGTTGTAAAATCACTAAGTGCCTTTAGGACTACATTTTAACGACACTAAGGTTTTGAGGTTGCTCATCACCACACAAATAAGTTTGTATCTCTGATTAGTAATCAAATAATAATAATAATACTTTCCCTGGTAATTTGGGTTAAAACACTGAGGACCTTTGCTGACTTCCTAAGAAAAATTAGGTTCTGATTTCAGCCTTTCAAATTGGAAAGATTTATTTTAAAGATAACATATATTTCAGAATTTTATTCCTAAACCCTACGTTACTTGGCTTTTTGAAGTTCTAGTCCCACAAATATTTCACTGCTCTAACTTCTTTCAGTGTAGTTATTTAATAAGATTTTTTAAAGCTCTATCACTCTAAAATTTAATGGAAATATTCAATGTAAATGCCACTTTTGATACTTACGATTTTAGCAGAAGATGTTCTCCTATTTGCTTAGGATTCCATTTGTGTGAAACCTCCCTAAAAAATAAACATAAATTTAAGTAAAACAAAAGCTATTTAAAACATCTTGAATTAGCTTAACATTCAAAAAGGTAACCAGTTTTAATTTAAAAGAAAATCTGTAGGAGAAATGTATCCCAATATATTCTAATGGTGAATATTTTCCTCTCTGGGACACACTTCAAGTAACTGTGGTGGTTTGAAAAGAAAAACAAAATGTTCAAGGTATCTTTGTATGTGTTGACAGAAAGGGCTGACAGAGGAGGAAGTTATAACTGATTACGAAAATGAACATGAGAAATTAAAGGAGATGTAAAAGTGATAGGTTGAGAAGAAATGGATGAGAAATGGAAATAAGAAATAGGATAAAGGGGAGGAGGTGAAACCTTTAAAAAGTATATGAGAATGGGAATCATGAACAAAACAAAACGAAGTAACTACAATACAGAACGATGTTTGTAGTAACACAGGGTTCTCAGCCCTGGTCTCGGACTTGAAGTCTGCCCTCTGCCTGCACTCCCGCCTCTCATCTCATCTGATACAACAAGGAATCCTGGGGCAGACACGGAGCAGGTATTGTCGCATCTGTTTTATTTATGAGAAAAACGATGGTCAAAAGGATCCCAGGGATATGTTCAAAGCAGATGGGCAGAACGCCAGGTCTGGAAACCGAGATCCAGGACTGTGTGCTTCCTGCTATTGAGGTTATTACCTTCAGAAACCAGGAAAGAGAAGAAAAGAAAGAGAGGCAAGCTAAAATAAGAAGAAAAAAGGAAAAAAGATATCAAGAGAAAATTCCAAAACAGAGAAAAGAATATGGAGAGACAAAAGGAAAAGTAAATGAAGAGGAGCGGGAAGGAAGCAGAGGCGGGAGGAGGAGTAAGGGAGAGGGGGGCGTAACACCAGCGGGACACCAGCTGCGACCAGCTCCCCCATGAGACTGGCTCCTACTGCGTAACAGCCACAGTGGGAAACTGAGAAAAACATATTCTATCTCAACTAGGTGAATACAACCAACATAAGGAGATAAAGGAATAGAGAGATTTTATATTAAAAAAGCAAAGAAAACTAGACACTAATAACGTAAGTGCTCTAAAAACAAACCCTGCACTATTATACCACTACAGTATGTGAACTTTCCTACATTTTCCCGAGACTGAGTGGCCTGCAGAGAAACTTAGAACATAGAACAACTTCTGATTTACAAGACCTTAGAGAACCTTTGAGTCACGTTCTGATTACTACCAGAATACTACAGGCCTGAACAGCCACAGAGAAATACAGTGGAATGACATTCAATGATTGAGTTGAAAAATGTGAAAAAAAAATTAGGTCCCTCACCTTACCGACAGTGACTTTATGATTACAAAACAAAATATGCTACGTGGTTTGCCAATCATCTGGGCACTGCTATTAGTCTTTTTCTGGCTGCAGAAAGTATTGCCGCAGGTCCTGATGACGTGATTTTAAGTGCGAAACTATCATTAGATCAGGAACAGACGAGCCTGTGACCGGTGTTTCTGAGAGGGCTGGGTCACCTCCACTTTGAGTACAAAACTAATTACTATGACCAGTTCTAAAAATAACTAAGATTGATAAAGTAAAAGAGAGAACAACGTAATTTAGAGTAAAGTATTTTAAAGAATTAAGATTTTCCACCTGGCTGGTGTGGCCCAAGGGATTGAGTTCTGGCCTGCAAACTAAAGGGTCGCTGGTTCGATTCCCAGTAGGGGCACATGCCTGGGAGGCAGGCCAGGTCCCCAGTTTGGGGCACTGGAGTGACAGCCACACATTGGTTTCTCTCCCTCTCTTTCTCCTTCCCTTCCCTTCCCCTCTTTCTAAAAATAAATAAATAAAATATTTTTTTAATTAAGATTTTCTTCCTTCTATCTATCTGTTCTCTACTCCTTCATAAAATGGGTATACCTCATTGCCACAGCTCTAGACATTTAAATTAGCACATTTAAGTGATTCAGGAAAGAGGATGGTATAGAAATCTACTTCTGATTAAACCTTTTCATATTTCATTATTAGATACCAAGATATATGTCAATACAATGAACTATTTTCACAAACAAAACCTGACCTTCACACAAGCAACAAACCTGAGAAGTGACTTGCTTTTTCTCAAAATAGTTTTCCGTTTGATAGACAAATATATATAGTTAATGCACAATCAATACAAAAAAGCAACAGAATTTTTAAATAACTCTATATTTAAACAACTCTATATTTAAATAGTCTTTACTTTCCATTGCCTCTGATTTCACATGCTTAATTAGCTTCCCTCTTAAAATATCTTCCCTCCGCCAAACCAAACCTCCCATCTTCCAGCCACTTCATCTCTTCACAGCCAACTTCCTAATCTTGCTATTTCCACGTCCTAACTTCCCACTCGCCTCTAAACCCACTCCACATTGGTTTCTACCCAATTCTAACAGAAACAGCTGCTGCCAAGGTTCCCCTGACCTCCATGTCACTAAATCCAGCGGCCATTTTTAGTCGGTACTTCACTTGTCCTTTCAGCCGCCATCAGGCATTCATATTCCTTTCTCCCCTGAGCACCCTCGGACCCTGTGTTCTACGAGCCCACGCTTGTCCGGTTTTCCTCCTCTCTTCCCGTCTCCACTGTAGACCCCTTGCAGGAGCGTTTTTCTGAACCCAGCCACCACTCTGGAGTTCCTAGAGGCTCAGGCCCTCTTTTTTTCTTACTTTACATGTGATACACCTTCCCTAGGCAACCTCATCCATCTATTATCTTCAGTTTAGACTCGTTTATACGTCAACCTTATATACATAATCTGTCTACTGAAAACTCCACCTGGATAGAGCAAAGCACCTGAAAAATGACGTTGTCCAAAAATAAGCTTGGGGTCTTTCTTCCCTATTCTTAGACTCTGTTCGTGCTACAATTTTGCTTACCTTAGTTCAGTTATCACTTCAGAAGGAGACTGCAGCCAAAAAATAAAGAGAAGGCTGAGAGTTGGAAGTACAGCAATGGAAGAATTAGAAAAGATCATCAAGAGCAAAGATGTGTCATTAGAAGCCAAGGCTATAGGATAATCAACACCCTTGTATTCCTAATTACTACATATGGATGCACAAGTTGGACAGGGAAGGAGTCTGATTTAAAAAAATTAGATTGTTTGAAATATGTTATTGAAGGAGATCACTACAGAGACTTAGAATAAATTAAGCCTGCAACAACACTGTTGGAGGCAAAAACGGCAAAACTGCAGTTGTTCTATTTCAGACACACCCTAAGAAGGCGGGTTCTTTGGAAAAGACAGTACTGCTGGGAAAAATAGAAGGCAGCAGAAACAGGGCAAGAGCAAATATGAAACGGCTGAAAGACCCCATAAGCACGTGTGCGGAAGCTGAGCAGGGCAGATGAGGACAGAACGTTGTGGCCACCACTCATTCACAAGCTTGCCTGGGGCAGACGATTCAAGGGCACGCATGTGCCACACACATGCTTAGGAAGTGAACTGAAGTTACTGAAGAAAGATTTCACTGTTTTTAAAAAAGGTATTTAAAGTCAGTGAATTCAGAGGTGTCATTAGGAAAAGGCAATGTGAGAAGAAACGGTGAGATGTTTATCCTGGTCAACTACAGATGTGAGCTGAGTCTAAATAACTTGGAGTTCAACAAAATCATTTCTGTGAGAGACAATTACACAGATCGCCTAGGCGCTCCTGATGTCAGTGACGGAGGAATGCCATATGCGAGAAAGGAAAGGGTACTTCAGGGTAGAGCCACACACAGCCTAACTCACTCCACCTGCGGAAGGTTTGGGGAAGGACTCGGGAGGGTTCTGGGTGGTTGACAGAGATCAGATGTTGACTCTGTGCTTGGTCCACTTTGTGTCATTTAGTGTATACTATCTCCTTAGGGAAATTCATCCATCCCGATGTTTCAACTGCTACTTTTATGCCACTACATTCATTGCTATGACTCCAGCTTCAAATTTTAAGACTCTGACCCATGGTTCCAACCACTTAAGATAGGTTTCTCCTAGATGTCTTACAGGAATCCTCAAATATCATCTATGGAAGGTCAAATTCCTCAACTCCTTTCCATTCCAACTTATTCTTCATGAATTCTTCAACTTGATTCCAATCTATAAACCTCAGTCACTGCTGACAATTCATTCTTCCATATGCCCATTCCCAATCTATCATCAATTACCAATTGTACAGGGTCCAGCAGAAGTAATGCCTACTTGAGTGTGGTTGGTAGGATAATAATATGGGTGTAATCATTGATAGCTTTAAATTGAAAATTTCACCTAAAATGTCATATGGCGTGCTTGAGTGTAATATTGTTATGTTATAGAATTACATACCTACGACTTTATAATAAAATATTTTGTAATAAAAAAGCGGTATAATTTGTGCCAGACCCCTGTACTTCAGAAATGTCTCTCCAGCTCACCCCTTTCTGTTCTGTTCCACAGTGCAGACCCTTCTCACTCTGGCCCAGTTTCCTGTAACAGTTCTGCACTGGGAGACGGAGGTCTACCAGTCAGTCCTTTCTTTGTTTACGCTGCCACTTGAGTGCATCCTCAATCAAATCACCCACATTAAATTAAACAAAACAAATCCCTTCGAGTTCCAATCCCAGATAATAAATCCGAAGGCCCTTACGAAGGCACTGGCACACTTCGCTGTAGCACCCCAGTCTCCCTTCCCATTACTGCCCTCCGCTGATGCCCACTATTCTCAAGCACGGAACACACTGCCCAGACCTCCCGACCTCCAGTGAGCACGCTGCCACCTCTACTCGAACCCCCTCCTCCCCTGCCAACTCAATTCCTACACATAATTCAAGATCCAGTTCCGATTTCAGTTCTTTTTCAATATTCCCGACAATAACTGTAGAAGCTTCCTTGGGCTCCGAAAGAGGGTTGTTTAATCACAGCACTAATCACGATGTACTGTAATTTGCTTACATGTGTCTCCTTCACCAAACTGGCTACTTAAAGAGCAGAAATTGCTCACACAGCCATATTTGTTCCTCAGTTGATTGTTGCTGACACAATAGTAGGGGTTGGAAGAAATACCTCAATAGATACTATACCAGGAAGCATTTTCTTATTTTTATTCAATAAGATATAATGAATAAAATTTATTTTGTCTCTTAGCTACTTCAGGCAAGTCAAGTTTTCACCTTCAAAGTATTTTTTATTGAGAAAACACCCACAAGGTACCTTGGCAAAGGTGTGAATTCACTGATTATTCCCTCTGCTCCGAGTGTGATTCCCTGGACAATAAACGTGCTTCCCATTCCTTTCCAAAGGGCCCTTGGTCCCTAAAATGAACAAAATTTACTATTATTTCTGTTAATGCCTAAATAGAAGCACAAAAAGGGTCTTAATAAAACTCAATACTGAATGTTTACTTACATTTTCAATGAGGCATTATTGAAAAGGACATTTTAGTACAGAACTTCAACTACATTAACTTCTAACATTATTTTAATGTTTGTCGGGTAGCCTACATTTAGGCCAAGATGAACATTTCAATTAGTCAAATATCTCTAATACTGATTAAATATCCCTAATACTTAATTTTGGCAAAGGTGTAAATTCACCGATTATTCAAAGTGACATCAAAAAGATGTCATTATCGTGTCATATTAATTTTAGTACAAGAATTAAGATATTTTTATTAAGTAAATTATAAAAAAATTAGTGTTGCTTGAATTACTATTAAGGCCAAAAGAACTTGGCCTTAATAATAACTTTGTTATTAAATGGTTATTTAATAACAACTTTATTTAATAACTTTAGCAAAACCTATAGACTAATTCTTACCTGAGTTTTGTTGAAGCTGTACATAATATTGATGACTGTAAATGGCGTGAGATGGTAATGCCGAGCATGGTAGTTAACCTGTAAAAAAGATATTTCATAACTATTTTGTTAACAAACATAAAAGAAGTAACAAGGACATAAAAGATGCACAGTGGAGTGACAGCACAAACAAAAGTTCAATTTGAAAGTTAGCATAGATTACACATAAGCAAAATTAGTCTGGGAAGTGCTTTAAGTAACTTATTAAAAGTAAAGTACCTATGGTTATATAAATACAACTTTGAGGACCAATGTACAACACACACAGTAATATAGATTATATAATAAAGGCCTTGTTGTTCAGCATTTATGTTTCCTTCAACACTCAAATTACATTCAATGTGATAAAACACTTATGCTTTTTCACACACAGGAACCACAAAGAACTTAGGGAACAGGAGGTATGTGCCTCCCAATAGCTAGTATTGTTCAAACTATAAGCTATAAACAATTGGTGAATCATAAAATCAGTAAAGGGAATCAGATCAATAGTTATTAAGTGAAATAACTTTAAAAAGTATCAGGATGCATCACATACTCTAAGGTTATTTCACAAAACATTTTTTAAAGTTACACACATATATGTATCTGCTGGATCCCAATGCCACAGCATCGCAATGTATAAAAACTGTCTGAAATTCACTGTTTGGGGGCATATATAACTATTTTTGCTTTTTAAAAGGCTATTTCTCTATATACACTTATTTTTAAGTGCTAAGCATGAACCTCTTAATTTGTAATTATTTACATCTTTTCTACTCAATTACTCAAAATTACTCAAAAATCTACTCAGAATTCTAACTCAATTTTCAAAGCGGGTAAGTTATATTATAGGAGTTGTGCCGCAGTACAGTCAACTGACCCCTGAGAGTGTTTAAGGGAATTGACAAATTCAAAATACTACTTGCTTGATACTAAAACATGGTTTGCCTTTCTCCTTGTGTTGACATCTTCAGTGACAGCAGAGACGGGTAAACTGCCAACCCCTTCGCATGAATCAAGACAGTGGTGCAAACTATATTTGTGTACTAATTGTATTCTTCACCCCGCTTACTTATAATGGGGAAAAAGCCACTTTCACTAAACAATGTCCTTGCTGAAGCAGTAAAATGCATTAATTTTATAAAATCTTAGCCCTTGGGTATATATCATTTTTCTATTTTGCATGTTGCACAATGAAGTAACATGGCTGTTGTGCAGAGAAGCACTTATCTAATGAAGCTGCAGGCTGCACTAGCCACTTCTCTCATGGACACTGTTTCCTCTAGAAAAACTAACAGAACTAAAGTTATTCACAGTGAGGACAAATGGGTTTTTTTAAACGAACAAAGTGAGCTTATCTATTTTTTAAAAATCCAAATAATCCATGATATATTTGAGTATACAAGCAAAAATTAGAATTCTGAAACACCTGTACCCACCATCAAGAGCTTACCAACACTGAAACACTTCTCTGTGGGACTGGAGTGGTTTCAATGATGGTGATTTTTTAGTACTGTATAATCAAAAGATTATATAACTTTCAGAAGACCTATGTAACTCAGTAAACCGACCTTTTTCAACTAATCAATTCGTGATGTAACATAATCATGCATGGGTAAAAAATCCATTCAACATTCAGTACAGATCAATAGACTTTAATGTAACAAAGTATAAAAAGTTAATGGATGTAGTTTCAGATTTCACATTGCAAATAACCTTTAAGACATTACCACTTACTGAGTTTAGACACAGTATCAAAAACACAATATCTGTCGAGTCTCTAAAATGAAATATAAAATACTCCTATTTTCAAATACTTATGTTTATAAGGTTAGGTATTCTTTTTTCTTTAGAAAACAATATATTGCAACAGATGGACTGAATAAGCAGATGTGAAAATCTGGCTGTCTTCTATTATGCTAGCTATGAAAAATATGGGGAAAATAGTGTTTCTTTTTCATCTAATGGGTTTTGGTCGCTGGTTCCATTCCCAGTCAGGGCACATGCATGGGTTTCAGGCCAGGTCCCCAGTGAGGGACACATGAGGGACAACCACACATAGATTTTTCTCCCCCACTCTTTCTCTTTCCCTTCCCCTCTCTCTAAAAATAAAATATTAGAAAATATCTAATGGGTTTATTATTAATTTTAGTGAATTAAAAATATATATATATACCAAAATTTCCCCAGTTCTGATTTTCAAAATAGTAACTATTGATAGATATAAGCCATATACACAAAAGTTCTTTGGAGATCTTAATTTTTATAACTTAAGAGGCTTGAAAGATCAAAAAGTTTGGGAACTTGACATATTATAGCTTTCAGTACATTTCACATGGAATAATGGTTTCATGGTCTCAGCTCTTTATCTGAGTGCTGTACTTCAAATCAGGGTTAAGATTATTGTTTAGAAGGTCATAGAAAGTAGATTTACCTGACATTGACGGCGTAGAACAATGCAAGGATGAGCCAGTACATTTTCTGTAAAGAGACTATTTAAAAGTAATTTATAAATATATATACTATAGCCAAAATTTAATTTATAACATATATGTATCTGAAATTATTTTTGCTTGAAGGATCATGCATTATTTTATGTTTCCCATTTTTAAATTAAAAAATACATAGAGAGAGCCCTGGCTTGTATGGCTCAGTGGACTGAGCACCAGCCTGTGACCCAAAGGGTCACCAGTTGGATTTCCAGTCAGAGTACGTGCCTAGGTTGCAGTACAGGTCCCAAGTAGGGGGCGTGAAAGAGGCAACCACACATTGATGTTTCTCTCCCTCCCTCCCTGCCCCTCTGTCTACAAATAAATAAAAAATCTTTTAAAAAAAGCTGTCCAAAAGTAAAAATAACAAATACACAGACATGTTTGCAAATTATTACCAATAACAAAATATGAAAAGAATTAAACCTAGATCTGCAAACTGGTAGGCAAGGGAACAATATGTAATACTATAATGTATAGTAAAAAATGAAACTACATTTCTTTATATGCAGTACGGGAAACTCCTTTCCTAGATAATTTAAATGCCCTTTTCAATTACTTTCAGATAATGTCTTAGGCACAAAGTTCCAATCAGAAGAGCCACGTACTTTTCATGAATGTCATTCTATAAATTTTGGTTTTGATGTACTTTGTCTTTAAGTTACAAGAATTTCCATGACCATGTTAACTGACGATTACTTTATTTATAAAATAGTTCTTCTGAAAACATTCCCTACAAACAAGTTACAACCATGGCTCAAGTCCTACCAGTTTCACATGCCTGCAAGGCTGTGCACGCACACACACATGTATATATAAACACACAGAAAATAATATGTCAAATGGACAATAGCTTTAAGTCTAAACAGTGAGGCTAAAGAAAAAATAACTCTAAAAGAAAAATCTTAATGCACAATTTTTTTCTACTGACATTAACATCTTCAAGTTTAATCATGCAAATAAGATAATTTTTCTTGATTAAATGTTGAAAACAATGAGTTATTCTAGCATATGTCAGTCCTTGTGCAATTACAGTATTTTTGATACAGTATTCACTGAAGATCATATAATAAAGACTGCAAGCGTTTCTTACACAAAATAATCATTAAAAATAAAAAATAATAATGATGCCTATTAAATGTTGACTGTGAACAAAACCTAGACTTCATGTTGCTATATATCTTGTAATTCAATTTTTTAGGAAGAATGTTCAATGTAAAATTACTCATTTTCTGGAGGGAAAGAGATAATATTAAATTTCATTTACTCTTTGGATAGATAGATGAAAAGTGTTACAATAGGCCTCACAAAATCATTTTGTGATTATAAAGTTCAATGACTATTCTCTATCCTTATGGGAAAAAATCAACTTAAAATTTGTAAATAATCATTTTCCCTACAAAATATTATTTAATATTTAATTTGCTGCTACAAAGAACAATCTAAAGAAAGCACTACTCATGACTTATTATTACATTAAAAACTTTAAGTAAAAACTTAAATAAAAAATCTTTAGATAAAAAATTACCTTGCAAGGCCAATACCAAATCCAGCAAATCTACTCAACTGTTCTAAAATAAAAGAAATAAGATTACTCACAACCAATATTTAGATTTACTGTAAAAACAACAAAACTTTGTTTTAGTAACATAATACTCATTTAAAGTTTAGGTTCCCAAGTCAAATTCTGATAGGGGCCAGGGAAGTCACTTGAGTGAGTGAAGGACTTACTGGGCCCTGTGGCAAGTTGCAGGCACACCTGCTCTTCAGCTCCAATTCACTGTTGCACCAAAGGACTACGGGCTCAGACTCTCTAAGCTATGATTTTGAAAAAAGATATTCTCATTTTTATGTAGTATCTTCAAGTTAAAAAAGTATTGGCAACTATTTTAAAAAGTGTTGAAACACTGTGTTGGCTAAATCAAACATGTCTGTAGGTAGAATCTAAGGGCTACCAGTTCTCCATTCCTGGCAATAAACAATACACAATTTTTTTTCTGTAGAAGGCTCAAACTGATACACCAACAACCTTACCTCCCCTGTTGGAAAATTAGTCAGTCCCTGTTAGTGGTGGAGAGCATCTATGTTAAATACTCACAAGTAAACCACAAAATTGTGAACTGGAGAGTACTTAGAGTAATCAAAGTGGGTAAATCAAAGTGGGTAAGTACTGGAGAGTACTTAGAGTAATCAAAGTGGGTAAATAAGGTTCTCTTTTTCTTTATCTCCCCAAATTGTAAGTATTTTGAGCGTAGCTGTTTAACTAGGTCTCTGTGACAGACAATGGGTATGTGTGCTGCTGCTGATGGCATCTCTATTGTCTTACTAGAAAAGGTTACAGCTGGAAACATCTCTATGCACATATCAAAACAGAAAAAATACTTTCTCCTTGACTAAAAAAAAAATCTCAAAATCATGATAACATTTCACAACCACAGGGGACTAGTCATCAAATTTCAGCTGCAATACAATATTCCCAAGGGATAATTTTCTCTCCTCCTTTCTCTCGTCTCTTACCACATCTGCCCTCTCTGGTTTTTAAAATGAAGCAATGCCCTCACTATTTCCTTACAGTCAGAACAAGATCATGTAAACATGTCCCTGGAGAAACTACTTTAATCACCCTTATTTCGAAAACTGTACAAGTGAGACAACAGCTTCTTTTGCCCCAGTTAAGGTACTTTCCTCCTTTCAGCCTTCCTTCTTGTGTGTCCTGATCATCCCCTAATGTTAACAGGAAACACCACGATATTTTCTGGAAGATATTAGGAAGGTTTACTATTGTTAATTCTGTAAGGCTCTCAGGTATCTAACCTCCCTACAGTTAAGATTCTCCAGCCTCTTACTGCCGCTAAAAGAATCCTGGTTTCATCAAAAGCTCCTCCTCATTGTAACCATCAGAGCAGAAATTATGAAAAGTTAAGCTTTACTGCCTAAGAAGGTACCTATGTAGCAACCATATGTGCATTTTGAATTATTTAATTTGTAACTGTCCAGTACCACTTCTGGGACCAACAAGAAGCAGGAAAAGTAAACAAACCAACTGTTATCACACTAAATCACTGCTTCTCCTCCACATCATTTGCTGGCCAGACTATATTTAGACAGGGTCTACTCCTCCTAGTTAACCCAAATCAAATAAATACTATTGCACCTCCAAGTCAAAAGAGAAGAAATGAGAATAAAATATGTCTAAAATATACTTAATATTTAATGATATCATCTACTATTCTAATTCTAACAATTTCAGGAGAAGGGGAAGAGGTGGCCATTATTTCCATTTTATGAATAAAGACATTGACAATACTGATATCTAAATCACACAGTATTGCAAATAAAACATCTTTTGACGTCCTACAGAAAATAACTATGTCTTGAATTCAAAGTCTTATCTTGTGTCAATGATTTTCACTCCTTAGTGAATTTTTAAGTCAGAAAAGGAAAGCAGAAGGTGCAGGCATTTCTCAGTTCCATAAGTCTTTATTGAGCTGCCATGGGGTGCATGAATTTAGGATCTATAACTTATATACATTAAAAAGCGTTTTTAGCCCTTTAAAAATTAAAAAAATAAAATTACAACTTCTCTATGTATTTCAAGTGCCTCATTTAACACAATTAAGGCTCAATTTGTTATTACCATAAGTGTTAACAGAAGAAAATGGGAAAGTGTAAACATCTTCCCTTCTACCACAATGGGTTCTGATGCCAGGGGGTAGTTTGGTATCTAGAAAAGACACAACTCCTGTGATTAAAAGGGACAAGGAGGGGAACGAGTATTTTTAGCCTACTATGTGCTCCATACTGCACTCCGCATTACTCATACTTCTTTTTATTTTAACACTTAAAAAAACCTGTTATTCTTCCATCCATCTTAATTAAAGATTAGAAAAGTGAAGGCTCACAGACCTTTACAAAATCCCTCAGCTTTTAAGAGTGGCAGAGCCAGGTTTGAGCCCAAGCCTGCCTGTGCTAAAAAACTGCAGACACGAAGCTCCAATTAATCACATCAGAGCAATACAGCGGTCATTTAATTGGGTATTGTTCATATGATTCCCAATAAACGATAAACAACCCAAGTTCCTTCTTTCTTGATTTAGGTAGATCATGGGCTGTAATACGTCTAAATCGTAGAATTTTGAAATTCCTACCACACAGCCCATAGCTAAAACAGGTGTCGTTTCTGGAGGTGATCCCGGAGAAATTTCGGTGAGGACGAGGCTGGAGGCCCGCCTCAAGGACAGAGGACGCAGAGAGGGCAGAGGGTGTGGTGCGCGTTAGACCAAGAGGCCCCGGAGGCCCCTCCGCGCGGTTTGTGGGGTCTGCAGGCCGCGAGGCCTTGCCCCGCCACTCCCCCCACCCCTACCTTGCTCCCAGCGTCCCTCACCGCTGCTCTGCCCCGGCGCACTGCCGCCGCTGCCTCCAGGAAAGGGTTCCTCCTCCGGGCCCTCGGGGGTAGAAGGGGCTGGCACTCCGTAAGGCGGACTCTTCTCGCCCCAGTGCAGGTTACGGCTACCCGGAATGTCTGGGGGAGTGGTCACCCAGTGGCCCAGGTCCGACGCGGAGCTGAAAGACCTTGCAGGGAAAGCGCCGCCAAAGCCCTGCTCATCTCGGGTACCCCCGCGATAGCCCAAGCCATCAAACCCGTCTGGGCGCCGTGGATGCATCGCAGACGGGGCACGATGAGGCGAGCCCACCCGGAGCCCAGCACCACTGGGGCCACGGCGACTCCTGGCCACACAGACAACCCTCCTCCTCCTCCTCCTCCTTCTTCTTTGCTGCCGCCGCCACCGGGTCCGGGTAAATTGACAACCGGAAATCACGTTACAAACCCGGAAGTTCGCGGACCACGTGACAGTAGCCTTTTCCGGCGGCCTTTAGAGACGCGGTTGCTAGGGAGGCAAGACAGGATTATAGGACACACTCTTAAACTATTATCGTTAGGGAGGAGGAGGTGGTAAAATAACTCTGGAGTTAGTGGAATACAGTACTGCAGAAATGCCGAAAGGAAATAGGGATGGGCGATGCGGACTGGATGAGAGGAGGTCAGATAAAGCTGTTTCAAAACGAGATAAAACTAACGCGTCCCTGGGTCTGACTCTCATCTCAGCCAGAAACACGCCACTCCATACAAAGGCCCCCAGACCTTTTCTTGCTAGGTTAGTGTTTCATCTGTCACAGAGGGATTATTCAGAGGCTCGAAGTCCAAAAAGGTCGTAACATTACATCTAACTTTGCCTCCCGCATTTGGCGTTTTGGATAAAATCTATTGAGAGAGGTTTGGCCCAGCGGACGCAAAGATACTATGGATCGATTAAGCAAACATTAAAAAGGCACACCAGGGGGGAAAACCGCCCTCTTCCCTTCTCTTCCTCCCCCCCCCCCCCATAAACCCTCCGGGACTTAGCAATTAAGCATGTTGCTTTTCTAGGACCACAAACCGACTACAAATCATTTTCTGTCGGTATTTTTTGGTGCATCTAAATCAGAGTATTCATACCTTTAAAGACTGAGACCTTACTTGAAAAATTGAAAGGACCCTACTACCTTTTTTCTTCAGTTGCATGGGCTCTTTGGGCAGAGTCTCTCTCCCTAGATCTGACTGAGCCTACCATGGATTCTTCCTGTGTCCGTTCTTCCCCACTGGAGCCCAACATTCGGAAGGCTTTCAGAAGAGAACCCTGACGCACTAGTCTCAATCTTCTAGAAGCGAACCATTATTTAAAGTAATAATCAATTTTATCTTGAGTAGATTGACACTCTTAAATTGGGTTGCGATGGGGTTTGGGGCAAATGTACGTAGTCCCTCCCTTAAAAAGTGTACCCAATATTACTTGAGTACTAATACCAAATTACTGGGTAATCAGTATTAAATTTGTTACAGGACATGGTAATAAAAATATTTCTCTGTTTCTTAGGCATATTGGCTCAAGGATAGGATTGGCTTAGGTCCAAAACTTTATTGTTTACTGAAAGAAGAAGGAGGAAAATGTGTGCGTGTGATTTTAATATAAAAGCAATAGCATCTTACAATTTTACGTTCTTATCAGTGGCGAAAGGATGGGTTATTAAAAGGAGGACAAATGGGTGGCCAGTTGAGGGAGAAACAGTAAAAGCCCCATCTCGTAGCTTATTCTCAAATAAATTCTGGCTATAATATATCGAATTCTTCCTCTAGAAACATCCAATATTTGAAGAAAAAATAGATGAATATTTCAAAATAGATCAAAAAAGTTCTAAAAGTGACAGTAAAGTCAAGAGCCATGTAAGAAAAGACTAATCGATTTGACCATAAAAAATTTGAATTTCTTCATGGTAAACAAAAAAGCAAAAGCATTTGAATAAAATTGAAAAATGAATCACACACTGGTGTCATATTTTAATGTGAATTAGACAATGTGCCTCTTTACTGTAAAACAGAGCTCTTAATGATACAAAAAAATCAGTAGAAATGTGAGCAAAGGACAAGAAGAGGCAAGTCATAAAAAGAAATGCAAATGGGTAATAATTACATAAACAAATGCCTGTCCCTAGTAATTAAAGAAAGGCACATTTAAATAATAACCATTTTCTCTATAAAATGATAATGTTTAAAAGGCAAACATACGTTGTCATTCAAGATGAAAAGAAAGTAGCTCTCATTAATTCTGGAATGGTATAAAATATAACAACTTTTTTATATATTAGTGATTGTAAATAACTCTGCAATGAACATAGAGGTGCTTATGTTCTTTCAAATTAGTGTTTCAGGCCTCTTCAGATAAATTTCCAGAAGTGGAATCACTGGGTCATAAGGCAGTTCCGTGTTTAGTGTTTTGAGGTAGCTCCATACTGCTTTCCACAGTGACTACACCAGTCTGCATTCCCACCAACAGTGCAAAAGGGTTCCCCTTTCTTCAGATCCTTGCTAGCAAGTGTTGTTTGTTGATTTATTGAAACGAACATAACACAATGTCACAAAATAGCATGTATTACCTTGCCTGGAGAACAGTAACAATCTAACTACCACATTTACAAGGTCTCCCCATGGCCCAGATTGTGGCTTACAGAAGAGAAGAAATGTGCTCTGAGGGACGATATGACTATGAAAGGCTTCCAAGAGAATTTGCACCTCCTTCAGGTCACCCGAGGGATGGCTATCACAGAGAAGTTAATATTGTGCCAAGGAAACCATCACTGCTAGGCAGACCTGGCGAAGCTACAATAGATATTACGGTCATGTTGATTCCTGAGACTAGGACAAGGGCTGTAGTTTTTCTCACGATCAAAGATGTGGTCCACTTCACAGAGGAGAGGAATCTAGCTGTAAGTGGATAAGAGATGATCATTCTGGAAGTTGTCAGCCTGAATGCAGTGACATGAGAGATGACGTTAGAAGAAAAGGTTTCTATGTTTCCCTTTATATAAGAGACCAGTCTCCTCATTGAAGAAAAACTCCTTTTTTTCAGAGACTCACCTGTAGGTAGATCTGGCTCCAGTGTCAGTAGTAGGAGCTACTCTCCAGAAAAAAAGCAAAACTTACTCTTTCCATCAGTTCAAGACAGAAGTAAAGAGAGATCTGTTCATTCTTCAAAAACATCAAGGGTCACTTCACCCTAAAGTTTTTCAACAGTTCCTTAATCAAAGGTGTCAGACAAACACAGTAGGCTAACTGAAGAGGAACTTGCTGAGGCTGCTGAAAAGATAGACAAGGCAGATGAATGTGAAATTACCTGAAATTTCTGAGTGCGAGGCAGGATTCACAGCACCTCTGTTCATTGACCAGCCAGGAGAACCTGAGTCAAGTGCAATAGATGGCATAGAAGTATTTGAAGACAGTCAAACAGTAGCTCTAAAGCAGTGATTTTCAACTTTTCTCATCTCATGGCACACATAAACTAATTACTAAAATTCTGTGGCACACCAAAAAATTTATTTTTTGCTGATCAAAAATAGGTCTAATTGCATATAATTTTGATTCACTCACACTGTATGGGTATTGTTGTGTTGGATGTTGTCATTTTTTAAATTTAACAATCTGAGGGAGAAGAGGTCAGTGTCCCTGAATAAATAGTCAGGTGTTGAGTGTTTTAAACATTCGTGTATCACACCTAAGTGCCTGCTGCAGCACACCGGTTGAAAATCACTGCTCTAAAGCAATAGCATCAAACACAAAAGAGATTGAACAGGTTTACCAACAAGACTGTGAAACGTTAAGGATGGTTGTGAAAATTCTGACTGAAAAAAGATCCTTTATTAGAAAAGTCTATACAGTTTGCACTGAGACAGAATGCACATGAAATAGGTGAGCGATGTGTTGAAGAACTCAAGCATCTCCTTGCAGAGTGTGGCACTTCTAGTGAAGACTTTGGAGAGCCTTTGTAGAAACTTACTTGCTCAGATAAAAATAATGTTTCTAGATTTTTCCCAATGGATTGTGTAAATCTGTCATATTTGAATTTTTGTGACGAACAGAAGTAGTTTATGATAGTTTTATCGCCTTTCCAATACCAAATAAAGATCTGAAATAGTTTTAAGATATTTAATTAGAATTTTAAAAGAATTTATTTGTTTATTTTTAGAGAAGGGAAAGCAGGGAGAAAGAGAAGGAGAGAATCATCAATCCGTGGTTGTCTAATTAGAATTTTTTAATCTACACATAAAGCCTACTAATCCATACTTACTTTATCTCCTGCTCCTTAAAATTATGAGTCAAATAACTTTTCAAGTCCTGGAGAACAACTTTCTACACTTACTCATATTCTGTAGTCTTCTATAGCGTGTGATCATTTGTTTGGTCACACTACTGTAACTTTTAGAGATAATCCCACTTCAACACTTACAGTATTTTTGCATTGTATAGTCAATAATACCATGTGGAAATCTTAGAATTCTAAGTAGCAATTTTATTGACTTGTTGCCTGCTTACTTCAGGCTTTGTAAGTTTTAATAAGTTTAAGTATAAGATCCAAATAAAATAAATACCTTCATATCTTAGAAGATATTTGCTTTGAGGATAAGTAAATGCTCGCTGTGGTAGGTAGAACACTTAAATCTCTTAAAAGACACTTCATAATAAAACTCTGTGTTCCGAGTAGAAGAAGAAAGAAAGAAATATATAATGACATACATTATATATTTAAAAATCAGTTGTAGAGGCAGAGTTTTTAGATAGGGTGGTCAAGGAAGTCCTCGCTGAGGAAGTGATCTTCAAACAGACCTAAATAAAGTGAGGGAATGAGCCACATATAAATATCTAAGAGAAGAATTTCCAAGGCAGAACCAAGCAAGAGTCATAATAACGAACTACGTAGCCAGTGACAGGGGGCTCACTGAGAGGTCAAAGGAGGGCAGGGGCCACATTTTGCAGGGCCTTGCAGATGATGGACAAGAATTTAGTAATTTTCTTTGTTCAACAGGAGAGTAAGGTGATCTTAATGATGCTTTAAAAGGATCAACCTGACTTCTCAGTGGAGCAAAGGAGAAAGGCTCCTATGCTAAGCAGGCCATTGCAAGCTGCTGAGGCAAAAGGTAGTAGTGATTTGATCTAGAGTGATGGTGAATTAAGTGAGAAGGACTAGAGTCAGCCTGTTTAAAGATCAAATCAGAAATAGATATTAAATGACAAGTGAAATGTTCATGTTAAATTGAAAACATTATCCATCATATGATTTTACCTTTGTAAAAATAATAATAAAGATATGCACACAATAAAAATATATATGCCAAAGCATTAAAATTATTAGGTCTGGGTGTATGTTGGCATGAATTTTATTATTTTTTACTTAAAATTTTCTAATTGTTCTAAAATAAAGTGTTTTTTTTTTCTTGCTAAGAGGAAAATTTGTCTTAGAAAAAACCAATAGAATGGATTCCATTAGGGATACAGTCATACATATCTTTCTAGATTACTAAATCTGTTCATAGCATCAATTCAGCAGCTCTAGAGCACTATCAAAGTTCTGTCATTCTATATCTCTCCAAAAATCTTTCTAAAGTAATGATGTTGAAATGGTCCAGAGTATGTAGATTCAAACTAGTTTGTGAAACTCATAACACAGAAATTCAAATGTAATTCTTTCCAGCATTTAAAAAGAGGGGTATGGAGGTGATGTATACACCAGCTCTCGGTGCCTGTGGCATCATGGATGAGACGTGAGACAAATTCACACGGAATACCAAGTGCTGTGGAAGAAAAGGGACCACATGACTACTCCCTCAAGTGGGGAGTGCCTCAGAGCTGTTTGGCCACCGTCTCAAGGGGAGAGTCCATTGACCCTTGCCTAGACAGGCTTTTATTGGGTTTAATTTGCACAGGAATACAGGTACAGCTAATTAAGCATTGTCAGGCAGTAAGGATCAAACAGTAGATAGCATACAAAGAACTATTAGGGCTTCTTCTGAGTCAGGGTCTATCAGCTAAAAGGCTACAAATCTTTGGGAAACAAACTCATTTCCTGCTCGGACCTTTATCATTTAACCAAGAGCACTCTTATCAAAGCAGGCTTCACAGGATTTTACATATCCTTTCTCAGGCCTGATCACCTGGGGAGCCCACCCTTTCCAGCACAGGGCTGCACCACCCTCTGTCATTCTTTCGGGCTTAAGTCAGGCAGAGGAAACAGATAGCCAAGGAATTTTTGGAGACTTCTTGAGGACTCAGGGGAATCAGGCTTCATGAAAGCCAAGGGGCGAGGGTCCATCACTCCCTTTCTTCATAGTCCCCAAAGTCCTCCCCCGGGGCCTCCACATGATCATGCCTGTCTTAGGTGGTTCCCCCCTTGGGGAATCTTACCTGTCATTGGCGAACTGATCAATCTTTGGGGGCCAGTTATGAAAAAAGGAGCAAAAGTGGCGTTCCTGCCAGGGAGATAAGCTTTGTCTCCTTAGTGGCTTATAGTCCAAAGGTCACTCATTCAGCCTTGGGGGGGGGGGACGGGGCAGCGGCGCACAGTTACAGCTCCTGAAAACCAGTCAGGGTGGTTCCCAACATTGAGGAGAGACTTCAATAACATGACCAGCTGCCAACCCTCCGGCTAAATCCAGCTGGATTCAGGCCAGAAAAGAAATACTTCATGACGATTCCTTCAGAGACTGTCCAACCCCTTTTCTCTGCCCCAGCTGTGCTGATTCCTGGAACAGTTCCTTGCCCCACCCTGGGCAAGGAAGTAAGGTATTTTCGCTTTACCTAGGATGGGTTGCATTCCAGTACCCCAACCCTCCCATCCTATTCTATATAACCCTGTAGTGCCTGCCACGTGGTGTTGAGGAGGATGTCCATGCCCAACACCCCTCTGCTGTAAATTCCCCCATGAACTCTCGAGGTGATGATGGAGTTGTCAGCCTCTTTCTTTGGTCTCTTGGCCTGGTATTCCCAACAAGTGGCCAATATTCATTTTATTAGAATAACAGTTTAATGTTTGTATTAGCTATATATTGTAGCATAACAAATTATCCCCAAATCATCAGTTCAAGGCAACCTTTATTATCTAATAGTTTCTGTAGTTCAAGGATTTGGAAATGGCTCTGGCTCAGGGTCTCTCATAAAGCTGCAGTCAAGATTCCACTGGGTTTGACTTGGTCTGGAGGACGTAGTTCAAGATAGCTCACTTAGCTAAATGTGGGGAGGGGGTGTCTCCTTTTGCTTGTATGCTGTCTGGTGTCAATTCCTTATCAGATGGCACTTTTCATTAGTGTCCTTATGACATGACAGCTGACTTCTCCCTGGAAGCAAATGATCAGAGGAGAGAAGGGAGGTCTTTTATGACTAATCGTGCCTCATCACTTCTGAAATATTCTATTCTCTAGAAGTAAGTCCCTAAATCCAACCCCACAAGAAGGGATTTGACTCCATCTTTTGAAGGGAGGATTATCAAACAATTTGTGTTCATATTGTTGTGTAAATTGTTGTGTAAAATCACAACAATTAAACTATTGTATAACAATTAATGCATAGAGGATCTAGGAGGCACTAGAATTAATAATTAGAAAAAATTTACACATTTATTAATGGAATGATATGGATTAAATTTTTTACTGAGCAAAGAAACTTGAAAGATTAGTTTTTTGAAAAGAATTATACAATAGAAGTATTAATAACCATGAAATAATTTAATAAATAGTTTTTAAAGGTTTAGTCATTATTCAGTTAGACTTGAGTTGAAATACAGGTGAAGAATAGCAGACATTGCTGACAGTTTTCAAGAGTTGGCACAGAGTGATCTGACCTGCTAAATAAAAGTAGGTAACAAGCACGTCATTTATTTATATTTATACTTTACTCAGAAATTCTGACACTGAATGAGTTTAGCTCACAGGATAAAATAAAAACCACCTGCATTTTTATTCAAGAATTTGCACAGCAGCATTTATTAAACACCAGCTACAGGCCAGTCCCTGTGTTAGGTGTCGTGATGCCACCGTGTATCATTTTCAAGGATGGACTTTGAAGGTAGTTGAAGGTTTTTTTAATACAAAAATGGACCAATAAACAGTTTTCACTGGAAGTTTTAATATGTAATAATCCAAGCCCTTCTTTTTTGTACTTTTTTCATAATTTGGGGGGAGGGTAATGTGCCATTTATTCTTCAAACTAAACTTTAAAACCTTTTCTTCATTCTTTACTCTGACTTTCCTAACACACACACACACACACACACACACACACACACACTTTGGGATTTGAAGTGTACTTGCATAAATTTATTCAGTAATATAAGAGGTTGAACTTTTTTTATTCTATGAAGTACATTTCACATCTCCTTCAAGGACTGATGGTATTCTGTTTGCTGAGGTCTGTATCTAAGTGTTCTCTACCAAAGACATGTTGTGTGCTTCTATTTGCTGAGATCCATCATGTAGTGTATAGTCTGAGTGGAGGCTCTGAATGAATTGCCCCACCCACAATAGGGAAACATCTTTAGTTTACACTTGTTTATGAAACGAGAGACACCCCTACTCCTTTCTCACACTTCATTGTTTTAACTTGGAGTATAAAAGCTAAAAACACATCCCTTTGAAAAATTTGTCTGCCATTTCATTTCGTGGCCAAGGCAAAATTAATTGTTTAGCTATGTCTGGCTTCAGTGTTTAATATTCTTTTTGGTCACCACTTCTACACTTCAGAGTTCTTCATTTTCAGGACTGTCTCCATGATCTGCCCTTTGACTGGTTTGATCTTGAACTGCAGCAGGAGTGGGAGAAGAGTTGCGGGTTCTTGCTTACGTAAACATGGCCTGCAGTTGCCTGTGCTGTAGAATTCATGGGTAGCTATTTTGCTCAGAAAATGTTCCGTAGAATCAACTGATTTTTATATTTTAGAGAAGCATTTTAGCTAAACTACTCTTTATTCTTTTGTGAGTAAACTGTTTAACAGTTTGTATGTTTAATGTTTTTAATATTTTTCTTTGAGCTCTTGAAATGAATTTTAGCTAAAACCCACCGAGGCACTTTTAAGTGAAGCAGTCTTTCCATGCTGATTTTATTTGGAATATAAGTTTCCTTGATTTGTTGTCTTATGTCTTTTGGGGGAAGGGGTAAAATTTTTTTCTTTCTGCTAATTCTTTTCAATATTATTTATATTTTCATTCACTTTTGTATAGTCTTAGTGCCATTTTTGTTCTTGCCCTCAACTTACTGATATTTTAGGAGAAATATATTTCAGAGAAGACTTGGATTAGATATTGTAATTTCTGATTTTTAAACTTTCGAAAATGAACTAATTTATTTTCAGGAATTTTTTAGCACAATTTTGCATTCACACACACAAATTTGAGGGAAGTACAGAGATTTCCCATATGTTCTCTTCCCCTAGGGGTACATAGCTTCCTCCCATTATCAACATCCGACTAGAGCTGTGCATTTGTAACAACTGATGGACTTACATCCACACATGGTCCTTGCCCAGAATCCACAGCTTATAGAGTTCACTCTTGGTGTTGTATACTCTGTGGGTTTAGGTCAATATGTTTTAAATATAAAAATGTGCTAAAAAGTCACAGGACTTATCTGGTGCTTATTATGAACAGAAACATTTCCAGACTGATGTATTTGAAGTATTTAACATTAGTTAAATTCTCATTTGCAGTTCTTAATATTAAGACTTATTCTGATTATTTCCTTAATCAGAATTGTTCTTCTATATAGTACAACACTTGTGAAAATATGTGGAATATTTGAAGTTTCTCGCCCATTGGAAGACACAGGCGTTATAAAACTATTTGAATTAGAAAACTTTATTGGATACTGTCTTCAAAAAATGGGCATTTTCTTTAGATGAAATCGGTCCCCTTGTGGTTAGTATATACAGAACACCTTGGATGCTTTTTTTATATTTACCATTTGGTCCAGATTTTCTATGTAGAACAAGACTTTGAGTGACAATTTGGTACAAAGATATGGCCACCTCTGTATAGAAAGTATGCTGTTTTTATTTTGATTTTTAAATTTGTTTTATTTGTGTGGGGGGTAGGCTTTGGAAGAGGTATTTAGACATGGAGGGGACACTGAATCATTGCCACACAAATTCTCACTGCAGTTACTGGCTGGTTAGCTACTGTATGTACAGTATTAAAACCCAGTCATTACTATGTGCTTTATGATTATATTTTAAAGCTAATAAAGGTCCTTCACACATCATTCGTTCGAAATCGAATGTAAATACAGTGAAGGCTGGGAAAAAAAGGTGGAATTGCACTATCAGGTCCTGATTGGCTAACCTCGGTCAGGAGACGACCTTCCGTCTCTAAGAGCAGCTCCTACAGCGTCCTTAGCAACCAGTCCTAGTCCCCAGTGACCTCGAGAGCTGCGGTGAGTGCCTACCGGTTCTTGCTTCTGAGGACCTGAGAGTTAAGGTTCTTGCCACACTCACTATTCCAGGGTAACCGGGAGACCGACAAACTCCTATGGGAGCACTCAGTCTCCTTTTTCAGGGTTCCATAGCTCTGCCCGTCCGAAGAAGACTCCACCACTCGCGCCCCTAGGCCAGGCCTGCCATCTCAGCCCCTCCGAAGATTCTTAAGGGTCTGGCGTGGAAACAATCGGGCGAGGGCAGGAGGAAGAAGAGGGGGGCGGGGGTCAGTCATCGGGTCATCTGGTAGGGAAATAGCTTTTTTTTTTTTTTTGCTGGGGAGACCAAAAAGGGGGGGGGGTTCTTATTGCTATCGATAGGGGAATTCTTTTAATTTCCTCTGGACAGGGACTCGCTTTTCTTCCGGCAACCTTTAAATTCAGAAGCCAGCTTGCCTCACGGGACAGTTTTCGAGTCCTTCTATAGTTGATGACGAAATTGCCTCCCACCTTTCTCTGTCTCTCCCTCTCTCAAAAATTTAAAGTACATGGCCCTGGCTGGGATAGGTCAGTCAGTGGATTGAGGATGGGCCTGTGAACCAAAAGGGCGCTGCTTCCATTCCCAGGCAGGGCACATATCTGTCTCTCCCTCTCTTTCTCCTTTCCTTCAGTGTTTAAAAAATAAATAAGTAAAATCTTTAAAATTTTTTTAAAAAGTATGTCTGTGGGGGGAGGGGAGGGTGCCTTGAAGTTGTAAAACCCAAGGATTTTTAAAAGAGGGTATTAATCCAGAGAAGAGGGTACAAGGTATCCACAAAGAAGAATTTCTAGAAGTAAAGGCGATGGTAGAATTCCCTTATTTACCTTTTCTCAACGATATATCGGAATGAATTATACTTTTTTTGGTGGTCTTTGGATAAATGATCTTGTGTTCCTTAAGGTTGTAGTCTCAATCTTATATTCCCTAATGCTGGTTCCCTATCCAAAGGCTTGCTAGTTTTAACATTGCTAGATAATTTTAACATTTTCTAGTTCTCAGAAATTGTTTTTTGAAGTGTACTTTCCTAATCTTGTTTTAATAGAAGCTTAAACAGTACACTAGGGATTAATGTTAAAACCTTTTGTTTTCCTTTTTTAAAAATTCTGGGTCTATGCCAGGTGGGAAATGAACTGTCAAACATCCAAGCAGCTCACTGGGGCCATTTCATCAGCTGAAACATTTCTCCTCAGTGTGTAAATGTTCTTTGCTCTGATGCTCCGCATAAATCTTTAGGTTCAAGGTGAGTACTAGATTTTTATTTCAGTAAAAACTATTCCTCATGAAACCTTGTGATCTTGATAAATAATGCTATATTCTTTTGAACATCTGATTCATAATCAGAATCGTTCATTATTAAGATTAATTTGGTAAGCTTTCCTCTCTTGAAGTTCATTGTTCATCCAGAGCTCCCAGTAAAAGTGCCTGGTCATAACCAGGGCTTAATAAGTACTTTGGGTAGTGCTATCAATTAGATTTTCCCAAACTGTTTTATGCATGTGATTCTAGGAGATAGTGTTCTAAAGATTTCTCTGGTCAAATTTAGGAACAGCTATGTGTCCTACTGTTACTCAGGGAGACTGTCAGCATATGGGGACCTGTTAACAAGTCTGAGGTGTCTCGTGGTATGTACACCGTTAACTCTGTTCAGTGAAATGAACAGAGTTATTCTTAGATTTATTTCTCAGCAAAAAGTTTTTAGAATGTAATACATCTCAGAAATCTGTACTCCACAAAATACATTTTGGGAATTACTGTTTAAACTAAGTATTGTGATCTTTATTTATGCTTATATTTCCATAAAACCAAATGAATTGATTTTATTATCATGTAAAGCTGTATTTTCAGATGATATGATGTTGCATAAATAAAAATGCTAAGGAATCCACTAGCAAACTAGTCAATCTAATAAAAAAGTGTAACAAGGTTGCAGTATGCAAGGTCTATATTCAAAAATCAGTTTGCAGTAGCAATTAGCAAACAAAAGGAAATAAATTAAGAAAAAGTCCACTTATAATAGCATCAGAAAGAATGAAATACTTGTGAATAAATTTAACAAAGGCAGTGTAAATTATGCTTTGAAAATTACAAAACATTGTTGAAAGAGATTAAAGAAGGCAAAATAAATGGAATGGCATCCTATTCTCATGGAGAAGAATACATAATATTAAGATATCAATGCTCCCCAAATTGATCTACACATTCAGTATAATTCCTATTGAAATTCTAGATGATCTCTGAAGAAATTAATAAACTGGTGCTAAAATTCACGTGGCAATTATACCTTGGATCTGGAATAGAAAAAAACAATAGAAAGTTGGGAGACTCACATTTCTCAATTTCAAAAATTACTACCGAGGGTAGTAATCAAGACAGTGTGGGACCGGTGTGAAGATAGATATATTGCAATGAAATAGAGCTGAGAAACTAGAAATAAGACCTCACATTTGTAGTAAATTGCTTTTTGATATGAGTACTAAAATAATACAACAAATTTTTTTTCCAACCAATGGTTCTGGAACAATTGGATATCAATATGCAAAAGAATGAAGTTGGAACACTATATATATACTAATATTAACTCGAATGGATCAAAAACTTAAATGTAAGAGCTAAAACTACAAAACCCTCAGAAGAAAACAGGTATAAATCTTTCTGATGTGGATTTAGGCGATGGTTTCTTAGACATGACAACCAAAGCATATACAACTATAGAAAAAATAGACTCAACAAACTTCATCAAAATTGTAAACATAGCTCTTTGAAGCATTCCATCAATAAAGTGAAAAAACAACCCAAAAATTGGGGTGAAAATTTTGCAAATCACATCTGAAGAAGGATTCGTACCTAAATATATAAAAATCATTTGTTAAAGAACAAGTCAATTGAATAAATTTAAAAATCTAATTGGCCTTATTAAGTGATTCATCCCATCTAGTACTTAGCAAGGAGCTCTACAAGTTGTACAAAATGAAAGATTTATGTAGGAAGAAGGGTGGGGCAAGGGAGCTATTAAAAAAAGGATTTTTCAATCAGGACATCTTCTTTTGAGTGGAAAGGAATATGCAAGGTTGTTTTTGTTTGTTTGTTTTCATGTGGATTGCCTCCTCTGTCTGTGAGGAGGTGAGGATGGACAGTGCCCATGTGACAGATTACCTCACTGATATGGACCATAATATTCCAGGTTCATTGAAATTATATTTTTGGGAGAGTTTGACACACTAGTTAGGTCAGGTATTACATGTAGATCTAGTATCATGGGCTTTAGCAAAAATGCTAAAATTTTCACTTGCAACTCAAAAATTTGCAAGCCCACTCATTTTGGGCTTGCTGTTTTCTTCTAACACATTGCAACTCAATAAAAAAAAGATAAAACAATTAAAAAAGGAAAAAGCTCTGAATAGATCTTCAAAAGAGATGTAGAATTGTCTGGTAAACACATGGAAAGATGATTACTACCATTAGCTATCAGGAACATTCAAATCAAAACCACTTCCTGTCTGTTTGGATATCTGTAATCAAAAAGATAGCAAGTGTTAGTGAGGATGTGGAGTAACTGGAGCCTTTAGACACTGCTGGTGGGAATCTGAGATAGTGCAGCCACTTTGGAAAACAACCTGGCAGTTCCTCAAATGGTTAAAGATAAAGTAACCACCTGATTCAGCAATTCCTCTCCACTCAAGAGACTTGGAAACGTATATCTGCACATAAACTACGTGATGTTAATGGCACGATTAAGCCTGAACTCATTCAGAATTTGGGTTTTAGGATCTCTGTGGCAGCTAGCCACAGTTAAGACAGGTTTATACTTTTATTTACAGAACATAAACTTTCACGGCCGCGTGTTTATTACTGTTTATGTGTGTGTGAGGTTAAAGAGCAAATATTGAAAACATTGCTTTTTTACAAGAAGTCCAGGAGAGGATATAGAAAACAATTCTTTGATAAGAATAAATTTTACAGTTTTTAAAAAACTATATATATAGTTTTTGTTGTTGTTAGAGAGGGAGGTAACAAAAGAGAGAGAGAAACATAAACGTGTTGTTGTTTCTCATGTGGCCCCCACTGGGGACCTGGCCTGCAACCCAGGAATGTGCCCTGACTGGGAATTGAACTGGTGACCTTTTAGTTCACAGGTCAGCACCCAATCCACTGAGCCACACCAGCCAGGGCTACAGTTTTCTTTAGTACAGATTGCCTGTAATGACTTCATGTACCTGATAGGAAGTGGTCATATAGTTAGTAGATCATTCAATCACTTCTCTGTCTATTCAGGCTTCCTTGTTTGGTCAGTCATGCATAGACAAAATGTATATATCCTTCATATACTGTGAACATTGGATACTTCTAATTACTGCCAAGTTTACCCTATTGCATAGTGTGCTAAGAGCAGCCAACCACTGCTTAGTGTCCTTAAAATCTGTGGGCTGCCTTTCCTCAGCCTCGGTTAATGCTCTTCTAGTACATAGCACCTACACAGCGGTGTTTCATCAGGTTCAGGGTGAAGGTTTTCATCAGATATTACCTTAGAATATTCATCAATGAATTTTTTTAGCAGATTTTTTTCTTGCAGATATTTAGATATTTTATACCATGAAGCTTCTTAAATTTCCACAGCCAATCTGAATATTTACATTCACATTTAGTGTTCAGTTCTTTATGAATCTTTTGCTCCTTCAGAAATGGCCTAAAGACTTTGATTTTGTTTAAAGACTAAGACTTTAAAGACTATGTTTGTTTTAAAAAACCCACCATATTATTTGATAATTTTGTGCTGAAGGGATTCATGGTAAGTTCTTGCAAATTTTAAGTTTTCTGTTAATTAGATAAAGAGATTTTCATTCTTTGAACTCAAGGCCAAAACAGACAAAGAATTCTGTTGAAACAGGTATTAAACCCACCTAATTTATTTTTAATTTTAAATAGATTATTCATTACATCTTGCCATACTTTTATAAAATGTCATATTAATCAAATGTTCCTCTCGGGCAACTTTTCCCCCTAAAATCACTTGGGCCCTATTATTCAGCACCTTGGACTGTGATAGTGTTGGTTTATAGGTCAGTCCTTTTCCTCTGATTGTAATTTACTAAGGGAAGGGGCAGTGTTTATCTGTACATCTCTTAAACACAGGAAACTTAAACATCATTAACACTTCTATTTTTGTGGAAACTGAACCAAAGTGAATTTTCTAAATGACAACCCCATAAAATGACTAATGTGGTACTATTGGGTAGTGCTAAATATAAAATGGGCAAAGTGTTCTTTTATTTCTAGTTTACATGTAGGTGTGTGTGTGTAGTTTTCTTTATTTCATATTGCATGGTGAGCACTGTGAATAAATAAAAAGTGCTGAGATGTATCATAAGCCCAACAATAGAATTCATGGACAATTACATCCACTTTTCAATTCTTTCACAAATCATCCATCACATTAGTAGTTTGCATCAAAGCCAAATGACTCCCTATATGGTGTCAACCTAAATAGAGAGGTAAACTGAGGCAAGCTGAAGTCATCAGAAAATGAGTTTATTTAGGAGTAGCGGAGGAATGGCAGTTTTGGAAGCACAAACTGGAGCAAGCTACCAACCGGCAAGTCTGCTGAAGGTTTAGGGCAGGCTGTATTTATGGGCAAAGAGTGCAGGAGTCCTGTCAAAGTCAACGCAGTAAGTTCATCGGCTTGAGGATGATGAGAGATTTTTTATGAGTGTTCATTGGTCAGGAGTTAAGTTCCAGTTTTCTGTAAATCAAACATTTTGGGGCTTAGTCTCTCAGTTCTTAAGTTTCATTTTCCTGAGGGCACATCATGGGATTTTCTCCATCCCATATTTTCCAGTTCCATTTTATATTAAAAACCTTCCACAGCGAGAAGAAGAGGTTTAAGTCAGAACAAGGCTTTATCAATGAAGTATGATCTCACTGCAATTTTCCTATGTAAATGAAGAAGTGATTGATGAGAGATTAGTGGAAATAGTTCTTATTTAAACTTTGGTGGTGTTTTTATATCATTTTCTTCATCGTCCAAGGCTTTCTAAATCATCTGTAAATACTTTAAACGCTTCTGTGGTCAGTACTTTGAATATTGCTATTTCATATTATTTATGGATTATACTTAATCACCTCTGGGAAAATGCCAGTTATTTTATTTACTACTACAAACTTAAAGTACATGTAGTGGTTATGAATCATAGTCGATAGCCTTATGTGTGCGCAATAAACATTTCTGTCCTTTCTTTAAATTGACTATGTATACTCCAATCCTCTGTTCTGCTTGACTTGTTGGGTAGTCTCAGTTTTCATTAGGCCTGCCCCTGCCTGTGGTCTTTCCAGGTCCTTCATCCTTATGCATCATTGGGAGAAGCACTATAGGGCATTGGGTCAATTGTCATATCTATATGGTCCTCTTTGTCTTTGCATACCTCTTCTGCACAATGACTAGGCCTGGACAAGAGCTATGCTATGGGGTCTATTATGATATGGGGTCTAATCCCTTAAGAGATGCCCAGACATCTCCTCCCGGGTATTGTCCCCTCCAGGGATGCTGCTGCAACAGAGGAGGTGGCTCTGAATAACCTCTGTTAGCTCCTGGTTTCGGGAAACCTCTCTATCATCCCAGGAACGTTTTTTCTCCCTATAGGGTACCCAGCGTCATATTTTCAAAGAGCTTAATTTTTGTTGCTGTTTTTTTCTTAAGATGGGGAGGAGCCAGTGACTTTGGGCAGTTTCAACTTCTTTCTGTCCTGGAGAAATTCAGCCAACAAAGGAAGAAAACTATATATAGTCTTTTCTGAATAGGGAAATACAAACCAAAAGAGGTCAGAGTTCCTAAAAATATATGTAAAGGCTGCATTCTTAAAAGACAATAATGGTACCCCATCACTAATACTTTTCTCTTATAAACTGACATTTTTAGTCTTTTAATTATTTCCAAAAGGAACATGGTTTTATATTCCTCATTTCCCCCCCCCATGCCACCTAGTAAAAGTGCCCAGTTGTTGTTATTGTTTTTAATATGTACAAGTGTAGGATCCTGAAATGGATAAGATAATCCAGTTTCCAGCATATTTTGTCTAAAAGTTTTATAATTTATAACTGATACATATAGTTTAATTATTTCATGGCAGGTAAAATAATTCACCATTAAAAACACAATAGATAAAATATACTCTAACTTTATGCTACAGCAATCTGATTAGTTCTTACTCTGAGCTTGGATTTTGTTGTTGGCACTAGGGATATGTTAGAGCATCTTGAACAAGTGGGTGGGGACTGTGGGAGGCCCACGTGATCAGCAGACGTAAGTTTGGAGAAGTTACACTAGCAGGCATGTAAGAGATGAGACTGGAGGAAGACCGGTCAGGAGACTGGAAGAGAAGAAGTTATTGTATTAATCTAGGACAAAGACAATGGCATCCTGATTAAGGTGAAAGGCAGAAAAGATGAAAAGAAGACTTGATTAACAGAGCTCCTTTGAAGATGGACATCAATAGCTCATAGCGACAATAGCACCTTCAGAATAATTTGATGCTACATGAACTGCAGAACAACCTGAAGTAAGATGAGGCCTGACAATGACCATGAAAGGAAGAATTAGGTGGAGCCTTGGTTTCTTATGACTATGAAGCTGCCAAAATGGCCCTAAATTATCTAGATTTAAACTGGTAAAAAATTTTATGTCACTAAACCTAATTCTAATACAATAATACTCTTTTGTAATCTTATTTTTATTGAGGTAAAATTTGCATATAGTGAAATGCATAAATATTCATTGTACAATTAAGTGAGTATGCTGGGTATCTGTTGCTGATAACAACCACTCTAGAACTTATTATGTTAAATAATTTTTATCAGCTCTCCTGGTTCTGGAGTTGACTGCAAACTGCTGAGGCTGAGTAGTTCTCATTTAGCCTCTCTCCTGTGATTTTAGCTACTTATCAGCTGAAGTGCTGCTCATTTGAAGGCCTGACTGGGTACTAGTGTGCATACAGTAAAGATTAAAAAATAAGTAAAACCAGAATGCATCATAAAGATATAGTAACACGAACACTACAAATAATAATAGTCATGCGAAGGTTGACTGGATCCTACTGAGGACTGCGGTGGAGCCCCGAGAACACTAATGGTTTACTTCCTTCTTGCCATTGCTGAGAACAACACCCTCTCAGGGTTTCTTTGCTTTTATTATTTAAATAATTCTGCTGCATCCTTGGGAAAAGTCTCTTTATACAGTTACCCCGTCTAAGTGTGTTGTCTGTTTCCTGCCAGAACCTCGACTGATACAATGACGCGTGTTAAAAATTAGCTGTCTTAAAAATGAAATGTGAAGTAATTTGATATAATTCCGACTGCCCATTTTGTTACTTCATTTTGTTATTTAAATATTCCACCAAACACAAAGAGTATGCCCTAGTTTTGGCCTTACCCCCATAAAATGGGCTCAGACATGCTTCTAAAGGAAAATAAATCTGGCTGTGAGGGCAATCAGAGAAAGCATAATCTAAATGGCAAAAAGACAGAAGACAGGGAAAGAAATTTATAAGTAACCTTAAAAAGCAGTAGCATAGTAAATCTAATACTGATCATAAGCACTTATTTATGTAATACTTCCTGTAAGTCAGGCTTTAATCTAAGCAATCTACATATATTAGTCAATTTATTTCTGTAAACGTACTATTCCCTTTGCACAGGAGAGGAAACTGAGGCACTGAGCAGTTAACTAAATCAGTCTGACTGTATTCTTTTAAGTGCTATCTATGTCATGCTGTTCTTTCAATGGTTTTGCTGCTAAAACTGGTAAAGTACAATAAAGACTATATGTTATATGCAAGGATAATTTTAAAGTAGTAACAACAGATAGAATATGAGATTTTGATTTGAAGTTGGGTTTGACTCCTAGATCTGGTAGTTTAAGTTTAAATACTTCCTTAATATAATTTCACACTTAACCCTGCTTTTCCCTCTTGCCACCGTTTTCCCCATAAATAATAAATTTGCATGAAGCATATTATTTCATACTGAGAGTACATTTGAATTTAATGTATAATTTAATCTTTCTTTTTAGGTTTATGATCCATGAATATGTCTGTTAAGAACTCACCTGTGAGTAATCCGTTTGGAGTAATATCTTCCTCTTATTATGAACAACACTTGAGGTTTAATTTACAAAATTTAAGGGAAAAAAAGAATGATAAATCAAAGTAAGTTAAACAATTTTAAGTTATTAAAGTACTGAACCCATACATATTGTAGAATTTAGAAAGTATAAATAATTGTAAGGATAAAAATCTTAACATTTGCTATTTTTTAAATAGCTTCATTATTTATAATCATGTCCAAAATTTTGAATTTTACATGTTTGTTTAAAACAAGCAATTCTTATAATCTTATATGTATTTTAAGTTGCCATAATAACCCATGAAATGCACAAGAAAGCAGTCAATAACTACTATATAGTGCAGCACTATAGTTATTGCTATGTCATTTGCTCTTTCAAATGAAGCCATAATAGAATGTTTTTCTTCATCAAATTATTGTCTTGTGATAAAATTTCTGAAATGCCAGTTACTAAATCAAAGTTTGTTGATAATTTAAAAATCATGTGTAATTTTAAGAAATGTTGAAACTTAAAAAGAGAATAATAAGATGTATAATACAACTTACGTATGTTTGTTTAAAATATTTTCCTTTAATAAAGAACAGATTGGCAGATCAATTCAAGGCTCTTTGGCCTCACTCACACGTGCCCTCCCTACTATAATGACTGTGGCACATATCATTTCAGTTCATTTTTCTACTTTAATATACATGAATATAAAAATCATGTTTTCCATGTGAATAAATTTAAATTATATCTTTACATAAATTATATACACAGATAAATGATCACACATTTATTTGTGACTTGATTTGTTAAAAAACAGTTTTGTTTTTAATTCAATCCATATTGATGATCATGTATTTTGTTTCATTCACTTTAGCAGCTGCATAATGTTCTAATATTATGAATTTTATTTACCTTATTTTCAAAAATTTTGCCATGAAATTCATGCTATAGTGAAAATTATTGTGTATTTCTCCTTGTGTACCTTTATGTTTCTTTGGAGTGGGTTTTTTGAATGCCTGGATTTTAAAATTTAAGTTGATGCTATTGCTCTCCAAGGTACCTGAATCAATTTACATTTTCTTTCTCAGCATGAGAATGTATCACTTACCCCATCCACACCAACACCTGGTATTGCCAGACTTCTTAATATTTGCTGTTATAGGAGGTCAAATGTGGCACTTGCCTGATATCTAATTTTTTGAAATTCCTGGTAACTAATGAGATGAAACATCCTTTCATGTATGTTGACATTAGAGTTACTTCTATAAATTATCTCTTCATATGTTTGACCAATTTACTTTTGTGTTGTCTTTTTAATTGGCATTTGATATTCTTAAATATTTATTATGAATTCTTCCAGGCTAGCTTGTCTTTAAACTTTGTTTGTGTGGTACCTATCATCATGCAGAACTCTTAAAAATTAATGTAGTTATTATGTTTTTAAGATTTATTCAAGATGTTGAGTGTAAGTATATATTGCTAATTTGTTCATTCTATTGGTCCATTTTATTAACATATGAAAATTATTCATGCATTCTTCTATCGTTGGCCATTTGAATTATTGCCTGTGTATGGTTAATTGTAAACAGTGTTTCTATGAACACTGTTGCACAAGCATCCTGGCACATATTCTAAGATACATACCTAGAAATGGACTTTTTGGATCATAGAATATATGCCATTTAGTGAACAGAAGTATTAATTATAAATGTTTTATTTTTAGTCATTTTTCTATTTTGCCTGAGAAATCTGTCTCCACCATCAGATAATGTAGATATTCTTACACATTATTTTCTTAACAAACCTGTTGTTTTTTTGTCTTTCATGTATTACATTTGGAAATTATTTTTGTTAATGGTGTGAAGTACAGGTCTAATTTTTGCATTCATACCCAATTATCAACACCATTCTCCACTATTTCTCTAGTACAGTTATTGCAGAAATCAGCTGCCTGCATGTAATGGGTATGTGTCTGGGCTCTCTATTCTGTTTCACTGGTCTGTTTGTCTCTTTCCATACCAACACCCCATTGCCTTGGTCACTATCATTTAGCAATATCATCAAATAGTTAATATGACTGATTTTCCAAATTTTTTGTTCTTCAATGATATGCTGCATATTATTTTTAGAATCACTTTGTTATGTTTATTTTTCCAAGCACATGAGATTGTTTATTGGATTTTTCTGAATCTACAGATTAATTTGAGAATTGGCATTTTTAGCATAGTAAGGATTCCAATCCATTAACAAGAAGTATCTCTCCATTTATATAGTTACTTGTAAAACTTATTAATGAAATTTTAATGTTTTTTCCATATAGGTACTATCTTTTGTTAGATCTATTTTTATGTTTTTTTGTATTTTGGTACTATTACAAGTTTTATGCATATATTTTTTCAAATAGATTTTTTTAGCTATTGTCAGAAGAGATAAATATAACTGACTTTATGCATTGATCTTACATACAGAAATTTTGGTAAATTGTCTTATTAATTCTAAACATTATTTCAACTTTGATTTAAAAGTAATACTCTAAACATTTCGTCATTAAGTATGTTGTTTTTCTCTAACCTTGTCATTTTAATCTTATCTTGTTTTGTTTATGAACCACACTAGACTTTATTACTATTTTAAGTAGTTAATGTTCCTTTACATTTTATTTACTGCATCACTTTCCTTGTTTTTTATTCCTTCTTGCTTCTTATTCCTTGTTTTTCTTTTGTCTGATGTACAAATTTAAAATTTTTCCTTAGTGAGATTTTGTTGTTAAAAATTTTTATTAGTCTAAATATATTTTTATTTTATTCTTATTCTTAAAAATTTTAAACTGAATATGGAATGAACTTTTTTCTATTATAACTTTTATTCATTTCTTCCTGCAGCACATTAGTGATATTATTCCACTCACAGCTTCCCTTATTGCTGTTGAGGAGTTGGGTGAACTTTTGATTCAATTTTTTTAACATTAATCTGTTCTCCCAAACTTTGGCTACTTTCAAAAATTTCTTACTGCCTTTCATTTTCTGCAGTTTTCCTATGACATATCAGAATATAATTAAAAACTTATTCCCCTTGGATTTCTTAGACGTTTGAATCTGTGGACCGCTGCCTTTCATAATGCCTTAAAAAATGATCAGACACGGTTCTTTTTGATGCCAGCTGGGCAGCCCATTCTCTCTTTTCTCTCCTTACAGGACTCAATTAACTGTACATTGGGCCATCTCATTTTACACTTCATGTCTTTTACTCTCACATCTCCATTTTCCATCTTTTGTCTATTCTTCCTCTTTCTGAATAATTTATTCTGATGTGATATGTTTTCTACATGACTAATTTTCTCTCTTGTTACAAAATTTATCCATTGAGTTTTAATATTTATATCTTACATTTTCAGTAATTCATTTACTTTTCTTCAAATTTTCTGTTTAGGCTAATCATTTTTGGTTTCCTGCAGATAATTTTAAGCATATCGTGGAACAAGTATAAAGGTTTTATAATTTATGTCTGATTATTCCAATAATTGTAGTCTTGGTAAGTTTGTAACTTTTATTGTTCTCCTTTATGTCGTATCTTTTCATTTCCCACTTGTCCTTGGGGGAAATGTTGGTGTCATCTTCCAGAGAACCTTGCATTTGCTGTGTTCCAGGTACCTGGAGATGCTGCTAGTTTGGTACAACTGAACTTCCCAGTTTGATGAAACTGGCTTCCCTGTCTAAGTGTTCTTGGCCAGCCCTCTCTCTTTGCCTGGGGAATAAATCTGTAGAGACTGACCGCCTCAGACACTTACATACACACACATACATTTTTTCTTCTTATTTTTTGAGCACCAAGGCTGCCTTCTCTACAGCCTCTTGGAGTTAGGGAGAAAAGATTGGGATGACAGACAATGTAAGGGGCCTAAGTTTTTGCACTTTGAAAATCCTGGCCTTTTCTTTTCTGTGCAGTCACTTGGAAAACATACATGGCGTTGTCTCCATGGCCCTTTGATCAAGAGAAATCAAAATCTGTCCCTGGAATCAGCTGTTCGAGATGAAGCAGAGACCTAACTTGCATGAAGGAACATCATTTTTGTTTTTATTCTTAGGTGTTGCGTGAACTGCCATAGGCCTCATAACATATCTGCTTCGCTTATTTTTTCTTAAAAACGTGAGTTTTTGCAGGCTCAGAATGTGTTTTCTTAGAGACACATGTAGGGAATCCACATAAATCCTTTAAATTAGACACTGAAACCCAATATTTATGCACCAAAGAGAGAATCACACCACCTTGCAGTGAATTACTGCTTCACATCACACTCCTTTGTCACAGTTTTTTATAACTAAGATTATTTTATTGTGTATAGTCTGTTTTGCCTTTTCTACTTTATCTAGAGATGAAAAAGATCAAAACATTTTGAAGACTTGCATCAACTACACATTTATTTTGGCTTACTGGAGAAAAATGAAAGGGAATATAAATCTTATATTAGGAATATTTAGTTATATTATTAAGATTATTTTACATCTTTCTCACAGTAGCTGCTTGTGTATCTTTTATGTCTGGAAGGCTGTACTTTTCAAAGCTTCCTGAAATGTTAATAAATCTGAAGTCTTTCCTTTTCATTAGTGTTTTTGACACTTGTATATTTGATGAAATGTGTTCAACAAATACAAGTTCTAAATATTTTAAACATATTATATATTTATAGTATATATCTACTGATATTTATATGTATAAATTTATAATACAACATAACTCTTTAGTGTGAGTTTTAAATGTCTGCTGTAAGCAGCAAGAAGAAACATTTTAAGGCTCATTTATATAGTGGCCTTTTGTTTATTTGAACAATAGTTTTTTCATTTTCTGAATTATTATAAGCCTTTCAGTGAAACCCTAATGGTTAAGACCTTGCAATTAGATCTGTTAACTTTAGCCTGAGACATCTATACTTGTAGCATTTTTGTTCACCAACAAATGACTTAGCCAAAAATATGGTGAATGAGGAGCTTGATGGCCATAAGAAGCATGAACACATACATTCAACATATTGCAGTGTGTCTTCCTTTAGGATGTATTACCCCAAATAAGGTATCAGCGCCTACCCATGAAATTATCTGTACAAAGTACATAGGATCTCACAAGATTATAAAAACCATAGTCTTCCTATACTTGGGCTTACACCATTATCTTGGCTCAAGTCTCTAGAAGGCAGAATATGAGAAGAGGATTATTTTTCTAACACTTTATGTGGGATATACAAGGTCAACACAGTGAAGGTGACAAAAATTCAAAAAGGAAAGTGAGGCAAGAAATCTTTAGGTATTACCGTCCTGATCACTAAATGACATCTTGCTACAAAAAGACACAGAGGAGCTATGTCCACACTCGACATATGGGACTTAGCAAGACTGATTTCAAGAAGAAACCACATCTCACAGCAGATCATGGAATGGAGAATTGTGAAAAGATATTCATCTCCACTGCTCCCTCCTGTCTAGGATTTTCCTTGCTAAAGACTCCCCCCATAGGTGCTAACTTATCCATACTTCCAGGTGGTGACCCCTGACCCCCTGGCTGCTTCATATGTTGAAGGGGAGGGGCAGCTCAGTGCTTGGGGCATGAAAGTCATATAGGTGTGGAGTGACTCTGAGGTAGCACATTAAGCTTTAGAAGTGTAGGCTTTTCTAAGAATAGACTTCTTTTATAGACAACCTTGAAAGGACCATTGACTATTAACAAATGTAGAATAGAATGTAAGTATCAGTGCATGCATTTAGAAAAGTAAATTTTTATTTTCGTAAATATTTTTAGCTCTCAATTTTCATCTAAATGACTTTCTGCTGAAAACCCAGTCTGTGTTCATAACCACTTTGACCTTTGTCTGTTTATAGTTCTCTTTAGTAGTAACTAGTAAGTAGGAGAAAGCATTTTCAAGGCTTAAGACATTATTCCATTTACTAAGAGTGAATCAGAAATATAAGATCTAAAGAAATACAAAGACTTACTAAAAGAATATATAAAACCATAGATATTTGAAAACTGAGTATAAGTCCTATATTTCTGATTTCATACCATAAAGCTTATTGGGTATCCACAACATAAAGATGATAGAATCAATTACACAGGTATTAGGGATAACAGAGGATATATTTAACATCTGACTTCAAAACACCAAACCCAAGATCAGTGCATTCAAATTGATAAATTTAGGTGAGGTGTTTATATAGTAATTTATGTACATGCCCACATCACCAAGTCTCTATTTATGCCCTTTAATAAATCTTTTCCTGGATTCCTTATACATTCAGTTGTAACATAGACATACCTAAAAGGTCCAGGCTATTCCTTAATTCTGCTGGTACTTCTAGTTTTTAGGAGGAGCCAAGTTAACTGTTGTTCAAAATCTATGCTTGTTTCTATCCCTCCTTCTTTTTTTTTTACCACTTTCCCATATCGAACTTACTAGAAGTGCAGCTAATACTTAATTTTTTCACCACTGTATTTATTAGTACTATGAAATCTGAGTTTTTTAATTTTATTTAGTTATTTTTCAAGTACAGTTTTTTGTCTATTTCTCCCATCCCAGCCCCCCCCCCCCCGCCCCGTGCTCCCCACCTCCCTCCCATTTCCACCCCCCTTAGTTCTCGTCCCTGTGTCCTTCCAATTTGTTCCTCCAAATCCCTCCCCTTTTTCCTCTTAAATTTCCTTCCCTCTCCCCTCTGGTCACTGTCCCCTTGTTCTCTATTTCAGTGTCTTTGTTTTTATTCTGCTTGCTTGTTTGTTTTGTTGTTTAGCTTCCTGTTAAAGGTGAGATCATATGGTATTTGTCTTTCGACACCTGGCCTATTTCACTCAGCATAATGCTTTCTAGTTCCATCCATGTTGTTGCAAAGGGTAGTAGCTCCTTCTTTCTCTCTGCTGCATAGAATTCCATTGTGTATATGTACTACAATTTTTTATTCATTTATTTACTGATGGGCACCTAGGTTGGTGCTTCCATCTCTTAGCTATTGTAAATTGTGCTGCTATGAACATTGTGGTGCATAGGTTCTTTGAAATGGATGTTTTAGGATTCTTAGGATATAATCCTAGCAGTGGGATTGCTGGGTCAAAAGGCAGGTCAATTTTTATTTTTCTGAGAAAATTCCATACTGTTTTCTATAATGGTTGTACCAGTCTGCAATCCCATTATTTATCTAGTGAAGCTCTTAAAGATCTCTACTGACTTTCTAAACATTAACTCTAATAATCTTGTCTTTAGCTTTCATATCACCGCAGATTTGTGTTTTTGTCATGGTCTTCATCATCTATGTATTCTTTTCGATCTTAGTCTACAATTGCTTATTCGCATGGAACTGGCACCTTTAGTTTAATTCAAGAAAAAGAAAAGTATAATGGAAGGATATATAAGACCGTGTTGTGGAGCCTGAGAACGGCAGGTATAGCCAGACCTCATTCATTCACTCAGTACTTACTATGTGTTCTCTGAAAAATGCTGGAGGTAAAATGGTCAACAGATACAATCTTTATCTACACCAGACTATAAACTCTAAAATGATATGGGATGTGGCTATCCAATAAATGTTGGTCAGGGGCTACAGTAGTGAAAAAGTAGCTTTCTATTTTGGCATGTTTTATTATCTTGAACAACATTCCTCAAAAGCCACCTTTCAGCTCTAACATCAGTTAATTTAAGTATCAACCAATTATTTAAAATCCTTTGAGAGAGGATCGGGTTGGCCCAGCTTGGGTCAGCTGTCTACTGTGATCCAATCAGCTGTAGACCTGGGAAGAGAGGCATTTGGATTCATACAGTGCTAATGCAGAATTTAGACATACTGGCTCAGCAGGGACTATGAGTAATGAACAATTCACAGAGAAGGAGTTTATATGCCAAATAATTAATTCCATTTAATACCTCACTGAATCTCTTTCTATTATATTTGCTGTTTCTTTCTCCCTCTTAACTTTGAAATTTGTCCAAAGACATCCCCTTTCTTCACTATTTTTCCTCTTGAAATTTCATGGTTTTGAGTGTCACTGATGTGTAAGTGAATCTGAAATCTTTATTTCCAGATATTAATCATTTCCTAATACCTGCCTCACAAGTCTTTTTGGGTTATAGGGCTCTGCACTTGGATGTCTCACAGGGAAACATGGTAAATATGTCCAGAATGGCACAGATCATCTGCCTAAATTTTTCCATCCATTTGTCTTGATGGCAACTCTACTACTTATCATGCAAGGTCAAAATTTTGAGATTATCTGTATGTCCACCCTGACAATTTCTTTTCTCACATCTCAGTTGTTAAGCTCTATTGATTTAGGCTTTACCTAATTTCTCACACTCAGTTACTCTTTTTTATTATTATTTTCCAAACCACACTATAGATCTTTATTCCTTCTTACCTGCATTATTGAAATAATTGCCTAGCTGTTTACCAACAGCGACTCCTTATTCCAAACCGTTGAACACATGACTTTCACTTTAGTCATCTTAAAACATACCTGTAATCTCATCACTTTTCTGCTCAATAATTTCCTTGTATTTATCAAGTAAAATTCAAAAGTCTATGTATAACATAGAATTACCATATTTTGCCACGTATAAGCACACCCACATTTTTGGCCCAAGCTTTCAGGAAAAAATTTTTTTGTTTTAATTTTTTAATTTAATTTCATTTATTTATATTTAGATGCTTGTTTTTTGTATTATCAAGGAATTTTAGCATATATTTTTAAACATATTATGGTAGAAGAAATTTTATGCAACAAATAATTACAAAACACAAGAACAGATACAAGGTATTTTAGGCACTACCCATGTATAATATGCATCCTTATTTTCCTCTCAAAAATTTGGGCAAAAAAAGTGCACATCATAAATGGGAAAATACAGGTAGTGCCCACTGCAACTAAGAAAATCTAAAATAGCAATGACACTTAAACAAAGTAGCAGTTTATTTCTTTAAAGTGCCTTTCATACTAGTCCAGAGCTGGTAAGGGGTTACAGGACCTAGGTTCCACCTAACTAGTTGCTTTGCTATACATGGCTTAGTCTTAAGGCTACCTCATGGTCTGTTATAGCTGCTGAAGCTCCAGCAATCACAGTCATGCTTCATGCAGCAGAATAAAGGGCAGAAAAAGCGTTTGTGTATTTTTTAGGGGACTTCTTAAAACTACTATATGAATTTTACTTATATCTTTGTGGCTGAAATCTATAGATATGTGCATACCTAACTGCCAGAAAGAACTTTTTATTAAGAAATGGATGAGAATAGACATTGATGTAGGCATCTGTAAGTCTCTGTCACAGATTGCTATTCAGTGCCATTTGCTTTCGTTCTCAACTGAGCATTTCTATCTTCCTTTCCTATCTTTATTTTAAATATTCAGTCACTCGATGCTAGGGATGTATGTGTATATATATTTCCTACTTGTATTAGCTGAGGTGATTTTGAAGCAACTATAAAAAGAGGTCTTTAATTTCACTGGGTCATAAGACAAAAATGTATTTATCTGACATATGGATCCAGTGGGTGTAGGCTGACAGGATAGCTCTGATTTAGGGGTCAATGAGAAACTCATGACCCCCATCATCTCATAGGACATTGTACTCCTTTTCCTGATCAGAGTTGATTCAGCACCATATTTGTGTTCCAGTCCACCAGAGGGAGAAAAAATAAAGTCTCATTCTAGAGAAACTAGCCTAAGTTGAGGTGACCTGAAGTTGCATATATTACATGTGGTCACATTCCATGGGCTTGGCCATGTGGCTATACCCACCTGATCTCATGCCCAGGAAGAGCAGAGAAAGGATTTGGAAAGGATAACAGCTACTCTATCACAATCCAGGTTCTGTCTGTACTTCAAAGTGTAGCTCAAGCACCATTTCTGCAAATAACTTTTTTTGAGTCTTTAACCAAAACCAATAATGCTTATAACTAACAGTTATCTCCTGCTGAATATTTGCCAGGAACTAGACTGCGTGTTCTGGTTTAGTGCTTTTCAAAATGCCACAATATTTTGCCCACATTTCCACCGATGGAAAATTATTCCTCACCCTGATTAAACAAAGACTGTAAAACTATGAAGTGTTTGAATTGTGATCTCTACTCTGAGCTCCCACAGCTTTCCTTTTCTTTTTTCTTCTCTTCTCTTATTTTCTCCTCTTTTCTTTTCTTTGTTTCTTGTTCGTAGTCTCCTTTATGCTACCTTTGTGATGTGTCTCACTTCCCTCCTAGGTGGGGAACTTTCTGAGGCCAGGCCTGCTTCCTCCATTAGTCCTCATTGCACTGGGCTGGCCAAAATGTCTTGTTTAATTTTTTTCCATAAAATAAGGACTCATTTTTCATTTCCACCAATATCTTTATTGATTTGGATACTTTGAGCATGTCGGCTATCTTCTGCTATTGCCTTCCAGTGGGTAGAGGCCAGAGGTGCTGCTAAATATCTCCCAACGCATAAGACAGCCCCACAGCAAAGAATTATTTGGCCAAAATGTCAATAACACCAAGAAACCTCGCAAACCACTTTTGACACCTTTGATCAGTCGCAGACCCTTCTCTACACACTGCATAATTTTTTTTGTGTATTTTGGTTGTGTTTTTACCTATTCCTGAAATAATAGGGCATAATATACCAAAAACATTGCATATCTTCTTTCATCCTTAATATTAAAATGACTGCACAAAAATTCACCAAATTTGATGTTTTTTTAATGCACGCTGATATGACAGTTGTCACAATACAATCTAAAAATATTGTTTTGAATAAAGTTAAAGACAACTAAGTGCTACTAGAGCCATTGTACAGAAAAACTAAATGAACTTTTTGGCCAATCCAATATCTAGCAAAATACCTTGCATGTAAAAGGCTTTCATTAAATGTGTCCTGAATAAATGAACTGTCAGCTAAAAAAAAGTTCCGAATTCACAGATAATGTATATAAAGGCTCAGTTTGGTTGGGGTACCCCTAACAGGAGAAGCTAGTATATTCTCTTTATATAAAAATTACAATGATGTTCTTTAGCTGCTAGCATTTCTACGGGATTACACTTGTGCACTTAGAGTAGATTGCATTTATCTTTGTGAAGTCCTTTGATAATATGAAAAAATTTGAACGTGTGAAACTACAGTATGTTTTCTTTTTAAATGCCTACAATGCCTACATTTACTTTTTAAAGTTTTCTTCTCATTATGCTTTGTGTTTATCATTAAATAAACATTTGCATAACAATCTTAACATATGTGATAGGAAACAAATGATTAAAATAGCTATATTTATTTCCTCTTAAACATTTATTGACAATAGCTGTGGGAGACCTATTAAGAGTGAGATACCTGTACAGAAAGCTGGAAAACATCAGCTCTCCATATTTTCCATGACTCATTACAGGCTACAGTCCATTTAAAAAAATAATTGACAAAACCGAGATTATTTTTAAAATGCATTGTAAGCATAGAAAGTGAATTATTATTGTTTTGATCCTGAGGCTTTTCTATACTTTAGAAATAAAATCATAAATGCATTTTCCTCAGAGCCTATGAAAAGCTGAGATAAAATATCTCATTTTAGAAAATGTATTTTTAATTTGTATTTGAAACCCTGGATGTTGTGCGTGTGTGCATGTGAGTGTGTGGATGTGTGTGTTTGGGTGGTGTCTACAGTTGGTAGTGGGGAATTTGTCTTAAATTGCCTTGACTGTTACTTTATTAAGAAGAGTGCATACAGTGTATGTTCTCATACTGTAATACATTCTGAGGGATTTTATAAAATGATCTAAGTACAAAGACTTAGATGTATTATTTCAAATATTGGTTCTGTTCACTTTTGTTTGTTTTTTGTTTGTTTGTTTTTAAATTTTATTTATTTTTATTTTTAGAGAGAGGGGAAGGGAAGGAGAAAAAGTGGGAGAGAAATATCAATGTGTGGTTGTCTCTCATGTGTCCCCTACTGGGGACCTGGCCTGTAACCCAGGCACGTGCCCTGACTGGGAACTGAACTGGCGGCCCTTTGCTTCACAGGCCCTTGTTCAATCCACTGAGCTATACCAGCCAGGGCTCTGTTCACTTTTAAAGCTATGACCTTGAGTCTGATGTTTACCCTCTCTGAGCCTCCTTATTTTCTTCTGTAAAACAGAGAAAGTGCAGTTTAGTGTCAGTTAACCACCAGGTGTTCACTAAACAAATCGTATATATAGCAATAAGAAAAAAACTTAAGAACATCAACTTAGACCAAGGAATATAAGACAGCTCTATGAATACTAAATTATGGGTCAGATTTCTGTGGGCTTTAGAATTAGGCCTGAGATGAGTTAAGTGACCTTAAGCAGTTTCATCACCACCATCCTCACTTCTACCAAGTCACCATCATCCAGTTCCTGTCATTGTGCAGCCGCCTCCTAATCAGTGTCCCCGCTCCTGCTTCTCTGAATGGGAGCAGCCTTAGTGATTTGTGAAGAATGTGAGTGAAGTCTTACATGCTCTAATTTAAAGTGTTTATTGTTTTCCCATTACATACAGGGTAGAAGCCAGTTTAAATACCTTGTGGTTTAAATACTCACAGCTTAATGGTTTAAATACCTTGAGAGCCCTCTGGTTTAAATACCTCGTGAGATCTAGGCCCTGGCCATCTCCCTGATTTGTCAGTGGTTTCTCCTTTGCCCCTGGTCTTCTTGGTCTCTCTCCCATTTCAGCTCAGGTGTCTGTCTCAAACCTTTCCTGGTCACCTGACGTAACGCAGCTCTCTTCCCCTGCGCTCTTCTTCCACACCACTCTCCTTTTGTCTTTGCAGCACTTATGCTCAGAAATCATCTTGTTCACTTATTTTTTTCTTGTTTATTATGTATGTATTCTCCCCAAATAGAGTTTATGATCCATGAGGCAAGTGCCTGCACATTTGGTTTGGATTCATTTCTGTTTGCACCCTATTGCCTAGAAGAATGTTTGACTCACAGAGGTTCTCAATTAATAGAGAATAAAGCAGTAAGTTAACAAATGACAGACAGGCTTTATTCCGAAGTGATTTTTTTTCACCTTCCATTCCTCATCTGTCAACACTTAAAATACACTTTAGTATTTAGGACAGCTTTAGACATCAAACTTTTTAGAACAGTTTTAGATGACAGTTTTAGAACAGTTTTAGAGGTATTTATTATTTAGAACAGGTTTAGACATACCCTAAGATAGTACAGAGAGTTCCCATATATCCAGAGCCCAGTTTATCCTATTGCTAACATCTTACATTTATCACACTATAGAACCATATTGACATGTTATTAACTAAAGCCCACATGCCATTCAAATTTTCCTAGTTTTCACCCGATGCTTTTTTCCGGTTCCAGGACTCCATCCAGGAAATCGCATTGTATTTCATTGCCATGTCCTTTTGTGACTTCTTGACTGTGATAGTTCCTCAACCTTTCCTTGTTCATAGTGACCTTGACAGTTTTGAGGAGGACTGATCAAGCATTTTGTAGAATGTTCCTCTACTGCAATTTTTCCGATGTTTTTCTCATGATTAGATTAGGATTATGTGTTTGTTTTGTTTTTTGAGAAATACAACAGAGTTCAAGTGCATTCTCATTACATCAGACAAGGGCACATACTATCAAACAATTGATCACTATGGGTATTGAATGGGTCGTGTGGCCGAAGGAGTGTTTGTCTGGTTTCTTCACTGCAAAGTTACTCTCCCCCTTTTTACTCTTCATACTCTTGGACAGACAGCACTATGAGCAGCCCATCTCAAGGAAAATTTAGAGAGATTCCTGCATCTCCATGTATTCAACAATAAATTGCTAATAGATTAAAATATAAATGTAAAAATTTATTGTAAGAAAATTAAGGTGTTTATTTGTATATGATTTGGGTGAGGAAGACCACCTAAGTGAGAAACTCCAGAAATAATAAAGAAAAATGGTATAATTTATAAGAATAAAATTTTAATATATAGCTAAATTTAGCATAACAATGAAAAGAAGTATTATACTGAGATAAAAATACCCGCAACATGCATTTGCAAAATTTTAATAAGTTTAGTATTTAACATGTGCCAGGTAGTCTTCCATATATAATACATCTATTATTTTGTTTAACTTTTAAGACAACCCATGAAATATATATTTACTTTTCCATTTTACAGACAAGGACATTAAGGCACAGATAGTTAAATAAACTATGTAAGGCTACAGATCTACTAAGGAAGGACACAGAAAAAGTCAAACCCCAGGCAAGGCTGGCTCCCCGGCCCAGGCACTTAAACACTGTACAAAAGCCTAAAAAGGCTTTTTGGTAGGAAAAAATCAAAAAGCCTAATAAGAAAAAAAAAAGGAATGAAATATGTAAATGTTCTTGCCACAGAAAATAAAATGTAAGAATGAATGTAAGACCATTCATATGGGAAAAATGCCCAGGAAAGCTAATAGTTAGGGAAATACAAACTCTAAACTGCAAAGGAACGCCACTTTCATCCATCAAATTGAAATAATTGAGACAATTGATATCACCCTGTTCTGGGGAGGATGTGGATAAATGGGAATTTTTGTGCTTTACTAGTATGAATATGAACAACCAGACTATTTTTGGAAAGTATTTTTAAAAAATCTATTGTAATTAGAAGTACATGTACTCTTGGATCTGGCCACTAATATTTAAAACTTTCTTGTAAAATGTTAACATTCACAGAAAGGAGTATATAAATATAAACATAAAACTTAAAAATTATTACAAAGTAAACACTTATGTACCTACCAGGTGAAAATGTAAATCATTTTCAGAAGCCTCTTTCATAACTCCTCTCAATAAAATATCTTTCTTTTCCCACTTTCTCCATTCTCCTAACCTTCCTTCAGTTTTTTTTTATAGTGTTTTCCTTTATATTGTGGAATAAATAGTATAGTATTTATTTTCTGTGTGGATTCACAGTCTGTTTCTGAGATCACCTACATCATGCAGGTAGCTGCAGTTTGTTCATTTTCATTTCCATAACATTAATAGGGGGCCTTCTTAGGCGAAACCAGGCAGACACTCATGATTACACTAAGCCGCAGTTACTGATTCCATCATCCCTTAACCCCTGAGCAGGACACAGCACCAGAGACTCAGCAGGCCATTGAAGTGGCAATTGTTCGCCTCCTGAAAATGGTCTCACAACAGCCCACACAACAGACAAGCACAGGAGCTAGTCATCTGTAGCACCTCCGAATGCCTGCCCCTGTGGGGAGAGAAAACTCGGGGACCTGGGCTCAAACAAAGGATACTTGGGCTTAGATTCCCCCTGTTCCTAAGTTGAACCAATAACTTTTTTAAAAACAGGTTTATGGATTCCAGCAAAGGACATGCATTCTGGGAAACCCAATGGCTCTCCTCCTGTGGTAGTTATGGTTTATTTACAGCCTTCCTGGTCCAGATGTAGTTACCAATCAGGTAATTTTTACCATAAGCCATGGCTTCAGTAACACAGCTGCCATCCAATTTCATTAGGTTTTATGGGAATGAAACGAGAAAACTAACCCAAGATCAAATTTGTCCATAGAAGAGGAGAGAATGATTTTGTTCACACTTTATTCACAGACAAAGCCACACTTTTTGCTCCATGAGACAGAGAATTGGTTTGATTCCAGATTTTAGCTCTTAGGAAAGTGTTGCTTTGAGCTTTCTGTACCTGTCCCTTGGCGAACTCATACACGTTCCTGTTGGATAAGTATCCAGCGGTCGGGTTGCTACGTCAATGGGCATGTCTCCTTTCAATCTTGGTAGGTAACATTCAGCTGATTACCAAGGTGGATGCACCAGTTTACACTGCCACAGCAGCTGTGGGAGCTTCCATCACTCTACATCCTCTTCAGTTGCTGGGATCGCCATTTGTTTTAAATGTTAGTCGTTATGGTGGGTATGAAGTAGTATTTCACTGTGACTTAAGTTTAGATTTCCTTATTTCTGATGTTAATAATTGTTTTACATACATATAGGCCACTTAGATTTCTTCTTTTGTGAACTGCCTGTTTTAAGTCTCTTCTCCATGTTTCTGTTTGGGAGTTCTTTGTATACTCTGGATATGAGCTTTTGTCTGTTATATGTGTTGAAAATATGTTTTATCACTAGAAGCTTTGTCTTTCATTCTACATGTTTTCTTGTATAAATGTATTTACAAGCAGAGTTGTTAATCAAAACATTTAACTATCGATGTAGTGTGGTAATTGATACATCAGAATAGTATATACCTGATGAATATCAGGCCCCTTGTAAAAATTACGGCATCAGTCAACATAGCCAAAATTAGGTAGTAAGTAACAGGAAATGTCAACCAATGAAAGAGTTGTTGGATTTGTTGTGTACATCCTATTACCACGTGTTAGGATCAGCTGGACTTGAGGAGTGTCTGATAAATTTAATGAGGAAAGCATGCTACAGTGCCATATATATGGTTCCATTCATTTAAAAGAGTGCACGTAGGCTGGCTTATGTCTGTGAGCACTGAGAAAGATATGCAGGAATGCATGCTTAGTCATTAATCTTGGCTATTTCTTATGGGTACAAATGGAGTGTAGTGTTGGGAGGCAGTCTTTTTCTTCATGCACCCCTGAAAGTTTGGTCCATTATGACCAGCATATGTTAATATTTTTAGAAACCTAAGTTACAATGAAATTCATGAAAAATTAAATAAATAAAGAGGCTACCTTCTCATAATTCACATGGAACTTTGTACAAATGGGCAAGTTAAAGCTATATTGGGCTTTTCTTTCAGAAGAGATCCATGTAGATCAAAGATACAAGGTCTGTGTGGAAGTCCAGCTATTGATAATATAATGAGAATGGTTTGTGCACATTGATGTAAACTGGCATCCAAGGACAGGGGCCTGGAATGTACATGTGTGAACAATGATGACTTCATTGTACTAGTCAGTGGGGGTGGTAGGTACTGTTGAGTGAGCACATGTACTGTGTGACAGTCACATTCAAAATGACTGAGTAGAGCAATGAATCTGTATCAGATTTTGTGTCAAGCTTGAACATTCCTCTTATGAAACTATTCAGATGATTCAGAAGGCTGCAGCTATGGGCAACTGGTGATTGGCAGCTTCATCATGACAGCACACCAACTCACGCATCACGTCTTGTGCAGAATTTTTTGTCAAAACATCAAATCACCCAGGTGACTCAGCCCCACTACAGCCCAGATTTGGTGCCCTGCAACTTCTGGCTTTTTCCAGAACTAAAATCACCTTTGAAAGGGAAGAGATTCCAAACCATCATATTTTGATGAGATCAAGAAAACATGACAGGGCAGCTGATGGCAGTTGGGAGAACTGTGTGAAGACCCTAGGTGTTTATTTTGAAGGGGACTGAGGTATCATTGTCCTATGTATGATATTTCTTGGATCTTGTATGTTCTGCAACAAATGTCTCTGTTTTTCATATTACATGGCAGGGTACTTTCTGGACAGACCTCGTATATCACCCAGATAACTACTGAGAATTTTCAGCCAAACTTCAGCATGTCCATAAGTAAAGACAGGAAAATCAAGAATGAAGTTACTCATTTAAAATGCTCAATTCTAGCAGAGTATGTGAATTCTAGCACCTCGACCCTTTCTCCTATTTATTATAAGTTCCATGAGAGCAGGGTTGTTTGTTTATTTTACCATTGTATCCACAGTTCCAAGCTTGGTGCCTGATATATAGGAGGCAGTCAGTAAGTGCTTACTAAATATATGACTTGAATGAACATCCATTGTAGGATGTCACTGAAAGAGCTGGTTATTTTAACATTGTTCTCCTCTGGAGCAGCTATATTTGGTCTAGTTTACAGGGCCTCTGCTGTTACCTCTGCTTACCCTGCAGTTAGGTGGTACTCTGATTCCTTCTGAGTACATAGGTCTCTCCGATAGGTCCGTGAATTACTCAGAGGCAAAGGCTAATTTTTATTCACACTTTCCTTTCTATACCCCACAGAGCAGCTAATTTAGTAAATTCTGAATATAGCGAGATGTTAAAAAATGTGCTTTAGTGGAGAAAAGGGGACCCTAGGGCACTGTTGGTAGGAATGCAGACTGGTGCAGCCACTGTAGAAAACAGTATGGAATTTCCTCAAAAAATTAAAAATGGAACTGCCTTTTGACCCAGTAATTTCTCCACTTGGAATTTACCCTAAGAATCCCAAAATACCAGTTCAAAGGAATATATATTCATAGCAGCACTATTGATAATAGCCAAGATCTAGAAATGGCCTGAGTGCCCATCAGTAGATGAGTGAATTAAAAAACTGGTACATTTACACAATGGAATACTACACAATAAAAAAATAAAAAGAAGAAATTTCTACCATTTGCAACAGCATGGATGGAACTAGAGGCTATTATGCTAAGTGAAATGAGCCAGTTGGTAAAAAACAAATACCTTATGATCCCACTTATAAGAGGAATCTAGTGAACAAAATAAACTAATGAGCAAGATAGAACCAGAGGCATAGAATCATGGAACAGACTGATAGCTGTAAAGGGCAGGAGGGAGGCAGGGTCAGATTGAAAGCAAGTGAAAGGATTAGTCAAGGAATATATATGAAGGACCCATGGACATGGACAATGGTGTAGGGCCTGACTATAGAAGTGAAGGGCAGGCTGGGTAGAGAGGGGAAAGGGTGGAAAAATTGGGACAACTGTAATAGCATAAATAATAAAACATTTAAAAATGTGTTTTATTCTCCTGACTCATTCTTTTGAATGATTCCAACAATTATTTGACCACAACACTAAACAACTCCCTGATACTACTACCTGTTCACTATTCCTCTGATGTCACTTTCGACCTCATGCCCATCTTGTATTTTGTGGTACATTATTGTAATCAGTCTGCTCACTTTCTAGCATACACACTCAATTTACTTGTGTCACTTCTCCTTGAAATACTTGTGTACTCTATACTTTCCCCATGGGATTCTTTTTATTCATAAGTTTTTAAATACCTCATGTGTGTTAATGACTTAAAAATGATATATCAAGCCTGATTTTTTCTCCTGAAATTAAACTCATATATCCATCTACCTACTCTACATCTCCACTTGGATGCCGGTGGTCATCACAAATACAGTGTATCTCATACTGAACTTATTCTCCACTCTCACCCCAAATCTGCTCCTGTAGCGATGGATCATCCCCAGCTCAATAAATGGCAATTCCATCCTTCCAGTTACTCAGTTCAATCATAACTCCTTTTTTATCCTCCCACTTACTTTCTAATTGATTAGGCTAATGTCAGAATATATCCAATATTCAAACTCTTCTCTTTACTTGCATTGCTGTAACCCTGATCCTGGCCATCACTTCCTCTCACCTAAGTACATCTGCTCCCTCCCTTGCCACATCCTACCTCCCCACGCCTCAGCTCTCAACCCAGCACTGGGATGATCACGTTAAAACCTAAATCAACTCAGGCCACATCTCTTATCAAAATCCTGTAATAGCTTCCCAGCTGAACTTACTATGTACATCTTTTTTCCCCTGCCCACTTCAGCCAAATTTAGACCGATTCTGCTTACATGCAGGGATAAAGGTTTACCTTAAATTGAGCCAACACTCACACATGTGAGGAGATAAATCAGGTTTTACACATGAAGAAAGCATATATCAACAAGATTTCTGGCATCATCTCAGGAACGCTTTTTCAGAAGCTACAAAGTTCTTTGACATCATGAAAATTCTGTTTCTTAATCCAAGTATGCTAAGTATGATAAGATTAATTTAGGAGGCTTGTACATATATATTTTAAATTTTACTGATTTTGGGTTTTTTTTGCATGAAACATTCATATAAGGTACCTTTAAATAAAATAGTTATACTTAACTACTGAAAGTTGATTAATTAAAATTTGGAACTGAAATCTATAATTATTGATTTATTTTATTTAGGCCCCCATTTTCAATCACAGAAGAATTCATACTGAGATTCAACCAAACAAAAAATCCAAAAGAGAAGGAAGAATTGTTGAACCTAGCTAGAAAAACCATTCTCAGATGTAAGGTAATGCTACACTCTTTGATTTACTTGGTATATGGACTTTCTCTTGTAGTTGGTGGATTGATTACTTTTTCTAAAATATTGAAAGAAAAAAATAAGTATATACCTTTTTTAATTATAAGTAGGCATAGTTAAAATATTAACACAAATTAAACTTTATAACCAAATAGTTCAATGTTGAATGGCTTTTGGAGTGAAGATTTTCCATAAATTATTAGGGAATAGAGCTGCTGACATTAGCTGAAGAGCCTGCAGCAAAATACCAAAGACTGGAAAATAAATTTTTGATGATGAAAATTTCACTTTTCTTTAAAAAAAGTTAGCTGAGATATGATTTGTCCTTAAGGGGAAAGAAAGCTTTCCTTAACCTTCACTACACACGGGCTGTCACGCTCATTAACTTCTGCCCATCTACAGTGAAGGAGCCAGAGTTTCACAGCAATTTGGTGTCGATCCAATTTCTGGGGAATCACATTTCATCAGTATACTTCTCCTTCTGAAAGCAGAGGTGCTTTCCTCAGTTGGGGGAATGAGATAAAAAGATAGGAAATCCCCTACAGAGTGAAGAGTGAGAATTATTTTCAACAAGTAACTAATGATGTTAGAATATTATCAAGCATTCTCTACATTTTAACACTAACACAGTTTACCAGAAAAAGGGTCAATAAATAAAAATAATAAAAGCAAAAATAAAAAATAGAAAGTTTTATACAGCTCTAATCACAGAGCACCAGCCTCATAGAAGGTGACTTTGAAAATGTAATTAAGGGATAATGTAAAGATATCAGTAAGTTGTACATATTTTGCTTGCCTTTTCTATGTTTACCCATCACAGAGAAAATTGGGACTCAGAACTTTAGGCACCGGGAAACATGTGCATCTTCCTACTGCTTGGACCGAAATAGTATATCTAGCTCAGTGCAAAGGGAAAATTCAAGATGGTACGTGCTGTTACTGAATTCTTCCTCATTACCTAGGCATTTTCCAGGTTAGCAGTGAAGGCATGATTTGAGGTCTTTAATATTTAGAAATTGTGGAGGATCCAAGAAAAATGTGCCTTTCTCTATCAAAATACCTGGTAGTGTTTCCTTATGAAAGCTCCTTTTGTAATTTTAAATTAATGAATTTGCTCAACTTTTTAATTACAAAACTGTTTTAAAATCTTTTGCTCAGCATAGTCTTTATTGCTATTGTGTAAAGTTAGCAACTAATTAAAAAGTAATGTAAAGTGTCATTTAGTGATTTTCATTTACAATAGGAGCTATATTTTAAAGAAATTGATTCTGTATTTTATAACTCTTACTCATGAAACATTAACTGAATGGCTGTTAGTTTTTCACTTATTTTATTTTTATACAGCGATTTTACTCATTACCTTTACGTTGATCACTTCTCACTTCCATCGCTCCTTTCAAACTACCCTCCAACCAATCTGAAAAAGAAATTAAAGGCCATTATTTTTAAGGAGGTAAAATTGCTTCTATCATTATCCTAAGTTTTATGTGTGTGCCTTCTAAAATGAGTTTTTGGAATGTGAAGTGGATGAGGTCAGTGAGCATTTCCCCATGTAAACTGGGGTTTGTAGGGCTGTCTGGAGCTTTCAAGCACTCGGAAGTGCAAGGACAATTTTGTATTTAACTAGCCTGTGAGGCCCTTTGTCACAGTGCCATACACAACCTGACCTCCTTTAAGTGTTTAAATGATAGGGAAGTAAACACTCCTGGCTGGAAGGAAACCAGCAACCAGCAGCCACTTGCTCTTCTTTGTCCATTAAACCTCAGTTTTGTTCAAGTATCCTGCAGTCCTGCGCTTCAGAAAAGGACCGGCCTTTTCCAGACTCAGGGCATGAATCCCGATGGATCTAAACTAATCAAGCAAGGCAACACCCCTTTAATCGCCAATGATAAGATCAAGGGAGTCACGGGACCTGGTCCCGATCAAGAGATGCCAAGACCAGACTGTTTGGAATACTTACTTTTGAGTTGCTTTTGAAAAAGACATGCTTGGGGCTAAAGCTCCTTTCCCTCCCTATGCCCCTCGTGATTCTTCTCTAAATGGCAGGGGAAGGACAAAATGCCTGCAGCTTGTGCCGTCACCAGGGTCAGGTCATCGTGCACAGCCAGGGACCGAGAAGATGGAAACATGCATGCAGAGGGTGGTGACATCGGCCAGCCTCGCAGCCTGTCCCAATTTGATCTTGTGAAGTTATAAACATACTTGTTTGGAAGATGCTTTGTTAAGTTTTCTGGTACACACAGCCAAAAGCTTTTAACTCACTGACGCTGAACTCCAAAGAAAAACCCAAACTGTGATTTCTTCTTACCAGCCCTACATCCAAAATACCTTCCTAATCAGTGTCCTGTCTGTGCTCTTGTCTGGGCAGTTGTCATTCTCCCATCCACCCTCCAGGCAGCAGTGACCATTCTAAACTTTAAGTAGTTTTTAATGTCTTATGATTACACTGAACGAGAACCCCAACTTTATATGAAGGGCTACGAGGCTCAATGATCTGGCTCTTGGCCACCTTCCCTGCTGATTCATTAGGCTGCAGTCACACCCGTCTCCTTTTTGCTTCCTGAATGGGTTAGGCTTCTCCTTTCTCAGGTCTCTGCATTTGCTGCTCATTCTTCCTCAGACATTTACATGACAGAGCCTCAAAATCTTTGTAATGACTTGAGGTTCAATTTCCTTCAGGGCTTAGCTCTAGTTCTTCCTTGTTCGGTGCCACCAGGGCCTATGTTCTCTGCTTCATTTCCTCCTCTTTTCTTTCATAGACCCTCCCTGCCTTTACCACTCTTTTGTCATCCAGATCTGTCCTATTTTTCACCCTGTTTTGTCTGTGACTCAGTGATCTATTCTGTGCTGGCTGAACGGCTGGAGCTCCTTGGGCATTTCTCCTTCTCTCTCTCTCTCTCTCTCTCTCTCATTTTCTCTCCATCTCTAATCATCTCTGTCTCCACAGTCTCTCTAGCTTCGTGACTTCTAATTAGGTGGACTTCCTCCATGGCAGCTTAAGTTTCCAAAGCTCCTGTCTTAAGAGAAAGATCCAGGTAGCTGCTGTATTGCCTTTTCTGGTCTAGCCTTGGAGGTCATGCAGTGCTACGCTTGCCTCAGTCTACAGGTGGACGCAGTCATGAAGCCTGGTCAGGTTCAAGGGGAAGGGGACATGGTTTTTATCTCTTGATGGGGGAGGCGTTAAAGAATTTGTAAATATTTTAAAACTATGGTCTTGTGACTGAGCAAATAGTTCATTGTAAGATTTAATCGTAGCATGTAGAAATTTATAAATTACTTTTTGATTTTTCAGAAGCTTTAAATATGCTTTACACTTCCCTGGACCATGCTTCCTTTGATTATGAACACCTACCTGCCTTATTTTTTCTCGCGGAATCAATTTTATATAGACTCTGCTGTGATGCATTCCTAAAGACATATTTATATTCAGTTGAAATAAAGCTGACAAAGGTATGTTTTAAAAATATTTTTAATGTGTTTTATTTGCTACATGTACTATTTGTAGCCGTATGCCAACCATTTTCGTTTCTAAACATTCCATTTGGTTCATTATAGAATATTCTCTTTCTTGGCAGTTTCTTTCAGTGTTCTCTAACTGTGAGTGATACACTGTTGTTTGATATCCAAAAAAGATATTTTGAAAAAATATATCACCAACTCTGTAAGAAAATAAGATTAAATGAAAAAGTCAAGAATATTCTTCTATCTGAGTATATATACCTTTTTTCCTCTCTATTTTAAAACACCAATTTTCCATTTAAAAGTGCTAGGAGATAAATGCTTGCTCATTTATTTAAATGCTCGCTCAACTAGAGATGAGTGGTTCCCTCAGTAGTCCAAGCCAATTTAGAGCCATCAGATGGGACATTATATTCAAGCATGTCCTGATTTTTAAGTTCCTAGACTGGATGTCATGTGGTTCTACTCCTTCTGATGATCATGATGGCGTACCGCTGCAAAATGTATTTGTACTCAGTGAAATTGAGCTTAACTAGTGGTTTTATGATTTTATTGTAAAGAAAGGAGGGCTAGAAGAGAGGGAGAGGTGGAGAGAAAGGGAAAGAGGGGGTAAAGGATACGCGGCAGAAAGATGGGAGAGCAAAGAAAGGGAAATCGAGCAGCAGAGATGGAGTCTGGGAGGCAAAGCCCGCGTTGTCAAGTGACAGAGGGAATGTGTAGACAAATGAGACGTGAGTCAAGATCACACAGGAAGCTCCTGAATTCCTTAGAGATATAGAAAGGAAGATTTTTCAGTGAAAGGCTGGCCTTTCAAAATATTATAAATGAAAGTTTTAAAGACCACTTTTCCAAGCATAGTTATATCTAGAGATAGCCTGTAGATGAGGCAAAACTCAGGACCAAATTGGAGTATAATACAGTGATTATTCAAACTGATATGCTTTTCACGGATTTTTTTTCTATTTTTGTGCCTTACAGACATTTTATTTTTATTTATTTTTAAGTCTATAAATAATATATGTTTAAAAATTAGGTATAAGCTTACAAATACTGATGGATACATTCTCAGAATTTATTTTATTATATAAGTGTGTGATAAAAATATTTGAAAAATCACTGCTGTAATAGAAAGTTCATGGTTTTTGGTGTAATACACACAGTTCTGGGATCAAAGTCTAGTAGTGCCACTTACTTGTTTAATAGTTGTGGGTGAATCACTGAGACTGGGTAGACTCATTTTTAGATGTTTTTTATGTGTGGGTCTAATAATCCCCTGCATTTTTATGAAGAGGATTTGGATACAATATAGTGTGATAGTGATATAGTGATAGTTTATCATTATTATTTGGTTCTCCATAATCTCATGATTTAGCAACTTAGGCTCTTATATTCTCTTTATTTACATACTTGGTGGGATTTTTTTTTAGTAACTTTCTGTGAAATTTTGCATATCATTTTGTTTTGAAGATATTCCATTTTATGTAGTCTATGTGAAAAAACTGTTTTAGCTACACATGTATTTTAAACTTCACAGAATTGAGTTGTTGTGTATTTAGGGATGACTTGTTTTTTCTGGAGGGAATAAGGATCTTAGTACAGAATACTGTGCACAGGCACAATACTTCACAAAACTATCTAAAGCAGTGCTTTTCAAACTGTCTTGACTCAGACCCATAGGAAGAAATATCTTTTGCATTGCAATCTAGCGCACACATTAATATACACTCATTTATATACTGAAACAAGGAACTGTGAATGTACTATATTTTCTCTTTTATTTTATTTAACAATTCCCTCTCAACTGATTTCATGACTCACTTAAGGGGCATGGCTTGCAATTTGAAAAATACTGTTTGAAAAGACATAGAACAAAACATCATTCAGTACTGGTCATTACATGTAATGTAGAAATGATTTATAAAAGTTTTTGTGCCTGAACCAGGATTTCAACTTTGATATAAATGCTTTAAAATTATTTCAAAAGCACAAAATCCCAAGAGTTTGAAATTGTTCCATCAAAAGCAAATGTTATAAGAAAATGGTTTATTTTCTTTATCGTTTTTAAACATTTATTGATGCAACACAAAAATGCCTTTTTCTTTCTCTTTGACAGATTGGCTATTTGATCTTCTTACGACTGTTTATATATTTCCTGTATGGTCACCTAGAAAGTTTTAACCAACATTTACTTAGGCTTCAACCATACTTATATGGTAGGTATCTTTTATTTTCTACACTTATAGATGTTTTATGTTATTTTTTGAGAAGCTCAGACTATCACTATAAAGAGCATAAGCTGTACTTTATTTTTCTTGAAAGGTAGTTAACTACAGTGTTGGAAAGCACAGGGTCTGGACCAGATTGCTTGGATTTTACTTTTAGCTTTTCAACTTTACTTCTATTACCTTGACTGACTCATATGTAATGGTATTGCCTTTCTATAATTCAAGGAAGTTAAATTCATATTTTAGTTAGGTAACACTAGTAGCGATGGAGCTGCTGGACTAGAGTAATAGAGCAGATGTGGAGATCAATTAGCTCTGATATCCGTATAAGCAAGAGATGGTAAGTATATAAGCTATTAAAATGAGAATGGGATAGGGTAAAATAGCCTGGAAAATGCTTAGAGAAAAAAGACCCTGGACTTGGTGAGCTATTGGATCCAAGCCATTTACAAGGGAAAGTGAGGGACTCACAAGAAACCTGAAGTTTTGCATATTGACTAATAGGTTCAAGATAATGGTGCTCTATACTGAGAACATGTTGGAGAAACATTGGACAATATGAATTTGAAGGCCACTTAGGAATATATACCAAGCTAGCGGTTGAAAATACAGGCTTGGAACTAGAGAAATCAGTGAAGCCTGGGATTCACTTGTTTCATTGCTATCAACATGGATATTGACAGTCTTCCTTGTTAAGACAACCTGAGGGTAGGAGGTGGTGGTGGGTGTAAACTAATTCTAGGAAAAGAGTCTTAGGGAATATAAACATTTAATGGATTAATAGAGCAATGGACAACAGCAGGGGAGTTGAGGGGAATTGGGAAAATGATGGTATAGAAATCCAAAGGAGAGGGGAGTAAGTTCAGGAAGATGGCCATTAAGAGCTGGAGAAATGTGAAACAGTAGGAGGACAGAAAGTGATGATGGGTCACTGGTGACCTTGGGAGCATCCTGAGTGGAGAGGTAAAAGCAAAATTCAGAGTGAATGTAAATAAAGATTGAAGGGAAAGTTTAAGCATAACACAGAGATGGCAGACTATTTCAAACAACTTACCTATGAAGGGAAGGAGAAATATGTCAATAGTTTGGGTGAAAATAACAAGGTCAAAAGAAGAGACAATTAGTATATTGTAGGATAAGGGATGAAGAGACTCAAGATACAAGAAACAAAAGTACTTGTTGGAAAGTCACGAGGAGGGAGCAGAAGGTTGTGGTGGGCGTGGTTTGGAGACTGACTGGATATGCACCACAAATGCAAGCTCCCATAGGTGTGAAACCAAGACAGAGCTGTAGACTGGCAGAATAGGAACTCACGTCTATTGCATTTCTCATTTTGATTTCGTCGTTATGTTAAAAATTCCCTCTTGCCCTGGCTGGTGTAGCTCAGTGGATTGAGCGTGGGCCTGCAAACCACACGATTGCAGTTCGATTCCCAGTCAGGGCACATGCCTGGGTTGCAGGCCAGTTCCCAGCAGGGGACTCAAGAGGCAACCATACATTGATATTTCTCTCCCTCTCTCCTTCCCTTCCTCTCTAAAGATAAATAAATTTTAAAAATCCTTTCATTAATTTAATACAGTGTTCCGCATAGTAACTCATAAATATTTATGATGAGTGGCAAGTAAATTTAGAAAAATTATTTGAATGAAATTTGAAGTTCACTTTAGCCTGTTATTGTGAATATATATCTCAAGAAAACCAGCACTTTTGTTTCGTATCAGGATAAAATCCCCAGAATTTTCCCTGTTAAGAAACACTGCTAATACAGCCTTACTTAAATTACATCTCTGTCTTCAACAACAGGCTGATTCCTACCACAGGTGCTACCACGTGCCACCTCTCCACACGGCAATCCTAGTAAAAGATTGGGTGTTACGATTTTTCCACTGTTTCAATGAACTGAAACGCCAAGATTGTCTGAAAGTTTATCAAAGAAACAGCATGAAGATGGTTCTGTGAAATGTTACATAGTCTTATGTTAAATACATAATTGTTGCTATGTTGAAAATATATACTTTTAAAATTTAATAATATCTTGAAAAAAATTAAAATGGAGAATGTTGAGTTAAAAACAATATCAATTGGTTCATAGGATTATAGTTTTAAACTATGCGTTATGAATATAGTGTCTGTTACAAGTATTTATTTTCAGCTGAAAGTATCCAAGCATTCTTGGGCAGTAACTATATTTAATTGGGCATTCAGCCATCATGCAATTGCTGTTCTGAGTTTATGTGGACTTTAATGTATGAATTATTTATCTTTAGTTTTCTATTACACCACTAGGGGGCACACATAACTTTATAAATCTTGAATAGATGGGAAAATGTACAGCAGTTTCAGCATCAAAGTACTGCATTTAATTATATTTTAATAACTAAAAGATAAATAAAACACCATGCAAGATATTAATGAAATATTTTTTATTCTTACAATAGCACTTTCTTTCTCTGGAGACTCATATGATAAGTATCCAAACATCTTTTCAAATGTGCAAATTATTCTGAAAACCATGGAAATTATATGTGAAAGAGAATTATTATCTGGATCATTTTCTAACCCTGTGGAAAATGAGCAACAATATGAGAACATAGATTCTGATATGGTGAGTCTATTCTATGCAGTATGAATCAAATTTTGTTTATTGTGATTAAATATTTGCGCTTGCCAATTCAGTATGCTATTCTGAAGATGAATTTAGTAGCAGGGGGAGGACAGTGAGAACAGCAAAGACACTAAATTCAGGAATCCATAAGAAGTGGTTAACAGGATTAGTAGTAGAGCATCAATATGTGTCACTACTACTTTAAATAGAATAACGCCATAATACCTTCTTCCTTAGAGCGTCCCTCTCAGCTGTTTAAATTCAACATAATTTAGTTTGATTTATAAATGAACATTTTAAGATATTACACTTTTATTAAAAGGGAAGTGTTTAAAGTATAGGCTATTAATGAGAGTGAGTGTAATATTTTCATGCTTCCATAATTCATATGTAATAACATTTAACATGCTATTAAAATCAACTGAAAAAATGGTTCAAAAATCAAGAAATTAAAAGAATCCCTAGTATGAAAAAATTCTTATTTTAATTTCAAACTCAGATATTCTTCATAATATCAGAGAAAACTAGCGATCCCGACTATAAAATTTCTAGGTATGTAATAAACTATTATGCAAATGTATTACTTAAACAGAACTACACTGAGCTGTGTAATTCTTCATACACTTTATTGGTTGATATGTATCAAGTACCACTTTTCAATCTTTGGGGTTCATATGTCTTTATTTCATTTTCTTGCATATATTCAAAAAAACTGAACACTGAAAAAGCTTGATTTTTTATTATTTATTTTGTGTTGTATACACTTATTATTTTATAGTTTATAACTAGAAAATTTTTCTATTTGATTTATTTTCTGAAAAAAGAGAAATATGTTTAACATAATGCAAGTTGAAACAACTAAGAAAATGTAAGGATGATTATCATTTTAAATAGTTTTATCTAGAAGTTTCCCTGTGTTTTCACTGGGGTTTTCTAAAACTAAGTAAAATCACTGGCCTACCTCAAAAAGCAAGAAAACCCTCAAACAAACAATCCAACAATACATCTAAAAGAATTATAAAAGAAAAAACAAAGGCCCAAATTGTAAAAGAAAAGATGTAATAAAGATTAGAGTGAAAATGAATGACATAGAGGCTAAAAAAAAAGCAATAAATTGAAGAGATCAATGAAAACAAGAGCTGGTTTTTTGTAAAGATAAAAAAATGATGATCTTTTAACCAGGCTCATCAAAAAATAAAATAAAAATAAAATAAAACAGAGGGGGCTCAAATAAATAAAATAAAATAAAAGAGGAAAAGTAACAACTGACTCCATGGTAATACAAGGGATGGCAAGAAAATATTATGAACAACTATATGCCAACAAATTGGACCACCTGGAATAAATGGATAAATTCCTAAAAGTATACAATCTTCCAAAACTGAATCAGGAAGAAGTAAAAAATTTGAAGAGACCAATTACAACCAATGAAATTGAAGTAGTAATTAAAAACTTCTAGCAAACAAAAGTTCTAGACCAGATGGCTTCACAGGCAAATTTTACCACACATTCAAAGAAGAACTAACACCTCTCCTTCTCAATCTATTCCAAGAAATTCTAGAAGAAGAAGACTTTTAAGCTCTTTTTACAAAGTCAGTATTATCCTAATTCCAAAACCAGATAAAGACATTGCAAAGAAAAAAAAATAAAGGACAGTATTCCTGATGAATGTAGATGCTAAAATCCTCAACAAAATATTAGTGAACTGAACACAGCAATGCATCAAAAAGATCATACACCATGATCAAGTGGGATTTATTCAGGGACGCAAGCTTGGTATAATATCTACAAATCAATAAACATGATATACCACATAACTAAAATGAAGGATAAAACCACATGATCATATCAACAGAGGCAGAAAAAGCATTGAAAGCATGAAATTCAGCACCCATCTTTGATAAAAACTCTCAGCAAAGTGAGAACATAAAGGCTGTATATGACAGCCAACATCATACTCAATGGTTAAAAAATAAGCGTTTCCCTTAAGTTTAAGAATAACTCAGGGGTATCCACTTTCACCTCTCTTATTCTACATAGTACCAGAAGTCCTAGCCATAGCAATCAGACAAAAAGAAGAAATAAAAGGCATTCAAACTGGAAAGGAGAAAGTAAAACTGTCATTCACAGATGACATGACATTGTATATAGAAAATCTAATCAACAAAACAAAAAAGCACACAAAATAAAACCAGAAACATTGAAATTTAGAACAAACTGACAGTAACCAGAGTGGAGGGGGAAAGGTCGTCAAGGAACATATATAAAGGGCACATGGGCAAAGCCAAAAGGGGGTAGGATTGAGGGTGGGAGGTGGGGATGGCTGGGGTGGGAGGTAGTGGTGAGGAGGAAATGGAGACTACTGTACTTGAACAGCAATTTAAAAAAAAAGAAAACCCTAAAGACTCCAAAATACTACTAGATCCAATTAATTTGGCAAAGTAACAGGATTCAAAAATCAGTGTTATTTTCATACACAATAGTGAACTATCAGAAAGAGAAATTAGGAAAGCAATATAAAATAAAGTACCAAGGAATAAATTTAATCAAGGAGGTAAAATACCTGTACTTGAAAAATTATGAGATACTGAAGAAATCAACTGAGGAAGATATAAATAAATGGAAGTGTATGTTGTATTCATAAATATGGAGAATTAATATCATTAAAATGCCTATACTACCCAAAGCAATCTATAGAGTCAGCACAATTACTATCAAGATACCAGTGGCATATCTCACAGATCTAGAAAAAATATTTCAAAAATGCATATGGAACCACAAAATATCCCAAGTAACCTCAGCAATCTTGAGCAAAAAGAACAAAGTTGGAGAAATAGTTACCTAATATCGAACTACACCGTAACACCAAAGTCATCACAACAGCACGGCACTGGAACAAAAATAAACATGTAGATCAATGGAACAGAACAGAGAGCCAGAAATAAACCCATGCCTCTGTGATTAATGAATATTTGACAGAGGAGGCAGCAGCATGCAATGGGATAAAAGTACTTTTTTCAATAAATGGTTTTAGAAAAACTGGACAGATATGTGCAAAAAAATGAAACTAGACCACCTTCTTACACCACACAAAAGAACAAACTCAAAGTGAATTAAAGACTTAGATGTTAGACTCGAAACCATAAATATCCTAGAAGAAAACGTTGGTAGTAAAATCTCAGACATTTCTCATAGCAATAATTTTTCTGATATGTCTCTTTGGGCAAGGAAAACTAAAGGAAGAATACACAAGTGGGACATCAAACTACGATGTTATTCTACAGCAAAAGAAACCATCAACAAAATGAAAAGGGAGCCCACTGGATTAGAGAACATATTCCTGAATGATACATTTGACATGGTGTCAATTTCAAGGAATATATATATGTATATGTATATATATATAACCTTATAAAACTCAACGTGAAGAAGATAAACACCCCAATTAAAAAATGGACAAAGGACCTGAAGAGACACTTCTCCACATGCAGAGGACATACAGATGACCAATAAACATATTAAAAAATGCTCATCACTAATCATCAGAGAGATGCAAATTTAAATCACGGTGAGATACCACCTCATGTCCATCAGAATGGCTACCATCAATAAATCAACAAACAAGTGCTGGTGAGGATGTGGAGAAAAGGGAACCCTAGTGCACTCTTGGCGGGAATGTAGACTGGTGCCACCACTGTGAAAAACAGTATGGAGTTTCTTAAAAAAATTAAAAATGGAACTGCTTTTTGACCCAGTGATCCTACTTTTGGAAATATATCTGAAAAAGCCCAAAACACTAACTAAAAGAATATATACGCCCCTATGTTCATTGCAGTATTATTTGCAATAGCCAAGATCTAGAAGCAGCCCAAATGCCCGTGTATTCATGGAACAGACTGACAGTTGTCAGAAGGCATGGAGTTTTCAGGGCTGGATGAAAGAAGGTGAAGGGATTAAGCGAAAACACACAGGTGCATATACAGACTGTAGGGAAATGTGATGATAGCCAGGGGAAGGGGTGTGGCAGAAGGTAAAGGTGGGCAAAGGGGGGATAAGACTTTGCTTGGGGGATGGGTGCAGGATGCAGTGTGCAGAGGATGTTGAGTTGTACACTTGAAACTTGCATGGTTTTGTGAACAAATGTCACCCCAACCAATTAAAGTACATTAAAATATAATAAAACTAACTCAAATGTAAGTATATGAGGCAAAACATTTAATAACATCCCTTTTTACTCTTACTAGGCTTTAGTGTTTTCAGCTCATTGCTTGGTGAACCATCTATATAAAGAGTGACATAGACCGAGTCATTTGAACCTTTTGGTTACTAATTACTAATGAACTCAAATTGCTGCATGCAGAGAAGAGATCTTGTTTTTAAGTTTAAAAGTATTTTAACAATAAATACGTTACCTAAGTTATCGAGCAACAGACAGAGTGCTGAGCGTGAGGAGGAAGCCTGCCCCACAGCAGTCTGTGCCTTCCAGAGGAGGCCGGCTGAGCCCTTTGAACCCCACTGGCGTGTCTCTGAGAAGGGCGCCACCTCCCATGGCAGAGACCTCACACAGACGTCGAGTCCCTGTGTCAAACACCTGAAACTCGCAAGGCTAGTAGAATACTGTATACCACCTGTACTTAAAAAGTGGTGTATGCAACATTCTTAACCTACTCTGAGTTGCTTAATAATAAATAACCTTTACTTTGGAAACATATTATCAAGAAATAAAACAGATTTTTATTATCGACCTTCCAAAAATAAAAGGGACATCACCATCACTGTCATCATCATCATTATCATCATCATCATCAATTATGGGCTTGTTTGTGAAGATTGCAAAAAAAAAACATGCACATTGTAAATTATCAAGTGCCATGCAAATGTGAATGATAATTGAAATATATATTTAGGAACTCACTCTAACTTGGGCAGATAAATAATAATTTTCATGTGAGGACATGATCATGCTGACTAAATGGTGGTGCTTAACTCTGTGCTTAATTGTGCTGAACCTAATGGGGTGGTGTGAGTGTTTTTTTGGAGACAAACAGGGTACTGTGGGATCTTTATGACATGAGTGTCCTGGCGATGAGGCAGGCGGCACACTAAGTGCTGATTCTGCTTCTCCAAGAATCAGTCTGTTGCACTCTTGGCGCACACAGCAGAAGTGGAAGCATATTGTCGCTGAGCTGGGCTGGGACTCACAGGGGCAAAAGTGTCAACGAGTGAAAAGAATGTATCTCCTTAGCATGGGCCAAGTCCCTAAGTTTCTGTGCCTTTTCCCACCTTTTAGAACTAAGGGCATAGTTTCAATCTTTTCTAACCTCTGTGCCAGCTTTGTAGGTGTTATTCTGTGAAAGGATTAGAACAGATTTTAGCCTCTCCGATTTAGTGCTCTCCTTTTCCTCCTCCCATTACCTCATAACATAAAGAAAATAAAAGGCAGTGCAGTCACAGTGCTGCTAAAGTTGCTGGTGGAGCCAACTGAGGCAGCGCTGGCTTTATGTTTCAATGCTGCGCCCCGGCTTCTGCCCCTCTTCAGCATGAAGCCGCCAGCCTCTCTAGTCCAGTGCAGTGTTTGTTCTCTCTTCAGTACAGTTCTCTCTCACCTCCAGAGGGAAGAAAGGGGAAAAGAGAGAGAAAAACTGGGAATGTAAAGGATAAATTTGTCTTCATTCTCTATCCTGTCTTTATTGTTATGATGCTATAGTTGAGGATTTGTTGATTTATTTCTACAGCCCTCATCTTTTGTAATGCTAAAAGGTCCATGAGAACATATTTTGGCCCCTGTAAAATATTTTATTTTTAATATATTTATAAGCATTGGAGTAGAAGCACACTTGTTTAATTTGTTTTCAAAATGTTGTTGTGAAGCGGCTGGAAAAAAAGAATTTTGTGGGACATACACATTAGGAAACTCACAAAATGGTTGTTGATTCTATTTAAGGACAGGACATTTTCTTTCCCTGCTGCTGAACCCATTTCTCCTTTTAATATCCTTTCAAGCTGGTCCAGACACAGGGTTTCTGTGGACTTTGACGAATGGTACACTTTAATTAGCTCTGTGGTTGCAGAGTCAGACCACTGGATTGAGTTTTCACTTTGTCCTTTGCTCACTAGCAAAGCTGAATTTGCTAGTTGTCACATGATAATAACATAGTTCTTGAAGAAAGCAAATTCAAACTCAGCTTAAATGCTATCGACTCTTTACAGAATGGTTGTAGTTGTCCTAGAGTACAAAATAATTTTCTGAAAACTAGGAAACGCACAGAGTTCACACTAAAATGCGATTTGCAATGTCATCCTTTAATGCTTTAAGTAACTGATATGCCAAATGCATTATCTGAATTTGCGACATTCTGTGCTGTACTATAATTGTAAATGGTTACTAGGTGTTGGGCTGGACTGGGACACAGGGTTTTTAAAATTAGGAGCATTAGCCTATGATTTATGTCCTATTATCTAAGCAACACATGTATTGAGAGGTCCTTTCATGGCAAAGTCAATCATTCCCAAAATGACTGAAGCCAAGGACGAAACTCACAAAGCTGTCTTTGAGCAACCCAAACGGAGCCCCTGCTTTCAAGTTCATTCTGTTATCAAAGAGACCTTGGTCAGGCACTCAGAGCTTGTGTACTCAAAGTTGCGTATAATTCAAGCAGAAGGGGTCGTCTGAATTTTCAGCCAACAGAAAATGAACAACACTTTTTCAGGTGGGGTCCTCAGGCAGGCATCGCACAAGCTGACACCAGTAACCTGTCAGAGAAGGTGATCTGGAGCTGAGGTCCCCATCCTTGTTGACACCAGGGACCAGATTTGTGGAAGGCAATTTTTCCATGGATTGGGGGTGGGGGGATGGTTTGGGGATGATTCAGGACATTACATTCAAGCTCAGCTCCTGCTGTGCAGCCTGGCTCCTCACAGGCCTGGACCAGTATTGGTCCATGGCCAGGATGTTGGGAACCCCTAATCTGGAGGACTTGACCCACTTTTGACCCTTGAGCTAGCCCTGGGCAATCAGAGCTCCCGACCCAGCCCCTGTCCTCGGAAAGTATGTTCTACTAAGAGTTCCCACAATGAGAACCTTTGTCCAGGATGTGACCTTGACAAAGAAATGTGTTGTTGAGACGTTCCAGACAGTATATCTGACTAAGCCCATTTAAGGCCTTCACATAGACTTTAAGATTCTGGGGAGTGGGTGTGAAGATCTACTCTTCTTGTGGCCACTCAAAAGTAGCCTGGTAAGTCGCCTTGCTTATTAAACCTGCCACCTCCAACCTGGAATGGTCTCCTTCTTTCTTAGCTCTCTCCCGCCCTCCATGCACAGGGACCAGTTCCCAAACCAACATGCCCCAAATCTGGACAGCAAAGTGGGAGACGAAAGAACTATGGGAAGTGGTCAGAAGCCAGAAAATGGAAAGGAAGCGAGGGAAGGAGGGGAGGGAAGGGGGAAAAAAAAGTTCTTTGGAAGTCATTTAATGCAGAGCTCAGTGCTTTTCAAACTACCTGGGGTAAAAGATCTCATTTTTTTGTTTGTTTTTTGCCAAAAATAAAAATACATAGCATTATACTTTATTAGACAAAATATATAAAATTAACCCTGTCAACTTGTATTCTCAATGCATACTTTTTACTTTTGTATTCTAGTACCAGTTTGCAGATGGCACTTACCTGCTAACCTGCACCTTGAGTGGGACTGAGTCTGTGTAAAGGCAAAGAGGTCCACGCTGCCTAATGGCTTTGTCTCTTACACTGACGATGCACATGATGATTACATTAAATCCCATAACCATCCTTTTTGTATTCATTTTTTTCAAATTTGGCAAATACATTTTTTTCTTTTGAAAAAGGCAAGGAAGAAAATTCAGCAAGATTTCAAAGCAAATGCTTAAAATATACAATGTACGATGATAAATCAGCTTCATTTATCTGGAAAATTCACCAGTGTATCAAATTCATCATTTTCTCTAGATGACAATGCCCTTCAGCCAAAGACCACCAGGACCACACCTGCATTTAAGGAAAGTGGGTTTATTGTTTGTTGTGGAAAGAGAACAGGTGCCCAGGGAGCCACCCTATCTTAGCAAAAGGGTGTAAGAATGAATCTATCACAGTACTGGGGCTTTGCTGGGGTGACTAGAGGGTGGCTACAGAGAAGCAGGGATTCTCCCTAGGTTTGGTGCTGCCAGAAAGTGGGGACAGTTCTGTGTTTGGTTATTCTGTAGGTGTCATGGTGGCTTTTTCTCTATGCTTAGAAAAACATTATCAGGTGGCTTTGTGCATTTATCACGGTCTCAGTGTACGGTTGTCTGAGGTTGATATTCTGTGAGTTTTTATCCAACAGGGGAACAAAGTGACCTGGTTGTGAGCATCAGAGCAGCTTGTAATAATATTGGCATCAAATCAGCTCCAGACATCAGAGACTGCTGTTTTTTTCTCTCTCAATGATGAATAAAAGTAGCATCATGTAAAACTGAAAATTAAACTTAAATCTTATTTATTGTCCAAAATCTCGATTTTTTTCTTTACCAAATGCTTTGGGGAATTTTCTCTGGTAATGGTGCCTAAGTTTGTTAATGAGAACCTTTGACCTAAGGAAATGGTCTCTGTAGCCATGCAGTGTACATGATGAGAAAAAAAAAAGTGTTGATTGTTTTGAATTAGTAAAGCCAACCACAAGTTTCAAAATATATTGACTTACATATCGATTTAGAGTAAGTTTGCAACATTAGGCCATCAGGCATCCAGGCTGAGACATCTACAGCAATTTGAGAAAAGAATTTCATTTTTATGGGTTCCATTTTTGGTGTAGGCTCAACCACAAAGCAGGAAATTGAGTTATTTGGATAAAATATATGCATTTACTGAAGTCAGTATGTCTCAGTCTGATGTCTCACATTATTTTAAACTAAAGCGTTTCTATGGAATATTCTAACATTCTAAACAATGACTGATTTCCATTTACTTCTCTGAATGTTCCCTGGAGTCAAAGTCATGTGGAGAGACCTTATCTCATCAGGCCTGTATCTGCCCTGCCTGACTCCCTGACATAAAGCAGATCAGTACACAGCTGTGGGACTTAACTAAACAGTTTACTAGAAGCTCAAAATGTCTTAGGTTAAAATTAATGTCTAAACTACTGGCCTTCTATCTTAAGAGAACACGATGTGAAATTTTTCTTTAAATTGTAGTCTTGATGTTGTTTTATATAACGAACCAAAATTATAAAGCCCTTTGAAGTCTCTTTAAGTGTTTCTTTTCAGAACAAAAGAGTAAAATATCATCTAAGTTAGCAATTTGAGTACATATTACAGGAAGTGCATTTGAATTTTTACTGTTGACAAAAATTCAATGAGAGTGCTATGTTATCGTGGTCTAACAATAAAATCAGGTTTCTTTACACCAATTACTTTGGTAGACTAATTCAGTTTATAAAACTCTTAGAAAGCTCTCTAAGAAAAAAAACAAACTAACTAATAACAGCCCATTTGTTTTCTGAATTTGTAGACTTTTAAGATATTATGCAGACTGACCATGTCCAGCTAGGCATATATTTTGGTCCATTGAGTGGAAATCCACATTTTAAAACCTGATTTGCTATTTGATCACTGTTCAAACTTTCCCCTGTCCCCTTTCTTAGGTATCATGGAGAAATAAGTCATATAGATTTTAAGAAGCACAGTTGTGTCTAATAGTTTTTATTTAGAGAATACATGCTTTTTGTTTTATTATAGAACTGGTGTCTTTGAATACCAGGGCCCCTGTGAAGATATATTGAGACTTTAAGTTCCAGTTAACTTACAAAATGTGTGTGTTTGTATATATTTACAAAAAGATATTTGAGTAAATCGCTCTACTTGGTGAAATGTGAAATGAAAATATATGCTTTCTCACTTGTGTACTTAAAATGTATGTTTATGTTTTCAAGTCAAAGAACTCTTCCAGGTACATTTTCCTACTTCAATTCCAGGAGCATGTGCAACCCAGTCAGGGAGGGTATGAAGTCAACAGCCTGCTCTGGCACTGCGTTGCCGCCTGGAGCTGTGTGCAGAAGAACAGTCCTCGGTTGAAGAAGGTGCTTGAACATCTCATCTTTCATAAAACGCAGCTTCAGACGAAGTGCTGGTAAGAGGGACCCTATAAATCCAAAGTAACTCATGGAGAAACCTTTGTATTTAAATGTTAAATAACCTTTGTGCTTAAATGTTAATCACCCCTTAGTTGACTATAAGAAAAATTTATAATTCTAGTTCCAAAGGCGAGGGCAATTTATATATTTTCTATTAGTTCATTTCATCAATAAATTTTTTTCTTTTTCTTTTTGGTTAGATGAACATGCATGTATTACATAGTTTATCTTTATTAATTTAAATTTATTATTAATAAGTCCATTCCCATATTTAAAATATTTTTTTATTTTTCAATTTGTTAACAACAATGAGGTACAGTATACTTTTTTGGGTAAAATGCTAATATTTCATTATGCCTTACTTGTAATGCATAACAAAAATAAATTTTGGTTGATAAGTGTTAGTTTCCTCCTATACAAATGTTACTTTGAAAAGGAAAAAAAGAAGTCTTAAATTACCAAAAAAAAAAAGGCATTCAATGGAAGGAAGAAAAATTTTAAAGGAGTGTTTTTGAGGAAATTGATTAGAAATACCCCTTTATAATATTTGAGAATGACCAGAATTCCTTTTCTAGTGCTATCAATAATATTAATCTGTTTTGCCATAGCAAATTGCAAATTCAATGTCTTATATTTTTCTTAAAATTAGTTTCAGTGTTTAAGCCTCGGCAGTCCACTCTGCACCAGTGGTCGTTGTATATGTAAATTATAAGTATCAGGAGCATTCTTTATGAACCAAAGCTGTTTTCCCAGTTTCATTTGGAAGTACTGGAGAATCTAAGTCTGGTACAGATTCCTGGGCATAGCCTAGTTTGCAAGGGACTTCATCAAGGACTCACTCTGTTCCCAGTCTGATGGGGGCAACCTACTCAGTATTGCAGTTAACAAAGGTAGTAAGTCTTCGACATTTTAAAAGTGGGGATAGTATCTTTAAATAGGAAAATAAAAATGCAAATAGGCTATATCTGTTATAGCAATAATGTGGAATGTAATTTTAATAATACACTTATAATAGAGGGTTTTATTAAGTTATTAATATAGAGCTGCTAAATATAAGAAAAATTAGAGAGTTTTATTGGAGCAAATTAGGCCATTCTGAAAGCCATGATGATTCTTTCAGGCCACTCATATAAAATAAATTATAGAGGATTCAAACACACAATTTTGTTTTCAAAGGACAAACAACTAGAGTTATTTTAGCTCTTGGAAGACTCTAATTTAGTTTTAAAAATAACAGAAATTATAGTTTAACATATAAAAATCAATATTGCATGAGTTTGCCAAATTTATTTTCAAGGTATTCTAACAATTGCTAAGTAAGTAGGTTCAATTAGTGCTGAAATTCTAAAAGTAGCTGATTAAGAACATCTGATTCTGCCCTGGCTGGTGTGGCTCAGTGGATTGAGCACTGGCCTGCAAACCAAAGGGTCACAGGTTCGATTCCAAGTCAGGGAACATGCCTGGGTTGCCTGCAGGGGTCCCCAGTGGGATTCACCTGAGAGGCAACCACACACTGATGTTTCTCTCCCTCTCTTTCTCACTCCCTTCACCTCTGTCTAAAAATAAAGAAATAAAGCCTTAAAAAGACAATATCTGATTCTGAAAGTCAAGGTATAGTTTCTTTAACCAATTTTCAGTTTTATTGTATCAACATTGCTCTAATTTACTTTGTTAGTGATTTGTCTTTAAGGTAGTTTTTTTTATACTTAGTATTTTATAGATTTGGATGTGTTGAAGTTAATATAAACTTTTTACTTTACAGATGACGACACTGAGGCCAAGTTGATTAGGCTCACTAGCGACTGGCGCCGGGCTTTAAGGCGCCTGGTGTAGCGCTCCTTGTAGTACACCACCTCACTGTCGTTCCGCTGCACTGTTAGGGGGATGACTACTCCGAGGCACTCGTCACTGAACCCTGACCTCTCTCCTCCTGGGAGGGCGTGGCGATGTTTAGTCAGGGCTGAGTGAACAGAAGGGTAAATTGAAAAACTAAAAATTAAAAAGGAAACATGGACTGCTTATAGTAGACAAAATAATTGTTTTAAAAAGCACTGACATAGTTTTGATTCTATTTTTTAATATTTGCATTTTTTAAAAATAATTTTTCTTGAATAAAAGATAACCCCAGAAACAAAAATAGCCCACCGACATTAGAAGATTAGTGTCTATTTAAGTTAGCAATTTAACGTAATTTTCTGTTAGTTGTATTTTCTGTTAGTCAAATTTCCTGTTAGTTATAATAATATTAAGATGTTAAAAAATAACTTTTCTTGTTACAAAGTATTTTTATATGTAACAGCTTATATCGTTTTTAAGAAGTCATTATTCTAGATAAAACAAAACAAGCTGTGGCATAATGGCTTGATCAAAATCAAAACAAAAATGCTTTTTTGTGGTCTCATGTACTCCTGAGATTGAGTACACATGAAAAGTTAAGAAAATAAACTAACTATGTTTAGAATGAAATAGAGACATTGGGGCATCATGCCTTGATAGTAAGTTAAGACTGTCAGGATTTGCTGTACCAGACAGTCCTAGAACTGTGGCCCATGGTAGAGAATATCTTTAGTTTAGTACCTGAAATTCAAGGCCAAGTATTAGTAGGAGAAGTTTCATTCTACATAAATATCAGTAAAGTACCATGATGATGAATAAATGTTCAGAGATTTAAAATGCAGGAAGAAACCATTCAACCAATTGATCAGGAGGAATTCAATTGGCAAAAATTGCTGGTGTTCATACAGGTGAGTGCTTCTCATCTGCTAGTTTCTAACATTATCCATCCCCAAACAATTCATCATGTCTATATCTGCGACACTTTTTTAACCCCCTTTATAAATGCCATGCAATACAAAAGGAAAGAAATGGCAGCATGAGGTTTCAGCTGAGACTGGAAAAGAGCAGGCCCAGGATCCACGAAATGATTCAAAGAAGGACTCCAAATTAGAGTAACTTTGTTCTCTGGGGAATTGGGAAAAAACAACCAACCAACCAACCAAACAGACGAACAAATGAGAAATCAAGGAAAGGAAATGAACTGAAGACAAATTTTAAAACTGGGTAAAGAAGTGGAGAAAAAGAGAACATATGAGCCCCTCCCAACTGCCACACACCAGCCTTTCTTTATCTTGGAAGTTTAGCTGCTCTGAGCCGCAGATAAGCAGCTTGCTGTAAGGCAGATTTCTATTTAATACGGTTAAATTTTATATGATGCTTCATACTCTCAATGCTCCACCTTGTGGTTTGGCCTTTTATAAACTACCCCATTTGCTCTGGGGAGATAGCTCAAGCTGTGCAAAAGGCTTTCTAATCTAACATGAAAATAATGGATTTTGTTTACAATTGAATTATTAGCCAATGAAGACTGCTGGGAAATGTGGCATGGCATTTCAGTAAGCGATAGAACGTACAATTATATTTCCCAGAGCAAAATAGCCGATTTCATGCACTCCATGAATGTCTTCCGAAAAACCTCGATGATTTAAAATTATATTGACATAGCTAGTGTTTTTCAGATGTATAGTATTTGTGTTTGTGTCCAAATGAATTGAACAAAGAATCAACTGTTCTGCATGGGCAACCAGGCCTTTACTTCTGGCTAGATTACTGATATCCCCATTGTTTATCTGCACGAGTCCCAGTAATTATTATAATGTGTATATGACAGTCTAACCAACGCCGTTCAAACAACATTTTCATTAGTAATATTTCTCGTTACTCATGAGCTGAGGTGGGATATCAGTGAAGGTGCTCACTCTTCTGAGGTGTTTCCTGGACTTTTTAAAATCTTCACCTGAGGATATTTTTTAATTGATTTAAGAGAGATTGAGAGAAAGAGAGAGGGAACTATTGGTGGGAGAGAGAAACATCAACTGGTTGCCTCTGTCCCATACGGGCCCCTGACTGGGATCAAACCCGCAACAGAAGTATGTGCCCCGATCAGGAATCAAACCCATCACATTTTGGTGTGAGACAATGCTCCAATCTACTGAGACACCTAATCAGGGCTATTTCCTGGATTTCTTGTTGATCTTCTGACCCTCTGAGCTAAATGTAAACATTTAGTCTATACCAAGGGAAAAATACATCAATTATGCTTTGATGTATTACAATAAAGTAGAAAAAGAAAATTCAACCTCAAATCAGAACACCGGAGCTTTAGTCCTATCTGTTGCTGCCTAATTTGGAATGAGTCACTTAACTCCTGTGAACAGTTTGTTTAGCAGTTACAGATAACAGTTACCCCAAAGATTTTCTGAGCTATTTAAATAAGTACTATGAAAACACTGTTAATGCATTCATGCTCCCCTAGTATTTCATTTCCTGCTACTTCAGATCTGAACTAATTTTTTCCAGAGTCCTGCCTACTGAATTTCTGTCTCAGTACCTGACACATGTCCTCTGCTCAAGTTAACCACACTGGACAGCTTAACTACTACATTTCAGAGCTGCCCCCCTGCTCTCCACTCCCACTGTCACAGTCGCGGCCTGCACCGGTATTGTCTCATGACTCTCGTACAATAGCTTATTAACTGGTTTCTTTGCCTCAAGTTTTCTCCTCCATAATCTGTCCTGCTCTGCTGTCAGGACTACAATGTAAATGTGATTAACCATTCTCCTGCTCAAAATTATTTAATAGAACTGTTTTTACATGGCACAGGGGTTGCAGCTCCAATTAGGATTTCATAACCTGCCATGATTAAAAAAAAGCCCTAGTCAGATGCTCAGTTGCTGGGGTTGGAGCATTGCCCAGTAAGTACATCAAAAGTTTGCAGGTTTTGGTGTTAGGTTGTGTGTTTGATCCCCTGTTTGTTTCTCTCTCTCCCTTCCTATCTTTCTAAAAAGCAATAAACATATCTTTGGGTGAGGGCAAAAAAAAAAGAAGAGCAAAAACTGAAAGATCCAGCTACTGTAATTAATTACTCCCAACACATACAAGTGCCTGTAGGTGTGAAGGAAAGAAACCAGTCAGTGGCCCACCTGCGCCTTCTCTGATGAGACAGCAGTCATTGCCTGTCGACACTCCACTCCTTTCTGCTCCTTCTATCCGCTCCGTGGGGCTCCAACAGTAAAATTCTGTAAGCAGAAGAGAGAACCCTTTTAGCAGACATGCTAAAGATTAGCTTTTTCTATAGTCCATCCCTTCTGAGTATCAAATATATCAGACAATGGCAAGATAAATGTATCCTTTAAACTAGTTTTTCCAAATACTCAAAATCAAGGGTAAAATTCTGAGTGTCCTTCTTTTCATGTGCAATTAAGACTGAGACTAATTTATTTATGCTAATCCTCCCCTTTCTTGCCTGTTAATCTAAACTTGAGCTCCTGACAGCATTTTGGTTAAATCATTATTTAAAATAGTCCATCTTCTCCTTCAAGAATTATATATATAATTCTTTAAGGATTATATAGATAGATAGATAGATAGATACTTATAGTTATAAAGAATTACATATGGCTTATATTTATAAATTTATGTTAATTTATTAATATTATCTATTTTTCTACTGACTGTCAGTCACTTAATGGTAGGATTTCCCACTCTTACGTTCCTAAGGACTATTCATTTCTTGGTTGGCTCAAGTAAATTTCTAGTGTGAACATAGGTGACTTATTTTATTAGGTGAGCCCTTGATTACATACAACCCTTGGCTTAGTGTAGCATTTGTCACCATTTATTTTTTATCTAAAAAGTTTAATGTGTACATTTTCTCCAGAGATAGGCCTCTGTGCTCAGAGCTTTTTAAAATTTCCTCTTTATATCTGTACGTGTTGCTTTGTTGTTTTCTAACTTAAAGCTATGATGAGATATTCAAAGCTGATCTTCCTCTTTTTAAAGTTATATTTTCAATCCAGAAATTTCAATCACAATTATCTTTGTGATCTGGTAGTGAGGAGCAAGGTAGATGGCGCCCTCTCTTGTTTCATTGATTGTATTAGGAAGCTTTTGTAGCAAATCCTCCAATTAGAGAGAAATTTCTACTATGTGTAGCTGTGCCCAGATTCTGTAGCTACTGACTTACATTTTCTGAAGGCCTTCCTTTGGTTACTCATCATTCACACATGTTCCTAACTCCTCTCTGTCTGTGCTTAGTGTTTTTTCTACATTATAGTGAAAATGCCATATATTCTTGCATTAAATTATAAATTAAATTTTGGGCTTATTGACATTGGGAAGGTTTCTTTCAATTGACTTCTGTTTTCCTCATAACTGTAAAATCCTTAAAGTTGTTTTGTTTCCCTCTTTCTTTCTTTTTTATTTTTTTACTGTGGTACTAAGAATATTTTTCTTGATTTTATGTTTCTTTGGTTGTTTCAACAGGCATTAGATAGTAATGGGTCTCAGTTTGCTAGTTTTAAATGCAATTGTCTTTCTCTAAATTATGGAAGAATTTTTCAAATTTGCTCCCTTCCAAGTGTTAGTTTTGCAGTTAACTTCCTTAATTATGGAATTAAATTATATTTTTGTAATTTTAGTTTTGTTGCAATCTCTTGTTTTCTCAATACAGCACCTTTCTTCTCATTATCAAAGCTTTTTCATTGTTGTTTCTTCTTCCGGGGCTTGATTAAAGATGCTGAAGTATCCTGTAAAACTATCCTCTGGTTTCCATAAGAAATCATTTTCAGAAGTATGATCCTCTCTGAGTATTCAGCCTGATATTCTCTTTAGCCTTTGCTCTAATATATTTTTCAGTGGTCTCATGTCAAGCATATTTCTCCATTTTCCATTTTACTTAACTCAGATCTAGGATAAATCTATTAAAATTTGGTATTTTTAAATCAGAGTTTTGGGTTTCCAGCAAACAGCGTTGTTAAAAGCTACAACACTCAATATGCAATCTCATCAGGGACCTTCCTGTGTCCTCCTTACTATATGACATTTTACCTTGGAGGAGAAGTAGACGTCAGAATTCCCTTATAGCACCCTCTTCCTTTCCATCTCCTCTCCTGCACATGCCCACCCACAAGCAGTGCTTTCTACACTTTAATCCTCTGGAAGTCGTCATCTCTGATTAAGTATGAAGAGATAATAATGAAGCAAAGAAGTAACACTCTGGCTCCTTAAAAAGTCGGTACTCCAAAGTAAGGGCACTTTTTCTGATTCTATAAATAATAGGGTGAACAGTAGAAAGCTTTTTTTTTTCTTTCATTTATTTAAACTTTGGGGTAAAGAAGGCTGCTATGTTTTATGAAGTTGAATGTGAATGCTCCTTTTTTCTGTTCTTAATTCAGTTCCACCAACCCTATGGTATATGGAAATTTCCTATAAATTGCTACCCTTAGTGACCTCTCTTTCATTCTTAGTCTTGAGGGTTTTATGGATTTTTGACAACATCAATATTTTCTGAAGTATCTATCAAAAGGCTGAAATAACCCTGTGTGGGGTTTCCAACTTGGAGATATTTAATTCCATCTTTTAAAATTATAATTTGGTTATTGAGGGAACATGTAAAGGAGTAAGGAGAACTCTAGAGAACTGTTTTGATGCTGACCTTCTGAACCTTTTTATAAGGTTGTATGAAGACAGAGAGAGAAAGAGAGGGAGAGAGAGAGAGAGCTTTTTAATGAAACCCCAGGTTAGTATATCTTAGCTGATTTGTTCTCCTGGGAAAAGAATGCTGGACTGGAGTCAGGCTGGTTGAACTACGATTTAGGATCTTGTACTGTTTAGCTTTCTAAAGTGATTCACATTAATTTTAAAAGGAAAAACAGCTAGAAAGTAAGATCAATCAAGTAATAAGTAATCAATTAACCTAATAAAAACAACTATGCTATTTTAAACAAGCCAATAAACCTCTGCCCCAGTTTATTTTCAATTAAAAAAACACATGGGAATCCATAAGATTTATAAATTACTTTGTATTTGTTTAATTTCATGGCATTTAATTTTATGGTAAAACCAAGCCAATGTATTAATAGTCAAGACTTGAAGTTTGCAAAGAAGTGCTCTGTTTAAATTTCTAACCTAAACCTAATCTAATTTGAATTCTTTCTTACGTGCATTGATTTTCAGTTTTGATCTTTAACAAACTCCAATTTATAGGTATTGATGATTTTGCTTTTAGCAAAAGCATTTTTACTTATAGGAAATTTTGCATTTAGCAGTGTTGATTGAAAATAGTGTGTTTCTGGTGAAGCGTTTTCCTACTGTAGGTGGCTGACACTGATGGATCTTTTTCAATTCGTATTTCAGTGAGAGAGTCTCTACTTAGTTACAATCTTCCAGACTTAGAACAGAAGAATGTAAACCTTATGATTATAACATATGTTCAGGAAAATAGAAGTTTTTGTGAACTCTGAGACTATCTTCTCCTTTACTTGACCTTAGCACAGATGATGAGTACTCAGAATGATGTACTAAAAGAAAGTTATGGAATTCACATCCTTTGAATGGTATTTTTAATTTAATTCAGTCAACATTTTGAAGCCATCCATTTTACATGGATTATTTCACTTAAATCTCACAATAGCCTCTGAAAAGTAGGCGTTGCTTTATTTAATTCACAGATGAGTAGATTAAGACTGAGGGTAGGGGACATAAATTGCCCTACCTCATGTACCTAATCATAATATACCTAATTAGTGTTGAAGCTAAGGTTTTCTCTTTAATTTTTCTGAATCTAAAGTTTATGCTTATGAACACCATGTTCAGAGTATCAGTTAGGATTCAGTTCTTGTGCATGTTAACAGTCACCTGACCGCGACTGCATGATCAAACACGGCTTTATTTATCGTGCAGAACAAGCAGTGCATCACTGATGTAGATGCTCAAAGGCCCAAGAACCAAGCTCCTCCTGGCTTCCTCTTCTTCCAGTCTTAGTATGTGACTTGCAAGATAGCTGCTCTATATTATTTTTTAAAAAATATTTTATTTATTTTTAGAGAGAGGGGAAGGGAGGGAGAAAAAGAGAAAGAGAAACATCATTGTGTGGTTGGTTGCCTTTCATGTGTCCCCTACTGGGGACCTGGACCACAACCCAGGCATGTGCCCCAACTGGGAATCAAATCAGAGACCCTTTGCTTCACAGGCCTGTGCTCAATCCACTGAGCCACACCAGCCAGGTGCTCTAGCTTCTGTTGTCAAGTATACTCCAAGCAAAGGAGGAAAAAACACCTCTTATCTAAATGTAATCTTTTTTCTTAATCAGAAAAATAATAGCTTACCTGGAAGTCTTTCATAATGCAAATCCATTAATATCTCATTGAACAAATGTGTACATATGGCTATACCAAGCTTCAAGGGAGTTGAGAAATTATTTTTAAATTAAATTTAATGACGTACAATTTCCATATAATAAGACTCACACATTTATGTATACATATCTGTGACCTTTGGCAAATGCATACACCTGTGTAATCACTGCCCTGATTAAGATACAGAATATTTCCTTCTTGAAGAGCAACACTAACTGAACGCTCTGCCATCTTGCATAAAATTGAGGTTTAGTTTTGAAAGGAAAAAGGAGTCAATATTAGATAGGCAATAAGCAACATTGGAATACTAAGGTTAAATATTGACATACTTAAATAAATACAAAAAGCAAAATTGCAAAACAGGAAATACCCATAGGTGGCAGAAGACTTCTTAAAACATAAACTGGACAAAACTTCCAGATCCATTTGTGTCTCAAATTTCAAATATGAAAAAAACATATTTTAAAAGGTCTTGAAATGTATCAAAATTTGAGGTTTAGATCAAATGAGATAATTCATGTGAAACACATTAAGATCTGTAAGTTCCATTCAATATGCAGAATTAAAGAACTGGTGTAAAGAATTGTATCTTGTTGCATGCTTAGAGGTGTTCCTTTTAAAAATAATGATGAACTTGACTTACTGATATGAAATATCACAACTGTGAAATTGAAATATAGTTGTAAATGTACTAACTCTTTAACTTATTAATGGCCTATAAATCAAAGCAACATGCAGCTCTAGGCAGAGGCAGTTTCTACATTTACACTCTTATCAGTTCTCTTTCAAACTGTATCTCTTCTAGTTGGTTAAAAATGGCACTAAATGTACAATTTTCTGAAACTGTCAGAACATATATATATTAATGTCTAATAACTTCTTGTGTAATTTCCCAGTTATTGCATATTTACTAAATAAATCTTGGCGGTATTATGTATTCAATGTGAAATATCAATTTCATTTTGAGAAATTAAACTCTTTATGGAATGAAATGCTGAACTTTTGGTGTGCATATGAAGAACTTTTTTTATTTGTTCTTTCTTCTGAAAAGAAACACTCTTTTGAAATTTTACTCTTTGGAATCAGTTACAAAATTTAAAAATAAAAACCTATAGTGAGATTTTGAGGACAGTGTTTACAACCTGAGCTCTTGATGGAATCCAATTCTTTTTTGAATTTATTACTCTCAGAATTTTGTCAGAACACTATTCTGAATTCAAATCTCTTACTAAAATGTAGCTGTTTTCTGTAAACTTTTATCATAACTGGTGTCAACCAATACTCATCTTTTTTTATAATTATAATTTATCTGTAGCTGCATATTATGTTTTTGAACTTGTAGTAGTCATTACTGAAAGTGATGTATCTGGTAGTCCAGGATACTCATATCTTCTGGCCCATTACTTTTTTTCATTAAAAACTGTTAATATTTTACTTTAACATCTCTGTGTTTTGTTGAAAAAATTTTCAGGATGGATTCAGTACTGGCTTTGCTGGTCCTTGGAGAGGCTGCCAAATTAAACATAGACTGCTTGAAAACTTTAATGGACCTAATGAAAGATTTTCTTTTAAGCATTATGACTGTTCGGAATCAGGTAACAGTATATTGTACTGTTAATTTTGGTGAGCAAAAGAACTGAATAGAAGCAAAATCTTTTTGTCAAAACTTAAATTGTATACCACATTAAGGCTTATAGTGAACATTACTTTAAAAAAAGATTTTATTTACTTATTTTTAGAGAGGGGGGAAAGGAGGGAGAGAAACATCAATAGGTTGCCTTTCAAATGCACCCCAACCAGAAATTTGCACCCTGACCTGGAACTGAATCGATGACCTTTTGTCTTGAGGGACAATGCCCATGCAGCTGAGCCATACTAGTCAGGGCCTAATGAGCATAACTTTGTAATAATTATTTTAATCAAGCATAAAAGTAAATGCTTATTTATCATATATCCCAGTGTAGATTATTGATAGAGATAGAGCTATAGAAATATGTATCTACATACCTGCACACAAACATACATAAGAGGTACTTTAAATTTTATAACACACATGAGTCAATAGTCACATATGTTTGTTTCCTTTTTTAAGTTTTTAAAATATATCATAAAACACTTTTATTATTACATTTTATTAATATTTACATTTTAATAGTGGTGGTTTAATTATTCATTGTTAAACATTGAGTTTGTTTCTACAGTAATTATTCAGTTATTACAACTAATGTTAAACCCATATAAAATCTGGTTTATAGTGAGTACACTTTAGAAATTTATTTCTTTTGTTTTATTGTTGTTCAGTTACAGTTGTCCCACCTTTTTCCCTGTTTCTCACCCCTACTTGGCCACTCCCACAACTGTGGTACATTTACACAAAACAAATCTTTTTTTTAATGAGTACATTTGATTGTCTTTTAACAAGTCTATAAAATTTGAAGATATTTCTTATAAACACATTATATATATTTCTTGTTATGAAAGGGTATGTGTGTATTATTTAACAGTTATTTTCTCATTTCAGAAAGAAAAATGCAAAGTAGATGATGTTTCCTGGGCTTGGAATGTAGTCTATACATACATCACAACACTTGCAGAAGCCTGCTTGTACGCGGCCATTTCTAATTTGCGAAAAACTGCTCTTGTTGGTTTCTGTGACTGTAAAAGTTCACAAAGAGATATTTTACTCTTGGGCAAATCAGAAGAACAGCCAGAGTTGAGGAATACAAGTATTTTAGGTCTTTTGGACTACTTCTCTTCAAAAATGTCAGATAATTGTAAGTTAATTATTTTTTCATCCTGATGAGAAATATTTTTAAAATGTCCTCGTCTACATTTAGTAATGAGCCTTTGATGAAAAGTCAACATTTTAAAGTTGGAAATAATTTCAAAATCAGTAGGCCTTTTGCAAACATTATTTTATACCATAGAAATTTTTAATCAATTTTAAAACAACTCAAATACAAAATAGAGTCAATTGATTTATGATTCAAATTACATTCCTTGAAAACCAAGGATGACCTTGGGAAAACTTATGAAATATATGTGTTTGTTTTATCTTTTTCACATAGAATTTCTCATCTTCCATCTTCTCCATTTTCTCTAGGCATCTACTGTTTCTCTTGTTCTTGTCCCATCCACAAAATTTCTCCTCAGTATTTCAAATAATTTAGTACATTCCTCAGATATGGCATCTCATTCTCCATCAGAATATACTCGTCTCGTGTCTCAATACTAAAGGTCATTTTCTACTGTTGTAGGAAATGGGGGCTATAAAAATGAAATACTTTCATTTTTAAAATGGAATTACAGGGACAATATAAACTCAAAATTGTCCTTTTACATTGACTAGAACTTAATGAATACCATTGTAGTCAGTGTTATTATGGTCTGTTATGTATATGACTCTCACTTTCATTAAATTATTAGATAATTCGGACTGCAGAATCAAGTATAATTATATTTGTATTTAACCAAGTATATAGCACATAGTAGATGGTCAATTAATCATAGTAGATTTATTAAGTAATTAAACAAATCACTGAATTTAAAATGCAATTTCAAGATTTTGAAAGTATCAAGGCAGGGAAGATAATTTCTTTTCTCAAGACCATAGTTCAGTTATTATGTTTGAATATAATTTTAAATAATAAGACCTTACTAGTAGATATTAATTTTATTCTAAAAAACTTGCTCACTATTTTAAAATTACTTTTAATATACTTTTGGTTTAATCAGTGGGTTGGAACTTATCATTTCTGAGTGCAACTTGCTTGGCCTTTTCCCACTTTTCAAGATGATTTTATTTATATTTTCTTACTCATGCCAATTTTAAACAGATCTTTAGTCTCTGGCTTATAGTGTCGATAAAGTGAAGAGGTAGTCACCTATTTTGCTGTTCACACTTTTAGGTATTCAGAATGGTCAGAAATCTTATACAGCAGTTCAACTTATAATTTTTGAACTGTCACTAAACAGATTGATCTACTAATTTTAGATCTTCAACTTTTTTTGTCTGGTTGTATAGAATTCTTTCTTTCTGTCTTCTTTCACTGTGATGGGTTCAGATGTTTCTCAGTGGGGAGGGTCTTTATTCCCAGAAGCCCACTGGCCACACTCTTGCCATGACCCCTGAACTCTGGCATAATTGCATGATGATAGGGTTGCATTGTTCTGTGGATGTTCAGATTTTTCAGATTCCTAAACAGTCTGAATTTTTCTTCTGGGGAGTGATTATTTCATTGTATTTGTTTGTTGTTTATCTTTCTTAGAAGTTTCTTCTCTTTCTGAAGACTTTATTTTGGTGGTACAGGCACAGAGTTTGGTCAAATTCTTAGAAAAAATTTTTGTCTTTACTTATTATCTACAGTTTTACATTGCTCAGCATCCTAGATAACACTCTCCAAATTTTCCTACCTCAAGTATTATTCTCTTACCCTATAATTCTTTCTGTGTCAGTGGAAGACCTATTGAGAATTTTATAGGCATTTATGTCAGTTTTCTGCCCTCTGAGCAATACTACACATTATAGAGGACTATCTGTGACCTTGAACTTGCTTGGTATGTAGTCATCCTTGGTCATTGTTTTCTCATCTTTATACATCTGAACAAGCACACTTGTTTCTACTTAGTATTATTGAATTTAATATCAAAGTAAAAGCATGACATCCAAGAAACGACAAATTCGGATTATTTCCATTTGTCCCTATGTAAGATAGCTATCTGGATATCTGTACTATAAATGATGGTCTTGGTGAAGCTTGATACTTTTGTTTAATTACTTATTAAGTAAGTCCTGTAGGAACTTCTGAATCTTCTTGTACCAATCACGAGATAATATTATGGATCAAAAAGCTTCTCTACAGATCACATGGTGTCAACATTTCATTCTTTTAAATGGCACTATAATACAGAGGTAGGAGGCTATCCCTAACAGACCGAGTGCTGGAAGGAGGAGTCCTTTGTACATTCGCAGGTCGTGCGGACAGATGACTCTTTTGCTTTCCCTAATGTCCTTCTTATGTTTTCACTTGAACTCAGCAATGAAATACTTAACCAGTATTTGTCAATATTTTCTCAACTCAAATGAACAAACAGATGTTTCTGGCTCTGGAATACCTTTAAAGATTTGATCTGCAATAATGAGGATAGACATCAAAATGGACTCTTCCACAGTCAAAAGCCAATACATTTTCAGTGATGCCAAATGTCTTGTATGAGTCATAAATAATAGTGGCATTTGTCTCAGAATGATTCTGAGTATTCCAACATCCTCAAAACTCCTGGCATCTTTGTGATTTTTTTGTGGGAAATGTCTAAAGTAGGTTAACTATTTGATGGCTGTTTGGTTAAAGACATCTCCTGAATGTGAAAAAATTTTACATTTTTTTTTGTCTGTCAGAACCAAGGAATGTACTTCCTCTGTACATGAATGTCTGGTCTCCTTCTAATGTTTGTATTAGATTTTTGGCTTTCTTGTATTAGTCACTTCCATAAAATGCCATTACTTTACATGACTGTACAATGTAGTCAAATATTTCACCAGTCAAATGACAGGGCTTAAAAATGGTGTTAATGTGACTCATTATAACCTGAATCTTTGTAGCATCACTGATTGATTTTCTACATAGGGAAAATGATTGTTGATAATGACCTCTCATTCTACAAGACCATAGGAAATGGATTACTCCAAAAAAGAGCATCATTTCTGCAGGTCTTGTCAACACAATTACTGAAGAGGATCAGTCTGTTTTTTGAGGAAGTGATATAAAAAAACAGAGTTGCTGCTTTATTTAACTAAAAATAATTTTTTCTCATAATTTTATCCTTTAAGTACATAATTTGGAATGAAAGAACTGGTTCTGGTGTTACATGGACTTGTATTGTATCTTAGAATCCTAGGTCAAATTATTTAAACTAGCTGACTTGAATTCTTTACCTGAGAATTATGATAAGAACACTATTCAAATCATAGGACCTCTTGTGAGTAAAATGTGGAAACATATGAACACTCATCATACAAATTTGTGCATAGGACAGTCCGATGAATGCTAATAGATACTACGATTATTAATGTCAGTATTAACACTGTTGTAATAATGAGTAAATTTCAGTGAGGAAGAATTTTATAATACTTATTTCTTTGTACACTTTGTGTTCTGGAGATCCTATTTCATTTACATATAAAGAAATGACACTAAAAACATTTAGAAATGGTGCCAATTACCTCTTTATGAAAGAATCAAATAGTGTTCTTATGGACAATTTTAATATAAAAAGTTTAATATAAAGAAACAATTCAAACAATAATTTTTGAAGAAAATGTTACAGGAAACTAAAGTCATGATTTCCATGAAGATAATTTCCTGGTGACCTAATCTGACATGGGAGCAGAACTTGAAGAATCTATAGGAACGAATGACTATTTAGCCCATGCGTTTTTCATTCTGAGATTTTGTGTCAGATAAGATTTTCATAGTCAGATGTCTATCAGTTCAATAGTGAGCTCTCTTGTCTGTGACTGAATTGCTGATTTTGGTGTTTTGGTAAAATAGAAATTTCTATATATGCTTATAAATACCAACTGTGTATTTAACAGTTGGTTGAAAGTCAAGGTATCTGACACGAGTTCGGTGTTTTATGGAGGACTGTTGTATACACCTGCTGCTGTGCACTGAGTTGTGTCCTTTCCCTAAACCCATGTGTTGAAACCATAAACCTAATGTGACTATATTTGGAAATAGGGCCTAAAAGGAAGTAATTCATTATAGTCATGGCTGAGGGGCCCTGATGTGAAATAATTAGTGTCCTTATAATTAAAGATGCACCAGAGAGCTCATGCTCTCTACCATGTGAGGACACAGTAGGAAGCCAGCCATTTACAAGCCAGGAAGACAGTGCCCACCATAAACAGAATCAGCTGGCACCTTTACCTTGAACATTCCAACATCCAGAACAGTGAGAAAATAGGTACATTTCTGTTGTTTAAGACCCCTGGCCTATGGTATTGTATATTATTACGCAACCCAAGAAGCTTAATTCACCTCCCAATGGTGTTGTGCTGTAGGCTGGTTTGAATAAGTTCAAATGCCTGAGTGAATCTTTATTAGAAACAAATTTTTACAGCATAGTCCCCAGACAAGATAATTTAAGGTGCAAAAATATGAGAAAAGTGATTAAAAATTAATTTATTTTCACCCGATCCCTGTTGAAATGCTGATTTTTTATTGCTGTTCAGTTATAGTTGTCCTACCTTTTTTCCCATTGTTCTCCCCTGCCCTTCCCCCCTCCCAATCCCACAGTTGGTCCCCACCTTTGTCCATGCCCACAGTCAGTCCCCACCATTGTCCATATCCTCTTTGCTTGCCCCTTCCCCTTCTTTGCCTGATTATACTGCTCCCCTGTAGTCATGGCCAGTTTGTTCTTCATTTCCATGTCTCTGGTTCTATTTTGCTCATTTGTTTGTTTTGTTGATCAGGTTCCACTTATAGGCGAGATCATATGGTATTTGTCTTTCACTGCCTGGTTTATTTTTGAGAAGCATTTTGTCTGATAGGTTGTAAAGAATAATAATAGGTAACATTTATTGAGCTCATACTATGTGTCAGGCACTATTTTAAGTACTTAACATATATCACTTAACTCATTAGACTAGACTATAGATATCCATATTATCCCAGTTTTGTAGATGATTAAACTGATGTAATAAGAGTTTGTCTGTCCAAGGAAATATAGTTAGTAAATGATACATCTAAGATTTGACACAGCAGTATGGCTTCACAGTCCATTCTAATAGCTAACTCATTATGCTGAACTACCTAGGTTAGTTGACCTACCAAATGAAAATTTTCAAAAGTATCATTTGCATGTTGAGTAATGTAAAAAAGATGACTTTGAGAAAATCTCTGACAGTCATTATCCTACAAAAAATATGTATATTGTGGATGGGTCTTTATTTTCAATGGATATTACTAGGCCTTATTCTAGTAGTTTGGATAAAAATCTTAAAAGTGGAGTTCGGGAATCTGTGTTACTAAACCACTTATGACATTATAGTTTAAGAAAACCTAGCCTATAAATTCAGCTGTTAAACAAAGTGGTAAAATGTTGTCCTCATAAAGAAAAATACTTCTCTTAATTGATGTTTCAAATATTTATGTATCCAGCTAGTTAGTATTTATAGAAATAATTGATATATAACTTTACAAAAAGGGAAACAGTTTTGTGTGGTACACTATATCCAAAGTGCCTACTGTATTTCTACTTTGGTTTTCAGAGTGGTAAAATGGTAGACTTTTAACAAGCTTGATTATCTGGAATCTCTGTTGTGAAAATGAAACTTAGAAATGATATACTCTCTCAGAAATCAACAGACACTAATTTGGTGTCTCATATAAGAAATACAGAATAGTAAAAATATTGATGATGTTCTTTTCATCCAATGCACAATCTCTTTTAGATCATCTGTAAAGAGTTCACAACCACATCCTGCTTAAGCGTCTAGAGAGGTACAGAACTCCCGATCTCCCAAAGCAGGTCCTATTCCACTTTTGGACACTGTGAAAGATTCTCCCTTACATTAAAATGAAATCTGTCTTTTGATATATCCCAGACTTTGGCTTCAGCTTTGCCTTTTGGGGGCAATCTGACACAGTGTGCTCCATTCCCCACATGTAAGATCTTTAAATATTTGAAGATAATTGCATTGGTTCTCTTTTTCCACCTCTCCACTTTGTGATCGTCTCTCATTTCTTTGCTTACTGCCAAGTTCCTATGGTAACATTTTAAAATACATAAACGCACTTTCAATGTGGTTTATAATTAACTTTTTAAGTTTGTTGGAAGATTATAGTGTTGTCAACTTTGAATTTCTAATGGTTTATTCCAGTGTTGTATTATGATGTGAAGAAAGTGGGACCCAAGTATTTTTTCATTCAGGTTTATCTATGAATGGAAAAATAAAACTTTCAAGCAGGAAGGAGTTCCAGTAACAAAACAGAAATATCATAAATCAAAGAAGACATGATTAAAAGATTTAACTACATAAAATATGCAATATATGTGCAGAAAAATGAGAAAAATAGAACTGAGAGTTAGAAAATATTGTATATATGTAAATATATATATGAAATATAGAGAATAATAATAAAAAGAAACATCACTTGTTATTACTATTCCATCCTCAGGTTTCAGAACTTGTTCGATGGCCATAATTGGGTCAAGATGAACCCCCCTCTCTCTGATCATGGTTGCTTCTTTACTGCATACTTTCCAAACTCAAGCAATCACTTAGCTTCTAGATTATTGCAAAAGGCTAAAAGTTTTTTCTGTTTCTCAGATACTCCCTAGAATCCATTTTACAGCAAGAAGTCAAGTGAATCAGCTCTCTTCTTTATTTAAAATGCTCTGTTAGCTTCTTATTACACCAAAAAATAAATTTTAAACTTTTACCTGTGGCCTAGGCTATGATCATTTAGTGTGTCTCCCCAACAGGCAGGCCTACCTGACATCATCTTGTCCCACTGACCCCCCCACCAGGTGTCTTATATTCCAGCTATTCCGTCCTTCCTTCTTCTTCTCTAGACTACCATGGTATTCTGGGTCCTAAGACTTTGATTTGCCATCCCCTTATGCTGGGTACACTTTTCTAAGTTCCTGGGAAGGTTAACTTTTTTTCATCAGATCTTAGCTTGAACACCATGTCCTCATGGAAGTCTTCTCTCACTCTGCCTACAGTGGTTTTCTTCTCCTAGTCATTATTGGTCACGTTACCATCTTTTATTATTTTTACAGCACTCATTATGAACTGATATTGTTCTGTTTGCTTTCTTAGCCATCTGTCTTTCTCCAGTAGAATTGTGCCCTGAAAGCAGTAACATTGTCTTTGTCTTTGGCATGCAGAACAGTGGCTGGCACATGGCACTGACTCAGTAAACACTTGTTAAATGCCCAGCTCACTGGCTGGTTCTTGGCCATTGGTTCTTGGCATCCATCCACTTTCTTTCACTCTACATGATATTTCACACAGACAATGTTTTAAACAATACCTTACATTCAAGTTACCTTTCAGTAATACATTTCATCCTGTGGTGTACTCATTTATACTCATTCATATGAATAGAATTACTCACATTTCATAATCACTGGATATGTGAAATCTAAATATCTAGACTGGAAATTAAAGGCCTTCAAGGAGTTTAAACACTAAAATAAAGCTGAAACTAAGGAAGCACAATATCAGTTTTTAAACATCACAGTTTCTTCATAAATTTTCAAGATTTATTAAGAATTTTATTTTGCTTCAGCTTTGTTATGTCCTATGATACTGTCTGCTTAGCTGCAAAGAGACACATTTTCTCTCAGTATATGTCAAGTGACATCTTTGATTGCTGCCGCAGGATCACTCACAGCAGAACAGAAGAGTGCCGTATGCCACAGTCTGGTCCCCAGATGAGGAGTTTCACAGCGGACATGCTTCTCCGCAAATGTCTGGACGTGCATGTTAGAATGCATTCTACCTTTATGACAGTTGTAACAAATCCCATCTGTTTTCGGAAGGTTTTTTTCTTCATTAACTGTCACTCAGTTAGATGTAATAGATTCTTCCTATACATATTATTCATAAACAACACTTCACTGTAGTTTTAATCAACAGGTGAACAGCTCACTTTAAAAAGCAATGGCATTGTAAGTTTTTTGGTTTTTGAGAACACAGTTCTCAGAATATATTTTATGGGTTCCTCGTTGGTCTTGTGGAGTCTAAAAGCAAACCATATTCAGTTCAATGATTCAAATATTGTAGACTTACAAAATACTGTTCCTCAATAAACAGTAATTTAGAATATATGAAGGGAGGTGGTTTGGACATACTTTTACCAATCATTCTGTTTAATGTAAAAAATTTGGGAATCTCACCCTGGCTGGCGTAGCTCAGTGGATCAAGTGCAGGCTGCGAACCAAAGTGTCGCTGGTTCGATTCCCAGTCAGGGCACATGCCTGGGTTGCAAGCCAAGTCGCCACTTGGGGGCACACAGGAGGCAACAACACACTGATGTTTCTCTCCTTCCCTTCCTCTCTCTCTAAATATAAATAAAAATAAAATCTTAAAAAATTATCTTGTAGGACTTCCACCAAGATGGAGGCGTAGGTGGAAGCACTACACCTCCTCATATAACCAAGTTTAAAAACAACAAAGTTTTAGCAATAAAAATGCAGCCAAACCACAGAAAATTGAACTACACGGAAGTCTGACAACCATAAACCCTTCAGCCAAATCAGTAAGAGGGTCAGAGCCAGCAGCAGAGCAGGGTCGGGCAGGAAAGATCCACCGGACTGACATGGGCACACAACCCAGGTGTGCCAGCAGCCGTGGGCGGATCCCAGGTGTGGAGAAGCAGGCGGACCCACTGAGGGCTGACTGTGGTCACACATTTGCGTGCAAAGAAACCGGTGAAGGAGCTATCGGTGTGAGACAGACCGTGCAGGCCCCAGCAGCGGAAAGTGGCAGAGAGAACCACCACTGTCCCTCTCTGACCCCGCCTCACAAGACAGCCACCTGGGTGGCCCCACCCTGGTGAACAACTAAGGCTCCACTTCTCATATGTAACAGGCACGAACAGATCAAAACATGGCTCAAGAACAACTCAGAGCTACAGAGCCGATAATTCTGAGCAATGAAGAAATAGCCAAACTTTCAGATGCACAGTTCAAAACACTGGTGATCAGGATGCTCACAGAACTGGTTGATTTTAGTCACAAATTAGAGGAACATATGGAAGCTAAACTAATTTAAATGAAGGGAAATACACAGGAAACCAATAGTGATGGAAAGGAAACTGGGACTCAAATCAAGGGAGTGGACCAGAAGGAGGAAAAAAATGACCAAACAGAAAAGGATGAAGAAACAAGAATTCAAAAAAATGAGGAGAGGCTCAGGAACCTTCAGGACGTCTTTAAACATTCCAACATCTGAATTATAGGGGTACCAGAAGGGGAAGAGGAACAGCCACAAGTGTAAAACTTACCTGAACAAATAATAAAGGAGAACTTCCCCAATCTGGCAAAGGCAATAGACTTCTAGGAAATCCAGGAAGCTCAGAGAGTCCCAAAGAAGTTGGACCCAGGAAGGAACACACCAAGGCACATTATCATTACATTATCCAAGAATAAAATGAAGGAGAGAATCCCAGAAGCAGCAAGAGATAAGGGGACTGTCACCTACAAAGGAGCTCCCATCAGACTGTCAGCTGATTTCTCGAAAGAGACCTTACAGGCCAGAAGGGGCTGGAAAGAAGTATTCCAAGTCATGAAATCCAAAGACCTACATCCAAGATTACTCTATCCAGCAAAGCTTTCATTTAGAATGGAAGGACAGATAAAGTGCTTCTCAGATAAGATCAAATTCAAGGAGTTCATCATCACCAAGCCTTTATTATATGAAATGTTAAAGGGACTTACCTAAGAAAAAGAAGATAAAAAAGATGAACAGTGAAAGGGCTGCAAACTCACAGTTATTAACAACCACACCTAAGACTAAAGCAAACTAAGAGGACAGCTAAATCAGGAGCAGAACCATAGAAATGAAGATCACATGGAGGGTTAGCAACAGGGGAGTGGGAGGAGGAGAAGGAGGGAGAAGGTACAGAAAATAAGTAGCACACATGGTAGGTAGAAAATAGGGGGGAGGGCAAGAATAGTATGGGAAATATAGAATCTAAAGAACTTGAGGCACATGGTCATAAACTAAAGGGGGGAATGGTGGGGGAGGGGGTATGTAGGGTGGAGGAGAATGAAGGGGAGAAATAGAACAACTGTAATGGCATAATTGATAAAATATATTAAAAATTATCTTGTAAAAAATGGAATTTGGGAATCTCTAAATTAATTTATAAGTTGATTAAAATTCATAGTATGTTTTACTTAATTGTTCAAAGAACTGCTTTTTTATTTTAGAGTTTCACAATTTCTCAGTTATTAAACATTCATAATTATTTCTTTATTCATATTTAGCTCAAGCTTTAGTTCTTTGTTAATTACTCACAATTCCATAAGTTTGTTCCTGTTATTTTAATTGAATTTTAGCTATATTTTTAAAGCTATTGGACACTAAAACTTATATTTTTCTCACACCCCACCATGTCACAGTTTCCTCCTTTCTTCCCATAATGGCTCTTCTACATAATTGCATTTCTGCAAGCAATTTCATTATTGTTTCACTTTACTGAGCTTAAAAATGTATTTTTTCTTTTCCAGTTAATTCCTTCCATTTCCTCCATAATTAAGAATCCTCATTAGATCTTTTTCACAATGTCTTAAGTTTGTTCTTTACTCTCCAATCTCCTGCTGCTCTTCACAGTAAAGAGGTAGATTACCTCATAAAACACCCATATTCGTTTCCTGGTTTATTACTCGAATAGCCATAACATTTCATTGAGTAAATATGTGCTCAAACATTTTTTGCTCAAACATCTACTATTTAATCTGACCTTATTTATTTTTAGTTGTTGTTACCTTATCCATTTCCAATATGAACTCTCCACCTCAGTTCAATTTGAGATCCTCATGCTCTTCCTCTACCTTCTCTCTTCTTTTGGCTACTTCTCTGCCGGGAGTGAGTGGGCATGAGTGACCATGGTTCCTGCTGGGTGCCTGTGCAGATGGGGCCACCTCCAGAACCATGGTGGAGTGGGGCTGGAACCTGGTTCTGGGACTGCTTCTTAGATCTGCAGATCTTGGTCCTGTTACCTGGAGAGCAAATGAATTTGGCTCCCACAAGGTTCTTGGGCATGATCCTGTCACGTCCATGGGTAGGTTCTTCATAGTTGGGTTCCTGGGTGTACAGAACTGCCTCTGGACTATGGTTGAGTGAGGCTGAAGCCAGGTCACAGAGCTGATTCAGTGGCGGCAGTCAGGTTCAAAGTCAGTGGGTCTCTTACCAAAGGCACCAACAGGTGTGGGTCCTCCTCGGTCCGTTGGTGGTTTGGGGCTGGTAGCAGGACTGTGGATAAGCAGGGTTAAAGCTCAGTTCACAGAAGGTCAGGACTATTTCCAGATCCACAGACTGTATCACTGGCGTCAGACCTAAAACATGGGTCCAGACCTGCCTTATCAAATTGGCCCTCCCAAGGTTCCCCCAATTCTCTTCATAGGATGGCTGCCAAATTGTGTTTCTGTGAGGGTGTGAAGATGGGGGACTTTCTATTCCACTTTCATGCTGACATTACTCCCTATGTATAATTTCAAGCATAGCGGTACACTTGTTGTTTTTTTTAAAGATTTTATTTATTTATCTTTAGAGGGGAAGGGAAGGAGAGAGGGAGAGAAATATCAATGTATGGTTGCCTCCCATGTGTCCCCAGCTGGGAACCAGCCTGCAACCCAGGCATGTGCCCTGACTGGGAATCAAACCACGATACTCTGGTTCCCAGGCCCGCACTCAATCCACTGAGCTACACCAGCCAGGGTGCGGTACACTCGTTTTAATTAGTAAAGGTTTTATGAGGGGAAAATTATACTTTTAAAAGAATTGGCTGTCACTCAAAGTCAAGTCTCCTTCTGTTTCCATTTATTCTCCCTTTACTCTTTATGCTGCACCCCTCTTTACCCCTGGTAATCATCATACTGTGGTCTCCATGAGTTTGTTTGTTTATTTTGCTTAATCCCTTCATCTTTTTCATCCAACCCCACCTCCACTCTGACAGCTGTAAGTCTGTTCTCTGTATCTGTGAATCTGTTTCTATTTTTTGTTAGTTTAATTTGTTCATTAGATTTCACATATATACAATATATAGATGAGATATTATAGGATTTTATACATGAAACCTATATAATTTTGTTAACCAATGTCACCCCAATAAATTCAATTAAACAAATTTTAAAAATTGATTTGACCACTTAGTTGTAGCCTCAATTTGCAGTTTATACATTCTTTTCTAAAGTATCAACAGCGGAAAGGACAGAGGGTGACTTCGATTTGAAAGCTGCACATATGTCTTCTCCCATTTTCAAAATGTGTACGTACTTTCTCTTCTGTTTCCTCCTCTACTTTCTCAACCTTCTAGTTTCTTCCTTTCCTGTGAATGGATTAGAGGCTGGGATTAGAAGAAGTACTTGTCTCAGTTGCAAAGGCTGTGTCGTGTGGCATAAGATTAGGCCAGGCTTCACCTGGTTCCATCACTAGCCAGCTGCATGATGTAAGGAACTTTTGCACCAACCCGAAACTCATGTTCCCTTCTATTATTCTAAGTATAATATGGTCTGCACAGCAGGATTGTAATGAGGACTAGAATAAGGGCACCTAGTAGGTACTCTCAAGTGTTCTAATTATACTCATAGTGATTATTATTATTATTTGCCTAGATTATAAAAGTCTAATTGAATTAGGAAAACTTGAGGATTGTGACTTTTCAGACTGTGACCTTCTAGATTGTGACTTTTCAAGGAGGGTGTGAATGAGTTCCAATATCACCAGGATTTGGAGCGAAAGTACGATACAGACTTTATTTGGCTTTAAAACTCTTTCATCTCCCTTTCTGAGCCCTCTCTTCCTCTTCCTCACCTCACATATACTCAGTAGTATCATTGCTAACTTAAGTTCATATTCCCTTTAAGACCTGTATTACTTCATTTTCCAAATTTATTTATCCTGTCATTACTTAAATTAGAATTCTCTCTACCTGAGTAGTGTTGCATAGCAATATGCCATCTAAGTGGGAAATAATTAGCATAAAGAGTAAAGAGAAACTTCTCCTTTTCTGCAAAGGAAATGAAGATTTTAAAAGTAGAACTGGATAATTTATGTAAATATCTAATAGATATATAAGTTTTAGAAGTGACTTAGACTTTTTTCTCTTTCCTGATTCACCACCCTCTTCCCCCTATTTCATTTGATTTATGTATCTGTTGTAAAAAAAATCTTATAGTCTACAATGAATCAGAAATTTTTGTTTACTTCTCACATTATTTTCAACACTTCATTCTTGGTTCAAATGCTTTGTTTCATAGGTTGATCATTCTTATAACAGCCAGTGATTTTTCTCCTGTTCCTCTGATTTATTATAAAAATCTATCATGGTGCTTTAAGTATTCATATTGCCTTGAACAACTTCCTGTTTACTTCAATTCCAAAGATTTGTTTTTAGTACCTAGTTCACAATTTACCCGTTTAACGTTTAAATTTATGATGTATGATATTAGTTGGGTGAAGTTCATCTTTTCAAATTGTTAGCAATTTTCAAATGATCTCTGATTTTTAAAAAATTAAAGAAGTCCAAGCAGTGAAGAGTAAAAAACTTGGAATTGCAAACATTAAGCTATTAATAAAATTGGTTCCTTCTTTTTCTATATTAGTAAGATTAATACAATGATATTTTCCCAAATAATATTTCTTTTCAAACAGGTGATCAAGTGGTATGGATTGGATACTATGGCATAGTGTATAACCTGGTCAAAATGTCATGGGAACTCCGAGGAGAAGAGGAACAGGATGGACTTAGAAACTTAATATGGCAAACGTTGCAGAAAATAAAGGACCTTGAAAAAGATGGGCGGGTCCATATTGCAATAAATATAGCTAAGGTAAGATAAAACACTGGGCAATAAATTGGTTCTTCTATCAACAGGAAGCATGTGTCCTTAGGAGAAAGGTATGTCCACAGTCAGTGAGTATCAGTGATACAGCTGAGAACACAACTTTAAAAATTTAATGCTGACCTATTTTTAGTTAAAGATAAAATGGTAGGCATTCTGAGTAAATGGCTTGAAGAAAGGGGTTGCTTTTTGGGATTGTCTTGCTTTGGGCTTGTCCCTTTAAAAAGCATTTGTAAGTACACTGACTGTGAATCTCAATTTGCAAAGGTTAGCCTGGGTTGGTGCGTAATTTTCCAGCTTCTGTATTGGTAGTGAATTAATTCATTCTCAAAAGACTCTCCACTTGTCTAATAAATTATTTAGTTTCATATGCATGTGTGTGTGTGTTTTCTTTCCAGCATTAGACAATGTAAATTACAAATCTGGACTAAATAACACTGAAGTTGTTTCCCCTAAAGTTAAAAATGTGTAAGTTCTTGTTTTTTTCTAGTTCTATTTAAATGGCAATATAGATTTTTCTTCACTTTCAAAAAAATCATTACAAAATTAGCTATCAATTTTTTATAAAATACAAATATGATTTTCTAGTGATGCTTTATCCAATCACTGAAAGTTTCTGGTTCTTTCTAGCTTTTACAGATGCAATTATCCCAATATTTTCAATGTCCTGTTTTTTAATAATAATTATGGATGTGAATTAATGTTAACAGGTAAGAAGAGCAAATAAGGAATTCAGTCTGCCTAATTGATTGTCAAAGTGCATGGGTGGGTCATAGAGTAGTTACATTCAATATCCTTAGTAGACCCCTGGCTGGTGTGGCTCAGTGGATTGAATGCCTGCCTTCTAACCAAAGGGTCCCCGTTGGATTCCCAGTCAGGGCATGTACCTGGGCCACTGGCCAGGTCCCCAGTAGGGGGTGTGAGAGAGGCAACCACACATTGACGTTACCCTCCCTTCCCCTCTTTAAAAATAAATAAAATATTTAAAAAATGATTATTATTAGAAAAAAATCTTAAACTTTGATTTTTAACCATAAGTCTGATTTGGAATATGGAAGACTATCCATCCTTTTCTCTAGATTTTTAATATCTTTTACAGAAAAAGGACACTCAAAGAGCTGCCTACTTGAACTACATTTTGAGGATTTCGTGAGTTTTTTTTAATGCAACTGTGCTCCAGCTTAGTCCTTGGTTTGGACTGAGGAGCACAAAAGAAAAAGAGAAACAAAGGCAATTATTATATAGATTACAGAAATGACCACTATATCACCCAGTATCACCTTTATTAGGATTTGGGAAGTAAATCCTTCTTAGTTTCATGTACTCTTGGAACCTTATTATTGATTTTATATAAGCAGTTTCCTGGAGCTTAAAAAAATAAAAGTAAAATTTCTGGCCAGTTTCTGACAGAAATAGAGAATGCTGTGTATTCATCTCACCCACTCTTATCATTTTCTTTTTGTTTTTTTTCCATTTCTGTGACACTTTCAATTATTTATATTATTCTCTGCCTTTATAGCTATTTTTATATGCCACTTCACATCTCAAATGGATTATACTTTAAGTAAATAAGCCAACTCAAATTTGTCATTTCTATAATTAGAATTCTATTCATATGCCTGTTTCCAGGTTTAATTATTTGGTATAAGGTAGTCTTTTTTTTCTCCCAAATTTTTGTAAGTATCTCAGATAACTACATTTGAAATGTATGTCAGTTAATCAGACATACGAAATATTTTTTAGATGCTAAATCCAATCAGAGACCTATTACTCAAGCAGTCAGCACTGAGAGTAGAAGAATAAAAGCAAGAGAAGAACCAGCTAATTTTTCAGTGCTCAGTGAGAATAATTCTAAAAGGTGTTTTCAATTTATTTTCATAGTAAATGTGTGGGGAAGGCAAGTTTTCCTCAGAGCAAATCTAAATTACACATTTCTAAAAGCAGTTATACTAATTTAGGTACAGTGAATATTTAATATAAGAAATAAGGTTATTTTATATCAGGTGAATTAAAAGATACAATTCACTCTAGACCTGCTTTATACAAAAGTTAGTTAAGATAGAGGTATTTGGATTACTAAACAATGAAATAAATGATTTATGGATATAAGTGATAAACTAGCTAGCTGGTGATTTTGAAATATCATTTAACTTATTTCAAACTTCCTTACTTAATACTAAGGTACTATAAGTATGTAAATGAGAAATTATATAAAAGCTTTTACTAAAATCTGTAAAAATATGAAATATGTATGTGTTGAGTAACTAAGTCTATTGTGCCATACTGAAATCTACAGAGGAAACAAAGAAGTCTAAAACATGGACATTGACACAATACATTTTACTGTCTCACCCAGAAAACACAGTCTCCAGAAATAGCACCAGAACAACACAAATGGCTAGATGCATCAAAGTTCATGGCATAGGCTGAGAGTTCAGATAAATGTTGTTTGCTCTCTAACTTTAAAATTAAAAAAAAAAATTAAGTACATTTTATTGATTATGCTATTACAGTTGCCCCATTATTTTTCCCCTTTATCCTCCTCCACCCTGTACCTCCCTCCCTCCAGTGTTCCCCCTCCTTAGTTCATGTCCACAGGTTATGCCTGCAAATTCTCTGGCTTCTCCATTCTTATATTATTCTTAATAGCCCCTCTGTCTATTTTGTATCTACCGATATACTTCTTATTCCCTGTGCATTTCCCCCCCTTTTCTTCCCTGTTGATAACTGTCTAAGTGATCTCCATTTCTACGGTTCTGTTCCTGTTCTAGTTGTTTGCTTAGGTTTTTGTTTTTTGGGTTAGGTTGTTGATAGTTGTGAGCTTGTTGTCATTGTAGTGTTCATAGATTTGATCTTCTTTCTCTTAGATAAGTCCCTTTAATATTTAATATAATAAGGTCTTGGTGATGATGAACTTCTTTAACTTTATCTAATCTGGGAAGCACTTTATCTGCCCTTCTATCCTAAATGGAAGCTTTGCTGGATAGAGTAATCTTGGATGTAGGTCCTTGCCTTTCATCACTTTGAATACTTCTTTTCAGCCCCTTCTGGCCTGAAAGGTTTGTTTAGAGAAATCAGCTGATAGACTTATGGGGACTCCTTTGTAGGTAACTTTTTTTTTCTTGCTGCTTTTAAAACTCTCTTTATCTTTAATATTGGGCAATTTAATTATGATGTGTCTTGGTGTGTTTCTCTTTGGTTCCAACTTTTTTGGGATTCTCTGGGCTTCCTGGACTTGTATGTCTATTTCCTTCACCAGATTGGGGAAGTTTTCCTTCATTATTTTTTCAAATAAGTTTTCAATTTCTCCTTCTTTCTCTTCTTCTTCTGGTACCCCTATGATTCAGATCCAAATCCAAATGTTTGAATTGTCCCAGGGGTTCCTAAGCCTCTCCTCATTTTTTTGAATTCTTGTTTCTTCATCCCATAGTAGTTGACTTTTTATTTCTTTCTTCTGTTCCAAATCATTGATTTGAGTCTCAGTTTCTTTCCCTTCATTGTTGGTTTCCTGTATAGTTTTCTTTATTTCACTTTATATAGCCTATACTTCTTTCTTTATTTTGTGTCTGTATGCAGTCATGTCTTTGAGCATCCTGTTTACCAGTGTTTTGAACTCTGCATCTGATAGATTTGCTATCTTCTCATTGCTTAGTTCTTTTTCTGGAGTTTTATTTGTTCTTTCATTTGGGCCATATTTCTTTGTCTCAGCATACATATTGTTACATTATAAGGGTTGGAGCCTTAGATATTCACCAGGTCGGGACAGCCCATGTGCCTGCACTGTGGCGCTGTGTGTGGAGGAGGGGACTGGGAGGGAACAATGCCATTTGCTCAGCTCTTGTCTGGCTTTTAGTCACTTCCTTTGCTACCCACAAACAATTTGGGCCCTTCTGATGCTGATTCCCAGGTGGGCGGGTTTTGCGTATTCTAGGACCTTTCGGGTACCTCCCATGAGACTGGAATTTCTCCTGACACCTCAACCTCCACAGCGGTTTTGAAGCTTTATTTCTCCACATTTCAACCCTGAGTTGTTTGGGTGTCTCACTCCCCTGTTGTTCCTCCTGCTTTATTCGCACATGAATATGGGACTGCCCTTTCTGCAAGTGACCTCCTAGCCCACCTGATCCAACAGCTATTGTCTTTCCAGGCATCCTCTCTGCCCTGGCTTCCCATCTCCACCCCTCTCACCAGTCTGGATGAATGTTTCTTCTTTAACAACTTGGGTGTCAGACTTCCATAGAGTTTGATTTTCTGGCAGTTCTGGTTGTTTCTTGTTTTGAAATTGATTGTTGACCTGCTTTTGGTTTTGCAAGAAAGCAAAGTGTATCCACCTGTACCTCCATGTTGGCTGGAAGTTTATAACTTTTTTCTTGTATTAATAAGGAATAAGTTATTGTCACCTTTAAGTAGTATTTGAGCTGGAAACTTAAATGATAAGTTAAATGAAATGATTTAAGGGGTAAGGTTGAAGAGAGCATCTTTTAGACAAGAAAATGTCATGAGCCAAGCAGAAATAAGAATATTGTAAGAAAGCTATCAGTTGATTTACCTAGTTGGGAAAAAATGGTTTGGATTGAACAGTAAAGGCACTAGATTGGAATAATGTGCTTGGGTTACCAAACTAAGGTATTAAAGACTTAGGAATGTTTCATAAAAATAGAGATGCTATGTAAAGGAATTCATTTTAGGAAAAAATTCCTTCTTTTTGAGTTTTAATGGTTCGGTAATTTTTGTAAGATAAAACTCACATGTACATTTTCCTGTATATATATTTTAAATAATGAAGTGCTACTTTAGAATTTGTGGTAAAAAGACTAATTGAGCCTGATTTATTTAAGACTCCTCATATCCACACCCTTGCATCACTCCCTCCACAGTCAACTTCTAGGCTTGACTATTTTGCTTGATTTGAACCATAAGACAATATCAATGTCATATAAGTGAGAATTTGAAAAAGGCTTACACATTGGCACCTGCTGTCTCTTGTTCTCTTCAAATCCTGTAACTTCTTTGTGGATAAGCCCAAGTTAAGCAGGTGGAGGATTGGAGACAAAAATTAGCAGAGATAATCCATCCTAGCTGATTCACTGCTCCTTCCCAAGACCAGCCAGTCCTCAACTGTCCTAATAGCTGATGATGGGCGCATGAATGATACCAAAAGACCCATTCTTTCCAGATTTTTGAAAGGTGAAGTAACTTGCTCATGGAAAGTTACTGTAGTAAATGACATTGTTTGATATTATGTTGAGTAATTATTGTATTCCTAGGCTAAAAATAAACACTTGATGGTATGTGATAACATTATAAATATTGTATATTTGCCTTGATGTTATTTTACTTAAGATTTTGCTTCCACATTAATGGGTAAAATAGTCCATAATTTTTATTTCTTATATTATAAAATTTTGTACCAAAGTTATACCAAAATAAAGGAATGAGTTGGGAAAGTGATTACTTCTTTCTCTATCTTCTTGAGGAATTCTGTAGTATTGTCATGGCTGCTTCCTTAAAAAATTTTGTAGAACTTACAAGTGAAGCCACTTGGTTATGGATACTTATTAAAAGGTTTTTAATTGTAAAGTAGTTTTTTACAGTTTATTTTTCACAGTTATATACCTTCCTACACTTTATTTTTCTTGTATTAGTTTGGCATATTTTCCCTAGAAATTTGTCCCTCTCATCTGTATTTTAAAAGATATTTTATAAAGTTTCTAAAATATCTATGATAGTTTAATGTCTTTAGAATCTCTCATGATCTTCTCCTCTTTATTCTTGACTTTTGTTACTTTTTCATTTGCTATCTTTTTAATCTATCATGTCAAGGATTTATGAACTTTTCTGTCCTTTGAAAAACAACTCTTGATTCTACTAATACCAATTCTGTATATTGTTTTCTCTATTTCTTTAATATCTGATATTAGTGTTCTTTTTCCTTCTGCTAATTCCTGTGTACTTATTCTGTTGTTTTTTAAAAAACTTATTGAACTAGATTACTTTTCATTGAATTATACAATTTCTCTTTTTTAATATATTATTTTAACACTATTAATCTCCCTCTACATATAATTTTAGATGTATCCTGAAAGTTCTGATAAATAATATTTTAATTATCATTTAGTTCAAGAGTTTCTAATTTCTACTATTTCCATTTTGAACAATGGGTTATTGAAGTTTATGGCTTCATGTCCACATATATGGAGATTTTATTATTATTTTATGATTTCGATTTATTATTAATGTTGCTGTGTTCAGTGACAATACTTGACAATACTGTCATCCATATAAAATGTTTTTTTGTAAAAAGTATACCTTTTCTATTATGAATAGGACCATGCTAGCTTTCCTTTTTAAGGGTACTTTTGAATAGATTCTTTTGAATACATGGTAGACCTATCTCCATCTTCTTATGGCAAGTCCTCTGAATCCTTATATGTATATCTCTTTGGAGAAGTAGTATGTTTTTAACCTAATATTATTGTCTTTTCCTTTGAACTCATTTGATTTATACTTAATATCATTGCAATATACTTGTGTTTATGTCTTAATTTCTATATCTTGTTATTTATTGTTCTGTTTGTACCTACTGTCCCTTGTCCTCTTTTTCACACTCTCATTTTATGCCTTTTTGGGGAAGATTTTTTCATTGTCCCACTCAATCCACCCCTTTATTTGCTTGGTGGTTACACATTCTTTTACTTGTTAACCCAGATGTTACAAAATGACTCCTTGATTTATTGAAGTATAATGTAGAGAAATTTTATAATTTCCTGGACCATAAAATGGTCTTGTAATATTTTAACTCCATTTATTACTTACACATTTTTCCTGTTAAGCATTTTAATTGTGCATGTATGTGTATCTGGGTATGTTTGACGTGTGTGTTTAGATTTCAATAATTAACATTGTTTTATACATTATATTCTTTAGATTTACCCACATATTTACATGTTTCTTTCCCTACTCTTTCTTCTTGAATCTGACCTTCTATATGGGATTGTTTTACTTCTCAAACAAAACCCTTTTATACTCTTTTCATGAGTATCTTCTGGTGACTATTTCTGTCACTTTTACCTGAAAAGATTTTTATTTAATTTGATTTTGAAGCATAGTTTTAGAACTAAGAATTCCATGTTGTTATAGATATGATGTAAATTTAAATGTCTAATCAATTGTTGTGTTTATTCTTTTTCTAGTCAGTGTTTTTTCCCTTGGTCATGAAGATTTTTTAAGTGTATTTAGTTGGTATATTTTTAATATCAAATGCATAAAAACATCTGTACTAGGTTTCAGAGGTAATAATGTCTAAACTAATTCTCTTAAATTCTCCAAACCTAATTATTCAAAGACCAAAGTGTTCATACCTGTGCAGTTCTCTGTTTTTCTCTGATGTCCCTGCGCTTACTTATTATTCTGCTCTGTTACTTCCTTGTGATCTAATTTTCCTAAAACCCACAGCTGAAAATTCTCTCTTTTTATGCTTAATTTCTCTGAGGAAAATAATAGTCATATCTATTTCAGATTTTAAAAGCTGCCTTCTTAAGGGAGTTAATAGTGATACTGTAGATAGAATAAGTTAAACAACTAAACAGCAAATATATAATAATATAAAGCAAAACAATTTCAAAAGATAGAGCATACTTTTTAAAAATGAGCACATTTAGTCTATTGGTTTAATTTCTTAAAGCAAATATTCTGGATTTATTAAAACTATATTTTCTTGTCGGAAATAGTCTAAATACTTTCTATATCAGTATCTTTACAGGTGTGTTTAACTTCATAGTAAAATGTGATCATGATAAGCTCAAGATTTCCTTTCTTTTTTGGGAGGGAGGGACAGTGTCATGGCAAGACTATTTACAATAATAAAACTACAGAGGTTATTTATCCCTGAACATTTTTAGTTTTTTCTTAATAACTAATTCCCACATTCCATGGAACCAGCATATCATTGCCCTGTGACACCTCCTTGGGCAGTATGTTTTACAGTATAAATTAGCTAGAAGCTTTCTTATACAGTTGTAAAAACTCTGCCAGTCTTCATGTGCTGCCTCACTGCTCAACATGAATAGAGACTAGCTGAAAAAAATCTATGCAGAAAAGGCTTGTGCCTCAGCTGCTTTGAACTAAATAAAATGGATATTTTACTCCTACTTCAGTTAATGCTGATGAGTGTATATAGGACAACCTCTATTTTTTCTTTCCTTTCTTGACATCTGGGTCCCAGAACTTTACTCATGTAAAGTAATCACCATATTACCTATACAGAGTGCAGACAGAGCCTTCACTGTAAACTAGTGGTTAGTGACAAGGATTTATTTTTAAAGGTTGAGTATACTTGAATCTTTATAAAATTAAGTAGAAATTATCTTTTCATACTTTAATAATAAATATGCAATTCATATGATAAATGATTGAATTTAATAAATAAGAGCTTTTACTGAATGTGTCCATTTACCTATATAACTGGAAAATCCATTACTAACTATATCATGTGCTCCTGTGTTTTGTATGTTTTTTAATCCATAATAACGTTAAATCACTTACAATTCTTGTTATATCTGTTTGTAAAATTTGATGTTTAATGGAGGCTTGAGGAGAGATGAGATATTTAATAGCATATTTGAGATGAAAAACAATCCTAAAGAGATTCCTAAACACGAGCCCTTCAAGTGACGAATTCAATATAAACCCAACTGTTGCCCAAGTATTTGGAAAAGAAATAAAAAACTGTCATATACTCACAGTGGCATAATAAACAAATGTTAATTGATGTGTTTTGTGTGAAATGCTTCCAGGGAGACTTGCAATGAGCAGGGCTCTTCTGTATAGGCAATTCAGCAGCATATGTCGCACACCTAGGAGAAGCCATCGTGTATAAATGCTTTATGCCATCTGGTATATGACCGAAAATATCAAAAAGAAATATGTACAGCTAAAACGAATAGGTGACTTTATTTAGAATACCTTTGACTCATCAGGTAAAGCACTTCGCGGTTTAACATTTCATGCTGAAATCTTTAAAATAAGATCTATTTTCATTCTTAATGCTATTTCCAGGCTTTTAATGTTCTCTATAAAGCAGTAGAAGAGAACAAACAACACTGTTACTCTTTTCTCTCATCCTCCTCCACATATGCCTTCTCTGTTGGCATAAATGAAAACTGAGTTTGGAAAGAGATGTATTTTTGGAAGAATAAAGTCTTTTTTGATACTTTTGAATAGAACTCCAAGGTAACAACTACATTATTTTAAGAGAACAAAATATTTGTAGATCTTTTGCAATTAATCAGGCACTGTGCTAAGTATATTATATTAACACATGGAAGCTGCGTAGCTCTTCACTGCCACCATCAGCCATACAGAGGGGGAATCTGAGTCTTAACAGAAATAAAATAAGTGATATGCCCATGAGTGAGCTTAACCTAAAGCTTTTCCCTGCCATTTCCACTGTGCTGTGCTCTTTCTAAAATTAAATATAAACAGCAAACTAACATTTATTGAGAAAAGATTTGTATGCCAGATATTGTGCTGGAAAATATATTCAATTTTTGTGTTTAATCTTTTTAAGTATATTTTATTGATTATGCTATTATGGTTGTTTCATTTTCCCCCTCCTCCCCCCCCCCCCCCCCAGTATCCCCCTTCCCTCTAGTAATTCTCCCCTCCTAGTTCATGTCCATGGGTCATGCATATAAATTATTTGGCTTTTCCATTTCCTATACTGTTCTTAACATCTCCCCATCTATTTTTTCCTACCAATTATACCTTTTAATCCCTGTACCTTTTCCCCCTTTTTTTTCCCTATCTCCTCCCAGCTGATAATCAGATATAACCTCCAAATCTATGATCCTTTCCCTGTTCTAGTTGTTTGCTTCATTTGTTTTTGTTTTTATTTTTTAGGTTAGGTTGTTGATAGTTGTGAGCTTGTTGTCATTTTACTGTTCATAGTTTTGATCTTCTTCTTTTTCTTAGATAAGTCCCTTTAACATTTCATATAATAAGGGCTTGGCAATGATGAATTCCTTTAACTTGACCTTATCTGGGAAGCACTTTATCTGCCCTTTCATTCTAAATGAAAGCTTTGCTGGATAGAGTAATGTTAGATGTAGATCCTTGCCTTTCATGACTTTGAATACTTCTTTCTAGGCCCTACTTGCCTGCAAGGTTTCTTTTGAGAAATCAGCTGATATTCTTATGGGAACTTCTTTGTTGGTAACTGTCTCCTTTTCTCTTGCTGCTTTTAAGAGTCTTTCCTTATCTTTAATCTTGGGTAATTTAATTATGATTTGTTTTTGTGTGTTCCTCCTTGGGTCCAACTTCTTTGAGACTATATGAATTCCTGGGCTTGTATGTCTATTTCCTTTACCAGATTGAGGGAGTTTTCTTTCGTTATTTTTTCAAGTGAGTTTTCAATTTCCTGCTCTTCCTCTTCTTCTCCTGGTACCCCCAATGATTAAGATGTGGGGATATTTAAAGTTATCCCAGAACTTCCTAAGCTACTCCTTATTTTTGTGAATTCTCATTTCTTCATCCTGTAGTAGTTGACTGTTTGTTTCTTCCTTCTGTTCCAAATTGTTGATTTAAACTCCAGCTTCCTTCCCTTCACTGTTGGTTCCCTGTGGGTTTTTCTTTATTTCACTTAGTGTAGCCTTTATTTTCTTCCTGTATGCATTTGCTGGTCTCAATGAGTTCTCTGAGCATCCTGATTACCAATGTTTTGAACTCTGCTTCTGATGAATTGGCTACCTCTGTTTTGCTTAGGGTTTTTTTTTTCCCTAGAGTTTTGATCTGTTCCACCATCTGGGTCACATTTCTTTGTCTCTTCAATTTGGCAGCCTCCCTCTGTTTGTTTCTATATATTACATAGAGCTGCTTTGACTCCCTGTCTTAGAGTACCTATTATATTGTAGGGTCAGAGTGTTAGGTATTTGTCAGGGAAGAACAACCTGCTTGGCTGCTTTGTGACTCTGTATGTGTGGTAGGGGTCAGGAACAATGCCTCTTGCTTGGCCCTTTTCCTCTTTCTAGTCTCTTCATCCTTTCCCATATGTGACTGGTGCCCCTCTAGCTGTTGCCCTGGTGTTGGTTCCCAGAGCAGGTGGGTTTGAGTACATTCTAGGATGGTGGGTGTCTTTGAATGGATTTTCCTGAGAGACTGGCAGTTACTTCCACCTCCACAACCCTCACTGGTTTTTTAATAGCCAGAAGTTATGAGACTTTCTTTTCTTAGCACTAGGCTGCACATTCTGGCCTGCAGCTGGGGTTGCCAGCTCTCTGGGTGTTCCTCCCAGGTTTTATCTGCCACACATTAATGTAGGACCACCCGTTCTGCTGGCCACTGCCACCACTGCCTTGCCACTGCTGCCTCACTGCCACCATACTGCGTCCTCTCCACCTCATCTCCCTGTTTCCGGCTCTCCTACTCACCTGGAGTAATAGTTCTTCCTTAAATCCTTGGTTGTTGGACTGCCATACGGTTTGATTTTCTGGCAGTTCTTGGGTGTTTTTGTTTTGTTTTAAGGTTAGTTGTCATCCTCATGGTTGTGTGAGGAGGTGAAGTATGTCCATCTACTCCTCCATTTTGGCTAGAAGTCCCTCTTGTGTTTAATTCTAATGATAAATCAAGAAGAGGGCAGTATTATTATTGTCCTATGTTAGGAATAAGGCAATGTGCTCACAGTGGTTAAGTAACGTGCAAAATCTGACAACTAATAAGCCAATAAATGAAATATTCCCACTAGTTTCTTTTTAACCTATTATTCCAGTCCTTCTGAAACTTTAATGTATATGTGTGAACAGGGCCCGCTTTTCTGTGTTTGTGACACACATGATCTCAGGAGGCAATGATGATGATGACTGTCTGAGGACCACAATTTTAGTAGCAAGGAGTTACTCATGCTGTCCTCTTTTGTAAGATTTTATGACTCCTCTAGGAAATAATATTTGATATGACCAATAAATCACTTTTATTTAAATATTGAGGTTTAAAGAAAAAATACCATTTTTTCCACAAACAAGTTAAACAATCTCAGCTCTAAGATTATTTAAAGAAAGGTAGAGAAATAAAAGAGAGAGAGACAGGCAAGAGATGGAGATAGAATTAGCTAAGAATTGTGTTGCAATGGCTTAACATCCCATTTCTTTCTCTTTTATTATCTCATGTATAGGGTAGTGTGAATTAGCTTAAATTGTGGTATCTTTGCTACATCTCTCTAATTATTGACAGAAAATTCAGAACTCTGGAGAAGCTTTCTTTTCTTTTTTTTGCTACAACATCATAATTTCTTGAGAGATTTCCCATTGTGTTGACTTAGCCATCATCCTACTAACCTACATTAATGGCAGTTTTTACCATCTTTATGCCTAATACAAAGACATACTCCTTCATATGGTTAGAATACATGTGTGTGAGTAATGTGTTTATATTAATAGACAGAAAAAGCAATTGAAAAAATCCAGCAGACATTTATGATAAAAATTCTTAGCAACATTGGAATACAGGGAACATACCACAACATAACAAAGGCCGTATATGACAAACCCATAGCCAACATCCAACTCAATGGCCATAAGCTACAAGCATTTCCTTAAGATTGGGAAAAAGAGAGGGATATTCATGTTCATCATTTTTATTCAATATTATACTGGAGTTATATATAGCAATAAGATGAGAACAAGAAATAAAAGGTATCCAAATTGGAAAGGAAGAAGTAAAACTGTCATTATTTGTAGATGACATGATTCTGTATATAGTAAACCCTAAGATTCCACCAAAATACTATTATAACTAATAAATGAATTTAGTAAAGAAGCAGGACACAAAATTAGTATTCAGAAGTCAGTTGCATTTTTACATGCCAACAATAAACTATTAGAAAAGGAAACTAAAATAACAGTCCCATTCACAATTGCCTCAAAAAGAACACGATACTAAGGAATAAATTTAACCAAGTATGTAAAAGACCTATACTTGGAAAATTGTAAAATACTAAAGAAAAAAAGAAGATACAAATAAGCGGAAGCATATACCATAGTCATTAATAGGAACAATTAAAATCATTAAAATGTCCATACTACACAAAGCAATCTAGAGATTCAGTGCAATTCCTATCAAGATACCCATGGTGTATTTCATGGAACTAAAACAAATATTCCACAAATGTATATGGAACCACAAAAGACACTGAATAGCAATAGAAATCATGAAAAGGAAGTACAAAGTTGGAAGAATCAATCTACATGATTTCAAAATATACCACAAGGCCAGAGTAATTAAAAACAGCATGGTACTGGCATAAAAATAGACATACAGATCAACGAAACTGAATAGAGACCTAGAAATAAAACCATGCCTTTAGAGTCAATTAATACTTGAAGAAGGAGGCAAAAACATACAATGGACTAAAGATAGTCTATTCAATAAGTGGTGTCGAGAAAATTGAATAGGTACTTGCAAAAAAGAGACTAGACCACCTTCTTATGCATCACACAAGAATAAACTCAAAATGGATTAATGACTTAAATGTTAGACCCAAAACCTAAATACCCTGAAGAAAACATAAGCAGTAAAATTTTAGACATTGTTCATAGCAACATTTTTTCTGATGTATCTCCTCAGCAAGGAAACAAAAGAAAAAAATAAACAAATGGGATTACATCAAACTAAAAAGGTTTTTCATAGCAAAGGAAATCATCAACAAAATGAAAGAACAACCCATTGATGGGAGAATATATTCACCGATACATCTAAAAAGAGGTTAATATCCAAAATTTATAAAGAACTTATAAAACTCAACACAAAAACATCCAAATAAAAATGGGCAAAGGACTTGAATAGACACTTCTCCAAAGAACACATACAGATGGTCGATGGACATATGAAATGGTGCTCAATGTCACTAATCATAAAAGAAATGGGAATTAAAACCACAATAAGATATTACCTCACAACTGTCAGAGTGGCTATCATCAGTAACTCAATAAACAACACGTATTGGCAAGGATGTGGAGAAAGGAGAACCGTTGAGCACTGTTGGTAGGAATGCAGACTGGTGCAGTCACTGTGGAAAGGACAATGGACTTACCTCAAAAAAAATTAAAACTGGAACTGCCTTATGACTTAGTAATCTCACTTCTGGGAATTTATCTGAAGAAACTCAAAACATTAATTTGAAAGAAGATGTGCACCCTATGTTCATTGCAGCATTATTTGTGATAGCCAAGATTTGGAAGCTGCCCAGGTGTCCATCAATAGATGTGTGGATAAAACAGCTATGGCACATTTACACAATGGAACACTACTTGGCTCTAAAAAAAGAAAATTTATCCTTTGCTACACCAGTGGTGGACCTGGAGAACATTGTGCTAAGTGAAATAAGCCAGTCAGAGAAATATAAGTATCATATTATTTCATTAATATGTGGAATCTAATGAACAAACTAAACAAACAAGCAAATCAGAGACAGACAGAGAGCAAGCTATCAGCTCTTAGGTGGGGGCGAGTGTGGGGATTGAGCAAAAAAGGAAACAAGAGACAAGGAACTCATGGGCATGGGCAATAGGGTAGTAGTTGTGTGGCGGTGGGGGTTGGTGGAGGAGGAAGAAGGTGCAGGGGGATATATGGTTGTGGAAAAAATAAAAATAAAAAAGGATACCACTTACAATTTTAATATAAAATCAGTCAAATTAGCATAGATATTAAAAATTGCCATCTGTTTCTTAATAAAATGTCAAGTTGAACAATGCAATAAGGAAAACCCTGAACTTTAAAGCCAATGTGGACATTGCTAAAAAATAGAGACCCATGATGAAACTGTAAATGTATGAATAATGTTTACAAATGGAGCTTGAGGTAATTAATGTTCATTGGCAGGCTAATTTGTAGTACATTCATAAATTTGGAATCTGTTATTAATGGTCATTAATATTTTATTTATGTAATTCTAAGAAATTTAGAATTATATTTATGTATAACTGACATTTAAGTCACCAGGTTTTGTAACATTAGAATACTGACTTTAAAAGAAAAAGGAAGGCTGTTTTTAAAAAGAGATGACTATATAAGTATAACATGATCCCACCTGATTCATATTCTAACATAAAAATGACAATATAATGAAATTGCTTTCAGTGTGGCGGAGGTTGGATGGAGTCTTCTCTGGGGTGGTGGTGGAAGGAGGTGCACAGGCTGGAACATCAGTGCTTGTCTCAGGGAAGCCCTGAAGGGACTTAACACCTGTTGAGCTTCTTACTGTCTGCTGGACAGACTACCCTGTGTTCTAAGTTAACTCCCACAGAACTCTTAAAGGTAGTTAGTATTGTCTCCATATCACAATGAAAAGCAAGCTGGAACTAAACTAAGCACCAAACATAGGCCTGGAGAGGTTAATTAAATCCCCCAAATTTACATTCTTAACAAGTAAGTGGAAAAGCTGGCCTGATCTCAGATCTTTCTAACTACAAAACCCATATTATTTCCTGGCTACTTTCTGTAGGAAAATAAATGAAACCTTTTTATAGACTAGGCAATGATGCATTTAACCGATATTTGAAACTTCATTTCCCTCAGTTGAATGCCTTAGACATGAATGGGGGAGGGATCTTTTAAATCATTTTTTTTACTGTTGTGCAAGTACATTTGTCTTCATTTTCCCACAACCATTTCCTCCTCCCTACCCACCACCACCTCCCACCCTCAATCCTTGCCTCCTTTGGCTTTGTCCATGGGTCCTTTACATCTGTTCCTTGAACACACTTTCCCTTCTTTCCCCATTATCTCCCTCCCTCCTCCCCTCTGTTTACTGTCAGTTTGTTCTTTATTTCAATGTCTCTAGTTATATTTTGCTTGCTTATTTATCTTGTTGATTAAGTCATCACCTGGCTTACTTAGTATAATGCTCTCCAGTTCCATCCATGCTGTCTCAAAGCTGGGGGGTGACATTATTACCTGGGCTTTCAACCAGGGGAGAAGTGTGAAAGGTGGCAATGCCATCATTTTGCTTCTTGAGAGAGCTGAATCTGGGTCTACAACCTATCCAGTCTGAGAGGAAAAAAGGCAAGGAAGAGTCAGATGAGACATAAAGAAAATAGCCTCAAGAGTTTATAATGCAAAATAATGCTACCTTAGAAACAATACATTTTATAAGAAATGTCATCAGAAGACTTTTATGTTTGCTGGTCCATTCATTTACTCACAAATTTCTTCATTCATCACTCTCTTGGTAATGGAAGAGTCATAGTTATATGTTTGTGTACTACTGTACGTTGTTATTGACTTTGAAGCACCATTTGTTATGTATAATTAAGCCATAGACACTAAACAAAATTAAAAATCCACTTATACATTATGTTTACCATTTTACAGATGAACTTGCAGACTTCGAGATGTTAAATAATGTCTTCAAAGTCACAATAGCTACTAAAACTCGTAACCACAGTTTAATTGGTTATTTCAAATTGACTGCTTCTTCCATGATTTTGACCTAGTTAATAAGAAAGAGACACAACTGGAAATATATAAACATGATTGTATACTGATTCCAACATCCAGAGATCATTAAAATCAAAGATATTTTATAATATGTATTTCAGTGATTACCACTGATTATTTTTCTGAAACAGTAAAAATAGGGCTATCTTTATAAATTTCACTATTAGTTTTCTAGCCTTTTGAGGCTTTCTTGAGTCTTCATTTCATTTTTTTGGTGCTTATCTTTTTGCATGATTTTTACCTTATTTTTAATATATATTATAACATGTTATTGTTCCCCATCTTCTGTGACTTTTAGAATAATTCATATTTAATTACAGTTCACTTTAGTATTTTCCTCACTGCACTAAGCTTTATTTTTTTCAATGTTTATCATGAGATTATTCTCATTTTTCCACTATTATTTTTCCTAAATAATATAATAGTCAATCTTTAAATAATATTTCATTGAGCCAAGTCTGATCTTGGAATCCTAAAGAGATTCATATACAGAAAAACATTTTCCATTCTTTAATTTTCTACCATAAGATCGATAGGCATATGAAATGAATCCTGAGTGACTGGTAATAAACCATGAAGATTGGTAACATTGAATGGAAAAATGGAAAAATCAAAGGAAAGGAGGAATAGTATAATTTATTTGTGAAAGAAAAGTCCTAATAGAAATGTATTGTGAACATTATAGGAAGTATAATATATGACATTTTGAAACTTATATTTTCATTATTACCAATTCTAGCCAAAGAAAATATGCCTCTAGCCATTTCAAAAGAAGATGTAATTAAAAGTCTGTCATGAATATTATTGAACATAAACAGTAAAATACAGAAAATGGCTCTTTGTTGAGTAAAGACTGCATAAACATTGTGGAATTTTTGCTAGGTTTTTTTATTGGAACCTGTTCAGTTTAATCTAAATTTAATCCTAGAACATTTTTAATGTGGCTAATTACAAAGCCCTTTCTATTTTTCACTTAATGCAAATTTTGTTCTATAGAAATTGTCTGTTGACTTCAGGCAAAGTTTAGATTATACAGAGAGAAGTAAAATTTTTATTTAATGAAACATCTACATTACCTCAACTGCTTATTTAATATTTTTAATTAAACAAATATAAATTGTTGTGCAGTTCTCGTGGGAGTGTATAAATTTAAAATAAAAATTATATGACTAAATTACCAAAATTTTTATTTCAAAATTTCATTCTTGCCTAATTTTTTATTTTATTGAAAATTGTTATGGTTTAAAAATTGGGGGGAAGTACATTTGTTATAAAGGTTATTTTTATTTAACAGAAACACGTCAACATTAGTTAAAGAAAACAAATATACATTTTATCTCTTATTTAATAATACATCATTTCCTCTTTTATTTAAATCTATTTTCACTGGTTCCTTTTTCTTTCTTTCAACAGGCTGAGTTAAATAACCCTATGGATCCTTTCACTAGTTATAGTACAAAAGTTTCATCAAATGCAAGAGATGAAGTTTTCTCCAAATTTATAGGATGGAGAATTGCCAACGCACTTTCCAAACTCTTCTTCTCTTCCTCTAATGCCCATATTCTTCCTTCGAAAAAACCATTGATAAAACAAGATGGAATGAAACATCTGTATAAAAGGCAAGATTCTATGAAGAAAAGAGTTCTACATTTTACTGTAAGGTAAAGTAAAGCACTATTCAAAATAGCTCTGTTATTCTAACATGCTACATTTAAAGGCATAGAAATTACATAGGATTATTTGCCACATTATTTAACTCAGTTTCTCTTTTTTAATTGGAGTTTTGGTTCCACCACCTCCCCGGTATTCTATCATGAGCAAGTTACTTCCTTCTTCAAAACTTTTCTTTTATTTGAAATAGGTATTATTATATAATATAAATCAATGTTTTAATAAAGTGAAAGCCTCCCTCCCATCACCGACCTTCCTTTGCTGAGCTCCCCCATCTCCCTCTCTCATTAATTGCTTGTGAATCATTCAGGGTCTATAAAATGTAAATATAAGAAATTATAAGTACACTTTTAATTTTGTCTCCATTTTTTACATGGAAGCATAGTAAACATAGCTGTTAGATTTTTCACTTAACTTAGTTTCTTAGAGATCTTTCCATGCCACTACATAGAGAATTGTCTCATTATTATTTTTTAATCAGTTATGATATTTTCCTTAGTAAGGATGTACTAAATACTACAATTTATTTACCCTGTTCCGTATTGTCATTTGGTTGTTTTCAATTGTCTACTACTACAGACTACCATAAAAAAGTAACCTTTTATAAGTATATGTGTACATTTAAGATTTTATGTATTTATTTTTAGAGAGACGGGAAGGGAGGAAGACAGGGAGAAAAACACCTACAGCTGCCTCTCTCACACTCCCGAACACATTTTATGTGTGTGAATTACACCAGCCGGGTGAATTCTCAGGACAATTGCTGTGTCAGAGGGCGTATATGCCTTTGTAATTCGGGTAGATATTTCCAAATTGCCTTTTAGAGGAGTTGTATAAATTTGATACATTCTAGTGCTTGTCAATATATGAGACTGCCTTGTTTTTCTTTAATATTTATTTTCAACAGATGACACTGACAAACTTTTGAGTTTTTGCTACTGGACAGGAAATGGCCCAGAGTGGCCTGGATGGCCCAGAATGGTCACAGGCCAGGCTGTAGTTTGTGAGTTCTTGATTTCTTGTAGAAAATATTCTACAACACGTGTCCAGGAGATTTTGAGAGTATGTTTATTGAGGCTGGAGTAGTGAAACAAAGGAAGGACTTAGAGTAGAGGTAACTGGAGACAGCCTAGGTGGTGCCCTGCTCTGGTTCCCCAGAAAAGTTATAGGAAGGGAGTGGGCCAAGGCAGGGCTGCTGTTAGCTCACTGGAAAGTGAAAGAAAGGTGGGGCCTTGGAGACAAGATCAGGGATAAGCCCCCATTGGACTGCTGCTGCCCACTGCTCCCCCGGATGCAAGTCTGGTAGGGACCCCTAGAGTTGAGGAGGAGGTGAGAAGTTCATGCCCAGGAAACTGCAAGGCAGAGCCGTAGAGGGAGGCCACCCTGAGTCTTTGTCCTAAGGGCTTTTTATTGTTTTTCCTTCCTGTGAGAATCTTAGGGGAGGGTTTCGGCAGAGTATCCATCAGCTTTCCAGGTGCGTTTTTAATATGTTAATATGTCGAAATGAGCATACAGGGGGCTTTGGGAATATTCTTTGGTCTGCTATACTGTTTTACTTTCATCTTGGGTCTGTCTGGCTTTTTAATGGGGTTTTGTTATTTGTTCCCCTGACTTCATCTGTCCTTGGGTTTAGCTGGCACAGATGACATTAATTGGGTCTCTGTTCTCTCTTTCCCAGACCAGGGTGATTTAAGCTGTGTATTCTCCGGTTAGGGAGGACAGGTATTGATATAAACCATTTGCTCTGGAGTGTCCTTGGTCAGGGGAGATTAGGTCTTGCGACTCACCAGCTGGCTGTAAATCGCTCACACTGTTTGGCTTTGTTTAATTTTCTTGTCTCAGTTTCCCCATTCCGTTTGCCCAGGATTTTCCTAGCTTCTTACTATCCTGTCACAATTTAACATCCTGAAAAGTAAAGTATAATTTCTAAAAGTAGTTTTCATTTTATCTTTTTTAAGATGAGTGCTTTGAACACCTCTCATATATTAAAAGCCTTTTGTTTTTTCTTATACGGGAATAACGTATATTCCCGTATATTCCTTTTGTCTATTACACTGTTGGGGTTTTGTCTTTTCTCTCTGCTTTGCAGGAACTGTTCACCTGTTAATCATGTGTCCCTTTGTCTATAGTAAGAACTACAAATGTTTATTTTTCTACAATTTTTATTTATCTTTAAACTTTTTTTATAGTATTTTTTGTCATACAATCGTTTTTTCTATGTGATAAAATTTATCAATTTTCACCATGTTCTATGGGTATTTGATCTATTTTTTAAAAACTGTTCATTTTAAGATTAAAATTTTGTCACACTATCTCTGATACTTTTAAGGATTCCTTTTGAACATTTTAATTATTTGTCCAGTGGAAGTTGGTGCGTGTGTGCATGTGTGTGTGTGTGGTGTGAGAGGTTGCTCCACAAAACTACTCCATTTTTTCCAAAATATTTATTGAGTCATCTATCTTTTTCAACTTTTTTTATTTTCAATGCTATCTTTATTAAAAAATAAATTTCCATTTTTATATTATAAAATAATTTCAGTAACTGGAATAAACTACTCTTTTAAACTTTGATAAAATTCCTTTGTTTAAAAAATTATTTTATTGAATTTATTGGGGTGACATTAGTTAATAGGGTCATATCATTTTTGAGTGTATATTGCATTGTGTGTTCACCACCCAAAGTCAAATCATCTTCCATCACTATTTATTTGACCCCTTTACCCTTTATTACCTCCCACCCCCTTTCCTCTGGTAGCCACTGTTTTATTATCTGTATCTATAAATTTCAGTTTTATATCCCACATATGAGTGAAGTCATGGTTTTTTGCTTTTTCTGATCTTGGGACTGTTACGTTGAATGAAATAGAACTTTCTCTTAAATCATCAGTACTTTATGTTTTATCTAAGGGTATCTCTTTGTCAAATTTTTCTATTTTATGTGGATATTGGCAAGGCTAATATTCAGCCATAATGTGCAAAAACAGCTAGATTCACTTATTGTTTGAAGACCCTGCCATAAAATTATCTGGAATATCAATCCTGAACACTAATTTCTTTAGAAGTTTTCTTTCTTTTGAAATCAATTTTAGCAAATTATACTCATTTAAGTATTATTAATTCCATCCCATTTTTCAGAATTTACGTGGCCATAATTGAACAAAGTAGTGTCTTAAGATTCCTTGCATTCTCTATGTTTCTGTGATTATTACTCTCTTAGCTAGTTCTTATTTTGTGTATTTGCATTTATCCCTTTTGTTCTCATTCATTAGTTTATTTAGTGTTTTATCTATTTTATATTATTTTTTCAATGAACCAGATTTTGGATTCTAACTCAAGTGTTTTTGTGTTTGTATCGATGAATCTTTTATACTTCTATCCTTTGGTCTATTTTGTGGTTGATTTTCTAATTTCTTGAATAAGATGCTAAATCATTTGGGAAAACATTTTTTTCTCAGCATTTGTTTAAGTCACTATGTGAGTTTCAAAATCATGGGACTGTTGCTGCCCAAAGACAGACTTTACTGCAGGCGTACGTATAGGGGGAACGAGACTAGTAAGCAGGTTTTTCTTTCCTGCACAGTTAATGGAAAACCAGCAGCACGCTTGAGAAGAATGTTGTCATACATAGATTTGGGCTGCGTGGAGAGGGGAGCACAGAGGGAGAAATTGGGAAATAATGTCAACAATAAAAAATTTTAAATTCAATAAAGATTTGTAAATTTGAGATTAAGTATCACACAGACTGGACTTTAGTAGTCTCAGGTAGAGAAATAAACATTTCAAAAATATGTTCCAGCATACACTATAAATATTTATAATGTTGCAATATGATCAATGTACAATGGAAATGCCAGCTTTAAATTTCATGGGCACTGAGATTTACTTTAGAATCCCCAACTATCTTTTGTATATTCTTAAGGACCACAGACACAGAAGAAAAATCAATCTGGGACCATAAAGAGAGGACATTGAATAAGTGTACTTTGGTTTCTCATCATGGTCAGTTAAAAGAAGAGGTGGGAAGAAAGAAACTAGAAAAATAGAAGAAATTGGATATTGACAGAAGGAGATTAAACAAACAGCAAGGGAAAGGGTAAATAGATGGCAAAGGGGCCCACGGCGATGGATGGCGCCTGCTGAGACGCAGAAAGGAAAGGCAGAGAGAGAAAAGGAGGCATAATGGAAATGCTTAAAATAGCCAAATGGAGAAATAAAAGTTATAAGCAGAAAGAAAGATGAAAGAGACCAAAAGAAAAGGGGGAAGATGTAAGTAATGGGAGAGACACATTGAGGATGAAAGGCACAAAAGGAGAGAGATGCACAGGGGTTTGGACTAGGGGAAGAGAATATGCAAAATCAGAGAAGAGACAAAAAAGGGGGGGTGCTGAAGACCCAAGGAATCCTATAGACTTTGAAAGATTAGTAAATTAAGCTTCTCATCAAAGCCTACAGTTCATTACATAAATGACAATCATTCATCACTGATCTTTGAATGTTATCTCCTTATCCATTTTCTCACAGCTCATTATAACTCCTAGTAATTAAACTTAGAGTCCCTGGCTCAAAAGAAAGTTACAGTAGCATAGCTGCCTCGGCTTCTTTTTAGCAGAAGCATCTTGGTGTGACATAGCTCCTGTGATGACTTTCACATTACATCATTTATATACTGTAGTGCATGCGAACAGTGTCCCCTGAAGTTGTGTATATTTCCAGCTCCAGTTTGGTGCAAACTAATCTCTGGGCACAAGAGAGATGATTGCAGCAGGGCTGTAGCTCAATGACATTAAAACAAAAGCTAGGTCAGGCCTGGCTGAAAGACCGTGTCCAGTCTCTTTGCCTATTAAGGGTATTAGATATAACTGCTTTTTAAAAAGTTGTTGCATGGAAAGCAAATTTAAATCTAAGCTATGCATGAAAAAATGCCACTGGCTCACTAAACATTAATTGTAGAAAATTTTATTCATTACATTTGCTTGATTCTCTACCTATTCAACAATTCCATAGCCAGCTCCGTTTGTTAATTGTCCACCTCACACACCCAGGAACACAAACTGAGATTAATCCAATGAATGAACATCTGAGCATGTGGGAGTCCCATAGGTAAAGCACAAGGGCATAATTTTCAGCCTGCTGTATGCTCAGTTCTTTTTTACCTCTTAAAGGTCTTCACGCGCTGGGTCATGTCACCAATTCCTCATCAAGTATTCCTAGAAATCTTCAACAAACAACAGTGTGAAAGCCAGCATTTAAGGAGTCCTACAGGGGATAGGGCACATTTAAAAGGTAGGAGGACAGGAAATTTAAGATATGTTTCTTTATTATCTTGGAGCACTAAAGCATACGTACTTCTGTGTGAAGACCTGGAAATTTACTAGTAAATAGAAAATAGGAGCGTCTTTTCTCAGGGATGGGGGAGGCTTTCTTATTGATGAAGCATCTGCTTCAGCTCATGACCTATCCTTTTTTTCAAAAACATTTTTTCTCACTTAAGTTCCAGCCTATAAAATTCTTTGAAAGCAGGAATTCTGTCTTCTATCTATTTATAATCACATATTCTGTTCCGAATGACTTGCAGATTTGACTTTTCCTTTATAAAAATTTTCAAAAGAGTATTTATTATCTTGCTTCTGTGCATTGATTTTGGGGTTTTCCTCGTACTGGACCATGCTGTTGGATGCCTGCTTTTTTTGCCCCTCAGCAGTTTTTTTTAAAAATGAAAAAAATCATTATGCTTCTTTACTACATCATAAAGCTGCAGCCAAAAAACCACACATATAATACTTCTGCTTCAAAGCAAAGTATTTTCCTTTCCTCTCTTTGTGGTAAAAGGATTTTAAATTTACTTTAAGCAAAATGAAAAACAAACAGAGAATTCAGAACTCTGAAGACCAAATTTTCAGCAACTATTTGCCACATCTACCTATTTTGATAATGTAAATTCTGAGGTTTCTTTCTTTTTTAAAAAATGTATTTTATTGATTATGCTATTACAGTTGTCCCATATTTTTCTCCCCTTTATTCCCCTCCACCCTGCACCCCCCTCCCACCAGCATTGCACCTGCTCCTTAGTTCATGTCCATGGGTCATGCATATAAGTTCTTTGGCTTCGGCATTTCCTATACTGTTCTTAACTCCCCTCCCACACCCGTCTATTTGTACCTACCAATTTATGCTTCTTATTCCCTGTAACATTTCCCCTATTCTCACCCCACTCCCTCCCCACTGATAACCTTTGATACGATCTCCATTTCTGTGATTCTGTCCTTGTTCTAGTTGTTTACTTAGTTTTAGTTTAGTTTTTTTTTTAGGTTCAGTTGTTGATAGTTGTCAGTTTGTTGTCATTTTAATGTTCATACTTTGATCATCTTTTTCTTAGATAAGTCCCTTTAACATTTCATGTAATAAGGGCTTGGTGATGATGAAGTTGTTTAACTTGACCTTATCTGGAAAGTACTTTATCTGCCCTCCCATTCTAAATGATAGCTTTGCTGGGTAGAGTAATCTTGGATGTAGGTCCTTGCCTTTCATAACTTTGAATACTTCTTTCCAGCCCCTTCTTGCCTGCAAGGTTTCTTTTCAGAAATTAGCTGACAGTCTTATGGGCACTCCTTTGTAGGTAACTGTCTCCTTTTCTCTTGCTGCTTTTAAGATTCTCTCTTTCTCTTTCATCTTGGCTAATGTAATTATGATGTGCCTTACTGTGTGCTTCCTTGGGTCCAACTTCTTTGGGACTCTGAGTTTCCTGGAATCCCTAGAAGTCTATTTCCCTTGCCAGATGGGGGAAGTTATCCTTAATTTTCAAATATGTTTCCAATTTCTTGCTCTTTCTCTTCTCCTTTTGGCACCCCTATGATTTGGATGTTGGAACATATAAAGTTGTCCTGAAGGTTCCTAAGCCTCTCCTCATTTTTCTGAATTCTTGTTTCTTTATTCTTTTCTGGTGGAATGTTTATTTCTTCCTTCTGTTTCAAACTGTTGATTTGAGTCCTCATTTCTTTCTCTTCACTGTTGGTTCCCTATATATATTTTCTTTATTTCACTTTGCATAGTGTTCACTTTTTCCTCAATTTTGCAACCATACTCAACCATTTCTGTGAGCATCCTGATTACTGGTGTTTTGAACTGTGCATATGCTATGTTGGCTATTTCTTCATCACTCAGTTGTATTTTTCTGGAGTTCCGGTCTGTTCTTTCATTTGAGCCATATTTCTTTGTCTGGGGATCCTGTTACATTGTAAGGGGTGGAGCCTTAGGTATTCACCAGGGCAGGGCAACCCACTTGGCTGCATTGTGGCACTGTATGTGGGGGAGAGTTCAGAGAGGGAACAATGGTGCTTGCTGGGTACTTGGTCAGATTTCAGTCACTTCCCCTGCTACCCACAAGCAAATTGGGCCCTTCTGGTGCCGATTCCCAGGTGGGTGGGTTTGTGTACATTCTAGGACCCTGTGGGTCTCTCTAACAAACTCTCCCTTGAGGCTGGGAGTTTCTTCTGCCATAGTAGCTCCCACAGATTTTTATAGCCAGAGGTTTTGAGGCTTTATTTCTCCATGCTGGAATTCTGGATTTTGTGGTCTGTCTCATTCCCCAGCTGTTCCTCCTGGTTTATCTGTATGCAGATGTGGGACTGCCCTGGTCCACCAGCCACCGTCTTTCCCTACCAGTCCTCTAGCCACTGCCTTGCAGCACATTCTCTCTGCCCCCACTGCCTGTCTCCACCCCTCCTACCAGTCTGAGTGAATGTTTCTTCTTTAACTCCTTGGTTTTCAGACTTCTATATAGTTTCATTTTCTGGAAGTTCTGGTTATCCTTTATTTTTAAATTTGTTGTTGTTCTTCTTTTAGTTGTCCAAGGAGGCAGAGTGTATCTACCTATGCCTCCATCCTGGCCAGAAATCATCCAAAATTCTGAGGTTCCTTAAGTGTATTTTCTAAGCTTATGCCTTGCATCACTAAAAACTCACAAGTAACTAATTATTCACACATTATGTAAAGACTAGGAGAGTATTAATTTAAAACTTTATCTATTGTATGCTTAGTTTGCTCAAAATTTTATGTGGGAAGACTTCATTCATAAGGCCAGCACCTGGAAGAAAACCCAGGTGAGCCTACTGTAATAAGAATGGACTCAGAACATCTGTTATCATTTAGGCAGAAAATTTTACATGACTGACTTCATAAACAGGGCGGAACCCAAGGCTACTATGTATCCTCTGTAGCTTTTTTTAAAAAACTGAGCTAATTATCAACTAACAGAATTAGGTGTAGCTAACATTTACTGAATGGTGACAGAGTGGGGAAAGGTTAATACCACAGTGTCCCATGAGAAGGGTTAATAAAACATGCTTTCTCGGAGAGACCAGTAGTCAGCAAAAAGAGGCACATAGTCTCCATTTCCCATGATCTCATTGTAGGTATCCTGGAGTCATGGGAAGAAATTGGACACTAAACATGTTTGTGTTTTGAGGGAAGAGACCCTGCCTGACTGCTACTGTATGTGTGTAATGGAATTAAGTGTGGAAAAGACCTTGGCAGGGAAGAAATGCACATGTGGGGCTCTGTTGCCAGGCTATCTGGAGTTGGGCATCAGCAGGACAGGGGGCGCTAGAAATGCCAGATGCCTGAAATCTGGAGCCCTTGGGAAGTGCCTTTTGGAAGGAGGCAATTGGGCTCCTTGGAAGGTTTTGTTTGGAAGGAACCTCCACCAAATGGGACTCTTGAGTCCCCTCATTCTATCAGCAAGGCACTCAAGATGACCCTTTGATATCATAGCTGGACAATTTCTTTTGCCACCCCACACAAGTAGATTTTATTAACGAGGCTCTGCTAAGCACTGCCCTTTATATAGATATAATTATTTAACTCATTTTATAGATTTTATATACTAGTAAAATGTCCATTTCATAGATGTAGCTACTCAAAGATTCACAACTGTAAGCACAGGGGTTTGAACTTAGACAAGTGCCTTCTGACTCCCGACTCTGCTGTACTGCCTTTTTCTCCTTTGTGTGAACTTCATCTGATGCCAGAGCCTTGAGCAGTTGTTAAAAACTTATCTTCAAGTCATAAAAAAGCTTTTAAATTTTATGTTTTCAATTTCTGTTTCTTGATTTTCAGAACTTGATTTTGATGAGGGGACAATTTTTCTTAGTCCTGAATCTCTCTAGTTAATATTAGAAAACCTATGTCAAGGAGGAAGCACTTTCAGTGAGTCAGTATTCTTTTGGCTAAAGCCAATGGAGCAAAACTACATATGTATAAAGTATATTTAGTACACTATAATATAATATAGTATAGTAAAATATAATATAAATGTTATATATGTTATGTTATATTACATTATATTATACACATGTACAGAGTGAGGAAAATGTTCTGGTAGGTAAGTACACAAAACACAGAGTTTATTTTGGTTTATTATTTGTTAATTATTGTATTATTTTCCACACAAACAACTGTAAATCTATTTTTGCTCTACCCTGTGTTATACAAAATTATACACACACACACACACACACACACATAACGGTGGGATATAAAAAAAGGATTCAAAGAATTCTCAGTCATCTGAAGTGTTAAAACTTCTAGAGACTGAAATGGTATTGCAAATGAAATTCAATTGCCAGTGATGGAACCACGCTTCATACACCCATTTCTAACACATGATTCCATTTCTCTTCATTCTTGCCTTAGAGATAGCTCAGTCCCCATCCATCTTCTACCGTCTTTCCATTGGACTCTTGGTATGAACTAAAATTCTAGAGGCTGTCCGTGGGGCCATACCTTTAGCTGACACTTTAACGCAGTGGCTTTATACTTTCAAGACATGTGTCGACCTTCAGTATGATCATCAGCCCTAAGAGTCCTCCATTTGCAGTGACATAAGATGCAGAATCTTAAAAGTCACATAGGTATTAAAATGAACTGGGTAAGAGATTCAAAAACATGCCATGTTTTAAATACAGATCAATGAGAATCAAGATGATGATCTCATGGAAGGGAAAAGTTGTGCAACAAAAAACAAGACCAAACTCCATGTTTTCCTTTTATTTTGTTCTGCAAAAGGCAGTGGTCGCCTTGTAATGAAATGCATTTGCGGTTGTTGGCAAATGTATATTATCTGTTTCATTAGAATGTAAATTTAGATATAACTAATCAAATCAGTATAGCCTCCCCACTTTCTAGGCCCTCAGAAAACATGGAGTTAAGTAGTTAAAGGACTAATCCGCCCGGTTTCTAAATGTTCCCTTGGTAGGATCGAGTATTTGATAAGACATATGAACTCTTTGAAAACATTAGTACCCAAACAGGTGCTTTCTGTCCACCTCTCAGAAAAAATGTTGCTCCCCAACTATCCAACCTTCCCCAGGAGATCTCTAGCCATGGCTCTAAATGGCAGGCAGAAAGCAGAACTCCTAATAGAAGGTCTTTTATTCCTTCAGAAAGCATTGACTAAACATCTCTCTGTGTAGGCACTGTGCTAGGCATTGGGACAAATAAACCAGGCTCAAAATTATGACTCACGGTTTCTTGTGCAGAACTACTGCTTGTGTCTGTAGCATATTGGTACTGCTTGTGTCTGTAGCATATCTGTAGCATTGTAGCATATTGCTACAATAAAGTCACTTGGGACTCTGTACCCAGTTTTATATTTTTAATATATTCATTTACCTAATAATTATTTATTGAATGCCTAATATAGATAAGGTACTATGAAATAAAATGTCTCAAGTAAAATAATAAGGTAAATGTCTCAGGTAAAAAAGCTACATTTCCTTCCCAATGTAATTTACAGTTAATTGTATGAGATCAATGTTAATTAAAACCACTTAAACACATGTAAAATCACACATATGTGTTAAGTCTGTATAATGATAAGTGCTATGAAAGATAGTGGCATGGTACATAAATAATAATGTGTCCTGAGGAAGAAGTACATGGTATGATGAAGACATGAAGTTCAAGGGGGTTCAAGTATGCTAAGTAGAAGGCACAGAATGTGCAAAACTCACATGGTGAAAGGAATCATGGGGCATTTACATCACAGAGGGGTGAAGCTGGAGAGGTCAGTGCTTTCAGTTTTATCTGAGAAGCCACCAGAAGCCATAAAATACATTTGATGCATTTTATGTGATGGAGTGGGGTCTGAACAGAGAAGAGTGTTTGTGTTTGTATATGTGTGTGTTTGAAGTTGTAACATGAGCACAGTTGTGAAGCAATATAGCTAAATGACCTTGGGTAAGTCACTTAACTTCCCTAAACCAAAATATCTTTGTCTATAAAATGAGGTAATGATAGCACATTTCTTGTTGTGTGCTTATGAGAAATTGATGAGGTAGTTAATTAAAAGTACTTATTCTAGTACCTGGTACAGAATAAGTACACAATCATTATTATTATATTAATAAATACATGATATAATTATAAATGTAATAGAATAAATATATTGACATATTAATTAGTACAATAACTATATTATTAGTAGTATATCATCATCATTGTCACTATTGCCATTATTGGCTCTGTTATGTAGGAAAAGTACATAGGATGCTATTACAATATATCAAGGCCGGTGGCAATAGAAATGGAAAGAAGCTAGTTGAATTTACATAGTATTTGGAAGAAAAATCAATAGGATTTGGTGATGATTAGATATGAGAGAGCGACAGGAGGTGAGGAGAGAATAATGCCTTTTCCAGGTTGAGCAGCTAGTCTGATAGCACTGCCATTCACTGAGACGAGGAATTAGGGGGTAGAAAGTTACACTTGGGGGCAGGGGAAGATTGTGGGCTTGGTTTTGGACATGTTGAATTTGATGGTATTCTCGAGCTCTTCAAGTGGAGATTTCAAGTAGGCACTGACTTTCCCAGTTCTGTCATCAGGGACAAAGTCTGGGCTGAGTCATTGAAGGAAGTGGTGACTGAAGTCTGGGAATAAGCAGCAGTGCCTTAGTAAAACATCGAATGACGTGACAGGCGGGCCTCAGGCAGCGTTTTAAGGAAAACCACTCTTCAATGCCTGAGACAAGGAGAACGATAGCAAAATAAACAACAAGCCCAACCCGAGGTAGAACTGAGGAAGTAGGAGAAAGTCCAAGATTTACAACAACTTGAAAAATATTATGAAGGGTTGTGATAACTATGAAATATAATAATGTGTTTAAAAATTTTTAATGTATGGAAATGTTGATTTAAGGATAGATAAGGGACACTTTCCTAAGTAATCTATCCAGAGAGTGATAGAATCCTTCTCTTTGAGTTCCCCTGATCAGCACTTGCTGCTCATTGCACAAAAAATATAAATGCAAGTGACTAAAAAAATTACAGAGCATTGTTTATATACAAAATATACCTCCAAGGAACTTCAGTATCTGCCTAATAATGGGAGAAAATAGTGCCAACCCAGTGCAAGAAGCTTTCCAACTTCATAGACAAGATCCAGTGGTCAGGATGGGCAGTAATATGGTATACTGTATATAATATATGTATATCTATGTACACACAACAGAAATAAAGTTCCATCCTTTAATGAAACTCTTGCATGTATGAAAATGCGAAGAAATTATGAAGGTAGATTATCACTTAGAAGACAACTTCATGGACTTTCTGTTTATTTCATAGGTTTACAGGCCTTTAAAAAATTTTACCAGTCTTCCCAATTTTTTTAAAAGATTTGTTAATGATATATTGATATCATTAGCAATGGCACAGTTTGTCTCTTCTATCACTTTATCCAACAAATAAGGCCCAGAGGCACTGAAGGGGTTAATTTCTCCCCTTAACACTTTTAAGGTTCTTACTTCATGTCCTCCATTTTTATTTAAGAAAGTAAAACTTAGCCCAAACAAGTTAGCCAAACTATGTGAAAATGTTCATGCCAATGACTTCTGTGAAATCGGACATCTCAGGGTGGGTTCCAAACATCCTTTGCACAGGCTTCAGGTGTTTTGCAATACGGAGACCAGTGAGGGTACTGTGACCAGGAAGAGGGTGTGATGGAAGGTGCCCATAGGAGGATACGAGATGGTACCAGGAATATATGAAAATTGTGTGACACATCTGCATGGCTCCACTCATCTCCTTTATCTCCAAACTATGTTGCTGCTATGTTTCTAGAATTTCTGCATTTGTTTATAAATTTGCTGTGTTAATGATTTGTCTTTCTTCCCAAAAGTTTGATTTTTACATTTTAAATTCTCTTTTTATTTGGTTTTTAAAATCTTCCACCCCTTCTTAAAAGAGTGCATCTACATCCAACACTAATCATGCCTTATATTTTTAATAAATTGTCATATCCATTTATCACTCTTAACAGCCTCCATTTTCAATGCCAACTCTGTCACTGTAATATAAGATCAGTAATTGCTAAGCATCCATCATATCTGAAGTGATATGTCACTAACTTCTTGGGTATTCACAATAGTTCACTAACCTGAGTTTAGTCGAGCTAGAATTAATGTTGAGTGGTCTCCTTTCTTTTTTTTTCTTACACAAAACTATTCAAAGGGAAAAGCCTACCTTTAGCGTTATAATTTTACTAAACCATTTATATAAGCAAACTAATATTGTCACACAGATGTCTCAGCACACAGCTGGCGACAAATCAACCACCCATTAGCATATGGATATCAAGCAAGGAGAGCTTGTGATAAGTGAACCATTGCACCCCCCAAGAAGTCACGTATGATAATTTCACTAGCTTCTTTTCTTGCTGGGCTACAAATAGCGCATGTTGGAGCCAACAGTGATTTTTCAGTAGTCCCTCTATAAAGGCCATACATTAAAAACAAGCCTGGCATACTCACCCTCACAAATTTCTAAATGCCTATGGGTCTTATTTTTGCAATGCTCACCTTCTGTCCCTATATCAAATGTAGGAAGAAGGATAATGAATGGTGAATTCCCCTTGACACTCAGACAACCTCCCTGGTGGTAGCACATCTGGTTGAGAGAGAAGAGCCTGTGAAGTCACATAGCCCATGGGCTTAGGTGGGGCAATTAGCCCCACTCTGAGAAGCTGGGCCAGCACCTTGCTGTTCATATTCTGCATAATTGGCCTCTGATCATGTAGTCAAGTACACATTGGGTTATCCCAGACCTAAGACTTTCCAGGTTTATTTTCAGCACACCAGTGTTAGCCCAGCAGGGGGGTGAAGTTGTGGGGGAGGTAGGGGAGCCGTGGAGATGGCAGCAGGAGCAGAAGCAAGTCAATGGGGTTTTCACCATTAGAAATGGAAATCACTCAGTGTTCACATACTCTGTTGCTGAGCAAGCCTCACTGTCAGAGAGCCAGTCCTTATCTTTCACCTTTAATTGTGACTATATGTTGCTGCATGAGTGAAAATTAGGCAGTTAATCTGATTGATGTTGACAGCAGAAGTGGGTAATTCAGACCCCTGAATGATCCCATTTGGCTTTCTCAGAGACACAACAGTGTGATAATTGCTGTCTTTTCCTTCCAGTATATGGTCAACTACCTCTAATACTGTTTTCTCAACCCACTTGCATTTAGGTTTTATTGGGGACTAAGGTGATAAGGGGTAAAATTGATCACGAAATATACTACAATATTATATGCAAGTTCAAATCAATTAAAAAAAATAAGTAGCCTGACTATCAAGGAAAACAGGCTTTCACACAGACAAAAATCAAAGTACCAAATCATAGTAACCACTGCCACAACAACAATAATTAAGGTTGTTTTTTTTAAGGTCAATTTAACACCCACTGCTATCTGTAAGGTGCAATAGAGAGTAAACTTCCAGTCTTTTTGTGTAACTTGGGACCACAAAAGATTACATGGTTGGCACTGTCTTGGAAAAAACCAAGTTACTACTCTGGAGTCCCCGTGGGTGAAACTAGCCCAGAGCAATAAACACATTTTATGTTTTAATGATAAAGGAGCTTAAGGAATTGGGTGTGCAAGTCTGATTTGGGCGTGCAAGTAGGCAGCCTTGTTGTACCACCCAGGTCTCTCCACCTTTCATTCTTCCTTCCTTCCTTACCAGTCTCCGCCCCCTGCTCAAATTCTGGTAGACATTTCAATGGAATAACTAAAGGAGAACAGTCTAGTTTTCTGTAATTTTGTGAATCTAAGCATGCCTCTTTGACAACATCAAGGGTACTGACAATATATTGTTTCTTCCAGCTATGGCCAGTGTGAACAGCTCAGGTTAGCAGATCATGTTACTTTGCTTCCTCTTCTTTCCTAACCATCATGATCACTGCAAGGATGCCTTCTTGCCTAGGAGCTGGAGAATTCACCTCCAGCTGTGAGGAGGCCAATCAGCCAAAGTTGTTACCAGTTGCAAGAGCCATTTCTATGGAAAAATCATGAGTCATTTGCTCCAATGCCCTTTTGTATATGAGGAAACTAAGATTTTATAAGTTTACTTAAAAGATAAAGAACAAGACAGCAGACTTGGATAAGAATCTAGGATTTCCTCACACTCGCTATTTGAAAAACTGTTCCATATTTGAAAAACTCCCGTAATTTTTATAGAAATGTAGTAACACCGTAATGGTTGGAACAGACTCTTTTTAATGGGCACATTGATAGGAATCAATGAAAATTTTGTGAACTTTCTTGAGTTGAAATATTTAGTCTTCTTTATGTGAAAATTAACATCTAGTCGATTTAGGTAGCAGTTTTTGTATTACCGTCAATGCTACAGCTGTGCTTTCCCATACCCCAGCATATCACCTCTCCGAAAGCTTGGAATTTTAAGCTTGTAAAGAACCATGTCTCTGCTCAAGCAGCTATTTTAAAATGTATTCTTCATATCTTTTTTTTCCAATTAGTCTTCTATAGCTCTAAATCTCAAAGGAGAGTCTTAATAAAGGGTAGTAAAATGTCCAGATTATGAGATGAAAACTAGTATAGTGATGACAATTAATTAAAATGGCACTGTCTATGGTGACTTATTTAAAGATGGGCAAACAGCCATCTTCATTTACAGCTGCACAATACATCCTGTTTCATGCTTACAAGTTGCCTGATTAGAAACTGCCAAGATATTCCAAGGAATACACTGTATGACTTGCAAACAACAAATGGAAAAGAAGGAAAAAAGACACACATAAAAGATCAATTATCAACATTGTTATATGGTTTTAAGAGTCAGTTCCTTGGGTACAGAGGACTCAAGGGAATCATTTCCCTCTAAAGTCACACAGCCGCCGCCCATGCTCAGTCATGTGACAACCACACAGGTTAGTGCTTTTACAGCAGAAGATAAAGCCAATGAAAACACTTGCTGAGCATTCAGAAGCAAAATTTAGGACCTGCTCTGTATTTTTGAAGTGCAGAGCTAGAAAAATGGGTTTGTGGAGAAGAGCAAAGGTCCTGACCACATTTTTCCTGTAGAATTTCAAAGTAGATAAACCTAAATAAAGTAGGCTCTGGGTGCAGATAGCTGAACCATCTGGAAGAAAAGTAATATGAATCATTCTGTTAAGTTAGGGAGGTTCACAGTGATATTCATTTTTATGTTGGACTCTTAGGAGCCTAGTTTTCCCCCTGAATTCTGTGCTGAGGTATATAGCCAGTTACATTTTTTTTCGTTTAGATTGTCTGACAAGCACCCCAAATTTTTTTAACATATCCAAAATTTAATTCTGTTCCTTCTGATCTAAACCTTCCCATTCCCCTGTTTTCTCAGTGAATGAAAAAATCATCTTTTTTGAACTCAGACTTTGAAACCCTACTTGTTTCTATTTCCCTTACATTCTACAATCTGCCAGATAATCCTGCAGTCTTTATTTTCAATATATTTGCAACATTTTCCACTAATGCCACTGTTTCCACCTGATTCAAAAAAGGGAAAAAAACAAATTGACATTTGGGACAGAAGAGTCTAGACATGGAAGCAGCTTTTGTAAAGCCTTGAAGTAGTGCTAAAAATAAACAGGCTGCTAAAACCAGCTGAAATCTCTCCTGTAGGCCAGGCAGCTTGCTAAGCGCTGAAGAGCTAGCAAACCAGATGAATATGCTGCCCACCTTCACAGGGCTTATCATCTAAAACACAGGACAGGTCAATCAGTAAGCAAGTGAGGCAATTACAGATTATTTTAAATCCCATGAGCGAAATTAACTGGGTGTTAAGATGGAAAGTAACTGGAATCTTTGGTACAGTTGAAGTCTGACCAATTTGAAAGGAGTATTAGATTTGGGATGAAGAAAACGACAATATAACAGCTGTCCTTAAGGGTTATTGCCAGCATCTTTGATGCTGATTATACTTTAACTCATTGGATGCTAAAAATAACACCGTGAAATCGGTATGATTATTGCCTGCATTTTCTATATGAAAATGTGATGTTCAGAGAAGATATTGAATTAAGTTCATTTAGTTAGTTCGTACAACCCAAGTCCAAAATTTTCTGATTGCAAATCCCATGTATTTTTTTTCTCTACATTATGCAGCAGCTCCTAATTTCAAGCATCTGGAGTAAAAGAAAGTAATTGAAGTATTCCACTTTAGACAGTCAGGAAAGATCTCACTGAGGGAGTGATCTGGGGCAGAGATCTGCAGCAGGAGAAGGAGCCCCGCTTTGGAAAAGAGAGTGGATGCAGGGTGACAGGAACTGCAAGGCCCAGGGGAAGGAAAGGGCTCACCAACACGTGTGGTGACTACAAAGGTCAGGGTGTCTGCAGAGTAGTGAGTGAGGGGGAAGCAAGAGGAGGTAAAGTTGTCACTTAAGCCAGACCTCAAGGAGCTGTAAATCCAGAGAAGGATTTTGGTTTTATTCTAGTGCAGAGAAGCCAATGGAAGGTTTTAACCAGAGGAGGAACAGAGCCAATTTACTTTTTAATTCAGCTTTCTGAGGATGAAGGTTAAATTAAGTGGACATTTCTCCTATTCCTTTTATGCCTTTTCAAGATTGAAAACTGGTCTTGAAAATTATTTAGGTTTACACTAAATGCTGAACATTTCTTAGTTGGGACCCATCCTTCTGATGCACTAACTAGAATTTCAGTCTGCAATTACAGCTGGGTCATTTGGCCAGAGTTTCAGCCCCTGCCAAGTGCAGTCATTAGCTGGTGAACCTTCTCCGGCCTGATGAGGGCAACATTTGGTCACCTCATTCAATGGGATTAGAATAATCATAAGAACAAAATAGTATTTATGCAACAATAATGATATATTTTAAATTAAAAATCTAAAAGATGAGACTTGAAGTTGGTCCTTAATTTAGATATTTTGCTTTATAAAGTGTAGATATTTGCATGTATTTAATTTGTTTATACATATTCACATACACAAAATCCACAGTGAGTTTATAGCAAACACACACACAAACAAGATTTAGCAAAGATCGTGTCCCAGCCAACACTTGTTTTTGTACTTACATTTGCAGCGCCAACAGTGGCAATAACGCTGTTCTCGTCTGTGTGGTCATCTCTCTTCCTGTTATCACAATAGTTTAAGCAATAAACAAAGAGATTTTCCATTTTGATAGTGATTTTAATTCTACAGTTTATTTTATATTGCATACATTTTTTATACTTTAGGCTTTAAGATTATCCTGCTAGCTGTAGAATAACTTAACACAGTTCTACTAAAAACAAAACTAAATTAAACAAAACATTACTTCCCTACAGTATTCTCAAATCAGCTAGACCTAAGCAAATTATCTGTTAAATATGGTAGAACTCTCCCACTTCTAATAGTGAGTCTTTCCACAACCGCCTCTTGTAGATTTTTCTAGTTTCAATGAGTGATTTTTAAGATGTTAGTTTAAAGTGTCTTAAGGGTTTTTTTTTTCATCCTACAGTTACTGAAAAGTTCATGGAGGTCTTTGAAGGCCTCAAAACTGTTGACCCCACAGAATAAAAGTTTAATGGGGGAAATTCCAGGAAACTAGCCAAGTCATGTGCGGCTATTGGGGGTCTACGATGCCTTTCTCTCCTTAAATTACATCTACCTTGAGAACCCTCAAAATTGTCACCTATGGCTGCATTCATCCTAAGGCTACATCTGCCTACAATGAATCTGCTCATGAAAAGTTACTCTGTAACTTTGTGGTGTAGGCACTCCAAAGTGTTTATTCCTTTACTTATCAAGATTAAAATTAATAAAAGGTTTACCCTCTTCCTGAAAAATAACTTTATCTTTAATTATACTCAAAATGTCATTATAATTTAAGGATTATATAACATCACAAGAATAAGGATGGATAACTAATTTTAATAAAACTATTAGTATTTACAGCTGACATTTGCAGTTCTTTTATGAACTGAAGGTAATTCATAGATGAGATATTAATATTTTGTCTTCGACGTGTTTAACGCTTCACATTATGATTTGTTTTTAGCTCAAGTACTTCTTCAGCCTTTCTCTTTGCTGCAGCACAGGGCAAGAGAAGGCAGATATTTTTCTTTTCTGTTCCACTGGACGCAGGTAAAGGTGTTCAGACCACTTCTCACATCCATTTATATTTGCATGAGCCCTAGAAACAGTGGGAACAATGTCAGTTTCTTTGAAGGAAACATTTTATTTGCATATGTTGACTATATTTATTCCAGAAATAAAATTCTTATCCCTATACAACAAGCGAAAAATGATCTGCAAACAAACCACACCATTTCATATCTTGTATTTTAACCAGTTTATAAAGATTTAGAAAAGGGGGTCAGAGGTCTTCACACAGTGGAAGAACTATTTCTCTGTCTAGAGCTATGGATATGTTTGGAACTATTTATGTGTCTAGAACAATTTGTGCATCTGGAAAGCCCTGCACTTTCACAATGTGATTTGTCTGAAGCTTTTGGCTCCCCGGTAGGGTTTTCAACTGCGTGATGTAGCAGTGAGTTCCCGATCTTCAACTTCAGTGGAAATTGCACTCCAGCTCGCCTTCACCCTGCCACGTACTTACTGTGGCTGTCCATTTTTTGGTTTTTTGTTTTTCTTCCTCCTACATTGACTATACTTTGTCTGTCTCCTTTTTAGCTTTTTATGGTAGCGACTTTGAGCACTGACTTTAAAACTGTTATGTTCTTTCTCTAAGGTATGCCTTTAAAACTAAAAATTTCCCCCTAATGAGATTTGTACTTTCATTTTAATGAGTGCAAATATTTTCTGATCGTACTGTAGCTTCTTTGAATTGCAGTTATTTATAACTATACTTTTTAATTTTAAAATATCTAGGGGATTTATAGCCATCATTTATATTCACCTCAAATTTAATTCCATTATTATCAGAGGTCATACTTCGTAAAATTTCAACTTTAAAAAATACGGTGATACTTGTTTATTATGGAGCATTTGGTCTATATTAGTGAATGCTCTGGGTGCACTTGAAAATATGCATTCTGTACTGTGTGTAGTGTTCTATAAATGTCGAATCAGCTCAGGGTGGTTAAAAGCATACCTGAGCTCTTCCTCACCATTACTACATTTAAATCTGTTTACTAGTGAGAGACGGGTGTAACGATCTCCAGCCATAAGTGTAGATTTGACTATGTCATCCTGTCAGAGTTTGCTTTATGTTTACTGAATCTCTCCTCTACAGTACACATATATTTATCATTTTCATGCTTCCTGAGAAATCGAGCTCTTTAATATGATGAAATAACTTTCATTATTTCTGGTTAATCTCCCTTGTCTGAAAATCTACATAATCTGATATTAATATGTCCATAATATTTTAATGCTTACCTCTTTATAATACATACTTCATGTTTTTTCTATTCTTTTTCTTTCACCTTATCTGTGCTTTTAAATTTAAAATACACCTCTTATAGACAACATAACATTAGGTCTTTAAAAAAAATCTAGTTTTATATTCTTTGCCTTTTAGTTAGGATCCTTTATCCATTTAAATTTAATGTAAAAAATTATATGGTTAAATTCTGAGGTACCAATTTTTCTAATTATTCCCTATGTTTGCATCTTTCCTTCCTGTTTTTCTGCCTTATTTTGGGTTAATGGAATATGTTTTACTTTACCCTTTTATATCATGTATTGGCCTTTTTTAGTTGTACTTCTATTTTATTTTATATTATTTAGTGGTTGTTTAAGGTATAAAAGTAAAGCCCTTCAGCATATCAAAATCTCCTTAGTATTATACCACTTCATATAAAATGTAGGAACATTGTAGAAACTCTGGAGTCTGCTAACATCCCGTGAAGAGTTTTCATTTTTGTTAGTGCCAGAAATTTCATCATTGGCTGAGCACGCTGAACTTGTGAAGGTTTGGTTTTTACTTTGTTTGTAGGGTCTGTTTCAGTTTAACCCCTTAGCCTTAAGGAAAATTTCTTAACTCCAGAACACATTCTTTACTCTTAAGGTGTGTCTTTTGGAATTTAATGGCAACTTAAAGTTTGGACAAGCTACTCAGACCTAGCAGCATGCAAACCCTAACCTCTCTTTCCAGCTGTGGTCAACAGATGACATTTCTGCTCAGCTCATTAACCTTCCAGCTGCTGCTTTTCCTTCTACTTTTTAGAGTCTTGTGTGAAGTTTATAGCACATCCAAGGGTTAAAGAGGGGTTCGTCTACACTTTCAGGCTTTGTCCTTTATGGTGCCACACTTTCTGTGGTTTCCTCCATTAATTTCCAGCCATTCTGGGAGCCTCAAACTCCACCCTCTGACACCTAAAGCAATACAGTACTCCTGAATATTTTTGCTTATTAGCTATTCTGAGTCTGGGAAGACTGGAGTGTGCCTTCAAGAGCAGTCACAGAAATGTTTCTATCATCCAGTTGCATGCTCTTTCTTTCAAGAGTTCAACTCCCTTCAGTTTGCCTGCTTTGGGTTGCTCTCCAGTGCTGTTAGATACTTGGTTTTTATACTTTATACAGAGTTTATTATTGTCACCTCAGGGAGGGTAATTCAAATTAAACTACTTTGTTATTCCTAGAACTGGAATTGGAAAAATGATTATTTTTTAATGTTAAAGTTCCCTTATGAAGAAGCTGAGGAAGATTCTGAGTCACATTGGACTTAGTAAGTCGTGTGATCTAGGTATACACAAACTCTGTGCGGGGAGATGATCAGCCTTTTTTTTTTTTAAATCAATTCCATCACTGACTTCTTTATTCTTATGTTGAATCAAATGATGTGGCTAGGGGATATAGTTTATTAAGTAAAGCAGACATTATTGTTTTCTTCTTGCTTTAATAGGAAATTCATTTTATAAGTATAAGATTAGGGAGTATGAAAGCTCTCAGATTTGAGGATACTTTATTTTATATATACTCTACATAATTTCCCATGCTTATTTAAAGAGTCTTTAACTTAGGTTTTATAGAGTAGATGCATTCAACTGTTTTTAGACACTGAAAGTGCCCAGTCTCTTTACTTATTTTCTGACTTGTTTCCAGTTCTCATTCCCTCCAGCTTTGGTTTTCTTCACCTGAATACATCTTCTCATTGCTTGTAGAGAGTGAGCAGAAGGGAGAGAGAGAAGCATCAGTGTGAGAGAGAAACATCGATTGGTTGCCTCCCAATCAGACTGGGCATTGAACCCTGCAACCTTTTGGTTACAGGATGACACTCCAACTGAGCCACACTGGCCAGGGCCCAGCTTGACTTTATGTGACCCTCTATCCAGGAGGTGCATACTCAGACAACCAATGTCTGCAACCTTAGACGAATAACTGTATAGAATAGGTCAGCGTGGGGAAACATTAGAGAGTTCTGGAGAATCAGGTAGATTGCAGAAAGCCTGTATGATGACAAAGGTCAACCTCATCAGCTTTTGCCAGACAGGGATCTGTGGGACAGTGTCGCCAGATTTTCCACTTACAGGAGGAGCTGAAAATAAGAGTTTCGATGTGAAATTTCCTGATTCCTAAAATACTCTTATGTTACATCAAACAAATTTGATTAGTGTCTTAGTCAGTTTGGGATGCTATAGAGGAATGCTATAGACTTGGGGGGGGGTTGACATTTATTTCTCATAATTCAGGAGGCTGGAAAGTCCAAGATCAAGATGCTGACAAATATGTCTAGTGAGGCCTGCTTCCTGGATCATATCCAGTCATCTTCTGGCTGTGCCCTCCCATGGGGGAAGGGAGTTCTGCGGAGTCACTTTTATAAGCGCATGAATCCCATTCTCGAGTACTCTGCCCCTATGACCTAACCCCTCTCAAAGGTCCGATCTCCAAGGCATCATATTGGAGATTAAGTTTCAACATATGAATTTTGGAGAAACACAAATATTCAGCCTACAGCAAGCAGTGTAGAGAGTCCCTGTCCCTTTAATTGCTTAATTGTTTCCATTGTTGGCCTTCTTCCATTTGCTCATTCTTCCTCACTCACTCGGAGTACTCCTTCTTGCAAATCTTGTTCTATGCTCAATCCAAGTTTCATGTCTCCATAGGGCTGCTGAGAGTCTTTTAGCCTTAGTTGTCCATCTTTCCTTTCTGTGAAATTTGTAAAATTTCATGCCTTGCTTTTACTGCCTTTGTGCACCGAGTTGTGCTTCCATCCTCAACATCTTTATTTCTCCTATAGGGTTTCAATTTGCTTTTATTGACGTTAATATATAAGGCTTTTTAAAGTGTGAGGGAAGGTGAAACTGTAGGAAACATTGATTTAGAGATCACAGGTATGTCTGATCCAAACCCTTTATTTGACAGATGAAGAAACTAAGGCCCAGTAAGTTAAATGTCTTTACCATCAATCACTCAGAAAGCTAACGGCCTCATCTCAGGCATCCAAACCTCCTTTCTCTTTCTCTCTGCACGGAAGCCATCGCACTCATAGATTTAGGACAAGGTAATCTCCCATTCAATATCAAAAGTTAGTTTTATTCTATTTCTTCCTCTTCGTTTGCTCTCTTCTCAGGGGTAGCTGAGTGAAATAATATAAGATTCTTTAGAGCCAAAAAAGATAAAATAAAACATCTTTTCTTGAAATTGGGAGTATTCTATGGCTTCATTCAATCACTTAAATTTGGTAATGGGTAAGATTATGAGTCAGCCTAACTGTTGTTTCCAAAATGTTTATTTTATTGTATCTACCTCTCCTTATCACCTTGCAGGCAAGGAGGTGTCCAAGCTGTGAAAGAACAGAATTTGTCTTCTCATCTGCACTATCTATCCTCTTACAAATTCTTAAGCAGAATTAAATTTTATTAAGAAAATGGCAGCATTACTCTAATAGATATATATTCTACTTTAGTATGCATTTGCCTTTTGAACATAGTCATTAGGCCACACGATGGCATCCTAAATCAATTTCTATAAATGAAACACTGAAATAAAAACATAAGGCTTTGCATATATGAAACTTAAATGCTTTTCTAATCCAAAAATCTAGATGAGTAACGTTATTCATGAGTTCAATTCATTAAAATTATTTGCAGCTTCTTTGTTCAGAGCCTGCTACAAAAAAGTAGCAATTCTTTTTATGAACTAAAACTGCAGTCTCTATCCATTTGAATTGCCAAAGAGCTTAAGTATTCTGTACCACAAGTAACTTTGATATACTCACCTAATTTTTATCGCATGAAAAATGGAATCTTTCTATAATGAACTACAAAATAAAACCATGAAAATTACTGTAAAAGTTTTAAAGAAAACCTGTAAGTTTCCATGGTAATTTGTGAGTAAAAATTTTAGTTGTAGTTTTGTGATTTCAATACAAGTTTACTAAGAAATCATAAAATGATATTAGAAACAACCATATCTAACTTGAAAAATAAGCAAAAAGGATAATATTCTCTATGCATTAAATGTTTTAAGTCCATTATATCTTTGTCTGTCTTATACTTAAAACTCAGTGGTTCTTTACCAACAAAGAGAGAATGCATTTTTTAATTTAATAAATATTTTCCTTTATTTCATAATAATAAAGTCACCATTCTTTCAAAAATCATCAGCTCACTTTATTTTGGTCATGGTTGATATAAAGGTTATATTCTCACCAACACTTACTGCTGTCAAACATTTTTATCTTAGGAAATCTAGTTGATGAACAATAGTTTGGCTGCAGTGATTTTTAAATAAGTTTACTTATATACATATATTTCCCTATTGGGTAGCTTCTTCTGAAATGCTATTCTTGTCGTTTCTTTATTTTACTTTCTTTTTACATTTTCTAAAATTGAATTTATTAGGGGTGACGTTGGTTAATAAAACCATACAGGTGTCAAGTGTACAACTCTATAACACATCTCCTGCATACAGCATCATGTGCCCATCACCCAAAGTCAAGTCTCATTCTACCACCATTATTCCCCTTCTCACTCTTCCAACTCCACCCACTCCCTTTTCCTCTGGCAATCGCCATATGATGTCAGTATCTGTCTGTTTGTTTTTCTTAATCCCTTTACCTTCTTAATGTTGACTCCTCTCCCCACTGACAGCTGCCAGTGTGTTTTATATATCTATGAGTCTGTTTCTATTTTGCTCATTATTGATAGTTTCCACATAAGTAAAATCACACAGTACTTGTCTTTCTTTGACTGTCTTATTTCACTTAGTATAATACTCTCTATGTCCATCCATGCCATTACAAAAGGTAAGATAATCTCCTTTTTACAGCTAAGTGGTATTCCATTGTGTAAATGCTTTTTTATCCATTCATCTATTGATGGGCATTCGGACTGATTCCAAACCTTGTCTATTATAATATAAATAATACTGCAATGAACATAGGGGTGCACGTATCCTTTCAAATTAGTGTTTCTGGTTTCTTTGGCTATATTGGTGGAAGTGGAATCATTGGGTGATAAGGCAGCTCCATTTTTAATTTTGTGAGGTAACTCCATACTGTCTTCCACAGTGGCTGCACCAGTCTGCATTCCTACCAACAGGGCACTAGGGTTCCCTTTTCTCCATAGCCTTGCCAGCACTTGTCTTGATTTATGATGATAGCTATTCTAACAGTTGTGAAGTGACATCTCATTGTAGTTTTAATTTGCATTTATCTGATAATTAGTGACATAAAGAATCTTCTCATTTTCCTATTGGACATCTGTATATCCTCCTTGGAGAAGTGTCTATTCAGATTCTTTGCCCATTTTTTAATTAGATTGTTTGTTTCCTTGGTGATGAATTGCATTAAGTTCTTTATAATTTTTTTAAGTTAACCCTTTATCAAAAATTGGAGAGTGTGTTCTCCCACTGAGTGTGTTGTTTCCTATTTTTCAAAAGCTTTATAATTTGGTATAGTTGAATTTATTTTTTTTAATTTTGTTCTCCTGCCTGAAAAGATATATTGGAAAAAATATTGCTATGAGAAGTGTGTGGCTTGTACATTTAAGTCTTCAATCAATTTTGATTTTATTCTTGTGTGTGGTGTAAGGTGGTTTAGTTTCACCTTGTTGCATGTACCTGTCCAATATTCCCCACACCGTTTACTGAAGAGACCATCTTTACCCCATTGTATATCCTTTGTTAAATATTAATTGAGCATAAAGGTATGGGTTTATTTCTTGCTCTATTCTGTTCTATTGATTTCTACACCAGTTTTTATAACAGTACCATGCTGTTTTGATTATTATAGTCTTGTAGTGCACTTTGATATCAGGTAGCATGATTTCTCCAACTTTGTTCTTCTTCCTCAAGATTTACTCAGGGTCTTTTGTGGTTCCACATAAATTTTTGGAATATTTATCTTAGTCCTGTGAGATATGCCATTGGTATTTTATTTAATTATTCTTCAAGAACAGTTTTCTGTCTTTTACTCCCATCCCAGCCCACCCCCGCAGTGCTCCCCACCTCCCTCCCATTTTCACCCCCCTTAGTTGTTGTCCATGTGTCCTTTTTACTAGTTCCTGTAAACCCCTCCCATTTTTTTCTCCTGAAATTCCCTCCCCTCTCCCCTCTGGTCCCTGTCCCCCTGTTCTCTATTTTAGTGTCTTTGTTTTCATTTTGCTTGCTTGTTTGTTTTGTTGCTAGCTTCCTATTAAAGGTGAGGTCATACGGTATTTGTCTCCATCGATATTTTAATAAAAATTGCTTTGGGTAGTACAAATTTTAATAAAAATTCCTTTGGGTAGTACAAATTTTAATAAAAATTGCTTTGGGTAGTACAGACATTTTACTGAAGCAAATTCTTCATATCTAGGAACACAGTATGTGCTTTCACTTACTTGTATCTTCTTTAATTTCTTTCTTCAGTATAATTTTTCAAGTACGTGTCTTTTACCTCCTTGGTTAAATTTATTCCTTCATACTTTGCTGTTTTTGTTGCAATTGTAAATGGAACAGTTTTCTTAGTGACTCTTTGTGATAGTTCATTTTTAGTGTATAAAAATGCCACTGATATGTGAATATTAATTTGTATACTGCTACTTTACTGAATTCATTAATCAGATCTAGTAGTTTTTTGTTGTTGTTGGTTTTGATGGAGTCTTTAGGATTTTCTATATATAGTATCATGTCATCTGCAAATAATCACAGTTTTACTTCTTTCCAATTTGGATGACCTTTATTTCTTCTGCTTTTCTGATTGCCATGGCTGGAGCTTCCAGTACTATATTGAATAATAGTGGTGAAAGCAGACATCCTGTCTTATTCTTGATCTTAAGGGAAACACATTTAGTTTTTGTCCTTTGAGTAGGATGTTGGCTGTGGCTTTTCCATATATGTTCTTATTATGTTGAGGTGTATTTCCTCTATTTCCACTTTGCTGAGAGCTTTTTCATAAATGGGTGCTGGATTTTATCAAACACTTTTCCTGCTTCTATTGATATGATCATGTGATTTTTATCCTTCATTTGTTTATGTGTTGTATCATGTTTATTGATTTGCAAATATTATACCAACCTTGCATCTCTGGAATGTATCCCACTTGATTATGGCATATATTATTTAATGTATTGCTGGATCCAGTTGGCAAATAATTTGTTGAAGATTTTAGCATCTATTAAAAGGTCATTAAAAGGTCATCCCTTTTAAAAGGTCAAATTCCATGTTCTGAAAAAAAGTATATTCCTATAATTTGGAGCTGTGGTTTTCTTCTTCAATCTCTTAACATCTTTCTATATTCAAAATGTGCTGTCTTTTGTTTCCCAGCTATGCTATTTCGTTGCGTGTAGGGGAGTGTTATATATTTTTGAGGATCTAGCAAGAAAGGGGAGAAAGGAGAATGTTCCCAGTCTGTCACCCAGTGGTCAACGTCTTCATTTTAAATGCTATACCTAGAGCCCAAAGACACGTTTTTTATTTTTATTTTTATTTTTTTGTCTAAAGATATTTAGCTCTTCAACAATAGGTCAAGGAATGGAAATTTGATTTCCTGACTTCTATTGCTTTTCCCTATGTCATATTCACCTTGGCAATGAAATAATAATCTGAAAAGTCCTTTTGTCATCCATATGTATAACAATGTGATTGGAAAGTCCTAATAAATTTCTAGAAACAGATAGTTAACATTATATTTTAAAGCTGTTGTTGAAGTTCACCTATTTTAAACACGGATGTTTACAAAATAAAGAATATTTCAAACCACATACACACACACACACACACACAAAGCTATCATTGAAACCATAAATGATTATATAATTTTGCATAAAATCACAAAGGCTAATAAGATTCACTATAAACATCACTCCATTTGATTCTCATGTGCCAAATTAGAACAGATGTTTTATCAAATAAGCATTTGATGAGTTATTTATTATTAAGATATAAGATGCATATTAATTAGTTATGTAAAACAAAAATAGACAGTAATTATTTAATTTAAAGTATAAAACAAATATAAGTCAAAGAAGAAGGTATTTTGACTCAAAATAAGCTATTCATCAGTACTTGGCAATACTGGTCAGTCTTCAATGCTAGCACAAAGATAGTTCTTAGTACATGCTGTTAAGAAATTGGCTGATACTTAGTTTTAGTTTACAAATACAAGTAGGAAATAGAATGTTTTATTTCATTAGACACTTTTTTAGATGATGACAGGAAAACTTGACCTTCTTTACCCTCACTTTTCACATCTTTCTCTTATGGTATAGAATAAGAACTTCTTTTAAAGATCTGTGCCATTTTTAAATTTTGTACCAGACTTCAGAGACGAGTCAAGCAGCATTCCCATCAACACCAAAGGATACGTGTGAGAAACAACTCCCATTGTGATAAAAGTATTATAGGTTTTAGGAAAATATGAAAACCTAGGGAATCTCTTCTTATGTGTTTTATTAAAAAACAGGTGAAAAAAAACAAGACAGGTGTGGTCAATAGTTTAATATAAACTCTCTGTTCATTATTTTCACTATCTCTACCTTCATTTGAGGAGAAATATCTGTAAATTCTTCTTTATTAATAAAGTAAATTGCTTAGAGGCTTGCATTTGGATGTAAATAAAAGATAATGAAAATGTATTGTTAGATTGTTTCAGTAACAGTTAAGTATTAAAAAGGAAATGGTAATTCATTTCTTAATCTCAAGAGATGATTTATTTTATGGAGATATAGTGGTATTTTTTCTTTCACTGCTACTTATTTAAATAACACTGAAGTAGACTGCTCTTATATAACCTTAACTTCTAATTTTTATTTTTATAGGATGTAAAACACACTGTAAATGTCACTCAGAATTAAAAGAAAAACAATACAAAAATAATAAGTAGCTATTTCAAGGATGAATGTTTAAAGCAATATTTGAAAATTAAGTCATATTAATACTATTAATTGAACAGATTTAGGGAAGGAATTAGGAGTATATTTTCCCCTCTGCTAAAAAAATATTCATTTTAAGTATTATGTTGAAGTGAATATGTGTTTGATACATGTGGATATTAATGGAAGTGAATTCTCTACAAAATATATTGATTTTCAAATAGAGTATTTGACTAGCCACAGAAAGTAATCTGTAGTTAGTAGCACATTAGTATAGTCTGTGATTATTCATCAGGTTATAAACTTATGAATGGTATGCACTGTTTTCTATATATTTGGTATAATTTATATGGGCTACCGTGGAAAAACAAATCTAAGGTATGTGCTAAAAGACAATATTTTCCTACCTCCATTACAGTTATATGTAAATGTATTTTGACAAATGTAGGCAGGCAAAAACAAAACAAAAATCAGTGAAATTAGGACCTCAGGCCATAAAGACATTATTGCTCTGACTTGTAAGTTCTTTTTGGATATTTTAGAGAAAATGAGAACTCACAAAACTCTATAGACTGGCCATTGTTTATTGAAGCCAGCCAACATCTTTTTAAAGAATTTCTAAAATTTAAAGAACTTTACAGGATTTACACATTTTAAAGAATTTCTACATGACCATGCTCTCGATGACACTTTAAGCCTCAACCAAAGAAACCAATGACTTCTTACTTACTTATTCCATAGACCACAAGGAAAGAGAAAAAAATAAGTATCTTCATCTGCTCTTAATCAAAACACTTCTACTTTTTCCATAATAATGCACAGACAAAATACTGCTCAGCATGTCACCAGCTAGCTGAGTTGTGATCATAGCAATGGTCTAACACAAACAAAGCAACTTACCAGCTCAATACACTCAAAATGTTGCCTGATGATGTTAACATCTTGAATTGTGTTAACCTCCTTTGCTGTGCATGCATACTTTCAATGGCAATTCCCATAGCTGAATTTTCATAGTTTCTTATTCTGTCTTCCACTTCACATTTAACGTTCAATCTCATTTTGTGTAATTTAGCCTTTATTTGCTTCTATATATACACATGCAAAATGTGGTAGAGAACTGAAGTCACTCTCTGGATTATCCAAGCCCCCCCCGCCCCACCAAAATGGCCTCTGTTGCCTAGATCTTTTAAATGAATTTGGGTTTTTTTTATTTTGAGTTGGAAGGATAATATTGCAATTCTGTATTTTACATGCATAGGCAAATCCTTAGAATTCAGAGTGTGGAAAAGTGCTGAGGGCAGTGATTTCAAAGAGAAAGGAAGGAATCTATTTTAAAGTGGAGTAAAAAATGTGATTTTTTAAAAAAGTGGAGTGGTTATTATTTTGGCTTAAAGTTAAAAAACTTTCTCTTTTAAATATTTCATTAACATTTTAGTGATCAGAGTGATTTTCATGGCATATAAATTAAAGTGGGCATCATATAGCAGCAAAACTGGGTCGATGTTCATGATTAATACAGGAAAAATTTATAGCATGGAATACAGTCAGCTTTGCTGTGAATACAGAAGAATAAGAGATGCAATGCTTGCCAAGAGAGTCTTATGGTTGAGTCATGTCACATGGTAATACTATTCAGAATGTAATAATGAATGCCTTCCCACTATAACACCTACTCTAATCCTTTCATTCTAAACCGAACATAAATATAAAGGATATTAAGAATATATTTGAGATGTCAATGAAATAAAATGTTGTCACTGGATAATGGTCCCCTGCTGCTTCATAAAATACCAAGCCAAAGGTAAGACTTATATTTTCAGAACAAGAAGACATTAATCCCATGCCAGTGTTTTATTGCAGTGATTGTATTTCTATTATACAAAATGAGCATGTAGGTTTAATCAATTCAAGTGATGTATGTTGATGTAATAAATTGACAGCGGTTTATCATCATTATGAAATTATTGTAGTCTTGTAGGCAGTTTATCAAAGAAAATACAGACGTTTTAGAAAACTTGACTTCTATATTGAGAAGAAATAGAGGTTTCTGACTAGCAGGAGGTTGGTTTTCTTAAGAAACCAATAGTTAATGTAACAATTGAGGGACTGTATAATTGGCAGGCCCAAAAAGGCTTGCGTAATAGTCTTGTTAATATTATAGTCCCACATTTCAACTTGCTGACAGGCAAAACATAATAATTAAATATAATTATTTGAGCAGAAAGTCACCATGTCACAAAGAAAGTGGAACTCTTCAGAATGCCTTACTAAGGCATTTACAAAACTAGCTTTGTTACTTTGAGTAATGATTTCTGAATAACAGTTGATATGGTTAGACTAGAGTGTCATTCTATATTTCTAAGCATTCCCATAATGCAACGAAAACCCATTGTGCAAGATAGCTTGGGGCTTCCTATGGAAGCTCAACTATCGAAGCCAAATCAAGCATTATTCCCAATGGAAAACTGAAACCCATTGCTCTCTTTCTTCTGTAGGAAATATATTAATGACAAAATAGTTGGATGTATTTCATTAAATGTGTTTAGAATATTGTGCTTCATTTAGAAATACCTGCTTTTGAACATTTAAAACGGGCCTCAGGTTTGCTCAGAGAACCTTTTCTAATTTTTTAGATGGAGCTAAACTAGTGAAGTTGGTTTATTACTCCCAAAGGCAGATTTGGTTTCATGTATATTTTGTCCTGTTTGTTGACTGACTGAAAATAAGTGAATTCTACATTCCCAATAACCACGTATGTTATCATCCTCTGTCTCTTCATGTTATAAGGCCAAGAAATCTGAAAAGTAAAAGTTCAATCTTCAAAATACAGGAAGTTATTAAGTAATCAAAAAAGCTATTGTTTCTCATAAAAATGCAAGTCATCAAGCATATATATCCTTTGGGTCATTGAGGTATAAAAAGTCAGAATGGCCAAAAGTGCAGTAAGAATGACATCTGGAAAATGCTAGCATTTAGAGTTCAGATACTCTTTCATTACTCCTTATACTCTTCTCATTAGATTATTCATCATAATATAAACAATTCACTGTCAATTCAATTCTTTTTGTGAACAAAAGATCTAGACTTTACAACAATGTTTCTTCTACATTAATCACAAATCCATTTTTATGGTGATTCCATTATGAACTCTATTTTTTATGATCACATACCTGTACCGTATTAGTTTATGAGGTTTGCTATAACAAAGTACCACAGACTAAGAAGTAGTCTGCAAGGTATGGTGTCTCTTGAAGTGTCTCTTCTTGGCTTAAGGATGGCTACCTTCTCACCATGCATGACCTTACATGGACCCTTCTGTGTACATTGGCATCCCTGATGTCTGCTAGTGTCCTTCACTTTCTTATAAGGACATCTTTCAGGTTGGATTAGGGCTCACTTACCTATATGACCTCTTTTAACCTTAATTATAACTTTAAAGGCCCTATCTTCACATTCTGATGCACTGGGAGTTAGGACTTCAACATAAATTTGTGGGGATACAATTCAGCTTATAAAACAATAATAAATAAGATTATCTTTGAAATTTAATATTGTACATTAAAAAACCCATAAGCATTGAGTAGTGAAATGGGTTGCCCATACTGGCTAGAAATTTAATGATAAAGCCATATAAATGTGATTTTCATAAGAACAAAAAATATAATCCTTTATTGAAAGAACTCTTTGTCACTCTTTTTCTTCTAACCCTTTGACCTCAACACCAAGTATATCATTGTGTTACAATTTTATATTGATAAAGTATTTCTGTGTGTATTAAATTCCTTGTATCCCAGGTCTTATCTTTCTTATAAAGAATATGTTCCTTGAGAAAAAGAGCTTGTTTCATATAAGTATGTATTGTACTTTACCCCTAGCACAGGACCTGGGAGCTCTATAGATATTAGGGAAACAAATGAATAGCTGGGTGGATGGATGGATGGATAAAATAATTTGCAAGTCACTTAGTAATTTAGAGCTTTCATTTAGATATTTTTATACTTGAGCTTATTGCTGATGAAAAATTATTATGACAGAAGATAGATTTTGAATATCTTTATTTAATGTACATAAAACTAGCTCTTGAAATATAACCACCAAACAGACTTAAGAAAGATTCTATTACATGGTTACCAGCAAAAACCATTAAGCAGAAAATGGAAGGAAATAAAAGTATATTGTCTTGAAATCCAGGTGGGGTTCTATGCATATTTTCTTATTAAATATATATCTATGTATTTGACTAGAAGAGTTTCAGAACCAAAAGAAAAACTGAACATTTAACCTATACATAGTTCCAACTAATTTGTAAATATTGAGTAGCTGGAGTGGGCAAGTTAGGAGATATGCTTATATTATTCACTTTCTGTATCATTATTCTCTGAGTAAAAATCTCTCTGAGCACTAATTTGTACTCAATCTTTAGAAATGTTTTCCCTATCATCGGGAAATACCTGTATTTTAAGCTTAGCCAGAAAATTAAAAAATATCTAGGTAATATATGTATATTATGAAAATATCAGGGAATATAGGCAACTAAAAACACACAAAAAAGAGTCATCATAATTCTACTTCCTGGTGATAACTACTGATAAGATCTGTTAAATAAACATGACAACATTTATGCACTCCTTAATATGTGTGTTTGTTAAATTCATATAAATATGGAAATGATTCTATTTCTAGCTCAGATTCGGCAAGCTCCAAAAGGATGTGTATATAATACAGCAAGTATCCATGTGCAAAAATGAATTACTTGGTTGCCTATATGAGATCTGTTCAGAAAGTATCCAGTCATGTATTATAAAAAATAGAGATATTTATTGAAAGAGATACAAGATACAAGAAACATTGTACATAGGACAATGATGCCTTAGTGCCCTTTAAGGAGGTACCTTGGGACCTCAATTACCATCAACTGCCCCTTTGTTATTTTCCCAAATCTCATCAGTGGACTGAAATCTCTTCCATTTATTTTTTATTTTATTTTAATTTTTTCATTGTTGTTCAAGTACAGTTTTCTGTCCTTTACTCCCATCTCCCCAACCCCCACCCAGTGCTCCCTCCCTCCCTCCCATTTCCACCCCCTTAGTTTTTGTCCATGTGTCCTTTATACTTATTCCTGTAAACTCTTTCCCTTTTCCCCTGAAATTCCCTCCCCTCTCCCCTCTGGACACTGTCAGCTTGTTCTCTGTTTCAGTGTCTTTGGTTATATTTTGCTTGCTTGTTTGTTTTGTTGTTTAGGTTCCTGTTAAAGGTGAGATCATATGGTATTTGTCTTTCACTGCCTGGCTTATTTCACTCAGAATAATGCTTTCCAGTTCCATCCATGGTGTTGCAAAGGGTAGGAACTCCTTCTTTCTTTCTGCTGCATAGAATTCCATTGTGTAAATGTACCATAGTTTTTTGATCCATTCATTTACTGATGGACACCTGGATAGCTTCCAACACTTGGCTATTGTAAATTATTCTGCTATGAACATTGGTGTGCATAGGTTCTTTTGGATTGGTGTTTCAGAGTTCTCAGGATATAATCCCAGCAGTGGAATTGCTGGATCAAAAGGCAGGTCCATTTTTAGTTTTTTTTTTTAGAAAATTCCATACTGTTTTCCACAGTGGTTGTACCAGTCTGCAATCCCACCAACAATGGATTAGGGTCCCCTCTTCTCCACAACCTCTCCAACACTCATTGTTTATTGCTTTGTTTATGATGGCCATTCTGACTGGTGTAAAGTGGTATCTCACTGTGGTTTTAATTTGCTTCTCTCTTCCATTTAAAAGGTGATTTTAGTTTTGGGAAAAGCCAGAAGTTGCAGGGTGCCAAATGTGGGCTGTAGGGGAGCTGAGTCACCTGGGTGATTTGCTGTTTTATCAAAAAAGCTCTACATGAGACATGATGCATGAGCAGGCACATTGTTGTGATAAAGCTGCCAATGACCAGTTGCCCATAGCTGTGGCCTTCTGAATCATCTGAATATGTATATAATTTCCCTGGAGGAATGTTTAAGCTTAAGGCAAAATTTGATGCAGTTTCATTGCTCTACTCAGTCATTTTGAATGCAGTGGCCACACAGTACACTTGCTCACTCAACAGTATCTTCTGCCCTCACTGACTAATACATTCATTGTTCATGCATGTGCATTCCAGTCCTCTCCTTGGCTGCCAGGTTACCCTGATGTTATATAAACCATTCTTGTATTAACAATGGTTGGATTTTTCTGGACAGACCTTGTACATATATAATGTCTGTTGATAAATAATTCCAAACCATATTTCAGAAGCCCTTACCAGTTTATACTTCCCACCAGTAGTGACTGAAGTGCCCCTTCCTACACCCCATATTATGAACTTTTAATGCACAGCATTGTTAACATCTTTTGCTAAATATTTTCCAGTTTTAAAGTGAAAATGCTGCATAATGATTGTTATAATTTTTATATCTTTGATAACTATTTTGTTGCAGTGCATAGTTTCTGCTACTTTGATTTGCCATTTTGGCTTTATTTTCTAGTTTTAATTGGCCAACGCTTCCTGTCTTTTGTTCATTTTTTTAAGACATAATCTACATATCTTTTTCACTGATTCATAATTCTTTTGAGGCATTAGAAATTTTAAGATTTTGTCCTGTATGAAGGTATTATCGTCCCCTAATAGCCATTTATATTTAAATTTCTTTGTTGTTATTAATTAATAAAGTTAATTAATTAATAATTAAAATAATTAATATTTTTTCCATTACTGTTTATCTCTTATTCCTCCCCCTCACAATCACTACACTGCTGTTCATGGCCATGGGTCCTTTTGTCTTTTTGCCCAATTCCTCCACCCATTAACCATCACCACCAGAACTGTCAGACTGATATCCATCTATGAGTCTGTTTCTATTTTGCTTGTTCAGTTTTTCAGTAAATTCCACATATGAGTGAAATCATATGGTATTTGTCTTTCTCTGACTCACTTATTTCACTTAGTATAATGTTCTTCAGGTCCATCTGTGCTATTACAAATGGTAAAATTTTCTTCTTTTTTACAGCTGAGTAGTATTTTGTTGTGTAAATGTCCCATAGTTGTTTTAACCACTTATCTACTAATGGATACTTGGGCTGCTTCCATATCTTGGTGATTGTAAATAATGCTGCAATGAACATAGAAGTGCTTATGTTCTTTCAAATTAGTGTTTTCAGTTTTTTGGATAGATTCCCAGAAGTGGAATTGCTGGGTCACAAGGTAGTTTCATTTTTAATTTTTTTGATGAATTTCCATACTGCTTTCTGTGGTGGCTATACCAACATGCATTCCTACCAACAATGCTAAAGGGATGCCCTTTTTATATATCCTTGTCAGCACTTGTTGTATGTTGATTTGTTTTTTAGCCACACAAACATTTAATTTTCAATTTTCATATAGTCAATTGAGTAAGTATTATTCTGTGTATTATTCTCTTTCTATGTCAAAATTAGAATGGCCTTCTTATTTTTATATGTCCATATGTTATATTTACTTATAAGTCTAAATAAATTAAAAATACAAAAATTGTCAAAAATGAACAAGATAACAAAAATATTAGAACAAACACACCCATGTACCCAGATTTAAGAGATATGAGTTCTGTTCACATTTCCTTCACTTTGTTCATATCCTTTTTTCACCTCATGCTTCTTTTTTAACAACTATAAATATAGTTGCAAGCACATTCTCATACCTTAATCCATTTATTTTCCCTTTTTTTTTGGTCAGAAGTCATCACTATTTTAACATTTCAGGGAATTGTTCATATTCAACTATCTATACTTATTCTACATATACCTATAAGCAATCCACTTTATTTGTTTCGATGTTTTAAATTTTTATTAAACTATTTCTAATAGATATAAGTATTTTCAACATGCCTTTTTACTCAATATTGTGTTTTTAAAAACACAATATTGAAAACACACTTTGAAATTCACTCATGTGGCATTTTTTTTGTCCACATTACTGGTAACTGCTGTCTAGTATACAACTATATGACTAAACCTCGGGTCATCTATTCTGCTATAAATGGACATTTAGGTAATTCTAAGTTTTTATTTTTCCATCTCAACCAATGTTAGAAAGAATATTCTATCTAAGTTTCCTTGGGAATATGAGTAGGAGCTTCCCTGAGAGACATACCTAGAAAAGCAATTGCTGAGTCAGACAAGTATGCATAGTAAGCGTTACTAGGTATTGCCAAATTGGTCTCCAAAATGGGCATATAATTTACAAAGCAATGTGTAAGAATTCAAGTTAATACAAAATTTTGCCAAGACTCACTTTAGAGATTTAAATTTCTTTATCCGTATATGAAATGGTGTTACTATGATTTGCATTCCATCATTTACTACTCCTTTGGTTGTGCATCTCCACAGGTGGCTGTTTTGAATTCTCTTTAGTGAAATTCCTGAGCATACTCAGTGCCATGTTTTTTCTACTGTTGTTGTCATTTTTCTCATTAATTTTACTTTTTTTAAACTTATTTTTATTGATTATGCCATTACAGTTGTTCTATTTCCCCCTTCATTCCCCTCCACCCTGCACACCCCTCCCCCACCATTTCCCCCCTTTAGTTTATGACCACATGTCTCAAGTTCTTTAGATTCCTTATTTCCCATACTATTCTTACCCTCCCCCTAGCTATTTTCTACCTACTGTCTATGCTACTTATTTTCTGTACCTTCTCCCCCCTTCTCCTCCTCCCACTTCCCTGTTGCTAACCCTTCACGTGATCTTCATTTCTATGGTTCACTCCTGATCTAGCTGTCCTCTTAGTTTGCTTTTGTCTTAGGTGTGGTTGTTAATAACTGTGAGTTTGCTGTCCTTTCACTGTTCATCTTTTTTATCTTCTTTTTCTTAGGTAACTCCCTTTAACATTTCATATAATAAGGGCTTGGTGATGATGAACTCCTTGAACTTGATCTTATCTGAAAAGCGCTTTATCTGTCCTTCCATTCTAAATGAAAGCTTTGCTGGATAGAGCAATTTTGATTGTAGGTCTTTGGTTTTCATGACTTGGAATACTTCTTTCCAGCCCCTTCTTGCCTGTAAGGTCTCTTTTGAGAAATCAGCTGACAGTCTGATGGGAACTCCTTTGTAGGTGACTGTCCCCTTCTTTCTTGCTGCTTCTAGGATTCTCTCTTTCATTTTAATCTTGGCTAATATAATGATGATGTGCCTTGGTGTGTTCCTTCTTGGGTCCAACTTCTTTGGGACTCTCTGAGCTTCCTGGATTTCCTGGAAGTCTATTTCCTTTGCCAGAATGGGGAAGTTCTCCTTTATTATTTGTTCAAATAAGGCTTCTTCCACTTGTGGCTGTTCCTCTTCCCCTTCTGGTACCCCTATAATTCAGATGTTGGAGCGTTTAAAGATGTCCTGGAGGTTCCTTAGCCTCTCTTCATTTTTTTACTTCAAATGTTGCCTAGTGTTTTTTCCCAAAATAGGTTTTATGTTCATTTTCTTTATAATGTTTCTTTATTATGAAAGTTTTTAGGGTTAGTATACTTACATTTTTTTCTAAATATTCTAAAGCTTTGTATCTTATTTAAAAAAATATCATTCTATCTTGATATCCTAAAAATGTTCTTTTATATTTTCTTGAGAAATCTCCATAGTGTTGGTTTCCACATTTTGGTCTTTAACCCTTATGGAATAATTCATTTTCATGCATAGTATAAGGTAGGAACCTATTTTTACCATTTTCATTATGGATCACAAGCTGTCTTGGCATCATTATATTGAATAGATTGATCTATTACAACAGATTGCAATGCTATGTCTCTTATATATTGTATACTATATATATGTGTGTATATATATATATGTATATATATATACATACACACACACATATATACACACACATAGTCTGTTTCTCTCCTCAGTTCTTTTCCTTTCTGTGTCCATCCCCAAAACTCATTGCTTTAATGCTATAGCTTTACAATGAATGAGTCTTTGAGTATGCTGAGATAAATCTCCTTTTCTAGTTTTTCATGTACAACATGGTTTTATCAGTTCTCGAGATTTTAGGAACAATTTGTCCAGTTCTATGAATTGACTTATTAAAATTTGTATTTGAACTATAGTGGGTTTATAGGTCATTTGGGAATATTCGTGATCTCCATGATAGTCTTCATTTTATTTAGATCTTTTGTCCTTCAGTGAAGTGAAATAAATTTCTTGAAAAACTTCTGGTTGGATACTGCATAGTTGAACTGTTGATTACTCCACATTGATATGGCATCCCATAAAACTTTTTTCATCCAAATACTTTATTCAAGGAATATTTATTAAGGTATAGTTTGTACTAGGGATTCAGTGATGGATTAATATAAATTCATGTTCTTTTGTAGTTTATAACCTAGTGAGACTACAGAATAATTATAATGCAACATGGCAAAAGGATGGGGTGGGAAAACTAGAGTATACCATGGGATTATCCAGGAAGAACATGTAACACAGACTTGAGACCTTAAATATGGCATCCTAAGGAAGTACCATTCAAGCTGAGACTTGAAAGATGAATAGGAATTATTATGTAGAGGAGGAAAGAGGAGTAAAGTGATGTATTTTAGATGGAGGAAAAAACATACAAAACCAAGCATAGTGTGTTTCTAGAACTCCAAGAAGGTCAGTGTGAATATTAGCAGGAATTTGAGGCAAGAGAGATCAGACTTCATAAGATAATCAGGAAGCATAGTAGAGGAACTTCTAAAGCCTTTTAAAGAATTTGAACTTCATCTTAAAAATGATAGTTAGGCCTTGACAGATTTTAAGGAATGAGGATACTGTACACTCAGATTTGAATTTTAGAAATTCACTTTGTCCATGTCCATGGGACATTCATACATGTCTTGGACAATGGTGTGGGGATTGACTGTGGGAGTTAGGGGTGGGCTGGGTGGAGAAGGGTGAAGGGCAAAACCTTGGGACACCTGTAATAAAATTAAATAAGAATTAAAATAAATAAATAAATAAATAAATAAATAAATAAATAAAAATGAAAAAAAGAAATACCACTTTGGATAGGAAGTAGAGTGAGAGATGCAATGCTGAAAAATAGGAGGCAAAGTGAGATCCCATTGCTTCTTAAAGGAGAATGTTAGATTCTCATATTCTCTATATTATTTTAACTTTGAAAAAGTATGTACTTAACTATAATATTTCTTTAAAAAGAGATAGTTATGGCTTTACTAGGGAAGTAAATGGCAGCAAGGTAGTGAAGAGTTGCTGGATTAGAGAGAGGTTCAGGAAGTAGGAGTAACAGGACTGATAGTTGATTGGATTTTAGGGATGAAGAAGATGGAAGAGTCTAGGATGATATCGAAATCTGTGGGGTAACTGGATGAATTATACAGCAGTTAACTGAGACTGGGTCCTGGGAAATAAAGGTTGTGGGTAGTGCACCTGGATGATGAGTTTGTAACTTACACAGTGGATCAAGGTGTCTTTTGAACAGCCCAAGGGGAATTTCTAGTTGGTGTATCCCGTAAAACTTCTGAACTCTCTTAACAGTCTTGACAGTTTGTTTGTGGATTCACTTGAATTTCTATGTATACACCATAACATTTATAATTAACAGTATTACTTATATGCTTATTTCCTTTTCTTACATCTAAACTATCTGAATAATCTTGAAGGGAAATAGGGTTAATGAGCACCTTTACATTTTTCTTTAAATCAAGAAATTCTTCTAAAGTGTCACTATTAAGTGTGTGTGTGTGTGTGTGTGTATACATACATTTGCTACAGGTTTTGAGCAAGTTAAACTTCTTTAACTTTCCTAAGTTAAAGAAGTCTTCCTAAACCTTACATTAATTTAGACCTAAAAATATGTTGTTTTATATGGTTTGTATGCTGATTTTATTACTTTAAGTGTGTTATCACTCCTCATTGTTCAAAGTTGGTTTTCTTTCATTATCTCCATATCCTTTTATTGAACTCAATGCTTCCCCTACTGTTATATTCAACTCCAAATTGTAACCCCATTGAGCATTTGGGTAATATGTTTCATTTGTATGTTTCTGCACTGAGCTGATAATAAATATTCAGCAAGAATCCTAATTGATTTATTGGCAGAACTAAAATGGAACTCCTGGGTCAAATGATTCCTTTAAGGATATAAGTAATTATAATTTGAAGTACCTTATATTATTTTCAAAAGTAGGAGACATATCACACTGGAGCAAATACATTTGAAAGACTGAGCCATTTAATTATGATATCAGTGTTTACAAGAATGAAAAATGTTTTCCCCAGTGCTTTTGATTAAATTTAATGGATGGTACCAGAGCAACTCAATTAGGTTAACATGTCTGGAAAAATAAAATAATCAATTTTATAGTTAAATATAGACCCTGGTTCTGACATTAAAATCAATACTGAATAAGCCAACATTTTTTTCCCATTACTCTCCTTCAAATTTAAAGAGATTATACTTTTAAAAATAATTTTTATTTAAGGGCCAATTGTTTAGGTTAAATTCATTAGCAACTTGTGTCATGAAGTAGCTGCAATGTAGCATTAACAATACTTTAATTGTACTGAAGAACTTTAGTTCCAGCTTACTTGTTTTGTGAGTTAAAACCATGTATATTGAGTCTCAGTTTCTTAATATGAAATTAGAGTAATTCTGTCTGCCTCATGGCTTCCATATACAAATTAAATGAAACGTTACCTATGAAAGAATTTGAATACTGCCTAGTATTTATGGAGAAATTTCTTTATCTTAAGAGCTAATTTCATTTTAGTAATTTCAAATTCTTATTTTCACACAGTAAATTAAAGAACATTTTTCTGAAATGTATTTTCTAAATAAAAACACCTTTTTTTCTAACTAAGAAACTTGCTTTTACGTGTCCTTTGATCTGCTTACTAGGCCTTCTGACAATCAATAAGACAAAATAATTTAATTACAACAAAAACCATAATAATAGCGTCTCTCTTTGCTCAGGTAAGGTTGTGAAAGAGCTCACTAGATTTTTCTTCATAGGTTATAACCTGATAAAAGGTTGGCATCCTATTATATTTGGATAATTGTTTTGCACAGAGTGACTGAGGGCAATCAGACTAGATGTAGCTATGGAGACAATGGCCTCTTGAACTTCTGTTCTGAGCATCCTGCCCCATCAGTGGTGAATGCCCTTTATAAGCAATAGCCCAGATACAATACCTGTTACAACAAAAGATAGAAACTCAGTCACTGCTTGCTGCAGTTACAGCCATGAAGGCGGAATAATGAAAAGAAGGAGAGAATGTGGTTGAGGGGCTTACGTCTGTACCCCTGTCACATGCTGGCCTCTGGCTACACTGGGGTCACTCATGACCAGTGCCCCAGGCTTCTTTCCCAAATGGCCACTTTTATAGTTGCTCCAGCATTCTTTGGAATAACATTAGAAATATATAATAAGTGTTAGCATAATACATGGTTTTCTGTCCTACTTTCAACCTATTTGTGGTTAGGAGTAAGTAGGCTTTTTGTAGGCAGTTTGTATGTCTCATTTTCAAGCAATATATCTATCTCTACCATTGAATTGGAATGTTCAGACCACAAACATTTAATGTAATTATTGATTTACGTTTGGTTTACCTATACCATTTCTGTTTCCTTTTTATTCTGTCTGTTCTTTGTTCTCTTTTTTCCTGAGGGTGGTATTTAATTTTTATTTAATTTTGAATTAATTGAGCATTTTTATGATTCCTTTTTATCTCTTTTGTTGACTTCTTAGCTGTAACTCCTTGTCGTGTTGTTTGTGTGGTTGCTATATGGGTCATAGGCTATATCTTTAGCTTAACAGTGATTTTTAACTCATGGCACACATAAAATAATTACTAAAATTCTGTGACACACCAAAAACATATTTTTTTGTCGATCTGACAAAAGAAAATAGGTATAATTTTGATTCATTCACACTGGATGGCTATTGTTGTGTTGGGTGTTGTCATTTTTTAGCTGACAATCTAAGGGAAAAGTGGTCAGTGCTCCTTACTAAACAGTCAGGTATTGCATGTTTTAAAAATCCTTGCAGCACATCGGTTGAAAATCACTGGCTTATCACAGTAAACTTTCAAGGGTTGTTGTAATTCTTCACATATAGTGTAAGAACATGACACTTCTGTTTTTTTCCCTCCTGGCTTCCCTGTTATTCTTGTCATGAATTTTACTTCTGCCTCTGTTATAAATCACACAACACTTTTTTTTACAGTAAAGGGTAAATTTACAGTAAAAGGTAGAAGCACAATCATCAGTTGTTGCAGTTTCAGCCACGAAGGTGGGATAATGAGCAGAAGGGGAGAATGTGCTAGTGATTTAAACAATATGACAAAAGGGTTTTTACATTTACCCATGGGGCTACCATTTCTGGTACTCCTGTTCCTTTGTGAATCCAGAATTCTGTTTGTCATCTTTTTCTTTTTGCCTGAAGAACTTCCTTTTACATTTTTTTGTGGTGCAAAATAGCCAAGCCTGTTGGTGTTGGACTCTAAGTTTTTGTAAGTTTGAAAAAGTGTTTATTTTGCCTTAAATTTTGAAAGATATTTTCTGTGAAGAAACAATTCTCTGTTGACAATTATTTGTTTTGTTTTGGTTTTGTTTTAGTACTTTAAAGATGTTGCTCTACTGTCTTCTGTCTTCCAGTATTTTCTGTCTTGCTAATGCTTTATCATTATAAGCAAAACCTCTGTCATCTTTATCTTTGTTTCTGTATACTTTATATTTTTTCCTTAATTGTTTTAAATATTTTTCTCTTTATTGTTGGTTTTCAGTAATTTTATTATGATATGCCTGGGGAAATTTTTTTTTTTAAAGATTTTATTTATTTATCTTTAGAGGGGAAGGGAAGGAGAGAGGGAGAGAAATACCAATGTATGGTTGCCTTTCGTGCGTCCCCTGCTGGGAACTGGCCTGCAGGGAACCGGCCTGCAACCCTGGTATGTGCCCTGACTGGGAATTGAACCGCGATTGTCTGGTTCGCAGGTCCACGCTCAATCCACTGAGCTACACCAGCCAGGGCTACCTGGGGAAATTTTATTTATGTTTCTTTGCTTTAGGGTTTGTCAGCTTATTGGATGTCTTGATTGGTAGTTTTCAACAGTTTTGGAAAAAATTTGCCCACTATTTTTTTTTTTTGGTTTTCTTCCGATTTCTCCTTTTCTTCAGAGACTCCAATCATATGCATACTCAGTCACGTGAAATTTTTTCACAGTAAACTGACTCTGTGTTCATTTTATTTATAGTCCTTTTTTTTCTGTGTTTCAGTTTTCTGTTTCTAGTGATATAGCTTGAAGTTCATTGATCTTTTTTTGAAATGTTTAATCCAAGAAAGTATCCTTCTTCATATCTGATTTTACCTTTATTTCTAGAAGTTTGATTTGGTTCTTTTTATACCTGACAAATGCTCTAAAATGTGCTTCCTCTTCTCTCCAGCATCTTGGATACACGGAATGCAGCTATAATTCCATAACCTGTGTCCTTATTGGATCATCTTTGACTGATTTCTGTCTTCATTAGAGGGTGTACTTTGTTGATTGTTTAAGTGCCTAGTAATTATTTTAATTTTATTCCAGAAATGGTGAATTTTACCTTGTTGTTGAGCTTTGTCCTGGTACATGGTAAGTCACTCAGAAAGAATTTAATCTTTTGGAGTCTCAGTTTTAAGTTTTGTTAGGCCAGACCAGGGCAGCATTTAACTCAGGGCTAATTCTGTCCCACTACTTAGGCAAAATCTTTCTAAGCACTTTACCTGATGCCGATGAAATATATACAAGATTTTCCAATTTGGCTGCAAGTGAACTATGTTTAGTCCTATATGAACATCGAGAATTATTTTCTCTACTTTTTTCCAGGGATTCTTTTCTCAGTCCCTGGTAGTGCCTTCAAATACATGTGCAAATACAGTACTCAGCTGAGTGGGGCCCTCCACAGATCTCTGGATTTCTCTATTAAATACTTTCTGCTCCTCAGCAGTTTGCCCGTGAACTCCAGCCTTGTCAGCCTGTTTGCACAACCAGCCTCATCGCTCCCTTCAATTCAGGGGACTGCTGAGTTCTGTCTGGATTCTCCATCCCTGCTTTCCCCGGGGAAGTAAAGTTAGGAGAGTTGTACCTCATCTCTTTCCCGTTTGGGGTGGTTACTGACCATCATTGTTTGATGTCCAGCGTGCTCACAGAAGTTTATGTGTATACATATAAACAATTCATTCAGACAAAAATATAAATGCAGGCCCATTATTTCATCTTGCCTAGAAGCTGTCATTCATATGAAAAACTACAATCTATAAGGCATGGAATTTTGTAAATGGTGCTATAGGTATAAAACTTTTTCTAGTTGAGGATAATTAATGGACCCCTCCCAGTAATGAAAAAGGAAAAGAGCCATAGATCAACAAGTGTGTATCTTTTTGTGGAGTGTTTTGTTCCTTGTCTACTTCTATATCTTAAGTGATATTATCCCCTTACTTTCTGTAACTATAATAAATCTTGATTAAAAGATTTGTTCTATTTCAGGATTGCCTCGAGGCTCTTCAGACCCTGTTAATCTTTACACAAATTTTAGCATCAGCTTATAAAATTTGAATGTAGGAATTAATTTGGGGAAAAATACTATCTTTAGGGTTTGGGGCATTTTAGCCCACAAGCAAAATACACTCTTAAATTTACTGAGATACTTTTTAATTTCTAATAATGTCTGATATAGAAGTCTTAAATATTTTTGTTAGCATTATTTCTGAATATTTCTGGGTTTTTTGATGCTTTGTAAATGAGACTTTTAAAAAGTTCACTTGCTCTTTATTGTTGTTATAAAGAAGTGACAATGCTTTTGTACATTAACCATGTTTACATTAACTGTATATAAGAAGCCTTGCTAAATATAGACTTTAAGTCTAAAGAATTTATCTGTGGAGACCTTTATCTTCTAAGTATAAAAGTCACTGAGGGTAATGCTACTTTTTTTTTTCCTCTATAGCAGCACTTACGGATTTTACATATTTGTCTCTTCTCATGACAATGGCTAGGATCTTCAATATATAGTTGAGTAGAAGTAATGAGAGTGTATTTCCTGGATTTCCTAGTTTCCTAATGTATTTCCTACTTTTACGGGTAAAGGTTTCAGTAACTCAATATTAAGTGTAATATTAGCTGTAGGTTTTGAAAAATTAATCTTTATCATGTTAGGAAGTAACTCTTATTACAAAGTTACTAAGATTTAATTATGAAAGTGTAACAGGGTGTAGGCTGAGAGGACCCCTCAAGTGCTTGACCTGAGGGCTGGGAGGAACAGCAGTGCAGGGATCCAGAGTTACTTTGCATATTGATAACAGCGGCCTAGCCTCATACCCATAGACAAAAATGTTTGTTTTGCATATGAATAGCAGGCTATCCAGGGAGCTGGGTGGGACTTTGACCCACAATATTAAGTGGGAGGCACCTCTCCCAGCTAAAGTGCCCATGCAAGAGACTGGAGAGGATTCTCCACGCCAGGGGGGCCATGCCTGCCCAGACTACTAACTATGGCAGCCAAGAAAGGCAGAGAATGCAGGAGCACTGGTAGGTGTAGCCAATGGTGGGAAGAGTCAGAAAAGGGGTTATAGAGGCGGTTCCAGGCTGAGATTTAAACTAAAAGGCTGGCGGCCATGAGGGAACAGAGACAATGGACAATGCAAGAATATGAGGAACAATGTGAGGCCACGCAGAAAGAACAGGGGTGCAAGGACTCTTGCTGGCCGGCCATGAGGAGGTACCACATGGTTCTGGATTGGGAATTGTAGATCTCAGCGACACAGCTGGTGGTACAGGGAACTGGGGAGATCTGCCCAGCTGAGCAGGGATTACTGGGAGGAACTGGGAGTCTAGCCAAGCTACAGACTCCTGTTTCTTTTCCTGAGATGCGGTACCCTTGACTGGCCTGGTTTAGGAAGGGGAGGCAGGACTATGCGTGTTTGTGGGTGTTATAAAGGGACTTTGAAATTTAATGGTGACATTCCATTAAACCTGCATAACTTTTGAAGAAATAGTTCCTTTCCTTTTCACCAAACTCTGGGATTAAGAGCCACAGTTCATACCAGGGATGGGCCAAATGAACCTAGAAAAGAAAGACCCTGGTGGAGGGGGCTTGTTTGTCTAACAGTGCTTGGCTCCCTAGTGGGTTGATCCTGTAACAAAAGGATCTTATATTTTATCAAATATGTTCATGCAGTTATTAAAATGATCATACATATTTTAAAATTCTATCAAACTGGTAAATTACATTGTTTGAGTTTTGACTGAAAAACCAAACTTATATTCCTGGATTTATACCCATGTTACCCTGATATAGTATGATTTTTTTATATATCATTAAAATAATCACTAATGTTTCATTTAGCATTATCACATTCCTGTTCACAAAGTATCATTAACAATTAGTCTTTTCTACACTTATATTCAAAGTTATACATTTATTTAAAGCAATAATTTGTTATGGATTCAGTTGTATCTCTCCAAAATTAACATTTCGAAGCCATAACCCTCAGTACCTCAGAATGTGACCTTCTTAAAAATAGGAATATAGCAGTTGTAATTAGTTAAGATGAGGTCATACTAGAGTAGAGTGTGCCCCTAAACCAATACAACTAATGTTCTTATTAAGAAGGGGGATTTGACACAGGTATGCACACAGGGGAGAATGCCCTGTGAAGGTAAAGGCAGGGATCAGCGTGATGCAGCCAGATTCAAAAAGTGCCCAAGATTGCCAGAAACCATGAGATGCTTAGAGAGAAGCATGGGGCACGGTTATCCCTCACAGCCCTTGGAGGAAAACAATGGCCCCAACACTTTGATCTTCTTGTCTTTCAGCCTCCAAAACTGTGAGAGAAACTTGTATTGTTGAAGCCACTTAGTTTGTAATACCTTTCACCCCAATCCAAGGAAACTAATACAGATCTCATTTGAAGAAATTTATCTTTTGTTTTAGCAGTTTTAATATGCTATGCCTAGGTTTTATTTTCTTTGTATTTTGTTTGTTTGCTAGCTTTTCAAAACATTTTGTGAGTTTTGGAACTCACATAGTTTTGAAACTATGTTGTGAATGCTGTTTTGATTTTCAGAGTTGTTTTCGCAGTGTATTTATTAGCTTCCCACAATGCATGGAACACGGCAATTCTTCTAGAGAAAAACTGCTGGATTTTGAAGCTCATCAATTATTCAGTTTGTCCCTCTAGCCTTAGAAGACCACCAAAAGTTCTCCCAGTTTTTCTGTCCCCCACCAGTAGGCATCTATCAGGACACAACCCCCGATTTTTAGTTTTTACTCTGCACTAAAATTTACAAATCACATGGAAGAAATAGTATTTAGAAATGGTTGGCTCATCCATCTATGCTTCTCATCTCTTGAAAACTTTTCATATCATCCAGTCTTTATTGTTTTACTGGCACTATGATACCTTTAGTCAAATGAATGATTTAAGCTTGTTTCCCCCATTTTCTTGGTAGGAGTAATGGTCTGTCACCCACCTTCACTGATTGTTTTTCTGGTTATAAACATAATATACATATATTATAAAAATTGGGGCAAAGAAGTATGTTCTCAACTATCACTTTTCCTATCAACCTTAGGTAATCATTATTAATATCTTAGTGTCTTCCCTTCCAGGTGGAGCTTTTGGAGATGGTTTATCAGTATACACACACACACACACACACACACACACACACACACACACACACTATACTTTGGCCAGCACTCAGATATCGCCGTTGGCCTATAAACTTCAAAACAGAAATAAGTGCACTTTAATGGATAAGGGAAAGATTATACTACCAAAAGATCCTATTCAGTCAAGTCATTTAATTTTTCTGAGTAAATAAAACTCGCGAAGAATGTGTAAATTTTGGAAGTAAATCTTCAAATGGAAGCAGAAAAAAGTGAGCATTACAGAAGCTAATTCTCATTCTAATTCCCTTTGTTTTGATCTTATGCTCAACATGCATTTTTTCTTAAACAACTGGGTTGCCTATAGGAAGAAATTAGGCTACCAAATGAGTTCTCTTTGTAAACCAATTTCTTGGCATTCTGTTTTTGTGCATTTATTTATTTGTTTGTTTATTTATTTATTTATTTTTAAATGTAGTTTATTGATTATGCTATTACAGTTGTCCCATTTTCCCCCTTCACTTCCCTCCACCCTGAATACCCTCTCCCACCCACATTCCCCCCCTTTAGTTCATGTCCATGTGTCCTACTTATGAGTTCATTAGCTTCCACATTTCTCATACTATTCTTGCCTTCTCCTTGTCTATTTTCTACCTACCATCTATGCTACTAATTCTCTGTACCTTTTCCCCCTCTCTCATTCTCCCACTCCCCCGTTGCTAAGCCTCCATATAATTTCAATTTCTGTGATTCAGTTCCTGTTCTAGTTGTTTGCTTAGTTTGTTTTTGTTTTAGATGTGATTGTTAATAATTGTGAGTTTACTTTCATTTTACTGTACATGTTTTTTATCACCTTTCTATTAGATAAGTCCCTTTAACACTTCATATAATAAAGGCTTGGTGATGATGAACTCCTTTAACTTGACCTTATCTGAGAAGCACTTTATCTGCCCTTCCATTCTAAATGAAAACTTTCCTGGATACAGCAATCTTGGTTGTAGGTCCTTGCCTTTCATCACTTGGAATACCTCTTTCCAGCCCCTTCTTGCCTGTAAGGTCTCTTTTGAGAAATCAGCTGACAGTCTGATGGTAACTTTTTTGTAGGTAACTGTCTCCCTACGTCTTGCTGCTGCATTTATTGTTTAAAATGTGGTTTATATGAATCTAAACTAGAGTGTGGGTATCTGTCAGGTTATGTATTGGTTTTCTCAGGCAATAACCAATCAATTCATAAATGCCTCTCTATTCAAAGAGCAGTATTCACTTATTAAATAGCTTTTTTATTTTCCATAATTGAGATTATTTTGTACATACAATTTTGTAATCTGCTATTTTCAGTTATTCATATAACATTAAGTTCTTTCCAACTCATTAATCTCTCTAGAATAAAAATATCACAAAGGCACAGGCTGTTCAGTCTTACTCATCGCTGTATTCCATTACTAGTGCAGAAGCTGATGCATTGGAGATACTCAGTAAATACTGGGACAATAAATTTATAAATGAAGTATTATTTTTGAAGCAATTAATAGTTTTAAGTATCATGTTGCCTGCAGGAATCACAGTTCATTTAACCAATTTCATGCCGTTGGTCATTTAATTAATTTCCAAGTGTTTTACTTTTATCAACAATGCAGTCAGTGATCAGTGTACTTGTGGATACATTTTATTATTGATTTCATTCAGGTTCTAATGAGTGGTTGTGTATATATTGGACATTGTCAAATTGTCAAAGCAGCTCTTAAATTATTTATACACCAAACTATAGATATGGTGTTCTAAATAAAACAAAAGGGAAGTCCTCATTAAATAAATGGTTCATTAAGGAGGATAAGAAAATAATATTCTGGAACATTCAGATCCCTATACTGAAATTGGATCCAGCTAAAACATGAGGCAACCTAACTCCAGGGCTGGTAAGGAGACAGCTCTAGAGAACATTGTCCTGAGATGTTAACCAATCACTGATGGAATGGCTTAACAAGTTGAATGTGACAACTTTGTCAGGTAGAGGACCCAGCGACAAAGAGAAAGCCGGACATAACCACAGCTGTGAGGAACTTCCAGTCTGAGGCCTCACTGATAATAATATTTTATCAAGACAGCTTCCCGACCAGTCTGATCTTCTTGACCTGGTTTTCCCTGTCTTTGTCTGTCAGCATGTTCACTGGACAGAGTGCTAACGCAGTGGCAGAGAGCAAAGACAGCGTTTCACTCTGTATCTACATTGACAATGTGTGGCTTTTCGTACTGCTTTTCCTTGTGTGATTTGTTAGATAGCCTCACTTTTATTCAGGATAATTGTCTATTGATAAGGATGTATTGATGTAGGGAAGCCAGTCTTAGGTTTTGACTGGCTTTCTCTGGGAGTACTACCGGGGCAGGCATTAGTACATTCTGCTGTTGATTTACTGTTTGAAGGTCCTTCCAAAACACTTAACAGCTTAGAGAGCTGGATGCGTGGAATTTTATAATAGGTTCATGGTATACAGAGGTTTAATTCTCAAGTCTTTCCAAATGCTGGGGAGATACATATTATCTCCTTTATCTCTTCTGTTCAAAATGTAAAGTTCTTCATTTATTTTACTATTATATTTTGTAAGCCTTACCAGAGGATATGTTTATTAATTTTATAGAGAGAGGAGGGGTGGGGGAGAGAGATGGAGAGAGAGAGTCGGAGAAAGAGAGAGAGAGAGAGAAGCATCGCTGTGAGAAAGGGATATCAATTGGCTGCCTCCTGTATCAGCCCCACCAGGGATCCAACCCACACCCTAGGTGTGTGCTCTGACAGGGAACTGAACCACAACCTTTCAGTGTAGGGTGCAATGCTCCGACCAGCTGAGGCACCGGCCTTCATTTTTTTAATATAGAGTGATTTCTCTTGTCTTATAAAGATAATATTTTTAAATAGGAGAATTGTATATCCTCAAACTACTGCTTTGTGGTACACCTGAATAAATTGGAGTGCAAAGGTCATACTCTATGCTAGCAGGGCTGGATACCCAGGTACTCATTTACACTACAGCATTCTTCCAGTGCACCCACTGGCCGATTTAACGGCATTCCGAGCAAAGTGGCAGCATAAGTCCATATCCCAGACTTAGTCTGGCCCCACGATGGTTTTTCTGGCTGCGCAGTTTTTTCCTCACTCTTTCCTTCCCACCTTCTTTCCTTTTCAGCCAGCATCAGCATAGTCCCAATTGCTGACTCACGCTAATAGTAGTGGGGTGTTATAGTCCAGTAGAAACAAGATGATAAGACTGTGTTTTTGTGTACATTACGTTCATTTTCAGTTGTCTGATAATAGTTATTGAGCATGTACAGAACCCAGGACTCTGCCGACAACCATGGATAGGCATTATCCTTCCTCTTAGGTTCATTTAATGGGGGAATAAAAATAACTATTATCATAAGGTCAGTGTATAAGTGCTATGAAGAAAGTCAAGTAATGGGGTAAAAAATTAGGCAGAAAGTGGTTTCCTTATATAGGGTGGTCAGCAAAGTCCTCTCAGAGGACGTGGCATTGGAGCTAAGACCTGGATGATAAGATGGGACAGCTGTGTGATTCAGTGGAGGGCGAGTGTTTCAGATAAGGAGCACAAAGGCCCTCAGGTGAGAACCGATCAGCCTGGCCTGTGTGCGGGGCAGAGAGGAGGCCAGCGTGACTGAAGAACTCAGAGGCAAGAGGAGATACAGGGATGTCAGGTGGGAGGGTGGCACTGTAGGGCCGCTGAGGTGCAATAGGGGCTCTGAAGTAGGAAGAGTCATGGATTTAGAGAAGAATGTTTTGAAGGTAGAACTAAGCACATAATAAACTGAAGTTGGAGAAAAGGTGAGGAAAAGAGGTCTTAGGAATAATCTCACATGTCTGAAGTCAGCAACAGGAAGAATTTTGACCCTTAACTAAAATAAGAATGGCTTAAAATGAGGTCAAGGGAAAAACAGGAATAAGTGGGCAGAAGTAACATGCTTAGGACATATACGATTGAAGATATAAACATCAAACTATATAATATATATAAGCACTTGTATGTGTGTATGTGTGTCTGAAATGACAAAGTATATTAAAAGGTAATTTTTGAAGCATTTTTATGAACAATTAGGGCAAACGTAATAACTCATTTGCAATATTCTTGGAATAAATGTTTAGTTTTCTAATGTAATTATTTTGGGGGCTAAATTTTTGTTTTTGATACAATTTCAAACAAGAAAATATGCAAGAGTAGTACAGAAGGCACCCATATACCCTTTACCCAGAATCATAAACTGTTAGCATTTTGCTACATTTACTTTATCATTTAATATCTATCTTTCCATTCATCTACCTATTGATCTGTTCACACACACACACTCAATGTGTGGATGTTATACACACACATTTTTACTAAACCATTTGAAATTAAATTTCAGACATCATGTCTTTTATCCCTAAATATTTCAGTGTATTTCCTTAGAACAAGAACCTTCTGTATTATATAAATACAGAAAAATGATCAAAATCAAGAAATTAAATTTTATGAAATACATCTTATAATTCAAAACCCATATTCAAAAATTTCTAATTGTTCTCAAAATTCTTTTATAGTTATTTCTTCCTAGGCCCAGGATCCAGTCCAGGACCACACATTGTATTTGATTGTCCTTTCTCTTTTTTCTGAAACTGTTCCTCAGACTTTTGTTTTAATGTTTCTTAACATTTTATAGACTACAAGAAATTACAGTGTAGAACAGAACTCAACCTGAGTTCCTCATGATTAGATTCGGGCTATCTATCTTCACCAAGAACAGCACAGAAATGATGTGTGTCCTCAGTGTATTATATGAGGGGTAGTACTAATTTATTCGATTATGGTTGATTTTAATTTTTGTCCCTTGGAGAAGGGATTGCATAATAGATTTTTCCACCATAGTTACTTTATATTCCATTAGTAATTAATTAATGGGAAAAATATTTTAATACCATTTAAATATTCCATTTCACATTAAATTTCTACCCACTAGTTCTAGTATCCATTGATTTTTCTTGCAAAGCTAGCATGATTTCAAAATCATGATATTCTACCCTTATTATTTTTTACATTTATGAGCCAGAATTCTTCCCCAAGAACTTTTCTCTCTTCCTTATTTAATTATACATGTAATTATTTATTTAGTTATTCACTTATTTATATTACTATGGTTTCATTGATTCTTAATTATTTCACAAGTTTTAACCTGATATTTTCATGATTTACGTGGTGTCATGTTTTGCCAATGGGATTGCCTTCTATCAGGTTCCTGTGTCATCTTGTTTTTTTTTCCATCTTTCCTTAAGTGCTTTCATACTTTTTGGAACAAGATGCTCTCAGCTTATATCTTTCTTGCCCCATTACTGAAGCTGACCATTTCTTCAAGGAGCCCTGTGTCCTTTCAGCAGAAAATGGCATTTAGAAACCATGGGCTTCTGGTGTCTCACCAAGGGGAGTTCTCTGAAAAACATTCAGAAGTCCTATCTCCCAGGTAGTTATTTTTCATATTAATGACCAGTATGCATAAGCTATTCATATTTTAAATTAAATATGTATAAGTAAAGTGCAGAATGTATTCAAAAGATTTTTTTAAAAAGCCTTTGATTTTATATTTTACAGTTCAAATTCAGGGCTACATGTTTTGAAGCTTTGTGCTCTCTTAGACATTAAGAGACATCAACCTGCTAATAGGTCAAAGAAGAAAAGCTTAGTGCAAATAAGAGTTAGCTCATATAGTCTGAAGAGAGTTTGACCTTACCTAGCACCAGGGGACCAGAATTATACTGATATAGTGGAAAGATAAAAAAGTTGACATTCCCAAGGCAATAGCATAAAATGTGATCTCTAATATCTACATTTGCTGTTGGGAAGTATGTAAATAAAATACACAAGCCTAGAAAAGAAATGTGCCTAGATCAGCTTCTGCAAATGGCATCCGGTGGCCTTGCCTCTTCAAAAATGCCTGCAGATTTATCCTAAAGAATTAATTCGTATCACCCTCAACAGATTCATTTTGACTTGCTGTGATACATAAGGCTGAAAGTAAGGGGGAGAAAAGAACTCAGTAGAACACAACCATATTGTTTCACATTAGACACATTTTTACACAAGCAAGTTTAGCAAATATTTATTTGGAGTCTTATACTAGACTTCCAGCCAAGTAGCACAGCAAGTTCATGCTTTAAGCTGCAGAATTTTCCATCTCTCCTAACTGCTCCAAACACATAAGAGGATATAAAACAAGTTTCTAAAATTTAAAATTTATAGTCATATGAAACAAAAAAGAAAGCATACCCATATATCAAAATCATAAAAGAAGTGGAAAGCTGCGAGGGAGGCTCAGCATGGAAGAGACTTCCATGGGTTCAGTTGCTACGAGGATATCAGGAATTAAAAGCATCCCACATAAACTGGGGAGACATCACCAGGCTCCTTGCTATAGTTTTAGTCAGCTCCCCATCTTTCCTGAAAAGGGCTAATGCTGCTGAAGCCTATGGCTTGTATCATGCTGCTTACCTGGAAATTAGGAAGACACGGATACAAGCTCTAAACTAGGGAGTGAGGTTAGCCTTTGGCTGGCTCCCTGATCACAATGTCCCCTTACTACTAGAAAGAGGAGCGCCACAAAGCCCACCTGGGGCCGTGTTTGGTGCCAGAACATCAGAACACTGGGACAACCTGAAGAAGACGGTTATAAAACCAAGACACCAGGAAGGTTCAGCAAAGAAAAGAAAGAGGAGGAAAACAAGTAAAGGATAAAGGAGAAGCCAGGGATTAAACAGATCAACTTAAAATTAGCCTGTAATTCAAATACCCACAAATAAATACTGCAAGAGAACTAAGAAAATCAAGTTGAAAGATGGATTAATTTAAGATAAAATTAAAATAGAAAAACAATTATAATAAACAGAATCATAGGTATGGAGATCATTTGGAGGGTTAAAATTTGGGAGGGGAAGGGGTGAATGGGGGAAAAGGTTCAGGGATTAAGAAGTACAGAATAGACAGGGGGGAGGTTAAGAACACTATAGGAAATGGAGAAGCCAACGAATTTATATGTATGACCCATGGTCATGAACTAAGGAGGGGGTAATTGCCAGAGAAAATGGGGGTTACCAGATGGAAGGGGGCAAAGTGGAAAAATTTGGACAAATGTAATAGCATAATCAATAAAATATATTGAAAACAATAAAATTAAAAAAATAATTATCATAAATGCACATAGGATTTTAAAAGACATAATTGATGGAAAAACTTTCTCTGTAAGATATGATTAGCTTTGGAAGAAAAACACGATTCCCATCCTCAAAGAGACTCTGATGATAAAGTCTCTCTCTCTCTCTCAACAGATATAGTATCTCTATCATCATATTATGAATATGTATATATATATATGACCACTTTGCCACTTTGGCTAATGAACATATGTACAAACTTTAGAATGCATTTTAATGCATGCCATTTATTAGTACCTGATTGTGGCTTTTATAGTCATTTTTATAAAAAAGTGGAAGAGTTCCTTCTGATTTATAGCATTATTTCCGCTGAGCATCACACTAGCAGTACATTTCAACACAGTGCCTAAGTTCTCTCCTAGGTGACCTTCTCCTCGGCATCGTGCATTTGAGACTACTCTATGTTGATGCATGTATTAGTATCTATTCTTTTGTATTGAAGAGTGGATTTCATTGCATAGATATACCATGTTTTTCTCCATTCATTGGTTTGGGGGCATTTGGTATCCAGTTTTTGTGTGACTGTAAACATGGTCACTAAACAGTCACATAAAAGTTTTTGGATAAACATACTTTTTATTTAACGTCTGTGAATACTTAGGAGTGAGAAACAATCTTTTCCAAAGTGGCTAGACTGTTTGCCTTCCCGTCCAGAATACATGAATGCTCTAGTTGTCAGCACTTGGTATTGTCAGTTGTTTTTTGTTTTTTAATTGTAGCCATTCTTATTGGTATGCAGTGGTGTGTCATTGTGGCTTCAAGTCTCCGTGGCCTAATGACTAATGATGTAGAGTACATTTTCACACCATTTCTTAGCATTCAAAGATGTTCCTTTGTGAAATCTTTTCCTGCTTTTTAATTTTTTAGGTAATAAAATTTGAGAGTTTAAATAATAGTAGATACAAGTTTTTTGAATAATATTTGTTTTGCAAACATTTTCTCCCTATATGTGACATATCTTTGCATTCTTTTACTAGTATATTTCACAGAGGGAACGTTTTTAATCTTGGTAAAGTCCAATGTGTGATTTTTAACAACTGAAATAAAGAACAGACTGACAGTTACCAGAGAGGAGTGGGGAGAGGACTAAGAGGGGAAGGGCCATCAAGCAGCACGTGTAAAGGGCACGTGGACAAGCCAAAGGGGGTAGGTTGGAGGGTGAGAGGTTCGAAGGGGATGGGTAGGGTGGGGGGCATGGCCACATAAAAATGGAGACAACTGTATTTGAACAATAATAAAAAATAAAAAATTGAATAGCTCATGCTTTTGGTATAATAACTAAGAAATCTTGCATAACCAGAAAGATCTATTTTCTCACAGAAGTTTTATAATTTTAAGTTTTATATTTGTCCTGGTACATTTTAGGTTAATTGTCTATATCATGCAAGGTTTTTGTTTGTTTTTTGTTCTTTTTTGATATGAAATTCCAGTTATCTCAGAATCATTTAAGAAGTTATTCTTTATTCATTCTAACTGCATTTATGTTTTTATCAGAATACAATGGACTATGTACATGTGGGTGCATTTCCATGTATCTGTTTGTCTATCTTGATCTCAGTACCACACTCTCATTTACTGTAGCTCTGTAATAAGTGTGGACACCAGGTGGTAGTACTCTTATTTTTCAAAACTACTTTTGCTATTCTAGTTTTTTGCTTTTCTATATAAATTTCATGATCAGTTGATCTATGGCTATATACAAATTTTTCTGCGGTGTGTTGTGATCCCACTCATCTCTGGGCAGATTTGAAGAGTATCAATGTGAGCATGTGATTGACTTCTCCAATTTATGAACATGTGCATATCCCCTTTTATTTAGATTTTTCTTGGTTTCTTTTATCACTGTTTTCTAATTTTCTGAGCATAGATGCTGCACATATTTTTTCAGCGCTATTATAAAACCTTTGTACTGGGTTTTTTAATTATTCATTGGTAGTATATAGAATTGCAATTGATTTTAATGTATAACCTTGCTAAACTCGCTTATTAGTTCTAGTTACTTTTTTTGTAGACTTAATAGGATTTTTAGCAGATAATTATATCGACTGCAAGGAAAGACAGTTTTACTTTTTGTAAAAAAAAAACGGGTTGCACTGACTAGGACCCCCTAGTCCGATGTTGAGTAGGAATGGCCAGAGCAAATATCCTTGCTTTGTTTCTGGTCTTAAGGGCAAAGCATTCAGTTTTCAACATTCTGTGTAATGTAAGCCACAGGTTTCATACATGCCCTTTATCAGATTAAGGATGTTTCCTTTTATTTCTAGTAGTCAAAGAGCTTTTAGCATGAATGAATACTGAGTTGTGTTAAATACTTTTCTTCATCTATTGAAGTAATTGTATGAAGGTTTTCCTTTCTGGTCGAGTGATATGGTAATTATGATTGATTTGTCAATGTTAAAATGCCATTCCTGGGATAAAACCTATTTGCTCTTGATTTATTATTTCTTTTATATATTGCTGGATTTGATTTGCTAATATATTATTCTAAATTTTATGTCTATATTCATGAAAAATATTGATCACTAGTGTTTTCTTGTAACACCTGTTTCTGGCTTTAGTATCAGGGCAATGCCAGCCTTGTGAGATGAGTTAGCACATGTTACTTTTATGCAGAGTTCCTGCAGTATGGGGAGAATTCACAATTGGGTTTGGTTTCTTTCTTGGAAGGCTTTTATATTTAATTTACATATAATTCAATTTATATATGTGTGTGTATATATATATATGTATATATATATATATATACAGAGAGAGGAATATTCATACTATACTCCTTTTCTTCTTGAATGAACTTTGATAGTTTTTCCCTCAAGGAATTTCCACACTGTGTCTAAGTCTTTGACTTTATTGGCATTGGATTATTCATAATATTTTATTATCCCTTTAATGTTTGTGAGATCTGTAGTGATGCTTCAGTTTTCATTCTGATATTGGTCATTTGTATTTTCCTTTTTTGTTTGGTTGTGTTATGCTTGGTAAGTCCGGCTAGAGGTTTTTCATTTTCATTGATCTTTTCATGGAACAAGCCTTTGTTTTCCACTTACTCTATTGTTTTTTATACTTTGAATTTCATCAATTATTGTGCTTATATTATACTTTCTTCTACATTTTAGAATTTAACTAGCTTTTCTTTTACCAGTTTGTTAAACTGAAAGTTGAGGTCAATGAGTTGAGACAAAATTTTCTTTATTTTCTAATGTAATATTTAATATTATAAATTTCCCTCTGAGCACTGCTTTAACTGCACTCAACAAATTTTGTTTTTATTTTTATTTTCTTTCAATGTAAAGTATTTTATAATTTTCATGTGACTTTCTTTTTGACTCATGGTTTATTTAGAAGTATGTAGGTTAATTCCAAGTATCTGGAAGTTTTCCATTTCTGTTTTCTCATTTAAGTTTTTTTACAGTCTTAGAATAAACTTTTTATTATTTTCATTAATTTGAATATGTTATCATCTAATTTATGGCTCAGAATACTGTCTTTCTTGGTGAATATAGACAATATTCTGAGCAGTAATCTGTATTCTGCTGTTGTTAGTTGGAATGTTGTATAATGTTAACTACATTAAGCTGATTGTTGTTTCAGGCTTCGATATCATTATTGATTTTCTGTCTACTTGTTACATTAATTCTGAGGGAGAATTGTTGAAGTGCCCAAGTATATGGATACTTCTAATCCAAATCATAGATGTGTCTATTTCTCTTTTCGGTTCCATTATTTTTGCTTCATGTATTTTAGAGCACAGTTTTTAGGTCCACACACATTTAGGATTGTTTTTTATTCTTAGTGAATTGATTTTTTTATAAGTCTATAATGTCCTTTTTTAGCCCTAGTAATATTCATTGTTCTGAAGTCTATCTCACTCTGCCTAAGGTGTTTGTTTTATGACATTGGCCTTCTTGGCTTGTGAAATTAAAACTGAGCCTTGTTTGTTATAAAATGGAATGCTATTAAAAGACCTAAAGAGGGCAACGAAGAAGAATGACTTAGTTGAGGAAAGCAAGGCTTACCGAGTTAAAAACAAAACAAAACAAACAAAAAACAGAGGCTCCGATGAGAAGCCAAGATGAAGAAACCGAAGGGCTGAGAGGCTGTGTTAAACCCAGTGGGTTGGAGGCAGAGCCAGGGCTGAGACCCTGACACAGGGTAATCTCTACTTTCACCCAAGCTGAGAACATGTCTGCCAATGAATTTGCTCTGAACGAGCACCTTAATAGCTAATACATTAAAATATGCAATAGAGATTTAAAGTCAAGCATCTTATATTTGAGGTTCTCAGAATAAGTAATTCACTTCTCTTCGGTAACAAATCATGGGGGAATAGCTATTTGTGCTGCAGGAAAACAGACCAAAAGAACTTATAAAGTCATCTTCCACACTCTCTTTCTAAGATGAAATTGTTGATAAGGCTCAACAATGATCTTATGACATCAGCGAAGCCATCACTATGTCATAGCAATGTGGCTCTTTGAGTCTAGTTTTTTTGTGCAGTGGCTTTATGAAATAATTATTATGTATCGGTTTTCCAGGTGCTTCACAAAAAAAAAGCCTTCTGTTGTTGCAGACTCTGTCCAGCAGAGTTCGCCTTTGTGGTTGATGACAAGAATCAATGCACAGGTGACAACAACCCTGTGTGGAAAAAGGGAACAGGCACGAATACTCCCTGAAGGGGAGAGTGCCTGTGGTGCCTCGGCCACTCCCTCAAGAGGGGAGTGCCCTGACCCTTGCCTAGACAGGCTTTTATTGTTTTCCTGGGGTCTTATATCATAGAAAGATTTATCATCTATCACATAGAACATTATTGACAGTAATGTTCTATGTGACATTTTAGGTACAATCAAGGAAATAAAAATAGCATGCAGAGGGGGATGGCAATGAGCTCATTAGCTCTGTCCCTGGGAGAGCTCACACAGGCTTTGGAAGTTACCTTGAGGACAAACAACATACATTTGTTGTTTTAGACCAAGGTGATGGAGTTTTAGCAAGAGCAAGCCATAACAGTCTATAGGCATTTTCTAGGCCTAATTCCCACAGGAAAACTCGGTTTGAAGGTCTGGCTCCTGCCCACCACTTCTCATCTGTAGGTTTTCCATTCAGAGCTGAGTCACATTTGCCAGGCCAAGACAAACTGGTCCCCTACAATCCCCCCTTTTTTGTTTGTTTTTTGTTAAGGCTGTTGTGGTGATACATCCCACAAGACTTGCTACTTGCTGGTCTCTAACCCTAACCCTAGCCTCACACATTGAAGGGTATATGCATGCATTCAGGTACAATGCTTTTCCTTGAGCTTGGAACTGAGTACTGCCCCTCTGTCACTTTTGCAGGAGAAACTATGCATGACAAGTACAGTCAGCATAAAGTCATTAGTAGCGTGCTCTTTTTTTCCTAATGGTGCCTTTCTTCCTCAGCTGATTAACATAGAAAATAAAAACACTAAGCTGTGTATTAGGAAATTCTTTTGTCGAAAAAATATCTTTTTATCCCCTGCCTTTTCTTCCATTTCCTCTTATTCACAGTGCTGCAGGAATCTCAGGTTTTAATGACTGCTTCTTTTAAGACACATTTTCAAAATCTGCTCAGCAAAGATTTGATGGCATCTATTTTCAGTCTCAGTAGGACAGTCCTAATTTGCATCTTCTCCTGGATAGGCATGGCCTAAATTGATCTCCACTAACCTGGCTCATTTTAAATCAATTCAAGGTTTCTCGGTGTGCACACAGAACAAACTACTACCTGTACCTGTGATGCTGTGAAATCAGTCCCAAGGAAATGTAGGAAATCTGGATTGGTCCTTCAGATAAAAGTGTACTGTATTGTATTGTTCAAAATTCACAAGGACAATGAAGTAAAACTAAGGGGCTAGAAGAGTTTAAGTAACTACCCCAAAATTGTCAGTTGTCTCTACTAAAAAATACATTTTCTCCCACCTAAAATCTAGTTATTGCTTTATCTATCATCTGTAGCAATTGTTAGAAAATTAATTCAAATAGCATTTTATTATATTTATTTTAAGTATATGTAATGTTTTTATGGCAAAATGGACAATTGTTATTCTACTGCAATTGTAACTGGTTATTTGCTAAAGTCAAGATTCTGGACCCTGCTTTGCTTTAGAAGTGAAATGTTTTAAAAAATTAGCAATCTAAACTGAATAAAGACCTATGGTAGTTTGCTTTGCTAGAACATGTTGCACTGTTTAGATTCATGCTTTTGCCAGAATCAACTAAAATAGTAGTTGGAATTTCTCTCAGTATTTTAGCACTTGCTTGTAAACAAAATTTCCCTTAAGTAAACTGCTAAACTATAAAGAGATAATGATTGTATTTCTTATTATCTTTAGGAAAAGATCCCATACCTGGAAATATTGAGCTTTTAAAATGCCAAATGTGCAATGGATGTGGTTCATAAATACTTATACTATTAAGTATAAATAACTAATGCAATAAGGAAGTTAAAGGGCTATGAGAGTTCCTGAAAGGGAGAGAAAAACTTGCTAAGAAATTAGGAAATGTTTAATTGACAGTAAGTGCCTTAAGTTAGGCTTTAAGGAGGAAATAGATTTGAACAGATTAAAAATAATTCTATATGTAAGGAACAGTATAAACAAATTCATTGAATTAGAGGGAATTCAATGAATAAAATAATTATATTTTACATATAAAATTACATATATAATTCTTCCTTACATATAGAATTAAAAGTAATTCTATATGTAAGGAACAGTATAAACAAATTCATTGAATAACAGGAATTTATTGAAAACAGTGACTTTAAGATTAAGGCACTGAGTAAGGAAGAGATAATATATGCCTTCAGTGGCCAGGTAATCATGACCTTTGCAAATCAACCTGAGACTTTGAACTTTTTATTTTAGGTTATGAGAGACCATCAGAGTATTAGGACCATTGAAACATGTCATAAAACAACAGGAGTCATTCATAAGGCAACATCTAAGAAACATATTTTCAGGGTATATTTAACTTTAGGCAAACATGCTATGTTCTAGAGATAAAATAAAGGACAGCATCCCTGCTCTTAAAGAGTTTTGAATTTAAAGGAAGAGATAGATGTACACATAAAAAGCATATGAATTATAGTCTGAATGCTTCTCAAATAGAGACAATTACAGGGTGTTAAGGACATAGAAGAGAAAATGATATAGTAGGACAATTCTAGCTCCAAAAACAGGTAAATACTGAAATATCAGTGGCTTAACACAGTAAGTATTTATTTCTTGTTTCATCACAGCAAAATGTGGTGTTTTTTCTCAGATGGCCCACTGTGTGGTCACTCAGGGACCCAGGTTCTTTCATTTTGTAGTTTTGTTCTCTGTAGGTCCTCCATGTCATTTATGTGGGTCAGGATAACCAAAAGGGAGGCATATGTGCCTAATTCAGCTCAGAAAAGTCATACTTATTTCATTGATGAGAAGTAATAGAACGAGGCATGTGGTCTCCCTTTGTGTCTGTGACAAATACAGTGTGGTTTTGGTGAATACAGTAGAATCTCTTCCCCAAGAGCATATCTGACCATGGGGTTGGGGTGGTTAGGTCCAGGAATGGTGGAAAGCACTGGTATTGCGTTTGGCTGCTTACATCTGGCGTTTGCTCTGATTAGTTGAAACCTATCTGACACCTGTGCTAATAGGCTGGCATTCATGTCATTAAGTTGTGAAATAATTATATTAAATTTTTACAGTTTACCTGCATTGGTGCTAAGCCTGGAAGAATGAGGTCGAATCCAAGAATTCTTCAGCAAGACAGAACTGGAAATTAGTTATAAAATAAATTCAAGTGAAGGGATTAGCCAAAAACACATGCATGACCCATAGACACAGACAGCAATGTGGTGATGGCCAGAGGGAGGGGGTGAGGGCCGGACAGTAGCAGGCAAAGGGGGGAATTGGGGACGTTGGTAATAGTGTAATAAACATAAATATAGATGATAGATAGATAGATAGATAGATAGATAGATAGATAATGGAAGTGTAGAGTTTTGGAAGTAATAAGATAATTTAGAAGGCTATTTTGAAAGCATAGGAGAGAATTGTAAAACATGAATAGAGAACAGGCGGTAAAGATGAAGACCAGACAGAAAACCAAAAACATAGTTTTAGGCGGCTATCTGGATGCAAAAAGCAAGAGATGGAGAAGAGTTAACTAACTAACTACAGCAAGCCAGAAATGTTGAGTTTAGATAATTCAAAGGTTGATAATGCTTTTACCTAAATAGTGAACCAGAAAAGCAGCAAACATTGAAAGGATCCATTAGATTCTTAGCCTTTTGAAGGCAAGAACTTGATTCGTAGTCCCAGATACAGAACTGAGCATGTAGGAGATGTTGCATAGACACTCCCTTATGCATATCTGATACAGAAATGAGCACAGAGATGTTCCATAGATATTCATTTAATCAATAGCAAATGAAACAAAATTGATACACTGAGTTTTTGGTGTCACTAAACTGTTGAGGTAGATATGTCCGCCAAATAGTTACAAGGGTGGAAGCAGGGTAAAGTGGTAATAAAAACCGTCCAGGTAACAGGAGTAATTAAATCCAGATGGTTATGAGGCAGAAAGCAACAGCAAGTAGAGAAAACTTTGGGGAAAAAAAACCCCTATCATTAGAGGAGAAGGAAATTCAGAGAAGGCACAACCATAGCTGTAAGAGAAGGAATGGGGAAAAAATGTGTGTCAGAAAATAGAGAAGCAATCTTAAAAGGGCTAGTTAGGCATATTAAATGACATGGACATGTGAAGAACAAAAAAGCAACCAGTTTATTTCACAATTAGGGGTTAAAAACCAGTTCCATTCATTTTATTTAGTAGATGGCTTTCTTTCATTTACTTTATTTTCCTTTCTAAATTTTTATGGAGTACTAACAGTATATATCAGGAAGTGCAAACTGACTACAATCACACCTCCTTTACATAATTATTGTTAAAGCTGGCATATTTCCTTCCAGTCATTTTAAATAAATATGAACATAGTCAGTGGAGAATGCATCAGTTGTCAAATGTACCATTTGTCAATATAAAATTACCCTCTATGAACCATTTAATGATTTTTGCCTCAAATTCTATTTTGTCTGAAAATAATGTGATATTTTAATGTCTGTATTTTCCTAGTAAATCATTCTTATTTCTTTTTTTGAGTTTAGTATTTTGTTTCAACAGTTTCTTTTTTATTTTTATTCTTGGTTGTTGTTCAAGTACAGTTTGTGTCCATTTTCCACCCACCACTTTCTCCCGCCCCATCCATCCCCGCCTCCCACCTTCAGTCCTGCCCCCCTTGGCTTTGTCCATGTTGCTTGATGACTTTTCCCTTCTTTCTCCCATTATCCCCCTCCCTCCTCCCCTCTGGTTACTGTCAATTTGTTCTTTATTTCAATGTCTCCGGTTATATTTTGCCTGCTTGTTTGTTTTGTTTCAACAGTTTCTTGTAAGCTACATTTAGTCTAATTTTTCTTTTGTCTTCTATGGTATTAATGGCATCTCCTTTTATTGTTATAATGCATGCCTTGTTTTTCTTTTAAATGCTATGTTTTTTAATTTTTATTTATTTTTACTGCATTTTTCTATTACCCTTTATCCCCCATACCCTCTTTCACCTCCACCCACCTCCCCCATTCCTCATCATCACCACGCTGTTGTCCACGTTCACGAATTCTTTCTCAGTTTCTATTTCATGCTCAATCCTTCCAGCCCCATCCCTAAGCTTCTTTGCTTTTACTGAGGATTTTTTTCTATTTAGAATTTGTTTTTCTTATTTTGATTTACCCCAAAGATTAGAAAGGCCTATATGTTGTTTTTCTTTTTAAGTCTTTTAACTGAATTTATTTTTTTAGAGAAAATTTAGGTTCACAGCACATTTGAGAGGAAGGTTCTCATATAGCTACATGTCCACATCCCAGCCTGCCAATTCTCATGATTTCATTCACATTTCTCAAAAAATTCTATATGGTAAAAAAGTAAGTTAATAATAAAATATAGGCATCATATCCTCCTTCTAATCATTTCCCCACTTCATAAGAGGGGCAATGTAACACATTTTTACTTCTTTTAACTTCATTTTTTTAATATTTTCAAACCATAATTTATATTTTGAAATATATTAAAATTACTTAAACTTATTAAATAATTATTTTCTCCTTGAGCGATATTTTATTTTTATTCAATGTTGTTATAAAATTTAATTATTTAGACTGAAATTTATGGTTTATTTGCTTCAGTTTTCGTTGCTAGTCTTTGTGGAAGCCCTGGCTAGATGTTAGTTTCTATAATTACATAACAGATCATTGACCTCAGAGAGTATGCAGTCTAATGGCTTTCTCTCATACTGTTGCTCTTTGTACAGGCATTTGTACAGACAACAAAGGAAAGAATGTTGCTAATTACTTCAAAGAGAAGGATGTTACAGTTCAAAGGGAAAACTGGTTGAACTGCTTACACTCCATACTTGGGAGGTTTAGCACAGGTCTTAGGAAGTTACTTTAGAGCTATGCACTAAGCATTTCCTGCCTCAATCCAGGGTGAGGGAGTTTTAGCAAAAGCAAGCCTCATATCAGCCTAGGTACAATGCAGGCCTGATTCCCCGTGGGAGAACCTATCCGTGGGTGTGGGTCCTGTGTGCCGGACATTGCTTTCCCCTGGCCCTTCCAAGTGGAGGCTGGGCTACATTCCCCACACCACTTGGAATGGTCCCCTATAGGTTTGTTTATGATGGTCATTCAGACAGATGTAAGATGATACCTCATTGTGGTTTTAATTTGCATCTCTCTGATGACTAGTAATGTTGAACATCTTTTCACATGAATATGGGCCATTTGTATGTCCTTCTTGGAGATCTTTTGCCCATTTTTTAGTTGGATTGTCTTCCTGGTGTTGAGCTGTATGAGTTCTTTATATATTTTGGAGATCAAATCCTTATTTAATGTATCTTTGGCAAATATGTTCCCCCATATAGTCAGTTCCCTTTTTCATTTTGATGATGGTTTCTTCTCTCTTTATTTTCATGTTCTATTTTCTCTTAACTTTGGAATCTTTCTGAATTGATAATCCATAATGCTTGTTTATCTTTCATAATGTCTTTCTTATTTTAAAGCTGCTTTTACTATGTATTGATCTTTTACCATGGCGTGTTTTACATTTTCATACCATCCTTTGTCATCTCACACATTTTCCCTCTGACTATTCAACTCCTAGTTTATACCCTATTGAGCGCCACATAGTTTTCTGTTCTTTATTTCAGATTCTTGGAGTAAACAGTTTATCAAGTTTATTTCTTTGGAATATATGAGATTATGTATCATTCTTTGTGTCTTTCAATAATTTAGAGATTAGTTTGAAAGTTTTCTTCTATTTGCCACGTTCTGAAGAGAGTTCCATGTAGGACTGGTGTTTGCCAACAGACAGGACTTGAACGTTGTCTTCATGTCCTCCTTTACACGTTTGTACACGAGCAGAAGTCCCGACTTAGGTCTAAAGCTGGGCAGCACACTGATGACTGAAGTGCCTAGTATGGTTTCAATCTCTGGTAGGCTTTTATCGAAGGTGGTAATGCTGAAATGTGAGGAGATTTTTTTTTTTATCTATTTGCCTGTACCTCACATCTCCAAACAGTGCTATTACCCTCAGTCTGTCTGAAAAACATGGCCCTTCTTATTTTTGCAAGATCCTCTTTCTGCCATAGAATTTCATCTGTGATAAGTCAACTCTCTAGGATGCAATATAATCTTTTCCCATCAGTTTTCTTCTATTTAATTTTTAAATTATTTTTATGACCCATACATGCTAACTGTATAAACAGGGGAACTGATACAGGGATGTAAAAAGTTGCTCTCCTGGTGCTGTAAAAGAATCAGTGCCTGGATTTCTGGCTGGTAAAGACCTTAGAAGTAGTTATAAAGAGAGGACTACCTGCTTTCAAATGAGCCTTCCCCCCTATTTCTGTCTGAAGAGTATTGCTGGATCCTCAATTCCACTTTGCAGCCCAGTAACAATGACTCCTACATTACTAAATATTGCCACATAGTAAATTCAGATTCTGGATTATGTCCCATTCTTTAGCATGCTCCGTTGATCAAATTCCATTCAGGAACATATTATACCAGACAAAGAGTGAAGATACTAGTATGGGGATATTGCAAGCCCTGCATCGTATATTTTAAAAGTATGAATAATTTTCAGAATTTAATTCTCAGCTATTATTAATGACAAAGTATTTATGGTATACCTCATAATCATGATAATATGCCAACATGTTAAGAAATTATAGTTTAGAAACTCTGGATTAAAGCACTGAAGGAGTATTAATATTTTGAGATTCTTAGCAGTTTAGCCTCAAGCAAATAGCCTTAAAGTTTTGTACTATTCAATATTATGCTTTCCAACCTGCAAGAGCTGAGTCATTTAGAGGCAGAAAAGTCAGGAAAAAAATATGGTCTTTTGTATTTCTCCATTTCCCCACCCCCAAATCTGTAGAGTTGCTATGGCAATCAATTGCTTCTCCAGCAAAATCACTCCTCCAATCTTCAATAGCCACTGCCAACATTCTGTTTCAACAACTCCTGAAATGATCCTGAAACTTTTAAGTATTTCTTGTTCAATCTGAACAACTGTCAGAGTAATCATTTTGAAAAAGAATACTTATCATACTGTTTTACCGCTTATAAGACTTCAAAGACTGCAAGGATGTTGTGTTGAATGAAGGTGAAGCCTTCATATGGAAGAGTCAGATTCAGAGCCCCGAATTTCTGTCTCTTACTTCCATTTCCCCCCTTCCCTCCTCTCCCTGGGTGTGGGTTAGAGTGACATATCCCAGGTTGGAGATTTTCCGACATCTCTTGGCATCAAGGCCTGTAGATACTGATATTTGAGGGTTCCCCAAGAAAATGGTTTCACTCCTGAGCGAGGCAGCACCTAAGGTGGCCTTCAATGATCCTCGCTTCCTTGTATTCACGCCCTTGTATACTCTCTTCTCTCTGAGTATGGGCTGGACTTAGTGGTTGACTTCTAATGAATAGAATATGGCAGAAGTGAGGGGATGCCTCTTTCAAGATTAAGTTACAGAGAGACCGTGGCTTCTGTCTCACAGACTCTCTCTCAATCTCTCACTCTGAGAAAAATCAGCTGCCATGTTGCTCAGGAAGAGGTTCTAATGGCAAGAAAGTGATGTCACCAACCAACAGCCAACCAGGACTGAGGCTTGCTGACAGTCCTGTAAACACAATTGAGGGTAGCTTCTCCCCCTGTTAACTTTTGAGTTGTCTGCAGTCTGTCAATACCTCAATTTCAGCCTTGTGACAGACCCTGAGCCGACAGGCCCAAATTTCTGGCCCTTCAAAAAATGTCACATGATGAATGTTTGTTGTTTTCAGCTGCTAATTAGGGGTATGTTGTATAGTAAAATATAACTAATATAGTTACTACCCAATCACTCCATGATGAGGGTCATTGTTTAACAAGACCTGACAACTCACTAAGAGCTTTCCCTTGCCTTTTCAGTATTATGACTTTAAACACAAATAATTGAGAGAAAGGGGGATGGGGAAAATTTGGAGAATGGTGGCTATGATCTTTTTCTTGAATATGATGATGGTTCTGTGGATAGATATATAAATATATATACATGTCAAAATGTATCAAAGTATGTATTTTAAATATATGCAGTTTATTGTGTGCTAACTGTACTTCAATAAAGCTGTTAACATATGAATAGATATATGATTCACCAAATATTTGAAAATGGTCCAACATAACAGAGAGAGACCCAAATAAATAAAATGTAAAAGTCACTAGAGAAAACTAAAACAGTGCAGAAGCAAAGAATAAAAGTTTTTAAAATCTATAATAATTATCTTTTCAGACATAAATGAAAATTGTTCATCCATGAAAAGAGATGATATAAAAAGTGTAAGAAAGAGTTCTTATAAATTAAAAACATAGTGGAAAATGAACTTCAGAAGGTTTTGAAGATAAATTTGAAGAGATCTCTTCAAAAGTAGAATAGAGATAAAGAGGAAAAAATGGAAACAAGAAAATAAGAAAATGAGAGACCTAGTTCCAGAGGTTTAGTATTAGTATAAAGTAAATTCTAAAGAGAAAATAAAGAACAAAAACAATAAAGTGGACTCCTTTATCAATGAAAAATTTCTTTAATTTGAAAAAAAAGACAAATTTATACATTTAAGAGGCCAAAATAGTACTTTAAAGTGCTTTGTAGTAATTATCCACTTATATGTAATAAATGACTACAAAATGTGGCAACTAAAACTGCATGCATTTATCACCTCACATCCTCACTGATTCAGGAATCCAGAATGAGTTAGCTGGATTCTCTATTAGACTCGCCCACGAGGCTTCACTGAAGGTGTTGGCCAAGACAAACTGGGGAAAACTCTACTTCTAAGATCACTCACAAATTATTGGCAGGATGGAATTCCTTTTTAGTTATCATACTGAGAATTTCAATAGCTTGTTTACTCTGGGGTGTAGACACCATCCTTAGTCACTTGCCTTGTTGGCCTCTCCAATATGGCAACTTTATATATATCAAATCACACTTGCCAGAAATGCAAAAAAGAGTTTGCTAGCAAGAAAAAAAGTCACACCTAGTCATGGAAGTGATATCCCACTACCTTAGCTATATTCTATTGGTTAGAAGTAAGTCATTGGGGCAGCCTATTTTCAAGGAGAGAGAATTACACAACAGCATGAGTACAAAAAGGTAGAGATTACTGGCACTCATCTTGGAAATCTGTCTACCACACACTTCATTGTGAAAATGAAAAAAACTAAGAAAAAAAAAGTGATTTAAAATTTCCAGTGATAAAGACCATTAGCAATCATAAAACATTTCATGTTTTTCTTTTTTTTTTCCAGAAGGCTTTCTTTTTTTTTTTTTTTTTTAATTTTTATTTTTTATTTTTTTATTTTTTATAATTTTATTTGGTTACTTTTCAAGTACATTTTTTTCCCTCTCCCCCCCCCCCGCCCGGTCTCCCCCCTCCCTCCCATTCCCCCCCCCCCAAGTCCTCATCTCTGTGTCATTCATACTTGTTCCTCAAAATCCCTCCCCCCTTTTTCCCCTTAAGTTCCCTTCCCTCTCCCCTCTGGTCGCTGCCCACTTGTTCTCTATTTCAGCGTCTTTGTTTTTATTCTATTTGCTTATTTGTTTTATTCTTTAGCTTCCTGTCAAAGGTGAGATCATATGGTATTTGTCCTTCAATGCCTGGCCTATTTCACTCAGCATAATGCTTTCCAGTTCCATCCATGTTGTTGCAAAAAGGTAGTAGCTCCTTCTTTCTCTCTGCTGCATAAAATTCCATGGTGTATATGTACCACAATTTTTGGATCCATTCATTTACTGATGGGCACCTAGGTTGCTTCCAACTCTTGGCTATTGTAAATTGTGCTGCTATGAACATTGTGGTGCATAGGTTCTTTGAAATTGATGTTTTAGGATTCTTGGGGTATAATCCTAGGAGTGGAATTGCTGGGTCAAAAGGCAGGTCAATTTTTATTTTTCTGAGAAAATTCCATACTGTTTTCCATAATGGTTGTACCAGTCTACAATCCCACCAACAGTGAACTAAGGTCCCCTTTTCCCCACACCCTCTCCAACATTTGTTGTTTGTTGCTTTGTCTATTATAGCCATCCTGACTGGTGTAAAGTGGTATCTCATTGTGGTTTTAATTTGCATCTCTCTGATAGCTAACGATATTGAGCATCTCTTCATGTGTCTCTGGATGTTCTGTATGTCCTCTTTAGAGAAGTGTCTGTTCAAGTCCTTTTCCCATTTTTTAATTGGGTTCGATGTCTTCCTAGAGTGGAGTCGTGTAAGTTCTTTGTATATTTTGGAGATTAAACCTTTGTCTGAGGTATCATTGGCAAATATGTTTTCCCATACAGTTGGTTGTCTTTTTAATTTAATACTGTTTTCTTTAGCCATGCAGAAGCTTTTTATTTTGATGAGATCCCATTTGTTTATTCTTTCCTTTATATTCCTTGCTCTAGGGCACATATCTGTAAAAATGTTGCTGCGTGGAATATCTGAGATTTTCTTGCCAATGTTCTCCTCTAGGACTTTAATGGTGTCACAGCTTATATTTAAGTCTTTTATCCACCTTGAATTTATTTTGGTGTATGGTGTAAGTTGGTGCTCAAGTTTCATTTTTTTGCACGTAGCTGTCCAGTTCTCCCAACACCATTTGCTGAAGAGGCTATCTTTACTCCATTTTATGTTACTGCCCCCTTTGTCGAATATTAATTGACTGTAGAGGGTTGGGTTGATTTCTGGGCTCTCTGTTCTGTTCCATTGGTCTATGTGCCTGTTTTTATGCCAGTACCAGGCTGTTTTGATTACAGTGGCTTTGTAATACAGTTTGGTATCAGGTATTGTGATCCCTCCTACTTTGTTCTTCTTTCTCAAAAGAGCAGCTGCTATTCCGGCTCCTTTATGATTCCATATAAATTTTTGAAGTGTTTGTTCTATGTCTGTGAAATACGACATTGGTACTTTAATAGGTATAGCATTGAATCTGTATATTGCTTTGGGTAGTATGGACATTTTGATGATGTTAATTCTTCCAATCCATGAACACGGTATATGTTTCCATTTGTTTGTGTCTTCCTTGATTTCTTTCTTCAGTGCTGTGTAGTTTTCTGCATACAGGTCTTTTACCTCTTTGGTTAGGTTTATTCCCAGATATTTTATTTTTCTTTTTGCTATATCGAATGGGATTTTTTCCTTGATTTCTGCTTCTGCTGATTCATTGTTTGTATACAAAAATGCCTTTGATTTCTGGATATTGACTTTGTATCCTGCTGTTTTGCCAAATTCATTAATTAGTTTGAGCAGTTTTTGGGTAGAGTCTATAGGATTTTCCATGTACACTATCATGTCATCTGCAAACAGTGACAATTTTGTTTCCTCCTTTCCTATTTGGATGCCTTTTATTTCCTTTTCCTGCCTGATCGCTGTGGCCAAAACTTCTAATACTATATTGAATAGGAGTGGTGAAAGTGGACATCCTTGTCTTGTTCCTGATCTTAGTGGAAAAGCTTTTAGTTTTTGTCCATTGAGTATGATATTGGCTGTAGGTTTCTCATAAATGGCCTTTATTATATTGAGGAATGTTCCCTCTATTCCCATTTTGCTGAGTGTTTTTATCATAAATGGGTGTTGTACCTTATCAAAAGCTTTTTCTGCGTCTATTGATATGATCATGTGGTTTTTGTCTTTGCTTTTGTTTATGTGATGAATTACATTTACTGTTTTGCGAATGTTGAACCATCCTTGCATCCCTGGGATGAAACCCACTTGGTCATGGTGTATTATCTTTTGGATATATTGTTGGATGCGATTTGCTAATATTTTGTTGAGGATTTTAGCATCTATGTTCATCAGCGATATTGGCCTGAAGTTTTCTTTCTTTGTTGTATCTCTATCTGGTTTTGGAATTAGGATGATGCTGGCTTCATAAAAGGAGTTAGGGAGTTTTCCATCCTTTTGTATTTTTTGGAATAGTCTGTGAAGAATGGGGGTTAGCTCTTCCTTAAATGCTTTGTAGAATTCTCCTGTGAATCCATCTGGTCCAGGGCTTTTGTGTGATGGGAGTTTTTTGATTACTGCTTCAATTTCTTTTGCTGTTATTGGTCTATTCAGGTGTTCTACTTCTTTTTCATTGAGTTTTGGGAGATTATATTTTTCTAGAAATGTGTCCATTTCCCCTAGGTTCTCAAATTTCTTGGCATACAGTTCTTCATAGTAATTTCTTACAATCCTCTCTATTTCTGTGGTGTCAGTTGTAATCTCTCCTCTTTCATTTCTGATTGTTTATTTGTGTCCGTTCCCTTCTTTTCTTGATGAGCCTACTTAAAGGCTTGTCTATTTTGTTTATTTTTTCAAAGAACCAACTCCTGGATTCATTGATCTTTAGAATTGTACTTTTAGTCTCTATGTCATTTAGTTCTGCTCTGATCTTAGTTATTTCCTTCCTTCTACTTGCTTTGGGCTGTTTTTGTTGTTGTTCCTCGAGTTCTTGTAGGCGTAGAGTAAGTTCATTTGTTTGAAATGTCAGAAGGCTTTCTTGTAGTTAGATAAGAATAATGGTTCTCAATCAGGAGTGATTTTGGCTCCCAGGAGACCTTGACAATGTTAATAACATTTTTGGTTGTCACACACAAAGGATGTTATAGGCTCCTAGTGGGAAGAGTACAGAGATGTTGCTAAATATCCTGCAATTCCCATAACATATCCCTGCAATAAAACAGTATTTAGCCCAAATATCAATATGGCCAAAGTTTAGAAACCCTGGGTTAGCATCATGCATCATGTATTTTTTACCATGTACTAAGAATAGAAGTGACATGACGCTTCTGTGCCAAAGCAGTTAAAACTAGTGTCTTTCCTCCCAAGTCATTATTCCTCTGTCAGTTAATTTGAAAAAGTTACAGGTTGAGATAGTAGCATTATAAACAGAAAGGGCCAGAATTCCTGGGTCACCAGATGGAGCAGAGCTCCTAATGAACTGCATCAGATTTTAGTGAGCAAGAGATATACATTTATCTTGTTGAAATTTCACATGTGTCTTCTAAAAAAATTAGGAATAAATATCCCAAATAATATAGCTCTAGAGGGAACAAACAGGTTACTACAAATGCCTGGAAATCAAGATGGCATCAGATGCCTCAAAAGCAGCATCAAAAACAAGGGGATGGTGCAGCTTCAATAAACTGAGGGACAATAATATTCATTCTTAAGCCACAAATATCCCTTGGTACTAAATATATTTAATCAATAATGTTTGGCAAACTTGTAAAACTATGTGATATGAAAATTTAACTGAATCTATTCTGTTCTTAATTTGTAGAGTCCAAATAACAAATGATACCTGAATATTTTCTTGCCTCACTTTGTTAAATGTGAAGGTAGAATTAAGATATTTTGAAATTATTTACCTTATATTCACCCTATCTTAGGAAGCTTCTTAGGAATGTCTTTCTCCAAATGAGGGAGTAAACCTAAAAAAAAGGAACTCAGTGGGTTCAGACACAGTATCACCAACACTGGTGAGGAACATCCCCAGGATGACAGGCCTGGAGACCACCAGTTCCAAGTGGGTAAGCTCGACATATGCAAACCTGAAATTGTCACTTCTTTTCCATGCAGTCTCAAAGGGCTCTTTGATGCGTGCACTCACGGAAGTTGTTTGTACACATCCACACTGACAATATTCATCCTTCCCAGTTGGTTTCAGAGGTGTTCCTGGAGCCACACCTCAGCTGGTAGCACAGTATGTTCTCTCCTGCTTTGTGAGGCCATTTCCATTAGTTTCTATATGCTACCTTTAAAGAAACTTAACATTCTTTTACTATGTCTTTTGGTATCTTTCGGTCATAGCACAATTATGTTGTGATAACCACACAGATTAGTATCTGAAATGAGGTTGATGAAAAGACCCCAGACTCTAATAGCTAATTTTTTTGAAGTGTGGATAAACTGAAATAGAAGATGAATCAGCAATGCTAGAGTGGCAAAGGACCATCCTTGGATCAAGACTTCAAAATTTCATGTCTGGAATGAAGGAAGAATTGTTTCAATGGAACATGTCCATTGGAAATTTTGAGTCAGTGGGTTGAAAAATTAGAATTAAAAATTCTTGCCTTTGAGTTCCCTAGTTGCTTCTGAAAGGTCTAGTCAAGGTGAAAGTGACACCTGAAACTTTCTGGCAATTACTGTATATGGAAACCATCAGATCAATAGTCTGGCTGGCAAGGAAAAGCAAGACTGAAACTATAGCAGCTGATGTCTGAGACAGAGCCCTGGGATAAGATCACTGGGAATGGAAGACAAGCACCCTGGAGCTTCCCTTGACTGGCAGGTCTTCCTGACAAGCAGAAACAGGATCACTACCCGTGCTGTAGATGTTGAAGGGACGAGAGCAGAGCAATTTTTAACTCTCACTAAGCAGACTATATCCACAGAATGTTTTATAATGTAGAAACGATAAAACAAAGGCAATTAAATAGGTACCAAATATTTTAAATGTAAGATAAAATAATGCTAATAGTAATAGTCCAGAACAAGCTATTTCTTTACTAGCCTACCCTTAAAAATATCCAAGAAGATTTATTTGGTGTTAGTTTTTTTAACTCTAAATTAACTTTCTAGTAAATAGCTGCTCTTAATTCTAGTTTCTTACAGGAAGCTACAATCTTGAAGTTCTGTGATTTCAGCCACAATTTTGGTAAAAAAAAACAAAAATAGTGTTTAGAGAAAAGACATGATTTGCTACTTAAACAAATCACCTTTACAAAATAGAAAATCAAAATTATTTAATTGAGATTAAAAATCTGTTATTTATACATCCAGAAAATCATTTAAAGATCCTGATTTAAAGATACATTGAAAGATTAAATCTTACTGGGTGGGGTTTTAAATGTGAAAGTTATGGTTAAATGTGTCTCTAAAGATTTGAAAACTTTCAGTTTCCAGCATAATTTACGGTTCCTAAGAATAGTAAACTGAAGTAGAATTAGGGAAAATGGTACTGAAGTATAGCTGGATGGTAAACTTAAGATTAAATTTTGTTTGTGACTGAAGTTAAGTTGTTATCAGCTTAAAATAGACTGTTGTATCAATAATATATTTATATAAACCTCATAGTAACCATAAAGCAACAACCTAAAGTAAATACACAAAAAATTAAAAGAAGTGAGTCAAAACATACCAACATGGGCAGTTATCAGTTCACAAAGGAAGAAAGGAACAAATGGACTACAACCAACCAGAAAACAGCTAATAAGATGGCAGCAGTATGTCTTGGCCTATCAATTACTACTTTAAATGTAAATGGACTAAATTTTCCAACCTAAACCTATAGAATGGCTGAATGCATAAAAAACAAGACCCAGTCCTGGCTGGTGTGGATCAGTTGATTAGAGTGCCATCCCATAGACCACTGGGTTGTGGGTTTGATTCCCGGTCTGGGCACATGCCTGGGTTATAGGTTCAGTCCCAGTCTGGATGCTTGTGAGAGGCAGCCAATCAATGTTTCTCTTTTACATCCATGTTTCTCTCTCTCTTTCTTTCCCTCTCTTCCACTCTCTCTAAAAAATCGATAAGCATGTACTTGGGTGAGGGTTAAAAAAAGACCCAACTCTATGCTGCCTACATAAGACCTCACTTCAATTCTAAGGACACACAAAGACTCAAACTAAAGGGATGGAAAAATATGTTCCATGCAAGTGGAAACAAAGAGCAAAAATAGATATACTTACCTTGGACGAAACAGACTTTAACTCAAAAACTATCAAAAGATGAAGGTCATTATATATTGACAAAGGAGTTGTTCTCCTGAACAACCAGTGAGTCAAAAAATCAAATGGAATATCAAAAAATATCTACATAAATGAAAATGGGAACACAATATACCAAAACTTAGGGGATACAGCAAAAGTAGTTCTAAAAAGGAAGTTTAGAGTGACAAATGCCTACATTAAGAATAAAAGAAATAACTAAACTTTATACTTCAAGGAACTATAAGGAATAAAAAAGCCCTGCCTAGTGTAGCTCAGTGGATTGATCTGGTGTTTGTGAACCAAAGCACTGCTAGTTTGATTCCCAGTCAGGGCACATGTCTGAGTTGCAGGCCAGGTCCCCAAGCGGGGGTGCACAAGATGCAACCACACATTGATTTTTCTCTCTCTCCCTTTCTCCTTCCCATCCCCTCTCTAAAAATAAATAAATGAATAAATAAAATCTTTTTAAAAGGAATAAAAAATGAGCCTAATATTAGCAGAAAGGGAAATAACAAAGACTGGATCAGAAATCAGTAAAATAGACTAGAAAAAAAGTAGAAAAGTGTGCTATAACTAGGAGCTATTTTTTAAAACATAAATTTGACAAACCTTTAGCTAGCCTTTCTAAGATAAAAAGTGAGAAGACTGAAATAAAGTAAGAGAAAAAGAAAAGACATTACAATGGATACCACAGAAATACAAAGGATCATGAGACTGCTATGAACAAGTATAAGCTAAGGAAATGAATAAAGTGGAAGAAATTAATACATTCCTAGGACCATACCACCTCCAAAGATGGAATCACAAAGAAGTAGAAAATCTGCTCAGACCTATAACAAGTATGGAGATTGAATCAGTAATCAAAATTCTCCCAACAAAGACAATCTTCACTGGTTAATTCTAGCAGACATTTAAAGGAAAATTAATGCCAGTCTTTCTCAAACTGTTCCAAAAAATCAAAGCAGAGAGAACACTCCCATCTCATTTTATAATGCCAGCATTCTCCTGATACCAACGCCAGACAAAGATATTACAAGAAAAGTAAAGGCCAATTACCCTGATGAATATGCATGAAAAATTCTCAACAAACTACTACACAGCAAGTTCAACAGGATCATACAGCATAATTAAGTGGTACTTATCCCTAGGATGCAAGGATGGTTCACATACATAACTAAATAAATGTAATACATCACATTATTAGAATGAAAATTTTTATATTGTATACTTATCTCAATAGATGCAGAATAAGCATTTGACAAAATTTTAATTTTTATTCTTTCATCATAAAAACTGTCCACAAATTGGGTATAGAAAGAATGTACCTCAACACAATACAAGTCATAAATGACAAGTCCACAGTTAACATACTCAGTGGTGAAATATTGTTAGTTTTTCTCTCTGATATTATAAACAAGACAAAAATTGCCTATTCTTGCCACTTGTATTCCTCATACTACTGGAATTCCTAGCCAGAGCAATTAGGAAAGAAAAAGAAATAAAAAGTATCCAAGTAAAAAGAACTTAAAGAAAAACTTAAATTGTCTCTGAATTTTTTATGATGGTAATGAGAATAATGCAGCTGAAACTTTAGTATTTGCTCTATCAAACATACTTTATATCATATTCCTTCTTAATATTTATAAAAATGAAACAAGGCAGGTGCTATTTTTTAATATTAGGAATGAAAAAACTGAGGCACAGGGGGTTTAAGTAATACTGGGTGGTAGAACCAAAATTTGCTGTAAGATCTGAGTACAGATCCCACATGCTTAACCATTTTACAACATTTTTTTCTGTTTATATTATTGAATGTTTGTTTCTCTTATGTCTCAGGTTGCCTTGTATTATAGTTATCTATGAATCATTCTTTTTTAGTATGAGCTATTCAGCTGAAATAACTGAAAATTATAGATATACAAGTGTGTCCATCAAATCTTTCCATTTTAAATGTTTTCTAACATTTTTTGCATCTCTTTAATAAACTTTTATAATTCAGGAAGAAACTTCAGGAAAGTTACTTGCATACTTTTAACATTGAAATGATTTTAATATTCTGTTTTATTCCTTTTCACAGCAGTTAGCACATTCCTTTGAATACCAGAAGTGCAAAACTTTGTTAAGTAAATATAGTTAACCTGTGTTGGCCCCAGGTGTCCCAGAATTCTCCAGCATTCTAAAAATCATATTTTCATTTAATATTTTAATAGAATAGCTGAAGTCCCAGTTTTATATACTGTAGGAAGCTCATTGGTCTCTGCTCCACAATACTTCTGAATCTTATGGGTTAGGAGAGGGCTTCTATATTTTTTTCTGGTCACCAGACACTTCAGTTGGACTCCTGCTGTTAGCTCCCCTCTGTGACTTGTCTTCTGAGATTGCCATTCTGAGCATTGTCTACTAAGATAAGTGTGTTTTGTGGTAGTCTTACTGAAGGCACAGCTTTTATTTATTCATTTCATAGTTCACTAAACATACAAATATCACTGAGTGTCTAATGGCACTATGTTGGGCACTGATAAGACCATGATAAGTAAACCAAGTCTCCACAGTCATGTAGCTCATATTCTAGCAAGGAAACATAAAACACAGGTACACAAATAAATGTAAAATTACAACTGAGGTAAGTGTGATAGAGGAGAGGCCCATGGTAGACTGAGAGCCATGTAGACTTGAACTGACAGTTGAAGGGTAGGCAGACCTTAACCAGCCCTGTAGCAGAGATGGGGGGGGACAGAGGGTGAGGCATAGTGGATGTGGAGATTGGGAGATGGTGGTCTAAATTAGGGAAATGATGGTGGAGATGAAGATAAAGATTTCAGAAGCATCTAGTATAGCATAAAGAAGGGGACCTGGTGACAAGAGGAAAACATAAGGAATCAAAAACACAGAGCTCAGTATAGGCAGAAACTTGGTAAATGCATGCAGACATACATTTCAGTCATACAAATTTATCCGGCGTTTTTGAATTTGGAAAATTTTCACCAGTTATGTCGCTCCTCAGGTTCCTTCCCAGCAGCTGTTCCTTTAAACCCACTTTCTCTTTTTCAAAACCATATTCTCTACCACTATATATTTTGTTGCTCTACCTGTTTCCGGACTCCTGGTAATTACTTCATAGTAACTTTAGTAATACAATTATTATGTGAACAGTGTAACACTAAATCTCCAATAGTTTAGTGTCTGCTTCGCACTGCCAACACTGTCATCGAGCTGTTGCTAAGCTGTCTGTCACAGTGCCACCCTTAGTAATACAAAGAGCTTGGAGAAGTACTGAAGTCACGGCAGTTCTTATTTGTTTTGTAAATATATCTTAGATCAAATTCTTAGACGTCTACCAGAACTTCCAGGGTCATGGGGTTATGTATAGTGATGCACACTTTCATCTCCCCGTTGGGCAGAATCAGCTTCAAGTTTCCTTAAGCCCTTCATTTGGTTACATCTCATTTGCTACTGACCAGCTATGGTATTTACATCTCCTAGGAGAAATTGACTTTTAATTATTTTCTCGTTCTCATTCTATGTGTCATGGCCTTTCCTCCAAAATGTCAGTTTTAGTAACCCCAATGGCTTACAGGAACAAAAAGCTAATGTATAGTAGTTATATAGGGTAAGTACTTTATGTTAACAGTGTAGAATCAACATGCTTCAGAATGAATTATGACTTTCATAGCTATATATTCCTAGGAGGAGGAATATGTACACCTAATATTGGATCTGTTTTTGTGCTCTTTTGAAGGAAACATCCTTCTGTATCAGAACTCCCCATGTTTCCATATCCAGATTTTTTCACCAGGGGTGATGAAGAATTGTCAAGAATCATTGACCATCACGTAAGACTGACTTTCTTAAATTACTAGCAAAAGCTTTGTTTTTAAAAGTATTTTGAATTAGAATGTATAGTTCTGAGACTTTAATATCGACACATGGAACTTAAAAGTAGAGCCATGATTGGGCATTGCTAAATTTAACTATATCTCACCAGACTGTCTATACATATCAATGCTTTTATTGGGCTACAGAAAACTTGGCATCTGTCATTTTTAAAATCTAGTCTTATTCTGTTTCTTGAATTAGTACTGATTATTTTTTTACAAGAATCTGATATTGAACACTGAACACTAGTTTCTTCTATGGTGTAGTTTTAGTAATGGAACAAAAATCTTTTTACTCAAAAAAATCTTTGGAATCAATTTTCAGTGACCATTCTTTACCCTTGAAATACTAGGAAGACTTTAATTATTTTATTCCTGGTATGAGTTTAAAAAGCTGTGGAAATACAAGACTATTCACTTAAGACACTTTAAACCACTGAGGTATAATTAGGGGATGATTTCTTGCCAAATCATTTTACGACTACTCATTTTTGGGGGTAGAGTTGGAATAGGAGAGAAGGTACTCATTTTTTTTCCTTTGAGTTCAATATGGATTCAGTAGGATATAGAATGTGTTTTAATTAATTTTATATCCAGTAGTTTAGTATTGTCTGTCAGATTTTATCCATATTCCCATGATTATTTTTTATTATTTTATTTTATTTAATTTATTGGATATAATTAATAAAATTACATAGGTTTCAAGTGCACAATTCTATAACACATTATATTTACATTGTACTGTGCGTTCACCACCCCAAGTCAAGTCTCCTTCCATCACTCCCGCTTTCACCTTTCCCTCTGACATTCGCCGAACTATTGTTTGTGTCCATTAGTCTTTTTTCTTCTGTGCCTAATTTGATCACTGTGCTCACCCAGCCCCTAACCCTATCCCTTTGACAACCATCAGTCTGTTCTCTGTGTCCATGAGCCTCTTTCTATTTTGCTTGTTATTTTTTATTAGATTACACATATAAGTGAAGTCATATCATACTTGTCTTCCTCTGACTCACTTATTTCTCATAGCGTAATACTCTCCGGGTCCTTTTACGTTGTCACAAAAGGTAAGATCTCCTTCTTTTTTATGGCTGAGTAGTATTCCATTGTGTAAATGTACCACAGCTTTTTATCTACACATCTACTGATGGGCACTTGGGCTGCTTCCAAATCTTGGCTATTGTAAATGATGCTGCAATAAGCTTAGAAGTGCATAGATTCTTTTGAATTAGTGTTTTGGGTGTCTTCGGATATATTCCCAGAAGTGGAATCGGTGGGTCAAAAGACAGTTCTATTTTCAATTTTTTGAGGTAACTACGTACTGCTTTCCACAGTGCTACCACCAATCTGCATTCCCACCAACAGTGCACTAGGGTTCCCTTTTCTCCATGTCCTTGCCGACATTTGTTAGTTGATTATTTGTAATAGTCATTCTGACACGAGTGAGGTGGTATCTGATTATGATTTTAATTTGCATTTCTCTGATGATTAGTGAGGTTAACCATTTTTTCTTATGTTTATTGGCCATTTGTATGTCCTCTTCAGAGAAGTGTCTATTCAGTTCCTTTGCCCACTTTTTAATCAGAAAAAAACATAGTTACGAGAAATGTGTGAGATTTTACTGCCTATGCTTTTTTCTAGATTTTTTAGGATTTTGAGTCTAACATTTAAGTATTTATTTCAATTTAAGTTTATTCTTGTATATGGTGTTAAGAAAGTGGTCTAGTTTCACTTCTTTGGAGTATCTGTCCAATTTTCCAACACCATTTATTGAATAGGCTGTCTTTACTCCATAGTATGTTTTTGCCTCCTTTCTCAAATATTAATTGACCATAAAGGTTTGGACTTATTTCTGGACTATCTATTCTTTTCCATTTACCTATATGTCTGTTTTTAATTCCCATATCATGCTGTTTTAATTACTCTTACAGTGTAGTTTAATATTAGGTAATATGATTCCTCCAACTTTGTTCTCCTTTCTCAAGATTGCTGTTGCTCTTTCGGGTTTCTTGTGGTTCCATATAAAGGCTTGGAATATTTATTCTATTTCCGTGAATACATCATTGGTATCTTGCTAGGAATTACATTGAATCTAAGATGGCTTTGGTAGTGTGCACATTTTAATGATGCTGATTCTTCCTACCCATGAACATGATATATGCTTCCACTTACTTGTATCTTCTTCAGTCTCTTTCTTCATTGCCTTATAATTTCGTGAATACAGGAAGTCCTTGTTTAAATTTATTCCTAAGTATTTTTTACACAATTGCAAATGGTACTATTTTCTTACTTTCCCTTTCTGATAGTTCATTATTGGTGTACAAAAATGCAACTAATTTCTGGATATTTATTTTGTATCCTACTTTACTGAATTTATTTATCAATTTTAGTATTTTCAAAATTTGTTATTATTATTTTGTTTCAGTTGTCCCATTTATCCCCTTTTGCCCTCCTCTGCCCAGCCCACCACCCTGCTCCTACAGTCAATCCCCACACTGTTTTCCATGTCTGTGGGTCATTATACATGTTCTTTGACTAGTCCCTTCTCTTTCTTTCTACCATTATCTCCCTCCCCTCTCCCTTCTGGTCACTGTCAATCTGTGCCATGTTTCCATGCCTCTGGTTCTATTTTGCTTGTTAGTTTATTTTTGTTCACTAGGTTCCTCTTATAGGTGAGATTATAAGCTACTTGTCTTTTACTGACTGGCTTATTTCATTTGGCATAAATAATGCTCTCCAATTCCATCTGTGCTGTCATAAAAGGTAGGAGTTCCTTCTTTCTTTCTGCTGTATAGCATTCCAAAATCTTTAGGGTTCTCTCATGATCATTTATTTGCATCCATTTAATTAGTGATATTTTGAGAAGTAATAAAGGATTATATTATTTACTGATCCTATTAAATTGTAATTTATTATATAGCTAATATTTAAGCCACTCTAGCAATAGTTACAATTATTAGGATCTGGAGGCTGAATGACACATGAAAACAAAAAATAGGAGCTGTAGTATGGTATTTATATTGGTATATTGACAAATCAATATACCATATAAACTGAGTATTATAAAAATTCTTGATGGTTCATAAATTACAGCATCCATATTTTACTCTTTGCTCAGCAAAATTTTCTAGGACAGGTTATAAGAGCTAGCCAATTATCAACAGGTATGTACATATATAGTTTAGTTTTAATAACACAAAAAAATCTTTTGATTCAGTTTTTGGTGACTATTCTGCACCTGTAATGGATTAGAAAGACTTTAATCACTTTGTGATTGAACTCATTTGCCTAAGTTGAGTTGAAGAGACAGAGGACATTATTTTGAATGATAGAGAGAAGAGGTTAGGAAGAGAAGGCTAGAAAATGAATCCTAAAAACTATCATCTTTTCTACTTCCCAAAGGTATAAAGATTATGTAATTAATCACCACCATGAATCTGTTTAGAGCATAGCTATAGAAGGGTAAAGGAATCCTTTTCGAAAATAAGATTGAATATTGATAGGATACAAATTGTATGATATATGGTTAGTGTAATCAAAGAGTAGTTTGTGGTATTGATTTGGGAAGGTTTGTGGAAGTTTCTTTGAATATCACATTTAACAAAGTATTCATGTGTCAGCCATTTCCTTTCAGATAGCTATAGCAGTAATCTTTTGTACATAATATTTTACATTCTACAAAATATTCTTAGATTAGTTACTTTAATCATCACAATGACTCCATAAAATATTTACCAATAAGAATGGTGATTTATATTTCAGTTATTTTCCCAAAGTTTTAAAGTTAGTAAATGACTGTGTACAAATCTTTGGACTCCAAATCTACTTTTCTTTTTAATTTTCATTCATTCCTCAATTTCCTGATTTATAAGCCCCAACCTGAATGGAAATGGGTGTGAGGAGGTTAAATATGTAGGACTGACAAGAAACAAAAACACAGCTACAGGTTTAATTGTCCTGCTAAGTCAACTGAATTTTACTGAGTGGCTATAATAAGCAAAGAATAAGGCAGACACCTAGTTGTTTAGCAGATGTTAAGATACTGCTGTTATCCTGTAGTATAATAATTGAGTTCCTGAGTAAATGGGTTGAATAAAGCAGTAAATGGTGCTTCTATTTTTCATCAATTTTAAACAAATCTGCATCCTCCTCACTGCCATGTCAGTGATAATACTGGCAGACAAAAGTAAAGGCAAGTCAACTGTCTATCCAAATAGAATTTATCAAGGTCAACAGAGACAAAGATGTGAAAAAAAGTATGTATTTTTTTCTGGGCAAACAAAATGAAAGATTATAATATTATGGTGAATTCCAGCATTGCCAAGTCTAACAAGGTGGGAGAGGAAGAGGAGCAGCCACCTAGACATTAGTGATATGCCACATTCCTGTTTTTACGCATGCTGTTTGGGAAACCCAAGCATTCTGTTTTACTGAGAGCTCTTCAGAGTTGATCTTCTGTTGATTTTTCATAATGTAGAGATCAAAGTCATGAGGTACATTGAAATCTCTCATGTAAGTAGATAAGTTACCTTTGTTTATAGATACTGTCTTATTTCACCAACTACTACTTTTATGCTATAACATAAAATTGGTAGTTTTGTGAAACAATTTTATGACTTAGTTTATTATATAAGAAATAATTATGTCACAGATATTATAGAATTTGTAGGAAAAAAAACCCAAGCATGGATTTGAGCCTGTGCCTGAATACTCAGGATGTTTTCTCTTAATTTTCTGGATATTTCATGCAAAACTGGTGTCTAAGAAATGAAAGTTGATTAGTAATGACAGTATATAGGAATACTCTTAAGACAAGAGCAAGTAATATTTTTATTTCTTATGCCTTAAAATTTTAACTGGAATTTAAAAAGTAGATATGATTTTATTATGCTTTTTAAAAATATTTGCTCTGAGTATGTTGATACTTTCAAAACTTTTATTGGTTTCCGAAGGCTAAGTGATGTTACAGATTTTGAGATTTGATATTGCTTATTTATATCTATCTACCCCAGATGACAAATAATAGTTATAATTCATAGCACTGACATATAGTAATTTATAAGTTAATTGATAAAATTGTGCATCTATTCTTACATGTTTAAACTTCAGTCACCTTCAAAGTACTCTTCATTTGATGCAATACACCTAGGGAGCCATTTTTTTCTACTACTCAAAACAGTTTTTGAACTTGTTGATTTTGATACTTACTTGTGCGTCTGCTGTTTTTGATTTCACTTCTGCCACATCACCAAAATATCTCCCTTGAGGACTTTTTTCATCTGGGGAAATAAAAAAAAGTTGCTCAGGGTGAGATCATATGAATAGGGAGGGTGGGTCACAGGGGGCAGAAGTCATGCCCATTTGGAGTCAAAAACTGCTGAACCCTCAGCATGGTGTGAGCAGGTGTGTTTGTAAATTGCCCATCAGAAAACGGACAAACACACTGAAAGGGTCTTTAAAAAATTCACTGAAGCTGAATGCAGCTTCTCACAACTCCAACTGGTGCACTGACACAGATGGGTTCCTAGACCACTCACCTAGTGGGGGAAGCCTGCACTACAAGAGGCCTACACTACAAGAGGTCTGTCCTCCAGAAGATAATTTTATTTTGGGGGGTACCCTCCCTCATATGCATGAGTGAAGGACAAAACCAGCAATGTAGGTAGTACGGTTAGGAATTTCTACATTTCATGCTAGGAGTCATTCTGCCTTGAACTTTTCATCCGGCCTAGAGTGTTTACCACCTCTTTTTACCCCTTCCTTTATGAAAGATATTAGAAACAGTATGGAATTTTCTCAGAAAAATAAAAATCGACCTGCCTTTTGACCCAGCAATTCCACTGCTAGGATTATATCCTAAGAACCCCAAAACATCCATTTCAAAGAACCTATGCACCACAATGTTCATAGCAGCACAATTTACAATAGCCAAGAGCTGGAAGCAACCTAGATGCCCATCAGTAAATGAATGGATCAAAAAAATTGTGGTACATATACACAATGGAATTCTATGCAGCAGAGAGAAAGAAGGAGCTACTACCTTTCGCAACAACATGGATGGAACTGGAAAGCATTATGCTGAGTGAAATAAGCCAGGGGTTGAAAGACAAATACCATATGATCTCACCTTTAACAGGAAGCTAAATGATAAAACAGACAAGCAAGCAAAATAAAAACAAATACACTGAAATAGAGAACAAGGGGACAGCGACCAGAGGGGAGAGGGAAGGGAATTTAAGGGGAAAAAATGGGAGGGATTTAGAGGAACAAGTATAAAGGACACAGGGACAATAACTAAGGGGGGTAGAAATTGGAGGGAGGTGGGGTGCATGGGAAAGGGGTGGGCTGGGATGGGAGAAATAAACAGAAAACTGTACTTGAAAATAACTAAATAAAAATTAAAAAAAAGAAAGATATTAGAAGGGAGAAAGTTCCTCCTGATGATGCATGGTTGAAGGGACATTGCTATGTTCAAGTTCTTATTCCTAGGGCCCTTGCCTCCAGATGTGCTGTTATTGCTGTGACTTGCAATGAACCTTTTAGATATTTCTAGGGTGCTACTGAAAAATCAGCATTTATCATCTGATTAATTTTATTTTTTACCTCACATGTACCAGTAATAATATCATGATTTCTGCCTTTCATTTTAATTTGTTTTTTTTTTTTTTTGGTTTGGCTTTGGCTTGATTTTTATTTCATGATTTTATGATCTCATGTAAATAGCTGTGTTGATGAAGAAAGAAAATTTACTTGCTATACAAAAATATAAACTTTATTATCTCTCCTTTTGAATGATTTATGATTATTTAAAATGTTAAGAGGGAATTATGGGTTTTTTTTTGTGGGAGGGTATACTTTCTGATAGATAAGTTATATGTTTTCCAGTATGGTAGAGTATAAATTCCTGAAAAACATCTATGAGAAAAATTAAGACAATAATTGAATATAAGAATTTGCATTTAAGAAGTTAAATTAATTTTCCCATGCAAAATCACATATAAATGACACGTTTTCTCTGTGACAGTGGCAGAAAGAGCTAAAGACCCGAGAGGAAGAATATGCCATATGTGAGGCCAGAGAAGGGGAAGATAAAGAGTTAGAGGAAAAAAATCACTTCATGGAAATTATGAAGAGAAGAGAAGAGAAACTACACAAGAAAACCAAACCCTATGAACTTCCTACTAGGACTGAAGTCATTGCACTAGAAAAGAAAATGACCCAAAATCGAGAGCCATATGCCAGAAATTCATTGTATGAAAAAGACCAAGATAGCTACATGTTAGGAAACCTTTCCTGTAATTAACAGGAAGTCATCTCTTAAAAAGAAATTGTTATCCTGGTACAGGCTCTGTTATAGTCATATCTTAGTCCTCAATGAACAATTAGCTCTCACTCATATTTGAGTGAAGTGAGTTTACCAATTAAAGATTTTTAAGGATACAGCTAGACTTTTCATAATTTACTCTTATCTTGTGATCATACAGTACACTTAATCAACGATTCCTAAGGTATTGATATTCATTGGACAGTGCAGTGGAAATGAATTGCAAATTTTTATTGAGTCACATATAAGATTTCTGGAAAACAGAATGAGCATTAACTGATACTGTTATAATAATTATTATACAAATAAAAGAAGTAAGGAACCTGCTTGGATTTATATTTCATAGTCAATCTGTGCCAAATCAAACCATATGTCAGAAGCTATAATTTAATAAATTGCTGTTTATAAACAAATATGGATGGGCCAGTCATCTCAAAATGAGTTGGTCTTCAGCATATACCAGAGGAGACTCTTAAAAGAGTAGTTCTGCTTTGCCAGGTAAGTTTACAAGAATGGATTTGGCTGGTCCTGGAAGGTACAGATGCACTTACAAGTAATCTAATCAGGATTCATCTTTAAAATGTCAGTTTACTTCATTTGATGCTCTCAACCCATGGGTTACAGTAGTGGGGTGAGGTTCCTGTGATGTCTTACAGTCTTTTTCCCCAAAATACATATAATAACCACAACTTGATTTCACATAGGTGACTTGGTGATACTCAAGAGACAGGTACTTTATTGGAGATGCCAAACTCAGATGACTACCAGGTCAGGAAGGTAACACAAATTAGTGACGGAGACTATGGAAAACATACTATATCCGAAGAAAGTTCCCATCAGTTGGCTGTACGCTGCAGTGCAGCTCCAGTATTGTGGGATCAGTCAGTCTTCCAAGAAGAACACCTCGAATGGGGTTACCTTTAAAATAAAAGTTGCTAAATTTCAAAATGTTGGCAACAGGCTATTAAAAAACTCACATAATTTGGGGTTAAATTTGAAATATGGGCCAGAAGTTTTGACTTGTATTATGTGAATTCAAACTATCATTTTTTAAAATTTAAGATAACAGCAATATATGGTCCCAATTTTGCTCCCCCAAAAAAGGTGATTCTGATTTATGTTGCTCCTCCCCAATCATTTGTCTCATTCTTGTCTCCACAATATGTAAGTTCTCAGACATAACATCTCCTAATGCACCTATCCAAATACCTTCATCATTTTTTGCTTTCTTTGCATGTAAAAGGAAATCTCTTCTACAGAAGGTCAGCAGTTTTTTTTCCTGTGAGCTCCATCCCTTCCAAAATCTTGCTCCATCAACTAATCACTTTGCCCCTGGAAGTCCCCCACTATCACTCCTCACCACACAGGTCTGGATTTTTCACCATCCTTCCATCCAGAGTACTCTCTCCTTAAGGCCCACATCTGTCTTACCAAACTCTGACTGACTTCTTTTGAAGAAAAAGTCCTTCTGTTTAGTTGCAAGAAATGGAACCACTGGGCTATAAGTTGTGAGGAAGGGTTCTGGAGATCAAAGAACTTCAAAAAATCCTGCTGTTTCAGAACCATCTTTCAGAAAGCTGGGGCCTCCAATTTTCAAACTTCTCTGATGTTCTGAGGGATGGACTAGTCTGCTTTAAGGCTTCCCCACAGCAGACTTAGGTTATGTTTTTTTCCTGTTCTGCTTAATCTCTTTTCACTTATTCACCTGCTTTGTAACTTCCATGATTTTCTTAGTATTTTCAGTGTGGTATCGTTGTTTTTCCTTCTTGTGGATTTATGCCATTTTTAATAATCTTTTGTCTATCATAGTAGTGGAGATTTGGAAGGAAGCTAACAAAGAGAATATACACATAAACAGGCATATATAAAAATAATGTATATATTCAAAAATATATGTATATAAAGGTATAAGAATTCTGATTAATCAGTTCCACAGATACATAATAGATAACTTTATTCCTAAATTGTTCTCTAAAATTATTTATTAAGCTATTCTTTAGAATTATTAAAATTCGGCAATACGCACCTCTTTTAGTTTTCCTCCTACGTCTTGAAATATTAGCAACAACTAGGGCTTAGCGATCTGTGTTCTCATTCTGCATATGCCTCCTTCTAGCTTGAAACATTGGGCAAGTTACTGAGCCCATCTGAGCTTCAGCTTTTACTTCTTTATAAAATGGGTACAATATACATAAACAGTGGTATCAATCAGAAGCTAATCAGTGGTATCAGTCAAAATAGAGATAGGACAGTCATTTAAACAAAGAGTTCAGTGTAAGGAATTGTTTTAAAAGGGGTTAGGGAACTGAGAAATTAAGAGGAAACAAAGAAATAACACAGAAAACCCTCACTCCAGGAAACTGCTACCATTTCTAGGCACAGGGGTTGGCGAGGAAAGGGTTGGATTATTTTAGAACATGCAAGCGTGTAGGGGCCACCACATACAGTGGGACTCTGCCCTCAGCGCGGGAGGCATTGCCCAGCTGATACCTTTGAGGCACAATAGGCTGTTTGGGGATCCCAGGAAAAAAAGGAACTGGAACAAATTGGCTATTGCAGAAACCGTGCTGCCAGGAAGAGCAAGAAAACAGGAAGAGTCAAGTTCCTGCTCCCAGTCCTGGAATGCCCCTGTCTGCAGCTCCACAAAGCAGAGCAAAGGAGGGTGGCCTTGGTGGTGAAAGACCCTGGTTAAATAACTGGGAAAAACGTGAGGCTCAGTGCCTAGGACATATTAGGCCATGCGAAAAATTTAATTTGCCTATTGTTTCCATGCATTTTAGACCCTCCTTTTTGCTTTTTATTCAGGCTTTCCTGACGTGTGTGGCGTCAGGGGGTGGGGGGAGGGTGTTGGAAAAAAGCATCATTTTTTAAGTATTGTAAAAATGTAAACAGCTTAAAAAGAAACTTTTACTGCACTTTGTCTTTATTACAGAGGTTAACCTTTAATTCTTCCAATAAGTACTTAACACAAATTCAACTGGAACTCCTTGCTCTTTGTAATGCACTTTTAGTATAATTTTGCCTCAAAATTCACAAAGGTCTCTATGAGCCTCAGGCTGGGGTGGGCACCAGACAGAGTCTCTAAACTACTCTCATGTTGCTCAGCTCCTGGTTTCTCAGCCTTAGTTATTTATTTTCCCAGACCTCCCACTTGAACTTGGTTAGAGGGAGGAGGAGGAGGAGATGGAGAAAGATACCGCATGTCTATTCATCCTCTGCAGCTCTTATTCGCCTGTAAATGTCTCTCCTACAGGAAGTGTCAACCCAGCTCAGGTCTGAATTCCTCTCTATCTGCAACTTGTTTTCAGGCCACTTTACACCCCGTTTACTTGCATTTTAAAGAACAAACCTAGGTCTTCCTACATTCATGCGTCATAAATTCTCTGTAGATTTATCTTAGCATCCACCACAGCAACTTTTTTTTTTTTTTTTTTACAAACTGTATCACAGACCTTTTACTTTATTAAGAAGAAAGTATTTGTAGGAATTGTAACTAGTTTCACTAGGTATTGGAAGTTAAAAGGCATGTATTAGGTGATAAAAGGGAGAAAAGATACATTGTACATTCTGAGTAACTGAAACATAAAAGTAAGCATTTTTTTTCTAGCACAATTTTAAGAAGAGAAATCAAAAGATCCACAAAGGTTTGCAGGGCCTGACAAAGAAAGGTTTAAGGAAGAAAATACCCAAAACAAATATTTCCAGTGTGGACACGAGTGAGTGGGTCACTGGGGAAAGGGGCCTGCAGAGGAGTAGACAAAAGCAGTTCACAGCAACAGTTACAGAAACTCCATAGTAATGTTTACTGTTCTAATTCAAGTCATTGATTCTTCTGCTTTTACCAGTAAAAGTCCTGTCTGGGACACATGACTATAACTGTCTACTAGGTGATTTGTGTGACCTTTCTCACTTAAAAACCCAAAGAAACTTACAATGTAGAAGTAGTAAATACAATTCTGTCTTCCCATATGCCACCATACCCATTCCACTCTGTGTATACCACATGGTTCCATAGCAGGGTTTTACAGCAGTAGTGCCTTTGACATTTTGAGCTGGGTAATTATTTAATATGTGCAGGAGGGTGCTTTCTGTGCATTTTCATCTGATTAGCATCTTTGATCTCTACCCACAAGATGCCAGTAGCAACCCTTCTCCCACACCCTTCTCCCAGCCACAAGTCCCTGGAGCAAAATTGCTCCTGGTTAAGAATGATTTTCTTTATAGTTTCTCAGACCTTGACTTTCAAATGTCGTAGTTAACTTCCTGGTAAGTGCTTGGTAAACTCATAAGATGTTAAACTCTGTTTTGGCCATCTAGTGATTCTCAGTGAAAATCACCATAGGTTTCATGAAGCCTCTTTATTTCTCCTCACTGTCTGTGCTTGCTGAAGTGGCAACACGAACAAGAGCACTCCTATTTGTTTTGTAGGTGATTAGTTGATGAGAAGTTATCACCTCCCATCCTGTGGGCTAAAGACAGAGAGGGAGTCATGAAAGCCTGCTCTGATAGAGCCTTGTGCAGAGAAGAAATGTCTAGCAGCACATTTGGCTCGTGCTTCCCTTCACAGCCTTAGGTTTACCCCTTGAGACAGAGCATTTGTAAGGCTCCTTGCGCCAATTCTAATTGTTCTCTCTGATGCGCAGGATATGTTTGGAAACTGAGAGCAAAACTCATTTTAAATTATCATCTTCTATAACATATATTTATATAGTTTTGCAAATTCTGTTGATGATTTGGTTACTTTTGAGCGACATGCATTTTTCATAGTGACATAGATTTCAAGGATAATTTGGCTTTCATGTTATCCAAGCTTGCTTTTCCCTCTAATCACTCTAGCTAAGGGACCTATTTACATAATACCTAGTGCCTTGTTATTTTTTATTCCTGCTTCATTGGAAAGCCAAAAATGAAAAGAAATGCATTTCCAAGGCATTTTTTTAATTGAAGGATCCTTATGGTATCCATAGTGAAATTTCCCAAGATGATCCTATTTTGGAAAAGGAAGGTTCTCATTCATGAATTAATAAGCAAGGTAGAGGTCAAGCATTTCAGAGTCACCAGTGCAATTTTTTTTAATATGTAGTCAGACTATTTGCAATCCAGTGATGCCTTGAGTATCTGTATTTACTCTCAAGTGTCTGTTTAAGGACATTCATTACTTCATTTCATTGGAAAATTGAGTTTGAATAAATGCTCTATTCTCAGGCCGATTGGCCATAGGGTAGCTTCCTGAAAGGCCCAATTCAACCAAAATCCAAAGAAAGAGAAATACAATGCTGAGTAATTGTCTTTTAATTAAGTTAAACAATCATTGCTCATTCTCCATACCTGGTTTAGGGAGGAGGGTGAAGAGAAGCCCAAAACTCAGGGATTCTTTAATGGACCAAATAATAAATGTTTGAAGTCTCTTGAAGGGAAACTTGAAAACCAATTACAAACCTTGGAGCCAACACAGAGCTACTCATGAGAATAGGGAGATGATAAGAGAAGTGAAATAGCTCATAATATGCTCACTCAGAAGAGATTTCAGAATTATCTGAAGCTCTCATTTTACAGTGGAGGAAACTGAGCACTGGCAGTTCACTGAGCTCAACCTAAGATACTCATTAGCTCATCCAATACAACAAACCTATGACGTAGGGAATGCATTTCCCTTGAATCACGAGGAAACAGGCTTTTAGACGTTAATGTGCTAACATGTCACTTAAGACTGAAGGTCAGTGGGCTTGTAGGCATTACACTACACATCCTCAGAGATTTGCCAAAATAGTGGTAATCAGGAATATTACCCGAAGACCCAGCTTGGAGTTCTGCCTTTGGTAACATGATACCGTTCTGAGGTTATCTCCATCCAAATATGTAACGACATCAGTAAAAACACAAGTATATAAGGTTGATTTTATAGTGCAGTTTTAGGTGAGTTCTCAAAGGAATCAAAAAGGTAAAATTCTTTTTTTTTTTAATGATCAATTTTTTTATTTTATTTATTTATCTTTAGAGGGGAGGGGAAGGAGAGAGGGAGAGAAACATCAATGTATGGTTGCCTTTTGTGCATCCCCTGCTGGGAACTGGCCTGCAGGGAACTGGTCTGCAACCCAGGCATGTGCCCTGACTGGGAATCAAACCGTGATTGTCTGGTTCGCAGGCCTGTGCTCAATCCACTGAGCTATACCAGCCAGGGCCGAAAAGGTAAAATTCTTAAAAATTTGACCATTCATGAAATCTATTGCAATCACGATTATTTGTAGGAATCATTCAGGAGTGAATAATAAAATGCTGCTCTATATTCCTCCCCATAATGTAGTTATGATTATGATGGTTTGGAAAAAGTACATTGTATCAGGGAAGAAGTGTAGCCAGTGGGAAAACATTTTGGCTGTGTCATTTCTGTGTCCTTTACAGAGTTTCCAATTCAGGCAAATGTTTTTGTTTTTTCTTTTTCTGTTCCTTGAATCTATTTCATTGATGTGTTGCATTTTGTCAACTAGATAGTTTTTGATCCTTGAAGAAAATCATTTTTAAAGAGGATTTTGGTAATAATTGCACTTAGAAATAAGTTCCAAATAATTCAAAAGGCAAGCTTCTATTTCTATGTCTGTACCACTTTTTTTATCAATATAACACAAGTAATTTTTAATACCACTTTCCTCACAAGAACAATGAAGGCTTTATTTAAAACACACCTATGAAAAGTAAAGTGGAATATTAATTCCAAGGTTGTAGATGCAGACTTATCTGTTCCTCCAGGGATGGAAAAATGGCATTTGGAATGTGAAATAGGTATTAAAACATATTTACAAAGATTGTCTTGTATTTCCTTACCTTTTTCTATGATTCTGAAGTTTGCATTTCCTGTTCACTTGACTCCTTGAGACAATTCTAGATAAATGAATCCCAACAATTTTAAGGAAGAAGGACAGTAGACAGGGAAGTAGGCTTGGTGATGATGTGACAGTGATGGTGGTGATGACGATGATGATGATAAAAGCCAACATGTATTGAATCCTTATGTCTTACTATGGACTTACACTGTGTTAATATTTTTCAGTTAATAATTTTTTACAAGTCTGGACATATGGATTCTCACCATCTTTTTATAAATAAGTAACTAAGGCTTACAGAGGTTAATTAACTTGTTTAAAGTTGCACAGCTAGTAAGGGAGTCTTTTTGAACCAGACTTAAATGACTCCCAGGCCTGTTCTTCAGCACTGTGCTGCAGTGAGTCTGCAGTTACATCAGCAACTTTAGTTAAGACTGAACATGAGACAGTTGCAAAGATGAAGAAATAGCTCTTCTTAAGAGCAAAGATTTTGTAATGTTGCTCAGTTATATGTCGCTCTGGCCTTATAACAGTGTGTAGTCCATAGCGAGCTCTCAACATGTATTTCCAGAATGACTGAATGAATGGGTGAATGAATGACATTAAGAAGACTTAAGGTAGTTCTATAAAAACAAAAAGCTCATATTTAGAGAAACTTGTTGATTTAACGGAAAAGTGAGCATGCCTTTATGCCATGCATTGTTGTGCTGTGGATAATATTTCTGTTATAAGTTCAAAAGGCTTGCCTATTGTACCTAACACATACAAAATAAAATGTAGTTTAAGCCCCTTTGTATCTGAAATTAAAGCCAGCCTCTATAATGCTGGAGTCAAAATGAGAGTGAGAGAAATGCTGTGATACTGAGAATCATATTTACATAAACATAAAACTAGGGTGGAGCTGAAAAATGTAATGTCCTTTACAGGTCACCTGATTTCAGGTACATTAACAGAGTCTCATGGTTTTTTCTTACATAACAATTATTTTTGAGAGCATACTAAGGCATTCAGAAAATGAGTTTATTTATAAGTTTTATAAATGCTGGCATATTTTTGATATTATGCAAATAGATTGAATCCTATACATCTCTGCCTCTATTTTTTCATTTGGCTTCCCAACCAAAAGCTTCCCAATCAAAAGCAATGACTAGAGGACGCATACAGTAGAGTTCCTTCCATAGACTGTGTCTTCCAAATGATCACTACTAGGTCCTGAGACTTATGGCCCTAATGGAGAGGAAAGTAGCTTTTGAGGTGGAAAAGGCTCAACCCTATTCCAAGCAGACACTGTGGGGAATAAGAGAGTTAAAAAGGATAGATTTAAGGGTTCTTGATACCCTCACTACTCACCTCAAGGGATGGAGGTTGTTTGTAGACATCCAGATAGATAAGGAGCCTGAGCACATCGGCTAGTAGCATGAACTCCTGCACTAGTGGGGAACTAGAAAGCTGGTGAGTTAAAGGGAGCGGTGTTGAGTGCAGCTGTTTCCAATGACACATGCAATCATTGGGGTGAGATGGGAAGCCGGGTCTCTGGTGTTAGCATATTAAGCCCAGTGGCCAGAGAGGATTGAATCTGCACTAAAGAGCATTAGGGCAGAAAGCACACCCCTCCATCCTTTCTACTGTGAGAGGCCAGGGGGATCTAGTGGACACTGGGAAGACTTAAAGACCCAGTCATCCCTTCTACGACCTTATACAGGACATACCTCTCTCCAACAGGTGTTCAGATGCCACCTTAGGAAAGAAAATGGAGGGATAAGGAAGCTGAAATGCAAAGAAGTTATTCCAAAGAAACAAATTAACATTTAAATGATTTATTGATTTTTTAGATTTGGGTAATTTTAAAACTGTGTTAAGGCCCTGCCCTAAGATAACCAGCAGAGGGAGCCTGATAAGGAAGATCCAAGCGGTTTTATAAAACTGCAAAAATAAATGTTCTCTTTATATTAAAATGCTGTGTAAAACTGAATTTGCATCCTTGCAACATGTATATGCAATTGACATTTCAACATGTGAATGTACATGAATTTATAGGTAATCTAAACAGTAATTCACCAACCTGATACTTGCATATATTCATTCATTCAGCAAATATTTAGATGGCTGCTCAGACACTCATAAGCCACTCGGGATGTATCAGTGAATCGATGAACATGACATAAAATATATCATCCTACACATTAAAGATAACAATATGTGTGTCTGTGTACAAAACCGGTAACAAATTAAAATATGATGTAATTTCAGATAACAATAAGTGAAGGATAAAATAAAACAAAGCTCAGGGGAGGTTCATTTTAGAAAGAGTCATCAGGGTGACGGAAGGATTTCTGCAAAATTGGAATGAAAAGGAAGTGAGCCATCAACTTTCTGGGTGAAGACAGCCCGGCAGCATGGACGGCAAGTGTGAAATGCCTGGAGTAGTCACGCAGGCTTTCTGCTGACTTCTCCCTTCCAGCACAGAGCAGCTGGAACTAGAAGCAACTTTCCGCTGCTTCTCCCTTCCAGGCACACAGCAGCATTGTACTTTATGACACAGTCGTATTGTGGTGGGTTGGACAGCAAATGCTGACCAACCGATGGTGAAAGGAAATGCCAGGTTCTGCTTCTCGGCTGATGCATTTACTTGTTGGGTTGAAAACATACAGTGTTTCTTTTTCCCCCCTTTCAGAAAAATAATTAACAGTGTTCAAGATATGGAGTCCTCTTTCACCCTGGGCCTCCTTAGTAAAAATGATGGATATGAAAAGACAAAGCCTTTAAATGTGAAGAGTTCGAAATTTTGGAGTTAATACATCTCTGCAGAATCGCCAAGCCTATGCTGATGTGAAAGAAGTGAGCTTAGTATGTGGGGCTGGAGAAGAGTAGACCCCGGAGCAATGGGAGGAGATACAAGCAAAGAGGGAAATTTGGGCTAGATGAGTCAAGACTATGAGAGCCACAGTTCCAGGTTTAGATTTTTAACTGAGAGTGGTGGGAAAGTATTGTAGGGGGTGATGAAATACACACACACAACTTTAGCCTGTTCTATAATTCTTTAAAACTTATGTTAAAACATGTAATGCTTTCTTTCTTCTGAAGTTGATATTTAAATTCACCAAAAATGTAATATGCTTTTCTAAGGACATAACAAATTATAAAACTGCGATTTAGGAGTTGAAAAATTTTTAGTTTAAACCTAATACCTTTACTAACTTACAACATAAAACAAGGATGGATCTAAGCATATTTACCTTGCAAACAAAAATTTTTGAAACGAACTTGACAAAGGAAAGCCAAACAACAAAAACTTCTTAAAATTTATTCAGCTATATTAAGATTTTGCTGGAAAAAGACAAGTTATGAATAAAAATAACACATGCCACATACGGAAGGATGCTCCTTCTTGTATTTGTTGCTCTATCCAAAATAGAGAAAGAATTTGGCCACTTCCTTTTTACTATTATACTGATACAGCAGCCTTCATTCTTTTCTTCTCGATAAGAAAAGCATACATTCGACACATCAATGGCCATGATTGCTTCGAGCTAAGCAGGGATGAGGAAATCAAAACAGGGGCACGATGGGGCTCTCACAATGCGTGCAACATAGGTGTCTCAGTGGTTTTCATTCACTTTGTAGCTGCCGTATCAATGGCAAAGAAAATAGGTTTTGATTGGATTTGGCAGTAGCCTTCTCCTAACAACATTTTCAAGAGATAGGATTGCTTAGGGTTGAATTCCCAATTATTCCCTGCTTTAAGAAGCAGAATAAAACAATGACTCCAAGATTCAATGTAATTAGTTCTCCTGTTGACTTGTGTTTTTAATGTTAAATTTCTATTCCTCTGTGGGAAGAATTGACAAGTACCGTTCTGTCTCCTGTATTCACTAATAACCTTGAAAACTGAGTGGATGTGTTTGACAACTTATTTCTGTATCTCTGAGACCAAAGCTCTGAAGAGCTGTGAGACCCAAGTGCTAAGGAGAAGGAATATGAGGTGTAAGAGAAGTAATGTTGAAAATATTTAACTATATAGATTGCAGATTTTATTCTCTCATCACATGTCATGTTCCTTTATCATCATTTCAACAAGAGGGTACTCAAAGGAAAGTATGTTTACTGCAGCATTACTCACAGTAGCCAAAAGGTGGAAGCAACCTAAGTGGTTATTGACAAAGAACGGATAAACTGAGGTTCATCAACACAGTGGAATACTATTTATCATGGAAAAGCAAAGGAACTCTGTCATATGCTACAACATGCATGGACCTTGAGGACATTATGCTAATTGAAACAAGCCAGTCACAAGAACAATATCGTATGATTCCACTTCTTTGAGGTAGATAGAGTAATTGGATTCATAGAAACAGGAAGTAGCATGGTTGCCAGGGAGAGGGAGAAATGGGGCATTAATGTTCAATCTGTGTGGAGTTTTAGTTCTGTGAACAACAGAGTTCCAAAGATTGGTTGACCAACAATGTGAATATACTTCACACTACTGAATTAAACACTTAAAAGTAATTAAAAGGGCACATTTTCGGCTATCTGTATTCAACTGTAATTTATAAAAATATATTCTAAAAGAGGAGGGATAGTGCTTATCACATAAAAAAGAAGAAAAAAAGGGGATGATGCTTATTGATATAAAAATGAAGAAAGTGGACATCATACCATTGAATCCCTGGAAAATATGGAAAATAGAAAACAGAAACATTGATATGAAGCGAGGTCCAATCTCTGTGTCTTTGTTTCCTCTCTGGGGATGTGTCCCGACATAAACATCCAGGGGAGGGGTGATATGAAAGTTCTGACCGTGCAGCATCAAAGTCATTGCCCTGGAGTAGACTGGAAGGATACAAGCCTGCAGGAAAACCCTGCATCCTTTCCATCCTGCATGGCAGAGGGATGTTATCACAGCATTTTCCAGAGAGGTAGCTGGATGGATGAAGCTGACACAACACTTCTCATCCCCCTTTCCTTTGGTGACAGCTAAGAATGGAGATGTTCTGTGTGCTAAGAGGGTACAGAAAGGGTGCTGATGTAATGTTCCAGGAAACAGACCACCTCCAGATACTGTCTGAGAGCAGAACAGCACTGTGATAAAGACGGAACATGAGTCTGCCTTGGTTTTTATATCTGGTTACTCTACCTTCTAGCTATGCACATTTGAACAAGCTATTAATTACCTCTCTGTATTTTAATTTCCTTTCTTAAGATACAGTAATAATGATACCTATATCACTTGACTTTTGAGGATTAAGTGAGTTTGCACAGGTATAAGTCCTTGTATAACATATTCCTCAAGAATGTTAGTCATTATTTTTATTTATTATCATTATTGTTATTATTATCAAAGGGGAATGTGATGACAGTGATGAAATATGTACCTAAAGAAAATAAGCTACTCACCTTTAAACAGAAAGCTGAAAGTCTCCATCTTTTGTCACTGAATTAAACATGAGTTAGGGAAACACATGAGATGAGTTGTTGGAAAAACATTAAATGATTAAATGATATTTTTGTACATTGAGTATAGTGTGAGTTTATATATATATATATATATATATATATATATATATATATATATATAATGCTCTTATATTCCTAATCTGCATGCCTGTACCTAAGATTAGTGGGACCTGGAAAGATATAATTAGAGGCCCATATACCATCCTCATAAATACTTAAATACAAGTTAAGCTAATAAACTGTTAAATATACATCCTGTTCATTTGCTTTGAAACTTACACCTTCAAAATGAACTGGAAGCCAGGTTCAAAGTTAAAGTTATCATGGAGTTCCATGCTGGCACCTGGTGGAGCAAGTAAGTAGGTTATATCCCTTGCTTCTTGGCTGCCCCCTTCTCTTCCCACTATTCATCTCTGACCTGCCCTGCAAGAGACCTGATGCACGTGCATTTTGTCAGCCTAGCCCACACAATCAAAGTCCATCTATAACCTTGTAAACAGGCACCTGTGTCCCACCCCTTACACCAGGAGTTGCAGACATCAGCAACATGGGCCAGCTTCCTGCTACATGAAACATGGTGTCGTTGGGGGAAAGCATGTACTTGAGCAGCTCTCTTTAACTCCATCAACTTCTTGCTCTGCAGAGAAGACCTTGGCCAGAAGACCAGAGCAGGATTTGCTCATGTCCACAGCTTAGAGAAGAGCTCTCTGTGCTTGCATATGGGTGGCAATATATACCAAAGACTGATTCCAAGTCTATCAGTTACAACTGGAGAGCAAAATCATTCAAAGTTAGAGACCATCTCAACCCTGAAAGAGAAAGAACATGTAGCAGGGGTTAAAAGATAGCCGACAGATAGAGGAATGGGAGTGACATAGAAGGTTATCTCTAAGCCCTGTCTTGAAATCAGGCATTTTAAAAAGAAAGATCATCTTCCAGAAAGAGAAGCTCATAGTAACAGCAACTCAGGCTGTGCATATAATGACCAGGAATGTGCTAGTTTTCATTGATTATAAGAAATACATTTATTTTACATTTAACACCTTGAAGTGGGAATGTTTCCTGTAATTGACAATGCTATACAATTGCCATCAGCCAAACAACAGTTGTGAGATGGTTGTCTAACACCCAACCCTCAACCCACATCACTGTTTTGATCTTGTACCTAGTTCTCCTTTGCCTCTCCTATCTCCCTGTTTGGAGAATTTGCTTACAGTGATAGCCAGGCCTTGCTCAATGTATTCCCCTCTTCCCACAACTCCCTCCTCACTCCCCAACCCAATGCACACACAGGCGAAAATTTGTGTAGAGATCTTTAGCTCTCGCTCACAGACCCAAGCTGTACACTAAATATTTCCAGCTTACTGCTTTTGAAAGGTTTCTGCATTATATTGAGAAATAGTGTTTCATAGTGTATACTAAATTCAACTTAGTTTTGAATTCATCAGACCAAATCCCTATGTGTTCCTATTGTAATTCTTCCCTCCAGCATAAGTAATTCCTCTGCATTTAACAAATCTTCGTAGCGGGTCTTCAGCTCATAAGCTTTAGATATCCTCTGATATCAATTGTAAATCTGCTGAGCTATGAATTGTCCCAGGCAGCTCTCTGCCAAGCAATCATTTTAGCTTCTGACAATCTATGGTTAGCTGAAGATACACAGATCAAAATAAGAATATGAGGCATCCTTAGTTATCCCAGCAAATCCCGCAGGGAAATGAGTATTCTACACTCGGGCACCACCGGAGATTAGTAGGTTTGACCTAGCTCAGAGTGATGATGGTAAACAGGGCCATTCATATTGGGGGAAAATGGGCAAATACAATTTAATACTTAGATCTATTTATCTGCCCTATGGTAGTTTAAGTAGACTTTCTAATGCTGCTCAGTCTAAGAGATTTATTACTTAAAATTTTTCTCTGGGATTGAAATACCAAGACTGAGCCTTTCTATTCGTATCTGGGCCTTGGACCATTTTTGTAAGGAGTCAGGCCAACAGTGTGTGGCTTTATATCCATGAAAGGCAATCTGTAGAGAATGTGTCAAAAGCACAGAGAGAGTCATTTTATTTTTCTTTGCATCAAAAAAATTGCAGAATTTAAAGACATTAGAAGTTATCTGCTAGATTATAGTGAACAGAGCTTGTGGCTGACAGAAAATATTTATTCAGTGTGCAGCTTGGGCCTGTGAGCAAGAGCTGAAGAAATATCTATGCTGATTTTCAACTGCATGTGCAGGGGGATGGGGAGTGAGGAGGAGGGTGTGGGAAGAGGGGAATACATTGAGGGGGGCCTGTCTATCACTGTGAGCAAATTCTCCAAGCTAGGGGACAGGAGAGGCAAAGGAGAATTAGGTAGCAGATTAAGGTACCTAACTGGGCTGTGGGTTGGGTATAGGACTTCTCAATGAGGTTTCCTTACTTTGCCCCTTGACCACAGCCTAACCTTTCTCTCTCCACCCTTCTTTTCCACCACACTCCCCGTGGGTTGCCTATCCTCTCCCACCATCTTGCCATCTCTCTGTTTCAAAAATAAAAAGCAGCCAAGTTGAATATGTTAACTTAATTTAAATTTCAACATTTAAATGTGCTAGAGCCTTCATTAATAATAGAAAGTAAAGTTTATCTCAAAATTGCTTTTCCTTCATTAATACCCACCCAAATTCTTTGCCTCCAACAAGGCTTCTTCCTTGCTTTCTGACCCTACTGTTTTGTCATGGCCTCTTACTTTGATCTCGATTCCTTTTTCTTGAGTAACAAAAAGGTGTTAGAAGGTGGCAGAGGAGAAGGTGAAAGATGACAGAGTGATAGAAAAACCGATGCAGATCCCATGCAGGATTTATCTTATGTTTATCTCAATGTCTCCTTGATTTAAAAAAGTGTTCTCTGAATGAAATGTTTTAATGCTTTTAGCTATGTCAGGCCTAAGGGCTATTCCATTTGGGGAAATTTTAATGGAAAATAATATGAACTGTGAATACAAATATAGGTAAAGACTGCGATAAAGGCATAAAGTCATCTCATTTTTCTTTGTATCTAAAATTGCAGAATTTGAAGATATTAGAGTCATTTGCTAGACCATAATAAGATTTTGCTATATTTTTGACTATTCTATTTTTTCTTCTGTTAATAGGCTTCTGGAATTTTTTTTGCAAAGTTACATGTCCTCCACTGTTTGTGGTTTTGGTGAGACTGTCAATCAAGGTATACTGACCTCCCCTGGGACAAGTGTTGCCCACTCCAGGCCATCTTGACATCTGAACTTCGAGTCTTGAGTTGATGGATAGCAGAAATAAAACACAAGTGTATTTTGGAGATACTACCTGCAGTTGGTAATATGTTGGTAAAACTGTCACTCCTGTCACCTAACGTCCCTGTGCTGTACCTATTCCTATCCTGCTGGCCTGGTTGTCTTCAGTACCCTCACTGATTGTGGTGCCATCCCATGTTCCTCTAACAAATTCCCTTTTTCTTAAATTACTAGGGTTTGTTTGTGTTGTGTACAACTGAAGAAAACCAACTCATGCAAACATTGCCAACTTAGTGAGATGGTAGATGATTTTAAGAGTAGGTAGCTACACTGTAATATGTCTCTGATTTCCTAACTGTGCAGATATTTATTTAAATATTTATGTTAAAGTTTTGAAAGAGTGATTAAGATGGACATTGGTACTTTGTGAGACTGCAAGACGATGTGAAAGATTCAGTCAGGGAGCAATCTCAAGCAGCACTGGCCATCTTCTATGTGGAGAAAACCTTGGATCGGGAAGGCAATTCTGGTGTTCCTCAATCCAGAAGGGTCAGAGCTGGGACGTGGTCTGAAATATCTGTAGGGAATGAGCACTAATGTAAATGGGTGAGTCATCCAGGATACTCTCACTACCATGAAGAAATACTCCAGCACATTTTTCTTCAACAGCTCCTTCGGTCTCTCTTTTCCATTCCTACCTCTGATAGAGGCATGTGCCCAGAGACATACTGCTTGACTCCAGAGGAAACACCACTGCCAGTGCAATGATGAAATGAAACTCCTCCTTTTCTTCAGGGAAACAACACGATTTTAAGCACTCAGGCTCTAGACAAAATATGCCCTTCACATGGGACAACACTTCTCAGCTCTGGCCAATCTCTGCCTTGCAAGAAGGCTGGCTTGGAATTGCTACATCTTCTCATTTTTTAAAAAAGATTTTATTTATGTTTAGAGAGGGGGAGGGATGGAGGAAGAGAGAGAAACATCAGCGTGTGGTTGCTGTTTGTGTGCCCTCCTCTACTGGGGACCTGACCTGCGACCCAGGCATGTGCTCTGACTGGCACTCCAACTAGTGACCCTTTGGTTTGCAGGCCAGCATTCAATCCACTGAGAGACCCCAACCAGAGCCATCTTCTGATTTTTTAAGTACTCAGAAATATCCATGGTTTTCTTAAATGTACAATATTTGTTATATATTGGCAACCAAATTTGATTTAAAATATTGAGTTAAAATAATATGTTCAGCCTAGGAAAACAAGTGTGCATTCTGTTCTTGGTCTATATATACTAAGCAGCTGAGACGTGATAATTGATATAGATTTGAGGCATGTGAGATACATATCAACCTCAATATTTAAGAAAACAAGTTTTTCTACAAATCAAACTCATCAGCTAGAACAAGCCACCAGGGTCATGGAATAAATCCCAGGTGATGGCCTGGCAAAATCTTGCAGGGTCCAGCAAGTAATGGAGGGTGAGCAGAGAGGGGATGACTGCTGGTGCTGGTAGCTCCAAGGACATACTGATACACTTTGCTGGGTGAATCATACCTGGGTCGGTGAGTGGTTATTCACCTCATATTATATGTAAAGAAATAAATGAAAAAACTAAATATCTATATTCCAAATTTATAGTTTATTTACCTCCAATCTTGGAAGTGCCCAAAGCTGACAAAGAATGTTGCATCAGTACTAAGTTGCTTTTAGCCTACTGCATTATACTACATGAACTGCCTAGAAAAATGAACCACTGTTTTGCCACTGAGCACCTTGAACAGAGAAGAGAATAAGATTGACAGCACTGCTCGGATCCATTAGTCAAAGTATAGTAGCTTTGGACAGGTAGTTCCCAAAATACATCAGCCTCATTTACACCCAACAGTAACAACAGACAATGGGCATTTTTCTACAGTGACACAAGGCTCCCAAATACTAAGGCAGAAAGTGGTTTTTGACACTTTTAGGAAACACCACTTTTAGGAAAAGAATCGGAAGTGGGAGGCAAATGACAGACTAAATATCTGTATTCCAATGATTACAGAGAAGAAAGAAACAACCTGATTTACTTGGGGGCTAGGTTAAAATCATTGAGGGAACAAATGGAGGCAGGCAGATATCGACGAGTGTGATAAAAGTAATATTCTGAAAGATAGGCCACAAATTTCTATATGTATCTAAGAAAGTAGAAGGTTCTGCCTGTTCCTGAAAATTTTTGTTCTAATAAATGCCACTACACTACTTATTGATTTTCAGTGATCCATTCTTTATACTCCAGGTGTCCTGCATACCCACATTTAAAATAAACATAATTAATTTGGATTCTGGAGATATGCAGTCTGAAAGTAGAACTGGCTGACCTGACTTCTCCTGCTCACTGATGCACCTAGTGGGACGTGCACTTTATCTGTTCTTAATCTGGGTTTGCCCTATGCTCCCAAGCTTCTATTATTGGATGAAATGTGCCAACTCTATTGAAAGTAAATTTGATTGCTTAATAATACAGAAAAAATATGTAATTTATTTGAACATATAATAGTAACTATGTGGCAGGTAATACATCTTTTATCTCATTTAAATTTTAATTTTCACACCAAAATATCAACTTAATCATGACATGCCACTTCTGCTTTTACATTTGAGAGCACCAAAATGCAAATAAGCTAACTGATTAGCTCAATATTATACATTTTATAAGTAGGACAGCCAGAATTCGATCTTAAGTCTTTGTGATTCCCAGCCAAGCATTGTTCGTTCATCTGTGCTGACTTATGGCAGAATGAGTGAGAGCTGACAAATGAGAGGGAAGTGTTTACATGTGAGGGTCGGCAAGCTACAGGACACGGAAGGTGTTTCTCGGTAGAAGGGCATGCAAGGGCCTCAAGAGAAAGGATTATTTTGTGTGTGTATCCATGTCCACCCCCAAAAGTATACAATTTAGTGGTCTTTTACAAAAAGCAGCCTGGTGACTGTTCACTGATCAAACAGCAGTTTCACAGAATGTCCAGTTGGGAATGTGCACATAATTTCATCGTGGCTTTACAATATCTAGAAAGAAAGGTCCTGGGGTAGCTACCTGGTAAGAAAGGGCAACTAGGGAATTGGTCTTGAGTCTGCACTTGCATGAAAAGCAGACTGTTTGTGTCTAATATGTATTGATTTGAAGTCATTTGAAGCTGATGGACATCAAGAAGAGCTAACATGCTTCTGAGCCCACTCTGCCACTCCAGCGACTTAAAGGAAGAGTAATGGAGAGAATCACGGGCAGAGGGGTGGGGAGGACAGCTGTGTGGTAACTTGGAGGTGGCTTTTGGATTAGCAGTAATGAGTTCAGACTGATATTAGAAGAAGAATGAAGTGGGTGTTGCAAGGGAAACTGACAGGCCTTGACACATCTGGCATTTTCTCTGGCCGGGATGTAAGGGGAAACTCAGCAGGGAAGCCATGGTTGCTTGGCAGTGAGAAACAAACCACTTGAGGTGGCCGGCATTACTGAGTCTGACAAGGACTGTCATAGAGACAGATGGCCACACTGTGCTGTGCAGAGAGATCTGAGTAGTGCTGGGGCAACTAGACAACCAAAGGGCATTCTGGCAATGCATTAAGTCAGTCGTGAGGGAGTAAAGCAATGCCTGTGGGGAATATGTTGTTTCGCTGTTGCAAAGGAGTTGGGACGGGGGACTTCAACTGACTTTTCTTCATGTCTCATTTTCTTTACCGAATCTATCCTCTTCCTCCGTAAATATTTTTAAAAATACTAAATAAAAATACCCTGGGTTTTAAGTGGTCTCATTTGTCTCCTAAAAATAAGTATATTATCTGTAGGTTAGATTAAAAAACTTATTTTACTGAAGTTCTAAAACAGGTTTGCAGCAACGTTAAGCCAGAGGCAAGAGGGCCTAAAGTCATGCTCTCATTTGAATGCTACCACAGCTCAGTATTAAGAAAACTGCTTTAGACCTTCCTCAGGAAGTGTCTTCATTCCTGCTGACAGCAGGATTAATGGCCGCACTCAGAAGAAAATCAACTGTCAAAAAATGTTTACTTCGTATAGTTGTCTTCTCTTTCTTTGTGTCATGTAAGCCTTTTTGGCTGAATTAAATGGTGTGTTGTTGTTCAAGGTTCTTCATGGCAGACCATGGAATCTGTGAGAGGAAGCAGAAGGGGATTAATTAAAGGCTGTAGGTAGTTCACAGCATCTTGGGAGGGCTGAGGAAATAGACTGCAGCAAGAGCTTCCAGAATTACCTGCATGTCCGTGCAGTGGGCTACAGGTCTTCTGCCTCTCTGCCTCCCCAGAAGCTACTAGCATAGCTGCCAACACCAGAACCGTGTGGCTTTCGCTCCTATTTCTATTTGCGTTTGTATATATTTATTTTTGGTGAGCGCAGTAAGTGGCTTGTATTTTTATTGTCTCTCCAACAGTAGCCCCAGTAACAGCCACTATTGGCCTAGCCAGGGTCTCTTGTTCTGCAGCTGGAATCTATAAGGTGCTCACAGCACCCCTGGGAGATACACGTGTTGGGACTGCACATGCACTATGTGCAGAAGAGGCTCCTGACCGAGGAAGCAGCAGGATCTCCGTTACAGGGCTTAGGCCTGCCTGCACCTCAGGCTTAGCCTCTTGCTCCATTTTCCTTCTAGAAACAGAGGCATGCTCGTATCCCAACAGGAGCAGAGCAAGATAAGGGGCACCCAACTCACACCCCTTTGGTGGAGGGGAGTGCACCAGTAGTCACCGTCCATGTGTCCCATGATGTACCTGCACGTGCATCAGAGACCCGCTGCACTGCGACCAAGGAATCATTTTGAATATCTCTCTGAATCTAATGTCAGATGGGGATACATAGATGGGGCCTTTTCATCATTTGGACAGATTCTGAGACTATCACATTTCACATGCTTTACAATCTCATTAAGCACAGAACTCACAACCTAATAAACCCAAGGTAACTATTATATGGCATCAAGGCTCATGGATTATAAACTGAATTGTACAAATCCCTCTGGGGTGAGAAGCAATGGAAGCTGTGGACCTTCTGGCACCAGCTATACCTTTTGCTCATCCTCCCAAACCTACAAGTGCCTTGGCCATCTACAGAACTTGCATGCAACACTTTTACAGACTTCCTGAATTCTATAGCTCAAGGTCAGAAGCCATTATCTTAGAAAGGTGTTAGAAGTCAACATGTCACTTCTATGCCATAATAATATTGAAATAAAGATAAAGAAGAACAATACACATCCATTCCTTTTCAAGGGAAAACAAAACTTATTTTCAAGATACTTTTTGATACAGTAATATCCTTTCCTTGAGGAATAAAAGTCAAAAAAATTAATAGAAATCCAGAAAAAGAAAGTATCTATGTGAAACTTATTCCTACAGAAGTTATTTGTTTCAGGCATTTAACCTTTATATTATTAGGCTGAAAGAACAATTAATTACCAATCCCAGACAAAAGCACTGATATAATTTTGGCTTAAATAAAACAGAGTCTATTTTTAATGAATCATAAATTTACAGGGGGCTTCTTAAGGACTCAGAAACAGGGTCTATATCTTTAAGGAACTTTACCTCTTTGGAGGGAAATAAGACTAAAATGCATTATACTATTAGCAAAAAAAGACAAGCAGTACATTGTGGTTCATACCATGAGAACAAGAGATAAACAACAGGCAGAACTTGGCATTATGGGGTATATTCAGGTTATAAATTAGAATATAATAGATTGCATTTAGTTTTTTAAACACTAGCATTTTATCTCCCCAGAAATAATGTTCCCAAAGTAGAGGCAAGAGGTAACTTAAAGAAAATTTAGGCATTGCCCTCATGGTACAAATAAATTTCTGAGGCTGAAAACAAGGGTTGGAAGGGAGGAGTGTCAATTACATATCACCCTGATTATGATGCCATTGTTATAATGACAGCATCAACTCCCAGAAACCTCATTAAATATGTTCTTCAAATTGGACTTTGATCCAAAATATCATTTATACCCTTCCATAAGTCTTCATCTGAGGAACTGACATCATGGGAATATTTTTATATATCTGAACAAAGATACATGGTTCTTGCAAATGTGTTCTTGCAAGTTTTTGTCTATTAGGAAGTTTGAATTACATTATACTAAAGAAAAAGTGACATGACCTCTTGGTTATGCAAAGTAGTCATTGCATTTTCAAATAATTTCTCACTAATTTAAATCCATCTTAAGTTTTGATTTAGTTCACTTTTCTTAAAGAGATGGCTCTATATTCTATAACAAAAATTTTATAAGTGCTATTCAGGCTTCATGGGTACACTAGTTTCTTGTGGGTACTGCAACAAAAGTTATGAAAAATTTAGTGGCTTAAAACAACACAGATTTATTACCTTCTACTTCAGGAAGTCAGAAGTCCAAAAGCAGTCTCAGTGGGCTGGAATGAAGTTGTTGGCAGCACTCCATTCCTTCTGGCGCCTCCAGGGGAAAAATCTGTCTCTTTGCCTTTTCCAGCTTCTAGAAGCTGCTCATATGCCTTGGCTCATGACCTTGCATCACTCCCACCTCTCCTTCTATTTTCATGCTTCCATCTTTCTAACTCTAACCCTCCCACCTCCTTCACATAAGGAACCTTATAATTACACTGGGGCCATCTGGATAATCCAGGATAATCTCCCCATCTCAAGAACCCTGATGCAATTACATCTGCCAATTCCCTTTTGCCATAGAAGATAACACATTCATAGGCTCCTGTGAGGAGATTGGGATACAGACATGTCCAGGGGCCATTATTCAGCCTATCACAGTGGGAACCACCAAGCATTTATGGCCTTGATCTTTTCCTTGTACAAGTTTCTTACAGACATTACCAATAATTGTGACCTCAATTATTCTGTGTCAATGTAAGATTATAGATCCATTTATTTCTGCTCTGCAGATTTGTAAATGACTATGTAGTGGCAGCATTTTCTAAGGTATACATGGGTGAGAGTCATCATACCCTTGCAGAAGCAGGTAGATAAATAAATGGGGAAAGTGATGATGTTGGCTAAAGCTTGGAAATAGTTGAAAATGGTTTTTAAAAGATGCTTGGATTAATCTGTCCATTTAATGCACTGGACTGCCTCTGTCCCCTTTAATGTAAATAATTAAGAGGTGACAGTCCATGGAAATCCAAAACTTCTCTAATACACTATGTTCACCTGAAGTGAACAATATATTGAGAGAAGAATAGGCTATCAACAATGGTTTCATATTTTTAAAACAATATTTTCCAACTAGTCCAGACAGAAGTAACATGCTGTGCAAAGCTATACATCACGTAGCAACAGCTGAGAAGTCACATATATCACTATCAATGCTGCCTGTATAAAAGCCAAAAAATTACCATATCTAACAATAATTTTTACTTTCATAGAGAGAAAGGAAAACAAAGAAAGAAACCAACTTATTCTTATAAATGTTCAGTGTAACATATAGTGAAGAAATAGATGTGTAAATTGACGTTGATGAATACTTGTGTTAAATGTGGTTATTTATTATGGGTTCCATTACATAAATTGGATGCAAAATTATAACAAATGCCCTTTATTAATCTTACCTTCTCTAGGGCTAGAGAATGACTCAAGGCAATTATCTTTTATGGACTTCAGCATCATTAGTGCTGATGTGTTGAGGAAGGCAGACACGTTCTAATAATACACAGAAAAAAGAAACATGCCTTTTCTTTGCTTCTTACATGGAGAGATGTTATTTCTCAATACAGTTCCTTCATTTCCAATTAAATCCCTGAAGTTGCTAGTTTCTGGTATTTTTGCAGTAACAGCAGCTGTAGGTGTAAGAAATATCTCACATATTATGTTCCTTATGGTATGACATTTGAAATTTAAACAGATGGCATATAGATCCTGGTCTTGAGAAACTCTGAGTTTACCCAAAATGGCACAGGTGCTTTCAGGCCACATTTGGCTACTTGGTAGGATCTTCAAGCATTTGCACTGGGTCCAGTGACAGATTGCAGAACTGTCGTACTGTTTTCCTCTTTGGCATGGGACATAAATAACTGAAAGATAGTAGCTTTCTGGAAAATAAAAGGAAATATTTCTTTCAAGAACACTTTTACAGCCTGACACTCAACTAGAATCAACAAGTTATCCCCATAGATGACCTGGTACCACCTCTTAGTCATCGGGGGCCGTTCTTTCAGTTGTGATTTTTTGTAGCTCCTTGTTTCTCATCTTCCTCTTCCTTCCAGACATGTTCTTGCCTTTCCAGCTCCTTTTATATCTCTAAAAGGGGAAAAACCAAAGGAAAGAACAATAATTCATCCTGTTAATTGTGCATCTCTGACTGAAGATGGAAGCTGGGGTTAAATGGTACAGGCGAGGAGGTGCTTATAAATCATGATTATATAAAAGAATACAAAAAATAGCAGTGCAAATGTGTAGTCAGGAGAAGTCATAGTCAGATGGTATGCCTGTATTTTTCATTATTGTATATTTATCAAGCACCAGTGATGTGTGAGCCCCTGAGCTAGATGCTGGGTGCTAATGATGAGAGAATACAGAGAGAGAAAGTCTATCGCACCAGACCTGATAACCAGCAGACTGGCACTGGAAAGTTGCCTCATCTGGATGCCAGTTGTTCATCACTGAATGTTTGTAAAATTTATATGGGGGGACCCCCAAAAAACAGGAATTTATTTATAAAAAATTGTATACTTATTCTTAAACATTTAAACTTCAGTCACCTTCAAAGTACTCTCTAGTTGATGCAATACACCTATCGAGATTTTTTTTGCACTGAGTCTTTGAACTCAACAATTTTGATGCCTTTTAATACTTCTGCTGTTTTTTGTTTCACTTCTTCCTTATCAGCAAAACATTTCCCTTTGAGGACTTTTTACATCTGGATAAACAAAAAAATGTCACTTGAGGTGAGATCTGGTGAATAGGGACAGTGGGGCACAAAGGTCAAAAATTGCTGAACACTCACTATGGGGAGGGTATGTGTGCTCATAAATCACCCATCATTGAATTGGCAAACACAGTGAAAGAGCCTTCAAAGAAAATTTGCTGGAGCAGAACACAGCCCCTCATATCAACACTTGTACTACCAGAAGAAGATAATTCTGTTTTTTTAAGTCCCTCCTCATATATTAGAATTAGCTTTATCAATTAAAAATAGTAAATTAAATGAGTTAAAGGTTATTTAATTTATTTTTTCTCTCAGGTGAATATCTATATAGGCAACCTAATGCTTGTATGAGATACTTTCAATCTTGTTATAATACTATGATTGGGTTCTTTTCCTAAATCAACATCATGCTGCAAGATGGCAGAACAAGGAAAGGGAAGGGAAAGAGCATATTTCCTCCCCCTTATTAATATTTGCTGCCATTTCATAACTTCCTTGCTATATGTAATTGGACAGATTTGGCCATAAGAGAGGCCAGGAAATGGGGACTTGATACCAACTGGTCACATGCCCAGCTAAATATTGTGTATTCCAGGACTTTAAGTTTCCACTTAAGACATAGACTGCTGTAAAGAGCACCCCTCCAGCATTTACAACAATAACAACTGCAGCAGCAGAAATGCTAAACAAACTGGAAATTCATAACTTTTCTGTGCCCTTCAGAAAACTGATGATAGCCAACCTACCTGAAACGTAAGGTTAGCCATCCAGGAAGAGTTAGGACATGAGCACTTGCTTATATGACATAGATACCATCTGTCACAGGTAAAAATTCAACTTAATTTTTAAGGTTTTATTTATTTATCTTTAGAGGGGAACAGAAGGAGAGAGGGAGAGAAATATCAATGTATTGTTGCCTCTCATGTGGCCCCTGCTGGGAACTGGCCTGCAACCCAGGTTTGTACCCTGATTGGGAATCGAACCACGGTCCTTTGGTTTGCAGGCCCACGTTCAATCTGCTGAGCTACACCAGCCAGGGCTCAACTTAATTGTTTAATGAACTGCTAAGGCCAACTGTGATCTGGCAAAAGAATATAGAACATTGCTAACACAAACCCACAGAGTACTTTCACTCATCACAGGTTTTTCTGCAAAGGACCAGGAGCTCACACAAAAGATCAACAAGTGCCTTTAAAAATGTGTCAATTGTCAGACAGGCCTGGAGCAGCAAGGGCACTGAGATGAAGCACAGATCATTTTCCTTTATATCTTCTGTGAAATAAGAGACTTACACTACTGAAGGGAACAAAACCCTCTACATCTGAGAGATAGAGAGAGAAAGAGAGATAGAAGAAATGCCTGCTTGGCTCAAGTCTACAGTTAGGAGTGGAGTATCATTACTGAGGAAGGCCCAAGACTCAGGAACACAGTGCCTGCCTAAGACTAAGACTTGAAATAACAGAGAATGCCAACAACTCACCCACCAGGCTAATGAGCACTGAGTAACAAGTAACAGCAGTTTACTTCTTAAGGAGGGGAAAGAGCATGCAGAGAGACCATTTTTGAGGAAGAGATCAAAGGGAATACTCAAAAACTAGGGTGGAGCAGATATTTTAGAAAATCCCTGTTGCAAACCAGTCCGCATGCTAAATAAAAAGTAACCCTAGATAAATGGAAGCCTATTGAAGTCATTATCACAAGAACTCCAAAATCCATCTAAACTCATAACAATAATGATTCAACCATCCCCACCTCAGACAGACACATGCATGTATCACACTAAGCCTAGCAAAGGACATGTGTCCATTTATAGCTCTAAATATTTCCTTTTTACTTTACACTCTACTGTCCTACACAAAATGGCCAATTTCATCTTTCCACAGAAAATTGTGAGGCATGCAAATACACACATAAAGATCTAAAGAGATGAAACAGTCAGCAGAACCAGACTCAGAGATGCACAGGTGTGCATGTATCCAATATAGAGAGCATTTATATCATCAGTTTGGTAAAAACTCTAAAGATATGGTGGGCAACATGGCAAATCAGATAGTAATTCAGCAGAGGTAAAAATATAAGAAATAAATAGCAATGCTAGATATGAAAAGCAGAGTGACAAAGAATGCTTTCAGTGGGCTTATTGATACAGATAAGCTGAGGAAATATAGCTGAGGAAAGAAACAATGAACTTAAAGATGAGTCAGTATAAATTATTCAAACTAAAATACAGAGGAAAAAAGTATATGAAGAGAGAGAGAGAAAAGTACAGAAAATATTTAAATAAATACTTGTTGAGAAATTTCTAAATTAATAACATACCCAAAATGATAGATCCAAGAAGTTCAACTGAGAGAACATCAAGCAGGATAAATATAAAAATAAACTAAAAAATAAGCAACCTGATGAACAAAAACACCTAGAAATATTATATCCAAACTACTGAAAACCAGAGACAAAGAGAAGATCTCGAAGATGACCAGAGATAAAAGACATATTACATACAGAGGGAAAATTGCAGACTTATCATTAGAAACTACTCAAACCAGAGGGAAATAGAGTTATAGTTTTTAAAGTGATGAAAGCAAAAAAAAAGTCAACTCAGAATAAAGACCATTTTGTTTTATTTTTAAATTGGTCATAAAAGAGAAATGACTGCCTAAAGTAAAATAATATCAATGTATGGTGTGTTTATAGCATATCTAAAAGTAAAATATGTGACAATAGCACAGAAAGTGAAAGGAAGGAATCTGGAATATACTGTTTTGAAGAACTTTAACCACTGTGAAGTGCTAATACATTATTTGATGTATAGTCATTAAGCTGCCGAAGTGACTCCATGTCAGGTCACTTAAGCAAAAATACTTAGTGCAGTTGCTATGGAGTAAATATTGTGTCCCCTGACATCGATATGTTGAAACCATCTAATTTGGAGATGGGGCTTTTAGGTGATAGTTAGGTTTAGGTGAGATCATGAGCGTGGGGCCCACAGGATGGAATTAGTGCCCTAATAGAAAGAAAGAAACCAGATCTTCACTCTCTGCCTATTATGTGAGCACACAGTGGGAAGGCAGCAGTCTGGCAAGTCAGAAAGCAGACCCTCATCAGGAACCAAATCACCTGGCACCTTGAACTGCAACTTTCCACCCTCCACAACTGTGAGAAAGAAAATTCTGTTGTTAGGACACCCGGTCCACAAAAATTTGTCATAGCCTCCTGAATTGACTAAGGTGGCAGCTCATATTACTGGTTGGAGGGCATCTACACCTCTGTTTTAGTCACTTCACCAAATCTTTTATATCCTTTTATCAAGATTCGGACCTTTCTAACTTTGTGTAGCTCTTTCCGCTTACAGGATTATTTTATGGAGATTTTGGCTTCTTAATCTATAAGATGGGGCAAAAGTAGGTTTGTGAGTATATGAAGCAGAGTTTATTCTTGTATGTTATTTACTACAGGAAAAACTGTAAAGCTACTTTTGCTTCATCCTGTATGTATCCATTCTTTGTCTGCCCCTTACAGTGTTCACTCCATCCTCTTTTGTGAGGCGAGGGGTTTGAAGAGCAATTGAAACATCAGGCTGCTGAAATACTAGCAACCCTAACTAATTCAAAACCACCACCTAGAAAATGACCTCTGCCTCCTCTCAGTATCAGAAACACCTCATATAAAAGAGTCAAAAAGGTTGACTGGTGGAGCAGACGAGTTTTTCTAGTCAGGCTAATAATGCCTATGCCATATGGTGCATATGCAGGGGACACAGTGACATTCACCAAACTCAATAGATCCTTAGGCATGCAAGCTCTGCATGTTTCTTTCACCCATCTACCTAGCCCTTCACATCTGGTTTCTTTCTCTAGCCCTGCCTGAACTCCTGCACCCTCTACCTCAGTATTTCTCTTGTCAATACCTGGCGCATTGGCTCAGAAAATACCTGTTGCATGCATGAATAAATGAATGAAAGAAAGCATGCAATACATGTCCCACAGAGGTTTCTCCCTCCCCTCTCCCTTTCTCTTTCCCTCTCACACACTCACACTCACACACATGCATATGTGCATACACACATGCCACACACATATTCATATGGGAGCCTCAGACTTCTTTGCTAATAGATGTGTACTAGCCTTTCTTCCGCAGCATTTGACACAGTTATCTCACCATATCCATCAGACATGCTCGTGCTTATTTGCTCCAGGGCACACTTACAAGCAATGCAGCAAAAAAGGCCACCCCTGCCATGATAGTTTATTGCCAAACAGAGGGAATGAAATAAAACAAGCATCTAGTGCTATATACACACAAGCTAATAAACAAAATGTCTAAAGCTCTGTGGCATCATTGTGACAGTAGTGTCTTAGAGGACTCCACTGGTTCTGATTCCTGTCAAAGGCAATGAATCCCTAGGGTGTGTGCGCTGTAACAGAGCTGGGGAGAACTATGGCTAGTTCTTCAAAGCTGTCAACATGCACATGGCAGAATAATCTTCCCAAAGGTGACCAGTACCAGCATGCAAGTTCTCTTACTTTAGTCAGGGACTTGGGTTTGTGCGATCACATTGTTATCATGAAAGAATATTACTACTGAACTACCACATGGTCAAAACAGTGCATTTTAGGAGGAATTCAGAGTCCCAAGGCCAGCTGCTCATATTATACAGACCCAGGTTCTGATATCCACAGAGGTCCATACTTTGGCTTTCCTGTGTCTTTGGGGTGAGGCACTCACAAAGAAATATCTCCATGTTCCCTTGGCCACTTACCACCCATCACTTGGCTCTGTCTACTTCAAAGTTTTCTTTAGAATAAAAAAAAGGCATGTCAGGGTATATAGAGAATGTGAGATGGATTAATAGCCTCTGATATGTTGGATTCAGCTCAGAATCTCCATGCAAGGGATTTGGGGCTGGACTGCAACATTGAGCCAAGGTAGATCCGTCCACAGAGAGCAAAAATAAGAGGTCACTCTGTAAAGTGCCCAAGGTGGCAGATTATGACATCCTCCAAACTTTCTCTATTGCAGGGATTAGAGAAAACTATTTTGGCCAAATACTCAATCATCTTCTTCTGTGAGGTGGGGCTCTTCTGTAGTGAGGTGACACCATTTAAACATTACAGCTCTCATTCTTTCCTTCTGATGTTTAACAGAGGTATAATAGTCATGGAATTTGGGAGAGGGTAGTAGTAAAAAAGGTGAGGAAGAGAGTGTCTTAGGTGTAAAAAGCTCAGTTGACTATGGGAGTGTTCAGGGAACACACAGTCGACTTTTATCTCTTAATGTTCCCCAAGAATAGGGGATATGAACCCTTAGAGTCAGTCCTTTTTCTTCTCAGAACGAATCCTTCTCCGACAGGTATATGCGTGTACCAGTGTTTTCAGAGGTAAGATCATTACAGAAAGCACTTATTCTGTACCTTGCTCTTTAGTTTTGTTAAAATTTTATTATGAAATTCACTGTGGCAAAGTGAAGGATGAGGCTGAGCTTCTGAGCAGTGATAGAGAATGACCTATTTATTTCTAGTGTCAGTATTTTCCTGAGCTCCAGTGGGAACGTGGTAATCTTGATACATGTCTGATATTGACATTTAGAAAAAAAAACTTGATTCTTGTTCAGTTTACAGCGCATTCAGTCATTTGAGAGGCTTATTCTAACACAAGGTCGTTTGGTACGTTTGTATGCAATGGACGTTGAATATGCCAGCTGAGCTTCATTTTGCAATCTGATGCAATTGTTAAAACAAACTTAACTTTTATTTTAGCAGAAACTTTGTACCCAGAGTTACCAAGTACTTTAGGGTTAGTTTCAAAAGAAAATGTTTTCAAACTTATTATCACGTTGCCATGGATATATCAGTTCTGTATTCAGCCACACAACAATTTGCTGGTATTAGGAAAAAAACAGAAGCCCAGGTGAACTGTATCTCTACCTCCTGGATGTCTTGAAAAAAATGTTTAATGCTTCTCACATTGAACACCCTCTGCTTTGAGACTTCCTCCATCCTCTCCTCTCCTCCTCTCCTTTACCCTGGTTAAGCACACACTACCCTCTGACATTCATATGACATTAACCACCCTGAATCACTGCCATTCCTCTAACACCTTGCTCATCCTCCCCGTGTCTGCCATCCTCTGCCTCTGCCTGTCCCACCCATATTCTCCTTGCACTGCCTTATCTAACTGTGTGGAAGTCCTAACCTCTATTTATTTTTATTTTCCTGTAACAAAACTGTCGTTCACATGGCATGCAACCCCATTGTACAAGATCCTCCTTCTATGAGGTAAAGGCCAAGTAGGGAAGAGAAGAAAGCAGCCTGCGTTGGGAGCCTTCGATTGAAAGGCAGAGCCACTCGTGCCCAAATGAGTGGCTGGTACGTAAAGCCAGAAAGTAACTGTTACAGCCCATCTCAAAGAAGGTGCCAAGAGTCAAGTTGGTAACGGGTGGCCCCAAATTCCTCAGAGCAGGGGAGTTTGACCTGTGGAGCCAAGGAGATGTTGAGCAGAGCATGAGGAAGGGACAGGATGCAAATTTGATCAGGTGAATGGGAATCTGTGGGGAATCCTCAGAGGACGTGGGCCACATCAGGCTGTTGGGTTTTCATAAACATCTAGAAGAGAATTTGCCTGGATTTATTTTTATGGGTTTTCATGAATATTTTCATTGATTAATGGAATTTACCTATAAAATTAGTGGCAGTGAATTTTAATCTATCCTTTCCACTTCAATGAAATGCTAGATGAATGAAATCACCTTGGACTGGTGAGTTTAATCAGGATCCATAAACATTTAAAAAGAAGGAGGAGGAGGAATAGAAGGAAGTCTGTGGGCACATGGAAATTAGAAAACACAACAAAATAAAATTCGCTCTGTGTTATCCAGCCTCCCTCTCCCTCTCTCTCTGAGCCATATTGGTTTGTCTTCTGTCAGCTGTTGAGACCTGTACAGTGACCCACAGGAGACTCTGGAAGGGGTCCTCCCACCTGCTCCAACCAGGGGAGCTGTCGGAATCACAGAAGGTCTCCAGCTGTGTGCGTGCTGATCCTCAGCCTTTAAGAGGAACGACGCCAGATGCTGTTTCCTTCTGTACAGGGACCTATTCATTTAACTGGCAGCCGCTAAGTCTAAAGGTTATAAAAAAGGCAGCCATTTTCATATCCAATATTCAATATCTACTTTAATTAAAATAGATATCTATTTAAATTATTTAAAGGAGGGAGCTCTTTGATCATGAGTGCTCATTTCCAAAGACTGAAGAACTCAGCCTCCCCAAATCCTAATTAAAGGTGATAGCCTGAATTAGCATGCAACTACTTGCTATGTGTGTCACATCACTAGTAGAAGTAGTTTAAATGTTCTTTTTTTTTTCTTAAAGAGATTGCTCCCTCACAAGCAAATAGCCCAGACTCTCCCTTCCCAGAAAAGGCGGGTGGATCTAGCTGCTGTCTGGAGGATTCCTGAGGGATATAAATGGGGATAATTATTTGGAAACAGTGAGGGAACCACTTCAGAGTTTCCCAAGCATTTTTAAACTCTTTCTCATTCTGATCTTTCTTTGAAGACTGATTATTTGATATTTGATGTTACTCAATTTTTTTAAAAAACAGCTGAATGGCTCTTATAACTAGGCAGTATTGAGATTTAGAACTTTTTTCCTTTTTAAGTTTTTAATTCTATTTATTTTATACTTTATTTTATTTTACTTTATTATTTTCTTTTATTTTATTGTCATGCAAGCTCAGTTGTCTCCACTTTCCCCTCACCACACTCTCCCGCCGCCCCTACATCCCACCCTCCATCCTGCGCACCTTTGAATTTGTCCATGGGTCCTTTATACATGTTCCGTGATGACCCTCCCTCTTCTTCTCCCTGTTATCCTCTCCCCCGTCTGGTTACTGTCAGTTTGTTCTTTATTTCCATGTCTCTGGTTATATTTTGCTTGCTTGTTTGTTTTCTTGATTAGGTTCCTCTTATAGGTGAGCTCATATGGTACTTGTCTTTCACTGCCTGGCTTATTTCACTCAGCAGAATGTTCTCCAGTTCTGTCCATACTGTCGCAAAGGGTAGGCATTCCTTTCTTTCTGCTGCATAGTATTTCCTTGTGTAAATGTACCACAGTTGTTTTATCCACTCATTTACCAATGGGCACTTAGGTTGCTTCCATTACTCTGCTATTGTAAATTGTGCTGCTATGAACATTGGTACGGACTGGTTTTTTTGGACCGATGTTTCAGGGAATGCGTCTGCTGCAGCCACTGTGGAGAACAGTTTGGAATTTCCTCAAAAAACTAAAAATGGAACTGCCTTTTGACCCAGCAGTCTCACTGCTAGAAATTTGTAACTTTTCTAATGAACCAATATTTGAGGAATTAAAAAAGAGATAAGATTGGTTCATATTTTTTATTACTCCCTTGGAATCATACCACAGCATGATGTAACCACATTGGAGCTATGATTTGATAGGATATATCCAAGGGAAAGTAGAAATGGCAAGAGGCAGGGATTTCTTTATAAATCCTTGACATAGTGTCTAGAGCAGGCGAAGGTTTCTGACATATTCTGGAAGCACACAGAGGACTCAGGGGACAAAAATTTGTTTTTTGTTTATTTGTTTGTTTCTGTGGAGCCTTTAATTCCACAGTGTTTTTTTGCTTCAACTGCTTGAATTTTCTTCTAGTAACAGACTCTACCCTCTGGCCACATGAACCAAGTCAGAGAAACATCCTTCTGAACAGAATGGTTAACACAGGATATGTTATCAGAGTAGGGTTGCTTCCTGGGAATGTTTTTAAATTGCAGTTGCCAGGGAAGTGCCCATTCCTGTGTAATTAGGAAGCTAAAAGGAAGTGAGCCAGGGGCAGTAGAAAGCTATATACCTTCTGCTTTAGAGGAGCTGAAAATTTTAAAAAGCTACGTTGCAGAGATAGAATCATAACTGTATCTGAGGCCTTAGTTCCATATGTCCCAAAGGCCAGCTGCCCCTGCTCTTTCCATAGTTTGATTATATGAACCAGTAGAGTTCTCTTTTGTTGAAGAAAATTTATTTTTTGTCCCTTGCAACCTGAGATCCCTAACTAAATCCATGACCTGAGATAGAAAAGTGTCTCACCCTCTCTGTATGTATTGCATTTGGTTTCTTTACTTTTTCTAGTACATCAGCTAAAAATGGTGTATTGCTGCAAGTCTAGTATCTTGGTATTTTTCTCTTGCTTTGTATTCCTTCCGGTTGCCTCTACAATTGGTGCTTGGGGCAGAGGCTGAGAGTGTTTAGGTAGGGCCTGAGTTTTAAGCAACCTCTCAGAAAAAAATGTTTCCATTTTTTTGCATAGCAGACACTGCCCATACCTTTTCTGTATCTCCCTGAACTTGCTGTCTTGGTGCTCTTCACCATCTTTGAACTGCCAGTATATACAACTGCCTGCTTAAAAGCTTCTCCAAACCCTGCGGAGAGCCACTCTTCTCCTGTACACACAGGCTGATGTTCCAGAGAGCTAACAGGCTCAGGAGCAAAAACCCAACCAATGATAATCAGGAAGTACATAAACACCCAATGTCACCATCTCTTAGGTACTGTAGCCTAAAAACTTGGAGTGATATTTTTGTCATTTCTTAGTGTTTCTCCATAATATCAACCTTCAGTTGCCCACTCTGGGACATGTCTTAATAAAACATTAATTTGTCTTCCCTCCCTTCCACGGGTCCCTTCTCCATCTCAACCAGTGTTCCCTGCATCCACTGAGTAAGCAACTTGCATTTAGATCCTGGTTTACAACCTGCTCCTGGGAGAATCCAGCCTAAGACAACACTTGAGAACATGAAGAAAGAATTTATTATCCAAAGACTGTGGTTTCAGATCCTCAGGATAGGGATCTGGAAATTTCTACTCTAAAATCAAGATATTTACAGAAGCTAAGGTGATAAAAAAAATAGTTTTGTACCAGACATAAGCCTTTATTTATGTAGTCACATGATTTTAGACGAAGTATCAAAACAATTCAATGGAAAAAGAATAATCTTTGCAATAAATTACTCTGGTTCAACTAGATATCTACATGCAAAGGATTACAAAAAGGAAATTGTACTCATATCATTATACAAAAATTAATTGAAAATGAATCATTGATCTAAATGGGAGAATTAAAACTATAAAACTCTTTGAGAAAACATAGGTGTAAATATTTGTAATTTTGGATGAAGTAATGATTTTTTAGATAGGACACCAAACTCACAAATGATGTAAAAAAAGTAGTTAAATTAAACTTCATCAACATTTTTTTAAAAACCTTTTATGCTTCAAAAAAAAAGAATATCATCAAGCATTTTTTTGGTACAAACCCTCAGAGTGCCTTCTATCTGCTGAATGGGACACTGCCCCATTCATGAATCACTTAATAAAGCCAATTATACTTCCAAAAAATAATATCAACAAGAAAGTGAAAAGACAACTCACTGAATGAGAAAAAAATATTTGTGAATCACATACCTGATAAGGAACTTTTGGTCAATATTTATAAATAATTGTTACAGCTCGAAAATGAAAATTCAATTTAAAAGTGGGCAAAAGGTTTAACAGATACTTCTCCAAAAAAATACACAAATGGCCAATAAACTTATGAAAGGATACACCAAGTCATTAGTTACTAGGGAAATGCAAGTGGGAACCACAATGAGATACTCCTTCCTACCTGCTAGGAGAGCTATCATTAAGAACATGAATAATAAATGAATTGGTGAGAATGTGGAAAGATTAAAACCCTCACATGCTGTTGATAGAAATAAAAAAGGGTATACAGTCGATTTTAGAAAGTGGTTTGGCATTTTCTTAGAAACTTAAACATAGAGTATTTGTGTCTGTGTATAGGTATGTATACACACACACACATATATCCCAGCAATTCCATTTCTAGATGTGTAATTAAGAAAATTGTAAACATATGTCCACACACAAACTTCACACAAATGTTCATAGCATCATCATACACAATAGTCCAACAATGGAAACAACCTAAATGTCCATCAACTAATAAGTGGATAAAGGAAAGGTGAAATAGGGGATATTATTTGGTTATGTAAAAGGAATAAAGTCTAGATGCATGTTATAATATGGGTAAACCTTGAAAACATATAACATGAAAGAAGCCAAACACCAAAGGCCCATATTATATGATTCCATTTATATTAAATATCCATAATTAAATCATAAAGTAGGTTAGTGTTTGCCAGGGACTAGAGGGAAGGTTAATGGAGGGAGAAAGCTAATGATATGAGATTTCTTTATGGGATATGAAAATATTCAGCAATTAGATAGTGGTAATGGTTGCACAACTCTGTGGACACTCTAATAACCACTGAATTGCGTTTTTAAAGGGATAAATTTTATGGTATGTGAATTATGTCTCACCAAAGCTGTTATTAAAAGCAAAACAAAAACAACAAAAAAGTTATTTTGGATTTTACTAGTCCCAAGAACAAAATTCAGGAAGGGAAAGCTTTTTCTGTTTGTTTTTGTTTTTAAACTTATTTGCTTATTTTTTTATGGCAAATCATGGAAAAATAATTGTTTAGGCAGCACTCTAAAAAATGTCTAGATAAATTGTCTAATCAGTTGTTGATTAGATTTTTTTCATTAGAGAAGCTACATGAATGAATTGAATTTTTTGAAGAAATTGCAAGATAATTCTGTGGGAAAAGAAGTTCCTTGCTCTGGATTCAACCTGTGCAACTAAAACTAAGCTAAGAAAACTATCATTCATTAGTTACAGGCAAGTTAGTTAGCATCTCTAAAATGCAATTTAATTTATTAAGTGGTAGTAATTACTCTGATTTTCAGATTGTTTTTGCTATATGTGTTTGATGAACAGATACTATGTGCGGACATGTCTGTGGCACTAACGCCACAGTGACACAAGACAGATAAACCCTCTCTCTTTGCAGAGCTTACATTCTGGGAAAAAAGACAGACAAGTGAATAAACAAGACGATTCCCCTCTGTGGAAGGCGCTATAAGAGGAGTAAGGAGATATGCAGTGATAAGTGATGGTGAGGTGAGGGATGACTAGTTGGTCCAAATAAGATATTTGAGGAAAGGACAGGCGAATAAGGAAGCAGCTAGTAGAGATGTCCATAAAACATAGGCTAAGAGAACTTTGAATACTAAGACTATGAAAAAAGAGAGAAGACTATGTAGAAAGAGAAAAAGAGATATTTAGAAATCCAGCAGGACAGAGCATCCTGAGGGTAAGGCATTCTGGAAGCAACACAGACCACCATAAGGTGGGCATGGGCTCACACTAACACTGCCCACAGAGCTCAGCCTTTACATCTGCGGTACAGTGCCTCGGCCTGTGCCCCCTGCCCCCTCAGCAGGGCCCTGAGCCTGCTGATTCTCAGGGAGGGAAGTGTGAGTGCCTTGGTGTGACTTTTAAAAATGAAAAAACTTCCCAACCACTAAGTCATGTATGACCACATATGTACCTGCGTGTAAATAGGGACATTGTGTTTTTATTCAAAGTTCAGTGTTCAGAAAAGTGGAATTGCTGGGTGGCAGGATTCTGGGTGTTGATAAGGCACTGTATAAATAAATGCAAAGGCTAAGAACCTATGGGAAAGTGCTTAGTTTCCATGTTTATAGCAAATAGCACTCATTACTGCTGGGGCACAATAAGGCCACTGTCCAATGACTTGATTTCTCCGAAGGGATTTCTCCTCCTCTGTCCAGAGGGTGTGATATGGCTGTGACATCCCGCTCCATGTAGAGAACCAGGGATGACCTGATAGCACTGGCCGGTGGTGGCTCTCTTTCTTTCTCTCTCTGTGTTTCCCTCCCAGAATATGGACTAACGCAAGAGAGGGCAGGCTCCTTAGGCGAGGAGCATGTAGGAAATGTTCTTACCTCCCAGCCAGCGGTTCCAGTGGTGGACGTACCTTATGTCATGCTGCACAAAAATGTGTGCTCCTCTTTTTTAAGTAACATTGATCACCATCACTCACACTAATGGGCCTGGCTCTTCAAATCCATTAAGAATTTGCATGTGGGCTGGTGGGAAGCTGAAACACAACCACAGAAGCTCTTACAAAATTGCTGAGGAGTCTACAGGAAAGCCCCAGGAAACAGGGTGCTGGGAACTCAGGCAAAAAGCCAATCTGCTCCTGTGTCTTTGCATGTTCCTTGTTGCAACTTGAGATGATGGGCTGCTCTCACCAGGGAGACCAATTATCCTCTATGAATCTCATTTTGACATGCTATCAATTCAAAAAGGAAGCATAATCTACTTCCTATAAAGGCTTGGATGTGATGGTAGGGGACAGTGACATGTTTTTATAAATGTAAAATGAAAAGATCCTCTTTATTTCCTTATGTACAACATATTGGAAGAAAATATGCCATTCTAGTTATTTTCCATACTTCTCCAAGGGAAGATGCATTCACCAATTTCTTGCTTTTGCTGAGGTTGTGAGTTAGAAGTGAGAGCTATTATGCTGGCTTTTTCATCTCTTTTAGCTTTCCAGGAACTGCAAGACAACAGAAACAAATCTACATATTATTGTGTGTTTGGGGAAACTGGGAATTAAGGAGAGGAGGCAATGAAGAAGAGTGTGTATTAGTTTGTGTGTATTAGTTTAATCTGCAGTTGTGCTAAGAAAATGCATGATATTGTGCAAGGTTTGGTAGACCCTAATTTCTTTAAATGGTGAATCTGAACTAATTTTTCTACACCATGTATTGAATCTAGAACTAAGGCTAATAATAACCACCCATGACTATGTTACACAATTGTATTTAATCATATTAATTTATTAACACCCAAAAATGTATACATGACTGTAGTTTCTGGGAAATACACTCTTACTATCTTTGGTGTGCTAGTGTAACTATGTTTTATTATAATATATTAGTGTATAGACTTAATTTCTAATATGACTTGAAGATGCAATTGGGGTCATAGTTCATTATGTTTTCAGCTCTATGTATTAAAGTTGCTGTGCAGAAAAAATTTTTTAAATTCTATGTGGATGGAAGTATTTGGTGAAAGGGCTGTTTTCAGATGATGGGCTTAGATAAATGAAGGCAAAGACAGTCTCCCTAAATTATCCAATATAAGTTCAGCCTTCCTTTCTATGGAAGCAACTGTAAGACAACAACTACCAACTCTGCAATCACAAATGACAAATGGATTCAGTTCTTCCTTAACTGAATGTGGTCCATGGCATGACCCCTGAGCATACAATGGTAAGTCAGTTCTGGGCTCTATTTAAATTATGAGAAGCAGCTCACTGGTCTGCCATATCCTCAAAGTGACCTTCCTCATGACTCACATTTGAAACAACTTAGGACAACCATTCAATATGTCAAACTTCATTTTATTCAATTTTCTCCTGGTTGAAAATTGACACTAAAGATGTTTTTGTCTTTCAGAGCATTTTCCTTTGGGAGCCAAAGGCCTGATGATGTATAATCCTTCCTGAAGGTTTTATGGCAGGGTTTCACAAAGCAAACCTTTTTTCCCCCTTATTTTATATCATCCTGACAAACAGAAATGCTGAGCCATTTAATTACAGAGCCTGCCTGACATATCCAGAGTCAAATATTCCGGAGGCATCTAGCTGAAGGGGAAAAATGCACTGAATTCCCAGAGTTACTTGTCAAGACAGTGACACCAAGGAAACTGGTAAATAATCTGGTGGGCCCAACGGTGGGTGTTATGGTATGCCAGACTGGTCCCCACGGCTCTGTGTCAGCACCTTTAGCTTTGTGGCTTTGCATCCCATAATGGTGATACTCTGAGCTTCAGGCTGAGTAGGCAGGAGAGGATGAGCACAGGTCAAAAGAACAAAGGTCAAGCCATAGGCCTATATGTCATGAGCTGGTCTGTGCTCTACAAAAACTTCCTAAATTAGAACTTGCACTCTTAATTCCCAAACTAACTCACAGGAAGAGCCTTCACAGATGCCATTAAATATCTTTCCCTCAAACTCTACAATGTGACAGACAGTCCCCATGACCAGGCATGAGTACGGTAAGATACTATATCCTGTAGTGTCTCAAAGCACCAACACATAATCAAAATGTGTCAGATTGCCTGTATTTAATGCCTTTTCTTCTCTTTAAAACAGTTAATCCCTGTGATAATTTCCAGTCCACTTCACAGCAATAACTAAAAGTATGAAAGTCACTTTCATGAAGAGTTTTTCTTTGAATACTTTAAAGTTTTCTTTTTTCTTTCTTCTATTAATTATACAGCAAAATGAAAAAGGAAAAAAAGTACATCTACTACAAGGCAGGCATTATTCTTAGCACTGAGATTGAGCAATGGAGAAGATATACAAGGCCACGGTACTTAAGATTACATTCAAATTGAGAATTGGGAGACATAAATAAGTATAAAAAAGATAAGATTATTTTGGGGTTGTAAATGCTCTGAATAAAATCATTTACAGAAAGTTGCAGAATGGTTGTAGTAGAGAAAACTTTCTCAGGGTAGCTGGGGAAAACTCACTTTGAAGTGATGATTTTTGACTTGAGACATGAAGGCTGGAAATCATGAAGGGGGTAGCCATGAAATACTGGGTGAAGAGTGTTTCAGGGAAAAGGAATATCATGTGCATGTACCCTGAGGCACATATGAAGGTAGGTAAGCATCTTTGAACGTATGACTGAGTGAAAAGCAGAGTGGATAGAAATGTGCTAGGAAGGTTTTTAGGAATCAGATCATGTGAGGTATTATAGGTATACATTTGCAAAAAGAAGAAGTAAAATTGTGTTTAAATTTGCAAACAATGACTCTGTATGTAAAATATTATAAAGCATTTACCCCAAACCTACTTGAACCCATACCAAATTTAAGAAGGTGGCAAATATAAGACCAATGCATATTACCTTTCTATATACTAGGATAAAAATCCAAAAATGTAATCAAGAAAATTACATTCAAAATAACATCAAAAGGATTTAAGTGCTTAGAAAAAAATGTAAATGCAAAACCTGTACAATGAAAACTAAAAAGTACTGCTGATAAATATTTTAAAAGATATATATAAATTGAGACACCTAGCATATTGAAGAATAATAAGAGCAAATATTTTTAAGATGATAATTCTCCCCCAAATAATCTATAATTTAATTCAATCCCCATAAAAGGCCTATCAGGCTTTCTTGGAGAAATTGACAAGCTGGTCTTAGAGTTTCTATGGAAATTCAAAAAAGCCTCAAATAGCCAAAATAATTTTGAAAAATAACAAAATTAAAGAACACACTACCTGATACCAGGTAGTGGTGGCGTCATAACAAATATTGACATCAGTGAAACAGAACCAGGTTTGCAGGAACACATCTCATATTTATAAATAATGTATATTTGTCCAAGTACCAAGGAAATTTGATGGGAAAAGAGTGGTCTGTTCAACAGACTGATGGAAAAACTGGCTATTCACATTTTTTAAATATTTAAGCTTTTATCTCCTACAATACATGAAAATAAGCTCACAAACAGATAATAGCCCTAAAAGAAAAGGCTAACATTATACATCTTTCAGAATAAAATATTGGAGAAAATCTTCATAAATTTAGGTAAACAAATATTTGTTAGTTATGACATTAAAGGTATAATTATAAAAGAAAATATTGACAAATTCAACATTATTTTTAAAACTTAGGCACTGCAAATGACACCATCAAGAAAATGAAATAGCAAACTACAGAATGGGAGAATATTTGAATATTTGAATATATACAGAATATTTGAAAATATTTTCGAATCGTATATCTAATAAGTGTTGTGTATCTTGTATCTTGTGGAAATATATAAAGATCTTTTATAACTCAATAACAAAAAAATAGTTTTAAAATGAGAAAAATTATATACAAATGGACAATAATCACATGAAAAGCTTCTCAATACCATTGAACAATAGGGAATCAACAATTAAAACCCCAATGAGACAACACATATACTCACTAGAACAGCCATAAATGACACGAGAGACACTCATAAGCCTTGGGCTGCATGTGGAGAAAGCAGGAGCTTCCTCCATGGCTGGTGGAGATGCAGGTAGCTGCAGCCACTTTGGAAAACTGTTGGACAGTTTTCAAATTTGTTAAACATATACTGACCATGTGACCCAGTGTTTTCACTCCTAGGTATTTACCCAAGAGAAATAAAAATGTATATCCACACCAAGATTTGTTCACCAATGTTTATTTTTCATACTATATCAAAAACTTGGAGAATCTAAATATCTGTGAACTGGTGAAAGGATAAAGAAAATGTAGCATAGCAAAACAATAGATTACTGTCCAAAAAGGATCAAATTATTAATTCGTGCAACGACATGAATGTACCTCAAAAATGCCACACTCAATGAAAGAAGCCATACACAAAAGAATATATATCATATGATTCCACTTACAGGAGATTTTTAGAAAAGACAAATCTATAGATGTAGAAAACTGGTTCGTGATCATCTGAGGCCGGGGGCAGAAATGGAGATTAACTAAAAAAATGCTTGACAAAAAATTTTAGGATGACAGAAGTGCTTTAAAAAGGGATCATGGTGATGATTGAACAACAGTATAAATTTACTAAAAATCATCTGTACATTTAAAATGGGCAAATATTGTGATATGTCAAATATAGCTCTATAAAGCTGTTTAAAACACTATTATGGTATTACTGCCTGTAGTTACAGTTATTACCTAAATGTTAAGTATGAAATTACATTCACCAATTTGTTTCATTTTCCAAGATAAAATCCCAATTAAACATTTTATCCCTGTTCACTGATGTTGATGTCCCAGCTTTCTACAATTTCACCTTCCATGGCCCTTTCTAGGACCAATTATGCTCAGATAATAAAAAAAGTTTTATATGTAGAATACTTCGTAGTGTGCTGTATCAGTTAGAAATAGTTAAAAATGCAAGTAACATAAAAACCTAACTTACAGGAGTGTAGGATTAGGTGGAGGGATGTTTGTTTCATACGGGAGGAATTCTGGAACTGGGGGCTTACTAGCAGGTTCTGTGGAACCAGATAGTCACTTCAGTCTTGGCGTCATCCTGTGGGTGTTTAAAACAGCAGTAAATGGGAAGAGAGAAACACAAGAAAGAAAGTAGAACTTTCTTTCTCAGGTGACGTCCCTAAACTTTTGGTTACCTTTCATTAATCAGAATTGAATCACTTGGCTACCTCTGGCTATAACAAAGATGGAAATGAAGAAGATTCAAAACATGTCAACCTAGGCGATAAATACTGACGGCCACTTGTATCACTAATGCCGCTGGGGGAACATCAGAGTAGGAGCTAAGTGGATGAGGATCAGCTCCCAGATGTAGAATGCTCTGGTAATTTATGCAAGAAATGAAATGGGGACAAACATATAAAAGAACCTCTTTTTGCATCATCTCTGCCTTCAGAAATATGATTACATGAGGAAACTAATCCCATTAATCTAATGCTGTAAATTTATGTATGAGAAATTGGTGGTCCAGCAGAAAACCGGCATAGCGTGAAGGCCCATCCAGGTGTCTTTAATCCCAATTTGGTGCTCTTACACACTAATTCTGTTCCTTGTCTATCTATGGATTCTTTTTATCTTGTCTTTTCTACTAGTCTGTAGGGAACGACTTTTTTCCTACCTTTTGTCAACTCCCTTAGTTGTATCCAAAGTGTTGGGCACATACATTCCTGGCAACTATTTAGCTGAGTTATCATATTACCAAGACAACAACTTCCAATTATTCAGTGAGATGTGTGAAAGAAAGCTATCACTGATGTTCATGAAAATTTTCTATGATATATAGATGAAATTTTTCTCAGGTATTTACTGAGAAAAATGAACTGCTGTGGTATCTACTATAAAGACATTGCTCACTAATGTTCCTGGAATGAATTTATTTAAAAGTACCATTTTGGGGGCAAAGGACTTGAACAGACACTTCTCCAAGGAGGACAGACAGAGGGCCCAGAGTTACATGAAAGGATGCTCAATATCTCTAGCCATCAGAGAGATGCAGATAAAAACCACATTGAGATACCACTTCACATCAGTCAGAATGGCCACAATAAACAAAGCAACAAACAACAAGTGTTGGAGAGGTTGTGGGGAAAAGGGGACCCTAGTGCACTGTTAGTGGGAATACAGACTGGTGCAGCCACTGTGGAAAACAGTATGGAATTTCCTCAGAAAACTAAAAACAGAACTATGTTTTGACCTGGCAATTCCACTGCTGGGACTATACCCCAAGAATCCTGAAACAGCAATTCACAAGAACCTATGCACCCCAATGTTCATAGCAGCACAATTCATAATAGCTAAGTATGGGAAGCAACCTAAGTGCCTATCAGTGAGTGAGTGGATAAAAAAACTATGATACATTAACACAATGGAATACTATACAGCAGAGAGAAAGAAGCTCCTACCCTTTGCAACAGCATGGATGAAACTGGAGAGCATTATGCTAAGTTAAATAAGCCAGGTGGTGAAAGACAATACCATATGATCTCACCTGTAAGTGGAGCCTAGTCAAAAAGACAAATAAGCAAGCAAAATACAACCAGAGACATTGAAATAAAGAACAAACTGACAGTGACTAGAAGGCAGAGGGATAATGGGGGGAAATAGAGGAAGGGTCATCAAAGAACATGTATAAAGGACACATGGACAAAGCCAAAGGGTGTAGGTACAAAGGTGGGAGGCAGAGATGGGTAGGGCGGGGGTGTCTGGTGGGGGGGAAATGGGGACAACTATAAATGAACAACAATTTTTAAAAAGTACCATTTTTTCCTTGAGCTCCCAACAGGATTATTGAGATCCCTGGAAGCCTTCTGGTAATTGTGGTTGTAGATTTTTCCTTCCCACAATCCACTTGGCAACATTTTTTGTTTCTGATGTAACATTTTTTTCTTATTCAATGTAGCCTGAAGTTCAAAGCAAAGATGCCACTCTGTTTTTGTAGGATGAATATGAGAGAATCAGCCAGGCAAGTTAGAGCACCTAAAATAAGCCGGCCTCATCTTCTCTATCCCTCTAGCCCTCAGGGAGCCGTACTACTTAGCACATGAATTTGAAGACTGTGTTAGTCAAATGCTGCAGCACTGGCCTTGGAATTATGACGTGAAAGAGTGAACAATGAAAGTCAAGGCCCATGAATCTGGTTTTAAAGAGTGTTTATACCTGAGAGAAGGTGGTAGCAATGCTTACATTAGCAGACAAGACTTTTTCCAGTGAACGAGTCTATCCCAGCAATTTGATGAGATAGAGAGAAATCAGGAGGGTAAGGTAGAGCTAAAGAATAAACATTTCCTTGTCAAACCAGCACATCTGAAACACCATAAGTCAACTGATTCTCCTTACCTTTGCTTCAAAACTCAATCATCACATTAACTCAGTAAAATACTTCCTTTTAATAGCAATGATTTCACATAAGTTTCCTGAGATAATTACTCAAACCTCATAAGAGATGGAAACAATTTAATTGGTATAAGTCCTGAAACACTTGAGAGGCATCCATATCCCATTCCAATCTCTACTCCATCATGCAATGAATTTTTATTTCTGTAAAGCATCAACAAGCTATAATTATATAATAATTAATATCATTTAAAATGTCATCTTCACACTGAAGTTAAAAATACAAAGAAAGATCAGGCTTATAGAAGCAGAAGACAAAATGGTACCTCCAAATAATGATCCACATTTCTATTTGCTTACTACCCAGACCACTAGAATCAGAAGTGTGCAGAGGAAATTAAATAGCTGCTATATTACTACCAGCTGAGCACATTCTTGAAAGAGCACCAGACCTTAACAAAAGGTGGAATACACAGAGATGACACAGAAACTCTCTAAGTCCAGGCCTACGGCTACCTGAATTTGGGAGTAATTAAATATTTCTTAATTTACTATTTTTCATGTTTGTACATGATTCACTGAAATAGTTTTTAATCCACTAAGTGACAAAGTATGGCCTCCCAGAAGACACTCTCAAGTTTTCAGGATATAATAAAAAGTCACTGTATGTTTTTTTCCCTTGGCTTCAGAGAATTGTTACCTCACACTGAGCACTTCTGGGTCAGTGGGGTGGGGGTGGGAGTGAGGGGAACCTTATTGGTAGCACTACACACTCCAGGACTTTATCTTGAATCACCATTCTCCCTCTTGCCTTGATCCTTATGGACATGGAACATGAGATTTATATTGCCTACTCCAGGTATTACTCATAAACATTATTGAACATTGAATGTTACTAGGGTTTCCCTCAGACTCCATATTCCTTAAGCTCAAGGCAATATCAAAACATCTAGTGCTCTGTTTACCTAGATTTCCTCTCTCCATTGCTCTGGTAATAACCCTGCCAAGCTTTGGGGAACTTCCTTCTCACTTTCTGTGGCCATGATGTCCCTTGCAACTGCAGTAGCTCCTCTCTTGGCCAAAAACATCTATGACAATCATGGTCATGCTGGTAAATTACTTCCTAATAGTTTATATATGGTATTAGAAAGGAGATATTATCTTTTTTGTATTGGATCATGAACTGTAAACATGTTGCCACGGCTGTAACAGGCTGACTATACCAATTTTTGGCCACATCGATTGTTGGGGATAACGTGGAACAACTGGAAGTTTTACATCCGGCTGGTGGTAAAATGTTGCACCTGCTTTAGAAAATATTTTGCAGTTTATTCGAAAGTTAAAAATATATCTACAATATGACACAGATATTTTACTCCTGGGTATTTACTGAAGAGAAAGAAAAGCACATGAACATATAAAAACTTAAACACAAATATTCAGAGGATCTTTATTTGTAATAGACAAAATCCAGGAATAACCCCAAAGTCCATAACATGACAAATAGATAAACAAATTGTGATAAATATGTACACACACACAAAATGCAGTACCGGTCAATAATAAAAAGAACTCTCACTACACACAAATAAATAAATCTGAAATGAATCTCCTGAGTGGAAGTAGTCAGATATAAGAAATACATATCATACTGACTATATTTTCACACAATTCCAGAAAATTTAAATTAACCTAGAGTTGCTTTGGAGGAGCCAGAGAAGGGCAGAAGAGAACTTTTGAGAGTGATGAATGTATACATCCTCTTGATGGTTTCACAGGTGTATGCGTACTTCAAATTTCAAAACATATCAAGTTCTATACTTTGACTACATGCTGTTTATCATGTGAATTAGATATCTATTAAATTTTGGAGAAAAAGAGGAATAGAGATACATAATGTTGTGATAAACTAAAAAAGTTACTTGTGACAGACTTCCACCAAAGGAACACCCATAATTAAAAACAAAGGTGCTGCCCTGGCTGGTGTGACTCAGTGGATTGAGCACTGGCCTGCAAACCAAGGGGTTGTCAGTTCAATTCCTACTCAGGGCACATGGCTGGGTAGCAGGCCAGGTCCCCAGTAGGGAGTGCACGAGAGACAACCACACATTGATGTTTCTCTCCCTCTGTTTCTCCCTGCCTCTCTAAATAAATAAAAAATAAAATCTAAAAAATAAAACTAAGGTGCAGAGTGCTCCCTATCATCATAGAAGCCAAAAGTACCAGCTTAGTAATCTTACCACTTCCAGTGAGATGCTGCCTTCTGGGACTTTGAATCTGGATGCTGTGACACAGAGAACTAGACACAGTCCACAACGCAGTCTGACTGTGGCTAAGGCAGCAGGGTCGGCGGCAGCTCTGCCTGAGGAGGCAGTGCAGTATTGCCCACTGTCCAGGAGCATCAAGGCAACAGCCCCAGTGCTGGTACTGGGGCCCAGCGATGTGGGTGGTACAGGCAGGGGCACTCCAACCAGCTCTTTCATGCTACAATTTTAGCAATAGTTCTCATTACTTACCTTCCCTCAGCTATGTTCATTTTGTAAGTCTCTTAAGCAGTCTTTTCTTCTTTTCTAAGCGCTATCCAATATTCTCCCAATAAATGTCCTTTCTGCTTACATGAGAGAAGAAAGGTTAGGGGTTAACAAATAAATATAAAGGTCTGAGTGATCACATATTGATCAGCTGACCACTAAACTGTGTTTTATATATTCTGAATAAATGAACAGTTAAACACAGCCCATGATAAAAGCCAGGCTATGCTGGAGAAACGTGTCTGCAGCAAGATGTGACTGTGGCCAGATAAGAAAGGTCAGTAAAAGGAGAGTCGCATCACTTATCTCAATGGGAATCAAAGGGACTTGAGCTCTGGATCCTTCCTCAGGATGGAGGAGTCCCAGATAACATATCTTGAAAGCGATGTAGCAGGAACAAAAGCACTGCGAGGTATATATTGGGATCAAAGTTTCCTTTGGGGAAGTTAGGCATTGCAAATGGACTAGTTTAATGTCTAATGCTCTGAAGGAAGGTGGGAAGCAAGGAGTCTACATGTGGGGGGCCAGCCAGATAGGGGGAATGTTATCAATTTTGACAGTTCTTTGGTTTAGGAATTCAGATTTGTTCATGTTCCCTCTCTAGTAAGTGAGGGTTTTAATGGGCATTTAATCACTTGCTGTGAACTTTAAATAATTCATCTGATGTGGAAGAACAATAAAATGTAGTGACATCTCTAAGAGACCGAGCAATGACATTTATTTTGGCGGTGCCTATTGATTCAGTTTCTCGGTGTGTGAGTTGCATGGGAACAATGATTTTTCTAAGAAAAATACTCAAAAAAAGTTGCATTAACATTTTTAGGCTTCTAGAACAACAAGCAGAATACTTAAAGACTAATACAATACTTGAGGAAATAGTAGGCTTGGGGCCTTGAAGAAGTTTGTAGATATGGAACAAATGTCATGTTAGGTAGAATCTTAAATACTTTTTAAAGCAAATTTTTTTACCTTCCTCCCTGAAACATATGCAAATCTATCCATTCCCTGATGGTCCAGTTGGGTACTGGAAATATCAGGGAGAACACTTCGTAAAGTATATGACTGTCTAACTACTATGCTGTAACACCTGAAACCCAAACAAATAATATTAAATGTAAACTGTAACTGAAAAAAATTTAAAAGCTTAAGAAAAGGACTTCTGCTACTATAGAGCAAAATGAAGTCAGAACTAAAGCTGACATTCACAGGAAAAAATATATAGTGTATATCAAATTGTGTCATTTCTGCTTATAACATTGAAGTGTCATCTCAAAATGTTTGGAATAAAATATAAATTTCTTACCAGGACCCATGATACCCCAAACCATGGGGCACTACTTAACTCCCCATCTCAGCGCTTACCATTCTTCTCTGTGCAGACTCGATTCCAACCCCACTGGGCTTCTTCCTGTTTCTTGGTCATATTACATTCCTGCATTACAACCTTTGCACTGGACTAGAACAATCTTCCTCATAACCTATGTAGCTACACCTATTTAGGAATCAGGATTCAGCTCAAACACTTTTTCCCACAGAAATCTTTTCTGATCATCTAGTGTACAGAGTCCTGTAGGGTAAGTGGCGGCAGTCTGGCTTCCTCGCCCAGGTGTCTGGGTAACTAAGGGAAGCAGTGTTCCCATAGCCTTGGAGGGGCCTGCTAAGTAGGTTCTCACAGCCTTGAGACTGGGTCTGATAAACTGTTCCCATAACATGAAGTGGATTTGCATGTGCAGAATTATGCTATGTTATATAACTTTTTGGCTTTTTTGCAGGCTATGTTTGTAGTATTCAAGAGGGGCTAGTGGCTCCCTGCTGGGTGCCACACTGGGGATCAAAAGCCACAACGTGTGGTACACAGAGTCATGCAGGGGGACACATGGCTTGCAGCGTGCCTGGCTTGCCCACCTGTGAATAAAGGCATGTCAGACATCCCCACGGTTCCATGAATATTCCTCCATCTGCCCAAATACCATGAACCTGTCAGGCCTTGAACACTCGAAACACGTGTCCCCTATGACGTGACTGTTTATAGTAATCATAGCACTGATAACTATCAGAGATTAAACTTTCTCTTTATTTGTTTACTTATTTATTGCCTGTTCCTGCACTAGAATTAAGCTTTTTGAAAACAGAGATTTTACTTTTTTTAACTATTGCTCCATTTCTAGTGTCTACAATAGCACATAGTAAATATTAACTAATTGTATATTCTATGAATTAATGAATAAAAAGAAAAAATAACCCAATTACATTTATTATTACCTGGCAGTCCATTTGACATAGAAATATAATTAACTTATTTGCAACCCCTTGTGAAGAATGATTGCTCCTAACCTCCAGTGCCAATTAAGAATTTCATTGCACACTGTAAGGCTGGTGTAGTACTTTTCATAAAGAATAAGTGCTGGTTTATCATAATTAAATATCAGAGCTGAAAGAAATCTTAGGTGAATAATTGAAATGTAACATTAACAACAACAAAAATAATAACAGCTAACATGTACTGGGTGTACACCATGTTCCAGCCACTGCTCTAAGCGCGTTATATGTATCACGATATTTAATTCTTGTTATAGCTCCACAAGTTAGGTACTAATGTTATGCTCATTTACAGATAAGAAAACCAATTTGGTAAGTTCTCCACAGCCACACAGCTAAGAATCTGAATGCAGCTGGTGTATGCATTCAGTCTTCAAATTCACGCTTCCATTCGAATGACATTGTGCTCAGCCCAGGTATTTGTTTTCGGAGCCAGAATGTGGCCTCCCAGCTTTTATGAGCACAATGCTCAAGGCAGACCTTGCTGACAGAGTGGTATCAGTACCCAGAGAAATCCTTAACCTTTCCAATTTTACAGATAATCTATTCTAATCTTCTTGTTACGTAGATAAAGAAACAAATGTCCAACAAAGTGAAATAATTTGTCTGAGGTCACAGAGTGCCAAGGACTGGAACCCAATGGTCACATTACTCCTTACAAGGATGACAAGTAGTCACCAGGGAACAGCAAACATCAGAGAGTGCATATCAATTGGGGCGTTAGAAGAGTCAGAGCTAATGTGAAAAGATGGCTCTGACCCAGTATGGTATGCCATTCTGCTAAGGATGCCCGGAATCCTCCTAGAAACTCTTTCCAAACAGAACCTACTGCAGATATCACAGACTCACATGACTGGGTCTTGTATTGATTAGTATAGGGGAAAATAGCACTACCGAGTAAAGCAAACAAATGTTTACTGAACATTACATGCCCAGTGTCCTACTAGGTAGTGGTATGAGCTCAGTGAAAGCAGGTGAAATGAAAATTGGTCCCTGATCTTCTGCAAGGCAAAGCAGAATGGTTTTCTCCTTCCAAGCAGAGAAGATAAATGCAGTGAACAAGAAGTGGGGATATTATTCTTCCAGGAATTGGTAATGGCCTTCAGACATGTAGGCAGCTATGCATAAACTTTCCAGATGAATTGTTTAAAAACTACTTAGGGCGTGTCTTCTTTTCCTCATCTGTTTTTTTTTTTTTTTTTTTTTTTTTTTTTTACTTCAATTCTCCTGTTACCTTTTGGGAATTATTCAGAGAAAGGAGCAAATCAAAGTGGGCAGGCTCTGTTTGAGTTCAGTTATCAAGTCGGCAAGGTGAGCGTAAAAACATTTGGGGTGGAGTGCCTGTGGTGCAGAGGGCCGTGTTTGCTCTTTTCCCCTCACGTCATCTAGGAGAGCCCACAGCTATCTGCCAAGGCCCTAGGCTGTGACCTTTGATGTATTCTAGGAGTCTTGTTTACAACATCTGCTGATTCTACGCTGGCAAAGGAGAATTAAATATCTGCTAAAGCTCTAGAGACTGAGATTATTTTTTCTTACTGGGTGCTTTATCTCCAAAAGTGACCTTAGAGGAAAATCTTGTTCTAATTGACTGGAACAATAACAAATATTTCTTAGGTGAACACATTGGTCACTTGCGCCTTCTTTGGGATCACTATTAAGCCAAAAAGCCAGTGTAGTGTCAGTGCAGAAACCTCTCAATTCTAAAAAGTTTTCTTGCAAACAATCCTCTCTGTAGCAAATGGCCATATAACTGTAGGGCACCAGCTTATTGTAAGTTCCTGTCAAAGTTGATTTCCCTATTGTCTTATAACAGAAGGGAGTAAAATGAAGCTGGAAAAAAGTGTTATAACTATCTGACTCCACTAAAGAGAAAAGGAAGCCCAGATTGCCTCATTTAAAAAAAAAACAGAGTAGACCTGTTATCCAAATTTACAGCAAAGTGCCAAGTTTGACAGAATGGCTTTTTGCCTTATCCCCTGCCAAGGCTTCTAACCCACAACAGCATGAGTTATAAGGCAGGCAAGAGAAGGACGAAGCTGATTATCATTTCTTTGTAATTTGGAAAACCAAAACTCACAGTTCAGCGAGATTGTGCATCTTAAACTGGGAAGCCTGGTATTGGCCACCATGACTCCCACAGTCTTTTTGAGCCTGAGTGCTTCTCTTTATTTATTCAACGAGCATTTTCTGAACACCCACTATGTGCCAGGCACTGCATCAGGGCCACAAGGATACAGAATAAGTGACAGTGTTTGCCCTTGAGGATCTCAAAATCTGGGAAAGAATGACCTAGAGACAAGTAACTACAATACATTGTGATAAGTGCACAGAAAAAATACATTCTAATACAAGACTCTATGGATAGTAGATTAAAAAGCATCTACTGTGCAAGCTGAGCAGATTTGTTTTCGAATGTGGTAAAAGATTTGGAATCTTTCACAAGAAAACACTCCTGTATCAAAATTGTTAATATAATGAATAGTAATGCTAAGCCATCAGTAGCTATTTTTAATTATTATTGACTTGTATTGATGATCAGACACAATGCAGATAGCTGAATTCTTACAGTTTGCCATTGAGGAAATTGAGGCTCAGAATTTAAAACGCTCATAACATACAAATTGTTTAGTTTCTTCAGGGGAACTCACACCATTCAAATACTGAAAACATACATGGAAATTAGTTTCTGCCATCACCATGGAAAAGGGGGCCTGAGACAAAGAGGAGAGGAACAAAGAACAGGAATTTAGTGCTGCCGACCCAGAGATCAAGACCGCCATCAGCTCTCACTCTCACCGCACCGCAGTGTTGGGGCAATTCATGGCATTTATCTCAATTGCTCCTCCCAGAACCAGTCTGAAGAGAAGAGGAAAAGAAGGCAGAAATAGAAAAAGAAGTGGAAAGAGTGGCCAGAGTCTATTACTTGGGATAATCTGGTTTCTCAAAGAGTTGTGAACTCTCATCCCTGGTTCGCCCTCTCAGCTGCGCCAGTCATGTCACGCACCTGTCCAGGTACCACATGCACCAAGGCATTTGGGCCATGAGTGCAGGAGGCAGATGTGGTTGTCAGTGAGCAAAGATGCCTGGGCTGACCATCAAGGCCCAGTACATCAGTCAGATAAGTGGGATGCATTTAAGGAACTACTGAGGAAGCAAAACTGAGACTTCCTATGTTTTGTCCATTCTCTCTTGAGCCTTGGAGTTTTTTTTTTGGAGACATCTTTCACTGTAACCTTGGTATTTTGCTCTTTTGATGTTGTAATATTTCTATCATTTGGTATGAGCCCTACAGGGTCTAATTTTTAGTCATATACTAAAGAAATGATTTTTTAAGTCCCAGATCATAGCATCAAATCAGTTGTTCCAAGCAGCAGGGTGAAAGCGGCGAATTCAGAATAGCTCCAGTAGTCAGAAACAGGCTTGTCATTACCCAGCTCTGTGACCTTCACAGTTGCTTCCACTCCCTCTCACCTTGATTCCCTCAATTGTGAAATGTGGGGAATTGGACTATATTAATGTTCCCTAAATACAAGTTCATGGAACAGTTGCACATGGGTAATTTAAAAGAACAACTTAGGCTCTACATCTGGAAATTTAGGGTCAGTCCCAAAATTCTATATTTTTCAGGGTCCCTAACAAAGTGGGTTGTGCAGCTAGCTTGAAAAACCATGAGGTTTCTTTTATTTCATGTTTCCTCTTTGTCACACAGTGGTTCAATTAAGGTGGGCAAGCATGAAAAAGAACCTAAGCAGAAGCAGGTAAATTCACATTTTTCAAAGTGTTAAGTCTGCGTTCAAACACAGCTCTCTAAAGAGCAGCAAAAAACTTGCACAGGGTTCACGATATAACCACTGAGATAAACTGTCTTCACTTGGTCACAGATGGATAATTCTCAAATAGACTGTATGATAGTTAGATCTCAGATTTTTTCCTTTGGAGGAGGTAGTAGTAGCTAAAATGATACCTTTTTCTGGTCACAGTCAAAACAAAAGGCAAACCCAGCAATCGAGATGAGAGCAAGGCAAGGAAGCTGGGGCTTACGATGAAGATCGAGTTTCATAAAGCCAAAGGCATTCCCGACCAGTGAAGCAGGTGCCTTGATCAGCAAGCGTAGTTAAAAAGAAAATTAAATTCTTTAAACGCAATTTGGAAAGGAACTTGGAAACCATATCCAAACAATGCTCTGGGGCTGACATTTCAAAAATGTATTTGCTCTTTATCCTAATCACTTTGGTGCTTTCATCAAAGCAAAGGCATGACATATGGAACAGAAGATACTCAGAAGGACTAGTCAGATGCAAACGGTTGGAAAAGGCCCAGCGATTACAATCTGGTTCACCTTACACATCCACTCTCAGCTCCCTAAAGACTTCTAAGAGCTGTCATTTATAGAGAGCCTGTGGTAGAAAAAGGCACTGCGTAGCTTTCTACAGTCCTCAAAGGAACTCCGAGGAGACTGAAGCCCAGAAAGATGAACTATTTTACACAAGGGTTCGGACGTGTGAAGAGATGGAACTGGGATTCAAACTCAGTTCTGTCATTTCCTGCTACTTCTAAGTTCAGTTGCCTTCTGACCATGATTCTAATAGTTTTTCTGCCTTGCTGATATCTAAGAGCACAGGCAAATTTAGTGCGTTTGTTACCTTTTCAATACATTTTTAGGGATTTACAGTAGAATTTCTCTGGAACAATTTAACATCAATAAGGGATTGTTATTGAAGGATCCTTCTTTCCTTCCTGTTTTTATTAGTGTTATTATTGCTTGTTTCTCTGATATTCAGTACAGCTTCCACCTATCTGATTGTCTATTTCTTATTTGCAGCCGTGCTGGAAAATAAGTGAAAAACATAATCTTTTCTTAAAACCTTATCCTCTTAGCAGACTTTCATGGTGTGTTTAAAATCTATTATATTTACACACAGAGTTGACCAATCAAAATGATCTACAATAAACCACTTGAGTATGGTCTTTATGCCCTGAAACCACAAACAACCAATGAATAGTCATTTTAGTTCTAAAGAAAACTCACCGTGTATTGAGGAATGGCATTGGTGGCAATGTACAATGGCTGAGAGCAGAAGGCTGGGGAGAGGAGATAGACTGAACAAATTATTTTTGTCTCGATATCAACAGCTTCTTTTTCAGGAGGGGAAACAAACCACATTAAATGGATCATTTATCCCACACAATATGAATCAAACCCAGAAAAATGCAGTGAAGAAATCATAGTATCAACCGATCAAGAACTAATATAGAATTAGTCATTGAAGTTTGGGCCTGCCTGGCAGAGCATCTGAGCCTACTATTGTACATTTTATGCCCTTGGCTGATGGATCCTGGTTTTGCTGGAGCTAGGGCTGTTGTACTGACTTTCCTTCCTTCTCTCCCTTTGCCCCTCCTCTGCATTCTTCACCCTCTTTTAGAGCAGTTTATGGGGTTAAGTTAGCTCTAGAAAGCCCTATGAAGGAGGAGCTAGACTCAGCTATCTTACAAAGCTGTGTCTGCTTTGCCCAGGCACTGTGGTCTTCTCAGGATCGTGCCTCCAGCCTCGCCCTAGGGCTTTGCTCAGGGTTTCTGGAAGATTTTCATCCCAGTGCCTTCCTGTGTGCATCCCTTCTGCCTCTAGAGTGGAAGGGCCTTGGGGCTAGACTTTGTCTACCTCCAACTAAAGCCTTTCATGGAAGGTGCAGCTCGGAAGCCACCTGTGGTCCTCGGGGCCACCAGCAGCAGCAGGAGCGCATGGCCTCCTCCAGGGCGAAGCTGCAGAGACTCCAGCACTCCGCCAGTCTCTGATGCTGGTTCCTTTTATTTCCGTGAAGCTACTTAATGAGATTTTTCATGCATAAAATTAATTTTTGCCGTCTTCTATTAGCATTCACCACTAAAGGATTTACTTACAATTTTGTCAGATTTTATTTATACATGCAATAAAGGGGACCCGAATCATAATGATGGCTTTTATGGGTAATGATGGGAGATACAAAGGGAAGCTGAGAGCGGGCAGCTCTCCAGGCCCCCTTTGGATTCCAGGATGCATTATGCAAAAGATATACCCCCTGCAGCAACGCGCCCCAGGCCCTCCCTTCCCACTGCCATACCTCAAGTAAGAGCCTAATTTGTTGCTGGGGGAGAGGTGGAGGAGCAAAGCTATTAATAAACAGTGCAAATAATTAGGCTTTATTGGAATTTGGTTGTTTTCTTGCACACTAGGTTTGCTCTCAAACCCTTCACAAATGTGTCCTGCGTGACTGCTTGGCAGCCAGCAGGCTGCCGCATTGATTGCCTGCTGGGAAGCTTTGTGGAGCTAGAATGGGAGCGGAGCTGGACAACATGCTCATTGGTAATAACAGTCCTTGTTCCCTGAGCTTCCCCCGAGGCCAGGCCCTGTGCCAGGCCCTGTGCTGACATAGTGTCACTTAACCTTCACAGCAGCTGGTAGGGGAACTATTATCATTCCCACTTTCCAGATAAGGAAAACAAGGCCCAGCGAGGTTCCATAGCTGTCTAAGGTTATATACCAGTCTTTGTGGAATTCCTTCTTGCCCCTTTTTGTAAAAAGAAAATCACTTTCTTTCCTCTACTCCATTTTAAGTGATCCACCCTTCTCTCGTTCTACAAAATTCAGTCCATTGTGTTAAGAACAACACTAGACTGGGCCCAAGAAACGTGGCTTCTAGTTCTACTTCTGTTTAAGTGTTGTATGACCTTGAGCAGATCACTTCACTTTTCTGGCTATCACATTCTTCTTTTTGAAAAAAAGCATTATGATCGCAAGGAGCCTGTTTGGTTCTGGCATTGTTATCCTGGGACACTATCCCCACAGAGTTAACAGAGTGTGTGCAAAATGCATGTATTAGCTCAAGACAGAAACCAAGATCATTTCTCAGAGCTAAAATACTTGGAGCTATGCCACTGCACAGGCAACTCAGGGCTGGGATGGTCTCTGGGTTCCCAAAGCTGTGAGGGACTGCCAAGCTGCTATGGAACATCAACAACTTTTTTGCTATTCATCCTTCTCTTGTATAGAGATGAAGAATCACAAAAATGACCAAAATGAAAGTTGCATGAGTGACTAAGGGCTAACAACTGCAGATGCAGAGCAGAAAGGTACAGTTTAGCCCTCTCCGCAATGAGAACCCTGCTATGGAGTCCCAGAGGCTAGACAGAATCTTTATTTTCAGGAAACTTGAACCCATTGACATCCCACATTCTGAACCAGAAAAAGATGTTACAGGCAGTTTGGATCCCAAGGAAGATCTTTTGGGACCCAATATGGTCTTTGCCCTCTGTCATGGGTTCTGTCTTTGATACTGCAGCAAAGCACAAGTGCCACCAAACCTTATACACTCTGAGATCAATACTGAGGTCCTACCATTTTCTAAGCTCCGTGCTAGGTATCAGCTATACAAAGAAAAAGAAGATGCAGAGCCTTCCCTGAAAGTGCACACAGTCTAGTGGCAAAAAATAAATAACTACAAGGCAAGATGATCACTAAAGAGAGTATTGTGGGGGTTTGAAGGGTGGTCACCTAGTTAATTAATAATGAGGCATGGGAAAAGGCAATCTTGAAATTAAGGCAGAAAGAAATAATTCCAAAAAGAGTTTGTGTCTGAGCTGAATACTGAAGGGTAAGGGGTAATCACACAAGCAGTTGAGTGAGGGGACAACCTCTCTGTTCCAACACAGAGAACAGTAGATGACCCCTTAGAGGTGGTGCCATGCCTAATGGAAGAAAGAATCTGAATAGAGTAGGGCATTTTTTCCTCGGAAGGTTTTTCAGGAAGTGCAATGTAGAACGTTTAGGTCTTCAGTAGATATAGCTTTCCACTTTTTAAATGCAGCTCTTCTCCCTTTCCTGACTAAGATTTGACTGTGAAATCTCTAGCAACCTCACTGTGACTACTTTCAATGAGAAAAAATCCAGAAATGTTGTATGTCCAAAAGGCAGAAGCAGAAGAAACAGAGATCCAGCAAAGCCTCAGGTGCATCCAGAAGCTTCATGGAAGGAAGTCCTAGTCTCAGCAAAGACAAAGACCGATTCCCAAAAGAAAGATTAAAGAGTGAAAGAAGCAGAGAAGGAGTTTGTAAAGGCAGCAACAGCTCCTGAGCAACTCTCAGCCCAGACATTGAATCAGCAGTGGAAACAGAAAGTCTCAGCAAGTAGAGAAAGGCATCTTTGCTCTTTTTTAAATAGTGAAGAAAAAAAATAACAGACCAAATAGTGGTTGCCATGAGCTAATGGCTAGCCTGAGCAAAACCAAGAATAAGAAGTGCTTTCCATATATTATAGTGAGGGGAGCATCACCCTTACCCATCTTGTGCCAGTGATGGTACCCGAGAAGGGGAAGAAGAGAGAAGATTCATGCCTTCCTTCATTCAAGTTCATGCTCAGTCACAAAATGTTAATGGGGCAGATGCAAGGAGGGGACAAAGAAGGGGACAGATGCAGTACAATGTCTAGATTAGCAATCAAAGCCTTAAAGTTGGCAGAAATATTTTATAACACCACTGACAAATAGCATCTTTATTTTCCCCTCCATGAACTATCTTATTACAAGAGTAGAAGCAGGGGTGATGAAATGAGGTAGGGGTCACGTAAAAGGGACAGGCTCTATGGAAATAAAACAACAAAGCATTGAGCAATTTCTTGTGACTCCCATGCAGGGAGAAAATGTTTTCATGGAAGAAAGCCAGAGGAGGCCCTCATGGGAAGTATTATGAGCTTTTCTTTTGCAATGCCATTATTACTTTAATAGTTTTTTCTGATTACTAAAGTGATGGAAGTCCTCTGTATAATATTTAGAAATATACACAAGCACACAAAAGAAAATAAAAACCATTTACTATCTTAAAGAAAAGCATTTGCAACATTTTAACTCTAACAGATCAAAGAATGTTTTTAAGAGAAAAACAGAAGAAAGAGGTGGCAAAAAGCTACTAGAACTCTGTACTCTAAATTAAATGGCAAGTAATTTAGTGACATAAATCATTATCTTTTCATGAATATGTGTTGAAACATAAATTCTTATCAGAAACTTCATCACTAAAAGTAAGAACAATTGAGACCAGGGCATATGATGTTTACATGAAAGTATTGACATAGCCTTATGATCGATCAAATATGATATACAACAGGTGCCTGTCACATCCCGTATCCCATCCCCAAGTCTTACTCTCTCTCTCTCTCTTTTATTCCATTATTCTTTCTCTTTTGGATAGTGCAATATTGATATAAATGACACCGACTTGGCAAGAGTTGCTGATGGAATGAATATTAAGGAAGGAATGAGGGTAAGCACTAAGAATGATTTTTAGTCCAAATCAAAACATTGCCTAAATATTCTTCTCTGTACCAACCTTGAACATGTAGAAATGAGCAGAATAAAAAAAATAAAAGCCTCCCTTTTGAGCCTTAATAGAACAGAGTCTTTGTTGCTGGTTTACACCATCCTCTCTGACATTCCAGCTAAGGATGCTATAGCCTGTTGACCACCACTAGTCCTCACCTGACAACAAATGTTTCTCACTTGTCTGTGGACAAAGCAACACCTCACCCTGCCTGCTGAGATGCTGGCAACTGGATCAAGCCAAGACCTGGTGTGGGCCTTGGGCTGCCCATGGGAGGCACAGAGAGAAATGTTACCACTACTTTCCCCCTTTGGCTGTCACAAGTTCTAACCAGCTCTATCTCCATCAGACTCCTGGCTCTCAGAGGATCGCATGGTAGCAGTGTGACTGTAATCCAGTGAAGGACAGGGAGGTCACAGTGACTCTTGTGTTCCTAGAGAAAGGTAAGGACAATTGTTATTAGGACCGAGCCCTGATGACCACCACTGTACCACCCACAGGTTGTTGTTTGTAACATAGGTCCACTGGTAGGAAGCTCGTGAAGAGACTCAACAATGAAACAGAAAAAGGTTACCAAGAAGTTCAAGAGATTTTCCTTTCAAAGGGCACAATTTTTACAAAAATTTTAGGTATATTCATCAGACTATAACACAGGAAAATTAGGCCAAGGTCTTTTCAATTTCTAACCAAAGTAGAAAGAAATTAAGATTGACAAAGGGACCCCTGATTAAACGACACATAATCATCAATAACTTAATCATAGAATGATTACATCATAGAGCTTTACATGTATGTACATGTTGAGCATTTGTTACACTGATATTTTTAAGAACTTAACGCCCCACCATGCTGAAGTATGCATGTCACTTCATCCGCTCATTTGTTAATTAATCCATTTATTCATATGTATCCACCTATGCATTCATTCAGTAAGTGTTTAATGATCATCCGACATGACCAGTACCATGCTAGTTAGCAAAATTAATAAGGAAGATCTCTTTCTTAGATAAACACAAAATTTAATAGAAAAAAGTAATATGTACCAATAATAACAGTAGTAATAATAACAAGAACTAATACTCATTGAACACTATGTGTAAGGCATTATTCAGGTGTTTTGTGTGTTCTAATTCATTTAATCCTCATAATAATCTTTGAGGTGTTTAGCATTATGATCACCGTTTTAGAGATAAGGAAACTGAGGCATGCAGAGATTGACTTACTTACTCAAGATCATCCAGATAAAATAGGTAGGTAAACTAGAAATCCTACATCTGAAACCTATGTTCTTGTTAGTATAAAATATGAAATATGTTCTTTGGGCACATAAAGAGGAATCAATGATTCCCAAATTAATGCCAGTGAGATGAGAACACTGGGCAGTAGAGTCCACTGCCTCTGGGCAGCGGATCTACCCCTCCATCACTGTAGATTTAGCTTCTGCAAGCCTTGCTGAGAGTACATCCAAGCTTTCATGGGAGACAAGAAGACAAGATCCCAGGCTTGATATTGGGAATGATGTGTCCAAAAACAACACTGACTCAGAATTCTGCTTGCCAAGGGAATGAGTCTGAACTGTTTGACCAACCAACAGATACTATGCTTAAGAAGAAAGCAAATTTATTCAAGAAGAAGCTTTCTTCCAAGCCATTGCTAGGGATTTGAAATCTTCGGCAGACCGATTCCAAAGAATGAACCAGCGACATAGCCACGTTTTATTAAACACCCAACCCAAACAGAACATTATCTGGCTTACTGCTTTGAAGTCACAGTAAGCATTAAAAGTGAATTTTTAAAAAGTTTCTGTGGTACCAAGCTTTCTAATCAAAATGCCCAGCTCAGAAATTCCAAAGAAAATCTGTATAGTCCATGTTTGGACATTTAGGGATAACAGATAAAACTGGTATTTTCTACAATGAAGGTTTTTTTCCGTTCTTTAGTTTTTTTATTTGGTTTGTTTTTTCTGATATTTGGGGCTGTCTTGCTATTCTTTTCTTTTATTGAAAATTTCCTACTGTGGTTTAAGTCTTGAAGTTTTCTTTTATTTTTTTATTTCTGACTCTAAAAGACCATCAGTTTACCTGTTGTACTTTCACTAAAATGCAAATAGTATTATATATTTAGAATAACTTAGTAAATAATTTATAGCCTGAATAGTAAATTATTTATTTACGCCAGGCATACATATTTAGAATATGAACATGAATTTTTTATAGTCTGCACCACTGCTAACAAAAAAATTAAATAAGACTGCTTGTAGCTCTGGTTTGTACTGTACATACTCTCTACATCATCAATGACCTGCGTACAAAAGCACACAATCACACAGGACTTTACTTGCAGGATTTTCCAAAATGTTCAGTCCCTGAAGTCTGTTTCATCTCTCCTCCTGTACTACCTTCCAGACCCCATGACTTCTTTCTTCTTCCTCTGCCTTGCTCCAGTGTAGTAAGTGTCCGATGAGTTCTTTACCAATCAACATATATTTATTGAGTACTGACCACATTTAAGAACTGTGAATGAGTACTAAGGGAGATTTAACTGTGGACCTTTCTAGGAGTTTGTACTCTGGCTAAGTTACGTACGTACTCTGCAAACAAACATGAGAACACTCTAAATAATGTCTAGAACTGTTTTTGAAAGTGACATCACTTAAACAAACTATAGATCTTTTAGTTTTCTGTACCACACCATTTGACTAGTATGGAAATTTGTAAAAACTGAATTAAAACGCATAGCTACAAGGAAGAAATTGTGACTCTGGATAAAATGGCTTCTTCTGAGCTCTGGAGCTACTCCAGAGACATTCATGCATTCACCTTCCAGCAGCCAGTACATCATCATGCTCAAAAACTAGAACACAACTACAGAAAGCCTAGGAAAAAAATCACAATGATTCAACCAGAAAGAGAATTCTTTGTATGACACATGTGGAATATTTAGACTGTAAAAGTCTAGAGCAGAAGCATATAAAAACTGAAATCATATAAAGCCATAAAAACTAGGTACAAATTCAATGTAAGTATGTTTCCAAATCCTGTAAGTATTAGAACCTTTTTATGAAGGCTCTCCTCTTTGAAACCTGGATGAGGTAGATATTAGGATAATACACCTTGTACATTCCAGGTATTTGGCATGCGTCGCTTAATGTAATCTTCATGGCAGTCTTACAAGGGATCCACTACTAATATTTTGAAGTTCAAGAGATTGAGACTCAGTTTTAAAAATACTCCAAAAGGGGGAAAAAACAAGGAAGTGACAGACTTTAATATATGAATAATTTCTAAAATGTTCAGTTTTTAAAAATAGTGAGGGCCCCATTTGTTGGGTAAAAATGTCCTTATAAGTATTATTTCAAGCTTATTGGTTATGATCTTAAAAATGTCTACATTTGACTTTGAGTTACTATATTTTTAAAAAAATCTCTTCAATTACAGTGTAGACATATATTTCTCTTATAGTTCTGTCACTTAGGTATTTAAAAAACATGAGCTGATTAATAAGTACATAAAAATTTTTAATTGTTATATATTCTTGGTGAATTAAAAATATTATCATTATAAAGAAACACTTTATTAATAAAATTTCATTACAGGTGCTCTGTTCAAAATTAATATGGCTATGTAAAATGTCTTTTATTATGATTTTCAAAAGACCGAAGATGGTGGAGGAGTAAGTGGAAGCTACACTACCCTCCTCCCAGGACCAAACTAGAATTACAACCAAATTATAGAAAAATCATCCCGAATAACCAACTGAACACTAGCTGGAGAGAAGCCTTATAACCACGGACAGACAGAAGAAGCCACATCACCACAATGTGACCTGGGGAATATGGAGAAAGTGTGAGATGGCTGGCTAGGCTCCCCAGGGTAGCAGCTACAGTCTTGGAGGGATATTTCAGCAGCTGGAGGTTCCCCCTGAGAAGTATGTGGTCTAAACACCTATGTGGGCTACATAGCCTATAGCACCAGAACTAGGAAAGGAACCCAAATAGTGCATGGCTATGAAAAACAGCCGGGTTTCTGTCTGCCAGGGGGAGATAGCTGGAGACGCAGGGAGCCTGTTAAAGGGCCAATGTACAAAATTTCATTTGTAGCCACTTACTCTGGGCTCTAGCAGAGGAAGAGCTGAGTAAATTAGAGATACTTCAGGAGATTCTAGGGTTTGTGGTTCTTGGGAGAGAACTGAAGACATAGCTGTTCCCTTTGTCTACCTGCTTCCTGTGTCCCAGATTCCTGTGCTGAGCCATTCCTCATATAGCTAAGGCCATCTTTCTCAGGCAGAGCACTCCTCTCCAAGTGGCATCACCCTGAGTGGAAGCAATTACTCTATCCTACCCTGCGGAGCTTAAACCTGGCTGCTGAGTGTGCCTCGAGGCAATAGCAGTGATTAGTTTAACCTCTGAGACCAACTGACTCTCTCTCAGGCCCAGTGCTGGTAAAGCCAGCCTTGGTGCACTGCCTCTTTCATTCTGCACACACCCAGGACTGGCAGAGGGAGCCAAAAGCTGTGGCTCATTGATAGCACCAAATAGGTTTCCCAGGGCTGGTCACTAGCAGCATCAGACAAAGGCCTACAGCAGAGTCTTTGAAGAGCTACCTAATAATATATAGAAACGAATACAAAAAAATCCAAAATGGGAAGACAAATAAACAGATCCCAAATGAAAGAACAAGAGAATTCTCCAGAAGCGCTAAATGAAATAGAGACAAGCAATTTATAGATGGAGAGTTTAGAGTAATGGTTATCAGGATACTCAACAGTATTTTTAAAAAGATGGAAACCATAGAAAAGGACCAGTCAGAAAAAAGAATGCAATATCTGAAATAAATAATCCAATGGGAGGAATAAAAGTAGGTTAGATGAAGCAGAGGATCTAATCAGTGATTTGGAAGACAAAGTAGAAAAAAACACCCAGGCTAAGTAGCAAAAATAAAAATAATTTTTAAAAATTAGGAGAACTTAGGAAACATTTTGAACAATATGAAGTGTAACAACATTTGCATTATGAGAATACCAGAATAAGAAGAGAATGAGCAAGGACTTGAGAACCTAATTGAAGAAATAATGACTAAAAACTTCCCAAATCTGGTGAACAAGAAACACAAACAAGTCAAGAAAGCTCAGAGAGTCCTAAACACAAAGAGGCCTACACCAAGAAACATAACAATTAAAATGGCAGTGCTTAAAGACAAGGAGAGAATCCTAAAAGCTGTAAGAGAAGAGCAGGTAGTTACATACAAGGGAACACCAATTAGACTATCATCTCATTTCTTAACAGAAACATTTCAGGCTAGAGAGGAGTGGCATGAAATATTTAATGTAATGAAAAGCAAGGACGTAAACCAAAGCTGCTTTCCCCAGCATGGCTATCATTTAAAATATAAGGAGAAACAAGGAGCTTCCCAGGTAAGAAAAAGCTAAAGGAGTTTATTAGTATCAGACCAGTGTTGTAGACCACTCTGCCTAGTTTTAGGAATTGTATCTCTACCCCTTGTGGCTAAGGGCGAGAGATGACCTTTGGAATGCCAGCCACAGGAGACAAAGCCTGTCTCTGGTAGCAAACGCTGCCTCAGTTCCTCTCCCTGCCCCCAAAGCTTGGTCAGAAGTCAATGATGGGTAAGACCCCTCACAGCAGGGGGCAACCTAAGCCAGACTCGATTACTTGGGAGGCCTTCATGGAAGGACTCGGAGGGCTGCAACAAAGAGCAATGGACTCACACCCGGCTTTGACAAAGCCTGAGTCTCCATGTTCTCTGGCAGAAGCGCTTCCTGGCTCTAATTCCCTTAAGCCTGAATATCTGATGGGGAGAGGTGCAGCTCCTTGCCTTGCTAGAGAGTGCCCTGGGGAAAAATCTGGCATCACAAAGACTTCCCGATAAACCTGCGAAATCTGCTCTGCTAAGAGTGCTTTCATTCATATGATAAGGGTCGGAGTGGAAATGAGTATGTCTCCCAAAGTTTCTGCAACTCTCTTCCTGACAGACACTGACTCAGATCTCTCTGTAATGTTATCTACTGTTTGATCCTTGTTGCCCTGTATTCCTGTGTATTACAACCCAATAAATGAAGAAAGGCACTCGAGGCCTTTTTCTCCTTGGAGAAACTGGCCACTGCTGCCCTTTGCTGTCTCCCCTGAGAACTGGCCACCAGCCCACTCCTCCATCCCCTAGACAGATCTCATCTTGTCTCAGCCATATTTATTCATTCACATGTGTCCATGGCACTGGGGGGACCTAGCAAAAGAAGTCACCACCACAGACCAGTACTTCGATAAATGGTAAAGGGCTTGCATAAAGAAAGAAGGAGAAGGAGGAGAAGAAGAGAAAGACAAAGACAAAGAAAAAACAGAGGAAAAGCCTCTAACAATAAAATGGCACAATATATCTATCTATCTATCATAATCACCTTAAATGTAAAGGGCTCAAATGTTCCAACCAAAAGACATAGGGTAGCTGAAGACACTGGCTCCAAGAAACTCACCTCAAATCAAGAGATACACACAGACTAAAAGTAAAGGGATGGAAAATTATATTTTATGCAAATGGAAAGGAAAAAAAGCTTGGATATCAATACATATATCAAAAAATAGACTTTAAAACCAAGGAAAAGAAAGATAAAGAGACAAAGAAGGATACAACATAATGATAAAAGGAACAATCCAACGAAAGGATATAACCCTAGTAATCATTTATGCACCCAACATTGCAGCACCTACATATGTAAAGTAAATCTTCATGGATATGAAGGGAGAGACTGACAGAAGTACAGTCATAGTTGACAATTCTAACAACCCTTTGACTTCAGTGGACAGATCTTCCAGAGAGAAAATCAGCAAGGAGTCATCAACCTTAAATGACACACTACCGCACATGGATTTAATTGATATTTTCAGAGAATTTTATACCAAAGCAGCAGAATATGCATACTTTTCCAATACACATAGAATGTTTTCTTGGACAAACCATATGTTAGGATGCAAAACAAGTTTCAATAAATTTAAGAAGTTTTAAATCTTATCAAGCATCTGCACTGACCACAATGCTATGAAACTATAAATTAATCAGAAGAGAACACTGATAAACATGCAAAGACATGGGAACTAAATAACATGTTATTAAATTATAAGTGTTTCAACAACAAGATCAAGAGAGAATTAAAAAATACCTTAAAACAAATGAAAATGAGGACATAACAGTGCAAAATCTGTGGGACACTAGGAAAGCAATCCTAAGAGGGAAATTCATAGCATTACGAAACTATCTCAAAAACAAACAAACAAACAAACAAACAAACAAGAACACACTCAAATAAACATTGTAAGTTTACACTTAAAAGAATTGAAAAAGGACCACAAACAAAATAGAGTAGGAGGAAGTGAATCATAAAGTTCCAAGCAAAAACAAATGAAATAGAGTCTAAAAAAATGACACAAAAGATCAGTGAATCCAAGAGTCGGTTCTATGAAAAGGTAAACAAGATTTCCAGCTAAGATGGAGGCATAGGCAAACACACTGTGCCTACTCCCACAACCAAAAGAAGGACAACAACAAATTTAAAGGCAAAAAACAACCAGAACTGACAGACAATCAAACTGTATAGAAGTCCAACAACTGAGGAGTTAAAGAAGAAACATTCATCCAGATGTACCAGTAGGAGGAGTGGAGACAGGAAACCAGTCAGAGAACTTGGGGCGAGGTGATGGCTGTTGGAGCAAGTGAGGTGGTGGCTGGTGGATCCCGCTATCCCACATTCCCATGCAGAAAAACTGGGAGGAACTGGGGAGCAAGATAGACCAAGCAACCCAGGGCTCCAGCAGGAGGAAATAAAGCCTCAAACCTCTGATAGAAAACACCTGTGAGGGTTGACATGGCAGCAGGAGAAACTCCCAGCCTCACAGGAGAGTTCATTGGAGAGACTCACAGGGTCCTAGAACATACACAGACCCACCCACCAGGAATCAGCAACAGAAGGGCCCAATTTACTGGTGGGTAGTGGGAGAAGTGACTGAAATTTCGCAGAGAGCAGAGCAAGCAGCACTGTTCCCTCTTGGACCCCTCCCCCACAAACAGCATCACTACCCAGCAATGTGGGTTACCTCACCCTGGTGAATACCTAAGGCTCTGCCCCTTACTACGCAATAGGCATGCCAAGACAAAAAAAAAAATGGCCCAAGTGAAAGAATAGATCAAAGTTCCAGAAAAAATACAACTAAATGATAAAGAGATAGCCAACCTATCAGATACACAGTTCAAAACACTGGTTATCAGGATGCTCCAGGAACTCACTGGTTACTGCAACAGCATAAAAAAGACCTAGACAGCAATGAAGCCTGCATTATGTGAAATAAAGAAAAATCTACAGGGAAGCAATAGTGATGGGAAGGAAAACATAACTCAAATCAAGGGTTTGGAACAGAAAGAAGAAATAAACATTCAACCAGAACAGAAAGAAGAAACAAGAATTCAAAAAAGTAAGGAGAGGCTTAGGAACTACCAGGGCATCTATAAAGTAAACGTTCCAACACCCGAATTATAGGGGTGTCAGAAGGAGAAGAGGAAGAGCATGACATTGAAAACTTATTTGAAAAAATAATGAAGGAGAACTTCCCCAATCTGGCAAAGGAAATACACTTCCAAAAAGTTCAGGAAGCTCAGTGTCCCAAAGAAGCTGGACCCAAGGAGGAACACACCAAGGCACATCATAATTACATTACGCAAGATGAAAGAGGAGAGAATCTTAAAAGCAGCAAGAGAAAAGGAGAGAGTTACCTACAAAGGATTGCCCATAAGACTTTCAGCTGATTTCTCAAAAGAAACCTTGCAGGCAAGAAGGGGCTGGGAAAAAAGTATTCAAAGTCATGAAAGGCAAGGACCTACATCCAAGATAATTTTACCCAGCAAAGCTCTCATTTAGAATGGAAGGGCAGATCAAGTGCTTTCTAGATATGGTCAAGTTAAAGGAGTTCATCATCACCAACCCCTTATTATATGAAATGTTAAAGGGATTTATCTAAGAAAAAGAAGATCAAAACTATGAACAGTAAAATGACAACAAAGTCACAGCTATTAACAACTGAACCTAAAAAAAAAGTTAAACAACTAGAACAGGAACAGAATCACAGAAATGGAGATAACATGGAGGGTTATCAGTGGGGAAGTGGGAGGGGGAGGGGTAGGGAAAGGTACAGAGAGTAAGTAGCATAAATGGTAGGTAGAAAATAGATGCCTTGGCTGGTGTAGCTCAGTGGATTGAGCACAGGCCTGTGAAGCAAAGGGTAGCCGGTTCAATCCCAAGCAGGGCACATGCCTGGGTTGCAGGACAGGTCCCCAGGAGCAGACACATGAGAGGCAACCACACATTGATGTTTCTCTCCCACTCTTTCTCCTTCCCTTCCCCTCTCTCTAAAAATAAATGAATAAAATATTTAAAAAATAGACAGGGGGAGGTTAAAAATAGTAAAGTAAATGGAAGCCAAAGAACGTATATGTATGATGCATGGACATGAACCAAAGGGGGGAATGTGGGTGGGTTGGCGGGAGGGGATGTGCAGGGAGGAGGCAAATAAAGGGGGGAAGTGGGATGACTGTAATAGCATAATAAATAATATATAGTTAATAAAAAAGGTAAACAACAATGACAATCTTTTAATCAGACTCAATCCAGAAGAAAAGAGAGAGGACCTAAATAAATACAATCATAAATGAAAGAGGAGAAATAACAATTGACACAAAAAAACAAAAGATTACAAGAAAAATATTGTGAACAACTATATGCCAACAAGTTGGACAATGTAAAGGAAATGGATAAATTCCAATCTTCTAAGACTAAATCAGGAAGAATCATAGAATCTGAATACACACATTCTACCTAGTGAAACTGAAGCAGTAATAAAAAAACTCCCAACAAACAAAAGCCCTAGACCAGATGGCTTCACAGGTGAATTTTACAAAATATGCCAAGAAGAACACTTCTTTCCTCTCATTAACCAAAAAGTTCAAGAGGAGGGAAGGCTCCCAAACTCATTTTATGAGTCCAGCATTATCCTAATTCCAAAGCCAGATGAAGACACCACACAAAAAAAAGAAAAATATAGGCCAATATCCCTGATGAACTTAGATGCTAATATCTTCAACAAAATATTAGCAAACTGAACACAGCAATGCATCAAATAGAACATACACCATGATCAAGTGGGATTCATTTCAGGGATACAAGTTTGGTACAATATTCACAAATCAATAAAAGTGATTCGTCACATAAACAAAATGAATACTAAAAACCACATGACCATATAAACAGACACTGAAAGAGCATTTTATAAAATATAGCATCATTTATGATAAAAGCTCTCAGCAAAGTAGAAATAGAGGGAACATACCTGAACATAATAAAGGCCACATATGACAAACCCACTGCCAGCATCATCCTCAATGGGCAAAAACTATAAGTATTCTCATTACTATTGGGTACAAGACAGGGATGTCTGCTTTCACCTCACTTATTCAACATAGTACTGGAAGTCCTAGCCATAGCAAACACACAAGAATAAGAAAGAAAAGGCATCTAAATTGGAAAGGAAGAAGTAAATTTGTCCTCATTTGCAGATGACATGATACTGTACATACAGAACCCCAAGGATTCCACCAAGAAAGTACTAGAACTAATAAATGACTTCAGCAAAGTAGCAGGACACAAAATCAGTCTACAGAAATAAGTTGCATTTTTATATGCCAATGATGAACTAACAGAAAGGGAAGTAAGAAAACAATTCCATTCACAATTGCTTCAAGGAGAATAAATACCTAGGAATAAATCTACCAAGGATGCAAAAGACCTGTACTCAGAAAATTATAAGACACTGATGAAAGAAATAGAAGATACAAATAGGTGGAAGCACATACCATGTTCATGGATTGGAAGAATTAACATCACTAAAATGCTCACACTACCCAAAGCATTCTATAGATTCAACACAATTCCTGTCAAGATTCCAATGACATATTTCATAAGACTGGAACAAATATTTCAAAAATTTATAAGGAATCACAATAGGCAATACATGGAAACAGTGATCATGAGAAAGAAGAACAAAACTGGAGTAATCACACTACCTAATATCGAACTATAATAAAAGGCCATAGTCATCAAAACAGCATGGTACTGGCATAAAACAGCCACATAGATCAATGGAAGAGAATAGAGAGACCAGAAATAAACTGACAGCTTTAAAGTAATTAATATTTGACAGAGAAAGCAAGCACATACAATGGTCTAAAGACAGTTTGTTCTATAAATAGTGTTGGGAATATTGGACAGATACATGCAGAAAAATGAAACCAGACCACCCTCTTACACCACACACAAGAATAAATCCAAAATAAATTAGAGACTTAAATATGAGACTCAAAACCACAAAAATCATAGGAGAAAACATACCAAGCAATGTCTTAGACATAACTTGTAGTAATATTTTATCAGATATTTCTCCTCAAGCAAGGGAAATAGAAGGAAAAAATGGGACTACAACAACCTAAAAAGGTTTTGCACAGCAAAGGAAAACATTAACAAAATAAAAAGACAATCCACGGAATGGGAGAATGTATTTGTTGATACATCTCATAAGGGATTACTATTCAAAATTTATAAAGAAATTACAAACTCAACATAAAAAAAATGAAGCCAAACAATTACAAAATGGGCAAAGGACCTGAAGAGACACTTCTCTAACAAGGACATACAGAGAGCTAATAGACATATGAAAAGATGCTCAATGTTACTAACTATCAGAGAAATTAAAACCACCATGATATATCATTTCACACATGCCAGAATGGCTCTCATCAATAATCAAAAAATAGGAAGTGCTGGTGAAGATTGTGGAGAAAGGGGAACCCTTTTGCGCTGTTGGTGGGAATGCAGATTGGTGCAGCTAATGTGGAAAGCAGTAGGGAGATACCTCATAAAATTAAAAATGGATCTGCCCTTTGACCCAAAGATCCCCCTTCTGGGAATATATCTGAAGGAACCCAAAACACTAATTTGAAAGAACATAAGCACCCATATGTTCACTGCAGCATTATTTATAGTTGTCAAGATATGGAAGCAGCCCAAGTGTTCATCAGTAGATGAGTGGTAAAAAAAACTATGGGACATTTACACAATACACTATTGCCTGGCCGTAAAAAAGAAAATACTTTATTTTTTAATTGTAAATTTAAATTTCAATTTACAATTAAAAAATAAAGTATAAAATGTGTAAAATGTGTAAAAAATAAAGTGTAAAATGTCCCACTTTAAAACTATGGGACATTTTATACTTTGTGACAGTATGAAGGATCTGGAGAACATTATGCTAAGTGAAATAAGCCAGTCAGAGAAAGACAAATACCATATGACTTTACTCACATGTGGAATCAAATGAGCAAACTGAACTAACAAGCATAATAGAGACAGACCCAGAGAGAGCAAGATAACCGATACGAAGTGGGGAACACAGGGAATAGAGGGATGGGCAAAAAGATTAAAAGACAAATGGACATGGACATCAGTTTGGTGATTACATGGCGGAGAGGGATATAAGGCGACTAAATGGTAATGGGAAAGTTACAATAAAAATAAATAAATAATGAACTGTCTTTTATTAGTGTCTTTATATTATACTCAGCTATTTCAGATGCTTTTATTGGGAAATTCATTCCCATTATTTAGATGAACATACATTGTGAATTCAGAATGCTGTGGTTTTATTTATTGATTTTTGTTGTAATCTGGTTTCTTGGACTATTTTGTATCAGTGTTTCTTCCTGATACACCTTTTCCAATCTTTTTATATTAGTACTACCGCAATAAAGATGTCACAGAATGTTTTCTAGTTTGGGTGATTATTTTTATCTGTCATGTGTCCCTGTGAGGTTTGTGTGGCAAGAAATGCATGTGGCACAATAAAACACACACACACACACATCAGCACAATCTCTTTTCTCTTTCCAATGACTGTAGAACGCTTCTTGTGTACATTTTATTTATGGACATTTCTAGTGTTTTCTCTACTAAACTTAGCAGAAATATCTTAAACAACACTTCTAAATTTAGAAGGCTCTCCTGAAAATCCCTAACAAGTAAGTCATTGATGCCAAAATAAAAACAGAATTTTGAGCCAAGAAAAGAAATACAGACAAAAAAAATCAGAGAAGTGAAGTGAACTCCCCAGAGAAGCACTGGTCCATTGCGTGCTTTCACTCTTCATGTTCCTGTGCTGGCAACTGAAAAGACGGGCCCTTGCCAGGCAGGTCTCTGTTCACCCAGAATTAGGACTTGGATCTGCTCTGCCAAGACTTTCCAGCATAGAAATCTTGAACCATCATTTCCCACCTCCCTTTCTTTAACATAATTGCATCTTTTAGGCATTCCATATTTGCTCTGTTTCCTATATGAGATGCAGAACAACAGCAGCCTCACCAGGATGTTGAAGGAATAAAAAAAATGTGCAAAGTTTGTGAAAATAGCACAGCCCAGATTACTGGCTCACCAAATGGCTTGACACCCAATTTGACCTCTTGGTATCACTCCTGATGTCCCTTGGTGAGAACCCAAATCCTTAGGGATTTCATTTTGAAAACACTAAGCATACCTTCTAGTTCCTGTTTTAATTTAGATTAAAGCTTACTAGGTATGCAAGTATGTACAGATATGTAGAAAATACAATCATTTGAGAGCACCCATGCACACACACACACACACATCCCTGAATACCCCACCAGCAATGGCATACATTGTGGTAGATGATATAATGATGTGTTACTGCATCATTAAGAATAAAAGGAACAATGTTATTGTACTCAGTATAGAAATGCACTAGTCTGCGAACAGAACTAATTTTCTTTGCACTTGATCTACTTTTTACTAGGCAGTAGGAATCTGTATATAACTGTACTAATTAAATTAATGCAAATATAGTTGCCTATTTTACCTAGGAAGAAAGTAACTGCCTGTTGTCCCCTGTGGATTCTGAAGAAAAAAATATATAGATTTTAAGCTGACAACCTACAAGAGAATAATTCTTCAGTGCATCAAGTTTTAAGGAGACTTATTTCCAAGTCAAGGAATTCAGCCCACAGTTTTTTAAGGAATGGACTCTATACACTTTAATTGCAAGTAATTATCCTAGTGGTTAGGTACTGAAAACTCTTGTTATATGGAGAGAAAGGAAGAAGGATGTAGCCATCCTGGGGAACTTATGAGTATAAAACTTATCTAGATTAAAGTAAATTCTGAACGAAAATTCTTTGGGCTCCTACAATAACATAGACAAAACTTTCTGAATAGACTATTAAAGATATGAGTCCTGGCACTCTTCTTAGTACAAATGTTCATCAAACTTAAAGCAAGTTATGTATTTATAATCAAGTACTGTAAGTTAGAATTTGCAGAGTCAAAGAATATTTTTTCATTAAAGTAGTGTGATAACAATTAATATTTCTGAACAAATTTTTGCCACCCAGCTTTATGGCAATTACCATTAACTTTTTATTTTCTAAACTCTATATACCTAAGGAAGATGAAGTTTTCTAATCAAATTCTATAAATTGGTTTTTTGATTCTATAAATCAAAATTTTAGGAACACTCAGTAGCCAATTATATCAAATTTAATTTAGTAGATTATAGCATAGCAGATAAAGTTCTTTTCTTCATTCTTTATGGCTTTATTTTTACTGCCTCCAACCAGAAACCATGAGTTCTTAATTAGGACCAATGAAGGCATCCATAGTGAGAGATTTTCATAGTCAACTGAAGAAGATAATGGATGAAGTGAGTCATTTTAGAAACTGTTTCCGGGTTGCCTGTTCTGTTTTTATTCTAGCTTATTTTTCTTGTTGTACACGTATATATAGCAAATGCAGGTATTGGAGATAAAGTTACTGGTCATTTTGTTGCTTGGGAAACAAAAGCTTTATGCTTTATTCAGTTGCCATTTCATCATCACCAAGATGAGTGTTTATGTTTTAATGAAAGATAAGAAAAATTTGTCTTTCAGTATATGGCCCATTAATTTACCTCCATTGTTTTCTTTGAAGAAAAGCCACAACCAGAGAAATCCACTTATGCAAACAAATCATGTCTGTCTACTCTGGGTCTTGCAATAAGGGGCTGCAAAATCCAATAGAACTCTATAGAATTTTTTTGTAGTTATTTTAACAAGGCATGTTACTTTCAAGGAATATGTTTTTCATAAAATACATGAAAATTATACAGCCTAATTATATAGTGCTATTACATAAAACTATAGTCCTTTAGAAGAGATCTCATGTATAAAGAAAAAAAAACATTGTCCTAAATTGTAAAAGGCTTTAATTTAACCTTCATGATTTTGGCTTAAGATTCTGGCTTCCATGATTTTTCATGTAAGATCGCAACCATGAATCTTGGTATTTCCTACCCCCGATTTTCTTATCTTTGAAGTGAGGAGTAGAACTGGATGATGTGTCTCTTCCAGACCTATAATGTTATGATTCACTACCACTTATTTAATAATATTTCCTTGTTAAAATATTTGTATAATTTCCTCTAGGAGATTGCATTTGGAGACTCAAGCTTCCCTTTGCAAAATACCATGTTCTTTCTAGCTTTTGGCACACTTTCTGCTCCAAGGCTACTAAAGTCACACTTTTGTGTCCGTGGCTTGCATGGACAGTCTCTTGCTCTGGATTAGCCACAATGAGCAGGGTAGCTGACAGAAAGGGAGGAGTTGTACAAAAGCTAAGACTGGCCCTTGGCTGCAATGGGAACTGGCTCCATGCCTGTGCTCGCCATCCTCTTAGTCCAAGTGCTGTGAAGTAGGGACCGAATACTAGAAAAAGCATTGAATCTACATTAAAAAAACCTGGAAGGGCAAATACTGGCTCCGTCACTTACTGGCTATGGGAGCTGAAGAAATGTGAATAACCCTTACGAATCACAAGTTTCTTCTTTGTGCAATGAAGGCTGTTATGAGAATTGATGAGACAATGTGAAAGTTCCTGGCACAGTGTCTGTTATGCTGTGGGTACTTGTCAAGCATTAGTTGAATCTGGAGCTGACCCTGGCACCCTTGATTGAGCACCCAAACCACAAGCACTGCTCTTAGGCAAGGACTGTGTGCATTTGTTAAATTCCTATACTACAGCTGCTGCCCATGACTGATGTTAGAGTTTACAGGGATTTGCAACAAGAGTGCCATGAAACAATCATCTATTTCCCAGAGAGACTCACACAGAGACTGCTCCCTGTTTGGGGATTGTTGACAGAAATGGTGCAGTTAACATTGGCTAAGTGATCACCTTGTTTAAAGTCATCTGCCTTACCAAAGTCTGGTGCTTGTACTTAGAAATATGAAAGAATTTCTCAGCTTGGAATCTGTAAGGGAGAAGGACAAAGCTTCTAAAAGAGGTTAAAAAACTGCAGAGGGCTTGTTCTTGCCCATGGAGAACATGTGCTGACTAGCACCTATCAAAGGAGGCAGAGCTCAGGACAAGAGCGAAATGAATAGGACAATGGCCAAGTGCTGGTTTTTGGAAATATCAGTTGATCTGCTGGTCAGACATCAATTAATGTAAATTCCAAATTGGAGTTTTGAGCTTAGACCTGACAATCCCATTCCCCTGTGTTTATTTTTGTTTCATGTCTTAAGGTAGCTACTTAAGCAGAAGGTGCAGTGGCACAGACAGTTACCTGAGCACTTGCTGCTGGAATGGGAAAAGTGTTCTTCTCCTAGATAGAGGGAGCACCGGTGAGGCCAGGCGGAGCTGGTCTTTGGAAACTGAAGAGTGTTGTATTAGTTTCTTATGGCTGCTGTAATAAATTATCACAAACTTGGTGGCTGGAAACAACACAACTTTTTTCTCATTGTTTTAGAAGTTAGGATTCCTACATGGATCTCACTGGGATAAAATCAGGGTGCTGTTAGGGCTTTTTCCTTTTACAGGCTCTCAATGCAATGCTACTTTTTTGACTTTTCCAAATCCTAGAGGCTGTCCCATTCCTTGATTCATGGTCCTCTTCCACCCTGAAAGCCAGCAATGGCCATCTGAGTCTTTCTCACATCACATCCCTCTGACACTGACTTTTCTGCCTCCCTTTTCCAAATCTAAAAGAACTTTGTAATTACACCAGCCCCACATAAATAATCAACAATATTCTTTTTATCTTAAAGTCAGCTGATTGGCAACCTGAATTCCACCTGCAACCTTGGTTCCCCCTTGCCGTACAATATAACATAGTCACAGATAACAGAAGTTAGGACATGGACATCTTGGGGTGGGAAGTTACTCTGCCTTCCAACGGTATGTCATGCTGGTGGCTACAAACCAGGGAGGATCAGCCCATAGTGCCTCCGTAAGTATGCAGTAGTTTCTGAGGAGTCACAAATTTAAAGTGGTCCCTGAAGATGGAGACTGAATAACAAAAAATAGAAGAATATGAACATCCAACTGGTATTGGAAGGCAGTTAACTCATTTGAGAGAAAGCAATACTTTATTTCTAATAGTTCACATCATTCAATCCAATAATTTTACTCTAAAAATCTAGTCTAAAGGTGATGAGGTAAAAATCTGTGAATGCAGACGTTCAGCAAAGTGCTCTTGGACATAAACAAGATGGGCAACAATAGGACATTGTTTGAACATACTATGGCGCCATCTACATAATTGCACAGTATATAATCTTACAGTGCCATTTTTGAAAAAAAATAATTTTATTTCCAGCTCTGAAGGAATCAGTTTTGACTCTTCTCATGTTTCTCTCTGATTTCTCCTGCCCTGGTCCAGTATCTATTAACTTAAAAAAAAGTACATTGACTAAACAAATGCTGGTCTCTGTGTTAGGTGATGGAATAAAGTACTGAATAAACCAGAACAACTTTTATGGAGCTGAGAGTCAAACACTAAAATAGACACTGCACAGGTAACCACATGCATTACGAGTATTTTGAAAGAGGTGGTAGAGATGCATGAGGAACAAACAGGATGGGAATCTGTCTACTTGGGAGCCTCCTAATATAGAGAGGCTTCAACTGTGGGCCAAGCCCTACTAACCTATCCCTACCAGGGTTTAAAACATCACTGCCTGCGGATGCTGCATGGGCAGAGGTTGGTACTTTAGAGTCTACAACTGTCACAGGGCATCACTTTTCTCTATTTTGTTCTTCATTGCATTTTATAACTCCTGACCCTTTCCTCTTTAATTTTTTACCTGCTTCCAATAAATGTTCTTGCATTGTATTTCACATAGCCTATACTCGACCTTAAAACCTTCCTGAAACAAGATGGGATAAACCAATTAGAAGTTGAAAATAATAAGGACCATACCCATTAGATCAATGTGTTATGAACAAATGGCCTGCAAGGCCATCTGTATATGACTCTCAGCGATTTGTTCTTTGTTCTTCATCCATTGCTCTAGTTCTAACTGTTTCTAAAGCAGAAGGGTGCCGATTCTCTGTCTGAGGTGTGGAAGTCTGCCCTAGTAACCTTTCCTGGCCTTTTGATTTCTCTGGATTTTCCTCTTCAGGAGAATGGCTAAATATGAACCTCTCTGCAGTTTTGCAGAATGACTGAAATTAGTTGCTTATCTTTTCTTGTATACTTTATAGTCTAAATATCATATGTTTGTCATAGCACAAGCTCTTAATGAATGCCAGCTTATTTCCCTTCACTTTGTTGAGACAGGAAGAAGAGACAGTTCCCCAGGTCAGTGGGTAAAATGGTTCCCACAGGCCACAGTAACTGCAGCAACTGCAGAATCCTGGAGTGTGTTTTGACAAGACCTACAAAGCCCATCATTATTTACTCTCTTATATGGGGGATCCCTTGGACCATATTACCTTCAAAGTCTCTCCTCCTCTCTTCTATTGCATCTGAAAAACTTTTAATGACACCAAAAAATGTGTTCCACATAATATTTAGTTAAAAAAGAGAAACACAAACCATATGAAACCCAATTTTCAGCAGGGTCACCCCTGGCAAAAATATCCTCAAAATTAATTCATGGGGAATTTTTCTTGCATTGTCTCCTCACTGTATACAGAGATCCAGATCAAAATCTCAAAATTTCTTTAACTTTCCCCAAAGCTTTCATTTACACAAGAAAGCATTTAAGAAGTTGAAAGTACACTATGTAAATTATTTTTTGTCAAATCCAATATTTTGGTCTGACCCTAAGAACAATGAAAAAAATCACTGAAATATTTTACTCAGGGTGATAGCTGCTATGTATTCTGGAAAGATCACTCTGGGTACGTGGGAAGATCTGCCTTAGATAACCAGAATGAGACCACACAGGAGGGTAATGATGCAGTTCCAATGGACTATGATGGTGCCTTAGAAAAAGGTGGTGGTAATAGAGAAGGAAAGAAATAGACAGACTTGATATCTTAAGACAACAATATTGGAAGCAACTGATGATGAACTAAGGAAAAGAAATGAAGGAGAAGATAATTGCCAAGTTTCTAGCTTGGTAACTGTACAGACTGAGTGCAAGTGCCTTTACAAATCCATGAAGAGGCTCAGGAAACCAAAGGCTTTACAATGAGTTGGGTCCACCACTCTTGGAGAAGAGGGGGGATTCTAAATAGACACTTTTTGTTTGTACAGATATATGATAAAATTTCAATGTTTCTGTATATGTATATTTATGTGTGTCTATATACATGCATATATATGTAAATATAAAATGTACATTTACATAGGCCTATATATGCATATATGTACATATATACATATGTATATCTCTGTGTTTATGTAGATATATACACATAAATAAGCAGGAAACATTTAAATAGAGTTACAATAATATGTTGATAATAGTTGAAAAAGAATGTTGAAATTTTAAGTTGCTATATTTTTTCATTTATATTTTTGTTCATTTTTTCAGAATTTCTACATTGAATAGGAATTATATTTAGAATAAAAAATATAACAAAAATATATAAATTTATTTTTAAAAGAAAATAGCTTCTCCATGGCCATTTGTCCACATGCTTATAATTTACTTTTTGGTGATTATAAAATATTTGTACATATCAAAATTTTTAGTTATAGTAAAATTTATCAAAAGTAGAATTCTTCCACGTTAGTTTTTTTTTCATGCTATTGTAACAAACTGTCACACACTTAACAGCTTAAACAGCCCACATTCGTCATCTGACAGTTCTGGAGGTCAGCAATTCAACACGGGTCTCACCAGGTCTGCAAAGCTGCCGTCCATTCTGGAAGCTCTAGGGGAGAATCCACTTGTTGCCCTTTCCAGATTTTAGGGATCACCTGCAATCCTTGACTCTTGACCCTCTTCTTTCATCTTCAAATCTAGCTACATCACATCTCTCTGACCCTTCCTCTATTGCTGCAACTCTCCCTGACCCAGCCAGAAAGGCTTGCACTTTAAGGATTCATGTGATTAGCTTTGACCCATGCAGGTAATCCAGGACAATCTCCCTATTCCAAAGTCCTCAACCTTAATCATATATTCAATGTCCTCTTTGCCAAGGAAAGTAACACAGTCATACATTCCAGAGATTGGGATGCAGACATCTTTGGACAACCATTATTCTCCCTACCCCACCTTCAAAGGCATAAACCATTTCTAATAACATATTTGTTGACTTAGCTGCTTCTCAGTTGCTCTGTAATTATTTAATACAGGACCTGTGAATAGATATAAAGTAAATATCACTCTGTACAATAAGGGAAGATTTCTTCTAATCCCAATTGTCCAACTCCCAGTGTTTGACTATCATCTATGTTTCTGCCTCTCGATGTAGCAGTTGATTGATGTCTTCAGAGATCTTTATCCTCTGAAAACAGCATTTTTAAACTAATCATCTCAGGAGGACTGCCTTAGGGAATTTCTTTTCCATTTTGAATATTTCTAAGTTAGAAGGTATCATATGATGCAAGAAAGTGCCAAATGTAAAAGAACTAAAAATGTCAGGGAAATCTGAGATACAAATCTCTAGTGCCCAAAAAAGAGAGCTTAAATAAATAAATGAATAAATAAAATCAGGTGTGTCCTAAATAGAAGTTGGAAGTTGCCTCAACATTTGTCCGAGGAAGGACTAAAGGAAACTGGAAGGGCTTCCAGGAAAGGGTCTTCCTGTGTAATCCTTTATGAATGAACTAAAATAAACCTTTCAGAGGTGGGGACCTGAACCATTAAAAACCACTTCTGCCTATAGAATCTTATTTTCAATCTGATTGAACACAGGTGCTGCCAGAGTCCATTTCTCTGCTATATTTTTCTGTGTCATAGAGCATATTTCCTGTAGCTGGCCCCACAAATAGCCAGTACCCATCTTGTACAGTTTCGGCATTTTTCAATATGAATTTAGAAAAGTAAAAAATGTCCCTTACTCCCTCATTTTCCCATTTCTAAAATGGTGTAGCCACTTCCTGCTCTTTGACATCTGCTGCTCTGTCTGATAGTCAGGCTCTTAACGAGGCAGCTGGCTCAGTCTCCTCCATAATCAGAGTGTGAAGAAAGCTTGCTGACAAGCTAGCATTTGAATCTGTTTAATTCTTTTAGGGCAACTGTACCAATGCAATAAAAGGGGAACAATCTACTCCATTAATGAGTTAAGCAGAGAAGGTCAGATTTTTTTCTAGATGCTGAATAATATTGAAGCCATTTCTAATTGAGGGTGCTCTTCGGTGATGTGTCTTATCTAATTTCCTTGAAAATGCATGATTTATAGTAGCAACAGTGGCACTTTTGTCTTCCATCTTCTCAAAATGACTTCCCATATAGATGTGAAATCCTGAAAGGCAGTTGCTTCCAGTAACCCGATAAACAGCGCCATACAGAATATACAGAAATGGGGAGGACTGGAAGAGTGCCAAGCATCTTGACTGGTTCCTTTAGCTCACACTTTATTTACCACCCCAGATGCCGGTTTGATCTGGCTCAGGCCCTGCCTGGTGAGTAAGCTCCAATTAAAGGTGAATGATTATTTTCCCAATATGCCACACTAACCAGGTAGACCAAAAATAAGCTGCTGAAATGTAGCAGGGTTATATCTTCCAGTCAAAAAATTAATTTCACATACATAAATTTCTGTACACCTCTACTTTCTCCTTTCATCAAGCCTGCTACTGCAATTTTCAATGTGGTGGTAAATGGTTGTATTTTTATCTCACTGAGGCAAAAATCCAGGAGTTGTCCATTATATCTTGTTCTTTCTCATTCTCTACATTTAATTCATCAGCAAGTTCTATGGTTATACCTAAAAATATGTCCCAAATCCATCCTGTTTACTAAAACAAAAACAGAATAGAAATCATTAAAACATTCAGTTGTGCCTTCTGTAGTTCAGGGCTCATGATACAGAAAACTGTTACTGCCTCGTAATAATGAGGATGAATCTCGAAAGAATAGAAGCCAGATGATGACTCTTACCCACCAGCAGCAAGATAGACATAATTATCTAAATGAGTGGCATGCTCTCTCTAAGTGAGAGAGCAGTGGGAATAACCTCATACACGGAAATGTATACAATGTGCATAGGAGCAAAATAGATAGTAGCCAACAAATTTATTGTTTAATTTATACATCCAAAAGAAAAAAAATGAAAAGAAGTTGAAGGCTTCCTCAATGAAGCCTCAGTGAATTTCACCTCAATGAAAATTCATGACTCTTTGCCCAAACTCTGGATGTAAGTTCATTTTTAGACCTAGATCCCACTGGTTAAAGAATAGGATCAGTCCCATGAAGAAGGATGATGAGCCACCACAGTAGTGATTATGACTCATTCCCCAAAGGGATCTGTGGTCATTTATCTTGTTGCCCATCTCTATAGGGACTGAATGTTAGTGCCCCCCTGCAAAAAAAATGAATATGTTGAAATTCTATCCTCTAGTTTGATGGTAATAAGTGGTGGGGGTCTTTGGGAGGTAACTAGAATTAGATGTTATAAAGGTGGAGCTCTCATAAATGGTATTAGTGCTTTTAAAAGGGTCACAAGGGAGTTTGCTTTCTCTCTCTGCTCTCTCCCATGTGAGGAGACAACGAGAACGCAGCCATCTGTAACCTGGAAGAGGGTTGTCAGCTGACTTGGACCACTGTGGCACCCTGATCTTGGACTTCTAGCCTCACGGTTTTACAAAAATTAGCCACCCGGTTTCTGGTATTTTGTTATAGCCAGCCTGAACTAAGATAACACATAGCAAAAGGAAATGTTAAATACAGGTTTGACAGGTATCAGGTTGACAATTATACCTGAAAAAAATGTCATCAGAGCCCCCCTGTTGTGGCAGGTTTAATGGGGTAAGGGAATAAATGGTATCTAGGATTGGTACTGCTCACAGGGGACTGCACTGGATCCATACACCCTCTCGGTGGTCATTTTCCAAGTCCCTGAATGTAGAATGATGCACTTGGTGGTTGATAGTTTGCTATATTTCTCCCCTAGCTTGTAGGGTAAGAGCTAGCAAGGAGGAAGGCTAATTGGAAGCCTCTGAAACTATGCCCACCGCCCATCCCCAACCAAGGTAAAGTCAAAAACAACTGTGCATACTGAGGCAATTGGCAGAAATTAATGCTACTCTTAATAGCCAGAAGGATTGCCTGGATAGTAGTCAGTATCACATACCCAATGTGACCTAGATAGAAAACACCCTGCAGGATAACAGTAGACCATGTAAAATTCACCTAAGTTGTAACCGTGATTGCTGCTGCTGTGCTGGTTGTGGTGTGTTTAATAGGGCAAATTAACATGGTTTCAGGTACATGGCACATGCCTGCAGATATGGCAAATGAGTTTTTTTTTTCATCCCAATCAGGAGAGAGGACCTACAGGAGTTTGCATTCATATGAGATTTAACACAGCTTACTCTAATACTTTTGCTGTGGCCAATGTTAATTCTCCTACCCTCTGCATAATATAATCCTAAGGGACCTACACTATTTGGACATCCAGTAGAAATTGCATTGATTCATACATCTATGACATCGAACTAATAAAACTGGATGAACAAGAAGTGGACGGCCTCAGGAAGACACATGTGAAATGGTAGGAGATAAAATTGAAAGATTCAGTTCTGTCACATTAGTTAACTTTTTAGTTCAATAATAAGGGACACACTAGGTTGTCACCATCCAAACTAAAAGTCAGATCATTGCATTTAAAGAAAAAAGAACACTGCCTGGTTGGCCCCTTTAGGTTCTGGAGCCAGCATGTTTGTCTTTCAGGAATACTGCTCTACCCATTTTTGAGTCACACAGACCGCCACCAGCTTTAGGGTCTGTGCCAGGAAAGGGTTCTGACATCGGCCCTGTGGTGGTGCAAGCAGTCTGCTGCTGAGCCTGTGCAAGCAGGTGGATCCAGTAGCAGTGAAGTATCTGTGGTAGAAGATGCTCCTACCACTTGGCGTTTATGACAAGTCCCAGCAGCAATCACAACACAAAACCTTGGGGTGTGGAGAAAGGCTACGCCAGGGTTTCATCATCTGAAAGATAGCTTCTGGCACGTTAGCTGGTTTGTTTGGTTAGAGGCAGAGCAACATCACAAGACACAAGTGATCAAGAAGCCAAACTAACCATCATGACTCAGTTTCTCTCAGCCCCACCCCAGATATGTGTGTGTGGGCCCAAAAGCAATTTATCAGGAGACGAAAGAGGCACATTTGAAAACAGGCATGTACAATGCCAGAGAGCAGAAGGTAGTGGCATGTACAGGTGTTACAAACCCCTATGACATCTGCCATTGGTGCACTGTCTCTGTCTTCCTCTTCATCTGTGGCTGCATACGAATCCAGCTTGTGGAAAGGGTAAAAATCCACCTAAGACTGGTTCATGAATAGGTTGACTGTATATGTTGGTGCAAACCTAAAGTTAATTGCACTATTGTCCTCCTGTGGTATGCTGATGAAAGATAGTGGAGAGGAAACCCTCCCAGCGTGCAAGGGTTCAAGTAGTGAACTTGGTTATCCACTTTATGTAAGTAGAAAAATAGGTTGATATAATAATACATATTGACTCATTGACAGTGGTGAATGGCTTAGCTTCTAATCTGGTGACTAGATTAAGAAAGATTGGAAGACTGTAACAGGGAAATCTGAAAAGAAGCATGTAAACATACCTAGGAAACACACACAAAGGCTGAAGACCCTCCAATTGCATGTTACCGACCACCAGAGCTTACCTACTATGGAAGAGACTGACCAATGAATTAAATGGAATGATTTAGCTACTTGATTTTAACTTGACTCCATGACCAGCCACTTTAGTGCCTGTACCTTTGTCCATTGATGCAGTCACTTTGGTGGAAGGAGTCTCCAAGCTATGCATGAGCTATTACTCACAAAAGCCAGTCTGGTTTCTGCCCCTGTCAAATGTCTAGCCTATCAGAAACTAATACTGTGTCTTCAGTATGGTACCATTCCTCAAAATACATAGCCAGTTGGTAGAACTTTGAGTGTATATTAGTGTTCAGCTTCCCTGTAACAAGGTACCACAAAATGATTAGCTTAAAATAATACAAATGTATTATATCACAGTTTCCAGGGGTCAGGAGTCTTGAGTATGAGTTAGCTGGGTCTTATGATGTCTGGGGTCATCTTCCAGCCTCTTTCAGGCTGTTGGCAGAATTTAGCTCCTTGCGGTTCTTAGATTGAAGTCCCCATTTTCTTGCTAGTTGTTGCCCAGGAGTCCTTCTAAGTTATTAGAGGCTACTCTTGAGTCCTTTTCCCATGGTTCCCTTTAAACCCCCTCACGCTGTCATGCTTCAAATCTCAATCTCTCTTTCAGGAAGGACCTCAGACCTTTTAAGCTAACTTGAGTAGATCAGTCCCACCCAGATAATTTCCTTTCTGATTAACTCAAAATCAACTGATTTATAACCTCATTATGAAAGTGATTCCATTCCATTCCAATCTATCCCATTCATAGGTCCTGTGTACACTCAAGGGGAGAAAATTATGCAAGCCACATATAACAGGGGGCAGAAATCTTAGGGACCCCCTCAGAATTCTGTCTACCACAATGTGCTTTCCAACCATAAATTCCAGAATTCAGGTCTCTTTGCCTATCCACAGACACAAAGTTAAAGGTCCCCTGGGTAAACAAAGTGTGACATAGTCTGACATTGACCCAAGTACTGACTGAGACAATAAGACCATTTGCAGGTCAGCAACACTGCAGAGGTTCCTGGGGAGGCTGGAGTGGGATCTGACTATGTAGAGCAACACCCACTGCTCTCCAGCATCCCCCAGACGCCTAGGAAACATACTGATCTTGAGATGACCGAGAATCGCCAGCATTTCTGAACACCAAAACGAACAACTGCAGAATACCCAGAACAGTGTCTGGCACGAGCAGATACACATTTCTGGGAACAAACCAGAAATTTTCAGGAGTGAGACATAAAAAGTTCTGTTCTCCTCATTTTATTCTTTCTCTCAGTTCTCAACTTTTTATTTGGAGACTAAGAGGGTTGGAATTTTGTACAGAATCTTATCTGTAGTTCAAAGGAGACCCTTCTGAAGAGAGCAAGGTCAGAATTATTGGGCAGGAATTTAGAGACAGAAAGCCACACAAGCTAAGAATCTGGCTCAAAAACCTCCAGGTTCTGAAGAAGGAGTTGCAAGGATAATTATCTGCCACCCACAGTGGGTCAGCCCAATCTGCCCTCATTGTGTGTGGTCCCTGCCTCCTGTAGCCACGCCCCTCCAAATCACACTTTTCAGAACTCATTTGGCTTCACCAAGGTGCGAAACTGGGAGAAATGTTGGCTGCCCTACCCTTTTGGCTTCTAGTTTCTGTATCACTGCCCTGAAAGAACTGAGCCAAGCAAATAGATCTTTATCTTTGCTCAGTGAGCTGCTCATTTCATCCTTGAGCAGGAATCAAAAAACCTTTTTAAATAAGGGTTTCCTGTTGGACAGACTTCAGACAATGAGCCCTGCTTCATATAGAAATTCCAAGGATATGGACCCTTTTTATAAAATTATGACCAAATGAACACTGATTTAAACTAATATTCAGAAAAAAATCACAGTGTGTTATTTCTTGGATATCTGAGCTATGCTTATTGGTCTTGTCTCTAAACTTACGCCCATAGATTTTGAAATATACTCTCATTTTTCTATTCCTTGGGCAAGTATGTTTGTGGATAAAAGTCTGTATACATGTAATTGTTCTGATAAACACATCATTATAGAAAATACAGAAAAACTTCAAGAAAAATTATTACAGCTCCCCATGTTTTCTCCATTCAGAGATAACTACTACTAATGTTTTGAATTATATCCATCACATATTTGATATATTTTATACATTCGGTTTGATAGACTGAATTGTTTTATATAACATTAGATCATGCATGAGATTGAAACAGCAGCAACCACAAATTCACAAAACCTCAAAGCAAAAACTCTTGTTAGTTCTATTAGGCTCTAGCTTTAAGTCTCTTTGTAGACCCAATGTCTAGGAAATGTGGCCATATCTGGTAGACAACAAGGGACTATGGCAGTGCCTCTGGTTTAGGGTTAGGCTAACAGGCCTTGCTGTTCCTTTGTTCTACAACCCCTACACTCATTCACGTACTTTTAATAGAGACAACAGTTCCAAGAGACAAGGATATTCAAGGAAGTCTTCTCTGTGAACTCCACAATTGTTGTCTTTTTCTTTGCCCATACTATGAACTCTATCCTCTCGCAGAATAGCCGATGGCCCTGGAGTAGCCTTGTCCCATATGAAAACCTCCTACCTCAAGGGCAGAGATTAATCTCTGTACACGCCTCCCCCAGAAAATTAGCACATATCATTTTCTGGCGAGCATTTTCTCAATTAATGCATTCTTGAAAGCTGGCCTTTTCATGGCTGCAGTGTCCCATTGGTTGGATGTAGCATAATTTAATCAACTGCAGTGGAGTATTAATTGCTTCCACCTTTTTTTCTTTATATACAAGGCTATGATAAGTGTACATGTGCATTTATCGTTAAAAATGTTTTCCCCATCCTTTCAAAAGACTAACAATATTCTTACATTCTGATACCAATAATGAATTTTTGTTCTTATATAAACTGTTGAAAATAAAGCATATCATTCAAAATGACCTAAAAGAAATTATTCCTGTCTTAACAATAGAGAAAATTAAAATATACACACATAGAAAACTAGTGTTTGAGAACCTCTTGGTATAAATCATATACAGTCTTTTCCAGAGAGGATATTAATTCTTGACTTTAAAGTTACTGTAAAAATAAGTTTCTATGCTCTGCAATTTGAGAAATTCAAATTAATAAATATATATAGAGAGAGATAGTCAAATCAATAAATTTATTATCAGTTAAATGAGCATAAGTAATGGATACCATGTGAAAATAAGACCAGAGGAATAATATACTTTATTTTTCAGTCTTACAATCATTAAATATGTTTAAGTACTTAGTTGCTTTGACTTCCTAAAAATTATGAATGATTAAAATAGAGAGGCCTGTACCTTCCCCTTCTTTTGTGATCTTCCTCTGCTCCTGAATAGAGGTCAGCACGATTCTTTCGGGTGTCCACTGGCTGGAGTTCAGACACTCAAAATCTCCACTTCATCCCAAGGGGAAATCAAGACCAAGTTCACTTTGGGGGGAGGGAAAAGAGTATATGAACAATGATGAGAGAAGATTAAAAAAAGAATGTATAGCTTCAGAACAATGTTTTGACCAATCAAAAGCTGGATTTACATACTTACTTATGCAGTAGGAAACCTAGGTTTCATGTGTCTGTGGCTCATCTGTGTATATCTCCATGTATGCATTTGTCCACCCACCCATGCATATATCCCCTGCCTACATCCAAGAGAATTTGAAGTGGTTCACTTGACAGATGTCTCACAAACTGTCATGTTGAGAATTCATGATTACCATTCTGTCTGCTTACAGCATTGACCCTGACCAACACTTTTGAATCAAACTTCAGAATAATGATGGTGGTTTTATTTAATCCTTCTGTTTTTAATAAATTATTTTTCAAATACCATTTGGAGAAAGGAGCTTGAAAAGTAATAGGAAAGATCTACTCCTTTCTCCCACATAACATTTAATTTTAACTCCTACATCTGAGATTTTCTCTTTTTTAGCAGTCAAGATACTGAATATTTAACTCCTCTATAGTTAATTTTAAAGCTTGTGCATTAAGAAGCATTGAAAGGGCAGAGTCCAGGAAAAAGCACTGAATTGTCAGTATTATTTCTTAGGTGGTGTGAGTCTTCAGACACACCCTAAACTGCTCGTGCCTGGATTTCCCTGTGAATATGGTTTAGTGCCCTTCAGAAGTGCCCATCCTATGTCACTTGCTATGGTCTGTAAATGCCTTCTGAATAATAAGTGTTTAGAAGAATTATAATTTTTAAAGGCCAAATACAAGATGGAATGGCTGAACTCAAAGCAGAAAAGTTTCTGGCATCAGGAAAAGCAAAAGGGTTTGAGAGAAATCTAGAGAGTAGAGAGGGTGGAACCTTGGAGAAAGAAGTGCTGGCTCCAACGTGCTCCTTCTCCAAGGAAGCCTTTCCTCTGGCTCTTCTCCCCATCACTGCAACACGGGCTGCTGCCAACCCCTCCTTCCATCTCCCTCCTCGGGCCTAGTTTCTCTGGGAAAACCGTCAAAATATATGCAAGTCTCCGTGTGGATATCACCCTAGAGAATAACTTTGGAACTAGATTTGCCTGTTTCTTAAATAAGTAGGTAAATCATATTCCCAAGAGGGTAGTGTCAATGTCAAATAATCTCTTGGGGCTTTTGGGAGTGAGAGAGTAGAGGAAGAGATCATTTCCTAAGTAGGTATAGTCTTATCCAAACACTAGACATAGAAAATGTATATCTATATATACAAGTGTTTATTCGTACAGTTAAACTTCATCATAGCAGACTCCACAGACATGGAATTTCCTTCAGGTAAGCATTCTTTGCTACTTCTTCCCTCCCTGTAGCTTTTCAATCTTATACCCATGGTGCATAGTGCCTGTCTAAGGTTACTGTGCTATATGTTTACGTGAAAATACTGCACCAGGAGGATAGTGAGAGAGAGCGCCCTTCAAAAGCACCATAGGGTAGTGAAAAGAGGGCTGAAAATTAGGAGATTTTGGTTTCTAATTTTGATATAGTCTGTGATTAAGTCTGAAGGTATCACCAAGTCCAATGATCTCTTTAGGGCTTGGGTCGAGGTCGAAGAGGGTATAGGGGGGATAAATGGTGAGGAAAAAAGAAATTAAAAAAGCTTAAAATGATAGAAGAAAAAGAAGTTTGGGCAACATGCTGTCCAAAGCCCTGCTAGCTGTACCATCATATGAGTGTGTGACAGATTATGGTGAAGGTTCTTTCCAGGATTATGGCCTTTATAGTCTTGCTTATACTTTCTTTTTATGAATCTCTTTCTTAAAAATTTTAACTAAAAAGTCACTTTTGGGGGGCATCCACAAATAGCACTGGTGTCAAATCCATTTAGATAAACAAACATTCATTTTTATGTCTTGAAATAAAAATTCAAATTTTAACTTAAAGTAGCCTATTTTTAATTTAAATGGAAGACAAATGTAGCTCATGAAGTAACCTTAAATTATGGAAGGGCACACAGAGGAACACTACTGAGACAAGAAAAGTTGCCTCAAGGAAAAATATTTTTTCAGTTTATGAATTAAAACCAGGTGGCTCTCAACTGGGGGTAATTTTACCGCAGAGAACGTTTGGCGCTGTGTGAAGACATTCTGGGTTGTCACAACTGGAGGGAACTCTTGGCATTTAGTGGTTTCTGCTTTCTCCCTCTTGAAATCTAGCCCCCATGCTGTGAGGAAGCCCCAACAGCTGCAGAGACTTGTCCACGTGAAAAAGAATCAAAGCCACTAGCCAACAGCCCCAGCTGGACTAGCTGCTGACAGCCATCAACTGTCTGTTTACCCCATGAATAAGCTGTCTTAGAAGTGCATCTATCAGCCTCCTCTGGTCCACCCTGCGGTTACCACACAGACCGGGAGCAAACTGTCCGCACCTAATCCTCTCTGAAATACAAATTCATGAGCAAATAATTGTTTTTGTTTTATTTTTCCAGCTTACTGAGGTAAAATTGACTTTCTACTCCGATGAATTTAACTTTTTTTTAGATTCCTCATATAAGTGAGACTATACAGCATAAATCTTTCTGTGTGTGGTTTATTTCACTCAATATAATGGCCCCTAGGTTCATCCATAGTGTCTAAAATGACAGTATTTTTTTCTCATGGATTAATAATACTTTTTATACATAACTTACCTTGCCCATCAGTGGACACTTAGGTTGTTTCCATATCTTGGCTATTGTGAATGATGCTGCAATAAATGTGGAAGTGCAGATAACTCTTCCAAATACTAATTTGATTCTCTTTGGAGAAATATCCAGCAGTGGTATTGCTGGGTCATATGGTAGTTCTATTTTTAATAATTTGAAAAATGTGCATAGTTTCCTATAATGGCAGTACCAATTTGCATTCTCACCAATAATGTACAAAGGTTCCCTTTTCTCCACATCCTCACCAACAATTCTTACCTTTTGTCTGTTTGATAATGGCCATTCTAATATATGGTAAGTGCTATCTCACTATGGTTTTGATTTTCATTTCTCTGATGATTATGGAGTACCCTTTCATGTACATTTGGTTATTTGTGTGTTTTCTTTTGAGAAATGTCTATTCAGGTTCTTTGCTCATTTTAGATTAAATTTTTTTCCCTTCCTGCTATAGAGTTGTTTGTGTTCCATACGTGGTTTGGCTATCATCCCCTTATTGAATATATAATTTGCAAATATTTTCTCCTATTTTATTTGTTTTCATTTTAAATCACCAAGTTTAGGGCTAGGATTTGTGCTGCAATAGAGTACCAAAGCATACATCAAAGTCTGAATTTGTAAAAGGGTCCCTATTATTGGCCCTTACTTATATTATATAAAGAATCATTCTATTTCTATTAATAGAAAATGTCCCACAGTATATTGTCTTCCCTATAAACTAGGCTCTTTGGGAGCTTTAAGATGTTCAAATATATAAACAACAGTAATTTTATAATCTATTGGTGAGACAAGTATATGGTTTTTGCTCTAAAGTCCATGTCGTTTTCACCAGGATTTTAGGACCAAAACGTGCCACACCCACGCCACCCTTTAGATCTTTCCAGTGCTGGCACAGGCAAAGCAAAGACATGGCATTACGTGAACTTGGAACCCTTTGCCTATTTAGAGGCAGTTGTTACCAAAACCCACTTTGTTGACTCACTTCACTCAACAAAGGAATGAAGCTGAATTCCTATTTTGTGGACAGGCACAGTTAGAAAAATGTTGGTGTAGGGCTATAAGGAGAAATTGCTTGAACTTTGGTAGTCACCATTGCTGCTTTTAGCTGACTTTTTATTTCATGCTCACCATCTCTAAGCCAGTAAGCATTTAATTAAGTACCTTCAAATATCTGTTCATGCTTTATATTTTAAGTAAAATTTAAGGAGGGTATGTTAAAGCACCAAGAAATTTAGAAAGTATTTCTTTCTCTTGCTTTGTAAGAACACTCAGGACATTTATAATTTTTATAAATTCTAGTTGGTTATCCCAATAACTTTTAAAGTATAATTCAAACTGACAAAAGGCTTACTTTATCAGGAAGGCCAATCAAATCTGATGACTGCTACATTTTATCAAATGCAATAGCAAACCTAGAGGGCTAGAGGTCATAGACTATAGGCCTTTTTATCTGTATCTGAAACTTACTTTAGTAAAGGTAAAATGTTCAATGAAAATATTTGGAGTAGACTTTTAATATATACATGTAAATTGCATTTGTTTTTCAAATCAAAGCTTCTTAAATATGGAAGGCATAGGCAAAATTTAAAAATAGGTAACATATCAGGAAAATACACCCTACTCACTTTCTAACTGCAATGTCTAGAGCCACTGAAGTGCTGAGCAGTGAGTATTTCTGTTGATTTCTCTGTGGCCTTTAGGTGACCTGGTAATTATTTGAACAAATAAAAATGGAAAACTTTCAATTCCACCCAGCTGAAGGGAGTCATTCACAATGAATGTAGCTAGACTTCTACTTCTGGGACAAAAACTTGATGTTTCATAAAGTTTTGTGAAGCGTGCTTACTATAGGAGCTGGAGTAGTTTGGAGGGAAACTTGGACTGTGAAAGGCAGGGAGACCCAGGTCAGCAGAGAGGGTCACTGGAGTAGTTAGGACAAATGAAAATTTCTGCTGCACCAATCAGCTAGAAAAGGAGAATGAAGTGAAATGGGTCATTTCAAGGTACCTGACTCATCGTGAACTACTCTCATTTTACTTAGATTTGCTTAACTATGCCTTCCATAAATTAGTTATTTTTATGTCACTGGAATGTATTTAATCCATGAATTGGGCCATTCAATGTCTGGTTTGGAATAAAAATAATATACATTATAATCGGTAGAATAACTATTGTGTCTGTTCAGTACTTCACAGAGTATTACACTATGGCAATATGCATGCACGCATTTGCATATCTGTATATACTTTGTGAGAAAGCCAATTTCTCAAGTTTATTTTTGTGTTTATTGTATAAGAGCATTTAGCATGCTATCTATTCTTTTACCAATTTTTAAAGTGTATAATGCAATGTTGTTAACTATAGGTCAATTATCCTTTTAATCAGTTTTCTTACATCATTGTAACCAACAGAAAACAAAAGTATGATAAGACCAGGAAAACACCTCTCCTATGGTTAAATTTGGCATACAACCATCTGGGATGAGACCATGAACACAACTGGTACTAATCAGATGTAGGAAGTTCTGACATCGATGAAGAAAGAGTTCAGTGCCTCACCTGGTGAGTGAATAAATCCTATTGGAGGCAACAGAGTGTGAACTCCAAGGGCATGGCCTCTGCCCTAATCTAAGCCTCAGATCTTCCACCTTAGTATCCGTGTGCCTTTGTGCAACTTCACTTCTCTGAGCCATTGTATCCACGTCTCTAAAACAGTTATAAAAGTACCAGAGGGGAGAGGGGAGGGAATTCCAGGGGGAAAGGGGAAGGATTTATAGGAACAAGTATAAAGGACACATGGACAACAACTAAGGGGGGTGGAAATGGGAGGGAGGTGGGGAGCACTGGGGGGTGGGGTGGGCTGGGATGAGAGTAAAAACCAGAAAACTGTACTTGAACAAAAATTAAATAAATTTAAAAAAATGCTAAAAGGGAAAAGTAGGTTTACAGTTGTTCATATGGAAAATAATATAATAATTAATAAACAATAATGCAAGAAAAAAGTAGCACTTACATATAGGCTTGCTTTGAGGATTATAAGAGAAGGTGCATGTGTGAAGAATATTAACACATAACTATTTAGAGCTACATTGGGATGTAGCTTTGATGGGTAACCTTTACCCATCAAAGATAGTGTATGAGTCTAGACAGGCTAGGTTTCTGATGGTAACAAACAACCTCCAACTCTTTTGTAGCTCCTTCATGCTGGATTCTCTGTGGACAAGTTCTCCGCAGAAGTTTCTGAGGAGTTATCCCTCAGGTGTTAGTTAGCTCAGGATTTTAGCTCCTGTGATCCAGTGGCACCTCTATATCAATTCATGCTTCCACAAACACCTAGCAGAATGGAAGCTTAGCGAGTCAAGCACCATGGTGATGTGAAGATGGAGACCGAGGTTGGGGACAGTGCATCTACAAGCAAAGGAACACCAAAGATGGCCTGCAGCCACCACGAGCTGAAGGAGGCAAGAAAAATACCTGTACAGCTTTCATCAGAAACATGGGTCATGCCTTTCAGAATCATGAGAGAACAAATTTCTGTTGTTGCAAGCCGCCCTGTTTGTAGTAATTTTTTTTTTGTGCAGACCTAAGTAACTAATATAGATTTAAAGGCCATCATCTCTGGTGATCTCTGAATCTTTCCCTCTATCGAGATGGCTGTCATGTTGCCAAGGATAATGATCACATCTAAGACAACAAATAAAGGGGAAAGAATGTCACAAACACTATTGGTATCTTTAATTAGAAAAGTCAAAGTTTTCCACTAAGAGACACCCATCTAGGAGGCTTCCCTTATTTCTTCCTGAGCTAGATAAAGTAACAGAAGATACTCCTTGTAAAACAAAGCCTTAGAAAATAAAGGAAACAATCCCTATGACTGGGTTTGAGCTGTTGAGATTCATCACTTGGCATCAGAACATTGCTGCCCTAAACAAAATCAGTATTCTTATAAGCAGGAGAGAAGATAATGAATATTGGGTAGGAATCAAGTATCAGCCAAATAAATGTTAGCTATCATTACTATCTAAAAGTGTGGGATTTGAGTATAGCATTAGAAGACTTTGGGTTCAAATCCTTTAAGTTGGAACTTCCTAAGTAGCATGTAAGAGTAAGGGGAAAAATGGGGAGGGATTTTGAGGAACAAGTATGAAAGACACAGGGATGAGGACTGGGGGGGAGGGAAATGGGAGGGAGGTGGGGAGATGGGGCGGGGGGGGGGCTGGGATGGGAGAAATAGACAAAAAATGTACTTGAAAAATAATTAAATAAAAATTTAAAAAAAAGAGTAAATTAGTGTGCCACACATGAGCTATAGGCTATTATTGCTCCCCCAGAGACCAGAAATGGTCACCTCTAATGAGAAGCATTTCATCTAATTACTCCAGTAGTCCATTGAAATATTATCATTTTTTTGTGTGTACATAGCATTGTGTGAAAAAGGTTGGGAGCATTTTTAATTACTCAGGGATGGCAAGGACTTCATTTAAACTCTTGGGAAAACCATAAAACAGTCTCAAGCTTTATAAAGAATGAAGAAAAAGGAATAGAAGAGTCAAGACATAAGAAGAAACAAAGTCACCAAATTCTTCATGCACTCAGTGTTATATTTTCACATTTACAGCTCCAATGAATTATGCCTATTAGTACCCTAACCCCTGTACATTACCCTACACTTGACACTATGTTTGACCATGTGATTTGCTTTGGTTTTTGGAACATCAGCAAACATGGTGCAGAGGCTCATTAAGCATTTGGGAATTGGAGCTTCTGTTTTTGGAATACTGCCACTACCTTGTAAAGAAATTTTGGCCAGGGACAGAGACAAGGACCAGCACCAAGATAGGCTATGTCAGTGAAACTGTCTCATACCATCAGGCCCAGATGACAGTAGCCTAGATGTGGTTAGCAGAAGAACCACTCGACTGAGCCCATCCCAAACTGCAGAATTGTGACCAAAGAAACAGACACTAACTGGGTGTAATATTACATAACAGATACATCTATACAACCTTATCTACCATTTCCCCTTCCTTCACTCCATCTTTGCCTAAGGTCTTCCTGTTCTTCCTTGAACATGATAGGTTTATTTTAACCTCAGGTCTTTTAACTGGATTGTCTCTATCTGGGATTGCTTCAAGGCTTACTTCCTCTCTGCATTCAAGATGCCAAACAAATTTCACCTCCTCAAGGAGGTCTTAGCTCACCACTGTATCTAATATATCACATGCCAACTCCTGTATGTTCCTTCTCCATTTCTTTTTCCTACTTTATTTTTCTTAAGATCTCTTTTTTAAAGCATATTATGTATTCCTTGGATTACTAGGCCATTTTCTGTCTCTTTCACTAGAATGTAAGCTCCAAGAGGACAGAGGCCATGTCTATCTTGCTCACTGCTCAAATCACATGTGGCTAGAATAGTTCTGGCATGTGGTGGATGTCTCAGTAATGTCTTCCGCATTCACTAATAAATGAGTAAAAATATACTAAGTGTAGATTTTGCTAGGACCAGAGGAAATTAGAAGGTGATATTCAGAGCAAGAACCAAATTTTTTATTTAGAAATGTGTTCCTAATAATTTTCATGTAAGTGCAGTTTTTACCCTTTGATTTTTTAAATTGACATATTGAATTTTAGCTCTTGCTTAGTGAAGAGTCTTCCCTGTATATTTATAATACTTCTATTTAATTCTAATTAAATATTTACCTCCTTGTTTGCTAAGTTTATGAATAAAATTATTTAAAAGGCTACTATTTCAAATGTACATTTTTCTTCACAGGGTTTTAAATATTCTTCCCCATGAAATGCCTCATTACCATTACAACAACATCTCGAATGTAAAATTTCTACATAATTGTGCCATTATACTTTACTCGTATTGGGAAAACATCATAATTCTTCACACTATTAACTCAGGCTTATTTAACAAACATCTTTAATAATAAAACAGTAATTCATTATGTCTGTATATGACAGTTACATACCTGAAAATCCTTACTGAAAGAACATGAAGCAATGACCTCTGATAATCCATTATACATATCACAGTAGCAGAGGGTTAATCCCATGCACTTTCCACCTATGTAATCTCAGTCACAGCTGTTGCATCTTAAATGTGACAAACACTCTAACCATTTTGTTACCTGGATTTCTAATCCCTAGCATACTATAAGCAAAAAGCCGTAAGAAAAGAAAATTTGGGAATTTTCTAAGAAAAGGCGTGCTGGCAATTATATCCTGCTCTGGCCTGTCCTTTAAATTCTTCACATTCCTTAATACAAACTTACCCTTTGTGCGTAAATAACCAGCCAAATCATTGACACTGTCACTTATATTTAACCGGGCTGCCTTCTATCACTGTTTCTAATCTACTGACTTCAATCTGTATTTGTTCTATGCATCCTAATACCCATCTCTAGTTGCCTACCTTGGCACCTCGAACATTTATTTCGCTTGATTATACTTTCTCTTCTCTTGCTCTTCTCTGTCTCTCTGTGTCTCTCTTTCTTACACACACACACACACACACACACACCCCATTCCAGTGCTTCTCTTCCTTATATAGGCACTAGGACTGGAATACTGGTCATTTTTAATTTTTGTTTCACAGGACTCACACCCATAGCAGTCAGAGTACGTTTTTCTTTCCTCTCTAGTTGGGGGCAACAGATTACAACAGAGAGAAAAGGTTGATGTGCACACTGGGAGAAAGGAGACCTTGAAAACTTGAAAAGTAACAGAAAAAGTAAAGAAACACAAAAAAGTAAAGAGGCACACATACAGGCATTTTAATAACTACCCTGTATGTGTACACACACGTACACCCGTATATGCTGCAATGAGTAGATACGAGTTGGGCTTTATTTTACAGTGTTTTGTGTCTGCTCTCATCGTTGACCTTGTCCTCATAAATCAGTGACTTGGAACCACTCAGTGTAGGCACAAATAAACCCATACGACATGGTGACCAGCCTCGATGGTGTACATGAGCAATTGTTATAGGTCAGCTCAACTTAATGTCATCCCTACTGAATTATTTGTCAATGACAACACTGTGTGGTCTAGTCCATATGAGACCTCGTGTGAAGACCCCCTGGTGAAAAATTTGCCAGTATGCTTTGCATGAACATTGACTAATTTAATCCTGGCTTCCAGCATAACATACAAATACTAGAAAACCTACCAGAAGAAGGATTATATGACATGAGCCCAATTATTAGTTCATGAACTTGTACCCAGATTACAGCTTGTCATTCTTCATAATCAAGATGGAAATCAGCTTGAGCAAATGAGAATTTTATGCTTTTACAATACAATTTCAGAGTGTGATAAATTGTTACAAGATCCATGTTTAAGGCCATAGATTTTTCAAATTCAATATTAAAAAAGGAGGGAGCAGTTTCAGGAAGAAAGAATAAGAAATATTTGACATGTTATCAAGGTATGAAGGAACATTTCTCTACTAAAGAATATGTCAATGGAAAGACTGAAGTAGGTAATGAAATATGTAGTCTCCTTTAGAGGTTTCAAACATAAGTAGTTAAATATGAAGAACTTTTTGATATTCATAAACTTAGTTTCCTTAAAAACTAAATTGTCATGATTTTTAAATGGACAAAGGACAAAAAGAAATCATTATCAACCCTTTGTTGTGAGATTACATATTTTATCACAAAAGAGTTAGGCACATTTACCCATTTACTCACTTTCTTCCCTGTATTCCCATCTATTCTCCACCCCCAACACACACTCAGCTCTCTTTTATTTTCCTAACCTTTTTCCATTTCTTTCCTTCTTTCACCTTCCTCCAAGGCTATATACTTGCAAACTCAATTCCCTTCTTCTTCTGAATTTCATCTTTTGTATAAATAATAACTACTTTTGATTAAATAATTACTAGTTGCCCAGAGTTTCACATACGATGCTCACTTGATGTTCATAAAGCTCCATGAGATGGACACTTTTATCATGTCCATTTCACAAGTGAGGAAATTAAAATTTAGGAGGATTAAATAATTTGCTTAAAATAATATAGCTACTAAGTGGCAGAACTGAGATTTGAACCCATCCCTGTCAAATTCCAAAGCTCTTGCTCTTTACCACCATGCTTTAAAGACAATCCTCTGCTACAAATAGTACAGCAGCCAATTAAATCAAACCACGGCGCGTTACTGAACACATTGAATGTGCAACACCAGTCTAGGCATTCAAGACAAAAGTGGCATATGCAAAAAAAAAAAATCCCTTGTGTCTGTCAGGGTCCTGTCAGGAGACAGAAAACACACCAGTTACTTTAACAGAGGAAATAGATGTAGAATGCACAGATGAGTTAACTAGCTATTAAAGAACTGAAAAGACACAATAAAAGAGATGCTTGAGGACCACTGATGTATTTTTCCTCTGCCCCTACAATAAGGGACCAGAGGAAAAAGATCTCACTTTTTAAAACTTAAAATTTGGGGGTTGGGCACCCACGGATTTGCCACTCAGACCTTTGAGGCAGTGTCAACAAGCAGGGGCCGGCAGCTCAGCCCAGGGAAGGGCTGAGTCGGGTAGGAAGAGCTGAGTTAGTAGGAAGGGCTGATGGGGCTGGAAGCCTGACTGGCAGGCGCTGGGTGTTTGAATCAGCCCAAGGTCATTGGTGATGATTCAAACACACAAACTTAAACCAAATCAAATGCCCCTACTAGAATGACCTGCTACAGATGAGGTGCAGCAGGATTCCGAGGGTGACAGTTAGAAGAACAGGAAGCAAACAGGAAGGAAGGTGTTCCTTCTTCCTCTTCCAGCCTTCCATCTGCCTCTAGTTTCCCTCCTGGCAGTCCCTAACAGAGAGATGGTAGGGCAAAGCAGAGATGTGAGTCTACTGTCTCGGTGCCAGCACTGCACTGTAGAACACCAAAGGTGCCTTTGAACCTGAGAGATGGTGGGTTCTTAATTAGTCTACCTTTGCAGCTTACAGGCTAGTAAAATGACTTGTGCAAACTATGATGCCAGGTGCCACATAATTGCCAGGAAAACAAAACATGTGAGGGTATGAATGCCACCCCATAAACTCTAGTGTGTAGAAAACAATAAATGTACTATCTTTAAATACATTCAAGTCCAATTAGAAGTTCCACTGTTGTCATTATCACAGCTCCTTCTTCCCTGAGCGTTCTGCAAATAGCATTTGCCAGGCTGCAGCATCCAGGAGGTTTGCACTGGTTTCTCCTGAGACGCCTGTTTTCTCCCTCTGCCCTTTGAAACACCAGCATCATTCCTTAAAAGAACTTGGGACATTACAAAAAATAGAAACAACCACTGACTTTAGATGGCTTCTGTTTTCATATAGCCAAAGGGGCTGTCTGCTTGCCTGGAAAACTCTGGAAAAGCAACCATAAATTACTATTTTACTATACTTTGCTGTCATGAAAATGTAATAGCTATGGGTTTAGAACAGTTTAATAATATTCAAAGAAATGGAAGTAGGAAATGGCAAATGCATCTGTTTTATAGCATGTCCCATTTTGTACCTACTATGAGCTGTCCTGAATGCCAGCCCTTGAGGGATGGATACTGAACCTAGACTAGAATGTTTTTTCTGGGCCATAAACAGGGGTATATAAAAAATGTCCTTCACGATCTTAGCCCCCCTGATATAATTCATCTGTTCTATTGTGAATAGTACTGGGGGGAAAAGTTTTCTTTTGTTTTCATCATCACTACAGTTTCCAAGACATACAGATCACAAGTCTCAATAGGGGTTAAATCCCCAAACCACAGAATTATTGATGTCCATGAAAATATTTCCAATTCCTTGTGGTTTTCCTCAAAGCAGAGCAAAGGCAGCCTGAAACCCAACCCAATTTCCAGTGCTAGTTTCAAGGTTTATGGAGATAACGAATGTAGTGTTTGATGTATATGTCAAATGTTATTTGCCATCGTGATACACGCTCTGGAGGTCCTGGGTGCATTCTGGAGTCAGTGCTGGTGGGTCAGTATTGCTTTGTGAGCCTCTCTTTTGGAAGAGCCTTGGGAAAGAAGGTTACGATCTGAAGAACTGGGCCAAAGACTCCTATAAATGGCAGGTGTAAGGGCTTCTAGTGGTGCTGGGAACACCAAGAAATCACTTTCCAAGGAACTTCCTATGGTTTCGAATCTCTGACGATGCCGTCTCCAGTGTTGAATGAGATATTAAAATGTTCATGCTTCGGGTTTGGTCTCTGTCAGAGATTCTTGCTATTGTGCCCCTGGGATAATTGGACATCATCATAATAATAAGGTTCCACCATGGTACTAGAGAATGAGACCATAGAGCATCGTCAGAAACAAAACCTCAGTCCAGATGCTGCAGTCCGTGTCACAACAAGGGCAATATCAGACACCAAAGAGGCTGTTCCTTTATATCTACTTTTTATATTTTAAAACTTCTCTCTAGAAAATCATGACAAATCCCGATGACAAAAAAGAAAGTATATGATACACTTCTGCCTATTTTGTTCCTCACTAGATTCTTTTTTTTTTTTTAATTTTTATCCCAGGAGTGTTTTTATTACCTATACCAGTAAGCTGTTACAAACTTTAAAATTAAATATAAAACAAAAATCATTTTGGGGGTATGAGAGGGCTCATATTATGTACATCAATATGCAATTGTAGTAGTAATTTTTATTGTTGTTCAAGTACAGTTGTCCCATTTTCCCCCACCACTTTACCCGGCCCCACCCGCCTCCCACCTCTTAATCCTCTCCCCCCATTGGCTTTGTCCATGGGTCCTTTATACTAGATTCTTACACCCATTTTACCTAACACACGCATTACTTCAAGAGATGTTCCAAAAATGGGCTACCATAAAAAGAGTTGCCTGTAAAAATTATTTGTTTCAGTTTGTCTTGCCATAACAGACAACTAGTCAAAGAATCATTCTAGTGCTTCAGTATATATGAGCAGTCCAAGAGAAATTTCATAATGCTTCAAGGCTTCTTTTCAAACAATTATTCACAAAGACTTTTAGTCACCTTGATAACAAGCAAATGCATGGTAATATGTGCAACACTTGAAACCTCTCTTTACATCCTTTTTTGTTTCCAATAGAACAGTGCTCCTGGTAATAAGGTTTCTATCTCCTACCATCTCTCAGTGGCATTCAGGAAAATAGTAGATAAAAATAGTTTGTGCCCATGAATCACTAATATTTTTCCAGCCTTTCTGAGGCAAAAAAGATTTATGTCGTGAAACCAATAGCTTTTGTAACGTGTCTTATGGTGTGCATTGTCTGCACAATAAGATATGTCTTCTGCTCTTCCTCTGTGTCAGCTAATCTCTAAAGGTCACCAACACTAAATCCAAATATAATGACATCTGGTAACATCTCAATTGCCAAGAGACTACCAGCTGAATCTAATGCAGTGCATTTGTTAATGCAGAGTAGCCTTTCTCTTAGCATTTATTATGCTCCTATGCATAGACTCAGATCAGTTTATATTTGCTTTAAAGAATATGTTATTTTGAACTACAAAATGAAAATGCTAATGATGCTGATCATCATCATAAGTCTGGGTTCGACTTTGCTGCTATTTCATTTTGATAAAGAAATTTCAAAAGAAATTACACAATAGTTGACTTTGTTTTAATCCTAATAGCCAGACTCCATGGGTAGATAAAAAAAATATTTATTCCCATGGAAGTGGATATTACTTACATAAAACTTTAAACTGAATTCTAAATAGAGCTATTAGTCTGGGTACTCATTAACCTGTAGGAGTTTAGAAATCTCTAGAACTGAAGTCCATGTTAGTCATCCCACTGGCACTAAGAATAACTTAAGAGCGAGGTTGAAGTCCTCTCCCAAAGCTTTAAAAATAAATGGGGGAGTTGTCTTTCTTGATGTTGATATTTCCCCACCATTTTGAAACCAGTAATTTCTTTTGTTCTCCATGCAACTCAACCTCTTTGAAGAGATCGGGCCCTGGTAGCTGAGCTCTCACAAAGACTAGAATTAAATGTAATCACTTTTGTTCAGTACATTATTTTAAATCCCATAATGGCACAATGCAAATGGCAGACTTTCTTCTCTCTTTTCTCCATAAGACCATAGACCAAATAAAAATTAAAAACAACCCATTTTCCTTCCCAATGGGGACCCTTTAATAGGAAAATGAAAAGATTGCAGCCTTCCTTTGTGGTAGCAGCTCCCATGTCTACCTAATTTAATGGCACTGTAAAGCTCTAGTAGTTGCACTCCACAGATAACACATTAAAGTGTAGCTCTGGGTGAGAAATAACCTGACGTCAAAGCCTCTCAGGAAAAACACATTCATTAGACATGAAAACAGCAAGAGAGAAAAGCTAAAGCTTGCCCTCAAAAGAATCACGAAGTGTCAAGATTCAGAAGCGACACTACATCCTAGAAAGTTAAGAAAAACACCTGTCTGTGATAATGCTGCTTTGGTGTGATGAGGCTGAGTACTCGTGGGATTAAGTCCCATTTAACCCGAATCACAGGGTAGAATCTCCACTGAATTCTTAAGCTTAAATTCCAACCCATCAAGTCCCCTGAGGAGAAATGAAAAGGGTGATATCTGCTAACGATGCAACTTTCAATCCTGCTAGGAAGTAAATAGCTAATGTAATAAACCTTCCTCTCAGGAGAAAAAGAGGCCATTTAAATCATTCTGAGCTTCTGAAGGATTTATGAAGTAAGGCACAGAATGAGATGAATGAATTCAGTTTTTGCTTAACTTGGTACAGGAGAGGGAGGTGGACTCATAGCCAGGGATCCTAGTTTTCATTTGTACTTATACTTCTGGCTCATTCAAACATCCAAGACCAATCAACTCACTTTGCTTGTGCAGCTCTGCATCCAAGGGAGCCATATCCTTCTACTATCATGGTTGGTTGTAGGGAGAAACTAATGTGAGATCTGGTTTGTCCTCATGGATTCCATTTGTCCCTGCAGGTACCAGTATGTCCCTGATTTCCATCTGTCTTTTCCTTCCCACTGCCTGTCCTGGGGACCTAGAGTGATCACAATCTATTCCAGTTGCAGAAGCGAGAACCTTGCTTAGTGCTATATTCTGAATGCCCGTGCTTCCAAAATTCATATGTTGAAATCCTAACCCCCAAATTTAATGATATTAGGAGGTGGAACCTTTGGGAGGTGATTAGGTAATAAGGGTGGAGCCCTTATTATGAGAATAGTGCCCTTATGAAAGGGACCCCAGGAAGCTCCCTTGCCCCTTCTACCATCTATGAACCAGGAAGAGGTCTCTTACAAGAGTGCAATTATGCTGCTGCCTTGATCATGGACTTTCAGCCTCCAAAACTGTGTAGCCTCCGTTACATTTAAAAACAAAACCCTTCTGTGATTTGACAACCTGTCTCATGAAAAACAGCTTCTAAGCCTGGAGGTATAAAATTTGGTGGGGCCATTGAAGGGAGGTAAGTGAAAAATCTTAGATACCCAGGAAGGACAGACAGCATGTCCTCCAACAATAACATGTCAAACTTAAACAGTGATAATAAAAGGAAGTAGCAAATAAGACCGGGATAAAGAAATTAATTTTTAGAGCATCAGGGCTCCATAGATGACACTGACCAGTTGCCCAGGATGGAGCCATCCCTGCAGGATAGCCTCTGGTCATTGGTCCAAGTTCAAAATACTTCTCCTTCCTCACTCACCACTCCGAGTGGATGTAGGTCAGCCATCTGACCTTTCAGTTATGTGTGCAACATTATTCCTCTCTGCGTGGGTGTCCTTATTTTTTGTTTCTTTTCTTCTTTTATTGGGAATGCTCCCACATACCTTCAACAATATTTTTTACAGTATGGGGTCTCTCCCTTTTCTTATTTTAAAAATCTTTTAGCTGATCCTTTTAAATGCTTCCTGGCTTGAGTTCTTTCTCTGTTTGCTGACCCTCTGCCACATGCAAAGATAGGCGCCTCTCTCCTGAACCTCAGCTTATTAGCCAACCCCAAATACAAACACAGATGTGCCAGTCTTTTATGTTCCGTGATGGTGTCAGCTCTCCCTTCTCAAAAGGTTTCATGGGTTCTTCAAGCTCCCATTTTTCTACAGATTAAGAGATAGGTTCTTTGAAAGTAATCTGAAATTGAAATTAGCTCAAACATTATTCCATGCTATTTTCAAATACAAATTAACCAAGAGATATGAAATATTCAAAGTGACTCCTTCAAGAGATGCGTCGTCTTTCCTAGATGCATCAAATTCTAAATAAATGCCCTGTCCTATAACAGATTGCTCCACAAAAATTATTATAATTATGCTGCCTAAGCAAGTCCAGAGAGTAGCTTCTCAAAACTGGGTTTCCTATTGTAAACATTTTTCTGCCATCAACATGGTGCATCTGTACTTTTTCATCTGTGTTACTTAAGTACAATAAAAATGAAAGCCCATCACTCAATATCATAGAATAATGAAGAAATCCTAATATGTAAGACCTAGTTGCTATCATTTCTTGATTCAATCTTCTATGGATTTCAAGGAAGAAGAACTATAAAATGATCTACTGTTTATACCATTCATTATCCGTCCATCACCTCTCTAGTGATTGTACCTTAATTCCCCTCTGAGCCATCATCCCTCCCCACTGTTAGCTCCCATGGTTTGAGAAAGGCATAGCTGCTGCCTCACGAGTGATGTGACCTAGGTCACATCTAATCAGAGTATTTCCCTAAGTAAGTGATTGGTGCAGAGAAGAGTGAGTAACCTAATCAGAGATGGCAAGGCACAACTATTTCTGGAACTTGAAGTAGCTTCTACATAGCTATTTCTATTTCTTTTTTTTTTTGGCCTCTCACTCAGGCTCTCTAGGATCACCTCCCATATGCACTGTGTGCATATTCCTGTCTTAGTCTCTGCTTTTGGGGAGCATGGGGGAGGCGAGACACCAGGCTAACATACTCACCATAGTCCATCTTTCTCAGAGCTGCCAAAATTAGCTCTTAAAGGTAATTCAAATCAAGTTGCCCCTGGCTAAACACATTCCAGTAGTTGTATTTTATTACAAACAAAACTCCTGTGTGGGATGGTCAGAGAAATCCGTAAAGTGGGAGTCCGCCAACTTCTGACCTTACCTTCTTCTAAAGCCCTCATTCACAGTTACACCCACACTGGACACTTTGGCCCTGGAATATAGCGAGACCCTTTTTCTCTCAGGACATTTGCACCTACTGTTTATTCTGCTTTAAACAGTTTTTCTTGGGACCCCTTCATAGCTGCTTCTCATTTAGTTCTTATTAAAAAAAACTTTCCAAAATTTCTTACCCCAGCCCTCTGTCTAAGGCCCTCATTCTATTACCAATCGCCTACCATAATTCTACACTTAATGATGTTCTTAAATATATAAATTTGTTTTACTAAAATCCTCTCTTCCTCCTGGACTATAAACTGAGAATAAAGTGTAGAACTGTTGTGATATCTTATATAAATGAAGGAAGCACCTGGAGTAGAATGGCAGCAACAGGTGGAAAGTGGCAAACAGGCATAAGAAACTGAATCCTGGTGATTTGTTTGACCCTTGGCTTAAATAGCATCTGAAGTTAACCTAACCTTCCTCTTCTCTATTGATTTATACTAAACCTCTAGTTAGCTGGTTTACACTGAGCTTTCTGTCACTTGAGTTTAACAGATACTATGAACTATATCTACTAAGAAACAAACATTGAGGACATCATTTAAACATACAAATAAAGCACGAGATACTCCTTAGAGAAATTATTTTGTGTCTTAGCAATATACCGAAGCAAAAAAAAAAAAAAACAGCAAAGCTAATAAGACTTGAAAATAGTTAAGTCAAACTAAAACTTGTAATCAGATTTCGACATAAACTACCAAGGGCCCTTCTCTGGAGGTATCTCCAAATAGTGTCTCATCTGTTAGAGGTGAATGAATTGGCCTCTGGCTGATGGCGGTGGGAACACCTAAATGACTTCAGGCTTCTATCAACCCTGTGATGCAAATGAAGCATGGAAATGCCTATGCTGGTTGCCAAAGTCTCCTATTAAAATGTGGGCATTTTTTTTTTACGGATTAACACAAGGTAATTAACAAGGGACAATAAACTAAGCAAGAACTCATGCTTGGAGCATAAAGTTAAAAAAGAAGACTATAGAGTAAGAATTCAGCATTGGCTTTATTAGAGAGGCAAACTAATATCATGTGACAGTGACTAGTCCAAAATGCCTGCAGGATGTGGCTGGAGGGTCTCAGTATCACTTAGGTATGTCCAGAGAGTCCTAGTCTGTCCAAAATTATCTTTTATATAACATCCCTAACACCTGATACCTAAAAGTAAGTCTCACGGAAAGAATGTGCAGCATACCCATTTCAATAACCTGTGTAATAATTATTACAATAATAATAACAATGACATTTTGGAACAGTCTCTATATGTCAAGTACTATTTGAAATACTGAACACATAAGCATCTCTTTTTAATTCACCCACAACGCAATGAAGTGGGTACTGTTAACTTCTCCATTTTGAAAAAATGAAGTAATTTTAGCAGAGAGGGCATTTATTCTTTTGATGGATAGAATGTCAAAGTTTCAAGAGAGTATAACCAAGATAAGATGTTTAAATTAAAAAGTAAAGCAGAGTAAAGAATTTGAGTCAGCAAATTTGGTCCTTAGTTAAACTTAAATCTAATCATTTTGGACCTCTGCTACTGGAAATATTTTCATACAGTCACTATGAGAAACCCAGATAAAATCAGAAACTTTGTTATTTTCATAGAACTGGAATATGACAATTTCTATTCAGCATAAGGCAAAGACTCTCAGTGTAAGGGCATAGGCTGATGAAGGCAGGCTACTTAAAGAGATCAAATGGCAAAGAATTCAATAAGGCCAGATTGTGTGTGACAGACAAAATGACAGTGTGCCAGTCAGGAAATAAAAATAGGGACGTACAAAGAACTTAATGCATGCAATGATTTCTTTTCTTTGTGGGGAAAAAAAAAAGGTCAATTTGAAAGGCTGCAGGGAAAATAAAAGTTTTGTGTTGAGATGAGTTTTTAGATAAATTGAAAAGCTGGAAATACTTTCAACTTGACATGACTTGGCTTCAAGGTCTCCTGCTCTCATTATGAGGTACGGATGATGTAACTAAAAGCATAACCCTTACCATGAACCAGCGGAGACCTAAAATGGGAGGGGAAAAGGTTTCATTGCAAATATGGGTGCGTGCTAGCTAGCTTCCCCTATTTTAAAGGGGAAATCCTTCTCCTTTCAAACTTTTTACCCTCCCTCATGTACATGACATCTTTTGTAGCAATTGAATAATTCTTTATTGACAAATCTATACTCAAGGATCAAACCATGGAGAAGCAAGTGTATTGGAAACGCAGATTCGGAGGACTGTGCAGTGAAGAGGGACCCTCAGAAATGCACCAACGAGGCTCTAGCTGGACCGAGAGCTCACCCGCTTCTCTCACCTCAGCTTCTGTTGTCCTGTGTATGTCCCAGTGCACAAGAAGTACTAGGAAATAAAGTCTGATGGGAAAAGCTAATTTCCATGAGCCATTTTCATAATAAAGTAATCAGTAACTGTCTTTCTGGGTGGTTGGTTGCAACATTGCTCTGGAGAAAAGGGGGGGCCTCCTGAGATCTTTTCTGACTTAGGTTACTGAGATGTGAAACAGTTTGAATTTCCAGAACACCTCTCCACCTAGTCATTCACTCATAGTACTGAGGCTCTGGGAACACAGGTAGGGTTCTTTCCTTCTTTCAGACAGATATGAGTGTAGGGGTTGGTAGAAATGAGCGGATCTTATTACTTGAAATCCCTAGTTTCTCCAGACCTCTATGCTCATATCCGTCTGAAAGAAGGAAAAAACCTTACCTGTGTTCCCAGAGCCTCAGTACTACGAGTGAATGACTAGAGTGGAATAAGCCAGGCAGTGAAAGACAAATACCATATGATCTCAGCTTTAACAGGAACCTACACAACAAAACAAACAAGCAAGCAAAATATAACCAAAGACACTGAAATAGAGAACAGGCTGACAGGGACCAGAGGGGAGAGGGGAGGGAATTTCAGGGGAAAAGGGGAAAGATTTACAGAAACAAGTATAAAGGACACATGGACAACAACTAAGGGGGTGGAAATGGGAGGGAGGTGGGGAGCACTGAGGGGTGGGCTGGGATGGGAGTAAAAGACAGAAAACTGCACTTGAACAATAATTAAATAAATGGCAAAAAAAGAAAGTAGGGGATCTTACAAAAGCCTTCCTCAGCTGAAAGGACAGACAGCCTGAAGCAGACACTGTTGGAATCTTGAACTCTGATTTTCAGGTTGGGGTCCCAGTAACACAAGGCTGATCATTTCTGCTGGTGCTTTCTCATTCCTCTCTTCTTATAGTCTCAGTTTATTATGATGCACAGTAATAACCATGTACGAAATACCATCTAAAAAGTAGAGTAAATGCATTTGAAATACTGTGATGTGATGCTAATCTGTCTGCCTGCTTCTCTTGCTGGCTTCAGCTAACACACCTGGTGAAACTCAGGACGTGCAGCTGGAGTCCCTCTTTAAGTTTTCTTTCTCTCTTTTTTTTTTTTTAGTCAGTTGGAAGCTGAAATTCAAAGCAATGTGACCCCTGCACCACCTGAAACCTAAAAGTTTCCCAAGGTTCTTCTGTGAATTAAATGACCAAGTTTCAAAAATACGCACATGGCATTTGAATGAGGTTCAGGGCAGCTGGTCAGAAGAAAGAAACTGAACAAAAGAAGGGCAAAGTTAAATTCAGTGAAAGAACAGGCATTCCAACAACAAAGGCCGGCAGACAATGGCACTGTGGTCCTGCAGAGCTTCCCAGGCTTCTGACGGAGCTGGGGCTCCTGAGACTTTGGCAACAGTTTCATTAGGGAGCCCAAGATACCAAGTGTCAAAGCACTGTTTGGTCTCTCAGACATGACATGGGCAGTTTTAGAGCTGCTACCTCTTCTAAGACACCTTGAAACTTTCTGGATCAATGCAAAGCCAGTCTTCTCCAGTGCTGCTTCTGGCATGGCTCACAATTCTTTCTCATGAAGTATGCCCTGGGACTAGAACATGGTTCTTCTGCTTTACCTCCTATTCCTTTCAATTAGCAGAACAGCAGCCTAGATCAACTTCAGTAGAGCTTCATAAGAGTCAAACCATCATTTTTTTTCTGTGAGGGTCTACTATGTGTCTAGGCCTGTACAAGTAGCTGTTACTAAAAATAGAGAAGCACAGTGCATCATCCCTGTAATTTACCATCCTTTCTTGAACAGAGAAAGAAAAGATAAGATGTAAAACATGAGATTTACAAACCAGAAACAATGCTGTAACAACACAGTATTGTCCTGAAAACCAACTTAGCCTTAGTTACACTATATGATTGAGGTAGTCTCATACCCCCTCCCAGAATATAAAATCTTAGACTGTAGGTTCGTGTCATCTATGCCCCCTAAATCATCAATCACTGAAACTTAGCGTGGTGGGTCTACGATGAATAATGGATGGTTTGTTCACAGGATTAACCAGTTGAAAACCTCAAATGCCTGTGTTTTTTCATGGTTTAGGTCCACTGTTAGCACCGGAGATGGAGGCAGGTAGAAAATCCCAGTAGCTTGTACAAAGGATGTCATTCGGGATTGCAAAACAAAGTTTATTTTGTTCGTTTGGTCTCCTGTTTTGATGCCTGAAGGATGGCTTCCCTCATGACTGGGTGGTATGTGGTAAGGAAATGTTCTAGGAGGGAGTTCCTTAGCACCTGGCTCAGCTTGACAAGTGTCTGGCTCATGTCACAGGCACTCTCCCACTGGGTTCGTCTGGCAGCAGGACAGGTACTGAAGCACCTTCTAGCACAGAGTGCTTTGCATGGCACCACACCTGTGTGCATGCATATGCACACACACAATAATACTAAAAGAAAGTACTAAAGAATTGCAGAAAACAGAGTAACTACCTCAGAATGTATTAATTTTCCTCTGGTAGAATGGGGGCAGGGGGCTGGAGCAAGAGTAAAGGGAGTAGCAATCCCTCTCTGTACTGTTAGAAGGAAGTTGGTTGCCCATACAATGTAGCACAAATACTGACTGGTCAGTTAGGGGAAAGAATTTTCACACTTCCTGAACTTTACTATAAAGAAAAATATATACTAAAACTTTGTCAGCTCTAGTTGTATTTTACAGACTATATGCTAATACTATTCAAAGAAAATAATGGGACTTAAGCATTTATCTAAGCAATATTTAATAACTATTCATATACCAGGCACTAATTCTAGAAGCTGAGGCTATGATGTTGAACAAGAAATAATACAACTGTCCTCAGGGAGATTACAACTAGTGATAACTATTAAGAATTTGTATACCACCAATTGTATCATTCTAAACAGTGGTATAATGAGTACACATCATTATAATTAGTGATAAATTATTATAACTATTCATTTCACAGTTAAAATGCTTTAACTAAAGGAAATTAAACAAGGTGGGATAATACTGGAGGAGATTCTTAAGACTGGTTGCCCCGAGACAGCCTGGGTGAGGTGACATCATGCTGAGAGCTGAATTAAGCATTTCTCTTAAGAAAGAGAAAGCATTCCTGGCAAAGCAAAAACGCAAAGGCCATCACTTCTCTTTGGTTACTTATGAGCATGATCATCCTAAAGCCTGACCCAGACAGTCGACCAGAGCAATAAACTCCGTATCTTAGCACAGCCTCCACGTCAGGAGGTGTTCCTTTCAACTGGCCCAAATGCATAAGAGCTGAAACCTGACTCTTCCCGGCTCCCAAGGAGTGGAGAAAACATCAGAAGAGGAAGAATCACAACTGGCCAGGGCATGTCGCCCACCCCTCCTTGCAGTAATGGTCCCTGGGGTCCTGGGATAATGAAAATTACCCTCAAGTGTCTGGAAGGCAGAGGCTGGTTGATGGCAAAGCAATGGGTGTGTTTATTGGTCATAAAGCAGAGCCCACCATGAGACTCACAACATGTCCTCGGCCAAGGTCAACTCAGGGACAGGCTCCCATGCTCCAAGTTAACACTTTAACTTCTCTCCCAGTTTGCTGCCTCTACAATATCCAAATCTCCCATAACTGTAAGACAGAAGGAAGAAGGCAGAGAGGCAGCTTATTCCTGGAGCATCAGCTCTCTGTCCTGACAAGATTCTGATCATTTCTTATACTTGTGTGCCCTTTGCATTTTATAAACTACTGTGTCAGGGTTAAAAACAAGGAGTGCTGGAGCCAGGCTGCCTGGATGCAAATCTGGCAACACTTGCTTGCTGGCTGTGTGACTTGAAACATGTTACTCCGTCTCTCCTCACTTCAATTTCCTCATCCGTAAAACTGTGGTTATATTATCTCAAAGAGAGGCTATGAGGATTAAAAGCAGTCATCCCTATAAAGCCAGAAAGCATACCCGTATTACCTAGCATACAATGTGCCCTGGATCAAAGCTGGTAGGCTTAGTGGTAAGAAGAGGAGGACTAACAAGTCAGTGCTATAATAATATTGATAGACTCAATGCTCAGCATCCATTCCCAAGCATCAAGAAAGCTTGGCTTCACGGGACATCTGGGCCTCTATAATCAACCTCAAAAGCCCTAGATTAGAGGAAGTGAGGAAATAAGTGTAATTTTTCCCTTTCATACTTTCAACCATGTTTTTAGAACACTCTAATAGGGCTTAAGAACTGAAAGTACAGTTGTTTCAAATAAATATTAAAACAATTCCAAGAATTAGAGAAAAGAAAAGCTGTTTTGCAGATGTCTGGCCATTCATAATCATCATGCTTTTGGATTGCTCCCAACCAGTGAAGGGAAGAGGGAGTGGAATTCGAAAGTTTAGGGCTCCCTATGAGGTCACTGCTGATTCTATTTTCATAGCAGACCTCCAGATGATCAGTAATTTTCAACAGTGAGACTGCAAAGAAAAGAAGCACTAATCTAGCTCTCTCCCTGAATGCTTGTAAACATTCATTACTGTATGCCCTTCTGTTCTCCTTTTTTATTAGGCTAGAATTTTTTCAAGGTCAGAGACCAGGCCTGTTCATTTTATATGCCAACAACAAAGCTGATTTGCGTGGTTGGTAATGATATTCATCTCTGTCGCTTACCTGTACTTCTTCAGAATGGGGATCTGGTGAATGTCTCCTAACCGTGGAGTATTATATTGTTAATCTTTGTTTTCCAGTAGCCTAACATAATTCCTAGAAGACTGGTTTCAACTGAAGTTTGAAGGAAAGGTCAAAATAGAAAATGTATATAAAGATGAGGAGTTAGGATAGAAATATAACACAGAATAACAGTAGGAGAAAAGTGAACCCTGTATATTAGTATTTGCTGATGATGTAGTTAAAATAACTTTAAAAATAATATTGCAACTGGACATAAAAGGGCTAATAAAACTTATGACTCATACTCATAAGAAAAAAAGCATGGAGGTACCCAGGTTTGGGCTGGAATGATGCTGCCATGGTTACCAGAGACTGAGGCACTTTCTGTGATTACTAGGGTGTGACCCTCACCATCATAATCCCAAAAAGTTGCTGCAGTTCCAGCCATTACAACCACACTATGCTTTCACTATAAGAAAAAAAGAAAGGCAGACAAGGATTTTCCTGGATTTCTACGAAACACATTTGTTTACTTTTTCTTAGCAAGAACTTCATGACCTAACCTCAGTTACATGCAGAGAAGGCTGTTGCCCAGGTGTAGGTTTCAAACGGCACAAGATGTTTTGCAGGGGGACTGAGGCAGGCAGAAGAGAGGACTGGCCCTTAGGACACTTCAGTCTAAAGTGGTGTAAGTAGCACCCAGCTCATGTGGGGCCTGATCTGACAAAAATAAATATAGTTATGGATATAAAAAGGTCAAATACTTTGAAGGCAAATACATGGTGTTAAAATGATCACTATTTGTGTGTGCCATCCAGTTTATCATAGTAGAGAAGCAGAAAGAAATTCAAGGAAAAAGCTCAGGTCCAAGTGTCCCTTGTGTGCTGAACCTCTTAGAACCTGAACATGACAGAAAGGATGAAAACTTGAAGGACTCTTACTTTGGTGCAACACTGTGAAGGTGGCAGGGAGAGCCCATTGATGCCTACTCTCCTGCCTACATCTGGGGCCTGTCATGAGTCTCTTAGGCCCCTAAATTTGCTCCCAGATCATCTGTAGCCTGAGTATTTTGCCACTGTTATTTTTGCAATGATAATTTTCAACAAATACTCGCTGTTGAATTACTTGAGGAACAGCCATAACTATAAATATAATCACCACCCCTCCATACACACAGTCCTTATCTCAGAACAAGCAGGTTTCTAAGGATTAATTGCTCAAATATTTTGAAGAAAGATTCGACAGCCTAGTAACAAGGCTTCTCTTTCTCCATTGAGTGTCTATTCCTTCCTAGCTGTAGCTGGGGAAAAAAAAGGGATAATCAAGGGCCTCCTTTGTTCTGGGAAGGAGAGGTGGGAGTCCAGGGCAACTGAGGAAAATAACATCTTCTGTCTTCTAGTGCTTAGTCCTGGAAATCTTTGAGAAAATAGCCCAGAGCCAGAGAGCAGCAGAGCTATTTTGAGGAAAGTCATTGGCTGAACCCCTGCTGGCCCCAGTTCCAGCCCCAAATTAAGAATAGATAAAAATAGAAGCTTAAAAAAGCTTTTTGTTTTTGTCTTTGATTTGTTTTTGTTTTGTTCTGTATGATTGAAGAAAAAAGGGAAAGGAGTCATTAACTCTAAATTTTATCTTTAATCTCTCCCTTTCTATTTTAAAATCAGGGGATTATCCAAGGCTAAAGGGGCATGGACCAAAAGCCTTAAAGGAACTCTATAAAATTGATCTACTCTCAGCAATTGGAATAGTCCAGCCTGCTTTTACCCTGCCCTTCAATAGGTCTCTGAGGCCTCTGCCTCCCAGCGGTTGGTTGCTTTAGCTCAGGATGGAACTAATCTTGGTACTTTTACTTTACTGCCCACCTCGCAGTTTACCACATATTGAGAAAGCTGTAAATAATTCAAAGTTTTAAATCAGCACCATACTTTACTTCTCCCAAATTCATCCCCATATTTTCTTATTGTTGGGAGAAATAGAAAAAATTATCTGGGCCTGGTAGGTCAACTGGTTGAAGCATTGTCCCAATGCACCAAGATTATGGGTTCCTTACCCAGCCAGTGCACATAGGAAAATCAACCAATGAGTGCATGAATGGGTTGAACAAGAAGTCAATGTTTCTCTCTCACTCTCTTTCTCTGTCTCTCTCTCTCTACTTCCATCCCTTCTCTCTAAAATTAATTAAATAATAAAATAAAAATAAAAATAACATTAAAAAAATTCTCTGAACATTTGACACTCATAATGACACTACAGATACAAAAACAAATGACCTCAGTAAAAGAAGAAGTTCTAGAGAGAAAAGTGGAGGATAAGATAAAGGATCTTGAAGAACCACCACCTTTGAGGGTCAGGAAAGGAGAGGTAAGAAAGCAATAACAATGAGAGAGAATAAAGTATAGGGAAAAAGCAACAATAGAAAGAGAAAGGTCCAGAAAGTATCACATCATAGAAACCAAGGCAACAAGAAGATAAAAAAAGGAACAGATACCCAAGAACCAGTTGGTGAGGGTAAGCAGAGGTGTACATTATAAGGCAGAGAAGGGTACTGGTGGGTTTCAAGAGAGGTCTCAATATAGTCATGAAAATGAAAATCAGACTGCAAGGGTTAAAGGGAATGGTAGATAGATAAGAAGTTGGGTCACAGTTAAGTACTAAAAACAGGAAAGTTTGTGTCCCGATTTGAAAAAAAAACATCTTTTAATTTTTCCATAATAAGGGACAATACATTGAGAACCTGAAGGATTAACCATGGACCCATTATGTTTATAGAGGTTTCTATACATTGCTAATGTACACGCAGAAAAAGTGTCTGAATCCACAAGTTTATTCTGTTTCTCTACCACACTTTGGTCAGTACTACCTCTGATAAGTAGCATTCACAATAACGGAGCTCTAGCCCAGGGATTTCCAGACTTTCATCAGTACAGAAGGGCATTGTCCTCAGTCTGCTAGCCAATCCAAGGCCATTAGCTTGTTCCTATTTGAGAAGGTTCTACCATAGGTTTAGAGACAACTACAGATCCCTCGTATAGCTTGGTGACGTAGTCAATTCGGGCTGCTGTAACAAATTACAATAGACTTGGTGGCTTAAACAACAGACATTTATTTCTCACAGTTCTGAAGGCTGGGAAGTCCAAGATCAAAGTGCCAGTAGATCTGAGATCTGGTGAGGACCCTCTTCCTCATTTGCAGATGGCTATCTTCTCATTATACTCTCACATGGCAGAAAGAGAAGAAAGAAAGCCAGGCTGTCTGTGTCTGTTCTTATAAAAGCACAAATTCCATTCATAAGGACTCCATCCCTTTGACCTAATTTTCTCCCAAAGGCTCCATTTCTCAATACTGTCACAATGGGGTTAAGATTTCCACATATGAAATTGAGCGGTGGGGTAACAAACATGTAGTCCATAGCACTTGGCAATAGAAGTGTGAGTTTCTGGGGCTTCAAGAAAGGTTGCTGACGCTCTTAAGAGTCTTGGGGATATAGCGGTAGTTGTCACATTTGAAGGTGATGGATGTGTGCAGAGCATTAAATAAGAAAGTTGTCACTTTGTCTGATGTGTTTCCCTATGAGAGGTTCCTGTTTCCAAATGGTGATCATTTGCCAACTCTTGACAATCCCCAGCTATTTGCTCAGAGGCTATGGGGTGTAGATTTGATCAAACAAGGGATATCTTTGTCTTATTAATTTTTGTGTGTGTGTACATACATCTTTTTACAGCTACTGCCAACAAATGCACTTGGAAGAAAGTTACTAATATCTTTTTATCTCTGCCTTTCAGTGCCCCTTAAAGCTATCTGCTTCTTTAAAGGAGACCCACACCAGATCAATAGTTTAGTGGATTTATTCTAGTTCCTACCTCTGATCTTTTCCTGCTCTTAACCTTTGTATTTTTCTCCTCTGTGGTTCTCCTGAGAGCAGACTCCTCTTGCCTCCATATCTCTCACCTGGCAAATGAACCCCTTGTTGTTTCATTTTATGTTTTCAATTCATCTTTCCTAGTGACCATCCTAAATCTGCTCTCCTTGGAAACATTGTCAATGATATCTCTGTCCTCCAGGGCCCACAATAAACTGAGGTGCAAGGAACAATTAAAAACAGAGAGCAGAGTTGTTCCACTACCTTTGTGCTTTGGGCTATAACAGAATCAGCCAGCACATCAGCCCTGCATGCGTGTGTGCACACAGAGAATTTCAAACCAAATGAGCAGCCACAATGATTACAACAAAAATGCTATAAATTAGTACTAGAAATAAGTAAACCTAAGTATAAAGAGTATATCTGGTCTAGGCTTGGAAAAAGATTTCATCTGTTCTGTGTGATGTCTTCAAAAATGTTATAATAAAAAAGAGGACATTCATGTCAAGGAACAGATCAAGGAACCTCTATTATTGGTAGAAATGACACCACTAAATATTCTGTATGTTCTGAGGATATCTGAAAAGTTAAAAGCTTTTTAGATTCCTATATAATGTCATTGGTTAGAATTGCATAAGCTCTTATTGACCATACCCAAACATTGTTTAGAATGTTATCTCCAAAATTTGTCAATGTCACATAATTGATGGGAGGCCCCAGTTTGTCCAAGAAGGCCAAGGGACAGTGGGGGACTGACTGCACAGGACACTGCTGCCCTGACCATGTGGCTTAGGAAAAATGGATATCCTTGGTCTAGCCAAAAAGAGAAGTGCAATTTTTATAGTTCTTTGTCTCTTTCACACACACACATATTCAAAAGACCCATTACTGTGCATGTGCCTTTTATTCTCCTTTTGAAAAGCTACATAATGAAGAAAGGTTTATCCATTTTAGAATGCTGTCTGTGCACAAAGCAAAACCTGCTCACATCCTTCTGGCTTATAATATTGCTCTTTCTTTGAGCCTTGTAATAGCCTGCATGAGCCCAGTTTGACCTTATACTATCAGACCTCGGGGTGGGGAGGGGCAGCTGGTGTGTGCAATCTGTTAGCTATTCTACAGCCTAATGAGTCTGGAGGAAGAAGGTTCCCCTGTTGAATGTTCTTCTCCACATCTGAGGCACCAAGGAGGTGCTTTGAAGTTTCCAGTGGGTCTGAGACTATTGAGTGAGCCGGCCAAACTCCTTTGGCTACAAGAGTGACCTGTCAATCAATCATTGACATGAAGTGATCATGCCAAAGGCTTGGCATCCCCTTGAACCAGTTTATGAGGTTAGCGCTTATTCCCAAGGCCAGACTCAACTCAGCCCAACTGATCTACCCCAGAGTCTGCTTGAGTTTGCTCTGGGTTGACTGCCCCCCACCTCCCTACCCAGGTCAACTGATAAGTGATGAGAAAAAGAGACAAAGAGAAATAGTTGGCCTGAGGTGGAAATAGCAGGGGGTGGAAGGGCGGAAAGGAAAGAAGCTAAGGAGCAAACTAGGGTTGCAGGTAAGAACTGCTCTCCCAGGGCCTTCAAAGAAAGCTTTAGAACTAATATTGGAGATTCAGAGAACTGTGCTTTGGATAAATGAGGGCTCAGTATGGGCAGATGAGTTGGTACAAAAGCAAAGAGTAGAGCTGGACCTGAGAGCAGCACCCATGGCTGTTACTGAAAAGATTCATGGGCAAAGGTCGGTGGCACCTGCAAGCATAATGGGAAGGGTGGAGATGGTGGCAGCCCTATGTTTATTAGTACACATTGAACACTAGCCCTTCTGACACAATGGAAATAGCAAAGATGTCTAATAGTGTTGGGGTGTGTGAGTGTGTGTGTGTATGCTTTCCTAGGTGTGGCAAACAATTGTTGCTGTATGTTCTTCAGGGCAGCATTAAAAAAATAAATAGTTTTAAACAGAAAAATACTATCGGTAGGCAGAGTCTGAAAAAAAAAAAAACATTGAAATAATGAAGGTGCTGGTGGTTGCATTTAATTCAGACACCGGCCCTCAGTGTCCAAGTCATTATGGATGAAATGAGACATTCACATGGACTACTGAGCCTGGTGGAGGAAAAGGGCAGCATGGCTTCTCTCTCAAGGGGAGCAAAAGCTGAGGCCCTTGCCTTTATTGGGTTTCTCGCACATTACATGATAGTCCTTACTTACTATGCACAGGTTGCTTTAGGTGGTTACCTTTTACAGAAAACAAAGGAGCCAATGCTGCTAATCATGTCACAGAAGAGGGATATTTGCAAATGAAAAGGGCAAAAGTGGTTGGACCGGTTACACTGGTCCTAGGAAGGTTTAGCATGGATTTTAGGAAGTTACTTTGCAGTAAATGTTCACCACTGGGGGCTGGGCCCACGCCACTCGGAATGGTCTCCTACAGCACTGAGTCACACTGTGAGCTACACAAACAGAGAGTAGAGGCAATGAGTTGAATGGTTGCTCAAGTACAGTCTCCTAAATGGCATCCTTCCTAAGCAGGAAGGCAGAGCCGACTTGTGCCTACTCCCAGCAGTCCTGCATACCACTTCCTTTACCCTGGCTGTGCAAATCAGGTGCACACTTTCATAAAGCTGATTCCCCTAAGACAGGTCTTCACATGTAAAGAACCACTTGGGAACTTTCTCAAATGCAGATTGGGCCCTGCGCACCCCACTCTATCCCACCACCAGAGATTTGATTCAGTACCTGTGCAATGGGACTCAGAAATGTGAATTTTTAAAGCTCTTCAAAAGTCTGAGAAACACTGTTCTAGCCAATACAGAGGCTGACACTGGATGAAATTAAATGATAAATGTTTCCTTCAGAAACTGTATTGTTTTCTTCCCTTCCTATCAGTTCTCATGGACCAGCCATAGATAAAAACTAGTCCAGGATATACACAATATCGTTGATGGACATTTGCGTCTTAGACTAAATTTAAATCAACATATTACCTATCTTAGGAGTACTTGACATTTTAAACATGTTGCTTATTTTAGAATGGGAGGGTGTGCTATTGGGTAAAGGGACATCTCACAGCCACAGAGAGAGGACTTCTTTCTGCTGTCCCCCCGAATCAAGAGCCTATAGCTAAGCCAGGCCCCAGATGCATGTGTCATCTTACTGGGACCATTCTGCTGGCAATGAAATTGACTATATTCTCTCGTCTTAATCCATTCATGTTGCTATAACAAAAATACCATACAATGGGTGGTTTAAACAACAAATATTTATTTTTCACAGTTCTGGAAGCTGGAAGTCCAAGATCATGGTGCCAACAGATATGGTATCTGCTGATGGACAGCTTCCTGGTTCATATACAGTCATTTTCTCATTGTGTTTTCACATCACAAGGGGACAAGAGAGCTCTCTGGGGTCTACTGTTTAAAATGGCACTAATCTCATTCATAAGAGCTCCACCCTCATCATAAAATCACCTCCCAAAAGTCCCATCTCCTAATATAATCACAGTGGGACAAGGGTTCAACATATGAATTTTGAGGGAGACACAAACATTCAGCCTATGGCACCTTCAAAGTCAGATTTCTCTCACCACCAGTTAAGGCAAATATCCAGGAGGGTAGAAGGAGCTTCTGTCAGGTAGGCCAGCCTGAGTTGCGATAGTATCTTCAGCCAAATCACTTGAGCTGGGTTAAAGCCTAAAGTCCAGGGTTTGGTGAAGAAGTTTCCTCACTGCCTCTAGAAGTATGAGGCACCACCATGGGACACCAGCGGAATGCCCTTTCCCTTCTGGAATCAAATGACGCTGTTCTCGCCCTAATCATTTCTAGACACATAAATCACTATCATGTTGACACATAAAGCAAGAGTGATTAGAGGAAATGAGAACACACTGAGGGATTCATTAAAGAAACTCAGATCCCTCAGATCCCTCTCTATTGAAGCAGGTGTACATTTGCCTCTTTAGTAGGCTGTGGATTGTCTTGGCCTATGGAGAACTTGGCCTCTCTAAAGCCCTACCACAATGATTTGCCATCCACCCAGCTCTGGGCCACATGTGAAGCCTGCTTTTTTCCAAATAAAAGTATGCTTTTATCTCTGCAGCCACCTAAGAAAAGCAACAGAAAGTAATTAACACCCTTTCCATTTTGTCCTCAGTTGTTTAAAATCTAATTAGATCCAAATGGAAGGGAGCCTTGCTATTGTGGTCAGTCTCGCTGTGCTTTAGAATGTCTTGGCAACTGAACCAGGTAAGGAGGCCAGCAAGATAAATTGATCTCTACTTTACAACCTTTGTCTAAGTATGAAAAGGAAAATATTTGTTGACAAAGTCAATAGTGGTTACCACAGTCAAGTAAAGTTGTCCTCAATACTTCTGAGGTGATAAAAATTATGCTTCTTTTGCTGTCTACAAGAAAGGAAATGCAAATAATGATCATTATATAATTGTTAATATTTATCAAGCACATAATATGTGATGGACACTGTCAAATTTACACAAATTGTCTTTTAATTTTCATAAACATTCAATGAGTTTCTTTTAGTATTCTCATTCTACAAATGAGAAGATAACTGGTGGATTTTTTTTGGAGTGAATCATTCTGTTCATTTCTAAGAAGTTAATAGAGTCCAGGGCTTTGGTCTCCCTTATAAAGTAATTGAGGAATAAAATGTTTTTGACACTCCAATAGCTTAAATAACAACAAATGTAAAACAGAACAAGTACTCAAACATTGGTATATTGATGCCAAAGCTCATATTTTAAGGAGTGTGTTATATTGTTTAGTATGTTATTTCATAATTTGAATAAATCAACAGGATGGACATTATAGTCCATATGTTAAGAGCATATATGAATTATTTTTTATAAAGTCTCCTACCACATATATTTGGGCCAACTATCATTAAATAAATTGCTGAGTATTATGCATTTCTTTGAAGTGGAAATTTTCTTAAGGTTGAGTTATATAATGGAGTTGATAAACTGCAATTTGATTTGCTGTTGATGAAAAAAGTGAATCATGGTCTCATGGAGTGAGAAGCCACAGTAGTCATCTTGTAGGACCCTGGATCCAATGCAGAAACTTCATCTACAACATCTCTAGTGGAAAATCCTGGTAGCTCAGGCAAGAGGCACTGCTCCTCCTATTAATGCTTCCAGATGCAAATCAAGAGGTAATTCCTGCGTGAGTATTTCCCTGATAGATACAGTAGGACTACTTTTAGTGTTTTTAATCAGAGTATAGTCTTACACAGATATGATCATTTAATTTTTTCTCTTTCATTTTCTTTCCAGCTTTATTGAGATATAATTGACATATAACATTGTATAAGTTAAGGTATACAATATGATTTGATAAATGTATATGCATTAGTAATTTGCAGTAATTATATGCAAATTTTGTATTAAAATTGAATAATTATAGCAATATACTGTATAAAATTTATGTGAATGTGATCTTTCTTTCTCTGAAAATATCTACTGGTACTATACTCACCCTTCCTTCATGACAATATGAGATGACACATTGCTTACTTGATGAGATAAACTTAGGCACTCAGACAGCATGCAATTTATTTATTTATTTTTAAATTATTTTATTGTTGTTCAATTACAGTTGTCTGCATTCTCCCCACCCCAGCCAAAACCAACTCACTCCCTTGCTTCCACCCTCTTCCTTGGTTTTGTCCATGCATCCTTTATAGTAGTTCCTGAAAACCTTTCCCCGCATTATCCCCTCCCATCTCCCCTCTGGTTACTATCAGATTGTTCTTAAGAACAGTATGCAATTTAAAACTTATGAATTATTTCCAAGATTTACCATTTAATACTTTCAGACCACAGTTGATTGCAACTACCTGAAACTGTGGAAAGTAACATCACAGATAAGGAAGGACTACTGTATACAATGCAGTATTAACTAGAGTCATCATGCTTGATATTTATTTGATTCCCCAGATGGCTGGGTTCCACATTCATGTGGGGACACCAGGTTGGCTTTCTGATCAGATAAGGTTGCTGACCATGTCCTGTGATCAGGTGAGGCTAGCAGTTGAATGCTGCAATCACCAAAGCAATACCACTGGTGATGCCACAACTGGACAGGGCTGCAGGCTGTGCTCCACAATTACACCTGGGGTGTTAGGACCTCAGACTGTGCCCCACAACAAGATGGCCTGTGTTCAGGTAGAGCTACCAGCTGTGCCTTGAAATTGGGTAGGACCACAGCTTAGAATTCATTATCAGGTAGGCTGTTGGCCATGAACCACTGTTGGCCAAGGATGCTGGCTAGCCTCTCTGTTTGGGCAGAGACACCAGCTGTATCCAACACTTGAGTGAGGCTGAAGATTATATTATGCCATTGTGAGAGAGCTTTCTGGTCTGATGGGACCATAGACTGTGGATTGGGTGGAATCGCTGACTGGATTTCCAGCACGGGCAAGAATGTCTGCAGGCTTTGTTCATCAATCAGGCTTTGTTATGTGACTGAGTGGTAGGGCTAGAGACTATGCTCAATACTAAGGCATGTCATCAAATTATCAGATTTTTGATTCTGTTATCATTCTGTTATCTACTTCTGTTATCATTAGTATATGATATTTTTCATGGATATTGTTCATTATATTCAAAGTACAAAATGCATTTTCCTGAAATTCATAACATTATCTTTATCTGTAAAATAAAATCTGTAGTACTCTTTTGCTTCTCCCTCAACTGTCCCACCATCTCTCCTTAATCATGCTTGATGACTAAAAGTTTATCAATTTCAGTAATCTTTAAAAACTAAAATATTTGTTGATTTTTTGTCATGTATGATTTTTCTATATTATTTTTGCCCATTTGTATTATTTTTTCTATTTTCTATAGTTTTGATTCGTTTGTCATTCTCTAGTGTCTTGAAATGAAATATTTATTTTTATCTCTCTTATTTTCTTTAAATGCATTTAAACTAAGAATTTTCCTGTACTGATTTAGATTCACTCCAAAAGTTTTGATATGCTAATATCCCTTGTCATTTCATATAAAGTAATTTTAATTTCAGTTTTCATTGCTTCTTTTATTGATGGATTATTAAAGTTTGTTGTTTAATTTTAAAAAGTTTGGAATTTCCCTTATTATATTTTTCTTATTGATGTCTATCTAAATCTCAAAGTAGTCATAGAACAAACTGAACAATTTTAATTGTTTTAAGTTTTTGAGGCTTTCTTTCTGGCCCAGTATATAATCAATTTTGACACGGGCACGTGAAAATAATTTACATTTTATTAAGGGTGATTTTAGTGTTCTATATATGTCAATTGAGTTATGTTTATTAATTTTGTTGCTTAGATCTATACCATAATTGAATTTTTGTCTTTTAAATTAACTTTAATTGTAGGGATTTTCTGCATGTCATTGATCTGTTTTGCTTGTTTTTGCTGTATTTTGAAGCTATGACATTGAGTGAATATAAATTGATGATTGGGATATCTTTCTATGGATTAACCTCCTTATCATTATAAAATAGCCTCACTTCTCACTATTCATATCTACTTTGTTTCTTAGTATAGCTATTCTTTTTTGTTTGGTTTTGTGAGATAAAATATTTTTCCCACCTTTGACTTTGAAAATGCCCATGTCATTACAAGAAATGTGTATCTTTTGTCAGCAGTTGGTCTTAGATTTCTATGGAACATTTATTCCATTTACTATTTAAAACAATTTCTAACAATAGCTGTGTTTATATCTACCATCTTATCACTCACTTTTCATTTTGCCTATTAATTCCCTTTACCTTCTTTCTTCATTTCTTTTGTGTTAACCTTACATATTTATTATTCTGTAGTTTTCTTTCTATCAACTGTCACGATGCCTTATACTCCTTTTATTGGAAGTATCATAGATATTATGAAACACATCTTTGAATTCTGTAGTCAAATTCAATTTATTACATTTAGCACTTTGTAGTACTAATACCTCAAGCTTCTTAAACCCCTGACTTCTATTGTTGTCATAGATTTTATTTCTACATATAAATAAAATCGCACAGATATTCAGTATTCATATACATGAATATATACTCATGTATTTATCCTATATTTATATTTCATACTTTCTGATATTTTTTATTCCTTCCTACTTTCTTTGTTGTGATCATCCCTCTGCCTGATACATTCTATTTAGGTTTTCTTTTATTACAGGCTTACTAAAGAAAAGCTCTTTCAGTGTTTGTCTTAAAATACTTATGCCTTTATGAAGTATATTCTTGCAGAATGCATAATTCTAGATTGGCAGTTATTTTCATTCAGCACTTCAAAAATATCCCATTGGCGTCTGGCTTCCATTGTGTTTGTAAAGAAGTCAGCTAACAATCTAATTGTATTTTCTTTGAGGGTAATGTGACTGATTGTTTTCTCTGAATGCTTGTAAGATTATTTTCTTTTCCTTTAGTTTCTTGTTTTCTTTACCAGATTTATTGTGATGTGTCCATAGTTGCATTTTTCCTACTTTGGATTTTCTAAATTCTTGAATCTTTGGGTTGATAAATTTTTTAATTTAAAAAATGTTTAATTATTATCAAATATTACTGCTGTCTTATTCTGTCTCCCCTTCTAGGACACCTCATGTATGTATTTTTTCATGCTATATAGTTTAAGTATATTTATATATTTTTTCCTCTTTTCTGTTTTACTCATTTTTCCCCTCTGTGTATCAGTTTGAATGTTTTCTATTGACCTGTGCTGAATGAAGTAATTGTGTTATATTGTATCCAGAAATTTTTAGGTATTGCTTTTTGTTTATGTGTGTGCTTGTTTGTTTTTAGTTCAAGAATAATTTTTATAAATATCTTGCATCTATTTGGTCTTCTTCTCTAATTTCTTTAATATATTACTTATATTTAATTAAAATACTTTTGCTGCCAATTATGTTACCTAGATCATCTATTTTCTCCCTTTTCTCTTACTTATTGCTTATATTATCTTGCCTCTTCACAGGTCTATTAATTTTTAAATGTATGTCAAATATAATGAATAGGAGAATCATAAAGGGTTCAAATCATTTAATCCATCACCATAGAGTGGTTTCTACATGTTTAAGCAAATATAGTGAGGGTATAATAATTTCAATTCAATTAGAAATTCATTTGGGGTGAAACTATTGCAATATTTATAATATTCAGTCTATTTCTGATTTTCACTGCTCCAAGGGCATAAGCCTCCTAGATTTTGTATTAGAACTTGTGTAACTCTATCCCCTGAGCCCCAGAACAGTAAATGTTCCATATCTGCTCTTTATAAGTTTCTGTCAATATATCCAGGCCTCAAGCAAAATGTCTTGAATTGCTGACAGGTAATGTTCTTGATGTAAATTCTCTCAGTGGTGGATTTTAAATTTAAAGCACTAAAAAACTGGATACATTCCTCTACCTTTTAGAAACTTTTAACTTAGTTCCCCTGCAGCTCCAGAATGTATTTGGGCAAAGAATTATTTGATCTCCCCAAGTTTCTAAATTTCCACACCAGCCCCATTTAACTGCTAAAAGTTTTTGGTGGTTACTCTTACCCCAGCAGAATCCTGCTGCTTCAACAACACTAGTTCTTGGATCAGGGCCAAAACTAGCAAATGACCCAGGTTGAAAAATGGCTGAAGGCAGTCAAGTTACTTCTCCCCTCTTGGGAGTACAGTTTATCTCCTCTCTGTTACTTCCACTGTCTCTCATGCACTCAGAAACAAGACTTGTGTAACTTATCTGTCCATTTCTAATTGTTGCAGTGGGAGCATTATTCTGCTAGCATTCATTATATCCTACTTAGAAGCAGAAGTCTATTATATTCTATCAAAAAGCAAAAAAAAAAAAAAAAGTTAGGAATCTTTTGCTTGCCAGTAGCAAGCAACACAGTGCAAACTATTTTAAGAAAAAAGAAATTTATTGTTTCACCTAATTTAAAAGTCTGTGTGTAAGGCTGGCTTCAGATACTGGTAATTGAGGAATTTCAAAAAATATATATAGCGTCACTCAAATTAAATGGCCCCAGAGTAGGAGATGCATGATTCCTCACAGCAAAATCTGCATCACACTATTAGAAGAAAAATGAGTAGTTTGTGGGCAGTAAGAGCAGATGCCCCCTACACCTGACCAGTACAGCCATCATCCATCTCTTTATCTTCTCAATTGTAATAGTTTCCACCAGTCATTTATCACTAAAATGTATTATTGTGTCTTATGTACTGCTCAGGTTAAGCTGAAACATTGTTCTCAACACTCTTTTGTTATCCAAAGCATGAAAATTTATGCTGGACTGCTAACAGATACTTAACAAATGCCCCTGGGCTTGGTTGGTCCTGGGGCATGTTACCTTCCCTCTTTCACATTACACATCAATGACTGAAAAATTAGTTTCTCAGTTTTTAACCCTAATTCTATGCTAATACAGGCAGTCATAAAAAACACTCTAAAATTAGCCATGAGATATTGTTGTGTAATTTGCACAGTATCATTTTGATGAAAAACTAAGTGAGAGAATGAGTGAATGTGCCTCACTAATCCCTGAGCCATTTCTCTGATGTGCAATATTGGGTTCAGCATGGCTCCGTTTGCTGAGACATTATGTATCCTATTTTCTACCTTCCAGATAGGCAATTATGGGGGGACTTCAGTGCTGCTCCCCAAGAGACTATATTGTGGGCTAAAGTGAGTTATGTCAGAAATGTTGCCCCATTTCCTTCCAACTATTTGATGTGTCTCTCCCCAAAAAAGAAATGGTTCTGATTTATTTCTTTCACTTTTTTGCTGCCAGGAATTACATAAAAGAGTCTATACTTTGAACCTGAACTTGAAACTAGTAACTGACTATATGGTCAGCAGAGGGCTGGAATTGGCAGACCTGGCAGGCTATTTTCAGTATGTGTGCAGATCCCACCATGGCTGTGTTGACTAAAGGCATTTGAAACAAAAATACCTACCTAAAGGAGCTAATAAATTAGAGCAAATGCATAGTGTGATGATAAAGAGCATAGTCACTGGAGTCAGAATCCCAGCTCTCCAGGGTGGCTTTGAGCCTCAGATTCCTAATTTGTATCATTGGGCCATTGTAATTAATTAGATAATGTATGTGAAGTAGTTAGCATGATATTAGACATAACTAATAATAAACAGTTATTACTGATACTTTTACTGAATTGTGCAGGAAACACTAGAGATAGCACCACCAACTATTTATCACCATGGTAATGAGCTAATGTGGCAATGGTCATAGACAAGTGCAAAAAAAGCTTAGGAATTAGGCTGTTTCAAACGTGTTCATATAATGTTTTTCCTGCACATTGAAATGCCCCCAAAATTGTTTTGAATATCTGTAGACCAAAGGGCAGAGACCATTATTAAAAGTTAACAGCATTAATTATGACAGAGAAAAAATTAGATGTACATTCATTGCTATGAGTACCCATGTTTTTCAGGACTTAAACAGATGTAAAAGCCACCTTAGACTGAAAAATACAAACTCTTGTATTAAATGTAATTATTTTCCCAAAAATAATTAGGAAAAAAACTATGTGGAAATATTTGTATTTTATTTATTTATTTATTTATTTATTTATCCTGCATCTGTTTTTAACCCATAACTTATCCTAGATTGAAAGCCATTAATATGCAAGCTCTATTCATTTTTTCTGTCCCAGGTTTTGACTTCTCTTCTTCCACTCTTTTGAACCTTCTCCCTGAGAACATTGTGTTCACCTAGTTATCATGGTTATTTATTCATTTGTGATTGATTTGAAAAACATATAATATGTGTCACACCCTATGTTACAGATAAGATCACAGGTCCTGTTCATAGTCCAGTGCAGGAGAAAGTAAGAAAAGAGAATATTTTAGCATAAGATAAATGTGCACAGATTCTGAGAAAGTATGGAATCTGGGTCCTGAGTGATCAATGGGAGTTATGCAGACTGTCAAGGAGTGAGGATTTGGACATGACCAAAGGTACAGAGGCAAGAAATAGCTCAGCACAGCAAGAAACTAAAAACCATTTGATGTTGCTCAAATATTAAACAACATACTAAGTGGCAAAAAAATGCTGGAGAAGTAGACAAAGTCAAAATAGTGAAGTGCCTTTCTTCCCTTTTAAAGACTTTAGGCTTTTTTCTGTACATAGTGGGGAGGCAGAGATGGGTCTTGAACCAAAAAGGGCCATGGTCAGATTTCACATATTAGTTAGACTAATGAGTGGAGAATGACATTCAAGGCTATGGCAAGTGGCAACAAGACTAGTTATGAAGCTATTTAATCGTCCAGGCTAGAAACTTGAGGGTCTGAATGCTCAGTGGTAGGTGACAGACTAGAGATTAGACAAAGGTACGTGTGGGGAAGATAAAATCTGCAACTTGTCCAAAACAACTGGTTTTTAAAAAGCTGACAAAATATTTTAAAACTAGGGAAAGATAAATTTAATAAGAAATAAGAAATGAATGAGTCTACGTAATATGTAATTAAGTTATGCCAGTCTCACATTTTACCCAAACCAGCAGACTTTTCCCAGCCTCTGTCCAATCTTCCTTTTAATCTGAGACAGACTTTGGGTAGCACTGCAGCTGGCCTGGGGGCTTCCTCAGCAGCCTCCATTTTCTTCCTCATAAGCGCCATGGAGTCAGGTCTTCAGGCCTTAGATAATGAGGCCATTGCTGTACATCTTCTCTGTCTCCTATAACTCATGGTCAAGGTTCCAGGCCCTGAGTCTTTAAAAGAGAAAGCTACTTCCTTATCTGCTTCCCAACACCTTTTCTTCAAATTTAGGCCATTTTTTTCTTTATATTTACTTCCAGCATCCATCTTGATACTTTTCTTTAAAGTAGAACTTCTTGGACTTCCACCCAGAGAAGTTCTTCTTTGAACCCTAACCAATATCTTTTCATTCCTTGCTGTTTAAGAGAAGCATATTAAATGGTGGGGAAGCAAGTTTTACTCTTCAGTGACAGCTGTTTCATTCACCTGTGGTTTTAAACCTGGATTCTACAAACTATGGCCACAGGCCAGATGTGGCTCACTACCTATTTTAATCAAGTTTCACTGGAATACAGCCACACTCGTTCATTCAGTCATTTTCTCAAGGCGCATGTATGCTACAGTGGAAGAGTTGAGTGAGCAGTTGTCCCATGTGACAGCTGTATTTACTGTGTGGCGCTTTATAGAGAAAGTTTGTTGACCCTTTTTCTAAACTACTATCAAGACTTTTTTCCTCTGGTAGTCACATTTATTCCGAAGTAGGTGCCTATGTGCATAGAGCCTTTGGAAGTCCACTTGCTCCGTACCACTGGTAATGTGTCCCAACGCTGATGCCTGTATCCCCTGTGAGGACAGGCTTCAGTGTCACCAACTCCCCCCCTCTCTCCATAGTCCACCCTAGTGACCATCTAGGAGTTTCAATAAGTTCAACAAAATTTTTACAGAACACTGCTTTTCACATATGGTATCAATTTTTAAAATTTGCCCTGCAGCAGTACATGAAAGAGCACTGAGTTGTTAGGCTTCCATAAGTCATTTAATTGCTAACCATTTATTTGCTATTATTAATTCAATATAAGCCTATCAAGCACATATTCAATACCATGCATTCTGCTACAGATAGGGTACCTTTAAAATAGTGAATAGCACAATGTTCCTGTTCCTGTTCTAAAGGAATGCCAGTTGGAGGTTAGAGACAGAATGACAAATGATACAACATGATAAGTACCAATCAAGACAAGAAAGAAAGGCTATTGAAGAACACAGGAGGGAATAATTATATTGTTCTACAAAGGAGTCATGATGATGACTTTAGAAATAAGAGATTATGCCAGTTGAACTTTAGAGATCAAATTTGCCAAGCAGCGAAGGAGTGAAGTACACGTCAGACAGATATGGCTAGGGTGAGACAAAGCACATTTTGGAAATGGCAAATAACCTGGGTGCCTAGAACACAGAGAACACCCGGAGATGAGACAGGGAAGATGGCTGGGGCCAGACAGAAAAGGTGTAGTTGGCATATACACTGAAACTCATCAGAAGGATTTAAGGAAAAGAGTGGGCTGAATCCCAGAAAATTCAGCTCTGTGACTTGGGACATTTTAGGGGTTCTGTTTCTGTGAGTGTTCTTAGTTTCCCATCTGTAAGGGATCTCTTGTGGCTGTGTTGAGGACTAAATGCAGTATATATGCAAAGTACTTAAAAAGTGCCAGACTCATATTAAGTAGTTTAAAAAAATCTCTTATTGTCTCCAAGAGTGAACTTCTTATTTGTGATGCATTGTTAAGACATATTTGGAAAACCCACCATTTCCCTACTCCTGAGTCACCCAGCACAGAGCACAAAAGAATCAATGGTCTGCCTCAAGCACTGCTCCTGTCAGCATCCTGTGCCCAAAGGGGCTGTGCTGGCCGCACCCCCATCAGGGTGCTGAGGGCCCCCCCGTGTTTGATGACAAATTACGGGCGAACCAGCTGTGATCATTCATACCAAACAAAAGAGAAAGCTATCTCCAAGTTTTTGCAAAGTAAACCCTTACTCCATTACCTAAACCAGTGATTTTCAACGTTTTTTCATGTCATAGCACACACAAACTAATTACTAAAATTCTGTGAGTCACCCAAAAATTTATGCTTGCTGATCTGACAAAAAATAGGTATAATTTTTATTCATGCATACTGGATGACTATTGTTGTGTTGGCTGTTGTCATTTTTTTTTAATTTGACAACCTAAGGGAAAAGAGGTAAGTGCCCCTACTAAGTAGTCAGGCATGTTTTAAAAATTCTTACGGCACACCAGTGTGCCTACCATGGCACACTGGTTGAAAATCGCTGATCTAAATCAATATTATTTTAAGCTGTGTTTTGCTTCCTTTGGAATTTTCTTCTGGAACACTTTCTGAAAGAAATCTTACTCATCAGAATTGTTATAATTTTTAGAAAGCTGTCTCCTCTGATATTTATCATGTGCAGCTATGTCTGAATAACCTAGCAGTGAAGTTCTAGGGATTGTTAGCAGAGCAAATTGATCTCCCTTATTATACAAAATTTGACCTTTACTTTCCCCCTAAATAATATTGGTATTTGATGTGGTTTTCCATTTTTAAAAACACCAACACAGTAAAAAGAAAATATCAGTGTCTGATATGCTAAATACCAATTCGGAGAATTGACTGCCCAGAGGCTAACTGGGAAATAGCTGTCTTTATTTACCCACTGCAACTCCCTCAGTCGAGAAATAATCTCATCACATTGCTCATCTAGGTCATAGTCCTGAGAGTAGTTCCATAAAATGATTAAACCACAAAATAATTCTCTTCTGGCTCAGAACATTTGCATTGGCCCACATAAACACTCCACGACACTTCCCTTCCTGCTCTTCCTTCAAGCCATCTGCTCTGCTCACGCAGACACAGCACCCAAGTGCCCCCTACTGATCTTCCAGGGGTGCTCAGTATGCCCCCCAGTCTGGATTTCACTGAAGTTAAGTAATTTGTTCTTATATTAAAGTAAGAAGTGAAATAATTTGCTTGACTGGGTTCTTTACTTGACTGTGTTAATATGGACTATTCTTTGATCAACATTTTATGCAAGAAAAGCTTCAAAATCAATAGATGAAGGATAAAGTATAAAAAATGCATATTCCAAGAAATGCAACCAATATGTATAAATATATATATGCAAAAATGACTCATGTTCATATAACGTACATTTCTAAATAGAGTCCAGTTATTTTACTTGTGTGACACAGGTGAAACAGATTTGTAATAGGACTATTTGGTTCATTCACTCAATGATTTGCTCATTTATTTATATACTAAATCAATATCTAAGGAAAGCTACTCCATCAATGAATTTTTTGCTTTCTCTTCTGTATTCTTCCTCATAGCTCTTTGCAGATCACTTATAATACTATTATTTTTAATATGTATACCCTAAATATCCCCAATCTTATGAAAATAATATGCTCAGAATTGTTTTAGTATGCTAAGAAGATTTATGTGCAATTATTTTTTACTGCAGCATTATTTATAGGAAAAATGTAAAACAACCTAATTATTCAGCAATAGAGAAATGGTTAAATAAAATGATGGCACCTGTGCACAATCACACACTATGATGCCATCTCAGTGCTCATGGGGAATTTTTAATGATGGCAAAATATTTGTTTTATAATGTTAGTAGAAAATGATATACAAAACTTTATTTCTTTTTAAAAAGATTTTATTTATTTATCTTTAGAGGGAAAGGGAAGGAGAGAAGGAGAGTCAATGTATAGTTGCCTCTCGTGTGTCCCCTGCTGGGAACTGGCCTGCAACCCAGGCATGTACCCTGACTGGGAATCAAACTGCAATCCTTTGGTTCACAGGCCCACATTCAATACACTGAGCTACACCAGCCAGAGCAAAAACTTTATTTCTATTCTTAATAAAATTCAAGTTATATGAAAATATTTATGATTGAAATGTGTCAATACATTAGTAGTGGTCATTTCTAAATTAGAAAATTAAGAATATTATGTTACTTTCTTTGTATATGTCTATATAATAAATACATATAATTTTTATAATCATAAAACAAAACTACAGAGGTATTTGGGATCTTTCTTTCTTTCTTTTGTTTTTGTTTTTTAGTAAGTCCACTATGTATGTCATACAGTGTTGCACTTCAAAGGAATCAAGAAAAAATAAAATAATAAACACGTTCACACAGAAACAAATAAGTTTTAAAAAATAGCAATACAAAAAAGGATAGAAATTGAAACCAAGAATTTGTTTACTGTAGGCTACTATCACTGAAAGAGTTAAGAAATGCAAATTTAGCGAGGACTCTGGAGCTGGAAATAATGTGCAGAGGCAGGCACGGATGCATTTAAACAGGTGGAATGAAGGGAGAAACAAGAGAATCTATGAACACATGAGACAGTTCATGTTTTGCTTTTGTTTTAGGATAGAGGAGGAACTATATTCCATAGATAGTGTCCTGTTAGAAAAACAGAGACCATTCTATTTATTTATTTAAAACAGAAAAGAATATAGAATAGGAAATTAGGAGCATAAAAACCATAGAAAGGTCTGGACAGGTTCAGAAACTCCTGTCCATAGGTTGAGAACCTGCAGAAAACCACTAACAACACTTCACTGTTCCTCCACACACCTGTGGCAGGTGAGTAGATAATGAAAATAGAGGTCATTACCAAACTCAACTCTGTGAAACCCAGAGTCTATTATCAGAAAAAGAATAAAATGGCTTTGCTGTTGCCTCTTTTCTTCTTTCCAAACCTTAAGTCCGGTCCAATGCTCCAAGTCAGTCTATTCAAAACATGAGAGACAAAGTGGTCCAGAAAATGTAGTTCCCAGGCAGGAAGCCTCTGCCACACAGGATAAAGCAGAGAAGAGCATAAGAACAAGTGCTGAGTACCTCCCTCCCTCCCTAGGTACTTAGTACAGTGGCTGCAATAAAGCCTTGACAGCCAGGGTGAAGATTTTAGCCTTAAAAAAGGAATGGGGTTCCTTAAGCAGATGAAAAAAAATACTACAATGGAAAAGTGAGTTGGCTAAGAAAAACTTATCTCACTGTGGCAAGTGCACTCTGAGCTGCTTCACCAGGAGAGAGTAGCATGAAAATCACCAAAGACCTGAATGAACCCAAGAGAAACCAGAAATGGAGTTCGAATTATTTGGGACTGGAGTTAAGGGCCATGGGCCCACATCTCCCTATGGGTCTGAAGCTACTTTACATGGGACCACACAAGCACTTTGATTGTTTTAAGACGTCACTTTGCCCATACAATCAGTTCAATTAAAGAAACATGAAATCCTACTGGTTTTAAACTGTTGTTCTGGTTACACCATATAGACCCAACTTACAGCTTCTACAAATCAAGTCTGGTCAAATGAGAAATGCCACATTCATAAACATCAATCCTTCCAGTGAGGTTTTCCCTCAGATACGATTTTCATATCATCACATATCTGATTTTCATCATTTCTCCCTAAGTGGTTTAGCAAAATTATATTTTATATCTCTAATGAATTATGAATAGAATGATTCTTATATAAATTCCCACTTGCTGAAAGATAATTTCTTTTTAGAAACAAAGAAATTTCAAGTGGCAAAAAAAAAAAAAGAAATTGAAACCATTAGACTCCACTCACTTGTGAATGTGGGTGGGGCAAGGAAACTCTTTATAAGGGAGAAAGTCATAAAGGATTTTCAATAATTTACCCTAATCTCTTACTATCTATCCTGTCTTTACAACCCACTGGTCTGTAAATTCTTTGGATGCAGACGGTGTGCTTTATGTTTCCCAGGGCTACTGACTTCAGACACTTGCCCATAGATCTTGTTTGATGAATAAATCTATTCTAATAGCTTCCATATCACTGCTGCTATATCACAAGTCTGTGTTGAGACTTGAAATAATGGAGATTTCTTAGCCTAGAATTTTATTGTGTTAGAGGCTGTTCAATAGCAGCATTAAAGGAGAAGGAAGTAAATGAGAAAAAGGAGCAGGAAAAGGACAAGGAAGAAAGGAAGAATAACAAAAGGGAAGGAAGTGTGATGCAAAACTTTTACCAAGGGCTTAAACAATATCTTACCCAAAAGAATTATAAGAAATGAGGCAAAACATGAATTAGGGCAAAATGGAGTCAGACATGGTTTCAATAGACTGCATTAAAAAAAGATCTGTGTTAAACACACCTATATGTAGAAAGCAAGGATGAGACTGTGAAAAATTTGCAGGTATGTTTGTGAAGACATTGTAAACCACAACAAATCTCTTGAGTGGAGGTAAACAAAAAAATTCTATATAAAAAGTCATAACAAATTGACAGTGTTCTCTGTGACCTATAATTTCCTAAATAAAGTGATTTTTATAAAAATTTGCATATTATTAGCATTAATAATTATTATATTATTATCTACTCAGCTCAGATACCAGACACTGCAATTAAAAAGTAGCACTTCTGCTAGATTTTGGAGAAATCCTTTCAAGTAAATTTTCATTAGACCAGCTTTTGACATAAATTTTGTCCCTTGTAGAGAAATTCAGTACAATATCTGCAGGCCCATAAAGTAAGAAAGCATATTTTCATCAAGGAAATTGGGTGCTATATATTTATGCACAATGCCACCATGAAAATAAGAAATCACAAAACTTAGGGCATTAAAAACTCCAGGTCTTTCCACAGAATTCTCTGGTTGGTGCATTTTTACGTGACGAAATGTTAAAGCTGAGACTCAGCCTCTTCTGTGGAGTGGCCATGCTTTTGCCTTAATAAAGATCTGGGGCCAGAAAGAATTGCCAAGATACTTTCTTTCCAAAATTACATTTCTCTTATAAATATCTCTGGAAAACAACCTTAAGAATCTAATAAACCCTGAATCACTTTACCAGTGACCTTATTTCTGTTTGAAAGTTCTCGTCAGCATCCTGGAGGAAAAATTGAAATTTGTGATCTTTTGACGAGCCACGCCGACAAAACCTGTGATTTCGGACCCAGAGTTTTGAGAGACTTTCTAAACTGGGAACAGGGCTTCTGATGTCCAAGATTCTATAAAATGCCTACCTGCATGCCCTCGGCACTCTGTTCCTTTTTGGTCACCTCCACAGGCTCAAGGAAATTTTTGTGGTAACACTATAATTAAACAGCAGGTTTTAGGTTTCAATGTACCAGGAGGGATTTTTATTTCCCCTTTTTATGACCCTTCCCTCCCCAACTTTTCCACCCTATGGCCGCAGCTTTGCAAAGCTGCCTTTACTGGCACTCACTTGGCTTGTATTTTTATCTGATTGGGAATGACATACCTGCAGAGGCTATGCTTTTTATCCTCTCCTGTATTTTAAAGCCTGTTTCCCCCTCAGTCCTGACACCAGCAATCTTTTGTGGTTTTTCTTGGACCTCAAAGGCTTAATGGTCTAGTAGTGAACTTGAATCTTTGGAAATATATTTCAACTACCTCTAACTGCAGCTTCAGAGAAGTCCGGGGAACAGCTACTCAGAAGAGCAAAAGTGGTGCCCGTGGCTAAATGTTCCAGGGAGGCTTTTGTCTTTAAAATCAACTGAATATATTAAAAGATTGCTTTCAAACCTGCAGCACTCACCCAGATAGCTTAGGGAGGCTTCTAGATTCGCTGGGGATAAGAAGATCAAACCAAGTTTAAAAGTTAATTAGTTAGCTCTCTTCCCCTATGTCTGGGGGCCCCTTCCCTGTGGAAGAGGGGAAGGGAAGAGCGTGGTAAGGGGAGGAAAATGCTTCCATGAAACTAGTTATTTGGAAGTCAGTAACACTAAATGCCTAGTTGCCTCTGAGGAGAGCAGACAGTAACTGCAATAAATGCAGTTAAGTAGTTGTGATGAAAGGAAATATTCTATTATGCTCATTAAGACTCCTGTTTGATACTTTTTAAAAATTTCAAATGAATTAAGCTATTATTTTAAATCTTTTGAGAATAATATTTGTGCTCATTCCCTTGTCATGGAATTAACCTATTATTTTAAATCCTTCCAGAATAATAGTTTTGCTCATTCCTTTGTCTTAGGGAAGACCAGACATGAGGAAGAGGGAGTGTTAAAGGAGAGAGAAAAAAAACTGATATATATATATATATATATATATATATATATATATATATTCTCCAAACTGTTCTTTGTCCTTTAGAAATATTAATTTATTTAATCCCCAAAAATACTGTGCAGAGTATTACTACTATTTCCATTTTACATATGAGGAAACTGAGGCACACAGAGGTAAATAACTTGCCCCAAATGACATGGCCGGTCAGTGGCAGAGCCAGCGCTCCAAACCAGGAAATCTAAACTCAGAGTCTGAGCCGGACTTTTGACAGCAATGTTAGGGCTCCATTCCTAAGGCCTGCTGAGATACCACACACACACACACACACACACACACACACACACACACACACACACACACACACACACATACACAGTCTCCCAAGCTCCTTAACCATGCTGTGTCCAGTGCAGGCTGCCGGAGAAACTCTGCTCCATATACTCATTCAGGGACTCAGGCTGACGGAGCTTTCATCTGAACTTGTGCTTCCACAAAAACCACTCCAGTGGGAAGGCCAGTCCAGTGTGAATGGTAAAGTTACACATATCACTCCCATGCACGTTTCACTGGTCAGTGTAAGTAATACATCCGCATCCAATCTGAAGAGAGCTGACAAATGCAATTCTACTGTTTGCACAGGTAGGCATTGGCAGGGAGGGGTTAACCAGATATATTGAATGAACACCACTATTGACGACAAGCACACCTCTTTGGAATCCACCTGGTCCCTTATCTCAACTGTTCTCTACATCTCTTTTTCCTTTAACTGGGGGATTATTTTAAAATATCCCAAGAAAGAGCCACTTTCCTTACACTTTTGGTTCTCTCAAGCATAGTATCTTTGTGAATGTTACCTTGAATCCCAAGAATTTCTGAACATGAAATCCAGAAAAAGAATTAAAAATCAATGGGCTTTCTGCTCTATATTTTTTCTCTGTGAAAATCTATCTTGGCTCTTATTTGCATGAAAGGGAGGAAGAATATAAATTAACATTTCAAAAACAATGCTCTTTCCCAATGCTACTAGATAATGATATGATTTTAGAATTCAGAGATTGGTACAAAAAGTTTCTTTGCTTTTCCAGCCAAATCACCTTTCAGTTCATTAAATTCAGTCTCAGCTGGGAATGCATGAATCTCTGTTTCTTCCTTGCCTTTTTTCCCTCTCCAGTCCTCATGTACACTTTCTGCCCCCCACCCTTCAGGAACATCACTGCTGGGATCTGAGCTCTTAACATCCAGTTCAGAGGAGCAAGAGCAGGCCTTTCAGATCTTAGATACTTCTGATGAAGTAACATCATCAGAGTTGGAGCCTTTAGCAACATTACAGTGAAATTTTCTATGGCAGAAAATAGGCATGTGTCATGTTAATAGTGACGATCTCCTTCAGAATGTCCTTATACTATTATCCTAATTACATACACTATTTTATCATTCTCCTCCATATGACCAAGAGACCTTCCCTGGGAGAGATGAGGAGACAGTAAACCTGCACCCTACAATTGTTGTATAGAAGTGTTTGGCATGTCCCCAGGTACATGGTAAATTGGCCCCCACACACATGGTTGGTCTTATCCCTCTAACACTGGGATCTTTCTGACTCATGAGTTAAGTAACTAAAACATGGGCACTATCTAAGTAATATTGTAGTAGTATTACCTAGGTCAGTGATTTTTAAATATGAGGTTTCCTTTCAAAATAAAAATGACAAACAAGGATATAAACTGCTCCACATCATATGTCATCAGAAAATTTCAAGTTATAAAAACAAGGAGATCCCACTACACATCTGTTAGAATGGACAAAACCCAAAACACTGACAACAGTGTTATTGAGGATACAGGGCAACAGGAACTCTCATTCATCCCTGGTGGGAACATAAACAGTACAGCCATTTGGAAGATGGTTCGGCAGTTTCTAACAGAACTAAACACACTCTTACCATAAGGTTCAACAATTGCATTCTTTGGTATTTCCAAAAGGATGAAAATATATGTCCGCACAAACACCTGCTATAAACACAGGTGTCTGTAGAAGCTTTACTCATAATTTCTAAAACTTGGAGCGACCAAGATGCCTTTCAGTAGGTCGAAGAATAAACAAACTGTGTTATATCCAGACAATGGGATATTGCTCAGCACTAAAGGGAAATGAGCTACCAAGCCATGAAAAGACATGGAAGAAGTTTAAATGCATCTTACTAAGTGAAAGAAGCCATTATAGAAAATATCTCATGATTTACAGCAAATCCAAATGCAGGTATTTGGATGTAATACTTTTAATCTGGCGATCTATTATATATATATATGTATATACACACACATATATATCACATATGCATGTATATATCACATATACATCATATATCATATATATATCATATATATATGATATCTGACCCCTATACACCTAAAATACAAAGTAAATGCAGACTTTATATGGTATTAACAATGCCCCAACATCCAGAGTCCAATTCACTCAAAGTCCAGAATGACATAAGCAAGCAGAGCTCCACAAAACTCTATTAGTTGCTTTTATACTACTTCTGTTTAAATCTGAATTTCTCCTGGTTCACTGCTATGTGGTTGATTGAACTAAGTGTATTTAATAATGCCTGGCCATTCTGTTAGAAGGGCAGAGTGCTATAAACTAGACAGGTAACTGATTACCAGCTGCCCCTTGTCTGAGGTCTCCAGAACAAACTCTTCCCTGGAAGACTACTAAAGACCATGAAAGCCAATATAGAGGACACCTTTGGCACTAACCTAGGGAGGAAAAATAAAAACTTCAAAAGTTGACATGAATCTAAATTTCCGAAGAGTAATTGTGTTTATAAAGACTTTGCTAAACTTCCAAAACCCTGTTTTAACATAAATTATAGACAGATATAGATATAAATATAGATGACATAAATACCTCTCTAGCTCTCCATATATAGTCACTATTTTATTTCACTATTTATATATATACACATAAATATATACATTTATATAACTCCCTATATATACATGGAGAGAGAGAGAGGAAAAAGAATATTCTCTTGCAAAGCTCAAATCTGGGAGAATTTTCCTGAATTGCAGCACCACAATGCTGCAGAAAAGAGGAAACAAGTCATTCTTCTATAAAGTCATTCCTTCTGAGATGCATATCTTAGACTGAAATGGAGTATCTTGTGTTCCAGAATTACAAGGAGCTCTGCTAATGAGAATGGAGTATCCTAGTGTGATACAAAGAGTTGGTGATCTTAGAACAGGGGCAATTAAAATATTGGTAAAAAAAAAAAAAGAACAAGAAAACAATCCACCTCTGGACTTGAAAAGAAAATCCAAGCTAATTAGAAAATATATCTCAAAAACACATGGAATATAAAATAAATTACAGAGAAAATATATACCATGTGATATAATTACTTAATTTTTAAAACACATAAAGCTATCTATAGAACAGTTACAAATACATGCACATGGAAATATAGATGATATAGATATAGATATAGATATAGATATAGATATATCAATTCCAGCATGATAGTTATCTCTGAGAGAAGAGCAGAATGCTCCTGAGAAGTGTTAATAAATGGCTTCAACTGAATCTCTAACAGTTTATTTGGTGGGTGTAACCAATGTTTGCTATATTATTCTCTGTACTTTTCCATATGCTTTATATATGTCACCGATGAAAAATTTACAAAGATTCAGAGAGTGCTTTCCAAATAATATGCCAACACTGATATAAGGAGGTAGAATAGCATAGAACCTACAAGAACAGTTCACAAAAAGGAACAAAAGAAGAAGAATGGGGGTAAAAAAAAAAAGATAAGAATGAAGAGAAAGTTGAATTCCCCTAGCCTGATCCTCTACAGGTTTCATCAATTTCTCAGAATCTTTGCCTTTGCTCACTCAAAAAATCAGAGCATAAAACAAGAGTACACATGTAATTATCTCATTTCACTATTTTATTACTCCTTCTGGATTGTTTTACCCTTAATTAGCACTTAAGTTGGTCTAATTTGCTTGTTTGATAAGGTGACCCAGACCTTCAGCCCGAGGATCAGATTCCTTTGGTGTTTAGCCTTGTTGGGCTGTTGTTGCTTCAATTTTTAATGTTCGATTATCACTGGGTTTAAAGGTATTACAAGATGTCTTAGTGAGTCCCCTGATTTTAGACATTTTATTTCTGTCTCCATTTGTGTAGTAATAACCCAAGATCCTTACTGGGATACAATGATAAAGCTCATTGAAATAAAGCTCTTCCACCACTATAGTAATTCTCCCCCCCCCCCTTTTTTTTCCTGACTCAATGGCATGAGGAGCTCAAAATGTCCAAGTAGAGTCATAGATTCAGCTTCCAGGGATTTGTTACTGTATGTCCTGATCCAAACATGACTTCACCAGCCCTGAGAACAAGGACTTTTCATCAAGCAGATAATAAGATTGCACAGATGAGAAACACATATTCCATAAGTAGGTCACTGGAAGAAATGGTGAGGGAGCCAATGCTACTTCCACACTTAGTTCCCAAATCCATGGAGTTTGGCTATTGAACACAGAGCACAAACTATTGGTCATTTGTTCAAGGTATAAACTGCGTCCCTGAGAACAGATTCTATACCTGGTGGAGTGTGACACTCAAGCTTTTAACAGGCTACTCTATCATCCTATCAGGCAAATTGTTTTTCCATATCGTGTGGACAAATCAGCAGCAGAGAATCCACATGGGTGGTCATGTACCCATAGTCATACCTTCCTCGTAAAAAAAAGTTTCGTGGGGTCTGAGGCAAAATCATACAGATTTGATGTTGGTAAATCAGGCGTTTGAAGCCCTCGACAGATTGTGTTGGTAGAGGCCCTGCTGACAGAGAGAGCAAAGACATAAATGAAATCTGGGATATGGTTTCACCATTTCAGAGTTGAATTATTCTGATACCATCAACCTGCCCCTAAGTGGCTGCCTGACCTCTCTAAGGGATGATATAAAATCAAGGGTTCATTGTCCATCTCTGCTGGCAGAAGGGCAGTCCGAAATTACCAGCCTTACTGATAAACCGCCTCCACGCCTGCCATGATCACTACTCTGTTCACAGGCCCATTGTATAACTACTAGGGTAACCAAGGAGAAAGACTGGCCAATATCCACAAAGTGGGTCATTCTCTACAGCTGACATCAAGTGGTCCTGTGGAGGCGGATGCTGCAGGACACAGACACAAAGATTCTCAGTCTTTGTGCCCATTCCCATGAGCCTACCCACATGTCTCTTTCTCAAATATCCTTGCTTCTGGTCATCTAATCTTGCTCTTTCAACGCCCCCGAATAACCCATCTATTAACTGTGGCTTATAATTCCATGTATATCCACATCAAATCAATTTTTATTCATATAGCATGAATATACAAGTGCATGGCTTGCAGCTCGGAGTTCTAGGGGCAGGATTTCTCTTTATAACCTTCCTTCATGCCCACCTTGGGGAAGGCTGTAACGCCATGATGATTCACTCTTGCCTAGCAGAGACATATTGAGAGCTCTGCTGGTTGTTGAAGGAAACCACACAGAAATTATAAATGTTTTCTGAGACAGGTGACATGAGAATATGAACCACCTGTTCATGCAGTTTACTTGTTCCCCCAATCTGCTCAAACATTTCTATCACAAACATGGATTTCTGCTGCACCTGTCTGACATCGTGACCTCAGAAGATCTGTTAACACCCTGAATGTGATAGACACCTCTGGTGGCATAGTCACATAAAGTCCTGTCATTGGACTTTCAGTCTCCACCCAGGCCATAGTAGCATGCCAGAAGGTGCTTTTCAAACAGCTTCTACTCCAGACATGTTACTTTTCTCAGAATCTTGGAGGTCTGCACTGTAAGGCTCCTGTGGGGGCTTTCCAGAGGCTTTGCACAGCATTCATATCCCCTAACGTTACCTCTAACACCATTGAATTTGTTGGACCATAAAATCTAACAGACAATTCCTAGGAAGGGGGGTGGATAGGGATTCTTTTTCATGTGCTGTTTTGGGAAATATACTCAGGAATAAGAGAGTGATAGTAGAAGAAATGTTTAATTCTTAATCCCCAGTGCCCAGAACATAACTTCATTTGGTAGTACAGACTTTGCAAATGAGGTTAAGAAGAGACCACCGGGGTAGGCTCTAATCCAATATGACCCAAGCCTTATAAAACAGGGACACTGGGACGAGAGCCAGACAGGCGCACAGAGAGGATGCCATGTGAAAATGAAGGCAGAGATCAGGTGATGCATCTACAAGCCAAAAAACACCAAAGACTGTCACCAAGCCAACAGAAGCTAGGACAGAGACAACCTTCAGAAGAAACCAACCCTTCCAAAGTCGTATCTCAGAGTTCTAGCCTCCAGAACTCTGAAATAATCGATTTCTGTTGTTTAAGCCATCCAGTTTATGACACATTGTTATGGCAATCTAGCAAACCAGTACAGAGCATGAGGGAAATTGGGGGAGGGGAGTGATACAATATTCCTTATTTTGATTGGTATGGTGACCCTATGACTTCAAACCTCATAAAAAGCCATACTTGAAATGGATGCATTTTGTTGAATATAAGTTTTTATTTAATAAAACTAGTTTTAACAGTAAAATCAATGGATTAGTCAGTATTTCCAAGTAATAGCTACTGCTAGTCATTTTTGCTTCTTCATGCCTGTAGAACACTCATGCTAGTTGCTACACTGATTAGTAACTGAAATGAACTCCGATTACTATAAGAATGTAGGGTGACTACCACATAATGGGAACAGAAAAGAGTTTTTGTGGAACTCAGTGATTCACTGGGTACCTGTTAATATTTCCATGTAAATTGGCAACTGAAGACAAAGCAGATACAAGAATACCTCCCTCCACACCCTCTTTACCTGTTCTTCATACACGTATTCGTCAAATGCACATATATTCTGGGCAGCTACGTTTTGATTTTTAAAAACTCTGGGAACCAGCATGTTAATCATAAGGTTTGGGGTGAGTCTGAGGGAGGAGATAAGAGAACGTTAGGACACAGAAGGGACTGGATAAAATATTCCTTACCTAAAGGCTGGGGTTGTAATACCCATTCAGGGTCAGGAGTTGTAGGGCCTTTCTGGGTAAAATAAGAAACCAGGTATAATCTTATGTTAATCTGGAAACAAGAATAATACTGTGCTGTCCCTAAACCTGGACCTAAACAGTATCTCTCTGGCACTCAGATACATAGCAATTACTAACTTATTCTTTATAAACTTTTGTCCTTTTTTCTTTTGAATTTCTAAAAACAATAAAATAAAATACTGGCAGATGGGTCTAAATTCTGGTGGAGGGAACTGATAAATTTAATTTTTGGAACATGCTGAGTTTGAAACATCTACATGTCCCAAATATCCAGCAAATTTATGTAGAAAAACTTGAAGAAACGTGCAGAGGAAAGGTACACATTAGGAGTCATGGAAGAAAGCGCTGGAGCAGGATGACAGCGCTGAAACAGAATATGTAAACAACAACAACAAAAAACACTGGGCAAAAGTCCAAAGCCTGGGGCTCACCAACACTTAAAGAATGAGGAGGAATCCAAATGGTCACACACAGAGGAGGGCAGCTGAGAGAAGATGCCATCGCCAACACCAACCACACAGAGCAAGTGAGCACGCCCCAGAGAAGCTGTGAGCTGCAAACTGGGAAATGTTCAATGGAATTGGCAATTAGATGGTGTCAAGGTAGGGCAGTTCAAAAATGGGAGACACCTGAGTTACCTAAAAAGGGAGGAAAATGAGCCAGTATAGAAGAACTGATGATGTAGGGAGGGAAATGTTGGTAAATGGAAAGATGTCTGCACAAATGAGGCAAAAGATGGATTTAAGGGAACAGATAAAGAAGCGAGCTGGGGTAAGAAGAGAGGCTTTTTATTTTTAAGAATTGGAGGAAAATCTGTCAGATGGTTGTTAGTACAGGTAAGCCTCCTGGTAGGAAGACACAAGGTTATCCAAAGGGATTGTATACAAAGTCCTTGAAATAATCAAAGGGAATTAAAAGCCATTAACCCCAAAAGAATGCTTTGCATAACAAAAGTCTATTTCTTTGAGATTTTAGTCACATGATTTCAGCCATGTGAAATCCAGTCCATTTAGAAAATGTTTGTATATAAAAACATTCACAAAATAAGTCTCACAGGTAAAATCTATTTTGTCACTTAAAAGTGTGTATAGGAATATAACATGTGATTTCTAAGTATACCTTTCCCAAAGGGTCTTACTTGGATAGAAAATAGAGTCTGGTCATAGTGAATCATGTAGCCTATCTTACAAGATTGCTCTTCTAAGATAGTAAAAATTACTGGTTAGAAATTACACTGGATAAGGGGGTGTGTGTCCAGTGCCAGGAAGCACAGTAGTTGCATTGTGCTGGGAGTGTGCATGTGTGGAAGAAAGACAGCAGTAAGAACTCAGCTCTGTCCCTTTTCATTTCTATGTTTCTTACTGCGTGGATCACAGCGAAGAGGTGCCAGGGGCAATCACAGCCGCTGCTGCAGAAATGGACTCTCCTGCAATTCTCGGAAGACCTAACTGAACCTTTTCTCTTTCTTGAACTTCCCTTTGCGTTAGATCAGATACCTAGTTATAGCTCATTCTTTAGATTTTTTTCCTCTAATCCCTCCTGTAGAAAATAGAGGTCTCCTTATTTGCTTACAGATAAAGAACTTCATCTATGAATGCAGAAGACATATACAGAGTGGGGCAAAAGTAGGCTTAGAGTTGTTCATATGGAAACTACTATAATAATCAATAAAGAATAATAAAAGCAAGAGCTCTGTATTTTGTGCATTCCCAACTGTAAACCTACTTTCCCCCACCTTGTATATTAAACTTTATGCAATAAAGGACAATGCAAAACAGGCTAAAATGGTCATTTCTTTGGTTATTTTTTGTTTTTTGTTTAAGATTTTAATTTATTTTTAGAGACGGGAAGAGAGGAAGAAAGAAAGGGTGAGAAATATCAGTTGGTTGCCATTCATACGTGCCTCAGCTGGGAAACAAACCTGCAACCAGGCATGCACCCTGATCAGGAATTATAAGGTTGTTTCTTTGTATTGGCAACTGGCTTTTTTAATTTGTAAAAATATAAGTTGTCCACCACCACCCCCTTTACTAGAGTGACTGACATGTAGTGTGAATAAATCAGGCAGTTCACTGACCCGATTACAAATTTGAGTTCATATACTGTTATTTTCTTTGCTCAGAATAATTGTGTATATAGAGAGAAGATGGCGATAGAGTAGGACGGAGCAGATTCCATCCCCCACCACCAACACATGGGAGAAAATCCTGGCTGATGCATGTAGGAACAGTGCAAACAGTCAACAGTTCCCCACCATATATGAAAATAAGAGACCAGAAATTATAGCGGACACTAAAAAACCAGATGGTAAGGAGACGACTACAGGACAGTAGGGTCTCAGGAACCAAAGTGGAGACAAGAACTGCGGCAGTCTCAGCCCATGACCGGTGCCCAGCAGGTCTACCATGGACTCTTTGGGAGCCCCGACCTGCCTTAGGGTCCTTGGGAGAGAGTCGGGTCAACAGCTTCCACCCTCCCTAGCCAATCAAGGTTGGGCAAAACCAGGGAGAGACCTGTTTGCTTGAGTTTGCAGAGAGGTCATAAGAACAAAGGGCCATGATCAGTTGCAGACTCTGTGGTAGCCAGCCCAGGTGAATTGAGAGGAGCAGTGTCCAGCTCTGACTCCAATAGTCACGGGTCTGGCTGGGGGATTAGGCTGTGCTAAGCAGCAGGCTTTCTTAAAAAGAAATTTTTTGGAAAGTAAATTGAAGGATTCTCCTGCCACAGCCGCTTGGCCTGCTCCCCACTCAGCCTGGCAGCAATCCAGAGGTTGGGTGGAAGCCCTTGCATTCCCCCACAGAACTGGGAAGGGTCTGCGTCTGAACCCACGGGACCTAGGCAGCCTGGCTGGCGTGCACCACAGCCCACACTGATGACCCCCGAGGAAAGAGTGCTCTAAAGAGGACCTAGATCCCTTCTATGGGGCACTGGGAAAAGGCACTGGGCTAGCTCTTGGGAGAGCACTTGCAGAAAGACCGCACCAATTGTCCCTCAGCCTGCTGCAGCCGGCAAGACCAGAAAAAACAGTTTGGCCAGTTTGAAACCAACAAGAGATTTTTTTTTTTTTCAGTAATCTTTTATCTTTTTAATTTTATTATTGTTTAATCATTCCATACCTTTTCCCTCTCTTTTCTTCTTTCTTGTTTTATTCTTTTTTCCTTTCTTTCAAAACTTATCACTTCTTCCTCCCTTCTCCTCCCTTTTTTTTCTTTTACCCAAAAGTGACACAAACAACTTGGAACTGTGAAAAGACCAGAGTTGGACCCAAAGAGAGGACATCCCAACAGCAGAGACAGAGAGACAAATTTCACTTTGCTATAGCAGAGAAGCCACAAGTTGCTGCATATGTGTATTATTATTATTATTATTTTCATTATTCTCACATCTTTTATAGTTTAATAGCATCTTTGTATTTCTCCTCTTTCTGTATAGGCTTCTTTGCCTTGGCTGGTTATATTGTATCATTTGACAGGTTTCCCCTGTTCTCTCCTCCACTGTGTACTGCTAATTTTCTATACTTTACATCACTTGTGTTCTTTTAGTACACTACTCAAAGTTCTATACCCCCTATTCATGTTATCCAGATCACGGAGAGTCTTACATATGATTGTTGCCCTAATATTATTGTAAATAATGGCTGTTCTACACAACAGTAAATACTCCACAACACTACTCCTAGATCTTAGCCCACTTTACAAGTTCCTGAATTCTATTACTGTAGTGGTTAACTCTATTTGCTCATATACTACACCTATTTACCATCCTTTACTCTCACCTTACCTCAGAATCTGACCTCCCACAACCTCACTGCTTTCTAGATCCAACTCACAAGCCTTCCCTCCCCAACAAGAGTCTGATCTTCTGTCCATCCTTTCTTAAAAGTGGGTAGTTGGGTTGAAGATTAGAGTTAACACTATACATAGCCTAAAGATCTCCTATCTCTCCTTTACTGGCTGTGACTGTAAATATCATAAAATACTCTCCTGCTATCATAAATCATTTTGCCTCCCCCTCCAACTGATCACACACACACACACACACACACACACACACACACACACACACACAAAAGGAGTAGGTAGAAGTGGAGAACACCAGGATACCCACTGGAAGAGGAAACCTAACAACAAAGGAACCACCAACAGATAACAACAGAAGAAGGTAAAGGAGGGAGTGGAAACCACACAAACCTCAGTCCAAGACCTATCTGGAAATACAACTAAATAGTGGAGAAACCACCCAGTACAAACAAAAGAACAAGAGAAAAAGAGAATCCTCAAAACCTTGTACAAACAGAAGAACTAGCTTCAGCACAACCTGCCATCACCAGTACAACAAATTAAAACAGGTGGTGGACAGAGGGACCATCAGTTGACCAGCTAGTGGGAAGGACCCCCAAAAGAAAGACCCAAAACAACCAAAACCCAAAGACAAACACAGAGCCAACTTAAACGACAACACAAGACATGTGAGCTTGGGAGATCAAGGAGACTACATCACTAAAGCTCACAGGTATTATACCACAGAAGTTCACACCATAAATCCAGGAAGCCAGGACAAATCAATTTAAGAAGCTGAAGCTAACAAGAAGAGTCTCACGAACAATGGGAAGACAAAGAAACAATCCCCAAATGAAAGGAAATGAGGAAGCCTCAGAAAGAATGTTAGATGAAATAGAGGCAAGTCAACTACCAGATATTGAATTCAAAGCACTGGTTATCAGGAAGCTCAAAGAGCTCACAATGAGCTACCAGAAACTACAAGGGAACTACAATGAACTCATTGCAAACTACATCAACACGATCAACAAGGGCCAAGAGGATACAAAGAATACAATTTCTGAACTGAAGAACACAGTGGAAGGAATCGAAAGAAGGATCAGTGAAGCAGAAGACTGGATCAGTGAGTTGGAGGACAAAGTAGACAAAAACACTCAGAAAGGGCAAGAAAAGAAAAAGAGGCCCAGAAAGAATGAAGAGAGATTAAGATAAATGCAAGACAATATGAAATGTAATAATATCTGAATAATAGGAATATCAGAAGGAGAAGAACAAGAACAAGGGATAGAAAACCTATTTTAAAAAGTAATGAGGGAAAACTTCCCTAATTTGATGGGAGAAAAAAATCACACAAATCCAGGAAAGGAAAGGAAAGAGAAAGACAGAGAGGAACACAGGTACAAAAATGGCAATGAATAAGTACCTATCAATAATAACCTTAAACATAAATGGATTAAATGCTCCAATCAAAAGATATACAATAGCTGCATGGATAAGAAAGCATGACCCACACATTGCTGCCTACAAGAGACCCACCTCAGGACAAAAGACCATCCCAGACTAAAAGTGAAGGGCTGGAAACAAATTTTCCAAGCAAACAGACAAGGAAAAAAGCTGGGGTAGCAATACTCACATCAAACAAAATAGACTTCAAAAAAGGAGCCATAAAGAGAGACCGAGAAAGTCACCTCATAATACTCAAAGGAAGAATCCACCAAGAAGACATAAACATTGTAAATATATATGTACCCAACATAGGAGCATCCAAATATATAAAGAAAATCTTAGAGGACTTCAAGAAAGATATTGACAGCAACACAATTATATTAGGGGATTTTAACACCCCACAATAAAAAATGGACAGATCTTCCAAACAAATTATCAACAAAGATATTGTGGCATTGAACAACACCCTAAATGAAATGGACTGAACTGATATATATAGAGCCCTTCATCCCAAAGAAGCTAAATACACATTCTTTTTAAATGCACATGGAACATTTTCAAAGATAGACCACATGATAGGACACAAAATGAGTCTCAACAAATTCAAGAAAATTGAAATCACACCAAGTATTTTCTCCAACCACAAGGGACTGAAACTGGAAACCAACCCCAAAGGAAAAAACCCAAAACACACAAAATCATGGAGATTGAATAGCATGCTTTTAAACAATGAATGGGTCAAGAATGAAATTAGGGAAGAAATCAAAACGTTTCTGGAAACAAATGAAAATGAACTCACAACAACCCAGAACTTATGGGACACAGAGAAGGCAGTCCTGAGAGGGAAGTTCATAGCAATACAGGCCTACCTAAAAAAGATACAAACATTTCAAACAAACAACCTAACCCTCCTACACCTAGAAGAACTCAAGGAACAACAACAAAGACAGCCCAGAGCAAGTAGAAGGAAGGAAATAACAAAGATCAGAGCAGAATTAAATGACATAGAGACTTAAAGCACAATTCTAAGGATCAATGAATCCAGGAGCTGGTTTTTTGAAAAAATAAACAAAATAGACAAGCCTTTAAGTAGGCTCATCAAGAAAAGAAGAGAGAAGACCCAAATAAACACAATCAGAAATGAAAGAGGAGAGATTACAACTGACACCACAGAAAGACAAAAGATTGTAAGAAATTACTATGAAGATCTGTATGCCAAGAAATTTGAAAATCTAGATGAATGGACACATTTCTAGAAAAATATAATCTTCCAAAACTCAATGAAGATGAAGCAGAAAGCCTAAAAGACCAATAACAGCAGATGAAATTGAAGTAGTAATCTAAAAACTCCCATCACACAAAAGCCCTGGACCAGATGGTTTCACAGGAGAATTCTACAAAGCATTTAAGGAAGAGCTAACCCCTATTCTTCACAGAATATTCCAAAAAATTCAAAATGATGGAAGACTCCCAAACTCTTTTTATGAAGCCAGCATTATCCTAATTCCAAAATGGATAAAGACACAACAAAGAAAGTAAACTTCAGGCCAAAATCACTGATGAACATAGATGCTAAAGTCCTCAACAAAATATTGGCAAATCGCATCCAACAGTACATTAAAAAGATTATACACCATGACCAAGTGGGATTCATCCCAGGGATGCAAGGATGGTTCAATATTCGCAAATCAGTAAATGTAATACAGCTCATAAACAAAAGCAAGGACAAAAATCACATGATCATATCAATAGATGCAGAAAAAGCTTTTGATAAGATACAACACCCATTTATGATAAAAACACTCAGCAAAGTGGGAATGGAGGGAGCATTCCTCAATACAATAAAGGCCATATATGAGAGACCTACAGCCAACATCATACTCAATGGGCAAAAACTAAAATCTTTCCCACTAAGATAAGGAACAGGACAAGGTTGTTCACTTTTACCACTTCTATTCAATATACTACTGGAAGTTTTAGCCACAGCGATCACACAAGAAAAGGAAATAAAAGGCATCCAAATCAGAAAGGAGGAAACAAAACTGTCACTGTTTGCAGATGACATGATAGTGTACATGGAAAATCCTATAGACTCTACCCCAAAACTGTTCAACCTAATAAATGAATTTCACAGAACAGTGGGATACAAAGTCAATATCCAGAAATCAAAGGCATTTTTGTATACTAACAATGAAAAAGCAGAAGCAGAAATCAAGAATAAAATCCCATTCAATATAGCAAAAAGAAAAATAAAATATCTGGGAATAAATCTAACCAAGGAGGTAAAAGACCTGTATACAGAAAACTACACAACACTGAAGAAAGAAATCAAGGAAGACACAAACAAATGGAAACATACACCATGTTCATGGATTGGAAGAATTAACATCATCGAAATGTCCATATTACCCAAAGCAGTTTACAAATTCAATGCAATACCTATTAAAGTACCAATGACATATGTCACAGACATAGAACAAACACTTCAAAAATTTATATGAAACCATAAACGACCCTGAATAGCAGCTGCAATTCTGAGAAAGAAGAACAAAGTAGGAGGGATCACAATACCTGATGCCAAATTGTATTACAAGGCAACTGTAATCAAAACAGCCTGGTACTGGTATGAAAACAGGCACATGGACCAGTGGAACAGAACAGAAAGCCCAGAAATAAACCCAAGTCTTCACAGGCAATTAATATTTGACAAAGGGGGCAGTAACATAAAATGGAGTAAAAATAGCCTCTTCAACAAACAGTGTTGGGAGAACTGGACAGCTACATGCAAAAAAAAAGAAACTTGAGCATCAACTTACACCATACACCAAAATAAATTCAAGGTGGATAAAAGACTTAAATATAAGCCATGACACTATTAAAGTCCTAGAGGAGAACATTGGCAGGGAAATCTCAGATATTTCATGCAGCAACATTTTTACTGATGTCCCCTAAAGCAAGGGACATAAAGGAAAGAATAAACAAATGGGATCTCTTCAACATTAAAAGCTTCTGCACTGCTAAAGAAAACAGTATTAAAATAAAAAGAGAATCAACTGTATGGGAAAACATATTTGCCAGTGATACCTCAGACAAGGGTTTAATCTAAAAAATATACAAAGAACTCACACGACTCCACTCTAAGAAGACAAGCAACTCAATTAAAAAGTGGGCAGAGGACTTGAACAGACACTTCTCCAAGGAGAACATACAAAGGATCCAGAGACACATGAAAAGATGCTCAATATTGCTAGCTATCAGAGAGATGAAAATTAAAACTACAATGAGATACCACTTTACACTGGTCAGAATGGCCATCATAAACAAAGCAACAAGCAACAAGTGTTGGAGAGATTGTGGGGAAAAGGGGACCCTAGTTTACTGCTGGTGGGATTGCAGCCTGGTACAACCACTACGAAAAACAGTATGGAATTTTCTCAGAAAACTAAAAATGGACCTGTCTTTTGACCCAGCAATTCCACAGCTAGTATTATATCCTCAGAACCCTGAAACACCAATCCAAAAGACCCTATGCACCCCAATGTTCATAGCAGCACAATTTACAATAGCCAAGTGCTGGAAGCAACCTGGGTGCCCATCAGTAAATGAATGGATCCAAAAACTGTGGTACATTTACACAATGGAACTCTATGAAGCAGAAAGAAAGAGGGAGCTTCTACCCTTTACAACAGCATGGATGGAACTGAAGAGCATTATGCTGAGTGGTATCAGTCAGGCAGTGAAAGACAAATACCATCTGATCTCACCTTTAACAGGAGTCTAATCAACAAAACAAACAAACAAGCAAAATATAACCAAAGACACTGAAATTGAGAACAGGCTGACAGGGACCAGAGCAAAGAGAGGAGGGAAGTTAAGGGGAAAAGGGGAAGGATTCACAGGAACAAGTATAAAGGACACATGGATAAAAACTAACAGGGGTGGAAATGGGAGGGAGGTGGGGAGCACTGGGGGGGGTGGGTTGGGATGGGAGTAAAAGACAGAAAACTGTACTTGAACAATAATTAAATAAATAAATTAAAAGAATAAGTGTGTATAAAGGGAAAAGTCTTAGTGGCTAATGGGAAACAACTGTGCTGGCAGGTTAAACATTTTGTGCTTCAATGAAACTCTTTCTCCCTGTGTTATGAGAGTCTATAACTACCAACAATTTAGTTGGGGATCTGAGGAAGTTCTCCTAACTTAATAAGAATGATACATTGCTGTTTAAGTCACACACTTAGTCCCACCTATATGCTTGACGTCTCCCAGAAAACAATTTTATGCCATTTTCTATACCTTCACGCACCTCCAAATACGAATTAATTCAAACCAGACAGTGCCACAACTTCCTACAACTCACTTTTCCAAAGTAGTCAGGTATGAAGCAAGTCCCCTGTCTAAGAGCTAACTAATGCCTCACTGCCTAGCCTGCCCTGGTGCTGTGAGTCTGAGATATGGTAACCTGACCACGAACAGACATTTTGCAGAAATAATGACTTGCCAGTGCCTGCCTCATTTCCCTTTGCCTGATGAACTCTCATAAAGGCCATTTAGAAAGGATTCAGCAGCATGCAAGATACAGAATTTGAGTTCTGAAAGGTCCAAGGATGAGCGAATGACACCTTTTTCTTTTCTGGGGCATTTCTAATCACAGTTTTGTTACTGTAGCCTCCATGCTAAGTAAGATAAACCTATATGGAACTCTAAAAATAGTGTCTTTCAAGTTACTTCTCCATCTTGTGAGGTTCCCCTAAGAAAAGCTATTAAATGATTTGCAGCTTATCACAACCAGAATCTTCATAAGTGGGGGACCATTTTTTAAAATCCTGGAAGAAGGCAGATTGACAGTGCTTATGTCTGGCATCTTTGATTTTGGATTACACCCATTGTGAGAGAGGCAGGCCTCTACCTTCCACAAAGCACTGAAAAGCACGATTCTCAGTTTGAGCTGAGAGGGGTGATGTCCACATTTGATATCTAGCCACCTTCCTGGAAGCCAAGCAGACTTGCCAATTGAGATAATTAGGGCAGAGACAATATCTCTGCCATCCCGGCAGCAATGCCTCCAATGGTTTCACCAAAAGCTACAAGGAAGTCACCAGTTCTATAGTGCTTTCTACAGTAACCGCTTATGAAATGGAACCATTGTATTATCCTATTCCTGGGCCTGTTGTTTACAGGTCATTTTCAGAAAAAAACAAAAAAAAAACATTGGGGCATCAAAGGAAATAAAAAAGACCTTGTGTTCTTCCCTGTCCCAACTATCAAAATAAGTCTCAGCTTCACCAGTCCTAAAATATACAAACATCACATTTACATCCACTGTTCACTGTTCATTCTTTCCACCACTTACAGGAATTAGAAAAGTGTTAATCTCATCGTATGCTCCAAAATAGGCAAGGCATGAAATAGTTTAATAGAGGGTGAGGGACCATTCTATCAGAGTTTCTTGTGAAGTGCCTCGTCATTTTTCAGGAATGATTTTAAGAATAGATAGCCCTTCGGGCCCTGGCTGGTGCAGCTCAATGGATGGAGCGTGGGTCTGTGAAGCAAAGGGTTGCTGCGTTGATTCCCAGCCAGGGCACATGCCTGGGTTGCAGGCCGGGTCCCCAGCAGGGGTTGCACAAGAAGAAACCACACACTGATGTTTCTCTCCCTCTCTCCTTTCCTTCCCCTCTCTCTAAAAATAAATAAATAAAATCTTTTAAACAAAAAAGAACAGCTCTTCTGGTAACAACATTAGGACTAGATGGAATGTCAACCTCTAGTAAAAGAAAACAGTACTCTTAAAACATACTCTTGAGAAAATTAAGAAATCTCTTTAAACAAATCTACGAAACTGATATTCTCCTACTGATGAAAATGCAACTTGTCAGAGTATGACAATGTTGCAACAGAGCTTCTGTCCAGTCTTATCAAGGGCCCACCTTCACATGTTGCTGGACATGCTGAGCTGTCTGTAGCACCTTGGATAGAGCGGGTCTCCTCATGTCTCCCGGCCCCACTAGTTAAAGTAAAAAAAAAAAAAACAACAAAAAAAACCCAGCAATGCTTTTTTCACCCACTTAACTGTCGATTAAATTTTCCTTTACAGAATATCAACATTTCATTTGCCAATAAAGAATATCTAACCCAATACCTTTGCAAGGTAGTTTCTTTTGCTCCTGGACACCTTGCCCAAGATGGAATGAAAAATCCCCTCAGTTTTAACTAAACTTTCCCCAGGCTTCTTTCTGGACCCTAGGCCCCTGACCTCCCTTTTCTTAGAGCACTTACTTTAGAAAATTTGTCATTGTAAATCCTTTCTCTACCCCTCTGAAATGTATGCGAACATCTTCCCAGCCCTCTGCCAGTCTCTCAATGCAGGAAATGTACGTAGAATCATTTTTGAAATAAAAATGTCAGAGGAAATAGCATCTCTACCTTCCATTCTCCGTGGAGGGCAGGAGTCTGACTCCCATGGGTGTCCATTAGCAAACACAGGTGGCTTGATCACAGAAAAGAATTGCAAACTCGGGAATAACTAAATGTGTTAAACAAATTCTATTGATAACCTCCTCTCTAACATCTTCCAGTACTTTTCCACTGGCTCATTCCCAGGGTTTAAAACCCTCTGCCTTTTGCTTCAGTTAAACACCAGGCTTGCTCTTGGCTCTCTGCCTTAACTTCTGGCAATAGTATCGAAATGAAATCAACTTCTGTTTGCTCACCTTGTCTGTTGTCTTTTTTTTTCTTTAACATGCTCCACTCTCATTTTGGAGCCTCCCTCTAGTCTCCTGCGGTTTTCAAAACTTCCAAAAGGTAATAAACTGCAGGATAATGAAACTTGCAACACAGGTGAGATTCAGGTAAGTCCATTTACACCGGGATCCCTCTAAAGTCTGCTACAGGATATCTTCCTAGCCCTAAATACCTTCCTCTCCTGACTCTACCTCCTGGGGTCTCTCAGGTAAATTGGCTGAGCAAAGTATAGCAGTGATGGCCTTATATTTGTTACCTCCTTGTATACATGGTATCCTTGTATCCTTTTGCAGCATGACTTTGCCACCTCTCCTATCAAGAGATGTGCTCTTTTTCTCCAACTTTGGGTCTTGAGTTTAGTCTGATGTCTTAGTTTTGTTAATGGGATATTGGGATATTAGCCAACATGCCAGAAGCAGAAACTTCAAAAGTGTGCTATGGAGTTTGCTCTTCTTACTTCCCCGGGGGCCCCTGCTACGTTCAAATAACAGAGTCACATGGAGAGATCCCAGTCTTCACAGCTTCCCCAGCCAAGTTCCCAAAGATGGGAGTGAGGCCACCCTCGCCTCAGCTGACCTATTGCAGGACAGCACACTGAGCCAGCCTACGGAATCATGTTAAGTGTCAAATATTTATTGTTTTAAGCATCTGAGTTGCACTTTTCTTTTTGTAAAAGCAGATACCATCAGGATATTACATTTACTGAGAAAAACATGAATGACTTCCCAGCCCAGAGAAAAATGATGAGAAATTAACTGGAGAAGAAGGGACATCCAAGAAAACATTCCTTCACCATCACGAGTCTCAAACCTGAAATGTTAGCTAGGATTTAAAAACAGCTTTTTAAAAGTAATTCAGAACCCCACAGAAAATCAATCTCTCTCTAGGACTAAAAATATCTCAGCTTTGAACAGTTTTTTCATTCTTGTTAGACTTGAAAGCATGTCCATTGACCTAGCAGATGCAATTTGCTAATAATTAGGCTGGCAAGGCAGGTTTAGGATTGTTACCAAATGGGTGGGTGAGGGGCCCCTTTAGTTCGCAGAAGCTCCTGCCCTAACAAGAGAGAAAGGATGAGGAAGTGGGGACTGAAAATTCCAGTGAGATTAAACACCATCACAGAATAACAACCTCCAAACAGAACATCACCTCATTCTGTATTGGATACAGAGAAGAAGCAGTTTTTAAGTCAAAGAGCCCTCCCAAGAGACCCCAAACTACTCTTACAGTCCTTTCTAGGGCACTTACTTTTCCTTCTCTTTCTCCTCCTTCTTTTGAGTCTTCCGTGAGTGTAAATAATATGTACTTGTTCATCTCTCCCATTAGACTTGAAGTTCCCTGAGGGCAGAGTCGGTGTTTATTCAGGGTTTTAGCAAGCACAAGGCACACAGAAGGTGCTTAATAAATGTTTATTACATAAATAAATGGAAGAAGGCAGGTTCTATGTAACACAGAGACTAATATCCAGATGACTCTGTCCTCAAGGCCTGAACAGGGATCTTAGCCAAAAAAAAGGAGAAGTCACCTTCTTTTATTAACTAAAAAATTTATTATTAAAAAATACATAATTCATAAAAATGTGCCTTTTTTCATGAAGATGCCTGAAATTCTACCAGGACACTTGATATAGCTATAAAATGTTTTACTTTGAGTGAATTCCCTATAGTATTTGTTACTTGCATCCCTTCTTTTTGTTTGGGAGACCAAAGTCCTGAGCAGGAGGCAGACACCACAGGTGCCCAGACGAGGCTCTTTTCCTAGACAGCACATGCCAAACACGTTGCATCTGGAGGTAAACAATTCTTGGGAGCTCAAACTAATTTTGAAAAGCATTATTTTGCTTTCGACTGGTTAATATGTTGAGATTATTTTTATTATTTCAGTTGTTCATACCCCCCCAAAGGAAAAAAAAGCAGCTATCCCTATCCCTTCTCTTATAAAATATTTATTGTTTTATATATATATTTTTAAAGAAACAAATCAATTCTATTTTGAGAGGCACATTAAAAATGTAAGCACAAAGCACAGGGCACATTTCACAGAAGATTGGAATTGTTAACAGTTTTTTTTTTCATCTACCAGAAGAAATCAAATGAAGCCAGTTTGCCTCTGGGGTTTTAAACATCATTACAATTCATCTTAATAATGAAGTTAAAATTAACTGAAAGAAGACAGAATGGGGGAAAAAGATCCCTCACATCACTAACATGGGTTTATTCATGGCAAATAGATAAAAGTAATATCCTTTGGGCAATACTTTAAAAAAATCAAAATAACCAGCATATAGGGACCCATGATGCAATCAGCACCTCCGACACTCATTTTGTGTTTTTGGAAGCATAAACTAAGGCACAACATGCACACTTCATAAGCATATGTTTGGAACACACACATACATGCAATACATATAAATGCGACCACCAAGAGATCTTTAAAATTATATTAAAAAATATTGCAAATGAGAGACAATGGACTCACCATGAATCGCTTTGGATATCGCACAGAACTAACAGCAGGAACTCAGTTCTGCATCATGTAAGTGTCCCAGCTTGTGTTTCTGGAACCTTTCTGTGGGAAACAAAAAGACCCATACAACGGTCAAAAGGGGCATCTGCACTGCACAGGGCTCTCAGATGTCTCCAGGAGCATGGCCACTGTGACTCTCGTCCTTCCCCTCCAAGAGGAAGAACAAAACAGGCAGCTTGCTCCTTGAAAATGGACAGGGGACTTTTTTTAACCAATTAAAACCTTTTGAGAAAACTAAAGCTGTGACACTGAAGGTATAATGATGGTAACAATGAATTACAGAGCCAAATTATACTAGAAGATGCTGTGTTTGCTTGGCCATCAGCTGGGAACACCGCTGACTCATTCATATTCTTCCATGGTAAAGGTTAGAATTCAATTCTTTCTCTTAAAACCAGTAAATTATTTTGATTTTAAGTTGCCTGAAAAGGTATGAAAAGCCCCAAATTATGGGACTAAAACTGTTGATTCTATTTTTTTGAGAGTGGGAAAGATAATTGACTCATTAGCTTCATTTTTCAAAATTGTTTGGGGAAACCAAACATAAAGAAACAATATAAATTAGGCAATAGAGAAAGCACAAATTCTCATGGAGTTTTTACCTTTTTTAAGCTAACAAATCAAGACTCCATCCTAATACAGAGGAATCTCCCTCCCTCCCTTCCTCTCTCTCAATAACCATCACCTCTAATTAATCAGAGTTTTTACCCTTTAATTCTGATTTCTTTAAATATTTAGCTTTTTTTTTACATTATACTAGATGCAAAATGGTAATAAGGTAACAAAAAGTAACAACAACTCACACATTATCTATGTTTCAATATTTTATCATTGGTGACCTAATCATATGGTTAATTCTAAGCATGGTTTGGAGAAACACTCAGAAAGTTACATGCAACCTGTATAACTGGGAAATCAACACACAGAAATCAATACATGCATAGACATCTTCCCCATGAAATGTATTTACATAATAAAATTAGAGAAGACTTGGGTGAAGAAATTAACATGATTGACTAGGGGCCTGATATTTACAAAAAACATTTAGATTACAATTTACTTACTGATTTAAACTAAAATTTCATTTGGGAATATTCACCCTGCTTACAAAAATCTTTCTTCAGTAACTGATTTACTCCAAAAAAAAATCTTCTATGAGGGTATGGTGACTGGCAAATTTGAAAAATAAGACAAATATTTAAAAATTTTATTTCTTCCAACACATACTGTCTTTGTCCATTTGGGCTGCTATGAAAAAACACCATAGACTGTGTAGCTTACACACAACAGAAATAACTGATTTTTAGCAATAACTGATGATGCTATGAAGAACTCAGGACTGGGAGCACAATCAGAAGACCTTCTTTCTCACCATCCCATTCATGGACCAATATAGATCTGTACTCTTTTTTTTTATATTAGCAGTTTTTATTTAAACTTCCAGTTTAAAGAAATGAACACAGATTTAGTAATATAATATAGTTATTCAAAAATATTTTACCTAAAAAGAAAAATGAATGGAAACTGTTCTAGAAGATGCAATTGTATTTCAATGTTACCTTGTTTGCATTACATAAATGCCTGTTGACTTGTTACTTACACTATAGAAACTGAGAGATAAACTGGTATTTTTGTGAAAGCTTCGCTAAAAGAAAAGCTTAAAGTGTCACTATAAGGACAAGATGATCTTGCTTATTAATTTTTTTTCATGCAGCTCAAGGGTGGTTGAGTTTGTTTATTCATGATCATCATGGCTGTACTTTAATATCACCAAGTGTCGTTAAAGAAAATAAGAATAAGTGAACTAAAGCTCCAGCATTGCACAAACTTTTGGAAATAACTTAAATCTAAAATAAAGATCTAAACATTGTTTTTTTTTTTTCCCAAATCCTCTTTAGTCTGACTTCACCTTATGAAGTAACACAATAGTGAAACATAACGTCACCATGGAGTAATTCAACCTTTGACCTATCTTGATGCTTCTTACCTATGGCCAATTCTTCAAAATGTGCACCGGCTTCTACTCTCCCACCCACTCAAGCAAGGTAGATTCTCCCCCACACATTTAAATTCCTTCCCTCATTGCAGGACCATTTCTCCCATCCAAGTACTAACCAGGCCCCGCCCTACTTAACTTCTGAGATCAGAAGAGATTGGGTGCATTCAGGGTGGTATGGCCATAGACAAGACCATTTCTAATAATGTAAAACATGCTATTATATTTTCTATTTAAAAAGCTCTCTTGAAGCCTTCATACTTTTTATTAGCTGTTCCCTTTTGTAGTAAGAATTCCTGACTACACTAGTTTTAGACACTTTCCTCACTTCCTACCTCCAATTTGCTCTCTCACATTTTGATCCACCACAACATTGAACTTCCTTTTGTCTATTCACAAAGACTGCATCTTTACAAATCCAATAATCACTTCTCCCTTTATTTTTCCGGTCTTCTCAATATAAGAACATTGGACACTGTGAGCACTTCCCTACCTTGGCTTCAAGAACAACAAGCTTATTAGGAAGTTTCCCTATTCACTGATTATTGTTGCCCACTCTGAATGTTGGAGTACCCTAAACCTTAATCCTAAAACTGCTTAGTTGCTATTTAAATAATCTCATGCAATTCAATGACTTAAAATGTTCTATATATACTGATGACAACCATCACTTCTTGTTTAAGTTCCAGACTCATTTATATGACTACCTACTTGATATTTAAATATCTGGTATGAAGTTTAAAAAGAGAATCCTTATTTTCTCACACCTGAACCACAAATTCACCTTTCCCTGTATTTTCCTCATTTCAAGAACTGGCACTATCTTTATCCATTTATTAAAGGTAAAACTTGAGAGTTATCTTTGATTTTTCTTTTTTCTTATCATCTAAAGTCTAATCCATCAGCAACTCCTCTTGACCACATCTTCAAAACCTGCCCAGAGCCCGGCGACTCCCCGCCACCCCCACTTCTCCCCTCCAGGAGCCGTCATTTTCTGGCTGCAACCAGCTTCCAGCTTCTACTCTTTCCTCCCATGTGAAGGCTAACATGAGCTTTTCAAAATTACCTCATGCCCCACAACAGAGAATAAGTAGTTATTCAAAAATCTAGCCTTTTTTCTTCTTGCTTTCAAAACTAGAGTACATTTAACAGTTTTCTCTGCAGTTAAGTTTTGTCATACTATTTCTTTTAACCAATGAAATATGAGGAGGTGATATTTGCTACTGCCAAGTCTAACCCACCAATACTTCCATTTACGATGGCCCTGCTCTTTCCCCTTCTGCTGGAAACATGCAACTTGCTTCCAGATGGAACAGCACCAGGTCTCTGTATCGACCCTCTGAAGCAGAGTTACCCACTGGTCAGGAATACACATTCTGTATTTATATAAATAGATCATCTTACATTATTTTGTGCCTTTACGGTTTCTTGGATTTGTTTGTCACAGCAGCTAGAATTACCCTAATTAGCACATTCTCTAGTACAAAATTCTCCAGGGTTTCTAATTACATACTGAATAAATTTAAACTTCTTTCCATGCCTTTTGAGGCTCTAATGACCTAGGCCTTGCCCAGTTCTGTGATTTCACTTGCTCCTCATTCATTTTCCTCTACCCACACGAGCCTCTCGATATTTCTAAAACACACCAAACTGATTCCTGTCTCAGGAACTTCATATTTGCTTTTCCTTCTGCCTGGAATGCCTGACTCTCAGACATTCATGTCTGCTCAAATTTCAGCTTCCTAGAGAATCTCCCCTCACATGTAGCATTTCCACACTTCTCAGTTTTCCTTTCTTGCCTTCGGAGGTCTTATAACTAGGTGTAACTATGTAAGTTATTTTTTTCTTTTTGCTTACTACCTTACTATCTATACCTCCTACTACAATGACAGCCACATTTTTCCTTTTACTGCTGAATCCTGGCTAACTATGGTAGTGCCTAAAATTAATAAATATTAATTTATATAATAAATATGAATAGATGGATGGAGGGATAAATAGGATCTGCCTTTATGATAGGCTACCTCTAAAAAAAATATCCCAAATGATTCCCACCTCCTGGTATTTATAGCCTTGTACAGTCCCCTCCTCTTGACCACCTTGCTTCTAATCAGTAGATAAAGGGATATCTCTTTTGTGATTTGTTTAAGGTAAGACTGTGACTTCCCTATTGCTAGCAAACTCTTTCTGTTGACTTTCTTGGCTTGCACACTTTGATGAAGCCAGCTGCCGTATTCGAAGGCACTACAGGCAGCCACTGGCCAAGAGCCAGCTAGAAAACATGGCCTTCAGTCTAACAACTCATGAAAAACTGCATTCTGACACCTGAGCGTGGATGTGGATCCCTCCCTGCTCAAGCATTCAGATGAGACCTCAGCCCTGAGCAAGCAAGGTCTCGCATGCAGCCTTATCAGGCACTGAGCAGAGGTCCCAGTGAAGACCGGCCTAGGTTCCTGAGATACAGCGTCTGTGAGAGAAGACAAGCATGGTATTTTAAGCTGCTGAGTTTGTGCTGGTCTGTTAAACAGAAATGGTAACTAACACACCCTGATCTGGGTAGACCAAAAATAAATTAGAGAAAACTCTCTGTTGTTTTTTTTTCCTCAAATGGGACAATAGAAATCTAAAGAAGTATGCTTTCTTGGATGCCTAATGCTCTAAAATATAATCTGATTTCTATGAACAGTGTTTTCCAGATGACTTTCAGGTTTTTTCGGGAAAGAATAAGAATAAATTCTTTTGTTCTTACTATTCTGGTTAGTAGTCCTGGATGTCGAGTGTGGTACCATTGGAACCAGCACAGTGCTGTATTTTCCCTTCCTCCAGACGACATCTAGGACACAAACTCTCAGACTCCCTCTGAGGAACTGTCATTTATTGGACAACTGGCTCCACCTCTTCCACTGTCTCTTTAAAATAATATTAAAAAATAGAAAGGCAAAGTTATTTGTTCTTGTTGCTTATATCCTGTCTAGTTTAAGTAAGGAAACCTTCCAAGAAGACAAATTATGGAAACCTTATATTTGTTTCAAATATATTAATAAGGCTTGGTCTGGTTGTACATACCCACAAAGTGTTTTTTTCCCATTAAATAACATTAGAGAGCTATAGTAAAAACTCTTGATTCAAAATATTTTATACTTTCTATGCTCTAGTATTCCAAAGATGAAAATTAATTTCTGCTCTAGAAAAAGAATAAAGAGTTAAATGAGCAAGTAGTGACAAAGCAAATGTTCACTCTGAAATAAATGTGCGAGACTAGCTGACCACAGGGAAGCCCACTCAGACCCCTATTCCTCTGGGGGTGTGCTTAATGCAGAGTCTAACTGGCACAAGTCTAACACCTGTGTCTTCCACTGAACCACCGCATAGCTACTTAGGTTTAGAAAACACGCTGCCAGTGCATGCATAATGCCAGTGCTTCCGTGCTTAGAGGAAAAAGAATACTGCAGCAAAAAAAAAGATAAATTACTTTTGATTTTTTATTTGATATTGGAGTTTGCACTCTATCCAGTTGATTGCACATGGAATCAAAGGTGAGAAAAACATCAACTAATTTTTTTTAGCTGTGATGCAGAATTCATGTAGGTACAATTGACTTGCCAGTAAATTAAAAAGAAAAAATTAAACTTTCTTCTCAAGAGAAGACAAATCGTAACATCAGCTCTTATTCATTCCCAATCCAGATCCATGGGAATGAAAAGAAGGAAAGTTAAGAATGAAAGTGCATTTCAATCCATTCTACCCGCAGAGTGAAAAGCAAGGATAGAGAGAATATTTCATCTAATAAAAGATTAATGTGAGAGCTCTTCTGAGTGATAACCACATTTCTTCCTCTCTGAGCTAATTATGCCTTTGAACCAATTCAGAAAGGAAACACAAAGTAACCTTCAGCAAATACTTATTTTAATTGCTTAATAGTGAACACTTCTTTTTGTGCTAATTGGATTATTTTTCTGTGAGGTACACAAATCCCTCTGTCTCCAGTAAAATGTTGGCGATGAACAATGGTATTCCTTTGGAAGAAAGATTTGGACTATTGCAATTATTGACATCAGATGATTTTTGTTAAAAGGTAACTTTAAACTGAATTTATTTTGAGCATTGAATTAGTCTATGGAGTTTCTAAAGGGACTAGAAGCTTGGGAATTAGTCCGCAGCTGGGGTCTGTGTCTTCACACAGATAGAAAAGAGGTTTCCTGTAACTGGATTTCTATACACCCATGCAGACAGCTGAGAGGCTGGGGGGAGACTGTCTCAGCATCCACTCTCAGTTGGCCTTCCACGAAAACATATGCATATATCAATACCTCTAAGAGAGACTCATATTTTCTAACTACACAATGGTATGCCATGGTAGAAATTATGGGAATAAGTTATCTGAAATTGTTTAGACTGGATGCCACATGAAAATGAATTATAACCCAACTCTCAGTAGGTAATATTATATTCAATTCTCCTCAGACAATGCACCCTCTGAAAGTACATCTGGGGCAGCCCACCTCGCCCCCAGCAGTGGGGTACATCACCTGGGGTATCTACTTGATTCACATCATCATATTAAATTCTATCAGCTTAGGGGAGGAAACTCAGAGAAGTCACTTTCCTTACAAGGTTATTCAACCAGTTCTTCAATTTGATCAACAAGGTACTCAACTTACTCAACTAGTAACCGGCAGAGCCAGAAATAACACCAATTAAAACCAAGAGCTTCTTAATGCCAAAGCCCGTATACTAACCACGAGTTATGCTGCCAAAATGAGGATGTTGAATCTCTCAACTATCACTTCCTTCTTCGTTCCTTAAATATCACACTCCCAGTATGAGAGGACTCAGACTCAGAAGAAAGGCATTTCCACCCCATGTTTCCTTGTGAAGAGGGAAGTTTCCCATATAATATACAAATCCTGGTGGAAAAAGAGCCACATGTGTGGTACAGAGTACCTCGGCCTCTCCTTCTCTGCCAAGGCCAGAGCAGAGAACATAGTCTGTGTGAATACTATGTAAACCGTCAATCCTCCTACTCTACGTACAGAGTGCATCCTCCCTTAATTTAAGGATGTAGACCCCTCATCACCTAAATATCTCAGATTTGGTTTCCCTTCAATTCAATAAAACTTAATAGGGACATACACAAGATATAGGTATATAAAAGATTGTCTACTTACCTTATTGTCTTGGTTTAAATATTAAACTCCCCAAAACATTTTCATAGTACCACAAGGATAAGATTAAATAACCCAGATGTTGAGAAATGTACTTATGAAGACTGTATATCTACTTTGTCAGGCTATAAGCTCACAGACCACTGCCAAGTTGGTGGTCTGCCCAAAAGGGAGTGGATGTTCTCACAGTCAATATTCTGGTAATGATATGTGGAACAAAGTCTCAGAGGTGAAGAAAAACCTGCTTCTTCCTCAGGAAATGGGATTCATTTAGTTTGAACCCCTGCATGTGGAAGCACCGGGGACACTCACGTGATGGCTAGTGAGCTGCCCCAGTCCCATGGAGACATGTGGGAGTGAGCTGGGGGATTAGCTCTCTGAGTCCCTAGGACAGGTGGGGCCTCAGGCTGTGCAGTAGTTTAAGTATTACTCCATTTGAGTTTCCTTAAAAGTTACAAAGCTGGTCTCTGCTACGTTATGGAAAATAAGTGCCAAGTCCATCCTTAGAATAAAGCCACAGAGGAAAGCAGAGCCCTCTCTCCCATGGCCAAAGTTACAGGAGCAGAGACACGTGTAGAGGACTGCTTTGCCCAATGGGTCCATGATTTTACAAGGATGGGTGGCAATGGCAGAGGCAGCACAATGAGAATTCTGGAATAAAACGAGAGCTGTATTCCTGAGCAAAGTAACCTGGATACTTTCAGAGAGATCTGGGAAATGTTAAGGAGGTGTTAATTGACAGCTAGAAATGGATTCATACCATTGTAGTTATTCAAATTTTCTGTCACTAAAGGCCTTATTCTGCCTGTTGGTCCTAGTTGGAAGGATGATTAAGTAACTCTAGTCTCTTCAGTCTCCTGATCTAGAGTGAAAAAGAAAAAACCAAAATAACAAAGAACCCTTCCTATCTATAGAGTAAAAAGAATGTAATACTAACAGTGGAAGACTATGACCTACAAGATCAAATACTTCTAAACTCCAATCCTAGCTCTGACCTAGACATAAATAATCAGTTGCTTTTTGATAAAGGATCCGGGGGGCGGTTAAATGAGAAAAAGATGGTCGGTTCAACAAATAGTGTTCGATAATTGGATATTCATATGAAAAGAATAAACCTTTATGATATAAAAAATTAAATCCAAAAGGATTACAGGTCCATATATCAAAACAAAAAGTATAAAATTTTTAGAAGAAAACATAGAAGAAAAACCTCTTGACCTTCAGTTAAAATTTCTTAGCATGAATCATTAAAAAAAAATTAAGAAATTTGACATTATCAAAATTAAAAGTCTGATCTTCAGATGATACTATTAATAAAATGAAAATGTAAGCTTTAATTTGGGAGTCAGTATTTACAAATTATACAACTAATAGAAGACTTATATCCAGAATATATAAAGAAGTCTGAAAGTCACAAGAAAACAAACAGCCCAATTAAAAAACAGGCAAAATATTTAAACAGACATTTCACTGATAAAAACAAAATCATCAGAAGCAGACCAGCACCATGAAGCATTAGGGAGATGCAAAGTAAAACCACAGTGAGATTCCACCAGAAAGACAATCGACAACACCACGTGCTGACAAAGATCTGAAGCAACTGAAAAATCTCATCAGTTTCCAGTGGGAATGCAAAATAATGCAGCCATTTGGAAACAGTTTGTCAATTTCTTTTAAATATATGTGTGTATACATATATATGCCTAGTAATCCCACTCATAGACATTTGCCCTAGAACAGTAAAGATTTATGTACATAGAAAGACATGGGGGCAAACCATACAGGTTTGTTTCAGCTTTATCCATAACAGCTGGAAACTGAAAATAATGAATATCCATCAACTGATAAATGGATAATCAAAATCTATAGAATGAAATACTACTCTACAACAAAAAGGAATTGTTGATACATGAATGAATCTCAAAAGCATTATACTAGGTGATATAAATAATCAAAAGGCATGCTATATGATTCCATTTGTATGACATTTAAGAAAAGTCAAAACTTTGGGGAGAAAAATCAGTTTAGTGGTCACCAAGAACTAAGGATAGGGAGAAAGATTTTCTGCATGAAGGTACTTTCCGGGATAACAGGAATATTTTATAACTTGATTGCAGTCATTGTTAACTCTATAAATTTGTCAGAAAGCATTAGCAGACTGAACACTCAAAGGGGGTATTTTTATTGTATATAAATTATGCCTCAATAATACATACATTGAAGAAAACAAAATCAAAAGAAAAATTACATCTCTACCATTTCTAACATGCAAGTTTTAACCTCTCTGAGCCCATCTCCTCATCTAAATGACTGGTAACACTTATATTGCAGAATTCTTTAAGAAAATGTATGGGACATAGATACCAATGGGTAAATATTACTGTTGAGTTTTACTTTGTGGATAACTGGGGAGTTCAGGTAATACACAACATAGTGAATGAGGCCACGGTGTTGACCACCGGAAATTCATTTTGTAGCCTGAGTCATTATCACTGCTTTGAGATTTACAATGCCGTTTCCTCACATCTGCTATTAGGTTTCCATCCTGTTTCTCAAGTTGAGCCCTATCTTCCCAGAGTATTTTCCAATTTGATAACTGGCTTTAATGCCTGAATTTTGGATCTTGAATGCCTTGAAGGTGTTTAACAAGTCTCAGAGCTCAGCCTTGATTTAGATCCCCATTTGCTTCTACTGTAACTACAGAAGATTCCCTTTCAAAAACTAGTGACTTATAGGGGTGACATTTGACAGTGTCTATTAAAAAGGAGTACAAACAACCTGGCTGGTGTAGCTCAGTGGATTGAGCGCGGGCTTGCGAACCAGACAATCGCGGTTCAATTCCCAGTCAGGGAACATACCGGGGTTGCAGACCGGTTCCGTGCAGGCCACTTCCCAGCAGGGGACGCATGAAAGGCAACCATACATTGATACTTCTCTCCCTCTCTCCTTCCCTTCCCCTCTAAAGATAAATAAATAAAGTATTTTTAAAAAAAGGAGTACAAACACAACCTATGATCCAATTATTCCACTCCTAGCTACATACCCAAAAGAAATGCGCATGTATATTTGCCAAAAGACCTTCATTATAATAATGTTCCCAGAAACATTATTTGTCATAGCCAAAAGGTGGAAACATTCAAATAGAATACATATATAAAAGGTGCTACGTAGACAAAGTGGATCTCCATATAGCAGTAACAGTAAACAAACAACAGCAGGAAATAACTTGGGTAAATCCCACAAATAAACAAAAATAAGAGGCCATTTCCAAAAAGAGTACTTGCATGACTTCACTTTTAGAACCTATCAATACAGGCAAAACTACTACATGGTGTTGAAAGCCCTGACAGTAGTTACCCCAATGGGGAGAAGTAGATCACACAACTAGAAGGGGGCATGAAGGGGACTTCTTAGTGTGTCAGTGATGTTCTGTTCATTGAGATAGATCTTTTTCCATAGGTTTGTTTACTTGGCAAACATTCATGGAACCATAAGCTTTTGAGATGTGCACTTTTCTTGATGTTTCTTTATAAAGTTACAATATTTGAATTTTAAAAGTACACTCAGAAATGAGAAAGTAATTGGGTCTTTAAAAAACTGGAACTCCCTGGCTGGGAGCAGTGGATGAGGAGGTTGAAAGAGGATCGGGTATTGTAGGGATGCTGGTTGAGAGTTCCTGAGGATTGAGGGAGAGAGCAGTGTTTCTCTCCCTCTCTCTTCCTAATATTCTGCGCTTTGCTCTTGCCAACATCTTTCTCTCCCATCCCAGGCCTTACCACCTTTTGTTTCCGGAGTTGTGAAAAACTAGTGGCAAATCCTTCGGAGTGAGGCTTGGTAGCCTTCCTGAATATTTAAGTACTGCCTTTCTCCAAACTCAAATCAGCAGCTAGAGTCAAGCTACCTTCTACCTGCCTATAGTATTACTGCAAAATATCAGATTCCATGGAGACCATGTCTTGCTTTCTGAGCTGAACATCTAACATCAGCTCAATCTACCTCTTTTCATTCATTCATGCATTTTCTTATTAAATTATTCTTTCATTATTTCAACTATGTTAGACATTATGCTCAACTGTAAAGATAGTATTAGCAAATGAATTTATGGCCCATACAATCTCTTTCTTCCTCAATTCATTTCTTTAGCTTCACAGTGTGAGATCATGACCGCCCCCCCCATACACACCACCACCCAGACTAATCAATCCATCTGCTATTGAATAAACCATTTGGTACGGCAATTTGTCTGTGTCCACCACAGTTCCTGACAGGCAGCTACACCATGCAGATGGACCATGGCTGTCCTGGTGACCAAATCACTGAGTCAAATCTATTTTGAAAAAGTTAAGAAGCCAACTGCATGAATTAAATGCATTCATTATATAGTTCTGATATATGTAAATAAAATTTTCTTTTAAAAAAAGAATTAAAACCAGAACCAGAATTATGCCTCTAATGTCTACTTGAAATTTACTTTTTCTCATTTGGAAACCATCACATCCTCAATTTCTAGCCATTTTAAAATACTTTTTAAATCTCATTTTCATGAATTAGGGAGCCCATTTAAGTAGAATGCGGACTCTTGGAATCATGTTTTAAAGACTTAAAAAAAAAGGAGCATGTAACATTTCTATGTGAATTTACCAGCTCAATCAACAACTTGTTCTCTGAGTTTAATAATGTCAGGTAATAATTCAGCCCATTAACGATGATTTCAGCTTTTCAGAATAACACATGTAGCTGTATTTGTACCAACCTTTTGGGGAAAACTCATGAAAATGATATAATATTACTGCATTGCCATATTCAATGCATTCCAACAAACCTGACAATTGAATACACTTTTAATTTAGATTCATTGGAATATAGATTTGGACAATATTTCACATATCAACATCCAAGGGGAATTATAAATATCCTGGCGAGCCTAACACTTTCCGGAAGCTTCAGCGATGCCTCCTACTTCTATGAGAGACATTGCTAGCACAAAGAGTAACCAGACTCTTAGGGTTACAAATTCTCTACACTTATTCTGAAAGAAGCATTGACATTTGCTGTTACCTACACATTCACTGGCATATTTTGCCCTTTGCTCAGAAAAGATAGGTACATTTTTGTACATTTATCCCACAGATAACGAATACATCTTTCTCCAGTTTGGTCTTTTAATTTCATTTCTTTAATTAGCTCAAGGAATTTTTATGCAACCTTGCAAAGAGTACCCTTCCTTGCCTTCCTTCCCTCTCTACTTTCCACAAACACTGAGTACTTCTTATATCTCAGACATAGGTGATACAAAGACAAATAAGCACTTTGTCACCAGTACCATCATAAAAATGTTCCACTATCTACCAGTTTTAATGCACTTGAGTTCCCTTCACATCCTGGAACCTGACTCATTTTAGTTCCTTGTGAGTACTCAAGTGTTTCTGAAAGCCCAGCTTGACAACAGCTTTGTTCATTCTCGCAGCCTGTGACCGAAACAAAGGGTGGACGAGCGTTCCTCCATCCTCTTCTTTCTTGCTCACAACATCTCCTTGACCCTCCTTTTCATCCACCTCCCCATGGACTTCTATGGTCAGGTTGGGAGGGGAATTTTACTAGGGATGCCTTACTTGAAAAAAGCCATACTTCCTCCCAGAATCCCTACAACAATTTCTGTGCTAAGCTTCTCTGACCATCACATTCCACAGATGAGGACTGGAGATAGGATGCAAGGCACAAAAGACTAAGGTTGACACAGGATGAATCTCACACCTATTTTGGTGCCTCTCTATTTAGTAATGGGAATTTGTCATTTTAAAGATATAATGATGAGAAAACAGGCTCTAATTTCTTAGTAACTATAAAATCATGAATAAATATGTTATAACTATCCCAACTGATTCTCCCCAATCAATTTTCAGCTGGGTTTCATTTCAGGGTCAATGCTGAGGGTCAGTTTTTATGCAGAAAGTGTCCCTGAACTAAATTTATTGCCTCTCAGCCTCTCACGGGCTCTCTACTCCTGGACCAGAATCTCAATCGTGCTAACTGTAACAGCTGCAGGTTTTTCTGGTTAGGTAGCTGGCAATTAACACTAACAATATGTTGGTTGTGGTATATCCTTCAATTCTCCCACTAGCTTGATACCCACCCAGGGAAAAGGCAGTTGTGCTATTTGCGGCAGGGGCAGGGGGGTTCTTTCTTGCAGTTATGAAGGACAGAATTGCAATATCAAGGTGCTGGCAAGGATGGCCCTTACGGATGACCATCTTCTCCCTGTGTCTTTATGTGGTTTTCCCTCCTTGTGCATGTGTCCTAATCTCCTTTTCTTTGTGTTTTAATTGAGGTGTAATTGACATAGATTATATTAATTTCAGGTCTACACACAATGATTTGATATTTGTATATACTGCAACAGGATCACCATAATAAGTCTAGTTAACATCTGTCATCATATACAGTTACAGCATTTTTTCTTGTGATGGAAACTTTTAAGAAATATTGTCTTAGGAACTTTCAAATATGCAATACAGTATTATTGACTATAGTCACCATGCTTTATACTATTTTCTCAGGATTTATTTAGTTTATAACTGGAAATTTATACCTTTTGAACACCTTATATTTTGTCTAATGCCCCACATCCACCTCTGGCAACCACCAGCCTGTTCTCTGTGTCGATAAGTTCGGGTTTTGTTTGTTTTTGTTTTAGATTCACATGTGAGGTCACACAGTACTTGTCTTTCTCTGACTTTTTTCACTTACATAATACCCTCTAATTCAGGGGTATCAAACTCATTTTCACCAGAGGCCACATCAAGCTGGCAGTTGTTTTCAAAGGGCTGAATGTAATTTTAGGACTGTATAAATGTAACAATTCCTTAACTATTAAGGGGATGAAATTACATTCGTCCCCTTGAAGGCAACCATGAAGCTGATGCAGCCGCCGGTGAAAATGAGTTTGACATCTCTAAGTCCATCCATGTTGTCACAAATGGCAAGATTTCATTCTCTTCTATGGCTAAATAATGTTTTATTGTATATATACACCACATTTTTATTCATATATCCATACATAAACATTTAGGCTGCTTCCATTTCCTGGCTATTATATATAATGCTGCAATGATCATGAAGGTACATATATCTTTTTGAGTTAATGTTCTCATTTCCTTCAGGTAAATACTCAGAAGGAAAATTGACTGGGTCATACGGGAGTTCTATTTTTAATTTTTTGAGGAAACTCCATACTGTTTTTCCGTGGTGGCAGCACACATTTTCATTCCCACCAACAGTACAGCAGAGTTCCTTTTCTCGCCATCTTCATTTGTGTTTGTTATGTCTGGTCTTTTTTTATAACAGCCATTTAACAAGTTTAAGTTGATTTCTCATTATGGTTTTGATTTGCATTTTTCTGAGGATTGACAATGATGAGCCCATTTCCATGTACCTCTTGGCCATTTGTATGTCTTCTTTGGGAAAAATCTTTATTCAGGTTCTTTGCTCACTGTTTAATCAATTTTTTTTTGCTATTGAGTTGTGTAAGTTCCTTATATTTTGGATATTAACCCCTTATCAGATATATGTTTTGCAATATTGTGTTAACTAACCTTTTTGTGGTCATCATTTCTCAAAATATAAACTCATATATAAAGTCATTACATTGTACAAATTAAACTTACATAACACTATATGTAAATTATAACTCAATAAAATGAAGAATAAAAGAAAGGAAACAGGAATATAGTACAAGCAGGGAAAACAGAATGCACTTTAATTCAATTAAAATGTATCAGTAATTCAAGTATATCAGCAATTACTAACATATAAGTATACTAAGTAATTCAGTTATAAAAAATATGATCAGACTAGATAAAAAATAGCAGCCCTATGCTATTACAAGAGACATCTCAACATAAAGATACAGAAATTCTGGAAAGAAATAGATCCTACAAATACTAACCAAAGGAAAAACTGTTGGAGAAATTAGGTTATTAAGATACAGCATAATTAGAGAAACAAAGAAATCTCAAAATGGAAAAGTTAATTTACCAGGAAAATATTTACATCTATCTAAAATTATGCCCTCAATATATGCAAAGCAAGAATTAACTAGTAAAATGTGATTTAAATAAATGTAAAGAAAAAAACATTTCATAGATTGGAACATTCAGTATTGTAGAGCTGCTGATGTTTTCCAAACCAATTCAAAGAATTAATGCAATCAGAATCAAAACCCCTGCAAGTATTTTCTGGAACTTCACAAGTGAATTGTAAATTTTATGTGGAAACACCACCATTACTATAAGTAATGAATTTATTACTTCTTCAATCACATCTTTTATTTATGCAGCACACCTTAATTTATTGGCTTTAACCTGCAGAATGGTATTGAGTAGAAGGAGCTCTACTAGACCTCCCTGTCTTGATATTGATTTCAGGAGGATCAGTATCAATAAAATTGATTCATCTTTTAGATTATTTTTATCAGAGTTCATCTAGCCATTGTTTTCTGTATTTTTTTAAAGAATGTGTAACAAATTTTTCAGACATATTTTCTGCATCTATTTAGATTAATATATGATTTTTCTTCTTTATTTCATTACTGTGATTATTTACATTGATTGGCTTTCATATATCATACAAACCTTGCATTCCTAAAATAAAGCCAACTTAGTAATGGCACACTAGCATTTTAATGTACTTCTAGATATGATCTGATAACATGTTTTCTAAAAGTTTTGCATATATGTTTGTGAGTGAGATTGACCTGTAATTTTCTTTCAATGCCCCTGGTTAGGTGTTGCTATCAAGATTTGCTAGTTTATACACTGAGTTGGCAAAAATTCTTCCTTTTGTTTGCCTCAGAGATCTGTTTTTTCTTTTGTTATTTTTCTTTTTGAGATTGGCATTGTTTTTTAAGTATTTAGTAGAAGAAAAGTATGCTAAAATCTCCCCCCAGGAGTATTTGTCTATTTTTCCTTTTAGTTTCGTCAATATTTTCTTTGTACAGGATACACATATAAATTATTACACCTTCCTGGTGAAATTAAAATTACATCATTATACAATATTCCAATGTGTCTTTAATAAATTATCATGCTTTGCCTGATTAATCTAGCAAGACAAATTTTCTTGTTAGCATTTGTGCTATCTACCTCTTCCTAATACATTTTAGTTTCAAACTTTCCACATCTTATATTTTATGCAGATCACTTATTAACTGCAAGTGGTCACTGTGTGGTAATCCAGTCTCACAGTCTTTGTTTTCTGATGGGGTCAGACATCTCATTTAAATTTAATACCATGCCTCATGTATTTGCGATTAAATGTACATCTTACTAAGTGTTTTCTATTTGTCTGGTTTACACTGTGTTTCTCTCCCTCCTTTCTTGACTAATTTTGAATTGATTGTTTTCAGTTTTTCATTTTCCTCTCCATGAACTGAGTAGTGGTAAACTCTATCACTATTCTGTCAGTGATTGACTAGATTAAAACATGTCTCTGATCCTTGTCAAAGTCTAATATTTCCTGCTACTCCTACCTTTTCAAAGACAACTCAGGAACCGTACATGGTGATTCTGCATCTTCCTCTTGGCTTACATGGTACCTTTTAATATACTTTATGTCTACAACTATTTTAAGTGCCAGTTGGCTTAACTTTACTGTTTTTTTTTTTATAATCATATCATTGGGTTTACCCTCGTATCTAACAGTTTTCACCTCTTCGTTCTTCCCTGCCTTGCCGAGTTTTCATCTAAAATCGTTTGTTTTCTTACACCTGAAAAAGATGCTTTACAGAGGCTGATTTGTTGTGAAGGTATTAAAACTTTTAAGTTTCAGAAACTTTACCAATGACGGCCCCTTCCAGTGTGTCGCATGTTTATATAAGCTTTTACAAAACTTGCGCAATAAGATATTTTAGCTGAAATGAGTTAAGCCTACTCTCTATTTGCACTTGTGTTTCTTCTTCATCACACTTCTCTTTGCAACAAATAATACTTGATTGGGTACAAGCTCAGAGAAAGCTGAGTTGCCCATACACACAGCATAAATGACTTCTATGGTTCATAACAAAATACTTTTGTGATTCATAACAAAAATATATTTTGATTCATTATCACTTCCATGTGGAGCTAAATAATCTCTGGTCATCTTGGGATATTCCTGGGATCTGTTGCACTGAGTCACCTGGCATTGTGACCTGAAGATGGAGAGCCAGGGTTGTATCACAGTAACAATACATCCTAAGGTGCTCAGCACAGGGTGTGACTGTGCACACACACACAAAAGAAAGAAAAAGATAAGACTGAAATGTAGAAAGCCAGTAGCTAGTAGGTGAGATACTCTTTGATTCATTTGACATCTAAAATAATAAATGAAAGATTAGGTTCTAAATGATGCTTAGAAGACAAAGTTTTTCTTATCAAGAATAAATTTAGTAATGGAGCAGTGTAAATACACCATATATATTATATATAATATATACATATATTATATGTATATATTATAATATGCATATATTATAACATATAATGTAATATATGTATATATTACATATGTACATATATAATGCATATATATAATTTGTTTCTGATAGAAATTGTGTGAAATAAAATGCATCACAATTTCTGTGTTTGTGAATTATGAGCATGCAAATATCAAGTTTGCTTGTGTGTGATGTTTTATACATCTTCACAGAAAGTACCACATTTGGAGTGTTTGATGCATACTTTCCTGTTAATAATATTTAGTGGTCCAAATGAAAAGCAGGTAAAATTGTCCCAACAATGCATCACAGAAATATTTAAAGGAAGGATTATATATCATGCTCAGTAATTATTTAATTAAATGTATATTTCAGATTTAGAAATATTTGAGGGGATTGGATTTCTTTAACACATTTCTTTAGTTTTTATTTAAACAAATATTTACTTTTTGATCTAACTTAATACTCAAACTTTGAATTCTTTCTTTTAAAGAGGGACCCAAAGTTAATAAATTCCATGTTTTACAAGCCCTTTAATGGTTTACTCATTGTTATTAAAAACTATTTGTTTTTGTTTAAATGCAAATGTGTTTGATTCTTTTGCGTTTTTTAAGATTTACTGCATTTTGCATGATAAATTTTGAATTATTTTAACTCTTTGAGGATATTTTTCTTCTGGTTTTCATTCTTTCTGTTGAAGTCAGCTGACATTTGATTGTTTTTTACATAAACCATGTTTTTTTCTGGATGCTTTTAGGTTTTTTGCTTTTTCAGTTTTAACTGATTTTCTGTGCTATAATATGTCCTACTTACTGTTCATAGTGTTTCAAATCTGTGGATTAGTGTCATTTGTTCTATATATCTGGGGTGGACACAAGTGGGTTTACAGTTTTTTTGTATGAAAAATGATTTAATAATAAATAATAAAAGCATGAACTGTTTCGTGTCCTCAAAACTATAAACCTACCCTTTGCCTAATTGTGTGTAGAATAACGCACTATTCTTTCTTTGTTATCTGTCCTATCCCTACTTCTCTCCCCTCTTTCTGGATCCCCAGAAGTATAAATCTATATTAGAAATTTTTACATATCCCTATCTATCTTACATTATTTCCTATATTTTCCCATTTTTTTGCTTCTAAATATCTCATTCTAGATATTTCCTTCTGAAATGTCTTGCAATTCATTATTTTCCATTCATCTCTGAATAATATATTTTAAGTCATCTATTAAATTCTTAAGTTTAGATATTATATTTTTTCAGTTACAGAAATTCTGTAATTTGTTACTTTTTATTCTTTCCCATCCTTTTTCAGTTTTCACTCTACTTATTTTCTTGAATATAATGAACAAAGTTATTTTAAAGTCTGCATCTGATTTTTCAATTATTGTATCACCTACGATTCTATGTATCACTTATGATTCTATGTATCACCTAGCTCTACCATGTTGTTCCTCTTGGATTTTAGCCATATTTTTCTCACTTGTATATTTAGGTATTTTATGTTTAATATCAGCCATTTCATATAAAAAATAATGACATCCAAAAACTGCCTTTTGACCCATCAGTTCCACTGCTAGGATTATACCCTAAGAATTCTGAAACACCAATTCAAAGGAACCTATACACCCCAATGTTCATAGCAGCAAAGTTTACAATAGCCAAGTGCTAGAAGCAACCTAACTGCCCATCAGTAAATGAGTGGATTAAAAAACTGTGGTACATTTACACAATGGAATACTATGCAGCTGAAAGAAATAAGGAGCTCCTACCCCTCATGACAGTATGGGTGAACTGGAGAGCATTATGCTAAGTGAAATAAGCCTGGTGGTGAAAGACAAATAACATATGATCTCACCTACTAGTGGAAACTAATCAACAAAACAAAGCAAGCAAAGTATAATCAGACACATTGAAATAAAGAACAATTTGACAGTAGTCAGAGGGGAGGGGAGATGGGAATAACAGGGGAAAGAAGAGAAAGGCTTGTCAAGAGACATGTATAAAGGACCCATGGACAAAGCCAAAGGGGGTAGGATTGAAGGTGGAATGTGGGGGTGGGGTGGTCTGAGGGAGAGTGGGGGGGAATGGAGACAACTGTACTTGAACGACAACAACAAAAAATAAATAAAATGGCAATTCACTTCAAAAAAATAATAGGGACAATTTGAGGCCTAGAGTTTTATTATTTTCTTTCATGGAGGAATTAAGTTTTCCCCTAGCCCAGTGGCAAGGGCACTAGCAAATCAAGAGAAGATTAATTCTTTCAAAGACTAGGGGGATTCAAAGCAAGTCTTCACCTGTGAGAGGACAGGACTATTCCCAGTTCAAAACACAAACTTGTAGAGTTTCAACCAATACAGTTGATTAAGGTCTTAACATGTTGAAAGGCCCTGAAGTCCAATTTTCTAACGCAAGCCCCATGAGCCTCTCAAAACTCTAATTAAATGAAAAGAAAGTAAGAGAAAAACAAGAGGCAAAGAAGAAATAAAAATGCCCCCCTTGCCCTGGCTGGTGTGGCTCAGGGGACTGAGTGCTGGCCTACAAACCAAAGGGTCACCACCAGGTCAATTCCCAGTCAGGGCACATGCCTGGATTGTGGGCCAGGTCCTCAGTGGGGGGCATGTGAAAGGCAACCACACATTGATGTTTCTCTCCCTCTCTTTCTCCCATCTTTTCCCTCCCTCTAAAAATATATAATAAGATCTAAAAAAAGGGAACATTTAAAAAATTACCCCTCCTCAAGTACTACAAAGTTAGCTATGTAGAAAATATTTAGTCAACAAGAAAGCTCCTAGACTACTGAGTTCACGAGAATCACAGGATAAAAGCCAGCCCATACAAATCAAGAATATATTAGCATTGTACACTTGGAAACTTACATTTGGAAAAATACCATTTATAAGTACAACAAAATATTAATTTGCAACCGGGCCTCGTCGGACCGGGCGCGGAATCGGCGCGCGAATCCAGTCACGCGGGTTCCAAACCCAGTATTGGACCTGGTGAGCCGCCGAGCAGCCCACCGGGGGAGCGACACAGTGGGGAGGCGGTGGCAACGAGTTGACTGTGGTTGCATGGTTGCGCGGAGTGAGGGAGTGAGCGGTTGGACCAGCCCGGTGGCGGCAGCGGCGGCGGCAGCGGCGGCGGCAGCGGCGGCGGCCATTTCCCGCTCTGACCACGCCCCCACATACAGCGTTCCAACCCAGCGACCTGGGACTCCAAGGCGCCGCTTGTCCCACTTAAAGGGCCAGAACAGACCAAAAATGTCGCAGGCAGAACTCAAAGCCCCAGAGATAAATCTAAATGACGAAGAAATAGCAAAACTCTCAGACGCACAGTTTAAAACACTGGTCATCACCTTTCTCACAGATTTGGTGGATTACAGCCACAAATTAGAGAAACATATGGAGGCTAAATTAAGGGAAATGAATGGAATTCCACAGGAATCCCATAGAGATGAAAAGGAAACTGGGACTCAAATCAATGCAATGGTCCAGAAGAAAGCAAATAACGGACAAGCAGAAAAGAGTCAAGGAGCAAGAATTCAAAGAAATGAGGAGAGTCTTAGGAACCTCCAGGACATCTTTAAACGCTCCAATATCCGAATTATAGGGGTACCAGAAGGGGGAAAGACACAACCACCAGTGGAAAAACTATTTGAACAAATAATAAAAGAAAATTTCCCCAATCTGGCAAAGGAAATAGACTTCCAAGAAATCCAAGAAGCCCAGAGAGTACCAAAAAAGTTGGACTCAAGAAGAAACACACCAAGGCATATTATAATTACATTAGCCAAAATTAAAATGAAGGAAAGAATCCTGGAAGCAGCAAGAGCTAAGGGGACAGTCACCTACAAAGGAGTCCCCATCAGGCTGTCAGCTGATTTCTCAAAAGAGACCTTACAGGCAAGAAGGGGCTGGAAAGAAATATTCCAAGTTATGAAATCTAAAAACCTACAACCAAGATTGCTCTACCCAGCAAAACTTTCATTTAGAACGGAAGGACAGATAAGGTGCTTCTCAGATAAGACCAAATTCAAGGAGTTCATCATCACCAAGCCCTTATTATATGAAATGTTAAAGGGACTTATCTAAGAAAAAGAAGATAAAGAAACATGAACAGTGAAAGGACAACAAACCCACAGTTATTAACAACCACACCTAAAACGAAAGCAAACTAAAAGGACAGCTAGAGCAGGAGTGGAAACATAGAAATGATCTCAAGGAGGGTTAGCAACAGGGGAATGGGAGGAGGAGATGGGGGGAGAAGGTACAGAAAACAGGTAGCATAGACAGTAGATAGAAAATAGATGGGGGGCGAGAATAGTTTGGGAAATATAGAACCTAAAGGACTTGAGACACATGGACATAAACTAAAGGGGGGTAATGGTGGGGTTGGGGGGGCAGGGTGGAGGGAAATGGAGGGGGGAAATAGAACAACTGTAACAGCATAATCAATTCAAAAAAATAAATAAATTTAATATTAAAAAAAAACAAAAATTAAATGACAATACTTCACATCTAACCATGTATAAGAGCTCTGTATTAAAATCTTTGATATGCTGATAAAAGTAATAAAAGACAACCTAAATAAATGAACATACCATAAAAATAGATGAGAAGATTAACATAAGGAAGATATTAGTTCTCTTCAAATTTATCTGTATTTTACTGGGTTATCAATCAAAAGCTTAAAATAATATTTTGTAGATATAAACAAACTGATTCTAAAACTGGTATGAAAGAGCAAAAAACTAGACTAGCTGAAACAATTGTGAAAAAGTTCAAGGAAGTGAATTTAACCCTTGCCAAAGACAGTGTTATTTAGGTGAAGGGACAGCATGGAAATCAATGGAACAGAAGATAAAGTCCAAAAATATTTTCACACAAATATGGCAATTTGATTTTTGACAAAAATATTTTAAAATTCAATAAATAAGTTATAGCCTTTTCAACTAATGGTATTAAAGAAACTGTAAATCAGTGTGTGAGAAAAATATATAAACTTTGACCTAGGCTTCTCATCTTATATAAAAACTAACTCAAAATAGGTATCAGATCTAAATTTAGACATAAAATTATAAAATTTTTAGAAGAAAATAAAGGAAACACATTCATGACCTAGACTTTGGTGAAGAGCTCATAGACATTATCCTAAAAACCAAGCACATAAAGAAAAATATAAAAATTAGACTTCATTAAAAATCTTTTTTCTCCATAGTAGGCATTTTTAAGAGAATGAAAAAACAAAACATGGACTGAGAGAAACATATTAAATCACACACAAAACAAAGGACTTAAGTCTAAAATACGTCAAGAACTCTCTCTCCCTGTCCTGGAGTAGAATGAATAAAGGAGAAAGAATAAAAGTAGCACAATTTGGGCTCCCTCCTCATGGAAGGAGACATGAGTTGAGAAGTGTTTGCTACCAAAATTTTCTTGTTTGTTTGTTTTTTTGTCTTAACCACTGAGATTAATCAGTAAACCTGTGGTCCACCACAGCTGAAACTCCATTTCAAAAAAGAAGATCAAGCCATCAGGGCTGAGCCCTGCTCCCTCCTTCACAAGACCACTCTTCTAAGACCACCCCTGCTGTACTGTGTATTATCCTGGGACAACTTGTAGACAGTTTAGACTCGAATCCATTATATTCTGAAACTGGTCAGAGAGGAGCACTAATTAAATCAATGGCTTGCTGTACTCAAGGCTGAAAATAAAACTCATTCTCTTCTCTATATTGCTTCTCAAGTACATCCAGCAACATCACCCACAATAGCATATCATAAATCCTGTGATGAGATTAAATGACAACATGAAGATACTCCAGTAATAACATGCCAAAATAGAGATGCACCAAAATTGAATATAAATCCCTTTCTATTATCAAAGTCCCAGAGAGAGAAGTTCAGAGATTAAATTTCCTTGCAAGTTTAAGTCCAAAAACATTCAAGGCCAAAGTGCTTGAACTTCAAAATAAAAATTTTTTGCTCTTGAGAGTTAAAAGCTCAAAGCCCAGAGACTCCTCCTAGTTTTTCATTCTGTTCATTCTCAGGGGTGTTCTCAATGCCAGGGTGCAACTGCACATTGCTCTGCATGTTCTAGGCAAGATCATATGCTCAAAACAGCACATAGTTTGCCAGACTCTACAGAAATGCAAAGCTACACAAATAAAGAAGGGTGGGTAGAGAAGGATGGTGGTCCTCTGGGAACATAAACTCAATTGAACAAAATCTTGCATTAAGAGGTTAATATTGTCACTGTGTATTTAGTATAATCTGGAGAAGAGGGAGCCATCTGTCTGTGTATATTGCCTCATCTCCAAAGGAGTGACTTTGAGATATACTTGCCTTCTTCAAATTTTAGAAATTTGCAATGGTGGCTCAAGGTCAGCACATACTGTAACACAGAATGGAAACTGCCAGCTCACAAGTACTCTCCATGAAGCACCAGGATTCAGAAATATGGTGCTTATGTCAGTTAGGGTAGGTTAATTTGATAAAGAGATGCTCAAGAAAGCTGGTGTTACAATGCGGTTTACAGGTACACAAAAAAATTTCTAAGCATGTCAGCTAAGAACAGTCTTATTTAAAATAAAGCCTAAATTGCTGCTCCTTTTAAAATCACATCCTTTTAAGCTGTACAATCTTTCCTAAACTATCCAAATCACATTCTCCAAGATGAAGCTTCTATAGTACAAGGGGATTTGATCTTGATTAATATTTACTTTGTTTGCACGAGTCTCGTGGTCATCATAGTATTGGCAACACAGGGAAGGGGCCTATAATAAAAGTGGCCAGGAGCGAGGCCTGAACTGCTGAATTCCAGTGACCCCTGTGACCCTTTGGCCAAACTTCACCTCTGCTCATGAAAGCACAGACACATTCTGCAGTCTGCAGTCTCACCTTCCTCACCTGCTCTGCTCTTTTCTTATTACCTTGGAACCTATGCATATTCTTTTGAATTCACCAGCTTATTATGTTCAATTTCTACTAACCATATTTTTCTTCTCCATTGTATTACAACTTCATTCTGATCTAAACAATATTACCAAGTCAAAGGAAATAAAGGTTTAAAATTTTTAAAGAAGCCATGCTTTTTAGTAAAAATATCACTGATTTTAATTACTAAAGAAAGATGCTAAATAATATGTACATGGCATGCTTATATATAACCTAGATATATATGTAGCATGTATATTTATCATTAATGTAAAAATCAGTGGCTGCTTTTTTGTAATATAATATTCATTTCTATGTCAAGCTGTAATAGGCCAGGTAAAGAAACCTGGACAGAGGAGGTTGAAGATGGTGGCCAAGTAGGTGGAGGCTGAGTCCACTTGCTCTTCCCCCAACTCGGATTCTCAGCTGAACTTCTGACAAATAACCTGAACAATCAAAGGAATCTTAGCTGATAGCCAAGGTTTTGAAGCCAAGGAGTACAGGAGACACTTCAAATGGGAATTAAAGAGATTTTGTAAGTTGAAGGAGAAATACCCCATGCATGGCACCTGGAATAGCAGAGAGACTAGTCAGAAATCACAGCTTTCTGGCTCCCCCCGCCCCCCCTTCCAGGGCAGGGGGCCCCAGTCCCATGCGGGGAATCCTCAGACTCTGCCTGGGAGTGACTGGGAAGACATGGAGTTGGGGAGATCCAGGCTACACCCACAGAGCAAGCAGCACATTCACAGCTGCAGTGCCAAGTGCCAACCCGGAGAGTGCCTCTATCTCCCAAAATGATCAGGGGCCACACTTGGGTCAGGCAGAGGCAGGCCGAAGCCAGCTGTGACTGTGAGAGACTTTTGGCGTTTTGGAAAGGTGGTGTGCATGGAGAACCAGATAGTGACTCAGTACCGCAGTGGAAGTGCCACAGAGAGACTTTTTGAAAGGGAAGCTGAGGTGTGCTGGGCAGGGACCCTGTGTGCAGCTGCCCTGACAGCAAAAGGACAAGATTGAAAGCACCGTTTGCTCCTGCTGAATACGGCTGGGCAGGGAGATGAGAAGGTTGTACAGCAGAGGGATTTCTGGGCCCCCGCCCAGCATGGTTAGCAAACTGGGGCCTATCCAAAATGTATAGGACTGTGTCTACTGTAAGGGCAGCAGGCTGGAAATTAAACAGGCAAGAGTTGAGCAATCGAGATTATTTACAGCCAGGCAGAACCCCTTCCCCAGCAGATTTAAAACCTCTGGGAAGGGAAGGACATACCCAGCCACTCCCACAGGATTGCAAGTACCACATCCCACAGAGAAGTTCAGTAGAAGAGACAGGACAGGCTAAAGAATCCCTTGCAGGGTGCACATGCACAGGTGAAAGACAGGAAGAGAAACTCCAGAACGACCCATTTTCAACTTCTCTCAGGGAGACAAAATACACTGGTTCCTAGGACCCTATTATACTGAGGCCAGCAAGACAGGAAGATCAGAAATTGGTCCATCCCAGCCTTGGCTCTCACACAGAGCTGCCATCAGTGCCAAGCAGAAAAGGGCTGCCCCTTTTACACAAATTGGCCCCTCCCTTGAAGTGGACAGCTAGTTTATCAGAAACTATACATTACTGGAAATTAGCTGGGCACCAAGACAGGTGGTGCAGGGGCAGGGGAACACATCCATAATTTTCCCAGAAGACCTAATTGCACCTCCCAGGGGAGACCCAGGGGTCCTACTCTCCAGATTGCAATAGAAGCCCCCCTAGAGGCAGGTGAAGGCAGTACATGTGGTGCTGCCAGAGTTGGATGGCTCACCCCTGGAACTTGAGCTGACAAAAAAGCCAGAAGCGGATCCAGAAGAAGACAGAAGGCAAACACCAAGTTCTGAGATGAATTCCACCTAATTTCTCTTTAGTATTTACGTTATTTTTTCTCACACATAGTCTTTTAACATTTTTTTCTTTTGCCTCAGTTGTATTCCAACTAATTCACTATTTTTAAAATTTTTAAATTTTATTTTAATTTAAAATCTCACATTGTACCCTTCTCTTGTCTTACTCCACTTTGCCTTCTTTCTTCACTTTCTTATTTTCATTTCAAATTTTAATTTCCCCCTTTTTACACCTCAGCCCTATTCCTTATTCTTACTATTTCTCCTCCTTCTATCCTCTCACAATCATTTTTCTTTTCTTTAGCCAATCACATTCTTTTTCCCTTTCTTAAATATTCTTATTTTCTTTCCACCTTTATTAATCATTGCTGGTTTGACATGGATATTGTAGTTACTGCTGTTTTTCTCCAGTTTTATTCCTATTTGCTTACTATTTTTTATTTCAAGTCTCATAGGTTACTTCCCCTATCTTACTCCATTTTTGCCTCTACCCTGCCCTCACAAATTTGAGTTTGGAATTGTGTTTTCCCTCCTTCTTAGCCTGGATTCTAAGTATTCTAAGCCTGGATCCTTACTCTCAGTATTTCTTCTCCTTCTATCCTCTCAAAATTATTTTCCTTTACTATATACATCTCATATTCTCTGTCTTATAATATTCTTATTCTCTTTCTACCCTTATTGACCATTGCTTGTCTGTCATTGTTATTGACCCTCTTTTGGTTTTTCTTTAATTTTGTTCCTATTAGTTGACTACATTTTTTATTTTATTTCAGACCTCATATTATATGCTTTCTTTTTCTTACTCCAATTTACCATTTCCCTTCTCTGTTTAATTGTGTTTTAAATTTTATGTTCTCCTTTTCTTCACCTTGTTTCTGTATTCCCTACTCATTATTTCTCCCCCCTCTTCCCCCTCAAAATCGTTTTTCTTTTCTTTGGTAATTTAATATTCTTTTTTCTTATAATATTCTTAATCTCTTTCCAACTTTATTAATGTTTGCTCATTTGCTATTGATACTGCTGACGTGGGAGGTGGGTATTTTTGCTGGTGTGGGTTTGGTTTTCTCTGTAGTTTTGCTTTGCTCTGCCGGCACCTATACAACAGCATAAAAAAATGCAGCAGGGGTTGTGACTCTCAGTTAGCCAACCAGAGGAAAGAACCTATCATGAATGAGTCATAAATAATGAAAGCCCAGGTACAACAAGACAGTCCACATAACTTGAATAAAGAGCATATCTAGAACAGCCAGCTCAGAAGATCAAAGATATTACACCACTGAGTTCCACATAACTCCTACTACAAAGGGCCACCCCATGAAGACAGGGAATCGAAGCAGAGAAATTTGATATGTGGAAACAAACAAAAAGAATCACTTACAATGGGGAGACAAGGAAACATCCCCAAATGAAAGGAAAAAAGGAATCCCAAGGAAAAAAAGCTAAATGAAAATGAGGTAAGCAGAGGACTTCCACCAAGATGGAGGTGTAGGTGGAAACACTTTACCTTCTCGCACAACCAAGTTTAAAAACAACAAAGTTTTAGCAACAAAAACGCAGCCAAACCACAGAAAATTGAACTATACGGAAGTCTGACAATAATGAACCCTTCAGCCAAACCGGTAAGAGGGGCAAAGCCAGCAGCGGCGTGGGGTGGGGCAGGAAAGATCCACCAGACCTACCTGGGAGCTCAACCCGGGCACGCAGGCAGCCTTAGGCTGATCCCAGGTGTGGAGTAGCAGCGGGCAGACCCACTGAGGGCTGACCGTGGTCACACATTTATGCGCAGATAAACCAGGGAAGGAGCGAGCAGTGGGATGGACCATGCAAGCCACAGTGGCAGGAAGCAGCAGAGAGGACTGCTATTGTCCCTCTCTGACCCTGCCCCCACATAAAGCGTCAAAAACCAGCGACATGGGTGGCCCCGCCCTAAGGCTCTGCTCCTCATACTTAACAGGTGCGAACAGAGCAAAACATTATGGCTCAAGAAGAACTCAAAGCCCCAGAGCCCACAACTCTAAGCAACCAAGAAATAGTGAAACTTTCAGATACACAGTTCAAAACACTGGTGATCAGGATGCTCACAGAACTGGTTGATTTCAGTCACAAATTAGAGGAACATATGAAAGCTAAACTAATTAAAATGAAGGGAAATGCACAGGAAACCAATAGTAATGAAAAGGAAACTGGGACTCAAATCAAGGGAGTGGGCCAGAAGGAAAAAAAAATGACCAAACGGAAAAGGATGAATAAATAAGAATTTTAAAAAAGGAGGAGGATGTCCTGGAGGAACCTCCAGGACATCTTTAAATGCTCCAACATCCAAATTATAGGGGTACCAGAAGGGGAAGAGGAACACCCATGAGTGGAAAACTTCTTTGAACTAATAATAAAGGAGAACTTCCTCAATCTAACAAAGGCAATAGACTTCCAGGAAATCCAGGAAGCTCAGAGAGTCCCAAAGAAGTTGGACCCAAGAAGGAACACACCAAGGCACATCATCATTACATTACCCAAGATTAAAATGAAGGAGAGAATCCTAGAAGCAGCAAGAGAGAAGGGGACAGTCACCTACAATGGACTTCCCATCAGACTGTCAGCTGATTTCTCAAAAGAGACCTTACAGGCAAGAAGGGGCTGGAAAGAAGTATTCCAAGTCATTAAATCCAAAGACCTACAACCAAGATTGCTCTATCCAGCTAAGCTTTCATTTAGAATGGAAGGGCAGATAAAGTGCTTCTCAGATAAGATCAAATTCAAGGAGTTCATCATCAACAAGCTCTTATTATATGGAATGTTAAAGGGATTTATCTAAGAAAAAGAAGATAAAAAATATGAACAGTGAAAGGGCTGCAAACTCACAGTTATTAACAACCACACCTAAAATAAAAGCAAACTAAGAGGACAGCTAGATCAGGAGCAGAACCATAGAAATGAAGATCACATGGAGGGTTAGCAACAGGGAGTGGGAGAAGGAGAAGGGGGGAGAAGGTACAGAAAATAAGTAGCATAGACGGTAGGTAGAAAATAGATAGGGGAAGGGCAAGAATAGTAGGGGAAATAAGGAATCTAAAGAACTTGAGACACGTGGTCATAAACTAGAGGGGAGGAATGGTGGGGAAGGGGGTGTGCAGGGTGGAGGGGAATGAAGGGGGGAATAGAACAACTGTAACAGCATAATCAATAAAAAATAAATAAATAAAGAAATTTCTATGAACAACTATATGCCAAACCTGGAAAACCTGAAAATTTCTAGAAACATACAACCTGTCAAACTAAATCAAGAAGAAGCAGAAAGACTGAACAAACCAATAACAACTAGCAAAACTGAAGCAATAATCAAAAACTGCCAATGCACAAAAGCCCTAGACCACATGGCTTCCCAGGCAACTTTTACCAAACATTCAAAGAACTAACAACTATACTTATCAAACTATTTTTAAAAATTTAAGAAGAGGGAAGGCTCCCAAAGTCTTTACTTATGAGGCCAGTATTATCCTAATTCCAAATCAAGGTAAAGAAAGAAAATTACAGCCCAATATTTCTGATGAACATTAATGCTAAAGTACTCAACAAAATACTGGCAATGTGATCTGGCAATACAGGAAACAGATCATACACCATGATCAAGTAGGATTTATCCAGGGATGTAAGGATGATGTAATATTCACAAATCAATGCATGTAATATATCATATAAACAAAATGAAAGACAAAATCACATGATCACATCAATAGATGATGAAAAAGCATTTGATAAAATCCAGTACCTATTTGTGATAAAAACACTCAGCAACATGGAAATAGAGGAACCATACCACACAACATAATAAAGTCCACATATGAGAAAACTACTGCCAATATCATATTCAGTAGACAAAAACTAAAAGGGTTTTCCTTAAGATTAGGAACAAGACAAGAATGTCTGCTTCCACTATTGTTATTCAACATAGTACTGGAAGTTCTAGCCACAGCGATCAGATAAGACAAAGAAATAAAAGGTATCCAAACTGAGAAGGAGGAGTTAAAACTGTAATTATTTGCAGGTGACATGATAGTGTAAATAGAAAACCCTATGGTTTTCAAAAAACTACTTGACCTAATAAGTGAACTTGGTTAACTAGTGGGATACAAAGTCAACATTCAGAAATCAATGGCATGCTTATACACCAACCATGAATTATAAGAAAGAGAAACTAAGAAAAATTTCATTTCCTATAGCAACAAGTAAAACAAAGTATCTAGGAATAAATATAACCAAGGATGTAAAATATCTGTACTCGGGAAACTATAGAACACTGAAGAAACAAATTAAGGAAGAAAGAAATAAAAAGAAGCATATATTGTGTTCATAGACTGGAAGAATTAACATCATTAAAATGTCCACATAACCCAAAGCAATCTATAGACTCAACTTAATTCCTATTAAAATACAAATGGCATACTTCACAAATCTTTTGGTCCCAAAACTTTACATGGAACCAAAAGAGACCCCAAATACCCTCTATCTGATATGAAACTATACTACAAGCCCACCGTACTCAAAACAGTCTAGCACTGGCATAAGAACAGACAGGTAGAACAATGGAACAGAATAGAGAGCCCAGAAATGAACCGATGTCTCTATGACCAATTAATATTGACAAAGAGGACAGGAGCATACAATGGAGTGAAGACGGTCTCTTCAATAAATGGTGTTGGGAGAACTAACTGTTCAGGTACATGCAAAAAAATGAAACTAGACCACCCACATACGCCATATACCAGAATAAACTCAAAATGGATAAAGGACTTCAATGTAAGTTGAAACACAGTAAAAGTTCTAACAAAAAACATAGGCAGTAAAATTTCAGACATCCCATGTAGCAATATTTTTGCCAATATATCTCCTAGTGCAAGAGAAATAAAGGAAAAAAATAAACAGATGGGACTACCTCAAATTAAATATTTTCTGCACAGCCAAAGGAACCATCATCAAAATGAAAAAGGAACTGACTGTATGGCAGAACATATTTGCCAATGATACATCAGACAGTGGTTTAATCTCCAAAATATATAAAGAACTCATGCTACTCCACTCCAGGAAGCAAAACAACCCAATTAAAAAATGGGCAAAGACCTAAATAGACATTTCTCCAAGGAGGACATACAGATGGCCCATAAACATATGAAAAAAGTGCTTCCTCTAGCCATCAGAGAAATGCTAAGTAAAACCACAATGAAATGTCACCTCACACCTGTCAGAATGGCCATCATTAATAAATCAACAAGCAACAAGAGCTGGCAAGAATGTGGAGAGACAGGAACCCTACTGTACCTTTAGTGGCAATGCAGGCTGGTGCAGCCACTGTGTAAAACAGTATGGAATTTCCTCAAAAAATTAAAAGTGGATCTGCCTTTTGACCCAGTGTTTCCAGTGCTGAGCATATACCCTAAGAATCCCAAAACACAAATTCAAAAGAACTTATGAATCCTGATATTTATAGCAGTGCTATTTACAATAGCCAAGTGTTGGAAACAGCCCAAGCACCCATCAGTAGATGAGTGGATTAAAAAACTCTGATGCATTTACACAGTGAAATACTACATAGCAGAAAGAAAGAAGGAAGTCCTACTTTTTGTGACAGCATGGATGGAACTGAAGACTATTTTGCTATGTGAAATCAGGCTGTTGGTGAAAGACAAATACCATGTGACCTTACTTATAACTGAAACCTAATGAACAAAATAAACTAATGAGAAAAATAGAACCAGAGACATGGAAACATGAACAGACTTATAGCTGTAGGAAGGAAGGAAGGACATGGGGAATGGTGAAAGAAAGGGGAAGGGATTAGTCCAAGAATATGTATGAATGACTCATGGACATGGACAATAGAAAGGGGATTGACTGAGAGAGAGAGGGTTAGGCTTGGCTAAAAGGGAAAGAAAAGTTGGGACAACTGCAGTAAACAGTTAAAGAAAGAAATTCATAGAATCTGGTGACAAATGTTAGACCTGTTTTTATAAGTCCTGCAATATATTGTTCTAATGTAGTTTTTTATTGAAATAGAATTCCAGTTATCCTAATAATAAAAAATGCTTTAGTTTTATATATCTCTTTACAAAGTTCTGTTATGTATATAAGTTCTCTTAGGCCTCAGAACAGCTCTAAAAGCTAGTATAATTGTGTCCATTTTATAAATGACTAACCACATTTAGGGGCAGATTTTCCACACTTCAAATATTTAATATATTACAAACCGTAGATTTAATAACAAATATGATGACTCTTAGTTTTTTGCTTTTCCTTCAATCCTCCTTAAGGCTTTGATAATTTTAGGGAGTCATCATCATCAATTTCTTCAGCTAATGCCTCAATAGTGTTGTGTAACTAATTACCCTAAACCAGGGTTTCTAGACTTTAACATTATTGACATTCGTGCCACACAGTTCTTTGTTATGGAGCCCATTCTCTTCCTAGTTAAGATGACTAGTGCATCCAGGGGCTCCTACCAGCTACAACTTCCTGTGATAGTAGAACAATAGCTGGCCAAACAGGTCCACATCCTAATCCCCAGAACCTGTAAATATGTTACTTGATATGGCAAAAGGGACTTTTCAGATATGACAAAGATGATGGATTACCCTCAAAATCATATTCCATTATGTAAGATTTCATTTTTTATTGCATTGCTTATGCTATTACAGTTGTCCCAATTTTTCTCCCTTTGCCCCCTCCCCCCACTCCCCCTACCTTTCCAGAGGTTCCCCCCTCCTTTGCTCATGCCCATGGGTCATTCATATAAGCCCTCAGGTAGGTCCATTTCCAATACTTGCTCTTAAGATCCCCCTGCCTATTCTGTAACTACCAATGTGCACTTCTTAATCCCTTCAGTTCTTCCCCATTTTCCCAGAACCCCCATCACAACTGGTCATCATCCCAATGTTCTCCATACCTATGATTTTGTCTCTGTTCTCTTTGTTTGCTTAGTTTGTTTTTTAGATTCAGTTGTTGATACTTACATATTTACTGCCATTTTAACGTTCATAGTTATGATCTTCTTTTTCTTAAATAAGTCCCTTCAACATCTCATGTAATAAGGGCTCAGTAGTGATGAACTCCTTTAACTTGACCTTACTTGGGAAGCACTTTATCTCCCCTTCAAATATAAATAATAGCTTTGCTGGATAGAGTAATCCAGGGCCTAGGTCCTTCTTTTCATCATTTTGAATACTTCTTGCTAGCCTTCTAGCCTGCAAAGTTTCTTTTGAGAAATTAGCTTACAGTCTTATGGAAAATCCTTTGTACATAATCATCTGCCTTTCTCTTGCCGCTTCTAAAATTCTCTCTTTATCTTTAACCTTCAGCATTTTACTTATGATGTGTCTTGGGATGGTCCTCTTTACATCCATCTCATTTGGGACTCTTTGTGCTTCCTGGACTTATGTGTCTATTTTCTTTAAATTATGGAAGTTTTCAATTATTATTTTTTCAAATAGCTTTTCCAAATTCTTGCTCTTTCTCTTCTCCTCTGATACCCCTATGATGTGAACATTGGAATGCTTGACATTGCCCAAGAGGCTCTCTATGCTATTCTTGTTTTTTTTTAATTCCTTTTTCTTCTTGTGTACTAATTGGATATCTTTTTCTTTCTTATGTTCCAAGCCATTGGTTTGATTCTTGGATCTCCACTCCACCATTGATTCCCTGTGATTTTTTATTTCATTTAGTGTCTCCTTCATAACTGATTGGATCACTTTATGCTGCTGAAGTACCCACTGAGTTCCTTGAGCACCCTTTTAACTAGTGTTTTGAACTCTGCATCTAATAGTTTATCTCCATTTTGTTTAGTCATTTTTCTGGAGTTTTGTTCTTTCCTTTTATTTGGGCCATATTGCTTTGTCCCCTCATTTTGGCAGCCTACCTGTGTTTGTTTCTATGTATTAGTTATAGCTGCTTTGACTCTGTGTCTTGGTAGTGTGGCCTAATGTAGTAGGTGTCCTGTAGGGTCCAGTGGCACAGCATCTCCTAGCCCACAAGGTGAACCTTCCATGTAGCAGAGCACTTCCTCCTCTTGTAGTTAAGTCTTGATTGCTGTCATCAGGTCAATAGGAAGTATTTACCCAGGCCAGACAGCTGGCAGAACTGGCTGTGACCACTGGCCAGCAATCACCTACCAGTCACCTTCATTGTGGAGGTGATGGTGGTTTTCTGATGTGGTCTGTAACTGTCTCCCGTGTGCACAGCCTCTGGGGTTTCCCAGGTGGTGCAGTCCAAACTCAGCCACCACCTGTGTTCTGTCAGGGCCCCTTCGCATAAGCTATTAAGCAATCTGCAGATGGCTATTTCTAGTGCTGGGCTTGGGGCCACTCAGCGAGAGGTCTGGGGGCTGGGCTATCAGCTGTTGCTTGTTTGAGCATATTTGGGAAGGTCTGAAGCCTGTACCTAGGCCCACCATTCATATGAAAAAGCTACTGTTACCAGCCTGTGTGGTCCATAATTTGGAAGGTGTGGAGCCTTAGGTACTCATCAGGGAGAGACTAACCGTGTGAGCCGAGTTGGTAAAGATTCAGAATGGTGTCATCGCACTGTGGCTCTGTGTGGAGGAAGGCTCAGAAAAGGAACAATGGCCACTTTCTGCAGTTCTGTCTAAGGGGAAGTTGTCCCCCACCTCTTACCCTGATGCCAGACACTTCAGCTCCTCCATGTATGTCATTGATGCACCTCAAGGTGCTGCCCCTGTGCTGGAGCATAGAGGAAGCGAGTCTGAGTAAGTTCATGTATGGGGCCTCCAAAAAGAAATTCCTAAGAATCCCTCAGTTTCTTCCATTGACCCAACTCCCACCAGTTTTTATAGCCAGAAGTTGTGGGGACTTATCTTCCTGGCACTGAAACTGTGGAGTGGGTGGTCTGGTGTGGGGCTGGACCCCTCGCTCCCAAAATATTCCTCTGTTTTATATCCACCACATGTTGGTTTGGGACCAGCCCATTCTACATCTCCACATCTCCACCACTCTGCCCCTCCACCCCTCCTAACCATCCGGAAGAATGCGGTTTCTTTAATTCCTTAGTTGTCAGACTTCCATACAGCTCTATTTTCTGTATGGAAGTTCTGAGGAATATTTATTTTGTAGTTTAGTTGTAATTTTGCTGTGGTTGTGCAAGAAGGTGAGCTGCACATACCTACACCTCCATCTTGTAAGATTTCATCATAACAGACTGGAAAGAAGAATTCTCCTGCTGGCCTTGAAAAGTAAATAGCTATTTTTTGAGCTGCCTACAGAGTACATCACATGGTAAGGAACTACATATGACCTCTATGGCTTAAGATCATTCTCCAGATGACGTTCAATAATAATCTGAATGAGTTTGGAAGCCTCCAAATGAGAACATAGCCTTTTAGCTTATTGCAGCCTTGGGTGAGACAGCAGAGAACCAAGCCAATCTTAGCTCACAATCTCAACCCATGGAAACTAAGATAATAAATGTGTGTTTGAGTCAATAAGTTTATAGTAATTTGTTATGCAACATTCAGAACCAATATACCATGACAGTGAATAAGACAGGCCTTAAGGCTATGAATGGTGGTTCTGGAAGAGAAAGCAAATCAGAACCCAGAGTGTCTATTCTAATAGGAACAACGTGCTGTCTTTCTTCTGACGGGAATGTCCTATGCAATCAACTGAGTGCTTCCCCTGGATAATGTGCTACAGCAGGGGCTCAGTGTTGGCCTGCTATTGGCAGGTCGGACCCTCAGCAATGGCTATAGCCAGATTAGCCTGGATGAGTAGAAATCCATGTTGATGAGTCTAAGAATGACCTCTAAGTTTAGTACTATGGGAACTTTGTAAACCTATTTAGCAAGGACAGGGTGTTAGAGAGGAGTAACTGATAGAACTGAGGACAGATCACGTGGCTTTAAACAAAAAAAGTCATCTGACTATCTGTTACTTTTTGTCAGAAATAAGGTAAGGACTTGGCTTCTTATTGTGGGTTTTTCATGTGGTTTTGATCCTATGTCAACTTGTTGGTCCATAGGATCCACTTCAAAAGTGGGTCACTCTGCCATGGCCAGGTCCCGGGTGGCTCAGTTGGTTGGAGCATATATACCAAAAGGTTATAAGGTTGCAGGTTTGAGTCCCAGTTAGGTCACATACCTAGGTTGCAGGTTTGATCTCCAGTTGGGGAGAGTGTGGGAGGCAACCCATTGATGTTTCTCACAGCTCTCTCTCTATCTCTCCCTCACTCCACCCCTCCCTCTCTCTCTAAAATGAGTAAACACATCCTCGTGTGAGGATTTTTTTAAAGGTAGCTCACTCACCTTTTTTTAATATTTGAAAATATAACTTTCATAATGAACAGGTACTATTTATAATTTTTAGCAGTGATTTTCTCATAATATGGGCATATATCAATCATCCAAAAGCTATCTATCTACCCACCTATCTACCTAACAATCTATAGAACCTATTGATCTATCAATAGAATATAAATATACATAGAATACAATCAATGGAATGTATATTTACATACTATTGGTTGGCTACTTAATAGAATCACCTGATAAGTTTCATAACTGACCAACCTACTTCTGATATTTCTGGTATGAATAAAAATGGTTATATTTGATATTTATTAAGTGAATTGCACCTATAACAACTTCCCTTTTACAAAATTACTACATGGCTACAAGTTTAGTCTTATGAAGATCACAAGTAAAATTTTTAATTGAGGCTTGAAAATATTTGAAAATGCATGATGTTGAATTAGAACACACCAGCTTGGCTCTAACCCTTAGTACCCACATTGTGTGGAGACAGATGTTTAAATTCTGTGAGTTTCAGTTGGCCTGACTATAAAGTAGAGATAATGCTCACTTTGTAGGGGTGATTTACAATCAGTGATCACAAGTCAAAGTACCTGCCAAGGATCATGTGCAACAGTAGGTCACTATTTCTAACAGATAGGAGAGGAATGGGAGCTAATGCCAGGAACCTGACTAACAGTTTGTTCCAGAGGAAGAAAACAATTTAAAAGAACAAACTCAAACAACATTTAGAATGGGCCTCAAACTTAAGAATGCTGATGGACCAGAAAACATTCTTTCTTCCCCTCTTATCTCCTCACAGTCCTTCCAGGCCTGTCGCCTTCCTGCTGTAATATAGAATAATGAACTAGCAGGAAGAGCTCAGCACAAAGGTCTGCCCACACTTCCTGATGGGCCAGTTCCCTCTCCTCCGCAAAGATAAGCCAGAGATTTCTACATAGCTTTTGCTACACCTGACCTAATACTAGTTAAGTTCCTGGTAAGTCACACCCACTCCACATGTAACTTACTCTTCTAAGAAGTCAAATAAAGCAATATACCTGTGGCCCCTTGTGCTCACCTACCTCTGTCCCTCTGCACATGCTATTCCTCTCCACTCACCTCATTTCTTGCCAGAAAATTTACCATTGATTCCAGGTCCACATCAAATTTTACTTCATCTTTACAGAGTCTCCTGAGACATTTTTCTTTCCATGGACATCTCTTAGTATATTATGGCTGTGTCAGTCTAAATCTTACCTCCTGTTAGTTAAGGAAGCCCCCTGAAATGGTGACCATGTCTTCATATTATCCACAGTACCTAGCACAGCTTGTTCTAATATGTGTTAGAAATGTATTTTGAGTTTTAGACTGTAGTTCAAGAATTAATTCACATCTTTGCAGAAAACTGACATTCATCATCAGTATAAAAATCACAACAATGCTAAATATTTGTTTTCTTGTGAACAGTAAACATTGAATGGGAAAGACTTCATTTCTCTCTCTCACCCCTCTCTCTTTTCCTTCTCTTTGAAACATCATTTTCCCTTTTTGTGTCAAAATAAAAAATACTATTTAGTTTCCTGACACTATTTAGGGCATTGCTATAGAATAACAACAGTCCTGGAGGGAACTCTATAAGGTGAAGTAAGCCACTCTCTTATTTCTAAATAAGGCTAATGAAGTCTTCCTAGAGAAGTGAATATATGTGTATTCTCTTAAAGATTTACTTTAAAAAAGAACTGGATTAGAAAGGGAAGGTAGGTAAGAAAGCCCACTCTTTCTTCCTCAGTTCACTCCTTTCTGTTCCAGCAGTTCCTGTCTTTTCTCTCTGATACTTTTTGGCATCCTCAAGGAGAATATTACTAAGAATAGAAAAGTTATTTTTCTAATAATTCTGGTCATTTTTTCCACTGGAATTTAGAGAGAATGAAATTCTCTTTGTATTCTTTAAAACAGTTCCCTGAACCAGCACATTTGTCCCCTAATCAGCATTAACTATTATGGAGTAGCAATTTTTCATTTGGGGCAAAGTCACTTCATAGAATAGCCATTGAGTTAACACAAAATATTCAAATGTATGGACCCTAGGGCATTAAGAGATCTTCTAGTTCATTCCTCTTCCTTCAGGTAAAAATACTCAATATATCACATGGAAAACTCTCCTATGTTTCAAGATTTTGTGAAAAAAATCCAATCTCTTTGTCAACTGATTTCTAACTTCATTGGGTTATACACTACAAATCACTACATTCTTTCTGGTAGTATTGGTGGTGGTATGGTTTAATTCTGTTTAGTTAAATCTGACCTTTTTTGGCTCCTTGATAGTATCTTATTAAAATAATTATCTAGTTATCCTTCAGCATTTGTTTTTTAATTCAGTTCCCTAATACTTGCTCAGAAATCATGCTTGTTCCCTCTTTAATTATTTGGCTAATGCCTTCTTATCTGTCTCTATATTGTCCTTAACGCTTTTTGGGTACTAGCAGGATAGTGTAGATGATTCTAGTAACTCAAGACATAAATGAGGGTGAATTTGCCACTGTACTTTTCTCCTTGCTAGTAATTCCAGCTTTACAACTCTATTCCATATATCCCACCTACTAATGTTTGCACCACAGACTTGTTAGTCTGGTCAAATTGCACACTGGATTCAAATGTTATGATCACAGTGAACTGTTCGCTCCCTTTCCTGTGTTCCTATTGCTCTACATACTTAGCTCTATTTGATTATGTATATTTTCATTTTAAAACATATATCAGTTTTGTATGCCTATTAAAACATAAATAATCAGAAGTAGGACTAAAATGCCTATCTAGGGTACGTGTTTAATAAATATGAAAAGCAGCCCTGGCTGGTATAGCTCAGTGGATTGAGCATGGGCTGTGAACCAAAGGGTCTCCAGTTGGGGCACATGCCTGGGTTGTGAGCCAGGTCCCCAGTGGGGTTCACGTGACAGGCAACCACACATTGATGTCTCTCTCCCTCTTTCTCCCTCCCTTCCCCTCTCTCTAAAAATAAATAAATAAAATCTTTTTAAAAATAAATAAATAAATGTGAAAAGCAAAGGGAGAGAGAAAGAATGGAAATTAGCTTAGAACTGCAAGAGGCCACAAAGATGATTACGTGTAACCACACTTCACAGAAAAGAAAATACAACAGTAGGGAATTGAGACAAAGCCATATACCTAGTGAGAAGCTGTCTTGGAAATTTATAAATTTGGGGCACCAGCTAACCATTGCCCCATTCATTTGGTAAGAGCACTCTGACTTTAGACCTTTGCCCATCCAGAACTTTTGTTTGAACTCTTAGGGGAAGAAGAGCTTTTCTACCTCCCAGTCTTGAGCCTGGGAGGGTTTAGGACAGAAGCTGCTGGCAGCCACTGCCCCACCATTTGGAGCCAACACAGAAGAGAAAAAACCTTGAAAGGTGAGGAGAGATTCAGTACAGTGATGCCTCTTAAATCCTTCAGTCAAGAGAAACCCACATAACAAATATGTTTCTTTTTTCCTTTTTAATTATTCTTATTTATTCCATTACAGTTGTCCCAACTTTTCCCCCTTTGCCCTTCTTTTTCCAGCCCAACCCCTGCTCCTACATTCAATCCCCACACCACTGTCCATGTCCATGTGCAATTCATACATGTCTTTTGACTAATCCCTTCCTCTTCTTTCTACCATTCCCCTCACCCCTCTCTGACAGCTATCAGTCTGTTCTATGTTTCAATGTCTCTAGTTCTGTTTTGTTAATTAATTTATTTTGTTCATTAGATTCCTCTTATAAGTGAGATCATGTGGTATTTGTCTTCCACCACCTGGCTTATTTCACTTAGCATAATAGTCTCCAGGTCCATCCCTGCTGTCACAACAGGTAGGAGTTCCTTCTTTCTTTCCCGCAGCATATAGTATTTCTATGTTTCTTTTTTTATTTAGGGTTGACTTGGATTTTCTGACTTGGTCCTTCAATGAAAGTTCTTCAATGAAAGTATGGATCTTCTAAATTTAAACCTGTACTTTTTTCATTACCTTGGTCCTGTACACCACTGTCCCTAGTATTGCTTCATTTTCCTTTACCAAAGGACAGGTCTTCTCTAGCAATTCTACCCTGTAGCTTCCAGCTTTTAAAAACAACCTAGTTATCTCTGAATGGACCAGAATCTGGTGACTGGGAAGATTACCTCACCCATCTCCACATGTCTGCATCCCTAGTTACGAATCCCTCAAAAATGCTTGCTATTAAAGGTGCAAAGTTCCCAGGGACTTTAGTCTAATTCCAGATGAATTCCAGTTTGTATTTATTCAGAGTTTTGAAAACCAGATTCCCAGGGAGCCCTGAGTCTTGTTGTATACATGTGTGTGGCTTTATCAACGCAGAGGCAGAAATTCTATGCATTCAGACAGCCCTGAGTCAGAGGTGGCCCCTATGCAATTATTAAAATTGATTTTCTCAGGTTGTTGAGGTGACTTTTCTGACCTTATGATGTTAGCAGAAAGAGTCATATCCGCTCAATAACTGATCTACTGCCTGTATGGACACATAGCTCCCACTTCCACCTTCCCTAGCAAGGTTGATAACAGCTCAACTAAGCCAGAGGGAAATTCCAAAACCAGAAATCAGCACTGCATTCTACAGTTAATATTGCAAAAGTAAAATACAGTTAAGTCAGCTAAAGTTTCCTGTTGGGCTGGGAAAAACTTGCAACCACAGAAGAGATCTGATAATCAAGTTACATTATGGCAGCTTAAGAGTCAAAAATATTTTATACTATAAGATGTATGTATGAGAATATTTATTACAACACTGTACTGGTAAATGAATGCAAAGAGCCTAAATTCCCATCAGTGGGCAGCTGGTTAAGTAAATTATGGTACATGCCTCAGTGGACTTCTATAAAGCATTAAAATGAAGAAGATTGGTCTCTATGTCCTGATATGCAATTACCTCCAGGACGTGTTTTTAAGTGAGAAAAAGCAAGGCATAGGAGAGTGTGTGTAGAATGCAACTACTTATTTTACTCTAATAGAGAGAGCCCTCTGAGTGGGCTTACACGTGCCCACGTGGGCACACACACACACACACACACACACACACACACTTCTGCTTCACTGTGCAGAGAGTATTTCTGGAACAAACCACAGGAAACTGGCCTCAGAGGTGGCTTCAGGGAAGGAGGCTGGACTGCTGGGGGGCCACATTGAAAAGGAGACTAACTTTTCAATCTATTTCCTTTTGTACCATTTGAATTTGTGTTACCATCTCTCAACATTGCCTATTAAAAACAAAAATAAAGACTAGTCCAAAGTCTGCCTTTGATTTAGAGCTTAAAAATAGAAACATTAAGATTTTATATTCCTTTTTTCCTATAAGGCAAAAGCAGGTCCCTTCTATCTTTGTTACTTGCTTTTGAACAAATAGACTCTAGTATTTTTAGACTTTCTCCCTGGAGCCCAGAACTCGCAGTATTAAAGTAACCAGGGAAATATTGAGGAGCTGGATACCAAGTTCTATGTCCTAAATATTTTTCAGTCATGAGGAAACCAGCTTTCCTCCTAATACTGCTGTTCATACCAGTAGAAGCATACACTAAGGTAATTTCTTCTTTTCTGCTAGATTAAAGAAAGGGTTTAATCTTTTTTTTCTCTTTCTCTCAGAAAAGTTTCTGTTGTTTTTTTCTTCAAAGTGAACAGACATCTGAAAAACAACTCTGGTGATTTTCTGCTGGAAGAAGCAAGAAGCTATTAAGAGCAGCACTTGAAGCCACTGTGAAAAGTCCATTACCCCAGAGGTAGATTAAGGCAAGTTTGCAGAAATGCGTTGGCCCATCATTATCATTTTCACCTGAAAGGACGTGGCTCCGATTTAGCAGGAGACAGATGTTCTTATCTCATTTCACTGACATACTAAAATGAAATAAATAAAAAGTCCACCTCCTCAGAGATTGCTTTGCTGTTTAAATTCAAAATCACATACTTTGGATAGGGTTATTTCCCCCCCACCCCCATTCTTCCAGTCTGACCACTTCCTCTGAGGTTCTTAATGGGACCTGCCTGGGACTGTGCCTCTGAACTATCTAGCTTGAGTTCAATCCCAGACACCACAGAAATTGTTCAGAAGAACAATGAAGGCAAAGACTAATAAGCATAAACTGTGGTGGCTTGTGAAACAATTTGCATAAAGTCCAGATATTCATCCCACAGGGATCCCTGAAGCACAGAATTTAACTAATGTCAGTTCTGAACAGACTCTAACTACAACAAAATTGTATGAGCAGAAACTGATTTCTGATGCTCCTCTCCACTTCCTCTTCTCCTTTTACTCTCTCGTCATCCTCTAGAGCTGCTGTGATCCAAAGAGCAACAGATCAAGTTGAACTGTGCCCAGGTTAATGCTTAAAAGTGGGCTTAGAGAGAGTAAATATAGTTCAAGTTGAACCTTGTCTAGTTTCCAAAAGATGTACAGTTCTAGGGAAGTTCATTTCCAATAGTAGTATCAGAGATTTACTCCATTTAATAGATGGTGAAAAAAAACCATGAATCAGGACTGAAAGGTATATTTGTCAAGCTTAATAAGAAGGCCATAGGAGGACAGTCCCCTGCAGACTCTATCCTGTCCACAGCACACCTCAGGCAGTAGATGTGAGAAAGGACATCCTGTCATATACAATAGGATTTGAGATCAAGAGAGTGGTTAAGACTTCCTTGTCCTGAGATCAGTGGTTCTCAAGTCTGTCTCCTAAGCCTGACACTTTCCCCCAGAAGTTCTGATTGGCCGGTGTTGAGGGTGGCCAGGAGAACTGTAGCCTGAGCTGAGCACTGCAGGTGTGGCTAACTGAGGACTTGGGCATTGAGAACAGCTTGAAGTCACTTCCCTGGCTAAAGGGATTTACCAGACAAACCTGGTGATTTATCAGCCTCTGCACTGCATACCACTTTCCTAAGTGCAATGCACACTTTCATCACAGCCTTACAGGGTGAGCAAGGCAGAATATTTATTTCCATTTTACAGATGAAGAGACTGAAGGTTCAAGAGAAATGCTTAAAGGTACACACTAAGTCAGAGTCAGATCTGGAACTCCAGACAAGGCCACAGCGTTTCTCACTACGGTATCGCAGTCCCTCCAACCTTCAGATCCGAGATGAGCAGCCTTGGTGCTGGCAACCATTCTGCTTCCAAGAAGCAAAAGAAAAAGCATGAAACCCAGTCTATAGCTGAAAAATATAACCCCTTAAATTTATAGGTAAGGAATTTTAAGCACAGTGACTTGCCCAAGGTTACATAGCCAGTTAAGGGCAAGCAAAATAAACAACAGTGGGATTCAAATTATTAAAGACAAAAAGCAAAGCATGATGTAGGGAAACTGTACATCCCCTGTTTGGAGTTTCAGTGGAAGTCGAAGTGATTGCTGCACAGAGAGCTGCTGCGTATTTGGAAGGCTGCCCACTGCACTGAGAAATGGAACATAGCAAGGGGTAGCCACACAAATCACTGAGGTCACCTTGCATGGTCTTTATGAGTCTGCCAGCCAGTTCACGTGTGTGTGTGGGGGAGGGTGCTAATTGCCAAAAGGAATGCTCAAGCAAGCAGGAGCCTGTATACATTTGGCAAAGCTAAAGAACAACAAAAAAATCTCCCTGGAAAGTGTTAGCATAATTACATAGCCAGTCTGTTTCTTACCTGGAGGTAAATGCAGGCTCCACCATTTCTGTCAGTTGTGATGATCATTCATGATACAGAAGTGTGCAGAGGACAGGTCCCCCCTCTCTGATCCTAATTTCTCTCACCCTCCAGTGTAGCTAGAGATAAACCCAATTCCTGTGAAACTGAAACAAACTTCAAACCCATGTCAGAGCCTGCCGGAGAGAATGATTTACAAACTGCCAGCAGAACATTGGTGTAAACAAGATAATGCACATTAATTCCCAGCAAGTCAATTAGCATTCAGTTATTCTGCACAGGGCTGACCTTGATGCCTGAGGATGTGAACAGAATGCAACCTGTAGCTTAGAGGAAAATGCCACCCCTTCCACTCAGAAACGCAGGTCTCCGAGGTTCAAAGGCTCAGGGAGCACTCTTTCTCATGAAGACACACACGAGGGACAAAAACCATCTCAACAAAATTCTTGCATTTCAGAACTGATGTCTTTTTGCCTTTGAGCTCACAAACACTTTGATGACTCTCACCTTTGATCTAAATTTCTCAGGGAGCTGTGGTAATACTGTGTTTCAGAGGCATCTTTCACTTCAAGACTTCTGAGGGTTCAAAAGTCTCAAAATAAAGACTTGCTCGCCTTTCTTCAAATAGTTCTTTAATTGCTCATTCAAAGAAGAGATTTTATTTGTAATTGCCATGCTTATTATCATTACCTCTGCTTTCTGGAAATACTTTTGCTTGATTTTTGAGCAGTGATCAACCAGAGTCTCCCATAATGCTTTATGGCTCTAGTATGATGAGTCAGGCACCCTGAGAAGGTATCTGAGTCCACTAAGCAGAGCTTTCATACTTTAATTTGCATATAAGTTTCTTGGGACCTTGTAAAGGAAGATGCTGATTTAGTTAAGCCTGGAATGCAATCTGAGATGCTGTATGTCATAAACTCCAGGGTGACCACACTGTGGTCCTTGGACCTGCTTGTCCGAGGGGCTTGTCCGAGGGGCTTCTCCCATGGAACAAGTAGTTCTTTAAAAGGGGTTACTTCAGCGATTTCAGGATTCTGCTATTTGTAACAGGAGCTGTCTAAACACTATTTAGATAAGGATCTCAAACTGGTCTGATGCGGGCACCCTAGATACACAGGTTTAGAGGAACTCTTCCAACACAAACCCTTTTATGTCCAGAGACCCCCTTTAAAAAGAGTTGTTAGGAGTTTTATTGTTTGTTCACTTGTTTGTTTTGCAGGGTTCATAGTTAGTTATCCACACTAGGTTAATTTGATGGAGATGATCCAAATTCCTATAGCATTAATGGCCCTTAGTTCTACTGAACCATCAATTGATAAAGAAAATACTGATATGAACAGCAGACTTGATAATATTCCTTTCCCAAGATAGTGCAAGATCATTTGGCTGGGTCCTGGGTTCAGGCAAAAATATATTCATCAAGCACAGTAATGGGCAGCTGGGGATAAATCTGATTGGAGTCCCTCTCTAGTGTATTCAGCAGCCACTGTCCAGGCAGCACTCTGCCTCATCCCCAGCCTCTCCTTCCCCAACACACACACACACACACACACACACACACACACACACACACACACACACACACACACACACACACACACACAACTTCCTAGCTAGTTTTCCTGGAATCATTTCCAAGGCTTTGTACTCCCACGTGTCCAGGCCATCTCTCCCTATAAATGTTCAGGTTTCCAAGCCATTAATAATATAACAATAAATAGTAATAATAACAATAATTATTATTATTGTTTAAATTCCCATTACAACGCTTTGGGATAGGTACAATTGTTATTCCCATCGTATAGACGAGGACTCTAAGGCATAGACAGGATAAGCAATCTGCCCAAGGTCACACACCTGGAAAAGAAGGATACAAACACGATAGTCTGACCCCAGAATCCATTCTTAATTACTATACGACACTTGTCCATACCCTTTGCAGAGAGAGAGAGAGAGAAAGGCATTATTGTCCTCTTTATCTTTTACAGTGGATGGCTCATTAAAACCAGAGCCAAAATAATTAGCAACCAAATAAATTTATTTCCTTTCTGAGAGAGTGTTTTCAAACACTCGCCTGAGGTGAGGGAAAATATTTGCATTCTGTCCCTGTTGGTGGGGGGTGTGAGTTAAGTTCACTCCCTTAGAAGGGTTGGGCCCTTCCAGGGAGGCAAGTAAGAAGAAAAATGAAAGAGTTGTTTCCACAGTAAAGTATGTTGACTCTTCTTACTCCCTTATATTTGAGTAAGTTCTACCCTCAATTTCAACATTCAGATCACACTGCCTTTGTGAGGCTTCCTTCATTACAGCAACCCCAGTCTTTTCTCATTTCTTTAACAATTGTGGCCAATATTATCAGGATCTCTCTGCATGCCATCTGAGTATGAGCATCACAACTTTCCTTTGTCTCGCATATACTATTCTGTTCTTGTCAACTTGATTCTAAGCTTTTTAGTTTCAACATTTATTCTTAGGGTGCTATATAATAATATCAGTTCTTTACATATATTGAGTAATGGATATGTCCATGATTTACCGGGCAAACACTGCCACTGTCCTTCCTTAACACAGGGAACGTAGCGACGTGTGACTAGTTTAGGTGGTTAATGCATCAATTTAGCTGTGCCTGCATAGGCTGGGTCCCAGGCTCTCCTCTATGCAGCCTAGGTACCTGCAGCATGACAGCTTCCTGTGGTACCTTGGAGCCCAGTCACCCATCTCATACCAATGCATAATGGTCACAAGAATGCTGGACAGGTGATGCAGGCTAGACCAGAACAAACTTAGAAATTACAGTCCTAAGGAAACTAGCGTAGAGTTTAGGCTGCATGGATAAAGGCTCATAAGGGTCATCTTTGAATATGAATGGCAACATTTATTTTTACTATTTTGATTTAAGCACTGAGGACTCCTTCCCCATTAAGTTAGCTGAGGGCCAATGGGAAACATCCCAGGAAAGGCTTTGCTAAATCCCATATTCTCTAGGTTAGTTATTCACTCACATGTCTCTGGGTTATATGAAAAACCAGGTGTTTAAAAGACAGACTTAATTTTGAGCGTTCATATGATGATCCCAGCTGAAAAGAGACTGGGAAATATCATTATATATAATACCCACGTTTAGACAGCCTATGAAAAATCAGACCCAGGGTAATATTTAGAATAGGATTGGTGAGACTAACTTAATTTTCTTTCACAGAATGACACATCCTGAAAACCAACAGAGATAATATATCTTGATTTTACTAAGACTTTGATGCCATCTGCTTGGGCATACCGTCAATAAACTGAGGAGATGTGGCCTGAATTGCACACAAGCATGGGTGGAGCAAACAGACAACCTGAAGGCAACTCAAGGTTGTAATCTGTAGGTTCGTATCAGCCTGGGAGTTCTGCTGAGTAAAGAAAGTGTACTGGCAACACGTCATTGGATACAGCGTTTAGTCATCTACCTAAATGTTGACATAAGAATGTTGTTTTCCTACACACAGAGTCGTGGGAGCAAACTAACCCATTTCAAGAAAGATACTTTCCAAAAAAACTCACAAGAGCTCCTCTGGAGAGATTTAAAATGAAGTAAGTTTTTGTCAGTTGAGAAAAGGTAGTTATGTGAAACTTAAAATGAAAGTGAGTTGATAGATTAGTTACTTCTTTCAATTTTAACGCTTTAACTTCCAGGGTTTTTTTTTTTTTTGAGAAACACCAATGACAGTCCACTACCATTTTAATACTGTCTACACTCCTGAAACTTATAAACAGACCAGGCTAAGAAGCAGGCTGTGCAGCAGGCCACACATCTCCCCAGGACCGCAGAATACCAGGGCGACACTTAGGCTTCTGGAAGACTACATACAGGTAACCCCATTGTCACCATGGAAATGCCACCTGCTTAGAAGGAAGTCTGAGCCATTAAAATCAAGAGCCTCTGGAGTCTGTGGTCTTTGGGGAAAACTGAAATTGGTAACTTCTCCTCTCTGACCTCTGCCTTCCACTTCTGCGTCTCTTTCCCCTCTATACTCGTGGGCCTCACACGTGACTAAGAAGAGATCATCAGGTCATCGGTCTGGTCTGGCTTTAACTTGAATCCCTTTCCAGCTTAATCCCTAAGTTCACTTTTGTTAATACTAAGCTCAGTGCAGTGCCAGAAGCCCCTGCTTCTCCTTCACTGGGTTGTGGTAAGAGATTGAAGTTCATTTATGTGGAAGAAAGTGAAAAATGTTAAAGCGCTTTATGGACATACTTTTATTTTTCCTATTGTTTCTGGCACTTATGACAGTACATGGCATATGGTAGGTACACATTAAACATGTGTTGAATGAACAAAAGAAAATACATTCCATCTTACACATCAAAATCAAGTCAAATCTTCCTAAAGTTCAGTCCTTTGAAAAAAAGGTTGACTTCAATTAAGTGCTATGTTTAAAAGAAGTACTATGTGAAGACTCTTCAATGGATTATTTTATGTAATCATCAAAACAGACTTTCAGAATAGACAATTTAGTATTGTTATTTTACATACAAAGAAACTGAGTCAGAATCAGAAGCCCAAGGGCACCTTATTAGTTAGGGGCAAAGCCAGGCCTGAAATCCAAGCAGTCTGGCTGTGCAGCTGGCACTCAACTATGATGTTCCATGGCCCACTTAATAAAAAAAAGTATTTAATACATTTTCTTGTCTATAAAACAAAGCCTGATCTTCAGAGTCTTCCATGTAATTTCCTCCAGTATATCACCCCAATTTACAATTCTAATTAGTTTTATATACACTGCAGAATGGTGGTTTTAGGAGGGGTTGGTTTGTTTTTCACCTTGCTTGTACTTTTGGATTTATCTGGGGAAGTTTAAAAATTCTTGATGTCGAGGCTGTCCCTTAGAAAACTTCATGAGAATCTCCAGGGTCGGGACTGGAAGCAGTGGTTTCTAAAGGAATTCTTGATGTTGCCCCACATGCAGCTGAGTGTGAGACCCTCTGCTGCACAACGTGACCACGTTGACTGCATGTAACTTCGTACTCCACCCATTTCTTCCTATTATTCCCCACTATTTAGAATATATCCCATCCCTATTTGAATTTTAGAATTGTTTTCTAGTTTAAAAACTGTCTCTGGAATTTTGATAGGGACTGCATTGAATCTATAAATAGCTTTGGGTAGTATGGGTATTTTAATTATATTCATTCTTCCAATGAATGCACTTGGGGTACCCTCTGTTTTGTTGTGTCAATGAGGAAAGGACAGTCTCTTCAGCAAATGGTGTTGGAAAACTAGATAGCTGCATGTAAAAGAACAAAATTGTACCTGTATCTTACATCATACACAAAAAATCATTTCAAAATGTAAAAAAGACAAGTGAGAGAATTAAAACTCCCAGAAGAAAAATAGGAAAAAAAAATTTGATGTTGGTCTTGAAAATTATTATTATTATTTTGGATATGACACCAAAAGTACAAGCAATAGCTCCAACTGGCATAGCTCAGTGGATTGAGTGCTGGCCTGCAAACCAAAGGGTCACCAGTTCCATCACCAGTCTAGGGCACATGCCTGTGTTGCAGGCCAGGACCCCAGTAGGGGGCACATGAGAGGCAACCACACACTGATGTTTCTCTCCCTCTCTTTCTCCTTCCCTTCCCCTCTCTCTAAAAATAAATAAATAAAACCTTTTTAAAAAGTACAAGCAACAGAAGCAAAACTAAGCACATAGGACTATATATCAAGCTAAAAATGTTTTGTACTGTGAAGGAAACCATCAATAAAACAAAAAGACAATTTATGAGTTGAAAGAAAATATTTGCAAATCACATATTAAATAGAGGCTTAATACTAAAAAATAAGAAACTCAATAGCAAAAAAAAAAAAAAAAACAAACCCTGATTTAAAAATGGGCAAAGGACCTGAATAAATATTTTTCAAAAAAAAAATACAAATGGCTAAGTACATAAAAATGTGCTCAACTTAAATAAACATCGGGGAAATGCAAATTAAAACCACAATGACATAACTCCTTATAACTTTATCAAGAAGTCAGAAATTAACAAGCATTGGTAAGGATGTGAGGAAATTGTAACATGGTTGGGGAGACTAAGTTAATACAGTCACTGTGGAAAACAGTATGAAAGGCCTCAAAAAATTAAAAATAGAATTACGATATGACCCAACAAATCGCTCTACTGCATCTATATAGACAGGAAATGAAAACAGGATCTAACAGAGGTATCTCACTCCCATGTTCACTGCAGCATTATTCATAGTACCAAGATATGGAAACAGCCTGTGTCCACTGACAGATGAGTACATAAAGAAAATGTGCTAAACATCTACAATGGAATATCATTCAGACACAAAAAAAGAAGAAAATCTTGCCATTTCCAACAACATGAATGAACCTAGAGGATACTGTGATAAGTGAAATAAGCCAGAGGAAGATAAATACTCCATGACCTCACATGCATGTAGAATCTAAAAAAGCCAAATTCATAGAAACAGGGAACAGTGGCTGCCAGGGGCTGGGAAATGGAGAAAATGGGAGGATGTTAGTCAAAGGGTACAAACTCTCAGTAGTAAGATGAATAAGTTTTGGAGATCATGTACAGCATGGAGACTGTAGTTAAAATGTGTGCTTGAAATTTGCTGAGAGAGTAGATCTTAGGTGTTCTTACCACACACAAGAAAGGTAAATAGGTAATGGGTAGATTAATTAGTGTGATTGGGGGAATCATTTCACATTGTGTACATATATCAAAACCTTACACTGTACACCTTAAATACATACAACGTTTATTTGTCAATCATACATACCTCAATAAAGTGTGAAAAAACAGAAAAGTTTTGTCTTTATGAACAATGAAACCCCTTGGAGGGTTTTAAGCAGCAGGGTGGCATGAGTCAGAATTGCTTTTTGTTAGGATGATGAGGCTGGGGTATGGAAGAGAACTTGAGAAGAAGCAAGGACAGAGGCAAGAGATCAGTTGGGAGGCTATGACAGAGTGTAGTGAAGAGGAGATAATCACACGAATCACCAAACTGCTTTGGAATAAGAAGTGGTTGGGCTAGCAGGTATTTATGAGGAAGACTCAGTAAAGGATTTTAAAGTGGTATTTGATGTGGTTTAATGCAAATTTGCCATGAGACAAAATTTGAAGCACATTCATCTCTGTTTTGCAATTCTGGGAGTAAGGTGCCCCAACAACCGAGTCATCAATAGCAGGTAACCTTTTAAAAAAATAGTTTGATGATATTTAGACTGAATATAAATATACCTTTCCCATTTTATCAATAAAAATAGTTCAGGCTTCTAGGATTCAAGATGATGAAGTAAAGAATGAAAGTATTATTATCCCTAAAGCACAAAACCAAATCTCACTTATAAAGGTATTTATGACTTCTTTTTTCTACTGGAAAGGAGTTTAACTTATGAAAATTTGATTTTGGTTTATTAAAAATGTCACTGCCAAAAGACGTTTACATAAGTATTTCTTTGGGAGAAAAAAAATAAAACAAAAGTGATTTGCTGAATAAATATAAGATGGATTTTACATCCCTCCCTGTTGATCTTAGGGCCAGATTAGTTTTCAAAGGTGCCATAGTGAGAGCAACATTTACAATGCCCTCGCTAGGTCTTTGATACCTAAAGAAGTTTGAAAATGAGAATGCACTGCACTTTGAAAAGCAGAGGCAGAGTTCTTAAATGCTACTTTTTCAATAGCACCCAAAGGTTTTGAGAATTAACCAGCTCTGAAAATATAATATGTGCTCTCTGAAGGAAAATTAGAACACAAATCAAAATTGTTGGGGGAAGCATTAGTACCCTCCAGCAGCCGAGCAGTTGCACACTGTGCTGTGCTCACAGCCCCTGCAGGCCTAAGGCCCATTACTCAGAATCTACATTTCATCACAAGCCTGCATGAAAAGGAAAAGGCAGAGGGTTACCTCCCTCTAGGGGTATCAAAATCCCCTCCATCCACACCCGCTTGATTTAGCATCTCCATGCCTGAATAGAGAGGTGTAGGGATCTTTCTCTTAGAGCTCTGAAAAAGCCCCAGTCATTCTCCCTTCCCCACCATGCTTCTCGTAGAGCAGCTTTGTTGAACCCAGAAGCTATGTTAGTTTCCAGGCTGCTAGTCTTTCACCAAGGACTGTGCTGGGAGTGAGTGTGATTCAGGGCAAAGGTAGATCGAGAAAACACACAGACTTCTGCAAATAACTTATATTCCAAAGCTGACTAGAGAAGGAACCAAGCATACACTCATCTTTGGAATGCACCCTGGTGATACAGAACCATGATTGTCATGTAAGGCACATTAGAATACGTAACCATCAGAGTTTAATGCTAGTATAAGCAACTTCCACCCTTCATAACCACAATTGTACATTTCTAGCCTGAAATTCTATACTCATTCATCCATTTACCTAACACATATTAGACCTATACTGTACACAAGGCACTGTGCTAAATGCCAGGAAAAAATTCAAGATAAATGAGACTCAAAGTGTTTACTAAAGGAGCTTACAATATAGCAGAGAGGCCTAATACCTGACATCTGGAGGGAAAATAATGTGAGTTTAAATATCAGATCTTCTTGTTAAATTTGAGCTAGTTTATTTTATCTCTCTGAGCTCTGGCTTCCTTGTCTGTAAAACGAAGAAAATAAATAATAATATAGCTTCTGGCCATAATGGAAGCATAGGTAAACACACTTTGCCTCCTTGCACAACTGTAAGAAGGACAACAACCAATCTAAAAACAAAACACAACTAGAATTGCCAGAGAATTGAACTGTATAGAAGTCTGACAACCAAAGATTCAAAGAAGAAACATTCATCCAGATGGGTAGGAGGGGTGGAGACAGGCAGCCAGGGTGGAGAGGACACAGTATGGCAAGCAGTATCAGGTGAGGCAGTGGTGGCGGTGGCACCCAGAGGAACACGCAGCCCCACATTCACGTGTGCTAGATAAAAACCAGTAGGGACAGCTGGGGAGCAAGTGATCCCAGCCTCAGGCCAGACCACACAGCCCAAGACTCCAGTGTCAGAAAATAAGGTAGCATAACCTCTGACTGTAAGAACCAGTGGGGGGTTGAGGTATTGGAAGAAACTTCCAGTCTCTCAGGAGAGTCCATTTAAAGGGCCCACAAGATCCTAGAATGTACTAAAACCCACCCACTAAGGGAATCAGCACCAGAGCAGCAGCTAGAAGGGTGCCAGTCACTTATAGGATATGGGGAAAGTGACCGAAAATGGGGCAAGAGCCAAGCAAGCAGCATTGTTCTCTCTCTAATCCCTCCCCACATACAGCACCACAAAACAGTGAAGTAGATTTTCCTGCTCTGGCAAATACCTAAGGCTCCACTTCTTACAACATAAAAGATGTGACAACACAGGGAATCAAAGAGGCTCTACTTAATACACAGAAACACAAGGAGGCTGCCAAATTGAGGAGATAAAGAAATATGGCCCAAATGAAAGAACAGATCAAAACTCCAGAAAAAGAACTAAGCAACATGGAAATACCCAACCTATCAGATGCACAATTCAAAACACTAGTGATCAGGATGCTCAGAGAAATGATTGAGTATGGTCAAAAATAAAGGAAGAAGTGAAGACTATTTGAAGCGAAATATATATATATATAACCAACAGTGAAGGGAAGGAAGCCAGGATTCAAATCAGTGATTTGGAACAAAAAGAAGAAATAAACATTCACCTAGAACAGAAAGAAGAAATAAGAATTCAAAAAAATAAAGGTAGGCTTAGAAACTTCTGGAACAACATTAAACATACCAATATCTGAATTATAAGGGGACAGAAAGAGAAGAAGAAGAGAAAGAAATTAAAAATTTGTTTGAAAGAATAATGAAAGAAAAGTTCCCCAATCTGGTGAAGGAAATAGACATGCAAGTCCAGAAATCCCAGAGAATCCCAAAGAAGTTGACCCAGGGAAGCACACACCAAGGTACATCATAATTACATTACCCGAGATGAAAGATAAGGAGAGAATCTTAAAAGCAGCAGGAGAAAAAAGAGACAGTTACCTACAAAGGAATTTCCATAAGACTATCAGCTGATTTCTCAAGAGAAACACTGCAGGCAAGAAGAGACTGGAAAGAAGTATTTAAAGTGATGAAAAGCAATGACCTACATCCCAGATTACTCTACCAGCAAAGTATCACTTAGAATTGAAGGGCAGATAAAATGCTTCCCAGACAAAGTAAAGCTAAAGCAATTCAACGTCACCAAGCCCTTATTATATGAAATGTTAAAGGGACTTTTCTAAGAAAAAGAAGATCAAAACTATGAACAGTAAAATGACAACAAACTCACAACTATCGAGAACTGAAATTAAAGAAAAAAACAAACTAAGCAAACAACTAGAACAGTAACAGAACCATAAAAATGGAGATCACATGGAAATCAGCAGGGAGGAGGAAGGAGGAAAATGGGGGAAAAGTTACAGGGAATAAGAAGCATAAATGTTTGGTACAAAATAGACAGGGGAGAGGTTAAGGATAGTATGGAAAATGGAGAAGTCAAAGAATTTATAGGTATGACCCACGGACATGAACTCAGTGGGCGATTCCTGGAGGGAATGGGGGTACCAGGCAGAGAGGGTAAAGGAGAAAAATCGTAATAGCATAATCAATAGAATATACTTAATAAAAAAGTAAAATAATAATATATTATATTATACAGGATATGTATGAGGATGAAGGGACTCAGAGACACAGAGTCCAGCACAGAAAAATGGAAAGGTCAATGAAGTCTGCCTTCAGGTTCACCAGTTTAGTATGAGTCAAGAGTAGTCTGGATGTGTGGGAGTAATATGGATGTCTTGAGCAAGATTACGCATAGCCTTCAATGATACACTAGGAAGTGTGCACTTTATAGATAGTTTCACTTTATAGGGAATAGGGTATTTCAAAATTTTGTGTGTGAGCATGTACAGGAATAGGAACATGGATAAATCTGTATTTCTAAATGATAACTTTGTATAGAGAAACTGAAAGAAAATGAAAAGCAAAGAAGACATTTCAAAGGTGACTGCAAAATACAGGCCACCAAATAATGGATACTTTCACTCTAATCATGACAAAAAATTAGCCATACCCAAAGAATAGGGTATATTCTAGAAAACGATCGGCATATACTTTTCAAAAGTGGCAAGGTCATAGAGGGCAAGGAAAGACTGAGGAGGTGTCACAGGTTATTGAGAATTAAGGATTCATGACAACTGAATGCAATGTGGATCCTGGACTGCATCCTGGAACACATCAAGAACATTCGTAGGAAAACTGGTAAAATTCAAATAAAGGCTATAGTTTAGTTAATAATATTGTACCAATGTTAATTCTGATAAGTGCATCACAGTTAATCAAGATGTCAACACTGAAGAAGGGAAGGGAAGGTTATATATGAAGTCTCTGTACTATTTTTGTAACTTTTCTGTTAAGTCTAAACTTACTTCAGATAAAAAGTTTTAGACAAATACCATACAATTTCACTTATATGTGGAATGTAAAAAACAAAATAAACAAACAAAAAAATTGAAACAGACTCATAGATACAAAAGACAGACTGATGGTTGCTACAAGGGAGGGGTGTTGGGGGGACTGGGTGAAAATGTGAAAGGATTAAGAAGCACAAATTGGTTGTTGCAAAATAGTCACAGGGATATAAAGCAGAGCATAAGGAATAGAATCAGTAATATTGTAATAACTATGTGTGGTGTCAGCTGGGTATTGGAAATATCAGGGGGAACACTTTGTAAAGCATATGGTTGTCTAACCTCTGTCTGAAACGTGAATATAAACACTCAAATTAAAGAACAAAATTTAACGTTCTTTTCAAAAATAAAATATTTTTGTTTAAATTCCAGACAACAGACGATAAGGACCTGAACCAGTTATGGTCTCTCAGAATTGGGATAAGAGGAAGCAGAATTGATGAGAGTTTGAATGTTGACGGGGGTTTGTAGGTTGAGGGAGGGGACATTGAGAATGTGACCCAAGCCTCAGTGATTGAGCAGTTAGTAGAGTCATTAACATGAAGAGGTCCCTGTAAGTGACAGGTTTTAGAGGAGGGGTGGTGAGTGCTATCTCACACATGCTGAGTTGTAGATGCTGATGTGTTGTGCAGGAAACTGGACATGGAAGACAAAGGGAAAGGCAGGGTTAGAGCTATAGATTTGGGAGTTATCCAATTATAAGTAATAGAACTATTACACTTACCAAAGAAGACAGAGAAAACGGTGCAGACAGCCATTTTTTAAAAAATATCCACATTTAGGGATGAGATGAAAAAGGAGGAAGCACAATGTAGCTCCATTTCTTGCCTTAGAAGAAAGCTCATTTTTAAAACTATAACAGATTTGGAGTAAATTGAGGTTCCGGAAGACATCAGTTTGTACCTCCAGAATGAAGGTAATTAGTGACGGGATTTAAACAAAAACAGAACAAGAAAAAAGTGAGGATCATTTGCATGTGCTTTCAAATAAATAGTAAAACTTCAAGAACTATGTTATTGAATCAATCCAGTTTAGGATTTTAAATCAGAGTGCCATGCTTAAAAAAACAACAACAAAAATTAACTGCTTTTTTAGCATTAAACTGAAAAGTTAAAGCCCCCATCTCCCCAAACATCTTAGTTTCCTGCAGAATTCCACTATCCATTTAGATTAGAAGAATAGGGGATGGCAAAATGAGATGAGCTTGGATAGTCTGATTGTCTTGCAATCTAGAATCTGCTCAAGAATAGTATAGTGCTTTAAATTTTCCTAGAAAAGAGTTTATTTAAAAAAATTTATTGTTATTCAAGTACAGTTTTCTGCCTTTTCCTACCACCCCACCCCTCCCCACCTCTCTCCCTTGTTTCCACCCTTCTTGTTGCTGTCCATGTGTTCTTTGCAATTGTTCCTGTAAATCCTTCACCCTTTTCAAAAAAAAACTTTCCTATATACATATTTTAAACATGTATGTCCACACTTAAGCCTCACAAATCATAAGTTTACACTTTAGTGAACCTGTTTTGAAAATAAATAGTCTTTTGTTTTCAAGCTTCTTGATGTGACTGGATACTCATGTATCCATAAACCCTCCCTTTTAGAGTTGTTTCACCTCTAAATTAGGTCCCTGCCATGGTCCCATGGCCCTTGCCCCTGGGCCTTGTGGGGTCGACCAGAGCTCTTCCTTGGGATTTGAAATGGTAACTGAAGAAGTTATTTAGACTCTGTGGTGATAAAAGCTATAAGGCATGAAACTTGGAAATTATCAACATCTATGTTCTCTGCGAATCTGTATTTAAAAATAAAAACAAAGCTGAAATGCAGATTGAAGCTGAGATGTAAAATGGAATTCCAGTATTGTGTGATTATCTGGTTCCTGTTGTTCTTGGAGCACAGAACTATCACTGCTTCCCTTCAAGTCTAGATGTGAGCACATTATTTCCTCCCAAGAACCTTCCCACAAACTCCCTTGTTTTGCCCAGGGAAGTTAGAAGTGGATTTCTGTCGACTGCAACCATGAGAGTTGAGACTAATGCTCCTAAGGAATTTGCCTGGCTAAGAGAACTCTGCTCTGGCTTGTTTGTTTCTTTGTCTGTCTAAGTCATTTCTGCTGAGTCTTTGCGCTCTAGAATAGGATTTGTTTGTCAGATTTGAACTATAAAGCAGAAACTTCCTCTCTCTCTCTCTCTCTCTTCCCCACCCTTTCTTTTCCTGATTGGCAATGGGGCCAAGTACAACGTCAGATATTTAACACAGCTCTAAGTTTTAGGACCATAGAAAGCATCTCTCTTTCTCCGACATGACTGTGCAGGTAGGATTTGGTTTTCAGAAGAAACTATCTTATTTTTATGTTTTCAAAAGATTTTATTTATTTTCAGAGAGAGGAGAAGGGAGGGAGAAAGAGAGGTAGAGAAATGTTGATGTGTGAGAGAAACAACCATTGGTTGCCTATCGCAGGCCCCCATGGAGGGACCTGTGCCCTGACCAGGAAAAGAACCAGCTAACTTTCAGTTCAAGGGCCGGTGCTCAATCCACTGAGCCACACCAGCAGGGACAGGAGAAACTATCTTATTTTCAAAGGCAAAGAAATGAATGTAATTTGTGGTACAGCAGTTTTGGAGACAAACAAAATTGGATGTGAATCTCTCCTCTGCCATACACTAACTTTGTGACCTTCACTAAATTGCTTAACCTTTCTGAACTTGGAATAAAAGTTAATATTCAACGGTTTCCAGTGTGCCAGGTACTGTGCTAAGCATTTCACAGGCTGTCTCTAAATGATTACTATTGTTATCTTTTCTCACAGTTGAGGAACCTGGGGTTTAGAAAAGTGATGTCACATGCCGAAAGACACTGGACTCCAAAGCCCACACCAGACCATGAGGTGACATTTTATGATATCTGCCCCATCAGAATGTTGTGAGGATTGAGTAAGATACTGTAGATACTGAGTCTGGAATTCTGTATGTGGTAGGAGTAGTTACAACTTACTCCCCAAACCGAGTCTGTGTTTTCCCCATTTTTAATTTGTCCAGCTGTAATCTATAGGAATCAAACAGTGATTGTTTTTTAAAAAAGAGGGACACTCAAAACAGACTCAGGTGCCAGTTGGGCAGGGTGTTTTTGTTGTTGTGTTGTTTTGTTTTAAAATTCACAACAAGAAACTAGAGGCAAATTAATTCTTCTATAGACAATATTTGTTCACTAAAGGTGGGTTAACCAGCAGGGTCACTAGTTAATCCCTGTACTGCCCTTGGGTTTGGTACTGGTCTTCTCTCTTCAGAAAGAACACACACAGGAGTCAGGAAACCAAGGCAGAGGAGGCCCCCTGGCTGCTCAAGGCGTTGATTCCCAGCTTCCCTCTGAGTTATCTTCACACCACTTCTTAACCTACCTCTTCACGCCCTTGAGCTTATCTCCCTAACACTGTTCATCTGAGCCTGGAGAACACACAGCTTACCCTGGAAACAGGCATCTTTCCACCACTAACCAAACAAGGAAAGGAAATAAACCATGAGTGCTCATGTAATCGGGCTGCTTGTCCCTTTGGTAACATTAATGATTCGGTGTCAAAATTTTCCCCTTATCCACTGTAAACTAAGTCATACCTTCTTCCTTCCTACCTTGCACAAGACTTTTTTCCCCTAAGTCTTGCCCTGGGTATAAGTGAAAATTAAAAACGTTTCCAGCACTCAATATTAAATGCTTCTCTCTGGTCAGATCTCTAGGACAAAGTTTCACCCTTTCCTTGATTTCACACATAAAAGTTGTCTGCATTTCTCTTTCTAAAGAAATCAAAGGGGCCGTAATTACAGCTCTGTCATAGTGACAGCAGGGCAACGTCAGCTCTCCACCAGGCCAGCACCTCCACACTGCGGTGGTGGCCGCAGGGATGACAGGGCAGAAACACCCCTCATTCTCCTTGCCCTTTAAAAAAGTGACTTGTTCATGGAGAGGTTATATTTTTGCTAAAATAATTCATCTCTTTTTCAGCTCTTTGTGTCAAATGAATCACTGTAATTTAACATTGACATTTTGGGGCCAGTCTAGTATGCATTCAGACAGACTAGCTGAATCAAAATTAATTGAAGAAATAAGAATTACTTTTATTATATCGTACTGCTCCTTATTCAACAAGCAATTCTAACGCAAGGCTGAAACATAGACTCACGTGTTCTGCTCCTGGCATTATCCACAGGTGCGTTTACACACATGCATCTGTGTCTGCAGCAGACAATGCACTTAGTGTTTGAGGCAGCACCATAGATGAAAATTTGTACTAGGTCTAAGAAATGTTATTTAATTTTCAGGAGACTCTGTCTATACATTTGTAAAAGTCGGATAATATCTTACAGATGTAAAATCAAGATTAGAGATCATAAACACAATATCCAGAGGCATTCACTGCTCCGGGACTAGAAGCTCTTGCTATAGGACGTGTGTCTATGTTTGTTGACACTACCTAGACACACCCGTATGCACACATTAAATCACCTACCCAGAGACTCAAATGCAGAATTAATAATTCTGACTAACCTCAGAAAATTGTTCAGGGCAGTGGAAGGGGAGAGCGGTAGGGGGAAAATGGAGACAACCATACTTCACAAAAATTTTTAAAAAAGAAAATTGTTCAAGGTCCTTCAAGAGATGCTGCAGTGTCACTACCTTGTGCAAACAGCAATCTTCTCAGAAGTAGGAGTGACATTCACTGAGGCTTCACTGACTTTGGGTCGATGACTTTGAGAAGCAAAGAACAGGAACAGAGATACTTGCCAACTTTATTCTGCTTATCTTTAGGCAGAACTAATAGTGCTATTCATTTTGAGTGACCCAAAACCCTTCTTTGCATTTGGATATTGCTGTGTAGCCATTAAATTGGCTCTCTGAGAACAAATGGGAAAACAAATCAGCAACAGGAATTTCTTTTGTCAGATTCTATCAGTTTCCACTGGTACTGCTTTTCCATTATTGGTCTCTGAGAGAACATGTGACCCAGTGGGCACATAACAAATTTGAGAGTCACGGCAGTTAACTTCTCTTTTCAGTATCTCCTCTAAATTTGCTCTGAGGAGAGTGCCATGGGTAATGGGATGAGTTTTCAAATCAAAAAGACTTAAATTGGAATACTAGGTGGACATCTCATGGACCAATTTAACTTTAGACAAATTATACAACTTTCTGAATGCCAACTTCTTCATCTGAAATATTTTCTACCCAAAAGACTTGTTCTTACAACCTCATGTTCACCTGCATAAAGCACCTATGGCAATTGGTAGCCAGTTGTGAACAGTTTATTTCCTATAAAATGCTATCAGCATTTCACACACTCTATGACACTGTTAGATAACTGCTGAATCTGGAAGCATTCTGATCGCACAGAACATGGCATGAAAAGGTACATTATTTTAACAAGGAACATGGACTGTAAATTTATTAATCAGGGATTGTGTTCACACAGCTATTGAAAACTCATGATAGCCACATGCCCTAAAATTATCTATATTTAATAGACTAGATAGAAATTCAGCAAATGTTAGATTTCACTAAGAGGACTTTCTACTTTGCTTATCTGAAATTTAAACATAACTAATAATTTCAAAGAAAGTAGATTGAAATTAAGGATTAATTTTCCTATCCATAATATAGAGACAGTAATGCTTATTTAATAGAATTGTCCTGAAACTTAAATAGTGTTAATAAACAGCTAAATAAAATTCAAAACATTTTATAAATTGTAAGCTCTTTTTTTCTTTTTTTTATTGTTGTTCACTTACGGTTGTCCCCATTTTCCCTTCATTACTCTCCCCCTGCTTTACCCACCTCCCACATTCAATTCATCTCCCCATTGTCTTTGTCCATGTTCCTTTTTGTCCATGGGTCCTTTTTACATGTTCCTTGACAACCCTTCCCCTTCTCTTCCCCATTACTCACCTCCTCCCTTCCCTCTGGTTACTGTCAGTTTGTTCTTTATTTCTATGTCTCTGGTTCTGTTTTGCTCACTAATTTGTTTTGTTTATTAGGTTCTACTTATAGGTGAGATCGTATGGTATTTGTCTTTCACCACATGGCTTATTTCATTAATCATAGCACTCTCCAGTTCCATCCATGCTGTCACAAAGGGTAGAAGCTCCTTCTTTCTTTCTGCTGCATGGTATTCCATTGTGAGAATGTACCACACTTTAATGATCCATTTACTTACTGATGGACACCTAGGTTTCTTCCAGCACTTGACTGTTGTAAATTGTACTGCTATGAACATTGGGGTGCATAGGTTCTTTTAAGTTGGTGTTTCAGGATTCTTGGGATATAGTCCCAATAGTGGAATTGCTGGCTCAAAAGGCAGTTCCATTTTTAGTTTTCTGAGGAAAGTCCATACTGTTTTATACATTGCCGGAACCAGTCTTTAGTCCAACCATCAGTGCTTGGGTTCCTGTTTCTCCACAACCTCATCAGCACTCGTTTGTTGATTTGGTTATGATGGCCATTCTGACCAGGGTGAAGTGGTTTCTCGTTGTGGTTTTAATTGGCATCTCTCTCATGTCTAGTAATGCTGAGCACCCTTTCATATGTCTCTGGGCCCTCTGTACATCCTCCTTGGAGAAGTGCCTGTTCAGGTCTTTTGCCCATTTTTTAGTCGGATTGTTTGTCTTCCTGGAGTAGAGTTGTGTGAGTTCTTTCTATATTTTGGAGCTCAAACCCTTGTCCAAGGTATTGTTCACAAATACATTTTCCCATACAGTTGGTTCCCTTTTCATTTTGCTGATGCTTTCTTTAGCTGTGTTGAAGCTTTATAATTTGAAGAATTCACATTTGTTTATTCTTTCCTTTATGTCTCTTGCTCTAGGGGACATAATGGTAAAAATATTGCTGCATGGAATATCTGAAATTTTCCTATCTTCTCCTCTAGAACTTTTATGGTGTCATGACTTATATTTAAGTCTTTTCTCCATTTTTGAGTTTATTTTTGTGTATGGTGTAAGTTGGTGGTTGAGTTTCATTTTTTTTTTTTGCATGTAGCTGTCCAAGACTTCCAACACCATTTGTTGAAGAGGCTATTTTTACTCCATTTTATGCTTTTGTTCCCTTTGTTGAACATTAATTGACCATAGAGACATAGGTTCATTTCTGGGTTCTCCATTCTCTTGCATTGATCTATGTGTCTGTTCCAATACCAGTACCACATTGTTTTGATTACAGTAGCCTTGTAATACAGTTTGATATCAGGTATTGTGATCCCTCCTACTTTGTTCTTCTTTCTCAAAATTGCTGAGGCTATTAGGGGTAATTTATGGTTCCATATAAATTTTCAAAATGTTTGTTCTATAGCTGTGAAATATGTCATTGGCATTTTAACAAGGATTATGTTGAATCTATAAGTTGCTTTGGGTAGTAAGGACATTTTGATGATGCTAATTGTTCTAATCCATGAACATAGTACATGCTTCCATTTATTTGTATCTTCCTTAATTATTTTCTTCAGTGTTGTATAGTTTTCTGAATACAAGTCTTTTACCTCCTTGGTTAGGTTTATTCAAGGTATTTTATTTTTCTTGTTATTATAGCAAATGGGATTTTTTCCTGATTTCTGTTTCTGATATTTCATTTTGTTGGTGTGTAAAAATGACTTTGATTTCTGAATATTTACTTTGTATCCCACTGTTTTGCCAAAGTAACTTATTAGGTTGAATAGTTTTGTGGTGAAGTCTATAAGGTTTTCTTTGTTCACTATCATGTCATCCACAAACAATGACAGTTTCACTTTCTCCTTTCCAGTTTGGATTTCTCTTATTTCTTTTCTTGTCTGATTGCTGCAGCCAGAACTTCCAATACTATGTTGAATAGAAGTGGTAAAAGCAAACACCTTTGTCTTGTTCCTGATCTGAAGTTGTGTGCTCTTTACCATGGTTTTTCTTTGTAATACCAAAGTACCCAATCAAAAATTTGCTAATTTTTCTTTCAAATTACATTAATAGTTTACACTGCAAATTTGAAAGGCATGATATTTTAAGTAGTTAAAATATATCAGAATAAATATCCCTAAAATAGCAAAATGTAGTAAAACACTTTCCCATACTCAAGAGAACATTCTAGTTTCTGAAAAGTCATAGTAAAGTTATGCAATGAGCAAAAATAGCTAGGTTTGTAAAAGCTAGGTCAGTGTTGGTGATGAAACAAATTCTTTTGTTTTGCAATATTTATATGTGTGATGTGTTGAGCAATCACTTCTTATACAAACTTGCAGATGCCCAAGGAAATGTGCAAACAAGATTTCATCTGCTCTGCAAAAGTTAGAGACTCTGGTGCAACTATTTGGTTTGTTCCCCTAGTCCTGAAGTTTTTCAGTTTTTGGCTTGTGTGTGTTACCTGATGATTAAAATCTGCCAATTTAATCAAACATACCCCTGTGTCTATTCAAATAACCAGGAGCAATAATTATAATTATAAAAACTTTATTCCCTAGGCCCACTTGAAAATGCAGTGAAAGCTATGGGTCTTCTTTGTGTTCAAAGGCACATGTGCACACATAATTTTGCAGAATGCGTCAGGAGTTAGCCATCCTCATTGAGATGAAGCACTCTTGATACTGAAGAAACAGGTGTGTGATTGGGGCTTCTTTAAAGGATGAATGGTGAGGTCTATCAATATCACATTCTTCTTTATGTACCTTGTGGCTTACTTAGCACAGTAGTAGCTGGACAAGGTAGGTTCTCAGTAAAAGAATGAATAAGAATTAAAGTATAAAAAATAGGTATAAGACAGTAGAGGAGCTTAGATTCTCTACTTTACACAGGAAAGAATAACCAAATTCTCCCGGAAAAAAAAAGTACTTACTCCCTGTATGAAAGGCATTCTGTGAAGCTCTGCTGATACTCTTTTAGTACCACCATCTTACTCTGGGGAGTAAGAGTAACTCTCTCTGAGGACCCTGGAAGAGTTACACGGTCTCAAATAGTGAACAATACAGCAAAGAGTAAATTGTGCCTGGGATGGATTTCTCTCAAGATCACAAGTTTTACTTGGTTGAGCTGAGTGATGTGTCAATTCTTGACTCATTCACAGGTAGCATTTTTTTTGCTGGGCAACTATATCATAGCCATTTTCTGCAAACCACAGAGGACTGAACATGCTCTTTGCCCACTAGGACTGTTTGACTACCCCTGGTGCATGTGCAGAGGGAGTGAGTCGCTAATTCACCATCCTCTCTTTGGGACAGGGACATTTTCTCAGAGGGTATTTTGACTACATAGATTGTTACACCTACCTAATTGTTTGTCTGTTAATAACAAACAGCCCAGGAACCTGTGTCAACACTACCTATTCCCCTGACACCATTAGTATTCCAAGGAAACCCCAAATCCCCAGTGAAGATGTAGACAGGCTCTTGTTTACACATTTCTACTGTACACAGCTGTGAAAGTGTGGAGAAAATACAATACAAAGATGTCTCCAGAAAGCAGAAGAGAAAGTAAAGTTTCCCCAGAGACTGGCCACCATGGAAGTTTCTCCTCCATTCTTCACCATTCCTCTCATTTTCAGCACAAAAGTACATCATATATATAACATGCAATTCCTTTCACTACTAGAAATTAGTATGACGATGCAAGCAAACACCAGTAAGAGTAAATAAGAAGGCAATTTGTGCTGATTATTGAGTTGTATGTAGCAAGAATAGAGATATTTCTTCCAAATCCCCCAAAATGCTATGAGCATGGGGTCCAAAAGTCTAGTAGCTAAAAACTACAAGTTGACAACTTTTTATCATCAAATGTTAAAAGCAAAAGCAACTTCTCCCTCTTGTTGATTCTTCGTGCACTTTTTCCCTTTGTAAATTCAGGTTTTTAGTCATTTATTTTTCTCTAGGCATTAATAACTTACCCAGCTGATGGTATTTAAAATCCAGTAGGACTGGAAATGTTTCTCTTATTCTCTTTATGCCCTGTGATTTCTACCATCACTAACTTTGTCTAACTTCAAAATGGCACCAGGCTAAGAAAATAAAGTCAAAGGATTATGCCATTTCTTAGCAATTGTCATTTTCCCTTTCACTGAAGATGCAATTTAACAGCTGAAAGTCACTACTGAGAATAGCAATTCCTTCATTCAGGACTCTTAGAATATAACAATACTAGGTGGCTGCCTTGAGGAGACACAGTGAGCTTATTTATTGTAAGAGGCATACATAGACTATGGGGAAAAGTAACAAAACCTGTGTGTTTCTTCAACCTTTGGGTTACTATAATTTTAATGTGGTAATATGCCCCTGTATTCATATAAGTACATGCACATTTTCCTGTCCATTCAATATATTATGTCACAAGTGGAACTGCATCTGATAGCCCAGTCCACAGGGTTGAAAAGGTTCATTTTATTCCCTTTCATTTGAAAACAAAAGGAAAATCTTACTGGAAGTTCGATAATTAAGTGATCTGAACAATATTAGATATCACATCACTATTGCAATAACAACACTTTCAAAGCTCCCTTGGGCTTGGGTATCACCAACAGCATGCAAGGACAGGCTGACAATGACCTTGGCTTGAGTCAGTCTCCAGAACAGATATCCTCAGGGGCTCCCTCATAGTCATCAGCTTTTATTCACTAGTGTCCTTGACATAGAACACTAGCTATATAACCCTGGTCAGGTTCTCAGTCTCTGAAGACAGAAGGGATTCCATCAATAAATCTCTTCACACATAATACCTGAGGATGTCCCAACAGATCATCTGAAGAGCAAGTTTTGAATTTCAAAGACAAGCTTTCTGATTCTATAATTACAGAGCTGATGGTGGAGTCAGAGGAGGCTCCCGGGGAGCATGGAGGACCTGAAATAAGAAGGTGTGCTCCAGGTTATAAAACAATGCTGTCTGCAGCTGTGTGATCTAAACTTTGAAGATTAAAAAAAAAAGGCACTTTATAAAAGCACAGGTTCTGGCTTCATAGTCTACATCTTCAGAGAAACAGATTTAAAAGATATTAAACCATTCAGACATATTCAGGGTAAACAGACCACTCAGAAAAGACTTCTCTAATTTCTCACTCAATTAGTGTTAGACATCTATTTATTTTAAAGAATCTATTCTACTGAGAGAATATTAAGTGGCAGACACTGTACAAAGCACTTAGCATGTAAAAATAATAGCCAAAGTCTAGACCTCAAGAAATTCTGGGTAGAATTTGAAAGACAAATGAATACACAGAAAATTACAATCTAAAAATTCACCAAAATTGTCAAAGATTCTGTGAAATCATCTCCTTCTGTGAATGACTGACTATATATAAATTGTACTATATCCATAAAGATAGATCATACTAAGCTAAATAATTAATGAAAAAGCCTTGCAAATGAGGATAAATGAACACCAGTCTTCTCATATCACACAAGTCAAAAAATAGAGAATATTCTGAGAAAATTACTAGATTCTAATTCTATTTCTGGTAGCACTTTAACATTTTGGCTAAGTCTTTTAATATTTCTGGCTCTGTTTCTTTATCCCTTAAATTGTTATAAAATATTTCTAAAGTTTATCATAATACCAGAATAATATATGTATTAAATGTAAGATATCATAAAATGTTTTACATCTTAAATTTTACAACACATAATTTAATCATTTTGATGGCTCAGAAGGCTAGTTATCACTGTAATGTCAACATATAAGATTTTGGTTCATATTGTTTGCCTAGTGTTTGCCACTAGGTTGCAATTGTATCAGGCAGTTTACCAACAAGATACAGATACCACTTCACAGTAGAATATACCAAAGAAGGTCAAAATGTTATTTACAAAGCTGTGTGTCACTGGAGAAGAGCACAAGGGATAGTGCAGTAACGAGAACAGGGAAGAGCTAGTGGAACCCAAAGGCTAGAGTTGTGTGAAAGCAGCCACTCCCAGTCAAGGAACATACACACTCTGAAGCAGTCCTGTGAGATTCCCAAGGACCAAATCCAACTGGGATCCGCAGCCTTCAAAGACAGAGACTAGACAGAGGGTGATGGAGCAAGCTGGAGTGTGGTCACAAGGTATCTGCACAGTCCATCTGCTAGCATGGTCCACCCAATCTCATTTCACTCTTTGTTGCAGAAGCCATGTATTCTAACAGAGAACATAATGCATGAGAAACTAATTAAGAGAAATGTTTGGTTGTGGAATATACCACAGCTTACCATATAGTACCTCAATCTCACAAGGTGTTCCCTAGCTAGAAACATACTTGAACTTTCAACAGATCATCCCACGACTTCATTAAACCAAGTGCTTCCCAGCATGGAAACACATGCTGAGATCATGAGTATGTGTCTGATGAAGAATGTGTCCCCTGCCCAGAGGTGGTGTCATGTGGCATGCCATGGCAATGAAGAAAACATTCCTCAGATACATGAATGCCATGTTGAGCATTCCTGAAACATGAATCTACCCCTAACAGGACAAAATTATGCCAGTTATGCCCTTTTATATAAAAAGTAGTCAAATATAACTAGCATGTCACCAGGTATGGTCCTCCCTAGCCAATGGTGGCCTACCAGGAGTTCAGTGCTGGTCTGTGTTGGTGGTGAGCAGTCTGAATGGCAGTAGTCAATTGAGGGGGAAGGCTACAAGTTTGAACCCATGTATAGGTTTCATTTCTGCCACCCTAGTATTGAATGCTTTCTATTTGGACTCATTTGAATAGCAGTAGGTGGCTGAGGAATGGGGACTAGTATCCAGGGGAAAGAACATCTTACTCATGTCTGAAATGGATGTCTTCTGATGGGCATTTTATGGAACATGAGTATCTTCATATGCTCTGCCCATTCTGAGAAATCCATTTATACAATTCTTTCTAAGACATCCTTATCACCTCTCTTTCAACTTTGTTATTTCTAAGCCTCTGACCACCAGCAAGCCCTTTAGCTACTACTCTGCATGAGTCACTGTAAGTCCATACCTTAGGCTGTCTCTCTTTCCACACAAAATATACAACCAGCTGTTTCCATACAAATGTTTGCTCACATGGAAAATTTCTGTTCACCAATGAGTGAGACTGTAGTGTAACAGCCAAACTCTTCTTGCTGGTGCCAACATGCAGATAGACATGTAAGCTGGGCTTGTGCTTTTCTCTCCTCAAGCCACAAGTCAGGAAACCAACATGAATGTTTCTCCAATTACTAAGCAAACCGTATGTTTCATAACTGGAAAAATAACCTGAGTATGGGTTCAGGTTCCCAATGGACACGCCTTTAGACAGAAACTGTCTAAGACCCCATATAAACTGAGGTCCACAAGCTCCTACCATGACTTGTGAAGTACTGTGTCATTTTGGGGTTTCTGAGGATCACCTTAAGTTCAAAGCCAGTACCCAATAAACCTAAGAAGAACTAAACTCTGTTCTCCTCTATGCACAGCTACCCTGGCAAATGTGCCCTTCAGGAACTTTTGGAGAAGACTTGAATATTTGTTACAGTTGTTCCTCAAAGGGACCTTACCTCCCTGAACTTAAGGAACACCGGAGCTGTGCCCTGACTTAGGAAATGGAGAAATCTCACTTTAGTTCATGCAAACTGGTTTTCTTTCAGGCCAGCTTAAACTTTTCTTTTCTCTCTCTCTCTCTCTCTCTTTTTTTTTTTTTTTTGCCTATGTATATTAGGTAGCATTTATTTACTAGGCTGCCCACCTATTTCATTTTTAAGGAGACATTGCCAGAAATTTCTACAGATGAAAATCCTCTAATTACCATTTTAAGTATGATTTCACTACAGTAATTGCACCACCACCTGTTCTCCACATCTCCGTATGACATTATTCCCATTGAGATCAAACACCCAGTTCCACTGAAATGTCTGTGCATTAGGTCTTCAGGATGGTGGCGTGTCCTAACCAATGATTTCTTCATGCTTCAGTAAAGAAAGCACTCTGCCTGGTGTCTGAGAGTGTGTGACTGGGCAGGCTGTACATGATAAACCCATCCCAACATCCCCACTTCTTCCCATGTCAGACTCCTTTCTCTTCAGGAGTGGGGAGTGCTGGCATATTAACCTTATTAGCTGTAAGCCGACCTTGAGCACAGGTGTGGATCAGCCAGTTCAGCAAACTATTTACAGCACCACCAAGTATTGAAGTCAAAATATTATAGTCTGAATCCCAAATAAATACATGCAGTTCAAGGAATTCAGCCTTCCCTGATTATACCATATTTCATCAATCTTGCTCAAACACCCAAGAATTTACCCTTTATTGGCCCTGCTTTCTTTCCAGCCTCCTAATAATACACAATGGCAAGGCCAGTCACTCCTTTTTTAGGGGTATATTTCTTTTTTTTTAATTTAGCTTGTTATTTTGATATAACTTCAAAAATACATTAAAATTGCATGAATGGTATAAAGAACCCCAGTATATCCTTTACCCAGATTCAACAAGTGTTAACCTTTTGCCTTATTTATCATTTTATGTTTTTCTTCACTACATGAACATATTCTCACACGCAAATTTTCTGAATCATTTGAGAGAAATGATTGAGAACAACTGAGAGAAAATTATAAGCATCATGCACAATTTTTCCAAAACACCTTAATATGCATCTTCCAAGAACAAGAACATTCTCTTACATAGGTATTATACAATTATCAAAATCAAGAAATTTAATTTTGATACAATGTTGTTATATGATTCCTATCTGTATTTGAAATTTGCCTCTTGTCCCATAGTGTCCTCTATAGCTATTTTCCCAGATAATAAGATACATTTAATTGTTTGTAAGTAAACTTTCCTTCTTTCTTTATTATTGTGATAAGAACACTTATGAATGGCCCTCTTGACAAGTTTTGGAATGCACAATGCAGTGCCATTAACTACAGGCGCAATGCTGTAAGCAGAGCTTCAGAACGTACTTGCTTCATATAACTGAAACTTTATATCCATTGAATAGTAGCTACTCCCTATTTCCCCCTTCTCTCAGCCTCTAGCAACCATCATTCTATTCTCTATTCCTATGAATCTGACTATTTCAGATACCTCATGTAAGGGAAATTCTACAACATCTGTCCTGTGGCTGGCGTATTTCACTTAGTGTAATGTCTTCCACATTCATCCACACCGTCACACAGAGCCGATTTCCTTCTTTTGTAAGGCTTCATTATACTGCATTCTGTGTATATATCACATTTCCTTTATCTATTTATCCATAAGTGGGCATTTAAATTGTTTCCATATCTGTCTATTGTGAATAATTTTGCAAAGAACATTGGAGTGTGGATATCTCTTTGAGATCCTCATTTTAATACATACTTAGAAATGGGATTGCTGGATCATATGGTAGTGCTATTTTTAATTTTTTGAGGAATCTCCATACTGTTCTTCATAGTGGCTGAACCATTTTTATATTCCTGCCAACGGTGTACAAATGTTCCAGTTTCTCCACATCCTTGCCAACACTTGTCTTTTAAAAAAATAATGACTATTTTATGCTCCGACCAGCATGGCTCAGTTGGGTGAGTGTCGTCTCACAGGGCAAAAGGTCATGGGTTTGATTCACAGTCAGGGCACACACCTAGGTCCTGGTTGGGGTGCATGCAAGAGGCAACTGATCGATGCTTCTCTCTCACGTAGGTGTTTTTCCCTCCCTTTTTCTCTCCCTAAAAATAAACAAGTAAAATCTTTTCTAAATCATAATTTTAACACACTAACATCTAAAGTGTGAAGTAATATCTCATTGTGGTTTTGATTTGCATTTCCCTGATGATTAGTGATTTGGGGCATCTTTTCATACACCTGTTGGCCATGTGTATGGCTTCGTTGGAAAGTCAAGTGTTTTCTCCATTTTTTAAATCAGATTATTTGTTTTGTAGCTATTGAGTTGTAGGAGTTCCTTATATGTTTGATATTAACCCCTCATCAGATGTGTTTTAAATATTTCCTTCCATTCCAATTTCCTCTCTGTTGATTATTTCCTTTTCTGTGCAAAAGCACTGTAGTTTGACACAGGCACACTTGTCTATTTTTGCTTTTGTATTTGTGCTTTCAGTGCCATATTGAAGAAATAGTTTCCTAGACAGGTGTCATGAAGATTTCCCCTTATGTTTTATTTTAGTTTCAGTTTTTATGTTTAGGTTGTTAATCCACTTTGAATTGATTTTTGTGTATAATGTAAGGGAAGGGTACAATTTCATTCTTTTGCATGTGTATGTGCAGTTTTCCCAGCACCATTTGTTGAATAGACAATCCTTTTCCCATGTTTTCCTGGCAACCTTGTTCGAGATTGGTGGAGTGTATGTGCATGGGTTTATTTCTAGGCTCCTTATTCTGTTTCATTGTTTATACATCTGTGTTTGTGCCTTCAGCTTTGTTCTTTCTCAAGATCACTTTGGATAATTGGGATCCCTTGTATTTTCATATAAATTTTAAGATTGCCTATTTCTGTAAAAAATGCCATTGAGATTTCATTGAATCTATAGATCACTGTGTTTAATAGGGACATTTTAACAACATTAAGGCTTTCAATCCATGAACATACGATATCTTCTAATTTGCTCGGGTCCTTTTTGATTTTTTTCATCAATGTTGTAACATTTTCAATGTATAAGTTTTTCACCTGCTTGGTAGAGATTATTCCTAAGTGTTTTATTTGTTTTGGTGCTACTGTAAATGGGTTTTTCTTCTTTTTTTTTTTAGTTTTTTTTTTTTTATTGTTGTTCAAGTATGGTTGTCTCCATTTTCCCCCACCATTTCTCCCCTCCCTGGCCATCCCACTTCCTACCTCTGATTCTACCTTCCTTTGGTTTCTTCTTAATTTTCTTTTTGAGTAGTTCATGTATGTTTCAAACACAAATGCTTTTTGCATGCTGAGTTTATATCTTGCAAATTTACTGAATTCTAACAATTTTTATTTTTGTGGGGGTTTTAGGTTTTTTTCTAGATATAAAATCATGTCATTTGCAAACAGATATAATTTTACTTCTTTTTGATATGATTGACTTTTACTTCTTTTTCTTACTAGAAATTTATGGCTAGGAATTCCAGTACTATGTTTAATAAAAGTGGCTAGAGAAAACCTCCTTTCCTTCTTTATGGTACTAGAGGAAAAAGTTTTAAATTTTTTAAAAATTTTATTTAGTTATTTTTCAAGTACAGTTTTTTTGTCTATTTCTCCCATCCCAGCCTCCTCCAGCCCATGCTTCCCACCTCCCCCCCATTTCTACCCCCCTTAGTTCTTGTCCATGTGTCCTTCCTATTTGTTCCTCCAAATCCCTCCCCCTTTTTCCCCTTAACTTCCCTTCCCTCTCTTACCATTGAGTATGATGTCAATTTTAGAATTTTTGTATATGGACTTTATTATGTCAAGCTAAATTCCTTCTATACCTAATTTGTTGATAGTTTTTGTCATGAAAGAGTGTTGAATTTTATTAAATGTTTGTTCTAGGTGTACTTAGATAATCATGAAATTGTATTCTTCATTCTGTATTTCCTTCATATAGAAAATATATTTTCTTCCCTGGCTGGTGTAGCTCAGTGGATTGACCGTAGACTGTGAACCAAAGGGTCACCAGTTCAATTCCCAGTCTGGGTTGCGGGCCAGGTCCCCAGTGGAGGTCACATGAGAGGCAACCATACATTGATGTTTCTCTCTCTCTTTCTCCCTCCCTTCCCCCATCTCTTAAAATAAATAAATAAAATCTTTTTTAAAAAAGAAAATATATTTTCTGTTGATGTGGTGCATCACATTAATTAATTTGCATATCTTGACCTTACTTGCATCTCAGTATTAAATCCCACTTGGTCATGATGTATGATCCTCTTAATGTGTTGTTGAATTGGGTTTGCTAGTCTTTTGTTGAGGATTCCTGAATCTATGTTCATCAGGGATATTGTCTGCAGTTTTCTTTTCTTGTATTATCTTTGTCTGGCTTTGATATTAGCATAATGCTGACGCTGCTATGAACAATTATATTCCAACAAACTAGATAAACTAGTCGAAGCAGATTAATTCCTAGAAAAACACAACCTACCAAAACTTAATTATGAATAAATACAAACAGACCAGTAACAAATGAAATTGACTCAATATTCAAAAAACTTGCAACAAAGAAAAACCCAGGCCCAGATGGCTTCATTGGTAAATACTATCAAACATTTAAAAATGAACTAACACCAACACTTCTTAATTTTTTTCTAAACATTTCTGAGAAAAGAGAACACTTCCAAACTCATTTTATAAGGTCATTTACTTTTGCAGTATATAGGCTTTTGTTTCTTTAGCAGTCGTGGATAATGTCGGGTTCTGATTCTTTTCAGTGTGCTGGGAGCAGATGCTCTGGGAGAGAGACATCAACCTCTTAGGCAACTAAAATGCTGTCTCAACTCCAGTCATTGAAAAAGCATCAGAGTACGGCTACTTCCCTTAGCCAAGAACAAGTGGGGACAGGCTCCCTTTACATTCAAGAGAGGCACAGAAAACTTCAGAGGTAAAAAATTTCTCAGCTTTTTTCATATATGATAGCATTCATCTTCTCAGGTTCTCACTACTCCACCAATCCCCTTATTTAGCATAAGAAACATGACAGTGTTGTGTTTAATTAGCAATTTTTCATTCCTTAGAGTCAGAACCCAACATTAATCCAGAGTTAGTGTCACAAGGAAGAGACCAAGAGAAAAGATGCCTGAAATAGTTCATTCATGACAGTCTCTTGTACAGAGAGCAGGGTACACAGGGTAGAAGAATAGGTTTGGGACAGGAAACGACAGGTATTCTGCATAACACCAAAATCCGACTCTAAGTAACCTATGAGAGTTCTAAACAATAACTTCAGGGAGGTTAAAGAAATGGATGCATAAGTGATCAGAAACCAAGGTAAGAAACAGGAACTATAGGAAAATTCAATGAGGATAAACTCTGTTACTTTACTCTTAATTCAAATTCTAGAGTGAGACTTTTATCATAGTTTCCTTCATGTGTCAAGTTTAGTTAGGAAGAGGACCCCTAATTCAGTGCCACCAGATTATACTAAATGAGAAAGAAATGATATTCCAAATGGAAAGCATAAGAAAAGTGTGCTGGATAGCCACAAACCAGCAATTAGCTACTTTAACCATGGAGAGCTTCCCTGGTGGACTACAGTCCTGAATTTCACTCCCAGGAAGTTCTGCTATTTGCAGTGCAGTTCCCCCAACTGCACCAGCCAGTGGAAATGGGATAGCGAGCATCAGGTCCAAAGCCTGTCAACATGAGATTGTTTGGATATTCTCCCCACACTAAACACTCACATCACTTCAGCTGAACCTCTTGTGTGACATTTATTACTTCTACTTTGGATTATTTTAATTTAAAAAGATGCCACATTATTCCTATTCAACCATACAGTCTCTTGAAGCAGGGTCCATGTTTTTATATCCCCCTTGCACCTGACTTAAGGCCTCCCACAGAGCTCAATAAATGCTAACAGAACAAATGAATAAATGAATGAAAAAGGCAACCTCTTGTACCATTCAAAAAAGATAGTTTGATTTAGTTTGAAAAGCAAGGACATTCCACTTTCTTTTTATCTTTCACCCATGGTATAAAAGGACTGTCCAAAAAGTATCCATCCATGTAATATGAAAAATAGAGACATTTATTGAAGAAGATACATGATACAAGAAACAATGGCCATAGGACAATGATGCCTCAGTCCCCTTCAAAGTAGGTACCTTGGGACTTCACACAGTTCTCCCAGTCGCCATCAGCTACCCCATGATACTTTCCTGAATCTCATCAATGGCCTGAAATCTCTTCCCTTTCAAAGGTGATTTTAGTTTTGGGAAAAGCCAGAAGTGACGGGGTGCCAAAACTAGGCTGGATGGGGACTGAATCACCTGGGTGATTTGATATTTCACCAAAAATATCTGCGTGAGACATGATGCATGAATGGGCACAGCATCATGAAGAAACTGCCAATTACCATTTGTCCATAGCTGTGACTTTTCCATCATATTGCATCTCTCAGTCATTGAAAAACTTTGAGGTAGTACTCCTTATTAATTGGTTGGCCTCATGATGGACAACAATTTTCCAATCAAAAAACACAGTTAACACAGTCTTGATCTTGCTGCAACTTTGCCACACCTTCTTCGGGGTCATGGAGAACCAAACAAGTTCCATTAGGATGACTGGTCCTTCATTTCCAGATCAAAACCATAGACCTACAATTCATTTCCAGTTATGATGTTCTTAAGGAAATCTGGTTCATTGGTAGTAGTTTGAATCAAGTAATTAGCAACGTTAGCATGATGCCCTTCTGCTCTGGTAGCTGAAGCTGCAGAATAAATTTTGCCACAACATGTTTCATATCAAGATCCTGCATCAAAATCTCAGACAGAGTAGTTCTTGGAATACCCATATCAGCTTCTAGTTCTTGCAGTGACAGTCACTGATCTTTATTGATTTGAACCCGTACACATTCAGCATTCTCAGGTATCTTGCTTGTTGTGGGCCTTCCAGAATGTAGATCACTTTTAATATATTCTCAACCATCTTTGAAGTATTTGTGTCATACTTTTATTTGCATTGTACACATTGCATTGTTCCCTAAAGCCTTCTGAACCGTTGTTCCCACAGAGGAATGCTCAAGCTTAACACAAAATATGATGCACATTTATTGCTCTACTCACTCAGTCATTTTGAATGCAACAGCCACACAGTACTCATGCGCACTCAATGTTGTCCACTGTCCCCAATCACTAGTACAGTGAGGTCATCATTGTTCATGCACATGCATTCCAGTCCACTCTCCTTGGCTGCCAGGTTACACTGATGTCATGCAAACCATTGTCATTACATTAACCATAGCTGGACTTTTCTCGGACAGACCTCATATACCTATGTTACTCCTTTAATGTGAGAGCATGCTTTAGAGAGCGTGCATAATCAAGTCCAGAAAATTAAGTGAGAAAGCCTTTAGTCTGGACTCCCATAGCAAATGGAGACTCTAAAGTGACTATTTCACTTTACTTTCTCTGGTAACCAAGGGAAAATTCTTGTCATAAGCTTTCTTCTCTCCTACCAGATCTCTTTATAGTATTTCTCAAAGGAGCAAAGAGCATTTTGATTTTCTTTCTCCTCTGCTGAGAAAATCACTTTATATGTGTCTTATATCAGTGCTTATGTGAAAAACAGTTGCTAGATGATTTTAAAATAAGTTAGAATGAGCTATAAGATCATAAAGGAGACTTAAAAAATAAAATAAAAAAGGAAAGACCATGCCTGGGTGTACATACAAAAAGAGTTCATTGAATTGAAAACACATTGTACTGGTTGCTTTTTTACATGCATACTCTAAATGCACAATTTAATACATAAAAAGAAGGTTTACCTAACTAAATTTCTAAGATTCTAACATATATACATGGGCAAAAGATCTAATTAAATTATTTAAAAAGAGGAATGGGGGACACACTGCCTTGTATTTGTCATACATAGGCATAATAATTGAAATTGTATAATAATTTATCTTATAATAAATAATTATAAATTATATAATAAATTGTATATAATTTATTTCAATTATTATACTTGTATAATAATTGAAAAATAAAATTAAAACAGTAAGGTAATACTTTGGCCATTGAGCAAAAAAATTTTTAATTTTTTTAAATATTAAAAAAAAGAAGTAATTGCTAATGCAGGTAAAAATAAAATTAAATAAGAACCCTCAGACAGTTCTGATTGGAGTGAAGGTTATAATTTGACATGTATATCGAGTATTAAAATACTTATATCCTCTGACCCACCTAAGCTTACTTTGGGGAAGCCATCCTAAGCAATTACTCAAAATGCCTATGCTACAGTTTGTAAGTAGGTATTCATTTTTTCCAAGCCTCTCCTATATTAAAATTTTATAAAAGACCAAATTTTGTTGAAATCTCCCTTCTGTGCCTTTCACCTCTTCACTGACTTATATTCATTCCCTTGTCTGAAGTTCCCGGTGTCTGCCATTTCTAATTCTTTTACTGCCTCCCCTTCCTTTCTAAAGGCATAAACCATAGACTAGGAGGGGTGTTAAACTGGGAAGAGAGCAGATGTAGCTAGCATTGCTAAAATTACCCCCAGAACTCCAATCCCACAACAGCTCAAAGTCCTGCTGATACTGGGCCTTGCCAGGCTCACCTTGCCACAAATGAAAAAACATCATTGATGAAAAAATAAGGGATATGAAAATCATTTCCAAGAAGAAGAGAATAAAGCAAGCCAGAGGGCAATCAGTTACAAAAAAATTCCCCAAACATAATTTCACCCAGAGCATTAAAACCATGGCTACAAGCATCTTACCTAATTGCCTCATCCATTTGTGCAGACCGTAGTTTCCAGAATTACTTTCTTGATTGAGTGTATGTTTGCTGCCTTTGGCATTCTTTGTTCCTACTAAGATTTGAGAAGATTGAAAAAGTAGGATGTAAGCTGATGGTTAGCAGTGGGTTTTAACAGAAAGAAAGAAGGCCAGTGTGTTGTAGCAATTCAACAAAAAAATAAATAAAAGTTTATTTCTGCATCAGAAACCTAAGATTTACTGTGGGGTTATATTGGTAAAAGTGGGGGTGGTGACTGAGACTGTTTGGCTTGTGTCTATGCAGACCAATACCTAATATTTGCAGGGTACAGGGCAAGAGTACAAATTGAAGCTCCCAGACCACCCCTTCACAGAACACCCCATCATCTTGTTCCCACTCATCATCACATGGGAAGGGACCTCCCAAGAGTGCCCGGGACATGTAATCTAGAAGTTCAAGCTGCATCTCTGAAACAACTCTGAATCCATTGACCTCAGACTTAGAGAAGTCTAGGGAAAGGCAGATGAAATCACTGGGAGTGGATTTGGGGCCAAGTGATAGGAAATTTTCAGGCTGTAGGCATCTAGAATATGGTCTACAAGGAGACAGTGGGTTGTAAGTGAGCAGGCTCCCTTCGATCTTAAGGCACTTTTCTTCCTGTGGAGAGTCAAGCAACCAGAAGAGGCACTCCTCTTCCTGTGGGGAGTCAGGCAACCAGAAGACTGGAGGGGCTTGAGCCTGGAGCGAGAGTCACAGAGTTGTCTAGGTCCAGAATGGTCTTGGGTCTGCTTCGCTTGCCTAAATCCTGAGTTTGAAGGAAAGGGACTGAAACGTCCCTCTACTTGTCATGGTACCCCTAGTTATTCATTTCTTTCCTTTCCTTCATTTTGACAGTGATGACAAGATATTAGCAAGTGATTCAATATGGTAATCATGTTCTAACTGCAGTTGGCTCTTGAGGGTTTTATTGGGTTTCTCACATATAAAAATAAGATGGTTATTATTCATCCAGTAAATGTCAGGCCAAGCTCATGACAGAAGAGAAGGGATCATTGCCCTTAGCCTATGTACCAGAAAGAGGCCAGAAGGGGGAGTGGGGGCATGATTAACACCATTAGTTTGGTATAAATAATCATGTATACCAGAGACATTACTGTTCAGTGGAAATCAAGGCCACAAGTTTTTCTGAACTCTGAGTCCCACATAAGTTTTATGGCATAGCCAGTGAAAACATTGATACTCACTTCCATAAAATATGGTGAGAAAGACTGAATGCACATCCCTTTGATATAAAGGTATACTCCATTAGCCCCAATAAATGTGTTAAATTGCCTGACTGGGAGGCGTGCCAGTTCCCAGATAGCTTGGGTGTGTATGAGGCTCCCTTGGCCACAAATTTCTCCTGCCTCTGTTGCACGTCTCTCCCACAAGCAGGGCCATGGCATGACATAGATTTAAATAAGCAGCGTCCTTTTACTGCGCGCTGATGAGCCTCCGACACCAGGAAACAAATGGTAGCCAGCTGAACCGACGAGTCAGACGATCTTTCTCTTGATGACTAGTCTCTTACTTTATTTCCTAATAATAAGCCATAATACCCAGCCATTTTTTAAATAGTATCAGCCATGACCACTCTATCCTTGAACTTAATTTTACATTTAATGTTTCTCTGGAGACAAAGCCCTTTCTCATGTCTAGTCTAAGCTTCCTTACCTTTAATTTATCAAGCAGCACTGTACTTAAAGTTCAAACTTGGAGCTGGATTTCCAAGTCTTGTTCTGTTTCCTCACTTGGCGCATGCAGTGATGGCTGGATTTGCACAGCGGTCACCAAGCCGCTGCAGGGGCTGGTGAAATGTAATCAGGGAGTAATGTTGTGTGTCGGCACTGTGAGGGCCCTGGGGCCAGGTGCTACATAAATACAAGGTATTAGAATATTTTGACCTGTAGGGGTGGATGGTGCTTTGATACATCCTTGTCACATTACATTGTGACAGGCTGCTGCAAAAAAGCACAGGACAATCAGCAGCTGAGTGTATCTTGCTGTGTAAACCTCCGTGGGAAGCAGTCATACCTGTATTGCAAGCTGACTTCCATAGAAACTGTGATTATCTCCATCTCTTATTAATTTCCTTTTCCACAACTGAAAATATGCAGCTCCAACTGTCTCTCTTCATTAAACAGATCCTGATATTCTTCAAATGAGCCATGAACTCTCTACTGTGCTTTTTTTCTGAATAAATGAACATTAAGGAAGAAGAAAAATTAAAGTCAGATTTTTCTACAGATTATATTTTATTACTTCAAAAGATGATTCTTGATTGTGTTCACTTTAAATATGGGGGCATTCAGAGATCTCCTTAAGGACAAAACATGTAAAAGAGAAGCAGCTAAGTGGTCCTGTGGCCAGGTCTTCTATTCCTCACCTACATAAAAGCTAGGTGATACAGATCTGGATGCAATGGGAGCCAATATTGCATCTGTAATAACAGAAATACCACAACACTCTCAGCTAAATGAAATTTCAGATATAGTGGTACGTGACAGAGTTATTTTCATGTATTTATTCTTCTCAAGCCATGCGAATTTTTAAAGGGCAAAAATCCTGTCTTGTTCAGGTTCGCAGAAAATATACTAGGCTAAGATTTCAGTATGTGTTGATAAATAGCAATAGAAACTGCTTTGGAGCCCATCAATGTCTTCATCAAATCTTTTGGCAAGGAAAGAAAGGGTAAGTGAATGCTTTACTCAGAGTTCTGTAATCACCTGGTGTACAGCCAACTCTGAGATCAGAATTACAATCAATCTATCAGACTATGAGAAGGATAAGAATGGGACCCCTACCAGGAGCCACTCCTCCTGCACTCTGTCTGTCTCTCACACGCAGGGTGCATGGAGGTACTTTTAAGCACATATTCCAGCTGGAGACTAGAATGTAAGTAAAGTATTATCTTAAACCAGAATTTTAGGGAAAATGAGTAGGCAATCAGCTGATAACAGGGATATCGGCAATTCTAATCTAAGGTAAATGTGAACATATGAATGTAAAGAACTGGCATTCAACATCACTAATGGGATGGTCCATTTTCAAGAAGAGGTAGAAATATGTTCATTAACATAGATGATGAGGCTCCAGGGATGCATTTTGGTAGCATGCCATGAGGGTTAGCCATGGTAGGTAGGTAATTTTTCCCTGGGACCATACAGTAACCCCCATATAAATGCGCCCTTCCAAAAACTCCCTTAATTTAAAATGTTAGCTCCTACCAAATAGCAAAGCTTGATTTGAAAATCTAATTACCTTCACCTTCTTTTAAGCAAGTGAATTTCATAATAAATTATTCTAATAGCAGATGCAACATGAATGAATGGCTGAATTTTCCAGAATATTGTCCTGATCAAAGGTTCAATGTTTCTTCTTTAATCAGAAACCTAACCCACCAGGTAAAATGTGTTAGCTTTCAACATCACCCTCCATTGATTAAATTTGCCTAAACTCAGGGGATTAAATGGAAAGAAAAGAGAGAAAAGAATTGGTTTTACTTTGTTTTCACCTGAAATGTCTTATTTGTTAGATTACTTCGAATAAAACTTTATGTGTTATAGTTTAGAGTTTATCTGAAATACGTTAAGTTTATTTATAGTCAAAATGGATTTTAGTTCTTGGATTGCCAACAGCTTAGATTCATTAGATTGGTAATTGTTATTTGCTGTGCACTTTATCAGGTAATGATTACTCAATAAGATAACGTAGATAAAGTAGAACTGATTGAATATTTAATCATAGGCACTTTAAATCATTATATGGAGGACTACATACATGTGCACACTATATTCTAACAAAGCTGTACCAGTAGTGGCTGGTGGGGGTGGTAAATATTTCTAACCACAGAAATAGCTCTCAATTTTTAATGTGAATGAGTAGATCCATATAAGTGGTTTATTTCAGTCAAACCACAACTTAATAAGTTAGTCAGGACTAGAATCCAGTCTTCTCTGTGCTAGACTAGGTCAAGGGATTTATTCATGGATTTATTCAAGGGATTTATTGTACATTCAGTAATACTCTTTGGGTGAATGAATGACCCATAGCATGTCTCAAATAAACCCTTACCCTGACATTTAATAGTTAAATCTTACTCTCCTAAAAAAAATTGGCAGAAATCATCACTTATGCTAAAAATTAGATAGGTAGGTAGGCAGGTAGGTGGATAGACAGATGAGTGATAAATATGAGTCATATCTGGCTGAATGTGTGTCAAATGTTTCCAATTATCCAGTCCTGCTTTCTTACTGACAATGAATTTCGAAGAAAAAATCCCATGGGGATCTTCTCGCTTCCTTGTGGAAACTCCAGAGATCTCCACTTCCGTGGTCCCCGTAGGGAAGGAAATGATGTATGGAGGAAGGAGAGTAATAGGCGTAGATGACACACTTGAGCTTCCCACACCTTCAGGTCACTTTGTGATGAAAGAGTCAGAATAGAGACCATGTAGCCAAGGGCTTTTCAATCTTTCCTTCGTTCTTTTCATCCTTTTATTCCTTGTCTCTTCCTGCTTTTTTTTAAAGCAGCAGATCACATTTTGAAAGTACGTTGAACTATTAATCCGGAAGCTCACTATTCACTGGCATTCTATCATTGGGGGGGCCAGACACTGCTGGATTACAAAGAAGTCGATTCTTATATTCAGGGTTTTGAAATTTATGGCAGAATTAATAGTTTAAAAGACAAAGTTTTTCTATTTCAAGAGCATGGATTTTGAAAAAAGAAAGCATTGACTGAAATGGCAGTTTTGATAAAAATAAGAGCATTAATTTTGTACTACATACAATAAGGTTAGAAAAAATGCCAGATAATATAGAAGCCATTTCCCACTCCTAAAGAGATGAATTTCAACCAGCTTGGAGGAAGAAAGGAGAGCAAAAGGAATAATAATCAAATAAGCTGCTGGTGGGAGTCTCCGCAAAGGAAACCTAGATAAGACTGGGAGCCTGAGAACTGGAGAGAAATACACCCCACTTCTCATTAGCAGTGAGAGAGACAGGCTCACAGAGAAGTCCCCCTCTCCAGCATGAAACCACACTCTGAATAGAAATAGTGGGAAGTCAGGTGTAGGGAGACAAAGGCCTGAGAGAGCCCTTCCCTGAGTCTCCTCAACCTAGAGGGGTTAGAAGGCAAATTCAGAAATTTTCAGTGACTCCATAATAGGAACTCAAGTGGCTGAGGGAGTGAACTGGAGGTGTCATTACAGGTGTGATTAGAGCATGCTATTACCAGTAGCAAGTGGTACAGGTGTGATTAGAGCATGCTATTACCAGTAGCAATAGCTCCATGGCTATTGCCGATGCCAAGGAGCCTGGGAGCTGGTGGTCGCAGCAGGTCGGGGACAGGAGCAGCAAAGATAAAAACTAATTACTGGAGTTGAAAACTTATATCTACACAGAAGCCTGCCCATGGATGTTTATAGAGTTTTATTATTCATCACTGGAAAGACTTGGAAGCAATCAACATATCCTTAAGTAGGTGGATCGATAAACTCTGGTATATCCAGACAATGAAATATTATTCAGCACTAAAAGAAATGAATATCAAACTATGAAAAGACAGGACACTTAGATTCATATTACTAAGTAGAAAAGGCCAATGTGAAAAGGCTATATACTATATGATTCCAGCTCTGTGACATTCTAGTAAAAACAAAAGTATGGAGACAGTAAAAACAGAACAAAACAAAGCAGTGTTTGCCCAAGAAGGGGGAAGGCCCTGCAGGAGGGAAGAACAGGCAGAGCACAGAGGATTTTTAGGACAGTGGAAATACTCTGTATGACACCAAAATGATAAATACACACATAACATTACGTATCTGTCCAAACCCACAGAGTGTACAATACCAACAGAGAGTCTCAAGGTAAGGCTGCGTGTGAAAGTATTAACAGTTTCATCAGTTGTAACAAATTATTACTCTGGAGGGGGAGACTGATCATGGGGAAGGTCATACATGTATGCAGGCAGAGGGGATAAGGGAAATCTCTGCACTTTACCCTCAGTTTTGCTGTGAACCTAAAACTATTCTAAACAAATTAAATCTTAGATTTAAAAAAAAACACTATGATAATGAAAGACCGGTACAATCAGGCACGAGGCTGCAAACAAGGGTGGCAGTGGACTAGACCGCCACTTTACCCCCATAGAGGGGTAAATTCAGAGCTGAAGAGAAGGGAAGGAAAGAGCAGAATTTTGAAATACTGTGAACTGGGGTAGGGTAAACTATGTAACTGACTAAGAACCAGAGTGGGGAATTAAGTTACGATTTAAGCTCAGTTACAGAAAATAAAGTTTGCACATTTATTTATTGCTTGTCAGATTCATACCTGCTACACCCAGCAAATACAAACAGATATATTTTGGTGTCAGTGAATTAGGGGCCTGAAGTCCCACCAGCTTGGCCTCATATGCCACTTCCCCAGCAGGGTTTCCCAGGCTGGACACTGGTGGCATTTGGACCACAGAATTCTTTGTTGTGGGAGCCATCGTGTGCATTGTAGGCAACACCCCTGGCCACTACCCTAAAAACCAGTAGTGACCACATTCCCCAGACATTATCAAAATGTCCTCCCACAGTAAGGGGGTGGAAATTGGCCCTGGTGAGAACCACTATTTTAGAATAGCCCCAGGCAACCCTGAGAAAGAAACCACAGAACTGCATGGAGCATAATTTATAAACAACAAATGTAGCCAATTTCTCATTCACAAATGTGCAGTGGAAGCCAAGGTAGATAAACTGACTATCATTCTGCCTCACTATAAATTAAGGAGAGAGCAGGATTATAACCCAGGTTTCCTGACACTAAATTCTGTGCTTCATCTTCCTAGAATTTGGAGTAGAAAGCTAGCAGAGAACCTGGCACATAGCAGTGACTTCTAACTAGACACTAAATAAGTGAATGGTCTAGTCTTTTGTGCTATGCCGTGTTTTCAGACATTCCGAGACCAGTGAAGAACAAGGACCAAGCCTCCCAGCAACTGTCAAACACACTTCTAGAGGTCACACTATACCAGTCAGTGCTGATTCTAACACTTATCTGCACATACATGCATCCATAGTCAATGTGGAAAAATATTACTGGCCAATAGTTGACTCAGTGCTGATAATCGGACAGTATTTCAAGGCTTGTAAGACGGTAAACATGGAATGACCTTCATATTTCCCAGGGCTTGCAGACGATGGAGGTGTTGAAGCAGCCACGCACAGCACCCGCGACAGGCCCAGTCTCCGCCATGCAACACCAAGGGCCTCTAATACTCATCCCCGGAACCGCAGTCCTTGAGCCTCAGTCAGTGTGCCCAAGCCCTGTGAGTTGTTTATTGACGGCATGCTGTCACATGTCCCCTACAAAACCTCAGGGAGCTCTAAAACTGATCAAACAGAAAATTGATCGGTTTTCTGTTTCTTTTACGTTTTCTATTACGTCTGCTTAGCACAGTGCTGGCCACAAAAGAGCAGATGCTCAGGTTTGAGAACTGCTAACCATAATTCTATAGACAGTTCTTTAATTTGTTCAGAAAGAGAAACAGGTGCCCTTAGAGCCATAGTCTGTCTGCCACAGACAGGCCAAAGGCTGTAATTCTATTTTCTGTCCGTATATATTAATGTTGAGTTGGATGGCACATCATCTGACATCAGCGGCCAGTGGCAACTTTTCAATCTGTGTTTCTAATAGCGATAAATGTCAAGCAGAGGTGGCAGTCTGGCCGAGAGCCCACCAAGGGCAGCTCCAGGGTACGGTCGGTCTGGCCGTTTATTAAAGGCTGCGTAGCAGGACACAGGTTAGGTTGTGCTTGGCCAGTACAGGCGACTTGGCACCAGGCCCACTTCACCAAGTACATTACTGCTCTGGGCCTCTGTGTCCTGACCCGAACGGTGGAAGTAACAGGCATCTCCACCAAATGAGGTTGGTCTGAAGAGTAAATGAGTAAATACATGTAAAGTCCTTGGACACACCTTGCACAAATTAAGCTCTCCATAAATATTCGGTATTTAGAGGGTGTTCACCATCAAGGTCAGCTTCAGCAGCAGCATAATCATCACCACCATGAAGGCTATTGGAAGGGGTCAAATCAAAAAGCATTTGCCCGTCAGCCTTTTCAAGGACTCTTCAGCCCTTGAAACTATTTAGCAACCAAATAAACAAAATCCCAGGCTGAACATACACATTGTTTTGAATGTTAAACTCTTACATATAAAGACAGTCATGCCATTCATCAATCAAAATACAAAAATTATATGTTAGTATTAAGTGACAGTATTCATAATATAAAAAAGCTTTATTCTCCCCTATTCTCTTATTCACTCCAACTCAAGTCTTAAGGGTCTCAGGGGACATATTTCATCATTGCAAGACACCTGAAAATAACTCCAGGTCTCAAAGACCCCTTGTGTCGCTCAGCTCCCCTGAAAAGCAGACAACAATATGGTTTACTTGTGTTTTTAGAAGAAGGTTGTGTGTACCAGGGACAAGAATATTAATATTACCCTTAAATATTATTAAGATATGAATATGCCTAGCCTTCTTTCTAGAAACTTCTGCTTAAAAAAAAATTCTGACCTTGCCCACATGGCTTCTCCCACTGCTCCGCCCTCTGAGCAGAGGAACCAGGACAGTGCCCATCGCAGAGCTCTGGCAAGTTAAGGGCAGAACTGGAGAAAATCAAGGGAAAGGGGGTTCGCATCAAAAAGATATATTCCTAAAAAAAAAAAAAGATATATTCCTGATTTTTAAAAAGGGAAAAAGAATGGTGAACAAAAAGGAGGAAACTTGGTGGCTTGTGTATGCTGGTTGTGGTGGGAGAGGAAACTTAATGATGAAAAGGTTTAGGTGACAGCAGCCATTAGTGTGGCGGCTACGAGAATGACAAAGATCGGGGAGATTTTGAGCGTCTTTATATGTGCGATAACCTATGCCTCCCTCTCCTTCCACTTCCCATCTGATGTTTTCTTAGAAGGGTAACTAAATTTGGAACTTCTTTCAAATGCAGTCTTCTTTCAGACCATTTGTCTTTAAATCAACACCTAGCAAAAAGCTAGCTTACCTAAGACCTTCCAAATACAGTTAGCAAGACAGCAGATGCAAAAGAGGTATGGGGAGGAGTTAGATTTGAATTGTGCCAACATGCAGGAGTTCCTATTTAATCAGGTCTCAAAGAGGGCGGCATGGTGACCGATTTTCAGTGTGCAGAGGGTGATTCTCCTGGAAATGGTTGCACTGAAGTGGCTGACATAGAGCAGCAGGAACTCTTAGAGCCACGAGAGCAGGACCGACATGGCTTCCACCAAAACCCTGGAGGGGAAAAGCAAAGAATTTCTTGTGCCTGTGGCTCCACGTGAGCTTTCTGAGGTGGCTGCAACTTTATTAACAGATGCAGCTAGTGCAGCTCCATGGGCTCCGGCCCAGCTGCTCTCTCCCTTCTCTGAAGTGTGATACAAATTAATTTGCCAAAACATCCAAGAGTCATCTTTGTGCTAAATGATGCATGATTAAAAAAACACACACTGGCTATGTCTGCCCTGGCCACATTCATTACCAGCATTTGCTAAACATTGATGAGCCCACCAGTATTTTGGGGTGGCAACAGCTTGGTAAAAAGCCAAGGGGACCCTGGAAATGCACTGTGCTGCTGTTTCTGGAAGGCAGAGCTTCGGATTTATTTGTTGCTATTTTCAAGCAAAATATTTCAAAGCAATCTAAAGGCTGGGAAGAGCAGGCTTCCCTAATAACACTATCAATCCTAAACCCCACAGTATGCCATGGTCTCAAGTGACTTAAAAAATAATAATAGTACAGAAAAGTAGCAGCTAAATATCAGCAAATACAAAATATTCTGAACAGTAGGGAAAATAGAGAAAGAGAGAGAGAGACTATGCTGGGGATTAGTCACAGTTTATAAAACATTGATGACTTTTGGCTACTGTGCTTTACTCCTGCAAATGGGAGAAATTCATGCATAACCTATAGAGTAGGATGTCTTTAAAGTGAATGAAAGGAGCTGAATAATACAGTTTCATTCAAATTTGAAACTCCTTTCACTTTACATAACTACTACCAGGCAAAGCATCGTTGCTCATATCCCTCGGACTGATTAAGTTGTGAATCGAGGCTTGTCCAGGCTCCGTGTACCCCTCAGAAATTCTCAAGAGAGGGATTGACCACATCTCTGCCAGTCCTCAAAAGGCTGATGTCTGGGTAGGGACAGACTTTGCCCAAGCAACTGCTGCAGATAAGCACCTCATGCTCCTATTTCCGGGAAGGTCCTTGTTTACTGCCTGTACCCTGGCCACCTTCCGGCAGGGCAGACAGTAGCTGGCTTTTACTCAGGAGACCACGCTCGTCTCTACCGTAATTAAAAATCGCAACATCAAAGTTAGCTCTGCTTCTAGCAAGACAGAGGCTGTGTTAATGAAAGGCCTTTGTTTCCTTCCTTACAGATCATCAAATTCCATCTTTTAAAAATGCAAAGAAGAAAAACCCCTACAAGGCAGAACAGGAACTGTGTTGAAGAAAAGTCAATAAAACAATTTGCTCTTCAAGGGACCAGCAGAGGTAATTTTCACTTTGATCTTCCATATCTGCATCCTGTTTCTACCTGATTTATTCAGCTACTGAGAAGGAATCTCCACATTCAACTTTTTTCGATTAAAGTCAATTTTGTTGGTTCAGGGCAAAGGCTTTTAATTATCCTCATGAAGAGGGTGCTTACAGATTCCAGAACAGAAGGCACTCCTAAGCCCAGGGACAGGACAGTATAAAGGTGGGTTAATACATAGGGAGAACATGGAACTCCTTGTAAATCACTTGAATCTGCGAGTCAGGAAGCACATTAGAAGGCAAAACGAAAACAGCACAGAAGCCAAAATGCATATTTTATGCAAAGTTATTCACAGAGTCCTGAGGATCTTCCTCGCCAATTAGACAGCTTCATATTTACAGACGTTGATAATCCATTCGACTTGCAGTTTACAAAAGAGGAAACTGAGGCCCACACAAATTAATTCACCCAAGATTATTTAACATACCCAAATTTACCTGCTTAGAGGTAGAGCCAGCACTGCCTCCTAATTCTCGGCCGCTCACCAATTCATCAAGAGATTGCAGTGAAGACTCTCTTAAAAAGCCCTGCAGGCTGTGGCTGCTGGCAAATCGCCAAACAGCAGGATGATGTAGTCAAGTGATTTAATAACAAAATCAATCATCTGTATGTTTAAGTGGCACAATGCCAAATAACCAACTGATTAAATGTTTAAATGTTTAAAGCTTGACGGTCTTGTAAGTCTTTATAAACTACTAGGGTAATTTTAAGTAAATGGTAGTTTTCTTATATTGAATAATGCCCCTCTTATCCTTTTGGAAATCCTTTGTTCTCAATCGTTCAAATGATTTTTTGTCTCTAAATAGTGAAAAATCACTTCCTTTTTTTACAACTGCTAATAAGATTAAATTAATTACAAACATCTTACTGCTTGAATCTAGGAAAACATAATTATATAAGAGGTCTGTCTAGAAAGTATCCATCCATGTACTACGATAAATAGAAACATTTATCATAGAAGATACGAGATACACAAAACATTGTATATAGGCGAATGACGCCCCAGTCCCCTTCAAAGCAGGCACCTTGGGACCTCATACAGTTCTCCCAATCACCATCAGCTGCCTCATCGTATTTTCCTGAATCTCATCAATGTCTGAAATCTCTTCCCTTTCAAAGATGATTTTAGTTTTGGGAAAAGCCAGAAGTCTCAGGGCACCGAATCTGGGCTGTACAGAGGCTGAGTCACCTGGATGCTCTGATGTTTCATCAAAAAACTCTACAGGAGACATGATGCATGAGCAGATGCATTGTTGTGATGAAGCTGCCATTCGCCATTATTCCAGAGCTTTGGCCTTCTGAATCACCAGAACAGTTCCCGTGGAGGAATGTTCAAGCTTAATGAAAAATATGATGCAGATTCACTGCTCTACTCACTCAGTCATTTTGAATGTAACAGACACACAGTACACATGCTCACTCAATGGCCTCTACCACCCCCACTGACTAGCACAGTGAAGTCATCATTTTTTACACATGCGCGTTCTAGTCCACTCTCCTTGGCTGTCAGGTTACATCAATGTCGGGCAAACCATTCTTGTTATATTAACAATAGCTGGACTTTTTCCAAACAGACCTTGTATATTTGAGGGTTTCTTGAAGAAGAAGGAAATTGCTGACCTGAAATGTCATATACTGCATCAGTGAATTACGTCTAGGTGACTTTTATTCTAAATACATAACGTAGCATGGCTGTAACATTGACGTATCATGTAGAAAAACCCTCAGAGGATTCCTGAGGTGGGGGGGAGGGTGAGAGTCACAAGGGAAGTCAGAATGATCTATAATCAGCTAAAGAAAAGCATCTGGAAAAAAATGCAAAAGATGATGGTGACCGTAAGTCACCAACGATGATGATCGTTTTGCCTTCTAATGTGCCATCAATGATGGTGATTGCTTTGCCTTCTAATGTGCTTCCTGACTCACAGATTCAAGTGATTTATGAATGGCAGTAAGCTATCCACCACTCAGGATGCCATGGTGTAGTAGTGTATACTTATCTACTGTCAGCAAAATTCATGGACCCCAGAGCTTTGAGGAATCCAGCCCAGCATCAGGAAGTGCCTTCAGTTGGGGAGGAAGAATAGAAAGGGCCCTTTCTTAATCAGCCATTACAGACTCTAAACATCTAGTAGAAGTTCTAGAATTTGGCAGAATACAGGAAGAAGCTTGACCAGTTTAGCTCATTAAACTTAAGTCTGTGTTAAGAGTACTTTTTGAATATTCCCACAATGGCTGGCAGAAGAGAGGAAACTGCTGAGACATCAATATTTGTGTCGCCAATTATCTGGGGGAATCTGGAGAGGAATAGTTGATCCTGGTATGATGTTCCTTTGTATATGGCCAACTTGTTCTCACTTTAGACAATTCAGTTCCTCATCAGTCATTCAAGGTTTACTGAGAACCTACTATGTCCCAATTTACAAGGTGCTGAGGTTAAAAAGTAACATTATCAAGTTAAAGTGTGACTATAATCACCATCAGATGTTTCAACAGTCTAAGACGAAGGTTCAAGAACACTTTCCAGTTTCTACCCTTGGTTTGCCTATGTAGTGAATTTTTAGACTTCAATCATTTTGCCCAAATGAATTATCACTGCATCTCTCCCCTAGTTCCTTGGAGGTGGGGAATCTTGGCACTGTGGTGTAATAAAATCTATCAGCAAATTAGAGGACAAAAAGATATTATAAAAATACATATGCAGGGTATGAAAGATAAACATTACCCTTAATATGAGTGAGTACTCTCAAATCAATTAAAAAATAAACCAACTGTAGTATAGTCTTCCTGAGTTGAAAACTTTTTCACCTTTGGAATTCTTAAATTAGTTATCTGTATATGAACAGTAAAAATTAAAAATAAAAGACAATTTATAAAATAAGGGAAGATGTTCCTTTCTCCTCCTTTTTCTTAGATCAGTCACTTCAGAAAACTTGTGCTTGGAAAACTTGTACTCTTCCCTTGGAAATATATATAAAATCTTCCAAAAACTAGATAGAACTTTTGTCACCTTGATAACCCAAAACTGTCTTTCTAAAGAACCTAGGGGTCTTCTCTGATATATAATCATCAAAGGCACTAGGACCCCTAGTCCCCAGGTTCCGTGGGAAAGTGGGAGCCTAACTTCAGTGGGTTCTTTGCTCCAAGTTGAAAAACTGCCTCCTGTCATAAAGGTATGAGAAACTCGTGTTTCTTCTGGAAAAAGTCAGTTAGCTATCATAGACAGTCACCTCAATTACCAGGTAAAGTTAGGGTGAATCATGTATGACAAATGGTGTTCAGGACCAGCTACCAATTATCTCAAAAACATGCATGTGATGGGTTGTGTCCACTTTGCTGCATAAAAGGGTGAGATTTCTTCCTGTCCTTGCCGTCTCTTAGGGGGTCACCCGTGACACACATTGTTTTCTGGTTGAATCTTATTCAACAATAAAACTGATTTTTTATCTCTCCTATCTTTGTGAAGAGGTTTTCTGGCTTGGGAGACTATTTTGTTTCTAATGTTTTATTTCCCCAACATGTATAATTGTTTTCTGTTCATTTGCTCCACTAGATTTTAAACTCTGAAAACCCAAAGACCTAGTCTGTTTTCCTCACCATTGATTGTATTTCTCTTCTGCCTGACACATAGAAGGTACTCAATAAATATTTGTTAATGGACAGACCATCATGATTTTTCTGAGAGGATAAGCTTGAGATGATGGGTGATTGAAGGAAAACTGTGATTTTCCAACAGGGCTGGGCTTGCCCACACAATAAAACTAAATGAAACCAAGCTGTGAGGAGGCAGCTGGTCTCTGCATTCCTCTCACATCCCTTTCCTTCTCTTCCCTGACTTCTCAATGAGGAAGAAAATTCCTCACAACAGGAGTTACGCTAGGTGCTGCTCGGATATTAATTATTCTCTGGGGTTGTTGAGTTACATAAAATACTATTTTCCAAAAAGAAAAGGTAACAAGTAGTAACAGTGTCTCAAAACAGGATATAGTTGTATAAACATTGAAGTTTAAGTTTTTAAAAAGTAGGCAGTCTACATAATTATTTCTGTAAATCCAAGAACCAGGTAAGAATACCATCGCCTTGGTAAAAAATAATAACTGTAATAACGTCTCACATTGGTGAACTTATTAATTAAATTGGTGAACAATTTGCAGTTGACTTTATAGCTCTCATCTCATTTGTGGCTAGAAATAATTATGTGAGAAAAGGAAGATAAATATGATTATTCTACATCAGAAATACAGAAATCAAGGCTCATAGAACTGTGACTTGCTAAACATCTGACAAGTAAGATGTTTAGCAAGGTTTTTTTTTGTTTTGTTTTGTTAAAACAAAAAAATTACTCTAGGTATTTTGATTTTTATTCCAGCTCCCTTCCATTTGCTTACCCTTAACAATGGAACAAGCGATAGCCACAAGCCTTTCCCAAAATGACCCTGTTGCCCACAGTGTCAAGCTAAGAATTGACCCCACACCCCCTCCTAGCTTTCGGAGGTGCTTAGGCTGTGTACTCAGTTCCCTGGGATGAGGATGACATGAATTTGCCACCTAGAACTCCTGATGCCTCCTCTCATTCAACAGATCTGCCCTCCGGTTAGAATCCATAGGTGGTGGAGGCACTGGGAGCAAATAGCATAGACTTGTCCTAGTCAGAGAAAAGAGGATAATTATAAAAGCAGGACTCTTTAAAGATACACAAAGGTGGAATACAAAGGGTGTAAATAAAAGGAAAGCCAATTTCAGTAGTATCACAAGGAGGCAAGAAATGAGTCTGGAAAGATAGGGTATGTATTTGTAATCATGCAATAAACAATCACTGAGTACTGTATGTGCACCAGACATTGGTTACACAACAACAAATAACAGGAGGCGGGCCTTACTTCTGGAACTTCACAATAGAATGAGGCAGATAGAAAAGCAAATAAATAATTGATATAATTCAGTTTTATAAGTGCTTCAATAACAGCATCAACTATTAATCAGCCAACTAGAAATAAAATATTTATCTAAATAAAAATGAATAAGAAGTTTCACAAAATTCAGAATCTAATAAATTTGTCCAACATAAACACTTCTGAAAGTGAAGAAGGTAAATAAGTAAGGCAATTACTTATTTTGAATTTCATGAAGAGACCTGAAAAATATTAGGAGTTAAATCCTTTAAAGCTACCAAGTTCCTTCTAGTATGAGCCAGACCCCAGGCTGTGCTGTGGCTTCGAAAACTGAATAGAACAAAAGAGCACCCAGTGAAATACAACCACACATGTGAACTCACCATTATGGAGGGAGGGTGTGACAAGAACACGCACAGAATGCTACCAGAACAGAGAGAAGATATTTAAACAAAACAGGGAAGTCAAGAGGGATGCCCAGAATACACGTGATCCTTAAACTAATGGATGAAGACAAGTTTACTAGTTTTTATGGACTGAATATGTCCCCTCAAAATTCATATGCCAAAGCACTAATCCCCAGTGTAATGGCTTTAGGAGGTAATTAAGTTTGGATGAGGTTATGAGGGTGGAAGCCCTATAATTGGGGATTCATGTCCTTATAAGTGGAGGAACAGGAATCAGATCTCTCTCTCCCTCTTTCCAAATGCACACAAAGAACAGGTCAAGTGAGCATACAGTGCAAGCCAGTGAGAGAGTTCTCACCAAGAGCCAAATTTGTTGGCACCTTGATCTCGGATTTCCAGAATGGTGAGAAATAAATATCTGTTGCATAAGCCACCCAGTCTGTGGTATTTTGTTATAGCAGCCCAAGCTAAGATACTAGTTTAAAACAAAGAAACCATTTTAGAAAGAAAAAATTAGGAAGTGAAGAAATCACAGATGCTCAAGACGGCATGCCAGGCTTGAGAACTAAAAGAAGGTTGGCATGATTAAAGGCTGGGCATGCATGTGGCTTAATGCAAGAAGACTACGTTTCAAAAACAGGAAGCTCAGCGAAGTCTCGTATGCTAAAGTGGGTGCTTGAACTTCATGCTGAAAGCTATTAAAGTGTTTTAAACAAAACAGTACCTGTTCAGAATTGCAACTTAGCCTATTCTGTAGGGGGGTTACAAGAGGGATTGCGAGAGACAGGTCTGAGGCAAGGAGGAAGTTAACAAATGTTCTTTGCTTAGGGACCACTCTTGTCCCACTTTATAATTCTGCTCAGGCCATATGGTTCAAGTGGGCTGATGGGTCACCCCTTACCCCAAGGATGAACAAGTGGCTTCATCCTGGGCCAGTTAGAATACTCCTTTCCTACCAATTATGACACAGTTCAATATACAAGATATGCTAAAAAGAATAATATCAAATAGTGTTAACAATAGTTTTGTGGAGGTAATTGTGGAAGTGATCCAGGGAGTTCCTGTAATTTCTGAGGTTCAGGAGTTATAGTTGATAGCACAATGATAAGTAGCACTGTAATAGGGGAAGATCAGGAAGCAGGTTTCACCATTCGGTCTTCAAATTAACATCACTGAGTACACACTGCATGCCAAGTACAAAATAAGGTGCTGAAATAACATTGGTAAAAATATAAATATGAATAAAAACAGTTCTTGTCCTTAAATATCATATATTTATGAAGGAGACACATTCACATATTATTCAAGATCAAAACTTTTAAATGCATAAAGACATTTATGCAATTTCTTTACACAAATAAAGACATATGGTTATCCAGAAAAAAACAGTTAACTTGTACGTGTTGCTGCAAGAAACAGGAAGGGCTTTGAAGAGGGGATATCTGTTGAGTTGAGCCTGGTTGGATAAAATTGGAACAGATGAAGATGGGGACAAAATCTGTATTCAATGGAGTCAAGAAAGATAAGATGAAAAAGTCGTTAACTTTAATCCCAAAATGGAAGAAGAGAAGGAATTGCCCAAGGCATTAAAATTACTTAAGAAAAGGAAACACTCAGAGACAGTGGGAGACAATAGTGTAATCATTTGAAGTATTCAAATGATAAGAATCAGAATCAGCCAATGGTTCAGAAGTGACTCTGAATCAAGTAGACTGGTACATGGGGGGAAAGAGGCAGAAGAGTTTTCTGTAACAGAGGGAAAGGAGGAGGGAGGTACCAGATGGACTGCCTCTCCACATTATGATGAGGCCCACAGGGCACAAGAAGGGTTGCAGGACAGAGTGTGAGGAAGGCCTGTGTGCTGGCCACATACAGGATCCATGTGGCTCTCAGACTGGAGATAATGAGAGTGAGCAAATTATTGGCAGAAGGTGAAAGATATCAGCAAAGACCCGGAGAAGGGAAACAAAGATAACCAATGGGAAGAGTGGGACTTAGACAAATACAATCATCTGTTTTCTCATTAGTGCTCAATTCCCCATCACTCGGGTTGCTTGGTTTACAATTTCTCTTGCAGCAAAAAAGTTTCGTGCTGGAAAGCAATCATATACACAGTGGGAGAGGATTTAGACTTTTTCTGCTGCTTTTCTTTTACTCTGATTTTAGCTTTAATGTATTAGAATCAAATGGAAGTTAAGCTTACCACCAGGTTACACTTCTTGAGGAGAAAAGGCCCTTGGCACGGTGAGCCTCTGCAGGCAGCAGTTGTCTTCTCTGGGCTTCCCCAGCTCCTAACTCACCCTGCAGTCGCCCCAGCCTCACCAACCTCATCATTCTCAGATTGAACCATTTCCATCTCCCATGAAGCTCAACCCTTGGCATGCCATTCTAAAACTCCCAGCTTAAATGCCCACCTGACTGGTACTTTGCAACACTGATAAACACCTGCAGAATATGAGAAATGAGAAACCAAAAGAAGGAAAGTAACATTACGGTCTTCCTACTAAGCCCATTGATTCACATTCTACTTCTCACCAAGATTCAGGCAAGCTAGACATTGCCATTGCAATTTCACCTGAATATTTCTAATGCTGTAGCAGGAATTATAGAATGAAACTAGCATTCATAGAAAAGTCTGACTAGAGAAACAAATGGAAATTATAAGGTCAAATCTGACCAGTTTAGGAGAGTGAAATGAAACGAGGAAGAAGAGAGGAGTGAGTCCTAAAGCCTACACAGCTTCCCTCCATCTCGGGAAGTGGTGTGTGTGGTACCTAAGGCACGATCGGAAGATAAAGCTGCGTGAAGGTGCGTGAGGAAGAATGATCAGGTTAGTCCAAGCTGTAGAGCCACTGTGAGGCCTTAATGGTGGTTTTTCTCAAATGGCATAAGGACAGGCAATTACCTTGATAACAAAGAGGTAGCAAGGAGGTACCAATAACAGTGTGTAAATGTGTCAGCGACCTGACTGACAGACTTGAAGGATGTAATGCATAAAAAGCAGAGGGGCAGCATGGGAGAAAAGGCATCATGCTACTGCTGTTTTCTGGATCACTCATGGCTGGACATTTTAGATATTCTTACTCTCTTAGAAGACACACCCAGGTGACTCACTGGGTGCTGAAGGCAGGGCAGAGAGGAAATGGGCTCCTATTATTGCCACACTCTCATCATATTAAATTCAAAATGAGGAGTTAGATCATCATAGCTTTGTGAAAGGTGATGTCACATGATCACTTCTGTAAGACATATTTATGAGTTCAATAGTGCTACATTAACGGTCCCAGCAAGTATTTCTAAATCTGTATATCTGTATTTGTCACAGTTGATTGGTTAGCATTTTTCTTCTGAAGTTGTTTTAGAGTCTTCTGTGGTGTTTTTTTTTTTCAAAAATTCTTGATACGTTTCCTCATAACTGTGCCCCAAAACATAACTTTGGAATTATTTCCAATAATCAATACTGGTTATGAGATATTGGTGAACAGGGCAGGATGAAGTTTTTATCTATTTTCCTCACATAAATGAGGACAGAAACAAAAAAGAAATGTTCAAGGCAAGCAATCACCTAGGGAGCCAATCCAATTTCTTTTATAATTTTTAATTACACAAGTAATTCAAGAAATATTTTCTTCATAAAAATTTCAATAATACAGAGCAAAAGTCCCCAGTTACTACAATACACAACCCTACTCCTTTCTCTGGAAGTATCTACTTTTATTAGTTTGGTGCTTACCCTCTAGAATTTTTTCTATGCATCTATACACATATATAGGTAATCTGGGTGCTATTTAATATACATAATAGCATATATTTTCTTCCCTTAATATGTCTTTGAGTAATTAAGTCAAAACATACTAATCTACTTTCTCCTTTTTAACTGCTATATATTCTTTGAATTAGGGTAACACTAAGTACTTTAACAGATAAATCCCAAAATGCCCATGAGGGTTATGTCTTACTCACTCCCAGTCCAATGAGAGTGCTGCAGGTCAGCAGGTAACTTTCCTCCATTTAGAACCCAAGTTTCTTTCATCCGATTGCTGACCATCTCCTGGGGTCTTACAATGACCTGCCTCCAGTTAGTGGGAGAGCATGGGGATGGCACATTTTTTAAGACATAGCCTAGAAGTGACCCACATTACCGCTGCTAATATCACCCAATAACTTTAAAGGACATTTAAATATTGCTAATTTAACAATTCTGTCATTGATGGGCTATCTCTAGTTTTTGTTCTCACAAGTAACACTGTAATGAATGTCTTTGGACCTGCCTTTGCAAGTACATGGGCAAGAATTTTTTCGGGCTACAAAGTGAGGTATGTAAATGATGGCTCAGAAATATGCACATTTCTTATCTTAACGGAGACTGGCAGATTGCTCTCCAGAAAAGACTATACCAATGCATATTCTACTCACAATGCATCATTTCTCTATGTGCCATTATTCCTAGCTATCATCCACCCTTTACATTTCACCAATATGATCATCCAACATGATTTCTAATTGTTCTAATTGCATTTTCAAGATTTCGTAATTATGTTGAACATCTTTTAATATGTATGTTGGCTTTTATATGATGCCTCTGTGAACTGATTAGTCGTGACTTTTGCCAACATTCCATTCAGTTGTGGGTAAAACACACTGCTCGGAGGGAACTGTGGCAGCACAGTCCGACTGAGGCCATGTGACATAAAACCAATGAGCTGCGAGGAGCCAAAGGCAGGGCTTCCAAACTGAGTGGCTAAGAACCAGTTTACGGACACTTAGTTGAACACTCATCTCTCATTCATACAAGAACTTGGAAAAGCTGAGACAGAGTGGAACTATTAGAACTTTTTCTCACTGAAAACCAGAGAAATCACTTAAAACAAGCCATGTCTCCTGGAGTTTGGGGACAGAAGGGCCCAATGTCTCAATCACTCCTGAGACAAGGATAGCCAGCCGCTCTGCAGGCAGAAATAAAGGAGGTCTTTCCCCAGACTTTCATGGAACGGAGAATATAAGCAATTTCCTTGGACCAGAAGTGATCCATGAAAAGCAAAGAGCTAGCTTGAGACTGTCTTAAATCCTGTTCCAAAGGCCACTTAGAAGAGAAAGTGATCCTAATAGAGAGAAACTGGAGGTGTGTTACTACATGCTTAGTGGTTAAGGGAGGAATAAGTAGTAACGTATTTGAAGAATTCATTTTCTATTGTCAAGATGGACTGAAGGAAAGCATATCTCAGCGATGGGGCAGGAGAGGCCTGCAAAATCCCTACAAATGTGCCCCACACTGTGCCAGTGATGAGATATGACAACATTGGTCAGCAAGGACATGTGTCCATACCACTTGCCTTCCATCCTTTCCCTAATTTCAACCCTGGGAGAGTCCCAAGCACCCCAGTAAGTGGAAGAAAAAGAGGAAAACAGAGGTCGAGAGTAAGGGACTTAATGGGAAGGACTGTCCACACCTTAATGTCTGTGTAGCCTGACTAAGGAATTTAAGCCTTTAGCGTCATCTGTTCAGGTTTTAAAAACCTCAAGAACAGTAGCAAGGGGACCAAGTGAACAGAGCAGGGATCTTCCAGATTTGCCAAAGCAAGTTTTAACACTAAATTTGTACCATACTCTGACATGTGCCGAATTTCATGAACACAGAACTGGTACCAAGGAGGAGACATACTTGTCAGTTTGCAGTAGTGATGGAAAGAGCAAAGAGCAGCAGGTTCCTGGCAGAGAGGGCGGGGGAGGGGCCATGTGCTCAGGGAGGCCCAACTGACCTTTAGGTCCCACAAAAACAGAGAAAAAGAATTTGCCTTAAACAGCCTAAGAGATATAAATTTCCAGAAAAAGTACAGTATTGATGATTATCCGAATTCAATGGACACACTGAATACCTACATTAGCTACCTTAGCAGTTTGATTTAGTGTGACTTTCAATGAGTTAATATTTTTAAGCTTCTTACAAATGCACCCAGCATATAGTGAAGGATCAGTAAATGATATTATTATCATTGTTAACATTGTTATTAAAAATAATCAGATTCTTTATAAATAAAAACCATCTGGTAGATGATTTTGCTCACTGCTCTTTGGTGTGATGCAGTTTCTATGGTCAAACATTGGTGTTATTTTTGTGTCCTGGGAAAAAACTATGTTACCAAAACAAACCTATAATTCTGCAAGGTAGAGACTATATCACATTACTGTGAGAGCCAGGTTTTGACGGTAACATTGTACCACAAAGCCACCTATTCTTCCCTAATAACTGTGTGTTTAAAATAGCCATTAAAAAGTACATATAAAGTAAAGTAGGCTGGAAAGAGCTTTACTATGGGGAATGAGTAGCCAGGGCATGATAACCTTGGGCAGGGAGACGTGATCCAAAACAAGTACACAAGAGTGGCATCGAAATATACTTGGGTGTAGATGATTGACAATCTCCAGCTCATCACAAGTTTTCAGCCGTTGATGGCATAAACCTCAATTCTATTTAGAATCACCCATCCCCAGGAAGAAGGATCTGGACAGAGAGCCTTCTGGGACCTGCTCCTGCTGGGGGCAGCTTGGAGCTGATGGGCAGGGTCTCTTTGCTTACCAAAAGCACTAAGAAGAATCCTTCAGAATTTTCAAAGCCTTCCTGGTAAGTAAGATTGTTTATCTAAGTTAGATTTTTTTAATGACTCTAATTTATTAACTACCATTCATTTTAGAAAAAGTAGTAATAATCAGCATAGTCACCTTTTGTTGGCAGTTTGAAAAATTAGATGCCAGAATCTAAAGTTCTTAGAAACAGGACTTCCTAGAAACCTCACTTTTTATTTTATTTTTTTTAATATTTTATTTATTTATCTCTGGAAGGAGAGAGGGAGAGAAACATCAACGTATGTTTGCCTTTCGTGCGTCCCCTGCTGGGAACTGGCCTGCAGGGAACTGGTCTGCAAGCCAGGCATGTGCCCTGACTGGGAATCGAACCGCGATTGTCTGGTTCGCAGGCCCGTGCTCAATCCACTGAGCTACACCAGCCAGGGCAAAACCTCACATTTTAGACACCAACTTTTCCCACATGTGTCTAGGATGTGAGTGCTGTGGGAAGAGAAGAGGGACTATGACACCAGCCACTGCTAGGTTGAACTCTAGCAGACCTCACCAGTAGGCACAGAGTAGGCACACCCTTAATATTGATGGCTCATCTATACCATTTGACCCATAGGGCTCTATTTTCTTAATATTTTATATTCTAATAACAAGAACAAGCTTGTTATTAGAAGAAGATTCATTTCCCATTTGGAATATCCCCAACTCCATGCTCATACACACATACCATATACATGTACTCTCATTTAAATCTTGCACATTTTTTATTTCACCCCTTCTAAAATTTGTCAGATCCTGTCTCAGTCAGAATGAATCTGCTTTATCCTGACCTACTCAAAGCCCAAAGTATTACAGAATTGTTGCCTCTTTCAGATCTGTAGGCCATTTGTGAATGCATCTCTCTGTAACCCTCACTAGGTTTTGACCTCCCAAAAAGGCATGGATGTGAGTCCCATTCATCTTTTATGCCTTGTTCTGCCTAACATCATAATTGACTCCAAGCAACTTCTCAACAAATATCTGCTGAATTAAATGGAATTGACTATTGAGATCTCTTCAGTTCCTGGAGGAGTCTTTTTCCAACCAGAAAACGGGCTGGCAGGTCCCAACAGAGTTAGTATGCAGCCTTTTCTCCTCTAAGAGTTAAGAAACTGCCTGCAGATTCCACCACCTTCTGAGCATCAAGAAATCAATGACAACAAATGGTGCTGTCAAAGGGCCAGGTCACAGGGGAGTGTGCACACAGGAAGCACCAATGGATGGCCCACCTGATGCAATGCCCACATGAGCTTATCACAGCCTTATCAAAGCAGACTGCACCTGATGCCCCCCACAGAGTCAGGTCAGGCTTGGGCGGAGGGCAGCTTGCTGATTTCTGTCCTCATTCCTTGATTGATGTCTGTGTCTGTCAATAAGGGGAAGAAGGGTGAATTATCTCAGTGCTGGTCTACAAGGCATAGAAAGGAACAAATAGCCACTTATACTTCTATAAGATAAGGGAGAAAGAGGAATGCCACAGCTAGAATAAAAGACTGGCAAGCCAGAGGTGGGCAAACGAGCTGTGCTCCAACTGTGCAGAGAAGGAAGATGGAGCACCATTCGTTTTAACCCCCAGAGGCAGGTAAGACTATCCAGTATTAAAATGTGAGGAGGACGTAAGATCCCTAGACGTGCACTATAGACTTAAATATGCTGGCTAAGAATTAGAACTCCGAACTGAATTACAATGTCAGAAACACTCTAATTGGTACCTAGGTTGGGGTGCCATGATATGTGATCAAACTCTTCCCCTCAAGTCCTGTCAAAGTCACTTCCTCAAGGGAAGTGCTTTGCCTTCTTCCCTTCCCTCTCCCTCCACCTCCCCCTACCTACTTCTTGCCACTGTCATCCCTCTTCTCTCCCTTCCTGTGAGGGCCCCCATTCCTTCCAGAACAGCTAGCTCAGGTAATGCAGCAAAACAGATGAAAGTCTTGAAAAAGATACTAGGAACCCTGGGGTGGAAAGACTGAATGGAAAAGGAGGGAAAAGGAAAAGGAACGAGCAGTTAACTGAAGGCCTGCGAAAGCTACTTGGACAACCTCATTTCTGCATTATCTTCTGCCTGGCAGCTGCAGCTGTTCAGCCACTTTCATCCCTGACATAAACAGTCCATATCTGCAATTACAAGAGCCCAGGGAGCAAGCATTAGTATGCTGCATATGGCCTGGGAAAAGTGTATTGCTGGGCTTCTTCCTGTCTTAGAAGTCCCTTGCAGACATGTCCAGCAACAAAGGGAAAACAGATACAGAAACGCCGAGCATGTTTTGGATGTCAGAAGCCATGTCTGAAGCACAGGGTCAGATGGTTGTGTCAGAATCAGGGGAAGGGAATAGCAGAGGAGAAAAAATGCAGTGGGCGGCTGAGGCTGATTTGTCAAGATCTGTCTTAGAGAACTAACTACCTACTAAGACCTTTGTACCGATTATAGTGGTAAGTGAAATGATAATAATGGGGAAGGGCAACTCAGTCCAAAGTTATTCTTTTCCCTTTTACTCTTATATTACCTATTAGTTGGTATTTTATCATCATGTCCTTGACTAGTTAAAAAATGTCCATGCCATTGCAGCCAGACAAGAGCAAACCAATGTAACTCCCACAGGCTTCTATCATCCTCAGGAAAACCAAGCCCTGTAAGCATCTCCACTTTCTACAGTACCTAGTCTTAAGAGGACTATGAAAAATTTTATTTTTAAAGTTACCCAAATAGAAAAATCTATAAAAGAAAATTTATAACAAATATATCAGAATCTCACTATCCAATAATAGAGACTGGCTAAATAAGTCATAAAATATACATTCCATAGAACATTATGCAACCAGGAACTTAATTCTATAGTTTTATGCTAGTGATATATATGAGGTGTATCCAGAAGTTATCAAGCCATGTAATATGAAAAGTAGAGACATTTATTAAAGAAGATAAAAGATATAAAAAACAATTTGCACAGAACAATGATGCCTCAGTCCCCTTCAATTAGGCATCTTGAGACCTCACACAGTTCTTCCAATCACCATCAGCTGCCCTATTGTATTTCCCTGAATCTCATCAGTGATCTGCAATCTCTTCCCTGTCAAAGATGATTTTAGTTTTGGGAAAAGCCAGAAGTTGCAGGGTGCAAAATCTGGGCTGTATGGTGGCTGAGTCACCTGGGAGATTTGATGTTTCACAAAAAAACTCTGCATGAGACGTGATGCCTGAGTGGGCATGTTGTCAATGAAGACAATCACCAGTTGTCCACAGCTACATCCTTCTGAATCATCTGAATAGTTTCTGCGGAGGAATGTTCAAACTTAAGGCAAAATTTGCTGCAGATTTGTTGCTGTACTCAGTCATTGTGAATGTAACAGCCACAAAGTACATATGCTCACTCAAGAGTGTCTACCACCTCCACTGACTAGTACAGTGAAGTCATCATTGTTCACACATGCAAATTCCAGTCCACTCTCCTTGGCTGCCAGGCTACACAAATGTTGTGCAAACCATTCTCATTATACTAACAATGGCTGGACTTCTTCCAGACAGACTTTGTATTCACTAAACACAGCCTCATAAGGAAGCCGTGATAGCATGAGAGTCTCTGAAGCTTCTATAACTAGGTTTTGTTTGATAAGAGGTAGAAGCATTTCTGGCCAAGATCTGAAGAGAATCTGTCCTCAGGTCTGTATCATGTGTGTGCACTCCTGCACAAACATACAGAAATTGATGGGCCAATTAAAACAATTAACCCTCATTTCTCACTGAGGACCAGATTTCCTGCTCTGATAGACTCTGGAAGATGAGCACAAAGTCCCAATTTATTTTTGCAATACCTATTTTCCTTACTAATTGAAACCTAATGTGTTCTAGTGCAGCAATTTGTCCTGTTAAATAAATAATTATTTTAAAACAAAACTGTTCCCACCTTCCTGGCATACAAGCTGGCTCTGACCAACAAGATCAAAGTGGAGGGTACTAGATAGGATTTCTAGGAAAGCTCTGTGAAAAGGAACAGTCAGTCGGCATGTGCCTTTTGCCCAAGTATGATGCTGAATTGGAGTCATCATCTTGTGACCATGAGGCAGCAAGCAGAAGGTCAAAACCCACATGATGAGGGCGTCTGAGCAGGAAGACAAGCAGCACCCGGCTCCCAGCTGACACAGTGTCACAGTACCTGCTCTGCCTGCACCATCTGCCTCTAGATTTCTTGTCACATACAAAGGGAGAAAAATAAGAAAAAGTTGTTGTTTTGCTTTTTTCTGATGTGCATCCAAATATAGTTCTAATTTTTATAGGAGGTATCCACTAAAAACTGGAAGAAGTAAAATCCTCTTCTTCCCTCCCCTAACCCCCAGAACAAGAGACGCCAAGTGAAGTTTGTTAGCTGGTTACCATACTGGGCTAAATATTGTCCCACCCCATCCAAATGTGTGCCCACCCAGAACCCATGAATGTGATCTTCTTTGGAAATAGTGTTTTTGCTGATATAATCAAGTTAAGATGAAGTCATACTAAATTAGTGTGGACTCTAAATCTGATTTGACTAATGTCTTTACAAGAAGAGGGACATTTGGACGCAAAGACATATAGAAGGCCATGTGGGGACAGGCAGAGACTAAAGTAATATACCAAAGAGCCAATGAATGCCGAGGACTGCCAGCAACCACCAGAAGCCAGGACAGAAACAGACAGTCCCCCAGAGACTCCAGGAGGAACCAGCCCTGCCAACACCTTGATTTTGGACATCTATTCTTAAGAAATGTGAGAGAAGAAATTTTGGTTGTTTTCAGCTACCCAGTTGTGGTACTCTGTTATAATTAACCATAGAACACCCACGTGATCGGTTTGTCTCCTATTCATTTACAAACATGTACTTTTATACACCATGTTTCTAAAAGGGGAAACTGAGGAATACTAAGAAAATTGAATTTGCATACCTGTGAGATAGGTCAGAATTTAATAATCCCTGACCATTCTTGACTATTTGTGTTTCTCTCTTATGAAGGTGACCAAGAAAAGGGAATAATCCTGGTTTTGCACTTAAAAGTGGAGTCCCTGGGCCAGCTGAGGCCAATGAGATGAGACAGCCCTGACTCTTTGGGGATCCGAAGTTGATCAAACACAGGAATTACATAACGTAAAGAATCTAAATGACCAAACTGTAAGTCAATAATCTAAATGACCAACATTGCTTGTTGAATACCAATGTCACACATCTAAATATATATTTTAAAATGTGTCAATATTTAAATGATCAACAATGAAGAATTTGCTTCATAAATATGGAAACCCCAATCAGTGAAATACTATGATAACTTACAGAAAAAAATTGTTGAAATAAAATTATGTATCTGTGAAAAACAAAGTTGGTTTCAAAATAACATTTCCATTTCCATTTGTTATCAAGAAAAATACTGGATGACAAAGAAAATGAAAAATGAAGGTATTGATAAAAAATAAATTACCAGTTAAAAGAACTCCTGTCTCAGAGAAAAGTTTAAATTATAATAATTCAACTAGAACCAACTGTGATACTTTGCTGATCCAAGACTGAGCATGTTATAATCCAAACCTTTGTAGAACAGATCCAGAAACCATGATTTCTTTTTAAAAAGGGGGGGGGGTTGATAAGAAAGAGGGAAAATGCCCCTTCTTCAGCATGAGTTTAAGTAATGTGAAGTATAAAAAATGAAAACTTGTCTTCAGATGAACTCGACAAATAAGTCCCCCAATCCAAGAAGTGGCAGGCTGGCAGTTCTCCCGGGTTGGGCAGTGGATTGAACTAGAACAGGAAAAGTCATACTCACCTTCAGTTATGGGACTGGAGTCCCCCACGAGGCCTACGAGTCTGGGTGTTAATGAACATTGATGTTCATCTGCCTGAGATTGTAGCCTGCTGGACTCCAGAGAGAACCAACAAGTGAGAGTACCCTGCAGCTGGATGGCATGCTCTGAAGCGAGGTGGTGGACCAGGTAGCCTGACAGACTGAACAAGAGCTAATTAAGGTGGCCACAAGGACCCTTGTGGACCAAACCAGGACAAGCATTATTCAAAGTACCTGAGGCTGCATGTTTAAATATGTAGGAAGAGAGATGTCTAAGTTACTGCTGGAAAGCCAGTGAATGGAAAGTACCCTATTAAAAGGATGCCAAAGAGGAAAGCAGGTCAGTGATGGAGGGAGGGATGAAGTATGAAGAATCAGACTAAATGAGATTTTTCTGCAGGTAGAAGAAGATGGAGGAGAAGACATCAGGATCAGACTTGCTTAGACTACTTAGCCCTGCAGAAATTCTGGGCCATGGCCTCCTGATATTCCTCAGGCCTTCTCCTTCCTTTTTGCATGTTTGGGGATAGAGGAGGGGAGCTCCAGGTCTCTTTGCTTGATTACATTGTGCTTATCATCTTCATTGTATGGAGTCAGTGGAAGAGCCAGGACCAGACCCGAGCTTCCCTTGACATGCATTGTGGAGCCCTCCTACCTTTTCAGTTTGCCTCTTTGGTGTCTAATGAAGTGCCTTTGTTTGAAGGATGGAGGTATTGTCACTGGCAACTGACATGAAGTTCTCATGCAAAGGAAAGTCTAGAGATGCCAGCTCTCTTATAGATAATAAAGATTGCTTCCAGAGTGATGAATGGCTTAAGAACAAAAGTAGGTTCAATGTGAAGAAAATATAGAAAATATAATTCAGTTTAGTCAAAAAGGTTGAGGCATATTCATTTGGCAATATAACTCACTTAACGAAGACCTAGAGGCTGTCTCATGTAACACAAAATATTAATGAAGGTCATATGTATCACCAAAGGCTGAAAACTGAGAGGATTACAAAAACAGAATATGGAAGAGAAGTAATTAACATCAATAATCTGTACTACTTCCAGATGGTCCAACTAAAAAGCTCTTTTTACAAGTCAAACTATAAACTATATAAATTGGTCATTAAAACACATCACTAAAGATGGAGATTAGAGACTTCATCCAGTGTAAAACTTCAAATAATTCAGAAACAAGTTTGTCCCTGGAACCACAATGACAGACCCTGACTTTTTCAGTCCTCAGTGACCTGTGGATATAAAGATATTAAACATGAAAAGCCCTCTAATTCCACTGCTCTCTACTCTGCATGCACAAAACAGGGCCCATGGGGCTCTGGATCTTAGTTATTTCTGCCTCAGGCTGTATCATAAGAGTACACATGAGTTTTTTCCCTGCTTCAGTTCCCCTTTATTGTGGATGGCTCCCCCCAAAAGCCACTTGAAAGTGTGCCTAGCTGTTGACACTGTGCCTGATGTCAAAGAGAAAACATCCCACTTCTGGCCAAAATGGAGGCGTAGGTGGAAACACCGTACCTCCTCCTCGCACAACCAAGTTTAAAGACAGCAAAGTTTTAGTAACAAAAACCCAACCAAAACACAGAAAATTGAACTATACGGAAATCCAACAACAAACCATTCAGCCCAACCGGTAAGGGGGCGGAGCCAGTGGAGGAGCAGGGTCCGGCAGGAAAGATCTGCCAGACCAAACCAGGTGTGCAGGCAGCCATTGTTGAATCCCAGGTGTGGGGTAGAACCAGCGAGGGCACAAGGTGCCAGGCTGACCACGGTCAAACATTCGAGCACAGATAAACCAGGTGAAGGAGCAAGCAATGAGACAGACCATGCATGCCCCAGTGGCGGGAAGCAGCAGAGGGGACCTCTATTGCCCCTCTTTGGCCCCGCCCCCACATACAGCATCACAACCCATCGACTGAGTTGCCCCACCCTGGTGAACACCTAGGGCTCTACCCCTCATACGGAACAGGCACAAACAGACCAAAACATTATGGCTCAAGAAGAACTCAAAGCCCCAGAGCCAATAGCTCTAAGCAACCAAGAAATAGCCAACCTATCAGATGCACAGTTCAAAACACTGGTGATTAGGATGCTCACAGAACTGGTTGATTTTAGTCACAAATTAGAGGAACATATGAAGGCTAAACTAATCGAAATGAAGGGAAATGCACAGGAAACCAATAGTGATGGAGAGGAAGCTGGGACTCAAATCAAGGGAGTGGACCAGCAGGAAGAAAAAAATGACCAAACAGAACAATATGAAGAAACAAGAATTCAAAAAAATGAGGAGAGGCTTAGGAACCTTCAGGACATCTTTAAATGTTCCAACATCTGAATTATAGGGGTACCAGAAGGGGAAGAGCAAGAGTGACAAGTGGAAAACTTATTTGAACAAATAATAAAGGAGAACTTCCCCAATCTGGCAAAGGAAATAGACTTCCAGGAAATCCAGGAAGCTCAGAGAGTCCCAAAGAAGTTGGACCCAGGAAGAAACACACCAAGGCACATCATCATTACATTAGCCAAGATTAAAATGAAGGAGAGAATCCTAGAAGCAGCAAGAGATAAGGGGACAGTCACCTACAAAGGACTTCCCATCAGATTGTCAGTGGATTTCTCAAAAGAGACCCTACAGGCAAGAAGGGGCTGGAAAGAAGTATTCCAAGTCATGAAATCCAAAGACCTACAACCAAGATTACTTTATTCAGCAAAGCTTTCATTTAGAATGGAAGGACAGATAAAGTGCTTCTCAGATAAGATCAAATTCAAGGAGTTCATCATCACCAAGCCCTTATTATATGAAATGTTAAAGGGAGGGACTTATCTAAGAAAAAGAAGATAAAAAGATAAACAGTCAAAGGACAGTAAACTCACAGTTATTAAGAACCACACCTAAAACAAAAGCAAACTAAGAGGACAGCTAGATCAGGAGTGAACCATAGAAATGAAGATCACATGGAGGGTTAGCAACAGGGGAGTGGGAGAAGGAGAAGGGGGGAAAAGGTATAGAGAATAAGTAGCATAGAGAATAAGTATAAAATAGACAGGGGGAGGGCAAGAATAGTATGGGAAATGTAGAATCTAAAGAACTTGAGACATGTGTACATAAACTAAAAAGGGGGTGGGGTTGTGCAGAGGGAAGGGGAATGAAGAGGGGAAATAGGACAACTGTAATGGTATAATCAATAAAATATATATTTTTTTAAAGTACAAATAGGTAGTTACAGAATAGCCATGGGGGTGTAAAGTATAGTATAGGAAATGGAGCGGCCAAAAACTTATATGCATGACTCATGGACATGAACAATGGTGGGGGAATGGCCTGAGGGAGCGGGGGGTGCTGGGTGGAGGGGGCAAAGGGGAAAAACTGGGACAACTGTAATAGCATAATCAGCAAAATGTAATTAAAAAAAACATTCAAGTTTACACTAAGTGTTCCCCAGGTTCCATCCTGTGCCATTCAGTCACCCTGCACCCCACACTGAATTATGCAGGGCAGAGAAATTCTCTCCCCAGCTTCAACTTGTATGACTTTGTCAAATGGGCCACAAAGTACCAGAGGGGAGCCAAAATCTTCTGGAGAGCGGGCCTCTGTAGCACCGGCTTTCCCCACTACCTGAGTGTTCTAGGAACCCGTCTGTATCAGTGCACCAGCTGGCGTTGTTGTGAGAATCTGTGTTCAGCTCAGTGAATTTTTTTTTGAAGATTCTTCTAACACCTTTGCCCACTTCATGATGGGTGATTTATGAGCGCACCTGCCAACACTGCATTGAGTGTTCACCAGTTCTTGACCAAAAAAGGCAATGACCCTTACCCCCCATGACCCACCCTCCCTATTCACCTGACCTCACCTAGAACAAGTTTTTTTTGTTTGTTTGTTTCCCCAGATGAAAAAAGTCCTCAAAGGGAAACTTTTTGCTGATGTGAAAGTGGGGACACAAAAACCAGCAGAAACACTGAAAGGCATCAAAATCGACAAGTTCAAAAACTGTTCTAAGCAGTGGAAAAAACATCTCGATAAGTGTATTGCATCAAATGGAGAGTACTTTGAATATGACTGAAGTTTAAACATATAAGAATAAATACACCGGAGGACTTCCGCCAAGATGGAGGTGTAGGTGGAAATAGTTTGCATCCTTGCACAACCAAATCTAAAAACAATAAAGTTTTAACAATAATAAACGCAACCAAACCACACAGAAAATTGTTATATGGAGTCCGAAAATAATGAACTGCTCAGCTAAACCAGTGAGAGGGGCGAAGCCAGCAGCAGAGTGGGTCGGGGTCCCAAAAAGATCCCCCGACTTGGGTGGTGCGCAGGCAGCCAAGGGCTCAGATCCCAGGTGCGGGCTAGCTACGGGTAGACACTGGGAAGAGGCGCAGCTGGCTACCTGTGATCGGTGCGCACGTTGATGCTCAAATAAACAGGCGGGGGTGAGCAGCGAGGCTGACCGGGCGAGTGGAGAGGACCGCCATTGCCCCCTCTCTGACCCCGCCCCCACATGCAGCTTCACAAACCAGCAACCTGGGGGGCCCCGCCCTGGAACATCTAAGGCTCTGCTCCTCATATGTAACAGATACAAACAGATCAAAACATGGCTCAAGAACAACTCAGAGCCCCAGAGCCAATACATCTAAGTGATGAAGAAATAGCTAAACTTTCAGATGCACAGTTCAAAACACTGGTGATCAAGATGCTCACAGAACTGGTTGATTTTAGTCACAAATTAGAGGAACATATGAAGGCTAAACTAATTGAAATGAATGGAAATGCACAGGAAACCAAGAGTAATGGAAAGGAAACTGGGATTCAAATCAAGGCAGTGGACCAGAAGGAAGGAAAAAATGACCAAACAGAAAAATATGAAGACACAAGAATTCAAAAAAATGAGGAGAGGCTTAGGAACCTCCAGGACATCTTTAAATGTTCCAACAACTGAATTATAGGGGTACCAGAAGGGGAAGAGGAACAGCCACGAGTGGAAAACTTATTGGAACTAATAATAAAAGAGAACTTCCCCATTCTGGCAAAGGAAATAGACTTCAGGAAATCCAGGAAGCTCAGAGAGTCCCAAAGAAGTTGGACCCAGGAAGAAACACACCAAGGCACATCATCATTACATTAGCCAAGATTAAAATGAAGGAGAGAATCCTAGAAGCAGCAAGAGATAAGGGGACAGTAACCTACAAAGGACTTCCCATCAGATTGTCAGTGGATTTCTCAAAAGAGACCTTACAGGCAAGAAGGGTCTGGAAAGAAGTATTCCAAGTCATGAAAACCAAAGACCTACAACCAAGATTGCTCTATCCAGCAAAGTTTTCATTTAGAATGGAAGGACAGATAAAGTGCTTCTCAGATAAGATCAAATTCAAGGAGTTCATCATCACCAAGCCCTTATCATATGAAATGTTAAAGGGACTTACCTAAGAAAAATAAGGTAAAAAAGATAAACAGTGAAAGGACAGCAAACTCACAGTTATTAAGAACCACACCTAAAACAAAAGCAAACTAAGAGGACAGCTAGATCAGGAGTGAACCATAGAAATGAAGATCACATGGAGGGTTAGCAACAGGGGAGTAGGAGAAGGAGAAGGGGGGAGAAGGTACAGAAAATAAGTAGCATAGATGGTAGGTAGAAAATAGATAGGGGGGAGGGTAAGAATAGTATGGGAAATGTAGAATCTAAAGAACCTGAGACACGTGGACATAAACTAAAGGGGGGGAATGATGGGGGAGGGGTGTGCAGGGTGGAGGGGAATGAAGGGGGGAAATAGGACAACTGTAATGGCATAATCAATAAAATAAAAATATATATTAAAAAAAGAATAAATACACCATTTTTATAAATAAATTCTGGGTGTTTTGGGTTCCCCCTCACATAGTAAAATACATCTCATACATGTGAGTTTCCCTTGCGGGAAGAACTTCTTCACCCTCTCCCTGTAAACCTTCTCTCCTCTAGACTCAAACATCCATCTGTGGGCCAAGAAAGGACAGCAGCCTTTGAAACAAGCATGAGACTGTATTCCCATCCTCATCTCTCCTGCAGGTGCCCACAGAAACCTTCTTTGAACAAGCCACGTCCTCCTGGGCTAGGCATCTCCTATCAGTCCATCAGACATGCTCCTTATGTCCTCAATTCCAGCAATGCTCACAGTTCATTCATTCAGCCAGTCAGCGTATTACATACTTATTGAAAGTCTACCCTATGCCATGCAAGAGAAGTGCAATAATAGTGAACAAAAGCAGACCTTATCTCTACTCTCAGGAGCTTACAGTTTAGTGGGAGAAGAAAACATGCAAAGAATGATAGAAATTTATGTAAATGCACAACTGCTGTGAGAGTAATAGACAATGATATGAGCGGACACATATAGAGGAAGACGATCTACTCCAAGATAGGAAGGAAGTTTCCTGAGGAAGTGATTGGATGCAGTGAGTGGGAGGAGCACTTTGGCCTGAGGGAAATGATGCAATGTCCTGAAGGAATATAAGCTCACAATAGTACTTTACCTAGACACATTGACTGAGTTAACATTATTGACTAGAAAGAACTGTGATAAATACTGAAGAGTATTTACCATGTATATGATTATATATATATATATATATATATATATGATCTTTGACCCCAAAGAGCTTAAGGCCTAATAGAGAAGACAGGAAAATTAACTTTCATTGGAGCATGACATCTCCCATAAAAAAGTTATGCATAAGAGATTAAGGGGGTCTCAGACTAAAGGGTCAGGCAAGACGTCCCAGTGAGAGCTCAGTGAGGGAAAGAAGGAAAAGATGGGCTTTCCAGGAAGAGAAAACAGCCTAGGGCAAAGGCACAAAGGCAGACACAGCAGGACCCGGTCAGAGTTAGGCTAATGAGAAGGGAGTGAGCAGGTGGAGGCCAGGAACATGACCAGAGAGGAAGAGGGACAGGCAGGAAAGCTGGAGGCTCTAAGACCGGCCTTGTGTGTAAAGCTGAGGCTCTGAACCTTCTCCAAAGGACTGGGAGATAATGGATTAAAGAGAGACAGTGAATGATTTGCTCTTTTATTTCATTTTGTTTCTCTCCCTCACTATCTCCCACAGTGAAAGGCACTAAGATTTCAAAAGAAAACCAAAAACCTACAGTGATGACTCCACTTTGTCATTTTTACAGGTTTATTTCCTCCGCTGGATGTTAGCACATAAAATCCCCAGGTGCTTTTCAATATATGTTACATTCCCTCCAGTTTAGTAAATCAGAAAGTTTACTTCCTTTCATTACACTGCTTTGTGTTTTGCTGGGCAGTAAGCCATTCCCGTGCTGAGCTAAAATTAATATATTTAGCAATTTTATAACAACATGTGTGATACATATAGATGATTGATAGGGAACAGTTTTTAAAATATTATAATCTATTTATTGAAAATAAAAAATGAAATAGATAATAAATATATCTTTACTCTGAAAACGAACTGAACATCTTAGAATATAGACCATTTTTCTTTCTATTTTATTTTTTAATTATATTTTATTGATTATGCTATTACAGTTTTCCTGATATTTTCTCCTTTGCCCCCCTTCACTCAGCACCCCCAGTCCCTCAGGCAATTCCCCCATCATTGTTCATGTCAATGGGTCACGTGTGTAAGTTCTTTGGCTACTCCATTTCCTATACTGTACACTAAATCCCCATGGCTATTCTGTAACTACCTATTTGTGCTCCTTAATCCCCCTCACCTCTTTACCCATTCCCCCACAGCCCCCTCCCATCTGGCAACCACCAAAACACTCTCTGTATACATGATTTGGTCTCTGTTCTTCTTGTTTACTTAGCTCATTTTTTAGATTCAATTGTTGATAGACATGTATGTTTTTGCCATTTCATTGTTCATAGTTCTAATCATTTTCTTAAATAAGTCCCTTTAACAGTTCATATAATAATGCTTTGGTGATGATGAACTTCTTTAGTTTTTTTCTTGTCTGGGAAGCTCTTCACCTGCCCTTCGATTCTAAATGATAACTTTTCTGTATAGAGCAATCTTGGGTGTAGGTCCCTGTTTTTCATGACTTTGAATATTTCTTGCCAATCCCTTCTAGCCTGCAAAGTTTCCTGAGAAATCAGCTGACAGCTCTATGGTAACTCCCCTGTAAGTAACTTCTTTTCTCTTGCTGCTCTTAAGATTCTCTCTTTATCTTTAACCTTAGGCATTTTAATTATGATGTATTTTGGAATGGGCCTCTTTGCATCGATCTTGTTTGGGACTCTCTGTGCTTTCTGGACTTGCATGTTTATCTCCTTCACCAAATTAGTGAATTTTTCTTTCATTATTTTTTCAAATAGATTTCCAATTTCTTGATCTTTCCCCTCTTCTGGTACCCTTATTATATGAATGTTGGTCCTCTTGAAGTTGTCCGAAAGATGGCTTATACTATCCTCACTTTTTGGATTCTTTTCTTGTTATTTTGATTGATTGTTTTTTGCTTTCTTATGTTCTAAATCATTGATTGGATTCTTGGTTTCATCCACTCTACTGTTGTTTCCTTGTAAATTATTCTTTATTTCAATCAGTGTATCCTTCATTTCTGACTGGAGGATTTTTATGCTGCTGAGGTCCTCACTAAGTTCCTTGAGCATCCTTATAACCAGCGTTTTGAACTCTGCTTCTCATAGATTGCTTATCTCCATTTTACTTAGCTCCTTTTCTGGAGTTTTGATCTATTCTTTCATTTGGGCCATGTTTCTTTGTCCCCTCGTTTTGACAGCCTCCCTGTATTTGCTTCTATGTATTTGGTAGAACTGCTTTGACTCCATGTCTTGGTAGTGTGGCCTAATGTAGTAGGTGCCTAACAGCACAGCTCTCCATCACCCAGGCTGGGTACTCGTGGTGCACATTTTGTGTGGGCTGAGTACACCCTCCTCTTATAGTTCAGCCTTGGTTGCTATTGTCAGATCAATGCAAGGGATTTACCCAGGCCAGTCAGCTGCAAGGTCTGGCTGTGACCACTTACCACCAACCTCTATCCTCTGTGGAGGATCAGCTGTGCAGGGGCAGGGTGGGGGTGCTCTGACATGGTCTACAGCTGTAGGTACAGCAGCTCTGGGGTTTCCAGGTGGTACAGGCCATGGTCAGCCCCCAGCTGTGTTTTGTCCAGGGCACCCTGCAATCTGAGGTGGCTGCACTTGTGCTGGGCTAGGGATTCCCAGATATAAGCCAAACTATGAATTTAAGCTGGCTGCTGCTAGTGCCAGGCCTGGGGCTCACTGAGGGCAGCTGTTGCTTGTCTGATAGTATTAAGGAAGTTGTGAAGCATGATCCAAGTCCAGCCATTCATATGGAAAAGCAGCTTGGGTGAGACCATAAGTTGGTTGAGGCAGAGTCTCTAGGGATGGATCTCCAAGGCAGGTCAAACAGTGTTAGCCAGGTTGATGGAGTCTCAGATATGGCACCAGCTTACAATCTCTATGGGAGTTAGGGTTCAATCAAGGGACAATGGCCTCTGTTTACCTTGATGCCAGATACTTCAGTTTATTCCTGTATACCCTTGGTGCCTTTCCAAGCTGCCACCCTGGTGCTGGAGCTCAGAGGGAGTGAGTCTGAGTAGGTGAGTCCATGTGTGGGTCCTTTAAGAGGAACTGCTTGGGGCTCCAGCAGTTTCTTCCACTGATTCCATCCCACTGGTTTTTGCAGCCAGAAGTTATGGGGACTTATCTTCCTGACACTGGACCCCTGGTCTAGGGGGACCTAGTCTGGGGCTGGGACTCCTTGCTCCTGAGATATCCCTCCCAAATTTTTATCTAACACACATGGGTGTGGGACCAGACCATCTCATGTCTGCACCTCTCCTACCAGACCAGATGGATGTGGTTTATTTAATTCTGTGGTTGTCAAACTTTCATTCAGCTCGATTTTGACAGTTGGTTTTTTGAGTGATGTTTTTTCTATATTTTAGATATGTAGTTTTGATATGGTTGTGCTAAGAGGCAAGTCATGTCTGCCTACACTGCCATCTTGACCAGAAATCAATTGTCTTTATATTTTAATATTATGTCTAACACATACAAAACTTTATTAACGTGTATTATGTTGTAAAGCATAATATGTTAAACTCTCATGAACCTACTATCCAATGAACACATTATGAACAAGTTCCACCCATCTGTGTATTTCTCCTCTATCTCATCTCTTCCTCACTAAACCAGGGATAAAGCACTATTCTAAATTTTATTTACCTTTACTTTGCTTTTAAAAATACCTATATTAAATGTATATGTACATCTAAACATACTGCTTCATGTTTGTGTTTGAACATTATGTTAATTGTGTCATCATGTTTATGGTCTTTTAGGACTTTTTTTACTCCACATTAGGTTCCTAAAATTCATATGTTACTATGTGAATAGCTATAGCTATGGATCATTCATTTTCAATGATGTATAATATTTCATTCTACAACCATAGCACAATTTATACATTATTCTCTTGACAGTGGATTCTAAAGAATTCCAGTTATTGGCTCTTACAAAGTGTTTTCTATGAGCCTAACGCCTAGACATATATACAACAATTTATCTGAGGTATATATTAGGTATGAAATTAATTACTTATATAATGTTTACATGTTCAGATTTTCAAGATAATCCCAATTGTTTTCTAAAGTAATTTTCTAATTCACCCTTCCAAGATCATTATATAAGAATTCTTATTGATCCGTATTCTCTTCAATACTTGGTGAACTAAAGTAGTAACAGTGGGAATGAAAAAGAAAAAATAGATTTAGGCTGTATTCAGAAGATAAACATACAAGAATGTGGTAGGTAAAAAGGAGATATCAGTATGACTCAATATTAACTCTTAAGATTTACCAATATATGAGAGGGGACTCCAAAAAAACTGAAATTATCTTCTGGAGGACAGGCCCTCATAGTACAGGCTTCCACTGCTAAGTGAATGTTCTGGGAACCCATCAGTATCAGTGCACCAGCTGGTGTTGTTGTGAGAGGCTGCATTCAGCTTCAGTGAATTGTTTTTTAAGATTCCTTCAACATATTTGTCTATGTCATGACAGGTGGGTGATTTGTAAGCACATCTGCCCACACTGCACTGAGTATTCAGCAATTTTTGACCCAAAACAGCATTACCATTCACCTAATCTCCCCTCAAGTGACTTTTTTTGTTTGTTTTTCCAGATGAAAAAAATCCTCAAAGGGAAACATTTTGCTGATATGGAAGAGTGAAACAAAAAACAGCCAAAGCACTAAAAGGCACCAAAATCAATGAGTTCAAAAACTGTTTTGAGCAGTGGGAAAAAACATCTTGCTCAGGGTATTGCATCAAATGGAAAGTACTTTGAGGGCAACTGAACTTTAAACATGCAAGAAAAAATACACAACTTTTTATAAATAATTCCAGAGTTTTGGGTTGTCCCCTCATAATAAGTATAATATTCCAATTTGATTAAAATTTTATTTCTCTGTTTGTTGAAAAGTTTACAACTTTTTTACGTTTATTGGCCATACATTTACATGTCTTTGTCCATTTTTCTATTTTGTGTGCATTCCCTATCACATGGTAGTTTTTGGTTTTTTGATATGTATTGAGGACTAAACTGTTGTTAGATATGTGGATATGTATATCAAATGTAATCTAGTATTTTGTTGTCTTTTCACTTGCTTTAGTGATTTTTTTGGTACATAGTAGTTATTAATTTTAACATAGTTGAATTAATCTTTTTATGGTTAGAATTTTTTATACTTTAATAAAACTTCCCCTATACCCCCCAAAATAAAAAGAATTTACCCTGTATTTTCTTCCTGAAGTTTCTTTTCTCAAAAGTCCTTATCTATGTAACTTGACTCGAGTATAGCATGAGGCAGCAATTCAATTGTGAATTTTTGAATGGATATCCGGTTATCCCAGAACTTCATACTGAACAGTGTTGCCTTTCTCTCTTGACCTTCCATCCTCCCTGTGCTGGAAGCTTTCTGTGGCCCTTGGCACTCACTGATTTCCCCTTATTGCTCTCCCCTGTATTACAAGGACTAAAAACCTAAAAATGGATTTTTCCAAACTTCTTTGCCAGCAAGCTTTGAGATGTGTTTCAGATACTGCTAGAGAAATTGCAGCTATGCAAATCTGGAAAACAGAGAGGTAGAAACAATTTATTCCCAGCAGCAATGGCAGAGGAGCTGCAGACTTTGGAAAGTAGGTTTTTCAGGAGCCAGGTAGATGCAGAATTCATATGCCAGTCAGACTGAAGAAAAATAAAAATAGAAAAGACCAGCTAGGAAGCTATGTAAGCAATTAGTTGAACTAGAGCAATGACAATAAGAATGAAGAGACTGATTCTATGTTTAGGAGATAAAGCATACTAGGGTATTCTGGTTAAGAAGGGAAATTCACGAATGACTCAGGTTTCCTTCAGGGTGCGCTCTTTAAGATAAACACAGAAATGGCCTGCTTAGGAAGAAGGACAATGACGCTAGTTTGGGACGTGCTGAGTTCTGGTGACTAGGGAATACTCAGGTGAATGGGAGTGTGAAATCTTGCAGAGAGGAATGAGCCATATGCTTAGGGTTATGAGTCAGCCACACACAAGTGTTTGTTGAAGTCAGCATGGGAAAATGTACTCACACTTGGGAAGAAACCTTTGAGAATTCTGTCATTTTTGAGGGATCACAAGAAAAGGAGCCAGTGAGGAAACTGAGAAGAGTATCCAGAGGCACAATAAGAATGCCAGAGGAGAAAAATGTTATCATACTTAAAAAATGGGAGTTTAAGAAAAAGGGAATTGTTAACATTGTCAAATAAAGAAAAAGAAACATATCCACTGGATTTAATAATGTGAAGTTAATTGGTGGAAATAATTTCATTGTTGTTTCGGAGACAGAAGATAAATCACTGTCAGTTGAGCAGTAAATGGCCAGAAAGAAGGAAAATGGGAAACATAAATGGCTCTTCAAGAAGTCTGGCTACCAAGGAAGAGAGATATACAACAGTAGCTAAAGGCTTGTGTCAGCAGATGTTTTTTTAAAGAACGTGTTTATACACTGAAGGGAGGAAACAGAATATAAAGTGGATGGCTGATGACGCAGGGTATCTGTCAGGTCAGAAGACAAAATTCAATGCAGGTGATTAGGCAGATGAATCAGACTTTGGCAGCAGGAGAGATGACAGTCTCTCACAGAGAACAGCAAAGGCTGTGTGTGAAAGCATGTGTCCTGATAGACGTACATTTTATAGGCGGTTTGGGCTTGTGAGGTCGAGGGAGTTATTTCTAGTTTTTCCAAATGAATAAGAAGGCAAGGCCATATACTGAGAGCAGGAGAGGATAGGGTGGAGGAAGAAATCTGAAGAACAGTGAAGGTTTGGACCAGCAGTTTAGACAAAAGGGAAAAGTAGCTGACTAGCCTCATGGACAATGACTCCAGGCAGCAGTAAGAGCCCAGCTAAGGTCAAGGGTTTGTCCAAGCTGCTGGCTGATTCTCCCCATTAGAGCACAGTGGAGTGGGATAGCCGGCTTTAGTTTATCCAAAGCCCTGTGTACAGGACTCACCATAATCGAGTGAAATTGAATACATGTCATGTGATCTCACTTGACTTTTACTACAACTTGTTGCAGGCTGAGTGACAGCTAAGAGTGCCAAAACTGAAGCCTTAGGAAGAAACAGAACAGAGATTGAACAATGGTATATGGCAGACTAAAACAGCAAAAGAATATGTGTGCAGAAAAATATTCTTTACCTTTGGCTACTTTGGACTATGCTAAAAGGTGTCAACATGTGACTAGGAGCAACAATGACTCTTTGAATAAGGTTAGCAAGTTAGAAAACACTATTATAAATAACAACTGAAAAACATGTAGGGAAAATTCACTATCTAAGGGTGCAACTGTACAGGATGATGATTAACCAAATCCGGCCAACAGATCAGATATCCTGCTCTTTAAAAAACTAAATAAAACTGTAGAACTTATTGATTTTGTTCTTCCTCTAGGCAGAAATATGCCAAGAATATACGCAGAGAAAATAAATAATCTTGAGCGTTCGTAAGAAAGCTAAAGCAAATGTGGAATTATAGGCTCTCGAAGTGAATCCAGGGATAGGGCTGGTTCAGCATGAAGCTAATAATTTAAAGATTCATTACCAGGTGCTTGTGTTAACAAGGATGAAACACCTATCACATGACCTGGAGATTTTTTTCCTTCTAAAATGTACTCAGGAGAACAGAGACAGAGGAGCAAGTTATTACTTGACGTGCAGATAAACTCTCTCTGAAGTCGAGATCCATCAGGTGCCCCATGAGAGGAAATTCTAGAGGATTCCAGGGGAATAATTTGATTCTTTGTTAATCACTGAGACTCAGGCAGCACAGCTGTTACTAGAAAATGTGAGGTGCTGGAGGAGAAAGTCTCAGAGGAGAGCTTTGAAGCACCACAGCGTACCTTGTTGGCCTGGATGTGAAGTCAACAGGCATCTGTTGCAAGGGCTTATGGGACAGTATTGGCTGAGCTGGTCACAAGTCACCCACACTGCAAATTAAAATTTGTTTACCAGCTAACAGGGACAGTAAAGTGGCTAGAAGGATACTTCTCTGTTTATTTCATCAAGAGTATATGTAGCCCTGGCCAGTGTGGCTCAGTTTGTCCTGCAGGTTTGATTCCCAGTCAGAGCATATGATTAGGTTACTGGTTCAGTCCCTGGTCCAGGCACATATGACCCACAATTTGGATGTATATGGGAGGCAACCAATTGACGTTTCTCTCTCTCCCTCTCTTCCTTCATCTCTCTCTAAAAGCAAGAAAAGTCCTCAGGTGAGGATTTAGGGGGAAAAAAAAAGCATATGTAAACTGCAATCTACACTGGAAATTAAGATGAAAAAAATACAAGACTGTTGAGAGGAGTCAGACAGGTTGAGAGGCTGACGGTAGAGAAAAATGTGACTCGGGAGAGAAAAAGAAAGAAAAAAAGTTATTTTGTCTATCCCTAGTTAGCTCTCTCTCTCCTCTTTTCTTCTACTTCGTTATGGGCAAATTCCATGTTCCCTCATGTGCCATTGGCCAGAAGGCAGCCACATTGGAATAGCATTTCTCACAACTTCTTGCTGATTTTCACCTGCTCCTCCTGGAAGAAGGAGAGGTGATATTCTACCTCATACACGCTCTAATTTTAGTAGAATAGAAGGGAGCATATTTAATCTGAATATCGATTATGAAAATCTTCCATAACAAGTTTCATATTTAATTAGTGACATATTAAAATTTCCTTCCTGCCTAAGGTTAGGAACAAAACAAAGATGTGAGTTGTTACCACTGCATCTATCATCTATCATGCAGTTACCACTGCATCTAAAGGTGCTAAGCAGTGCAATAGAAAATAAAAATAAAATGCGTAAGTCTTAGAAACTGTCTTAGTCTATCCAGGCTTCTATAATGGAATGCCATAGACTGGGTAACTTACACACAACAGAAATTCATTTCTCACAGTTCTGGAGACTGAGAAGTCTAAGATCAAGGTGCCAGCAGGTTGGTGTCTAGTGAGAGCCCTCTTTCTAGTTCATGCACAGCCACCTTATTATTGTGTCCTCACATGGCAGAAAGCACAAGGAAGCTCTCTGGAATCTCTTCTACGAAAGCACTAATCCTGTTAATAAGAGCTCTACTCTTAAAGGTCCCTTCTAATACCATCACATTGAGTGTTGGTTTCAACTCATGAATTCAGTTGATAAAAAGAAATAAAACCATTCTTATTCACAGATGATATAATTATGGGCACTGAAAACATTTTAAACTAGTCGACAAATTAATAAATAAATTTAACATTGTTTCTCAATGTAAATAATATTAAGAATCAGTAATTATGGATATATATATGTAGCATATAATTAGAAAAAAATTTAAATTACAGCTTATTACAATAGCATCAAAAGTCATCAGATGCCTCACCCTGATTCATTATTTCTTGTGCTTCACCAATAATTGCATTGTATTTGTGAAATAATACATAAATTAAAAATATAACTTTTTAAGTTGAAATAATTACTTAGATTGCCATAGAACACCCAAAAGCAGAAGGATATTGCTTTTAACACACTATGTTCTATACAGGATAGACATAAGGGCTGTTTTAAGGATTAAATAATTTTTAAAAAATTCATCAGGTACCCAGGAATAAATTAAAGAAAACATGTATAATACTTCCACATAGGAAAGAAAAAAAAGTGAGAGAAATTTAAAAACACTCAAATGCATAAAACAACATATCACATTTATAGATTGATATATTCATTATTCTAAGACTACATTTTTTCGCAAACTGATTCAATACAATTTCAACTAAAATTTTAGCTTTCTTTGGGGAAGAAATGCCAAAGTCCAAGAGTAACAAAAACTATCTTGAAGAAAAACAACAAAATAAGAAGGTTTATAAGACCAGACATTAAGGCACTATAAAGCTTCAGTAATTAAGGGAGCATGGTTTGGGCGCAGAGATAAACAATTAGCAGTGAAACAACGTTGAAAATCCAGAATTAGACTCACACTTATACAATCCCCTGATATTTGACAAAAGTGCCAGTACAGTATAGTAAGAAAAGAATGATCTTTTCATAAACAGCACCAGATCAATTTTACTTACATATGGGGAAAAACTTTACTACACTAGACATCATGCGCAGAAATCTATTCTGGAAGAATATATAGGAGAATATATTGATGACCTTGGGACAAGCAAAGATTTATTAAACAATACACAAAGAAATTATTAACCATAATAAAAGACATTGAAAATTGCACTGGGTTGAAAGCAATGTGGCAGTTACCTACTAAAGCTGGATATACACTTACTCTATGACCCAGAAATTCTACTCCTAGAGGTATACCCAACAGAAATGTACACAGTTGTGCAGCAGAAACATCCATGCAATAGCCTTAGAAATGTTATTCATAATATTGGGTTGGCCATAAAATGGCTCTAGTAGTGCTTAGCTGTCTCCATTCAGAACAATTCTGTTCAATCGTACTGTCACAACTGTCGTATCAACATGCATTTAAAAAACATCAGATTGGTGAATGTTTGTGTAGCCACTTTAATATTGAGGATGGGAGTAAATACACAACATATTTGGCATATCGTGCTTTATTATTTTAAGAAAGATAAAAATGCAACTGACACACAAAAAAGATCTGTGCAGTATAAAGAGAAGGTTCTGTGACTAATCAATCGAACTTGTCAAAAGTAGTTTGTGAAGTTTTGTGCTAGAGATTTCTCATTGGATGATGCTTCATGGTCAAGTAGACCAGCTGAAGTTGATAGGAATCAAATTGAGACATTAATTGAGAGCAACCAACATTATACCACATGGGAAAGGGCTGACATACTCAAAGTATCCAAATCAATAAATGAAAACTGTGTCATTTATGTTACAGAAAAAACTAAACGGACTCTTTGGGCAACTCAGTAAATCAAAACTGGAAATAATCTAAATGTTCACAGACTGCATGAATAAATGAGTATAGTAAAGTTCTACAGTGGAATATTATAGAACAGTGATAAATAAAATTACGACCCATGCTATGCTTTGGGTGGTTTTCACAGGCATAATGTTGAGAAAAAGAAGCCAGACATGAGAGTATATATTATGTGACTACAATTTCATAAAACTCAAAACCATGTTACACTAATTTACATGAGGACAAAATGGTGGTTAATGTGTGGGGGGTAAAAGTACTAAATATCGACATTAGGAAGATTTACAGTGGAGGAGCTTGGAGTGTTCTAGTTTTCAAAAATAAGTATCTCCGTTTTGTAAAAATTAATCAAGCTATACACTTAAAATTTATACTGTGTTATACATGGTTTATATATTCATAAGAATAACATGCAAAATAAAAATTACAAACATAAGTTAGATTTGCATATCTCTCTACCTAAGACTTCAATCCCTTCTCATAGTCAAACTAGATTACTGTATATGTCATTCTTGTTATTACAGGATTATGAAAATTTGTAAAATTCACACAAGTTGTTGATTGGTGTGGTGGGGTGTAATGGGAACAGAATGATAGATGTCAGTCCAATTGCTCAAATTCTAATCTACCAGCTTCATGACCTCGAGCAAGCCTTAGAGTTTGTTAACCTCAGTTTCTTCTCCTATAAAACAACAAAAATAGTACACCCACTTCAATGGTACTCCTTAACCAGTGTAGGAAACAGTTTTTCTTTTTGCATTTTATTATAAATTCCTGCTGTTTGCAAACGTTTTTCTGTTTGCCCAAGCAGACTTGAACAATCCTTCCCTGCTTCTCCATCTACACTTTGTGCATACGAGTTCGGAGTGTTAGATTTTGTTAGTGACTACTAGGAGGGAACATCTAGAAGCTTCCAAAAGTCAAGGATAGCGCTTTTTCATATTTTGTATCCCTGGGACCTAACATAATGCCTGATATATCACTGTTCAATAAATATATGAATGAATGAATGAATGTCTACTTTCACTATCTAACCAAGTGACTGTGACAATCTTATGCATTAATATGCATGAAAGAAAAATGCTATACAGATGTAAATGATTGTAGGTCAATGCATAGGATAAGCCACAGAATTGTTTCCAGTTTGTCTTATTCACTCATAAAGAAATATAGAACACACCAGTCAATTTCTGAAGGGCCATAATAAATGAAGGGTTGTAAAAATATTCTCAGAACCTGCAGTGGAATGCATGAGCTCTGTGAAGACAAATGACTGACTGAACAAAATAGGAATCCAGTCAGAAGTGACAATAAAACACTTGTCATGGAGACAGAAGCAATGTTTAAGACAAGTAGCCCTCAGGATTGAAAAGCAGTCTCACTGTCTCCTCCAAAACTCAGCGGGTGGGCAAATAATTTGAAAGGAAACTGTATGTCCTACTACTATATGTGGGCAATTAGACTATTGGTCGAACACACACTTATGAATAGTGGTGCTGGCAAGACTCTTTAAAAAATATTTTTTTTGTGCAGAAATGTATCATCAAACTTGTCCCCTCTTTGTGTCAGTCATGGCCTAGCTTTGCATTTTTGCTTTATGGTATTAAAACTAATTTGCACTCCATTTTAATAAAATAGAAGAACTCTAGTCAACCTACAGCATGTCGATATTGTCATCAGTGCCAACAGTAGCAAAAATGGCATGTTTTTCCTCAGCACCATTTAACATCCGTCTCAGACACCAGCGCTACAGAAACTGTTTACAAGAGAAGCTTGACTGACTCCAGGGACTGAATCTGGGCTGTACAACACTTCACCTCCAAATCAGCAGTTCAAATCCAGCCTAGAGTATAGAGGATAAAAATACGTCCAGGTGTTACGTGCCTAAATCCAGTTTAAGCCTTGATGTGGCTCCCTGAGGCAAGGGTTCAGCAATATATGTTAGCATATTACTCATAGCCCTGGAGACTCAGGAGTCTGAACTAGCTCTTTACCCCAACATCCTGTGGCATTATTTGGGCCTCACTCAGGGTCCTATCAGCCCTTCACGTAAGGTGTCAAGAAGATTTCCACTTAAAAAGATTTCCAAATACCTAAATTATTACCTCCCACCACTGGGATGCTGGAAACAAAGCTGGAATTTTATGAAGAAAAGCTATTCAATGCTTTACTTTTCAAATAGTGAGGTAATCCGAAAAGAACAAGGAGGGAGAAAAAGAAATCGAAATTCAGAATTATAAACTTTTATGTACATGGCCATGAATACATAATTTCCCTGATAAACTTTAAGATTTTGCCCAGGGAAAAAATTCACCCTATTATGAATGTAATGGAGTTCCTATAAATATGATACATGACCTACTAACTTGCATACCAAATTAGATGCTGAGACATTGCTGAATCACAAACACCTGCTCCTGAATCTCTGTAAATACATTAGCTATGAAATCACAGTGAACACCAGCAGTAGTAAATCATACCAAACTCAAACCAGAAAACACCTTATGGCTAAACAGATACATCACTAAGCAAATTAAAATCTGGATACATGACCACTGTTAAAACTTGCCAAACATAATTACACAGACATTTTTAATATCACCTCATACAATTTCTGATGTCTTATTCAGTTCCATTTTCTGAAATGACCTTTGACTTGACCAAGGGGGTATAAAGGAATGGTGGCCGGGCTATGTTTTGATCAAAGAGAAAACCCTTAGGCTGCAAACCAGCAGATACCAGGGTCCTTGTCCTCACTCTGAGGGCTTATTCCCTCATCTGCATAACAAGTGTGAGAAAGGAGGGTAAACAAGGCAACCTGGAAGGTTCCTTCCAGCTGTGTCCTAGAAAAACATGACCCAGGCTTTCAAGAGCCCCCTTTTATTAAAATAATTTAGTTATTATAAATTAGCTTCACAAGGTCTTCTTAACAAATATTAAAATGCTATATTTTTCTGCATTAAACTTTTGTTTTAAAAGAATGATTAGTATGCATTAATTGCCAGGTGATTTCTAGGAATATTTTTGCTTCAGATTTAAGACTGCAAATTAAAATATTTGGAGTCCAAGAATGTCAGTCACAATCTAAACACATTAATACGCCACTCCAAAAATCTCTACCGAGTGAAGTAGATCAGCATGGAGTATTGGAATCCTTTCTACGTATTTCGATTTTCCTAAATGTAATTTTCAATCTGAGTTGCACCAAGACTGTGTATTTATTTCTACACAGAAAAAATATAGGAAAGGTACTCAAAAAGTCCTAAGGCATAAATGAAAAAATTAGGCCCACTTGATTCTCCTGATACCTATTTCTGGGAGTAGTAACTTTTCTGGAATTTAAGTTAAAATTCATCTCACTCAGGCAAGGATGAGGGAAGTTGATGGGCATTTCCAATCCACATGTTAGAGACAACACTTTATTTGTGGGTTGGGGTTTTTTTTTCCGAGGCAATCCAAAAGGCATTTAGTGGGGGGGGGGGGGGGGGGGCTTAACCAAGTATTCTTACAGTCAGAAAGAACCAATGTGATAGTTAATTTTAATGTGTCCACTTAATTGGGCCAGATATTTGGTCAAACATTATTCTGGATGTTTCTGTGAGGGTGTTGTTTTTGATGAGACAACTATTTAATTAGTGGACTTCAAGCAGATTGCCCCCCCCCATAATGTGGGTGGGTCCCATCCAATGAACTGAGGACCAGAATAGCATAAAAGACTGACTTCCACTGAAGCAGAGTGAATTGTGCCAGCAGACAGCCTTCTGACTTGAAGTGCAGCATTGGCTGCTTCTTGGTTCCCCTAACTTCCAGCCCTTCCTCTGTAGATTTCAGTATGGCCAGAATCATATGAGCCAGTTCTTCAAAATCTCTATTTATCTATGCACACACACGCACACACGCACGCACACATGCACACACACGCAGCCTATTGGTTCTGTTTCTCTGGAGAGAATATACCCAGGTTCAAATTCCAACTTCTTTGGAGTTTGAAATGTAACAAGTATATGGAAAACCACTTACTTGTTTTCTGATGTTGAATGAGTTTCCTAAATTTCCTGAGCCTAGTTCCCCTTGTCTGTAAACTGGGGAAAGCAATGTGCCTGCATCCGAGGAGTGTTGCAAAGGCTGAACGTAACAACGCACTCAGTGTATTTAATAGAGTTTACAATAGGGGTTGGCAATCTTTTTTTGCAAAGAGACAAAGAGTAAATGTTTTAGGTGTTGTAGGCCAAGTTTCAATGTCCTCAACTCTTGAACAATTGTTCTCATGAGTAGCCATATGATCTTTTTGACATTTAAAAAATGTAAAACTCATGCTTAGTTCATGGGTCACACAAAAATAGACAGCAGGTTGAATTTGAACCACAGGCCATAGTTTCCTAACCCTTGTTTATAACATATGTTAAACATAATAAATGTTGACTTTCTTCTATCGTAGAACTTCGAAATTACAAAATAAATAATAACACATTCCCTGGTCCCAGAATGCCATTTGTGCAGTCATTTTCCTCTCAAAGACATCATTTTTACATTTTTAAATAGGAAACCTTAAACCCTACATTCTTTTTTCTTATGCCCTTCTCAAGATCTGCTTTGAGGAAAGAAGCTGACATCTTTTATGACTTCTCCATTATTTTTTCTTCAGGGAAGTGTGTCATATTTTGTACAGAATTAACAGTAAAAGCATGTTGTCTGCCCTGGCCACTTTGAAAAAAGGGAGACACTCATCATCCTGTTATGTAGAACAAAATTCAATGACAAATTTCTTTACTTGATGGAAGACAGTTACCACGGGCCACCTCAGCTGGGACCCCAGGCTAGATGAGAACCCAGGGAGGTAAAGCACTTGAAGTTAGGGATAATTTTGATGAAAAAAAGTTCACCCCTCCAGAGAGTTTACAGAGTTTTACTAAGTCCCACTAATATAGCTTCAAGGTCAATGTTTAATTACTCATCAGCATTTAGATCTACAACATCTAAGAGCAGGATATTTGGACACAGATTAATACTTGAATGAAGTTTCCATCCCCTTCATCTCAATATGTTCTGTTCATTGATGCTTTATTTCTCCTGACAGTACATAGCTTTTTACCTATTGTTTATTATAATTTTTTCAAATACACAAAAATATTAAGAGAATGGTAAAATGAATATAAACACATCCCTCATCTACCTCATTAACTGTTAATATTTGGCCTTATTTGCTTTATCTATAGGGCAATCTTTCTTAATGATGGACAGTCTGAAACATTCTAACAAACACCATCATCAAACTAGGCTGGCTGTGTGAAAAAAGGAGAGGGCTGCCAATCAGAGCACGTTGTGTGAAAAAGCTGGTGAAACAAAGGGCAATTCAGTAAAGACTGAGTCACTGGTCTTCAGCTCTACAATGAACACGGAGGACTATATATGATCACATTAATGCTCCTAAAGGCTAAAAAAGTTGGATAGTTATCAAAACAATCTTGTAAAATTATCTATTTTGATTAACATAGCAGGGTAAAAAGAAATTCGATGCCATCCCCTGGATTTAGGGGGCCATCTGATTATTAGCAAGAACTATTCTTTGTCAGTTAATGGAGGGATATTTGAACAGGAACTCAGGGCAGAAAGAAGTATATTTTTCTTAGCATAAATCAAAACAATTAGGTTGACAAGATTACATTTATGTTAACAGAAGAGATAGGAAATACTCAGTAGAAAAGGCATCAATTTTAGGGAAAAATTTAGGTGTGGAGACAAGAACTAAATAAGTACTTTTTTCTTGATCCACTGTGGGGGAAAAAATCAGCAGCAATCCAGAGTGGAAGTCTAGACCACTGCACACACACACACATACACATACCACCACCCCCACCGCCACTGTGATCCTGGCCCTGCTGCTGGCCCTCCCCTCCTCCCTTCCTCCCCTCCTCCCCAGGAGGTCAGCTGACAATAGACACCAGGACATATCTTACTTACTGCTGTGCCGCAGAATTTACAAAGAAAAAAAAAATAGTGACATTTACTATCCAATGGAGCTTTGTCATATTTTGTCAAGTTTTTTCACACATATCTTGAAAGGGAAAATGAAAAAGAGAATTCTAGGGACTAATACTTGAATATTTATATAGAAAAAAGGAATGTTTATTCCAAGGATCAGAGGGATGGGCCAGGACTCTGGATGAAGGAAGTCTTCCTAGGGGAGAAAGATCTAGAAAGTGAGGGAAGACAGGGAATCAGAAAAGGTCATGGTACACGGAATTTAAGTGGCCAGTGAAAGCACAGCAGTGATTTCCTCCTTGTTAGTCCTTTGTCTGAGTGCTGAATAATAGCCTTTGAACCCCTCATAGTGGTCCAGGAGACAAGGATGAGATGATACCCAAGTACTGTATCTACCCTTTCTTCCCTCACACTCGGTGTTCACCCCTGTTTTTTTTTTAATTTATTTTTTTATTGATTATGCCATTACAGTTGTTCTATTCCCCCTTCATTCCCCTCCACCCTACCCCCCTGTCCCCACCATTACCCCCACTTTAGTTTATGACCATGTGTCTCAAGTTCTTTAGATTCTATGTCTCCCCTACTATTCTTGCCCCCCCATCTATTTTCTATCTACTGTCTATGCTACTTATTTTCTGTACCTTCTCCCCCCTTCTTCTCCTCCCACTTCCCTGTTGCTAACCCTCCTTGAGATCTTCATTTCTGTTTCCACTCCTGATCTAGCTGTCCTTTTAGTCTAGAAGCAGCAAGAGATAAGGGGACAGTCACCTACAAAGGAGTTCCCATCAGACTGTCAGCGGATTTCTCAAAAGAGATCTTACAGGCAAGAAGGGGCTGGAAAGAGGTATTCCAAGTCATGAAATCTAAAGACCTACAGCCCTTGTTTTTATTGCTTCTTTTATCCACCCTTAACCCATGTTATTTTGGGGCATTTCATATACCGTTTTAGTCTGTTTGAAGTTACTTCTAGAAAAAAGCAGTTTAAATTAATAAATCCAGACACTGCCAAACTTGCACACATCTTCATTTTTCATAAGCCAAAAAAGGCTTTCCTTCTTTAATATTTTAATTTTCTATTTTCATTTGACCTTCTTGCTAAGGAATTATCCCTGTACTCTGGGTGCACTTATTTCTTTCTCAGTTATGATTAAAATGAGGAAAAAGTGGTGGGGGTGGGGAGGAAACAATAATTGAGATAACACTGTGCTAATCGAGCTAATACAGGGAGAGTCTGCACTGAAACTGAAACAAGAGAAGAATTAAAGCAAAGGCCAAGAAGCTGCTGCCACCTTCCTGCGTTCACTTTGAGATATTCCTTATGCTTGTGTTTCCAATCATAAACCAAAATTCTCTTTAAAACAGCCTATGTCCTTTATAGCAATGCAGCAGGGTTGTGTCGGGAACTCTCAGACCCTTGCCGTATGTGACCTCATTTAACATCCCATGGCCTGGACTCCCACAGGGATAACCATAAATGCCTTTGGTAGGCTACATGCAATGAGCTCAAGGGGCCAGCACTGTGCCTATACACTTTAGCCTTCCAAACCTGGGGGAGCACCTGGCAAGCAGTCCATGCTTAATCAGTGCTCAAGACTAAGAGACTCTATAGGCTCCAAATGACAACTCATCCTACCAGAAGTCTGCTAAGTTTATCATGAGACCCTCTGCTTTTTCTGGGTTACATTTGAAGCTATTGCTTTGACCTTCAATGACTGCAACCATTTCAGGAAAATATAAGGGCCTAAGAAATTTCTGTTCAATTTTTTATGATGTGTAGATGGGTTTCATTCCTAGAAAATGTTTTGCTAGTAAACTAATAGCTGTCTAAGAGTATGTTTTTTAGGCTGAAAAGATTCTAACTTTTCTGAGCAACTTCATTACATATTGCAAAGATGATGAAGTTATAGTAAACTGGTTCCAGGCCTCAACTTTTTTGTAGACATTATTAATACCAGGATAAGCTTGGATGGGAAAGAAGGAGAAATGGGGAGGGGTGAAAAGGAAGAATTCCCATTACTCTAAGTTTTTGTGCTATCCAAGTAAGTTGTTAAAATGCTTATTCTTAAATTGACCAAAGTATTATTTCCTATGTAAATTTTCAAAGGTGTAACTTTCCATTAAGAAAATGTTATCTGATTCAGTGTGACCACCACTTACAGAGATGTAAGGCTACCATATAGATTACTCAGGACTCGCATGCTGCAGAAGCATTTTAGAAGCTAAAAGTTGATAGTGTACTTTTTTTAATGCTGATTAAAATTCAAACAATTTAATAGTCCAAAATAAAACTGCAGTGATATTAGAAGTTCTTATGGAGCGAAGAGTATGCAGCAAAGACTTAACCAAGCAATAAGGTTAAATCAAGACTAAACTGAATCCTTTTGCAGCTGAGAGGGCTTATCATCCAGCAAAAAGGAAAATCCAGGCACCTGAGCTGATTCCACAGGACTGGAGAAAGTAAGATATTATGGAAAAGAGCAGAATGAAGACACAAGCCTAGTGGGTCCTAGTATTAGGCTGTAAATACTCAATGCCAACCGGCCTACCTGGAGCCTCAGAATATGATGCACAGGATTTACAAAAATTTGACTAGGCCTGTCCAGAAAGTATCCAGCTATGCAATACGAAAAATAGAGACATTTATTGAAGAAGATACAAGATACAAAAGACATTGTACAGAGGACAATAATGGCCCAGTCCCCTTCCAAGTAGGCACCTTGGAACCTCACTCAGTTCTCTCAGTGTCTCTCCCACTGTTCAAAACACTCTGCAAAATCCTTTGTTAGAATTGCCATTAGCTTCCCCACCATATTTTCCTGCATCTCATCAATGGTCTGAAATCTCTTCCCTTTCAAAGGTGATTTTAGTTTTGAGAAAAGCCAGAAGTTTAGAGCACAAAACCTGGGCTGTAGGGGGGCTGAGTCACTAGGGTGATTTGATGGTTTACCAAAAACTCTGCATAAGCTGTGAGACATGAGTGGGCATGTTGTTGTGATGAAGCTGCCAATTACCAGTAGCCCATAGCTGTGTTTTTTTTATTGTATTGCATCTCTCAGCCAACTAAGAACATTGAGGTAGTATTCCTTATTAATTGGTTGGCCTGGAGGGGTGTACTCATGTTACACAACACCTTTCCAACCAAAAAACACAGTTAACATAGTCTTGATCTTGCTGTGACTTGGTGGTGCCTTCTTGGGGGCATGGAGAACCAGGCGACTTCCATTGGGATGACTGGGCATTTATTTCCAGATCATAGTCATAAACCCACCATTCATCTCTAGGTATGACCTTCTTGAGGAAATCTGGTTCATTGGTAGTCGTTAGCAACTGCAGCACGATGTTCCTTCAGCTCTGGTAGCGAAGCTGTGTGACAAATTTTGCCATGACATGTTTCAGGCCAAGATCCTGTGTCAAAATCTTGGACACAGTACTTTTTGGCATCCTCAGATCAGCATCTAGTTCTTGCTCTGTCAGTCTCTGATCTTTGTTGATCTGAGCCCATACATACTCATCATTCTCAGGTATTCTACGAGAATATGGATCACTTTTAACAGATTCTCAACCACCTTTGAAGCATTTGTGTCACACTTTATTTATGCTGCACTCATTGCAATATCCCAGAAAACCTTCTGAATCATCCAAATAGTTTCCACTGAAGAATGTTCAAGTTTAACAGAAAATGTGATGCACATTCATGCTCTACTCACTGTTATTTTGAATATGATGGCCACACAGTACACATGCTCACTCAGTGGTGTCTACAACCCCCACTGACTAGTACAGAGAGGTTTTCATTGTTCACACACACACATTCCAGTCCACTCCCCTGGGCTGCCAGGTTACATCAATGTGCACAAACCATTATTATTATATTAACAATGGCTGGACTTTTTCTAAACAGAACTTGTATTCTAGATCTCATAGAAGTTTGCAGCATCATTCTAATCAAATCAAGGAGACTAAGAATTCTTTGCTCAGATGAAGCTTCATTTTTGGCTCAGGAAAAACTTCTTGGACATTCTTTTCAGAACTAACTGAATATCCTGAAGTTTAGGGGAAGAAAGGGGGTTTAATCAGTGTTTCATCCACAGACTATAAGAAAAGGCCAATGTGAGGCCAAAGCCCATTTTTGAAATATTTTATTCTTAGGCTCACACTGTTGGTCTTGAAAGCAACTACCAGGAACACTGTGAGCAATCAGAAGGGTTTTGAAGGTTATACTTGAAAGAAAAATAAAGCTTATTCTGAGCTAATGACATTAAAAATGACACCATGGTTTTTAATGTTAGATTTATTCACTCTTTTCTTGCCCTCTCTCACACATAAATGATGCAGAATCTTGTGCGTGTACCAAGACTAGTGCTGATAGTTGCAAACAAGAATAAAGGGGAAAAAAAGAAGCATCATGCCTTCCCCCAGTGACACAGCGTAGGGACTTGGGCCTAACGATGGAAAATACTGGGTGGTCAGGAAGCCAAGTTAAGACCAGGTGGTCAGAAGAAACAAGGATAAGCTGACCAAAAAACTGTCCCCACCCCTCCACTCCAAACTCAGAAACACAGAGGTAGTTTCTTTTATCTCCCTTATTACTGCCTGCTGACACTACCAACCTGCATGTGCAGTTGATCCAGGTTTGACTGATACACAACACTCCTGGCATGGCAGTAAGAAGCAGTCTGCCATCTCGACCACACAGCATAGGTGCAAACATAGTTACCAGGCAACACAGCTGGAAAAGGAAGTTTCCCGAGCCTGAAACTGAAAATCCCACAAACCTGCCTTTTCTCAAAAAGCAAGCCTGCCTTTTTATGCAAGTCTGCTTTTTCCTCATCTTATAAAAGCAGCCAAGCAGATCTGGCCCACAAACCAGTTCAGAGGACCTTCCTTTCCTCTGTGCTGTCTCCCTTGTGCTCAAGCATAAGCTTAATAAAATCTGTCTGGAAATTTCTCTGGGGTTTCCTCTCAATTTCTATCTTGGGGAACCCAAGAACCCCAATGCTGGCAATATCAGGAAGCTAATATTCTAATGACAAAGAAAGATATTGAAAAAATAATTATGAATATGGAAGCAGGTTAAAAGTTAGACAGAATATTAAAGGCATTAATAACAAGGAAACCAGTCCCTTCAGTGGTCCAGGAGAGAACATAATGTTTAAGTCAAAATCTGAATATTAGCAGAGCTGAACAGTGGGTGTAGGGAAAACGGAGTCAGTCAGGTTCCCTCGCCCGGGTGTCCAGGTGACTGTGATTTGGTAGTATTCACGTGGCTTGAGTAAGGGCCCGCATGTGTAGAATGAAGCTATTGTAGAACTAAGAGGTCAGTGCTGGCACCTTGCGGACTCTGTGTGCACTTAGTACACAAGGGAGCCAGGACTTCCCACAGGGCAACTTATGGCTTGTGGCGCACATGCATCACCCCATCCCGGAATGAAGGCAAGTCAGACGGCCCCACAGATTTTCTTCTGTCTGCCTGAATCTTGTGTGAACCTGCTCGAACGGCTGCAGGACAGTGGGGCAGTGTTCTAGGATATGGAAACAGCACATACAGACCCTCAGAAGCAAGAGTAAGTAGGGTGGACTCAGGGGCTGAAAGAAAGAATGTGAGAACAAAACAGAGCCTAAGAGTCAGGCAGTACCCAATACTGAAGGGAGTAAACCACAGTAAATTATTTCAGACTTATCCTAAGTGCCACAGAAGCTACCAATTGGGAAAAGAAGGCTTATTGACTCCTGTTATCATTTCTAGAGGGAAGATAATTACTACTGATAGTACTCAGTGCCTCAAGACATGTTTTAAACATAATTTTCTTCAAATTTTTGCAATACATTTACATATTTGAGAAAAATAATAACAAAGGAACTTTAAATGAGTGGTCTTCTAGAAATTAAATTCCAGTGCAAATGTCCCCACTGGTTTGCTTTTCCTCTTTAATGTCCATAATCTGTGATATGAGCCTTCATTAGGAAACTAGTAATGAGTGAAAATCAACATACTAATAGAATCAGGTGTATTTCAGGTATTGTGATGGTGAAATAGAACTGGACTATTAAGGATCTTTATTGTTCAGCTTCCTTCATGCTTCAGGTGCAAATCAGGAAGTGAAGAGAGATTTAATCCAATCAGCCAGAACAACTCTTTCCTCAGGGTCCTCATTAAGTCAGGTGCAAAGTGAGGTGTTTTAACTCGTAACAACCAGGGCTATGGTTAGGGAGCACCGATGCAGTCATTTGGAAATCCCAGCTTTCACCAGCTGTATTTATTATGTTTTTGTTACTTGTTCTAGTTCCCTTCCCCCAGGAAAAGACTCCCAACACACAAATAGCTCACAGAGGGATCCCTTTCGCTGGAAACAAAAATGCCTTATTCCATAGACAAAGCTTAGAAGACAATGAACTCCAGAAGGAAGTTCTAGCTCAGATCTTCCAGGAGGATGCTCTCTTAGCCTTCCCAGATTCCTCCAAGCCCACCCTAATATAATTATCTTCTTGAGCAAGAAGGGATTGTGAACCGGGAAGGAGAGATTCAAGGGTCTTGAGGATGGAGAGGAAGGAAAAGACAGAAATGTTTGTCTGAGGTGTGCCTGAGGAAGGAATCCTGACTTCCCAGTGGTTGCCCTCTCTGCAGGCCACCAATCTGGTTATTTCTAAGAATATCCTCCAACAGAACAAGAAATACCCAGATAGGAGGTTTTCCACGTAGTGTGACAAAATTTATGCCAAGACTATTAGGGTCATGAAAGGGGAATGAAGACACACAATAAAATTTTGTGTGGAAATCAAAACAAGAGAGAGATAAAGAAAAAAACCAGCATCACTGAAATTAGATATTTGGCTTCACTCTATTTCAAAATGAGCTTTCCAATATGTTTTTTTTTCCCCTGTTCTTGAAAGAGCTGATTATACTGGTGTTCAAAAAAAAAAAAAAACACTTGATTTTTACAGTGTTCGTATTAGCATTTTCTTCCCCAGAAAGCTGGTATGAATTAAAAACAAGACCAGTTTCATTCAAAAAAATATCTGATCATTTTATTTTCATACTCTAAAAGTAGAAGCATTCATATTTATAGTTCCCTGTGTACACATAGAAATATGCAGAGAAGCAGCCAATGTCTGCCATTGGCTTTACTTCCAAGGAAACTGGAGGAATTACTCATGCACAAATAAGTACAAATAGCTGTCTTCAAAATCATATAGAAGAAACTTAGATAAATACAGAAATTTCAAATGGTATCAGTGTGCAAAAACATGTATTTGTGTAGTTGTTTATTAGATTTATTAAACTGTGCTTTTGTGTGTGTGTTTGAGACAGACTTTTCAGGGAGCCAGTGCAAAATAGTGTTTAATTTAAAGAGATTGCAAACAACATTGACTACCATCTATTAGCATCAGCAACTCAACGTAATAAAAAGAAGGTTTTTCTCACTGGGGCTTTGCAATCAGGCCTGCCATAGAAAACTCTACAAATGAGTACCTTCCGTGGAAAGTTTCTGCTTCTGTTTCCCGGAGGCTGAATTTCTAAACTGTAGCTGGAGTGCTTCAAGTCATGCTAATTGTGAGGTGGCACATGGGGAGAAGTACAACTTTCAAGATTGGAGTTGAGTTATTTAGAGGCTTAGAGACCAACGTCTTCATTAGAATTGCACTAGGAATGAAAAGGCAGCCTGAGCACAGGGGGCCTCGTATCCCCATAGCTCATTCCACCCTACTTAGCAGTCACAGGGGGACATGCTATATTCCCAGAGGATCTCAAAGGTACAAGACTCAGACTCAAATTATAACTAAATACTGATAAACTCAGGGACAGTTGTTGACAATGTAAAATCACCTAAAATGTTACACATCAAAACTTCCCAGTGCATTTTGAAGTTTAGATGCTCATTTAAAAAAGCACCCTTGTGATAACCTTGATATTTGGTTAAAAAAAAAAGACAAGAAATCAGCAGCCGTGTGGGCAAGAAACACATGGCAGCCACTGAGGGGAGCAAAGGAAGGGATTAGATTGAATTTAACCAGCAGTGAACCGTTTGATAATATAAAGTGAAATGGCCCAGTTTTTCTAAGTTGTAGGGCTGGATACTTTGAGGTATTCTGTTCTTCGTGGATTACGTCAATTTTTAGAAATAAGAAAAACATCTATTGCTTTTGCTTTCCCAATAATCACTTCTCTTTTCTCAGTTTTTCTTTAGGAAGAGCATCTCTTTTGCATTCAAGACCACTGTAGTATGTGCCAAGGACTAACCCACTCATCTCCAGCTCCAGAACTGGGCACTTGATCCATACCTGGCCAGTCCAAGCATTTGGGCCTCTTGGCCACAGTAATTAGTTCAGAAGTGTGCATGCACACCCACACTGGACCAAGAAGAGCATGAGCATGAATCATGAATTGTTGCCATAATTACAAGAGAAGAGCTTTCTCTGGAAAGAAGATCAGGTGACACTAAGCTAGGAAGCTATAAGTTAGTAGATCTGGGTACAGGAGTAACCAAGGCTGGATAATTCTTATTCTATTTGAGCCAATTTGAATTGTTTATCCTCAGTTGTAACCTGAAGCATGGTGACTAACACAGGAAGAAAGCCAGATGTCCAAAGTACCTGATTGGGGGTGAGAGGGGAGGGGGCAAAGTACTGTGTTGTGAGTCAGGGGTCCTAAGACCTTATTATCACTCTACTACTGACTGCATGATTATGGGTGAGTCACAGACTCCTCGTCTATGAAATTAAGGAAAGTCATAAACTTTTTTAAAAAACCCTTCCTCAAGTCAAATCTTACCCCAAGTCTCATCATCTGAAATAAATCCTAACCACAGCAACAATGAGAGTGCTGAGTAGGTATTCTGTAGGAGTCTTGGTTCTAAATGCTTCCTATGTATTTTACTCATTACTATCTTTATAAAACTTTATGAGGTAAGCCTGGTTATAAATTCCATTTTACAGATAAAAAAAAACAACTAAAGAACAGAGAGGTTAAAAAACTTTCCCCTGAGATCCAAGATGATAGAGAAGTAAAAGCTACACTAACCTCCTCCCAGGACCCATCTGAAATTATAACTAAATTGTAGAGAAATCATCCTGAATAACCAACTGAACACTAGCTGGAGAGAATCTTTATACCCAAGGACAGACGGAAGAAAACAACTTCACCAAAATGAGACCGGTAGGGAGTGTAAGGGAGGCATGAGAGGGCTGGGTGGGCTCCCATGGGCGACAGCTGAAGTGCTAGAAGGATATTTCAGGGGCCACAGGGATCCCCCTGAGATGTGTGGGATCTAAACCCCAAGCTGGGGTCCCCAGCCTACAGCACCATGGTCAGAAAGGAACCCAGATAACATCTAGCTGTGAAAAGTAACTGGGTTTCTGTCTGCCAGAGAGAGACAGCTGGAGGTATAGAGAACCTCTTAAAGGCCCAATGCACAAAATTTCATTTGCAGCCACTTACCCTGAGCTCTGGAAAAGGGAGGTTAGAATAGACGAGAAACACTTGAGGAGAATCTAGGATTGGTGGCTGTGGGGAGAGAACAGAAGGAACAGCTGGCAGAAGCCAACTTTCTCAGGCAGACCATTCCTCTCCTAGCGGCAGCAGCCTGAGGAGAAACAATAGCTCCACCCAGAGGAATTACTCCCCACCCTGTGGTGCTTAAACCCAGCTGCTGATTAGTTTCAGGCTCTATCACTGAGTAGTTTAACAATTAAGGCAGAAAATACAAAGAAGCAGGCAAAATAGGAAGACAAAGAAACAGATCTTAAATGAAAGAATAAGAGAATTCTCCAGCAGAACTAGATGAAATTGAGGGGAACAATTTATCAGATATTTTAAAGTAATGATTATAAGAATACATAACAGCACAAAAAAAACATAGAAACCATTAGAAAGGACCAGTAAGGAATAAAAAATGCAATATCTGAAATAAATAATATATTGCAAGGAATAAACAGTAGGTTAGATGAAGCAGGATCAAATCAGTGATTTAGAAGACAAGGTAGATAAAAATATCCAGACAGAGCAGCAAAAAGAGAAAAAAGAATTTTAAAAAATGAGATCTTAACAAACATTTTGGACAACATGAAGCATAACGACATCTACATCATGGAAATACCAGAAGAAGAAGAGAGAAAGCAAGAAATCAAGAGCCTATTTGAAGAAATAATGACCAAAAATATCCCTAATCTGGTGAAGGAAAAAAGACATACAAGTCCAGGAAGCTCAAAGAGCCTCAAACAAGTTGGTCCCAAAGAGGCCTACTCCAAGACACATGATTACAATGATAAGGCTTAAAGACAAGGAGAGATTCCTAAAAGCAGCAGGAGAAAAGCAAGTAGTTAACATACTAGGAAGCACCAATTAGACTGTTATCTGATTACCCAACAGAAACATTTCAGGGCAGAATGGAGTGTCATGAAATATTCAAGGTGATAAAAAATTAAGGACTCACGACCAAGGCTACTTTACCTACCAAGGCTATCCTTTAAAATTGAAGGAGAGCCCTGGCTAGCGTAGCTCAGTGGATTGAGCCTGGGCTATGAACCAAAGTGTCGCTGGTTCAATTCCCAGTCAGGGCACATGCCTGGGTTGCAGGCCAAGTCCCCACTTGGGGGCACACAAGAGGGAACCACACACTGACGTTTCTCTCCTTCCCTCCCTCTCTCTCTAAATAGAAATAAAAATAAAATCTTTAAAATAAATAAATAAAATTGAAGGAGAAATAAAGAATTTCCAAGTCAAGAAAAGACTAAAGGAGTTTGTTACCACCAAACCAGTACTGCAACAAGTGCTAAAGGGCGCAACAAGTGCTAAAGGGCTTGCTTTAAGAAGAAGAAGAAAGAGAGAAAGAGGGGGAAAAAAGCAGAGGAAAACTGTTGAACAATAAAATGGCACTAAGTACAGATCTATCAATAATCATCTTAAATATAAGTGGCTTAAATGTTCCAACTAAAAGACACAGGGCAGTTGAATGGATAAGAAAACAAGACCCATATATATGCTGCTTCTATCTCAGATCAAAAAATACACACAGACTAAACATAAAGGGGATGGAAAAATATATTTCATGAAAATAAAAAGGAAAAAAAGCTAGGGTGGTGGCAGTACTTATACCTGACAAAATAGACTTTAAAACCAAGTCTACAGTAAGAGACAAAGAGTACACTAAATAATGACACAGAGAAAAATTCAACAAGAAGTTATAAGCCCAGTAAACATTTATATACCAAACATAAGAGCACCTAAATATGTGAAGCAAATCTTGATGAACACAAAGGGAAAGATCAGCAGAAACAAAGTCAGAGTAGGAGACTTTAACACCCTGTTGATTTCAATGGATAGATCCTCCAGACAGAAAATCTACAAGGAGTCAGCAGCCTTAAGTGACAAACTAGATCAAACAGATTTAATGGATATCTTCAGAAAATTTCATCACAAAGCAGCAGAATATACATACTTTTTACATGCACATGGAATGTTTTCTTGGGTAGACCACATGTTAGTATGCAAAACAATTCTCAATTAATTTAAGAAGTTTGAAATCTTATCAAACATCTCTAGTAACCACTATGCTATGAAACTAGAAATTAATCAGAAGAGAACACTGAAAAACATGCAAGGACATGGAAGCCAAACAACATATTATTAAGCAATGAATGGGTCTACAACAAGATCAAGGAATAAATCAAAAGATAACTTGAGCCCTGACTGGTGTAGCTCAGTGGATTGAGCACAGGCCTGCGAATCAAAGGGTCACCAGTTTGATTCCCAGTCACGGTACATGCCTGGGTTGTGGGCCAGGTCCCCAGAGGCAAGCACACATTGATGTTTCTCTCCCTCTCTTTCTCCTTCCCTTCCCCTCTCTCTAAAAATAAATAAATAAATAAATAAATAGTTACAAAAGATAACTTGAAACAAATGGAAATGGAGACATAGCAATCAAAAATGTGCGGGACACTGGGAAAGCAATCCTAAGAGGAAAACTCAGCTTTACATGCCTATCTCAAAAAAAACAAGAAGAAGCTCAAATAAACATTCTAACTTCACACTTAAATAAACTTTATAAAGAACAACAAACAAAGCCAAAGTGAGTAGATAGAAGGAAATAAGAAAGATCAGAGCAGAAATAAACAAAATAGAATCTTTAAAAATGATACAAAAGATCAATTAATCCAAGAACTGGTTCTTTGAAAAGATAAACAAGATAGATAAACCTTTAACTAAACTCATCAAGAAAAAACAGAAAAGACCTGAATAAATTAAAATCAGAAATGAAAGAGGACAAATAAAAACTGACACCAAAGAAATACAAAGGATTGTAAGAAAATATTATAAAAAGGTATATGCCAACAAATGGGACAACCTAGACAAAAATCAATAAATCCCTAGAAACATACATTCCTCCAAAACTAAACCAGGAAGAATCGCAGAAGCTGAATAGATAGATTACACCCAACGAAATTGAAGCAGTAATCAAAATACTCTCAACAGATAAAATACCTGGACCTAATGGCTTCACAGGTAATTTTACCAAACATTCTGAAAAGAAATAAAATCTCTTCTTCACAAACTATTTTATAAAATTAAAGAGGAAGGAAGGCTCCCAAACTCATTTTATGAGCCCAGTATTATCCTAATTCCAAAACTAGATAAAGACATTATGAAGAAAAAAAATTATAGGCTAATACCCCTGGTGAACATAGACCCTAAAATCCTCAACAAAATATTAGCAAACTGAATACAGAATGCATCAAAATGATCATACATCATGAACAAATGGGAATTATTCTAGAAATGCAAGGTTGGTATAACACCCACAAATCAATAAATGTGATCACCACATAAACAAAATGAAGGATAAAAAACACATGATCATATCAATAGATGGGGAAAAAAGCATTTGATAAAATCTAGCACCCGTTTATGATAAAAACTCTCAGTAAAGTGGAAAGAAAGGGAACATCCCTAAACATAATAAAGGCCATGTATGACAAACCCACTGCCAGCATCTTACTCAATGCGCAAAAACTACAAGTATTCTCTTAAGATTGGAAGCAAGATAGGGATGCCCACTCTCACCTTTGTTATTCAACATAGTACTAGAAGTCCTAGCCAAAGCATCAGACAAGAAGAAATAAAAGGCATCCAAGTTGGAAAGGAAGAAGTAACACTGTCATTATTTGCAGATGACATGACGGTACATAAAGAATCCCAAAGATCCCACCAAGAAACTACTAGAACTGATAAATGAATTAGCAAAGCAGAGGATAGAAAATTAATAGCCAGAAATCAGTTGCATTTTTATATGCCAATAATGAACTAACAGAAAAGGAAATTAAGAAAACAATCCCATTCACAATTTCTACAAAAAAATAAAATAAAATACCTAGGAATAAACCTAACCAAGGAAGTAAAAGACCTGTACTCAAAAAATTATAAAACACTGAAGAAATAAATTGAAGAAGATGTGAAAGCACATAACATCTTCATGGATAGGAAGAATTAACATCACTAAAATATCTATACTACCCAAAGCAATCTATAGATTCAACACAATGCCTATCAAGATTCTAATGTCATATTTCACAGAGCTAGAACAAATAATTATATGAAACCACAAAGGCCATGCATACCAACAGTATCCCGAGAAAGAAATACATAGTTAAAGGAATTACATTACCTCATACGAAACTATACTATAAGGCCATAGTAACCAAAACAGCATGGTGCTGGCATAAAAACAGATAAATAGATCAATGGAATAGAATAGAGAGACCATAAGTAAACCCTCATCTTTATACTCAGTTAATATTTGATAGAGGAAGCAAGCATACACAATGGTCAGAAGATAGCTTATTCCATAAATGATGTTGGTAAAATTGGACAGATATGTGCATAAAAATTAAACTAGACCACCTTCTTACACCACACACAATAATAAATTCAAAATGGATCAAAGACTTTAATGTGAGACCCAAAATTATAAAAATCATAGAAGAAAACATAAGCAGCAAAATCTTAGGAATTGCTCATAGCAACATTTTATTGGATATATCTCCTTAGGCAAGGGAAACAAAAGAAAAAATAAATAAATGAGACTACATCAAAATACAAACTTTTTGCACCACAAAGGAAAATATCAACAAAATAAAAAAGACAACCCACAGAATGGGAGAACATATTTGCTGATACTTCTGATAAGGGGTTAATATCCAAAATTTATAAAGAAGTTACAAAACTCAACACCAAAAAAATGAAACAATTCAATTAATAAATGGGCAAAGAACCTGAATATACACTTATCCAAAGAGGACATACAGATGGCTAATAAACATATAAAAAGATATCAGTGTCTTTAAGCATCAGAGAAAAGAAAATTAAAACCACAATGAAATATCATCTCACCCCAGTCAGAATGGCTATCATCAATAAATCAGCAAACAGTAAGTGCTGACAAAGATGTGGAGAAAGAAACTCTTTTGCACCATTGGTGGGAATGCAGACTGGTGCAGCCATTGTGGAAAGCAGAATGGAGATACCTCAAAAAATTTAAAATGGATCTGCCTTTCACCCCTGTCATCCCACTTCTGGGAATATATCCAAAGGAACCCAAGACACTAATTCGAAAGAATATAAGCATCCCTATGTTCATTACAGCATTACTTACAATTACCAAGATGTGGAAAGAGCCTAAGGGTCCAATAGTAGATGAGCAGATGAAGCAACTATGGGACAGTTATACAATGGAATACTACTGGGCCATAAAAAGGAAGAAAATTTTACCCATTGTGACAGCATGGATGGACCTGGAGAACATTATGCTAAGTGAAATAAGCCAGTCAGATAAAGACAAAATGCCATATGATTTCACTTGTATCTGGACTCTAATGAACGAACTGAACTAGTAAGGAAAATGGGGACAGACTCATAGATGGAGAGCAGGATGACAGCTGAGGGGGTGGTTAGAGGGTCGAGGGACTGAGTAAAAAGGAAAAGGACTCATGGACAGGACAACTGTGTGGTGATTGCAGGGGGGAAGGGGGTAAAAGGGGACTAAATAGTAATGGGAAAAATACAGTAAAGGTTATACGAAAAAAAGATAGAAAGGGCCCTGGCTGGTACAGGTCAGTGGATTGAGCGCAGACCTTCGAACTAAAGCATCGCTGGTTTGATTCCCAGTCAGGGCACATGCCTGGGTTGCAGGCCATATTCCCAGTATGGGGTGTGCTAGAGGCAACCACACATTGAGTCTCACGCCCTCTCTTTCTTCCTCCCTTCCCCATCTCTCTAAAATGAATCAACAAAATCTTAAAAAAAAACTAATTAAAAAATAAAAACGATAGGATTATCATTCTGAGTTTACTAATTTAAAAATGTAACTTGACAAATTGGTTAGTAACTTTAGCAAAATAAATACAAAAAGCCACCATCTTAAAATTATATGATTTGCAAAGATGAAAGAAGAAAAGGAAGGAAGGAAGGAAGGAAGGAAGGAAGGAAGGAAGGAAGGAAGGAAGGAAGGAAGGAAGGAAGGAAGGGGCTTTCCCAGGGTCACATAGCCAAAACAGCCACACATGATGAGTCTGCAGTAGAATCCAGCCCCAGCGTCTGTGCTCTAAGCACTCCACTCTCAAACACGTCCCCTCTAGATGAAGTATGGTGGGCAGGCTTTACTAGGAAACCATTAGGCTCCAAAGAATGTGACAACCACAGCATTCTATGACAGTGAATATTTATTCCGATTCCAAGTGCTCACACACATATGTATTCAAGCATATTATGCCAAATGTGTAATAAACCGGTCCTAAAACAATCTGGGACAGCACTCTGAGGACATCTCTACAGATCCCCAAAAGCATACTGCTCGCAGCTCATCCTTTAACCCCATTACAATTGGCAGGAAATGTCAGAGCTGATTATCTCTCAAAATGGAGAAAGTTTTACTGTCAGTATTGCATCTCCTCTCTCAGTTTCACCTGCAGGTGGGAAACCACACAAGCATTTATTTGGCCATGTCTGTAGATCCTGTTCTCTGCAAAAGCTAGGAACTTAAAGGTGTGCTTGGTGCACTTAAGGATTTAGTGTAGAGAAATCTTGTCAACTGTTGGAATTACAGGCCAGAGATGAGGAGATGGGCAGAAGCTGATGCTCACTGGACAATAGATTATTGTCGATGTTGTAGGAGTGAAATTGCTGAAATTGTTGTAGGAGTGTTGCTTGGTGAAATTGCTTACCAAGCAACAAGAGAAAGGAGTCAATGATTAGTACATTACTATTTAAGGGAGGGTAAGAGGAAAAGGAACCAGGGCAGAAATCTAGAAAGGCTTGGTCACAGAGGTAAGAGAAATACGTTTTGTTTTAAAGTACAGAGTTGAATTCCCCTCTTTTTAATTTGTTACCTTTTTTCTAGAGCCTTTACTCACATTCTCACCAATAGCCCAATTGTCACTTAATGTGTTTGATATGCTTATATTCTTATAAAATGTATAATCTCGCTTTATGAATATGTAGGCTTTTAGTTAAGTAAATATTGTGTTGAAATTTTTTTATTTTCCATTTTTCTTACAAGAATCAGATGGGGTTTTATATCAGATTTGTGGCTGCCTACTCTGACACAGAATTCCATAGTTATACCTTTTATATTTAAATTTTTCACTCCCAGGATCTCTCTCAATGTGAACTCTTAGACATGCTTATTCCTGCTTCATAGTACAATACCATTCCTTATCTCCTTGAAAATAATTATTATTTATATATTAAATCCTTGATCTGTCTGTTCTATTCATTCTGGCTCTGTATAGGACGCTCACTATTTACCTTTAATTCTCTGTTGTTCCATTGACTACTTCGTTGCCTCACCTGCGACTCTTCTTCCCCTGGAGATATTGGTCACCTTGACTGGTGATGTGTTCACAGTCTGGCTTTGATCACCCCTGACTGCTTTTTGTTTATGAGGTAATCCTGCACTTGAGGAAACTGCTCCATTCCTCAGGCCCAAGCACTACTCTTTTCTGAAAGCTTTGATCATTTCATTACAACTGCCTAGAGCTGAAGGTGTGGGGGGTAAAACAAAAAAATGCCTGAAGGTGGGTCTATCAGCTTGCATCAGCTCCCAGTCTCTCAGCCGGGAGTTGAGAACCACCCTTCTCCCTGGCTGGTGTTATCCCATAATCCCCTTCACCCTGTAAACTGGGCTTGTGTTGCAATGTTTCCCTACCCTGCTATGGTAGGAAAAAAGTACCCCCTGGCCATTCCAGGAAGTGTGACAGAGAGATACATGCACGACTGAGACTCTCTCTGACTGCAGTGCCCAGCCTTTCTCTGCCTTTACTGGTCATTTCCTACACTTTGTGCCACAATCACAGTCTTTCAACGTTTCTCAAATTCTTGGTTTTCATTATTTAGACCCCTAGCATGCTCTTCTACCTCTGAGGAATCTCCAAGGTTTGGCCGTGAAGCCATCAAGCATGCTGTGTTAATTCACCATTGTGTCAGATCCAAGACACAACTGCAGGACTGGATTTGTCTCCAAACTAGACTCCGAGTCTCTCTAAAGATAGGTGCTGGGTCATTTTAGAGCCAAGCTCCCAACTCCTCGCTCAGTATCAGGCATATTACAGACAACCCAAACAAGTTTGTTAAATATTATGGGTTGACTTGTGTCACTCCCTGCCCCCACAAACACGCATGCTGTGGGTCACAAACAAATATGCAATTTTGTAGGTCACCAGTACCTCGGAACGTGACCTTATTTGGAGACATGGTCTTTGCAGAGGTAATACAATTAAAAGGTAGCCATTAGGGTGAGCCCCAACCCAATGCAACTAGTTTTCTTACAAAAAGAGGGAACTTAGAAGGAGGACAATGTGAAGACAGAGGGAAAAGACAACCATTTACTCACTGAAGAGAAAGACCTGGAACACCTCCTTCCCCCACAGCCCTCAGAAAGAACCAGCTTTGGGGACCTGTGGCTTGAGACTTCCAGCCTCCAGAACTGTGAACCAGTAGTACATTTCTACTGTGGGAGCCGCCCACTTTGCAGTGCTTTGTGATGGCAGCCCTGGGCCAATAACATGTACATAGAATGAATAAATATATAAACGTGTTGAACAAAGGAGTATAACAGAGCGCGGCAGCCGCCTGTGAGGTGGATACGGTCCTCGGAGACCGGTGCTGCAGACGATGTGGTGCGTGAAGCACAGAAATGCCCTCGAGAGTTTTGTTTCTTAATGTTTTCAGTAAAATCAGTCTTAGTGGAGAGGTGAAGGCAGAAACCTGATTATAGGGGAATGAGAAGTTCAAAGAGAAGGAAGACGGTGAGAGGACAATGCGAACTCTTAGTCCGAAAATTATAGAAAAGGGAGATAAATTTATAGCTTACGGATGAGTTTTCTGTCGAATGGAGAAGAATGAAATCTGTTTGTGTGATGAAAAGAAAAAGCCAAAACTAGGAAAGGTTGACAATACAATAATATGTAATTAGACCGCCTTTCCTCAAAATTACCTCTCTGCTTAGGCATAAACCCCAGCAGTAATGATAGATTCCATCCCCGCAAGGCAGCCAGCTCTTCCTGACACATCTACAGGATTTTCCTATTTCTGTCAGTTCTCAGGCTGCCTCTGCAACTATCTCTATCAATTACAAGTTAATAGGGGAGAGGGCAGCTTCACCCTGGTCCTCATGCTCTCTTCACCCTCCACTTCCTCTTTCCCCAGAAGGTGAGGCTGCCTGCATTCCAGTTCTTTAGTACTGGTTATAAATTAACCCCTGCTAACATGGCAACAAGCTGGCTAGCTATGACTAATGGCATGGTGGTCTCTGATATAATCATACATAAACACATAGGCGCATGGGACTCTGAACTCTTAGAATCTACCTTCTGGCCCCAAAGAATAATCTTAAATGATGTGGGAAGAAGGTAAGAGTTTGGGGCTGGTGATACTTAGGATGGGACACTGTCTTAGTCAGCATGGGCTGCTATAACAAAATACCATAGTTGGGATGACTTAAACAACTGACATTTATTTCTCATGGTTCTGGATACTGGGAAGTTCAAGATCAGGGGCTGGCAAATTTGGTTCTTGGCGGGGGTTTACTTCCTGTTTTGCAGGTAGATGTCTTCTTCCTGTATCCCCTTACAAAGAAGACAGAAAGCTCTGAGGTTTATTCCTCTTTCTCTAAAGGCACTAATCCCATCATGGGGGCTATATCCTCATGACTTCATGCAAACCTAATCAACTCCCAAAGGCCCCACCTGCTAATATCATCACAATGGGGATTAAGACTTCAACATATGAATTTTGGGAAGACAAAAACATTTAGTCCATAATAGGCACTTACATAGCTTCTTATATTACTCCCCACCTCTTCTCCCTGATCCACAGTCACTCTCTGTCTTTACCAGGAATTCACTGATTTTCGGATGCAGTACTCTGACCTGTCTTTGACATCTCAAAGCCAAGCATGAAAGGAGTCAACAGCTAACTAAAGACAACTTTTGCAGCCAGAAACTCCTGATGCAAATTTCTAGCCCCACCACTTATTACCCAAACAACCTGGGAAAAATCATGTAGCATTGCTAAGCCTTAATGTTCTCATCTGTAAAACAGCATAATAATAATACCTATATCTAAGGACTTTCATCACGTTTATTGAATGAAATAATACACATGGAGCCTTAGATTTTTGCCTGGCATGGAATTATGTATTTTGTAAATGTTAGTGTTCATTGTTATCTATCCCTGTCATAAACCTCACTTTTAGAAAATCAACCCATAGATAATCTGCTCCAGTGAAGTTAAAATTTGATTAATGAAGAAAAGTCTTTTTTCCCATGATTCAAAATAAAGCTTCTTAAAATACAAATACACTCCTGGTAAATTTACATGCGTTGAAAAAGTGAACGATTGATAGATTTTGAGGAGCACGTTTTGATGTGGGAGGAAACACAGGCAGAACAGGGCCCACAGAACCACATGGAATAAAAGCACTGGATGAAAAGGCAACAGGTACAAAAGGTAAATTCACCTGCTGGCCAGTTTTATCTGGCCCCCCTATGGGAAAGGTAAATACTTCTCAGCCCAGTGTGACAGGACACGGCCCACCTGGCCATGGTCACTGTAAAGACAGAGCAGGTAAATGCCTCCAGAGAATCTAACATCCCAAACTCCAGTGACCAGAAGAGCCGTTCCCTGCACACAGACGACAGTGTCCCTGCCGCACTCAGTCCCTCCTCCTAATATCGGAACATCGGGTCCAGTTCAGCCTGCGGCAGATCAAGCCATTATGGCGATGTTTGTTCTTAGACGTTTAAAAAAATCAAAATTCCATGGCTCTTCCACACACGTACAGTGACACTTTTCCTGACTTCAAGCAAAACACAAGAGGCCTGAGATTCATGTTTATAGTATAATTGATCACCTTTGTTGTCAACGCAAAAAAAAATAACACTGTCTGGGGAATTCGGTGGTAAAATTCATTATTGGGCTGCAAGTAGTCATTCGGAGCCAAGTGGAGAGCCTCAATTTTATAGTGTGATCCCCAGTTTTATCACTTACCAACTGTGTAACTCTAGGTAAGTTCAATTAATTCAACCAATATATATTACTTGCCTAATATGCTACTCAATCTCTCAGAGCCTCAATCCCCCATCTAAAAATGGAGGTGATAATCCTACTCCTAAAATTAAGAAAATTTAATTATAAAATGAACATACGATTAGACAACATTCTGAGGTAGGAACTTTAGTTGTCTACTTACCTCCCTCTAGTGATCAGGTAGCTGCCTGTGTAGTATCATTCTGAAGAGGCTGGATGAGGGCCTATACTTCCCTAAAATGTTTTGTTTTCCCACAAACACACAGGAAGAGCATCCTCTGCTTAGCACCTAGGAGGAAGTAAATAGCATGGCAATGTTTTTTTCTTTTTATACTTGTAAAATATTTGTCTCCATGGCTTTTGTTTCCATAATCTTAAACTCCAAAATTGAGAATGAGTGAAAAAAAAGTTGGGTTTTTTTTTTTTGGTAGTTGAAACAAGAAGGGAAAAAGATCTCCATCAGCCTGGATTCCCTTGGGATTAAAGGAGAAGTAGTGTGATCTGAGGGTAGTGGGGAATGTGGACTCCTGCCCAACCACACACTAAGGTCACAGAAGAACAAAGAGACACATGGCTGCAGGATGCCCCTATGCCGATGGAACCCTCAGCTGCCTCACAAAAGTTCTGTGTGTCCTAAGAGGGGTAGAGATAACTGTGTACCCATATTGGCCATGTGGACCAAGCTGATGGATGATGTAGGAGTTATCTGTGTGGATGATCCAGGGACCAGGCAGCTTAGTTCCTGACGTGCCGATATCTAAGTACTATGTAAGTCTCCCAGGATCTTGATGTGATCTCCAGAAACAAGCATCAGAGAAGCACTTAGCTTAAGCCTGGTAGGCTGGAAGTTTATACTAGAAAGTAAGCTGATCTGTGGACAGTGAGAGATAGGATAACCGCAATGAGACACCACTTCACCCCCACAAGGATGGTTATCATAAAAAAGGCAGATAACAATGTGTTGGTGAGGTTGTGGAGAAATTGGGACCTTCATATAGGAATGAAAATGGTGCAGCTGCTCTGGAAAACAGTTTGGCAATTTCTGTAAAGTTAAACATAGTTACCATATGGCGCAGAAATTTTATCTCACCCAACAGAAAAGAACATATATGCACATGAATGTTCAAAAACTTGCCCACAAATGTTCATAGTAGCATTGTCCATAATAGCCAAAGTGTGGAAACAACCCATCAATTGATGAATGGATAACCAAAATGTGATATATCCATACAATGAAACATTATTTGGCCAGATAAAGGAATGAAGTACTGATTCTTGCTACATGGATGAACATAATGCTACATGAAGGAATCCAGAAAACAACCTTTCACATATTGTGTAGTCAGTTCATATGAAATGCCTAAAATAGGTAAATCCAGAGAAACAAAAAGTAAACTAGTGGATTCTGGGGTCTGAGGAGAAGGAAGGCAGGGGCAAACTACTGTGGGCAAGAAATCTCTTCCTGGGGTTAAAAAAACTTTCTGGAATTAGCAGTGTTGATCAAAAACTTACCAAATATACTAAAAAAACCACCAAACTGTACACCTTAAAGGGATAAATTTTGTGGTATGCAATTACATCTCAATAAAAAAAAAGAGCTCTGGCTGACATAGCTCAGTGGATTGAGTGCAGGCCTATGAACCAGAGGATCGCAGTTTGATTCCCAGTCAGGGCACATGCCTGGGTCGCAGGCCAGGTCCCAGCAGGGGACACGCAAGAGACAACCATACATTAATATTTCTCTCCCTCTCTCCTTCTCTTCTCCTCTAAAGATAAATAAATAAAATCTTTTTAAAAAAGAGATCTATATTTGCACATTTGAGACATAGTCTCAAATCCAAAAAGCCCTTTTAGATAGACTTCATCATAGCAATTCTAAAAATGGGAACTACTATTAGAAACAAACTCGAGGCAGGATCTGATCATTACAAAAGTATTAACTATGTAATTTCACTCTAAATACAAACTGGCAGTCATCTTGAGACAAATTTATTCTTTTGCTCTCTACTCTTGAATGCTGAAGAAACATTTTACCCTATGTGGGCTCCCAATCTAGGAAAGGAAGTTGCTTTTCCCCCCTCCAACCCACTCCCCTGCTGATTGTTTTTTGAAGAGTCAGCCCAAACAGCCATGGTAAAGGAAATTTAATCTAACTTATCCCGACTTTACACATTTTCATAACTGAAATCCTTTCTGTGCAGATACCCAAAGACTGTCCTAGAAAGGAAAATATTTCCACTTTAAGGTCTTCTGATATGATCATATGGGCAAGAGAGTGGGAGGCTTAGAGCAGAACTGTGTGACTTAAAGGATTTAGATGTGTTAAAGGGGCTAAGAGAGCAAGAGTAGACAAATGAAAGCAGTAAACTAAAAGTCAGAATAGCGCAGCCGACATATGCAGCTCAAGCAGGGATTAGGGAGGAAAGAAATGTTCTTGAAAATATCCTTCCAAGTTCAAAAACAAACTTCAGTTCTTCTAAACAGTGGGAAAAGCTTAAAATAAAAAGGCTGTAGCATAACTCTGAGATGAGGTATGGGTTTTTTTCTTCTCATGACTGTTAAATGTACAGTCTTCTTATGATGAGAATAATGTTATTACCCTGGAGGGTGTTCCATGATGATGCATACTGGCTCATAATTTAGTTTAGAGCAAAAGTTCTTAAGAGTGTGACTATTTCTGAAGAAATAAAAAGGACTTTGCAAAGAATAGAAGTAAGCAACATTATTATGGAACATTGACATAGCAATCTGCTTGCAAATGATTTTAAAAACGACTGCTAATAATACACCTTATTGTATATAGTACTCTCAACAAAGTACCTTGGGTAATCAAATTAACACAAGGCAATGAAAAGAGAACAGGAGAACCTATAGCATTAGCAATGATGACTGCAATTAATACAACTACATAAAATAACCCAATGGGACCATTGGACAGCCCTGGGAAATGAAACAGTCGCTTAGTGTAGTTGTGTAATAGAGGAATGTAATGGAATGAATGTATTTCCTAAGGTAAAGAACTAGTGAAAAGACTGCAAACTCAAAAACGGAAGTTCATTTGTGTTCCTGTCTTGGGAATGATGTTCTTTCCTTTGATCAAATCACAGCTCATTCACACACACAAACCCCATGTCCAGAATGACTAGTCACCGGAACACCAGCGTCACTGCTGTCAGAGCTACTGGAAACCTGCACCTGGACAAGGAAGTCAAAGTTACTGCTGTCAAAGGGCACACCTAGAACAGAAGCAAACTAGACAGCTAGACCAGGAGCAGAACCGCAGAAATGGAGATCACATGGAGGGTTAGCAACAGGGGAGTGGGAGGAGGAGAGGGGGGAGAAGGTACAGAAAATAAGTAGCATAGACAGTAGGCAGAAAATAGATAGGGGGAGGGCAAAAATAGTATGGGAAATATAGAATCTAAAAAACTTGAGACACATGGTCATAAACTAAAGGGGGGGATGGTGGGGGAGGGGTGTGCAGGGTGGAGGGGAATAAAGGGGGGAATAGAAAAACTGTAATGGCATAATCAATAAAATATATTTAAAAAACAAAAAAACCATAATTTAATAAACTGAATCAATGGAAAATAAAGCATAATATGCAAAAAAGAAAAATGTCTACAGTAAGAAACTGAAAAAAAATTATGATATACAAGCATGACTCACATTTAAATGCTACCCATGCATTGATGGACCTGCAGGGTATTATGCTCAGTGAAATAAGTCAGTCAGAGAAAGACAAATACCACACTTGTATGTGGAATCTAAAGACAAATTAAATTGAAACAGACTCACAGATACAGAGAGCAAACTGATGGTTGGTTGCCAGAGGGGTGAGGGTGAGCGAAAGAGGTGAAGGGATTAAGAAGTACAAACTGGCAGCTACAAAATAGTCACAGTGATGTAAAATATAGCACATGAAGTATAGCCAATAACACTGCAATAATTATATATGGTTGCCAGGTGGATACTGGAAATATCAGGGGGAACACTTTGTAAAGTATATGATTGCCTAACTACTATGTTACATGCCTGAAACCAGTACAAAATAATATTAAAATAATATTAAAAAATGTTAAAAGGGTGATAAAATTTTAAAAAATAAATGCTGCCTATGGGTAAAGGGTGACACAGTCAGGTCCCATTGTATAGTCCTAGTTAGTGCATGCAAGTTCCTACCAATGAGCTAGAGGCCAGATTTTACATACATATGGAATGAGTGAGTCAGGCCCCCAACTCTAGTTACATGCCTTAAGAAACCAAGAACATAAAGAAATGTTGCAGAACGAAACCTCCAACTGAGTGCATTAGCCACCTAATTCAATCCCTTGAGTTCTCCCACCACAGCCCAGATCGGTAATGGATGATAACCTTCCCTGGTGAGACTCCTTGATTCACACAGCATCCTCAATTGAGTTGCTAACGGCAAGAACCTTCCCTCTTAGCTAGTCATATCTATCACAAACTCTCTGCAATTTACCCTTAGCCTAATCCTCAGCTTCTCCTGGTTGTCTTTTAAAGAACAGATAAATCCATGTTCAACCCATTCGACCAGAAATAAGGAGCCAGATTAGGCAGTGATAGAAATGTTTGAATCCCTGTAGCAATTGAAAGAATGGATGCTAGAAGACTTGTCTGGAAACCAGTCTTATTTTAAGAATGCACTAGACCACATCAAAGAATTCCACTAGGAAAACACAAGGAGGGGCCTTCCCAATCCTGCCTGTCAGGGAGTCCCAGAAAAGCCATGAGGCCGATTTATCTATGGCCTTAAAACCAGACTGGCGTACCCAGGCATCATGTTCCTGCCAGCTCATGAGTACAACCTTCACATATGAGCTAACATGCTAAAGGAGATCAGGACTATCTCCCTCAGCCCCACACTCCTTGCTCAATTCCAGTCGCTTTTGCTGTGATAAAGTCTCCCCAGCTCTAAATTATTGGCTCCATACTTCCAATAACAGTCCTTCCTTTATGTCCTTCAGATTTGCTATTTACCTTAGAGGGTGGTCTTCCAGACTATTTAAGAGCCTGCAACCCCTACTCCCAGTCGCCACCACAGTCATGAACACAAGCAGCCTCTTTTGTCCTGGTCTTGTCCTGGCTACTCCATCAGTGTTCATCTCGGCCATACTGAGTCCTTCATGAGGTCAGGAAAGATTCAGGGATTAAAAAAGGTATAAAGAAGAAAACTCCACAGGGAAAGTGAACAGCAGCAAGATGAGGAGAACAAATAGATTTAATGGCTGAGAGCCCACCAGGCAACCACAGTGTGAAGGAGTGAATAAGACGGTGAGCAAGCAGACATAGTATATGCTAGGCTTTCAAGAAGTGAAGACAGAGAGTCTGGAGATGGTAGCTGAATTAAACAAGGAGAGTTGAAAATTGCGAACACTTAAACATTTTGTGGAGGGTTTATCCTTAGAAATGAGTAGAGCCATAATTCTCAGACATGCAGAGAAGAAAAAATAAAAAGAATACAGAGGAATTTTTCCAGGAAAAGGGGAAGTTGAGGGAATTTACATTTATTCATTAAAGTGAGAGATATCTTTAAAGTGAGAGATAAGTAATGTTCTAGGAATAAGGGATCAGTAGTAGGGTCAGTATCTGAATGTAATTGCCAGTTAAATAAGATGAATTAATAGGCTGCCCACAGCTGAAGGTCCCAGTTACTATAAGAGAACACAGGTCTGCAGCAGAGATTTTCCTGAGCAATATTTAGAAGACAGGTCAGACATAAAGAAACCAGACAGTGCAATGCAGATTGGTCCAGTGAGGACTGAGGTACCTGAGGGTTCTGGTAAATGTCTTTGTGAATGGCTATAGCCTCTGAGTACACACGCACACACACACACAAAAACACACATGCGCTGAAACAGGGAATGGACTGTGTTCACATGTAAGGAGTTCATGGTAAAGCTGGAATTTATGGTGAAACAAATTACACATTCAGAATGACTAAGTAAGTGAAAGAGGAACAGATGGAATAACAGGAATTGCCATCAGAGATAAATAGAGATAAAAATGATTGGAGTTATGTAGATAAAATGGCCATGAAGTTAAAATAATAAAAAAGCTTCACAGAGAAAGAAAAAAATACTTGAAGGCAAGGCCAGAGGGCAAAGGGGAGAGAGGAAGACCAAACGGCTGATACTGAGGAAGGCAAAAAATATACCCATGAAACCCATCACCTAGTGTCAACAATTATCAATATTTTGTCATTTAAGAGGGATCTTCAGTCCTTAGCCTCAATATGATAGGAACTCCTTGGCAGGGCTGCTAGAGAAATTATTGGAAAGAGGAAAGCATTCAAGAGCTCCAAGGTCAACTAGATCATCTAGAGCAGATTGTGGACAGAGGCTGTGAGTTAACAGTGACACTCTTCTGACTGACACAGTTGCAGAGTTATGAGTACAAGTACAGTAGTACGGTGAGGGATCTATATTCATCAAAAAAAATAGGCTGCATAGTCCATCTTTATCTCCTTTTTATCTTCTTGAATGTTTTAGGAAATAGGTAAATGCTATTGAATGCTAATTCAACTTGCTTAATAGTATGTTTGTTTTTATAAAAGTCATGTTAAATACAGTGTGTTACATCAGATAGAAAAGATACACAAACCAGATTTTACTTTAAGTTTCATATTACTGTGATTTAGAAAGTATGATTGGCAATTCTGAAGTGTGAGAAAAACATTTACCAAGAATTTGAAAAATAATTTCTAAATTCCTGTTATTTCTTCTGTTCTTTTGAGTTTCATGTGTTTATTTTTAACATGGTTATAGTTTTGTCAATTCTTTGATAGTTTTCTCAGGGAAATAGTGATTTCAATCAATATTCATTCTATTGCTAACAATTGGCCTTCCATTTTAAAAGTTTTGACCATTATTCAGGAAAAAAGAATTCTTTTCATGTATCCACTCAGATTTAGAAACAAGAAATAATTATTAAGACATTTGACCTATATTACATTAAAGTTTATATATATTTATATTATATTTTAGAATACATTTTTCCATTCCAGTATCCTTGGAGAATATAACAAAATTCCCCTCCCCAATTCAAGAGAAAATTAAATCTTAGTTAACTTTTATTTGTTTGTTTTTTAAAGATTTTATTTATTTATTTTTAGACAGAGGGGAAGTGTGGGAGAGAGGGAGAGAAACATCCACGTGTGGTGGCCTCTCACTCACCTCCTACTGGGGACCTGTCCCAAAACCCGGGCATAGGCCCTGACTGGGAATCGAACTGGCAACCCTTTGGTTTGCAGGCCAGCACCGAATCCACTGAACCACACCAGGCAGGGCTAATTCCTAGTTAACTTTTAATTATACTGGCTAATGCTTCTGCTTCTATGTATGACAGAGAAACTGACACCAGACTTGCCTCTCTTCATAAACAACTAGGAAATGGAACAAAATATATGAAGCAATTATATGCAGATACTGAATAACAGGTAGTCTCAGACTGTGATTCTTGAAAGAAATGAAGAAAGCCTTGCAATATATCTTGGCTTCCTACCTAAGGTTACTTTTTAAACTGTAGTGCAGAAGAGATAATCCAAGCAAGCATGATGGTCTCACTGAGCTTAGGAAACAGAGAGGGTGTGGGAAGGCTGATGCAGTGAGACTGTGCAGTTAAAGAAAAGGTATGCACAGAATGATCTCCAGATACCTGCATAAGTGTCTTTTTGAGTTTTGACTGCAAATGAAGACGTACATGCACTGGGTGAGACTTCCAATGGGTAACCAAAGTCTCAGTAAAGAACAGCTGGCAGGAACCAGTAAGTTTCATAATTGTCAGATCTCAGATCTGGGAAATATGTGACTGCCAGCCAGTTAGAGTGGAGAGACCTGACTGACTACGTAGGACATTCAGTCGAGATTCTAGATGTGGCATTCCTTAGAATTAGGACTAAAGTAGCCAAAGAGTGAAAGTTCTCCTAGACATACTTTAAAGCTTAGAAACAATTTTCAAAAGAATCAAGATGACCTAAAAGTAGCTTATTTGCCTATCAAACTCTTTAAAGGAAGGCAAACATTTGCTATAGATTAATCAACATAATATTTTCCATTATACAATCAAAATTAAGAGACATATAAAACAGGAAAATGTGATCATCCATATTTTGGTAAGATAATAGTCACTAAATAGATCTTGAAGAGAATCATTTCTGCATCATTAGGAGAGAAAGGTTTGCCAAGGACAGCATAGCCAAGGAAAATAACCACTAAGTTCTGTGTCCCTATGCCTTTAGGCTCCAATCAGCTTCATTCTGGGCATTTTTTAAAAAGTGTTATCTGAGAAGAAAAATATCACAGATGGATTCTTACATGCAAACAGGAAAGACTTGTTCAAACTACAGGAGAAATTTTGAGTAAAATGTTATAGCAGATCAGAAAAGAGCTATGACATTTCTATAGTATACATCTGTTTAAATGGAATATATTATGTTTTTTATCTTGAAGTATTTATGGTTTCTTGTTTAACTTATTGGGATGACCACTCTGAATTACCTTTTCCTATAATGGCAGGTGATTCGAAAATGGCCCTGCATTCTCTTCTCCCACCAAACACCCAACCACAATAAAGAAGGCAAGAGAAAAGGAAAGAGAATAAACATAGCTTAAAATTTAGAGTGATAAAAACAGAATTAGAATAGGAAAATAAATAAATTATAAGCCACTACAGTGTCACAAAAAAAAAGGGAACTGTATTGTGTTGGAAATCATGCAACTAGCTGTCAGTTTTGTTCCAGAGCAGCATAAAAATACCTGAGGGTCTCTCTGGGTCTGGCCTTAGGGTCACATGGTTACATTGGTTGCATGATCACTGTTATGAAGATTAGTAAAATTGCATGGTCTTCTCTTCCCATGTAAATGTATAGCAATGTTTTATAAAATATATTTAAAATTATAACCATATTACTTATCTATAAACAAATAATTAAAGAAAGGAAGAATAGAGAGGAAAGAAAGGGAAGATGATAGAGAAAGAGAAGAAAAGGTAAAAAAGGATAAAAGGAGGGAGGAAGAGAATACTAAGACCATTTTTGGCAATCAATTTGAAAACTTGAATGAAATAAATAATTTTATAGAAAAATATGCAATACTAAAACTGATGCTTGAATAAGCAAAAAAAATGCTTTATAACAATTAAAGAAATTCAGTTAGAAACTTTAAAAACCTACTCACATTTAAGCATCATATCCAGAAAGATTCACATTTTTGTCTTCCAAATTTTTTAAAGACTATATCTTTACTTTAGGTTACTGGGAGAGGGGAGAGGGAAGAAAATAAAAATTATTTTGAAAAGAATTTTTTTTAAATCTAGGCTAATTATTTTTTTAAATGCACTAAAGACAAAAAATTAGCTATTGAGCTAAAAGACATTTTATCTTCAAAGGCATTACTAAAACATTAAAGCTCACTTTCAGGAGAGATAATGCAAAACAACCTAGATTTCTATATTTGGAAAAAGTAATGGAAAATGAAGGTAAAATAACCATTCTTATTACAAATTTCAAAAATTGATTGCTAGCACACCTGCAATTTACAAAGAAACTAATAAAATAGTTTTTCAAACACATGTAAGTACAGAAATGTAAAAAATAAATAAAAGGAAAAACAATGAAAAAAGTAAAAATGTGGGTAAACACAAATGACTATTAATTGTGAAAAATAAAAATGTTTTGTGGGAATTGAAATATATCTAGATTTAAAATACATGAAAGAAATAATATAAGAGGCAGAAAAGAGTAAATTAGTTACAGTGTTTTAAAGCTCTAGAATCTTCAGATAGCAATGAAATAATATTAGCTTATATCAAAATGAATATGCATGCTTTACTCTCTAGGAATTGAAAGAGAACAAATAAATTATATAGAGGAGAACAAGAAATAATAAAAATATGTCTGATTAATCCAAAAATGGGAGGTAAAATAAATAAATAAAAAGGAATGCAAAGCAACGAGGTTAAAGTGAAAATTTAAACCCAAATATATATGTGATTATATAAGTATAATGGAAATAAATACTACCATTAAAAGACTAAGATTATCTTTCAAGATTTAAAAATATAATATTTAATTCTAAGTTGCTTCAAGAGACAGATTTAAAATATAAGCACGGAGAAAGGTTGAAAGCATGAGGATGACAAAAGATATACCATGGAAACCTAAATAAAGAGTCAAAGGAAATTTTAAGGAAAGAACATTACTAGAGATCAAAGGAGAATTTTATAATGATAAATGAGGCAGTCTACCAGAAAGATATAATAGTTCTAAGTCTGTATTCATTCAACAACATAGCTTCAAAATAATCTATTGATAGCTTGGCTATCAATAAAAGGCTGACATTCAGGGAAAAATATCTACCAGAATAAAGAAGAAATAGACACTTCTGTTACATTATTAGCTGATAGAACAAGCCAATAAAAAACAAATTAGTAAGAATATTGAAGGCTTGAGCAACACAACTAATAAAACTGATCTAATCAATATATGTAGATCATTGCAGCCAAGAGCACAACTCAAAATCTTTGAAGTATAGTTGGAATATTTACAACAATAGATCTTATGCTGCACCATAAAATAAATCTCAACAAATTATAAAAGATTTAAATAATTTGAGTTTTTTCTGACCATTATGGTCAAGCTAGAAATAAAGCACATGAAGATAATTAGAAAGTCTCCCATCGCTTGAAAACTAAGCAGCACTCTTATAAGTATCTGTAAGTCAAGCAGAAATTTATTCATTCAAAAACTGACCCCTGGAAAGCAAGAAGAGACCTAAGAAAGAAGAGGTAGGTCACTTCAAAGTGGTAGGTGACAGGTTTAATAAGCAAGGGAATTTACTTAAGAAGCTTGTCTTGGGTTCCTGCAAGATCTCCACACCTGCACCAGAACCTTAGTTTTTACAGAAGCCTCAACTGGGTTCAGTCATATATAGATGACCCTTAAACAACATGGCTTTGAACTGTTTGGATCCACTTACATGTGGAGTTTTTTCAATAAATACAGCTGGGCCCTTTGTATCCGTGGGTTTTACCTCCACAATTAACCATGTGTCGATAACAGTATTTTCAAATTTCCACCTGAGGATTCCCAACCATTTTATCTATAGTTGATTCAATTAGTGGGTGCAAATGGCTGACTCAGAGTTAAAAGCTGTATTTGGATTGTCAACTGCCTGGGGGTCAGGACCCCTAACCTCCTTATTATTCAAGGGTCAGTGTATACACTCCAGATGGTCTCGCCAACACCTTACTCCCTCAAGGCCGTGTCCTTGAGAATGGCCCCGGGCTGTGGGCACAGTAGGCAGAGGCACACTCTGAGGACAAGGGAGGGTGGAAGGAGCCCAGGTGCAGCTCACAGGTCAACCAGCAGCCAGGTCCTTTGCATGGCCTCCTCTCATGGAAAAGAAAAGTTATCATAACCCATTTTAAATTAAGTGAGAATAAACATATGACTTACCAAAATTTAAAACATGTAGGATATAAATAAAACAGTACTGGGAAAAATTTGTAATCTTCAAAAGAGATACCAGAAAGGAAAAGACTAAAAAAATCAACAATCTGATCCTCCAAATCAAGAAAATAAAAAATAAATAAATGAAGCAAATCAACTCCCCCAAAAATAGAACATAGTAAAGATAAGTTCAAAATTCAATGAATTTTGAAATTTATATGAAATGGACAACTTCCTCAAAACAGGACACTGGTCGAAAATGAAAAAGAGAGAAATTCTAAATAGTCTGGTATCAATAAAAGCAATTGAATTCATTATTAATAACTTCCCGCACAAAGAATACCCAAATCCAAATGGATTAACTGGTGAGTTCTTTCAAATATTTTTTAACAAACTCATAACAATACTTGCAGAGAAGAGAAATAGTAAATTGAAGCTCACTTCCTGAGGCTAGCTTAACTTTGATATTAGTATCTGACAAGAACATAACAAGATGGAAAATTATAACCCATATTTGCCAATGAGTTTAGATGCCATCCCAAACCAATGTTAGAAAATTCCACCCAGAAACACATTTTTAAAAGAATAATACATTATAAACAAATGGAGTTTCAGGCAAACAAAGGTGGTTAAAAATTTTTAAATGGTATCAGTATAATATACCATATTAGCAAAATGTAGGCACGTTATAAAATTATCTGTCAATAGAGACAAAGAAAAAATCATTTGATGAATATCAATATGCATTTATTATCTTTAAAAATTGTGAGCAAATTAGAAATAAAACTTTCTTAATTTGATATGTTACCTAAAACAATCTAATATCATACATAATGAAGACTTTCTCCCTAAAGGGGAGAGTAAGCCAAGAGACTCAACATCACTGTTTTTATACAACTTTGATTGAATGTCCCAAGCAATGTAGTGAGACAAGAAGATAAAATCAAAGGTATAAAGACTGAAAATAAAAAATGAATCTGCCATTATTCACAGAAGATATGATTTTGTACACGGAAAATTTAGTTAATGAATTAACTGAAAATCCACCAACAATTAGAACTCTTCAGTGAATTTGTATAAGTTCAACCAAACTCCTCCATGAATATTTTTATTTCTTCCCAGTCTGGCTTTCTAAGCAAGGAGGCAAGTTTGAATAGCAAAGGCCTTGGAAGCAAGAGAATGTATGGTTCTGGAGAGACTGAGATTTTTCTCTCTGGAGCCATTTGCTTACATTCCTGAAAAATAAACCTACTCTCCCTCCCCTGTGGGGAGGGTGGGCAGGTTTCCAGCAGTCTCTTACGTGATTAGAAGTTTCTCATACTCAGCACTGCTCAACTGGGGCACAGACCTTGTGGGCAGCCTTCCCCTGGGCCCGATCTGCCTCACCTGCCTGGACCTTGGTGAGGGCTGTTAAGGGAACTGATATAAGCATGTTATGCCCTGAGTAGGAAATCAAGTTCATCTCTTTGGCTCATTTCCTGGCTAATCAAATTTGTGTAAATGTGACAAGCAAATTTAAGGATGTGCTTGACCATTTGACTTAATATGTAGCAGCAAACAAGTGAAAATTAAATTTTACAAACAATGCTATTTACAGTGGCACTAAAATACATCAAATGCCTAGGATTATACCTAACAAAAATGTGAAAGACTTCTACAGTGAAATATATGAATAATACTAACAAATTAAAGTCCTAAATAAATGGAGTTATCAGGAGCATGTTTCATAAGATTCAACATTGTGAATTTTTTAATTATCTCAATATTATCTATAGATTCAATGCACTTCCAAATAAAATCCCCCAAAGCTATGCAAATTAACAGGCTTTGATAATTCCATATTTCATAAAAATTCTCAGATGAATATGAAAACACAAAGAATATACAACACCAGGGCAATCTTAAAGATGAGCACAAAGGAACTTATAATTATCAAAACAGTTATTAAGATCTTCTGCTTGCTCTGGGCTGTCTTTGTTGCTGTTCCTCGGGTTCTTGCAGGCGTAGGGTTAGGTTGTTTGAAATGTTTCTATCTTCTTTAGGTAGGCCTGTATTGCTGTAAACTTCCATCTCAGGACTGCCTTCACTGTGTCCCATAGGTTTTAGGTTGTTGAGAGTTCATTTTCATTTGTTTCCAGGAACATTTTGATTTCTTCCCTAATTTCATTCTTGACCCATTCGTTGTTTAATACCATAGCATTAAGTCTCCATGATTTTGGGTGCTTTGGGTTTTTTCCTCTGGGGTTGGTTTCCAATTTCAGTCCCTTGTGGTCAGAGAGAATGCTTGGTATGATTTCAATTTTCTCGAATTTGATGAGGCTCATTTTGTGTCCTATCATGTGGTCTATTTTTGAAAATGTTCCATGTGCATTTGAAAAGAATATGTATTTAGCTTCTTTGGGATTAAGGGCTCTCTATATATCAGTTAAGTCCATTTCATCTAGTGTGTTGTTTAGTGCCGCAATATTTTTGTTGATATTTTGTTTGGAAGATCTGTCCCTTTTTGATAGTGGGGTGTTAAAATCCCCTACTATGATTGTGTTGCTGTCAATATCTTTCTTGAAGTCCTCTAAGATTTTCTTGATATATTTGGGTGCTCCTATGTTTGATGCATATATATTTATAATGTTAATGTCTTCTTGGTGGATTCTTCCCTTGAGTATTATTAGAGCAGAACTAAATGACATAGAGACTAAAAGCACAATCCTAAGGATCAATGAATCCAGGAGTTGGTTCTTTGAAAAGATAGACAAAATAGACAAGCCTTTAAGTAGGCTCATCAAGAAGAGAGAGGACTCAAATAAACACAATCAGAAATGAAAGAGGAGAGATTATAACTGATACCACAGAAATAGAAGGGATTGGAAGCAATTACTATGAAGAACTGTATGCCAAGAAATTTGAAAACCTAGGGGAAATGGACACATTTCTAGAAAAATATAATCTTCCAAAACTCAATGAAAAAGAAACAGAAAATCTGAACACACCAATAAGAGCAAAAGAGATTGAAGCAGTAATCAAAAAACTCCCATCACACAAAAGCCCTGGACCAGATGGTCTCACAGGAGAATTCTACAAAGCATTTAAGGAAGAGCTAACCCCTATTCTTCACAGACTATTCCAAAAAATTCAGAAGGATGGAAAACTCCCAAATTCTTTTTATGAAGCCAGCATCATCCTAATTCCAAAACCAGACAGAGACACAACAAAGAAAGAGAACTTCAGGCCAATATCGCTGACAAACATAGACGCTAAAATTCTCAACAAAATATTGGCAAATCGCATCCAACAATACATTAAAAAGATCATACACCATGACCAAGTGGGATTCATCCCAGGGATGCAAGGATGGTTCAACATTCGCAAATCAGTAAATGTAATACATCACATAAACAAAAGCAAAGACAAAAACCACATAATCATATCAATAGATGCGGAAAAAGCTTTTGATAAGGTACAATACCCATTTATGATAAAAACACTCAGCAAAGTGGGAATAGAGGGAGCATTCCTCAATATAATAAAGGACATATATGAGAGACCTACAGCCAATATCATATTCAATGGGAAAAAACTAAAAGCTTTTCCACTAAGATCAGGAACAAGAAAATGATGTCCACTTTCACCACTTCTATTCAATATAGTTTTGGAAGTTTTGGCCACACCGATCAGGCAAGAAAAGGAAATAAAAGGCATCCAAATAGGAAAGGAGAAAACAAAACTGTCACTGTTTGCAGATGACCTGATAGTGTACATGGAAAATCCTATAGACTCTACCAAAAAACTGCTCGAACTAATTCATGAATTTGGCAAGACAGCAGGATACAAAGTCGATATCCAGAAATCAAAGGCATTTTTGTATACTAACAATGAATCAGCAGAAGCAGAAATCAAGAATAAAATCCCATTTGATATAGCAAAAAGAAAAATAAAATATCTGGGAATAAACCTAACTAAGGAGGTAAAAGACCTGTATGCAGAAAACTACACAGCAATGAAGAAAGAAATCAGGGAAGACACAAACAAATGGAAACATATACCTTGTTCATGGATTGGAAGAATTAACATCGTCAAAATGTCCATACTACCCAAAGCAATATACAGATTCAATGCAATACTTATTAAAGTACCAATGGCATATTTCACAGACATAGAACAAACACTTCAAAAATTTATATGGAACCATAAACAACCCCGAATAGTAGCTTCACTTTTGAGAAAGAAGAACAAAGTAGGAGGGATCACAATACCTGATATCAAACTGTATTACAAAGCCACTGTAATCAAAACAGCCTGGTACTGGCATAAAAACAGGCACATAGACCAATGGAACAGAATGGAGAGCCCAGAAATAAACCCAACTCTCTACAATCAATTAATATTTGACAAAGGGGGCAGTAACATAAAATGGAGTAAAGATAGCCTCTTCAGCAAATGGTGTTGGGAGAACTGGACAGCTACGTGCAAAAAAATGAAACTTGAGCACAAACTTACACCATACACCAAAATAAATTCAAGGTGGATAAAAGACTTAAATATAAGCCGTGACACCATTAAAGTCCTAGAGGAGAACATTGGCAAGAAAATCTCAGATTTTCCACACAGCAACATTTTTACGGATATGTCCCCTAGAGCAAGGAATATAAAGGAAAAAAAAATAAACGAATGGGATCTCATCAAAATAAAAAGCTTCTGCATGGCTAAAGAAAACAGTATTAAATTAAAAAGACAACCAACTGTATGGGAAAACATATTTGCCAATGATTCCTCAAACAAAGGCTTAATCTCCAAAATATACAAAGAATTTACACAACTCCACTCTAAGAAGACATCTAACCCAATTAAAAAATGGGAAAAGGACATGAACAGACACTTCTCCAAGGAGGACATACAGAATATCCAGAGACACATGAAGAGATGCTCAACATCATTAGCTATCAGAGAGATGCAAATTAAAACCACAATGAGATACCACTTTACACCAGTCAGGATGGCTATCATAAACAAAGCAACAAACAACAAATGTTGGAGAGGTTGTGGGGAAAAGGGGTCCTTAGTTCACTGTTGGTGGGATTGCAGACTGGTACAACCATTATGGAAAACAGTATGGAATTTTCTCAGAAAAATAAAAATCAACCTGCCTTTTGACCCAGCAATTCTACTGCTAGAATTATATCCCAAGAATCCTAAAACATCAATTTCAAAGAACCTATGCACCACAATGTTCATAGTAGCACAGTTTACAATAGCCAAGAGTTGGAAGCAACCTAGGTGCCTGTCAGTAAATGAGTGGATCAAAAAATTGTGGTACATATACACAATGGAATTCTATGCAGCAGAGAGAATGAAGGAGCTACTACCCTTTGCAACAACATGGATGGAATTGGAAAGCATTATGCTGAGTGAAATAGGCCAGGTGTTGAAAGACAAATACCATATGATCTCACCTTTAACAGGAAGCTAAACAACAAAACATACAAGCACGCAGAATAAAAACAAAGACACTGAAATAGAGAACGAGGGGACAGTGACCAGAGGGGAGAGGAAAGGGAATTTACAGGGAAAAAAGGGGAAGGATTTGGAGGAACAAATAGGAAGGACATAGGGACGAGAACTAAGGGGGGTGGAAATGGGAGGGAGGTGGGGAGCATGGGGCGGGGTGGGCTGAGATGGGAAAAATAGACCAAAAAAACTGTACTTGAAAAATAACTAAATAAAATTAAAAAAAAAAATCTTAAAAACAAATGGGTGAAATCAATAATTAGTCCACACCCATTCAGTTACATGATTTCTGAAGGTGACACCATAGTACAAGGAGTAAGGATTATCTTGCAAAAACGTGTGCTGGATCAATTAATCCATACTAAAATATGAGTTTAGAACCCTGTCTTCTGTATTACATAATGTATAATTTCACATGAATTGCACAAATTCACGTGAATTTTCACATGATCTAAAAAAATAGGAAAAATGCTTTCAAGAAAACATAGATATATGAGGACTATCCAGAAAAGGCCCAAACATTGTTAACATAATGAAAATGGTTTGCCTGACATCAGGATAACCTGGCAGCCAAAGAGAGTGGACTGAAATGCACATGCATGAATAGTGAGGACTTCACTGTACTAGTCAGTGGGGGTGATAGATGCCATTGAGTGAGCATGTGTACTGTGTGGCCATCACATTCAAAATGTCTGAGTAAGTAGAGCAATGAATTTACATCAAAGTTTGCATTAAGCATGAACATTCCTCCATGGAAACTATTTGGATGATTCAGAAGGCAGCAGCTATGGGATACTGGTGATTGGCAGCTTCATCACAACAGCACGCCCACTCACACCTCACAGCTTCTGTACAGAGTGTTTTAGCAAAACATCAAATCACCTAGGTGACTCAGCCCTACTACAGCCCAGATTTGCCACCCTGTGACTTCTGGCTTTTCCAAAAACTAAAATCACTTTGAAAGGGAACAGACGTCAGGCCTTGGCTGGTGTAGCTCAGTGGATTGAACGCAGGCCTGCAAACTAAACAGCCATGGTTTGATTCCCAGTCAGGGCACATCCCTGGGTTGCAGGCCAGTTTCCAGCAGGGAACACACGAGAGGCAACCATACATTGATATTTCTCTCCCTCTTTCCTTCTCTTTCCCTCTAAAGATAAATAAATAAAATCTTCAAAAAAAAAAGAAAGGGAAAAGACTTCAGACCATCAATGCGATTTAGGAAAATATGACAAGGCAGCTGATGGTGATTAGAAGAACTCTGTGAGGTCCCAAGGTGCCTCCTTTGAAGGGGAATGAGGTATCATTGTCCTGTATGTACAATGTTTCTTTTATCTTGTATCTTCTTCAGTAAATGTTTCTATTTTTCTTATTACATGGCTGAATACCTTTTGGACAGAACTCATATACATTCATGTCCTATAACTAACCAAATTTTTTTTAAATACCATACAAAAGACATTAATCTTAGAGAAAAAATTGTCACATTTGACTATATTGAAGTTAACTACTTCTACTTATAAAATATAGCATTAATATAATGAAGAGAAGCCACAGAAAGGATAGGAAAAGATATTTGAGATAAATGAATCCAACAAAGGACTACTATCAAGAATACATTAGAGACTTTTATAAAACAAAAAGAAAAGACATAGGAAGATAGAGAGGGAAGAGGATTTCATGAAAGAAGATTCCCAATATCTGATAAACATATGAAAAATACCTTTTTTACTCAACATTAGGGAAATATAAACTATTATCAACACTGTTATATCATTATAAATCCATTAGAATGGTTAAAAAGTACCAAGTATTGGCAAATATGTGGAACAACTGGTTCTTTCCTCCCTGTGGGTAGGAGCACAGGGTTCTAATTGTTTTGGAAATCAGTCAGCCATATCTATTAAAGCTGAACATCAACATTCACAGTATTTGTACCCCTAATGGTGAAATGGTACGCAAGTTCCCTAAAAGACAAGTACAAGAATGTTCTCAGCAGCACTACTTACAGTAACCCAAACTGGACACGACCTGGCTGTTCATCATTGACAGAATGGGTAGACATTTTGATATTGTCATAGAATAAAATATGAGGCAACAACAAAAATGAATAATCTTTAACTACTAGTAACTACATGAATAAATCTCTCAGTGTTGACCTTGACACAAAAGTAATATAATGTGTAGTTACATTTATACAAAGCCCAAAAGCAAGCAGAATTCATCTCTGGCATTAAAAGTCAGTGTAATACTTTTGTTGAGGAAGGTGGATGGAAGTGGACAGGAGCAGGTTTCTGGATGTTCATAACACTCTGTTTCTTGATGTGAGGGGTTGTGAAAATTTCTCAAACAATATACTTATATTTTGTACATAAAGATAAGAATCCTATTTCCTAGTATTTTCACTGAAAGGATCTAAGAATAATAATCATTGATAACAATCAGTATCTCTAGTGCCCAGATTATGATCTCAAAATATCAATTTCAACTAAAAGGATCTATAACTTTTGGAGAAATATATGATTTCAAGTCTGAGACAGAAATGTCCAAGAGGAGCTTTGAACATCTTGTCCAAATAGGAAAAAAAAACCACCTTGTATTGGGTTGGCAAAAAAATCTTTTTTCCCTAAAATAAAAGACACATTTTCCATTTTCACTAAGAACCTTATTAATTTGGATATTTTGAATATGTCGGCTCTCTCTCCTGTGGTATAATGTTGAGTCTTCTCAATTAATGTCTTGCTTTGATCATAATCAACTTAACTGGTTTACCTGACCATGGAGCTTCATTTAGTGAGAAATGTCCAACACCTCACAAACCACTTTTGACACATTCAATCAGTCACACCACCTTCTCCATACATTACACAAATCTTTGTTTTTTGTATTTCAGTGATGTTTTTACCTTTCTTGAAATAATAAAGCATCATGTGCAGAAAACACTGCTTATTTTCTTCCATCTTCAATATTAAAATGATTATACAAAATTTACCAATTTTGATAAGATTTTTAAATGCATGCTGATATGACAGCTATCACAATACAATCTAACAAAATTGTTTCAAATGAAATCAAAGACAATTAAGTGCAACCAGAGCCATCTTAACAGGGAAAAAACGAATGTTTTGGCCAACCCTATATTTGTTTAGACTGTCACTAAACTTCCCACACATCATGACTCCACCATAGCCCTGTGCTCATAACACTGTGAACACATAAACAAATGGGGCCAAAGGGACCAGTGGTCCCATATGGTACACACATCTCCTTAGGGCATGTTCCATTGTCCCATCAGACTTAACTTAGAAAATGCAAATCCAAAGTTAAAATTATTAAGAACTTAAAGACAGAACAGCAGAACATTAAACCAAGCATGAGGCCTACAGTCTATAGGATTAAATGGTGACTCCTAAAATCGACATGCCCATACCCTGCTTCCCAGAACCAGAGAATGTGGCTTTATTTGGAAAAAGTGTCTTTGCAAATGTAATTAAGGATCTTGAGATGAGATCATCTGCAATTATTCCCAGAGGCCCTAAATCCAGTGACAAGTATCCTTATAGAGACAGTCAGAGGAGAGACACACAGAAAAGAGTATGTCACGTGAAGACAGAAGAGGATATTGAAGCCAAGAAACACCTAAAAAGGCAAGTAAGGGTTTTCCTCCAGTGCCTTTGGAGAGAGGGCAATTCTGCCAACAGCTTGATTTTGGACTCCCGGCCTCCAGAACTGTGAGAAAATAAATTTCTGTTGTTGTAAGATACCCAGTTTATAGTAATATGGTACGACAGCCACGTGACATGAACACAAACCCTCCTGAGTGCAGGGTTTTGTGGGACTGCACAGGTCATGTACTGATAGCACCAGTGTGGATGGGGCCTTTGTTCAAAGGTGGGACAATTGAGACATCAATAATGACAGTAAGTTGGAATGAATTGAGACACATCAGAGACATGTCTACAGCAATGAGTTGAGAATGATACTCAAGATATCTTTTGGATGATGCTAGATAACTAACCTGTTCTTTTTGGAAACTATGATGGAGGGGAAAAAATCAAAATTTATCATGCTGCTTCTGTACAAACTCATTTTCAGAGTAATCAAATAGTTGACAAATGAAATCTCTTCTTTATGGATATATTCCAAATAGTAAATGAAGAAGGAATGATAGAGTTATAGTATCACCATTTTTCACCCTCTACTGGACTAATGGATCTAGACAACGATTATCCAAGCTGCTAACATTACACAAGAGATATAACTATATAGTCTGTGTTTCTTGATTAAAGTGTATAATGCTATTTTTGATGGAGTCATACAATTAAAAAAAGTCAAACCTATATCTGATCAAACTAACTAGTAATTTATGGGACATACAGGAGCCAGAGAAACATGTTAAAGGATGCCTTTAAAATGTGATCAGGAACTATCAGACTGTGTTTTTGTGAGAAACTCAACAATTCATAAATTCGCTTGTTTTTTTAATAAGTAAATTACAAGAGAAACAAAAAGAGGAGACCTATAAATTAAAAGAAACTTGTGACACATGAATAAATAAAAATGTATAATTTCAATTTTAATTTTGATTTAAATAATAAACTGTTTTTCTAAAAAATCTCAACAGATTTTTAGGTAGAATTTAACTTGATAAACTGATTTTAAAAATTTATAGAAGAGCAAAAAGTAAAAGATCTTTATGACAATTTGAAAGACCAGCAACAAAGCATGGGGAATTTTTCTCCCATATAAGAAATTATAAAACTCTCACAACTAAAATAACAAATATTGGCTGTAATAAAAGTCTAAATTTTTAATAAGCACGTACTATAAGGGCACTAATGGGACATGGGCTTTAGTACTGATCCTAGAAGCCTCTGGGTATGTCAAATATTAATTCTTTAATTTCCACATCATGAGTAGGTTTAAGAAGGCAAGGTAGAGTTGTTTGGGGTATATTAGATCCCTACCTCACCCCACACATAAAATTCAAGTCTCGAGACTTCCAGCCAAGATGGAGGCATAGGTGAAAACACTGTGCCTCCTTGCACAACCAAGTTTAAAGACAACAAAGTTTTAGTAACAAAAATGCAACAAAAACAGACAGAAAATTGAACTGCACAGAATTCCGACAACAAGGAACCATTCAGCCAGACCAGTAAGAGAGGAGTAGCCAACAACTGGGCAGAGCAGGGTTGTGCAGAAAAACTTGGCCAGACTGACCCAGGTGTGCAGGCAGCGGTTGGCGGATCCCAGGTGTGGGGTTGTAACACGCAGACCCAGTGAGGGCGCAAGGTGGCTGGCTAACTATGGTCACACATTCGGGTGCAGATAAACCAGGCGAACGAGTGAGCAATGAGACAGACCATGCAGGCCCCAGCAGCAGGAAGCAGCAGAGGGGACCGTCATTGCCCCTTTTTGACCCCACCCCCACATACAGTGTCACAACCCAGCAACAGAGTTGCCCCCCCCCCGGTGAACACCTAGGACTCTGCCCCTCATACGTAACAGGTGCAAACAGACCAAAACATCATGGCTTAAGGAGAACTCAAAGCCCCAGAGCCAATAACTCTAAGCAACGAGAAATAGCCAACCTATGAGATACACAACACAGTGTTCAAAACACTGGTGATCAGGATGCTCACAGAACTGGTTGATTTAGTCACAAATTAGAGGAACAAATGAAGGCTAAACTAATTGAAATGAAGGGAAATGCACAGAAAACCAATAGTGATGAAAAGGAAACTGGGACTCAAATCAGTGGAGTGGACCAGAAGGAAGAAAACAATGACCAAACAGAAAAGAATGAAGACATAAGAATTCAAAAAAATGAGGAGAGGCTTAGGAATGTCCAGGACATCTATAAACATTCCAACATCTGAATTATAGGGGTACCAGAAGAAGAAGAGGAAAAACAACAAGTGGAAATCTTATTTGAACAAATAATTAGGGAGAACTTCCCCAATCTGGCAAAGGAAATAGACTTCCAGGAAATCCAGGAAGCTCAGAGAGTCCCAAAGAAGTTGGACCCAAGGACAAACACACCAAGGTCCATCATCATTACATTAGCCAAGATTAAAATGAAGGAGAGAATCCTAGAAGCAGCAAGAGCTAAGGGGACAGTCACCTACAAAGGACTTCCCATCAGACTGTCAGCGGATTTCTCAAAAGACACCTTACAGGCAAGAAGGGGCTGGAAAGAGGTATTCCAAGTCATGAAATCCAAAGACCTACAGCCAAGATTGCTCTATCCAGCAAAGCTTTCATTTAGAATGGAAGGGCAGATAAAGTGCTTCTCAGATAAGATCAAATTCAAGGAGTTCATCATCACCAAGCCCTTATTATAGGAAATGTTAAAGGGACTTATCTAAAAAATAGAAGATAAAAAATATGAACAGTGAAAGGACAGCAAACTCACAGTTATTAACAACCACACCTAAGACAAAAGCAAACTAAGAGGACAGCTAGATCAGGAGCAGAACCATAGAAATGAAGATCACATGGAGGGTGAGCAACAGGGGAGTGGGAGAAGGAGAAGGGGGAGAAGGTACAGAAAATAAGTAGGATAGGCGGTAGGTAGAAAATAGATAGGGGGGAGGGCAAGAATAGTATGGGAAATATAGAATCTAAAGAACTTGAGACACGTAGTCATAAACTAAAGGGGGGGAATGGTGGGGGAGGGGATGTGCAGGGTGAAGGGGAATGAAGGGGGGAAATAGGACAACTGTAATGGAATAATCAATAAAATAAATAAATAAAGTCTCAATATTTTAAGAATCTAAATGTAAAACAAACTTTTAAAACATTTAAAAGGGATACATACATGAATAAAATATTTTTACCTCAAAGTAGAAAAGGATTCATAAAAAAATCTGTAAAGAAAAAGATGAACAATTTTGATTGTAGTAAAACTTAAAGTTCCATATAAGTTGATACTATACATAAAAATTTTTAAAGGTCCAAAGGTAGGGAGAAGATATTTACTGTCACATACATATACACATATTTAAAGATAAGAAAGCCCCTAGAAAAATGGAGAAACAATAGACATAGCTGATGAACAGAAAAGGTAAGCCAAATTGTCAATAAGCATATAAAAAGATTCTCAGACTTTCTTCTGATCCAGTTGTTAGGAAGCAGCTAGGAATGAGCAGCCAGTGGGGAAATAAAGGCAAAGCACTCACCATCACATTCTAAGAAAGAAATTAATACGGGAGGAAGGGGACAAGTCTTCCCTGTTGACCCAGTGGTCCTGAGCCTGGTTCAATATGGCTGCCAGGCATCCTGAACAATAAGCAAAACTATGATAACACAGGATGGGGAGAGCCCTTGAAAGGCTGCGTGTATCATCTCCACTAGTTGGGAAAAGAAAAACTTTGAGACTGTGTATTCATTCCAAAGCCTAGAAAGGGGAAGGGGAGGGCATGCACAGTGCCCCAAAAAAGGGCCCATAAAACATCTTTGGTTAATTGTCTGCCTCATGTCACATGCACAAAATGAACAAATAGAGTCTAGAGCAAAAAAAATAAAGACTCAGGGTAACAGATCCCCAGCCATACCTACCTTTGGGTAGTCATGTCTTCCTGGGGGAAAGCTGGCACCATCTTTACCCATCAACCAATATGTAACTCCCTCACCTCCATCCCACCAACTGTATAAATCCTCAGAACAAAGGACTCACCCTCTTGGCTCTCTTGCCATGTGGGGTGGCAGGGGTGGGAGGGGCGCCTGGCTGGCCAGCTCTGGCCACCCAGGTGCTGGCTACCCTGCTCTTGCCACACTGCTCTTGCCCATTAGATCTTAGTACTAATAAACTTTGCCTGTTCACTAACAGACTTGCTAATCTGTAATTCTTTATGGCATTGGCAAGAAGAACCAAGTTGCTGGGAATTTCTCCTGTAACACAGTAAATGCAAATTAAAACAATAAAATACTATTTTGTAAATGTCAAATAAAAAAATTTTTTCAAAGTTTAAGATGTATAGGTTGAGCTATATAAAATTGCCATTTTTGTAGACCAAAAGTGATTACCTATTAACAATTTCACATGACTCAACCAATATAAACCCTAGTCAATCTAATCAATCTAATCCTCTCCTGTGTATACTCTTTCTCAGTCAGGGTTCTGTGAGAAAACCAAGTCCTAGAGAAAATCATTTGAATAACTATTTTTTCAATTCTCCCAGGGTCCCTAAGAAGCTCCATTTTAGATTCATAGTAGAGACTTAAATCATCATACAGTGGATGCTTTAGTGCATTAGGGCTTAATTCTCTCCCATAGCCCTAGTTGAGAAGGGATAAAGAGAAACTCTTTCTCATATACACAATAAGACATATATTAGCATATCCAACAAGCTTTGTTTTTAACAGCCAAAAACATTTTTAAAAGAAATTTATATTTATGAATACATATTATATGATAAATAAATTAGCAGTATATCTATACAATAAAATGAATGAACCAGTTATATATGTGCCCAAACAGGTAAATTTCAGTTACATATTATTACATTAAAAAAAAGTTGCAAAAAAGTACACAGAATATAGTACTTTTATGCAAATTTTAATAGCATACAAAGCAATTGTATAAATGGCTTTTAAATAAATACATATGGAATAAAAGTATAAAAATATTGAGTAGGAAGAATAAGCTCAAATGACTATATAGTCATTACCTTGGGAAGGGAGTCATTGTAAGAGGCTTTAACAATAACTGGGAAATGTTATGATGTTACGACTTTGCCTGTACCAGGGCTTTGAAATTTGTCAATTTGTATTAAATTTGGGTGTTAGGTACATGGGGGTTTGTGTTATTTTCAGTACTCTTCTATTTAAAATGTTCTGTACTACTTTGAAGGTTAAGAAAAAGGAAGAAAAAGAATTCCTAGTGTGATTAAGAAGGAGAGCAATTGCAATCATTTATTGAGCACTAGGTGCCTGACACCGTGTGAAGCACTTTACATGAATTATCATATTTAATCCTCACTGCAAACCCCTGGTGGTGTGCCACAATCCCCTCATAGGCGAATTACAACCAAAGGCCTTGCCCGCATTTCTAGTCAGTCAGAGTCACAACAGTCCTAACTGTAAATCATTTTCTCAAAGGTGACAAAAGAGGAACCATCGAATGTCATGCTGTTATTTTAAATTTTATGAATTAATTCATTCAATCATTCATTCTCTCAATCATCCATTATAACTTGAATAAACTTGGGCTAATTAGCCAAGTTTTATAAAATTTGATTGCCCCATCTGTAAATGGGAAAAAATAATACTATCTTCCTTTTAGGTTGCTGACAGGATGAAAACTACATAAAACATTTAGAACAGTTGCTCAACAAGCACTCAGTATACCTTGGTGAGTCTATATTTACTCATTCACCTATTCATAGGTAATGAACTATTTGACCCCATGCCAGCCATGAGAACTGGCTGCTAGGTTTCAGAGATGAGGAATGAAACAGGGTCTGCAGCCTCCAGTTATTTTTAATCAAGTGGGGAAGACAGATGCTCATATGGATGCACAAGGGGAAGGACATGAGTAAGGCCGAAACTCAAATCTATACGGTACAGAGTGACACAAAAGTGGATCACGTCACCTGTGGAAGAACGAGAAGCTACGAGGAGGGCAACTGTATGTTTTTTTAAAAATACAGTTGATACCTGAGTTGAGTCTGGGAAAATAAATGAGTTTTCGCCTAGCAGAGAGGATGAGGGTCCTAGACAGGAGAAGTGGAAGGCAGAGAATATTCCAGCGAAAGAAAGAGTCCAAGCCAAAGCAGGTGGCTGTGCTGTGACCTGACTTGGCAAATGGTCGTGGTGCTGGGGGAGGGAGGGGAGATGGCCATGTCAGGGGAAAGGACTGGGACGGACCCGTTAGGGACCAGAATGTGGAAGACCTGGTATGACTCACTAGGTTTAGAATTTTTATCCTAAAGGAAATGGAAGATTTGGAAGGGATTTAAGCACTGTGGGGGGGTGGGGAGAGAAAGTTGCATTTGGGAAAATTACTGTGGCAGCTGAGATTCTGTTCTCACATATTTTTGATTCACATTTCTCTCCCCTAGTAAAGTGTCAGGCCCATGAGGATACTGATCATATCAGTCTTGCTCAACATGATGAACACCCAACAGTTTAAGGTAGTAGGATCTTAAAAATATTTATGGAATAAATGAAAGAGGCGAGATCAGAAGCAGAAGGCAACTGAAGTAGTCCAGGTGGGAGATCATTAGGATCTGTGAGCTGGGGCGGTGGAGCAGGGGTGGGCTGGGTACAGAAGATGTGGAGGAGCTCACGAGGAGAAGTCCTGACTTTGGAGTACACAGGACTGGGGAAATAAGGGAGAGGTGTCAATCCTGGGCGATTCTGTCTGGGTGACTTGGTGAATGGGGTGTGGTAGTCACTGAGCCTGGGAGAAACCAATAAGGAAGCAGGCACCTATGAAAAAGGGTCTCCGCCCTGTGATGCTGAGAGAGGGAAGACAATATCAGATTTGATTATTTTCTTACTTCTTTTACAGGCGTATAAAGAAATAAAATGTGAGAAGGCCTTTGAATGTAGATCATTGCTCCCCATGGATATAAGGTTCTGATACATACATTTTAAAATAGTGAGCAATACTGGAAGTAAAAGAAATACCATGCTAATATGGAACAAGTAGAAGAATTTTTTCCAAAACCAAGACAAACATTTGAAAAATCTTAACATAATGGGAAGAAATTCAGGAGAAATGAATCATAAATGTGAGATGAAATTTCTGTGAAGGAAACATCACAAGGAAGAACGAGTGAAGAATCTATTTAACAACACTTTCACCTAAAACTGGTGACTAAGCATTGCTTCAAGTTAATGGGTGCTGTCAAACTGTCAGCAGGAGCAACTTGCCAGGTCTTCTGAGTTAATAGAGGTCTGAAGCCCAATTAGGGTGTCCCCTGCTCAGAAAAACCCAGCAGCTGTTACATTGGGAGCTGAAGGCTCTGCGTTGTCATATTAAGGGAGTCTTGATCCCACTAGATTTTAAGTAACTTTCAAAATGGAAACCTAGGGGCTGGCTCTGAAGTTCTGCTTCCCATTGAGTATTAACTGACCCTCTCTCAACCAGTAGAACCAGTAAGATGCACCAAGTGATGACCACATCGTAATTTTCTTTTCACACCGTTTTCTAATTTTTAAAAATTTTAGTCAGGCATTATTGTCTCTTATTTCATTCTGAAGAGTGTATACATATCTACCTTCTCCATAAAGACTGATCTAGTTTTACAAAAGTAATTAATTTGTCTCAACTCTTAACTTCATCTCCGCCCAGCTTCCAAACAATAGACATTCACATCTCCATAAATTACAGAATAAATATTGACTGCTGCAGCCCTTTTCAGGGTGAGAACAGTGCTCTGTCTTATTGTTCATACCTGGTTTAGATAATATGGTGTGAAACAGCACCAGCTGTGACTTCTGTGCGTGGACATGGGACACATATGATGTATTTGTTGATGCGCATAAAATTGCTGTATTTTTCTCCCTCTGATGTCACAGCAGCTTATAAATGAGGCACTTTCTAGACAACTGTGTGCTTGCGCCTATTTTTACTTTGCATACAATCAGAATAAGCCAGATTCCACTAGCATGGCTGTCATTTCCTGAGGTGATTTGTTTAATGCACTGAATGAATTTTAGGATCTTATTTAAAAAGTGGGCAGTGCAGCGAGAGAGAGTGTATCTTAAACAATCCTCAAGGATCCACACAGACTGTGTTGAGAGGGAATGGACTGCACAGAATAACAATTCCCAAAGCATCCAAGGCAGCTATGCATCCAGTGGCAACCTTGTGAGCACCTGCATTCTGATCGCTCAGGTTGGGAGTTCAGCTGACAGCTGGTTCCCGCATCAGGGACTAGGAGGAGGAGGCATGCAGGTCTGAACCTTACCTCTAGAGACAGGAGAAGGTCAGCAAAAGATGCTCAATAACAGCTGAGAGGTGGCACAGGGCTGTTAAACACAAAGCATGACAGCGTGGGCCCCAAAGGATCCCAGATGCAACTGCCGCAGTAATAAAATTTCTCCCCCCCACGGTTGCACAGAGACGTCTCGAGCCAGTGCGGTCCCCATCAGCTAAGCTCCATGCGGACTCTCCTTACCATGTTAAGAGCAGTTCATGAAATGGCAGGATATGAAGTGTCAGAAGCATGGGGTAGCAGGATCTTTTCTTCTTCCCCAGAGTGCAAAAGGAGAATTTGAAACATAAGGCATCCGATGGCAGCAGCCCTGGCCTGTGTGCTTCCTTTCGGGTGGGCACGCACCTGGGATTTTCAGCGGAGTCAGGCTAAAGAAGCACTTGGTTCTGGACAAGCCTGGCCCTGCCTCTAGAACTGCAGGCCATGAGGGGTACACAGCTCGTGACTCAAAATATCACAAAGGCTTCTGCACAACTTGTTGCCGCTTTTCACATAAATTAATTTCCCTTTTCAACATCTTTTACTGTGGATCCAATGTTGTGGGTCATCTCAGTAAGTAGGATTCCCCAGAGAAGCAGAACCCACAGCGTGTGTGTGTGCATGGGGGCGGGGGGGTAGAAAGGAGGGTATATAGAGAGAAGTAATTTGCTGTACTCAAAGTCTACGGATTTAAATGTTAATCTTATCTAAAAAACCACATTCACAGAAACGTCAGAATAATTTTTGGCCGAATATAGGCACTGTGGCCCAGCCAAGCTGACATCTAAAATTAACCATCACATCAATTATGGTGGTTATGCTGTTGTTTTTCTTTATTCATCTATTTGTTACTTCTGAATAAACCCAGACAACTGCTCATATTTTTCAATAGAAAAATCTTCTTAAATGAGTGAGGGGAGACCCTAGAAAAAAAACGGGGAATTAGTTTCCTTGAGGTCTAGCTTCGTGCTCAGCCCTCTGCAAGGTATTTCCTATGTTTTCTTCCACTCACAGCCTCACCCACCTTATGACACAGGTGTCAGTTTTCCCATTATTTAGACCCAGAATTTGGGACTCAGGTAGGTTATGTGATCTTCCCAAGGTCACCCAGGGACATTAGGAACCCTGCCTCCGGTCTCCCTGACTCTACTGCCTTGCGGCACTTCACTGGGTGGTTCTTGATGAGGGCACAGAGAAGCGCCCTGGCTGGCTGTTCTTCCGCGGCTCTGCTGCCTCTCAGGCTATCTGAACTGCTGGGAAGACAATAAATATGATTAGTAGACCCAAGCCTCCTAATCAAGACTTCCTATGGCACAAATGATGACAAAGTGAGAGATTCATGGCTCAGAAATCATGCTCTCATCTGAGACAAGGCTAGTTATTTATTTGCTCATTTTATTATCTCACGGCTTGTTCCAAATGTCACAGGTGACCCAAGGACCAAATTTTATTTGCAGACATGTTTTGTTTGAACTCACCCCCAACCTCAATTCTGCATGTTTTAATGTTTTTAGTTGCCAACGTTTTAAAAAATCAAGATCTTTCACATATAAAAAAAGTCGATTTTCTGCTTTCCTGGAAAATTCAGCAGGTTTGGTAACATTAGGCCTTGATTCCACATGGCAAAGGGAAGAAGTAGGGATGTATATTTTTAAACAGAGCTTGGCTCTGTTTCACCAGGGGGCCAGCCTAGCCCACCTCGCTCATTTACACCTCCTCCCTGCGTAGCCCCCACGCCCTGTAGGGTCTTTATACTCCACTCTGAGATAAATCGTGTAGGTGGTTTTGAGGCGGGGACAGGAAAAACAATTGTCTTAATGATTCAGAATGTCAGTGTGTCTAACGGGACCAAGAAATCATTTTCGTTTCTTTCTTTTTAGGACTTCTGAGCGTCCTTGGGCCTGAGTAGTTGGAACATGAGGTTAAACCTCTTGCCCTTACTCAGTAACCTGAGAAAATATCATATAGCCTTTGTGAAAGCACCTCAGGGAAATCTGTTTTTTAATGATAGCTGCATTTTTTTAGGAAGCTTCTCATTAAATTGAGTACAAATGTGGCCCCCTATAAAATCTGCCATCCACGGTTCTACTTCCACTTCAGTCCTGGGGAGACTTCACCTGACAACTTATCAACTATTTGGAGACAGTTTTCATGTCTCCTCTAAGCCTTCGGCGCCCAATAGTTCCTACAAGAAGCTTCTGTGTTTCCCACAGAGGGATGAGCATACTTTCAAAGTTCTGAGACATGGCAAGAGATGTAGAACCCTATCAGAAGGGAGGGTTGATGCCTACAGAGCTCCTCTTTTAATATGACTGTACCTCAAGATCATGAAATTTCTGGTGATGAAAGGTAACCTTCCAAGCTCATAGCAGTGGCTTCCCCGGGGCGGTGTCACACACTAACCTCGGTGGGCCTTGATGGGCTAAAACTGTGTCTTAACCTCTGAACTACATAAATGTTCTGCAAATTTTGTTTCCCAAAGTGATTAGGATATTTTTTCACCTTGTTGATAAGTATGTGTTCACATAACCCAACTTAGTTCCTCAGGTATGTAAGATGACAAATTGTAAGTTACCTCTAATTGTCCAGAAATGAATTCCAAGAGCACATGTGTCTGTGCTAAAATCTGTTTGTGGTAGTTGTATCAAAAGGGGTATTACCAGACATTATGATACTCCCCAGACAGACCAGGAGCATCAGAGACACCCAGGTCAGGCTGTCTACGGGCAGCAGGAGAAGATTAAAGAGGTTAGAGGGGCAAGGAGACAGTTACGAAACTTTCATGAGTATAATTTCACATATGGTAATATGTCTAGTTTTTAATATATAATAATTATTTAAGTATCATTTAGATAGCAATTTTCAACCTTTTCATCTCATGGCACACACAACTAATTACTAAACTTCTGCAGCACACCAAAAAGTATATTTTTTGCCAATCTAATAAAAAATAGGTATAATTTTGATTCATTCACATCATGGGCTTTTCTTGTGTCGACTGTTGTCATTTTTTCTATTTGACAATCTAGGGGAAAGAGGTCCATGCCCCTGACTAAACAGTCAGGTACTGCATGTTTTCGAAAATTATTGTGGCACATTAGTGTGCCACTGTACACCAGTTAAAAAATTGTTGCTTTAGGAAGTTCAAAATCAGTTTAAAAAAAGGACAGTGACCCTTTCAATAGAAATAAATGTTAGAACAATTCATGAGAGCTCTAATTATATATAAATTTTAGGACCTTAATGAAAGGAGAAAAGTTTAGAATGAATTAGTAGAAGCTGCTTTCTATGGTACTTGGAAAGAACCATCGGAAGGGAGTTCCTCGGGCAAAAGTTAGGTGACCATAACATCTCTCTTTCAATAAGATTGTCTTCTGACTACTGCTAAAAATAAATCTCAAAGAAAACTTAGGACGAAAAAATAGAATCCATCTGAGTTAAGCAAAAGAATAAAGGCACTAATATTATTAAGTATGTTGCAGTTCCTGAACCAAAGTATTGGCTTCCAGAATCCAAAAAATATAGAATAAGCAAATCTCTTATACAACTTCTATTTTCTGATAGCAAATTTCTGTCACTAAATTTTAGCAGGAAGCTACTGGCCATCTCTGAGGTTCAGAGAAGTCAGGGATGTGCCTAAGGTTATATAGCCAGTGGAACGGCAGGCCCAGGATTTAATGGCAGCATGATCTGACTCCCCTGAACTTCCCTTGTCTTCACAATTACATAGAACTGATAAGACTCAATTCTGGGACGTTTGTATTCTCATGGAAACAGACACTATCGAGGGTGGTAGTATAATATGTTCCAGGTGCCAGGGTCCCCCAAGTAAGCCTGAGAATAGGGAAGTATAAGAAAAAAAGAGGAGAAGTAGCTATACAATTCCAAGAAGCACTACTCATCCAGTTTTCCATGTAACAGGAGTTCTGCAACACAGTGGTCCTGACCCATAAATGGGTCCTGATGACCCCACTTAGCACTGAATCAAGTCTCTCCAAAAAAAAGTTCTAGTCTTGGACCTAGTCAACTATGGGAGCCAGAAAGGGTACTTATTTATTTATTTATTTATTTATTTATTTATTTATGCTATGTCATAAAATATGTGTAATTTAAACATTTACAAGGCTCTCATAAATACTAAACAAGATAAAAGATATAAAGTATCTAGCATATATTGAAGATACAATGGGCACAATTTAGCATTAGCTCTCTTTCTCTCCCAACTATTTTTATCTTAAGAAATCTCCACTTAAATTGAACATCATATTTTAAATAGTTATTAGTTATTTCAGTAAGTGTGATACACTCAGTTAATTGCCATTTCTCCTCTGGTTGTGTGGGGGCTCTTTGTCCCCTTCTGCCCTGTTAAGCTCACTGGCAGATGGAGGAAGGGAGGGAAGGGAAGGGAAGGGAGGGGAGGGGAGGGGAGGGGAGGGGAGGGGAGGGGAGGGGGAGGGGGGAAGGGAGGGGAGGGGAGGGGAGGGAGGGAGGGAGGGAGGGAGGGAGGGAGGACAGAAAATCTCTAGCCATATACACAGTCTCTCTCTCTCCCACCTGTCTACTTGCTTATGTTGGAAACCTGGACTAGAACTTCTAAAAGAAAGCATGCATTACTCTATATTTATCTGTATTATTTAGTTGAAAATAACAGAACAAAATTCAAAGACTTTTAATTCTTTTTTTAAAGATGATTGACTAGATCCCAGAACCAAAGCATGGAAAAGGAAAAGCAGTGTCCACAGGTTTGATGGACATAGGATGGCCCCAGGAACATGGGACTTACACACTCTGTCTCTGTCTCACTCTCACTCCCCATCGCATCCACTCTACTTCTACTTATTTCTCCTCTTGGCTTCTGTCTTTATCGACTTCATTCCCTCATCGATTCTCCAAATTCTGAGGGAATCTGGCAGCTTTGAAGTCATATTTTTGCAGCTCATGGTCCAAGGAGAACTAGAGAACTCTCCCTCTTAACTTCAGTGAAGAGCCCTGATTATTTAAGCTTGGTTTACAGGCCCACCCAATAGGCCATAGAGGTAACAGTCTATTGTTGCCAATTCTTACAAAATCTATTTGAATGGAGGAGGACCAGTTCCTAGGGAGGTATGTGCTGTGATAAGAAAGAAAAGGAGATGCTACATGGAAACCAACAACAGTTCTTCACTCCACCTACTACTTCTCTGAGCCTGGAGCAAGTCTTAGATGGCCAGCTCCATCATCTCTCTGTCTTCAGCAAGCTCAAAGACAGGCTTGGTCTACAAAGTCAAAGTTGTCTTCTAAGCATTATGCAAAGCCAGAGGGAAAATCTCTAAAACCTTAAGCTTCAAAATCCATAAGACAGATCCCCAGAAAACTAAAAAGGTACATTTTTATTTCTACTCATGCCCAAGTTTTACTACTAATTCTTTTCCTGGAGGTTCCGAGAGATGAAATTGTGATCAAAAAGAATGTCTGTGAAACTTTTATTCCAACATGAACAATTATTCTATTGTACCCCACTCTCACTGGTCCATACACACCAACCACTCTGTCTGTCTGTCTCTGCCTGAGGCTCCACACTTCCTCCCACTGTGCATCTAAGGCTCTCCCCAGAGGAAACTGAGGTGAGCAGAGTACTCACAGAAGCCCGATGAGGGGCTGAAGGTCCCGCTGTTGTCTGTTAGGACAAGTACTGTTCTTTACTCTCACTGTTAGTTCACCTGAACCAGGGGCATGGTAATAAACAAGGGGAAGATGGCATGTAGCAAAACACACAGGACACTAGCTTTACAACGCAGGTCAGAAGAAAAATTGTTGTTAAACATTGTTGTTAAAAGTCAAATAGTTAAACACACTATATCAAGCCAATATAGTACAATGACAATGGTTCTTTCCTGTGTATTTTTAAATAATAAAAACATTGAAAAAGTATAAACACCTATAATCTACCATCCAAACAAAATTACTTTAATTCTTATAGGTGTTCGTGTATTCCTCGGCATTGATTTTAAATTGACTCAACAATTATTCTTATACTCCTTAATTTCATTCAAAATCAGTCTTAGAAAGACATTGCTCTAGAAACTCATAGGATGTTTATCAAATCACTGATAATTATGCATAATGGCAATATGGCTTCTTAATGTGTGTTAGCATTCGGGGAAAGACACCTTAATCTGCACAATTCCCAGCTTCAGGCAAAAAGATTAGACAAAAAAAATAGGTAGAACAAGAAGGTGAAGGTCAGATAACAGCAGGAGGATGTGATTTCGCTTGAGACTTCTTTGAAAGAGAAAATCAAAATATGGTTTGCAAGTATGTGCAGGGCCAGAGAATTCTCTTCCGCTTTATCTCTAATGGTGTCTGGAAAGAGACTATAATCACATGAGGTATGGTATTGACTGTGCCTAATCTGAAGGTCAAACAAACAATTAAAAGCTTGAACCAACTGGAGGACTACGTATTTCTATTCCAAGGGGAAATTCTGATTGGAAATGACACTGTGGCCCTGACCAATATGTCTTAGTGGGTTGGCCATCGTCCCACAAAACAAACAGTTGCTGGTTTGATTCCTGGTCAGGGCACATTTCTGGGTTGTGGGCTCAGTCCCTGGGCAGAGCACATACAAGAGGTGACCGACTGATGTTTCTATTGCACATTGGTGTTTCCCTCTCTTTCTCCCTCCTCCCCTCCCCTTTAAAATAAAAATAAAGATAAAATAGCCTACTCTGCCTCCTGTTGTGGTTATCAACCTTCAGGTCTACCTCCCTGTGTAAAGGTGTAAGAATCTTGAAAGCTGGCAAGGGGTGGTCATTCAGTCACCTCTGCCCATCACTTCCTTCCCACCCCCAAGAATTCAGTGTCATCAGGCTTCTAGTTGTGTGTTCCTCAGTGAATAAAATAGATTTTGTCTTTTAAAAGCAACTTTATTAGTTGTTTTAGAAAGACATTATTAGTTTTACATTATATATTTTAAAAAATAAATCATGCCAAATAACCTACCCAGTTTTCAGGGCTACCATCTATGCGAACAGGGCTAGATGCTAGGATGTACAACAAATGAGTCAGTTCTCCTTCTATGCTGCTAATTGTAAAACTTCCCCTAATTAAAGTTTGTAAAAGGATTAGGATTATATGTGTTGAGTGAATAATCACCTCTTTACTCCCATCAATTATGACAAGCAAGCAGGAGAAAAAAATCAGGACAAAAAATGTTACTCTGACCCATTTCAGCACACAAGAAAGATTAAATTTCAACCAACTAATGAAAATAAAAGGAAGCAGGCAGAAAAAAAATACACATTGAGGATACGTGTTTTTGTTTGGCTTTTCATACTGATAAAAATTAAACAGATTTTTAGTGCTTTATGTTGCTCTGTAAGGATGGTAACCGTCTGCAACTAAGTGTCATCCTTTCCCATTTCTGATCAATAATATTTCATGGCTTTTAAGGATTAGCAGGCACTACAATTAGTTTCTCGGGGATGTGACTAACAAGCAAGAGAAGCTAACAGATGGCTTTAATGCAGATGGCTGCTGGAAAAGGCATGGTCTTCAGAGAACACGTCGGAGCTCATCATTTTGAGGTAGGATGACATGCTTTATTGGGGTGAAAGGAGGAAGGGAATGTATTGGTCTGAATCCATTGCTCTTCCCCTGTGAAGATGGAGGCAGAAAGCACGTGGCCCGTGTATCTGTGCTTTGTGGTTTAGGCTTGGATGCTGCCCCCTCCTCCCCACCCGCTATCAGTCATTCTTCTTTGCTCCACAAGTGGGGGGCTGTCGCTGCTCTCTGGAGAGCCGCTCTTAGAGCCACATTACACATTACACAGAAGCTTGGAAGAGCAAGTTTGTCTTGACAGGGAGGAAGGATGGAAATTATGGAAGTGATTACTGTTTCAAAGCTAGAAGGAGAGATAAACATGAAAGTGTCTTTTTTCTCTTTTTTATCATCAGATGGCTGTGCATTATGTCTGTGAAGCAATGTCCTGTACAGGACAATTGGGAGGAACTAAGCAGGCATACATGGTAGCAATTATTGCTGCAAAGCCATAATTGGGGAGAGTGTGAGTAGGTGAGGACACAGAGTTAACAGCTTTCTCCTTTTTTATTATCCCATAATTTTGTATTGGGAACTAACACAACTGGGGAGAACTGAGCAAATATATAAGTAAATATTATTTTCAAAAATGTATTCAAGTAGCCAAAAGCAAAAGAATACAAAATATGCAATCTCTCAAAACTATACTCTAGGACACTTGATGAATTTAGTCCCAGTTTTCATAAAAGGCTTTTAGGCTATTACATTGATTAATCCATATACAAATATACTATTTTGTAGTTTTTTTAAATAACTGAAAAGAATTGGTTTTTCTTTCATCTCCTCCCTCCCACACACATGTTGTGTTGCAGGTGTTTCAGTTCATCTTGCATTTTCTCTGCATTTCTCCCCCGCCCCCCATTTACGTTTCCCCATGGCTGCACTCACAGATATTGTTTAACTAATTTCAGCTGTGTTCTCGCTCATGTAAAAGGGTCCATTTTTAGCATAAAACTGTTCAAAGAATTGTGATAAGAGAGTCGTATCTTAGGGCTAATGATTTGGGCATTATTATATGCCATCCTTTTCTAAACATTTTCAATCATTCTACCATAGACAAGACTTTGTTGTAAACCATGTACTTTTACCTGTTATACTGTGGAAGGCTTTTGCTAAACCAATGAGTGAGAAGGGGCTTCTCTACCTGAGGGCTTTCCACAAGTAAAGTTATCAAAGATTTTCTTGATTAGTTTTTAAAGCACCCATTGTCCCTCTCAAATTCCTTACTGGTCATTAATTTTAAAAAAACATAGACTATTGTTAAAATAATAATGTAACCTCTCTTGAGGGAAAATTACAGAGACAGCTTATCTGTATTTTCAATGCCTCATTGTAATATTTTGAATTTGAATTAAAAATTATGTAATGAGTTTTCAGGCCAGATATGCCACTATCTAGCTCTATAGGTTTAGCCACGACATTGAACCTACAGACTTCAGTTTTTGCAACAGAAAATTGAAAATATTGTATCATAGCAGTTTTTAGAGTTATATGTCTCACAGAAAACTAGTTTCATATAATAAAAACTTTTAAGTTCAATATTTCACTTCATTCAACAAGGATTTACTGAAGGCTTACTCTGTACTAGGAAAATAAGACACAGCACATAACCCTACATGCAGCAGGAAGAGGAAAAAAAGGCAGAAAACACAGAAGAAAGAAAAAGGGATGGGGAAAATACAAGAAGTTATAAATACTGGAGAGCTAAAATTAGGAAAGAGACAAAATAGGCCAGGCTAATATTTGAAAAGATGGTATTTGAAAATTTTTAAGGATGGCAATCCAGAGATTCAAGGAACCTAGTGCACCCCAAAGTAATTTTTTTTCATTGCAAACTAAATACATTACAGTAAAATTGCTGAAAATCAACAAGGAGAAAAATTTTAAATGAAGCCAGAAGAAAAAGCCAGGTCATCTGAAAAGCAGTAAGTTAGCTGACTTTTCAATATGTCAGTGGAGTCCTGATAATAGTAGGATGATTCCTTCAAAGTACTCAGAGAAAATGACTGCCAATCTAAGAGTCTTATCACATGAAACATCTTTCACAAGTAGAGTAAAAATAAAGAAATGTATAGGCCTATGGGAGTCCATCACTAACACAACCCCGTTAAAAGATAATCTAAAGGAGGCACTTCAGGTGGAAGGAAAGTAATTCTAAATGTAAGATCTGAGATGCAAGATAGAATAAAATAAACTGATATTAACCAACATTGTATAAAATCAGAATAACATTAGTAGACTTAAAAATACAACACAGTAACAAAAGTCAAGCAGGGGATAAATGGAATTAAACTCTGAGAAGAACTTATATTATTGGAATGAGGTTCAAGGTTTTGGTTGATTTTACACTTCAATAATTTAAGTATATCTGATAAAACTTCAAAGGTAACCACTGAAAGGAAGAAACAGCTCATGTAACTTCCAAACTAGTAGAGGGGGAAAAAGAAGATACAAATCACTCATTCCATTGAGAATAATAGGAAGAAGCAAGAGAAAAGACACTCCTAGAACAATCCTGGCTCAGAGCACATAGTTTTAAATATCACCAGGCTACATGGCGGTGTTCATGGGGGGAAAATGGACGGACTCACAGGGTGACACACCCGTACTGGGGACACCAGACAAAAATCACCTCCCAGATGCTGCCTCCTTTAGAGCTGTGATGAGAGCGAAATGGATAAACGAAGTTGCTAAAGTGGCGAACATCAGTGTTTGTCCTAAAACGAATGCGGCCCCTTTGAAATCGGGAACTGAAGTCTCACTCCAAACCCACAAGCGGCACTCCCCTCGAGGGGAGCCAGCTGAAAAGGCGGCATCTGCAGTTCACAGCTCTGATTTATGTTCGAGGGCACCCCGGGATTGCCCCAATCCCCACATGTTTAGGCAAAAGTCATTTTAATTTTTCACTTCATTCCAGTATTTCTGAATGCTACTTACCATGTAAGATTGCATTTTCAGACTGCCTTGATCAGTAAAGGATTTTCGGTTGTGCTGGCCGCTCTCCCTCTCTCTCTACTAGATCCCCAGGCAGAACAGCTGCAAAACTTAATCTAGCTTTTGGTAATGAATTCATTCATCTTATTTGTATGCAACTCAGGCCAACTAACCCCAACTTTAAAGGAAAATGGACGCTGATCTTTCTAAAGACAGTGGATATGGAGCAGCCCGATCCCCGAGTGGCTCCAAGAGATTGAAGCTGTTCAAGTCTTACCCCCGAGCCTTCTCGGGGTAAAGCCACACCACCAGGGAGTGATTTGACCATCTCGTCAATCAAGGGTGCCTGAGCAAACCTCTTGCATTTAGACTGATGGGCCAGAGGACTTAGTTCAGGACAGTAAAAAAAACACTACTAAAAATCAGCAGCTCTGCTCAGTCTCTTAATCTTTCTGAGCCTCAATTTACTCATCTATAAATTGGGATGAGTGTGAGCATAACCATCTACAAACCTGTTTTCAAACTGCAGGGTGCACTGAAATTACCCAGAGAGCTGGTTCAGCACAGACTGCTGGGCCCGTCCCCCAGAGCTGCTGAGGCCACAGTTCTCAGCTCTCAGGTGGAGCCCAGGAATGTGTGTGTCCAACAAGCTTCCAGGTGCTGCTGGTGCTGCTGGAAAACTTAACAAACACTAATCTGCACGACCCCTTGAAGCTTTATTATTATAAGTGACAATAGTGCAAAGTTTGAATTATGGAGATGCTTATTTCAATATTAAGTTTATATGTAAAATAACTTCTTCTAGTTTGTATGAATGCATGTATTATCAAACCATATTGGTGCTCCAGGGTTAAGAACCATTTATAATTACTCTCATTATTTGCCTTTAACAAAGCCAACAAAGAACCTTGGCACATGGTTTACTTTCCTCAACAAGTGAATATTTAATATGCAAGGCCGGCCCTTCAAGTAGACAATAAAAGCAGCCATTTATGTGTTTATGGGCACCAAAAAGAAATGCTTCATTTCAAAAAATATACTTGCTTGACCAGCTCCTTACTTCTAGGATGCACTCATTGCTTTGGATGAAGACTGAAGTTCTATTAAAATGCAAATATCCTAGAATATAGTGAAAAAAATTAAACCTTATCAGTCAATTACTTATTACTGCAAGTGATTTTATCAAATTATTTCATAAGCCCCAGATCTGTTGGCAGGAAAAAGATGAAGGCACAAGTGTGAATCACCAGGGAGAGCTGTGCCGTCTTCCCGGCAGGAAAAGGACATGCTGGTTGGAAGGCTCAGCGCTGAGGGTTCACCAGCATCCCTATTCCGCTTAGGTCTGGGCTCATCTACGCATCTACCAAGGCCTTCTCCCCAGTGGGCAAAGCCGGGTCTTGATCTTAAGTACCAAATTCTGGAATGCAAAGGAACCAAATGAATCCAAATTGTGGATCCATGGATTCAGATTTGTCTACTAAAAGATGGTACTCCCCAAACTCATGTAATTTCCCGGATGTTTTACAGATAACAACTATATAACAGAGAATGGTATTGTGTCAGCAGGGCCATGTGCCACCAACTATTTGGGAGAAATGACTAGGCCAATGTTCTCTGCAACCAAGGCTGAAACTCCAGGACCCAGCCATTCTCTGTGTACAGACAGGAGTTCAACATTACAGAGCCCTGTGTCTATGCTACAAAATGAGAACAAGCAGAATGAAATTTAGTAGCTGTGTGTTCTCCCAAGTGCTTATTACCTTGCTATTTGTTTCTTTCTTTCTGACTGGAAAGCCCTCGAATATTTCAGAGCTCCTAGGGCCTGGAATGTCCTAGGCTATCGTATCCATTTAAACCCAAAATACACTCTAGGTTATGAGCAAGGCAAATTTGTGAACTGAAAACAAGCAAAATGTAGTACATCAAAGTAGTTGGAATATGCCTAAATTAGACAACCAAAAACATACGTTTACGCAAAAATAACCATCCTGAATGCCAGCCTAAACAGAGGTCACAAAGAACTGTAGACTCTGTCATCTTGCTCTGACATTGCACCCACTTAGCATATCATTAAAGCAAGGTATATTTCCAAGATAACAAAATGAGCAGACATTGCATTTGATTTCAGTAAATATAGGTTAGAATCCCTGCTGCTATCTAACTGCTCTAAAATTAGACGCCAGTGACACAATTGGAGAAGCCACATGTCTCTAACTCTGGGTTGCTGAGGTAGTGGGACTCTTTCTGCCAGCTGCCATGTTGCTCTGTGTGCAACCCTAGCGCTGTGGAAGGAAGTCCATGGGGCTGTGAATGCCAGTGACTGCTGCCATCCCCTTGAGGGGATGTGTACCTTTGGGACACACAAAAAAATTGACCAAAATGGAGAAGTGTCCAAAGACAGACCACGCCCCCAGAGCCAGTGCAGAATCCCGCCAGCTGCTTTGCTGGAGTCTTCTTGAGCACCATTCAGAGTTCTCTGGGTCAACCACATTGCAAAATATGGGTGGGGGGACTGTGTGCTCTCTCCTGGAGCCTCAGCACCCTTGCTCGACAGCAAAGGGGAGGCCTTTTCCACTGGGACGTCTGTGCTGCTAACCTGGAGTCAGAGATTCAATGAGGTCTATTTTGTACCTCTACATAGACCACTGTATGCTTGTCCAAGGTTTAGGTTTGATGGCCAACACATTTTTTAAACTAGTGTTATTAATAGTAATAGCTACCTGCTGCTTGCTGCTTTCCTCCATTACTAACACTAACCCTGCAAGGTAGGCACGACTATCAGCATGTTAGAGTTCTGGAAAGTCCCAGTGAGGTTAGGTCACTTTCCCAAGGCTGCAAACTATTAAGTGGCAGGTCTGGGACTTGATCGCAAGTTCAGCTGGCTCCAAGGCCCATGCTCTTTCCCCAAGTTATGCGCCTCCTTCCTTTTTTTTTCCCCTTCCATTTTATTTATTTATTTATTTATTTATCTATCTATCTATCTATCTATCTATCTATTTATTTTATTGATTATGCCATTACAATTGTTCTATTCCCCCTTCATTCCCCTCCACCCTGCACACCCCCCACCCCTACCATTCCCCCCCTTTAATTTATGACCATGTGTCTCAAGTTCTTTAGATTCTACATTTCCCCTACTATTCTTGCTCTCCCCCCTATCTATTTTCTACCTACCATCTATGCTACTTATTCTCTGTACCTTCTCCCCCCTTCTCCTTCTCCCACTCCCCTATTGCTAAACCCTCCATGTGATCTTCATTTCTATGGTTCTGCTCCTGATCTAGCTGTCCTCTTAGTTTGCTTTTGTTCCTGGCACAGAGCTGGTACTCTAAAGGTCTCACTGTCCACCTCGTGTGTGGTTGAAGAGCATCCTGTGGCTCTCACAACTGTTGGGGTAGGTATCTTTACTGCACGTGCCTTTAGCTACAGCCTAAATTGTCCCGCAGGTTTGCACTAGAGAGAAAACTCCTTCTATCCCCCACTGAGTATGATCAGAAGCGTTCCTACCGGCCATTACTAAAGCAGGTGTTTGGAAGTCAGCCACACCCAGGTTTAAATCCCAGCTCTGTCACCTCTCCACTACCATCTCTGATCAAAGCTACTTAGTCTAAGCTTTCACATCTGAAAGTGGGGATACTGGTACCTCGTAGGTGTTGTAGTGAGGATTACATGAGATCTATGACAAGTGCCTAGCACAGAATAATTGCTCCATGAATTGGGGATAGTAACTGCACGCATAGCCAGTAGGAGAGGAGCGAACCAACATGCTGGTTCGCTCCTCTCCTCCCAGACGTGGGCCCTCCCAGATGTGGAAGGACAGTTAGCATGCCCTAGCTTTCCCCTGTCCCCACCAACAAGCCCGGCTGTCCTAGCTGTTATCACGTGTCCTGAAACTTCAGTCCAATTCAGGAGGGTTAGCAAATCTCCAACAAGAATAAGAAATTTAAAGGGGAAACTATCACTCTTACTAAGCTTTTTTATATCCTTGATGCTCATTCATTTGCCATTCACTTATTGATCAGAGGTACTCCTTTGTTGGGATCTATATACATATAATCTATCATATTATATATATTATATATACATAGGTTATCATGATATATGTGTATATCATGTACATGTTTGTGTTTATTTTTATGTGTGCACGTATACACACATATACACATGCATACATGCACATACACTTAATTTAAAAAGATTTATAAATGTTTGCCTCATTACCTGTTCTCTGGAACCTAGACAGACTTGCACTTCAGGAAACTTCCTTCTCTGTGAGTTAGTATTAAAACAACTGGGCTCTCCTTTTTGGATTCAATTGTCTCTTTATTATCTCCTCAGGCTGCACTTGGTTGTAAGGTCACACAATCTTGTTGAATCAGCTCAATTTGCTCATTGAAAGTCTTCCCATCTTTTCCACTGTCGTGAGTTTAAGAGAGCGCAATGCAGACCTCATAAGCTGGAGATGTCCTTAGGTCCCGAGGGCCCTAGATCACAGGGGAACCTCTCGACCTGCCCCACCTGCTCAGCTTTTCTGGGAATGTTAACGATCAACCCCTGGATGTTATCTGTCTACTTGTAATTCCCCTGAGTCAGTATCGATCTTAGAATGGCAGGGGCTCAGGCATTAGAATTCAGGCCCCAATTACTCCAACTGCTGGTATAACTAATGCCCATTAACCTCACCTGAAATCATACAGTTCGGAAAGGCAGCAAGGAAGCTCCGGTTCATTCAGAGAGAGTTAGCTGCAGTTCTCCAGGGCAGCTCCCACACTATCTCATGGAGCCTACAGTAAAACCAAAGACCATGCAAAGGCCAAAGAATGTATTTTTATTAGAACTGTCTCCTGAGCTATAAGGAGCTATAATGGGATAATAGCATGGTATTGAATATTTTACAAGAAAAAATTTCTAGTCAGAATAATTGATCTGTTCAAGATCCTTGTCCCTGTTTCCACCTAAATGTTCTAGCTCTTGAATACACAGGCAATGTCTGTGTATCCATGTTTGTGTGTTTGAAAAAAATATTTAAATAGAAAAAATGTAACGAATTCTGTAACAATCCCACAACCCTAGAGAAGTAGTATTAACTATTAGAAAAATAGTATTGACCACTGAAAATATTTCTTATTTGCAGACTGGTACTGTCTAACATTCCACTGATCTGGCTAACACTGTTTGACCTGCCTTGGAGATCCCACCAAACTTACTGGCCCACCCAAGCTACATTTCCACAAGAATGGCTGGTCTTTACTCGTGCCTCACAAGGTCCTGAATCCTCTCAAATAAGCAGCTTCCCTCAGTGAGCCGCAAGTCCAGCACTAGCAGCCTAGATTCCCAGCTTGGCTTTGCCTGGAGATCTCCAAGCCCAGAACAATTAGCAGCCATCTCAGATTGCTTTATAGCTCAGTCAGGGTTTGCCCAAGGCAAAATATTACAGGTTGGGGCTGACCTTGGCCTGCACCATCCAGGAAAGCCCAGGGCAAGCACACCCAGAGGACAGATACAGACAGCCTCACCTTGGAACACCACCACCCTGTCCGCACACTGCTGATCCTCTAAGGAGGGCAGAGGTTGGTGGTCAGTGGTCACAGCCAATCCTTATAGCTGACTGACCTGGGTAAATCCCTCCCATTGACCTGCCAACTGCAACCAAAGCTCAACTGCAAGAGGAGAGTGTGCTCAGCCCACACGAAGGGTGCACCTCGAGCACCCAGCTGGGAATTGCCTGAGAGAGTAGGGTGTGCTGAGTGCAGTGGGGCAAACAGGAAAAATCAGGATAACTGTAATAGCATAATCAATAAAATATAATTTAAAAATTTAAAAAGAAAAGAAAATGTTTTGCCTTGTTTGCTTTGGATTTTTTATTTTGTGAAATTAAAATAGATCATGATGTAATATTCTTTGACTATCCTCTCCAAATCCAGAGACACCCATTAGCATGAATTGCATGGGTATACTTCTAGTTCATTTTTACACTTTAACATATATATGCCAATTAAAAATATAGTATAGTATATACCTTTGAAAAATTTGCATAAATTGTGTTGTGTTGTATCATTTTGTAAGTTGCATTTGCCATTCAACATTATGTTTGGCAACATATACATGTTGATATACACAGACCTTTTTAATTTCCCCAGGTCACAAAATAAATTAGTATAGGAGAAATAAAACCTGCCCATTTTACCACCCAACTGTACAGGAGATTAGGAGCTCCAAACTCTAATCAGCATGCAACAGTCCCCTTGATAATTGGGTTCAATTAATATTTATAAAATTGTGGCACTAACTGAGAGTGTTCATCATGCCCTACACTGAGCTGGACAAATTAATCTTACGAAGAGGTATCTACCGTTACTAAATTTACAAATGATTTAAAAATGCAAATTTAACACTCAAAATAATTAAAAGATAATGGAGTGGATTCTCTTTAAGTATATTTTATTGATTATGCTATTACAGTTGTCCCCTTTTCTCCCCTTTATGCCTCTGTGCCCCATACCCACCTTCCCTCCAGCATTGCCCCCCTTAGTTCATGTCCATGGGTCGTACATATAAGTTCTTTGGCTTCTCCACTTCTTATACTATTCTTAACCTCCTCCTGTGCATTTTGTACCTACCATTTGTGTTTCTTATTCTCTGTACCTTTTCCTCCATTCATCTCCCCTTATCCTCCCCACTTATATCCCTCCATGTGATCTCCAGTTCTGTGATTCTTTTCCTGTTCTAGTTGTTTGCTTAGCTTGTTTTTTTGTTTTATGTTCAGTTGTTGATAGTTGAGAATTTGTTGTCATTTTACTGTTCCTAATTTTGATCTTCTTTTTCTTAGATAAGTCCCTTTAACATTTTATATAATAAGGGTTTGTTGATGATGAATTCCTTTAACTTGACTTTATCTGGGAAGCACTTTATCAGCCCTCCCATTCTATATTATAGCTTTGCTGGATAGAGTAATCTTGGATGTAAGTCCTTGCCTTTCATAACTCTGAGTACTTCTTTCCAGACCCTTCTTGCCTGTAAGGTCTCTTTTGAGAAATCAGCTGCTAGTCTAATGGGAACTCCTTTGTAGGTAACTGTCTCCTTTTCCCTTGCTGCTTTTAAGATTCTCTCCTTATCTTTAGTCTTGGGTCTAACTTAATTATGATGTGTCTTGGCATGTTCTTCTTTGGGTCCAACTTCTTTGGGAGTCTCTCAGCTTCCTGAACTTGCATGTCTATTTCTTTCACCAGGCTTGAAAAGTTTTTTTTCATCATTTGTTTAAATAAGTTTTAGATTTCTTGCTCTTCCTCTTCTCCTTCTGGCACCCCTATGATGTTGGAAGGTTTAAAGTTGTCCCAGAGGTTCCTAAGCCTCTCCTCATTTTTTTCTGTATTCTTGTTTCTTTGTTCTATTCTGGTTGAATGCTTATTTCTTCCCTTTGTTCCAAATCGTTGATTTGAATCCTGGTTTCCTTCCCTCTACAGTTGGTCCCCTGTATATTTTTCTTTATTTTATTTTATATAGCCTTCACTTTTCCTTTATTTTGTGGCCATACTCAGTCATTTCTTTCAACATCCTGATTATAAGTGTTTTGAACTCTTCATCTGGTATGTTGGCTATCTCTTTGTGGCTTAGTTCTTTTTCTGGAGCTTTGGTCTGTTCTTTCATTTGGGCCAGATTTCTTTGTCTCAGTGCACCTGTTACATTGTAAGGAGTAGAGCCACAGGTATTCACCAGGGCAGGGCAACCCACTTGGCTGCATTGTGGCACCGAATGTGGGGGAAGGGTCAGAGCGGCAACAATGCTTGCTGGGCTCTCGGTTGGCTTTCAGTCACTTCCCCCACTACCCACAGGCAAATTGAGCCCATCGGGTGCTGATTCCCAGGTGAGTAGGCTTGTGTACATTCTAGGACCCCAGGGGCCCCTCCAACGAACTCTACTGTGAGACTGGCAGTTTCTCCCCTCACCATTGCAACCCCCACAGATTTTGACAACCAAGGGTTTTGAAGTTCTCTTTTGCTATCCTGGAGACCTAGGTTGTGTGGTCTGTCTCACTCCCCAGTTTATCCATATGCAAGTATGTGACCACCCAATCTGCAGTCACTGCCTTGCCTTGTGTCCCCTCCACCCTGACTGCCTGTCTCCACCCTTTCTACCAGTCTGGATGGATGTTTCTTCTTTAACTCCTTGGTTGTCTGGAAGTTCTGGGTTTTTGTGTTTAAATTGGTTTTTATCCATCTTTTGGCTGTGTGAGGAAGCAAAGCATATCTGCCTACACCTCCACCTTGGTTGCAAGCCAATATTTTCTGGAGTAGATTTTTAAGGGTATTGGTTTTAAGGACAAAATTGATTCACTGCTGCAAGAAATCAGTATGGACAGTTGTAGTCAAAGAAGTCTTCCTGGAAGAGGTAGTAGTTGATACAGGCGATGAAGGGATGAGAAAATTCCAAATATGATAAGAAACTAGGACGGTATTATGAATTAGAAACATCACAAACACAGGTTTATAGGTTAGAATACATGTAGTTTTCATAACACTGACTAGTGGAGAAAAGAGCCATTAGAGGAAGGATGGGGTTAACATGCAGAGAAATTTGAGAGCCAAGCAACAGAGCTTATGCATTTAATAGTCACCAATATGGAGTACTTTAGGGATCTACATGTAGGATTTGTTCTAAGTACGGTGTCTACAGCTCCCAGGATGTTCCAGGCTTTCTCAAACCCCTGCACCTTCAAATACACTATTCCCCGAGCCAGGAATGCTACTTCTGACCTCGCTTTCTTTATCTTCAGTGTTCATCTCTGGCAGCACGGCCATGGATACTTTCTTGATACGTTCCCTTTACCCAGCATTAGGTTCCTGTTCTCTCATACACATAAGATATCTTGGGCTTCTTTCTAGCATAGAATTTACCAAACTAGGTTGTGATTATGTTTAGTTGTAAACTCTTCAAGAAGAAGGGCTTTGACACATTTATCTTTTTGCTCCATAATCTAGCACAATGCTTATTTCATAGATGTACTCAATTAATATTTGAATAAATTGGTTAATATCTTAATTATGAATGGAAGAATTATAAATATGTATAATTTTATATTTTTAATATTTGTAGGTGAATATTACTCACTTGGGCTAAAAACGTTATTATTTCGATGCCTCTTGGCTTTAGAATATTTCCCATGAGAAAAAAAAACAAATTACATTGGGTAACAACATAAAAGAACTGGCAATAATACATGAAATTAGTGATATCAATTATGAAAGGTAAGTCAAAGTTCTGTTTGTTCTGCAACTGTGCAAAACTCAAAGCCTTTTTATCTATTGAAAAGAAAAATTATGAGCATGCCATCAATCATGCCATCTGCGATGAATGTATTCTTTAAAAAGAAAAGCATTTAAAATTCCCTATAAAAGCTGAGTGGACAGGCAATATAAACACAAAAAACAACAAGCAAATAAACAAGTGAAATATAGCAAGGGCATGAAGAAACAAAGAACCAACAAATCACAGGGTGGGTATAATGACCATTAGGTGTGTGGCCAGTAGTCCTACCTGGGAGGAAGATGCGCAACACTAGCCTCAGACCCTGAGGAAGAAGAGCATTCCAGGCAGAAGCACTGCCCTCTGCAAATGCCCCAGGGTGGGTAAAGGATAGGAATGCTCAAGAAACCACAAGGTCATGTGTAAGCGGAAGACGTGACTGAGGAAGGGAGCAGCATGGCAAGAAATCACAGAGGTGGACGGAGCCACAGCAGGCAGAGCTCTCAGACCTTACGGAAGAGTCTACACCTTTTCCTAGGAACATGAGACGCCATAAAAGGGTTCCACATCAACAGCGTGATCATATACTGAGCACTTCCTGTGTGCTGACATTGTGCAAAGGAAGGAATGCAAGAGCAGTGCTCTGAAGGCAGCCTGTCTGGGTTCAAATCTTTGCTCTGCCTCTTGCCAGCCATGTGACCTTGGGCGACTCACTTAATCTTCCAGGCCCATCAGAGGATTGTGTGAAGACTGAATTAGCGAAGTAATGAGAACAGGGCCTGACCTCCAGTAAGTGCTTCCTGCATGCTTTAATGAAAGGTCAGAGTTTTGCAACACACTTCAATCTTAAGTCTCTCCCCTTCCTTCCACGGCCCTACATGATCTGACTGCTCCAACCTCATTTCCCATGACTCTCCAGTATCACTGGGCTCCCAGCCATTTCCCCACAACACCAAACCTATTCTAGTCTCAGGGTTTTCTTTGTCATTCTGGGGTTTGTTCCCATGGCTCCTCTGTGTCTCCTAGATGCCCCTCGCCAGGCCTTCCAATGCTCTTTCTACAGCTGCACCTTCCGTCACTCATCTACTCACCCCACCCCCTCCTGCTTCTCCCACGGCTTGGCCTGGACACTATGTTTCTGTGTTGACTTGTTTACTGTCTGTGCTCTCCCTCAAGACAGGGACTTTATTTTTGCACTGATGGCCTCACTACCCAGAAAAAAAAAAAAACAGTTGAATGAATAAACGAATAAACAATGTTTGCCCTCATTTAATATTCACAAAACTGTAAGTGCATTCTCGTGACATGGGTGAGGAAACAAAGGCTGAGCGAGGAAAAGAAGGAAATGATCGGGCCCAGGTGGGCTGTGTCCCCTCCTGTGGTCTTAATCACAAGAGCAGTCCCGTCTGCGCTGGGCTCCATACCTCCCACCTCCAACCCCAGACGACCGAATGAAGGGACACCTGCACCAGCCCAGCAGTTGGCACCTCCTGGCAGGGAAAGGCAAAGCCCTCCCGGGGCGCCTCTGCCGCCTTGCACACCGCCCCAGAGTGAAGTCCGCGTCTGAGGACCACTCCTCAGTCACATCAGTGTCAGCTGAGCCACCGCTTTCTCCCCACACCCAGTGATCTTTTTTCTTATTTTTTTTTTCTGGGAGAACTCAAAGATGCAGGCCACATCAGCATGAGGGACTTGTGAATAGATAATCTCCTTTGATGCCTTTCCCCAGCTGCCTACATTCATCAATAAAAAGGCTACCTCATTCTGCCAAAAACCTCTTGGTGGTACCTGACCTTCTGTGGTTTGATCTTTTCTCAGCCTGTCTTTGCAATTCCCTCAAGCTTGGTTTTCCTTTCAGTGCCTGGAATACTGATTTACTTTGAAAAAGCACCATCATCTGTGTCTTCTCTGCTCCATAAGTTAATCAATAACTCAGTCCAGCCCAGCAGTGGATCAAATAATATTCCTCTTCTGCTCCCCCCAGCCCCCCACCTCTGCCTCACCCTGAGTTTTGAGCACATCGAGCTCCAGTGCCTGGGAAGGGCAACATACACCAGGAAGCAGAAAGGCACAAGATCAGTCAATCTGCAGAAAGTAAGGTAAACCTCTCTCGGCTCTTTCAAAAGGAAATGCAGAAAAAGGTGAAGCCGCTTCCTCTCCTCCCCTCCCCCGCTTCCACGGAACCCAGAATCCCCTGCGAGGAGATGTGATAGCTAGACACTTTCCACCCCAGCTGAAGAAACTATTTCAGGCTCCATCTCCCACTTACTTTTCCAAGGCTGTAATCTATGGGCTCACCACACTTTTCATTACACTGGTTTCAAACCCAAGAATTTCCCTCTCTGTTCACCCGCTGTTGGTTCATGACTAAAGCAGCCACTTTACGTTTTGAGGTATTAATTTAAGTAGATTTCCTGCCTGTGCTTTCCCCTTTTCTTCCCTCATCAAAGCAGGTAGCCAGCTCTTTGATTCATTGCCTTAGGGCAGCTATGTGGCAGAGTGCAAAACAGGAAGCCTGCTAGATTTTCTGGTTTGCGTTTCCTTCGCTTTAAACCCACTGAGGAGGGTTTGACAGAAGACACAGAGGGGCTTGGAGAAGTGGCGAGTGCAGGGGGGGATTCCCCTGTGCTGGGGGAGGAGAGAGAGCTGGGGGTGCTCGGAGCAGTAGCAGAGCTCCCTGGTTTTGCTGTGTAGTAGTGCCTTAGGACACAAAGAGATGATGGTTCTGAGGGTCCCCTCCCACGCAAGAGGAGGGGACCCTCAGCACAGAGGGTCCTGGCTTCGTCAAACCTGCCCATGCCTCATGTGATGTGAAAACAGACAACCAGCAGATGTCCAGAGACACTGAGCGTTTGGATAGTGAAGATGCCAACAGTGAGCACAGGTGACTTAAAATTAGAGACACTTCTTTTTTGAAGGCATCACATAAGCCCTCCCCACACCCCAGGGCTTGGTGCTGTCCCATGAGGGAGAAGGAGCTCAAATGATAGAGATGGAATGTGATACCAATTAGTTAGGACTGGGCACTCGGAGTCCTAAATCAAGATGCTCTTCAGAAAACAAAAGGATGTTTCTTCTACAGCAGAGTGTATTGGAATGAGATTCCAATACAGCTTTAGACTGTCCTCCCAATTTTCCATATGCTTTCCCCCAGATGCTATCCCTTAAGGCCACCTGAGACACGGGTCAGACCCCAGGCATTGCCGGCAACTGGCACCGTGATTCCACGCCCAAGCTCGGCTGGAGAGCTCACTGCTGCTCACCTGCTGGGGAGCAGGGGCTGTCTTTAGACAGATATCTTAATTCACTAAGGTTTACCATGTTAAATAGTTCATTTTTCATTTTCTTCATGTCACAGAACCTTGAATCAATCCTCCCCAGAACTCAGTTAATCATGTCTCCCAAGAGGAAAAGCTCACAGTTACCCAAATCCTTCTTTCTCCTCCATGTGGAATCACTTTCCTGGGAATTGTGTGTTGGAAATATCATTCCGATCTCTCCCCTCCTCTGCCCCACAGCCACAGTCCTATTCAGAACTGTGCTAATCTCTGCTAAAATTATCTTAATTAAGACACTATGGCAGACATCTAGGATGAATATCCAATAGCAAGGAGGTAAAGAACCATGTATTTTCCTACCCAATGTATTTTATCACCCTAACATAGAATCAGTAAGTTCTAATATATAAATATTAGATTATAATTGGGATGCATTCTCTTAAAAAAAAAAGCCTTAAATTTGGTATGAGTCTCTATTTTACTATTTTCTAATCTGCATTTGTTACCTTTGCAGGTAACGGGGTTTGGACATTGTTTTGTCTAAATGTTAACATTATTTGAGGCGAAGCCAGCATGGTCAAAATACCCAGCCTGTCAAGCAGCCTTTCACCTCCATTCGGCTTGGGAAGCCAGCCAAGGTCAATAGTTGCTATCTGGTAAAGTCAAAGTCTTTCTAATTAATGCTACAACAATCACAGATTTGCGAGAATGCTGTCCACCCCCTGCCCCCTGCAAAAAGGGGATGCTAGAATTGAGACGGTTATTCTTTCTCAGTGAAATTGCATATGATCATAAAACTTGCCAGAATTGTGTATTTTTTTACAGCATTATGGCAGCCAGGAAAAAAGAATTTCTTTCAGTGGATGTAAATTCCTTACATTATATTTCAGAAATGTGAAGATGGTAGCCTTTGGTGACTAACAACAGGAAACTTGGATGGAAGTAGTGAGAACCCATAAAACATGACACTACCATTGAGCAGACATGGGAGCGTAGGAATGCTGGCAAGCCTCAGAGCCCGCATCCTCCAACCACGAAAAAGAGACCAGGCGTCTCCTGCCAGAAGAGAACAAGGAAGGAAAGCAGCTGTTTCACTGAGAGCCCCATGCCTCCGCTCCTCCAAGCTTAGGCGTAACAAATGATACTTTCAATATTCGCAAGGTGAGGAAGCTAACTAATGCATTCCCGAAATGAGTCTTTACCTGTAAGTCATTTGCTGTGTGTATGCTGTTGCAAGAAGGTGGCAAAACAGATTTTTTTGAATTTTACATAGATTCCCCACTGCAGATATAACTGAATCAACTTTCTGTTGATTCTTCATAGCTACAATAGTTTGCACTTGTCAGTACATTCTTTTCCCTGGTTTGTGCTCACATCCTTGTCATCCTAACAGATGTTTTAACCAATGTTCTATTTTGTGTAACTCTGGAGCTACAGATTCATGGGCTTCACTTAGGACATGCTGCTGATGAACTAGCTGCTCTCCTGCGTGGGGCCCGTGGCCGGACATCCAGCAGCCACACAAGCCATTGCATTCTAACCTATTATCCCCAGTACCTCCATTCCCATCCATGCAATTAACCCCCAGGCCCTGCAGTCGGTGTTTTCAAAGAGGCTTCTGTGATTTTACTTCACCCTGTGCTACCTGAAGCAGAACTCATTATCTTAAAGTTTCATCATCTAAAACTTGCAGATATATGTTAGTTGTCTGTTTGTTTATTTAGACTAAGTGTTTTAGGCAATGGGGCATCTGCTGAGTAAGTGCTTTCACGTGGAGAAGTTCTGCAGCTCATGCATTCCATTTCCTTAACGAAAATGGATTCTTTGAAGGTGGGAAAAAACGGTTTTGAGAATAAAAAGATGAGGATACTGGGTATGCTAAGGATCAGAGAGTGCAGTGTTACCTACGAGGAAAACCACGGCTCCTCCCTCTCCCTCTCACAGTCCCCTCTCCCTGCTTTCTTAATTTTAGCTCTTGAAATCAAGTATCTTCTAATACTTTTTCAGAGTGTCCTAGGCTTCTACGACCAGGAGAAGAATGACCCTGGTCAGAAACTTGGCAGAATTTGAAAAAGTACATATAAATCAAGCCAAACATTTTTGATTAAAAAATAAATAAAGATAAATTGATTGGTATACAAATGATAGCTAGAAATGGATTCATTAGCATAGGCAAAACTGCAAGGATATATTCCAAAATGTTAGCAATACTTATCACTGAGCAGTATATTATCATATCTTATAATCTTATTTATGTTTCTTTAAAAAAGACCTTATTTTTAAAGCATTTTAGGTTCACAGCAAAATTGAAAGGAAGGTGCAGAGACTTCCCATACACAGAGCCCCTGCCCTAACACACACATAGCTTCCCTCCTTACCCACACCCCACCAGTGACACATTTGGTACAACTGATGAACCTACATGACACATTATAACCATTCGAAGACCATAGATCACTGTAGGATTTACACTTGCTGTTGCCATTCTATGGACAGGACAAGCCTGCAATGACATATTACCCTAACCCTGGTACACAGAGTATTTCACTGCCCTAAAAATCCTCTGTGCTCCACCTACTATGCCCCCATATTCTATAATTTTCCAGTTTTTTTACAATGAGAAACTGTACTTTTCAATGAGAAACAAAATGTTTGTGTTAAAATAATGCTGAATTGGTCTAAGAAACTTTGAAAACCAAGAGGCTGGATTAGATTCTCTGGACTTCTTACATAGTTACTTAAAAGAGAGAATGTTGAAACTGTCTCAACTCTTCGGTGTAGGTCCAGAACTGGGCAACATCACTCCTGCTGTGTTGTATTAGACAAAGCCTGCGCAAGTCAGCCCAGACTCAAGAGTATGGAGGCGAAGACACTGCCTGTCAGTGGGGCAGTAGAGGAATCTATGCCTGGAGGCAGGGAAGAACTTGAAGGAAGCTAGTTTTCACGACAAGCTACCGTACACTCGCAGATGAATCTGATAAGGAAAGAAAGAGGCAAAAATATCCCCACATTGGCTTCTACGTGATTCTTCCGAGGAACTCTGGAAAGAAAGTTATGCTTTGGGGTTGTCCCAACCTAAGGGAATATGGCCAGACTTTTATGTTTTCACATCAAAAAGGCCAACAAGGAGGGTAAACCAAATTTAAAAATAAACAAAACTAGCCCTGGCTGGTGTGGCTCAGTGAACTGAGTGCCAGCCTGTGAACCAAAGGGTTACCGGTTTGATTCCCAGTCAGGGCACATGCCTGGGTTACAGGCCAGGTCCCCGGTGGGGGTGTATGAGAGGCAACCACACATTGATATTTATCTCCTCTTTCTCCCTCCCTTCCCTGTTTTTAAAAATAAATAAATAAAAGCTTTAAAAATATATTAAATTAAAAAATAAAAATAAAACACCAAAAGAATGTTTCCAACGAATATATGTAAATAGGCAATAAGCACATAAAAAATTGTTTCACATCATTAGTCATCAAGAAAATGTAAATTAAAACCACAATAAGATCCCATGTCATAGTCACTAAGATGGTGAGAATAAAAAAGTAAGGTAATAGTGTTGGCGAGGATGTGGAGAAATCAGAGCCATCACACAATACTGGTGGGAATCTAAATGATGCAGGCACTTTGGAAAAATGGCCTAGTACTTCCTCAAACTATGAAAAAGAGTTTCTTTATAACCCAGCCAATCCTACCCCTCCCTGGGTGTATACCTAAGAGAAATGAAAACATACGTCTACTCAAAAACACCTGGTGGATGTTTATAACAGCATTGTTCATAGCAGCCAAAAGGTAGAAATGACCCGAATGCCCACCAGCATATGAATAAAAAAAAGAAAAATGCAGAACAGCCACATAAAGAAATGGTATTTAGCCACCGAAAGGAATGAAGCAGTGGTACATGCCACCCATGAACAAACCTTGAAGACATTATGCTAAGTGAAAGAATCTCGTTTCAAGATACCATGTATGATCCAATTTATAGAAAATGTCTAGAATAGGCAAATCTATAGAGACCGAAAGTTGATGAGCAATGGCTTAGGGCTGGGGTGAAGACTGCGGGGACGGAGGGGCGATTGCTAACAGTTGGAGGGGTTCTCTTTGAGGTAACAACAATGTTCTAGAACAGACTGCAATGACAGCCGCACACATCCGTCAGTACACTGACAACCATCGTACTGTACATTTAAATGGGTGAAGTACCTGGTATGTGAATTATGGCTTCATGAAATTCTTTTTAGACAAACACTGGTCAAAATTAATTCTTTAAAAAAACAGGAGGGTAATGTACATTCCAGGCTGCTTCCAGGTCTCTGCAGTGGGGGCAAAGGGGCTGGAGTAGCACAGCAGTGGTCGTTTAAAAGAACAATTACCATAGCTGGTCCTCGGAAACACAGTGAAGGTACAGGCACAGAGAGGGGAGGAGATTCACAGAAATGGTAAAAAGAGACCTCAGGGTAGCAAACTGCATCAGCCTGAAGCACGCGCCATTTCTTAACCCATCACTGTGACCAGGAAGATACGAAATGCTGGGGTATTGTCCACGACTGTGTCCCACACCCACCCCCAAACCAAGCTAAGGATGGGGAGGTCTGGGCCTTCAGTGGAAAAGTGGAGTGACGTACAGAAAGAAAATGGAAGCTGGGCAGTCACACACAGCATAGCGATTCTTAAAATAGAATGGAAAGAGCTGCTTCAAAAACCACTAGGCTTCCTGTACAGGAGGTTCACATGCAGAGCAGAGATGTCGCTGTCTACAGGGTTGAACTGGGGTCCTCGGGGGTCCTCGGTTTTAGAAGAATCCCCAGTGACTCCTTCCTCCTAGTTAGTGTTCATGCCCTTGGGTAATCCCTTCCTCTTGACCATGGGCTGCATTTGTTGACTCACTTCCAGAGAATACGGTGCATCAGAGGGGATGGAAAGTCACTAATGAGATTAGCTGGCTTCCTTCTTAAGCACCCCTCTCCCTTTCTTGACCTCTTGTTTACTTGCTCACTTACTCAGAGGAAGCCAGTTGCCATATTGTGAGTATCTCTATGGAACTCTTGTGGGAGAAACTGACACTGGCCAGCAGCCCTTTAGCACCTGGGATCTGCCAACAGCCTCATACATGAGATTAGGAGCAGATCCTTACCCCAGTGGAGCTTTGAGATCACGACAGTCTTAGATGACACTGATCGAAAACTTGTGAGACACCCTGAGCCAGAGGCACCCAAGCCATGTCAGCACCCAGACCTTCATACTGTGAGATAACAAATGCTTGTTCCTTTTAGCACTGAGGTTTGGGGGAATTTGTAACACAATCATTTGCACAATAGATAATCAGCACAGCCTTTAAAGCCCCTTCCCATCCTATGAGTACATTGGTTTGAGAATTTATTTTATCAGAGGGACTATTATTGTCGTGTGAGTACGGAACTTGTCTCTGAGTGTGAACACGAGTGTTTGTTTGCATGTGCCTGCCTGTGTGTGTGTTTTACAGGGGAGGCCAGGAAGGTGACCCATTGGTAAGAAAAAAAGAATAATTTCAAAGACTCCAGCCTGTTTTGATGTTGATGTGTCCTGGCTCTCTCTCCCTAGCAACGCACTGGCTCCTGCAAACAGGATTTGCTTATTTTTTCAGGATGAAGGGAAGTGTTGCTGTGACAATGGTCACATAAGGACTACAGCTGTCCCTCTTAACCAGGTGTCATGCCCTCCAAGAGACAGCAGCGAGCCCCTGGATTTAGACAGGCTAAATTACACCCCAAAGAAATTATCTGAAGTAGGATCAGCATCATTTAGATATTTTTTCTGACTACTGTGGGAATGGTCAGGAGCTTCTCAAGGACTACAGCGGTGGGAAAAAGTAGGTTTACAGTCACAAGTATGTGCAACGTAGTTTATTCCTCTAGTATTACTTATTAATGAGTGCATCATTTTCTATATGAGCATCTGTAAACCTACTTTTGCCCACCCCTGTATTTATCCTACTAATTCTATCTTTGCTTCACAGGAACATGTTAGGTTCCTTTTCCACCCAAAAATCTGTCACTGCCCATTGTAAAATCATAAACCAGGCAGGAAGTTCTGTGTAGAGATTATGCCTGGACCGCCACAAAGCCTGGACCACCAAAAGCTTTTGTCCATGTCAAAGCAAGCAGTGCGTCTCGTCCCAAAGAGCGGGGGTCTCCCACAGCAGGAGCTACAGACACACTGGTGACTTGAATGGAATCCCCCTTTTCCCTCCTGCCTCCAACAAACAGCCTCATTCAGAACATCAGCTTGCCCTTACCTAATGGCAAATGATCGCAAAACAACAAGAGCTGGCATCTTACAGCAGAAGTGAGGGCCTGTCTGAGGTTCTTTTCCTCCAATGATTTTCATGTGACCCTTCCAAAAGGGCAGAGGCATCACCTTCATCACCTGAGGCCTCTCAGGTAGGGACTCTCAGAAATTGACCCTGAGGTGCCTAGCGGTCATGCAGAAAGCAAGAACGCAAGGGTCCAAGGGTCTTTCAGACGTGCCATTCAGATGGGCATGTGGAGGGAGACACAGAACCGATTTCTGGATTTCTGTTCTAGTCTAAACGAGGAGTAGCAATGGGCATCAGTAGATTATCCAGTTTGGGAACTATCTGGGGGAAAGGGCTGGAGGATTGGACCACTCAGTGAGTAACATCTGTCGTGTGCTCCTCTGGGCGCACCAGGACACAGCAGAGCTGCCACAGGAAAGAGATTCTTCTCCTGAGTCCGGACTTGAGCTAAGAGGCAGAAGGTCTAGCAATGTGGACAAAACATGGCTTGGAGACAGGAGGCCTGGATTCCAGTCCTGTAGCTTTTTGATCAGTTTGTCTTGGTCAAGGTTTTATTTTGGTTTTTTTTATTTTTATTTATTAAATTAATTATTTATTAAAATAAAATTTATTTATTTTATTAAATCAAAATTTATTTTAATTTATTTTGTTTATTTCTTATAATTAAGCAAAACCTACTCTAATTAGCTTAGACCAAACAGGCTCTCTAGTGTAGGTCTTGGATAGAAGCAGAGTTGGACCAAATGACAACACAAAACAAAACTGGCACTAAAAACTAGAAAGCCACTAATAACTAGGACAGTTTTTCTCTCTCTCTCTCTCTTTATCCTAAAGGGTTCTCATCTAGTTCTGCTGTGTATGGTTATATCATTTCTGCCTCGGCTTCTGCATGGCCACAGATGTAGGCCCTTGAAGTGCAAAAGTCCTCAGTTCCAAAACCATCTAAACTGACAAGTATTGCTGAATCTGATTTCCAAACTCCCAGGTGTGAGACTGTGATTAGTTAGATGAGGTCAGTGGCCTGATGCCACTTCCAATCAGCTATGGACTGGAAAAGGGGCTGGGGTGGGAGTCAGGGTACAGCACAAAGAGGGCTTTCGGCAGCAATCTCTGAGAACTGGAGAAGGAGGTGGGGAGGGGGAAGTCTTCAGGGGGGCTTGGGGATGAGGCACATTGTCAAAAATGCACCTACTCCACCATGGAGGCTTCCTGAAGTTCAATTCTTTGAGGAGCTTAAACTTCTAGTCCCTAAAATCCTCTTCCCAGAGTCTTGAGTTCTGTTCAGTAAATCCTTGCACTAAGATAACATATCCTAACTCTTCCCTCAGGAAGAGTAAATAGTCCCTGTCAGCCCCTTGGTGACAAAGGAGATGCAGAATCATAAGACAAGTCTGGAAAAAATAGGAAACAGATCACGTTAACCATTGTCTTACCCGCTGCGCCCTCCTCTCTGCAGAGCCTAAGCAAGGAGATAGCTGCAATCTGGGGGAGGTACTTCCCCTGCTAAGGCCCTGAGGGGATCATTGACAACATTATCACTGCACTAAGTGGATCAGAACTTCCAAATGTCTTACTAAGCTTATTGGGTCCCCAAAGGCCTAGAAAGCGACAGTGTGCTGCCCTGAGTACCCAGCTTGCTACTCTCCTGGGAGCACTGAGGAGGAGGCGGCTCCGACTACAGCTAGAAGAGGTCTCTTCCAAGGTCATGCACACAGGCAGCGAAGACACAGCTCTAGCTTGTACGGAGACATGTGCCCTACGTGATATAAACAGGCCCTTTTCCCGATTTCTTACTCCAGTACATTCATGTAGTTCTCTTGCCCATTTTAGCCCATTAATCATCTCTTTTTCACTCTCCTGTCTTCCTGTAACGGTTGAGAAATTATATGACCCAGAGACAACATCCTTGGTCTGGGTTTCCTCTAGTGTCAGTCACTGTTGAATCAAGTACATTTAGCTGCCTTCTTGCTATTTTTCTAAATTACTGTCTTCAAGCAAATTCTCGACTAAAAAAGTCTTTTTATTATTCTGATGGAATTCAGCAAACAGTGTCTATGGGACTTTTGTTTTCATGAAGTACTCTGTTGCCAGGATACCCAGGGTGAAGATGTCAAAAGAAGACACATTGAAAGGACAAGCTATAGTGAATATCCCAGAATCAGCCCCTTGCATACTAATCATTCTGATTTATCCCATGCTGTTTTCGTTTGCTATAGGAAAGATACTAGAGCCCACAATTTCCAAATAATAAACTATCCCGAGGACAGAGAACATATATTATTAAGGAGGGCACTGCATGCTTAACTCCCTTCTTTTTCCTCTTTTTTTTCCCTTTCTTTTAAAATGTGGCACTAAGATCATTAGAGTCAGATTCTGGTATTCCATTAATGCAAGTAAGGAGATGAAAGAGAAAAAGATTTCTACACTGACTTCAGGAAGAATTTAAAATAGAGTAAAAAAGGAAAAGAAAAAAATGAGAGCAATTAAAGCTACTTCTAATGCTAGCAGACTCCATGGTCACCTAATTATTTAATGTTTATTTATTTTTTAGAGAGAGGGGAAGGGAAAGAGAAAGAGTGGGAGAGAAACATCAATGTGTGGTTGCCTCTCGTGCATCCCCTGCTGGGACCTGGCCTGCAACCCAGGCATGTGCCCTGACTGGGAATTGAACCAGCAACCCTTTGCTTCACAGGACCGTGCTCAATCCACTGAGCTACATCAGCCAGGGCAATTATTTTAAAAATATATATTAAGCATTTTGTTAGCAAGCATTTATTAAGCACTTGCTAGGTACATAGTATGATGCTGAAATTTTAGACTTAAATTAGAAGTTTTTAAATGAAATAGATATAAAGTCCTATATCCAAATAAAGAGAGAAAACACAAGAAAATTTTACAAGTTTATATTGCAGAGACCTGAGGTTGTCTGGGCAGTAGCTCTCAAGGTCACAGCAGACAACAGATTTATTACAAGCAAACAGTCTGATGTGCAGGGTAGGGGAAGACAATTTAACTTGGCACTGTCTCAGCAGCATTATACCGAGCACATAAATATATTGTCCTATTAGAATGCGGGTTAGCCACACTAGATGGCACACAAAGTACTATGTTAATGCAGACTCAACAGTTCAGGAAAAACATTAGCTGACCATAGACATTCCAGACAAGACCAAGAAGCTTGGTGGAGATGTAGAGGAGGGCGGAACAGTGGGAATGTTCTAGAAACAACCATATCAGAATAACCATGGAAGGAACTGAGGATGATTCAGCCAAAAGAAGAGAAGTTTACAAAGTTGGTGGAAATGCTATTGAAATTTTAGAAAACATTAAAATCCCAAATATATCCATCTTGACCTAAAATTATGTGAACTCAAAATGAACACTGTCATCTCCTTATGTAACAGAGTAGAAACTTCCATGTTACATTTTCCCGAAGCAAATTAGTTGGCAGCCATCCCATCTGCACTGCTCAGTCCCAGCGCAGGGCCGGGGTGGGGGTGGGGGCGGTCTGAGGGCTCCTGGCTCTCGGGTGTGGCATCCTCATCGGAGGGGGGTCCTGGTCTGGGTTCTGAGGGAGCCTTTCTCTGTTGGCCCAGTGCTTCTATTTTTTCACCAGAGAAGGAGGAGGGCAGTTCGGAGGACTATTCTCCTCTGCAGGGACAAGTTCCGAGAGAGCCTCAGAAAGGCAGGGGCTGGCCTTTCGGACCTGAACTTTCACCTCAAATCCACACAAAGCGACTGCAGCTCCTGAGCCCCCCACACATGGAAATCCATTCCAAGACTTCCGCCCAGTTTTTACAACACTCACTCAAAGAAGCTGACCGGATACAAAAATCATTCTATTTAAAATGAAAACGTCTTTTCCACAATTTGTGCCAAAACGCCCTGCAAGTACCCAAAGTGTGCCCACCTGAGACTCCTTGAGCTACTTCTAAAGGAAGAAATTCCCGCCTTCCCTCCCTTCCTGCTGCTCGCCTGGTTTTTAAAGTAATTTCAGTACAACAATGAGCGAGGAAAGGGACTATCAAGACTCCCAGTAAAACACCGGACCTTGGAAACCACGATATAAATTACTGGGTTTGACCCAGTAATAGGGTCAAACCACACCATCGGTACTGAGTACAGGAGGAGTCCGAATTTTTACACTGAAACTTCAGATTCACCTGCGTGCCGGCTTGACCAGAATATGTTACAGAGCAATGTGAGGATTAACTGTGGTGATTATTAGTGCCTACTGCATATCATTAAAGTGACGATGAAAAGAAATAACATTAAATTAGTTGCGAACGTACAGCAGTACTTTAAAATAGCTTTTTAGCTTTTGAATATGTATAAATAACTTTAAAAGTTTCATACCTGTGACTCTGACTCCTCTTCCTTAATTTTCATGCTAAGGAAGTACGGTTGACTCCTGAACAACACGGACTTGAACCGCACGGGCCCACGCAGGCGCAGATTCTCTTCAACAAACGCAGTCGGCCGTTTGTATTTGCTGGTTTCGCGTCGGCAAATGCAACAAACCCGGAATCGAAAACAGTGTGTTCGTACTCCTGACCCCAGGACCCCAGCCACAAACTAGAAATACTGCTTTAGGTCCAGATGCAAGGCTGGTTGAAACAGCAGGTGCAAATGACAACCTACAGAGTCAGAAGTTACACATTTGCAACTTTTGATTTTCAACTGCATAGGGTTTGAAACCCTGAATCTCCACATTGTCCAGGGGTTAACTGTAACTCCAAATGTAGACAAGGGTTTCTACAGAAAAGTTGGTATTTCATAAATTTGAAACAAATAAAATCTAACAGTTGGAAAATAATTAGGTGAGTTTTGGAAAATTCATCCATTGGAATTTCAACATGGTAAAAAAAATAACATAACGTGAGGGAGGAAAGGAAATGCAAAATTGTAAAAATATGATCAAATAAAACAAGCCAATACAGTGGTTGCAGTTGAATGGTAGCAACATGGCTATTTCCCATAATAAATACGCACTACCTTGATGATGAGGACTATTAAGTAAAAACATGTTGAAGGCTTTAACTTCTCGTGTAATTATTTTTATTCCAGGTGAAGTAGTAAATGGATCACAGATAGAATAAAAAGGAGGATATGGCCGTTTCTGGACCTTTTCATCCTGCAGATGCATGACACCTGTCACTTTATTGTCATTTGTGTTTAACCAGCTGAACCCAACTGCCTGAGAATGGCTGTATCTGGATTAATTTTTCCCCTGGCCCTGCCAGCATGGCAATCTGGCCTGGCTTGGCCTTTTCTTTCCCCATTCCCTCCACACCACCGATTACTTTCCTTCTGTTACTGGAGACCCACCCACAAGCCCTTCCACAGAAAGCCCATGTTTTCAGGGGATGCTGAGCCTGCTTCAAAACAACATGAGAGAGGAGTCAGAACACAGAAAGTGTTAAAGACTCAGGACATGGACTACAGTGAGAACCCTCAAATATGCCCTGGGAGGATCCAAGGGTAATTATTACACAGCCCGAGTGGAATCAATTTCCATGCAAAGTTTAAAATCAGCACTTCTGCGTTTTGCTCTACAATTACTTTTAAAGAACTTCCTTCTTTGCCCTCTAACTCTCTTCTTTCACTTAATTCTCTGCCGTGTTTTCATCACAAAAGTTCACTGAAACTGCAGCTGGTTACAACCCACCCCGGCTCCCACCTCAGGTGAAAAGACTTTGTCTTTAAACAAACCTCATAACTCTCTGTTGGGTTCTATGCCCACTTCTGGGTGTTTTCACAAAATATTGACCCACTTAATTCTCACAAAAACTCTATAAGGTGTTGTTACATTTATTCTCTGGAGGAGAAAACTACATAGCTCTGGGAGATTTTAAATTAACTTGCCCCATCACCCATGGACAAGCAGGAGCTTACGAGAAGCTTTCTGGTTCTCAACTCAGTTGTTCTACTACACAGCAGCAGATGCCCGCTGGATAACATCTGTTCCAGGCTCCCTAGAAATACTATAACTACATAATTGGCCGCCCAAAGTGGGGCAATTTTTAGAGGGAAAGAAGCATTGTTCGTCACGATGCTGAGACAACAGACATTAATTTGGACCAGCCAGGGAGAACTGGGGGATCATTAACCCTAACTAAGTTGGGAGAGATACAAGGTATAGTCGAGGGCCTCCTACAGTCCATCACACTCACAGCCGTGTGCACGAGGCATGTGTCACAACCTGAAAAACAAATAAAATGTCAGCTAAATGGAAGTCACTGAGCCATTTTTGTGTCCCGAGAAATCATTCCTAAGAGAACATGGGCAGAGACAATTCAACCAGTGAAGCCATTCAAAATAATCACAGTGGAAGGGAAATCACACTGTTGGGATATCATTAAAGACAGAAAATTCTGAAATTGACTTTTAATGATTTCCAAACAGAAGAGCAGGTTTCCACGAAGCATAGAAGCCCCTGTCTTGTAAAGCTATTTCCTAGTTAAGATTTAAGTGCTAGCAAACCAATTCTTTTGTACAAATGAAATGTGACCAATGCAACAGTTGTATTCGCTTCCTTCTCCTCCCCATCATTCTTGGCTAAATGCATTGTGGGCTCAGGTGAAAAACAATTTAAACACATTGCTGGCTCTATTGGCAAGAGCTAAAGAGAGGCCCAAGCCAATGGTTAAATTTCAAAGGAAAACTTGCAGCTTTCTTCTACCTGGACACTCTCATCAGGACATCAAAGGGCCTGGAATCAGCTAGGACCTTAAGTTAAGCCAGGACACTATCCACAAATATAAAAGTCAAAGTGCCCCTTTGTATTACCCTAACGAAGGCTGAGTATGCTGTAAGTCTGGGCTATTACAGAAAAAGCACAGGTCAGCTTTGAAGTAAATGGGTATCTCAAAGAAACCCTCCAATGCCCAGTCCTCAAACGAATGTAGGATTGATTGATCGGCTGCCCCCAGTCATGGCCTCTGAGCCCAGTGGGCTTTAGTCTCTAGCAAAAGAGCCAAATAAAGTTGCAGGCTGAAAAGTCTCAGATGGTATTGCTTTAGAGGCGAATCAACCACTGCCTACCACGTATAAAAAGCTGAAACTGTGACAAATGACAGCCATAGGAAATAAAGAAGAAGACGAGACATCCAAAATGCCCAAAGAAAGTAAGAGTTTCAGGTGAGCATATTTCATATCAGAGTTCAAAATTACTAGTCTTGCAAAAGTCTTTTGCAGAATCAAAACCAATACTCCACATTAAAGCTGGAATCTTTTAGTAGGATCTCCTGGGACTCAGGACATTGATTGCGTTGTATTTAAACCTATCTGTATTCTAGTGCCTGACGAGTAGCAGTGTGCAGTCACTATCTCATCTCCAGAACAAGCTGGTTGCAGTTCACTGAGCACTGATGGTTTTTTTTCATATGCTTTCACTCATTACACCCATAACAGTGCACCAGAAGAAGGCAACATCACACCCGAAAGGCCTGGAGTCCACACTTAGAGTTCATGATTACAAGCCCCAATTCACTCCTTAAATGTGTACATTTTCAGGGGCTACTTAATCACCCTAGATTTCAATTTTCTCTCCTACGAAAAGTACGAAGTGGGTATTAGAGCAGCGAGTCAATGTATGTGGTATGATAGAACCGGGCCTGGCAAATGGCACAGTGTGCATAAATGCAGATGATCATTATGGATAATAGAAACACATTGATTGCTTTTTCACAGTTGGACAAATGGTTCATGCTTGCTGTTGTTTGAATCCCCCGTTCTGAAAAAAATGTGAGGCAGTAAAAAAAAAAAGTAAAATACGGTCCCAACAAAAACAAATAAAATAAAGTAGGATAGCATGATTTTCGAGTGAAAGCAAAAGCAAAAAAAAAAAAAAAAAAGGCAAGGGTGAAGTTAAAATTAAGCAAGGACGTTGATTGTTTGTATATTTTTTTATTGTGAACTGACCTCTGCAAAGGATAAACAATAACTACAAAAAGACTTGGGGAAGGTGGATCCTCACGTGTAATATACCTCATAGACATTACAGTCTATTCTCAAATAATTTTCAGGTTGACGTCTCATTATTGCTTCCTTTGAAGTCAATGTGTCTTCCCTCGTTTTGTTCTCCTTCTTTGCATCACTGATCTGGAAGGCGCATGACAGAAATGTATAGAAGAAATAAGGAGCACCCTGCTAAAGGGAAGAGGGGGGAGCGTGTCGAGGTGAAAACTAAGAACAAAGGCAGACATTGAGCAAAAGAGAAGAAAGGATCAGAAAGCAGAAGGGGCTTAAAACACTTCCTGCCCGGTTCTAGAAAGATGAACTCTATCTGTGCCCAGCGTCCTCTGGGGCTCCCAGGATCTGCAGAGAACTCCCAGCTTGACCTCTGCTTCCAATTAATGTGGCCTATTAACATTTTCATGAGGTGATGCATTTGTCTTCTGAATATGGTAATGATCTCAGAGTTAGTTCTTCTTTGTCTTGGGAGAATTTATTCACCAAAAGTGTCTGGCTTCAGGAAGCAATTAGGAGATCACTGTCTTAAAGAATTTTACTGTGGTTTGAACATCAGGATTAACTTCAGTGCAGGTCATGTTTCTGTGTCACATAAACAAAGATACTACTGATATTCTAGAACTAAATGATTATAATAACAACTCACATTTAGATTCATGAACCTAGAGGAGGACCTTTCAGAGATCACTGAATCTGCTTCCTTATCTTGCAGCTGAGATAAATGGACTTCAGTCAAACTACCCTGACCCTATTCTTACTACAGTAAGAGAAGATGCCCCAAATTTAAAATTTTGAAAGAAAGAGATTGCCCTGGTCTGGTGGCTCAGTTGGTTGGAACATCGTCCGTTACACCAAAAGGTTGCAGGTTCAATCCCTGGTTAGGGCACATACCTAGATTGTGTGTTTGATCCCGTCAGGGCATGTGTGGGAGCCAACCGATTGATGTTTCTCTCTCTCTCCTGTCCTCTCTCTAAATCAATAAACATACCCTCAGGTGAGAATTAAATATCTATATCTATCTATCTATCTATCTATATAAAATAGGTATAGGGGGTTGAAGCATTGCCCTAACCTTCATATTGCCCTAACCAAGGCTGGGGATGCTGTAATATATATATTTTAGTATGTATGTATATATTACATATACATGTATATGTATATATAATATATTAGTAGAAAGTAGGAAACTATATATTATATATACATGCATATATTTAATATATATGGATACACATATATTATATAGGCATGTATGTGTATATCATATATATTAGTAGAAATAAGGAAGTATATATACATATATGTATATATGTGTGTGTGTGTACATATATATATATGCAAAAAACAAGAATAAGATCAGTGGAACACTATGCAGGATTTTCTTCTTTTTTCAGTTGATCAGTGTGTGAGCATCCTTTGTTGCTCCAAACCGTTGTCTCAGGGGCTGGGTGTGTCAGCGTGTCCAGCACAGTTGCTCTGTAGTGGGCCTTTTGGGATCCTCTGTTGATTTCTTCCTGGTTATCCAGCTGCTGCCTGTCAGTGTGACCATTGTTATTTCCCATGAGAATCAGCTGTGATTTGAGAAGAGTTGCCACCCATCAGGGGAAGCCAATCAGCAAGATTATTACATTGGAAAGCATAATTTAATTCAAAACTTAGTCAGTAAACTCTACCTGGAAGGCGAGAAGATATTTCTATCCTTAAGTTCACGAGCTTTATGCCATCTTTTTATCTCACTTCTCAGAAGCAAGATGGCAAAGGAGTGTCCTCTGAAAGTAGACTGCCTTGGGAAACAGTTGTGTGATCTTAGGCCAAACTCTCTAAGCCACAGTTTCCTCATATGTGAACTGGAGACTCCAACAATAGTACCTATGACATATGGTTACTGCAAGATGCAAATGAGATAACCAAGTAAAACACTAGTATGTGTAGGCATTAAATAAAGCAAAAGAAGGATCTCACTGCTGAGGAGTAAAAGACACTCAGCACAATAAGGTAGCAAAAGGAGAAAGGAGACGCCACACTATCAGGAGATTAGCCTTTGTAATGCAAGGCATCTGATGGTGTGTTTCAGATGTTCCACTCTGAGGACAGATCTCCGAGGGGCTTCTGATCCCAATGCCCCTCTGTTCTTACAACTTTATATGATCACAGGTGCCCTCTTTCCCCACATATGCTCCATTCAGAGAGGGGGAAAAAAGGCAGGTAGATCAGGAAATGACTGAGCTCCCAGGTTTGAAGTCTGACAAAGGAAAAAGAAGAAATACGAGGGACAGGGAGCAAAGAAGTTAAAAGCACTTGGACTCTCCAGGGGTTGGCATGAGGAAGGAGGGAGGAAGGACACCCAGGAATATGAAAGCCCCAGGAATTTAGAATATAACTTGTGGGCAAACTGAATAGACTAAGGAATCCATTTCTGCTTCAGGGACAGGTAGGGGGACAGGAGGAGATGCGTGTGCTTTCTACCCATCCCCATCTCTAATTCTAGCTAACGCTTGGATTTCCCCATTTGGAAGTAGGGAAGTAGAGAGAAACAGGTGCAGCATTTGACAATCATAATAGTAATAACTAATTCAGAAAAGGTTATCAAAGGGCGATAAAAGTGTTGGATGAAAATGTGATGGGAAGCAGGATACTTGGACAGTTTCCAAATATTAATTACAAAAGAGAAAGTGGCGACTTTACAGTGGATGCCCATAATCACATAAGCTAAGCTACCATCACCAGTAAGGGGACAAACTGATGTTTCATGCCGCGAGTGTGATGCTTTGTGACGGGCACAATATTACTTAGGTAGTTAGTGTTCCTGCCACAAACATATAACCTGACAGTGATGTCATGAGGAAAGAGCGAGGCACACACAAACTGAGGGGCATTTTATAAAATAGCCGAACAGGTATTCTTTCCAAATGGCAATGCCACGTAAGACAACCAAGTGGTGAGGAACTGTTCTAGGTGAAAAGAGAGTTACAATAAGTGAGCCTTGGCCTGATCCTGGGTCAAGAAAAAAAAAGATACAAATGATGTATTGAAATGTATTTGAAAAGGTACAGAAAATAAGTAGCATAGACGGTAGGTAGAAAATAGATAAGGGGGAGGGCAAGAATAGTAGGGGAAATATAGAATCTAAAGAACTTGAGACAGGTGGTCATAAACTAAAGGGAGGGAATAGTGGGGGAGGGGTGTGCAGGGTGGAGGGGAATGAAGGGGGGACTAGAACAATTGCAATGGCATAATCAATAAAATTTTTTTAAATGATATCTAAATACAAACTGTATGTTACAGAACATATTATATCAATACTAACTTGCCTGGGTATGTGAAAGAATATTCTTGGTATTTTTTTAGGTTTAATTTTTATATTTTATTTCACTTATTATGTTTTGGGGATTAAATAATAATAGTTAATTAATTAATCATTAATTTACTGAGGCGTTCTGAGTGAATATGCAAAGATTGATGAAAACAATAAATTAAATGGTCAAAATTTGCCCTGGCCAGTGTGGTTTAGTTGGTTGGAGCGTTGTTTCATAAACCAAAGGGTCATGGGTTCAATTCCTGGTCCAGGTACATACCAAGGTTGCAGGTTTGATCCTGTTCAGGATGCAAATGGGAGGCAACTTATCAATATTTCTTTCTCATATCAATGTTTCTCTCCCTCCCTTCCCTTCTCTTTAAAATCAATAAGTGTGTCCTCAGGTGAGAATAAAAAATTTAAAAATAAATAAATAGTCAAAATTTAATAAGTATAAAATTAAGCTCTATCTCTGCATCTGTGAAAGTAAAAAACTTATTATGTAGAAAAATATGTTGAGATTTGCAACAATGCAGCTAAAACTGAAGGGCATTATGCTAAGTGAAGTAAACCAGACAAAGACAAATACTGCATGTTATCACTTACATGGGGAATCTAAACAAAAAGCGGACACACAGAAAAAGTAAGAAGCAACCCACAGGGTCTGAGCAGGGTCTGAGGTTGGTAGAAATAGAGGGCAGTGGCTGGTAGCAGATACAGACGTTCAGTTGTAAGACGAAGACCCGAGGATCTAGAGTGTCCCAGTGACTCACAGTTGACAGCTTTATTGTATCTGAAATGCGCAGAGTAGAACTTAAATGTTCTTACAAAATAAATAAAGAAAGGAAGGAAGGAAGGAAGGAAGGAAGGAAGGAAGGAAGGAAGAAGGAAGGAAAGAAAGAAAAATGAAAGTAAATATGTGAGCTGAAAAAAATGAAGTTGAGGACAGAGGAGATTCTGCGAGTTATCAGTCCCTACGAAATAGACAAAAGTCCTGAGAGTCCTTCACTTTCAAAATTTATGCAATCGGAAATTGGTGAATTCAAGCCAAGCTCTCCAAAAGATACAGCAACTAGGTTAGCAGGCTTCCGAGTGGAATAAGTAGAAAATCAATGAAGGTCTAGAGGGTCCAGGAGAGTGGAGGATGGAGCCTGCTAGGCTGGGTGGGGGGAGGGGCAGTGGTTCAGCCTCCTCCTCTTATTGCCCACTGTCTGCCCTCAGGAGCCCTTTGTGACCAGACCACAGCTCTGTGATGGGAGCCTGGCCCCCAGTCCACAAGCCACTCCCAGTGCTCAGTTGCCTGCAATCAGCCGTGCAATTCACATGATGGAGAACTCTCTCTTTGCTCTGGAAAGTATTGTTGCTGCCTGGTGGAGCTCCAGCCCTTCCTTGGCGATTGGTGTCATCTTCACCATCTCATGTGGAATGTTGCTCTTCTTCCTATTACTGTCCTGTTTGGAGAGTAACCAAACCTTACCACTACCTAGGGAACGTAGAAACATCAGGAAGGTAAGGAACCCTTGGCCCAGACTCAAAAAAGATCATCTTTTTTCCATTCCTATTTCCACTTTTCTGGATCACCTACAGAGACACCTGAGATGGGAAAGAATAGAACATTATTATCCTTCCAGGAGGCAGCCAAGCTGGGCAGGAGCTGGAGCAGACACAGTGATTTCTATCACGAGACCTCTGACCCAGAGGTCCAGGTGTCGTGGCTCTAGGACACAGGCCCAAATGCAGTGCCCCGTGGCCAAGGTCTGGTTACTAAGAGCTGGATCTTATGGGGGCACAAGCCCAGAGCTCTGGTTCACCAGCCGCCTTTCCATGGCAGGTGTCTCAGGCGAGAGCCTCTGGTCTTTCGGCCCCGTCCCAGGCAGTGCGGGAAGCCCGAGAGCCTCTGAGCGGAGGCCAGCTGGGCTGAGGCCTCAGAAAAGCAGAGTCCAACCTGTCGGCGCTCAGACGGGCCTGCCGGTCGGAGAATGTGTGTGTTTCTTGAGCAGAGGAACAGTGACGAAAGGAATCCATGGTCGGTCTCTTACAGAAAATCTTTCTTTACATTTTTTAAAGGAGAAAAACCAGAGATAATTTTTAACCGCTTCAAAAATAAAAGGGGAAGAACCAGAGAGCCCCGTTAGTTACATGTAGACAGTCGTATTGTTCACGAACGCTGAGTGTCTGCAGCTCGTCTAAGAGAGGAGAGTGAGAACGGGGTCCCAGCCCCTCATTTTGTCTTGTCTGTCAGTGTCCAGTGGAGCTGAGGTGGAGGAGCAGAAAGAAAAGCAGAGCTTTGAAAGGTGAGCTTCCGCCTCTCAGCCCGAAGCACGAGAGTTTGCCCCCATCTGCCCTCTCCCTGAGGGCCCGGGGCCAGGTCCCTGAGGATGCTGGCACAGAGCCCTCCCTCAGAAAACAGAGCCCTAGAAAGGTTCCTGGGAAGGAGGTCAGAACCCAGACACTTCTTAGAGTGCTCTTGGAATGAAGCCTGGAGGGCTCGGAAATGGGCGTTTCCCAGGCAGGGGTGTCCCAGCAGGGGCCTTTGGGCTGTGCTGGACCGAAGGTGCCTGAGTAGGAGGTGGGACCTGTGGGTCCACCTGTGGACAGAGTGTTTACCTTTGCTCAGATCCATCTGTTAGGCGCCCCCACAGGGAAACCGTGAGGGTTGCAGGGGTAGTGGATGTGGAAGTACTTTGTAAATGACAAAGTGTTGCCTGTCAAGAGCTTTGCCATCACCGTCAGGGATCATGCAACCTTGGCCCTGATGCTCAGGCTCCAGAGTCCACTCTCCCAGGTGTCTCCCCTAAAGCGCCACTGTCCTCAGCCTCCTGTAAGACCCCCGTGCCCTGCTGCACCATGTGACCTGCCTCCTGATTTCCAGCTTTCAGAGACTGCCTGCGAGAAATACAAAGAGCTCGGGAACTGATTTCTCTCCTGCAAAGGTGAAGAATTGTTCCATTTTCACCTGGGTTCTCCTCCCTCTGGAACTATGATGTGACCCCAAGACCACACACTGCCCTGGACTGACCTGGGAGCAGGGGCCATGGGGACAGAGTGTAGCAACAGTGCTGGGTGAGGGGTCAGTAGGGCCCTGGGAAGTCAGCATGGGAGTCACGGAGAGCCCTGGGCCACAAGTGCCCACCCCCCCAGCCTGCCTGTCTGCTCCTGGCTGCACCTGTGCCTTTGTCTCCTGCAGCCACCTGGGAGGATGCTCAGATGGGGGTAGCTTGCATCAGCTACCAGCTGCCAGTTCATGTCAAGACCCTCCTAGTGAGGTGTGCTAAGCTGTACCCACTGCAGTCCACCGGTCCTGCCAGGTGCCTGTGGAAGATGCTGCTCCTGCCACGTCCACCTCAGCTTCCCCAGCTCCTCTGACCCTGTGACCTCTACCTGTGGCCTCCATCCTGTCAGTAGAACATCAAGACCAGAAGAGAATCCCACTGGGTGCCATTGTAAAGAGCTCAGTTCCAGGTAACTCCTTTCTGGCGTACCCCATCCCAGCCACCTCGGCCTTTGGCTGCGCAAGCTACCCCATTAAATTCCTGTCCTGGCAGTGGGTGACCCTACCAAGGCCTCGTTCTTCCCCACCTCATCACATCGTGAGTCTCAGCAAGAGCCCCTGTCCCACCACCTACCTGATGCCTCGTTCTGGGGAGACCCCACAGACAGGCAGGTAGCCCCTCATTTATCAACCCTGATGATCAGAAGCTGCTGGAGATACTGATCACCAAGAGAGCAGGACTGAAGAGGTGGAAGGAGCGGGAAAAGAATGTGTCAATTTCAATATGGAAGAGCTTGCACTACCACCTGAATGTGGCAACATGTGGAATCACTGGGTGCTGAGAGGACCCCACACCCCCCTCACCCCTTCTGGAGCATGAAGGATAGATAAGAGTAGGTGCCTGGGCCTCAGCAGTTCTCACAGCTCCAGTTCTTGGGGGGCCATGTGCAGTAGAAATGCAGCCAGCTTTTCTGGGGTTTTGCCTCCCTGCACAGCGAGTCCCTTCCACAAACCCCTTCCCTCCCTTCAGCTGTTTGAGTATCCGGGGACCACTCAAAGCCAAGTTCACAAAGGTCTTGAGAAAACCTCCTCAGCCCTTTTTGGAAGAGAAAGTGCTTACAAAAAAAGTCATTTCTTACCCTAGCAGGTCCCCTCCCCACCACCTCACCTGTGTCTGAGGAAACCCAGAAGGCCCTGGGAGAAACACCTTCTGGCTACGGCCAGGGGCCTCTGAGTGGATGGGAGGGCAGCCCACCCTCTCAGTCCCTCACACTCCACCTCATGGGAAAACCAGGCAAATTGGGATCCTCATGGGGATTAAGAAAAGGAGCCTGGATCCAAATCCAAGTTTAGCAGTAGCCAGGAATGAGACACAGGCTTCCGGAGAGCCCTACCATAGTGTAGCAGTACCGGCAAGGAACTTAGGGCTGAAGAGGCCAGGGAGGCAGTGCAAGCTGAGGAGACCTCTGCTTGGGAAGTCATTGTGGGACCCAGTGTGCTGGCCGGTCTCCAAACCATCAGTATGCATATGAGGAGACCAGGGTCTCCAAGGCCCAGTGAAAAGCTCCTCACCACTGACAAAGGCAGTTGCCCAAGCTGCAGAAAAACCATGCCTTAAAACAAAGATTGCTAGTAAGAGTGAGCTCCAAGGGACGGTAGAGTCAGAGAACGAGCTCCAAGACTATGCCACTGGCTTGCCCCTTCAAGACTGTCACACTGACATCCTCCTTCAAGATTATGCCACCAACATTCAGGAGCTGTCAAGACGAGCAACACTCTACAGTCTAGCTCAGTCTGTCCTCTCCTGCTTGCTCACTGCCATGAACTTGTGGGCTGTAGATGAGGGGTTTGCAGAGGCTGAAATACCCTCAGCCTCCAGGAAGTGTCTCACAGTGGGGAGGGGACTTTGTGAGAGAAGTTGACTGTGAGTCCTGAGGTGGGAGAGATCTTCTCTGGATCTCTGGGCGAGGCTAGGTGATGTCTGCCCAGGGAGTGCTTCTCTTTCTCACAAAGTTGGGATGGGGAAGGACCAGACAACCCCTGTGAGCTCTGCTCTCAGTGTCCCTCCTTCTGCCTTTCTTGAGGTCTGGAGTAGCAGCAAGGACTGGGATAGCACTACCTGGTCTGAGGGTGGACGTGCACGGGGGGAGCAGAGAGGCCACCAAGGGCCACACACCTGCCTGCTCAGGGAGAGAGAATGGCCTGCTCAAGGGTACTCCAGTCCCCTTCTGAGGAAGGGAGCAGGACGTGACTGGGTATGCAGTCACCATGTGACAATGGGACACTGTGCACCCAAGATGAGATGTAGGGGAAGGAGCAAAGTCACACAGCATGCCCATAAACTGTGCAGAGACCAAGGGGCCCCTAGCATCCCACCACCATCTACGGGCCCAGAGGGGAGAAGATAGGGGTCCAGTGTCTCAGGGTGTCCACCTGCTTCCAAATCCCAGGGCCAAGATGAGGGAAGCCACCTGTAGTTGCTACACAGGAGGCCAGGCTCACAGAGGGAGCAGAGCCTTCAAGCAGGGAAGGTTAACCTTTCTACAATATATTTAATTGGCTTGCATAGGACTGGGGACCTCCGGATGCAGTGTGTGACCTTTACTTACATGTGTTGCCCATGGGAGACCAGAATTGGGATGGAGAAATGGAGTATGCGCAAACCTCCTCATGCCACAAGTTCTCCCTGGAGCCAGGTCCTGAACTTGGGCCTTGATCCAGAGTTGCTTCCAGGGTCTATTTTGGTTTTCAAGAGATGCACACACACCTTCCATGGCTGGTGTGGCTCAGTGGTTTGGGTGCCACCCTGAGAACCAAAAGGTTGCTGGTCTGATTCCTGGTCAGGGCACATGCCTGGGTGGTGGGCCAGGTCCCCCACTGGGGGTGTGTGAGAGGACACCAGTCAATGTTTTTTTCCTACAACAATGTTTCTCTCCCTCTGTTTCTCCTTCCCTTTCCCTCTCTCTAAAAATAAATAAAATCTTTAAAAAAAAAGAGAGATGCCCACACAGGTATTTAGGGGCAAAAGTCATAATATCTGCAACTTACTCTCAAATCATTCAGAAGGTATAATAAAAAGAAGGAAGAAGAGAAGAAGGGAAGGGGGAAGAAGAAGAGAATATGTGTATATAGTATAGTGTATATAGTATAAAGAGAGAGAGAGAGAAACAAACCAACCACTGAAAAACTGACATTGGTAAATCTAGGTAAAGACTATATGGAAGTTCATTACATTATACTTGTGACTTTCTAGAAGATTGAAATTTGGCGCTGGCTGGTGTAGCTCAGTGGATTGAGCATGGGCCTGTGAAGCAAAGGATTGCCGGTTTCATTCCCAGTCAGGACACATGCCTGGGTTGCAGGCCAGTTTCCCAGTAGGAGGCACATGAGAGGCAACCGCACGCTGATGTTTCTCTCCCAGTCTTTCTCCTTCCCTTCCCCTCTCTCTAAAAATAAATAAAGTATTTTTTTTAAAAAGATTGAAATTTGTTCAAAATAAAACTTTCTGTAAAACATTATCAAAAAGAGGAAAAGAGACAGCAAGAGCTAAGAGTAGGAGAAACAGCTAGCTGGTTGCCGGGTGGGTGTGTTGCGGAAGACGCCATTCCCTTCTACGACAGGCACACCTCCTGGGCACAGAGCATCTGTCTCAGCTCTCACACTGTGGCACATTCCAGAGATGTGGCCATCAGTCATGTGCTTTCATTAGAAATCGATAATGCTGATTTTGTGTGACCTTAATTCTTTTATAGTTTCCTAAATGTGTTTTTCATAGAACCCCTCTTATGCTACCTACCAATCAGAAAAAAAAATAGTTTACTGGCTAATTGTAAAAAGTTTATGAAAACAAGTCATTTCTCAAAAATTATACATAAATGGCCTAAATATTTCTTTCCTTTTGAAACATTAAGTGTACTTTCTCTAAGTGGACGTTTGCCAATTGGAGTTGCATATTGTCTTTCTTGCATTAAGCGCACTCAAACAACCCATCCATCACCAATTACTTCCAGATTTAGTTTCTTCAAAGTTGAAAGTGCATTGCTTTTAGGTGTTTACTTCTTTTCAATAATTTACGGGTGTTTCACCCACTAATTGAACATAGACGTTTTAAGCACCTGATTTTATTCAGTTCTTTAGCAGCAATAAACTTATTTTGCATAGAAAAAGCTCTCTTTTCTTCCATCTATTATCAATTTGTGTGATATTTAAGTCTATGATTACAACTGTAAGGACAGGCAAACAGGTGCAGACCATGGGCGATGCTGGGTGGCCCACTGGCCATGTGCACCCGGTGTGCCGTAAGCTTCAGTCCTGTGCATTAGAGAAGAAATGAGAGAGCACCGGTTAATTCCACATGGAGTTAGGTATCTGTTAAGTAGAGGTCATTATGAGATCCTCTGTATTTACCTATTTCTAGCCACCAGAAGAGATTTGCTATTCTCCAACTGTAAAAATATCCCTTGTGGTTATGAACCTCAATTCTCAACGTAGTTTACCACCTACAAGAGAAAATAAAACCAGCAAAGCTGACTCGGTTTACTAACATTTGGCAGGTGAGCACCTACCTGGGCCGGGCTCTGTTCTGGGCACTGGGGTCAGATTGCCCCGTGAGCTTGCATCAGGCAGGGTCTGCCTCTGGGCTGGATCCTGCTTCTCTGCTTCTACAGTCCACAAAAAATGTCTGCGTGACTCAGTAAGAAATGAATTCAAGGCTGTCCTTTTTCTCTCCTGAGAGACTGGAAGGATTAAAAACAGAGTGTTTTTTTTTTTTTCCCTGTGTCGAGTTAAATGATGTTATCATTTGCCACATGTACAACATGTTGTTTATGGTACAGTCAATTGATCGTGACGCCTCGAACCGAGTGATAGATGGGACAGAGCTGCAGCAACAGCAGAAAAACAAGGAAAAATAGCCGTAATTAACATATGGAGGCACATTGATGCAATTTTGTATCTCCTTTTATTTAAGCAATTTTCTAAATTTGAGATGATTCCTTTAATTAATCATAGAGCCAAGGCTTTTTAGCTTTCAGTGTCTCTGCCTTCAAATTACTTTTGGAAGCTGCTGCTGCTTCCAGTAGAGAGAAGCTTCCCCACCTTAGTGGAGAAGCCATGGGGAAGATTCCTGATATATTTGGGTTAAAGAACGTAGCTGCAGGTTCGGGTGTTGAACTTTGTGTTGCCCGTGCCCTACCTGGTTCTGTCCATCTCTTTGTCTATAATCTGTGTCCACACCCCCCTCCCTTGGCTCCCTGCCCACAGGCAGCCCCTCCTCTGCATACAGGCACCCACCTCTAGGCCCAGTGCGTTGCGAGGACCTCCGCCAAGAGATGGGAAATATAGAATCTAAAGGACTTGAGACACATGGTCATAAACTAAAGGGGGGGTAATGGTGGGGATGGGGGGGTAGGGTGGAGGGGAATGAAAGGGGGAATAGAACAACTGTAACAGCATAATCAATAAAAAAAATTAAAAAAAAAGAGTGGTCCCCTCCTTCTGCTCCATGAATTAAATCCTGTACTTTGCTAAATACCCAAATCAAGGCTTCCTTCCGCTAAGCAATTTTCTGTCCCTAGTCCTCTTTCATGGACACAAAAGGTGTATTTTATGGCTATTCTTTAGCACTGATGAAGTTTAAACTCATCAATGAGAAAGCTGAAACTGGGAAAGAATGAATTGCACAGCCACTGTCATATGTGGGAACTGGAGCAAAAGCCAAGGTCTCCTCTCTTCCAGCTAGGGTCTCTTTCCACCAGATCACACCCTCCTATTTTGACTGCTTTAGCACTTATTAGAAAAGCCTCTGCATAACTGCCCTGAATTTGCTTTCCAGCAGAATCCGTCCATTTTGGTACGTTGAGTTTGTCCACCCAGTTAGCATGCAGGTTCCTTGAAGGCAGGGACTGTGCCTTTCATGTCCTCCACACACACAGAGAAGATATCAACGAAAGGACTGGTGAATTTGATTAGCTAAATCTCAGATCAGACAGCATCCGATTCTTCCTCTCAAACACCTCCCAGTCCCCCAATAATCTCAGCCAGCACATGTCTTCTGATTGCATTTCCCGGTCCCCCCGCCCCCGCACTTTTGATTAACTTCTGTATTTTTCAGCCTTTGCGTTGCCAAAGCATTCATTTTGTTTCCCCAGGTGGGATATAGAACTCTAGGTAACAGGCAGTTAATAAGCTTAACAGGTAGGGACAGAGGCTCATTAATGGTTGCTCTGTGATTTGTGGCCTGCTCCCCCTGCACCTAAATCTTGAAATAAATATATTCAGTGACTCCGTTATCCCGGAAGAGGGCATGGATCATTTTTCTTTCATTAACAATGGAGCTGCTACAGCAACATGTTTATTTATATGCACACTTCCAAACCTAAAAGCTGGTCCCTTTAACCTGTCTTCCACTAAATTTTGATCAGCCCTTGATGAAACTTATGGATCAGAGACAACCTGGTAGCCATCTGTGCCCAATGCATATTAAAGGAATGTAAATTCACAAAAGGCTCCCATGCATATATCAGTTTATCCGCTCTGGGAAGCCACAGGATGATTCGATAATCTAGGACCAAATCTCTGGATTCATGAGGGCCATGTTAATGAGGAATTTTGCTGAAGTACACAATAGGGAGGTGCCTTCAAACGACATTTTTCTAGATAAAGGGTGAATCCAACTTTCCTCTCTCTGGCTATCTAGCTGACGGTGCAGACCCAACCTTAAGCCCCTCCAGCCCCCCCCCACACACACTTCAGGCAGCCTTGTTAATACTCTATGACCTTCCCTCCATTACCCACTCTTCTTTCCTTCCCTGCCACCCGGCTGCCATAGCCTTGTTGCTTCTCTGGACCCAGGCTGCTGGTACGTACTAGGAACTCAGGAAATCAGCACATGTCTCCCTCCCATCCCCTTACTCTCTGCTCTGACTTAATCTTAACTAATCAGATTTCTTTCTGTGACTTTGGAATTGTCACTGAGAGGACCAGCCGGACTGTTTGCCTGAACTGAGGGCTTTGTAAAATTGGGAGCTAAGAGGAGTGCATCTTCCACCATGTGCTTGAAGAAATAGTCAGTCGGGGCAGTGAGAGAAAACAAAGCAGATACACAAGTGAGAGTCAGAGCCTGGCAAGTCCCAGAGCAAGACAGAGACAGAAACTGTGTGCTCTTTGAACATTTCCCAGGTGCTGGGCCCAGCCAGCCACAGGCCCAAGCCTGGGACATGTTCCTCCCTTGGGTTTCAGTCAATAGCTCCATTTTCTTGGCATCACTTCTCCATTCTGCTCGGCTTGTATACAATCAAAAAGAACTCAGGGAACCCATTGGAATAACCCAATGGGGGCAGGAGCCAGCCCAGGCTTCAGGGCCGGCCCTCAGCAAACCCATGCTGGGCTGGGGGCACGCCCACTGCCTGGCCTGACCGAGCCTGGCCTGACCGAGCCTGGCCTGACCGAGCCTGGCCTGGTCCAGATCCAGATCTTCCCGAGACGGCTCTGAAAAAATCTTTCCAGCAGCTCTGTCCCAATCACAAGCAGGTGGAGGCAGCAGACAAAGGCACCAAAGATAAAGGAAGGCGCCTCTGAGAAGGAAGGCAGGCTCTGGCAGAACCGAGAGCAAAACCCAGGGTAGCTTTTGACAACGGTCACTGCCACTGAATCCCGCCCTGGGGCTGGGGACAAAGGAGCGAGCTCACTACAATGGGCAGTTAGTCACACAGGAAAGCCACATGCTGGAGTGGCTACAGCTGGAACACAGTCCTCCGGCCATGAAGCCAGAAGGAAAGGGAGGTGGGTAACGCCCTTTCTCTCCACCCCATCGAAACCCTGGCCTTTTTTTTCAAAGATATTTTGTCCACTATGCCAATTAACTAAAAACTCAATATCCAACCTGGTCAAAGTTCTGTCTTCTTAGCTCTAGCACATGCCCTAGTGATTATCGGACTGAAATCAGTGCTCAGACAGTCTCCCCTCTCCTCAGACAAAGCCACTGCCTGTCCACCCACAGCCCTTCCCACCCCCACCACCCCGGCTGCCCTGTTCATGCTTCCCTGCTGCACCTCCCCGTTCATTCTACAGACCGGCTGAGCCAGAGGGAATAACTTAGTAACACTAGGGACAGCTTATCCTTGGAGTGCTAAATACAAGTTAAAACTCATGCTTCTTTTCAGCTCTAATCACGCACTAATTTCTGTGATAAAGCCAATCCGGATTCTATTCAGGTCAGACAGGCCCTGGCATCAGGCCTCGGAGCGGTTACGGGTAGGGCTGTGCCACATTGTCTGCATGTCCTGTGACCTGAGCTCCGGCAGTCACCACATCGCTCCCCACCACACACACACAAAAAAATTTCTTTGTTTTGAATATTGTAAAGTCCTGCCAAACCCATTCGAGCTAATGTTCAGCTGAAAGCAGCCAGGACCTCCTGTCAGCACTTGGCACTGTGGGGCATTGGTGACAAGGAGGAAACTCTGACAGAGGCCAGCCCCCTCCGCTTCCAAAGGGCGAGCAGGGAGCAATAGGGAAAAAGGCACCTCGACCCAAAACTCTGAAGTCAAGGGCTCCCCTCCCCCTACTTCTCAGGCCACAGCAATTTGAAGAACATGAGCAGATGCAGAAGCAACAGCAACTTCACCATTCAGAAAGTCTCACCAGCAGGTCTCTGAATTTGTAATCAAAACAAACGCACACCTGTGTTTTGGCAAGCTTCAAAGGGCTTAATGAGTGGGAGCAAATGCAACGTGGTTAAGAGAGAAGTGCTTTGAGCCTACGATTACACGTGTACATCACAGCATTCTGGCACCGTGGCTGCTTCGTGACCTTGAGGGGGTCACCTAGTAGGTCCTGGACATGTGAGAGAGTCACAGTGATTTGTCTCAAACACAGGTACCGTCGGGAACACAGTGTGCAGTTAAAGTTCCTGGCATCCTGTCCTTCCCCAGTTTCGTTTTATACTGCTTTTCTTTAACATTGAACAGAAATGTCCTGTAGCCACTTCGTTTGTTCTTGGCTCCCCTTACCCCTCCCACCCCCACTCAAATCTGGCACATTCTCTAAGACCCAGCTTTAGTTACTACTCTCTCTCAAAGCCTTTCTTGGCTACCTACCCCCGCCCTCAGGCTCGTTCTACAACCCCTTCCAATGGTCCCACCGCAATTCTTTAGTCATCTAGACACCTTCCCATTTTTCTCAATTATTATGTCTGTGTGAATATTATTTCCCTCAATATCATGAGTTCCTGGAGCCTAGGCCACTTTAGCACACCCTTGAAATGTGTGATTGATTAGAAGAAAAAAAATAACCAAACACTGACAATGCGCACACCAGTCATGGTTTCCCAGCTACTCCGCCTTAGCATTCAGACTATGAGTCGAGAGAGCACAGCATTCTGTAATTTCCAAAGGTCGGAAAACGGTGACCATGGTCAGTCTATGAAGGTCTGGCAAGCCATGTCCATCTGGATGTCCCCGCTGTCTGTTTCTGTGTACTCCACCCCTCAGGGAGGGAGTCAGCGAAGTCGGTGGTGGTGGCTTCCAGTTCATAAGTGCAGCATCTTTTCTTTGGTCCCAAGTGTGGTGTGCTACTGGGTCCCAGTCTGACAGCCAAAGGCCTTATCCAGCCCCCACCTACTACAAGAGGTGGTGACAGGACCCTGAGCCTCCTGCAGCTGCAGGGACAAACCACAGGTGACCCATAACCACCAGAACTGACCACAAGTACTCAGCCTGCTTGGTTCACGTTGAGTGTTCTTGGAGAACCAGATCTGGTGGAGAGAGGAGTTGGGGAAATTGGAACTGAGGCTTTGCAAACTAAGTAAAGCTGGCTCCACGCACCCTCACAGGTAAAAAGCCCTAAACAAAGGAGCGACAGCAATCCCCATACCTGCCACATTTCCAGGTCCCACACAGACATGCCCTGGCAATGGCCTACCAACAGTTCCACCTTCCACATGGCCCGGGAAGCAAGGGGCAGGGGCCCACATAGGCCTCGGAGACCCTGGTTATTCCCCCAAATCCATTCAAAGTCAAGTTCTAGCGGAGTCCATAGAAGACGGGTGTCAAACTCATTTTCACCAGGGGCCACATCAGCCTCGAGGTTGCCTTCAAAGGGCCAAATGTAATTTTAGGACTGTATAAATGTAACTACTCCTCAATAGTTGAGCAAGAGCTCAGCGCCACCCAGTAGAAACAAGGGGCCGGGCCAGATAAAACACGGCGGAGGGCTGGATTCGACCCTCAGGCCTTGTGTTGCCACCTGTGCTGTAAGAGGATTTCAACTCTTTTAAAAGTCCACGTAGGAAGATCTAAGAGCTTACTCCTTGGCTCACTTCTCTGTACCCAGGCCACCATGGACAATAAATGTTTTGTCTCAAATGTCCCTCGATCGGGGTATGAGGTAAGAAAAATAGTATTTCTTTTATTTTGCCCTGAGGGGGAGAAACCAATTCCTAAGGCCAGCATTGTTGAGGAAAAAGAGCGTAATCATTAATTAAAAAAAAAAAAAAAGGAAACTGAGGTAGCCCTGGCCAGGTGGCTCAGTCAGTTAGAGTGCCGTCCTGCAAACCAAAAGTTTCTCTCTGATGTCAGTGTTTTTCTCTCTCTAAACTCAAGAAACATACCCTTGGGTGGGGGTATTTAAAAACAAGGTAGAAGAAGACAGAAATGAGTACACCCAGAAATGCCTCTAAGGCTTCAGGTTACACCTTTGTGTGTGTGCACGCCTCCCACTGAGCGACATTTGCCCTCAGAGGCGGAGCCACACCCCTCTGACTCGGGCCTTCTGCATTTTCTTGGAATGTCCTGTTCTGTGCTGTCACTTCCCTCCCTCCACACCACACTCCAGGGCTTCTGCGGAGGCTCAGCTCCTCACTGCTCCCACACCAGCCCAGCAGCTCCGTGGCTGTCGAGAGAACTGCCCGTTATCAGGTTTACGTGAGATTAAATTCAGTCACTATCTTGGAAGAGAGTTATCTCATGTTGACAAATCCCTCAGAGTTCACTGTAGAGAACTTTAATTTCCACATTCAAATGAGATTTGGATTTGATCGGGCATCAATTAAACACTGCGTGCTTCCCGGTGATCGAAATTCTGAAGAAGAGGCTCTGCCTCCTCGGTGCCTGTTCAGCTCCAGGGTTTTGTTTGCCCTAAAACCATCAGCTGAGGTGATAGGTCAGACTCAGAAGTAATGGGCAACACATTTACAATAACACACTTGGAAAAGAGCCATAACATTCTAAGTTACAGGCTCGCTTTCCTAGGGCAGCTCGGGCTCAGTGAGGACAGCACCATGGTAGTCGGTTAAGGGCAACCCGCCAGGCCTGGATCCAAATCTTACTCCATCCCTTCTAGCCACGTCAGATCAGACAAGTTGGTTAATCTGTCCAAGTGCAGTTTCCTCATCCGAGACAGGAGAACTCACAGTGAGATAACAAATATGGAAAGCGCAGCACGGTGCCCAGTACAGAGTCAGCCCTCAGGAAATGACAGCTGCCACATACAATACCTCTGTTTGGGTAATAATCATTTTCTACATTTAATTATTTGTCTCTTCACTCAATCACCAGATATTTGTCGAGCACCAATCCAGTCTTGGGAAAGTTAATGGGGAGAGAAAAATAAAAACATGTGTTTTGCCCTCAAAGCACATATAAATTATGGGGTACAGCCTATTTCTTAGCAAGTTTATAGAACTGCAAGCCAAGTGTTACAAGAGTATTGAAGAAAGAGCATCCAAATTTGTCTGCATTAATGAAGGAAGGCTTCACAGTGGAGGGAAGTGGAGCTCGGATTTGAAGGTAAGTGTGTGTTAAGAGATACAAACGCTGAGAAGCCACTCCCTTCAGAGACTACAGCTTGTGCTCCAGGCGGAGGCTTGGGAGAGCACCGCTCACTGGGGGAACTTCAAGCTGGTGCCCCTACCTGGTGAGAAGGAAAAGTAGCAGTGAGGGTGCAAGTAAGATCTGGATGACGAGAGACCACTGTTGGCTCTCCGTAAGGAAGAAACAGTTTTAGCAGTTTTGCAATTCGAGGACAGTCCCAGCTCTTACCTGTTTGCCCCAGCACGGAGGCCTGCTGTGATGATTAATTTCGTGTGTCAACTTGACTGGGCCACAAGATGCCCTGATATCTGATTAAACATTGGTTTGGGTTGTGCCTGCATATTTCTAGAATAGATTAGCATTTTAACTGGTGGACTGAGTAAGGCAGATTGCCCTCCCTATATGGGTGGGCACCCACAAACCCTTCGAGGGCCCCAAAAGGACAAAAAGGCAGGAGGGAGTTGAATTCACTCTCTGCCTGGCAGCTTGAACTGAGATACCAGTCTTCTCAGAGTGAGACTTACTCCATCAGGAAGCTCCTGGTTCTCAGACCTTTGGCCTCAGGCTCCAATTCACACCACTGGCTTTCCTGGGTCTCCAGTTTGCATGCAGCATGTGGTAGGAATTCCCAGCCTCCACGACCATGTGAACCAATTCCTTATAGCAAGCACGTGTGTGTAGAGTGATAGATGATAGATTCTCTTAGTTATCTATTAGTACTGTCTATCCCATATTAGTACCTTATTATATACATACATATATCCCTATTAATTTCCATACTTGAACTTAACAGATGCTCAATGAATGTTACTTAAAATATGCATTTATGAATGAAGCATCCAGGATTACTGTCTTACTTTTGGGAAACAGATCAAATTTTGAGGGGAAAGGGACTTGAAAAGGAGAAATAGAAGTTCTCACATAAATCTGGTCCAAAGCTTCTATATTTTCCATAGAGAAAGCCCCAAGACCCTTTTAATCACCCCCTATGTGTTCGATCATAGGACATACCTGAACACACCTTTCCAGCTCTGCGACGATGACATGATCAGTTTACACTCAGGTGACATTTAATCTCTCTTAACATCATTGTTTCTACTCCCAAAGCAGGGAGAACTTACTCTCAGGTCTGGGTGTGTGTCAGTATCTCTGGTAGAACAACCCAAACACCTTTCGAAAGAAAGGAATTAGACATATGGTTCGGCAATTCCGAAGAGCCAGAGCCAGTCCCCACGTCTGTAGGCCAGTGTGATGTGAGAGCAGAAGCTGGGCTGGACTGGAAGGGTGGGAAGTGGAGGAGACCAAGTGAGAAGAAGCCTTCTGCCAGGTTCCTCTAGGGAAAGGGAAATAGGGCGGACCCAGGTACGCGCCCTCACCCTCTAAGTACTGCGTTACTTTATTAATCATTTCATTCTACACTCACTATGCATGTCCCTGTGGGGAAAAATATTATCTAAACATATTTATGTTCTGTACTTTGGTTTTTGATGGCTCTCAAATTAATATTGAATAATGATCAAAGTTATTCCTATAAAATCACCATACAGTTGGCTAATAAGGGGGAGACATACGTGCCACACGGAACAGGACTTATGAGGTACAGTTATGGGGATTCATCACATACTCCCTGGCTGTGAGAGGTTACACAGTAATTACAATAAACCAGAAGGTGCAGACAAACTGCTCTCCATAGTCATTGTTTCTGGTAAGCACTGAGAAATAACTTCAGGATCTGGGTAAAAGTGTGGGGTAAGATGCCTGGTTCTAAGAGTTCAGGGGAGCGTAACCGTGTTAATTACGAAGCATGAAGAGAAAGAGTGCTTTGCTCAGTGGAGTGTCCTATGGAGGGTTTGTCAAGATCTCTTTCCAGAGAAAGAGCAATTTTGAATGTTGTTTCCATTGATTTTATTTTGCCTTCTCTCTAGGTGAAAAGGATACTGAACAGAAATTAACCTCGGGGAGAAAGTAGCAGCATTGGTAATACTTTTATTTCTTAACTTCATTTGTACTTCATCTGCTCTCTGACCTTTGGCATGAGTTAGAAGGAGAAAGCAGCAGACAAAAGAGATGCATTTTAAAAGCTGGAGAGTCCTTTGTTGTTCACTTGAAAGAGTTAAGTCTGGATCTCCCGGGCAGAACAGATCTCCCGGCCTGGGCTCCATAAAACAGCCAGGCTGCTTCTGTCTGTGAAATGACTATTTTTGCCCCTCAATGACACTCCTTTGTCCTCAGGAAGGTCTCCCTGGCAATGTTAGCATGCTTGTGAACTCTTATTCGCACATGTTGGTCAAGACCACACTTGTTAATTAGATTCCATGGTGCCTTGTGTGAGTAGTCAAAATCACTTTGCATTTGTTTCATTAACAATCTCACACTTGGAGTCAGGCTTCCTGTGAGTCACAGCTACCTGGGGATGGTAATCTGAGAAGAACCAGAAAGGACCCACTACTCCTGTCCAAAGATACCTGCACTACCCAGGAGCTGCAGGGCCAGAAATTTTCCCATGTTCAATTTGATTTTTGCAGAGTTAGCTTAACGTTTTCAGGGAGTTTGCTATTCTGTGTTCAGCCAACATATATTAAACATCCTTCATGTACAGGCATTACTAGAGATATGTATTGATAACCATAATCTAGGATAAAAATTATAAATGTCTTCAGAGACTTTTAGATATAAATGCTATAGAAATTCAAAAGAGGAAGTTATTGATCACTTCTGACTCAGAGAATAATTTGGCATTTGAGCTGTGTCTTAAAGGGAAGGTATGATTTGGACCTACCTGAAAAACATTTTGAAGGCACTGAAATTTGAAAGCTGTTTTCCTGTATTTTTAACAGTAAATATTTAAAAATAAATAAGTGATTTTGTTTTTCAGATAAAATTTTTCTATGGCAAGAGAGGTCTGGGACAAACAAGTATTTGATGTATTACACAAAACACTTCAAAGAAAAGGGCACCGAACAAACATCTGTATTCACACTTTTATTTGCACCATGTAAAACTGTGTACAAGTGATAGAAATAGATGTCCTCCGTAATGCCTCCGGGGGATGTGTTGGGTTGGCCAAAAAGTCTGTATAGTTTTTTCCATAAAACCAAAGACACATCTTTCATCATCACCAATGACTTTATTGATTTGGATATTTTGAGTATGTCAGCTATCTCCCACATGGTATAATGTTGCTTGTTTTCAAGTAATGTCTCAATTTGATCGCTATCAACTTCAAATGTCTACCCAACCATGGAGCTTTGTCCACCGAGAAATCTCCAGCACAAAACTTCACAAACCACTTTGACATGTTCAATCAGTCACAGCACCTTCTCCACATACTGCCCAAGTCCTTTTTTGCGTTTCAGCTGTGTTTCCACTTTTCTTGAAATAACAAAAATAGTATGTCAAAAAATGTGGTATTTTCTTCCATCCTCAATATTAAAATGGCTACACAAAATTTCACCAATTTTGATAAGTTTTTTTTAGATGAGATAAGGCATGTTCAGAGTAGTATGGCTGTAGACAGATAAGTTTTTTTTTTTAATGCACACTGATATGACAGCTGTCACAGCACAACCTAACAAAATTGCTTCGAATGAAGTTAGAGACAACTAAGTGCTACTGGAGCCATGGTACAGAAAAAAAAAATGAACGTAGTGGCCAATCCAATATAACCAATGGAGGTAAGTTCAAATTCCTTCCCCAGAGTAGTAGGAAGCCCAAAGCCCTGACTATGGATAGGAGTGGGGGCCTGGGGAGGGACTGCCCTCGGGCTGATAGTATACGCAGGAAAGGTCAACTAGCCATGGCCAACAGTCCAGCTTTCCAGAGCTGTCAGTACAGAACTAGTAGGTGTGTTGTCACACTAGCATCTGGGGCACAAGGTCAAATCTGGCAGGTCCTTGAGATACTGAAATGGGTCACAGGGACTTTTTTTTTTCTAATTTCTAGTTGTGGCAAAATATACAAACATAAAATTTCCCATCCTGATTATTTTTAATGTATAGTTCACCTGTGTTACACACATTCACATTATTATACAACTGATCTCCACAACTCTACTCATCTTGCCAAACAAACTTTATACCCGTTAAGCCACAGCTCCCCATTGCCTGCCTACCCTCAGCCCCTGGCAGTCACCCTCCTCTTTCTGTCTGGATATATTTGACTACTCTAAGTACCTCATGGGAGGGGAATCATACGTCATTTGTCCTTCTTGTGACTGACTTATTTTACTTAGCATAATGTCTTCAAGTTTCATCCATGCTATAGCTTATGTCAGAATTTCCTTTCTTCTTAAGGCTGAGTAGTATTCCATTGTATATAGTGCCAGATATTGTTTATCCATTCATTTGTAGATGGACACTTGGGTTGCTTCCACTTTTTGTCTATTGTGAATAATGCTGCCACAAACATGAATGTACAGTTGTCTCTTCAAGGCCCCAAATTTGTTGTTGTTGATGTTAGTTTAAATAGGTTTCCTTCATTTGCAGTGTAAAGAAAGTTTGAGCTAATTTGGACATAGTCCTTATGTATAAGCTCATGGCATAATGGGGGAACCAGACTCACAGGCCAGGTCGAACAATTGATTGTTTAGATGTTATGAAGCAATAGAGGGGAGCGTAAGGGAATGCCTGATGGAGCTAAGGAATGTTTCATGACCAAAGTATGTCTGAGGTTGGTTCGAGACCCTGATTTCAATTATTTTGAGTATATTGCAGAAGTGGAATTACTGGACATACAGTAATTCTATTTTTAATTTTTTGAGGAATGACCATACTGTTTTCCATAGCAATGGCACCACTTGACATTACCACCAACAGTGCAAAAATGTTGTAATTTCTCTACATTCTGCCACTTGTTATTTTCTGCCTCTTGAAAGTGGCCATCCTAATGTGTATAAGGTAGCATAGGGACTTATACTGAATACGGTGGACAAACATGCCTGGGAAAGGAGGGTGTTATTAGACGTGAGAAATGGTGCTGTTTTAGTTCCCTAAAATAATGATGCTCCTCAGCAAACCTGAAAACGAAGGCAGAAGGGGGGCTCCCCAGGGAAGGAACAGGCACAACAGGTCCACGCTGAAGCTCCTGAAATATGCAAGTGCCACCTGGAGTCTGAAGCTGTCGCCTTACAACTCAGTGGAATAGTTTCAACTGGTATGCAGTTAGCCACATTGTGGAAGGGGAGCATATTGCTCAAAGAAGCAGTTGTTAGGAGGTGAAGGAAGTACCAAAACCCTCCCCTGAGGCCTGCTATCCAAGCAGAGGGCAGTGCCACAGGTATTGCCAAAGAAATCTCAGCCAGTGACTGCAGGTGAGCTGCTTCTAGCCTCAGCCTAAAATAATCTGCAGGTCACAGAACCAAAACTTTCTTAGTGGCACTGAATAATACAATGAGTCCATCATATTGTACTACAAACCCTTAAAGAGAGGAAGGTACTGATCACTGATTAGAACACCTCTGTGAGTGTTGTGTGAAGGGGGTGAATTGGTATTAAACTGCTTTTCTGGCCCGATTGGAGAAATCACTAGGATTCTGAGTGAAAGCTTCAACCAACAGAAGCATGATTTCTTTGAATGTAGCCTGGTTTCTTTCTTTGTTGGCATCTCTCACATCTCCCTGAAATGTCCCCCAAGAGTCACGGCTCTGTTAAACAGGCCCCCATCTCTCGGCCAACTCCAATTCTGTCTGCCCGTGGCCACAGTGCCCAGATGCTAGGTTCCATCAGCTCAATCTGAAATCACAAGCATCCAAGAAATTCTTCCCCTGGTTCCTGTGATATTTTTGGACACAATCTGATATTTAAAACAGCTGCTGTTGATTTACTTGGGACACATGCTGATTTTATATCAAACAGAATGTCAAGCAAACTTCTCCAAGGAGTCGTAGTAAAAAAAAAAGAAGAGCATAGAAGATAAGAACAGCGTTTGTAAATGTTTGCGTACACTCAAATACCCTGTGTAAAAGTTTTCAGACACTTTAGGAAATAATATGCTTCTTCAACTGACTTCAGATTTCCTATTTCATCATCCATGCTTCTAGGCTTACATAGGCCAAAGAGAAAAAGAAAATAAATCCCCTATTGTCAGTAAAGCACTAGTAAGACTGATGGATGAAGGCTTTGATAAATATTAAAATAATAATGAAAAAACAAGAATTCTTCATTTTCAAGGAGACAGCTTACCTCCTGAAGTCTTGTCTTTTCTGTTCAACCTACCTTCCTTTTGTCCCCTAACCTCAACCACTTTCCCTCATCTTATCTTTCCTGAAGTCAAACCAAGTTCATTTGGTTTAAAAAAGATTTCTTGTGCACTTAAGTGTATTGAGCACAGACAGCACACTGGTCTGTGCGCACGGGGAGCTCAGGGGGTGGGACTTTTGCTTCCTGGAAGAAAGCTCGGAGGATGTGACACTTAACAGTTCCTAAATAATCAATTAAGTTGAATAAAGAGTGTGGTTAATGCTCCAGATGGAATTACCTGAGGGTCTCTCTAAGTGACAGTTCGTCTCTCTGTTACCACTGTGCCCTCTCTCCTGCACAAGGACATGTACTCCCGTGGCTCAGCCCTGTGACCATTTCCCTTATCTTTCCATTGGCCATCAGTAGTCTCCCACCTTCCAGCCAGTGGGCCTCTCCACTCTGCCTGGAGATATCTTATCAGTCTGTGCACCAGGCTCCCAGTTTTGCTTTCCTCAATGTTCTGGGACCATCCCCTCACCTGGCTCACCCTTTTGCCAGCTCACTTTCCTCCATTCTCAGGCTCAATACCTTCAGGTCCCTAGACTGACACATCTGTGTTTCAAAAAGCTTAACAAAAAAGAAGAAACAAGATTTTTTTTATGGTTTTACCAAAAGCCAGTTCCAGAGCACATTCAAATAGTTAATTTCCCTCGATATCTATGATACACTGACACATCCAGGACTCCTTAGGGAGTTATAACGAATCAGCCACTAAACAAACACTGGTACTCAGCCTCACTATGAGAATAAATAGCACACTGGAGTTAGCCAGTACAGCTGACATTCTCCTACTCCATAAAGAAGACCTGGTGTCCTTATGCGCCAAAATATAAGCACACTAAAGAAATTTAAAAGGCATGGTGGGTTACTAAGATACAGAAAAAGCATTACGGAGCATGTCTCAGTACTTTCCAAAATGCCATAGACTGTGTGGTTTATACACAACAGAATTTTTTTTCCTCACAGATCTGAAGGCTAGAAATCTAAGATCAAAGCACTGGTGCAGTCACATTCTGGTGAAAGCCCTCATCCTGGTTTATGGCCAGCATCTTCTTGTTATGTCCTCATAGGGCAGAAGGGGTGAAGGAGCTCTGTGGGAACTCTTAAGATAAGGGTATTCCCATTATCCTATCCAGAAGGGCTCCACCCTCATGGCCCAATTACCTCTCAAAGGCCTCACTCACTAATGCAATCACCTTTGGGGGTCAGGATATCAACCTATAAATATGGGGAGGTGGCAGAGACCCAATCAGACCATCGTAGAGTGCCTATATGCTAGCATTATTCTAGGTATTGAAGATACAACAGTAAACTTACAAAGCTCTTGCTTTTCAGAACCTTATATTTATTTAGGAAGACAAAGAAAAGCAGGTAAAAAGAAAAAAATTAAAATAAAAGATGTAACTTCAAACACCTGGCTGGTGTAGCTCAGTGGATTGAGCATGGGCCTGTGAAGCAAAGGATCACAGGTTCAATTCCCAGTCAGGGCACATGCCTGGGTTGCAGGCCAGGTCCCCAGTAGGGGACACATGAGAGGCAACCACACATCGATGTTTCTCTCCCACTCTTTCTCCTTCCCTTTCCATCTCCCTGAAAAATAAATAAATAAAATATTTTTTAAAATAAAAATAATAAAAAAATAAAAGATGTAACTTCAGATACTAATAAATGCTCCACAGAAAATATCAGGTTAAGGGGCTGCAGTGAGAGAGCAGGGGGAATGGACTGTTTTAGACAGAATGGCTGGGGAAAGACTCCTCATGCAAAGTCCTTGGAAGATCCGGAAGAGATACTTCAGACTGAGGGGGAGTCGTTGAAAGGATTCTGAGGAGGTAATAGCCTGCCTGTTCACAGAACCTAAGAAAGCTCATGTGACCAGAACAGAGTGTGCAATGGGAACAAAAAACTAGAAAGGGAAACAAGAAACTAGATTAGAGAGGTAGGTAGAAGCTAAATTACTTAGGAGTCGTTCTAATAAAGGAGTTGAATTTTACTATAGGTGTGATAGGAATATATTGGAAGATTTTGAATGAGAAGAAACAAGATCCAATTAAGGTTTTTAAAAGATTAGTGAGGCTCTTACGTGGAGATTGGATCTGGGGCAGTTTTAAGCAGAAGCAAGAAGATTCGTGAGGAGGCGTTTGCACTAATCCTGAAGAGAAATGATGGTGATACAACAGTATTGAGAACTCATCAAATTCGAAGTGTAGTTTGAAGGATGGATAGGATTTGTTGATGGATAAGATCTAGGATATGAATGAAGCAAAAATTTAAAAGTAACTTCTATAATTTTGACATAAATAACATAAATTTTGAGTAGATTTATTTAATATGCTAAGTTGGAGAAATGTATTAGATGTTGGAAATGCAACAAGATGCTTTGATGTGCAGAAGAGGTATTGAGTCTGGACACATGGGATACACATAACGTTTAAAGACATGAAACTAGGTGGTGTCACCTGAGGATGTAGAGAAGATGAAGATCCGATAGTGAACCCCAGAGCACCCTAAAATAGTGGTCAGAAAGAAGAGGTGAAACCAGCAGAGAACCCAAGAAGTAATGAGGACATAGAATGAATATCAGAAAGTTGTGATGACCCAGAAGCCACGCGAAGAACATTTCAAAAACAAGAAGTGAAAATTTATGTCAAATGATGTTGCGAATTCATGAAAGATGAGGTCTGTAAGGTGGTCACTAGATTTGCCAATAGGGAAGTAATTGATTTTTACCAGGATGGTTTCAAAGGAGTGGTGAGGACAAAACCCAAGGGAACAAGTTAAAAAGAGATCCAGAGGTGAGCACGTAGAAACAGGGTACAGACAACTTTACTGGGGTGTTTTGTTGTTAAGATGGACAGTGAAAGTAGACAACATGTGGGGGGAGACAAAAGACTTGGGGTCAAAGAAGTTTTTTGTATTTGTAATTTGTTTTAAGATGAAAAATATTGAGTATATATGCCCTCGATCTGGTAGACAGGAGAAAATTAATAGATGCTATGGACTGAATGTCTATCTCCCAGTGTTGCAGCCCTAATTCCCGATGTGATAGTATTGGGAGGTGGGCCCTCTGGGAGGTGATTAAGTCATGAGGATAGAGCTCATATGAATGGGATTAGTGCCCTTGAAAGAGGAGACATGAGTTTCCTCTTCCTGAAAGCAGCCAGAGGTAACCTATGAGAATTGTTTGCTATTCATTTGACCCAGTAAACCCCACAATGTCATGCAAATCAAGAGGTTCAAATTTTCATGTTCTCTTTAAGAACAATCCCGAGCATCAAGAGTATGCATATTTGAAAAGCCACCAAGTACCTAAAGGATGTCACTTTACAGAAGCAGTATGCGCCATTCTGTCATTACAATGGTGGAGTTGGTAGGTGTGCCCAGGACAAACAGTGGGGCTGGAAACAGAATTGGTAGCCTAGAAACAGTGCTGAATTTTTGCTGCACGTGCTGAAAAATGTAGAGAGTAATGCTGAACTTAAAGGTTTAGATGTCGACTCTCTGGTCATTAAGAACATCCAGGTGAACAAAGCTCCCAAGATTCGGCTTAGAACTGACGGAGCTCATGGGCTGGGTAACCCAGGCACGAGCTCTCCCTGCCACACAGACATGATCCTTACTGAAAAAGAGCAGATTGTTCCCAAACCAGAGAAGATTGCTCAGAAGAAAAAGATGTCCCGGACGAAACTGAAGAAACAAAACTTACATTTGTGACCTGGGGGTAAATTCAGCATAAACTAAAGACCAATAAAAGTAAAAAGAGAGGGAGAATAGAAGTGATCTGTCTCAGCCATATGAGGACACAGCAAGGCATCCATCTGCAAACCAGGAAAACAGCTCTCGGCAGGAACCAAATCTGCAGGCACCTTGACCTTGGACATTCCAGTTTCCAGATCGTGAGAAACCAATGTCTGTTGTTTAAGTCACCCAGTCTACGGTATTTTTGTTATAGCAACTCAAACTGACTACAACAATGCAGGACGGAAAATGAAGAATTGCTGGAGTTTATGTAAAGAGGACAGGTTCCAGTTCCTAGACAGGTAGAGGAGTCGCTATGGATAATCCCTTCAATAGGACCAATTTGTCAAAACTAAGTGCTTTCTTTTGGAATAAATGTACTAAATCCTTCCATTTTTTCTTTTCTGATAAACACAACCCTGTGGGTTATCTATTGAAAATAGGTATTATTTCTTTCCCCTTTCACATAGCAGGAAGCTGAGACAATATGGCAAAGCAACTTGTCTGAACTCAGACAGCTAATACCAGTATCAGAGCCAGGAGGACTCACACTCCAAGACTCTGGGGCCCCACCGTGGTCCTTTCTGCTTTTCTACAGTGCATGTGCATCAGTGACATGCAACGGACATGCCACTCTCAGGAGCAAACTTAAAGCCACTGGTTTAATATCTTGTGCAAATTAAGTAAGGCAAACTTTTGACAAATTCATTTAAAATGAGTGTTCTCCACTTTGATCTGCACCTGTCTCTTCCCCAATCAGCCTCACCCAGAGACTCAGAGCTGACAGATGGTCCGTAACGACTTATCAAGGGAGCACTCTTATCCCTTCTCTTCTGCCAGTCCTTCCAGATGCATTTCCTCTCAAATGGTAGTCTTATCAAGGATAAAGTTTATTCTGCTAGCAAACAGCCAGGGGACAGACTAGAAACATATTAGACAGCAGAGGAAAGATGGCCTGGAATTACCAATTTGTTGGGCCTGATGCTCAAATGCATAATTAACAGTGACAATTGTTCTGGGTTGGGCACAGTCCCAGCATGGCCAGACCAAGGCACAGTCTACAGTACTTAAATCTGGGCATTTGTAATTCTTCTCCCCTTGATATAAACTATGAAGCTGGAAGCTTTCCCTCTTAAACAGATTTTTCTTCCTCCCTCCTCTCCATTTCTGCTACCACCTAACTTGCCCTTTTAAAATACGCTCAGATTCTTCCAGGGATAAATCCAGAGTGAGAGACAAAGAGGATATGAATCTGAATGGTAGTCTTCGCTGTTTTGCCACATCTGCATGAAATTCCACAGCTGGCGCCGAATCCTAGAATTTACCAGAATGACTAATGAATCACGTGGCCCCCAGTTTGAAATGTGCCTGTGAAAACGTTCAGGGATTTGATCACAACTTTTCAAAATCAAGAATGAGAGGTGTGAGAGCTCTCAGACATCAGCTAGCTCTTCTCTTGCCAAGGCTGGATTTTCCCTTCTGGATAAGATTTCAGCCTATGCTTTTGCTGGTTTTCTTTTAAATATCTTAAATGATGGCATTCTCTCCTCTTTCCACTGAAAGACTATTTCACATTCCAGTGTACCTTATCACCAAATTGTGTTTTCCAGAAAGTTGCCTGAAATTCATCTTTTGTTAATTTCTTAACATAACTCACGTTTATTCACTTTGGCAACTTACCTGCAAGCAGCCTCTCTTATTGGCAGCTCAGCAAGTACATCTACAAATGAAAGACCATCAGCCAATCACTTCTGTCTATCCTTTTTTCTTTGGGGATAGATTAGCATGCTGAGGAGCTCTGAGCACTGAAAAACCAGTGGTTTTCTGTGCCTTTTACTCTGTCTCTTCAATTATCATCTCATTACTCTCAGCCACTACTTGGGCTGTTCCCAGGTAGCAGGCTTGTCAGGGAACTCAGTCCAGGGACTCAGCCATCAACACAATACTCTTACTAGCACTGATTCTCTCCCTGGCCCTGACCACAGGAGGATGCTGGACAAAGTCCACGGTCTCTGCCTACAGAGCAGGGACAGTCAGCTGAGGGTAGACACTGCAAAGACAGTGGAGGTAAAAACTCCACCCACCTCCCTCTGGTGCTTCCACGGTCCCATTGCCACAGTGTCTTCTTATCCATGCTCCTGCCAGCTCCTCTCCACTCAGACTCACTGAGGCTCCTCTTTCAGCCCACCCCCCTCAGTCTCATCACTACGTTTGGCCCCTTTGCTCGTTACTTGCAAATGTCCTCAGAACCCACCTCTCTTTCTTTTTCTATCTCACAGCTCTCATTTGGACCCTTGCTGTGCATTTCTCCACCTGAAATGTATTAATCACTTTCATCCTTTTCTCTTTGGTAAAGACAACCCTGCAGGCTGTATAACATAGTGTTTCTTCCACCTTTTCACATATGGGGAAACTAAGACAATGTGGTTAAGTGATTTGTCTGAAGTCAAGCAGCTAATAATCTCAGTATCAGAGTGGGACTCATGCCCAGTGTCTCCACACAGCGTGTATCAGCGACGCACTCCGGTGCTGGGAACCGCTCTGCCTGGTTCCAGGAGTTGTAACTGCCTCCCATGGCTCAGGCTGAGTGAGCGACCTCCAGAATATGAGCCACTAAGGAGACAAAGCTTGTCTCCTGCCCCCGATGCTTGGTCAGTTAGTCTATGATGGGTACGACCCCTCGGAGGGGGGCAACCTAGGCCAGACATGATCACTTGGGAGGCCATCATGGAAGGACTTGGGGGGGCTGCAACAAAGAGGGAGTGATGGACCCTGCCCCCTGGCTATTCTGACATAGCCCGAGTCCCCATTTCCATCTGGGAGAAGCGCTTCCTGGCTCTAATCCACTTAAATCTAAAAACCTATGACGGGGAGGTGGTGCAGCCCTTTGCCAGCTAGAGCGGGTTCAGGGGTGATCAGGCCTGAGAAAGAAGATGTAAAATCCTGTGAAACCTGCTTTGTTTAGAATGCTCTCATTTAAACAATAAGGGTCCAAGCAAGAAGTTTGTTCCTCAAAGTTTTATGGCTCTTTAGCTATCTGACTCTGACTGAGAATAAGCCCTCATAGTTCTCTGAATGCTATCTATTGTTTGATCCTTACCTGTATTCTTGTGCAACCTAACCCAGTAAAAGCCCATTGAGGAAAAGGTTCTTGGCCCTTCTCCTTTTAGGGATCGGCCACCTTTCCTCCCCAAGCAGATCACATCTTGGTAGTTTCACTTTTATCCGTGGTGGACGGGGGGACTTTGCAGACAAAGTTGCCCCCACACACTGGAAACAAGGCTTTGCTCTTGATTCCTCTGGTTTTCTAGGGAGGTGCTTCATACCTAAATATAGTTATCTTATGTGCCATAAAGCATCAATATTCTTCCAGACTGGGTGGCAACCTGTACACCAAAAGGTTGCAGGTTTGATTCCCTGTTGTCAGGGCACATACCCAGGTGGTGGATTCCATCCCCAGTCAGGGTGCATATGAGAGGAAGCTGGTCTGTGTTTCTCTCTCTCTCTCTCTCTCTCTCTCCCCCTCCCTCCCTTCCTTCCTCTCTCTGTCTGAAATCAATAAACATATCCTTGGATAAGGATTTTTTAAAAAAGAATCAACCTTCCAACTTTGCTTTTTGTAAGAATTGCGTATCTTGGGTGTTATTTTAAATAATTAAAAACAAAGGAACATTTCTTGCAAAGTTGAATTTTTTTCACTTTGTATTGGGGCCAAATGTGTTTCACTGTCTAGAAATGCTTTAAGTAGATTATATGATGGCTGGAAAGCAATTTAATCAAATTTGCATTTCGAATCCAAGAAAGTGCCATTAGGCTAAAGATTTATAAAGACAACTGTTAGTTTGCTCAGTTCTTGTTTGAACTAAACATCCACCCAGCCACAATCAAAGAGAAAGCTTCTTTTATCTTCATGAACTGAAGTCACTTGAGTGATTTTGTTTAGAATCCACAGGACTAGAGAGAAAAAAAATCAGTGACTGGGAAAGTGAACGAGATCAGAAGGCTGTGACTGACGTACCTGCGTACTGCTAACTAAATCGCTTTGAATTTCCACACAATATGAGCTATGGTCTGCTTCCATTTCCACACTGTATTTTTAAGAGTTTTTGCTTCACTACTCTGGTTTAATTTCTAAAAAAGACACAGGGTTTCACAGTTATGGCCAACTGCTTATCCCAAGCAAATTAAATTAAGCCGCTGGCATGCAACTAAAAGTTTGTTCCACCTAATTGAGCAGCTAATGGGTATGGATGAATTTGAGGTACAGATAAAAATATTGTTTTCAAAGAGCCTTCTGATTAGCATGCTCCGGAATGGGCAAAGAAAAATATTTATGCAGCCATTTTCATAAGCATGTTCAAATTCATTTGTTCAGCTCCAGGGCAGACTCCAGGGGGCTTTGTCTGCACCTGACATGAGGGGATGTACTCATTGCCAAAGGGGGCTAAACCCCTTCACCAAAGACACCTGTCATTCTGCCATCCTCAGCGCTGCCTGTGCAAAACGTGCTCTTCCCATGGACAGCTTGTGTCTGCACTCAAAGACTGAGTGGGTCTTCCTGCATTCTGATGAAAGCCCCTTGTTTCATCTAATAAATGGCCTCAGCTAACAAATGGCCCTAGGGTCACTGTGCCACTAAATCAATGGTTAGTGGGGTAGAGCAGCAAAGAAACAAATAGTTGGAGAGGATTCTGGGGAATATTAACATTCTGGAACTTGTTGCATCAGTTCCTTATCACTTTGCTGTGTTTGCTTTTGTCTAATGTTGGGCCAGTGGCCATTTCTCCTTATGAATCTCCTGCAATTAACAACAAAACAAATACATGTATTATTTCCTGCATCTTACAATAAAAAAAAGAGGCAAAAGATACATGCTTATTCAATTTACATGCCATGTTAAAGTCCAAAAAACTTTAAAGGTAGCAATTTTTAATTGGCAGCTGTTATTGTGACACATTTGCTTCGATTCCATCTGTGATTACTCTGCAAACATGAGCACTGAGGTTTTATGTCTGTTGGTTTGCATTAGTTTTGGGCCCTTGTTGTTTTTTTTTTTTTTAGATCTCCTGAAAATTTACAACAAAGTGCTGTGGGCAGAGATGAGGCTAACACAAGGCACACAGAATATGTCCCAGAACCCACAGTCCCTGAAAAATGAAGTCAGGTCGCCATGGGGGTAATTCTCCCACAAATGCCTGCCTTGCTGGCCCTCCATGCATTTACTTCATTTGGTCCATAGGTGAACTTGTCACATTACATTTACAAGGAGAAACAAACCTTAATGCTTCAGGAAATCTCTGAAACTTCAGTGAGCTCCTGCTGCAAGTGTTCTGGACATAAGCCATCTGTGTCCCATAACTGTGTCCAGAACTGATTGTCAAAGGCTAAAATAACCAGTGCAGTATTGATATGAGAAGCTTTGAAGAACCTTTGTTTACCCAAACCCCAAACACCCTAGGAAGAGCGATAGGGCCGTTTGGGAAAGCAAACAGCAGGATATTCACAAGGGCTAGGACTAGCACCCCCGCGGTTAGAAATAATTTCCACATTTAGCCTTTGTACTCTGCTTCTGCCACGTAGCTAGAACTAACTTCCTCATTCTGCTTCTGTATCCCGCTTTGCTACGTAGACAGAAAGACCCCGTAGATTATATAAACCCCGAGAATCTTTTGTTCGGGGCTCAGAATTTGGAGACTGACTCCTCTGGGCTCGTGTACGTTAATAAACCTCATACTCCAGAATCCCTCGGTGTCTGGTTGCTTCATTTTACTGTAACAGTATAAGTTGGCCTGGCCCCTCTTTTGTTAAGTGAGGAGCACAGAATATATAGCAAAGATTTTCAGGTATCAAAACTGTTACAAAATTCAGCTGAATAATAACCTCCACCTCCACTCAAATTCATATACTGAAATACTAACCCCAAGTACATTAATTAGAGTGTGACGACATATGGAGACAGGATCTTTACAGAGGCAAAGGACTTAGAACACGGACACTGGTGTGAGCCCTAATCCAGTATGGCTGGTGTCCTTACAAAGAGGGAAACTTGGAGCCAAACACACAGGGAGGGAGGATGGGGTGAAGACAGAGGGAAAGGAGAGCCATCTACCAGCCCAGGGCAGAAGGCCTGGAGCACATTCTTCCTGCAGTGCCCAGGCAAACTCTCCTATCACCATCTTGATCTGGGCTTCCCAGCTTCCAGAGATCTGAGGCCATAAATTTCCATTTGTTAAGCCACCCACTTTGTGGTGCTTTGTTATGGAAACTCCAGTAAACTAACACAGATACTCATTGAATCATCCATTTCCCAGTACTCTGTAGTCATTTTATAATAATGAGGATGGACCCGTGAAAGGCTTCTGCATCTACCAATAAAAATCTCTCTCTCACTATTAAGCAATCTTTAAAAAATAAATTTTGGCTTTTTTAGGCTACTCATCAGTCTGCCTCTGATCGAATTCATTGTTATTCCTGGCTTCAGTAAGAAAATTTCACTTTAGTGTACCACTTTCAGACTGTGGAACTTTTCTTTCTACAGACTAACACTAGCTCAGCCAGTCATCTCTCTCCACATTGAGATCAGGATTCCAATTACATTTTCTTCTTCATGCAAAAATAATAGATGCTAATTGTCTATCATTTTGTTGTTCACTTGCTATATCAAAATGCATAACAAATATAAGCTTCCCTTTGTGTAACATATGTAAAACTGTGAGCCATACAAAGACACTTAAAACACACACACGCATATCAATCTACTTTTCCCCTTTCCACAAATTCTAGCTATGTACCCCGAAGTGGTCCACTCTGAAGGTCACAGGTAGTACTCTCACCCAGAATGGGAGCAGGATGAATAGGGGCAGAAACTTAAAGCATATTTACCATCTACTACATGTATATAATGTTAACACATACATTATCTTACTACGACGACCCTGTGAGGTATATGCATTGCAACTTTTACAGGAAGAAGAAAATGAACTCAGGGTGGTAATGGTCTCTCACATTTCAGTGTCTCACATCTTCCTGTTCCCCAGCCCTCACTGCAGTCCCACCAAGTGCATATATCCAGGTTTCCTCCTCAATCAGAGGAAACTTCTCAAAAGTCCAGAAAAAGCAGCACTGTTCAGTCCTCATTGACATTTGCCATGGCAGGGCCATTAATTGGGACCAGGAGCACCTGGAAGCAGGAGATCTTTTCTTCCTACCTGTCAGGACCTGGCCAACACACCATCCATCTCACAGGTCCAGTGATTGTTTAATGAAGCCGATTTGGATCAGTGGAGATCGGTGTTTAGGCCGTTCTCCAAGACCTCTAAAATGGCTGGGAAATGTGCCCATTTTTGGCCAGTAGTCCAATGCTGATTGTGGTTCTACTTTTAAAGAATCTCTCGAACATTTTTAGGTGCCCAATCTTTTGAAAACTCTTTCAGTTATTCAAATCAATTCAACAAGAATTTATTGAGCACCTATTCTGTACCAGGTATAGCAGGAGTATAAAAGTACCAGTAAGATACTGCTCCAGGTATCTGAGGAAGTAGGAGGGTACAATAAACCCACAAAAATTGCAAAGAGGAGAGGCAACGAATAGAGCTATAAAAGAGTACAGACAAAGAACCACAGGAATTCAGACAAAAGAGACATCACTTCTGGTTGGGAAAAATCAGAAAAGACACCGCAGATAAGGAACTAGCATTTGATACAGACCTTTAGTAATGCATTCAGTCAATCAGTATTTGGAGAACATCTGTGTGCTGAAAGTTGGAGATACAAGAGAGACACAATCCCTGCCCCAAGGAATCTGTATCCTAGTGATGAATTAGACAATGAGTGAGTAAACAAATTAGTTATAGCCTTTCATGAACACCAAGAATTGGATGAGCAGAATAACCTGATAGTATTAACCATGGTAGGTGGTGCTAGCTGTGGGTAAGGTACCTACTTTGGCAAAGGGGTGAAGGAAGGTCTTGCTAAGGAAGTGATCTTTGGTGGAGATTTGGGAAATGAGGAAGAACCAGCCATTCGAAAAGCAGGGTTGAAGTGGTCAAGATGCTGTGAGCAAGATAAGTGAAAAGTTCCTAAGCAGTGAAATTTGCATTACAAAGCAAGACGCAGAAGATCGATCACTGTTTCTAGAGAAAGGGAGCAATGGTGGGCCAGTGTGAGAAGAGGCTGGAGAAGTAACCGGAGCTCAGGTCCTACAACTGTGTGGTCCCAGGGAGGAGTCTAGGTTTTCTCCTAGTTGCAGCAGGACCTTCAAAGGGTTTTAAACTGGACAGCAGCCTGAGGTCAATTTGCATTTTGAAAAGGGAAGTCAAGTCAGAGTCCCACGTGGAGGATGAGCTGGAGTTGGGAGACAAAGTAGGACTGTAATGGTGGCCCATTGCAACAATGTGTTTTCAACAAGGGTGAAGCTGGGAGATACAAATGATACATCTGAGAGATATTTATAAAGAAGAAACAAAAAGAATTTACCGGGCATTGAAGTAGACAAAACCACATGAGCAAAGATTCAGAGAAGAATGGTGGGTCTATGGGAGCTTCAGTGTGGCTAGACCATAGTAGCTCTTCGTGGCAACTGACCTGAGGCATGGAAAAGCATTATCCCCACTTCTTCAGTCCAGCTTTATTTCCCACCCCTTTCCCCAGACATTTGTAATTGATGTCACTCCCCAGCCTGGCACAACAGCGCCATCTCTGGTCCTGACCTTGCTTCAGCAGGCTCCAACCACTCTAAAAGCACCAACTAACTTGTTGTCCAAGCTAATCCCACTGCTCTTTCCAGTCGTCACTCTGATTGAAAGAGCAGTGCCTTAAAAATCTTGTGGACTGCCTGATTAGAGGCAAGGTTAGGAGAGAAGAGAAGACCATGATTATCTGACTCCCTGTTTGTGAGAAAGAACCTATATTTTCTATTCATAGTTCATAAAACATTTAACACAGTGTTTTGTACACAGTAGGCACACAAAAAAGGAAGCAACCATTCTCTCTTAAAGTTAGGGAGGCTAAAGAAGTCTATCTGGAAACAGAATTAGTTAACAGTGGGAAAAGTCCAACGCCCTGTGAAACTATAAAGTGGATAATGCCTAGTTCTCCAAGAATGAAATAAGGGAGGACTTTAAAGCAGAGGGTAAGGATGCGCTCTGGACTAGGCTGCCCACATATTTCAGGGACAGGAAGGAGAGGATGTGAGTAGATAAAGGGTGATTAAAGGAATGGAGATGATGGAGAGACTTAGAGAGGAAATGGAGAGGGCAGAGTTTCTAGCGTGTTGCCTGTTGTGTTAGGGCTCTCCAAAGAAGCAGAACCAAAGGGAGAAAAAAATATATAAAGATATTCATGAAAAGGAGTTGGCTTATGTTAGTTATTATGGAGGCTGACAAGTTCTAAGATCCAAAGAATGAGTCGACAATCTGGAGACCCAGGAGAGCCAATGGTGTAGACACAGTCCATGTCTGATGGCCCGAGAACAGAAAAACCAAGGACATAGGTTCCAGTCTGAAGGCCTGCAGGGTCAAGACCCAGGAAGAGCTGATGTTTCTGTTTGAATCCAAAGGCGGGATAAAGCCAATGTCCCAGTTCAAAGGCATTCAGGTAAAAATAATTCTCTTTTGCTTGGGGAAAGGTCAGCTTTGTGTTCTATTCAGGCCCTCAACTGATTGGATGAGGCCCACCAATATTAGGGTGAGCAATCTGCTTTGCTCAGTCTCCCAGTTTACATGTTATTCGCACCCCAAATCACCCTCCCAGAAACACCTAGGATAAAGTTTGACCAAATATCTGGTTACTCCATGACCAAGTCAGGTTAACACATAAAATTAGGCATTACGCCTGTCTAACATCCTTTTCTTCCTATTTTAACTCCATGACTCAGTGTTTCTTTAGGACACTACCCCTTGTCCACACTCAATCTATGTAGTTGCGCCAAGGCTGATCCCAAACCTGAATTTCTAGCAATGGGGAGTGAGAGCACTGCAAGCCCTTGGAAAGAATGACAGTTCTGAGAGAGGCCAATGAGTCTCAGGCCCTAGAACTTTGCCTATAAACTTTTAGGGAAGAGGGAAATACAATAAAAAAATAAAATTTCTGATGGGGTTAATACACTGGGGACAGGAGCAGCTGGGGACCACTCTGTGGAAAGGACCTAACTAAGAATGTTGCTGATGCGGGGGAACAGAGAGGGAAGATGAGCGGTGCCAGGAGAGAGGCAGAGAGAGAGAGAGAGCAACCGGGCCCTGGCGACCTGGGGAGAATGGGGCCCCTGACTCAACTTTGCCTGGACTTTTTAGTTGCATGAGTTACATGAGTTACTTGCTTAAATTTCATTTTGTGCTTAAGCTGATTTAAGGTAAGTCCGCTTCTTTTGCAAACAATGAGTCCTGACAGATTGCTGTGAGCACATTATGCTCAGAGAGTAAGCCAAGGGAATGGGCCTCCCTTATCTAAGGAGCAGAGAGCAAGCCGCTGGCAGCTCATCTTTCCAAACGCTCCTTTTGAACTAAGTTGCAGCATTGCTGAAGGCACATGAGTGAGCCAGACTTAGCTCCTGAGGCTGAAGTTAAATCTATCTACCACTAATGTCACACTATTAACTGGAAATGACTCCATCCCTGAAATTCCATCACTTTGACAATAAAAATCACCTGGCGTCATTTAATATGAGCATATACAGTGTAACTGTCAGGCCGGGGTTGGGAAGAGTGAAAAAGGGTTTAAAGTCCCGTTCCCATTGCTCTGAGTGATGGACGCAGAACTAGAGACCTCGGATGGCTCCAGGGGTAAGCGAGAAGTCCAGGCTGGGGCTGTCTTGACATCAGCAAGAGGTGGAATAGGAAGCCCTGAACTCTCCTTCCCTCCATGGACACAATGATTCAATAGCAACACATGGGTCAATAACACCCTCTGTGAAAAGCACAGAAACTAGTTGAGAGGTTTGGGCATCCTGGGCACGTGCAAATCCAGCCACATCAAAGCAGTAGGAAAGATAAAGGACCCTCTCTCCCCATAACCCTCACCCCCTCCCTCCCCCCGGTACAGCGCCACCTGACCAGGAGGGAAGCCCCAGCTCCAAGTTACTCCCTAAGGAGCAAAGGAGTCGACCACCATCTCGTGCCCCAGCTTTTCTGAGTGCTACCCAAGGGACTGCTTGTATTTCATCTGTGTCAAAGAGTTGACAGGGCCATATTTGACAGGCACCAGGGGTGGGGGAGGTGGGTGCATGGAGGGTGGTCATTGTAATAGTGACCCAAAAGTGCCATGGGACCACAGGGGGTGAGGGACCCATTTCCCATTTGTAGGGAGGTAATCGAGAATATTTTCCACACTAGAGGTCTGCATATCAGGGGAGCAGTACTTCTCCTAAAAAATAATAATTTCTATTGCTTAACCCTGGAATCTTGTAATTGGCCAGATTTTTCCTCTTTGCTTTGAGTGGTAGAATGCTTAGAACTAATGTATGGTCTATTCTAACATAATTTTAGTTCATTATGACAATCATTTCATACCCTAACTTGACCCCTGAATTTATCTTTTTAAAAATTTCTCATTTTCATTCCACTATGCTGTTACCTTTGTCTAAAATAAATATTTCCACACATTTAGTAATAAAGTATGCATAAATATGAGTATATTATATACATATATATCTTAGAAAGTAACTTTTCACTTAAATAAATAGGTTTTGAAAGTGATCATTCAAACATAGATAGTAATTCTTTTATAGTAACCATCTGATTCCTAATTTAAATAATCAAAGTAGTATGTACTGCTTCAAGAAAATTACAGGTAGATCAATAAGACAAAACAAATAGCCAGAAAACTAGTTCTAGTACAGTGTGTATGTAATTTAGTTTAAGATAAAATGTAGCATTACAACTTAATGGGATAAAGTATGAATACTCAGTGACAGAGCTGGGAAAATTGGATCCCTGTTTCCCAAAAAGAGTTTAAATAAAACTTCTGATAGCTTAAAGAGTGCAATGTCAAAAGTTAACCTTAAAGAACGAGAAGAAAATGTATTTTATATTTATCAGGTCTTGGTGCTCCAAATGCCTTTTGAAGAATTAACCCATGTGCCCTGGCCAGGTGACTCAGTTGGTTGGAGCACTGTCTCATACACCAAAAGGTTTTGGGTTCCATTCCTGGTCAGGGCACCTGCTTAGGTTGCAGGTTTGATCCCCAGTATGGGAGGCAACCAGCTGGTGCTTCTCACATCAGTGTTTCGCTCTCTCTCTTCCTCTCCCTCTTTCTCTGTCAAATCAATAAGCACATTCCTGAGTGAGGATTTAAAAAAATAGAATTAACCAATGTAAGAATCAAAACAGAAAAGGGTAGTAGAATTGGTCATAAAATGAAAAACTTTTTATATAAAAAAACCATAATCTTAAATGGTAAGTAACGTACTGGGAGCTATTTGACTTGAAATATGCTAGTTCAATACACTGTATGTCTTTAACATGTCAAGAAAAAATATGGAAAGGGCTAACATGGTTATAAAATTGGGCCAAGAGCTATAAGAAACAATTCAGAATAAGGAAAAACACAAAGCGCCACTAAGTACAATCCATTAATACTCTTGTCTGTGTAATCTCGGTTCTTAGGGTTTTTCCTAAGGAAACAGCCTGTGCTGAGTCCAAGATTCCTGTTACCAGGATTTCGATAGAGCAGCAAGTGAAGAGTAGAAAACTGGGACTATCCTCCATGTCTAACAATAAAAAAGAGCAAATAAATTTCAAAGATAATGTAATAGAATGGGAAAAGCCATAGACCTATTTAAAAAAACTTTTAAAAGACAATAATTTTCAAAATAATTTTTAAATGCTAAAATATATGATGACAAGGTTTTGTATGTAAAGAACTATAATAAAATAGTGGGTAGTAAGCATGTAAGTAATATATGAAGTGGCTTTTTTTTTCTCTGTCATCTACAATGAGTATATGTTACCTTTACAGGCAACAACAAAATTCTTTATAAATAGAGAGGTGTTTCAAGTAAAAATAAAGAAAATTCACTTCCTTTGTATATGTATACTTCTTCAGAGAGAAAGAGAAAGAAGAGAATAGACACATCTAAGAGGAGTGTATTTAAGCCTCCTATTCCCAAAGCAGCTTCAGAAAGGCTGGTCTGTCAAACTTCTATCTTTTATTTGGAGACACAGCCATTGGATGGCTCTTACGCCGCCTGACTGCCCCCCCTGCAGCTGCGTGAGGGAGGGGGTAGGGCAGCGGTACCTTCTCCTTGCAGAGACCTTGGTTCCCAGGCCCTGCAGACTTTCCCAGCCAGGCCATCCTCACTGTATCAGACGGTACACTGAGTTGCTGCTTAATGTGGGCCTGGCCAACAGAGACCCTGCAAGGGTGTCTGCACAGAAAAAAGAGCCTGTGCTTGAGCATCTCACAAGTCCAGGGCCCTCCAGGTCCCCCTCCTCCCTGTGTCCTAGTGGGGCAACCACAGAAAACCACTCAGCCTCCTCGAGTCTCAGTTTCCTCAGCCATAAAGTACAGATTATAAGATTTGTCTCACAGTGCTGTGAGCAGAGCTTCCATATAGCGGTATGGATGATGAAAATACTGAAATTCTTTAGTAAACTGGCAAATAATCATTGCCCAAGACCTCACAGTGTTCCCTGTGGCCCCTGCTCAGGATTCTCCACAATCCTGAAACTAAAGGCACAGTGGGACCTCCGAGTTTCTGCGCCAGCCCTGCTCCAGGTTGCCATTGAAAGCATCCACGAAGGTGCCTTCTCCATTGTTAAATGTTTGGGATATCATCCCTGGTGGTGGGAATCAAGTGGAAATCAAATAGTGATAAGGCAATTCACATCAGTGAGATCACAGGCTGTAAAGATTTGGAGCTTTAAAAATTTTTTTTAAATTTTATTTATTTATTTTAGACAGAGAGGAAGGGAGGGAGAAAGAGGGAGAGAAACAATGTGCGGTTGCCTCTTACGACGCCCCCTACTGGAGACCTGACTTGGCCAGCAACCCAGGCATGTGCCCTGACTGGTGACCCTTTGGTTCCCAGGCCGGTGCTCAGTCCACTGAGCCACACCAGCCGGGGTAAGATTTGGAGCTGTTTTAAAGAAGCATATGCTCGTAGTAACCTATCCAGGTCAATATGGTATTTTTGCTGCTTGGGATCAGGATACCTCCCCTAAAAAATCAAGGAAGACTTGAGGAAAGGATAAAAGAGCAGTGAAGAGTGTGACCCAAAGTAAATCTCCTGGCTGTAAGCATGGCCTAGCCTACTTTCAGAGCGGTCCATGAAGCCTCATTGTGTAATCACCAGAAGTGGCCTTCTTTAGCCTCATTACTTGTAATGAAGAACAGAACTAGCTTTTTTTTTAATGATAAAAATAGTATTTCTGAAGGAAAGTACATGGCCTGAGATGTTAATAGGTTATCTGAGTGTTTTTGAAACTAACAAAGTTTAAGAATCAAACTTCTGTTTTATATTGCTTCAGGGCTGGGCTGCCAACTCTTCAGAAAGCAGAAGCTCTAAGAAAAAGAAAAACGCCTTAATTTATGATTCTGGTCTTTTCTTGAGGTCACTTTCCTTAGAAAAGAGAGACTGAGTCCAGTCTGCTTAAAGATATTTCATGGGCATGATCACTAATTCTTGCAGACACCCCTCATGAAGAACACAAACACTCTTACCTTGCTCCAAAACATCTTTTTTTTTTTTGCTTTTTTATGAAATAATATTAAGAAACCTCTAGACAACTAATAATCTAATATAAATTTGTTAGGAAAAAATCATCTAATTTTCTAGAAATACATACCTTAATGATACTACTGCAAATACAATTTATGCAAGAATTATTGTTTCCTGTTCTTGATTAATGTGCTACAAAAAAGGAGGTGCAATGTTAAACAGGGAAGCTGCGGGGCAACATGGTTGAGTGAGGATTACTGTGTACTCACCTGAGTGCATTGAAATGGGATAGAATTCAGGTACATTTTTGCTCATGTTAGATTTCCTATTGAACAAAAGTAACTGTCTAAACATTGTATATTCTATTCATGCTCAGTCATTAAACAGTCTTGGGGGAAAGAGAACAATTCAAATTCTTGTGCCTGGGTTTCTTTCTTTCTTTCTTTCTTTCTTTCTTTCTTTCTTTCTTTCTTTCTTTCTTTCTTTCTTTCTTTCTTTCTTTCTTTCTTTCTTTCTTCCTTCCTTCCTTCCTTCCTTCCTTCCTTCCTTCCTTCCTTCCTTCCTTCTTTCTTTTTTTCTTCCTTCTTTCCTTCTTCCTTCTTTCTTTCTTTCTTTCTTTCTTTCTTTCTTTCTTTCTTTCTTTCTTTCTTTCTTTCTTTCTTTCTTTCTTTCTTTCTTTCTTTCTTTCTTTCTTTCTTCTCTCTCTCTCTCCCTTCCTTCCTTTCTTTTTTTTTGGGCACTTAATTTGAACACCTGTTACACCGATTTGGAAACCTGATACTCAGAAGGCTCCACTGCCCCTAAAGACCGACTCATGAACTATTATTGTTTTTGTTTTGCTCCAGAATCAGAAAACCTTCTGAACCTCATAACCAGTCTTTGGATGAGGGCAATCTGCTCTTTTCATAGGTGTTCTTGTTTGTGACGAAGGACAAATTAAGTCTCCAAAAAGACTCATCTGCTAGCTTTTTCTGATGACTTCTATTTCAAGGTCTTCTCTCCCTAATTAGCTTCCCCAAATGGACTATTTAATGCATAAGTAATCTTGAACTCGCTCTTTTCTCTGACTGAAGAGAAAATTGCACTTCATTTTGTTGAGCTATGGTGCTTATGTTGCACATTTATCAACGAGTGATATTTTAGAATTCTAGATGGCAGCTGTTCAGAGTTTCTTCATTGGCAATATTAGAGTGGGAATTACTAATGGTGAATATATAAACTCTCTTTAATATGCAATCTAATCAAATTGTTCTAAATATTTAGCTTCTTAAATTCAAATTATTTTCCAACGTATATTAGTCTAATGTGAACAAGAAACATTCTTTTCTGGATCTAGAGGAAAGTTGAAAACATTCACAACAGGTATCACACAGCCAAACAGAGCACTGACAACAATATGATCCAGTGTGTCCATTTTACCATCTTCCTAGCTCTGCACCTGGATCATTTTCCTCTATTTCCAATATTTTCTTTCCAACAGAAAGTAAAATACTCAAAAAAATTCAGTCTGAAGAAATGGTTGTGCTTGCTTTGTGTCATTTTATCAAAGCCATTTTTAAAAGTTTGCTTTTGTTTGTTCTCCTGCAAATGAAGAAGAACAAAATATTTGCATACAGGCTGAAATTAAACTGGCAAATAGTGTTCGCAACATGATTCCCTTCAGCGTTTGACACCACGTTTATGAAGACAACACACACTATCTGTTCTGTCCCTGCAAGCAGGGAGTAGTCTCTTGAAGACAGCAGGAGCCTGTAGGAAGAATGGATGATAAGTACTGAGAGGAAGAAGAGCCCAGGCCTTGGGACATGGTCCCCATCCTCCTTTTCTAAAGACCGTATCTCTTACCTTTTTATAGGAGCCATGGATTGAATAGACAGTCAGAACAGAGTTACAAATCTTCAGATTTGGGATTAAAAATAAATTGGGAAGAGTTGCAAAATCAAAGAATGGATTATGGTATAAAACGGGTGCTGTGGGGTTGACTCTGCAGAAGGAAGAGGCATGAATCAAGTGGCAGAGGGGAAGAGAAAGTTCCAGACATAAGGAAACACGGCGGGGAGGGGGGATGAGCGCTCAGAGGTTATGTACACAACGCCTCATCCCCCAGGTGTACAGATCTGTTTCCACCAAATGAAACAGGAAGATAGAACGGGAGTCACTCTCAGTTTAGGCTGAGGCTCTAGGACAACAGGTAGAAACTGCTCCCAGATTCCAAAATGATGCCCAAGGCTACCTCTACAAGACTTGCGATTGGGCGTGGTCCAAATCCAGTTCTGCCTTTCTCAAAACAAGGGCACAGTTCGCCCTCACGGGTGTGGCCCAGTTGGCTGGGCATGACTGCACAAAGCAAAGGGCCGCTGGATCGGTGCCTGGCTGGGGTGTGTGCCTGGGTTGCAGGTATGGGGTCTGGTCTGGGCACACATGATCTCTGCTCTGAGCACATATGGGAGGCAACCAATTGATGTTTCTCTTATACATTAATGTTTCCCTCTCATCTCCCTCTCTTATATGCTCTCTAAAAATAAATATAAAAATCGTTAAAAAAAATAATAAAATGGTTCAAATGAAATACCTGGAAAATAGCAATAAGAGAAAAATTAGAGGGACTTGTTATCACACTCTCATTCTTTCCTGTACCCCATGCCCTCCCCAATCCCGAGAAGTTCTCTACGTGGTTAAGAATGCTGGTGTAGAGGGTTCAAAAGTTACACAACCTGAGTAAAAACAAACTTTTTCTTTCTTTATTCTCTGTTTGCCATCTAAAGATGCTTCCGTCTTGGACCAAAATTTGATCTCTCACTACTGTTCTACCCTCCTTTCTTTACCTCGTCCGGCTCAGACTGGCATTTGGACATAAAGTACACTCATGTGTGACACACACGATTAGTGAAATGTCCTCAGGGCCATTTATTATCCTCGATCCTTGCTGGTCTCTGATGTGTTGTAGCTTGTTTGGGCTGGTGCCTGGGTAACAGGGGTGGCACCAACTGAGTGTGTTTTCCCCGCCTGGGTCTTTGAAACGCCACACCGGCACCTTCTGCTGAAGTCATTGTTCCAGGAGCAAGGGCACACCTGTGATGTTTTCTTTCTAACCCTGGCCACCCCCTCCTACCCCCCCACCCCCACCGGCCCACTGCTTGTTTCACTTCTCATCCCTGCCAGGGGCACAGCATATGGTAGGATATGAAGAAACAAGGCGACATCTAAAGCTCAGCCCTCCAGACACGTCCCTCAGCCACTTCTAAAATCCTGTCTGGCACTGTGTTAGATGTAGCACCATGCCAACAGTGGGAAGGCTCTGAAATGTATATTAGGAGAAGCCTACTGTTCTGGAATGTGTTTCCACCACATACTCCAACAAAGCACAATCCCAAGGAGGCCGGACAGCTGGGATATTCATGTCTGATGACTTGTATTTCTTCTCCTTTCTCCTCTCAGAAATAGAAAAGGTTTCGCTGTTTCTCCACCTGGGAGTCCTCTCTGGCTCATAATAACATCCAGTGACCCAAATTCCCTAAGCTTAGCATTTGATCTGTAAAAAGAATTTTGGCAAATTTAAACAGCCCTTTGCCCCCTCTCAACGAAGCCTGGATTTCACTACTATGGTCTCACTGTGAATTTTTTAAAATATGGTTTTCCACTGATGGCCAAGAAATGACTTCTCTGTTTCTACCTTCTACGAAGTGATGAAGTCCATTGATTTAATAAGCGCAGAGCCAGGCAGCAACATGACTTCTGGGAATGAAAAAGGTTCAGTTTGATGTTTGCAAAAATGTTATTCCTATAAAAATAATAATCTATATAGATCTGCTCTTTGGAAACTGGAAGCTAAGAAAATAATTTATGCAACTGTAGCCATTACAGCTAAAGCCATAGATAGTAAACTGCTTAAAATCAAATATTGTTGAGTTTCTCTGCTTTGGGGTCTCTTGCAGATGTTGGAATCACAGAAACATGGAAAGTACAGGACTCTATGCATCGTTACAGAGAAATCTGGTGCAAAGAAAGGTGACTTGTTCTAGGACATCCGCATGAGCAGTGTCCATTCTTTCACAGCATGGCCCCCATCACTTCAGCCTCTTCCTACATCTCACCTGTGTCAACCCTCTCTTTTAACACTCGGACCTTCAGATCCACCGACTGCATTCCTGTATCTACATCTTTGCTTTCACAGTCCCCTCAGTGGAAAGGCCTGAGGTTAGAGCTTCAAACAGCAGTCAGCAAATCCATTAGGATCAAGTAAGCATCAAAAATTTTTCCTCTTGTTTCTGTTTCCAAAACAAGGTAGTCTTGTTACAAGAATGGAAGTATTGTAGTTAGGTTCCTTTTACAAAAAAATAAGAGAAGGAGGAGGAGGAAGAGAGGAAGAGGAGCAGGAGAAGGAGGGGAGGAGGAAAAGGAGGGCCACAGGGCCTGCGATGTCACTTTGAGGAGAAAAGTTCCATGTGCTCCGATTTCCATGTGCTATAATTTGTGTATTCTTTTCTTTTCAAAAGGGGCTACAGAGTGGGAGCCATAAAGCTAGGTCTGGCTCTGAGAAGAGGGAAAATATGGGAGAATCAACACTGAGCAGGAAGCAGGGAGACCGAGGTTGTTACCATGGTGATGAGCACCCAGTCTGGATGGTGCGGTTGCTGGCTGGTGCTAGCGAGTGGGAGAAATCCACCTTCCTTCTGGACTAGTGTAGCTGAGGACAGAAAAATCTGAGATGACCAAATTAACTTTCTGTTTGGGAGCTTAAATGGTATCTCTGTAGATAAAGCCACAGTGCTCATTAAGCACCTACTAAGTGGTTGGCCATGTGCTGCTGGGTGTATGGGAGGATTCAAAGTATGGAAACCCACAACATCAGGGGCTGGCATCCCCATTTTAAATGTGAAGCAAGTCAGGTTTCAATAGGGTAAATAATTTGTTATTTGATGACGCACCTAGTAAAAGGAGAGGGCCAAGACTTAAATGCGGACCTTCAATCCATTTCAGTCTGGTTTATTTTCAGTGCACACCTCCCTTCACCAAGCCACAACTATGCCTGTCAAAGCACGCAGCGGGGAAATCATATCCCATTGAATAATGCGAACTTGGGGAATCCACAGCAGTTATCTCAAGCTTTGACATTTTATGGGTTTTCCTGTATTGCAGCTTTCTAGAAAAGTAATTGATGTTAAAGCTTTTTTTCTGTCATTTATAAACTGAATTGGTTTTCTGATAACAGTTTAATTAAGCACTGATCCTAAATGACAGCTTTAAATGTATTTTGCACTAATGTGACAGTCCCAACAATTTACTGCCTGTAAACATTGCCTTATAGACAGACAAAGGTCATGGAATTATCTCAGTTTTTTCTTCTAAAACAGAAATACCTTTGAATTTTTAACAACAATGATATATTACTAGTAAACACAATAAACAATATAAAAAATTAAAAGCCCCTATATTTATATCCATAACTATCCATATACCCATCTCTGCTATAAAATAATATCAATTGGTATTTGTCCATATCCACATACCCATCTCTACTATACCCATCCATATATACCCATCTTTATTATAAAATGATATCAACTGGTATTTGTCTTTTTTGAACAATTTGAAGAGTGTAATGGTTAGGAGTGTGAATTCACATTCCAGCTTTCCCATTTACTAGCTGTGTGACTAGGCGAATTAACCTCTTAGCCTTTAATTTCTCGTGTGTAAGACAGGAAGAATGATACTCCGTCCCGCAGGCGGATACTATATGATGTAAGTGAGGTGGGATGAATTCTATTAAGTGCTAAGCACCGTACTTGGCACACTGGGGCACTTTATAAATGATTGTACACGTATGAATGTTTTTCTCTTTATACATTGTTTACACAAATGGTTCATACTGTACATACGGAGCTGTAATGCTCACTTAACACAATACCTGATGGCATATCCCCACACGTCTTTAGGTAAAACCTGCCCTATAATTGCTGGAGAACACTCTGCAGTGTGTGCCTCTGGTGCTGCTTCTGTAGGGGCTCCTGACCTCATGTCAGCACTGATCACCTCCCAGAGGCCCTTTCTCCAAATACCGTCGTATTGAGGGTTCGGCTTTCGACACAGTTTTGGGGGGCACAAACAATCGGCCCATAACACACTACACAGAGGGATGCGTTTTTGAACTGTGAATGTTGACACGCGTGGTCAGATTTTCTACAACACTGCTACCAGAGTATGAGAGTGTGCCCGGTGTTTATTGTAGCTCATGTTAATCATGCAGTAAAATATGACATCTAATTTTAATTGGTGTATTTTTTATTATCTGTGGTGATAAACATCTTTTCATATGTTTATTGGTGAACTGTATTTCATCATTTGGGAATTTGGGAATATGAATATGTATCCTTGGTCAATTTTTCTATGTTAATATTTTCCTCATTGATTTCCGTGAGTTCTTTATACTTGAGAGATGTTAACTCTCCTCTGTCAATAACTGTCCACTTCATACATTCCCATGACACCCACACTTAACATTCATTACACTCGAAAGTACTTGCTGGATGTGGGCCCCTGGCCCACTAGCCCACAGGTTCCAGGAGGTGAGGCCTGTGTTTGTCGTATTTAGTCCTTCCTCTCCCACATGGCTGCAGTGTGGGGGCCGTAGCTGGTGCTCCCAGTCTGCCGAATGCCCCAGTGAATACCACAAACTGCAGACATTTATGACTGGGTATTGTTTTATTTTTCCTTTCTCTCTATTCATGGCATCTTTGGTCAGCACATTTTTAATTTTTATAATCAAATTTTCCTATTTATTTTTATAATTCTCAAGCTCGTACCATGCATAGGAAGGCCTTCTTCATTCCCAAATGATTCAAACATTCTCCTGTATTTTTTTCTATTATTTTTACAGCCTTCATTTTTCAATGAAATCTTTAATCTCCAACTTATTTTTGCATGTTCTTGAGGTAGATCTACAATTTCATTTTTCTCCAAATGAAGAGCATGCCGTTTCCTGAAGGGGCTGCCTATCATCACTGTGAAACTGGGTCTGCATCTAGGTGAGTGACATTCTGTGGGTAACAGTGGTGACTCTCTGAAAACATCTTCCTGCGTTTATTCCAGGTTGTACCCCAAACTGCCAATGTACAGCTAATCCCACAAAATGAATCGCAAACTGAAGGGGTTCCTGTCTGGTTTTGTGCTTCCCTTGTTTTGACAAGGCGCCCTGCCTACCACAAATCCACACGACCCCGCCGCAGCCCTTCCTTCTCTGATGGAACCCCAGGAGGGTCTTGGGAAAGCCCGTGCCCTTCTCCGGAAGGGCAGTGGTATGGAGTGGAAAAACGCAGTTGTCAGTGTTTGGAGCTGCTGTAACAAATGGTCACAATCTGGGTGGCTTAAAACAACAGTAACTTGTTTGCTCCTAGTTCTGGAGGCCAGAAGCTGAAACCACGGTGTCAGCAGGGGCCTCTCCTGCTGGAGGCTCTGGAGGAGAATCCACCCTTGACCTTGCAGCACTGGGGAACAAGCCTGCATCCTTCCACTTGCATCGCACCACTCCAGCCCCAGCCTCCAGGGTCCCATAGCCTCCTCCTTGCTGTGTTTTCTATTCTGTCTTGAGAAGGATATTTGTCCTTAGATTTAGGGCTCACCCAGACAATCCATGATGATCTCATCTCAAGGTCTTTAATTACATCTGCAAAGGCCTATGCAAGGTAACATTAGTAGGTTCCAGGGGTTAGGACATAGACAAACTTTTGGGGACCCACCGTTCAACCTTCTACAAATGCCATGTTTCTTAAGAAGGGGTCAGGCCCAGTTTGTGCAGTGGTTTATCAGCTTGGGATCCAACAGGCTGATGTTAGCCAAATGGAAGTTCATTCCCAAATGATGGGCATCAAATTCTGACACTCTGCTGTTCCTAAAATATACATCTAGCTCTCTCAGACTCAGACTTGCCTGAAGTTAAATTCAAAGAAGACATACATTTAATTATCTCGTTCCTACTCCCACTCCAAATCTTCATACTCTAAATAGAAAAGAGTCAAGACAGAATCACCAACGAACCCGTGTTTCTTGCTTCAAACCACTGAGATGCGTCACAGAACAAGATAAAGGTCCTATCACCCGCCTTCTTATCAAATCATCTTCGAAGAAGACAAAAGCTCAGACACCGTATTTTTCTTAAGCAGTTTAAGCAGTCTTTCCCCCTCCCTTAATCTTCCAGGGCGAAGCTACACCAGGACTAGTATTTAACTGCAATGCCAAAGACTAAGATTTCTTAAGATTTAAAGTGATTTGTCTTAGTCCTTCCAGGAAGAGTCTCCCGTTCCACAGACCGCTGCCTGTACTGATCTGAAGCCCATGGTGTGTAGGGCCTGCCAGGGTCCATTCACAGGCTGAAACGCAACGGTTTTCATGGAATCCTTTCAGGATTTTCCATTTTACTCTCTAATGTCAAGCGTCAGTGATACAGGGTGCAGCCAGGGGGCCCCCAAAAAAAGATTTAGAAAAGTGTCCAGAATTCAAAGTGTATAGAAATATTGGAGAGACATATAAGATGTCCTCACCCCCCCCCCCCCTCAGGGGAAAGGAATGAATAGAGCCAGGCCATTGAGAGCTATTTTGCATAGCAACAGTTTTGGAGCTAACCTCTGGAGGAATGGTTATTTAACATATCTATAACCTTTAACTGGTTTCATAGATATGTTAAATAGCTGTGGCCAAGTTTGGGGCCAGGAAGAAGGGAGCAGAGGTGAGAAGGTAGTAGCTGGGACTCAAGATGGGATCTAGGAGCTGCTGTCCTGAGTGAGGAGGGCTTGGACTCAGGATGTAACTGGGGGCTGCGCCCCTGAGTGGAAGGGCCGCTGTGTGGGAGCTTGGAAAAGACTGGCTCCAGGACATGAAGGGTCCCTGCTTGGGCAGATGAGAGAGAGCCACGCGGTTTCAGCAGAGTGAGGACCCCCTGTTGGTGAGGTGAAAGAGGGAGCCACGCGGTATTGGCAGGGTGTGGACCCCCTCTTTCCCAGGTGAAAGGGAAGAACCACGCAGCTTTGCCAGAATGGAGATCCCTGCAGCCAGGTGAAGAAGACAGCCACATGTTTTTGGTGGAGTGCGGACTCCTGCAGCTTTGGTAGAAGAGGCCCACGCGGCTTTGGGGTGCCCCCCTTTGGCCGCGGGGCCTGAAAAGTTCCCTAGAGGAAACTTCAAGCTTAGGTCGTCGCCGAGGAAGGAAACACTGGCATTCGAAAGAACAAACAAAACAAAGCAAAAACACGTGTTTGTTTTTTCATTAAACCGAGGATTCTATTCCCACCTTCAAACATCTGTCTACCCAAAGGTTCCATAACCAAAAGCAAGGGAGGTAGGGCTTCCAAAGGTTATTTGGCAAGAGCCCTGTCTGTTGCCATGGAGAACCAGTAAAAATGCATTTTACTTGATATGCTAAATAGCTTTATGCAAACCACAAAAAAATGTTTAGGAAACCTTCTAATTTGGAAACTTGGCAGGGTGGCTTTAATTAGTAGATCAGGAAAAGATTGCTTAGGAGGTGGAGTGACTTTTCCACGGCTGCCTTCTGAGAGTTGCGACGAGAATCCTGATTGCCAGACTCTCAGCCCAGTGCTCTTTCCACCACTGCTGCCACCTTTTGCGTTCTCTTTATATAATTAAATTAGCCTCCAAAGCGACAGTTCTAGGGATTCTACATCCCATGGACTCTATTTTTTCTCTAAAGGACCATTAGCAAACAGTTTCAGCTTGGTGGGCCATCTGATCTCAGTTGCAACTACTCAATTCAGTCTGTGTAGCCACACAGCAGCCTTGGAAAGTAAATAAACAAATAGTATCACTGTATTCCAATAAAATTTTATGTACAAAACAGGCAGTGGGCTAGCTTTGGCCTGTGCACTATCGTTCTCGGAATCCTGGAGAGTTCACCGTTGGAGTTCAATTTCGTTAACTTTAACTTTCCTGTTCTATGAAAGGGATTAACAATAATACAGCCTCTACTGTATGACTCTGAAGGTTAAATGGCTTGAGTATGCCAGGTGTTTGTGGTGCCTGTCACATGGCACTCGAGGTGTTGTTGTCTATTATCTCACCATCATCACTATTTTACTTCTGGAGAGAAACAAAGGAATCCACATTTAGTGATCCCTAAAACCCTCTTGCCCCTAGACAAGTCAAAACCTGCCCCCTGCCGTGAGAGTGGCCCCCCCCCCCCCCACTTTACAAACATCATCAGGCAGCTGACAGTCACAGCCACACTGATGGCAACATCTCACTCTGAGCTCTACATGCCCAAGACAGTTGCCTTCTATTTGGAACCCTGGCAAGTTCTGAATTCCTGCAGCCTCCTGGCTCTGTGACATCGGGTGCTCCAATCGGTAGTTTTCTTTTTCAAGGTCGAACAGCTTTCATTTCACTGTTTATTTGTAGAGATGTTAATGAAGCTAGGTGCAAAGTTTCAAAGACCAGTCATTTTTGCTGGTGCTACCCTGTGCCTTGCATTCCCTTCTAATTGGACACTCCGCACTTCAGAGGTCTTCACTCTCCCTGCATTTGTTAAAGCTACAGGAATTGGGGCCACGACTTCGGGGAGGCTGCACTCATCTCCCATCATGCACGCACGCGGAGATTCTGGATAAGGTGGGCTCCTCTTTCACTGGATGTAGTTTGTACTGAATTATAAAACCTCATCATTATTACGCTGCAGTGACACAGGCTTGAGAGATTGCATAATGACGAGGTTCTACTACAGTTTAAAATAATAGGCCTTTTAAAGCTAAAAGTATTTTAACAATGTATCTTGTTAATTCTTTAACCTTGTATCTGGGTGATAAATATTCCTGAGTTTATGGTTGACAAATTAAACCCCAGAGACTGTTCTGAAGTGGTTTGACTGTGGACTAATGGAAGGAGCTAGTTACTTTAATACCCTGTGAAATTGTGCTGTCCAAGCTTGGATTAGATGCCACTCTTTCACTGATAAAATCACTACAGGGTTCTGAAGTCAAGAGACTCATATATAAGAAAACTGCGTTTCTTAACTGCCTTACTAAAGCATCGTCGCATGGCTATAATGGAAAAAAATCACAAATTCAGAGACACATGTGTCCTTTTCTTCACAATGATGGTCAATTATATGCAGGTTTATTAAAGTTTCCTGAAAACCACACACAGGCTTCTTTCATTCACATTCTTACAATGTGTTTACGAATCAATAGTAATACGCACACACCTCATTTTCTTCTGCAGAGTCCAAAGTCTAGACAAAGATTACAGGGAGCATTTCCAGTTTAACTCCCAATGATTTCCCTTCACAAACTTCCAGACACGAGCTGGCTTGTTTCTGTGCTGTCGGTGACATGCCCCTCCGCTCCCTCAGCTCGGTGGCCACCTGTCATCCCAGGCTCAGCTCACATCCTGCCACCTCCTTGCCTCTGTCTCATCAGTGCAGGCGGAAGCAGTTTCCTCCCTCTCTGCTCCCAGTGTCTACCATGTGCCACCAACACCAAGGTGGCCCTCTTGCTCTCCGATCTTGTGGCACCATGCAGTAACTCCACGCAGAACTTCCCTGCCTTACTAGACAGAAGGGCAGGACTATCAAATCCCTCCCCACCTCCCGAGAACTCGGCACAAGCACTTTGCCCAAATGACAACTTCAGTTAATGTTTATTGAAAGCTCAATGCAGAATCTAAAACCAGGTGCCTTCAAGCTCTATTAGAGGGAGCCTTGTAAATTCAGTGAGAATGAATTTCTAGATTTTACCTAAGAAAATGGATTTTAACTTCAAAGTAATCTTGTTAACTGCACTTAAAACATCCATTTATAAAGACAGAATGAACGAATGAGTCAAATCGTTTTTCTTGAACACTCACTTCCAGAGCCAGCCTGGTTATTTCAGTCCTGCAGGAGGGAAGGAAATGTATCCCAAGGAAAGCAAGTGCTCTGATTTTATGCTCTGGGGAGAGTTTGGGACCAAAACAAAGGCCTCCCCCCACCTCCACATCATGCTTTGAAAGCCAACCAGCGAGGCTTCATTTGGTTTAGTGAAAGAATCATACACTTCGACACCCTGGAGACACATCTTGCTCTCTGGCATTACTTTCAGATCTGGGGCCAGAAAATGAGCCCCAAGGCTAAGCTTGTGAATAAAGAAATTGGAAAGCTATGTAGAGCCTAAGAGCCAAGGACACCAGACTCCATGACAAAGCCATTAAAATATGATTTTTTAAACAGCACTCTTTCAATTTCTCTCCTTCACCTGTTTGGAGATTTAGAAGTTCACTCACAGTCCTTCAGTGATATAAATCTATTTGGGAAAATACTTAAAGATCCTGCTGCCTTCAAAGAAGCTAGCCCCTCTGACCCCAGTCCCTTGGTTGTCTTTCCCTCAGCCTCCAGATTTTGCGTGACATTGGGAGGTCTCACCTTGCCACATCAGAGCCAGCCCCAGTGCCGCATGTGAATTGAAATGTTCTTCGAATGTATGTGCCAAAGCTATGCTGCAATGATCTTAAGGCATTTTTCTGCTAGACATGCTCTTTGATTCACTTTGTATTTTTAAAAACTCTCTTCACCTTGTATTTGAAAAAAACTTTTACACAATTAAGTGCAGTGTTACTAAATATTATGAGTGAAATGTGCAGGGGCCACAATGGCAGGCGGTGCTCTGAGGAGCTGCCGCTCACACGCACGCACCCGTTCAACAAAGTACCTAAACGGGAGAGTGCAGCGCTAAGGCAGGGTGTGGAGCTTCGGTTAAACACTTCCAGCTCTTTGTAACAGAGCCCTAAACTCGAAATGGCTCAAACGGTAAAGTGACTAATGACTTCACATAACAAAGTTGGAGGTGGTTCCCTCAGCAGATCCTCACCAGGGGCCCAGGCTTTAATTTTGCTTGGGCACCCAGTTGGCTTTGACCTCAGCTTGTCTCTCGGCAGGGCTGCAAAAGGCCTGCAGCAGTTCCAGCCTGGACGCTCACACAGTCCTTACCGCCTTGCATCACGGGTGGGTGGGTGACGGGAACATGCTCTCCCCTTCTGAAGATGGAGGCAGCCTCTCCCAGAAGCCCCCAACTGACTTCCCACGGCATTGTAGCTCATTGGCTAAAACTCTGAAACATGTCCATTCCTAAATCAATCATCCAGCCTAGAGCGGAAACTTACGACTAATTTAGGCCAATCAGAATTCACCTCCTGAGATTCAAGAGTGCCTGCTATATGAATAAAATCAGGGTTTTATTAGCAGAGAAGGCAGAGGGGCAGTGGCTGTTTGATAAACAACTACAGTATTTTCCAGAAGGAGGTCGTGTCTTTTAGGGAGATTAGATATGCAGCTTGAAACATTTATACTTTAATTTCTGGTAATGAGACCTTCCTGAGGGTTTTTAGCAGGAAAATAACATGAACAGAAAAATGCAATTAAGACGTAAGTGACTTTACAGACTTCAGTTCTGAAAATTGCAATTTCTCTTAGCATTTACTGGTGAGAAAGATGCTTTCATTAATTTATTGAACACCTATTTTCTGAACCCCGCTTTTCCAAGGGTGGGGATACAATGCTGAACGAATGGCTGGGAGCCTTCTCCTCAGTAGAGCCTATCTTCTACTGGGGAAGGCGAACCTACACAATTTCAAGTTTGGCTCAGTTAAGCAGCAGCAACGGAGGCTGATAAAATGCCCAGTGAAGGAGTGGAGGTGGGGCTGGGACGAACTGGCTGGTCAAGGGCAGGTCTGGAAGCAGAGGAAATCAGTGCCAAGTCCCTAAGGGGAATTCCTAGTGGGTTAGAGACCACAAAGTAGACAGTAAGAGGGACGGTGGAATAAGGTTAAGGTTGATCTGGGTCAAGGAAGGATTTCTAAAACAACACACACACATCTTCTAAAGCTGAGGTTGGTGGAAGGGATAGGGACCAGGTCAAGTAGGGCTTTTAGGCATGGTGAAAACTTGTATGTTACTCCGAGTGTGCTGGGAAACAATTTTCAACAGGAGGGCAGCTTTTCCAATCTCACTTTGTGGCTGCTATGTGAAAAAAGGAACTGAAAGGGGCAGGACTGGAAGCAGGCGGAGCTGTTCAGAGGCAAAGGCAGCAGGCCATGCACCAGGTGGCTTGGAACTGGGTGGCGGCGGGGTGGGGAGAACACATGGACAGTCCATGGGACGCTTTCTGGTAGCAGAGGTATAGGACTACCAGTTACTTAGAAAAGTTTAACGAAGACATAGACCTTACTTCTGGCTAAGTGTTCTAGGCCAGGGAATCCTCTGGGGAATCTGGTTAAACTGCAGATTATGATTCAGCAGGCCTGGTGTGGGGCCGGAGATTCTGCATTCCTAACAAGTTTCCAGGTAATGCCAGTGGGTCTGGTGTGAGGACCGCACTGAGGAGCAAGATTGTAGCACAATGTGGCCTTCACTTACATTTTAGTTGTATTTCCCACTAGTTAGTGTCTTATATAAACCATGTGCTTCGGACCAGTGGTGCAGCCACTGTAGCCACATGTTGCTATTCGAACTGAAATGACATACATAGTGCCTTTGTAGCACCAACCACATTTCAGCTGTTCAAGAGCTACACCTGGCTGGTGGCACTCATGAAATTCGCCATTATGGGGATGGAAGGCAAAGCATAGGAATGAAGTTAGTAATACTATAATTGGTGGTGCCAGGCAGGCATTTGAATTACCAGAGGGAATACTTTGTAACCTGTATGAATGTCTATCCTCTGTGCTTGTACACCTGAAAAACTAACACAAAATAGTGTTGAATGTGAACTGTAATTGAAATTAAAAAAAAATGTCTATCATCACAAAGTTTTACTGGACGGCGCTGCTCCAAACAGAAGAAACCATTTCTAGTTCTTTAGGCTTTGCTGGTACCATGTTTTTGGTCTTTTAAAATCAAGGGCATCTTCTCAGAACTATCTCAAGTCCACTGGAGAATCCCTTTTCCTGCTGGGGGAGGTGGTGCGAGGGGAGAGCTATTTCTCACTCATTTTGTCCATGTGATTTAGTTGAACCTAACTCTGCCCTTAGCCACATGACAGCCAGAGACATCAATCCTGGGGCATTTGCTGAAACATTTGAAAAAGGTGCTCTTTTCCCACTGGGGTCACTAAGCTGGCTGGATGTGAGTATGGGTCTGCTGGTGGCTGTCCTGCCACCAAATACGCAGAGTCCTGGTCTGAGAACTCACGAGGAAAACAGAACCGAGACAGAAAGGTCCTGGATGACATCCTCTCACACTTGGCCACAGCTGCATTTGAAGTGTTCCCTACCCACCCTTGCACATTTGTTCCTGGGGGCAACGAACTTTCCATTTCTGCTTACTCCAGCCAGCTTGTTCTGAAGGCATCTCGTGTGTCACGACCTCTCTTCTGGCACTGGCGCTGGCACTCCGCCTGGGTCGCAGCAGCGGCACGGCCTTCCAGATCTCCCTCCACTCCCTGCTGGACCCCTCACCCCAACCACGGGGTCACGACCCCTTAGTTGGTGTCATCACAGGTTTGTACGAGGCATGGGAACGTTTGCTCACCTACATTAAATTATATTCAAGTTATTTTTGGTAACTTGGTAATCAAATATTATGGAGCCAAAGATAATTTTCATTATCTGCTGATCCAATTTTTATTAATGTTTCTAAGTTTTTACAGTTCGGGTTATACAGATTACAAATTGATCAATCTCTTTACTTGCTGGTTAGCATGTCTCATATCGTTTGTCTGGGTAACCCATATGAGGTGTATTTATCCCCCCCATCTCCTAGCTTCCAAGGAGCTCCCCCAAGGCCACTGAGCGGGATGCTGGTCTGGGCCAGCCGCTGGCTGACTGCCTCCACATGCCAGTCCTCCAACGCACCTAACCTTCTGGATCAGCTCAGGTCCACCGTCTCAGCTCATGCCTCAGCTTATTCTCCTCTGATCACTGTCAAGGAATATGTGGGATCTTATCACAATCCGATCCTCCTCATTGGCTCAAAAGGACCCACAGCACCGTGTTGCTGGAAAGGTTGCTAGATTCCAAACTCAAACGTGGCAGACGGGAAACTCACCACCACTCCATCTGCCATCTGCTCTTGAAAACGGTCTCCCCTAACTGGGACTGGGCTACAGAGGGAGGAGTTCACTCACGAAGGAACAAGCAGGCCCTCAGTACTTCCCGGTACCCTCAACGAGTTTTAATATATGTTGTGCACAAAATAGGATTTAAGAATCACTCTAGAGGACAGTGTACATGATAAGATTTATCTTTTATTAGAGATCTTATATTACATATTCCCAAAAAGATATAAAATCTTCCAAGAGAAAATATCAAAACCTATTGATTCCAAGGGAAGCAACATAACCAAAACGAAAGCAAAGACCTTCTTCCAGACAAAGGAATGTGAAAACATCTCGGCACAAGTACAGCAAAGACCTGGGGAGGTAATTACAATGTTTTACAACACACTGGACAGCATTTCACGTCAGTCAGTGTTTGCAGGAAACAAGGGTGCTGGGTTCTCGAACACTGAAGTTATAACCCAAATCAAAATTTCAAAAAAAAAAAGAAAAGAAAAAGGAAACGTGACGAGTTCCGTGGTCAACTGAACATCTGTGATAATAAATGTACTAAAACCCAGGCACACAAACATGCCGCCAACTCACAGCTGAAGGGCGTGGGCTTCAGTGTGTGCTGGAGACACCGAATGGTTCAATCACTTCGTGACCGGAGCCCAAAGCAAAAGCATCCTCTCGAAATTTCCCTGATAATTTAGTCTGAAGATAAAAAGCAGAAACTTGCTCATTAAAGAGAATTTCTGCTCTGCCTGTGAGCAGTTGGTGGCAACATGCACTAGGACCCAGCTGACATGGGGAAGATCCATCTTCAACAACCGAAGTGGCAAAACCACTGTTATTGCATTGAGATTTTTTATTTCAACTGATCAGAATTTCCAAAACGATTAACCACAGAACACAGTCGACCCCCATAGGAAGGCTTTGCATTTAATATGCAATAAAAATACTGATCTTGTTCTTGGACTTTGCTTCTGGCAATCCTAAGATCTGTAGACATCCAGAGAAGTGTTTGTTTCTTTATTTAGTTGCTTATCCCCCACCCCAAGAAGGAGGAAGGAAACTTACAGTACATGTTTATTGCATGAAATTTCTCCCTTTTAATATCTTTACCAACACTGGTATTGTTTCCTTAATTATTAAAGGTGAAACCAGTCTATGAATTTAATATAATAATCTTAGGAGCTGCATCTTGATTAAAATCCAGATGTTAATCAGACCACATGATAAAAGAGAAATAAAGTTTTAATTTCTCTAAAAAGATGTTGGAATAACAGGAGGTAAATGGAAGTTTAAAGTCCGATAATAATCTATTACTTAACACAGAGAGAACATTCAGAAGTGTGAACATTCAGAAGTGTACACATTCATTGCTCTCTATATTAAAACTGAATATCCTAGATGCTGCTTTTATTTTAATGTCAAGTTAACAATGACCCCAGACAAATTTTATCAAAAGTCTTGTAATGGCACATGGGCTTGGAACTTTGCTTTGAGGTCACACGCACACGAAGGTTTGGAACTCACTGCACGGACATATTCTCTAACGTGATAAATCACGGTGAACTACGTATGACTGAGTTTCAAAACAGGGTCTATTCTAAAGCATTCTCTTTTCAATATGGTTAGCTCCTCAGAAATGGAAATAGGTTGTGAATTTTGCACATTACAGAATCTTTGCTTCAAGTTGCAGTCTCCTTGGCAGCAGCATATTTTAATTAATATTTTTCCCTTGTTTTGTTTTCTGAGATCTCAGTACATTCAAATAGTCAAAATGTTTAGAGTAATGTCACCACAAATTTAATGAAACAGATCAGAATGGGGCCAGCATTGTTAGGCAAAATTATACAATTTATGTGTCATAGAAAGTACCCCCCCTTCTCCCTGTCCACCCTCCCCCCTTCCCCAAATGGTAATATGGACACTAAAAGATTTAACAAGACTTATACAAAAATAAGGCACATTTATTCTGATATGGTATTTTTAAAATAGAAAACCCCTTTTCAGAACATCTGTATTCAAATGAGCTGTGTAAAAAGACACCTTGTGGTACCTAAATAGGTTATGGTACCTATGCAATTGCTTATTCTACTTTAGTGACAATGGAATAAATTGCACCTATCCCACGTTGTCAAGTAATGAAAATATGCCTCTTTTTCTACTATTGAATGATTGAAAATCTGCTATGTCTGGAAACACTTTACAAAGGGTAGGAAGGGAAGGGTCAAGTGGTACATTAGAAAAAGGTGTGAAAATCAACGATCATGAGGGTTGATGGATTGCACTTTTCCACACATTTCAACACATACAAATTTTCTAACTTGTATGAATGACTGCAACCATTTTGGCCATTAGCTATTACCCACCAGCTTTTTATTCCGTTTTGGTAAAAACGGGCGTTTCTGTTCAATTAACAACATGAATACTCATAACAATCTCTTCACAACCCCCAACACAGATATAATTAGTTAACGTTTAACCTGAGATACAATCTGTTGAGAGGTTGACTTTAGACATTTCTTTATTTGTTGCATCGATTCATACCGATCATACCAATGGTGGTGGTTAATGGAAGGAACTTAAACAAATAAAGAAACAGGTTTACAGCATGGCTTTTTTGTTCTTACTGTACTGGTTCAAAAAAAATATCACAGAATTCATGTTCTCACAGTAGCCAGAAGCTAAAACAATGTGCTTCTCTATTGCACGTTAAACCAAGAAGTGTGTAAAAGCCAATGCTTCCCAATCCACATTTGAAAGCCAGGTTCACCTCAACTGGATTCGAAATGTGCTGATTTCCATGGGACTCAAGTTGATCTCACTTATGTTTCGGGCATCTGGAGGCGAATGCATCAAGGATAATGATGAAGGTACGAGACTTACAACGGTAAACTTGTGAAAAAGTTTCTGTATCAGTATCTAAAAAGTGAATGATAAAAATGTGCACATTTAGATCAGCTCTGAAGGAAGATTAGTCACACAGCTCTATCTTCAGTGAAAATATAATGGGACAGAGGAAAACAGCATGTTTGCAGTCCCTTTGAAGTAAACTAATGAGGAAGGGCAGGAGATTATAAATACACCTCTGCAGGCTCCAACACACAGACCACCCCTGGGGGGAGACAAGGAAGATGGGAAGGAGGAGAGGGCAGCTCGTCCTGCCTGCCTTTTCCATGCTGCTGGAGAACAGATCATGCGCAGGGCCACTTTGTCAATACAAACCAGGGGCACCTACGGGCCAAGAAGCTTTAAAAACATCCCCATCCTCTTTCGGTCAACATTTACCCCCAAACACAGGTGGTTTTCAACCATTTTCCTATTCCAGAAGAGCTGAGAGGGCAGAGCCTGCCCCTGGAAGGCTCATCGTGTCCCTGAGTCTCATTTATAGGGTGGGGAGGATGTATAGATAGGTCCCTCTGGATTGCAGAGCCCCCTTCGGGGTCAAAGTCTTAATGTTTGAATACAAATGCTCACAACCAATTATATTCAGATCAACAATAAGACAACAATAAGTACAAATATAATTTTAAAAAATAATAATAAACATATTGGTGCTTTCCCAGCACCAACTCCATGAAATGGTGAGGTAAAAGAAATGGAAACGCTTATCTATGTAAATTTAGGGCCCCTACTGCACTTTCTCTTTTTTGCAGACCCTTTGTACATGCTAATCTGGGGCTGAAACCCTGCTTCGGGTCCATAGTGTGTGCAGGAGGCTCTGGAGAAGAGCTGGGTCAGCTGGGCTGCCTGGTGGGGCAGACCTGCCCGGGGAACTGGAACCGGCCCAACTGCATTCTCTGGGTCTCTGGGTTACAGCCTGCTCCAAGAGAGAGGAGCTGGCGCCTGGAGGTTTGTTTCCCCCCAAGGAGAGGCTTGGTGGAATTGTCAGGAAGACCAACTTGAAGAGAAATAAAAGATGGGCAGTCTTCAGGCAGCGGTTAGAGGTTTGGCCTGCACTTTATGGCCTCAGGTGCCAATGCAGCTTCACAGAAAATCTAGACCTGCACGTCTGCACAGGGAACAGCTGAGGGAAGCTAAGAATAGCTGCCTTGGGGCAGTGGTTGAATCATCCCACTGGCCACAGTCTCACGCCTCCTGTTGCTTCTCTACTGCCACCCCCATTCACTTAATATAAAACTTGTCTTGGCCACCACAGGACTTGGGTTTGCCATCCTGAACTAGATCATACTTGAGTACTTGAGAAAAGAGAAAACACAGGGGTGGGGTGGGGGAGGTTTTGTAGGTTGGAAATGGAAGGCCTAAGAATCAACGAGGGCATTGTTTCCAAACATGCACGTGCTCTGACTATGCATTTTGATGCTGACAAGGAGAGCAGCCTGAAGGGTGAGAACGTGCTTTCTTAAGATGCAGAGACTTGAGCTAATCTGCAGCTGAGGGGAACAAATCAGTGAAGAGGCAATGAAACATTATCTTATTGTCAGAAAGGAAGGATTTCAAAGCACACTCACTTGACACACACGCACACATTTTCGGCTCACCTTTCCCTGGGTGGTGGAACAAAGCAGCCCAGTGCCTCTGCCGGAGAAGCGGCAGTCAAACCCCTTCCTGTGGAGGATCAAGGCGGCCTCGTTGGAGTACTTGCCATCCACCTGCAGATGAACAGAGTGCCAACGCGCACAGTGCCATTAAAGCAAATACTGTCACTACTACACACTTCACTGATGTCAGCATCCCCAAAGCACAAAGGCCCATTTTATTTAGCCGCAAAGCTGGGCAAATGGCATTTCCCCTCGGGTGCCATGTTCACTGGGCCTACCACTGACCCGCAAGGAGTCAGGTGTATTATGACCCGGGTTCTTTATTAAGTCATCTCATGCCCTGCTTTCCCCAGTTATTGAGGATGTGGATTTCCTGTGCTCCATGTATTACATACCATTTTACCAAGTTTCTTCAAATAAAGCAGTTCACTTTTATTTTTAATGTATACATCAGCTGAATAAAGTTCTGGATCATCCTCACTAGGGGGTAAGATTTTTAATGTGCACCTAAATTTAGTCCTCATCTGGTCACTGAATGACGACGTATCCTCCACCTTAAAACTGAAACATGCTTCTTCACTGAATACTAATTTTTGCTAATTGCACTAACATTTTTAATGTTTAATGCATTGGTTCATTATTTTTATATAAGAGACAACTGAATTAGTCATGCTTCTCACTTGCTAGTCCAACCACATTTATTAGCTTGATGTATCATTTAAATTCACATTATAGAAGCTACGCTTCCTGTGCAGGCATGAAGAAAAATACCAACCACGGTACATGGGCTACAGGGCTCGGTACCGGCGTACCTTGCTTTACTGCGCTTTGCTTTACTGCCCTTCACAGACACTTCTTTCTTTTTTTGAACAAATTGGAGGCTTGTGGCTAGCCTGTGTCAAGGATATGCACTGAGAAAAGAAATATGCATGTGACTGCTTCCTTTATGGTGACACCCACTTTCCTGCGGTGGTCTGCAACTGAACCTGCAGCATCTCCAAGGTATCCCTGTATACACCTTCGTGCAGTAAAACTTCTTGCATCTATTTAAGTCAGTACCATGAGTAGTTCAAGTCTTTGAATATTTTAAATGACAAATATCTTTAAAAAGTTTGTTTCCTAAAGGGGGAACATGTTTATGACAATAGCAAGATGAATTAAAACTCCTTGGAAAAGTGCAGAAGTGCGCAGTTGTTCAAGCAGGGTCGTGTGCTGCCTGGCACTGCCACTGTGTTGAAAAGGACCCCTTTTTCTGTTCTGTGGCCACGGGCATGGATCCAGCGCAGTTCTCGACCATTCTGCCTGGGGGATAAGATTTTTTAATGTGTCACAGAGACATCTCTTCTGACCAGCTGCCAGCGTTCCCACCACAAATTTGATTTTAATGTGCCTCAACAATTTAAAGCTGTCTTCACCTCAGATTCCTGGCTGGTGTAACCTGTTTTTTGACGTTTCACACTGGTGTTTTGCAATGGTACTGCTAAGATTTTGTTTGAGGGGAGAGAAAAAAGTCATTTAAGGAATTCCAAGTCATTGCAGGACCCCATGATACACAGAGCCAAGTTTAAATCACAGGGTAAAGATTTCTAATAAAATTTTTGTAAGTTTCACAGTCTCAAAACCGCGTGAAAATGGCACATATGAAAATCAACCACTTATAATAAACATAGGAGCTCCAGAAGAATAACAAAGATAAGTCTGTCACGTGCCCACTGTGAAACCTTGGAGTAGTCATTCGATTTTTCCCACACACCGGCCCCCTCACCTCAGTACACAGAGCTCAGCATGTCTCCCTCCTTCAGGGAGTCAGTGCGAGTTAACCTGCTAAAAACACCCTGCAGTCACACCGCACGCTCCACCAGAGGAAAGAGATTTTAAAAGACCTGTTTTTATATTCATTAACATATAAGTAATATCTGGACCTCAGAAAAGAAGAAAAGCATGGGAAAGAAATTCCACAAATTTTGAAACTGCACCATGCACGGGGCTAGGTGAGTGACAGACGGGGTGTCTTTGTAAAACAGCTCCGATCACAGCTGCAGCTGAATCCCCGCAGGCAGGCTTGGGTGTTCCAGAGCCGCACGGGGCACATCCATTACAGAACTCCTTTCAGGGGATAAACCCACGTGAAGCTCATAGACTAAGCGGGGCTGCAGGGGCTTCTCCAGAAACCGGGTGGAGTGTGGGGAGCAGGGTCTGCGGGCAGAACAAAGCCATGGGGCTTACAGAAAGCTGGGTCAGAGGCAAGGGCTGCTTCCACCGCAAACCAGTTATGTGACTCTGTATCTATCACTTAACCTCTGAAAATCCCAGGAACTAGGTTAGACTTCTGAACAGCCCTTCCGAGGATCAAGGGCCAACCACAGGGATAATAACAGTAATTGTAGCTAACACTTAGTGAGCATTTCACTGTGTGCCAGACTCTGTGCAGAGTGCTTTCTACAGATTAACTCATTTCATTTTCAACAACATTTAAAGTAGTTGAGGGTATATACAAGCTTGCATTACTATATTTAAATGTACAGGAACACCCCTATCACAAAGCATTCTCTCTCACACTTAAATAGCAATTACCTCTAATGACTCTACATTAGCCCTTCGTGATCTTTCCCATGAATGGTTGGTGGATGTATCCTTCCATGGGTGTCCCGTTATTACCCAGCAGACAAGAGAAATAAGGCAGTGCGTTCCCCAACATTTCCCACAGTATCACTCTCCTCTTGTCCCCACACAGGAGGCGGCAGGATGAGGTTCTGGGTGAGGAACCGGGGTTGGAGACACAGGGCTGTGCCTCGCAGCACCTGCATTTACTGGCTGAGTGACCTCGAACAGCTGCCCGTCACCTCCTGGTCAGCGAGTTTCCTCCTGTCTAAGACGAGACGCAGGACTGCACTGCCTACCTTCACAGTGTTGTGAGAGCCAACTAACACTCGTGAACAGTGCTTAGCGTAATGCTTGCCACGGAGACAGTGTTAGGTATGTTGTCTGGAAAAATCTGAGGCATTATTAATAAAGTATATAAGGAGTACAAGTCAAATGGCATCAAGATTTACTCTGGCAATAACCTTAACTTTCTCTAATTTATAAAAAATGTGCTGACACTTTTGTTTCATTATTAGTGACAGCCACACTGCTCATGTAACCGTCACGAGAACCTTCACTTGCCAGGCACTCAGTGCCTCCCCAGAGCTGGCCGCTGCTCCATGCTTTCACACACCGACTCGCTCACTCCTCACAAGTTCTCCGAGGCGGGTTCCAGTTTCTCTGCCACACTATGAATGAGGAAACTGGGACTCAGAGAATTAACTAAGAGACTTGCTCTGTGCCACACAGACAGCAAGTGTACGGGACGCTCTCAAACCCAGGCGGTCTGACTCCAAAGTCTGGGCTTCTGACAGCTTTGTTCTGCCGCCTTTGCTCCAGCTATGAACTGGTGCTTACGGATGCCAGCTAGGAGAGGAAAAGGGGGAACCACTTTGGACAGAATGCAACAAAAGGCTATAAACTAAAGGAGGTCACCCTCTGACTTGAGGCTGCTAACAGGGAAGATTTAATCAATGGACCCCGCAGAGTTAAAACTGTGATTTATCAAGACATGTATCAATTCAGAAAATAAACTTGAGAAACTGTAATTTCAAATCATCCACAACCTACCCATCCATTTATCCTATTTTAAACAGAATTTAAGGCCGAGCTGAGAATTATCCATGTACGTCACAGTCTTTCCTGAGAATACGGGCAAATATTCCTCTACTGAAGTGTGTGAGAAATCAAAATGTGCCCACCCAAAGAAACTTTATTTGCTTTTAAGTAATGTACAGTTCACAAATCAGTAAACTCCTGGCGACTACAGTAAACACCTACATACACATTTTTTCTGAGGATGAGAGCATCTATAGATTGGACCAGCTCTCCAGGAGGAATGCGACCCCAACCCTCCTCCTAGACTGTGTAAGGTGTGTGCAGACGAAGGCCTGCCTAAACGCCTCGTGAGAAAATCTCTCCAACCTGCTCAGATGCTTTGAAAATGCCCAACAACACTCATATTTCAGTGCATTCTGACACCTGGAAAGGTTAGAAAATTGCACAGTGTGTTGTTAAGTCTGGAACACGACACAGCCAGCAGAAATTCATTTTCCAGGGCACTCATTAAAATAGCCAATAACAGTTATCCTGCTTTGATCAACAAGATAACATGACAGAAAGGGGAATGTGAATGGTGGTTCTTAGATATGTACAACAAAGAGAATTTTTTCCCACAATTTTCACCTTCCTAGATGCTAGGGAGATCAATAAAGCACCAATCAATTTTTTTAAGAAAGGCAAAATAAAGCAAAAACTTTAAACTGCCTTTTATAAGAAGCAGGTGGTATAAATAAGTCAGGAGAGAAAATCTTACTCAATAAGTGGTGCTGATGTTGAAATGATTGGTTAACTATTTGCAAGACACAGTTCAGCACAAATCAAAAGAAATTCCACAGAGAAATAGAGTTAAACATACATAGCTACAGACATAGGTACAGACATAGGTATAAAGGTAGATATAGATATAAATATATACATATATGAATAAATAAAAACACAGCTGAGCATACAGCAGTGGAGACAATCTGGAAGACACTGGCTGAATCACGTAACGCTGCCCAAGGCAGACCGGCTCCGTGAAACCCAGCTGAACAGCTCAGTCAAGCTCTTTCTTGTCCCCAGAATGTTGGCACGTACAATTTCAACCAATCGAACCCTGACCCACGATTCTCCCCCCTGTGAGATTCTTCCAGCATCTTCTCTACCAAGACTTCTTTCTCTCTCAATCATTACCTTTTCCTAATGACAAGGCTTTCCTGTTTAGTGCACCTGAGTGGTGCTCCTGTTCTAGCTTTCAAACTTTTTCAGAAACTTTAATATCTCAAGCCCCTGATAGGGCAAAAAAAGGGAGGTGACAAAGAAAAGGCAGTGGGAGGTCGGGCCTCCAGGACGAGAAGACTGACGGTTAAGTCCCTACACAGTGGTGGGAACGTGCTGGGGCGCACGGCATGCAGTGAGGCAGGATTTCAAGAGATGATCTTCCCTTTTTACCTGACTCCAAATCTATGACGTATAATTATTTTCTTCCAAAAACATAAATAAATTAGAAAACCAAGATACAGTTTATATAAAAACATAAGCTCATTACCAATATAGAACAATTCCTGAAAAAGTACTTTGAGGAAGAGACTTAGTAACTCTCAGAAAGTCCAGTACTACCCTCTGAGGCAACATACGGCATTCAGATTCCGGAGACCAGGGGGTGGGTCCTGATTCTACCATTACCTCAGGTAGTTTTCATCTTACTCACTTAATCATTAATCCTTTAATCTCTCTAGCCCTTAGTCTCCCAATCTGAGAGTTTAAAAAAAATTACTAAATCCTATGCTCTCCACCCCAGACCTACAACCAGAATCTCAGAGATGAGGACATTTAGAAGAATCTCTTTTTCTAAAATGCCCCTAGTGTGTGATCTGGACATGGTGGCTCTGAGGACTGCTGTCTGGCCTAAATCACCTCGGTGGGTTGGCACACTCCAGCCCCTGTGTCTCTCCGAATATTCCTGGGGCCCATGACTCCTTTCTCCCGAGAGGAGCAAGGGACACCAGCTGAGGGGTAGAACTGAAGAACCTTTAGACAGGGGCTGAGGGGTGGAGAAGTAGGTGCACCCTCATTATGCTGCTGCTGAAGGAGGTCAGGCTGGAAGAGAGATGAGGTCTTCCCAGTCCAAGGTGGTTAGTCCTCAGACAAATTTATCATGGAAATAGTATGAAGTGGTGGTAAAGAGAATGCTCACTCAGCCCTGGCTGGAGTAGCTCAGTGGATTGAGCATGGACCTGTGAAGCAAAGGGCTGCCGGTTCAATTGCCAGTCAGGGCACATGCCTGGGTTGCAGGCCAAGTCCCCAGGAGGGGACACATGAGAGGCAACCACACGCTGATGTTTCTTTCCTTCTCTCTCCCTCATTTCCCTTCTGTCTAAAAACAAATAAATAAAATCTTTTAAAAAAAGGGAGAGAATGCTTACTCAGACACAAGAATGCAGACCTCTGGTCTTGCTTAGAACCCGACCTGCAGGCTGACATCACAGCAGACACTTGAACAACGTGGGTCTGAACCGCATGGGTCCACTTACATACAGTGGTTTTCAATGGGCCCACTCAGCCCCATTGACTTGCACAGCTCACACCCGCACTGTTCAAGGATCAACAGGAAGCTAGGCCTCCACGTTTGTGGAGGGCCAGTTAGGGTTGCATGTGGATTTTCAACTGGATGGGCAGACAACCCCCAAACCCTGTGTTGTTCAAGGGTCAACTGATCTTGTATTTCAGTGGGAAAAATTCACTGCAATCTTCAAATGAACAAATAATTATATGTTTGGAGCTGATAGCACATGAAAACAAGAACGCAATCCAAAAATACATGGGTTGGGCTTCTGAATTTATTCAGTAATTTGTGTTTTTTAGTATAACCATGGAATTACCCTTGACATAACCTAAGTACTAAGCTTTCTTCAAATTAATACCTACCATCAGCTTCCTTCAGTGATTATCTTCCTATTATCAGAAGTTAGGGGACAGAGAACAGTTCTTTAAAGAAGTGTTTCTGAATGGACTAATCAATCCTCTTGGATTATTAGAGAGCTAAAACAACCACTAGAAATATGTGGTAAAAGCCAAAGGCTAATAGAAAAACTGGCAACAATTAATATGATAATGCACAACAGCCCCGGATATTTAGCTCCAATCGTGTGCCAGCAGCATAGTGGTTATTATCAGGCATTAACATTTTAGTCTTTTTTCTTTTGGTCAAATATCCACATTGTTAAATTGCTTTCTACTCCCTCTGCTAAAACCCTAGTTTGCATCTGAGTTGGCAAACCCTGCAGGCACCATCAGGATTACAAAGTATGTTTACACAACACTTCTATTTCAGAGGGCTTTCACAGCATTATTTTATGTGTTTCTCTCAAAAGATCCAAAGCAGGCATATCTGATACCAGCCCCATTTTATAAGTGGTAGCAGAGGCACCAGTCACTCAGCCTGCAGGTGGCACACCTGTCCAAAGGTGAGAAGAGCAATGGGAAGCCAGGTGGCCAGTGAGTGGATGCCAGACTATAGAAGGCCCGAATGCTCAGGGGTTGAACCAGTGTGGTAGGCAATGAGACTTTTAATCTGAGAAGTGATCAGATTTGTATGACAGGAAGGTAGCCAATAGCAGGAAGCATGGAAGAAGCAGGTTACCACTAAAAAGAAGTGATCTGGAAAACAAGTACCAGCCTTGGATTGTAGAGGGTAATTCACTTCCTTTCTTTAGCTGAAGCTGCCTCCAAAAAACAATCACTTTCAAATAATTTTGGGAATGAATCATGTAGTAGTAAGAAAGAGTAGCCACTATGTGCCCCAGAAGCCTTCAGACCCCTTAACCAGCTAATGTCCTCTACCACCTACGCTCAGAGGTGGCGATGTGAGGCCCTCCACTCTATCCTTTTTGTTTACCCCCTGAATTAACAGCAGGTTACCTCTGGGAGGCTATCCATCTCTGGTGTGGTTTCTCCATAACTCAAAAGGTAAACCCACGAAGGAATCAAAGAAAAGCTCAGTGCGCATGTAGCTTCCATCCTGAACGCATGTTCGGCTTTCAGGCCTTTACACTTGCTCTCAGCTCTGCCTGGACCCCTCTACCCCCAGAAATCTGCATTGAGTCTCTTATTCCCTGACCTCCTCCATGTAATTTTTTTCTCATTGCCGCCATTTCTGTGAGGCCCCCTCCAACCACTCCATTCAAACTTGTATCACTTTCTAGAATCTCCATTCCTTCCCTTTTTTCCTCCAGAATGCTTACCATCATCTAACATCTTAAGTGCTTCTTTTATTTTTCTTCTTTAATTATCTTCTTCTTCCACTAGAATCTAAGGTCTGGAAAGCACTGGCCTTTGTCTATTTGTCCATGACTACACCCCTAGTACCTTTAGTGGTCACTGACTCCTAGCAGGTATGAGATAAAGCTTACAAGTTCACTCACAGGATCAAAGAGTTCTGTGATACATAGAGATATGCACATAGGCCTCTAGCATTCACTTATATTTATTACTACAAGACATATATATATTCTTACATAGTAGAGCATTAAGTTCTTTATCTTGAACATATAATTTTAAAAGCTCTAGTCGTCTAAATTTGTAGGAGTTAATTCCTATACTTTATTTGGTTTGCTTTAGTGTTTTTCTCTTTCCTTTTTAAAAATTTATTGATTTTAGAAAGAGAAAGAAAGGAAAACAAAGGGACACAGAGAGAAACACTGATTTGTTGTTCCACTTATTTACACATTCATTCGCTGATTTGTGTATGTGCCCTGGCTGGGAACTGAATGTACAATCTTGGCGCATCTGGACAATGCTCTAAGCAGCTGATCTACCCAGCCAGGGCTTATGTGGTTTGTTCTTAAACATTTTTCACCTCCTATGTTGTCTCCTCTTAACATTCTCCTCTTATTCAGGACATTTATTATAAGATATTTCCCACAGAATCCATACCACTTACTATTTCCAATAAGAGTATCTCAATTTACAACATCAAAACAGATCTACAAAACGTAAAAATAATATCAAATGTCTCATCTTTATTCTTTTCAAATGCAATTACTGACTTTAAAAGTTGGCGTATACAGGGTAGGGGAAAAGTAGGCTTACAGTTGTTTGCATGAAAAATAATAAAATACTTAATAAATAATAATATGAGAATAAACCCTATTTCATGTACTCACAACTGTAAAACCCTTTTGCCCTACCCAGCTTCTGAACTAAAGCAGTCTAACTGAATTAAAATCTCATACCTAGTAGCAACGACCCTTGTTCTCTTTAGTAAATTTTAATTTTTCTCCCAATAGTTGTTACTTGATGCAAAGGTGTAGGTTGCAATAATTTTCAGGAGAAAGATACAAATGTACAAAGCCTCTGGTACAGAATTAAATGTTATGCTTTCTACTTCTCTAACTCTCAAGAATCATTGGCTAATAAGAATAAATGAAGGGGAAATGCCAGCACAGCCGACCTGAAGGCCTGGTTCTCCCACCTATAAATTATGTGACCACAGGAAAGCTTTAGCTGCCTTGGCCATACCAACAAGAAAGATGTTATCCCTGACCCACTCGCCACACAGAGCTTTTCTGAGAATGAAATACACTAGTATTGGGATATGCTTTAAACTACAGAACAACATATAATTTTGCCAAAAAGTCAAGTCCCCTTAATCAGTCCTTGATGCACAGTAAAACTTACAGTATTTTTTCTTCTTCACATACCCTTATCCCAGGTATATTACAAAAAGTGAATTTTTATAGATTTTGGGAAATACCTTTGATTGTATTGTCCTCAGATTAAGCAGATGAATGTCACAAGGAAAAGATGACAGTAGCGGGGAGAATTCACTCAGCAGCTGAAGGGTGGGCACGGGGACCTTCTCTGTCATTGTTAGGACAGGGTGATTCAGGAAAGAGGAAGTTACGTGGCTGAGGAGAGAAGGATAACTGACCGGCTTCTTTTCTTCTTCCTATCAAGAAAAAGCGAAAATTCATAAGAGTTACACACTTGCAGTTCTCATGATATTTAACTGAATTATGTGATAAGACTTAAATAGAAAGAAATAGAAAAATATATAAATACTTTGATTTTCCTATATTTTATTAATAAGTTGTAGAAAATACACAGCAGATTACAGATAGCCAAGCAATACAAGAAAATGAATAGTGTCCACTTAATTCGTTAGTAATATCCTTTTCCCATTGCTTTAATACTGAAAATCCTGACAACGTTTTCCATAAACATGAAAGTCTTTCTCAACCTACCACAAAACTCTTCAAGTAATGGATGGAGATGTTCATGTGTCCTGCACATCATCAGATGTGACCTCTTTCCCTCAGGTTTTTCTCATCACATTCTCCTGGTTTCATTAATACACTTACTTACACCGTAAAGGTTAATCCCAAGCTATGTTTCATAAATGCTACCCAATGCCAGGGTTTTTTTAAACTCTCAAAATAAATAAAGCTTTTAAATAACACAGGTGGCATATCTAGATCATCTGTTTTCTTTAAATCGAATAAATCATTGTCAATTGCTTCCCTCTACTTTATTCCCCAAAAGGGAACTATTATGTATGTTATACAATAGTTATTATACATTTATATGATACACAATTATTCAGTATAATTTAAAAATACTTCAGTGTTTGCTATGGTGTACACATGGAGGCAAGCATTTCAGCATGTTCTAATTTTAAATAAGTCTTCCAGGTCTGGGGACATACCAAGGTGGAAGACAAATATAATGAATTAAATGAATGACTAAGCAGAACCTTAACTGATCATACCAAATGTGTAAAAGCAGACACAGAAAAACACTGAGAACATAATTTATGTAGAAAGGTCTTTTGTTCATCAGTGACACTTGTAGTAAATTTAATTTTCTATCTTATTTTTTTACGTGACTATTTCACTGATATCTTCTGATGCTGTACCCTTTTTTCCAAATGAAAGTCTTGGCTACTAATCTGTGTGAAAAGACAGGACTTACAGAAGATACAGAGCTTAAAATTCAGAATGTCAGATTAGCATTGAACAGAGGGTGTTAGTGAAGAATGACAAGCATCTTGCCAGCAGCAAACTGTATATGTCATTACAATTTAGACCAGGGAGAGAGAAAAAAGTTTTTAAGGCAGCAAGGGACACAGAAATATTAAGATACTGACAAAAATATGAGGTCTGAAAGACTTGTCAAAAAATGTATCCATTCCACATTTTCTCAGGAAAGATTAAATAAAGCACATAAAATAATATTCTCCAACAATACTGAAATTTAACGCTGCTTGTAGAATAACATGAATAGCGAGGGAACATTTTCAACAAGACACTTTCAATGCACTCCAAGATCAAAGAACTTCATAATCTAGGTCAGAATTGCTGACAAATCACCTTTGAGTAATAGAGATAAAAGATTCTAACACAAAGGAAAACACCTGCCTTATCAGATCAGCAGGCATTAAGTGCATTCTAGGTCAAGAACCATTCAGTAAAAGCTCTCTGACTTTGTTCTGTGCTCTTGGAGGAATTCCAGGGCATTTGAGTGAGAAGGTGGGGCATTTCCTGATGGACCATCTCTGTGTTAGAGTTGTAATGTGTACATTTACCTTCCCTCCAAACCCAAATCAGTTCCTCTAACCCTCACTGCTTCCTCCAAATTGATCACACATCAGAATGGTCTGGGGAACTTTTAAAAGGCATACATTTCCTAGGTGGGGTGAGGCCCCAGAAAGGTGTCACTTAAATGCCACCCCCTGCCAGGCGAAGCTCATGTAGTCAGCCCCGCACTGCTCTGTGGACCTGTGCTGAGAACTGCCACTGCAGACACCCTCCCAACTTTCTAGAAGACACAGAATCAAAAGTATAAGCCTTCCCCTTTTAACTAGTTTGGATTAAAAAAAACAGGATTCAGACTGAAAAACATGTCCATGAAAAGTCTTGTCAGAGGAAGCAATGTCGTAAGTACTATGAGATTTCAAGAACTTATCTATTAATAGTCCCAGGCAAGATAAGAAAAAGAAGTTTATATTAATAGGAGAATAGTGGTTCAGTGCCATGAGAGCACCAGGAACAAATAGCACGGCTGGAAGCTGCCCAGGTTCTACCATTCACACACTTTCTTAACATATTTATAGCAACAGGGGCTCAACAAGATATTTAACTGGCGAAATTACCACTACTTTGATTAACTTCTTGGACAGGTAATTTTTTAACTGTAACCTTTATGATAAACCCAAAGTTTATATAACATGTTTAAGTGTATGAGCTATAAATGAAGTCCCCAGCCTTGTATGTAGTAACTAATACACTACTATAAACATGATTTGGTTTCTTGGTTGGAAGGCTTCAGACTGTGCAAATCTAGCTTTCTCCTTGCAGCATGTGTGAAATTAAAATACTTTTAAGCATATTGTGATCCAAATCACACCAAGTTAAGATCTTCTCCATTGGGTTCCAGCTCTTATTGTGTAAGTCAAACTTCTTGCCAGGCTCCTTGGTGCCCATCATTAGGCCCCCACTTGGGTTATCTGATTCCTCAACATCAAAGGTTTCCATTTCAGCCACATCAAAACCTGCTAAATTACATGATAGCGAGGGATCATTGTTTGGTCACGTTTTTATTCAGTATGACTGGATGCATGGTGAGAACTTGGTAATGTTTGTTGAACGTCATCTATTAACAAGCAAATGCAAAATAAATAAATGAGAGAAAAACATTGTGTGTGTTGAGGGGGAAGATAGAGTAAAAAAGATAGAGGGAAAAAGGAGAAAAAATGAAAATACATCGAATCTAAAGATTTAGAGATAAATATCATAAAGGACAGAGCTGAAAAGTCTGGTAGGTTGTGGGCCTAATTTGCCTATAGAAATATTGTGGTAGGTCTGGATGGTATTAAAAAGTTGTTTGTTTTCCAGCCAACTCTCAATAACAGGAAAAAAAAGTCCAGGAAATTTCACATTAAAATCATCAGTGACAATAATAAAAACTCCCCCAAACTATTAAGCTTTTTAAAAATTTTTACCCCAAACAGTGGAAATTCAAGTCACATTGGGCCTTCACATGCCCTTGTGGGAAGAGTCAGCCGGGGCTGAGTTGTGGGCTTCAGGTTACGTTCACCACCATCCTCTGGTCGCCTAACTTAACTTTTTGCCCTTAAACCTGACCTCATGCCATCAGTGTCCTGAGCCCTGTAAACCTTTGAGTTTTTCATCTCATCTCTCCTAACTTCCTTTCTTTGTATGTAAAGAACTGACAACCAGAGGTGAAACGATACAATTGTGACACGTGAACGCTTCCAGTACTAAGCCCAGCTCAGTGCCCACTTGACCATGGCAGCTGCCAGCAGGAAGATGGTGGGTGTGTCAAGGAAACAAACTGTGAAGGGTCAATGCCGAAGAGGCAATTCCTATTTTTTATTTCTGGGTGACTACCATGGGTGACAGGCAAACTCACACAGCCGCAGCCCTCTGCTGGGCATCCGTGCATCACTTTAGTCCTTATTCTGCCTGCCTCCCTGAGGGAGCACTGGACAGCAGGCTGACTTCTGCTGAGTCATCCAGAGTCACTCCAGCGTGGCCGTGACAGGCTCAAGGCTTCCCGCTGAGATGCCTTCCTGTCCAGTGTCTCCCCGCCTCTGTTTCTACCGTCAACATTTTAGACTTTAAAGCCTGACTTGAAAATAAAAACACCTTCTAAAAAATTTAAGTTAATATTGCACATGACCTTTATCAAATGTCTCTTTAATCAATTTCACTAAAAATTAAAATGTATTTTTTCTTTTCTAGTTCATTTTTTATTTAAAAGAAATTATTGATTTAAGTCCAAGAATCTATAGCTGGGCAAAAGAAAAATTTAACCAACACAGGATTATAAAAACACTGCATCGAATTTAAATCAATTAGTCTCTAAGGAGTTTTGAAAGGGAATAAACAAATTATTTAACTTCTAAGTGAAAGCTTTATAGACCTGACATGAAAAGTCCTATTGCCATAGTTAAGCAAGTTTTGCAAATCAGTGCCTATATAAAAAGAAAAATCATAAAAGCCAGAAACAGTTTCAGGAGAAAGAGATAGTAGCTGCCAGCACTTGAACAGATTTCCTGTGCAGTTTTAGCCTAAGAACTAAGCTATCTTGTCAGTAATTGATTTCAACTATGAGTCCCAAGAACTGGTATAAATCTTGACATCTAAAATTGGTATTAAAATCTTTTTCCTGAAAAATTCTAGGTATTGGAGGAACTCTTTGCTTTAACTAGCTGTTATCATGTCATTCAATCAACTAGTATTTTACTTACGGGATGCTTACCGCAGGCAAAGAGGCCCTGTGAGGCACAGGGAAGTGAAATAGACAAGTCCCTGGAGTCTAGTACAGGGGCTCGGACCCACGACAACAAGGCAGTAAGCAGTAACTGTGCTGCATGCGGCGGCACAGTGTGCTCTCACAGCTCATGCATCTGCGCACTCGGGTATTCTTTCATACGACATACTGGACTGGCCAACAGGATTTGTTGGCTTTTTCCATAAGATGATCTAGTAGCACTTAGTACTCTTGAACTTCATTCAAAACAATTTTGTTAGATTGTATTGTGACAGCTGTCATAGCACCGTGCATTTAAAAAAACTTACCAAAATTGGTGATTTTTTTGTGTGTAGTTAAATTGAAGATGGAAGAAAATACACAATATTTTTGGCATATAATGCTTTACTATTTCAAGAAAGATAAAAATGCACCTGAAATGCAAAAAAAGGTTCATGCAGTGTATGGAGAAGGTACTGTGATTAATTGAATGTGTCAAAAGTGGTTTGCAAAGTTTCACGCTTCAGATTTCTTGCTGGACGATTCTCCACAGTCAAGTAGACTGGTTGAAGTTGACAGTGATCAAATCGAGACATTAATTGAGAACAATCAACAGTATACCATGTGGGAGATAACCGACATACTCGAAATATCCAAATCAATAAAGTTCTTGGTGAAAATAAAATAAGTGTGTCTTTTATTTTATGAAAAAAAATACAGAGTTTTTAGCCAACCCATCATATTGGGTGGCCCTCTGTCAGGAACAACCTAGAAGCAGAGAGAGATATTGACCTTACTTTCAGGGAGTTTATTGTCCAAAGGATGAGAAAGGCAATGATCCAATAATCACATACACACATAGAGACATGCATAGATGAGGGAGCACAGAAGGAGGGGATCTGACCTGCTCAACAGCAGCAGTTGACAAAGTAAGTTCTGATGTGAATTAGAACCGAGTTCCCTAGGCAAAGAGGATGAAAAACATGTACAAAGGTACTGTGGGGGCAGGGAACATGCAAAGTACTTAGAACAGAAAGAAAACCGCTAGGCCCAGAGCAGAAATAGTGGGGGTCATGCTCAGTGAGGAGGGGGCACAGGCAGGGTCCATATAATGAGGGGCCCTGTAGGCCATGCTAGAGTTTTTACTGAGGCTTTTACACTGAGAGCAATGAGAAGACCTCAGATGAGCTAAGTAGGGAGGGGTGGGCAATGAGGTTAGATTTGGTTTTGAAAAACAAAAACACTCTGCTTTCTAGATTAAGGAAAACATATGTCAGAAAGAGGAGAGTACAGTGGATGTAAAGACTAGGTCCAGGAAACACATGTTAGTTGAGATTAGGGTGTTCGAAGTAAACTAGTTAATAAATTTGAAATACTGAGGCAATGAGACAGCCGCGTGCTAGTGAGCTCTGCAGTGGGAAAAGGGCTGGTGAGGGAGAAGGGTCCATGAGACATGACTCCTAGGTGGCTAGCACTGGAGGGAAGGTAGTGCTAGTCCCCAAGGAAGGCAGAATAGGATAGGCTTTGTGGGGTAGGGAGATCCTGAGAGTGACTTTCAATATGTTGAGTTTGAGGTGCTGTTCGAAATGTAGAAAGAAATATCAGGAAGTTACCAGGTAGATGGGGCATGCACTTATGGGTTCCATAGGCACAGAGGTGGTCACTGAAGCCAGGGGAGGAGGAGCGATCGCAGAGGGAGAACATTTAAAAAGAGAAAGGGGGGCCTGGGGCTAAGCCTTAAGAATGCTGATTATTTAATGGCAGGTAAACTATAAGAGATATAGTGAAAGAACTGCCCAAGAGGAAGAAAGAAAACCTACTGAGTGTGAAAGCCCTGGCTAGACAGTGTTTTAGGGAGTGATGATGGTCAGTGTCCAGTGCTGCTGAAAGGTGAAGTAAGTGAACAACTGAAAACATATGCTGCATCTACACTGGCAAAAGTGTATTATGGAGGCTGACACCAGACTGAAATGAATTCAGTGTGAGAGGGAAGAGATGAAATAAACTCATCTCATAAGCTCTGCCTCATAGGGTAAGGGAGACAGGACAGTAGTGTAGGGAAATTGGAAATAAGTCTGAGTGAGGGCAATTTTAAGTTTTAATGGGAGAAAATAAAGTGTTCAAAAGTGAACAGAAAGGATTTGCTATGAGGGGTAAGGAGGAATACGGAGGAAGAATACCTACTAACAGGATCCTGAAGGGAGAGATTAGGCCAAGTTACAAGGACAAGTGGAGGAACTGACCTATGATGGCAGGAAGGTGAACAGCTCTACTGCAACATGAAGGGAGAAGGGGAGGGAGGGAGTTGATGCTTGGTGTCTAGAACTGTGAGCAGTGTCGAATGGGTGTTCTCTCTGTAAAGCAGACAGCGAGGTCACTGGCTGAAACAGTAGAAAATATTTGAAATGGTGAGTGGAGAAAGGGGGAGAGAGAAGTAAGAGAAAAAGCGCCACGTCTAGGGCCACTTGCGATGGTGATCGGGAATTTACAACGGAGTCTGAGGTGCTTCACTGGCACTTGAAGCAGCACACTGTCAGACAGGTTCACGTTCAACAGAGCTTTGGTGAGACCTTAACACGGAATGCTGGATCTTTGCTTTGAGGAATGAAAACTGAACAAGAAGACAGACAAGTAAAACCATTTCCAATAGATGAGTCTAGGATGAGAATAAAGACACCAAGGTTTCAAATCAATTTTACTAATCAAACTTATTCCCCTAAATATGTCACTAAGCTGTATTCTTTAACTCAACTCTTTCAAAAGTAATTCCAACAGATTTCACCCAAAGTGATTCCTTAACCTTTTTATCTACATAATAAGAAAAAAATTAAAATGACCTACATGTAAATCATATCATATAAACACATATATACACAAACATATACATATAAGTATATATGTACATATGTGCATATGTGTGTATATATAAAACAGAAGTTCTCTTTCTTGTGAATATAAAATAAATCATTATAAACATATCTCAATATTAAAAACTGTAAGAAGTAAAAAAGTAGAAAAGTCATTAATTTCAAATTGTGGGTGACAAGTTATTTTTTTCCTACCGTATTCACGACAGTCCTTTTTTCTAGTAGTATTCGAAACAAATTAGCTGTAATCTTGTTATCATGGACACCTTGCTCAAGGCCACGATTGTCATCTTGCATGAGTCTTCGGTCCATGATAACTTCAATCTGACCTATGGAATGAACACAAAAACTGGCCAGGGTTATTTAATACAGACAGACACTGAGGATCAAGCAAGTACAGGCATGGCCTTGATTTAACTTTCTCCTCTAGTCAAGGACACAGACCTATACAATGCACAGTACCATGGGCTTTTTCTCAATAATGGCTTAAAGTAACCAGTATATATTCATACCACATGAGTTATATTTCTGCTTTTCTGCATTAATGTCCACTTAAAAACTGATTAAGAAATGTAAAACAGGACCAATCAAAATTAAAACTTTAAAAAAAGAATTAATTTAAAATTAAAAAAAGTTAATCTAAAAAGTAAATTAAGCCTCCAAAATTTTTGGTGTCAGCATTTGGAATATAAAAATGTTTATGAGGTTCATTACAAAATTAACATCTCACATGAAATAACAAAACAAATATAGATGGGCAGGACCGACATGGGACTTGAAATAAGGTTTAGGTTACTTACTACGTGGTGATTCTCCGAAGAAACCTTAAGGTTTGGTAACTCCTACCATGAACCCCCTTTCCCCCTAATGCTATGTGACAGCATCACCACAGTCCTGTCGCTTCTGGCTCACAAAGGGGTCACAGGTGGGTCCTTCATTTGCTGTGCAATAATGCCTCTAGTTTAAATTGTAAGCTACTGGTTAGGTTATGAGGTTACAAACTAAAAAACTAAACAAAAAAAGAAATCTAGTCATAGTTATATATTTGAGATTATACTAACCCCCCCAACTTATATACTTTAAAAATATATATTTATCCATCCATTCAGCAAATTCAAATTTGTTACTTATTAAATGATCATTCAGCATAAAAGAACAATACATAAAATAATTTAATAGCTATTATTCTTGCATAGTCAAAACAACTCTTTACTTTCTTTTTCTCTTAGTTTGGGTATCTAGTATATAAAACGACCAGTGTTAGTTAGAATTTTCATTGTTACTACCTCCATACTTTATAAGACAACTGTCTTGAACTTGCTCCTCAGGCTCTGGGACTAACTGTCTCCATGCCTGTGAGGACAATTAGAGTTTGATCACCTCACACCCAAATTAGTACATCAATCTCTTAGCAATTACTCTTTCCCCTGCCTCCAAATGTTAGTCCATATAATAAGTAAAATTAATCATTTCCTGGACTGTACTCAAAAATTATTTTTGTGTTTGTAGCTATTCAAACTCTAGGGTGTTTGGGTGTCCACAGCAGGGGCAGGGAGCTTTATTTTTCAGCTTATATCTTTCAGGGAGGGGAGGTAACACTGCTTGGTGCGTGACTGCTTGAGTCCTTATGACTCATCCCCTGTTAGAGCCTACCTTTGAGAATTTAAGGCAGGGTTTAAAAAATAACTAAATAAAATTAAAAAAAATAAAAAAATAAAAATGAGTAGGTCAAGAATCACATCTGGCACAAAGATGTTTTATGCTCTGATACTGAAAAAATGAAGTCAACATTTACAGATTGGGCAACTTCACATAAAATTCCAGATTTCTGGGCCCTTCAAAAACCAAAACATTTGTCAACACTGGGTCCCTTCCCAGGGAGACCGTGTACTGGGCCTGAGCAGCGGCTGCCCCACCGGACATGGGGAATGCGCTCTCCAATTTGCTCAAGTCTCATCACCCTGACCGAATCCCTCATGTGAGAACATTATTAGTTTTACAAATGTACTCATGTATTTATGACGAGTTCATAATTTGGTCTAATAAAGGCCACAAAGAAAAATGGGAAGTAGTATGTTTTGTGTGTGTGTGGAAGTACAGAATGTATATATGTGCCTAATAAAAAAAGTGGGTTTGTGTCAAAGGGTGCCCCAGACATCTGCACTCGCTTGTCTGCCTGGTTCCTCAAGACGCTCATCTTTGGCAACTCTTTGCATGTACAGTAGACCAACTGACAGCCCATGAAGGATAATTAAAAATATGTATCATAAAAGACAAAAGCCTCCCAACTGAAACTTTAAAAAAATTACTCAGTATCTACTAGTTTCTTTCTCCATCTCGTTCTTTGTTTTGGAATCCTTATAGTCGTGTCTGTCACCTCTTTCTCCCCGCCTGTATCACCTACGTTTGTTCCTTCAGGTGGTAGAGCAGAAGAATGTGATTCAGAGAAGGACCTTCATTTGAACTGTAACCTTTTACCTGTAGAAACTTATCTGAGGTTCTGCATCCATTTAATCATGACAATAGCCCATTCTGCAAACAATGGGCCATCAGGAGAGGTAAATTATCTTGAAAAACAATCAGTTTCACAGAATTTTAGGTCTCTGTTCTTCACCTAAGATTAAAGAAATCTATCACTTCATGCTGTTCTCACAAAACCCAAAATTAACTAATAGTCTGGTTCTCAAAAGAAAGCTGGTGACTGGAGATGATAAATGATACATGTGACCAGCAGAAAAACTATGCACTGGGAACTGAAACTTATGGGAGGAAAGAAGTCTCAACAATACACACCACTTTTCAAACTGGATACACCTAAAGACTGAGCAGACAGCAGAGTCAAGCGATGCTCGGCATCCTGGATATAAGCCATTGTGGTCATCGGGTACACATTTGCTTGAAGAGGCAATTTGCTCATTGTCATTCTAGGCTGAATCTGTAAGGCCATACAATTCTCTTTTTTAAAAACAATTGAGTGATATTTACATATGTACTTTAAAAAATTAGTATTGACTATAGATGACTTTTCCTTCCAAAGAGAAAAAGGAATAGATTCCTTTATTGTTTAAGGTTAGAACTAATTTAAAACATAAAGTGTTCTTCAAAACAATATGAAAAAAAATCACAAAGATCTGAGAGAACAATTTTAAAGAGGGAGATTTAGAACTTGTCCAGATTTTTAAAATAAGCATTCCTATTTAAATTCAGAATATCCTTAACAAAAGTCTCCTACCTTTCCAATATTTACATAAAAATTATAAAGGTATTAAGTATTCATTTCTCATCTAAATCTAACATACTGTTTTTATAATGAATGCTAAGCATAATAGCTCCTTATCCTCTTTCAAGAAATACATATTATAATTCCTCTTCTAAAATCAGTTTTAATAAATGCCCTACATCTCCCCATCAAATCCTCTAACATATTTCATTATAATAATCAAATGCATATTTATATTTAAAAACCATTCAATGCTTACTCTTCTGGTTTGGTTTTGATGTAGTTTCAAATTTCAATTTTCTTAGTCTAGCATCCGAATGCATACAACTCAAGTCTAACTTTAGAGACTCACTCTAACATCAGGAGAAGACATTAAACCGAGATTCTGTTATTAGGAATCTTATTTACACCACATAACAATGCCATCTCTCCTTTAAACTCATAAAAGTTTGACATGAAACTCAAGCAAGAAAGTTAATGTAATAGTTAATGTGTGTTGACTACCCACGAACGCCAGGCATGGTGCTGGGAATTTCACAGACAAGATTCTCAACCCTCACAACTCTGCAGTATGTCTTTCAACTTACTAGCTGTACTGAATAGTACCCCTGCATATTCATGTTTACGCAGAACCTATGAATGTGATTTTATTTTGAAATAGAGTCCCTGCTGATGTAATCAAGCTAATACTGGATTAGGTTGGGCTCTAATCCAATGATTGCTGTCCTTGTAAGAGGAGGAAATTTAGGACACAGAAGGATACATATGGAGACACAAGAAGACAGCATGTGGCAAGTGGAGGCACACACTGAAGTGAAGCGTCTACAAAGCAAGGAGTACCAACCGTGGCCTGAAGCCACCAGAAGCCAGAAGAGGCAAGGAAGGCTACTTCCCTACAGCATCTCGAGGGAGTGTGGCCCTGCTGACACCTGGATGTCGGAGTTCTGGTGTCCAGAACTGTGAGGGAATACATTTTTATTGTCTGAAGCCACCCAGAGTGTGGTAATATTTATCACAGTCCCCAGAAATTAATAAACTGGTGAAGAAACAACTATAAAATATTTTTAAAAGTTTAAAAAAAAGCTAGCTTAGGGAGTGGGCTGGAATGGGGGTGAAAAGGCAGAAAACTGTACTTGAACAATAATTAAAATAAAAAAATAATAAATAATTTTACACACACACACGCACACACACCTAGCTTAAAAGAATTCTCCATTTCCCCTTTACAATCCTGATCTTCCATTCCAGTGAACTCATATACTCATAAAAAGGACATTTAAAACTCACAACGGTGAAGCTGTTACCCTTATACCCTACCTATAGGTCTAGAGTTCTAATCTTGCCCAAGTACCACTCTTTCCAAACCTAATAAGAGTCTATTTTAAAAGCAGAAATACTTAGGTTATAGACTTAAAAATAATATTTTCCTATTTATTCAAATGTTCAATCCTTAAAAAGAAAATTCACATTTTTGTTAATTTCTACTAAGTTTTTCATTCATTTATACACCCATACATACGAATAATTGCTTCTAGCAGATTTTAAGAAAAGCCTTTTGCATACAAAGAAATGAATCACCATAGAGCATCAGCTTCATTTGAAAACCAAACAGCTGTAGTAAGATTAACATGTTAATTCAAAACGTATGTTGCAATTTTTAGGCTTTGGACAAGGTTTAAATTTAACTTCTGCAGGAAATTGTAGAAGAGAAAATTATCACAATCCTGTCTACTCATCCCAGTTGAAAGTCAGACAAAGTAAAAGCACTTGTTGTGAAATTATTTCTATTCATAGCCAGAAATTTCCAAAATGCTAGTGTGTCAAAAAGATGCTATTTAAAAGTATTATTTTAAAGAAATATTGTCACACATATACACTCTGAATACAGAGATTTAGACAACAATCAAAAGAACGCTATTAAATTAGAGAGCTGACAATCTAAAAAGTTCATATAAATCAATTTTCTCATTACTTCAAAAATTTTTGATTAAATACATATCTACTCACATTTCTAAGTAAATATGTTTGCATTTTACCTTTATATACATATACATTTTTATTGGTGTGCATGTGTATGAAGGTACACACATGTACCCCAATAAAAAAAGAGAAAAGGTTTTGCTAAAATTTAAAAGAGCCCATTATTAGTTCACATATTTAAATATATATAGAATAAACTAAATGTGCATAGGTCAATTACCTGTGAGGAAAAAAAGATATACTCCATCAATCCCTAACCCTGTTTCCTCACTATTTGATAAATTCATATACATTTTGACATTCATATACACTTTTAACTAAATTTCATATAGTTAACATGCACGATATTAACCAAATCTTCCTTTGAAAAAATAAATTCTTACAAATAGATGATCTATAAAATACTGTCAGGTATTTGTCATACTTTTGGAAATCTGGTTAATACAGAACCTATAAGTAGCTGTTAAAATTCAGTTCAATTTCAGAAATAATTTGCAACCTTAAGCATATTTTCCAAAGGATCCAAAATTAACTGGCCCATTACCGTATAGAAAAGTTATGCACTAACATAATAACCATTACTTCGACATTGTAAAGAAAAATTACCTGGTATCCATTTAGGTCCGTATAAAATCTGTTTTGGCTGTTTATGTTAGAAGAAATTCTCATTGCAATCTCACGGTTATGTTCTTTCCGGATGTCCACAATATTGGAAACTTCCACGGACTGCCCGTCTATGCCTAAATGTAAAAGAATACACACAATAGAAGAAAATTAATTAACTGCCCACTTTTCTTAAATATACTATTTAGAACGCCCTCCAAAGTCATATATATTGCCCTGTTCTCTATCTGCTATCTTTACCATCTCTCATATGCTAAACAGTGTCAAAATTCACCTTTTTTTCTTTTTAATATCAGAGGGTAGATAACATTTATTCAGAAGACATAACTTAACAACTTAAGAGAAGGATGAACAAGCTGGTGGAGATAAATGTAGATGAAATATAACATGCAAATGATTCTCCAATGAGTTCTAGAGGGGAAAGAGGACATTAAATGAGGAAAGGCCAGCCCCACTGCAGGTCAGTCCACCTCTTGCCTGCACTGTCACGCCCCAGCAGAGCCACCAGAGCCTACTTCTCCGTCATGCTCTCCTTACACACTGGAAATTATGAGCAGCGACATTTACACTATGTTGGTCCAAGAGACAGTGTACTAATGTCCATGATCTACATCTAGGAAAAGAGACAGGAGACCAATGAGATGATTTATGGCTGAAACTAATATTACTATATTAGTACTTTGGAGTATAATCTGGAGAGCTCCCCGGATATTAAATCAATTTAAACTGATTTTGGTATCGCTTAGGGCCCCTTGTTATAGAGTGATTCATTGTGCCCTTTGCTATATAAAGCAGAGGACAGCTTGAAGAAGTCGCAGATGTGCCAGACATTTCTTTTTTCTGATTAAGCCTACAGTGTTTACTAATTTCTGTCATGCTGCCCTAACTGCACTGTCAGATTCTCACTGAAGGCTCTGGTCTATTTCAGAGATGGAGCGAGGAGTTATGGAGAAACCCAATACTCTGTACAGATTAAGGATGTAGAAGAGATGTTACAGGGTCTTCAAAGAAAGAGAGCCATTAAGAAAGAGGTCCAAAGAGGAAAGACTGGCCCTACTTACTTCATACAGCTAAGTTTTTTGAGACTGTAAGACACTTACTGAACACTTCCCTAAAGTTGTTATTCATTACCTACTTCTCCCTACTCTTCACATGCAATCTGTCACTCTGTGCTGAGAACCAGCATTCTTTAGACAGAGGGCTATGTAAGAAAAAGTGGGGAGGGGAAGAAGGGAGTAAGGAACACTTTCTAGGAGCCAAGAAAAATCCCCAGAGCTTATAGAAGGTGACAGGAAATAGTGAAAGAAAGGAAGTTTGAATCTGTGAGATTTGTGGAAAAGAATGTAAATGCAGCTTGTCCAGACACTATAGATTTATGCGAAAATAACACTGGAAATTATAAAGCATAAATAATAATATGGTGACAATACTAAATAGGCTGAAGGATTTTCAAAATGCTCACAGAAGTTCTTTTGTGGTACAGGTTGCTCTTCCAACTCAACAACCTCAATGAGAGCTAACCAGTTCCTTACTCTGTTCAGAAAGCTTTTATGAGTATGGTTTGCATGGACAGAGAAAAGGGGCACCCTTTTTTCCTGCTTTATAGGAAAGCGAGTTAAACACACACATATATTTCCTTCTGAGAATTACCAGAAGAACCTGCCGAGACAGCTGATCCAAATATATCTCCCCTATTATTGGGAAATTAAAAAAAAACATACACGCTGATGACAGAATAGTGGTATCTTCTTTGAATTAGGAAATGTATTACTTTAAGTGCAAATTTTCATTTCCAAATGCTTAGATTAACCAGAATATTGTTAAAAAAAATCAGGTGAATTGTATATTGACTTTTAATGGACAAGCTCCTACAAATGCACCAAAATGCCCCGAACACAGCACGCAGCACTAACACGACAGCACTGAGGCAGCACTGGGGAAAACAAGCGGACAAGTCAACTCCACTCTGCTGGAAGCATCTGCAGGGTTTTCAGCACTGCTTTGTGTACTCCCCATTCTAGACGGGATAGTTTCAGTGGTCAACAAAATACACCAAATGAAATAAAGTCTTAACAAAGGAGAGCATCACTAATTTCAAGTCATGTACCTCTGGAAAATAATTACAGAAAACATGCTTCAGAAAGTATTAATAATTTCATATTACCTCCAGCAACAATAAATTATTTCCATTGAGAAATTCATCTTTCTCAAGCCCAGTATTATGCTCAGATCCTGTTGTGGCAACAAATACTTAAAGCTCCCTTAAAAGGAGCCTCTATATCCATTCAAAATTCAGTGACATTAATTAAATTCTGTGCCTGAACAGACTTTTAAAATAAGATCAAACCTAAAGTATGTATATGAACAAGCCTGTAATGGTAATAAAAGCAAAGAGGTATCCCCGAGTTCTCAAAGATAATTTTTTCTTTTTAAAAGAGTATGTGTGAGCGAGAGAAAGGTTGTCCACTGATTCTGTGTCAAGAATCCCCGAAGGAGTACATACCGTACCAATCCTAGAGAAGCTCACGGGACTGAGGGGTGAGCTCCCTGGGAAGCAGGCGTACAGACCCAGTGATTCCAGTGGTCTGCTAGGTCTTTGCATTATGTAGCAGCAAAAGGTATTTTTACCAAAGTAGTTCCACCTGAGCATGAATGGCTAGGGCTTCAATCTTGGGAAAGAAAATAGCACCTACTTCATAAAAGTAGTCTATGGGGGGCAGCAGGGTGATGCCATTCCCAGGTTTCAACAAAGAGAAATTAAGTTCCTTCTTGCTGCTTATGCCTTAGAGGAGAATGAAGATTGTTCATCCTTACTGACACAGGAAATGTGAAGTAAGAACGGAGCCAGTCCCTCAGTCGAAAGCTATAAAGAAGCCAAAAGTCTTTCCTCAACTGTGTGTTTTCCTCCTTAGAGCCTGTGAGCTTCTCACAGAGACAAACTGTCTTATACACCACCTTGCATTCCAGTTTTTAACAACATTTTGGGCATGTCGTAGGTGCTGAATCACTATTAAAACAAATTCAGTTAAGATATCCCTCATCATGCAGAAGTTAGCTGACATGGGAAGAAATGAAAAGAGTGAGGGAGCTCTCTGTCCTGACCAAGACGATCTGATGGAAAAAACAAACAAGAGTGTCTGCAGAGCACGATAAGGTTTGTGCTGAAAACAGACACAAATACAGTACTATATTTTTCTGTGTGTGTGTGTACGTGTGTGTGTGAGACAGAGACAGACGGAGACAGAGAAGAGAAAAGAGAACACAGGGGAGGACAGGTATCTGTGTCACCTCTCTTGAGCAGTGGAGAGAGGCCAGGCACAGATTCCAGAGAAGTTTCACCTTATATCTGAATGTGTGCAATTTCTGGCAAGAGGGTGGGTGTAAGTGCATTTTATAATGCATTTACACACATAAAATAATTATGAAGCACTTTTAAAAGAAGAATATTTTCTAAGAAAGCAGGGGAAAAAACTAAAAGTAGGCAAGAGGTCGGGCCAGGGTCAGGCGAGGCCGTGTCGCAGGGAACATGCTTTAGGAGTGCAACAGCCTCAGGGTCTGAGTCACTCTCGATATGATGTTGGTCTCTTCAGAGCCATCTCCTACCGGGAGGATCAGGAAGGGGCACACAGAAGAGAAAGGGCATGCATAGCCCTCTAGATGTTGCTGCTTAGCAGCAGTCTTAAGGAAGCCAGGAAGGGCATTCCTGAGAGTGGAGAGGAAAACTGGAGGACAACTCTGACGTGCGCCCTATGTTGAAAAGAAGAGGTAGAGGAAACATCAAGGAGGGTGAGAGTGACTCTGAGGAATGCAGACAAAAAGCCTGACGTCCTGGCTCTGAGCTGCAACTGATGGACTCCGGAGAACCCGGGCGTCATTTCTTCTGTACAATCTACTCTCTTCACCGTCATATCAGATTTATCAGAACTGCGGAATCGCAGTTGATCCAACCCTCTCCGCCTTTCCAGATCACCTTATTCACACCTAGTTTTGAAATACAAAGTATACTTTTCCAAGGAATAGACCGAATTAATTGGACTCCACCCTCACTACATTCAAATGATTATTAACAGTGAGAGTCAACAGCTGGGGAGAAAGAGCAAAATAGTCTCACTCATAACCGAGCAAAATCAAACTCCCTTTTTAGTGGTACTCGATGTATAATTAGGACAAATCATTGGATCAAAATGGGATGACAGCAAGTGGCCCATACTCACCTAGGAAAATGGAAAGTGACGAGAACCCTAAGAGAAGTGTTTAAATCTCCAAAGACAAGTTCAACTAATTTGACATAAGATATAAAATAAATCCTCAAAAAATAGCTAAGATTGAAAATAAGGTCTTCAGTAAGTGTCCTTCACATGCAGGATCTTGATCAAAAATGGTACCTCACTATCTATATAATTGTACTAATCCCTTTTCTTCAGACTGAACAGGAAAGGTGACTGAACCCTCGTCACTTTAGAGCAAAAGTAGGACAAAAAAACAGCTGGCAAAAAAACAGAGGTTCTAAATTTGAATATCTTCCCTCCAATTTTGAGAGAATTTTGTATTTAAATCAGGAAAAATATAAAAATACCTTTCCCGCTATGTATTTACTTCTGTGACATTTTTGTGAACTTATCCAACTTAACTGGGAGTTGACACTTAATGGCTATTAATGCTTAGTTCAGCATGATACTTGAACAGCAATTCTCATAAAAATGATAAATTAAGTAGGTCAACATGAAGATGATGTTTCTAAAAATCAAATATTATCATGACTATATTTTTAAAATATTGTACTTGTATCTGAAAGTACCAAAAATAAAAATGGTAATAATTCCCACAACTGGATGACCTTTTTATCCATGTTGACTTACTCAACTTATCATCCATTATAAGATCTAATTTATCCTCTGAGGTACTTGCTGATTTCCAAGTCTGTAAATATTCACATTGATTATTTCTTCACAAGTGAAAATTTCAACATCTTCTTTCATGAATACAAATTTTAGCAAATTTCATTCTAAGTCTCAAATTTAAGAAAATGATGATGGACTACTTTGTTTTATTTATAAAGCACTGGATAAATAACTATCACTACTTATTGATCAATTTACAATACAATAAGCTAGGCACTAGTTGACATTTTAAGCATTACAGTAATTCTCACAATGACATAAAACTAAATGCATAAGAGGAGAGGTATAAGATTTCAATCATATGGATTGCAAATTTTTAATTAAAGATTGTTCCAATTTAGTATGATATACTTGAAGGTCTAATATTACTAAAAGATACACTGAAAAACTGAGAAGGTATCTTTGTTTTTTTCTAGTAAACACTGATTTTAAGAAACAACAGGGTTTTTGGAAGCTCGGATTTAGAGGAAACATCTTCATTGCTAACATTTGTTTTAAATCCAAAAGAGGCAGGTCTAACTAAAGCCTTCTCTTGGGAGTTGGAAAAAAGCTCCCAGCCCCAGAGCTTTCTGTTTGTTACCTTCCCCGCAATCCAGGCTTGGGCTGGTCTGGGACGAGGACGGGAAGAATGCTGGAACAATCAGGACCGCTGTCCTCATACCCTCCAACTGACTGACAGTCATTCTGCGCTCACCTACTTTCTGTTCTCCCAGACATGCTCCTTTCCAAGGCACCTTCGGTCAGGAAGCTTGGATTCCACAGGTACCCACCACCCCTCAAGACCCTCTGCCTGAAATGGACTTTCCAGGGAGGCATGGGGGTCTTTCTTTTCTCATCACCACACTTCCACCAGGGGGACAAAAACCAAAGAGCAATGGCACACCTCTCACCTACCTCGGCTCTGGTGCGGACTGAACAAAGGCAATTTGAAAAATACTGAAATATAAAGTAAAACTAGATGCCAACTTAAAAAAACATGTTGTGGAAACAGAGTTTGTTTGTTTATTTATTTATTTATTTAAAGAAGGGAAGGGAAGGAGAAAGAGAGGGAGAGAAACATCAATGTGCGATTGCCTCTCACATGGCTCCCACTGGGGACCTGGCCCACAACCCAGGCATATGCCCTGACTGGGAATCGAACTGTGACTCCTTTGGTTCGTAGCCCGTGCTCAATCCACTGAACTACACCAGCCAGGGCTTTTTTTTTTTTTTTTTTCAGAGTTCTTCATATCATATAGAAACAAGGGAGTTTCATCTAACCAACCCTACTTCATTCTTTATGATCTTCCTCCTTTTCACCCACTCAAGTAACATTTCTCCAAGACCTAGCATCTCAACAATTCAATTCCTTATCAAAAATCTTCCTCAACTCCCCCAACCCTTGATGACAACTCTATCGTAACATTTATGGTATAACTCATCTGGCTCACACAACCTCTTAAGGAAATACAACAGTTAGTATTTGCCAAACTTTACATATGTTAACTCAGTTATTCCTTCAACACTCCCATGAGGCAGACTCCACTACTGTCAGGATAACGAAATCAAGGCCAGACAGTTAATAACCTGCACAAGATCCAACAGCTGCTAAGCGTCAGAACTGGGTTGGGAGCTGGGAATGAAACGTACGTGAGCTGACTCTAGACTCTATGCAACTAACCACAGTGCTTCCCCTGGGTTTCCCAACTCTGAGTTCTTCTTCAGAGTCAGTATATATTTGGAAAGTACTGATGCTGGAAGAAGGATGCTGATAAATGTATTCAGTAAAAGTAGCAGCATACAAAATTAAAATTAAAAAATCATTTACATCTTTATATGCCAATATAATGACTAAAAGGGATATTAAGAAAACAATTCCATTCATAATTGCTACAAAAAGAATAAAATACCTTGGAACAATTCTAATCAAGAATGTAAAAGATCTGTACTTGAAAAATTATAAGACACTGAAGAAAGAAAATTACTACATAAGTAAGTGGAAGCACACACCATGTTCATGGATAGAAAGAATTAACATAGTTAAAATGACCATACTACCCAAAGCAATCTATAGATTCAATGCAATTCCTATCAAGATTCCAATGATGTATTTTTCAGAACTAGAGAACAGAACAAATATTTCAAAACTTTATATGGAACCACAAAAGATCCCACACAGCAACAGCAATCACGAGAAGGAAGAACAAAGCTGGAGGAAGCATGCTGCCTAATATCAAACTATACTACATGGCCATAGTAATCAAAACAGCATGGTTGGCATAAAAACAGACACATAGATCAATGGAATAGAGAGCACAGAAACAAATTCACACCTTTATAATCAATTAATATTTGACAGAGGAAGCAAGCACATACATGGGCTAAAAATAGTTAATAAATGGCGTTGGGAAAATTGGACAGATAACAAGCCAAAAAATGAAATTGACTGCCTTCTTACACCACACACAATAATAAATTCAAAATGGATCAAAGATTTAAATATTAGATCCCAAACCATTAATATCCCAGAATAAAACATAGGCAGCAAAGTCTTAAACATTGCTCATAGCAATTTTTTATCAGATCTATCTCCCCAGGCAAGGGGAACAAATGGGATGGCATCAAACTGAAAGTTTTTGCACAACAAAGGAAATCATCAACAAAATAAAAAGAAAACCCACAGAATGGGAGAACATATTAGCTGATACATCTGATAAGTGGTTGATACCCAAAATTTATAAAGAACTCAGAAAACTCAACACCAAAAAAAAAAACAAACAACACAATTAAAAAATGGGCAAAGGACCTGAATAGATACTTCTCCAAAGAGGACATACAGATGGCCAATAGACATATGAAAAGATGTCACTTGATGTCACTAATCATCAGAGAAATGCAAATTAAAACCACAATGAAATACCATCTCACACCTGTCAGAATGGCTCTCATCAATAAATCAAATAGCAAGTGCTGGTGAGGATGTGGAAAAGTGGGAACCCTTTTGCACTGCTGATGGGAATGCAGACTGGTGCAGCCACTGTGGAAAGCAGTATGGAGACACCTCAAAAATTAAAAATGGACCTGCCTTTTGACCCTGCAATCCCAATTCTGGGAATAATATCTGAAGGAACCCAAAACACTAATTCAAAAGCACATAAGCACCCCTATATTCATTGCAGTGTCATGTACACTCACCAAGATATGGAAGCAGCTCAAGTGTCTATCAGTAGATGAGTGGATAAAACAACTATAGAATATTTACACAATGGAACAGTACTTGACCATAAAAAAGAAGAAAATTTCACCCTGTGCCACAGTATGGATGGACCTGGAGAACATTATGCTAAGAGAAATAAGCCAGAGAAAGACAAATATCATGATTTCACTCACATGTGGAATCTAATGAACAAAATTAACTAACAAGAAAAACAGAGACAGACTCATAGATGGAGAGGAAATGACAACTAGGGGTCAGGAGGTTAGGGGGTGGAGGGATTGAGCCAAAGGACAATGGACTCATGGGTGTGGACAAAAGTGTGGTGATTTCTGGGGGAAGGGGATGGAAAAAATAAACACAATTAAATTTTTTAAAAAAGATACGCCTTCAATGCAGCAGCTGCTGTCAAAGAGCCCGCAGGATAACCTCTGGGTTCTGAATTTGGGTAACTAAAAAGTGCTTATAGTTCCTTAAAATAACATTCTCTTTCATGCCTATAGAGAATAATCAGATTCAACTTATTTCAATTTTTAAAACTTTCAATTTTCAGGGAAAAAAAACCCTTAGCAGTCAATTGCATGATATTCCAAAAATGTCTTAATTACCTAAACCTGCCTAGCTGCAACTTACTAAATGCTTTTTACTCTTAAATCACCCTAAATATGGAATGTAGTCCCAGGGGAAAAATGAGCAATTGATTACAAACCATTTTAATATCCTTATGACTCTTTTTATGGAAATCAAAGCAACTTCGGCGAAGCTCTGAGACCTTGTTTACAGTGGGAGGAGTCCAGGAATCCCAGACCCCAGTGAACTTCAGAAGCAGGGAGTCAAGCACCAGAGAAACTTTGTGACACTAAGTTTTGTGAAGACCTCACTGGCCATCTAGGCTTTCTTTCTATAGTTTAAGTAACCAAGTCTATGGTTAGCTCTGAGATGAAATTAAGGATTTGAATCTCTAATTCCAATGTGATTTTCTTACATGTTCAATTAGATGAAGTTTATTTTGACTCTGTAAAAGTCAAGGGTCATATTATTAATCTGCTTTGTTATAAATTCCAAAAAACGAAGCAACCTCTCTTTGCTAAATATGCCCATGCAATGAAAATGTCATTTCAGCCAGAGGAAGGTCTTTTCTTCCATGCTTTTTGATGGCAGTTCATTACACTTTACCTCCAGGCTACTTGCTTTCTTTTGGCAAGATCCATTACATATCGTGTAATATGTTGGTAGGAAATAGGCAAAAGTATTGCATCTATGCTATTTCTCCTAAGGGGTGAAACATACAGACTCACTTGCTCACGAACACATACCTACATTGGAGAACATAGTGTTGGGGTGCAGGAAGCAAATAAACCCTGAAGGTACCTAATTATAACAGACCTGGAACCTAAACCCTGTGCCACGGAAAATGCACATGACACATTGGTAACCCATAGCAACCTAATTCTTCAAAGTGGCTGCTGATGTCAGAAAACTAGGGCACCAAAGTCTAATAATTACAGCTCTGAAGACAAATGAAGCCACGGCTGGCCGATGTCACTTACTGATCACCGTGTCTCTGCAAGGCATATACTTTTTGCCATGGTACAGTATCAACACAACACAAGTGGATACAGGGGCTTCTATTTGTATCATATTCTATCTTCAAATCCCAAGATTAATGACAAAAGCTAAAATAGCCTATTTGGTAACATTTAAAGCTTCAATTTAATGAAAGAAAATTACACTACAAGAAAAATTAACCCCCACCCCTTCCATCTTTTCCTCTGGAAGAAATTTATTTGCTACAAGCTAAATAATCTTTTAGAAACCATAAAACAGTTCCAAAAGGGCATTCATTCAATTATGGTCTCTGTGAAATGGATTTCTTATTTAACCTGACATAAGGCAGAGTATTATGTTTCATTAGAAATTTCTAAAACTGCTCTGATCTTTTGGAGCTTTTAAAGCTGGTGAGCCAAGATTTCCTCTAACTTAATATTTGTAGAAATCGTTTCAATGTAAACATCTAAACTATACTGAAAAGAAAAACCCAGTGGTTTTTCATAGTTCAAGTGATGTTAAGACAAGAGACTTTAAACTGTACCTCTTACTATTTTCATCATCCAGAGAGCACAGAAATGGAGGAACTAAAGTTAAGTATCAAACCAAAAACAAAACCAGCAGTCAGGTGAAACCTAGGTCTCCTAACTCTGTTTCAAAATCAATACTAATTCTTTGCTAGCTATACCTAACTGACTACTTAGTCTTTCTATAGTTAAAGAAAATGAGTCTTACACAGTTCATAGAATTTAGAAAGTGTTGTTTTGATTTCGTTCTTGATTTTTTTTCTTCTTAAGCTTAACTTATGCAAAAGTTACTTTGGGCAGAAGAGTCAAATGACTATTAAATAAAGAGTTTAAGAAATATAAGGGTATTTTGTCACGTTTGCATTACTTTTGTCTTTTAAAAGAATGTTTGAAGTGAACAGAATTTGACACTCAAAGACAGTCAACCCATATTAACTCATTTTCTATTTCTTTACCATTGTTGCTAAGATAATAATATCTTTTATATAATTAGCTGTGTGTGTATGTGCGTGCATGTGTGTGTAACAGTGATCCACTAATTGAAAGCCATATCTGACATAATTTCCATTGTATAAAATATAAAAAAATAAGATATACTTTTTAGATCTTAAAAACAAAGTTTTTAGTTAATGAACTCATAACTAAGACAAATATTATAGAAGCAAAGAGAAGATATATAGAAAAAAGAACATGTATATATAGGGAACAGTTAAATGTTTTACCATTTTTATTATCAAAGGGTAAATATTACATTTTAAATTTACAATAAGATGTCAAGTTTGGAAAGATTATTATATTATCTCCAAAACCCAACTGCTATTTTATTAAAAACAACACAGGACAAGCAAGAATTCAAGAACCAGTGCACATGTATTTTTACAACTGCATTTCTGTGTTTCTTACCCTGTATGTTGTACAGTCGGACACTGTGGGTAACATGTTCAAAAAAGCAAGTCACATCCGAATAAAACCTTCCACGCTGCACTCTGACAAGGGGCTGGGTTGTGTAAACATAAGGCTAAAGAGGAAATGACATGTTTAAGAAAAATAGTTGGCTTTTAACTTTTCCAAAAAAATGTGTATAATAGTTTCCGAAATGGCAAGTACATATCACCTGATATTTGCAATTTTAAGTGAAAACCAAACCTTGCAAAGTATAGTATGCATTTACTATAAAAACTAAATATAATACTTTTCATTACGTAAAAATTAGTTTTGAAAATAAAAATGTTACAGCTTGACTGGCCTAGATCTACACACATTTCTCCCAGCTATACAACTTTTTGATCAAACTCCCTCTAAATACATTGTCCATATGTTATTTATTAGAAAGAGCAGTATAGTTCTACAGTAGTGACATTTCCCCAGGCAAGTATGTATTATAACCACAGCCCCCTGATGTTCAGGGGTTGGGGCAGGTGGCAAGGATGAGCACAGGGAGTCATCTAAGCAAACAGGAAGCAGAATTCAGAAACACAGTTTAATCACAGTTAGGTTTACTACGCTATAAACATACTGCCCTTTTACTTAAAAGAGGTAGTCGAATGTAAAGCAAATTTATAAACTTGAAAAGAAACACTGATCTAGTTTCATTCAGAATCTAGATTCAAGTAAATATGGGACTAAAACATGTAACTTATGTGACATAGGGACAAATTTTTTAAAGCATTTATCAAGTTGTCTTTTAAGTATTACACACCTTAGAAAATTCAACGATTGTGTAAAAAGCTAATCTTGCAATGTGAACTAATTCAGTAGCATAAGATTTTCATATTGTATGTAATTTTCTTCCAAATTTACCTTTTTGGCTAAAGAAAAATATTCTGAAGTTATCACACTGCATTACAATTTACAAAGTCCTTGTACCCAATTAACATGTAGCTAGAAAGTAATGCAGGCAGCAGCAACCTGAGGAAGTGATTTCTGGGCCCCTGCTTCTTTCTGACAGATCCAGCTGCCCCCTTCAAGGATCTACACTTACTTTTTCTTTGTAAACATATGAGCTTTCTAACATTAGAGCTATTTAAACCTTGATAAAACTTAATAAAATAACTGTAAATAAATTAATTACTATGGTCCATGTATAATATTCCATAACACAGACATATAAGTAGACATACACATTTACATATTTATATTTAACTATGAGAAGAGTCCGTCAAAACAAAATGCTGCCCTGGCTGGTGTGGCTCAGTGGATTGAGTGTGGGCTGTGAACCAAGTGGTCACAGTTTGATTCCCAGTCAGGGCACATGCCCGGGTTACGGGCCAAATCCCCAGTGGGGGCCATGTGAGAGGCAACCACACATTGATATTTCTCTCCCTCTCTTTCTCCCTCCCTTTCTTCTCTCTAAAAATAAATAAATAAAATATTTTTTAAAAAAGAAAAAGAAATATAGAACATTAAAAAAAATGCTTGTTCAATGACAAAAGCTGATAAGTGAGAAAACATAGACCCAATGCCCATCCTGGAATGCCTACTATGAGCTATAGTTTACCTCTGTTTTTTGTTTGTTTTTACAAACAAAACTATGATCCTTAGGGTGTCCTCCATAACCCTTTAAATCTATATTTGATTTCAGTTAGCAGGCTTTTCTAAATTGTAGAACAAAAGTAACTTTTTCAAAAGATAGGTTCCTAGGCAACAAATTTATGGAGAATATTTAACTTATCTTCAAGTGGAGAAAGCCTGTATAAGTATAAAAGCAAAGGAAGGAACTCAAAGATAAAAATTCAGAACTAACTACACAAAAATGAAAAAAACTACCATAACAAAAAAATAAAAAGTTAACAAACACACTGAGAAAATAGTGCAATATATAGGAAAAAGAATTAATTTTACTATAAAGAGTACTTATAGATCTTTAAGTCATACCAATAGGAAAATAATCAAAGAACTTAAATAAAATCTCACAAAAGAAATATGAACATAAATAAATGTATAAAAAAGTTTAATTTCACTAAGAATCAAAAATGTCAACAATAAAATATTTTCAGCTATTATTATAGGTATGGTTTTAATATGGCTAGTTTTCAGTGCGTGGAGTGGCATATTCAAAAGCCACTTTCAAAAAACACTGGTGGGAGTGAACAAGCTGTCTTTCCAGAGAGAAAAGGAGAATGTATCAAAAGCCTTAACAGGCCTGGTCCACTAACACAAAATGACTCTTCTAGAAAGTTATTCTCAGGAAACAATTAGCATTGCATGAAATAATGCTACAGAGAAAGCTTATCACAATGTTACAGTAGTAATGTATTGGCAGCAAACACATATATACAACAATAGAAAATTTTTTTTACATATACATAGACACACTTTTCCTTTTTTGTGTGTGAGAAAATTTAAGCTCCACTCTCAGCAAACTTTAATTATACAAGGTAGCTATCAACTATGGTCACCATGTCACACATTAGGCCCTCAGATCTTACTTATCTTATAGCTAAAACTTTTTAAACAGTGTATAATAAAATTGCATCTTAAAAATATATACCATCATCAGATTGTGAGCACTGTCACAATGAACAGCATATACTGCAGCAACACAAAACCTAAGCTGGGGGGAAAGGACATTATGTACACAACACAGTAACACATTAAAATGCTGGTACTGGTACTGGTTTTCTTGGACTGCTGGAAGAATTGGTAAATTTAATTGTTTTCAACTATTATGCATTTTTAAAACGTGCCAAAATTTGCACATATTACCCTTTCAGTCAAGGGTGGGAAGACAGAACGGCCCAGTGGGCTATTTCTCTAGAGTAACTTAGCTGAGCAGCACTCACCTTGGCTTCGCCATCAGGCAAGAAGAGGTAGGCGCCACTTTTATCCTTTTTACTCGTGGTTCCATACCACGAAAACTGTACTCGTACTTCGTGACGTTTCCCGTCTTCTTTACTTATCATTTCCTAAGAGAGAAAAATTTAAAGGCAACTCACTATTAAGATATTAACGATGTTGCATCTGGTTCTACATGAATGTGGATTTAAAAATGACCTCCGGATAGACTGAACAATGCTAATGGTTGCTAACATTCACATTCTTGAATGAATATCAAAATTTTATACATAACCTTAGAATTTAAAACCTTCACAACAGTAACAAAAAGTCAAAACCCCCTTTACCAAGAAAGAGATACACAAATTTGGACATCTATACCACTGCTTCTCAAATCTTCTGTGCTGAAGCAGCAGGATTATTTTTTACTTCCAATATGTATGAACTGGTATTCTTATAAAGCACGATAAAAGTGAATTACTAGAAAAGTTAAATTTAAAGTACTATATCAGATATACACTAAAATATTTTAGTGTTAATGTAGTTAAGCATAAATTTACTCTATCAAATTGTTTTTGAAGTTTCCAGGAACACTTCTAAACAGTTGCAGCTCTTACACTCAGCTTGCAGACCAGTAACGGTAACGCCAACCACAGACCACGCTTATGAGCAGCCACAGGTTCCTAGAGCTTGTTCATCTGTTCCCCCGAAATATTTGCATAGACTATTTCCCTTTTGCATTAGTAATCTGCATATATTATAATGAAATGATAAACCTTCTATGAATTTTAGAACTATTCAGAACATACCTCCATAAGCCCAGATTGACCAAACCGAAGCTTAATAAAGGAGTTCTCCAGAGTTATATCTTCTTCAGCACTTTTCATACTCTTTATGTTGAAGATTCCTTTGTTTTCTATGTTACCATTATACAGGGCATATTCAGCTAAATGTGCATTTGAACTTGTTGATTCCAAAAGTGTATACACTTTTAGTCCCAAGGGTGGCATCTGAGCTAGAAAAGAAATCTTTAAGAGAGAAGAGAGAATTTGTTAAGGAAAACTGCCCTGTACTGAAAGAAAACCAATTTATACTTCTAGTGAAAATAACAAACTACCATACTTTTAAAAAAGAATATGGTAGAATATCAACATCTCATTTTATCCAGGTAACCTAATAATTTCAAGTTGGTAGAACTTTCAAAAACATTAATGTATGAAATTATGTGACCATCCTCAACTGTGCTACAGTGCTTGTAATAAATGTTTGGGGAGGTGGTGGGTGGATCTCTCTGTAAAAGGGCTTACTATGAACAATGATTTTTCCTAATTATTAGGAATTCTTTTACCATACTATACTTCAGTACATTAAAAATAAAAATGGTCAATGTAATAACATGAACATGAAGCACATTAGTTCAGTCAACACCAGCCATCAAAGCCTGGGATTCAGCAGACACTGAAAAAGGCTTAGAGGGCACACACACTCTAAGCCAAGCCCTCTGCCTTCTAGGAGCTACTTCCCATTTTCTAGGGGGGGTGTTTTCCATAAAATCTGAACAAAACTTGTATTATACTTTTCATTTCTACTTAAAGTTATGAATTTATTAGAGCACCTAGCAATAATGGCTTTTAACAAATGGAAGTAAATCATTTTTAGAGTTCCTAGCTTATGGCTATGTGTTCAGAAGTTAACAGTTAAAACTGTACTCTAGACTCTTAAATTTCAACCTTAATGATGATGTTGGGGTTCAGCTTAATATTGTTTACTTAAAAAATTTCCCCCCAACTTTGGGGGGGAAATCTCCCCCTCTATAGAGGATGAGACCAGATTTTCTATAATTACATCTTGGAGAAGAAGCAACTTTCTTATTTTAGGAAGTAGTTCTTTCATGACTTACTATTTCTCCTTTGCAGTAAAAAATTGACAATACCCAAAGTTGCTGTAGAAGGGTGGTATTTCTTTCAATTTCATAAATTGAATTAGACAAAAAAATCAAAATTTTGAGTAATGATTACCTGATTACTTCAGGAAAAGTTGTAATACACATACTTACAAAGATATACAATATACATGCTAGTATGTACTAATAGTAACATAAAATGTACATACTAACAAATATATTAATATTCTGGAAAAGACAGAATTTAGTTTCCTTTAGTGTTATTTCAGTAGCCAGTTAAGTCCTCTGGTATTTACAGCATTAACCATTCCACATACAACAACTTGACAGCTCAATGAACCGTGTACACATATATAAATTGATTATAATTTTGTTTTAATTGATTTTGGAGAGAGAGGGGAGTGCTGAGAGGGAGAAAGACATCAATTTGTTGTTCCAGCTATTTCTACATTCATTCACTGGCTGATTCTTGTATGTGCCCTGACTAGGAACAGAACCCACAGCCCTGGCATTTCATCAGGAAGATGGGTTTGAGGGGTGTCTGACCTTTGGCGTCTCTGTGCCACACTGGAAGAAAAACAGTTGTCTTAGGCCACACATTAAATACATTGTGACACATAATCACAAAAAAATTTCATGTTTTAAGTAAATTTACACTTTTGTATTCGGCCACAGGTTGGACACCCCTGTGTGACTTGGCCAGGGCCCTGGCTATACTTTTAAAATTATGCTTCTCTCTAAGATCTGTGGTAAAAACATACCTCATAGGCTGTTTGTGAGATAGTACTGGTTGTATCCCAAACTGCATTCGTTTGAATTTCCACAGGCTTTCCTGAAGCAGAGGACACTTGTACTGTGGGGGAACTCACATAGAGTGAGACTATCGAGTTTCGTTCTTGCTCTGAAGGATTATAGACCACAAGGTACCTGCAAAAACAGCTGCTTCACTATAGGGACTCAATATATCTGTGGTTCTTTAATGCTATTTGTAAGTTCCCAGCTCACAGACAGTCACAGAGTCAGGACGTGGAAAAGAATTATAAAGAACATTCTGGTGAAACTTTTGGAGAACAGGCAATTTCATCACAACAAATATTGCACAATACAAAGAGTAATTTAATAATGATTTACTTTCTAAGAACAAAATGTTATACAAATAGAAGACATTAATAGAATTGTAATAGTTATTTTCATGTCCCAGAAAATGACCTATATATAATATAGGTCATATATATAATATATGTGATTTTATTGACCTAAAAGAATCAGCTCTATACAACTAGTATCTTGATCCCTGTGTAATAATGCTGAATAAGAAAATTTAAATTGTTTGCAATTTAATAATTAATTTCAACTAAAATTCTGACATTTCAGACCACTAAATCAGCAAACATGTATGGCTATACATGTGGAATCATGTAATTTGCACATATGTTTTATATACAAGGGGCCCTTATTATCCAAAAAAACTTAGTTCTGGAAAAAAAGATAATTTGAAGTATATCCACTTAAAATAGGGGCTAAAATTTTATAATAGTGGTAAAAAAAGTTTTGATTGGGACTTAGCTAAGGAAAGGAAAATAAAAACTATTAAAATAAATTTAGTCAGTATTTGCAACTAGTGTTATATTTGGAGTGAACACAAAATAAATGAAGTGGGTGGGGTTTGGGACAGATTTTCCTAACATTTTATTACTAGTACATTATGGCATCCTTCATTAACATTTGTGTTTATAGGATGGTTTTAAACAGCTATATTCGTTCAAAAAAAGTCAAGGACTTCATCATTTTCCCCAAAGTCTTCTCTCAGTTCTTAGGTATTCAGGTACTTCTCAGTTGAAGGATCGAACATCCTTAGGTTTTCTCAGCAGTGTGACTCTGCTGGTATTCACTGTTTCATGGCTTTTCCTGTGAGTACAACTGTTCTAGACCATCAAGTCACAGACTATGAAATTTGTGATTTTACTTTATAATCAAGATGATATTTGACTGATTCTATAACTTACTGATTCACTGGTGAATGTCTTCATGATCTGAAATATTTAGTCTTCTATATAATTTTAAAAAATTATTTATTTATTTATTTTTAGAGGGGAAGGGAGAATAAGAGAGGGAGAGAAACATCAATGCGTGCTTGCCTCTCGCACACTGCCTACTGGGGACATGGCCTGCAACCCAGGTATGAGCCCTGACTGGGAATCGAGCCAGTGACCCCTTGCTTCACAGGCTGGCACTCAGTACACAGCCACACCAGCCAGGGCTCTATATTATTTTTTAAATGCAAGACTATAGAACCGAAGTTAGATAGCAACTGCTTCTCTCCCTGAGTCATAGTACACACATGAGAGGTGCTAGAAGCAAGCTAGCATCCTTTATTTAGCACATTGGGAAGTCTAGCAGTACTCCTTTATCCCACATGTGTCCTGTCTATTTCAACTGCATTACAAACCATTCATTAAGAAATAAAATTAATACCTACAGTGGCCCAAACTAAAGGGAAGGACAATAGGAAAATACAAAAATAAAGAAAGGGAATGGACCAGAAAATCTATAAAATGTTTTCCTTACAAATTGTTTATCAGGAGAAGCACTTATGGTTGAAGTAAACATTCTGAAATAATTGAGATCCTTTATGTATACGAGAAGAGCAGCAGAAACCATGTAGGCAAAACATATTTACAGAGGCAGCTGAAGCCTCCTAATACCAGATAAACCTGCTTCACCCACAAAAGCAATTCTCAGGAAGAGTAAGGGTGATGTCCCTTTGAGAGGCATACTTAACTGACCTACCTGAGGGATCTGTCAACCTCTTTGCACCCTCCCACTGCCCTGTACCAGAGCTTACATTTTACCTGGCTGTTCTCCTATCATGAACACACTGGAGAATCACAACAGCCAAGATTCACTGTTACTAACAGGACTCTATTACGTTCCTAAGGTGCTCTGGGGAAGACAAACAACGGAGGATCACTCATCCTCAGTACCAAAGATGTTCAAATCAGCATTCTAGAAGGGAGTGATTTACCACTGAACCCCATGTACCCAGACTGCAGCCAGTCTCCTAATTCTGCAGAAGCCCTGAGGCACGCCCTGGTACTGAGCCTAGAATTCCCCCTGGCAAGTTCTTTGGATGTTCCTCCCTACAGAATTGGTAATAAAGATTCTGATAATAAAATGCAACATGCCCAAGCAATAAATTAGGTAACAAGCATCCAGAACACTGATTCCTTCTCATGGGATAAAAGAAATGATTCACATTTAAAGCAAATAATAATTTAAAGCATACATTTGGTTTTGTACAATATTAAATCACTTTTTATAATAAGCTGTGAACTAGGTTCTGTTTTGTTTCATTTTAGTAGCTAATTAGTATTTGACCATAATGATGTTTCTACTGTACTGAATGATTATGTAATTATCATGCCAGGAATCTATTCAAAAACTAAATGTGTAGAGTATATAATGAGTATAATGCTGCTCTAAGAAAATAATTTTTAAACATAATTAGAGATTCACAGAATGTTCTCCAAGGGCATCGCAGCACAAATTTATCTGACATGCACATAAACTCCTGTCTATGTATATTTTAAGTAGAGCATAGAGAAAACATAATTATACATGAATTATATTTCCATTGGAAATAAGTACACCCTCACAAAATAACTATATTTTCATTATCATTATGCTTTGGTAATCAAACATTTGTTATACCACTAATGTCCCCAAACATAAGCCCTTTTAAGTCGTTTAGTTGTGAATGAAACCAACAGTTTTAATATCATATAATATCATGCTCATTTACTGAAAATTAATATTTAATCCACATTAACAAAAAAGGGTGATATTTATACCCTGAAAATGAGAATAGTTAATTTCTACTTTACTTCAGAAGTAACTGTATAGGAAGCTCAGAACTTTTTTCCCCAAATTCCCTACATTTGCACTAGCTTCCTGCTTATCATCTGTTACCAAAGTTACCAAGTTACACCCAGACTCTCAGTTCTCATTATGACCCCGAGCACCCCCCAACCTGGGATTATAGGCAGTGATCTCAATTTCTACATAAAAAGGATAACGATCATCTCATGAAGACAAAGCACTCCTATGTTACCTATCAATCAAATTAGAGGGCAGAAAATTATCTACTTTCCTTAGAGCTTTAATTAATTAATTAATAACGTTTTTAAAAATTGTGGTTCAAGTACAGTTTTCTGTCTTTTACTCCCATCCCAGCCCACCCACCCAGCCCTCCCCCTCTCTCCCATTTTCCCCATAGTTTTTGTCCATGTGTCTTTTATATTTGTTCCGACAAATCCTTCTCCTTTCCCCCTGAAATTCCCTTCCCTATTCCCTCTGGACACTGTCAGCCTGTTCTGTATTTCAGTGTCTTTGGTTATATTTTGATTGTTTGATTGTTCTATTGCTTAGGTTCCTGTTAAAGGTGAGATCATGTGGTATTTGTCTTTTACCACCTGGCTTATTTCGCTTAGCATAATGCTTTCCAGTTCCATCCATGATCTACTTTCGATAGAAAAAAAAAAAGAATGGAGAAAAATAAAAGGCCATGTGCATGCTCATGTCAAACTGGGAATCACTTTATGAAAGAACTACAAAGAATTCCACTGTAGACATGGCTCTGTCCTTGAAGATTCTATCAAGAGGAGCACATTTAGAATTTCCTCATTTCTTTTGTAGAAGTGATTCATGTGATGTTACAAAAATCAATGGAGGCGATCCAAGTCCTCTCAAATCAGATAAAATCAGTGCCTGCTATGAGTACCAGACCAGGGTACACAGGTCTTCATCTAGAATTGGATGCAGGGTGGAATGGGAGGAATGTGCCCCCGGTCAGAGTAAGCCTGGCGTCTCACCACAGAGCGCAGGCCCAGTCCTGGGGCCTGTACGGGAAACTCAAGGTACAGCCTTTCATCCTCCCCTTGTTTAGACAGGTGAAGAAACAGGTTCGGTGAGGTTAGGTATGTTGCCAGGACTTATCCAGCTACCAGTGCCACGACAGGGCTCAGAACTCCGTCGGACCTCCACAGTCATCTTCTTAACCACTTTACACATGGGCCAAGCGTTCAAAGACCTTCTTTGACAATGGGATTCCTGTGCAGACTCCCTTTCTTCCAAATTCATATGTGAAGAATTTTCTCCTCAGAGATGCCAAAGATGCCCACAGAACCTCTCTGGTCAGGAAGCTTCAGGAGAACAAAAACTTATGTTCCATGTAATATGTTATACTTGTGAAATAACATTTATAAACTGGAACACTGGACCAGCAAAAATCTTGCCATATAAATGAAAGAGTTTGTCTTACAACCTCACTGCATGAGGTAAACAAAAACAATATTCAAAGAAACATTGGAAGAAACTGCTTATTTTCATGACTGTGAAAGTAAGATAAAAATGAAAAATATTTGCGAGTCCCCTGTAAGTGTAGTTTAGAGCTAATTAAGGAAATACCAGGTTAGATGAAAAATAATTATAACTGCATGTGCCTAGTATAGTGTAACATTTGAGTAACACACAAAATCCCACTAGGACAATTTATCATTTATAAACAATACTGACTAGTATGAGGCTCTATAAATTTATCAGATCATTTTCATTTTGATTATTTAAATTCTTTGAAAATAATTTTTAAAGTTGAAAGGACATTTCATCTATTTGCAAAGACAGGGGAAATGACAGATTCAGGGAAGGAGAACAAAGCAAAGACTGGAACTCAGTTTGTCTGATTCTTAATCAATGGCAGAATATTAAAAGAATCATTTCAAATAAAAATATATTCATTTTCTTGCCCTAGCCAGGTGGTTCAGTTGGTTGGAGTATGGTCACATACACCAAAAGGTTACAGGTTCGATTCCTGGTCAGGCCACATACCTAGGTTGCAGGTTCAATCCCTGGTTGGGGTGCATACATGAGGCAACTGATTAATACTTTTCTCTCATATCAATGTTTCTCTCTCTGTCTCTCTCTCTCTCAAAATCAAGAAACATATCTTCAAGTAAGGATTTCAAAATGAAAAAAAAAAAGAATATACTTATCTCTTCTAAGTAGCCTAATTTATACAGCATAATTTAAAGAAGAGTAGTAACCTTTATATAGTATCCTAAATATGGACACACTGAATATTTGGAGCTATATGTTTATAATTTCTAGACTCAAGGTCGTTTCAATACAGTCCACCTCATATTCTAGGTTTAAAACATAATGCTTACCATATTAGCCATTGGGGAAAAAAATCCAGTATGAAAACAAAAGGAGCCTTTTTGAGATATATTAGATCTTCAACAATCACACTCAGTTTTATGATTCTTAGGCTCTGCAATCAGAAAAATTCAAGCTTAAAACCCCAGTTTGGCACTTAGAATTTGAGAGGCTTTGGCCAAGTTACTTCAATTCTCCAAACCTTAATATCCTCATCTATAAAAATCAGGAGACAAGGTTGCTGTTAGGGTTAAATGATAAAATGTTTGAAAAATCATACTGCTCAGTCTTGGCACAAAGTAGAATCTCAATAGCAATTAATTCCTCTCCTTTCCTTTATGAAAACCTACTGGCATTCTGACCAGGAACTGTAACACATGAATCATACTGGATGGTGGAGTGAACATTTTAATTAACCCAGGTCACTGAGCTGCCTTAAATGCTTTTTGTGTAAGATATATATAAATCTAAACAAAAGATATTAACAAAACCACACATGTGATAACACAGATACCTTGAAACAAGAATCTAAATAAAGTGTGCAGGGCAGGGGGAGGCAGCCTCATAGGTGCACAGAGTATACACACACGTAACATAAACACATGGTGCACGGCTAACTAAACACATGGATAAATAAAAAGCAAGAAATAAAAAGACAGAGAGAAGGATACCTCCTCCTCCGTGTAGTTATAAACTTGCAAATGTGAATACATGTACCCTGTCCTGTAGGTACCTACAGTCTAGGAAGGGGCAGAGAGAGAAACTTCAATTCAGCACAACAGGGCAGGCAGTAAGACAAAGATATGCAGAGACAGCCCTGTGACACACACAGAAAGGGGGCAGTTAGGATGATCAGGAATTAGAAGAGCATTCAAAATAGAGAAGTATTTTCACACCAAATGAATTGCAATGCCCATCAAAACCCCACTGAAATCTTTTTGTTGGAAGAAAGGAGAGGAAAGGAAAGGGGTCATTAGTGGGTTAAAAACACCAGATGAACAGAACAAATGAGTAAAGGCCCACACTGAAACAGCAGGACAAGAGTCCAGAAGAATCAAAAAGTTTAAAAACAGGAAAGATATAAGATTAATAGAAAAAAAATTGTGATACAAAGGTCTTTCTAATCATAGTAGAAAAATATACTGAAGTAAAAGGCTGGCAGATTTGACAACAAAAGCTTAAAACCTTTTCTCTCTTAAACAATAAGATTAAAGGGTAAAAAATAAAAGAAAATCAAATTCAGAAATTTGGTACTCTTACAAGTCAAGGTACTCTTACAAGTCAATAGAAACATAAACATTGAAGAAGAAAAAGTGAGCATTTTTCTTTTATCAGATTGAAGCTGAAAAATAAATGATACTTCCATTTTCAGAAAAGATGGACTAGATGCCAACACACAAGAGCTCTCACTTCTATCGGCCAACTGGAAAAGCCAGATCAAATCCCATAGTCATCTGCAGGAAGGCAATAGAGTGGCTATTTTCAACTGGCATGTTGCAATAATTTTTAAAACATGCAATACCTGGCTGTTTAGTCAGGGGTACTGACCTCTTTTCCCTTAGACTGTCGAATTAAAAAATGACAACAGCCACCCTGGTCTCTATTGCTCAGTTGGTTGGAATGTCATCCTGTAAACCAAAAGGTTGCAGGTTTGATCCCTGGTCAGGGCACGTACAAGGGGCAACCGATCAATGTTTCTCTTGCACATTGATATTTATTCTCCTCTTCTCTCTCCCTGTTTCCATTCTCTCTAAAGTCAATAAACATATCATCAAGTGAGGATAAAAAAATTACAATAAACATATCATCGAGTGAGGATAAAAAAATAACTACAAGAGCCAACACAACAACAGCCGTCTGTTGTGAATGAATCAAAATTATACCTAATTTTTTATCAGATCAGCAAAAACATTTTTTGTGTGTTGCAGAATTTTAGTAATTAGTTTATATGTGCCATGAAATGAAAAAGGATGAAAATCTCTGCAATTGAGAATTGCTGAGGAGAACAAAGAACTTCAGAGAAGCGAGCTGCTATCCTGGCCCCTTTGCCCTGGGGCAAGCCAATTCTCAGCTGGGGAGAGGCTGAGTTCCATGCAAAACCTATACAAAGCTACACAGAGGACCACTATGAGGACAAAAAGGCCAAAAAGAGCGCCTGGTTGGGACTTAGGAGGCTTCAAGCATTCACCTGATTTTCTCACTAGGACATGTGCCATTTACTGGCAGCTGTACAGAAAGGGAGGCTTAAAACCACAAGAGAAAGCTTCTGAGATCCCTTAATTTCAGAGACTTCTCATCAGATTTCAGAACCCACCAGGGAGTGGGGCCTGCAGAATATACCAGGCTATCAGATGAAAATTTGGGGAGCTAGATAAACAAGTTAAGTGAGTCAGCCTCAACTTATCATGGTCCTTGATAAGATTACAAGCAAACCCTCTCTAGAACACAGTATTTTCTGGACCCTACATAAATTTGGTACACAATGTCAAGCACTTAATATAAAATTCTGAGACATTCCAAAGACAGAGTCACATGACTAACAACAAGGAGAAAAAGACAAAAGAATTAAAACCATACATAATCTGAAAACTGGAGATAACTTACTAGACTTTAAACCAATGATTAATGTATGAGGAAAGAGGAAAGTAAGAATAAAGAGATAAAAAGGTAAAGAATTTTAGCACAAAAATTAAATACACTAAAAATTAACAATAAAATTCCAAAAGGATGAATATTTGAAATAAGAAATTCAGCAGATATGTTTAACAGAGCAGATTCAGCAGAAGAGAAGTTAAACTATTAACAGGAATATTTCCTCTAGATTCTTGGTGAATATTCTGAATATTATGCAACTACTTTTTATACTTTTGAATGTAAAACACTATTTACAAAAAGTATGTATGTATGTTTAAAATAAGAAAAACACAACAATAAAAACTTCTAACTTTTTAAAAGTAGGGTGGGTGGTGGGTTAGCTAGGCCAGAATAGTAGGGAAATACACTCTTGGTAGAATGATTATAAGAACAAATGCACAAATTCTAGAAAAAGGATTTTATTTTCAGAACATACAGACGATCCAAAACCACTAGAATCTACACAGAAAAGCACATCTCTAAAATGCCAATAGATGGAGCTAGACAGAGAAATAAGTTATAAGATGTTTTAAGTCACTGCAAGGAGTTTGGACCTTATTATATAGATTATGGGAAGTGAAGTTTAATATGGTCAGATTTTCATTTTTAATCCATGTATCTAGTTTCCAGGTAGAGGATGAATTTAAGGAGTCAAGATTCAGAGTAGGAAGCCTAAGTAGGTTGCTACAGCTCAGCGAGGTCAAGTGAAGACCTAAATTAGAGGACTGATAGAAACACAAAAAGAACAAATCTGAAAAACAGGTAGGATATTTTATCAGTGGAATTTTTCAATTCCTTGGATAAGGCTGGGTGGTAAACTAGAAGAAAAATACCTCCCTTCCCAGTTAGAGAGGTGTGGGTATGGTGGTGCTCTTAACCAAGAATAAACAGTTAAATGTGGATAGTGAGGTAAGTTTTCAAGATGAAGGTGATAAATCAAGAATTAGATTTCTGAAATTTGAGGTGCATGAGAAACATCTAAATAGGTTTACCCTGATGCTCCTTAATTAATTATCCACTCATTCATTGGAAATATGAAATTTGGGTTCCCAAGCATGAAAGGCACAATTACTGTCCTCAAGATGCTCGCATACTAATCCCCATAACCTATAAATATGTAACCTTCAGGCATAAGGGAATTTACCGATGTGATTACATTATGAAGCTTGGGATGGAGAGATTTCTTGGATTATCCAACTGGCCCAATAAAATCACAAGTATCTTAGAAATGCAGAAAAGTCCACCAGAGAAGATGTACATGTGACGACACAGGAGGCTGGGATACAGAGGGGCCTCTAGCAGAGGAAGGAGGTGAGGAAACCCATTCTTCCCTCGGAGGTGCCAGGAAGACCCAGCCCTGCCAATATTCGGTTAGTGAAACTGACTTTGTAATTCTGACCTCCAGAACTGTAAGATATTAAATTTGTGAGTTTTTTTAAGAGACTAAATTTGTGGTAATTTGTTACAGCAGTAACAGGAAAGTATACACCAGGTTATAACAGTCCTCTTGAAAATGAGGAATAAGCTTTGGTTTTGGGTAAGAAAGACTAGAGACTTTTTACCACCAAACACAAAAGAAGAAAATCTTGAGTCCTATAAACAGGGTCAGGAGTGGGGGTGGATAAAGAGCAATAAGAAGAGCTGGGGGTCTTTGAAATGAAGTGTGTCTAGCCCATGGAGTACTGCCTCCCACTTCCTCATCCTCTAGCTACCAGGCCTGGTGTGTTCAAACTCCCAATGTCCAGTTCAGGCGCTCACAGCTAATAAGAAGGCAAATGAGAAAAACCCCAAATGAATGACTGATAGTCCCTTACACCAAGGTAGTTATTCTTAACCTTCAAAAATTCTATTTATATTCTAATCTTTGAATAGCTTTTACAGACCCCATTCACTGGAGAAATGCACACACGCCCAAGATTTTTCAGAGAGGTGCCAAGGCCTCCCAGTTTAAGAACCTGTTTCTGTAGAGTAGGCCTTCTTCAATAGGCAAACAGATTTAACTCTGTCCCCATAAAGATCTCCCTAAAAACTATAAAATAACAATATCTCATATCTTCAATTAGATACTGGAATTTAAATTTGCAAGGAGAAAAATAAAAAGTGGTATTTTCTGGCCTTTCAGTTGATTAACGAATGTGGCCTTATCTAAGAAGATAAAAAATTCAACACTGAGGAGGGGAATACTCTTTCTCCCAGCAATAAAAATTAGGATTGTACCTCAATACAGCAGTGATAAACGTTGCTTGATCTTCCTAACACAAAAAAGTTTATTTCACCGTTATTTCCTATATGTAGGAGAATAACTTTCTTAAAAATCATGGACAAAAATACTAAGAATATATCATGCCATGGAGGGTCATTTGTCCAAAGACAAGATTCAAAGAGAAAACAAACAAGGACACTGCATATGCAACTGAATCCAAATGTAAAGCTGCCCTTCATGAAACAATGTGACAGCAAAACTTAAAACTGCTGTCGTCAACCAGGTGTTTGATTTCTGGTAATACCTCCCTATCCTCAAAACCAAGAATTCCGTAAAATATTATTAATAAAAGTTCTTAGTTTAGATAGAAAGTATAGATTATAAAGTAAATATTCTACAAAGCTATGTTAGAATATAGTACTTTGGTTAGAGAATTATATTTGTTTATGACACCAAAAGACAAAAGAATAAGTCAACAATAAAACTATTAAAGGAATATTTCTGCTATTTTTAACTCAAAGTGAATTTGACTGGGCAGGTGGTAGGTTTTTTCAGATGCAATAATAATAACAATAATACCAACAGCTAGCAATAAACGAGCCATTAAGAATAGTGTTTTTTGAAATATGTGTGCTTTACTTGAATGAACTCCTTTCGGCTTCACAACCAACTGATGAAGCCCTGAAAGCACGCACGTGTTAGATATGAAGAGTTCAGTATGCCACAGGCAGCCGTGTAAATAGTCGAGCCAGGATTCAAACTCAAGCAGTTACTTGGGCTAGGCTCCAAGGCATCTTAGAGGTAGGCAAGGTGGCACTGCTCTTCTCCATGGGTGAGACACTCTGGGTGTACATGCTAGAACACACGCACAACCCCCCACAACCCAGAGTCCATCTCACTAAGGCTCTCTGAGTGCTGCAGCCTCAGAGGGTGCTAGAGCCGCCCCAGCAAAGAGCCTCTGAAAGCCTCCAACCACCCGCAATGGTGGCGCTGGGGTGAAGGGAGTTTCTCTGAGACGTGAAGTTGAAGCCACTTCTCCTAGCTGCTATAGTAACAGCATAAGCTGTTCTTTCATTAAGTTCTTACTTTTTCTAAGAAGTGACAGAAAGGGAATTGCTATATAATAGGCCTTTATTTTGTGGGAGTACCAACATTTTGGGAAATAATTTCTCCCATCCCAGTTACTGCACAAATGTGGTTGTTTTCCAGAGTTGGGTTTTCCACCCCAAGATTTCCTTTCCTGGTGTTTATCCAAACGAATGCTTTATAAATGATTTATGTTTTAACGAACAAGAAAATCAAGTGTCAGCTACACACAACCCTGGGAACCAGCTACTTCAACCTCCTTTCTCCCAAGACATACAGTGAAACTAGAGTTTCAACATGAAGCAGTTAGTGGTAGAGGTGGGGCTAGAATAAGCCCCCGACTCTCAGCCCAGGGCTTTCTTCACAATATTGTGCCTTTCAAGCATTTGACAGTGAAATCTGACCTTCAAAGGTACAACCACATATTTCAGGACTTTGTCACAATGGGAAAAGCATTTTTAAAGGTATAAATATAACCACTGCAGAATCCACATGCAATTTTGTAACATTTATAACAAAATGATACTGCAAACTCATAACTATTTCCAGTACATAACAGAAAACAGCAAGTCAATAAAAAGGATAAATATTCCTTTCTAAATATCCTAAAACTTTTGATACTAAAGCAACAAAAAGAAAACACTCAACACTGTACATAATTGGGCTGACCCCAAGAGTCTTGTCACCAATTAAGTTGCTTTTACTCTGAGAGAGTTTTGCCTAAAACAAAAATACCATCTGTTTTTACCTAAAACATTAAGATGTTCTATTTTCTTGTCAATTCAGAAATCACATCTGTAGCCATTTTCTGAAAAGACAGCAAAAGACATTATATTTATGGGTGGTTGCATAAGGAATGATGTTCAATCAAAATGTAATTTCCATCTATTGGAAGAAAATTTTATTTCTCCAATGACTGTGTAACACTGTAACTTTGGAGGAACAGACAGTACATAAAAAAAGGCCGATTTTCACCAATAAAAAGACCTTAAAAGTTAATGTAGTAAAATAAGGTTGTTTTGTTGGTAAAGACAGAACTAGCAAATATTCACTTTGTACATTTTTGTCAACAAAGAAAATATATCTTGTGTGAGGTTCTTAGGTGAAAAGAAAACAACTTTTTATTGGTGCTACACGTCTTCATGCTAGCGAGCCCGCACAGAGGTAGAAAGATGAAAACAACACAACAAAAACCACTTTGTATTTTCAAAACACTTTAAAGACCCAATATTGGTTCCTGGGAAAGACACTGTACTCTACAATCCAATGAACTGATTGAAGAAGACACAAAACACTAGAGAAAACATCACTCACAGTGAACGCAAATACAATGTCACAAGAGATACAGAACATGTTTCGAAGAAAAACACATAAGCCACCCAGCTACCTAAAATATGATGAGCATATATTAAGTACCTATAAAAAGTCTGAAACTCTGAAATGTTTAATGTAAAAAGTAGCCCAACTGCACATAATAATTTTCTTGCCTAAAAATAAAATTATAAAATAATGCTACTCTCCAAATAAGGATGAAATAAGTAAGTCCAAAGGCTCTATTTAAAATTTTTCTTTTACCACAAAGTTGTGAAGTGTTCTGAAGTCCAAGATGGGCTTGAAGCCCTCCCTGACTTTTTCAGGATCAGGAAACCTTCACTAAATTCCTTTTCCTTGTTCCTCTTGTAGTGCACGCTTTATTAATCTGCATTTAGAAGGAAAAAAAATCTGGTTCAGAAGAATGGAAGACTTTGAATTATGCCACATCACTTCAGTCTATGCTCTGAACTGCTCCGAGTTAATTAGCTTAATGCTAGCAATTTCAGAAGACGTGATGGACGCTGACAGGGGAAGAGGACAGAGGACTAAGTGTGCAAGAAACTTGAGAAAATAAACCACTAAGGACTCTACCTCATGTAGTTGTCAATTACCCCCACCCCCAACACAAACTGCTTAAAAAAAATCACTTGCATTCCTGACATACTTTAGCACTGTCACAGTGCATTACATAACCCCAACTATCAGGGAAAGAACCTTTGGCACAACTGGCAATAACAGAATAGAATCATTCAAAATTTGCATTACCTGGAAGACACACCAAAACTAAAGCCAGCTCTTCATCGACACTACCTTATCTTCTTTCCAAAGTTTTTCTTAGGTTCTACAAAGTTTCTATTTCCAGGTATCTTAACTGGAAATTATTATAATCATTCCTAGGCTAAGAGTGGTAGTCCCCATGCTAACTCTGCCTTCATATTGCAAGAAAGCAAAATATGTTATCATAGATACATATATATGCATGCACGGTTTTCTTTCCCATCTTCTGCACTTTCCTGATTCTGATCCTTGATGGGGTAATTTCAAGATATTGTAAGCAACAAGCAGAATTACTTCAATTTCAGTAGACAAACCACAGAACTCAATTCCCTGTAAAATAACCTAAAAATAAACTAGAACCTCATGGCTAGTTAAGGAAGTTTGATAAAGTATAAATAATAAAATGTTAATTGAAACACAACTCACCAGGCAATTTAGCATGTGCTCACTGAACACACAACTACTTTGCCATTGCTTTTTAAGAAATAAAACTTGACACCATCATATAAAATGCAGTCTGTTCAACCATTTCCATAAATAAAGTCTAAATCAAATAAAATCTAAAATAATTTTGTATTTAGGAATAAAATCACAGCAGACTAATTACAAAGGACCTAGAAAGAAAGTGTCTTTTGAAGTTCATGTGAAATTTATGAAAGGAACACCCTGAAAGTCCTACGGAAACAAACTCCACATTGTAAATCATTTAAAAATCACTATGTGAGGTTTACAGAAGCCTGCTGACAGTCCCTTGAAACTCATAAATGATAGTAAAAACGTATATGTAACTAATATACAATTATATTATTTAAAGTTGCTCATCAAAAATTAAACTGCCTGATTCAAGAATTGTAAAAATATTATTTCAGGAGGCACAAGAATGGAGTTAGAAACTTTTTTAAAAGACAAATTCTGATAATGAGGACTCTGCTGTGAGTCAGGAAGCTGGAACACTCAGTACAGTCCAGGAAAGGACTCCTACGAAGAAACAAAGCCAGCACTCAAACGTCCCCGTGCATAAGGGATGTGGTACAGAAGGGAGAAGAGTCGGCACTGCTCAGCTACAAAGATTTCCTGAGAGACGGACATTTCCCAACAGACTATTAAAAGGCCTGGGAATCAGGGCAGAGAGGAAAAGTTAAAGCACTCAAGCACAAATGCTAATAATCTAACACCAGTCAGAAGAATCAAGGTGGTTTCTGCTGTGAGCTTGGTAATTATCTTAAACAATTTCATAATTCTTCCAAAACATTACCCTACAGGTCTATAATCTCTATCTGCAAAATCCAGACGGCTTGAAGACTTTTCAAAACCATCTGGTGGCAAAACCTAAACTGAACTGACATGAAGCTATACACAATTATTGATCCCATTTGATCCTATTATTCAGAAAATTTAAAGTATTTTATGACTCATGCCTCAGACTCCAAAGTATTATGCAATATGCATATGTGGCATTTTCCTAAAATTAAAAAAACTGAATTCACAAATACATCTAGTCATGAAGATTTCAAGTAAAGAATTAAGAACTTGTCTTTAAGGGCAGGCTACACGGCAGAGTCAAAGTCACAGAGTACGTACAGAAGACACCCTGCCTGTGTGGGTTCTGAGCAAAAGGGAGCCAAGAAATGAAGGGGAAAGAAGGCAGGAACACATCCCGGGACAGCGTGACACGAGGGAGGGACACGAGTCAACCCGTCCCTGATTGGCCGGATGACTGATCCGAGGAATAAGAATATTTAAACATGGTCTTAAATAGGACACTGAGAAATAGTAAACATTTAAGAATACTGTATTTCTGAATATGTGAACATCCCAAACCCCAACAGGATGTAATAAGCTCTTATTTTGTGAGTTTTTACTTTATCTCTCTCCCAATTCTTAATGTTGCAATACCCAATTATATTTTCATTTTGGACTAAAAGAAACTCTTTCTGGTATAATAATTGTAACTGTTTTTTAAGCAATTATAAGTATTTGATGTGATTTTTTTTTAACCTGTGAGGAAGTCTTGAGAACAAGTTTTCAAGAAACTTGTAACTGGCCCTGGCTGGTATGGCTCAGTGGATTGAGCACTGGCCTGTGAACCAAAGGGCCGCTGGTTCAATTCCCAGTCAGGGTATGTGCCTAGATTACGAGCCAGGTCCCCAGTACAGTGTGAGTGAGAGGCAACCACACATTGATGTTTCTCTCCCTCTCTTTCTCCCTCCCTTCTCCTCTGTCTAAAAATAAAATACAATCTTAAAAAACAAACAAACAAAACTTGTAACAGCCAGCACTGATTTATTCAGCACAGATGTTTCTAAAGGGTACAGAACACAACTCAGGTTTGAGCTGAAGGAGGCAGGGAGGAGTAGGCAATGATGAGAAAATATGGTAGATGCCCTAGGGCCTAGGGCATTAGACATTAATGAGCCTAACGAGGAGATGCTGGTAGTGGTCTATCTAATAACCATTCTCACATTCTCTTTTAGTGACAGAAACCAAACTTCACTCAGGATGACAATCCTAGCTTAAAACACATGCACAGCCCCCCTCACCCCTTGATTCTGCATGCTTGGGTTAGCCATGTGACATAGGTCTGGAAAGGGAACATAATTAGAATTCAATGAATAGAGCCTCCCAGAAAATTATATGCTTAATTTAATAAAATTCAGCAGACTCTGTGAACATAACTTTAATCCTCGCTCCTCCTCCTGCCTGGTGGGCACAGAGAGGCCATGTTTGGAGAAGCAGGCACAATCCTGAGACCTTGAGAAAAGTCACAGGCTAAGGATGGCAGAGCTGAAAGGTAAAAGGAGCCAGGTCCTTTGATGACCCGATGGAACAAATCACGAGTCCTGGACTGCCAACCTTGAAACTTATAAGAAAAATCAGGCTCTCTCGTGAAGCCAGTGTAGCAAGGTTCTGCTATATGTAGTCAAATGCAACCCGAAGTGAAACACTATACACACAACAAGTAATACTGGGTAACACAGGGAGGCCAACGAGTACCAAAGACTTTAAAAGAAGTCTTTGGATCTTTAAAAGAAGGTAACACTGAGTGCAAGATGATTCTGCTAAAGCACATATGTGGTCTGTCCTGGAAGTATCCAGCCACGTTATGTGAAAAATAGAGACATTTACTGAAGAACATACAAGAAACATTGTACGTAGGACAATGATACCTCGGTTGCCTTCAAAGAAGGCACCTTGGGACCTCACACAGTTCTCCCAGCTATCTCTTCCACTGTTCAAAACACTGCAAAACGCTTTCTTGGAATCGCCATGAGCTGCCTCATTCATACATTTTCCTTAATCTCATAGAAGGTCTGAAATCTCTTCCCTCTCAAAGGTGATTTTAGTTTTGGGAATTCCCAGATCAGCATCTAGTTCTTGTACTGTCATTGGCCAATCTTTGTTGACTGCAGCCCGTATTTGTTCAACATTCTCAAGTATTCTGCTTGTTGCAGGCCTTCCAGAACGTGGATCACTTTCAACAACTTCTAGCCACCTTGAAGTGTTGTGCCTCACTTGTATTTCTGCTGCAATCATTGCATCATCCCTCAAAGCCTTCTGAATCATCCAAACAGATTCCACGGAGGAATGTTCAAGCTTAACACAAAATTTGATGCAGATCCATTGCTCTGTTTGCTCATTCTGAATGTGATGACCACACAGTACACATGTTCACTCAGCAGTGTTTACCACCCCCTCTGACCAGTGCAGTGAAGTCGTCATTGTTCACACATGTGCATTCCAGTCCACTCTCCTTGGCTGGCAGGTTACATCTATGTCATGGAAACCGTTCTCATTATATAATAATGCCTGGACTTTTTTCAGACACACCTCATATTTTCCCATAAAGATTCACCACTATAAGCAAATTTTCCCTTAAAGGGTTGCTTATTTTTAATTATGTCCTTTACTTAACCGCCTATCAGATATTACTTATAACTTCTTTACCAGTTTTCATCTCTCCATCTCAATTAGCTAATTCAGCAAACATGTCCTATGTGCCAAACACTTCTTCCTTATTTCACTTAACTATTCACAACTTCTTTAATTCAAACATGTCCTCTGCATTTTCTCCACAGAAACTGAAATACATATTTCATTAAAAATTAAGCTAGAACTTCAAAATGTATCAAGCCCATATTACATTTATTATAAAAAGAAACTAAGTTGGCATCTTTTAAAATCTTCATATAGAATTTTGTGAATACAGAATATTTGACCAATTCATTAATAGTTATTATCTCTGAAAATATTTGTTCACATGATGAAACTGGGAGCCGTATCTTCCAATGCAATGTCTACTCCAAATGCTCCCGGCACTACATTACTAGATTAATTTCCTGAAAGACTGCTAGGTGTGTCGTGGTAGAATGATTAATGAGACCCAGCCCATAAATTCATGGGGTTTGTAGGACATCTCTTCAAAGGAACATTAGAGTAAAGGGGACAACAGTGAAAACACACAGTCCCATGGGAACATACAAGAATAACACCTTGCCTGGACTCAAAGATACCACAAGAAGGTTCTAGAGAATGTGCCATCTAAGCTGAGTCCCAAAGGATACCAGGAATGAATCAGACGGGCTGGGGCCAGGGCTGGAGGGCAGGTGGGGTGGTTAATGTTTTGTTTTTTGCTTAGCAGCAAAGTCTAGATGTAAGAGAGAACACAGCGTGTCAGAGAATTGATAGGCGAAGGGCTGAAGCATACAGTGTTCTCTGCCTCTTTCAGATATTAACATTATCTGAAGCTACAGATGCACATTACTGATAGTAAACTACTATTACCTTATAAAAGTTCTGCCAAAACTAGATGGGCACTTCTACTTTCAGTTTGCTATTACGTTTATTTGCTATTCAGTCTGGTTTTACAACAAATGTTTGTTGGTATTACAACAAAGATACATTTCACAATGTATATTTCTTTCTTATATGTATTTTTAAATCAGGAACCTCAATGTTCTATTTTCTTTTAATATTTTATTTATTTATTTTTAGACATAGGGGAAGGGAGGGAGTAAGAGAAGGTGAGAAACATCTGTGTACAAGAGAAACATCAATGGTTGGTTGTCTCTTACACACCCTTAACCTGGGACCTGGCCTGTAACCCAGGCATGGGCCCTGACCAGGAATCAAACCAGTAACCTTTTGATTTGTAGGACAATGCCCAATACACTGAGCCACACCACTCAGGGCATGGATTTCACAATGTCTATTTCTAATACCTTCTGCTTTTTGACTGATGTATCAGTCAGTTGAGTTGACTTTATCAAGAAAATTTTGAAAGAGTACCTTTCATAGGTTTTATTTTAAAATGTCTTTTTGTTGCCTTCATATATGAAAGATAAATTTGAGTATAAAATGATTTCAATATTTCATATTCTTCTCATCACAGAGAAGAAACCTAAGTCAGCTTTTGTTCCATATTATACAATATTTGTCTTTTTACCTGGTACTCTGACAGTGTGTCCTCATTTTAACTGAGTTAGATTACCAAGATGTACTATGTGTGACTCTCTTTTCATTTACAGTGTCTAGAACTTAGCCCTTTTCACCTATAAAGTGAGACCTTTTCAGCTCTGAAAACTTTTAATTATATCTTTGACCACTGCCTCTGCTCCATTTTTTTGTTTCCCTACATAAAATCTATCATTCTTTTGATAAACATATGGTCGCCTGATCACCAGGTAGGGGGTTTGGGAAATAAATGAAAAAGGCAAAAGGCATCAGAAGTACAAACTGCCAGTTACAAAAATAGTAACAAGGATATAAAGTGCAGTGTAAGGAATAAAGTAAATAATATTCTAATAACTATGTATGGGGCCAGGTGGGTATGATACATCAAGATGATCATAAAGTACTTGGCTGTCTAAACACTATGTGGTATACCTAAAACTAACATAATATTGTATGTCATTGGTAATTGAAAATTAAAAATATAAAAAAGAAAATCTATAGTTATTTTGTTCAAGTCCTATAATCTTTTTTCTTATTGTTACCATTCATATTCCTTTTCTCTGCATTCTTGAAAAGTATCTCATAAGTTTTCTTTTTTTTAATCCACGTCAGTGATACACTCTCTCACAATGTCAGCTACACTCTTTGGAATCCCTAATGATGGTGTTCTGTCACAACCCAGCCCCAACAATCTTTTTTTACTGAACTCCTCCCGTTTTCCACAACATCTGGTCATATTTTCACTTCAGCTTTTTGCTTTCCGCTTCATACCACTTAGAGATCATGACTCAAATATTTGGAGAATTCCAAAGAGGTTTCATTAAATTTTTTCCTGGTATCTATAATAAATCATTTTTAAGGGGTAAGTTGTTCTTCTGAGTCTTCATGTTACTCCTATTTTTGTCATTCCATACAGCTTTGTCATGGTTTCCTATGATAACTTTCCCTTTACCCTCACAGAAGTAATATCCACCCTGTGAATGCTAAAGGTACCCTTGGTTTTCTTTTGGTATTGGCAGAAGTCTCTCTCTTGTCAAGAGTTAGCTAATTTGACATACATTTGTGGTACCCGATATTTGCCAGGGAATTCAAAAGCAAACAAGTTTCCTAACCTCAGAGAGGTCATTTTTAGCAAGGGCAATGGACAAAAGAAATACATATAGTAACTAGATTGTTAACAATACCTGAAGGATGTACGGAAGACGCAGTAATGGAGAAAGGAGTGAAGAGTAAGTTCACATGTACAGATGCAGCCTGACTGCAAGTTCTCAAAAGGCTACCATCCCAGGTGGCTGTGCCTGAAGTATTCAATCTTCTGTATCAGCCCTGGTGCTCTGAACAAATGAAAGGCTTGTCTTCAACAAAGGAATATCATGGTACTCTTTGGCCCATGCTACCATCAGTAGTAATTTCCTTGACTGGACACTTTCCAAGAGCAATGTTCTACCCTAAGTTCCCATTTGTTCCTGCCTATTTCATCTCTGGCAGATTTAGTCTCTAAATTGATTGCAAATTACAGACATAGTGGAAGCCCTCTTATCAATATGATTATGGCTGGAAATAGATCTGTTAGCTGAAAGAATTAAAGTTGATTTGAAAGCAAAAGTTGAAGTAGGATATGCGAGTATATACGATGTCCTACTTTAACTTTACGATAAAACATACAAATGTGTGTATCATTTCCCAATGCTTCTTTGAATTCCCATTTCTTCTTTGACTGTGGGACTCCTGTGTCATAGTTTCTGTTCAACAATATGTGTGACAAATCACCTATGGTTTCTAGCTTAGGTTTTTCTAAAGTTGACCAAGAACTGAAACACTGAAAAGCTGTTAAGCAATCTGAGTAAAGACTGGTTCTACATCTCTATGATTTCATCCCAAATTTTGCAGGCATCTTGTCAATATTTATTAGTGATTCACCTTTGCTGAACGTTTCTAAAATATTAACTATCATATATATACAGGGTGGGGCAAAAGTAAGTTAATGGTTATTTATATAGAAAATAATACAATAATTAATAAATAATACAAGAATAAACTTTGTATTTCACATACAACTGTAAACCTACTTTTGCCCCACCCTGCATATAAAAATATTTTTGCATAATAAGTCAGTGTAATAAAAATTAAATTCTGAGAGAAAAATAACAGAACTGATCTGAGAACAAATAACTGATTCATAATGATCACACAAGTGAACTGAAACACTGCAGAGAGGAAGTACACCAGCCTGCTGACCAACAGCCTGTCAGACCAAGGTAAGGAAGGGTGCCACAGGCATAGAAAAGGAGTGGAAAATACCAGCTAATTAATTGGTCATATAGGTAGAAACTGGCTAATAGAGATCTTAGGCAGAAAGGACAAAAAGAAAAGAATAGCTACCCATTTGCTAAATGGCCTTAAAAAGTAGCACCCTTCCTGCAGAAAAATATTTGCCCATTTTTCTAGCTGGTAATGTCCTAGAATTTCAAGACCTTGGGGGTAAACATTATCAAAAGAAAAAGGAATCAATCTCCATACCTGCTTTTAGAGACCTCTGTGTTGCTTTTATTTCTATTTATCATTGGTCAGTGAGTGATGGCATTTTTCAGCCCATTTCAATCAGCTTTGTACTTTGTGAATATCTTAGATTGTAGCAATAGGTTGACTGCCAAACCAAGGTTTTTGTGCTCCTCTGATTATTCATCATCTTCTGTGTTTTCATGAGTTTTAATGGGAAATTCAGAGAGTCAGTCTCAGGGTTCCTAGTTCACTATCATATGAAATGAAGTGTCTACTTTAAAAAAATATGTATGTACTAGGTGTTATTTCATCTAAGGCAATGTAAGGTTGAAACAGTAATTCAGGAATTAATGCTCATCATTCCTAATGTTGTAAAATAAATGGAAATGCCCAGGGCAGAGAGAATATTGTGGGAAAGGTGCAGCCACTGATTGGACCCTTCCGGGAAATAGTGGACTTTTATATTTCCCTGAAAAATCAGGCAAAATGCAAGCCTGTGAATGACTGATTTACAATAGCAAACACCAGATATGATTATTTTATATTGCTACCCAGACATAATGGTTCCAAAACTAGTTCCAACCACTAACTAAAGAGTTGAAACATAAAATTAACTAATTTATGATGTTGAAGGTTTTTCTAATTTCATGACACTTTTGCTTATTTAAATAACGTGCTATATTCTACTCAGCCTTTTGGGTAAAACACCCTTTCTAAAAATATCCCAGGTTACAGACATGCTTAAACATGTTTCTGGATGGATAATCAGAGAACCAGTCAATCTGTAACTTGAAAAAGTCAAAGTTAACAAAATAGAACTCAGAACACAGGTGAAAATACATAAACACTTTCCATGAGCAATTAATATTAACAGAAAAGTATCTCAGAGGAGAATGTAGGAACTCATCTTCCAAGTCCAGTAATGAGTATTAATTAATAAATGGACTACGCTATTAACACCCAGAGAGACCTAGACTGGAATAGCTAATTTTTTAAGAGTGTCCAGTACTGTCAATTTAAAAATCCCTCATTACAAGAAAGTTCTAAACTAGCTTTAAAAGGAAAGGACATTTCAGCTGCTCTCAGAGTAACAGAACCGGTGGAGGGTCCACAGCATCAAATCCTAGTCATATCATGTACTCTACTCTTACCTTGAATTCCCCTGGGATAATTTTAAAAATGAAGCCTACAATTTTTGAGAGGAAATTCTCAATCTTCCTGACTTTATGCACTTATTTTTCCACTATCTAATGTGCAGACATTCCTATACTCATTGTCTAGTGCATGACAAGATTTGAATGGAAACCATGACAATCCATGAGCAGCAAGTAGAGTTCACATACTAGTTACTGCTGCTAATACTTTCCCATCTCCATCGAGGAAAACAGTCAAACACAAGGCAAGCTCTGCCTTGACCTTCAGAGTTCCCTCATTAGACTCCAGTTTCTCATACTAGAGTCAACTTGGCTCAAGCTGTGGAATCTCAGTTCAGTCACTGAGCTACAACTGCTTCTACCACGTCTGCGTTATAACAAATAATACTGCCAAAATCTGAGTGGTTAGAACTCTGTTTTCCCAGAAATTTCATTTCTAAACAATAAAAATAAGGCTGTGAGCTTGGCTTCCTCACTTAAAACTCAAGTTTAAACAATTGGCAGAGATATTAGATACTTCGTTAGATACATGCTGACCTGTATATACATCGATGCTATGGTGACCACTGACAAAATGATCTAAAGCCTTGAATCTGAATACACTGATAATTACTGACAGAAGAACTGTCTGTGATAACAATACTGAGAAACAGAAGGCATAGAATCATCAAATATTCTAAGTCAACAACAAAGTCTTACGTGTAAAAACTGATCAGACAAAGTCAACTCATTTGGATATTTGGGAATATCTTTTGAACTCACTTACTTTGAAGAGCCCCCATGAATACAACCTCAACAAAGTCAATTCTATAAGAATGCTATGATGCTGGGTGTAATCTAAAATTTTTCAGGTCTCCTGGTATGAAACTCTAAAATGTCAAATGAGCAGTTGTCCAAATGCTGAGGAAATTCAAAGTTCTACTGAAATTAACTGATTTTTACTTGTAGTGCTACTTAGTGTATTAGGAAGTCTTCTAGCATCCAACCTCTAAATGTTAGATGAAAGAATATATTCAATACCGTATTTTCTTGGGAGTGTACTACATTTTCAAACAGAATATGAACAATGTTCTATGCATACCTGGTGCCTGAAGTTTAATATTCTCTTTAGTAAATATATTTCAACAAAAAAATCTACTGAATTGATATTATGTTGAATATAATACCATAGGCATGGTGGTGGGGAAAAAATAAAAGAAAATAGTTTCCACCCTCAAGGAGTTTGTAACCTAGCAGGATTAACTTCAAATAAGTTTACTGGCAGAAATAAGCCAACATCAATTCCCAGCTATATGAGTGAGCCATTTTGAACCTGATTTAAATGAAAATTTCAGGCTGAAACTTAGAGCATCTTGGGAGAAGGGTGAGTTTATTTTATTTTGCTCATGGGAAGTTTATGAATTGCAGTGGCCAGTGGGTGAACTACAGTGGATAGTCTCCAAAAATGAAGTGCCATTATTCCCTTTGCTTCCTGAACATACTCTTCACACCAAGTAATGGAGAGTAATTCCCCTCCCCCTGAATCTTGATTGACCTTTGTTACTTGCATGACTAACAGAATGTAGTAGAAATGACCTTCTAGGACTTCTGAAGCTAGGTACTAAGAGAAGCCTTGCCATTTCCACCCAGGTAACTTTCTCAGAGTTCTGCTTCAGGCAGATTCCCTTGACAACAACATGTAATGTATCATAAGCATAGAGAAATTGAAGATGAAAGGGTCAGAAGCCACTGCAGTAGTTCAAGCAAAACATCAAGAATGGCTTATAACCAGAAGGTAATATAAAGAGAGGAGATAATGAATGCCAGAGACAGTTAAAGGTAAAATCCGAAAGATTTCCATAAGTTGATGAAACTTATGGAATAAAAAAAGACAGAAGTCGAAGTGGGTTCTGGGGTTTCAGAGCCTAAAAACCGAAAAAGGAATAATGCTATTAATTAAGACTGGGATCTAAAAGGAAAACACAAATAGAAAATAAAAAGGAAATTAAATTAAAGGTGCCAGGAGACCACGGATGGAGAACCATTCAATAAATAAACAGCAATGGGAATACGGAGCACCTTTTCTGAAATAAAGTACTATTTTTTATATCCAGTTGATGTTCTGAAGTCACCCAAGCCTAGAAAACATTGATTTCCTTTCTGTCAACACACAGTTAATGGTTTCTTCTTCACTTAATCACTTCTTTTTCTGGCCCAAAGAAAAAGATATAAGATTCCTTACCAATAATTACCTTACTAAAAATTAAAAGACTTAAAGGTTAACTCATAATAGGTGGTTAGAACACATTTTTCTCAAACTAAAAGTGTTTCTACTTGAAATAATAAATTTTCAGTACTCCCTGCTGGTGCTATGGTGACAGCATCCATTCCCACCCTGCCTGAGCAGACAGACGCTGAAGAAGAAAATCTCTCCGCCTGTCGTAGACTTCATTGTCCTCCAAGTCCCTAACCCTGTAAGTCTTTGCATCAAGTTTTTTGTTTGTCTTTTTACAATTGGTTTCCCTAGGCAATCATGATACACAGAGAAACAAATATCATTTGTACATTTAAAGGTTATTTAAGGCCAGACAATTTGTGACTTGTTCACTCATGGTGCCCTACTTTTCACTCTTAATTGTATCTTCTTTCTATACATACACTAATAGTTCACATAAGATTGTGAATTAAATTAGTGTCTTACATCACTATGGATTATGGACCACTTTTAAAATACAAACTAAGTTACATTAGATTATGGCTATACTAACTTTGCCAACAACATGATCAAATTCATTTACATGTATTATCTAAATCATATGGGTTTAGATCAGTGTTTCTCAACCTTTTTTACATCATAACCTCCCTAAACAAACCTTTTAGACATTTTTCCTATACTATTTTAACACTACACATAAAAGGTATGTCAGCCCTCAGTGGTGTAGCTCAGTGGATTGAGCACAGGCCTGTGTACCAAAGGGTTGGTGGTTCGATTCCTGGTGTAGGGCACATGCCTGGGTTGCAATCCAGCTCCCCAGTGTGAGGCGCATGAGAGGCAACCACACACTGATGATTCTCTCCTTCTCTTTCTCCCACCCTTCCCCTCTGTCAAAAAAAAAAAAAAAGGAAAAAAGTTATGTCTGTTATGTACTAGTATATACTATATCTGTGTATAATGTATTAAAAAGAGTAAGTTTTTTCCAAAACCACTAAGAACCTCCTGGGAAGAACATCTTCCTACTGAAAATTCATACTTTATTCAGAGTAATAATTAGTTGCTCAAGTAAAAAAATACTTATAATCAAAATAACAGTAAGACTTAGAGCATCATAAAATCTGACGAAATATAGAAAAAAATCTCATGGCCACATTTCTGAAACTTCCCACTTGGAAGAATAAGAAATGTAGACAATTACTTAACTTATACTACCTACTAAATAACACCAACATCATTTTTCCATTCTTTACTAACTTCACTGAGAGATCAGTAACTCAGATGATTTGTGGCTAACCAGTACAACACAGATGTTAAAACTAAAAATACAAGTAGTTCTATTCATGAGGTTCTAAAAGTACAAAGTGAATAATAAAGATAAAAATGAGAATCTGATAATAAGTATTCCCAATTCACTTAGCTATGGAAATAGTAACACTGACATTTGTTAGGAAACAACTGTGAAGAAGTAATATTGGATAAAAAACACAGTTTAAACTGTTTAAAAGGAAATACTGCAAGTGATCATTTTACTAATAGCCTAAGAAATTTGTTTATCTACAATTGTAACTCCTCAATATTGAAATTCAAAACTGTACTTATTCTTAATTAATACACCCATATGTCCTAACTCTCTTCCTCCAGCATAAGTCTAAAGTCTCACTTACTACCGGCTAGGGTGAGACAACAGGAGGGAGACAGACCACAGGGTGCAACTCTTCCTCTGACCTGCTGTGGTCTCACCCCCATCTCATCCCACCACCTGGGTGTGCACGGACAAAAAAACTAACAGGTGAGGATGAAATGTAAATTACTGATAGCAAACGTTCAGTCATTCTTACAGTCAGCAAAAAGCTGACTAGAGATAAGAGGATTATTATTCCTAAAATCAAATAGGTTTAATGGCAGTTTACTAGGGATACAATAATTAAGGAAGAGCCATATAACCCCAAATGTGTCAAAACACATTGTAAAACAAAGAAAACATTTTGTAATTTTATAACTAATTTTTCTTTCAGTATCTTTACTCTTTTCATCCTGTGATTTGGCAATCTGAAAGCTTTTTATGACTTCAGCAAGACTTCAAATTTAAGGCTTAAACTTTCTTTTCAAGTTAATCCCATCTTTTTCTGACTAAAAGAAAATGATGTAAGATGTCTTCAGTGTTCTGTAAAAGTTTAGTATTACTAAAGAACACTTACCTTATTTTAAGGTATGAGCAATATATTATGTCTCTACCTACTGAAGAAAGGCAGCTAAGGTTTTAGTCTATTCTTAACTAGAATCTCAACCTACTAACAAGTGTAAATTTTCTGTAATACTTTGATTCCATTTATACTAAATAACCTTAATAAAGAATACCTAGTTAAGCCCTAGCTGGTGTAGCTCAGTGGATTAAGCACAGACTGTGAACTAAAGGAACCATCGCTGGTTCCATTCCCAGTCAGGGCACATGCCTGGGTTGCAGGCCAGGTGTCCAGTGGGGGGCACGTGAGAGGCAACCACACATTGATGTTTCCCTCCCTCTCCTTATCCTTCCCTTCCCCTCGCTCTAAAAATAAACAAAATCTTTTTTTAAAAACAGAATACCTAGTTAAAATCATGAATTATTCTTTACAATTATTTGTTTATCCTATAGTTTGTAAAAGGTGATATTAAATCTCTCAATTTAAATAGCAAGTTAACCTTTTAATAATTAAATAGTAAAACTGAAATAGTAATATGTTATATTACAAATTAGTAAGTTAAACAGTAATAACTTAATAATAAAAGTTATATTATAAAAATATTCTGTGTATCTGGATATACTTGGTACTGTCCGATGGATGTGTGCTCATTAAAAATGACTTGGTTAAATAATTTCCAATAAAAACATAAAATATTTCTTTGTAAATCACAGGCAGCCACCAATTAAATGTCCTATTTTTAGGTCAACTAAATGCCTTTCCCCTTTACCTTAACACAAGTCAGTAGTGCTAAAATTAGGTACTTTGACTAGCACAATATACATAGAAATTTATCTCCTAATAATAATTAAATTTCTTTCTTCGTTTAAGAAATAGAGATTAATCAAAACAAATTAAAAGTTAATCAAGAAAGAATATAATATGAAAATAATCAGTATGAAAAAGACAAGGTAATTTTTATCATAAAGCTACATATTTACCACCTCATACCCAACATGTATTAACTGTTAGCACTCAACATGACACAGTCATGAGAGAAAACCCACTTCTTCAGAAATGTATTTTAAATTAATAAATTGATTAAATAAAATACCACCTTAAAATATAAGCTGACTAGAGAAAAGAATCATGAAAGCCAGAGAAGTAAAGACAGGAAAGTAGAAAAAGTATATGAGAAATGTATTTACCTCGGCTTCGGACCCAGCTTTATTATATTTTTTTGTGGCAAAGAACTTTGTGATTTTTGTATTGATTCCTATAAAAAAAAACAAAAGTTTTTATTTTACTTTCAAAACAAGGTTTAAAATTATCTGTATACTATTATCTTGCAAAAATCTTTAAGAAGGTAAAATAGGATTTAAGAAATCCTCTTTCCAGTTACATAATGCCCATCAAAGTTCAAAATAAATAATTATATGTGTACGTATGTATATGAAGTCTGTCCAGGTAGTACTAGAAAAGTAATATGAAAAATAGAGATATTTATTGAAGATACAAGATACAAGGAACATTATACATAGGACAGTGACAACTCAGTAGGCACAATGGGACCTTACACAGTTCTCCCATTGCCATCAGCTGCCCTGACATATTTTCTTGAATTTCACTGATGATCTGAAATCTGTTCCCTTTCAAAGGTGATTTTAGTTTTGGGAAAAGCCAGAAGTCACAAGGTGCCAAATCTGGGGTCAGGAGGCAGATTTGATGTTTCACCAAAATACTCTGCACAACACATGATATAGGAGCAGACATACTGTCTTGATGAAGCTGCTAATCACCAGTTGCCCACAGAGCTGCAGCCTTCTGAACCATCCAAATAGTTTCTGCAGAGGAATGTCCAAGTTTAAGGCAAAATATGTTGCAGATTTGTTGCTTTACTCCCTTGGTCATTTTGAATGAGACACACAGTACACATGCTCACTCAGTGGTGTCTAACACCCACACTGACTAGTACAGTGAGGTCGTCATTGTTCACACATGCACATGTCAGTCTACTCTCCTCGGCTGCCAGGTTACATTTATGTAATGTAAACAGTTCTGGTTATATTATAACAATGGCTGAACTTTTTCCAGACAGACCTCATATGTACTTATTTAAACGTCAAATACCGCGTATGTAAAAGAGACTAGAGTCCATATGGGTAGTTCCAATTAGGAACTAAACAAATCTAGTTCTAAAGATAAGTCTGCAAAAAGACTTTTGTATCCTAGGTTTCCTATTCCTAAGAAATATGTCTATTTACTGTATTTTTAATATGAAAAGGTACAATCATGATTTGATTGTGAGCATCAATATATGAGAATATCTGATTCCACATGTGTAAATTTAAATTACATATATATGTGAAAGTCTATCATTCACAATAGATTCTAATGACACATAAATCACAATATATCCAAGTGCACAAGTGGAAGTGTAAAGAGGGTGGCAATCAAACATTTTTTCAATTGTTCTTCTGCTGTAGGAGAGCATTTTCTTCCTTTTAGAGTATGTTCTATTAGCTCATCAGATTCTATTAACAGCACTAAACAAGGTAGATATTATCATCACATATTACAGATAGTTGAAGGAGGGCTCATGGATGTTAGAACTCTTTCAAGGCCCATATAATCAAGTGCAGAGGTTGAGGCTAACAGCTAGTGTCCTCAATCCTCAATCATTTCTCTACTGTTACGCGTATCTCATCACTGCCCGTGGCACTCATGGACTTAGCTTGAAACCAGAAGACAAGTTAGGATTATTCAAATGGAATTTTAGCAAGAGCAGATGAAGGATTCACAGAAGTTCAAATATCAAGGGTCTTCCAATTAATGCCCAGTAAAAAAGTTATTTATAATGTCTAGTTACAATATCATCTTAATAGTGTTCTAAAGCCTGTATATTTCACATACATTGATATATTTATTATTTTATTTTTCATGCTTAGATTTAGTCAGAACAAAATACACATCATAAATCAAATACAAACAAACAAACAAACAGGAAAGAAGAACACACAAGCAATTTATACAGAGTAATGTAAGTTATTTAAAATAATTTATAAAAAATTATTTTTCCATGTCTTTTCACTAAGTTTCTTATCTCCTTTTTGGATCTGAGAACAAAAGCATCATGCATTTTTATAATGAACACAAGAGATATCAACTAACCATTTCTAGGAGAATATCAGAAGAGTAAGATTCGTATGAGTGTTTGTCCTTCAAAAGAAGAAGTAGTGCAGAATATCCGATTATCATCTTCAAATTCATTAATGAATGAAAGAGTCTGTGAAAGAAAAAGTTTACTAGTCTGAGAAGTCATTTAAAAATCAGTATATATTTTCAATTTCTGTAATAATGGTCAAGCCACCGTTACCTTCACCCTGTATTTGCAAAGTGAAACTGAGAATGAATCTATAATGAATTGGCTCTTTTTTGCCCCCAACTAAGTACATAGAAGCAAAAGGTTAATCAGAAGATAACACTGATCAGAATTTATTTAAAATAGAAAACTTTCTGGATGCCTGAGTCACATAAACTTATTCAAACTACCTATATAGTGTACGCACACTTTCTATGACTATCATACCAAATAAAAGAATATCTAGCAAGTTTACCCCACCAGCTTTTTGTAGCAATTATTTGATATTTCACCTTTGAAAAATCTTTAACAAGCACTTAAACAACAAAAGAAGACATGAGATTAACTCTCACTCAAAAAAATTCAATCAATCCATATACACACACACTTCAAAGAACTCAAATTCCTGAAGAATTCAAACAGGTATTTTATTAAATTTGGTTTCAAGTTCTTGTTTAAAAATCTAAAAAAAAGGTAATTTTTCACAGATCTAGAAAATGAAATTGTCTTTGTCTGTTACTTATCTCTGTCATTGAATTTTTATGCATTTGAACTGTAAATTTTATGTATTAACTATATTTGTGTATTTACTGTATTTTTATGTCTGAGGAACCAAGGGATGTTTACAAATCAATGATTCAAAATCAATTTTGGAATACAATCTCAGTTTACTACTAGCTACTGCTGAAGCACTCACATGGTAAAAAAAACTTGCTTGAAGCTTCTTTTCAAGTTGTTTTATTGTTTTAAGGATTTATAGAGCAGGCGTTTCTAAGTAAACTCATTTTGGAGAAATCTGTACAGAAACTTCACTAGCAATGTTTTTAATTTACCACCAGACTCAATGTATTATTTTTATACAGTGATTATATTATCTTTTCAAACACAGGAAGCTAATATCTGGATTTGTGCATTAAATACATTTTTGCTGGCACTCAACAACAAAACAATGTAGAAGAGTTAGTAATAACTTATTTTTGCAGAGCATTAAGATTACCTTCAAATATATAAGAGATTATGATCAAGTTATTAATCAAATACATTTACATGGCAAATCTGTAACTATAGCATTAAAATCTCACAGATTTGACTTCAGGCCATCATGCAGCTAAGTTTTTCATTCTATTCAAATGTTACCTAGATGGCAGCAAGTATTCTCACCAGAGTAAAAGACTATAAATGAATACAATTCAGTTATGGATACAAGTCCCTCAATCTATGTTTATTTTTATGATCTATGTGGTTATCTTTATTAGGCTGTCTGAACCTGCAAAATAAGAGTCATGTTCTGTACCAGCTAAAACCTTATATGCAGTACAGTATATTAAAGTGTCCTAATTAAACTGAGTGAATGCTAAGAATCAATGCTCGTATCCTAAAGGCACACATGCAATCTTTTTTGTACTTAAAATTTTTCTTTCTTCAACTAAATTTATTGGGATAACATTGATTAATACAATTATATAGGTTTCAGATATACAATTCTATAATTGTGCCCATATCACCCATATATACTGTATCATCCGTATATTATTACCCTGTGTGCGCAAATCATGCAAATCAAAACCTCACACCTGTTAGAGTGGCCATTATTAACAAGTCAAATAATAACAAGTGTTGAAGAGGTGTGGAGAAAAAGGATTCACTGCTGGGCAGAATGTAAACTGATACAGCCACTAGGAAGAACATGATGGAGGTTCCTCAACAAATTAAGAATAGAGTTACCATGTGACACAGCAACCCCTCTTCTGGCTATAGACCTAAAAATTTTGAAAACATTTATCCACAAAGATACATGTTCACCTCTACGTTTACTGCAGCATTATTCATGGGGGCCCAGGCACAGAAACACGCGGTCTGCTACTGAAATGAGCACTAAAGACTAGACAGAATTCCCCAAACACTCTCTCAGGATGCATAAAGCTTTGCTTAAAATGAAAGAAAACGAAACATAGTAAATACATTTGGGAAACATTGATACAAGAAAATTTTTAATATTTCAGCACTTAAAATCAATGTGGGATTTCTGAGAGCCTCCAATTTCCTAACACTGACATGTCCTTTCCCTGGTATTATGGAGCAGTTCACGGAACCAATTAGGAACCAATTTTCTAGTTTGTTATCATTGCTGCTGTTTCAAGGAAATGTTATCTTGCTTGTCATACCAAGTTTGATCTATATGTTTGGACCCTCCACTCAACGCTTTGTTCATTTTTTCTCCTACTTATTTCAATCACAACTTGACAAATTCTAAATCTTTCCGTAACTGACCTCATTACCGTTTCTTCTTCTATTCCATACAGCCCCTTTATTCACTTTTAAGCTGAACATTTATTATAAACACTGCCTCAGTCTAATTAATTTTTTATGCCATGAATAGAATTAACCTCCAAATATGCCATGATATATCTTCCTATTCAGTTTATAATTATATAAACATTCAATCTACTGTTGAAAGCATGACTCTTAAAAGTTGCCCTTAGATGGCAGAAGAGAAGGCTAAAAGGGGTTGTCATATGTGAACTGGTGACTTGAAGACATAGTTCATACAGCATGAAAATAAGTACAATATGATTTATTCTGTTTTGAGTTGTAGTTACTAGCAGTCAAGTGCAATACCTAACTCAGACACTTCTTCATAGGGATGTATCTCATAACAACTGAACAAACAGTAGTCAACAGTCCAAAAACAAGAGGACATCAAAGACTAGCTGCCTCTGTTTATAATTATCTTACTTTGAAATGCAAAACTTAAAATATCTGTGATAATGACTTGATAATTGTTTATGACTTTCCAATGAAGTGTGAAGTGCTCGTAAAGCAAATGTACAAATGTCAAGTTCAATTTCAGAATTATTGTTTTTTTTTCCTCTAAGATGCAATTTTGTTCAGGGATGTTTTTATAAGCTAAAAGTAATACCAAACACATGGAAGATATAATGACAGGCCTTCTGGGAAGGAGACAGAAAATGTTCTATAGCAAAGACTTAATGACCTGTACCCAAATCTCTTTCAACATGGCAGCCACAGAGAGACAGACAGCAGGCCATGCAGGAGAACGACCTCTGTTTTTCCTCTTAGAAACTCTGACCTGATTCTAAGCAGCCTCGCGTTTAAACTCTCAATATACCAAGAAGACAGGAAAAGTGAAAAAGAATGGAAAATCTGACTTTACTTTCAAAAATCCTAGAGGCAACCACCCAAAATTGTTTTCTGTGGGAGAAATACCAACACCATTATCATCCAGTGAGTGTTTTCCACTTTAAGTTCAGCTTAAACCTCAAGAAGGGTGACAAATATGCCACAAGAAAGCCAAGTAGGTATCCAAGATACTACCCTTCATATATTTTTTAAGGACTCAGGTTAACTAATGGAACCTCAAGAATATTTTCCTCCAAATTTCTAGAAAGGCAGTCAAAATATAATTGGTCCTTACTACAATCAGTAAGATAAGTTGTGTATCAATTTTTATATAAAAAAGAGATTCACTTTAAATCTACACTATTGTGTAAGAAAATTAGAGCATTTTTAATGATTTTAAAATATTATCAAAGCATCCAACTATTGATAGCAAAAAAAAACCTGGAAGAAATAATAATTAGAACTATAGTGAAACAATCAGCAAAACTCCTTCCCCAGTGTAACAATCTCCTCTGCACTGATCCCAATAAATGGTAACTCAAACTCTAGAATGAAAGTGGAAATCTTACAAAAGATAAACCTTTCCACTATTGGGAATCTCTGTTTACAAAAATCTTCTGTTTTCCGAGCCAAAGCTTGCATTCATTGTTTCTAATTCTGCAATATGAAAAATTTTAACTGTCCTTCTATTCCTTCATCTACATAACAGACCTGCAAAATCCTGAAGATGGCTTTGATATCAATACCCAGACCATCCCTTATCATTCCAATTCCTTATATCATTCATGTATGACAATGTTTCTTCTATTTGCTGGCTATGCTTCTAGGTTTATTCTTTTTCATCAATGTCCCTCTAAATAATAAGGTATCAGAGAACTGGAAATGAAATAGAATGAAATTAAACTTCTATACAACGAAGTGTAGATCTTTATCTTCCTGGTTTATAACTAGCATTTTGATACCAAATCCTTAGTTAAGAAGGTACTACATGATACTTGGGAAAAAACAGGATCAGTTTTATAATAATGTTTTACTACTCCATTTGTAGAAATACAGTGCAATAAAAAGTTGAGACAGCAAGAACTTTGTCAACAAATTCCTTGAAAAATTCTCTTAAAACTGGTGCTGTTTTTCTATAGAAATATTTTAAGGAATATTATTATTAACATGGTCTGATAGACATTAAGGACCCCATCAAAAGATACAAGCTTATGACCCAAAACTATAAAATATTTGGTTTTCAGATAACTTTCCAATAATTACGTTACCTGGTACCATAGTCCACTACCACCCAATCTTTCGCTGTTCCTGTGATAGCATCATGATGTTGAAATAGCCCCAAATTCCTTCTGGCTTCTGTAAGCGTTGTGTAATAGGATGATGAAAGAAATGCATTTATCTTGTATTTCTGAGCTTGTTGCAGGGCGAAATAGTACAGAATTTCAGCGGACCTGATTGCATAAAAGTCATTAATTTTTATTTGGAAACAATCATTTTAGTTTACTATTTAAAATATATGGCATTGACACATTTTCAAATGCGGTTTGCAAAAATCCACAATTTTAGTACAATTTATAAGATACTGGTAATAAGCAGTTCTACAAAACCCCCAAGGTATCTAGCTAAGAAATCTAAATTCTTCATCATCAAAGAACATCATGGCTATACTTACACAAAGGGCTCAGATTCTAGATGTTTCTGGAAAGAAGCCAGTACCTACTGGCAGCAAGAAACAGGCTTATTTATGTATAACATAGAGAAAAAATATCTCAACACCGCAGTGACAACTAGAGAAATGTTTCTTTCCTGTCCGCTCTCCAAGAGCAGTGAAGACATGTGTCGTGAACTTCATCCACAGAAAGCCATTTACTCTCCTGAGTGTATGTTAGGAGGGGGGGGTGGTTGGCAAATGCACGGCCACATGAGTGGGACACTAACAGTAAAGGGGAAGCAGAAACATGATAGGTTGATAGCTCAGTGACAAGAGCAAGTCTAAATGCTGAATGGTAACACACAACCATAAAGAATTTAATAATACAAACTGAAAGATAATAAAACATAATGCTGTCTTTTCTCACTTATTTTAAAGAATAAAACACATTAGGTTTCAGAATAGCTTTTGAGCCAAAATACGGGATTTATCATTTTCATCTTTTTTTCCATCAGAAGATATGATTACAGATAGGAGTATAAAAAGTTTTTTAAAAAGAGCCATGGCTTGATGGCGTAAAAAATAGGTTCTTTATGCAAAAGATGTTAAGGATGATGGAGAGAAAAATCAAGGTAGCTTGCCAATGTGTTAAGATATCAGGAAAAAAGAGAGATCTGCAATGCTTTTTAAAAAAGTAAATTCCTTTAAATAATTGAACTAATGACGAGATACTAAATAATCTCCACTTTCAAATTCTAACCCTTCTGAAATTTACAGTGTGATAATCACTAAATTTAAATTAATAAAGAAATTGTGTATATATGTTCATACATATACTCAGCATATATTCCTGGTTTTGAAAATGTAAGAAAGTGGACTTTAAGAATATTTATTCTTTATATTTTCTGTTTTATCCAAATTTTTTACAAGTGAGCAACAGGATGAAATATCACTATTATAAGACAATAAACTTATTCTCGAATACATTACTTATAAAGTTCACAATTATTTTTTTGTTATTTTTATTATAATTTTCTTATCCTTATTATTTTTTTATCATCACCTGACGACATCTTTTCACTGATATTAGAGAGAGGGGAAGGGGGAGAGAGAAGCATCATTGGTCGCCTCCTGTATGTGCCCAGATGCACCTACATGGGGGAGTGAACCCACGAACTTTCAATTATGGATGACACTCCAACCAACTGAGCCACACCAGTCAGGGCATGTATTTTTGTTGTTTATTTTAAAACAGCAGAATTTTCAAATTATAGTGCCCATAGTAACTACTTCATCTTAAAAATGTTAAAAAAAATGTTCAATATATATTAAAATTGAACCAACATTCCTAACTCTGCCACAAAAAAAAAACATGACACTTAAAAATCATTTAGTGGTCCAAAAGAATCTCTACATTATTTAATACTGGCTCTGTTTTTATCAGACAATTCAGAATAACATAACAGATAACTAATATTCTATTATTTGATAAAAAATACATAAATCTCTATGACATATATTATTTTATTATAAACACAATAATAATGTGTTCATCTGGGCCTTGGCTCGTATGCCTCAGTGGACTGAGTGGAGTGCTGGCCTGTGAACCAAAGGGTCACTGGTTCAATTCCGAGTCAGGGCACATGCCTGGGTTGCAGGCCAGGTCCCTAATAGAGGGTGCATGAGAGGCAACCACACATTGATGTTTCTCTCCCTCTCTTTCTCCCTCCCTTCCCCTCTGTCTAAAAATAAATAAATAAAATCTTTAAAAAATAATGTATTCATCTGGCATATTTGTAAATATCTAAAAATAGCCAAAAAAGGTTAGCCTTTGTAATAATGATAATAGTAAATAGCACCACAGTAAAATAAAAAACATACTATTAATCCAAATACAGCTCTTTAAGAAATTCATGTTTTTTAAAAAGGCTTTCCAAACTGTACTGTTTCCACTAGCGCATAGAAGAGACTGGATATAACTTTTTGTTTTTAATACTGAGATTCGTCATGAAAATTAATCATCATGAATTCATGATTTGAACTGGAGGCTGGATATAACTTTTTGTTTTTAATACTGAGATTTGTCATGAAAATTAATCATCACGAATTCATGATTTGAACTGAACTGAAAATGAATTCATCATGAAAATTAATAGCTATCCTGGGCTATACATACATACGAATCCCTGGGGTGATTTATCTTTATCAAAAACGAGACTCAGTTACTTAAAACTGTACTCTGCACTGTGATAGCCACCAGCTACATGTGACTACTTACATTTGAATTAATTAAAATTAAATGAAATTCACCCAGTTCTTCAGTCACAGTGGTCACATTTCACGCTCAATAGTTACATGTGGCTAGCAGCTGCCACACTCCCCAGTGCAGAAACGGAATATTTCTGTTCGCTGCAGAATGTTCTATTGGACAGTAATTGAGAGCTCTACTGGATAATGCTGGTATACAGCGTTTGTATGTTCCCTATTGACTTTTCTGTCTGTCCCACATCAGTTTTGTTTTTCACTCTGCCTCCATCAGTTCTCATCTCTTACAAGTTTTGTTCTTCTAAGCAGAAAATCACACCTATATAAATGTGTTTCAAATAAATAAATAAGAACTGAGAGGAAGCCTCTAAAGTTCTCCCATCTACAAAATACATTCATTCGTTTTAGAGTACATAGTTTGAGGCCCACATTTTGGCTACTGACAGGCCCCATTTGCTCCTTTTGACACATGCCTCGTAGTTCACGTGGATTACTGACCTGCAGACACCCGTGGCAGTGTCACTGAACATTATCATGGTGTGCCAGTAATTCAGGTAATTACTTAGAAAAATACAAAACACAGGATTCAGCTCCCAGAAACACTAATTATATAAACTGCTTTGCCTTCCAGATAAACCCATGTAATAATTTGATTATGCTTTGCAGACATAGCTCTGATTTCATTAAAATTTCACAATAACATTAAACACACCCTGGCACTCCATAAACGTTGTACATTACACAAAACTCTACAAAAAGGCTACAATGATGTAAAAGACATGAATAACTATGTGCAGCTGTTGGAAAGTAAATGTACCTTAAATGGGATTCCAATATTCTGTCCATTCGTTTGTAAAAAGGTCTGGATGTAAAGTAGCCACTCCAGTAATGATCATCCCGGTCAGCGTAAGTGAAAAAATCTCCACTCAGCACAGGGAACATTGACCGGCTATTCTTTCTGTTAGCTGCATCTTCTTTATCCAGGGCATCAAAATAATCTGATAAAGTCCCAAACTGTATCTAGAAAAAAAAAATGGCCATACTTCAATTATTCATAGTCACCTTAAAATTACTTTTGCACTAAAATGTAAAGTTACTAATAAACGTTTAAGATAAGCTTCCAAGTAAAGATAAATATATGCCTCAGATTTAACAAAACTCAAAAGCAGGGAGAAATACTCAGTGACGCTTACTTGCATCAAGTCCCAAATTAAACTAAGAGAAAACTTGCATGCCGAAGCAGTTAGAGGAGGAGTTATATAGATCTTCATGTCTGTGGCTCTGAAGACTCCTCACATATCTGTAGAATTGCAAAATGTTCAATGATCAGGGCATGGAATAATTCAGAGATGAAAGAAAGATGGGGGAAATATAAAAAAAAGGATATATTTTGAGTAAAATATTCCAGAAGTCTGAAATAAGAAATTTTATTAGTCATTAAGTACTTTCATATGTCATACGCACATACCCTACTCTGCTCCTCCCTTCCCCTTGGTCAGCCTTCCTACAAGGCAGAAGGCAGAAGGCAGAAACCTCAAGCACAGCAGGTCACTTTTTTTAAAAATGGACTTTCTCTCTGGGCAGGTGACAGTGAGTAGAGAGGTAAAACACAAAGAGTAACAAGCTGACTGATCACACGAATAGGTCTTTCTGATTAATGATTCAGATTCCCAGTACATAAAGCCATTTTTATAAGAACTATTTTATTAATCAAAAGAAAAAAGAAACATTATGCCAGACCTTATACATAAATATTAAAAGAGTGTTTTTAGAAATAAACAGAGAATTCAACAGGGAATGTGTTGCTTTTAAAGAATGCTAAATTATGTTATTTCCTATGTTATACAGACACTCAGATATTAAAAGCTGTTTTGACTCAGTGTGGCAGAAAAATTATTAAAAGTACTTCTAAAAAGTGAGTAGCACACTAGCACAGTGGTTGAGAACAGCAAAGAACCTGCATCCACATGGCATGGGTTTGAATCCTACCTCTAACCCTTACCATGTGGCCTCAGGAACACTACCTAGTGTCTCTGTCTCTTTGTGTTACAGCTAATGAATGGAGTTCTAAGTAAAATGCTTAGAAACGTGACTGGTAAATAATGGTGTAAGTTTTAGCTATTATTTCTCTGTTGCAAATGCAAAGTTTCAACTGAAAACATGATATTAGTAAAGATAAGTATAAATTATTATTATAATCTTATTGTGATACAACAAATTTTGCAACAGCAAAACAGATGATTATTCCTAAATCCTATGTTTACACTAAAGAAAAGCAATATTCAACTATACTATCCACTTTTATCATGGCTTTTCCTAACAGAGTATATATGGGCAAGTTTAACTACTTGTGTCTCAGTTTCCTCATCTATAATGGGGATAATTACAGTACCTACCAGAAAATATCTGGATAATTAAGTCAAATAAGGTGACATAAAGTTATTTGACAATAAGTCAAATAACTTTAAAAAGTTAAGGGCAAATAATAAGTACTTAATATATTTTAGCTAACATTTTAAGTATTATTTCTTCCTCAATCACATTATCAGGAAGCAGAATGTATAGATGATCTCAGAAAGGTATATACAGCGGCCAAATATTCAACAATCTAAATATTTCTAAGTCATACTTGGCTCATGTAAATAACAAGGAATTTCTATTGGGTAACAAAAATTCCTTTCATTTCAAATTTTAGGAAACCAGGACATGCTACAGAGTTTACAGTAACAACGAACTATTCCTCTTTTAAAAAAATTTCAATTAATTTTTATTAGGTAGGATGAAAATACTTCCTACTTTGTAATTTCCCAGAGCAAAGTTTATGTAAGTGGCCTAGTGGGCTTTTGCATAAATTTAATTCAGTCTTAAATAGCTGAAATATAATCCTCTATCACTGCTAAAAAGTTTCAAAAGAATATACTTAAAGTGAGTTTTTCTATACAGTCTCTTGGTAGCTGAAATGAAGTAAATATTTGAGCCACCTAAAAATACAAGTATAACCAAAGAAAAAATATTTATATGGTTTTTACATTAAAAAGCAACAATTAAACCTTAACTATAACCTTAATCTCAACTCCTGTATCAGGACATCATGTAGGAAAAATACATAAATTGTGAAGTATGTAGTGATCAATGGCAAACCGCTGTCTTAGTATAATGTCAGTATTTTACCTATTTAATTACTTGTTTTTCCTTTCATTAAAAAATAATAATAAACATAAGTTTTTAGCTTAGACAAAGTAACTTTAAATATCCCACCAATAAGATTTATCCTATCAGATAGTAACATCTACTATAAACTGTAGTAATTAGGATGAGATTAGTCAAAGAGAGCAACTCAAATAGAATTTGGACACAGATCCACAGGAATGTAATCCAACTCATCATTAATGACAAAGACGATGCTGCAGTGCAATAGGGAAACTACGTTTTGGTTTTTTTCAATAAAAAGTGCTGTATATCCACATGGGCAAATGGGTATCCTGATCCCTACCATCACAAGCTTCACAGCAGCCAATTCCAAAATGGTCTACAGACCTAAATGCTGAAGGTAAAACAATAAGGGTTCTAGAGGAAATTTTCATAAGAAACGTAAATTCATTACCATGGAATAAACAAAAATTTCTCAAACAGAACATAAGCAACTAACCATAAAGGAGAATACTGGTTTGTTAGATTTAATTAAAATTAAGAATTTGTGTTCATCAAAAGACAGCATTAATTAAACACAGGCCATACAGGGGAAGATAATATTTGCAGAACTTTTATCAGGAAAAGATTCAATCCCAAATACATAAGACAACTATAAATAATTAGAAACTGAACCCAATTTAAGAAAAAAAATCACCAAAAGACTTAAATAGGCACTTTATAAAAGAAGGAACCCAACTGGCAATCAAGTATGAGACAGAGGCTCAAACTCATTAACTACCAGGAACATAAAAAAATAAAACCAGCACATATTTGTCACAGATGAAAACTAGAAACAACCTAAATGTCCAGTAACATTAGAATGAATATATTGTAGTACATTTAGCAAATAGAAAGAGATACACAGCATTAAAAATGAATGAACTACCACTACATGCAGCAACATGGATGAATCTTACAAACATAATGTGGAGCAAAAAAAGACAGACACAAAATAACACATGTTTAAGATTCCCTTTTTATAAAATTTAATGAGGCAACACTAATCATGGCAACAGAAGTAAAAATATGATTACTTTTGCAAGAGTTGGTAATGACTTGGAGATTGGGTTTTTAAACTTCAAAACATTCAGACAAAGGTTTAATCTCCAAAATATACAAAGAACTTACACGACTCCACTCTAAGAAGACATCTAACCCTATTAAAAAATGGGAAAAGGACTTGAACAGACACTTCTCCAAGGAGGACATACAGAATATCCAGAGACACATGAAGAGATGCTCAATATCCTTAGCTATCACAGAGATGCAAATTAAAATCACAATGAGATACCACTTTACACCAGTCAGGATGGCCATCATAAACAAAGCAACAAACAACAAATGTTGGAGAGGTTGTGGGGAAAAGGGGACCTTAGTTCACTGTTGGTGGGATTGCAGACTGGTACAACCATTATGGAAAACAGTATGGAATTTTCTCAGGAAACTAAAAATCGACCTGCCTTTTGACCCAGCAATTCCACTGCTAGGATTATATCCTAAGAATCCTAAAACATCAATTTCAAAGAACCTATGCACCACAATGTTCATAGCAGCACAATTTACAATAGCCAAGAGTTGGAAGCAACCTAGGTGCCGTCAGTAAATGAATGGATCAAAAAATTGTGGTACATATACACAATGGAATTCTATGCAGCAGAGAGAAAGAAGGAGCTACTACCCTTTGCAACAACATGGATGGAACTGGAAAGCATTATGCTGAGTGAAATAGGCCAGGTGTTGAAAGACAAATACCATATGATCTCACCTTTGACAGGAAGCTAAACAACAAAACAAACAAGCAAGCAGAATAAAAACAAAGACACTAAAATAGAGAACAAGGAGACAGTGACCAGAGGGGAGACGGAAGGGAATTTAAGGGGAAAAAGGGGAGGGATTTGGAGGAACAAATAGGAAGGACACAGGGACAAGAACTAAGGGGGTTGGAAATGGGGGGGAGGTGGTGAGCACGGGGCAGAGGGGGGCCTGGGATGGGAGAAATAGACAAAAAACTGTACTTGAAAAATAATTAAATAAAATTTAAAAAATAATAAAAATAAAAAATGCCATCAAATAGTACAAAAAACAAAAAATGTAAAAAAAAGAAAACATTCTTCACACACTTAGGATATGTGCACTTCTCCTATGTATGTGATATTTCAATTTAAAAAATTACTTAAAGTGTTCCATTGTACAAAGAAGGAAATAGGTAAAATACTAAAATTGGGGTTTAATTCTTCAGAGTCAGGTCCTTTTATGGATCTCAAAATCACTCCCCAGCCACAGCTGGTGTGGGACAGTTGGTTGGAGCATCGTCCTATAACCAAAGGATGGCAGGTTCGATTCCCAGTCAGGGCACATGCCTAAGGTCTGGGTTTGGTCCCCATCTGAGTGAATATAAGAGGCGACCAATCCATGTTTCCCTCCCACATTGATGTTTCTCTCCCCTTCTCTCCCATTCACTTCTCCTTTCTCTAAAATCAGTAAGCATGTCCTTGGATGAGGACAAAAAAAAAATACGCACATACCTATGTGCCCTTCTTATTAAATGTTCATCTTTGAGAACATTCTCATTACAAAGATGATTTAAACATAATCCTGAAGCTCAGAGTTCATAATCTAGTAGAAATTTAGTTCTAAGTATCTTAAATAAACTTGACATTTTATTTATCTATTTGATATTAAGTTTACTTAATAAACTTTAACTTTCGCTACATAAAATGTGGTCTATTACCAGCTTTCTAATTTCCTACACAGTAACATCACTTTCCTTCTACAGTATTTCCACAGATTTTCTACTGCCTGAAAGTTAATATGTGAATATAATAAACATGTTGGATAATTAATTTTCTCATAAAGGGTCTATTATATGACTCTTGTTTCAATCTTGACTCACACAAAGCATCTGTTAAAAAATGCTTTTAGGAGATTAGGAAAATTTGAATCTCTTAATAAATTGTTGATAAGTTTTTAGATGTAATAATGGTATTATGATTATATTTTCGAACAGAGTCCTTTTCACTTAGAGATACTGAAATGATTACAGATGAAACTATATGACATCTGAAATTTGCTCCAAAATAATCACAGTGGGAGGAATGAAATGACAGTGAGGCAGAGCTACACAATGAAAGTGACTTTGAGTTGTAGCTAAACTGTGGACTGCAGGGTGGTAGGGAATGTACTTGTGTTATTCTCATTTAGGATACATTTTAAATTTTCCGTAAGAAAAGAGAAGTGAAAACTACAGGCAAATGATTAATTTCAGAGGTCTTCTCTCATCTAAGAAAAATGTTAGTGTATTCTCTGGACATTTGTTTGCAAAATTCATGACATGTTCATCTTCATCTGCCAGTCGCAATACTAAATCACAGAAATGCAATTGTCAGAGAGAAACAATAAATTGTCAATGCTGGGAGAAAAACAGAACATCATTGAAAAACGAGGATCACAACTTAGTAGGTACATGTTTTCAACCACATAAAAAGAATGGCTCAGTAACCTTCATGGAGTGGTAGGAAATGGAAAACTTTGGAAATGGAACTAGAGTAGAGGGTAATTTTCCTCTTCATGAATTACACTTGTACACAAGAACTATGTGTTCTAAGAAATACTGGGATGTGGGACAAAGCCATTCAAGCCATTGTCTTCCAGTTTCAATTAAAATGAAGGCTCAACTTCAAATCCAGTATCATAATTATACATTTTCTCATTACCTTAACATTATACCGAGGTTGAGAATTCATATAATCAAAAAGCAGCTGATAATTCTTGAATTGATGATCCCATTCAGTGCGTTCAGAGTAGCGGAAATCATCTCCAAGTGGGGCCAGGACAACTGTAGTGCGGAAAAGTTTTGACTTCTTTCGGTACTGATCTAGAAGCATCGCAGCCCTACAAAATTAAAAAAAAAATGTTAAGAAAAGAACAATGGGCAACTTATTAAAAAGTATATTATATTAAAAGAAATTTACCTATATCATAGGTTAGTGTGATTTATGAGGCAGATTTTTTAACTCATATTAATCTTCATATCTACTTAAAATATTCATAAGTTCCTAATCAGATGGAAAAACCTATAGCTTCCCAGAAGATTATCTTTAGAGAAATAAAGTCACACACCAACTCTGGGATATAATTACTGGGGCATCAATGGCCTCTGAAAGCCCAGCCACAGAGACTGGATCCCACATAGTCCACAAAGACAGTAAGGATTTCTCAACTATGTGAGAAGTAAGTTTCATGAGTTAGTATGAAGTTTCATTTGAGTTAGTATCTCTTTCTCTAATTTATACTAAAATGCCTGATCAAACATATGAAAAGTATACTTTGAACGAATCCATTTTAGAACCGTATTTCTTTTCTTAAAGGTAGAAAATCAATTCACTTAACACCTGCCATCAATAATCTCAGTATTTTTCATGCTGTCCTCAATACTGAATGACAGATAAAGCTCAGGACTTGAGTAAGCCACTTTGTTTACTACATCCCTGGGCTCTAACCCATGACTCAAAAGGTCAGCTAAAAACAACTTGCTGATATGTTTTGTATTTCATATTCTAGTATTCTGCAGAAAACACTTTGGAAAATGCTGAATGGGCACCAACTGAGGAAGTCTGAGAATAGGAACAAATAGAAAGGGCTTATGAAAATAAAATTAAACAAGCAGAACTAGAGTATTTCTCCATGTTTGTAAGACCAAAGCTTAAGAAATTAATGATAGATGACAAATATGCTTTTTACCAAGTATTCCAATTTTCACTTCAAGGATGATGTAGGAGTAAATTCTAATTCACAATGTAAAAACTTAATGAAAGAAACTCAAAGGATGTCAATGATAGAAAGAGGCGTTTTATAAAAATTCTGAAAAAACATTTAATTAAATCAAGAATCTCACATGATCTCTTTATATCAATAATCTCTAGTTATTTAGAGATTACACATTTTGCTTTACAAGTATTAAATTATTAGCAAAAAATTAATAGCTTGATAAAATATAACCAGAATGTTCACAGATAACATAATGTAGAGTTTTTTGAGATCATTAGTGTACTTAATTTTTACTAGTAACTTATTAATATTCTAAGTTTACTAAAAACAATTTTTAGATTATTACTTACAGTTAAAAAAATACATATGAGATTAATCACATAGAAAGATAAGACCAAAAGAAATATGAGTCAAAAACAAATATATAAATCACAGTATACGATATACCATGATTGGGCACTAAATAAGATCCTTCAACCAGCATAAAAGAGGAGCCGTGATCATTTAAATGCGTCCCAAAGTTTACTACCTTACTTGTACACGTGTACAACACATAAAATGAAAGGAATCACGAACATTAATGATGTGCCTTTTCCACTCGGCGACTCTCCTAACTTTCAAGCGTCTGCCCAAAAAGTGTCAACACCAGGAAAGCCAAGGGTCCAACCTATACCATCTGGCAGTGGATACTCACTAAATATATGGTAAAGTAATGACCAGTGAATTGACCAACATCACATTTGAGGATGTGCGGCTGCAATTTGCTCTTCACTTATTCTACTATGGAAGTAATGTCAGCTTAAGCAGAACCAGGAAAATCATCTAACAGGTAAATCGTCATCATATGTAAAATACATGGTTCTATACCAAAAACTGAAATTGATGAAGAATGATATTTCTTTATATTCAAAGTACAGGAACCTGCTGAACTTCAATGTATCAAATGTATCACCTGTATAATGTAGTTAAATTTCACTTTCATTAGGGTGTTAAAAAGTCAAGCATCACTAAGATGGAAGATCTGTGTTAGATCTCCATTCACACAAAATTCAAAACAAAGGTGATATCTGGCTGTGAAATAACCAGCAGGGCTAAAGTTTCAATACTTAGAATAATGTCTTTTTTTTAATCTACACAACTATTACATAGATTCATTTACCTGTATGCCCCCAGGTGCCTGGAAACCACTTTCAGAATCCCTGGAACTGAATGAGCACAAAGTGTGCTCTTGAAAGGTCATATGACACAGCAAAAGGACTGCACATGAAAATGCCTTGCAGGTACTTGCAGCAGCACCACCCACCCAGAGGAGAGGGGACTCGTGACACCTATGGGTACACTGGGACTCCCCAAATGAAGAAGCTTCTGGCTATACCCCTCAATCAGTTCCCTATCCCCGACCACCAGAGCTCAGAGGATCAGTGTAAATACCAGATTCAGTGACAAACAGCTGTTTTCTGAAGGAGACAGGCAGGCCGACCCTGCCCCGCCCCCCACCTCTTCCTATGTAATAGACGGGACTATTTTCTCCAACTAGCCTAATCCCTGAAAGCAGGCTGTTTGTTCAGTGTTCCTCAGTGATTTTCCCTGCTGCAGGAACCGAGAAAATGAAACAATGTTAATCCCTAATCTTGGACAGTTTTTCAAAACAACTATGAAAGTCAGACTTTGATGGTAAGGATCCATGGCTGGAAGGAGGCTGCCCTTTTGTGTCTGCCACAGAGGTTCACACTGGAACAATTTCTTTATGATCACAAGGACTTGCTGTAGGCAAAGAGATCCAATCTCATGTTCCTCCTCTCATGTTATTTAAAAAACAATTTTTAAAAAATAAATACATTTGGAAGAGTACAGTGCAAAGATCTTATTTTATTTAAAAGGCTATATTGTTTTTCTAGCAGAGATGAGTGGTTTATAGAATAACACGTTTTATTTTAATGCATTCAGTATATGCCACTAATTTTAAAGTGGAGAAATCAAATTTTAAAAGCACCAAAATAAAAACTACATGGAACTTGATTTAATAATTCCATCATCAGCAATTTTCTTTAAAATATGTTCATTGCTTTTTTATTTAAATATCTTTAGGTATAAATATTTCTAATTAAAGTTTTCTGTAATTCAAACACATCACAAAGATGCAAAGATGTATATTCATCAGGCTACGCAGCATTCACTATTATTGAAATTGTTATTAAGGGAACAAATAATTACAATCTCTATGTGTTCCATATCAATAAATATGTGCTTACAGTTGGGTTGCTTTTCTTACCAATTTATACAATAGAGAGCAGAAATTTTATTACCAACAAAGTATATGAAATCAATCAAACACAGTAGAAGACTTTTATAATGAGGGCACAGGAAAGAGTAGTAACAGTTCAGTATACATTATCCATTATATATTGATCTACTGTTGTTCACTTTCCATTAAGCCTTAGCACATAACAGTCATCATCAAGGGTCTGGTATTTTTAGTTGCTTTACATCTAGTTTGAATGAAAACCTTGAATGAGGATACTGTTGGCTACTGAAGCCCATTTATTCACCCCTTCAGCAACAAGCAACTAATGCTTGTTTGTTCAAGATGTTGTCATATGAAATGTATTATTTTCATACCTGTTTTGGACATTTCCAAGATATATTGTTTCTGGGGGGACTCCCCAGGGACAACCAAATCTGCCTCCTGGAAGCCGTTTAAAATCAAACTGGCAGCATATTTTAGGATCAGGTCCGCAAGTGTGAGGGATGTCATAGCTGTAGAAGGGCATCATGTGGCAAAAAATATCTGTGACAGATCCCAGATCTAAAATAAAGAGCCAACAGACAAACCTGCATTTATAAATTTTGTTTTCCCAAAACTCTTCAAAATGCCAGACTTTTTACTTACATAATGCAAACTCTGTCCTAAGTCAACAATCCCTTTAACTCCTAGTAGCACACACCCCAGAAGGACTGAATGACTGCCAGCCTGAAGTAAGATCCTCCTCTTACATGTAAACTTAGCAGAGGCAGAAAAGCCCCATTATGAACCAACATCTGCTGACTTGGATGATACAAACTGAGTAGAAAAATTTATAATCAGCTCATCCAAAATTATGGCCATGGCCATCCCTGGCTTCCAGCTCTTGCCACACCTGTTCCCACCTCCCGTAACAACATACACTGAGGGAGACCATTAGCTGCAGAGTCTGGATGAGAAGAGAGGAAGAAAGTAAAAGACGAAACAGAAAGAAGGGGCACTTGTGACGATAGCGGGCAAACTGCTATCTACTTCTCACAGGAAGAAGGAGGAAGCACAATCAGAAGAGTTCACAGAGTCACCCCAATGCTCACCAAAAAAGAGTCAACAGGACCTTCCACCAAGACGGGAGCATAAGAAAAGAATTTTCAAAAACAAAACAAGCAAATGAAAAAAAAAACCACGGAAAACAAAGCACTGATTCCTGATGCAGAATTATTTTTAATTAAAACATAAATGCTAGCAAGGTGTTGATATAACTGCCCTTGAGCTCAGAAGCCAACCACCCAGCAAGACTGAAGGGCTTAACCAGTAGTTAAAAGTTATCATCTTTGTATGAGCCTGACCTGTGAATAGCTATCCCCCTTTATTTCTTCATGGGTTTCAAATTTTCAAAAATAGGTTTGTATTACTTTTATAATAAAGACAGACAAAAGAAAAAAGAGGGGCAAAAGAAAGCAACATTTACATTTGAAAATGAAAACTGCCTCAGTAAGGATCAAAACACACAAAGCTCAACTTAATTGCAAAACATAACATTAAAGCAACATATTCAAATCTACCAGATAAATCCTAAAATATTTGTTTTACCTCTCACTCCATTTAGCTTAAGTGTTAATTCTTTCCCAAATTTTAAAGTTATTATAATTTGCTATCATTCCCTGCTGCCAGCTGTCTCACCGAATCACGTCGAGTGTGACACCATGGATGCTGGTCACTACAACGCTCACTAACCGCACAGAGGTCGTTACGAGTGTCAGAACCAATAGAACTTGCTCCTCCTTTCTCCTGTGACCACGGACATACCCCACTCTTTCTTCTCACACCACACTATTTAGCAGTCCACTTGCAAATTTTAGTTTTTCTGCTACATTCAGTTTTTTATCAGATGAGACCATAATTTCCTTAGAGGCAAGGACATTTTCTATTTTATTCCAAGTTAGGTATTAACTATATAAAAATGCTCAGTAATTCCCTGTTGACTAATATTTATGGGAAACTGGAATGTAGGCAATAGTTTAAGTAGGGCTCCCTCAAATTAAGAATCCTTTTGTAAAAAAAATCAATATGCTCCTTTGCATCTGATCAAACCCTCTACAAGTTCTTATTTTCCCTACAGATTTAATTTTCCAAAATAAAAAAATTATATCGCTATCTTCCTTATTGAAACAGCAGTGTTTCGATAAGAAAGTTACATCTAGATTTACAAATGATTTTTCTACAACACTTAAGAGGGGGAACTAGATTACACAGGAAAGCAAGTATGATATAATATTGTAATTTTGAACATTGTTTTAGCAACTAAATCCTTTTTCTCAGATGAAATCTGACTGAGAACTCAATCCTGGGAAGGCAGTGTGTGATAAGGGTTAGGAGCCTCAGCTTCTAACCTGATTCAAGTCTCGGCTCTGTACCCACTCCCCGTGTGACTTTTGACAAATGACTTCACATCTCTAAGCCTCTACTTCTTCACTACACAGAAGGGATAATAATATACCCTAATGTAAAGAGTTATTTTGAAGATCTAATGAGAGAGGTAGTATAAGGCACATAATACAATGCATGACCCCTAATAAAGACTCGATAAATAAAAAATAAATTTAAAATATTCTGAATTTCAAATAGGGGTGGGAAAATAAAGCCTCCCAAGAGACCTAAATCTTGTCTCTTCTCCCCCAACAAAGAGCTGCAGAAGTATGTCCTTCGAAGGCCTGAGTGTCCAAAAACACAGTAAGAAAGTAAGCAATATAGGTAATATAAGGGCTCATCTCAGAGAACAGGATATGGTTTTAAAAGGCAATTCGTAGTAGATGCAGAGACAAGAAAGAAAGAAGGGAAAAAAACACTGGCTGAATATGAGATAAATGATTTGACATTAGTTCTAAGACATGCTCAATTTTGTGATAAAACAGGTGCTTTTTAAAATAAAAATGAAAGTATTATTTGCAAAAGATTAATTCCTTCTACTTATTTCCTTTATGCATAAGAGTCTACAAAGTTCTATAGATAAGTATTCTCACCATGGTTTAAAAGAATTCTGGCATGCATACATAGAAAAGTAAGAATGTGTACCTTCAAGCAACCTGATTTTCAAGACTGACATTCTGAATAAAACCCATAATGGCATGAGTTCACAACCCTTATGAAATAGCTTCTAGGTCAAGTGAGAACTTCAACTTTCATCAAATCCTACATACCCCAATTCTGTCTCCAATAAAACTCCAGCGTTTTATGCAAAGCAAAATGTTTCTTAACTGCATAATGAACTCTCTGGATAAGCATGTGAGAAAATCCAGCTCGGTTTAGAAGATAAGCCATTGTTGGTGAATGTCCAAAAGGATCAATAGACCAACCAGACCGAGGTTTCACTCCTGTTGGGGGGAGGGACAAAAAAAAAACAAGTGTTATTTCTTTTTTAATTAACAAATGAAATAAAAAGAAGTCACAACACAGTCAGACCCAGAGGCCTATATGGTCTTCTCGGTCTGAAGACAAAGGGACTGCCCCACATTCGCCTTCAGGAGCACTCCCAACAGGACTGTCTGAAGGGAGGGTCCTGCCACGGCCAAGTCTCCCAGGCAGGGGGACCGCACTGGAAGTTAAATCAGTTGATGCTGAAGTAAGTGCTCTGTCACCTTATAGATATTTAAAAACTCCTGCCATTCAATGGAGCTGGAGGGACGAACTGAATCAAGTCCTCCTTCTAGGATCTCATAGTCCTAACTTTTGTGAAGCTGGATAGCCCCTCAATTTGCAATTTATGCAATAAAGGCAAGTCAGCTAACTCATTTCACTTTGTACTCCCGGATCCCAACATTAAGAAATTCTTACACTGTCTTTTATGCCTTTCAGCTATTCCAAATCATCTTATTAAACAGTGGCAAAACTGACCAAAATAACTACCATATTTCACTAAATCTTAAGGTTTTTTGCATTTAAATTTTTTTCAATTACAGTTGGTATTCAATATTATTCTGTATCAATTTCAGACGTATAGCATGGTGGTGGTTAAACAATCACGTACTTTACAGAGTGGTCCCCTGATATTGCAAGCACCCACCTGGCCCCATACATAGTTATTACAGTATTACTGCGTACACTTTCCTGCGCTGTAATTTACATCCCTGTGACTATTTTGTAACTACCAATTTGTACTTGTAATCCCTTCACTTTTTTCACCCAGTCTCCCAAACCCCGCCACCGTCCATCAACCTTCTGTTTTCTCTTTTTGATGCTGGTGCCTTCTCTCTACCTAAAAGATGTCAATTGAGCTTTCATACCTTACTCCCGCCAATGTTAAAAGCCATCAACTAAAGATATATCTCAATTTCAGAGGACAAAATGTAATACGTAAATAAATGCACAGATTAGAATTGATGAAATGCCATTATTCATTTGGCATAATACAAATCTGATCTTTTATTTATTCAGGATTCTCACAGAAGTCATCTACATGCAATCTATAAATCAACATAAATAGTATTACTGTGTGTATTTTTTATTCGAACTCCTACTTAGCACCTTCCATATATCTAAGACTATGACAGGCCCTAGGATTACAAAAACGAATTAATTTTACTTCTGACTCTAGTTGCAGACACTACCACACAAATAATGTAACACCGAGAAACAGAAAAGACAGCGGCAGGAAGGCCTGTGCAGGGCAGCGCTGAAGATGAGCGCCGAGTCGGGAAACTGAGCAAAGACTGAGCAGGATGTCAGAACTCTCAGAGGATCAAGACTACGCACCAGAACTTAAGACACTGACCACCTAACATCTGTGCATTTCACATATGTAATTTATCTCCAAAAAACTGTAAAGAAATCTTGAAGTCTGCTCAGTAATTTTTTGTGCCACTATGGGTTTAATAATTCTGAAACTACCTTCGATGTATTTAGAGATTAAACAAATTAGGACAAGGTTTTCACTGTTAAAAAAAGGAACCACAAACATGTAAATGTGGGAGACTGGAATATACCCTATGATACTAAATTAAGGTAAGAAATATCCATACTAATTTACGGTTTTTAGTACATACACACACACACACTTCCCAGCTCAGTGCACTAAAAGGACCTAGATACAGTTAACACCTCAGTACCAGGGAGCTCACTGTAGCTCCCAGATCTGGAGCTCTAAATGCCATGCTCCACTAAAAACAACCTTAAAGAAATGGTTTATCCCAGGGTTGAGGCTGAAAAGTATAAGGTAAGCCTGGGACATATTCTTATGCCATAAATTAAAGAAATGGTCAAAGAATCATGGGAACATGTTAAATTAACTCAGGAGACAGCCTGAAGAGGCTTCCACTGGCCACAGCTGGGACAAAAGGGTAGTCAAAATAAATAATAAGAGTGCTGGACTATAACTTATTGAATAAAATAAGAATCCATGAGCCTATAAATAGAAAATAAAAAAGAAACACTTCCTGTTAGTAGATTGCAACTAATAATTATAGAATAAAGTTAGGAAATCACCAATAGATCCTAAAACTAAAATATAAAGTTTAATGAGGACCATGATATTTACCTATTCTCAATGTATCTCACACAAATTAGTTATTAATTAGAAAGGAGAAAATGTAAGAATACAGCAAAGAAACTTAACAGACACAACTTCAGCAACCTATCAAGGCTCACATGACTGATGCTGGAATAGAGACATCATTAGCCTCCTGATAGGATGTCCTGAGGACAACTGAACATCACCGCAGTGACATTCTAGCAATCTAGCAAAATAAATAAATAAGGTTAGATTAGGTAGGTAGGTAGGTAGGTAGGTAGATAGATAGATGGATAGATAGATAGGAAGGAGAGAATAAAAATAACCTGAAGCTAACCATAAGAAAACAGACAAACTAAAATTGACTAACTTTCTATACCAGAGACCTGTACTCCTCAAAAATATCAAGGTCAAGAAATCCAAAGACAGCCTGAAGAACAGTTCCAGATTAAAGGAAAAGAGACATGACAACTAAATGCAATACATGACCCTGGATTGGATCCTAGACTAGAAGGTAAAAAAAAAAATCAGCTTTTATAAAAAATGTTATTGAAACAATTTACAAAATTTGAATATAGCCTATGAAACAGACTATAGTACTGTATCACTGCTAACATTGCTGATTTGATGACTACCTTCTTATTCTATAAGAGAATGTCCTTATTTCAGAGAAAATACACAATGAAGGATTGAGAAATAAAGGGACAAGATGTCTCCAACTTACTCTCAAATGATTCAGAAAAAGATGCACGTGAATCTAAGTACAGGATATATGGGAGCCCTACCCAAGCACTATCATGCAACTCCTTATAAGTTTGAAATATCAAAATTAAGTTATAAAATAAAAAATACATGTTGTCCCAAATAACAAGGGCAGAATAAGCTTATAAAACAAGAGTAAAAATTAATATCTTATGCTGCAGTGCTGTCTGAAATTTTAGCATCACTGATCTTATTAAAAGTTTCCACACCAAAACCACCTGATCCACAGGAGTACCAACTGGGCTGCAATAAATGACAGAATCCCTAAAAGGTAATAATGTAAAAGAGCATGTAAACTCCATTTTTAAAAACTTGGACATAAAAGGAGGTTTGTGCTGGGCAGACACCTGAAACCAGTATCCCACTAGGGTTTTTCTTGTTGTAAGCAATTATTTTTTTAAAGGGGAAAATTAAGAAAAACTACATATAAGAAGAATTGAAAATGCTATTAACCAATCAAACCAGGAAAGGTCATGGAAAATATTTTGTTCCATTATGCAAGGTTAAGATGACCAAAATATGTTAAAAGTAAAAACTTGTTAGGAAAAATTACAGAAAACATTTAAAAGAACATACCACTCAATTTTTGGCAAACCTACTAGACTTAAAAATTAGAATATGAGTAATATAAATAGTATAACTAATAAAACTGAATTATTTCAGGTACACTTAATATTGAAGCTTAAGTGAAGTCAGAGAATAGTTGCAAAAATGGGTATTTTGGGCAAAAGACAACCTTAAAAACTCAAACTCATAAAAGTTTATAATGCTCCAATTTGTATAATAAAGGTCATAAAAGCATACCATAACCAAATGTAAAAATAAAGTCTACAACATAATGTTGTTCTGAACTATTTAGAAAATAAAACTGAGTACACTAATTTGAAGATGTGGCCAAAGCTACAATAAGAAGAAACTCCATATTTTTTAATGTGTTCATTATCTAAATATAAGAGCTAAAACCATAAACTCCTAGAAAAAAAACAGGAATAATTCTTCATGACCTTAGGTTAGAAAATGGTTTCTCAAATATAACAACAAAAACACAAGTGACAAAGGAAAATAAACTGGATTTCATAAAAATTAAAACTTTTGTTCATCAAAGGACACCTTCAAGAAACTGAAACAACATCCACAGAATGGGAAAAAGTTTTGCAAATCATTATCCAACAAGGAACTTGTATTATGTCTATAAAAAGAACTCTTCCAAGTCAACAATTAAAAAACAGGCCCCCTCAAAAAAACCCCACAATTTTAAAAGTAGGCAAATAATTTGAATTGACATTTCTCTGAAGAAGATATACAAATAACCAATACACACATAAAAAGATGTTTAACATTATTAGTCTTTAGGGAAATGCGTATCAAAGTCATAATAAAATACTATTGCATACACACTCATATGGCTAAAACAAAAAAGAAGACAATACCCAATGTTGTTGAAGATGTAGAGAAGTTAAATTAGAACCCCCATATACCACGGGTAGGAAAGTTAATGCTGCAGCCATTTTGAAAACTAATTAGGCAGCTCTTCAAAATGCTAAATACAGAGTTATCATATGACCCAGCAGTTCCATTCCTGGGTATATTACTCCCATAAAACATACGTCCTCACAAAAACTTAACACAAACGTATGGTAGTAGCATTATTCATAGTTGTCAAAAAGGAGAACAATCAAAATGTTCATCAACTTAAGAATAAAAAAAAATGTTATTCAGCCATGAAAAGGAATGAAGCCCCCATTCACTGTTCAATCTTAAAAACAATGGCAAGTGAAAGAAGCCAGTCATAAAGTCCATAATGTATGATTCCACTTGAGTGAAATGTCCAGAATAGTCGAACCTATACACGGAAAAAGCAGATTAGTAGTTGCTGGGCCTGGGGCACGGAAGCAAGTTGTCAGAAAGGGATGTGACTACCAATGAGTAAGAGATTTCTTTTTGGGATGTTGAAAAAGTCCTAAAAATAGATGGTGGTGATGGTTGCACAATTCTGTGAATATTCAGAATTTTTTAACAGTATGAGGGGGTACACAAAAGAACCTGGACTTTATTTATAAAAAATTGTGTATTCATTCTTACATGTTTAGACTTCTGTCACCTTCAACGTGCGCTCCATTTGATGCAATACACCCATCGAGACATTTTTCTCACTGCTCAAAACAGTTTCTGAACTCGTTGATTTTGATGCTTTTTAGTGCTTCTGCCGTTTTTTGATGGGCAAAACATTTCCCACTGAGAACTTTTTTCATCCAGGGAAACAAAAAAAGTCACTCGGGGTGAGACTGGCTGCATAGGGAGGGTCGGGTACATGAGTCATGCTATTTTTGGTCAAAAACTGCTGAGCACTCAGCATGGTGTGGGAAGGTGCACATGCAAATCACCCATCATGAAATGGGCAAATGTTATGAAAGAGTTTTCAAAAAAAAAAAATCCACTGAAGCCGAACTCAGCCTCTCACAACAACACCAGCAGGTACACTGATACAGATGGATTCCTAGAATACTCACCTAGTGGAGGAAGCCTGTGCTACAAGAGGCCCACCCTCCACAAGATAATGGTGGGGTTTTTTTGGGGGGTCCCCCTTTGTACACTTCAAATGAGTGGATTTTATGTGAAACAATACATTTATAAGAAAAAAATGTAGGCTGAGGGTAGGGGACCGGTTTGTTTTGGCCTAGCAAATGTGACTCACTCTGTATGGAAAACCTGCAGAAGCAAAGTGGTGGGCAGGAGCCAGACCTTCAAACCGAGTTTTCCCATGGGAATCAGGCCTAGAAAATGCATACAGATTATTATAGTTTGCTTTTGCTAAAACTGCCTCACCCTGGTCTAAAGCAACAGATGTATATTGTCTATCTTCAAGGTAATTTCCAAAGCCTATGTGAGTTCTCCCAAGGACAGAGCTAATGAGCACATCGCCATTCCCCTTTGCATGTTATTTTTATTTCCTTGATTGTACCTAAAATGTAGACAATAATATTCTTTGTGATAGACAATAAATCTTTGATGTAAGACCGCAGGAAAATAAAAGCCTATCTAGGCAAGGTCAGGGTGCTCCCCCCTTGAGGGGAATGGCCAAGGCACCATAGGCACTTTCCCCTTGAGAGAGCTGCCATGCCTGTTCCCTTTTTCCACACAGGGTCGTTGTTGCCTGTGCATTGATTCTCGTCATAAACCACAACAGGCGGACTCTGCTGGACAGGGTCCACTACAGCTGAGCACAAGAAGCCAGATCCAAAAGAGGTAGTCCACACATAGGAAGTCCTCTTAAATAGGTCAAAATAGTGATAAGAATCAGAAAGCAGTTGGCTACAGGGGGAGAGTTGAGGACAATAAGGAACCTTCTAGAGTGATGAAGGGGTGGGTTAAATTGGTAATATATTTGTCAAAACTAAAACTGTACAGTTAAGATCCATATGTTGCACTGCATGTAGATTACGTTGATAAAAGCTAAACATAAAGAAAAAATCCACAAAAACGAAGATTTAAAAAATGAATATTCTTAATTTACAATACTCTTGCTTAGAAAAGTCACAGCACTGTGTAGGGCGTCTCCAAGTCCACTTCCCGTTTAATGACTAGTTAAGAAAATTTACAGGCCTTAGCATATAGCCATTCTCACAGCTATGATTTATGACTGTGAAAGAATACAAAGCAAAATCAGCAAAAGGAAAAGGTAAGGGCACAATCCACAGGAAACTGGGCTCAAGCTTCTAAGCATCCTCTCTCCCTGTGGAGTCACACAGGATGCATGCAATTCCTGTAGCACCAAATTGTGATAACACATAAAACTGTCAACCAAGGAAGCTCTTGAGAGACTCAGTGTCCAAGGTTTTCATTGGGACTGGTCATGTAGGCACCCTCTACCTAGTACATACTGAAATTCTAGGCTCCCATAAGAAGAACAAGTATTTAGCATAAACTACATTGTTTTTACAATTTAAACACAGCAAGCACTCTTAGCATTTAAGAAATCCAAGCTCCCCAGACTTACAAGGGCCAACCTCGTAGGCAAGACCTTTCTAAGGATAGCTGTTTCAGGCCTACTATGTTATTATCTCTTTTCTGCACAGGCATGGTGCCTGCAACTTACTCTAACAACAGCAACGATCACTACAACAATATGAAAAGAGAAAAAAAATACAGCAGATATGCAGAAATGTTTATAATTGGTGAACAGGCTTAAGAGGTTTAGAGGAATTCTTACAGTATTCTTATAACTTTTAAATTTAAAATTATTCCAAAATGAAAAGTAAAGAAAAAATTAATGGGGATTTTACCTCTATAGAAAAAAAATTAAATAATAAAATATCTAGAAATAAATTCAATAAAAACATGTTTACTTACCATACAAAAAAACTACAAAAGTGTACTAATATGAAATATTCCAAAGGAATTACATACAATTTGCAGAATGCAAATATCAAAGACCACAAAAATATCAGTTAGTCCCACGTTCTATGAGTTGCAGTGAACACCCATCAGTGAAGCACCCTCTGCCCAACTTTTTGTGATAAAAGGACCCTTTCTTCCCCATGGAGGACCCATCCATTCCCATGGTTCAGGTGAGGCTGACCCTGTCACCCTCCACGGCCCCTCTTCCCTGATGATCATTTCCACCAAACTGATTAGGCCTCGGTGCTTTCATCTCCTATACCTGTGGCCACAGTTAACTAGCTCAGAAATAAGTACCTGACTCGAACTGGACCAATTAGGTAAGGTATTAAGGAAAACTTCCTCCTGGTTGACATCTTACTCACCATGTGGCGAGAGCCAGGAGAGGATTAAAGCCATGCAGAAATGAGCAGAGACAAAAAGACAGTGCCCAGTGACCAGATAACCTACTTTGAGTTCCCTGGATCCAACCTTACCTGAAGCTACCATATGTCTAGAATTCTCACTGTCAAAATTAATACTTTCCTTTTTTTATTTCCTTAAGCTAGTAAATCAGGTTTTTTCCTCTTATGACCAAGTATTCTAAGTAATATATAATTATAATCCCAGTGGGATATTTTTAGAAAAAAGTTATTCTAAGTAATAGAACAGGTAAAAAACAGATAAAATAATAGATTAAAAAAGTTAGATGAACCTAAGAAAAGACTGCATTACATCTATTAACTCAACATATGATCAAAGAAACATCATAATCTAATAAAGGGAAACTTAAAAAATAATCAGATTTGAAAATATTAGTTATTTAAAATAATAAAATAGAACTTCATCTCATATTCCCCAAAATTTATTGCCCAAAGTAGTCCCAATGAAAGGGAAAGACATCAATACATACCTAAATTTTTTTCCAGCCACTGATGTCCTTCAATTAGTTGGTCAATTAAGGCAAAATAATGTGCAGCAGCTTCATCAGGCATAACCCAGCCACCTGTCACAATTTCAAACTGACCGTTTTCTAGTAAACTAGGAAGAAAAAAAATGTAAGAATTAACATTAATATATTAAAAATGCAAATAAAAAATTAAAATCAGCATAAATATTAGGGACAACCTTTAAATGTAACTGGTGTTTATTACACTAATTGTTAAAACATTTTTTTAAATTAAAACATTTTTTTTTAAACTAGTGAATGAATTTGAACTTGAGGACTCTGGTGATAAAACATCCTTAGTGCAGTGTCTAAGGTGTCCATCCTAGGCCAAACCCATCCAGGTTGCTTTGGAAGTTCCTTTCTATAAAGGTATATATATCATCTCCCACATAACCTCAAAGATTCCTGATGGCAAGAGTCACATCTAATTTATTTCTAAATCTTGCAAAGCACCTGGCACAGTGCTTTACTCAGAGTATATCTTAATGAGGATTTATTGGAGGGCTGTCATTTTAAGCATGGTATTTGTTTCAGTCCTCCTATATGGAAAAATCAGTATTTACTTCAGTCCTTCTGACACTGGTAAGTTAATCATGCAAACTACACAGAAGTAACAAACAACGTATCAGGGTAAAGCTAGTAAATATCACATGCCTCCGGGAATACAGAAAACATAAAACACTTTGCTCCAGGTTCAGTTAAAATGTGGGCTATATAGTTTATTTTTCATTATTGAGTGAAAAACTCTTAACGTTAACATTATCTGGCTGCTGGGTACTCCTTTGCCATAATACCATACAAGGTAACTAGATTTCCAGCCCTAGAAAAATCAAATTGTATAAATAAGAAGGTACCTTATTTTCCTTCTCTGAGAAGGAAAAAAAGAAAAAAATTACTAAAAATTTGATGAAGTCCCTGAGTAAGTATAAAAGTCAAGGATTAAGCAAACTCTTAAGTGCCATAGACTTGTCAGTTTGCAATAATATGGTTTGGAAAATGTGTAAAATTCCAGAAAGAAAAGCAGCTTAATAAGGGTACACATCACTGGCTACCTGCCGGTAACAGCCTAGTACCAAGTCAAATTTAGCTGAGGCAGATCACAGGCATAGGTAAGTATTTTCCTACAAAGCCTATTACAGAAGCTAAAGCACCAACACAACATCTGATTTATTCAAACATATGCATAATCGTATAACCAGTGACAGAGTGAATAATGGACATAATTTCTAAAAATGAAAGAATAATTCCTTATATCAAATTTTAAAATGTTAATTAAATCTGCATTACCATGGGAATCACCAAGTAATATAAGTTCACAGAGAGAATATGATGGCTCATTATAGTGTCTAAAGAAAACCAAATATCCAGTCAAACCTCAGATTTTCACAGGCCCAAGTCAAGAACTTGTAATAAAGAAGATGGAAATTTCTAAAAATTGCTTTTCTTTAATTAACCCAACTAAATCCAAGACTGTCTTGTCCTGCTCTTAATGCCAATGGGTTTTAGCCTTTAGTTAGTTATTTTTCTTATTTTTCTGGTGATTGCCTGATTTAGCCACATTCTGGAGGCCACGGACCAGACCCCCACCTCTTATGTTTTATAGCCAGTATTCGGAAGCCTGAGGTGTCAGGACAAATTTGAAATTTTATCCTGGCCATCAAATATAGAAATTTGACTTCTTTATCTCAGTATCCCAATAAACAGATCTTTTGGAAAATTCCAGAAACAAATTCTTTCCTACTCTCAAACACAAAAATAGAAACTAAAATGAAAAGTCACTCCAATGTTGGAATTTTTCATCTCTATCAGTGTTATTTGGCTACATAATTCCATCCCACAGACATGAATATGCTTCCAAGGAACAGCCAACCAGGCAATGGGAATCACAAATACTCTATGTACCAATCAATTTCCCAAGCTTCATCTGTCAATAATCTAGCCCTTCCCCTCCTATGATGCCTGAGATGCTACTGTAATCGTGTAGCGAACTTTTCTGCACATAAAAATTACTTTAAGGACTATCCTGTCTATTGTTTTGGGAGAGGCATGAAAAGCCTCCTATTCATTAAAACGTTTTCCAGAATTTTCTTACCTATTGATTTTTTTCTCTCCTATCATTCCCAACCTAGTTGGTTCCAAGTAACCTCATATCTCAGATCAAATAAAACCTCCCCAGAGAAGTCTCCCTGAGCACCCATCTTAAATTGACACTCCCACATTCTATCGCATGCACAATAGCATTTACCCCAAACCATCACCTGACAGGCACAGAAAAGCAGGACTGACAGTCTTACAGAAACAAAACCTCCAAAATGGAAACATTTAGAATAACAGAAAAGCTATATTAGGTTATAAAAACATATTTAAAAACATTATTGTTAGCAATATTATGGAAATAAAATTAAGACACTTCAACAATACATTTAAGACTTGAATAATTTTTAAAGCACATCAAAAAAGTAATGGGAAATACCTATATCTCAAAAAATTATGACAAACATAGGTACTTCCAAGTATTTCCACTTACTTAGTGTTCAACAAGCATCAGTTGGGCTATTTCTCTGGGATAGAGGAATACAAAATTTTTGTCTGAAAGATGTGCCCACTCAATAGGACCCTATTGCGTAGTTTATAACAAAAGATGCTGCTTTTTTTGCAAACTGTTGTTTGCATGTATACTTTTCCTAATGTATCCTAATGAACAAGATCTAGAAGCAAAAGTGAAAAGACAGAGAGAAAGTGAGGGGAAGGAGTAGGTATACATGGGAAGCAAATCCAGAAAGTAAGAAGGGGGCACTAACTTTTGAAATTAAGAACACTCTTGTTTCACTTTTTTGAAATGACTGACTTGTAACTACTTGGTGAAGACATTATGGACCTTCAGGGTTTTGCTATTTCATTGCTGGAGAATTTGATATAAAAAGCTTAAGAAAATAACTGATCAAAATTCAGCTGAGCATATCTGTCACAGCTCACTCTGCCCTAGATGCAAATTTACACTTAAGACTTTTTGCCAAGATCAAGAAGCTGCAAATCATTTTCTCCAAGTGTCACTTTTTCCCCTATGTGGATTCAGCACACACTTGGAATTTGGTCAAACACAGAAAGATAGATTCTGAGAGCATTTTTTTCCTTAATGAGAAAATTGTTACAGATAGCTTAATAGGAAACAATGCATCACTTAGTGAGCTTCAAAGAATCACAAATTAATTTCACATGAGAAAAAGAGTTGAATTTGTAATAACACATCTGGGGGAAAGATGGAATAATACAAGATGATGTACAGAAATTCATTCTTAAATTAAAAGTCTGTTAAATGAAAAATTCAAAAAGATGGAGGCTTGCAATGAATCAATTAATAACCTAAAGACATTTGCTTATCAGGTAACCCAATTCATGTGCCTTTCACGGGGAGTATCTGACATGAGGGTAAAAATAAGATTTGTTTTAAAACCTCTCACATAAAATAATTGGGGAAACTTACTCATTATGGTGATGCCTGTCCTTAAAGATTTAGTAGGAGGGACAGACGGCACATGAGTCATCTCTCACCTTTTCCCTTCCTCATGTCATTCCAGCCACACCCCTCAATACCCCCCTCCCTCCGCCTTCCTTCAGTTTGCTGTCCAGACTCTTTCTGCCTGAAATCTCTCTCCCAGGACGTGCCTTGGTGGCTCTCATGGACCTATTAGGAGCCTTCCCTGGCCAAGCCCCACCAAAATTATTTTTCATAAAACCCAACACTTCTCTTCAGTATCATTTATCACAAACTTAACTGTACATGTGTGTTTACTGTCTCTTCCCCTCAACAGACTGCATGTAGGCTCCATGAGGGCGGGAATAACATGTTTTCTCACCACTTAAGTCTGCATTCCAATACTATATTGAATAGAAGTGGTGAAAGTGGATGTGGACAACCTTGTCTTGTTCCTGATCTTAGTGGAAAAACTTTTAGTTTTTTCCCATTGAGTATGATATTGGCTGTAGGTCTCTCATATATGGCCTTTATTATTTTGAGAAATGCTCCCTGTATTCCCACTTTGCTGAGTGTTTTTATCATAAATGGGTGTTGTACCTTATCGAAAGCTTTTTCTGCATCTATTGATATGATCATGTGATTTTTGTCTTTGCTTTTGTTTATGTGATGTATTACATTTACTGATTTGCGAATATTGAACCATCCTTGCATCCCAGGGATGAATCGACATGGATGGAACTGGAAAGCATTATGCTGAGTGAAATAGGCCAGGTGCTGAAAGACAAATACCATATGATCTCACCTTTGACAGGAAGCTAAACAACAAAACAAACAAACAAGCAGAAAAAAAAACAAAGACACTGAAATAGAGAACAAGGGGATAGTGACCAGAGGGGAGAAGGAAGGGAAGTTAAGGGGAAAAAGGGGGAGGGATTTGGAGAAACAAATAGGAAGGACACAGGGATGAGAACAAAGGGGGGTGGAAATGGGAGGGAGGTGGGGAGCAAGGGGCGGGGGAGGCTGGGATGGGAAAAATAGACAAAAAAACTGTACTTGAAAAATAACTAAATAAAATTAATTATAAAAAAAAGTCTGCATTCCTATTAGTACAAAACTCTCAGAAAAGGGTACGGATAAGCCAAAAGAAAAATGAACAAAGAGTATGAAGTAGATTATTTCAGAACTAATTGGCTCCTATAAAAGAAAAGAAATTTAACTTCACGTCTAAGGAAATGCAAATTCAGATTTCAACGAGATGACTTTTTACCTATCAGACTGGAGAGATCACAAAGTTGTACAACAAACTATGACAGCTAAGATATATAGCAAAGTAGTTATAATCACACATTGCTGTCAATAACTATCAAATTTTATAATACAGATATACTTTTACCCATGCTCATTCAGAAAGTCAGAAAATACACAAAAGTGTAAAGTTAAATAAAAGCATTGTATACCCAAAGATATACACTCTATGCATTCACAAAAGAAGTCATGGAATTTAATTGATAAATTTTTCACATTAGATGATGGTTCAATTAATAGTTTCTGTAATGTTTTAATAAGCAGAGAATATACCTTAAATATTTGACTATATAGTAAATATTTCTTTACCCTGTAATGTTTTTTAAAAATTAATGAAATGCTCATTCAAAATAAATTAGAAAAATATGTAAGAGGTTAAAATATAAAATAAAATAAGTCAGTCCACTCTTAATATCTTGCTAAAAATGCATAAGGGGTTATGTAAGCATGGTTTTTAACCAACTTATTTTACTTAATACTATGCCATAAATATCCTTCCATATTAACAGACATGAACCAATATGTTTATAGCTACAATGTATTTTATAAAGTATTTTATAATTGAGATATAACAAGTAATATATACATGTTCAATTTGATGAATTCTGACAATTGTTTACACCCCTGTAATCATTACCCAAACAAGACAGAGAACATTCCCACTGACTGGCTCAAACAGCTCCATCAGGTGCCTTTCCAACCAATCCCTACCTCATACCCCCACCAAAAAGAAAAGACATTCTGACATTGTGATTTCTATCACAATAGATCAATTTAGCTCCTCTTAAGACTTCATAAAATGGAATCATACAATATTTACATTATAATATCAAGCTTCTTTTACTTAACATATTTGTTAGATTCATCCATAGTACTGTTTACTTCAGTAATTCATTATTTTTATGGTGAGTAGTATTCCACTGCATGAATACACCATAATTTCTTCTTTTTTAAAAATATTTTTATTTATTTTTAGAAAGAGGGGAAGGGAGAAAGGAAGAGGGAGAGAAACATCAATGTGTGGTTGCCTCTCACGGTCCCCAGCTGGGGACCTGGCCTGCAACCCAGGCATGTGCCCTGACCGGGAATTGAACTGGTAACCCTTTGCTTTGCAGGCTGGTGCTCAATCCACTGAGCCACACCAAACAGGGTTATAATTTCTTCTTATCCATTTGAACTATTTCCAGTTTGAAGTTATGATTTTTAAAAAAGCCTATGAAAATATCTATACAAGTGTTTTGTGTACATATTTTTATTTCTCTAGGGGTGAGCTTCTAGGTTACATGATATATGTTTAACTTCAGAAAACTCTTTGGTGGCTTTTCACAAAGAGTTTGTCTCATTCTACATTGCCACTAGCAATATCTGAGAATGCTGTTCTTGCCAACCCTTGGTGTTGTCAGTCGTTTTGATTTTAGCCATTCTGAAGGATTTGGAATAGTATTTTGCAGTATCTTAATTTACATCTCCCTGAGGAGCACACATTCCCAGGCTTCTTCCAGATATTGCTCATACCATGCTCTTGCTAATTACTGGCCTGTAATCTCAATTCTCTCATAACCTTCAATTCCTTCCCCATCCTCTATTACTCCCTGCTTAACTGACTAGTTCTAATCACCTTTCAGGTTTTGACTTGAACACCATCAGCTTGAGGAAGCCTTCCAAGACCCCCTTCTTGCTTCTATAGAATAAAACACTTTATCGTGATACTGCGTTTAGTTACTTGTCTTCCATGCTACGCTCTAAGGGTTGGAACCTGGTCAGTCACTCATTTCCAACATCCCTGGGGCACAGTAAATATTTGTTGAATGACTTGAGTATAAGGAAAGGTTTCAGCGATGAGGTAATATTTCAGTTGAGTCTTGCAATATGAGTAGGACTGAGATTATCCAGTGTACGGAAAAAAAAACCCAAGCTGAGCCCGTGGGCCAATTTCTAAGAAGTAGGAAAAAGCATGTGCCTGAGGATACCCACGTGGCTCGGCATGGCTATGAATAGGGTGCCGAGCAGGCAGTGGTCAGAGGTGAGGGTGGACAAGTAAGGAGGAAATGGAGAAGAAACGCCAGTATGTGCCAGGCAAAGGAGACTGGTCTGTACCTTTTGACAGTGAAGTGTCGCTGAAGCATTCTGAAGCCAAGCAGCATAGGCAGAGTCACATACTATATCAGAAACCCAACTCTGTTGGTGAAATAAAGGACATCTAGAAGCCAGAAAAAGGAAACAAAGAGTAAGGGGATGGAGCTGGGGGTCCGTGTGCAGAGACAGTAAAGGGGCAGAACTGACAGGTTTAGGAACTGACTGGATGGGGCCTGAATGGTCGAGCACACGGTGGTTAAGAGCACTGGTTCTGGGGTGTGAACGCTTGACTGTGGTCCTCATGCCACACTTACGGGGGTGGGGCGGGGGACCTTAGGCACTTTCCTTAACACTTCTGCTTCAGTTTCTTCCACAGCAGGTAAGAACAACAGAGAACCTTAACTAATGGGGATGGTATAGGACTAACTGAATAAACACATATTAGTGCTTAAAACATGCCTATACACAGTAAGCATTCAATAAATGTTAGCTGTTACCATTACCATCAACTAGGGAAGACAAAAGAAGTTGAGGTTGGAGCTGTAGATCTGGAATCAGCCTGCACACCTGGTAATTAAAAACACAGTGTGGACAAGCACACACACTGAAGAGAAGAACCAAAGAGAAGAACCACACAGGCCAGAACAGGGACTTTTAGAGAGCAGAGGAGGAAATCACAGGTTGATAAGAAAGGAATGCTCAGCAATGCAGGAACAGAACCAATAGACAAAGAGCTCCAGGTAACAGGAGGCAAAAAAGGAAAGAATTTCAAGGAGAATGAAGTGGTCAATGTCACTGCTGCAAAGAAATTCTCCCAGAGGACTGAGGAAGTATCCAATGGATGAGGCAGATGGGATGGTCCTCATGGCTTCTGCCAGATTCTGTGAGGCAAACAGAAGCCAGCAGTTGAAGTGAATGAGAACAGAGCTGCCTCATTCGAGATGAAATGGGATTGGAGAGAATGGGATGAAACACATACTTTCTACAATAGATGCACACCGCTGCTTCAACTATTAGGATGACGATATTCTGACAGTGGTGCATTGCTTTGATTCCTTTGTGAAACGCTATGCATGTTTAGGCTCTAAACTCAATCTGAATCTGCAATTTTCCCTGAACATCACAAGACACACAGTGACTTCTCATTGCTCTACAAATCTGGCAGCAGTCTTCAGTCAAATGCCATAAAATCCAACTTGTATGAAACAAATAATAAATTAGTCTGTACAAAAATTTCAGAGGTATATTCTTCTAGTGAAACTCAAAATGCTCATCAGTAAATTTGGACTTGTATTACTTAAGAAAGTAACCTCAAACATTTCTGATTTCCATAAGGAAAAGGATATATTAAGGGAACAGGGTAGAAGGCTCACTTAAATATAAACTTAGGAAAAGAGATTTAAGAGTATGGTACAAAGATTAGAGGAAGATTTCACATTCTTGGCAGAGCAATAAAACCCAGCAATGTGGTAAGGATATAATATCCTTCCAGTACATATTTGGATCCTTGTTTCATACCAAAAGGTCCACAGAAAGAAGCTGGTCAAGACTTTGGCAAACACACAAGTGTTCTAGGACCTAACAGCTCAGTAGGTTTCTCCACTGAACACTGGTCTCATCAGCAGGAGCAAATGCAATGTAAAAACTATTTTGATGCTTCAGAGCCCAGAGAGGAAAAATGAATATGCAATACACTGGGTACTAGTCAAAGGAAATGCTAAGGGCTCATGTTTCAGCTGCTTGACTGAATAAGGGCACACATTGTGATGTATTTTAAACATCATGCAGTATTTAACTGCATTTAGACAAAAATTTTCAAATAGGAAGCCTAAAATGTAAAAAGAATGTTAACATACCAGTCATTTTCAAAATCAAACAAGCACAGACCAAAAATGTGCAGATTATTTAATGAAAGGCAGTTTTTTAAAAAATACAGTGGATACGTGTTACAATCAGGCACCCTGACTACAATTGATTAAATTAGTTTGAATCACAAAACAATGAAAAAGCTAGATGTTTGCATAGATCTCCCTTTAGTTAGCTAGATATTCATTTTCAAAAGCTTATAGAACTGACTACTTCTGCCACAGGGGAAAGAATCAAACAAGTCATCGCTCGAATAGATTATGGGATCATTTGAGTTATGTTTCTGTTAAGTTCCCATAATCAATTGGTATTCTTCAGGGATAATAAAAGCTCACATGGAACTCTGCAGGAATTAACAGGTTCTGCTCTGCAACAGCTAGCTCACAAATTTAGGTACAGACATTTAATCCACAGACTCATCTTCAAAAGGAAAAAGAAGCCACTACATAAGCATTACACTGGTAGTCAAAAAAATTTTATCAGTAATGCCACTTAGTACAAGCTCAGAATTTTAAATAATAGAAGCAGACCTATGTAGCTATTGTTTCCCTCCAAAAATACATTTAGGCAAGAAACACTAAGAATGCCTAAGTAGGAAAAAAATGCTATTCCCCTAGTTCTAGAGGTAAATATAATAAATGAATACAAGTAAATAGTTACTGCTAGAAGGGAGGCAACTTTAGCAAAGCTTAACCAAAACTAACCTAACACTCAGTGTCCCTAATGTGTCTATGAAACAATTTTTTTCTTCAAGCAGAATGATATCATTAAGGATCAGAACTATATTTCAGAATCATTCCGATTGCCAAAATAAAAGGAATGTGAATAAAACAATGGATTAAGCACTGAATTCTAATATGCATTCTGCACACCCCCCAACATCTTACTGTTCTCTACTCTTAATACTGGGTTGAATTACATAAAATGGGCCAATTTTGTACATCAAAGCTGTCAAATATCAGCAATTTCATATGGTCCAATGTAAGCAAAATGGCCAACAGAGCAGAGAAAAAGAGAGAGAAATGTGTCTGGGTAGGATCAAGAGAAGGCAACCACCCTCATGCCATAAAATCAGCAGCATCTGTGACATCTGCTATGCAGGTGAAACTAAAAGAATTGAACAATACTGACCTACAATCCTTCTACATGAAACATTAGCACAGGGTCCCAAGTCTTGGGCTGGTCAAAACGTTCACTTGCTTATTTCTGTAAGATGGCTCTAGTAGCACTTAGTTGTCTTTAACTTCATTCGAAGCAATTTTGTTAGGTTGTTGTGACAGCTGTCATTATCAGTGTGCATTATAAAGAACACACTTATCAAAATTGGTGAATTTCTGTGTAGCCATTTTAATGTTGAGGATGGAAGAAAATACTCAATGTTTTCAGCTTATTATACTTTACTATTTCAAGAAAGGTAAAAACACAATGGAAACACAAAAAAAGGATTTGTGCAGTATATAAGACAGTTCTGTGACTGATGGAATGTGTGAAAAGCAGTTTGTGAAGTATTGTGCTAGAGATTTCTTGCTGGGGATTTCTTGCTGGATGATGCTCCGTGATGAGGTAGACCAGTTGAAGTTGATTGCGGTCAAACAAGATATTAATTGAGAACAATCAACATACTCAGAATATCCAAATCAATAAAGTTATTGCTGAAAATGGAAAACGTGTTTTTTATTTTACAGAAAAAAACTAAATGAACTTTTTGGCCAACCCAATAGTAAAGAGAGAAGATCTGAGAGCTGCCCCTAATCTGAAGGGCCAAGGACTGAAGCACAGCTGAATCTTGGGACAGACACTAATCACAGTCCCTACCCTGCATCCTCACAGTGTTTCCCAAGCCCAAAGGTGCAAGAGCCTCTCCACCCACAGGCCCTGACTGCTGCAGAGAGCAGCTCCCCAATGCAGCTACACTGGGACAGAGCCAGGCATGGCCTCACCTTACCCAAAGCAGCAAGCAGCAAATCCAGTTTCCTTCTGAGGTAGCTGGACTTCTTACCTATAGTCAGTGAGGAAGCACCTTCATACAGACTCCTAGTGAGGAAGGTTGGCTTACCGGCCACACAAAAGAAAGCTGGATACAGAAAGCCATCCACAGGTGCCTTGCTCGACAAACAGCAGACACTTCACTGACGTTCCAACCTTCCCACAGTCCCAGCTCTTCTCTTTCCCTCAGCTAGTCCTATTCATAATCTGGGCATCTTTTCTGGCTGTAGGGTCTCTACTGCTCATCCTCTAAAACCCAGCTCTTCAAAAATGGATATGAGGAATAATCTATCAGGTACGTGTCTTGTTTACAAGCTACATTAGCTGATGCTGGAGGGGAAATGTACTGGGAAATTGTCCAGGGCACAGAGTACTGCGGACAAGCTATATATAAATCCCCTTAACAAAGGGCTGGAAAAAAATAAGAGGCCATGTGCTATGAGGACCACAGGGACCATGCCACAGGACAGGGAGAGTCTTGTAAATGCACCAGTGCTGTGAGGGGTGACCTGCAACCTTTCCTCCATATCTGTTTCCCTTCTCATCTCTCCACCTTGCTTCACTCCCTAATGATTCAAAACCCTAGAAAAATAACAAGCTGATGAACTGAGCTCAGGTCATAGTTGGCCTATCTGACCTGGGGCAGGAAGGAGGATCTGATTTCTATGAAGGACCATTTCCCAAAAGGAAATCTGGTGAAATGGATGTTGGCCAGCCAATATTAACTAATAACCATGGCAAGGAACAAAGTATGTGGTTAGAAAAGGAAGGTATTTCAGGAGAGTTACTCTCCATTTTGAAACAAATTACAAATGTGAATAGACTATTATTGCTTAACGATGAATAAAAAAAAAGGAAATATACGTAATTTCTGCACAACAACATAAAGAACACAGAACTAAAGAGTAATAAAAACCACAGTTAAAAGCAGGCACTTAAAGACAGAAAGGAACAGACTCCATACAGCACAGAAGCGAATCTGAGGGGGTATTAAAAAAAAAAAAGGGACTTCCGCCAAGATGGAGGCATAGGTGGAGACGCCGTGTTTTCTCCCACAACCAAGTTTAGAGACAACAAAATATTAGCAACAGAAAACACAGCCAGAACACAGAAAATTGAACTTTTCAGAAGTCTGATAACAACAAATTCTTCAGCCTGACCAGTAAGAAGGGTGAAGCCAGCAGCTGGCGGAGCAGGGTTGCACAGGAAAACTCGGTCAGACGGACTCAGACGAGCGGATCCCAGGTGTTGGGTTGCAACAGGAGGACCCAGTGAGCGACCTAGTGAGCAACTGGCGTACCTGGCAAGGGTGCAGGGTGGGTTGACTGTGGTCCCGCATTCGTGCGCAGATAGACCAGCGAGGGAGTGGGCGGTGAGACCACGGGACCTAGCAGGCCCCAGCAGTGAGAGGCACCAGAGGGGACCGCCATTTCCCCACTCTGACCCCACCCCCACATACAGTTTCACAACCCAGCGACCTAGGCAACCCCACTCTGGTAAACACCTAAGGCTCTGCTCCTCATAATTAACAGGCGCGAACAGACCAAAAATGGCTCAAGAAGATCTCAAAGCCCCAGAGCCCATAAATTTAAGCGACGAAGAAATAGCAAAATTTTCAGATGCACAGTTCAAAACACTGGTGATCAGGATGCTCACAAAACTGGTTGATTTTAGCCACAAATTAGAGGAACATATGAAGGCGAAACTAATTGAAATGAAGGGAATTGCACAGGAAACCAATAGTGATGAAAAGGAAACTGGGACTCAAATCAAAGGAGTGGACCAGAAGGAAGAAAATAATGGCCAAACAGGAAAATATGAAGAAACAAGAATTCAAAAAAAAAATGAGAAGAGACTTAGGAACCTCCAGGACATCTTTAAACGCTCCAACATCTAAATTATAGGGTATCAAAAGGGGGAAAGGAACAGCCACCACTGGAAAACTTATCTGAACAAATAATAAAGGAGAATTTCCCCAATCTGGCAAAGGAAATAGACTTCCAGGAAATCCAGGAAGCTCAGAGAGTCCCAAAGAAGTTGGACCCAAGAAGGAACACACCAAGACACATCATAATTACATTAGCCAAGATTAAAATGAAGGAGAGAATCCTAGAAGCAGCAAGAGATAAGGGGACAGTCATCTACAAAGGAGTTCCCATTAGACTGTCAGCTGATTTCTCAAAAGAGACCATACAGGCAAGAAGGGGCTGGAAAGATGTATTCCAAGTCATGAAATCCAAAGACCTACAACCAAGATTACTCTATCCAGCAAAACTTCCATTTAGAATGGAAGGACAGATAAAGTGCTTCTCAGATAAGATCAAATTCAAGGAGTTCATCATGACCAAGCCCTTATTATAGGAAATGTTAAAGGGACTTACCTAAGAAAAAGAAGATAAAAAAGATAAACAGTGAAAGGACAGCAAACTCACAGTTATTAACAACCACACCTAAAACAAAAGCAAACTAAAAGGACAGCTAGATCAGGAGCAGAAACATAGAAATGAAGATTTCATGGAGGGTTAGCAACAGGGGAGTGAGAGGAGGAGAAGAGGGGATAAGGTATAGAAAATAAGTAACATAGATGTTAGGTAGAAAATAGACAGGGGGGCAAGAATAAGAATAGTATGGGAAATATAGAATCTAAGGAACTTGAGACACATGGTCATAAACTAAAAGGGGGAATCGTGGGGGTGGGGGGTGCAGGGTGGAAGGGAATGAAGGGGGGAATAGAACTGTAATGGCATAATCAACAAAATAAAATTTAAAAAAAGGAAAAAAAAAGAAAAACTTTGAGGAAAAAAACTCACAAAACACAGTGAATATAACAAATAAAAATACATATGCAGAAAAAGAGACCGGAGACTCAATAACTAGATAATTGGATTCTAAAACAAATGAAATAAAAATAGTAATTAATTAGTAAAAGCAGAAAACATCTGAAGAAGTGTTTGAACTGGTAGATGGAAAATTTAGTAAGTTATTTATACCTACATACCTAGTGAAAATTTAGAATTTCAGGGATAAAATTTTAAAAATCCTAAAAATATCCAACTTGTGGGGGGAATGATCTTCACTGAAACATTACATAAGGAAGCTTTTTAAAGATAGAAAACATAATTTTATAGTTAAATTCTGCTTTAAAAGATGACTCTCAGGATGACTTCAGAACTAAGCTAATAAGCACATTATTCCTATTCATTCAACCCTCATAAGAAATAAACAAAATAGGTTCCCATGTTACCCTTACTTGACGAAGGAAGAAGATGAGGCACAGAGAGGCCCGCTTCCCCAAGTCACACACACAGCAGTGGCAGTCTGCCAGGATCTGACCCCGGGCAGCCTGGCTTCAGTGCCCAGCCATTTGAACTACCACTCTAGACTGTACTTACAGTAAAAGGGTCAGTGCAGGTCAGGCAAATCCAAACAAAAACAATAAAAATTATATAGTCCATACTCTCTAACCACAGTATAGAAAAACTAGTTCTTAAATCTAAAATGTAACTGGGAAAAAAATTGCACTTGGAACTTAAAAATGATTCTCCTAACATACTCAAATCAAGGAGAAAACAATAGATATATAACATTTAAGAACAATATACAATAAAAAACAACACAAAAATGTAAAAGCTAGTTAGAGCAGTGCTAAAAAACAAACACATGAAACACAGACATATTTCTTTAATATAATAAATGAACTGGTCCGTTTAACATTAATAAAAGCAGGAAGAAGGAATTAGTAAAAGATAAAAGCATAAAAGTCAACTGTAAAAACCAGTAACATATAAGTAGTTCTTTGGGGATTACAGAGGAGTGCAAAAACCACCAAAAAAAAAAAAAATTAAAAGCTTTAGCCAGTCTAATCAAGTTGAAGAAAAAAATTCAGCTTCCCAAAGTAAAAAAAATGTAAAAAAATTACAGCTGTAGTAAGATCTTACACTCTAAACAACTGAAGTAAAATTTCTATGTAATTCTAATTTAAGAAAACATGAAGTTTATTTATACACAAGGAGTAACATAAGATCTAGGCAGACAAAAAAAACTTTTTACATTTTAAAACTCAGTCAAAGAATTACCTATGAAACAAACACCAGTTCCACAGGGTTTTCATAGAACAGTTCTTAATGTAAAAGGTTGCAAACTATTGGTAGCTCAATTTAAGGATCTGTTTGAAGCTGCATGTGGGGGGTCAGGTGGTTACGGAAGAAAGAATCTAAATTAGCTGCTACCAATTCAATTTAAAAGTCAAGATATTTTAGATAACATTTTGGAATTCCAACTGGTCTTGAATAATTAATTGGAAGACTTTCTTAACAACTCTGGTTCCTGTGGCCAATTCAGTTAGAGTGGAACAGTGGCCACCCCTTTTGGGTGGGGCAGCTACTCTTGGTTCAACCCAGTACCCCCAAAGCCCTGGCCAATCTTACAAGCATTTTAAGGGCGCTACTAGAAAGAAGAAAAAATAAAAACCCCTAATGACTAATGATGGATAACCAGTTCTACCCAAACTACATTTAATGTTTATATCAATTTCCATCAAAAGACCATCTTTAATAGGGCGGGAAAAATTTTAAATTAAAACTCCATGGAGAAATTAAGTGGTCGCTCATTAAAATAATTTTTCAATAAAGAAAGACAAGAAGAGATTTAAACTGTCAGTCAATGAGCCCTGGCTGGTTTGGCTCAGTGGATTAAGTGCCAGCCTGCAAATCAAAAGATCACTGGATAGATCCCAGTCAGGGCACATGCCTGGGTCGGTGAGCCAGGTCCCTGGTTAGGGGTATAAGAGACAACCACACATTGATGTTTCTCTCCCTCTCTTTCTCCCTCCCTTCTCCTCTCTAAAGACAAATAAATAAAATATTTAAAAAATAAATTAAATAAACTGTCAGTCAATGAAACATATAAAGCTGCAACAGTTACAGTCAAACAGAAAAGGCCATGAAAGAAGTGAGAAATTCCAGAATTCAACACATATTTAAATATAATAAAGATGGCACTTCAAATCAGTAAAAAGGGTGGACTATTTAAATCTTCGGGAAGCAGTGCAGCGTGAAAGGAAACAGGCTGTAGGGCTGCACGGGCTGGACTGAATAGCTCGGCAGTGAGGCATGTCCCAGCTGGGTGACCCTGAAAGACCAGCGAGTGCCCTTATCTCTAAACTGTGGACAGTCATTGTTCCTACTTCACAGGACTGTTGTGAGCATCATCGTTACCACTGTAAAGTTCTCAGAACAGAGACTAATACAGTAAGTGCTGTATATGTGACACTATCGGGTTGGCCAAAAAGCCCCTTTCATTTTTCCCGTAAAATAAAAGACTCATTTTCACCAATAATTTTATTGATTTGGATATTTTTAGTATGTTGGATATCCCCCTTGTGGTATGATATTGATTGTTTTCGATTAATTTCCCAATTGGATCAGTACTAACTTCAACTGGTGTACCTGACCACGAAGTATTGTCCAGAAAGAAATCACCAGCACAAAACTTTGCAAACCACTTCTGACCAGTTCAGTTAGTCACAGCACCTTCTCTATACACAGCACAAATCTTTTCTGCACTTCAGTTGTGTTTTTACCTTTCTTAAAATAATAAAGTAAAATATGCTGAAAATGTTGCATATTTTCTTCCATCTTCAATAATAAAATGGCTACACAAAAATTCACCAATTTTAATAAGTTTTTTAAATGCACACTGATATAACAGCTGTCCAATACAATCTAACAAAATTGTTTTGAATGAAGTTAAAAACACCAAGCACTACTAGAGAGCCATCTTACAGAAAAAATGAACTTTTTGGCCAATACAACAAATAAATAAAAGAAAGCAACACATGCTAAAATAATCTTTAAACCCTAGGGAGCAGAGGAGAGAGAGATATGGTGAACAGAACCTCCTACCACAACACATTAAAAAATAAATTTCGGGATTTTAAAAACTGAATGGTTAAAAAAATGAAACTAGGGAAAAGAGGACAATTTATCTGGTCTCTAGATTAAGGAAAACCTTTTAAAATACGACATGCAAAGTAAATAATAGGAAAACAGAATAATCAATTTGGCTATGTCAAAATGTTAAAGTCTGTATATCAAGCAGTAAGAGTTAAGAAAATAAATAAATACTTCAAGATAAATAAGGGTTGGTATGTGTGTATATTATGTGTGCAAATATAACTACAAACCAGTAAAAAAATGTATACAATCAGGCCATTAAAAAATGCTTTACCCATATGTTATGAGAAATATGCAATATTATCACTCATCAAAAATGCAAGTTAAAATTATATATTTCAACCATTAAATTGGTCAATGTTTCAGAGAAAAAAGTTGTATTATTGGTGAACAGCTGTATTAAGTAGAAAACTAAAGAATACACGGAAACAACCTTTCCAGAAGCCCCTTTGATTATACGTTTCAAAAAAAACCTTTAAAATATCAAGCCCCTTTAACCTTGTAATTCCATTTCTAGGACAAAGTTGTAACATGCAGATTTCAATGGAAAAGTTTCAAGTCACTTTTTCAGAGATGAACCAAAATCAAGAAAAAAGGATGTGAAAAATATTTTAAGTTTCAGATATAAAGCTAAGAATTTCCACCTTCTAAAAATTCAACACTTGTTTCACTGTACAATGAATGTTTAATATCACCAAACTTCAAAAAAAGTTTAAAAACAAACCTTTTAACAGCATCCTTCTTTTGAATATCTAGAGTATCCCACCACTTTGAAAGGTAAGAGATCTCTGACCAAATAAATTTCCTCCTTGAGTCTTCTTTCAGCTTGACGACCATGTTGTTAAAAATATACTGAGTCTTCTCTTTAAAGTACTCATCAAAAGTCTTCAACCAACCTAAATCAAGACACAAATACACCACGAAGGTCTGGTTCATATCTGATTTCAGCTTAGTCATATTCTACTGTATTACCTTTGGATACCCTAGAATGTTTAAGTCCTATATAGGCATATATAATAATATAACAAATGTTTTGAATTAATGAAACGTAATTCAATAAACTTAAGACTTAAAAAGTCACTAAACATTAAATTATAAAAATACAGTGAAAACTGTACAAATTCATATACAAATGAGAAAAGTGACCAAAGGCCAAAGAGTATTTGTTTATACTTAATCACTATAGTATCTAATTATTTATAATTTTTCACTAAGAAATCTTATTTAAAAAATCTCAACAATGTTAACAAGTTGGCCCTACTGTTCTCATAATATGGGATGAAATACGTATCCTCTCATGGCACATCTACAATTCTGCACCCATTAAGTTAAATAAAAAAAAAATACAAACTGTATCTAAAAGCCAGCAGCAGAGCAATAAGGTAATTACAACACTATCATGAACATTGAGAAGTAGAATTCTGCCAAAAATAGGCACTGGTTCCCAAAGGCTGTTCATTATTCCATTTTTTTGAAGCACAAATTGACACTAATCAAATAACAAATGTGTACACATCTATGTAAAGTTTTCTCAAGAGAATTGTAGATGTTGACAACTTAGTTCTCTGATTTTTCCTACTACTTGTCAAATATCCAGGTAATTTTATCTGAAGACATTTGCAATCTAAGTATAAAGAAACATTTTTAATGAGACCCAGAGCTCCCAACACAGCCCCAGCTGGCAGAGTACTGAAGCAAGATAACGAGTGACTGAGGCAAAAACGTACAGAGCCACCAGTTCTACCTACTGGCAAAGCGGACCGTCTTATCCATAAAATCTTACAGGGAGGAGTGTCCATACATACATCCAGGCTGAACTATACTGCTCTATTGTTTCCAAGCCTCAAACACATGGGAAACTAAAATCTAAGGGATCCGACTGACTGTTTTGTTACTGTGATTAAGTTAATATTCAATGTATACTATATTTGCTGGCAAAAAATAATAAAAACCTGAGATGGCAGAGAAAACAATACAGCTATTTTAACAATGCAAATAGTTTCTGAAAAGGGCGCTGCCACTGTGACACTATTTCTTCCTCTTGCTTTCAATGAAATCTATTCATTCATTCTATAGTTATTTCCTGAGCACCAGCAAAGTGACAAGTATGAAGCTAAAAGCCAAGCTGAAATACAGTGTCAAATATTTTTTATAGGACTTTCTTGATCTAGGGCATTTTTAAGTTGGTTTTAAACCAAATGATGCTACCCAGATAATCCAACTTTTCCATGTTTACATTAAAAGCCTGTACCGTAATAATAAAAAAAAAAACTGAGATATCTTAGTGTGATCAGACCTGAGCCTGATATATAATAAATATTAATTACCATTATTATTATTAGCATAATTATCATCATAAGTCTTTAATTGCTCCTTTTCCATCTCTACAATTAAAGCAGATAAAGGAAGAAATAAATAAACATTTCTAACATATATTTTTGAAAAATATACAATTTACTTAAAACATTTAAATAAACTGCTTCACATCTTACAATATATTGGTTGCCTGAAGTCATGATTTTCATCAAGTTCATTCTGTGCCCTTCTTATGCACTGAAGTCCTAACTCCCAATACCTCAAAATGTGACTATTTGGTTGTAGAGTCTTTAAAGAGGTAATGAGGTCATGTGAATGGACCGTAATCCAATATGTCTTTATAAGAATTGGACACAGACACAGAGGGAAGACCATATAAAGACACTTAGGGAAGAAGGCCACCTACAAGCCAAGACAAGAGGCCCTCAGAAGAAACCAACACTGCCGCCACCTTAATTTTGGACTTCTAGCCTCCAGAAATGTTAAGAAATAAATTTCAGTTGTTTAAGCCTTCTAGTGTGTGTAGTACTGTGTTAACTGTGTTAACAATAGCCCTGGCAAAATAATACAGCACTGGAAAAAATTAGTTTTATTACCATTCAAAAAATAAAAATTGCAGGGTGGGAAGAATTTATTTTACCAAATGCCATCATAGTATTTAATATACATCTACCTCCATATTGCAAGATTGAGCCAAAAGCAAATGTACATAAATTAACATCTATTTTTGTAGCTTGTTATTATTACAGTACATATGTGTATTAAGGACCATGTAAATTGTTTAACCAGTTCTATTAGAGTTATTTCTTAAACATCACAGATACCTTTCATCTAAATTGTTAAAAAGGAAAAAAGTAATCCCAAATTATTTGGTTATTAACTGAATTAAAGAAAAGAGCTATAAATAGTGGAATGACTCCAAAATTAATTTAGTAAGGAAATTCTAATAATCTAGCATAAAAGGCAAACTTAGAATAGCCTTTATAAAGATTAACAAGTAGAATGTTTTTTAAAGTACAATTACTTATTTTCATCAGTTAAACTTTGTTATGAACTAAGGCCATTTCAAAGAGTAGTTTATCACAGGAGTTTTCATAAAAGATTCACAGTGACTGATGAATCCATTCTGCCTTCAACACTTCATTTGCCCTTCAACAATTATGCAGAAAATATGTCAAAGATATTTAAGTGAGCCAAAATACAAGCTCAGAGATGTCAACTTAAGAGCTTTCCACAAAACTCATCTATAACACAGACTAATATCGCAACAATATAGCGCAATTAATGAAGAATGAACTGAAAGATAGCCTCTTGAAGCTTCCAATAGTGAGTAATATAACAGTAAATTGGTTTTTATTGCTCTATACAATAGAGTAATCAAGTATTCCCTTTTATACTGAATTGGCTTTTCCTTTTTCCAAATTACTGTAAAACTACAACTGTATATTATCATGAGCCCCATCGGAAAGATGGTATTTTAGAAAAAGTTCTACGGGATAAATTTTGTGACATAAAATTATATTCTTACATCTAGATTTAATCATTTTAGGACACTGAGTTGCAGACTGATTTGCTTAAGTGGTCAATTCACATCCTTTCCCTTTCTCTTGAATACACCTGGAAATTGAACCAGGGCTAAGACAGCATTGAGAACAATTTTCCATTTAGTCTTTGGCACTCTAACACCACTATCACCCATAAAAAAAGCTAATTGCTATATTAAGTAAGTGGGGAAATACTTAAAAGAAAGAATACATAATTGTAAGTTCTATAAAGCAGGTATAATTCTAAATTTGATATCATTATTTTATCATAAAAATTTAAGTTCTAGTATATAAAACTAATAAAAGTTGAAAACTATTTCTAATGTGCATAAACAATTAAACATCTATTAATTGTTCACTGAAAAAACAGAATTTTTTAAAAATCCAGGACTCCTATCAAGTTTCAAAGTCTAAAGACTCTGTAGAGACCCAATCCTCCTAAGGAATGCTTAGTTTCATTTGGTTTATGGGCATACACAGCATCACCCTCAGGACCAGGCAAGACTGCCCCTCCCTGAAGTCCCCATTCTTCCTCTGACAACATCTTTTCCACATGATAAATCCATAGGGCAAAGAATGGGCCCATCCAGAACCTGCCCTGCCCTGCCCTGCCCTGCCCTGCCCTGCCCTTTTGTGTACCAGGGGCCCAGAAATTTGTGTCCAAATAGCCCCAAGCCAGCTTCCAGAGCCTCCCCTGTCAAGGCAGTCAACCTTGCAGGTAGTAATCTCCAAGGTCCTGCAGTTTGTAGAGATGTGCAAAAAGTGCTGATGTGTCTGCAAGGACCAGATCTAGGAGGAAAATGGGTGGGCTGCCCCACAGGCTGACTCTCCCCACCCACCGCCACATTCCAGTGGGGAACTGTGGCCCAAGCAACCTAGACCCATACTTGGCCTTCTAGATCACTGAGCTACAATGTCCCATAAGGTGCTGGAAAGGACCTATTTTATTTAGCAATATATTAGTTTGATTTATAACTTTTAAATGTTTAAACTTAGGGTCTGAGGACCTCCGTGTATTTTTGCTCCTGGTCCTGAAAATTTTCGATGCAGGCCTACGAATATGCCAACCCAAACTTCAAACTAGTTAATTATCATGAATCTAGAACCCAATATGAAACCTACAATAGCAACAGTTCAATAATCACTTGATAGATGAATGATGATGTATGGCCAAAAAGACTGGAAAAATGGTGTATGCAACATAAATGCAAGTTTATTATACTTCAACTAGAAATGAAACCAAAGGTAAAACATGTCATATACTACTAGCTCTAATATGTCCACCACTATCTATTCTAATGCTAACCTAATAATCTTTGACAAATATCTTGGAGTTTCTCTGTCTTTTTTATTGAATTTATTGGAGCGATACCGGTTAATAAAATCATATAGGTTTCAGGTATACAATTCTGTAACACATCATCTGTACATTGTTTTGTATGTTCAAGTCAAGTCTCCTTCCATCACCATTTATTCCCTCTTACCCTCTTCTAGCTCCACCCACCCCCTTTCCCTCCGCTAATAACCACAGTTAATATTTTTGAAAAGCCTCTGTAAGCCCTAAAATGATTTAAAACACCCATCTCAAAAAAGGCATGTCCCTCAAATCATTGTTACACTGTTATGGTTTTAACTACTACAATAATGATTTTTTAATGAGTACATTAATTTCATTCAAAAGTTATTAAATAGGTAACAACTGTTAAGAAAACATAAAAAGACTTTGAGTCAGAAATAATTGTATACAAATAAAGATTTTAAAATACAATTTAAGATCACTTGTTTCAAGTTATTTCCATTTTAATGTAATATTTTCTAACTTAAAAACAAATACAAATATGACTCATAAAAACGCTTCTTTATTTTAGTAATTACATTATTCTCTCTCAACAGGTTTCTTCCATCTCTTGCAAAATCCTTCAATAACTGACTGCAACATCCAGTCTTACACTTAGGGGTCACATACAATCTTAATTGGTATTGCCATACCTCACATATGCTGCTGATTAATTTCTATGATAAATTATGCTTGCTTTTCCCCCACTAATAAACTGTGAAAGGGTTTTAATTAACATCCTGTTCTGGTTTATTCATTCAAATACAAACCAAGCACCTAATAAGGGCAAAGCAATAAAGCTAATCTAAATGGAAACAGATTCTATAGTGAATATATAAACAAATGTTGTGAGAACAAAGAAATGGTAAATTCCTACCAGAAGGATAAAAGAGAGATTCTTAGAATAGTCCTCATCTGGATAGGGGGGAAAAGTGGTATTTCCAAACTGAAGCAAGAGCATATGGAAAATACACCAAGCCATTAAGGTAGATGTCAATTCCAGGAAGCAGAGGCAGCCAGGTATGGCTCCATTGCAGCTTACACGGTGGGAGGACGTGGAGAAATGAAAATAAAGTGCAGTGCCAGATCACTGGAAAGCTTCTGAACCATTTTTGATTCTTACTGAAAACTTGGGAGGAAGAAAGTTAAGTTTTCTGAGTTGTGCTTTAAAAAATAACTGGAGAATAAATGGTAATGGAAAATATAATAAAGATTAAATTAAAAAAGAAATAACTGTTCTGTAAGTGTAAAGAATAAAATAAAAAAGTAAAGTAGAAGAGAAGCAGGAAATGAGGCCAATACAATAATTCTGCTTTTAAAAAACGTCCGTGGCCAACAGTGTGGTGATTGCTGGGGGGAGGGAAGTATCAGGGGACTAAACAGTAATGAAAAAAAAAAAAAACCCACAAGACCTGCCTTTTGACCCAGCAATTCCACTGCTAGGATTATATCCTAAGAATTCTAAAACATCAATTTCAAAAAACATATGCACCACAATTTACAATAGCCAAGAGCTGGAAGCAACCTAGGTGCCTGTCAGTAAATGAATGGATAAAAAAAATGTGGTACATGTACACAATGGAATTCTATGCAGCAGAGAGAAAGAAAGAGCTACTATCCTTTGCAACAACATGGATGGAACTGGAAAGCATTATGCTGAGTGAAATAGGCCAGGAGTTGAAAGACAAATACCATATGATCTCACCTTTAACAGGAAGCTAAACAATAAAACAAACAAGCAAGCAGAATAAAAACAAAGACACTGAAATAGAGAACAAGGGGACAGTGACCAGAGGGAAGAGGAAAGGGAATTTAAGGGGGAAAAAGGGGGAGGGATTTGGGGGAACAAATATGAAGGACACAGGGACGAGGACTAAGGGGGGTGGAAATGGGAGGGAGGTGAGAGCACAGGGTGGGGGGGGGGCTGGGATGGGAGAAATAGACAAAAAAACTGTACTTGAAAAATAACTAAATAAAAAAATAAAAATAAATAGAAAAAACACAAGAAAGATTAAATTTAAAAATGGTTGATGAATTGCAGTGGAAACAGACTGAAATAAGAGGCAAAACGAAAGGAACTTAGTAACTGACTGAAGTTTCCAAGAGAGAAGAGTGGGAGAGTCAGGATTAAGCTTATATTTTCAAAAGACCCAGGAATGTTTGGAAACCTATATAAACCTGCTGATCCCACTAAATGCTTTTGGACTCAGGTTTCCAAAATAACCTAACCATTTTTTCCAGGTGATTCAGTGTCATCTCATAGTTTGCAAAGTCTATCAGCTTCACATCCCTTAAATTGCTGGAGATACAGCCTTTTTAAACTCAGGTGAGATGCTGTCACTGGAAATTCTATCCCACACCACAAGAACCATTTGCACTACTGATAGGACAGCTGGGGTTTTGTTCCTCCTGCAGCTGTGTATAATATCCAAATGTGACCTCTTATTGTATTGCTTTTCTAAGAGACCTGCATACCTTGATACCTGATACCTACAACTGTGAGATCGATCTCCAAAATAATGTCTATATCTGTGCTAAAGTGATTTTCTCCCTTTTTAAGGTCTCACACCAAATGAGGACACTTCAGGCCTGGTAAGTCTTCCCCAAACAGTTCGAGTGTTGGAAACTGTGAGAAGTGTCTATGGCATGAGATATCATGAGAAGTAAAAGAAAAACTGACTTCCTTTAAGGAGTTACTCTTAGAATGTGTGAGAGGGGCCCTGGCTGGTGTAGCTCAGTGGATTGAGCGCGGGCCTGCGAACCAGACAATCGCGGTTCGATTCCCAGTCAGGGCACATGCCTGGGTTGCATACCTGTTCCCTGCAGGCCAGTTCCCAGCAGGAGATGCACAAAAGGCAACCATACATTGATGTTTCTCTCCCTCTCTCCTTCCCTTCCCCTCTGAAGATAAATAAATAAAATCTTAAAAAAAAAAAAAGAATGTGTGAGAGGGTATTAAGCCTTATGATTGGGCAAATAGTGAGCAAATTATCAAATTTCCTGGAAGAAGCTGTTTTAAAAGCTGAAAATACTGCTTCTAAGTCGCTTTCTAATTGTAAAACATGTAGCAATGAGGAAAACCACTGACCATCTGACCATCTGATATACTAATGTAATATTTAAAGACATAAACATCCATTTCAACAGAGATAGATAAGAAAAAAAGACCAGAACCAGTACAGCAAGATGTCTAGTTTTGCAAGATAGTTAATAAAATGTTTTATATGATTAATAATGTAACACAGATGACATTTGGCTTGAAAACACTTAACAGACTTTCCTCCAGAAGCTTTACTTGTGGTTGCAACATTAAATAAAGGTTACAAATCCTGATTTCAGAGCCCGAAGGCTTGGGTTCAAACCCTGTCCCCCTTCCTCAGATACATTACTTATCCTCTCTTTTGCCTCAGTTCTCTCACTTACGAAATGAGGGTTAATAGTAGTTACTGGTCATAAAGTTGCTGAGAACAGTAGTGAATGTAACACATGTAAAGAACCCAGAACAGTGCCTGAAATCTAGTCAATTCCCATAATTATTAGCAATTGTTTGTATAATCAGGAACTGGTGACCTCTGAAGCTCCCAGGCTTGAAAGACAGACAAGAGTAACAGAAATTGGGAAATTGAGAGATGTTGAAATGATCATTTACTTCTCTTAAGTGCTACTTGACTTATGTGCTCCTAAGAAATGCAGCCCAGCCAGAGGCCTAATAGAGTTTTCCCCTCTAAAAAAAGAACCTCATTACACCAGTTCTGGAGATGTCTTAAAAAGACAATTCTAAGGAGCCACGTAAAGATTTATCTTAAATGCCACCATTTTCTAAATACCAAATGCCAGTTACATTTGAATTTCAAACAAATAATGAATAAATGTTTGGTACAAGTAGGTCTCATATGATATTTGGTACACATATACTAAAAATTTGTCATTGTTTATCAGAAATTCACATTTAACTAAGCAGCCTATTTTTTCCCCCAGGTAAATTTGGCAACGTATTAACCCAAAGTTCAGATAAATGCACTGAATTAGCCAATGCCCATAAAGCAAAAAGAATGAAACTACTTAAGAAAATAAAGTAACAAAAGAGAGTATGGTAAATAGAAAAAATGTAAATCTCAGAATCAGGCAAATCAGAGCTGCAATTCATCATCTTCTATTAATTTATAATTGATTTACCTTGAAAAAAATTAAAAAATGTACCTTAGCCTCACTCCCTGATTCAGAACAGGCAATTCATTCTAGTTCTCAATTCTTCTTCATAATATCTTAGCTCCAGAATCTCAAATTCCCTATTCACAGCAGCCCAAACCAAAGAACTCCCTTTATCCCACGGTAGCTAAACAGAACAAAATGCTCCCCCAACTGTGCCCACGTACAAACTTCTCCCCCTCCAGACCCTCACGTTTCACTTGGCAGGTGCTCTTGACAGCCAGAGTTCTAAATCCCCACCGCCTCCCGCCCCACAAGGGTCCGGCCCAACTATGGCTGACTGTGATGAACAGTATTGGAATAGAAAAGCCTTAAAAATAACATTACACTGTAATTTCCTCATGTTTTTGTTCTTTTTTTCCACAAACTTTTTAAGGATTAAGGATACAGAAATTCATTTCAAATTATCATATAATACAAAATGCAAAAATCTGTTTTGTTCATTTAAAAAAGTCCTTATCACTCACTTAATCAATAAAAATTCTGCAAATGCACAAAAGAAAATTATTTTGCAATATGATCCCTGGGCTAGATCTTCTTCTATTTTGGAGTCATACCACATGGGGGATTATTTTCTGACGTTCATTTTACAAACTGCTTAACTAACAACATCCTGTCCAACTTTCCATTTAGTATACCTTATCTTCTCTTTACACACTGTGATTTCTTTGAAGAAAAATTACCTAAATATTTCAGCAGTTTAACTAGTGGGAAGCAAGGAATTAAGATTGTAGATACAAAGGTGCTGTAATTGTGTTTTAATCAGCTTATTAAATACAACATGAGCATGTATCAATCAACTAACATTTAATTTCATGGTCCATGATTCAAAACTAGTCAAAAGCCCTACAGTACAAAGTGATCAGCATTTACTTAACAGGTCCTTTCCAAATTTCTTTTAACTAATGTAAACCATTCAAAATATTGTATGACAATTATGGACTGAAAGAAGACATAATGAGGAATTTTACTAAAATACAAACATAATTTGAAATTTATCTTTCTTGTGCAATATTACCACAGTGAACCAAAAAGAATAATATCTACATATATAATAGGGGACTAAATATAGAAATCTTTAAAAAACCTATTTCAAGTACTTCTATACCCAAGAAACAAAACTTCACTGATGAAACAATACTGAGCTAGTTTGCTTTAACTTGCTGCTGCAGAAAATAAAAACAAATCTCTATAAATCTTGTTTAGAAAGTAAATCGCCTAGCTACACTTTTATTTACGAATATTATGCAAAGACTTCCATTACAGAGTCACATTTGACTTCTAATATATGTACACTTACTATCTCTTTTCCTCCACTGAAAAAATGGTGTTTCATGATCTGAATGATTCAGTTTTTCAGAGAATAATTTACTTTATCTAAATTCTACATTCGTGACCTGGCTGATGTGGCTCAGTGGATTGAGAGCCGGCCTGAGAACCAAAAGGTCACTGGTTCGATTCCCAGTTGGGGCACATGCCTGGGTCGTGGGCCAGGTCCCTGGGTGGGGGTATGCAAGAGGCAGCCAACTGATGTTTCTCTCCCTCTCTTTCTCCCTCCCTTCCCCTCTCTCTGAAAATAAGATCTTTAAAATAAATTAAATGAATGAATGAATGAATAAATAAATAGATTCTATACTTATTAAGGAGTGGTAAAACTTATTAAGAAAAGTGAGCAAGTTCTTTTCTCTAGAATTTTGCTTGGTAGCAAAAGTCGATTTAGTGTTACAAGGTTTATTTCTGATGACTTTTCCTCAGGTGGAAAAAGGCCTGAGGGTAAGGGTCAATAACATCTTTTACTAAGACAAACAGATTCAATCGTAGTTGCTAGGATACCAACAGACAGCCTTTTATTGCAGTCAGGAACAGTTATTACAGGTGTCTTCTCACACAACAACATACTAACTGCAGCAAGAACCAAACAAAGTCTAAAAGGCAGAGGCAATCCCTGCCCTTGATGAGCTTGATATCATCTGTTCTTGGCATTTAAAATTACAAAGCTCAATCTAAGATTTTCTTTTAAGAAACAGAACTAAGTGGACAACAGAAAGAAGAGAGTTAAAATCATGGACCAAGGTCAACTATTTCACCTGAATCTGCAGAGTCAGAGTCCTTTGTTCATTACCTCGTTGAACAGAATGAGTCTGTACTATGTGCTGGGTTACTGGTCTAGGCATCAGCAATCCAGTGGTTAATAAGACAAAGTCTGAGTCCTCATTAAGCCGGCTACATGCGAGTGAGGAGACTGAGCAAAAATGCTGTAAACATTTACATATGCGTGGGTGCACACAGTATGAGGAAGCTGTCAAGGGGCATGGAGGTAGCTCAGAGAAGGACTTACACATATGTAGCAATTACTACATGCCAAGTACAGGGCCAGCAATAAGGATAACTGTGATAAGAAATGTTCTCTGCCATTCTGGTTCACCCAGGTGGGAGATCCAGGTAAACTAGGAAAATATTCTGGTGTCACTACCTGTGTAAGCTTGGTAAGTTGGTAACAATCATCATCGTGAATGGTGGCAATAACCTTCAAGGGTTATTGGGGGCAGCAGATGTTTATAAAATATTTGGCATTAATTTTATTATTACAGTTAAGTGCCCATGTTAGAGAATAATAAGAAATTAGATTTAAGGATATTGAGGATAGGAGAAAAGGGTAAAGGATAATGAAGATCTTTAAAAAATAAAACAAAGCCTTGGCTAGTGTGGCTCAGTAGATAGAGTGCTGGCCTGTGAGTCAAAAGGTTGCAAGTTCAATGCTCCATCAAGGCACATGCGTGGGTTGCAGTCTGGGTTCCCAGTTGGGGGCATGCAAGACAATGGACTGATTATGTTTCTCTGCTTCTCTGTCTCTCTCTCTCTTACTCTCTCTCTAAAAATAAATAAAATGTTTTAAGAAATAAAAATAAAAACTAATAAGGGGAGAAGAGGTGGTTCACACGAAGACTTGTAGGGGATACTGAAAATTCTATTTATAAACCTACCAAAACATAGTATACAATGGAACCACATCACATGCCCAATTAAGTGACAAGAATTAAAGTACCTATGAGGGGCAGAGAAAGAGGAGAGAACAATTGATTTGCTTCAAGTAGCTTTGCTATTTTACTCACCAAGAGAATATTTCAAGGTAAATAAGGTTTATTGAAAAAAATATCTGTAGTCCTACAGGCAGTCTCAGATATCACATGTGAAGTTTAAGCACCTCAGCTTAGTGGGTGTGTCTAATATAAACAAAAATGTGCTCCTCGTATTGAAACCAAGGGTCCTTATAACTGTGATCGAATTTAGTTTTAAATCCTAGCTCTAGAAATCCTGCCTCTCCCCGACCCAGCCCAGAGACCTAGCCTTCCCCTGATAATAAGCAACCCAAGACGGCAGGAACTCGCAGCCCAGACCAGACTTTATGCTTCAGGACCTCTGTCAGGCTAAAGACAATGTCCTGACCTAAGTTACGTTTCTGTTCCTGAGCCCTAAGGTGGAGCAATCTCCTGGCTACTTTACTAAGAGACCAGGCAAAGGGACACCAGAAAAGACTTTAAAGCTGTCCTAAAGACCTGAAGAAATGATTTATCTTTACCTCACCTCCAACCAATCGGCTCCCAGCATGACTCCAAACCCATAACTCACACACCATTGAGAAGTTCAGGCTTTTGACCATGATCTTTCTCTTCTCCCAGATGGCATCATTCATCCATAAAATAGCCACACTTTCTCCAATGCAATTCCCGGGGTTCACTATTTGGCTCTGCTAATGCCAGATGAACAAACTCTTTCTGTTCGATAACAATATGGATCCCCTAAATGCAAATGTAGTATTTAATCCGGTGTTACTTTGATTAGATGGGATTTTCATCACCTTTTACACTTCATAGCTAACTCCTGCTTAAGATGCTACTCCACCTATATGCCCTCCATTTTACAGACAAACAAAGAAAGATGTCAAGGACGCCTGGGCAGGACACAGCAGTCGGGACGCCTGCCTCGTTCTGCCTGGCTCCGAATCCCTGCAGTCTTTCCACAGGGCCCAGCCATCCCTCAGTTTGGGTTTGAAGAACCAGGCTAAGATTAAGGAGGGAGATGATGCAAACATGTAAGAGAAAAAATTAATAAATATAATAGGTACTTGTAGAAAAAGATAAAGACATTAAGACCAAAGAGAAACCACAGAAGCTGATGTATGATTAACACTCATCACAAATTTCAAAAAAACATTATTAATTTCATATATTTTATACGCCTCTGTGCTTACTAAAAATCAAGTATTATGGAAATTCAAACATTTCAGCATCCGACCTCTATCTCCCTGTCTACTTCTCACAACCAAAAGAGGCAAGCATGCACGCACGCACGCACACAGACTTCACCAAATCATGTGTCCAGACACTAACTTGTTAGTTCTATTGTCTCAGAAAGAGATGGAAAGGAATACATGGCAATAAACTAGTGTGAAAGAATATAAGCAGAAAATCAATGTTGGGAGAAAAGGAAAAAAAAAACCTTCCAAGTACAAAGTGAAAAGTGCTTCCTCTGATAGTAATAATGAAGTTGAGAAATTGGGATAAAGAGCAAACAGAAGTATTGGTAGGTCCTTACAAAAAAGTCTTTGTAAGTACATTCCAAAAACTCCCTGCAACTACATCCGTCGGGCGTTTACTCTGTGCCTATGTGTTCACACTAACAAGTGTACACAACAAATCATATTTCCATTATGATTTTAGCAATTCCCACTTACCTTGGGGAATAATCTGTGGCCCCAATAAGAAACAAAAGTCATCATATTAAATGACAATTACAGTTACAATAATAGCACTTACTTTTGCGCCACATACCATGCCTTTACATTTCACCCTGTGAAGTACTTTATACTGATTCTACCAAGAAAAAAAACTTACTCTCTGATGAAGTAACTTGCCTACAGTTGTCTATCATGTTAGACATGATGAGGTTAGAACCCGCCCATGTCTGTCTCTCACCCACTTTGTATTACACTACTTCTCCACTTTAAAGATTCCAATTTTCCCGCGAGCGTTCTGACTTTTTGATGTAGAGTTTACAGACATGAAATAATCCTCCCACACAGTATGTTACACTAAGTAACGAAAATGAATGAGTAGTACCTTAAATGAGTGCAACTTCTGTCCCCCAAAGCTAAGACCTTCTTATGGTATTACTATTTCATATTTCACAATTATTATCCTTAAATGGCACATAAACTGATAAAGAACTCAAAATATAATGATATATAAAAGGAATATAATACTGTTTAAAGTCAAGGAACACTTAAAAATTTGAGAAGTGTATTCCATCAGATTCTCATTAAAATTGTCTGTGCCTACAGGGGGCTTAATAACCTCTAGTTTTTTTGAAGTGCAAATTTTACCTGGGTCATTATGGGAATGAGGTACCACAAAGACTTGAAGGGGCTTAGTGTCCCACTCATTCGGTTTATAGGTAATATCAAATCCTTGCTTCCAAACTCCACCATCTGGATTGTCAAAAGGAATTAGGCTATAAACATCCAACATCTAAAAATATGAAAGACAAAAAATAAGTAAGCTGAATTATGTATATCAATTTAAACTTAATGTTGAAAAATATTTGCTCAAAACCACTTATTATTGTACATTGAGTATATATTTTATAAGGTTAAACTATTTCTAAAGGCATGAAGAGTTAAGGCAGAAAACATTTAATAACCATTCAAAGACTTAAAATGCTACCTGTGTTATATAACTATCCTGATAAATAATCCCTTTCCCCAACTGCTTCTAATAAAAAATAATAATTTCATTCAATTCCCCCTTCCCTGCTTTACTTCCAATGCAATTTAATAGTAATAGATAGGAATTTAACAGCAAAGTGAAAAATATGATTGTGGCCAAATTGAAACACAATTATTTTCTTCTTTTTTCTTTTTTTTATTGTTGTTCAACTATAGTTGTCCCCATTTCCCCTCTACCACTCCCCCCGACCCTACCTATCCCAACCTCCCACCCTTGACCATACCCCTCTTTGGCTTTGTCCGTGTGTCCTTTATACATGTTCCTTGATAATCCTTCCCCCAACCCCCCAATATCTTCTCCCACCTCCCCGTTTGATGAAAATTATTTTTTACTTTACTCAATCTCATATAATTTAAAATCTATACCATAATTAAAATGCATCTATTGCTATTCTTTCATTTAGTGTTAAGTTTACCTTTTTTATTCCAAAAATAAAACTATAACAAGGTTGACCAGGTTAAAAATAGAAGAATTTTTTAAAAAGAGAATTAGCTCTTAAATACTCAAATGTTTTCTAAGTTTCCAATCCACTATTCCTCCTAGATAGTAATCTATTTCAACACAAAGGAAAAAATACTGCCCCCTCCGAAAAAAAATCTAACAACTTTTATTCTCCATACTGCCCATTATACTGAATGTGACAAAGAATACAATCACCCTTTGGTAAAATTTAAATTATGTAGAAGTTACATCTTAATTACCATATTTTGTCATGTTTAATGCACATTTTGCACAAATTTTTGAAGGAAAAATAAGGGTGCACATTATACACAGGTATTACTAATTCTATACCTATATAAATGGTTTTAATTCTTTTATTTATGCTCGTGCATTAAAAGTGTAACTCTAGAAAGCAGTAACAATATTCATATGCAAAATAATACCCTGGAACATAATAATCAGTTTAGTTTCTAAATACAGATAAATTAAAAATTGAATTAAAGAATTTAAACAAAAGATTTTTTCCCCTGAAAGTTTGGGCCAAAAACATGAGTGCAAATATACATGGCAAAATAAGATTAATACGTAAGTAGCTTACAAAAACTTTTAAAGATATCAAGCAAGTTACACAAAAGTGTACAAAGAATTTTAAGGCAGTAACATATTTCTTATTTTTGAATTTATGACTTTAACAAGTACAATGCTCCAAGGATAAGACCACACAGATCTTTGGGAACCAGGTGAACAGGAGGATGTGTTAGCCATCTCGGCTACTCCTGTGAGCACTTTCTTTAGCGCTTCAGATCTCCCGGTCCCTGCTGCCTCCCTCTGCTGGCCTGCCTTCCCTGGCTGCTCTCTATCTCCTTTCCATTCACCCCAGATTTAAACGCCACCCATACAAAAAAGGGGTGTTTTTTTCTTTTTAAAAGATACTTAATTAAAACCTGAATAAAACCAAGCTTCACAGAGATAGATACCCTTGCAAAGCACAAGACAGAATCACAGTCCTATCCGAATGTGGCCACACACTAGCTGATGAGGTTTGGCCAGCTCCACTGTCCCTGGTTTCCAGCTTGGCTTGTGAGCCATGGCTCAAGATCCTATCTTGTTACCTGTCCCCACGAGTCAGTGAAAATTTCTACTATGAAGTCATCGAGGGTCCTGCCACCAAGTTCCAATATCTGATCTAAAGTGTAAGATTAAATACAGTTCTCTGCTAATTTGCAGGACAGAAAAATATGAGTGACACACTCAAAATTTAGGAAAGATGGAAGTTCTTTCTTACCCTAGTCTTCAACTCCACTATCCTCTAGAACAGCATGATCCAAAAGACAGATAATGTGAGCCAAATACATAATTTTAAATTTTATACTAAAATGAAATAGGCAAAAATAGTTTCAATGATATATTTTATTTAGCCCAATATATTCAAAACATTACCATCTCAATAAACAATATAAAAATAAACAAGATATTCTGATTCTTTTTTTCATACCAACTCTTCTGGGTTCTAGTGTATATATCATACTCAGAGCCCGTTTCAGTTTAAACTAGTCACATTTCAAGTACCTGGTAGCCACATGTGGACAGTGGCTGCCGTAATGGACAGCACAGCTCTAGAATATTCCCCTTTCCCCTCATAAAGGAATATTCAGCAAAAAAGAATCTAACCCTACACTGTGTCAAACCTATAATGTGTAACAGTGATATAGTACGAAGAAGGCTTTTTTTTTAAATTTTAGAGTGCGAATGCAGTCCCCCACTGCCACAAATTATGCAGTCGAGTTTCCCACATTTGGGGAAATCGCAGGGGTCAGCACATCCGGAGTGCACTGGATAAGCCTCGCCCTGGGAAAACCACCTTCGTGATCATGGTGTCTTCCCTGCCAGGTAGGTATAGGAGGGCTTTTTTTGTTCTCTGCAAAGGAAGGTTAAGAAAAATCTCTCTGGCCAAATTTAAACCACAAAAGGTCTTCCTTCAACTATTACAGAAAAGTAACAAATACAGAGCATATAAAATGGCCCTATTTTTAAAGTATAAATAAGGAAAATTAGGAGAAACACAGAAAACACTAAAAAAGAATATTATTGACTTTGTGATTAATTAAATCACAAAACAGAAACTAGAACCCAGAGAGTTTAAGTAACTAAGAACAGATACTAGATAAAATCTAAGCAAATAAAAACAAAGCCCAGTGATTATTAACAAATATATACATTACCTGCACATCTGAATTCTGACTTCCGCTTTGTGAAGCAAACAGACAGTCGTCAGGGTCAACCATGAGGGACAACTGTTTCGATGACAGAAGAGGTGAGCCAGCACCACGGCTGAAATTGCCTAGTGAACTTTTCGACCCATCCTCCACAGACTCACTCAAATTGATGACTGAATCTCTAATATTTGAGATGATCTCATTATTCTCAGCTAGCAAACGCTCCAAATGGTCTATTTTTTCTTGCAACATTGAAAGCTGGCCCTACAATAAAAAGAAAGAAAAAGGAAGCTACATGAAACTCTAATATAGCTCTGCTGAGACACACACATTTTTTAAAAAATTATCTGCCTGCCCAAGAGGGCAGCCACTCACCCTTCACTTTCCACTTTTATAAGTGGGATCACAGAAAACACGAGCAGCTGGCAGGGTTGAAACACCAATTTATAGCAGAAAATCTCCTCCATGGTTGCAATCTCTCTTTAATCATATTTTAAAACGTGCAAAAGAAGGACCCAAAAATGTTTTGGGATATATTTCCTATTACCCCAAATCCAGCCCTAAAGTATCTTTGGGTCTCTAAAACTACTACATACAACAACATATTATCCTCAGGCATAAAATTTTAAATTTAAGTATAACTGATTCTAGTTATTACTAAAGGCCAAAAAGTATGAGTTTGTAAACGATCATTTCGTCTCAACTGGCAGCCCTAGTAGACAATCCTGTCACTGATGGTAGGAATGCAAATTGGTATGATCGCTGTGGAAAGCAGTACGGAGTTACCTCAAAAAATTAAAGATGGAACTGCCTTATGACCCAGTGATTCTACTTCTGGGAATTTATCCAAAGAAACCAGAAACACTAAATCGAAAGAACATATGCATCCCTATGTTCATTACAGCATTATTTACAATAGACAAGATTTGGAAGGAGCCCAAATGTCCATCAATAGATGAGTAAATAAAACAGCTATGGTACGTTTACATGATCGAATACTACTTGGTCGTAAAAAAGAAAATTTCACCACATGCATGGACCTGGAGAATATTATGCTAAGTGAAATAAGCAAGTCAGAGAAAGACAAATACCATATGATTTCACTCGTGTGGAATCTAATGAACAAACTGAAAGAATATGTAAAACAGACACAGACTCAGAGAGCAGGCTGACAGCTGGAGGAGGGCTGTTAAGGAGTGATGGAATCAAGCAAAAAAAAAAAGCAAGAACTCATGGACACAGGCAACAGGGTGGTGACAGCAGAGAGGGTGGAGGTAGAAGAGGGTGTAAGAGGGATAAATGTTAATGGAAAAAAAACTATCATCCCCAGAAGATCAATTAGTCAATTATTAATTAGTAATATGCTTGGAAAACACTGCCATGAACATCCCCCACATAACTACACTATTAACTCATTTAGACGGCTGCCACTATATTGTGTTACTGTTAGGTTTTTAATTGATCCTCACATAAGAGGCTTGCCATCTTGTAACATAAACCTTGCCTCAGCTTATAAGAGCAAGGACAATCTTTGTTTTGTTCATTCCTATAGTCAGGGCTCTAAATACAAAGCAGATAATTATAAACTTGCCAAATGGCCCTCAAATTTCTGGAAAGCCACTATAATTCTTTAATGAACACCTACTGTGCTAGCTATAATGCTACATGCTGGGAAGACAGATATGCATTAAGATGTGAGTCCCTGTCTGAACACACAGGTGACAATGTAACTAGAAAGAGCCCATCCTGTGTCTCCAAGAGTCCACATTAAGGTTTAGTAAAGTAACTATGTGGATAGTGAACAAACAACTCTATATACCCAGAAACAAAAAATTCTATCACCAGGAAATAGCAGAAAGTAAGGAGGAAGAAAAAAGAGAAAAAGTAAAAACACCTAAATTTCTGAAAGTAAAGGACTGGTCAAATGGTACATCTAGTATCCCAGAACAGTTTTCAGTCGCTGAAAATTTAGAAATATATGAGATGATGATCCCCTTTTGACATATAATACATACAGAAGGCTGTAATCAAAGTGGTAACAACTGGTTATGGACATTTATATTCTTCTTTTGTCTTTTGTGAACAATTGTTGATTTCATAACGGGGAGGCTGAGAGAAACAAGGAATTTACTCCTAGGCTGCTGGCCAGTTCAACAAGGGAAGAAAAGACAGCAGAAGAAATGGAAATGGCTATCAACCAAAAGAAGGCCATTTCGGCAAACTGAAAACTGACAGCAGTCTGAAGGGACTAGGGAAGACATTGTGGAATAAGACAAAAAAGTAGGAAAAATAGAAGCATATCAGCAGTAATTATCTTGGGAGGTGGTGGGAGAGAGGACTGCAGATCAATACCCAAAGCCCTGATGTACAGGAGACAAGGAGCACACGACAGTTGGCCATGTACCTGCTCAGACCTCAGAGATGCTCTCATAGTCCTCTCTTCTTAACAGAGACAGAAATAGCCCCATGCACATCAAAACTGCAGTCCTTCAAGGTAACTGTCACATCTAGGTGGGGTAGCATATGTCCACAAGGTAGAACTCTGAAGCCCGTTAGTTAGCGAATTTAGAAGCAGAAGTACAATACTGTAGCAGAGAACTCATCCCACAAGACAAGCCCCAGTTTCCCTAGTGAAAAGCAGAGAATATAAATCAGTTTACAACTAGAAATGACCAAGCAAAGGAAAATTGGATGGATCGGTGCAACACTAGCTCAGGATTCAAAGAAAAGCTGATTGAACCATGTATATTCCAGGTCAGCAAAGCTGTGGAGCAGTATTATACATATTATAAAACCTTTTTTACAAGCACACGTTGATGTTGGTTGCGTAGTTCTCAGTGGAAAGGCCAAAGGGGAACCCTGGCACAACCCAAAATTCACCCAAAGAGGCTAAAAATATTTGAGAGTCCAGTACACAGCTGACTAATCTATACATATTTTCCTAAACAGACATGCTATCAAAGGCTGTCTGAAATAAGGGGAAAACTTTTCTTCCCTTAGTTATAACAACACTACAGACCATGGCTTTCTGAAATCACTCCTGATGAATTCTGTTCAATACTTCCAATGCTGAAAATACAAGTCTACCTCAGCGATGCATGCAATATCTACCACAGCAAATGTCAAGAGTGAGCAAAGTTCCGCTGCTTACAGGCAGAATCAGAACACGTTGACTTGTCCCACCTGTACTAAAGCCACATACCTCCATAGAATAAAACCTTAGCTAGGTCTAAAATACCACGCAATAATATTGTTATAATTATGTATAGTGACAGATGGTTACTAGATTTACAGTGATCACATTGCAAAGTATATAAATGTTGAATCACTATGCTGTACATCTGAGACTAATATATGTCAACTATAATTAAAAATAAATTTTAAAAATTTTAAAAGGAAAAAAGACATTAATTCCAGTGAAATTTAAAGGTGTGCTGGAAAAGCTTTTTTAAAAAACATCTTAGAGCTTTGAAAGATGCTGTATGTTTTATCAGACACTTAATACTCTATGAATTAATACACGGGTGGCAACTTTCTCCAGAGCTTCCGGTACTTTTGGGAAAAGACAATTTGGGAGCCATGCACACAGCAAAGCTGCCTATAGCTCAAGAAGAGCTGAGAAAGAAGAGGGCTCCTTCTGGAATAGTCTTACTATGGCCCTGGTACCATAACCCATGGAGGACAGTCTTACTCAAAATAAACATTACAGGAGATGAATGTTTCATGAAAGAGGATCCTGCAGGCATTCAAGATTATTTCAATCTCATTGTTACTTTAAAGGTATAATTAATGATCAGTACCTGGAATTTTGTACTGAATGAAGTTCACAAAGAAAATTGTGCCCCAGGGATATGTCAGCCTAACAGTCTAATGAAAATTATTTATTAAGCTACATTATGCAGTGTTGAATAAAGTCTCCCTCCAAATAGCTGAAATTTCTGAAATACACACACCTCATAAGCAAATTCTGAATACGACAGAGAAGACTGGTATGACCTTAAAAAAATGTGCTCGTAGTCTATATTAAAGTAACAGAAATCATAGACAATGTTTCAATTGTGCTGACAACTCAAAGACTGATGATAATACTGATGATAATATCGAAAAAGACAATTTTTTGTAGGGCAAGAAAATCACTTATGAGAAAACCACTTTATTTTTTGGTTTGCTAATCAGTTCCACAGGGAGGCCATCAGTGTTGCACTGCTGAGGAGGGGGAAGGAGGTCATGGTATTCCATTTTTTTCCAGCTTTTGGTGGAAGAAAAACTGAGTAAAATATCACTGATTATCAAAGATTTTTGAGACAGAAAATCTAGAGCCTAGAAGGTAAAACAGGATCAGTACCCACTCAGCCCTCTAACAAAACTAATCAATGTACATCTACAGCTAATCTGAAAGCTTACTATGTGATTATTTGCCCCAGGTAAGACACTAGCTGCCATCACTGAAGCGCTGCTGAATCTGCACACCTTCTTCTTCCTTCCTGTTACGATAAAGAATGTGCCTCCCCTCTCCCCACTTCAAAGGCCGGCATTGCTGGAGAGCTCCAACCCCATGTCTTTCAACTGCTCAAAGGCTATATTCTTGTGTTTAAAGTCTCCACACTGCTTCATCAAACTCCCCTTCTAAAAGCAACACATTCTCGATAATATAACATGTTTTATTAGGTCAAACTATAGGAAACTGCCATTCTCATAAGTCAAAAGTAGTCAAATACCATCAATTTCTTATGGTTCAATTTAAGATCTTATCCTATCTGTAAAAACAACAACAAAAAAGGTAAAACTCCAGTGCTTATCTTAGCCCCACATCCCCTTCCAAGGATCCCATCCCCTTCCTGGATATACAGGGGTTATCAACAGTCTACACTCATTATCCCCCTTCCTTTCAAACTCCCATTCCCTCACCTGCCCATTCCCATCAGTACTCACCCACCACTCCACCAAAACTGCTCTTGAAAAGTATCCAACAGCTTCCATGTTGCCAAGTCTGAGAAGCAAACTCTGTCTTCATCTCATCTCAAGGAGCATTTGGCACTCCTCCTAGAAACATTTTCTTCACAGGCTCCCAACATAACATGCTCTTGGTTTTTCTTCTACCAACTGTTTATTAATCTCCACAATATCTAAATGATGGAGTTCTTCAAGGTTATTAGGTCCTGAGTTCTCTGTCGTCTCTTACTGTCTTAAATTATCTCATCTACTCTAAGGGTTTAAATTCCATTTTTTTTGTACTGATATCTCTTCTGAAAAAACAAAGACCCATAAAATCCAAATGACTACCTGACTTTGGGTTTCAAACTTACATCCAAAAGACACCTTCCCCCAAAGCCTTCTATAGTCCTTAGGTCTTCGGTAAGTAGCACTAGTCTGCACCTTCTTGGTCACTCACCGAATCTTGGTGGCATAAATGATTCTTCCTTCCTCACCCTGCTCACACATCCAATCTACCTACATGCTCTTTTCATCTCACCTCCAAAGTAGTTTTTGAATCAATTTACTCCTTTCCCTCAGGTGCAAACCACAAATGATCTCTTCTAGCCTAGTAAAGCAATCTCTTTTTATTTATTTATTTATTTATTTATTTTTATTGATTATGCTGTTACAGTTGTTCTATTCCCCCCTTCATTCCCCTCCACCCTACCCCCCGTCCCCACCATTACCCCCCCTTTAGTTTATGACCATGTGTCTCAAGTTCTTTAGATTCTGTATTTCCCATACTATTCTTGCCCCCTCTTAAATGATTTCCCATATCCACATCTTTCAACCATGCACTACTAAGATGCAATACCTTTCTTATATTTTTCACTGTTAGTTTCTCAAAGCACTTAAAATACCTTACACCACGATCATTAAAGATCTGCATATCTATCCCTTCACCCTTTTCTTTCTTGCCCTCGCAACCTAGCTTCACCCTGTTCTTATCCAAGTTCTAAGCCAACTCCTCCCCACTCTGTCTGATGACCTTGGTACATGTTCCCTCTTATACAATCTTCAATTCTCCCCTCAAACGTCCCCTCTGCATGGCCTTCCCTAGTCATCCTAAAATGGGTCTCTCACATGTTATACTCTATGCCAACTTACTTTTTGTTTCTTCCACAGCGTTTTTATCTATTTTATCCATGTATTGCTTCCCCATGTTCATCACTAAATGAAGCTCTGAACTGAGAACAGAAACAATAGTTGTTATAGTCACCATTGTACCCTAAGGCCTGGCACAATACCTAGTATAAAACAGGATTGCAAAATACAGGGACGGACAAAGTATTTTTACAGTTGTGAGCACACAAAATAGAGTCTATTCTTGTATTATTATTTATAACTACTGTATTTCCCATATGAACAACTGAAAACCTACTTTTGACCACCTCTGTATTTACAGAGGGGAAAAAAGAAAGAAAAACTGTGTGGCAATTTTTCTATGGAAGTATTAAATGTCATTTTGGGGGCACCAAAAATAATAAAAATTTTTAGCTCTGGTTGGTGTGGCTCAGTGGATTGAGCACTGGACTGCGAAGCAAAGGGTCGCCAGTTTGATTCCCAGTCAAGGCACATGCCTGGGCTGCAGGCCAGGTCTCCAATAGGGGATGAGTAAGAGGCAACAACACATTGCTGTTTTTCTCCCTCTCTTCCTTCCTTCCCCTCTCTCTAAAAAAATAAATAAAATCTTTTAAAAAATGAAAATAATAAAACATTTTTAAGAAAAAAATGTTTAAAAATCTTTAATAAAAAAAGTGGGTAATAGAAGGATGAGAGAAAAGTCCAAAATAATAGGGTGATCTTCAGGAACAGCATAGGAACTGATACAGAAACTGGTCCACGTTTGGCCACAGGTGACCTTGTGAGTCAGGTAAAATACGTGGCTCCTTTTCTGGGAAAAAATTATGAATTCTGCACAGTCCAACAAAAGGTTTCCCATATTTACTACCACTAGCAACTATGACTTAATGGGCTATGATTTTCAACTGATACAGGGGATAGAGTTTTGAAAAAGAACCTTAACAATTCTAGAATTCTTCATACCATGGTAGTAATATAAGATCTTTATTCAACCAAATCCAGTTTCTAATGAAGAGAACTATAGAGGAAATATTATATATTTCCATCAATGGCAGCATTCAAAAGAAACAAAACATCACCACAATACTTATTGGGTATGTATCTGAAACTTAAGATCTCTACGATCTTTCATTTTTACCCTTTTCAAGTCAAATTTTGCTAGATTCAGCATTATCACTCAATCACATCAAAATTTTTATGGACTTGGAGTCTATCACTGAATGTATTGCGCCCATCAGGTAGCAAGTGTGGTGAGGTGAATAGGCTCTAACAGGAACCAGATCAGAATCATATGAAAGGCTTCTCAGAATTACACATCCTTGAAATCTCAGTTCAGGGCCTCAGCCAAGAGTCACATTACAAAAATGGCAGCATAGGAGACCCCAGCCTTCGTCATCCCACAAAGATAAACAATTATAGCCCTGGCTGGTGTAGCTCAGTGGATTGAGCACGGGCCTGCGAACCAGACAGTCATGGTTCGATTCCCGGTCAGGGCACATTCCTGGGTTGCAGGCCAGTTCCCTGCAGGCCAATTCCCAGCAGGGGACACACGAAAGGCAACCATACATTGATGTTTCTTTCCCTCTCTCCTTCCCTTTCCCTCTAAAGATAAATAAATAAAATCTTTAAAAAAAAAGATAAACAATTAGCCATCCACAAAGAAAAACAGTTCTGGGAGATCTCTTACCAAACTTTAGCAGCACGATTAAACAAAACAAAACAAAACAAAAAATCCAAGAATGATCACACACAAAAAAGAAGGAAGTTAGCTTCATTTTGCCAGCATTATCCTATCCCTGAAGCCAGCAGTGTTCATCACCAAAAAAGAACTCCCCAGCCAGAAAGAGCTCCCTTTGCTGCAAAAGAAGACAGGGGTAGGCAACCAGCTACCCCAGCCTTCACTGCACAATGTGACATACAGAAATAGCTCAGAGTAAGGAAGAAAAGCAATAGATTCCAAGAGCAGCCACGTAGAAAGAGCAAGAGAGGTTCACAAACCCTGCTTTCACCACTGAAGAAGGACCCAAACCAATAGTCAGCACAGCTACTGCAGAAGCCTTGCAGATTTCACCAATTTTCAGCCCACATTTATTGGCATTCACTGATGCTAGCCACTTATGTCCCACCACGCTCCCGCCCTGCCCAGCCCTCTGGAGCCTGGGAACCACACCAACAGCCAGCCCAGGACTCTGTAGCTGCATCAGTCTAAGATCCCAGCATTACCATGGACCTGACTCTTTCATTTCCACTTTCTGTGTCTGCTCAGGAAGACTATGCAGCCATGAGAGAACATGCCTATAGCCAGGGCCCCACAGCTGCTTGTGGTCCCAGATGAGGTCCTATCTTCTGACACTGGCCTGCACTATTGCATACATCTGCACCTAGATCCTCCAGCTATACACCTGCACAGCCCCCGCCTAACCCCCATCATTGTATCCATTACTGTATGTCCACAGTGAGACTGAGCAATTATGTAATATACATCAATAAATGCCCCTTCAACTACCAGTGCACCTACAGTTGGCCCCAGCCCAGGCTGCTTGCCTTGACTCCCACTACTACATATAAGTTTGCAACCAGCTCCTGGCACTACACAAGACCCTAGCAGCTAGCCCCCACAGGTAAATGTGTGCATACCACCTGCTCTAGTCACCATGGCTGTCTGTCCTAGTCCCTAGTTACTGGACCTGGAGATGCCACTGAGGACTCAAATAGCCCTTGCAGCTACTGCAGACATTCTGCAGCACTTGCCTAGGACCACACAGATGTCAATGCCAGGGAGGCCTGTGGAGTGAGTCAAAAAACATCATGCTACCCCTGAAATTGGTACAGTCATACATCCTGCACTGGGTATGCTGTACCACTAGACCTGGGGTCACAGGATGCTCCAGCATGCCTCACCCACAGATGAAAGGCCTCCCTTACTGAAGTCAGTCCATAAAGTCTAGAACAGGTGACTGCCTCTTAAAATGCACAAATACCTATGAAAGGCTACAGGGATCACAAAGAATCAGAAAAACGTGGTTCCACCAGAGAAATATAGTAAACTTCCAGTAACTGGCTGCAAAGAAATGGAGTTACAGGAATAGCCTCACAAATAATTTGTTTAAATGTTCTAAAAATACTCAGAGAGCTACAAGAGAACACATATAAACAATGTAATGTTATCAGAAAATAAGAAATTCAACAAAGAGACAAAAACAAATAACAGAAATTTTATGGAAAATAATGAATAAAATTAAGTAAACAGACTTTTAATATGAGACTTGATCAAGTAGAAGAATAATTAAACTTGAAGACAGATCAACTGAAATTACCTAAGCAGAGAAGAAAAGGGAAAAAGAATAAAAAAGAGTAAGAAAGTCTACATGATCTATGAGATACCAGCAAAAAAAAATTGCAAATTACTAGAGTTCTAGAAGAAAAAGAGAAGAAGAGGGCAGAAAGCTTATTTAAAGAAATAATAACTGAGAAATTCCCCAACCTCAGAAGAGATTTGGGGATCCCAAGTACGTAACGTTCATAGATCACTGAACCAAGTAACTAAAGAAATCCCCTTCTAGACACACAATACAATTATCAAAAATTAAAGAAAGAAAGAATCTTAAAAGCAGGAAGAGAAAAAGTAACTGGTACCATGTAAGGAAACCCCCATTAGGGTACAAGCAAGTATCAGATAAATAGGATGATACATTCAAAGTGCTGAAAGAAAAAAACTGCCAACCAGGAATACTTTACCTGTCAAAACTGTCCTTCAAAAAGAGAAAAGGACTTTCCCACACAAGTGAAAGCTGAGGAAATTCATCACAAGACCTGCCTTAGAAGAAATGCTAAAAGAAGTTCTTAAACTGAAATGAAAACATGCAAATTAGAAACATGTAAACATATGAAAATATACAACACATTGGTAATGGAAGGTATAGAGTCAAATTCAGAATACTCTAATACTGTATATAATATGGTGGAGTGCAACCAGGAAAGATTAAAAGTACAAGAGTATTAAAAATAAAAGTAGCTACAATAAGTTGTTAGTGGATACACAATATTTTTAAAAGGTAAATTGTGAATAAAAAATATAAGAAAGGGGGAGTAAAGTGTAAAGTTTTGTATAAAATTGAAATTAAGTTATCGCTGTAAAATAAGCAGTTATAGCTATAAAATATTTTATGTAAACTTCATGTAATCACAAAGTAAAAGCTACAGTAAATTCACAAAAAAATAAAAAGAGGATCAAAGCATACCATTATGGGAACTCATCAAGCATAAGGGTAGCAAGAGAGAAAGAAACGAATAAGGGAACTACAAAACAGTCATATCAATAAAATGGCATTAGTAAGTTCTTACCTATCAGTAATTACTATTAAGTGTGAGTGGATTGAATTCTCCAACCTAAAGATAGAGAATGGCTAGATTAAAAAGAAAAACTATATAGTGCCTACAAGAGACTCATGTCAGCTTTAGGGACACACACAGACTAAAAGTGAAGGAATAAAAACAACAAAATGAAAAGCCAACCTTTTGAATGAGAGAAAATATTTGCAAACCATACCTGTATTATCTTGGTAAACAGAAGACTGTGGGGAAATCGCAGATGGTGATGAGATAGGTCAAAGTTACACTCACCTCCTCCCAGGACCATAGCCAAATTAAAACTAAATTATAGAACAATCAGCCTGGATAACTTTCTGAACACTAACTGAACACAAACAAGTCTTATAACTAAGAATTTACAGAAGAAGCCACATCGAGACCAGTAGGAAGGACAGAGAAATGAACATAGCTGGCCCCACAACCACATTGGTGTCTAAGAATCCGGAGGGACATCCCAACTGCAGAGGTCCCCCCACATAAGGAAAAAATTCAACCCTACACCAAACTCCCAAGCCCAGAGCACCAGTGCTGGACAGAGAAGCACATATAGTATCTGGCTGAGAAAATCAGCAGAGATTCCATCAGCTGGATGAAATAAGAGACTACTGGAACTGAGTGCCCTCTTAAAGAACCAGCTCAAAAAATCTTCCTCAGATGCTCATTCTGGTCTCTGGTGGAGGGAGAGTGACTCGAGGGAAACCAGAGTCATATTGAGAGAGACTGAATTGTGTGGCTTCAGGGAGTAGGCTGGAGGGACAGCTACCAATGTCCCTATGCAGTCCCTCTCCTACAGAGCACACAAATACCATCTTTCCTGGGTCAAGCACTCCCCTCCACTTGGCACTGACCTGGAAAAATGCATTAGCCCCTCCCTGCTGACACCCTAAGGCACTGCCTTGTCAACTTTGCACTTGGCTCAGGGAATGCTGGCAGTGTCCAACCTAGGCCCACACTCAATCTTTACTGACAAATTCTCGAGTAATTTCAGGCAAAACCAGTGGATGCCAGAGAAACAGAAATCCAGGAAGTACAGAAATCCCCCAAAAAGATGAATCCAAAGAGTTCCACGCTAAGACACATCATATTTAAAAAGCCAAACATTATAGACAGAAAAATTTAAAAGGAGTAAAAGAAAGACGATTAGTTACCTACAAAGGAGTTCCTATAAGATATCATTTCTCAACAGAAACTTTGTAGGCCAGAGGGACTGATGTAAAATTTTCAAAGAGTTAAAAACAAGAACCTACAACCAAAACTACTCTACCCAGCAAGGCTATCATTGAAAATTGAAGGAAAAACAAAGAGCTTTACAGACAAGAAAAAAAATAAAGGAATTCATCACCAACAAACTACTATTACAAGAATATTAAAATGACTTATATAAGAAGAAAAAAACAAAAGAACATAAATATGAATAATAAAATGGTATAAATGCATACCTATCAATATCACTTTAAATGTAAACTGATTAAATGCTCCAATCAAAAGACATAGGGTAGCTGTATACACAAGAATAAGATTCATGTATATGCTCTTCACAAGAGACCCACCTCAGACTGAGACTCACACACAATAGAAGTAAAGGGATGGAAAAAAGATATCTCATGCAAATGGAAAGGGATAAAAAGCTGAGGCAGTTAATACCTGTATCAGACAAAGTAAACTTTAAAACAAAGGCTATAATAAGAGGACAAAAAGGACATTATATATGATAAAGGGATTAATCCAAAAAAAGAATATATGGACTTAACACAGGAGCACCTAAATATTTGATGCAAATTTTGATGGACTTAAAGGAAGAGATCAACTCTTCATTAACATTAATGTATAAACCTCGCAGACAGAAAATCAACAAGGAAACAGCAGCCTTAAATGACATATAAGGCCAGATGGATTTAATTGATATTTTAAAAACATTTCACCCAAAAGTGGCAGAATATACATTCTTTTCAAGTGCACATAAAACATTTTTCAGGATAAAACATGTTAGGATAATACACAGGTTTTAATTTAAGAAGACAAATCATATCAAGCATCTCCAATTACAATGGTATGAAACCAGAAATCATTGCAAGAAAAAAACCTTGAAAAACACTCCAACACACTGTAGGCAAAAAACATGTTACTAAACAACGAGGACATTAACAATAAGATTGAGGAATAAATCAAAAGATACCTTGAGACAAATGAAAATGAAAACACAACACCACAAAAACTATGGAAAAGCAATCTTAAGAGGGAAATTCATAGCCATACAGGCCTGCCTCAAAAAACAAATGAACAACAAAAAAAAACCCCTCATTAAACAATCTAACCCTACACCTAAAGAACTAGAAAAAACCCAAAGGGAATAGAAATAATTATAAACATCACAGCAGAAATAAATGAAATATAATATAATCTAAGGAAACACTATAAAAAAATCAATGGAACCAAGAGCTGGTTCTTTGAAAAAACTATGAAAGATTGATAAACCTTTAACCACCAGATTCATCAAGAAAAATAGAAGATCCAAATAAATAAAATCAGAAATGAAAGAGAAGTAACCACTAAAACCACAGAAATAAAAAGGATTATATGAATATACTACAAACCTTATATGCCAACAAACTAAACAATCTGGAAAAAATAGATAAATTCCTAGACATATACAATCTTCCAAAACTGAATCAAGAAGAAACAGAAAAATCGGAACAGATCAATTACAACCAATGAAATCAAAGCAGTAATCAAAAAAACTCCCAACAAGAGAAAGTCCTGGATCAGTTGGCTTCACAGGTGAATTTCACCAAACAACAAAGAAGAACTAACACTGAGGCCTTGGCTGGGTAGGTCAGTTAGTTAGAGCATTGTCCCTATATGCCAAAGTTGTGGGTTCGGTCCCTAGTCAGTGCACATACAAGAATCAACCAATGAATGCATAAGTAAGTGGAACAACAAATGCATGTTTCTCTCCATCCCCCCTTCCTCTCTCTCTCAAAGAAAAGAAAAGAGCTAACACCTATTCTTCTCAAACTATTCCAAAAAATTCAAGTAGCAAAGACTCGTAAGCTCATTTTACAAGGCCAGCATTATCCTAATTCCAAAAGCAAATAAAGACACTACAAGGAAAGAAAAGTACAGGCCAATATCCCTGATGAACATATGTAAAAATTCACAACACATATTAGCAAACTGAATCCAGCAATACATTTAAAAAGATCATACACCATGATCAAGTGGTATTTATTCCTGGATATAAGGAAGATTCAATATCTGCAAATTAACAGCACATAAACAAAGTAAAGGATAAAACCAGTGATCATACCAACATATACAGGAGGCATTTGATGAAATCCAGCACCCATTTATAAGAACTCTCAGTAAAGTGGGAATAGAAGAAATACACCTCAATGTAATAAAGGCCATATATAGCCTCAGCTAACATCATACTCAACTGGGAAAATCTAAAATTGCTTCCTTTAAGATAAGCAACAGCACAGGGATGTCCAATTTCACCAATCTTATTAACATAGTACTGGGAGTCCTACTTGTAGCAACTGGAAAAGAAGAAGAAATAAAAAGCATCCAAATTGCAAAGGAAGAGGTAAAACTCTCATTAGTTGCAGATGATATACTATATATCAATATATTGAGAACTCTAAAATTTTTACCAAAAAACTACTAGAAGTGATCAATCAATTCAGTAAAGCAGTAGAATACAAAATAAATATCTGGAAATTAGCTGCATTTGTATATACCAATAATGACAAGAGAAACTAAGAAAACAATCCCATTTATAATTGAATCAATAAAATAATATACCTAGGAATAAATTTAACCAAGGAGGTAAAAAACCTGTACTCGGACAATTGTAAGACATTTTAGAAAGAAACTGAAGAGGACACAAATAAATGAAAGCATATATTGTGCTCATGGATAGGAAGAATTAACACTGTTAAAATGTTAATACCATCCAAAATTACCTATATATACAACACAAGTCAAATGGCATTTTTCACAAAACTAAAACAAATAATATGAAAATTTATATGGATCACATAAGACCTTGAATAGCCATAGCCGTTTTTATCCTGCTACCTGAAAATTATACTACAAAGTTGTAATAATCAAAACATCATGGTACTGACATAAAAACAGACACATAGATCAATGAAACAAAATAGAGAACCCAGAAATAAACCCCCGCCTAAATATATGGCCAATTAATATTTGCTAAAAGGGGCAACAACACACAATGGGGAAGAGAAGACAATCTAGTCAATAGATGGTGTTGGGAAAATTAGACAGACATATTCAAAAAAGTGAAACTAGATCACCTTCTTATACCATATAAATAAATGGAATGAAGACTTCAGTGTAAGACTTGAAACCATAAAACTGGAAGAAAGCATGCATATGTCTATCTCTACATACAATAAAATACTATTCAGCCACTTTTTAAAAAGAGAAAGAAAATCCTCCACTTGTGACAACACAGATAGACATTGAGGGCATTATGATAAATGCAATTAGTTGGACAGAAAAAAAAATAAATTGTATGATATCACACAAGTTGTATGACACAAATTATATGATATCACTTGTACATGGAATCTTAAAAAGAGTAACTCACAGAAATAGAGTAGAATGGCAGAGGGGACTGGGGACTGAGAGGAGGGAGAAATGAGGAGATGATCAAATGGTATGAACTTCCAGTTATATTAAAATAAGTTCTGGGGATGTAATGTATGATATGATGATTATAGTTAATAATACTGTGTTTTATACCTGAAAGTTGCTGAGAGAGTAAATCTTAAATGTTTTTACCACATAAAATGGTAAATTTGTGACATGATGGAGGTGTTAGCTAACCCTACAGTGGTCATCTTTTTGTAACATATAAGTGTATCAAATCAACACATTGTGTCTTAAACTTACACACTGTATATGTCAATTATATCTCACTAAAGCTGGAAAATAAAATAAGATAAAAAATAAGCCAAGAAGAAATATGAACTATAACTCTACTACTATGACAAAATCTTGGCCAAGTTATAAAACTTCTCTGTGTCTGAGTTTCCTCCTCTATAATTTAATTATGCCTAACCTACTGGGTGGCTATGAGTCGAATTAATTGGTACAGTTGACCTCTGAACAACTTGGAGGTGAAGAGCATTACCCAGTGCAAAATCCTCATATAACTTAAGCTGACCCCCTCCACATAAGTAGATTCTCAACAGCAGATAAAAAAATACTACTTTCAGTACAGGGTTGGTGTAATCCCCAGATACAAAACCTGGTAACATTAATGTATTTTGCTGTGTATAAAATGTTCCCGTATATAATGCGCACCCACGTTTTTGGCCTAAACTTTCAGGAAAAAAACCTTTCATTTTAATTTTTTAATTCAATGTTTTATTTGTTTATATTTAGATATTTGTTTTTTGTATTATAAAGAAATTTTAGTATTTATTTGTGAACACATTATGGTACAAGAAATTTTATGTAACAAATAATTATAAAAAACAGGAACAGATACAAGGTATTTCAGATACTACCCATGTATTATGTGCATCTTTATTTTTCCCTCAAAAATTTGGGCAAAAATGTATGCATAATACACAGCAAAATATGGTCGTACAAACTGCTACTGTGATAGGCAGAATAATGCCCGCCCCCCACAATGATGCCCAAGTCTTAATCTCTGAAAACTATGGAGAATCTCTTCATGGCAACAGAGACTTTGTTGATGAGATTTATTTAAGGATTTGAGAAATGGAGAGATTGTCCCAGAATATTCTGTTAGGTCCAATGTAATCTCCCTAGGTCCTTATAAGGATGAAGGAGGAGAGTCAGACCAGAAGAGACACGAAACACAAGAGGCGATGTGTTTCGAAACACAGTGATGACGTTCTGAAAAGGGTCCTTAAGCCAAGGAATGCAGGCAGCTTCTGGAAGCTATTGGTTTGGCCAAAAAGTCCACTTAGGTTTTTCTGTAAAATAAAACTTATTTTTCATTTTCACCAAAAACTTTATTGACTTGGATATTTTGAGTATGTCGCTATCTCTTGCTATTGGCTTCTAGTGGGTAGAGGCCAGGAGTGCTGCTAAACATCTTCCAATGCATAAGACAGACCCATAGCAAAGAATTATTTGGCCAAAATGTCAATAGTACCAAGAAACTTCACAAACCACTTTTGACATATTCGATCAGTCATAGCACCTTCTCCATACACTGGACAAATCTTTTTTTTTTTTGCATTTCAGCTGCACTTTTACCTTTCCTAAAATAATAAAGCATAATATGCCAAAAATGTTGCCTGTTTTCTTCCCTCTTCAATATTAAAATAGCTGCACAAAAGTTCACCAATTTTGATAAGTACTTTTTTTTAAATGCATGCTGATGACAGCTGTCATGACACAATGTAGCAAAACTGTTTTGAATGAAGTTAAAGACAACTAAGTACTACCAGGCCATTGTACAGAAAATACTAAATGAACTTTTTTGACCAACCCAATAGAAAAGGCAAGAAAAAATAGATTCTCCCTTAAAGCCTACAAAGGAAGTCAGCCCTGCCAGGGTCTTGACTGTAGTCCAGTATGACCCATTTCAGACTTGACCTCCAAAATTATAAGAGAATACATTTTCTTATTTTAAGCCACTAAGTTCACTGTAATTTGTTACGACAGCAACAGAAAATTGATAGACCTGGCAAAGTGTTGATGCAACATAAATAAAGCTTAGAAGGTAACCTTATGCCTTCAGTCCCTGCTGAAGGAAGCTGCCCAAGGTCCCATCAGAGTGGAGAGCTGGGAGCCTAAGGAACCGAGAGCCCATGCACTGGAGCAATGGAGGGTGAGGCCATGTGACTTTATCAGCTCTTTTCCCAGGGGCATATTTTGCTCTAACAAGGCTAGAAAATAAAGGAGGCAGGAAAAAACTTTATGGTTAAAAACATTTTTCATAGAAAGAAGCACCAACCTCCATTTTGGACGGTTTGGGAACTAAACAAATAAAAAGTGTTTTAAAGCTACTCTGGAGCTACGGTGGGACCAGTGGACTGAGAGTGCACTGCAGCTGGCCAGGTAAACTTCATGGTGGCTTGGACCATGGCAGTGGAGGTGGAGGAATGTGAAACTACTTGACAGGACAGATGAACTAGGAAAGAAAAGGGCAAGAAAAAAAGAAAAATGGCTTCTTTTTTTCCTGAGGCAACTGGAGGATAATAGGTGGCATTTTAGAAAAATAGAAAATGCTGGGGTAGGAGCAGAGTGAGGGATAAAGGTTCTGTTCTGGAGTTATTCGATGGCTCAGTAGTGGTATCAGGTAGACATGCAAGTTGGGAGAATATATAAATTTGAAGGGCCAGTATAAATATGAATTTAAAGCAGTGGGAACGAATGGGATTACCTAGAGAGAGAGTGCACAGAGCCGCTTTTTATAATTGTAAAAGGCTCACCAGGTGATTCTCACACATCTGCAGTTAAGAACCGCTGCATTAAAGCTAAATATAGGGACTGTAATTTGGTAAAAGAGAATCTGTATTTCCAGCAGGGGTGACACTGTTAGTGTGGTAGTTCCAAGTCAGTCAGATGCTTTTCAACTATATAGCGGAAAATCCTGCTATTTGGTCAGATCTCAGGAACTTTAACAGGAAAGCATTTTGGTTTGACAAAATGACAAGTAACCTTTCAAGTGATCAGAATGACAGGTAGCCCCTCAAGTGTCCACTCTACCCCTTAAGATATATAGTGTTGAGGACAAAAAGAGTGTGAACTGGGGCTGTGGCCACAGTCAGGTATCTAACTCTACTTCTCTATCCAAAAGCCACAAACAGCAGTTACAAATGACCTTTTAATGGTATGTTCCAGACCCAGAGCTTATCATGCCTGAATTGATTCCAAGATATTATCTTTGTGGTACCATTTGTTCATTCAAAGAAATAAATGCCCTCACCATGTGAGCATAAAGAATGCTTAATTCTATCATACCTTGTTAAAACACAAGAGTAATGCACTCTTTGCCTTAGCAAATCATTATTCATAATCTCACACCTGCCTACACGTGACAGTAACAAAGGCTACTAGATGCAGGTATATGACAAGAGTGCCACGTGACTGAAGTGAAGAGCTGGGACCTCAAGCTCACCATCCCTTGCTGCAGTTAGGTACCCGAAGGACTCCTGGCTGCACCTGAGTAAAACCACTCTGCAGCTGCCAGAATCACTATAGAGGATCCTAACCCTAATCTGGAATAACAACAGGCCACTCAGGTCTGCCCCACCTTTGTAATCCCCAGCCCTCTGACCACTTCCCAAAACATGCTCATGATTCCAGTTGCTAGCACTTTTTCTGCTCCAGGACACAGCTCCATTTCCGCCCTGTAAGTTTCCAGATGTACATTTAGATTAGAACCATATGACCCCCTCCTGCACTAGCCCAATACAGCTGCACAGAAATCACCTCCTATTGAGGCAACATTTTAGGCACCAAGCTGCTATATAAAGTGTGATGCTGCAAAACAGTTATCTTCTTAAAAACTATTATTAGAAAGCTTGTAAATAGGGCAAAATGTTTGTATTATTAAATAGTTTCATATAATGCAGTTTTATTACTTTCAAATACATTTAAAAACTGCATTAAGTGGTACTAAGCAAATTAAGTGTTAACTAATAGAATATTTTTCTTCAATTCAACACATTATTTTTCGTTGTAACTTTTTTGCAAAAAAAAGTTTTCAAATCACACAGATTTTTCTTGTAAATGTATTTTTACTGTATTTTTGTTCTGAGATAATAATGTCAACAATACATTCCACCCGAGACCACTCATGAAAGTTCATGGGATGCATTTTTAGGCTGCAACAATTCCCAAGGGACCACAATCATGCTGTCACATGTCACCTGGCCAATGACTGCAGATCTAGGTTGGTAATGTCTTAGGTTTTTTGTCATACTCCTGTCTTTGTATACAAGAGTTATCTACCCTGAAAACAGCCTGACTTCAGGCTTATTTACTGTATAATAATCATTCCCTCAATAAGCTCCTTCTACCTCTTACTGACAGGAGAAAGATATTTAGGCAAGCCCATCTGAATGATTATAAATTTTGAACCTCCTAACTATTCTTTACAAGTCCTAAAGCCTCTATAGTTTTACAAATCCTTCCCTACTGACTTTCCTTATAAAAATCCATCTGATGCAATTGATCTCCAAGGGTAAGGTGGGACTTAGTAAATACCACAGAAGCAATAAATGCAATAGCAAGGCACAAAGTAATATATAAAATTATAATAATAGCAAACTTGTAAATGTCACACCATCAGCATCAAAGAAGAGTTAAGGATATAAATTTCTTAGATTCTTCTCAAATCTTTTTTTCCTTATTTTTCCTCATTTTAAACAATTATTGGTTAGATATTCTCCCTAAAAGTCACAAGAAATATCTTGCATCTCCAGTGTTGTCCTCATTTGGCCCTACGATTTGCAAGCCGTAGCCTTGGCACAAAAACAGTTCTTCAGTTTGTGGGGGATCAGCAACCAATCAAAGAGGAGGAGCTTTTATTTACCATAAGCAGTTAGAAGGTATTCTCAGAAATCTGTCTGATCTTCAGAAGAAAAAAAAAAAACCTGAGTTATAAGGCCCCTATGTGGGGTATTACCTTTTGATCTTAGGATAAATATCTAGCCTTCTCCAGCCCAGCAGGCTCCCCTGTACTCCCTGGGTGCTCTCGTGCTCTCTCTCTCTCTCTCTCTCTCACACACACACACACACACACACACAGTAATCTATATTTTGTTCTTCCAACCTAGATAAAAATAATTTAGCCCCATAATTTGGGTTGAAGATGAAAAGGGTCATTTTTAGTTTCTTACTGAAATGCTTCTTTGAAATCTTATGATAACCTCACCTTTTCTTAGGAATGCTGATCAATGAGCTGGCTTCTAACAATCTGAATACAAGCTGCTTAATTTTATTAACATCTGCTACACAGTAATCTTAATATAAGAAGCCTAGCTTTTGGGTATGAGAAGTATACTTCGCTTTCTGTTCTCTTCTCACAAAGCACAGTCCCAACTGAACGCATTCACCCCCAACTATACAGATGACTACCAGATCAACATCTCCCTTCCCTGATTGATCTCTCACTCTGGCACTCCAGCCCACTTGGCTATTTTCACTAACATCCACTTCATCATAAATGAATCTGAGCTTGTCTTCCAAACCAGCTCATTTTTCAAACTAACCCCTTCTGCAAATAGTACCGGAAGTCTCCAAACACCCCAAAGGAAAAAGGTGGGAGAAATTTTTTGACTCAGACCAACCATCATTTATTACCCTTTATGAGATCTGCTAGAAAGCCCTGATGCTTTTTTATAGAATGTGTCCACATTTTTCCTCTTCCTCTTGACTCTAGCCAATTCAGTTCTGGTAGAGAGATTTACTGCCTTATGTCTCTATAATCTCAGATACTCGGCTCCTTCCTACTTCTGAGTCTTCCTACACACTGCTACCAGAATAATCTAGACTGAACATTCTCTTCCCTCTCTTCCAGGTCTAAAATTTTCTACAAAATTAATTTTCCAGCACTGCTTTTCTCAAGCAGCTTTCTGGTATACTCAGTAACTTCCAATGGTTCACTTCTATCTAACTCATAATTCCTTGGACTGGCTCTCAGGGCAATTCAATCTTATCCCAAACTACCTACCCCATTTTCCCAACCACTCTTTTTAAAATTTATTTATTTTCATTGTTGTTCAAGTACAGTTTTCTGTCTTTTACTCCCATCCCAGCCCACCCTCTCCCAATGCTCTCCACCTCCCTCCCATTTCCACCCCCTTTAGTTTCATCCATGTGTCCTTTATACTAGTTCCTGTAAATACTTCCCCTTTCCCCCTAAAATTCCCTCCCCTCTGGTCACTGTCAGCCTGTTCTCTATTTCAGTGTCTTTGGTTATATTTTGCTTGTTTGTTTTGTTTTTTAGGTTCCTGTTAAAGGTGAGATCATATGGTATTTGTCTTTCACCGCCTGGCTTATTTCACTCAGCATAATGCTTTCCAGTCCCATCCACCACCAAAAATTCTAAGTTAATCTCCTCACTTCTCATGATGCCAGCCAGGCTCCTTCATGACTCCAAGCCTTCAGAGGCATTGTATTCACACAAGAAATATTCTTTTCTCCCTACAAAGTCCTACTCAGTCAGGAAAGCCTAGCTGCTTTCCCATGTCCTTTGGTCAACTTGACCTGGGCCATTAACAGAACTTTGTTCTGTTTCTAAATTCCCTTTAGAGCCTTTTCCCTTATATACCGAGAATATGAATTAAGATCACAGTCTTATTTTATTTTTAGCTGCTGTATCACTAAAACCTACAACAGTGCCTGGTACATAACAGGTAAACCTCTGTCCATAAATCTTGGTTCAATGATAATAACTGGCATTTACTATATGCCAGTCACTGTTCTAACTTCTTCAATTCTTTTAGTGAACCATTAGGTGACACTTAACTGTCTCTTATGGTTTCATAAATGGCAGTTGTGTCTTCTCAAATAACCAAGAAGCCCTTTCAAGGCAAGTAATATATCTAGTATGACTATCATAATCTCATAGTGTCAAACATGCAGGAATTTCTCAAATACATGCTGGGTATAATAAAAAAGAAGGGTCAGTGAATCACAATGACTTAGGTTTGCTATGACCAGTTATGAGACCTGCGGCAAATTTCTGAAGTCCAGTTTATATGTCTTCCTGTCTCTACCGGAAAAATCAAAGACTAAATTATCTGACTTGGAAGAACCCTCCCTACTCTAAAATCCTTTGTCTAATGTTTTCATATTAGAACTAAGAATGACTACCTCACTGGGTTCTAAAAATGCAAATTTGGGACTTTTGGGGGTAGAAAATAATTCTGAGAATGATTCATACTCTCAGGCTTCCATCCTCTAATGCTCCACAGGTTTTAAAAAAAGTGCTACCACAAAGCAAAGACCTATAAATTCCACATTCCTCTACACCTATGGTAGGAAGAAACAGAAGGGAACTGCTGCAAAGGACACCTTCAGGACAAAAGCACAGCCTCACCCTGAAGAAGAAGAACTTCCCATCACAAAACTAGAGACAAGCAAGGCTGGAGGAAACATGTCTGAAAGAAAAAAAAATCACTGGCAAATAACCTGGCCCTCCAGACTCCTGACTGAGAGCAATGAGGCTCACTGGTAGAATCAGGTGTCTTTGGGGCCTGCTCTGTCCTTGGAAAAAGCATTTAATTTCCCTGAACTTCTAAAGGTGCCTTACTGCAAAGGAAGCCAGTGGCAAACCGATTTACATGTAAAAGATGCACAAACACACACATTTAACAATGGAAAAAATACACTTATAAACTGTGACACCACACAATGAGAAAAATCACACCCATGTTGTTCAGCTGAACTCTGTGGCAACTGAATGGCAACAGTAAAATCTCTGAGAACAGAAAAGGGATGGTGGCCTGTCCAACAAGCAATGAAGAAAGTCGCACATAACCTTTAAGAAGTGTGAAAAAGTATCAAAATTAGCAGAAATTAATTACTCTTTGGTAAGCAGGATGGCGGTCCAGTGCTGGTTCAGACATCCTTGTAGTTCTCTGCCTCCAAGCTGAGCAGCCCTCAGGGTTCCAGAGGGGACGCCAAGTTCTAGTGCAGGGATTATGAGGAAAATACCCAGACCCTGGCTTTCCCCTTACTGCTTACTAACTAACCCAAGCAGTCAGATTAGGCTCAGAATTCAGCCCATCTGTGAATTATACGAAACCGAAATATTATAAAGTCATGGTTTTCAATCATGAGATTCTGAATCACCCCTCTGTATCCCAAAGCAGTTGAGCAACCCAGTGAGCAACCTTCAGGTGATACAAATAAAACAAATTAAACACATCAAACATGTCCATGCTCTAGCCTAAAAGTTCTCCAAGAATACCTGGAAATCTATGAAACACATAGATAGCACTAGTTTTAAACCACACTCTCAAAACACAAAATAAATTTGACTAATGCTTATGTAATGACCAGTTTATAAGAATTGTTTGTTTTTATTAATCCACCTCTGCTTCAACAGGTCTAACAACACTATATATACCTTTAATGTTAGTAACAAGAGAAATATAGTTTAAACCAGTAACTGGAGAACTTTTTTTTCTGTAAAGGGCCATTTTAAAAATATTTTAGCTTTTGTGGGCCATCTGCTTTTATTGCACAATTCATAGAGAAATGAGTTGTGGCTATGTCATGAAATATTTAACCATTTAAAAACACAATAACCTTTCTTATCTTGTGGCCCTAAAAAAACAGGTGGCAGGCTAGATTTGGCAGCTGACTTAGGCAGAGTTTAAGACCAGAAGTCTTGGAAACAAGAGGGAAGGAAAATATTTGCCAAAACCTTCATTCTTTTACTACCTCTACCTCCATCCCTCTTTCTTAAAAAAAAAAAAAAAGCCATTTAGAACAAAATGAACAGGAGGGAAGTCTCCAACCACTTTATTTTCTAGTTTCTCTTCTTGCTTTTTCTCATCCCAAGAAAGGATACAGAATATGCAGCAACCTGAATCATTAGAATTAACAAAAATAAAACAATGATAAATTGAAGAAAGGAAATAACCTGCCTAAGAAATTTTTAGATGTCTCCAATTGTTTTTGCATATGACTTTCGTACTACCTTGTTACTAATCAATACCTCTTATCTCCTGTGCTAAAAGGCAAAGGAAATAAATCTGGACTACTGCCAACCTCTAATATAGCTTGCAGAAAGTAAAAGATGATCTACCTACTATCCCCTGACCAGAATGCTTGTTTCAGAATAAGTATATCCATTTTATTATAAAATAAATGATAATAATCCATTTTCTTTCTTTAACTTGCATATGAACATAATCTACCTTCATATTTTCTGTAACATTGCAATTTAGAATCCCAAAAATGTAAGTGAATTTTAGGAATCCAGAGAAAGGAATCATCCAAAAGTGCTACATATCTTTTTGAATATTACAATTAATCCTTTTGATCACTGCTTCCTAAAACACAAAATGCTAACAAAGAGCAGTGACAGTATTTACTAAAGAATAGGCCTTTGGCTAGACTGTAGCCAAACTAGTTTTCAACAGGACTCATTTTCCCCCTAGAGGACATTTAGCAATGTCTGGAGACATTTTTGGTTGCTACGACTGGGGGAAAGGAAGAAAAAAGGTGTTTCTGGCATATTCTGAGGGGTGCTGCTACAATGCAAAGGATAGCTTCCAACACCAAAATGTCAATAGCAATGATGTTTGTAAGGCAGCCAAAGGTTGAGTTTGTACAGTTTTAAGCTAAAATGGTTCAAGGTTGATCTTTCCTTTAGGAGACAGTATGTCAGAGTTAAAAATTTAAGGTAAAATATTCACTGGACAACTATTATGTGCTTGTCTGTATAAAAGTACAAATAACATTAATATACCATCTCACAGAAAAGCTACATTATGACCTCAAGAGACTGAGTTCGTTTGAACCGAATGATTTATTTCCTCCTACCATAAGACAAATTTAGCAATAGTCAAACACTAGGTCTAAACTCCACTTCAGTGCAATCAACCTTCACACCTTATCCTAAGCATGATTTCAACTTTAAAATTAGTGCTTGGCTTGAAATCTGTATCTGAAAGAAAAAAAACTTTTAGCTAAAATGGTCTACTTACTCTCCTGATCAACTTACTAATGACAACTATGAAAAGAAGTAAATTCCACTTTTCAAGTTTCTCCTCCACTCCTAAAAGCCAATGCTACTAGGCACTTGATCACCAAAACACAATGACTTTATGATCCAACAAACAGATCATATCCCAGCTGTTGAATAGTCTCCCATTTTCTTAAATATCTCTATGGAAGTGAGGGAACAACAAGGAAAAATAGACCGTTGGACTAAAAAAAAAAAACAACCTAATATTAAGCAGGGGATCGGAAGCAGCTACTAAACTACTCCTTCTATGCCAGTCTGTCAAAAAAAAGGCCAAAGTTGTAACGGCTATCACAAAGAGTAACAGCTGACTCAAAGTGAAGACAACAAATAAAATTGGAAATTTCAGTCAATGCTTCTTTGCCCACAGCTCAGACATCCCCCCAAATGCTACTGAATGAGCAATAGAAAAAATCCCCTGAAGATAAGCAGGATTGCAACTTCTCCCAAACAAACCTACTTGTTTAGGCCCTGACAGCAGTGCTGATCTGGGCATAACACATTCAAATCAACTTAAAAAATAATACACTGAAGCCTTGGGACCAGGTGCTGTCATGACTGTCACAGTGGTATACAGGAAGTAAGCCTGAGTTTCAGTGAAGCATGCTGGGTAGGAGGAGTCCTGCAGGATTGCTGGACTCAGAAAGGGGTGGAGGAGACCAGCCTCTCCAGAGAGAGGCTTGCAGTTCCGGCATTCCTCCTAAATGCCTGATTGCCACCAATGTCAAAGTTCCACACCTTCCCAAAGTCACAGATCTAAACATTATACCCCAAGAAATGAAATAAGCTCCTATATACACACCTGCACAAACCCCAGAAAGTAGTGCTATAGTTTATAAATAGAGTACACTGGAGTGTGAAGAAGCCAGCAAGATCATATTTTCGTATGGATCAGTAAAGAATCACAGATTCCTGAAGGCAAGATAAAACAATTGAGGGATCAAGGTCAACTTTTATTAAACATTGTCTAGATTTGTTAAACATCACCCAATATAGATGATGTTTAATAAATATTTATGTGCTTATTAACATATAAAATGTTAAATATTAACATAAATGTTAATTAACATTAACATAAATGTTAAATCTTTATATGCTATAAAAATATTAACATATAAAGTGTTTGATCATATTTTATGTTTATTATATTTTTACAATATAACTTAAAAACCAAATGGCATAAAAGTCCCTACTTTCCAATGTCTTTTAATTGAATATTTATGTAAAGGCATTCTCACTTGATAAATACTATCTGGGTACAAAGATAAAGTCTGAACTTCACTTTCATTTTTTCCATCAGTCCCAAGAGTTAATATCAAGCTCTCTGGTTGCATGCTATACTACTTATTTAAAGACTGATAATTTGTTATACAATATCAGCTAATTAATTTAATTTTCCAGATCCAAACATAAGACATTATATTACAATATACAGACTGTTGATAATAAGCAACTTGTGAAGCCTGCTTGTAAGAAATGATAAAGCATTTCGGGAAGACTTTAACAATATTTCTCTCCTTTCTATGCTGGAATTCTTACATTACCTCAAAGCATCTTTGGGGCATTAGGCCCTGGCCAGACTTTCATTCAGAGTGGAATTTTCATTAATTTTTCTAGCTGAGCTTTATTAACCCTAAAATATACACATAAGCTAAAACAGACAAGGCCACCTGTTGCTTCAGGCCTCAAAGGAATTCCTCCCAGAAGCACAGAAGAAAGCCTTCCCAAGACTGTCTCAGAGGCAGGCAGCTGCTCCGGCTTGGGAGAAACCCAAAGCACCCTGATTTAAGCCCACTTCTGCCCCACAGTCTGGCCAACCAATGGAAAACAGAGTTGTAAGAGGAAGAAAGAGTGAAAGCCAGAATTACTTTCTGGCTTTACTCTTCTGTTTGAGAGCAAACAGATTACTCTCATTTTAGGATGGTTTTAAAATATATCTTGCTCACAAGATGGATCATATACCTTCCTGTAGGTTTCACATTAACTGTTTAAAGAAACTAAAACAGACAAGTCAGAAGATATCAATCCCTTTCTGAATAAATCATTCCTCTAGACAGCAAAAATGATATACAGTGGCTGACTACCTTGCCTCTAATAATTTGGTATCCAACCATGACAAATAAATATACCGTGTTTTGCCATGTATAATGTGCACCCAAGTCTTTGGCCCAAACTTTCAAGAAAAAAAGTTTCCATTTATTTATTTATTTATATTTAGAAACAAAACTGATCATCATATTCCAGGGTATTATTTTGCACATAGATATCATTATTGCTTTCTAGAATTTTAACACATAAGCATAAATAAAAGAATTAAAAACATTTATGTAGATATGGAATAGTACTACCCATGTATAATGTGCATCCTTACCTTTACCTCAAAAGCTGGGGCAAGAAAGTGTGCATTATACATGACAGAATATAGTAATACACTGCAACTTCGCTGCATTATGTTTAGTTTTCTCATCAAATGAAGGTTTACATGACAGAAGTAATGAAAAAACTAAAAATCAACTCAAATGCTGGATGCTGTGCTACATTAATGGTTTTCATTATGATGTTTAGCTCTGACAAGAGCTAGAAAACATTCTAAGAGAGTTATAAATATCAAGCATTTAATGTTTCAGAAAAATGAGCATATTCATTAGGGCTTCATAATAAAAGTTTTATTTACAAAAAAAAGTCATAAGCCAAGGAGCCACAGAGCAACACGTTCAAACTTCCCCATCAGATCTTTTCACAAGCAGGCTGAGGCCTAACAGTAAGCAAAGAATTACTAAGAGGCAGCAGATCTAGTTGCTGAGCGCCTAGACTCCAAAGGCCACATGTTCAAATCTCAACTGCAACTGTGTGACTTTGGGCAAGTCCATCTCTCTGTGCCTGAGTTTCCTTAACTGTTGGGTGGTGATTGTGCAAATTGAGTTAATCATGGAAGGCACATAGGCTGATGTCAGACACATAAGTTAGGCTTACATCAGGTTTATTCTGTCCACCTGCTTCAGGATTTAGTAGTTCTCCAAAACTAATGCAGCAAAGAGTGCCTTCTTCCTGCACTGAAAATCCAGTAATAAAAACCCGAGAAAGACAGCCTTTAAATGTAAAAATCTCCACCTACCAAACTCTCTCCTCTTGCAAGCAAAACAAAACACAGGGCCTTCTCTTCCATCAGCCATTGTCAAAAATACTTTCACTTTAAGCAGAAATTCTGCCCCTTGACAAGGACTAGGGCTGGATATTAAAATATGGAATTAACTTTGCCTAAGATGTCCCAGTAACTGAATGAGTCATTCACTTCTTTAGAAACAGTAAAATGTCAAGGTTGCCAGAGAACCCCAGCCCCAGATGTTTGCATAAGTCATTTCCAAGTGATCGTCAAACTAAATCCAAAGGACTTTATTCAAGATAACACTTTAAATAAAATGTATCAGTTTTTTATTCTTTCTGTAACAAAAAAAAATTCTGAAAATAAGGTTACTGGGAGTAGGAGCCGGGAGAGGTGACTCACAGTAAGATTAGCCCCAAAATTATGAAACAAGGCTCAGAATTCCTCCTTTTTGCTCTTGCTTCACAGAGTTTACCCTTTTTAAAAACGTTAATCTTATCAACAAGCACTGGAAAAACACTAAACCCAAGGTTTAAAGATATCCCACGGTGCTTATCCCACAATATTTTCCCTATCGGACTACTTAGGAGAAGTGGAAGGTTTTAAAATTCTTGATATATATGTTTATAACAAGGTTTTCAATACCTGTCACCTGCAAAATACTCAGTGTTCTAAAACGATGGTAGTATCGACACAGGGATCTTTTTTTCTACTTCTATAATAACTCAGGTAAAGTAAGTAGTTTAATTTTAAATAAATTCAAGACTTTGCCCTAGCATATCGTAAAAACAAATGACAAGGTTACTACTACATGGCCATTTAAATTGGTGCGCACACACATACACACACATTAAAACGTCAATTTGTTCGCGTTCTACGTTTCTCTATCCCTTAATCAAGTAGTCAGATCAGTCTGTCAGGGGTTTGAGTTTCTCAGGTTCATTCATTACAGAGGATACTACACAATACCCAGTTTTACTAAGATTTCCCAAGTATACTGATGATTGGCAAATAACTGGCAACGAAAATATACGCGGCGCGGTATCCTTCCAAATAAAACCAACTGTTTCCGTTTGCTTATTTTTAGCAACTTTAAATAAAAGCCTGTAGACGGGTCGTTTTCCGAACTCGTTTGACAATTCGACCACCCGGCACAGGGCTGAGCGCCCCACAGCTTCCGGCTTGAGTATAACACGCGCTTCCCCGCTAGGCTCCAAACCCCGATGTATTACAGCTGAAGAATAACGATTAAAAGCCTACAGATTCACATCTAAGAGGACTACAACACGAAATAAACTTTTGTTTATTTCTCAAGAATGGGGTCAAAACATTGCCCAGATGGGGTTTGTCTGACCCATTTCCGCAACTGGATATGCGCAGGGGGTCTGTGCAGCTTAACCCTGCGTGGGCCGAGGGTCTACGCAAAAGCCGTAAGATGCGCTGCGCTTGCTAGGGAGCACCTCACGGCGCGCGCGTTCCCTGGCCAGCAGGTGCCCAAGGGCACCCTAACAAGCCCGGTGAGAGTACAGGAACCTGGCCACTTCTCCTGAAAGCGATCCCACCTCGGCACTCCGCTCCGCACTTAGTTAACTCGGCGCACCCAGGAGGAGGAGGAGGAGGAGGAGGAGGCTCCGGGATCGCGGTCACAGCCACCCCAATGCTGCAAACCCGGGCTGGAAGGAGGCTCTGGTCCTCCTCCGGTTCGGGCTCGCCCTGCCCTTGCGCGGAGCCTCCGCGGGAGGCAGAGGGAGAGGAGCGGCGGGTAACTACACCCCCACGCCTACTCCTCCGTACTTACCTGGGGGAAGGAGCCCTCGCGCCGCGGGCTCTTGGGGTAGTCTAAGTGACCCCGGTCCAGCATCAGGTAGAGCGAGAAGATCACTACACAGAAAATCGCGCTGCCGAACACGGTGAACTGGCGGCTTAACTTCATTTTTCCTCGATAGACTCGGGGCCAAAACGTCTTCACCCAGAGAACTGCGGACTCTTCGAAGCGGTGCCGGAGGCTCCCCAGTTACGAGCTTGCGCTCTCCGCGCTTTCAGCTGCCGGTGCAGGTCCGAATCGCGCTCCGCACCTTGTATCCGGCGCCACCAAAGCCCTCGGCCTTCACCCAGGCTCACCGCCCTCCCTAGGGCCAGGCGTCCCTCCCCTAGCGGGACCCGCCTTCAGCCTGTAAAGGGCCCGGAAAACTTGATCTCGAGCTCAGCTCCGGCACTAGGCTGGGCAAGCGGGGCAGGCGGAGGAGAGGTCGCTGCTCGGACTTCCTGCCACCGCTGTCCCAACAGAATCCGCAGGAAAAGTTTTCTCGACAAGGGCAGGGGTGTCCCCTTCACCCAGAAGGTGCGAGTTCAGAGGCTCCAGGGCCGCCGGCGCGGAGCTGGGTCCTTGATGTCGACCGGGAAAGAATCGGTTTGGGAGAAGCCCGGCCCCAACTTAGCGCCCAGACGACAGGTCCCGCCCCGCGGCGCCGCCCCCGCCTCCCCTAACTGAGCCCCTTCCTGCTGCCGCCGCAGCCGGGGCGTCGGGCCGGGAAGCACCCTGGGCGCGGGGACGCAAGGATCTGGCAGGAGTTATCACGGAACGCGCGCCCACCCTCCTGCCGATCCTGCCCCCCGCCGCCCCTCCCTCTCAGTTCTGAAACCCGGGCTGCGCTGGTAGGGCGAAGGGGGCAGTCGGCAGCGGCGCGCGGAGGAGGAGAAAAAGGAAAGCTAGGATAGGACCGTCCCCGGAGAGGAGCCCGCTCCAGCTGCAACCGCAGGTCCCCTCCTTCCTTCCCACCCCGCAAACGTGGAGATGGCGGCGGCAGCTGCAAAAAGAAGCGCTGGTTCTCCAGCGCCACGCGACGCTCTTAACCGCCTGCTACTAGCAGGAGGAGACCGTGGCGGCGCGACGGCCGCTGGGTCAATAGGCGCCCGCAGCCCCAGAGCAGAGCTGGCAGATGGCCCCGCCCCTTCCCGACGCGCCGGGATGTGGAGGCGGGGCCCACGGCGTCCAATCACAGCGAGCCGCTCGCCGGGCCCGCCCGGCGTCTGCCTCCGAGAGCCCAGGCGGTGGGGAGACCTCAGGCGGCTTTTGTCGTTCCGGAGGAAGACTTGCTAGAGTTGAAGCCCTCAGAGGACTTCCGGAGCCACCTTCCCCTGTTGAGCTTGGGCTGAGATTTCTCCTCACTCTCCTTTTGCTGTTCAGGTTTCCTGTCCTTGAGGACCCGGTCCTGGCGCGCCTTGGACGGGAACTCCAGGAAGAGCTATAGTAAAAGAAAAAAAGGGGGTTTCGAATTCTGTTCAGACGCATCTTTAATTCCATTGCTTTTGATGGCTTCCTGGTGAAACCTGAAGGAAAAGAGCCTGCCGAAGACCTTTCAGGCAGATGTAGACATATGGCTACAAAATCCATGAGGGAAACTGAAAAGTGATGCTTGTTCCAGTTGTAAGCATCTCAACTCCAAATTCACCCTCTTTTGACTGTGCTCTGAAAATGCATCTGGGCCTTTTAAAGTTAAGTTTTCCTTTGCCATCAAGGGCTGAAGCTTTGTCAATAGAGGGCACTGAAGAGACACTACAGGAAAAACGGGTGAGGGGTTCCACCTGGGTTCCGTGTTGGTAGAAAAGCTCTTGCAGCATTCCTGACTTTCTCTCGCGCCAAGCCCTCTAGAGCTCAGAAGCCAGCAGAGGGCCCTGAGCCCTATTTCTCCTATGTCCCCAAACCTAGTGGTTTTTGTAGTGGGCACTACTCCATGTGTAGCTTTCTAGGCATACTGGTCACAACCTTTAAAGCAAGTTTCAGAGGGCAGACTTTCAACAAGTTATGCAGGTGTGACACCACAGTGACTTCTCTGCCATTCAGTGAAAACCGGCTATTCCCTTTCCAATAAGGGCCCATAAGGGCCCATAAGGCCCTCGGAGGGCCTGGGGGAGCTCTTCCTTGGGAACTCCATCTCCCGGCCCAAAGGTTACTTTAAGCTTAGCTCCTTATAGCTGCTATTTCTGTATTCTCTAGGGTTCTCTTCTTATTGGTGAATCCCTCATTACTCTAATTCCCAGGTGTAGTTAATTATTTTTATTAAGCTTTACCTGTAGTCTCTAGCTTACTTGGTTGGTTGAAGAAAACTTGGACTCAGTAGTGGCATAGAGTTTGCAAGACTGAGATGCCAGAGCTTCCTGATATAATGTGGAACAGGGAATCCAAAGGCTCAGGGAAATGTTATACTCATCAAATGTAACCTTTGTACACATTGCCCAGAGGTGCCATGCAAAGGCCTAGAAGACACTTCCTTCACTAAAGAACAAGAAATACGTTAGTGAGGAGAAGACATACACCTTTGAAAATTGGATGTTCCCCTCTGTAGGCCATGTATATGACTATAGAGGTTGCCATTATTAAGATGGGCTTCTTAATTTTAAGAATTCTTATGAGTTTATTTGAGCCGAACTGACATTTGCCAGGAAACAAAATATTAATGGATTGAGAAAATGTTCCAAAAATGGCAGTTTTACCACTTATTTTATACCAGAACCAAAGAGGAGGATATAAGGGGGTTATACAATCCATCGGTAGTAGATTTAAAAAGTAGGAGAAAGCCAAACAGGCTTTCTGGGAAATGGATTGGATAAAGAGTAAAATGGAGGAACACATACTTCTTTTACATTGTGGGTATGGGATAGTTAGCAATTAATATTCACAGCACATTGGGATAATATCTGGGCAGCAAGATGACAATGAGGAATTCTGTGGTCTCCCTGGTGGGAGATTTTGCCCTGAGGGGGTCTGGAAAAAGGGATTCACTCTAATATTCCAAAGGTATGTTAACATAACATAGATACAAAAAGACAATAAACAGTCTCAGTTAAAGTAAAGATTGACTTTTGTCAATAAAGATACTGGCCTAGGACATGACTATCCGGCATGACTCACGTTTAGTTAGGAAGTTTTTTTGTTTTTTTTTTAAAGATTTTATTTATCTTCAGAGGGGAAGGGAATGAGAGAGGGAGAGAAATATCAATGTATGGTTGCCTCTCGTGCATCCCCTGCTGGGAACTGGCCTGCAACCCAGGCATGTGCCCTGACTGGGAATTGAACCATGATTCTTTGGTTTGTAGGCCCGTGCTCAATCCACTGAGCTACACCAGCCAGGGTAGGAAGTTTTAATTTCAGACCATCCTATGTGGTTACTTTAGGTCTCTGAGTTTATAAAGCCTGCCTTGCAGACCTCCCCTGAGCTTGTCAAGTTTAGTATGTGGCTTCCCCCAGCTTGTTGGAGAAGTCCTAACAGCATCTACAGTTACAATGAAAGGATATGGGAATAAAATATTTGGTGTGACTAAGGTGAAAGTTTGGATGAAGACTGAAATGTGTGAACAGACTGTGTAAAGTGACTGTGTCTCCTTTACCTGAATATATTATGGGAGGGATATTGTGTCTAACTGGGGAATGCTTCTCTACCTTGAATTAAAGAATGGAAGGCATGTAATCCTACCTTTCAGCCATTATTTTTAATTATATTTTCTTGATTATGATATTATCGTTGTCCGAGTTTTTCCCCCTTTGCCCCCTTTCATTTAGCACTCCCCAACTCCCTCTGGCAGTCCCCACACCATTGTTTATGTCCATGGGTCATGTGTATAAGTTCTTTCTCTACTCCATTTCCTATACTGTATTCTACAACTCCATGGCTATTCTGTAATTACTAATTTGTACTTCTTAATGCCCTCACCTCTTCACCCATTCCTTCATGACCTTCATGACATCACAATGCTCTCCATATCTGTGATTCTGTGTCTATTGTTTGCTTAGTTTGCTTTTTAGAGTCAATTGTTCACAAGTATGTATTTATTTTCATTTTATTGTTCATAGCTTTGGTATTTTCTTAAATCTCTTTTAACATTTCATACAATAATTGTTTAGTGATGAGGAACTCCTTTAATTTTGTTTTCTCTGGGAAGCTCTTTATCTGCCCTTCAATTCTTTTTTTCCCTTTTTTTTTCTCACTAATTTTATTTAGTTATTTTTCAAGTACAGTTTTTTGCCTGTTTCTCCCATCCCAGCCGCCCCACCCCGTGCTCCCCACCTCCCTCCCATTTCCACCCCCCCCCCCAGTTCTCATCCCTGTGTCCTTCATATTTGCTTCTCCACCTTCTCCAAACCCCTCCCCTTTTTCCCCCTTAAATTCCCTTCCCTCTCCCCTCTGGTCACTGTCCCCTTGTTCTCTATTTCAGTGTCTTTGTTTTATTCTGCTTGCTTGTTTGTTTTGTTGTTTAGCTTCCTGTCAAAGGTGAGATCATATGGTATTTGTCTTTCAACACCTGGCCTATTTCACTCAGCATAATGCTTTCCAGGTCCATCCATGTTGTTGCAAAAGGTAGGAGCTCCTTCTTTCTCTCTGCTGCATAGAATTCCATTGTGTATATGTACCACTATTTTCTGATCCATTCATTTACTGATGGGCACCTTGGTTGCTTCCAACTCTTGGCTATTGTAAATTGTGCTGCTATGAATGTTGTGGTGCATAGGTTCTTTGATACTGATGTTTTAGAATTCTTAGGATATAATCCTAGCAGTGGAATTGCTGGGTCAAAAGGCAGGTCGATTTTTATTTTTCTGAGAAAATTCCATACTGTTTTCCATAATGGTTGTACCAGTCTGCAATCCCACCAACAGTGAACTAAGGACCCCTTTTCCCCACACCCTCTCCAACATTTGTTGTTTGTTGCTTTGTTTATGATAGCCATCCTGACTGGTGTAAAGTGGTATCTCATTGTGGTTTTAATTTGTATCTCTCTGATGGCTAGCGATATTGAGCATCTCTTCATGTGTCTCTGGATATTCTGTATGTCCTCCTTGGAGAAGTGTCTGTTCAAGTCCTTTTCCCACTTTTTAATTGGGTTAGATGTCTTCTAAGAGTGGAGTCATGTAAGTTCTTTGTATATTTTGGAGATTAAACCTTTGTCTGAGGTATCGTTGTCTGCCCTTCAATTCTAAATGATATCATTGCTGGGTGGGTAGAGTAATCTAGGTAGTAGGTCCCTGCTGTTCATAACTTTGAGTACTTCTTGCCAATCCCTTCTAGCCTGCAAAGTTTCTTTTGAGAAATCAGCTGGTAGTTTTATGGGAACTCCTTTGTAGATAATTATCTGCTTTTCTCTTGCTGCTTTTAAGATTCTCTCTTTAACTTTTGACATTTTAATTATGATATATTTTGGCATGGGCCTCTTTGCATCCATCTTGTTTGGGACTCTCTGTGCTTCCTGGACTTACATGTCTGTTTCCTTCACCAAACTAGGGAAGTTTTCTTTCATTAGTTTTTCAAAGAGATTTCTAATTTCTTGCTTTTTCTCTTCTCCTTCTGGCACCCCTATGATGCTCATTGGAGACAAGGAAATACACAGGTTTTTTGAGGTTTACTAGACATTGGCTCTGAATTGATGGTAATTCCTGGGGACACAAAACACCACTATTGACCTCCAAGAAAAGGTAGAATTTATGGTGGTTAGTAGATAGTTGAAGTCTTTGCTCATGCCCAGCTCACAGTTGGTTCAGTTAGTTCAGATAATCCACATACTCACTATGTGGTTATTTTCTCAGTTCTATAACTGACAATACCACCACACTGGCTTTCTTAGCCATGGCTTAGGGCCAGTACACTACAAAGAGCTAAGTGAAAACTTCTGGAACTTTCATTCCCTTCCTAGATAGTACACCAGAAACAATTCCACCATAAAAGACTGAAAGAAGCAGGGCTGGTGATATTTAATCATATTCCATTTAACTCACCTGTTTTGCCTGTGCCAAGTCATATAGATATTGGAGGTGACTGTGGGCTGGTATGAACTTAATCAGGAGGTAATTCTAATCATGGCTGCTGTTGCTGGTACAGTATTTTTACTGGAACAAATCAACAACACAGCACCTGGCACTTTGCATGTAAGTATTGACTTGGCTAATGCCATCTTACCTGTACTTCATTTATAAAAACCACTAGAGACTGTTGCCTTTTACATAATGGGGCCAACAGTATACCTTCATAGTACTTTCTCAGAGGTGTATCAGTTCTCCTTAATATGTTCTACAGAGATGTTGATCATCTTGACATTCCACAAAATACCACATTAGTTCATTTTGATTGTTCATAGTGACAACATTATTTATGCTGATTGAATCTGATGAGCAGGAAATAGCCAGGATTTTATAAGCCTTAGTAAGGTATATTTGAGCTAGAGGACAGAAGATTGTGATAATTAGTATGAACCGACAACTCTAAAGCGGTTCTGGCATAGCCCACACCTCAGAAGTGGTATAAATTCAAGGATGGTACACACTGTATAAGAAAACAGCAACTGAGAGAGGAATCCAAGAAAATGGTGTGGCTTTTAATGATGAGGATGGATAAAAAGAATGAAGTGATTGCTGCAGAGACTGGTCATACTAGTCATGTGGCTCTGATAGGGAAGCAACAACCCAGATAACAGGAAAGAAACACCATAAACCTGGGAAGTCAGGAGTTGGGAAAAAAATCATTTACTCCTTTTGCTCTTCCCTTTAGGACACTCGGCCTGGCCTGTCATCTATGCATTGGTAACTATGAATCTCCATTCTTAACTTATTTTGTAGATTCTTAGACCATAGGACTTAGGTTCTTAGTCCTTAGATCTTAAATGATCTTTCAGGTGAATGACCTCTACCCCAGATGACAAGATTAATATTCTGGACATTAATATGTCCCCCCAGCCTAATGTTATTGTCAGTCCTTTGTGGTCTCTCTCTACCACCTATGCTTTCCCTAGACCGTAGCTACTTTCTGAATTTAACTGATTGCTGCATCTATTACTCCCTCCTGACTCTATCAACAAAAACTTAACAAGCCATTCATTTAAACACTGAAGAATCAAACCTTGACCCCCATGTCAGCAAAATGCTGTTGGTGAGGCTCCTGTGAATCTGTTAGCAGAATATGGTTCACCCAGGGCAGTCTGTACTATAATGGCTAGGCTAGTTTGCTCTGATAAACAGATTGTTTCTTCCAAAGCACTCCAGCCTGTTTTACAGTAATTATTTAGCTCCAATCAAGGAGTTTGTCTATCACAAGGGACACAAAACTGACTCAGCTTTGTGGTATTACATGATACTTACATTCCTAATATAGTTTATAGCACCAATAGGATACTACATCTTATGTGGACATCAGGCCTACACTTGCCTAACAACCATAAAACAGTCTAAACTCTCTAATGCAAGTGTTTATACCTCAGCAGTACCTATGATATACTTAGCTGACTTGGTTCTAGATGGGGAGCTTGTTTGGAATTTATCCTTCAAGTTAGCCTTGATCATGCTGCTACCAGTCATAATCATCTCATTTGATGTGGCCTAAGACAAATAGAAAATATTTGGTCCAAGCCCCTATAATTAATCAGTACAGTAAATTAGGTAATCTAATGGATAGCTTGGACTGAAAATTATTCTTACTTGGATACATGAAAGTGGGTAGAGTTATTGAGAGACAGCTCTTCCACCACATGATCATACATGTCGTCACATAGGCCAGACAGACAAGTCTGACCAGAGTCTTGTTGGAGTGCCCTGCAATTCCTCCTTGACCAAAGGCAGATAATCTTCTTGCGAGGGGCTCAAGAGGAACCTTGCAGAAGACTGCCATCTCTCTAGTTTCAGTTGAGCACAGGACTTCCCATCTTTATCCACCTCTTCTCAAATTCAGCTACAAGCTTTTATGTAAATCTAGAAACTTCCTGGATACAGTTTAGATGGCTTCTCAGTAGATTAATCCATTACTGGTGTCTCAGTCATCAGGTCCCTCCAGTTAGGTCATCCTATGGGGCTAGAGATTGGGAAGCTAATGCCATGCTGATCCTGTTTTTGCTGTATAAGTAATGAATTGTTTGAATCTAGTTCAGCCTGTTGTCATCTTACTGGCTAAATCTCTGGAAGTGTGGCAAACTGACATAGCAGCTCAGAGGTGGTACTTGTGGCTATGTTAGCCACCACAGAGCTGCTTAGAGGTTGCTCAACCACTTGTTACTTATAAGGGTAAGATTATCCCAATCTGAAGGGTGAATAAAGCCATTCTAACTCAGGGAGAAATACTAATGCAGAAAAATAGGTTGAGCAGAAACAAGACTTTGACATACTGGGGCAACCAAAGGCTGCAGGGATGGAGCAAGTAGAGAGAAAGAGAATGAAGACACAAGATAAAGGAGAGCTAAGTGAAAGATCAAGGTGGTAGAGAAGAAGATTCAGTGACTGGGATCAATATCTCTGGTGGACAGAATCACTCTGGAAAGAAAGAAGACCTCTTTCCCCTCTGAGGCAGAAGAAATCAACCTCCTCCCCATCCTTTCCAGCTCCTGTTGGAAACACCAGATGATACATCATCTGGTGCATCTTTACTAGGTCTCCTGGCTGATCTTGTCCTACTATCACCACTTTCCCAATATTCCTTATCTGTGACATTTAAAAATATCTATCACAGTGTTCTTGCCTAAAATCCATCAGTAGTTTCCCAGAACCTTCAGATTTGATTTGAATCATATATATCATTATGGACCTTAAATTTCAAGTTCTTACCTCTCTCTTTCTACCCATCCTTTGTCTCCTACCAATCCTTAGCATATGATGTTTGTTCTAGTTATGCTGAACAATTTGTTTTCTCCCTAATGAGCCAAGCAGACAGGGCCACCATGTATTGTACAGACCACAACTTGAACATCTCTAAGAGGTCAATTTGTATGGTTATTAGAACTGTTTCTGGCATATGGCCATGAAATGTCTTATTCTAATAAAATCAAGGTAATAAGAAAATCTTGTGACATATGGAAGTAAAGTACCTTGAATAAAGAGCCAAATTATAAAAACTTAAACAAGAATATACCCCAGATCCTTGGTATAATTATTTATGTTTGGAATGTGATCAATCTGCCTTGTCCACCAGCAAACTCCTACTCATTCCATAGTGAAGCTCAAACATTATATGTCTTCAAATATTACCAAGTATTTGTTATAACTACTCCTTATGATCTGGAAATATTTGTCATTATACCTCTCAGTTACCTAGTATTGGGTTTTCAATATTCATCTTTATCTTGAATGAGCACATGAGGTGTTCTGGATCAGAAGCAGGTCCCTTACCTATTGCCTCATAGTAAATAAGAACTGCATGCTACTCTTACCTTCTCCTTTCCAGAGTGATTCCACCAGAGCTATTAATCCCCATAACTGTATCTCCCTCAGGCCTTACCTTTGAGGCAATGTGATATTTCCTGCATGAGTAGCCAGATAACTCTATAAACAAAGGACAAGGAAGAATGATTTTTCTTTGCTTGTAATGGTGAAGGAGGCAGCTGTCTATGGCTTGAGAATCCATGAAAAGTGGACCGTGAGAATGATCTAGGAAGGTGCCTTTCTACCAAGATGCAAGACCTGTGGCCATGCAAGGGGTGCTCAGGGCTGGGAGAATATCATACTCTGTCCTTTCCCTACCCACAAAATATATTTTTGTATTGGAAGTTTGTTAGAATAAGCATTCATTTTAATCTTGAACAGGAAAAACTTAGGGTAAGGTTTTTGGAAAGCATGAGGTCTAGCTCCATGCTTCTAGTGATGAGACGATCTATACATGAGCTTCATATTATATTTGGCAACAGCTGGAAAATCTATTCCTTCCCCTATCAACTGCTAATCTAAGTATATCTAAGTTCCTCATAGTCTGCCTAAATACATAATACAGAAGGTGAAAAGTTGAAGGGGAGTAGGGACAAAGTTTTAAGAACTTTACAAAATTTTATAACTATGATTAGCTGAAACTAAAGGATGAAAAGTTCAATCACTTTCTCCCCTCCACCTGTTTGGAAAAGCAATCTGCTCAGGGCCCTGAGTCTACACATTTTTCTGGGTATGCTAAGAATGTAAGTCCCTAACTACTCACTACTCTTGTTATTTCTGAGGGTTGCATTTGCAGCAAGCAACCTTGAACAACCAAGTAATATCTTCTCTCACAAACAGCAGGCTTGCTTAACAAACACTAAGAGCAATAAACTTCTCAAGTTCAGTATTCCTGGTCTGTGACAGAAATGTGCTGTGTATGTGGCACTCACCTGTTCTCCTCTTAGATCCCATGGGATTTGGGGGACATGGAAAACTAGCATCAACATCATGCTCATGTTGCTTTGACATGCCCCTTTGTTTCTAACCCAGGCATCTTGTGTTTTCTACCAGCAACCATGAAGCAGTAACAAGCCCCAGACCCTTCACAGATCCTGAAGTTACTCATCTACCTAAGAGAATCTTGACATTGTTGGCATGATCTTCATCTTCTGTGCCTTTCCTCCCATGAAAGAAAGCTAAGAGAGAGGATGAGTCAAGTAACATAAGGGAAAGAGAAGGTAAGGAACAGAACTGAAGGAAGAGTGCCTTTTCTTTATAGTTGTTCTGATTATTTGACATTATTGATTTATTATATGTCTATCTCTCCCAGTAGAATGCAAGCTCTTGGAAGTCAGGGACCATTATATTCACTGCTGTATCTTAATGAGTGAAGTAGTGTCTAACAATATTGAAGCTTAATAAACATTTGTTGAATGAAGTTAAGGATTGGCTGGGCCCTGAACCACCAGTTGTGGTGAATTGGTAGTACTCACAGTGGATTGCTCTGGCTCACAATAGAAGTCTGTTTGCTCTTAAGCTACATTTAAAGCTATTCCTCTTGTCTTTTGAGTTAGCACTAAATCCTTTATTCCTATAAAGTCTTTTTGTTTTTTATAAAAGTCTTTTAAAGAGAATTTCCTCAAATATTATTTTATTAATAATCTCAATCACTAAAGGAAGTAAATATGGGAATAGAAAGAAATGACCAGTCTATAATAGGTACTTTATTATGTTATTCTATTTAATTCTCACAACTCTGCAAGATATGTATATTAATACTTATTATACATATAAGGAAACTTAGGTAGAGAGAGGTTAAATAACTTTCTTTAGGATACATAGCTATTAAATGGTTTAGCTTGCTTTTCTGGCATCAAAACACCTTCTCTTCCTACTACAACTTTCTGTAGAGTTACGGTACTTTATACCTTGTGTTACAGTGAATAGATTTTCCAAAATAACATTTAGGATGGGTAAGAGTCAGGGTTTAGTGCAATCAAGCAGAAACAATTCTAAGTATTTTAAGTATGAAGGGGCTTTTTAATAGAGGGTGCTTATAAAAATGCATGTCAGAATTAAAGAAGTGAGTCATAAACTGAGCCTTCAAGAATCAATGATTCCACTATAGTACAGAGTTGACATATCAGTGGAGCTATTACTGCTGAGGACTACTGGAACATGGAGTTCAATAACTCAACTGTAGAATAGAAGATGGAGTCAAAAAGCTACTGCTGTCATGACTGCTACAACTGCTTATTCTTTTCCATGAGGCTAAAGAATAGACCATGGAACACCATGCAGAAAAATATATGGCTTTTATTATTAAAAAAATACAGCCAAAAGTGGTCAGAAGGATGCCCTAACTTCTCTTATGTTTTCTAAATCTTGAATGAGTATATCCAATTGACAAACCTAATTCATATCTATAGCTGTAGGTGCAAAGAAGTCTGGGAAAAGTTCTAAGCTTCCAGTCTTTGTGTTATGAAGCCACCCAGAGAGGCTTCCTGCAATACTTACTATGGATAACATTGAGTAAGCCAACCTGCAATACTTACTATGGATAACATTGGGAGAAATACTTATACAGAATATTTTAAGTATTATATATAAAAAATATATACAAAACATTATAAAATGTTCAAAAATGACATTAAAATCTTTGTGGCTATGATGCGTCCCAGAAAAAAAACTTCTATTCACATAATAGTTAAGGCCAATAATGTATCTCAATGTGCACATATCAGAGATGGGAAAATTAGTTGTAATGTAGTATTACTACTTTCATTTTTCTATAGCCCTTTGTTTGCTGACATGATTATTGTCATGATTTTTAAGAAGAAGCCTATTTCCAGCAGGCCCCAAACCTTTCTCTGGATTCTCTTCAGCTCTGGTTTTTTTATATATTAACAAATAATCAAATGGAAGGGCTCAACAGTTTAGTACGCTAAAGCTTCAAAGACACTTAGCACATTTAGACATTTGACATAGAAAACCCAAAGAGGCAAAAAGATTTGCCCACGATCTCATGGAGACAGGACTAGAACCCAGGTTTTCTGATTCCTTGTCCAAAGCTTATTTTTCTTTATTGAATTTTTATAAGAATTTTTGAGCCAAGTTGACAACACGCTGAGGACCCAGATCTCAAATGTTCCCCCAAAGCTTTTTTATCATAACAAAACCAAGCCTTAGATTGTGTGCTTCCTAATACAGAACAATATCATGTGCATGTGTGTGTGCATATGACTCCACTTATATCACATCCAATAACAGACAAAACTGAGATGTATCTTTAGGGAATCATACTTACTTGTTGAACTGTTTACCACCAATGGCTGGTACACAGTGAATGCCAGGAGTTATTACTGGGAAGGAAACCACATAGGAACTTATTGAATGATGGCAATGGCTTAGGAAAATCACATTTTTTGTAGAATTCAAGCCTTCTTTTTATAAGTAGAATTTTAAACCTAATGTAATGTATTTGACTTTTTGTCTTTGACAGCACTTAGTTTTAGTACTTAATATATGATAGAGCCAGGCTAAGTGCTTTCCATAAATTATTTCCTTTAAATTTCACAAAAACACTTTAATAGAGGTGCTTTTATTATGCCCATTTTATAGATGAGAAAACTGAGGCACAGTCTCAGTTTTGCTAACCTGCCCAAATCTACGCAGTTAGGTGGCAGAGCTGGTATTTGATCCATCTGGCTCAGTTTCAGGTGCTTAACCACTCTGCTCTGCTAGTCACCAGAAACTTAATGGGTAAGTATATTATAGGACCCTTTTAAAATTAATATTTTACAGTCATAAAAGTTATAGTTATATTTATATAGTGCTACATTAATAACTTATATATTAACAGAACATTAATATAATTAATAAGTTATTAATATAATTGTAGTAATAAGAAAAAACAGGGTGCAAAATAATACACACACGTCATTGTAATTACAACTATGTTAAAAATACATGTGCATAGGTATAAAAGACCAGAACATATAAGTTAAGATGATAAAAACATGGATGCTTGTTTCCTCACTTCTGTTTTCTGAATTTATTTTAAAGTGGCCATATTAAATTTTCAACGAGAAAATGTGCTCTAAAATAAACTTACCATTTACCTGAAACATAACATTTCATTTCCACACTCTTCTTTCCTGCAGCATTCTATAATCTTTAGAAACCTCTTCTGCTCAATGAGTGACTTCATTACTAAATTGATGGTACCAGATCATTCTAGCTATGCAAATCACAAACCCACAGCCAGCTGAGGGAAAGGCAGATAAAAGATTACATTAAAAATTAAAGCAACATGTGGAGATGTAGCGATAATGTGCTTACAATTTTTTCTACATGTTTAATATTTATGCAATTACAAAGCCAGTTATGACAAATCTTAAATCTTGAGTCATATTCCTTTTGACCTCTGATATTTTTGACCTTGAACTGAGACTGCCAAATAATACATAAAAATGGCTGTGTGAAAAGCCTATAAATGATAAATGCTTTTTTCTTAGAAAGTGATTTCATTTCTTCCTAGCTTTTGTTTATTTTCAATGCCTAGTATTTTTTTACTCTGTTATATTCTAATCACCCTTCAAAGCACTGAGCTTTTAGTCTTCCACAGTTTGGTTGTGTTGTTTTCTGGTGCTGCTGCTGTGATGTGTTTTCTGTCAAAGGAAATTTACAAGCACATTAGCCTACTTGACAGGCACAGTGAGCCACTAGGCTCTCCTAAGGAGAAACTTCTATGTGCTGTGGTGAGGTTTACCTTGTCTCACCATCTAGCTCAGCATCCCTCCCACACCTTACTATACCACCATGATTTAGATGCAAATCCCAACAACTTTCTTTTATAGGTAGTACCTTGAATCCTGGATTTAATTCTCTGGTTCCTGGTAACAGCATTGCATTGGTTCTGCAGTAATTAGTTCATATTTCTGCAACAATCTGACTATTGCAGTTTGTGGATAAAACCAGTGCCTTTACTTACAGGCATATAGATACCAAGTAAGGAATGTGTGGAAACCTTTTCCCCCGCTATGATGGTCATTGATACAACGGAGGTAAAATGACATCCAAGACCTCTACAAATGAAAAGCAATATAATTAAATCTTATGGAGGGTGTTTAGAAAAAAAATCTGGAACGCTTCATTTACTTTTCTCAGTGTGTCATAGAAAAATGGTCACAAGAATCAATAAAACGTATTAATAATTCAAAAACATAAAATGAAACATAATTGAAAGGGTAAGCTATTTTCCTGACAAATTCCAAATGAATTAGAGTATTTCTTCACAGCCATTGGGGAACCAAAGGTCTGTGCTGCCCCTCAGGGAGTCAATTTGCTAAGACATAGCAGTTCTGGTATATTAAGACCCTGATGTGATGCTAACCAATCTCTTCAATACAAATTTCTCCAGGTCTTTTCTTTTTTAAAGTTTTTTCATTGATTTTTAGAGAAAGAGAGGAAGGGGGAAGGTGAGGGATAGAGAGAGAGAGAGAATATGAGATTTTTTGTTCTACCTATTTATGCATTTCTTTATTGATTCTTATATGTGTCCTGACCCAAGATTAAACCTGCAATGTTGGCATATCAGGACAGTGCTCAACCAATTGAGCTACCCAGCCAGGGCTCCAAGCCTTTTTAATAATTTTTGAAGAGTGATTTTTTGTTTTAGAATATTCCCTTTTTCCTTGTTTGAATCACAAGCACATAACTATGTAACCTATAGAAATTATTTAGAAGAACCGTCCAAACTCACATTTAAGTTTCTTGCTTGATTTCTGCTAAGAAGCAAAGATATTCACAAAGCTAATACATAATATTGATCTGAGCTGCTCTGCTTGTTGAATGAATAAGTAAATGAATGAATGAATCTTGCATTATCTGGAAACTAGAAATAGGTGTTTCTGTGGAGGACTTTTTAGACAATTAACTAGGAACGTTCTTAGTTTAGCCCTGTCTTAGTCAATTCAAGCTGCTATAATAACATACTACAGACTGGGCAGCCTATAAACAGAAATTATTGCTCACAGATCTAGAAGTAACTTGCCAGCATGTTCAGGTGAGGGCCGTCTTCCCAGTTGCAGACTTCTGCATACTCATGAGGTGTAAGGGGCTAGGAAGCTCTATGAGATTCCTTTTTAGAACCCTAATCCTATTCATGAGGGTTGCACCCTCATGACTTCCCAAAGGTCCTATGTCCTAATACCATTACCTTTGGGGGTGGGATTTCAAAACATGAATTTTGTTGAAAATGAAACATTTAAGCCAAAACAGGCCCCCTTCTTGTTTTTCACTTTCTTGGGGATGTGCTCTCCAAATGTTTTAGAATGGCCAACTGCAGCTGTGTTTTCACATATGCCCTCTGTTCCTCCCCATCCTTATGAGGAAAAGTAAGAGTTTTTTGTTCTGGTAGCCTGGCACTCCTTGGAGAGATTGACTCATTCCTCAGGCTCCCTACATGGGAGAGCAGACAAGAGATTCCTGTCTTTGGAGCGGTTCTTCCTTAGTCTGGTTTTCTTCAATGACAGGTGTTCTCTTCTCTGCCTTTTTGCCCCTCTGTAACAACTGCAAGGATGAGGAGAAAGACTGAGTTTTTCAGACTTTCAAGATGCCTAGAGGGCCCTCCAGCCAGCCCTGTGCAATGCCAACATATGCCATTAATCTCACTCATTATCTGGAAAATACAGAAAACCTGAAAAACAAAAATTATTTATTGCCACACAAAGAAAACCGAGGCACCAATCACTGGACTTTATATACAGCCATTCTCCATCTTAAGGTCTTTAGAAATAGAATTTATTGGTCTAGGGTGATTCAAATAAGATTCTTTCTGAAAAAACAGGAGGCCAATTTAGTTAACACTTGAAAGTATCTTTAAACTCATTTTTTTTAATTTATAGGGTCATAAAATAGATTACTTTTCATAAATAATATAGATTTCTGTATACATCTAAACCAGTGAAAGGTATTCTCTAATTTTAACATTAAATTATTTTAACAAATAAGCATCAAAAACCCACTATATGCCAGGCAGATAAGTGCTAGACATATGGCATAATGCATATATTAAACTTTCAATGTGTAGAGTGCATGTTGATGCTAAGGATTCTTCAGACCCTTTGAGAATCCATTCACATTTTCCAAACACAATCATTGTTTAAACTCTATTTAAGTGAGTGTTCCAAATCCTGGATTTCATTTGGATCCATGACCTCTAGGACTAAATCAAAGACATTTAATTTCAGCTCCTTCACCCCCATCCCCAGCCCAGTGGATGCATTTTCATTGGGATGGGTGTATCAAATAATCCAGGAGAATTTTATTATCTCCTCAAAAAGGAACCTAAAACATTAAAACATTTGCCAGTATGGATGTCTGCACTCACAGCTATCTGGGAAGCTGCTCCAAAAGGGATGAGGAGGGCAAATCACCCATTTGGAAGCCCGGCTGTCAAAGAAATTCCAAACCCAGGAGCTTTTCTCCTAATAAACCCTATGACATTTTATTCTTTAAATAAATCTGTTCTTTCTCTTCTTAGGTGAAAGATTGACATTTTAAGATCAATCATGCCTCTGCTTTGCAGGGTTGGTAGACTTAAAACAGGATAATGGAAATTAAGCAAACTTTCCATTTTTTAAATAAAAATATTCAAAATAGTTATATATTCTAACTCAGTATAAAAGAAGAATGCTCTTCCCCCAGTGGTCATTCTCATTACTATGGTTATCTCAAGACATTTTGGTGTCAAGATTTCATTGTGTTTTATCTAAAAAACCCATTTTGAGCATATATCTGCTGTTTGAATAGCAGTAGAAAGCAAAGGACTCTCACGCTATGTTTTCTCCATCTGAGCCAATAATGTTTATTGCTTCTGATATAGTCACAGGTTACCAGCTTTCCAGTACATCTCCATCATGACATAAGTCTCAGCATATACTGTAGACTGCAGTTTAATTTTTTCTTCTGTTTATACTATTCAGTAGTCCCTCTTCTTGTTCATGATGGTCTAATAGCAATTGGATACCCTCTCCAAAAACCAGATTTGTTTAATTCTTTCAACTAATTTTAAATGATTTTCTAAAATATTAAGGGTCTTAGGCCATACAGTTAGTACACATTTATTGTAAGCCTACTGTGTTCCAGGTATTGCAGTAGGTGCTGGTATCATAGAATTCTAGGGAGCTTGCTGTTGGTGAAGGAGCACTAGATGAAGATCAGGAGATGCCGACCATTCTCAGACAACTCTTACTTCTGAGCAGTGTGTGGCCGAGACAAAGCCATCTACTTCTGGGTTCCAGTTTTCTCACTATTAAAATAAAGGGTAGAAAGAACTGCTCTTCCTTCAGACTTAAACATTCTGTGATTGCTGCTGGTTAGGTTAATTTACTGTAGTGGAAACCCAGTGGCCTCGCAAATGTGAATGTATTTATATAGCTTCCCAATGGATCCTAATTCTAATCCAAGGAACAGTTTTAGTGCTAACATGAATGCTTTTCAACCCAAGAAGACATTTAAAGATAGAGTACACATATATTTTTTACTTTACTGTATATTTGAGCATTTTCTCTCCCCAAATGCTTGCCTACTTTCCAGTTGCTAGGTAATACAAGGGAGAAATCTCTAAGTATGGTGGGTTAATTAGAATTCTGAGCACCACGGTGTACTCTCCCCAGGATAATAATCAATCAAAGTTACAAAAACAAGCAATATGTCCAGATAGTTCTGGGTTTACAATGGTGACAGTTCATCGGGGCACATTAAAACTTCCCAATTTTGTGTCATTTCACTTGTCCTAACAGCTTTCAAATCATCTGAGACTCCCTATTATTGCTATTTATTTATTTGTGAGAATGAAAATGAATGCTCTCTGTTTCTACAATATTTTAATGTTCCTTTTTTGAGAGGCACTAGACATACTTATAATATCAGATTTACATTTTTCTTCTGTTTTCTCACTTTACAAAAATGTATAGTATAAATGTTTTATATAATACATCTCAATTTGCTAAATATAAAACAACTTATTATTGGGACCTGGCAGATTATTTGAAATTTAGCATGATTCTCTGATTTTAATATAAAGAAGTCGGGTGGGGAAAGAATTTTTAGATCTCTTTTTCCTGAATTTGTGGTTAATTCATTTCAATTTCTTGCATCTAAAGCACATAGTAACGTATCATACACCAGGGATCAGAGGAAGTACAGTTCACTGTTCACATTTCTTTTAAAAAGACTCTACATATACATCATACATAAAAAAAAAATTTGCTTTAAGTGAAGGTAGTAAGGTAGAAGTTATATTGAGTAGCTCTCTCTATTTCCCTGAATTCCTAATAACATTTCATGACTTCTTCTTTCTACTCTCTCACTATAAATATCAGAGCTGGTGACTGACTTAGTGCTGCCTTTCACACAAACTCCTCATACTTGCAAATCAACTACTGATTCTGGGAACCACATCCCTGTCTCCCACCCTCACTCGCACAGTTTTATAAGGGGCCTAAGGGCCACATAGTATACCAAAAAAAAAACCATTGTAGAGCACACTGATTTAAATAGTGAAACTCAGAAATTGGATTTTGGACTCATTGCATCACCTCAGGTCCATCCTTGTGGTACATGGTAGAAGGCAGCCACCCACTGAACATTTTGCCTGTTGAGAGGATGGCAAAAGGGCAGCCTGAACAGGTGACACAAGTGGAGAGGGAGAACAGAAATATTTTGCAGTGAAGTTCCTCCCACAAACAAGAATTCTGCTCCTTACTTCACACAACTTCTCTTCAAAATATCATGTTTCAAGATACTTTACTTTTCTTAAATGAGTTACCTTCCCTAATAAAGGTCCAGTTTAATATTCTACTACACCAGTGATTTTCAAACTTTTTCATCTCATGGCACACATAAACTAATTACTAAATTCCATGGTTCACCACAAAATATATTGTTTTGCTGGTCTGACAAAGAAAATTGCTATAATTTTGATTCTTTCACCCAGGACAGCTATTGTTGTGTATGATCCTATTATTTTTTTATTTGACCATCTAAGGGAAAATAGGTGAATGGTCCTGACTAGGTACTCAGTCATTGCATATTTTAAAAATTCTTGTACCACACCATTGTGCTTCTTGCAGGACACTGGTTGGAAATTATTGTATTACAGAATGAATGCATAAAATTAGATCCAACACAGTGGAGGAATGAGTGGAAGCTATACCAACCTCCTTCCAGTACCAATATGGAATTGCAGCTAAATTGTAGAGAAATCATCCCAAATAACCAACTGAACACTAGCTGGAGAGAAGCCTTATAATGAGGGACAGACAAAAGAAAGCACTTCACCACAATGAGACTGGTAGGAAGTGCAGAGGAGGTACAAGAAGGCTAGCTGGGCTCCCAAAGGTGGCAGCTAAAGTTCCTGAGGGATATTTTAGTAGCCGGGGGGTCCTAGTGAGGAAATCTGGGGTCTAAACCCCAAGCTGGGCTCCTCAGTCTCCAGCACCAGAGCTGAAAAAGAACCCAGAAAACACCCAGTTGTGAAAAGCATCAGGGTTTCTAACTGCCAGGGAGAGATGGCTGGAGACACAGAGAGCCTTTTAAAGGGTCAGTACACAAAAATTCATTTGCAGCCACTTTCCCTGGGCTCCAGAAGAGGGAGGGCAGAGTGGACTAGAGATGCTTGAGAAGAGTCTGTGGTTGGTGGCTCTGGGGAGAGAACTGAAGGAACAGCTGCCATCTTTCTTAGGCACAACACTCCTCTCCAAGTGACATCAGCCTGAGGTGAAGAAATAGTGCTGCCCACAGAAATTACTCTGCCCCACCCTGTGGGGCTTAAGCTGGATTGCTGGACTGCTGATTACAACTCAAGACTATATCACCAAGTAGTTTAACAACTAAGGCAGAAGGTACAGAAAAGCAGCCAAAGTGGGAACACAAAGAACAGATCCCAAATGAGAACACAAGAGAATTCTCCAAAAGAAGAACTAGATGAAATGGAGGCAAGCAATTCATTAGATAGAGAGTTTAGAGTAATGATTATAAGGATAGTCAACAGCATGAAAAAAGACATAGAAACCATGAAAAAAGACCATTTAGAAATAAAGAATGCAATATCTGAAATATATAATCCACTGGAAGAAATAAATAGTAGGTTAGATGAAGCAGAGGATCAGTGATTTGGAAGACAAGGTAGGAGAAAATACCCAGGCAAAGCAGCAAAAAGAAAAAAAAGACTTTTTAAAAAATGAGAGCTTTAGAAACATTTTAGACAATATGAAACATAACACTATCCACATCATGGGAATATCAGAAGGATTACAGAGCAAGCAAGATATCAAGAACCTACTTGAAAAAAATAATGATGGAGCACTTCCCTAATCTGGTGAAGGAAAAAAAATAAACAGTCCTGGGAACTCAGACAGTCCGAAACAAGTCGTACCCAAAGAGGCCTACACCAAGACACATCATAATCAAAATGACAATGTTTAAAGACAAAGAGAAAATTCTAAAAGCTGCAAGAGAAAAGCAAGTAGTTACATATAAGGAAGCACCAATTAGACTGTCATCTCATTTCTCAACAGAAACATTTTAGATCAGAAGCAAGTGGCATGAAATATTCAAGGTGATGAAAAGCAAGGACTTAAAACTAAGGCTGCTTTACCCAGGAAGGCTATCACTTAAAATTGAAGGAGAAATAAAGAGCCTTCCAGACAACAAAAAGCTAAAGGAGTTTGGTAACCCCAAACCAGTACTGCAATAAATGTTAAAGGGCTTACTTTAAGAAGAGGAAGAAGAAGAGGAGAAGAAAGAGGAAGAGGAAAAAGAGAGAGAGAGAGAAAAAGCAGAGGAAAATACCCTCACAATAAAATGGCACTAAATACATATCCATCAATAATCACCTTAAATGTAAATGGCTTAAATGTTCCAACCAAGAGATGTGGGGTAGCTAAATGGATAAGAAAATAAGACTGTATTCATGGATAGAAAGAAATAACATCATTAAAATGTCCTAAGCAACCCAAAGCAACCTATACATTCAATGCAATTCCTATCAAGATTCTAATGACATATTTCAAAGAACTTGAACAAATATTTCAGAAGTTTATATGGAACCACAAAAGGCCCTGCATAGCATCAGCAATCCTGAAAAAGAAGAACAAAGTTGGAAAAATCATGCTGCCTAATATCAAACTATACTTACTATAAGGCCATAGTAATAAAAAAAGCATGGTACTGACATAAAAACAGACACTTAGATCAATGGAATGGAATAGAGAACCTAGAAATAAACCCACAACTTTATAGTCAATTAATATTTGACAGAGAAAGCAAGCACATACAATGGGCAAAAAATAGTTTATTCAATAGTGTTGGCAAAATTGGACAGATACATGCCAAGAAATGAACCTAGACCACCTTCTTACAGTACACATAAGAATAAATTCAAAATGGATCAAAGACTTAATATTAGACACAAAACCATTAAAATCCTAAAAGAAAACATAGGTAGTAAAATCTCAGACATTGCTCAGAGCAGTATTTTATTGGATATATCCCCCCAAGCAAGGGAAACAAAAAAAATAAATAAATAAGCAAATGGAATTGCATCAAACTAAAAAGGCTTTGCACAATAAAGGAAATCATCAACAAAATAAAAACACAACCCACAGAATAGAAGAACATATTCGCTGATATATCTGATAAGGGGTTATTATCCAAAATGTATAAAGAACTTAGAAAGCTCAACACTAAAAAAACAAATCACCCAATTAAAAAATGGTCGATGGGCCTGAATACACATTTCTCCAAACAATACATACAGATGGCCAATAGACATATGAAAAGATACTCATTGTCACTAATCATCAGAGAAATGTAAATTAAAACCACAATGAGATACTATCCACCACCTCTTAGAATGGCTATCATCAATAAATCAACAAACAAGTGCTGGTGAGGATGTGGAGAAAGAGGAACACTTTTGCACTGTTGGTGGGAATGCAGCTGTGGAAAAGTGCAGTTACCTAGAAAAAAGAAAATGGATCTGCCTTTGGACCCAGTGATCCCACTTCTGGGACTATATCCCAAGGAACCCAAAACACTAATTGAAGAGAACATAAGCACCCCTATGTTCTTCGCGGTGTTATTTACAATTGCCAAGATATGCAAGCAGCCCAAGTGTCTATCAGTAGATGAGTGGATAAACAACTACAGAACATTTACCCAATGGAAACTAGTAAGAAAGAAAGAAAGAAAGAAAGAAAGAAAGAAAGAGAGAGAGAGAGAGAGAGAGAGAGAGAGAGAGAGAGAGAGAGAGAGAGAAGGAAGAAAGAAAGAAAGAAAGAAAGAAAGAAAGAAAGAAAGAAAGAAAGAAAGAAAGAAAGAAAGAAAGAAAGAAAGAAAGAGAGAGAAAGAACGGAGGGAGGGAGGGAGGGAGGGAGGGAGGGAGGGAGGAAAAAAAGAGAGAAAGAAAGAAAACTTTATCCTTTGAGAAAATATGAATAGACCTAGAAAACATTATGCTAAGTGAATAAGCCAGGCTGAGAAAGACAAATACCATATGATTTCACTCACATGTTGAATCTAATGAACAAACTGAACTAACAAGGAAAATGGGGACAGACTCCTAGATGGAGAGGAAGATGACAGCTTGCACATGTGGAGGTGGTGGTGAGGGGGTGGAGGAATTGAGAAAAAAAGGAAAAAGGACTCATGAACATGGACAACAGTATGATGATTGCTGGAAGGATGGAGGTATAAGGGGACTAAATGGTAATGGAAAAATACAATAAACATTAAATTAAGAAATAAGTGCATAAAATTTAGTGGATATATTGGTGTGTGTCTATACACATATATACAGACACTATAATTTAGAAACATTGAAGAATGCAATAATTATCCACAGTGATTAACATTTTAAGGATATACTATATGCCAGGCACTGTACTAAATGTGCGCTCTGTCTCTCTCTCTCTCTAGTACAAACTATTATCAGGTCTATTGTATAGATAAGAAAACTGAGATACAAGATATTAAGTACCTTGTCTGAGGTCGGCACGGCTAGAAGGTATCAGAGCAGGCATGCTAACCTAGGCACTGCATTCCTTTGCTTAATATTGAGACTCTCTGTATTACCCAACAAATGGCAGAATGTATGTGCTATTTTGGAACTTGGTTCTAAATATTAATTAAACGATGTTACTGTCAAACTTCTGGATTTTGTGATCTTTCTATCCCTCCACAAAGTGTAATTTTCTGGGGTTACATGTCCTAAAAGTACACCTTCAAACTTCAGGCGCTTGGACTATTCTGGCCAATATAATAGCATGTATGGCTTTTTAAATGTAAATTATATTACCATAAACATCCCAGTTGCACTAGAAACATTTAAAATGCTTGACAGTAGTGTGTGGCTAGTGATTACTCTCCTAGCCAGCAAGGCTATGGGACATTTCCATCGTGATAGGAGGGAGCACTGTTTAGAGAAACAGATAACTGACAGATACAAAAGAGTAAATGATCCTTGAGCCCCTTTCAGAAAAAGGACATGTGTTGCCAAACAAGGACATTTACTGAGTACCTGATCTTGGCCAGATACTGTGCTAGGTGTTGATGATACAATGATCAATTAGATCAATGAGGGCACACATGAACTCTGCCCTCCCTGGAACTCAGAGTCTCTGCCAGAGCCAGTCACCAGAGTGACACTGCAGTGATAAAAAACAGGTCTATCATATTAGGTGATATAGAAGACCTAGACGATGCAACATTTAACCCTGACTTCAGGGCAGTGTCAGGCAAGGCTTTCTGGAGAGCATTTAGACTTAGGTTAGACTAAGGCCTTGACTGTGAGAAGGCTCATGAAACAAATAAGAGAGAAAAAGTGTTCCTGATTGAAGAACCAGCCTGTGTGAAGACTCAGGATGGGGGAAATGCCATGCATGCTTTGAAGAAGTTCAAAGAAGTCAGTAAAATTACTTTCTGCACTCTGTTTCTTAGGATCAGAGCTTAGGTAATTTTTTCTAATTTACTTATATTTGCATTTTATATGAGTTACTCAGCACAGGGAAATTAGAGAAAGAAAAAGCAGAGGATATTTCAGAGGAGGTATACAGGGGCTAGAAGTGCCTAGTTGCTTCCTCTCACCACCCATAGTATTTCAATATGATCGTCGTATGTGGGCAGCAGCCTTGGGATGGTAACGACAAAATGGCAGCCACTTAGATCAAGGGCATGTGCCCGATGCTATGCTGGGAAGTTCAATAGTAGTATTGTACTCAATAATTATTTTTTTAGATGTACATTTAGATGATTATGAATTAGTAGAGCACCCCATGATATGGAACAATCCAAATTCATGAGCTTGTAACGTATCTGCTGAAATACCAGGTTATACAGGCTCACCTGTTCCAGGCTAAGATGACCATGTAGAAGCATGGTTTAACTAGCATGAACACATGGATGGGTAGTCAGAGTAGAGCTAAGAAAACTTGTGCTGCAGAGCAATGAATTTACACCAGACTAAAAATTAAAATGGTAACTTTAATTCAAACTGTTAACTCAAAGGACATTATTCTGAAGTAGCTCATTGCAGTGGACTGGGGTAGCCATTTGGACAGAGTTTTTGTCTGTGTAACAAGGGTTGCCACCCCTCTTCTTCTGGTTCTTTAAAGAAATTCCTTTCCTACTCCCATTGAAGCTGTTCACTACTGTGTCACCCTGACTCCTAAACAGCCTTACTGTGGCCTGGAGGAGGGGAATGTGATTGGTTCAACCATGAACATGTGGCATAGCAAGGCCAATCTGAATCTTCCTTGATATAACTATATGGACATGGGGAGGATAAATCTTCCATCCATGGGCTTGCTAAGCTGGGAGGATGTAAGAATGAGGCTGCTTGTGGTCATCTAGCCACCATGTGAAAAGAGCCTGTATGTGAACAGTCAAGCAGGGAAAAGCAGAACTGGAAGATGGAGACAATCAGCTTTCTGACCACATTGTTTGGGCCCCCGGGTTCTGTCATGTCTGATGTCACTTCATGATCAGTGAATGAGTTAAGCAGTGTCTGGCAACACAGGAGGTGCTTAATAAACATTACTTGTCATCTCTTTTCCTCCATCTTTGACTTTGGCAGCTGCCAGACAAGAATTCAAACCAAATCATCTTCTGTTTCTGCCATTTAGAGGAACACCAGTAAGACAGAATGGAAAATGATGAGCACAAGGTCAGTACCCAGGGCAATGCAAGCTCCCTCTGTCTCCTACAGATAGGTCTTTGGAAATAGCCATTCTTTGTTCAGTACACTCTTATAGCTCAGTAAATGGCCAGCCATAATCAAGCTGCTACAAAAAAATAACACTTTATATCCTAGGAGAAGAAGGAGATGAGTTTGTCACATTCCAAAGTGGAAACTACTACAGGAATCAGGCTGCGTAAACACCTCAACAGGCATGCAGTATTCCACTGGTCAGTTGTAGGAAGGTACAAATCTGCACTTCTTGGCTGTTTGCCAGTGGCCCTATTCAGTAGAAAGCAGGCAATTCAGAATGCTAAAAAATATAGAATTTATCAACTTGACACAGTGTTTAGCCTCACGAAAACCAGACAGCTATGGTGGTAATTGTGCTAAATATTAATAGTGATTTAGAATGCAGTTATGGTAGGGCAAGTAAAACCATTTTTACTGAGTGATATTTGCAAAATATGCACCATCTCACCCCTACTGTGCAGATAAATCATTTGCTTGCACAATAAATGCTGGTGGTTGATGATGATCAAATTGGGTCATTTATATGATACAGCTATGTATTACAAAAATATTAATTCCTGAGAACTTATGTTTGTGATATTTTCAGACTCAATAAGCAATATCATAAAAGTCATAGAATTTAGAACTGGAATGGATCTCATAGATGAATGAAACCAAGTCTCAGAAGGGTTTAATGAGTTGTTTAATAACAAGATGACCTCAAGAATATGTCTTCTGGTTTTCAGTTAGACATGCCTATGTCAACTCCACCCTCTCATTCAGTGTACCACAGGATATTAGATGTGGGAAAGATACTGTAAGTCATCTAGTCCAACTTGCTCATTTACAGGTATAGAAATGGGGCCTAGAGAGACGAAGTTCTTGCTAAAGGTCAGAAAGGAATTAGGTTAAAATGTGTTGACTCCTGGACTAGTGCTTACTCCTTGTTTCCATGAATAAACATGTTTTATCAAACTTAGTTGTAACCACAAGGCATCCCACCATTTCATTTCTGTTGAAGGGCAAGCAAACTTAGAAATACCTAGTTGTCACCAGAGAGATTTGTCAGCATGTGAGGTCTGGCAATAAAAAATTTCAAGAAAAAACAGAGTCTCATAGTCAAGTTAGTGCATGGTGAAGTATAAATAAACAACCAAGCTGAAAGACTATAATCTGCCAGGTGTGTTGTATTTTATTTTCCTATAGTCACTGAGATGTAAAGGCTGCAGCTATTTCTGATACTGAAACCTCACTGGTTTCAACAAGAAGCCACATAAATGGCCTAAACTTTCAAAGATAGGCCCTAAAGCGTGAAGTCTCTTCTCGGTTCTTGGTTTCTAATTTATTCTGATATGGTAGACAGGGTTAAGCATAGAGTATTTGTGTTGTAGTTTAAAATTCACTGCTTTCTAAATTCCTGTAGGATACTACATAACTGTAAATAAGGCTCTCTCTCTGCCTCTCCCCACCAAAAATTAGAGGAGTTAAGTCATTCTAACTAAGGAAGAGGGGGAAGGTGAGAAGCAAGCCTCAGAGTTGCCTGTCCACCTACAGAAGAACATTAACATTGTTAAACGGCATTATAGGCTTGGCTTGGCTTCCCAGGGAAATGGTTGGTAGAGACAAAGTGTTTTAATCCTTTCCAAGCAATGGTGTCCTGAGTGATAGCCAGGAAGGATGGATCTTTTTCCTTTTTTTAAAAAATATTTTCTTTCTTTATTTTTTTGAGAGAGGGGAAGGGAAGGAGAAAGAGTGGGAGAGAAATATCAATGTATGGCTGCCTCTTATGTGTCCCCTGCTGGGAACTGGCCTGCAACCCAGGCATGTGCCCTGACTGGGAATCGAACCGTGATACTCTGGTTCACAGGCCTGCGCTCAATCTACTGAGCTACACCAGCAAGGGCGGATCTTTTTCCTTTTTATTTATATCTATGAGCAACCTTGTATAGTTTTGAATTACTAATAATTAGAACCAAACTAATGTCAAATCAGGTTAATGAGGAATTATCAACTGCCTGCTCTATATCCACCATTGTGCTAAGCCCTAGCAGAGAGACAAAAAAAATATTGACCTTGAAGAGTTCACTATCTTCTTAGAACAATAATATTTACTAACAAAAACAATAAATGTTGCTGTCCCTTTGGTACAGTGAATTCTGATAGGGCTCTCCCTCATCTAGTGGGGCAGAACCCAAGGAAGCAGTTGGAAGGCCAATGAGGAAAAGGAGGTAGTCCTGAACACTGCGGGCAGCCCAGGGGTGAATCCTAGGACTGTCTCACAAGAACTCATAAATGGCATCATCTCCATTTTTTAAATTTTTTAATTTATTTATTCTAATTGTTGTTCAAGTATAGTTTTCTGTCTTTTACTCCCATCCTAGCTCACCCCCCCGTGCTCCCCACCTCCCTCCCATTTCCACTCCCCTTAGTTTTTGTCCATGTGTCCTTTATACTTGTTCCTGTAACCCCTTCCCCTTTTTCCCTGAAATTCCCTCTGCTCTCCCCTCTGGACACTGTCAGCCTGTTCTCTATTTCAGTGTTTTTGGTTATATTTTGCTTGCTTGTTTGTTTTGTTTTTTAGTTTCCTGTTAAAGGTGAGATCATATGGTATTTGTCTTTGACCGCCTGGCTTATTTCACTCAGCATAATGTTTTCCAGTTCCATCCATGCTATAGAAAAGGGTAGGAGTTTCTTCTTTCTTTGTGCTGCATAGAATTCCATTGTGTAAATGTACCATAGTTTTCGGATCCATTCATTTACTAATGGGCACCCAGGTGGCTTCCAACACTTGGCTATTATAAATTGTGCTGCTGTGAACATTGGGGTGTATAGGTTCTTTTGGACTGGTGTTTCATGGTTCTTAGGATATAATCCTAGCAGTGGAATTGCTGGGTCAAAAGGCATATTCATTTTTAGTTTTCTTAGAAAATTCCATACTCTTTTCCATAGTAGTTTTACCAGTCTGCAATTCCACCAACAATGGATTAAAGTTCCCTGTTCTCCACAACCTCTCCATCACTTGTTCTTTGTTGCTTTGTTTATGATGGTCATTCTTACTGGTATGAAGTGGTATCTCACTGTGGTTTTAATTTGCATCTCTCTGATAGCTAGCAATATTGAGCATCTTTTCATGTGTCTCTGGATCCTCTGTATGCCTTACTTGGAGAAGTGTCTGTCCAAGTCCTTTGCCCACTTTTTAATTGGGTTGCTTGTCTTAGAGTAGAGTTATGTAAGTTCTTTGTATATTTTGGAGATTAAACCCTTCCTTGTCTGATGTATCATTGGCAAATATGTTTTCCCATACAGTTGGTTCTCTTTTTATTTTAATACTGTTTTCTTTAGCAGTGCAGAAGCTTTTAATTTTGATGAGATCCCATTTGTTTATTCTTTCCTTTATGTCCCTTGCGCTAAGGGACATATCAGTAAAAATGTTGCTGTATGAAATATCTGAGGTTTTCCTGCCTATGTTCTCCTCTAGGACTTTAATGATGTCACGGCTTATATTTAAAATTTTTATCCACCTTGAATTTATTTTGATGTATGGTGTAAGTTGGTGCTCAAGTTTCATTTTTTTGCACGTAGCTGTCCAGTTTTCCAAACACCATTTGTTGAAGAGGCTATTTTTACTCCATTTTATGTTGCTGCCCCCTTTGCCAAATATTAATTGACTGTAGAGACCTGGGTTTATTTCTGGGCTCTCTGTTCTGTCCCATTGGCCTATGTGCTTGTTTTTATGCCAGTATTAGGCTGTTTTGATTACAGTGGCCTTGTAATACAGTTTGGTATCAGGTATTGTGATCCCTCCTACTTTGTTCTTCTTTCTCAAAATGGCAGCAGCTATTTGGGGTCATTTATGGTTCCCTATACATTTTTGAAGTGTTTGTTCTATGTCTGTGAAATATGTCATTGGTACTTTAATAGGTACTGCATTGAATCTGTAAATTGCTTTGGGTAGTATGGACATTTTGATGATGTTAATTCTTCCAATTCATGAACACAGTATGTTTCCATTTGTTTGTGTATTCCTTGATTTCTTTCTTCAGTGTTGTGTAGTTTTTTGCATACAGGTCTTTTACATTTTTGGTTAGGTTTATTCCTAGGGATTTTATTTTTCTTTTTGCTATATCAAATGGGATTTATCTCCATTTTTTTTCTTGCTTGCTTGGTCTTCCTGTCACAAAGACTCTTGAGGTTGTAGTATATAGGGTCCCTCACCCCTTGTTCCTTATACGGTCTTATATGTGGCTCATAAAGTAGTCTTCTCAAAGCCTCAGAAAAATGGTGTGAGAGAGCCCCTTCATTCTTGTTCATAATAGCATCCATCTGGGATCCAGGGAGTGTTAAGGACCTGAACAGTTACTTTCCTCTGGTCCCGAGTGACGAAACTTAGATTAAACCTGAAGTCTCAAGACTGTTATTATTGATAATAAGGATGAGGTTTTGTTGTTGTTGGTGGTGGTGGTTTCCTTATTATTTTATTTCCCAGCCCATATATTTGTCCTTTATGCAAATAATTCCCTTGATAGGCGCACCCTACTTGTTCTTCAGTTATATTCTGATTTACCTAAGTCTTGAGTAAACAAAGCAGACACAATAGCCACAACCCTTAAACAAAGAATAATAGCCAATCAATCTTTTAATTCCTGTTGGAGCAAAGTGCCTGTGCCTGCCAGCTCTTCATTCTAAATGGTTTATCTCAGACTGCATTATGGTTACTAGCAAGGACTTTGGAGACAGACTCAAGATACTGGTAGTTCCCAAATAAGTTCTTAAATATCTCAGAGTCTCTGCTCCCTTATTTCTAAAATAAAGACAATACTAATTCCACCTCCTAACAATATCAGGAGGATTAAATAAAGTGCTGCAAAAAAGGTGCTAAATACAGGGGTTGGCAGAAGTAGGTTTACAGTCGTTCTTATGAAAAATAATATAATACTTAATAAATACTAATACAAGAATAAACACTGTGTTTTGTGTACTCACAACTGTAAAGCTACTTTTCCCCACCCATACTGTGCGTGGTCCATGGGTGAATAAGTAATGTTGGCTTTTATTTTTAGTGTTATCCTTATCATTGGAAAAGAGTATTAGATGTTCTTTTCAGTTCAATTTTACTATATCAAAAAAATGTTGAACATGAGTCAGAGAAAAGCCACCATCTATTCTGCTATTAGCAAACAAGTGAAAATGCTGAATTCAAGACATAGACCTATAACAGATAAACTTCAACAGAACTTTTTATTGTTCAATCAGCAAAATGATGATGTTCCACTATAAAAACAACAGCCAAGTAGCAACTTCTACCCCCACAACAAACCAATTACTATTTTTCTATGTCTCTTTTTTATTTTGCTTATCATCAAACATAACTTTGCAGTTACACTTATAGCAGTTTGGATCCATCAAAAAGCGAATAGCCCTGGCTGGTGTGGCTCAGTGGATGAGTGGCGACTTATAAACCGTAGGGTCACTAGTTTGATTCCCAGTTAGGGCACATGCCTGAGTTGCAGGCCAGGTTCCCAGGTGTAGGGCATGTGAGGGGCAACCTCACATTGATGTTTCTCTCTCTCTTTCTCCCTCCTTTCCTCTCTGTCTAAAAATAAATAAATATTTTAACAAAGCAAACAAATCCCCTGATGAAAAATTGTCAACTGGCTATCAAGTACCAGGCATTATTCTAAGGTATTAGCAACACAAAGAAGAAGCACCTTGAAAATTTATAGTCACTCTAAATAAAATATTGTTTTTGTTTTGGTAGTATATAAATGTGTTTCACAGCATAAGGATTTTCACACATTGCTGAAAAGAATACTGGAAGAGTCAGGAAACAGAGGATAACGCATATTTCAGAGCTGGTAGTAAAATAGGGAAGTGACCTGAGAATGCCTGACCAATCCATGCATAATAGCCAGGCTCATTCTAAGAGGCACAGGAATATCCTGTGTTATAAATCATTTATATTACACAAAAGGTAAAGATAAGAATAATGAAAAGAATGAAAGGAGTTCATATAACACATGCGCATGGGATATCTGCATAGTGATGACTTAGAAATAAAAAGACAATAAAAATATTAAAAAGGGGCTTTACATGAAATTGAGGCTACTAAGGAAATAATACAGAAAAAAGACAATTCAGAAATGTAAAGATAGGCTACAGCCATACCACCCTGAACATGTCCAATCTCATCAGAGATGTAAAGATAAAATTGTTTGTATTTTCTATTAGCTTAACATTGGTAGGTACCACAAAATGGGAGATGTCAACCAAAAAGAGAAATCTGTCATCAATGGGAAAGTAAGAAATCAATTCCAATTTTAAAAAAATTGTTAAACATTCAAAAGCAACAACAAAAACAATAAAAAATAAGTAAATGAGATAAGTGAGAAACACTCGTTGCATTTTGTAGAATTTTTAAATCTTCTTTTTTACTTTGATTTATCTGATTGCTATTATTTCACTTCTTATGGGAATCACATGAACAATTAGGCAATGTACACAGGCTCAACTGAGATCTTAGTGGTCCATGGCCTTTCTGGTAAGCACTCTTGTCATCAAAAAGAAAATTATATAATTGACCATCAAAATAGCCACCTTTCTTGAATCATAGCAAATTCTTACCCAGAATGAAAATGTAAATGTACTTTACTGGCTAAAGTAATACTTTTAGGAGGGTTATTGCTTGCCAGTTTCCAGAATACTGCTAAAGAAGCAGGGTATGAGACATGGTTGGGACAGGGGCTGGCACGGGTTGGGTATTGGTGAATTTCAGGTCCTCTCCCTGGGCAATTGATATTCATTACTCAATAATAGGATGGACAATTCAATTGATGTCAATCATTTTTATTAAAAGTAATCTAGCAAAACAAACCCTCAAAATGTCATAAATTGAAGATTTAAACTTATATCGAATGCAATAGAATACTAATCAGCAATTAAAATAACATATACCCACAGATGTATTTAAATATTTTACATTAGTTATATGAGCAACTGGGAAATATATATATATATACATATATATATATATATGAAGATATTGTATATGATATCTATTTTATAAAAATACTTTTATTATTTTATTTTATGAGATAATATATAATCTTCCTTTATATGTATACTTATATATAAAATATTTAAGATATGGAAAGATATTTAAGATATCTATTAAGTCAAAAATCTTTACTTATATAGTGACATCATGTGCATAAACTTTTTTAATGGAAATTTCATGTGTACAATTATTTCTGGAAGGATACACCAGACATTGTGAACAGTGATTAGAAGTGAGACTGTGGCAAGAGGTGTATTTGTGCTTTTCAGTTTACACACCTTTAATATATTTTAATTTTTTAGCCATTAGCATGAATTATCATAATAGGAAACTAGTTTAAAACTGGAAAAATATTCAATAAAAAATTGTAAGGACAGTTAATAGCAAATAGCAAATATATCAAAGAAAAATTAAAAGCTTAATAAAGGGGAATTATTCTCTGGTAAAAAAAAGTAAGATAAATAATTTTCAGTGAAAATAAATTTATCTCATGATTTTAAAATAATACAACCAGAAAATAAATGCTGAAAAATACATCAAACATATTAGTTGGCATGTGTCAACAGCATTAAATTACAAAGAAAATGTGAAGCACTTAATGGTTCCCTTTCAGTTAATTGCCTTAATTATCAAGAATCAAATATATAAATGAAACTTTTCTCAAATAACTTTGAGTTTCCCCATGAATATGCGTATAAAAGACAGAAGGCCTCTTTTCCTCTTCCCAACCATACTGACACATACACATAGCTCTGCCATGTCCTGTCCACATATCCTCACTACTGAAGGGAAATGTAATTTCATGACCCACCAGAAATATCAACCCCACAAAAATAGTATTTTCATTGGAATACTATGGCAATCATACCCTTACAGGATGAATAAAAATTCAAAGAGGTAAATACAGTTTTGGAGTGTGAAATGGTAATTTACATGTGGCACTCATAAAGAATAGGCTTTGGGGTAAAAGGAGCTGCTTCCTTGCTTTACCCCTTCTGGGCCAAATCATTTCTGAGTCATCGGATATGTCTACTGCTTCACTCCTTTCACTATTCATGTTACTATCATCACAGGGACTTTCCGTAATGCCAAACTTTGAAATGGTGATGGATAGGGCAAAATAAGAATGCCTAAATCCACACTGGGGAATGACTGTACAGGATCATTAATAGGTAAATTACACCTACAAATACCAGATGGTTCTGATTGTAATGCTAAATCCTTCTCAATAGACAATTGGTAAAGATTTAATTGAACTTGGTCCCATTTATATTCTCACGCTCTCCCATAGCTTCCATTGATTCTCTTCCATGTCCTTGAGTTGTTATCAGTAACTGCTATTATTAATGATGATTTCTTGCTATCATTTATTAAGAGCCTAGTTTATGTCAAGCACTGTACCAACCACACTGCATACATTTTCCGAATTCTTATAATTCTACAAGGAAGTAAGGGCTCAGAGAGGGCACATAGTTGATAAGTAATAATAATAATTAACAATAATAGCAAAGCTAAGATGGTAACCTTGGTGTACCAGTTAGGGTTCTGGGTTGCAAATGATAGGCTCTGATTCTGGTTAACATAAGCAGAACAATAATTTGTTGGAAAGATAACATAAACTTCACAACCTTTATGTGTATCCTTCCAGAAAATATATATGTATTTTTTCTGCTTAAAAAATATTATATGTTTCTGGAGAAGTAGGCTCAAAACTGAGCAAAAGAACAAAAGAGAGTCTGGATAGTCAGAAATTCAGCCCAAGTCATGTCATTTGTTCATAAAAGAAAGAAAATGGAGACAATGAATGGCCATCAAGAAAACCGGCTGAATAAATTATGGTGGAATTGATGGAATGTAATACAGCCATTAATAAAGATGAATAGAACACTCCTTGGTACCTTGGAGAGATTTCCACAAGGAGTTGCTGAATAGGAAAACAAGATGCCAAAAAGTAACTATACAATGATCCCATGTTTATAAAACATGACTAATCAGCATATTTATATATGCATGCATGACTTTGTATACATTCACATAAAAATACATGATTATGGAGAAAAACATAGAAGGGCATATTCTAGGTGCTCACTAGAAGTAATTGACTGGATTGGGGAACACAATTACAGATGATGAAATCAAGTAAAAAAAGAGCTAAAAAGATATATATATATATATATATATATATATATATATATACACACACACGTGATTATATCTCTGCATTTATGTAAAGTTATAATATACAATAATGTTTAAATGTCAGAGAAAGGGACTGGTAAGGATAGTTTCACTGCTGTTGCCACTACCAACATGAGCTCTCTGCCTCTGTGCCTTTTCTCCATCCTTTGCTCCAGAAATAGATCATCTACAGATGAAGATCTGGGCCTGGGTCTGGGCCTGTTTATTAGTCAGCTCGGCTGCATAATAAAATGTTGCAGGCTAGGAATTCACTTCTCACAGTTCTGGAAACTAGAAGTTCAGGATCAAGGTTCAGCTGATTCAGGTTCTCATAAAACCTCTCTTTCTAGTTCACAGATGGCCACCATACTGCTATGTCCTCACACGACCTTTTCTTTGTGCTCTAGAAGTGATCTATCTATTATCTATCTCTCCCTCTCTCCCTCTCCCTATTCTTATAAGACTGTCAGTTCTATTAAGGTAGAGCTCTACCCTAAGACCTCATTAAACCTTAATTAACTCCTAAAGATCCTATCTCCAAATATAGTTTCATTGGGGATTAGGGCTTCAAAACATAAATTTGAGAGAGGGGAGGAAAATTCAGTCCACAGAAGCAAACTGCCTTCTTTACCCTCTCTTTCATTCTGGGAATGTAGGCTCTGGCTTTTACTAGGTTCATATATGCAGTGGCAGATTCTCCAAACATCTAAATGCAGTTTGGCTGGTTGATGGAAGACATTTGACAAATATTCATGCTTCTAAATCCTATGCATATTTTTTACTATTACAGGTTGTTTTTCCTGCAGAGACTCAGTCTCTCTGTTTCAATGATGTATATTCAGGCTTTAGATATAGGGTCTGTAGCAAGTATATTTCTATTGCATTAGCTACCACTATTCCTAATTTGTTATTGCACAAATTCAAACTTAATCTTCAGTATCATTGCTTTTAGGGGTTTTTTTTTGGTGGGGGCTGGTAAGGGTGGGTTGAGGAATATCTTCTATATTTCTCTCTCTGCTGTGCTGTTATAGTGAGAAGGATTACACAGACCTGGGCTGTTGTAGAAAAAATATTAATTTATACTCAAAAAAGACAAGCAACTTCTTCTGAGAAAAAATTATTGGTCATAATGCTTCTTTTTATATTACACACCAAATGCCTGTTGACTACACTAACTTGCAATTTTGCTACTTCATTACTTCATATCCACTTTAATGAATTAAGCCACTCTACCTGGAAAATGTTGTTTTTATTACCCCTTGGTAGACCAAAAATCTAAAATAACTTCTCACTGTCTAGTCCAAACACATGAAGCTAACTAAGATTGGCATACTCATTATAAATGCATAAAAATTATCGAATCTTGAAAATCTATTGAACATATGAAACAGATATTACATAATGGATATAAAAAATCAAAACCATGTTTAATAAAAATGCCTTTAAAAAAAGTGAACCAGAATAGTGCAAAATAATGTAAATACCATGCTGCTGTATGTATAGAAAAAACAAGAAATAAGAAAACATTCATATATCTACTTATCTTTATAAAGGAAACATAGGAAGGAATTATGTTGAATACCTAACTCCTAGTACCTAAGAATGTGACCTCATTTGGAGATAGGACATTTAAGAAGGTAATTAAGTTAAAATGAGACTATTAAGGTGGGTTCTAATCCAGTCTGACTGGTTTCCTTATAAGAAGAGCTCAGACACACAGAGAGACATGATTAGCCTGTGTGCACAGAGGGTGGCCACGTAAACAGGCAGCAAGAAGAGGGCCCAGCAGGAAGTCCTCAGAAGAAAATAAAATCACCAGTGCCTTGACCTTGGATTTCCAGCCTTCATAACTGTAAGAAATAAATTTTTGTTGTTAAGTCACCCAATCTGTGGTATTTTGTTATGGCAGCCCTCATAAACTAATATAAAAGGATAAACCAGAAAGCAATGAAGTTGGCCACTTATAATGCACACGGGAAATAGGTAAGAAGGGATGTGAGTAGGAGTTCCACTTCTTTCATTATACTTTTTTCCATAGGTTTTACTATTGGAAGCATGTTAATGTTCTACAAATCAAGAATAGCATTAATTCAACAGGATTAAAAGGGAAAAAAATAAAATGGAAAACACTGCAACAAACAATCTCAAATGTGTGCCATCACTATGTTGAGGGAGGGTGGAGAGTTCTAATTCAGATAATTTATAAATAGTGGGTGACTATATACCCTCAGTCTTGATTGAGAATTGGGATATGGTCAGCATTGAAAGCAACTCCTGACCTCTCTCTAGTAGGTTTATTTGTTTGTTTTGTAGTTTTATAGGCAAAGCAATTTTGAAACCATTTAAGATATATTATAAAATTAAACAGATGAATAAATGTATTGATGTTGTTGAGAGTCAGAGTTTTCACTATGAAAGAAGAGAGGCACAAACAGAGAACTGAAAAAAAACAAGAAAGAATCTCATGGGGATGAATGAGAATTAGAGGCATCAGTATAAATTCATGATTTCTAAAATACATGTGATCTCACCTATAAATGGAACCTAATCAGCAAAACAAACAAGCAAGCAAAATATATCCAGGGACATTGAAATAAAGAATTAGACTGACAGTAACCAAAGCAGAGGGGAAGAGGGATAATGGGGGAAAAGATGGGAAGGCCATCAAGGAACATGTATAAAGGTCACATGGACAAAGCCAAAGGGTGTAGGTATGAGGGTGGGAGGCAGGGATGGGTGCAGTGGTGGGGGGGAAATGGGGACAACTGTACTTGAACAACAATAAATAAATGAATAAGATGTGTGTGTGCATAGACATATCTGGGTACACATGTATATGCCTAAGTATACATATGTGTATATGATTATGTCTACCTACAAGCATATATTTTCTGGAATGGTCTGGAAATATGGAGACAACAGTAGCAACGAACATACTTAGCATGCATATTTTTGTGTCTACAGGGTCCAACACAAATAACACCTTTTTAATTACAGAATCAGAAGCATGTAATTCTGTAACATAACAACATCACACTCAAGCACACCATATGACATTTTAGATAAAATGTTCAAATTAAAACTATAAATTATTACACCCATATTATTACCCTACCAACAACATTCGAGCAGGCATTACTTCTTCCAGCCACTTTATATTTTTAAAGGAAACAAGGATTTTTAGAGAAATGACTGATAATAAGACCAGAGCAAAATAGGTACAAGATGGTCCTACAACATTTTGTTGTGCCAGAAATAAAGGAAGTTTCTTTGAAAGATAGAGGCCAGCTTGAAAGGGTTGACACTGACCAAATCTGGTACAATCTTAGTGCCAAAATAACTGAATACAGTAGTAAATTATAAAACAATTATAAGATAGGAATCCATGTATTTGTATTGATAATAAGTAGATACATTGATAAGGGTGAAGGAAGGCTCTTATGTACAGCATAATGCTGAGTGTCAGTGGCAAACGTGGAAGGAGGGCTGGAATTGAGTAAATATTAATTTGTGAAGATTGGTCCATGCAAGAGTCACCAATGGATACTAAATATGAGGATAATTTTGATGAGATACAGGATATTTGCATGGTCTTCAAGAAATCCCCATAGAAAAAATTATTATAGCTGTAGTATACAAACAGTACTACACCTTCACTGTGTAATCAAAATTAACATCACCGAATAAAGGCACATAGACATCGTGTGCTTCCAGATATGATACCTTGAAAAGGACACAACATTACTCATGTGATATTCTGACCAATAATGCATAACCTAAATTAAATCATGAGAAAATATAAGACAACTCTAGATGAGGGATATTACTGTGTATTTCTGTATAGTTAAAAAAAAACCAACTAATACCAGAGAGAAAGAAAACCTGTAAAAATATTCCAATTAAAGGCTGAATACTAAATGCAATATTTGTTCCTAGAGTGAATCCCAAAAAGGGGCAGGGGGAAGGAAATGCTATAGTGTGTCAATGAAAAAAAGCAGACGGATAGATGGTGGACTAGGTAATAGGAATCTTTCATTGTTATAGTCACTGAAGCTGAAAACTATATGGTGGTTATTTATGGAAAAGAATGTTTCTAATAGTAATAAATAAATACAAGAATTTAAGAGTAAAGGCATGATGTATACATGTTACTCTCAAACTGTTCACAGAAATATATATATATATATACACACACACATATGTATGCATGTGCATGTGAGAGAAAGAATGTACAAATAAAGCAAATGGAGCAAAATATTAACAATAGGTGAATCTGGGAAAAGTGAATATAGGTATTTTCTCTAATCTTACTTTTGTATCTTTGTATAAGTTTGAAATTATCTTCAAATAAAAAGGTTTATTTTGTTTGTTTGCTGGGACTCGCTTATGCATCTCCTATGTCTGGGAAGAATGCGTTAAGAAAAAAGTTTTTCTTTTTTCTTTCTTTCTTTTTAATCTGAAAAGGTCCCCTGTTTGGGAATCTGTGCTCTCGAAGTGAACTAGCTTCCTATCTTTTAGAGGACACTCATCTGTGGAGAAGTGGCAGGAGTTAGGAAAGCAGCTAAAGAAGCTGCTTATGAGTGCTATTTTATTCTGGAAGATTTTTTTTTTTACATTAAGGAGTTGTCAGCTCAAGAATGAACAAAATGTTAACAAAAAGAATATAAGATTGCAAATATAGTTATAGCAGAATTATTTATAGCTTTAACATTTTATGTTAGTTTACAATGAGGGTAATGATAATATTACTGTTTATAACTTGATTTTTGTTAAGTACTTTGTATTTTGGTGAGAATGATAGATACTAGAATTCATTCTTTTGTTCCCTTCAGTTTTCCTTCCTGCTTTAAATCTAACCTATTAGAAAAGTAATGATATGTCATTGATTATCCACTAGTTGTAATATCAATCATTAAAGTGAAAACTGACTTTCCCTCTTTTAAGTGGTTTTATGAGATCTGAAAAAATAATCCAGATTTTTTTAAAAGTCCTGAAGGAGCTAATAAAATGTGTCATTGTTTAATTTTGGTCATATTTATTAACAAAAAGGGTATTAGCTGAGGAAAAGCCTTGCTACTATTACCATGCATTTACATCAAAGAGTTTTTGTGTTAACTTATACAAGATCTGTCCAGAAAAAGTCCAGCTATTGTTAATGTCACAAGACCAGTTTGTGTAAGATCAATGTAAACTGGCATCCAAGAAGAGTGAAATGAAATGCACGTGCATGAACAATGATGACTTCACTGTACTGGTCAGTGGGGGCAGTAGACACCATTAAATGAGCATGCATACTTTGTGGGCATCACATTCAAAATGACTGAGGGAGTAGAGCAATGACTCTGCAACAAATTTTGCTTTGAGCTTGAACATTTCTCCATGGAAACTACTCAGGTGATTCAGAAGGCTTTGAGGAATGACACAATGAGTGCAGCGCAAATGCAAGTGTGGCACAAAGGCTTCAAAGATGGTCGTGAATCTGTTGAAAGTGATCCATCTTCTGGAAGGCCTGCAACAAGCAGAATACTTGAGAATGTTGAACATGTATGGGCTGCAATCAATAAAGATCAGCAACTAACAGTGCGAGAACTAGAAGCTGATCTGGGGATTCCAAAAACTAGTAAGTCTGAGATTTGGACACAGGCTCTTGGCATGAAATCTGTTGTGGCAAAATTAGTTCTGCAGCTTCTGCTACCAGAGCAGAAGGAACATCGTGCTGCAGTTGCTAATGACTTGACTCAAACCACTACCAATGAACAAGCTTTCCTCAAGAAGTTCTCATGGATACAGCTATAATCTGGAAACAAAGGCCCAGTTGTCCCAATGAAAGTCGCCTGGTTCTCCACACCCAAGAAGGCAAAGCAAAGTCGCAGCAAGATCAAGACCATATGAACTGCATTTTTTACTGGGAAGGTGTTGTCCATCATGCATATATTCCTCCAGGCCAAACAGTTAATAAGAAGTACCACCTCAGTGTTCTTTCTTGGTTGAGAGATGCAACATGATGCAAACAGTCACAGCTATGGGCAACAGGCAACTGGCAGTTTCATCGTGACAACACACTACCTCATGCATGTGCAGAGTTTTCTGGCAAAACATCAAGTCACCAAGGTGACTCAGACACCTTACAACCAAGATTTGGTTCCCTGTGACTACTGGCTTTTCCCAAAACTAAAATCACCTTTGAAAGGGAAGAGATTTTAGACCATTGATAAGATTCAGGAAAATACAAAAGGGGCATCTGATGACATTGCCACAGAGGATTTTGCAGAGTTTTGAATAGTGGAAGAGATGCTGGGAGAACTGTGTGAGGTCCCAAGGTGCCTGCTTTGAAGGGGACTGAGGTATCATTGTCCTATGTACAATGTTTCTTGTATCTTGTATCTTCTTCAATAAATGTCTCTATTTTTCATAGTACATATAGATGGATACTTTCCAGACAGGCCTCACATCTTTTTCCCATCAATATTAGACATAGTAATGAAGGTACAACTGAATAAATATGTCCTTCAAATTGCGAGGAATTTGTTAAACCATGCTCTAAATTTAATTCTCACTAAATCATAACACTTGTTTTGCCTTAAAAACTTAATAATTAGAAGTCATTATCTATCTGTGGGATATCGACACTACCTTATGTTCTTGAAGACCCTAGCAAAGATGTGACCTCTGTCCTGAGTTTTATATTTCAAATTCCTTTAAGAGGAAAAAATTACTTCAAGATCTGGTCACCATTTCTCAGCTGTCAAGAATGTCTTTTCTTTCTGGTGGTAAAGAAATATCACATTGCACTGCTTTGTTTCAAGGTCATCTGTCAAGAGTCTCAATTTACCTGCAAGTCTTGATGGATCTTAAACATCAATAAGTGGCTCATTCTTACCTTGTAATATAAAACCGAGACTGTTCTTATGTTGTGTAATGAGACTATGAGAGCTTTTTTAGCAGTGTTAGGAGTAAACACTTGAAAGCCTCACATGTAGTTCTTTTTACCTTTCTCTCTGGAAAGAGGATAAAGATACCTCCTGCTAAGGAATAGAAACTCTCTGACATCATCTTTTTGTCAGACAGTTTACTTCAGAATGAAGCAGTAACCTTTTTTATATAGCAGATGTTTTCTAAAAAATGTTTTTGTGCCTATTGTGAAAGAGACACTATCCCTGCCTGGACTATCCATAAAACATCCCTTTTGTGTACTTCCTCTCTGTTTTCATAAAATTTAAGGCATTCTTTTATACTGATATACCAAATATAGCCATCTGGATTACACAGTAGTGGACAGTTTATTAAAGGGAAGTTTTAAATAGAAAACTATAACAGCCTGTTTTAGTCTTTACATTGCCGCTCTAAGAACATCAAATGTCAGTGCATTTATTTTTGTGTGATTCTGGGTACCTGTTTGCTATTGTATAGAACATAAGCTCAACAATTCTTTGTGAGGTTAAATTCCTCATGTACTTGTTGTTTCATGTCTATAGAGTTTCTGCTTTGCAGGAAGTTATGGAGATCTGTTTCACAACAACATGAATATACTTAACACTACTGAACTGTATATTTAAAAATGGTTAAGATAGTATTTTTATGTCTTTTAATCACAATAAAGATAAGCAAATAAACAAATAAATAAAAATTTGAGAAGAAATAACAAATTCTCCTGTCCATTCCCAGGAAGCCAAAATAGGCTAGGATATGATTGGGTAAGTTATTCAATGCATTTTTCCTAATTATGCTAATCACTATAGCATTTTGTCAGGGCAGTCTATTTTAAGTAGGCTGGCTCTTCCCTTTTTATCTCCCTCTATGCCGTTATGTTTTATTTATCAGAGGGTCATAAAATTTATTCATTTACTTATTCAGCCATCAAAAATACTTATGGAGGACTTTCTACATGCTAGGCACTCTTCCTAGTGTAAGAAAATATTCAAATAAGTTTAAGAAAAGGCCCTTGGTTTCAAGGATCCTATGCTGTTACAGAGACATTAGGACATGCTCTCAAAAACCCACAATCGCTATTTGAGCGGTAACGGGAAGGGAACTCTGTATTGATCATCTAAATGCATTCATGTGTGATCTCATATAATTCTTTCAGCCATCCTCTCTCAGGAGTATTCTCATTTCCTCCATCCCCAACCTCTTTTGCATAAAAAATGAAAAGACTTGCCGAAGGTCATGGGATTTTAAAGTGGATCTGTCTGAGTCCAAAGCCCATGTTCATTCTGGTAGGAACATGGTCTTACGCTTTCAGGAAAGGGAAAGGTCACTTTAAAATTTGGTTGAATGGGAGTGAGGATGTTCCAGGGTTAAGGCACAGGGAAAGTGGAGTGGGAACAGGAGGAATTCACTTGGGAAACATGTTGCAAGGAATATTGTTGATAAGTAGTGAAAGATGAGGCTAGAACTAGCAGCTGGGCCTAAGGAGTAAAGACATTTAGTCGTAGACCGTGGAGACTGCACTTTATGCTGCAGCCAACAGGTCCTCTGGAAAATTCTAATCAAGGACATGGTATGATCAATGTCTTCTTTTAGAAAAACATTCTGCCAGTAAGAAACATAAGCTATTCTGTCATTTCCAGTGCAAGGCATACTTTTGGTTTCTGAGTTGGCCAATTATACTTTTTGTGGTATGTGGTAGATATGTTCATTCCTTCCTGTGTGAGACTCACAGCTCCTTCTTAGTTCTAAATGTGTCACAGAGAAGTGCTTCTGTGGCTAAGAAGAAAGGGGAGCAGGGCAGTAAAAGGGTAGATTTAAACTCATTATACTGTAATTAAAATAGTAATTTTACTCCTTGATTAAAAGAACAGAGTAAGCATTTGGTACATTCTTACATCTCACAATAAATCAATTGTCCATTCTGAGGGGATGAATGACAGAAGAGATTCTGGGCTCATTGCTCCTTCATAAGTACCCTTCAAAACCTCATATGTATATATATATATATATATATATATATATATATATATATATATATATATATATATGTTCTAGAAGGTCTAGGTGGAGAAGTGTGGAGGGGTCACATCCAGCTTAAAAGAGAATGGCATTACTGAAGTTTGTGTGGCACAGTAGAGGGTGAGGGTAGGAGTACAATGCTAGGAGATGCAGATATGCCCAGATATTACAGGAGTGCCAAACCCCTGCACCCAAGCTATCCTTGATTTTCCTGTATTAGAGGGCAGTATTTCATTCCTGGTTGCAAATTGGAGTCACCTGGAGAGTTTTTGGAAAACATACCCATGTCCAGGACCTACCACCATGGGGCTGTGAATTAATTGAAACTATTTTTTTTCTTATTTAAAAAATTATGTTTAATTTGCATAAGGTAACATATACAGATTTTGCTCTACAATTTAGTGAGTGGATCCAGTTTTTAAAATTGAGATACCATAGCCCTGGCTGGTGTGGCTTAGTGGATTGAGAACAGGAGTGGATTGAGTGCCAGCCTGTGAACCAAAAGGTTGTTGGTTGGATTCCCAGTCAGGGCACATGCCTGGGTTGTGGGCCAGGTCCCACGTGGAGGCATGCGAGAGGCAACAAAGATGTGACTGATCAATGTATCGCTCACCATTGATGTTTCTTTCCCTCCCTTTTCCTCTCTCTAAAAGTAAATAAAATCTTTTTTAAAAAATTGAGATGCCATAAAATTCAGAAGTGCACAACCTTTGCAGATATTAAAATTATCTTTAAAATATACTTTGGGCTACATTTACTCAGAGGGTACAGTTTGGCAAGACTCATTACATATTTTTAGTATCCTTTCTTGGCTATATATCCTAGAACCCTGAATTAACGGTATACATCAATGAACTGTGGGAAAATCATGCATCATGAGGCCAAAAGATTTTTTACCTTTGTGATTCATCCCATTATATGACCTGAAGGCCTGTTTTGGTTGAATAGGAATATGTAGGAGGAATGAATGCAGAAGGCTGCTCTTGTTGGTATGATCTGAGTCTCTTAGCTTTAATAGAAACAATTTCTTCTGTTCTTATGTACTAGGATATGGAAGAGGGAGTGGCACAGGGTATCTGCCTGTCTTAAGGAAAAAGATTTGCCTGTGTTATGCTTCTAAGAGTAAAATCCTCTGAATGGAAAAATACCAGAGAATCCCAAAAAGTCAATCCCAGAAGAGCATGAAGGAAAGGAAAATAGAACCACGAATTTAAGGCATTGTTCAAGCTTCCTTATCACAATTAAAACTGTTTCTGAAATATAGATGAAAAGGGAGATCAGAAATTTTGCCAATATAAAAAAGAGTGATTTTGCTAAACACATAAACAATTAAATATGCAAGATATAACTTTATTGTTTGATATTCATTTATGGCATTCTTTCTGGAAGAGCTGATGACACACTAAAACCTAATTTCTGGAACCAGATTTTGGAAGCTTAGATTTTTAATTCTTATTCATTATTGACAGCAAGCAAACAAACTCTTAACGAGGCAGAAAAACTACACATGACCTCCGTTTCAACTAGCATTAGGCTTAGAAAAATATTTAGTCCTAATTTTAAAATTCTAATTTCAGAGAAACGTTGTAAATGAGTGAACAAATCATATATAAGATTAGTTAGCTAAAAGAAGATTTTAGTGCATCAAAATGACAACATAGCAATGAAACAGCACTATAGAGCCACTGTTTCCCCTCAGAAACCCTGTATATAAATGGGAGCTGAACAACTAGTGAAAATTTACCATATTCCAGGCCAGGCTCTGAGAAAAGTTCATTGCATGGATTTTCTCATTTAATTCTCACAACACTTTCACTGTATTGGTCTGTTATTATTCCTGTTTCACAGAGGAAGGAACTGAGAAGTTATATAACTTTCCCAAAGCCTACCACAGCAGGGGCAGAGGCATGACTAGAAGTTAGGCAGTCTGATTTCAGACCCCAGAGAAGCATAGTGTTAATATGCATACATCAAGTCTCCACAATCATGTTCAATGTACAGCATCAAAAATACAGTTGGTAGTCCCTGATGGAGCCGTTCAGAGGCAGGATAGGAAAGGCAGGGAGCTGAGACCTATCAGTGGCTTCACCTCGTCTAACTCTTCAGGCATTGGCCAGTCCTCACCAGAAGCTTCAAATAATTAGTAGTTGTTTTCCTTTCTTCTCTGACTTTTCTCCTTCCTTTAAGGAGCAGGTTCAAAGTGACCAGGACAGTCACAGTAGCAGACAGGAGCAATTCTTGAGGCAGTTCTTCTTTGTCTATCACCCTATAAAGTTGGGGGTGTTTCAGAATATTGTCACCAGTAGGCCCGAGTTGGACAGGCCCTAGGCTTAGATAAGTGTTTCTGAGGAGGCCTCTCTATGCGTGAGCGTCTTTACCACAGTTTTCACTGTGCCCTTAAATTTCACTAGTCAACCATGAAACCAAAGGAATATATCTGGAGAACTAAGGATGATAACTAAATTCTACATAATACTTACTGCAGGCTGCAGTTCTAAGCACTTCACACACACAATGCCCTTTGTCCTCATTCCAGTCCTGTGAAGTAGTATAGAGGTGACCAGCTTGTCCCCATTTACTTGGGAGTTCCTTGGTTTGAGCAAAGTCCTGTGTCTCAGGACCCTCCCTAATCCCAGGCAAACTGAAATGGTTACTCATCCCAGGTACTGTTACAGATGAAAAACAACAAAGGGTTGGAAAAGTGACTTGCTCAAGATCATAGATTTAGCAAGTGGTAGAGTCAGAATTTGAAGCCAGGAAATCTGGCTCCAGAGCCTTCATTCTTAACTGAATAGACATAAATGGTTCTTTCTTGAGAACAAGGGAGCCTTAGAGATGGATTAATAGCAATGATAATGATATCACCTCAAGATATTTGAACTGGGGAAATTGGGAAAGGGGAGAGACATAATTGGGACACTGTGTTAGGCAGGCCTTTGTTTGAATGATTTTATTTAACCCTCACAGCAACCCTATTGGGCTTCATTATTCCCATTTTATGGGTAAATAAACAGAGGCTCAAGAAGGTTAGAAGTTTTACTTAAGTTTACAGAGGTAACAATAGATTGGTAACAACAAAATGTAGCAATAGATTACAAATCTAATTCTTTTTGTATCTGAAGTCAATAATTACTTCATTGCATCTGGCTACCTCTAGCAAAAACTTACATTTGTAGAGTACTTTATAGTCTACAAAGCCCCATCACATGCGCAATTTTCTTTGGCCCTTATGAACTCGCCAAGGAGGGCATAGCAGTAATAACATTCTCACTTACACATGAAGACACCAAAGATCGGAGAAGCTACATGTTTTCCCACAGTCCACAGATATCATGTGATTGCACTGAGACTAGAAGCCAAGTTTACTGAAAAGTTAGTTACAGACTGAATGTTTGTGTTCCCCAAAATTCATATGTTGAAATCTAATCGCCAATAAGATGGCATTAGTTGATGCTTAGGTCATGAGTGTGGAGCCCTCATGAGTAGGTGTGGGGCCTTAGTAGTGGAGATCCCAGTGAAGTCTCTTCTTGCCTCTTCCATGTTAGGACACAGTGGGAAGGCAGCCATTTAGGAACCAGGAAGCAGGGTTTACTGGTGCCTTGATCTTAAACTTCTCAGACGTGAGAAATTTCTGTTGTTGATAAGCCATTCAGTCTATGGTAACTTGCTATAGCAGCCCAAATGGACTAAGACAGTTAATGGTCTTATATTATTTTTCCCAACTTTTTTAGCATATGTTCTGTAAGATATCCATGAACATACGTGACAGAAAGAAATGGGTGAGGTAATGGGTGTGAGATACAGAGTAGAGCAAATGGTGAGATCCAGCTCCAAGAATAAAAGTGACAGAATGAATAGGTGAGATGGCAGTTCACTGTACAAACTTTAAAATATGTAATCAAGGAGAGGCCGGGAGGGAATAGGCCTAGGATTTTTTTACTTTTCAGAAAAGCCCACAACAATAATATATATTTTGTAGAAAATCTCTTCTGTCTCCAACTCATTCATTCATTCATTCATTTAACAAAATAATTAGTCAATACCTAACATGTACCACAAGGAGAACAAAAGAGTGACCAATGTAGATACAGGGCAGCTGAACACAGGGAGCTTGTGGTGTGGTTTAAATACTACCACCACTAATTATTCATGCCAACCTTGGCTCTTCTCATACCTGTTGGGAGTAGAAGACAGCTAATAATAGTCCTACTCTTGGCTTACTGTATATAAGCTGCTAAGATGATCACAATTGGCTCACAAAATTTCCAAAAATTTAACAATCAGCTATCCAGGCTCAGCACACCACTGAAAGTATCCCCCATCTCACCCACCTTACCCTCACATAGTTAACAGGGGAAATTATTATTCTTTACAAACTCTAAAGGGTCTTAGAACCAGAACTGCATTTCGAGCACTAGGAGAGTAGTGTCAAAGCTGGGAAACTAAAGAGTAGCTTGGGTCTTTGCTCAGAATGACAGAAGTAAAGGTCAGAGAATTTGGTCATACTTCAAAGAATATCAATGGAGCCTTAAGGGAAGAAAAGCTGGAGCAAATTTGGAGCCTGCCTGCAATCTGGAAGTGTTTCCCTACTCCAGGAGATGGACAGGTTCAGGAAGTCTGATTTCCTGACAACTTAGCTTTAATCTTTCAGGCCCATTTTATTACATAAGACCCTTTCTTACCTGAGAGATCTAACCTGCTGATCCATGAATATGGGTCAGTATATCATATGGGTCTCCTTCTTCTGGTAACAGAGCCTTAAATTTGTTATAAAGTGGCTTGGACAGAGAGCAGGAGCTGAGTTTGGATGGGAGAAACTTGCTGGGAAACAATATAGGTGAGAACCTAGAAAGTACAGTGGGAGCCTTGAAACCAAAATCGCATGAGTCCTGTTGCATAAGGTTGATTGGGGCTGGTGACATAGGCACATTTTGAGCTATCAACAGATATAAAGTGGTAATGATAATAAAAGTGGGTCAAAGCTGGAGTAAGGTAACTTGGAAGGCTTTTTTTATTCTCCTATCTTTTCTAATAACCCTTCAAAAGACAATTGACAGCAAATAAGAGTTTATAGCTATTATGGCTCCCATAGAGATTAAAGGGTAGTCTTGGCAATATTCTGCAGAATTTAGCAGCATGTGTAAAATTACTCATAGCAACACTTCTCATTTTGTGCACTTTATTTATCTTTAACTGTGGTATGAGACTGAATTCTTTCTAATGCAGTAAAGTCAACCACCAGATTGCTTTTCAGTGATAATACAAAAACTCCTGCCCACCTAAGGAAGAGAAAACATTACCAGTGATATTTGGTACCTCAAAGTTCCTGAAGACCTGCTCAATTGGAAATTATTTTACCTAACACCAGAAAGCATTTAGTAATCAGGAACTGTTGCAAGTTTATAATGAGGAATTAGTTAAATGAGTTGATGTTGACAATGTATTTAATTATTTCACTATTATAGAATGTATAAACAAAACTGAGTACTTTACAATTTTTAATTGATAAATGACCAAAATACCCCAATAACTGGGATTTGATCGGATTTTGCCTGGTTAGCTCAAGGATGATCCCATGACAAACAGAAGCTGCTAGTCACACAGGTAAAAAGATAGTGGTGAAGGAGAGGAAGTGCAGTTTCATTGTGATTTTATATGGTTAACATTTCAACACAATAGTTTATCACCATCTGTTCATCAATAACTTTAAAATAATGTTCAGCTGATAAAATAAGCCAACATATGCATACAAGCTCTTCTGAAACAACATATTGTAGGAAACTTGGGAAAAATTATGATGTCTTCTAAAACAGTTAATTTTTTTCTTTCAAGTGTATTTTTTTCTTTTAAATTTCTTTCCCTTTTTATATTGTTGTTCAAGTTCAATTGTCTCCATTCCCCCCTGACCACTCCCCCTCACCCCAGACATCCCCACCTCCCACCCTCAGTCATACCCCACTTTGGCTTTGTCCATGTAACCTTTGTACATGTTCTTGATGACCCTTCCCCCTTTCTCCCCGTTATTCCCTTCCACCTCCCCTCCTCTGATTACTGTCAGTTTGTTCTTTAGTTCAATGTCTGTGGTTATATTTTGTGTGCTTTTTTGTTTTGGTGATTAGGTTCCACTTATAGGTGAGATCATATAGTATTTGTCTTTCACTGCCTGGCTTATTTCACTTAGCATAATACTCTTGAGATCTATCCATGCCATTGCAAAGGGTAGGAACTCCTTCTTTCTCTGTACTATGTAGTATTCCATTGTGTAAATGTACCGCAGTTTTTTGATCCACTCATTTACTGATGGGCACTTAGGTTGCTTCCAACACTTGGCTATTATAAATTGTGGTGATATGAACATTGGAATGCATAGGTTCTTTTGCATTGGTGTTTCAGTATTCTTAGGTATTATCCCAGCATTGGAATTGCCAGATCAAAAGGCAGTTGCATTTTTAGTTTTCTGAGGAAATTCTATACTGTCTTTCACAGTGGATACACTAGTCTGCATTCCCACCAACACTGTTGTTCTATACCTTTTCACCACAACCTCACCAGTATTTGTTGTACGATGATTTGGTTATGATGGACATTCTGACCAGTGTAAAGTGGTATCACTTTGTGGTTTTAATGTTCATCTCTCTTGATGTCTAGTGATGCTAAGAGCATCCTTTCATATGTATCTAGTTCTTCTGTATGTCCTCCTTGGAGAAGTGTCTGTTCAGGTCCATTGCCCATTTTTTAATTGAGTTGTTTGTCTTTCTGGTATGGAGTCATGTGAGTTGTTTATATATTTTTGAGATCAAACCCTTGTCCAAGTTATCATTGGTAATGATGTTTGCCATTGGCGATTTACATTTTCCCATACAGTTGGTTCCCTTTGCGTTTTGCTGATGTTTTCTTTGGCCATGCAGAAGCTTTTTATTTTGATGAAGTCCCATTTGTTTATTCTTTCCTTTATGTCCCTTGATCTAGGGGACATATCAGTGAAAATATTGCTGAGTGGAATATCTGAGTTTTCCTGACTGTGTTCTCCTCTAGGACTTTTATGGTTTGCAACTTATATTTAAGTTTTTTATCCATCTTGAGTTTATTTTTGTGTGTGGTATAAGTGGGAAATCAAGTTTCATTTTTTTGCACATAGCTGTTTAGATCTCCCAACACCCATTTGTTAAAGAGGCTATTTTTATTCCACCTTATGCTTCTTCTCCCTTTGTCATATATTAATTGATCATACAGACTTGGCTTTATTTCTGGGCTCTCTATTCTGTTCCATTGATCTATGTGTCTGTTCTTATGCCAGTACCAGACTGTTTTGATTACTGTGGCCTTGTAATATAGTTCGGTATCAGATATTGTGATCACTCCTACTTTGTTCTTTTTTCTCAAAATTGTTGCAGCTATTTGGGGTCATTAATGGTTCCATATACACTTTTGAAATGTTTGTTTTATATCTGTGACATATGGCATTGGTAAGAATTAAGAATTGCATTGAATTTATAAATTGATTTGGGTAGTGTGGACATTTTAATGACGTTTATCTTCCAGTTTATGAATACAGTCTATCCTTCCATTTGTTTGTGTCTTCCTTAATTTCTTTCTTCAGTGTTGTGTGCTTTTCTGAGTACAGGTCTTCTATTTTCTTGGTTAGGTTTATTCTGAGGTATTTTATTTTTCTTGTTTCTATATCAAATGGTATTTTTTCCCTGATTTATGTTTCTGATATTTCATTGCTGGTACAAAAATGCCTTCAATTTCTGAATACTGACTTTGTATCCCACTGTTTTGCCAAATTCACTTATTAGGTCAAGTTGTTCATTGGTGGAGTATGTAGGATTTTCTATGTATACTATCACATCATCTGCAAACAATAACAGTTTTGCCACCTTCTTTCCAATTTGGATGCTTTTTATAGATTTTTCTTTTCTGACTGCTATGGCCAGGACTTCCAATACTATGTTGAATAGAAGCAGTGAAAGTAGACAGCCTTGTCTTGTTCCTGATCTTAGTGGGAAAACTTTTAGTTTTTGCCCATTGAGTGTGATGTTCGCTGTAGGTCTCTCATATATGGCCTTTATTAGGCTGAGGTATGCTCCCTGTACTCGCATTTTGCTGAGTGTTTTTATCATAAGTGGTTGCTGCACCTTATCAAATGCTTTTTCAGCATCCATTGACACAATCATGTGATTTTTGTCTTTCCTTTTGTTTATGTGATGTATTGTGTGTCCTTGCATCCCTGGAATGAATCCCACTTGATCATGGTGTATGATCTTTTTAATGTATTGCTGAATCTTGTTTGCCAATATTTTGTTGAGGATTTTAGCATTGATGTTCATAAGCAATATTAGCCTGTAGTTTTCTTTTCTCGTTTTGTCTTTATCTGGTTTTGGGATTAGGATGATGCTAGCTTCATAAAAAAAGTTTGGGAATCATCCTTCTTCTTGGATTTTTAAAAATAATCTGTGAAGTATAGGAGTTATCTCTTCCTTAAATGTTTTGTAAATTTGTCCTGCGAAACCATCCAGTCAAGGGCTTTTGTGTGCCGGGAGTAAAACAGTCTCTAATAAATGTATTTGAACAAAAGGATATGTGAATGTACTTCTAAGCATGGTCCTTTTTTCTAATTCTTGCTTATGGGACCTAATTATTTTGCTTTTATCCCTTCCTACTTCTGGGAATTACAATTTGACAAATATTACAATTGTACATCAAGATTCAGTTAGACGTTTCTTTTAGAAACTACATTTTTATCTTCTTCACAGATATATTACAACATCATCCCTACATCTTACCCAAAATGACAGTGAGTTTCAATACTCAAGAAACCTAAGTTCCTAATTATATTAGGTGGGAAGAACTTAGGAATCAGAGGCTCCCCCACCCCAAAAGTAGAACTCATCAAGCAAACTATAATGTCTAATTTCACTATTCTTTTTGCTTTCTTAAATTTTAAAATCAACATAAAACTGATATTAAAGAAAAAATATTTTTAAAACAACCCTGTTGCCCTGGCTGGCGTAGCTCAGTGGATTGAGCGCAGGCCTGCGAACCAGAGTGTCGCGGTTCGATTCCCAGTCAGGGCACATGCCTGGGTTGCAGGCCAGTTCCCAGCAGGGGACTCACGAGAGGCAACCACACATTGATGTTTCTCTCCCACTCTTTCTCCTTCCCTTCCCCTCTCTCTAAAAGTAAATAAATAAAATATTAAAAAAAAAAACAACCCTGTTATCCTGGACACTGACATAATTACTTTCAATTGTGTCTTTACTATTACATTCTTCAGCCTTGTGCTCACATTTTACATAGTTGCAATTGAACCATAAACTTTATATTACTTTGATTATTTTCACGAATGCATTTTAGTGACTACTTGATGTTTTATTTTACTGTTGAATATCCAGTTCATACCTAAATCAATGCCTGGTACATAGTAGGTATTATAAATAAATATTTTAATTAAGAATGGCAGAAATGTCAAAGTACCCAAATATTCTTTGTTTTGTTTCATTTTCATATATTTTATTGATTATACTATTACAGTTGTCCCATTTTTCTCCCCTTTATTCCCCTTCACCCTATACCCACCTGTCACCCACATCTCCCTCTCTTTAGTTCATGTCCATGGGTTGTACATATAAATTCTTTGGTTTCTACATTTCTTATGCTATTCTTAACCTCCTTCTGTCTATTTTGTACCTACTGTTTATGCTTCTTAGAAACTACATTTCTCTCTTCCCCCTCCTGGCTGATAACCCTCCATGTGATCTCCATTTCTATGATTTTGTTCTTGTTTTAGTTGCTTAGTTCATTTTTGTTTTTGTTTTTTTAGGTTCAGTTGTTGAAAGTTGTGAGTTTGTTTTCATTTTAATGTTCATATTTTTATCTTCTTTTTCTTAGAGAAGTTCCTTTAATGTTTCATGTAATAAGGGCTTAGTGATGATGAACTCCTTTAACTTGACCTTATCTGGGAAGTATTGTATCTGTTCTTTCATTCTAAATTATGGCTTTGCTGCACAGAGTAATCTTGGATGTAGGTCCTTGCTTTTTATGACTTCGAATACTTTTTTCCAGCCCCTTCTTGCCTGCAAGATTTCTTGAGAAACCAGCTGATAGTCTTATGGGAACTTCTTTGTAGGTAACTTCTTCTCTCTTGTTGTTTTTAAGATTCTCTCCCTTTCTTTAATCTTGGGCAATGTAATTATGATGTGCCCTGGTGTGTTCCTCCTTGGGTCCAACTCTTTTGTAACTCTCTGAGCTTCCCAGACTTCCTGGAAGTCTATTTCCTTTGCCAAATTGGGGAAGTTCTCCTTCATTATTTTTTCAAATAAGTTTTCAATTTCTTGCTCTTCCTCTTTTCCTCCTGGCACCTCTATGATTTGGATGTTGGAACATTTAAGGTTGTCCTGGGGATTCCTAAGCCTCTCCTAATTTTTAAAAATTTTTGTTTCTTTATTCTGTCCTGGTTGACTGTTATTTCTTTCTTTTGATCCAAACCATTGATTTGAGTCCTGGTTTCCTTCCCATCACTGGTGGTTCCCTGTACATTTTCCTTTTCACAACCTTCACTTTTTCCTCTATTTTGCAACCATACTCAACCAATTCTGTGAGCATCCTGATTATCAGAGTTTTGAACTCTGCATCTGATAGGTTGGCTATCTCTTAATTGCTTAGTTGTATTTTTTGAGCTTTGGTCTGTTCTTTCATTTGGGTCATTTTTTTTTTTTGTCTCAGCATGCCTACTTCATTGTAAGGGGTGGAGCTATAGGTATTTTCCAGGGTGGGGCAACCCACATCACTGCTTTCTGGTGCTATATGTTGGGGAGGGCCCTGAGAGGGAATAATCCTGCTTGTTCAGCTCTCTGCAGCTTTTACTCACTTCATCTGCCATTCACAAGCAAATTGGGCCCTTCTGGTGCTGATTCCCAGGTGGGTGGTTTTGTGTACATTTTAGGACCCTGTGGTTCTCTTCAAAGAACTCTTCTGTGAGGCTGGGCATTTCTCTTGCTGCCTCAACTCCCACAGGTTTTTTCAGTCAGAGGTTTTGGGCATTATTTCCCCACACCAAAACCCTGGGTTGTGTTGTCTGTCTCACTCAGACTAGGCAAATGTGGGAGTGCCCAGTAAGCCAGCTCTCACCTTGCTTGCCCAGGTCCTCTGCCTTGCCATGAATCCTCTCCTCCGCAGCCGCCCATCTCTGTCCCTTCTACTGGTCTGGATGAATGTTTCTATAATGCCTTGGTTGTTGGATTTTCATACAGTTCAATTTTCCGGCAGTTTTGATATATTTTTTTTTAATTTGTTCTTGTCCTTCTTTTGTTTTTTTTTTTTTTTTTTTAAATTATTATTTATTTATCTTTAGAGGGAAGTGGGGGAAGGAGAGGGGAGAGAACTGTGGGCTTTCTCTTTGGTTGTGCGAGGAGGTAGAGTGTATCTATCTATGCCTCCATCTTGGCTGGAAGTCTCAAATTGTGAGAGAGAGAATAGTGCCAAGACAGGGGTCAATCAAATGCTCTTAGTGCTGCTGTCTTCAAGGAAAACTGTGATCTGCTTACCGTTTCTTCTGACATGATTCCTCTTCCTGATTCAGCATTTCCTTTGCAGGCCTCCCCTCAAATGAGGGAGGACCTCCAGCTTTCTGTTTCTCCACCCGGCACTGGGAGTCAGCGCAAATACTCTTTAAAAGGCAAGATGCACTATATTTTATGCTAAACTGGATTCCCTCATGTTCTAGATAGAGCACAGTAAGAATTGTTGCTTGGGAGACAGAGTGTGAGTTAATGAATTGCTTCATCCTTTACACTTTCTTCTGAGATATTTCAAGTCTGTCTCCTGGCAGAATGTCCCATATCAGGCCTGATGTGAGCTTCAGTGTCTGTCAGTATGGCCTTGGGCTGATTTATAAAGACTGTGCACACCCTTGACCTCCATCACCCCATGGAGACAAGGAAGATGTTCTTCTTCTGCAACTGTTGTTTATTTTCCTCTGATAGTGAGATTAAGCAGTCCACATTTGTGATGGCTAAACATGACAGCTGATGGGAGAGGCAGGTCATGGGGAGGGTCAGCAGAGCTGACAGAGCTCCATCCCATATCAGTGGGCTATAGCATGGACAGTGAAGACGGGTTTCACCTGAATGATCCACACTGTCTGAATGTCAGTATAACTCTCCTCCAAGGTGATCTCCTGTGGAGGCTGCCTAGATCCCAGTCCCCTGCATTGCTAGGTATATGAACATACTAGAATCAACAGTCAGAAGAACAATCCTGAACAGTTTCTTTCCTTAGCTGGTCCACAGTTAGAGGTATGTGTAACAAGAAAGTGGTAAACTGATCTGAAAACTTTTCTATTGAACAGACTAGCTCAATGGCAGTTCAAATACCATCTTAATGAACTGATGAAATTAATGTAATTTTTCTTGGTTATTAAGTGGAAAGAGCCCAGACTTTGGATTTAGACAGATCTGGGTTTGAATTCTAGCTTTGCCATTTTCATACATTGCTTATATGAATGAATTTCTTAGCAGATGAATGTTATATCTTGGGAAATGGGGAAAATAATTTCAACATTGCTGGAGTTTGTGAGCATTGTATAGGATCATAGATGTGATCATTTAAATTAGTGTTAACATCATATAGTAGATATCCAATCAATCTGAGTTTTCCCCTCCTTCCCAGATATCAGCTAAGGCCCTAGATAATCTGATTTTTAAAGCATAGCTCATTGCTTTATTATGGACAGCAGTCTTCTAGTTTTTAAATAGCTATAGAAAATAGATTTCTACAGCTATTTCAGACATTTTAAAGTTTTGCTAGAAGTCCTTAATGTCCACTGACACTTTGTATTTATACAAGATCAATTTGGAGATTTGACTGTCCTTACTGTTGTGTGTGTAGCTGATCTAATGGAACACTGGCTCGCCTAAAACACAGATCCTGGGCCTTACATGGTAACTTACACACAGAGAGCAGTCCAACAGCACAGCCCGTGTGGCTCAGATTTCCACTGATAGAATTCAACCCTAGGCATAAATTACACGGTGCTTACAAGCAAATGAAACACAATCTATCGAGATGGAATCACCAAGCTTGCACCTCAGAGCCAAAATGGATGTGATTGAAACAAGTTTCTTTGCAGATTCTTATTTCGGATCCTGACATTTTCCTATAGCTTTTTAAAAAGTTTTCTGAAGTAAGTGAAAAGTAATTGTATTTTTTGGCAACAAAGAAACCCTAGGAAAGCACTTAAAATGCAGCAGCTGCTGGCATAGGAGATTTGACTTGATTATAGATATTCTGCCAGAGATTTTAAAGTAGTTTTGTACACCGAAGAACAGCAACTGAATTATCTTATTTTACACAAATAACACCTTCTTTGCCTCAACATGTTGCTAATAATTTACCAGTCTACCAAAAAGTCTTGACCAGTCTAGGCTTCTTGGAATACATAATATGAGGCTTTAAGAAAGAGAGTGGCATAATTAATTATCAAACTATTTGATCTTTTCCTATTTGATAGGCAAAAAATTGTATCTCACTGTATCAACTACCCTGCCAGGTGTGAATGGGTCCTCCTCCCTCCTCTCCAGCAGCCCTGTAAGTCTCCATGGGAGGCAGGTGCTTGGCTTGGCAACTGGCATCCTGGCAGCTGATGTTGGTTCCTTATCATGTCTGCAGCTTCTCTGTGGGACACTCGTTACCCACACTGCCTTCCAGCAGTGGTCCAGATGGTCTTCACACTGCCATGTGAGTTAGGGACGGGCTGGAGAAAGGGCAGCAGTGGCCAGGTGTGTGGTGTGGGGCCTGTTGAGTGTGATGGCTGTAAAAGGGAGGGCCAGGTGAAGAAGTGTGCCTCTTTCAGACTTTTTCCTGTCCTCCCACCAGCATCTATTCACTAAGGACTATAGGACAATCACACTTGCAAAACCTGCTTCACCTTTCTTGTGTGCTGCAGGTAAAATAAGAAGACAAACAAGGAGAAACCCTGCCATGAGAAAAGGCAGGCCTTTAGGTGTCCGCCATCACCAGAGCATAGCTGGGTAGAAGACAATATTCTACAGAAGTCATTTGCAAAAGCATTACTTACTGAGTTTCCTGTATTAAAATAATTTCAGTGTTCTGGTAGATATGTGACCCACTGTGTTGTTATTTATTCCCTGACATTAATTTCTTTTTTCTGAGTTATTCAAAGTTTTACTACAAAAATTGATTGTGTCCCTCATCAGGTGACACATCTTAGCATCTTTTATTTTGGTCTGATCAAAAAACTATTTTCTCCTCCTTGCTGCATAAGTATTTATCAATAAATCCAAGGAATCACCCTAGCATTTACTAATTCATTCAATGAACATCATTAAGTATCTACTTCATGCCAGACATTGTGCTAGGGTCTCAGAGTAATGAAGAAAAATAAAATATTGTCCATGTTCTCAAGATGCTTATAGTCTGGGGGGCATTTCTCACACTTTGTTGCAGAGAAAACATGTTCATGCAGTCAGCTGCTTCTCCGTCTCTCTCTCTCCCTGCCCCCCACGATCAAACACGTTTGGGAAATGCTGTACACAGGGCATATCAGCATGTTGAAAGTTCCGGGTGTTTGGTGATAGAGAATCCTGCTTAATTTTATTTCACTCAGATAAACTTAGACATACCTTTTGTGTAACACCTGTTGAAACTAATTGTATAAATTTATACATACCTTTGTGTAATCAGTGTTGAAAAACTAGCATTTCTCTAAAAACCAATGAAAAATGCTTTTTTAAACATCTTTCCTATTCTAGTGGAGGAAGAATTCAAGGAAAACTTTAAGACTTTGGAATTCTCAGATAGGTTATTAAATTCAAAGCATTTTAAGAAGAAAATGTATATTATCTATTTGAAAAAGTAGTATATAAGCTCCAGTTATATATTATTATCAGTTTTTATGTAACTGCATTCTTAAATTATGAACTCCTACAAAAAATGTTTGAAGGATTTAAAGGGTTAGCATAACAGACCACCTTTCTCCAAAACTTTATCACTGTGCTCCTACCGGTTTCCTCCTAATATTTGTGGGTCTTCAAGCCCTGTAAAGCATCAGGGCCTTTGTTGTAATTAACAAGATCTCAGGAAGATCATATGGTTAGTTGCTTAGCATGAGCTGGAAGCAGGAATCTCTATCCTTTTGAGGAAGCAAGGCTGACTGTTTTCTAACGTCCTGACCTCACCGAGGGATTCCTGATAGCATCTGGCTCTGTCACTTTCCTGCTTGAAATACTCTTGAGCAGCTGCCCCTCACAGCAGGGTGGCTGCAAGTGACTAGCTTTGGATCCCTGTTGTAAATGACAGCTGCAGGGTGATTTTGGTCATGGCTGCCAAGAGGCAGAAGTTGAGTGAAAACATTATAGAATTTTCATTATTCACAGTGGCAGTGTATTCGTGGCCAAAGAGAGTACCAGTTGAATACAGAAAAAAATATATTGGATCTGCTTTCTTGAAAGCCTCACTAACATCTTTTCATTGCCAGAAAGTGGGACAAGAAAAACAAAACTGAAGATACATTGCATATTTCAGCCCTGGCCCAGTTTATGCATCCTTAGCCAGAGAAACTAAAAAATAACACAACCACTGCTACTGCTGCTAACACCTGAGTCCCACACACCATAGTCTGTAACAGTTATCTGAATTTCTCTTGCCAACACACTTATGAAATAGCTGCCTTTTGAGAGATAAAAAAATGATATGTTGAAAGGTGTATAAGCTGCCCAAGGTCACATAGCTAGTAGTTTGTGAGACAGAGACTCAAACTGAAACCAATGCAAACAGAGGCTTGGAGGGAAGTCCATGTTATTGACTTAACACTGAGTTTCTGAAGACCAGGAACAGTGGCTGTCATGTACGCAAACGGCTTTTCCCACCACTCTGGTCAGATCACAGCACTAGTACAAGACGGCATTTCCAAGCAAAGGTGAACAATAGGAAATTAATTTAATGATTGAGTTCCATTTTGACTGCTAAATTTTAGTGTAAACTGTGCCTGCTTTCCCTTTCTGTAAATAAAACTAAATATATTAAGTGACCTTTGTGGCCATGAAAATGACTACCCAGCATATTCTAGTTTTATAACTTTAAGAGCAAGGTGACTTAGTTACTGTTTGTTTTTGTGTCTTGAGCACCATCTTGTCCCCTGACCTCCCTGACTGAAACGAAGATCAATCAATCCCAAGTCCCCTGCTGAGGGGACGGGGGTGGAAAGTAGATCTGACACGTGAATTGGCCCTGAAGTTTGTGGAATAGTCATTATGGGAGGCAAAGCCTGGAAACGTCACAGTCCTTGTGGAAATGGAAAACCTTGTGAGGGAAATGCAGTTGCTTTCCATCCATGTTAAAGGTATCGTACTAGTGCCAAGAGGTGCATTTCTTAGGAGTGCTTTTCTCTCTTAACACGTTTTAGGATTTTCTTTTTGGCTGCTCAAAGATTTTCTTGTTCTTTTTTTTTTTAGAGATTAAAAAGGGATTTTATTTTTAAAGAGCTCAGTTTCAGTGTGAGAAGTACAGTGGTGCTCTATTCTTTCGCAGGGCTTTCAGAGAAAAGAAAGATTAGAGGCCATTCTATTCATCTTCCAGCCACTATAGATAAGTTGATGGAGGTATCAGAAGGTCCTCAGAAGACCTTTTGAGTGAAAGATCAGAAATTACTTCTCTGAAATTGTGAGGTAAGGGGCTCCATACAGGTGTCATGGTGTTTTTCTCATCCTCAGAGTTCCCACAATTCATCTTGATTTCTTCATTACCAAGTTTTGACATAAAAGTTTCTTTTCTATAAGGCTGAATGTTTGGGTCTGTTGCTCACCATTCCCACTGCAGCCAGTGCTAAGATTGTGGTCAGTATTTGAGATAAACTTTTATTAGAGTGTTTCCATTAAGAAGCTTCAAGAGCATTATGTCAAGGAATGAAACACATCTATCTTGTTCTGATTTAATTGCAGAAAGGAAGGTTGGTTTTATATGCTATAAAGCTGCTTTCAGGGAAGATAGAACTTCATATTTGCAGTCATAGTGCTTTTTTCATTTTGGTGAAACCTTCCGTTTCTTTTAACAGTTATGAAATTATAATGTAGTTTCGCTTTATGAGGTTCCTAAAATGGTGGCTACAGTCACTGCCTGCTTTACTGAATTGACAGTGACATGTACAATATGAAGTACTGGGAGCCAGCTCAGCCGGATTCACAGCTGCAGTTTGTGGGACTTGCGCACTCTGCCTTAGGAGACTGCTTCACAAAGGCTCGCACTGCTGCCAAGAGGATATTTCTCTCTCATTGACCAGGCTTCTTTTCTCCTTAACCACAGCTTCCTAGGGCCCGCCCTCCACCCCTTAGTCAACTTGAAGTCCTTGGCCAAGCTGCTCTGATGAACTAACCACCTCCTCTCAAGCCTTTTCTCACTCCTTAGCTCAAGTCAGCGTAGTGTAGGCCACTTGGCAAAGGATATACCCAGGTAAAGAGAAGTCAGGGTATTTGCCTTCTCTTCTATTCATCCAATACATTCACCTCAAGTTCTACCCGAGCCCCAGGGACTCTCAGAGAGAGGCTGAGCTGAGGCAGCCAGGGCGGCCTCCACTACAGGTACCTCCAGCACCTCTTGCTCCCTGACTGCCCTGACTGAAATGAGATCCATCAATCAATTACTAGGCCACTGGTTTGCTGAAACAGAATTACCACTTTTTGTTTTTAAAAGACATTTTTCACTTGAAAACCAAGTGAACAGCAAACAGGTACCAAAGCACAGAACCTGACATGTTTCGTACCTTTGTCCTGGCATTTTTGCACTTTACAATCAGCATTTCCTATGGGACTGGCCACAGAGGTCTGTTTCTTCAGCTAATGAGAAAAGATGATTACCATACATTAAGGTAATTAGTTCCACTCATCTTCCAGGTTTCTCTTAGTGCATTCCTAAGATGTACCTGCGAAAAAGCCCTTTCTAAATCCATCATTAATCATTAAATGACAAAATTATACATCCTTTAAATGTATCAAATGTCATCTCAATCTGGGTATTAAAACCCATCTCTCCCACCCATCTAAACATGAGTCTTCACATCTTATTTCACTTAACCAGGATTCTCTGACATTTAAGTTTGTTCTATTCCACCCTTTGTGTCAATACACACCCCAAATCTTTCATAAGATTATCTTTTGTATCAAGCCTAGTTCTAACTCCCCTATATTAGTTAGATTTCAATTGATTGACCCCAATCATGGGAGGACCTTTAAAGATGTTTATGTCAGTTTTTACTTCATTCCTATAAAGTAGGAATGAGATGGCTCTATCATGCATACAATGCACATATGTGTTTATATATTATGTAATGTTCTACTGAGATTGTCCACTCCTTAAGACAGGGCTGTGTGTGTTTAACAGACTTAAAGCTGTGCCGTATGTATCTGCCCACTTAAAAAAGCTATTAATAACAATGATGTGAAATTTAAAAATTGGCCATAACTGCAACTCAGTGCTTCAGAATAATGAGTTATTTCTTTTTAGGTAAAATAGATTGACTCTAGGAGGTTAACACCATTGGTATTATTTAGGGATAACACCATTTTGAAGAGGAAGCATCAGAAGAGCTACTACATAAGAATCAGTGTAGAATCTATTCTTCTTATAAAATTCCATAGTATCAGTACCTTTTTATGGTAAATATTACTTTCTATTTTATTTTATTTTAAAAAGGATTTATTTATTTTATTTTATTTTTTAGAGAGGGGAAGGGAAAGAGAAAGAGAGGGAAAGAAATATCAATGTGTGATTGCCTCTCATGCGCCCCTTACTGGGGACCTGGGCCAGCAACCCAGGCATGTGCCCTAGACTGAGAATCAAACCAGCAACCCTTTGACTCACAGGCTGGTGCTCAACCACTGAGCCACACCAGCCAGGGCTTACTTTCTATTTTAAATTATAGTTGAATATACAGACCTAAGATCTCTATGGGCAGGATCCCTGTTGAAATCTTCACATATTCCTTATATTCACATAAACTCCTATCTTACAAACATTAAATACTCAGAGAACATCTACTGCATTCACGGAGATGGGGTTGGCCGTGGAACCATATTGGAAAGGGTGCTGATGGAGCTGGCTTTCCCTGGCATGCTATCTGTGTCATTGGTTTGGCCACCCTTCCCATAGTTCAAGGCCCCTGTACTGTATTTTCTTGCTCTCTTCACCCCCTCTCCAAGCTCTGTCTGAAAGATCAATTCGTATACAAAAATTGCATAAATGTCATTTTCACCTTATTAACTATGAGTGCACACGGTGTGGAACTGATACCTTACTTTATATTTTGTTCCTTTCTCTTTATCCTTCTCCTTTTGTTCTTTCTTTCTCCAGATCTCTTTTCACTCCAACCCTTTCTTTTCTGAAATACTTCCCCCCATACCGATTCACTTTCTACAAAGATGAACATCAAGGAAATGAGAAAGAGAAAAATAGATAGATACATATATGGAGTTGATGGAATATTGCAACACAGTTACTGGTACTGTCTTTATTGTGTGTAGACTTTAATGTTCATTTCATAGTATATTTATTCAAGTAATTTTTTTAAAGACCACGTCATTTTCATAACAGACTTTCCAGTTGAGTGATTAAATGCAGTACAAAATGACAAAACAGTTATGGAATGTTCAATATATTCATGTGAATTAAAACAATCTTAAAAACTTAACTTCTTTCCTTTCATAAATATTTTAATTGCTGTCGATATGCCTGGCAATATATAGGAGACTAAACACACATACTTCACTGCTTAAGACATGATCCTTGCTCTTAATTAGCTCTACCAAGTAGGAGGGTGAAAAAAATGACATAATTGCACCTCAGAAAGGCCCAGAACAATATTAGCTTTTTAAGTGAAATTTTCTTGTTTTGTAGGAAAGTACTGCATGAATCTTTCTTCCCAGCACTTCAGGATGAATGAGAAAGAGAGACATAGAGAGAGACCAGGTGTCCAACTCCAATGGCATTCAAACTTATATCTGTTAATATATTCCCTCCTTCCTATGATTACTTTTTACTAATCACACTGAGGTCAGAAATAAGGATGTCACTGAGCAGTTTCTGCTGGCTGCTAAAACTTTACCTAACTGTTTAGTTAGCTCACTGGTCCTCAGTACTCACAGAGCATCAGAATTACCTGGGCAGCTTCTCAACAGACCCACCCAGAGATTCTTCTGTCTGAATTGTCTGAAACACAGGGAGATTTTCAATTTCCAGGTGATTTTAGTGTGAAGACTAGGCGGAGAAAGAATTGGTAGGTTATTAAATAGCTGGATCACCTGTCCCACTGACAAAAGTAAATTTATGAGAAATAACAAGAACAATAAGTAAAGGAATTTAAACAGAAGAGGGTGGAGTTTTAAAAATAAAGCTTTTATTCCCTAAAGGGAGGAAACAAGCTAGTGTTTCCAGAGTTCTTCTTGACACAAACTCTAAGGGAAATTTTCATGCTCGGTGACAAAGTCAGGGAAGTTTTTTTAAGCAAGTAATTGAGGCTTTATTGAGACATATTTAATGTATTCAATTTGATGGGTTTGGGAAGAAGTATACACCATAAAACAATGACCACAATGAGGCAGTTCTTTAAGAGATCACAGAGATACAGTTTTAATGTGTAGCCCTGGGGTCCTCAGATAACACATGGATGGAACTTATAATATGATATTGGGGGAGTAAGGTAATATTATCCCTACACCTCACCACACCGCATACCGTGAGGACATTACCATTACAGCTCTTCATGAAAGCTAGTTTTAGGAGCACCAAGATTCTACTCTCTAAAGAGGGCCTGAAATGAGACGATCTCGTCGCTGCTAATTCATTAACTTTGGAAACCATGTATATGAGTAGGGGATAGGGATATTTGATACAATTAAGGTATATTCTGTTTTTGGAAGAGCAGGGATGTTTGAAATTTAAGTCGATATATTTCTTAGGAAACAGTTCTGAATTCTCTATATCACTTTAACCAATGAGTAAGACTCCATTCCTAAAAAGTAAGACTTTTTAACAACTGAAGACAATAATCTGAAACACTTCAGTTGTTCACTTTAACAACTGAAGACAATAATATAACACTTATTGTATGTTATATACTTTCAAGTGTTTGAAAATCTAAAAAGAACCAAGAGAAGGTCAGACCGAATGTGACGTGGACGGTAATTTTGTTAGGTGTTGACAGACCGACTTCTATGGATGTATGTCGACTGCACTCCCGTCAGCAATGTGCAAGAGGGTGCATGTTTCCCAACAGCCTTTATGATTTCCGAACATTTACAATCTGATAGATTTGTAAATGATATGTCTGATTAATTTTAATTTGCATTTTTGTGATTGTAAGTGAAGTTGATCACTTTCCATCTTTTCTAAAGAGCCAAGTGTATGCCTCTTTAGAGGTATGCCTTACACTGGATAAGCAGCTAAAATAAGTTTGAGCCTCAAAAGAATTTACATCCATGCTGCAGAGTGTTAAAAAAACTATTTGTCATATGTATCCTATCTGTCTGTTAAAGACCTCATTCAAACCTATAAAAAGTCAAAACAAAAAAGAAATGGGATCAAAGGTTAGGCACAGACAGTTCACAAAAAGAGGCATACACCTGGCTCTTTAGAAAAGATGGAAAGTGATCAACTTCACTTACAATCACAAAAATGCAAATTAAAATTAATCAGACATATCATTTACAAATCTATCAGATTTTAAATGTTCAGAAATCATAAGAACTGTTGAGAAACATGCACCCTCTTGCACATTGCTGACGGGAGTGCAGTCGAAAGACATCCATAGAAGTCAGTCTGTCAACACCTAACAAAATCACCATCCAGTCACATTCCATCTGGCAGCTGACCTTCTCTTGGTTCTTTTTAGATTTTCAAACACTTGAAAGTATATAACATACAATAAATTTTAAGTGTTTCAGATTATTGTCTGCAGTTGTTAAAAAGTCACAGTAACAGGAAGCAGTATTTTTGCATGAAATCCCATCCTAAGGCAAAGGGCCCTTTGTGTGGCTGCCTCCATGGGTCTAAATTAAAAACCAGCTCATTTTCCATATTTACATACTCTGTATAAATGTGAATTATTGACCACTCCTACGTTGAAGAATTTGAACAAAGATAATGATTGGAGTTTGGCTGCTCTAATTAATAGGAAACACTCCTCCCTCTCACCGGCCAGGGTCAAACACATTGTCTTCCTGAAAAGCCCTCCCAAATACCCCAACTTCCCACTCCTTTCCCCTAACTCCTAATTTTTCTGGACTTAGCAAACACATCTACTCCTCCAGGGAGTATTCTCTGACCCCTTCCCCAAGCATGCTGGGTTGCACTTTCCTTCCATGTGCTGCCAAGTACCCCTTCCTGCATTGCAGTCATCTGCTAGCTTGTCTTTCTTCCCCAAGACTCTTAAGTTCTCTAAAGGGTCAAGGACTGGGTCTTACCTACTCACTGCTGTATCCTTAACATTTGACACAGAACCTGTCAGTAATTTGCACTTCATAAATATTTTCGAATGAAGGGATGAGGGACAGTTTTGTTATCAATGATCACTCCTAAATCAGGATATGAAAACCATGCTTTCAGCATAAGTTCTTATTTGTTCTTAGAGAGCAGGGAGAAGAAGAAGAGGAGACATTTTATTTCTCTAAAAATAACTTCTGGAAAGCTATTATAATGCATATTTATCAAAAAAGAACTCTAAACACATCCTTTTTTATGTTTTAGAAAGTGATACTTGTTAAAAAAGTGACACTTGTTTTGATTGAAGCACTTGCATTTCTGTTTCTGTTTGGGGGGGGGGGGAACCTCTGCTTACACTCTTCTTCCCTTTCCAGAGTAACCTAGACAGAGAGTCGGGGGCTCTGAGCTCAGTGTGGAAGTATCGTCCTCTCCATTTTTTCATCCATTCTGTTCAAATGAATGGACCATTAATTTGAAGTTTGGTATTTTCAGAAGTTAAATAAATTTATGAAGAAGCACTAAAATTAGCATTCAGGATTATTGCCAGACAACCTATTTCCCTCCAGTCAAAGTTAATACATCAACAGACCAACTGCAAATCCTGACAGAGCGCAGAGCCAGTTTCTCCTTCTCTCAAACTTTAGTGCCAATAATAACACTTGAATTTTACATCTGCATATGCAAGTACACTCCCCAGTTTTACAGATGTTCCCAAAAAAGTTGGTGAGTGTGCATGTCTGACCAATGACTCTGGCATGACCAGAAAATAAGGCAGATCTGGGCAGATAGAAGCTGTAGTACCCAGAGCAGAAAGTAAAAATTTGTTAGCCCTTCTGACATCTACTTTTATCATTAAACTGAATATATTAGGGAGATTAAGGACATTTTGAGGGTGAATAATTTGCTATACAGACACCTTACTTTCCTAATGACAGAGTTAGCTCACTTCAATTTAAGCATGGAATTTACTTAACTCTCATTGCCTTTTGAATCTCTATTCTCTTAGAAGGAAAATTCTCAAACCACCTTAACTGTCTTCTCTTGGTTGGCTCTTTTCTTTGCAATGAGAATGTAGTGGGAAAGATTTGGGATTAATATCAAATAATCTTTTACCCAAATTTACTTTCTTCCCACCCTTTCCTCTCAACCAACTTTTGGAATTGATTTCACCTACTGCCAGAGGGTAGGCATGGGACGAATGAATAAAATGCCTAGCTCTCTCCTCTCTGCTCTAATTTGTCCCTCAGGAGAGGTTAGCTCACGCCCTCTAGACCTCAGCAGGCAGGATTGTACCTTCTTCTTTGTGCACTGTCCCTGTAGGAATTTGTACATTCTCTAGGAGTTGAGTAGTATTTTAAAATAAGCAGTGTGGTGGCTGAAGCTTTGAGTAGAACCCATTATGAGTTGAAACGAATTCCCAGCTGTGCCTCACTAGTCCTGATCCCAGCTGTATCAGGGCCCAGGAGGCTCTATTGCTTAAGCCCTGGATATATATGTACATATTCACCTCAATGCATTTGAATGCATGACTTTGAAGCACTTGGGAAGCCCTGAACCTCAGAGATGAATTAATTTTCTTTGTGAGATAGACCTGAGAATCTATAGGTACAGAATAAAAAAATCATACTTCTCTATTTATTAAATTGTAAAGATTCTCAGCATGATTTCAAACATCAGGGGCATCAAATAATCAAAAGCATAGGTCTTCATGTCAAAGCAGATAAGAGCACGGAAACAAAAGTATAATTTGAGGTAGGTCAAGGAGTATCAGCGTATCAGCATACACTGAAAAAAGGAGCAATGAGGTTGAAAGTAGTTAGAAGATTAGTATATAAAGGGGCTCATTCTCTCTGGTTTGGAATAACATATAGCAGGTCAGGCTTTCTTACTTCCTGGGAGAACTGGTCACATGAATATTTACCGAATTTCACCTTAAGATTATACTGAAGCAAGGGGGAGCTAATTATACTGAGGTGAAAAGGAGAATTTGAAAGTGTGTAGAGAAGTCAAGGCTCTTCTAAACAAATTAGAAAATGAAAACTTTATGTATCCTTTGCTTTTCACTGCATTATAGCCAGTGAAGCTCGGTAGCATAATCCAGAGACAATGTCAAACTTAAAGGAATACAGTCTCCAACTTTCTTAGGAAGTGCTTATCTGATAACTAATAAGGTCCTTCATTTACTACTTTGTTCACAAAGTATAATCACTCAAAATACAAGCATCCAACCAAATATCCCCGATCATCATTCAGACACAATGCCATTTATATTTTGACCTATATTCCTCATCATTTGACATTGACTCTGACCCATGTTGGGTTTCTGAATGTCTGACTGAATGACCTCAAGTTTCTATACTGAGACTTGAATGCCAATTTTGCCTAGAGCATGGGCTTAACTCTTGCTTTCTTGTTTACTGGCTCACACAAAGTCATCATTATCTGTCAAATAAGGAATTTTGAAATGTTTTGCATGGGATTACTTACATCCTCCTTGAAAATTCCAGTACATGAAAAAAGTCTTAATGTTAAAAGAGCAAACAACAAACTCCTCAACAAATAACAAGGAACAAATATAGCAAAGGCTAAAATGACCAAATGTCTAAATGTCCTCAAAAAACCTAGGCAGGATGGAAGAGGAAGAAAGCAGTGCCTAGAAAGATAAGGACACTGTTTCAGCCTTAATTGCCCACAATTTTCTCTGCATTCATTATGCTCATTCACAAGCCTGGTATTATTTTGATGTCATTATTCTGTGGATGGCCTTGTTTTTATTTTTTAGAATATAAGAAAGGGACAAAAAGAATTTCATCACGAGCCTGTCAGGCAAACTGTTCTCAGAGGAAGAGAGTGGTTGAATGAATGAATCTATGTCAGCAGAACTATTCATTACACACAATTTCCCTAGAGCTAGAAAATCAGTGTCCAGGGTGTGACTTGCAGTCCTCTTGTCCTCAAAATAAACAATGAGGTCAAATTTGAGGTTTGATTCCTGAGTGTGTATTGGGCCACAACTCCTCGGCAGCAGCATTTTTATGATGAAAGGAAAAGACACAGCTGACTAGGATTGAAAGATTTGCTCAAGGTCAAAAGGGGCACCTTTATGTGACAAGCTTCCTGTAAAAGGCCCAGGGTACCAGCAGATTCAAAACTATTTGTTAAGGCATATCAGGCAGCCAAGAGCATCCATTAAAGTCTGTTTGTAGAGAATTTAGGGAATTAAAATGAAATAGAAGATATAACCCCTTCCTTTTTAAGTGCGTGAAAGCTAATGGAGGGAATAAAATACAAAGGCAAGAATATGGGACAGTTACAAATGAAAATAGATACAAACACTTACAGGAAAGCAGCAGAAATGTGGAAAGATGGTCACTGCTAATTGGATATGTACAGAGATATATACTCGTGTGCTAAAACAGCCTGGGAGTTGCTGGGGGGAAAAGGCTTTGAAGTTGTAACCTTCATAGTGTGAAAAATGTGATTTTTAGAAAGGTATTTCAGCCTCAGATCAGACCACTTGATGACCTTCTCCCCCTCCAGGCTCTCTCTGGGTCCTATGTATCTTCTTTCACTCTGTCTTGTGTTGAGAATGACTAGACCCAATACCAGAGAACAAATAGGAAAGGGGACAGACATTTGGGATGTGGGTGAAGAAGCAGTTAAAAGAATGCAAAAGAGGTTCTCTGTGGGGAATCTGCAGGCAGTTGATAGGTAGACATGTGCAGCTCCCCAGAAATCTAGAATTGGGTCTCCATGCCTATAGGTGAGGCATGGGGATAAGTTAGCCAGACTGGGGACAGCCACCACACTTTGGATTCTGCCGAATAGATTATATTACTTCAATCTAAGTTAAAAAAAAAAACACCCTAAGAATAGTAGTCATAGGGATTCTTCCTGATATTTGCCTAGCTGAGGAAGGAGATAAGCCATTCTGTTACAGGCACTCTTACTGCCCTACCCCTGGCCTAGAGACACACTCAATTCTTCCAGAGTGGAAGATGCAGAGAGTCAAGGCAAGCCAAAAAGGATCAACCAATCCAGTGTCCAGTAAAGGGCCATCTGACTATCCCATCTGCTCCCCTCCTTGGGTGAGGCCGAAGGCCCAGGTTACAGAGATGAGGGCATAGGTGGGTGGGAGGTGTATGGCAGGGAGAGGAGTTGGCCTGAGAAGGGAAACTCACAGAACGCAGGGAGAGCAACTTAACAAATTTACCTTTGGTTACCTTGGCTGGTGTATTGCCCAAAGATCTTGCTGTACAGTGTACAAGAAGCTGGTTTTCAGTGAACAAACAGCAGATTGTGCTAAAAGCATGTCATTTTTATTTGCGCTAGAATTGCATCCTAAACATGATGCTTTATCCAGTACACAATCCCCCAGGTAGAAGTTTCAAAAGAATAGGGGGGAGGCTGAAGATTCCTCACACTATGAGTCCCCTTCTTCCCTAGGCTCACTGAGAAGTGATATTCTTTGACTTAAGCTCAAAGAATATTTGCTATGAGAAAATAGTAAAAAGTATCCCATGAACCACCTCCAACAAGTTTCTATTCAAACCCTGCCTGATAAACCTTCACTAGTTTGCACTGGACTTGGTGAGAATTCTGATATGGCAAGAAATATACATTAACTAGTTGCTAAAATTATTACCCAAATTATCTCCAAATAGGTATCCCAGAGAGAATTCAGGGAGAGAGTTCTCCTCTCCCATTTCGTTTTGTACAAAATTAATTCTTTTAAACTACAAATATATATAAAATTAATATCACATATAATCAGAAAAGGTGTATGGAAAAATTATACATCCTTTAAAAATACAGCTAGTAATACTTCTTTTTATAAGTTATTACTTGAAAAAATCATCTTTGTTTTCTTTCATAATGTTCACATTTCAGAAAGCAAATTTCAATCAGTAATCTTTTCTTCACTAGATATGTCATGGGGTAAAGAACTTTTACAATCAACAAATGAGTATTTTGCAACTTGTTCTCTTGTGAAAATAAAACATTACAAGTAAAATCAGGAATAATGAACTGGAAAATGGTCGTGGCAGAAGTCCTAGGGAGCGTACACCAGAAGAACTGGATGCAAATTCCCCTCTTTATCCTAGCAGGCTTTGAAGGATGAGCTTTTGTACTCAAGTGGAAAGACTGCAGAGAACTGGGTATATACAGTTGATGTCAGGAACTAGCTCAGAATTCATTTAATTTTCTTTACAATTAAAATTTCTCATTAACAGTTTATAAGTGGATTTATAAAATTTTAATTCTACAGAGAGCAGGAGGGAAATAACTTTTAAAAACAAGACAATCACAATTCACAACAGGAACATTTGCCGACATAAAATTTTGGCCCAAGGTACTAATAAATTACCTGTAAATTATGGTCTTTAGTGTGATAGTGGCCATCTACAAGTGATTGAAAGGAATCATTTCCTAATTAGATTGCCACTCATCTAGAGCCTGGGGTTAAAACTAGAAAAAGAAAAGAAAAAAAAACCCTCTGCACACTAACTTTATGATCTTTTTTATTTTTAATGCTCAGCCAGCTAAAAAGTAGTTCTAAGAAAATGAGATCTATAGCCTGAAAATTTAAGTTCAGCATTAATTCCCCTTTATAAATAGATTATTGATTTAATAAACATTTAGTTACTAACCAGTATTTGTCCCTAGGGTTGAATATCTAAATATAGAGAACTCACACTGTGGGCCCTATCTCTAACCTTGGGGACAGGTAGACGGTGTGGTGGGAAGACCACAGGCCCTGGCGTCAGAAAGTAGAAGGTTCAAATCCACCCTGACTAGCTCTAGGCCTTGGGCAAATCCCTTAATCCATCTATCCTAGCTCTCACATTCATGCAGAGGGGATAATTACTGACAAGGATATATCTATTTTAAGAGTCATACGAAGGTTAAGTGATATAGCACATGCAAAACTGACTAACAGAGGGTAGCAGATCACTTAGTTGCCTACTTTGTACCCCCAAAGTTAGTTGTTTTCTTGCCACCAAAGAATAATGAGCCAGTAGGGAAACTTTTCCACTCTGCGTAAGCAAATATATCTCTAAGAGCTTTACACAAGACAGAGAATATATCAGCTCACACCTCTGAAAGTCTAGACACAAAGTTGCCTTCAGGCATGGCTTAATCCAGAGACACAAATCATGTCTTTTGGCTCAGTTCTCTTTGGGCTTTGCTGTCCTCTGTGCTGGCTCTGCCCTCTAGCTGGCTTCCCTTGAGGCAGCAAAATGGCTGCAGCCCAAAGCCTCACATCTTCACACTGCTATTGCCTGTGGGGTAATCAACTGTGACAACAATGGAAACAACAGCAGCTACTCTCTGTTGATTTGTGTTATTGTATATATTTAAGATGTACAAGTTGATGATTAGGTATATGCATACACTGTGAAATATTTACTACAACCAAGGTAATTAACAGCCATCTTAGGTGCCTTTCTAAGCATGAGAGTTATAGACATAGGCATAGGAATACAGATAGCCATAAACACAGACATAGTGGGAAGTATACATGTGCATATACTCCCCACTACAATCCCCACTAATTTACACATGAAAAAAACTGAGACACAGAGAGGTTAAGTAATATCCTTAAGTCTTTCAGCTAAATGGTCATGCAAAAGGGACTTCAATTCTGTCTAGAGCTGAATTTTGTGCTTACATCTTCTCTGTTGAGTTCTTCTTTCCCAGAAGCCCCAGTTAAGGGCTGCTGATAGTTCATTGACTCTGATTCGGTCACGTGTCTCTTCTTGAGCTATCACTGTGGGCTCCTTGGAACAGAATATGCTGATTAGTTTAAAGCAATTAGGACCCATGCTGGAGCTGGGAGTATAGTCAGTTCACAGACAGCACCTAGCTGAGGAGGGTGCAGGAGTACTTGCCAAAAGGGACTAAGATAAGCAGGGATGATACTAGGCAGCAAACAGCAAAAGTTTTCTAAAGGGGTATGGATAGAAACCATAGTTTGGGCTTCCCGATAAGCTTATACTTTTATAAGGAAAGCAAAGTGTATGCAGGCCACAAAACAAGGCACTTCACAATAGTCCTTAGAGCACTACAGCGAGCTGTTCACTGTCTTCATGGCATCAGAATGCCTCCAGAGGGTCTCTGGTTGGTAAGGCCCTATTTCTTGTGTTCTCCTGCTTCAAATTGTTCCTTGACTATTGCTATCCATCCATCCGTCCAATACCAGAGCACTTACCTTGTACTATGCATTGGTGGCACTGGGAATTCTAGGGGTTAGCAAGATGGGTGCAGTTGCTGCCCACATGGAGGCACCATTGTTAAAATTACAGTGTAACAAGCAGTTACAATAGGGAGTGGTGGCTAGGAAAGTGCAGGGTGATGTACGACCCTGTAACAGAGGAATCTAAGCCAGGCTTGGGATCAGGGGAGGTTTCCAGGATGAAGTGACATCTACTATGAGATTCAAAGGAAAAAGAGGAGTTGGCAAAAACAAAGGTGGATCAAGATAGGAACCCAGAAACTCTGTCCTGTGAGTACCATGGCCAGCTATTTCCGTGAGCCCTACAGCAATGGCCTCCCCTGGTCCCCACTGTCCTCAAAGCCTCCATCAGAGCTCACCTAAAGAAATTTAAAATATGAGGTTAATTAAAATTATTAACATATGCTTTGTGTTAAATAAAGCTGTGCATCGCTGAATCATGTTCCTGAAGCTAAAGGCTACCACAGAGGTCTCAGGGGCTTGGTGGGTGGAGGCGAGGGGTGGCGAGGGAGGATCTGTTGCTTATAGAGGTCAATGAAGCTGAGCCTCTTTTCCCTGATTCAACCAGACCAGCTCTGCTTTATAAAGTGAGAATATAGGTAAATGTTATTGGGGGCAAGGTTCTGCCGTTTAGCAGTGAAGTTTAAATAACTCTGAGAGAGAATATGAATTTATTAGGAAGGATCCCTTATATACATTGTTTTGAAAATTTCTCTATGTACTGACAGGTGTGTGACTGGTAATATAACCATCATAATGACACAGTCTCCATGAACAAGTTCTGATTTGGCTTACATATTTCAAATTATAATGTCTTTTCCAGGAACACAGCCCCCTATTGAACAATATGGATGTGACAAGTGAGATATTAGGGGTTTTCACACATGTAAGGAGATTTCAATAAGGAAAAGACAGACTTTTATTGGGGATAATCAGTGATGCTTTCATAGAAGCAGTGGCCTCTGAACTCCATTTAGTTGGATTTCAATAGTCATAAATAGGAAAGAGGAGGCTTCCCACATAAAAAAAAAATAGAGAGAAACATGGGGGCAGGAAGGCAAGAGCATGTTTGGAGAACAGTATGAAGAATGATTTGGCTGGAACCTGAATACTCTATGGAAGAGTTGTATGACTTAGACTTAAAAGCTAGCTTGAGTTAACATGGTAGAGGGCCAAGGACAATAATTCACCTTCCTTCCTCAGGACCCTTGCACTTGCTCTTTCCTCTACATGAAATGCTCTTCCCTCAGATCTCCAGATGATCAGGTCCTGCTCATTATTCATGTCTTTAATTGTCATTTCTTCCAGAAGGTCTACTCTGACCAACTTGTTAAAGCAATTCCCTCTCTACCCAGCAACTTACTCTCTAGCCCATGACTATGTTTCAATTCCTTCATAATGCTAAATTATCCTATTTATTTCCTTACTTGTTTACTTCCCATCTTCTTGCTAGAAGGCAAAAATGATAAACACAGGAGTCTTTTCTATCTTGCTCACTGCCAAAACCCCAACTATGTGCCGTGCAAATGCAAATGCATGGCACATAGTAAATGCTCAATTAATATTTGTTCATTGAATGATTATATGAGTTGTTCTTTAGTCAATGGATAATAAAGGCCATAAGAATTTTTGAGTAAAGAATGAAACAATCCTAGCAGTATCCAAGAGAAGTTACTTTGACAGCAGATTTTAGGAGGAAATGAGGCTATTCAAGATTAGGTCAGGGAGATCAATTAAGAGGCTATTTCAATAGTTTAAATAAGAGATAAGAGCCTAAATGGTGGCTGTGGCAATGGTCATAGAAATATGAGATAGATGACAGAATTGTGAGGATTGAAGTCATGTTACTTGAGGAGTGATTAGATGTGGAGGGTGAGGGATAGCTGGAAATTAAGGGCACAGTGATGCCTTACTTGGAAAGAGACTTGGGAAAAGGAGTTAGTTGGGGCAGAGTTCAATCTGAAACATCCTGAGCTTTAAATGACACAACATGTGAAAATAAGTAGAAAATCAAGTAGACAATGTGTGCCCTTGTCTGGAAAGAGAACTAAATAAAGATTTGAGAGTTACCAGTTTAGAAGTGGTAGTTGACCCTTTGATAGTGAATAAAGGCTCTAAGGGAAAGTATGGAAAAAATAGCAGAAGGCTGAGAATAGCAGTGTGAAAGCAGCTATATTTCAAGGGTGAGAGAAAAGAAAGAAAGGAACAGGAAATGGGGTGGGGGAGGGGGAGCATTCAAGAAAAAAAAAGAAATGGGAAGAGCATTTCAAGGTGGTCCCAGAACACCGAAAGACAGAGGGTGAGGATGGTACAGGTTGAGGACCGGTGGATCTTTCCTGCCCTATGGTGCTCAAGCATACCTGCTCAAAGTGCCTCCACAATTCTGAAACCAGTTGCTTTTTATTACTTTCCTCCTGCCTGTGACTTTTCCCCTGAGTACCCAGTACCTTATGGTTGTGATCTAGTTTGAATCTCTTAATTATTACACATTACTTAATACATCAACAGTAGAACCATGCAAATCACAATAACCATAATAATGGTTCATAATAACCATTACACCTAATCTCATTAACACTGCTATTGCTTATTAGTGTGGACCTATTACATAGGATAAGAAAAAAGACAAGATAACTTTTCTTTCCTTTTTCGAAGTCATAGACTATGTTTCTAGTCTTCTCTAGAAGGTATCTCTATATGCCTTGTTTTTGGACTTAATTCTCACTGAAGTTAAGTGAAAGTGAACTCTTTGGTGCAGAAAAACTCAATAGCACAAAAAAATGCATAGGCATAATTAAGGAAATTTGGAGCATTCACACTCTCTTCTACCTACAGTCAATTCATGTGAAAACAATGCTTCCCTACTGGAATTTAAGAATTGGAGAGACCAAATATCTCCTAGATAATAGGTGTGTGCACAGAAAAAATGTAAAGAATGTAAAAGGGAAGCAGCAGTCTTGGGCCATTCACATGTCTGAGGAAGGGTGTGCCGGACAGAGATGACTGAGGCGTGAGATGAAGGCAATGAGCAGAGATCTGCAGCCTGTGTCCCTGAGCCCTAGGACTGCTTTGTAATATCAGATCATGGCAGGTAGGCCATCAATCAGTCCTGCTGGCGCCAAGACAAAAGCCAGAGGAGAATGAGAGTTCTCATCCTATTCCTGGATTCTTTGGGCTCAAGACATTATGGGTCACTCAGGACTCATGGATGAGAGGACAAGACCTATGGACAAGAGTTTAAGCAGCAGCTAGATTAAATTAGCCCTTTTGGAGAATAAACACCAATGGGGACAAGCAGGAAGCTGAGACCTAGTGTCTAAAAGAAAACAGTTTCAGTTCCCATTTTAGAAACTTGGTACTGGTTTAATAAGCATGAAGGGCAAGGACGTCAGATGGTATTGAAAGCTAGAAAGAATATAGTTGTCATCTGCAGCATTTGTCTATTCAAGGTGTTCCAGGGGTCGCTTCTAGTTCTTCCTTACCGTGTTTTGAAATTTGATTCCTACACCATTCTCCCTTAGAGCCTCAGAGAGCAGGGCTCAGCCCTCTCTTTTCTCTCTGACTGCTTCAGGCATTGGGCAGCAATGGACTCTGTGGCTACCACTCCTCATGAAAGCAGTTGGGCAGAGAGGAGAGGAAGGAAAACTCAGGGCCTCTGGATGAGATGACACTGTTGGTACTCATTGAGTTGTAGGCTGTTGTTCACGTCATCAGGATGGCTTTACAATGAGCCATTGTATTTTTTTCACTTGATACCAATTGTCACCAATAAGCAAACCTCTTAAAAGGCCTGTGTGTGACCATGAAACATGTTTTCACTTGGCAGAGAAGATTGGCTCACAGCCAATTGACCTTCACTCTCACTCAGTTTAATTTGTGTTATGAGCAGAAGAATGTGGGCTCTTGAATTGGAATACCTGGGTTCAAGTCCTGGTTCCATCACTTCTTACTAACTCTAAAAAGTTGGGCAAGTTGCTTAGGCCCTCTATGCCTCAGTATCCTCATCTTTAAATGAGGATCATAATACTACTGTCCCACAGTAGTTATCAGGGTTTAATGTGGATTAAATGTGTTAATCCAATAAGGTTCTTAGAACAGTGTCTGACTCATGAAAGAATTCAGTTAATGATATCTAAAATGCACACACAGAAAGAGCCACAAAGTCAAGTTTAATGGGTAAGATACATTGAGATAAGGAGATAAGCTTGGTACTTATTTCCTTATTTTAAAAACCTTGAGAAAGACCTGGCAAAGAAAAGCTTCACAAAGTACCCAGACCCAACTGTTAAACAGGGAGTATGTTCTGCTTCGGAAACTAAGCAGACTGACTCCGGCCCTGCACCTACACAGAAAGGGCTGCACTCTGAGCTCTGAACACAGTAGCTAGAACAGCTAATGTTCTCAGTAAATGCTGAGCATTGAGGGCTACTGTCACTGCCTTCCTCTCTATCACTAGTTACCTAGTGAGCAGGCATAGAGATGGCTCAGGGTACAAGTGAAAAACCAAGGAAACTAGTAATGCTTTTTGAGTTGGGATAGGATCTTCCTAGGATAGGACACTGAGGGTTCCATGGTACTCCCTCTGCTTGCTGCTGAAGCCTCTGGCTGAGCATCAGATGCTCTGAATCTTGAAAGTTGTGCTGAGTCCCCAGGGAGTCACTGGCTCCATTCTGCGCAATTAGTGCATTACTGCAATTATAGCTGGTTTTCTAGAAAGCCACTAAACGACACCCTGGTGACTAGAAGAAGATAATGTTCAACCCCATACACCTAACTTCCTATTAGAGAATTACTTAGACACTGGAGACAATCTGGCTCATTAATAAATAAGTCGTTTCTGTTTCCTAATCCACACTATAAACTTACTCCATGTACTGATCCTTGAATTTACAACCCTTTCTCTTCTTTTCCCTCTTTGCCCATTCCTTTGTTTCTGTAGCACCTTGACTTAGGTATAAATGATGGACAGAAAGCTGCATTTGTTTTAATCATACAATTTGATCATTTTGACACATATAGACATCTCTGAAATCATCCTCACAACCAAGTTAATGACCTTGTCAAGTCCATCACTTCTGAAATTTCCCTACCCCCAGCAGAATCTGGGAAATCACTGGCAATCACTGACCTGCTTTTTGTCACTATGGGTTAGTTTACCTTCTTTCAGAACTTTGAATAAATGAATTGTGAGGGATATGTACGTCTTTTTTCCTTACTGCACTAGCTGGATCCTCTGGTATGATATTGAACAGGGGTCTCAGTGGATTGAGTGCAGGCCTGTGAACCACATGATCACAGTTCGATTCCCAGTCAGGGCACATGCCTGGGTTGTAGGCCAGTCCCAGCAGGGGATGCATGAGAGGCAACCATACATTGATATTTCTCTCCCTCTCTCCTTCCCTTCCCCTCTAGAGATAAATAAATAAAATCTAGCCCTGGTTGGTGTAGCTTAGTGGATATTGAACAGGGGTGGTGAGAATGGATGTCCTTGTCTTGTCTTTGATCTTGAGAGAAGAGCATTCCATCTTTCCCCCTTAGCTATAGATTATTTCATAGATGCCCTTTAAAGAAATTCCCTTCTGCTTCTTGTTTGATAAGAATTTTTGCTAGGAAAGAGGTTAGATTCTGTCAAATAATTTTTTCAACATCTATTAAGGTGACACAATATAGGTTCATTAAAAAGATTCATTACATTGACTTTTCAGTGCTAAACCAAGCTTCAGTTGCTGGGAAGCTTCACTTGATCACAATTATTATTATTTATTTTTATCTGTTATTAGATTTGATATGCTAAAATTATGTTTAGAAATGTTGCATCTATATTCTCTAGGGTATGGCTTTGTAGTTTTCTTTCATAGTAATGTTTCTGGTTTTAGAATCAAAATAATATGCTGGCCTCACAGAATGAGTTGGAAAATATTACCTTTTCCTCAGTTTTCTTTTTTATTTAATCTTTGTTATATTTTCCCCATTACCATTTAGTCCTTTTTACCCCTCCCCCCAGAAATCACCACACTTTTGTCCATGTCCGTGAGTCCTTTCTCCACTTCACTCACTCCCTCCATGCCCTGACCTCCTCCTGGCAGCTGTCATCCTGCTCTCCATCTAAGAGTCTGTCTCTATTTTCCTTGTTAGTTCAATATGTTCACTATACTCTACATATGAGTGAAATCATTTGGTATTTGTCTTTCTCTGACTGGCTTATTTCACTTAGCATAATGTTCTCCAGGTCTATCCATACCGTGGCAAAGGGTAAAATTTTCTTATTTAAAAAAAAAAGATTTTATTTATTTATTTTTAGGGAGAGGGGAAGGGAAGAAGAAAGAGAGGGAGAGTAACATCAATGTGTGGTTGCTTCTCATGAGCTCCCTACTGGAGACCTGGTCCACAACCCAGGCATGAGCCCTGACTGGGAATTGAACTGGCAACTTTTTGGTTAACAGGCCAACACTCAATCCACTGAGCCACACCAGCGAGGGCAAAATTATCTTCTTTTTTTGTGGCTGAGTAGAATCTCGTTGTGTAAATGTCCCATAGTTGTTTTATCCACTCATCTACTAATGGACACTTGGGATGATTCCGAATCTTGGTGATTGTAAATAATGCTGCATATTCTTTTGAATTAGTGTTCTGAGTTCCCTGGGTTATATTCCCAGTAATGGGATCATGGGGTTGAAAGGCATATCCATTTTTAATTTTTTGAGGTATCTTCATACTGTCTTCCACAGTGCCTGCACCAATCTGCAATCCCACCAACAGTGCAAAAGTGTTTCCCTTTCTCCACATCCTCGCCAGCATTTGTTGCTTGTTGACTTGTTGATCATAGCCATTCTGACAAGTGTGAGATGATATCTCTTTGTGGCTTTTAATTTGCATTTCTCTGATGATTAGTGATGTTGAGCATCTTTTTATATATCTATGGACATCTGTATGTCCTCTTTGGAGAAGTATCTATTCAGGTCCTTTACTATTTTTTAATCGGATGTTTTGGGTTTTTGGTGTTGAGTTTTATAAGCTCTTAATAAATTTTGGATATTAACCCCTTAGCAGAGGGATCAGTGAAAATGTACTCCCATTCTGTGGGTTGTCTTTTTATTTTGTTGGTGCTTTTCTTTTCCCATGCACATACGTATCAATTTGATGTAGTTCTATTTGTTTATTTTTTTGTTTGTTTCCCTTGCCTGGGAAGATATATCTGATAAAATATTGCTATGGGCAATGTCCAAGATTTTGCTGCCTATGTTTTCTTCTATGGTTTTATGGTTTCAGGTGTAACAATTAACTCTTTGTTCCATTTTGAATTTATTCTTGTGTGTGGTATAAGAGGGTGGTCTAGTTTCATTTGGGGGCATGTATCTGTCTAATTTCCCCAACACCATTTATTGAATAGACTATTTTTAGACCATTGTATGTGCTTGCTTCCTCTGTTGAATGTTGACTACGTAGGTGCATATTTATTTCTGAGCTCTCTTTCTGTTCCGTTGATCTATGTGTCTGTTTTTTTATGTCAGTACCATGCTGATTTGATGACTATGGCCTTGTAGTATACTTTGATACTAGGTAAGTGTGATTCCTCCAACTTTGTTCTTCTTTCTCAGGATCACTGTTGATATCTGGGGTCTTTTGTGGTTCCATATAAATTTTTAAAATATTTGTTTGAGTTCTCTGAAATATATCATTGAAATCTTGATAGGAATTGCATTGAAACAATAAATGGCTTTGGCTACTATGGACATTTTAATGATGTTAATTCTTCCTGTCTTTGAACATGGTATGCACTTTCATTATTTATATCTTCTATTTCTTTCTTCAGTGGCTTATAATTTTTCAAGTACAAATTATTTACATCCTTAGTTAGGTTTATTCCTAGGTATTTTATTCTTTTTGTAGCAATTATGAATGAGATTATTTTCTTAATTCCCCTTTCTGTTAGTTCATTATTGGCACATAAAAATGCAAATGATTTCTGAATATTCATTTGTATCCTTCCACTTTGTTGGATTCATTTATCCATTCTCGTAGTTTCTTGGTGGACTCTTTGGAGTTCTCTATGTACAATATCATGTCATCTGCAAATAATGACAGTTTTGCATCTTCTTTTCCAATTTGGATTCCTTTTATTTCTTCTTGTCTGATTGCTGTGGCTAGGACTTCCAGTACTATGTTGAATGAGAGATGTGAAAGCAGACATCCCTGTTTTGTTCTCAATCTTAAAGAGAATGCTTATAGTTTTTGCCCATTGAATATGATGCTGGCAGTAGGCTTGTCATATATGGCCTTTATTATGTTTAGATATGTTCCCTCTGTCTCCACTTTGCTGAGAGTTTCTATCATAAATAGGTGCTTGGTTTTATCAGATGCTTTTTCAGTGTCTATTGATATGATCATGTGGTTTTTATCCTTTATTCTACTTATTTGGTGAATTACATTTATTGATTTGTGAATGTTGTACCAACCTTGCATTTCTGGAATAAATCCCACTTGATCATAGAGTATGATCTTTCTGATACATTGCTGTAGTCAGTTTGCTAATATTTCATTAAAGATTTTAGCATCTATGTTCATCAGGGATATTGGCCTGAAATTTTCTTTTTTTTGTAGTGTCTTTACCTGGCTTGGGAATTAGGATAATGCTGGCCTCATAAAATGAGTTTGGGAGCCATCCTTCCTCTTGATATTTATGAAATAGTTTGAGAAAGATGGATGTTAGTTCTTTTTGGAATATTTGGTAAAATTTACCTGTGAAGCCATCTGGTCTAGGGCTTTTGTTTGTTGGGAGTTTTTAGATTACTGCTTTGATTTCACTAGGTGTAATCTGTCTATTCAGATTCTCTGTTTCTTCCTGATTTAGTTTTGGAAATGTATGTTTCTAGGAATTTATCTATTTCATCCAGGTTGTCCTGTTTGTTGACATATAGTTGTTCATAATGTTTTCCTACAATACTATGAATTTTTTTGGTGTCAGTTTTTATTCTCTTTCATTTCTAATTTTATTTATTTGGATTCTTTCTCTTTTTTCTTGATAAGTCTGGTTAAAGTTTTGTCTATCTTGTTTATCTTTTCAAAGAACCAGCTCTCGGAATCATTGACCTTTTGTATTTTATTTTAGACTCCATTTCATTTATTTCTGTTCTGATCTTTATTATTTCCTTCCTTCTACTTATTTGGGGCTTTGTTTGTTGTTCTTTTTCAAGTTCATTTACTTTAAAGTTAGATTGTTTATTTGTGCTTTTCCTTTTTTTTTTGAGATAGTCCTGAAATGCTATGAATGCTATGAATTTCTCTCTTAGAATTGCTTTCCCAGTGTCCCATAGATTTTGTATTGTTGTGTCTTAATTTTCATTTGTTTCAAGGTATCATTTGATTTCTTCCTTGATATCATTGTTGATGCATTCATTGTTTAATAATATGTTATTTAGCTTGTATGTCTTTGTGTGTTTTTCAGTGTTCTCCTTGTGATTCATTTATAGTTTCATATCATTGTGGTCAGAGAAAATGCTCAATATGACTTCAATCTTCTTAAGTTTATTAAGACTTGATTTTTATCCTAACATTTGGTCTACCCTAGAAAACATTCCATGTGCTCTTGAAAAGTATGTATATCCTGCTGCTTCAGAGTGAAATGCTCTGAGGATATCAATGAAATCCATTTGATCTAGTGTGTCATTTAAGGCTCCTGTCTCCTTGTTGATTTCCTGTCTGGAAGATCTGTCCTTTGAAGTCAATGAGGTGTTAAAATCCCTAAGTATGACTGTATTTCCATCAATCTCTGCTTTTATGTCCATCAAGATTTGCTTTACATATTTAGGTGCTCCTATGTTGGGTACATAAATGTTTATTAGTTATATGCTCTTGTTGGATTGTTCCCTTTATCATTATGTAGTGCACTTCTTTGTCTATTAGGTATAGCCTTGGTTTTAAAGTCTATTTTGTCAGGTATAGGTATTGCTGACTCAGTTTTTTTTCCATTTACATGAAATATCTTTTTCCATCCCTTTACTTTTAGTCTGTATGTATCTTTCAATCTAGGTTGGGTCTCTTGGAGGCAACATATATATGGATCTTGTTTTGTTATCCATTCAGCTACCCTGTGTGTTTTGGTTGGAGCGTTTAAGCCATTTACATTTAAAGTGATTATTTATACATGTGTATTTAGTGCCATTTTATTGTCAGACTATTTTCCTTTGTGTTTTTTCTCCCTCTTTTTCTTCTTTTTTTGTTATTATTCAATTACATTTGTCTCCTTTTTCCTCATTACACTCCCTCACCCTACCCACCCCCAACATCCCAAATTTAACCCCCCCCACCAACGTTGTCTTTGTCGTGCATCCTTTTACATGTTCCTTGACTTGGCCCTTCCTTTTCTTTCCCCTGTTATCCCCCTCCACCTTTCCCTCTGGTCACTGTCACTTTGTTCTTTATTTCCAAATCTCTGGTTATAGTTTGCTCACTTGTTTGTTTTGTTGATTAGTTTCCACTTATAGGTGAGATCACATGGTATTAGTCTTTCACCACCTGGCTTATTACACTTAGCATAATGCTTTCCAATTCCATCCATGCTGTTAAGAAGGGTAGGAGCTCCTTTTTTCTCTCTGCTGTGTAGTATTCCATTGTGTAAATGTACCATAGTTTTTTGATTCACTCATTTACTGATAGGCACCTAGGTTGCTTCCAGCACTTGGCTATTGTAAATTGTGCTGCTATGAACATTGGGTGCACAGGCTCTTTTGAATTGGTGTTTCAGGATTCTTGGGATATAGTCCCAGCAGTGGAATTGCCAGTTCAAAAGGCAGTTTCATTTTTAGTTTTTTTAGAAAATTCCATATTATTTTCCACAGTGGCTGCACCAGTCTGCATTTCTACCAACAGTGCACTAGGGTTCCCTTTTCTCCACAACCTCATCAGCACTTGTTTGTTGATTTATTTATGGTGGCCATTCTGACCAGGATGAAGTGGTATTTCATTGTGGTTTTAATTTGCATCTCTGTGATGGCTAGTGATCTTGAGCATCCTTTCATGTGTTTCTGTGTCCTCTGCATGTCCTCTTTGGAGAAGTATCTGTTCAGCTCCTTTGCCCATTTTTTAATTGGTTTGTTTGTCTTCTGGGAGTAAAGTCATGTGAATTTTTTATATATTTGAGAGATCAAACCCCTGTACGAGGTATCATTGGTAAATATTTTTTCCCATATGGTTGGTTCCCTTTTAATTTTGCTGATGTTTTATTTAGTCATACAGAAACTTTTTATTTTGGTGAAGCCCCATTTGTTTATTCTTTCCTTTATGTCCCTTGCTCTAGTGGACATATCAGTGAAAATATTGATGAGTGGACTATCTGAGATTTTCTTGCCTATGTTCTTCTCTAGGGCTTTTATGGTGTTGCAACTTATATTTAAGTCTTTCATTAATTTTGAGTTTATTTTTGTGTATGGTGTAAGTTGGTGGTATAAGTTTTTAGCATGTAGCTGTCCTGATCTCCCAACACCATGTGTTGAAGAGGGTATTTTTACTCCATTTTTATTCCTGTCCCCTTTGTCCAATGTTAATTTACCCTAGAGTGGTGGGTTTATTTCTGGGCTCTCTATTCTGTTCCATTGGTCTATGTGTCTGTTTTTATGCCAGTACCAGACTGTTTTGATTATAGTAGCCTTGTAATATAGTTTAACATCAGGTATTGTGATCCCTCCTACTTTGTTCTTCTTTCTCAAAATTGTTGCAGCTATTCAGGGTCACTTATGGTTCCATATACATTTTTGAAATGTTTTTTCTATATCTGCAAAATATGTCAGTGATACTTTAATAGGGATTGCATTGAATCTATAAATTACTTGGGTTAATATGGACATTTTTTTGAAAGCAAGCCCTTTAACACTTGTTGCAGTACTCATTTGGTATTAACAAACTCTTTTAGCTTTTTCTTGTCTAGGAAGCTCCTTATATCTCCTTTGATTTTAAATGATAGCCTTGCTGGATAAGATATAGACTTGGTATTATTGCTCCACTAAATCTGTGGTAGAATTTACCAGTGAGCCATCTGAAACTGGAGATTTAGGGCACAGGTTGGGGTGATTTTTAATGAACAAATCTATTTCTTTATTGCTTTAACAAATATAGGGATTTACATGTTATTTATTTTTGCTTAAGTAAAAGAATATTTTGTATTTCAAGGAATTGATCTGTCCTATCTGTTTTTTAATTTATTGGCCTAGTTATTTATAACATTCTGTTATTATTCTTTTATTATCTGTAGAATTTGTGATGTCACCTCTTTCATTTCTATATTGGTGATTGGTACTCACTTATTATTCTCTTTTTATCCTGATTAACTGGGTTAGAGGTTTCTCAATTTTATTGATCTTTACTATCAAATGATTTATGATTTTAGTAGTTTTTTTCTATCATGTTTTTGTTTTCTTTCATTGATTTCTACTCTACTCTTTATTACGTCCTTTCTCCTGTTTACTTTGTGTTTCAATTGGTCTTTTTCTTAGTTTTTTAAGGTTGAACTTGAGGACACTGATTTGAAATCCTCTTTTATAATATAAATGATGACTAGTGTAAATTTTCTAACAAATGGCATTTCACGAAGTAAAGTGTTTTTTTCTTTTTCATTTATTTAAAAATGCTTTCTAATTTCTCTTTTAATTTCTTTTTTGACCCACAGGTTATTTAAAACTGTCTTGTTTAATTTTCACATATTTGGGGGGGTTTGCAGAGGCATTTGTCATTATTTTTTAATATAATTACATTGTTGTCAAAGAACATACTTTATATGACTGAAGTCCTTTCTAACTTTATTGAGATTTATTTCATGGACCAGAAAAGGGTTTACATGTCCTGTGTGCACTTGAAGGAATGTGTATTCTGCCATTCTACAAAATGTCAATCTGGTCAAGTTGGTTAATAATGTTTTTCTAATCTTTTGAATAGTCACTGAATTTTTGTCTTTTTGTTCCATCAATTACTGAAAAATGAGTATTGAAATAGCCACTCTAATTGTGGAACTTTTAAATTTCACCTTGAATTTCTATAATTTTTTTATCATGTATTTTGATGCCTATGTTATTAGGTTCAGTAATACTTAAGAGTATTACATCATCTCCATAAATTGACCTCTCTATCATTACATAACCATCTTCTTATCCCAGGCAGTATTTTGTTGCTCTGAAATCTACTTCACTTAATAGCAGTACAGTAAATTGTAGTTACTCTGACTTTCCTTCGCATAGTTTTATCTCGGCATGTCTTTTTCCATTGTTTTAAATTTAATTCATATGTATGTTAACATTTAAAGCAAGTTTCTCATAGGCAGCATTGTTTGGATCCAACAATATTTGCCTTTTAATTGGGGTATTTAGATCACTTGCACTTAATGGAATTATTAGTATGGTTAGGTTTACATGTTTCCCTTTTCTATTTTTCCCATCTCCTCTTTGTTCTGTTGTTTTTCTGCCTTATTGTGAATTACTTTAAATTTTTATGATTTCAGTTCATCTCCTTAGTTGGATGATTTGTTACATTAGTGGTTACTTTAGTGTTTATAGTATACATCTCTAATTCGTCACTGTCAGTTGATATCATAGCACTTCGCACACAGTGTGAGGACCTTTCGGCAGCGCACGTTCATGTCTTCCTTCTGGCCTTTGTGCTCCAGTTGTCACACATTGTACTTCTCATACATTATAAGCTACACGTTACACCGTGATTATTTTTGTTTAAACATTTAATTATCTTTCTAACAATTTAAATGAGAAAATAAATGTTATATATTTGTCCATGGAATTATCATTTCTGGCTTTCTTCATTCCTTTATATTCATCTTTATTTCCATCTGGTACAATTTTCTTTCTGCCTGAATATTATCCTTAAAATTTCTGTAAAGTACATGTGCTTGTAAATCCTTCTTTACCATTGTTTTTGAAAGATATTTTCAATGAGTGTACAATCCCAGAGTTGATAGTTGGTTTTTTCAATTCTTTATGTGTCTTGTACCACTGCCTTCTAGTTTGTATTGTTTCCCATGAGAACTCTCTCACGTTTGCCTTTCTTCCAGTTTGTGTAATGTGACTTCTTTCTCTGGCCACTTTTAATATTTCCTCTTTATGGCTGGTTTTGAGCAGGTCAGTCATGCTGTGTCTCAGTGTCATATTCTTCAGGTTTCTTGCATCTGAGGTTCATTGAACTTCTCAAATCTATGGACTTACAGTCTTTGCCAAATTTAGAGAAATTTCAGCCTTTATTTTTTCAAATATTTCTGTCCCCCCACTTTCCTCTTTAGAACTCCTATTACACATATATTAGTTTGCTTGAAGTTGTTCCACTTATGGAACAGCTCACTTATACTCTGCTCCTTTTCTTAAAAAATTATCTTTTCTTTGTGTTTTATTTTGGATAGTTTCTATTGCTATGCCTTTAATTTCACTAATCTTTTCTTTTGCAATGTCTGATCTGTTAATAATCCCATCTAGTATATTTTCCGTTTTACACATTGTGGTTATACTCTCTATAAATTTGATTTGGGTCCTGTTTATGTCTTAACTTTTTGAACATATGGAATACAGTTATACCTCTTTTAATGTCCTTATTTGCTAATTCCACATCCATGTCAGGTCTGTGTCAGTTCAGACAGATTGGTCCTTTTCCTCTTTGTTATGGGTCCTATTTGCCTGTTTCTTTGTATGCCTGGTAAGTTTTTTACACATGCAAGACTGTGTGATTCCACCTTTTTGAGTGCTGGATATTTTTGTATGCTACAAATACACTTGAGATTTACTCTAGAATATAGTTATCTGGAAATAATTTGGTCCTTTCAGTTATTCCCTCTAAAGTTTGTTAGGCAGAACTGGAGTGACATTCAGTTTAGAGCAGTTTGTTCCCCACTATGGAAGCAAGCCTTGTCTGTGTGCTTTAGTACTTGGTTCCCAATGACTCCTGAAGTTTTCCAGTCTGGCTGATAAGCACAGTCACTATTCCCAGTACCATGTGAGTGCTAGATGGTGTTACCTCCAATCTTTTTGAATGTTTCTTTTTTTTGACTCAAGTAATTCTACATACACGTGCTCTCCTTAGACTTCAACTGAGGCAGAACCTCTGCAGATCTCTGGACTTTTCACTGTGTGCGGGTCTCCCCTCTCTGATATTCTGTCTTGTGACCACTGGCTACCTTGTTGTCCCTGGACACCCAACTCTGTCTCTTCAATTCCAGGAAGCCACTGGGCTTTCTCTCCTGTGTCAGAGCCTGGGAACACCCTCAAGGGAGAAAGCTGGGGCAATTTGGGCTCGCCTGTTTGTTTCCCATCTCTCAAGGATTATTGTCCTATTGGTTGCTTTACATCCAGTGTCTTGCAAACCATCAAGTCAAATATTGTGTCCCTTTTTTGGTTGTTCCAGTTAGGAGAATAAACTTGGTCCCTGCTACTCTGTATTAGGTGAAAGTGGAACCCCCCTCTATTTTTCTTTAAATGAGCTCTATTTTATTTAGTTGATTATATTACCTACCCTCTCTCCATTAGGTACAGTCTGCTTAATGCCTGGAATATGGTAATTTGCATCTATCTTTTGTATGAGTCTCTGGGAGTTACTCTAGAAATTAATAGTATGATCTGGAATGTGTTTTATTTCCCTAAGGTCTTTGTTTCCTTCCTTCGCTACTTAGCTGAATTTCTCTTCTAATGCATTCCTCCCTTACATCTGTTACATATGTGTCAGTAGGCTAATTGTTCACAGCACCAGAGCTTTTAAGTTATTGATTTTTTTATCATTTAAATAAAAAAATATGAAACCATTTATTTAATTAAGTGTTTAACAGCTACTGTCCTTGTCCAATGAACAATGTCCTTGTCTAATGAACAAGGACATCTAGTGGATTAGGAACCAAAAAATTCTGAATCATATGTGTCATGACAATAAACATGGTAAATATAACCAAAATGATATTTACTGAGGGCATGTTATTGGCCAAGTATTGAGCTGAGGTGTTTTTTTTCTATCCCATATTATCTTAATCTTTACCTTATAAGGTGGATACCCCCACCCCATTTTTGCAGGCAAGGAAATTAAATTTCATTGAGATTAAGTAATTCCTGAAAGTCATTCGACTGATGAGTAGTGTAGCCAGAATTTGAAATAATGAAAGCAGAAACTTGAGTTATCTGATTTCAAAGCTTAAATTCTTTCTCTTCTAACATACTGGTCCAGAGAGAAATCAATCTGTAGCTGATCATTGAACTTTTCTGTGTGTACTCATTGGTGTGCCCTCTAAAAGATACATAAAATCCTCTAAAAAGCAACTGAAATATCAAAAGTATTTGAAGCAGACTTTTTATCAATGCCTTTTTCTCCACATCCTTCTCTCAACCTGAAATCCTTTAAGCAACAAATAACAACTTCAAGTACTAAAGGCTGTGAGTGAGATAGACTTCAATTCTATTTAAGAAAAGGTTTATTTGGATTATCTAAAGTTAGAGTTAGCTCCAAAATAAGTGCCACGTGAATTTTAAAAATCAAAGTTATAAAGTATTGAAATGCTAGATAAAATTTTGAAAATCTGGACTCAGATGTCTTTCTAAGTGAGAAACAAAATCCAGAAACCATAGGAAAATATCTGACTGATATGATGACATAATTTTTAAATTTACGTCAATACCAAAAATATTCCCCAAACTGCCTCCTCCCCCCCAAAAAAAGCTTCATGCAACAGAACGGGGGGCAATACTTGTGATACTAACAAAGAGTTAATGGTCTTAATTGGACTATCCTCAGTGGCATTACTCCATTGTGGTTCTCACAATTCATTTCAAACTGAGGCACTTTTGCACAGGGATCCATGTCTCCCAGACCACCATTCCTCTGGTTAAGGTCTTGTGTCTATCATCACCCACAGTTCCTAGTATCATGAAGAGAGTTAACTGAGTCTGCTTGGAGGTCCTGGCTCCACCATGTCCAACCTGTTGGCACTGGGCAGTCCTGCAGCCTCTGCGGATCTCCTTAACAGCCCAATGGGATGAAGCAACAGTGCTCAGTTAATAGTATTTTTGTAAGAATCACCTTGTTTTTGGTTTTTAGCAAAAGTTTAATAAATGGTAGCCATTGCTCACTGTTACATCCTCACTGCAAGGACATTTGGAACACTCACTAAATCTTTGCTGAACAAATAAATAGCTTGTACAAATCAATAAGAAAAAAAAGATACCCCATAGGAAAATAAGCAAAGGATATGGTAGGAAGTACACAGAAAAATGCAAATGTTTGCAAACACATGGAAAGAGGCTCAATCTCAATACTAATAATTGAAATGCAGATTAAAACAATAATAAATTATCTTTTTTTAACCTTTCAGAATAAAAAAATGTTTAATTGACTGATCACATCCAGTGTAGGCAAAGTTGTAGAGAAAGCTTCCTATACATGGTTGATAGAGTACAAATTAGTAAAATAATTGTAGAAAATATTTGGCAATTGTTTTTAAATTTTAACTATATACATCCAGCATTCCCACTTCTAGGAATCTAGTCTACAGAAATAATACATAGGTATGGAAAGATACAGTTTTAAGAATGTTCATTGCACATTGCAATTGAAACGGTAATAATAGAAATAACCTAAATAGTCAATTGAGAACTGCTTAAAATATTACCCATACATGTATATAACTGAATGAAATAGGTGTATAAAAAGTTCATGTTATATATTTTAAGTATATATATTTAAGGAGAAAGAAATATATATATGGTCTATATATTTCAGACCAATATAATTATAATATCTAATATTTGTTGAACACTTACATGTTAGGCAGTATGGTAACTAATCTACAGGAAATATCTTATTTAATCCTGTAGATATAAAGTAGGGGATAGGACCAGATAAGCTAAGATACTTATTATCCCAGTCCTAAAATGTGACCTATACTATGAAAACTTTGTGAGAGCCATGTAGCCCTGGGACAGGTTGAGCAAGTTGATGCCACTAGGAGTAGAACAATTGATGTCTATTCATGGCACTGTAATGCATGATTCTGCCTCCTGGATAATATTCACAAACTTGTTCTAAATGACATACTTACTTGCCAGTTGGTAAAGAATGATGTTCTTAATGTGAGCTTGCTTCTGCAGAAGCCCAGCTATTGAACAAAGTGACCTCAGGTCTCCTAACTATGCAGAAGATAGCAACTGCATGCTCTCCTGAGTGTCTAACTGTATGAAATGCCGTCTTTGTCACCTCTTCAGCTGCACAGAAGTTCACTGCCCAGTATTCCAGATGTTGGTGAGTGTCAGCTTTCACACTGGCAGCGGGGCAATGAAGAGGAGTGAGGCACACCCACCTAAGTGGCAAGTGCACGCCACTAGCAGATCTTCATGTTTGATCAGCTCCTCATTCGTACAGGGGAGTGTGCAAAGATTGAGCACCCTTAGTGCTGTCCTGTAGAGAAAGGGCAAGTTTGAATTGTGAACATGTGTGGGATAGTGTAGGAATATAGTAAAGTGAGTGGCGAAGTCAAAATTTTGACCACATACACACAGTTCTGAAAATTTTTGTTACCTTTTCTGGAAACATCAAACAAGTGACTCTTATAACTGCTCTAATTTTAACTTATTTTTTTCATAAGCAATAGAGGTGCATTCCATTCCCAAATTAGTATCTGACAAAAAGGTGTTTGTCAGAAGGTACAAGTTCAAAATACAAAAGAAGCTCTGATTTTGCCATCTGATGAAGACTAATAAATAAAAACATATTGGAAAATCATGTCCCAGACACTGCCTCTCCAGTTGTGCCAATCTATTGGGATTAGTTTGGATAAATGGTACTATGAATAGGCAGTACCAGTGTGAAAAATGGCCACCAGAAAGGATAAAAGAATTGTAATCATCTATTCCAAGAAAGGATAAAAAGCCACTTCCTGCCTGTGTCAGATGACTAGATTATTGGTTTGGAAATTGATGGCTCCCTGTTCCCAGGATTGGCACAGAGAAGTATACCCTCTCATACGGGCTGCAGTCAACCACCCAAAAGTCATGTTAGATAATTAAATATTTTTTAAAAGGGAAGCAGGAAGATAGAACAGAAGTCTGTTTTACTCTACTGGAAATTTTTAACTGTTTCATACATAGGTAATTTCTACCAACCCTGACCTGAACCATAAGGCCTCTCTGTTCCTTTTGGAAAGCCCACTCACATCCTGAACAGGTCTGAATCCTCCAAGTATCACTGGCCCAGGCTCTTACACTGGGATTTCAAACAGCAACAAATATCTCCTGTCCTTGAATTATGAAGAGAAGAATATTTGAATGGAGTATGAAGGAGAGACCAATCCATAATGCAACCACTGCCTTTCTTGCAAGCTGGATGCAGGCCAAAACAAAGGTTCCTTTCTGCAAACCCTTTTAGAGACTCCCTGGTAGTAATTCATGTTCATTCTCACCTGTATCAGTACCTCTCCCTTGCCTCCTGCTATGTGCCCATTCCTGGAACGAGCTGTTGTCCTGACCTGGTCAAGCATATAAAGAAATATTCTATACCTGGTACATTCACATTCCAGTACTCATAGCTGTCCCCCCTTTTATCCTATAAAATTTTTTGCTGCCAAGGGATATGAGGATCGATTTTGTCTTGGAACCTCCTAAGAGGTGCCTAGTACACAAGTTTCCCTTAACCAACTCCATTAATTACCAGACTGGAATTCCCAGCCTCTTTCTTCTTACCTCTGCTATGGAGGTAGATTTTCTGTCTCAGAGCCTTTTTACTGGGTCTGTGTGTATGAACAGGGAGATACTGGCTACTTATTTCTTTTTGAAAAGGCTAAATTTCTATTTGAAAAACTAGTGCCCCTATTAGCCAACTTGACTAAAATGTTTTGGGTGTGCTACAGAATTTTTAACACCTGCTCTTATTTCCAAAGACAGAGGGATTCATTTCACTTTTATTTACTTCATCCATTTCAAACAGAGATTGTCTTTGAAAGGTGCTCAAGAAGACAGACCCATTAAAGTACCCAGTGCTATCAACAGAGGCTCTATTTTAGAACGAGAAAGCAAGACGCAACCAGACTTTGTCAGAAGAAGACTTAGGAGAAGAAAATAACCACCTCCAATGACTTTTCTGAACTTAAGCCTTTAGTTATTTGTTGCATCCATCAAATTATTTTAATTTGGGACAGTATTTCAGTATAGAAAAAAATGTGAAACTCTAGCTTATATTAGACATTTGAAGTTATGCTGATTGCTGGCATATTTTAAAACATATCGAATAACATAAGCATCAGTATATGACATATTTTTTACACAAAGTGTATTGTAAGGAACAAGTGAAAGGGAAACCATCAACAAATTTCTTTATAAAATTTGAAAGACAAATGCACAGAATTGCAGAAAGTGTATTAACTCCATGTGGAATTTAAAATAACTTTTGTCGTTTATAATCCTTTTAAGAGTCGATCTGGAAAATTGCTTTGGAACAATGAAAACATGAAATCAAATCATAAAGCAACCTATCAGATAAAGACTGTAACACAAATGGGCATATTTTATCCTGCCTGTTCAAAATGAGAGCCGATTTCTATTCCCTTTATAAGCTCAAAGAAAGCTCTACTAATTTGCCTTTTAATAGTCATTATTTCCTTTGCAAAATTTTAAATTATTTTAAAACATTAATCTGAGTGTATTTGTTTTCTTTTCACTATTGCTTAGTGGTTCAATTCTTGTGTGTATTCTGTAAAAATAATAAAAATCACATCGGTGTTGATGGGCAGAAAGCCATGGTGTTACAAACCAGCTGTTGCGAGGATTGGATCGAAAATGGGGTTTTATAGGGCAAAGATTTTACTTTGAAATTATCATCTTTGGGTTTGAATTCTCCTGATAATCAGTGTCTGCCAGGCACAGACTAGATGGCAAGATTAGAAACTACATCTTCTCATTAGGCTTTATTTCTTCACTATTCTGTGCAATTTTTTCAGAGGACATTGAAATTCTCTGCTGTAGTCACCATGTGCCTGGGTTTTAATGTATGGTAGCATATCCCAAGGGCAGAGCAAATTATTCTACCTGAACCCTTTATCTATAAGCACAATACTACAGGGCGATGTAAAATAGAAGACAGATTTATTTAGACATAAACAATGTAAAAAATATTATTCAATACAAGAAACATAAAATCCAGTATCCCAATAAATCTAGCTGGCAAGCCTTACCTTATTGCTAAATGATTGCACAAAAGAACAAACTTTCTTTAATGTTTCCAGGTTGACAAATGCAATATGTTCTGTCTACAGCCTCCTAACTTTGTCAGAAGCTATAAAGTCCTTCTCTCTCGTGTACCAATATTTCTGAGGAGATTTGCAGGATTTCAGAGTCTATCCTGTTGCAGCGTACCACGGCCTTGGCCTTGTATTTCTCCCCTGATATTTATGAAAACAGTGAGCACTACCCAAGTTGCTTATATTTTGTCTTAAAATTATTAATCAATTATAAAAATGGTCTGGGACAGTGCATCTCAAACACTAATGTGCAAACAAGTTACCTGAGGATCTTGTTAAAAAGTAGACTCAGAGTCAATTATTCTGTGTGAGGCCTGGCATTCTTTGTCTTGAACAAGTTCACAGACATAGCCAATATTGCACGTCTGCAGACCATACTTGGTGTTGCAAGGATCTATATGGCCTCCTTTTCAGAAGAGAAAAACCTGACACAGACCTGATTTTAAAACTTAAATTCCCACAGATACTTAGAACCATTGTGTTAAAACATTTATTAAACTCTTAGTAGGTGCCAGGCCTGGGTCAAGCATCTGGGACACACAGATGAGGTGCTACAATCCCCTCCTCATGGAGCTTAGAGGGCCGTGGGGAGCCAGCCCACAGAAGGGGAGAACTTATGTAGAGCTCACAACCAGGCCAGAATTTGTGCTTCTTGAAGTCCAGTTTATGGTCCTACATGGCCTTCCAGACTTCTATATTCTCTACAGCTCTCTCAAGTCCTTCCTACCTTTTTCCATCCTTCCAGGCCTATATCCTCCACCTTCTCTAAACTATTTGGTAACTTCCTCCTTTACAGAGGCCTAGTCAAGAATGACTAATTCTTTCCTGAATGTTATTCTGTTAGTAATTGTGGAGTCCTTGAAGAGATTTAGCAGGAAAATGGCACTAGAGGTGCTAGAGTTTTGTTTGTTGACTTATATCAGCAGCTCCTTGAATAGTGTCTGCATTAAGAATTCAGAAAGCATTTGTTGAATGAATGTTGTTTATTTGCATTTTAGAAAGACTAACTACTTGAAGTGAGAGGAATGGATTAGGTGAGAACAACTTTTCCTTGTGAGGGTTAGGAAGAATAGGTTGGTCACCTGTTCTATGCCCCTATACCAAGCCCTGAGTCTAATTTATCTAATCTCATTAAATCTTTCTAATAATCAAAGACAGCAGTAGTTACAAACTCATTACTGTCTGAGTTTGAATCTGAAACTCTCAAACCTCAACACCTTTGTATTTTTAGTTTGCTGTGACTTTAAAAGCATGTTACATATATGGTACTTACACAATGCTATGTTAAATAAATGCATGTTGGATGCAAATGTAAAATGGCAACAGAAAGTATAGCAAAATGATTAAGTATTTAAATTTAGGAGTCAAACAGATCTAGTTTCAAATTCTGCTTTTGTCACTTAATAGTGAACTTGAGCAAGTTAATTAACCTGAGTCAGTTTTCTCTTCTGTATATGACAATAACAATGCCTACATCACAGAACTGTGTGAGGACAAAGTAATATAATGGATGAAAGGAGTTTACCAGAATACTTATGTTAAGTATTCCTAGTGTTGAAATTGTTTTTCAACTAGAATGTTGTAAATTAATAAACTAGGGATTTCTCAGAATAAAATGCAGGAGAGTTTATTTGGCTTAATTGTAGGCCTGCCTACAGTTAACCATGCCCTGAAATGCTTTCTAGCCCACAATTCTTTGTTTTCTCAGCTAAATAAAGAGGGCAATTATAATACTGGCCTACCTCATCAGTGTTGTAAGAGATACCAAACTCAAGTGTCTAAAGTAGCTTGAAAAAAGGCAAAGTACTGCATATATTCTAACTAATAAGTATCTTTTCCTCAAAGATCCAATCCAAAGCTACTCTAGCAGGCCACCAATCAAGCAGTCTTTCTTTCCCTATCTGGCACTTGCCAATCAGTGCGGTTGAAATGCTCCCAAATGGTATGGGAAGACATTCTGGGGGGTTTCCATAGCAACCCATAGACTACTTAAGAATGCCTTAAGCCTGCAAGACTCAGTTCTGTTACAGTCAAGATAAATCAATCACAATATCAGAACAACTTGCAGTATAATTTAAACCAATTTCAATTTTTATTGAGCATATAATACTTTATATAATACTTTTCTCCATAGGGTGCCTTTCACCTTCTGTGAAAATTCAAATAACCTGCTTCATCCGGTGACTACTACCCCACCATCTATGCCTAACCACATCCTGTAGATAAATACTTATCTCATAAACATCTCTCTCTTTGAAAATATTTCCTTGAAGATACATGGAAGACCAAAATTTTAGAATACTGCTAAGTTTTTCTGTGTATTTTTGAAACAAGACCAAACAAAAACCTTAGTATTATTTTGCAAGGCACATTGGATGATTATTTGATGAGAGTTGCATATTTTCTTTGAACTCAACTTCAGTTAACCTGATTGATGATTTCTCAGCAGAGGTGTAGTTGTATACAGAGGAATCCAGGACAGTGAACATTTAACATATTAACATTGCATTTTCCAATCAGAAAAGAAGGCACAATTAAGTTGCTCTGGTTAATCACATGATGAAAAAGAAGACAGTGCTGACAGCCTGCATCCTCACAAATACAAATGAACAATTACTTCCTTTTTCTTTTTTACTTATGAAAAGTGTTTTATTATAAAAAATTTCAAACATGCACAAAATTGGGGAGAATTACGCATAAACCCATCATAAGTCAATAAGCATTTGCAATTGTTGTGATATTTATCTCTGTTTCTGTTTTACCAGTTTTTTTTTCACATGGACAAAACCAAAGTGGGGTAGGACCAAGGGTGGGAAGTGGGGATGGCTGGGGTGGGGGCAAGTGGAAGGGATAAAATGGAGACAACTGTACTTGAACAGCAATTAAAAAAAGAAAACAAAAAATAATTATAAGCAAAGTCCTGCCCTCTTATTGCCCCTGTATCATTCACTATATACCCCTAAAAACAATTTTGTGACAAATCTACAATAACAATTACACATCTAACAAAATTATTCCTAGGGATCATAATATCTCAATCATTATTTCCCAAATTATCTAAAAATTTTCATAGCTGGTAAGTTTGAATCATATCTAAACAAGGCCCATACACTATGGATTTCATGTCTCTCAGATCTCTTTTAATCTTAGAAATTTCTGCTCTTTTTTCTTTATTGCTATTGAATTGTGACAGAAACCAAATTTATTATCCTAAAGAATGTTCCCACTTTTCAGATGTAGTCTGTTTCCTTGCTTGAGGCATTTAACTTGTTCCTTCATCCCTATAATTCCTATAAAGAGAAATTAAACACGGATTCCGGTTTTTTAGTTATTTTTTATTGTTCAGTTACAGTTGTCTCAATGTCCCCTATCCTTTCTCTCCTGCTCCAGCCATCCCTACTTCCTACCCTTGATCCTACCCCCTTTGGTTTCGTCTGTGTGTCCTTTATACATGAGGAACAATTATTTTCAAATCACTATTTAACTTCCAGGAAAATCTTTCCTTCATTCAGTAAATGATGCCTTTAGAATATATCTCAGTTGCACATCTCAGCCCACCTTGGACAAATCCTAGAGCCTTTGTGGGCTGCTTCACGTATATTTGTGTGTAGTTTGTGTATCGACTTCTTTGCCTTCTGCCCTGCAATGCCCATTAATGATAGTTTAGAATTTTTTTCTCCTCCTCTTACCCCCCAAAGACCTGCTGCTAGTTTTGAGAATTGTGAGAATTTTCCTGATATTTATATAACAAGATGAGAAAATTATTTGCCGAAATTCTAGAAAAAAATGTTTTTCCAAGGCAGTTGAGCAAAAAAGTAGACAATATTTTGGTATCAGTCAGGGTCCTTTGGTTGGAGCTCTACTGGCTCATGTAAAAAAGAAAGAAATGGTGTAGCTGAGAGAATTGAAGGAAAAGCTTTAGAAAGGAAAGGAACAGGCCACACAATAATAGGTAGTTTCTTGGGGTGCAACTGTCTGGATGAATCAGCTCCAGCTGACTTCAAATACTGGGATAGAAGAGCTGTCTGGCCCATCTTATGTCCTGAGGTCCTTCTACCAGGGACTGTAGGGCACCTTGATTGGAAGTTTGCCCAAAGTCATGTAATGGGTATGAGAAGGCGAATAAAGGCACTATGGACAAAAGAAAGGGATATTAAGAATATGAAGCCAAAACAGGCCTGAGGGACCGTACAACCAACATGGGAGTTCCATGCTGGACAGAAAGTGTCCCACAGCAGAACACAGGCTTTAGGATGGCAGCAGATGACAACAAGAGGAAAGTCTGAGAAAGAAGATGCAAACAAGAGTGGTGGATAATCTGGGCGTTAGAATGACACCAAAATGCTGGTTAGGGTACAATTTGATCCTTTTTTCAGATCTGACAGATCTTCAGGAAAACTCCAAAAATCATGATATAAATAGAGGGTTGGATTTCTTGGGAAGTTAGAAGATACAGGTCTATAAGGATTTGGTGCAGGGAGCAAAGTGTAAATGCCCAATGAGGATTCAGAAGGGAAACCCAGAGAATCCCTGGAGAAATCCAATTGGAGCTGTGCAGAGTTGGTCAATATGATCAGCAGTGATAAGATGGGTAACAAATGCCTTCCAGTGACAATGAGAAACAACCTATTTTGGGAGAGAGGTTGAGGTGACTCTTTGTTCTTATTTTTGCAATTGTTTCTAGGTGGGAAAAGGTCCAGAGCCATCCAAGTGGGTCCAGATCTGGAACTAATTATCTAGGTACTCAGAACTTGAAAACAGTGTTCACACGGGAACAGTCATGTTTAAATTAACACTAAGGACAGCCTTAATAGAAAAATGTGGGCAATACTTGACTTTAGAGATAAGGAAAGGAAGGAAGTCTCTTGGGTTTTGCTTTGGTAATAGTGTATAAGTTTTGAATGGGTGTTGTGTGTATAAAACACTATCTTTGGGAGCACAAGTTGCTAAGGACCCTTCTACCTGCCCCCTGTCTAATCATCGACTATCACGCTCCTCCATCCACAGATATAAAGATATGGTAATAGCCCTGAATCATTCTACCCTAAACAAAATTCTGTTCACCCCTATTGTATTCATATGGAATATGTGAATTTTCCCTCAGGCTGTACTTGGGACACTAAACAGGGTATCTACTGTGGATATTTTCTGCTTATGCAATATGAATGAAATAAATTACTGAAATGGGTTGCTGAGGGAACACCTTGGCTCTGCATTTCTGGAAACTGCACAGGTAGACAGCTTTCTACTTTGACAGATTTCAGACACTAAGACCTAACAGGTACTGGAATACAGGTACTTCCACTATTTACTTCATTTTATTATACCCAGCCATCCTGCTGAAAGTTTGTTAAGGCATATCACTTTAAAGTTAGTTAAATTAATTTTGGATATTTTTATTTTTAAAATATTTTATTTATTTATTTTCAGAGAGAGGGGAAGGGAAGGAGAAAGAGAGGGAGAGAAACGTCAATGTGTGGTTGCCTCTCATGTGTCCCCCACTGGGGAACTGGCCTGCAACCCAGGCATGTGCCCTGACTGGGAATCGAACTGTAATCCTTTGCTTCACAGGCCTGCACTCAATCCACTGAGCTACACCAGCCAGGGCTAAATTTGGGTATTTTAAAAGTGCCCTGTGAGTCCTTCAATTAAATATAGGATGTCACAAAAAATAAATGAAAATTCCTAGTCTAAAGACATTTGCTTGAGTAAAGCAAAAATGACACAAGGCTCTTTTTTAAAAATCAATCTATGAAATCTGAGCAGCAACATTTACCTTCTATTTGATTAAAGATGTATTAGTCTTGGCATTTAGAGAAAAAAGGTTGAATATTTATATTGGCTATGTCAAATGAAGAGAAAATTATTCTGATGGCTTACTAGGAAATTGGCAAGATCTTCAAAACTCTGAAGCACTATTTTTAGTGGCCTATTGCTCTAATTCTCATTCAGTCGTGAAACACTCACCAGTGTTTACCTAGGGACAAGGTTTTCCAGAGCTTAGAACCATTGAATCATGCTTGATTATAACAAATTAGTCTCTTTGTTTAAAAAACAGTTATCTTTTGAAAGCATGTTAACTGTATTTTCATATGAAACCTGCAGTTTTATGTGAAGGTTATTTTATATTCTCAAAAATAATAAACACACCAACTACCACATGCCCTAATAATAAAATGAAAACCACTTCTGTGTTGGAACTGTGGCCTACCCCAGGAAGGCAGTACTATTCTCTGAGGAATTTTTTGAAAGCCCACATAAATTGTTCACTGCGGCAGCAAGGTTTGTTAAAGAAAACGATCCACTTCACCCTGACAGGTGTGGCTCAGTTGGTTGTACACCATTCCATGAAGCAGAAGATCTCTGGTTCGATTCTCAGTCAGGGCACATGGCTGGGTTACAGGCCCTTTCTTGGGTGGATGTGTGTGAGAGACAACCAATCGATGTTTCTCTATCTCTATTTTTCTCTCCCTTCCCCTTCTGTAAATAAATAAAATCTTTTAAAAAGAAAGTTCTCCAACTCTTCTAATTCCAAATCTATTCCACTCAGACTTGCCTCCAAACCAGACAGATTCTTGGTCCAGCTGGGAAGAAAAAAGTCCTGGTCCAGAGTTGCACCAATTTATGTGCTACAGCAAACAAACTAATAATTTGGCACTCAAATCTGTACATTTTTTATATTTACTTTAATGTTTATTTAAAGGTGAGGAGGGGAATGGTGGAAAAGGAGAAGTTGGGGGCAACCTCGGTCATTCTTCAATTTCCCCAGGCAATTCAACTTCAGCCCAGACTTGCATACACCACATAGCGAAAGGACACCTTCCTTCTTTAGAGTCAATTTATCACCATCTACTGTTATTCAGACACGCTCCTGAGTATAGCCTTGATGTTAAAAAAGTAGAACCCAATAAAATACAAGGAGAAAATGATGTTACTGTTTTCATCACTGTCCCTTAAATCCTTTCTGTGGGCTTCTTTTTTCCCTGCCAATGGATGAAATCTTGGCTTTTGTGTTTACTTCTAGACAATGTTTTAAAAGTCCTCCAGGGGAAAGCATTATGCTGAGTGAAATAGGCCAGGTGTGGAAAGACAAATACTATATGATCTCATCTTTAACAGGATGCTAAACAACAAAACAAACAAGCAAGCAGAATAAAAACAAAGACACTGAAATAGAGAACAAGGGGACAGTGACTAGAGGGGAGAGGGAAGGGAATTTAAGGGAGAAAAGGGGGAGGGATTTGGAGGAACAAGTATGAAGGACACAGGGATGAGGACTAGGGGGGAGGAAATGGGAGGGAGGTGGGGAGCATGGGGTGGGGGGCTGGGATGGGAGAAATAGACAAAAACTGTACTTGAAAAATAACTAAATAAAATTTTTTTAAAAGTCCTCCAGGAACTTCCAGTCAAAGCACAATATTAGTAATTAACTTTTCCATTCTAATATAATAGTCAAAACTGCAAACTTCAATCAAATTGAAAGCTTTTCTTTTTCTTCCATATTGGGCTACTTCCAGCTAAAATGCTTCAGAGGTAAATGATCTAAAAAGCCTGAAAGGATGCATGACCAGCCTCTTCTTTATTCTCCGACTTGCACTTATCTTAGAGCACTCCATTTCCATTAGACTGACTCTGAGGAGGGGTTAGACAGGAAAGCTAGACAGCAAGAGAGGCTTTACCTGGTGCAGCTGCTGTGATGAGGCATCGGTGCTCTCTGGCCTCTGTGGACATTCAAGGCTGACGTTTTCCCCTGTTGAATGCTTTGGAATGTTGGGGGGTTTTGTTTGTTTGTTTGTTTTTATTTTTTGAGACTTACCAACTGGGAACATCCAACTGCATTTCACATAATATGGAGATGTATCTCTCTCCACATGCATCTCATGATTCCTGCCCCAGCCTCTGGTCATTTACAAGTAGTTGATTCCATCATTGGGGATCTCATTTACCCTCAAGGCTATCTGCTTGGGCAAACTCCAAAGCAGACATTTCCCGATGTGGCCTGCTTTCATCTGTCCCACCAAGGCTGACGTAGGATATGGCTTCACCACAGCACCCTGAAAGCCTTGTTCTCCATGTAGGCCACAGAGGCAAGGCTTCACCACAGTCTATTCCAAGTCTTGGCTGAATGTCCTGTGATTCCTTCCAGAGCAAGGGGAGGGAGAATCTACCCAACGCAGTTTCTCATCTGCTCTTCTATCTTGTGAGAGACTGACAAAGAGCGTTTCTCATCCATGACTCTAATTTCAGCTGAGCACAGGCCTTCCCACCCACTTCTCCCTTCCCTCCTTTGGGTACAGTCATAGGTTTCTGTGTAAGTCTATAACTGCTTGGCTGTACTTTAGAGTTGGCTCCTCAGCCATACGCTGGCCACTACCCACACCCCTGCCTCTGTCCTGTGGGAGAGAGACAAGGGAAACCCACACCATGGTGGCCTTTCTTTTGCTGTTTAGTAAGAATCTACCTCAGTCCACTAAGGCTCACTGTCACTTTACCAGCTGAATCTCTGGAAGTGTGTAAGCCCACCTCGCAGTTTCCATAGTGGCCTTTCTAACTCTTACCCATCTGCTACTGCTTAGAGACTGTTTAACCACTTGAGAGCATCAGCCTAGTAGTAGGCTCAGAGTCTTTACACTTTCCAGTCTCTGTTCTCTACAGACCTCAATGATATAAGTCAAATTTTCTAAGTAGTTTCCAGAGATCTTCTTATTCAAGGTAGAGGTAAGCACACCCTACCACTCCAACATCACCGAGGACAGGACAGCCACAGAACTCCAACTTTTTCCAAAAAGTACCCACCTCCAGCATCTTCAACCCAAACTTGTTTATGTCCTCAAATGGGTGTTTGCCTAAGCCCACAAAATTGGGTGACCTTTCTTGCATGCCAGTTTAGCACTTCATTTCGGAATGTGAGCACAACTTGACAATAATAACCCACTGTGTTATTCTCAGCTTCTGAGGTCTCAGCCTAAATGAAGACAGAAAGAGCTGTAGCAAACTCTATGGCTGGTTTAACATCAACCCTGTGTAACATATTCAAATTATTCCTTCCAATAACAGAACAATCTTCCTGAAAGAAATTCTGGTTCAAACCAAATCATGTTTTTGTTGCACAATTACAGATCGCAACTTTTGGTAATGTCCTAACTGACCACCATTTAATCTGACTCTGGTGCCAACCATGAAAAGGTTAAATTCTAGGAGCCATGTTTTGTTCTATGCCACTAAGCAGGCAGATTTAATTTAGGGAATGCTTAATGTCTAATGTTCACTTGTCAGTTGCCTATGAAAGCAAGAGTTAACTTCTGAGCACATTAATCTTAATCACAAAGGTATTGAATTTATAACCCTCTTGCTCGCCTTCATTAAAAAACTGCAAAGCCCAGAAATTACACCGAGCATTTCAAAGCTTGAAGCCCTGGAAGCTTTCATATACCTTATTTGTCTCCAGCTAAATACAGCTGCAGCAAAGTCTCTAAAGTATGGCTGGTCCTGGGAGAAAATTGTGAGGGAGCTGCTTTGATATCAACACCTCTGGTGTCTGTCTTCTCTCCCCTCAGGAGCACCGAATGCTCTTACAGTTTCACTAAGACTTAGCCTGTTAGAGCTGAAACCTGGCTCAGAACCACATTCTTCCCCTTTCCTACCAAAACTCACCTATTTTTGTTCCTCCTTTCTTCTGTCAAGTACCTGTTCTCAGCTTATAAGAAGGGTTCTGGTTTTCTTTGCTTAGTTCTGCCCTTTCTCTACTCAAATTGGAAATTCTTGCTTTTCCATATATACTCTTTTGGATTTTTCTGAGAATACAAGAAAACAGGAGGAGGAGTGGAAATGGAGATTGCAAATTAATAGATTTATTTTAAGATGATAATAACCCATAATAACAATTTATTATTCACCCCATCATATTCAAAGAAATTAGACCCTAATTATAAAATTTTTAAACATTGCAGTGGAGTGGAAGGAGTACAATCTGAGGCTATGAACCTTTTTATTAAACCAAGAAAAGTATGTTTTTATCAAACTGTTTCCTCCACTTAAAAATCTGCCTTTGAGAAAATGTTCTCTCAAAAGATACTTTTGTAAATCTTTTGGTTTATTTAACAAAACATATACTTGCTTATAGTATTACTACTCATAAAAGTAGACACATTGCTGAGTGCCTATGAATTAGCAGGCACTATACTAGGTTTTTAACACACAGTAGCTATAGCAAACTGATAGTTGGCTTCTTAATGTATTCTCTCCTTCAATAGTAATGGATTTTCAGACAAGTACATGGTTTACCACCTTGAGACTATTTCTTAGCCTTCCTTAAAGGTATGTAGCCATATGACTAAGTACCTTTCAAAATAAAGTGAGTATTTCACTCAGCATAATGCTTTATGCTGAGTGAAATAGGCCAGGTGTTGAAAGACAAATACCATATAATCTCACCTTTAACAGGAAGCTAAACAACAAAACAAACAAGCAAGCAGAAAAAAAAAAAACTCAAAGACACTGAAATAGAGAACAAGGGGATAGTGACCAGAGGGGAGAGGGAAGGGAAGTTAAGGGGAAAAATGGGGAGGGATTTGGAGGAACAAATAGGAAGGACACAGGGACGAGAACTACGGGCGGGTGGAAATGGGAGGGAGGTGGGGAGCAAGGGGCGGGGGAGGCTGGGATGGGAGAAATAGACAAAAAAACTGTACTTGAAAAATAACTAAATAAAATTTTTTTAAAATTTAAAAAAAAGAAAGTGGGTATAGGGATGTGTGCAACTTTTGCATCACTTGAATAAGTGAGTAATTCTTGTCCTGAATGAATAAAAAACTAATAAATTAATAGTTCTTGTCCTAGAAAAAGAGCCTCTCGCTCTTTTTCTACTGGATGAAATACAGATGTATGTATTAACTAGCTTGAACATGCATATAGAGTATAATAGAAAAGTAACACACTGAAAGTACCTGGGCTCCCTATCCTCTGTATGCAGAAATATCTGGCAATTCGGGACCAGCCAGACTTTTAGCAGAGAGAGAAATAAACTTATCTTGTTTGAACTACTGTAATTTTTGTTCTCATTGTTATAGCACTTCAGTCTATATTATAAGTAATATCTAAACATAATTCTGCTTCTAAGTTTCATGAGGTCTGTATTATTAACTCTATAATAAGGAAATTAAAAATAAGATTTTAAATAAACATATTTAAGTATCAGTATAAAAATAAAAGGTAATACAGTAAAGCAGTGGCTGCACTAGATTTCAAGTTTATATTTGGCTCCAAAATCAGGTACTTTCCCCACTCTGCTCTACTGTTTATTTACTTCTAAATTAATTTGTATATATAATGTGACTCAATGCATTTTTTTGAAAACAGTCATAGCAAGTTTTAAGGTCTTCTAGATTTTTTATACCAGTAGATGTGTGCAACACACCTTCATTTAAAAAAAGAACATATACATAAAAGCTCCTCAATATTGTATGTAACAAATGTAACACCATATTCATCTGGCTCGGTCTTGAATGGTGCTGGTCACTGCAGTGAAGCAGTGCTTCTCAAACGTTCTAGTCTCAGGACTCCTTTACACTAAAAACTTACTGAGGGCCCAGGAATCTTTTGTTTATGTAGGTTAGAGCTACTATTATTTACTGTCTTCAAAAATAAAATATTTTAACATATTTATATATTTATTTAAAGTAACAATGCAAATCCCACTGTCTGTTACCATAAATGACATATTTCAATGAAAAGAAAAAGCTATCTTTTCCAAAATAATGCAAAAATTACTGAGAGTAATGACATTGTTTTACATTGTGCCAATCTCTACCATCTGGTTTAATAGAACATATCTAGGCTCTCAGGTCTACTCCTGCATTCACAGTTACAGGATGTTGCTTTGTTTAAGATATGCAAGGAAAATCCATCCTCAGAGAGATATATGGTTGAAAAATGGAAAAATATTTTTCTGTTAGAGGTGGGTATTTTTCTTTGATATCACACCAAAACTCAACAAGCAGTAGCTACTTAAAGGTGAGTTATAAGGTGGCATTTGGAACTGTATCCATGAGCTCTTGGTAGTCTGTAATTAAAATCCATTGGTCTGTCATGCACTCTGATGGAATTTTTAACTCGTGGATGATTTTGTAACATCATACATTGATCATTTGGCAAAATACTGGTTCACTGAGTTATGCAGATCTTCCAAGTGTTAACACATTTCATTATCTAATACAAAAAATTCACATACTTAATATCACCATCAATCTCATTTGAAAAGTCTTTAAGTATTGGGAAGCTGTCAAGCTCATAGTTTAGAGACACATTTTCCAAAATGTTCATTGTTACTCAGCTTGGATTTTGTCATTGGCCACATACAATGTAAATTATTTTCCTGGAAGTAACAGGCTTATTTTGTTCCTTTGAACATTATGTCTGCCAAATACCCATGTTTGAATAATGACAGTTTGTCTGTCATTCATTCTTTCTAGTAAAAATGGTGTTCTCTGGAAAATACTGGCTAGTTCAGCTCACAACTCAGTAACAGAAGTGCTTTTCAGCAAGATAGCATCACACTTTGGATGCAGAAGAAGCACGTTGCATATGTACTTCACATTTTGTCCCACAGAATATTAAAATGAGGTATCCTCAAGGGTTAAGATTTAATAAGTAATCATTTTTATGACCTCATCAAGAACATTACTGAGGGAAAGTGGAGTCTTTATTTTATTTTTGTAATGCAAGTGCATGGTGGTGCGAGCATACTAACTTAGCCTAGTGCAGCCTTGTGCCATTGCTTTGATTCTTGCTAAATTGCCAGCAGTTTGACCCACCATTGCATTTGCATATCAGTAGAAATTTTGTCACAGTGAAAATCAAGCAATATCTTTGTATTTTACAAAAAGGATTTTGACCTTTCAGTACCCCTGAAATGCTCTTGGGACCATGCAGTGGTCTCTGGACCACACTTAGAAAAATCTCTGCTGTAAACAAACATGCAAAGAAAATGTAGCAACCAAAGGAATTTCAAGATTTCTAAAATCCTCTATTTGTGTTTCTGTCTCTCAAGCACCATGAAATAAACATATAACTCACAGTGGTGTTTCTAAAAGTCATTTTCCCCTCTATCCAAAGCTCTCACATTGCAGCTCCTCGTGTGCCTTCCTCTCCAACTACCCCCCACCACAAAAGCTTCCTCCCTACCCATTGCCCATGATACTTGAATTCTTTTCTATCTGCCTTAGTCTCATCTTAAAGGCAAAAAAGAAAAACAAACAAAAGGTTCAGAAATGTGAAGAAAAAGAAAAAATGGGAAAACTAATACAAGCCAGATTAATATCTATTGGCTTGTTGAAAAGCCAATAGAAAAAAGTTGAACAATCCTACATTAATTCTTTTAGCTACATTTTAAATATTTTGGGGAAGTTGATGGTTGTATACTGTACCAAATATTGACTCTTCATATTCAGCATGAGATTCTCCATCCAAACTCTTCCTTATATTACAAGATCTGGAAGCCTGGAAAATACATTGCTTAAATTCCCTCACTGCCTCATTTAGAATCTCTAGGTAAAAGGCATTTTACACAAAATTTGGAAGGCAGAAGGGAGGCTAGCCATTATTCTTCCTCAGTAGTGGCTGGTAGATGAGTGGATTGATAGCAAACATGACGTTTAAATTGCGTGCCTTGGTACTTCAAGCAACTGTAACCACCAGTCATTTACAGTGATTCCTGTGTTTCCACATTTCCTTAAAGCCAGTGGTATGTTTCCATGAACCTTAATTCCCAGTCCTCCCAACAGTTTTGTGAATTTGTAAATCCCTTTGTGTTTAATCACCCTTTCCTGCTATAAACTAAAGGGTTAAGTGTTTGCCTGGCAAAACCATTGCCAGTAACAGTGTTTGGTTTCCAGAAGTGGTTCCAGGATGCAGAAACTCAAAGACAGGAATTTGGGATTAATTGTCTGACCTCCTTATATTGGAAAGCAGATAAGACTTTATCACCAGGATACTGGTAGTCCATAACAAACAGTGGCAAAATAATTGCCTATAGTTTTCTGGAATTCAGTGTTATAGGAAAGCCTTTGCAAGACTGCTATTACAATCAGATTTTAAAAGGGAATAAGAATTACAGTATGAGCTGACTAATTCTAAATAAAAAATTAGGATTTCGAATTCTCAGCTCAAGGTGCAGAGAAACCACAGAGCTTCTAAGACTGCTCTGAAAATATCTCTTATAGCCATATGGCTAATGTATACATTTTTTATCCTGTAGGTTACATAATTACAACTCAAATGCAATTCACAGACTTGACAGATCTCTTATGTAAAAGTTAGAACATTGATTAAGAAAGAGCAAAAATTGGAATGAAGACTTTTGGGTGAATTTTAAGAGCTCTGAGAATCATGAACTTCTAAATCCCATTGAGCTGCTCTTCTTCCCTGTTTGAGAGGAGCCTCCCCTAACTTAATGACCCTGTAACAATATTTTTAACAGAGATAAAGATTATCTTCGTGGTTCATTTCTACCACTTATTGCTCCAGACTTATGACTAGAGTCAGTGCCCAAGAGACCTGAAGGGATATCAGAAACCTGTAAAATATTAGTTGGAGTAGAGTCTAAAGGTTTTAGACAACAGAGGAAGAAACATAATTTTGGATATAGGCAAATTTGTTAATATGGGTGAAATTACCATATACTTTAGGTTCAATGTTTAGTTTGAATAGCTGGGAACGACCCTATAAAGAATCTGCTTGAATAAAAACAAAGACACTGAAATAGAGAACAAGGGGACAGTGACCAGAGGGGAGAGGGAAGGGAATTTAAGGGGGAAAGGGGGAGGGATTTGAGCAACAAATGTGAAGGATGCAGGGACGAGAGCTGGGGGGTGGAGATGGGAGGGAAGTGGGGAGCACGGGGCAGGGTGGGCTGGGATGGGAGAAATAGACAAAAAAACTGTACTTGAAAAATAACTAAATTAAAAAAAAAGAATCTGCTTGATCATTGACTAAAATGGACCCAACAATGGCCTTGATTACATTAAAGTGACATAAGAAGTATTCAAAGGGTTATAAAGATAAAACTGTTGTCATGGATCAATCATACACGACTGGCTCATCTACGTCTTATCATGGCCCCAAGGAGAGCCCAGAGAACACATTGAGAAATTTATTAACAAGGGGAGCACCAGCATCCCCAAAAATCTCAGTGCTGTCTGTCCCTTTTCAGATTAGTGTTGAGAGTACAACACTATTCAGAAGGGCTGCCCAGGAGTTGCAGAGGCCAACTGACAGCTCTTAATCACAAGAGACACAAAGTGGCCACTGTCCTAAAAAAATAGGCCAGAGTCCTAATCTGAATGGTTTTATTCACAGAGATCTTTGGCAGTGATTTTTTATCATAGTATTCCAGGAACTGAAATGGATTTTCAGCTTAATAAAATCTTAGTTCATTTGTAAAATTTTAAAAATATATGTTTATGGACAGAAATCTAAGTTCAATAGCCATAGTAGAGAGTCATGAACTCTCATCAGTTCTCGGGTCTGAACTAGTTAACAGGGTCCCTTAAAAGGAGAGGGTGGGACCTCTTGAGGAAGGACCCAATGAGATTACAAAAAGGTACTATAAAATTTTCTTCTAGGCTTCCAAAAGGGAAATGCATCTATCTATCCGTGTGATTATATACTCTGGGTAAAGGAAAATATTCAGACACTTACAGATTCTTAGACACTGGATCTAATCAAATGCCCAAAATATTAAGACCCAGCAGTTGGAGTGGGGACTCAGGAATGTCAGACAAGCAATGAAGCTTTGATTGAGTCCATCTGCCAGCGGTCCCAGTGGGTTTGTGAACCTAGCCTTGTGGTTATTTTCCCAGTGTACCAAAGCATGTTTAGCCACAGGGAGAAACTTCGCTTCCTGACCCTTGAAGTGAGGGCTTTTATGATATGAAGGAGCAAGAGGAAGCCACTGAAATTGTGCCCCTTCAACCAGAGTAGTAAATAAATCTACAATTCTGGGGGCCTTTCAGAGATTAATATCATCCCCAAAACCAAAAAAATACAGGGCTGGCTTTCCTATCACATTTGAGTAATCTCCCCTTTTCATCCTGTACAGAAGGAAAAAGAAGAAATTTGGAAGAAAAAAACAGTGGATTATCATAAACTCAATCAAGTTGCAACACCAACTACAAGTACTGCTGCAAAATGCTATTTTTTCTGGAGCACATTAACGCATCCTCTGGCATCGGGCATGCCACTATTGATCTGGCAAATGCTTTCCTCTCTATACCAATTCGTGAAGACCAGTTGTTGCAAATGGAAATGCTTTATTAAGCCTCTGACAAATCCAGATAAGTAAATTACAGTTTGACCCCAGGTTTTAGAGTGAAGCCATGCTCTCTTCCATGGGTAGTTCTTATCCTTTTGAGAAATAACTCTTGGAATAAAACTGAGCCACAGTAGAGCCTCGAATGGCTGAACATGGTCCATCAAGCAACCACACAGCCTGTGCTGCTCATCATAAACTGAGGTGGTTGAATTCACAGAGCCACAGACTTGGTCATAGGCAGCAGCAATCCATAATCAAGTGAGTCACTTGAGTAAGCAAGGTCATGCTCAAGAAAGCCCTGAGGACAAATACACTAAGTAAGAGCAATTGGCTCAGGTTCCCACAGCACCTACTTGTGCTGCTTTGTCACCTCTCACTTGGCCCACACCTACAGTCTGTGGGAAAATTCCCTTTGACCAGTTCACTGGTAACAATACAGTTTGGGCCTGATTTTGAGATTATTCTGCATGGTATTCAAAAATGTAGCAAGGCTGCACTTCAGCCTTGTTCAAGGGTAGTCCTGAAAAGCATAATGAAAATGGTCTGTGATGGCTATAGGGAGAAGACACTAAAAAGATGAGAAAGAGATACTCATATTAATCTCTCTGAAGCCCGTATAAAACATATTTTATGTATCAGAGTTTCTAACTTAAGTATTATCACCCATTCTCCCTCCTCTCTGGGGCACCTCACTCTGGCTACCAATTATTTCATTAATATTCACTAAATGCTCTCCTACCTTTGGAAAGTCGCTTCTCTACGAATGACTTTTCCACTCACAGCCACCACCTGATTGAATCCTTTCCAGATTTTCCATGAATTATCACTTTCCTATAACCCCATTCAGTTTCTTCTATCTCTTCCTCCCATCTTGCACTTTACAGCGAGATCCCTTTAAACAACACTCCCAAATTCAAATGCTTAAAGAAGTGAAGCAGGTGACTTAAGTGAATGACAATGGTCTGCTAGGTACCCATTAAATATGTTGGGTTATTTTTACTTCTTTAAAGGAATATGCTTGCCTCCATTTTTTTTAAAGCATGGTCCTTCAGGCCTTTCATTTTCCACTTTTAATATAGACATAGGTTCAAAAATATTTCTGTAGTATTTTTCCAAACACATTGATAAATGGCCTTAAAATTCAATCTCAGTGTCAGGAAGAAGAGGGGAACTGGTGAGGACCATGACAAACTGCAAAACTCACACCCTGGCAAAGTGAGGAGGCTGCCAGTCAGCACTGGATGAGTGTGCCAGGAATGTAGGACTGTCAGTGCCAGATCTTAAGATTTTTCTGTAGAAACTGGAAAGTCAGGATTTTTATGTGAAATCTCACAATTTCAAGTTTAGTCTCAAATTTGCTAAAACACTTGCCAATTAAAAACTCAAGGAATCTATGGGCAACAGTGGGTCTGCAGGCACTGATTTGCCACTTTTGCCCATGGTGCCATGAGCTCCTTCAGGGTACCAAATGGGTCTTCTTTATCCATGCACACACAGAGCCCAGGACAATGACTGACCCATGACACCTTCTCATCAACTTTCGGTTACCTTTAGTTGAATTTAAACAATCTAATAAAATTGCACATCGTCTAATTCTACAGGTAGATATCCTTAAAGAGAGGATTTTTTTTCTTACTCCTTTTGTAAACACCCAGGGCCTAACCTCTTACTTGCACACAGATGTTCAAACATGTTTTGAGCTGTTGTAGAAAAATACATCAAGTGCTCATTAACAGCTTATTTGACCTTGCGTATTAGACGAGTAGCAAGGTATCTCCTAAGACTTAAGATAAAGCACATAAGACAGACAATTTTGACAGTGAGAATCAGGTCAAGAGAGACCCTACTTAGCTGCTGTCTTCAGCAGGTGCGGTGGAGCATCTCTCTTGTCTCTGTGCAAGAACAGAACGTACGAGAACCCCGAGACTTTGTGGGATTTGATGGCCCAATAAACTCGACTTATTTGACATTATTTTGCCTGGGGTTGCAGTGAGACATGAGGCTTTGGGTAGTTTCATAGTTGTCATTGCTCCATGTGACTTCATAGGATGGTTGCTGATTTGTGGTGGGCACTTCAAACATCACTTTAATTGCCCACTCAGACCACAGTCATTATGTATGGGGAAAAAATTGAACAAAAAGGCTAAATAAATGAACTAGCTTTTTGAATTTTGTATGCTGAAAAAAAATTGCCCACAGTTATAAGTATTTTCAAAGTTAACTCAAAAATAAAGTTTTAAAAAACATTAGCAAGATTGCAATATTAGCAATATTACATTTACAAGAGAAAGTAATATTAACTGAATATCTATTTATGTGCAGTACTGCTATATAATGCAACCTTAAAAAATGAAGACAAGAACTCTTTCATATAAACTAAAATGAAGATTGGTTATTTGCTGAGTAAATATTGAGTTGCATCCAATTTATTAAAACAAATCAGTTGTGAATATTTCCTGTTAAATTATCATGCCATACATCAAGTGATGTATTTACCTTGTCTAATGTATAATGAAAACATTTTTGGCAAACATTTTCCATTGTTAAATAATGTATTTTAAATTTATAATAATGACAATATTTTATTATACACGTACAAAATTGATATGAATTTGAACAGTTTTTAACATAAGAAAAATTTAACAAGAAAAACTTTACTTCTAAAATAACATTAAAATTAGACTTTAGATCTTATTTCTTTGAGACAACCAGCTCCCTACATTTCCAACACACAGTCCTAATTTTATACTAAATTAACAAGAAAATATTCAATTGTGAACTATATGAATTTATATAAAAATATTTAACATCCTACAATAGTGATGCTTTCTTATAAATCAGACCAGATATTTATAAAAATTTATTCATTCAATGGTATTTACTGAGTGCCACCTACTATGTGTTGGACACTCTAGGCATTGAGAATATATTGGTAGCAGTGAATAGACAAAAAAAAGTCAGTCCGTGTGGAGCTTAAACTCTAAACCATTACAATGCTAATCCCCATTTTGCATTTTTTGCATGTTAGGTATTCCAAAATAATTAATAATAGTAATATTGCAAAGTTAGAATATATAGTGTTGAACTTTTCAGACTACCTAAAATATGTTCTTAGTTCATTTTTACACTTTCTTGGCCTTGAAGTAAGCATGACAGATGTTACTACCTCAGTGTTACAGATGAGGAAACTATAGGTATAGATTCCCATAACCACTTCCTAGGACAGTCTCAACTCTCTCTAGCCTGCACAGTTGTGGGAGCATAAGAATGAGATATAGTCAGTGTCTGAATAGAATTAAAGAAGTTTGAAATTGTTGCCATGGAGAAAGAAACATTAAGAATTCCAAGTGAATAGGAGAAATATTAAGAATGGCAGGAGCAGCTGAGATGGATGACTTGTGGCAGTCACTGGCTGTTCATAAATACTCATATTTGGTTCTTCTTCCTGGCATATGGTAAGTTTACATTTCTCCAGCCCCTTGAACTCAGGTATGGTTTCCTGAACTTCTTTGGCCAACATAAGATGAACAGAAGCTTTTCAAGCTGACGCACTTATCACTAGGTCTCCTTTGCCCTGCTACAACGATTGCAGAAGCACAAGGTCAGATGGAGCCTCCATCCCCCTGACTCCCTAAACTGGTCCTGAGGTTACACAGGAACTCTATCTAGTTGTCAGGGGCTTCACAGAGACAGGATTTTTCTTTAGAAGAAATGAGTGGCAGAAATAATGGGCTACAGACTCTACTTCCCAGTCATGAGCTACACAGGGTATGGGGGTTATGGGAGAGGAAAAGATGACTCCATTCAAGAAGGTTTTAGAACAAGTGGTTTTAGAGAGTGATGGCCAAATGTCTGGAAAGGTGAAAAGATTGCGGTAAGATTGTCTGAAGAAGCTGAGGGTGTAGACTATGATTTGGGACCATGGAAAGTTATAAAGGGCTCAACAAAAGAGTTTGGTAGGGAAGAATTGGGAAATTGGATCAGGGAAAAGAAACATAACATTATTAGAAAAAAAGTTATGAGTAAAACATGACCAGAAAGGTGTCCTTGGTCAGTGACCAAAGAAAACAGGCATTTGAATCTGGGAGGAATTAGGTGGCTATGATGTCGTGGTTTAGAATAAGAAATACGTGTTTTTGTTTTTGGTCCTGGTTGTGGTACAAGGCTCCTAAAACCCTTGTAATTTTCTAGAAGAGAGTGGTAAAGATGTCCTTTGCTATGTTAATGAGGCAGATTTTAGAAAGCACCTATGGTTAGGGGCTGGTTTCCAGGAGAACCAGTCTTGTGATTAAAGGATTGGAATTTTCACTCCCGACCCTGACCTCTGAGGAGAGTAAAGGGGCCGGAGGTTGTATCTGTTGTCAGTGGCCTAGGGCTTAATTGATCATGCCTCTATAAGGAAGCCTCCATAAAAACCCAAAAGGACTGGGTTCGAAGGGATTTTGAGTTGGTGAACACATGGAGGTGCTTGGGAGAGTGGTGCTCTGAAATAAAAGGTAAAAAAGACCTGTGCCCCTTCCCACGTACTTTTCCCTATGCATTTCTTTCATCTGGATGCTTATCTGTATCCTTTATTATATCTTAATTAAACTGGTAAATGTAAGTTAAGGGTTTCCTCAAGCTCTATGAGCTGCTCTAGCAAACTAATCAAACTAAGGAGGGGGTTGAGTGGAAAAAAACTTTTTTTTTCTGATTATAACCAGTCAGTCAAGGGCATCGGTAACAACCTGAACTTGTAACTGACACCTGAAGTCCAAGAGGGGGGGTGTGGTAAACAGGTAACTGAAGTGGGAGTGGTGGTGGGAGACTTGCAGGACTGAGCCTTTAACCTGTGCAATTGGATGCTATCTGTGGGTAGACAGTGTCAGAATTGAGTTGACTCCTCAGACATCCTGCTGATGACCAAGAATTGCTTGGTGTTTTGTGGGAGCACACACCCTGCCCCCACAATACACACACACAAAACACACTTTGGAATTGGGTCTAGGAACCCAAAAAGAGTGGGCTCACCCTCTCAGGGTTATTGGAGGGTTCCAGTTAGGGAGCCAGCTAGAACAGTGGTTCGCATTGTCCTCTGTGCTCACTTGTGGGCTGGCAGCGATGACTCATAGCTATGCTGTGAATATACACATTCTTTTTTTGTGGGCATAGACCTTATACTTGTAGTTGTTGAGGGATGCTCCCAGGAAAGTGATCTTTGCTATATCAAATTTCATGGAAAATATTCAGAAAAGTGTTGAGCTTGTTTTATACAAGTTGCTAGAAGCCAGAGTCCCCACAACACTCAGATTGGAGGGGATTCATCCAAATGCTTCTCATTAATTAGAAGAGAAAACTGAAGCCCTAAGAACTACTCAGCATTGTGTCTATAGTGTGTCATGGAGCTGAGACCCTGGCTCAGGTGTCCTGATCAGTGTATTTTCTCTAACTGTCCAGCCTCCCAAAAGAGCAATAACAGGCCATTGTTACATAGTCATAGCTAATGCTTATTGAGAATTCACCAATAGCCAAGCCCTGTACATCATATCTCATTCTACTAAACAACTTCACACTTTAGGCACTATTATTATCAATATTCTGCATATAAAGAAGCTGAGGATTAGAGAAATTAAGTAACCAAGGTCACATTGCTATAAAGTGGCTGCTGTCAGATGGAAACTTGGATCCACAAGCCTAACTCTTAGCCAGTATTGTACACTTTATCACTCACTGTCATATGTGCTATGACTTTCCCACCCCCTTTTTTCTTTAACAGAATTGGATAAAAATATACTCTTTTTTTAACCCTCTGATAAATATATAATCCCATATGCCAGCACTTGCTGTGCTCCTACCTAGCACATCCATGCTAGGTAGGGCACCTACCTAGCATGGATGTGCCAATGCCTGCCTTGAGACTGGTTCTTCCTGATCATTCTTGGCCAATAATTTCTGGAACTACTCACTTCCTGGGAACAAAGAAAGTAGAAGGATAAAAATCCAAATATGAGGTACTGGATTTCTTAATTTTATTTTTATTTCTGAAATTACTAATAGTACCTAAAAATGACATCTGCTTCCTCTTTTACTATAAGAAAGTAGAAGAGTGGCTTCAGAGCTGCTTGCAACTATAGAATTCTCAAGTAGTCATCCCAATTGTCTATAGTTTAGGCAGAGCTATACCAAAGTCCTCTTGGGGATAAAACTTGAGATGATAGAGTGGGCAGTCACACATGCAACATGCCTGCTGTTTTCTCAAATCTTTTCAGAGATGGAGAACCTCTGGCCAGCAGGAGCAGAGGCCTCTTGGTTAAGGATTTGGCCTGCTCCTGGGCACAGGGTGGCATTTATTCAGCCAACATTCTGTGAATTCCTCCTGTGTTCCAGGTATGTGCTACATCCCCTTCAGGAAATCCCACTCATCTGGGAGACCAAGTGGGTGAATAGAAACTTACGATACCAAGTGGTAATTTCCACATGGGAACTTATAAATAGATGCAAGGTGCTAGGGAAGCCCTAAACGGGGGCTTCCCAGAAGGCTTTCTCCAAGAGATGTCATGGAATATAATGACACCGAAGCATCCATTTTCTTTCAGAGAAACAGAAAAGAAATATCATTGGGAGATGTATTCATTTTTATTATTTGGAATAGGAAGGGTCACATTTTGATTATGAATAGACAGGTACTTACAGAGTATACTAGAAGAAAATTGGTGAGCCAAAGTTCTAAATCTGTTCCCCCAGCCTTCTCACAATTAATAAAGTTCCCTTCTTTTGTTCCCCTGCCACTCTGAGGCAGTGCAGGATTGCCTCGGAATTATTTTAATGACGAGGTGTTTTGTTCCTGTGAGCACCCCATACTTTAGTTGCCAATTCACCTTTTCCTCTCATAAATAAAAGTCAGTGAAAAGAACAAGAAGAATGGATGAATAATTGGAAATCCAGCATATTGAAAAGGTCATGGTACCAAGGCATACTATTTTAATTTTTGATGTTTTAGGCATTCTAAGTCCTTTTAGGCACTTCATTCTACTGACAAATACTAAAAAAGGGGGGCTAGTAAGGGCACAAATTATTTCATCTGCTTATAAAACACAATAATAAGAGTAAAAGAATTGTGCCTAATTAATCCATGCTTCTTGAAGCATTTCATTTGAAGGCCTGTTTTGGACATGTTTTCCTATGAAAAAGATAACAGTTATGACCAGTTGACCACAGTGATACAGTAGAAACTAGGTGTGCCTATAAATAAGCTAACTTTTAATTTTCCCTTCTTTTATATTTTACTAGTTCCCATCCACCATGTATTTTCCAGGAAACCTTCAACAAAAACACTAGTAATTAACACTTACCAAGAGTTATCATTTTACAAAAGGCATTGTTGATTATTTTCTCTACCATCCTTTGCTCTCTGGCTCTTTTCCACTGGAGAAGATGAAAAGCCAAGTACTCGTTTAGCCTCCCTTATAGATAAACATAGCCCTGTCATCCAGTTCTGAGGGGGTAAGATATAAGCGAAAGTCTGCTGAAAGAGTTCTGAGAAGAAGGGAACAGACAAACTTCATACATACTCCTTCCCACTTTCTGCATGGAACTGGGAACGATATCTAGATCTCCAGCATTCGTGTTGTGATGGTGAACAATTAGCTAACTTTCTAGGAAGCTAGAAAGGAAAAGAAAAAGAATCCTGAGACTTTGATGATGTCATGGAGCTGCTACACCTGCTTATCTACTTGTTGCTGTCTTATTATGAGGAAAAAACAACTTTTATTTAATTTAAGCAATAGTTTTTAACCTTTTTTATTTCATGGTGCATATAAACTAATTACATACTAAAGTACAGTAGCATACCAAAAAATATATCTTTTGCCAATCTGACAAAAATAGATATAATTTTGATTCATTACATTGGATGACTATTGTATTGGCTATTGTCATTTTTTAAATTTGACAATCTAAGGGAAAAAAAGGTCAGTGCCTCTGACTAAATAGTCATGTATTGCATATTTTAAAAATTGCCACACCCTGGTTGGAAATAACTAGTTTAAAGTATTGGAATTTTGGTCTTGGCTGAATAGCGCTGTTGGTTAGATTGTTGTCCCGATATCACCAAATATGTGGGTTTGATCCCCAGTCAGGGTACATACAAGAATCAACCAATGAATAAATAAAGAAGTAGAACAACAAACTGATGTCTATCTATTTCTCTCTCCCTTTCTCTCTCTCTAAAATCAGTTTTAAATTTTTTAAAGTATTGGAATTTTGACTTTTCTGTTACTTGCAGCTGAAAGTATTCCTAACTAATGAAGTACTTCTATAAATAATATCTCATTTGAGCTTCATGACAAACATATAGTATATTTCCATTGTTTTTATTTTACTGATAGAGGAGAAAATTAATGGTGTGTTAATTAAGAATACGCATCCAGAAGAAAGTGAGCCAAGACTTAAGTACTGTAAATCACAAATTCTCTGTGCTTTTTCCATCATTCTCTTGTTTCTAACTGGGGTAAGAATTTGAACTTCCATGGGAAGGGAAGACAGTTCATTAAAGAGTTACTGGATCCATATTTTAAATGATCAGATTTTTTCTCTTCATCTTCAGTTTTTAAACTACTGGTGCTTCTTCCTCTATGTGAGTGTCATATTTGCATATTTTTCCTGCAAAGTTAAAGAACCAGGAGTTAAATTAGATCTAGGAATATGAAAAATGTCTCTGAATGTAGAAAACACCAATGAACTTTTCTCATAACCAGAAAGATGGACAGTATTATAAACATATCTTTTGAAATTGAAGGTAGTCTCTTTTTTTTTTTTTTTTTTACTTAAAGGTGAGTAGTTTATCCTTCTGTAGTGCACACTGTTAGTGGCCCATTCACAACCATTTCCCCTTTTCCTTGCTGGAAGAGCAGGGTATTTGGGTGTTAATTCTCCTTCCAAGTGACTAAAGACAGGGAGCTTTTTCTCAGTCATAGGGGTTCTGTCAGTAGTCACAGCCTCCCTGTTCCCTTTACCAGTGTTCACCTAGTAATTAAACATGAGAAAAGCTATTTTAGAAAAGGTGTTTATTTTCTTCCTCTGGACATTCAGACTGGTTGTAACTCCTATTTTATAACAAGACAAAGCCAATTCACTGTGGATGACAGGAGTGACAAAACAGAAGGAATCTGCATCCTTAATGATAGTGTTGAACCACTAAACTTCTTGTTGTGCCATTTTTTTTTATTTAAGTACAATTGTGTCAGCTGAAGGCATAGTAACTGACTGCATAGTTTTGTGAGCTCAGTGGAAATTTAGCCCAATTTGGAAGCACAGCAGAATAGTCACCATCTGGGACCACTCGGTCCCAGATAACATGGGGAGATTCCTTCCAGGCAAAGTCTGGAAATTTCCCTGCATACTGGTGCTTCCAGGTGATCTGAACATTTATTACTCTTCCACACAATAGTCATGGTGTGACCCTAGGCTGGAGACATTCAGCAAAGACAAGTTGAAAAACCAAATCTAATTAATGTGAACTAGAATTTCTTGAAATAGAGTTGTTAATGCTGTTAACTGAATAAAGTATGTTATAGAAAATGTTTCTTGTTGTGCACTAATTTCTAGACATTTATCTTTTTTTCAAAATGAACAGTACTTTGGCATTTTGTTCTCTGGAAAACAGTGTCCTGTAGAATCTAAGAATCTAACTTCTGAGTGCAGGCTGCCTGAACTCAAATCCCATGTCTGTCATTAACCAGATATGTGACATTAAGCAAATTACAGTACTTCTCTTTATCTCAGTTTTCCTATCTGTAAAATGGGTATGATAATAGCATCCTTTTTTCCCCCTATCTTTTTGGGTGACAAGAAATTATTTTACTTATTTGGGGGGGTTCCCATGACTCTATCTGGAAAATTTTTACTATGTTTGTCTTATAGTTATTTACTTCATGACAGCAGAAAATAACATCTTGAAAACTAATCATGCCATGTTCTATGTTTTAATCATCAAATATTGTTATTAGCACTAATATTACTATACCAAAAAATGCTTTCAATCATAGAATCCTTACAATTGGTAATCTGGCAAATAAATTATGGATTAGATTAAATTAGAAGGTTGTATGAGTGTACTGATTTCAGCAAATGACTCCAGTAAAGTATCCCTCTTTAGCTCATATTTGTCACTGTTTTTATGGTCGCTATCATTCACCTGTAACTGAATGCATGTGTATCATTCACCTGTAACTGAATGCATATCTGGCTGTGACTTCCGTCTCGCAGTCTGGGTGCTCCAGGCCTTTCGGGGGTCCATATTGTCCCAAAAGAGTCACCAAAAACTGTACCTGAATGCAGGTCTGCCTGCCTTCTCCCTTAAAAGTCAATAATTGAGAGGCAGGTGTTGATGTAAAGGAAAATAGTTTATTTGCAGATAGATGGCCAGCTTCCTGGAAAATGGGGGACTTGTGTCTCAAAGACCATTTCCCTGGGAAGATGGAAGACTCTTGTCTCAAAGTCCATATCTACATCTCATTATTGGCAGAGGTTTTTGTAAGGAGGAAGAGGGGAACAGAACAAAGGATTAAGGGAGGGGGTTGAAAAGTTCTCTACGTGCAGAAGAGCGCAGTCCATTCCGATGAAGCAAGTGATGATCTGCATCATCCTGGCTTCAGGTTATCCTGACTTTACGTCATCCTGGCTCCACGGTTGAAGGTCATCAGATCTCCCAGAGCTGGGATGCCTGAAGGTCAGCGTCTGTATCTTTTGAAGTTAGTTCCTAGGATTTTTACATAAACATGCTGTTTATCTAACTACAAGGTATATATTAATCAGTCAGCATTTACAGAAACAATGTCAAAAGAATGCCATCGTACACCTATACACCATAAGCTTATACTTTCCTCTCAAAGGGAAGTCAATACTCTTTTAAACACTTTCTTAATGGGCTCTTTCCTCAATAATCTAGCATTTGTTCTTCTTTGCATGTAACTTAACTTTACTATTTTCAGAGAATTGTCTGTAAATGTCCTATAAGCAAAAGATTTTGAAGAGAAAGTTATGACACCAGAATTTTCTCTTTTAGCATTTGAGTGGCAGAATTCTACAGCAGCATAAATACTCTTGTTTGTTATAGGCACCTTATCTGTAGAAAACAGTGCAGTACTCTCAGTTTCAGATAAGGCCACTGGGTGTATTGGTATTTAAATCATAATTATGATATAAAGATTAACCTCAAAATTTCTAGATCTTTTTCTTGATATATCCTCACTCTATTTTTATAAGTTCTCTACAATAAATAAGCATAACTGTTGAAATATTTTCCTTCATAAATATTACATATTCATTCAAAGTTTTACTGTTTAATCTAGTGGAGATGCAAAGATGAGAACATATACTATTTTTATAATTTCTACAATTAATCGAAATATTATTAGTGGTGGTATTCATAATCACCTTTTAATTGTATAGGAGGTTAAGGTAAAGTAGAATAGCATAGGCAAATACTACTTAAATAAAATGAAAATATTTTACTAAATCACAAGCTTCTATAGGAAACATCTAAATATTAAAGGAAAAACTATGTTATATGGTATTTAATTGTCCCTAAAGAAAAATCAGGGGCTGATTTAAGAATGATTCCAAAAGAAATTCCAGTTAGGAAAATACAGGCAAGGTGCAAAAGGTAGAAATTTTATTCATGATAAAATGGCAAGACCGAGAAGGTAGAATAACATTAAAAATCAGGCAATGGACACATAAGTAGTTTATGACAAGAAAACACAGTCATGAATGTAGCAAATAAATTTGTAAATTAGAGAGAGAAAAAAATGGCCACATCTTTCCCAGTGGCAGAGGGCAAAAGGCTTAGAGGTCCTGAGAGACTTGGTAGATGATAAATAAGATGGGATTATCTTTGAGAAATTTCAAATATTAATTAAAGTCGTCATCCTGGCAACATGGAAAACTGGCTACAGGCACAGCTTTGATCCCAGAGGTATAGAAGGACAGCCCCAGGACACCTGATCCTAGAGACAGTTAGAATAAGATGGTGGTGACTGTGATGAAGCACAGCTATTTTATAGGGCACCTATTGTGTAGCAAGCTCTGGGCTCAGTCCTTACCTATCACTTCATTTACTCCTCTGAATGATCTTCAGAGACCATTATTACTAATGTCTTACCACTGAGCAAACTGAGGAGCAGAGAGGTGATAAGATTTGTATAAGGTAACTGTGATAATGTAATTCGTGAGAAATATATGCAATATATAGCCATCATTCATATAATGAGAACAGCTTGTGGGACATCAGTGTAACCTGGCAGCCAAGGAGAGTGGAGTGGAAAATGCACGTGTGAACAGTGAAGACTTCACTGTACTAGTAGTGGGGGCAGTGGATGCCATTGAGTGAGCATGTGTATTGTGTGGCCATCACATTCGAAATGACTGAACAACTAGAGCAATGAATCTACATCAAATTTTGCATTAAGCTTGAACATTCCTTTGCAGAAACTATTTGGATGAATCAGAAGGCCACAGCTATGGGCAATTGGTGATTGGCAGCTTTATTACAACAATATGCCCATTCATCTGTCAGGTCTTTTGCAAAGTTTTTTGGCAAAACATCAAATCACTCAGGTGACTCAGTTCCCCTGTAATACAGATTTGGTGCTCTGTGACTTCTGGCTTTTCTCAAAACTAAAAGCACCTTTAAAAGGGAACAGATTTCAGACCATCAGTGAGATTCGGGAACATATGACAGAGCAGCCGATGGCAAATAGAAAAACTGTGTGAGATCCCAAGGTACCTACTTTGAAGGACATTGAGGTATCATTATTCTATATACAATGTTTCTTGTATCTTGCATCTTCTTCAATAAATATCTCTATTTTTTATAGCATGTGGATGGATACTTTCTGGACAGATCTCAAGATATATATTTTGCAGGTACATTTGTTTTTCATTTACAATTCCTGGCTTGCAGCTCCCAAACCGCTTGACAAGAGCAACCCAGGTGTCTCTTGTTATGTTATGTTAATGAGGTGACTTTAGGACCTCACCCAAAGGTGGGGGCTGGTTGGCAATAGGAGCCAAACACATGGTTAATGAAATCGAAATTATAGTCCCACCCCCTGATTTCCAGGCTTGAGATTGAATAAATCTCTAATGGCCAATGACTTATTCAATCATAACTATGTAATGAATCCTCCATAAAAACCTGAAAGGACAGCTTGTTGCCCTTTTTTTGGAGAGCTTCCACATTAAGGACTCAGAATGCTTTCACCTGGCACTATGTTTGGGCCTGGCCATATGTATATCTTCATCTGGCTGCTGACTCATATTCTTTAATGTCCTTTGCAATAAATTGGCAATCTAGTGAGTACATGGGTTTCTTTGAGCCATTCTAACAAATTAGTCAAACTAAGGAGGTTGTGGGGATTTATAGCTAGTTGGTCACAAGCACCAGTAACAGCCTGGCTTGCTATGGAGGGCAGTCTTGTGGGATTGAGGTCTCTACCTGTGGATTCTGATCCTGTCTCCAGGTAGATAGTGGCAGCATAGAGTTGAAACCTTGGATACCCTGATGACATCAAAGAATCACTTGGTGTGGGGAAGCCTCCACACATGCATAGGAACTGGTTCCATGAACACTTTTCAGTCACTATTATATCATAACCTGTGATTTGGTAACTCTTCTAACCTCTTTCCTTTGGGACACCTCTTCTGTGTCACTGGGTTTCTCCATCCCTTCTTCCCACCTTGTTTATAAACCTGCATCCTGTGGACAGACTTTCAGGTCCAGCCAGGGCCAGTAAGGGGGCATTCAAGCATACAATAGGCCTCCAGATGTAGGAGCTGCCTGTGCAATAAACAGATAGGTTCTGACTCCCATTGAAGCATTATTCATGTAAAATCATTGCATTAACCAAAAAGAACCAATATTATTTAAGGGCAAGTCACCCAGTCTGTGGACTGAAGGTTGATGATAAAATTTCAACAATGATATTACTTGGAATTCCCAGAGAACGTTTCATATAAAAGGAATTTGTAGTTAAGAGATGAGTCCCCAGAGTTTTAGCAGATTCTATGTTGGAGTTGAGAAGATAAATTGCAGTTATGATTTTCCATATCGTATTTTATGTGCAGTATATTTGCAATAATTCCTGCTTTTCAGCCTGTATCTTTTTAACTATACGATAAGGTTGAAAGCATTACAGTCACTGCTTTTGTTGATAGTTTGTCAACAGAGTTTTATATGTGTTAATTTTCTACAAGTTAGTAAAAATAACAACTAATGTTTGTATAGCACTTTCAATTTATAGTTCTGTTTTCCAGACAGATAAGAATATTGATCCATTTTTCAGATAAGAAAATGAAGGTGGAAGAGTTTGGTGATATACCCAGGTTAATCCACTTAAAAAGAGTTAAGCCCGGTCCTTTCAACTGTGCATCATGAGATTTTTTTGCTTGCCCCACACACTGCTCTGAGTTCCAAGTGTATGATATATTCCTTAGATTGCAAGTTAGTTCCTCAAGTCAGTGATGTTACCTAGGAATGGATAGGTGTTCAAACCATTTGTTTAATGCCTAAGTAAATGAAAGTCTTTTTACTTAAATTGTCTCTATATAGCTCATTTCCATATTTCATACAAAAACACCTTGCTGTCATATGTTGCAGCTTACCTGTATAGACAGAAAATGAGATTTAGAGAGGTTAATTAAGTGCCTGGAGCCATATAAGTGATTTACTAACAAGAAGAAACACTGAGCCACAGTTTTATCTCATCTGAGTTGATCTTTGCCTTTCTCAGCGTAAAATGTCAGTCTTCTTCCAGCCTGCTCTGTTTTTCAGTGCATGCACTTTCCTGGTCATAAATGTTTTCCTTCTAGTATGCCTAGCCAAAAGCACATTTAATGAAAGTGCATGACATGTACTATATAAAAAAGATAGTCTTTGTTGTTGAGTATTTCCCATTTGAATCTCAGCATTTCAGTCTCACTGGACATCATCAGTAAGGATTGTTAGTGGTCAAGTTTCAGTCAGGCAACTCCATTTCAAATATCGCTCAAGTGAAAAAATTGATTTGGAAAAAGAAGCAGATATAGATTTTTAAAAATAAAACTAAATAATTTCGTGTAATTGCATATAGATAGTGGAAACATACCTTTAAGTGTGAGACATTGTTTGACTTTGTATAAAATATAGGAAAAACATGGGTAATAGGTATTCGAAGTTTAAAAGAATCCAGTTCTATGAGATATAAAGATCCACATATTTATAACAATAAGAAAATATGCATCTTTTTCATAGCAGATAATAAAATTTTATCTTAATGGAGTAAGTAGCAATCAGTATGATCCAAAATAATTTTCTAAAAAAGAAATTTATACTGATATTTAAAACAACAATTTACTTAAATAATTTATGAATAATTTATGAGCATTTATAAATAATTTATGAATACCTAAATAAGTATATGAATAATGAACAATATAACTTTACTGTTCCTTTTTTATTAATGAATTAGAATTTACACATAGAATTAAAATTACATGCTCATTTATTGCTTTTGTGTCAATCACTTTTATTTTTATTTGACTGATGGTATCCTTTATAAATGGAATTTTACTTTCTTATCAAAGGAAGGCAATTTTATTTTCTACCTTGGAGAGAATCCAATGCAAAATAGGGCCAGCATAATTACATACATTATTTTATAACTTTGATATCATAATATTTTGATTTTGCTTTACATCACAAACTTTCCCAGCTGGTGGGCAAATTCTGTTTCAGCTTTGTGGATTATATTAGTAACAGGAAGGAAATATCACACACATTGTGAAACTAATGAGACCAACATTCTGGTGTCATCTGAGGATACGATAATACATCTGTTTGATAATCTTCAACTTGCTTCGTTATAATACATTGCACTCCAGGGGCAACGGCACTCATAATTATTCCTAGCATGCCGGAGCTTCAGCAGCAGCAGCCCCAGCACATACCTGAAAGGTGGGTAGCCAGGAAAGAAGACTTCAGAAGGACTAATGAGGAAGGTGAGTACCAAGACATAAACCAAGCCAGATGCTAAGAACAGGTGTCCACACAGTGAGGACAGGTCAGAGGAGCAGATGACAAGAAAGCAGGATAGCAACAAGGGAGAACACTTGAAGAGCCAGGTCCTTTTCCTCAGGATCAAATCAGGTTTAAGGGGAGGGACAATGTTCTGCTTCAGTTTTAGGGGCCCTCTGATCTCATGGGAGCTAATTCTTCAATATGGTATTTCTAAAACTTAATGTGCAGATGAGTTCCCTTGAAATCTTTTAAAATGCAGATTCTGATTAAGAGGTCCAATATAAGGCCTAAGAGTCTCCATTTTTATAAAGCTTCTAGGTGACATTTATGCTGCTGGTCCTGGAACTATATATTGTACAACGGAGTCTTGAGGTAGCCCAGAGATAGGCAAAGCAGGCAAGTGGAAAGCAGGCTAAAGCAAAGGTCATATGGTTAGCGGGCTGGTGTAGTTCCTAACAAAGGAAGAATCTGCAAATTTAAGGTATTTTTGATGAAAAAACAAAGTTGCTGATGACTGCTTGTTATAGATTGAATTGTCATCCCAAAAAAGATATAGTTGACATCCTAAATGGCAGAAATTCAGAATGTGATCTTATTTGGAATTCGGGTCTTTACACAGATCATCAAGTTAAAATGAGGTTGTTATCTGAGACCTAATCCAAAATGACTGATGTCCTTATATAAAGGAAAAGTTTGGGCACAAAGGCAAACACTCACAGTGGGATGACAATGTGAAGACACACAGGGAGAAGATGGCCATGTGAGTGAAGTGATGCATGTATAACACCACGGGTTGCCAGAACACACCAGAAACTGGGAGAGGCAGGCAAAGATTCTCCCCTGGAGCCCTCAGAGACCACAGCTCTGCTGTTATTTTAGTTTTGGATTTCTAGCCTTTACTGGGAGACAATACATTTCTGTTTTAAGCCACTGAGTTTTTGGTACTCTATTACAGAAGCCCAGAATATGGCTAAATAAAAATATTGACATGCCATGTTTTTGAGCAAATATTCAACAGGAAGAAAACTAAACCTAGAAAGATTTAGTTCATTGCCCAAGACATAAAACCAGGTCTCCTAGTTGTCAGTCAGTGCCTTTCCACTTCACTACCCGGCTTCCCAGAGGCACACACAACTGAACTAATCAATAAAGCAGCATTTCCCAACCTGTGTTCTGCAAAACATTTCTCAGGGTTTCGATAACAACTGCTGCAAAAAAATTTATGGTTAAATTTTAAACACTTCAAATTCACATACACAATAAGCTAAAGATCTAGGTAAAACCTCCAAAAAATAAAACCTTAGAAAAAGTCACAAAACATGTTAAATATAACAAACCAGTGGTTCCCCAATTTTTATAGTGTAGAATAGTTTTCCACCATATTCCTCTTAACATCCTACAGAATTCCACTTTAGGAAAATCTAGATGAGAGGATAAAATTCATTGCCGCTGAGAAGAAATTCAGGCCAGCAAAACAGCTACTTTAATATTTAATTGCATTTTACTCTGAGTTCTTCAGGAGACTACCTGAGTTGTTTGTTGTTGTTTCCTCAAGGCAGGAAAGGTGATCCCTTCCAGGATGAATTTAAAGCATGAATTTAAAGGTCTATCATAAAAGTAAAGTAAGAGATCAGAGTGACGTGGGGCAAAATGGAATTGAGTAAAACTGATGGCGTTTGAGAAGAAATGAAAAGAGGAAAATCAAATATTTAAGGGCTATCAGTGAGGTCACAATCTTTCTTCAGAAAAATCCCAATGAGCATAAACAAAGATTTGTTGCCATTTACTGTGCTTTGTATCACTGCTGAAGAAAAACCACTGCACAGGTATCCAGTGGATGGCATGTCTTCGGTGTCATAGTCCACATTTAGTGCATCACCCAAAGCTACCGCAGACATTTGGGCAGGCACAATGGCGCCACCCAGAGGTGCCCTTCACATTGTAGATGTTACAGAATTGTGCAATGATTAGAATAATTTTGGCAACAAAGTTTCAACAAAATCAGTAGTACAGCTGCAAACAGAAGGAAGTAAAGTATCCTGAGGATCAGGGACCCTTTTCTAAACCGCCAATGAGTTACGCGAGTTAACATCAGCTCTGAGACCCTATCTCGCTACCTAAAATGTTCAGAATTTCATTTTAACCAGGAAAATTGTTTGATACCACCATTTGACATTAGGATTACAAAAGAATGCTATGAACAAAATAATTTTGGTTCATTCAGTATAATTTCATTTTCTGTAGAGACCTTGGTCATATGTCTCCATCCCTTACCCCAAGGAACCAAGAATCTAACTAAACATGAAAAATAAGCCTTACATTTTAGGACATTCATGAATTTTTCAAAAATGTTTATTCTAGGTATATTAATAAGGGTTGCTGTGCTAGGAAATAGAAGCAGTTAACACATAGGTTTGAATTTTAAATGCTATTTTCTAATACGAGGTACATTTTGAAATGTTAAAGGTAAGAATATTAAAGACATAAATCATACTACTTATTCAAAAGAGAGGCACTAAAACTAAATCAGTATATTCCACATATTATTTTAGCTGTAGGAAATAGCAGGAAGAATATAGGTATAGCTCTACCTCCATAGAGTTTACAATCTAGTGGGGAAGATAGCCAATACAAATAGGTCACAAAAAATAAGGATATAACTAGAGTTGTAGAAACTTTGAGAAGTAAAATTACAAAGTGCTTTAAGAGTTTATAACAGAGGGTCTCAATCAAGACCACGGAGTCAGGGAAGCCATTCCTGAAGAAGGAAGCTTTAGGCTGAAATGGGAAGATTGAGTAGAAGTTAAATAGGAAAAAAATGTGGAATGAGAGACCCAGGTAGTGGAGACGTGTGGGTGTCCTCAGGGTATCCTGAAGTTCAGGGTACTCAAGAACAGAGTAGCCACCAGGGATGTGTAAGTATAAGAAAAGGGTGGGAAATCTCAAGAATGATATTATGCAGGTCTGTCTAGGTTAGGCTATAGATCTTCAATTCTTTCATGGGAGCAAAAGGAAGCCTTTAAAACTTTTTAAGCATAAAAATGCCTGCTTTGGCTGCTGTGGGTAGAAAGATTGAAAAAGTCAAGAATAGATCAGGTAGACCTTTTGGTTATTGTTTTGTCCAATTAGGAGTCAGTAGTTTATTCTTGAATGATATCAACAAAGGTGGAGTGAACTGGACAGGTTAGGGATATCTACTGGAGATAGAATCTATAGGAAATAGAATTAGATATAAAATGAGTTATCTGTGTAATACAAGCATATGAGTAAAAATGAAATAATCCAAAAATATGTGTGCATCATGCAGTGCTATAAATGATGATTTTCTTGTTTCCGGGATGCATGACAGTTTACTAAGCATTTTCTCAAAGATGGAAAATGTTGTTTAATCATCTACTATGAACCAGACACTGTTCTAGGCTCCGAAAATCAAGATGCACATGTGAATGACACAGGTCCATGCCCTCATGACATGAGACAATTGGTAGACAAATAAGCAAACAAAAGTGTCATTTCAAGTAGCAATAACAATTTTAAGGTAAAATAAAGCAGGATAAGGAGTTGAGGGAAAGAGGACAGGTCTCTTCGGGCTACTGTGCATATCAGGAAAGGCCCCTCTGAGGAGGTAACATTTGGTCACTAATCTGATGGAAGGGAATACAGCATAAGAAGAGGCATGAGGAGAGAATGGTAGAAGATGACATCGGAGAGTGTAGGTGAGGTCCTAACTGGCCCTTGTCATCATGGAATTTATTCCCTAGAGTGAACTCCCTGAAGTTGCTGTGGACTGGCTGGATTCTTTTACCAAATTCCATGCATCTCTCAGGGTGGCTCACCCTAAACATGTGATTCTGTGGACTGGGTCGATGAAACAGCCCTTCTCACACCACCCCAATTTCTGTGCTCTCCCTTTACTATTTCTTTTTACCATCCCTGTATCTTTGAAATCAGTCCTTTGTAAATAAACCCCCCTTAAATTATGCTAATAAGTGTATACTATCTGTTTCCTATTGCAAGTTCAGCTGATTACAGTGTTCTATAAATGTTTAGATGGAAAATGAGATTAAATGACGGTCCAGATATGCATTTGGGTTTTAAGTTTTTTTTAATGCATAATTCACCAAGTGCATTTCTAGGCGTTAATTCAAAAGTAGGTATGCAAGGAAGATATAAAAGCCAACTTATTTTTCCTTGAGTGTTTTAGTTTTTGTTGTCTATTAACTTTACTTTAAAGCAGACATTTAAGATAACTCTAGATTTCACAATAAAAGCTTCAAATTTTGCTTTGATTCCTGATTTGGAACATTGAATACCAAGTCATTTTCATTTCTAGTCTAAAATTGTAGGCTTTTCCTTAATATTATCTTACATAAGAGCAATTTATCTGATATAAAAGCAACATCATAGTGCTACTGTGGGGAGGGGCTAAATGATGATGAAAAATACAATAAAGATTAAATTTAAAAAGCAGTTCACTGATTAAAAATTGTTCAAGCTAACTAATCATCAAAAATGCTTACATAAAAGTAATAAAATCGGCCTAAATATCTTTAAATTATAATACCATTTATTACTGGTGATGATGGAAGGAAACAGGAACTGTCATACTAGTCTGGTGCTAGAATACTTAGACAAAACTTTCTAGAGGATGATTTGGCAATCAAAAGCCTCCAGTCAAATTGAACCACCAATTTTACCTCTAAGAACTTAATCTTAGGAAATAATCAGATACATATACACAAATATTCACTACAGGACTGACCTCCCAAAGGGAACATAAATGACTTATAACATTGGGAACCATTAAGTAAGTATGGCATATCATGTAATAGAATCCTACTTATCTATTTAAAAAAAAAAAAAAGAATGTCAAAGAATAGTTTCAACACTGGCTCTGCATTGGGATCAGCTGTGAACCTTTTTCAACATGCCCCTGCCTGGGTCTCTCCAAGGAGATTCAAATCAGTGGGCTGGGAGTAAATACAGCGCAATAGATAACAACGTGGTAACACGTTCCAGACGCACTGGTGAGGATGGAATGCCTGGTACAGACGGTAAAGCCTACTTAAAGGCAGACCCAGAAAATGCATTGCAAAAACAGACCCAAACTGATAGGTTTCTTTTCTCCTAATCTCTAGGTTAGTAGGATCTCTATTGGTGATTTTTTCTTTTGTTTTTTTTTATCCCTCCATATACTTTCTATATTTTCTATGATAAAAATATATATTTTTTATTTTTTAGAAAATAATAAAGTAAAACATCTCTTCCAAATTCCTGTTGTCTTTTATATTTGCTCAAGACCTTCTTTCATTAGCCTAAATTATATCCTTGTACCCGATTCTCATTATTTATTTTTAACTACTTATAGAAAATTCTACCAATTTTAGAGCATTTAAAGCTTCATTCTCAAACCTGACAATACATAATTTTTGTTTTGCAACAAAGCCAACACTTTTATCTCCATCAGATACTGTAAATTTTTATCTGTTGGACCCTTGTCAGTAGTAGCACAGATGTGATTGAACAAGACATACTTTTTTTAAGAACATAATGTTCCCAAAGAAAATAGCTGCTACTTCCTCAAATACACATTTAAGAGACAGAATAAAGAACAAAGAAAATGTAATCACTGTAATTGTTAAAAAGTATTTCTCTATAATGTGCTATTAACTTACAATTTGCCTTTCTTATAAGAGACATTGAAAACTACTATATATAGTTGTTTGCAAAAATTCTGTCTAGATGATGCTATTTTATCGTTTTGGATTTTAAAATTTCGTTTAAAATGAAAGTAACCTCACTGATCTGCAGTCCCTTTAGTTGGGAAGTGCCCCTACCCTAAGTCTCACCAATAGCTTTATTCCAACAAAATTTTATGGAATTAACACACACATATATAAACATATAAAAATCATAAGTGTCGAGCTTGATTAATTTCCACAATTTGAACGCACCCTGGCAATTGCCACAACATCAAGAAACAGAACCTTCTCTGCACAGCGGGAGTCACCCTTGTGCTGGCTGCCAGACCTCAGCCCTTCCACACCCCAAAGGTTCTGCTCTGCAGGTTTCTAGGATCACAGGTTGGTCTTAACTGTTTTTGAGTTTTATAAAAATAGAATTATACTTACTCTTTTATCTTTTTCCCTTCACATTATGTTTGCATGATTAATCAATGTTGTGTGACACATAGCAGTTGTTTTCTTTATTCTGCATAGTATAATCATTATGTAGATATAGTACACTGCATTTATATATTCTACTATAGACAGATATTTAGGTTATCTGCCAGTTTGGGCTATTATGAATAATGCTATTAACTTCCTGCATACACGTCAGTATACATATTTATGCATTTCTGTTAGACTTATATCTAGGAATAGAGTTTCTTTTTTTGTTGTTGTTCAGTTACAGTTGTCCTGCCTTTTTCCCCATTGCCTTCACCTGCCCCATCCCCCAACGCACAGAGTCAATCTCCCCCATTGTCCGTGCCCATGAGTTCTCTATTCGTGTTCCTTTACTTGCCCCTTCCCTTTCTTCCCCCTGTTATCCCCCTCCCTTCCCCCTCCACTGTCAGTTTGTTTTTTATTTCCAGTTCTCTGGTTCTATTTTGCTCATTTGTTTGTTTAGTCGATTAGGTTCCACGAATAGGTGAGATCATATGGTATTTATCTTTCACCACCTGGCTTATTTCACTTAGCATAATAATCTCCTGATCCAAAGGGTTGTAAAGGGTAGGAGCTCCTTCTTTCTGCTGTGTAGTATTCCATTGTGTAAATGAACCACAGTTTTTTTTATCTACTCATTTACCGATGGGCATTTAGGGTGCTTCCAACATGTGGCTATTGTAAATTGTGCTGCTATGAACATTGGGGTGTATGGGTTCTTTTGAATTGGTGATTCAGAAATCTTAGGATAGCTTCTCAGCAGTGGGATTGCTGGATTAAAAGCAGTTCCATCTTTAGCTTTTTGAAGAAATTCCATACTGTTTTCCACAGTGGCTGCACCAGTCTGCATTCCCACCAACAGTGCACTAGGGTTCCCTTTTCTCCAAAACCTCATCAGCACTTGTTTTTTATTGATTTGTTTATGATGGCCATTCTGACTGGTATAAAGTGCTATCTCATCACAGTTTTAATTTGCATCTCTCTAATGGCTGGTGATGTTGAGCATTTTTTCATGTGTCCATGGGCCTTTTGTATGTCCTCCTTGGAGAAATGTCTGTTCAGGTCCTTTGCCCATTTTTTTTAAATTGGATTGCTTGTCTTCCTGGTGTGGGGTTGTGTGAGATCTTTATATATTTTGGAGATCAAACCTTTGCCTGAGGTATCATTAGCAAATATGCTTTCCCATATTGTTGGTTCCCTTTCCATTTTGCTGTTTTCTTTAGCTGTGCAGAAGTTTTCAGTTTGATGTAGTCTCATTTGTTCATTTTTCCCTTTATACTCCTTGCCCTAGAGGATGTATTGGTGAAAATATTGCTTTATAGGATATCTGAAATTATTCTGCCAATGTTTTCCTCTAGGACTGTTATGGTGTTTCAACTTATATTTGTCTTTTATCCATCTGGAGTTTATTTTGGTGTGTGGTTGAAGTTGGTGGTCACATTTCATTTGTGTGTGTGTGTGTGTGTGTATACTTGTCCAGATGTCCCAACACCTTTTATTGGAGAGGCTATTTTTACTCTATCTTATTTTATGTTCCTGCCCCATTTGTCAAATATTAACTGGCCATATTGACATATGGTTTATTTCTGGGCTCTCTTTTCTGTTCCATTGATCTATGTGTCTGTTCTTATGCCAGTACCAGAATGTTTTGATTACAGTGGCCTTGTAATACAGTTTGGTATCAGATACTATGATCCCCTCTACTTTTTCCTCTTTCTCATAATTGCTAAGGCTTTGGTGTTACAGTCTATTTCATATAAGTTTTTGAATATTGGTTCTATATCTGTGAAATAATATCTGTGAAATATGTCATTGGTATTTTTATAGGGATTGTGTTGACTCTATAGATTGCCTTCACAAGTACGGACATTTTAAAGATGTTAATTCTTAGGAGTTGAATTTCTGAGTCAGGATATGCAATTGTTTGGCTTTACTATATGCTGCAAAACAGTTTCCCAAAGTGGGTGTACCAGGAGAATATGAACATTTCAGTTGCTCTACATCTTTGCTAACTTGCCATGTTATGAGTCTTCTTAAAATTAGCCAGTCTAGGGGGAGTATATGTGCAAAGGTATATTATTATTTTAATTTGTGTTTTCCTGGTGATTAGTGATGTTGGTTGGCTACTTCCTCATAAATTTTTTATCTATTTAGATACCCTCTTCTGTGAATAACCTGTCTCAGATTTACAATTGTTTTGCCTCTTTTTCAATTATTTTGTCTGTTTTGGGTTTGGTGTTTTTTTTTTTTTAAATATAGGACTTCTTTACATATCCTCTTACAAGTCATTCTTTGTTTTACCTACTGCAAATATGTTCTGCCCCTCTGAGCTCATTTCACTCTCTTAATGATCTACTTTGATGAACAGAAGTTCATGTTAATATGGTCAAATTTATCAATCTTTTTCCCTGCAGATTGGACTCTTTCTGTTCTGTTTAAGAAGTCTTTGCCTCTCTCGAAGTGATAAAAAAATTTGTGTATTATCATCTTAAAATTTTATTTTACCTTTCTCATTTAAACTGAAACCCATCTTGAGTTCATTATTTGTAAGGTCTGAGGTAGAAGAGGTAGAAGCAAAGATTCATTTCTTTCAGAGTTATCCATAGACTCACCAGTATCTACTGAAAGTATTTCCTCCTCTTACCTTACATCGGCAACTTGGTAATAAATCAGGTTTTTTTATATGTGCGATTGATTCTGAACCATATTTTTTCACTTGCCTTTTGCTTATGTATATACTGATAGTATACTGTTCTAATTACCATCCTGACTTAAATCCTCCAATTTTGATCCTTTTCAAGATTATGTTCTATGTTTTTTTAATTTTATATTTTGTCATATGCTTGTCAAACCTCCCAACCCAAATCCCACACAAAAAAAATAGATTTTGGTTGGGATTGCATTGAATCTGTAGATAAGATAGAAAACATTTACATCTTTATAATATGTTTGAATGTGATATATACTTTATTTATTTACATCATATTTATTTTTTTAATGTGTGTGCATGCACATGTGTGTAATGGTCTAGTATATCTGTCATTAAAGTTATTTTTAGGTGTTTGAATTTTAAGCTATTTTAAATAATATTTAAAATTTTATTTTCTAATTGCTGCTTGTATATAGAAGTACAAATATTTTTATGCTACTCTAGTATCAAGAAACTGCTATATTCACTTTTTAACTCTACTAGTGTATCTATAGAATCTTCTGGATTTTCACCAACATAATCATATTCTCTGTAAATAGTGACAGTTTCTTTTTCAATCCTTTACTTATTATTCTTTACCTGTTGCCTAGCTTAGGACCTCTAAGACAATGCTGAAGAAAAGTATTGGTAACAGATGCTCTTGTCTTATTCCCAATCTCAGGTGAATGCTGTTCTGCTTTCACTATTAAGTATAATGTTGGTGGTAGGCTTTTTTGATAGACTTTGTGAGATTAAGAAAGTTCCTTTCTATTACTATTTTGCTAAGAGGTTTTGTCATAAATGGACATTGAATTTCATCAAATGTTTTTAACTCATGCACTGAGATATACTTTTTCTCTTTTGTTTTTTTTTTAATTCAGTGAATTATCCTGATCAATTCTTGTAGAACTAAACCAAACTTACATTGTTAGCCATACTGGATGGCTCCTTTAAAAATATCACTGGATTTTCCCTGGCTGGTGTGGCTAAGTGGATTGAGCCTCAGCCTGCAAACCAAAAGGTGGCCAGTTTCATTCCCAGTCAGGGCACACACCTGGTTGTGGGCCAGGTCTCCATTTGCAGGTGTGTGAGAGGCAACTTACTGATGTTCCTCTCCCTCTCTCCCTCCCTTCTCCTCTCTCTGGAAATAAATAAATAAAATCTTTAAATATCACTGGATTTACTTTGCTAGCCTTTTGTTTAGGATTATTTTGCATCTATGTTTATGGAAGAGATTGACCATAATTTTTCTTTTTTATAATATTATTACAGGATTCTGCTCTCAAGATTATGCTGGATTCAAAAATAAGCTGAATATTATTTTCTGTTCTGTGGAAGTGTTTGTGTATGATTAGTATTATTTTATCCTTTACTGTTTAAAAGAATTCATTAGTGGAGACTTCTGGGCCTGGAGTTTTCTTGTGGGATGGTTTTTAAATAGAAATTTGATTCCTAGACAAAGAATATTTATATATTCTACTTCTTATATCTTTTTTGAAAAGTTGTGATTTTCTGTTTGCCCATTTTATTTGAAATTTCTATTCATGGCAAAGAGTTGTTAATCCTGTCTTCAGTGTTTGTAACAAATGAAGGCTCTGTAGTTACATCACCATTTGTTCAAGTGGGATTAAATTATATTTCTCATCATTCTTGTCAGGGATTTATCTTCCGCTTTTAAAGGACTGACTTTTCCACTTGCTTACTCTCAGTATTGCATTTATTATACTCCATTTTATTTATTTTTATATATTATTCCTTCTTTCTACTTTTTGAGGCTCTATTTAGTGCTTTCTTTTTCTTTATTTTTTGAAGTAAATACATAAATCATTGATTTCCAGCCTTCTTTGAAAAACACAGGACTGGGTAAAAGTAGGTTAAATTACCAGCCTTCACTACCTAAAACATAAGTCATGAGTAAGGATACTAAATAATTACAACAACAATATGACAAATAATACAAATAAATAGTATAATAATTAATTAATAATACAAGGATATAATTTCACAGATTTACAACCATAAATCTACTCTTGCCCACCCCTGTGTGCACTAGAAGTTTACATTTCCTTTAAACATAACTTTTAGCTGCCTTCTACAAGATTGGATATGTTTTATTTTATTATACTTCCATGCAAAATATTTGAAAATTTATATTATGATCTCTTTTACCAATGGGTTGTATATAAATATACTTTAAGTTTCTGAGCATTGGATGATTTTTTATTTTTAGATAGATTTTTGGCTTAATTTCACTGTGGTCAGAGAATATACTCACTATTATGTCCTTTGAAATTGTAGAAACATGTTTTATGGTCTACTGTACCTCAGTTTGTAAATAATTCAAAAGCACTACAACCTAATTTGTATTCTCCAGTTTTGGGGTAGTTTCCTAGATATATCGGTAAGTTCTATTCTGTAAATCATGTTGTTAAGTTGTCTATATCATTGCTAACTTTTGTTTGCTTCAGTCTGCTACTGAGAGATGTGATAAGATCTCCCTCTTTGTGGTTTTGCCTACTTCTCTTTTTACTTCTATTAATTTTTACTTTAAACATTTTAAAGCTATGATAGAATGCTTATAAATTAAGATCTGTATGTGAAACACTGAAATCAACTATAATTATTTGTTTATTTTTATTTCACAATATATGCTTCAAATATTATGAGCCTCTATTATTAGGTGTATAAACATTTATAATTGTTAAATCTCCCTGAAATATTTACTATATCTTTTATCATATAAAATATCTCCCTTATTTCTAGTAAGAGTTCTGTCTTAGAATATATTTTTTCTGATGTTAACATAGTTACTTCAACTTTCTTCTTAATTATTTGAGAATTATATGATATTTAACATATAAAAAGCATTTCTGCAAAAATGTCTTAAAGCTCCACACCTACAACTACATCCATATTGTATGTAATACAAGGCACTTCAGCTTTCTTTGGGTTACTTTTGCATGGCTTCCTTGCATTTACTATTTGATAATATCTGATGCTGTCATTTCATCATCTTTTGAGTTCCATCATCTCTACTATAAAGTCAGGTTGAGGCCTGCGTTGCCCTTCCATTGCTCCTTTTATCTCTGGTAGTTTTTAAATTTTCCTTTTTGTTTTTGGTTTTCAACAGTCTCACAGTGATATGTCTAGGTGTGCTTTGCTTTGCATTTATCCCACTTTTGGTTTTTGTTTGTTTTGTTCTGTTTTTTACAGCACTTGCTGATCCATTGCTTCCTATCTTTCACCAATATTGAAGAACTCATGGTCATTTTCTTTTCAATTATTCCTTTTGCTTCATTCTTTCTCTACCCAACTGTTTTCCAAACTGATCACATACCATTCACTGGCAATGTATGAATAATCAGTTTCTCTGTATCCTTACTAACATTTTTATGTTGTCAATATTTTTGTGTTTCAGCCATTCTAATAGGTGTGTAATGATGTCTCATCATGATCATAATCTGCATCTGTAATGGCTAATAGCATTGAAAAATTTTTATGTGCTTATTTGTCATCTCAATGTCCTCTTCAGTGAAATATCTGCTCGTATTATTTAGGACTGCTATGCCTTCTTGGTGGATTGGTCTTTTTATCATTATATAACGAATGTCTCTCGACATCTCTGTTAATGTTTTTAGCTCTGAAGTCTACTTTATTTGATATTAGCATAGCTATTTCTACTTTCTTTTTTTAAAGATTTTATTTATTTATTTGTTTGTTTGTTTCTAGAGTGGAATGGAGGGAGAAAGAGAGGGAGAGAAACATCAATGTGAGACAGAAACATCTATCAGTTGCCTTTCATACATGCCCTGACCAGGGACCAAACCCACATCCCTGGCATGAGCCCTGACTAGGAATTGAACCAGTGATCCTCGGCTTTGTGGATGATGCCCAAACCAACTGAGCCATACTGGTTGGGGCTATGTCTGCTTTTCCGAGTAATGTTTGCAGAATACATCTTTTATCCTTTTACTTTCAACCTGCCTATATTACTCTATTTGAAGTGAGTTTCTTGTAGATAGCACATAAGTTATGTTTTTCAATGTATTCTGATAACCTCTTTTAGCGGATTCATCTAAACCATCTATACTTAATGTAATTATTGATATATTAGGAGTTAAGTTTGCCATTTTATTTCTTGTTTTCTGTTTATTCATTCTCTTTTCTTGTTGCTCTTTTTTCTTTCTCCCGTGGATGAACTTGAGCATTCTTTAGAATTCCAATTTGAATTATCTACAGTATTGTTGAGTATATCTCTAAGTATAGTTTTGGAGTGGTTGCTCTAAGTATTACATTATATATAAATAACTTATCACAGTGTATTGGTGATGTTCCTTGGGACCTGAAGTACCAAGCTGGTGTGTCTGCTTTGCTTCACCTTTCAGAGTCTTCTTATGGTTGTTTTATATGTAAACTCCAGAGTTTGTTCTTAGTGAAAGGTATGTCTACTCAATGCCCCCCAAAGTGGAATTCCAGTTTTTAGAGTTTTGACAAACACGTATGATTGTGTAACTACCATCATATTTATATTTAGCTCTGTTCCATCATCCCCACAAATTTTTCTCTCTTTCTTTTTGGTTAACCCCTTTCTTCATTCTAACTTATCTGTTTTCTGTCCCTACAATTTTGCCTTTTCTAGGGTGTCATATAAATAGAATCGCATAGCCCTGGCTGGTGTAGCTCAGTGGATTGAGTGCTGACCTGTGAAATGGAAGGTCATAGATTTGATTCCCAGTCAGGGCACGTGCCTGGGTTGCAGGCAAGGTCCCAGTTGGAGGAGTGCAAGAGGCACCTGATCTATGTATCTTTTGCACATTGATGTTTCTCTCCCTTTCTCCCTCCCTTCTCCTCTCTCTAAAAATAAATAAATAAAATATTTTAAAAATATAAAAAATAGACTCACATAGTGTGTAGCTTTCTTGAGACTGGCCTCTTTAACTTAGCATAGTCCACTTGGGAATCATCCATGTCCTGCATATCAGTAGATTGTTCTTTTCTGTTGCTGAATAGCATTCCATTGTAATGTACTTTGTTTATGCATTTCACAGTTGAAGAATATTGGGGTTGTTTTTAGCTTTGAGTGATAAAGTTGCGTTGGATAAAGCCACTGTAAACATTTATACACAGGTTTTTGAGTAAACATTAATTTTTATTAGACTTGGGAAAGTAAATGCTAGGTCTAATTTTAAGGTATGTGCAATTTTGTAAGAAATTGCACACACTTTAGTACTCTCAGTGGCTTCACCATTTTTCATTCCCACCAGCAACATATGAGAGTGCCAGTAGCTTCATGTCCTTACAAGCATTTGCTTTTGTCTTTTTCCCGATTATTGCTACAGTGTATAGTATTTCATTGTGATTTTAATTCACATTTCCCTAATGACTAATGATATCGAACATTTCTCATGCGCTTAGTTGTCATTTATATATTGTCTTTGGTGATGTCTCCTTTAAAATCTGTTGCCCATTTTTAAATGAACAGTTTGTTTCTTATTAATGAGTTTTGAGAGCTATTTACATATTCTAGTTACAAGTTTCTTATCAAAAGTGTGATTTACAAATATTTGCCCTCATTTTATAGCTTCTCTTTTCATTCTCTTAACAGTTTCTTACAAAAAGCAGGAGGTCTCAATTTTGAAAAAGCCCAGTATGCCAATTTATTTTTTGATGGATTGTGTTTTGGTAACACAGCTAAGAAATCTTTGCCTAAATTATGCTCACAAAAACTTCTGCATTTTTGTGGCAAATTTTAAATTAAATCCCAGACATTGTTTTTAAACGATTCTAGAGATAATCTAAGGCTCTGGATGATGTCACCTTTCTCCTGGAGAGAATATGCTTCAATTTCAGAGGGAGGCAGACCACTTTAATCTCACTGCGGATGGAAAGGACTCAAATCTTGCTTTCAGTTTTTTTAAGGGCAGGTATATTTCTTGTTTGCCCTAAAGTTTAAGACCCCCTGGAGCCCAGTGAAAGCCTAGAGTTTTTATCAACCCTTCTCTTTGGTGGGTTTTAAACAAAAATTTTTGTTTCATCAGCCTTGTGAACCTGTCAAAAGTTCTGCTTAACTTCTCTTCATTTCAGCCACTGCTAATAAATCAACAAGGCTAGGCTCAGGGGGAATGTTCAGCCAAATGTCAGGATCTCTCTGCATTTTCCTTGTCTTCAGCATCATAGCCCCTTAAGCACACAGAGAAAGTTTTTGGAAGCCCCTGGACACCTTTAAACATTTTCTTTATCTAGCTTCCATAATTTCATTCAGTGGGAGTGTTGGTCTGATATAAGCTAGTCTGACATAGCCAGGAGAGGAAGTCCTCCCCAGCTTTCTTACATTGACTTCTGGAAGCATGTCATTAACTCAGAATATCAGAGATGCACTTTCCTTTGGAGCAATTAGCCTATATTGAGAGCTGAGACATTTAAGCCTATAGGTTCACACAGATGTAAGAAATGACTTTATTTCCCTGAAGAAGCTGAGGTAAAGAAGAGTGATTCTCTCTCTTCAATATTTCTGGAAGAATGTGTTTTACCAGCTTAGAATGAGAGAAGCTGATACTTAACCACCTGCACCAGCTTAATGGGACAACTTTCTCTGCCTAAGAAGCATCAAAAATTTAATTACTTTCTCCTTCAGTCATTTTATGTTTATCTTCCCACCCCCTCATGCACTCAAAAGAGCTACAGCGAGCAAGCAAATCTGTCAAGTAATATCTCACTTTCATTCCATCTAGAACTTAATAGTGTGGTTTCCTAGGGTGATCCAGGATGAAGAAATTTGTCTTCAAAATGTCAGATGTGAAAGATAAAGTTTCCACAATCAACATTAAATCTTTGATAACAGCTCAAAAATAATTGGAATAAGAAATACCAAATATGAACACACATGTGCCGGCTTACAAAATCAAAAGCAAATTCCCCCTATGAATCCTGAATGAAGATACTAGAGAGCTTGTTAGGGTTGCAACAACAGTCCAGTGAGATTGTAGGTAAAGTGACTGAAGGTAACTTTTATATAAGATACAAAAATAGAATAAAGAAAGTAGAAAGGGGGGATTCTTAAGACTAATATAAATGTTTAGATTTATAGGAAGAAATGAAATGTTTAGCTTAATAATGAGCATCTTTACTAAGAGAAATGGTTAAAAAAAGATTCACCAAGTATGGATGCTCTGAGCTTTCTAAACTGAATATCTTTTGAAAGAAGGTTACAGAAATGGACACTGTCCATCTGCTTCACAGACAGAGTACACAATCTTTCAGATAAATGAGCAAAAAAGAGGGTTAGAATTCCAGCTCTGTTGTTAATTCATGAAGTGACCTTGGGAAGTTCACTTATTTTCTCTGGGCTTCTGCAAGGTAGATTTTTGCAATGATTCGTCTTTTAAGTTCTTAGGTCTATATGGGCCTAAGCCATCTTTACTGATATAAGGAAGTTTCAGGCCTGTAATGTACTTTCCTTGACATTTTTGTATTTAGTAAAATTTATCATGGTGGGATTCACAGGCTGTTTTCTTTCTTTAGTCATAGAAATATAGATTGTATAGCACACCCTTTCTTTCTCTATCATCAGTCATTTAATACATACCAGTTGAACTGTAGATAGAAGTATGTGCAATTTGCAGAGAGCCTAGATTCATAAGCCTAATTGCTCATGGAAGTCTTTACTTCAGACTCATCCTGAGCTAAGTTTTGTGGGTAATTTCACCCCCTGTGTAGTTGTTTTTGGACGAGTGGCATATTTACCTCATTTGAGAAGAAAAGAGACTTTGTCACCAAATATTTATGGGAAAACTAATATTTCACATCAGCAGCTTTAAAAGACACCATGTTGATTCCATCCTTTATCTGGTATTCTTTTAACTCTTTCCTCATCTTATATTTCTAATTTTAAGACAAAAATCTAAGCACCAAAGTTATAATAACTCAAAAGTAACCTATAAAACTGATTCTAGAAATGTTCATATTTCTTTCAGAGCTGCTATGGTGGTTTATCTTAAAGTCCTATCCCTCACTCAAAAGACAGCTAATACTAGCATACTTGCCTGGATGTGTGTTCAAATTTCACAAACACTGATTTAGTGACATGAAGAGGTGGCAGGAATCTTTGAAGACTACATAGCCTCATAGGCCCACCCTAGTATTACAAAGCTAAGGAATCAGAAACCCACCACATGTAGTCACTTAACTAAGGAGACACAGTCTAGTTATCAGAAGTCCTGTAATGACTCCTGTGAACTGATCTTAGAGTCTAACCATTTATCAAATATTCATTTAAGTGTAACCCATTTCACCAGATATTTAGAGCAAGTTACAAAACAAAGAAAACACAGTTCCTATTCTTAAAATTGAAAACTCCAGGACAACTGAGTCCATGTGCATTTTGTTTGTTGCTGTAGTTCAGTACCTGGCTTAGTGCCTGGCACGTGATAAATGCTCCATCAGTATAGTAAGTAAAAGGGACTCAGCAGAGAAGGTGAACTAAGCAGGAGAACGCTCACCTGCTGCAAAGATCAAGGAAGGCAACATGGCAGAAGGGACCTGAGCAGAGGGCCTTGAGGAATAGTGATTACTGACAAAACACATTCTTCAGAGGGCAACAAGGAAAACAATCACAAGTCTAAGCATGTAGAGCCTTCATCATTAAGATCATTCAACTTGCCAGGGAAAAGTAGCATCTTTATTTGGAAGACTTTTAAAAAATGTATGTATGAAGAGCTAGCATTGCTTCTTTAGTGAGATAGGTGTCATGAGTAAAATTGATTCAAGGAAAATCATTTAGTCTAACCTGATGAAGTCCATATCTTTCATGTACTTATGGAACCATGTACTGAGTCTATATTCCTGAATCAGTGCATATTTTAATGGACATTGCAAGGGCAGGAACATGCAGAATTTTTGCAGGAGGCTGCAAAAATTTCTCCATCATCAGTCATTTAATATATACCAGTTGAAACAAAGTGAGCCATAAGGAATAAGCTAATGCATGCAGAGCTCCTCGAGTTTTGGGTTCAGGATTTCAATAGTTGGTATTTTAAAATGTGTCCTATTTAACAACACTGACATTGTCTTACCATGTCCCAGATCACTGTTGTAAGCAGCTCACAGATCTGAACACACTGACTCTCAGAATAATGCTATAAGGTGGATACTAACCCTATGTTATAGATGAGGAAACAGGATGAAATTAAATAGCTCACTCAAACTTGTTAGCTATTAAGTGGCAGAATCAGAAGTTGAACCCAGGCAGTCTGGCCCTAGTATCCCTGGCAGGCTTCAAACATAATGTCATGCTTGCTCACTGCTATGAGCAACAGATGGGAATCCAAAGGAAATAAATCCAATGTTTTCTCACTGCTTGACCTTTTCCAGCATGCTCTTGAGGAGTGAGAGAACTTGGCCTAAGCTAAGCCTTTTATCCCTATGCTCATCATCCCTTTATTTGAGCCATTGGAAAGTGACACATGAGCTTGTCTTGGGAACAACTTTATTTCCTGGACACTACTTTGGTGATGAAAATTGCCTTCTTCCCTGACTGGCAATAGGCAAGGGACCTGGGGCTCTCCATGGAGGGCCAGAGGAAGCTGGCTGACAATTGTGGTAAATGAGCATTCAAGAGCTGAGCTGGTAAATTGTTCAGGTGCACAAGTGTGGAGATTGGCTAATTAAAGTGAGAGTCTAGAAGAGAGGTGAATGCTAGCTTGTGCATTTAGCATAATTATGTGCTGAGCATTTTACCTATATTAGCTCACTTAATCCTCATAACAATCAGATGAAGTTAAAAACTATTATGCCCTTTAAAGCGGAGGTCTTAGAGGCTGAGAGGGTTAACTATTTCATCCAAAATTGCACAGCTTTAGTAATCAGCAAAGGGGAGGTCAAACTCTTATCTGAGGGCCAAACTACACCCTTCCTACCCCATCAAACTGACTGCTACATTAGGACTGCTGAAGGAGCTGAACAGACATGCTGGGAACGGCAATATAATGAATACAGAACGTAGCACAGGCTCTTTGCCAGGCCCAGGCAGGGCCAGAAAGGAAGCAAGAAGCAAGATGATGTGACTCACAAGCTGTGGCTGAGTACAGAGGAATCAGGAAGCCTGTGAACAGGCATGTGGCCAAAGCTGGAGGCCAAGGTCATGGCTAGGATTTCTGCCAGAGAGACTAACTGGACTGACTGGGCTTCACAGAGAATGAAGACTACTTTTTAAAAAGACAGTAGAGCTCCTCTTGAGTCACTCCCTGGTGGACACCAGCAAGACAGGCACGCTGTGGTGGGAGACCTGGTAAACAGTACCTAACTGGAAGGGCCCCAATAAAACCATAAGTGGAAGCATGGCTCAGATCTGCGGCAGCTTTTACCACTTGGGCCTTTGTAAACAGAGGGGGTGAAGGAGGGAGTTAGTGATCTGCTGCTTCAGGTTTATGGACTAACACTGTTTGTTTTTACATGATTTCCGTATACTACGTAATTGCTATATAACCTAGCCAGGGGTGTCCAAACTTTTGGCATCTCTGAGCCACAATGGAAGAAGAAAAGTTGTCTTGGGCCACACATTAAATAAACAAACATTAGTAAAAACAAAAAAGTCTCATAATGTTTTAAGTAAATTTAAGATTTTGTGTTGGGCTGCATTCATAACTATCTTGGGCTGCACGCGGCCCGTGGGCTGTGGGTTAGACACCCCTGACCTAGAGGGTGTGGATTGAGTCTCATTCCTGCTCCTGTGTCCTTACTTCAGTACTTTTCTTATGGAAAGAGTTTAACAAGTGTGAGATAAATGAAAAAATATTCCTTCATGTATTGCACACATTGAGTTTTAGTCATATAACCGATAATAAATCAAACTGGGTCTATCTGGTATCAGTTCTGGTTTCTGCCTTTTCTTCCATGTTTCACAGAGACTGGAAGCTCTGAGTTCACATTTAATATTGGTTAACGGTTGGATGGGGTATCCAGTTTAGTTGTATTTGTAGTAATCACCAGTCATGGTGAACTCCAAGAAAGCAGTTGCAGTTTCTTGTCCAGTTTGTGGCCTTGGACATAGGCACAACTTTAGAGTAAGTGGAGCCCTTCTCTGGATTTCACAAAAGCAAACTGAAGTTGAGATGTTCTGAGACTTATAAAAGAACTTGTACTTTTGTTAACTATTTAATAAGCCAAACATCTCAAGACAATTGTTAGGCCAAAGCCAAATAATTTATGACAAACTACTGAGTATGAGGTGGCTCCTCTCATACTGTTAACTCCTTGGAAGGCAAAATTCATCAGAGAAAAATAGCAAGCACACCCCAGCCGCTCCTCCAGTCCCTCTGCAACTTACTTCTCCTTCAGTTGCATTGTTTCCTGCCCTGAGTAAAACTGGATTTTAATTCACTTCTAAGAGTTACAGAAATTGAGCAAGACTGACAAACATCTTCCATTAAAACTTAATGGTGAAAGAAATGATTGCCTAACTGAATGCTCAGTTTCTTAGCACCATTGTTTCTACCTTGTTTCTAATTCCAGTGTTCAGCAGCCTACTTCTCAGATTCACACGCTAGAGGCTGAACACAGGACTACGACAGCAAATGGGGTTTGTCACTGAGAGACTGCAGAAATTATTTCCTTAGTAAATAAACTAAATCTGTTTTCCTTAATGGTTTAACTGACAAATTATTCAAGGTCTTCATTCTAGTAAGTTATTGAAAAGCTAAATGTTATGTTTGTAAGAGTTTCTCAACCTAATGTACATTTATGATATCGTGATTAATGAAAAAGTAATCTTGTTTTGCAAATATAACCTTATAGTCAGCATTGTCAAAGTTTGTTCCAAATATACCAACAAGTTAAAAATAGAGAAAATGTAAAACATAAAGACAGTATGTTTTTCTTAGTGTAACTAGATAAGAAAACTATTATAAGAGCATTGATTGGTTGTCCCCCAAAAGATTTCATGGTTTGTTACTGAACACTATGCAAGAAATTCCAATTATTTTCGAAGTTTTTAAAAAATTAATGTCTATGAAAAAATAAATAAAAAGCATATGCCTTCATGCAGAACTAATCCATGATATTGAAAACTGGCCAGACTAAAATTAAAAAGAATTATTATAAGCATGTACAATGTAGTTTTTACTAGGGACAATTTAGTATCTTGGGATTAGTGATATCGGAGACCCAGAAACTGCTGTGACCTAATTTTATATTCACTGAAGGGTGGTTACTGGGCCTAAAACCTGTGTGTGACTAGCCTTGAGGCAAATAGGCAATTTCCATCCCAGAGTTGAAGCTGCTTTTATTTTAAACCACTTATGCATTTATTCAAAAATATGTATTTCAGTATCAACCATATAGTGAAGACTGAAGATTCAGTGGGGAACAGGGAGGAGTGACCCCCACATTAGAGAGTTCACAGTTTAGGGACCCATTGACTCAGACAGACATTTGCAGCCCCAGACCAGGACTCTCTATAGGGGCTTGGAACCAACTCTAGTAGCAGCCCTGCATGGACTCAACAGCAGTAATTACATCCATTTTACTGACAAGGGAAGCACAGACACATTCCCAAAGTCACGCCAACTCTGAGTTGTGATAAGACATGGTTCTGTCTGCTGGCCTTTGGCCTTGGCTAATATCCAGTAAAGTTACCTCTCTCTGATCCATCACACTGGGAGGAAGACTCAGGATACCCCAAAGGTTTTGAGTTTAGACTGAAAAATGGAAACACCACAGTCAGAAATACGGTAGTTGAGAAAAGGTCCTGAGATAAGTTGAGTTGGAGACATAGATAAAGATCTGTGAAATAACACTGCCATACTGAAATGTATGAGTATGAAGGGCAAATGCTAACAAGATGGCCCAGCGCTATCTGACAAGAATAAGAATGGCATCCATGTGCCTAACACTGTTGCATGTTGCATGCACTAATTCCTTTAAAAAACCCTATGTGATAGCTTTAAGCTCCACTCACAGATGAGGAAACTAAGGCCAAGGAATTAAATAACTTGTTTGAGATTACACAGCTATTAAATGACCAAGGTGGGATTTGGAATTAGGCAATCTGATCCCAGAGTGTATGACTTTAACCATTACACTATACTACCTCCCTTAAGAAAGAGTTAAAAACTCTAGAAGGATATTTGTCTGCCACTCCATGTTCTTTTTCTCCTTCAGTGATTATGGTGTGCAAAGTGACAATAGCTATTGCTCTCTATTTCACAGCATGGCTGTGTGCTTTTTTCTTTCTCTTAGGAAAATCTCTCTGGCCTTATGTGAGGGAAAACAAAAGTTGTTCCTATATTCTATTCACTTACTTCTTACCCTGCCCTGACTGCATAATTCTTGGTATTCCTTTCCAAGCATTAGCCTTTTGACCTTCAAAATCAATACTGTCTTATCCCAAGGGGAGCTCAGAAAATCAAAGCAATAGGAAAGTATGAGACTGTCATTGTCTCTGAAAAATGCCATGACCCTAGTGGCACTGTGGCCACACGAAATGGAAACTGCCTGTGTAGAAAGCAAAGGACTTTTCTCTAAGATAAGAGGGCTACAGTTCTTTGACTATTAAGAAATGGGATTTATAAAATCACAGAATCAGTAAGTTCAAGGGTAGATGAGCTCCCAGTATGATGAGGTAAGAAACAGTGTGTTTGAACATGCTGTTTAGCCAGGCACCAGCCACCTAAATTTCATAGGCTGAGAGTCAGAGAAGAGTGGCTTCCAAAAGGAAAATCAAAGTACTGTTAAAATAATCAAATAAAATAAGAGTCAGGTAGGGCAGTTACAACCCCACAGCAGGACAATACCAGCAGCAGGGAGCCCAGTCTCCCCCACTCAGCAAACTGAGATAAACTTCCCTAGCTAGGTAGCACTATGGAAAATTGTGGATTTAGCCCATAATTTTCACTGCATAAACTAGACAATACAGAGGAGGCCAGTGAAACACATTTTTGAGTATTCTAATGCCAAGTAAAATGTTACCATCACCATTTGTTCACCTCCCCAGGACTACTTCTGGTCTTGCCACTGTTTTTTTTTTTAAAGTTATCACGAGACTGTTTTCTCATTCAACCTGAATTACTATGTTCATATTTCGAGTTGCTCAATTATGTTCAGGAAAAACATCAACAATAATGTGGGTTTTAAAAATGAATATTTTGAGTGATAAAAGGTGAAGAGATTAAGCAAAAACCAATAAACAAACAAATACACTTATAAACACAGACAACAATATAGGGATGATGAGACAAAAGGAGATAGGGTTAGGTAGAAGAGGGTAAAGGCAGGATAAATGGTGATGGAAGGAAACGACTTTGGGTAGTGAACACACAATACAATATACAGATGATGTATTATAGAATTGTGTACCTTAAATCTATATAATTTTATTAACCAATATCACCACAATAAATACAATAAAAATTTTAAATAAAAACAAGCTTTTTATTAATTCAACAATGGGCATGAATATGAAAAATTATATTTTGAATTTCATATTGCTGCTTTTGTCAAGACACCAGAGACTGTATCTAGTTGGAAATTAAGTCAATGCCATCAGGTTTGGTGACTCAGAAGTCCCATTTTTTAAAAGTCTTTACAAGACTACATGTAAATATTTATGTCTACATGTTTTAACTATTCCAGTTGTGAGTCTGATTTTATTAGTCACAAAATCCAAGTGTTAACAATGTTAGTGGACTATGAGAATCTACAAATGAGAGATCAGTGCCAGCTAGAAATAAAATTCAGATCAGTTCTTCTCAGGGGCAAAATTAAATGTAAACAAATAAATTTGAGCATTTAGCCATAGTCTAAGATTAGTTCTACCATAATAGTAAGATGTGGGATCATTTTTCTCATAGATAGTTTTTGAGGTCCTTACTGTTGGGAAAAGTGGGTTTCTCATCAAACTCTAGGCTTTTATTGATTCATAACCTTACACTGAATTAAAAGAGGAAGGAAGTGCCCGCCCTACCCTACCTGCTGGGCTGCGTGCCCAATAATATAGTCTCCATGCATAGAGATCAATGACAGAACACTTCCCATGGTCTGTGGTCTATCCTTATGACCTCTGGACTGCGTAGGCTGGGCCAACTGAAGTCAGACCATCTTCTCTGATGAATGCCTAGGTTTGGTGAATATTCTAACTATTGGAATCTATTAGTCTACCCAGTCAGGCTAACCCTACACAGAGGGACTATTCTTGTAAAACTTTCAGTATAATTTGAACACAATAACAATTGCTTGTGGCATCTGGGCAATCAGTGCTGTGCATGTTCAAAGTCACTCTTGAGTCATGTCCATTCCTACAAAATTATGTGCCAGAACAATCATGCAACTCTGCTTTTTCACCCCCATTAAATTTCACTTGCTACTTAACCTGCCATTGGTCTTGAAATAAAAAGAGAAACAAGGATTCTTAAAGAGAAGTTAGACTTTGAAATTTCATTCCTATATCTTTGCTGTTTTGACTGGTGACATAGCTGCTAATAAGATTAGTGCTTTCTCTTCTGTTCATTTTCTAGCAGAATTAGTTGCTGCTTTTATACCCTCTGCTGCTAATTTTGCTGGCAAATATCTAGAGAATTCTAGCCTAATTTCCTGCTACCAGAAGCAGAACTGCCATTCTAGTAGATCACCTAACATTATTTTTCTTTAGGGGATCTCAAAAAATAAAATCCGTGGACATAATTCAGGCACAAACATCAGATATGAATCAGGGGCCAATTTTTCAGATTAGCAAATTTATTTAAATCAGGTAATCCCCATTTCCCATATCCTTACACCATAGCATTATTGTAAGAAGCAAATTTTATATAGATGTTTGTGTTTACATATTATTAGTAACATATGTAATTATCATATTATATTGTATCATTATTGCATTATTATATTCAAATGTGAGTATTAATACTGTGCACTGAAATATAACAATTTTTAAACTTTTAAAGCAAACAGGAACAATTTAAGGTCCATAAATATGCATCTAAGTTATCCTTTGTTCATTTGAGACTTGAAATACGTACCCTAAAAAAATTATACAAACAGCTTTCAGTTTCTTCTGTTGATTCCCTCTTTCTCTTTCATATGCTTTGGAAACACTGTCAAAAGGAAAATGAGAAAACATGAAGATGACGCATTTCAAATTTTTTCAAAACAGCACAATAAATGGTGTGAGAGATGTCTTGGCATGTAAGTCTCTTGCCAGGTATAATGAAAACTGGATACAAGCAGAGTCCATAGATGTTCTGAGACAGTAATGGAAATGCTCCATTTGGTGCCCATTTCATCCATAACCCAAGTCAGAGTCATAAGAAAGAAGGGGACTAGTAATGGGGGTGCAGAATGAGGTACCAAGAACCATTCCAGTGAGAAAGAAAAAATTTAAGTTATATCAAGGAATATCATCAAAAATGGGAGGAAACTGGCCCAGATTGAAGATAAGGGCACTCATGGGACTTCTAAGATAAATTTAGACAAATGTCTTTATTTTTCTGGAGGTGAGGGCTGACAGCAAATACACTGGAATTTTCTCCAGGGCACTAAAGGCATCAATCAGTGTGTAAGAGACATTACACGCACACACAAATATACTGGTAAGGCATGGAGCCACAGCTAATTTATATTGAGTGATGTAAGGACTGTGGCAGCAGGGTCATTAACAGAATAAAAGCTCAATAAGGTGATAGGATAACTCACAAATCAGCACTACCAGACACCACAGAATGATTTGTAATTGACATAATAGGCTAAAATTAAAAACACTGTGCATTAGCCTATGGACATCATAATTTGGGAAGCATTGCAGTTGAGGAAATCAGCAATTATTGTTGGCTGGTTACAAAGCTGTATTTAAATTTGTAATTATTTAGAACTGACTGCAGATTATGTGGAAAGATACTGGAAGCTTAAATGGACACCCAACAAAGTAATATTAGTAATAGCATAACCTGCTGTACTCAACAGAAAGTCAGGACCGGAAGGAGGACACAGCAAAATGCTATGTCTTGGTTAAGGGTTGATGTTTCTCACAGAGCATTAGTTTAGGACATTTTTTCCAGGTTATGTGGCCTCCATGCTTGGTTTTCAATTTTTCACAGAGATTTTGTGATCTTCCCAATATCCTTTACTTAAATAATTTTCTGCTTAAATCACAGTAGTTTCTGTTGCTTGTGATCACGAACCTTGACATAAATAAATAACCTTAGAAAATACAGTTCTGTGTTATTTTTAAAAAGAGTGATAGAAGATGAGTTCTTACTGACTACAGAAGGAAGATTAAATTGTTTTAAATGGGAGAAAATGAAGATTGTGCATTACTAATAACCGGCACTGCAAGTTATGCTTTATTTTAGACAGTTATTATTGTTCCAACTTTACAAATGGAAAAAACCAAGATTCAGAGAAGTCTGCCTGAAGTCAGTAAGCCAGAGTCAGAATTCAAATTCAGCTCTAATTCTTTTGCTTATACTAAGAACACAAGATAAATAACATTAGCAACTTATATTAAAATATGCCAATTTAAATAGAGTTACACCAGGTTAATCAGGACATGTGGTTTATGGTAATTGTGTGTCCTTGTAACAAATATGGCAAAATGTAAGCCATGGAGGGTGAAAAGAGAAGGCTCTTGAACTGGCTCAGTAATTGGCCCATGTAACTCTACTGTGCGCACACAAACGATGAACCACAGGATGCAGGAGTTCCCAGTTTTCCCCTTGTTCTCCTCCCATTATCTCATCACAAAATGAAGGTAACAATTAAGAGCAGTTAGTGCTCACAGAGAAACATGTTAAGTAGGTAATTAACCCCTGTGCAAAATCAACCTGCTAAGAATTAGTTAGGTTTATTATGGAGGAGAGTGCCTGGGGTACACTGTGGGTGCCAAAGGCAATGGTTATAAACTCTCAATTGACAGATTAGAAATAAAATGTTTCAGTTGGTACCTAAAACTCATTTTGCTTTCGCAATTGTTCTAAATGGGGTATTCATTACTTTAAGGTTTAAAAATCTAGACAAAGAACTATGAGCTGCTTTATAAATAAAGAAATTTATTTGATGTGAAAAGCACAAAAACAAGGAATGAGTATGGTATCTCTGCTGGCCTCCTGTGCCCAAACCTGAAGTAAACTTGGCTGTTGGTCTCATGTGAGACCAAACCTACTGGCAGTCCATGCATTCCACGAGTTAGAGCTATACCGAAAGGTGTACTCAGGAAAGTGCCACTTTCTTTTTACCCTATTTATTCCATTTACATTTCTCCATTGTTTCTTCTCCTTTCCATACTACCTCCCATAGGTAACCAGTGGTTTAAGCATTATAATTATACTGTTTGTGCTCAAATCAGCAGATGTATGTGCATTTTCACATGCCCTTCTTTCTTACATAAAGGGTAGCTCACTATATACATATGTATGTACATACATGATATTTTGGAAAGTATTGCTCAGTTAGTATTTTTGACTGTCTTTATTGTAAATGAGTCTGAGTTTTCAATTCTTTCATCTTTTAAAAATATTAATGGAAAAATCACTCTTTTCTTTAGCACAATTGAAATGTGATATTAATGGGTGAAAAAACTTGCATTCCTATAGTAAATCCTACTTGGTCATGGTATAATTTTCTTTTTTTTTCTTTCTCTCTCTCTTTTTAATTGTTGTTAAAATACTTTTATTTCCATTACCCCCAACTACACTCCCCTCCCCAGCCATCAGCACCTCCCATCCTCAATCCTACCGTCTTTTGACTTTGCCCATGTGTCCTTTATACATGTTCCTTGATGACCCTTCCCTCTTACCCCGTTATATTTTTAATCTGTTTGCTAACATTTATTTTGCATCAGTATTTTAAAATTTTGTTCATAGTTTTGTAACAGGGTGCAGCTAAGAGGGGGGCCCAAAATAGGGATTTGTAATGGGGTCCAGAAGAGCTTGGACATGATTGGCTCCATACCACCGGGCCACACCCACCCAGAATACTGGCAGCTGTGGCCAATTGTGGGAGGAGTTGGAAATGAGGCTGCAGAGGAAGACTGGCGCTGGGATTTAAACCCAGGTGCAGCAGCCATTTGGCATCTCTTTTTGGGACCATGAGTCTTCTGGGGGACAACATGGCTTTGGCATCTTGGGACCAAGATGTTGGGACCATGTGGCTTGGGTGAGAGTCAGGACCACGTGGCTTTGGAAGTGCCCCCTTTTTGCCACAGGGATGGTGCTGGGAGCCTAAATCACAGACTTCTACTTCTTTCCCGAGATACAGTACCCCAGACTGGGCAGAGGGAGAAGGGAGGACTGTGTGCATTGTGGGTATTCTAAAGATCTTTAGTCTGTATAACTTCTAAATAAATAATAATTCCTTTCCTTTTTACCAATCTCTGGCATTGAGAGATATCTTTCTTCTGGTGGTGGGCAAAGTGAACCTGGTATGGGGGAGGAAGCCCTAGAGAAAAGAGGGCATCTTTTATATTGTTCAGTGCCCCCATCTGTTCTATAACAGTTTTTTATACTGTCTTTCAATGCCTCTCTTCTATTTCCATTACATTCTCTTTGACCATTATTTCCTCATTTTTACTTTATTACCTTAACTGTTTTCCTGCTTTTCTTCTATGCCTATTAAATTGTTTGCACCTTTTTTCCCTTAGACACCTCATAATTTACTTTTTTATCAGATATTTTTGTCTTTTAATTCATATTTCTTGAATTTAATCAACTTTCTATTTCTTCAAGTCTTTACCCTTTTCTAAGTTTTTGAATTTTTAATTCAATGGGTTTTTTATATCTTCAAATGCTTGAGTATATATGATTCTGATTGAAGCGTTGACTTAGAGTTTTTCTGCTTCAGGGTTGTTCTCATAGGAGGTATAGTGTTGTTCAGTTGATGTATATAAAAATTTCTTTCCTCATTTTTCTGCAATGGCTTTTTATGAATTTATTATCATTTTCATTTTTATGGTATTATAGTGATTGATAAGTTTCTTAGCTTAACGGATACATCTCCAATAAAGCAAGGTCCATATACTTTGGGGGTTATTTGATCATTGGTTTTGATAGTGGGAGGAAGAGTTAAGTCCTCCAATGGTGGGTCTCTCTTTCATCTTGCAGGACCCTAAATGGGTAGACCCATTTTCTACCCTTTGCTTCTTTCTCCCTGTATTACTCAAGCACAAATGATGCTTCTTCTCCTTTCCTTTGTGTCATTTTATTTCTCCCCTTAAACAATATGTTATTTATTTATTGTTGTTCAATTACAGTTGTTCTGCCCTTTTCACAATTGCTCACCCCTATTTGTTCACCGCTATTGTCCATGCCCATGACTTCTCCATTCATGTTCCTTTACATGCTCCTTCCTCTTCTTTCCCCCATTATCTTGCTCCCCACTTCCCTCCAGTCACTGTCAGTTTGTTCTTTATTTCCCAGTCTCTGGTTATAGTTTGCTCATTTGTTTGTTTTGTTGATTATGTTCCATTTATAGGTGAGATCATATCATATTTGTCTTTCACCATCTGGCTTATTTCACTTAGCATAATGGTCTCCAGTTCCATGCATGCTGTTGCGAAGGGTAGGAGCTCCTTCTTTCTTTCTGCTGCATAGTATTCCATTGTGTAAATGAACCACAGTTTTTTGATCCACTCATTTAGTGATGGGCACTTAGGTTGCTTCCAACACGTGGCTATTGTAAATAATGCTTCTATGAACATTGGGGTAGATAGGTTTTATTGAATTGATGATTCAGGATTCTTAGGGCATGGTCCAGCAGTGGGACCACTGTATGGAAAGGCAGATCCATTTTTAGTTTTTTGAGGAAATTCCATACTGTTTTCCACAGTGGCTGCACCAGTCTGCATTCCCACCAACAGTGCACTAGGGTTCCCTTTTCTCTACAACCTCACCAGCATTTGTTGTTTGTTGATTTGTTAATGATGTCCATTCTGACCAATATAAAGTGGTATCTCATTGTGGTTTTAATTTGTACCTCTCTAATGGCTGGTGATGTTGAGCATTTTTTCATGCATCTCTGAGACCTCTGTATGTCCTCCTTGGAGAAGTATCTGTTCAGGTCCTTGCCCATTTTTTAATTGGATTGTTTGTCTTTCTGGTATGGAGTCATGTGAGTTCTTTATGTATTTCGGAGATCAAATCTTTGTGTAAATTACCATTGGCAAATACATTTTCCTATATTGTTGGTTCTCTTCCCATTTTGTTGGTATTTAGCTATGCAGATTTTTAATTTGATTTAGCCCCATTTATTTATTAGTCTTTCATTTATATTCCTTGCCCTGGGGAATGTATTGGTGAAAATATTTCTGCATGGGTTATCTGATATTCTCCCACCTATGTTCTCCTCTAGGACTTTTACTATGCCATGACTTATATTTGTCTTTTATCTGTCTTGAGTTATTTTTTGTATATGGTGCAAGTTGGTGGTCTAGTCACATTTTTTTGCATGTATTTGTCCAGATCTCCCAATGCCATTTATTGAAGAGTCCATTTTTATTCCATTTTATGGTCCTTCCCTCTTTCTTAAATATTAACTGACTGTATTGACATGGGATTATTAAATAATATGTTTTGAATTATGCCTTTTAAATAACCCTTGACCCTTTTAGTCACCCATACTCTAAAGTATTTTCCCTGTAGACCAAGTTATGTACTACCTGGAGACTGTCATCATATTTTCATATGGAAGGCAAACTTAGTCTTTTCAGTGGTGGTTTTGATGAAACTTAAGCCCCTTTGATTATTTCATTTTTTTGTCTTTCCTGGAGTTGTTTTGAATCTTCCTTTGCCCATTAAAAAGCCTTATGTCAGTGCAGGGGTCAAGCCAGAGTATGAGAGATCAAGCATTGGGATGTGGTGATTTTTTCTTTTTAGTCAGTCATTTTAAAGTTTGAGCATTCTCTGCCTTCAAGTTATGCTGACAGCATGGTTTTATGTAAATTTACACATTCTATCTTGTTGTTTTGAATCATCTGAGGAAGGAATACTGGAAGTTAAGCAGTTAGGCAGCTGTCACTGTCTTTAGCTATCCAGAAGTCCTCCATTATAATTGTTTTGAAGTTTTGTCTGCTAACTCAATTATATGAATCATCTGCTATTTTATTGTTTTTTTCTCTTGATTATTGGTCATGTGAACTTGCCTCATCATATGTCTAGTAACTTTTGATTATAGGCAGAATATTATGTGTAAAAGACCCATATAGGTTCCAGATATTTTTATATTTCATATCAAAAATTTTCTCTTCTCATTTTGCTATGGTTGAATCAGTTCCTTCCAAATTCATATATTGAAGTTCTAATTCCTGATGTGATTATTTAGAGATGGGGCCCCAAAGGAAGTAATTAAGATTAAATGAGGTCTTGAGAGACCCAAGATGGTGGCAGAGTGGGTAGAAGTTATATTTACCTCTTCCCAGGACAATAGCAAATGTCCTGGATTGGATGGCTCCACAGGTGAATTTTACCAAATATTCAAAGTTGAACTAACACCTACCACTCTCAAATTATTCCAAAAAAAATCAAGATGAAGGAAGACTTCCAAGTTCATTTTCTAAGTCCAGCATTATCCTGATTCCAAAACCAGGTAAAGACATTACAAGGAAAGAAAATCATAGGCCAATATCCCTAAGGCACATAGATGAAAAATTCCTCAACAAAATATTAGCAAACCTAATCCAGCAAAACCCTAGGAAGATCAATACCATGATCAAGTGGGACTTATTCCTGGAATATAGGCTGGTTCAATATCTGCAAATCAATTAACATGATACACTGTATAAACAAAATGAAGTATAAAAATCAGGTGATCACATCAATAGATGCAAAAAGCACATCTGACAAAAGCCAGCACTATTTATGATAAAAGCTCTCAGCAAAGTGGGACTAGAGAGAATATAACATAGTAAAGGCCATATATGACAAACACACAGCTGACATCATTCTCAAACTGAAATTTCTGAAAGCATTTCTCTAAATAGCAGGAACAAGATGGGGATGTCCACTTTCACCACTTTTATTCAACATAGTACTGAAAGTTCTTGCCACAGCAATCATACAAAAGGAAATAAAATTCATCCAATAAAGCAATAAAACTGTCATTATTTATATATGACATGATAATATATAGAAAGAGCCCTAAATATTGCCCCCCAAAAAACTACTACAACTGATAAATGAATTCAGTAAAGTAGCAGGATACAACATAAATTCAGAAATTTGTTGCATTTTTATACAACAATAATGAACTATCAGAAAGAGAAACTAAGAAAACAATCCCATTTACTATTCCATCAGAAAATAATATGCCTATGAATAAATTTAACCAAGGAGTTAAAAGACCTGTATTTGGAAAATTATGAGACATTTTAGAAGGAATTGAAGAAAAAACAAACTATACACAATGTTCATGGATAGGAAGAATTAATATTGTTAAAATGTCCCTACAAAGCAATCTGTAGATTCAATGCAAGTCCAATCAAAATATCAATGGCATTTTTCACAAAACTAAGACAAATAATGTAAAAATATATATGGAACTATATAAGACCCCAAAGAGCCATAGCAATTTTTAAAAGATGAACAAAGTTGGATGACTCCTGCTTCCTGATATCAAACAACTCTACAAGCCTATAGTAATCAAAACAGCATAGTACAGACATAAAAACAGACATATAAATCAATGTAACAAAATAAAGTCTCAAAATAAACACACACCTGTATGGTCATTTAATATATGATAAAGAAAGCAAAGACATACCATAAAGTGAAGACATTTGATAAATCGTATTGGAAAAAAATGTGACAGATACATGCAAAAAAAATTAAATTAGACCACTTTTTTATACCATATACAAGAATAAAATTAAAATGGATTAACAACTTAAATGTAAGACTCAAAATCATAAAACTCCTAGAAGAAAACTTAGGTAGTAAAATCTGTGACATTTCTCTTAGAAATATTTTTTCTGACATATTTCCTCAATCAAGGGAAACAAAAAATAAATGTGACTGCATCAAACTAAAAAGTTTTGCACAGCAAAGGAAACCATCAAGAAAATGAAAAGACAGCCTACTAAGTTGAAGAAGATATTTGACAATGATCCATTCTGCAAGGGGCTAATATCCAAAATTTATAAAGAACTCATATAATTCAACACCAAAGAAAACAAAGAGTCAAATTAAAAAGTGGGAGGAGGACCTGAATAGACAATTCTCCAAAGTGAACATCCAGATGGCAAACAGACATGAAAAGATTTTCAACATCACTAATCACCAGAGAAATGCAAATTAAAACCACAGTGAGAGATCACCTCAAATGTGTCAGAATGGCTATCATCAATAAATCAATAAAGAGCAAGTGTTGCTAAGAATGTGGAGAAAAGGGAACTTTTGTGCATAGTTGGTGGGAATGCATATTGGTGCTACCATGATGGAAAACTGTATGGAGGCTCCTCAAAAAATTAACAATAGAACTGCCTTATGACCCAGCAATTCTACTTCTGGATATATATCTGAAAAAACCCATAAAACATTATTTGAATATATGTGCCCTTATCACCATTGCATCATTACCTATAATAATCAAGATATTGAAGTAACCTCAGGGCTCATCAACAGACAAGTGGATTTAAAAAGGTGGTAGCACATTTATAAAATGGAATATTATTCAGCTATAAAAAGGATGAAATCATATTATTTGCAACAGCATGGTTGGACCTAGGAGATATTATGGTAGGTGAAATAATTTAGAGAAAGACAAATACTGTTATGACTTCACTTATATGTGGAATCTAAAAAGAAGAAAATAAATGAACAAACAAAATAGAAACAGGCTCATAGATCAAGAGAATAGGCTGATAACTGCCAGAAGGGCTGGGTGAAAAAGTTGAAGGGATTGAGAATTACAGATTGATAGTTACAAAATAGTCATCAGGATATAAAGTACAGCATAAGGATTATAGTTAATAATATTGTAATAACCATGTATGGTGGTTTCTTGAAACATCAGGAGATCACTTTGTAAAGTAAATCTCTAACCACTATTCTGTACACCTGAAACTAATACAAAACAATACTGAGTTGCAAAGTTTAATAGAAAACTAGAATTTAGAGGATTCAGAAGATGGCAGCCAATTGGGTGGAAGCTGGGCCCACTTGCTTGTGCCCCCAGCATGGATTTTCAGTTGATCATCTGACAAGTGATCTGAACAATCAATGCAGTCTCAGCTGATATGAATTTTTAAAGCCAAGGAGTACAGAGGATTCTTTGCACTGTCTGGTAAGAGATTTTATAAGTTGAAGGGGAAATGCCTTGTGTGAGGTACCTGCAGCTGAGGAGAGATCAGAGAAAATACAGCTTAGTGGCTCCCTCCCCTCCTGAAGCGGGCCCTGCAACCACACAGGGAAACCACCAACCCTAATCAGGAGAGACTTGGAAGGATATACAAAGTCTGGGAGACCTAGGCTGCCTGCACACAGTGAGCAGGATGTCCATAGCTGTAGTGCCAACTGGGAGGGTTCCAGAGAGAAACTCTTATCTCCTACAACTATTGGAGGCACTGGCAGGCTGTGGACAGTCCTGACCAAGAGAGACTTTGTGCTTTTTGGGGAGGCGGAGCACAGGGAGTACCAGCCCAGGGATTGGTGATGCAGTGTGGGGGCCACATAGAGACTATTTTAAACGAAGAGCTGAGGTGAGACTCAGCAAGGACCCTGTGTTTGCATGCACACGGAACAGCTCTGCCAACAAAGAAACCAGAGTGAAAGTGCGGTTTGGCCCTGCTGAGTACAGCTGCACAGGAAGAACAGAATGTGTCACACTGGAGGGACTGTGGGACCCAACCCAGTGTGATTGGTAAGCAGGGGACTGTGCAGAGCAGAGAGGTCAGGCCTGAAACCTGAGAGAGATGCAGGCTGAGGATTGGATGGCCAGGAGATGAATGCCTGAGATTTGTTGCAGCCAGGAAGGTCCCCTCACAGACGGGTGTACCCAACCCTCACCTGTGGGATTGCAGGCTCTGCAGATCAATGAGGCCTGGCTCAGGAGCCCCCTGTTCAGCACATGCATATCCACAGGGGAAAAAAGGAGATGCTCTGAAAGGGCCCTTTTTGAACTTCTGTCAGACACTACAAGCTAAACTGGTTCCTTGGGCCCTGATTCACTGAAACCATCAGAGGAGAGAGATTAGAGACAGGTATAACAAGGGGTGTTCAGGGCTCCGCCAGCCTCAGCTCTCATATAGAGCTGCTGACAGGTCTGTTCTGTAACATTACTCCACTTTGCCTTCTTCCTTCCTCTTCTTATTTTTGTTTTAATTTTTATCTTTTTCCCTTTCCATGTCTTGTTTCTATTCTGCACTCTTACTATTTCTCCCCCCTTTAGCTTCTCAAAACCGTTTTTCTTGCCATTAGTCACCTCACATTCTTTTTCTCTTTCTTATAACATCCTTATTCTCTCTCCACTTTTATTAATCTTTGCTTGTTACTTGTTGATATGGTGGTTGTTACTGCATTTCTCAATCTTATTCCTAGATGTCCACTATTTATTATTTTAAATCTCAAGTTCTATGGTTGCCCTCTCCTCCTCCATTTTGCCTTCCTCCTGCCCTTTTTATTTTTAATTTTATTTTTCCCTCTCTTAGCCTGGTTTTCATTCCTCATTCTTCTCCTCCCTCTATTTCTTCTATATCTTCTCAAAATCACTTTTCTTTCCTTTAAACATCTTATAATCTTTTTTCTTTTTTTCCTTTTTATTACCTCCCCACCTCTATTAATTGTTGATCATTCATCATTGATATTGCTGTGGTGGATATTTTTCTTCAATTTTGTCCCTATTTTTTCACTTTAAAAAAATTTTTTAACCTCATATTTTACTCTTCCCCTTTCTTACCCCATTTTGTCTTCTTCCCTCCCTTTTTTATTTACAATTTAAATTTTATTTTCTTGCCTTCTTTGCCTTGTTTCTATTTCCCACTCTTATTATTTCTCCTCCCTCTACCCATTCAAAATAATTTTCTTTCTGCTAGTCATCTTATATTCATTTTCCCTTTCTTGTAATAGTCTTAATCTTTTTCCACCTTTACTAATATTAGCTCATTTGTTGTTGATAGTGCGGTTGGGGGGGGCAGTGTTTTTGCAGGTGTGGGTTTTGCTTCCTGGGTTGTTTTGATCTGGCAGCACCTGATTAACAGCATACAAGGTGTGGCAGGTGCTGTGACTCTCAGCCTGCTAGAGGGAAGAACCCACCAAAGAATAACCCCAAAACAACAAAACTCAATTACAACAAAAGAGCCCACCTAAACAGCATAAAGGGCATCCCAGAGCATCTAGCTCAGAAGATCAGAGAGACTGCACTACTGAGTCCCACTGGTATCCTACCACAGAAGGTCATCCCATGAAGATAGGGAGTCAAAGAAGATCAATCTAATAAGCAGAAACAAACAAAAAGAGTCACCTAAAATTGGGAGACAAAGAAAAAACACCCAATCAAGAAGAAAGGAGGAATCCCCAGAAAGAATGTGAAATGAGATTGAGGCAAGCAATCTATCAGACATAGAGTTTAAACTAATGGTTATAAAGATGCTCAAGGAGCTCAGAAAGAACAAAGAACTCTATAGAAGCTATGAGGAGCTTACAGGAAAATATATCAGCATGAAAAATGTCATAAACTTTCTGAATAAGAGCCAAGTGGGAATGAAAAATACAATATCTGAAATAAAGAATACATTAGAAGGAAATAAAAGCAGGCTAGATGAAGCAGAGGATCAAATCAGTGAGTTGGAGGACAAGGTAGAAAAAACACCCAACAGAGCAATAAAACAAAAAAGACTAAAAAGAATGAAGATAGCTTAGGGGAGTTGCAGGACATGAAATGTAATAATATTCATATCATAAGGAATACCAGTGAAGAAAAAAGGAGCAATGTATAGAAAACCTGTTTGAAAAAGTAATGACAGAAAAATCCCCTAGCTTGGAGAGGGAAACAGTCATGCAAGGTCAGGAAGCACAGAGGATTCCAATCAAGATCGTAATTAAAATGGCAAAATTTAAAGACAAAGAGGAAATCTTAAAGGCAACAAGGGTGAAGCAGCTAGTAACATACAAGGGGGCTCCAATAAGGCTGGCAGCTGGTTTCTCAACAGAAATACTACAAGCTAGTAGGGAATGGAAAGAAATATTCTAAGTAATGAAAAGAAAAGGCCTGCGACCAAGACTACTCTACCCAGTGAGGCTGTCATTTAAAATGGAGGGTGAAATAAGAAATTTCCCAGACAAAAGAATGTTAAAAGAATACATCCACCAAACCAACCCTGCAATTGATGCTAAAGGGACTACTTTAAGAAGATGAAGAAAAAGAGAGAGAGAAAGAAATACAGATACAAAGGGGAAAATGGCAATGAATAGTACTTACCAATAATAACCTTAAATGTAAATGGATTAAATGCTCCAATCAAAAGGCATAGTATAGCTAAATGGATAAGAAAACACAACCTGCATATATGCTGTCTACAAGTGACACCCTCAGAACAAAAGATCGACACAGACTGAAAATGAAGGGATGGAAAAATGTTCCAAGCAAATTAACATTAAGAAAAACCTGGGGTAGCAATACTTAGACAAAATAGACTTCAAAACAAAGCCATAACAAGAGACAAAGAAGGTCACTACATGATACATAACGGAGTAGTCCAATAAAAAATATCTCTTATAAACATATATGCACCCAACATAGGAGCACCTAAATATATAATGAAAATTTTGGAAGACTTCAAGAAAGATATTGATAGCAATACAGTCATCATAGGGGATTTTATCACCCCATTGTCAAAAATGGATAAATCTTTCAAAGAATCAACAAGGATATTGTGGCATTGAATGACACTCTCAGAGGTGTTGAACCTTTTGGCTTCTCTGGACCACACTGGAAGAAGAGTTGTTTTGGGCCACATGTTAAATACACAAATACTAACAAACACTGATTGGCAAAGAAAAGGTTTTAAGTAAATTTACAATTTTGTTTTGGGCTGCATGCATAGCCATCCTGGGTGAGGTGTGGCCCATGGGCCACAGGTTGGTTACCCATGCTAGATCAAATGGACTTAACTAATATATAAAGAATCTTTCACCCCCCCCCAAAAGCAAAATATACATTTTTTTCAAATGCACATTTTCAAAGACAGACTATATGGTAGGACACAAAACAAGCTTCAACAAATTCAAGAAAATTGAAATCATGTCAAGCATCTCCTCAGATCACAATGGCTTGAAACTAGAAACCAACCTCAAGGAAATACTAAAAAATATTCAAATACATGGTGACTAAATAACATGTTATTTTATAATGAATGGGTTGACAATGAAATCAAGGAAGAAATCAAAAAGTACCTGGAAATAAATGAAAATGAGCACACAACAGCCCAAGGTTGTGTGCCCAGCCTATAGGTATAGGAAACAGTGAAGGCAGTCCTCAGAGTGAAGCTCATAGCAATAGAAGCCGACCTAAAGAAGATAGAAAAATCTCAAATAAACAACCTAACTCAACATCCACAAGTAGTAGAGGAACAACAACAAACAAAACCCAGAGTGAGTAGAAGGAAGGAAATAATCAAGATTAAAGCAGAATTGAATGACATAGAAATAAAACAACAATTCAAAGGATCATGAATATAGAAGTTACTTCTTCAAACATAAAATTGACAAACCTTTAACCAGGTTCATCAAGAAAAAAGAGGGAAGACTCAAAATCAGAAATAAAAGAAGAAAAAGTACAATCAATACCACAGAAACACAAAGGATTGTAAGAAATTACTATGAACAACTATATGCCAAGAAATTGGACAACCTAGACAAAAAGGACAAATTTCCAGAAACATACAACTTTCAAAACTGAATCAAGGAGCATCAGAAAGCCTGAATGTAGACCAAGAAGAACTAGTGAAATTGAAGCAATAATAATAAAAAAAAAAAACCTCCCAGCACATAAAAGCCCTGGCCTGGATGGCTTCACAGGCTAATTTTACCAAACATTTAAAGAAGAACTAACATCTATGCTTCTCAAACTATTTCAAAATATTCAAGAAGAGGGAAGACTCCCAAACTCTTTTTATAAGGCCAGTTTCATCCTAACCTAAAACCAAACAAAGACCCAACAAAGAAAGAAATTTACAGGCTAATATTGCTGATGAACATAGATTCTAAAATCCTCAGCAAAATATAGATGGCAAACTGCATCCAGCAATACATTAAAAAGATCATACACCATGATCAAGTGGATTCATCCCAGAAATGTAAGTATAGTAAAATATTTGCAAAGCAATAAACATAATACACCACATAAATAAAATGAGAGACAAAAATCACATGATCATATCAATAGATGCTGAAAAAGCATTTGATAAAATTTAGCACCCATTTGTGATAAAAACACTCAGCAAAGTAGGAATAGAGGGAATATACTTCAACATAACAAAGGCCATATACGAGAAACCTATAGCCAACATCATACTCAATGGGCAAAAACTAAAAGCTTTCTCACTGAGATCAGAAACAGGACAAGTGTGTCCACTTTCACTACTCTTATTCAACCTAGTACTGGAAGTTCTAGCTACAGCAATCGGATAAGAAAAGCAAAAGCAAGTAAAAGACATCCAAATTGGAAAGGAAGAAGTAAAACTGTCATTATTTGCAGACAACATGATAGTGTACATAGAAAACTCTATAGACTCCACCACAGAACTACTCAACCTAATAAATGACTTTGGCAAAACAGTGGGATACAAAGTCAATATTCAGAAATCAAAGTCATTTTTGTACACCAACAATAAAATATCAGAAAGAGAAACTAGGGGGAAAATCTCATTTACTATAGCAGCAAGAGTAATAAAGTACTTAGGAATAAATTTAACCACAGAGGTAAAAGACCTATACTCAGAAAACTATAGAATGCTGAAGAAAGAAACTAGGGAAGATACAAATAAATGGAAGCCTATACCATGCTCATGGATAGGAAGAATTGTTAAAATGTCCATACTACTCTAAGCGATGTATAGATTCCATGCAATTCTTACTAACATGTCAATGGCATATTTCACAGATATATAACAAATATTTTAAAAATTTATATGGCATAGACCTCAAATAACCTCAGCAATCTTGAGAAAGAAGAACAAAGCTGGGATTACAACACCTGATATCAATTTACACTACAAGTCCACCATAATCAAATCAGTCTAGTCCTGGCATAAGAACAGACAAATGAATCAATGGAACTGAATAGAGAGCCAAGAAATAAACTCATGTCTCTATGGTTAATTAATATTTGACAAAGAGGGCATGAACATGCAGTAAAGAGGAGTAAAAATAGCCTCTTCAATAAATGATGTTGGGAGAACTGGAGTGGTACGCCCCCAAAATTAAAGTAAAACACTAACTTACACCATACACCAGAATAAACTCAAAATGGATAAAAGACTTAAATATAAGCCATGACACCATAAAAATCCTAGAGGAAAACATAGGCAGTAAAATTTTAGATATCCCATGTAGCAATGTTTTTGCTAATGTATCTCCTAAGGCAAAGGAAATAAAGGAATAAACAAACAAATGGGACTACATCAAATTAAAAAGCTTCTGCATGGCTAAAGAAACCATCATCAGAATGAAAAGGGAACTGACCATATGGGAGAACATACTTTCCAATGATACATCGAACAAGTGTTTAATCTCCAAAGTATTCAGAGAAATCATATGACTTAACATCAGGAAGACAGAAAATTCAATTAAAAAGGGGCCAAGGACCTGAATAGACATTTCTCCAAGGAAGACATGCAGAGGGCCTCTAGACATGTGAAAAGATGCCCAATATCATTAACCATCAGAAAGATGAAAATTAAAAGCACAATGAGATATCATCTCACACAGGTCAGAATGGCCATCATTAATATATCAACAAAGATAAGTGCTGGCAAGGATGTGGAGAAAAGGGAACCCTAGAGCAGAATGCAGACTGGTGCAGCCACTATGGAAAACAGTATGGAATTTCCTTAAAAAGTTTAAAATGGAACTGCCTTTTGACCTGCTGGGTGATTTTACTGCTAGGACTATACTCTAAGAATCCCAAAACACCAATTCAAAAGAACTCATGCATCCCTATGTTTATAGCAGTGCTATTTACAATAGCCAAGACCTGGAAACAGCCTAAGTGCCTATCAGTAGATAAGTGGATCAAAAAACTGGTACATTTACACAGTGGAATACTACTCAGCTGAAAGAAGGAACCTTTAGTGACAGCATGAGTAGAATTGGAGAATATTATGCTAAATGAAATAAGCTAATGGGTGAAAGATAGATACCATGTGATCTCACTTTTAACAGGGTCTAATGAACAAAATAAACTAATGAGAAAAATAGACCCAGAGGCATGGAAACATGGGACAGCCTGACAGTGGTCAGAAGAGAGGGGTGAGGGGGATAATGGTGGAAAGAAGGGGAAGGGACTAGTTAAAGATCATGTGTGAATGACCATGGACATGGACAATGGCATGGCGATTGACTATGGGAGCAACTGGTGGGCTGGGCAGAGGAGGGCAAAGGGGGGAAAATTGGGACAACTGTAATAGAATAGCAATAAAAAAGTTTTTTTAAAGAAAACTAAAATTAGAAAAAAGTTCCACTGACTTTACAGAAATTATAAGAAACATGCCATAATTGAAACATTAAAGAAAATATCTGATTTACTTGAAAAATAGTTGGTATCTTTCCACTTTACCTACATTAAGGTAAACAATAAATCTTCTCTTAGACAAACAAAAAGGACTAAATGTGATCTTTAGAGTGGAACCATAATCTGATAGGATTAGTGCCCTTCTAAGAAGAAAACACTGTCTCTGGCTCTGTCTCTCCTCTCTTTTTTCTTACACACTGAGGCCATATGTGGGCATAGTGACACACCCAGAAGGAAGCCATCAGCAAGCCAGAAGAAAGAAATCTTCCCCAGAAACAGAATGGGCCAGAACCTTCATCTTCTTCAACTTAGATTTTCCAGCCTCCAGAACTGTGAGAAATAAATTCCTGTTGTTTAAACCACCCAGTCTAGAGTATTTTGTTTTGGCAATGCAAGCTGAGTAATACTCCTCTGTTAGGCAAAGAATGGGGCTTAATGACTAAATCCAATCAGGAACTTGACTTGGGTATAGAGTTTTAGTAAGACTCGATTTCCTTCTGGTTTAATCACGTTCCTTGTTCAAGACTATCCCAGGCTTTTGATTGTAAGTGTGGTGCTTCTTTGCCTCATTGGTACTGAAAGGCTGTAGGAGATACATTTCTGCCCTTCAGAAGTTTTCAGCTTACTTTTTGGCCTCCTGCCCCATGCAACTTCAAGATTTGACAAATGTTCTCAAGAGACTGGTCATGTATTTGAGACAGACCTATTCCCTGATGAGAAGTTTTCTAAGCTCTGTGAGATGTAAGAGTATGAGAGATTCCAGAGGGGATTGTACGCACTCAGGGCATGCATTTGAAGCTTTTCAAGTTTCCAGTGCTCCACAAGATTATAAAAGTTTGGCTTGTTGCTCTTTTTCCAGCAGAATAATTTCATTGGGTCAAGCCCAAGCATCAGTGAATCCCCAGAACTGACAAATGCCCCAAGAAAAAAATAGCTGGTAATCATCAGATCACCTAGAATTGTTCTCTAGAAATTTAGTTCATTTAGTCTCCATTGCTTCCATAGCTCTCTGGTGTTTTGAAAATGACTTTCATAATATTTTTCATTTGTTCAAGTAAAATTATTGGCCTATTACATCTTTCTCAGAAGCAGAAGTCCTTCTCCACACAATTTCTAATCTTTATAACAACTCTGACCTTCTAGAAAGACTGAACAGAACTAATCCATTTTTGTTGGAATGAGGAAACCAATAATGGCGATTTTGCCTGCTTCTTGATCTTTATCGGGCCAAGTTTGCTGCTCTGCTGGAAAAGGCAAAGTAGACAGTGTTATTCTGATGATACAGCAAAAGTGCTGCAGCCAAAATTCAGGAATATTTTGGAAAATATTGTGGAAAAGGGCACATTTTTTAAGCAGTCAGAGCTGGATAGTCTATATATTTGGATTATCAGTCTTTATTCTCACCAGCTTTTGCTTTTCAACTTCTCTACAACCTCAAGATGGGAGATAGTGGGTGAGATAGTCACTTACTAGCTTTTCATCTGTCTTTCCAACTAGACTCATGAGAACAAAGACATTGTCTTGCATGCTATTTGATCTTCAGTGTCTAGCACAGTACCCTACTCATAGTTGGCGCTCAAAAAATTTGGATTGGGAAATGAATGAGTGAATGAATATAACTAAATCATTTCACAGCCTGGCTTGTTAGCAGACTAGCATGATTAAATGCATAAAATAAAAGTAAAACAAAATAGTGGAAGTTATTGACTAACATTGAAACACTATGTAACTTATAGAAACTTAAGAAGAAGCACATTAGCAATAACTTTGATCTAAAAGAAACAGAACATATTCCAGGACATATTCCATATCATGGTCCAAAACAATAATCACTTATGATATTACATTGTCCTAAAATCCCTCAAATAAAATAAAATCCTGTTCCTCAAATTAAAAAGAATTTTTCAGAAAATAAACCACAAATAAAACTTCAAAATATAGTTAATCTTATAAATATTTTTGATGTCTACTGGTAGCTAGCTATAATTATTGGCCACTTGGAACCTGCCATAGGAACTTCATCAATAATTATATTTACACATATCAATACAGTAAGACCACATAGACTAAACCAAGGGCAGAAGTTATTTTGAGGAAACTAGAGTTAACCTTGTATATTATTTATTACTTCATTTTTCTCCCCAGAGAATATTATTCCACAAGATGTTTCTGTAAAGGCAGCATAATTTTCTTAAACATTTCAAAGCTATATGAAATGATTGATTCTTGCTAAAAATCTAGGGCAAAAACAAATCAATTTTAGAATGTCTGTAGGTAAAATAATAATAATGAAAAATATTAAATGTGTGAACATACACATTTTATTTATATGTTGTTGAAAATGTTCAACAGCAGCATAATTAGTCATAGGGGATGATTCATGTTAAATAAGCCAAAAAGTCCATTCCCTTACCACTTAATTTTCTAAATCAATTACAAGTGAAGCAATCATGAGAGGAATCACAGAGTATGGAGTATAAAGTACATGGTCTTTGGAATAAAACAGTTTTGAATTCAAGTCTTATCCCAGTGTCACTCATGATGCAACTAACTTCTTAGAACCTAATTGTCTTCATTTTTTAAACAGGAATTTTGAGAGCCCAGAGGAGTCATTTGTGATACCAGAGATAACTAGGATTAACTGGCAGCAATAGCAGGAGATGACCTGAGGAAGGAGAAGAGCTGAGTAGATCAACCGGAGCACAGGGAGTAACAAAGACACAGGAGAGAAAGAGGTAGAACTATGATATGGTTTTCATTCTTTTAACCACAAGAGTGGGTAATCTCAGAAGCAAAGTGGGACCCTGGCCAGGTAGAAATAAAGGCCTTAGTCAAAAGTATACAATTTGCCCTGGCCAGTGTGGCTCAGTTGGCTGGAGTGTCCTCCCATGAACCAAAAAGTCTCAGGTTTGATTCTGGTCAGGGTGTGGGTTTGATCCCTTGTAGGGATGCTTATGAGAAGGCAACAGATCTCTCTCTCTCTCTCTCTCTCTCTCTCTCTCTTTCAAAGAAATGAAAAAAATGTCCTCAGGTGAGGATAAAAGAAAAAAAAGTATGCAATTATATTCTGTATCAGGTTGCCCTCACAATAGGATCCATGTTAATATAGTAACATTTCAAAGAAAACAACTCTTTGTCAGTGAATTATGTTGCCTTAATAATTTTCATTAATAATTACCTGAAAGGGAGCTTGGAGGGGTTAGGTTACAAACCAAAATTTATGTAAAAACAGCAAATATGATTTGCAGGAAAGGCTTCCTTGTGCCTGAGTCGGGAGAGCAACTGGTTCTGATGACCGGCTGCATCTTGGGGCTGACTTTGGTGCGGATCAGAGGAAAGTAGTGAATCAGGCAATTGCGCATCCCCACTTTGCCACTTCATCTAATCAGACTGCTGCTTGGAAAGAATCCCCAGAAATCAGGAGCCTTGGACTGGGAAAAGGTAAGTGCTCGCTCTCCTGGTGCCAGTTTGTAAGAGATTTGGAACATCCTGGGCTTGCCTGAGCACTCCCCAGGCCCCTACAACTACCTTGGAGGATGGAGCCTATTTCCGAGTCCCCAGGGATCATAGTGTCAACCTAGCAGGCTATTCTGAGAATTAATTGAACAAAGTTGCTCTAAAAGTATTTAGCACGTTAGTGCACAAGTGTTGGTATTCTTACCACCTCTTTTAACATTTTCCGTAGGTTACATATTTACTTTGCCTTAAAGTATTTAAGTGTTTTTATGTTTTATTTTAAACATTGGCCTATCTATCAAGGCAATATTAAATTTGTGTTTGTACGGTCCCAAAACCAGACAAATCAACATACTTACACTACAAACTACTTTCAAGTCTAAACTGCTTACCTAAAATTCATTCTATAATTAGGGGCAGGGGGAGCTAGGAGTTTTTAAATTAAAGCATTAAAAACATCACTGAGATTTTTAGAGGAAAGGAAATGAGAAACACCAGTAATTGACTTTCTCACTGTTCTCTGACACTGGAATGGCTGTGTGCCAAGGCTGTTGTTCCTCAAAAAAATCTGTTGTTGTTTTTGTTAAATGTTGGAATGAATGAAAAAAAGAAAAGTAGCCAACTGAGAAAGTCTTTTGCCCTTGGGGATTTTCCAGAGATCTTTATTTTTAGAAACTATTCTTTCCCTTTTGGTTCTAAATATCAAGCAAACTATATAAAACTACATACTCATGGAATCTCACTGAAACTGAAGGTGTTTTTTCCGAGGGAAACTAGCAGGATTAAGGAGATTATGAGAAAGAATCTAGAGCATTGTGAAGAAATCACTATAATATGTTTATTGGATTATTTTAAATGGCTATGATCTTTAAAATAAAAGATTGCATTTTTCATAGCAACTCAAAATGCCATTAACTTCACAAGCATTTAACTATTTCTGGTTTCAGGATTTCATAATAGAATTTACTTTTCATTAAGAAATAAAATTTTAAATCATTCTAGGCTATTTTTTCTTCAAAACATACTTTAGTTGTTCACTAAACATCAAGAAAAGAGGTAAACTGAATCTTGTGGACTGCACAGCTGAGATTTATGATACTAAATGGTCACTGTCTCTAATAGTCTATACTTGCTCAGACAAAGATGCAACTTACCAGGAAAAGAAGAAGGTCGATTGCCAGGTAACAAAGATACAAGTTACCAGGAAAAGAAAAAGGTCTATTTAATTCAGAAAAATTTAATTTTCTGAATTAAAACTCTTAGTAGGAAGTGATAGAAACACCTATCAAACTGGTGTAAGGACAGAGAGAGAGAGAGAGAGAGAGAGGACATCAAAAGGGATTTATTTGAATGCTACAGAGGTAGCTCTCACTTCAGGCATGACCAGTTAGTTCCAGGGTGCGAAATAATATTAGGATTCAGTTTTTCTCCATTTCTTTATTCAGATTTTTTCCTGTATTGGCTTAACCCTCAGAAAAACTTTTTCTATGTCATGGACCTTCTAAGCTCTCTAGAAACATACCCTCCCAGCTTCAAAGCAAGCAAGCAAGAAGGGAGGGAGTTTGGGTGGGAAGGAGAACGGGAGAAAGGGGGGGAGGGAGCCAGTGAGAGGATGAAGGAAGGAAGGGGAACTCTGATTTTTCTTGCAGTCCCCAAGATTGAGTCTCGTTGGTCTAGCTGGGGTAGTGTGATCAGTGACACCTTGAATGTAGAAGCCTTTTTTTTAAAATATTTTCTTTATTTATTTTTTGAGAGAGGGGAAGGGAAGGAGAAAGTGCCTTTTTTTTAAAGCCAATTCTAGACCATATCTATATTATTCCAAAGGTCAGAAATTTACAGGAGAGAAAAGTTTCACCCACATATGATGTTATTTGTTTACAATTACTGTAACTATGTGTGTGTTTATTCTAGGCCTTACCTTGCTCTACACCACTGATGTTTAAATTCTGCTTTTGGGTAGATCATTTCTAAGTAGTCAGTCAGCTTGTATTGTTATGACAGTAATATTATGACAGTAATACACACCTAGCTTTATCTCTTTCTCAGGCTTATCACAACTTGGCTTGCTGTATATTAAAATTTGGCTCTGCAGGGAACACCATGGTGATCTGGGTTGTTGCAGGGAAAGGAAAATATGTGGTGAAGATAACATCATTGGGAAGAAGTGTTAGCTTGCTTTGAGAAGAGTCTGATTCCTCCACACATGGGGCTTAATTGGATTTTAAAGTTGGCTATTGCTAAAGCCCAGCTACTGAAAACTTTGGGGCATGGTGCAAGCTCATCTTCCTATTGTTAACAGATAAAAAGAATTAAATATTATTCTAATTAGTGAATTTATCTGTTAATGAACATAACTCATGGTTCATGACACAGATGGCAAAGGTCAGTAAAGTGATCACATCAGCAATACTGCCTCCAGAAGCTTCTCAAGGAAGGACATTAGCACCATGTAGCTTGACAATGGGAAGAATGCAGGTTTGAATTTTAGTATTGGGTTTATGCCTTGGTCCTACACTTGTTATTGGTAGAGCCCTGGACGATTTACTTACTTATCATGTAAGCCTCCATTTCTTTACCTATAACTTGAGAATAACAACATATGTCCTACCTATTTTAGTCCATTCAGATGCTACATCAATATACCACAGACTCAGTAGCTTATAAACAACAGAAATTTGTTTTCACATTTTTAGAGGCAGAAATATAAGATCATGGTGCCAGCATAATTAGGTGAGGGCCTTCTTCCATGTCGCAGACTTCTCATTGTATGGCCACATGGACGAAGGGGCTAAGGAGCTCTGTTAATCACCACCCAAAAGCCTGACCTCCCAATACAATCATCTTTGGGGGCCAGGACTTCAACATATGAATGGGAAGGTACACAAACATTCAGACCACAGCAATAATTTACAAGGCTGGGTTTAGGTTCAAATGGAATAAAGCACTTATATTTCACTTATTCATACCCGTGTTGCTCCTATAAATGAAATGTCTCACAGATTGTGTCTTGTTCATCTTTGTGAGTTTCTGCACCTAATCCTCCACCCAGAAGTCAAAGTATACTCACAATTGTTTGTTGGACAAACAGATAAATAAATGAACAAATGATCAAACAGATGAATGAATGAATGATAGATGGCATGAGAGAAAATATAAAATATCATTCAGTCCTGGTTTAGGGAAGTTCTGAGATTGAACTTATTCAACCTGTTAATTTTGTTAACAGTATTTCAAAACTTAGAATTCCTATATTTTTCTGTGCTTCTCTTAGTAGTAAAGGTGCAAAGATCAAGATTTTAAAAGAGCAGCAAATCTCTTACTCTTAGTAAAGAAACAGCAAAGAAAATTACTGCTCTTCTAGCTCAAAGAAAACATTATCAAAGGTAAAACACAGGCAAGAAGAAAAATGGAAAACTTGTAAGAGTGAATCGTATTATTGGTATAATTAACACTTAGCAATTCCTCTAAGTTTTAAAGCATGGCAGTCCTGTGGAAGAAGCCTTTGAATTATTCAAAGTATTTCTGAAAAAAAAAACAAACACCAAAACCTTTGAAATCCTTGGAGAGGACTTTTTAACCTCTTTATAAGGGTTTTTTTCACCCCATTCCTATTCCCTGCACAAGTTCCTATGATTGAGCATATACAATCCATAGTCTGGGAAAATAGATTTATCTGTAGTTAAACCTCAGGTTGCCCTGCTTGTTTACAGTGACATCTATTGGGGGTCTCCACTGTGGAAAAATATTCCATATGCATGATTATGTGGTCTCCAGAATTATGCATTTTTGCTTAATCATTTCTAGTGAGAAAAATAGCTCTCTGATTACTGTTTTTAAATCATGGTAAACATGGATTCTAATATCCATACAAAATTGTGTGTGTGTGTGTGTGTGTGTGTGTGTGTGTGTGTGTGTTTAAATGGGAGAGTAAGTATTCTGGGGGAGGGGAGTGATGCAGAAGAATGCTGAGGTAGATACAATAGCATGTTCTACTCTTCCTGGGTCTCCTGATTAAACACATTTGTGTTCTATTATTCATGGCTATAATTACATAGAATGAATAATAGAAGCATTCTCATGAGTACATCTAGTCACAAGTATAAACGTGAAACAAATTTCCACCAATAACCTCTGCAGTTTGCGGTAGAGAAATGCATGGAGCCAGGAAGAAGTCTCCAACTATGGTCACATTTGGACTTTTTCAGAATACTTCGTAAGAGGAGAATGTTTCTCAGCTCTGTGATGATGATTCAGAGCATGAAGTTGGTAGAATAGAGAAACTAAATCTTGGTTTTATCTCCACTAGGAATATTCTTGTTCAGCTTCCCAAAACAGAGTATAAGAAAGAAACCAGAGTTACCAGGACAGGTTCTAGACTGGGAGCGAAGTTGACGGTCGATAGAGTTGGTGGAGGATGAGGGTCTTCATCACCCCTCCCCATCCATGGGAATACTCACTAGGTTTGCTGGAAGAGTCACCCAGTGATGAACTCATTACAGAAATAAACTTAGAAATCTAATGGAAATGGGAAAAAAAAACATGAACTAAGAGTTCACACACAGACAACAGCAAATGGCTTTTAAACACATGAAAATATATCTCTCCAATAAAGAAAATAAGACAAAATAAAACTACAGTGATCTATTACTTTCATGTGGAGAGTTGAATAGAACCCAAATGTTTTTTGGTTCATTGGATGGATGAGGTCGAAGGCATTGTTGTTGATAGGGGTGGAGACTGATAAAATTCTTTGGAAGTCTCTTTGGAAATAGCTACCAAAATGTAAGGTGAGCGTAAGGAAATTCACAATGCACACACATCCCTAGGACTTTTCTTACAGGTAGATAGTAATCAGTCTAATGTGGAAAACCATATGCACAATGATACTTATTAGAGCACTGAATACTGTTTGTATGAGCAAAAGAATGCAGACAATCTAAACATCTGACCATAGAAAAATGTTTAAATAAACTAGACATTTATACAACAGAATATCAGGAAGTCACTAAGAAAAGAAAGGTTCTAATATGGACTGATTTCCAAGGTATTTTGTTAAATGAAACAGAGTAGATGCAGGACTATGTGCAGATATACCTTCTCCCACTCACTGTCCTCCAGCCATAGTGACCTTCCTGTCTTTCGGATATGCCAAGTTCATTTCAGGGCCTTTGTACTTGCTTTTCCTTCTGTCAGGGATGTCTTTCCAACTTTCATATAGCCGATTTATGCTCATCTTTCAGGTCCTAGTGCAAAGTCCTCCCCCTTAAAGAGATGTTCTAGCTATAACAACCATATATTGAAGGCATCAGCCTATTTTGCTTGAAACTGTGTGGTATTACTAACACATTTGTGAAATAGTGTCCATAACAGCCAGAGTGCTCCACTCCTGTTACTTGCATTAAGTCACCCTGTTTATTTTTCTTTCTAGCCCTTAGCACTACTTGAAAAATATTTAAAATTTTTATGTATTTATTTTTACCCTTCCCTTTTGCACACATCAACTTATTAGGATTTAATATCCATAAGGACAGGAATTTTGTGATGTTGGTTCCTACGCTCCAACATTGAGAGCTGTGCCAAATGCAGGAGAGGCTCTCGGTAAATGTTCAATGAGTGAATGAGAGTTAATGAGTGAATGAATGAGTTACCTGCAACTCCTTGTGCAAAAAGTATTTCTGCAAAGTATTCAGGAAAATCTTATGCTAGTTCTTCCAGGGAAGGAATAAGAAGGAAACTCGTGTTCTGGAATCAGTGTGAGAGAGACACTACATGACATACCATGCCTCACTTGGGGCTGCTCAGAGGCAGGGAGGTGTTACCTTGCCCTTTCAGGGCCATCAGGATAATGCCACTTTAATAGCCTGCATTTTTTATTCATATGAGAATCACCTATCTGCTGTGAAATCAGAGTTGTTCCCCTACCTCAAAAATCGGGAAACATTCATCATTTCTCAGCTCCAAGCCCACCTTCTGTATTGAGGGACTGGGATTGCTGAAACTACATTTCCAAGGCTCCCTTGCTAGTTAGCTTTCTAATAACTTCTACCAAAGGGAATCACCAGAGGAATAGTAAAAGTAGCAAGAAGAGGAAAAGAGGTTTATTTACTGTTTTTTACATCCTGTCAGCAATCTTCAATAACTACCCACAGTTGGCTACAACTTCCACTTTCCTCAGGCACACAGAGTTCCATTCTTACCCAGTTGTCTAGTAGCAGCCACTCTGAGACCCTTGGCAGCCCTAGTAGGAAGCCTACTGCGCTACTTACTCCTCCTGAGCCCTGGGAGAACCCACCAGGCCATGACCTTCAGAGGTTCAAGCACCAGCTTGCATGGAGTTTTCTCTCAGAGGCCCAAGCACTAGTTCTGTAGGGTCTCTCCTCCTAGCTCATAAGCTCCGATTGAAGGCCTTTTCTCTATGTTCTCCACGCTTGGGAATGGTAGCTGGTTCTTACCACTCTGGGCACCTCAGCAGTCCTCTTCAGCTCTTTCTGTTTCTGATTTCTGCATCATTGATTACTTATGATTTTGACTAATATTGTTTCTGTTTTCCTTCCTGGAATATTACCAATGTAATGTTTGTTCTGGGCTTCCTCCTCTTGGTTTATGTTCTTCCCCTGGGTGATCTCCATTTATCTTAACCTATTTATATACCTTAAGATCCATATCCAACTTCCTATTTATTATTTACATCTTAAAATTTAATAGACACCTTAAATTTATTTTGTCAAAAAATGAACTCTGTTGTACCAATCTATTTCTTTGCCAGAATTCCCCATGTCAGTAAATGGCACCTCTGTTAATTCATTTGTTTAATCCAAAACCCTAGAAGTCATCCTTGCTTTTTATCCTTCCCTGATTACTCACATTCAGTGCATGAATGTCATCTAGGTTCCATCTCCAAAAATGCACACGTACCTATTTATTTCTGATGGGTGATGACATGAGATGTCATCACCCTCATCTAGATCATCACTGTCTACCACTTTGGCTATTACTGTTGTCTTTTAAGTGGTCTTCATCTTTCAACTCTTGCCTTCCTAGAGTTGTGTTTCTACATCATAACCATAATAATATTTTTATTTATTTTTAATTTTTTTTCAGAGAGAGGAGAAAGAAGGGAGAAAGAGAGGGAGAGAAAGATTGATCAGTTACCTCTTGCATGCCCCCAACTGGGACCTGGCCAGCAACCCAGGCATGGGCCCTAACTGAGAATCGAACTGGCAGCCTTTGGGTTTGCAGGCCAGTGCTCAGTCCAGTAACACCAGGTAGGGCACAATAATATTTTTAAAGTGTAAGTTACAATACAATTAAATCCAGACTCCTTATCACGGCCCTGCAGGATCTGGTGCCTGCCAGCACTTCCAAAGTCATCTCCCATCACAGTGTATTTGTAATAACTGTGCTTAGACTCAGAGGCCTCTTTTCTGTTTCATGCCACATCAAGCTCTTTGTAGACTGAGGTACTTTGAATTCATTGCCTCTTCTACCAAGAAGCTTCTTCTTCTGTTGTTTACATGGTCTCAGTTCTTATATTATACCAGGGAGGCTGGTATCTCATATTGAGGGAGGCTTTTCCTGACCATCAAATCTAGAAATGCCTTCCTCCCCAATTCCTCTCTATTATAGAGTCCAGTCTATCTCCTTATACTGTTATCTTAATTATTTGTCTTTCCTTTGTTTGTTGTCCAAATAAATGGGATAGAGGCATTATTCTTTACTGTTATGTCCAAAATATCTCCAGCACCTGTCTCTATTCCTTAAGAAGGGCTCAGTAAATATTTCCTGATGAATGCTTCCTGAAAAAGTTAATGAATGAATGCTTTTAATATCTCCTTATTTAAAGTACTTCAGCCATGGCTGGCATGGTTCATGTGCCTTCCTGGTCAATGCACATGACTAGGTTGCAGAGGCAACCAATCAATATTTCTCTTTTACGTCAATGTTTCTCTCCCTTTCTTTCTCCCTCCCTTCTTCTCTCCCTAAAAATAAAAAATAAGTAAAATGAAGTACTCCAATATCCAAGTGTTTACATAGTTTTAAGTATATAAAATTTCCTACTATATTAGAATCGAAATGTGTAGAATTAATTTTGTCTCCCATTTATTCTTCTTTCCTATCATACATCCTAGTAAATTTTTTGAGGAAAAGCAGCTTATAGGATCAAGACTCAATAGCAAGGCTAGTATCTTCTCTGGATAAATAATACATGAATATAAGTCAGAGATGAAGATACACAGAATCTATAAGATTTTCACAACAGCAAGATTCATGACCTTTAAAAATATGTAGAACAAGATGAAACAAATGCTTTCAGTAGATGTTCAGGTGCTCTTTTGTAAAAATAGCATGCATAACCACAAATCAATGTTTAAAGCCAGATGGTTAACGAAGGCCAGCCCGGAAGCTCCTATAATTCACAGTAATGAGTATGATAATGAGCTCCCATTATAAACCAAACTGCAGCGTGACACACTGTATCTATTTCAAATAACAGTAATTTGATTGTTTCATTTTTTCCCAAGCTCCAAAGCTTAATTTATGGGGAAAAATGTTAGAAAGCCTGATTGATGGAGTTAATCATGCCCAGTTAGTCAAATGGTCTAAATTTTGTTAACAAGACCTGTTTAAATGTCAGATGTTATCAGAAAGGAAACAATATTCGAACACAAATGAAAGTTAAGATCTTTCCAAACATGACAGAAGTCCCATTACTATAGTTGAAAAGAAATGTTTTCTTTTTTGCTCAACTCTTTAATATCTTTACAAAGAACACCATAGGAAATGTATGTTCTGTTAAACAAAATGTTTTAGGGACTCTGCCACTACAGAAAAATGCCAGGGATTGAATTTTATTTTAGTATCAAAAGAAAATGTTTATTTTTACATGTAAAGTTTACCTCGGTCTCAGCGAGGCAGTCTGAGAAGGCCTCCTCAGTTACCCAGAGACATGGGCAGAGGCGCACTGCATACCTTCGAATGTGGTTACTGCTCTGGGGGAGAACTGTCCCCTTCTTGTAAAGGGGTAGAGTGCCTGGGGTTGAGTTTGGAGAAAAGCAGGGCTTTAATACCCATCATCATTTTCATTTCATGTGAAGTCAGCTGCTCACATATTGTATGTTTGGAATACAAGCCATGACGTTTCATATGTATGTTCGATGCTCCATTATTTTCAGGTTATTTTTACTAAACAAGTATTTGCTCTTAGGAATTCTAAAGCACATTTCCCTGCAAATGTGATAAGGCTATAGATAGACATGTTTGGACAAATTCTGGTCTTCTCTAAGATTTCTGAATATAACTCACTTATAATAACTGAGGACTGGGGTTTTATTTCCTGAAGTCTACAAGACAAGGTGTCTCTGGTCTGAGAAAGATAAAACTGAAGCTGTGATTATTGTATTAAAAATTGGAGAATTAAGTAAATGTAAGCATCTTTGCCCACGCAGCCCCCCATATCTGGGTAGCCAGTTTTTCACTCTCCATGGAAGGTATTAAAGTTCTCTGGAAAATAACTCAAGGGGAAGACGTAAAGATGCTGACATCAGAAATTTCTCAAGTAAATAGCTCAACCTGATCATACTACAGTGAGATTCACAATCTATAAGGCACACTAATGCATTCAAAGTGGCCAGTGAGGTATTTAGAATCTAGAAAATATGAAAAGACAAAATATGCCAAATATGAGAAGTCAATAATAATGTTGTATATATGCATGTTTTCTCATGTATATATGCATGAGAGAACAAAACTATAAAATGTGAATAATAGCCAATAGTTATCAGACATTGGAAGGCAGCATATAATTTAAAAGATAAAGACTGAAACAAATATATTTAAAGCAATTTGGAGATAACAGATTATGCAGAAAAATGAAAACTTAAAAATAAAAGCAAAACAGCACTAATATCTACAGCTAAGAGAGTATGCAACCAAAAACAAGAACAGGATACTACAATAAATGTTCAATCCATTCATATTTCTAATAAGAGCTTTTACAAATGAAAAATGTTGTAGTTAAATATAAAAACTCAACAGAGTTTTCAGGAAGACCCTTAAGAAAAATTTAGACAATTGTTGAAAAGTGAGCTTGAATAGTGATTAAACACATAAAAAATGAAGCAAATGAAAACATGACTCCAGGGAAAACAAAATGTGTGCAGGAAAGGAATAATGCTCATAGTTTACTACATATCTCAGCTAAAAATAGAATTACCTTGTCATAATAATGTATTAACATATGATATTAATTTAATCAAAATTGCAATGTAACTGCACTGGAGGAAAGGGAATGAGAAAACTATGTATATGTGTGAGGAATAGAGGAGAGAAGGGACATACATAGTCTCATTGTGGAAGTCAGTTAACAATGCCAGGAACTGAAAACTAAAGAAGTAGCAAGGAAGAATGTGCTTAGAGTCATGAAGCTAAATGACAACATAGTGAAGTACAAGAGATGGAAATCGATTAATGCCAGGAGAGGACAAAAACTGGAGGAGGGGAGGAGCAGTGCTGTGTCATAGCAGACCTTGTAAACTATTGGAGTCTTTAGATGTTATAGCTGATTGACCTTAATAAACGTAAACACTAAAAGGAGAGAGAGAGTGAGGCAAGGATGGAGGCAGTGACAGGCCTCAGTAGACAGTGAATACTGGGGAAATATCTGGGTTGGTGAAGATCACTGCACCTCGTGCCTCCAAGACCTGTGACACGTGGGAACAGAGGTCAGTGTCCACACAGTGAGCAGAGGCACATGGCACACAGTACAAGAGTCGCTGGTGGGACTTAAAGATCCTTGGCCTCCAGACATTTTTTGTTGTTAATTCCCTGCTCAGCTTGTACGGAAATGGGTGACCTTAAAGAAGTTGGCTGTTTTGGACACCCCGACAGCCCAACTCTTTCTCCCCATTCACTTTGTTTTCTCCTTAGTTTGTGGCAGAGAACTTTATAGAATGTAAACACCCAGATGCTTCCTTATAGATTACTTGGATTGCTATGTTCTTGGGAAAAATGTTCCTTATATTTAAACAAATATGCAAAAATACTGTTTTGTAGAATAACCTATTTGGATACCAACAAGATATAGAGACAGTCCCAAGTAATCATTACATGAGCTTTTTACATAATATGCCAAACACAACCAAAACATTTTTGAAGTTTCCCTGTTGTACTCACCTTCAAAATCCGAATCACTATTAAAAGTTTGTGATTATTTTTTGAATTATAATATATACATGCATTTTACTGAACACGAGGTCTGTCAGCAAGTATCCAGCTATGTAATGTGAAAATACAAACATTTCTTTAAGAAGACCCAAGACACAAGAAACATTGTACATATGACAATAGTACCTCTGTCCCCTTCAAAATAGGCACCTTAAGACCTCATACAGTTCTCCCAATCACCATCAGAAGCCCTATAATATTTTCCTGAATCTCCTTGATGATCTGAAATTTCTTCCCTTTCAAAGGTAATTTTAGTTTTAGGAAAAGCCAGAAGTTGCAGGGCACCAAATCTGGGCTATAGAGGGTCTGAGTCACCTGGGTGATTTGATGTTCCACCAAAAAACTCTGCATGAGATGTGATGCATGAGCAGACACATTGTTGTGATGAATCTGCCAGTCACCAGTTGCCCATAGCTGCAGCCTTCTGAATCATCTGAATAGTTTCCATGGAAGAATGGTCAAGCTCAATGCAAAATTTGATGCAGATGTGTTGCTCCACTTGCTCCGTCACTTTGAATGCACGAGTCACACAGTGCACGTGCTCACTCACCAGGGTCTATAGCCCCCACTGACTAGTACAATGAAGTTGTCATTGTTCATACATGTGCATTCCAGTCCACCCTCCTTGATTGCCAAACATCAAGGTTACATTGATGTCAAACAAACCATTCTCATTATATTAACAATGGCTGGACTTTTTCCGGACAGACCTTGTACTTTGAGAAACAGAGAAACACAAACAGAATCAATGTTGATCCCACTACACAGAAATAATCATAATAGAGTTTTGGCATATACTCCAGTTATTTTTTTATTTACCTACCTATGAATATATATTTTTTACAAATCTGAAAATACACTTCACATTATATAGCCAAAATTTTTCGCTTGATATGTTATAAATATTTCCTCTTATTATTAAATATTATTATCACTATTATATTAATGGCTTCATAGTGTTCAACAGGTGTATGATGATTTATCACCAGGTGTACCTAATGTTTATCATGGTTTATTTTTATAAATAACACTATAATGAATGACGTGTACATAAGTTTTTTATACATTTATTTATTTCATTGGAGATAGCATTACGATTCCTAGAAGTTATTCTAATTCCTAAAGGTAGAATTCCTGGTAAAAAGAGTATGCATATTTATTAAAACTCTTTTTTTGAAAAGATCTTATTTATTTATTTTTAAAGAGAGGTGACAAAAGGGAGAAAAGAGGAAGAAACACCCACCAGTTGCCTCCCATACGTGCCCTGACTGGAGACTGAACCCGCAACCCAGAGATATGCCCCGATGGGAATCAAACTGGCAAGCAGCCTTTTGCTGTGTGGAACAATGTCCAGCTGAGTCATACCAGTCAGGGCCATTTTTTAAAACTCTTGTTACTACCAAATTTCTCTCCAAAGGACCCTTTCAGCAACAGCTCACATTTGATATTTTCGAACACTATCAAAATGGACAAAACTTGATTTTTAGAAACAGTTAAATTCTTCAGTAGATATCCATCCTCTTTCTATCCATAGATTGTAAACTCCTTGAGCTCAGAGTCTACTTTCTAAAAATTTATGTTTTGTATCTCCCCTAAACACCAAGAAAAAGTAATTTGTATTACTGCCTGATAAAGTCAATGATCAAACTGAGTGATAATATTTGAGTCAAGATAATATGACTATAAAGTAATAATGCTGATTGTGTACCTTGCCAGCATTCTTTGAAGCACTGATTTATCCTCACTCATAAGCACAGAGAGCAACTACCATAGAGGACAAGCAGAAGATATGTGCGTTTTATGTATTCCCTCTGGTGCTGTCTTCAAATTGGTGGGTTATTTTTGCAGATTATTCAAAGGTGATATTTATTAAAAACAAATCCCAAAACAATAGAAAATGCAGATGATGACAAAAGTACATGCTGGTTAGTAGTACCTTCAATAATGAGGCAAAACTGAAGTAGATATATAAACATAGAGGGAAAAAGTACACCTCAATGAAAAGCCTAGGGGGAAAAACCAGCATTGCTTTTTGTTGTTTTTAATCGTCCTTTACTGGAAACCAGCACAGTTGGATTCTAAAAGCTGCTGGCAAGTAAAGCTTCCTTCAGCTGCTATTCAGACACTGTTCTCAGCACTGAGGTGTGTATTCATGGTGTTTGCAGTGAGAGGACAAACAGTGCCCGGCTTAACCTCTCCAGGTCAGGAAAGAGATGGACAGAAGTCAGATATAGTTGTTGCAGATGACCTGTATCAGGTCCATGTAAAGGCCAATTACCTCCCCCACCCTGGAAATAAGGCTCCACCCACTATTCATCTCTTCAGCCTCCAGAAAGCCCCAGAGTTTCACCTCACCTTGACTTTCCAACTGAGGTCATTGTTAGTGATTCACTTCAGGCATTGTGGAACTTTAAAGTCCTGTTAATGTACCCTCCTCATTTTTTATTTGCTTCTTGATTTCCCCTCTTTTCTGAGCTGTTCCTTTTCAAATTGACTTTCAGTCAGCTACCCATTAGAAGGAATTTAACAGTTCACAAGTGTGTATTTCCTTTTTAAGTTCTGGTTGCATTTGAATAGGAAGCAACCATGGAATGAAATTTCAATGATGAGACTTTAGATATGACTGACGGTCTGATACAGGAGATATTTCACAATCATGGTATGAGAAGAGGAGGCCGTGGTTTCCAGTGGGACCCGACAAGTCTCAATTCTAGAAGATGATGAAGTCAGAGACCACATGCCTTTGTCTGTCTCTGTCATAGTGACATTGACAGACATGCTTTAAAAATATCCTCCAAAAAGAACAATGAAAAATTGTATCAAGGTTTCAAGGAGAAAATAGATCTAAAGGAGGAGATGGTAGCAGAATAAGAATTCCTTTGTATGAACATCTATATAATTTGCATTTTTATCCAACCTCTCAAAAATATCACTATAAACATAAAACCTCACCTATCTCTTTCAACCCTAATTTATTAATATGAACACTTGACATAACATTAGTGGTCATGAAATATTTTTCTTGTCACCAGATAGTGTGTCGTGCAAGCCTTTTTGAATGTACGTGTTCTGCTATGAATTAGAAGTAAAAGTTAAAATTTTCCCTGAGTTTACATTAAAAAATGTTAGCTCAGACCTTGTATTGAATATGCAATTGAAAAGTTTATAGAGCAGATATTTAGTGACAACAAAAAAGTGCAGGAGATCTGAGCCAGCAAAGAACACTTGGTTATCATGTTCCACACTAAAATGAACATTTAATATTTATAAAAACCTGAGATAGACAGTGGGAAAATAAAATGCAGATGGTCTTAAGATTTACTTTGTGACATAAACTGTACCTATGCACCTACCTACACATTAAAAGGGAACAAAGCGAGGTGAATACTATTTTGATGAATGCCTTCCTCAAAACACCTCAGTTCGTCCAGTGTCTTTATCATGTTACCTACTTATCCTTGCTTAGGAAGAATAAGCTCTTGTATTTTTTCACCTCTTAATGTTATTACCTAGCATGGAAAATAAAGCCAAGGTTGTATCACTCTGATTAATAAACTACTCACTTTTATTTTATTTTATTTTATTTTATTTTATTTTAGTCTTCTACCTTTTTCTTTTTTTCCTTTTTATTGGATTTAATGGCAGTGACACTGGCTGACAAAATCACACAGGCGTCAGTTCCACGACACGTCATCTGTGCACTGTACTGTGTATTCACTGCCCAAAGTCCTCACCCGTCACCATTCACCCCCTACCCTTCTCCGCCTTCCTCCTCTCCTCTCCCTCACAACCACCACACTGTTGTCTGTGTCCCTGAGTTGTTTTCTCTCTTTCTTTCACTTAAGATTTTTTTTATTTTAAGATAATTTGGGGTTTATAGAAGAACTGAAAACAGTACTGAGAATTCCTGTGCACATGTCATTCAACTTTCTTTAATGTTAATAGCTTACATAATGAAAAAGAAAAGAGTATTTATCTCTAAACTAAGAAATTACCATTGGTACTGTGCTATTAAACTATAGACTTCATTCAGGTTACACCAGTTTTTCTACTGACACCCTCTTTTCTATGTTCCAGGAGCTAATTCAGGATTCCACACTGCATTTGGTTTGTCATACACTTTTAGCCTGCTCCAGTCTTTGACAGTTCCTCAGTCTTTTGTTGTTTTTCATTACTTTGCAGCTTTTTAAATATTTATTTTTCAATTATAGTTGACATACAATATTATATTAGTTTCAGATGTACAACATAGTGCTTAGGTATTTATATATTTATATGCCCTATGATGTGATCACTCTGATAAATCTAGTATCCACCTAACACCATACAGAGCTATTACAATATTATTGATTACATTCTCTACACTGTATTTTACATCTTCCTATTTTTTATAGCTGGCAATTGGCACTTCTTAATCCCTTTCACCTGTTTCATGCATTCCCCCAACCTCCCTCCCATCTAGTTTGTGCTCTGTACCTATGAGTTTGTTCGGTTTTGTTTCTTCATTTCTGTTTAATAGATTCCACAAGTAAGTGAAATCATGTGGTAGTTGTCTTTGAGTTATTTCACTTAGTACAATACCCTGTTGGTCCATCATGTTATCACAAATGGCAAGATTTTGTTTTTATGGCTAAGTAATATTCTATTGTATATATATATATATATATATATATATATATATATATATACAGCTTTTTTATCCATTTATCTATTGATGGACACATATCTTGCAAATGATGCTGATTTCCTAACTTATAAATAATGCTACAGTGAACATAGGGGTGCATTCAGCTTTTCAAATTAGCATTTTGATTTCTTTAGATAAGTACCCAGAAATGGAATTACTGGGTCACATGGCAGTTCCATTTTTAATTTTTCTTGAGGAACCTCCATACTGTTTTCCACAGTGGCTGCTCCGGTATGCATTCCCACCAGCAGTATATGAGGGTTCCCTTTTCTCCACATTCTTGCCAGCACTTATTCTTTGTTGATTTATTGGTAATAGCCTTTCTGACAGGTGTGAGGTGATACCTCATTGTGTATCTCATTTGCATTTCCATATGATTAGTCATGTCAAGCACCTTTGCATGTATCTGTTGGCCATCTGTATGTCCTCTTTAGAGAAATGTCTCTCCATGCCCTACACCCAATTTTTCTTGTGAAATTCCCTCAATTCGGGTTTTTTTCAATGTTCTCTCCTATGTAGATTGAGATCATATATTATCAGAAGGAATACCACGAAAGTGTTGTGCCCATCATCGCCATATCACATCGGGGTGGACGGCGTATGGACATGTCTTACCCGTGGTGATGTTAATCTTGGTTAAGGCTCTGTCTTTCAGATTTCCCCAATGCAGATCTTCCTATATACTTACAATAAGAAATACTTTAAAATTATTGAAATGTCCTGTTTCTCCTTAAATTTTACCCACTAAAAAACTCACTTTTGAAGAAAAGGCAAACATAATCCGTAGACAGGAGTATTCTACCAGTGACACCAAAAGCCAGAGTGCTGGAGTGATTGGTGGTGGGTATGAGAACTCTTAAGTAGAAAATGTTCCGATTGCTAAAGGCAGAGCACATGAAACTGAAAGCTCTCTCAACAGGGCATAAGGAGTCAAACAAGTTGCCATTAGTATATAAAAAATCTCCCCTCTTTTCAAATTCAAGGGCAGAGCTAAAATAAAGATATAAATCATGAAGAGAAACAGAAGGAATTCCAGACGGATCCCACAGTTATCACAGCTACATTATCATTTGTATTTCTTAGCTCATTTTTGCATCAGTAAGTTATATAGTTCACAGATGGTTTAAAAATCATGTTTCCAGTGTTTCTCAGATCAAGTACATAAAGAACCATAGGCTTTGGTGATTTTGAGTCCTCAAATTTTGGCAGATTATTGAATGCCATTTGTATGAGTGGCTTATTAAATTTCTCGTAACACTCAATTATAACTTTGCAAGACCTATATTTAAGTTACATGGTAAAACATGCCTTCAGAATTATTTCTGTATTTACTGCCCTAGCTATAAGAGGCAAAAAATTCATAAGCCTGTCTTTACAGACTTGACCCTCCAAGAGTCCCAACTGAATTAACTGTAGCATATACAAAGGAATATCATCTTAGTTTATTACATGCAAAAAGCAATTTAAAATTAATTCATGTATGTTAAAATATCTATATTATTAATGATCCAATTAATTTTTTCTGAGACAGTAATGTATTTGGATCAATATCCAAAATATATTGAGTATTTTCTACTGTGCCAGTCACAAAATTCTTTATGCAGATTTTCTCATTAATTCTCACAATTAGATAAGGTGTCAAGAATTGTGAAGAGTTTGAGATTTTTACCCTACTTGTGAGCTAAGATAGTCTACTGCAGTTTTATGGATGGGGTAGCAGACACGAGACTCTTGGGTCGGACACAAAGGACTTTCATACCCACAGAGATAGCAGTAACCAAAGGATGGGCATTTTCTTGAGCAAGTTCTGCAAGCCCCGATTCCCCAGGACAACAGCAAGAAGGTCAGGTGACACAAGCACACACACAGTGGTTGCATGCCCACAGAGGAGCCCTGAATTCAGGGAACCTGAATATTTTCAAATGAATGGTTACCATGCCGTTCTTTGCTCCAGAGGGGTAGACCATTGCTTCATTTCAAGGTTCTTTGCTGTACAGACATCCTGGAACAAATAGGCCAGAACAAAGGCAGTCAGCGTCCCAACTTACAGAACAGGCAGAAATGTAAGACACTCACGGAGAATTATCTCCCAACATGATGTAAGCACTTTAATTATTTCTCTTACAAATGAGAAACTTTAAGCTTAGAGAAAACTTAAGGAGCCATTCAATGAAGTCATGTAATATGTGCTTTTCCATGGGAGTGTTGTAGTATTTACATGCTCCCCACAAACTGTTGCAAATTGCACCTGGGTGAGTTTGCAAGTTGTATGGGTGTGATATTGGGTGCAAAGATGCACCCAAAGGAAACTTTTCATTAGGTGTTTTGAAAAATTGACTGTACTAACATTAGCTTCCATGCATAGTTTAACACCTACTACGCTCAAGCGGAAAGTTCACCACTGTAGACAAATCCATGCTCTGAAATGAGACAGCATCAAGTTGGAATTTCAGCTCTCTGCTCACTAACTTTTCTGGTGCTCAGTTCTTCATCTGTGAAATGGGAATACCTTGTGGGGTCATTGTAAGAATTAAATGAGGCCATGGATGTAAAGCTCTCAGCATAGTAGGCTGACACATAGTGAATGTTCAATAATAAAGAGCAATGTGGATGACTTGTAGGATGATTATTGTATAGTCCCTTTAACTTCTGTTGCTCTCACAATTCAGAAAATTCAACAATAAAATCAGAAAAAGATTTGAAAGCCTTGCCTTTCCATGTAAAAGCTTTGTCAGGCATTGGGCATCTGTCATATTGAATTTAACTTTTGTGTTCAAAGATTAATTTTAAACATGGGTAAAAACTCTCCAAGCTGTCAAAGCATTAGCTTTTAGTATTGGAGTGGATGTTGTTCATTTGAAAGGTCTCCTAATATTTTTTTATTGACTTTGAGCAGGAAAGCTTGTCATTTTCCCTAACATGATGTGAGTAAAATACAAATGCACAGAGGGAACCGGAGTTGAGAGGAGTTGAGTAATCTACATTTGCCATAATGTGTGTCCTAGTGATCAATTCAAAGGGCCCTGTGCCTACACAAGGGAACTGTGCTGCGTTAGAGGGAGCTCCGCTGAACTCTTATCCATTCACAGGGAGAGGTGTTGGAAGATGAAATTGCATTTTGCATTCACTTAAAAGTTACACCACAGCCATTAGATAAAAGCAAGAATAATTGCCTGCTCTGTGGGCAGGCTGCTACAGAAGAAGAAACACACTCATCAAACAGTTGTGTTTTTCAGCTTTGACAGATGGAACATCACATTCTTGGTGAGTTCCTCCACCCTGTAAAATTTAATGATTTGCCCTCCCCACTGATTGCTGAACAAATTATGTCCACAATAGCTTGATGTAGATTTGCTTTCGAAAGCCTCTCAACTTTAACTAATAGTTGCAATCCAAATTAACAATAACCAAGGAAGTATGGAAATTATGGGTGCATTCTGGTAATTCACTCCAAACTAAGCTTGTTATCTGCATGAAATACAGCCATGGCTCTATGAATAATTCTCAAAAACGTTGCATTTAAAATGAGCACTGGGTAGGATAAACAGTAGTTAAATAATACTTAAACTCCACCATCTGGTATTTTAGTATTTTAATGTGAGCTGAATTTCTTTATTAGGTGTTTATTTCAGATTCTTTCTGTATAGCTTCTTTTCTTATGCAGAGGAAGCTCCATAAATTGGGGAGGAGTAAGAGTTGCCATTCAGTACATTTTTCTTTTGTAGCAATTCTCTTAAAGAAAAACACAAATTTCAGAATCTTGGCCATTTCCCCAAAGGGACAACTAGATAATTCCTGTAAGATTTTGTCTTAACTCAGAGCACGTATTTGTAAGCCTACATAAGGTGGACGGGTATAAGAGAACGAAGGAGATGCTTGGGTAGTTGAGTAAAAAAGAGCATATGGTAAAGATGAATGACAGAAAACAAACAAATAGTAGATTTGATGAATAGTAGGAGACAGGCCAGGACCAAAAAATAAATATATGGTAATAGCCTTTGGAAGAAAAATAAGAGAATAAGATAAAGAATATTTGAAAAATGAATTGGGTGTCATGAAAGGAAGATTTAAGGGGCACATCAATGATGGGAAAAGTCTTTTATTTCCCCCCAAATTTTATACTAAGCTATTCCAATAACTTAATGTAAAATTTTTATAAGAATTTCTTTTTTTCTTCCTGATGTGAAAAGGCAACATAAAGTCACATGGAGAAAGCAAGAGACAATAATACTGACATGGATATAGCTCCTTATTGTTTACCAAAATACTTTCTCAGGCATTACCTACCCCCTTTGGGGGACACAGCGCTCTGTGTAAGCCAGGTAGAACTGATCTTATCATCCCCATTGTACACTTCAGGAACAAGCTCAGATGAGAAGTACCTTGAAGTCAGTTTATTTTTTCAATACACTTGATTTTGTTATATTCCAAATTAGCACTAACCAAAGTGGCAAGGATATTCTGGGGATGCTCGAAGCTAGAATATGATCTGCTTGAAATGTAACTTCCTCCTCACCCCAAATTCAGTTTTTACTTGGTTGCACTAACCCACCTAAAGAAATCTGGCTCTAGACCAGTTGAAAACCATGCCCTGGAATAGTCCCTTAATTTCTCTGAACACCAGGTTTCTGAACTAACAGTGCGGAGCATCAACAAAGCACTTTCACATCCATCATTTCTCTTAATGTTCACAGTAACTGTATGAGGTAAAATATTTATATTTTAATAGAGTAAATTTAAATTCAGAGTTGGTAAATGGCTTACTCAAGACCATGCTAACCATGTTAGATCCAGTTCTCTACTTAAGATCTCTAAAACATCACTTTATCATGAAATCTGGAATAGGGTTAGATGCTTTTTTTTTTACTTAGTTATTTTTCGAGTACAGTTTTCTGTTTATTTCTCCCATCCCAGCCCACCCCTCCCCCATGCACCCCACCTCCCTCCCATTTCCACCCCCCTTAGTTATTGTCCCTGTGTCCTTTATACTTGTTCCTCTAAATCCCTCCTCTTTTTTCCCCTTAAATTCCCTCCCCTCTCCCCTCTCCCCTCTGGTCGCTGTCCCTGTTCTCTATTTTAGTGTCTTTGTTTTTATTTTGCTTGCTTGTCTGTTTTGTTGTTTAGCTTCCTGTTAAAGGTGAGATCATATGGTATTTGTCTTTCAACCTGGAACTGGAAAGCATTATGCTGAGTGAAATAAGCCAGGGGTTAGATGCTTTTTAATGTCTCTTTCAATGCTTTTTAATGTCTCTCTTGATTCTATCTTGCCTGATTTCAAGGACTGACTGGGAAAATTTATTGTTATTGACATGTGAGTAGTATTTTACTGGTAAACTGTATATTAGGAATAAAAAAATAAATTAAAAATTAAAGTATTTCCTGCCACTTCCTTTCTACAAGTATGGTGGGAAGAACAAAAGACAAACTAAAATCTCTCTTTACCTTTAAAGAGTGCTTGCTCTGGTTTGGGTCATAATATGTAAAGATCCACCGTCAGTACAGCACCACAAAGTGCTATGGGAGCTAGAGCAGGGGGTAGCCTCAAGGCTTAAAGGACAGGATGGGTTTAAATACTCAGAGACACTCAGAGCAAGGGAACAGAAGGATGATAACCCAGCAAAATCTTATATACTGCCTTCTTTATTATCATATCTCTTTACCAAAAAGACATTACAATGTGTTTTCTAGTAAATGATAATAATATTATTGTCATCTTTATTGTTATTTACTGCCAATGTAACCCTCCTAGTGAAAGAAAGTTAGGCAACTTTCATTCATTCAGTACCTGAAATATGATTGGCATGTATACTCAAATCCAGAGAACATGCAGATTTTAGACAAGAGCTTCAGCCGTGTCTTCAAAGTAACTTTTTTCATCTGTTTTCTTGCATCTATATTAAGAGCTGCCAAAAACTCATTCAAGTGACCAGTTCAATCTTTTTTTCCTCTGTGTCTAACTTCTCAAGTCAAACACTGGAATGAATTTAAGGGAAAAGGACAGAATGGAAAATGGCAGTTATCCCTGAACAATTGAGTGTTGGCAGACTTTTCTATCATCCATAATTGTTCTATGTTATTAAGTTGTACTCTGTAACATTACCCCAAAGCCAAAACAACTTGCCCACTTATACTTGTAACAGTGTACACAGTGCAGATTTTCTACATGAAACAAGTAAGATGGATGTCAGAACAGGCCTTGGAAGATATTGAAAACCAAGAACTTGCTAATAGATTGCTCTGACAGCAGATTAAATGAGTAATACACGAGCATCAATTTCAAACACTTTTTCCATTTAAATTTCAGCACTGCATCAAACATCAGGCCACTGTGTAAGATGAAGTAGAATTTCCTTCTTTCCAAGCAAGAAGGAAATTATAATAATGTAGCTTGCAATGCAACTTCATTTCAAATAACATCTTTCATAAAAACTGATGTCCAAAGTGCTTTACTGAATAAAATAGTACAAGAAAGTGGACAGCATTTGATATAAATTACAGAAAACAGTGGTGTAATGGGATTGTATGTAGAGCAAATTAAACCGTTCCATCAGAAAGCCAGCAGCAGCGGGAAGGGGCCTGGGGAGGTGCAGTAAACTGTGTAACTTCAGATGAGATGGAGGAAACTTGGACATTGATAAAAAAAAAGTCGTTTTTCTTCCCATTTATGTTTTCTAAAATGAAGTACTTATCCTTCTCTTTTAGTAGAATGATTTAAGCTGTGCATCTTATAAAACTGAACTTTTAAATGCTTAGCTTGAATATTGCAAATTAATCAGAAAGAATGAGGAGTTCAGTGTGAACAAATATCCCTGCAAATGGGCTGACTGGCTAGAACTGTTCAGGCCACAGATGACAAAATCCTCTTCCAAGCATTTTCTGCTCATAACTTAGAGAATGGGCATTGTAAGGTGGCCAGTCAGATCCATGCCTGAACTCTGTGTGGTCCTGGACAATGTGTGACCTCTCTTTGCCTCAGTTTCTTTATTTCTAAAGTGAAATTTACTATAATATCTATTCAACAAGACTGTCATAAAGATTAAGTAACAAAATGCATGTGAAAAGTGTAGCACAAGGTCATAGCACAGCCATTTAAAACATTAGCTGCTCTAAATATTAGGTATAAAGAGGAGGTGTGCATCCCCGTGAGAACTCCAGAATCGCCAGTGAAGAACTATGGATTATCAAAGCCCAAAGGTGTTCAGACAAAGTGGCCAAGAGCCATTCACCTCAGAGCGCTCCCACGAGGGATGCGCCGCTCACACCCCCACCCCCAACAGTGCTGCAGCAAAGTGCAGGTATTCAAGGGCATGGATCCCTGTGGTCACAGGACTTACGGTTTGCAATCAAGAATCCAAAACTACAGAAAACTGACACTCTAAAATTTGGTAGGGGATCCAGAGTAGGTCTTCTGTTCTTGCTAAGAGGTTCATGAAGGAAAGTTAGGGCACATAAACCCATCAGTTAACACACCATTATTGAGGTTATAGAATCAGATATCCCAGCCCCCCTGCTTCCTCTCTGCTCAGACTGGCTCCCTAAATTGCAGCTTTGCTGTGTGGCCTATCTTGTTCCTCTCTGTCTTCGATGACTTCCCTGAATGTACTCAGTGTCCCACCACGTCCACCATTCCCCCCTGGTATTAGTTAAGGATTGCTAAATAACAAATTATTACAAAACTCTGCAACTTAAAACAACCAACATTTATTATCACACAGCCCCTGAGTGCTGGGAGCCCAGGAGGAACTTAGCTGTATGGTTCTGGCGCAAGGAGGTCTCCGCAAAGCCAAGCAGTTGGTCAAGGCAGCAGGACTTCTTCCAAGGGCACTCATGTTGTTACCAAACTGGAATTCAGCTGCCGGCGGCCACACACAAGCATAGCACAATAATCAGTGGGAAAGGAAAAAAGATTTTATTAAAAGGTTGCCCAATTTTGGGGGAGCTGGAGGCTTTCTGGCTCCAAGCCATTCTCTTCTGCAAAACCCAGAAATAAGCCAGCCAACCCCAGGACCAGAATCAGTGTCCAGCCACCTCACTCCGTTCTGTTCTCCTGGAGCCCAGGGCTCTTGTACAAATAGGTCTTCCTCTCTCCGGCTTCAGGATCTCTCTCTCTCTCTCTCCCTCTCTCTCCCCCAGTGCACACTTGTGGGGCCGGGTCTCCATTGCCCCTCCACAGCTCCTGCCTCTCCCTGGCTGTGGCACAGTGCCAGATCACTGCAACCTGTCATGTGAGGGGCTCCCAACGTCCATGGGCCCCCAGCGTCCAAGGCTGCTCATGTTTCCCCAGGGGCCAGCCACTGTTCCTGGCCCACACATCAGTGTGCTGTGCTCAGAGCGAGATAATGGGAGCAGTCCAGGACCCAAGCTGTGTGGCACAGGGACACAGTGTCCAGTGGGCTGCTCCCAGTGAGGCATGTGTCTCACCCAAGCCTGCTCCCAACCAGACCAGTAAGGGCAAGACTAGAGCCACCAGCAGGGCCTAGCATCCGCCTGGTCCCATTAACACTCTGGCTCCTCCCGACTTGGTGGGTGAGGGGAACACAAGGAGGGACGAGTCTTTCCATTCCCCCCATTTAAAATCATTTGTTCCAAAATGCTACATGCCGTGGGAGTATCCAACCTGTCAGCCAATTCAGGCTACTGTCCACACACTCATCAGCTCATACAGTGTCTCCGTCCCTCTTCTTGCCACCGTGATCTGGAAGCAGGAAGGAGGATTTTCTAGCCCAGCTCAGGGGCACAGCCTCCCTGCCCACATCAGGGCGTCACCATGTTCACCTCTATGATACACGTGTGTTGTGATTTTTTCAGCCCACATATACTCTGTGCACGCTGTGTCATGAGCAGTGTTAGGCATTTTTACCCTTCCCTGGGGGCAAGGAGATCTGTCATGCCTCAACTGGGGCTTCAGCTCACCACCTTGGGGTTTCCTGCAACCCCTCCCTCACTTGGGGGAGTGCAGCCTTTCTCCTGTCCTGTCACACCACTTGGTTGCTGGGGCAACACATGCACACCCACACCCCCAGCTTGTTTACTGTTGCCCCTGGCAGTTCCTCCTACCAGGGAGGGCAGGCTCATCCCTCAGGGCTTTTTCCACCACCCCAGAGATCCGGCCAGGTCTCCCCTGTTACAATGTGGCTGTTGGCAGGAGATTTTAGTCCTTCACCATGTGGGTCTCTTCATAGGAATTATCATTATATATGTAAACTGGTTTACCCCAGAACAGGTAATCCAAGAAAGTGAGAGACACTGGGGCAGAAGCTGCAATGTCTTCTGTAAACTAATCTCGGAAGTGCCTTGGCGTTACTTCTGCAGGGTTCTATTTGTCATACCGACTTCCCCTGGTGCAATGTGGAAAGGTGTGAATAGCAGGATGCGGAGAGTCTTGGGCCCACCTTGGAGCGTGGCCGCTGTACCTCCTAATGGCCAGTTGTTCTTCCACCCTGGCCACTGCTGGACGTGCTTAGCCTATTAATGGCTATGATCCAGTGTGTCTACATTTTTCTGCCCCTTCCAAGCTAAACTTGCTGTAAACTATTGAGTAACGTTGAAGTTTTCCTTTCTCAAAATACCCTACTATATATAACATAAATTCTTAAGGCTTTTATCCATTGGTTCTTGCAGGTAAATCTGAATATGTTTATCAGAGAGCATTAGCTACTAGAACTCAGGGATCACCTCTCAGTGCCTGACTATACAGCATCGATCATGTCATCCTTATTTCTGAGACTTTAAAAATAATTAGACTTATCATCAATAAATGAAGCTTCAGAAGAATGCTTGCCTTGAACTGCCTTTCCTCTGGGTCTTTGCTGTCTATTCACTCAGTGGAGCTTTCTAACTCTTTCCTCCGAGTATTCATGTTCTTTCTCATGTCCTGACTTGAGTGACAGCACCTTCAGGGAGCTCCTCTGACCCTTCACAACTCCCTCTCCTTTAGAGCAGTATTTACACTTCTTCTTCTTTCTCCATCCACTGTTGAACCATTAGAAAGAAAGAGGGCAAAGGTGCGGCTCATGTGATTGAACTTTGTAGAGGGGTAATGCTGGAAGCCAGTCTGTTAGACAGTAGGTGCGGTGAGGAACCCCACTGATGAAGGATTGTCAAATTGCTGATTTAGGAAAAGAAACAAACAAACAATCTCTCAAAGGTCATTAGATAAGTTCATCTCTAGGATCATAGGATAACGTGTTTCTCTTCTTGGGAGGAAGGGATGTTTACCTTCCTGCCAGTCCCCGATTGTTCATGAAACAGCTTGACCTTTTAGAGCTGTTTGCTCAGTGACCTTCCCAACTCTCAATCCTAATTTGGCTGTGGCCAGGCAGAGCCTAGCAAGTGCCCTGGAGGCAAGGGGGTGGGACTGACCCTCATTTCCTCAGCCTTGACTAGCTCAGCGCTTCTCAAGGGCCCAAATCCTGAACTTTCTGCTTCTGTGTATGGCATATTTTTATCTCTTTTTATTCTAAAAACAATGCAGCAGCTTTTAGGAACATTTGAAGAAAAATACTGGAAAAACAAAACTCCAGTAATCTCATCATATACGACTGGGTAGAAAACGGTCTGTGAGTTCTGAACCTGTGTATTCTATGTGCTGTGTGTTTAGTAAATGAGTTCAAGTTCCCTAGCTACTTTTCCTTCCCTCGCTCTCTCTCTCTCTCACACACACACACACACACGCACACGCACGCACGCACGCACGCGCTCAATCTTTTTTGGACACAAAAGCCAGTGGCACAGTGGACACAAGGGCATGTGCTCCCTTCCAAGCCTTTGTCCATATGCGTATAAGGCTTCACATCCTTGCGTCATAGTGTGCATACAATTTTCCACTTTTCTTTTAGCACCTGACTTGTGCAGTATTCCAGTGTTGCTGCATGGCCTTCCTGATCCAGTACAGGGAGCTTTGTTGTCTAACAGACCTGGGGGCAGGTCCCACCCCTGTCGCTCAGGAGTTGTGTTACCTTGGGTAATTAACTATCCTCTCGGGGAATCCCTCTGTCTCTGAAATAAAGTTAACGAGATCTGCCCATCCTGTCAGGATTAATAAATGAGTTACAGGATGAAAAGTCTTAATGCTGGACTGCACTAAATGTCCAATAAGTTTTCTCTAAACATAACCTTCATAACATATAAATGTTTATGTAATACAGTATTCCAAGTAGAAAATAAAAGTTATTTTTGAGATATAACCACTCTGACATATGACGAAATGCTTATGATGCACCCACAATCTTTTTAAACTCCAGTTTCACATTTTACAATAGAAATGTATATCAAATCATCATTTGCACACCTTAAATTTGCACAGTGTTTTATGTCAAAAATTTCTACATAAAACTGGGAAAACAATTCAGTTTCAGCCATTTGAATCTGATGCACATCTCTTGTCACTGAGAGCAGTGACCTCCAATTACAGTCCTTCCAGGTGGGGATGTATCTCAGTTGATTCCCTTGTGTCCTTTCCTTTTGTCATCTTGGCTACACGTTGCTTCTAATAAAAATATTCACCTCCTGGTGTTTATGTTTACATTGAAGCTATTCACCTGCTGATTCCTGGGTTTTCCTGGGGTAGTCAACATTGCATGCATATGAAGTAGAATTTAAGGGTGTTCGTATAACTGGGAAGTAAGTGGTTAACCACCCAGTAAATGAGTAGAGGTTTTGCAGAGATGAAACATGTGTTAATTAGGAAATTGTCACTACACAGATTCTGGTTGAATTCTTGAATTATTTCTGAAACCAAGGAAACAGGAAGAATGAATTCTGCTGATCACTGCAGAGAGGAGGAGCTTTGGCCAGAAAGTTCTTGTTCTTGTTCTAGTTCTTGTTCTCATTCTTGTTCTAGTTCTTCTTGTTCTTGTTCTTGTTGTTCTCGTTCTCGTCCTTCTCCCCCTCCTCCTGTTCCCCCTTCCCCTCCTCCTCCTTCTCTTCCTTCTTTCTCTACCTTTTCTTCTAGTTGCTAAAGTTCTGTAAATGAATAAATAGCACCATTCACATTTAAAATTTTCTCATTAATATCTATAAATGTTGTTGGTCTTGGTGGTAATTAAACCATGATCAGTGAAATTGTACTAGGATTGGGCTTTGTGTTACTCTGTTTTGCTATGAGGAAGGAAGGGGTGTTTTGATTGGGATGATATATTGGGCAGAGTGCTCACTTGCAATTTACAGAATTCACTTTTGCAAATTTAACCAGAAGAGGAATTGATGAAAGAATACTAGATAATTTGCAGAATATCTGGTAGAGTCAGAGGATCTGACAGTGAATCTGAATATCTTTGAGCAATAGCCACCTTCTCCTTTTCTAGCAGAAACACCACTGGTACTGGCATTCAGCACTTAGGATGTTCGGGGCTGGATTCCAGAAGCACTGAGGCTCCCTGCCCCCAGGAACTGGATTCTTCTACACACCTGGTCTGTTGAAAGACCAGCATTTCTAGGTGCACCTGACTCTTTACATGCTTTTTCCAGATCTATCTCCTAAGAATAGTGTGATTAGAGTAAGACAGGTCTCATGCAGGGAGTCAGGGATTGCAAGATATTTGGCTTCCTCTTTGGGAAAGGGAGACAGAAGTGGGAAAATATCACAATGTAAGAAAAAAAATGACTCAAAGATGTCAGGTAACTCGAGTGATAAATGTATATCACAGGGTTAGGCATTCTGAATGTTCTGTTTACACTTAATTGTGGGGTTTTGTCCCTGAGGACAAATTTCCCACTGCCAAGTATTTCTCAGCTCTTTGGGGATGGATTCCACATTCCTTAGAACCCAGGAAGGTTCAAGCCCTTTGCTGTCACAAAGAAAACTTGCCATTTATAAAACACATATGCCTGCTTCCTCCGTCCTTCCCTCACCGGCATAGCCAGCCTTAGTTGGGATACTGAGATGATGAAAATAAAACTGACAAAGATGAGTGTGTGTGTGCATGTGTGTAGATATACTAAATATCACATCCTGCCATGGAGGAACTCACCGCTGCTTGATGGTTAGATATAATTGTAATAAAAGTAAAAGTTGATGGCATAAAAGGAAAATAGGATGGGTGGATAAGATAATTAGAAAATGTCTAGTAATGCAAGAAAATATATAATTTCACCATTATTAGGCATGCAATCCTAAGGCAGAATGCTAATTACCCACACTAATTGGAAATATAATTACTAAAGTGGTCAATGTTTCCACATAACTTGTAAAGTAGATGGGAAGAAAAACCTGTTCTTCAATGCTATATTTAGAAACCTTATCAATCTTTGATCTTCATAATTAAGAAAGACTCAATCTGTTTTTGTTAAAAATATAATTGTAGGCCAAATAATTAGTATATGGAGAGAATTAATGGAGATAAGTCAAAGTTATCACAAACCAGGTTTGAATACATAATTTTTACTAGTGATGAGTTATTTACTGAATCATCTATATTTGCTGGAAATTATCTGTAATACTATTTAAGATATTTTATAATATCTTGTAAAATTATAAGGATAATATGTTTCTTAGACAACATTTAGAAATATAGATAAGCAAAAAAGGAAGAAAATAAATACATACCTCATGTGTATTAGTGTACCCAGGCCACCTTGTCCAAATGCCATAGACTGACTGGGTGGCTTAAAATTTATTTCTCATATTCTGCAGGCTGGGAGTCCCAAGTCAGGGTGTTGGGGAGTTTGGCTGCTGGTGAGACCTCTCTTCCTGGCTTGGGGGTGGCACCCTACTCACTGTGTCCACACATGGTGGAGCAAGAGGAAGAACAAGCTTGCTGGTGTCTCTCCTTACAAAGGCACTAACCTCATCTGAGAGTTTGCCCTCGGGACCTCATCTGACCTATAGAGAATATTCTTGCAATCGTATCTTTGTTGCAACCCATAATTATTCCAAGTTGTGGAATTTCTGGGGCAAAGGTTATATATATTTTAAGGCTTGTGATAGTATTGCCTAATTTCCCTTGAGAAAGTTTATTCCACATATATTCTCAACTAGTAATATAAGAAAGCCTGTTCTTGATGTCTTCACCCTTAACTTTTATTAACATAAGAAATCAGCATTTTAGAATTTTTGCCAAAGGTATACTTGTTTTAACTTTTTTATTGTTCTATGAAAGTTTTTAATCAACTTTTATTCTTGAAAATTTTGTCTATCAGTAGAAAGGTCTTCCACACTTCAAAATTAAATAAGCTTTCATATGTATTTTAATCTTGAACTTTTAAAACCTATTCTGTACATGCACACTTAAATACATCTTAATATTCTTTTAGAGTTAAATATTTTTTTTCAAGTGGTTAGCAAGTTGTCGCCATGCTTTTGAAATTCAGTACAACTATGCATAACATATTATTTCCTACACAAAGAAAAATTTTAATTACTAAAATATAAAAGTAGGTCTCATTTTAAAGGATCCTTAACTACAAAGTAGTCCTCATTGGCTAGATACTGAGGATTATGTTATTATAAGGGTTGTATTGGTTGACTCTGGCCAGCTGTTGGTTGTTATTTTTAAAACATTATGTGAACATGATCTATGATAACTCCCTGAGTAACAATCCTGAAAATTAAATCTCCACACACACAATTTGGCTCCAGCATGGGAGGCTGTACATAATTTTCTCTGTAAGCATACCTCATTCTAAATTTGAAATCAGCAACACTTAAAACTAAAAGCATAATTAATTTGATGTGTCAAATTAATCCTTGCTGTTTCTTGACACTTCCAACAAGGATATTGATCATTATGATTTTTTAAACATAAACAGCTACCCAATAAAGCCTGGAAGTGCATTTTCCAATTTACTTAGAACTTCAAATTGCCACTAGATGGGGTTGTTAAGTCTTTACCAAATTGGATCTAATATAATGTAATGATCTTAAAGAAAAATGTCTTTAATGTTTTAGTCAGCACTCCTATGCAGGTAATTTTAACTCATCCCTAGAGAACCATGACTTTAGAAGAATTAGAATGAATGTAAAATTTATGTAATAAAAATTTGTTAGTAAAAAGTGCAAGTCGATATTAAAAGCTTTCTTCTCAAATGAGCATACAAAAATCTCTAGCACTAATATATAGTTACTCACAATAACCAATTGGGAAATGTGAGAATATCCCATTCACAATGGGTACAAAAGTATAAAGTTCTCAAGAATAACTAACAACAGAAGTGAAGGCTTTTATACAGAATACTGTCAAGTATTACTAAATAGCATTAAAAAGTCCTGAAAAAATAGCTATACAATGTTCATGAATGGAAAAGCTCAATAATATAATGATGTCAGTTTCTTCAGATTAATCTACATGTTAGATACAATTTCAGTCACAATACCAATACAATTGTTTGTATAAGTTAACAAGCTGATAACAAACTGATACTAAATTCATTTATAGTAGCACATGAATTAAAATAGTTTGTTCAATTTGAAGAAAAACAATATGGGGGTAACTTGCCTAATTTGACCAATGAAATGAAATATAAATTTGAGAAAAAAAATCTGGTGTTCCAGCCAAGATGGAGGCATTGGTAGATACACTTGGCTTCTTTGCACAACCAAGAAGAACAATAACAAATTTTAAAACAAAAACAATCAGCACTGCCATAAAATTGAACTGTATGGAAGTCCAACAACCAATGAATTAAAGAAGAAACATTCATCCGGACTGGGATGAGGCACAGAGATGAACAGCCGATGCAGAGAGGATGCGTGGCAAGGAGGCAAACCTGGTGGGCAAGGTGGCTGGTGGGCCAGATGGTTCCACATTCACATGTGGATAAGCTGGGAGAAACAACTGGGGAGTGGGACAGACTGTGCAACCCAGAGTTCCAAAAGGAGGAAATAAAATCTCAAAACCTCTGATTGTAAAAACCTGTGGGGGTTGTGGCACCAGGAGAAACTGCCAGACTCACAGGAGAGTTCATTGGAGACCCACAGAGTCCTAGAATGTTCACAAATCCATCCACCCCAGAAATAGCACCAGAAGGGCCTAATTTGCTTATGGGTAGTGGGGGAATTGACTGGAAGTGGGGCAAGAGCCAAGTGGGTGAACATTATTCCCACTCAATCCCTTCCCACATAAAGCACCACAATGCAGCCAAATGTGTTGCCCCACTCTGGGGCAAGGCTCCACACCTCACAATAGCAAAGGCTCCATACCTCACAACATAACAATTGCACCAAGACAAAGAAATATGGCCTCAGTGAAAGACAGATCAAAATTCCAGGAAAAGACTAAGAAATGAAGAGGTAGCAAAACATTGATAATGAGGATGCTCACAGAAATGACTGAATACAGACACAAAATAGGGGAAGAATTGAAGGCTATGCAAAGTGAAATGAAGCAAAATATACAAGAAACCAACAGTGAAGGGAAGGAAACCAGGACTCAGATCATTGATTTGGAACAGAAGGAAGACATAAACATTCAACTGGAAGAGAATGAAGAAGCAAGAATTTTAAAAAATGAAGAGAGGCTTAGGAACCTCCAGGACATCTTTAAACATTCCAAGATCTGAATCTGAGGGGTGCAAGAAGAAGAAGAGGAAGACCAAGAAATTGAAACTTATGTGAAAACATAATGAAGGAGAACTTCCCCAACCTGGTGAAGGAAATAGACGTCCAAGAAGTCTCGGAAGCTCAGAGACTTCAAAAGAAATTAGAGTCAAGGAAGCACACACCAAAACACATTATAATTACATTACCCAAGATTAAAGGTAAGGGAAGAATCTTAAAAGCAGCAAGAAAAAAGGAGACAGTTAACTACAAAGGAGTTCCCATAACACTAGTAGCTGATTTCTCAAAAGGAACCTTACAGGCAAGAAGAGGCTGGGAAGAAGTATTCAAAGTCATGAAAGGCAACCAAGATTGCTCTATCCAGCAAAGCTATCATTTAGAATGGAAGGGCAGATAAAGTGCTTCTCAGATTAAAGTTAAAGGAGTCCATCAAGTTAAAGGAGTTCATTATCACTAAGCCTTTATTATATTAAATGTTAAAGGAACTTATCTAAAAAAAGAGAACATAAATAATATGAACAGTAAAATGACAACAAGCTCACAACTATCAACAACTGAACCTAAAAAACAAAAACAAACTAAGCAAACGACTAGAACAGGAACAGAATCACATAAATGGAGATCACATGGAGAGTTTCCAGTGAGGAGGGGATAGGAGAGAATGGGGTAAAAGGCACAGGGAATAAGAAGCATAATTAGTAGGTACAAAATAGACAATGGGAGGTTAAGGATAGTATAGGAAATGGAGAAGCAAAAAAACTTATATGTATGACCCATGGCCATAAACTAAGGGTGGGGGGAAATGCTGGTGGAAGGGGAGGTGCAGGGTGAAGGGGAATAAAGGTGAGAGAAAAATTGATTATGTAATAGCATAATCAATAAAATATACTTTAAAAAATAAAATAAAAAATTCTTACATTTTATCCAAAAAATCAGAAAAAAAGAAAATTGGTTATTCATATGGGAAAATATTAATATAAATAAAATTAAAATTTCATATGACATGAGTGCAAAACATTTCAGGACAACTAAGAATCTTACATATCTTTAAAATGTAAAAAGAAAATGTAGTGCTTTTTTCTTTTCATGGTAAAGAAGAATCTCTTTCTCTCTTTTATACTCTAATTTCTTTTTCTATTATTGTTGTTCAGTTACAGTTTTCCCATCTTTTTCTCCATTACTCTCCCCTGTTCCACCTACCCACCCACTTCCACATTCAATCCCTACCCCATTATCCATACCCAGGAGTACTGTATTCATATTCCTTGCCTTGCACCTTCCTCTTCTTTTGCCCATTATCACTCTCCACCCTCCCCTCTGATCACTGACAGTCTGTTCTTTATTTCCATGTCTCTAGTTCTTTTTAGCTCACTTATTTGTTTTGTTGATTAGGTTCAAATTATAAGCGAGATTATATGGTATTTGTCTTTCACTGCCTGGCTTATTTCACTTAGCATAATGCTCTCCAGTTCCATCTATGCTGTTGCAAAGGGTAGGAGCTCCTTCTTCCTTTCTGCTGTGTAGTATTACATTGTGTAAATATGCCACATTTTTTTGAACCACTCATTTAGTGATGGGCACTTAGGTCGCTTCCAGTACTTGGCTATTGTAAGTTATGCTGCTATGAACATTGGGGCGCATAGGTTCCTTTAAACTGGTGTTTCAGCAGCGGGTTTCAAAGGCAATATCCGGAGATCAAGGCATTTTTGTATACCAACAATGAAACAGCAGAAGCAGAAATCAAGGAAAAAATTCCATTTGATATAGCAAAAACAAAAATAACGTATCTGGGAATAAACCTAACCAAGGAGGTAAAAGACCTGTATGCAGAAAACTATACAGCCCTGAAGAAAGAAATCAAGGAAGACACAAACAAATGGAAACATATACCGTGTTCATAGATTGGAAGAATTAACATCATCAAAATGTCAATACTACCCAAAGCAATTTACAGATTTAATGCAATACCTATTAAAGTACCAATGGCATATTTCACAGACATAGAACAAACACTTCAAAAATTTATATGGAACCATAAACAACCCCGAATAGCAGCTGCACTTTTGAGAAAGAAGAACAAAGTAGGAGGGATCACAATACCTGATATCAAACGGTATTACAAGGCCACTGTAATCAAAACAGCCTGGTACTGGCATAAAAACAGGCACATAGACCAATGGAACAGAACAGAGAGCCCAGAAATAAACCCAACTCTCTAAAGTCAATTAATATTTGACAAAGGGGGCAGTAACATAAAATGGAGTAAAGATAGTCTCTTTAACAAATGGTGTTGAAGCCCTGGCTGGCATAGCTCAGTGGATTGAGTGCAGGCCTGCGAACCAAAGGATCGTGGTTCAATTCCCATTCAGGGCACATGCCTGGGTTGCAAGCCAGTTCCCTGTAGGACAGTTCCCAGCAGGGGACACACTAGAGGCAACCATACATTGATGTTTCTCTCCCTCTCTCCTTCCCCGCTAAAGATAAATAAATAAATATTAAAAAAAAAAAACCAAATGGTGTTGGGAGAACCGGATAGCTCCATGCAAAAAAAAAATGAAACTTGAGCACTGACTTACACCATACACCAAAATAAATTCAAGGTGGATAAAAGAGTTAAATATAAGCCATGAAACCATTAAAGTCCTAGAGGAGAACATAGGCAGGAAAATCTCAGATATTTCACGCAGCAACATATTTACTGTTATGTCCCCTAGAGCAAGGAATATAAAGGAAAGAATAAATGGGATCTCATCAAAATAAAAAGCTTCTGTGTGGCTAAAGAAAACAGTATTAAATTAGCAAGACAACCAACTGTATGGGAAAATATATTTGCCAATGATACCACAGACAAAGGTTTACTCTCCAAAATATACAAAGAACTTACATGACTCCACTCTAAGAAGACACCCAACCCAATTAAAAAATGGGAAAAGGACTTGAACAGACACTTCTCCAAGGAGGACATACAGAGGACCCAGAGACACATGAAAAAAATGCTCAATATTGCTAGCCATCACAGACATACAAATTAAAACCACAATGAGATACCACTTTACATGGTCAGGATGGCTATCATAAACAAAGCAACAAACAACAAATATTGGAGAAAAGGGGACCCTAGTTCACTGTTGGTGGGATTATAGACTGGTACAACCATTATGGAAAACAGTATGAAATTTTCTCAGAAAAATAAAAATCGACCTGCCTTTTGACCCAGCAATTCCACTGCTAGGATTATATCCTAAGAATCCTAAAACATCCATTTCAAAGAACCTATGCACCACAATGTTCATAGCAGCACAATTTACAATAGCCAAGAGTTGGAAGCAACCTAGGTGCCGTCAATAAATGAATGGATCAAAAAATAGTGGTACATATACACAATGGAATTCTATGCAGCAGAGAGAAAGAAGGAGCTACTACCCTTTGTAACAACATGGATGGAACTGGAAAGCATTATGCTGGTGAAATAGGCCAGGTGTTGAAAGACAAATACTATATGATTTCACCTTTAACAGGAAGCTAAACAACAAAACAAACAAGCAAGCAAAATATAACCAAAGACCCTGAAATAGAGAACAGGGGGACAGTGACCAGAGGGGAGAGGGGAGGGAATTTAAGGGGAAAAAAGGGGAGAGATTTGGAAGAACAAGTATGAAGGACAGAAGGACAAGAGCTAAGGGGGGTGGAAATGGGAGAGAGGTGGGGAGCACGGGGCGGGGTGGGCTGGGATGGGAGAAATAGATGGAAAACTGTACTGGAAAAAAAAAATTAAATAACATTGTAAAAAATTGATGTTTCAGGATTCTTATGGTATAAATAATCCCAGTAATGCTATCGCCAGGTCAAAAGGCAGTTCCATCTTTAGTTTTTTTAGGGTATCCATACTGTTTTCCACAGTGGCTGCATTCCCACCCATAGTGTACTAGGATTTTCTTTTATCCACAACCTCACCAGCACTTCTTGTTTATTGATTTGGTTATGATGGCCATTCTGACCAGTATTAAGTGGTATCTCACTGTGGTTTTAATTTGTATCTCTCTGATGGCTAGTGACATTGAGCATTTTTCCACATGTCTCTGGGCTCTCTGTACATCCTCCTTAGAGAAATGTCTGTTCAGATCCTTTGTCCATTTTTTAATTGGGTTGTTTGTCTTCTTGGTGTGGAGTCATGTGAATTCTTTATATATTTTGGGGATCAAACCCTTGTCTGAGGTATCATTGGCAAATATATTCTTCCCATATGGTTGGTTCTCTTTTCATTTTGCTGACATTTTCTTTAGCTGTGCAGAAGCTTTCTAGTGTGATGTAGTCCCATTTGTATATTCTTTCCATTATTTTTCCTGCCTTAGGTATTGGTGAAAATATTGCCCCATGGACATTTTTTTGCCCCATGGGAAATTTTCCTCCTAATATTCTCTTCTAGGACTTTGATAGTGTCACAACTTGTATCATAAGTCTTTTATTAGTCTTGGGTTTATTCTAGTGTATGGTGTAAGTTGATGGCCTGGTTTCGTTTTTTTTGCATGTACTTGTTCAGATCTCCCAACACCATTTGTTGTAGAGGCTATTTTTATTCCATTTTATGCTCCTGCCCCCTTCGTCAAATATTAATTGACCATAGAGACATGGGTTTATTTCTGGGCTCTCTATTCTGTTCCATTGGTCTATGTATCTGTTCTTATGCTAGTACCAGACTTTTGATTACAGTGGTCTTGTAATATAGTTAGTTGGATATCAGGTATTGTGATCCCTCCTACTTTTTTCATCTTTCTCAAAATTGCCAAGGCTATTTGAGGTCATTTATGTTTCCATATAAATTTTTGAAATATTTGTTCTAGATCTGTGAAATATGTCATTGGTGTTTTGATAGGGATTATATTGAATCTCTAAGTTGCTTTGGGAAGTATGGACATTTTAATGATGTTAATTATCCCAGTCCATGAACACAGTACATGTGTCCATTTGTTTGTGTCTTCCTTAATTTGTTTCTTCAGTGATGTGTGGTTTTCTGAGTATAGGTCTTATACCTCCTTGGTTAAGTTTATTCCTAAGTATTTTATTTTTGTTGCTGTAGCAAATGGGATTCTTTTTCCTAATTTTTGTTTCTGATATTTGTTTGTGGTGTACAAAAATACCTTTGATTTCTGAATATTGACTTTGTATACTGCCACTTTGCCAAATTCACTTATTAGGTCAAGTAGTTTATTGGTGGAGTCTATAGGATTTTCTATGTACACTATCGTGTCATCTGTAAACAATGACAGTTTTGCTTCCTCCTTTCCAAGTTGGGTACCTTTTATTTCTTTTTCTTGTCTGATCACTGTGAGTAGAACTTCCAATACTATGTTGAGTAGAAGTGGTGAAAGAGGACATCCTTGTCTTCTGCCTGATTTGAGGGGGAAAGCTCTAAGTTTTTGCCAATTGAGTATGATATTGGCTGTGTGTCTCATATATGGCCTTTATTATGTTGAGGAATGCTTTCTCTAGTCCCACTTTGCTGAGTGCTTTTATCATAAATGGATGTTGTACCTTATCAAATGCTTTTTTCACATCTATTGATGTGATCATGCAGTTTTTTTCTCTTTCATATTGTTTATGTATTACATTTATTGATTTGTGAATATTGTACCATCCTTGCATCCCTGAGATATATCCCACTTGATCATGATGTATGATCCTTTTAATGTATTACTGGATCTTGTTTGCCAACATTTTTGTTGAGGATTTTAGCATTTATGTTTATGAGTGATATTGGACTGTATTTTTCTTTCCTTGTTTTGTCTTTATCTGGTTTTGGAATTAGGATGATACTGGCCTTATAAAAAGAGTTTGGGTCTTCTTTCCTCCTGGATTTTTTGGAATAGTTTGAGAAGAATTGGGGTTAGTTGTTCTCTAAATGTGTTGGAAAATTCTCTTGTGAAACTATCCGATCCAGAGCTTTCATGTGCCAGGAGTTTTTTAATTACTACTTCAGTTTCACTAGCTGTTATCAGTCTACTCAGACTTTCTGCTTCTTGTTGACTCGGTTTTGGAGAATTATATGTTTCTAGAAATTTGTCCATTTTACCCAGGTCTTTAAATTTCTTGGCATATAGAAGTTCCTAGTAATTTCTTATGATCCTTTGTATTTCTGTTGTATCAGTTGTAATTTCTCCTCTTTTGTTTCTGATTTTATTTATTTGGGTCCTTTTTTTTTCTTGTTGAGTATGGTTAAAGGCTCGTCTATTTTGTATATCTTTTCAAAGAACCAGCTCCTGGATTTATTGATCCTTTGAATTGTTTTCTTAGTCTCTAAGTCATTTAATTCTGCTCTGATCGTGATTATTTCCTTCCTTCTAATCACTCTGGGGTTTGTTTGTTGTTGTTCCTCTAGTTCTTGTAGATGTTGAGTTAGGTTATTCATTTGAATTTTTTAATCTTTTTTAGGTAGACCTGTATTGCTATGAGCTTCCCTCTCAGGACTACCTTCACTGTGTCCCACAGGTTTTAGGTTGTTTGTTTTCTGTTCATTTTCACTTGTTCCCACAAACATTTTGATTTCTTCCTTGATCTCATTGTTTACCCATTCTTTGTTTAATAACATGTTATTCTGTCTCTAAGGATTTGATTGTTTTTAAGTTTTTTCCTTGAGGTTGGTCTCTAGTTTCAAGCCATTGCGATCTGAGAAAATGCTTGATATTACTTTAATGTTCATGAATTTTTTAAGGCCTGTTTTCTGTCCTATCATATAGTTTATCCTTGAAAATATTCCATGTGCATTTGAAAAGAATGTATAGTTTGCTTCTTTGGGTTGAAAGGTTCTGTTTATATCACTTAAGTCTATTTGATCTAGCATGTTACTCAGTGCTGCACTATCCTTGTTGATACTTTGTCTGGAAGATCTGTTCATTGTTGACAGTGGGGTGTTAAAATCTCTACTATAAGTGTATTGCTGTCTTTATCTTATTTTCTTATGTATTTGGGTTCTCCTGTCTTGGGTGCATATATGTTTACAATGTTTAAGTCATCTTGACAGATTCTTCCCTTGATTATTATGAAGTGACCCTCTTTATCTCTTTTTATGGCCTTTGCTTTGAAATCTATTTTTCAGATATAAGTATTTCAGTTTTTTTCTTCCTGTTCATTTGCTTTGCATATTTTTTCCAATTCTTCACCTTTAGTCTGTGTAGGTCTTTTGTTCTGAGGTGGGTCTTTTGCAGACAACATATATGTGGGTCATATTTTCTACCCTATGTCTTTATATTGGAATAGCTAGTCCATTTACATTTAAGGTTATCATTGTTAGGACTGATTCATTGCCATTTTTTCTCCATTTGTGGCTGGTTCCTCTCTCTCTTACTTTTTTCCTTCATCTTCTTTAAAGCAGTCCCTTTAGCACATCTTGCAATGCTGGTTTGATGGAGTTGTATTCTTTTAGCATTTTTTTGTCTTGGACACTCCTTATTCCACCCTCCATTTTAAATGAAAGCCTTGCTGTGTAGAATAGTCTTGGTTGCAGGCCTTTCCTTTTCATTACTTAGAAAATTTCTTGCCATTTCCTTCTGGGTTTTAGTGTTTCTGTTGAGAAATCAGCTGCTAGTTTTATTGGAGCTCTCTGGTACGTTACTATCTGTTTCTCCTTTGCTGCTTTTAATATTCTCTCTTTGTCTTTGAAATTTGACATTTTAATTATGATGTGTCTTCGAGTAGGCCTCTTTGGGTTCATCCTGATTAGGACCTTCTGTGCTTCCTGAACTTTTGTGGCTTTTCCCCTCTCCAAGTTAGGGAAATTTTCTGTCCTTATTTTTTCAGGTTTTCTATATCTTGCTCCTTTTCTTCTCCTTCTGGTATTCCAGCAATGCAAATGTTGTTATATTTCATGTTGTCCTGAAGTTTTCTTAAACTATCCTCATACTTTTTGAGTCTTGTTTCATTTTTTGCTCTACCTGTGTATTTCTTTCTACCTTGTCTTCCAGCTCACTAGTTCAGTGTTCTGCTTCACCCAGCCTGCTTGTGATTCCTTCTAGTGTATTTTTTTGTTTTCAGATATTGTATTATTTATTCCTGGTTCTTGTTTATAGTTTCTATTTCCTTTTCATGCTGTTGTAATTCCCATTCAGTTCCTTGTAGTTGTCACTGAGTTTTTTGAGATCCTTATAACCATTTTTCTTTTATTCTTTGTGTGATAGATTGCTTGCTTCAATTTCATTTAGCTTTTTCTGGAGACTCTTCCATTATTTACAATTTGGGGTTCTTTCATTGTCTCCCCATTTTTTATGTCTGTTGGGGACTGCTCTGCCTGCTTTCAGGAATTGTAACTACCCCCATGCCTGAGGATGAGTGAGCGACCTGGAATTCGAGACACAGGAGACAAAAGCTTGTCTCTGATAACAAATGCTGCCTCAGCTTCATCCCCCTGCCCCCAAAACCATGGTTGATGCTGATGATGGGTACAACTCCTTACAGCGAGGGGCAACCTAAGCCAGACTCAATCATTTGAGAGGCCATCATGGAAGGACTCGGGGGGCTGTGACAAAGAGGGAGCAATGGGCCTTTGCCCCTCAGCTATGTGACATAGCCTGAGTTCCCATGTCCTCTGGGAGAAGCACTTCCTGGCTCTAATCCACTGAAGCCTGAAAACCTGATGGGGGGGGGGGTGCAGCTCCTTGCCTTGCTAGAGCAGTATCTAGGGGGAAATCTGACATAAGAAAGAATTGCTAAAAATCCTGTGAAACCTGCTTTGCTAGGAGTGTTTTCATTCATATGTTAAGGGTCCAAGCAGGAAATGAGTATGTCTCCCAGAGTTTCTGCAAACCCCCTTTTCTGACAGACACTGACTCAGACTAAGCCCTCAGATTTATTTGAAATGTTATCTACTGTTTGATCCTTGCCACCCATACTCCTGTGTATTACAACCCAATAAAAGCCCCTGGAGGAAGGGGTTCGAGGTTTTTTTCCTCTGAGAAACTGGCCACCTATCCTCCCCAAGCAGATCATGTCTTGGTAGTGTTTACTTTCATCCGTGGCAGACGGGGGGCCTTGAGGGCAAAGTTGCCTCCACAGATGTCTTTTGTTGTTGTTGTTTCTACATCTCAGGATGCTCTGCTTTCCTTCCTGTCTTTGGGGGTAGACTTTTGTGGTAGGAATTTAGAGGGACTCAATGGTTCAGACTCTTTGATCTCCTTGTCTGGGTGCTCTGGAGTAGCTAGCTCTTTCTTCAGTTTGTGTGGGATCTCTTGTTATACTTGGACTTTGCTTGTTGGTGGCTTCTTTGTTGGTGGATTCTCCCTTCCAGCTGTCTTAGTGGTAGTCAAACTCCCTCCTCATCTTGTATGCTCACACCAGGCAGAGCATTGTGTGTCCCCTGGAAGCTCCAGTTTGTGACCGGGTCTATCCCTGAACACAGACTGAAGTTAAGGCTAGCTCCAGGAAGGCTGGATGCTCAGAATCTCCTAAATAAGACACTAAAAGTACAAAACAAAAAGTGATAAATTTTTTCTTATTAACTAACGTATATCAAAAGATAACACAAATAAAGAGAGAAGATAAGCCTGGACAAGGATATTTGCAACATGTATATAAACACATATGTACTTGCTACAGATAAAAGTTATTTGAATAAATAACCAATAGAAAAAGTACAATCCATTTATAGAACAGGAAACCAAATGACAAATAAACCTATGAAAAGATGTTTAAATTCACTATTATTAAGGAACTACAATCTAAAACTACAGAGTCATCTGTCCCCTGTTGTAAGTTTAAAAATCTGTTGAGTCAGTTTTGTAATAATGTGTAGACTATGGACCCCTATACACTATTGGTAGAATGTAATTTGGTCATTATTCTCTAGGGCAACTTGTCATCAAGTAGGAGCCAAGATGCTGATGTTCTAACAACCAGCAAGACCACTTCTAGGTGTATATCATAGAAGCAAAAATTTCAAAGCAAACTAAATGTTCTGTTAATGGGTAAATGCATAAAGAAGTGGTTTTTATACTGTTATATTCTTTTACAATTACATAAAACAAACCTGACAAGTTGCTTATAAATTTTATTTATCAAATTGTAAGGATATTCTTGGAAATAATGAGTATCAAGTTCATGATTATTCTAGCTCTGGAGAGGGTAGAATGGGAGACACATGAAACTTCTATTGTTTCATTTATTTTATAGAAAGAATCAATTTAAAAACATATGAAAAATGTTGATGTTTGATAAAGTTGAAAAGCAAGTACATTAGGTATTTATTATATGTTTAAAATATGTCCTAAATTAAAGAAAACTTTTTATTCCAACATTCAAATTTTATTTTTCAAGAAATAAAAAAGGCATTCTGACATATCAGCTTAGCTATCCCTAATAGCCTCACAGTTGGGTGTTTTATAGTCATTATTATACTACCATCTTATTTTTTTAATTTAGGGAACAATATTAATAGAAAATAGTAAAGTAGTTTCTGTTTTTTAAATTCATTTTCAACCACAGTTGGCATACAATATTATATTAGTTTCAGGTGTACAACATACTGATTAGACATTTATGTGCCTTACAATGTGATAACTGATAAGTCTAGTACCCATATGATATCATACATAGTTATTACAGGGTTATTATTTATTATATTCCCTATGCTGTGCTTTCATCCCCATTACTATTATAACTGGCAATTTGTACTTCTTAATATTCTTCACCTTTTCCCCTACCTCACAACCTCTCACCCATCTGGTAACCATCAGTTTGTTCTCTGTATCTGTGAATTTGTTTATTTGGTTTTTTAGATTCCCTATAAAAGTGAAATCACATTGTACTTGTCTTTCTCTCTCTTACTTATTTTACTTAGCATAACACTCTATAGGTCCATCCATGGTGTCACAATGCCTAGATTTCATTATTTTTTAAATGGCTTTTTTAAAGTAATATTCCATGGCATATATGCACCACTTTCTTATCCACCTGTCTATCAAAGGACACTTAAGTTGTTTCCATATCTTGTCTATTGTAAATAATGCCTCAATGAATGTAGCAGCACACATATCTTTTCAAATTAGTGTTTTGTATTCCTTTGGAAGAATACCCAGAAGTGGAATCACTGGGTCATTCCATTACTGGGTAATTCTATTTTTAATTTTTTGAGAAAATTCCATACAGTTTTCCATCTTGACTTCACCATTTTGCAATCCCACCAACAGTGCACATGCTTCCTTCCCTTTTCTCCACATTCTTATCAACACTTGTTTGTTGGTCTATTCATGTTAGTCATTCTGCCAGGTGTGAGGTGTCTCATTGTAGTTTTAATTTGCATCTCCCTGATGATTAGTGATGTTGAGCATCTGTTCATATGTCTATGGGTCATCTGTATGTCTATTCAGGTCATCTGCCCATTTTTAAAAAGATTTTATTAATTTATTTTTAAAGAGAGGGGAAGGGAGAATGAAAGAGGAGAGAAACGTTAATGTGTGATTGCCTTCATATGCCCCCAACTGGGTACCAGGCATGTGCCCTGATTAAGAGTAGAATTGTAAAGCCTTTGGTTGACAGGCTAGCACTCAATCAACTGAGCCACACCAGCCAGGGCACATCCGCCCATTTCTAGTTGGTATATTTGGCTTTTGGTATTAAGTTTATGAGTTCCGTATATTTTTTGTATACTAACTCCTTATCAGATGTTTTGTTAGCAAGTATCTTCTCATTCAACAGGTTGTATTTTCAATTTTTCTTTTTTAAAGATTTTATTTATTTTTAGAGAGGGGCAAGGAAGGGAGAAAGAGAGGGAGAGAAACATTGATTGGTTGCCTGTTGCATGTGCCACAACAGGGATGGTTGGCAACACAGGCATGTGCCATGACTGGGAATCCAGTCAGCAACTTTTCACTTTGTGGGATGATGCCCAGCAAACTGAACCACACTGGACAGGACTGTCTTTTTATTTTGTTGATGGTTTCCATCACTGTGCAAAAACTTTTGAGCTTGTTTTTTTAATGATTCCTCTAGCACAATTTCACAAGAACTAGAATTTTTATTTTTATTTTTTTCTTGAGAAGCAGTGATATTTCTACCTTCAGAGGCATAAAGACTATTAAAATAATGTTTCCAGGGCCCTCCACTCTAATGGGAATTTTAAAGTGTATTTTTAGTTATCTATTTGGTTATTGGAGCCACTTATCTTGCAGCCACCTAGGCCAGCCAAGAAAAAGAAATTATAATTATACCCTCTGTGCAACAAAGATACAATTCTGCTGACTGGATTCCTCCAGCTCATGCTTCTTTCTTTTACATACCCACCACCTGCCATTTTTCAGTAATAAATTTAGGGCTCTAAATTACAAATTACCCTATTAAAATATATACTAAGTAAGCATGAGAAAATTTCAGTCATAGCACTCCTGGAACCTGCATCAATGGCAAGAGCTACTTCTCTCATGCTTTTGAGTCTTCATCAAATCAATTTGCAAGAGACTTTTTGACTTTCAGTTTCCCATAAATTATACCCTAGTTACCTAAAGTAATGGTAGAAAAATTGTGTGTCTATTAGATGCCACTGAGTCATCTCTAATGTTTGGTGATGAGTGATGACCCTGTGAATGAGAGTGATGTCCACAATGTCCTGTTCTCAACAGCCCTGCTCTGTAGACTCAGGCCTAGGGCATCTCTTAGGGAGTCAGTCCATCTCATGTTTGGTCTGCCTTCTATTTTCCCAGCATTGTTGTCTTTTCCAAAGAACACTGCCTTCTCACGATGTGCCTGAAGTAAGATAGCTTACATTATGTCATTTTTTTGCCTCAAACAATGTTTCAAGTTTAATTTGCACTAAGATCACTTGTTTACCTTTCTGGTGGGTCATGGTATCCATAGAACTCTCCTCCAACACTATATTTCAGATGAATCTATTTTTTTTCCCAATCAGCTTTCTTCACTCTCCAACTTTTTTTTATCCTTATACAAGAGTGTGGATGATCTTAGCCCTGACCTCTAATGACACATCTTTGCTCTTGACCGTCTTTCCTAATTCTTCCGCTGCTGTCCTTCTGAGTCTCTGCCTTCTCTTGATTTATTGGCTGCAGTCTGCATTTGAATTGATGACTGAGCTAAGGTAAGCAAAATCTTTAACAATGTTAACGTCTTCATTTTCTGTGTTAAAGTTTTATATTTCTTCTGTTGTCATGATTTTTGTCTTCTTCATGTTGAAATACAGTCCCGCTTTGGCAGTTTCTTATTTCACTTTCATCAGAAGTCATTTCAAACCACTGCTCCTTTCTGTCAATAAGATGATGTCATCTGCATATCTTAAGTTATTGATATTTCTTCCACCAATTTTCACTCCTCTTTTCTCTGAATCTAGCCTAGGTTTTTTTAAAATATATGTTCTGCATACAGTTTAAACAAATAGGGAGATAAAATGCACCCTTGTCTGACACATATTGGCCTATGGGAAACTGTTCAGTCTCTCCATATTCTGTCCTGACAGTGCTTGCTGTCCACAGAGGAGGTTGTGCATCAGGACAACTGAGTGCTGAGGCATGCCCATGTCTTTCAGAGCAACCCATAGCTTTTCCTGGTCCATGCAGTCAAAGGCTTTAGTCTATAAAACACAGACTAACCTTCTTCTGAAATTCTTTGGAGCACTCCAGTAACCACAAATGCTGGCAATTAAATATGAAATGCCTCTTGCTTTTCTGAGCAAGAGCTTGGACATCTGGCATTTCTTGCTCCATATAAGGTAAATCCTGTTCTGCAACACCTGAGCACCACTTTACTTGTGTGGGAAATTAGAACACAAGGTTTCGTAGTTACTGTACTTCTTGGCATCTCCTTCCTTAAAGATTGAGATGTATAAAAATGTTTCCTGTCTATAAACCATTGTTTTGTTTTTCATATTTGTTAACATATTCTTGGCAGACTCAGTCTCTATGGCCTGAAATAATTGTCAGTATCCCATCTACTCCTGGTGAGTATTGTTTCTTCCCAATACTTTTAGGCAGGTTTCACTTCTCTTTCAAAAATAACAGGTTCTTCCATATAGGACTCTTCTTTAAAGGTCTCTGTCATTCTTTGGTCTTTTCTTGTATACATTTTCAGAATACTGTTTCTACCTTCCTTACATTTTCTTCTAGTCAGATAATGTGCTTCCTTGTTGGTCAGTCAGCATTCCCAGTCAAGGTTTGAATTTCCCTTTTGTTTCTTGAATCTTCTGGTAGAAAAATCTTGTTTTTTTCTTTTTTGTTGTTCTATCTCTTTTTTAAAATATATTATATTGATTATGCTATTACAGTTTTCTCCTTTCTCTCCTTTATTCCCCTCTGCCCTGCACACCTACTCCCACCTGCATTCCCTGCCTTTAGTTCATGTCCATGGGTCATATATATAAGTTCTTTGGCTTCTACATTTCCCATACTGTTCTTAACCTCCCCCTGTCTATTATCCACCTACCATTTATGCTACTTATTCTCTGTACCTTTTCTCCCTCTCTTCCCATCCCATCCACCACTGATAACCTTCCATGTGATCTCCATTTCTGTGGTTCTGTTCCTTTTCTGGTTGTTTGCTTACTTTGTTTTTGTTTTTGTTTTAGGTGTGGTTGTTAATAATTGTGAGTTTGCTGTCATTTTCCTGTTCACGGTTTTGATCATCATCTTTTTCTGAGATAAGTCCCTTTAACATTTCATATAATAAGGGCTTGGTGATGATGAACTCCTTTAACTTGACCTTATCTGGAAAGCACTTTATCTGCCCTCCCATTCTAAATGATAGCTTTGCTGGATAAAGTAATCTTGGATGTAGGTCCTTGCCTTTTATGACTTGGAATACTTCTTTCCAGCCCCTTTTTGCCTGTAAGGTTTCTTTTGAGAAATCAGCTGATAGCCTTGTGGGAACTCCTTTGTAGGTAACTGTTTCCTTTTCTTTTGCTGCTTATAAGATTCTTCCCTTATCTTTAATCTTGGGTAGTATAATTGTGATGTACTTTGGTGTGTGCTTCCTTGAGTCTAACTTCTTTGGGACTCTCTGAGCTTCCTGGACTTCCTAGGTCTATTTTCTTTGCCAGGTTGAGGAAGTTCTCCTTCATTATTAGTTCAAAGAAGTTTTCAAATTTTTGGTCTTCCTCTTCTCTTTATGGCACCCCTCACAGGAGAGTTCGTTGAAGAGTCCCACAGGTTCCTAGAACGTACACAAACCAACCCACCCAGGAGTCAGCACCGGAAGGGCCTAATTTGATTGTGGGTGGCAGGGTAAGTGACTGAAAGTCTATGGAGAGCAGAGCAAATGGCATTCATTGCTCCCTCTTGGACCCCTACCCCACATACAGCATCACAACATAGCAAATTTCGTTGCCCTGCCCTGGCCTGGTAAACACCTAAGGCTCACCCCTTACTATGTAACAGGCATGCTGAGACAAAAAAAAAAAAGACCCAAATAAAAGAACAGTTCAAAGCTCCAGAAAAAATACAACTAAGCAATGAAGTGTTGTTCTATCTCCTTACATTGACTATTGTAATAGTTCTCTTCATTGAACATGATCATCATTGAAAACCTGCACTCACAATGCTAACCCTACTTCTGTCATCTTTTACTTTTGCCTCTCACCTGCCCTTAACTATTTTTAGTGTTTCTTCTGTCAAGCATTTTGACTTTTCTTTCCTTGTTACTTCCAGCATTGTCTTTTTCACATTCTTTTCTAATAATATTTCTAGTTTCATTCCATAGTTCTTCTAGTTCTTGGTCAATTAAGTTTAATAGTGCAAATTGGTTTTTTATGTGGACTCTAAATACTTCAGGAATGTTATTTATGGTACACTTAAGGAAAGTTTTAGTGATTCATTTATACTTTATGTGGAACAAGACTGATGTTTACATCCCTTCCTTCACATCTTCACCCTAAATCAACTATCCTCTGTCATTGCTCCTCAAAATCATGGTGTTCACATGGGTTTTCATCTGATCCAGGGAAAATTTCAAAATATAAATGCTTACTTTGTTCCCCATCTTAGATTTATAAGAAAAGGAGAAAAACATGAGAATCAACAAGGAAGAAGGTGCTTATATAAAAGAGAGATTTTTATTTACTCTGAAAAATTGCTTTTAGGGAATATTCACTAATATGTCAGCAGTTCAGCTGTGGCAGCGGTTCCACTGAGCAGTAGTTTAGGATCTCCCAGCTGCTGGTTTACATGGCCTGTCTTCTAAATTAGGATTAAGTATGGATTACTTCTAAATTAGGATTAAGAATTTGCCAGTTTGGAATACTCTAAAAGTTGTTCACAGTCTTAACTGTTTAGAATTTTTTCTGTTTATTATAGAAAATTTGGAAAATATAGTTTAATTGCAATGTTTTCACTTAGCATTGCTTTGTAAAAACATCATATTAAATAAAAACAAATGGTTAAATATTTTAAAGTTTTTAGATTTGAAAATTGACCCAAATAGAAATAAAATTTTAACTAAAGTGGGTAAGTATGCTCCAGTCATATTTTATTGGTATAGTTGGATATAAGTTGATCAGTCTAAGAAAGTACCCAATTCAGGCTTGAAAATTCTTCTCAAAAATCATTTGTCTAAATAACATTGTATTGTGTTTTAAAGTATTAAATTGGTCTCAATGCCATTCAGCAATCACTTAGTGAGAATTGACCAAGAGCCAAGCTGGTGTTGCCCTTCCTGCCTCTCCAATTTTTTTTGTCATAGAATTGAGGGAAACATTAGCCCCCTATAGGGTCATAAACAACAATAAGTTGGGGCAGAATGTACTAAATTCCTTTCAGTGTCTCCCCCACCTTCCATTAGAATCATTATTTGTCTTGTACCTGATCCAGGGGTTGGTTGCAAGGTGCATTTCAGTGTTCACTCAAATGCTGGTTTGTATACTTTCCACTTCCTGAAATAGTACAGGTAGACCTTGTTTATGTCCACAGTGCATTCCTGGAAATGGTATCATAGAGTGATTTGTGGTAACCCTCTCTTCCCCTTAAGACTAGTGTTTTAACTGAAGGTCACAGTCCTAAATAAGGGACACCAAAGCAAATAAACTAGCTTTTTCCAGCTAACTTGCCATAAAAACAAAGATCCAACCATGAGATACAGCCATAATAATTTCAACAGTGAAAATCATGCACCACGCCATATAAAATAAACATGAGTCTACCATCTACATTGATTACACAGTGGGCAAATGTACCTATAGCATATAAAAATTGGAATTTAGCTATAACACATTGATCATAAATGAATTTAATACATTTAACCAACATTAACTTTTTGTTCCTTTTTAGAGTTTGAAAGGAGAGGGTAACTTGTTTTTGTTGGTCCAGGTGTTTTAAAATCCAAGGAATCCACAAATGTGTCTCCTCTTTTTTTTTCTTTCACCCTAAATCAACTATCCTCTGTCATCACTCTTCAAAATCATGGCATTCACATGGGTTTTCATCTGATCCAGGGGAAATTTCAAAATATAAATGCTTACTTTGTTTCCCATCTTAGATTTGTAAGGAAAGGAGAAAAATATGAGAATCAACAAGGAAAAAGTGCTTATTTTAAAAGAGGAGATTTTAAAAATCTCTCTTTTATATGTCTGCATACAGTCATCCAAAATCACTTGACAGACTAGAAAGTTTTACAAATGGTTTTAAAGATGATTATAAGAAAAAAGATGACAATGACAATGGTAGGGTTAAAAGTTTTGTTTTTCCTTTAAGCTTTCCCCGTGCCCCAATTCACCACATTGCTGCAAGGGTCTTACATCATTTCTTTCTCTGATCTTTTGACACTGCCCAATGCAGTTTACTTATTTACTAATTTGTTGTTTATATTTATTTTTTGCCTGCTCTGCCCCCCAAAATGAATAGATGAATGAAAGTTTGAGGAATGGATTTGAGAGCTGTTGTAACAGTAGAGTGAACAGAACTCGACAGATTTAAAGATGTCTCCAAATTGTTTACTAGTTCTTCCAAACACAAACTCAGTGGTCTTAGTGACTTGCTTGATCAATGCGGCAAAGGTAGCATGTTGCAACTCATGAGGCTAGGTCACAAGAAGTCTTGCAGCTTCCTCCAAGGCCTCTTGGAACATTCCTTTTTGTTACTTAGTGTCTATGCTGTGAAGAAGCCCAGGTCACCTTCTGGAGAGGGCCGTGTGGAAAGTAACAGAGGCTCCAACAGGCAGCCCAGCTAAGCTGCCAGGCTCTAGCCAGCACTGTCTTGCCAGATGTGAATGGACTGTCTTGAGCCACGCATACTAGAGGACACCATGGGGGGAGAGCAAAGCTGTCCCTGCTGGGCCCTTCCCAAACTGCAGATTTGCAAGCAATTCATAAAGTCCTACTAAATGGGTATTGTTGTTTTGAGCTAACAAATTTCAGGGTACTTCGTTATGCACCAAGAGCTACCTGGAATAGGGAGAAAGGCAGAAAGAAAAATAATTTTAGTGTTTCGAGCCTGGATAAACAAAAAGATAATATTTTTTTCCAAGAGCAAAAGCAAAGGGGTAAAGATGAAACATTTGATTGGGAAGGTGGAAAAAAACTTGGATATATGAAGGGTATTGCTGGTAGACCAGTGAAAATTATCATTTAAATTTAGTTTTGTTTATTAGCCATGGTATCATACCTACCTGTCTGAAATCCAATTAAATCTAGAGTGAATTGCGAGTTTATTTAAAAATATACATGACAAGCCCTGGCTGGTGTAGCTCAGTGGATTGAGCGCAGGCCTGGGAATCAAGCAACCACGGTTCGATTCCCAGTCAGGGCACATGCCTGGGTTGCAGACCAGTTCCCAGTGGGGGACGCATGACAGGCAACCATACATTGATATTTCTCTCCCTCTGTCCTTCCCCTCCCTCTAAAGATAAATAAATAAAATCTTTAAAAATATATATATATATACATGACAGAAAAAGGAAGCTTTTAAGAAAATAATAGACCATCATTAAGTAATTTGACTGGATAGTATAATTGACTTCTATAAAATATGAATTGTGAAAATAATAAATCAGATCAGCATTGGTCTTTGGTTCTTTCCAGGAAGCAAATTATCTGAAAATTCATGAAATAGCAACATTCGAAGTTAACTTTCTTTTTGTCTCCAGTAGTTGTGAAGAGGCTTCCAGGTTTACACATTTGCACAGTGGCCTACAGACATTACTTTAATGAAAATGTGTGATGCCAAACATGAATTTAAAGAGAGAATTGTTATATTTCAAAAAGTCAATATGTTATCTATAAATAAGTGATAACATATATATATATATATTAAAAGGTGTTGGCACGGAATTTAAATGCTCTACTTGTAGCCATATGAAAATTGTAGACCTCCTTTTTCTCTGAAAGTAGAACTCATTAATAAGTTGTCACTTTAATCAATAACTTTGGAGATAAACTCACTAAATAACATGAAGCTAAACATTTGTGTAGAACTATAACTTTCACCCTTAGTTATAGCTCATACTAATTTCCAAGAAATGACTTTCATCAACCCATTTAATATGGAAGATTTGCATTTTGCACTCCATTTTGTTAAGGAAGATTATGGCAACTATTTTTTTTAAATACTTCAGTGAGTAGACTCTAAAGATCGAATTGGAATTATTTATATTTAATCTTTTCATGTGTCAAAAATGTCTAAGGACATATCTCACAGCAACTCTCTAGTGAACCAAGGGTCGATGTACTTTTACAGCACTTAACTTTTCATGGAATGGCTCTCACCTTTTTCACCTTAATCCCTTTCATCTGCTATCCCATCAACTGTAACTATTCCTTGTAGGCACCGTGCCTGGCATACCTTAGGAAAAAAAGGTGAAATGAAGGGAGGAAAGCAGGGCAGGCTCTCTTAGAAATGTGCTTTTGTGTCACATTAAGAAAGAAGATAAGGGACTAGTAAAATAACATGTATAAAGGACCCATGGACAACAGTGTGGGGATTGACTGTGGGAGTGGGTGGTGGGCTGGGTGGAAGGGAGAGAAGGGGAAAATTGGGAGAACTGTAACAATAAAATATTTTTAAATAGAGCATATATGAGTAAAAAAAGAATTAACCTGAGACTTTTTTGTTCAGTCTCTGACTATAATTTACAAAATGCAAATATACACATATCTGTAGGACAGTATCTTGTAGGTTGGGAAGATGTAAGTCCAACAGGGGGAATCTGGTTTGACACACTAATCATGTCTCAACTCTCACTATGTTAATACGATCTGGGTTTGCCTCATAGGCCTCATGGCATGACTTTTATTAGGGCCACCTCCTACTCTCCATGTCAAAAATCTAGATCTTGTTAAGTCCTGCTTCTGGAGGTATAATAGAAAAAGGAGCACCTTTTACCATTCTGCTACAGTGACTACCCAGGGCTGGATTAGTCACTGGCTAGAATTTGGCTTTAACTTATAAAATGTGAAAGGGTTTGAGTTATATGTAACTGAACCTGTTCTCTGTACTATATAATATCAGAACAACTGATATCAGGAGTGGTAACAATAAGAGTCATAAGAGCTACAGTTTGGTGAGTGAACACAAGTGTCAGGGACTTTGCTAAGCTGTTTTTAAAATTATTGTACTCAATTTATCACAACAGTCTTGCAAGGCGGGGTTGTTGTGCCTTTTTGAAGATAGGAAGGTAGAGGTTAAATAAGTTTGTAAGGATCCAGGATTACAACTCCAGAATATCTGTCTCCAAAATTCCCCCTCTTTCTACAACCCCTACAGTTATATTCGACTCCACTATCTTCACTAAAAAATCACTGAATGGCCATTGTCATAAGTGACATTTGGTGTAGAGTACATGTGAGTTTCCAAATTTATTCAGAGAAAACTACTATTAAAGTTCTCCTTATAGAAGTCCAAGCCCTAGAACTTATTTCTTTTTTTATCACAGTCAATTTGATGGTTTTATGATTTATATAAGACCAGTCAAAGTACCCAAATTTGAGGACTTTAAGAGCAAATATTGAATCTCAGATAGTTGGGATAGATTGATTCATTCATTTCACACTGACTGTGTCAAGCACTGGGTTTAACATAGAGGATATAGCAATAACCTTGACTTTGGCAAGCCCATGGTGATAGCTCTTCTTTAAAGTCCAATGAAACAAAAGGCAATAATGTTATTCAGGTGCAGAGAATATATTAAAGGGAACAAATGACACTAATCATTTAGAGGCTCCAAATTGCTAGGCCTGAAAATTGTTGAATTGCTAAATTCAACCCTAGATTATTTTATGACAGGTAAAAATATTGATCTCTCTAAGACCAACATGTAGGCTCCCTTTTTCAAAATAAATGTCAAAATATCATTCTGTTATGAATTCTCAGACAGAAATTTAAACTCACTGATGCACTTTAAATTCCATCAAAGGATTAAAAAGGAGAACTGTAAGAGAAGCTTTGGACATGGTTTGGTACCCTTAGATATGGTTAATACATCTTAATTCTGCTTACAAACAGTCTTGGTATTGAATAACAAGGAGAAATTAAGATATATAGTGAAGCATTCTTTGCCAGGAGAAGCAGTTTAATCTGTGGCCTATGATATGGCCTTTGTTATCTAATACACTTGACCTTTGAACAAAATGGAGGTTAGTGGTGCCAACCCCCCATCCAGTCATAAAATCCATATGTAAGTTTTTTTTTAATCCTCATCCAAAGATTTGGGTGTTTTTTTAAATTGATTTGAGAGAAAGAGGAAGACACACACACACAGAGAAAGAGAGAGACAGACTGAGAGACTGAGAGAGAGAGAGAGACATCAATGTGAGAGAGAAAAACATTAATCAGTTGCCTCCCATCTGGGCCTGACCAAGGATCAAACCCACAACCTAGATATGTGTGGGGAAGTCGAACCTGCAACCTTTTTGGTGTACAGGATGATGCTCTGACCAAATGAGCTGCCTGGCTAGGGCCACATATAGGTTGGGGTCTTCTGACTCCCCCAAAACTTAACTAATAATAGCCTACTGTTGACCAATAACATATCAATCAATACATATTTTGTAGATATATGTATTATGTATTGTATCCTTACATTAAAGTAAGCTAGAGAAAAATATTAAGAAAACTATAAAGATAAAAATTTATTTCGAAAGTACTTATTGAAAAAAATCCATGTGTGAGTGAACCTGCACAGTTCAAACCCCATGTTGTTCAAGGGTCAAGTGCACTTCTTGACCCTTTTTGAAGCCTTACTCTGCTGAGTAGCAGTGCATAACTGTAAGTACATCATTCTATTTATTCATCCTGTTCCATGCTTCCCATTCATACGTCTACCTCAAATTACGGAAACCGGCTACCCCTACAGTAAAAATAGTACTGACAACTCCAAAGTGAAGACAGTTCTGATGGGAAATACCCTGGCACTTCTGCAGGGGCGGCCAGCCTGGCTCTCAGTTAGGAACTGGCAGATGTTGCACTGACATATGTTAGGAAATAGCTTCCGGAGACGCATGTTTCCAAATGTACAAAGAAGTACAGATGATATTCCCCCATTTTTCTTTTTCTTTCTCTCTTTTTTGGCTTAAACTGGATAGCTAGAAAATCACACCAGATGTGTTAGGATGTTTCTCTTTAAAAGCATTTTAGTTTCCTGAGAAAGAATGAGCAAAAGCAGAAGTGAGAGGTGTGCTCCTCACAATGTACTTTAGTTCTTTTTTCACAAATTGTAAATTTATATTGTTATTAAAATATTTGAACAAAATAATTGTCTCCAAAAACAATGAATTCAGTAATTTTACGATAGGTGTACATTTTATAAAATGATAAATTACTCAGTTCCCTATAAGAATTGGTTAGTGGGAGATCTAATAAAATCCCGAGGGAAAACACACCATGGAGAAGCCTGAAATAGGTAGGATACTTGAATAAGGTTACTTATTCAATTCATTAAGAATTGAAATGTTAACTCACTTGCCTGCATGACATTTTTATCTTAAATGATTCATTCTTACAGAGTTAAGGTATTAACATAAGAAAAGGTACTTATGCAAATTGACATTTTCACTATACAGGTTACAATGTGACCAGGACATTTGTTGTTTTCACATGTTTTGTCATTCCACTCCCTCAGATGACAGCACCTTTAATGTACATTTGGGGGACTACCCCTTTCCACACTCCTTGTAGCTGTTTTCTACAACCGGGTTAGCTAGTCTCCATGGATAGCATGTTTTCTGAGACTGGCCAACCAGTGGATTCTAACCTCATGACTACAATGATTGTTTTAGTATTGGGCGCATGGTCCAAGTTAGTCCACTTAGACACATTTCTTGGAAACTTTGGTAGGGTTATGAAGAAAATGAGGCTTCTCTTTCTGTTGGAATTCAGTTTGTTGGGTATAATAATCATAGAGCTCCCAGAAGACATTTTGCCATCATAAAAGAAGGATATATTAAAAAATTAAGGCAACACACAGTAAAGCAAGGGGATGGGGGAGGGGAGGAAGTGTAGATGAGGGAGGGGGAGAGGGACAAAGAGAAGGAGGGAGGGAGGGAGAAAGAGAGAGAAAGCGAGCACCCTGATTGTACGTTTAGTCTGTGGATCCAACCTCTCCTTGAATTTCTCATTTAGATGGGCTAATTCTCCTCTTTGTTTAAGCCCAATTTGAGTTGGGTTTCCTATCGCCTTCCAGGAATGATGACAACTACATGAGAAATCAATTTAAGCTGAGGAATAATGGAAGGTTCTATGGAAGTAGTCTGGGAAGGATCTTGAAGGAAGCTAGATTGGAGTAATCAGAGACGGAGAGAAGGGCATTGCTGATGATGCAGCTGTGTGACCCAAGGCATTGGGGTCCATTTGAGAAGGGAAATTGCTACAGGGTCACTGAAGCTCAGGATGCTTAAAAGACCTGAAGCTGGGTCTTGGTCCCAGTCACCCCATGTAGACTCCAAACAGCCCCTGTTGACTACACAGTATTCCATGGGGTGGGACGTACTCTCCTAAGGAGAGTGAACCCGCTTTCATTTGAGGAGACACACAGCTGGAGCCTGCATGAACAGAGGCTCTATGTACCTTGTATAGTGATAATGGAGACATAAGCAGGGGGACGAGCCTGAAAATGTGGGAACCCCAGACCCATGGTCTGAAAATCCTGGCCCAACCAGGAGGAGAACTTCAAGACCTCCCTATTAATATATTGGTTGCTCAGGGAGAACCATGGAAGTCTAGATTGGCTGAGAAAGGTCACCACTGAGGATGGCAGTATTTTTACATTTTTTAGTATAGTAAGAAAGCTATGTTATGCCATAACACGTTTATTAAAAAAATAAAAGTTCACCCAGTAGGACTTACCTTCACTGTGGGTTATGTAATCTGAAATTTTCTCTTCCTTTTGTTTCGAATGCTGGTTGGATCCACGAAATTGATTTCATGGCCTACTTTCAAACTGGCAGTTTGAAAAACACAGACCTAAAAGAGCTGTCAGAAAACACCAGCAGATGTCACTGTGGGTGACCACACCACGTAACAGCTGCAGTCGGTGACCACGGCAACAGCCAGCAGCTCCCTGCCAGAAACCACAGCATCCATAGACGGTGGTGTGCTTGTTTTTATTTATTTAATTTTGTAAAGGCTATGTAGTCATAAGGTCTTACGTTTCAAAAATATGAAAGGGGCACTCAGTGAAAACTCTCCTTCCCATTCCTGACTCTCAACTAACCAGTTCCCCTCCTCAAAGGCAAATCAATGTTACTAGTTTCTTCTGTCTTCTTCTAAAGATATCTCCTGCATATACAAGTATACTCAGATACATTCTTTATTCCATTCTTTTACACGAGGGATAGAATAATATCATTGTTTTATACCTTTCTTGTCTTTCCTTAGCATATTTTAGTGATACAGATCCAAATGCAAAAAAAAAGCATCCCCATTCTATTTATGGCTGCATAGTATTCCATAGTACCTCATGCCATTATTTATTGAAACGGAAACATACTGGCTATACATTTAGGTTGTTTCCAGTATTTGCTCTTACAAAAAATGCAGCACTGAACAACTTTGCTGACTCATCACTTTCCACATATGAGAATATTGATTCTAACATCCTTAGAAATGTAATTCCTGACTGAAAGGGTAGATACACTCATAATTTTAATAGAGATTGTCAAGTTGCCTTTCAGAAGCTAATATTCTAGTTTTACACTTAAATATTCTTTAAAATATTATTATTAAGTCTCCTGATCTTTGCCAGTTGGTAGGTAAAAATGACATCCTAAAGTAGTTTGAATTTGTTTTTTTTATTATGAAAGAGATTGAGCATTTTTCTATATTCTTGAGAGCCTACTATATATTTCCTGTTACTCTGTTTCACATCTTCCATCCACTTTAAAGAGTAATCATCAGCTGTCAAGTAAAGTGAGCATCAGCATTTGGCTCGGCTGGTCTAAATAGCAAGTAATTGTGTATTTAGTGAGGAACCATATCTTTACAGAGAATTGTGCAAGGTACTATGGATTAAATAAAGTGTACCCCAGTAATCATTAATCTGTGGGGAGCCAAAGTAATTATTCCATCTGCTTTCACAACCAACACACTCCCAAAGTCCAGACAACCTACTCATCCAGTATCAACTACTGGGGCAGATACAGTGATTTGTCATCTAAATCCCTACTAGAAACAGATACTACAATAAATGGTGGTGATACAAAGATGAGTAAGACAGAGTTTTAAGAGGGGAAAAAAGAAAATAAAGCAACAAAATCAAAGGTGCACTGACAGCTGTTCATGCTACAATAAAGGATAAAGTTGGGGGTGGTGGTCAGTTCTGGTGGGTGGAAGAGTTCACTAAAGGAGTCATGCTAGATAAGCCCTTGAAACTTTTCTGAGAGGCCTTCTTGATTCAACAACGCTTCCTGGCTCACCATCCTTGCTTGCTTTAAATTGTTAAACCATATCTGGTTTTCTTGACAACTTTGCTCATTCCTTCTAATTACTTGGACATTTGATTTACATTGATCATTTACCTTTCTTCTAAGCTGCAAATGTCTGATAGGCAAGGAGCAGATCTTACTTATACAAATATCTGTGCAATGTAAGCCTTCAGGGGATATCCTTGAATGGGTAAAAGATGGGTAGACAGTTAAATACATTTCTTCCAAAAGGTCTTCTCTCATGGCAGTTAGCCAGCTCACCACATTCCTGGTCAGCCAAAGCATTCTTGGCAGGTGCAACACTCCACAGATGTGAAAGCCAGGCCTATCCTTTGTTCAGAAGCCACTGAGGAACCTATATCTCTAAGGGTGCCAATCAATTCCTATTGAGCAATCCTTAATTAAGGAATATTATTAGGATAATATTATTATGTTCCCTAGGGTGTTTAGGAAAATAACTAATATGTACATCTGCTGTAGATATGTCCTTATATTAACTATTAATCTCACTTTTTACCTGGGAGATATATGTACATAATATATATATATATAAATATATATATTTAAAAATAATAAATAACTGGTCTGTCTTCTACAGGTGCCTGATCTTCAAATTAAGGTCCACAACCTTGGACCACCAGCTAGAATGTCCATGACTGGTTCTTTAAGTCTTAAATTTAAGGATACTTCCATACTACTCCAAATCTCTCTCATCATACTACACAGCTTGACTCTAAAAACTATGCTGGCCAATGGAAGCCTTAAGCCAATTTGGTTACATGAATGGTGTTGACTACACAGTATTCCATGGCTAGATCAATCTTGGTTTCTCCCACCATTGAGTTTAATGATTCCTGTGGCTTATGCTTCAAAACATTGTAAAGATAAATGTCTTCTGTCTGTATCTTGAGACTAGGAAAAATAGCTTACAGAAGAGAGCTACTTTTTCTGAGCACTTTTTGGTTTTCATGCAAAAATTTCCCTTGGCACCCTGGTCCACAGTTATAACTTTGCAAATAAAAACTGTAGGAATTAACAAAAATCTTTATCTTTTTAGATCACTGTTTCCAAGTCAATGGGAACCAAGAGATCAAAATGTGTTTTTTATGGTTTTTCATTCATTCTTAATTAGCTTTTGCCATCAATGTTGTTAAAAGCAACATAAGATAAGAAATCTTTTTGTGGAATTTTTTTAAAGTTTCATTTAGCTTCCTGCTTCTTTGTCTGTTTGTTTATTTTCTTATTATTTTGGGTAAAGTAAGACTTTGCATCACTTCTAACAGTAACGTTACTGTTTTCAGGATCTCGTCTATTACTTATTTGAGACTGTATAGTCCAGGAACAAAGCCAGGACTCATAAATATGGCACCAATGCTCACATCTGCCAGGCCAGCTACCATATATAACCCTTATGTTGTACCCAGTAGGTTAACCCACAGACCTCAAATGACAGCTATATAGTTCGTTCCAAGTGCCCTCCGTGCCAACAAAATGTCTAGGTATGTTAGATACATAAATATTGATTCTCTTCTGTACCCAGGATGTCTTCACATTCATAAAGCAAACCAACAGGAAATAGTTCAACCTTCTCTGACTATACTTTAAAGTTTAGAAGGAAAGTTTTTGTTTAAAAATATTCATCCTGGAGTTCAACATATCCTAAAACTGGAAAATTTGGGGAAATTTTTTTGTTCTTATTTTAGGTAAAAAATTCTCCCAGAAGAGAGAGAATTTCAAGTTATGAAAATACTCAGTTATCTCTGTGACATTTATGCAGTATTTTTAGTATACCTAATTTCATTTTTGTTGATGTAAGTTCTCAACTTCATCAAATGCTTAATGCAGTAAAAGTTTTAAGACCATATTTATTACCAGAGGCATGCAAACCATTTTTGATGGCCATAATTTTTATAATTTATTTATTTATTTATCTAAATATATGTTATTAATTGTGCTATTACAGTTGTCTCATTTTTTCTTCTCTTTATTCCCCTCAGCCCTGCACCTCCCTTTCGCCAGCATTCCCCCACCTTAGTTCATGTCCATGGGTAATACATATAAGTTCTTTGGCTTCTCCATTTCTTTTGCTATTTTTAACCTCCCCCTGTCTCTTTTCTACCTACCATTTATGCTACTTATTCCCTGTACATTTTCCCTCATTCTCCCCCTCCCCACTGATAACCTTCCATGTGATCTCTATTTCTGTGATTTTGTTCCTGTTCTAGTTGCTTAGTTTGTTTTTGTTCTTGTTTCTTTAGGTTCGGTTGTTGATAGTTATGTGTTTATTGTCATTTTCCTGTTCACAGTTTTGATCATCTTTTTCTGAGGTAAGTCCCTTTAATATTTCATATAATAAGGGCTTGGTGATGATGAACTCCTTTAACCTGACCTTATCTGGGAAGCACTTTATCTGCCCTTCCATTCTAAATGATAGCTTTGCTGGATAGAGTAATCTTGCATGTAGGTCTTTGCCTTTCATGACTTTGAATACTTCTTTCCAGCCCCTTCTTACTTGCAATATTTTTAAAAGCTAAAGTCGTGGTAGGAGACTCTGATTCACAACACTATGAACTGATACATTCTTGCATCTCCAGTCCCTCCTCATTTGTTTTGCAATCAAAACAAAACAAATTATGATATTAAATCTTGAAGACAATAATAAGCCAGGGATGTTCACAAATCCCACACTTGGACAGTCAATTGAATTTGGTATGTAGCTTGTTGAAACATCTACCATCACGAACAGAAGGAATCAGAGATGAGGAACAGTTCCAATTTAGTTTTGATCATAGAGGCTCCCCTTTTCCTGGGATAGTTGGGACTGGAGAAAATACTTTCAAAGGGTTTAGACTTAAAACTGTGGTCAAGGCAATGCTTTATATTTACCTAGTCTGGTTTTGTTTTCTCTTCCTGAACACACACACACAAAATAACATTTCACAACTTCCCTTACAGTTAAGTTGTGGCCATGCAACTCATTCTGACCAGTTGTGTGTAAGCAGAGTGCAGGTTCTGTCCAGAGCAATCAAGGCCAATATTGATATGGAAGATCTCAAACCAAGAACGTTGCCTGAATCCCTGAGTCACCACTATATAGCTGCAATATCATTCTTGAATTAGAATTTTTATGAACAAGCAATAGCCTTTGTTGTGTTAAGTCACAGAGATTTCAGGATCACTTTGTTATGGTAGGATAACCTGTCCTAACTCAACTAAGAAACAATTTTCAACATAAATAGTGGGAAAAGATGATTTACTTGAGACATTATCTTATAAAGAAAAACAAAATTATAAAAATCAGTTTATTTTTTCTAATAGTTAATGAAGTATAGATTATAATATAGTTATGCACAAGATAGAGAATGGATCAAGTGTTAGGCTTATGATACATTTTTTCCCTAAAGACTCATATATGTCTACAAGGCTTCACAAACAACTCTAAAGATGGAGGACGTCCCTTTCCCACTCTTAAAAATTAGCACATTAAATATAATATATATCCTAAATATTTATCTTAGGTAAAAATCAAATTTAACCATTGAAAAAAGCCTTACTTTTAAATTGTTAAAAACTGTTAAGCTCTTAAAAAATCCCTTTGGGAAAAGACAAAAATCACATGATTGTATCAATAGATGTGGAAAAACCATTTGATAAGGTTCACCTCCCATTTATGATAAAAACATTCAGCAAAGTGGGAGTAGAGTGAACATACCTCAACATAATAAAGGCCATATACAAGAAACCTACAGACAACATCACACTCAATAGGTAAAAACTAAAAGCTTTCCCATTAAGATCAGGAATAAAATAAGAGTATCAGCTTTCACCACTTCTATTTAACATAGTGTTGGAAATTCTAGCCACAGTGATCAGATAAGAAAAATAAATCAAAGGTATCCAAATTGGAAAGGATGAAATAAAACTGTCATTTTCTATAAATGACATGCTAGTGTACATAGAAAACCCTATAGACTCCACAAAAAACTACTCAACCTAATAAGTGAATTTGTCAAAGCAGTGGCATACAAAGTCAATATTCAGAAATCAAAGTCAATTTTGTACACCAATAATGAAATATCAGAAACAGAAACTAGAAAAAAAGTTCCACTTGCTATAGCAACAAGAAAAATAAAGTACCTAAGAATGAACCTAACCATTAAGGAGGTAAAAGACTTGTACTCAGAAAACTATACAACACTGAAGAAACAAATTAAGGAAGGAAAAAATAAATGGGAGCATATACTGTGTACATGAATCGGAAGAGTTAACATCCTAAAAATGTCCATAGTATCCAAAGCAATTTATAGATTCAATGCAATTCCTATTAAAATACCCATGACATATTTCACATATATAGAAAAAAATTTCAAAAATTTGTATGGAACTATAAATGACCCCAAATACCCTCAGCAAGTTTGAGAAAGTATAAAAAAATAGGAAGGATACCTCACAATACCTCATATCAAACTATATTATAAGGATACCATAATCAAAACAGTTTGGTATTGGCATAAGAACAGACACATTGATCAATGGACCAGAATAGAGAGCCCAGAAATAAACCTATATCTCTATGGTCAATTAATATTCAACAAAGGGGGTAGGAGCATAAATTGGAATAAAAATAGCCTCTTCAACAAATGGTTTTGGATGATCTGGAAAAGTACATGCAAGAAAATGAAACACACCACCAACTTATACCATACACCAGAATAAACTCAAGAGGGATGAAAGACTTAAATGTAAGTCATGACACCATAAGAGTCCTAGAGAAAAACATAGGCAGGAAAATTTCAAAAATTCCATGCAGCAATATTTTCACTGATATGTCCCCTAGAGGAAGGAATATAAAGGAAAGAATAAACAAATGGAACTTCATCAAATGAAAAAGATTTTGCATAGCCAAAGAAAATGTCAGCAAAACGAAAAGGGAACCAACCATTTGGGAAAACATATTTGCCAATGATACCTGGGACAAGGGTTTGATCTCCAAAATATATAAAGAGCTCACATGACTCCACCCCAGGAAGACAAACAATCCAATTAAAAAATGGACAAAGGACTGGAGCAGACACTTCACCAGGGAGGGCATACAGAGGACCCAGAAACATGTGAAAGGATACTCAACATCACTATCCATCAAAGAGATGCAAATTAAAACCACAATGAGATACTACTTTACACTGGTCAGAATGGCCATCATTAACAAATCAGCAAACAACAAATGCTGGTGAGGTTGTGGAGAAAAGGGAACCCTACTGCACTGTTGGTGAGAATGTAGACTGGTGCAGCCACTGTGGAAAATAGTATGGAATTTCCTCAAAAAACTAAAAATGGAACTGCCTTTTGACCAGGCAATTCCACTGCTGGGATTATAGTGTAAGAATCCAGAAATCTCAGTTCATAAAACCTATGCACCCCAATGTTCATAGTAGCACAATTTTTAATAGTCAAGTGCTGGAAACATCCTAAGTGTCCATCAGTAAATGAGTGGATCAAAAAAACTGGTATATTCACACAATGGAATACTATGTAGCAGAAAGAAAGAAGGAGCTCCTACCCTTCACAACAGTATAAATGGAACTAGAGAGCATTATGCTAAGTGAAATAAGCCAGGAACTGAAAGACAAATATTGTATGATCTCACCTATAAGTGTAACCTAATCAACAAAACAAACTAGTGAGCAAATAAGAACCAGAGACATGGAAACAAAGAACAAACTGATAATAACCAGAGGGGAAGGGGAAGAGGGATCACAGGGAAAGAAGGGGATGGGTCATGAAGAAACATGTATAAAGGATCCATGGGCAAAGACAACAGGGTTAGGGGGAGGACTGAATGTGGGAGGTGGGGGGTGGGTAGGGCTGGGGAGGGTAATGGGGTGGGGGTAATGGTGACAACCTTAACTGTACAATAATTTTTAAAAGGGGGTGTAAAAGAAAATTCTTTTGGAAGTTTTAGAAATGTTTGTGTATAAAAATAATATTTCATATACTTCTAGAAAAGAATAGTTACTGTTCAATTTTCTGAACTTCCTGACTCTGGGTTCTTATAAAAATATAAAAATAAATTACAATGTGTTTGTCTACTCAGCTAAAATCAGTGAGAAACAATCTCTTGTTCAGCCAAAAATAAGCCTGGAAAGGAGAGTCTGACAGGCTGGGTGTCATCACAAGACCTCATAAGGGAGTTCTGATACAGAAAGAAATAAGAATTATAACACATGGGATAGAAACATTTTGAAAGCTTTAATACACAGAAATTACCATATGTAACCAACACATTTAGAAAAGTAGTTCTACTGGCAGCACTAAGAACCTTAATGATAGAATACACCACACATAAAACAAGAAAGAAAGCTTTAGCCTACCCATGGGATCTTTTGAACACTAACACTTTGACACATATTCCTTGGAAAGCAAAACAATTCTATCGTTTTCTTTAATACTTCATTTCTCCAAATGGAAGGGTATGTTTTTTTTTGGAAGATATATTTTTTAAAATTCTTAATTCTTAGATAAATTCCATGATAAACACAAAGATTTGATCCTTAATTATATATATATATATAAATCTCATAATTTTTGGTCAATTCACCTACTTATAAATAAACTAAGAGGATTCCAGAAGCTTTGTGGCATCAAGAAAATGCTTCACATGATTTTAGAATATTTTGATTCCCAGTCCAAATGGACTGGAATGCATTCTCTGTTTTCCAATAAATGAATAAGGATTTTTTTCAAGAATTTGTAACGCAAATTTCAGGCAAGTATTGATTATATCATTTGACCCATTAAACTCAATTTTAATTTATGTACAAAATTTTGGAAGTTTGTATATTTTGCTAATTTTATTTGAACATTAATAAGAGTTACAACTAATTAATTAATATTAATTTAATATATTAATATATGTGACAGCTACATAATTCAAAACTCAGAAACTTTAGAAGGTACACAACATGTGTGAGTAAGAGTCAACCTTCTATCCATATTTCTCATCTGCCCAGGCCCTACTCTCCTCTGAGGATAAACACTGTTCTTAGATTTGTATGAGTGATTCCAGCATCGCTCTCTGCATGTGAGAAGATACTAATATACACCAATGATGGTTTTTACTTCTTGGCTCATTAGTCTTCCCTGCATCAGTAAACAGAGTTCACCACACTCAACACCTGGAAACAGTCTTGGCTGCTCCCCTACTTTTTCTCCCCCCTCTCCAAACATTCCTTCCTCATTTCCCCTGGGAGCATTGCTTCCTCCGTGCGTCCCCTCCAAACTAATTCTTCTGTGTTCACATGACATGTTCTTCCTGAGTGATTTTTTTCTGTTTTCACTGTGGCATAAATAAAGGTATTGGCATTGAGGTAATTTGTGGGCTAAGAAAGCCTTTTCAGAAAAAAATGAATTTGCAAAATAAGCAGGAGTTATGAATAAAAGAAAGAGGGTAAGAGTCCTTGAGGGAAGAAGGGTATATTTATAGAAAGACAAACATAGATAAAAGAGGGACAATTTTTGCATACTAAGTGATTAGTTCAATGTCTAACTTAACTATCTCTTGTAAATAGTGAGTGAAAAAATAATATCAATGAAATTTTTATCAGAAAAAAGTATTGTGTTGCTAAATCAGCCACAAATTATAGAAACTAAATGAGATTTAAACTAATTCTAAAAGAACTGGATCTGAGTAATCTGAGTAAGAATAGAAGCTAAAACTGTGAAATGCTCTGGCTGGTGATCTAATGCCCAATGTGCTGGTTGTCACCAACCTAGCGCCCTGCATCAGGTCACCTTGATGTGTGGGAAGGTTGTCAGGAGAGCTCTGCAGACTGACATCCTGCAAACCTGTCTCCACATTCTATGAAAGATTTTGCAGCAAAACTTCGAAGTATACTTCACCACAGGGTAGAAGACCTTCATTTTAAGTTGTAGTACTTTATGTCTATCAGCCACAATAAAGGTAGGTTGCTTTCTAATGTAACACCCTAATGACACACTCACTGGTCTAAAAAGCATTTGTTCCTTTTTTAGATACAACTTAAAAAATAAACATTTTCATTTTTTTTATTCCAGCTGGGAGAATAGAATAGTCTCTCAAAGTTACAAATTCACGTCCAAAAGCAGAATGAGGAGAAGCAACTTTCAGTGTGTATAGCTGACCCTGAGAGAACAGGGTTTTGATGACCTAGGTCACAGGATTTTTGCCCTTGACAGAATGCTTTCTGTTCTTTAACCTTTATATTCTTCTGGACTGAATGTTTCCATATCTATAAGAGTCCTGGAGCCATACCAACAATGGACCCATGGAGCACGTCCTCATGCAGATCCAGGACCGTGATGGAGCCCTGCTGCTCCATCTCTCTTGACCTCATTGTCCTCATCTGTGCTAGCACCGCAGGACCAGTAAGAGAATTATAGAACATAAAATTTCTTTTTAAATCCTAGAATGCTATCCTACAGTTGTTGTAGGAATCTCCTAAACTTGGAATTACCTCCTGTTTAGGTTAAATTTCTTTGTATTGCAATGAGAAAGAATTATCAGAGTGCCAACTGGTAGAGCAGTTCATATAGAGCATTTCATTCCCTGTAAATTCCCAATCAACGGTGAGATCACTTCCAGTTCTCTGCCTAAAGTAAGAATCATCTTTCTGAGCTGTGCTGAGCCTCATGACTGAGGTGTAGACGGCAGGAAATGTTTTTCCATAGTTCCAAATCTGTCTGGTCTGGATAGGGGATCCCACATAAAGAAGGGTATCTCCTGACCCTTTTTGTTATTTCCCACAAAGCAAAACTGTGACCTCAATGAGAAATTCAATTATAGCTCTATTGCAGGAGGTATACAGATATTACCCAAGTACCCTCAATATAGACATGTGGCATCTTTTTCAGAAAAGATGGCATACTTGGCTGAAGAACAATGGTCATGACCTAATAGTTTCATATTCCCATAAGAAAAAAAAATTAATGCATGGAAATGCCAGAGGTCTCAAGCCCATTTGGAAGTTTTCAGGAAGCTCTCTCATAACAAGTAGTGGGCACGATTGGACAAGAACTCCCTTGAAATGAGAAGAGTTGGGTTCTACTCTGGCTATCCCACTGTGTACTGTGCAACCCTGACAAGTCACAAACTTCACAGTGTCTGTTTTTTAGCAGCAAAACAAGTCTGTATGATCTCTGAGATCCCTTAAAACTCCACACACATTGATTTTTCTCATCACAGCAGTCTTTAAATACACAAATCCTGACGTAACGTCTTGGAAAGAAGAACAAAATCTAGTTTGAGCTTTTCAGTCTGTTTCAATGACTTAAAAATATATATATACAGTTTTTAATCAGAAAGCAAAATCTTTAGTGATGCTAATAAAGGCCTGAGTACGATGCTCTCTTCAAGTAAATGTGGAAGGATGCTATCTGCATAAAGGCTAATTTTGTTCACAGCTGAAGCAGAACAGATCCAATGACTATGCTTGAACATCTATCTCAGTGAGATTGCAAAGGGCATTGATGAGAGAGGAGATGAGCCTCTGTAGCAAATAAATTGTCTATTTGCATCTAAAAGCCAAGACAGCTATTCAAATGCCATGTTTCTGAAAGGGACAGATATTGCTTGGCTAGTTTGAAAGCTATGAAGCAGTTCTGGGGTTTCTATTTAGTAGAATAAAAGGCAAAACCAAGAGTTTAAGTTTAGTTCAGGACTGGAATACCCCCAACTGTCAGGATGCTGTTAAATATACTCTAAATACTTACCTTCCCAAACATCATGGACTATGTCACTCAATTTACTCATAACTTCAAAAAATAGATTTGATTCAGCACAGATTTGTCAACATATTATTTTAAGACGTTGAGACTTGGGTCTCAGCTTAGGGGAAGTTGTCTTATGCAAAGACTGAACTAAACAAAAAGGGCTCAAGTGCCCTGGCTGGTGTAGCTCAGTGGGTTAAGTGCAGGCCTGCGAACCAAAGGGTCGCTGGTTGAAGACCTAGTCAGAGCACATGCCTGGTTTGCAGGCCATGTCCTCACTGGGGGGCACATGAGAGGCAACCACACAAAAAGCGCTTAACTTTCTCTATACAAAGATAATCACAGTAAATTCAGATAAAAAATTACAGTCATCTTCAAGCCCATCAGCCCATTAGTATTTTCAGGTGTTTCCTTATATTTTTTTCTTACATATGTGGGGGTGGATGTTGTTCAACAAATATAGGGCCACAGCACACATACCACACTATATACTGAACACCTTCACATGTCCCTGGAGTGTCATGTCCGAACAGTTTCAAACCAGCCCTCCGATGAGACCTAGAGCTGCCGCTGAGATGCCTGAGGCGTTCTTGGGTGTGGAGTGTGGCTGGGTGGACAGAGTTTGATCTCTCCCCCTCCAGCCTATAGAGCCTACCTTCATCAATAGGAGTTTCTGAAAAGGATGCTGCTTTACCTTTTTTTCACTCATCTGCTTAAAAGTTTCTGCTTTGAAAAAGAAAAGTTGAAAATCACTGCTCTGTATTGTATTTAATGTCTGTAATTTTCAGCACACATATGTACAATGTTCTGATTCACAGATCTCTTTTGGCATAGTAGGTAAGACTCAGAAGTCTGCCTACAAGCATAGTTCTCCAGCCTTTACAGTAGTCCTGTCACTGGCTTTAAAACACCCACAAATTCTTTGACAGTCCTTCTATAAATATAGATATAGATAGATATTAATCAAGATTCTATACTAATCAGAATGCTTCAATTTCAATGACAGATAATCCAATCCAAAGTGATTTGTGTGATAAAAAGAATTTTATTGGTTTACCTATCTTACTTATTAGGGAGGTAAGCCAATAAATAATTTCTTTTTATTAGTTTTTGGTGAGGCTGCATCCAGGCACTCATCTCGATCTCTAACTCTTGATTTCTTACCCATCCTTTCTTCTATGCTAATTGCATTTTCAGACAAGCTATCTTCAAGTCAGGGTCCATGAAATTTCCAGCTTTATATCTATCATTTTTACATTGTAGTCAAAATTTTACTTATAACCACAGACTCTGAGGATTAAACAGAAAGGGGGTTGAGTGTGGCTCATTTTGTTAAAGCACATCCGGTAAACCAAAAGTCACAGGTTCAGTTCCTGGTCAGGACACATACCTAGGTTGTGGGTTCAATACCCGTTCCGGGCGCATACAGGAGGCAACCAATAGATGTTCCTGTCTCACATCCATGTTTCACTCCTTCTTTGTCCTCCGCCTTCCCCCCTGTCTAAAAATAAGCATGTCCTCAGATGAGGATTTAAAAAAAAAGAAGACTACTCTGTAAGCTACAGAACTGTTGTAAAGGCTATGGTTCCATGAGTGAGGCCGAGCTTCTGAGAAGCACGATAGGAAGAAACTACCACCAAGACTGCATCTGCTACCACCAATGCCGGGTGCTTTTGTTGGCACTGGTGCCAAGAACTCAAATGCTGCTGGTACCAAGGCCAATCCAGGTCCAGAAGCTCAACCATGCAACCACTGCCACCCTCAGAAGCCATACCCAAATCTATACATCTTAGTCAATATCCTTGCTGGCCAAGTAGGGACCCCCAAAACTTCCTTCCCTGAGTTGCTGACTTCCCAAATTTTCACATGGCCAAGTGATTGGTGAAGTCATCTAGGTCTCAGACTGTTTCCTCGCTAGACTGAATTTCTATAAAAAAGCTTTAGATATTTTGTTGCAGCAGTTAAATCACTCCTCCTCTACACCTAATGACTGCCCAGGAGTTACTGGCTTAAATACAGAGCCAGTTGCCCTATTGGACCCAAGAAGAGTTTCACTCAGCCTCCAGGGTAAGAATACTGGTCCGTATGAACTAAAAACAAGATTGATGTTTCCCTTTCAAGAATCCTTCCAGCAGACAAGCTATTTCTTACAACTAACATATTGTGAGTTTTTTTAAATGTCCTAAAGTAAAGGCCATGTGAGAAATGAAATTAACTTGGCAAATAGTCAAAATATAATATTACAAATGACATTTGTTGGTGACATTTCATAATTTTAAGCTTTCCCTAATTGAAAAATAATTGAACATATCATTACTTCTTACATGAAAAGTTTAAGAAAAGGAAAAAATGGACAGACAATGGCATCTGAACAGTTTTTACTTGACAACATGATTCCTTTGGTCTTGTTAACATGTTTGATCTTTCATCCAAATATGGGCTATGATCTTCACCAAAAGGTTTTAGGACATGATTCATTCATTCTAGAAACAAATTTACCCTCATCTGATGCTGATCACTACCATACAGTTATTAAGATAAAAATGCATCAAATATTGAAAACCAATTAAATAACAGAAAACACAGTGAATGATCCCAAAGTACTGCATGCCATCTAGGCTAAGAATAAATTTCTGCTTTGAATATTTTATGGACATATGTTTTATAATTAATTTAAAGACAACATTTTTTCTACCTATTACATTTTCATAATATAAAGATAAATTTCTGAGGCTATTACCCATCAGTCGGCTACAAGATTTTCTCCATATGGCAACAAATTGAAAGTGCTGCACTTGCCAGAAGCTAGGTGTGGTGTGGCATAGTTCTCCTTGTACATGGAGAGCTATACAAGGTCTGTCCAGAAAATATCAAGCCATGTACTATGAAAAATAGAGACTTTTATTGAAGAAGATACAAGAAACAAAAAACATTGTACATAGGACGACACCTCAGTCCCCTTCAAAGCTGGAGCTTTGGGACCTCACACAGTTCTCCAAGTCACCATCAGCTGCTGTCTTGTATTTTTCTGAATCTCATCAGTGGTCTGAAGTGTCTTTCCTTTCTTTTTATTTATTTATTTATTTTTATTTTTAATTTTTTATCTAATTATTGTTCAAGTGCAGTTTTCTGTCTTTTACTCCCACCCCAGCCCCCCCCAGTGCTCCCCACCTCCCTCCCATTTCCACCCCCTTAGTTTTTTTCCATGTGTCCTTTATACTTGTTCCTGTAAATTCTTCCCTTTCAATGGTGATTTTAATTTTGGGAAAAGCCAGAAGTCACAGGCACCAAATCTGGGCTGTAGGGGGCTGAGTCACCTGGGTGATTTGATGTTTCACCAAATAACTCTGCCTGAGACGTGATGCATGAGCAGGCATGTTGTCATGATGAAGCTGCTAATCACCAGTTGCCTATAGCTGCAGCCTTCTGAATCATCGAAATAGTTTCTGCAAAGGGATGTTCAAGCTTAACACAAGATTTGATTCATTGCTCTACTCGCTCAGTCATTTTTATTGCAATGGACACACAGTACACATGCTCACTGAATAGCCTCTACCACCCTCACTGACTAGTACAGTGAAGTCATCATCATTCACACATGCATATTCCAGTCCAGTCTTCTCGGCTACCAGGTTACATTGATGTCATGCAAACTGTCCTTGTTATATTAACAATGGCTGGACTTTTTCTGGACAGACAGACCTTGTATATAGAGGTGGCCCTCAATAACTCAGAAATAAGGAAAATAGAATGATTTTTGAGATAGGAGTGGAAAACTCAGCATAATTACCATATCTTAGGTGGACATATTCTTCTGCAAAAAAGAAAATATCCTAGGCCTTCAGAACTATAATGTAAAGGTGATATTTACAAGTATACCAATCAAGTCAGTCAAGGAAACTCAGAAAAAGAGAGTCATGAAGGTTAGTTTAATATCCTTGCCAGCACACACAAAGGAAGGTTACAGAAGACAATGTTGGCAGTGTCCATCTCAACAGGTTCTTGATGAGAGGGAGTCTCAGGCATCATATTGTAAGTACCCTTGTCCCTGTGGCAAGACTATGTCTTTGAAAATGTGGACACATCAGCCCTCATTGTAACAGATATTTGACTTTTCTAATGATCATTGTTTAAATTCCTATGTTTACCTTTTAATCTCACATATTCACATTCTGATACTTCTGGACAATTTAGGTTTAATCAGTGTCAGACTCCTAAAAAAGGACCATTATCATTGGCCGCTCCCTGAGCCCACTTGCAAATGCAGATCTCTGGGGATTTCATACTGGGATTCTAAACTAAGTTACTACATCTACAACATTAGAAACAAAAGAATAAGAAGAAAAAGATAAGAAAGAAAAAGTGTGTAACCAAAATGGTAAACAACAGCTTACTAAGAAAAAAAGAATTGGGGATGGCTGATATCACAATAGGAATTTCAATGTCCACCACTGTGTAGATGGGCCAGTCACTGAAACCAGAGCCTGGGACAGAGGTGAATGTAACTCAAACAACCTTTGAAGTGAAATATTTTTCCCTGCATCTTTCTTAATTTTATAGTAGACAAATTGTGTGTGCCTGTGTGTGTGTGTGTGTGAGAGAGAGAGAGAGAGGGAGAGAGAGGGAGATTGATTCTCTAAATAGATTTTCCTCATGGCTGGCCTAGAAATCAAACTAATACCAGCCCAAAGCTTTCACTGTGTTTGTTAACAGACAAGCACCACCAGGCGCCAGCGTGCCTCAGACTGGCCCACAGTGCTTGGGTTCTTGACTTCGTACAGGAAACATTTCACAGCGTGAATCCAGTTGATTTTGAGAATATGTTTATTAAGGCTGGGGACAGTGAAACAAAGGAAAGACTTAGGCTGGAAGAAGTAACAGGAGAGAGCCTGGGCGGGGCTGCTGTTATCTCACCTGGAAGTCAGAGGAAAGGGGGCCTTGGTGACAGGATCAGAGGGTAAGCCTGGGTCGTACTGCCACTGCCCACTGCTCCCCTGGCCGAAAGGCTCTTGGAGACCCTTGAAGTTTCAGAAGAAATAAAAAGTCGATGCCTGGGAAGGGGCATGGCCAAACTTCTGAGTGAGCCCATGCTGTGTCTTTGTTCTGAGGGCTTTTTATCTTTTTTCTGAGGGTGAGAATCTTAGGGGAGGGTTTCAGCAGAATATTCATCAGCTTTCCAGGTCGTTTTTAATATGCTGATGTGTCAAAATGAGCACATAAAGGGTTTTGGGAATATTCTTTTGTCCATTTTTCTGTTTTACTTTTATTTTGAGTCTTTCTGGCTTTTAATGCAGTTTTGTTATTTGTTCCCCTGACTTCATCTGTCCTTGGGTTTAGCTGGCACAGATGACATTAATTGGGCCTCTGTTCTCTCTTTCCCAGACCAGGGAGATTTAATCTGTGTATTCTCCGGTCAGGGAGGACAGGTATAAACCTTTCACTCTTAAGTGTCCTCTGTTAGGGAAGATAAGTTCTTGTGATTCACCAACTGGCTGTAAATTGCTCAAACTGTCTGGCCTTGTTTAATTTTCTTGTCTCAGTTTCTCCATTCCACTTGCCCAAGAATTTCTTTAGCTTTTTACTATCCTCATGGTGACCAATATGATAGTTATTGGTCACACAAGTTGGAAAGGGGGAGCAATCAGGGTAGTTACATAATATGTGTAATTACTACCCTGTGTAATTACATATTATGTATCCTGGGCCAGACCCCACAGAGTATTCCGGTATATGTATGACAGATTGTGTCCTGTATAATGATAACTCCTCTGCTTGAATTGCTGCCTCCAGCAGGGCCACTAGAATGACTATTACCTTCTTTCCATCTCCTAGGCCCAGGAGGGGACTATGTTTCAATTTCAAGGCATCCATGAATAGAAATTCTCTCAAGTGTGAGTCTGCCACAAGTCAGGTAACGATTTGTGAGCTGACAGTGACTGAGTGCTTTGTTTATACGAGTGGTTATGATGGACAGTTTTAACTAGAACCACAGGGATGGAGTGGAGTGGTACAGCACTTTTTCACACAAAGGGGCACAGTCTCCAAAAGAGGAAAGGTGTTCTAGAAAGAGGAAATAAGAAATGTTTTAATTTGCATTTCTCTAAATATGAGTGAAATTGAACAGCTTTTCTTAGATTTAAGGGCAACTTTTATATCTTTTCTGTGAATTTTTCCTTTCTCTTTGCCCCATTTTTCTAATGATTTTGAACCTATCCCTCTCTATTTTTATCTTATTTTAAGTAGACTTTATGCTTCAGAATAGTTTTAGGTTTACAGAAAAGTTGAGATAGTACAGAGGGTTCTATATACCTCACACCCAGGTTTCCCTATTTTAATATCTTACATTAGTGTGATACATTTCTTACAATTAATGAGTCAGTACTGATTGATTGTTATTAACTACAGTCCATAGCTTATTAAGATTTCCTTACTTTTTACCTAATGCCCTTTGACTATTCTAGGATCACATCCAGGGTAGAACATAACACTTGTTCATCTATCTCTTTAGGTTCCACTGAGCTGTGCAGTTTCTCAAACTTGACTTGTTTTGGATAACCTTGATAATTTGAAGGAGGGGTCAGGCATTTTGTAGGATGTACCACTCTTGGAATCTGTCTTACATTTTACTGATTTTACTGAGGTTATGTGTTGGGGTAGGAAGACCACAAAAAGTAAATAGTCATTTTCATTACAACATATCAAGGCTACATACCATGAGCAAATGATTTATGAATATTGATGTTGACCTTGACTATCTAGCTGATGGGGTGTTTTTCAGGTTTCTCCATTATAAAGTTACTCTTCCCCCCTTCCTGAATGGTACGTTTGAGGAGGAAGTAACTAGAGAAGTGACAGCCTGCACCCAAGGACTGCAGAGTTAGGCTCCCCCTGGTCGAGGGTGCAGCACCTGCATAAGCTTGGAATTCTGTACAGATTTATCTCTTTTCCCTCATCTATTACTTTATTTAATCATTTATTTATAAATGGTTAAATTTATAAATATACATTTATAAATTTATATAGTCCAGTATGGACTAATGGATTGTTACTTTATACTCTGGGATATAATCCAATAATACTTTTTTTTTCAAATTGTTCCAGCTTTGATCATTGAAACTACATGGGCATAAAGATTTCTTTTTTCTCCTTTTTTTTTTTTGAAGGTCTTAAACTACTAATTCAATTTCTTTGGTAAGTTATATGACTATTCATTATATATTTCATCTTTTGGTTTATGGAATTTGTTCATCTTGTCCAAATTGTTGAATTTATGTGTGTAGAGGTTTTTTGGTGGTGATCCTTTATTATTCTTTTAACTTCTGCAGGGTTTGTAAATATCCTCTCTTGAACTCCTGATGTTGGTAATTAACATCTTCTCTGTCAGCCTTGCTGACATTTTTTCTATTATTTTTATGCTCCCAATCTCTTTAATTTCTGGATTAACTGTATTATTTATTTCTTCATGCTTACTTTTGGTTATTTTGTTTTCCTATTTTTTAGTTTCATGAGGTAGAAGCTTTCATTATTTATGTGAAACTTCGGTTCCTATGCACTTATTTATACTATAAATTTCTTTCCAAGCACTGCTATAGCGGCATCTCACAGACTTACTAAATTGTGTTTTCATCTTTATTTAGTCTAATATTTTATATACCCCTTTAGAATTATTCCTTGACTCATAGCTTTAGAAATGTATTTTAAATTACAGGTGTTTAAAGATTTTTTTCTATCATTTTTCTTTTATTGATTTCTAGTTTAATTTCATTATGGTCAGACAATATATTTTGCATGACTGCAATTTTCTTATAGTTGTTAAAGTTGTTTGATGACCCAGAATATGACCTATCTTGGTAAATGTACACTTCAAAAGAATACGTATTCTTCTGTTGTTGGGTGGAATGCTTTATAAATGTCAACTATATTCAGTTGGTTGATAGGATTCAGGTTTTCTCTGTCCTTACTTTCTTTCTACTAGGTCTATGTTACTGAGATGGGAGGGTTGAAGGCTTTCCTCTTTTCTTTAGTAACAAAACTTCTAAATTATAGCTGGGCATTCTACTGCCTAGCTAGAGGACACATTCTCTAGCTTCTTCGTAGCTGAGTGTGAACTTGTGATGAGGCTCTGTTAACAGATATGGGTGGAAGTGTGGTATGCCACTTCTTCACTTTGCCAAATGCAATGGAACTGCCTTCCTTTGACCTTTCCTTCTGTGTCTGGGAAATGGGAGAGCTAGAGCAGAACTGTCTTTATCCCACAGTCGGAAAACACACGTTGGGGATGACAGAACAGCTTCGTACCGCCCACTGGACTATTATGAGAGAAAGAAATATACTTTTTTCCTAGTTTTAAGCTGCTCTATTTTGAGGCCTTTAAAATTTTTTTTTAACTTTTAAATTAAATTTATTGGGGTAACACTGGTTAATACCATTATATAAATTTCAGGTGTACAGCTTTATAATGTGACATCTGTGTACTCACTCCATTGTGTGCTCACCAACTCAAGTCGAGTGTCCTTCTGTCAGCATACGTTTGACCCCCTTTACCCTTTTCATCCTCCCTCCACCCTCTTCCCCTCTGGTAACCACCATTCTGTGTTCTCTATCTATGAGTTTATTTGTTTATTGCTTTTTGTCTTATACCTCACATATGTGTGAAACCATGTGTCTCTTGTCCTTTTCTGTCTGACTTAGCACAATACTCTCCAGACCCATCCATATAGTCAAAAATGGCAATATTTCATCTTTAATGGTTCAGTGATAGTCTGTGTGTGTGTCACATCCTCTGTACTCAATCACCTGTCAAAGGACACAGGTTGCTTCCATGTCCTGGCCACATAAGTCTTTTCAAATTTTTCTGGTAGATGTTCAGAAGGATTGCTAGGTCATATGGTAGCTATGATCTTAAGTTTTTGAGGAGACTTCATACTGTTTCCCATAGTGGCTGCACCAGTTCACCATTTGCGGGGTGAGAGGGTTCCCTTTTCTCAACATCTTCAGGATTTTTATTTATTGCTATTTTTAGTTTACCTCTTACCAGGTACCAAAATTATAAGAACTTAATTAGGTTTATATATTTCATTATGGATAAAAGCCAAACATATAGTTTTCAGTGAAAGGAGTTGCTGAATGATTTATGTAGGTTTATATAAGTGTGAAAGGTGAAAAAGAAAATTATATAATCCTTATATAAATAATAAAATTATATAAAAACCGAATTCTCAACATGTATATCATCATAAGTTCATCTGAATTTTTGTATATATTTGAAATATTTTACAACTCAAAAATAATTAAAAACAAAAGCCTTCATGGAGAAAGTGATATTTGCCTTGAAGGAAATATAGGGTTTATGCAAGCATATTGTATTGGTCTATATTAGTTTCCTATTGTTGTTGTAACAATTACCACAAAACTAGTGGCTTGAAACAACATAGATTATCTTACAGTGTTGAAGGTCAGAAGTCTGGGAAGATGTCAGCAGGCCTGTGTTTTTCTGGAGGCTCTAGGGGAGAATCCATGTTCTTACCTTTTCCAGTTTCTTGAGGTGGCCCTCTTTCACTGGCTTAAGGGCCTTTTCCATCTTTAAATCCAGCAGTGGTGGGCCATGTTTTTCTCAAGATGCCCCCTGTCTCCGACTCCTCCATTTCCCTCTTCCCCTTTACATACTGTGTGATGACATTGGGCCCATCTGGTATAAGCTGTATCTGAAAGTCAGATTTTAACCTCATTTGCAACCTTAATTCCCCCTCGCTTATAGCATAATAATATTCACAGGGGATTAGAATGTGGACATCTTTGGGAAACCATTATACTGCCTACCACAGGGTCCATCAGTATTCTTTGTTTACAAGCAATTGAAATTGTCTCTAATGTAAGCAGATAGGGAACTTATTAGGAGGATAAAGCTTTAGCTCATAGAATTACAGAAAAGCTGAGTAATTTTGTGTTGAAAGGATGTGAAACAGAGCAGTTCTAGATATAGAGAAAGTAGGAAATAAGTGACAGTCTTTTTTGGAGACACTACTATCTTCATGAATCAACTCCAGTTATGTGTTATTCTTTTCTGATTAAGATTTAAATCCCAGGGAAAGGTAGAATCTGGCTCGCCTTGAGTAATGTCCCTACACCTTAGCGAGCACTGGGATGAACGTCTTGACTGAGGGACCTATTAAGGTTGTATGTAATGAGAGGAGGTTCTTCCCCGATGAAAAATCCAGGTATTGACGACCAGAAGAAGAAATGTATGTTAGGCAGGCAAAACAAGGCCCACTCTGGTAGGGAGAGTTATACTGGGTAATAATAATAGAGTCTGCTACATTGTACTGGAATCATAGTAAACTGTATGTTTTATTAATAAGTTTAGTTTGGCCAGAATGGAAATTAAATAGACCTCACAGAAATTAGGCTCAGTGTACAATCCCTGAGTGTGCAGATGAAAGATCTTACCCAATGTCACAGGGAATAAGCAGCTCTCAAATTTTGAGACTTGAAGAATAATATGGTATGACCTGTAGTTAAGGATGCTCAGGTTCATGGCTTTGGTAGCAAATGGAACAGGAAGTGAGATTCAAAGATATAGTTATGCCACTAAGGGCTGAGAACAAATTTTACCTAGTTCTTCCCACGCTTCTCTTGCATAAGAAACTGAACTTCTAGTTAGTGTAACACTAGTCTGATTTCCTAGAAATCAGTGATTTCTGAAGATCTTTGGAGAAAGAGAAAAGATTCAAGTTTTTCTGTGATGACAGAGCTAAAAACATCCACACGCACAGCATAACCCCCCACGATGATGACTGCAGAAGCAAGCACACAGCACCTTCTATGTCCCACTCTTCATTTTTGTCTGTCAGACCCCATAATTATCTATCTCATTGTTCTTCCTATCCTGTAGCCATTTATTTCCAGTTATTTAGTAAAAGAATTATATATTTATACTAGCCACATTCTTAACTAGAATATGCTCCAAATAAAATTGCTAGATGATTTTCAAGGAAAGTAATTTTTTTAAGTCACAGATTTGAAGGTTGATATTTAGGCTTCATAGAGAGAAATTACTAAAGTTAATTGAAGGTCAAAAATGTTTGCAACTTGCCATATGTGATGAAGATAAAAAGAATTTCTGGTCAGAACTACTCAAAATCCTCAAAGCAATGTGAAACTCAAGCTGTGAATCTGAAAAGAAATGTAAAGTAATAGCAAGTACTATCAATGTGCTATCATCATTGCCTAGAAATATTTCCCTCTTGCTTCTGAAACATCATCCATTTTTATCTGGATTATAACAGCTCCTCTTCTTTCTCCCTTGTTTTTCTGGCCAGTGGAATAGATGAGTCACTTTACCATCTGGGCCTGAGGAAAAGGAGATGTATGGCTGCGTAAAGCTGAATATTATCTATATAATGATGGCTCTACAGTCCAAAATATCTCCCTTTCTCAGTGTCCTTGTTTACACTTAGGCTTCTTCCAAAACAAAATTAGGGACTATTCTACAAAAGCAATTTTTGGATACTTATTCCTACTTCCAAGTTAACATTGGAAAACTTTGGGAAAACTTCAGGTAACACTGAGTTTTCAAAGGTCTGGTAATGGCTGCAAAGGCTGAATTAAATTAAAACATTTTTTGAAGTGTCATTCAAAATTTGAAGTAACACACCTTCCCAAAAGCAAGATTGATGCTTGATGAGATCATTTCAGTTTTTGCTTAGAGGTAGAATTGTGTGTGTGTGTGTTCATGTGCAAGTATCATTTGCTAATGCGAGCATACAGTGGTGAAAAATAAAAATATCTTGCTCTCAGAGAGTTTATAGACTAAACTATATAGTTTATACACTATATGTAGACTATATTTTGAGGAATATGAGACCTATATTTAAAACATTGTAAAACAATCAATTTTTCCTTGTGTGAGATTAGATGACTTTCTTTTAATAAAGAGTTAATGCAAGCTGGACAGTTCATAGATATTGATTGTTTTATTTTGTATACACAGATTTGTTTTATTTTCAATTTTTAAAATATTAGTAAGAATTTCAGTCATCTGAAGAACCAATGCTGATACAAAGTGACAGAGGACATGATGAGTCTGTTAATCAAGTATATTAAGTATAGTTGAGTGAACTGGCAATTATTCAGTATGAAAAACTGTTGACATAGAATCTCAGAAATTTACAGCTGAAGGAACCTTGCTAAGATCATTTAGTCCAAATATTTCATTTTTAAAAAAGAATAATATGGGTCCTGACTGTTGTAGCTCAGTTGGTTAGTAGCAACCCCCAGCCAAGAAGAAGGCTGCTGGTTTGATTCCTGATCACGGCACATGCCTGGGTTGTGGGTTTGGTCCCCAGTGGGTGTGCATTTGAGATTTAAGAGGCAACCAATGGACTTTTCTCTCATACATTGATGTGTCTCTACCTCTCTTTCTTCCTCCCTTCCTGCTCTCTCAAAAAGTAAATAAATAAATTTTTAAAAATGAATAATATAGTAACTTCTTTTAGATTATGGAATTAGGTAGAATCAAGATTACAATGAATATACCACATCAGTTCAGTGTTCCTTCTCTAATGTCATTCTGCATTTCCATGGCAGCTGACCTTAAATTCCAAAAATATTGCCATCATGGTCATCATTATTACTCATTATCAACATTCATACTTATTGAGTGCTTACTACATGCTGATTACTGGTATAAGCACTTAATTATCTCCATGTACCTTGCAATAACACTTTAGGCGATAATCCTCATTTTCCAGTTGTATTGGGTTGGCCAAAAAGTCTGTTACATTTTTTTCTATACAATGGCTCTAGTAGCGCTGTTGTCTTTAACTTCATTTGAAACCATTTTGTTAGATTGTATAGTGATAGCTGCCATATCAGCATGCATTTAAACAAAGCTGATCAAAATCGGTGAATTTTCATGCAGCCACTTTAAATTTGAGGATAAAAGAAGATACAAAACATTTTTGTCTTATTATGCTTTATCACCATTCAAGAATGGTAAAAATGAGACTGAAATGCAAAAAAAGATTTGTGCAGTATATGGAGAAGGTGCTGTGATTGAATGTGTCAGAAGTGGTTTGTGAAGTTTCTTGGTATGATTGACATTTTGGCCAAATAATTATTTGCTGTGGGGCTGTCTTATGCACTGGAAAATATTTAACAGCACCCCTGGACTTGACCCACTAGAAGCCAATAGTGAGAGATAGCCAACATACTCAAAATATCCTAATCAATAAAGTTATTGGTGAAAATGAAAAATGTATCTTTTATGGAAAAAACTAAATGGACTTTTTGGCCAACCCAATAGAAAACTAGAGTTAGAGAGGTAACCCAGCCAGTAAGAAACAAAGCCAGGGGGGATAAAAAGGAAAATGGACTCATGGACGTGGACAACAGTTTGATGATAACTGGGGGGAGGGAGGTATAGGGGAACTAAATGGTAATGAAAAAATACAATAAAGATTAAATTTTAAAAAGGAACCAAAGTAGATATTCATCTGATTCCAGTAGTTAAAATAAAACATTTAACAACACTTGCCCCCCCTTATCTGGGCGAATACATTCGATGACCTCCAGTGGATGCCTGAAGCCATAGATAGTACCAAACCCTATATACACTATGTTTTTTTTCCTACACATGCACACTTTCTTTCACTTAAAAAAAGCACTTTATGGCTTCTCTTTGGCATTTCTGAATGACTAGCATCACTACTCTTGAGCTTTGAGGGCATTATTAAGTAAAAATAAGGGTTGCTTGAACACGAGCGCTGTGATAACACGAAGATCAGAGGGAGAGTCTAGATGGCTACCAAGTGGCAGCAGAGCGGGGAGTGTGTGCAGAGGTGGTGCTCCGGACTGAGGATGACTCATGCACCCAGCAGGACAAGCTGCGTGGTGCGTGATTTCATCACTCTGCTCAAAACAGCCCACATAAATTGTTCCTTGAAGTTTCCATTTAATATTGTTCAACTGTAGTTGACCATGGGAACTGAAAACACAAAACATGAAACCACAGAGAAGGGGGACCATTGTACGATGTATGCTCTTTGTTTGAATACCTAGAGCCAGCAGGTCTGGGACTCATAGGCATATGTTACGAGAAGGAAAATTTCATCTGACATAAGAACAAGATCTCTAACATTTCACTCCTCACAATGCAGAGCTGGAATGAAATCCTATTTCAATGAGCTCCCCAAATACTGTAAATGTTCAAATGGATCTCGAGGTAAGATTCCTGTATTTAGTAAGGAGTTGAAACTGTCGATGCCAACTCTTTCTTCTGAACCTTCCTTTTTTTAAACCTTTCACTAGTCATTTGATCTCACAGCCTATTTATATTTTGCAATTACTATCATAAGAGAATTTATTTTCAGAAAATATCTAAATATTTACATTTCTGAACGTTATGCTGAATGTTGGTTCTGAAAATTGGCTATGTATTCTGAAGTGGACATTTGTGTTTTCTTTGGGCTGCTTGGAATCTACGTTTCTTTCTGTTTGAGGAATTCCCTCAAATGTATAAAGATTTGTATACAAATCTTTAGGGGAGGCAGAGCTTCCCATTGTAGTAGCAGAAAACGCCAGTTTTCTGGCATTGCGCAGCAGCATGGTCAGAGAAGAATTCACAACACAAGCAGCCACGTGTGAGTGGCAGAGTTGTCAGGAACAGCATCCTGTGTTGGTGTAGGCTGTGTCACTCGCTGCTCATGGGGCAGCGGTGTCCTCGCCAGCCTCACTCCGTGGCATGCTAGAGTTGTGCACGCTCAGCCTCCATTTATTGCGGCCAGTGTTCCAAGACTCCCTCCCCAGTCTTCTCTTCACCTCTTAGAGCTACGCAGTATCTTTTTAATAATCTGATTTTTCTCTTTAATTAACCAGTTTTGGTTATTACAACCCTAACTCAAATAGTTCCCATAGTAAGGAAACAGAATTCTTACTTTCAGTTTAACTATGTAGTCTCTTTATTTTACAAGTATGAGGTTCATTAGAAATTAAATGAATCACTTTTATACTGAGTGCTCTGTGTCAGGCAATGCTGAGGACATGCCCAGCATATGGTCCAGAGGAGCTCCTGGAAGTCTGAGTAGTCTGCTATGTAAAAGAGGATGCTCAGAATGACGTCATTTCCTCTTCTTCCTGAAACTTCCATGTTATTTTCTCTTCTTCCTGAAAATATTATTTAAAAAAATTAGAAATATAAATCCTAAAATAGAAAGATAATAGGAAGGACATCAGCACATAAGAGCTTTCAACAAATTTTAAGAAAACAGAACTCAAATAGAAAAATGTAACTGATGGAGCCAGGCAGAAAAAAAGCTAAAAACTCAGGAATACTTGGAAGAAATTATAGCTGAGGTGGAAAACTAGCAAGCATAAAGAACCAAGAGATAGTTGGTATTTTAGAAAGTGAGGTATTAATACTATGAAAAAGTTGAAGATGCAGAACTAAAGAAATCATTGAAAGCTACATATAAGCACTGAACAGTAGAAATATATATGAGCCACATATATAATTTTAAATGTTAGAGTAACCAAAGTAAAAAGAAGTGGTAAAATTAATTTTGGTATATTTTAATTACCCCAACATATCTAAAATATTAATACTTCAACATGTAATTAAAATAAAATTATTAGTGCAATATGTTCTTTTACTTTTGTACTAATTCTAACAGGGGTGTCCAACCCATGGCCCATGAACCACATGTGGCCCGGGATAGCTATGAATGTGGCCTAACACAAAATTTGTAAATTTACTTAAAATTTTTTTCTTATCAGTTTTAGTTAGTGTTTATGCATTTAATGTGTGGTCCAAGACAACTCTTCTTTCAGTGTGGCCCAGAGATGCCAAAAGGTTGGACATCCATGGTCTACAACTTGGTATGTATTTTACACTTCCATGCATCTTAATTCAGACCACCCATGTTTTGAGTGTTCCTTAGCTACACGTGGTCAATGGCTACCGTATTGGACAATGTAGCTCTATACAGAATTCCATGCAGAACATTAACAGTCAAACCCCTATCTTCAAGAGAGAAAAGTTAAATCTGTTTTCACTCCCCTGAAGGAATTAAATGACCCTGGAACAAAATTTTAGCATTTTAGTATTTATAATTCCCTCAGCAAAAGAGCAAGCTCCCTTTAAAGTGAAATTTTTCAGTCAACAACCCTAATTATATTCACAGAACTTGCAATCTACTTGTTACTTTCAAATCAGAATACAAATGAAGAATTATCAAATATGTGAGGAAAGTTCACAATAAATAAGAATATTAAGTATTAATATTAAGAAGAAAAAGTATTTAAAATACTATAAATAACACTAAAGGAAATAGAGCTAGTTCAAGAACAGAAGGGAACTTTTAAAAAATAATCAGAATTGGCTTTCATTAGAATCTTTGGGATGAGTAAGATATCAAAATAGGAGTTTTCCATCATCGTCCTCCCACAGAGCATTGATTTTGGTGACCACCCAGTGATAACAATACCTTTGTGGGAGGTCCAGGATTCCAGTGGAGAAGTCAGAGCAAAAAAGCCTGCTAATAAATGCAGTGAAGAGTGTAATAAGAACAATTTCACTTTACCCATAACACCCCTCCCTTGGCAAAGCACAGCTCTTGCCAAGAGAGACCTTTGTAACTCACAATGTTGCCCACAGGGGAAGCTGAGATCGTAGTGAGTGAGTGCCTGTGAGAGTGTGAGACATATATATCTCAGAGAGAGAGAAACACACAAGCAAATGGAACAGTATTCTCCCTTAAAGAAGATGAAAACCCTGCCATTTATACAACATGGATCAACCTAGAGGATATTATTCTAAGTGAACACAAAGAGTCAAATGAACAGTAAGTAGACACAAAAAGACAAATATAGCATGATCTCTCACTTGTATTTTGAATCTCAAAAAGTGAGCTCATCGTGACAGAAGGTGATTGATGGTTACCAGAGTGGAGGGACAGGGAGAAGTTGGTCATAGGGTACAGATTTTCAATTATAATATGAGTAACTTCTGGAGTAACTTTAGTTAGTGATAATGTATTGTATATGTGGAATTTACTGAACGTCTATCTCAAGTGTTCTCACCAAAAAATAAAAGGTAATCTATGTGATGTGATGACCACATTAATTAGCTTAATTGTGGTAGTCATTTCACAATGTGTATGTCAAAATATCACATTATATACCTTAAATATACACAATTTTAATTTGTCAATAATACTTCAAGGAAGCTGGAAGAAAGAACCTTTGGAATGAATCAAGAAAAAAATTTATGCAAAAATTAAGATCAGTATGGCATGAAAAGGAATAAATCTTAGAAATTAAAAGTTTAATGGGTGAAAAAATAATTTAATAGAGGGAATTAAAGATAACATTTAAGAACTCTTAGCAGACTGCAGAAAAATCAATAAGATAAAGGGTGAGAGAAGAACTGAAAGATATCTAGAGAGCAAAGAAAAGGGAAGAAATTATCAAAGTAATAATTTAGAAGTTTTCCTGGCCTCAAACTTTAAATCTTTTCCTCACCTAAGGACATTTTTCATTACTTTGTTATAAAAAAAAGAAAGGGGAGAGAGAGAAAAACATCCATGTGAGGGAAAAACATCGATCATTGCTTCTTGGATGTGCCCCAAGCAAGTACCAAACCCATAACCTGGGTATGTGCCCTGACCAGGACTTGAACCGGTGACCCTTTGGTCAGTGTCATGATGCTCCAACCACCTGAGCCATGCTGGCCAGGGCTGGTCTGGAAGTTTCAAATTTTATACAGAAAATATTTACCCAATACCAAAATAGAGCCACATTTAGAGCAAATTGTTGTAAAATTTTAGAACACCAAAGATAAGGGAAATTAAAGTTCCAGGGCAGAAGGGAGGGAGGACAGGTCACCTACTGTATCATTTAGAATCAGTTTCATAGAACTTAATCCTCTTCAATAAGTTGAAGCAAAAACAAATTAGTACGTGATATAAAATGACTGGGGGGGCTGATGAATAGGCTTTAATTTGGGCTTCCAAGAACTACCCCCAAAGTCACACTGCAAAACTGGGCCACCACGAGAACTTCTGCACTTAGCATGAGAAGAAAAACAGTGTCAAGAGCTCTTTGTCAATTCAAGGAAACCATCACCGCAATCCCCGACCCCCAGCTCCAGAACTGCATCTCCACCAAAATCCACATCCACAAAATGAATGTCTTACTCCCTAACTTTGGATCACCACAGAACTGGAGACCAGATGCAAGATGTCTGCCACAGCTGACAGAGATCATTTCGATTTCTCCAAACAGGGCTTTCAGCAGGAATGACTAAAGTAGTACAAAGGTAACTTTGTCTTATGACCTTCACTATGACCTTACAAATTTCACATGGGTACATCTAATTGGCAGAGCCTAAATCACGTCTGGAACCCTAGCAGCAGTAGGGTTCCAGATGTGATAAGAACTCAACTAAGAAGTTGAGTTCTTAACTTTCTGGTTTCTCCAGCGTATGTTATGCAGTTGTAAGGAAAGTTGAAGAACCCAGTCAATACTACCTGTCATAGTTTAGCCCACACACTCCTTTTTTTCCTTTTTTTAAGAAATCCAATGTGTTTGTTTCTATCGTATTTTTCCATTACCATTTATCCCCCTTATATGCCCTTCCCCTTTGCGATTGTCACACTGTTGTCCATGCCCACGAGTCCTTTTTCCTTTTTGCTCCATCCCTCTACCCTTTAACCTGCCCCTCATCACCCCAGACTTGTCAGCCTGCCCCCTATGATTCTGTCGCTATATTGCTTGTTGGTCCCAGCTTGTTATTAGATTTCACATATGAGTGAAATCATGAGATCATATGGTATTTGTCTTTCTCTGACTGGCTTATTTCACTAAGCATAATATCTTCCAGGTCCATCCATGCTTTCACAAAGAGTAAAATTTTATTCTTTTTATAGCCAAGGAGTATTCCATTGTATAACTGTCCCATAGTTGTTTTATCCACCCATCTACAGATGGACATTTGGGTTGCTTCCATATTTTGGCAATTGCAAATAATGTTGCTATTAACATAGGGGTGTGTATGTTCTTTCTAATTTGTTTTGGGTTTCTTCAGATAAACTCCCAGAAGTGGAATTGCTGGGTCATGAGGCAGTTCCATTTTTTATTTTTTGAGATATCTCCTCACTGCTTTTAGAGAAAGCAGTGTGTTCTCTTTAGAGAACTATCTATTCAGGTCCTTTGCCCATTTTTTAATTGGATTGTTTGGTTTTTTTGGTGTTGAGCTTCATAAGTTCTTGACAGCAGAAGTAAGCATATTCAATGGACTAAAGATAGTTTATTCAATAAATGGGGTTAAGAAAATCGGGCAGATACATACAGAAAAAGGAAACTAGACCACCTTCTTATGCCACACACAAGAATACATTCAAAATGGATTATAGATTTATTTATACTCCAAACCATAAAAATCCTTTGAGAAAACATAGGCAATAATATCTCAGACATTGCTTGTAGCAATTTTTTATATGTCTCCTTAAGCAAGGAAAACAAACAGAAAAAAATAAACAAATGGTACTACATCAAACTAAAAAGTTTTTGCACAGCAAAGGAAACCATCAACAAAATAAAAGACAACCCATGGAATGGAACAAAATATTCACCAACACATCTTTTCTTTTCATACTTAAAGTTTCACAGAAAAGAACATAATCAAAGTTTTGTCAGTCACCACACCCAATTCTCAACCCAGTGTTGATGTCCTGAGACCCTGTGGTTCTCAAGTCTTAGTTTTAGCATGCTTTAAATGACCCAAAGTGCTCATTAAACAGAGTGCTTGGCCCCACCCCCAATGTTTCTGATTCAATAAGTCTGGGACACAGCCTTAAAATCTACATTTAAAACAAGTTCCCAGGTGATGCTATTGCTGCTTGTGCAGGTTCAACAGTTTGAGAACCCTCAACCCTCACTTGGTCCAAGTTCTTTAACTATTTGGTGGGAATTCTCAGAATAAACTTGGAACTTGGGCTGGAAGACAGCTCAGCCTCTGTGAGTGTAAGTCAATAATCATGGTATAAAAAAGTACCTCTCTCTCACAACCTTTTTCTCACATCAGTAGGTCGACCTTACTTACATCTTCAGGAAATACCCTTCTATCAAATTCCTCCATAACATTTGAGGCTGTATTTGTTACATTATTGAGTGTTGATTAATTAATACAAAATTTCTTCAACAAAATATTCTAAATCCACAGCTTTGGCTTAGCCATTGGTCACTGGTTGGTGAAACTGCTTATATCAGATGCTAGAGAGATGGAGATCTGTGCTGTGCAGTCCTGAAGATTTGGTTAAATAACAGCTATCACCATAGTAATTTGGGAGGCAGGTAAGTGCCTGTAGAGTCCACAACTCCAAAGATAAGGATTTGAAAACTGAATGTGTGTTGTTGCTACTGGCTATTTAGCAAAGTATAAGATGAAAGACAGGAGTTCAGGCAAGAAATGGCAAATAGAAATGAGTAGAGTAATTTCATAAGTTCAGGGTTACAAGTAACTGGAAAAGTGTACCTCCACTAAACCCTAAACTGTGAGAGAAAAGACTGAGAAAGATGTTGATCACCACAGGTTAATTAAGATGAGTCTATATGAAAAAGTTCAGCCTTTAGAACCATGGTTTTTCCACTCAGGCCTTGGTGGCCTTAAAGTAGTTATCATTAAATTGAGAGGGAGGGATGGAGGTTAGAAGCAAAGAATGAAACCAGACTTGAGAATTAAATCTGGGAAAGAACTTTGGATATGACCAATGACTTATACAACTGCCTGGAAGGAAAAATATCAGAAGTGTATCAAGATGTAGAAGGAATTCTGTTGATGAAGAGCTATGAGTCTAGACTAAAACTGCATTTCCCACTTCAAACTTTAAAACAACTATCTGGTAGACTTCTGCATGCAACAAGAACAGATTAACTTCTATAGACTGACCTCACTAAAAGCAACAATAAAAACAGGGACAGTATACAAAAACAAATGTTTGAAGGCATTGAAGAGTTTGTAATGCAAGTAGAACTTGACAGCCTATGATTCTTGAGAGAAGTGAAAAGCAGGTGAACTTTACATTATCCTGGCTTTTTTTCCTGAGAGCATTTACAATAATTATGTTGCTAAGGACTAGAGCTCAAGCAGAAAGTGGTACACAGAGGAGACAAGGGGTCAGAGTAAAAAGCTGCCGCAAATGCTGAACTCAAGTGGAAAAATTTCCACAAGGAGGGACTTGCAAAGAAGGAAATTTAAATCCTTTATTGTTTCTCATGAAGCTGTTGGCTGACTCTTAAATGATGCATGCAAAAGCCCAACAGAAAACAGCAACTGAGATCATGAAGAATGGAGCAGGGATTTCAGCAGGCATTTATCTGTCAGTCTGAATGTCAAAGATAGGAATTTAAGTCCTGCCCTGAGAGACCTTGGTAAATGTCTTGGTCTTCTGTTTGAGAGCCCAGAAGGGTGACACTTCAAAAGTCAGAATCACACCCTAGAAATAAGAGCTACATCCTGATAGTAAGGACAGAACAGAAATAGATTAATTCTAACATAGCCTAAAACCACGTCTTCACTGGTTCAGGGTGATCTGCTGACATATCATGGTCATTAACCACTAGGCCTCTTCCATGCTAGGTTACTGAAAACCTCAGAAACCTTTCCCATTCCTTTACCTTCTCCATTCTACTGGCTGGATGTTGGTGCTCAGACTTTTAGCAAAAGCCACGTACTAGGACACAGGTGCCTGAAGGTGAAGCAAAGTTTCCTACCCTTCCTGCTGAATTCGTTTTTAATGATAATCTTGTATTGTGCTATTGAAATTTGAGGGTTTTATTTGTTACAGTGGCTTAACTATTTATCTCTATGTTTATCACCTCACTGAAATGCTTTGACAAAAGTATTATTTTATTATCTCTGTTTTCTATCTCAAGAAACTAAGGTTCAAGAAAATTAAATGACCAACCTAAGGCCATTCAGTTAATAAATAAGAAGGTTAAAATTAGGTTTTCTGTTTCTTCTTGAACCAGTTTTTGTGATTTGTGTCTTCCTAGAAATATGTTCATTTTGTTTAGATTTTCTAATCTGTTAGGATACAAAGTTCTGTTTCCCTATATAATAACTTTATTTCTGTAATTTTACTAGTAAAGTGTTTTCTTTCATTCCCGATTTTAGTAACTTGAGTCTTCTCTCTTTGTGTCCTTTATTCTAGCTAAGGTTGTCAATTTTGTTGATCTTTTTGAAAAACCTATTTTTGGATTTGTTGAAAACCAGACTTTAAGAAATTATGATGTGAAAACTGTGGAAATCAGATAATTTCGTCTTCCCAGGGAATTTTGTAAATGCTGTTTGTTATAGTAGTTGTTTTTTATTTGTTTAGTGATTTTTCTTACTTCTCTAAAGTCTGTATTCTCTGTGTGTGGCCATGGAAGATTCTGCTTGGTTATTTAGTACTCAGCAAATGATTAAATGGAGATTTCCTTAAATCCCTAGAACCAATATGTCTCCCAGTGTTTACTGAGGGTCTGCCTGTGTGTGTCTGTGTGTGTTTGGGGGCATGGCTTCAACCCTAGCTAGGCAGTGCCAACTTTCCCTTACCCTTCACTTTTTGCTTATAAAAAGCCTCAAGGTCAGCCTTAGGTGATTGCACGGGGCCTTCTCAGGTGTTTCCTGAGCTTGTGCACAGTTTAGCACAGCCCTGGCATGTATGCAGGTTTCTGTATTCCCATGAATATGTTGAAGCTTTTCAAAGTTCCTACAGACGTTCTCCAGCTTTTTCTTTCAAGCTTTTTGGTTAACCTAAGGTTGCCCCAGTTGTTTCCATTGCACAAGCAAGTTAACCAATTCCCTCTTGTTTTTTTTTAATCCTCATTCAAAGATATGTTTATTGATCTGAAAGAGACAGAGAGGAGAGAGAGAGAAAAAACATTGATGTGAGAGAGAAACATGATCTGTTGTCACCAGTACTTGTCCTGACCAGGACTGAACCTGCAACCTAGACATGTGTCCTGGTTGGGAATCTGTAATTGGAAAAGTCAGTGTACATGCTACCTGTCACTACCAGAACCAATAAGTAGAGGCAAGGATTGAATCTTCATGGGCACTTTATTCAGATGCCAGTGATCTGAGAAGGTGATCATCTGGGAAGATGGCAGGTTATGTACCCTGACGGGTTATGTACCCTCGAAAACCTTCTTAACCTGTCATGTCAGGCCAACCTTTTTATAAGGGAAAGAAAAGGGTAGGTAAGGAGTTTGGGAAAAGTTTAATCAGATAAGAGTTGCAGTCCAGTGGTGATTTTTCTAATATTTCTTTATCTGCTGATCAACCGTTTTTTATCTGCATCACTGATGGTTCCTTGCCTAGAACACAATGGCTCAGATAACCCTGGGGCACAAAGGTTGAATTGCTTGTTGACCTCCTAGAGACACATAAGCTATGTATTCTAGTTTTTGGAATAGTGGTTTTCCACATGCATTAATCTCCTAAGCCTATCCACTGTAAGTACAACTAAAATCTTTAACTCTTGAGTTCCTCTATCAGATTGAACCCACAACCTTTTGGTGCAAGGGACAAAGCTCCAACTAACTCAACTACCTGGCCAGGGCCACTCTTATTGTTGTTTACAAACACTTCTAGGGAAAATGCTTTTGCACTGGAGTTGGCTCTGAATCAAATCAAGTGAGATATTTTAGGGAACCACCGGATAGGTGAAATAATGACTATTCTCTTGGCATTTGGCTTTGAAAGAATTCCAGTCTCATACTCTCATTTTGCTTCATTCTGCTTTGTCTGGCGGCTACCAGGCTGCTGGTTTTCACTATAATCGTGGGCTATTGTTTTTCATTTTTGTAAAGATTTTACTTATTTTTTAGAGAGGGGGAAAGGAGGGAGAAAAAGAGGGAGAGAAACATCACTATGTGAGAGATACATGGTTGCCTCTCACACACCCCTGACATTGGGGACCTGACCTGCAACCCAGGCATGTGCTCTGACTGGGAATCGAACTGGCAACTCTTTGGTCTCAGGCCAGCATTCAATCCACTGAACCATGCCAGCCAAGGCTGGGTTATTTTTTTCCAATGCTATAGCTGAGCTGGACACAGGGGAATTGGATTAGAGCAAATAAAAACATCACAAAGCTCACTATTCTTTCTGAAATTCAGCTGTTTTTATTGTATCAATGCTTCTTGGATTGCTACAAGCCTTCGGTTAATTTCCAGAGTTCTGACAAAGTTGATTCTGACAACGTTGCTTTGGTGAAGAAGAAAAAATTCAGAGGTCCTTATGCCTCTATTTCTGCTGATGTCACTCTAAGGATATGATTAGAACTCTGGTCGCCTTGTTCCTTGAACAATCCTCCTTCTATTATAATGCACACATAACTTCATGTTCATTAGAATCACCTGGAAGGCTTGGTAAACTACAGATTGCTGGACTCCACACATACACTTTCCAATTCAGGCCTGAATTTGAACATACCTGAGAATTTACATTAAAAAAAATATCCAGGTAATGCTAATGATGTTGGTCTGGGGGGAATCACTTTTTAAAAAAGATTTATTTATTTTTAGAGAGTGGGGAAGGGAATGAAAAAGAAAGGGACAAAAATATCAAGGTGTGATTGTCTTTCACCCATGCCCTACTGGGAACCTGGCCTGAAAACCAGGCACATGCCCTGACTGGGAACAAACCTGTGTCTCTTTGGTTCACAGGCCTGCTCTCAATCCACTGAGCTACACCAGCTGGGCCAGAAGGTGGGGAATCACTCTTTAAGAACCTCTGCATTACATTGCATGGTATCTTCAACCTATTGCCTTAGGGAGTACTTCTCACCTCTAGAATCAATAATAATAATACGTATAAGTCAATAATACATATTATCTGTCCATGCATGTAGTAATGCGATACATAAGCTAATAACAATGTATTTAGTGTTTACTACATGCTAGGTATGACATGCTTTACATTTATTAGGTTATTTTAATCAATACAATGACCATTGGTAAGTGTTATTACTTTCCCAATATTTAAATTGGAATTTGAAGCCAGAGAGATAAGTAGGTGGTGCAGAGACATACAGCTCTAAATGCAGGTGCTAGTATAAAAATGTGGTCTGTTTGATTCTAGAACACATGCTTTAAGCCTCCACAGCAATGTTTCCCAAAGAGTAACAGAGATCAGTTCTGATGCTGTAGATGACTTTAGTTGGGACTTGCATGAAGAATTTAAAACAATGACTCACATGGTGAGAAAGTGATTCCTATTTTGGTTCTATTTTTCTATCCTTTGATTATATCATGATTAAAATGCCATTTGCATGCTTGGTCTTTATATCTATCTATCTAGATAGATATAGATATAAATAAAATGTTTAATAACCTACCCTTTTAACAGGGAATGGGCATTAGCCTCAGAGATTTGTGTAGTCAATAGTTTCTAGCCAGAATTTAAAGACATGGTTTTCTCTTCACTTAGAGTTACTTTCAGCTTAGGATAATTGTTGGAGGTTTTTCATTTATAGTACTTTTATAGAGTTTCCCTCTTAAGAAATGGAAGAAAATGCACTTACTTAAAGAAGATGATAGTACTGTAAGTAGTATACTAGTATACACAGATGATACGAAAAAGATTAAAATTTGGGTAAAATGCCCCAACAAACAAGTTAGTGTATCCAACTGGATCAGCATGCAACATCCTAAAGGGAGATTAGGGAAATGTGATTAAAGTATGACTTTTCTTTTAAAGAGTGTGAGACTTAGATGGAAAAGGGCCACCATTTCTAGAGCAACATATGTAAAGCAGAGAAATCACAAGTGGGAAATGTTCTTTGGTAAGAAATGTGCCACAGGTATGTTCTGAAACTTAGATTTGGCTTTACAATATGTCTAGCAAATTCTCATAACTTAAATTTTATAGTAAATCTTAGATAATTTGTTTTCATCAACACCGAAAAAATAGGTTTTGGTTCATTGGCAAGAGATTTTGCCGTTGTCATAAACAGCAAAAGTAGTAGGGCTCTTAATTCTTGGGGAAGGGGGTACGATAAATATATCCTGGGCACCAGGTATGTAATGTATGTATGTATGTATGTATGTATGTGTGTGTGTGTGTAAGGGGTGGAGGGCGATGGGAATAAGCGAGGAGGAAGAGAGAGGGACTGGAATTAGAAAAACGAAAAGCGGGCCTGTTTAGGATGAAAAGAGGGCCCGTGCGGGACGAAGAAACAATTTAAAGTCACCGACATGATTAACTAAACTGTTAGCCGGGTTTCAATTAAGCAAGGTGTTCATGGACTACAGCTGTTGTATTTATTCCTGTTGCGTATGATGGGAGCTGTTACTTTCCATCTTGACAACCGAACAGCCTCAAGATGAAAATTGGAAGGCTCTGGTCAGGCCAAGGCTATAAAGAGAAAACGAAGGCCTCTCCTATAACCCGCTCCCGCTCCAATAGAGTCAGAAATGAGGGTGCAATGGTGTGACTGCATGATCGAAGGGGAGAAAGCACTGTATAGTGCGCAGACTCAGGGTACACAACCACCCTTCCTCATTCTATTTTTTCCTCGTACCGCTCCTATCTGAACTGCAACGGGGCGAACATTATGCCAAGTGACCTTAACCTTCCTAGTCAGGTTTCCAGTCGAATTAAAATTGATTTTTAATGCCTCCATTTTGGTTGTTGTTGCAATTTCCGAAAGTCTAGCTGCGCCAGTCCTACCCTTAGTTCTCCACACCCCCTTCCCTTTCCCCGAAACCCCGCCCTTTTTTCCCGGCCCGAACCACAAAAGGCAGTGCAGTTCCTCCCCAGCGCGGTGCCCCGCCCCCTCCCCAAAAGTCGCAGTGCTGCAGGGAAAGGAGGCGGGCCCTGACTGTAGTGTAGGGTGGGAAAGCATGTAGTTTCTCCTTCCTCTCTTCGGCCAATCTGAGATGTCCCCCTAACCCAGAAGGGAGGACCAGGGTGCAGAAACTAAGTACTTTTTCCCCTTTTCTGCCACGTCCCAACCACTGACGTGACCCACTCCCCAGGTTCCGATTGGGTATGTGTATTTTTTTCCGCAGAAGTCCTTTAACTCTATTGGTCGATGTTGTCATGGGGGCGTGGCTTGCATGCCACACTCCTGTGCCTCAATCGCAACGCTAGGGGCGGGACCCGCCACCACCGCCTCTGCTTCCGCCGCGGTCGCAGCCGACGCGGGTACCGCCACCTGCCGCTGTGCGTTGGGCGGGGGAGGAGTCGGAGGCGGAGAAGAAGGCGGTGGTGGCGGGTGGAGGATCAAGCGCTATTCTCGCTCCGGAGCCGCTGCACTGTTCGGTGAGGGTTTTTTTTTTTTTTTAATCTGGCTTGTTCCAATGTCGGGTAGGTGAGGGTCGGGCGAGGAAATTTCTTCCTTCAGCTGCTCCCTTTCTCAATTTTTCTTGAGAGCGGGGCCTGGCCCTAGTCCGCTGCGCCGGCCATGGTGGGTGGGGTTGATGGCTGTTAGGAGGCCTTCTTCGCCTCCAGGGCCCTGTCCAGCCGGGATCCGGTGCCGTGTTCCTGTCCCGGCGAATGACATCGATTGGTGTTGGGGGTCTTCACCGCCCACTTTTTCCTCCTGCCTCTTTTGCTGTCCTTGGTGCCTTGGCCAAGGACCCAGCTGCCTTTCTCCGCACACCCGCAACTGTATGAGTTTTCTCCCACTAAGACCTCTCACCCACCTTCCCTACCCATTTGCAGTCACCCTACATAGAGCTGATCCATCTTACGCCATAGGCCTGCTGCCCACCTCTCCCCCCAAAAAACCGTCTGTTGCCATCGCTCTGCTGGCTGTATTTGTATTTTTCCCGATTGTCACCGAGGCCCGGGCACGCAGGCATCCTGTACAAACCGTAGCAGTCGTTCTTCTCCCAATACTAGCACCATTCCATCAATGCTCCTTCCTACTAAAGATGTCTGGTTGGACCACGTCTCTGGCAGAGGCACCTTCAGTGTGGCCTCCCTAGGATTACTGTTTTTAATCATTTTGCGCACGTTCAAAATGGTGAGTTTAAAGCCACTCAGCCAAGTTAAAGGAAAGGGGAGGAGATCGTCTTTTTTTCAGAAAGGAGGAAGAATCTACTTAGGAGATGTCCCTCTCGGAGCGTTAATTACTGTTATTTATTTTACATACGTATAGACACTGCTGTGAGTCTTCTGGTTCTGTGAAGTTTACGATTTTTTTTAAAAGGCTTAATATATTGTTATTTTTATCATGAGCTATCAGTTAAATTTTTAAAAATGGCAGTCACCTCTCCTGAAGACTACAGATCTTTTTAAGAGTGTGTCAATATACATGAGGATAACAAAAATAAACGTTTGAACTATTTTTTCAATTTTATAATTGCCTTATGGAATTCATGTCATTTTTATATGCAGTACCTTTAATTTAAAAAAAAAACTAACCACAGACATGCAAGCTTGATGTAAAATTCTACAGTATAGAAAAAGAATGATTAGATAAAATGTGAACATTTCTTTTAATCCCCCCGTCCTATTTCAGAGTGGAAAGTTAACAATTTATGTGCATCTTTCTAGGCACTTTAAATATATATATATATATATATATATATATATATATATATATAGTTGTTTGGAGGGGGTGTATACCAAACATATTGATATATAACTTGCTTTCTTAATTACATATCTTGGACAGCGCTACTTGTTATATATAGGTCTCCCTAATACTTTTTTTAAAAAAAGGCTAAGTGATATTTCATTAGTTTGGGCTATAATTTACTTAACCATGTCCCTTAGTAAAGGGCATTTAAATTAGTTTCTTCTTGCTATCACAAATAATGCTTTCTTTAAAACCAACTTTTAAATTTATTGATGTTTTTAATTACAAACTTTAATTCTTTCTAAATTTTAAAAATTCATACAATATGAGAGAATGTAAAGTTCTCCTACTTCCTCTGGGTCTACCTTCAGGGTCAACTATTCAAGAAACTTCCTCTGTCTGTATGTGATTATTTCTGGAGCACGGATTCCTAGAAATGGAATTGCTGGGTTAAAGGGTATGCATCTTTAAGTGTTCATAACTATTTCTTTATCATTCTTTTCAGGGTTACACATTACTGTTTTTTATGCATGTCTTCAGATAAATTTTAGACTCAACTTCTACACCAACTAAAAAATCTTTAAGTATTTTGAATAAGGATATATCGAAATTTTAGATTAAAGCGAATTGACCCTTATGATGTTGAGTCTTCTCCCCTCAGAAGTACATGTATTTATGATATCATTCTATTTTATTTACATCGTCGTTTATATTCTTAGGAAATGTTTCATATATTTCCCATTTATTATAGTCCTCCTTAATATTTCCAGTTATTTTATGATTTGATTACTCTAATGCATGAAAATTTTCAGTTACATTTTCTTTTTTACTGATAGGGAAGCTTTTGGATTTTTCCCTGTTCAGATCACTTTTTCATGTATCAGATCATTTATTTCATTGAGTTGATGATTATGTGCAATATTCACCATTTGTGACTTTCTTTTCAATTTTTATAACTTAGGTATTTTCCTCATTGCTTTGCCTATTTTATGTCCTATGTAATGTCGAGTAGTGGCAGTGATAGGTAAAAACTTGGTCTCCTTTCTGACTTTAAGGGGAATACTTCAGATATTGTAGCATCAATTATAATGTTTGCTGAAGGTTACCCATAGAGACTCTTATGTCAAAATAGTTTCTTCTATTCTTGGCCTTCCAAGATAATTTTTTTCATTTCTGATGACATTTTAAAAATCATAAGTGGGTATTAAATTTTATTGATGTCTTTGACATCTTTTGAGTGGCTGCATGAGGGCATTACTAATATTTCCTCAAGAGAGTTCCTTTATAAAGAATCAACTGTATTGAGGATAATTTACTTACAATAAAATATAATATTTTAAATGTGCAGCTCAGTGTGTTTTGACAAACGTTTACAACCATGACACCACCACCACAGTCAAGAGTAGAATATTTTCATTATCACCATCAAGATCTAGAATATTCGTCATCCCCGAAAGTTCCCTTCTCTGCCCCAGGAAACCGTTCATTCTCTTTTTCTCACTCTAAGTTGGTTCCATTTGTCTAGCATTTCATATAAATGGGATTATGTAATATGTACTCTTGCATCTGACCTTTTTTTCTCTGAGCATGATGTTTTTTAGGGTCATCCAAGTTTTTGTGCCTAACTGGCTCACAACTTTTTACTGCTGAGGCCGTGGTATATTGACTTACTGCAGTTTGTGGACCATTTCACTTATTTATGGATGTTTGGTGCTCTTAATAAATAAAGCTGCTGTGAACATTCATTCATGAGTTTTTCTGTGAACATGCATTTTCATTTCTTAGATAAATACCTAGGTATGGATTCATTAGGTTGTATGGTAAGTGAATGTTTAAATATAAGAACCCTCCAAACTGTTTTCCATTTGACAGCTCCAATTGCTCTATATTCTCATTAATACTTGGTTCTTTCAGTCTTGAGTTTTTGCCACCCTAGTGGGTATGTGGTAGTGTCACACTCTAATTTGCAAACATCTGATAAGTGACACTGAGAATTTACTCATGTGTTTAAGGGTCTTTGTGAAGTATTTGTTGAAATCTTTCACTGTTTTTAAAGGTTGAGGTATTTGTCTTACTGAGTTGAAAGAATTAATTGCACATTTATTACGCAGATCCTCTGCCCTGTACAGATGCGTTCATCACACAGATGGCTGTCTGTGGCTCACTTCTTCATTTTCCTAACTTCTAAAAATAGAAGCACTTTTGATTTTGACGAAATTTAGGTTGTCTTTTTTTTACTATTTGTGTTTCTGTGTTCCTACACAATGAAAAGTTGTGCAGATTTTCTTTTGTCTTCTACGAGTTTTATAGTTTTGGCTTTTTATATCAAGATGTATAATCCATTTGAGATGATTTTTTTATACTGTGTGAGATAAAGGTCAGGGCTCATTTTCTGAGTTCTAACACCATTTGTTGGAAACACTTTCCTTTCCCGTGTGAATTCACTTAGTCAAAACTAAAATGACCTTGTATGTGAGTCTGTTTCTGGACTATCCCTTTGGTCTTTGCACCTATCATTTTGCCAGTACCACACTGCCCACACCATATTGCTGCTTTCTCAGAAGTCTTGAAATCAGGTAAGGTGAGTCCTCCTACTTTTTTTTTTTTTCTTTTCAGAATCATTTTGGCTGTTTTACTTCCTTTGCTCTTCCATAAAATATTATGGAAGTAATTAAATTTCTACAAAAAGTACTGAGGGGATTTTCATTTAGATCATGCTGAATTCATTGATCAATTCGGGAAAAACTGACATCTCAATATTGAGTCTTCCATGTAACACAGGACATCTCCATTTATTTAAATCTTCGTTGACTTCATTTATTAGCATTTTATAGTTCAGCATACATATGTATGTGGGAAGAAATTTTATTTTTGCTAGGTTTATATGTAGGTGTTTTACTACTTTTGATACCAGTATGAATGATAATATTCTTAAAATTTAGTGTGCAGTCGTACATTGATAGTATGTAGACATATCTTGAATCTTGCAACCCTGCTAAAATCACTTAATCTAGTAAGGTCCCTACTCCCTACCAGTTTCTTTGGGATTTTTCTATGGAAATGATATCATCTGCAAATATATAGCAGTTTTATTTCTTTGTTTTTAGTTTGTGCATACAACCTCCTCTTTTTTTTTTTCCATTTATTTTATTGTCGAGGAACTCCAGCATGATATTAAACAGGAGTGGTGAGAACAGGTATTTTTGCCTTGTTCCTGATTTTAAGAGGAAAGCTTTTAGTCTTCAAGTATAAAGGACCTTTTATGAAGTTATTATATATAGTGTTGTATTAAGTGTAATAGATCTTTTACCAAGAGAAGGATGTTCCCATTCTGTTCCTAGATTGCTGAGAGTTTTTATTAGGAGTGGACATCGAGTTCACTAAAATTTTCTTGCTGTGTTTATTGAGATGATCATATGGTTTATCCTCTTTCATCTGTTAGTAAGAGGAACTACAGTGACTTGTTTTCAAATTTTGAACCAACCTTGCATTCTCTTAGGTGTGCCTCTCTTGGACATGATGTATTATCATTTTATATATTAGTGGATTCTATTTGCTACTATTTTGTTAAGTACGTTTCGTATCTGTGTTCATGAAAGATACATTTTCATAATTGTATCAGGATGATTCTGCCCTCAAAGTTAGAAACTGTTTCTTGTATTTTCTGAAAAATGTTGGATAGGCTTTATATTTGTTTCATAAATGTTTATGTTAGAGTTTGCAAGGTAACCCAATGTGGGCCTAGAGTTTTCTTTGCTGAAAGATTTTAAAGGATAAATTTAATTAATAGGTTGATTAGGGTTATCTATTTATTTTTGAAAACTTTCAGTTTTTGACTATATGAGTCACTTCTCACTATGTGAGCTTTAATAGTTTGTCTTTCAAGCAATGTATCTATTTTATCTTTATTACCATAAAGTTGTTTCTTTATTATCCTTTTAATGCCTGTAGCGTCTGTAGTGATGCCCTTTCTTTCGTTACTGATAATGACAATGTATCATTTTTTAATCTTTATCAGTATATTTCCAGGTATATAAAAATCTGTTTAATTTGCCAAAGATGCAGTTTTTATGTTATTGCTTTTTAAAATACATTTAAAAAATTTCTTTGACTTCTGCTCTTTTACTGTTTCTTTTTTGTATGCTTTGGATTTAAATCTATTCTATTTCTTAAGGTGTAAACTTAGGCCTTTGAGACCTTCTTTTCCTATTCAGCTCTGCTTTAAATGGTCGCACAAATTTTATGGCAATATTTTCTAAGTTCTTATGAGGCTTCCACTTTGACCCATGGGTTATTTAGAAGTATGTTATTTAGTTTCCAAATATTTGATGATTTTCTCCCTCCCCTTCTGTTTTTAAAAAATCTGTAGGAAAATATTTTTAAAAATTCTTACCTTCAGTTCAGTGTTACAGTATTAGAGTTATCAGGAACCTGCATTTTAGAGTATTTGTCAGGGTCCTTTCCATGAATTTCTTTGACGGTGAACACTTTTTCAGGAAAATGCCTGCAAAAGCAAGTAAAGCACTAACTCTCTGTAAGTGGGAAAAGATTTGAAGATGGCTATGGTTAGAGATCTGAGGGAGAATTCACACACACACACACACACTCACACACTCTCTCTCTCTCTCTCACACTCACAAATGATTCAGTTGACTTAGTTATCCATTCATCCAAAGTGAGAAAAGATTCCAAAGGCAAGTACAGAAACTTATATGTTGTAAAAGAACCTTAGCTCTTTTAGTAGACAGTTATTTTTCTAAGTAATCAAAGAGTTGGTAAAGAGAATATGAAAGACAGGAAATATTTTCATAAGACATGATCTTTGTTTCCTAGACAGATTACATTAAAGCGGGGGAAACCCCTTTGTTTTTTTTGTTTCTCATGCAGAGCAGTTGAATAATTCAAAAAACAAAATAAAAACTGTTACTTCACCAGAGTAAAAACCAAATTCTAATTTTGCACTAGAATACTTTGCATATTAAAACTCGTTTTTGTTTTTAACTTTAAATAAATAGATTCGAGTCTTAACATGACTACACATAAAATTCCTTTCTCAGCTATTCATTTTCTACAAAACTGCAAGTCTCTATATCTAGTCAGTTATTATCCTGTTTGTAAGAATCATTTTACTTTAGGACAAAATTTTCTTTCTTTTCTTTACAAAACAAACAAAAGACATGCCATTTGTGTTTGTTTTTTTTAACATTTTTAATTTTATTGATTATGCCATTACATTTGTTCTATTTCCCCCCTTCATTCCCCTCCACCCTGCACACCCCTCCCCCACCATTCCCCCCCTTTAGTTTATGACCACGTGTCTCAAGTTCTTTAGATTCTATATTTCCCCTACTATTCTTACTTTCTCCCCTGTCTGTTTTCTCTCTATGGTCTATGCTACTTATTTTCTGTACCTTCTCCTCCTCCCACTCCCCTGTTGCTAACCCTTCATGCGATCTTCATTTCTATGGTTCACTCCTGATCTAGCTGTCCTCTTTGTTTTTGTTTTAGGTGTGGTTGTTAATAACTGTGAGTTTGCTGTCCTTTCACTGTTCATCTTCTTTATCTTCTTTTTCTTAGATAAGTCCCTATAACATTTCATATAATAATGGCTTGGCGATGATGGACTCCTTGAACTTGATCTTATCTGAGAAGCACTTTATCTGCCCTTCCATTCTAAATGAAAGCTTTGCTGGATAGAGCAATCTTGGTTGTAGGTCTTTGGTTTTCATGACTTGGAATACTTCTTTCCAGCCCCTTCTTGCCTATAAGGTCTCTTTTGAGAAATCAGCTGACAGTCTGATGGGAACTCCTTTGTAGGTGATTGTCCCCTATCTCTTGCTGCTTCTAGGATTCTCTCTTTCATTTTAATCTTGGCTAATATAATTATGATGTGCCTTGGTGTGTTCCTTCTTGGGTCCAACTTCTTTGGGACTCTCTGAGCTTCCTGGATTTCCTGGAAGTCTATTTGCCAGAATGGGGAAATTCTCCTTTATTATTTGTTCAAATAAGGTTTCCACTCGTGGCTGTTCCTCTTCCTCTTCTGGTACCCCTATAATTCAGATGTTGGAGTGTTTAAAGATGTCCTGGAAGTTCCTTAACCTCTCCTCATGTTTTTGAATTCTTGATTCTTCATATTTTTCTGTTTGGTCATTTTTTTTCTTCCTTCTGGTCTACTCCCTTGATTTGAATCCCAGTTTCCTTTCCATCACCATTGCTTTCCTGTGTATTTCAATTAGTTTCATTTCATTTCAATTAGTTTAGCCTTCATATGTTACTCTAATTTGTGGCTAAAATCAACCAGTTCTGTGAGCATCCTGATCACCAGAGTTTTGAACTGTGCCTCTGATAGATTGGCAATTTCTTCATCGCTTAGATTTATCAGCTCTGGGGCTCTGAGTTCTTCTTGAGCCATGTTTTGATCTGTTTGTGCCTGTTACTTTTGAGGAGAGGCGCCTGAGGTGTTCACCAGGGTGGGGCTACCCAGGTCACCGGGTTGTGACCACGTATGAGGGGGTGGGGTCAGAGAGGGAGCAATGGCAGTCCTCTCCGCCTGTTTATCTGCGAGCAAAGGTGGGACCTCAGTCAGCCTGCCACCCTGTCCCGGGGCCTGCAGGTCTGTCTCAGTGCTCACTTCACTGGTTTATCTGCACCACCGAGGTCAGCCAGCTGCCCCGACCCTTCCCTGGGTCCACCCGTCACTACCCTGCACCTGGGATCCTGGCCCTTGGCTCTGCCAAGGCTGCACTCTGGGTCAGGGGATCTTTTTTGCCCGCCCCCCTCTGCTGCTGGCTCCGCCCCCTCACCAGTTTAGCTGAGCGGTTTGGACTCTGTATTGTTCGATTTTCTTTGGTTTGGCTGCGTTTATTGTTAAAACTTTGTTGTTTTTAGATTTGGTTGTGTGAGGGGGCAAAGTGTTTCCACTTACGCCTCCATCTTGGTGGAAGTCAAAGACATGCTATTTGTATTTTTCCTTATCCAAATATTAAAAAATATATTCTATTTCCTTTACCTACTTATCATGTAGTCATTTTCTTTCACCCTTATTTCCAGCAGTTTTAATTATGCACATTAGAATTCTTAGTCCTTAAGAATCCTTAATTCCTAGTGAAAAATAAGAAGCAAGCAATTGTGGAATAGAAAATTTATACATTTTATAATTACTAGACATACATTCTTCCTCATAGTAAATTTGTCAAACTGACTCAAATATGTTTATTAACAGACCCAAATATCTTTTTTTGTCTTTGTAAAAAAAAAAAAATCTAGAAACCGTAAGTAGATAAACCTACTGTTTAGCATTCAATGTTTATCTTACTTAGAAATGCTTTCGATATTAAATGAATATCCACTATTCATTTTAACTTAGTATAAACTTTTATTTATGTTTATTTGATGTATTTGCTTTTAATAATTATATGTGGCTTAGGCATTAAAAGCTAACCATCATCTTGTTATTTTTCTTATTGACAAATTTTGAAGATTTAATTCCTTTTATTGAACCATCAAACATAAACTTCTTTTATCAAACATTATCTTAGATCATGTAATCTTAAAAATATTTGGGTTAGTTTGGGTAATCTGAAAGTATACTCGATTTGTATAAACAATTTTTTAAAGACAAGTAGAGCTTTTTACAAATTCATTTTGGCAATACCATTTGGAGACAGTAAAACTATCTGTAACACAGATCGACACACATAAACAGAAGGACACAGATCTTACAGCCTTTGTTTTAAAATGTTTAGCCACATTCTATATATAAAACTTAAAAGTAACTCGATATAAATTGTGTTTCTGATGAAATAAGTTGTTATTTGCTCCAATAGCCAGTGTTTTACTAAAGATTTTTTATTTGCATGCTGTAAGGATCCCTTTAGAGCTGTTTGTGGAATCATTTTGTCCTTTAGAAGCTTCTATTTAAAGTATGGATTTCATTCATTCATTCATTCATTCATTGTTTCATAGTTGTTGGGAATCCTTTCTTTTAAGGGTACTTCTTAAGGTAAACTTTTCTAAGTTAGAGGTTCCCCCAGCATGGCCACTGCAATTCCAAAAATTCACCCATTTTCCAAAAGGCACAAGATTGTCACCCATCGATCAAGTGGAGCTCATCTTTGCTTTTAGATTTCTAAAGGTGTCTTAATTCTGAGGAGCTTGTTTTCCCACAATCTGTCTAAAACACAGGGAATCATTTTTGTTCTACCCACAGGGAATCATGTGTTCTACTATTCTTTTGCATAGTATAAGAAAACTTACCAAAAAGCTTCAACAAACTACAGGTAGGCACAATAAAGTCAGAGAGTTCAAAACTCAAAGAAAGTGGAGCTTAGATCAATGAGAGACTTAGCCTCAAACTCCAGGGTTGGTGAGAAAGCAGTGAGCTCATTGGGTCAGTGGGTACCATTGTCTGTTTGTTCATCTACCTTGGAGTCACTGGGGGTCTTTGGATTCTACCTCTGATGTTATGATCTATCAGAAGTTCAGAAATAACAGAAGTAAAAACAATGAATCCCTGAAGTAGTCATAATTATTAAAAGTTTATTATGTATACACCAAAAACAAATTTGTAAACCAGGAGCACTCAAAGCAAACATGGAATGAGGTTCAGTGGTATATTGTTATAAAACAGCTTACATAGTAAGAAAGTTGTTGGTTACAATACAGATGCTCCTATTGTAAATTGATAATGCATTTAATACACCTAATCTACTGAACATCATTGCTTAGCCTAGCCTATAATAAATGCACTCAGAACACTTAACAGACAAAATCTTCTAACACAAAGCCTATTTAAAATTAAATGTTGAATATCCCATGTCATTTATTGAATACAATATCCAAAAAAATGCATCAGAGTACACTGTACAGTACACTGTTTAACCTCATGATTGCCTGACTGGAAACTGCAGCTCACTGCCACTGCCCAGCATCACAAGAAAGTATCATACTTCTAGCCTGGGAGAAGATCAGAATTCAAAGTGAAGTTTCCACTGAATGCATATTGCTTTCACCCACCATAAAGTTAATAAATCATAAGTCAGACACCACTGTAAGTCAGAGACTATCATAAACAACAACAACAAAAAAGCACAGATCAATTTAGCCTTGCAGAATAAAGTAAATTTAATCTTTGTTCATGTGACTAAACTGACTTTGCTGTGCAGGAAATTTTCGTGCCTGGTCTCTGTTTTTTATTTTAACACAGCCAAGAGTGTGAAACCAAAATTATTAAAGTACATTTAGAATAGCATCAAAATATGTAAGACACCTAAGAGTAAGTCGAATAAAACTTTTACACCAAAAATTATAAAATAGGGCTAAGAGACCTGTTAAATAAATGGAGAGATATTCTATCTTTTTACAAAAGTTTTATTTACTTATTTATTTTTAGAGAGGAGAGGAAGAAGAGAAACATCAGTTTGTGGTTGTCTCTCACGTGCCCCCTGGGGACCTGGCCCACAACCCAGGCATGTGCCCTGACTGGGAATCAAACCATTGACCCTTTGGTTCACAGGCCAGTGCTCAGTCCACTGAGTCACACTAGCCAGGGCATCCATCTTTATGTAGTAGAAAATTCAGTATCGCTAAAATAATCAGATTCTCCAAGTTGAGCTATAGCATCAGTTGTTTTTTTTTTAATTTTGATATGAATTCCAAAATTGACACCAAAATGTAAATATTTCAAATTTCAAGACTGGTTATGCCAAGTCTTATATATTAAGACATATATTAATTTCAAGACTTATATATTAATTAGACAGTTTGTATTAGAACAGCAGTTTTCAACCAGTATGCTGCTGCAAGACGCATATCGGTGTGCCACAGTAATTTTTAAAGCATGCAGTACATGACCCTTTGATTAGGGACACTGACCTCTTTTCCTCTAGATTGTTAAATAAAGAAAATGACAACGGCTCCATAACAATAGCCTTCTGGTGTGAATCAAAAGTATACCTAATTTTGTATCAGATCAGCAAAAAATATATTTTCGGGTGCGTTACAGAATTAAACTAATTACTTTATGTGTGCCATGAGATGAAAAAAGTTGAAAATCACTATTATAATAAGGTAGACAAAAAGACTGAGGAAGAATAGTGTCTAGAAACTAGACGTTCACATTTATAACAAAAGTTCCACTGAAGTTAAGAGAAAGCATTTATTTCTAATAAATTGTATAAGGTAAACTGGATGTCTGTATGGACAAAAGATAGAACTGTGACTTTTACCTGATATTTAAAAGTTTATTTGAGTTGTATAATAGATACAGATGTGAAAGCCATATTTATCAATCTTCTAGAAGAAAACCTAGGAGAATATCTTCCATCATCTTGGGGTAGGCAAGAATTTCTTAGAATATAAAATTGATAAGTTAGAATACATAATATTAAAAATTTCTATTCATCAGCACATCATTAAGAGAAGACATATACCTCCAAGAATATATTCATAATAAATTTGGTGAAGGACTCATATCCAGAAAATATAAGTAACTCTTACAAATCAAAAAGGCACCAACAACCTAATTTTTTAAATATGCAAAAAAGCAAGCAGGTTCTGCACAAAGGAAGGCATCTGAGAGGTCAATATGCATAGGTGAAGGTGTTCTACATTATTACTTACCAGAGAAATGTCACAATGCAGAACCATCACACCCCTACCAGAATGGCTGAAATAAGAAACTGACAATACAAGTGTTGCCAAGGATGTGAAACAGCTGATGCTCTTCTGTGTTGCTGGTGGGAATGTAAATTGTTTCAGCCACATTGGAAAACCAGCACTACCTGTTAGAGCTAAACCAAGCTCTGTACTGTGATTCCAGGCTGTATGTACCTAATAAAGGTAAAAGAAAAAACCAAACCAAAACATGAAAACAATGTGGATGAATCTCAGAATACCTTGTTTAGCAAAAGTAGACAGACACAAAATAATTTTTACTATATAATTACACTGGTATGAAGTTTTAAAACAGGAAAAACTAATTTGGGGTAATAGAAGTCAGGGCAGTGGTTCCCTCCAGGAGGAGAAGTTAATGACTTAGAAGGGACAAGCAAAAACCTGAAGTAATGGTAGTGTTTAATATCTTGAGCTAGAGGGTAATTATTCACATGTTTATATTTAAGAATTCATCAAAGTACTCTATGCTGAAGAGTTTTATTGTTGTAAACAAGTCTTCAGCGAATGATTACAAAGAAAAGATCGGAAAGCAAATACTTAAACGAATTGCCATGAAAATTTCCAAATTTCCATAGAGTAACCAGAAACCCCATGTACACTTTGTCTTGTTTCCGCATTTTGCCATGCTTGGTTCTCGTCTCCCAACCCTCTCTCAACTCATATGTGTGTGTTTCTGTAGTTAGCATACGTTTAAATGTCTAAATATCAGATGTATTAGTTTACTCTGATCATATTTTGTGATGTTATCACCAAATGTACTTTGTAACATTTTGGTATGCATAACATTGAATTTTCTATTTTCCTGTGCCCTTCTTTTTTTGCATTCCTGGATGTGATTTGGAAATAAATCTCTGCTACCTCTTTAGTCTGAACTGATTTGACTTGTGGATCTCAAAGGAGAGTGGGTTGAGGTGGATCCTTCTTTTTTGTGCCACATCTGAATCAGAGATCTTTTTACCTAAATGAGAGATAAGTTTGAACATTTTTCATCTTTTTAAATGGATTAGTATTTTGTTCTTTCATCTCAGTTTGTCTTTGAGCATCCTTTAAATTTTTATCCTATTTAGCCAATATTACCTCCATTAAACTATACAAAAATTTTATTGTTCTAGTGTGTTGAGTATATGAGATCTGTCCGGAAGGTATACACCCATGTAATAGGAAAAATAGAGGCATTTACAAAGGACATTCTTAAAGAATGTACAAGAAACATTGTATAGGACAATGACCTCTCAGTTCACTTCAAATCAGGCACCTTGGGACCTCACACAATTCTCTAAATTGCCACCAGCTGCCTTGTCATATTTTCCTGAATCTCATCAATGGTCTGAAGTCTGTTCCCTTTCAAAGGTGATTTTAGTTGTGGGAAAAGCCAGAAGTCTCAGGATGCCAAATCTGAGCTGTAGCAGTGCTGAGTCACCTGTGTGATCTGATGTTTCACCAAAGAACTCCTCATGAGGTGTGATTGATGAGCGGGTGTGTTGTTGTGGTGAAGCTATCAATCACCAGTTGCCCATAGCTGTGGCCTTCTGAATCATCTGAATAGTTTCTTTGGAGGAATGTTCATACTGCATGCAAAATTTGATGCAGATTTGTTGGTCTTCTTGCTCAGTCATTTGAATGCAGTGGTCACACAGTACACCTGAGACCTTAATGGTGTCTGCTGCCCCTACTGACTAGTACAGTGAAGTCATCATTGTTCATGCATGTGCATTTCAGTCCACTCCTTGGCTGCCAGGTTACGTCAATGTCATGCAAATCATTTTCATTATATTAATAATGTCTGGACTTTTTCCAGACCGTGTGTGTGTGTGTGTGTGTGTGTGTAAAATAGAATATTCTGTAACAACATATATGGACCTTGAGGGCATTATGCCAAGTGAAATAAGTCAGATAGACAAAGACAAATCCACATGATCTCACTTACATGCAGAATAAAACCAAGCTGATAGATAAAGAGAACAGACTGGGGGTTGCTAGAGGTCGGGGATAGGGGAGGAGTGCAGTAAAATGGGCAAAGGGGTTCAAAAGATACTAACTTTCAGTTATACATGTCATGGGGATATAATGTACTGCATCCTGACTATATGGCTAATAATACTTTATGGCCTATTTGAAAGTTGCTAAGAGAACAATAGGTCTTATGAGTTCTTTAAAAAATTGTATAATTTCATATGGTGGTTCTTGTGATTGTTTTGCCATATACACAAATACTGAATATTGTGTTGTACACCTGAAACAAATGTAGTGTTTTATGACAATTATACCTTAGTTTTGTAAAAAAAAATGAGTTCTTGCTCTCAGCAGATGGGTCACTTGAGTATGCAGAAATTCTTCTGGAATTTCAACTGATTGCCTCTCCGTCTGTGCAAAGCTTCATTTGAATCAGATTTAAGTTCTGAAAGTAAGTGTCTCTGATTCAGTAACTATTTAGCGGGTGTCTACCAGATGATGGGTGCAGTATAGGTGCTAAGCAGTATTTCTGACATCGCCAGCAGCAAGAGACCAGTAGAGTTCCTTCTGATAATGTCAGTCACAACATGGCACTTTACATGCTGAGAACTAGAGTCTTTAAAGGGAGAAAATAAACTTTCATGAGATGGTATTCAAAAATATTTATTATAGTAATAGGTGCAAGTATAAGAAAATATAGTGTATGTAAGTACATGTAATTTTAATTATTTGCATTATATTGCAGGATAATTTGTTAAGCTGCAATAGACTTAATATCTCAAAACATTTATCATCTCATTGTTTGAGTGGGTCAGAAATTGAGCAGCAGCCTGTCTGGGTGGTTTTGCCTTGAGGTCTTCCATAGGGTTACACTCAGGATTTAGGCCGGGAGTGCAGCCATCTGATCACTTGATTGTGGTTGAAGCATCCGCTTCCTAGCTGCTGTATCAACTTGGCTATTGCCAGAAGACCTCAGATCCTTTTGACTCTGGACAGGAACTGCCAGTTACTCATCATGTGGATCTTTCCATAGGACTACTTGAGTGATCACGTGATGTAGCAGCTGGTTTCTCTCAAAGCAGGAGACAGAGGAAAAAGCAAAGAGGAAGCCATAGTGCCTTTTATGTCCTAATTTTGTACATCATGCACTGTTACTCCTCTCACATTATATTTATTAGAAATAAGTTACTAAGTATAGGTCACACTTAAGACGAGCGAGGGAGACTGCTTTTTTGAAGGGTGAAGTATTAATCTGTGCGCATATTTTAAAACCACCTCTAATAGAGGTATGATGTTACTGTAATTTTAGAATGGCAGGAATATTTGTCCATTTTGTTCATGTTGTGTCCTCAGCACTGCAAATAGTGCTCTGGAACATGTCAGAATAAAGCCATATTCCCCCCAAAATAGGTAAAATACTTGTGAACTTGTATCCGTGGTTAACCTTTAAGGTTGCCATGAACTGTACTGTGACTGTGAAGATTAGAGTTGTTTCAGATTATTTTTCTTATAAAGCAGTATTAATTAGCCCTGTCTGGGTGGCTCAGTTGGTTCAAGCGTTGTCCTGTACACCAAAAGGCTGTGGGTTCCACCCCCCAGTCAGGGTGCATACCTAGGTTGCAGGTTTGAACCCTGGGATGGCACCTGATTAGTGTTTCTCTCTCTCCACCCCCCACCCCAGCCCCTTTCCCTTTCTCTGAAATTCAATAAACATATCCTCAGGTGAAGATTTTTTTACAAACAATATTAATTAGAACTTGTATTTTTGCCCTTATAAGATTTTTAAAATATAATTTTACCCTTTACTATTGTGAACAGTCTGGCTCAATTCATATAGATCACAACCTGTTGCTAAATTTATAATTTATATGGGGAAAATGTGTTGTATTCTCTTGTGTATGTTAATAACTGTCCATGACTAGACATAACATAGTTAAATTCATTTGCAGAACTATCATCTTACAATAAATTTTTGGTGATAGGCAATTAGCTATAGCTCAAATATTTAAATAAATCAGGTGTTTAAATAAAAATTATGTCCTTCCCTGACTGGTTTGAGTTGGTTGGTCGAGTGTCCTCTGCAGGGTGAAAGATTGCCAGTTTGATTACTGGTCAGGGCACCTGCCTGGGTTGTGGGTCTGGTCCCTGATTTGGGTACTTTATTAGAGGCAACCATTTGATGGTTCTCACATCAATGTTTCTCTCCCTCTTTTTCTCCCTCTCTTCCTCTCCCTCTCTAAAAATAAATAAAATCTTTAATAAAAATAAATTTAAAAAATTAAGTCCTTGTCAAAGTATGAGAAAAACTCTTTGCAACTTTTGAAATAGTAAATAATTGGATTATTTTCAAAACTACAGATGGTCTTTTATATTTGTTATGTGGTAAATTTTGATTTTTCTAATTTAGAATATAAGTTCTTATTTGGGATTAAAATATTTGAATAATTGACTAAAGCATAAATATATCATTTACACACATTAATTTGTTGAATAGTTTATTTTTTATTGTATATACATTAATTTCTAGTTGTCATAAGCCATTATTACATTACTTCTCATTCATTATACATTGTATACTTTATACATTAATCATCATAAACCTAAGTTTCTTTTCTTAAGGTTAACTTTTAACAGGCCAGGGCTAAAGGAACAATATAGTGTTTTGATGAAGAAGCAAAGATAGCATAGTGTAATAGATTCCCAAATAATTTGACCATGAACCCCAATGAACACTTATCCAGATATCCAGGGTCTGGCAGAAGTAACGCCGTTGAGTGTGTGGTTGGTAGGATGTGTTACAAGATGGGCAGCAATTTGAACATTTCACCTAAAATGTCGTATGGTGTGGTTGAGTGTGATAATTGTTATGATATAGAATTTCATGCTCATGATTTTGTTATAAAATATTTTTAATGTAATAAAAGGGCATTAATTGTGCCAGATCCTATATTTGCTTATTTACTTACGAATTATATGTGTCTTGTTATCTTTGTCAATCTTAAGGATGAAATATACTTGGCAGCAAGATTTTTCAAGAGGAGATGTAAAACTTTTCAGATGGCCATTTTTTTTATTAACTCGTCTGATCAGTTTTTTGTTGTTGTTGGCTGTTATTATGGGCCTACATGCTTTCACTAGAAGGAAGAGAAGTATTAGCTTCCCTTTTTTGTTTGTACTTGTATTAATATTTTGTTTACTACATGGTTTTCTTTTAGGAATCTTCTGCAGCTTGTCGATTTTGTGAGTAAAAACTAAGTCACATCCAAAATTCCATTGAACTGGGCACACAAAAACTGCCATATATGTCACAGTATAGTGAGAAAGAGCCAGCAGGTAAGCAAGGTGTCTGTCATTTCCTGTGCATTGAGAACTTTGTGTTTTTCCTTCAAGGCACCTTCAGTGCTAGATATGACATGTGATTATAGTCTTCCTTAAGGCCAGTTTTGATCCATACACTAAGTACTTGTAAAATTTAATTTCTAATTTTTAAAAGATTTCATTTATTTATTTTTAGAGAGGGGAAGGGAGGGAGAAAGAGAGCGAGAGAGAGAGAAAGATCAATGTATGGTTGCATTTCACATGGCCCCCATTGGGGACCTGGCCCACAACCCAGGCATGTGCCCTGGCTGGGAATCGAACCAGCAACCCTTTGGTTTGCAGTCTGCACTCAATCCATTGAGCTACACCAGCCAGGGCTAACTTCTAATTTATGATAGGAAAATAATTGCAGGCAGGAATTCTTATATTTTCTTTTCATATTCTCTTGGCTTCTGTTGTGCTTTCCACTTTCGAGACTAATGCATTATAGGACAAATTACTTAAATCAGGGCTGTCAAAGTCATTTTCTCCAGGGGCTGCGTCAGCCTCCCGGTTGCCTTCAAAGAGCTGAATGTCATTTTAGGACTGTATAAATGTAACTATTCCTTGACAGTTAAGTGAGAGCTCAGTGCTGCCACCCGGTAGAAACCAGGTGCCAGGCAGGGTAAAACAAGGTCGAGGGCCAGATTTGCTACCTGGGGCTTAAATACTTAATTTTAACCTTAATTTTTTGATCTTTAAAATAAAGTACAGTATGTACCTCATTAGGTTGAGGGAATTAACTTAACACTTGATATTGTATCTTACAAGTACATGGTATTTTTTCCATGCTTCAAAGCAATTATATTCCTTATTTTAATGCAGTAAAAATACTTGTTGTATTTATTGACTATTCCACATACTGTGAGATAATACTTTGTTTAGTTGCTGCATTGTGTATGTAAAATCTAATTGAATAAACTTAATATATATAAAATACTGTCATGTTTAGTAAAAGATGCTGTTTACTACTATATATTTCTTTGTCATCAGAATTTAGTGTTCAAGTTAATCAAACGTTTATAGCTTATCTTAACTATTGGTAATTTTTAAAGGTAGGGAGGGTAGCATGCATTTGACTTGGCTCATCATTGTTTTCTTTCAGAGAATTTATCTGATCCTAACTTTTGGGATATATTTATTGTGATCCAGTTGGTTCTTTGTGACTATTTAGATATTGTTTAAAGAAGTTACTTGTTACTATTGACAGGAATGTGTTCACTTTTTATGTAGTTGAAACCATCATCATATCAGGTCCTAGTAATTCACTCAACAAATATGTATTGAGCACGTATGTGTAAGTTACTTAGATAATTTGGGGGATCATTTTCCACGTCTTAATGAGCTTTTTGCACTATAGCAGCTTGTATATGAAATTCTTTTTTGGTAAGTCACATTATAAAAATCTTAAGTACCTTAAAGGAACTGAACTTTAAAGGATATTTTTGCTGCCCTGGTTGGTGTGGCTCAGTGGATTGAATTCCAGCCTTGAACAAAAAGGTTGCTGGTTCCATTCCCAGTCAGGGCACATTCCTGGGTTGTGGCCCAGGTCCCCAGTAGGGGGCGCATGAGAGGCAACCACACACTGATGTTTCCTTCTGTCTCACCCTCCCTACCTGTCTCTCTAAAAGTAAATAAATAAAATATATTTGCTGGTAAAGAAGCCATGTAACTTATAACATGGTACTTCATATTTATTTTTTTAAGTATGTTCTGTAGTACTGGTAAGGTACAGTTGATGTTCAGTAGCATATGTTTGGGCAAAAACTAACATGTGTTGAAACAATACCCCTACTAGTCACCAGAATAAAGGTCATTGCTCTACCTCTTTTATTTTTAACTGTTTTTCAGCAATGGATCAAGAATCCAACAAGGCTGCCTGGCCCAAACCAGCAGGAGGATATCAAACAATCACAGGCAGGAGATATGGAAGAAGACATGCATATGTCAGTTTTAAACCTTGTATGACCAGGCACGAAAGAAGCTTAGGTCGAGCTGGTGATGACTATGAAGTGTTGGAACTAGATGATGTTCCAAAGGAAAATTCTTCAGGTGTGCAACATAGAATTACTTAAGAATTTTTATAAGCATGTAGAAAGGTAGTATTTCTTGTAGTATTTGAAATTGTCAGTGAGTTTATGTGTCTATGAGTAAAATGCTATACATTTTTTACCAAGAAATTCTATTTTAAAATTTTTACTTAAATTGTATTGAATTAATATTAATACTTAAACATAGAAGAAAATAGAATATGGCCAATCATTAAAATATAACTACATTGGCTGTCAGTGATTACATTGTCACATTCTTTAGCCAGAGGAAATTTTCACCTTTTAATCAAAAACCATTTTTTGGATGTGAACTGAATATATTTTTCCCTGCATATTATATTTAAATAATTTCTTTCTAAATTGTCTCTAAATAATTTAGTTTGGCTCGTGTTTTTTTTAATTATTTGATAAAATGTAAATGTCAAGTGATTCTTAGTTATTCATTTAAAATTTCTTAATTATCCAGTGGTTTGAAAAACTGTTTTTGCAGATATTCAAAATGAGTTGAATTCAAAGGATATTTGAATATCTTTTGCAGATATTCAAGTATATTATTTTGAGCTAGAATGTCATTTTCTTCTTGTCCAAAGCAAACTTGATAATTCTAAATTATTTTCACTGCCATTTATATATAAGAATCTGAATTATTAAGGTCATTTCACTAAAGAAGCCTTTAAGTGATATGAGAAGACTGATTTTCAATTATTTATAGTTTGTAAATTTTTTCCCAACAAATCTGAAATGTCTTCATTTTTATAATTACATTAGTAGTGATAAAAATAGTATTGGTAATTTATAGAATATATATAATTTTACTCTTCTGTCAAGATGCTGACAAACTATGGCAAAGAGAATCAACATTTACTTTTGTCGTTTTTCATTTATTGCTGTAACATATCTAAAGTTAACTCATTATTATAGCTGTATTACAACAGTCCACTAGAGACAGAGATAAAATCTGAATTGACATCAACCAGAATAAAGTCTCATTTCTGTTAGATCTGTTATCTGATCTTATATCTATTATAAGTACTCTTGAAGTTTTTGTTTTAATGTGCATGTAATAAAGGAAATTTGAATTGCACACCCCAACAATTGAGAGGGCAGTGAGTTCACTTACACCTTTTATTGTTTGGTCTTTCATTAGCCTCCCCTTTTAATATCTTTTACAGAATGTTTTAGGTAATAGGACTTAAGTGAGAAGCCTATAAAAGACATCTAAGTGAGATGATACTGAGTGTCTACACAGTGGCATAAATGAATCATAGGGTAACCATTCTGCCCTTCCAGTTAAGTTAGGGCACATAGAAGCACCTGTCAGAAAAATTCTTTTATGTTTTTAAGTGGGTAATAATTGGTATGATTCCTACTTAAATAACCATTATTAAATCAGTTATCTAAATTAATCACTCTAAATATGTTTTGTTTTCTATGAAGGTTCCAGTCCATTGGATCAAGTTCAGTCTTCTATACCCAATGATCCTTTATTTGAAAACAGTGAAACAGGAATTCCCATTTGTGATACAGCACTGAATCAAACCATTGAGAGCAGTCCATCCTTTGCTGCAAAACATCATGATGGGGAAGACAGGGAGACCTTAGGAAGCAGTACGAATCTTCATCACTCAGAGGGAGAATATACTCCAGGAGTTTGTAACGCCTCAAGTGTCCAAATTGGAATTGCATTGGTTCATACTGACTCTTACAATCCAGATGGCAGATGTGGAGAGGATAATGACCGTCTTCAGCTTTCTGCAGAAGTTGTGGAAGGTAGTAGATATCAGGAAGCATTGGGCAATACAATATTTGAGTTGGAAAATGGAGAGGTAGAGGCATATACTGGTCTTTCACCACCAGTTTCTTCTTTTAACTGTGAAATACGAAATGAATTTGAAGAATTTGATTCAGCACCTTTAGTGAAAAGTTCTACTGATGATACTGAGTTTGTCAATCAAAATAAACAGGAATTTCGGAGGTCCTCTTCTAAAGAGGATGTTGCTAGAAAGGAACGAAATAATCCTAGCCAGGAGACACAGAGAGAAAGCTCAACTGAAGATTCAGCCTGTGCTCTGGGGCATATTTGCCATGAACAAAATACCAGGGATAGGGACAACAACCAGGGAAGTTCTCCTGAACAGGTAGTGAGACCCAAAGTTAGAAAACTGATCAGTTCAAGCCAGGTGGACCAAGAAACAGGTTTTAATAGACATGAGGCTAAACAGAGAAGTGTTCAGAGGTGGAGGGAGGCTTTGGAAGTTGAGGAAAATGGCTCAGATGACCTCTTAATAAAATGTGACGATTATGATGGAGAACATGACTGTATGTTCTTGGATCCACCTTACTCAAGAGTTACACAGAGGGAAACAGAAAATAACCAGATAACATCAGAAAGTGGAGCCACTGCAGGAAGGCAAGAAGTTGTGGATAACACCTTTTGGAATGGTTGTGGAGATTATTACCAGCTGTATGACAAAGACGAAGATAGGTAAGGTTTTGCTAAGTGCTTTGCCAGATTGTGTAGTGAGCATAATGGTTTATTTCTGGTACCATGTTGTGTGATGGTTGGGCTCTCCAACATAGTCATATTTTGACTTACCAAGTACTCATTTACGAAGTCTAACCATGTGTGCAAACGAGTGGTTAGTTTTTTACAATTATTTTTGAGGTGTTTTCAAGAGTTTACAAAAATTAAAATCAGGTAATGATTATCACTATAAGAGAATACATACAAAGTATTTTAATGCTTTGTATTTCGATTAATAAAATGCAACGTATTGTATTTTTTAAAATTCTGTGCTAAGCCAGTCTGAGTTTAAAGGGTAATTAAAACCACAGAAAATTTTGATTGATAATACTGCATTGATTTTGCCAATACTTACTAACATCACCTGTTTCTTTATCCTTCTGTTGCTCCTTCTATCACTACGTTTGGTTTTTTACTTACTTTCACTTAGCATTTAATTTTCATTAACACTTCTATGTGGTGCGTACTATTATCGTCCCCATCTGTGAATGAGGACACTAAGGCAGAAGAGAGCTAGCTAACATCTAAGGTCACAGAGCTGCTGAGCCGTGGAGCTGGAATTTGAGTATCTGCCTAACTCCGAACTCTCTGTTCTTCACCACTACAGTTTACTGTTTTCACAAGAACATGTAATTTTTCTAATAAGCATTCTGATTCCTCTTACATAGTATTTCCCTCCAAACTGTAAAATGACAGAAAGCAGAGGGAAATGGAGAATTTCTTTGTCCAACTGCTGACTTTCATTATTCCAGAGTCCAGATGTCCTTTTAAGTTAGTTGTAATCTGAACTACATTCAATTACAGTGCAATTTCACTATTTTATTAGCTTGTGGAAATAATATTTTAACTAGAAAGTACATCAAAGGAATAAATTTAATTTTTAGAATATGAATGCATTTTGTCTATTTTATTTCATATCATAAAATAAATAAAACGTTTCCTTTTTTCTACTTAAAAAATAAATTTCTTTGGGTAGCATCAGCTAATAAAAGTATATAGATTTTAGGTATACAATTCTATAATACATCATCTGTATATCATAATTATATGTTAATATACTTTGGACATATGAATTAAGTAACCTGTAGAAACAATGAAAATATAATTTCTACACTATCATGGAAGTTTGTAAACTTTACTGATTAGCAGACAATTATTTATGTAACCTACTGCTTTTTAAGCTAAGGGTAAAGGTAGTTGAGAACTTTTGCCTGACTTATTTCTGTTTTTTTCAGTTTAAGTCCACAATCTTTTATCCAAAATCCAAAGTTCTAAAAACAGATATCGGCAGCAAAACCTGACCTGACTTATTTGACGGCAAATCTGGGTCTGAATTAAAATGAGAGTTTTTTCCCAAGTATTTATGAAATTTTTGCTATAATATGAGTGCTTGATTTCTGGGTGTTGGCTTTGACCCCACTGGGAATTGTTAGATAGTGTTTCTAAATCTCAGAGAGAAAAAAGTCTAAATTCCAAAACATACTCAGCCCTAAGATTTTTGGATTGGTTTGTGAACTGTATTATACCTCAAGGTAATTATTAAAAAAATAAAAACAACTTAGTTTTAGGTAACTCATCTCTTTGAAAGTATGACGTTGTTGGCATTTCTTTACTATGACATTTTTTACTTTTTGAAGAAAATAATTTGGCTGTACCTTCTCCATTGTGGACACACTAATCAAAAATAAAAACCTCTTTTGTTTGCTTTAAAGAGTCAGGCCTACTATCATCTAATAAAGTTGAAATTTTTATGCTATTTGCCAACCTAAAGAGAAAGGGTAGTTTTCTTGACTCTTGGTTTTTAAATTTTTATTTTTTTAATAGAAGTGGTTTTTTTTGCCTAGAACAGCTCTGGACTTTTTAATGATTATATTTTTTTTCTTTAAGTGAAATGTCAGTTAAGGGAGGGACCCCCAAAAAAACAGAATTATCTTCTGGAGGGTGGCCCCACTAGGGGAGAATTCTAGGAACCCATCTATATCAGTGTACTAGCTGATGTTGCTGTGTTGGGCCTTAGTGAAATTTTTTCGAAGACTCTTCCAGTATGTTTGCCCATTTCATGATGAATGATTAATGTGGACATTTGCCCGCATGGTACTGAGTGTTCAGTGGTTTTTGACCAAAACTGGCGTGACCGCCATGCCCCCACCTTCCCTAGTCTCCTGACCTCACCCCTAGTGACTTCTTTTGTTTCCCTGGATGAAAAAAAAAGTCCTCAAAGGGAAACATTTTGCCAGTGTGGAAGAGGTAAACAAAAGAGGTAAATGGAAGCACCAGGAGGCATCAGAATCGACAAGTTCTAAAAATGTTTTGAGCAATGAGAAAAAACATCTTGATAAGTGTATTGCATCACATGGAGAGTACTTTGAAGGTGACTGATGTTTAAACATAAGAATAAATGCACAATGTTTTATAAATTCAGTTTTTTTAGGTTCCCCTTCATATTCTTAACAATGATAGATTCTTTTTTACAGATGGAATATGCAGATAAGAAAATCACTTAGAGTTTTCTTTCAACCTTTAGAAACAGCAACAATAGAAACGTTTTTCTTTCAACTTTTTAATAATGTATTGAGTTACAGAACCAGTAGTTGGGTGTGCAGCCAGTTTTGGAGCATTTTTTTAAAAACACATTGTTCTCAAATATAATGTTTCTACCTAGGATTCCACTAATATTTGCATCTTTAAGGGCCTCATTTCAATAGTTGCTACAATTTTAAGGTGTAATTCGATCTTACTGTTTCCAGTTCCTCTGCCTTTACTCCCTGCAAAGGATCACCGTTGACAGATGCTTTTTAATATCGTGCCAGATAAAGGTTGAAATTTAATAGTTTTACACTTCTATTTAGTTTCATTTGCTGCTTGGTCATCTACCTGATGTTTTACTGTAGTCCCACCGAGTTCTGATATTATCAGTTTGGAGAAATGGGAGAACACAGTGACTGGGCCATAAGTATCTTGAGAAGGAAAGTGCAAATAGCTTCTGTTTCGGGCCTGCAGTATTTTTTTTTTTTAAGTTTTCACTGCTTTGTAAAACTGCTTTGTAAAAGATAATGTACATGAAAAATTTTTTGTTCTGTTTAGATTATAATATTTAGTTATGAATTGAACTACTTTATCAAGAACATAACTAAAATTTACTGTAAAATATGTAGATACAGGAATTTTGGCCACCTAAGAAATATATAGCATATATATTCTTTATAAGTGGAAAGGTATTTTAATGAATGCATGACCCTTTTTCTGAAAAATTCTAAATGATCACTTAATCACATCTGAAACATGACAATCTACGGGATAAGCATTGCAGCTGGTAGCATTGCTCTGAGCTGTGTGACGGGAACTGAGCGCCACCTTATTAAATTAGAACTGCAAGGGGAATTTTAATAGGCAGCATATAATTACCAGACTTGGAATTAGACCAAAGAGCTAAGGTTAATACCCTGTTCTTTTGAACTACACCCTGAGAACTTTAATAACTGAGGATAAGATCTGGAGTTTAAGAGGACCTTTCAGCCGTCCCAGCACATTTTAAACTTGGGTCTAACTGTTCTGAAGAGACGCATGCCACCTCCTAACCATTTATTACCGGTCTGGAGGTTTCTTTCACATTGTTTCTGTCCCTAGTCCTTAACCTTGCCCAATATAAAAATGTCAAGACAGCTTTTTTTGTTGTTGATATTGGGAGAATAAAAAGAATATTAGGCAGTTAGTTGATGTCAATTTGATATATTCAAAAAAAATTTACTGAAATCCTCCTAATGTCAGAATTTGTTTTGAGTATTCTTGAATTCTTTAATGATTGCCGTTTCCCTGGAGTTTACCAACCTTCAAAGGAAGACAAGATATACAGATAATTATCCTGAGACTAAATTAAGCTGCTTTCCTCTTCCATATTGAGTTAGCTAAAGGCCATGAAGAAGGATCCTCTGATTTTCCTGTATCCCGACAAATAAAATGTCTATGAGGAACCAAGGCAAAGATCTTAAAGCACATGTTCTAACATTTTATCTTGTTTCTAAGTTCATAGAAGTTTAGGAGTAAATTAGAAGTAAACAGCTTTGTTCTTTGGGCATGCTAGGGAATTAGAGATTATAATAGGTATTAAGGGAAAGAACCAGGAAGTTGTAGAAGGCAGGCACAATTCAGAAAGGACACCATGTGGGCCCTATGTACTACATGAAATTAGCTTGCTTGTTTATTTGGACAACTTCCATTTATACTACTCTGTTACATGGTTAAATGTTAACAGTGGTTCCCTGTCCTAGACTGCTTAAATTATGTTCAGTATACTGTCTTTGAAAATGCAAAGAATTAATATGTTTTAACACAATTTCAATCCAGAGTATTTTTGATAAAAATTTTAAAAGTTCTCTTGATCCTCTGCTAGTCAGGTTACAAAATTATTAAAAATTTTTTTTTTCTTAGGCTTCTATGTAGGTGAGGGATTTAGTGAAGAAGTTGCTTTTGTCTGGTTTTACTTCTAGATCTTATTTCTACCTATGATTCGTATATAAATTACTTGTCTAGAAATCATATACAATTTCATTCCATACGTGAAACTAGGTTTTTTTGGTTCATAATTGAATGTGTAAAGAGTATAACATTCTAATAAGTTATAGCTGTTTGCTGTGGAATGTAGCTCTAAATGCTAATGGAAGACTTTACTAGGGATAGACCATATGAAGATTAAAGAGGTTCTTAGTTTTTTCTTTGAGAACTTGAAATGTTTAACCCATATACTTTTGTAATCAAGAACAAACAGTCTTCTGTGCCACAGTTATTTTGTATACTATTTGTTCTGTTTATTTTCTTTGAAAACTTACTTTTAAATTCTTTCTCATTTTGCTTTAGTTCCATACACTCCTGTCACTCTTGGTAGATAACTTTGTCTCCTGCTTCCCTGTATATACTGAAATAGTTAAACGTGAATGTTCTTGTTTTCCTCTTCCCCATATTAGAATATCTCAGCATCTATTCCTATTTTTAATTTATTCAGTGAAGAGAGGTAACTTTTCTAATTCTGTACCTAAAGTCATACCTTACTTTTTCTGTTACCCTTATTCCTAGGTTGCTTCCCTCTCATTCCCCAGTTTTTCTAAGTCTGGGGAAACCTTCACTTGACATTGTTCCCTCTATTAACTGCTTGCCTGTTTCCTCTTTCATTGCTGAATTTTCAGGATAAGTGTTCTACACCCACAGCTTTTGTTCCTTCACTGTCCATTCTTTTTGAATGCCTCCAAATCTGCCCCTCAGTATTGTCTGTTGTGTGCTGTTGACAGGGACCTCCTAATTTCCAGGCAGTCGGCCTTTCTTAGCATTCATTTTCTTTGACAACAGTGCCACTACTAAGCTGTTTGTTTCCCCTTCCTACTCAACAGTTTCTTTTCCATTCACCTGTGTCCCCTCTGGACCTGCAGGGTTTGGCAGACGTCTTTTTAAAATGATCAGAGAGTAAATATTTTATGCTTTGTGCACCAAAAGATAAAAGCAAGGATATTTTGTAGGTACTTAGGTAGCCATTTCATTTTATTTTAATTTATTGGGGTGACATTGGTTAATAGAATTATGTAGTTTTCAAATGTGCATTTCTATGATACATTGTATTGGGTGCCCACCACCCGAAGTCAGACCACCTTTCGTCACCATATATTTGGCCCTCTTTTCCCTTTACTCCCCCCACTCCCTTTCCTCTTGTAACCACCGTGTTGTTGTCTGTCGCTGTGAGTTTCAGTTTTATATCCCAATATGAGTGAACTCATGGTTTTTAGCTTTTTCTGACTTATTTTACTTCACGTAATATTCTCAAGGTCCATCCATGTTGCAAATATATTTTATCTTTTCTTACGGCTTTTAGTATTTCATCGTATATATGTACGACATCTTCTTTATCTAGTCCTCGTAACCAGTACACTGTCTCCATGTCTTGGCCACCGTGAATCATGCTGCAGTGAACACAGGGCTGCATATATCTCTGTGAATAAATGTTTTAGACTTTTTGCGTAGTACCCAAAAGAGGGGTTGCTAGGTCATATGGTAACTCTGTTCTTGATTTTTTGAGGAACCACCATGCTGTTTTCCGTATTGACTGTACCAGTTTGCATTCCTACCAGCAGTGAATGATGATTCCTTTTTCTTCACAGCCTCTCTCACACTTGTTATTCTTACCTCTTTTGTGGATAATAGCCATTCTAATAGGTATTTCATTGTAGTTTTTTAAAATTGTTGACACTGTTAATAGATGTCCTCCATTTTCCCCCTTTTCCTGTTCTGCCAAGCTTCTGCTTTGCCCCCACCCCAGCCTTCACCACATTGTTGTCTTGGTCAATGGGCTTTGCATATATGCCTGTATGTTCTTTGCCAACCTGTTCTAGCTCCCCCCACCTTCCTCCACTGTGAGATCTCTCAGTCTGTTCCATGTGTCCATGCTTCCGGGTTTTTTGTTGTTGTTGTTGTTCATCGGTTTATTTTGTTCATTAGATTCTACATATGAGAGAGATCATACAGTATTTGTCTGAGTGGCTTATTTCACTTAGCATGATCTTCTCCAGGTCCATCCATGCTGTTGCAAAGGGTAAGAGTTATTTTTTTATAGCTGGGTAGAATTCTATTGTGTAAATGTACCACAGTTTTATATCCGCTCATCTACTGATGGACACATGAGCTGTTTCCAGACCTTGGCTGTTGCAAATAAAGCTGCTATGAACATAGGGCTTCATATATTATTTCTAATTAGTGTTTTGGGATTCCTGGGATATATTTGCCCAAGTGGGATCTCTGTGTCAAAAGGCAGTTCCACTTTTTAATTTTTTAAGGAAACTCCATACTGTTTTCCACAGTGGCTGTACCAATCTGCATTCTCACCAATAGTGCATTGGGGTTCCCATTTTGGTTTGCATTTCCTTAATAGCTAGTGAACTTGAACATCTTTTGATGTATCTGTTGGCCACTCATATGTCTTCTTGAGAGAGGTGTCCAGGTCCTCTGCCCATTTTTTTATTGGATTGTTTGGTGTTGAGTTGTATGAGTTCTTTTTACGTTTTGGACAGTAACTCCTCGTCAGGGCTGTTTGCAAATATTTCCAATTCGGTTGGTTGCCTTTTCGTTTTGCTGTTGGTTTCTCTTACTATGTGGAAGCTTTTTAGTTTGATATACACCTTTTTGGAATGTGTTTGGAATAGAGAATTTATGCATGCAACAAGAGTTGCATGTAAGAATGTACTGGTTAGTACCTGGTATCAGATTGTAGTAAGTCATAAACGCCATTCAAAGTTTAAACTTTTTATTTTTTATAGGCCACAATTTGCCTACTGTCCTCACAATTTTCCAAAATGAGTGAAATACATTAACTGGTATGCAGATAGGAGTTATTAATATTTATCATTAAATATTTATTTTAATGGGAATCAGAATAAATATAGCTAGCTCATCAAATTTGAAAATTTATGGCTATTACTTAGGGGGTAACTAAATGTATTTGAGTACTAAAATGTTAAAAAAAAAAGATTTGTTAACAGTTATTGATGGCTTATTTACCAGAAATTGTTAGAATATTTTGTATACAGTAACTCATTTACTCCTCACACAAACTCAGTGAGCTATTAGACACTATTATATGTATCTGGTAAGTGAAGCGATAAAGGCACAGAGAGGTTAAGTAACTTCTCACAGCTAATAAGTGGTGGATTCAAGTTAGGCAAGTTGGCTCCAGAAGCTGTGTTCCCAGCTCCGGTACCTTAAGACACAGTGGTAATGTACAACTAACTGCAGCAAAAATTGTGAGGACAGTAGGCAAATGGCTTAAGTTTGTGAAATACTGATTTAGGGAAAAATAGCTGTTGAGCGTTTTGGAGTAATATTATAAATTTACTATTTGATATAAATGAAAGTGATAGTGATATTCAGAATGCATTTTTAAGTGAGTTGAGAGTGGATTAAATTTAGGAACACCAATTAATAATTAGTTAAAGTCTAGATTTGGAGAAAAGCAATTGAATGAGGGATTTTTAGGAAAAAGGAAAAAAAGGAGGTAGGATAAAAGGGCCATTGTACAGAAAGCAGGGAAGGTTAGAAAGGATTTAATTACGGGGATTTTGGAGACAAAGATATTTTTTCCAGCTTAAAAGCAGGGTAATAATACCATTAGCAATTCAAAAACGAAGAAAGGGACTTATCTGGCAGGTAGATTTTGTTTTAAAAATACAGCTTTTGAAAAAGAGTATGAAATATTTAAGTGTTTGTCAGGCAGTTCGTGATTGTGAAAGCTGATACGGTGGTCAGGGCTGGGAATAAACACGGGGTGCAGCACAGGTCACGCCCCTTTGTTATTACAAAATCATAAGCATGTAATTATGTAACATAACTATATCACTGTCAGGCACACACCATATGACATTTTAGGTGAAATGTTCAAATTAAAAATATAAATCAATACACCTATTTTATTACCCTTCCAACCACACTCAAGCAAGCCTTACCTCTGCCAGACCCTGTATTTTAAAATTATTTACTTAGAGGTGAGGGTTATGTATAATGAATAATAATGACAGAGGCTAAGGGTCTGCAAACTTTTCCTTAAAGGGCCACACAGTAAATATTTTAGGGTTTGCTGACTAAGACAGAATCAAAGATAAACATGTAAAAAAGTGTTTTTAGCTTACAGGTCATTTTTTAAAAGCCATCAGGGCCAGATTTGGCCAAAAGGCTGTGGTTTGCCAATCTTTGACATAGGCTTCCTAAATACATTGCCTATTGATGATAGATTTTTTTCTGTTACAATTTGGAGATAGTCTATTAATTATTTCATTAATCCAGAAAAATTCAGAAGTTTTATGTGTCAACTTTCTGAGTAGAATTGTACTCTGAGTGAAATGTTTACAAAATGAGGTTTTCTTCATTATGTCAAAAATTGCCACAAATTAATATAGAAACCTTAATTGTTAAAATCATATCAAAATGGGAATTGGTAATTTATCTTTGAATTTCAAAAGCTTCATGGTCAAGGAAATTTAGCTCAATAAGCTCCTTTAAATCTTTTTTTAGTAGATTTTGACACTAAGACAAGCCTAGAATTGATTTACTTGATCTTAGATTATTCTTTGGGTCATAAAAAGTTCTACAGGCATTTTATTTGCATTTTATTGCCTTTTACATGCTATTCTAGAGCTATATTGCATTCCTTTACCCAAATGTTTGTGCCTGGCTGCCCATTGTTTATTGAAAATTGGATGTTGATTTTATCTTCTTCTAACATCTCAGAGCTCAGAGCCTTGTTCTATTTGTTAAAAGCATTATGATCTCTTGAGTTCATCTACTTGTAGAAGGAGGAACTCACTAACTAGATATTAAATATATATTATCATCATGAAAAAAAGATAATTTCTTTCCAATTACCACTTCCTTTGAAAAATATAAACTAAAATTTGTTATTTTTGGTTTCTCAAAAGTCAGTGAGCAAAGGGAAATCTTTAAGGGATTCTTGACCAGAATGGTTGATATGGTTGGCAGGGGCATTTAAGATTTGTTTTTAACATCGGTAAGTAATATTTTTGCCTTTGGTAGTATGACTAGTGTTTTAAGTGTAGTTACATGTAACCAAATTAACTAAAGTTAGATATAACCAAAAGTAATTTTCTGAGGTTATTAACCCTTTTATTGTATGTTTTATCTTTTGAATTGAAATATATTCAATATTTTGTGTTCATAGTCTTACCAAAGAACTTCGCTAAAGATTTATCAGTACTACTTCATATGAATTTGAGTCTCTCTTTATTTTAAATTCTGAAAAAGGAGTGGAATAGTTAAGCTTTTAAAACATGATAATAGAAATTTATTCATAGAGATATTCCATCAGTTTGTTAATATGTAATTAGAAAGTTGGTTTAATCAGGCCATGTGACTAATAAATCTATTATCATTTATTTCAGATAGCATTTAATTTGTAGTTACTAAATTATGTTTAAATGTTTACTAAGAAACATGACTAAAATATCAAAACCTATATTTAAGCACCATGGAACTATTTAGTTTAATGAAGAAAATAATGAGTTGATAATTCCATAATTTGCCATATGCTATATTTATTTGAAAAGGTCATATTCTGCTGAATATATTTATTTATTTTTAAAATATTTCAAAAGTTGATTATGTTATTATATAATAGCATAATCAATAAAATATACTTTAAGTAGATAAGGTAAAATATTTTAAAAATTGAGTTGGCACCTGCTAAAGCATGGGTGGCATCAGTAGTCTACTTCATACCATGGTGACTGGTTGATACTCCGAATGGTAAATGCACATATATTGCTGTTGTAAATTTGCAGTTCAGAATGCAGTGATGGAGAATGGTCGGCTTCTTTGCCTCATCGATTTTCTGGTACAGAAAAAGATCAGTCTTCAAGTGATGAAAGCTGGGAGACTCTACCAGGAAAAGATGAGAATGAACCTGAACTACAGAGTGATAGCAGTGGTCCTGAAGAAGAAAACCAAGAATTATCTCTTCAGGAAGGGTATGTTTAACAGTGGGAGTTATTATTTTTATATCTTATACCACAGTGTTGTACATCCCATTCAAATGTTAGGTATGCTATTAATTGCATTTTCAAGCCCTGCATAGGACTAGTGTGTTACAAGAACAGTCAAATAAAAAATACAGGTCATTGAGATACAGTATGTGTTTCCACTTTGCTTTATTGAAGAAAATTTGGTTATTTAAAAGAACACTTTGGTTGTGTTAGGTATGAGTGAATTAGAGCTGCCATTGAATACATTGGATATAATGGCAAGAGAAAAACGGCAGCCTCAGACAGAATCAGTGATACAGTCACAGAAATGGAGGGAGTTGTAAAAGTTAAACATGAGTTCAGTGTCTAACTACATTAGATGGTACCTCCAGAAATCAGTGCTTGATGGCAAACATTTCTGTCTTTTTCTAACTTTAATGGGAATGCTTTAGTGCCAGGGTTGTTAAACTTGCACTTTGAAGGGCCAGATAGTAAATATTTTCAACTCTATCAGTGTAGTGTAAAAGTAGCCATAGACAATGTGTAAATGAACAGGTATAGCTGTCTTCCAGCAAAATTGTATTTGTATGAGTAGGTGACAGGCTAGAAATAACCATAGTTTAGCCATAGTTTGCCAACCCCTGCTTTACCCCAGTAAGAATGATTCTGGCTTTTAGGTTGATTTCACACACACAAGAGCACACACAACTTTTTTTTTTAATTGCACTAAGGAAATACCCCATTGTTATTTTATAGATTTCTAGCAAGAATGCTTGCTGATTTTATAAAGCCTTTTTAGCATCAATAGAAATGATCACAAAGATTTTTTCACTTTTGACCTTGACCATGAGAAATAATTTTGTTTATAGATTTCTCAGTATTTAATTGCTCTTGCTTCTTTACATAAATCCAGCATGATCCTGTAGTCATGATTTATTGTTATAGTAAGCTGCTGGATTCTGTTTGCTAATGCATTGCATAGGATTTCTGTATTGAGACTCATAGTGTGAACTATCTCTAGTGTTCTGTCTTGATAACAGTTTTATATTTGTTTTGCTAAAAGATTGTTTCCTTTTTTTTTAAATCCTCTGGTGTTTAAATAGCTTATTTATTCCTTTAAATATTGTTTAGCTTATTGTTTAAATAGCTTATTTATTCTTTTGAATGTTGTTAGTAGTTGCTTGTAAAACCTACGCTGGTGACAGAGTATCTCTTTGATAATTTAATTGTTTTCTATAATAATTGATTAGCTCTTATCTTTAGTGTCTCATGGAATCTATTTTGGTGAATATTTTTCTTAGGAAAAACCTTTCTGCTTAAGCTAACATTAAAATTTGTATTTCTCAAAAAGGGTATAAATTCCCAGCTTAGAAATTAATTCTGTAAGAAAATCAGGAAGTGAAATATAGTTGAAAATCTGTAAAGAAAGAGATTTACAAGTATAGTTCGTTTTGATAGTGGCAGATTGAGGTAGAGTTTTGTGCTCTTCCTGATTGTACAATCATCTTTACTCACAGCTTAATTTCTGAGATTATTGAGTGGTTCATATGTATTTGTGATAGTAATTATTCATTCAGCAGCTATTTATTGAGCATTTAATATATGCCACACATTGTGCTATATCCTGGGATTATATCAGTTAACAAGACAAAAAAGATTCCCTTGTGAAGCTTACACTATGGCAGGAGAGACAAATAATAAACAAAATACAAACATGATAAGTGACAGACTGCGATGATTGCTGTGAAAGAAATAAAACATTAATTTCATAAAAAGTAACTGATAGTGGCCTACATTAATTAGAAAGTTCCAGAAGGACTTCTCTTAGGAGTAGACTTCTGAGCTGGCATCTGCAATATGAGAGAATTAGCAGTTGAGGAAGAGCTCTCTGGGCAAAAGCAAAGGTCAGAGAAAAGGTATTGAAAAGGAAAGGGCTTTGCATGTATGGAGTGAGGCTGAAGTGAGCAAGTGGAAAGGGGATATGAGATGACGTGAGCAGGAACCAGATTGCAGGACGTATATATAGCATCTGGAATTTATTCAGAGATCAGTGAGATTTTAACTGGAGAAGTGATTGATCTGACCCACATTTTTAAAAGATCACTCTAGTGTTGCATGGAGATTAAAGTGAAAAGGGACTAAAGTTTAAAAGGGGAAGAAGGATAAGTTTGGCTTTTGGACTAGGAGGTGACACTGAGGATTAAAAAAAAGCGAAGACGTTTGAGAATATTTTTGAGTTATAAGTAATAGGGTGAGCTGGGTGTAAGATGAAGGAGAATGAGGAATCAGTCATGACTGGGTATTTTGGTTGAGCAGTGAGGAGGTGTTCATGTCACTGACTGAGATGAAGAAGTCTAGGAAGAGAAATGGGAAGAAATAAGAACTCCTTTTGGGAAATTTTAAGTGTTGTTTGGACAGACATGCAGTATAGATGGCATGTAGGCACTTGCATATTTAACTTCCTAGTTTAAGGGAAATGTCCCAATTGCAGTTAAATGTAGAGATATATGAGTATTAGTTTGTAAGTCATCTTCTACTTTCATTGATACCCTATAATAATAAGACTCAACAATTTGTTTAAAAGATAAAAGTGGAGATGGGGAGGACAGAACTAAAACACGAGATAGCAGTAACATTTAAGTTGACAAGGGGGAGACCAGAGTTGAAATGTATTGTTTGGGAGAGGGCTGAAAGTTAACTTCTGACAAGTTTAATTTGCATGGCAAAATTTCAAGGATGACCACTGCAAGAAATAAATATGTACTAGAATCCTATAGAGGGAAAAGGAATTAAGATAGGGAAAATGAACATTTAAAGTCACTTTAAATAAAAGTAAAAGGAAGAAAAAGGCATAAAAACAGACAAAAATAGACATGAAAAATATAGATTATAGATACAAGTCCTGCAATAAATATACGAGGTCTGTCCAGAAAAAGTCCAGTCATTTTTAATATAACGAGAATGGTTTGTGGAACATCAGTGTAACCTGGCGGCCAAGGAGAGTGGACTGGAATGTTCACTTGTGAACAGTGATGGTTTCACTGTACTGTTCAGTGGGGGCAGTAGACACCATTGATGAGCATGTGTACTTTGTGGCCATCACATTCAAAATGAGCAAGTAGAGCAATGAATCTGCATCAGATTTTGCTTTAAAGTCAAGCATTTCTGCAAGGAAACTATTCAGATGATTCAGGAGGCAGACTGTATATTCTGGCTACATTAACTCAGAAATAAATAACAGAAATATAATTTTGTAAAACCCTATGCATTTAAAATTATTCCTTCTTCCAAATAACCAGTAGGACAAAGAACAAATCATAATAAAAGTTTAAAATGTTTACAAATCAGTTATAATAGCACCACCAATCAGAATTTGTAGGTTGCAATGAATTTGGTATTTAAAGGGAAATTTATCATTAAAAAACATTTGAGCTGAAAATGGATCTGTACATTTAACTTAAAATAGAAAAGGAATATTAGAATAAACAAAAAATAAGGAGATAAGAATTAGAATTAAGAAAGACAAGAGCAAAGATTAAAGAAATCAGAAGTTGAAACTTTGAAGGGGTTAAGAAAGAAAGATAATCTGGGTAGTGAACAAGAAGTTAAAGACAAGGTACAAATAAATAAGTGAAATACATAAATGGATACAGCTGAAAATACAAAAAGATTGCTTATTAAAAAGTACTATAGACTTTGCATCAGTGAATTCGAAAACTTAGAAGAAATTGACAAATTTCTAGAAGAATAGTTCATCATAATACACTCAAGAAGAAATAGGAAGCCTGAATAATACTGTAATTATTACAGATAGGTAATCAGTGGTTTAAAGCCTTCACATGGAGAAAAACAACTGATACAGATGGTTTTAGAGCTGAATTCTCTTAAACTAAACTTTTAAGGATCATGTCACTCTACTCTTAAGAGCATAGAAAAAGAGCTGTTTCTCCAGATCATTCTAATAAGGACACAAGAGGCCAATAAGGCCTAATACTAAGAGTATGTAAAGAAAAATGTACATGTTCTTACCCCCCCCCCAATTAAAAATATGTGTCAGTCCCAGCGGGGTGGCTCGGTTAGTTGAAGCATCATCCACTACACCAGAAGGTGGTATGTTTGATTCCTGGTCAGGGCATGTACCTAGGTTGCAGGTTCAGTCCCCTGTTCGGGTGTGTATGGGAGGAGGAAGCCAACCAATGTTTCTCTTTCGTGCCAGTGTTTCTCTCTCTCTCTCTCCTTTCCTCTCTCTAAAAACAATAAACATATTCTCTGGCGAGGATTTTTTTAAGTGTAAAACACATCTCAATCTTAAACAGAATTATTGGAAATTCAAATTTGGAAATGTAATTTTTAAAAGGCAAAACTCAGTTATAAATCTGAGTTTATTCCAGAAATGCAAAGATAGTTTCCTGTAGAATACCTGTAAATGTCATTCACCTCATTAGCAGAACACAGAAGAAAATTTATGATAGATTCTATAGATGGATGGAAAAATTCACTTAATATGTTCAACACCTCATCATGATAGAAACTCTGATAGAAATTTATGATAGAAATTCTGATAGGATTAGAATAGAATATCCTTGGCCTGATAAAAGGTATCCTATAAATAAATAAATAGTTAGATGTTATTTCCAATGAATAGTTTTTTAAAAATTTGCCCTTAAATTGAAGCAAGACAAGGGTGCTCATTAGCACCATTTTCATAGCCATTGGTGGAGGTCTTAATCATTACAGCATAATGGGAAAATAAAGGGTAAAAAAATACAAAAAGAACAGGAACTGAAAAGGAAAGAAAAGCTAGGAGAATGTATTTATAGAATATAAAGTCTTAATGTGCAGAATGTATAAAGAACTAGAAATTAGTAAAAAATAAAAAGACTAATTGCAAAATGATCAAAACCTTGAGCATATAATTCACTAACGAGGAAGTATTAATGATGAATAAAAGATGTTTTTAATACTAAACTATTTGGGAGTATATGTTAAGATCACAAAGAGGTATCATTTTAATTAACCCATTAGATTAGCAAAAATTAGGAAATTTTCAATGTGAGGGGTTTTGGAAGATATGAATTAGTTCTCTTTTTTGAAGATTATATATATATTTATTATTATTATTATTTTTAGAGAGGGAAAAGGGAGGGAGAAAGAGAGGGAGAGAAACATTGATCCTTTGCCTCTTGCATGATCCTAGTTGGGGACCTGGCTCACAACCTTATGTATGTGCCCTGACTGGAAATCGAACTTTCAGTTTGCAGGCTGGCACTAAGTCAACTGAGCCACACCAGCCAAGGCTAAATCAGTTCTCACACACTGCTCGTTAAGATACAAAGTAGGTCAAATTCACTGAAATTATGTAACTTTAACATTTGCGTGGCAGACTACCCAACTATTCCACTTTCAGGTATTCACCGTAAAGAAATTTCCCCTATGGTCTAGAAGTTGTATATAAGAATGTTTCATTGCATTACTTCTGGGTATTACCCAAATATTAATTAATAGAAAAATTAGTGGCATATTCATACATGGAGTATTACATAGCAATAGGATTAACTAACCACCATTACATGCAAAAATATGGATGCATGCAGAGATACAGTACTGATTAAAAACAGCCATCCTGGAGTTGGTTTCATAAAGCTTAAAAACAAGCAGAAGTAATTATCTTATTTAAGTTTACAACAGTAGTGAAAATTTCTTCTGAAAGGCAGTGGAATGACAACAGCAGCATCAAGATAGTACTTTTCTCTGGGGGCCGTGAGGCCAACATGTAGCATACAAGGTGTATACTAGTCAGTGGTAATATTCTGGTTTCCTGGTTTGGGTGTTGGGCTTATGGGGGTTCATTGTAGTATATTTTCTAACTTACATAGATTGTGTATATTCTGCATTGGGAAAAAATGAATTAAAAAATAACAGGCCCTGGCTAGGTGGCTCAGTTGGTTGGAGCCTCCTCCTGTACACCAGAGGTTGAGGGTTTGATCACTGGTCAGGGCACATGCCGAGGTTGTGAGTTTGATCCCCAGTTAGGGAACATACAGGAGGCAACCGATTCATATTTCACTCTTACAATGATGTATCGATCTCTCTTTCTCCCCATTCCTGTCTAGCTAAAATCAATAAAAAAAACATACCCTGGGTGAGGATTAAAAATAATAACAGGAATTGAAGATGAAGAAAGTGGATACAGTAGCTGTACCCAATTCTTTACAAAAGGGAAAGGACCACAGTTGGATGTTGAGCCTCAAAGAGCATTTTCCCCAGCTCCCATAAACAAGGAGCATGTGATGGTTTGCTTATAGAATGTTCCAGAAAAGAGTATCTGATAATTATAGGAAGATGAGGAGAAGTCCTTGGGCATCCAGACTTCAAGGAGAGGGAGTTTCTAGTGATTCCAGTGTTCTCGTTGTGACTGGATGTTGAGAGCTGGTGAGGACAGGACAGTTGTAACTTAAAGGAAAGAAGGCGAGAAATAGGCTTTCAGAGAGCTGGGGAAGTTACTTTCAAAGTTACTAGGGAAACACTGAATAATTGCTGGACAATAACTAGTGAATGTCCATTTGAGACTGGGGGGGGTGTTTGTTTATTTGTTTATTTTTTAAAGTTGTTGGCTTACATTTTATTTTTTAAAATTTATTTATTGTTGTTCAAGTACAGTTTTCTGTCTTTTACTCCCATCCCAGCCCACCCCCCCAGTACTCCCCACAAGATTTGTGTTTTTTAATTTAAAGTTAATAACATCACACTTCTGTGTTTCCATTCAGGCTTTTTCAGCTTTTCTGGTGACTTTACAAACTTTACATAAATACTCTAAAACTTCTAACAAATTGTTTGAGACTTGATGACATGGAACCAGGGTATTGATTTTATAAGCTGTAATTCCCTTTTAGGATTTTGGACCCTTAATTCAAATTTAAGTTACTTTCCTTCCAAGATAGGGATTTGAAATCTTAAAAATTTGCTATACAATTAGAATTATTAAAAGTGAGCTTATACCTAAAGCTTGGGAACTAACACGTGTTTTGAGTTATAAAATGAAATCAGTTAATTATATACAAGTTAATTAGGAATATTTATTATACTCTTCAGAATTTTATAAATAAAATTTTTATAAGATAGTTTTATTTTATGAAAGCCTTAGCCTTTCAAAATGTCGGTATTAACCCAAACATTTGAAATTCTGTGCTGCAAATAATGGATACTCTTAATTGCTGATATATTAGCTAAAGGAAATGACTCAAATTTGTGAATCAGAGTAGCGTTTTCAGCTGTTTAATTTGATCTTTCTGCCTTTTGTTTTCTTTTTCAAAATTTTATGGTGCATGACTATATGATAGCAAAGTTTAATACTTTGCAGTGAAAATTTGTTTAAAATATTCAGTTTTTATTGATGTATTTTGATAATTTTAATAATTGTGTGCATGCGATGTTATTAAATTTAGTTTCCGTTATTGAGGAAGAGGGGTCTTAATCGTTTTCTGGGAAGGAGCAACAGTCTGTCTCAGGGGACAGTATAGCCTGTAGTCAGGAGAATAGATGATGCAGGTGGTCTTCTAAGATTTTCACTGGGAATAGGTTGTGGCGATACGTGATGGGTATTTTCAGCTTTCTGTCATGGTAGCAGCGTTCCTTTTCTCCAAGTTGTGCTGAAAAATCCTCAAAAAGGAAGAGCAAGTTGGCAGTTTCCCTTGCCAGATGGAAGGACTGCCTGTGACTCTGCGGGGGGCAGTGGTAGGTACAGGCTTCCAGTCTCCCGTATACTGGATGGCTTTTTCAGAATTGACGAGCTGGAGACATGATTAGATAATTTGTCTTATCAGGTCTCATACGTTACTACATAACATTATAATGCCATTTTACTGAGTTTTGAATTGCCAAAATGAAGAAAGGGCAGTGAAGGTCTGAATTTGTGTGACTGTGTAAATAGGCTGTGGATGTATGCGGAGAATAGGGAGAGAGCAAGAGGACTGAGATACAATGTGCTTGCAGCCCCAGGGGGACATTTATCTCTGCTGGTAGCCAAACAAAACAAAAGATCCTTTGACCCAGTTACTCAGAATCTTTTTTTTAGGAGCAAAATTTCTTCTTTTATACTGGTCTGGCACATTGCCACTCTTCAAGCCTGTGAAAATTGATGTCAAATGGTAGGAATTTATTTAACTTTGTTTAACATGTTGAAAGCATATGCCATATACCACTTATTTCTTATAACTGTACTAAAGTGAATTATTAAAAACAATCAAATGTTTCAGCAAAATATGTAGCCAAGAATTGGTAATATATAGTAAGAGTATTAATGATGTATTATAAATTGTTTTGACTCCTTATGATTTCTTATTTTAGTTTTTTCTTTGAATTAAAAAAAACCCATACATTAATATTTTATACTGAATTATTTTCAACAGTGTATTTGAGTATTATGTTATGGCTGAAGTATGGAGTTACTTGAGTCATTTTGATGTCTTTTTTTTTTAATTAAAAAAACATCTTTGGGTGAGGATTTTAATTTTTTTATTTATTGTTATTTTTAAGATTTTATTTATTTATCTTTAGAGGGGAAGGGAAGGAGAGAGGGAGAGAAATATCAACATATGGTTGCCTGTCATGTGTCCCTCGCTGGGAACTGGCCTGCAACCCGGGCATGTGCCCTGATTGGGAATCGAACTGAGATACTATATGGTTCACAGGCCCGCACTGAATCCACTGAGCTACACCAGCCAGGGCTTGATGTCTTTAAAATAGGAAAAAGAAATGTACTTTTAGTGGGAATACATTAGAAATAACAGAAATTTCCAAGGTCTGTTCTAGGCTTGATAGATTTTTTTCAAGGATTTATTACATTTGCAACACGTACAGAGTATCTATTACGTGTACCAGGCACTTGTTACAGGGGGTGAAGACACAACAATGAGAGAGAATACTGTACATGCTCGAGAAGCTCCCAGTCTAAGAGGAGACAAGTGAGTCAACAGAAAAGTTACAATACAGTGTGGTGATTGCTCTCATAAAGTTGTGAATAAAGATCTGAATTTTTAGTTTGATTTTTGTATTTTAAATCCATTAGGGGTTAAGTTTGCATTGGACTAATTATGCACAAAAGGAAAGCACACTGTCTTCATTTATTCGACATTAAACCTCTAACTAAGTATGTTTTCTTACGCTAATTTTTCTGATGTTACTAGACTGGCTATACTAGATACTAAATCTTATAAACCTGTTATCCCGAAGTACAGTTTAGGATCTGAAGTTAAAGAAACATGTATGAGGTTAGGTGTGTAAACAGATACTCTTTCCTTTGTGTTTAAAATGTGCTAATTTTTTTATGTGGACATTGCCTGCCTCTCTTTCATAAATGTTTTTACCCAAAACTTTGAAGTCACACATTAAAATGAATAGAATTCTAATTATAGTTGCTCTTAAAGTTGAAATATATAAATTGTTATATAACATTTCTTATCTTAAAACACAAGTTGAATATTATATGCTCTAATATTTTACCACCTTTTGATACATTAAAAAGGTTTGTTCTGTTCAATAAAATAAATAAGAAAATCCTACCAATATAATTTTTTCATTTGTAAATTTATAAAGTACCATTTGTTCAGTTCATTGCAGCTTTGAAATGCCTATTTTAAAATAATATTTTATTCATGTGTCCTTTATAGTAGTTCCTGAAAACATAGACAAAACCAAGGGGGAGGGTGGAAGTAGGGGAAGGAGGGGGGTTGGCTGGGGTTGGGGAGAAAATGCAGACAACTCTAAACAACAATAAAGTAAAAATAAATAAATAAATAATATTTTATTGATTATGTTATTACAGTTGTCCCAATTTTCTCCCCTTTGCTCCCTCCACCCAGCATCTCCACTCCCTCAGGCAGTCCCTATACCATTGTTCATGTCCATGGGTCATGCATGGAAGTTCTTTGGCTATTCCATTTCCTATACTGTATTTTACATCCCCATGGCTATTCTGTGACTACCTATATGTACTTAAACCCATCACCCATTCCCCACACCCCTCTCCCATCTGGCAACCATCAAAACATACTCTATATCCATGATTCTGTCTCTGTTCTTCTTGTTTGCTTAGTTTGTTTTTTAGATTAAATTGTTTTTTAGATTAAATTGTTGATAGACATGTATTTATTGCTATTTTATTTTTCATAGTTTTGATCTTTTTCTTTTAACATTTCAAAAATGTTAAAGTCCTTTAACATTTCATATAATAATGACTTGGTAGTAATGAGCTCCATTAGTTTTTTTTTTTTCTTGTCTGGGAAGCACTTTACCCTTTAATTCTAAATGATAGCTTTGCTGGTAGAGCAATCTTGGTTGTAGGTCCCTGCTTTGCATGACTTTGAATATTTCTTGTCAGTCCATTCTAGCCTGCAAAGCTTTTGTTTTTGTTTTTTCAGAAATTAGCTGACTGTCTTATGGGAACTCCTTTGTAGATAATTATCTGCTTTTGCTGCTTTTAAGATTCCCTTTATCTTTAACCTTTGGCATTTTAATCTTGATGCGTCTTGGAGTGGGCCTCTTTGCATCCATTTTGTTTGGAATTCTCCATGCTTCCTGGATTTGTATGTCTATTTCCTTCACCATACTAGGGAAATTTTCTTATATTATTTTTTCAAATAGATTTCCAGTTCTTGCTCTTGCTGTTCTCCTTCTCACATCCTTATAATATGAATGTTGGAATGCTTAAAGTTATCCCGGAGGTTGCTTACACTATCCTTAATTTCTTGGTTTCTTTTTCCTTCTTTTTTTTTTTTTTTTTTTAGATTTTATTTAGTTATTTTTCAAGTACAGTTTTTTTTTGTCTATTTCTCCCATCCCAGCCTCCCCCGCCCCTTGCGCCCCACCTCCCTCCCATTTCCACCCCTCTTAGTTCTCGTCCCTGTGTCCTTCCTATTTGTTCCTCCAAATCCCTCCCCCTTTTTCCCCTTAACTTCCCTTCCTTCTCCCCTCTGGTCACTTGTTGTTCTGATTGATTGTTTTTTGCTTCCTTATATTCCAAATCATTGATGTGATTCTCAGCTTCATCCACTGTATTGTTATTTCTTTGTAAATTGTTTTTTATTTCAATTAGTGTATCCTTCAATTCTGATTGAATCTTTTTTATACTGTTGAGGTCCTCACTAATTTCCTTGAGCATCCTTATAACCAGTGTTGTGCACTCTGAATTTGATAGAGTGCTTATCTGAATTTTATTTAGCTGTTTTTCTGGAGTTTTTATCTGCTCTTTCATTTGGGTCACATTTCTTGGCTCCTCATTTTGGCAGCCTCCCTGTGTTTGTTTCTGTCTTAGGTGGAGTAGCTGCGCTCCCTGTCTTGGTAGTGTGGCCCGATGTAGTAGGCGTTGTATAGGTCCAGTGGCACAGCCTCCCTCTTCACCTGTGCTGGGTCCTCAAGGTGCACCCTTTGTGTGGGCTGAGTACACCCTCCTCTTGCAGTTGAGCCTTGGTTGTTGTTGGCAGGTCAGTAGGAGGGATTTACCCAGGCCAGTCAGCTGCAGGGACTGGCTGTGATCGCTGACCACACTGCCCCTCTGTGGAGAATCAATCAGCTGTGCCGGGACTGGGTAGTGGTGCTCCTATGTGGTCTGTAGCTGTCCGCCGGGTGCACAGGCTCTGGGGTTTCCCAGGTGGTACAGGCCAAAGTAGGCCCCCACCTGTATCTGGCCCTGGGCCACTGTGCCTGAGCTATAATGCAATCTAAGATGGTTGCTCCTTATGTTGGGCTTGGAGATTCCCAGGCAAAGCCAAGCTGTGGATCTAGGATGGCTGCTGCTAGTGCTGAGCCTAGATCATGTAGCAAAAGGTACAGGGCTGAGGGCTCACTGGGGCAGACTTGTTTATTTGATAGGATTTAGGAAGTTGTGAAACATGAGCGAAGACCAACCATTCATATGGAAAAGTCAAGGTTAACACTTCAGGTGGGCATGCAAGTTGGGTGGGATGGAGTCTCGGGAAGTGTCCAGGGTGGGGCAAACAATGTTATGGAGGTTGATACTGCCCCAGTTACAGCACCTTCCTGCCAGCTCCGTTGCTGTGTGGGGGGAGGCTTCAGTCGAGGAGCAATGGCCTCCACCCTCCTTTCTGTCTGAGAAAAAGCTGTGCCCGGCTCTCACCTTGATGCCAAACCATTAAAGAATGGTTTCTTTAATTTTGCGGTTGTCAGACTTCCATTCAACTTGATTTCTAATGGTTCTGAGTGATGGTTTTCTATATTTTAATTGTAATTTTGATGTGGTTGTTTTGGGGGGCAAGTCATGTTTACCTATCTGAAATGCCTTTTGTTTCTCATGTATTGTAATTAATTTTACTCAGTTTGATTTTTGTGTCCAAATTTTTGGTTGTTTAACTTTTCCACAAGTGTTTAATGTACATATTATAAAATGTAACAATCTGTCTTTGGCTTCAAGGTTTTTATATCATGCTTAGAATGACAGACATTTTGTAAAAGTTTTCTCATGATTCTTTTAGTACTTCTTTTGTTTTAGTGTGGTGGGGGTGGGGTATGTGACCATTTTAAAAAAGTAGATCTGGAATTTATTTAAGAGTAAATAATGACTTTGAAATTTAACCTCAATTCTTCCAGGTGAATACCCAGTTGTCCCAATATCATTTACTGAATAATACTTTTCCCTGCTGTTCTGAACTGCTTCTCTTCTGTATTTTCTTGATCTGCACCAATAATTTGTCTGCCTCTGTCCCTATGAGCTTATTTTCTAGTGGGAGAAATATTGTCAATAAACAGATAAGAAAATGATAAGTAAAAGTAAGCTCTATAATGAAAATGAGCTGAGTGATGTGGTGGTCAGTTACAGGAGAGTGAACATAATAAAATGAGTGGCCAAAGACAAGCCTTTCTGCCGAGGTGACATTTACTCTGACTTGCATATCAAGGAGGGAGTGGCTTTGCAGATATCTGATGAAAGAACGTTTTAAGTAGAGGAAATGGCCCCAAGGTGAAAATGATGTCCCTGTAGAGAATAGTGGGAATACAGTCAGTGGAGGGAATAGCAGTGGCGGCCAGCAGTTGGAGAAGAGGGCCAAGGAGGAAGCATGTCTTACATAGGGATTTGTAGGCCAGTCTGAAGCATTTGGATTTTATTGTAACTTGGAAAGGAAACTATTCAAGAGCAGTGTTTAACAAATCAGGTTTTCTAAGATGAATTTTCTTACTTCTGCAAAAGGAGGAAATATAGGAGATTAGATAATTTCTGTATCAAAGAAATAGGTTCTTATGTAATTAGGTATTTCTATATATATGTGACCCTATAACAGATTTACTTCCCTTTTAAATAATTTTACATTTAAAGAAAGCAGATTTTTAAAAATCATAAGTACTGAGAGTTTAGAACTCAAAAAGAATCTACTTATACTAAACAGAATTCTTTAAAGAAAGAATTTATGATGTGTTTTAAAACATTATTTTTTCTTCTCTTAAAAATGTTTGCATTAGGGAACAGACATCTTTGGAAGAAGGAGAAATTCCTTGGTTACAGTACAATGAAGTCAATGAAAGCAGCAGTGATGAAGGAAATGAGCCAGCCAATGAATTTGCACAGCCAGAAGCTTTCATGTTGGATGGTAACAATAACCTTGAGGATGACTCCAGTGTGAGTGAAGATTTGGATGTGGACTGGAGGTATGTAGCACAGTCTTATTACCATGCTTAATTGTTCATTGAGTAGAATCTGTTCATGATTCTAAATTATGAAAATGAAATCTCTGATAGCAAAGAAGTATTTTGATTTTCTCATCTGTCAATCTTCCTCTCTTTCAAAGCTCATTTCAGATATTACTTCCTACAGGGATTTTATTCCACTCAGTGACCTCTTCCTTCTTTGACATTTAGCTCTCATGAAGCTTACCTTATATCCCAGTGAATTATACACTTAGGGTTTGAGATTTCCAAGGTTTAAATTTACCCTTATATACTAAATATAGTATTATGATCCTTAAAAGAAAAAACGGTCCTAAATAGTATTTGGAGAATTTCAAAACCTGTGATTGAATCAGAATCATAAGAATACAGTTTTTCTTCTGGATATATTTTGTGTGGAAAAATATAATTGTACCTTCCCAGAGATGTTGAAAGTATTAAATTTATTTGTGCTGACAAAGAATAGCTTCAAATAAAAGTAGCATATAAATGAAGTGCATTATACAGTCGTCACTTCTCATGCTATATAATGGTTAGAATTTAACTGTTTTTGTTTATAAAGTTAGATGTATCTTTTGAGTGTGTAGTAGCCCTTTGGAAGCAGCTAATTATTGAAATGAATACGGGATGTTTGCTCCAACTGGTACCTTTTTGTAATATTTTTCTGGGAAAAATATGGCTTAGTACCACCCATGTTTTCATCTCTGCACAGATATAGTTTTAAGAATTTGTCTAGTTTTTCCAGTTAAAATGTCTTTACAGAAAACTTAGAAAAATAAAGATAAGAAAAATTTCTTTATATCCCCCTGATAACACTGATTTATGTTTTTAAGGCCTCCTTCGTGTCTTCAGTTTCTCTCTGTGTGTAGCTACTTCTTTGTGCTTCTCCAGATTGTTTCAGACACGAAACTCAGCATCTCCATGAAACCCTCCTCACCAGTTTCTATTTTGACTTCTCAGGGGGAGAGAATTATACGTGCAGAACAGATTTTTATTGACTATTTTGTGGAAGTAGAAGTACAGTTTTATTACAGCCAGCAACAATCTGTAATTGTGTCTTAAACAGTCCCACCTTCCAAAATTCACTTCCTAGCTTCCCAAACATTATGGAAAATCAGTGACTTCATCTAGTCCTAGGTTTGCTGATCCTGATGCTCCCTTCACTCCCTCCATCTGCCCGTTACCCTTTTACTGAGCTTGTTTATTCTGCTGTCTTATCTTTCCATATGTGAAGTCATTCATTCCTTGAAGAACTCAGCAGGGAACTTAACAGACTTATTTATATAGCATCATTTGTGTATATCAGGAAGCAATTATGCTTTCATTTTTTCCAAATTTTGTAAAAATAATTCTTTGCAGCTTCATTATGTAGCTGCTCCATTCTGTAGATGCACTAAAATTTAATTGACCATTTCCCCATTGAAATACTGCAGTGAAATTCCCCTGCCCCCCACACTTACCCATGAAACTTGTTCTGACTTCAGGTAATTTTTTTAGGACAGATTCATAGAGGAACATTACTGAGGATAATTTTTTTAAGGTCTTGATATATATTACTAAATAATTTTCAAAAACAGCTGTTCTACATAAAAATTTGAATAAATAATTGAGGCCCTGGCTGGTGTAGCTCAGTGGATTGAGCACAGGCCTGCGAACCAAAAGATCGTGGTTTGATTCTCTGTCAGGGCACCTGCCTGGGTTGCAGGCCAGTTCCCATCAGGGGCCAGTTCCCTGCAGGGGATGCACCAGAAGCAACCATACATTGATATTTCTCTCCTTCCCTTCCCTTCTAAAGATAAGTAAATTTTAAAATTTTTAAAATGAAAATTAAAAAAATAATTGAGGATTTTATTAAATATAATTTTAATTTAAATTTGAAAATGTTTCGTTTGTGTTCTAATTTATTGACTACCTTTCTGGATATGGCTGTCATGTTAAGAATTTAGAGATGTTGCTAATTGTTTCAATTAGCAGTAGTTGTATAGTGGTTGTTTTTTGGTTTTGTTTTGTTAATACAGATAGCATTTTAGCATTGATTTTTAAGACAACTATTGAATTTTATCTAGATGTAGCAACACTTCATTACATGTTTGTATTGTGATATATCCTGTGATGATAGCTGAAGGTTCCTAAGGTGAAAATAACATGTCATCTTTGTAACTAAAAGGAAAGGCTATGGCAGAGAGCAGCAGTTCTTGTGTCTATAGCCAAACTTTGACACTTTTTTTTAGTTTTACCACTACTTAGAAAAAAATTTTAAGCTTTTGGTTCTGTTTTTTTGTTGTTGTTGTTCTTGTTTTGATTTTAGTTTAAAGGAAAATGGAAAAAGTCTTCTATCAAAAGTTTGTTCATTAGTTTTGGTGAAGTTACAGAAGTCTTGCAGAATAACACCCAGAGAGTATCTTATAGATTGGTATGGTAAGAGTTGATATGAAGAAAATGTGGGTTTTGGATTTATACAGATCCCAACTGTACCATTTATCTGTTCTTTGATGACTGATTAACCTTTCTGTCTTTCTGCAAGAAATTGGGATTTTAATTATTAACCTAAGAAAGTTCTGAAAAAATAATTTTATATGAATATAATCATGGTTTAATAGTAAAAAAATTTTAAACTCTTTGAAATTATTTCATTTACAGAAAAGTTACAAAAATAATACAAAGACTTCCCCTATATCCTTAACTAAGATCCCCTAAATGTTAACATTTACCACTTTTGTGTTTTCATTCTCCTTTTTTCTTTATTTGTCTATATATTCTCTGTATTTATGGCATTTTTGACCCATTAGTGAGTAAGTTGCAAGCATGATGCCTTATTACCCATAAATACACTAGAGTGGATTTTCCAAAATTGAGATTTTCTTATCTAACACTATAAAACTGTCAAAATCAGGAAATTAACACTGATAAAGTATAGTTATCTAATGTAGCAATTTTCATCATTTTTCATCTCATGGCACACACAAATGGCTACAGTTCTGCAGCACACTAAAAATGTATTTTTTTTGCTAATCTGACAAAAATAGGTATACTTTTGATTCATTCACAGTGAACAGCTATTGTTGTGTTGGCTGTTATCTTTCTTTCTTTTTTTTTTTTTGGAGAATGTAAGGGAAAAGAGGTCAGTGCCCTGACTAAAAATTATCAAGTATTGCATATTTTAAAAATTCTTGTGGGCCACCAGTTGAAAACTGCCAATCTAATCTGTAGACCTTATTCAAATGTTTGTAGTTATCCAAGTACTGCTACTAGAGAAGTTTCTTTCTAGTTGAATCCAGGACCACACATTGCATTTGTTTACCATGTTTCTTTCGTCTCTTTTAGTCTTTAACATTTCCTCAGTCTTTCTTTGTCTTTCATAAACACGATATTTTTAAAAGTGTAGGCCACTTAATTGTAGAATGTTTCTTAAATTGAATTTGTGTGATATCACGATTAGATTTGAGTTACAAATTTTTAGCAGGAACACCACAGAAGTGATCTTTTGTCTTCTCAGTTCATTTCAGAAGGTACGTGACGCCAAATTGCGCCATTACTGGTTAAGGTGCTTTCTTTCAGATTGTTTCACCTTAGAGATGCCATTTTTTCATTTATAATTAATAGGTATTGAATAGGAAGATACTTTGAGACTATATAACCTGTTTGTTCTCAAACTATCAAGTTCCTATCTATTTGTTTTAGTATCATTAGTAATTCTTGTCTGAAGCAATTACTACCATGGCGATTGCCAAATGAATGAAACTAGAATTTTTCATTTTAGCTGAATATTCTGAAGTGACCAAATTACAACCAAATATCATGCTTTGAGTGTCTGGATTTGTTTAGCCTAGCAAAGAAAATAATTATTGGAAGATAGTTGACTATTTGAAGGAGTTTTCTGCAGAGGGGAAGTGGTCACAGTTTGTGTTGCTTCAGCAGGCAGAACTAAGCACTTACAATAAGTTTCACACTTCTAATAGGGCTTTCCCACACTGGCACATACCACCTTAAAAAGCACCTAGAGAGTATCTGGGAGCTTGTACTATTTCTTGACTATGTACTCTCGTGCCAACTCCACTAAGTACCTGAATGCATCTGCTCATTTAGTTTGTTTTGTAGATGAATAAACAGTAAAAGTTAAAATGTTCACATTGTTTACCTGTGGCTCAGTTAACTGAAGTTAAACTGCTGTCCGACTGAGTCTAGGGCTCTTCTTCCTCTTTGCACCACATCTCACTGCTAGATGCAGGAGGTCCGGTATTGCGAGGGAGGTGGGACTCACTGATTCTTAGTTTTAATTCTCATTCCAAAATTGGTGATGGTATGACAATGTCTGTCCGTTGGTGCCAGATGATACCTGCTGATTTCTAGATACTACTCAGCTATAACATATTCTTTATAACAATACATCTGTATCTCTGGGCAACAGATTTGTAATTTTAATGACAGCACAAAGGTTGACATCAAAAATATTTTGAGCTAGTTTGTGTGACTTCATGTTTCTGATTATGATATCTGATAGGAACTTCTGTTAACAGAAGTTAACAGTAGTTTGATTTTAGGTAGACAAAATAAGCTCAGTTTTGGAGACCTTGGATTTGAGGTGATAGGAATTCATTAAGGTAATATGCCCCACAGAAAACTAAAAAATGTAGGTCAAGAGCTCAAGAGGGCATTTGGAATTAGGTAGAAATTTAGAAATTACCTGCAGAGAGGATAATTGAAGAAATGGACTTGAATGTAATTTCCAGTGGAGCAAATTAAAAAAGAATAGGACTGAGGACATACTTATGATTTCCAAATTTTGAAATACTTACTATTTCTAAGACTAGAGGAAAAAGAAGAATCTGTGTATGTCTAGATGTGAAGAAGGCAACTAGCACCAGGTGAAGACATACTTCCCTTTAAGAGGCTTACAATCCTTAAGTAAAAAAAGAGAGAGCAGCTGAGAGCTAAATATTTTTCTAGCTTAATAATTGAGAAGGCCTAGTTCATAGAAGAAGAGAGATTAATGAGAAAGACTTGATAAACTCAAATATTTTAAGCCCAATGTTAGCAGTACAAGGTACGATAAGAAAAAAGGCTTTCACTAATAATGGAATTAAAATACAGTAATTCTCTTTATCATGGTCTTTCCTAAATTCAGAGTGGAAACTAAAATAAACAGAAGGAGAAATGTATTGGAAATAATGAGCAGGGAAAAAGTACTACCTTTATTCTAGCCATAAGCAGTCCCCAAAGTTAGAACTAGAAACATATAAAAAAAATTTTCCCATGAATTCTGTGCAGTGAGCATGGTATTGCCGTTCAGAGAGGTAATGGTAACTTAACTCCTTATGCATAGCATTTAACTTCATTGGGTTTTTTCTGCCCTTCAATTTTAAATATTTATAAGATATTTAAAATTTATAGTAAAATATTTTGAGGCTTTTAACTTGTAGTATATTAGCTTATCAGTATGTTAATATAATAGTCTTCACTTAAAGATTTCCCCCAAGTAATGGTCATATTTTTTTTCAGTCTGTTTGATGGCTTTGCGGATGGACTAGGAGTTGCTGAAGCTATTTCTTATGTGGATCCTCAGTTCCTCACCTACATGGCACTAGAAGAACGCTTAGCCCAGGCTATGGAGGTATTTTAGAGACTCTTCATGACCATGTCTAAATTGATGGGGTGCAAAATGATAAAAATTAAAGTTTTCTTTAACTGCTCTTAAGAAAAGGTGAATGATTTTCTCATCAATTTAGTAACAGCTAGTGAATGCTGATTGCCACCAGTATGTATGTGTATGTAAATTACACTTGACATCCTGCCAGTTTTCACTACAGAAGGGAGCATGTTTTGCTTGCATTTAGCATATACACTTTTCCTCTACTGAATTATATGGGTCTCTGAATCCAAATATTTTATATGTACATGCACAAGGATATTTGTGAAATGAAATTGAAGATCACTAAGAATGTATTACAGCACTAATCACTTTCCTTTTTTGTTGTTGTTCTTACGGATTCTATGTGCTGTCTTGCTGCTTCATGCCTTTAGAAAATTTACTCCCCCTCATCCCCACCTACACACACACTAATAAATGTAGCACATTCGGTTCCTGATGCCTTTTTTTCTCTATTTGACTAAAACACAAAAACTCATTCGTAACTGTATTTGCCTAAGGTCAGAAGCCTTTCACTCTGGGAAACTTCCACTTCACTAGTGGGTTTTGTTATAGAAAGCTTTCTTTAAATTACTATTTCAAAAGTGGTTTCTAAAGTAAGAGAAACAATAATAATGTAATTGAGTCAAAAGTGAGAGAACAAAAATGATTGAGGGAACTTTCAGGGACATTATAATAGCACTTTATCCTGAAATGTTCTGAGATTATGAAGTTCAGTTTGGACTCATACGTTGGACAATAGGTAGATAGGTAGACAAAGACAGACATGCCTGCACACACACTTAAGTTCACGGTGCTTTGGCACAACTTTTAAAAATTTGTGTGTAATTTCCATGGAGATCATTGCTCTTGGTTATGCTTTATGGTGTTTGTTCTCCAAGTGACCATTCTAGGAGAAAAGTCAAAAGACAATCGTGAGACAGGATTCACTTAGGAATTTTCCCAGATTATTTACCTTGCCAAATTCTGACACAGATGAAATAATGGCACAGCATAATTTGCATTAGATATAATATGTAAAGATTAAGGATCACTAACTTCCTTGAGCTAAATAAATTCTAAGTGACCACAGTGGAATACATCTAATTTAGGGTCTGGTTCACAGTGCTTAAACAGTCCCTTCCATTCTTATGCTAGTAATTTATGACCTCCCACAAAATGGAGATATATTTAAAAAGAAGTTTTGAGAATTAAAGTAAAATTTTGTTATTTGTTACTAATGGGAAATTTGACATTCTGATTGTCATCTTGAAAGAAGAGCCAAGGAGATTGGTCATAGGAGGGCATGCCAAGTAAAGGCGTTAGCAGAGCAGGCAAAGGCAAGGGGCAAGGAAGAACACAGTATAATATATACAGGGGACTTACCGTCCCCACATTATTGGCTTCTGCTCTTAGGGAACCCAGTGGCACTTTTAGTTACTGTTACCATCTATCCTTCTGCTTTTCGTTAATAGTGTTGTGTTTCCCTTGCCCACAGCTTAACAGCCTATTCAAATTTGAATGTAACACATGTTTCACCCCTAGAGAATTGATACAGTTCTGTCTTCCTATCACTCTACAGATCTTTATTTTTCTGTGTCCGGTATGCATTTATTAATTATTTTGAAAAATGAAGCCAAAATAATTATAATTTATTCTTTCTTTCTTTTTAGATTTAATGTGCTAACATTCTTTAAATTAAAAACAAATAAGACAAACTACATTTGGGTTTTTTTTTCTCCTCAAGCATTCCTACCTCTTTTTGATAGTAGTAGTTTTCATTTCTGTTATTTTTCCAGTACTAGATTGATCTTTATTTTCAGGTAGTGGCTATTGTGAAGATAGTGGCAATAAACATTTGCCTCACAGCTATGTCTCAAATTTGAATGAGAATAGTGCAAAATAGTTAGAATTTTTAACTGTTTGAGACAATATTGAAGCTTTTTACTGGCTCCCAAACAAATTTGGGGAGAAAAGCAGGCCTTTGCATGTTTATATTGACACCTAAAATTTTTTAATATAAATTATAATAATACTGTTCACCCTGTCATACCTCTGTAATAAAAATATATGTTCATGAGTTTAAATGTAAAAAATTGTGTTAAAATTGTTAACATTAACAAAAACACAGTTTTTTCCATCTAAAATAAAAATTTTAATTGATTTTGGGGGGATAACATAGGTTAATAAGATTATATAGGTTTTAAGCATAAAATTTTATGATATATCACCTGCATATTGCATATATTAATTTTGATAAAGAATTATTTAAACGAAGTAAAACTTTACTAGTTAAATTCATCTCTTAATGAGATAGAGGCTTTTTTCCTTCCTAATCACTATGAGCGAATTTTATTTATTCCAAGAATGAGATATAGTTCAGCATCAGTTTTATTTCTGTGTTTTCATCTTTATGATTGTAAGCTTGAGAAACTTCACTCACATAACTAAATTGATAAGGGATAGATGGAGTTGATCACAGCCTTGTCATCCAAGTCTTCTGAGATATTTGCCAGAATTATATCTACTTAACAAGTTGTTTAGGTCCTCCTGCAGGTTTTATTTATTTATTTTTTGAAAGAGGATTGGAAGCCAGCTATAAAGATTTGTTACTTAGTCATTAGAGATAAGTTTGACCCAGTTATTTCAGATTGCTCATTTGAATGGGTAAGAAGTATGCTATTATGTATAAAGTAGGGGAAAGGAAAGGTTACTGTAAAAAAGAATGTGAGAACAAGAGAACATGATATTTTAACTGAAGATGCTGCTCAGGCAGATCAGTTTGAGGATTACATAAGAAAGATTACACAAGAAAGTTAATTGAAGTTGTGTCTCTTAAGACTCTGCTTGCCCTTAGACTCCTTAGAAAGTCTTCACACACTTAACAGAGCACCTCATACACCCTGAGGTGTAAGCCTTAGAAAGGTGATCCACGAGGTAAGGCATGGGCGTTAGAGTTAGATTCATTTAGGCTCAGTTACCTTGAACAGTTAATCTAACCTCTTTAAGTGTCTGGTCCTTGCCTACAAAATGGGAATAAAAAATTACTTCATGAATTATTGTGAGACTGTGTTTAAACACTTAGCAAACTACCTGATGCAGTGGGTAAGTTCTTAGTACATGGCTGTATTCAAAGGTACATTCAAATCAGTAGCCAACCAAATGGTAGTCATCTATCATATATGCATTTAGTGGTCATTCAAAATCAATATTAAACCACTTGTTATAAGTCTTTACTCTTTAAAAACTGTTAGTTTTTTATTATTTAAAAGCTAAATTTTGTGCTGACAAAGGAGTGTATTACTTTAAGCCTAGATGTAGTCCATTTAAGATATTTAAGCTATTTAGATATCTTCTAACACTTGGACTAACTTAAAAGTATTTTGTACTTCCTCAGGTATAGATAGATTTTTATATCTTAATAGATTTTTCATAGCAGTGACTATAATATGGTTTCTTTTGCTCTTGTTGATTATAAGTGATACCAGATCACCTTAAATATACTCAGTATCAAGGCAATAAATAATTTTTACATATATGAAATTCCAGGTATTTATTAGCACTGCAAATGTGTAGATAATCACTAGAAAGGAATAATGAACCCATCGAGACTAATAAGTGTCAAAGCATAGTTAGCCTGGAAATCACCTTCCCAAATGAAACTTGGTATAAGTAGTACCCGTTCTTTTTGTTTGTAGCGCAGAGCAGTTCTTACAGTCTGTCTGGAGTGGAGAAGTACATAAAGAATTGGAGGATATTCGTGCTTATAGTTTTCCGAGAGAGGGGGAGCAAATAAACAGGCTCTTTCCATTTTCTATCTTGATAGGAAAGTTTACTATAAAGAATCATTAACTATTACAGGAAATTAGAGTAATAAGGGATTGCTTACTAAGGAATAAAGATAATTCTAAACAATACAGAAAATTCATATATAAGGAACAGCCAGCACCTGTAGAGCAAGAATCATCTAAGGAAGGGTCACCACTCCACTGCACTCCAGGGACCCAGATCTTGGCGGAGATGGCACAGCTGTGGCTTAGTGAGTGGCAGAGAAGTCACTGTGGTGCTGTGCTGGCAGAACTTGCAGAAATCAGCCCTGTAGGGTGCCAGGGAAAGCTATCCATAAGGAAATGTCTAACTGGAAGCACTCTGCTGCAGAGCTGGCCAAGGGGGATGCTGGAGGAATCTGCCCAAGGCTGTGTGCATCCATGAGCTGGAGAGTGGAGCAGCTGTGCATGTTGTGGGAGTCTGGTGCTAGAAAAGGCCACAGAAGCCTTCCAGGCAGACACACGGGGATCAGAAGTAAAGCCCTTTTCCTCTTACAGTGTCTCTTTAGTGTCCTCTGTGCACAGGCTTAACAGCATGACAGATGTCAGAAGGGAAAATATTTAAATGGCCCAAATCCATTTTCACTGAGCTGACAAAAGTAGTGAATTTGGATCACAGGATCATAATGGACAGCTGGAACAGTCATCCCTTTCACTGCTTGGATTCTGTATACACCCCTCTACACACATTTGAACTCCCATCCAGCAACAATGCAGCTGTTTTCTACCTCACAAAATACAGCTATTCTTACAAATGAAGTGTTTACCCTTTCCCCAGAATGAACAGATGAACAGTCCCCAAAATCATTGTATCTATCACTGGCAGTATTAGTGATTCCACAAACTCAGTTAGTCATAGTAAATATTCTTTTTATGAAGATTAAATTATAGAGTTAACTGCTATAAAATTAAAACAGTCAGGAGAGAATTAAAGAAAATAGCAGATACAAATAAATACATATAACAAGCAAACAGAAAATATGCAAAGTTACTACTCGTTTCTGTATTTGGTCCCAGGCTGTAATTGGTAGCTATGGTTTCCTTCTGTCACAACCCATTCAATATTTCCCCTGGCTTCAGCAAGAATTGTAGCTGGTTAGGGTTCTTTACTTGCTGATGTGACCCGAACCTATGTTTGAGAACAGTCCATGTTATCCTGCCCTTTTGGGCTGCTGTAGTTTTCTGGTAACTTTACTGTGGAGCATAGAAGCACTAATACCCTCCAAGTTAAATCACCACAGAGTTTTCAGGCAGAGAAGACCAGCCTGTGCAGAGTAGGCTCCTTCAATTGGTAAAAGGAGGCTCAGGGACTTGAGGATTCAAAGTACAATTGACCCTTGAACAACATGGGTGTGGACTTGCATGGTGATCTTTTTTCATTGTAAACAGATGAAATAAACTGCAGTATTGATAAATATAGTACAGTACTGTAAATGAATTCTCATTAATTTTTAAAAAACATTTTCTTTTTTTTTTTAGCTTTATTATAAGAGTACGGCATACAAGTATACAGGTATTGGGTTGGTCAAAATGTTCATTTGGTTTTCCCCCATAAGATGACTAATAGCACTTAGTTGTCTTTAACTTCATTTGAAACAATTTTGTTAGACTGTTGTGACAGCTGTCATATCAACATGCATTTAAAAAAATACATCAAAATTGGTTTTTGTGTAGCCATTTTAATATGGGTGATGGAAAAAAATATGTAACACTTTCAGCATATTATGCTTTATTATTTCAAGAAAGGTAAAAACATAACTGAAATGCAAAAAAAGATTTGTGTAGGGTATGGAGAAGGTGCTGTGACCTATTGAACATGTTGAAAGTGGTTCGCAAAGTTTTGTGCTAGAGATTTCTTATGGGATGATGCCCCCTGGTTGGGTGGACCATTTTGAAGTTGTTAGCAATGAAATTGAGACATTAATTGGCAACAGTCATTGTTATACCATGCAGGAGATAGCCCACATACTCAAAATATCCACATCAATTAAGTTATTGGTGAAAATGAAAAATGTGTCTTATTTTACGGAAAAAACTAAAAATTTTTTGATCGACACAATGTACAGAATATGTGTTAATTGACTCTTTATGTTGCCAGTAAGGCTTCCATTCAACAGTAGACTATTAGTAGTAAACTTTCAGAAGGGGGTGTCGAAAGTTATATGTGGGTGGGTTTTTTTACTGCCCCCTGGGGGTTGGCTCCTATATTGTTCATGTGTCAACTGTAGTCAGTTTCATGAGTACAACTAATTGTCCTCCCTCTTACTAAATCCCAGAATTCTGTTCTTTAACTTATCAGTGATAAAAGTTTTGAAAAATTTGACAATCCTGAGAATTAAGTTCTTATTTTAACTCAGCAACTTACCAGTTAAATTTTATGTCTGCTTTTCAGAAATAGGGCCGTCATGAACACACTTTGGTTCACATACTGTACCTTCCCTCTTAGAGTTAATGGGCCTGAGTTTGTCATTTTCTTTTTTGCAAATGTTCAAGGGTACTCCAAGGGTCCATCTCACAGAGCAGTTTTTATAGCCATCATTATTCCAGTAAGGTCAAGTGTAGCAGCCAGCCACCTAGGCTCCGAAGACACATGCTGTAGTTGGCATTCATTGCCATCAAGCACAGTGATAGTTTGATTAATTGTGATTCCACCGCAGGCAATGGATTGATAGCATCTTTTTCCTGTTGGCAAGGAGCTCAGCAGTGAGCTCAAACCCAAAGGCCTAACCAAATCAATCTCAATAACCCATTCTCCTTCATGGGACCATGCTGATAACCAGTCCTGTATGAATCTATGCTCAATCGTAAGAGAATATAGAAATAGCAGATTGAGGAATTCCCTTAGGACTGAGGTAGAGCACCCCGTCGCCCCACCCCTCGAGCTTAGCTCCAGGCTGCACTGGGGAGGACAGAGCCATGGCTCATAAAGAAGTGCGTGTGCTACTGTTCTGGAGTGCTGGAGAAACTGTCCATAGGAGGTGTCTAACTGGAAGCACTGTGCTGCCAAACCACCCCAGGTGCTTGCCAGGGGAAGCTGCAGCCTTCGTGCCCCGGAGAAACTGCATGTGAACCTGGAGAGGCTACTTGCACTGGATGAGCCTGGTGCTGGAAAAGCTGTCTGTGCCGGAAGGCCCACAGTAGGGAGGCCTCGGCACTGCAGGGGCCTGGTGAGCAAGCCCACCGGAACCAAGCTGCAAAGCCTTTTTTTCCTGATTGTCTGTTCAGCATCCTCTACTAAACAAAGTCTAAGATCGTGCTAAGTGACAAAGCAAAAATATTTAAAAGGCCCAATCTGTTTTCAGAGAGCAGAGATAGAAGGTATGTTTGTAGCTAAGAGGCAAAATAATTCAGTTACCAGCACACTAATTTTCTTATTGCAATATCTTTCTGCAAATCCAGGGTCAAATTTGGGGTTTAGTATTATTAACTATATTTATTAACTTTCATTGATGAACCTTTTTTTGCTTTCTTTTTTCAGTCTGAGTTTCTTTTGGCCTTGGCCCTATCCTCTATTGTAAGTCATCTCAAATTTGTTTTGGAAAGACATGAGTCATTGCTAAAATATCTAGGCTAGATCTTGAGTGTACAAATGTTTGCCACCTGTGAGAACACAACGTTAACTGTCAGGCAGAATCATCTTCCTACCTGAAGACCCAGTTAGTTTATTGATTTTCGTTGTGGTAATATACACATAACATAAAGTCTACCATTATAGCCTTTTTTAAGTATGTAGTTAAGTGGCACCAAGTATATTATAAATGATAATTCCCCATGTCCTCCTCTCCCTGGCCCCTGGCAATCATCATTCCACTTTCTGTCTCTGAATTTTGCTACTTGAGGTACCTCAGTTACCTGTAATCATGCGGTATCTCTCCTTCTGTGACTGACTTATTTCATGATGCCTTCAAGGTTCATTCACGTTGTAGCATATGTCAGAATTTTCTTCATTTTGAAGGCGGAGTTATACTCCATTGTATATATTTACACCACATTTTTCAACTTTATTGAGATATAATTGGCATGTGTAAATATAAGGTATGCATGTGTTGATTCTGTGAACTTACGAAGTCTTCATCACAGTAGAGTTGCTTCACACCTTCACCACCTCACATAGTTACCATTTCTTTTGGTGAGAACATGTGAGGTTTACCTTTTAGCAGTTTTCAAGTATGTAATCCATGACTGTTAACCATGATCCCCACACTATGCAATAGATACCTTAACCTGTCCATCTTATAACTGGAAGTTTGTACCCTTTAATCAGTATCTCCCCAGTATCCCACTCTCCAGTTCCCATAACCACCATTCTACTCTCTCTGTCTATGAGGTCAGCTCTTTTAGACTCCACGTATAATGTATATCATGCACTGTTTTTATTTCTCTGTCTGACTTAGTTTCCTTAGCAAAATGCCCTCAAGCTCTATTTTGTCACAATGGCAAGATTTCCTTTGTTCTCATGAATGAATTATATTCCATTGTGTATATAAATATATACCACATCATTTAATCCATTATCATTGATGGACTCTTGGGTTGTTTATATATCTTGGCTATCGTGAATAATGCACCAGTGAATGTTCAAGTTCAGATATCTCTTCCAGATCCTTATTTTATTTCCTTTAGATACATACTCAAAAATGGAATCGAATGATAGCTCTATTTTCTACATTTCAAGGAACTTACATACTGTTTTCTGAGGTGGTTGTACCATTTTACGTTCTTAGCAGCAGCAGCACAAGGGTTTCTGTATCTCCATAGCTTTATCAACACATGATTGTCTTTTTGGTGATAGCCACTCTGACGAGTTTGAGGTGATATCTCATTGTAGTTTTTCTTGGCATTTCTCTGATGATTAGTGATATTAAGCCCCTTTTCATGTACTTGTTAGTTACCAGTTTGTCTTGGCAAAATGTTCAGTTCCTCTGCCCGTTTTTTAATCAGACGTTTTGTTGTTGAGTTTTATGACTTACATGTTTTGGATGTTAACCCCTTATCAGATATGATTTGCAAATCTTCTTGCCCATTTTGTAACTTGGCTTTTCATTTTGTTGATTGTCTTCCTTTGCTGTGCATAGCTTTTTGATTTGATGTAGTCACTCACTTATTTTTGCTTTTGTTGTCATAGCCAGAAAATCATTGACAAGACTGAAGTCAAGGAACTTTCTCCCAATGTTTTTTTCTAGCAGTTTTATGGTTTTGGGTCTATGTTTAAGGATTTGATTCATTTTGAGTTAGTATTTCTGAGTGATATAATGTAAGGGTCCAGTTTCACTCACATGGTGATCCTTCTGCATGTGCTTATCTGGTTTTCCAAGCACTATTTATTGAAGGAATTATTCTTCCCCCATTAAGTATTTCTGGCCCCCTTGTCAAATATTAGTTGTCTCTATATGCCAGGGTTTATTCCTGGGTTCTTCACTCTGTTCTATTGAGCTGTGTGTCCATTTTTATGCTAGTACCATACTGTTTTGATTACTATAATTGTATAGCATATTTTGAAATCAAGAATTGTGATGCCTCCAGCTTTCATATTCATTGCTTTTGCAAATCAGGGGTTTTTGTGATTGCATACAAATTTTAGTGTTGTTTTTTCAGTTTCTGTGGGAAAATTCTATTGGAATCACATTAAATCTCTCAGTTACTTTGGGTAGTATGGACATTTTAACAGTATTCTTCCAATACATGAAAATCTGGTACGTTTCCGTTATTTGTGTCTTCAGTTTCTTTCATCATGGTCACATACTTTCCAATGGACAGGTTTTTCACCTCCTTGGTTAAGTGTATTCCTGAGTATTTTATTGTCTTCAATACTACTCTAAACGGGATTGTTTCCTTTATTTTTCAAAAATTTTATTGTAATATATAGAAATGCAACTGATTCTATGTTGCTTTTGTATTTTGCAACTTCACTGAATTTATTGATTAGTTCTAGTAGTTTTTTTGTGGAGTCTGTAGGATTTTCTGTAAATAAGGTTGTATCTGCAAACTATTTTACTCACTTCTTTCCAATTTGGATGCCTTTTTAATTTATTTTTCTAGCCTGATGGCTCTGGCTGAGACTTCCAGTACTACACTGAATTGGAGTGGTGAGAGCGGGCACCCTTGTCTTGTTCTTGATGTTAGAGGAAAAGCTGTCCACCTTTCACTGTGGATTATAATGTTAGCTGTGGGTTTGTGTATGTTTATGCCTTTAATATGTTGAGGTATTCTGCTTTTATACCCAGTCTGTTGAGAGTTTTTATCATGAAAGTATGCTGTGTTTTGTCGGTTGGTTTTCCTACATTTGTTGAGATGATCCTGAGATTTTTAGCTTTAATTCTGTAAATGTGGTATACGGTCCTTGCATCCCAGAGATAAATCCCAGTTGATTGTGGTGTATGATGCTTTGACTGTTCTGTTGATTTGTTTGCTAGTATTTTTTTGAGAATTTTGCATTTAGGTTTGTCATGGTTATTGGGCTGTAATTTTATTTTCTCATAGTGTCCTAATCTGACATTGGATGTCAGGGTAATGCTGGCCTCATAAAATGAGTTTGGGGGTGTTTTGTCTTTCTTTTTTTTAAAAAGAACTTGAGAAGGATTGGCATTAACTCTTCCATGATTGATAGAATTTCCCAGGGATATCTGATCCTGGATTTTTCTTTGTTGGAAGAGCTTTGATTATTGATTCAATTTTCTTGTTGAGATTTTCTATTTCTTCATTATTCATTCTTGGTAAGTTGTATGTTTTTAGGAATATACCCACTTCTAGGTTATTCAGTTTGTTTGCACATAATTGTTCTTAACTCTGCTATATGATCCTTTGTATTTCTGGGGTGCCAGATGTAATACCTCTTTTTCCATTTCATTTCATTACTCGAACCTTCTCTTTTTTTCTTTGTCTAGTGAAAGGTTTGTCAATTTTGTTTATTCTTCAAAAAAACCAGCTTTTAGTTTTGTTGTCACTTTCTGTTATTACTCTGGTATGTACTTCACTTATTTCTGCTCTGACTTTTATTATTTCCTTTTTCCTGCAACCTTTTGGTTTAGTTTGTTCTTCTTTTAGTCTCTGAGGTGAAAAGTTGTTTATTTGAGATTTCTTTCTTTTTTTATTTTTTTAATCTAATTATTTTTCAAGTACAGTTTTCTGTCTATTTCTCCCATCCCAGCCTCCCGCCCCCTGCTCCCCACCTCCCTCCCATTTCCACCCCCCTTAGTTCTTGTCCCTGTGTCCATTATACTTGTTCCTCTAAATCCCTCCCCTTTCCCCCCTTAAATTCCCTCCCCTCTCCCGTCTGGTTGCTGTCCCCCTGTTCTCTATTTCAGTGTCTTTGTTTTTATTTTGCTTGCTTGTTTGTTTTGTTGTTTAGCTTCCTTTTAAAGGTGAGATCATATGGTATTTGTCTTTCAACACTTGGCTTATTTCTCTTAGCATAATGCTTTCCAGTTCTATCCATGCTGTTGCAAAGGGTAGTAGCTCCTTCTTTCTTTTTGCTGCATAGAATTCCATTCTGTATATGTACCATAATTTTTTGATCCATTCATTTACTGAGATTTCTTTCTTGTTAATGTAAGTATTTGTACAATCTCAGAACCACTTTTCATCTCAGTAAGTTTCGGCATGTTGTGACTCACTGGTTGTTCAGGAATGTGTTATATAATTTCCACATATTTGTGAATTTTCCAGATTCTTCCTGTTAATGATTTTTTGGTTTCTTGCCATTTTTATCAGAAAAGATAGTTGGCATGATTTTAGTCTTCTTAAATTTGCCAAGACTTGTTTTATGATTTATTATATAGTCTCTCCTGATGAGTGTTCCATATGCGCTTGAGGAGAGTATGTGTTCTGCTGCTGTTTTATGCAGTGTTCTTATGTGTCTGTTAGGTTTATTTTATCTGAAGTATTGTTCAAGTCTAGTGTTTCCTTTATGATTTCTCGCCTGGACGATCTAACCACTGTAGAAAGTGAGGATTCAGGTCTTTTACTATTACTGTATTGTGGTGTAATCTTACCTCATATCTGTTTTTTTTAATTAATTAATTTATTTTTAGAGAGAGGAGAAGAGGGAGAGTGAAACATCAGTGTGTGGTTGCCTCCTCTCACACATCCCCCACTGCAGACTGGCCCACAACCCAGGCACAGCCCTGACTAGGAATCAAACTGGCGACATTTTGGTTCATTAGCTGGCACTCAGTCTACTGAGCCACACCAGCCAGGGCCAGATCTGTTTTTTATTTGCTTTATATTTAGGTTTTTTTTTTTTTGATGTTGAGTGCATTTTATAGCCTCTCAATGAGTTAACCCTTTGTCATTATAACCTTCTTTGTCTCCTGTTACAATTTCTTGCTTAATGTTTATTTTGTCTGGTGTTAGTATAGTTATTCCTGTTCTCTTTGGTTTCCACTTGCGTAAAACATGTTTTCATCGCTCCATTCTGATCTTGTATGTGGCCCTAAAGCTGACGTGATTCTCTTGCAGGCAGTGTTATAGTTGGGTCTTCTGTCTTCATTCATCCAGCCACTCTGTGCCTTCTGATTGGATCATTTAGTCCATTTCCATTTGCAGTAATTTTAGATATATAAAGACTTAATGAGGCTATGGCATTCATTGTTGTCTGGCTGTAGTTTCCTTGTTTCTTTCTCCCTCTCTTGTTACCTTTTTTATGAGTTGATGATTTTCTGTAGTGGTATTTTTTTTTATTTCCTCCTCTTACTCTTTTGTGAATCTGATGAAGATTTTTGCTTTGTAGTTACCATGAGACTCACACAAAAACACCCTAACAGTTTGTGCTATACTGCTAACAACTTTTGTTACATACAAAAGCTCTACCCTTTTACTTCCCTTTTTATATTTTCGATGGCACAATATACCTTTTATGTTGTATATTCTTTAACAAATTATTATAGCTATAGTCATTTTAATTATTTTTGCCCTTTAGCCTTTATACTGGAGTAAAGTCACACCATCATATTACAGTATCAAAGTGTTCTGAATTAACTGTATACTTAACCTTTACCACCCACATTTATTTTTCTCTTCATCTGTCAATGGACACTTGTGTGGTTTCTACCTTTTGGGACTCATGTATATGAGTCCTACTTGAAGTTCTAACCTAATTGTGTCTAGAAGTGTTAATCATTTCCACAGAAGGATGAGGGTGATTTGTACTAGATGGTCGTATGATGTAATGTTCTTCCCTTTCTTTTAAAGTAGTAACTTCATACAGATTTTGAACCCCTAAATGAAGTTCATAACCCAGAAAACCTAGTAATACTAGTGAACTAGTAACATGGTTGATAATAGTAGATATCACTGTTCAGGAACACATTATATGGTTCCATACCTTGAATACATGTAACTGTGGCCACATTTTATCAAAATGTAACCCTGGCCACATTTAATGTTTCATGAGTTAAACTTACCCAAAATGTTTGCATTCTTTATAGTATTGATTGCATATAGGAACTGATAAGGTAGACAAGGTAACCCTCCTTTGGAAATGTAAATAGGATGGGCAAGTAGATGATTATTGAGACAGTAGGTTTTTGTTATACTTATTGAAAAGTAGAGCTTCTATTTTTTTAGTATGTTTTTCATGTTTTGGTTTGATGGTGGTGTGATAATTTCTTTTGAAAGAATGAATGCAAAAGGGACAGGGAACTGATGCAAAGAAGCTAATGGGAACAGACTAATGGTTGATAGAATTTTGGAAGATACCTTAAAGAAATGTTTTACGTTACTGTTTTAAAATGCTTTCTAACAAAGAATGGTGACTTTTATTTCTCAGACCGCCTTGGCCCATTTAGAGTCTCTTGCAGTCGATGTGGAGGTGGCCAATCCACCAGCAAGTAAGGAGAGCATTGATGGTCTTCCAGAGACACTTGTTCTTGAAGACCACACTGGTAAGGGCAAAGCTGACCGCTGCTGTTGAGGGCACGTTGCATGTTTAAGTCTGTGATCAATGCACCAAGAAGAGAAAATAGTGCTTGAAACTTTCATTAGATTTTCTGTGAAGCTAAAGTCTGACAAGCTTTTGTCTGCTGGAAGAATATTTTTAATTTATTGTATGATGGGCTGGGACATGTGTTCCTTAAGTCAACTTTTCTACAAAAGCAATGCTTATTGCATTTCAAATTGTTATATAGTAGAAAGATGTTTGCCAGTTTATTGATCAAAGTCTGGTTCATCTGTCTTTCACAGGTATCATCTGTGAATTCGTATGTTCATTTTCAAGTACATTAAAATTGAACTCCAGTGGGTTAACGTATCACATTACTTGTTTGCAGCCATTGGTCAGGAGCAGTGCTGTCCAATCTGCTGCAGCGAGTACATCAAGGACGACATAGCGACAGAGTTGCCCTGCCACCATTTCTTCCACAAACCCTGTGTCTCAATTTGGCTACAGAAGGTGAGTTACAGGTTCACTTCTTTTAAGTTAATATTTTAGTAATTTCTCCTGTAAGTTAATGATGATAGTAAGGTCTTTGAAGCCTGTTTAATTTAGCTATGTGCTTATAGTACTTTCGAGTTCAGTTTTAATTCAATTTAATTAAAAGTTGGTTACCTTTTAATAACTACTAATCAATGATAATATCAAACTGTTTTACTGACATTGCCTAAGAATCAATATAGACAATACTAACTATTTAACAGATTTAACCGTATCCCCAAAATTTGGCGTTTTCAAAAGTATCTCCAGAAAAGCAGTTCCTGGCACTATTCAGAGTACTGTGACACTGTACTGATATTCTGCTGCTGTGTCCGGGTCTCTGAAATGCATAGGGGAAAATGTCTAATAACCACCAACTATCTTCTATTCTTCTATTCAGATTTTCTTATACTGCCCTCACATATTTATCCCGAATTTTTAAGTATACTTGAATTACATATTTTTTGAAAAAAGACTTTTACCTAAATCTTTGTTACCTCCATTTTTGCATAAAGGATATTTACGTGCAGTTCAGTGGAAACGCCCAGCTCGCTCTCCAGGCCTTATTTGCAATGCATGCAACTTCCTCTCTCCCCTCCAACCACTCCCTCCCTGCCCCTTCCTTCCTTTCTCCCTCTTCTTCCTCTCTTCTTTCCTTTCTCTTCCTTTGCTGTTATTTCTCTTCTGCTACAACATCATCTTTGCCAAAACTGGGTCTACTTAAAATTTCTAAAATCCAGTGCAGAAATCTCCACCAGTCTTTTATAAATTCTAACGCTTCTGCCTTGGCTTTTAAGGCCTCCTGTGCTTGAGCTCCCAGCCCGTCTCCTCAGAATGACTTCTGCTCCTTTGCTCATGTGTGTGCTCAGCCTGTTGCGGTCTTCCCCTGCCCCTGTGAGGTTAGGTGGTCCTGCTTAAATTCCGCCTTTTCCATCCTTGATATTCTTTTTCTTTAAACTTCTATAAGAGCATCAACACCTTAGTAAGGATCTCTCTGGTGTATTGTGTACTGCAAGTGTCTGGCGCAGCTAGATGATTCACTGTATTTTCCCATTTATTTCTCACAGCAACTCTGGGACATACAGGGTGGGGCAAACAGAGGTTTACAGTTGTCAGTGTGTAAAACAGTTTATTCTTTCATATTTATGAATTATTATACTATTTTCCATGTCAGCAACTGCCAACCTACTTTTCTTTAAAAGAGTGTCTACTTTCACCACTTTTTAAAAAAAGATTTTATTTATTTAGAGAGAGGGGGGAAGAAAGAGAGGGAAAGAAACATCAATGTGTGGTTGCCTCTCACATGGCTCCCACTGGGGACCTGGCCCGCAACCCATGTGCCCTGACTGGGAGTCGAACCAGCGACCCTTTAGTTCACAGCCCGTGCTCATTCCAATGCGCCACACCAGCCAGAGCTGTAAACCTGCTTTGGCCCCACACTGTATTGGTATCCTCATTCCAATTTTCGAATGATTGCTACTTATACAAGATGACCCAGCTAGTATGTGCTTGGTGGAGAACAGACTCCATTATTGACACTAAAATGGTGCTATCAGGGCCCAGTCTGTATGGCAGTGCCTAGTAAATGTTTGCAGAATTAAATTCATGAGTTACAAACATTGTGCATGTTGTACAGTTGTCACTTACTGACTTTGCTGTGACCCGTGGCGGTGATATCTGTAGTGTCTTTCCTGTCAGGAAACAGCTCAGTGGGAGGCCTTTCCTCTAGGGAGCAGGTTCCCAAGATAAAAATCTTTGTCATCTGTAACAGCGGATTCCTGCAGCCTGTTTCCTATCAGACTCGAGAAAGAGTAATCTGTCACCAGGTGGCATATCTCTAGAATCTTTTGTTCTTAAAATGTTGTACTCCCAGTATAACTGCTTTCCCTGTCCCACCCTCCCTACCAGGTCTGTGGTTGATTTGTTTTATCATTTAGAAAGCAAGTAAATCTCCATATCTCTTTGAAAAGGAAGTACATGGCCTACAAAGAAGGTCTGACCTGAGATCCATCTGCTTTGACATATCTGTGTATACCAAAGTGAGGCTTCAGTGTATATATGAGGAAGGTTCTAGAGGGATGGTTTGGTATAATAGATACATGAATTAATGAGGTCTGTGATTTCTCTAACATACGCATCATAGATTAAATCAGAATAATCAGTTGAGGACGTGCGATGATGCCTTGCACACACTCGACAGCAGCACCAGTGCCAAGCATGGAGTATAATAGGCCTTCAACTAACACTCACTAAATAAAAGGTGAATCATCTGAAAGACTCAAACATGATTATGAGACACCGCTTACCCTCAAAGAAATTAGTGTCTGATTGGAATGAAAAGGAAACAGCATCAAAATTCTGCCTCTCTGTATTGTGCGGGTTTAAAAGTTATTTAGTTTTTAAGTTGTTTTGTTTTTAGGATAGTGATACTGTTTTGTCTTTCTTAAGATACTTGTGTGGCAGTTAAGATCTTTCCATTGGCTGTGAACTTGCTTTCTCTCCTCCAGTCAGGAACATGCCCTGTGTGCCGCCGTCATTTCCCACCTGCAGTGATTGAAGCATCTGCAGCTGCTTCCTCTGAGCCTGATCGCGATGCCCCACCTTCAAATGACAGTACTGCGGAAGCTCCTTAAACCTTAACACTGAGTGAAATCAGTGTTTATCAAAGTAAATCTGCAAATTCCTTCTAAACCTGATGTGCAAATAATTATATATAAATACATTTAAATGCTATATATAGTCTATGCCATAGTTTAGAAAGAAAATACTGACCTTTCTAAACTAAAATTAGGTTTGCAGAAAGTACTAACATTTTCAAGCTGAATGTTGAAGCAGAACACCTTTTTTTTTAGTTGAAGATGTCGATGTTAATTGTAGAAGCCGAGCGCACCACACAGCTGTCCCAGGAGCAGTTGCCGTCTGTGTGGCACACCTCACTGGTCTTGTCTGGAGAACTGCCACTGGGGGCTGGGCTCTCCTGTTCGCATCAAATGTGAGTGAGGACTGCGATTGCAACAATAGGAAACTTTGGTTTCATTGGAAATAAAAGAGAATTCTAAAGCATGCTTTTTCATTGGTCCCTTCGCTTTTGCTACATCAGAACCTCTCCATTTGTAATACTGAGTGTTTTTTTAGGAAGGTGTCTGTTCTTCATCTTTGTTTAAAATTAGGACTTTTTAAAAATGCCAAACAAAGGCTGAAATTTTGGCTAGAGCATCACAAAGTTTCAAAATCTTAAATGTAATCACCTGTAAATGGTTAGGTAGTAAAATAAATTATTTTCTTTAAATGTTGGATGTGCTCAAGTCAGCTGAGGAGAGCATATGACCAGTCTGGTGCTCGGTGCTGGGCACAGTGAGGTGAGCTGGGCACAGATGTTCTTTCTACTTGGTTAAAATTATACTGGAGGGTCCAGAACACTCATGGGACATTTGTTTAATAACTATTGGGTATTGTTAAGGTAACTTTTGTTTGAAATTACCCAGAAAGCCTGAAAACATGCGTAAAGTGTTTTTTACCACTCATTCTGTTATATCCTGAAAGGAAAATCTGATCTTCTGTTAACTGTTCTGACTTGTATAAAGCTTAAAATTGATTGGGTATAGCACAGATTTGGCCATACCTTTTTACAACATATCTAAACTTATTGTGTTATAATTTATTTCTTTAACGTATTCCTGAACAAAGATTATTTATATTGCATTATCAGTATTTGTTTCTTTACACTAATTTATTTTGGTAAAATTATTCACCTGGAACTAAAATAAAAATAGGTAGTTTCAAATTAAGCCAAATTAAACCATGGGTGAAAAGGGAATAGCTTATATGATTGCCTAGTGACTGTGAACAAGAGCCGAACCTATAACACAGTTCCCTTCTTATATTTGTTTAAAAGAGAAAAGATCTTGACCTCAGACTTGCTCTCTAAAAGAGGTCTGTTCAAAAGCTTCTGTGAAAGTAAGGAAGTCCACTTTCCTTATTCTTTTTAATGGGAAATTGACCTACAAGGTCACCTCTGTAATTGCATAACCCTGCACTAAGATTGCACAGCTTTCTGTTTAGCTGACCACACCCAGTAGGCAATTATGTGTAAACATGGACACGATAATTAACTGACAGATGGGGTTTGATATTGAACACCAGAGAATAATGGCTGTTAGGTGACGACGTTTGAACAAGTGAAATGGTAAAGCACATAGTGAGTGTACGTCCATTCAAGCAGTGCACTGACAATTTAGTTTGGACGTGTACAAGGGACATGTGGCTTCCTAAATACAAAATGAATTCTATTTGTGTGATTTCTCTGAGTGTTTATATTCCATCTGTTTTTCTTTATTCTTAAAATAAATGAATTTTCACTGTTGGCACATTTGAAGCTTAAATATAAGGAACATAACACTTGCATTCTAATTTTTGCATATATTGTAAATGTGTCTGGTATTTACAGCAAAATACTGTGTATCCTTTTATGAGTAAAACAAAACTGAACATTGCATGCATGTAATGTGGTGACTTTGTAATTTAGGGGTTCTTTGGGGCTTCTGTGACTTCGGAAATGCTTACATTCAGGCCTTAACGTTGCATTAGCTAGCATGTTTTCCTCCTGATGTATATAGTCTCCGTTGTATAAACTAATCTTTGCTTGTTTTCTACTCTGTGATCTTCCCATACCATGTTTCATTGATGATCAGCTAGTGTCAAGGAGTCAAACCAGACTAAAATTACTTCTCATCTGTGTGTCGTGAAAATTTGTGGCTAGTATGATTTTGTTTGGTTTTTTGTTTTGGGTTTTTGTTGTTGTTTCCAGAAATTTGTGGCCAGTGTGTTTTTTGTTCCCTTTAAGTAATACTGAGCGGTTGTGATACTTCCTGGTGGAACGGACATCACTCCCGATTTCCCTGTAATGAGCCACACATTATATTTAGGCAGTATTAAGGGACCTTGGTTTTCTTCTCCTAAATAGCAGCTGTCCCAAAGAAAACATTTCTTCTTGGCCTGTTCAGTTAGCTGTTACCTGCCACTTGTTAAGAGGCTTCCATTCCACACTCACCCAGCAGTGTTGAGAGCTGAACTTAAGGCAGCTGCTGCACTTTTTGCTTTGCATCTGTTTCTGTCCCTCGTTCTTGGCTCCCTGTTGTCTATAAACAGCTGCTATGGAGGAGAAGAGTTGAAGAAGAGTTGGCTTATAAAATATTTTTAAAAGAAAATTGAGGTTTTAGAGTTTACATTGTAACAAGCTGATAAAAGCTGCGGTTGACAAGTTCAGACACCAAACTATTGTTTGATCAGATCTCTGATCCTTTTGACAAAGTTAAAACTATATGAACGTAAATTAGAAGTATAAAGAGTAATAATTAAAATGTTATTTCCCTTATTTCTCTCTTATATGTTAAGACTTGACCTAATAATTTTATTTTTTTAAACATTTTCTTCTTTTTTGTAATATGAATGCTGATATTTAAACCTAGATCCATGTGGTTTTCTTTTGTGTTTCTTCATTGTTTATCTCTAAGCTAACTAAAGATTAATTTGTGATCTGGATTTATATATAAGCTGTTAAATATATATGAACTGTTAAAATGGAATGCAAGTTTTTCAAAAGCCCAGGTCTAAATGTAATGATTGGTTTATCGTTCTACAGTCTATCATTTTCTGTGTAAATCATAAATAATAAACAGGATATACTCAGTGGTCATTTCTAATATTTAATTGTGCAGTCGCATCCCTTCTGTACTGTAGCCCCGAGAGGGTTAGCGGCAGAGAGTACAGCTGTAAAGGAAGTCTGAAATGGGCTCCAGAGCTCACGGCGTTACAGTCCTTGAACTGTGATCTGAGAAGGCCTGGACAGGGCACCTGGCTGTGTGGAGGCTGTCGATGGACTTCATTCTGTGAGGGCTCCGGCGGGGGAGGCCCTGCTGTCCCTCACCGCGCCGTCACAGCAGCCCTGTGTGCTCAGTGGGGCCCGGTGGGCGTGCTAACTCAGGACTGCCGGAGCCCTCCAGGTTCAGGGGTGGGTGCCCGCCTCGCCTCAGTCGCTTCTCCAAATCAGGTATGGCAGTGTTATCGAAGCTACCTGAAACACTTCCTTGTGGTTTCCAGGGGGTTCAGAAATCTCACCCGTTTCAGAAGAGTAGCCTGAGTGCTGATAGAGTATGCCTGCATCAAATTACACAGAAAACTCATTTTGTTTAAAAGCCTTAGAAAGTTTGGAATTCTGATTCTCCCTTAACGAATAAACATTTGCTAGAAAAATGCTGTCTCAGACCTAGAACAGCAATGTTATACCTCTTTCTAGTGCCAGAACCCATTTATAATTGTGTGATACAATTTTTATCGAGCCACTGCATCCAGACTTGGAGTCACTCAGCGCTCCTACAAGGGATGGGTTTCCTTGTTAGAATTGTCACCCAAATGGTTATAAATAGCACATATGTAAAACTACATAGAAGGGTCTTGTCTCTTGCATGTTGCCATCCCTCAGGCTTCACACTTTTCTCAGGTCTTAGATGATACCTGTTCCAGACCAGCCTGGCATTGGCTCTCAATATCTTAAAATATATTGCTGGTGCCCTGGCTGGTGTGGCTCAGTGGGTTGAGCGTTGGCCTGCGAACCACAGGGTCACAGATTGGATTCCCAGTCAGGGCACCTGCCTGGGTTGTGGACCAGGTCCCCAGGAGGGTGTGCGTGAATGGTAACCACACATTGGTGTTTCTCTCCCTTTCTCCCTCCCTTCTCCTCTGTCTAAAAATAAAATAAATAAATATTTTAAAAAGTAAAAAGAGCCCTGGCTGGTGTAGCTCAGTGGATTGAACATATGCCTGCGAACCAAAGCATTGCCTGTTTGATCCCCAGTCAGGGCACATGCCTGGGCTGCAGGCCAGGTCCCCAGTATGGGATGTGCAGAGGCAACCATACATTGCTGTTTCACTTCCTCTCTTTCTCCCTCCCTTCCCCATCTCTCTAAAAATAAATAATTTTTAAAAGTAAAAATAAAATATGTTGCTCAGAAGTAAAAGTCTTCCTGTGGTCTGACTAGAGCTGGGTCCGAAGCATTCTTGCCAACTTGAGAGCGAGTCTCATACGACCGTATATGTTGGCATTATCATTACTGTCGTTACTAGGCAAGCATGTCACACTGTAGTCTCTTGCTGAACTTGACAAGCATTGCTGGTAAGTCAGGTCCACTTTTAATAATTCCTTAATTCATCCTTACCAAGTTCAACTTACAAAGGTCCTTAGGACTTCTGCTTCGTTCTCTTAGCCGTGTGTCAGTTCCAGTTTTTATGCACACGCCTTTGGTATTTAGTGGTGATGTCCAAGTTACTGATAAATATTGACTAGAACAGAATGAAATGGATCTTCTTTAATATATACTGCCGTCCAGGGGGCTCTGATCCATTCATCAGTCTTCGGGTAGAGTTGTTGAAGCAACTACCAGTCACTTCTGTGCTCACATTTCTTCCTCTTTCCCAAACGGGCACTGTAAGAAATTTTGTCGTGTTTGGGTGGCAGGCAGGTTACACTGTCTGGAAATAGCCTGTCCTGCTAGTATATTAAGTCAAAAAAGGAAATGAGCTTAGCATGAAATGCCTCTTCTTCAGGAAACCATACTACCTCCTTTCCCAACTGCTCGCATGCCGTTTGTTTACTTATCTGCCCTAGAATATCACAAGTGATCAATATCAAGCTCATTTTTATCATTTTTGGAGTATACTTTTTTCTGTCAAAAAGACAGTAAATATTGGATTGGCCAAAAAGTTCATTTAATAAAGTTCTAGTAGTGCTTAGTTGTCTTTAACTTCATTCAAAACAGTTTTGTTAGATTGTACTGTGACAGCTGTCATATCAGTGAGCATTTAAGTCAAAATTGGTGAATTTTTGTGCAGCCATTTTAATATTGAAGATGGAAGAAGATACACAACATTTTCAGCACATGATGCTTTATTTCAGAAAAGGGAAAAACACAACAGAAATGCAAAAAAAAAAAGATTTGTGCAGTGTATGGAGAACGAGCTGTGTGATCAAATGTGTCAAAAGTGGTTTGTGAAGTTTCTTGGTACAATTGACATTTTGGCCAAGTAATTCTTTGCTGTGGGGTTGTCTTAATGCATTGGAAGATGTTTAGCAGCAGCCCTGGCCTCTACCCACCAGAAGCCAATAGCAGGAGATAGCGACATACTAAAAATATCCAAGTCATTGAAGTTATTGGGGAAAATGAAAAATGTGTTTCTTATTTTATGGGAAAAACATAACAAGACTTTTTGACCAACCCAGTAATATTACTTTAACACGTCACCTAATCTCTCTGCTTTGCTTCTGATTTTTTTATAAAGAAGCAAATCTGAATTACAGGTTTAGTACTGCCGTTGGTGCATGGTTAAAGTTTTAGAAAATACATTCTTTGGTGATGTGCAAAGTCATGGGGAAACATGGTTGCCTTCCATCTCTGATTTTAGCACTACCGTTGGGTTGGTAAACAGTTCTGATAGAAACCTGAAAATTGTCTTAGTCCCTTCTCAGGAGCTGGAAACAGTTTGACAGAGGAACTTTATTAAATCATAATAAATAAAATTTAATAGTAGTTTTACTAAAAGGCCACATGCCTGGATGTGTCAGTTTATTCATCTTGGATCTTTATAATCAGTAGACAGTTTTTATAGTGGCAAGTGGGTGAGAGATCTCGATCTTCCTGTTTCTTTTTAGAGAGATAAGGAAGAGAACTTCGAGCCAGTGTCATTTCTTTTCCTTTGGTCACAGCACAGCATTTCTTCTTAAGGTTCATTGGAAAAATGCATTTTTACATTATAAGAATAGTTCCAATTTATGAAGTGCTAAATATTAGATGTTAGGTTCTCTGTTTTAGCTAAATATTCATAATGAACCTGCAGGGCAGGTTGTATTGTCCCAACTTTACAAATAGACTGAGTCCTGGTTCTGAAGCAAGAGTTTGAGGCTTCTTTCTGGTTCTGTGCTCACATTTCTTCCTCTTTCCCAAACAGGCACCGTAAGAAATTTTGTCGTGTTTGGGTGGCAGGCAGGTTACACTGTCCTGGCCCTAGGTAGGGACACTGTCCCTAGGTAGGGACATCTCTGTCTGATCAATATTAATATTTAAGTAAGTTTTTCAAGATATAGTCTGAGTTTTTAAAATGGGATGTGTGGAAGGAGTATCTTTAAAATTCTGAAAAAAGATTTTGTTAGTCTCTCCTTTTCATATGATTTTGCTAAAAATAATTGTTACAGAAAGACTTGCTTGCCCTAGGTAATGCACTTCTGTCCTTAGTTCATGAAGTTTCTTAGTCACCAGTAAGATGTTATGAGAACTGCTTTTGCCTGACGATTTAGGATCCTTAAATTACTCTGTAGAGACTCTTGCCTGATAAGTGTATGGCATCCTGGTTTCTCCCCGACCAGTGAGACCTCAGTAACTCAGACATCTGTCTCTAAGTGACAGTTGCCAACCTATTCCAGAGTATCTGGATTTCTTCAGAAGCTGAGGACATTGGACCTCAAATTGCAGTCACTCCAAAGAGGAAAGAACCTATCCTTAAATGCTATTTTGAATTCTTCCCAGACATTTAAACAATGCCCTGATTCTCTTTGTCTTTTATTCCCATTTTCTTGTTAAAAGAACCCAAGTGTTATGACAACTATTATAAGGGCTTCACTGCATAACATCGTACTGACTGGTCTTAGGCCTTACCAGAGAATTCCTCCTCTTGACCTGGACCCAAGACCCTTCACCTCTGGGGCAGAGGTGAAGACCGTACCCCAGGTCTGGCACCATCACTGAATGTCAGTCTGTATTTCAGTTTCAATTCACATTTAGGGCAGATGAGCATAGGAATGGGGAGCTCACAAACTCAACCCTGTCTGGAAAGCAAGCCAGCCTAGACCGCGTGACGATGAATCGCAAGTCGACACCTTGGTCATACCCACATCTAAATGAGTAAGTAGCACCTGAGTGATGTTTACATTTTTTAAATAAAAATTAGTGCGCTTGTGAAAATAATACATTAGGACATATCAGCGTGGCATCCTCCCTGAATCTGCGAGGAAAAAAAATGCCTTCATCAAACCTAACAGATTAACTGTTCGCAGGCCCTGAGCTTCTAGCTAACAATTGCCTATCCAGTGCCTGCTCTGGCCCAACTGTAAACTAGAAATGTGAACCCCCGGGCCTCCCAGAGTGTCTGCGGGGGTGAGGAGACTGTTACACGTCTGCTCCACCCCGCCCCAGGCATTTGGATTCACTGTGCAGGAAGGGTTTTTCATCTTGGCCAGGGGCTCACAGGGCCTTAGGAGCTCTGTGGTTATTCAAGATAGAAACAACCAAAGCAGAAAGAAAGAACAAGTTCTGAGCCTCCAAAGTGACCAACTACCAGCAACTACCCTCAAGCCCCCAGATTCTGTAGCTGTGTTGCTCTGTTCATAGGTTGATCTTTCAGGAGGGTCCAGGCCCTGTGGTCCCCAGTAGGTCATGATGTCTCATGACCAGGGAAGTTAGAGTTGCCCAGAGATGGGGCTGAGAAGGATGGACAGAAGCGAAGGGAAAAGTGCCCCACCTCGTGCTCTGTGCTATATTGTTACTAACTTTCCCTTCTCCCTGCACTCGAAGGCATTTAAGCATCCAGTGTGTTTTCACCCATAAAATGGAACAGAAAATAGGCAATTCCAAAACATTGTATTCCTGCAGGGTATACTTAGCCTCTGGTGCTAAGTATTAGAAATGTTGGGGTAACTGCTGGTGCGTCAGTGCAAGTGCACCCTGAAAGCTCTCTCACTAAGGACTTAACAAAAGGAGTAAGGGCACCTGTCAAACTGTCAGACTTGCTATGTTGGGACTTTGAGCAGTTGAATAAACCAAATGTGAAAACAGGCCAAACCTGGGCACGACAAGGCGCCTCACTCAGAGGGCAGAAATGTTGCACGGGCCTTTGGGTTCTTGTCTCTCTGCGCTCCCACTGCTGTGTAAGGCCTTTCATCTGAATAAGGCCCTGGAGGACCCCTGAGAGCTCCTTTCACACATATGCAGAGGACACTTCATGGAGAGTAAGAAGGTAGAGGGCCGCCGTGACTGCTCTACGTGAAAGGAGAGCTTAGGAAAACCCAGTGTTAGGGGCGGCTGGCAAGCCTGCCTCACCTTTACCCAGAGCAAGACATTACCTGTTGTCTTGGTGAGGAGACAGATCTGTCCTCTGACCTGGGGTGCGCGGGGGGATAATTTATCTGCCTTCTAAAACTTTTCTATGCAAACGTTGAAAACAGCACAGAACTAAGCTGTCAACGCCTCTTGCACAGAAGACTCAAGAAACACAAGAAACCCAGAAATCATTTCCCAGCACCCACAGCCTTTGCTGAAGGGATGGGACACCGCGGTCACCAAACCACACTGCTGGCCGAGCTGATCAGCCTGGTGGTGAGCAGGCTCAAGGCCCATCTATTCAGAGGTTGGCCAGGGACCTGGTGCTAAATGTACAACAGGCCAGCTGGGTTCTCTCACCAATTCTATGCTGGGAAGTAGGTAATTCCCAATCGGAAACGAGCTGAAGCCAAAGAGTTGCATGAGGAGGGATATGAAAGTTATGATTAGTCTTGTCATGCTGAAGTGATGAGGAAGCAGAAAATAAGAGCAACTTGAAACTACAAGTGGGAAGAATCCAGAGTGGGTTGGAAAGGATGCCAACTGTGGTGGGGAGAGGGAAGCCGGGCCTCCCCACCCGTGGAGTTCCAGCACAGCTGTCCTCTCCTAAGGCCTCTTCCTTTGCATCGCCACCTGCTACCCACACCAAACTATGGCGTCCCTTATAACAGCACGTGCAGATGCCACCACTGCAGAGGATTCGAGTGAGTCATCTAGTTAAACCTGATCATAAAGAACAGAAGAGGTGCAGAAAAATGTAGGACAGTGAGAGAAAATTAGCTAACATTTATTCAGTGCATACTATGTGTTAGGAACTTTGGTAGGTATTTTATATGCATTGTATTAGTTTATCCTACCCAAAATCCATAGAACTAGGCTATTCTAATCTCCAAAAGCTTAAGTAGCTCCCAAGGGTCACACAGCTAGTAAGGAAGGGAGTCACATTCCTATGTAGTGCTCAACGGCTTCAAGTTGCCTGCTGGACAGGTAAGTTAATACGCAAGGTGAGTATAAATGAAGTAAATTTCAGCTACAGTACTTATAGTTTTTGCCAATTAACCTGCAAGTTCAATAGCCTTTTGTAACGTTTCAATGGAGATGAACACACTAAACATTTTGACCAAGGCCTAACACTGAAATTGGCAATTATCTGTGTTAATAATCATAGAGAATACACCCAAAGAGGCAAAGGAGAGCAGCCTAAACATATTTAATGGATTTATTTTCCTACCTGAAAAAAAGATCTCAGCAGATGTAGAAGTTTATGTCACTTTCAAATCCATTGCAGAGAGAATTCATTCTCCATCATTTTTCTCTTTGTTAATTCCTGTGGTACCCAGAATTCAAGTGACCACTGTCCAGTGCTCCAAATAAGCAAGAACAATGATGTGGTCAAAGGGAACCTGTTGTGTTCCTACGGACTGGGAAGGCTTGAGGAGAAAGCAGGTTGTGACTGAATAGGAGTGAATGTCAGGTCCCCAGTTAGGCTAAATCCACTCTACGTGGCCTTGTTCTGTCCTGCTCCGTCTGGGTCCCAGACAGCTAATCCTTTTGGTTGATGAATACCCGGGGCTTCCTCATCTCCAGTAACAGATACCACAGGAGGCTGGGAGAGCACTGTCAAAGCAACTTGGCAGAAGTGCTAGTCTATTCATAGATTGCTTTGTACTTAGAATCAGTGAAAAATTAACAAATCACCAATATACAGGGTCCTGCAGAAGTAAGGCCTGCTTGAGTGTGGGTGGCAGGGTAATAATATGGGTGCAATAATTTATATTTTTAACTTGAACATTTCACCTAAAATGTTATATGGTGTGTGCTTGAGCATAATATTGGTATGTTACAGACTTACATGTTTACGACTTTGTAATAACAAAGGGGCGGGGCTTGTGCCTGGCCCGCATCACCTCCCTTGGGGAGGCAGTGTCTAGCCCTCGAACTCACAGCAGAAGACTGCGGGGCTGGACCTAGCCGCCAGGTCTCCAACTGCGACCACGTGCACCTGCTCTGCCGGACCCCGTGCTCCTGCTTTCCTGCCCGTGTCATCTCTGGTGAGTCAGGGCGGCAGCTCAGTCTGGACGAGAAACAGATTTGCATTTCCTTACAGACTCGCTTTGTGTGCACGTCCTGAGCTGCCAGCAGGCAAAGCTGGAAGGAATGACACATGAACAGACTGAGAACTTGTGTGGTCCTGTTTTTTCTGCGTCCATTCCAGGGTCAGTTTTAAGTTCGGGAAGGCTTGGGGAGGGCAGGGGACTGGGATGAAATAGGAAGGAAAAGCGAACGTCAGTGGTTCTTTAGCTTCAGCAACTGAAGACTTCTCAGTAGGTGTCCGGCACACGCACAGAGGGCAAATGTGATTAGAAATGTCAATATTGTTAAAACATTTTAATAACATTAAAAATGCATGTGGAAATTAAAAGAATACATACATAACAAACCCCTACATACTCATCATCCATCTGCAGTGGATTTGGTAATTTAAGAGTTAACAGCACCTGGCTATTAACAGTTTTACCATATTGGCAAAGAATGTACATATGTATATTTATGTACATACAGTTGTTTCTTTTCCTCACAAAAGGGCATTGTTCCCCAGAAAAGTTGTTTGGATATCAACCTTCCCTCCCGGACTCATTCCCGGAGGCCCTCCTGGAAAGCACACGGGTCTCCTGTGGTCAGGGGTGTTCACAGGCTCTGCCTAACTTGCCAGCTCTGATTGGCTGGCCAGGCTGGGAAAGGGACGAATGGGAATTTACGTCCACCTTAGGTGTGTGGCCCCAGGGAGAGGCGCCAGGGCCAAAGCTGCCCCTGCTCCCCGGTCTCCTGCACTAGTCCGCCACCACCTCTCTGTTTGCCCTGGGAGGTGCTGCAGTTGTTCGGCCCAGGGGCTGGATCAGCTTCCTTCCCTGCAAGCCTAAGAGTCTGCATTGTTGTAATTCTTTGCTCACAGTAAACGTTGAGTCATACTGTTCTTCATCCATAATTCATGCCGTAAAAGAATCAGTTTGGCCTCCTTAGGTTGGACGCTGCAGGAAATGCTACTGTCTAACCTGCAGCCTCTTTGCCACTGTAGTTCACCCTGGAAAGTCTGCCGCAGGCCTGGGAAGCTCTCTGTAGCTCCGGGCTTGGGGGCAGTTGGCTCATTCCATCTCTTTAGACTGGAGTCTCACCTGCCTTTGCATTTGAGAGCTTCCTTTGCAGCAGGCCCTTTATTCAAATGAAAGCACAGGATGAAATTTTGAGCTTTGCGAGGATGACTGCATTAATAATCCCTAGGAACCAGCAGCTGCTTCATGGGCCTGTAGTGGAAACCCATGTGGGCCGTGTGACAGGGGAACGTTTTGTCTTGTAACTTGAGTAGCAGCATCATTCCCTAGTGACCTGCAAACACCAGGGGTATCTACAGAAGTGAAGATAAGCTTCGTTGCACCCAAGGGGAATATTTTCCCTTTTCAAATGGAAATACATATTTAGAGTTGTTTTGTGCAGATTTTCTTGAGCCTAGGAAAGGGGAAGCTGAGGGTACACTGACAGACTCCAGTGCAAGGGAAGGAAAATGCCCCCGATCCTGCCGGTTGCCCGAGAGGCGACAGGCTCTATTTAGCCTTTCCTTACTCATCCTGCCTCTTCCCTCCCTACTCTCCTTCCTTCCCTCTTTTCTTCATCAGCCAGGCTGCCTGAGTTGAAACCCTAAATCCAACAGCGTGCCAGGTGGGAAGTCTTGAACAGTTTACTTGACCTCCACGTTGCCTCATCTATAAAACAGCTACAGGTGGTATTTGTCTCGCTACCTCTAAAGTACTAGAATCCTCTCAGGCTCGTTTTAAGATCCAGGTGGGAACACTTCTTCCTCATTCTCCATGTTTCCCACCAGGCGGAGGGAGCTCCACCACTGAGACACTAATGGCACCTGGCTACCCTCTTGCTGAAGAAGCTTAATCCAATGAGAATTAGGGTGAGTAACCTGGTGAGCTTGTCTCAGCTTCTGTCACCTCTGCTTTCCAAGGGCAGCTTTCCTCAGAGGCCAGTGCCGGCCCGGTGCTGTAACGAGGGCCGTCAGGAGGGCCCCGGAGCTCACTGATATGAACAGCTGCACTGCCATTAGACCTGCCTGGCCCTTAGCCTTGAGCAGGGCTCTGCACCCTGTTCCTTTCTCAGAACGTTCCAGGTCCCCCTCCAGGGCCTGGGAGTGGCTGGACAGGCAGTGATGTCTGGGTGGAGAACAGTGCGGGCCCCAGGCCCTGTGTCTGCCTTTGGGGTGCTTTTGTAAGTTGGCTCCGCGAGACTCCCTAAAACAGGGGTGTCAGACTCATTTTCACTGGGGGCCACATCAGCCTCAAGGCTGCCTTCAAAGGCCGAATGTAACTATAGGACTGTATGAATGTAACTACTCCTTAACAGTTCAGCGAGAGTTCGGCACTGCCGCTGGGCAGAAACAAGGCGCTGGGCCCCATAAAACAAAGTGGAGGGCCGGATTTGGCTCTCAAGCCTTGTGTTTGCCATCTGTGCCCTAAGAGGTCCCAGGACTTGTATCTAGGGGTTAATCTGGGGCCCCAGGGCCAGGCTGTGGTTTCAGGAGAGTGGCTTGGTCAGCAAGCCTCCCACTGACTGGCAGGGTCTTTCTTCTGCCAGAGTGGGCAAGATTAGGCCCCCAGAATTAGGCTGATTTGGAGAGCCTCCCACATCAGCAACAAAGCAAGGTCAGGTCTCAGTTGGAGCTGCATGTGGGCCCATGTCACTGAAGGGCCTCCCAGTCGGTGGTTCTTAAGGTGAAAGCCAGCAGGGGTCCTTTGCCCTGTTCCACCCCCACTGCCAGCACCTGAGGCAGTTACCCACCTTCAGCAGGTGGTCCCCAGGGTGCCTATGGCCATCTCCTCTGAGGACACTTGAGGACACGGCCCCTTGAGAACAAGACCAGCAGGCCCTTTCTGTCCTTGTCCTCTGCAACCTCTAGCCACTTAGACGTCACACTCGCGCAGGTCAGTCTTAAACTGTGTTGGACGAGGATTGGCATTTCTTGTTCAAAAGGAGCTGTTTTTCTCCCTGCACCCATCACCCCTCCTGCTGATGGCGTGGAAGGCAGGGGCTCAGTGCACATGGCCAGGGATCGCTTTCCAGGACTGCGCTGATTACAGTCTGAGAAGTGCGAGAGGGTGTCGCTGGAAGATGCGCTGTTTTGTTGATGCTATAAGATTTAGAGCAGTATATTTAACATACCTGGATGGTGAACCGTTGTTCACATTTTCCTGCGTATGCTGGATAAGACTTGCATGTGTGGTCATAATTGGTGAAGCCAGAACAGCCTTTGACAGAGCCAGTAGAAGCTGGCGTGCACAGGCAGCAACCCGGGTGATGTCTGGTCAGGAGTTGTGCTGTACCAGCATTAAAGAAGTGGAACTGCAGAACTGCAGGGGCAAGATGACCTATGTTGTGTTGATGCTAACAGGTCCCGAAAGACCGCGGCACCGTGCGTAATAATGCTGTTGCATTTTCTCACAGTAGAAATAAGAAGTTAGCCCAGAAAGTGACAAGAAAGAGCAGGAATAAATGGCTCTCGGACCTGGACAGGAAACGTGGTGGTAGATAGGATGAAAAACCTATCATGAGCTGACGGGCCATCAACTGATGCATTAGTGTGTCTTCTTCGCTCACTTTTTGTTCTAAATCTTAACTGATACATCAACAGACCTCACATGTGCCTGTGAATTTTATGATAGAGTTTTTAATCTAAGTGTTTATGTAGACAAAAGTCTGACAAAAAATATTCCCCAGGACCTTGCACGCCCCCAGTTGGCCTAGTTACAATATCCATTTCCATGCATAGTTACAATATTTTTTCTTGTGATGAGGACTCACGTTCTACTCTTTAGGCAACGTTCACATACACAACACAGAGTTGCTAACCACAGTCACCCTGTCGCACACTGTATCCCCAAGACTCCTTTATTTTGTGCTGGACGTTTGTGCCTTTTGCCCCTTCTCCCATTCTGCCTCCCCTCCTGCACCCCTGCCTGTGGGATGCTTTGTTATTTGCTTGTTTAGATTCCACATACAACGAGAACATACAGTACTTGTCTTTCTCTGTCTATTTCACTTACCATAATGCCCTCAAAGTCTCTCCATGTTGTAGACCGCAAGATTTTTGCCTTTTTGTGACTGAACAGTATTCCATAGCATGTGTCCACCACAGTTTCTTTATTCATTCATCCATCAGTGGACACTTAGGTTTCTTCCGTATCATGATTATTGTAAGTAATGCTACAGTGAACATGTGATGCATATGTCTTTTTGAATTTAATGTTTTCATTTTCTTGAGACAAATACCTAGAAGTAAAACTGCTGGATCATACGGTGGTTCTGCTTTTACTTTTTTGAGCAATCTCCATACTGTTTTCCATCGTGTCTGTTTACAGTCCCACCAACAGTGCACAAGGGTTCTGTTTTATTCCACATCTTGGCAAACACGCATGTCCTGTCTTTTTTATAGTAGCTATCAAACAGGTATGAGCTGATAAATTGTAATTTTGATTTGCATTTCTGTCATGATTAGTGACATTGAGTATTTTTCTCATGTATCTGTTGTTTGGTTATCCATATGGCTTTGGAAAAATGTCTATTCAGATGTCCTGTTCATTTTTTAATTTGGATTTTTTCCTATTGATTTGTATGAATATACAAGGTCTATCTGGAAGATATCCAGCCATGTAATAAGAAAAATAGAGACAGTTATTCAAGAAGATACAAGAAACATTGTACATAGGACAATGACATCTCAGTCCCCTTCAAAGTAGTCACCTTGAGACCTCACACAGTTCTCCCAATCACCATCAGCTGTCCTGTTGTATTTTCCTGAATCCCATTGATGGTCTGAAATCTCTTCCCTTTCAAAGGGGATTTTAGTTTTGGGAAAAGCCAGAAGTCACAGGGCACCAAATCTGGGCTGTAGGGGGACTGAGTCACCTGGGTGATTTGATGCTTTGCCAAAAGACTCTGCATGAGACGTGTTGCCTGAGTGGGCGTGTTGTCAATGAAGACAATCACCAGTTGTCCATAGCTGAGGCCTTCTCAATCATCTGAGTAGTTTCCTCTGAGGAATGTTCAAGTTTAATGCAAAATTTGATGCAGATTTGTTGCTCTACTTGCTCAGTCATTTTGAATATGATGACCACACAGTACACATGCTCACTCAAGGGCATCTACCACCCCCACTGACTAGTACAGGAAAGCTGTCATTGTTCACACATGTGCGTTCCAGTCCACTCTCCTTGGCCGCCAGGTTACATCGATGTCACACAAACTGTTCACATTGTATTAATAACGGCTGGACTTTTTCTGGACAGGCCTTGTGTATGTATGTGTGTGTGTATGTATATTTATCAGATACATGATTTGCAAATATTTTACCCCATTCAGTAGGTTACCTTTTCATTTTATTGATTTTTTTTTCAGTGCAGAAGCTCTTCTCTTCAATGTAATCCCACTTGTTTTGTTGGTTTTTTTCTTTTGTTTTGTTTTTTTGCTTTTTCCTTTGGAGTAATAAGATCCAAAAAATAATCTCCATGATTGAGTCAAGGAGCTGACCACTTTTTCTTTCTAGGACTTTAATGGATTCAGGTCTTACATTCAAGTCTCTAATCTGTTTTAAGTTAATTTTATGTGGGTATAGGATAGTGATCTAGTTTCATTCTTCTGCTCGTATTCAGTTTTCTTAACACCATTTATTGAAGAAATTGTTCTTTCCCCATTGTATATTCTTAATGCCATTGTTGTAAATTAATAGACCATGGATGTGTGGGCTTATTCACGGGCTCTCTATCCCGTCCATTGATGTTACATGCATCTCTTTTCAGGCCGGCGTCACACTGTTTTGGTTCCTATAGCTTTGTAGTGAACTTTGAAATCAGACAACATGACACCTCCTACTTTGTTTTTTCTCAAGGTTGCTGTGGCTGTTCAGGATATTTTGTACTTCCATATAAGTTTTTGGATTGTTTGTTCTCTTCCTGTCAAAAATTACATAGGAATTTTGCTAAGGATTGCAAAATCAATCTGTAGATTGCTTTGGGTGATATGAACATTTTAACAATATTGATTCTTGCAATCTGTGAACACAGAATATCTTGCTATTTATTTGTGTCTTCTTTTAACAGTTTTTAGTGTACAGTTCTTTCACCTCCTTGGATAAATTAGTTCCTAGGTGTTTTATTTTTCTTGATGTAATTGTAAATGGGATTGTTTTCTGAATTTCCCTCTGTGATAGTTTGTTCTTAGTGTGTAGAACATAACAGGTTTTTGCATATTGGTTTTATATCCTGCAACTTCACTGAAGTTGTTGCTTAGTTCTAGCAGTTTTTTGAAGGGGTCTTTAGGGTATTCAGTAAACCATATCATGTCATCTGCAAATAATGACAATTTTACTTTTTTTTAAGTAAGAGGCTATTGGAATGCCTTTTATTTCTTTGTCTTGTCAAATTGCTCTGGCCAGGCCCTCCAGTGTTGCACTGAGTGAGACCGTCAGGAGTGGCCTTCTTGTCTCGTTCCTGATCCGAGAGGGAAGACTCTCAGTTTCTCACCACTAAGCACCATGTTGGCCGTGGGCTTTTCATGCACGGCCATTATTATGTTGTGACACATTCCCTCTCTACCCACTTTGTTGAGTTCTTATCATAAATGTTGAATTTTGTCAAAAAACCTTTTTTTTTGCATCTATTGAGAAGGTTGTACGTTTTTTTATCTTTAATTTTTTTATTGTGGTGTGTCACAGTAATTGAGTTGTGAATATTGAACCATCTTTGCATCACTGAAATGTATCCCTTGATCATGGTATAAGATCTTTTTTTTTATTGTTGAATTTGGTTTGCTAGTATTTTGTTGAGGATCTTTGCATCTATGTTGATGAAGAGCAATGGCCTGTAATTTGCCTTTTTTTTGTGGTGTACTCATCTGCTTTTGATATCTGGGTAATGCTGGCCTTGTAAAAAGGGTTTGAAAGTATTTCCTTCTCTTCTATATTTCGGAAGAGTTTGAGAAGGAGTGGTGATAATTCTACTTTGAATGTTTGGTAGCAGCCAGGGAGGCCACGCCTGTGAGCCAGGAGACCCTCTGGAGTATGTGTGCAGTTTCCCACCCTGGGGTGCAGTCGGTGCTGAGGAACGGAGCTGATGTACTCCCGAGACTAGGCCAACAGCGCCGTCCCCCAGGCTGGTTGACTCCTTTACCCATCAAGGGCAAGCGCTGCCACCATGCTGGTTGCCATTCCTTTACCAGCACCCGTAATCCCTTCACTCACTGCCCTCAACAGAAAGCATAAAAGAGGACCAGACACCTGCCTGGAAACTCTCAAAATTTTCTTCCTCTCCTCTCTCTCTGATTGAAAAGAATGGTTCATTTTTGCCCTAGCTGGTATGGCTCAGTGGATTGAGCACTGGCCTGTGAACTAAAAGGTCACTGGTTCGATTCCCCATCAGAGCACCTGTCTGGGTGTGTCCACAGGCCAGGTCCCCAAGACACAACTGATTCATGTTCCTCCCACACATTCATGTTTCTCCCTGTTTTCCCTCTCTGAAAATAAATTAAAATAAAAAAAAATAAAGTCAGTGTTTATTTTTTAAAAAAGAATGGTTGATATTCAGTGCCAAAGCTATCTTTAAAAGTACAAAAAATGTACTTGAAAAATCTAAAAGGCTGCCTCTTCCTCTTTCCTTCCTAAACAATTCGGAGCTAAAGCCATGAGGCAAGGCGGAGTGAGGAGGGTGGAGTGCTGGGCAAGGGGACTGGTGTCTCAGAGCGGGCGCCGGCATCCCAGCAGGCCAAGGAGGCATCTCCACGGACAGGCAGCTCAGCACGGCGTGTTCAAGTCCCACAGGGCGGAGCATTGGAGTCCAGCGGGTGTATAGAGTGTCCCTGCAGAGAATGGCCCAATGGGGTAATCGGATCCCAAGCTGAAAGGTGGGAATGGGGGCAGGTGGGGGATTGTCAAAGCCACGCTGGGTGAGGACGGCATCCAGGCAGGGGGACCCCTCTGTGTAGGGAACCAGAACCCAGGTGAGGTGAGTGCAGGATGTTCACGGGGTGGCAGAGATGGGAGGTCAGGTACATCTAGGGAGATTGCTAAAAATAAATAAGTACATTAATGGTACAGCATACAGATTAGTCACTATCAGTGAGGGGAGCTACAGAGCTGAGGAGAGAACTAGAATGAACCCTGTAGTGCTGATTGGAATCGGGCATGTCAGTGCCTGGGTTTCAGCACACAGACAAGTGAAGATACGTGTGTGTATGTGTGTACGTGTGTGTGTATACACACCTACATTGCCCACCTCTGTCCCCTGAGTACCTAGGTGCCGTGATAATCCTAATACCCAGAAACCGGTCTCTACAATCCATCTTCCCGAGAAAACAACAGGAGCTTATTGGCAGACAAGAACAGTACAAGAAGAGCCCTGATCGCTTCCTTTTCTGGAGCCAGAACAGGAAGTGATCAGAGAATGGTGGGGTAGGTCTCAGGGACTCAGGAAGCAGGCTAGAAGGGGTTCCCACTGACCAAGTTGGGGGAAATTTGTATGTCAAAATGAGTAGTGATCTCAAAAGACTATCAACCATTAAATAAAATAGGAAACAGTGCATTCATTTAGATATTAATTAAACTGATAAAAACAGTACATTTACATAATTTCAAAGTACTTCATTACAAAACTGCAAAGGAAGGAAGGGTAACTTTCCAGTGTGAGCACCCGGCAGACATGTCCTTGTTTAAGTTGTCTACGTGACCATCATCGATGGCGAGAAAAATGAAGTCCTAACACAAGGCCTGTAGAAGACCTTCGACATTCCCACTAAAGATGCTCAACCTGAATCCAACTATGAAGAAACGCCCAACTCGAGGAGATTCCAAAGGTGTGGGGCCTGTGATCTTAACAAAATTCAAGGTCAAGAAAATCAGAGAAAAACTGAGCACGTGTTCCAGACGGAGGGGGAGCCCGTAGATGCGATTGTTAAATGTGATGCGTGACCTGGAACCGGACCTGGCCTGAGCTGGAGCGGGTCGGGGGCTGAGGCAGCAGCGGGGAGCCTTTCCCAGGCCCCTCAGATGGGCCCGACCACATCTCTGCAGCCGCCTCCTCACACCCTCCTCAGTCTGCGTCTAGGAAAAGCTGATCCTTTTCAGTATTTTTCCTTGAAAGTCTAGAGATTCAATATTCTTACAGACACTTTGCTTGTACACATTACTCTTCCGATCACTGTGACCAAAAGGAAGGGGAGCTGTATGTAGTCGGTCAGGCCTGAGGTGCGTGTTCGAGCACGGGGCCCGTGCCTGGAGCTGAAGATGGTGCCCCGCAGACCTGTGCCTGGTGGCAGGGGAGGGGTAGGTCCCGTGAAACATGGGGGTGACTGTGAGAAAGAAGGGGACAGGGATGCTGGGCAGGCAGCTGTGGACATTTGTCCACAGTGTTCAAAATGGCCACTGCTCCTTGGTCATAAAAACCAGGTACAAATCTCTCCTGAAACTATTAATTTGCTTTCATCATGGTGCCGTTTTTTAAAATCTGTGATCGTAATAAGCTCTTGGCAGTTTGGCAATAGAAAATAGTGCTTTCAACTGTCAGTTGCTCAACATTTCTATTCAGTTTATGTCTAAATCCTGCCATATTCTTAAATTAGTAAGCTGTGCTTCTTGTTTTTTCATACAAGTTTAATCCTCCCGTTCCTATGATTTTTCATATCTGTAAGGAAGACTGATCAGGAGTCCAACAAAGTTGGTCTCAGAGCCCTTTGAAAATGCAAAAATTCCTATGGCTGAGGAAAATCAGTAAGTCACTCTCACGACTTTCCGTGCCCTAACCTCCGATCGTAGTGGAATTGATCAGTCTCTGTAACCCGCGTCCGGTTTTCCCACAGATTTCTCACGCCCCACACTGACAGAGGGACAGGCTCTATTTGCCCGTGAACGCCTAATTTAAAACATGAGCTATTTTCCTAAACTCCTGGGCCTCACCGTTAAATACTGCCACTGAAGATCCCAGGAGCTCAGGCCCCCGCTAACACGAGTGTCAGACCAGGCTTCCCGCCCCATGGGCCCATTTCCAGTGAGTAAATAAATGAGACTTGGATCCTTTGAGTCTTACAAAGCAGAACCGATAGCACCAAAGCAATTTTCCTTTCTTCCCCCTGTATTTGCTATTACAAGATTATCATACTGAGGTCTCCTTGGGGTTTAGGATATAAATTTAGCATTTAGTATTTAATGGAGTTATAGCTGTGGCAGTGTCAACGGTTGGAGTAACTGCTAAAGCCCCAGTTACTACTGTTTGCAGAAAATCCGCTTGCTCTGCCCACATCAGACACCATGTGTCATTTTCTGTCTTTCTAGTTCCAATATTTGCAGTGATTTTAGTCGTGAATAATTGCAAATCAGGGGAATAGTTATTCAGTGATGTCTGAAGCCCTCAGGTACAGGTCCAGCCAGGGGCCCAGTGTTTCTGTGACGGTTCACACATGCGTCATTGCGCCTGCTACGTAGTGTCCTGCCTCCCCTGAAACAGCAAACCATTTTAATTTAGTTTCTCAAACAACTTTCAAGGGGCTGCTAGGAGGTAGATTGTTAGGATAAATGGATTGCCTACCTGTATTTCAACGCTGGTGACAGGTAACAGTTTACAGATATTTTCCCCCTGGACTAATCCAATCTTCCACTTTCGTTCCCTGCAGATAGTCTAACCCAGGGAAAATCAGAAATCAGAGAATGTGGGTGCTGGAAGCAACTTTTAGAGATCATGTGAGATACTGCACAATTCGTGGTTTGGATTCCTTTGTGAGTTTGAGGAAATTTATAGCATGCTCCCTGAGAACATGGACATCAAAACATATATGCAGAACTTGGGTCCCAGAAGAAGAATCTGAGTTTCTTGGGCTTGGAGGGTCATTGAGATAAAGTGACTTGACAAGACCATAGGAAAAGGTGATGGAGTGAGAATTCAAGTGTAAAGTACAAGGAGGTGTGGCCACCACAGAGTTTATTACGTCCGGCCCTCCAGGTATAGGGGTTGGCATGGGGGCCCTTAAAAGGAAGATACCAAAGCATCATAAAGTTATTCCCCATCATTCAAATATTCTGCTCCAGTTAGTGTTGATTCCTACCAATTACATCAGTGTCTCTGTTTTCTGGACTCCAGAATTATTGTTTGTTTAGAATAGGGGTCCCCATCCCCCAGGCCGTGGACCGGTACCTGTCTGTGGCCTGTGGGAACAGGCCACACAGCAGGTGAGCAGGGGGCGAGTGAAGCTTCATCCGTATTTACAGCCGCTCCCCAGCACTCACTTTACTGCCTGAGCTTCACCTCCTGTCAGATCAGCAGCGACAGGAGATTCTTGTAGGAGTGCGACCCCTGCAGTGAACTGCACACGTGAGGAATCTAGGTTTGCCCTCCTTATGAGAATCTAATGCCTGGTGATCTGAGGTGGAGCTGATTTTCAATAGCAGAGAAGTCTGACTGCACAGAGACTGTAATTAAACAATTGCTTGCAGACTCATGTCAGAACCCGATCAGTGAGTGGCAAGTGACAAGCGGCATCTGGTGGCAGGCTATGAAGCCATCACCCCCAACCCAACCCCCTGCCAGGGTCGACGGAAAAACTACTTTTCACAAAACCAGTCCCTGGTGCCAGAAAGAGTTTGGGGGTCGCTGGCTTAGAATATTCAACAAGGCACAGTTAATACAATGCACACTGATTGCAAAGTGAAAATGAAAATCTTGTAAATGAGATGGTAGAGAACTGCTCAAAATCACACATGCAAAGACTGACAAATGTGGCACCGCCGGCGTTAGATTGACAGCTGAGAGGCCGGCTGGCTAAGCAGCCCAGAGGAAAATACTGGAGTGTGAAAAGAGTTAAGAGAATCCCCTGGGGAGGTCTGGGAAGTCCTCACACGTTGTTAAATGATCCTCTTTAGGGTCATGTTGTGAAAATCAAGCATCACGTGAAATATGGTATATGCTAAAATACAATTTTGTTGGCAAGTTACCCCAAAATCTGTGATTTTTAATTTCATGAAATCCTGTGAAGGCTTTCTGAGTTTACATCCTTTACTGTAAAGTTTTGGTGTCTATCTTAAGTAAGCTTAATTTAAATTGCTGGTTTTTTCCTGTTACCCATCACTCTTAGATACCGAATATGTCCTGTATTTCATTCAACTTCAGGAAGGAGAAACTTCTTTGATGTGATCTTTAATTACGTCTTATTCCAAGTCACGGGGTCTGTCACTTTGCCAGTTTCCCTCCAGGACTCCGGGTCAGGCTCCTAGAGCTGGAGTGTCACCGACGGCCCCTGGGGAATAAAATTTGTTGTGCTACACACTGAGCAAATTTTGATTAACTGGGAAGAACTTTTCCAAAAGTCCATGTGCAGTGTAACTCAATATTGTTTTGAAAAATGAGAATGTCATTGAAACCAAAGGGCATGAACATGAAATAGATGAATTCTGGGTTATTTATCGAATGCCTCGTAGACAGAATTTTATAAGGCCTGATGTGGTTTGAATAATTTGTAACTACGCATGCTTCTGTTCCAAGACATTTTAATCATTAATGAGTCTACAGCATAAAACACCCTCCAGGACATTTTTTTTCTGTTTAGTAATCTAAGAATGAATTATAAAATTAACCTATATAATTAGATTGTTTCCTTTATCCAGCAGAATGGAATTACTGTTAACTGGAACTGTTGATCAATTTCCTATTGTGACTTTACAATGACAGTAAAATTCAGGGGCTCATTCTATGCATCTTCCCTGCTTATTCAGCTCTTCAACATCCCCATCATTTTTGCCCCAACGTGTTTAAGGCTCAGTCCCTGTGGTGACGCAGATTATTGGTAGGCTGACCACAGAGTTTATCATCCAGATGGAACGCTTTTGAAAGGAAGTGCCCAGGGACAGCATCTGTGAACAGGAGTTACCCCAGCATAGGAGGACACACGGCCACCATACCTACTAATGGCCTAGCTACTGTTGCTCAGGAGTTAGGGGCTCCTGCCTCCCATTGTTCACAAAGCTTCCAGGGCGCATTCCACCCCCACACCTGACACCCAGCTCCTGACTCAGCACATGCCGCCCCCAGAGGTGGCTTCCCCGGAGCCTAGTGCAGCAGGGGAGGGTCGGGCAGGGTCCGAGTCTCCAGGCACTAACCGCCACTTCCTTCCTCATCCATGTTGCTTGAATTCTCCTCATGAAGTCAAGACTGAATGACATCCCAAGGATGAAAATGAGGTAAATCCCATCTAAGCCTGAAACCCTGAGCTGTGTGTGTGCGTGTGTGTGTGTGTGTGTGTGTGTGCAGAGGAGAGGAGGTGGGCAGCGGGGCAGATGTAAATGATAACATGGGTCAGTACAATGAAATCTTGTCTCTGCCGTTTCACTGATTAGTGGGATAATCTTCAACCTCAATGGGCTCAGTTTCTCTAAACAGCGATGATACTTGTCTCTACCTAATAATGGGTTGTTACAAAGCCTAAAAGTCTGCTTATTGTCCCCCCACAGCTAGTTTTGCTGTCTTTTTAGTAATCAAATTCAGCATGTTTTAACTGGACACATAATGTCCAAAGTAGCCGTAGACTTACCAGCTTCTCTCATAGCTCTGGAGCGCGCAGCTTCCTGACCCATCCTCCCCAGGAAGCTGCGGGCCCCACCCCACCTCCCTTCCTACTGGCTAAGAAGTGGCAGCACTGCCAAGAGTGGCCTGGGCCCTGTGGACGCTACACCTTCTGCCTGGCAGATACATCCACTCTGTACTGACACATGAGAGAAAAATCAGTTTGTCTTCTTTAAGCCACTGTACTTGGGGCCTTATAATCACAGACATAACTCAAGCAAGCAGCAGTAGTGGTTCTGAAAGCTCAATCAACTTGGAGTCAAAAGGTGCACCTTACAGTTCCGCTCCGTTGCGTGCGTGTCCTTGGGCATCTCTAAACTCCACTTTTCTCATCTTGAAGTGTAAGTAGGAATAATGCCTAAAGGTAGATGGGTGTTTCATAGTAAATACATATACCTCACTGTCACCACTCTTCATTTGGAACCCGGTTCATCTCCAAGAATTCAGTCGTTCCTTTGGCAAACACTTAAGCAGAGGGGCACCAGCCAAGGGGTTGTCTTTAGCTAGCATTGTGTAAGATTCTGAAAGCCTCCAGCCCTTGTGTGGAAAGATCGTGGACATAGACCAACAAGAAATATTATGGAGTGACTGAAAAACAAAAGGAGCCAGATTGTGAACATCTGCGGGGAGATGATTCTGGATGGAGGAAACACGTAGGGCAAAATTCATGGCGGGAAGAGCATAACTTATTCAAAGACAAGAAGGAAAGCCAGTGTGGCCGAGCAGAGTGGAGGAAATAGTAGGACAGTGAATCACAGGAGGAGAGACCACATCATTTGTTCATATAGTTCATGGAATTAATTCCAAGCACAATGAGAAATCATTAGAGGGCCTTAAATAGGGATAACACAGTGTTATATCCCCAGTACCCATGTCCTCAGCAGCCATTGCTACACCTACGGGCAAGCAGCTCATAGGAAAACATAACCTATTTCACAAAAGGCCTGGTAAAATGCCCTCATGTTTCCCCTGAGCCCCCGCCCCCACTGCCACCTCCTGCGACACTCTCTGCCTCCTGCTCCTCTCAGCAAGCTTTTGTTGTATGAGATTCCGCGTGGTTATGTCTTGCTCCTTCTATCCAGTTAAGAGATCCTCGAGGGAGGGACCACTGATCATTCCTCTTGTGCTTTTTTCTGAGGCGCTTTCATTTGTAGAAGGTGCTTGACAAATCCGCGGATATAGGCCAAGTGAACAAAGAAACGAAGAGCACTCCGTTGATTGCCTCTGTCTCCCTGCAACCCCATTTACTGCATATTTTCCATTTGCCCTGGAATCCGCAGTCCACCCTTCTCCATCCTGCCCTGTGCTCCCGGAAGCCAAATCAGTGGCTCCCTTGCCGTCTGGCTTCAGCCATGTTCAGCCCGTGGGGCTCCCTGGCAGGAGACTGGAGGGTGGGCAGAGAGTGTGGTTTGGTGCAGGAAGTTCTCTTACACTTCTACTCTTTCTGAGTTTCTGTAACTGGACCTTCCCTCTGAGCCTGGAGGTGGTGACTCCCTTCTGTTGCCGGCTGTGGGAACGTCCTTACTAGTTTCCAATACCCTGCCCACGTAGCTGTAAGTAGTCCATTTTTTAAAACTCCCCTCTATTTACCCTGTTCGGATCTGGAATTTTTTCTCCAAGGGCATCATACATCCCATATATACCATGTCAGGTAGATTTAAGTGTATTCTATTCTAGATTAGGACTTGGACTCTGCTCTGGAGAGCAGCTTCCCCACTTCTCTGGGTAAGCATCCTTTGTGTCACAGCCAGCCCCAGCTCTGAGCCAGCTATGACTTGGGCAAACAAATTAGGATAAAGCTGTTGGTTGCCTTGAAGACCTTAACAAGTTGTTCATAAGAATTGCAGAACTTAGCAAATGTGAATCATTGCTGACGGTTGAATGTTTTTAAGAAGAGTAAGATAAAATGTCACTTCATGGGAGACACTAAAAATATCTCAAATATATATTGTACATCGGTTTTTTCCTACTCTGAGTTGCCAGGCTGTGGGTGTTGAAAAGTCTTCTCAAATTCGGTCTGTCATGTTTAGATGGTGGGTGGCAAAAGAAGCTCCAGGGGGAAGAAGTTAAGACACTCGCTCCCTTGTCTCTTGTTTAAGGGTGAATTGCAGAACGTTGGATCCGAAAATAAAGTGAAGCGGCACAGGCCCACCATCAGCAGCCCCGGGAAGACGGGCTGCTTGTAGAATGGTGTCCCCAGGCCATTTCCTTCCTGGCTCTCAGGCCACCATCTTGATTACTTTTGCAACAGACTATTTTTATGGTGGCAGGGTATTCTTTGTCAAATACAGTCTTAGAAATAACCCGGGTGGGTTCAATGAATTGGAATTTTCATAGGAAAAAGCAGTAAAATATTTTTCACTTGCAACATTGACATGCCCAGAGAAGAAGGCAACAAAGATAAATGAGAACGTGAGAGGAGATGAAAAGGCTTCTGATTGGTTGACCTGGGAAATTACTTCCCACTGACACCAGCTCAGTAAACATGTGTCTTCAGTTCCCACATCTCACAACATGGGGCCCCCAGTTATTCCGCACTTTGCACCAAGCGCACACTCATGCTTCCCTTCTAGTTGCCCAGCTTCCTGACTGAGTGGTATTCCGTGGTCCCTGAATTACTTTGTTATGGTCAGTGACCTCAGTCAAATGGCCTTTCCCCAAGGCAAGCACAGCTTACAGACCAGAAACTCTCTTTGTTGCTTATTCCTCTGGGGCACCCTGGCCAGGGTTTCACTCCCCAGCGGGGAAGAAACCTTGTGTTTTGTCAGGTGGACCAAACACTGCCCACTGTCTATGAGCAAAGTCTCTTCAGAGAGAGTCAGAAGCATCCACAAGTTGGCTGCTCACCTCCATTTTGTTCCCAGCTTCCAAACCAATTATTTTCCTGATGGATTTATCCAAGAAAAGCCCTAGGTATTGAGGACACATCCTTGGGCCAATCAAATTTAATTCTTTCATTCTGGAGAGGGGAGTTAGATAAACAAATAAATGAATGCATAAAAAACTATGGTAGTCCAACTACTTTCCTGTGCCTGGGTTTAAAAAAACAATGAAAACAAGTTTCTTTGTGAAAATTAAAGCTGGGATCTGGGCTACCACCACTGCCACCAGGTAGAGGGCCATAAACCCTGCCACCAGGTACAGATGCACCATCGCCCAGAGAGGGGTTGGTGCTGGAATGGAGAACACCGTCAAAATGACAGTTGCTTTTGGGGGCTGAAAGTTAATACAGAATTGGTGCCAGCAAGAGCTTCTGACCTGTAGACAGGACTCAGTCCTCTTGGCTGTGTAGGAACCCAGGTATTTCCAAGGATTCGTGGAAGCATGAACTCTTAGTAACATGTTCCAGACGTGATGACCTTCAGGGACACATGCTTGTCTTTGTGCCCAAACCAAATTTGTTGTGTCTTGCATTAATCTATAATGAGACCAGCTCTTCACCTTCTATAAGCAAATGAACATTTATAGGACTATAGGTTAACAGTACATATGCCCTTAAAATTTCTTCCTGCTTTGTTTCATGCCTCTATTCATATTTCAGAAATATAAGATTCTGGCACATGAGTATTACTCGGAAGGCACTATGTGTCGTTGTCACTTTGCCACCCCTGGGAGAGATCCTGGCTGAGAGTAAGGCCAGGAGGGCGGAAAGCAAAGCTTGGGCACGGAAACAGGAGCAGTTACCTGACGGCAGAGGTGGTGTCATTGCTACTGCTGATGTGACTGTTGTGGATGTTTGAGTGGAAGCTTGATTCGAAATGGCATCTTAGAGTTATAAGTGGTTCCACCTGAGTAGTTCACAAAAGAACAGATATTTAGGGTCTCCTGTTGGATATTCTGGTTAAGAAGTCTGTTGTAAGGCCTAGGAATCTTCAGTTTGAAGAAATTCTTCTAGTGACTCTCAAGTCCAGCCAGTTCCAGGAAACACTTATTGGGGCCAACTTCACCCTCTAGTAGATAAGAGCCTCTGTGGTTCCCATGGAAACATCAGTGCCCCTGAGTTCCCAAGGCCATTTATTCCACTAGTGGCAAGCGTAGGCACACTGTTATCCCATTATTAGAATGCTACAGTCAGTCCCTCTGGACTTCCGTGATTTGATTCTAACTCTGTTCCCAAGAATGACAGGACCCATTTTCTACGTTTTCCCATAGTCATTCATTTTTGTGGCTGGCGTGCAGGAGGAAAGAAGGCTGCTCAGCTGTTCCCTCAGTCTTTATATGGCAGATTTCTGGACTCTCTGGACATCAGCAAGAGTGGTTAGAGTGCTTGAAATATGGTCCCCTGGAGGCCGTGTCTGGTGGGTTGGGACTGGAACCTAAGCTACTTGGGTTATATTCCTGGTAACAGCCTTACCTCAGGGTGGCCTGTGCTCCTTAGTTCCTTCTTATCCTCTCAGGCTTCCTGAACCTCCCTGTTCCTCCTTGAACATCAGCATCAACACTTCCACCTTCTCCTGGACTCAACTTGATTAGATTCACCAGGCCATGGGGAGGCTATTCAAGGCCTCTAGCAGAAAAGTATTCAGCAAGTGTATGAAAGGTCAGACAAGGTGACAGAGAAGCAGGGAAATGTCACTCTTACTTGCAGGATACAAGGTGTGCATCAGAGGTGTTTATACTAAAAGGAAACTAGAACTGTGATTACACGTAAACAGAGAATCCTCAACGTAAACTGATAAATGCATCCACAAGGTGCGATGAGCCTGAGTTCAATAGCACATCATTTACTGTCTCCCACACACTGTGCAGGGCCAGAGTTGTCAAACTAGGTCTGTACATTTTCACCAGCAGACACATACTGTGCTGCTATCCCGTAACTGTGTTAAAACAACAAAGCTCACCAGCATTGCCTTTTTTAACTAAGTAGAAACTCTCTAAAGATGTACTCTGAAAAGACAGAGATATGCGGAAGTGGAAGTGGGTGGATTTACTGAAACAAATGTGGGGGCTGGTGAACGGTACACCCAGACTGGGTTCACCCCCAGCCCCGGGATGGCTCTGTGAACCTGAAGGAAAAATGCCATCTCCACAGCCTGGTGTGTGTGCATGCGTGTGATCACGCACATGTCCACACAGGCACATGCAATATCTTGTTTTTAATTAAGAATTGAAGTATTTCTACACGCATCAAAATATGTAGAAATGTAAACAACCAAAATGCCTGTGAAGCCCAGCATTGCCTGTTACAGAAGGGAGAACAAAGAGGCCCGAGGAAGACAGAGAAGGCTGCTGTATCTTCACTGCACACTGAGTGGGTGCGTTTCACACACCCCGTGCCCCCCACCCCCCAGAAATCCATATACTGAAACCTAATTTCCAATGTAATGGTGTTTGAAGGTAAGGCTTTTGGGAGGTGATGAGGTCGTGAGACAGGAGCCCTCCCGAATGAGACCCCAGAGCGCTCCCTTCCCCCAACTTCCCTGTCCACTGTGAGGACGCAGTGACCAGCCAGCTGTCTGTGACCTGGGAAGTGGGCCCTCGCTAGATGCTGAGTCTGCCAGCGCCCTGACCCCATGCTTCCTAGTGTCCAGAACTGTGAGAAATAACTTTCTGATACTGAGAACCCACCCAGCCCATGGCATCCTGTTACTGCAGCCTGAACAGGCCAAGGCAACCAGGGCTTGCAACAGAGCTGCATAGCCGGTGTCCTGGGGTAACAGAAAAAGCCTCGGCTCATGCTTAGCTGTGGCTTCTCACAACAGCAAAAGTCCACAGCGGTTGTTCAGCATAAGACGGTGTCACCATGGGATGACTCAGGACAAGCTGTTACAGTTTCCAAAAGCAGCTGCGATGAGAGCATCTGTCACACTGTCTCTTATCAGCACAGGAGGTATGTTGAGGCCTGTCAGTACGTCCCGAGGTCTGGGGACACGTCACATAGGCAGGGAAGCAGACGCCAATGCTCCTTTAAACGTGTTTTCCTGTCAACTCTGCAGAACAAATGCTCCTGATATACTTTAATTTGTAAAGCATGTTTATTTTTAAAGTGAGAATGTCTACCACATAAAGAAGAAATTTAGCAGCAGTTCAATGTTTCTTAAAAATGATTTATCTCTTGTACAGTACTTTCTGAGCCAAGTAACCAATTTTGATTGGAAATTGAAAAATGACGGAGGATTATTTCTAAAGCAATTCTTCTACTCATACCCTGTGCCTCAGAAGAAGCCAGACCTGTGACAACACGATTGTCAGCATCTATATTTGATTATTTAATCTTACTACTTTTAGAAATATGATGTATAGCTCCTTTCTGCTTATTTTTCACTTGGTATGTCTATTATGTTTCCTTTTAAAAGCCATATTTAGAACATTTTTTTGACTTAGTGTAAAACCAGGAAAAGAAATTGACAAGCTGGCAGGAACAATTTGAGGTACAAAACCTATTCAGGGAGCATAAATTTCAGATACATGACTGCTATTTCTCCTGGGTCCGGATAGACATCTTCATCTCTGCAGCCTGGGCCCATTGGCCTTATGGAGGTCTGGAGGGAGACCTGCACTTTGCGACCCAGAACTGGGAGCAGAGGGAGCAGCCTCCTCGGCTTCCGTGCTGTTTCATTTTGCCTTCTGATGTCCAACGTCTATCATGGTAGCTGGACCAGAGGACAATTTACGACTGTGCCGCCTCATTCCGGATGGATTCCTTTTAGTTTTCTCTTCTCTGCATCTAAGGAAAAGCTGCACTCTGACCCAGTGAAATACTTACTAAAAATATCCCATGACTTATCACTGCTGCCAGAGTAAATCTCATCCCCGAGCCTGGACTTTGGGGTCCTCTCCAGTTTGAACATGACTCTCTTTGCTATCCTTCCACTGCTCCTGACACAGGCCGTATATTACATCGAATAGAAAATAGACTGTACTTTTGCTTCCCAACTTCTCTGCCTTTTCCCAGGCAGCTGGCTCTGCAGGAACGGACTTTCCTCACCCCACTAACATCTTACCTATGCCCCTGTTTCAACCTAGCCTTCACCGCCTGTATAAACACTTCCCTGATTCTTTTAAATAGAAATAATTTCTCAACTCTCAGGTGGAAGGCTTTGTATCAACACCCTGCATGGCAGTTGTGCTGGTTGTCTGGATACACTCCTTTCTCTCCCTAGATGAGAAGTATACTGAGGGCAACTACTTCATTGTTGTTCTCTCATGGCTCACACCACCCGGCACTGGCCAGGCACAGGGAGGCTGCTTAGTGAAGCCCCTCCTCCCAGTCTGGAGAATCTGAGAATGAGCAGTTCCAGCCCAGAGAGTGCCAAGGGGTGAGGGCAACTCTTAGCTGAGGTCACTGTCAATGCAATGACACAAGCTCACCCCCCCCCCAGCTGCCACTCTGTCAGCAGCTGCTCCACGTAGGTAAAATCACAAGCATGTTCCTGTTGTTCACTTAAGAAAGGCTCATCTTCCCTGAGGCTGGAGGTTCTCTGGACCCAAACAATTTACAAGGTCTCCTGATCGTCTTGCTCTGGCTCTGTTAGCACGACTGAAGTCCTTCACACCTCGAGGGAGATGGAGCAGCAGCAGCAGCAACGGCAAACTTCCCTGCCTGGGATCTTTTCAGCAAGAACACACGGGGTCATCTGGAACCGGGAGCTCCCCTTTGGCCAGCCCTCAGCAGACCTGCATGCGATTCTGTGGTTTTCCCCTTCACCACTGTCTCCTGAGTCCCTACCGCTCCAACCTCATTCTTTCACACCGGGTGCCACCCGCTCCTCCTTCCAAAACCCACCCGCCACACGATCATTTGTCAAAATGATGGTTTCTGGCAATTGAACCTCCTCAGTCCTGTTTCCAAAGAGCTGATTTTCACTGAGCTGTGGAAAAGCATCAAGATAGTAAATAGAGCTGGAAATATTTTGTCAGGAAAAGAAAAGACAATCAGTCAAAATTTGCTTATAATTAATGCATTTTTACTTTTTTATATTCATCTTCTCTTTCACTAATTTGTTCGGACCCTAATGAATCCACTGAGGGCCTGGCATGTACCTGACACTTTCTCAGCACTCGGGGTACACAATGAGGAGACATGAAGAGACAAACGATGAGCAATAAACTTTACAGTAAATAAATGCATTTTATCATTTTCGATGAACCAAAGAATAGAGCAAGAATTCGGGGCATTGGGAATTCTGCCACAGGGTGTGCAGGTCGTGGGGGCTCAGGCGATACTTGAACAAATTTGGTGGCGGTGAAGAGTGACCCCCCGGGAACCGGGCAGGAGGAGCAGTGCCGGATGGAGGAGAGAATGCGGCCGGGAGCATCCCTGGTGTTTGACGGACAGCAGGAAGGCTGAATGGGTGGAGAACTGCGAGGCAGAGGGAGGGGGAGGAGGTTTGCACAGTGGCAATCGGAATACTGCCTTATAAGCCTTCGTAAGTCCTTGAGACTTTTTTTAAAATCACAGTAGAAAACTTTTCCCTTTCCCATAGCAGAAAAAAAGGGAGTGCTTTGAGCCGGCCTACACCAGCCAAAGGTATGACATCAATCTGCGCTCACTTTAAAGACTGTCAGGTAGAAAAACCAATTTTGCAAACACGTTGCTCTCTAGCCAAACACACGGGTGCTCCTAGGTAACCCCAGAAGGCAGACTCAGGAGAGAAGAATGCACGTTGTTGGAGGCGGGGGAGGTTCGGGACTCCGCCGGAACGTTTAGTAAGCACCACTGTGCATGCGAAGGGCTTCCTTAAAACAGTGCTGTCCCCTGGTGCACGTGAGACAGAAGAAGGTGCAGTCCCGAAATGGCTGCTTTAGTGCTTAGGGGGAATGAGAAGGAGATCGCAAAGGAAAGCATCCGTGGCCTCTTGTATCTCTATGCCAGTGCTCCGTTTAGGAAATCAAAAAGCAGACTACGAAGAACACAAATGTGTGACTGCCACTGCAGGCGCCACGGAGAGCTGATGGGGGAGGCATGGCTCCAGCGTGGGGGTGGAGACCAGCTCGCTGCCTAGGAGGAAGGTGTCGTCTGCAAATCACGAAGCGGTGGCTATTTATAGAAACTTGTGGAGCTGGCGGTGGGGGGATGGGGAGGAAAGACGTGCGTATGCCTGAAAATAAAAGGAGGGGAAAACACAGATGGCAGCTAGCCTGCCTCGTCCCATCAGTTAAAGAAACAATGTTTGCTTAGCATATTACATATTATGCCTGATAAACTTACCAGAAATTCAGAGGAGGATGCTGCCCTTGTTTTTGCATGTTGCCTGGAAACTGTCATCTTATCTTCCTTGAATGGTGAATTTTAAGGAGGAGAAAAAGCAGTTAGTCTTGGGTCCCCCCCGCAGCCGCAGCAGATAGCACAGGGTGCCTGATCGTATTTGTAGTGCAGTGTGGGCAGAGCTGTGAGGGGGACAGTGCGCGTCCTGTGACCCTAAACCCTCACACCCTCTCAGATCCCTCTCCCTTTGCACACCCCTGCCTCGCACGGCACCCCCCCCCCCCAACAGCACAGGCAGCTGCCTCCTCGACCTGCCAGCTTCTGCTCCAACCCAGTGGAATCCTGGGGAGGGAGGTCGACAACACCAAACGAGGCCAAGGATTCAAGGGAGATTCAGACTGAAGGGTGTGCACTAGATTCCGTGACAAGAAGGCCATCGGTATCTGGACAGGAGCTGTGCTCGTGGGGGGACCTGTCAGGCTGCGTTGGGTTGAGGCACTGAAGCCAGCAAGTATAAGAAACCTGACTGTGAGGGGAACAGCACAGTGGGAGGCTTTTACATTTTAAGACAGAAGAACCTCAATCCTGGTTAAATGTTAAATGTTAATGGAAAGGAGTTAGTGGCAAGGAACAGGTTGCTGACACAGGAGAGGCAGAGAACAATTGATAGCACGGCCCTGACCCCGCTGGGGTTTTAATATGATGTGACGAATGACCCGGCCTGCTGGCCTCTGACCTGTTGCCGGGCCCGGAAAGCAAGTGCAGACAAGTGTCCCTGCTGCCCCGTCAGTTCCAGAAGATTAAGCCTCACTATTCAGTAGGATCCTGAGCACTGGTGCCATTAAGCAAATCTAAGAGAAATGACAGGTCGTCTGTGTGTGAAGTCACACAGCACAGTCGGGAAAAGACTCCCCGGACTCTCATGCGTGTGTAACATTTTCTTAATATCCCCTGGGGTCCGTGACTCATGTTGGGATAAACCGCGCTCACCATTTCTGAAGGCCATTTCCACATTAACGTCATCCGATTGATTTTCATTATCCTGGGAACTTTTTTTTCCCCCTCTAAAGATCTATTGCATCTGCTCTGCCTTTAATTGTTTTAAAAACAAAGTCATCTCTGAGCAAGACATTGACAGAGACATAACTTAGTCTGACTCAGAATGAGAGCTCCGCGTGATTGCAAGAGAGCTGTGCTCTGACCAACAAAGGCAGCCACAGGGCCGTACTTGGTCGGCGTTGCTGTTTAGTTCTCTCAACAGTAAAGGTTAGTTTTCAAAGAGCAAAATGCAAGTGGGAAAGAATTATTCTGACCCGTCCAATTGGGACTATATTTAGTCCTGGAATTCCTATTCTAGTACATTTTCTAAATTTTTGGAGCTTTGGACGCTCGTTACCTTCCACCAGAAACAAGCGTGCATAGCAAAAGAACCCTGGCACAGCCCCCTCGGGACACACACGGAGCCCGAACGCCCCGCAGTGCACCACAGCGCTGCTCTGGGCTCCCAGGGTCCGGGGGCCACCAGTCGTCGGCACAGTGGTGGGCAGTAGAAAACTCTTAGCAGGGAAGTAAAGCTGCTGCCCTGAAGGGAACAGTGAACTATGTACCCAGAAGCTGAAATTTTCTGCAAAAGAGTCTGATAATGAAGAAGATAACAAGAGCATTCATTGTATGCAAATAAACAGCAGAACGTGACAACATTCAAATAGACCCCCAGACAAGACCAGGAGAGATGCAAGTCCTTGGCCACAGTGGACCAAGTGTTCTCCAGAATTCCTCAGTGGCAACATATTAGACATGAATATGAGACCCTGGGTGGCGAGTGCAGCGCTACAATGTATCATATAAGACTCTCAGCGCGCTGCGGGTCCGGCATTCCCAGTCCCTCCTTCAAGAGCCTGCTTCAGCTGTTACTGGTAAGAGCAGTGGCTGGATTGAATGCGTTCCGCCCCGTGGTGCAATTCAAGTTTCGGGTGAGGTCATGTTGCTGGGATAGAATCTGCCCCAGTTCTACGAGTGCTATATGTTACACTAGACATTGATTTCCATTTTTCAGGAGAGGCTTTCCTACTAAAGCTCAGTGAAGCATTTATAAATCTTTTCAGAACACCTTGTTTTTATACCTACAACTAATGTCAAAACTAGGTCATGTTGCTTAGAATCCATATGGATTCTAACGAGATATAGGCCAGAAAAGGAGGACACTGTACCATTTTTATTAAAAGTGGACTGGGCTCATCAAGTGGATACTTCAGAGTGGGTTTGACCCCTACGGCAAGACTCTTTTCGAATGTTCTTAAAGCATTCTGCCAGCCCATTAGATAAAATATGTATGACTATTTAGGTTAGGAAAGTACTTGGGCGAATCTTGTGCATGTAAATAATCGCTTGGCTTTACAATTTGGTGAAAGTCATTGATGATTTGATCAAAATGTGGTATACCCGCAGCCAGCTATGTCAGAGAATTGGAAGCTGCCCGGCTTTGTGTGAAGCCCATGAAGCCAGGCCCAGCTACTGGTCACAGGCTGCTACATGCAACTCTGAATTTTGTGAGTGACTGGACGTAGGGTCCACAGGAAGCTCAGAGTGCTCTGAATGGGCCTCTCAGAGAAGCTTGCTACCAGCCCTTGACCTAAGCCAGCTCTTCTGCCTCTGTTGGCCTTGATCAGGGCTTCCTCAGCCCTGGGGTTTGGCTGGTGTTGTAGACGTATGGGAAAAGATGTTCAAAAGAGCGCAAAGCACGGTCTTCATTTGGGTTCTTCCAAAGATGACCCAGGGATGAGGATTTAAATGCAAGTGGGTAACGTGGAGGCTGACTCTAGGGAGCCGTGTGGGGAAGTGAAACAGAGAAGAAGAAAGCCAGTGAGGGGTGTGCAGCAGGCCAGGCCCATCACCGCGGTGGGGAACCGGGGCGCAGTCCTGCTGGGGGCCACGGGGGACAGCGTAGAACACACCTCAGTCATCCCAACTGGGGAGGGGTGCGAGGAAGCTGGGATATTGGGCCACTACCACCCGCTCTGTGGGTAGCTGAAGGCTGCTTCCAGGAGCAGTAACTCGCTCCCTGATACACAGGCCCCTGCAACACGGGGGAGAAAGTGCTCCCCAGACGGAGGCGGTGTGGGCAGCCAGGCAGCCTTTGGTGAGCAGAGGGGTGCTGGGGGTGTGGACAAGGACGGCCTCTGCATCATGGGTCACCCAGGGGTTGGGAGCCAGGTCCTCGAGAGGAGAGAAAGGCTCCTGCCGTAGTCCATTTGGGCTGCTATCATTAAATCGCCACAGACTGGGCGGCTTATAAACAGCAAGCATTTATTTCTCACAGTTCTGGAGGCTGGGAGTCCAAAATCATGGCGCCAGCAGGGTGGGCTCCGGTGCAGACTGCCCTCCAGGTTGCAGAACGCCGGCTTCTTGCCGTGTCCTCACAGGGGTTCGGGCTGGGGAGCTGCACGGGGCCTCTTTTGCACAGCACCAGCCCCTCCCGGTACCACCTCCTAATACCCTGGGCATTCGGGCTTCAACATATGAATTTAGGGGGGGACACAAACAGTCAGACCATAGCAGACCCCAAGGGTCTGCCTCAACTGGACAAGGCGAAGGAGAGGGTCCTCCTCCTCCTTTTCTTTTTATTTGCCTCTTTCTCTCTTTTCCTCTGTCTCTCTCTTTCACACACACACAGAGCTGCTGGTGAGCTCTACATGTCACAGTACAAAGTGAAGAAGAATCTTTAAACATACAGAATTTAATCAGACTGAGAAATATAAATTAATTATTGAGCACTTACTGTATGCAGGGCACTTTGTGGCAGTTACAATAATGAATACGATAGCATCTTCCTCCGTAAGAAGTTTGCCATTGAACAGGTGGGACAAAACTGAAAAGGAGAAAACCTCTCAAGGTTCCCCAGAGGTCAAAGATGTCACAGGTCCTCTAACTGTCGGGGTTAGTGGTGGACGCTGAGAAATGATTAGCACTTCGTAGAGACTGCAGAGGACAGCAAGAACACCGGGCAGTGAACAAGTGTCATTTGGGATGAGATGGGGAATGGAGGGAGGTCAAGGTGGACTTCCCGACGTGACCGTGGGGTTTAGATGAGGGAGGAGGGGCCCCTGGGGGATGAGCACCGCGGCAGATGCTGTGAGGGAGAGAAGGGGAAGGGCCTCGTCGAGGAACAAGTATGAAGGACCATGGGTGGACACCAGGGTGGGGTCGACTGTGGGAGCGGGGGCTCGTGGGCGGGGCAGGGAGAGCAATAAGGGGAAGATGGGGACAACTGCACTAGAACAACAATTAAAAAGGAAGCATGTTGACTTTCTTTAGAGGGAAACACTGAAAGAGACATACGATAAAACTAACGAAGTGGCGGGCTCTTCGTCTGCAGACAGCTCTCAGTGTCATACTGACGTAATGGCTCTTTGCTCTTTTTAAGATTTATATGTTTATTTATTTATAGAGAGAGGGGAAGGAAAAGAGACATCACCGTGAGAGAGCAACATCAGTCAGTTTACTGTCGCATGCCCCCCATCTGGGGACGAACCGCACACCCCAGACATGTGCCCTGACCAGAATCAAACCCAACTCTTTGCTTCACAGGATGACACCCAACCAACTGGGCCACACTGGTCAGGGCGGTGCACGAGAACGTTCTGTTACGTGGACGACATCGCTAAATGCTGTGCATGGTGTGATTCTGTTTCTAGGACATTCTGAAGGAGGCGTAATTATAGAAACAGAACAGATGAGAGTTCAGCAGGTGTTGACCAAGGTGGAGTTGACTGTCGGGGGCAGAAGGTCACGGGGTGATGGAAATGTTCTGTGAATACATCCTGACCATTGTGCTTGTTGTTCATCTGTGGACATTGCTCAAAGTTTATCAATCTGTGCATCGCAAAGAAGTGAATTTTGCTGCCTGTAAATCACACCTTGATAAACCTGCCTTAGTCGGAGATGCGCAGAGGGGTGGGGTTAGTAGCTCACCAGCTGGCGGCAGGTCTCAGCCGGCCTGCGGAGAAGCTGCTGGGCCAGGTGCCCCCCACAGTGGGAACCAGAGAAGACAGGGGGAGGGAGGGACCCCTTTCTAGCCTGCTGTGGAGCCCCGCCTGGGCTCCTCAAAGGCGTTCTCCTCTCACCTTCCCAGACAACGTCCACCTTCCCAGAGACACGAGGAGTGTGAAAACTGCCCTCAAGGTTCCTCAGGCCGTGCTGTACCCCCAAACCTTCCTCAGCCAACCGGGCTGGCCGGGGGGTCAGGGAGGGTGCAGCGAACTGGCAGCCTGGGTTCTGACCGTGCACTGCCCACGCCGGTGCCATCTCTTCACCTGGAGCCCCCGTGTCCTCACAGTGACCTGCTCATCTCTTGCACCAGATGACGTTGGACGGGGTGCTTTCAAGGCTGGCCGTGAACAAAACAAGGATCCGCCTGTTCCAGTTTCTTCGTGCTGGTTTCCACCTACTCGAGGTCATTTCTGTCCTGGGCTGAAAAACCTGGGAAAACTCAAAATAAGTGGAAGTGGCGTCCTCTGGGTAACAGCCAGGTCACAGGTACCCTGGGTCTGCCGTCAGCCGTCTCGCTCAGTTGGAAATGTGTCTGGAGCGGAAGCCCTTTATTCCCCTCCTGCCCCTGCCTCAAATCGAGGGAGGAAATGTGACATTCAGGGACAGTGATCGCCAACAGGGAAATGTCAGGAGGAGAAAGGAGCCACGTAAACAGCAACATAATTTTCTCCAAAAGAAGGCAATTTGGGAGACTCCAGTGGAATTCTAAAAGGATGATTGGAGTAAACACAGAGTTCGGGGCCCTGGGCAATGCGTTTCCCACCCACGCCTTCGGCTGCCTCCCCTCAGCAGGTGGGGACCAGAACCGTGCTCTCCTGATGAACACTTGTCTTCCCTGTATTGTGACTTCAGCTGGATGCTGTGTCTTCCCCGTTTAACCTCGATTCAGTTTTGCCGGTTACGTTTGTAGGTGGCTTTTCCAAACACTTAGCCCTATACAACTGCTTTGTTGTGCCACTTGAGTTATTAGAAACCTATTTTGCTTTCTACGGGATTTGGGATGTGTTTTGCTTTCTCTTTCTGTCTGTCTATCTGTCTGTCTGTCTTTCTGTCTTTCATGAAGGCAAGGGAGCCAAGATATTTAAAATGGTGCCCACGGACGACCCAAGATCAGCTGTTGCTCTGCCCAGTTTGCTGCATTTACACCCTTGACCATGACCTCTTGTTATGGATTAGAAAGGACAGTGCTTCCTTGTCAGCAAGAGATTCTGTGAAACTTTTATTAGCGAAGGAGGTACATTGATACGGGAGATTGGCAAAGGTGTTCTTGCCACAGAGGAAAGGAAAAGAGATTATAACAGAGCTCGGCTTTTAAAAGAGAAGACAAAGAAGAAAGAAAGGGAGGGAGGGAGAGGAGGAAAAACAAATTTTGAGGGAGATGAGACGCAAACATCTGAGATGGGTCCACGGGTAACTTTTACTTGCGGTTACAGCTTTAGGAAGTAGCCTTCTTCCTTTATAGTCTTTTACGTTTGAGTACAAATCCATAAAATTCTCCCTCTGAGTATGTGTGTGCCTGTGTGTGTTGATAAAAAAGAAAAACGTCTCCCAATTCTTATCTCAGGGAACAGAGTAGAAACAATACGTGTTAAGACCCACTGCAGCGCTCGCTCTGGAAGAGTAGAGGTACTGACTTCAGCTGTGGAACAAACATGTTTTAAATTAAGAGGCTTAAAATGTAGCAGTGGCTGAGCAGTGTGACAACGAAAGAATTTAGTGATTTGTTGGAAATAGAAGAGTAAATAAAAAGAAAAAGTTGCTTGCTTGGGTTTTTCACTTTCATATTGACAATCAATAGAGTCGCTGACAAAATGACAAATAACTTCAAAGAAACAGACGACCTGTGTGCGCAGCGCAAGCACCTGACTGCGAAGCCCCCCGAGGGCAGAGCAGCCCGCGTGCCCTGGGGAAGGGCCCACCCGGTCACAGGGTCCTGCGGGTGCCCCACGCCACGGCACTGCCGCAACTCATGGAAATGGTGCGCGGAATAGGCTGGTCTCGTACCAGGGACTCACTGTATACATTTAAAAAAAACAACTTTTCTTGGTTTTGTTCCTGTTTAAATTTGTTTGGTAGGGCCAATTCCTTTCCTGGAGGAAATGCTGGTCATTACATGTATTTCCTGGTTACTCTTATGCTTTAAAAATCCTCCAGTTATTCTAAATTTCAGCATATTCTATGTTTATTTAGAAATGGTAAGCTCAATCACTGTAATAATCAAAACTACGGCATTTATTTAAAATCCTGTGTCTCCCCCCACTAAGCTTGGGCCGGCTCCAAATAGAACTCAGTAGGGGTTTGTGGTTGGCTTCTCTCTCTCCTCAGAGTCCTACTCACAGGCGAGGAAAGTTGTTACCTGTGTGGTACTGTTATGAGCAGCATGTTCTACTGCAAAGTCCGCATGTGTTACTACCAACTGTCTCTCAAGGGGCTGGAGATCCTCCCTCCCCAACCCCTTTGCTGGGAGTTGTGTCTTCAAGTCCTTTTGATATGGGTGATTCACTCCCATGATGTGTCTTGAAGTTTTGTGGCTCACCTGTAGCTTCTTTATACCCAGGAGTTGGACTTTGTGCCCCCAGGAGGTCCCCTTAAATAGGACCTAAGCTGCCTCTGCTCCGTGACTCACCTCTGGCCCCTCCGCCCTCACAGGCCCCGACAGTTCAGGCCTTTCCTTTCCTCTGCAGCCGCACCCCACCCCTCCTTCTCCTGGCCACACAGTCTTCTGGGCCATTCGCATTTTACGGTAGACTCAGACGGCAGTCCACTGTGGCCCTCCCGAGCTGCAGGGACACTGGAAGAAAGCTCACAGCCCTTGCTTTCAGGGGACCAGGGAGGAAGGCGGCCTCCACCACGTCTGCCTGGGGGATGAGCTGGGACGAGGACGGTGCTCCACAGGGAACACAGAGGCAGGTCTAGGTCGGCATCCCTTCTCCCTTGGAGCCCACCCGCTCCCACCACAGTGAGGGCCGTTCTGGTCTGCAGGGCACTACTGGGAGTGTCACCCTCATGAAAAGCTTTTTTGCAAATCCAGCTGTGAAGCACCAACAAAATGCTTCACATCTTCATCCTTGTACCCAGACAAAGGGTGCAGGGGCTTTAAGATCATCTAAACTCATACTTCAAATTTTTTTGGAAACATCCACAAGGGGAAGACAATGAACATACCTCAGGGAATGAGAGCTGGCTAAATTCACATCGTTTTCACTTCTTAAGTGGAGGCTAAATTCATTTGGGGTGTATGTTTGACCTTATTTCTTAAAAGTATTAACTAGGCATGATTCCTTATTTTCAACAAAAATGGTAAAATGTAAATATCTATTTAGGAAGCTAAAGATATTTTATTATTTATGTTTATGTGTTATCTCAGTTTGACAAATGATTGATGGGACAAAAGAAATATAAAGAAAACCTAATTCATAATTATGTGAATTTTCTTTCTAGGTACAAATAATAGTTCTATGTTTGATTTTTTAATATTTTTTAAAAAACATTTTTCTCATTTTTTTTGAAGATTTTATTTGTCTTCAGAGGGGAAGAGGAGGAGAGAGGGAGAGAAATATCAGTGTGTGGTTGCCTCTCCTGTGTCCTCTGCTGGGAACTGGCCCGCAACCCAGGCGTGTGCCCTGATTGGGAATCGAACCTCGATCCTCTGGTTTGCAGGCCTGCGCTCAATCCACTGAGCTACACCAGCCAGGGCTTGTGTTTGATTTTTAGATTTACTATCTCTATTTGGTCACAGTACCAAATTTGTAATAATCACAAGGTTTATGATGAGCAGAACTGTTCTTATTTTAAAATAAATTGAATGAAAGACAACCCAGTGACATTTCTGCTAGGAATTGTTTATAGTCTATTAGAAATCACAAATATGAATTCACCAGTGGGTGAAGACAAAGTAGCTAATGTTTACATTAGGGGAAATTAACAAAACAGCTCCAAATCATTGGCAATTTCCTGTTGCTAATGTATAACTAGTAAACTCCTTTTTTGTGGGGGGAAAAATAATTACTGGGTTAGGAGCAAACACATGCAGTTATGTTTCCTTTGCGGCCCAGAGAGGCGGCAGTGGGAAAGACTCAGAGTTTGGAATCAGGATGCTTGGCCTTGAATCCTGACTCTACTGTTCAGCTGTGGGACTTTGGACAAATCAGTCTCTGCACTCCCAGTTTCCCTGTCTGTGAAATGCACAGGATGACAGTAGTCAGGGTCCAACGGGCAAAACAGAGCCAGCAGGATATATGCTCATTACGTGAATTGGCTCACGCAGTGATGGGGGCTGGCTGAGTGGTTCCAAAGGCCACAGTTCAAAGCCGTGGAATTCCCACCCACTGCCCAAACACACACACACACACACACACACACACACACACACACACTCACAGAAGCCTTTGCTTTCAAATCCATCCAAATTACCCAGGATGCCAAGTGATTATAAACTTTAATCGAATCTACAAAATATCTTCCTACTGACACCTAGATTAGCATTTGATTGTTTTATGGGTGACCGTAGCCTAGCCAAGTTGACACATCACGAGCACGTTTGTCACAGGTCATTGTAAGGAAAAAGTAATATGTGCAGTGAACAGATTGTTCCGGGTGTTACTGAGCAGACTAACCTGGGTGCATGGCTGCCCCAGCTCCTCGGTACCCTGGCCCGACACTGGGGGATTCTTGACAAGAGTAGCAATAAAACCCCGACTCTTCTGCCTGGTAGAATTATTCAGTGATGATCTTTGAGCACCTACTGGGTGCCCACCCAGGCACCTACTTTGTGCCATGACAAATGCAGGGGACATTGGCTCCAATGCCTCATTAACAAGAAGCAATTCAATAATCACCTTTATTCTTTCTCCACATCATGTCTACAAACAGTGTTCTTTCCACTTAAGGCCCCCAGGTAATATGACAACCTGAGGGTCTGGGGACACTTAAGCAAGCACTCAATGTTCCTACTCCCAGGTAGAAAAACAGCGCCACCTAGTATAAGGATGAGCAAACACTATTGGTTCCCTCTGAAAACAGTAGCTGAAGCTGGACAATTTTTCATTGGTCCTCTGTTGCAAATATAATGTAATTCATTTATACATAATTTATATTTTCATCACACATCAGTCACACATTACAAAATATTGGATATTTTACTTTTCTACTTATAATTTTAGAATTGTTACTGCAAATGAATTAATTGCATTTTCTCTGTTTGCCAGGCTGAGGTGAAAACTAATGACATAGATAAGAGATTCCCCCACACCCAGCTAATTAGAAGGACTTCAGCGTTATTATTTAATCCCCAAGGACAGTGTGGGCGATTATTCTCTGCGAGTGAGTTGCAGTCTAGTTCCATTTTAATTAAATTCTTTTTCACAATATGAAAGACTTGTTAAGTAAATTTTAACAACTTATGTGCTCGAAGACATAGGAATTGTTTTAAGGTTTCTATAAGATTATTAATGTATCACACTATGATTTTCAGGAAATTATCTTTTATTATATCAATTTACAAAGGAAACGTTGTATTTTCCCATAGCTATATTTGTTACCGAACAACAGGAGGAGGTCCGAGGGAGGGGCAATACAATATTTGGCCCACCTAGGGATGCCCAAAACTGCTGTACAACAGGGGCCCCTCCCGAAAACCAAAATACTAAAATCTACTGGGCCCTTCTGTCCGCCGCCAATTGGAAACACATCTCTCAATGCCAGAGATTTGTGAAAAGGAAACAAAATGTTTATTTAATGCTATTCAGGCCTAATGCCACCACTAAAATATCAAAGTCCTTTAGGGTATACACCTACACCCACACAGCACTCCCCTTCTCCCTCTGTCCCAACTCCGGTACCGTAAATCAGGAAAAGAGCACACGTCTGTGTTGCAGGCCGCTGGCACCGTCAGCTGTGTCACCGTGCAGGATCTCGAGTTAATCCAAAGTACTGTGGTACCCTCTCATAGTCCACTGGCAAGAGTCCTTTGTACCCAGTTCCAGTCAAAGTCTCTGTTGCTTTTCAGGCCCCGCGGCCAAAGGGGGCACCCCAAAGCCGCGTGGGCCTCTTCTACCAAAGCTGCAGGAGTCCGCACTCCACCAAAAGTATGTGGCTGTCTTCTTCACCTGGCTGCAGGGATCTCCATTCTGGCAAAGCTGCGTGGTTTTTCCCTTTCACCTGGGAAAGAGGGGGTCCGCACCCTGCCAAAACCACGTGGCTCCCTCTTTCACCCCACCAACAGGGGGTCCTCACTCTGCTGAAACCGCGTGGCTCTCTCCCCCAGGCCTTCTCACTCAGGAGCACAGCCCCTCGTTACATTCAGAGTCCAAGCCCTTCTCACTCCGGAGAGCAGCCCTTAGTTACATTCTGAGTCTCTGCTAGTTCCTTCTCCCTCAGGAGAACAGCTCATAGATCCCATCTTGAGTCCCAGCTACAACCTTCTCCCTCAGGAGCACAGCCCCTAGTTACATCCTGAGTCCAAGCCCTCCTCACTCAGGAGAGCAGCCCTTAGTTCCCATCTTGAGTCCCTGCTAGTTCCATCCTTCTCCCCTCTGCCTCCCAACTTGGCCACTGCTATTTAACATATCTATGAAACCAGTTAAAGGTTATAGATATGTTAAATAACCATTCCTCCGGAGGTTAGCTCCAAAACTGTTGCTATGCAAAATAGCTCTCAATGATCCTGGCTCCATTCTTTCTTCCCCCTGGGGGGGGGGGGTGAGGACATCTTATATGTCTCTCCAATATTCCTATACACTTTGAATTCTGGACACTTTTCTAAATCTTTTTGGGGGGCCCCCCTGTCTGCACCCTGTATCATATTTTGGTGATACACATATTCTGATCTTTTTTGGTTATGCAACCAATGAATCATCAGTTTTGCTAAGAAACTACATCTCTGGCTCAACAATTCCACTCCTAGAAATTTGTCACAAGAAGGTGAAGAGCAGGAGTTCAGTATTTCTAGGACACGTCCGTCCCATCATACACTGGGGACCTTCCGAGGACCGGTGGGTGGACACAGACCAGCAATTCCTCCCCCAAGAGGGCCTGCTGCATGCGGTTCTGTGGTAACTCCTGCATGTTCTGTAAAAAGTGATAAAATACATCTGACACCGTTTCGGTGAGGGATTTTAATCAAATGCAGGCCAGATTAAATCTGTTCTGCAAGAAACGGGGTGGCAATTTAGCTGTTACCTGATTAATGAAACAAGCCAGATTTTTAAAGGATGTGGAGGCTGCGATTAGGAAGCAGGTAATTGGGTGGCTGCCTATTAGCAGGACGAACCGGATCTGTATTCATCACCAAGGGGAAAGCCTGGCTTGATTAACAAACCTTATCAGCGTCAATAAACTAATGGTTGTTTTTTAAATGTAATTTTGCTTTCCTTCTTCACTAAGGAGCCCAAAATAGCCTGGGGAGGGGCTGTGGAGAAAGTGAAAGTGTTTATAAGTCAGGAGATTTTGCAGTTGTTTGGGGAAACCTGGTCATGGGAAAGCGGCAGAATTCCTGGCTCAAGCAAAAGTATCTCTGCCCCTCGATCAGCACACAGTGCAACTCAGCACAGTTTGATACTGAAGCTACAGTGTTAGACTTGTGGCTCCACATTCTGCTCTGAAATGACTTCTACTGGAGAAAAATGTGTCAAGAAAGAGAAAGCTTCCCTGTGAAGCCCCGTGAAACCTCTTACCCAACTATGTCTTGTTCCAGGGGGTGCCCAGAGCAATCCCTCCACATGGGGCCCCAAGACACTGCCCCTGGGAAGCGAATGGGATCCACGTGTTGGTAATTCTATCTGCTTGAAAGAAAATACACACACGTGCCCTCCTCTCTGGGAGAAGAAGAGAAGGTGCCTCTCTGACCACAGAATGTCCGAGAGCCGGTGACCTCTGCAAATCCCCTTCTCGTGTCCCTGTGTTAGAAATCACGAATACAGTTTACCTTTGAACAAAATGGGTTTGGATTTGTGGGTCTGTTTGTATGAAGATTTTTAAAATACTTATGTACTGTACTATAAATTTAGTTTCTCTTCTGTATGATCTTCTTAATAACATTTTCTTTTCTCTGGCTTACTTTCCTGTAAGAGTATGGTATGTAATACATGCAACATACAAAACATGTGTTCATTGATTGTTTCTGTTATCAGCAAGGTTTCTGGTCAAGAATAGGTTATGAGTAGTTAAGTTTGGGGGCAATCAGAAGTTATACATGGATTTTCAACTGTGTGTGGGCTTGATACCCCTTGCCTCTGCATTGTCAAATGCAGAAGGTCAAATGTTCAAGGGTCAAATGTACTTAATATATTGTTATTAGAGAACAGGGGGGAATCTGCTATTATTTGTCCCAAGAAGGTTAGAGGTGAGACTGCATATTGACCCAGGACCACAACCTGTGACCTGAGATAACCAAGAAATGGTGTCTGGGTTCCTCCACTTCTTGCCTCACAGCAGACAGAGCCCCTCAGACCCCCAGTGAGCCAGCTGACGATGTGAGCAACCCCTCCGGCCTGCCCCTCCCACTGCAGACGCAGCAGCAGCAGCCCCGGGCCCTGCTCTGAGTGGGTGGGGGAAGATTCCAACTCCAGGCCCAGAAGGGGGGCCCTGTGGATACACTGTGAGACATTCCATGGCATCTGACGAGAAATAAAGAGCACGGGAAGCTCTTTGTATCTGTCTCTCAGTGCCCTGTGACTTCTTAGCTCATCACCGTTACATTAGATAACTGTGACCTAGCCTGGCTAGGTCCAGAGCACAGAGGCAGCTCCAAGGTCAATGAAACCTGAAATGCTAAGAGTTCATTTTAATAAATTTGGGATGGAGATGGCAATACATAAATAAACTAATTAATAAATAGGTAAAGCTAGAGGAACTTCACTATGTTGTTTCCTGGTGAGCTTAATGTTAACCACAACCAAACACACTGCAAGTGTGCCACTTGGTTCCATAAAGGACCTCTTTAGTTGAATGCATCTGGGAGAGAGGGCAGGAGAGGAGAGAGGACCCATGAAAATCCTGGACCAAGAAGTTCTGAGTCTTCATGAGAACTGAGTCCACAGCTGTCATTTCCCTTCCCTGCACCACTGTTAGTCCGAAGTGTACACTGACCCGGTGCACAGTGATTGGGCAGCCCCTGGGGCGTCTCCTCAGGCCTTCGCCACCTTCGCAGCTCTCTCTAGTGTGTGGCTGCACCACTGTGCTCACAGACACATGTCTCTATATACACAGGCAACAGCAGCTGCTAATTGCAGCCACTACCAAATTCACCATCAAAGTTCCAGAGAGGAATGAAGTCGCAGAAATACGAAGTGGTCACATCACAAACAGCTCGACACCCTCCGACTTCCATTGCCTTCAACAGTAAGACACCACTCTCTGGGCCACTTCCACTAACTGTGAGGAGCTTAGACATTAGCTCCCAGCCTCGTCTAAGTGGTTTTCATGTTTCATGAAGGAACCTCTGCTCTCTGTGGATTTAGCCTTCACAGCACACGGCAACAAGCCTGTTTAATAAGCGTGTCCTATCAGTGAGTGTGCGTTGCAGCCCGTGCCTTCTTCTTTGAGTCGTTGCTGTTTGGCTGTCGGCACATCCAGGATTCCCACAGTATGAGACACAGAACTTCAGAGGAAGAAGCATGTGGATGCAGGAAGGGGCACATGTTAAGACACATAGTGCTTTCAGTGAAACATCCCACAGTGGTGTGCATTCCTCTTTGAGGTTAAAATTTGGGGCTTCTCTGAACATTTCCCTGCCTCATGACAGGAGACTCACGTATTTCTACTAGTTCTTGTTGGGAGGCAATCAGTGCATTAATGCCTCTGAGGTGGGCTAGCTGAGACTGATGAGCTCTGCCACTCGAGAGGTACTGCATCAGGGAAATGGGTATGGCTAAGGGCAGCACTGGGAGGCCACAGACAGACACCAGTTCTGTCAGCCCTCGTGCTCCGTGTGGTTAGGCAGGAAGAGCCTTGAAGAAAGGCTGCTACTTCCCGGAGGAGTGAGGAAGCCCACTGGGCCCAGGGCTATAGTAGAAAAGGTGTCCAACAGGCCACCAGGTCAGGGCTGAGGACCAGTGCTGAGCCAAGAGAGCCCTTGGGAAGCTGGATCTGGCCACTGGATACACAGAACTGTGTCAGAGAGAGTCCAGAGGAAGGGCAGCAGCGGCCAGGGGGTGTAGTGGACATGCTGAGGGGCAGGGTTGGGCTGCTGTTGAGACAAGGTGAAGTTCGGGGACCAGGAGCTGCAGCAAATCCCCTTTAGGAAGAAGGGGGCCTGGGAGCCCCGTGTCCTCGTGAACCCGGCTCAACAGTTGCTGCTATTCAAATGATCCGCCTGGTTCTACACAGCACTCCCGCCCCCGCAGGATGGAAGGCAGAGCCCCGGCCACTGTGATGCTGGCTGTGGGGCAGCGTGTCCTCCTGCCTGGCAGCATTCCCTTTGGTGAGCTAGCAGCCAGCAAGGTTCATATTTTAGGAACAGACGTGCCGATGGTGACACCTGTGGCTTTGTGCATCACCTACAGCCTGGGAAACTCGAGGAACCTACCTTTCCCAGGGCACCTTTGTGCACAGGTGGCCTAGGAAGGCCTATGGGAATGTCTGAGTGGTGGTCCTCAGGGTGGGGACACTTCCTTTGCCCCCTGCTATTCCTCTGGTAAGTGATGCCAACAGCTTTGGAGGCAATGTCCTTGAAGATGCTCCCTGGAGAGTTTGCATTTAAGGTGGAGGATGCTTTATTTTGCCTATAAAAAGAAGATAGTTCGTAGAGGAGGCTGGTCAAATTAAACTGGGGTGGTAGGCTCTGGATACTTTCTTATAATTTCAGTAATGCCGGTAAAAGAGCCTTCTTAACTCTACTGTGTTACATAGAGCATTAGGCTTGGAGTCAGGAGGGGCTTGCTGACCCGTAATTGATCTGGTAACACCTTTAAGCCTTTGAGGCTCAGCTCCTCCATCTATAAAATGGGCATAATAATGCTTAATCTTCCTCTCTCACAGGGTTGACCAGAAATTGATGAACATAATGATGCTGTTGTTGTTAATGATGATAATAAATACCAGGAGTCACGTACATACCACTTATCATGCTCCAGGCACTGTTCTGGGCCCATGGCATCTATTGGATTGCTTAATCCCCGGATTGCTCCTGCAAGGGAGGTGCCCCTGCAATCCTGGTTTCATGGGAGAAATAACAGGCTGAGTGACTCACTTGGGCACAGCTGTGTGTAGCAGAGCAGAACTGAGTCCTGGGCAGCCTTGACCCAGAGGCATCTGGCCTAACTGTATCCTGTGTCCTCTCCAAGATAAGCCATGTGAAACTGGCTTGAACATCTGCCAGCAGAAAGCAGCACTTAGCATGTGTTTCATAAAGGAACAAATGATTTCACGGATACGTGAAGTGCTGAACACATAGAAGCCGATACTGTCTTTACTATGACTAGAAGTTGGGTGGTTCTGCCCTCTACGATCAAGGGACCAAGTCTGATTTCTGCTCAGGCACTAAAACTGTCAGGCGAGAGATGGATGCTTGGCCCCGGCCGCCGGCAGGACTGGTGTGTGTGGGTGTATGTGTTTGGGGAGGGGGGCGAAGGGCTGGCAGCCCAGAGCTCAGTGTGGGAGTCTGCTGGTGGCTGCCCAGCACAAAGAGCAAACACTCAGGCCTGAAACCCTTTTCTTCAGCTGGCTGGGAAGAGGAATTTTTCATTCCAACAGCCCATTGGTTCTGATTGATGAAGAGAGTAGCTTCCGCTAGGAGAAACTGACAAAGGCAATTTACAATGGGGCGAGAGAAGGAGGAATTGAGCCGTGCGCTGCCACGCGGATGGATCCCAGCACTGTCCCGGGGGCCTCCGCGGCGCCTTGCAGGCGCGTGACAGCGCCCGATGTAAATGTTGCGGCCACCATTGTTTTACTCTTTGGCCAGGGCCCGGATCAATGGCAGGCTGCACGGAGGCCATCCATCACCACCCAGGAACAGGCTGTGAGTTATGAGGCCCAGATCTGATGCTGACTCGCCACCAGCCTCTCTTGCAGCGTCACGAGGAGGCGTGCGGGCTTGTCAACCCTGGACCAGGGTCAAGTTCTAGGTCTGAGGCCTTGCTCAAAGTAGCTGGGAGCTGCTGAAACCTTTCCTCAAGGGTAGGAAATGCTGCACCTCACTCTTACCAAGATGCCTCTTGGGGTCCCGAGAGCACGGTGGATCCCAAGGACCCTCCATCCCCAGTCAGGTGTCTAACCTCCACCTAAACTTTGGTCAAAATACAAAACATCATTCATCCCTGTTCTCATCCAGTAGCGTCCATTTCTCCCTGAGAGACTTCGCACCCCACCACCCACTGGAGTAGCCTAAGAACTGGGAGTCGCTCGGGGCTACTGCCCCTCCATTAGTGCCCACAGCTCATCAGTGGTCAGACTCAGTAGGTCTCACTGCTACGTTGTGAACTTCAAACGCCTCTTGTACTTGTGACCCACAAGCACAAGCAGTGCATTTTATAGGCAGCTCAGAATCCCACAAAACATGTGCACATACACACACACACTAAACAACCATTTCAGGAAGCACTTACCTTCCTGAATGCAAAGTCCTCTGGTTGTTTTTTTTTACTTCCTTCTATTTCACTAATACAATTCTAGTCATGACTCACTAATTAAATTTATATCCATTAATCAGTCAAGACCCATAGTTTGAAAAACACCATCTTAACAATCTTCTGGATCTAGTCCCTTCTCCCCATGACCACTGCCATCTCCTAAGTCCAGTACCCCACCCCCTGTTGTGCTGGTGACCAAAGCAACCTCCAAACCGGTCGCTCCCAGTCTTGACACACACAGTGAAGTTTTCAGAAGCTGTAGCATAACTATGCTGGTTTTGTAATCAGAACCCTTGAATGAGCCCTGCTGCTGCTTTATGAAGTCCAACTCCTTTACCACACGCCAGCCCCATGTCACATGGCCTCCAGGTGCTGCTCCAGTCTGTCCTTGGCCATTTCTCCCTCACTCCCTTCAAGCCGGTCATACTGATCTTCCTCCAGGTCCTGGGACTTGCTGTGCTCTGTGTTGGGTCTGAGTCTTTGAACAGTCCTTGTTTGCTCCATTTGGAACGCCCCCTCCTCTGCTCTGCATTTAGTGCAGTGGTCTAGGTCTATGGTTTTGCAAAGGTGAGATGCCCCACCTTCCCTGATGTATAGTAGAAGGTTCCAAAGACTGAGGGGTATAGAAAAAATGCTGGAGTAACTTTGTCATGTGCTACTGGCTCATTTGTCCCTATGTCCCCTAAAAGGCCCCTGAGGGCACCTCCTGCAACCCAGCATTGAGGAACACACAGGGAAGCCCAAGTCTGCATGGTGGGCACTGTGGGTGCTGTGCCCAGCTCCCTTCCACAAGGCTGGGCCACCTAATCACCCAGCAGCTCTGAGTGCTGGCCACTGCCTTCTCCACAGAATTCCCTTCCACCGAGCAGAAGCCGCACACCTGGGACGTTATACCACCCCCATTGCTCTCCCATGCAGCCAGAGCTGCAAACTGGCTGATGAAGGAATCAGAGACATGTCTCTTTGCTTCAAGGTGGCGCCAACTCTATGGGCAGGTCATGCCTCAATAATCCCTGGGACCAGGCTGGAATGAGTGCCCAGCCAAGACCTCCTTGCTTAGCCGTCTTCCCCTGCTCTGGCCTGCTTCTCTCTCTTTTCTCCCAGGTGGGGAAGGCCGAACAGCAGCACTTATCTGCCAGGAGCGAGGTGGGCATGGTTTCAGCCATGGGCAAATGGCCAGGTGGCATACCGACACAGTTCGAACTTCAGAGACCTTGTTGGTGGCCAATGGGTCACAGGGTCCCTAGATCTAAAATGGACAGGCAGTCCATGAAAGTACTCCTTAAATCATGCATCTGGGAAAACTCTGTACCTCACAAGCAGAAGGCTGGCTGGAAGGATCCTGGCAAAGGGCCGAGGCGCCTCTCCCAACTCCCCAGGCTGAGGTGCTTCACAGGCCGGGTCCCTGAGTGAAGGGGTGCGACATGACCTGGGGACGGACCTGACGATCAAGTCACTAAATGCTCTCTAAACCTCCCTCCTTGCCTTCTCTAAGGGGCCTGCAGACACCCAGTGGGGCAACTGAAAATTGGAGGACGGGAATACCCAGCCATGTAGTAACCCCTGTGGCCTGCCAGTCAGAACGTGAGACAGTGAAAAATGGTGTTTGGTGTGAGCCATGTTTGGTTCTGTTTCCAGCTCATAATCTGTCTGAGGGGTTCTTTCTGCATCCCAGGCTCTTCAGAATATAATTAGAAAAGATGACATTAGCCACTGGCAGAATCTTGATATTGGGTCTCTGTCCTGTGGAGCGAAATTAATTTTTTTAGCAGAGACAGTAGAAGCCCTTGGAATAGTCCCCACTGTGCCAAAAATAGAAAACCCAAAGCACCGATTCTCCAGGGCCAGCCAGATCACACGTATCATCTAACGTGCATGGCCCCCCTGGGGCAATGCCGCCAGCCTCATTTTACGGAAGAAAGACCTGAGATGCAGCGAGGCTAAAGGATGTGCTTCTGGAGACTCCCCTGGCTCTCACCCGGCTTTGCCAGCCTGCGGGTGCTGCCTGGTCCACAGCGGCCCTACTCTTACCCCCATGTTATAAACATTCAGGCTCCAGGTCTGGATTTGGGGAGTGGTCGGGGGATTCGGGGGGAATACTGGCCACTTATGCTCTTTCTGTCCCTGAGACTGGACAAGGAATACCCAGGGAGCCTTGCAGTGTGATGGAAAAGCCTGTAATATGCCAGTCTGGCTATTGCCTTCTTAGCCACTCTGGCTATTGCCTTCTATTCCACCTGAAGTAATTTCAGAAACCCCAGCAATGAGGTAGCCCCCAGGGAAAACTACTTGCATGTGACAGGCTTCCCGTTATAGACTAAATCGTGCCTCTCCTCCCACCCCCGAATCAGGTGTAGGAGCCCTGACGCCCACTGCAACTGGACTGGGAAATAGGGCCAATGAGGAGACCGTGAAGGTTACGGGAGGCCCATGGGAGGGGCTCTAGTGCAACAGAACTTGAAAAGAGGAGAAGACACCAGAGCCTGCTTGCTCATTCTCCCTGCAGGCACCCCAGCGAACAGCCCTGTGAGGACGTGGTGAGAATGTGACCATCGACAGTGCAGGAAGAGAGGTCTCCCCAGACACCAAATGGACCAGAACCTTGATCTCGGACCTCTAGCCTGTGAGTAAATACATTTCTGTTGTTTTGACCGCCCGGCCCTGGCACACTCAGACGCTTCCTCCACTCACCCAGCCCAGAGCTGACCTCTGTGTGGGCTCAGTGACTGGCCACAGGGGCTGGCTGCTTGTCAAGTACTTTGCTCCTGATTAGATTTCTGGCAAGAGTGGTGCGGAGGACTTTTTAAAAATACATATTACTATTATCATGGGAGACTATATTCTACCCTTGCGTGAATGCTTGAAGACTGATTGTGAGGTCTGCATCAAATTGTGGCATCATCTTCACTAATGCATAATTAATACACACTGATTCAATTAGCCAGAGCTCTCCCCTCTTCTCTTGCTAAAAAATTTACATTTATATGAGAAAAGCTAGGAATGTGAAAAAGGGAATAAACATCCCCAGCACTCTTGAGGTCCTTTTCACTTCTTTGTTTTATCAGATGTGTTTTCTCTCAGCCCCCCGGGTGTTGCAGTTCCAAAGCACTGTGGGGAGCAAAGCAAGGAAAGAGGGTACCTCCCCCAAATCAAAACCAGCCAGTTGGCCCAGATACCCCTGTCCCCCTGCCCATACTCATTTCCTCTACACATCTCTGCAGTGGGACATTTCCCCTCTGATGCCACAGCCCCCATCAGTTCATACCCAGACTGTACAGGGCCTTTCAGCCCATCTCTCTAGCTGCCGTCCCTCCTTCCCACCCACTTTCTACACGGTTGCCAGTGACCATCACTCTACAGTCCTTCGGTGGTTCCCTATGGAGGAAATATTGGACTGGCTTTTTGCTCGTCAGCATTTCTGACTCCCTTCCCAGCTCGCAGGGCGGGCACGTGGCACAGGCCTGCCTCCAGTTACCGCATCTCTGCTGACGGGCGTTTGCTGGAGCTCTGAGAAAAGTGGCCTCCACTTCTCTCTGGAACCACTAATCTCTAACAACCCGTCACTTGAGGACCAACAACCTGACAATGACTGGATTGAGGAAATCTGTCGATAGAGGGCCGGAAGGCAGAAAGGAGAGCGGAGAGTGATGAGTTTGCTGATGGCCATTTCCTTATTCTGGAATACAGCACCCCTCTCCAGGACTGGCTCTCCCTTCATTTCCCACCTCAGCTCATCGTCTTCTCTCCAGCAGGTCCCCCCACACCGCTCGGCTTGAAGCCCCCTGGGTGTAAGGTTGGGTGTCAGGCCTCCATGTTCACGCCTCCGGGAACATGGTCCCCGAGTCTCCTCCTGGCTGACTCCCCTTCTTTCAAACCCAGCTCAAAGGTCGCCCCTGATTAAATTTCCATCTGTGCTCTCACACTACCGTGGCTGGGTTCTCTTATTGCAGTCACTGAATTGTAATTGCATCTATAGGTTGAAGGCAGGACAGCTGTTAAACTTTCCACCATGTACAGAACAGACTGCACAACTAAGAATTATGGGGCCTGTGTGTGTGTCCCAAGTGCTGAGGTTGAGAAACCCTGTTGCAAAGTGTGGTCCCTGGATCCCAAAGAAGACTCAGGCTGGTGTTACACCAGGGTTTTCAGCGCCAGTGTTAGACTGGTCTTCACAAGGCTGCCATCAGGGTCTTGAGCAAAAAGGGATTTGCTTCTAGAGGGCCATGCCCAGCCACTCGGTCGGTCAAGTGTGTGCAGGGTTGAGCGGGAGCCACTTCTTGAACCTGAAAGCACTTGTACAGTTTACTACCCCCTGCACATTCATTTCTAAAATGTACTTGAAGTGATATTGCAGAAAAACACACATAAGGAGTCCAGAAGATTCATGGCATCGGAAACAAGAAACAGAGAGAGTTGCACATGAGCCAGGGGATGCGAGAAAAGCAAGAAAAGTAGATGGAAATGACTCCATTAGGCTTTGGTGCACAGAGTCCTCACTTGAGAGGACAATATAAATCCAGGGGTCACCGGCTCATAGATGTGAATATTTAACGCCACATAAATATTGTTTAAAGTTATGATGGACAAACCACCAGAAGAATAAAAACAGACCCATAACTCTGGGGCCTGGGGCTGGTACCAGGCATGGAGAGATGTCATTTTACGTGCTGCTCTCTGGATAGCTTTAAAAAAGAAATGTTTAAAAAGCCAAAAACATGCGAATGTGTTATCTGTGTGATAAAAACAAACTAAAAATACCTATTGAAAAAGTAAAATTCTGAACCCCTGTGTTTCTGAATATGCCATGAATCTTTATAAGAGGCCCTATTGTTTTTCTCAGGGAAAGGAAAAGAATTGGGTGCACGCTACAGACCAAAACCAGGGAACTGTTGCCTAAACTGTGATGTATCTGCTCCATTATGTAGTTAATAAAATAATGGGCTTATTGAAAACTAATGTCAAAATATTAAAAATGTCAGGAAGTAATATCAAAAAAGATGTATGTATGGATTTTATGAAATTATGCACATTTGAAAAAAGGCTGGAAGGCAGTTGCCGAGACAGCAGCAGGGCTGGCGCTAGGCTGATGAGATTATGGACAATACGTGATACATATTTTTTCCTTTTACCCGGTTCTCTGTGTTCTATCTATAATGCTACTTTTTGTAGTTAAAAAACACTCTCCCTTAAAAAGACACAAAGACGCTGTGTCTAGGCAGCCGAAAGACGCCAAGGCGCACAGCTCTGCTGATTCTTGCTGGGGAGGGAGGACTCTCTCTTCTTAAACAGAGACTGGAAAATTACTGCCTTCTGGTTGCAAAAGAAAGGCACAGGGTTCTGTCAACAAACAACATCTGTGGGTATGATTTCTTTCCGGACCAACTGGAAAGTAAGAACTTGGGGACCCCCGTGCGTGTGTGTATGTGTGTGTTTCTGCTCTGAGTCAAGGAGTCAGGAACTCGGATGCTGGTGCTGTTGCATGATTGAGAAAGGCCAGTGATTTGGGGTAGAAAATGCAAAACTAGCCCCTTGAGGAAGTTGCGAGAGATTTTGATTCAAATTAATCTAAAGTTTTAGAGTCTGGTGGCAACTTTTGCAATGGATTTGAGCACAGAATTATTTATTTATTTATTGTGAAAGATTTATTTATTTCTAGAGGGGACGGGAAGGAGAGAAGGAGGGAAACATCAATGTGTGGTTGCCTCTCGCTCACCCCCACTGGGGACCTGGCTCACGACCCAGGCATGTGCCTGGACAGAATTGAACCAGCGACTTTTTGCTTTGCAGGCCCGTGCTCAAACCCGTGAGCCACGCCAGCCAAGGCTGAGCGCAGAATAATTTAATGTGGTAATGTAAAAATATTTGTGTTAAAAGGAATAGAACAGAGGTTGTGTGGCAGACATTCAAAAGTATCCATTTCTCAAAGGTCGCCCCTGATTAAACCCTCATCTGTGCTCTCACGCTGCCGTGGCTGGGTTCTCTTATTGCAGTCACTGAATTGTAATTGCATCTATGGGTTGAAGGCAGGACGGCTGTTAAATTTTCCACCATGTACAGTTTAATAGATAAACTTTCCTTTATCTATTATTAAAAAAACATCTTTAGCCATCTTGTGGCTAGGCACAGGATCCCCAGAAAAAAAGACTGTGTTTTCTTCTCTCTTGAGTTGCTGTGGCCTTCTGACAAAGTTTTAGTCTATGAGACACAAGTGAAAACGGTGTGTGCCATTTATGGGAAGCATCTTTAAAGGAAGAAAGGCTGCCTTCATCCTCACTTCCCTTCCTTCTTCCTGACTGCAGTGTGAACATGGCAGCTAGGGCTGGGGAAGCCGTCTGAGGCCAGGGGTAGCCTTGGGAATGGGGGCTGCACACAGCTGAGCAGTCCACCTAATGAATTCCACACGTATGTGTGGGAGGAAAATAAACTCTGTACTGTTTAGGCCACTGCATTTGGGGTGTTTGAAGCCACGTTTTAATCCTATGAGGGAGATCACAGAGTCTGTGATTATTTAACAGAACTGGTCAGGCCGCCAGGATCTACCTGATGTCAGGTGCCTTTCATGCCTGACACATCAGGAGGTGGCTTTCAAAACGAAAACCAAAAACCAAAACGAAAAACCTCACAAAAGTAAAAACTAAAAAGCAGCATAGACTTCCATGACCACAGAGGGCAGAACCAACGCTGAGACCCTGGGTGTCAGGCTGAGCCTTGGTGCCCGGCAGGCTCCAAAGAATGTACGGGGGACGCGAAGCCTGCTTGCAAGTTAGCCCCAAGTGGGTGTTGAGTCTGTGCATTTCGCATTCTGGAAGACCTGGTGCACAAGCACATCACCCCAGGGCACTTGGGTTGGGACCGAAGCAGCAGGGACACATAGAGGTCAAGCACTTGGAGAGCGAGTGGAACAGAACCCAGAGTGAGCCTCAGAGAAACTCTGCTCTGCCCAGGGCTGATTTTTACCTTTTCTGTAAAAAAGTTGTTTATGTCAGCATGTCACTGTGTGTCATCACAAGGGGTGTGTGTGTGTGTGTGTGGGTGTTCAACTCTTAGTCCCAGGTCCGGGCTGAGGCCATCCCCACCAGTGCTCCTCTCCTGTCCGTGGAGTGTCCAGTGTCCCGGTCCAACTATTGCAGGCCCTCAGAGTCAAAAGAAAACACCACCTTTTACAAGTAATGCTGCTGGTCTGAAGGCTCCATGAAGTGTTCTGCTAAATCAAGGTGTTCAGACATTTTTCAGTTCTAAGGGGAAAAAAGTGCTAGAATTAGTAATGATTGTCACATTGTCCCTAGATAAAAAGCGCCAAATTTCACATTTATTTGTTTCTTGATAACCTGAATACTCCAAAGAGTTAGCTTGACCCAGGCCTGGGAGAAAGGATGGAAAGCAATTGAAAGAGAACAAATTCAGTGGTGCCTGTATGGCCAATTCAATTTGTACAAATGCAAATAGTTTATGGAAACATAAGGATGCTGAGTAAAATTTAGCAGCACTATACCCTGAGACTCATTTTCCCTGAGCTGTCAGGGTAAGAAGCCTGAGTCTTCAAAGCTGATGAGAGAAAGCAGCTGTTGGGGAAAAGAAAGAGGATGCAAAGAATGTTCTGTACCCTTCTGCAGGCTTCTAGAAGAATGTAGGTGTTTTTAAAGAACCCAGGAAATCTGGGACAATACTTAGTAAGTGATTAGCAGTACTCAGTAAGGTTGTGTTCAGTTGTTTTAGTCATTTTTATTGTTATTTGAGTGGTAGAAAACCACCATTCTACCACAAACTCACCCTTGCCTCTATTTGCCACTTGCTAAGTGGCTGTGTGTCTTTCACAGAGCCACTGAGTCAGCATGCAGGCGAGACAGGCCACAGGTTGTGTTGGGTGGGCCAAAAAGTCCATTGCGTTTTTGCCATAAAATAAAAGACACATTTTTAATTCTCACCGATATCTTTACTGATTTGGATATTTTGAGTATGTCAGCTAATCTCCCACTATTGGCTTCTAGAGGGTAGAGGCCCGGGGTGTTGCTAAGCATCTTCCAGTGCATAAGGCAGCCCCACAGCAAAGAATTACTTGGCCAAAATATCAATAGTACCAAGAAACTTCACAAACCACTTTTGACATATTCGATCAGTCACAGAACTTCTCCATACACTGCACAAACCTTTTTTTTTTGAATTTCAGTGCATTTTGTCTTTTTACCTTCCTTGAAGTAAGAAAACATAATATGCCAAAAATGTTACATTTCTTCCATCATCAATATTAAAATGACTGCACAAAAATTCACCAATTTTGGTAAGTTTTTTTAAGTGTATACTGATAGGACAGCTGTCACGATACAACCTGATACAGTTGGTTCAAATGAAGTTAAAGACAAGCACTATTAGAGCCATCTAACAGAAAAAACATAATAGACTTTTTGGGCAACCCAATATCTATTTCCTCGGCTGAGTTTGCAAATTGACCATACCAGCTGAGTACTGTACCATCAACAGCAACACTGCAAGGAAAAGGGAGGTGGAGAAGGGAGGAAAAGCCAAAATAAGAGAAAACTAAACTATGAGTGAGACCATCAATCCCAGCAAAATAGAAGTGGTCCCGGCCAGCTGCCATGCTTTTCTAGTTGCGCTTACTTACGGAGCCTTCGTGGTGGCCTGGAGAGTAACCCCTCCCCGTCAGGAACTGGAGGGCACTGTGCTAAGTGAAATGGGCCAGGCAGTGAAAGACAAATACCATATGATCTCACCTGTAAGTGGAACCAAATCAACAAAACAAACAAGGAAGGGAAATATTACCAGAGACATTGAAATAAAGAACAAACTGACAGTAACCAGAGGGGGATGGGAGAGATAAGGGGGATAAAGGAGGAAGGGTCATCAAGGAACATGTATAAAGGATCCATGGACAAGGCCAAAGGTGGGTAGGATTGAGGGTGGGAGGCGGGAATGGGTGGGGCAGGGAGAGTGGTGGTGGGAAAATGGAGACAACTGTATTTGAACAACAATTTAGAAAAACCCTCTCCCCATCAGGCTGTTAGTGGGGACTTTGGGTCAGGGCTGAATCAGTGGGGTGTCCTGGGGTTTGGCACTGGCAGGTGTTCACGAAGGCAAGGTGTTCTGCCGGCCCACAGTTTCATATTCTTTGCTCTCTGAGGAGTTCACACACCATCTCACTGGTCAACTGGCTGGAGCCGTTTTGAAGCATTTTGAGAACCAATTCCCTAAGTCCCTGCCTCCCCCGAATTAATTATAAGGCCTAGTATTCTCAGTACTCCCTCTTCTCATGGTCTTCATCCTTCTCTCTTCTACAATGTGTGTACAACCCAAGGTAGGAGAAACACTTGAAATCGTTGGTTCAAGCAAGAAGCTTGGATTGTTTGTGCATTTGCTGAACCATGTTTGTCTCTTGGGAAATGAAATTCTCTCCCCATTTGCTGCTCATTACTTCCCTGCTGGTGGTGAGTTCACTGTCTCAGGCCATACCTTCGTGGGGTCTGCAGAGCAGATGTTTAAGTCCAGGACTTATGATAGATGACACATCCCAAGGTCTCAGAACAACTCTATGCTCCCTCCTGGATTGAAGGCTTTCACTTCCAGCTCTGCCCACTGGCCCCCTCTCCTATGTGGCTCTTCTCATCACTTTCACAGCCCTGTAGAAGAATGCAAGCAAGTCTCCCTTTGACTTTGGAAAAGAAAGCCTATAAATTGCTGGATGCTTGTATGAGGTGACCTTCCACATACACACCAGTCTCCAGATGCCTGCCTGGGCTGAGATCATATTGCCATTTCACAAAGAATCAGGAGGAAAACAATTTTCCATGAGTGTTCTTGAGATCACTGTGGGTAAGAAAACCAGGTCAAGCAACTCAATTCCAAAGGAGGCCTCAAAGTCCATCCCCCAAAGTGGGTGTGGGCAGAAACACATTTGAAGGCAGAGTAAATGTGAGGTGCTTCACTTCCTGATCTCATGCTGCCAGAGGAGAAATTACCCAGAAAGCTAGATAGGAGTGCATTCTTCTAGGGTAGGTAAAGCACCTTAGCACAGTATCATGGTAAAGAGAAATCAGTCTTGGAAAAAATCAATGTCTACATTGATTTTGTACACCTGGGGCCTTCTGATAGGAAGGTGAATGGTTTGAAAATATAAGAAACACAATGGCCAGGTTGAGCTGAGCTGTTTGTTTTCTTTGGGCTGAGCAGATTCCTCTTTAGGTTTCAGCTGAACCGGATAACCCACGAGGCCTCCTGAGCTCTGCTATTTTGGAGTTCTGGATACCAACACCTGAGACCTTCCAGTGCATGAAGGTCTGGGGCTACTTGGTCATGGGTACCAAGTGCCTCTGAGCTGCTGGGATTTCCACATCGCCTTCCCAAATCTGCATTTGTTGATTGGCATGGAAGGGTATGGTTGCCTCCCACCCCTCGAATTTGACAGTATCAGTGTACACCCATGATTTGGGGCTCAGGGCTCTAGCTGCTATTCTTGAAATCTGCCCTGGAAAAGGTGCCCCTTGGGGAGATTCTGCGGCAGCTGCTGGACTCTCAGGCATGTGTTGCTGAAGGGGCAGAAGTGGAAGTCACGAGAGCACTGGCCTGATAGGCTGTGTGTGTCTCCAGCCTCCGGGGCTGCTGAGCCCATGTGTGTCAGGTCCCGTGGATTCCTAGAGCGTGCCAGTTGGCCTAGGGGATGGGATTTTCCAAAGCCACAGCGTGAGGGTCGGATTGGAATGCACTGATGTTGGGTGGACACTTCCTGCAGCTGTTGGAAAGAATCCTGCTTCCTTCCCTTGCTCTTCAACTGTTTACTTACACTACGAAACCGGGGCAAATGGTATGGTGGTTTGTCAGGGGACGCCATCCAATGGTCCTGAGGGCAGACAGATAGGGAAGCTCACTCTGCTCAGGCTTCTGACCCTCCCCCTTGGGCTTTGAGAAAGGCCCAACATGTCGGATGACTGGTCTCCTATGAGGAATAAAGGGGGCCTGAAAGAAATCGTCTCAAAAGACTCTGAGGCCATAAACCCAGGGGGTCATCTCAAAATTGTCTCAAAAGGGGACATGAGCCAGCAACCAACCACTTTTCCCCCATGAGACTTCTCAGGAGAGGGACAGTTCATCATCATGGGCAGGGTTGGAATCAGGACCCAGGCTCTCTGCCCTCTTTAGTAGCTAATTAGCAAAACCCAGGCTCTGGCCTCAGCTCAACCCTTTCTCAAACATGCAAACTCTGTACTAACGCCAAGGTAAACCCACAAAACAAATGCCATGGCACGGGGGACAGCCTTTTATAAGCTGTAAAGCTCTCTATAAACCTCAGGCTCTTTGCTAACTTATTACATCAGTGTCTCGTGGTGGCATCTTGTTCTTTCTCATAAGGAGGTAAATATCCAGACTCTGGCTACCCTTCTGCTCCTATTTTCTTTTGCCTCAGGGCTGCTTCTTGGGCCCCGGGTTATTTCATCAGCTGGTATGGGAAACTGTACTAGGCTTAGAGGCTGAGTTAGAAGATTTGCTGATCCAGGGCAATCCTTGAATAACAATCTTCAAAGAAATTAATTTAGTCTCAAATTTTGAACCTGCACTATATAAAAAAATGTACATCTCAGCATTTCATAACTGATAGAGAATCCTAAAGAGGAAACATTGAATTTCTAAATGAAATCTTCGAGAAGCAGTATTCCAGCCAGAGCAGCCAATGGCTTCCCACTGGGCCAGATTATAGGGACTGAACAGGTCGGGTTCTCCCGCTCAGGATTGGATTGTGGCTGGGACCATTCATTTCGAAAGGAGCCAAAATGACATTAACAAGCTGATGTACTCAGCAAAGGCAATTGAGTTTGGTTCATCTCGAGATCCGTTGTTTTCCTCAGGGCTTTGTTCAGATTTATTCAGGGGACCCACACAAGACCTTGAGCCCAGAATTTAGTGGTAATTATACAAGATTGATGGTCAAGTCAGAAAAGCTGGCGGTGGTACTGGGACCTAATAGGGAAAAGTCTTTCCCAGCTGCTGCGCATTCCTCTGTAAGCATCCTGTGCGGAGCCCCAGGGTAGGGGGCATGTCCCAGGCTGGGTGGGAAGGGAAAGGAGGAATGGGCAGGGAAGCCACTAGCTGTATGAGCCACCCAGGGGCGTGAGGGCACAGTTGCGGAGAAACAGAGTAAGTTGCATCAGAACAGAAATTCAGATGGGAGGGATCTGGTGAGAAAGGCCTTCGAGTCACCACGGTTGCCAGATGCCAGACATTGGGCAGTGGGGCTGGGTAATTTCATGGGATAAACAATAAAACAAAACAAAAACAATACATTAAATATTGCTAGATGCTTCTCCCCTCCTTCTGTACTTCCTCTCACACCTGCCCTTTCCTCCCATTCAAACAGCCGCTGAGCCACTTGGGACTCCTCCTCAGAGAACGGTGAGGAACAGCAGGAACACAGAAAAGAAACTTCTAAGTTGCAAAAACCTGGGCCCTGAAGGTGATCAAGGAATTAAAAAAATATGTGAAAAGCAAGGACAAAGCTTCCTACCTCTGAGTCTGCATGGAGAACAGGGGCCAGAAATGAAAGTGATTTGTGGGTAGGCGCTGCTGGGAGCAGGTGGGAGCCCTGTAGCTTTATTCCTGCCCCTTTCCTCTCCCACCCCTCCCCGAGATCCGCACGGGCAGAAACGAGAAACCAGGAACCAGCGTGAACCAGAGGCTCTGGCAAACTCGTGACTTCTTTGCCCAGAGCAGCTCGGGGGCCTGTGTGGCTGGGTGAAGTAGCCAGCGTGCACAGGGACCAGACCGCGAAGGACACAGAAGGCCCCTTTTCAGATGGAAAGAGAAGAGCATGATGGAATATCCCGGTGAGAAATCCTACAAGAATGGACAGATATTCTGTGTTCATAGTTCAGAAGATTCAGTATTGTTAAGATATTCTCTTTTTTTTCTATTTTTTAATTTCATTGTTGTTCAAGTACAGTTGTCTGCTTCCCATCCACCCCAACTATCTCCACCTCCTCCCTCTGATTCCACCCCCTCTTGTTTTTGTTTGTGTCCTTTATAGTTGATCCTGAAAACCCTTCCCCCTTCCCCCACATCATCCCATTTCCCCTCTGGTTACTGTCAGTTTGTTCTTTAGTTCAATATTTGTGGTTATATTTTGCTTGCTTGTTTGTTTTATTGATTAGGTTCCACTTAAAGGTGAGATCATATGGTATTTGTCTCTCACCACCTGGCTTATTTCACTCAGTATAATGCCCTCCAGATTCAGCCATGCTGTCACAAAGGGTAGGAGCTCCTTCTTTCTCTCTGCTGTGTAGTATTCCATTGTGTAAATGAACCACAGTTTTTTGATCCACTCATTTGCTGATGGGCACTTAGGTTGCTTCCAGCACTTGGCTATTGTAAATTGTGCTGCTATAAACATTGGGGTGCCTAGGTTCTTTTGGATTGGTGTTTCAGTGTTCTTAGGGTATAATCCTAGCAGTGGAATTGCCAGGTCAAAAGGCAGTTTCATTTTTAGTTTCTTGAGGGAATTCCATACTGTTTCTTCAGTGGCTGCCCCAGTCTGCATTCCCACCAACAGTGCACTAGAGTTCCCTTTTCTCCACAACCTCTTCAACACCTGTTGTTTGTTGATTTGTTTATGATGACTGTTCTAACTGGGGTGAAGTGGTATCTCATTGTGGCTTTAATTTGCATTTCTCTGATGGCTAGTGATGCTGAGCATCTTTTCAGACACTTCCCCAGGGAGGACATACAAAGGGTCCCGAGACACATGAAAAGATATTGATTCTCTGCCCTGGCTGGTGTAGCTCAGTGGATTGAGCATGGGCCTGTGAACCAAAAGATCATGGTTTGATTCCCCGTCAGGGCACATGCCTGGGTCGCAGGCCAGTTCCCAGCAGGGGATGCATGAGAAGCAATCATACATTGCTATTTCTCTCCCTCTCTCCTTCCCTTCCCTTCTAAAGATAAAGTTAAAAATTTTTTTAAAAATATTGATTCTCTTGACCATAGGCTTCCAGTTACTTTCCTCACTCACCCCTAACACAGACACTTCAGCCTCATGTTGACCGTGGGTATCTAACTCCTCTCTGGCTTTATTTTCTTCTCTTGATCTGAGCTTCCTTCCAGCATGTCCTGATGGAGCAACAAGTGTGTAGCAATATCAGTCCCCTCAGTCCCCTGGGCATGGAGCTCCCAGTTCAGTTGCTTCCAATTGCAGGCAGTCTGTGCCCCCACCCCGCCCCGCCCATGTGCCACCAGTGCAAAGGCCTAGATCACATGGTCCTTCACTTCTCTAACTTTTGCCCTTAACTCTGTTGGCTTCCCTTGTGCTTGTCCTGGTATCTCCCATCCCTTTATCCATCCTTTAGTCTGAGGTCTCTGCTCCTGCCCCACACTGAGCCCTGCTCAGGGTACCACGTTCATGGTTACCAAGCCTAGCTGGGCCCTTGATGCTGGAACAGCTTTCTCTGGGTCTCAGTCAGCTACCTCAGACATTCTCCTCAGGGGTGCTTTTCCATTCTCAGTTGTCTTTGGACACCTGCATCCTCAACCATCCACCTTTTCCTCTCAGCAATCAAAGAAAAACTGAGGCTATCTGATATGACTTTCTTAGCTACTTCTGCTGACAGCCACAAGAAAAGTTTTTTGTGAATTTATCAAGTTTTTAAACATCTAGCTGTTAGGCCAGTTTGGTTTGGACTACATTTTCAAGAAAGTTTGCAATGAGCAAGCAGCCCCAGAAAGAGAGCAACGTCTCTTAAACTTCACAGACTAATCAAGGTAGAGACATTTCTGTCCCATCCCCAGAGCAGATGTGCTTATGTCCCAGGGTAACGAAGACGAGGGTTCTCTCTGGACAGCAGGATGGGCAGGCTCTCCAGAGACCCTTACATGAGACGGGGACTTGCTAATCTCAGGGCTCCCTTCCTGAGATTGTACCCCGTTGGCTGTGCAGGCAGAGCTCGGTGCTAGTCCTGTGGTTCTGCGGGAACTGGGATGCGGAGAACAGGCAGATGTCACTCTGCCTACTATTCCTGGGAGCAGTAAACTTGTTTTTCATTAAGGTATAATTGACATGTAACATTATATTAGTTTCAGGGGTACAAATAATGATTCAGCACTTGTGTGTGTTGGCAAATGATCATCACAAGAAGTCCGGTTAATATTGACACCATACAGAGTTACAATTTTTTTTTCTTGGATGAAAACTGTTTAGGACTTTAAAATATTCAATGCAGTATTACTAACTATACTTACTCACTCTATAACTGAACGTTTGTACCTTTCGACCCATTCACTCACTTCAGCCAGCCCTCCTGACCCCTGACAGCCCCTCTGTTTTGGGGTGAGGTCCCTGCAGTAAAGTCGGTGGCACAGGGTGTGCCCTGTGGGGCCTGTCTCACTGAGCACCATGCACTCCAGGTCCATCCACCCTGCTGCTAATGGCAACATTTTATTCTTGTGGCCAAATGATACTGTGTGTGTGTCACATCGTCTTCACCCATTCATTCACTGATGGTCACGTAGGTTGTTTTCACACCCTGACTGTTGTAAAACTAGTGCTGCAACAAACACAGGGGAGTGTGTCTTTTTGGGTTTTTTTTTTTTTCAAATAAATACCCAGAAGTAGAAATGCTGGATCATATGGTGGTTCTTTTAATATTTTAAGGAACCTCCTTACTTTTTTCCATAGTGGCTGCACCAACTTATATTCCCCAAAACAGTGCATGAAGATTCTCTTTCCTTTGCGTCCTCACCAATATTCATTATATCTTTTTTTTTTTTTGATATGAGCCATTCTGACAGATGTAGGTGGTATCTATTTGTGGCTCAATTTCATTTTTCTGATGATTAGTGATGTTGAGCATCTTTTCATGTGTCACTTGGCCATATGTATGCCTTCTTTGGAAAATGTTTATTTGGCTTCTCTGATCGTTTTAAGTTGATTTTATTTCTTATTTGCTAATAAAGTTGTATGAGTTCTTTATGTATTTTGGATGTTAACCCCTTATCAGGTATATAGTTTTCATGTATTTTCTCCCATTCTGTAGTCTGACTCTTCATTTCGTTGCTTTCGCTTTGCAGAAGTTTTGTAATGAAAGGTTGTCCCACTTGTTTATTTTTGCTTTTCTTGCCTTTAATTTTGGGGTCAAATACAAGAAAAATCATTGCCAAGACTGCTGTGAAGGAGATTAATGCCCATGTTTTCTTCTAGGAGTTTCATTATTTAATTCATTTTGAGTTGTTTTTGTGTATGATGTTAGATAGCTGTCTGGTTTCATTCTTTTACACATGGCCAAATAGTTTTTATTACACTATTTATTAAAGACAGTCTGCCCCTTCTCCATTGTATGTTATTGGCCCCTTTGTCATAAACTAATTAATCATGTATGTGAGAGTTTGTTTCTGGGTTTTCTATTCTTTTCCATGGAACCGTATGTCTGTTTTTATGCCAATATTATGCTGTTCTGATTACTGTAGCTTTTAAATATATTTTGAAATTAGGGGCATGATGCTTGTCACTTCTTCTTTCTCAAGATTGCTTTGGCTATTTAAGGTCTATTGCGGTTTCATAAAAATCTAAAGATTTTTGGCTCTATTTCTGTCAAAAATGCCAATGGAATTTTGGTAGGGATTGCATTGAATTTGTATATTGCTTTATATAGTATTTATACTTTAACGGTATTAATTCTTTTAACCTATGAGCATAGAATATCTTTCCATTTATTTGTGACTTCTATTTCATCAATGTCTTCTAGTTTTAATAGTGTAGGTCTTTCACCTCCTTGGTTAAATTTATTCCTAGGTATTTTATTGTTTTTGAGGCCATTGTAAATGTGATTGCTTTCTTAATTTTTATTTCTAGTATTTTGTTATTAGTGTATAGAAATGTAAGAAATATATATATATGGTATCCTAAAAATTTACTGAATTCATTAATTAGTTCTACAGGGTTGTTTTTTTTTTTTTGTAGAATCTTTGGAGTTTTGTATATGTAGCATCATATCATCTGCAAATAGTTACAGTTTTACTTCTTTCTTTCTGATTTAAATGCCTTTTTTTTCTTTGTCTTGCCCTATTGCTGTGGCTAGGACTTCCAGTACTGTGTTGAATAAAAGTGGCAGGAGTGGGTATCCCTGTCTTGTTCCTGATCTGAGAAAACTTTCAGTTTTTCACAATTGTGCATGATACTAGCTGTGCACTTATCATATATGGCCTTTATGAAGTTGAGATATATTCCTTCTATACCCAATTTGTTGAGATTTTTTATCACAAAGGATGTTAAATTTTGTCAAGTGGTTTTTCTGTATCTATTGATACAATCTCATGATTTCTACCCTTCAGCTGAGGTGGTATATCACATGGATTGACTTGTATATGTTAAACCAGACTTACCTTATGTTTCAATCCCAATTGATGATGGTTTATAATTCTTCTACTGTATTGTTGCATTTGGGTTTCTAATATTTTGTTGAGGATTTTCACGTCTATTTCTGTCAAAGATATTGGCCTATAACTTTGTCGTCTGGTTTTGGTATCAGAGTAGTTCTGGCCTCATTGTTGGTATTCGTAAAAAGAAATATGCTTGGGCATCTAAACCGAGCCCTCAGGATGGGCTGTGTTTGTTGAGGACAATTTGACTGAGACACTCTGCGTCCCTGAAATCACTCTGTTCTCACATACAAACCATGACTCCCTCATCATTTCTCTCACGAGAGCCTCTAGCAGGGGTGTCCAAACTCTTGGCGTCTCTGAGCCACACTAGAAGAAGAAGAGTTGTGTTGAGCCACACATTACACAAACACTCACAAAAATGAAAAAAAAATCCCATAAAGTTTTAAGTAAATTTATGATTCTGTGTAGGGCACATTCACTGCCATCCTGGGTAGCGGGCAGCATGGGGCCCACGGCCCGGACACCCCACCAGACCTCTATCAATACAGGTAGACCTTTCTCTCCAGGGACCCAGTTTAAATGGGAGCTGACGCCCCAATCCTCCAGGAGACGTAATTCATTCTAGAGCTGTGACCTCTGCTGCATACAGATAAGGTAGCTAAAATCTAGAGGGATGTCATTGCTTGCCCGAGGGCCGCAGCTGAGGGAGCTTACGTCTCATGTGCCAGGCCAATCAACCTCCGCACCTGCTGTAATCCTGTGATTTTTTTTTCCCCACCAGCCAGCTTGACTGAGTCATATGAAGAGCCCACTCACTCCTTTATAATCAACCGAACAAAGCAGCCTAAGTGGTTGCCCTTGGGCTGACAAGATAATGAAAGGGAAGCAGTTTATCATGAAATATTCCTGCATTTCAGCAGAGTCACATTTCTGGCTCAGAATTATAGTGCCAGTACTTTTCCATATAGTCCATTTCTAATGAGTGCTCATTTTTCACAACCATATGCCTAATTAGAGGTATGTTCTGGAAGCCTACCCCTCTTCATTTTCAGTGCATTGCATGCATTCTAAATAAACCTCAACTTGTACAGGTTCAACATCACAAAATTAATTTGTTGCATATGGAGGGTTCTAAATGAGACCAGTGGGAAGGCAAAGTCCCGCAGGGCCCCTGTGTTAGAACTAGTGACTGAACCTCCCAGCGTGTCTGCGATGGTCTGTGGTCCCAGCTTCATCATTAAGAGCATCCCTTTCGCTGTTCAGATTGTCCTGGAAATACGGCAGGTCTTTGAGTGTGTCCTGTGCTACAATTGCTTGGTGATGAATGTGGCAATAGGTAGGATAGGTTTTAAAAATTTAACTCAGGTTATGAAGATATGAGACGTTCTGGTGGCTATTATTGTCATGACTGGCATAAAAGAGTTTAAAATGTGTTCATAAGGTGAATATGTTCTCCAAGATTCCAACCTAAAGGACAGGCTCCCAAGGGGAAAATGTCAATCATTTCCTCCTCCGGCACCCTTACCTACTCCCCCTCTTCCCAGAAGTTATAGAATATTTCCTTTTTTTTTTTTAAGAGATTTTATTTATTTTTTTTTAGAGAGCAGAAGGGAGAGAGACATCAATGTGTGGTTGCATCCTCAAGTGCCCCCCACTGGGGACCTGACCTGCAACCCAGGCATGTGCCCTGACTGGGAATCCAACAAGCGACCCTTTGATCTGTAGGCCAGCACTCAACCACTGAGCCCCAGCAACTAGGTATAGAATATTTCTACAGTGAGTTGTAGTGCTTCCCTCCTTTCCTGGGCTTCTGAGTACCCTGAAGGAGGTAGAGACCATCGGCAAAGAAGGAGCAGAGAGCCCAAGAGCTGAGTCGTGTTAGGAGACAGGTAACAGAGGCCAGGGCTGGTGCAGGGGCAAAGCAGGTCCTGGGGCGGCAGAGGTAAGAGAGAAAGAGGATGGGGGAAGTTCTCAGCATGACATTTTCTCCTGAAAGAGGTAAAATTGTTCAAAATCCTTCAGGTAAGTAAGCCAAATGGCTTTCCTACTACCCACTGTATCTTTCTCAAACCAGGAGTATATTTTCCTTTGTAATAAATAAGCAGCTGTCGATTGCCACCATCCTACAGACCAGTATCAGTGTATTCACCTGTTTTACAAGGCAAATTTCCCTTGGCCCCGCTCACCCCACACTGAGGCTAAATTCGGGATGACCAGAGTGGAGCCTCCCTTTCTCCCCCACTCTTGCCCCACAGGAGGGTGCGTAATGACCGCGGTGTACACAGCACGATTCTTGGGGACCCGCGCGCGGTGTTTTTGCGCTGCTGGCCTTGTTGTGGAGGCTCACTCAGTCTTCCTCTGTCAGGAACTCCAAGGCTGAAACAAAGATTGATTCCTTCCCTCATCATCTGGGTTTCTAAAAGAGCATTTCCAAACTGTTACAGACAGGGAGAAAGTGCCCCATCCGTACGAGATATAAAAATACCAATTTCCTCCCTGTAAAAAATGTGCTTCTGAGGAATGGAGTGAGCAGAAATAAATCAGGAGAGTGTGGTGCGGTTCTCTGCTCTCAGTGCCGAACTGACGAGGGGGGCCTGAGCATGTGCATGGGACAGACAGACAGACAGGGATCTCATCTGATCTCCAGTGTCAAGGCTCTAGGCTTATTTTACACACTCTTTTTTTTTTTTTATTGTCAACTTCTTGCCAGGAAAAATGCTGGGGAGTAAGAAAAAAAGGAAAATATTTTTCAAGCAGGCGTCTTGATGTGCCGTCCAGAGGAGGGGGAGGGGCAGCGTCCAAGCCGCGCGCCGGTGCGGTTCTCCATGTGCTTCTGTGTGAAGGTGCCTTGCGTTTCACGCCAGTGAGAATGATATTGTTATTTTTTAAATCTCAAGACAAAACATCCCTGACCACTGGCATGTTTGATTACAGTCTGATACTTGGCAGCAAATTACAGAGATGAGAAAGCTGGGGCTCCTAAAATAGCCGGTCGGCAGTGGGAAACACAGAGATCCAAGTGCCGGTTACAGGGGTGGCTGTTCTGAGCTCCATTTGCCCAGCGTGCAACGGGAGCCCGGTTCACTGTCGCAGCCAGGAGGCACCGGGGCTGTGGGTGCGGGTCGGCCTGAGGAGGGAAGTGCATTCGTCCAGCATCACAGAATAGGGGTGCAGGCTCCTTTGGGCGGGGGAAGCCTAGGTTTCCCAAACACCAGTCGTTTGCATAGGACCCTCACAGCATTCCCATAGCCACATGCCAGCGGGATGGGTATTTATTTACTCCATAAAACATTTTTCGTTTAGTTCAATTTTTCATTTCAATATCCATTTTAAGTGGATATTATCTCATTGATTTGATAGGCTAGTTATAATTTTTATTACTGCATATTAACATAAATCCATACCTATAAAAATGATGTACCACCTACATCATCTCCAGGTCACCCAGTGGCTCACACGCCCCTTTGAGGACGTTTTGGGCCATCGGGCCCCCTCTGCATGGAAGGCCCGGCAGCAGCATCGGGTGCCGTGAGCACTTTTCAGTTTCTAAATGCCTCCCACTCTGTCATGTACCCCTGGGTCTCTGGGTCTGCCAAAGACATTAATTCCCAGAGTTCGACTCAGGTATCATACTGTTGATTTCGTGAAGCAAACATGACTATATTTTTAATATGTGCAATTGATTTGGATAGACACAATTTTTCAAAGTGTGTGTTTCAGGATAATAAAACTAGGCCTTTACTGGTGGGAAGTTTCATATTAGTTGGTTCAAACCACGCCTTCTTTATGGAGGGAAACCGAGCTCTGGAGACCTTGAGGAGCACACAGTGGGACAGACACGCGGCACGCCCGGGCCCTGACCCAGCCACGCGCTCCTTCCTCCTTCCTCCACTGCCTTCCTCTCCTTCTCCCAGGGCCGGTGGCTCGTGACCACATCAGTATTAAATGGGGGACCACAGCTCTCCCCAGGGGTGGCAATGCCCCGACCTTGGAAGAGGCAAAGGTTAGAGAATGTGCTACACGTGCCATTTGAATGGATGCAAGAGGTAGTTTGTGTCCAGTGTAGGTGGTTGGGACCATGAGGATTTTCCCTCGTCCTTGTCCCCATTCAGGGCCAGATCAGGGCCTGGACCATAGACATTATTTAATAAGTTATTAAATGAGTGAAGGAATGAGTAAGTGAAATGGAGCTGGACGTGCCCCCACTGGGTCATCCAGCACTCCTCATGGGACCCAGCTGCACATGACAGCCAGTGATGACCCCGCCACCCCATGAGGTTGCCTCCCAAGGTGTCAGCATAGAGCAGGGGTGCCAAACTCATTTTCACCGGGGGCCACATCCGCCTCACGGTTGCCTTCAAAGGGCTGAAATAATTTTAGGACGGTATACATGTAACTACTCCTTAACTGTTAAGGAGTTGAAATTACATTCGGCCCTTTGAAGACAACCGTGAGGCTGATGTGGCTCCCGGTGAAAATGAGTTTGGCACCGCGGCATAGACAGGACAGCCAGGTCACAGCTGGTGCCCTGGAGCACATTTAGAAGAGAAGAGGGACCTGGCACTATTTTCAACGCTGTGGCAAACTTAACCAAAGGCGACCCCAGTGAGTCATGCCCTTTTATAATAACCTTCTCTTGAGTATGGGTGGAACCCGTGACTTTCTTCTAGTCCACAGAATACAGCCAAAGCGATGGGATGTCACTCCCCCGATTCGGTTACTTCACGTGGCAAATGCCACTATGATTATGTTCCACTACATAAGACTGTCTTCGAAGACTGAAAAGAGAAAGTCTCCCACTGGCCCTGCAGAAGCAGGCCGATGGCGCAGGCGGTTTCCCATGACAGGAAGCTGCGGGTGGCCAAGATTGCTGCAAGCAGGCCCCAGCCAACGGCCAGCAAAAATCACAGGGCCTCAGCCTTAGCAGGTGGAAGGAGTTGAGTCCCACCACCGCCCCGAGGGAGCTTGGCGGGAATCTTCCCTCATTTGAGTGTCTGGTGGTGCTGCGGCTCTGGCCGGCACCTGGCTCGGAGCCCGGCTCGGAGCCTGGCTGGCCCCAGGGGCACAGGACCCAGCCCAGCCCTGTCTGCTGACGGAAACTGTGAGACAAATGTGTGTTGTTTGTTAAAGCCTCTAAGTTTATGGCACTTGGATCTGCAACAATAGAAAATTATTGCAAAGGTCGCCTCTTTCATCAGATCCTGTGGTGGCCATTTAGAAATCTGTAACATCATTTGATTCTCACAAGGCCCATACTTCTGCCCCTTTGACAGATGTGGAAACTGATAAGTCTTGAACCCAGGTGGACTCCCAGCAGCTAAGTACTTATGACCAGGCCTGTGGTTCCCAACTTACGCACCAAGGCACCCCAAAGTATCACAGAAGTTCACAGGCACCCCACAGGGTGTTTTAAAGTTTTTGAGGGAAACTTCCGAGGGGTATTATGTGAATTACTAGCTCCGTGTCATTTCCAGTTTCAACCTTAGATCATGCTACATTTCGCTGGGCGGTCTCCTACCTTTGTGAAGCTGGATTTTTCAGTGGTTCCTGTGATATAAAACAAATGCTGAATAAAAATAAGTGTTGAACAGGGAATGAGGGTGGTTATGTCCGATCTGATTCCAAGGTTTGGTCATCCGTGCAGTGCCCGGCAAGCACACATCCGTTAGTAAGTAATTGTGGTTATTTAAGAGCAAAATAAAAATATTATTTTTCTTTAAATTTATGTATGTTAGTATCTCAAGCTACTAAGTTGTTAGGATAGAAATGCCTAGTTAGTCTGTTGGCAGGAACTAGTTACTGAATAGAACTGCCCGGTATTTCTTGTGGCCCAGAGGTGCTGTGGGTGAAGTTACTGGGCCACCGAGATGCCGAGAACTGAAACAGTTGAGCAACCTGGGTTTGACAATCCAGTCTCCAGAGCGTGAGGGCTGACTAACTCCACTCCACTCTCGGGGCTGGGACTAGGCCGGGGGCAAAGTCACTGGAGGCTGATTTCGGTCACACAGGACCGGCTCTCTGACTACTGGTGGATCGCCCCCACTCATGACCACACTTCGTGTGGAGGGAGGAATTCCAACAGAGGCTGGACAAGAATTTGTGAGCCACAGGGAGGAGATTTCTGACCCTCCCTTGGTGGGAAGGAAAATAGAGGGTCACTGGGGCCCCCTAAGATTCTGGGATGCTGGGCCAGCGAAGGGAGAGTGGATGTTGGATTAGTCTGCTAAGGCTGCCATGACAAATAGGGCAAATAGGCCACAGCCTGGGTGACTTAAACAACAAAACATTTTCTCACTGTTCTGAAAGCTGGAAATCCAAAACCAAAGTGTCAGCAGGGTAGGTTTCTTCTGAGGCCTCTCTCCTTGGCTTGTAGATGGCCTCTTTGCATTCACTTGTCAGTCTCTGTGCACGTCCATGTCCAAATGTCCTCTTCCTGTAAGCACACCAGTCCTGCTGGATTAGGGTGTGCCCTAATTATTCCATCTGAACTTAATCACCTCTTTAAGGACCCTGCCTCCAAATATCATCACATTCTGAGGTGCTGGACTTTGGTACTTTAACATATGACTTTGGGGAAAAACAATTCAGCCCATAACAAATGTTGAAGGACAACTCTCAGCCTTCCGCACAGGCCAGGGTGCCACAGGTACCCAGGCTGAAGTGGTCACGGAGCAAGACTTGAGATGAGTTGGTGAGAGGCAGGGAATGGCCACAGGCACCTGTGTCGGGTGCCCTCTGGGTAGAGTAGTCAGGTAAAGGGGCTTAATAAAGAGTGCTAGAGACTTGGAGAGGACAGAGCCTGCCCGAACTAACTCAGTCTCAGAACATTTAAAAATGTAGTTGAAATACAATGCAACCGTGTGTAAGATTTTGTTTGAAAGTCACTATTATGTGTACACACATTTTGGAGGCGAAGTCTCAGGAGAAAGCTGAGGACCAGGAATGGGAGCATTTATGCAGCGCTTCTGGACGGTAGGTGCTACATGAGACCCCTTCACATACATCGCTGCTGGTTGAAGCGCACATCCACAGGGTGCGTGTGATTATCTTTATTTTGCAGACGGAGGACCCAAGGCTCACAGAGACTGTGTTATGTCCTCAGTGCTTCATGGTGTGTGGTGCAGCCAGGATTTGAACTCAGATTAATTTGGTGCTGAAGTTTACTTACTTACTTTTATTGTCTCATTTATGTTGAAGTGAAAATAGTGGGTAGCAGAACTGCCCCTAATAGAAGGCATGGCCAAGATGGAGCAAGAATCTGACTGACAGGCTTCTAGAGCTCCGGGGAAGGGTAAAGAGAATGAAAGGCTGGGAAAAGCTGCTGAGCACTCCCCAACCCTCACCTCCAAACAATTTTGCCCAGAGCTGGCCAGCTGAGGGGGGCAGAAAGGGAGGCTCACTAGAACAAGGCTGGTAGGGTTCTTCCAGACTCCTGCATTTCTTCGGTTCATTTTCTGGTTGTATCAGGAAAGGTCTCTGTGGCCACCTCTGAGGTCAGCCTGTAGCTGTGCTTCTAGCCTAGGAAGTAGATAAATAACCACTCTCTGGGCTGTAAGATTGCTCAGCCTCACTAAACAGCATCCTCACTGGTAGAGGCAAGAATAGATGTGTCTTCTGGTGTACAGGTGAACGTTCCTAGTTCCCCAGTGTGGGGAGAGGAGGGAAGTCCTTGGAGACTTGGTGGTGCTTTCTTGAGAGCTAGGTCCTTCCCAGCCCCACCTAGGACAGGATAGTGCGCCCTCTACTGGCAAACCTCAGGTTGACAGCCAGAGGGGACCCAGACTGGGCTGTGCATGTGCCCTGCACCTTCCTGTGTGCCTTAAGAGTCCTGGCCCTGCAGGGAGCGGCTTGTCCTGGGCACCTGAGGCTGCCCTGGTGATGTGTGAAAAATGGCCTCCGGGGCAGCCCCAGTTATTTTTGTTTGCAATCCTTAATCCCTTTTCTTCCTTCCCAGTGATTTCTCTTCTTCAGATCTACCCCAGGGGCTCCGCTCTGCTAGGGCAGAGGAAGGGGAAGCCAAAAATCAGGAGTGGTCCCTGCCAGCCTCACCTGATTGAGCCAAAACATCTCCCCTCTCTCAAACCAGCCTCCACTTGACAGTCTTTCTTTCTATTTTTGTATTATCCTCCCTGCTTTCCACGGAGATTTTGGATTTCATTAGTGATGTGAGCTGATAAAGACAGACAGCCCATCCATGATTTAAAATTTGCAGCTCAAATTTAATCTCTCCTTTGATGTTTCTCCTTTAGAGGCAGCATAATCAGTCCGGTTTTCTTGGCTGCTGTTCATAGTGCTAATTTTTAGCTCTGGGGTCAAGGTCTTTGCCCCTCCTTGGTCTTTCCCTGGGGTAACCAGTCTTAACAAGCACTTCATCTACCTGAAAAATATGCCTTCTTTCTCATCTCTCCACATATTTTACGGGGTCTCACCTTCCTTGGCTCTCTGGTTTACTGAGTTGCCTGTGGCATCTGCAAGTACAGCCGCCTGCGTAGAGTGTGGTTGCCCTTGAGTTCAGTGACCTCCTGGGGTTCAGCTTTCTCTGGCAGTTCAGGGCTAGCCGCTAGACTAGGCCCTTGCTTTTGAAGGGTTGGGAAAATGTAAACCTGAGATTTCTGAGCCTTAGAAAAGTCTGGTACAAGCTGGTGATTCTTTTCCCCAGGCTCATGCTACCACTTCAGCTCAGTCACAGTTCTGAGCAAAACATTCCACAGCAGCCCCTCTCAGGGAGGACTCCTGCCTGAGAAACTGGATGAGGTGGTTTGGGGGGCTGTTTTGTGAAGATACATGCTCCTACCATTGCTGTCTTGTGTGCCCCATGGAAAAACTTTGCCCTGAGGAGAGGAGGCTTGTGGGGAGAGGAACTGGGGTGTGTGTGGGCCGGGGGCAGGGGGTGTGAGGAGGAGGCCACAGCGACAACCAAGACGCCTCCTTGGGGTTATTCACGCACAGTCTATATGGGTGAGTGTGTGAAAGTGAGTGTGAGTGTGTGTGGGTATGTGGGAGTGAGTGTGAGCAAGTATTCGAGCGTAGGTATAGGACAGGAGAAATGATTAAGGTGCAGCTAAGGCAGGAACTGCACCATTTCAGACTTTCAAGGTAAACATCCAAGATGCTCAACAATCCGCCTTTTCTTTGTCTCCAGAAGACCTTGGAAAGAATGGGTTTCAAACAGGGGAGAGCAGGAGAATTGAAGAGCTGGTCAACTTGACCCCTTCAGCCTGGATTTCTTCAATGGGCAAACTCTTTTTTAAAAAATTTAATTGTTTCGAGTAGGTTATATATTTACATGATTCAAAGAGCAAAACTGACATGCCCAGTCTACTCTCCATTTATCTTTCCAGTGAATGTATTCAGTAAATGATTAATATATGTATTCTTATTCCTTTTATTTCTTAAATAAAAGACAGCACACTGTATACACAATTTTACATCCTGCTTTAGAAAAGCATTTATTGATTAGGTTCCACTTATAGGTGAGATCATACGGTATCTGTCTTTCACTGTCTGGCTTATTGCACTCAGCATAATGCTCTCCAGTTCCACAAACAAGCAAGCAAAATACAACCAGAGACACTGAAATAAAGAACAAACTGACAGTAACCAGACAGGAGAGAGGGAGGAATAGTGAGGGGTAATAGGGACAGGGCCATCAAAGAACCTGTATAAAGGACACATGGACAAAGCCAAAGGGGTAGGTTTGCGGGTGGGAGGTGGGGGTGGGGGTGCCTGGGGACACGGTAGGGTAAAAATGGAGACAACTGTACTTGAACAATTTTTAAAAAACATTTATTATGACCTATTTCAAACAAACAACAAAGTTGGAAGATTTTTAACGGTTGAAAGATCAACCGTAAGCCCATCACCTCTATTTTATAATTAACATTTTTTGTACTTGCTGTATCACATTCGTATATTTTCTCCATCCCCCTACCTTTCCATCAGTTTCTCTTTTCTTGATGTATTTCAAAACAATTTAAAGACATCATCACATTATTGTATAATCCAGCATGAATGTCATGAATTAGAGTTCAATATTTACTTTTCTCTTCTGACATAAAATTTACAAGCAGTGAAGTTCACAAATCTTAAGTGCACAATGCAACCCGAACCGCTACTGAGATGTGGACCTAAAACGCTATGATTTCCCTTCAGTGCCCCCGCATGACCTTTTTCTTCCTTCTTCCTACCCCAGAGGCAGTCGTGGAGCAGTTTTGCTTCATGGCATATGAAGGAGATCATATGATATGCAGTCCTTTATAGAAGGCCTTTTCACTTCGCATAAAGCTTCTGAGACCCATTCGGGTTGCTGTGTTCATCAGCAATTTATTCCTTTTTTATTGCTGAATGGGATCCCGTGTATAGGGTTATTTTAACTCACACATCCCATTTTAGTCTATTGATGGATACCTAGTGTCTTTCTAGTTTTTGGTCATCAACATTTTCTGAATATTCTCTTTCGTGTTACTATATGACATATTTTTTATTTCTCTTGGTACACACATACCTAGGAGTGGATTGGCAGTTTGTAGGTAGGCACATGTTCACTTTTATTCAAACTGGCGTTTTAAGAAGTGTTTGTGCTGTTTTATACCCACACCAGCAGTTATGAGAGTTCCAGTTGCTTCACATCCTTCGCAACCCTTGCACTTTGTGTGATCAATGCGTAATTTTAGCCATTCTGGTGGATGTGAGGTGGCATTTAATTTTACCTTTACTCGGCATTTCTTTGATGATGTTGAATGCATTTGAGTGCTTATGCATCATTCATATATCTTCTTTTGTGAATTGTCGGCTTCTTTTCTCATTTTTTATTGGGGTGGTCAAAAATCCTTATGTTTTTTCTGTATGATGGCTCTACTAGCACTTAGTTGTCTTTCACTTCATTAAAGGCAATTATGCTAGATTGTATTGTGACAGTTTTATATCAGTTTGCATTTAAAAGACATTTATCAAAATTGGTGAATTTTTGTGCAGCCGTTTTAATATTGAAGATGGAAGAAGATACACAACATTTTTGGCATATGGTGCTTTGTTATTTCAAGAAATAAAAAATGCAACTGAAAGGCAAAAAAAAAAAAGACTTGTGTAGTGTATGGAGAAGGTGCTGTAACTGATTGATCATGTCAAAAGAGGTTTCTGAAGTTTCTCAGTACTATTGACATTTTGGCCAAATGATTCTTTGCTGTGGGGCTGCCTTATGCACTGGAAGATGTTGAACGGCACCCGCCTGTTACCCACTAGAAGCCAATAGTGAGAGATGGCCGACATACTCAAAATACCCAAATCAGTAAAGATACTGGTGAAAATGAAAAATATGTCTTTTAGTTCATGGAAAAAGCTAAAAGGACTTTTTGGTCAACCCAATATATTCTTCTACAATTTGCTGTTAATATTTTGCAACTGCCAATTTGTGCTCCTTAATCTCTTCACCTTTCTTACCTCCAGCCTCCAACCTCCCCCCCATCTGGCAACCATCAGTTTGTTCTCTGTTTCTATACATTTGTTTACATCATCTGTTCATTTTGGTTTTTCTTTTGGATTCCACATGTAGGTGAAATCATATGGTATTTGTCTTTCTCTGACTCATTTCATTTAGCACAATACCCTCCAGGTCTATCCATGTTGTCACAAACAGGAAGATTTCATCCCTTGTCATGGTTGAGTGGCATTTCATTGTGTGCACGCACCACCGCTTCATTCAGTCACCTGTCAGTGGGCCCTTGGGCTGCTCCCACCTCTTGGCTATTGCAAATGGTGTCCCAATGAATATGGGGGGTGCATATATTTTTTTCAAGTTAGTGTTTTTATTTTCTCTGGATAAATATTCAAAAATGGAATTGCTAGATCATACGGGAGTTCTACTTTTATTTTTTTTGAGGAAATTCCATACTGTTTTCCACAGTGGCTGCACCAGTCTGCATTCCCACCAACAGGGTTCTCTTTTCTCCACATCCTCACCGGCCCTTGTTTTCTGCTGATTGATTGGTAATAGCCATTCTGACAGGTGTGAGGTAATACCTCATTGTGGTTTTCATTTACATATGTCTGATGATTAGGGATGTCGAGCATCTTTTCATGTCTATTAGCTGATCTTTTACTATAAATACTAAATTTGGTCAAATGCTTTATTCATCAATTAAGATAATTATGATTTTTTTCTTTCATTCTATTAATGTGTTGCATTACATTGACTGATTTGCATATGTTAAACCATCTATGCATCCCAGGAATAAATCCCACGTGTTCATAGTGAATGATTTTTTAATTGGTTGCTAAATTTAGTTTGCTGGTATTTTGAGAATTTTAGCATCTATATTCATGAGGGATTTTTACCTGAAGTTTTCTTTTCTAGGGTCTTTTTTTGGCTTTGGTATCAGGGTAATGCTGGCCTCATAAAATGAGTTTAGGAATGTTTTCTTCAGTTTTTTTTTTTTTTTTTTGAAGAGTTTGAGAGGGATTGCCACTAATACTTCTTTAAATGCTTAATGATGAGCAGGACTATGAACAGAACTATGAATTAGATGCCCTGCCAGGACAGAGTGGGAGAGCCAGCTCAACTGCTGGCAAAACTCCTTGTGGTCATGATCCAGGCCAACCTGTTCCCCACGTTCTCTGGCTCAGCAGTGCCTGTTCTGCTCTGCGGAGGTTCACCTGTATCTACTGTATGCTTTGCTCTGTGGATGTTCAGTTGTATCTACTGTATACTCTGCTCAAGTATTGCTGAACTATGCAGCTTCCAGGTGTTCTAGCCAGCTCTCTGGTCAGGAGGGGCCAGGAGCTACACTCAGCAATGGGCAGGGCTATGAATTTGGTCTCCTGGAAAAGTCAGGAGATCCAGCTCCAAGAAGTTTTCCAGGTGTTGCTGATCAGGCTTTCTCATCGGGAGGGGCCTGGAATTACACTCAGCAGTGTGTCAGGCTATAAACTAGCCTTCCTGCCTGTGTGAAGCAAGGGAACCCCCCAAGCCTGGTAAGGCTCTTGGTGGTCTTGACTCAAGCTGACCCACTCCCCAAGTTTGCTGGCTGCTGCTGCTGGCTTTGCTCTGTGGATGGTCAGCTCTGCCTGCCATGCTATCTGTGGGTGGCTGGGCTATGCAACTTCCAGGTGTTCTGGCCAGGCTGGCTGGTAGGGAGGGGCCGGAAGCTACACTCAGCAATCAGCTGGGCTCATCACTCAGTTCTCCTGCCATAGCAGGAGAAGACCAGTCTCCAGGGCCAAAAGCAAGACTTTTCATGTGATAAACCGAATCAGGCAGACCTGCACCCCGCTGAGTTCCCTGGTCATACTGCATCACTGTCTTGGCTCTGCAGATTGGCAAAGCTCCAGGTTGGGACTACTGCTTGGATGCTGCAGGTAGGAATCTGGCCTGCCAAGATCAGAGTTCTGGTATTTGGAAGTCCCTAACCCTTCTGTATCACAGTTTCCTGGTGGTCAAGAACTGCATATTTCCTTGCAATGCCCATGGGACAAGATGAGTAGGTTCTCCCAAGAACCAACCTGCAATGCTGGAGGAGCTAAATATCCGCCCTAGACTCCCTTTTTCCACAGGAGCAATCACCGGCTCAGGGAGGGCCCCTTAGCTCGGTGCTGCACTGGCCTGGGCGTGAGACAGTCCCGTTGGCATTTAGCTGCTCCTCCTACTCTTCCATTGCGGTCTGTCTGGTCTCTCTGGTGCAGGGGTGCTTCAGCCTCACACCCACGTTTTAGGGTTCTCTCAATGGTGCCTTGTCTGTTAATAGTTTTTGCTTGTTCTTGTGAGGGGGAGCAAAGTTGGGAATGACCCGAGCCACTGTCTGGGTGACATCACTCCTTCAGTATAAAGTCTTTTTTTGTATTTGGGCTTATTTTCACTTAGCATATAGGTTTTGCAAACAGGTGGTCTCTCGCTTTCATTTCTGTTGGATAAATATCTAGAAGTGGGTTTCCTGAGCCATAGGATACATATATATTTAAGTTGACAAAAAAGACCAAAATGTCTTTCTTCTATGCCATTTTGCTTTCCTTCCAGCAATATGTGAGTTTTCCAATTGTTTGACATCCCGGCAGTGTTGGAACTGTCAGACTTTATGAACTTCACCGTCTGTTGGCTGTGCAGTGGCGCCCCCTTGAGGCTTTCATTTTTATTTGCTTGACAACACTGACAATTTTTTTGTGTGCTTACTGGCTACTTATAACTATTTGGTAAAATGTTGATTCAGATTTTTTATTTTCACCCAGCCTGTCATTTATTTGTCTTATATTTTGTTAAGCATATCTTTCAAAGAATAATTTTATTTTTAACTTTGAAAAAGTTCAGATCATCATTTTTTCTTTTCTGGTTTATAGTTTTTGTACTCTATTTTAAAATTATTTGCCTAAATAAGGCCGCAAAGATTTTTCTTCTGTTTTCTTTTAGAAATTTTACAATTCCACCTTTTATGTTTAGGTCTTTGATCAATTTAGAGTTAATTGTTTTACAGTGAGAGGTGATAGCAAAGGTTCGTTATTTTTGTATAGAGATATTTAATATTCTGGTACTCAAAAATCAATTGATCACATACAAATTGATCATATATGTGGGTCTGTTTTGGAGTCACAATGTGGTTTTATTGATCTGTATGTCTATGTTTATGCAAATACCATGCTGTTTTGATTACTGTAGCTTTATATTAAATTAGGTAGTATAAGTCTTCTCTTCCATTTTCAAAATTTTAGCTATTCTAGTTCTATTGCCTTTACATGTAAATTATAGAATCAAGTCAACAATATCTAAAAGTGGCCTGCTGGAATTTTTATTGGAATTACATCAAATCTATATCAATCCATGAGTATGTGTGTCTCACCCCATTAATTTCTGTCAACAATAACTTATATTTTTTTAGTGTAAAAGTCTTATACGCCTTTTGTTAAATTTACCCCTAATATTTCCTGTCTTTGATACTATTTTAAATGAATTTGTCAGTTTCAGGTCTCAATTGTTTGTTGCTAGTGTATAGAATCCCATTGATTTTGGCCTTTTATGCAGTGACCTTTTTAAGCTCACTTATTCAGCTCTAGTAGCTTTCTTGTGATTCCTTGTGGTATTTTATACAAAGGTCACATTGCTGCAAGTAAAAATGTTTTTACATTATTCTTCTCAGATTTTATTACTTCCATGTCTTTTCTTACATTATTCTCTGGCTATGACCTCCAGTGCAATGATGAATGAAAAAGGTGAGAATGTAGCTCAGCTGGTTGGAGCATCATCTTGAAAACTGAAAGACTGCAGGCTCAATTCCTGCTCAGGGCACAAGCCTGGGTTGTGGGTTCGGTTCCCGGTCAGGGCATGTACAAGAGGCAAGTGGTGTTTTCCTCTCACATCAGTATTTCTCTTCCTCTCTCTCTAAAAAATAATCAGTAAGCATGCCCTTGGGTGAGGATTAAAAAAATATGGTGACAGTGGATATTCTGGCCTGGCTGACAATTTTAGGGGTGAAAACATTTATTTCTAAAAAAACTATTAAATGTGATAACTGTAGATTTTTATTGGGTTGGCCAAAAATTCATTTGTTTTTTCCGTAAGATGACTCTAGTAGTGCTTATTTATCTTTAAGATCATTAGAAACAATTTTGTTAGATTGTTTTCTGATAGCTGTCATATCAACATACATTTAAAAAATTATCAAAATTGGTGAATTTTTATGTAGCTATCTTCATATTAAAGATGGAAGAAAATTCACAACACTTTTGGCATATTATGCTTTATTATTTCAAGAAAGGTAAAAACACAACTGAAATGCAGAAAAAAAGAAGATTTGTGCAGCCTGTGGAGAAGGTGCTGTGACTGATGGATGGGTCAAAAGTGGTTTGTGAAGTTTCATGTTGGGGATTTCTCACTGGACAGTGCTCCACGGTCAGGAAGAAGTTGACAGCAATCAAATCGAGATATTAATTGAGAACAATCAGCGTTATACCATGAGGAGATAACCGGCATAATCAAAATATCTAAATCTACAAAGTTCTTGGTGAAAGTGAAAAATCTTTTAATTTACTGTTGTAATTACCCATGATTTTCTCACTTTTGCCTTTTAACATTTGTATTAGCTTTAGTTGGTTGATCCATTCCTTTTATATGTGTTTGCCTTTGTTAGAGACAATTTTTTTTCTTTGCAATATTTTATTCATGTACTTTTTTCTTAAAGAAGTTTCTTTAACATTTCTTGTAATATTAGTTTGGCGATGATAAACTACTTTAGCTTTTTTTGGTTTTTTGTCTGGAAAGGTCTTTTTTTCTCCTTTCATTGTAAATGATAGCCTTGCTGGGTAGAGTGATCTTGGTGGTGGACCCTTGCTTTTCATCACCTTGAATGTTTTGTGCCAATCTCCCCCGGCCTGAAAAGTTTCCATCGAGAACTCAGCTGAGAGTCTTATGGGAGATACCTTATACATAGCAAACTGCTTTTCTCATGCTGCTTTTAAGATTCTCTCTGTGTCTTTAACCTTGGGCATTTAAGTTGGTGTTGGACTCTTGATTCATCTTGTTTGGTGCTCTCCACCCTTCCTAGACTTGCATATCAGTTTCCTTCCCCAGATAAAGGAAGTTTCAGTAATTATTTTTTCAAACAGGTTTTCAGTTCCTTGTTCTCTCTCTTCTCCTGGTACCCCTATGATGTAAATGCGTGTACCCTGGGTGTTGTCCTAGAGATTCCAGAAACTGTGCTCATTTTTAAAAAAACCCTTTTTTCTTTTTGCTGCTCCAATTGGGCGGGTTTTGCTGCCTTGCCTACCAGATTGTTGACTTAATTACCTGCTTTATTTCACCTGCTGTTGATTCCATCTTATACATTCTTCATTCCAGTTACTGTAGTCTTCATTTATGATAGGTCCTTTTTTTATGGTTTCTAAGTTCTCACTGATTTCATCTGTTTTCTTCCAACTTTACTGAGAGTCTCTATAACCAGTGTTTTGAACTCTGCATCTGGTAGATTGCTTGCCTCCATTTCATTTAGTTCTTTCTCTGGAATTTTCTCCTGTTCTTTCATTTGGGTTGTGTTTCTTTGCCGCCTCATTTTGGCTGCTTCGCTGTGGCTTTTTGTTGTCGTGTAGATTTGCTGCACTTCCAGGCTTGGCAAGGTGGGCTTCCTTATGCAGTGGGTGTCCCGCGGGGCCCTTCGGCACAGTCTTGCTGGCACCTGAGCTGGGTGCTCCAGGGGTGTCCCTTGTGTGCATTGGGTGTGCCCTCCTGTTGTAGTTGAGCCATCTTTGCTGTCGGCTGGTCAGTGAGTAGACTGACCCTCAGGCTGACTATCTATGAAGACTGTGAGTACAGCACACAAGCTGTTGTGTGGGGGCAGACCCATGGAGCAGGGTTCTGGTGCTTGCCAAGTTCACCCTTTGGGTGTGTTGCTTGTGGAGCTAATTGGGTGGTGCTCCGGTGTGGTCTCAAGCGGACCACCAGGTTGGTTGGTTCTGGGGCCTCTCGGGAGGGGCTCCAGGCTTTGAGGTACCTGGGAGAGGCTGTAACTGCAAACCGTTAAGTGCCAGGCTGGGGGCCATTTAACTAAAAGTACAGGGCACTTACCTGTTCGGGGTTTGTGGACCTTGAGAGATTTTAGGAAATCCCATGGCATGGGCCACACACCGTTGCTTATGAGAATTGAGCTGAGTTGTGAGTTGGGTTCAGTAGGTTCTCAGGGTACCACCAGGGTGTGGTGAGGAGTGTTGGCCAGGTTAATGGAGACTCGGATTTAGCACTCACCGGAGCCTGCAAGCTCTGTGCAAGGAGAGCTTAACGAATAACAACAGTCCGCCATCACTTCTGTCCTGAAGAGACCTACCTCCTCAGCCCTCACCCTGGAGACAGACAGTTCAGTTCCTTCCCATATTTTCCTGACACTTTTAAAGCTATTGTCCCTTCACTGGAGCTTTAGGACAAGCGTTTGTGAGTGAGCAGCCCTTTAAGAGGAGAAGAGGATACCCGGATCTGTAGCAGGTCTCCGTCTCACCCAGATGGAATCCACGTTGTTTCCCACAGCCCAGTGTTGTGAGGACTCCTCGGCCCTGGCGTGCCCTGGGCAGAGGAGCCTGGTGCGGGGCTGGGGTCCCTGTGTCCTCGGTGGGCCCTGCAGCCTGCATCTCCCGACTTGCTCTTAACCGCCGCATAGAGGTGTTGGACTGGCCCGTTTTGCTTCTCTGCCCTTGCTAATAGTCTCAACATGGCTTCTCTATTTCCTTAGCTATAGATCTGTTCAGATCACCTTCGCGTGGGTCTCCAGAGTGGTGGTTCTATAATTTTGCTGTAGTTGTCCCGATGTGGTTTTGGGAGGAGGCGAGCACGGCATCTACCTACTCTGCCTTCTTGATCTGAGTCTCTATTTCTTCTCAGCTTTGGCAACTTCCATCTTCTCCAGGAGTTTGTCAGTTTTGTTTCCAAACTTATTACCATAAAGTTCATAATATTTACTTACTGCTTTTTCAATCCCTGATGTTTCTGTAGTTGTTGATACTTACTTTTTATTCCTAAGATTTTTTTTTTTTAAATCTCATCAGAGGACGGTTTAAAACAAAACAACTCTTGGCTTTGCCGATCTAGACTGTTTTTCTGTGTGAGCAGTATATCAAATGTGTTGACCCAGGGATATTAAAGATGTTTTTAATTTTTGTCTTTCACTGTCCCTTTAAAGTTTGTGTAGTTGAAGAAAGCCTTCCACTTTCCCTTGATGGAAATTCAGGGAAGCCTCATAACTCAGGGTTTCTCAGCCATGGCATTATGGACATTTTGGGCCAGATAATTCTCTTTATTTTTTAAAGATTTTATAAATTTATTTTTGAGAGAAGCGAAAGGAGGAAGAAAGGGAGAGAAACATCAATGTGTAGTTGCCTCTTGTGCGCCCCCTAGCGGGGTGTGCGGCCCTCATTCACAACCCAGGCATGTGCCCCGAATGGGAATCAACCAGCGACCATTTGGTTTTCAGGCCGGCGCTCCATCCACTGAGCTACAACAGCCAGGGCTGGGCCAGGTAACTCTTTAATGCGGAGGTGTGTCTGTGCGCCGCGGCATGTTCAGCAGTACGCTGGCGTCCACTACTAGATGCCAGTAATACTTGCCAGTTATGACAACCAAAAATGTCTACAAACATTGTCAAATGTCCTCTGGGGGACAAAATTCCTCCCAGTTGAGAGCCACTGGGAATGAATTTTATATTTAATCTTTGAAAACATAAAGTTTTAGAATCACTTACTTTCTGATCTTTTAAGTTGCTTGCATAGCTCATTAATTTTCAACCTTTCTCAATGTTATAAGTACTTTATTTTTTTTTCTTTTTTGACTGTCAGGAAATTCAGTGAAATTTATTGCTTAATTGCTATACTTAAATTTCAGATATTTGTATTTCTTTCCCTTTTCTTTATAATTGTGTTATATTTTATTTATAATTTTCCTCTTTTGCCATATGTTTAATCTTTTAGATGACTTCTGGTCTTCCTAAAATAACATCTGATGAACATACATTTAAAATACACCAGTGATTATATTTGTGCAACACCTACTTTGGGATAGAACACGATTGGAGGTACTGATATAGGAATCCCTTCAAAACATGAGAGGTGTACATGGGGGAGGGAGAAGGAAGAATGAGCGAGAGAGAGATGACATGCAGAAAAGAAGGATGGTAAATCTGCTGGTTTCTTCTAAGTTTCCATATTCATCAGACCTACATGTGGAGAGGTTGGATTTAGTCTGATACAAGATGTTTGTGTATTAACCTGGCTGGGGCAGACTTACCTGACTGAGATGAAAAGTAATAGTGAACCGTATCAGAGAAGAGGTTCCCTTCTCTGATCTGGGATTCCCTGGGAAGCTGCTAAAGGCAGCAGCTGTGGGGAAAGGCTTCGTTTCTGGGTTACTGCCTGGCTTTGACAGGGCTGCACGGTGCTAAGTCAGACTGTAATCCTGTAGGGACCCCAGGGAGCAAATCCTCCCATTTCCCCACTCGTGGCATTTGAAAAGGCACGTGCATCCTTGATGCGCTCCTCACAGTCCCACAGTGGTGCACTGCCCATCGTAATTGTGCCTTGACATTGGGCGGGGGCGGGGGGGGGCAGGGAGGGGAAGACTGCAGGTCGAGCGAAGGCTTCCAGGGCTGCTTGAACGTTACACCTTGAGGTAAACGTTACCAACAAGTTTAATTATCTGTTATCCAGGTCTTAAGAGGAAACATTCTGAGTGTGTGTGTGTGTGTGTGTGTGTGTGTGTGTGTGTGTAAAAGGGAGTCCCTCCTTGCCCTGGGATGAGATCAAGTCCTCCTGAACGGTGGGGGTGAGGAGCCGAAAGAGAACAGCTTCTAAGGTCACTACCCCCGCTTTCTGTGACATTTATTTTTCTATTAATTCTTGGCATTTATATTGCTGCGATAGATCAATTAGCTTCTCACAATGTTCTAGTCCACTGACCTTACCATTTAACTACCCTATGGTGCCACTGTTACCACAGGGAGACTGCAAAGGAAACATTTATAATTTTGAATTACCTAGGTCCAGAGCTGAGAAATATTAAAAGGCTGAGTTTGGATAATCAGCAGCACATTAGATGACTGAACCTTCAGGGAGTTTTTCTTTTTGCTCATTTTCACAGCAACACTGTAAAAAGCAGAGGAACAGAACTCACTCGGAATAGTCCTGGTGTTCAGGGATTCCTGAATGACTCCGAGAACACCGGGAGATCACTGACCCTCAGAGCCGGAAGGGCCTTCCCTGAGAGATCACCGTGTCAGTCAGGATCCTGGACTGCCAGCAACAGAGCTGGACTGTGGGTCAGTCAGCTAGAAGGGGACTAGCTGCCAGGCTAGCAGGGGGCTCCGAGGTCAGTGGGAGCACACAGCATGAGGCTTGAGGATGGGAAGAGACTCGAAGGTGCTCCAAAGGGCTGGGAAGCAGGAGCTACAGCAACATTCCCCTAGAAGGAATGCCCTCTGGCTGTTCCTTCTGTCCTTTAAGACTCAGTCTTGGAAGAAAGAATCCATTTCATTAATAAAGAACAACATGGATTAGATTGTTTGGCTTCTGAGGTAGGATGGCATGTGGAATTATGTTTCCATCAGGACCACACACATTAAAAAGAGGAAATTCCCCTGGAAGAGATTAGGACGATTTTAGGAAGGAGAAGTGATGAAAGGGGGAGAAAGGGGTGAGGGAGTATGAGAGGGGTAAAAAAAAGGAAACAGTTTAATCCTAGGCAATTATTTAGTCAAACCTCACTTTGCAGGCGAGGAAACCAGTCTAGGCAGTGATACGGTTTGTTCCAGTTTGCAAACCAGTGGCAGTTTTTGCAGGAGTGAGGACCTGGGTCTCCCAGCTCCAGGCTTGGTGCTTGTTTCATCGATGCCTTTGGAAGCAGCACCACTGGCCTCACTCAGCTGTAATCACAAGGGTGTGGCCCAGGTGAGCTGGTCTGTCTGGTTGCTTCAGGTTTGTGGAGTTTGAAAAACCATTTCATTCAGACTCAGCTTTTAACTGAAGGAGCAACCATTGCTCCTTAGTAAAAGCTATTTTTTCCCTCCATGCTTTTTGCAAGCAACATACATCAGCACCATCTGCCGGAAAAAAACACTAGCTAGAGAAGGTTGTACAGCAAGACGTAGGACTTAAAATACTGTGAGAACGCTAGGGACTTGCACAGGTCCTGTTCATCCAGCTTAGGGAATGGGATCTCAGTTACACAGCCATCCCTCCTTGGCGATGGGTGTCCCCGGTCCTGATAATTGAAGTCAGTAAAAACAGGGGCTGTCTGGGATGCTGTTTCAGATATCAAACCTGCTGAACATGAGGATGCAACCCCAGGTGGGCCGTTAAGAGCTACAGTTCTGGTCAGAGCATGGCAGAGGCAGGACAGGGTACAAGAGCAGATGTGTGTGGATTCCTCTGCCTTGTGGGTGGCCCCCCAATCCAACGCCAGGGATGAGGAGGGCTTGGTTTAATGCAGAGCAACCTGGGAAATAACAGCATGCTGCTTTTGGAAGGTTATTGATTTGCTGACTGAAGGGTAGACAGAATTCTCCTCTGGGCTCTGTGACTGGCTCAGCCCCATGGCAAGGTGCAGACCACTCACTGCAGTTCTGCTGCAGGAGCAGCTTTCGGCTTCTCTCCAAACATCCTTCTCAGCCACCTTCTCCCCCACCTCCTTCGGTTCCATCTAAACAAACCCCTTCAGGAGACAACAGCAGCAAAACAGCCTGGCAAGCAGCCTATCCACTCAGAGAAATGAGACTTGAACTACAATACATTTCAGGTTGGATTTCAAAATAGAAGAAGCAGTGATTGGACTGTAAGCCACACACACCCATTACCATCAGAACTCATGAGTTTAATTACGGAGAAACTTAAAGTTAATAATTTTTAATGAGCTGTTACATCTGTAGGAGGCCAGTTACCATGGAAATCTTTCTCCTTCCTTCTACTTAGAGCATATTTACATGGTAAAGGAAGAGAAATAGAAACATAATGGAAAGATTCAACAAGACAAGACACAGTTGGCTACAAATATTTTACATTTATTATAAGAATACAATAAAAAAGTTTCTGCAGAACTGTAAGTGGTAATTGGTCCATTGGAAAAGAAAAAGAGGATACTCAAAAAACGATCAAAGTTTACAAAAATGATGATATCATGTTTTAAAAAAGTAGAAAACAATTTTAAAACATCCTACAATGTTAGCCAAAGTTCAAAATGTTTTTCTTTTGAATGTAAAAACTAACAAATAAATAAGTGTTAAATACAGATCTGAGTTAAAAATGGTAAAAGGCAGACAACTACTTTATATATTTAGCTCTCACTCATTTTGAGACTTGCTTACAAAGCCAGATAAACTCACCAAAGGCCTTGTTTGTATGTTTTATACTTGAACTTTTAATAAGCACCCGATTTCCAGTGTTTCTTTTATCCACTTCACAAATATATTATTTTAAAACAGTAACAAAAATGACTAAAGGTGCTTTAACCTGACAACTTGGCACTAAAAGGAAATTGTGTAAACCACTGGAGCGCTTTGCCCAAAATGATGCTTGCAGACAGAACGTGTGTACCCACCCCATCACCCCAAACTCTGAGTCTAACGAAGGGCAGAGGAAGCAAATGGAAAGTGACTAGGCCAGTGGACTGCCTTGTAAACGGCCGGGGCATCATCTGTACATTTTATCTTTGCTTTCAGCTTATTTGGGTTCCTGCAGAAGTCAGTGCTGCTCTTGGGACTCGGGTGGCTTTATTTGGTTCTCCTGCATCTACCTGGCTTTGCCTAACCCTATGTGGTTACAGGGCTATGAGTTCAGCGAGCTCCAGTCTTTTAGGGCACTCGTCAGACCAGACCAAGGAAAAAACAAAGAAAACCAGAAGATGGAAGTCAGCAGAATTCACCCACTACCGACCCCATTACACTCATGTTGCTTAGTTAGGCCATCTGATTTAAACAAAAACATAAGATTTCTAGATGTTTGATTCATAAAGTTGTTTCAGTGAGAAATCTCAATGCTTTATGAGGGAAAATGATGGACAGAAGTAGCCTGTGGATGGTCGGGGCTCCTGCTTCAGTCCATGGTGCGCGTCTGAGTCTGTCGGGCATGGCGTTGGGTAAGCGGCATCCCACACAGTGAGGGGAGATGCTCAGCCGGTGAAAGGGAGTTTTATGCCTTTGACCACTTTGGTCATGAATTTGGAACAACCAAGACCTGTCTACCAATTCCTCTTTATCTTTGATCTGATGTGCAGAAACTATACCTGGGGTTTGATTTAGAATCATAGGATTATAAATGTACTTGTGATGCGGAATCTGGCGAACTTTGTAGAACCAATCTGTTTGACATAAATCCAAAAACAGTGAATTCCATTTAACTGTATATTTTCTGTACATGGCCAGTGGGAGGAATAATTATGGCAGATAGGTTCACTTCTGCTGGAACTGGCCTTCTGCTTGCAACTGAAGCAACGCAGTTCAGACAGCAGGCGACAGGCCTCCGCGCCACCCTGCAGTAGGAACTGCTGCACCTGGGTGAGGAGAAGCATCCAAAGCGAGCAAGGCTCTGGGCGCCACGCCCCCTGCATTTGCCCACGGCAGTCTGGCGTTTCTCAAGAGCAGGCAGGCACGTTTATTTCTACCAAGTCAAATTATTTGTGGACAAAAACTTCTACATAGTAGGGCATTTTTCTTTCCCTCATCCATGTTTGAGAACTACCGAACTTGCTGGTTGAGCTGGCAAAGGCTGCCAGGATGGTCCCTGTGCCTGGGAAATCAGTAACACTTTGGACTCCCTCTCAGCCCCAAAGGGGCTGAATGCGGGGCGGTTAGGCATGTAAGCACCCACTGCGGGAAGAGGATTTAATTTATCGTTTCATAAAGATTGTTTGTGTAACTCAAAGGAAGACCCCAAGGTTGTATAATCTGACAAGAGCTACATGAAAAAAAATATTAATAATGAGGGTTTGGAGTCGTACACAACCTAATTTATTGTTGTCAGGGTTTTGCTGCTCCAATGCGGGAATTGGGGTGTCATTTTATGGCCACCTTCCACTTACCCTGTGTTACTCAGACTGTTGATATTTCCCGCTGACATCTTTCCTATGCTTTCAAAATAAGGTACGATCTCGCGTGATCAGACACATTGCACGGGTGTGAGTTTCACGTTGGTGTTGGCACCGAGCGCACAGGAGTGCGTTCCTGCTGTCTGCTTTGGTGGTCGCTATCTGGTGTCTTAGCAGGTCATTTTAGCATCTGCTGTGGATCTAATCTAGAATGTGCTTATTCTGATATTAAAGGTGTCCTTGGCAAATAGAAGCAGGGTGTGATGTTTGTAGGATCACACCCTTTTTAGGAAGGGTAGTCACTGCTTTGGGGAACTGGTAGAGCAGAGCTAATGTCAATACAATAGTGCTTTGGGTCTGTTTATCTAGGTTGACTGGCTTATTTTGAATTTAAGGCTTCATATTTGCTACTCTCTTTTCTGAAGCTATGGGAAAACTCATGAACATGGCACAATTGAGATACTACTTTTAGATATTTACTGATAGGAGTGTGAAAGAAGTAACAAAAAATAATGGCATAGAAGTGGAATGGAAAAACTGAATATGTCGAGGGGTTTAAGATACAGAACTCGCTGTTAGTGTCTTAACATTTTTTCGGAGGTGGGTCACCTAGTGAGCTCACTCAGCCAAGTCAGTAAGGGGGCACTTCCGGGAACACACCGGCTCACGGAGATCTTGTCCTGGGAAGATCTCCCTCCTACATGGATAGTGTCACTCGTCATACACATCTGCCACCTGACTCTGTCTCCACAAGAAGGGCTGCAACTAGGCTTTCTTTGTGTTGTAAGCTGCACCTGTCCTGGGGCCTCTCACGTAGTGGGTGCACAGTTGGCCTGGTGAAGGGATGCCTGGACTTAGTTCCCTCTAGGGCAGGGGCCTCCTAAGCACCTGCGGAGAAACTCTTCGGTCTAAGCCAATGATGATGCTGTCTGATGAAAGCTGACCATAAAAGAGTTTCCTGTTTGGGTAAAGTAAGGATTAAGAAAAGTGTGTGTGAGATGAGGAAACACTAATCAGAAGTAAAAAAAAAACTAGCAGCCAGCATGGTTCCTTGCACCAGACATGGCAGAAGTTTAAGAAATGCTTGTGAATGGATAAAGCTGAGGAAAAAAATTTACAAAATTCTGCTACCGGGGCCGTCACTATCACTAAGAGTATTCTATTACTTTGTACAACACTCACACCTGCTGGCCTCATGGTAATGTTTGGAAAGGTAGTTTAGAAATTCTAGGTTTGAATCTTTTTAGAGTGAGTCCTAAATATTCTTGTGTTGGGGCTCCTGCTAGTTTGCTGGCAAGGAGGGAAGCTAAGCGCGCCTTCGTGTTGCAAGCACAGACACGAATGTCTTCCCTGCAAGACATTTTTTCTTGAATAAAATAAAAAGTAGGAGCTTTCACAGCTCCTCCAGCGCTGGCTACCCCAGGCACGTGTTTGCTGTCACTCAGCCTCCCCTTAGGAAGTGGGCCGAACCTCCGCCGTGTCCGCAGCCTTACCGGAAAACCGAGTGAGGGCAATTCTTATTCAACAGCAGCTACCTCCTGAGATTATGGGGATCATAAAGAAAATCAAATCAATATCCAATTCAGTGCTCTTTAAGAAATGTTGTAGAGACTTGAGAGGCATGTAACATTAAATAACATGCAGCAGGAAGTGCCTCAAAAACCTTCTTCTGAGGATTAACTTTCCCTTAGTAACACTGCATTTATTTGCTGGGAGGCTAGCCTTTGAGTCACTTTGGGTTGGTACTTTGTCATTGCCCTTCATCTCCCTGTTTGGATGTCTCATTCTCTGTGCCCATGTCTATCATCAGTGGTGCTGCACTAGGACTGGCCTAGGATGTTTCTGAAATTCCTTTCCCTCCTGTGTTACCAGGATAAAGTCATGGCTCTTTGCAATTGAATTGGTATTTTCTTTCTTCCCTGCTTAATTCCGTGTTGTCCCAGAGGTCGTCACAGTTAAGGGCCTTCTGAGGGTACCGTGTTTTGCCACGTATAATGCGCACCCAGGTTTTTGGCCCAAACTTTCAGGGAAAAAAGTCTCTCATTTTAATTTTTAATTCAATTCCTTATTTTTTTATATTTAGGTTCTTGTTTTTTGTATTATAGAGGAATTTTAGCATTTAGTTTTAAACATACAGATCTCGTTATTGCTTTCTAGAGTTACACTTAATACATAACCAGAAATAGAATTAAAAACATTTATATAGATATGGAATTAGTATTATCCATGTATAATGTGCATCCTTATTTTTCCCTCAAAAATGTGGGCAAAAAGGGCACATTATGCATGGCAAAATAGAGCCAGTTAGTTAACATTAGTCCAAAGGTGATGTAGGACTGAAATAAGCATGCTTTCTTTTAGGAGACTAGCCTAGGTTAAGTCCTATTGCAACCAAAGATTTCCAATAAGGTATGAGTAAGCAGTGATTATAGTTTAAGATAAATTAAGTATAGCTAATGCAAATGAAAACAGACTTTGAATATTCTCTAAAATGTCGAAGACACATGACCCAATCGTTTCGTTGTTAGGACAATGAGTATAAATGTTGCTCAGCGCAGCACCATCTCTGAGCTAGGGATGTGAGCTGCTCCAGATGCAAGGGGGACAGGTGTTTGCTTTGCTCACATGCTGGCAGGTGACCTCTATGGTTTCTTTTGGCTTCATTATCTTTTTAATTTTCTATTGGAAAGGATCTGGCTTGGTGGCACTGATTTCCTTAAGCTTTCTTAGTGACACTATCCAAGTCTTTGTACCTCTTTATTCCACACTCTCCACAGTGGCTGAATCATCCTGTCTTAGAATAACTGGTTCCTTCTCTTTGCCTTTGCACATGCTTGCCTCAGTTCCTTATTAACAGATATACAGAAGCCTGTGCTCATTACATCTCTGCAGTTTAAAGTGACTGGGAATTCAGAACAGCAGATTTTTCTACCACCCAAGAATCTGGGTCCTTATTAGGCAGCTAAGTGAGTCTTAGGGTCTACACTTAACAATTCAGAATTTAATCTTTGAATTAGCATGAGGCAGTAGGATGGTTTTCAATGGGTAATAAATATTTTCTTAAATTGAATTATGACTAAGATATATAGTTTATATCTTTTATATCATAGCATTATTTTTAAAAGGAGAACTTCATGGGACTGTAAGACTGTACCAATATCTCTTTCAAGTAGGTAATCTTGGTACATGAGTATTTTCTTTTGCAAAAATGAATATACAATTCTGGATTCTTCCAACTAATATAATATTCAGATTTGATATGAAACTCATCAAAACAGAAAAATAAATAAAATAAAGTTTCTGGTATGTATAAGCAAATCAAAGTAGTAAAAGAGGTACCACTATTTTAATGGTAAACTTTCATGCTAACTTAACAATATAATAGAAAAGTAATATAAACTCATTTTCATATAAAATCTTTCTATTTAATGAACATATTAGTACATAAAAGTGTCTTTCAATTGTCTGCCTCATTGTTGCTCTATTTTGCAATATTCTCTGTTTTGTGTGAGAGCTCTGACCTCCTAAATACAAAAGCCAGTCTTTACATGACCCAGAACAGTGCTTATGGACAATCAATTTTGTTGATAAAAACATTTTAAATACCAACGGTGTGATCAAGAGAGTATGTGGGGAAAAGAGAGGCTGAAACCTCTTTTCCGAAAATTTCCATTGATCTGACTTCACAAAAATGAATTGCGAAGTGGAGGGACAGAGAGAAGTCCAAGTGACAGGAACACACCGCCTGGAGGTGGTGCTGCACTCTGGGTTTTATGTTTATCCCGCTACCAGGTCCTCGGCGTGTGACGTATAATCAGAACACTTTCTTCCTGACATAATCTCACACCAGTGTGGTGAAGCCATGGTTATCTTAGTGGTATTAGCCAAACTATATGGTGATACTGAAACATGAGTATAATATAGACAAGAAGACCATATTGTGATTTAAAGAAAATTAAATCTATTTCAGTAACTAAACATTTTTTTGTTTTTAAAATAACCCTCAACTGAAAAAAACATTGCAAAATGTGCACTGAACAATAGCTAATATGATTTGGCTCATGGTTTATGCTCATCTGCTTATAAGATGTTTAAATAATGTATTTGTGATAAGGTGGTAAATTATGAATGAAAAGCTTTATTGCTTACATTAAATTTGGCAGAGAATCGAGAAATGATTATATGAGGCCTTCCACTGGGGACCTAGTGGCAGGGTGGGCTGAGATAAAACCTGCGGTTTTCAAAGTTGAGATAAAACTTGTTAATCCTTTATTATTTTCTTGGAAGAGAAAGGATGCATTGGCTTTGAGTAAATGCAGATTACTCAAATGCAAAATTAAGATTTCTTTTTTGGAAAAATGATACTAGCTAAATATTTTTCATGAAGCTTCTTTAGTGATTCAAGATAGAGAAAGGTGCAGAGATTCAGGCCGCCTGGGTGCCTCCCGCATTCATAATTTAAGGGGTTGTGACAGGAACTGTATGGGAGTGATAAATGTAACTGTTAAAAAATCCATTAACAACACAGATTTGTGACCTGGACTAATTACATTCAGACCAGTGGCAATTTTGGTTACAACTGTTTTCTTACTAAACAAGTTAGAATTTTGTGCAAATTTGAAGCCTTCTTTTCCTACATCAACTTGCAAATTCAGAAGAGTATTTGTGTGCTTTTTGGGTATGGATTAGCTTCCTAAAGTACATAATTCCAACAATTATCAGTGACAGAAAGGATGAATAAATTATGCTTTAAGTGCAAGAAAATTAGCAGTAAAAATGGTTTGCATAAGTTCTTCTGGATGCATATGCCTATATTAAATTTAATATTCTATACAATTGATATGCTCCTGAAAGACTCTCAGTGAGTTACTAATCCTCAACTATACCACTGCCTGCTTTGGGACAAAGAATAAAATAGAATTTAAACGCTGCAGATGTCATGATGTTTTGAAAAGTGTCTTTAATTTAAGCACAGAGTTATGATGTGAATTGTAAATTCTAACAGCTGGGATGAGTGAACTATCAATGCTACGTTCCTTCTTTAAACCAGAATGCGAAGATTAAGCCTCAGGTCTTGTTTACGAAATTAAAGCCAAAGCCGTCATTTTCTCTCCTTGCTGAGAGCTTAGCATTGAGGCTGCTAAGTGATGGGAGGCTGCTTTCCATAAACAAAGGCTATTATAGAAAGGTTCACCTAGAAATACTGACAAAGTGGAAATGTCCCCATCCTATCCTTACATTCGAAGGCTGGAAAGGGCCTGAAGACCACAGCACTTAATTTCCATCCATGAGCCTGTGCTCTGATTCACCACAGTGTGTGCCACCAAAAGAGAGTTCCATTTATTTACAATATTTGACAGAAGTGAAAACAGTGCTGCTTAAAAAATGTGCTTTGAATATTGCAATATATTTTGAGGGCAAGTTTATTATGCTTTCACTTTAGTCTGAGTGTAGTAATCATGAAATGCATACAAAACCTTCAAGGAGATTGAAATGATAGACACAAGTCATGTTCCTGTTCAGTGTTATCCCTTCTACTTTTCAAAGAACTGAGTGTGAGTTCTGTGCAGTGATATTCACAGGTGGCAAATAGTTGGATTGGGCAGGAGGCATTTTCTATCCCATAAGCTCTTCTGATAAACAAAGACCAAATAATCACTAAGGTGCTATTTATCTGGACACACACCTGAGCACTTATTACAAGCTCCCACGGCACATCTGCCCCTGAGAGTGACCACCTCTTCCACACACATTTATCCTGAGAGGCAACTATGTACAGAACATGTGGTAAGCTCCACAGAGTCCTAGAGCTGACTGTTGTGTATTCACACAGAGCGTCTCCACGACGGTGCTTGCACACCTGTCGGCCGAGGATGAGAATGTCGGGGTAGAAGCGGAAGGGTAACTAGGGGGAAGGTGGAAACAGGGGAGCTGTCCTACAGCTTTTTCCTCACGGTGCCCATTTGTCGTCTTAACCATTTACTCCGCTCCCACCTGCCTTGCTTCTCGGTAGTGTGTGTACGTGACACGTGCCCGTGTTTCTGAACTAGGATGGTGGAATTCTGACAGCTCAGGAGACTGGTGCCAGTGAAGGGCGTTAACCCTGGGGCGGCCCCTCTGCGGTGAAGGTGGTTCACCAAAGGTCTGCCGCTGGTTCTGTGGACGTGGGCATTGCAGTTTCTCTAAAAAAATGTGTGTTGCCATTAAGAAAGCCTTTTCTATGAACTCCTGAATAACAAGTCTTAGAACCTGCTCTGTGAATCCAAACCATAAAGTCAAAAGGGTGTGTGTGTGTGTTTGTAAAGGCAGAACTTGGATACGAAGACATTTTGTGTTTTCCTTCCCTTCTCTTTTCTGATGTCCTTTTCTTCAGTGCCCCCCTGACTTCTGAGGCATCTCATGTATGGGCTTCTGATGCCCAAACAGAGGAGGGAAATGACCGCCTCGCTAATAATACAGGAGGGTTATGTTTGTTACACTGCACTTATTTCTGGCAATAAAGAAAAACCCTAGTAGGGCCAAGTAATTCCCAATATCAACGAGGTTTACAAATATAAACTTGCCTTGGCAGAGTGGAGAGCCGGTTTTGGCTGGAAGGTGTCCTGCAAACACGGCATTGCCCAGGCAGCCACAGCACCTCGGGAGTCAGGGGAGGCACAGGACAGCAGCTGGGACGGCGCTGCTGACGCAGGAGAGCTTGAGAAGCATCACGGTCGTGGTGGGAAAGAGATCTGTCCTCCCTCACGTTAGAGCCTGTGCTTTTTCTGTTTACAGTGGCCTGAAATGGCAGGATTGCTGTGGTGAGCTAATAAAGCCCTTGGTAGGACTGTGTTTCTTGAATGCATTTGCCTTTTTTTAAAAAGTGGCATGTATTTTTTAAAAAGTTAATAAAAAAAAATAACTTTATCAGACCGTTGTAGGTAAGGTGGTATAAACTTATTGTTAACGTGAAGAACATTATTATTCTGCTGGAGGAGCGAGTCCCGAATGTGTGGCACCGTCCTATCACTATGTGATCTTCTTCTTGACGGCAGTGAGCTCTTTCTGAAGGTCATTAAATTTGGGGCGGTTTTCAGGTTTATAATCCCAACACCTCATCATAATTTTAAAGATATCCTCTGGACAGTGCTGAGGGGCTGACATCCGGTATCCTGAAGGCCCAAGAGAAGAACAACAGAGGATTTAGAATGGAGACAAGATACAAACCCTAAGGCAGGGTTATGCAGTTTGTAAATTTAGTACCTTATGTTGTAGGTGTAATTGAAACAAAAACCCTTTATAGGGCAAACTGGTTGTTTTCCTGCAAGTGAGACAATTCAATATTACAAAGCCATAGAATTATCTTCTAGTTTAGAATTCATTGCATATTTTATTTGTTGTATTTGCTTTTAGATGGTGTGGGCAGAGTTTTAAAAAAAATCACCTGTACTGTCCAGGTTTTTGGAGATGAAGATCTAATAAATATAGTTCAAAAGTGAGCTAAAAATGAATAAGCTATAGTACTTTATAAGCTATACTACTTTATAAAGTCTGGGAGGAATCTTTAATTGCAAGTTGCTGGGTGGTGTCCCCACAGTGTGTTTGCCTTGGGAAGTGGTAAGACAGCCGTCTGAGGGAGGACGAGGGAGGAAGGAAGCTGGAGTCGCCTTCCCGCACCCAGTTCTACCACCTGCCCCTCTTGGGTGGCCTGAGGCTAAGGCATTGCCGTTTTGTCAAAAGCATTCTTTCTGTTGAAGGCTGTGGACCCCACAAATGCATGCTCGGTGTCACCTTCACCTGCTCAGTCCCATCTCTGATCTGAGAACACCATAGGTTTTTTCCAGAAGCTACACAAAATTCTCAAACTTCCTTAAGTCTGACCACATTTCGGTGTGTAGTAACATTAATGGTGTGTGTGTGTGTCACAGGAGCTTGAGGAACGCTGGCCTGCTTCCCTCAAAGAGACTGGGTGGCGCCCCTCGCAGGGGCCACGCCAGGCAGGGGGCGTGAAGAAAAGCCTAGAGATGTCCATATTTTAAAGATAAAAAGGCTTTTGTTGTATAAGCCACACGGTCCAAGGGGTTCAGAAACAGATTTATACACCTCTGCTCTCTCTACAAACTACATGTGCACCCTCCTCCGTCCCAGGAAAGCCAGACACACCACGGCGCTGCCCCTGGGGGCTGACGTGACCATCGCCGCCCCGTGTCTTTGGCTCACCTCTTTCCACCTGCTCACGTGCTTGCTGGTTTGTCATTCCAGGGTATGGGCAGACGCCGAGACTGAAGGTCTCCCACAGGAGGATGCCGAAGCTCCACACGTCACTCTCCGAGCTGTACCTCCCTGGAGGGCACACGGACCACAACCAGGTGAGAGGAGAGGCAGGTGACCATTTCTGGCTATGTATTTCTCTTTCAGTCACACATTAAACTTACTAAAGGACATTTAAAACTAGTGATCCTATTCCCTTCACCAGTTTTACTTTCCAGGATTAGCAACATTACTGAACAAGTGAACAGTCTTCAGGCTGCTAGTTTAACCGAAACACCTTTCAAATCACTTTTTTTGCAATCCAGAACAAATACTCAGCTGGCATGTAAGCTTACTGTCCCTGTGGTATCTAAATGAGATGAATGGTTTATATAAAAAAAGACATGAATTTGCACACATCAATCCCTAGGAGAGTAAGTTAGATTTCTGCAATTTTGTCTTCTGCCTGTATCATTTTCATTCCACTAAAATTAAAAACAAACTTAAAGCAATAAGGAAAGTTTGTTAATTTTTTTTGTGCAATAAGAAAAGTTTCTTAACTTGAATTTTTTACTCATCATTGTTTACAGACATTCTTACTTGCTTAAAGCTCTCATTTTCTCCACTGATAGTTTATAAAAATATTTTTTTGTGTTTTGAATAGAGTAGAAATGAACAAAGCTGGCTGATAAAAACAACTTCTTTAAATTACATGAAGCCTTGTCTGTTGAAATATCTTGACACACCTGTTTTACTAGGCTATATAAGTGAAGCTCTTAGGATATTTTTTATAACTTCTAGAGAAGCACAAAGATAAAAGCCAACACAAAATACCTTCCCTTCTGGAGACAGATGTGAACCCCAGGAGAAGCAGAAAAGTTCTTTCCAAATCCAAGAGGTTAGAATTTCCAAGATTTCCCCCCAACATATTTGTATATTTTTATATGTAGGGTATAAACTACCATAACTAAATCCCACTTGCAGGGGAGTTAAAGGATTCTGAACTGATTTCATTTCTACCTCCTTGTAGCTACCTGCCTGAACTCTTCTACTCCAGGATTTATAAATGCCTCTCCTCTAAAATCATCTTCTTACTTTAAGGTAGGATGGCCTTTTCACTTTCTTGAAAAAAATAATGTAAACCACAGTGTGCCTACACTATAACTCTTTGATGCCAGAGTTTGGAGTGTACTTACTAATTATCATTCCAGCTGCATAAACTAGCTTTCTTCTCAGTAGACAGTAATTATGGACATTTGCTATGATAGTAGGAAGATTAGTTTTCTTGTCTGCATGTCAACTTTTTCATGTTTGGCATCCAATAATTTAATACTTTTCATGAAAGTCATTCAATGGTTACAATTATGACTAATTGTTCAGGACTGTACAAGGGATACAGTCAAATGCCTTCTCTTTGTAAGATATATCTGGGCAGATATCAAGAGAGGCATGCTTTCTATAAACCAACACTCCAGAAGTGAAAGCTTATAATGTAACTCTATAAACTTGACCTTTCAAGCTGATCTTGATGAGTACTTTTAAAAATTTATTTTACATCTATTTGTATATTTGTTGTTGAGGTATAACCGATTATATTTGTTTCAGGTATACAACATAATAATTTGATACTTATATATATATTGCAAAATGATCACCACAATACGTATAGTAAACATCTGTCACCATACATAGTTACATATTTTTTCTTTTGATGAGAACTTTGAAGATCTACTCTCTTAGGAGCATTCTGATAATTGATGTAATATTAACTGCAGCCACCATGCTGTGTATCACACCCCCATGACATTTTATATATGGAACTAGGAGTTTGTACCCTTGACCCACTTTATCCATTTTGTTCACCCCACCTGCAGCCACCAATCTATTCTCTATATCCAGGAATTTGGCTTTCTGTATTTGTACTTTCTAAAGTTCCACATATGTGGTATTTGTTGTCATCTGTCTGATTTAGGCACTCAACATCCACCCATGTTGTCGCAAATGGCAAGATGCCATTCCTTTTAATGACTAAATAGTATCCAATTGTACATTTTCTTTTTGTACATCCATTTATGTATTAATGCACACTCAGTTTGTTTCCATGTCTTGCCCATTGTAATAACACTACAGTGAACATTGGGGTGATTATAGTGTTTTCAAAATAGTGATTTTTATTTCCTTCAGATATATACCCAGAAGTGGAATTGCTGGATTATATGATACTTCTAGTCTTAATTTTTTTTAACAAACCTCTATACTGTTTTACATAGTGGCTGTACCGATCTACATTTCCACCAAAAGTGCACAAGAGTTTCCTTTTCTTCACACCCTAACTGAAATCTGTTATGTCTTTTTGATAGCAGCCATTCTAACAGATGTGAACTATTTAACTGGTTTTCATTTCATTTCCCTAATGATTAGTGTGACATTGAGCATCTCTTTATGTACCTGTTGGTCACCTGCAGAGTCTTCTTTAGGAAAATGTTGATTCAGATCTTCTATCCATTTTATTTTTGCTATTGGGTTTTATGAGTTCTTTATATACTTGGATATTAACCCATTATCAAATATGCAACTTGTGAATATTTTCTCCCATTCAGTATGTTACATACCATTTTGTTGACGGTTTCCTTTGCTGTGCAAAAGCTTTTTAGCTTGAGGTCCTCCTCTTTGTTTACATTTGCTTTTAGTATCAGGTCCAAAAAAATCATTGCCATGACTGATTCAAGATTACTGCCTATATTTTCTTCTAGAAGTTTCATGGCTTTCTAACATGCAAGTCTTTAATCTCTTTTGAGTTAATTTTTGTGTATGGTATAAGATAGGGGTCCAGTTTCTTTTTGCATCTGGCTGTCCAGTTTTCCCAACGCTATTTGTTGATGAGACTAGTTTTTTTCCTACTGTATATTTTTGGCCCCTTTGTCATTAATTGACTGTGTAGGCATGGCTTTATTTCTGGGCTCTTTATTCTGTTCCATTGATCTATGTGTCTGTTTTTATGCAACACCATACTGTTTTGATTGCTATTTTGTAGTATAGTTTGAAATCAGGGAGTGTGATGCCTCCTGTTTTGTTCTTCTTAAAACTGATTTCACAATTTAGGGTATTTGGGGGTCCCATACACATTTTAGAATTTTTTCTCTGCTTCTGTGAGATGTGCCATTGGAATTTTGATAGGAATTGCATCAAATCTGTAGATTGCTATGGGCAATATGGTCATTTTAACAATCTATGATCTTCAGTTTTTCATCAATATAAATATTGTATAATTTTCAGTGTATAGGTCTTTCAACTCCTTGGTTAAAGTTATTCCTAGGTATTTTATCCTTTAATGCAATTGTAAATGAGATTTTCTTTATTTCTCTTTCTGATAGTTTACTATATGTATAGAAACATAACAGATTTTTGTATATTGCTTTATCTCTGGAAACTTTCCTGAATTCACTGATTAGCTCTAACAGTTTCCAGGTGAAGTCTTCACATGCAAATACTGACAATTTTCTCTCTCTCTGATTTGGTTGCCTAACTTCCATGGCAAAGCTTTCTAGTACTGTTAAATAAAACTAGCAAAAGTGGGCATCCTTCTCTTGTTCCTGATTTTAGAGAAAAAGCTTTCAGCTTTTCATCATTGAGTATGATAGCAGCAGTGGGTCTGTTCAATATGGCATATTTGTTTTTTTTGTATTATATATAGATATTAAATCAAATTTGTCAAGAGCTTTTTCTGCATCTATTAAATAATCAATTTTTTCTTCATTTTGTTCATGTGGTGAACAACAGTGACTGATCTGTGGGTACTGCACCATGGTTGCATCCTGTATTGATCTCACTTGATCACTGTGTGTGGTTCTTTTAATGTATTATTGTTATTGAGGATTTCTGTATCTAGATTTATCAGTGATATGGACCTGAATTTTCTTTTCTTGTGGCATCTTGTCAACATTTGGTTAAAACAATGTTGGCCTCAAAAAATGAAATATGCAAGTGTTCCTCTTCCTTCTGTTTATTTTTTTGGAAGAGTTTGAGACAGATTGGTATTAACTCTTCTTTGAATTCATCAGTAAAGCTGTCTGGTCCTTGACTTGTTTTTTGGGAGATTTTTGGTTATTTGTAAAATTGAATCAGTAATGGTATCAGATTTTCCAGTTCTTCATGATTCAATCTTAATTTCCAAGAAAATTAGAACTTACCAAGACTAAACCAGCAAGAAACAGAGAATCTGCATATACCAGTTATTAGCAATGAAACTAAAGCAGTAAAAATAAGACTCCCAACAAACAAAACCCTACGACCAGACGGCTTCCCAGGTGAATTCTACCAAACATTTAAAGAAAAATCAGTACCTATCCAAATTATTAAACAGGAAGAAATGGTTTCAAACTCATTGTAGGAGACCAGCCAAACCCTGATACCAAAACCAGAAAAGTAAAAGAAGTATAGACCCAAGTCCCTAACATAGATGCCAACATTCTCAACAAAATACTAGCTAACTGAATTTAACAGTACATTGAAGGGATTATATACCATGATCAAGTGCGATTCATACCAGTATGCAAGAAGGACTCAACATCCACAGAATAATTAATGTCCTCGCATTAACCAAACCAAGGATAAAAACCATGTGATTATCTCAATAGATGCAGAAAAAAACTCTCGATGAATAAGGCGTAAGGGATGCATACTTACCTCAACTTAATAAGGGCTACATATGACAAGCCCACAGCAAACAACATACTCAATGGTGAGAGGCTGAAAGCTTTTCTTCTAAGATCAAGACAAGAATACCTACCTCACCACTGTTATTCAATATAGTACTGGAAGTCCCAGCCACAGCATCAGACAAGAAAGAGAAATAAAAAGCATTCCAATGGGAAAGGAAGAACTAAAACTGTCAATGTTTGCAGACAACATAATTGTATGTACAGAAAACCTTAAAGAACTGACCAAAAAAATTAATATACAGAAGTCTGTTATGTTCCTATACACTAATAATAAACTGTGAGAAGGACAGATTAAGAACACAATCCCATTTACAGCTGCATAAGAAAATACCTAAGAATAACCAGCAGGTGAAAGACCTGTACTCTGAAAACAATGATACTGAAGCAGACAGAAATAGATGGAGGGCTTAATATGACTGACTATACTACTGAAAGCAATTTTCAGATTCAATGTAATCCCTATCAAAATACCAATGACATTCTTCTTAGAACAAATAATCCTATATGGAACCCACAAAAGAACCTGAATAGCCAAAGAAATCTTAAGAAAAAAGTTGGGAGTATCATGTTCCCTAATTTCAAACTATAATACAAGGCCATAGTAATCAAAACAGTATGGTACTGGCACAAAAATGGAACATACAACAAGTGGTATTGGGAAAACTGGACCACTCTCTTATGCCATATAGAAAGATAAACTCAAAATAGATTAAAGATTTAAATGTAAGACTTGAAACCATAAAGCTCATAGAAGAATAGAAGAAAACATAGGTAGTAAATTATCTGAAATCAGTCTGAGTAATGTCCTTTTGAATACATACCCTTCAACCTGAGAAACAAACAAAATAAAAAATAAATAGGACTCCGTCAAACTAAAAAGATTCTGTACAGCAAAGTGAACCATTAATAAAACAAAAAGACAACCTACTGAATGGAAGAATATATTCACAAATGATATATCCAATAAGGTGGGGGGGGCACTGATATTCAAATTATACAAGAAACCTCAAACAACTCAAAACAATAACCCAATAAAAAATGGGCAGAGGAGATAAACACAAATTCAAAAAGATATATGCCACCTATGTTCACTGTGACATTATAATATGGAAGCAATGTATATGTCCATCAATAGATGAATGGCTAAAGAAGATGTGGCATATATATATGCAATAGAATATTATGTTGCAATAAAAAGAATGAAATCTTGCCATTTTCAACAACATAGATAGACCCAGAGGTATTATAACTGAAATAAGTCAGAGAAAGACAATAATACTGTGTGGTGTCACTTATATGTGGAATCTAAAAAATAATAATAATTAACCAAACAAAAACAGGCACATAGAAATGAAGATCAAACTGATGGTTATCAGAAGGGAGGGATGGGGGAATATGTGAAGGGAAATACATAGTCAACAATATTGTGATAAGTTGCATGGTGACAGATGATTACTAGAATTAGTGAGGTAATTACATTGTAAGGTATGAAAATGTCAAATCATTGTATTTTACACCTGAAAGCAATATAATAAAATATTGCATAACAACTACACTATATAATGCTTTAGTCCGAGCTGTTAGAGATAGCTGGAATTAGAATTTTGATTTGTAAATAATTTTTCCAGCTTGAAATTCAACTAAAAGACACTTATTGAAAAGCAGAATTTTACTTGGCATAATTGCTTAAAAGTAAGAGGAGTTATATAAAGGCACGATAATATAGAACATCTAGCAAACAGGTATAAGAATGAATTCTAGAGAACTGGATTTTACTGGTTAGGCTTTAGCGTCTCTCAAGACCACTTCCAGTTCCCTTAAAGGAATGCTGTAAGGAGGTGCTTAAAGATATTTTGTTGTCTAAAGAAAACCCCTGAAGAACACAAGGATTACCATCCTGTGAATGACCTCCTTAGGAATATGGCTGTAGAGTAATAACAACCACCACTCTAGCGAAGAATCACTATGGAAAATAGCAGAGCTGTTTTCTCTGGACACCAGAAATAGAATCAGTTTCTATTGTGATCACTAGAAAGCTCACAAAAGCATCCCTTGGCAGCACATGGGAAGACAAACTAGGGGTGAGGCTTACTATCCGTGAAATGTTAACTTTGAAAACGTCATTGCTGGTGACTAGAACAGCTTAATCAATTTCTCATAATGACAACTACCTACATTTGTCTATTCCATAGTATCACTCACATACAAAACACAAAACAGGTTCTGGCTTCTGAATCTGCCCCCAGCTAAGTTCCAAACCAATTACATTTCACAGCTCTATCTGGAAAACATCTGTTGATTCCACAAAAATTTAAACATAGAATTACCATACGTGCATCCTAGTGTTTACTTAGAAAAATTGAAAACAGGTACTCAAATCCGTGTACAGAGGTGTTCACAGTAGTGCTATTCACAACAGCCAAAAGGTAAAAACTGCATCAATGGATGAATAAGCAAATTGTGGTAAAAACATACAGTGGAATATTAATCAGCCATGAAAAGGAATAAAATAATTCATGCTACGACAGGGATGAACTCTAAAAATTTTATGCTAAGTAAAAGGTCACATATTACATGATTCAATTTCTATGAAATATGCAGAGTAGGTGAATCCACAGCATCAATGTGTTTGCCAGTGGCTGGGGAGATAGATAAATGGGGAGTAACTTCTTAATGGGTATAGGGTTTTATTTTGGAGGGATGAAAATGTTTTGAAATTAGATGGGGGGTGGGAGTTGTATAATATTGTAAACAGTACAAAATGCCACAAAATTATTCACCTTAAAATGGTTAATTTTATTACATGATTTCACTTACATTTTTAAAAAAGCTTTACTTGTCTTTAATTTAGGCACTAGATTCAGATATTTATAAATACCTTATTTTTCATAAGGTAATTTTTCATTTTAAAGCAACATAAAATCTTTTTATGATATTTTAATTCAAAACATACTACACCCATTCATCAACCCATGGTTCATATGCTGCTTCCCTTAATGAAAATGCAGTTTCTAATTTCACTTAAAGCACAATTAAAAAAAAGTTCTTGGGCTGTTACCTATCTTGTTAAGGCCCATTTCATTCCAACCACAGATAATGTAAGCTATATTTATTTCCAATTACAAGGACACAAAAAAAATTCCTTGCCATTTTAAAATGTAACTCCCATCTCTCTCTTCCCACAAGTTCCTGAGGCTGAGATGCTAAGAAACCATGTCAATTTTCAGAGTGAGAAACTATAGAATTGATTTGCTTAATATTTTAGAAAACAATATCAGATGTGGTTACTGGACCAATTATAAGAAATTAAAAAAAAATAGTTCAAAGCCACAGCAACACTTTTACTCTGTGTATGATTTAACTCTTAGAATAAAACTTAGGTAATGACATTAGCATCATGTCCAAGTGAGGAAACCTCTCCCCTTACAGTTGCCAGTGGGACGACTATAATGCAATCAACATAACAAACACATCTGAGAGAGCTGTGCACTGAGACATCAGAAGGTGGTGTATTGAAGCACGCAGGGGAGTCAGGAAGGAGAGCTGGGGAAGCAGTCTGAAGCCCTCTGCACCTCAGAGAATTCAGTAGTAGTGGAGGGCTGGGTTGCAACCTCTAGTCAGCAGACCAGAGGGCCAGAGTAGCCAGTGAACACTGCGGCTGAGCCCAGGGACAGAAGTGGAGAAGCAGTGTAAAGGGTGGTGGCTGCAGTCAAGCAGCCACAGTCACCAGAGAAAATTACACAAAGCCACATGTGATTCTGCCCCATATCATCTACCATATCAATAGATGCCAAAATATTTGACAAGATATAAATAATATCCATTTATGAATAAAACATACAAAGTGGGTATAGAAGGGAATTACCTCAACATAATACAGGCCACATATGACAAACCCTCAGCTAATATACTCAATGATGAAAAACTAAGAGCTCTTAAGCTAGGATCAGGAATAAGACAATGCTTCCCAATCTCACCACAGTTATTCAACATAGTACCGGAGGGCTGAGCAACCACAATCAAGCAAGAGAAAAAAATAACGGCATCCAAATTGGGAAGAAGTAAAACTGTCACAGTTTTTCAGATGACATGATTCTATACATAGAAAACCTTAACAATTTCACCACAAGATTATCAGAAACAATAAACAGGACTTCTGGTCAAGATGGCAGACATGGCTGGCCTCTTTGCAAAACCACGTCAAAATTACAACTGAAATATAGAACTACCATCACTCAGAACTGACAGAAATCAAGTTGAATGGAAGTCTGACAGCTACAGAATTAAAGAAACCACATCAATCCAGACATTTAGGAGGGGTGCAGACCTGAAAGGGGCTGGTCCCACACTGATGTATGGTGGATAAAAATTTGGGAGGGATATCTTGGGGGCAAGGAGTCCCAGACCCATACCAGGCACTCCCCCAACCCAGGGTTCCAGTGCTAGGAAGATAATTCCCCACAACTTCTGGTTGTAAAAACCAGCAGGGAATGAGTCAGTAGAAGAAACTTCTGGAGCCCTAAGAAGTTGTTCTTAAAGAACTCAAACAAGGTTAACCTTTTCAGACTCCCTGTGAGCTCCAGCACTGGGGTAGCAGCTTGAAAGGAAACAGCAGCATACAGGAAGGACCTGAAGTGTCTGACATCAAGGCAGAGGCCTTTGTCCCTTTTCTAAACACTCCCCCCACAGAGCTGGTAAGCTGGTGCCATATCTGAGACTCCATCCACTTAGCTAATACTGTTTGACCCACCTAGGAGATTCCCAGAGACTCTGCCCCACCCAAATTGCTTTTCCATATGAATAGCTGGTCTTAGCTCATACTACACAACTTCCTAAATCCTCTCACGCAAACAACTGGCCTCAGGAAGTGCCCTCTCTGTACCCCCCACACCCCACCCCTGCATTTCGCTAGCAGCAGCCAGCTCAGATTCACAGCTTGGCTCACCTGGGAATCTCGAAGTCCAGCACAAGTATCGGCCATCTCAGATTGCTTTATAGCTCAGGTAGGGTGGCCTCAGGCAAAACATAGGTGGGACTGACCTTGGCCTGTACCACCCAAGAAACCCAGGGCCAGTGCACCGAGTGGACAGTTACAGACCACATCAGAGCATCACTGCTCTGACTCTGCACAGCTGATTCTCCAAGGAGGGTGGAGTTTGGTGGTAAGTATTCACAGCCAATCTTTTCAGCTGACTGGCCTCAGTAAATCCCTCCCACTGATCCACCAACAGCAATAAAGGCTCAACTACAAGAGGAGGGTGTACTCAGCCCAGACAAAGAGCACAGGGGGAGGCTGTGCCACTGGACCCTACAGGACACCTGGTACATTAGGCCATAGTACCAAGACATGGAGTCAAAGCAGCTCTACCTAATACATAGAAACAAACACAGGTAGACTGCCAAAAAGAGGAGACAAAGAAACATGACCTAAATGAAAGAACAGATCAAAACTCCAGAAAGAGCTAAACAAAATAGAGATAAGCAATCCATCCATTGCAGAGCTGAAAATATTGGTTACAAGGATGCTGAAGGAACTCAGTGGAGACCTCAACAGCATAAAAACGATCCAGTCAGAAGAGAAGGATACACTACTTGAAATAAAAAACAATTTATAGAGAGACAACAGTAGAGTAGATGAAACCCAGAATGAAATCAATGATTTGGAACATAAGGAAGCAAAGAAAAACAACCAATCAGAACAAGCAGAAAACAGAAGAATCCCAAAATTCGAGGATAATTTAAGCAGCTTCTGGGACAACTTCAAGCAATCCAACATTCATAGGGGTGTCAGATGGAGAAGAGAAAGAGCAAGAAATTAGAAAGCTATTTGAAAAAATAATGAAAGAAAACTTCCCTAATTTGGTGAATAGACATATATGTTTAGGAACCACAGAGTCTCAAACAAGATGAATGCAAAGAGGCCCACTCCAAGACATTGTAATTAAAATGCCAAAGGTTAAAGATAAAGAGAGAATCTTAAAAGCAGCAAGAAAAAAAAGTTACTTACAGGGAGTGCCAGTAAGACTATCAGTGGATTTCTCAAAAGAAACTTTGCAGGCTAGAAGGGATTGGCAAGAAATATTCAAAGTCATGAAAAGCAGGGACCTACAGCCAGGATTGCTCTACCCAGCAAAGATGTCATTTAGAATTGAAGGGCAGATAAAGAGCTTCCCAACAAGAAAAAAATAAAGGAATTTATCATCACTAAGCTATTATTATATAAAGTGTTAAGGGGATTTATTTAAGAAAAAGAACAATAAATAATAAAATGGTGATAAATACATACTTGTCAACAACTTGAATCTAAAAAACTAAGCAAACAAGAACAAAAAGAATCAAGGATACAGTAGGTGTTTTGAGATGGTTGCCAGATGGGAAAGGGGTGTGAGAGAATGGGTGAAGAAGTGAGGGTATTAAGAATTACTAATAGGTAGTCCATAAAATAGCCATAGGGATGTAAAGTACAGTATAGGAAAGGGAGTAACTAAAGAACTTACATGCATGACTCATGGACATGAACAATGGTGGGGGAACTGCCTGAGGGAGTGAGTTTGCTGGCTGGAGGGGTACAGAGGGGGAAAATCAGGACAGCTGTAATAGCATCAATAAAATATAATTTAAAAAGAAACTAACAAATGAGTAAGGAAGTACAAAATCAATGTACAAAAATTCATTGTGTTCCTACATACTAACAATGAAATATCAGAAAAAGAAATGAAGAAAACAATCCCAATTGCAATGAAAAGGATAAAATACAAAGAAATAAACTTAATAAAGGAAGTGAAGGACTTATACACTAAACACTATGTGACACGGTTGATAGAAATTGAAGAAAATATACAAAAAATGGAAAGGTATACTGTGTTCATAAACTGGAAAACTCAACATAGTTAAAACAGCTGTATTATCTAAAGTTATATACAGATTCAATGTGATCCCCATTGAAATCCCAATGGCATGTTTTAAAGAAATAGAACAAAAAAAAAATCATCAAAAGTTGGATGGAACCACAGAAGACCCAGAATAGCTAAAGTAATCCCAAGAAAAAACAATGCCAAAGGTATCTCACTCCCTGACTTACAAACTACACTATAAGGCTCCAATAATCAAAACAGTATGGTATTGACAGAAAAATAGACACAGCAATCAGGAGTAGAATTGAAAGCCAAGAAAAAAAGCCGACATATAAATGGGCAACTAATTTACAACAAAGGAGCTAAATACATACAATACGGAAAGAAAAGCCTCTTCCATAAATATTTTGGGAAAATTGGAAAGCCACATGCAAAAGAATGAAACCAGACTGCTATCTGATGCCATGCATAAAAAATTGACTCAAAATGAATGAAAAGCATATACATATATATAAGACCTAAAAAAATAAAATGCATAAAAGAAAACATATGCACTTAACTTATGAACCTTGGTCTCAGAGTGATTTGTGTATTCTGACCCCAAAGTTAAGGGAAATAAAAACAAAAATAAGTGAATGTGACTACATCAAACTAAAAATTGTCTGCCAAGCTAAAGAAATGATTAACAAAATTAAAAGGCAACTAACTAAATAGGAGTAGATACTTGCAAATGATACCTCTAATAAGGGGCTAATATCCAAAATATATAAAGAACTCATACAACTCAAGAACAAAACCCCAAATAATTCAATTAATTAAATGGGCAGAGGACCTGAAGACACTTTTCCGAAGAAGATATACAAATAGCCCACAGATATATAAAAAGATGCTTGATTTTACTAGCTATCGGGAAATGCAAATCAAACCCACAATGAGATACCACCTCACACTTGTTAGAATGGATATTATCTGTAAGACAAGAAATAACAAGTTTTGCAAGGATGTAGAAAGAAGGAACCCTTGTACTTTGCTGGTGGGAATGTAAACTGGTACAGTCTCTGTGGAAATAGTATAAAGTTTTCTCAAAAATCAATAGAGCTACCCTATGACCCAGAAATCCCTCCTATGGGTTGTACCTCCCAAATTTAAAAACATTCATTCAGAAAGACATATGTGCCCCTGTGTTCACTGTAGCATTATTCACAGCAGCTCAGACATGTAAACAACCTAAGTGTCCCTTGATGTATGATTAAGAAGATGTTTACATATATACAAAATGGAATACTACTGGCCATAAAAGTCTTTGTGACAATATGGATGGATCTTGAGAGAATCATGCTAAGGAAAGTAAGTCAGATGGAAAAAGACAAGAACCACATGAACTGTTTTATTCACTCACATGTGATATAAAACAGAAAGTAACAAGTGAAGAAATAAAATGAACAAACTCATAGACACAGACTATAGTGTGGTGATTATCACAGCAGTAACAGGATGGAGGAAGGATGAAGAGAGTTGTATGGTGTTGAAAGGAGACTTGACTTGGTGTGGTAAACACAATGCAGTGTACAGATGATGGGTGATAGAACTGTACAGGTGAAACTTATACAATCTTATTAACCAATGTCACCCTAATAAATACAATTTTTTTTAAATGTGAAAGAAATCATTTTTCAGATAAAAAGGAACCCCCAGATTTCAAAATCCTTGTGAGTGTATCAATATTAGAAATCTAGCAACCTTGCATAAAGAAATGTGGTCAATAAAGTCAAGGAGCTAAGTTGATGCTCATGTTTAAGTGTAGAGTATGAACATTTATATATCATTGTAACTTGGACTCTGTCATACCCCCTAATTTTGCTCATGAATGTTTTATTCTGATGGAGTTTTTTACCACCAAAAAGAGAGTGTCCAATCTTACCATAGTTAAGAGCTTCTGGTGCTGTCCATTTAATGGGAATCTGCTTTAAGCCAGAAGATGAATACACTCCACCGTCCTCTTGACGAGACATTCCGAAGTCACTGATTTTCAGAACATTATTTTCACCTACCAGGCAGTTTCTTGCAGCAAGATCCCTAGGTTACAAGACACAGAAAACACCTATTAAAACACCTATAAAACTGAAAGCCACTTTCACATTTATGACTTCTCCACTTTGCATTTTTACATTTGCAATGTATATATTAATGAGGTTAAGGATGCTTGTGATTTACCTAAGTCTTTCCTGTCACAGGTAAAAATCATCCATGTAAATATTTCCATATGCAACAGGCCACATGCTAACTTTCTAGGCACCACATATATTTCCACTTAAATAGAAAAACACTGATTCTAAGGTTAAGAAAAAAATCACAGAGAAGCTAAACAAACATGGCATTGTTTTCCCTTTGATTGAGTCACTATTCAAGAACTTTCTGTGATGATGGAAAGTTCTCTCTCCATGCTGTGCTGTTCAGTAGGTAGCCACTATCCACATGTGGCTACTGAACACTTGCAATGATAGAGAAGCTGAATGTTTTATTTACTTTTAGTTAATTAAAGTTAAATAGCTGAATGCCGCTAGTAGTGAGTAGTAGCCTGCAGTGTAATCTAAACCTTCCCAACACATTTTCTTTTTAAATATATTTTATTGATTATGCTATTACAGTTGTCTCATTTTTTCCCTCTTTTTATCCCCCTTCACCCTGCATGCCCCCTTCCACCCGCATTTCCTGCTCCTTAGTTCACATCCATGGGTCATACATATAAGTTCTTTGGCTTCTCTGTTTCCCATACTATTCTTAACCTCCCCCTATTTTGTACCTACCAATTATGCTTATTTCCTGTACCCATTCTTCCATTCCCCCCTCCTCTCCGATAACCCTCCAGGTGATCTCCATTTCTGTGATGCTGTTCCTATTCTTGTTAGCTTAGTTTGTTTTTAATTTTGTTTTTGGGTTGAGTTGTTGATAGTTGTGAGTTTGTTGTCATCTTACTATTCATATTTTTGAACATCTTATTTTATTAGATAAGTCCCTTTAACATTTCATATAATAAAAGCTTGGTGATGATGAACTCCTTCAACTTAACCTTATCTGAGAAGCACTTTATCTGCCCTTCCCTTCTAAATGATAGGTTTGCTGGATAGAGTAATCTTGGATGTAGGTTCTTGCCTTTTATGACTTTGAATACTTCTTTCCAGTCCCTTTTTGCCTGCAAGGTTCTTTTTGAGAAATCAGCTGATATTCTTATGGGAACTCCTTTGTAGACAGCTCTCTTTTCTCTTGCTGCTTTTAAGATTCTCTCCTTATCATTCATCTTGGGTAATGTAATTATGATGTGCCTTGGTGTGTGCTCCCTTGGGTCCAACTTCTTTGGGACCCTCTGAGCTTCTTGGACTTCTCTATTTCCTTCGCCAGATCAGGGAAGTTCTCCATTATTTTTTCAAATACATTTTCAATTTCTTGCTCTTCCTCTTTTCTTTCTGGAACCCATATAATTCGGATATTGGAATGTTTAAAGTTGTCCCAGAGGTTCCTAAGCCTCTCCACATTTTTCTGAATTCTTGTTTTTTTCATTCTGTCCTGGTTGAATGTTTATTTCTTCGTTCTGCTCCAAATCATTGGTTTGAGTCCTGGTTTTCACTGTTGGTTCCATGTACATTTCTCTTCATTTCACTGTGCATAGTCTTCACTTTTTCCTCTGTTTTGCAACCATACTCAACCATTTCTGTGAGCATTCTGATTACCAGTTTTGGAACTCTGCATCTGATAGGTTGGCTATCTCTTCATTGCTTTGTTCTACTTTTGGAGCTTTGATCTGTTCTTTCATTTGGGCCATATTTTTTGTCTCAGCATAGCTATTACATCATAAGGGGTGGAGCCTTAGGTATTCTTCAGGGCCACTGCATTGTGGCCCTGTCTGTGGGGGAGGGGTCCGAGGGGGAACAATGCCACTTGTCAGCTCTTCCCACAATGTCAGCTCTTTACAGGCTTTTAATCACTTCCCCCACTACCCACAAGCAAATTGGGTCCTTCTGGTGCTGATTCCAGGGTGCGTGGGTTTGTGTACATTGTAGGACCTATGGGTTTCTCCAGTGAAATTTTTTGTGAGGCTGGGAGTTTCTCTTGCTGCCTTAACCCCCACAGGTGTTTCAAGTCAGAGGTTTTGAGGCTTTATTTCCCCATGATGGATAAATTGGGAGGGACAAGTGGGGAGTGAGACAGACCACGCAACCCAGGTCTCTTAAAGTGATTATCAGTACCTGCTCTCAGCAGGGTATAACCATGAAAACACAATTCAGTTGAAGCATTTACAAAGCCACAACTCTGAGTTTTGACAGAGGTACAATGTGCTGCAGTGTGTACCTCCCAATCCCTGTCACTGGGCCGCTGACTCCTTCTTGGGGCCAAATGCTATTCATCTTTTTCAGAATGAGCCTTTTATTCATTTTATGCAGCATTTTAGTCATTTACAGATTTCAGTTTTAGTACTTTCCTCAGAATGACATCTGTGCTTTACAAATACCTTCACTTCTGCTGTCTACCACGAGAGTGGAGGTTCATCCTCTGCAATGAGGACTACAGTTCCACAAGTGACCAGTCTAAAACCAATTTAGAGACACCTTTCATCAATGTAAATAGCATTTCAATAACATTTACAGAAAACTTCCTTCTGGTTGCAATATGCTCAAGTGAATGGAGATGGCAATTTTTTGGGCGTAATCTATTAATTCAAATAAAACCTAGGCCTTCAGGCAATAAGTATACACTGCAAAGTCACTGTTTGCCTAATGTTCTATAAGCATTAGAGGAGAAGGGAAAACAGATTCCATCTCTGGGCTGAGAAGCCAACACTCTGATTTGGGAACTAAGGCAGGTATAACGCCTTTCCTCCTTTTTTCCTCTCCATTCCATTCTTTACTAAGCTCACTATTGCCCAACCCTGAGGCAGATTCTCTAGGATATGCACTGGTGCCCCCTGACTCTTCACATATGAAACAGCTAGAAAACAAGCCACTGAAAGCCACTGTGTCCCAGACTGTGACTCCTGCAGGAGTTTGGAGATGTGAAAGCTCTGAACAGGTTGGCGCTGTCACTCACAGGAGGTATCAGACATAGCTGTATCTTACCACACGCAGAGGACAGAACAACAAATGCTGCCAATTGCCAAAAGGATATGGAAATGTCCTACTTCCGTCTGCTGTATCATCTAATTTGAAGTTTCAAAGTCAGACTCCTGGGTGAGAGTATGTACCAGAAGTGTCTTGCAAGTCGTATATAATAAGAGGCAAGCTAACTGAGAATCAAATGAGAACATAGAGCAATTACGGAAATCCAATGCCAGCAGGCAGTGGAGATGAGCTGTTTTCTTTGCTCGCTGGAAAGCACCACAGTGGGCATTTTGCTTGGTGGAGATGCTGCCTCTCAGAGCAAACACAATGATAAACCAGGAACAACCAGGAATGAACAGGAAAGACCAGGAGGCCAACCCGATGCTCCTCTCTGCCAGGCTGCTTTACCCCCAACATCACTGACTACTTGCAGCTATGATTCCACAGTCAGGGCCTCATATAAGAAACAGAGTTACTGGTATTCACTTTTTTTTCAGGGGAGAGGGAGGTACTAAAACTCTTCCTACTAGGTCTGGATAACACTGAGCCATTTAGGAGGAGAAAACCTCCTTAAGGCCCCGAGGTTTCCTCATCTGATTAAAATATGGCCTGCTGCCAGCAACCCAGCGGGTGGGGAATGAATGAAGCATGCTCCATTTGCCTTAGTAAGTTCTGGTGAAGAGAGCAGAATTATCATCTTATTACTATACAACAAATTATATTATGAGAGTTGCAGGCACATTGGGGGGCATTATAGAACAGTGGTTAAAGGCAAAAACTTTGAAGCATTACATCATATACTAACTCTTGGACCTTTAGAAGTTTACTTTTACTTAACCTTAGTTTTCTCATCTGTACAATGAGGATAACAGTATCTACTTCACAAGGCTTTTGTGAAGATTATATAAAATGTGTAAGCTGCTTAGCACAGTTTACATAGTGGGTGCTCAATAACTGCTAGCCACACACTAAATATAAAACTGCATATTTATCACAGTAAAACTTGAGTTTTAGCCACAGAAACCACGTGTTGGAGAATCATACCTCTTCCCCCTCCTAATTAGAATGAAGCATTTCACAGTTTTTTCTTTACTTGAATAGAAAAGCCATTCAATTTAGTTCTCCTAATAGCAACAATTTGTGTAGCATTTACTACCTGTCAGGCACTTCTCTGAGCACTTTTTGTGTATTAAGTCACTAATTCTCCTAATTATTGTATTTGAGATTTTCATATTTTGGCAATGAAACGAAGTTCAGAGTTAGGTGACTTACCCATAGTGGCGCAGCCAAATAAGTGGAGAAAAGCAAGAACTGAGCCCCGTCAGCCCAGCCACACGGCCTGCACTCTTAGCCATCTGCTACATGCCTCTCAATACATCTAGCAATTCTCTTTCAGAATGGAACCAAACCACACACCCCTTAATCCATGGCCAATGGCTACACCATTTCAATTTTAAACAACAGAAGAGCTGAAATTGGTTACCTTTAAGAAAGAGACTCCTCAAACTCCCACCCCTTCAAAAGAGAAAAATAACTCAGAAGCAGCCTATACAATGAACATAGAAAAATGTTTTCAACCAAGTGTCACCAACAGCTTTAAAACAATATACATGAGTATTGTGATGGTGGAAGAGTAGGACTGCCTGTTTATTGCTACAAAATTGTGTACCCATTAATAGAAACAGAATCATGAAGTATCTCACAGAGCGTACCAGGAAACTGAGGGTGGGCAAAGTGGGGTGTCTTTAGGAGCAGAGCCAGTGCCTTGGATGGTTTTACACCAGCCAGTACCTCAGCTAAAGACCCTCTTTAGCTGACAGTGCTGTGATCAGAGTTTTCTGCAAATCGTATGTTGCTTATTTCCACTCCAGAATTTACCTGATCTTTCCTTTAAATAAAATGTATGTAAATATGGAAATCTCCCTACATTCCTCATTTTCAAGTATACCCCTGATCTTGGGCAAAATTTCCCATTCACCAGACTGTTCCTCATTGTCTCTCCTCCCTTGTAATCTGCTGGATCACATTTCAAACCTTTCCCTTGCTGAATTCTGTGCTTATTACTAATGGGGCACTTATCTGTAAAAGATTGGGTCCCAAAGGGAGCCTCAGCTGCAAAACTAAAAGTATGTCCCATTATTAGACTCTTTTTTTCTCTTCCTTTGAACAATTGTTTGGTGTTCCGGACTTTTGGGAGCTTGGAAACAAAAGTACTGCTTCTATGAATGCAGCAGTAGGCCAGGTGTGAAGTGAGGATGAGAATATACTTTGTGCTTTCATCTCAGGACTGGTCTAATGCCCTGTGGTGGACATGGTAAGGACTGGAGGACTCACTGCCCCTGCAGTGTCTCTCCTGCTGCCTGCCAGGACACTTGGACTCCTCAGTGTGTGAGTCTATTTACTGAAAGCCACCGCCAAAATGCAAACAAGCTAACTGTGGAGAAGGGGGACACATACTACCACTTACTCACATTTTGGCATAAATTATTTGAACAGATAATTGAGCAGGCATCATAGAAAGTCTTAAGGGAATGGAAGTGCCAGAATAGATATGTTCTGACAGTGAGAAAGGGAGAACTGAGTAGCACAGGGCACTGGCTGGGGACAGCAGGCCTGGGGAGGGCACGCAGTGGACTCTCATGGGGAAAGCCAGTTTGGGGCCTGGGTGAATGTGTCAGGGGATGACAGAGCACTGGGTGGGGGTGACAATGAAGACAAAACTTCTAAAATAGCTGTCTAGGGCTTGCTCTACTGTATTTAGTCCAAACCAGGTTATCTTCTTCTGGTAGGTAACAGAGGAAGACTAGCAATACAAAGCCTGGATGCCTCAGCCCCTGAAACACTGACACTGGAGACTGCCCCACTGGGCGGTCTTCTGCGGCGAAACAGGCCTCCTCTCGAGAGGGGCGGGGGCACGGAACAAACAAGCCCCTGCCCGGTGCAGCTCACTGAAGGGGAACACTGATGGGGCACCGCCGTCCTCTTTACCGTCACACGTGCAGCACGCACAGGGGCACCTCTTCTGGCTCTTCATCTCCTTGTCTTCGGTGACTTCCCTGTTAGAGAATCCTAGGTGGACATGCACAAGTACAAACTCCACGTAGCCTTTTATTTAGCTTAAACATCAGAGTCCTAGATTGTTAGCTAACAGAAGGGAACTCGTACGGATACTGAAAAAATTCAGAACCACAGACACTGGGATAATACTTGCTTCCACTCTAAATTTTTCTGGAAAAACCCAAGGGGAATCTTCTTTGTATTTAATGACTGTGATTAATCCAGATGCTTTACAGTTTTATGAAGTGGGTACTTTATTTGTGTAGTTAGGCATAAATCTCTCTTAGCCACTGTTTTCTGCTATCACCTGTGGGCCATACTCTAAAATGAGATACCAAATCTCTAGAGAGTCTCTCGAGGTACAAATTTTAAATAAATATTGATCTAATATTAAATCTCTTAATAAATAGAAAAATGAGGGAGAGAGGAAGATAAATTTAAAAAACTGATGGAAAAAATAAATGTTTAAATCTCTCGAGTTCACAGAACTACGAATCCCAGTGGGTAATTCAACAACAAAACTGAATTCAGTCTTAAGCAAGTGCACTGAAGGCCGACAGCTGTCTCAGGCTACAACACAGGCACTGCAAGGATTTGCCTCCAAAGTTCACCTCTGGGCTAACGGCAACAGCCTCTACTGCCAGGAGACTTCTGGAAGGGAGATTTAAATATATCCACCTGCCCCCATTCTGAGAGTACAAGAAGTGAAAACAGAAGCCACTTGCCTGAGTGACACATGATTTAACTTGAGATGTCATACTGGGATGTGACAAGTTACTCTAAGCAACAGAAAGAATAACCTGACAAAACCCCACTTTCTGAACAGCCATCACAATAGCAACCATCCTTTACTGAGTGCTTTATATGTGTATGCCAGGTAGTGTTTTAAATGTTTTTCATGTAATCCATTCTCTGTCAATGCTCAGCTCCAGGAATACTAATCTGAACATTAAGTACATTCCCAACTTTTCCAGAATAATGCAAACATCTCCACTGTTGGGCATTTTCAACTAGGGATTAGTAGAACAAAGTTTGCACCAGTGTTTTCCTTAATAAACTGTGTAAGCAAGAACATCATCGCACATCCTTTCCTAGGCTTGGTAGCACCAATTCTGGGCTTTTCTGAGCATGTGGGTTCCTGGATAGTATCAAGCAGTTTTATGATTCCTTGTACCCCACCCTGATGCAACAGTTGTGTTTTATAATGGACAACAGAGAAGACGTGATGAAAAGCTACTAAGAGTAATGTTTTGAAACAAATTTATAAATTACTAATAACAGCAGTAAGATAATACTGCGTGTGGATGTATAAGAGGACATTATTTGGTCTCAGATGATGCTTGATGTGACTCGGACCACTTGCAGTGATTTGGAGGAACCAGTGGCACTAGGTGATGCTGGTGAAGAGTCTTCCATGTTTCCAGTGCAACAGTGAGTGTCAGCAGTCAATGAGAGCAGTAACAGCTGGGAGAACGAGTTATGACAGTGCCACTCCATGTGGCCAACAGTCCCACCCACCCCAGGGCCAAACTACTGCAATGCAGGCATCCTTTAGCTGTCTCCTGCTGAGTTAATTATGGGCTACGACCAAGAAAACACACTTCCCATCAGGATAATAGTCACCATTTATTAAATATCCAGTATGTGTTAGGAATGATACCAGAAGCTTTATCTACTATTCCGAATCCCTGTTTGAAGTGTTAATAACTTGCCAAAGAACACACAGCTAGTAAGTAGATGAGGATGGAAGCTCAGGTTCTTTCAATATTCTACAGTGCTGAATATTTTTCGGTTTCTTTGAGATATTATTCATATTTGCACTCCTTGAGTAGATAGATTATTGTCATTTTGTTCCTGAAACTTGATTTCTTTCCCATTTAAGTTTAATGAAATAGAGCCCCTGACTAAGTGCTTAGTTATACAACATAGAACATACCGAGAAGACTAGAATATACATTCCTTTTTCGATGCTGGTTTCTATTCTATTTTTCTATTCTGTGTAAAGACACATAACAACTCCTCCATAATCATTTGTTATGCTTTATACTTTCATGATGTGATATACATATTCACACTGGGCCCTAAATTGAGATATAAAAGGCACATAAAGGAGCTGAGCAACTGTGTAGTCTGTGATATACAAGATGCCATAATGAGCCTCAGGATCATTTAAGTTTTTATAGTCTGCAAAATGTTCAGCTACTAATGAACAAACACACTCTAATTGTGGTGGAATGTACCTAGACTTTGATACTAAATCTGCAGGCTAACTCTTCGCAGGATTAACTTCTCTGTGCAGGGGATGCCACAGACTCTGCACTTCGCTGAGAGACCACCGTGGACTATGCCCCACAGATGCCCTGTCCCCAGTTCTCCCGACCAGACAATCTGCACTTCTGCCTCTGCTTTGGCGATGTCTGACAGAATCCTAGGCCATGCTCATAGGAAAGTGGGAAGACAGCCTCATCTGGCATACTAACACAGAAAGCATCTTGAGAACACAGTCCCTCTGTTCAGAGGGGAAATAGCTGATCATATTTACTGTGGCACCAGTATCCTGCTAATGGAAAACACTTTTCAGTATTTATAAGAATTCAAGAGGTCATGACTTTCATTCATCTATCTCAACAGCTCTTTCCTTGCCTCCCATTTACGTTTTTTAAAATGAAATTTTTATTATTATTCCTATTTCAATTTCTAATGTTGTTTTCTATGTTTATGAAGTGATATCCCAGGTGACTTTATAATAAATTTTGCTTCAGTCCTATGATTGCTTTCAGTGTATGAAATCCAAATAGGAGAGTCTGAGTTATGAATATAGGTCTGTTTTATAATAATTCATTTTTATCTGGAAACAAAGATCTACAATTCAATTTATTTTCTGTCTCTATTTTCTTCCCATAGTCAAGAGAGCTTGCTTTATCTTTGTTCAATTTTAATTCTGAATTATGTTTGATAAGACTTTATTTTTGTATTACATTAAGACTCAATTTCATACACGTAACTATTTTTTTGTAGTTCTACAAGATAAAGGTATTAAAAGATATTCACCAAATGTCCTTCCATAATTAATTGTTATTCATTCTGTGACTCTTTCATGTAATCCACACAAAATCTGCATTTTGCATTCATAAAGGATTACTTGTCTAAGCAAATATTAATTTTGCAAAATACACATGTCCTTTCATCTCTTAATGAAATTTGCGTTTACTAACTGGTAGACCACAATTACATAAAATAAAGTGTCTGAGAGACTCAAGGTGGACAATAAAATAATTTATGTAAATGTATTGTCTATCATGCCTAAAGTGTTCTACAGAATTCTGGCAAATTACAGTGATTTGCAAACTCCTGGGGGAAACTGCGACGGCTGCCTCCCAGCACTCTACAGTGGCCCACGGCAACGGGGCAAGTCGCAGGGATGAGCACAGGGTCTGATGAAACCACATGTGGAATAATTACAATGTGGGAACTGAACAAGAACATGGGGTTTTTACTTTCCATAAAATACCAAATTGTCTTTCAGTACCATCAACTGAATCCTAGTTGATAGAGGTAATAGGTGGGTCTTTTAGAGTATTCCAAATATTTTTAAGGCAAAGTAATTAAGGGCTACATTTGCAAATAGAGTTTCCATATTAAGATCTTATTTTGGCACAAATGGTCATTAATCTGACATTAAATATATGCCACAAGTCAATACATATTTATATATCTTCAACTATGAGGCCCAACACATCTAATAACAATGATGGAGAGAAGAGATGAAGTTGTTTATGGTTATTTGATCTAGGAACTTATTAAGGAGACACTACTGAGTCTCCATTATAGAGATGGGTTTCTCTGTTCTAAGAACATGTCATTCTATGGTTACTGCTTGACATACACAAAGACCCTTACGATTTTACACCAAAAATACATACTTGTTACATTGTACTGTTTGAAAATATTATCTTGTTACATTGTACTGTTTGAAAATATTATTTCATTAATCATACAATTACAGATTCTAGCTACTAAAAGTATGCAAAGCAGGGTATCTATACACCTGCATATGTATGTACATATCAACCCATCAGTCTACCTTGGTTCAACTTTCCTTTATTGAGGACTTACTAGCAGAGGTATCAGTTCCTCTGCTATGGACAAAGCCTAATTCCTACCCTCAAGAAATAGTAGCTGTGTGAGCATGTAAGTAGCAATATTTAGAAATGACGAGTTTGAAGGTTATGAGTAGGGTCTGAGAGACAGGTTTGGTATGAAAAATATGGCCATGATACTTTACACTTTTCCACCCCTGTACTTAGGCTAACTACTGATGTTGACAGGCGGAGAAGTGATAACATGAAGTTCTGCAGTATAGGCCTCCGGAGGCCTTGCAGCTTCCACCTTTGGTCTCCTGGAACATTCCTGATACCATGTGAAGAAGCTTGGGCGAGAAACCACATAAAGAGAAAGAGGGGCCCAGCCTCCAGTCAGTCCAGCCCTGTCAAGCTACTAGATAGCTAAGTCAGCTAGGTGAGTCCAGGGGAAAGAGCAGAAAACCATTCATTTGAGTCCAGCAGCCAGGTCCAAACCCTTGGCCCCAATGGACAGAACAAAATAAGAAATGGTGGTTGTTTTAAGCCACTGTGTTTGGGTGGTATTTTACGTAGGAATAGATCGTTGGTGCCGTAGATTTGTTAACAGTAGTGAGAATGACAGTTCAACAACAAGGCTTGGCAGGGCATAGTTGGGGGTAAGGGACCAAAAAAAAAAAGGTCATTGTTGACGGAAGGTCCGAAGCTATTACCTGCCTCCTTCCCTCTGTATCTAATAGAAAACTGTGGCTGGCACCTGCCTGTTGGTGCAAACATTTCTCCTGGCTTGACTTCTGATCTTCAGCTTTGAACATCTAGCATTTTAAGGACTACAGACCAGGTTTTTCCTTCTTTCAAGCTCCTTCCCCCACGTCCCTGCCCAACCCCCAGTGACTGCCAGGCTATTTGAGCAGAATCTCTTCTAGACACTGCTCCTTGGGTCATCTCTGCCCCCAGAGGGCTCTACCCAGCCTCAAGCTTCTGCACTGACACCTCCAACCCAACATAAAAAGGAAAATAAATCTGAAACACCAGGCAAATAGAAGCTAGTTAACTTAGAGATAAATTTTCCTGAGACACTTTCAGGGAATTTTGGTATAGGATTAAAACAAATAACAATAAGTAATACAGATAGTGATGAACCTGGGTCATCAATAAAGGTTAACTATTGTGGGCTATACTTGGTATTAGGAAATAGGAAGATGTGATACACAGTTTATAATTATTTCCATAGAAAAGATTTAAAATTGAAAGGGAGAAGGCTAATAGATAAAATACCTTGATTCAATGCCTTCAAAAATAGGTATTTAGCACTCACTATTTGCCAGGCATTGTTCTGACAAAGCAGTGACAGACAAGAATTCATGCCCTCATAGTACTTATTTTTCTCTGGTATGAAACTAGTTAAATGATGCACTATCAAATATGACACATCTAAAAGAATTACTCAAGGACATGCTCCATGCAGTGTAAGACAGTATTTGTAAAAGGGAAAGAAATGGGGAACAAGAAACAGCAGAAGAAAAGAAATGACAGTTTTCTTTAAATAATCGTTGACTCATTCTGTTACAAAAGCAGGCAAAAGCCCAGATGACTTCAACATGCGAGGAGGAAGGGAGTAGGCAGAGAAGCAAAAGTAAAGAATAGGTTACAGCCATCATCTTGCTCACACTACCACAGAACTACAAGGTAAAAAGGTTGGATGTAAGAGACACATGGTAAGAAACAAAAAGCAGGTGTGGCGATATGCCGTCAGAAAGAATTTAGGGAAAAAGAGCACCAACTAGAAGAAAAAGAACTATATTTCTAAAAAAGTACAACTCACCAAAAAGACACATGTTAATGATACTAAATGGAAAATGTATCGAACAGTGAAAGCAAAGAATTGAGACATATTCTGAGTTAAGAGCAAGTACAAAGCAGCACAGTTCACTACAGACATAACTGATTCGGGCAGGGACAGTGCACACCACATGTAACAGATGGAATGTAAGTCATATCAACAGAGATGGAGCAAGACAGCATGAGAAGCAAAGATCAAAGAGGGACCAGAGGACCTGCTTTCCAAGCAAACAGCAACTTAAGAAACACTAATAAAGGAAAATGGAGGCCACGTATGAGTATTTTAATACCATCACTAATGGAAGAGTGGTTATTCGAATTCGATCTATATGGAAAGAGAGTAACTATGGAATCCCACACTATACCCGAGCGTGGTCTGATTATTAAATAGGCAGTGATGTCATTTTGTGTAGAAGTTGTATCTGCTTCACTGCTTGGCTTATTTGAAGCAAGGCTGATGGGAGCATCTGGGAATAATTTTTGGGAGCAAATGTGTCTGAAAAACAATAGGCAAGTCTTCTGCTGGGCTTTCCAGCTGTAATCTCAGAACCAATTACTTTGAAAGCTAACTAGTTTTCCTGCAATTTAGTTATTTTGGTGATTGATTATGTTAATACAATCGGTGGCAAACAACCATTTAGCAAATAAGGAATTGGTTTTATTTTCTGACTGTTATTATATTCCATTATGTTACCTATATAATTAATATATATGTGTGAACATATATAAATAATATAATGTATATACTAGACATGTACATTTCATTATATTGGCATGTGCTAAACAATGAAGTTGTCTAAAAATGTATCAGGCTCACAAACTATTGTGTAAGTGTTTTCTTCATATGGTGGATCATATTTACATCAGGTTATCAAAGAATACATTAGGCAGTAATGTTTTAAAGTGGATGTTCAATATTTTCTTCAGAATAAAATTGAATTTTTTGCACTAAAAGTAATATCTGTTTTCTGATAGTAGTGGAAGAACAGATACTTATTTTTATACTAGAATCCAAATATTTTTTCCTCTAAAAATTGCCTCGCCGAAGTCCTTTCCAACAATAATAACAAAGAATCCACTCATGCTGAACTAATAATGGTTCATGAAGATGATTCATGAAAAAGAAGTCTTCCCTTTCCAAAGGATATGCAGCAGAGAGATAAAGCCCAAATTCAAAGAAGGGACCATCATTTAAATACTAAAAACTCAAAAGCAGCTACTGGGTTTAGTAAAATGCACTGAATGGATAATTAAGTCCTTCAACTGATAACATGATTCTGAGTAAGAAAAATAAGACAATGTTGAAGAAAGTGGGTCTAAATTATACAGCAGAGAGAGAGCAGGATTCCAGTCCGTAGAAATTTTTAGGACTTTAGCACATAGGGAAATGACAGAACCTTTTTCTCTGGGATTGTTAAAGAAAGGATAAGATCAATAAACATCCCCTTGACTTCTAATATGTAGCAAGCACTGTGCAGTGTTAGAAAAGACTAGGTTTCTGTCCTGAAAGACTTTACGCTGCGGTCATAAAATGCGATCTCGTAGGAAAGGAAATAAGAAGTCTACACAGAGCATGACGGGCACAAAGGAGGAGGCAGGTGGGGGCAAGAGGATCGGAAATGCTTCCTGCTTGAGCAGAGCCTCGTAAATGATTACATATCTGCTAAGGCAGTTATCTGCATGGAAACTATGTTCGACAACATCTAAGAAAAAAAATTAATCTTCCCCTCATAAAGGATGGTCTAAGTAATTTTTCCAGCTATCTAATTAACATGATATATTTTCTGAACTTTCATACCAAGTTCTAGGTTAATTTAAAATTTGTTGTTTTAAAACTTAAAGGGGTTGTTTCAACAAACCCTATGCACACCTCAATCTTCACCTATCTCACCAGGCAAAAAAGATAAAGACATTTTTTACAAGGCAGTATGGAAAAGGTATGTATGTGACATGTAAGAAAGTATTCTTAGAAATGTTACTAAAAAGTAAGAGGAAAAGGAAAGGGCAGATAATTAAAAGGGGCTTTCCAATGTATTTTGACCTCCAGGAAGGGATGGACAGGACTGCAATTGTGAGTTCCCAGAAAAGGTAATCAAAGATACTGTGAACAGAAGGTGTGCAACGTGAAAAAGAAGGCGGTAAGTAAGCAAAAAACCACATGAAAAGAGTTAGAAAAAATCCCAAATCAGCAATGACAAGAGGCAGGCACAGTGTAGGCCTCAGATCTGAAGTGAGAACTAAAACTATAAAATTTTTAGAAACAAAAACAGCAGAAAATCTCTGTGAACTAGTTACAAAGGATTTCTTGGATATGTTGCTTCAAGCATGATCCATACAAGAAAATATTGTAAATTAGGCTTTATTAAAATTAGCAACTTCTCTTGAAAAGTAAAAAAGGGAAAGGAAAAGCCACCAATTGAAATGAAATAGGCACTAATAATCTATCTAATGAAAGGACTTGTATCCAAAAATAACAAATGAGTAGAAGCTAATGACAAGAAAAAAGCCTAATTAACAACAACAAAAAAAAATGGGCAAGAGATTTGAACACATACAAGAAGACATATGAGTGACAACTAAGAACATGAAAAGAAGCTTTCCTTATTAGTCATTAGGAAAGTAAAAGAAAAATTAAAACCATGAGATACTGCTACATTCCCAACCAGAATGACTTAAAATTAAAAAAAAAAACAAAACAAAACTATCAGTTAACAAGTGTTCCTTGTATAGAGAAACTGTAACTTTCACACATTCTTTCTGGACAAGCAAAATGGATCAGCCACTTCTAAAACACTTTGACAGTTTCTTATAAAGTTAAACATAAATTTTCCCATTTGGCCATTCAACTTCTAGAGATTTACCCAAGGAAAATAAAAATTAATTCACCCAAAGACTTACACAATAATATCCACAGTAGCTGTGTTTAGAATAGCCCCAAACTGCAGTTAATCCATAAATCCATCAACTGGTGATTGACAAAACAAACTGTAGTATACAATGGAATACCATTAGGAATTTCAAAGGCAAAATTTATAAACAAGAATATAAGTGGATCTCAAAAGCATTGTTTTGTTTTTTTTTTAGTGAAAAAAGAAAGCTAAAACAAAAGACTACATACTGAATGATTCCATTTAATTTAATAGAAGGATTAGTGGCTCTCTGAGGCCTGGGGCACGAGGGAGCTACAAAGCCACTAAAGGGAACTTTTTGGGGTGATGGGAATGTATTGCTAGTTACATGACAGTACATACACATTTGGTAAAACTCATCAAACTGCACCCTTAAAATTGGTGCATCTTATATTTAAATTATACCACAATAGGGATGATTAAAAATATGTAAGATACCTTAAGATTCTTACAGATATACATCATTATTTATTACACAGTTAATGGTATGTTTTTAATAAAGAACTTAGGATAGCATGTTACTATGGGATATCTTCACATAGGGTCTCAAAATAATTTATGGACCACATAGTAAATTAATTTGAGTTAGACCAAGCAAATGAATGTATTCAAATAATGCCTCTCTTTAACATATGAATATGTTTCTGAGGGTACATTTTCTGCTAACCTTGGTGAAAGTTCTGTTCAGCCATTTCCACAGGACCAGCATGGGACTAGCATTTGTTAGAGAGAAGGAGAAAGGCTGGGAGGGGAGGGCGTGGCTCCACACAGACAACAGCATGGTGATGGCCGTGAGGGGAGGTAGTAGAGGGAAGGGTGATGCAAGGAGACTTGACTTGGGGTGGTGAACACAATACCATGGACAGATGATGTACCATAGAATTGTACATCTGGAACCTACATAATTCTACTAACTAATGTCACCCCAATAAACAAAACAATACATACATACAATGACTTTTTCTAATGCTGAACAACTAATTGGCTATAGGGCACTTATAGCAGTCAAATTATTTTAAAGATAATATTCTGTAAGAAAAGTGTTGCTTGCATTAATACCTAAATAAAATCCCTTTGTTTTTCCTTTAAGGGCATATAATGGCAAATTCTTACAAAAGAATCTAAGTAATGACGTAATTAATGCACAACAGTATATATTTAACACTGCTACATGATAAATATTAAAGTTGTTAAAAGAGTAGCTCCTAAGAGTTCTCACCACACAGAAAATACATTATTCCTTTTAGTTTTTATTGTATAAATATGAGATGATGGATTGCCAACTAAAGTCACTGCATCATTATTTCACTATATACGTACGTCCAATCATTATACTGTTCATCTTAAATTTATACAGTGATGCATGTTAATTATAATCCAAGAAACCTGAGGGGAAAAAAACTAAGAACTAGAACTCTGATAACAAATAGAGCTTGCGTTACACTATTAATTTTTTTGTAACATTATTTATATATTTTCTTTCATATTTTAAAAAGATACTAACAGCATAAAAATGACTCAAAAGCCGGGCATTCCTGAAAAAGTATATGCTTTTTTTTTTAGACAACTGAAATCATTTAACAAATTGTTTCAAGATTTTCATGGCCTCAAAATTTAAAAAGAACTTCAAAATATTAATTATAAAAGCCTTCTATAAATGCTGTAGGAAAGGATAATTAAACGAACAAGGAACCCTTTACAAACAGTAAAGCTGGAGGCAGAATATATTCACAACATTCAGTGTCATACATGCATTAAGCAATTGGTCCTATTTTTCCTACTTTTTGTCTTACACATTTACTTTGCTCATGATCTTTGCACTTGGTGTTTTATGTATGTAAAAGCCCCTGAAGCCTTTAGTGCACCCTGAAGAGACAGAATTTAAAAAAGGTTGTTTACTCTGAATGTCAAAAAATAAAATAATACATCAAAGTGTGCTTCCCCCCAAACTCTCAAATGCTGCATCATCAGTCTATCAGAATCCCAAGAGAAAGTTCAGGTACCAAAGGTCTATTTCCAGCTTACATTCCCAATCTAGAGAGAGAAATCCTCAGTGTGTTTTTATAGAGTCAGGCAACGGGTTGGGTCCAAAGGTTTGTCTCTTCCTTCACCTGTGACTGACAGCTGACCTTCTGCTCACAAAAAGACTGAGAAAAGCACATGGGAGGCTGCTCAGTGGCTGCCAGATTATGTCTACTTTTCATTTTAACTTCAGACAAAATGAAATTAAACCCAATAAAAATGAAAACAAAATATTGAGATGTGAAGAGGGATGTGGCTTGAACCAGGATTTTGATGCATCAATTTACTTAATACAGAGAACCAAAATTTAACAGCTCTAGGCATGAATAGCTGAAGTAGGAAGGAAATTTTACATGATGGGCTAGTATTTTGCATCAAAAATTACAACTGGAAGCTTCCAGAACAAGATTTTTGTCCTCATGAAACATTTACAAAGAATATTTATAATGAGGTATGTAATACTCTTTCAGGGAAAGTTATTAGGATACCAATGGAGAGAGGAGATGAGAGAAAACGGACCGAGCCACTCAGCAGGCAGCGGGGCTTCCTGGGGGGCAGGATGCCTCCAGAATCTCATCCCTTCATTGGATTCATCGCTGTTTCCTCCCCTGTGCTCTGAAGACATAACAATCAGCATCACAGAGTCTGGCATCTGACTGAATCCTTAGGAGATACTTGCACAGCTCCACAGGCTAACTTTTAAATGTAGCAGGAGAAATCTACACGTGATGCCTATTTTCAGTGTATTACCCCTGAAAATAGTAAGCATAAATGACATTCAATTTATCACAAAATATTTATTTGATTTGAGGCAGAAAGGTTTCCTGGTTCCCCCCGCCCCCCTCCCCCCAACAGATGCTCTTACAATATTCAAGTTGGGACAGAAAAAAAAAATGCAGTCCTTTTCTTTGTCACTTTAATAACCATCACTAGGAAAACAGAATTTCAATAGGCAGGTAAATTAAAACTAGTCAGTGTCCTGTTATCAGCACAGATGATCTGCTTTGTGTGTAGAGATTACTGCAGGCTCATTCTGGTTTTGTGTGGAGCCAGCATGAGAAGCTTTGGAGAGTGGGCTGGGACTATTCACAGACTTTAGTCTGTGAGTCTGCATTCATAATTTGACCTTCAGATAGCACTGAAGTATGTTTCCAAGTAAAAGTGCTTTCTTTTGGCACCTGTCTGTCTCATCTATAATCCCTGAATCTCATTTTGGGAAATAGGATTCTTTTGATATTATTTATAGGATCCCTCTACCACTTACTGTAACACATCTATATTATATACACTTTTTGACAATCATTGTTCTATTATCCTATAAATTGACTCTTATTTTTCTTTGTATTTTTGATGTTTTATTTATTTTTAGAGAAGGGAAGGGAGGGAGGAGGGAGAGAAACATCAATGTGTGGTTGCCTCTCAAGCGCCCCCTACTGGGGACCTGGCCTGCAACCCAGGCATGTACGCTGACTGGGAATCTAACCTGCAGCCCTTTGGTTCACAGGCTGGCACTCAGTCCCCACTGAGCCACACCAACCAGGGCTATTTTTTTATATTTTTCTCGACTACATGTATTATCTCCTCAATAAGATTTTAAACTCTTTAAAGAACTATCCTACTTGGAATTTCCATAATATTCATTCATTTAACAAATAGGGTGATCTATGTTCAAATCATTAGTTGGTTACTGGGAGCTGTGCCATGTAATTAAAATTTAAGGTAGAATATTGTATGGTGTTATAAGAAGAACAAAAATATGCAATGGCAGCAGAATCTATGAAGAAAATAAGTTCAGTCCCTCAAGGGAAGAGAAGGGTTTTAAAAACTATTTTAAATTTTGAAAATAACATCCATTATTTTGTTTCCTACTGTAAAAGCACCACATGTTTACTGTTAGGAAAAAAACCAGAAAATACCGAATAGGCTTAAATGGGGGTGGGGGGAAGGCAGCCATTGTGCAACCAGACAGAGATGACAGCAGTTTGTATCAGCACAAAGTACTTTGCCATGCCCGTTCATTTTTCAAAAAGATGTTATTAAACTAAACATACTGTTGTGTCCTATTTGTTTTACTTATTACTATATTAAGTCACATTTTCATAATAATTATTCATCCCACAAAATTATTTTTCAGAACTTTCATTGCATAGATATGTCAATATTTATTTCAGCTATTTCAGTTTTTAAAGATGAATAGGATTTTCACCAAGTAAGATATGACAGTGAAGGGAGGGAGAAAGAAGAAAAGATCACTCTAAGCAGAGGGTGCAACCTGAGCAAAGACATGGAGATGGGAGGTGTGAATGCCTCTCTAAACAGAGCAGAGATTTGTAAGATTATCAGAGGGAAAGTAGATGGTGGACTGAAGGAGAGACAGCAAGGCCATAATCCTAGAAGATTTTTTTTAAGTGGGGCATTTTTCCTGCCATCATTTTTTCCAATTCATTTCTTCCACAGACACCCTACCTTCTCTGTATAAAACAATATTAAAAAACAGCATTCTTTTCTTCTAACTCAGATCTTTGCTCTCTTCTTCATCCGGCTAAATCCTATTCATTCTTCAAATCCAACACAAATGCCAAGTCTCTCCTGCTTGTGTTACCGCAGCTTGGTCCAGCATGGACCCCACCGAATGGTAATCACAGATTTAACTTGTCTGTCTTAAATGTCAGCTCCATGCAGAACCTCTTATGAGAGTCTGGCACCCCAATGCCCAGGTACATGGCACATAGTAGTTCTCAATACCTGTCTGTGAGATAAATACATGCATGTTCTTGTTCCCAAGATCTCAACATTCAAATGTTACTTAAATTGGGAAACTAAATTCACACTAGAGAAGTTCTGGATAGGGAGACTAAATTCTATAATTTAAGAAATAATGAGATTCCATAAAAATGAGGAATCACTAAGGAAGATAAGTCAATTATTCTCACAATAGGAAATCTATCAAAGTGAACAGCACTGGAATGCAGAGACAGGCTCATTAGGGAACTGCTTGAAATGCTCAATATCAGAAAAATAATATCAGAACTTGTTACCAGTGATCAAATAAAACCACTGGCATGTACACACCAGCACAAAAATCTAACAGGAAGATAAATGGTTCAAAAAACTTACAGCCCAGGCACAACAGATCAAGGGAAATCGGATTTAGAACAGTGGAAATTTCACAGCCTTCCCCTATTGCTGATCACAGCAGTAAATTGCATTTTAAAGTGTTTTCATAGAAATAGTCACTAAGAAAATCTGCATAGTACTGAGCTGCCAGCAGATTTTACAACACAACAGTGTCTCTCAGAAGATAATAAACACTTGATGCAATCTAATTCTGTATATATTTTTGATTCATTGAGAAACAGCTAGTCCACGGGCTGGACTGGCTTGCAGAGATCCTACAGAGACTTTATCCAGTTACACCACAATGTGACCAGTATGAAATCCACATGGCTTAGCAGTTTTCAAAAAATACTATGATAGTTCTGGGTTAAACAGCCTATAAGAAATAAGTGGCTGGGTCTCAGTTTAGTATCGTTTACTTACTTATCAAGTCTGTTTCTGCCTCCTCTTCTCTACTGACTCTTTCCATTAGCGTCTGAAGATAGAAACCTTGCTCTTGACCCCACACCCACATCTCATCCCATTTTTCTTGTCCCCACTTATTTCACCTCCTTTCTTGGCCCACCAAAATTTAACTTTATCTGTGACACTTCATTAAGAGTTCTTGCCTCCTAGTGGCAACATGCTATGCACACACTCTAAGGCTTTATTTTTCTTGGCTTCTCAGTAGCACTCAACACTACTGATTGCTGCCTATTCAAAACTCTTCCTTTAGCTTCTAAGACTACAGATCACCTTTGACTTCGTGCTCTTCTGCCAATGAAATCCTTCAACACTGATGTTCCCACAGGTGCTTCTCTGTCATCTATATATTCGTGACCCCCAAATCTTTATCTGCCCCAGATACCTTGTGTTCCAGAGCTTACCCGTCTGTCACCAGACATCTCCATCCTACTACTCTACAGCAATCTAAAATTTATCACGACCTTAATTGGTCCTTCACCTCTGGTCCCTTAACAGATGATGGTACCACTATCCACTCTGCTGCTCAAGTCATACTGTGAGTGCAGTGTTTGATCTTTCACTGTATTTCCACCACTTACATTCTACAAATGACAAAAAAAACTCTATCTTCCCAAGTTAAGTTCTTTTAAATCCATCAACTACTGTCTATTCACACTACAATTCCCAATTCCCTCAGTTCAGTCCACCTTTGTCCCTCACATCCCACATGTGTCTGGATCAGCCACCTTCAGCCTGTTCTCTACACTGCAGAGAGTGATATTCTATAATGCAAATCATCTTAGTGAATCCAAACTGCCTTCAAGAAAAAGTCCAAATCTCTTAAAATAGCTTATCAGGATTTTCATGGTTTGGTTTTAGTTTAATTTTTCATTCCTATTTATTTTTTAAAGGCTTGTTTATCTATTTATTTATTTTTTTAGACAGAAGGGAAAGGAGGGAGAAAGAGAGGGAGAAAAACACCAGTGTGTGGTTGCTTCTCACGCACCCCCTACTGGGGACCTGGCCTGGAACCCAGGCATGTGCCTCGATTGGGAATCGAACAGGTGACCCTTTGGTTCGCAGGCTGGCTCTCAATCCAGTGAGCCACACCAGCCAGGGCTATTCTTACTTATATTTTAAAATCTTTTCCCTATTTCTCACTCATTACAAATCCACATAACCACATTATGTATTAGAACCCGTTTTCTCACCTGGTCCACAGGGATATCATGAAAAATTTTGTCAAATACCTTGGTGAAGTCAAGATATAACTATAATGTCCATCTACCAGTATATAGAAACTCAAAAAATAAAAGGAACACAATATTCTTGAGGAATTGGTGGTGGTTCCTACTGACCCCCACTTTCCCTTCTGTGGATGCACATTTTATTTAAGAATCCATTTTAGAATTTTTTAAAGAGGTATCATCATGCTTACGGATATAAAGTTTTCAGAATCTATGTTTTATTTTGTGAACAGGCAAGGCAATACTTGCAGACTCTAGTGTTTCAGCTCCTGTTCTGTTCTCCATGAGTCTTTAGATCAACAGTTTAGTGAGCTTACTAGCAGGTTTTTATTGTACCCAGGTTTTTATTGTACCCTATAATTCACCTTAGCAGGAAAACTCACTCCAAGAAGTAGTTACACTCTTCTTAGCACCTGTTGATGGCAAGGACCTCTTAGCAATGGCTCTTCTCCTTCTTTCTATTCTCTCCCTTTTTGCCTTGCTAAAACAATCACCTTTCCCAATACTGGTTCTGTTCTTCCTCGTGTGAACATTACTATCCACCAAAAAATGTCCATCTCCTTTTTTACTTTAACTACTCTTCATTGAAACTATCTCTTCATTTAACTACTCTTCATTGAAACTATTCTTCATTTAACTACCTTTATTGAAAAATAAAGATATTTTCAATAGTTTAGCTCATTTTAATTTTTGACCCACTGGTACTAATTTTATAAAGTTTCTCCCAGGCAGTACAGTATCAGTTACTTAAGATACATTCATATCTGGTTCTTTCCTTCCTCAGCACATGGAAGTCTGCACTTCTTAGCCACCTTGTAGTTAGCTGGGCCCTATGATAAGAAATGCGTGACGTGTGTTATTTTTGGCCTACAGGAGTAACAGCTCCTCTACAACCATCTAGCATTCCCCTCAGCATGGTACCTGGAGGACGCAGACTAAAGACATGAGTCATAGGATGAAGACACCCTGGATCTCTAAGGCACAGCTGGAGTTGTTTTGGAGGGTCACAGGATCTTCACCAGATTTTCCTTTAGTAAGGAACATTGTTTTATATAATAAGACACCGAAATGTAGTATTTGTGTGTTGTTGCAGCATTTTTTAACCTTTTCTAGCTAATACAGGATCTTCCACCATTATTTTAAAATTTCAGTCTTAAAGGGTTCCTATTGCAATTGAGTCAGTTTTTTCCTCTGTAGGATTTTAGGGTGCTATAATAGGTTGAATTATTTAACCATCTTCCATCCCCAAAGACGGGAAGATCTTCTTCCTAATCCCTGCAACCTACTAATTTGTTATCTTACACAGCAAGAGAGATTCGGGGTTTTGAGATGGGGAGATTATCTGGATTATCTTGGCAGGTCCAATGTAATCACAAGTATTGTTAGGAGGAGGAGGCAGCAGGCTCAGTCAGAAAAAGCCAATGTGCCAATGAAAGTAGGGGTTGGAGTAGTAATGCACTTTGAAGATGGAGAAAGGGGCCATGAGCCAAGGAGCTTGGTTTTAGTTTTGCAAGACCCTTTTTGGATTTCTGACCTTCAGAACTGTAAGGAAATGAATTGTGTTTGTTAAATCACTACAGTTGTGGTAAATTGTCACTGCAGCACAGGAAAGTAATACAGGTGTCGCATAGTATTTTCCTTTCTCTGAACATTTTGAAAATGATATTCTAAAGTTAACATACCTATACACTATATCTTAAACTATATTCCTCTTTCTTTTCTTTATCTAAGTACTAGTGGTTAAGGGGTATTGGAAAAGAGTTTCTTCTCACTGTATTCTTAAACCCACCCATCTTACCATTTTTATTTTATGGACATAGATTTTGTTGCATTATTTGCTACGAAAAGATTCCTTTTCTACTCCCATTTTTGAATTATTTATTTTATCTTTCACAATAACCTGGAACACAGAAATCAATTCATCAAGGCTTTTTGCTTGTAAGCTGTAAAGATCATCTTGCACTGAGTATTCTCAGACCTGGTGATACTCTCCAGCAGAGATAAACATGGCACAATCTCTGAAGGTTTCTCCCAAGTCCTTCAGCTTTCACACTTCTGGTAAAGGTTCATAAATTACACAGATATTCCTGACACCTGTTAAGGAATATTGTGACAAAACATTATACCTGTTTTCTGGCTCTGAGTGGGAGATGTCTCAGAACTAAACTCATAGGCAGGGTGAGAGCCCACCCTTCCAGCTGTATGCAATTTTTGTACTTCCCCCAAATGTAACTATCACTATTAACTGTATTTTTTCTAGTTTCTATAAACAGACAGGCTTTTAAATGAATATACAAAAATGACTATGGAAATATCTGTTGAGGTCAGCAAGAAAGATCACTAAGAATAGGATCAATCATTCACTGCTCCCTGCTACCCCATTCCTTCTCTGCTTCCGGGCAAACTGTCCATATTTTGGAGCCAATGCTTTACTTTCTGAGATGCAAAAACAGGCTCTGATAGTTGAAGCAACTTTGCTAAGGTGAGAGGCAACAAATTTGTAATGGTTGAAAACAAGGACTCTGGAATCTGGGCCTGAATTCAGACTGCCTCTCTCTACTACCTTTATGTCTATCTGTGGGCTTCATTCCCTTACCTGTGAAACTGGGGAAATAGTATCACCTGCCTCACCATGAGGATTAAGGGAGTAAGATTTAAAAGAGGTCCTGACACACATTAGGCATGATGTAAATGTTTGAGGCTGTTGTGTTATGTGGTGAGTTAATGCCAGAGTTAGTATTACAAGGGACTCTACTGCTCTTTTCCATTATCCCCACTCTGGATCCTAAAAGCCCAATATGATATATCTGACTTGGCAGTATGTGGTTACAATGCACCTTTAAATTAACTTAAACATTTTTAGAATGTTTTCCTTGTTTTTGTAAAATACGTGTTTTTGACAGGGTTGAAACAATAATAAAAAAGCTATGAAGAAAAAAATTACCTCTAATCCTTTCACTTGGAATAGCTCCCTATGCAGTTGTAATACAAATAAATAATACAACAATTAAATAATAACATAAGAATAAACTTTTGCATACTAACAACTGTAAACCTACCTTTGCCCACCCCTGTATGCACCCAGAAGGCATAGATGAATCAGTGAATAGGTAATTTAGCTGATCATATAATGCTCCTTTTTAATGAAAATGCAAATGGATGTCTGAATTGATTTTTCTTTAAATTTTTCTTTAACCTTTCTAGGTTAACAGTTCACTTGGGAAACAGCACTAAAAAGTATAATGGAATTTTATTTGCTTCATTATGTCATAAAAAGGCTTCATGCTCAACTTTGTTTTGACCTTGTGGCTAAACAATTCTAGTTCTATAGAATATATTGCTTGAGTTTGCTTGTAGACACATATAAAGCTATGTACACTATCTTCTTCCTGCATTTTTGTTGCTCTCTTTTAAATCTAGTATTTGTTAATCAATTGTTGATCTGTTTTTTAAGGACAACATAAATGGTCTTAAAAGCTCAATACTACAAAATGTAATCTCCAAAACTGTATATTGTTAAAGGTACAGGTACTATGTGAATTTTATTAAAATGGTGATAAGGCAGGTACATAAAGCTGCAGGTTTTATACTTCCTTCCTTGACCAGCTCTAAAAGTCCACTGAAAGGCTTTGCTTTCCTGAACATAATAATGAAATAGAAAATGTAGCCATAGTACAATAAAGGTATACATATTGAAATAATTTCAAAGTGAAATTATTCTAGAAATGGTTGGAATTAAATACATATATCTCTAAATTATTATTTGCTTTATATATTTTATACTCATATAGAGACAAATGTTGACCTCTTTCAGATAGCAATCATAACTCAATCCTTTGTCCTGAGAGCTGCGTGAGTCCTAAACCTGATATGTATATGTGTTAATGATTTATCCCCTGCCTAATTCCAATGGACTTCATGGTACTGGCTGCACTTCTAGCCTATGGCACCTTTGTGAAAATGGAAAAGGGGGCCCTCAAGCTGACTGCAGGCTGCAATTTGTTGCCAGCACTCCCTCCCAGTGCAGGGCACAAACTGTTATTGTATTGATGACTCTGTATGGTAGGTTAAAACACCGATTTAGGATTTTAAAAAATCTAGACCATCTTAAATGGAAGGAATAAAAGGAGATGATATGTGGAAGGTTTATTGGGCAGTAATTGTGAATCTACATTTTGTCCAGCTAAAGCAAAATGAGAAATGTGGGGTCATATAACCTTGTTTCCTAATGTGACATACAGAAATCACCTGTACATGCAAATGTTCCTGGAACTACATTCATGTGGAGATGGCATTTATCCCTTGGAATAAAAGTTCTTGATTAGCTTCAAGTATGGTTGCCCCCAAAGGTTCAGAAATGCTATACAAACTCACGGTGCTTGTGCCACTCCTCCCTAGGGGCTGGAGTCACCATTGTAAACCATGACTCTGAGAAGGTACATTTTTAAGGAGCTAGACACAATGTGGTCATTTGCTTTCTAATTTTGCAAATTAATTATGGGATGCAACTTGGAAAATCTTTCTAACTGTCCATAAACATGTCCATGGGCCTGTCTCTAAAATGTCTGAAACATGAAACACATTTTGAGCTGATGTCAAATTATGCTTCGACCACAGCCATTGTGACTTATCTACCAGGAGATACCAATTATCAAAGTAATGACAACAATCTATTTCTAAAAGTTTTGTTTGCTACAGTAATCTCTTCTGGGGTCAAATACCCCAGTAATTTCTGGTACAGCAAATACTCTAACTTAGCAATGAAGGAAAAAATGTCCAACTGGCAAAAGCAAACCAGCAATTACATACCATGAATGTGTTTTCTAATTTTGCATATTTTATTCTTTTTTTTTACCCTGGGTGAATGCCTTTTGTAAATTTAGTAATCTTTGCATTTTCTCTTCTTACCAAGCAAGTTGCTTGATATGGTCTTTGGAATGATAATTTACTATATCATGTGTAAAACAGAAAACCTGATTTTTACTTCGAATTTACTGTCTTGCCATCCATTCAGTTTGACTGAATTTAACCTCATGATTCTAGTTCTTGTATCCCACAGTAGTTTGTAGAAAAAATATTATCTCTAATAATCAGAAATAGAGAAAACGAATATAGAATTTTTTCAAAAACTGAATCCTTTATCTAAAAAGTATATAACACAGCAGGAAAGCATCATTAAGTGAATTACATCAATTTTCTGTGCAGTGGGGACAGTTTAGGTGATTCTTCTACTTTCAAAGGGAAAAAAGCATTAGTACAAATTCTTCCAAATACTCATCTATAATTTATTATTTTATAGAACCCATCACATATTTTCAATATAATAGCACTTTTATAAAATGGCATTTTGATTACTTTGAAGTCATTGTTATAATTAAATCATAATATATTCTGTTTGGATGACTCAGAGTTATGTATGAGAAATCTGCAATGCGCTCTATTTCAAGGGCCAACCGTTACATGTCAAAAATAAGTTATAGCTTTTTCTGATAATAGTAATACAGCAAAGACACATAAAATTTCATTTTCAGTAACTTCTCAGTAAAGTTATATGCCAGGAAAATACTGACAGAGACAACAGTCACCACAACTACTGTAAAGATATAATGCTTTCTCAGACCTAAAAGAAATATTTGCTGCTCCATACCCTCTCTGGAGAACACACTAACAACTTCCACGCTGTTCCATGGGTTGGTTTGCCGGTGTTCTACCTGAGTAACTATTTTATGGTGTTTCTAGTCTTCAGCATCTCAAGACTGTCTTGAACACCTATTGTCACTTTCGGACTTAAAATCTCAACCATCAAAGCACGTGGCAGGCGACGCTCGTCCTTTGTGGGAATGCGCACACAGCAAAGCCTCACTGTCTGAACCTTGGCATTTTACACAAGAAAAATATCCAAGTGAGTATGGGTTAATAAACCTCTGAGCAAAACCTTTAACAATCTTAGTGACTTTTAATGAAAGCTTTTCTAAAATGTAGCATATAGTTTGTCATATTCCTAAATAGACTGAAAAGAACCTCTCAGTGCCATCCCCCATGACTCAAGAGAAGGACTACGAATGACAATGACCAAACTTTGGTGTCCGAGAGCAATGCCTGAGTGAAACTTTAAAAGTAGTTGTCTGTTTTGAAGCAAACATAATTATATGATGGATATAATATTAGTCTTATAAATCATAAGCACCTCTTCATACACACTGAATACTGATAAATGTCACAGAAATTCTAATTTAGAAATTCTGACATACAAGGAAATGTTACTGCATGTAGAAATAAAATAAGCCAGATGAAATAACTAGGATAATGAAAGAGGAGATGTAATAGATAAATACGGCTATATTAGTAGTCAGTAGTATTGCACAAATCAGTAACCTCGGAATACAGATGTCTAGTCTCCCTACTGCCAGTCCCTTTGGAGCATGAGGTTTCTCCCTGTGTTCCTAAGGTGGGTGGGGGGAGCTGGACCTATGTCTCTCCACCATGGCTAAAAAGATCTGACAACCACTAAAAAAGTGCTGAAAACTAGACATTTTTGCTGCAAATATCTGTCATTATATCAGTTTTCCTCCTTTGTTATGTAAATTCAGAAAGTTAAAATATAAAAATATACCTCTTTACATTCTCTTCATCTCATTAAGGAATCTTTTTATCATATAGTTCTTTCCTGCTTGTCTCATATGTCATCTGTACATACATAACTTAAAAACTAAATACCAAGATGTAATCACCTAAAGTGCTCTATTTCTGTGTTATTTTTACAAAGTTCTGTAAACTTTGTAAAAGTTTATTATTTTTAACATAATTTTTAACATAAAAAGATTATTATTTTTTAACATAATAACATGAAGTTCGTAAGTTGTCTAACATCTTTTTCTAGGTAGCTCATGGGACTCAAGGCCCTAAGAAGGCAGGGAGAGACATACTCGCACACGTTTCCTGAGAAACGGAGCCGCAATGTGACGGCGGAGCTCCAGTAAGAACCTTCTCGTGCACCCAGCTTCTCTTCCACAAATGTAAACCCTAAATCACCTCAGAAAATGTTCTACCACACTTGAATAAAGAGCTGTTGAAAAACATTTTTTCCAACTTTCGAATGTTAAATGTTGCTAACAATCAGGATCTCCCCAGTTGGCCTCTGTGGAAAGATACTGGTTGATGTCAAGCAATGCAAAGCACAGATGAGAGATTCAAGCAGGGGCGGGGTGATTTGTAATGCAACATAAAGCACTGAAGCACATAATCTGAAGGTAAATTTAACTTCATAAAATGATATAAAACATTTCCTTAAACATCCTGTTTTCTTCACATCATTGTTGTAAAGCTTTGCAAAGAAATAAACGTCTTTTGCTATTTTTAAGCTCAGAGACTTCAGAGAGCACGTCCTTTGTGGAGGGAGTCTTTTTCCCCCGTTTTGGCTCTCCGAGCCCTGGTGAGGGACGCCTTGTTCTCTGGGACACACCGGGCAGGCAGAGCCTGTGCGCATGTGCAGCACTGGGCCTGTGAAAAAGTTCACAGCTACAGGAAAAAGAATTTTTTTAGACAGAGCTTCCTACAGCTGAGTTTGCCACACATTATTAGCAGAAAGGTGTGCTCTTGTCTTAAAGAAACATAACAATACAAACTTGGTTATGTTTTTAATCAAGAAAATAAAATAAAGAAAGGGAACAATTTGGTTGGATTTTTTGAGCTCCCTGAAAAAAAAAACAAACAGAAAAAGAAGATTGGATGGAGAAAAGAAGCAGCACTTATCTCTTCACAACTTGAAGATTAGTCATAGAGAATAGAATGAAGAGAAACTGTTACAAATTAAGTCCTGTATTCATTCTCATAGTCTCCAATTTTCTTAATTTGGAATTCATATGGATACCAATATTTTGTATTCGCATTCCTTACACCTCCTTTCTGGCTCTACAGATGCAATAAGCTCTTGAAAGAAACACTGTGTCCCAGAAATGTCCAAACATCATGTGGTGGCAGCTTTCTGGCCCTTTAGTGACTCCCAAGAATGAAGGGAAACTTCCAGAGCCTTAAAGGGCCCTAGTGTTCTGGTTAGCTCACCATGCAAATCAAACCAAACATAGCGTGACTCTCGAACAAACATACAAACAAATTCTGATTCTCAGATAGTCTCCCTTTCAGGGCCATGGATCAGTGAGAAAAGACTACCTAGTGTAGACAATCACAATGTGGTGGAGTGGAAGGCCTGAAAGGATTCCCTCCGAGGTCTCCTTTGACATGGGAGACCAGGATCTCAGAGCAAGCCAGGGCCCCGAGGCTGGCACCCCCAGGGCCGGAAGGCGTGTTTTTTGACTTCCGGTAGGCACATCGTAAGGGACACACACACAGCCTTGAAACATAGGAAACCACTTTGATGTTTATTTTAATATGTAAAATTATCCGCGATTTAATAGTTTATTTCTATATGAGCAATGATTAGTAATGGTAGAAGGAAAGTAGGAAAAAACAAAGCAGCGAAGAAGGGATTCAGATCTCAGTTATGTGAAAAGCCATCCCCAGGAAAAATGCCTTCTTCTAAGTCATGCTTTTGTGGTGGGTAATGGGCTTTGACAATTAATTAAATGAATATTTATTGATATACAGCAATACACAGAATAAACTCCTTTCCTTGTAGAGCTTGCAAATTAGCTGGGTACACAAATGATAAACAATAAGCAATACAACTACTGATAATTGGACATGCTATTAGGAAGCATAGAGCAGGTTGGGGATAGAGTATAAGGGAAGTGGGTAGCAGATATTTTCATGGGATTGACAGAGAGGCCTCTAAGGAGGTGACATTTGAGCAGAGTAGGAGACCTTTGAATCTGATGTGTGAGTTGCAGTTAGGATGGTAGAAAGGTCTAAGATGAAAAATAAGTCAAGTTACAAAAAATTTACTCACACTAGATCCCAGTTAGGTCTGTTGTTCTTCAAATGTTTTTGCCTGTTCTTTCTTTAACTCAATACACCCGAGACTGATGAAATAATCTATCTTTTCGGTTGGCAAGAAGACAACTAAATTTATGTGCCTATAGTCCAGCAGACCACTTTACTGCATAGAACAAGCTCTTTTCTTCGTGCCCTGCAAGTGGTTTTGGCTTGAGCAGCACAGTATCTTGCTTCCTGATACAATTCTTCCTGAAGTTCCCAAGATTGCTGCAAGTGCTGAGTCAGACTGTCCAGGTTACTTAATGGGATGACAGAGTTGCTAGCATTTTTCATTAACCCTGAACTCCTTCTTAATAAAACAGGACCAGATCACTCAACACAGATGGGTTCTTGCCTAAATTAGAGTGGCCAGAAGTGATGTAAGGCTGCTCCTTTTATCATAAGTAATCACATCCCATCTTTAGAGAAAGGACAAAAAAAAAAAAAAAAGCCAAAGACATTTGTCACTGTCTGGTGGTCAATCTCCCTAACATCAAAGAGGTACATTTTTTAGGTTTCCTGAGTGCTACTAGAACTTTATCTAGTACTTTGTATTTCTCACATTTTTAGATAAACATCAGATTTCACAAAGAGGCCAAAATGAAGTGTAAGTAGAGCTTGGAACTAAAATATATATTGGCCTTGGCTGGTGTGGCTCAGTGGATTAAGTGCCAGCCTGCAAAGCAGGGGGTCTCTGGTTTGACTTCCAGTCAGGGCACATGCCTGGCTTTCGGGCCAGGTCCCCAGTCGGGGGTTCGAGAGAGGCAACCACATACTGATGATTCTCTCCCTCCATTTCTTCCTTCCCTTCTAAAGATAAATAAATAAAATCTTTTTAAAAAGACTATCCAACCCACTGATTTAAAAAATATGTATATATACTGATTAGTCATGGGGGGTCTGCTGCTTCATTTCTTTCTATTTTCCAGTCCATCCTCTTGTCTGTTGTTGGCTGGATTTGCCTTTGATGCTTTTGGATAAATCTCCCTCCAAACTTCCAGCAAACCACACCATATGCTATGTATGCCCCAACCCTTTCAAGGGTTGATCAAGAGAAGATCACTTCTTACTCTTCCTGGGATCCCTGACGCCTTGCACAGAGTCTGTTACATGGCAGTTGTCTAATAAATCCTCCATGAAGGCATGTCATACTTTTTATTTCCCTCAAGTGTAGTTCTTTCCCTTTTTAATCCTCACCGAGGATATGTTTATTGATTTTAGAAGGAGACTAAGGGAGAGAGAGAAAACATCAATGCGAGAAATGCCAATAAGGAACCTCCCATATATGGCTCAGGCGGGGATTGAAACTGCAATCCAGGCATGTGCCCCAACCTGGCATGGAACCCACAGCCTTTTGGTGTATGGGACAGTGCTGCAACTGAGCCACCTGGCCAGAGCTCAAGTATGGTTCTTCTTATTTTAATTTTTAAAATAAGTTTGTCATCCCTCAAGTTCTACTTCTATTTAAACTCCTTGTCAAACTCCAAGTTGAAGCCTCCTTGTTTGTATAATTCCATCACCTGCTTAGTGGCTCACCATCATCACACAATGCACCTACCCTTGTCTGCATATAATTTACAGAATAAAAATACTGAAGCAGGGAGTTAAGGTCATGTTATTAGAGTCAAGCAAAGGAAGAAGTGGAATGGAGCCTTCCAATGTTCTGGTATGGTTTAATGACAATTATTTGTATATTTATTGGTAGTTCATGTAAAAAGTCAGTCTCAGCAAAATTCCCACTAAATATGTAATAGAAGCTAAACAGTTTTATTGCAGTGTCTTATACTTTCCTTGTATCTTCAGTCTCCTAACAGAGATGATTCTGATGACTTTCTTCCCCTGGTCCCAAAGCTACTATGTGAAATCCATGAAAGAGGTGAGAGTTTTCATGGAAAATTCGCTAGCATTAACTAGGAAGAAAGGACTCAGGTAGCCATATCAAAAACAGCAGGCCATAAAGTCCAACACCTCTCCCACCTGATGTGCCTGTAGACTTTTGAGCTGGTAGTTTTTAAAACCAAAATAAACCAAGGAAACTGTTCTGGAACCTATACTCCATTACAATAGTGGACAGAATTTCAAGTGTGGTAGCCATATAATCGGACACAAATGTATGGGGCTTCTCTCTGTAGTAGGGCTACATATCCTCCCCTTGTTGAAGTCAGGCATGGCTACGTGACTTGACTTAGTCAGTGAAATTTAAGCAGAAATGATTACTGTCACTTCTAGGAGGTAACTTTAAGAGCTAGTGCATGGCTTGGCAAGTTCTCTGTCTGTTAGACTGTGGAAGCAATGCACTTTCCATCTTCCAGTGTCCGTAAGGGACAGTGGTAAGCAGAGCAACTTTTCTCCCCCATAATGTACTGTTGTCACAAAACATTATATGAAATGTTAAAGGGGCTTATTTGAGAAAAATAAGATAAAAACTATGAACAATAAAATGGCAATAAATACATATCTATCAACAATTGAATCTAAAGAACAAGCTAAGCAAACAAGAAAAACAGAGAATTTTGGATACAGACAGTACTTAAGATGGTTACCAGATAGGAGGGGGGGTCAGGGGCATTAAAAAGTACAAATGGGTAGTTGCAGAATAGCCATGGGGATGTAAAGTAGAGTATAGGAAATGGAGTAGACAAAGAACATACACACATGACCCATGGACATGAATAATGGTGTGGGGATTGCCTGAGGGAGTGGGACAAAGGGGAAAAATTGGGACAACTGTAATAACATAATCAATAATAGATAATTAAAAATAAAATAAATTTCAACAATTATAAAAACAATAGGCAAATTCTTTCACATAGGATTAAGATACAAATTTTGGGCACTTAAAAAGATTTACTAACTTTTTTCTAGAACTCCAAAAAATTAAAGAAGAAATACTTCCTAAGTGATTTTATAAGGCCAACATTACTCTGATGCCAAAACAAGGCAAGGTAAACAAACAAAAATAAATTTACAGGCTAATACCTCTAATGCACACAAAAGTAAAAATTCTAAACAATTTTAGCGAACTGAATACAATATTACATTAAAAAGATAATACATTACAGTCAATTGGTGCTCATTCCAGGAAAGTAAAGATGGTTCAATGTATGCAAATCAATCAATGTGATATACCACATTAACAAAATAAAAGATAAAAATCATAAAATCCTATCAATTGATTCAGAAAAAGCATTTAACAAGATTCAACATACATTATCATTAAAACACTGAAGAAAATGGGTATAGGAGAAAAGTACTTCAGACTGCCCATGACAAACCCTCAATTACCATCATAGTCAATGGTGAAAACAAAACTTTTCCTCTAAGATCAGAAATAGGACAAGGATGCCCACCCTCACCACTGTCATTCAACATAGAACTAAAAGTCCTGGCCAGAGCAATCAGATGAGAGAAAGAAATAAAAGGTATTCAAATTGGGAATGAAAAAGCAAAACTGTCACTATTTGCAGGTGATATGATTCTGTATATTCAAGATCCTAAAGGCTCCACCAAATACTATTAGAAACAATTAAAAATACAGTAAAGTTGCAGGATACAAAATCAATGTGCAAATATCTATTGCATTTTATGTAATATATCCTACACCAGAAAAATAGTTGAACAAAATAATACCATTTACAGTTACAACAAAAGGATAAAATACCTAGAAATAAACAAAGAAAGTAAAGAACCTATACACTGAAAACTACAAGACACTGCTCCAAGAAATTGAAGAAGGCACAATGAAATGAAAAGATATTCCATGTTCATAGTTTGGAAGAATTAACATACTTAAAATGGATATATTACTTAAAGCCATATACAGATTTAATGCAACCCCCATTAAACCCCACTGGCATTTTTCACAGAAATGGAACAAAAAAATCTTCAGGTTAGTATGAAACCACAAAAGACTCTGTATAGCCAAAGCAATCCTGAGAAAAAAAAAGGACAAACTCAGAGGTAAAACACTCCTTGACTTCAAACTATACTAAAGCAACAATAATCAAAGCAATGTGGTATTGGCAGAAAAATAGGTACACAGACCAATGGAAGAATTGAAAGCCCAGAAATAACCGACATATACACGGCTAATTTTCAACAAAGGAACCCAAAACATACAATAGAGAAATAATGGCCTCTTCAATAATGGTTTTGGAAAAATTAGAAAGCCACATACAAAAAAATGAAATTAGACTGCTATATTACACTATACACAAAAATTAACTCAAAATGGATTGAAGACTTAAATACAAGACCTGAGACCAAAAAAAAAAAAAACCCCAGAGGAAAAAGCATTGCTACCAAACTTATGGCCTTTAGTCTCAGAGCAGTTTTTAAGAACTTGACCCTAAAGGTAAGAGAAGTAAAAGGCTAATTTTCAACAAAGGAACCCAAAACATACAATAGAGAAATAATGGCCTCTTCAATAATGGTTTTGTAAAAATTAGAAAGCCACATACAAAAGAATGAAATTAGACTGCTATATTACACTATACACAAAAATTAACTCAAAATGGATTGAAGACTTAAATACAAGACCTGAGACCAAAAAAAAAAAACAAAACAAAAAAACCCAGAGGAAAAAGCATTGCTACCAAATTTATGGCCTTTAGTCTCAGAGCAGTTTTTAAGAACTTGACCCTAAAGGTAAGAGAAGTAAAAGCAAAAATAAATTAATGGGACTACATTAAACTAAAATGCTTCTGTACAGCAAAAAAAACTGTCAACAAAACAAAAAGGCAGCCAGCCAAATAGAAGAAGGTATTTGCAAACAATACCTTTGATAAGGGGCTAATATCCAAAATATATAAAGAACTCACACAACTCAACAAAAAACACAATCTGATTAAAAAATGAGCAGAGGACCTGAATATACACTTTTCCCATGAAGACATACAAATAGCTAACAAATATACAAAAAGATGATCAACTTCACTAGCTATATGGGGAATGCCAATCAAAAACACAATAACACCTCACACCCATTAGAGTGGTTATTATCAACAGGACAAGAAATAAGTGTTGGAGAGGTTGTGGAGAAAAGGGAACCCTCATGCACTGCTGACAGGAGTGTAAGTTGGTGAGGCCTCTGTGGAACACAGTATGGAGGTTCCTCAAATAATTAGAATTGAGGTAACACACGACCCAGCGCTCCCGCTTATGGTTATATACTTAAAACATTTAAAAGACTTATTTGTAAAGATACATGTACCCCTTGTTCACTGCAGCATTATTCACAATAATCAAGACATAGAAACAATCTAGGTGTCTTGTGACCAATGACTGGATAAAGACGATGTGGTGTACACACACACACACACACACACACACACACACACACAGGAGAAAAACTACACCATAAAAAGGTGAAATATTGCCGTTTGTGACAATGTGGATGGATCTTGAGAGTATCGAGCTAAGCGAAGTCAGATGGAAGAGGACAAGAACCATATTATTTCACTCATATGTGGGATATAAAACAAAAGATGATGAATGTACAAACAAAACAAATTCATAGAGACAGACATCAGTATGGTGGTTACCAAAGGAAAAAAAAGGAGGAGAAAGGATGAAGAGGGTAAAGGTGGTCAAATATATGGTGCCAGAAGGTGACTTTGGGTGGTGAGAGCACGATGGATGATGTTTTATAAAACTGTACTTTGTATAAACTGAAATTTATATAATCTCATTAACTAATACTATCCCAATAAATTTAATTAAAAAATTTGGCCATTTGAGCATGAAATGGACTGAACTTCTGATTAATGGCGTGGTAAGTTGCCAGATTAAAGGTGCCTTTAATACTCTCTCAGAAAGCATACACTTCTGTAGTATTTTTGTATTTGTACCTGTATAGTTATCCAATACAATGAAAAGGAAAAATGTGAATTTATTCTACTACAGGTGAAACCCCGTTCTACTTTAAAGCTTTTCCATTTAAAGCTTTACAGGAATCGCTATTTAGAGCCAATAAAGTAATGCATTGCTTTTTTATGTAATATGAATATGGTTTTTGTGTGCTCAGAATAAAAATAGGCTTAAGCTGCTAGTAACAACTAAATGCTTTCGCTGTCTATGATAATATTTCACATTATATAAGGCAGCACTGTTTTGCTTAGTAGGCACCAATGGTATTTGCAATCTGAGTTCTTTGAAGGAGTCAGAGAAAAGCTTGGCCTTTATTTCTGATATGATTCAATAACATACTTGCCACTCTGCTGGTAATTGATAGCGCTGTCCTCTCTTTAATTCAATTTTTTTTTATTGTAACCCATCTAGCTCTGTGTAGGTTCTGTCAGCTAATTGGTTGCCCATCTTCATGACCGATGCTTACTTCGGCCATTGTAAAACTGAGTTTTCAATCAATTCTCAAACCCAAGTCAATTCATCAAAATACTAAGCTTCAGAACATATCAGCAAAATGTGTTCCCATATCAACACATCATCAGAGGAAAAAAACCGGGGGCTTGCTTTCATGACAAGGCAAATAATCAAGTACAACTTTCACACTAATTTAACCAGAAAACCTCTAAATCTTAATGGGGAAAAAGTGAAATAAAAAACACTTCTGGCATCTGAAAATAAAGTTATAGTCGAACTATATTTCTGTAGAAATGCTTGGTTGATAACGTTCAGTAGGAACAATTTTCCTATCCTCTAGCAAGTTCACTTTAAGCAAGTCTCCTTTAAGTCATGAAGAATGAAAAGTAGACATGGGTCCTGTCCCTTTAGGTATGGGGTAGGGATGGGAATCTTCTGTGGGGCTGACAGCAAGAGAGGAATCCAGGCAGGCGCCTGTGGGAGATAAGAAAGAGGTTTTCGGTCTGTTCGTGCCCTTTAAGTGTGAGAAGCGGCGCCTTGGACTCCCAGGTGCTGGGTTCTGACACTGTATATGGGGGCGTGGTCAGATAGGGGAAATGGCAGCGCCCTCTACTGCCGCTGGCCACGGGGACCGCCCACTCCCTCGCCTGTCCGCTGGCGCACAAATGGGCGACCACAGTCAACACGCAGCACCGCTTCCCCGCTGTCTCCTTCGCGGTCGCTCGCCTGGTGGCTCGCCTCAGTCGCTCACTAGGTCCAACCCTGCGCCTGGATTCCACGCCCCTGAGTCCATCTGACTGAGACTTCCTGTGCAACCCCGCTTCACCAGCCGCTGGTTTCGCCCCTTACCGGTCAGGCTGAAGAATTTGTTGTTAACGGACTTCCGAAAAGTTCAATTTTCTGTGTTCTGGCTGTGTTTTCTGTTGCTAATATTTAGTTGTCTCTAAACTTGGTTGTGTGAGAAGGCACGGCTACAGAACTGGTTGATTATACCCACAAATTAGACAAATATATGAAGGCGAAACTAATTGAAATGAATGGAATTGCACAGGGCACCAATAGCAATGAAAAGGAAACTGGGACTCAAATCAATGGAGTGGACCAGAAGAAAGCAAATAATGGCCAAACAGAAAAGAGTCAAGAAGCAAGAATTCAAAGAAATGAGGAGAGTCTTAGGAACCTCCAGGACATCTTTAAACGCTCCAACATCCGAATTATAGGGGTACCAGAATGGGGAAAGGCACAGCCACCAGTGGAAAACTTATTTGAACAAATAATAAAGGAGAATTTCCCCAATCTGGCAAAGGAAATAGGCTTCCAGGAAATCCAGGAAGCTCAGAGAGTACCAAAGAAGTTGGACCCAAGAAGGAACACACCAAGGCACATCATCATTACATTAGCCAAAATTAAAATGAAGGAGACAATCCTAGAAGCAGCAAGAGATAAGGGGACAGTCACCTACAAAGGAGTCCCCATCAGACTGTCAGCGGATTTCTCAAAAGAGACCTTACAGGCAAGAAGGGGCTGGAAAGAGGTATTCCAAGTCATGAAATCCAAAGACCTACAACCAAGATTGCTCTATCCAGCAAAACTTTCATTTAGAATGGAAGGACAGATAAAGTGCTTCTCAGATAAGATTAAATTCAAGGAGTTCATCATCACCAAGCCCTTATTATATGAAATGTTAAAGGGACTTATCTAAGAAAAAGAAGTTAAAGAAACATGAACAGTGAAAGGACAACAAACTCACAGTTATTAACAACCACACCTAAAATGAAAGCAAACTAAAAGGACAGCTAGATCAGGAGTGGAAACATAGAAATGAAGATCTCAAGGAGTGTTAGCAACAGGGGAGTGGGAGGAGGAGAAGGGGGGAGAAGGTACAGAAAATAAGTAGCATAGACAGTAGATAGAAAATAGATGGGGGGGGGCAAGAATAGCATGGGAATTATAGAATCTAAAGGACTTGAGACACATGGTCATAAACTAAAGGGGGGTAATGGTGGGGATTGGGGTTAGGGTGGAGGGGAATGAAGGGGGGAATAGAACAACTGTAACAGCATAATCAATAAAAAAGTTTAAAAAAAAAAAAGAAAGAGGTTTTCATAGTATTAAAAGACCTGAGGCTCATCTGCATCTCCGTTGAGTCATCTGACTCCTAAGAGCTCCTTTAGAATCTCATTGGGTGGCTCCCCTTCCTATCCCCCAGCCCATTTCCCCTCACACTCCTTCAGTAATCTCATTCTCTCCCACGGCTGTAACTCTCACGCAGGTATCAACAGATCCCAGTTCAGTGTCTTCCACTCCACTATTTCAAAGAGAACTCTTACACATTTCTCTTCCTAGATGTCTGACGAGTGTTTCAAAATCAACAAATCCCCAAACAAGTGCCAAATCTTTCCTTTCCTGCCCCAAATCTGCTCCTCACCCAGTTCCCTATCTTTGTTCACGGATTGCCACAGGCCCCCTAGCCCTGTTAGAAATCTACTCTTAAAAGCTTCTTGGACTCTTCTTTCTCCTTCACTGTATCATATCAATGTTTTAAAATTATTCTACCTATGAAAAAAGAGCTTGAATTCAACTCTCCCTTGGCCCTCACATGATACATATCCTGGTACAGGCACTTATTTCTTTCTGAGGCAACTTATAATAGTCTCCTAACTGCTCAGAGAGGGTAAGTGACTTCATAGTTCCCAATCTGTGAGACAGCAGATGGAAACTCAGGGGCATACAGAAAGAAGCCAGGAGGAACTAGAGAAAACAACTTTTTTAGGCAGCAGTACTGCTTCTATAAGCAAAACAGGAGAGTAAGTCTAAGGCTTCTAGCTGACAAAGTCTCACTCAATTTCCCTTCTGACATCTTTTTACTGTTTTGGTAATGCTCCCTACAGAAAGCTGTCATATGATTAAGTCTGAATTAAGAAATATCCTGAAGACTTGAAAGTATCCCATGGGCACTTTAAGAAGATGAAGTATTTTCCTGTTTTATTAAAAAGTATAGTAGCTCTTTCTTCTCTTTCCCTACTCCCTCCTTTTCCTGCACATCTTTGCTCCAGCCCTGCAATCAACATTTTCTCCTACCCTTCCTGAGGCAGAAGTCCCTCAGGTTCCAAGGTGACAGAGAGCCGCCTGGCTTGGTTGGGATGTAGGGACCTGGGAAGACTAGGCGGTGCCCTAGTCAGGGGTTAGAGCTAGGGGGAGGCCGGTAGTGACTTCAGAGGGAAACAACCAACAGGGGGTCTTTCCCAAGTTAAACGGGTGGAAAAGAGTAGAACCAAGGGATGGTAGAAACATCAAGCCCCAAAGACTGGAGTGGAACTGAAAATCGGTTTGGGTGCCCTTAATTGCTTCTTTCTTCCTAGGGCTGAAGCCACAGGGGCACTGTAAAAGTGCTTATCTTTTATGGGCTTTTCATCTTGCTCAGCTTGTTGCTGTTACTCTACAATGGATCTTTCTATTGATGTTTGGGGCTCTTTTCCATCAGACATTATTTCCTTTTCTTTCTCTTTCTGGTGCCCTTGGATGGGAGGCTTGTCAGATCAGTATGTGATTAATGAGCTGGATTTCACCTTGGACACTGTATGTGCCTCCCCTGTCCCCTACCAGTTCATGGCTCTATTCCCTGTAACTGAAAGCATTCTTGCCCGACTCTCTACTTCTCTAAGTTCCTAAAAGCCAGACCAAGACTGGTACCTTCGCAGAAACTCCGAAGACATTTGAACAGAGAAAGAGGCCTGGCATGAAAGTTGGTCAGGAGCAAACATGGAAAACATGTCAGCAAACCCAAGGGAGAGTCAGTGATGCATGGGTGGGGGCGCATTGACGGGTGCAGCCCCTCTTTGTTGGGAAGCCATGAGTAAAGGCTCGAGGCCCGTCCTGACTTGCTCCAGGAGGGAGGCTTCCTTCTCCATCTTTCCCTTCCCTCCTGGAGCCTAGGAGGGTCCCAGTAGAACACACCAGCTAATCGGTTGACAATAGCCACTGTTATAACTAGGACATGATTTAAAAAGATTTCTCCTCAAAGAAACTGAGACTTTGGAAAATTACTTACAGCATTAGATTACACAGACACGTTGTACAGCCCGTATTACCTGTGTGTTACATTCAGATGAGGCTTCTTTGCTTCGTATTGACAATATCAAAATTACTATTAAGGTCATAAAAATATTATAGGTTATCTTAGTAAACATTGCAGAGTTGACTTCATTTATACAAATATAGGAAGATAAAGCTTGGACTAGAGACCCATGTTTCTAGTATTATCAAGTATTAACAAAATAGTATTTTGGCTTATTAAGTTTATAAATAGGAACACACTTTGCACTGCACTGGTGATAAAAAGACAGATCAGAGGTAGATAGGCCAGACTGACGCCCTGGAAGCACATGCATCCTCACTAAGCCTCTGTTCTTTCACCTATAAAGTGGTGAAATTACCGCCCTAGGTTCCTATGAGGATCAAATGAGAATCTTTCTGAAAGTAATTTGTAAGCTATAACCAGCTAAATAAATGTGATTGCTATCATTATTCTAAAGATTGCCTTTCAAAAGAGTATGGCCTGGAGAATAACTGTGAGAAACATTACAAAATTATTTTGTGTGTGATATGCAAGTGCTACTCAGACTTGGAGACATTTCCAAAATACAGAACCAGAAAAAAAAAACAATAAAAAGCACTGTTTTATGTGTTTTAACTTCTTTTTATCTTGTTTGAAGTGATCCCTTATCCAATCTCCCATCAGTACTAGACGGCCCCAGGATGCTCCGGTCAAGCAGAACAAAGCAAGGCCACATACAGGAGAGCTTTACAAAGAGTTCTGTTGCTTCCTTTCCCACCTTTTGAGTGCTGCTTATGGGAGCCCCACCTTGCAGTGGCAGAAGTCACCAGCAACAGCAGGCTGTCCACCAAACTCCACGAGACAGCGAGGGCCAAAGGGTAAGAAATCAGGCCAATTTCCAAAGAAATGGGAGTGAAGTCAAACTTGGATTGGGAGAGCCCTGGATAATGTAGGAAAATAACTCTCCTGTGTCCTTATCTGCAAGGTGTATGGTGAGTCACAGAGTCTACAATGTATTGCCTGAAATAAACCTCATCTTGTTTCCCCTGCTCAGAGCCCTCCAAGTGTTCCATCTATAGCAATAACATCCAAATTCCTCTGCACGGCAGGAGGTTGAACTATGTGAAGTTTATGATATGTAACCATTGTTGACTTAGAAAAGTGGCAATTCTGTAATGTCTTAACTGAATACAAAAAGCCCAATGCTGTTAAGAGTGTAAACTTGGAGCCAGACTGTTCTGCCCTCAAAATTAGCTGCCTGATCTGAGGCAAATCACTTAATTTCTCTGCACCTCAGTTCTCTCATTTGTAAAAATGAGGAATGACAACAGTATATACTTCAAGGATTTTTGCAAGCATTAAGTGAGTTAATATATCATATGTAAGGTGTTTAAAATAGTGCGTGGTTCCATAAGCACTATAAAAGTATTACCTATCACTATTACTGTTATGCCTCCAGCTTCACCTCTAAGTATTTTACCACCTATCTCGATTTTCTGCTCCAAGGACTCCAATATTTTATGGTTTCCGGAACATTTGATGTAGATGATTACCTTTCTGCCTCGTATGCCCTTTCCTGTCTTTACCTGTTCATTCAGCAATGCCTTCCTGATCAATGACTATCATGCCAGGTTCTGAAGAAAGAGTACTGAATGGAGTATACATGGTCTCTGCCTTTATCAAGTTCACACTCTTACTGGAGAAACATTTGCCATGGAGGCTGCTGGTGACTTCCCATTCAAACAAGACGGCTCTATCCCTGAGCCATGTCCCCTCCAAAGATGTCCTCTGAGACTGTGAATTATCATTCCTATTTATTTATCCTTTTATAGAAACATGCCTGGACAGTGTGACTGTACTTGTTTCACCGACGGATTTATATGCTCTTCCTGCTTATGGAATAGACAGCGACCTCTGCCAGAACAGGGGCTGTCTGTCCCTCTTCTCAGGGCTCCGGTGTTGAGCGAGCTCTGGCTGCACTACTGTTAATGTGAGCACTGCCAGTCACTATCCGGTTGGAGGGGTTCAAGCAATTACCACAGTGAAATCTGTGTGGGAGCCAACTCTCAAATTTAGAAGAATAAAATCTAATTTCATTAGATTTGTTTGGAATGGGCCTTAAAGCAGCTTGGGTGGGGAGAAATAAAGTAATATCAGTATGCCATTTAAAATAAATTTTTACAAATGACGAACCAACTTTAAGACTGTAAAGTCTCTCCTCTTAGTGTTAATATTTCTATTTTAATTTTATCAAAATTAAGTTATCAAAATATACTTAATTTTGATAACTACTGTAAAAGAAATTCAATTCATTATTTTTTTTATTTGAATATGGTCACCTTCATGTTTTCTATAAAACTATAACACTATTTCGGACCATGTCATTATTCTGTGTTTAGTTGTTAAAGCCCTGTATGTAGACTAACCAAGTCACAAAATACTATATAATGTGGAACTTCTTTTAGCATTTGAGTTTTGTTATACCAACACAACATATTTTTTTTGATACTTACATACTTCTCCATGTTTCAACCTCACAAGAAAATAAAATCAATATAGGAGACACAAATAAATGGACACATATACTGTGTTCATGAATTGTAAGAATTAACACCATCAGAATGTCCATACTATCCAAAACAATTTATAGATTCAGTGCAATCCCTATTAAAAGTACTAACAACAGATTTTAGATACAGAATAAACATTTTGAAAATTTATATGGAACCATAAACAACCCTGAATAGCTGAGAAACAAGAACAAAGTAGGAGGGATCACAATACCTGTTATAAAACTATATTAAAAGGCCACTATAATCAAAACAGGATGGTACTGGCATAAGGACAGACACATAGACCAATGGAACAGAATAGAGAGCCCAGAAATAAACCCAAGTCCCTATGGTCAATTAATATTTGACAAAGGTGGCAGGAACATAGAATAGAGTAAAAATACCCTCTTCAACAAAATATCCTCTTCAACAAATGGGAGAGCTAAATAACTACATGCAAAAAAATGAAACTCGATCACCAACTTACACCATACATAAAAATAAATTCAAGATGGATAAAAGACTTAAATGTAAATCATAACATCACTAAAATCCTAGAGGAAAACATAGGCAAGAAAATCTCAGATATTCCCCACAGCAAGATTTGCACCAATATGTCCCCTAGAGCAAGGGTTATAAAGGAAAAAATAAACAAATGGGATCTCACCAAAATAAAAAGCTTCTGCACGGCTAAAGAAAACATCATTAAAATGAAAAGAGAACCAACTGTATGGGAAAACATATTTGCCAATGATACCTCAGACAAGGGCTTGATCTCCAAAATATATAAGGAACTCACACAACTCCACTCCAGAAAGACAAATAAACCAATTAAAAAATTGGCAAAGGATTTGAATAGACACTTCTCCAAGGAGGACATACAGTGGGCCCAGAGACATATGAAAAGATGTTCAGCATCACTAGCCATCAGAGAGATGCAAATTAAAACCACAATGAGATACCACTTCACATTGGCCAGAATGGCCATCATAAACAAATTAACAAACAACTAGGACTGGGGAGGTTGCAGAGAGAAGGGAACCCAGGACACTGCTGATGCAGCCACTATGGAAAACAGTATGGAATTTCTTTAGAAAACTAAAAATGGATCTGCTTTTTGACCCAGCAATTCCACTGCTGGTATTATACTCTAAGAACCCTGAAACACTACGCCAAAAGAACTTATCAAATGACATAACATTTGCCCTCTTTTTTTAATCTCAGAGATATGTTATGAATTGTTTTTAAGATCTTGATAATTACGAAGCATCATAAAATTTCTACTATTTAAAACTGTAAATACATATTTAAAAAGAGGTGATCTTCATCACCCCTGAATTTTACTAGTAAAACAGCCAGAATTACTCAACTATTATTATCATCTATAAATATTTAGAAATAAGTAATTCTTAAAATAGCTAACAATAATTTTGGCTAATACTTCAATTGTTTTTGCTGCTGCTGCAGAATAAATTTTAATATTTTGAACAAAGCTTTTTTATTTTTTCTTTGAATCATATCACCAAATTTTCTAACACTGCATATTTTCATGATAATGCTTTTCTCTCGTAAGAGGTAGAAAAGCATTATCTTCATTCTTTGAAATGAAGGCCTTTAAATTATTGACATCTTACAATTAATTCCAAAGTTATCAATTTATGATATGTAGTTTATCAAGCTAGAGAACCCTTTTCCCCAAAACACAGATATTCCTTTCAATACAACTGAAAATTTCAGTATGAAACCTTTTTAGCTTAAGTGCTGTCAACATTTTATGCAATGACTCAAGTTCGACAAAACTCATTTTCAAGATTACACAGGGGAAATGTTACACAGGAATACACGTGGTCTGCCTATTTGGCAACAGGCTTCCCTCCATACAAGCAACACCCTGTTCTACCTGGCCCTAGCCCTTCTCTCAATCACCACGCAGCCAGTCTCTGCTCCTGGTTTCTTCTTCATTTCAATCCTTGACTAAGAGGAGCCTGGAGTCTATTCTTGATTCTCATCAACTGTGGCTCACATGCCCTGACAGTCCCCTTTCATCAGGAGCTGCCATCTGGGCTATATTCTAAGTTGTTTTTGTTCTTTTTAAAGTATAGACATCTCCTTTCTACCTCCCACCCTTACTGACATTCCCACAAACCCATGTCCTCACAGATAACAGGCCTCTTAGATATCAGTGTCATCTGAGATGGACTTAAGGACACTTGTCTCCTCAGACACTAGCCATTGAATTTTGCCTGTCTTCTGTCTTGGGACAGGTTAAGAGTTGAGCTTCTTTCCCTGGCTCCATCTGTTTCAGCTGACTCTTTTCCATCCTGACATCGCAGCAAAGACTGCTGGGGTTAAGGCTCAAAGTATGAATTCCACTGGAAAGACTATAAGGCAGGCAATTCTATGTCTGTTTCGTTCACTAACATATACCAAGCTCCTAGAATAGTGCCTGGCATAAAACATTCAGTAGACTAAATGGATGAATAAATGAATGCCTTCCTGAGGTATGAATTTATCTGCATATTTATTTTGGTTGTACCTCTTTCAGGAATTTCCTTAGCTTGTTGCATCTTCCCTGTGGGGAAAGGTTGAGAAGCCCCAGCCCAAATTCCAAATGGGCTCAATAACAGTTGACTGTTGTGGTTTCACTTTTAGGTTTTGGGTAATTTTTAAGTTTCTGAAGACAACCAACATTTGATTATTGAATATTTACTAAGGCTAAGTATTTTAGACGCATTTATCTCATGTAATTCTTGCAACAACTTCATTATGGGTAATGAACAGATGAGATTTAAAGATGCTGTGAAAGCTGCAAAGCCAGGAACTAAATGGAGTCTGACAGCAAAGCTGTTTTAGTTTCCACATCTGGTAACTCTAAAGAGCAATATGCATGATGCTAACGAGCTCAACAATGACTTGTAGGCCCCTACCTAAAATAAAAGTATTGGCTAAGAGCTTATTGGAAAACAAATATAGACTACTTCTTGCTCATAATAATAAACACCAGGTTGGCCTATGATGGCTGCCCAGTTACTACTAACGACATAATAAATGGACTAACTAGTATTATTTGTAACATCAGTTATTAGGGGAAGATATCTTATAAAGTCAATAAATAAACACATTACTAATCTCTCTTTTTCTATTAGAACAATGTATTTATAAAATTCCAGGATGTAAAATTTTAAGTTAGTGTTCTGTAATTTTGGAAATGTAAACTTTTGCAGGAAAATACAAGTAGTATTACTAATGTAAAAGCTCTCTACATGGTTATCGCTGACCAACTGTTGTCTATGTCCACTGAGGACCCCAGGGAAAAGTCCTGTATTCACAGAAGACTATAGTGTATCATCTTTGATAAGTGCTACAAAAATGTAGTACAGAGAAGAGGAAATAGTTTAAAAAGCCCCAGGGGAAAACTAATGTTTTTTAAGCATCAAGATGTGAAAAAATATCAATTAAAGTTCATTAAGTATTATATGTCTTCTGTTAAATGTCAAACTATTTTTATTATAAAGTATATCATAATAAAGCAGAAGTATAAATGTAAAAAACCCATCCACGATTATTAATACATTGCTATATATCCAAAGTATTTATGTATAAATATGAAAATATAAATTTATTTTTATAAAAATTAGATTGTAGCATATATATTTGTTATTTAGTATTGTGATTGTCTATCAATAGTAAAAAGTAGGGTTCCCATATATATGGAGACTTAGGGTGTTTCCCAAAATTTGCTATTATACACAATGATATGAGAGATAACTAAAAATATATACACACACACATATATATTGACATCTCCTTTGATTATTGACTTGAGGTAAGTTTGTAAGAGTTGGAATGCTGTATCAAAGGGCATGCAATATTACAAATAAGTATATTATAGTACTTTCAATCCAAAACATTTGTACCACTTCCAAAAGCATATGAAGTATGTGCTTTTTCTCTACTTACTAATAATAGGAATTTAAAAAAATTTTAAACCTTCACCAATCTGATTATAGAACATAGTTTTTCATTGTTTTTATATTACGTTTAATTTTCAAACACTTATTAGAAATTAACTAACCTGTTCATGTTCTATATTAACTGATTGTTCATATCCTCTGCTCATTTTTTGATTTGTTCTTTTATTGTTAAGATTACTTTATATGTTATGGAATATTAAGATTTTATGTATCGCATACATTTCACTTTTTCCTCCTGGTTTCCAGGCCCTCAGTTAACAGTGACTGGTAGATGGCTATGTGGAAGCACGGAGCAGTGAAATAAAAGGTACAGAGTTTGGAGATCCAAGACAGTGGCAGAGCAGGTAGAAGGAATACTCACCTCCTCCCAGGACCAAACTGGGATTACAGCTAAATGATAGAACAATCATGCTGAATAACCAACTGAAAGCTAGCTGAATGGAAGCCTGATAACCAAGAATTTACCAAAGAAGCCACACTGAGCCCTGGCCAGGGGGCTCACTTGGCCAGGGGGTCAGGGGGCATTATCTCATGCACCAAAAGGTTGCAGGTTTGATTCCTGGTCAGGGCACATACTGAGGTGGTGAGTCAATCCCCAGTCGGGGTGTGTATGGGATGCAACCAATTGATACTTGTCTCTTAGACTAATGTTTTCTCTCTCTATTCCTCTCTCTCTAAAATCAACGAAAGTGTCCTTGGGTGAGGACTTAAAAAAAAAAAAGGAAAAAAAGCCATATGGAGACTGGTAGTAAGGGTAGACACAAAAAGGGCTGGCCCTGCTCTCATGGGTGGCAAGTGGGGTTCTGGAGGGATATTTCAGCTGCAAAGTTTCCCCAAGAAGTGTGGGGTCTAAACTCCAAGCTGGGCTCCACAACCCAGAGCACCAGAGCCAAAAAGAGGGCCATATAAAACTTGCCCGTGAAAATCAGCGGGAATTCTGTCCATCAGGGAGAGAGGAAAGTCTCCTAGAGACAAAGGAATACTCTTAAAGAGCCAACATACACAATTTCATTTGCAGCCATTCACCCTGGGCTCCTGCGGAAGGAGGGTGGAGCAGAGAAGAGCCACATGAGAAGAGTCTGGGGTTTGTGGCTCTGGGGAGGGAACTGAAGAACAGCCACCAGAATCCCTGCACTGAGTCCCTCTCCCACACTGCAGACACCACCTTTCTTGGGTGGAGCCCTCCCCTCCACACAGCATCAGCCTGGAGGGATGCAATAGTCTCACCCTCAGGACTCCTTGTTGCCCCACCCTGCAGAGCTTATCACCTGCTGAGAAGTTCAGTTGCCTTGGCCAGGGTGTAGACTCTTGGCAGACTCAGGGCATGCCTGTGACTGAACTGTGGGACTTTGGGGCAGAGGCCATTCCCCCCACCTTCCTGTGAACCTGACTGGTGCTTCCCTCTCATGGGAGATCTGCTAGTTCCATCCTCTGCCACCCTGTTGAGCTCCCTCTCCCACAGAATCTGGGACAGGCTGAGTTGTGTAGCTCTACAACAGGCATCATATTATCCTTGCATGCCCTACTAGAGCAGAGCTGTCCCTTCACAAGGCCAAATCTTATTCTGTTTGGGACTCAAACACTCTGCTGACCTCACCCTGAGACCCTGCCCCAACACAAAGGTGCAGTTATACTTGGTATACTCAGAGACATTTGCTGAAAGGCCAAATACTTTTGAAAAAAGATATTTCAATATCTCACAAAAGATTTTTTAAAAGGCTATAGTAAAAGACAAAGAAGGACACAACATAATGATAAAGAGAGCAATCCAAGAAGAGGATATAACCCTTATAAACATTTATGCACTCAATACAGAAGCACCTAAATATATAAAGCAAATATTGATGGACATAAAGGGAAAGACTGACAATAATACAGTCATAATAGGGGATTTTAACACCCCATTCACATCAATGGATAGATCTAGACAGAAAATCAACAAAAAAACAACAGCTTTAAATGAAAAACTAGATCAGATGGATTTAATTGAAATCCTCAGAGCATTTCATCCCAGCCTGCTTCATATACATACATACATGGAACATTTTATATGATAGGCAAAATGTTAGGCCACAAAACAAGTCTCAGAAAATTTAAGACAGAAATTATATCAAGCATCATCTCTGACCATAATGGTATGATTCTAGAAATCAATTAATCACATGAAAAACACACAAAAACATGGAGGCTAAATTATATGTTACTAAACAATGAAAGGATTAACAATGAGATTGAGAAAGAAATCAAAAGGTACCTGGAAACAAATGAAAATGAGAACACATACCCAAAATCTATGAGATACAGCAAACGCAGTCCCAAGATGGAAATTTGTAACATTACAGGCCAACATCATAAAACAAGAAAAATCTCCAACAATCTAACATTGCACATAAAGAAACTAGAAAAAAACAAAACAAAACAAAACAACAGAGCCCTAAGTGAACAGAAGGAAGAAAATAATAAAGACCAGAATAGAAATAAATAAAGTTGAGTCTAGATTAAAAAAATGTAAAAGATCACTGAAACTAAGAGTTGTTTCTTTGAAAAGACAAGCAGGACTGATAAACCTTTAACCAGCCTTATCAAGAACAAAAGAGACAGGACCCAAATAAACTATATCAGAATGAAAAAGGAGAAATAACAACTGATACCAAAGGACACAAAGGATTGAAGGAAATATTATGAACTATATGACAATAAATTGGATAATCTGGATGAAATGGATCCATTCCTAGAAACATAAAATCATCCAAAACTGAATCAAGAAGATTCAGAGAATTGGACAGATCACCACTAGTGAAATTGAAGCAGCATTCAAAAATCTCCCAACAAACAAAAGTCCTGGGATCAGATGACTTTAAAGGTGAATTCGGCCAAACATTCAAGGAAGACTAACACCTCTGTTATTTAAACCGTCCCAAAAATATTGAAGGGGAAGGAAGATTCCCAAGCTCATTTTACAAGGTGATCATTATCCTACTTCCAAAACCAGATGAAGACACTACAAGGACCATTACATGCCAATATCCATGATGAACGTAAATCCTCAACAAAATGTTAGCAAACAAAATCTAGCAACACATTAAAAAGATCATACAGCTTGATCAAGTGGGCTTTATTCTGTGGACTCAAGGTTGGCACAATAAACACATTACACCACATGCACAAAATTAAGAAAACCCACATGATCACATCAAGAGATACAGAAAAAGCATTTGATAAAATCCAGCATACACTTATGATAAAAACTGTCAGCAAGGTGGAAATAGAGAGACCATGCCTCAACATAATAAAGGACCACAGATATGATATATGGCACATTTGTCACATATGGTATATACGACAAACCCACAGTCAACTTTATAGTCAATAAGTTGAAACTATAACCATTTCCCTTAAGATCAGAAGAAAACAGGGATGTCTGCTTTCACCTTATTCAACATAGTACTAGAAGCACTAGCCACAGGAATCTGACAAAAAATAAATAAAAGAAAAATAAAAGGTATCCAAGTTGGAAAGGAAGATGTAAAACTGTCCTTATTTGCATATGACATAATTTTGTATATAGAGAACGCTAAGGGTGCCACCAAAAAAAACTACTAGGACTGATAGATGAATTCACTACAGTAAAAGGATTCAAAATTAGCATCCAGAAATTAATTGCATTTTTATACACCAAATAATAAGCTATCAAAAAGGGAAACTAAGAAAACAATCCCATTTACTATTACATCAGAATAAATAAAATACTTAGAAATAAGTTTAACCAAAAATGTAAAAGACCTTTACTCAGAAAATTATGAGACACTGAAGGAAGACATTAAAGATACATATAAGTAGAGGTATACACTGTATTCATTGATAGGAAGAATTAATATCATTAAAATGTCTATAGTACCCAAAGCAACTTATTGAATAATACAATTCCTATTAATATACCAATGGCATACTTCAAAAAACTAGAATATTTCAAAAATTTATATAGAACCACAAAATACCCAGAATAACCACAATAGTTTTGAATAGAAGAACAGAGTTGGAGGAATCACACTACCTGAAATCAAACTATATTACAAGGCCATAGTAATCAAAACAGCATAGTACTGGCATAAAAACAGACACACAGATCAATGCAACAGACCAGAGAGCCCAGAAATAAACCCACACTTTTATGGTCAATTATTATTAGACAAAGGAGGCAAACACATACAGTTGGGTAAAGACAGTTTATACATTAAGTGATGTTATGAAAATTGGATTATGTGCGAAAATATGAAACTAGCCCACCTTCTTATAACACACACAAGAATAAACTCAAAATTAGTAAAAGACTTAAATGTTAGACTCGAAACCATAAAAATCCTAGAAGAAAGCACAGTAAAATCTTGGACATTTCTTGTAGCATTTTTTTTGATATATTTCCTCAGGCAAGGGAAACAAAATAAAATATATACAAATGGGACTGCATCAAACTAAAGGTTTTTGCACAACAAAGGAAACTATCGACAAAATAAAAAAATAATCCACTGAATGGAAGAATGTATTTGTCAATGATACATCTGATAAAGGGTTAATATCCAAAATTTATAAAGAACTTAAAAAACCTTAACACCAAAGAAACCAAACAATCCAATTTAAAAATGGGAAAAGAGAAGGGGAGAGAAGGTACAGAAAATAAGTAGCATAGACAGCAGATAGGAAATTGATGGGAGGGGCAAGAATAGTAGGGGAAATATAGAATCTAAAGAACTTGAGGCACATGGTCATAAACTAAAGGGGGGTAATGGTGGGGATGGGGGATAGGGTGGAGGGGAATGAAGGGGGGAATAGAACAACTGTAATGGCATAATCAATAAAAAAAATAAATTAAAAAAATAAAAAATAAATAAAAATGGGAAAAGGACCTGAGTAGATACTTTAACAGATGGACAACAGACATGTGAAAAGATGCTCAATGTCACTGATCTTCATAGAAATGCAAATTAAAACCACAATGAGATAGCACACCTGTCAGAAAGACTATCATCAAAAAAATCAACAAATGAGTGTTGGAGAGGATGGGGAGAATAGGGAACCCTTCTGTACTGTTAGTGGGAATGCAGACTGGTGTAGCTACTGTGGAAAACAGTATGGTGTTACCTCAAAAAATAAAAAATGGAACTGCCTTGTGACCCAGTGATTATACTTATGGCTGGGAATAAACTTAGTAGAAGAAACCTGAAACACTAATTCAAAAGAATATATGCACCCCTATGTTCACTGCAGTATTATTTACAATAGCCAAGATTAAGAAGCAGCCCAAGTGTCACTTAGTAGATGAGTAGATAAAAAAGCTGTGGTATACCGGGTAGGTGAACTGGGCAGTACCACATTCCATGCAGATAAACCAGGAGGGACAACCGTGGAGGAGATACAAACTATGCAACCCAGGGTTCCAGCGTTTGCAAAATAAAGCCTCAGAACCTCTGGCTGTAAAAATAATGGGGGTTGTGGTGGTGGGAGAAACTGCTAGTCTCTTGAAAGCAGGTTAAGAGCTGAGCAAGCAGCACAGCTCTCTCTCTCTGACCCCTGACCCACATACAGCACTACAACACAGTGAGGTGGGTTGCCCTACCCTGGTAAATACCTAACGCTCTGCCCCTTACCATGTAACAGGTGCAGTGAGACAAAGATACATGGCACAAATGAAAGAACAGATCAAAACTTCAGAAAAAGAACTAAGTGATGAGGAAATAGCCAACCTATCAGATGCAGTGTTCAAAACACTGGTAATTGGGATGCTCACAGAAAGGACTGATATGGTCACAAAATAAAGGAAGAAGTGAGGGCTATACAAAGTGGAAAAAAAAAGCAAAATATACTGGGAACCAACAGTGAAGGGAAGGAAACCTGGCCTCAAAATCAGTGATTTGGAACAGAAGAAACAAACAAGCATCCACCAGAATACAATAAAATAACAAGATTTTTTTTTTTAACAGTAGGAGAGGCTTTAGGCACCTCTGGGACAACTTTAAATGTTCCAACATCCGAATAATAAGGGTGCCAGGAAAAAAAAAAGAGAGTAAGAAATTGAAAACTTATTTGAAAAAATAGTGAAGGAGAACTTTCCTAATCTGGTGAAGAAAATAGACACAAAAGTTCAGGAAGCTCAGAGAATTCCAAAGAAATTGGATTCAAAGAGGATAACACTAAGACACATCATAATTAAATGGCCAAAGATTAAAGATAAAGAGAGAATCTTAAAAGCAGCAAGAAAAAAGAAGAGAGCTACCTACAAAGGCAATCCCATAAGACTATCAGCTGATTTCTCAAAAGAAACCTTACAGTCAAGAAGGGGCAGGAAAGGAGTATTCAAAGTCATGAAAGGCAAGAACCTACATCCAAGATGACTCTATCCAGCAAAGCTATCATTTAGAATGGAAGGGCAAGTAAAGTGCTTTCCAGAGGAAAAAAAGTTAAAGGAGTTCATTATCACCAAGCCCTTATTATATGAAATATTAAAGGGACTTATGTAAGAAAAAAATCAAAACTATGAACAGTAAAATGACAACAAACTCAACTATTGACAACTGAACCTAAAACAAAACAAAAACAAGCTAAGCAAACACTAGAATAGGAACTAAATCACAAAAATGGAGATCACATGGAAGGTTATCAGTGGAGAGAGGGGAAGGGGAGAATGGGAGAAAAGGTACAGGGAATAAGAAGCATAACTGGTACATATAAAATAGATAAGGGTGGGGTTAAGAATAGTACAGGAAATGGAGACACCAAAGAACTTATATGTATTACCTGTGGATATGAACAAAGGTGAGGGGAGTGCTGGAGGGAGTAGGGGTCCTGGGCAGACGAGGATAAAGGGGAGAAAAAGAGAATGGGACAACTGTAACAGTATAGTCAATAAAATATACTTTGAAAAAAAGCTGTGGTACATTTACACAATGGAATACTACTCAGCTATAAAAAAGAAGAAAATTTTACCCTTTGCAACAGCATTGATGGACCTGGAGAGCATTATGCTAAGTGAAATAAGCCAGTGTGAGAAAGACACATACCATTTTTACTTCAGTTACATGTGGAATCAATTAACTAACTAACTAACAAAACAGAAACAGACTCAGAGATGAGATAAGATTGACAACTGTTGGAGAGAAAGGGGGCTACAGGGCTGGATGAAAAAGATGAAGGGATTAAGCAAACAAAACAAAACAAAACTTTTAGAGACAAACAGTGTGTGGTTCCTACAGGGAAAGGGTGGTGGGGGGGGGTAGGAGTAGGTGAAGGTGGGGTATACAGTGATGGAAGGAGATTTGACTTGGGTAGTGAACACACAATACAATATACAGATGATGTATTATAGAACTGTATACCTGAAACCTATATAATTTTGTTAACTAATGTCATCCCAATAAATCCAATTTTAAAAATGCCAGTAAAAAGAATGGGAAAGAGGTAGACTTGAAGATTGATAGTAAAGATTAAATTTCTTAGCTGGAGATAGACCATCTACCTAGACAAGGTGAGTATATACCTGATATTCTTATATTGAATAAAATGAAAATTATTCAAACAGATTAGACAGAACAGCTTAAAATTATTCAAATTTAATGACTTTTAGCATTTTTATGTTTTATAATGCTTTTTTTATTATTGTGACATATATATATATTTCCACATATACTTTAGAATCATTTTATAAAGTTTACCAACTAAACTACATTTGGATTTTTATAGGAGTATGTTAAATGCATGTTCCTGATATTAAAATAAAAATTACAACCCATTTTTATTTGCATAATATGTGAATTTATTATTTTAAGTACACATGTACCCACATACCCCAGAATTTGGGGCCTGATTAATCTATGGGTGTTTGACTGTTCATGCAGGCACCATGGGTACTCAAAATCCCACTGTGCATTGCTACCTTAGAGGTTAAAAAGGTGATGAATTGCATTCTGCAGAACAGCAAACACCTGAATGGTGACAAACTATCTGAACTGCATTTTTTCTGATTTTCATTAAGTAATTTCCAAAGGCAAATTAGAAATCTCATCACAGTAATGAGGCTAAAGAAAATAGTCTTAAATCACACAGTGATACGAAAAGTGCTTATTGTGAAAGCATTATTTGGGATGACTTATTTTATGCCCACAAAACAGTTATTTCAAAGTGGTCATAGATATTTATAATACGCCAAAAATTCATGATTACCTGTAATAAGACGTACTTTGAGGATTTGGGCTAAAGAAAATTACTTCATAATTAAGAAATAGTTATCTGCATTTCTCTCATAAAGGAAATATACATCATAAAGGCATTACAAAGACTTGCAAGATCAATACTTGGGCAGGGAAGGAGAGGCTGAGGAACTGTATTTCTCTGTTCATGACAGGATAAACTTAACCTTGAACACTGCTGCCTGCAGGTGGCTAGGCCACTTTTATATTTCATGAATTAATTTAAATGCTAAATCAGAGGCTTATAAAATTTCTGATTTACAGCTTTCAATAAAACTGGGAAAAGTTGAAATCAAATGTGGATGAGGCAATAATGAAAAAAGAAAGAGATAAAATGCCTGGTCTATATAAAGTGTTATTTCTTTCTGCTGGCAATGACCCTTTATAGTCACAAATGAGTTATAAAGTGTTTAAAATTTATAGGAACAATGAAAGCAAAAACAATCTGCTTGTTTTGCAGTCATCTAGAACTAGTACATACTAGTGTACTAAAGAATCCCCAGTGGAGTGGCGTCATGTGTGAATCACTTCAGTATCTGTACCTCTGGCATGTAGCACCGTCCCACGTACACAGCTGGGAGTTATTCAATGAATGACCCTAACGTGACATTTATTAGTTTCTGCATAATACAGGTACAGACCAAATACTGAAAATGAGAGGAGAAAAATTAGCAAGAACACAGATTAAAATTTCAAAACTATTATGAAAGATAACAATAGTTATTTAGATATGTTCTCATTTCAGGGATTTACTTTTGAAAGTACTGGCTGATTCTGGGTCCTTAGGAAAATGTAAAAATTAAGTCTCAATATAACATAAAGGATATTTTTACTATTTATGACTTTTAATATAGTTAACTAGCCACATCTTCCTTAAAACAGTAATCTTTAAAAATAAAAATGTAAAGAGTTAAAGCATGGTTTGTATAGATTAACACTGATAATTTATTATTTTAGGTATGACAAGCATAATAAATAACTCTTCATTATGTGTTCAAATGAAGAAGTAATATAGATAATCCCCAAAGGCAGATAACCTAAAGTAATTTATGCTTAGATTTTGTATTGACATTCAACACAGACGTGAGACAAAGCCTTCCCTGTTTTCTGAAAGTAACTATATTATTGAAAGGTAATCCATGATTAGATGAAAGTGCATATAATAAATGCTAATAAATATTTAAAGCCCTGTACAAATAATCTCAGAACTTTCTTAAAGTAAGAATGCGGCAGTTATTAATGAGTTTCTGTGTACTGGAGGTATGTGGGACTTTGGAGGGTTTTTATCCTCTTTTCTGCTGCCTGATGAACTCTCTGATGACATTTCCAACTGAGCCTGGGCTCTTACTCCCCCCAAACTTCACATGACCAGCTCCCTCAGTTCTCATTGAAAAGTAGAATCTTCAGAAGTCTTTCCCATCTCCCTAAGAAGTAGCTTTTCCTTTCCCACTTCCGATTTATTCTCATGACCACATGGTTTGCTTCTATCACAGCATTTATCACAATGCGTGAATACGTAATTTGTATTCCTTTACCCTTCTATCTGCTACCTCTACCTGATTATAAGCTATGTAATTACAAAGAGTACATAGTGCAATACCTTGGCACAAAATGAACAATCCAGTAAGTACCTGCAAAATGAATGAAAGCACAGAGATTAGGTCTGAGGGGGCTTGTCTCTACTCACTGTAATGTCATAGCTGTGTGAGATGATACAGGCAATATATCCTTATTCATTAATATGTTTACTGGAATTGAAAATTATTCAGTAATCTGACTTACAAAATATTCCTGGTTTCCCTGCTTGGAGTTTGAGGAGGCACAGCCCTAAAAATCAAGATCTCAAACCCTTCTTTCCAAGCACCTCCTAAGTGGTAGCTCCATAGATAATGGGTACAGTGAACAAGTAAACAGAGGATAAAAGCGAGGGAGCATTGCTCCTGTTACTCCAGGCCTTCCGAGAGAAACAGAGGCTAAAGAGCTCCAAGATGGAGAAGCAAGGGCAACTGCATGGTCCTTCCCGCCATGCGCACATCAAACGGGCTCAGAGGACTACAGGACTGATTGCAAGGGAGGGGAACAAGGGTGCTCTTTGGACTTAAGTAGCTGCCTTAGACTGCACTGTCAATGCTAAGAGGTATTTTTCCTGTGTTTTAAATGTAAATACTGCAATTATTTCTAGGCATATAACTGTAGTTATCCATAGAGAATTTAGTAAAGGTCAGGGAGCCTCTCAGACTCAGCATGGTTTCTGGAACTGAGCCAATTACTGGCTGCATTGGGAAAGGAAAAACAGCTGGTAGAGTTGAGGTTCTGAGAACTAAGAAACGAATGAGCCGTCCCTGGATGTAGCGGTCTGCGCCCTCACCGTTTCATCCTTTCTGACAAGTCAGAAGAACAAGGAGTCCTGGAGGAATCAGGTGATGACTGAGAAGAATTTCCAATTTAGGAACAAGGATATTAAGACAAGGTGTGGATACTGTTACTCTAAAACCCCTACCTCTCAGGTAACAAAGTCTGCCATGAGATGATTTATAATATAAAACACTTGGGAATATCAAGTTTTTAGAAGAAGCATATGTAAAGAGATAAAATCCAGTTCTTTTGGTCTATTACTTTATAAAAAAGCATTTCAGAAACAACACCATTAGTAGTAACACTGTGACATTTATGGAGTGATTAAAATGTTCCAAGCACTGTGCCAAACACAACTGTCACCTAAATTCTCTAAGTACGATCGTCATCCTAATCTTACACACTGTGTTATTTATCATTTTAGTGGGGAGGTGGGGAAGGATGGGCTGAAATTATATTTTTTAAAAATTGACAGCAGGAGAAGATGACAGTGAACTTTAAATGCAGATGTTTTTTAGTCTTTGAATATAATGTACTTCTAAGAAAAACTTAGTAAATATATTTACTTAAAATCATTTACATAAACTTAAAGATGGTTAAATTACAATTTGCACAGTGACTATTACTTTATGGTTATATAATGTGCAAACAATGGTTCACAAGTCATTTGAATCTATTTTGTATAAATGGCTCCAATATACATGAGAGAAAAGTACAGGCAACAATTCTAAACCTTCATCTCCTGGGGTGTTAAAATCTTGAGAACAGTAAGCTTTGTGAAAAAAAATTGCTTTAAGATTTTTCCTCCTGGACTTCCGCCAAGGTGGAAATACTGTGCCTTCTAACACAACCAAATCAAAAAACAACAAAGTTTTAGCAACAAAAAACGCAGCCAAACCACAGAAAATTGAACAATACGGAGTCTGACAAACACGAACCACTCAGCTAGACTGGTAAGAGGGTCGGAGCCAGCAGCCAAGCAGGTCTGCAAAAAGATTCCCCAACCCAGGCACACAGGCAGCCAAGGGCGGATACCAGGTGTGGGGTTGCAAAGGGCAGACCCAGTGAGGGCGCAAGGCGGCAGGCTGACAGAGGTCAAACATTCATAAACGCAGATAAACCAGCAAAGGAGCGAGCAGTGAGACAGACCCCGCAGGCCCCAGGGGCAGGAAGGAGCAGAAGGGACCGCTATTGCTCCCTCTCTGACCCTGCCCCACATACAGCATCACAAACCAGTGACCTGGGTAGCCTTGCCCTGGTGAACACTAAGGCTCCTCTCCTCATAGGTAACAGGAGTGAACAGATCAAAATATGGCTCAAGAAGAACTCAGAGACCTCAGAGCCAATAAATCTAAGCGATGAAGAAATAGTCAAATTTTCAGATGCACAGTTCAAAACACTGGTCATCAGGATGCTCACAGAACTGGTTGATTTTAGCCACATATTAGAGGAACATATGAAGGCTAAACTAATTGAAATGAAGGGAAACGCATAGGAAACCAATAGTGATGGAAAGGAAACTGGGATTCAAATCAAGGGAGTGGACCAGAAGGAAGAAAAAAATGACCAAACAGAAAAATATGAAGAATCAAGAATTCAAAAACATGAGGAAAGGCTTAGGAACCTCCGGGACATCTTTAAACGCTCCAACATCCGAATTATTGGGGTACCAGAAGGGGAAGAGAAACAGCCATGAGTGGAAACCATATTTGAACAAATAATAAAGGAGAACTTCCCCAGTCTGGAAAAGGAAATAGACTTCCAGGAAATCCAGGAAGCTCAGAGAGTCCCAAAGAAGTTGGACCCAAGGACAAACACACCAAGGCACATCATCATTACATTAGCCAAGATTCAAATGAAGGAGAGAATCCTAGAAGCAGCAAGAGATAAGGGGACAGTCACCTACAAAGGAGTTCCCATCAGACTGTCAGCAGATTTCTCAAAAGAGACCTTACAGGCAAGAAGGGGCTGGAAAGGAGTATTCCAAGTCATGAAATGCAAAGACCTACATCCAAGATTGCTCTATCCAGCAAAGCTTTCATTTAAAATGGAAGGGCAGATAAAGTACTTCTCAGATAAGATCAAATTCAAGGAGTTCATCATCACCAAGCCCTTATTACATGAAATGTTAAAGGGACTTACCTAAGAAAAAGAAGATAAAAAAGATGAACAGTGAAAGGACAGCAAACTCACACTTATTAACAACCACACCTAAAACAAAAGCAAACTAAGAGGACAGCTAGATCAGGAGTGGAACCATAGAAATGAAGATCACATGGAGGGTTAGCAACAGGGGAGTGGGAGGAGGAGAAGGGGGGAGAAGGTACAGAAAATAAGTAGCACAGACCATAGATAGAAAATAGATAGGGGGAGGGTAAGAATAGTATGGGAAATACAGAATCTAAAGAACCTGAGACACATGGTTATGAAGTAAAGGAGGGGGATAGTGGGGGAGGGGTGTACAGGGTAGGGGGGAAATAGAACTGTAATGGCATAATCATAAAATATATTTTTTAAAAAAGATTTTTCCTCCTTACTGGCAGTCAACTTCTGTCTTAAAATGATAACGCATATTTTTAATCTTATCCTATATACTTTTATATATTTTATATACTCTTCCTATTAAATGTTTTCTTCCACAAGAGGTTAATGACTATTAGGAATTTAAATAGGCACCTAAGGAAGAAATTCTTCCATTTCACAAGTCTACAAAGTGTTCATATTCCTAAACCAGTGGTTTTAGCCCAAACCACTGAATGGAAAAAAAAATACTGCTGATAATTTCTCACTGCCTTTTGTTTCTCAAAGTTTTCTGACTGATTATTATAACAAAGATAAAGAGAACTGCCAAGCCCCTTCTTTTCCGTTCCTCTGAAATGTTTCTGGGCAATATCACTGCTAAGATAAGCCCATAAGTGTAACCAAATACTGACTGAGATGTTCAGTGAACAGGTCAAAATGCTCTCTAGCTAAGCTCAGAGGCAGTAATGAAACTGTAAATCCACCTTTTTGGCTTATCAGCCACTATTCTTAAATCTTCAATCTTTATATATGACACAAAATAATTACTCAGCTTTTTTTTTGAAAAGCAAATGTGAATGTGAGTCTATTAAGTGAAGAAAATAAGGAGAATATTTAAAAGTTTTTTTTCATGGGTATGAAAACTATGCTAGGTACATTTGGATATATTAAGATGAACACGTAATACGTAAGGACTACAGAATATTCTGATTTCCTATTTTATTTCAACAAAATAAAAACATAGCTTCTAGGTATGATAGTATACAGTGAAAATAATAACATTACCTATTTGAATAATTCACCATTTGTAAAATATTTTTACTATTGTCATATTATCCTTTATTACTACTTTACGTAAAGTCCCTTGCTAAGGGACTAAGAGGCAGAACTACCACCAAATTTCACTACTGAGGGAGAATGTTATAATAATATACAACCAATTATAATAAAAATTCAGACATCTGAAAATCTAACTCTCAGGAGCCTCATTTTACATAGTTTACCACCACTGATATTTAATATTCTCAAAGCTGTAGATGTACATTTACCCCCACCTTCCTATACCACAAGGCCCGTATGATTTGTGAACTGGATTTTTCCTTGTTTGGCATGAAATGTGGAAACGTCACATACACAAGAGGAAAAGCACCTTATGCATCATGCAGTTAGTGACAGTAATCCGTAGACTCTCGTACAGTATCTCACACAATGTATAGAGAAATGGTCTCCACATTTAATGGATGGCCTTTACCATTCTAGAATATTAACCTGGAGGGAAGAAAATCCTTCTGAATTTGTAGAATTATGAGCATAAAATACAGTTAACACACTACAACTAAGAAAGAATCAGTATTGTCAACAAACTCTCTCAAAATAAAGCAAAATCCCATGAGAGATGAAATGGAACCCTGAAAGCTTGGACAAATCGTCTCACTATAGATTTCCACCCAAAGCTCTGACTTTTATGTTGACAGGAAGTAGCTAAATCTTTTATTATAAACCTAGAAATTCAATTCATCTTCCATTCCTTGGTATTTTTTTAAAAAGCATGTTCGCATATAAATGTATTTTTGTGTTCTTCACTTCAGTTTAGTTCTCAATTCTAAACTGCTGAATAATTTTCATTCATAAAAGAAGTAGAAAATAACATGATGCTTAAAATGCCATTTATCTTTATTCAAGCTATGTGTTTGTCTTTACTTACAAAGAGTGATGTCCCAGAGGCAAAATGCAATGCGAATGTTTATGTGTATGAAGACAGGCTGTATCAGTAATAATTATATTGAAATACAATGGCAGTCTACAGTCAAGGACATCTACAGTCAAAAGCAGAAAGCATTTGATTTCAGAAAGAAGCAAAATAGCAACTTTTAAAATAAATAATTGGGTGTAGATTTGGTTTAATTCATCAGGTATGCTTTAAAACCAAAGAGGTGATTCATTTATTATTTTATGTAAGAAACCCATTGTCAAATTGTAGTTGCAAACAGAAATAAAGTAATCCATCAAACCTGTCATTTTGTTTTTGTCATCTGACAGAATATTCACCTTAAAAAGGGAAAAAAGAAAATCTATGAGGCAACAGGAACAGTCAAAGCTTTTACCAAGGATAAAGCTAAAATAATTTCATTATAACTAGATGTTACTGCTATCTAGAATCAGTAATACTACATTGTTTGTCAACATCAGTAAATAAAAATGGCAAAAAATCATATTTCACAGGTTTCCCTCTCTCTGGTGCAGGTTAAGCATCTTCAGAAGCGTGGCAACCCCTTCAGGGCACCAGCACCATTAGTCGGAGGGAGCAGGCACTGTAACTCACACAGGGTCCTGACTGTCTTGCTCATTCACCTGACCTAATGAAAGTAAAGTATCCCCAATTCAAACTACTCTTTCTGGCTTCTTTTGTAGATTATGTTCCATGTTACATTCTGGTTACATATGTATGTCTTATATGTTCTTTTACAGCGAAACCCTTTAGGAGAGAGTCTCTTACTCAATTTAGAATTCTCAATCAGACCTAACAAGAGTATGCCTTGAACACTGGCCAACACAGCTTGGGGAAAAAAGGAAGAGGAGTAGGAAGAAAAGGAAAGAATTTACAATGCATTTCTGTAAAGTTTATTTCTATAATTTTGAAAGAGAAAGCATCTAACCACAAAATGTAAGAATAAAAATATCACAAACCACAAAGTCCTTGGAAGCTGAAAATTCTAATCCTGGCAAAAAACACCACAAATCTGTCTGGTAAACTAACATGAAGCTCACTTACATAGATGTCTAAAAACAACTAAGATTGTTTTAGTAATTTTAGGTTACATAACCTGAAAATAAGTAAACCATGTTATAAATGAAGCTTGCAAAATTCTTAGATGCAGAGATAATCTGTTAATATGCTACTTGTTCTGCTATGCCTGTGCAAGCTCTTCTCCACTTTGGACCACTTAGGCTGGTTAAGAAATACGGCAGTAATATTTGAAAAACATCTGCATTCAATTTGGATCAGAGATAACTGGCTTTGATAAGTTATGTTAATTCTATCTGCTAAATATTCTTTAATTTTACAGCTCTTTTCCATCTCTACTATAGTCTAAGCTTTTGTAATACTTTACCTAACAATCTCCCTGGTTTAAGTGTTCAAAACTTTTATAAAAGAATGTTATAAAAAATTTAAGATCTTCATTAGCAATAACAAATATTTAATAGTTATGCTAGGACCTGAGAAATTAAAATGAAATAATTATTGGGTTGGCCAAAAGGTTCGTTGTTTTTTTCCCATATAACGGCTCTAGTAGCCCTTAGTTATCTTTGCCTTCATTTGAAACAAGTTTGTTAGATTACACTGTGAGAGCTGCCACATCAACATACATTTAAAAAAACTTACCAAAATTGGTGAATTCTGTATAGGCATTCTAATATTGAAGATGAAAAAAATGCAACATTTTCAGATATTATGTTTTATTATTTTAAGAAATGTAAAAACACAACTTTTTTTTGCATTTCAGCAAAGAAAAAAAAGATTCATGCAGTGTACAGAGAAGGTGCTGTGACTGATTCAACCTGTCAAAAGGGGTTTGTGAAGTTTCATGCTCAAGATTTCTCGCTGGATGATGCTCCACGGTTGGGTAGACCAGCTGAAGTTGGCAGTGATCAAATGGAGACATTGAGAACAATGTTATAGCACACAGGAGATAGCAACATACTCAAAATATCCAAATCAATAAGCTTAGTGGTGAAAATGAAAAATGTGTCTTTCATTTTATGGAAAAAAACATATGGACTTTTTGGCCAGCCCAATACTTTCACAATATCTCCTAAAAATGATAGAGTTAAAACATACTCATTATTAACAAGTATCTATTGGCTCATCTATTAAGAATTAAAGCAGTATAAGGAAGAAAAATGGAAAGGAGGAAAATAGTACAGAAGGAAGGAAGGAAACAATCAAATAGCTAAAAATGTAGTTTGAGAAACAAAGCATTCATTTTCAAAAATAAGAAGATATATGAGGTCTGTCCAGAAAAGGTCTAGGCAGTGTTAATACAACGAGAATGGTTTGAGTGACATCCATATAACCTGGCAGCCAAGGAGAGTGGACTGGAATGTGCATGTGTGAACAATGATGACTTCACTGTACTTGTCAGTGGGGGTGGTAGATTCTATTGAGTGAGCATGTGTACTGTGTGGATTCCACATTCAAAATGACTGATGACCCTGCTGGGGTTTGAATGACCACAAATGGATCATCAGTAGATCAACAGATTACATCGAATTTTGCATTAGCTTAAACATTCCTCTGCAGAAACTCTTCAAATGATCCAGAAGGCTTCAGCTGTGGGCAACTGCTGATCGGCAGCTTCTTAATAACAATGCACCTGCTTATGCACCACATCTTGTTCAGAGTTTTTGGCAAAACATCCAATTACCCAGTTAACCCAGCTCCTTTATAGCCTAGTTTCAGCACCCTGTGACTTCCAGCTTTTCTTAAAACTAAAATCACCTTTGAAACAGAAGAGATTTCTGGCCATCGATGAAATTCAGGAAAATATGATAAGATAGCTGGTGACTGGGAGAACTCCCAGGTGCCTACTTTGAAGAGGACTGGGCATCATTGTCTTATGTACAATGTTTCTTATATCTTCTTCAATAAATGCCTCTATTTTTCATGTTACATGGCTGCATACCTTCTGGACAGACCTTAGAGAGCAGAAAACACAGACAGAGAAGGAAAGGAAGCTGGTAAGGGTTGGAGGTGCAGCTTGTGAACATGCTCAAAAGAAAAATCAGAGATAGAAAGGCTGATAACTGGGATGTTACCCTCTTTTAAATGTTTTTAGTTATTCTAGAGCATAGGTCAGTAAAACATGGCCTATAGGCAAAAATCCGGTCTACTGCCTGTTTTTGTAAATAAAATTTTACTAGAACACAGCCGCACCTTTTGTTAACATGTCTCCTATAGCTGTTTTTGTGCTACGATGGCAGAGTTGAGTAGTTGAATGGAGATCATGTGACCTGCAAAGCCCAAATATTTATTATGTGGCCCTAAAGAAAAAATTCTAGAGCAAGGTTTCATCAATTTTTGTCTAATCCTTTTATTATCCTTGATATCTAATCCTTTTATTATCCTTGATATTATCCTTGATAAGGTCCAAGTTAAAACTGTGTGCACATTATTAGAGATAACTTTATATGCAATGAAGTTTTGATAACAGCATGTGGATAATGAAACTAGGACATTTACAAAATATCACTTTAATAAAGTTTGCTTCCTTCTATTCAAATATTTGCAGTGTTGCACAATTCAAAAGTACAAAAATTAGTAACTTATCTTTTAGGAACCTTAAAAGAAACAAATTAGCGATCTTAAACTTAGTCTTGGGTATGGCATGCTCATGGTTTGCATTGATGGTAAGTTACAAAAATGTGGCCAATTGAATCTACACTGTGACGAGTCCTTGTAGGTCATTAATGCAGTGGGTGAGGAAATGAGCCCACGGCACTGCCTATAAACACGTCTACAGCCATGTGTGCACGTGGCTTTCATTTCTGACAATGTCCTTCTGCACCAATGGTCATCATCATGTGCACTTAGAAAGCAGAAGGATAATACTATCTTAGAACAGCCATTCTTATGCTTCTGATTATATATTTTTCTTTTTTATGTAATGGTTTTGAGAGAGAGACTGATTTATTGTTCCATTTACTTATGCACTCATTTGTTGATCCTCAAATGTGCCCTGACTGGGGATGGAAGCCACAGCCTTGGCATACTGGGACAATGTTTTAATGAACTGAGCTACACAACCAGGGCCTGTATTTTTTTATTTTTAATGTCTTGTTTCATTTGCTATTTCCCATGGCTTTTCTCTTGCATATTAAAATATCATTGTCAAAGAGTATGTATGAAATTCAGGTATTTTTGTGTTGCCAAAAAAAATTCCTTAAAAATTAATCTACATGTTACTCTTTGATTCATCAATTACTCAGTTGTACTGCATGCCACATGGTGCAAGGCAGTGGGAGAATAAGGCCTTAATATGAATAAAATATGGTTTCAGCCCTAAAGAGGTACCCAGTTTTACAGTGCAGGCACATATATAAAAAAAGCAACACTGTTTGAACAACTTCAGAAGAACTAATTTCAAAAGAGGAGTTTCAAAATGAAAAATAGGAGTAAATTTCCATTGCCCCAAGAGGTAAAGAGAAATTTCCTTCAACAAATAGGTACTATTAGAAAATAGTGGTTCTCAGATCTTTGCATCATGTAATATATAGAGAGGTCCCTGAAATATACTGTTCCCCTTGATTCTTAATGTTAAAAAGCGAGAAATATATTTAAAATTCACACTTTTTTGTCTCCATTCCTCCCTCCTAAATGGGCACACCTGCTATGTCCAAGTCATATGTACTCAGGCAGCGGGTCCTAGAGCAGAACCAGACCAGGTGGGAGGTAAACCTCTCTTTATTCCAGCAATGATGCAACAAGCCTTCTGACATTAGCAACTCTGCATCTCTTAGTGATGGGGAAGAAGGTGAGCACTGTATTCTGGTATGACCAGGCTGGTTTTAGATTCGGCAGTGATGGGAGTCTCTCCTTATTCTTTTCTCCAAATCTAGGGCTCCTGCCATGGCCATATTTTCTTGCATTGAGAAGAACAGGCAAAAAGATTAGGAAAGACAGGGAGATGAGTCAAATGGGCATAGTTACCTATGAAAATCTGAAAGGTTTCATGCTACCAAGAAGAGGCACTATATCTGATATGTTCAATCAGAAGACTGCCTACTCTTCTCAGCAGGTACAAAGAGCATCATGATAAATATGAAGGAAGAACAAACACTGCTGAAAACTGCAGAGACCCTTGTGCATTAGCTATTCTCCTTTAAGCACTGTTCAAATGTTTCATTAAATTGTTTCAATTCAACTATAAAATAGGGGGTTAAGAAAGATGATGAGGAAAAGCTAATCCCTCTCCCTTCTCATAAAGGAGAGAAAACTAATAGGCATAAGCCCATCAGGTGAAACTTTTTCAATGTTGTAGTGTTTTTCTTCTAAATAAATAAAGCCTTGACACTGGAAATATAAGAGTAAGAGAAAAGGTATAGGCAGCCAGACAGCTCTGGGCAGAGAGATCTCTCTGGGGAGCACTCTGCAGCAGCAGTCCAGGGGAGGCCCACTGAGATGGCCCATGGGATGCCAGCAGGAAGCTGTCCCTCAGACCCCTGTGGTTGACATGTGGTCCCTTGTAGTAGAAGCACAGGCAGACCACATCCTTCAAATAGAAGAGAATCATCACCATCTGGTTTTACCCCATTCGAACCTTTCTTACTGATACCTTCTTTAACCCACTAATGCCTTCATTCATCCATTCATCTTTGTTTTCTTTTCACCTAATATTCCTTGGTGTCCATCTCCCTCTTCTTTAATACTGAACTGTGACTGAACACTAGGTATATAATCTGAACTCCATCTAGTTTTCTTGAAGGCTTTCATGATTCTTTGAATTTATCCTACAGACACTAATGCTGAGGTAGGTATTGCTAATCCTCTCTCAACAAATGAGGGGGAAAATCTTTTGATATTAAGAAATACATTTTCCCCCACAGGATTATTTTTATCTTTAATTTTTTTTAATCACAGAAAATCTAGGGAAATTATTTTAGGTAAACCGATATGCCTTGAGATGTGAAAGAGTGAGTGACACTTTCATTTTGTGCCGTGTTAAAGTGTGGTCATGGGAGAATAGCACAAAGTTGTGGTCCATGTTCACATATCTCATTGTTATCATTTCAAATGTGAGTTCTATTGGCCAAGAGTCCAGAGAAGGCTAAATCAGTTACTCTCCTGGCTGTCTTCCCAGAAAAGAAAACTTTCCAAAGGAAACAGGTTTCTTTTCATGAATGATGCTTTTACAAATTTCATTTTCCTACTGGTATTTTATTTGTACAGTTAGAGGAGTTTCTGAATATAATTAAAATAAATTTTTCTCTTTTGTTTTCCAGTTGTCATTATTATTTGTGGGGCCATTAAGTTATCAAAGCTGATATAATTTGTTTTAAGATTTTAGAGGGAGCACTTAACCATCAGAGTGGTTGCTACACAGTCATTGTAGAGTTATTTTTCTGTCATACTAGAAAATATCCCACTAGAATAATATCTTACAAATAATAATCCATTGTGTTAATCTACAAGTCATAAAACCAGAGACCCCAGGGGAAAATATTACCCTTTACACATTATGCATACATTTAACTTTACTTATTTGTTTAAATCAATGGATCGATGAACTAGAAGACTATTTTCAAGGTACACTTCTTAAAGATCTATAACATGTTTAGAAAACATATCTGCAATTTGAATGCAAACAACTGAAGATGAGATTGTGAATGCTATTCACTTCAGGGTCACTTTCTTTTATTTTCTTCCATTGCATGAGAATGACACTAGTGTGGTGAAATGAAAATAGCAAACATAAAAAGAATGGAATGTTACCACTTATGATACTTGGATGGACCTAGGGTATTATGCTAAGTAAAATAAGTCATATAAAAACTAATACCACATGATTTCACTTATATGTGGAAACTAAAGAACAAAATAAATGAACACACAAAACAGAAACAGACTCATAGATACAGGGTTGCCATATGGGAGGTGGGGGATGTTGAGGGACTAGGTATGAAGGTGAAGGGATTAGGAAGTCCAGATTGGTAATTACAAAATACTCATGGAGATGTGAAGTACAGCACTGGGAACAGAGTCAATAATATTGTTGTAATTATGTGTAGGGCTAGCTGGGTGCAAGGGAATGACTTCATAAATTACATAGTTGTTTAACCACTACGCTGTATACTTGGAACTGATATAAAACAATATTGAATGTCAACTGCAATTAACAAATAAAATTAAAAAATAAAAATGCCAGAGAGAGTGGTGCTTTGTCCAATCTTGGCTATATCACAAGCTCTAGCATAAGTCTTAGCACATAGTAGGAGCCCAGTAAAAAGAAAACTGTGTTATGCTTTGGTTTTATTCATTATAGTTTGAAGCAATAACATTAAAATCACTACAATTACAGAAAATAGAACATTAGAGAATATCTTAGAGTAACCTGAGTTTATGAAGAAAATAATACAAAAGACTACTGTCTGTGAGAATATGCAGTCATCTTTCACTCCCTCTACTTTCAACATACACCCAGAATCAGGCCACCTCTCATGGTGTCCACCATGACCATCCTAGTCTAACTCCCACTGTCCGTCATTTAGATGATTTCAACAGCTCTCTTACTAGTCTGTTTGCTTCTAGATTTGCCTTCTTATATTTTCAAAAAAGAATTCCAACTACTTTTTTCAAAACCTCAGATAGATCAATCGGTCCTTAATGGTCCTTATCTCATGCAGATTAAAAGCAAAGCCCTTTCAATTACTTACAAGAACTTCATGATCTGGCCACCTAAAAACTATCTAACCTCATTTTCTGTCTCCCTTTGGTCTTCTTTGGTCACAGGTAGCAAGCTCCTATCTTAGGGCCTTTTTTACTTGCTACACCCCATTGCTAAGAAGCTTCTTTTCACTGATATCCAAATGGCACATTTCTTTATCTCCTCTCGGTCTCCCCTGAGCCCCTGGAGATAGTGCTCACTCCCACCCTCCCTTCCCTGTATCCCATTTTACTATCTCTATACAATTTATCACCATGTAAAGTATTTTATAATTAGTTATTTTTTAAAGTACATTTATTATCTGCTCCCCCTCACTTCTGAAGTGAGGGGCAGTAGCTTTGTTTCATTCACTCTGGAGGGATGCAAAATCTGCCACCCCAGAATGTGCCTCTTTGGCATCGGAATTGTTTTGAGCTCATGAGTTTTAAGTTTTAAGAAACAGCAGATAAAGAGGAAAAGCTCAGAAAACTCAGTAGAAGTTACCCTTTTGTCAGGGATGTTTACATTCAAAAGGGCAATCTCCTTTTTTAAGGTGTCTCCCTCTAGTACCAGGAAGAGGGTAATGATTAAATCTCTAGAAACTTATCAATGGAGAACAACTAGACCCTTGTTTACTTGGCTTTATCCTGGTAACTTCCCACAGTTGGCCTCCCCCAAATCCAGCATTTTTTTAAAAATATTTGGCTGGAGATGGTATTTGTGGCCATTTTTGGGGAGTTACTCAGTTTTCCTGGGTATCTGCCATACATATAGGTGCTATACATGTTATTAAACACATTTGTTTTTATCCTGTTAATCTGTCCTTTATTATGGGGGGGGGGGGGGTTGGGTCTCAACCAAGAACCCAGAAGAGTAAAGGTTAAGTTATTTTCTCTCTCAGATACCACTGTACCACAATATTCAAAGGAGTGGCCTGGCCCAACTACACTCAAGATTGGGAACACAGAGCTGAAAGGGCAATGACAATAAAATAGCCGACTGTGGAGAAATAGGCTGGAGATAGATATAACCTAGGCTTTAACTTTCCTTTTTCCCCCTCGGGCTGTGGATGTCACATCATTGACACTAACTCTGGTATGACAATTAGTAGAATACGATGTTTAAAACAGTACATTAAATAAATTCACACAGAGTCTTTGAATGGTTGTGTAAGCTCTACACTATAGCACTAGCAAGAAAATGAGCTTCTCAAATCCAGCCAGGTCCTATCCAATTCAGAAAGCATCTTCGTTAAAAACTGTGGGACCATTGTAAAGTGAACTGAGATATCCTGCATTTGCTCTTGCTTCATGTGGCCACCTTTTCCTAAAAAGTTTCTGTATCCTTGGCTAAACAGACAACTGAATTTAGTCTTACAACAGTATAAACAAATGTGGTCTCTTCTTGCTAAGCTGCGGTCCCCTTGAAGTGCTGTATGAATATTTCCTAGTGCAGAGCTTGGACATATTGATGCTTCTTTCCTATTCACATTGCTTTGCCTTCTCTAAGCCAAGTCAGTGTTAGAGAGACTGACTTCATTTTATTTCGGAGGAAACAAGCATAGAGGTAACTTTGTTCATTCATCCATTCAACAAGTTTTTACTGAGCACCAAGTAGATGCTGATAATGGTTCTTTGTATCAAGGAATAAACAAAATAAAGTCAATATCTTCATGGAGCTTTTATTGTAGCTGGGAGAGTGAACAAGTACTTTATTTATATGTATATGCATATGTGTACATGTATACATACACAAATATCTATGTATCACTGTTATACATACATACACACACATATATGTAGATATGTTAGTTCATGGTAAAGACTGACAAAAAGAAATGCAGGGCAATGGTTATAGAGAATGCTAAGATAGGGGTTGGGGGAGGGGCCCAAAGTCACACAGTGAATATGTTGAAGAGCCAGAACTGAAACACAGAGCATTCTAATGCCCAGTCTATGGTCTTAACCACTATGCTGAGGTTGCTACATGGCTCTGCAAATGTCAGGTTTTGTGGAGATTAGAGTAGGCAAGGCAGAGACAGTCTGGATTGTTATGAATTCTTCAGAAGCCAAAGTTTCCCCTTGACGAGGACTAATTAGAAAAGCTAGCTATTCTAGCATAAATCAGGTCTGACCAGTTGTCACTCAAATCTCTGGGGTAATCATGAATCCAGCTCCATGGTCCTGAGATCTCTGGCCTGCTCTGTGGACTCAGTGAGCTAGGATTCAAGAAGACAGCATGGGATGGCTGTAGGAGAGTCCACCTGCCAGCCCTGTACCATGGAGCTGTGTGGAGATGAACCAGCCCAGGAAAATATGGGGATAAGACCTACAAAGTATTCTTATTTCAATAATGAAGCTTTCTGTGAATCAGCATTTATTAAATGGCTTTATATTGCACCATAAGAAAGCTATCCATCCACATGGTTGATCATATTCACAAAAGGGAATAAACTGGGAACACATCTAAAACATAGTTTAAATGTTTTGATTAGTTTCACAGACTGTAATTAACTCAGTCTAGACTTGAGTCTCTTCCCAGCTGTATGAGAACGGGCAAGTTAATTTTTTTATGGCTTAATTTGTTCTACTGTAAAATGGAGATAAATGGTACCGTCTCATAGAAATATGAGAACTAAACAAGATAATAAATGTACTTGCCAAATAGTAAGCACTCAGTGAATGAGTGATGGCCATCTTTTGGAAAGCCTGCTTAGTACACATCTCATTGTCTGAGGCTTAGCCCTTACACACAGAGATTGGCTCCTATAAATCTACGTAACAGCAGCCCTGCATACACTTCCCTGTCTAACCATGTTATTCATTCTAAAACAGGGGTAGGCACCTAATATAAGCTGGGCTAATCAACTCTTTCCACCAAAAATTTGAAATTAGACCTTAAAATCTAATTCATTGTCTGCAGGTGTTGGACCTAGAAGGTTATCTTGATTCAAATGTCACTCGAGGACCTTTTACAAATGGGACAAAAGGATGGTAGTCTTCAGAACAAAAGGGGAATGAAGTGGCAAGATCCCAAGAATGAAAGACTAAGTAAACACAGAGGGCAAGACCCAAAGAGATGCAGCCCTGGTCCCTGCCTGCTTCCTGGTTCCTCATTCCAATGACTCTCAAACCCAGCTGAACTTCCTGTCCTTGGGTTCTGTACAGTCAATTTTCTTATAATAAATCTCTGATTGCTTAAGTTCACTTACACAGTTTCTGTTCTTTGTAATCAAATAGGCCCTAAGAGAAAATGGTAACCTAACCATTTGTATATGTTTAATGTAAAACATCACTTTCGACATACTGAATCAGAAATGCACTTATTGTAATGAACTGAGTAAAAGTCATAAATCACAGAGAAGGTGGTATAAGCCAACTTTCCTCTATCATTTCTATGTAACACAAGACAAGGCTGGTCCTAATCAAAATCCATGAAACAGCTTTGACATGCTCCTATTCCCACTTTCCCCCTCTAACTCTCAAGGACTTTCAGCCTGCTGACTGGGCTGCCCTGAATTCCTGAACAATGTCTTACATGTGCTGCATCTTTCCTACTAGTAACCATAAATCCACCCTTATCTGTCCTCTGACCCTTTATCCCAAACCCCGCATTTTTGTTTTCTAAGAAGGGGACCAGATACTCTGGTACATTAACTCAGGCCAACATGTTAATTGATTTCAACATAAGGGAAGGCCTCCATTTTAATTTCTGGAAACATACACGTGACTTTTGGGAAAACCCTTAATTAAAATGAGTGAAACTAGTGATGGAAAATTCTGACACTGAATAAAGCAGCAGCATAAGTGATTTTTGGAAAGGTGTTCTTGTGATATGTTTTCTATGATACTCACCTTGCATATACAAATACCAAACTGGGCTAGAGAAAGACTGAGCTAGAGAAAGACTATATATTTTTGATACATTTAAACTGCTGAGCAGTCTTCTCTGTGTTGTAGCAAAATTGGTCTAGAAGCTAAAAATAAAAGTACAACTTAATATATTCAAAATTGTAGTAAAATATTGGAACAAGAAAATCAGTCTGTCAATGCTTACCCAAATAACTGAGATGATCACATTTCTATACCAAACCTGTGTTTCTAACTAACAGATAAAGCAGGAAGGAGTATCTCAGCAATGGTGTATAAAAAATGAAAAAACATAAATTTTCAAGCTCTAATTAAGTGGGGAAGTAATAACAAAATATTGCTGCATTTCGGTGACTGTTCATTAAAAAACAACAACAAAACCTTGGCCTATTTCTAGAATTACAGTTCACAGGCTTCAGTATAGTCTTTTCTGTTTTTACTCATGATCATAAAGAGTACAGATGTTGAACATAAACTGAGCCATTATGCCAAATACCACCTGGCCCTCTTCCTTGAATCTAACTGGTCAGAACACCAACCCTCATGGAAAGCAGTGGAATCCAGTGTAGGACTCAATGTGGCTCTAGACCCAGTGTGCAGGAATCACGTCCTGGAACTGCCTCTTTTTCTGAACATTTTCTTGTGTGGGATAACTCAGTATCCCTACCATAAATTTCCTCGGGTGTGCAATGGTCCTATGTTCTGAGGATCCACTCATTCACCTCTAGAGGCTGAGCACTGTCCCTGGCTTTTGGAGTCCAACAGTGAACAATACAGGTAAAAATCATCACCCTCACGAATCTTACATTCTCAGATGCTGTATCTAAAGCACTTAATTATGCCTGATACCAGTGGGTGATCAATACAAGTCAGCTGCTAGGATTACTAGTGCTTGAATGAGACAGAGTAAAATGATGGCACTGGAATGAGAGGGAATGTGTTGGAATAAAGTGAGCATAGCTAAGACCTAGCGGTGAACCTGCCACTAATCGCTTAGGTGACCTTCATTTAATCTCTTTGGGCCTCAGTTACTTAGTCTATAAAGTGATCTTACATCCCTTCTATTGACTATATGGCATATCATGAAAAGATAGAAAAAATAAAGTGTCAGAAAACACTGAAGAAAATATTTCCCTTTGTGTATTTTGGCTTTCCCTTACCACTTAATGAAGATACATTAGGCAGAAAAATACTTTTTTCAGTATATTCAAAGGTTAGGAAAAGCTCAGAAACTACGTACCCAGTTGCAGTTAAAAAATAGTGAAAAATCCTCAAGAATCACTGGGAAGAATGTAAACGATCAATATCATACCAAATCTTTAGCTTCATAAACTGTAAAAATCCCTGCCATGGCTGGGTACCTCAGGGGGTTGCAGGCTTGATCCCCAGTCAGGGCACACACAGGAATCATCCACTGGATGCAGACACAGGAAGGGGGACTCCAAAAAACTGGAATTTAGTTGTTAACAATTGTACACTTATTCTTACATGTTTAAACTTCAGTCACCTTCAAAGTACTCTCCATTTGATGCAATACACCTATTGAGACTTATTTCTACTACTCAAAATATTTTTTAAATTTGTTGATTTTAATGCCTTTTAGTGCTTCTGACACTTTTGTTTCACCTCTTTCATATTGGCAAAATATTTCCCTTTGAGGACTTTCTTCATCCAGAAAAATGAAAAAAAAAAAGGTCACTTGCAGAGATAATGGGTCAAAAACTGCTGATCACAGTGTAGTGTGGGCAAGTGCACTCATTAATCTCTAGTCATTAAATGGGCAAACACATTGAAAGAGTCTTCAAAAAAATTCACCGAGGCTGAATGCAGCCTCTCACAACACCAGCAGCAGGCACACTGTTACAGATGGGTTCCTAGAACACTCACCTAGCAGGGGAAGCCTGCACTACAGGGGCCGGCCCTCCAGAATTTAATTCCTGTTTTGGGGGGCTCCTTCCTTGTAAGTGGAACAACAAATTGATCTTGCTCTCTCAATAAATCAATAAATAAAAATTTAAAAATATAATCACAAAATACAAAGATAAGATAGAAGCAGCATCTTACATATACCTTGAAAGTATGCATATATCTAAACCTTATCAAAAATCATTGGATGACAAAAACCTCCTTCTAAAATGTGGTTAAGTGAAATGTAATATCATTCCTTTTTGGGAAATCTTAGCTTTCCTAAACTAGCTTTTCCAATAAACTTAAAAATAAAATTGACCCCATACCTATACCTTTTCACAAATTAATACATTGTCAGAGTTTTGTACATTTTATTCAAACTACTTTTCTTTTCTAGTTAAAAACTGTAGCATTTTAACTTTCTTAAAATTATACAAATGCATGGCTAGGAATTCCTACCATTCTGCCAAATGAAATGGTATACATGGCCCTTAGTGAGAAGGACCCTGTTTACCTAGCCAAGCCCCACATCTGCTGCACTCCACATTTCTATGACATTGAGCTCTCTGTAGTTCCATGATTGTCTTACTCTCATATGAAAAACAGAAAACTTGCAAACAAGTTTCCTTCCACTAGATTATTTTCCCCCCCTCTATTTAATGACATACCCATCTACCAAGTCTCACTCAGTCTCCTCTGCAGAACCTTCCCTGGTCACTCCCACCACAGCTTGCATCCTCACAGGTCATATTAGACCCTTTTGATATTACTCCCTTGACATTTCATGCATATAGTCATTAAATTGATTATATTTCTTTAAATTTTTTTGTTATGTCCACCTATAGGCAGAAGCTGTGATTTTCAGAGGCAGAAGCTGTGATTTTCAGTTTCTATCACCCTAGCCCAGAGTAGACAACTGTTCACATTTGTTAAATATTAGAACTCTTGTTTTCAATGGATTAAAAAAAAAGACCCTTAGTAAGCAGTGAGATGAATTTGGCCTTATATACTTTAATTTGTAGAATTGTTAATCTTACTCCACAATAGCAACAAAAATATCATTGTGGTAGAGGAACCAAAACCAAAGAGGAATTAGTACAAGATCAAAATTAGAAAAAACAAATCAGTCTACAGCACTCCTCCAAAAACACCTTTTCCTCTATTGATGACATAGAATATTATGAAGTGAAGAAATGCTTCCAAAACTCGCCAGAGATTATGGCCTTGAACTCACACACAGAGCAATTGAGATTTTCCCTCCCTTTGCTTTCCCTGGACACCAAAAACATGGCACAAAACCAACTGTTAGCAAGAATCCTAAGTAAAAATAATTGCAGAATTTGTTACTGATAAGACAACAATTGTCATTATCATCCAATCTAGTATGCCAGCCTTCAGTCCATTTGACATTGAAATTAACCGAACCTGGTACTTTGACTAGAGCGGCATCTAACAATGCACTAGCAGGGCGTTGTAAACAAGCCAAGGCCAGTGGTGCACTTCGAATATGCACGCAAAGTCCAAGGAGGAAAAGAAAATACCACACCGGACGATAAAATAATAATAAATAAAATGCAGCTGAATACAACAAAATTAAAATGCAAAATATGCAGCATTCTCAGCTATAAATAGAAATAGTTTCAATTAGAAACCCACTTATGACGAGAGCTCTCCTGGAAGTTAAGTGGGAATTATAGGAAGAACATTTTTCAAAAGCAGGCCATTCCTTTATGTAATTTACTTGTTTTCATTTTATAGTTGTCATACTTATTCACCTATAATGAAACATCACTATGCTCTTCTTACAGTAATCAAAACAAAAAACAAAGCTAAAGAAAGAAAATGTGTTCTCCGGTAGGTAAAATTTTAACTATTTTGAGGAGAAATAAGTACTGAATATCAGTGACCTGTAATCAGTGAGCAGGATAAATTTATAATTTCATATAAAATAAAAGGCATATTTAAAATTGTTGCTTTGATTTGTGGGATGAGGACTTTATAGTTCACAGACATGCATATATTTTAGCAATATTTTGAGATGTCAAAAATAGGTCTTGGTGCCTTTCCTTACTCGAAAAAATGAAACTTTTCATCATGTTTTAGGTTAATTGATTATTGAAATATCTTACTGGAAAATTTATAATTAGAAAAAGTATTTTTCACTGTAGTGAACACTGTATTTGATATGCCTTAAGAGCAAAAAATATACAACATGTCTTGAGTGTATCTTTTAACTATAATTCAATTAAGATTCCATTGCAATTACTACTGCTACCACAGAAATAGTGTCGCAGGATGATACATAGGAACGGGGTTTATAAAGCACAATTCACTTCCATAAAAAATTCAACCCAAAGAATGACTTACAGTGTTATATACTGGTGAGGTACTAAAATGAAAAAAAAAATTGTTCATTCATCCAAAAGGGCATTTACATAAGTCAAAGTGAAACAAAAGACAACTGGCTAGAGATAGTATAAAATTCATTCTGTGATCATGAGTAACAAGGTAAATAATAATACCAGATAAAGTAGAAGAAATCAATGTAATAATTATAGAAAATTGTTACTGTTGCTGTAACTAGTAAGAAAAATCATGTCAAAAAAGAAAAGTACTTAAAAATATAAAGACAAAATATTCTATGTCACAATGACAAAATTGAGGCTTGCGTGTTAATGCCTGTCAGTACCCTGACAGATCTGACTAATCACTGGAATCTTTGTTGTAAATCTTGGAATCCCCCTCAGTACACTATGCAGAGAGCCACAACCAATCACTGAAAGTTGGCACTGAAACCTATTTGTCCAATCTGGTCTCAGTGACGTTGTTCAAGACATTCAGTTATGGGCCTTCCCTGCAGGCAAATGGTACGTGACTATACAACCTTCTAGGAAATGTGGTAAAGCATGGGTTTACTTTCAAAAATTGGTGAATGCACAAAAATTTTTATAAAGCAAAATACAAAAATAATATTACAGCAGATAATGCTATGATTTGGTGAGTGAGATAAAATTTTAAAAACTGACTGCCATCATTCTGACCAGCATGGCTTGGTGGGGAGTCATCCCACAAAGCTAAAGGTCGCTAGTCAGGGCACATGTCTGGGTTGTGGGTTCAGTCCCTCTTCAGGGCACATGCAAGAAGCAAGTGGCCAATGTTTCTCTCCCTCCCTCTCTTCCACCCTTCTCCTCTCTCTAAAAATAAATGAATAAAATCCTAAAAAAAGAAAAAAACCCTAACTGCCATCTACAACTTAGAATAGATTCAATTCTGATGAGACGGACATTTAAAAAAGATAAAGTTCTCCTTTTGCAAGAAAAGCAATCGAATGTGAATTTCTATTTAAAAGCCATAGGTCTAATGGTCTGAGAAAAAAATGAGTAAGTAGGGTAAAGAATCTGATACCCAAAGTAGCTTTTACACCTGAGCAATCAAAATTATAGATTTCCCCTAAAAGGCAAAACCATTTATTGATACTTTTAGCAAAAACCATTTTCATCTAATAAATAATGCAATTTTTGCCATGAATCAAATGCTTTTAAGTCTTTTTTAAATCATTTTTTATTAATATTCAAAGACAATTGTCTCCCTTTTCCCACCACCATTTCCCCCCACCCCACCCTCAATTCTACCCCACTTTGGCTTTGTCCACAGGTCCTTTATACACGTTCACTGATGACTCTTTCCCTTCTTTCCCCTTTTATCCCCTCCCTGCTCCCCTCTGGTCACTGTTTGTTCTTAATTTCAATGTCTCTGGTTTATTTTGTTGTTGTTTGTTTTTTATTAGGTCCATTACAGGTGAGATACTAGAATGACATTTTTAGCTTATTTATAATGTATTGTTGATCTCTATAGAAAGTCAAACATAGATACAATGAGAGTGGCTTAGTTTTAGGTGTCTTAATTTCCAGAAAAATAGTTTCCCTATTGAAACATTTTAAAGTATATATGTAATCGTTGAACCACATTTGAAACATAAGCCATAATTTTAGTGTTAGGATAAAAATGATCACTAAGTAAAATGTGCATGGAAAAAGAATTAAGTAAAAAATATCCACTAAAATAAAATAAATGTGTATATCATGGGAAGGTAACTGTATTCTGCTGTAATTATACATACTATATAATGTTAAGTCGAAGGCTGAATAATAAAACACATTAGAGAAACTATACCTCAATCACTAAAGAAGCTTAGATGAAGTCTATAACAGGTCAATCTGACAGTGAACCCTGCTCCACAGTATTATCCACAGTATTAAACAGTACTATGTGCTGTTTCCAACAAACAAAAGCTTACTCACTCACTTCATTTTGCTTATGTAGAGAGTCATATTTAAGGCTGGCATGAATTCTGCAAGAGCTCTTAACTGGTACTAACATTCGGCAATAAAGAACATTTCCAGCCACAAGCAATTATATATAAACATAATCTGTAAAACACTGAGAATAAGTCACTGGTTGTAATGTAATTAGAAAAAGTTTTCTAAAATTTCCTCTAAAATAACTATTACCCTAAAATCTTTTACCCTTGGTCACATTCACTGTCATGAATTGTTGTTTTACTATTATGCTTTTCCATGATTTTATAAGTAATTTCTTTGAAAAATGCGAATAAGGAACACATGATACAGTTTGACTTGGCTTTGAGACAGCAGCTGCTTACATGACTAACTTGTGATACATCTTACCACTGTGTTACTCATGATTATAACAAAGCAAGTTTTAATTAGTAGGTAAGTCATTGCCTACTTAGCTGTGCTACCCTCAGGTAAGATAGAAAACAAATGTTTCTGTAAACTATACAGGGTGGGGCAAAATTAGGTTTGCAGTTGTGAGTACATAAAACAAAGAGTTTATTCTTGTATTATTATTTATTAATTATGGTATTTTTTCCATATGGAAAAAAATAAATTTACTTTTGTCCACCCCTGTATAAACAACTATCAAATAATGCTTTCATACACAATATAAAAACCAAGATGAAAATGTAAGTTTTGTAATGGAAATGTACTGCTGTACTATAGCAAATACATGATTTTCCTGAATTCTAGTAATAGAATGGGAAAATGTCTTAAAAATGTTCTTCTTACCTGTGTATACAGTTTTTACTCTCAAGATATGACATACCGGAGGCAGCATCTAATGCAAATTTCACCAGTTGTTTGGTTTTTATTTCATCTTTCTTTCTTCTTAGATAGGAAAGGAAATCACCTCCTAGAAGAAGTGACAGATGAACAATGAGACAAAATCATGATGAAATTCACATTTATTGCCTATTATGGATTCCTCACAGAACAAAAAGCAGTCCATGCTTGGCCATGCTTTTTGTCCATTTTGTTTGAGGTGGGGATAAAAGAACATATGAGAAGAACACGTCTTATTACAAAACAGACACTATTAATTTTCCTGAGTACATTTTAAGTACTTTAAGTACCTCATACCCTATTAGCTAACATGAAATATTCAAAGTCATAGAATTTCTCACCAATTTGCTTGACTAAAATTTTGTAACCAAGTTTGTCTCTAATACCAAATTAAAGACTGTACTTACTATGAATTAAATAAAAAAGTAAATGATATTGAATAAGTTATCAAATTCAGTAATTGCTGAAAAAGAAAGAGATTATTAACAATACCATCACTGACAATAAAGCCAGAAAGTGGGGGGAGCTATGATTTTGCTAAGATTTTAGGTTGCACTTTTGTGTATAAAATGGATTCAGTGATGCAGAGAAACACCTTAAACCAGCATGGTCCAAAAGAAATGTAACACAAGCCACATAGTAATTTAAATTTACTGATAGTTGCATTTTAAAAGTAACAACAAAAAGGCGCAATTTGTTTTAATAATATATTTTTCTTTAGCTAATGGATCCAAAATGTTACTTACCGACATATATACCATAAAAATTTTAGTGGAGATATTTTCCCTGTTAACATCCTAAGTCTTTACAATATGTTTAACACTTAGAGGACATCTCAATTTTTATGCAATTTTTACCTGAAATATTTTATCTGTATTTAGATTTCATAAAATTTAGATTCATATATATACATATTTAGATTCATATATATACATTGTTCCAAATGCTTAATATTTCCCAATATTTGGATAATGCATAAATCCTTAAAACATTTAAAATCAAATACAATTCAAAATTCAGGTTTTTAAGATGCATTATCTACATCTCAAAGCTCAGGAGCTACACACGGCCAGCGATTACCACACATTGCACAGCATAGCCGTAACCTATGCATTCATTGTTCATGCAGCATTGAAGGCTATGGTTTCTTTTTCTCTTGTTAGTGTATACTGTATGGCATTAAAAAAAGAAGTTTGTTCTAAGTGAAATAAGACAGAAAAAGTCAAGAACCATATGATTTCACTCCCCTGTAGGATATAAAAGTGAAATTAAAAAAAACGAACAAGACTAACAAGCACAGGTTCATTGACACAGATGACAGTCCTGTGGTTACCGGTAGGAAGAGGCTGGGTGGGAGGGGTAGAGGGTAAAGTTCCCAGATGTACTGAGACAGAAGGTTTGACTCTGGGTGGTAACACACAAGGCAATATACACATGATTACTATAGAATCATGCACACGAAACAATTGTATTAACCAATGTCACCCCGATAAATTTAATTTAAATTTATTTAAAAAGTTAGAATACTTTTAAAAGTATAGTAGAATAAAGTTCCTCTAAAAATAATCCTCACTTTCTCTTCTATATTAGGCCTTCAGATTTTAAGCCAGATTTTTGCAAGAGAAATTAGCATTTTAATTGGCATTTCGTAAACTTTTCTTACCCTATTCACCATGGCTGTAGGTTTCCTAAAATAGAACAACTCTAGATGTACAGACTAAATGGCTTTTTCTTTAATGAGAGTACTCAGAAAATGAGAACCAGCCAGATTCTTCTTATAATATTCTTTTTATTCACAAATCAAGGGTTACACAATTTTACATGGGCCACTTAAAAAATCAACCAGCCTTATGCTTAAAAATAATTTTAACAGTGTCTGACAGTTCATCTTTTTCTGTTTCTTTTTAAGGAGAATATGAAATGTATTAAATTACTAGGAAGATTACTGAAATAGTTTCTATCAAGTTTAACTTTATTTTCTGAACAAAACACACAGATGCAACAGTAATCCACAAAATTAGCCACTAATTTCTCAAATAGGTAACAAAAATGTCTATTAAAATGGATTTAAAATCAGTATTCAGTTCAAGTTATTACTTGGACTAATATCCCTATACATGTATTAATGCTTCTTAGATCGCAGGTAGGAAATACAAGGCCCGCAGGCCTAATCTGGCTTGGCACCTTGTTTCTACCCAGTGATAGCATAAAGCTCTTTGCCCCTAGCTGAGAAATACCCATATTTTTGGACCATAAGACACATGTAGGTTTTAAAAGAGGAAAATAGAAAAAAAAATTTGAAGAAAAAAATGTGGTAAGATATTTAATAACATAAATAACAATAGTTCACCAATGTAAATGTCAATAAAACTCAACAGCAGCATTAATAACCATTATTCCTGCCAAATCGGGGGTGGGGTGGGGTAAAGGTGCGTCTTATAGTCCAAAAATACAGTAGTTACATTTGCATAGTCCAAAAACTACATTCGGCCCTTTGAAGGCAACTGTGAGGCTGATGAGCCCCCATCCCATCTCCATGAAAATGAGTTTGACACGCCTGTGTTAGATATATGTTGGCCTTTTCTAGAGAAAGTGCACCCTTCTGGTCTTGAAACCACATAGCATTTTGTTGATGCTGTGGAATAACTTTCAAGCAAAAACATCTTTACTGGAATTTAATTTAAAGTAGCACAGGACAACCCCCATGTTCTGTCATTTCCTAATATTATTTATTTCTTCCCCAAGTTGGCTCATATTCAGCAGTTTTCCATCTGCCTCCTGCTCTTTTTAAATTCATTCTTTCCTACAGTCCTCCTTATACTCCCATCCCTGCCCCAGAGTAGTCCCTGTGAAGAGAATTGTACCTGTGTTGTTCAATATTGTAATTTCAGCACTTACCATGTGATTAAGAATTCCAATTCCAATTAGGAATCTTGGTGTACAAAAAGGACAAAACAAGATCACTTCCCTTTTGTAACTCTGTATTAACAAGGCTTTTTCTCAGTATGAGTAGACTACATATCAAACCAAGACAGGAAGGATCATTTTCTAGCATTCTTCACCAGTGATGAATTTCTAGGACAATGCTTGATATGTTTTTATGGCCAACTTTGGTTTACTAGGCAGAACGTGGCATAGTGAAAAAGAGCATAGATATTGAAATAAGACTGACCTAGTCTGGTTAGTTATATGGACTTGGGTAAGTTATTTCATCTTTCTGAACTTCTTTAAAACAAAAATTAATTCCATTTATTTCTCAAGATGGCTTTGAAGACTCATTGTATCTAAAGAACTAAGCATGTGCTGAGCACATAATATACCCAATAAATACTACTTCAACTTGAAGTTATTTGCTATACAAAATGAGGAAGAACTGCAGTAGGGACTGGGTGTTTGCCATACATTTATTTTCCCTCATTCACCTCAATTTCTTTCAGGAGACTCGCCTTCTCCCATTTTTGGAGAGCATTAACCTCACCCCCAACAATAAGGGTAGTCCTAGACTGGCCTAATCAATGACATTCACTCCTCTGAGCAAGTGACTGGTTGAAGGACAGTACACGACTTAACTCAGGTTACTAAGACACTACAAGAAGGTACTTAAGAAGTGAAAGAAATTGGTTTTTTTTTTTGAGAGAAGTACCAAGAAATAAGCATGCTCCGCAACTGAAAGTGTGGAACATGCCATACGGCGAAGACTGGCAGCCTTCAAATGAAACTATTGCCAAGGAAAGCAGAAAGGAGAGAAGGAAAGAGAAGAGTTTTGGGTGACACGCTGGAGCCACTGGGTCAAACAATGCCTCAAGAGTAACTTCCTTCTAGATTTTTCAGTTAAGTAAACTAAGGAAATCTATAATTCTTTATATATTTTCTGCACTAGCAACTCAAGGATCCCTAATGGATAAAATAATATTTATATCAGAAGATCATTTGGAGAATTAAAAAAGGTAATATATACATGTTAAATGTCTGGAACAAGTAAGAAACAAGAGAATAGAAGCTATTACTCTCAATAGCCCTTGAAGATGTCTTACCCCATGCTATGGAAATTCAGTCTTTTGTGTTGTTCAGTATTGATGGGACTCTGAGAAACTAATCTCATTAAACGAACTTGGTGAAATTATGTAAACAAGAATATTAATTTATCAATTAGTCATTGAAGAAAAGAGATCACTGGGACAGTACCACTAATGATTTCTTGTCATTAAATCACATAAGAATATTAACTTATCTTCAAACAACTTCCAAGTTTATTAAACAGATACTAGTCCCCCATGATATATAAAAGTATAATTCATGTCCCGTGTGTTTTAGGTTATAAATTTGTTCCTGATAAGTTTAGTTTATTTGTGTTCATTTATACATTTAAAATAGGATTACAACCAAAGCAAGTAATAAATTGTACAGAGCTATTTGGGGGCTTCACTTATGCCATTATTTAGGTTCTTCTCTAAAAAATAAACATTTGCTCTTGAACTTGTACTAATGAGAGTTGAGGCTATCAGCCCATCAAAAACAGAGACAAACTCTATACAATGATAAACAACAGAAGCTGATTCAATTTGTACTCCATGAAACACAGAATAGACTTTATACAGCAGGAGATTAAGTCAAAACCATTCTTGAAGAAGAATCAATGCAAATACTTAGGAGACCTGGAGTACACAGAAGAGATTAAGCAAGACATCTAATGAGGTGATGAGGGTTTATACTAAGAACTATCCAAAGAAACAGCGAAGATAAGACTTGGAAAGACTCAATAGAAAGCTAAAAATGGATCAGCTTGTGAGGAAAGATGAGGAAGATGAAACTCTAAAAAACTGAAAATGACTTCAACAATGTACACGCTTTTCTGATTCCATTTTCTTCTTTTAAAAAAAGCACTGAAACAGCTTGCTCCCTAAGTAGTGAAATTCAGCCAGGCCAGATGCAGAGCTGAGTGTGTGGGTTAATACATGACATTAGTCTTTTCAGATGAGGTTCCTTAATAGCCATGTTCTACTAACACTGCAGAACAGCAGGAACTTTTTGCATTTCTCCTTGCAGATGATTTTTGAGAACATAGCTTGGTAGCAATTATGATAACAGCTCTCTGAAATAGGAGCGCATTTCACAGTACTTTTAACTTGCTGGTTGAAAGGGCACCAGATTTTATACACATATAAAATTTTGTATATTTTTATATATACATAAAACCTTGCTAGACATTATGTGAATTGCCACTACAGATTCCAGAGTCTGTTTTCACAAATTCTCAGAATGTCAATACTAGAAATTACTGTGGAAATAATGTTTTTTCATATTATGTAGGAGAGAAATAAATTTACGTAACATTTTTAAGGTGGTGATTTTGGTGATATTATTGAAATGCTAAGGCAAGTGTCTGTGAACTATGGCCTGGAGGCCAAAACCAACCACTGCCTGTTTTTTGTAAACAAAGTTTTCTCGGAAAACCACCACACTCGTTCAGTGGATGCTTTCAGGTTAGAATGACAGAGCTAGAGACTAAACGGCCTTCACAGCCAAAATATTTTACCACCTGGATGTTTACAGGAGGCTTGACAACTCCTGTTTTAGGGTGTCAGTCAGTATTTCATATAGCTGTAATCCTTTCACGTAAATAATTCTTAGGATTGCTTTATCTTTTTTCATCTAAGATTTTACTTTTCACTGTGTGTGTGTTTCTTTTTTTTCCACCAGGTGTCAACAGTGCTTATTTAATGCTCAAAAAGAAAGCTGAAAATGTAGATTCACCAATGAATTTTATGTCTTAAGGCTGACATACATACTTACACACAAAAGCACACACATAGTAAGATCATGAGTCCTCTACTACCCTCCCCATCCACAGCCCACTGTCTGCCACCAATGCAAAGAAATGCCACTGCCTGTCTCTCCCTGCTTTCCTGCCAAACTACTCCCTTTTCTACTTCGTGAATTCCTTCCTACGCCTCTCAGAGCTGCCTTTGATTTAAAGTGTAAAGACAAGAATGGGGAAGAAAATCAGGTGTAGAAGATGTTGGCTCTAACGTCCTCTGGAACACCCTTCAAACACTTAGATGCTACAATAGCCTTTTTTAAATAGAAAAAAAATCAATGAAATGCTATTTTGATGCCTTTCTCTGCTGCAGAAAAACCTGCAGAGATAAAAAGAAGGCACCAATTCAAGCTTCCAGAGATAGATTTTGAAAAGACGTGGGATAAAAAGACACATCCAAAAGTATATTTAAACTTAATGAGAAATATATAACAGCAATATTTTATTTATTTAAGTTCTCCGGAAGAACCTTTTTTTTTTAAAGATTTTATTTATTTATCTTTAGAGAGGAAGGGAAGGAGAGAGGGAGAGAAACATCAATGTATGGTTGCCTCTTGTGTCCCCTGCTGGGAACTGGCCTGCAACCCAGGCATGTGCCCTGACTGGGAATCGAACCACAATCCTTTGGTTCACAGGCCCGTGCTCAATCCACTGAGCTACACTAGCCAGGGCATAACAGCAATATTTTAAAAAGTTGAATTAATTATAAGCTAGATATTTCTGGGACATTAAATAAAGGTCCTGAAATCAATTATATAAATGACTTTTGTAAGAACTATTACATAATCTTATTATTTAAATTAATTAGAAATGTATATGCATATCTTCATATTTATACATCTGTCATAAAAATTAAGTTATGCAATGGTTTTGTTCAGAAATGTATTCACCAATTAAGAATCTTCCTATCAAATTATAAAAATATTATTTTAAATATGCTTTTAAAGAACACACTGTAGCAAAGAATTGGGGATGTCAGTATGAAGGAAAAATCAGAATAAATAGGAGTCTCCTTTTGTACTTTTTATGAAGCTGTGGTAAAAGACATATCATAAACCATCCTCTTAATTGTTAAATTGTTAAGAATTTTAGGTGTAGAATATAATTTGGGTAATTGTATGTACATTGCTGTATAACAGATCTCTAGCACTTTTTCACCTTGCATGACTGAAACTCTATACCCATTGAAAAATTCTCTGTTTAGCCATGGCTGGTATAGCTCAGTGGAATGAGTGCGGGCTGTGAACCAAAGCGTCACCAGTTCAATTCCCAGTCAGGCACATGCCTGGGTTGTGGGCCAGGTCCTTGGTATGGGTTGCATGAGTGGCAACCACATACTGATATTTCTCTCCCTCTCAACCACACACTAATATTTCTCTCCCTCTCTTTCTCCTCTTCCTTTCTCTCTAGAAATGAATAAATAAAATCATTAAAAAAGAATTAAGTACACAATATTAAAAAAAGAAAAATTCCCTGTCTTGAAAAGCATATCCAAAGGGTCAATAAGCACATGCAAATGTGTTCAACATACTCATAAAATAGCAAAACCACAATATCTTACTTGGTACTTCATAGCTACCAGAAGAGCTAGAGTCAAAAATAGTGAACATACCCTCATGCAGGCCAGAATGTATGGAACTGAGACTCATCTACTCTTGGTGAGGGTGTAAGTTGGTACAACCACCATGGACACCCTTTTTGGCATGTTCTGCTAAAGCTATACATGTGCATATCCTATAAGCCAACATTTTAACTCCACGTAGTTATATCCAATAGCCATGTGCACCAAAAGACATATTAAAAAAAACAGTCAAAACAACATTATTAATAGCATCCCCAAACTGGAAGCAACACAAATGTCCATAAATTGGAGAATGGAAAAGTAAAGTCTGGTATACTCATACAATGGGATAACATACATCAATAAAGATGAATGAATTCTTGCAACCACAATATGGATAAATCTCACAAATATAATGCCAAGTAAAAAAAGAAAAAAATCCAGATCAAAAGAATATATAAGGTTTGACTTCCATTTATGAAGTTCAAAAAAGAAGTGCAAAACTAACCTGTCAGGAAAATGGTCACTGTGGGTGTGAACACTTTCTGATAATTTGAGCTCTATACTTAGAATTTGTATACTGTCCTGTATGTGTTATACTTTGGCCCAGGATTTTTACCCTACTAACAAGCTAATAAGTTAACCTGTTATTTTTCATGGGTCAGAGACAAAGAACTTTACTGTTCACAGCACGGCAGCATGCGTTGCCGTGAAGCCCGCACAGACTGACACCCGCACACAGCGTGGGCAGCCTCTCAGGCAAGGATGCTGGTGGGTGGGGAAGCAGGTGGTGGGCAGGACTGTTCTCCGTCTCAGCGGGAGACTCACCCTGCCCTCAAAGTTGCTCACTACAAACACATCCCTGAGGAATGGCCCAGGTAAAGATCAGTCAGGGCTTTGCATTCTTGGCATGCTCCTTAAGACAAGCAGGGATGCAAGAGATCAATGGCAGAGTGTCTCTTATTATACTGTATAAAAAGCTTACCAGATTTTTCATACTATAAAAAAGGAGATCAAAGGGATGCCATAACTATAATGCAACAAGATTCAGCCAAGCCCTTCGACCCACCATTACAATCCTTTGGTTAAATGGAGATGAAGAAGTGGAAGTTGGATAGAATTACAGTTAAGTGGGTTTGCAGGTGGAACAAAGACAGCTGTGGAATTTTGATTTAAGATTTGATGAAGACCTCCAATAAAGTGAGCAGAGGTATAACTTAGTAGTGCATTGCTCAATCCTCTCCCTTCCAATGTTTTAATCAAGAATTTGGATAAAGACATAAAAGGCATGGCACATACAATACTTTTCAAAAGGTGAAGTGAAGTGAACTTGCTCTGGTACCCTGGGGGGAAAAAAAGAAAACACATCTGAAGTGATATCAATGCTGTTTTCCAATATGTGAAGAATTTCTTTTATGAAATAAGAAATGATCACATAATTTCCACATAACTTTAGGTTTCAAGTTACGTTTATGTTCTTAAGTGTACTAGAATACCATGTCTAAATTATTTTTTCAAAAACACTAAGAGAAATCCTAATACACGGGTTCACATTCACATTCTTTCCACCTTCAATTATTTGATCCAGGAAAGTTTGACACCTTTGTTGCTTAGAACACAAAGCCGTGTTGTTTAGCATTTAGAATTAAAAAGTACAAAACGGGTACTTCTGATGAATCCGACGTATCTCCATAGTGTTGAATAGTTAATACTAAAGAGATGATCTCTCATATTGGATAAACTATTTTAGAGGTATTAAAATTGCCTAGGATGGATGACTTTTCTAATTAATTCCTTATTTTGATATAATAAAACACAACAAACATTAATTATTTTGGCAATATCTTATAAGTAGCACTTAGTCCACGAACACTTGTGATTTCAATGAAAACTGGAAGGAAAAAGCCTCCTTTCCTAAGAAGCAAAACCTTTGGTGGGGGAGTTTAATATTGAAAGTGTCCTGCATGTTTACAAGAGTTTACATGTGCCGGTCTAGGCATCGCCTCACTGCAGGCTCCCGGCAATACTGTAAGTATTCAGTGACTTTCCCAAGAAGAAGTTAGGGGCAGTTCTAGGTCACAAATCCACATAGTTTGAAATCAGAATGTAGTTTCCTCCTTGTTTTTAAATAATGTAGTTCAATTTAGGACAGTGTGTAAAAGGCAGAAGAGATAGGTAATATTAAACTAATATGATGTAAAAAAAAAAAAAGGCAGACAAATTTAAGGGAGGTAAAGAAGGCTGGCTTGTCCCAGAGGCTTATTAACAATAAGTAATTGGAATCTGAACACTTGAGATTGTTTCATGGTTCTAGCTCTGTGGCCTTGGCCAAAACACCAACTTCTCTGAACCACAGACTCATCACATATAACCTTGGCTTAACAATAACAACCTTGTAGGGTTGTGGAGAAGATTCAAGGAGTTTTAGCACAGTGCCCAGAACTGTGGAAAGTTAAACAAGAAATATTCACTCTGACTGTTACTGTTGCCACTGATATTGTTACTGCTATTACACTGAACTTCCCACAGCCTTGCAGTCTGAGAACAATGTTGCAGCAGAATTATAAAACTGCATGTATCAACTAATTTGCAAGTAGACAGAAGGCAGCCATTTAGAATTACCACTAAGATTATCATTCAAAACTGAAGCTATGAAACTAAGGGGAAATAATAAAAGGATACAATTTGCTTCAATTAGAGTATACCAATAAAGTTTTCTTCTAGTTTAACGTACACATATTGCTAATGTTATATTTATCATATAATAGAGTCTGTTACATGATAAAAGTTAACTTTGAATGCCTAGTTTCTAAAGTCTATTGATTTCTTTTTTTTTTAATATTTTATTTATTTATCTTTAGAGGGAAAGGAGAGAGGGAGAGAAACATCAATGTATGGTTGCCTCTAGTGCTTCCCCTGCTGGGAAATAGCCTGCAGGGAACCAGCCTACAACCCAGTCATGTGCCCTGACTGGGAATCGAACCATGATCCTCTGGTTCGCAGGCCCGCACTCAATCCACTGAGCTACACCAGCCAGGGCTGATTTCTTGTTGCTGGCTCTGCTCTCTACCTCTTTTTTTTTTGGGGGGGGGGGAGGCGCCTTGCGCCTCACATGCATTTGGCTTATGTAATGATGTAAATTCTTACCCCCCAAAAATACCCCCCAAAATAACTATACATAATTAAAGTAAAAAGTTAGGTGTTTTAAAGGTTCCAATTTGAAAAAACTAATTTTTGGAAAATTACATACTCATAAAAACTGAAAGCTAGTATTAAAGACTATGTGCCCCTTCTGAAATACCTCCCGCTTGTCTTTCCACCATTTTTTTTCTGAAGATAATTATGAAAATAATTTTTAAAACTTATGCACTTTATTATCCTTGTAATGTATTATATATGTCACGCAACTGTGGAGAATACCAGGTAGAACGGGAGCAATATTTCAAACTGAAAAAGGGTTATATTCTTCCTTATTACAAAATATATTTATAGCAAGTTCTAACTTGATTAGATTCCAACCACGATTAGTTTCTAGGTGGTAGACAGATACATGTTAAAAATGCTAAGTAAATGGCATTTCTAAGATCTCTTCAGCCAAGAAATTATCTAGAAACTAATATTAAAAATTTATGTACTTTCATACATTTGGTATTGATTTATGGATCACTTTTATAGCCAGGTGTAATATAATATACCATGCTTGCATAAAAATGGAAAAGTGACAAGCAATGGTGTTATTGGAATAGCTATATTTTCTTCCACTAATTTGTTTTAGGTCTTAACTAATCAGAATCTAATCTTTGAAATTATCCTTTGCCTTAAGAAAGACAAAGGAAAGGCAAATGAGAGATGATGAGAGAAAGACTGAATGATTTGAGAGAGGAATGTACAGAGGAGACACAGGACAGGTTAGAAAATAATCATATATGTAGAATTTTGATGCTTCAAAACTGATTTTAGTTACATTAGCAATAGCAGGTTCAGATAAAAATTCAATTTGATATAAAATTATATGTATAATAAGAACAAACCATTAACTCATTAATCTTAGCTCTATTTACGTATAATCATTTCTTTTTAAGTTATGTGTTAATATTAGTGATATATGGATGATATATCCTAGAATTATACACTGGAAGCCTATATAATTTTATTAATCAGTGTCACTCCAATAAATTAAAGAACTTATAACCACGACTAAGGTATAAGGTTTGGTCACTTATAAATTCATCTCTGGCAGGTACTTGCTCTTCTTACACATTATACTGTGAATGATCTGGAAGCACAAGCTTCACAGGGAGCCAGTTTCTTTTCTAGAAAAGAAGCTCTTTGAGTTCAGCTACAATGCTGCCTGAATTGTTGATCCAGAGATATGAAGACTGGGGAGTATTTGCAAATTTTCCTATAATGTACCTATTCAGGTACATATAAGAGCAAACATAGATACACAAAACTTTTTCCTCAAGTACTCTTGGTAGCAGATGACTAGAAAAACAGTTACCAAGCAGGGCAAAAACAAATGCTATGTTACTCATAAAAGAGTAAAATAAATCTATATATACTGATGTAAAAAAAATCTCTAAAATACTCTGTTGAGTAAAAAACACAGAGGCCTTCTGGTCAAGATGACAGTGTAGGTAAGTACGGCACTCATATTCTCTACGGCCATATCAAAATCACAACTAAACTCCAGAACAACCACCACTGAGAACCACCTGAAGTCTAGGTGGACAGAAGTCCCAGCACTAAGGCCATGTAGAAAAAGCCATGTCCAGAATGGCAGGCTGGGCAGAGACACAGATGGGCTGTCCCATTACCACATGTATCAGCCAAGCTAATCAGCCTAGAGGGTCAATCCCTCTCATTGTTGTGCCAACATCAAACAAGGCTCAACCAGAATAGGAGGGTGCATGCACCCACAGGGGGGCACACCTTTAGTGACTTGGGTGACAGGGGAAACTGTGCACTGGACCCTACAGGACACCTACCATATTAGGCCACTGTACCAAGATTGGGAGATATAGCAGCTCTATCTAATACAGGGAAATGAATTCAAGGAGGCAGCCAAAATGAGGAGACAAAGAAACATGTCCCAAATGAAAGAACAGGACAAAATTCCAGAAAAAGAACTAAACAAAACGGAAACAATCTACCAGAAACAGATGTCAAAATACCAGTCATAAGGATAATCGATGCATTTAGGGGAAGAGTAGATTAACTCAGTGAGAACTTCAATGAGGTAGGAAGAAATCGGAAAAATTAAACGGGAGATTAAAAAACAACATAAAAAAGGACCAGTCAAAAATAAAGAATCTAATAACTGAAATGAATAATACACTAGTGAAAATTGACATATTAGAAAACAGTGGATCAAATCATGGATTTGGAAGATAAGGTAGCAAAATCACCTAATAAAAGTAGCAAAAAGAATCCCAAAACATGAGGATAGTTTAAGGGGCCTCTGGAACAACATGAAGTGTACCAACATTCACATTATGGGGATATTGGATGGAGAAGAGAGAGAGAGCAAGGAATTGAAAAAATGACAGAAAACTGCTCTAACTTGGCAAAGGATATAGACATACAAGAACCAGAGAGTCCCAAACAAAATAAACCCAAAGAAACCATTACCAACACACATCATAATTAAAATGCTGAAGGTTAAAGACAAAGAAAAGAAGCAATAGAAAAGGAATTAGTTACTTACTAGGGAACTCCCATAAAACTGTCAGCTGATTTATCAACAGAAACTTTGTAGGCCAGAAGGGATTGGCATAAAATATTCAACATTTTGAAAAGCAAGGACCTACAACCAAGATTACTATACCCAGCAAAGCTATCATTTAGAACTGAAAAACATAAACAGCTTCCCAGACAATAAAACAATAAATAAGTTCATCATCACCAAGCCAGTATTACAAGAAATGTTAAAGGATTTTCTTTAAAAATAAAAATAAAAATTAGCAAAAATATAAGTAATACAATGGCAATAAATATATATGTATCAACAATTACTTTAAATGCAAATGGATTAAAAGTTTATACCAAAAGGCTGAATGGATAAGAAAATAAGTCCCCTATACATGCAGTCTACAAGAGGCTCACTTTAGACTGAAAGACACACAGAGACTAAAAGTAAAGGGATGGAAAATACATTTCATGAAAATGGACATTTAAAAAAACTAAACTAACAATACTTAATACCAAAAAAATAGAATTTAAAACAAAGGCTACACAAGATACAAAGAAGGATCCGGCAATTCCAATTTGGGTATTTATCCAAAGAAACGCAAAATACTAATTTGAAAAGACATACACATCCTTACAGCATTATTTACAATAGCCAAGAAATGGAAGCAACTTAAGTGCCCATCAGTAGGCAAGTGGATAAAAAGCTGTGGCCATGTGTGCAATGCAATAATACTTCGCTCTAAAAAAATGAAATCCTGCCATTTTCAACAACATGGATGAACCTCAGAGAGCTATGCTGAGTGAAATAAGACAGAAAAATACCATATGTTTTTGCTTATATAGAACAATCTAAAGAAAGAAATAAATGAACAAAACAGAAACAGACTTAAGTACAGAGAACATTTTGATGGTTGCCAAAGGGAGGTGGATGAGGGGCACTGGGTAAAAACATGAATGGAGTAAGAAGCACAGATTAGTAGTTACAAAATAGTTACGGGGGTGTGTAAAGTACAACACAGGAAATATAGTCAGTAATATTGTAATAGCTATGTATTTATTACCAAATAGGTAGTAGATTTATTGGGGTGATTACATCATAAGTTATATAAATGTCTAATCACTGGACTGTACAGTGAAATATATTTTATATCAACTGTAATTAAAAATAAAAAATGTATTTTAAAAATACAGAAAGAGTAAGTTATGTTAAGAAATGATATATATTTATGTATGTTTTGATTTGCACAAGAAAAGCTCTGAAAGAATAAAACTAAAGTTAAATAAACGAAATCAGAAAACAACAAAATTCCACAATAAACTAGTAAGAGCTGCTACCTCCAAAAAGAACTGCAAAGGGAATGAGGGTCTGGGATGATTTTCCATTGTGTTTCCTATGCACTGTTTGAAAGTACCACATAAAAACAAAACAAAACAACGAAACTTACTCCACTGCCTAAAACACAAATATACTGGGAATATAATAGAAAATTGCCTATCCTGACATATGAGGCCCTTCATCATTCCATCTCTCCTACTTTCCAACCTTATTATATGCCAGTTTCTCCCAGGCTCAGTCGCCTGTCATTCTAACCCTCCTCTTGTTTGTCAAATACAAAAGCAATTTGTATCCACAGCATTCACACCTGCTGTTCCCCGTGCCTCTCCCTAGCCCTTTACTGAGATAGATTGTTTTTATCTTTTGGTCCTAACACAAATGCCACCTCCTAGGGTTGTTTTCTAAGACCTCTAAAATAAGCTAGGTGCTACCCCTCGCCATTTCTCTAAGCAATACTATTTTTACAGCAAAATTTACAATAAATTTATTTGTGATTAGTATAAAATATGTCTCTCCTGCTACACTGAATTCAGTGAGAGAAGAGATCATGGATATATTTTTCACCAATGTATATGGACTTATGAAACTCAGTAAATGTTTATCAAATCAAGTAATTAATACAAATGTCATACAGGTTTATAAAGAATGGGAAGACTTAAAAAAAAACAGGTATATTTCTAAGTTCCAAAGTTACATAAATACAGGGTAATATAGGTATTTTTAACTACAATAGCCAATTTGGGGGTTTATTTTTTATCAAAGCTGACCAGGTTGAAATACTTTTAAAAGAATAAAGCTCCTTCGAATTACAGCCTCATTCATTTAGAAATCCACTTAAAAAAAGGAAGACCATAAACTTGACTCTTAAAAATAAATAATCTCATGATATAACATTATAAATTTTCCCTGTAATAGTTTTAGAAAGTGCTCTTAAAGATAAAAAAAATTGCACAAAGACAAGTATTTGAGTCTTTTATCCCATTCAACAAATGATTGGCGTTAACTACAGAAAATGTTCTTTCTTAATTTTAGTCACCATGGTAGAAAGCACAAAGATTCAACCACTGGCTGGTAGAAAAATCTCTTCTTAGAAGACAAAATGATTGGCAAGTCTTTATCAAAAAAACTCTTTACAAAAGTCTCAATACCACCAGACAGACTAACATTAAGAAAAATGTCTTAAAAAAAAAAAGTTGCTAACCTGAAAATATTTAATATATGTAATCTCTAAAGATACAAAATTATTAAAGATGCTATATAAAGTCACTTCTTTGATCTTTCAGCATGCTATGTAAAGCCTTTCCTCTTGAATGCAGATATTGTCAAATGTGACACTGTTTTTTCATTTTGACACAGAATATTTTAGGCAAATTTCTATTTTCTAGCAAAGGTTACATTTTCTAGATGCGTTTATTAGGCTCTTATTTTCAGGCACAGCTGTATCATATTCTTCCTGGAATTGAAATTCATGCTCATAAATAAATACCAATGACAGTCTACTTCGGCTTTACAGAGAAGGACAAATGAAGGCAAATACAGAACAGGAAAGTTCCACATACCAAAAAAACCTTGTTATAATGACAGTTTCTAATATTTTCACATTTTCAATGACAAGAGGCTATACCATTTTTAATATAAAGTACAGTGCCTCAAAGTGAATTTGTGAAGATGTTTTATGTTATATACTATCTGAAAACCTAGGAAGGGAAATTAAGAATACTTAAATGAGCAGAGAAAAATTAAAAATGACCAGAAAATTAGTCAAGAAAGGAGGAAAGAAAAATGCATAATGGATTTTTCAGAAGTAATTAATTTGGCTCATCATAAAATGAGCATTTAACAAATAGAAGAATGATTTCATTCTTAAAAGTGTATTTAAATTGATGAAGGAAAAGGAAGAGAAGGCCAAAATACAGTCTCATCCACATGACTCAGCAAAAAACAGTCTCTTAGGCCTGGAGAATCTAAAGTTATTTAGCATTTTCCATGATATTTGTCATAAATGTAAAGCTCTGGTCTTGTTATTTACCCTTGAAAGCTGATCAGGACAGCAAGAAGCTGGAACGTTCAGTTTAGGGCAGGGCTGTCAAACTCATTTTCACCAGGGGCCACATCGGCCTCCCAGTTGCCTTCAAAGGGCCAAATGTAATTTCAACTCCTTAACAGTTAAGGAGTAGTTACATTTATACAGTCCTAAAGTTATTCATTTGGAGACAATCGTTAGGCTGATGTGGCCCCTGGTGAAATTGAGCGTGACACCCCCGGTTTACCACCGCAAGATGCCTCTTTAAATTGAAACAGATTGTTGCTAAGATCTACAAAGCTCTGTACATTTTGAACCCCTCTCTCTCTCACCTCACCTACTACTTTCCTATCACTCTTAACTATATCCATGCTGCCCTTTCTGCAACCCCATGAAGACTGCAATGCTCATCCTCCAAACAGCTTGTTCCCTCACTTTCGTAAGGCTTTCACTCAAACATTCTACCCTTCTGAAGCTTTCCTGGGCCAGTGAGTATATCTTCTCCCCTCTATGCTTTATTTTCTTAATAACATTTAATATACTATATGTTTTACTTATATATCTAACATATTTCTACGTCCACTAGGATGTAAGCTTCATGAGAGCAAAAATTTTTGCTTTTTATGGGGTCTGTGGTCAGTTTTCTTCACTGTTAATCTTTAGTATATTATAGGGGTTCAGTAACTGTTGAATTAACGAATGAATAACCTAAAAGAAAATCTAGCCCTGGCTGGTGTGGTTCAGTGGATGGAGCACAGGCCTGTGAACTAAAGGTCACTGGTTCAATTTCCACTCAGGGCACATGCCTGGGTTTCAGTCCAGGTCTCCATTAGGGGGAGGCATGAGAGACAACCACACATTGTGATGTTTCTCTCTCTTTCTTCCTCCCTGTCCCTCCCCCTAAAAATAAATAATCTTATTTTAAAAAAGAGTATCTAGCCTTCAATACTTTTTAAATAAAATTCAATTTAAAGAATAGTGTAATCTATGAATAAAGTGATATGACTTCTTAAACACCAATCATAAAGTTTTCATTTCTTCCACAAATTTACCGAGTCCAGGGTTTGTCTGGTTGTTATTCTGAATACACAGACTAACTAGAAAGGAATAAAATTTACAAAGGAAAGTATGGGTAGTACTGCAATATTTTCGGTTAATGTTAAAGACATGTGTTTGATTTCTACATAAAATACTCTATGGTATACTTCAATGCAAACAGAAAAAACCTAACATTTACTTTTCACCTTCTGTCAAGAATAAAATAAATATTTTTAAAGAACTTTTATTCAATCAATTTTCGCTTGTCTTTTAATCCTAGAAAAATAGTTTGTGCTCTTCACTGTTTAAATAACTGCATTTCTTATAATTCTGATAATATGAATAGGCACTATCAGTTTCATATACATTGGATAGGTTATAGAGAAAAACCTTTTTATTTGTAGAAACAATATAAATAAAATTTGATTTTTTATTTCAGTTGAATTCACCAGTTTTACTAGTCCTATTCACACTTCCAGCATTTGCATCAAATATGGGTAGGCTTTCAAAAATAATGCAAATTTTCTTAGCATTTAAGTTATTACTTTATTTCTGAATATTTTAAGACTCTCATATACAGTAACAAAACTTTAAAATGAAGACCTAACAAAACAACAGTAACACTAATCAGGACCTTAAAGAACTGCTTGCTCTTGTGGAAGGAAGGCATGTGTTCCTAACTCCTACACTTACTTTCATTCATTAAGAAATTTCCATCACCACAAAGGCATTTTAAAAACAGGGTCTAATAACACAGCCTGCTGTACAATGCAGACCCTGCTTTGTCCTGCCCACCAGGCTATCCGCCTCCTTGCTGGAAGCAGTCACATGTATAAGCACCCTGAGATGCTCAGAATCGAAAAAACATATGAGGAATATTGGTCAGATGTACACAATGCACCTGTGCCTTAAATGTGCCATGTAAACATGTTTGTTAAAACACATCAACATTTGTTCACTGATAGAAATAAAAACCTAGGCACTTCTTTAAAACCACTCAAATCAAAGAGATAATAAAGTAACAGTCATATTTTAGGTTTCATATCTAATATCCTTTCCCGGGATAATGTTTTTAGCATTAGCTCAACATTTGAGAAAGAGTATATACCACTAGAAGGGAGTGGTCTACCTGAAAAACAATAGGAAAATCACACATCTGGAATCTCACCAGGTTGTCAGCTTAGACAATGTATAAAATAAATAAAGTAATGAATTTCAAAGATATTAGTGCTTTTAGTGTCTGGAGAAATGGTCACTTAAACTATTCCATCTGCATTTGCTTTGGGATATTAGGCAGCAAATGAAACATTATGGCAACCCAACACATCATTTGGCTGAGAAAGAAATATCCATTTAAAGTTTCCATTCCTTTTAGAACACTGTGTTAGAAATATTTTAATTATATGAAAATCTATTATCTTGTGATACAAGATGGCAACTGAGTACATTTACTGTGCTTTTCATTAACGTAATATAATTGAACTACAAAATAAAGACCAATGTCTAAGTTTAGATATTGTAACATCAGTTAATATACAAAAAAGTTACCCATTTTCCAAAAATGAAATGTACATTACTTTGTAATTATACTCATTGAGACTCATATCAGATTTGTTTTAAAAGAGTATTCTATTGACATCTCCAGACCATGTGAATAAATAAACTCTTCAAAATTAGGTTAGTCTTTAATGATGTATTTGTAAAATAAAAAACCCAGCCATGGAGCGGACAAAAAGGGTAAGAGAGCTTACCCTTTTTGGTACAAATATTAATTTGCGAATTACTATGTTATCCTTCCTCCTGAAACCAACACTAACTGTGGTGAGGTGGTATTAGACAACTGACGATGGGTTAAAGCTGCACAAGGCAAGGTGCCAGTTCAGATGTTCTGGGCTCTCTCTCAGCCAGTGCCAGGAGCCATGTTCCTTAATTTTTGGTTGGCACCATTTACCCTTTTCCACATTTACAGTGAGTGAAACAAATGTAAGGCAAGTACCCAGAGCCAAACACTGAGAGTTTGTTATCAAAGGAACAGGAACGGTCCCTTCCAATGCCTGCTAATAACCTCCCATTGCTATAATGTCTTATAGCTGAAATCGATTCTGTTAAAATCACATAAAAATATAATACACTTCATGTGAATTGGAGGTATAGAATGCTCATTTTTTTAAAAGATTTTATTTATCTTTAGAGGGGAAGGGAAGGAGAGAGGGAAAGAAACATCAATGTATGGTTGCTTTTTGTGCGTCCCCTGCTGGGAACTGGCCTGCAGGGAACCGGCCTGCAACCCAGGCATGTGCCCTGACTGGGAATCGAACTGCGATTGTCTGGTTCACAGACCCGTGCTCAATCCACTGAGCTATACCAGCCAGGGAGGAAGGCTCATTTTTTTAAAAGAATTTAACCTGCTGACAAGAATTAGTGAAATTACCTACAGAAATTAAAAAGGAAAATAAATAATTAAAGGAAAAGAATTCTAACAATGGAAAGATGTCTACTGAAAATTTAGAGATATTTATGAGAATATTATTAATCGTGTCCAGATTTCTAAGCTAAAATCTCTAGACAATATAACTATATGAGCTCAATTCCTCTTTTAAAAGCATGTTACAGAGATGACATATATTTTGATAATACCTAAAACCTGGTAAAAATTCTTCAATAATTCTAAAAGTTCCAAAGCCATAAATCATTTTAAAATTAAGATAGGTTTGAGGATGGCCGAGGGGCATGCATGTGTGTGAGCCGAGGAATGTACTGGATAATATAACATGCAATTAGTTCCAGGGAGTTCTGAACTCAAAGACAACATCCAGGTCAGAAAGGAGGAGGCAGTTACTGCACAAGTTTCTAGTGAACAAAAGAGTGAAGACTGACATTTTTGAAGGCTTGCTAAAATTAATTACCTCTACCCAAGATCTGCAGAGACACTGTACTTACAGATTAATTTGCTTAGTCTCCTATTCTGAGGGTATCTTGTGGCGTGCTGGTTTAACCATGTCTTTGAAAACAAATGGCAGATGCCTGAACCATAAATATTCCTTTAAGTCATGCCTGTCACTTAAACAAAAAACCCATCATTTCATTCACTTGAATTTCTAAGTATTACACAACTTTTTTACAAAGTAAAATGTGGGTCTTCTTTTAGCATATTAGAGGTCTTTTTGTTTGTTTTCTAGTATTTCCTAGTTTCATTTAGAATTGCCTTTTCTTTCATTTTACTTATCCAGTAACCCATAGCAAAGAAGTAAATAAGTAAGGTATTTGGAATTGAAGAGGTGATTCAAATGAAGACAGGATCATCTTGGGAATAGTCACTCTAAATTTGAATTCTTCAATGCTTACAATTTCTTAAAACATTACTATGGCTAAAATATATTTTGGATTTATGCATCCAAAGGGCTAAGTTATCTGATGAGAACAGGAGTATATTAAATCTGCATAATACATTTTTGAAGTGTCTTGCATATTACACACCAAGCAGTCATTAAATTTTGCTTTTAACCTACCAATTTTCTAAATCTTCCATCCATAGCTTGATCCCCACAGAGAAAAAAAGTAACTCAAACAAAAGATGTTCTATTTACTGCAAACCTATTTACTTATCTGTGCACCAGGCTGAGACATTATGAAACAAGAATTTGTGTATTTGCCCATAGGGTACCTTGCATAGACATTGGCCTGAATTTTCATTTGTATTTTCAATTCATAAAAGGATTATATATTTTGACCAACTTATTAATTGAGTGATATAACAGAAAACAGTATGATTTCCCACTTGCTATTAAACTCATGTTGACATGTCACTTTAAACCCTCTAAATCCATTTAGCTTATTTGTAAATGGGGATAAAATACTGCCTGGTAGAACAAATGACATAATATTAATTAAAGTGCTTTGACAACTTTAAAATTTAATGTAACTAAAAATACTGTACCTTATTTGCTACTTTATAAGAATGAAAACTAGCTGGTTCTTTCCCCATCATGCCTTCCATGAAAAGAGGAACACGCAGAAAAATACTGTTTTACAGTGGTCTGAGAGTTTTATGAAAGGTTTCAAATTTAAGAAAAAAATTGGTAACAACTAAAATATCATAGGTTAGAGCTAAAATTCAGAGGCCATTTAATCTAGCCACTTTAGTTCTACATATAAGGACAGAAAGATCACTGAAGGCTAAAGACTGGGTTGGCCAAAAAGTTCATTAAGTTTTTTTCTGTACAATAGCTCTAGTAGTGATTAGTTGCCTTCAACTTCATTCAAAACAATTTTGTTAGACTGTATTGTGACAGCTGTTATAGCAGCATGCACTTTAAAAAATACCATCAAAATTGTGAATTTCTGTGTAGCCATTTTAGTATTACAGATGGAAAAACACACATTTTCAGCACATTATGCTTTATTATTTCAAGAAAGGCAAAAACTCAACTGAAAAGCAAAAAAAGATTTGTGTAGTGTATGGAGAAGGTGCCGTAACTGATCGATCATGTCAAAAGAGGTTTGTGAAGTTTCTTGGTACTATTGACATTTTGGCCAAATAATTCTTTGCTGTGGGGCTGTCTTATGCATTGGAAGATGTTTAGCAGCACCCCTGGCCTCTACCCACTAGAAGCCAATAGCAGGAGATACCTGACAGACTCAAAATATCCAAAACAATAAAATTATTGGTGAAAATAAAAAACGTGTCTTTTATTTTATGCAAAAAAAAATGTACCAAACTTGGCCAATCCAACATTAAAACATACAAACAAAGTGGTCACAAATGATGGTGGAATGGAAAGAATTAAAGACAAACATTATACTTCCCAGTTTTTTCTCAGGCCATTCTTGGCTAGAGAAATTAAGGGGTAGGATTAGAGTTAGGGGAAGGTTTAGAGTTTGAGTTACAGTTCTCACTGGATTATAGCATTTTAAATATAACCAAAGACACTCAAATAGAGAACAGGCTGACAGTGACCAGAGGGGAAAGGAAGGGAATTTCAGGGGAAAAGGGGAAGGATTTATAGAAACTAGTATAAAGGACACATGGACAAAAACTAAGGAGGGTGGAAATGGGAGGGAGGTGGGGAGCACTGAGGGGTGGGCTGGGATGGGAGTAAAAGACAGAAAACTGTAATTGAACAACAATTAAATAAATAAATGAACAGACAGATAAATAAATAAAACAAAACAAAAAAAGAAGTTACTTTTTTCTCTTAGACAATTATAAAACAAACATGATGATTATAAGAACACATAAAATGGTTTTGTATCAAGCACTCTACAAGATATGTTTTATATAAATATCTTTAGATATAGAGATAATATATATTTACACACAATCACAGTACATTAGTCCATACAACAACTCAATTGTTCTTACTTTACAGGGGAAAAAACTAAGGCACAGAAGGGTCAAGTAAGATGAGCAAGATCATGAAGCTTATAAGTGGCTGTGCCAAGCTTTCAGCCAAGACTGAATGGTCCTTAGGCCTTTTTTTCCATACATATATATTTTCCCCAGAGTTATATGGAAAATTTATATATATAAAATTTGGTTTTAGAGAGGGGAAGGAAAGGAGAAAGAGAAGAAGAAAAACATCCATGTGAAAAAGGTGGATCAATCGCCTCTCATACCCGCCCTGACCAGGGCTGAACCAACAACCTAGGTGTGCACCCTAACCAGGAATCTTTCACTTTGCGGGACAATGCCCAACAAATGGAGCCATACCCTGGGCCTTTAACAGCTACACTGAAGCTCAGTTTACATACATGAAATGTATCCATCTTAATGTACAATTCTATGAGTTTTGACAAGTTTATAGAGGTGTGCAATCATGACTGTAATCCAGTTGAGAACATTTTCAGCAGTCCAAAAAGATCCCTCATGCCTTTATAGTCAACCCCATCTAAACCCCGCTCCAGGAAACTACAAATCTGCTTTTATCTGTAGGTGTCTTTTCTGGGCTTTTCATAGAAACAATATCATACAATATAGTGTCTTTTGTACTAGACTTGCTCAATTAGCATAAGGTTTTTGAGGTTCATCTATACTGTAGCATTTATTAGATCATTTACTTTATTCCTTAACAGTATCTATTATATAAATACACTGTATTGTTTATCAACTCATCAGTTAATAGACATTTTGATTGTTTTCATTTTGAAGCTATTAGAAATAATGCTGCTATTAACATCTGCATACAGTTTTCTGCAGTGATAGATTTTTTATTTTCTTGGGTAAATACCTAGGATCAGAATTCTTAGTTTAAGTGGAAAATTTTGGGGTAAGTGTATAACGTTTTGAGAAATGTAAAACTTTTCCAAAGTGGCTGAAGGCTCTGGTTTTTCGACATCTTCACCAACACTTACTAGAGTTCCAGATCTCCATCACTACCCTCTACACTATAGACTTTCATTGACCATACAGATATGTCACTGAAGGTTGAAATTGGAGGGAGGGAGGAGGTAAGTGAATGGAGAAATGACAGAGATCCAAGTGTCTTTCATTTCCATTGTTTTAAAATTTTTTAAAGATTTTTTTAGAGCAGTTTTCATTTATAAAAATGTAAAGAACATACAGATATTTTCCATATAACCTCTGCCCACACAGTACAGCCTTCCCCATTTACCAACATCCTCCACCAGGAAGGTACATTTGTTACAAGCGATGAGTCTACATCGTCACTTTATCATCACCCAAAGTCCACAGTTTACATTAGGGGTCACTCTTGGTGTGGTGCATAGTATTGGTATGGACAAAGGAAAAATAACATTTATCTATTATTGTATCATATATAGTAGTTTCAGTATCCTAAAAATCCTGTGCTCTGCCCACTTATCCCTCCTTAATTGCTGATGACCACTGAACTTTTAACTATCTCCAGTTTCCCCTTTTCCAGAATGCCATGATGGGAGTCATAGACTATGAAGTCTTTTCAGATTGGCTTTGTTCAATTAGTAATACGCATCTTAAGTTTTTCTTCTATGACTTTTCATGGACTATTTCATTTTAGCAATAAATAATGTAACATCGTTTGGATGTACCACAGATTATTTATCCACTTAGCTAGTATTAGTTGCTTTCAAGTTTTGACATTATAAACAAAGCTTCTCTAAATATCCATGTACAAATTTTTGTGTGGACATGAGTTTCAACTCATTTGGGTAAATATTAAAGAGTATGATTAATAAATTCTATGTTAGTATATTTAATAAGAGTATGTTTAGTTTTGTAAGAAACTGCCAAACTGCATTTTATGAATAAAGACAGTTTTACTTCTTCCTTCTCAGTCAATATACCTTTTGTTTCCTTTTCTTGTCTTATTGCACTAGCTAGGATTTGCAGTACGATGTTAAAACAGAATGGTGGGAGGAACATCCTTACCTTGTTCCTGATCTTATTGGGGAAGCTTCGAGTTTCCTACCATTAAGCATGATGTTAGCTATAGAATGTGTGTGTGTGTACACACACATCTATGCATATGTACATCTATGCATATGAATACACACACACATACATACATACATATAATATATATCTCAAGTTGAAGAAGTTCCCCCTTATTCCTCATTTACTAAGGATTTTTTAATATTGTGAATGAGTGTTAGATTTTGTCAAATGCTTTTACTGCAATGTGGTATGATCATGTGATTTTTCTTTTTTACTTTGTTGATGTGATGGATTACACTGATAGATTTGTAAATGTTGAAACCAGCCTTGCACACCTGGGTTAAATCCCTGGGTTAATACACATATCAGCTTTTCATCTTGCAGTGGAAATATTTTTTACAAGGATTTTATGCTGTTTTGATGGTTGATGCTTTCACATTCTGATGTCTGCATTGATGAGAAAGGGAAGAGTGCATAGGACCATACTGACAGGAAAATAAAAAACTAGAGAATGGGAAGAGTTTGTTACCGAGGCTTAACTGGAAAATGTCATAAGAGTATGAGTCCATTATTCTTAAACTTAATGTTTTGGCCCAGTTTTTATGCTATGAGAATGTGAGGTATAAATGTTTTAGCACTAGAGATTTCAAATCTGTGTTTTTAACACTCACATTCCATATGATCCATTTTTTCCCACTTCTAGGTATTTTCCCTAGAAAAATGAGAGCACATGTCCATTCAAAGATATGTACATGGATGTTCACATCAGCTTCAGTTGTGGTAACCCCAAAGAGAAAACAATCCCAATGTCTATCAACATCTAAATGGATAAGCTGTGGTATACTCATGTGATACAATCCCATTCAGCAATAAAAAGGAATAAATTATTGATATGCATGAAAACATGAGTGAATCACAAAAGAGTGGAGAGACTGTACAATTCCATTATATACAATTCTAAGAAATACTAATCAAAATATAATTTCAGAAAGCAAATCAGTGGTTGACTGGACAGGGGAAGAGAGTGGAAGGAGGAAGGGACTAACAAGAGGTATGAGAAAAGGTAGGGGTGATAGACAAATTCATTACTTTGGGGTGATGGTTTCACAGGTGTATACATATGTCAACACAATAAAGTATGCGTATATTATGTACAAAACATTTAAAAATATTTTTTATATTCCTTTAAAAATGAGTAGTCATTAAAAGCAACAAAGCAAATCTTTGCAGTTATTATATATTGTATTTGTAAATCTTATGAAGATCAAATTTTACCTCTGTTTATATTTTCCACAATGGGAAGATATAAAATGAAAAGAAATTGAAAATGTATTCTACTATATGTTTCATGTTATCCTTGTTTGTTGGCAAAAATTGTTAATCAAAAAGCCTGGAGGTGCTAAAAGTCATAAGATACACAAAGACAAACTCCAAGACATTTGTTTTTTCTTTGTCCACACATAAAATTATTTCACAGTTCATAAGTGACCAAAAGCACTTTGGGATTATTATATGCCATCAAATAAGTATGTGTGGTAATGTATAATACTTAGAAAATAATACATAATGAACTATGTATACAATAGTACTATGTCATTGTTATAAAATCAAACAAGGTAGGCTATTTTTCTGAACAGCCTTTTTCACATATTATATAAACTAAATTCCATGTGTAAGTGCACAATAATAAGTTATTTTCTCTTTTATAGAAGGTTGGTTGACATTTTCTAAAAATAGCAAATTATTATAGACTATAAAAATATCCAGAATGTGTACAAGTTCTTTGTCATTAAGAAAATGTTAAATAACATCCTTGGAAACTTTACAAGGAGAAATCAAAGAGATTGAACATATAAAAGTGATGAGGAACAATACTGAAATGTCACTGAAAAAAAGCTCTGCATTGAGATTACCTGGAATCAATTCCATAATGATATAGATGGGCTGTCTTTGCGTGCAGACTCCGATAAGCTTGACAATGTTGGGATGATCGTATTGCTTGAGAATTCTGTATGAGAAAAAGTGTAAGAATAATTATTTAAATAATAAAGCATTAATTTATGATCATAAAGAGTGTATGCAAGTAGCCCTGGCTGGTGTAGCTCAGTGGATTGAGCGTGGGCCTGCGAACCAAACAACCGCAGTTCAATTCCCAGTCAGGATACATGCCTGGGTTGCAGGCCAGTTCCTCGCAGAGGACATTGTGAAAGGCAACTTCACATTGATGCTTCTCTTTCTCCTTCCCCTCCCCAATAAAGATAAATAAATAAATACATACATACATACAGACATAAAAGTGTACGCAAGTAAAACACTTCAACTTATATAATTCAATTTATTCCTTTTTTATTGTTCAATTTTTAAAACTTCAATATGAACCCAATTACAATAAATGGGATATATGCAAATTTTGATAAATATTGGAAAGCTATAGGTACAAATGAGTCAAGTATACTTAATTCAATTAAATATTCATTTAAAAACTATTATCCATTCTGAATGACTAACAAGCTAAATAGGAATAATTTACTTATTTCAAAACATATGGAACTCCCTAAACCATAGCTGAAAAGTATTAGTGAACTCAAAACTGCAAGCTGCAAGGGTAGCACCTTTTTGTTTTATTTTGCTTTCTGTAAGCACTTGATTTTAAATATATAAAAAATAAGAATCCAATTCACAGTAATACTATATGGCAATCCCTTCATTAGATTTTGTAGTAAGTGCTTTCTTGATGATCACAATCAATTTCAAAATAGTAAACACTCAAAAGTTTTGAGGAAGCTGGCAAAAGGTTAACCAATAGCTGAGTCACAGAGTTGCAGTATCAAACTGAAGCAGGAAGACTTAGTTTGGAAAAGGTAGAATTTCAGAGGGCTATGAAATAGCACAGACTCATCCTTAGGACTCTAAGCTTGAGTTACAAGATTAGATTCCCTCAGAGGCCTGTCTACCCTGATGATTTCTATTACCGAATTTTAAACCACATTATACTGTTGACATAGTTACAAGTTCTCTCAATATTTGAAAGATGCAGTTTTCCTTCTTAAAAGAATTTAAAAAATAATTTTATTTGATGAAAGAAAAAATAGTTTATATACATTTTGTACATGGACAACTAAATCAGATAGCTCTAAGAAAAATGTTTTATATTGAAAATACAGAATGATTTATAAATGAAAAGATGTATGGGGAAGAATTCTCGAGGTGAGGGAAATATCCTGACAATAACTGAATTAGTAATTTCTACAAAGAATTAAAAAGAAGTTTTAGAATGTCTGACTTTAATCCAAAATACCATTTCTGAGGTTGGAAACTGCTTAGTAAAGAAATTCCATAAAACAGCCATCCTGAACTCCATTAATATTAAATATCTCAATATATAGCTCTATCATCTATTAAAAGACACAAGAGTTTTGCATGGACATAATTTTCATTCTTAAAACAAAATTATCTGACTTTAGAAGAAGAAAATAAACTCTATTTTGCAATAAAGCAATCACATTAGAAAGCAAAAAATTAAATATTTTTGAAAATGTTGTATATTACTTGTGCCATAAGAATACCTGTGAATATCTATAAAATAATAGACCTATGAATTTCAATTGTAATAGCACATCTTTAAATTGATCAAAGTTTATTTTTCTGAGTTGCCAATAATATACATAAAACAAGTTTTCAACTATATTCTACAGATATTTAATAAATGCATCAAACTAGTTTATTCTATTTCCATCAATAGTCGTTTTTAGATAAGTGGAGAAATACACATTAAAATGCTCCATGTCATGATACTCAGTTCTCTCATCTCCATGTCCTGTCACTATCATGTCCTCTGTTCTCCATGATACTCTAAGAAGACTTCCAATTTTGTGTTCTAGGTGATCATGGAGACACACGTCCCCCCATACAGACACTCCTGACCCTCTCTCCCTTCATGCCAACAACCTATAGATTCATGTATTCTCCTCCTCTCCCATCCATCCATCCATCCACCCACCCACCCATCCCCATCCCCCTATCCCCCAACCATGTCTGTCCTCACTCTGACCAAAGCATCTTTCAATTTGGTTTGTGTTTAGTTGTATAAACCAGATGTTACCATTAACAGAATAGTTTTAGCTGTATGCAATACAGGGGTAGCAATTTTGGAACATTACATTTTCGCTAGTAATAAGAAATAGAAGACAATCCTCCAAGATCAATTAGAAAACAAAACAGTATGTAAATTTTGGAACAAATGCCAGACACTAAATTAAAGAAGACATTCGGTTCTTAAAAAAGAAAACTAACAGATGAGAAAAAAGAATAGAGTGATAATATCTGAGTAAGGCAGAAGAAATGAAATTATATATCTAAATATTTATAAACTATATATTTACATATATAGAATAAGTAATATTTTAATTATAAGGAAAACCACAACTTTGCATATATACATATATATGTACACACATGTGTGATAAAAGCAAACACTGCAATAGTTTTTAAAAACATAAAGAATACTCGCTGTTTTTAAGCATCAAGTTCTTTTGACAATAGTTGGCTAACTGGTGTATAGTTTAACTCAAGAACAGAAACTTTGTTTCCACATAGTATTAAATGCTATTTACGAGGATTCTGAAAGTGCTTATTCATACCTCAGAAAATTGTAATTTCCAAATTTACATTTTAGTGAATTGCTTATATTATAAATACATATTTTACATAACTTTAAAGAACTCACTTGGCTTCTTGTAAAAATTTTATTTTCAGTTCCTGAGGAAGATCTTCTTTACATGTTTTAACAGCAACAGCAGTTTTATCCTTTAATACGCCCTTAAATACTTCACCAAAATTTCCCTGAAAATACAAATACATTTATTGGTTGAGATGTAAGACAGCCACATAAATCTTCACAAAATACAAGAAAGGCATGTAATGATGCACTTTGAATTAATCCAAGTACTCTGTTAGCATTATCCAGAGTTCAAAGTGGAAATAAAGATCAGGACTGTCACTCTTACCAACCTCCCAATTTTAAATTTGCTACCCAACATAACAAACATTCAGAAGATTGAGGCTGGACGACGACTGAGAAGGAAAATGGGGAAAAATTAAAAAAATATGACAAAAGGAGAAACTCAAATTGACACTATCAGAGTAACATAAGTTTGATTCAGTGTAGTCCCATTATCTGCATTTTATTAATGTAAAATTTTATCCATTAATGTTTATGATAAAGCAGAGATTCTGTGGTGTGACTGTGGATGCTGAGTCATGCGGTCCTATCAGCTGGGGAAGAGTGAGAGAGAGAAGAGGGAGTGGCAACAGAACCTAGGCATATGAAGGACTGGCAACAGCCCTTGTTGTAGGTTGTCATTCTCTAAGGGAAGGTACCAAGGAAGACAAGGTTCTTACCCAAATGCCCATGTCACCTGTGATGAGGTCATTTCTATGACAAGGTTGTGAACTCCTAACCTTATTCTATGGCTAAACTGTATTTTGACTTAAAATGCCGCATTTCTAAAGTCATTTTTCCTTTTATTACAAACATAAAACATTATAGAGATGACTTACAAGGCTAACACAACAAATATTTTTTAGTATTCCCTTCAAGCTTTTCTATGTATGCTTGTATATTTTTATAAAGCTATAATTATAATACGCAAGCATTATATTATAACATGATTCCATGCTATTGTTGTTGAACAAGAAGTAGCTGAAGTAGGAGTCTGCTTGTTACTGAGTTTTTGAAGTACTACGATCAATGTAATGCTTAATGATAGTTCAAGGAATGTAAATTTTTACATGTTGATAATAAATAAAATTATTAAAAGTCAAAATATTTTTGAATGTTTTAAATATTAAATATTTTACTTAATTATTAAATTTTCATTTTACTTAGGTAAAGTATACTTAAATATCTAAGTAATAAATAGTATTATTATTTTTTAATTATTGTTCAAGTACAGTTTTCTTTTACTCCCAGCCCAGCCCAGCACCTCCCCCGCCCCCCTGCCGGGTGCTCTCCACTGCCCTCCCATTTCCATCCCCCTTAGTTATTGTCCATGTGTCCTTTATACTAGTTCCTGTAAATCCTTCCCCTTTTTCCTGTGAATTCCCTCCCCTCTCCCCTCTGGTCGTTGTCCCCCTGTTCTCTATTTCAGTGTCTTTGTTTTTATTTTGCTTGCTTGTTTGTTTTTGTTGTTTAGCTTCCTGTTAAAGGTGAGATCATATGGTATTTGTCTTTCAACACCTGGCTTATTTCACTCAACATAATGCTTTCCAGTTCCATCCATGCTGTTGCAAAGGGTAGGATCTAATATTCAATTCAAATATTTATTTAAAAAACAAGGTTATGACAAGGTCGCATATCCTAACGTCAAGTTTCTAGTGATTCCAAGATACATGCTATGCCTTTTCTATGTTTTTATCTTCCATGGGAACCATCCCCCAACCCCAATCAGAAAAAATGCTAAGATTACTTAGCATTTTTTAAGTTCATTTAAGTTCACTTTAAGTTCATTTCTTAAGCCCTTAAGACTCTTTTCGATCTTCCCCAAATCACGTATCCCATAACTGAACACTGACCAACCCTTCATACTTTTCTAATGGTTTGTGCCCTAGGAAACAGGTCTTGGCTTTATTAGTAAGCATTCAAAAATTTTAAACACAACTCAAAGGATTTGATAGATTTCTCAACTCTATCAACAGTGGTCATGGGGGGAATCTCCAAACACTGAGAAAAAGACTAGGCTTCCCAGAACACCTGTTCTCTATCCAAAAGCAGTCAGAAGGAGCCTAGGACACCTATCACTCCCTACCATTTAACAGGCACAGCTTCATGGCTGCTACTGACCTTAAGTCCATGAGGCTAAATATAATGTCTATTTTTATGTCATTCCTCACAAGAGGTGCTTGGTCCTAGGGGGTAGATTTTATGCTGTTTTTCACACTGCATTATGAAATAATGAAACTAAACTGAATTCAAAATTTCAAATGGAAACATGACGAATTAAGTCATTGACAAGGAAGTTAATATTTACCCATTGCAACTCAATTATAAAAATAATAAATTTGCAAATAGTCCACTTGATTATCAAATATCTGCCATTATTGTTAGACATAATTTATTTTCATATAGCCTATGAATTGGAAGAAACTTGAAACTTATCGGAAGAAAGGGACTCTCAGCATATATATTTGTCTTTTCCAACAACCAATAGAGCTAGCTACATATGAATGTTTACACTGCCATGTGTCTTGTCCATATCATTTTTATAAAAATAATATGCCTAATGTTGTTACATATTGTGATTCTATACACAATTTTTAAAATCCCAAGAGCAGTATTTTACATTTTCAAACTATCATATGTAGCCAGAAACAAATAGAACAGGACCAGTACGTGTTTATTTAAACTTTTATTACCTCACAGTTTCCTTTTAAATCTCAGCTCACTAGTTTTGGCTTTCTACACTGCAATAATATAATTATGGCTTTTAATTTAGAGGAAAACACACAACACTATTTTTTTTAAATTCAAAAACCATCCTTAAATCTTTCAAAGGTTTTCACACATCTATTTCAGTGAACATCCTAGTATCTGTAACAGATGTGGTATCGTGTTCCTCTAGGTTAATGTGGGAATGTACCTTGTTGGCTGCTGGAATGTAAGAAGGATTTGAAGAAAATGAACAATCTACAGAGTTCACAATCACTGTGAAGACTTTTAGTAATTTAGCTCAGTTGATTACATACCTTGCCCAGTAATTCTCCCAATGTGACATCTTCATGATTGAGGACCCACTTCTTATCCTGTGGCAAAGAAAAGGAACAATTTTTTAGCCTAAGTAAATTCCCTGTAAGATGTACTTAAGGAAGTGGGAAATAGACCTGAGGGGATATTTCATTCAAACCATTCAATCTACAGCACACTAAGAAGTTGTAACCTCAAGAGGCTATAAAACAGATTTAAAAATATTACTACACAATAGGACTTTAAAATCTACATTATACCAACTTCTATCAGAAATTTCAGCTGTCAAAATGATGGTGTCCCCATAACTAGAACATTGCATGCACTTTTCTCTCCCCATGAAGTATAGGCTATGCTATTATTTGTCATTTTAAAAGTTTTGTACCTTAAGTACATGAGAGAATTTCATTTTATAATGCAAAATTTCCAGTTCTCCCTTGGTCATAGAGAATTCTTTTTGCACCCAGACCACATTACTAAGAACTAATTTTTCCATGTATAAACTGGCCATGCATTATCGCTGTTTATGGCACTGCATGTAGTCTCAATCTTTTCTAAGTAATTTCCTACAGTGTAATAAAGAAGCAAAACTACGGTACATGAGACCACTGATGCAAAGATGCCATTATAAAACAGCATCCTATTATCTGACTTCAAGAACTAATTACTACTAAGGGAATAGTTTATCACCTAAAAATCTCAGCTATTAAACACATAAATAGTAATGTTATAAAGGCATACAGTTTTTTTTTCTTTTAAAGGAAAAAGGAATGAAGCAAGGAATAAGGAGAGATTGTGGGGAAAAGGAGGGAAGGCAAAACAGAAGTATGCAGGGAAGAGACAGGGAGAAGGAAAAGAAAACGCTGGAGTAATATATTTTACTCAGGATTTGTTTTTAATTAGTGTTAAAATACAGGATTTCCCCATTACACATGTCCAAATATAATTATGATCTATAAAATAAAATACGGCAAGTAAACAAACACCTTGAAGTGAAAAGCCACCTAACTACAGCGTAACATGTCCTGGACAGCCGTTTGAAGTACTTTCAGAAACACCATAGGACACTCAAACACCATCCTCTGTTAGATCAAAAAAGGGAACAACTCTGATTTTAAAAATGACAGTTTACATGTATAGGCTTTAAATCTGAATGCAGAGTTAGAGCTATAAAGGTCCTGAAATAAAACATAGAATATTTTCATAACCAAGTGAGTAGACAAAGATTTTAGACAGATACACATAAAGTCCTAACAAAAAAACCCTCAAATAATTGAAATTTATCAAAATTACAAACACTTGTTCTTCAAAGGCATCACTTTTAAAAAATGAGAAGGCAAACTACAATCTGAGAGAACATTTCTGCAAAGCATATATCTGATAATTTGTATGTAAGCAATATATAGAACTCATACCTCAATAACAAGACAATAACTTAAGAATTTGGATAAAAAACTTAAGAAGATGTGCAAATAGACAATAAGCACATCAAAAATGTTTATCATCATTAGTCCTCAGTGATATACAAATATGAACCACAATTAGATGCTATTCCACACTTACTAGAATACTAAAGTTAGAAAGGTTAACAACACAAGATTGGAAGGATGAGGAAAAACTGGACTCCTCATACACTGTTAGTGAGTATGTACATAATACAAGCCATTTGAATAACAATTTGGTAGTTTCTTATACAGTTAAATACACATCTACTTAATGACTCAGAAATTAACACTCCTAGGTATAAGCCCAAGAGAAATGAAAACATATCTACCAAAAATGTAGGCAGCTGTATTTATAATAACCAAAAACTAGAAACAATCCAACGTTCAGCAAAAGGAAAACTGATAAACAAATCTTGGTACATTTAGATAATTATTATTCAGCAATAAATAAGAGTTTACAACGGATGAGTATAAGAGCAGATTTTTGCAAAAATATTCTGCAGAGCTAACAAGTACTGATACACTCTATATACATGCATATATACACTCATAATGAGTCCATTTATGTAAGTTTCTAGAGATGGACAATTAATCTATAACACTAGAAATCATGGCAGTGTTTGCCTGAGGCAGGGGTTGAAGGCTGGCTACAAAGGGCAAAGAAGAAACTTTGTGGGTTACAAAAATGTTTAATTTTTTGGTATTTCACTGATTGATACTTTTAAAACATGCATTTTATCATATGTAAACTATATAAAAATAAAGCTGATTTAAAAAAATAAGCAAGTATAAAAAATGCTACTTTCCATTTGAGTAGCACTTTGGGGGTTAACTTCACCTCCACGTATTATCAAAAGCTACTTTTCAAAGAATAGAGACTGGCAGGCAAGAAAGTTCTTATTTTAAAATTGAAAAACTGATTTGTTCAGAGCAAACAACTGAAACAGAGCTCTAAAAGAGTGAAGAACTAAAAAGCTATGGTTAGATGAAGAAAAGCCAAGTAAGTCTTTTGGGGCTACTTTTACCTTAGGTATTCTGATGGTGGAAGCAGAAGCCAATACGCAAAAGAAAAAAAAAGCAAAAACAAAAATTAGAATTTTGGCTGTGCCAAGGAGAATAGGCTCTGATCAAATATGCCAGACTTTTAACAAGGACCTTAAAGACACCGCACTGTGGTAAAAAAGGCAACCTGAAAATGGAAGGAATTAAAACCTACTTTCTAGTCATGTCCATCAGTGGTAAGACTGAATCAGGGAGTGGCAAACTAAGCTGAGGCCAAATTGGCTCACTGCCTTTGTATGGACCATGACCTAAGAATGCTTTTTGCATTTTTAAATGGTTAAAAAAGAAAAATTTGTGACACATGTTAATTATATAAAATTTCAGTAGTCAATAAAAATTATCCACTGTAAGCCACAGAGGGAAAAGAAGTGGAAAAAATGAACAGTTTCAAGGGCTGTGGGACAATACCAATAGGTCAAACATTCACATCAAAGTCAGAAAATAAAGAGGACGACAGCGCTGAAAAACATTTGAAGCCATACTAACCCCAACTCACTAAACCAAAGACAAAGAAAAAATCTTTAAAGCAGCTACAGGAAATGACCCACTACTTATAGTGAACAATAATCAGAATGACTGGAGATTTATTAATAGAAACCAGGAGGCCAAGACCAATTGGAACAACATTTTTAAAGTATTTGTTAAAAAATTTCTCAAATCCAGGTTACTATAACCAGAAAAATATCTTTCAGGAATGAGAATAAAATAAAAATATTCTCAGATAGAGGAAAACTAAGAAATTCATTGACAGAAGATTTTTTTTTAATCACTAAAGGAAGTTCTCTAGCCAAAAAAAAACAAAAAACAACCCACAGGATATCAGGAATAAAAGAATAAGAAAAGTGGTAAATACCTGAATAAATATTACAGACTTTTCTTCTTGATTTCTTAAAATGTGCTCAACAGGTAGAAAGAAAAATGGTAATTTTCTAATGAGTTTTCAAACTGAAAGAGATTCAACATTTAAGTACAAGAAAGAGGGAAAGGCACACAGATCCCTACGGTGATAATATTTCTACATTCCTACTTGAAGTTGAATGTTACAACACTGACTCTTTGTAACTGTGAAAAGTTAAAGATGATTTTGGTAATTGCTAGAACCACCACACACACACACAAAGTACAAAGCTATATAATAAAAAAATTCATGAGAAAAAATTTAATGGATAGTAAAAAGTGTTTTGTTTTTGGTATGATAGAAAAAAGAGAAACAAAAAACAGAATCCAGTAAAATGACAGTCTGAAATCCAAACATATCAATAATTATTTAAATATAAATTACTTAAATACAACATTTAGTAGACAGATTGTAAGAAAGAATTTCAAAAGCACTCAACTGGATGCTTTCTCAACGAACTCTCCTATAAAAAGTAAAAGGATGGAAATAAATATTAAATGTAACATAAATGATAACAAAGCTGGAACATCAACAGTAATGCCAGACAACACAGACTACAAAGAAAATTACACATGAATGAATAAAGAGGAAAATCACATAATAATAATTAAGTTTCAATTCACCAAGAAAACATAATCATCCCAAATGTCTATGCTTCAATCACAAATACTTCAAAATTAAGGAAACATTGATAGAACTGAAAAGAGAAAGACAATTTCACAATTGTAATTGGAGACTTCAACAATCCTTTTTCAGTAATAAATTGTAGTAAAGAGAAAATCAGCAAGAATATAAAATAATGGAATGACATCAACTAAGTGAATCATATTGATATGAATCATATTGACATTTATAGTAAAACTCTACTCAACAGCAGAAAAAATCCTCTTTTTTAAAAAAGATTTTATTTATGTAGTTTTAGAGACAGGGAGATAAACATTGACATAAGAAACATCGATTGTTCGCCTCTCTAACACACCCAGATTGGGAACAGAACCTGCAACCCAGGCATGTGCCCTGACCGAGAATTGAGCCAGTGACCCCTTGCTTTATGGGACAACACCCAACCAACTAAGCCCCACTGGTCAGGACTAAAACCCTCTTTTCAAGTGTATAAGGAAATTTTTCCAAATTAATGCATACCATTAACCTGAATCATAAAACAAACCACAACATAAAATAAATGAGATCATACAAGGTATGCTCTTTGCCAATACTACAATTAAACTAGATATCATTAACAGAACAGGGCAATTTCCAAATACTTGAAAATTAAACAACTTGCTTTTAAATGATTCATGCATAAAAAGAAAAAGACAAGAGAAATTAGAAAAATTTTTGAACTGAACAAAAATGAAAACAATATCAAAATTTCCAGGTTATAACTAATACAAGTAGTTATAGGGAAATTTAGAGCTTTTTATATTAGAGAACAAGAAAGGTCTCAAGTTAATAATTTAAACTTCTACCTTAAGAAGCTAGAAAAAGAAGAGCAAAATAACCCCACAGGTAGCAGAAGAAAATAATAGGAAGAGCAAAAGTAAGTAAAACTGAAAATTTAAAAATAGTGAAATCAATGCAAGATACAGTTGATTTATAGCTGGAATGGAAAAACTCTATCTTAATCTCTGAACATGCCTGGATCTGATTTTTGGCTCTGAAACAAGATAAGGACAGTCAGATTTATAATTTTACTGATTAAGGTCTGAAAATCCCCTGGGATCCTAGAGTAAATTTCTTTATTGATGGTTTGCAACTGGTCTAATTGGTCTAACAAGCTTAGCTTGTTTAGATAGGCCAGGGGGACATATTTGATTGGCCAAAAAGTATGGTTTTCTCCATAAAATAAAAGACATTTTCATCTTCACCAAGACTTCATTGATTTGGATATTTTGAATATATTGGTTACCTCAAAAGAATGTTGTTTGTTCTCATTTTGATCACTATCAACTTCAACTGGTCTACCCGATTGTGGAACAAGGTCCAGTGAGAAATCTCCAAACTACTTCTGACACATTTGATTACTCACAGCACCTTCTCCATATACTGCACAAGTCTTTTTTGTGTGTTTTAGTTGTGTTTTTACCTATCTTGAAATAATAAAGCATAATATGATGAAAACTGGTATGTATTTTTCCATTCAATATTAAAATGGCTACACAAAAATTCACAAATTTCAGTAAGTTTTTTTTTAATGCACACATATGACAGCTGTCACAATACAATCTAACAAAGTTGTCTCAAATGAAGCACTACTAGATCATGTATCTGGATCTTGAGGCTTAAGGACCACTCATCTTCAGACCCTCTTCTCGCTCTGGCCCTTAACAAATCCTGTCTTTCCAGAGTACAAGTCTGTCTGACATTGCCTGTTACTATCTTTACTTCCCACAGACACGTTTGCAAGCACAGTCTAAACTACTCACTGAAGTGTATGTAAAAGATATTTCTTTACGCAAATATATGTAATACCAGTAACATATATTTTGATAAATAAAAGAAATAAACTAGTTTAATTTAATAGTTGGGCAAGCTAAATAATAACTAGATGGTTTATGTAAGCTAAACAGTTTATAGATATTAACATTTGTGTTTATATTAATATTTAATGTGAGTACTGTTTTTACTGACCTCATCCTGAAACTCGTATGTAATATTTGGTAGTACACACCTGGGCTTCAACAACCTCTAGTTAGGAAAATTTATGACATAATGTGCACCTGGAATTGGCCCTCATTGTCAAGAAAGGCGGTGTTTCATCACTTGGAAGAAGCAAATTCTCCAATGTGCTCTAGCCGTAATATCCATATTCATTAACTAAGCTTAACAGTACTAGCATATAGTGGCTTTCAATTTTTTTCAAAAATCCATCAGAATATACTTTATATCTATTTCTAAATAGATGATTGAACTCTTTCCATGTGTGAAGTATAAATAACAATAATGAATTATGTTAGAAAACTCTTAATATCTTATTAAAGATCTTCCATGGGCATTAATAAAAATTTTTTAAAACACATTGAATTGTTTAAATACTCAGGATCCTTAACAGTTGCCTATAAATAAAGTGAGCTTTGCCAAGTACTGTCATTAATTCCATTTTCTTAGGAATAAGTTTATACTATCTTGAGGCAAAATTTTGTATCCAAAGAAAGTAATAAATCTTCATAAAACACATACTTTCAGGAAAAGTGTAATTATATAAGAAATAAGTAATTTACATTAAAAATAAGTTGTAAGAAATGAATTTATTTATTTATTTTTAAATATTTTATTCATTTATTTTTAGAGAGAGGGGACAGGAAGGAGAAAGAGTGGGAGAAAAACATCAATGTGTGGTTGCCTCTCATGTGTCCCCTGCTGGGGACCTGGCCTGCAGCTGAGGCATGTGCCCTGACTGGGAATCAAACCAGCGACCCTTTGCTTCACAGGCCCATGCTCAATCCACTGAGCTACACCAGCCAAGGCAGAAATGAATTTAATGAGCCAGGGTTAGCCTAATGTTTTATGCAAGAATTTCAAAGTAGAGAAGAATGAAAGTTTAAATAGAGCAACAGGAATAAAGGTTCCTTAGCAGTAAATCCAATCTCAGTACCATATTCTAGGACAAAATTCCATAAAAATCCTATTTGCTAATTCAATCCTTTTTTTATTTCTCAGAAAAACTTTTGGTTTTTAGAAATTAACTAGCAAATATGGACAGAAGGTAGAAGATGCTGGAATAGAAAGAAGTAATATTGATCAAAATGCTTTACAAAATGAATTAAAGAAGAAGAATTTTCTGAAACACAATTGAGGTTAAAATTCATAACTAAGCAGTTAGGTAATTTCCAATTTAGTTCCTTATATTAAAATAAATTTTTATATATCAGTGTTCCTTAAAATGAAAGATATAATATTATCATAGAGAAAGTATATTTAACTCACAGAAACTTGAAAGTTTATTCAATATAATTTTACTTTACAACTTTAAACTCCATCCATTGTAGCCCCAGAATTGTAAATAAAATTAACTGATGTGAGATGTCTTTTTTTTTCTATTCAGAAATAATTCAAAGAAGAAATAGGAAACATAAGAGTGAAAACTAGATATATACACCTGACATACTGTTCAAACCTAGTTTGCTAGTACCATAGCAATAAGACAATAAAATGTAATTATACTCTCTTGCAGAGAAGCAAGACTCCTGAAGAGAACAGTCAGGAAATCTGGTCTAGTTCACAGAATATACATGAATGGGCTCTCTGTAGTCAAAGAGACTATTAGAAAAGAATTTTCCTGGACTCATTTTGAGGCACAATATAATCCACAAGTCTCCTAACAAAACAGATAAAATGTCCAGGGTACAATGAAAAATCACACCAACAGCCAAGAAATCACAAACTGAATGAGAAAAGATAGTCAACTGACACCAGTGCTAAGACAGATCAGATATTGGAATTATCTGACAGGGACTTAAAAGCAGCCACAAAAATGCTTCCAACAACCAAATTCTCTTAAAACAAATGAAAACAGATTGTCTCAGCAATAGAAACAAAACTTATTTTTAAAAATGAAAAATATAGAAGTGAAAAGGAAAAAAACTCACAGAATGGATTTATAGTAAAGATAACAGAAGCCCTGGCTAGTGTAGCTCAGTGGATTGAGCATGGGCCTGCGAATCAAAGGACCAAGGTTCGATTCCCAGTCAAGGAACATGCCTGGGTTGCAGGCCAGTTCCCAGCAGGGGACGCACAAGAGGCAACCACACATTGATGTTGCTCTCCCTCTCTCCTCCCCTTCCCCTCTAAAGATAATAAAATATTTTTAAAAAGATAACAGAAGATAGAATCACTGAATTAGAGGACAAATCAACAGAATTTACCCAATTTAAACAAAAGAAAATATACTTGGGAGGAATTAAACAATCTAAGGGACCTGTGGGACAATAACAAAAAATCCCATGTTTGTAACACCACAGTTTCTGAAGAGGAGGAGAAAGTGATGCTAAAAGACAATTTAAAAAAATAATGGCTAAAAACTCCCCAAATTTAGTGAAAGACATAAACATACCAATTCAAGAAGCTTAGAGAACATTATGTAGGATGAACCCCAAAACCCAAGCTGAAACATACCAAAGTTAATCTGAAAATTGAAGACAAAGAAGAGTCTGACAGCAGCCGGAGAGAAAGGACACGTCTCCAAGAAAAGACCAATTCAAAGGACCCATTCCTCCTCTGAACCTGGAGATCAGGAGAAAGTTGCACAACATTTTTCGAGTGTTAAAGAAGTGTCACCTGCCACTATGTGTAGGAATGAAGGACAACAACATTCTCAGATGGAGAAAATCTGAAAGGATGTGTTCAAAAATAAATCTAAAATGAGTTCTGATATTTTCTTCCCGCACCGAAGATTGTTTTGTGTACCCAACACTCTAAAGGGGCTGTCACTACAGACAGAAGATTACACAGGATAGGATAGACATAATAAAAGTGGTTGTGGGGCAATTCCACCTTGTTCCCCTTTCACAATAACTCTGTGTGAGGAAAGGATTAACAGAGGAGGTCCATTTTATTCTGTTTCTGCTTATCTTCATAGTCATGATGATGAGCCTTAGTCAAACTGAAAAATGAAGCTACTAGAATGTCTGAAAGTTACTGAGTAATGTTAGTTCACAGGCCTGAAGTGGTGAGCCAAGATGAACACATCAGCATGTTTAAAGTAAACATGAAGAGTGATACGTGCGGCTGGTACCTGGTTGGGGGGTCTTTACCATGGCTGGTCACATGACAGATACGTGATCAACAACCTGTGAGAACTCTGGACTCCAAAGACTCAAATATGACTTCCTGAGCGATGACATACTATAAATGTCTCTGCAATTTGGAGGTGGGGAAAGAAAGACATGCCCATGCAGCTCCTGCATAAATGAAGCAAGGAAGCCTATGTCTCACTTCTCCTTTGCTGCCCCTATTGTTTCTCAGGTGCCCTCTGCTGGGATAAATCTTGGCCTTGAGTATAACTTTATATTAAGTTACGCGAGTCTTTCCAGTCAATCAGTGAACTAGTAGGTGATGGTGGGACCACTAAGGCACTCTGAGGGCTTTGAGGTTTTGAGAGATAAGTTACTCAGGCAAAAAAATGGCAGCACCAGTGTTTGAATCCACATCTTTCTGACAGTGAAAATCGTAACGTTTCTAACTGCAGTGTTTGCCAAAAAATAATAATTTAAAGTAATACATATGACTCTCTCAAGTTCAGAGAATGACTGTCATGCGATTATCAGTTTTAGCTAACTAAAACAATGAATTGTAATATTCTACTTCAATTTTTCAAGTTCTAGTCCTAAAGATTTCTTATTTTTTTAAAAGATTTTATTTATTTTTAGATAGAAGGGGAAGGGAGGAAGAGAAATATCAATGTGTGGTTGCCTCTCTTGCACCTCCTACTGGGGACCTGGCCTACAAACCAGGCATATGCCCTACACTGGAAATCACACCAGTCACCTTTTGGTTTGCACGCCTGCACTCAATCCACTGAGCCACACCAGTGAGGGCGTAAAGATTTCTAACTTCTTATAGTTTATGCTTTGTTTTATGTAGTTTATACTTTTTATACTTTGTTTTCAGCAAATTATTGCTATGTAATCAATTATAGATTGCTCTTCATTCACTTGACTTACTAGATTACAATTCAATTTAGAGCTTTTGCACAATCCTTTTTGGCCAAAATGTAAAATAACAATAAAACTTTCTATTTATAATTAAGTAAAATGGCTTTATATACCTGGCAGAATATAAAGTTTACTTTATATAACCTATAATCTAAAAATACGACTCATGAGGCAATCCAGACCATTCTTTCCAGAAGATGATGACAAAATTTCCCTTTTCCTATAGTAACTCTTTACCAATTTTTCTATAAAATTTAATTTTTTCCTAGTTATTGATTCAAGAGAGAGAGGAAGAGAAACATCAATGTGAAACAGCAACTAGTTGCCTCCTGCACACGTTGAAACAGGGGACCACGCCCACAACCCAGGTATGTGCCCTGACCAGGAATCTAACCAGCAGCCTTTCAGTTTATATAGAATGGCACCCAACCAACTGTGTGACACTGGCCAGAGCCAATATTTCTACAAAATTTAAGGGAATCTACAAAAGTAAGCCATTACTATAGCATGAACATTAAGTTCTTATAAAACCATGTTTAGCCATGATTAGGTAGAAGAGTGGGCATGATTTATAAACTGGAAATAAAACCAATTACAGCTTTAAAATATTAAAAGCTAAATCTTAAATTATTTTGACCTCATGAAAGTAGCTATTTCAAATGAAGTGAACAAAACAGCAAATAAGCAGCTTCTCCTCTGTTCACCTGCAGAAGACAACTAGCCACAATCTGCTGCACCTGCAGGGGACTAATCACGCTTCTTGGTGGACTGCCACAGGGTACAGATGGTCATTATTTACTACGCCAATCGGTCCCTGCCAAATTGCCCTGGGAGGGCTGCACACTGCTTCCTAAAGTCATTCCTTCAAAGTGCTTTACAGGGATACAGGGGCATATTTCAAATTAATCTCAAGCAAATAAGTCAGAGTGATTAGGAGTATGACATAAATAAACACTACACTATGATTCTTATTCAGTTCTCCAGAAAAAAGGCCTACCTAAAAATACTTCTAATGTGGCTGCAAAATGCTCTTATTCTATCTTTATATGTCTTCCTTACATTCAAAATTCAAATAAAAAAGGTTCTCTAAAGAAAATGAGATTTTAATGCAACATTTTCAAATAAAAAATTTTTATTGTATTACTTATGCCTAAAAAAAATAGTAAAATTCACTAATACAAGTATTTCCATGCAAGAGCCAATGTAATGTAGGTCCAACTTGAGAAGGCAGCTGCAGGAAATAGTGGAAATATAAGCTTTACCACATCATGGCTAAATAGACGGGAGTAATCATTCAGTGTAATAGCAAAAAAATGCAAAAATTTAAATATACACTTAAAAAAATCTCTCACCACAAAGATTTAACACCTAAAACAGATGATTTTCTGAACATATCGACAAATGACATTTCAGAGCCTTTATTTTGAAGCCACAAGCCCAACATATAATCCTAAGAAATAATAATTAATGAAATGCCACAATACAGAACATAAAATGATTGTCAGGGGCCATAATTTTTCTACTATTCATACTGAGAAATAATTGCCAACTCTACTTTTCTTTTATACACAGGTTTGCAGTCAGTTCGCTTCATTACTTGCTTAACCTGCTTAGCATATTTGTTCCATTTACAAATCTAAGACATACCAAATTTTTAGAGTTCAGGGATTATTCAGAATTTGATCAGCTTTGTCATTAAAGTTATTAGGGTTACTTTAGAATAAAAATTCTCACTGACAAGTATGCAAAGTAGTCTGCCTGTCTTGTCATTCATTCATTTTGGTAATTGAATACTTGTTTTAATGCTCTATAATTAATTCTAAATAATCCAAAAGCTCTTTTCCCAAAAATGGGTCTCATTTAGAAAGACTTGCATTATTGCCTTAGAAAATATTTAATTATAATTTACAATTTCCAAAAAAAGAGGTTTTGTATGTGTATGGCATACTTTTATCCTGTCTTTATAAAGAGAATTTTAATACTTACTTTTAATTCACATCTACTCAATTTACCTTAGGTGATGAAATTCTGTTTCTATTAGTATAGCATCGATTGAAATAAATGCTGTATGACTCTGGGAACATACACTAATATTTTCCAATTCATCTAAACTTTAGAACATCATTTTTTGACTAACACTGTCAGAGCCAACACTCCAAGGGCAGATGTGCAGCTAGTATATGGAAAAAGAAATGCTGATACATACCTTTCTAAGTTCTGGAAACTGAGTGACTAAAATAACCAGCTAGGAAAATATTCAGGTTCAATTTGATCTAACTCTTACAAGAAACATCTTATTATTCTTCTGTAAATCCCATGTCATAGATTTATCCCTTCTGCTGATGGAATTCAGTTTAACAAACAGAATGTGAAAGGCAAAAAAAAAGGTTCATTACAATGAAAGCAAAGTCTAGATTCTGCTCTTAGGAGATTATTATCCAGTGAGAATATCAAAAAGAAAGGAGGATTAGACAATACGTTTATCCCTCAAGAGCAAAAAAATATGAAAAGTGTAGCTTTTTCCTTTTAGTCTTAGCATCCACCCTTGCTCCTCCCAATAAAGCAAACATTACTGAACCCCAAGGCCACTGTAACACTCTGAGATTTCTTGCTTTCATGCTCCCCTCACAGACATTTTGAAAGCATGAGGAGAGAATTGTTAATGATTTTTAAACATAATTAAGAACCTGTCATCCTTTTTTATTAAAACACTCAAATATTGTCATATTAGTCTTGGAATAAAATGCAAACTCTACCATAGCAAGTGAGGGCATAATCTGGTTCCTACAGATCCCTTTCCTTACCTTATTCCACTCCCTCTTTTGAAGGGCTCTTTTCATTCTTTATATAGACTAAGGTATTGGTTATTGTTTATTCTCAGCTTCTGTATATTTGTATTACTAAGCCACTCTACCTGGAACTTCCTTATCTCTGTAATTTCTTTCATAGGTGACCCTTTTTCATGCTTATGGTCTTTATCTCAAATTTTATCTCCTAAGAAGAGATACAGCCCTGGATGATGTGGCTCAGTGGGTTGAATGCCAGTCTGGGAACTGAAAGGTAGCCAGTTTGATTCCCAATCAGGGCACATGCCTGGGTTATGGGCCAGGTCCCTGGTTCAGGGTGTGTGAGAGGCAACCTACTGATGTCTCTCTCCCTCTCTTTCTCCCCCCCTTTCCCTCCCTCTAAAAAAAATAAGATCTTTAAAGAGAGAGAAGAGATACAGTTTTATCTGACCATCCTTTCTAAAATGGAATTCAAAAGGTAGTACTACATTTCTATATTATGTCATTAACACTTGTGAGGCCCAATATCCCATATCTAAATATGTAAAAGTTATATATATCAACTCAACAAAGTATTAAATATAACATGATCTATCCCATTAGTTTGACAAATATATCTCCCTAACAAAACCTGGAAAGTCAAATATTCACTTCTCAAGAGCTCTGCACTTGAGCATGGCAAAATAGGAAGTCTGCTCCAGGCCTCACACTCTAAGCCTGCCCTCTTTCCTTCTCACTCATGATTCCATCATTTCCTCAAGTGGTCTAGCATACATATGCCTATAGATATCCCATCCTGCACATCCAAACTGCATCCATATATCCCATGGACAGCCCCCCACCTGTTAGCCACCCATCAGGTAAGAGGATGGGTAAGAGGTCCAGGCAGGCCATTGAAGTAGACTCAGGGTGGCTGAGGCAGAGAACTTGAACTCCTAGTGTCAAGGGGCACTTAACAACTACAAATGGCACACATTCCAGATGCTGCAACCCCCTCAATGTAGGCACAGTACAAAGTGGAGCCAGAGTAGAAGCTGTGGAAACTCCTTCTGGGCCTAAGAATGTCATCACTTTGTTTGTCTCCTTTTGTAGAACTATCAACTTACAGTTATCTTTAAATGTATTTACCTTTCTATATCTCCTCCCTCTAAAAGGTAAGCTGCACATATATAAGACCTTTGTCTGTCTTACAATGTCTAACACATACATAGTTGCTATTAAATAAATACTTGTTGGATTAAACTTCTTAACATGACAAAACATGAAAACACAACATTTAGAAAAATACATATATTTTATAAGGTCATGTTTCCCAAATAGGTATCTATCAAATCTATGGAAACTAATCATTTGCATTTCAATTAATCTCATTTGTATGAGACATAGTTTAGTAAACATTATCTACTTTATAAGATGAGATATATGTTGTCTATCTTAAAGCCTTAGTTATTTTATAAATGTATTAAGAAAAATACTGAATCTTTCATTATAAACTAAAAACTAGTGGCAAGAAGAAATTAGCCAATAAGAAAGCTTACTTTGGGAAGAGAATATTCTAATATATACTCTATTCAGCATATTAAAATATCTAAAACATGCATCTAACAAATCAGAACCTAGTAAAGTTAGAATACTAAAAATTCTACTTGTGAGTTAAAATTTCATTAAATTACTTACTTGACAATTATTGAAATATACTATGCATTTTGTATCAAATAGTATCTCCTCAGAGAAATTTTATCTGGCTACAAATTCCTTGTTTTCAAGATTAAAAGAAAGACCCAGGAGGGTTCCACAGCAGAAAACCTGGTACTGTGGCCCTGACAGCATTCTTACTCAGGTCAAAAAAAACCCTTAAAAGACCTATAGTTAGTCCAAACTTAAATTTTACAATGTTCCTGCACACCTGATATAAGTCCTAATGTGTTCATTAAAAGTGATAATAGGATAACACTGAGTGCAGCAAAAAAAAAAAAAAATTCATTTGTCTCTCAATCTAAATGATGAGGTGAGTATGAAATATTTTGGCATTTATGAAAACAGAGTGTAAAGTAACACTAGAATCATTCTGCTTGCTATGTGAAGCAAAACACTTAAAGTAATTTGAATTTACAGGAGAATAAAGGCAAAACGGTCCCTTAATTCTCAGTAAAAAGTATACCAATACCATGATGGACTTCATGCGTTGCAAGTAATAAAAACTTCATTTCATGAAGAGCAGTACCAAATCAAAGAGGATCATTTAAACATATTCTGGTGGTACCAAGTCAAGCCCAGAAGAAAATGCCAAAACTTTTCACCCAATTATTTCATTGCAGTTATCCAACATGTTAAGATAAACAGAAAGAGTTATTTCATCAGTAAGAAGGCATTTTCTCTTGTAAAGTGGCTGAAAGCCAACTTTAAGATTTCTTCACAGTGTTCATGAAAGCAAGAATGCAATTTCTACATGTGAAGTCTTGGCTGCATAAATAAAGTCAGAAAGCAGAGTGCGGAAACAGATTCTAAGCCAGAACTCACAGGGATATATAACAGCTGGATAAAACATAATTAATCTTTCTTACACATCCAGTTCTTTACTCAGGAAAGGTTTCCAGCAAGTTAAATTTGGTAACAGAAAAGCCTCTCCAGGTCATTAAGAAGAAAACTATAACCTGAATATAGTTGTAAAACTACAGATTACTTTCTTACCTGATCTCAAAAAATAATAATTTGATGAAATAGCTGTTTATTATGTAACTAAAAGTAAAAGAATGTTGGCTTCTTTCTTGTTTAAGTTGGCCTTTGGAAGACTTATACATAGAAATTTTGATTTTATTTTTATAATTGTGGTAAAAAATCAAGATATAACCAAATTTAGGATCTATTATACATGACCATAAAATACTATTACTAATTTTTTTAAAGCACAATTTCAAAACAAACTTATTCCACAAATACTGATCTTGCTCAAAACAAGTTTGGGAATCCATTTTAAAATCTGCTTTGAGAACATTTTCAATGTCAATCAATTATCAACCTCTATAAGTAGATTTAATTTTTCATAAAGACAATCATTAACAGTTAAATCTGGTAGTGTGGTAGGTGGTCAAACTTGGTGAAAAATTATTTGACTGAAAAGAAGACTGATTTTAGGTTATTTAAAAAGTTATTAAGCCAATTCCAAAAAAAAATATTTTAAAATAGTTTTAGAACAATGCAGCTTTGTTAGAACTTTTTCTGCATGATTATCTTGATAAAAAGCTATCTCATTATCATCAATATGTTTTAAAGTAGTGTCAGATGAAAAATTAGATATTTATACACCTTATGAAGTGATCACCGTTATATATCAAGTACCCATCAGGTACCATACATACTTATTACAACTCAGTCCCTAGATAGAAGGGAAAAGGACGCCTGGAAAAGGGCTTTCTTTTATTCTTTCTAATGTATCTCCTTGAGCAAAGGAAACAAAGGAAAAATAAACAAATGGTGCTACATCAAACTAAAAAGTTTTGCACAGCAAAAGAAACCATCAACCAAATGAAAAAACAGCCTAATGAATGGGAGAACATATTTACCAACGATACATCTGATATAGGGTTAATATCCCAAATTTATAAAGAACTTATACAACTTAATACTCAAAAGACAAACAACCCAATTTAAAAATGGTCAAAGGACCTGAATAGACACTTCTCCAAAGAAGCCATACAGAAGGCCAACAGACATGAAAACATGCTTGAGGTCACTAATCATTAGAGAAATCCAAATTAAAATCACGATGAAATATCACCTCACATCTGTCAGAATGGCTATCATTAACAAATCAACGAACGAGTGCTTGTAAGGATGTGGAGAAAGGGGAGCCCTTCTGCACTGTTGATGGGAATGCACGTTGGTGCAGCCACTGTGGAAAACCCTGTGGAGACACCTCGGAAAAATTAAAAACAGAATTGCCTCATGACCCAGCAATTCCACTGCTGGGAATATATATGAAGAAACCGGAAATCTGAATTTGAAAGGACATATGTACCCCTATGTTCACTGCAGTGTTAGTTACCACAGCCAAGATCTGGAAACAACCCAAGTGCCCATCAGTAGATGAGTGAATAAAAAGCTGTGGTACATTTACACAGTGGAATACAACTCCACTGTTAAAAAGAAGAAAATCTTACCTTTTATGATATCGTAGATGGACCTGGAGAGTGTTGTACTAAGTGAAATAAGCCAGTCAGAGAAAGACAAATACTGTATGATGCAGAATCTAATGAACAAATAAACAAAGTAGGAACAGACTCATAGATATAAAAAACTGATAACTGTCAGAGGGGAAGGGAGTGGGGAGTTTGGGTGAAAAATGTGAAGGGATTAGCCAAGGGAAAAACACCCAAAAACCGCATAGACATAGACAACACTATGGTGATTACAAGAGGCATAGGGGGTGCAGGGAGGCAGAACAGGGTAAAAAGAGGGCATAAGTGGTGTTGGAAAGAGAGTTGACTTTGGATGAACACACAATACACTATACAAATGATGTACTATAGAATTGTACACTTAAACCTACATAATTTTATTAATCACTATTATCCCAACAAATTCAATTTTAAAAAAAGGACTTTCTCAGCTCACAGTGTCTATATTCTCTTTGTCCACTCACAGGGATCCTGTGGCCCAGTCCTCCAAGAGAAGTGAAAGAAATGTAAATATTCCCTTTCATTCAAGGATACCAAAAGGTAAAGAAAGCAAATCACATATGTAATTGATATTGAAGGTGGCTTCACTTACAGTAAGAAAACCACATTTCTGCTTAAAAATATAGTTTTGCTTATGACTTCCCTTCATCCTAAATTACCATATTATAATACTTTCTGCTTCCCCCAGGTATGATGTACCAATCCTGCCTCAGTGCTCCTTAGTTCTCTGTCCAAGCTTATATTATCACCTGTCACCTTGTAGTATAATTACCTGTTTATTTTTCAGGCTCCTTGGTCAACTGGGAGCTCCTTGAAGGCAGAGGCTTATCTATAGTTCCAGAGTATATCAAGAAGCTATCACATAAAGGGTGGGCTATTAATTTTGCAAAAGTGAAGGGATGAATGTATGCTCCCTCCAACTGTTGCTAGAAAAAGAAAGTCAAGAATTTGCCTCTCCATTGACATCTTAACCACTCTTAATTTCTCTAAAAGTCCATTTTTAAAGACAAAGAAAAATTATTTGATTCCAAGAACTGGTATTTCATGTTTTATGACAAAGGAAACTGATACAGCATAGTTGTAAAAAGTCTTCAATAGAGAATACTTATAAATGGAAATGACACCACCGTGATGACTGCAAAAGGGCGAGCAGATGTTGCTTTCACAAAAATGCTGTACCGCTGTGTTAGAGCCAATGAGCTGATGATGTCGTGTACACACAGACCCAGGGTCCACACGACTATCAGACAACAAGAGCAGCTTTTCCCTGTAGCCAGATTGAGTCTGACATTATTCCTGGAGACACAATATCATGCTTTCACATTAACATTTACAGAGATGTCAGAACAAAATGTTCTTTTAAGAATCAATGTTTCAAAAAGAAAAATCAGCACTTGGGCCATTTTACCACTCAGAGCTATGCTGGGTTTGCAGATCTGTGTTAAGATATGGGTGTGAGTATTCCTTCCACAGACTGGGGTTTGTTAAAGTTGTCAAAAGTAAGGCCTACTTCAAAAGATACCAAGTGAAATTTAGAAGCTGATGACAGGGTAAAACTGATTACTTTGCCCAGAAACCCTTGGTCATCTGGGATGAAAATAAGTATGACACACCCAAATACAGGATGATAGTTCGCGTAACCCATGGAGATATCACTTGCCAGATTTCTTATGCCCGTGTAAAAGGAGATGTGACAGTTAGTGCAGCTTATGCTCATGAACCCCCAAAGTAAGGTGTGAAGGCTGGCCTGACAAATTATGCTGTGACACACTGTACAGGCCGCTGCTGGCCCACAAGCATCTCAATAGGTTGCTCCTGGATAGCTCTGGGAAGGCCCAATGGAGGTGACTGGAGATGAGGACAATGTGGAAAGCACTGATGGTCATCCTGGTGCCTTCACCTGCTATGCTATTAGGTCTACAGGGCTTTGTAGAACTACTACTAGAAATAAAATTCTGGGGCCCCTGAAGCGAGCTGTGGAGGGAGGCTTGTCTATCCCTCACAGTACCAACGATTCCCTAGTTATGATTCAGAAAGCAAGGAATCTAAAGCAGAAATCCATTGGAAACACATCGGGGGTCAGAACACTGCAGATTGCATGCATCACCTGATAGAAGAGAATGAAGATGCTTACAAGACACGATTCTTTCAGTGTATATAAGAACAATGTAACATCAAGACATGATGGAAGAGATGTGTGAGAAAGCTCACGCTGCTATATGAGAAAGTTCAGTCTATGAGAAGGAGCCTCAGAAAGAAGTTAGAAAGAGGCAGGAACATCCCAAAATGTCTCTCGCCCAGAAGAAAGACTGGGTAGCCCAGATGACAAGCTTCCTCAGACCTCAGAACAGGCTGCTGAGAGCTAATAAACCAGACCACAATTTTCTCTGAAGATTTTCAGACAAAGAAATAAACTTATTGACCAAGCACCTAAAAAAATCGATGTTTAAAAATATTACTTTAAGAACAAAGATAACACTAAAGTCTGAAAATGCACTTCACATTCCACGATCAGTACTCTAAAAACAGATTATTTGCCTCCACATGTTCAGCACTGTGAGAATCAGGGCTTTAAGTATGCAAAGAGAGTCTTCCCTTCTACAGTCCCCTGCTTTTGTCATTTTAAATCTATCAAGTAAGACTTGCGTCATTTATTTTTCTTTATTTCATTATACATCATATTCTTATAGACTTTTCTACCATTTACCCTTATGGAATTTTTTTCTTCCTCATTTTAGCAAAAGCAAAAGAGGAGGAAAAAAACGCTTCATACAATTCAAAGGAAATTATAGTTAGTGTTTATTTTCATCTCCTCCTCCGCATTCATTTAATTTCGTATCAAGACACACCTGTCTCTCACAGAGCAAACCTCTCCAATATCGAGTGCTAAGCACACTTTCGATGTAGTGTCATCACCAATAACGCCACACAGGGTTCAAGGAAAGTGACCTTTAGAAAGACTTTCTGAAAAGTATATTACATGAAGAAAAATGACTTTTAAAAATAAAACATTTACTTTGAAACAAATTAAAGAGGCAAGGGATCGCATATATGAGTACCTTCCGCAAAGGACTAAATTAGTAGCAGGGTTGTAGATTTCGCCTCAAAATAAGTAAACGAAATTTTAACTGGCACGCATCAAAGGTGCCAGGCAACAGAAGGCAATGTTGCTGCCTCTGCTATGAAAAGCCAACCAAATAATCCATTCCCCATTTCTCCATAGCCATTCTCTCTTCATTTAATCGTGAACCCAGCAGAGTGGTATTGATCCATTCGAACACTATCTCTGGTGAAATCATTACCTTTACTAACCTAATCTGCTAAGCATTTTAGCAAGCCTAGAAGATCACAATCACAGACATCTTCACAGCAGAAAAGTACTATAAAGTATGTGTTATATAAGCATTATGGATTAAGCCCCTAGAACACAGAAGAATTTTTTGTTTTTGCATATCCATTTCTCCTTTTTCAAAATAAATTCATATTATTTGTGTCAAAAATAAATGTTCAAAACTCAAAAACATTACAATAATAATAGACAAATAAAGAGAACACAGAAACCTGAATAACATCTTGGAGTATAAAATGAAAGTGGGCAAATGTTTAAGATTTATAGGCAGCGTAACTACATGAGTAACTGGACCCTGGAGATGAGCAAAGATAGCCCCAAAATTTAGTTGCATAAATGCAGGTGATAATTAAATGTCATAAATCAAGACATAAAATCCAGAAGAGAAGTCAAGGATGTGGGGTCAGGAATGAAGGTAATGAATTCTGTTTGAGCTATTTTAATTTGGGACACCCAAATCCAGGTGTTGATCCTTAATAATTATCAGTCAGAAGCTTATGAGACTAGTAAGAGAGTGGGAGGAGCACAAACCATGTAAAGAGGAATAGAAATGGAGAGTGAAAATTAAAAACTGAAAGTAGGTTTTCAAAAGTTAAGAATTGCGGCAGACTGTTTAATATCCAATCCAAGTGTGTCTGCTCCTTTGAAATGAGACTTTGCTCTTTCTCCCATCCACACATGGAGTCTCTTCCTCACCTTGAATCTTGGCTGGGATTGTAGCAACAGATTGTGGCAGATGTGGCACTGTGCAAAAGTTATAAAATCTAGACCCCCAAAAGCCTTAAAATTTCTATCTTCAACATCTTAGAGCATCACCTTAAAATCATGATGATGTGAAGAAGACTAGGATAGAAAAACAGCCATTTAAGCTGTCTCAGCTGAGCCCACCCCTTAATTTGTCAGCTGAATGCAAACACGAGTGAGCCCAGGCTAAATCGGCAGAGCTGCCTAGTCAACACACAATCATGAGAAATAAAACACTGTCTTAAGACACAAAGTTTTCAGGGGTGTATTACACAGAAATAACTGACACAAGAACCAACAGGACTGCATCCTGCAAGAAGCAAAAAGCAAAGAAGATAGTTTCTATTAAAAAAGTCAGAATTTTCAAAGAGTAGCAGAAGTTTCAAATAGGCTGACTGAGAAGAGGTCATGAAGCTGGGAAGTCATCTCAGACACTTAAAAGTTCAATTTCTGTAAAGTGGGCAGGGTAGAAGACCAGCCTTTTTTTGATGAGAAAAATTGATGCAATTAGACAGATTACTCTGATAGGTTACTTTATAAAAAGGGAAAGACATGAGCTATTTTAAAAAACTGAAGGGGCAGACTAGTTGAATGAAAGCTTTGGCTGTTACTGTTTGAGATAAAGATAGAATGGCTGAAGAAAAGGCTGTAAGGGGAAAATAAAACTATTTTCTAAAACTAAAGAAAACTGATATCAAAGACCCAAGGGAGGTGAGGAGAGATGGAACAAGGCTGATAAATATCTTAATTTGAACTGCTATAACAACACAGCATGAACTAGGTGGCTTAAAAAACAGAAAAATTTTATATCTCACAGTTCTGGGCGTGCCAGCAGATACAGCGGCTGGTATCTGGTAAGAACCTGGCTCGTAGACCAGCGCCTTCTAGCTGCTTTCTCACAGGGCAGGGAAACAGAGCTTGCCTCTCTCCTTTTTATAAGGACACTAATCCCACCATGGAGGCTCCACCCCCAGGCTCTTAAATAAACCTAATTACCTCCCAAAGGCCCCCTCCTCTTAGTATCATCCCATTGAGGGTTAGGGCCACAAATATGCAGCCCATAACAGTGAGTTAACCACAGAAAATGAAAACCAAAGAACCAGGTGAGGTGAGTGGAAGTGAGCTGGGATAAAGGAGGAAGATGGAGGGTAGAACAGGAAAAAATAATCGTTGGTAGGCATGCACAAGAATTTCTTCTCCACATTTGTAGTAGGAGAAGAAAGCAAGATAATCTGCTAAGGTTGAAGAAACTGAAATTTTAAGAGCTTGGGAAAATGGTAAAGTTTAGAAATAGTTTTATTTTAGTCTAATTTCAGGGGACATTTGAATTACAAAGTAAAACAAAATAGACTTGTTCAAAAAGAAACCTAGATTACAATTTTTCCTCATCTTTAAAAATTACATGTAAATAGCAATCCCCTTCCTCCACTTTCCTGTGGCTACAAACAAAACAAAAATACCTAAGAGAGCTGCTTTTCAGCACAGGTGAAAGCAATATCTTGCTTACGGCTCAGTGAAAACTCTTCATAGCTTTCGCCATTTCACTATCTCATATGGAGGAGTAGAAAGAAAAAGAAAAATCGTTGAACCTCTCCAAGAGGCAAAATCATCATTTATAAAATGAGCTTAACGCTGGTGCTGTCTGACTCATGAGGTGATCTTAGAGTACATCTGAATGAATACTGGTTAAAAAAATAACAATTTCAAAGTATTTACAGTTTGTTTTTCATTCAATTAATTGTGCTAAAAGTGGTCTCCTTAAAAACATGAATTTGTCTTAAGTTATACTCTGGTTGAGAGGAAAAATATTTAGTTAAGATGAGATGACTGATTCACTGATTCTTACGGTGAATGACAACTCCTAGACAGTTTACAACATATAAAAGGGTAGACATGAAGGCAGAAGACAGAGCTTTTGCTTTTAGGGATTTCAACTGGAGGGATATTTAAATTCTGTTTGCCATAGGGGATAAGAGGGGGGGCCATCAAGGAACATGTATGAAGAACACCTGGGAAAGCCAAAGGGGGTGGGGTGAAAATGGAGACACTGCACTTGAACAACAATAAAAATGTTTTAAATCTTTATGTTAATTACTTGGTGAAATATTAACATTTGGTATATATTAGGTTAAATAAAACATTGCAATTATAAAAATATTGTTTGCTACAGTTTCATTTGTGTGAAAGAGCACGTGTAACTAAAATAATGTGTTTCCTGTAGTTTCTCTTGGTATTTCTTTTGAAGTCCCCTGTCCAGACCAGCATTCTTTTCCAACCACTTTATCATATTCTGATTATTGGAACTTAAACATCTTGTGCATATGTATATGTTTGTGTCTGAGTATATATAAATGCTGGAATCTCCCACAAAAAGATGATAAATGCTTAAATGTATGTTTCCCATTTCATGTAAATATAATAGCAACCATTAACAGCCTGCAGATATACAACTGTTAAGGTACTGCAGATATACGTGTCATGTGAGTAGGTATGAATGAACACACACACACACACACACACACACACACACACAAATGGTTATTTTCTCCATTTGCCAACCTTCCGCCCCCTCCAGCCTTTTCTACTCTCTGATCCATTCTACTCTGCTTTGTGTATCACAAAGCTGACTCCTCAGAGGTCATTTTGAAGGGAGTTGATGGACTTCCAATTAGATTCTATTAGAAGATGCAAGGGTAAAAGCAAACACATATGGGTGTTCCTTTCCCACTACTCTCTGGTTTGGTTCGGTGTTTCCAGCAGTTGCAACATATCCTCAGGATTTAAGCTTTTGTTGGGAAGCTCCACCTGTAAAGCACCAGTACATAATGGTAACTATTGTACTGCTAACTATTTCCTCCTTCTCTCCCTTTATTGCTAGGAATAGTAATGCTTTCTGACTATGCTTAGTGTCTAGGAAACTAACCACCCCTAGTTTGCCCCCTTAATCCTACCCATGATTCTATCAATAGTTTTTTTGTTTTGAAAAATCTCTTATTAAAGCCATCTGGGTTGAATTTTGCTTTCTACAAGGGCCTTCACACACACACACACACACACACACACACACACATGTGTACTCATATGTACACAATATGATAGTAAATATATAAATAATAACAGCCAATGACATAATTTCAAATGAAACTAACCACCTAAAATGGCCACAATACTAATTACTTCACGAGGTTCACAATCAGATCCAAAACCAATGTATTTTTGATTTTTCATATTTTGTGACTATAAATCATGTGTGTCTGATAAAAAAATATTGCAAAAAAGGCAACTCTACAATACTTTGCAATATAAATTTTAAAATATTTTAGAAAAAATTTATAACCATGCTGTAAGTAATGTTGTATGGCCTGTTTGTTCAGCTAAAAGCATACTATGATCATATTACCATATTAACTAATGCAAAAAAATCTTTTAATAGACTGCAGAACATTATTTTATGTGAATTTATCATCAGTATCTGTTCCTTTTGAAGACACTGGATTATTTCCAAATTTTTAACTACTGTTTTCAATAATTCCATGAAGATCCCTAAACTTCTAATATGTCTTGATACACACTCCTAGAAGTAGAATTATTGGAGAGAAGGATATGTATATCTTCAAACTACTGACTGATAACCAATAACAATTCTGTGATTATGGAAATGTTCTGTGTCTGCTGTGTGCAACATAGTGCCACTAGCCGCATGTGTCTATTTAGCACTTACAGTGTGGTGAGTGAGACTGAGGAAATATTTAATGTACATAGCCTGCATGGCTAGTGGCTATTTAGTACTGCACAGCACAGTGCTGGAAATCTCAGGTCCAACTGTCATTCAGAAAAGTTGTAGTGATTTACACTTTCATCAGCAGAAAATAAGAGTGCTCATGCCCTCATCTCTTCATGAGCGATGGCATTCATTATTTTCCAATATTTGTCAATTTGATAGGAAAAGACAGAGTGTAATTGCTTTTTAATGTACACTTCTTTGAATACTGGGGTTAAATATTTCATGTTTTCTATCCGGTTTTCTTTCATGAATTATTTTTTTCTTTGCCCATTTTTCTACTAGAGAGTGAGTTTGTTTTTCTTAGAATAAATGCACTCTACATATTAAGTTCATGTGTGCCATATCTGTTGCAGATAATTTTAAATTTTGTTTCTGATGACTTTCGATATACAGAAGTTTTACATTTTAATGCATATTTATCAATCTCACGTTTGTGTTTTTATCCCAAGCCAATTTAGATAAAGTCTCAATCAACTTACACATAATTTATTTATTCATCACCTTTGTGAAAACATAGTTTCAAGATGAAACAATGAATTAATTCTGAAGGTACCACTCCTGCCTCAAACACAGAGCAGTGACAGGTAAAATATAAAAAGAAATGATCAAAAAAGTTGTGCTGAACTCAGAAACAAAACACATAAATACTTAAAAAAAAACAGACACATAAATCGGCAAGTAGGGCTGATGCTGCAAACCTGCTGTGCGTCTGTGTGTTATGTGTCTAGAATTAGAAGTTAGAGCAAAGGATTTCCTCTTAGTAAAAGGAACTAAAACTAGATCGAAGAACCCAGCGTGCAACAACAAAGATGCAAGTCATAGTGAAAACCAAGACAGGCAATACATATTGGAAAAAGGGTTAATTTCTCCAGTAATTATGGGGATACAACTGAAACTATGTGTCAAAATGGCAAAAATAGTAAGTATGGTTCAGATGATGGGGAATAAAAACTCTTTTTGCCCTACGAATAGAACTATAAATCAGCACAAACACTCAGCAATGTCTAACAAAACTAAGAATGTGCACACCCTTTCCTCTTACTGCTCCACTTCCAGGTGTGAATCACAGGAGAAACTCTCACACCCATCTCACAGCTACACAGGATGCTCTTTACACATTGTTTGTGTTAGTGAAAATTAAAATCAAAACAAAAATAAAAATATTAAAATATTCATGACCAGGAAAATGTATAATTATGTTGGATCCATAAAATTTAAGCTGATTTAAAAATTAAAACCAGTTTAAATAAATCAACCAGAGCTACACAACAACATGGGCAAATACAATTTAAAAAAATGTCCAGTAAAAAAATCAAGTGGTAGAATGATAAAGTTCTATAAAAATTGAAAAACATGCAACAAATATAAAATATCCAAAAAACCCAAAAACAACCACAGCATGTGTCCAGTGCAAATATCATAGTACTGTTATAGAACACAAATTAAAGGGAAAATAAATCAGAGAAGTGGGCAACACTAGGAGTAGAAAAAAAGGAATAGAATCAAGGAGGGCTTCAAGTTTATCCATATTGTTACAACTGTTATTTCTAAAACACTTCAAGTATGGTATAATGTTTGAAAAAAATTAAAAGGAGTTTTCATATAGATATTATAATTTCATTCTCTACATATATTTCAAATATAATGTTTGAAACAATGTATATTTTAAAACAAACTAACAAAAGGAGAACCTACAAAGAATTCTCTAGAATCTTTTTCAAAATACAAAAGTATTAATTACTTAAAAAATAATTTGAATGGTAACTTCAGTAACAAACAAGATGGAATTCCTACTACCATCAATCTCTCCTACTGACGACAACAAAATTTTGGACAAAACAGAAAAGCCAATTATATGAGAAAACTGAAAAGATACAAATGGCAGGCAGACTGGAGAGGAGATGAAAAACTTGTAAAAACACATAGCAAGTGTGAGTTTCCTGGTTATTTTTTTTCTATTGTATCCTGACATTGACCCCAAGGAGAACTCACAAAAGAAATACATAGCAGGAAAGGGCACAAAAAACCGGAAAGAATCCCTGCTTTCTGGCCAGGAGACCAGAAAAATACGCCTCAATTATGAGCCAGAGAGTGGAGAGAGATCATCTCCCTCCATTTCCCCCGTTCTTCACTCCCAGGCCTTCTCTTCCTGAAAGTGGTTGCAGTCATAGATCAGAAGGGTGGTGGCAATGAGGGAGGCAACAAAATCCCCAAAATGGAAGAGGAAAAGGCAACCGGTGGTCCCAAAAGTGATGGGAGGAAATATTGGTGTTTTTCTGTTGCTTTTCTTTGCCATTTACCCCAACTGGTACCCCTGATCAAGTGGAACTGCTCAGCAGCAAGAACTTCTGAAACTACAAGAGAACTCCACAGCCTCCCTCCCCCCATATTAATGGAATAAATAAGGACAAATGGAAAAAGAGAGTATTGTGGACATCTTGAAATGGAGAAAGCTGGAGATGACCCAGAATTATATGACAAAACACAGTGTTAGAAGGAATCTGTCCATGGCATTTTAACTAATTTTGGACTATCTTCTAAAGATGTTTACATAGCAGACAACCTTAGAAGCTAGGAACAGAGTCTTCCCTTATGATGGGTGGGGAAGGGAAACTGATGAAAAGTTCAAACTGCCTGCTACACCATGAGTACCATGACTGTTTGCAGCCCTTTGGGCCAGGTGTTTCTTTCCCAATAAAGTGTGGCAAACAAATGTAGAAACAACCCAACATACTGCTTTTAGGAACTGCCTAACCACTTGAAACACAAGTGCCAGGCTCACCTGTCAGCTGCACACACTTTATGATTTTATTTACATAACACTGTGGAAAAGGCAAACTGATAAGGACAGAAAAAAGATCAGTAGTTGCAGGGGCCAAGGGTACAGGTCAACAACAAAAAGGTAGAATAAAAAAGCTTTGTGGGTTGAAGTAATAGTGCTGGATTTTGATTGTGACAGTGGTCACATGACTTGCAATATCTGTCAAAACTGAGAGAACTATATACTAAAGAGTGAACTTTACTGCATGTACCTTTTAAAATAGTACATATATGAAAACATTAATTTGAAATGACCTGTATGCAGAAAACTACACAGCACTGAAGAAAGAAATCAGGGAAGACACAAAACAAATGGAAACATATACCTTGTTCATGGATTGGAAGAATTAACATCATCAAAATGTCCATACTACCCAAAGCAATATACAGATTCAATGCAATACCTATTAAAGCACCAATGGCATATTTCACAGACATAGAACAAACACTTCAAAAATTTATATGGAACCATAAATTACCCCGAATAGCAGCTGCACTTTTGAGAAAGAAGAACAAATTAAGAGGGATCACAATACCTGATATCAAACTATATTACAAGGCCACTGTAATTAAAACAGCCTGGTACTGGCATAAAAACAGGCACATAGACCAATGGAACAGAACAGAGAGCCCAGAAATCAACCCAACTCTCTACAGTCAATTAATATTCGACAAAGGGGGCAGTAACATCAAATGGAGTAAAGATCGCCTCTTCAACAAATGGTGTTGGGAGAACTGGACAGCTACGTGCAAAAAGTGAAACTTGAGCACAAACTTACACCATACATCAAAATAAATTCAAGGTGGATAAAAGACTTAAATATAAGCCATGACACCATTAAAGTCCTAGAGGAAAACATGGGCAAGAAAATCTTAGATATTTCACACAGCAACATTTTTACCGATATGTCCCCTAGAGCAAGGAATATACAGGAAAGAATAAACAAATGGGATCTCATCAAAATAAAAAGCTTCTGCATGGCTAAAGAAAACAGTATTAAATTAAAAAGACAACCAACTGTATGGGAAAACATATTTGCCAATGATACCTCAGACAAAGGTTTAATCTCCAAAATATACAAAGAACTTACATGACTCCACTCTAAGAAGACATTTAACCCAATTAAAAAATGGGAAAAGGACTTGAACAGACACTTCTCCAAGGAGGACATACAGAGGATCCAGAGACACATGAAAAGATGCTCAATATCGCTAGCTATCAGAGAGATGCAAATTAAAACCACAATGAGATACCACTTTACACCGGTCAGGATGGCTATCATAAACAAAGCAATAAACAACAAATGTTGGAGAGGTTGTGGGGAAAAGGGGACCTTAGTTCACTGTTGGTGGGATTGCAGACTAGTACAACCATTATGGAAAACAGTATGGAATTTTCTCAGAAAAATAAAAACCGATCTGCCTTTTGACCCAGCAATTCCCCTGTAGGATTATATCCTAAGAATCCTAAAACATCAATTTCAAAGAACCTACGCACCACAATGTTCATAGCAGCCCAATTTACAATAGCCAAGAGTTGGAAGCAACCTAGGTGCCCGTCAGTAAATGAATGGATCAAAAAACTGTGGTACATATACATAATGGAATTCTATGCTGCAGAAAGAAAGAAGGAGCTCCTACCCTTTGCAACAGCATGGATGGAAATGGAAAACATTATGCTGAGTGAAATAAGCCAGGTGTTGAAAGAAAAACACCATATGATCTCACCTTTAACAGGAAGCTAAACAACAAAATGAATAAGCAAACAGAATAAAAACAAAGACACTGAAATAGAGAACAAGGGGACAGTGACCAGAGGGGAGAGGGAAGGGAATTTAAGGGGGGGAAAGGGGAGGGATTTGGAGAACAAATAGGAAGGACACAGGGACAAGAACTAAGGGGGGTGGAAATGGGAGGGAGGTGGGGAGCACAGGGCGGGGGCAGGGCTGAGATGGGAGAAATAGACAAAAAACTGTACTTGAAAAATAACTAAATAAAAAAAAAGAAATTAACATTTTTAATTCCAAAAAGCCATTTGGAAGTTCACATTCACTTAAAAGTTCAAAACATTAACTCACAAAATGATATGCTACACAGATTAGTTAATATAGAATATGAAAATATTAACTCATTAATACTGGTAATGACATATAACAAAAATTTCACAGATTTAGAATACATTTGTTATTTGGTATTCCTACTTCTAGACCAAAAACTAATAGGTAGCATTATTCCTATTGTCCCTGATTTTTCCTTTGAGGTATTAAATACAGGAAAAAATACCACAATTTCCCTTTCTATGTCCTTTATCTAAGTTTCTTCTCTTATCTTATTTTGGCTTTTTTAATCTTAACCTTTCACTAACTCTTTGTCACTTTCTATTTTAATAGACACTAGATTTTACTCCTTAAGGACTTTGCTATCTGTTCCAGCTCTTTAATACTGTTTACCTCAGTTGGTACTATTCATTTTATTTATTGTCACTATTTCTTTTTTTTTTTTTAATTTAGTTACTTTTCAAGTACATTTTTTTTTTTCTTTCCCTTCCCCCCCCCTCCCGGTCTCCCCCCTCCCTCCCATTCCCCCCCATCCCCAGTCCTCAACTCTGTGTCTTTCATACTTGTTCCTCAAAATCCCTCCCCCTTTTTCCCCTTAAGTTCCCTTCCCTCTCCCCTCTGGTCGCTGCCCACTTGTTCTCTATTTCAGCGTCTTTGTTTTTATTCTGTTTGCTTGTTTGTTTTATTCTTATTGTCACTATTTCTTAATGTTCATCAAGCATCCGCACAATGTATAGGGCACAAAATGATATTTAAATGTCAAATATCAAACTCAAAGTTCCTGTCCTTTCATTCACCTTCAAAACTGTCTCAAGTATGACATTAAGCTTTTGATTTAAAGACAGAAAAGGTTGGATTTGGGGGCAATATATTTTTTTCAATTTTTAATATCAAAGAAACTTTCTCATCTTGAATTTGACATGTATGAAGGGGACAAAAAACTAGAATTATTCAGCCACAGGAAGAGAAAACTTTAAGATGATTTAATATACATCTGTGGCTAAGCTACAGGTTAAGGCCTTGAAATTGCTAAGAGAATATACCAAGTGCTAAAAAAAAAAATTCAGCACTTCATGAATGAATAAATGAACAAATGAATAAATGAATAAAAATGAATAAAGAAAGAGGTCTTGAAGTACAGAAAAAAAGTTCATTTCTTTGAGATTACAAATTTTGGAGAAGTGTGATATAAACAGCAGTCCAAAAAAATCATATATAACTCTTAAAATGTGAAATTGAAGTTGGCCTGCCTATTTGAAAAGTTTCTTATTTCTAGTAATGCTATACATTTTCATTAACTTTTAGAGCTTTACATATACACGAACAAACCAACAATTTTTAGTTAATATGAGGTTTGTAAGTTTGTTTGTTTTAGAGGGAACATAATTTACTGTCTGTAATCACTCAGGATTACAAAATATAGCTATACTTTTTTCCCTTTGCCTAACTAATAATGAGACTAATTAAACCATGTAGTAATTAATTCAGCTTCTTTAGTGATAAGCTAAAAACAGGTGAAATACACATGCAATATACATGCACATACATATCCTGTGTGTTTGTAACCTGGGTGTTTAATCTCAATGTCGACATTTTCCCAATACATTGTATTACTAATAATATTCTTCCTGACTCATTACAAATAAGAGTACCACTGCATACGCAAATATGTGTGTATAAACATAAATTATTTATGTTAAATTCACAGGCACAATGTGTAAATTCATACTTAATTCTAATATTTAACAAAGTCTTATTTCATGCCACATAAGTTCTGTACATATTTTAATGCTAAGAGTAGAGTACTAAAACTATTTTAGTAATTCTTAGTGTGAAAAATTACGAATATTAATCTAAAATATGTTTCAGTTTTGCAATATTTTTGGGTAGAGGGTCTGTAGATTGCTTGATTTCATTTGAGTTTCATTTTATAGATACAAATGAGAATGACTTACCTCTGTATTTTACTGAATGATTACTCTTGTCATTTTCTCACTTATTTCTGGCCCATAAAAGATGTATTTTCCATGTCTCTCTTGAGATTGTTACCCATCTTATCTGTTTCAACTCCCCATTTATGCCTCTACATTTATACAGTATCATCATAGTTTCTGTTAACCTATCCATTTCCTTCATTCTGTTTTCACTTGCACATTTTCAAATCTCCTTGCCTTTCTTTTTTGCACTTCATTGAACTGTATTAGTTGGCAGTTTGGGTGGCAAGTACACACACGTATATGCCAATGCCTATAGCAAGTGTCATCCTAATGTTCAAAGCTGAAATACTGCTATGTCTAAAGGAAAATGTAGTAGTTATATAATTGTATTATACAGCTTTTTCTCTATTAACAAATGTATAATTGACAAAAAGGACTTTAAAAGCAAAACTATAGTAAGAGACAAAGAAGGAAACTACATAAAGCTAACTATACATACAACAAGAGGATATAACCCTAGTGAATATTTATGCACCCAACATAGGAGCACCTAAATTGTAAAGCAAATGCTGATGGACATACAGGAAGAGAACAACAGAAATACAGTAATACTGGGGATTTTACCACCCCATTGACTTCACCGGAGAGATCTTCCAGGCAGAAGATCAATAAGGAGACAGCAGCCTTAAATGACATACCAGACCAAATGGATTTATAATTGATTTCTTCAGAGTATCTCACCTCAAAACAGTAGAATATACATACTTTTCAAGTGTACATGAAGCATGTTCTAGAACAGACCACATATTAGCACACACATCTCAATAAATTTAAGGAAACTGAAATCATATCAAGCATCTTCTCTGACCACAATGCTATGCAACTAGAAATCAATCAGAAAAATAACACTGAAAAACACACAAAGAAATGGATGCTAAATAACATATTATTAAACAATGAATGGGTCAACAATGAAATCAAGGAAGAAATTGAAAGATACCTTGAAACAAATGAAAATGAGGACAGAGCAATCCAAAATCTGTGAGACACTGGGAAAGCAATCCTAAGAGAGAAATTCATAGTATCTGATAGGTCTATTGGAAAAAATAAGAAAAAAGTTCAAATAAACAATCTTTACACTTAAAGGAACTTGAAAAAGAACAACAAAGTCCACCATGAGTAGAAGGAGGAAATAATAAAGATCTGAACAGAAATAAATGAAATAGAGTCTAAAAAATTACACACACACAAAAAATCAATCAATCCAAGAGCTGGTTCTTTGAAAAAATAAACAAAATTGTCAAACTTTTAACCATACTCATCAAGAAAAGAGAAGACCCAAATAAATAAAATCAGAAGTGAAAGAAGAGAAATAACAACTGAAACCAAAGAAATATAAGAGATTGTAAGAAAATATTATGAATAATTATATGCCAACAAACTGGACAATCTGGATGAAATGGATAAATTCCTAGAAAAATACAATCTTCCAAAATTAAATCAGGAAGAATCAGAAAATCTGAACAGACCAATTATACTTGGTAAAATTGAAGCAGTAATCAAAAACCTCCCAACAAACAAGAGCCATGGACAGGACGGCTTCGAGGTGAATTTTACCAAACATTTTGAGAAGAACTAACACCTCTTCCTCTCAAGCTATTTCAGAAAATTCAAGAGGGGGAAAGTCTCCCAAATTCATTTTATGAGGCCAGCAATATACTAATTCCTCAACCAGGTAAAGATACTGATGAATATATATGCTAAAACACTCAACAGAATATTAGCAAACCAAACAGAGCAATGCATTAAAATGATCATGCATCATGTTCAGTGGCATTTACTCCTTGATTGCAAGATTTGTGCACATTTGTGAATCAATAAATATGGTTCACCACTTAAAACAAAATGAAGAATAAAAAAACCACATGATCATATCAATAGATGCAGAAAAAGCATTTGATAAAATCCAGCACCCATTCATGATAAAAAAAATCTCCGCAAAATGGAATTAGAGGGAACATACCTAAATATCATAAATGCCATGTATGACAAACCCACTGCCAACATCATACTCACTGAACAAAAACTACAAGAGCTCCCCTTAAGACAGGGAGTGTGACAGGAATAACCCCTTTCACCTATCTTATAAAACATAGTACTGGTGGAAGTCCCAGCCACACCCAACCAGACAAGAGGAAGAAATAAAAAGGCACCCAAATTGGAAAGGAAGAAGTAAAACTGTCTTTATTTATAGATGACATACACAGAGAACTCCAAAGATTCTACCAAGAAGCTACTAGATCTGATGAATGAATTTAGCAAATAGCAGGACACAAAATTAATATCCAGAAATCAGTTGCATTTTTTATATGCCAATAACAAACTAACAGAAAATGTAATCAAGAAAACAATCACATTGACAATTGATTCAAAAAGAATAAAATACCTAGGAATAAACTTAACCAAGGATGTAAAAGGCCTTAACTTGGAAAATAGTAAGAGGCTAAAAAAATAAAATGAAAAACATACAAATAAGTGGAAGCACATCCTGTGCTCATGAATAGGAAGAATTAAAATCATTAAAATGTCCATGATACCCAAAACAATCTACAGATTCAACACAATTCCTATCAAAATTCCAGTGATATATTTCAAATAACTACAACAAATATTTCCAAAATTCATATGGAAAAAGAAAAGGCCCCCATAGCAACAGTGATCCTGTAAAAGAACAAAGTTGTAGGAATTCTGCTAACTAATATCATACAAAAGGCCATAGTAATCAAAACAGCATGGTGCTGGCACAAAAACAGACACATAGATCAACAGAACAGAACAGAGTGCCCAGAAATAAACCCACAACTTTAGAGTTAATTAATACCTGACACAGGATACAAGTGCACAGAGTGGACTAAAGATAGTTTATTAAATAAATGGTGTTGGGAAAATTAGATATGTGCAGAAAATGAAACTAGACCTCCTTCTTGCATCACATACAAGAACAAATTGAAAATGGATCAAAAACTTTAATGTTAGACACAAAATAATAAAAATCACAGAAGAAAACACAGGCAAGAAAATCTTGGACATTGCTCAGAGCAATATTTTTCCATCTCTCCCTGCAAGGGAAACAAAAGAAAAACTACACAAATGGGATTACATCAAACTTAAAAGTTTTTGTATAGAAAAGGAAAACATCAACAAACTAAAAAGATAACCCACAGAATGCGAGAATGTATTTGCCAATACATCTGACAAGGGTTAATATCCAAAATTTATAAAGAACTTACAAAACTTAATGACCAACAAAACAACCAATTTAAAAATGGGCAAAGGGCCTGAATAGACCTTTCTCCAAAGAGGACATACAGATGGCCAATAGACATAAGAAAAGAAGCTCAACATCACTAATCATCAGAGAAATGCTAATTATAATCACACTGAGATACTATCTTACGCTTGTCAGAATAGCATCATCAATAAATCAACAAACAAGTGCTGGCAAGGATGTGGAAAAAGAGGAACCCTTTTGCACTATAGGTGGGAATGCAGATTGGTACAGCCACTGTGAAAAGCAATATGGAGTTACCTCAAAGAATTAAAAGTGAATTTGCCCTTTGACCCAGTGATCCCACTTCTAGAAATATATCTCAAGAAACCCAAAACACTAATTAAAAAGAATATAAGCAACTGTATGTTCATTGCAGTATTATTTACAATCTCCAAGATATGGAAGCAGCCCAAGTGTCCAACAGTAGATGAGTGGATAAAACAACTATGGGACATTTTCACAATGGAATATTAATTGGCTGTAAAAATAGAAGAAAATTTTACCCTTGAAGACAGTGTGTATGGACTTGGAGAAGATAATGCTAAGTGAAATAAGCCAGTGAGAGAAAGACAAATACCATATGATTTCACTCATATGTAGACTCTAATGAACAAACTGAAATAACAAGCAAAATAGAGACAGACTCATACATAGAGAGCAGAATGACAGCTAAACAGAGGAGGGGAGGGGATGGAGGGATTGAGCAAAAAAGGAAAAGGACTCATGAACATGAACAACAGTGTGTTGAGTTTGGGCGAAGGATGGTATAAGGGGAATAAATGGTAATTGAAAGAAATACACTAAAAAAAGCCTGTGGAAAAAAATGTAGCAGTTTATTCTGTATGTTTCTAAAAGAAGAAAAACTAAATTGATTGTATTTGTGGTATGCCCCAAATCAGTTAATCAATTCTTGAAAAATGTACTGAGTCCCTTTTATGTTCGAAGCACTACAGAGATACAAAATTGTTACGATCCTTTCTTTGATCTTAGACTGATGAAGGGACGATGTCAATGCTTACAAATAACTAAAACAAGCCCTGGCTGGTGTAGCTCAGTGGACTGAGCACAGGCCTGTGAACCAGAGTATCACGGTTTGATTCCTAGTCAGGGCACATGCCTGGGTTGCAAGCCAGTTCCCAGCAGGGGACTCACGAGAAGCAACCATACATTGATATTTCTCTCCTTCTTTCCTTTCCTTCCCCTCTAAAGATAAATAAAATTTTTAAAAAATTTTTAAATAAAAAATAAAAAAAATAACTAAAACAAATACCAATGAATATGTAGTCTTGTTCAAACCAGTAGAAATGTATTAAATGTCTTGACATATCATATTAAACTCTTTAATATTTTATAGTTATATATTCTCAGGCTTACTCCACATGTAATTTTTATAATGGATTTACTACTAAAAATAATAACTATATTTGCATGGTTGCTTTCTTGGACATTTTTCGAAGGCATATAAGGATCATGAAGATGCAGTATAAGAGAAAGTGCTATATACAAAATAATACAAAAATGTAAAAACTCATAATCTGAACAAATAAAGAGAAAGACATGCATGTAGCATTAGTTAAGTTAATCTTTTTCAAAAATGGGAAGATGAATGATATTTCACAGTGAGTGAAAAAAATGTGCTAACTAATCCAGGATTTTCAAAGTATTCAGTAAGCTCATACATGCCAATGTTTCACTGAATTCACAGATACAATTTGTTTATGAAATAATATTTCTTAATTATTTTTACTTATATATTTGTAATATAACTAACTGAATTAAATATTGCTGTAGAATGGAGTTTGGCAATGTTTATTGCTCTATATTAAGGAATCCAGAAAGAACAACAGGTCCATTTCATCAACCCTTCATGAACTTCTATAATCTTTTCCAACAATCCCAGTTCTCAGTGTTTTTCCTATTATCAACAACATGATGAGTAGCTTTGAGAATCCAGCTTTGTTCAATCCAAAAAGTTTTTTTCCTTACAACTGATTGCTAGTAATAAGATTAAGACGTCAAAGATGTCTTGGCTGTTGTGGCTCAGTGGATGCAGCACTGCCTTCAAACCAAAGGGTTACCGGTTTGATTCCCGGTCAGGGCACATGCCTGGATTGCGGGTCAGGTCCCCAGTAGGGGGCATGTGAGGCAATCACACATTAACGTTTCTCTCCTTCTCTTCCCCTCTCTCTAAAAATAAATAAATAAAATCTTTAAAAACAAAAAACAAGAGGTCAAAGAGTAGGACACTTCTATTATCATTTGTTGTGAAGATGACATTCTGTTGTTTTTTTAAAAAAATTTCATTAAAACCATGTAAAAATAAAACCTGATTATAGCTTTATCTTCAAATACGATTATATTGAGCTGACACATTATATATTTATTTGTTTAAACAACTGCCATCCCTCTCTAGTGAGTTGTCAGCTCATGTCTTGTCCATTTACATATTGAATTTTTAGTATAAGTCTCCTCATTCTTATGTGTTTCTATGGTGAGCACTATTCCTAGTCTGTAATTTGTCTTATCTTGGATCTTTTTCCTTTTAGCATTTAAGATTAACATATTGTCAGATACTCAAAATTGATCACATTATCCTTTTTTATTTTTGTATGCCCTGTAACCATTGAACATCCCATTTCTTTTCTTTTTTTTTTATTTAATCTTTAGAAGGGAAGGAAAGAAATATCAATGTATGGTTGCTTCTGGTGCATCCCCTGCTGGGAACTGGCTCCTGCTGGGAACTGGCCTGCAACCCAGGCATGTGCCCTGACGGGGAATCGAACTGGCCACCCTTTGGTTGAAGCCTGCCCTCAATCCACTGAGCTACACCAGACAGGGCTCCCTATATACTTTTAGATTAATAGTAATTTCTCACATCTGTGTATTTTTAAGTGTAATGAGAAGACGTGAGCATATATATATATTCAATGATATCTAACTATGAAGAATGTACAAAAATAACTCCTGACTGGCATTTACTTATTCTCCAGCATCATGTTTTGGATTAAGAAACATTTTATCTCCTAGATATTTTTCTTCTATATATACAAATATACTTAGTTAATGTTTCATTCATATTTTGTGTTTTTCATATTTAGTCCCTAAAGATACTTACATACATGCAAATATAACCTGGTGCTGGTGAGACATTTTATTTGATTTTTGTATTTCTATCTTCTAAATTATTAACTTGACTAATTGAGTAGATTCCATAAATCTAGGCAGCACATTCCCAATTCCTTTTTCCATATCCCTCTAGATTTTTGTCTTCATTAATCTTAACTCTCCAGAAAGAGAGGTTTAAGAAATAATGAAGGTAAGATATCAGGTTCTAGATGCCTTTTAGTAATCTTACTTCTATAAAGGTATTCAGAAAGTAAGGGAAGCAAAGGAGAAGACAGAAGAGTACTAGTAGGATTAGGTGGCCAAAGAGAATCTTTCTGACAATTCGTGCAACAATCCCAAAAGTATACATTTCAAAAGAGTTGCGTGCAAGAGATCAAGAGGGTAAAGAGAGGAAGGTAATAGAGAAATGAGGGAAAAAATGAGTGAGTGTGACTGTATATCTGTGTTAGCATGTCTGGAGTTGGGTTTCTTAAAATGTCTCACTTTTTTTTTTGGAAGAAGAATCTGGTAACACACTTTAGTTGACCTAAAAAAACCTTAAACTTTTCAAACCACCATGTATCTCTTGTTCCTCTGTGACCTTGAATTTTACTGAGTCTCTTGCTCCTCTGTGAACTTGATTCTGTTATTAAAATTCTAAAGTGCCTAAAATCAAATTTTACTGACAGACTTGGATGAATAACTCTAGTGTTCCCTCTGCTCTCATCTAAGGAGTTCCACACGGCTTCGAAATAACATTCATCTGCTTGATGTGTTGGTAAAATGGTTAAGAATGACTGTCAATCAAAAACTTCACTGTTACGAGATGACAAAAGTTAATTTACTACTTTGCATATATTTCATACCTGGAAGAACACTATGAATCAGCTGTCCAGATTTCTGCCAAAAATCAACTCAATTTTGAAATATATTTAGATTTCAACTCGGTTTAGACCAAAAAGCACCAGGGCATTTTGAGGAAGCAGAGAGTATGTAAGAAAATGGGGTTTTTGAGGGAGCAGGAAGGGGTAAGACTGGGAGAATACGTTATGTCACCATGATCTAAGTATAAATCTTAGTCAAAGATGCCATCAGTCTTATAATTTTGTGACAGTGACTCCTTCTTCAGAAATGAGAGGTGTGATGCTCAATTATCTCTAAAATTGTTTCTGGCCCCGTTCATACTCAATAATGTACAGATTAGAATCATTCAATCCACCAAGTCATTCATTCCACAAATGTTTACTGAGTACTTACTAAGTGGTAGGGCATACAATGGCCCAAAATACACACAATCCTTTCCCTCATGGGGATTACTATGTAGTAGGATACTATATTAGTAGTATTAAATAAATAACTATAGGAACAACTATAAATTTTCTATGTATGTGTTATCTCATTTGATAATAAAACTGATAAGGTAAGATTACCACCATTTTGTGGGTACAGAAATGAAGATTAAATAGGCTCATACTAGTAAATGTATACTTTAAAAAAATAAAAAATGTCGAGAAGGAAATTTAAAGTGTGTAGTGAGATATCTGATTTTGCCTAGAAGTGGGGCATTTCTTTATGGAAATATGTTTATAGTTTAGGTTTCTTGATCAATCTAAAATACAACTTAAAAATTATAATCCTTAAATAGATGAACATTATCATCTTCTCTCTTAGAATCACTTCAGAATGATTACAGTATATACATAGTTCCTCAAAATACAACCAAAAAATCATGTTCAAGCAGAATATCTTTTTAGATATCTTTCTTTCTGAATTCTGATGAGACTGTAAAAATCAATTTGGGAGCATCAACTTCTTCAAAAAGCCATAAAATGTCTATTTCATGATTCTTGATAAATTACTGCTTCACTGATTCTTGATCACTAGGATGCTTTGAGATGATTAAAATTTAAGGAGGTCATTGCTTATACCTCAAATAATTACCAATCTGTTGTCTGAAAAATGTGATTTCTTCTCTTATTTCCAACAGTAGGATACATGTACTTTTACTCTGAATTCCTTCTAAATTCTCCCTATCTAAATTACATAGGTAGATAATGAAGATAATTTATAGGTTTAGGATAACTCTTTTTTCCCCCATCTGGATTAGTGGTTTTCAATCTTTAGGGAGTATCAGAATTGCCTAGATGAATTTTAAAATAGAGAGCTGGGGTGCTGACCAGGTAGCTCAGTTGGTTAGAGCATCGTTCCAATATGCCATGGTTGTAGATTCCATCCCTAGTCAGGGCACATATAAGAATCAACCAATGAATGAATGAATAAATGAAAAGAACAAATCAAAGTCTCTCTATCTCTCTAAAAATCAATTTTAAAAAAGAGTGCGCACGAGAGAGAGAGAGAGAGAGAGAGAGAGAGAGAGAGAGAGAGAGAGAAGGGCGGGGAGAGGGAGAGAGAGAGAGAGCTGGGCCCCACTTTCCGAGTTTTTGATTCAGCAGCACTGGAGGGAAGCCATAAAAATCTGCACTTTTAGCAGTTCCCAGGTGATGTTGATGCTACTGATCCAGTGTATATGCTTTTGAAAACCAGTGGTCTAGGAAGTGAATCTGAGGGAGACCTCAACTAAAAGTGGAAAAGTACTTATATTTCCTAGATTAACTCAATCTCACTGGTCCTTAGTTAGCATCATTGATGGCTGTAATGAGAAACTGTCACAAAAACTCAGCACACCTATTACAGAGAAAATTACTGTCCTCTTTAACACTTGGAGAAGTGACAGAGCACACCTAGTGTTAGGAGCAAATCTGCAGGAGGCAAAATGCTTGGGCTGGAATCCAAGCTCTGCTGGCAATACTCACAGCTATGTGTTCTTGAGAAAATTCCTGAACTCTGTGACTCAATTTTCACCTTATAAGATGACAAAAATAAAAAATAAAAACACTCACCTCAAAGGGTTGTTCTGGATTTCCAACAGGAAAACACTTAGAACAATGTATTATAGTAAACATACATGGTTATAAAATAAAAGCTGGTCTCCTTAATAAAGACTTTCACACAGGCTTTTTCTCAGATATCAGAACTATGCACAGGTGCTCTGAGCAGCTTCCCTCCCCCACCCCCACTTTTGTTGCTGATGAACTCAGAACTAAATTTCTGGCCTATAACCACTTAGAGGAACTGCTGATAAATATCCCTGTATAATAATTATACCCTCATTATGTAAGTTACTATGTTTCTTCAGCTTTGCTCCAGTTACATCATCATTCTGGCATTTTTAGTCTGTTCTTTTAAAAATATATCTTTGCAAGATCTCCAAATCCTTTGTTGGAATAGAGCAAGATAGGTATAAATCAACCCACCAACAAATATTATAGCTCTAATTTTTCACTATGCTTAAATATTACAGTTAGTAAACAATGAAAATCAAACAAATTAAGCTTCAATTATGAACTTAAAAAAATCACTTCAACTATTTTTAGAGCCTTTGACACAAAGTATAATAGGCTAGCCTATGCATTTATTTCAAATGATGAGCCAAATCCTTTCTAGAAAACATTCTCTAAAATACCCCACTCAATAAGTAATTCTTTTGCCTTTTCAACAAGCATATATTCAATTTTTACTAAAAGTTGACCAAACAACAAGAGACTGTATTAGGTTGCATGTCAATCTGTTTCTTTTGCTCCTTTCAAATCATTCAGTAATAACACTAAACCCACTGGAGATGGTCAATGACCACTTGAGGAACATGGGAATCTTGTAATAATAACATATATATTCATCTTATTCAAGGTATTTGGGAATTCATTTTTATTGGTCAAATACTCAAATATGGTTTCTATTCTATGACTTCTTAATATACTCTATGCTCTTGCCAAAAAGCCTGAATAACCAATTTCAAATACATTCGTTTTGACAAGGGAATTGGGAATAACGTTTCACACTTTTATATATTTCAGGTGAAACAGCATTGGAGAAATGGCATTAAGTGACACTTTGGCTTAGGTTTTCTATCAGATAGAGGAATAAGAAGAATTACAAGAATTTATCAAAACAGAAAATAATGTCTTTTATGGACACTTAGTTAACAAAGCACAACTAACTGGTCTACAGTATAAATTAGTTTTTACTAGTAATGGAAAGAACTAATAGTGCATAATATCCAGTATTAAGAGGATCAGGGCCTTGGCTGGAGCAGCTCAGTGGATTGAGCTTGGGCCTTAAAACCAAAGGATTGTGGTTCAATTCCCAGTCAGGGCACATGCCTGGGTTGCAGGCAAGTTCCCAGCAGGGGACACATGAGAGGCAACCATACGTTGATAATTCTCTCCCTCTAAAGATAAGTAAATAAAAAATCTTAAAAAAAGAGGATCAGGATTATTTCATACCACAGTTAATTATATGCTTAGATTGGAAATGAGTATTTTAATATGGATCAATTTTAAAAATAATTTTTTAAATTATATTTTTCTCTTTACTCAAATACTGTATAAAATTTCTTGAACTCTTGGATTTGACTTACTTACTTATATGTAAAATACATCTTTTACTAATCCTATAACTTAAAAGCACTTACTTTCTAAAGTCTTCTTTTTCAGTTATTGTTCTACTTTTCCATTTTAATAACTTAAGACTTTCATACCCTTCTCCCCTGAATTCTTAAAGTTTATTAAATGAGAGAGCTTGCTATCAAAATAAACCCAATTTCTTTTCTATTTTCAGAATGAATTCAGTATAACTCATTAGTTCAATCTGGAACACACACATGATATAGTGTCTTCCCTGTCTTTTGTCACAGATTGAAAGCATCCCTCTTTAATATATTTAGGTCAAACTTACATTTCTGTAACAGGAACCTAAATGACATCAAGGAGTTTTGAGCTATTAGAAAAAGAGGACCTAGTATCCAGATATCTTGATATTTTTAAAGCTTCAAAGCTTAATGTATAATATATCTTCCCAAGTCTATGGATATTATACTTTTGACCTAGTTATCCATACTTTCTTTATATACTATATGATAATAAATGACATATTTAAAGTACTTGGGAGTTTACAAAATGCTTTCCCTACCCTGCTTTTCCAATAACACTGTGAAGTAGATACAGGAAAAAACTGGATTCAAAGATATTAAGTATATTGTCTAAAGTCTTGCAAGACAATCCAGTGAGGATACAGTTGGTTGAGGAGATATAAGGTGAATCAGCCTCAGAACAACCTGTCCTGCCTACTCATCTCCAGGGAAGTAATCAGGAAAACCTTAAAGAGACGAACATTGCTTTAATTGCCTCCAACTCAAAACTAGAATTTCTCAGGGGTTACTAAAGAAAATGCTACGTGCCATCAAACAAGTCAGTGATTTGGGATTTTCTAAATATCTAAGAAAACACTTTGATTCACAAGATCTATGGTGACTGGGAATAAGTTTCACATTGTTATCAGCTTAGAAATTTGCACAGTTATCTACAATAATCCCTGGCCTTGTCAAATACTGTGATCCTTTCTAGTTTGATCTTTCTCAAGATTGCTGAAGCTATTTGGGGTTGTTTCTTATTCAATACAAATTTTTGAAATATTCAAGTCTGTGAAATGTGCTGTTGGTATTTTAGTAGAAATTGTGTTGAATCTATAGATTACTTGTGGATAGTATGAACATTTTGATGATGTTAATTCTTCCAATCCATCAACATGCTTCCATTTATTTGTATCTTCCTTAATTTCTTTCTTCAGTATTCTGTAGTTTTCTAGGTTCAAGTCTTTATTGACTTTGTATCCCACTATTTTGCCAGTCACTTATTAGGTCTAGTAGTTTTTTAGTGGAGCCTATAGGGTTTTTTTATGTACACTATCATGTCATCTACAAATAATGACAGTTTTACTTCCTCTTTTCCAATTTCTATGCCTTTTAGTTCTTCTTCTTGCCTGATCACTGTGGCCAGGACCTCCAGTACTATGTTGAATAAGAGTGGTGAAAGCGGACACCCTTGTCTTATTCCAGATCTTAAGGGAAAAGCTTTTAGTTTCTGCCCATTGTGTATGATGCTGGCTGTAGGTTTCTCATATATGGCCTTTATTATGCTGAGGTATGCTTTCTCTATTTCCACTCTGCTGAGTGTTTTATCATAAATAATTGCTGAATTTTATCAAATGCTCTCTCTGCATCTACTGGTATGATCATGTGGGTTCTGTCTTTCATTTTGTTTATGTGATGCAGTGCATTTATTGATTGGTGAACACTGTACCATCCTTGCATCCCTGGGATAAATCCCCCTTAATCATGGTATATGATCTTTTTAATGTATTATTGGGTCCAGATTGCCAATATTCTATTGAGGATTTTAGCATCTATGTTCATCAGAGATATTAGCCTATAATTTTCTTTCTTTATTATATTTCTTACCTGGTTTTGGAATTAGAATAATACTGGTCTCATAAAAAGAATTTGGGAGTCCTCCCTCTTCTTTATTTTTTTTCTTTGGAATAGTTTGAGAACAACAGGTGTTCTTCTTTGAATGTTTGGTAAAGTTCACCAGTGAAGCCACCCAGACAAGGCTTCCGTGTGCCAGGAAGTTTTTTGATTATTACTTTGATATCTCTAGCTGTTACCAGTTTATTCAAGCTTTCAGCTTCTTCCTGATTCAGTTTTTGAAGATTGTACGTTTTTAGAAATGTATCCATTTCACCCAGGTTGTCCAATTTCTTGGCATATAGTTGTTTCTAGTAATTTCTTATAATCCTTTGTATTTATTTATGTGCTATCGGTTGTTATTTCTCCTCTTTCATTTCTGATTTATTTGGGTGCTCTCTCTTAATGAATCGGGTCAAAGGTTTGTCAATTTTGTTTACCTTTTCTGAGAACCAACTCCTAAATTCATTGATTCTTTGGATTTTTATTTTTAGTCTCTATATCATTTAATTCTGCTCTGATCTTGATTACTTCCTTCCTTCTACTCCTCTAGATTTTGTTGTTGTTCCTCTAGTTATTTTAGATGTAGGTTTAGGTCGTTTGTTTAAGATTTTGTTTCCTTAACTATTTGTGGTTATATAACATTTCCAAATTAGTAATCTCCATAATTCTACAAATCTGGATCTTTTTCTAGTTTCATTGGCTTTTCCTTGAAGGTGGTTCCTGAAATTATAGTCTAAGGCATCTAGTGCTACTCCACGCATTGATTAAGGACCAGAATATCACCTATGTTTTATTAATTATAATATTCCTATTAAGGCATAGATTTTTTTTGGACTTCTTATACACAGTTGCATCTATGAGTTCACATCTTCCTATGTTCTTAAAATATTCTTTCAGCTCATATTTATTGAACACCTTTCGTGTGCCACCATAAACTAGGGTGAAGAAACACAAAAGTGAATTACTACAGTCATTGACTTCACAGATCCACAACTCAAAGCATATAAAAATAAAATAACTCTAATACAAAAAAATAAGTATATAATTATGTCTAGAGCAGAATTCTATGGAAGTACAGGAGAGGGGGGAACTAATTTGAACTGATGGGGTTAAAAACTTTACACAGGAGAGAGCAGCATTACAAAGATAGAAACTTATGGAACAGCAGATCACATTCTGAGAAGTTCAAGGGATTTGGGTACGTTGCAACTTGAGACATGCGAAGGACAGGCTGAAGAAACACCTTAAAGGCTAAAAAGAGCAAGATGATCATAAAGGATCCTTGTATGCTAAGTGTTTCAACCTGACCAATGGGAAATGCTGATTCATAAAAGCATCTAAAGCATTCAGATGACATGAGCAATTATTGGTTTAAATGTTCCAAACACTAAACATAGGAGCAGGGCACAGGACTGGTAAACATGAGAAACAACAGCCTCTTCACAAGAGTCTTGGATCTACATCAATGAGAGTCTCAGCAAAGATAACAGCAACAAGAGGAAGTAAAGGAGGTAAAAAACTCAAAAGCCATTTATGAGATAAAAGTTTCAGAAATTCATGTCTAATTAACTGTGAAGGATAAGAAACAACGAGGAGTATATAAATGTTCCAAGTATTTTTTATAGCTTGCATGCCAAAATGGATGGTATTAACAAAGACTAAGGTTAAGAAGCAGGGGCATTGGGGAATTAATAAATGAATCAATTTTAATGAGTTCCTGTTTTTATATGTTGAGTTTGAGGTTCTATATGCTTCTATGCTTATATGTATTCTAACAGGATACCTAAGGCAAAGAGGAAAAACAAAGATAAAAAAGAAGGGACTAAACTGGGCAGATGAACTAGGATCAGATTTGAAAAAAGCCTCAATAGATTAAGGAGCCTGTGTTGATTCACAAAGTAAAAAAATTAAAAGGCACCTTAGGTTTTTAAAATAGGAACTTGATATGATAAAATGTTAATATAGAAAGATAAATCTAGTGACAAGAGAGAGGAAAGATCCTGGAAGAAAGACAGGTATGTGAGTTGTCAGCAACACAGGCTTAAAGTAACAGAGATCCGTATGGATAAAAAGACAACAGGAGTAGAGAGGAAGGAATGGGTGAGAGAAATCACTAGAGTCTCTTCTTTCTCTATCCCTGGGCTCTGTCCAAGGCCCTCTTCTTATGCTACATATTTTCTCATTTACAATAAGCTTTCGAGTATCTTTCCCTACATGTTTAGTGACTCCTAAGTATTGGGTCCAAAAAGTCCATTTAGTTTTCTTCATAAAATAAAAGACACATTATTCATTTTCACCAATAACTTTACTGATTTGGATAGTTTGAGTATATCGGCTGTTTCCCACGTGGTATAACATTTATTGTTTCCAATTAATGTCTTGATTTGATTGCTATCCTGTTCAACTGGTCTACCTGACCATGAAGCATTGTCTAGCAAGAAATCTCCAGCACTAAACATCGCAAAAACACTTCTGACACATTCGATCAGTCACAACACATCTCCATACACTGCACAAATCTTTTTCTTTTGCATTTCAGTTGCATTTTTACCCTTCTTGAAATAATAAAGCATAACATGCCAAAAATGTTGTTTATTTCCTTCCATCTTCAATATTAAAATGGCTACACAAAAATTTACCAATTCAGTAAGCTTTTTTAAAAATGCACGCCAATATGACAGCTGTCACAATACAATCTGACAAAAATGTTTCTAATGAAGTGAAAGAAAACTAAGTGCTACTAAAGACACCTTACAGAAAAAAAAAACAGGCAATTTTTTTGGCCTTGGCCCTGATATATACAGGGTCCAGCATAAGTAAGGCCTGCTTGAAGTATGGTTAGTAGGGTAATAATATGGGTGTAATAATTTATAGTTTTAATTTGAACATTTCACCTAAAATGTTATATAGTATGCTTGAATGTGATATGTTATGTTACAAAATTACATGCTTATTGTTTTAATAAAAAAATTGTAATAAAAAAGGAGCATTATTTGTGTCATACTCTGTAACCCTTATAAAACAATGTATTTGGAAGTGTCATATATACTTCATATTCAACATGCCCCAAATTTCCTCCTAAACCTAGTTTTGGCTAGATGTCAGTCTATGACACCATCATCTAATTGCTCAAATAAACCTGAAAGGAATCCTAAAAACCCTTCTCACCTACCACATTATTTGACAAGGCTCATCAACTCTCACAAATAACTAATTATTTGCAATTTCACCCAACCATCAATGCCTCCACAAATACTCATTCTTTAAATATCAAATCTGACTTTTTACACTCGTTGACACTTTCATCTCTCACCTGTTACTAACTTAGTAGTTGGTTTCCACAATGAAGCCATAATGGACTTTATAAAGTACAAATCTTATCATGACTTATCCCATGATAAAACTATTCAAAGCTTTCTATTTTTCCTATACAAAGACCAAACCCTTTAGTTACTACTTGGCACCTTTTAACTTCCCAATCTCACCTCCTGTATCGGTTTTCTATTTAAAAATTATCACAAAATTAATAGTTTAAAGCAACACAAATTTGTTATTTTACCATTCTGGACCTCAGAACTTCAAAATAGGTATCCTAGGGCTAAAATCAAGGTGTTTGCAGAGGCAACTTCCTTCTGGAAGCTTTAGGGGAGGAGTCATTCTTTGCCTTTTCTAGTCTGTAGAGGCTGCCTGCTTTCCTTGGCTCTTCCCTCCTCCCACATGACTCTGTTAGCATAGGTAGTTAGCTAGATAATAATGGGAGAAGCAAAGGAAATCAGACAGTATTAAGCATAATAAAACTGGAGAGCCATAACTCTGCTTGCTTCTCCAGGAAATTATAGCTTTACACACTCCCATGGAAACCCATAGTCTGTTCCCCACAGATCGCTGGTGGAAGGGACAGAACGATAAAGGGGGAGGTAAGCACTCGTGCAGTAGGAATGCCAAAGTAATAGATTGGTGAAAGTGTGAACCCATCAGAAGCCCACAAAAGCTTGGGGAGTTTATTGGATATTTGAAAAAGCACCTGATCCTCCCCATGCCCAAGATAACATGATTCCATAGAAAAAAAGAGTTCTTTCTTGCTTGGTGCCTCATTTGTTTGGGCATTCTCTCCACAGTAACCATGTAGGTCTAACAGTCAGGCAGCCATGCAATCGGGCAGCTAGGCACCCATGTAACTGTGCAGCCAGCAGCAGTGTGGACTCCAAATGTAGGCTCCAGGCAGGAGCCTGGATACAGTAGCACAGCCAGGAACAGTGCTAAGCTAATTGGATGGGGACTGAGACAATACCAAAACAATGGAACAGAATCTGGACACTGGCCTTTGTTTTGGTCTTGCAGAAGACACAACTGGACTTCTTCCATGTCAGGACTGACAGAGATGGGACACAGGGGCAGTTTTCTATTTCCACCAAAACAAATCTTGCCATACCACAACCTTCCACGTGTGGGTCTGTGAAATGATTTTCTGATGATCTGGTGAAAATGCCCCACTTCCACCAGCAACAAGTCCAGCTAATACATCTATATTTACACTTCCTTGTCTGTCTCTGACTCTCCTCCTTCCCTCTTTCCCTTATAAGGATCCTGGTGATTATGTTGAGTCCATCTGGATAACCCAAGATAATCTATCTCTAGATCCTTAACATCGTCACATCTGCAAAATACCTTCTGCTATGTAATAGAACACATCCACAGGTTCTGGGGGTTGGGGAGCAGACACATTTGGGAGGTCATTATCCTGTCTGTCGCATCCCTTCACCTGCTTCCCCTGCCTACTAGTATATTCTCCATTACAGGTATATACATGGGAATCCTTAAATCCCTCAAGTGCACCACAGAATTTCTCATCCCAAGATTAGATACAGCTCCTTCTCTGAAACACTGTACTCTGTCAGGCCCTTCACCAGTATACCCCAGTAATCCTTCACAACTCTTGGAAGCCTTCCCTGAATTGTCCAGGTGACAAGCCTTACTTATGTCCTCTAAAACACCAAAAATTTCCTCTAGAATAGGGTTTATCTCCTCAGTCAGGATTGCTATTGACCTGTCTGTTTTCCCAAACAGACTCTAATTTCTTTTGGAACAAAGATTATCATAGTCATCATTGTAGCATTAGTACTGAATACAGTTTCTATTATATAATAGGCACTTAATATATATTTATTGAATGTCAACTGAAGAGACAGAGAATGCTTAAAACTTATAAATTCCTACAAAATTTTGACCTATATATTTCATATGAATACTGGCTATTTTCTAGAAACTGCACATTCAATAGGAGTGAAGGAGTCTTTTAAAAGTTAAAATTTCTAGAAAAGATTAAAAACACTCTATTTACTCACAGTTCAGTATTATGGACATTAAAAAATTGTTTCCAAATAAAGTAATTCTAGGGACAAAAAAAAAGATATAGATTTATTATGTAAAAGAGAACACAGCATTACTAGAAAGCATTGGTAAAATCACACCTCTTCAGTCCATTAGAAAATATCTTGTGTGGTGAGACCACATAACAGTGAGAGCCATGACTGAAACATGAGGGCCCTTTATTATTAAGAGACATACAACAAGTTATAACAATAGATTGCTGCTGACCGTTATTTAATTTCTCATTAAATAGTCATCAGACAAGAGTCAAGGGTATCCACAAGATTATAATTTCTCTGTACGGGGATTTCTGTTTTATGACTTCGTATTTGGTCTAGTTTTAGTGTACATCATTTGTTACCTAAATAACAGGAAAGAACTTAAAGTTTCATTTTCTGTAAGGCTTATATGTGAAAGAGGCTTTCTATTTTTAAAAGAATCCCTGGAAGATACCTTTCTAATGTCCTTGGTCTTTCTCATTTATATACTGTAATTTCAATATCACTAAAATTCTTAGCATGCAAATTTAGTCTATGTAAAGTAGGATGTGGGACAAATCTTTGTGGCATAATTAAATTGTTCCCTTCAAGGACAATGTTGCAGAAGGTGAACACTAATTTAGTTAATATGGTCAAGAAAGATAAATGGCTCTTTCAAAAAGTGAAAACAAGCAAGCAATGCCTGTTCTGTTCTTGTTTCATTTTCACTCTTAAAATGGTTTAATACAGGGCAATAACTTACAAATAAATAAAGAATATTAAGTATTACATAAGATGGCTTCAACTTTAATGTTAACATCAGAGAGCAATCTTGTCAAGGTGTCAGATTAATTTTATGGAACCAATCAAATATAGTTCCCAGTAGTATGAAATAAAGATATGCTAAAAAAGAGTGCACCAAAAATATTTTCAATATGTACTTAAAAATATTTATGAAGTTTGTAGGAGCATGATAACTACATGAAACACTATTTTCTCATATAAAATAATAAAAGAAAATCAAAATATAAAAAATAAATTATTGTACACTTGGAACTGAAACAAAATATATCTTATTTCTAAAGGGATCTCATTAATAAATTTAAACCATGCCCAACTTTGGAAACATTAAAAGCTAAAATTTCTACATTGTTCTAAAAAATATTAAAGTCTTGGTTATCACATTTTTTCAAATATATAAATGTCCAGATCTTCTCGAACAGCAAATATTTACTGAATTGTGAATTAGACATTATGATATGTAAAAATGAGAAAAATATCCTTATTATTCTCAAGGAGTTTATTATCTAATGGGAATGTTGGACATAGAAAACTAACAATAATAGCAGACTGATAAAGTACTATATGACTTCAGAGTTCAATGTGAGCCCAGAGGAAGAGGACACTTTTAAGGAATACTTTATGAACATCTGTATTAAATAAAGTTGAGTAATAATAAAAATAGAAATTACCCATACTCATCAGGGGTTTTCTACCTCAGAAGTGTTTGTGGGTTGCAGGGTGTGGAGCAGAGGGAGGAGGGTGGGTATAGGAAAGAGGGGTTCTGTGACTAAAAAGACTAACTCAGCAGGGAGGTAGAACAGGTACCTTCTCTCCCAGTCATAGTTCTCATTAACTCTCCTCACTTACACACCTCATCACCTCTTCTCTTCCCGCCTTACCACATTTCTCCTGCTTGAATGTAGAAGTACCAACATTAAGAGTATTCTGTGTCAGAATGCCTTTCTCTTTTTGTTGGTAAAAATTTTTCTTGCTTTCTAGATTTCACTATTTTATTCTGGAGATTTAAAAAATTTTTTCATTGTCATTCAAGCACAGTTGACTCCATTACTCTGGAGATTTTATAACGTTAAAAACATTCTCAGTGTCTTAACTTCATAATTTGATAAATAAAACATTAGAAGAGATGGTGACCTTCTATTAAATTATCTAGAATTGACAATTTACAATATAAAATAAAATGTAATACTGGCAACATATTGTGAACTTTCTTTCCCACAAGGTCAAAGTGTGAATAAAAACAACTTCAACAACACACCATCCCAGGTTTAAGGTATTACTTCACCCAGTATGTGCATCTTCTACCAACTTTGCTAATGTTAAATTATTCATGTTCATGATTAAGATGAAATATTTGTAAATGTCATGGGTATATGTTTTGGTATTTTGGTATATATGTAAACTTTCTAATGCATTTAATGCTAATTTTATTAACATTTTGATCATAAATCTGGATTTAATACTCTATGCAGCATAAATTAAAAATAGAAAAAAACGCTGACACAGAATATTCTCTATTAAGCTGAATTTTAATACCATGCCTTTGACTATTATTCAAGGACACTAAAAGCAACAAATGATGTTCCTAAACTTTTGTAGAAATGCTACTTAAGGACATTGTTATATGAAAAATCTCAAAAGCAATTTCCCTTAAAACTTATTGGTAGTAAAACCAATAACTGCTTTAAATAAATTAATATCTTTCCTCTTCTCTCATTAAAAAATTGACTCTTTCTCTACAATGGTTTACACCTAAATTTCAAACTTAATACAGAAATTATTACAGGTCTTTAAGAGCTTATATTTTTATTTTATTTACTGATATTAAATGTTCGCCATTACTTATTTTTCTCTGCTATTGGTAATTTGTTTCTATTTCTACGGTAGCATTTCTTCACTTTAGTATAATTTGGCTATGCCTACACAAGTTCTTTGTGAAACACAGTAAAATGAAACTTGACTTGATTTTTAAATGTGCCAATAAATGAATTTCTTTAAGCAATTAAAAGGCTGGATAGGCCTCAATATTTTAGTAAGGTAGGTGGCACCACCAACTGTACCTTTCATGTGTTCAGTGCATATTCACCCTTTACTTATAAACCTGCAGTAAAATGGCACTGTCCATAGATAAATCCTAATCCTGGTATTAAAAGCATCTCAAATATCTGACTTTTACCTAAACTTTTCAGATTACTCATCTTTCTAAATCATCTGCTTCTGTCAAACTGACCTTCCCTTCCTTAAAACAAGTCTTGAAATTCCCCTGTTTTAGATTATTCCCTTACCATAACCCCAAATAATTTTCCTGTGCTTTCTGCCTATCCTCAAAAACTACTTCAAGTTCATCATCCTCTATTACACATTTCCAAGCCATTTGTCCCTCTTCTGAAATCTTGCAACACACACTGTGTGGGCATGTGTGCTCTTAAGTCATCCATCAAGGATGACTTAGCTACCCATTCAGCTACCCTATGGCTTTTGATAGGAGCATTTAATTCATTTATATTTAAAGTTATTACTGATAGGTACTTATTTATTGCCATTTTGTTCTTTATACCTATGTTCCTCTCTCTGTTTTCTTCTTTCTTCTCCTGAAAAAGACACTTTAACATTTCTTGCAGTGCTGGTTTGGTGACAAAGAACTCCTTTAGCCTTTTGTTGTCTGGGAAGCTCTTTATTTTGCCTTCAATTGTAAATGCTATTCTTGCTAGTTAATGTCATCTTGGTTGAAGATCCTTGCTTTTCAGCAGTTTGAATATGTCATGCTAACCCTTCTAGTCTAAAGTGATTCTGTTGAGAAATCACCTGATAGCTTTATGGGAGCTCCCTTATAGGTAACTGTCTTTCTCTTGCTGTTTTTAAAATTCTCTCTTTGTCTTTTACCTTTGCCATTTTAATTATGATGAGTCTTGGTATGGGCCTTCATGGTTCATCTTGTTAGGGACTGTATGTACTTTCTGAACTTGTGTGACTTTTTTCTTCATCATATTAGGGGAGTTTTCAGCCATTATTTCTTCAAACATGTTCTAGATCCCTTGTTCACTCACTTCTCCTTCAGGTACTCCTATCATGTGGATGTTAGGCTTGATGTTGTCCCAGAGGCCCCTTAGACTTTTCTCTTTTTTAAAAAAAAAATTCTCTTTTCCTTTTGTTGCTCTGCTTGGGTGCTTTTTGTTACCTTGTCCTCTAAATGACCGAATCGGTCCTCTGATTCCTCTAACCTGCTGTTGATTCATTCTAGTGTGTTTTTTATTTCAGATATTGTAATCTTCATTTCTGACTGGTTCTTTTTTATAGTTTCTATGTTCTTTTTAATGCTTACTATCTAAGTTCTCACTGAGATCACCCATTCTTCCTCTAAAGTCCTTGAGCATCCTTATAACCACTGTTTCAAACTCTGTATCTTATATCTTGGTTTCTTCCATTCCATTTAATTCTTTCAGGGATTTCTCTGGTTCTTTCATTTGGGACATATTTCCTGGTCTCCCCATTTTTCTGCCTTTTTATGTTTAACTCTGTTTATTAGGAGATATGCTCATAATGAGGGCTTTCTGACATAGGTGCCTGTGGGTTTCAGTGGCACAATCTTCTGTATCACATGAGCTAGATGCTCCAGAGATAACTTTTTTGTGTGTGGCTGGGTTATGTATCCCTCTCTGTTGTAGTTGAGTCTTGAATTCTTTTGGCCTGTTTCTGGGTGCAGTTAACCCTCAGACCGGCTAACTAGAAGGACAGGCCTCCAATCACTGTGTATGAATCACAGTTCAGGGCTGCCATCCATGGCAGAGTTGTTCCCAGAAGGTCTGTTGCCAACCAGAGTCCCACTTTGGCTGTGCCATTTGTGTGGCTAGATAGGTCAAGCTCTGGTAAGATTTGAAGCCCACCACTGGTTGTACTGGTTCTGGGCCCATTGGGACAATGTTCTGGTGCAGGTCAGTGTCAGATGTTATATGTAACTTGCCTTGGGCTACCTGTCTGGACTTATGTGGCTATTTACTGATTGTGGCTCTGTCTACTGGGCATTGGTGTATGGGGGAGGTGTCAAGCTGTATACGGGGTTTGCCTTCCTGCAGCTGTGAGCTGGGGGCAGATCAATAAAAGGTTTAAGGCTCTCTGAGGTCAGTGTCTACCTGTTGGCTACTCTGTGACCCGGAGGTTGCCTGAACTCCCTCCAGAATCTATTGAAGAAAGACTGTAGCGTATGCCCAAGCTGGCCACCCCCCACTGCCCTTTCCACATGGCAAACACTTGGTAAAACAAGGAGACTGGGTTGTGAGTATTGGGCTAGTGCATCCCCTACTTGGGGGCAGCATGGTCAGGCAGTCAATGGGGAGCATGTGGCCTCTTCCCCAGAGTTACACCACAAGTATCTGCTAGAGTCCCTAACTCTAGGACCCCTCATAGGTAAGTACTGCCAGTTTAGGTTGGGTGCAGCCACCTGTACTCACAGCAGGAGCAAGGTCAGCAGGGCTAGGCCACCAAGCCTTAGAATAACATGTCAAGACAGTCTAACCTCAGTGGTGGCACCAGCTGAGCCAGCAGAAAGGGAGCAAATTTTATGCCTCCTCTTGGCTATGTAGCTGTGCCCATTTGAGCTGTGGAACTGAGCTTCTCCTTTTTCCCTTTTCAAATACCTTCCTTTATGCTTTTATCTTTATAATTCATTTATTCTGCTTTCCTTTTATTTGTGTGTTTGCTTTATCACGACTTTCTGAGTTGAACACTTAACTTACTTATTTCATTCTTTTTGTTTTAATGGTACTAGTATTTAAGGTTCTGAGTTTTCTTCAAGTGCAGCTTTGGCTATATCACTTGAGTTGTGTACACATTTTTATTCCCTCACTCATTTCCCACATGCATTGACACAAGCAAGGAATATAGCCTTGAACTTTGGGGTGACATCCTCATTTTCAACTAATATACCTGCTGAAGCTTAGTAAGATCTACTGGAGGTGGGTTCTTTGACCATACCTTCTCTTAACTTTGTGCTACACAACTTCTGCCCCTTAATGTAAGGTGCTTTTCCCCCCTTTATTTTGCATACTTTAATTTTAGAATAAAAAAAATACACAACAGCATCTAAATCCAATGTCAAATGAAAACAGAAGTCTTGAGGCCCTCAAAACCTGCCTTAAGCAAAGACAAGAGAAAAATCCACTGAACAGCAGAGGAAACCAGGTGGTCTAGGACCAGTCAGGGCTGCTGGGGAAGCCATAAAAACACTACACAGAGGACACAAGGTCTGCAGGTAGAAACTCCTAATCTACTTCTTCTATGCAAGAGGCATCTTCATTACTCTCAAGAGGCAGGATCTCATCAGAAACAGCAGCACTGAGTTCTTCTGTTATCGTTTCATTTTCATCAATCCCTAGGCCTAGCTTGATCACACAATAGATGTGGTTGGAGTGGGTCTGGGGATCCTCAAGTGAGAAGCCAGAAGAGAGCAGCACAGTTTCAAACAGCAATACCACAAGGTCCTTGATAGCCTTGTCATTCTGGTCTGCCTCTTCCTTCTGCCAGAGTCTCCACAGTGGGGTGGTCAGAGTTGATCTCCAGATGCTCTTTGGCCATCATGTAGCCCATTGTAGAGTTATCATGAAGTGCCTGTCTTTCACGATATGCTCCATATTAGCTGTCCAGCAGTAAATGCTAGTTACAATACAGCAGGATGAAGACATGAGCCTATTGGAAATAGTCACCTTCTCAACCTCCTTATCCAAGATCTCTTTCATGAATTTGTAGAGATTCTCAAACTTGGCCTTGCTCTATTCCATTTTTTTCTCCTCTTCACTATCAGGTAGCTCCAGGCCCTCCTTGGTAACTGAGACCAAGCTTTTCCCATCAAACTCCTTGAGCTGCTGTACACAGTACTCATCCATGGGCTCTGTCATGTATACTACCTCAAAGCCCTGCTTCTGTACTCTCTCCACAAAAGCAGAGTTGGCAACCTGCTCTTTGCTCTCACCGGAGATGTAATAGATGGACTTCTGGGTCTTCTTCATGCAAGAGACATACTCTGAAAGGGAAGTCATTTCATCCCCAGACTGGGAAGTGTGATAGTGCAGAAACTCAGAAAGGCATCACCGATTAGTTGAGTCCTCATGGATTCTAAGCTTTAAGATTTTAGAAAACGTCTCATAGAATTTCTCATAGTTCTCCTTGTCTTCCACCAGCTCAGAGAAGAGCTCAAGGCACTTCTTAACAATTTTTTTACAGATGACTTTCAAGATTTTGCTCTGCTGGAGCATATCTTGGGAAATGTTCAGGGGAAGGTCCTCAGAGTCAACCATGGATGAAGTTGAGGTACTCTGATATCAATTCATCACAGCTGTCCATGGTGAACACACAGTGGACATACAGTTTGATGCTGTTCTTCTTGTTTTCAAAGAGGTCAAAAGGAACCCAACAGGGAATGAATAGCCATGCCGTGAATTCCAACTGACCTTCTACAGAGAAATGCTTGGCTGCCAAGTGGTCTTCCCAATCATTGGTAAGGCTCTTATAGAACTCTCCATACTCCTCCTAGGTGATGTCATCAGGGTTTCTGGTACAAATGGGCTTGGTCTTGTTCAGTTCTTTGCGATACAGTTCTCCTTAAACTTTTTCTTTTTCTTATCCTTAGTACTATCATCCTCTTCATCTGAGCCCACATCTTCAGTCTCGAGTTTCTCCTCATCATCTTTATCTTCCTCTTGTTTCTCTCCCTTCTCTTCCTCTACTTCATCATCATTGATTTCTTTCTCTTGTTCCTTCTCCAAATAAAGGGTAATGGGATAACCTATGAACTGTCAGTGCTTCTTCATCACTTCTTAACCTGCCTCTCCTCTAATTACTCTGTCTGGTCTTCTTTAAGGCGAAGAATCACTCTGGTGCCCAAGCCAATGGGCTCATCACCAGGGTCAGCTCCCACAGTGAAGGAACTCTCAACAGAAGACTCCCAGGCATACTGCTCATCATCGTGCTTTGTGATCACTACTACTTTCTCTGCCACCAGGTACGCAGAATAAAGGCCAACACCAGATTGTTCAATCATGGAGATGTCTGCACCAGCCTTAAGAGCTTCCATAAATGCTTTTGTACCACACTTGGCAATGGTTCCCAAATTATTTCCCAGAGATCAGCTTTGGTCATGCCAATCCTGTGTCTATCAGAGCCAAAGTGTGTTCCTGGGGATTAGGGATGATATCTATTTTCAGTTCTTTACCACTGTCCAACTTGGAAGGGTCAGTCAGGCTTTAATAGCATATCTTGTCCAAAGCATTAGAAGCATTACTGATCAACTCCCAAAGGAAAATTTCCCTGTTAGAGTAGAAGGTATTGATGATGAGAGATATGAGTTGGGCAATTTTTGGCTGGAAGGCAAAAGTCTCCACCTCCTCCTCTCCATGGTGCACTTCCTTAGGCATCTTTAAAGTAAAGAGATGCAAGTACTAGAGAGCAGGGACACTTTTTGGCTCACACACTGCAAACTGTGTGCACAGGGTTGACTCAAGAGGCTAAAGTCCTTTTTGCTATCTCAACACGTACTTTGAAGTCTGCAAATTACATATGGCTTCTAATTTTATGAAAAATGTAGTTTAAGGAAATTAGAAGTGTTGTTGTTTGCCTTGCTATGGTTTCCAACAGGAACAAGGAAGAAATGCTAACTTATGCAACCATTCTCAAACCTGTCATAGAGGATTTCAGAAATCCTCTTATACATTTTCTTGTATATTTTAGCATGGTTCCTGACTCCATGCATAGAAGATTTTATAAATACTATAAAATGATGTAGAAACATACTTCAGGCAATGTTTCTGATATAAATGCCAAATCCTGTCCTTTAACCTGCATTAAAATGTTCCAATACCTTACTCTTTTAACCTCTTGAGTCTTATCTTCCTATTTCTCTTATCCCTCAAATATTTATAGGGTAAATAAGAAACACATAGAACATACTACCAAAAAACCTGGCTCTTCAGACTAAAAATGTCATGATATTTAAGAAAGTTTCAGGTAGGCTTATTGATGAAATATACTAAAGAGAACAATTGAGGAACATTAGTGGTCTCCAAGGTCTATTAATTTTTTTAGTATAACATTGACTGAAAAATAATGTAAATGGAGCCACTCCAAAACAGAGTCAGGGCTACCAGGGCAGAGAAAATGCCTTTCTATCCTAATCCTCAAATCCTTGAGATATTTTAAATGGGCAAAATAACCTTTGGACTGGGCCAAACCAACATTGTATTCTAAACAACTGTTTACCAAGCTAACAGGAAAGCAGATATTCTGACTACTGGACTAAAGTTTAAAGACATCCTTTAAAATTACCATCACCATATATAGCTAAAACATAACTCAGCTTATTTGCACATTTTAGAAATTCCTTTCCTTACTTATTAACACCTATAGATACTCCTTCCTTCTATTCATGTAATTATCCCCTTCTCCTTTCTCATAAAAACCTTGCTGTCACTGCTTAATTGAAACACTATTTGAGTTTCTGCCTCAATGAGTGCTTCCCTAATACCTGTTCTTTGGCTCTCAAATAAATTCTTGTTGCCTGTCATTTTTACCTTCTGCTTTTAGATTAACAATTAATTGCTAATAAAGACTAAGCTAAAAACTGAAAGGCAGTCTATAAGTTATGTATGTATTATGACAAGGTTCTTCTACTTTACTAAATGGATCAAGCCTAAAATCCAAGTTTACTTTGACTTCTCAGACTACACTAAATGAAGGCTAAATGTTCAAAATTCCGTATCTTTCCTGTGGCAAAATATGTTATATAGTTCCTGCTAAACTAAATTCTGTAAGTTTCATAAAGGACAGGACCACAACTGTCAAGTTCACTGTTATATCCTAGTGGTAGAATACTGGAGTTCAGAGAAAAAAGTGTAGTTGTTGAACTACTGACATTACTGAGACTACACATCATAATTTACACTAGCTGGGATTATAATAAAAAGAAAGAAAATAGAATACATTTCAAATTTCAACTCTGAAATTTATAAGAAGTGTAATTTGGGGTAAATTATAATCTGAATTTCCTCACCTAATAATGGGGGTAAAAATGATATTCAATTCATAGTTGTTGAAAAGATTTTATAAAATAATACACATAGAGTGTTATCAATACACTATACACTCAATAAATGTTTTTTTTTCACAATTTACAATCTTCCAAATTTGCCTTCTATTCTGATTCACCTGTCCAATTAAAAACTTTTTAAATAAAAAAATATATGGTATTTTACAGTTTCCAAAACATAACCACAGAGATTTTCTCACATGATGTTTACAACAACTATGTGGGGTTATTGTTAGCTGAATATGACTTTAAGAAGCTGGTTGACTTGTCCCAGATTATGTGGTTGGTAGTGCTAAAAACCGGCATTTAAAATTGAAGTCTCTTTGCTCACAGTAGAGGTCAACATGAAGATTTATATATTCTTGATGAGAGTCCTGAGGAGAACATTGGTAATTTTTTGTGCTCTTCCACTCTCAACAGACCTAATAACTGATCTAAGAGAGGCAATCAGAATGTAGCTATTCTACACCAAAACTGTTTTCCAAACTGTACATTTCCCTCACTCATAATCTAATTGGACATAATATCTATCTCATTTTCAAGAGACAGAAAAGATTCACTCTTAGCTACAAATTTTAAACACACAGCACTTTTTAAAAATCTGATACAAATGACCTCATTATGAGGATTAACTGCAAAACACAGTTAGCTAGATGCCTCCAAAATTTTTAATGAGTGCAATATTGTGATACAGTAAGAAATTATGTTTGGTTTTAGACCTCTTTTCTAGCACAGCTCCTAAAATGCTTGAAAATTCCTAACTGCTTAGAGTTATAAAGGCATCTTTCCTAACAAGACTGGGATGACTTTTGGAAAGCTGGAAGGTGACATAAGGATGAAGGCTGGTTATCAGGGCAGCCAATTGTGATTAGAGAGGTGGACCTTTCAGTCCCACCCCCTGAACTCTGAGGTGGGGAGAAAGGCTGGAGATTGAGTTCAATAGCCAATGGTCAATGATTTAATAAACTGTGGCCATGAAATTAAACTACATATTTCAAAGATATTACATAGAAACCCAAAATTGCTGGCTTCAGAGAGCTTCCTGGTGGGTGAAGGCAGGAATGGAGATCAGGGGCGGTGGCATGCCTAGACAGAACAGAAAGCTCCATGCTCCTTCCCACATACTTTGCCCCATGCCTCTCTTCCACCTCACTGTTCTGAGATTTTTCCTTTTATAATAAACCGAACATCCAGAAGTAAATGTTCCTCTGAGCTCTGTGAGAAAATTAATCAATCCCAGGGAAGGGGTCAAGGAAACTCCCAATTTATAAACCATTTGGTCAGAAGCACAGGTGACAACCTGGGCAAGCCATTGGCCTCTAAACTTGGTGTGGAGGGGAGGAAGTTTTGTGGGGCTGAGCCTTTAACCTGTGAGATCACACTCTCATTACAGGTAGAGTTTGTCAAAATTGTTAATTGCTTGGTGGTATGGCTGAGGGGCTGAAACACACACAGAGACATACACACACAATGAATTGGGAAAAAAGGTTCTTTGAAAAAAAAAACGTATTCCCATGATATTCACTAACAGTATTAAACACAAATCTTTTTAAGAAACCCACTATAAAAACTTGCAAAATTTTATGCTGAGTTTCTACTCAAATGAATTTCTTAAATCATACAATAAACAATGAACCTTGTGAGACAAAATACAGTAGTTGTTAAATTAACCTAAATCTGTGCTCACCTACCATCACTCTGTCCTTCTACATCTGTTTCTACCACCCTGGCCCCTGCAGTTCCTCATTTATACCAAAAAACATTCCCCGGACACTCGTGGAGAATATTTAGCCACCAAACACCACTATGGCTCTACCAGCTTAAAGCTGGCATCTGTTTTCATAGAGTAGTATTCATGTTGTACTGACTGACAAGTACTTTGAGATTAGCACTGCATATAACCACACAGAAATTCCTTGGTCTGGTTCATATTTCCCCTCAAAATTCATTAGGAGACCTTCTGTGATCACAATGTTTTAAGAAAGCAGCTCTCCCCTATGCACACATCACAAAACCCCCCACCCTTGTCATCAGGCTCAGGTCATTACCTCCCTGACCTGTGTCATTTCACAGCATGTACTGCGCTCTGCTGTAATACAGAACACTGCCTAGCACAGAGTGGGTGTTAAGTAAACATTTGCTAAAGAAATAAATACTAAATCATATATATTTATTATCAACCACCTTTTCATGATAATTTTAAATTATTTTAATAATTTAGTTAAATAATTTTAAGGAAGTAGGCACATGGATGTAGATTTAAGGAAAACATGTTAAATGAATTAACATGTTAAAAACATGTTAACTGAATGTTAAATCAAAAAGGACTTAAACATCAAAAATTGTAACAGGAACTTCTATAAAAGGAAAATCATTAAACAGTAAAATTGGGAGAAGCAATTCCTCAGTATAAAGTAAAACAGTCTTTAAGAGATGTTAAACTAAAATACATAAACAGAGTACCTAATGAAAAGTATAGCTTTCCTCTTAGGTTTTATGTACATGTGTTTGATCATGAATGCTGTTGCCACTCACCTGTCTCCTTACTACTAGCTAGTAATTTCAGCCACAGAAAGATTTACTCTCCTCTAGAAAAATCTGCTTCTAATATTCTGGTAACCTACACCAAATTCTGATAAGAAGCCAGGTACTTGATTCAAGCGGGCAGGCAAACCCTTTGTCTAAGATTCAGCTCAATGGCTCACTGCCTAACTCCCCTGAATTTAATCATGAACTTTAATTTCCATTCAGAAAGAAATTTCTTTTAAAAAAACAGCTAAATCTGAAGAAATATTAAATGTAACAAGTCAAATAACCTATCAAGGCATGATTTAATCATTAAATGTTAATCATTAAATGTTAAAGTTGAACTAGATCAAATGTTAATTATTAAATGTTAAAGGTGAGTGAGATGTCTTTCTAACCTAAAATATAACCTAGGTATGTTTTATGAAGTCTTACATTTTACCCAAAATCCCAGATCTCCAACACAATATTACTGTTTAATGATTTTCCTTTTATAAAATCTTATAGTACAGTTTTTGATATGTTAAAATCTTTTTCCATTTAACATTTTATGGAATCAAGGACACTTCATTTCCCTTGAACCCACATCCATGTTCCTTAAAAGAAAGTTTATTCTGGTCTCTAAAGACTAGACTCTACAATCTGGACAGACAGTGGTTAAGAACATGAGCTCAAACCTTAGCTCTGAATCCTATTGGTTGTCTTATCTTGTGCAGGTCATCTGTCATATTAAGCTTCAGCCCCTCATTTGTAATGGTGTATGGTGTTAATAACAATAACATTGTATTGGATTAATAGGAATACTTCATAGGAGTATATAAGGATTAAATGAAATGATGCATACAAAAAGCTCAGCAAGTACCTGGCTTATAGCAATTGCTCAATGAGTCCAATTTGTGAAAAAATATTTGCTGAACAGCTACCATGAGTCAACAATGTTCTAGGTACTGGGATAAGGCTGCACTAATTGTGAAGTGTAATTCTGGTCCTTATAAAACTTACATTTTACTTGGAGGACACAGACAACTAAAATATATAATATAATGTCAGGTAAACAACAGAGGGAAATGAAAAAAAGGAAAGAGGGAATATAAGAGGTGAAGTATCACTGCACGCATGATAGAAAAGGCTTGTCTGATGGAGTAACATTTGAACAGAAACTAAACCAAGTAAAGAACAGGTCATGTGCATATCCTACATGTTGCTAATATAAGGATGAGGATTATGGGTGATCAGTCACCCCTGTTTATAACAATACCTTTCATTTACACAGACCTTGGGAGACAGTATGGGAGAAAGCAGCCAGTGGAGGGTAAGAGATGAGTGTCTTGGGCACCACTGGCTTTATTACCATGAGAAAGTTAAATTATTTCTCTAGCTCTAGACTATCTAGTCACCTATACCTCTAAAGATAAGAAATAGACTACTTTTGCCGCTGTGTCTTCCAGTTAGGCATTAGGATGATATATTTATATTTTTATGGATAAGGAAGAAATAAATGAAAAGAGTCTTAGAAGTAAGTTGCTATAAACAGAAATTATATTGAGGCCAAAATAGCATTCTTTATGAAGGCTACAAATGAAGTCTGGCAAGATGAAAATTTGATGTTTTACAGCACATATTATGGTCAAAGACATTAACTTCTTACACAAATTAAATCAAGAAACAGATTCCAATTATAAGAGTACAAATGACTTCACAAAGGAAGATACATAACAGATAATATGACCATAATAAAATCCATATCAGTTTGTACTCTGCTCATAATTGAAAATTATCTAACTTTCACAACCTCTGCTTTGTGAAAGAGTAACAGGATTCTTTAAATCAAGTGCACAACAATATTTACAACAGAGATAATGATTTGCATATTTCAAATATCAGTACTTTAGATCAGGTTAATAGCTGTATAAACTTTAAATTTCCACCTCATAAAACAATCATACATAGTGCCTTAATCTTCTATAGCTTTTAGTTTACAGTCATTTTCACAGCCAGTACTATAACATGACGAGATAATCAGCTCCACAGCCAGAACTGGGCATTTAGAAAAAAGAGAATCACTGGCTGTGAAACAATCCAGAGAATCTACTCCATTTAACTCAACTCATGTCATGAAAATGTTATATAGTGAGAGATGCAACTTTATTTGAAGTCATATATTCCCACTCAAGACCGGATCTTCATTTTTATGTGCCTCTATTATGGCTTTGGTCTCTCAAATTAGACCTGGCTAGGCAAGTAGACAATGCAAATGTTTGGTTGGTGTGTGAAACAGGAAACCAGTATCTATAAAGACCCACTTGTTAACATGGCAAAAAGTATCTTCACTACACTGAATTTTATTTCATACTGAGATATACAGGAATTGAAATTCATACTTTCACATGCACACAAGTATACAAAACTCCTGGCACTTAAAGTACTGGAGGGAGGGTGGTGGTGAAGAAAAAATGTCAAAGTTGTCGCCTACATTTATGGTTTGATCAGTTGGGTATTTGTTGATACCACTTACTGAGAAAGGAAGAACACATTTTGGAGTTAAAGGTGATAAACTCAGTTTTAGGTGAAAAGCTGAAAAATATTAGTTTTGGGAAATACGTAAATTTGAACTAGAAATATAAATGTGCAAGTGACTGATGTAAAAATCGTAAATGAAACCACGGGAATACATTACCTTAACTAAAATTTCCCAAGGCATTAGCTGCTACTCACTGATGGAAGAGAACACACTGATAGACTTTTTTTTAACTAGAGAAAAAATGTGACAAACTAGTCCAGACTAAACAAGAATTTTTATAGGGTATTCTGCAATGAAAAAATGTGACAAAGGGAGGGTATTCTGCAATGAAAATGTAAAATACTAACAAATTATAAATACTAATGCATAATTCTAGACCATGCAAGACAGTCAATGCCTTAGCCACAGAATTAGTGTTTAGCAACTGTCATTCTTCCGTGAGACGAATTTTTAAACTCAGCCTGCAAGTGAAGACTGAGTAATGACATCCAAGGACAAATATGAACATTCTGTTCCAGACTACCAAACGAAAGTATAACAATTGTCTTCTATATTTCCTTAGCTCAGTCTGGATTATACACTTGAATTCTTGGGAGTAACACTTAGTTCATATTAAAAGTTACCCTTAAGCCCTGGCTGGTGTAGCTCAGTGGATGGTACGTGCGGCCGAAGACATACATGATATTTTCCCTCTCTCCTTCCTCTGCTTCATATATAACAATCAAATTAGAAAAGATTAGCCTTCCAGGTTTATCACGTCCTTATTTCCACACTGTTCTTCCTAGTAGACAGCACCCAAAGGAAAGGGCTCTTGCCAACCCCAACCCACTTCCTGGAACATCGGAAGTACTTAGAAGCTGACCAGCTCCACCGTACTACTTTGGTCCAGACCCCACAGGTCTTAAATGCACAAACCTTCCTCATTCCTTACCTCACAAATCTCTTAAATCCATGAAAGTAGTGTGCCCTGTGATAGATTTCAGAGGTCAAAATGACCTAGAACAATCTCTTAATTCAGCTACCAGGCTTCACATAGACAAGTGATAACTTACTGTCTTTGAGAAGAGTAAATTAGTTTTAAAAGTTCCAATGTCTTATATATTATAAATATACATTATAAACTTAATGCCCAAAATTAAAATTCTGATTTACTCATGATTTTTGGACATTTTCTTTTATTTATATCTTAGAATATTTTATGAACTGAACATTTTCAAAGACTGAACCTAATAAAGTCAAGTCTCAAATCTTTCAAAAAAAAACTGGGAGTAAAAAAAGCTAGGCCATTTGTAGCCTAGCAAACATTGAATAAAAAGGCAACCCATCTTAATAAAACCAAGGAAAATGCTTCAATTCTACTTGTATGACTAGTAATCACAAAGCCCTTTTATTTCCAAACTTGTATAAATAATCTAGGAACTTTATTTAATGTGGAAAATGTTAACTCACAAAGAATTCTTTAAAAACAAACAAAAAAAGTGTGTGTATATATATATATATGTATATATATGCACCTACCTTAGGAATAGGATTCAGCAGCACTACACCTGATTTCTTAGTGATGACCTGTTTTGTTGTATAGTGATGATCTATAAGTTGAGGAATGTTTGCAAAACCAGTGCCTTCAAATCGATACAAACTCTGGAGAAAGAACAATAAAGTAGAATAAATATAAAGTCATTGCTTCAGCATGACTGCACTCATCATCAAAACATTAAGTTCCATTTGAGTTCTGTTGAAAAATTATTCTTGCACAATGTGTGAATACACTTAACACTTCTGAAGTACATATTTAGAAATGGATAAAAGTAAACTATGTGAGGTAATGAATATGTTAATTATCTTGGTCTTGGTATTCATTCGACAATGCATATCAACCAATTACATTGTGTACTTTAAATATATACAATTATATCTGTCGATTATTTCTCAGTAAAGTTAAATGTATGTATGTATACTGTTTCTCCCTTTGCCTTCCTTCAGCCAGGGGATGAAAATTCTTATTTCCTTCAGAATAAAAGCCAAAGTCTTTACCATGGTCTATAAAACTCTGTATGATCTGTGCTCTATTCTCTCTCTTACCACTACCTAGTTCCACTACAGTCACCTCATTTCTGTCTTGTTTTATAAATGTACTACCATACGCATTCCTTCCTTAGGATGACTACATTTGTTAAAATACTTCATCAGATGCCCATATGGGTTATGGCTCCCTTACTTAATGCCAGTGTTTCATCAAATGTTCCTTTTTCAGTTAGCTCTACTCTGGTCACCCTACACAACACTCATTATCCATTTTCTCATCCCAGCTATTTTCCTTACCTCCTTTTTCTTACTGAATTATCCTCCTTAGAATTTATCACTATCCAATACCATATATATTTCAGTTACTTATTCTATTTATTGTCTATCTCCTTCTCTTCTAAAATCAGAGCACATGGGGTGATACATTTTTACATTTATTTTGCTTATCACAATATCCCCATGGTCTAGAACAGTGCCTGGCATATATTGACTGGATAAATAGGTGTGACTGAATGAAATGCAATGCATATAAAATGATTAAATTAAAGCAACAAGTAAAACAACCTAATGTAGAAATGAATACTGGGAAGTTCATAATCTCACATAAATTGAAGACACTGAAGTACAATGCTTCATAAAAGGTAAGTAATGAGATGAAGCCCACACAGAATTAAATTTCAAATCAGATACTAGTGTTATAATGTCTTATATAAACTTCTAATGTACCTCATATAAGTAGAAAGACACTAAACAAAATAATGGTGATTTTTCAGTTTCCTTCTCTTAATTTAAGAATGTATCTAGCTTTTCACTGAAAGGCAGTTTTCTGCCGTTGGACATAGTAATGGTGCTGGACCGATACAGTGAGTAATACAGGCAGTAGTACTTCCTTCATGGGTTGAAATAAGAAACTGATCCATAGCAATTATTTTTAAAGCAATCCGAAGTTCTGAGTCTGAACACAGTGCAAACCATAAAACTCACTTTCTTAAAGATGAAAATAATGAATTTAAAAATGATGTTAAGACTGTTTGCTTATCAAGCAACTAAAAGGTCAAGAGTAGTATAGTCATTGAAACTCTTGAGGCCCTGGCTGGCATAGTTCAGTGGATTGAGTGCAGGCTGTGAACCAAAGGGTCAACAGTTCGATTGCCAGTCAGTGCACATGCGTGGGTTGTGGGCCAGGTCCCCAGTGGGGGCCACATGAGAGGCAACCACACATTGATGTTTCTCTCTCTCTTTCTCCCTCCCTTCCCTTCTGTCTAAAAATAAATAAATAAATCTTTTTAAAAAATTGTTGAGGACTTGTTTCTTGATACAAAGTTCTGAATATTATATTTGACCTTCAATATCTGTATAAATTTCTTATAGCTCAGATAACCTGAGGTTGGGATCGCATGCAGAAGGATTTTTTTAAACATTTTTCTACATGTTTTAACAATAACATGACTGTGAGAATTCAGACCAACTTTCAAATAAGAGACTTCTCTTTGAATAAGATTGTTTCTAATGATCTCTTATATGAATTCCAAAAGAAGCAATAAAAAATTGTAGTATAAAGTAAACGTCTACAAAGATCATTTTGTTGTTTGTTGTATATCATAAATATCACATAATATGTCATTTAAAAAATAAGAAGTATAAATAGAAACACACGACTCAATTTTATAAAATAAAAATTATACAGATATATGTATAATTAAATTACACTTTTTGACTTTTCAAAGACTATACACAAAAGCCATAAGGGGACTGCTATTATGAAGCACACATTCCATGACACATATTTTGAATTTCTGTCAAGAGTATGTATCACTTCCATTTTAAAAACATTTACTACAGCTAGAATTCCTGAGTTATCACTGTGCTACTTAAGAATCATTCACACATATAGGTAAAAAACACATAAAAACAGATTTTACTACTGTACATATTTTGAAAAGACTGCAGTTAAGAAAGTCAAACAGAACAGAATAAGCACACAGAAATGAGAAGGGGATTCAATGTTTGAAGTTGCCTCAGTTGATCTGAAGTAAAACCAAGAATAAGCAGGCATGAGAAAAAATATATAAAAAAAGAAAAAATTATTTCTGAAGAAGGCTGAGATGAATAAGTGGAATAAAAAAAACAAAGGGCTGAATAAAAAACAAAATACTGAGACACTCCTATTTTGGGGGCAAAATACCTAAAAATTAAAAACATAAACTTTTAGCTTTCTCAAATAAAAATGGCATATTGAATAGTTATAAATAACTAATTAAACCAGTACACAAGAAGAATTTGCGAGAGCTTGCGGAATAATATTAGTAAGGGTTGGTATGGCTTTTCCTAGTTAACTTTTGTTCATATCCAAATAGCACTGCAACCTTAACTACCTTAACTTTCCCATTTAAAAGCTTTCACAGCACTGTGCATCTTTACAGAACTTACTATAGTTTACAATTATATACAGTGTGTTTTTATGAATGACTATGGGCATCCTTCTCAGACTGTAAGCTCCATTATATTCCTGGGCCTTAAGAACACTCACTACATTAGTGTTTCCTGGAAATTAACAATAATAAGGTTTTGAAATGGCTTTATTTTATTGTTAAGGAAGTTTCCTAAGTCTGTGCATCAGTGGCAAAGAAAATGGTATATTAATGACAGTGTTATTTTGACTACAAGGTACTTATTGCCTTCCTTTGAGTCCTTAAATGGTTGGAGTGGAATGGTTAAATAATCCTAAGTACACAATAATAACTGTCATCCAAACAAGTTTTGGATTTCTACTTGCTTTCACTTAGTCTTCCAAAAATCCCCAGGCATGAATTTAAAGGTAGTTCAAAGAGCCTGAGATTGTGGCAACAAAACAAAATATATAAACCTAATGGGTACATTCTGAGACAAATCCATCAGCTTCAAAGTGGAATTTAGCACACAATAGAAATCCAATAAATATCTATTGAATGAATGATATTTTAATGCACTGAACTAGTCTCAAATATCATATAGTAATTATAACCTCTCCTTTTGTATTATGGTTGTTACTGGCCCACATTCCTAGGTCTTACATAGTACTTGCTCAAATAATATTTCCTGAATGCATGAAAGAAGAGATGATATAGCATTACATAGAGGTTTTCCCATTTTATTTAAAAATATTATGCTTTTATTTTTAATTCATCACCATAGGTTATTTCAAAATTCTTGGCTCAACCATTCCTAATTCTGTATCTTTAGTATCTCTCCATTTATAAATTCTACTAATGTCTCACACCTAGTAGGTTTTAAGGCCACTGAGAAGTAGGCCACACACTTTTTTGTTTCATCTCCTTACAAAGCATAACATGGTATTTTGTAAAAATGAGCATTTAGATAAACACTTACTTGTCAGATAAACAAATTAGAAAACTATGACTTGGCACTTTCCTATAATAGCATCAGTTTTTTTCTAGAGTACTTCTGTTTTAGCATATGTATTTTATGTTTTATCATATACAAAAGCAAAGATCTGATAAATATATATTTACTTATCACATACAACAAAGCTATTTAAATCTCTGTGAAAATCTATTATCATTTTATGACACAAAATAAACAGTTTTAGATACAAACTCTAAATATCACTTTGTATCAAGTACCATAAATAGAACAGTAACTATGGAACAGATCAGTAACACTAGAAATACACTTAGATTTAGATATTCTAAGATATGTTTAGTATATCTGGCTTTATAAAATTAATGTTTAATGCCCAATAAAAAGGTACAATTCTTCTTGTGTGAACCAACAAAAACAACAGATATTCTCTGCTAGAGTAGTAAAAATGTAAAACCTGAAAGTATGTCCATCTTGATCAGTTATAATGACAGAGTTTCACACCATGTTAAATGACTATGATATGCATAAAAAAATAAAGCTTTAAAACAACCTCCACATGAGACTTTAGTTGACAGAGGCACTATTGCTAAAAATAACATTGTTCATGATCGTTGAATATCTTAAACCTAAATACAGGCATCCCTCAAAGAACATGCAGGTTTGGTTCCAAATCACCACAATAAAGTGAGTATATATATAAATTCTAAAACACTTTCATTACTATTTAAATTTCATAAATAAATCTCATAGAAACAAAAAATTGAGTTAACTTTTTCAATTATATTAATATTTCCAAGTAATATTTGTATTTTCTCTCAAGTCATCAAACAGCAATAAAAATACCTAATGTTTGCATAGCACTCCACACCTACAAAGTATATATTCAGTAAATTGATTCTCACAATCACTATATAAACTATTACCTCCATTATATCCAAAGGCACAGAGCTTACAAAGTGAAGAGCTGGGACTGGAATCCAAGTCTTCCCATTCTAATGCTTTCTTCATTGAACAACTGCTTGATATTTATACATTCTCTAAAATCCCATATTTCTTTATGTCTTCCTCTCTTAGGACACCTAACTCCCCATTTATATACAGATTTTATAATCTACTATTATATTATACAGTCTTTGATTAAAATATAATAGGAAGTCATTCAGTATCTGGTAATGTATTCCCCCATTTATTGACCCACTTTGAGAAAAGAAATGGATCATTTTAGCTCACAGAAGATTCACCTATACATATGAACGAGAATTAAAACCTCCCCAGTCTGTATCACCTTCAAACTCCTATTTTCAACTGATTAAAGAACTCAATGTTATTTAGTGAGAACAAAAAAAGTAAAATTAAGCAGTGAAAAACCTGAGGCATTCACGTAAATATAAGCACTCTAATCCTAATAGAGATCTTTGCAAAATTTCAATAACAGAAGGAAACCAAATAAAATCTTTAAGTGTGAACCTGTAACAATGTCTTAGTTTTAGAATACATTATGCCTTTTACTTTAGTCACTTAAAACAAAATGACAATATTAAAGACAAGTTACAATTTGCAAATGTACCCATTGTTTGTTCCTAGGAATACTAATTTAAATTCTATAGTGACATTTAAAATAGAAGAGGTCATTTAAAAATTTGTCTTTAATTAAAAAATCATATGAAAATTATAAGTTTCAGAACTTAAAATAAAAGAAGGAAACATATATAGATATTTTATACTTTCCCTTTGATCTTTCCTCTATAATTCTCATGCCATTTTATAAATATTGCCAACATATTTACAGGTTTTAATGGGAAAGCTTATTTAATCCATAACAAAGGCACATACAAATTATAAAAGAGTTTGACAAAGAAATAAGGAATGACCTATAACCAGACTCATTAAGAAAGGGAGAGGACCCAGATAAATAAACTCAGAAATGTAAGAGAAGTAAAAAAGATACCACAAAAACACAAGGGACTATAAGAAACTACTGTGAACAAATATATGCTAAGAAATTGGACAACCTGGGCAAAATTTAAAAATTTTCTATAAACATACAATCTTCCAAAACTGAATCATGAAAAAGAAGAAAAGCTGAATACACCAATGACAACTACTGAAATTGAAGCAGTAATCAAAAACTTCCCAACATACAACAGCCCTGGACCAGATAGCTTCACAGGCAAATTTTACTAATCATTCAAAGAACAACTATCATTCTCAAACTATTCCAAAAAATTCAAAAAGAGGGAAGACTCTTTTTTCAAGGCCAGTACTAGCCTAATTCCAAAACCAGGCAAAGATACAACAAAGAAAGAAAATTACAGGCCAATATCTGATGAACATAGATGCTAAATTCCTCAAGAAAGTATTAGCAAACTGGATTCAGCAATACATAAAAAAGATCATACACCATGATAAAGTAGATTTTACTTTCCAGAGATGCAAGGATGGTACAACATCCACAAGTCAATAAAACCTGATACATCGCATAAACGAAATGAAAGATAAAAATCACAGGATCATATCAATAGATGCAGAAGAAACATTTCCTAAAATCCAGCACCGTTTATGATAAAAACACTCAGCAAAGTGGGAATAGAGGGAGCATACTTTAATATAATAAAGGCCATATACCAAAAACCTACTGACAATATCATCCCCAAATGGCAAAAACTAAAACCATTTCCCTTAAGATCAGGAAAAAGACAGGGGTATCCACCATCACTATTCTTATTCAACCTAGTACTGGAAGTCCTAGTCACAGTGATCAGACAAGAAGAAGAAATAAAAGGTATCCATACTGGAAAAGAGGAAGTAAAGCTGTCACTATTCCCAGACAACATGGTATTATACACAGAAAACCCAGTAGGTTCCACCAAAAAACTACTAGACCTAATCAATGAATTCAGCAAAGCAGGAGGATAATATTCAGAAATCGATGGCACCAATAATGAACAGAATCAGAAACTAAGAAAATAATACCATTTACTATTGTAACAACAACAAAAAAATAAAATACCTAAGAATAAACTTAACCAAGTAGGTAAAAGACCTGTATTTGATAACTATAAGACACTGAAGAAAGAAACTGAGGAAGATACAAATAACTAGAAGCATAATTCTTCCATACCATGCTCATGGATAGGAAGAATTAACATCATTAAAATGTTCATACTACCCAAAACAATCTATAGGGTCACTGTAATTCCTATCAAGATACTAATAGCATATTCCATGAATCTAGAACAAATATTCCAAAAATTTATATGGAACAAAAAACAACACTGAATAGCCTCAGCAATGTTGAGAAAGAAGAACAAAGTTGGAGGGATCACATAGCTGATTTCAAAATATACTACAAGACCACCATAATCAAAACAGTCTGGTACTAGAATAAGAACAGACACATAGATCAATGAAACAGAACAAGCCCAGAAATAAACCCATATCTTTAAGATCAATTAATATTTGACAAAGTGGGCAGGAGCATACAAGATAGTGAAGTCAGTCTTTTCAGTAAATGGTATTGGGAGAACTAGACTAGCACATGGGGGAAAAAATGAAACTATACCACCATCTTACACCACACACGAGAATAAATGCAAAATGGATAAAAAAACTTAAATATAAGTCATGATACCATAAAATATCCTAGCGGAAAACACAGGCAGTAACATTTTGGATGCCTCATGTAGCATATTTTTCCAATATATTTAAGGCATTGGAAATAGAGGGAAAGAAAAACCAAATGGGACTACATCAAATTAAAAAGCTTCTTCACAGGTAAAGAAACCACCAACAATATAAAAAAGGAACCAATTGTATGGAAGAGCATATTTACCAATGATACATAGGACAAGGGTTTAATCTCCAAAATATATAAAGAACTTAGACAACTCCACACCAGAAAGACAAACAATCCAATTTAAAAATGTACAAAGGAATTGAATAGACATTTCTCTAAGGAGGGAGGACATAAAGATAGCCCATAGACATATGAAAAAATGTTCAACATCACTAACCAAAGAAGGGATGAAAATTATAACCACAGCCTGGCTGGTGTAGCTCAGTGGATTGAATGTGGGCTGCAAGCCAAAGGGTCGCTGGTTCGGTTCCCAGTCAGGGCACATGCCTGGGTTGCAGGCCAGGTCCCCAGTGGGGGCCATGTGAGAGGAAACAACACACTGATGTTTTTCTCCCTCCCTTCCCCTCTCTCTAAAAATAAATAAATAAAATCTTTAAAAAATAAATTAGAAAAAAAAGAAAATTATAACCACAATGAGACATTATTTCACACCTGTCAGACTGCTTTTTACTAATAAATCGACAAACTATAAGCGCTGGTGAGAATGTGGAGAAAAGGGAACTCTAGTGAACTGTTGATAGAAATGCAGAATGGTACAGCCACTATTGGAAAACAGAACAGAATTTCCTCAAAAAATTTAAATGGATCTGCTTTTTGATCCAGTGATTCCACAGCTGGGAATATAGCCAAAAGATGAAGACTCACCAATTCAAAAGAATTTATACACCCCCATGTTCATCACTATTTACAATAGCCAGCATTTGGAAACAGCCTAAGAGCCCATCAGTAGCTGAGTGAGTTAAAAAAAAGCCTGTGGAACATTTACACAATGGAATACTGTGCAGCAGAAAGAAAGAAGGAATTCCTATCTTTTGTGACAGCATGTATGGAACTGGAGACTTATACTAAGTTATATGAGCCAGTTGGAGAAAGACAAATACCATATAATCTTAATTATAAGAAAAACCTAATGAAAAAATCAAGTAAAAAGAAACCAGAGACTTAGAATTATGGAGACTTAGAATGACAGCTGTAAGGGGGGAGGGGAAAGGTGGGGACTGATTGAAAGAAAGTAAAAAGATTTTTAGTCAAAGACCGTATAAGAAGAACCCATGGACATGGACAATGGTGAGAGAACTGATTATCACTATGGGTGGAGGGGGGACAAAGGGAGAAAAAGTCGGACAACTGTGATAGCATAAAAAAATATATTAAAATTAGGACTTCTGCCAAGATGGAGGTGTAGGTAGAAACACTTTGCATCTTCACACAACCAAATCTAAAAACAACAAAGTTTTAACCACAATAAACGCAACCAAGCCACACGGAAAATGGAATAATACAGAGTCCGAAAACAACGAAACACTCAGCTAAACTGGTGAGAGGGGCGAAGCCAGCAGCAGAGTGGGTCAGGCAAAAAAGATCCCCCAACCCAGACCCAGGCGGTGCGCAGGCAGCCGAGGGCACAGATCCCAGGTGCGGACTAGCTATGGGCAGACACAGGGAAAAGGCACAGCTGGCTGTCTGCAGTGGGTCGCGCATTTGTGTGCAGATAAACCAGTGAAGAGATGAGCATTGAGACCACACAGCATAGGGAGGTGGGCTAGCACATTTGCACTCAGATAAACAGGCGGGGGCAAGCGGTGAGGCATTGCTCCCTCTCTGACCCAGCCCCCACATACAGCGTCACAAACCAGCGACCAGGGTGGCCCCACCCTGATGAACACCTGAGGCTCCACTCCTCAAACTTAATGGGCGCGAACAGATCAAAACCTGGCTCAAGAACAACTCAGAGCCCCAAAGCCCATAAATCTAAGCGATGAAGAAATAGCCAAACTGTCAGATGCACAGTTCAAAACACTGGTCATCAGGATGCTCACAGAACTGGTTGATTTTAGTCACAAATTAGAGGAACATATGAAGGCTAAACTAATTGAAATGAACGGTAATGCACAGAAAACCAATAGTAATGGAAAGGAAACTGGGACTCAAATCAAGGGAACAGACCAGAAGGAAGGAAAAAAATGACCAAACAGAAAAGGATGAAGAAACAAGAATTCAAAAAAATGAGGAGAGGCTTAGGAACCTCCAGGACATCTTTAAATGCTCCAACATCCGAATTATAGGGGTACCAGAAGGGGAAGAGGAACAGCCATGAGTGGAAAACTTATTTGAACAAATAATAAAAGAGAATTTTCCCATTCTGGCAAAGGAAATAGACTTCCAGGAAATCCAGGAAGCTCAGAGAGTCCCAAAGAAGTTGGACCCAAGAAGGAACACACCAATGATGAACACATCATCATTACATTAGCCAAGATTAAAATGAAGGAGAGAATCCTAGAAGCAGCAAGAGATAAGGGGACAGTCACCTACAAAGGAGTTCCCATGAGACTGTCAGCTGATTTCTCAAAAGAGACCTTACAGGCAAGAAGGGGCTGGAAAGAGGTATTCCAAGTCATGAAATCCAAAGACCTACATCCAAGATTGCTCTATCTAGCAAAGTTTTCATTTAGAATGGAAGGGCAGATAAAGAGCTTCTCAGATAAGATCAAATTCAAGGAGTTCGTCATCACCAAGCCCTTATTATATGAAATGTTAAAGGGACTTACCTAAGAAAAAGAAGATAAAAAAGATGAACAGTGAAAGGACAGCAAACTCACAGTTAGTAAGAACCACACCTAAAACAAAAGCAAACTAAGAGGACAGCTAGATCAGGAGTGAACCATAGAAATGAAGATCACATAGAGGATTAGCAACAGGGGAGTGGGAGAAGGAGAAGGGGGGAGAAGGTACAGAAAATAAGTAGCATAGACAGTAGATAGAAAATAGATAGGGGAGGGTAAGAATAGTAGGGGAAATATAGAATCTAAAGAACTTGAAATATGTGTTCATGAACTAAAGGGGGGATGGTGGGGGAGGGGTATGAAGGGTGGAGGGGAACAGGGGGGTATAGAACAAATGTAATGCCATAATCAATAAAATAAAAAAATATTAAAAAAGGTGAAAAGCAGCCTTAAAAAATATATTAAAATAAAAAACCAAGAAATTACAAATTACTAGAAAAAGGCAGATGTATGAGAGTAAGCAAATATGACTATCAAGTTTAAGTATGAATACTAAGCAAAAAAACAAACAAGGTGAAAATTATAATGCATACTTTTAACAGACATTTCCTTTAACCCATCCCAATGACATCTATTGTCATTTAAATAGTTATTAGATATGTATATACCAAATGCCACTGAACTATATACTTTTAAATGCTTACTTTCATGATATGTGAATTTCATCTCAGAATTATAGACAGATAACTACATTAATACACATACATATATACATAGTAATTACTGTTCAATGTATCTATTTTAAGAACCTCCCTAAAAAAATAGAACCCCCCTGAGGTTCATCCAATGATAATGGTTTTAATCTTTTGTGAGGTAATTAATGTCACTCCAGTGTCTGGACAAAAAATAAAATCCTGTAGACTGACAGCATGCCATTTGAAATAATGGAGTAAAAAATGTCAAATAAAGGCATCAACTCCTCCTAATATACCAAAATATTAATATTTCTCAATGGCAAAGTTAAACAAAATTTTAAGATTACACTTCATGTGTTTAAAGCTTAATAAAGAATGTAAAAAACATAAAAGGTAGTTTAGCAATGCTTAAACAAATTCCAATAAATATACTAGTATTAGAACAAGAAATGTAATAAATTATTTTTAAATTTTTCATCAATTTTCATTTATGGTTTATTAATGCCAACAAGCAATGCTTATACATAAGGGAGAAAAATAATAAATCCTAAAGGAATCATAAAACCAGTTCAGCTATCATTATCCCACTCATTAAGAAATTTTATTATTGCTATTTAATAAAATACTTCTTTAAAATCTCTCATGATACCACTTTTGAATACAATATCAAGGGCCTATTTCAAAAGAATAAATTCATAAATAAATTTCTTCAGAAAAAAAAGAAAAATCATGATAGCCACATTATTTCTATTTTTAATTTAAAATATCTCTGATGTTCAAATTTAATTCAAGTACTTTAAATATTTATGCATAACAATTATTTTTAATTTACAATATTTGAAGTACATATTTCCTTAATAAGAGTAACATTTTAATGAGTTTTGTAGCATTGTATTTAAGGGATTCAGCAAAAACAAATTAAGTGCTAAACTCTAACTAAGTGTTACAGACATTTACCAAAAATCTATTCATCATTTTATTACCATTATATCACAATGAACTACGTCAGAATATACATATAAACTAAATTAGAAACGTACATCAACATATTGTATGATAAAGTGTCTCCTCTGTCCATCAGAATATACAGAAAGGACATATTCACCAGGTTTCCCATGGCTCTCTCGCACCAAGAAGTCCCCTTGTTGTTTTAACAGATCCTGTGCTTCTATTCTGGGAATCGCACCATGGTACCATTCTTGTTCCGCCAGGGGCTTCTCACTTATGCAGATCGTATCACAGAACTTGAGCAAATATTAGGGGGAAAAAAACTAAATTAGAAAAAAATAGCAATTTTTTTCTAGTAAAATTCACAGCAATACAAATACTTCTTACATATATCCCTCCCTTTAATTGACTGATTAAAAATTATATGATGAATCTGAAATTTTCATAAGTTTTAAAACATATCTCATGGAGTACTGATGTTCAACCGTAACACAAATAAATAGCCTTCAATATTTAAGTTTACTTGTCTTTTCTATCTGTCATACATAGGTACATGCAATATCAGCATTTAGAGTTAATACATACATATTTATGGTCTTCAATGTATCATGAAACAAATCCGTATATTTAAAATTTATTAACTAGAGAATTACAAATAAAAGAAGGGTATTATGAGAGAAATTTACCACAAAACAATTTCCATTTTATTAAAAGTTATTTCTTTTTATGGAATTAACTCTTGACTACATGGGCTGTGGACTGCCCATGTCATACACCCCAGGAGCACTACCGAAGGTTTCACTTGAAGCTGTCTTGCTGCTGTGCCTTTCCATTCTTATCCTCATTCTCCCTACTTCCTCAGCCATTACCTCTCCACATGGATAGTTGGTCCTGATCCTGCACAGCGATAGCAGATTAAAAACTTAGGAGAAGTAGCATCATTGAAAACCACCAATGTGCAATCACAAATGTGGCAAAAACACGGGAAGAATATAAGCCATGCACATGGCATAAAAAGCAAATTATCTGTCATTTTTGGAGACCAAATGCAAGACTAAATGCCAGAGATAACTAAAAGCTGATTGTATTTCCTTGAAATTTTTCTGATAATAAGTAACATCACACATTTTACGACTACAAAGAAAAAACTATTTTATTTGTTTGTTTTTAATCAGGAACTAAATTGCCCAAGATGATTAAGAGTACTTTATAGGCCCTGGCTGGTGTAGCTCAGTGGATTGAGCACAGGCCTGCAAACCAAAGGATCACAGTTCCATTCCCAGTCAGGGCACATGCCTGGGTTGCAGGCCAGATCCCAGCAGGGGACACATGAGAGGCAACCACACATTAATACTTCTCTCCCTCTCTTCTTCCCTTCCCCTCTAAAGATAAATAAATAACATCTTTATAAAAAAAGAATACTTTATGGGTAAGGTACAATAATGTACACTAACTCAACTCTTAAGGTTCTCAAAGTACATATAATATGCACAATGCCTTACTAAATGTATAAATTGGTAAAATTAGATTTAATAATAAATGAAGCCCTGGCTGGTGTGGCTCAGTGTATTGAGTGTATTTGGTTCGCTGCCTGAGAACCAAAGGGTTGGTGGTTTGATTCCCAGCCAGGGCACAGGCCTGGGTTACAGGCCAGGTCCCTAGTAGGGGGGTGTATGAGAAGCAACTACACACTGATGTTTTTATCCCTCTCTTTATCCCTCCTTTCCCATCCCTAAAAATAAATAAATAAAATCTTAAAGACAAAAAATAAATAAATGAAAGAAAAATATTCACACATGGTTTTTCAGGCTAGTATTATATTATGAATTGCATATGCAGACAAAGAATAGTATCTTTGTGGTACTTAAAACTAGCTTTGATATGCCCTGGCTGGTGTAAGCTCAGTGAATTGAGTGCGGGCCTGCGAACCAGATGATCGTGGTTTGATTCCCAGTCAGGGCACATGCCTGGGTTGCAGGCCAGTTCCCAGCAGGGGATGCACTAGAAGCAACCATACATTGATGTTTCTCTCCCTCTCTCCTTTCCTTCCCCTCTAAAAAAGATAAATAAATAAAATCTTAAAAAAATAAAACTAGCTTTGAAGATAGCTTTCACTGTTTTGTATCACTAAACAGGCCCAAATCTTACTGGTCAAAGTTTCACTTTATAGTACTCAAAACTCACCTATTAATTTAAAAAAAAGGAAAATCCCAAATAGACTTCTAAGAATCCAAATTTTGGCTACTACTTCAAACACTTACAACATTTTTTATTCTTTAAATATATACATGGTGTGATTGTACGTGGAATTTTTTGTAAGCTAAATTAGCTTTTTTTTGTTAATACTAATTATGATATAGTATTTCCCAAAATACTTAAATTTTGTTCCCCAAAACTAGTTTAAAATGCAAAAACAGGACCAGACACAATAAGAGATAAATATATGTGTATACATTATACAAACGAGTATGTATATTGCTTTAAAAAACAAATTCATAATATACACAAAATTAACATTTTTTTGTATACTACACTATTAGTTTATTGTCCTTAAAGTAGATTGTCAAATGGTTAAGTATTTTTTCAAGATTTTATCACAGTATATATCATTATAGTAAATAGTAAAATTTTTACTCTAAGAGAAATATTTCCAACTCTCACCCATGGTAAGAGTATTTCATTATTTTTTTTTCTCTGAAAAAAAAACCAATAAAATAAGAGATTCAGTATCACTTTTTTTTACAAAGAACTTGTTGTCACCATTATCTCTGAAAAAGGTCTACATAATACAAAATTACCACAAACAAGAATGTCATACATGCTTCATTTATTTTCCTATTCAACCTGTCCTCCCAAATTTGATTTATTTAAAATGAATTAGGAGAATGGAGAATCTGGAGAATTCATTTACCTTAAAAGGGCACTTGAAATACAAAAGCTCAGCTAATACTGAGAAATTCATTGAAAATGTGAGGTTAAGAACATTTAAGTTTGTTCATTTGTTTTTTAAAAAGGGTGAACAGAAAGAAACTTGTTGCTATTTCAGAGATTACAATTTGGTTCTTTTGACTGATTAGTTTCTTCTGAATAAAAGGGGAAGCTTAGAGCTCTGTTACTACCCAGTGCACAGACAACACTGTTAAAAAATGTAGGTTGATGTTGGTACGAGTGTATGTGTGTACATGTGCATGCACACACGTCCGCGGGGAAAGGTCAGACATCCCCTACCTGGGTCTAGCAGGTATTTCAGAGACTTCTCCGGAAGCACCGTAAGGAACCTTTTCATTAATATGATTTTAATGAAATTCCAATCGTTTTGCAGGCTCGATAGTAATAGAGCGTTACGTGTCAGCAACAAAATCCAACATCCTAAGAGTTATTATAATGTCTTTTTACCTCAAATGCCACATCTTTTTAAGCCTCAGTAAGAAAAGATTTTTTCCTTCTTGATAAGTGACCTAAGACTTTTGCCAAAGATGTGGTGGAGGGAAGCCTCCTTTTTAAAGTTACAGTTAATCCAATACAGTTAATAAGTGTTATTAATAAGACAAGATTTCCTCACCAACCCAGCTGTCTCATTAATTAATTTTCCCTGGGCCTTGTTTTTAACAATATTCCAGTAAAAATCATGCTGGACCTAGTGAAATAAAAAGATTGGTTTAAATAAAGAGGCAATAAGAAGTCAGTACTAGGAAATGAAAATATTTTGGGGAAAAGTATAATAGGCCATTTTTCCCTTACTCTAGTTCAGGCTAATTTCCAAGGGGGTATGCCTTTATTCCAAACATTTGAGTGCAACGTGAGCTTTTTTTGACAGGCAAAAATAAAGTGTTAAAAAATATCAAAGTCTGGATTCTATTAAAATTAAGCATCTAATTAAGAATCCATTTTCTATTTATATTTTAATTAAATTTGTTGGGGTGACATTGGTTAATAAGATTATATAGGTTTCAATTTACATTTCTATGATACTAGATCTGTATATTTGCCCTGTGCCCATTATCTAAAGTCAAACCATCTTCCATCGCCATATATTAGACCCCCTTCACCTCCCAACCTCCCAACTCCCTTCCCACTGGCAACTCTAACGTTGTCTGTGTCCATGTGTTTCAGTTTTTATCTCACATAGGAGTGAAGTCAAATGGTTCTTAGCTTTTTATGACTCACTTCTTTCACTTGGTATGCTATTCTCAAGGCCCATCCATGTTTTCACAAATGGCAGAAATTCATCTTTTTTCTTATAGCTGAGTAGTATTCCATTTTGTACACATACCACATCTTTATTCAATCCGCTATCAAAGGACACTTTTGTTGTTTCCATGTCTTGGGCACTGTAAATAATGCTGCAATAAACATAAGGGTGCATATATCTTTGCAAATACATGTTTTTTAGTTTGTTGGGGTAGATACCCAGGAGAGAGATTGCTGAGTCGTATGATAACTCTATTCCTAATTTTTTCAGGAACCGCCAGACTGTTTTCCAAAGTGCCTGTACCAGTCTACATTCCCATCAGCAATGAATGAGGGTTTCCTTTTCTCCACAACCTCTCCAGCACTTGTCATTACTGGACTTGTTCATAACAGCCATTCTCACAGGTGTGAAGTGGTATCTCATGGTAGTTTCGAATTGCATTTCCCTCATAGCTAATGAGGTTGAACATCTTTTCATATATATTTACCATTTGTAGGTCTTCTGGGGAGAGGTGTCTGTTCAGGTCCTCTGCCCATTTTCAATTGGATTGTTTGTTTGGTGGTAAGATTTTTAGTATATTTTTGATGTTAAACCTTTGTCAGAGCTGTTGTTTGCAAATATCATCTCCCATTTGGGTTGCCTCTTTATTTTGTTGTTGGTTTCTTTTGCTGGGCAGAAGCATTTTAGTTTAATATAGTCTCATTAATTTATTTCTGCCTTTACTTCCTTTGGGGTCAAATTCATAAAATGTTCTCCACAACCAAGGTCCATAATTTAGTACCTATGTTTTCTTCCATGAAATCTATTGTTTCAGATCTTTTATTTAAGTCTTTGATCCATTCTGAATTAATTTTTGTACATGGGGACAACCTGTAGTCTAATTTCATTCTTTTGCGTGTGGCTTTCCAATTTCCCCAGCACCATTTACTGAGGAGGCTTTTCTTTTCTTCACTGTGTGTTTCTGGTTCTTTGTTGAAAATTATCTGCTCATATACATGTGGGTTTATATCTGGACTCTCAAATTTGTTCCATTGATTTGTGTGTCTCTTTTTCTGTCAATACCATGCTGTTTTGATTATCATAGCTCAGAATTATAATTTGAAGTCAGGTAGTACAATACCTCTGGCTTTATTCTGTTTTCTGAGCATTGGCTATTCTGATCTTTTTCTGATTCCATATAAATCTGATAAATTTTTAAACTATATTATTGACTTATGCTATTACAGTTGTCTCATTTTTTTCCTCCCTTTTTATCCCCCTCCAGCCTGCACCACCACTCCCTCCAGCATTCCCCCACCCTTTAGTTCATGTCCATGGATCCTACATATAAGTTCTTTGGGCTCTCAATGTCCATACTATTCTTAACCTCCCTCCGTGTATTTTTTTACCTACCAATTATGCTTCTCATTCCCTGTACCTATTACCTCCTTCTCCCCCCTCACCCACCCCACTGATAAACCTCCATATGATCTCCATTTATGTGATTCTGTTCTGGTTCTACTTGTTTGCTGAATTTGTTTTTGTTTCTGTTTTTTTAGGTTCAGTTGTTGATAGTTGTGATTTTGTTTTCATTTTCCTATATAAGTCTCTTTAATACTTCTTATAATAAGGGCTTGGTGGTACTGAACTCCTTTAACTTTATTTTCTTTAGAAAGCACTTCACCTGCCCTTCCCTTCTAAATCATACCTTTGCTGGATAGAGTAATCTTGGATGTAGGTTCTTGCTTTTCATGACTTTGAATACTTCTTCCCTGACTCTTCTTGCCTGTAAATTTTCTTTTGAGTAATCAGCTGACAGTCTCATGGAACTCCATTGTAGGTAACTCTCTTCATCATGCTGCTTTTAAGATTCTCTAAGGAGAGAAACTTTTATATTGGGTAATTAAATTTTGATGTGTCTTGGTGTGTTCCTCCTTGGGTCCATCCTCTTTGACACTCTCTCAGCTTCCTGGACTTGCATGTCTATTTCCTTTGCCAGGCTGAGAAAATTTGCCTTTATTATTTGTTCAAGTAAGTTTTCAATTTCTTGCTCTTCCTCTTTGTAGCACCCCTATGATTTGGATGTTGGAATGTTTAAAGTTGTCCAGAAGTTTCCTCAGCCTCTCTTCATTTTTTAAAATTCTTGTTCTTCATGCTGTTCCATTTGGTTTATTTCTTCCTTCTGCTCCAAATTGTTGATTTGAGTCCCAGTTTCCTTCTCTTCACTGTGTCCTGTATATTTTGATTTTTTCACTTTGTAGAGCTTTTACTTCCTCCTTTATTTTGCATCTGTACTCGATCATTTCTGTAAGCATCCCAATTACCAGTGGTTTGAATTCTGCATCTGATAGGTTGGTTATCTCTTCATTGCTTAGTTCTATTTTTGAAGCTATTATCTGTTCTTTCATTTGGGATATATATATATAAAATCTCCAATTGCCTGTTACGCTATAAATGGCAGAGCCTAGGATACTCACCATGCCAGGGCAACCCAAGTCACTGCACTGTGGCACTGTATGTGGGGTTGAGGTTGGAGGGAGAACAATGCTGCTCACTTGGCTCTTACCCAGCTTTCATCAGTTCCCCTGCTATACACAAGCAAATTGGGCCCTTCTGGCACTGATTTCCAGTTGGGCGGGTTTGTGTACATTCTAGGACTCCATGGGTCTCTCCAACAGAGTCTCCTGTGAGACTGGAGTTTCTCCCTCTACTGCACCCCCTCCCCACATGTTTTTACAGCCAGAGGTTTGGAGGTTTTATATCTGCACTAGAACCCTGGGCTGCATGGTCTGTCTCACTCCCTTGTTGTTCCTCCTGGTTTATCTCCATGCAAATATGGGATCACCCAGTCTACCAGCTATGGCCTTGCTGCACATCCTCTCCACCCCCTTTGCCTGACTCTGCCCCCTACCAGTCTGGATGAATAACCCCTTGGTTCTTTAACCCCTTGGTTGTCACTCTTTCAAACAGTTCAATTTTCTGACAGCTCTGGTCATTTTTTGTTTTAAAATTGGTTGTTGTCCTTCTTTTGTTTGTGCAAGGAAGCAAAGTATATCTACCTATACCTCCATCTTGGCTAGAAGTCCTAAATCTAATGATATTTTTGTTCTGTTTCTTTAAAATGTGACATTGGGATTTTGATAGGGATTGCGTTAAATCTGTATATTGCTTTAAGTAATACAGCCATTTTAACTATGTTGATTCCTCCAGTCCAAGAACACAGAATATGTTTTCATTTTGTTATACTGTCTTTTATCTCTTTTAATAATGCTTTGTTTTTCCTTTATTTTTAAAATTTTTATTATTTATTTTTAGAGAGGGGAAGGGATGGAGAAAGACAGAGAAATATCAACAAGTGATTGCCTCTGGAGCACTCCCTAATGGGAACTTAGGCCGCAACCCAGGCATGTGCCTTGACTGGGAATCAAACCAGTGACCATTTGGTTCACAGGCTGGCAACAATACACTGAGCCACACCAGCAAGGGAATAATGCTTTAATTTTTCAGTATATAGGTCTTCAACATTCTTTGCTGAATTTATTCTTATTTTATTTTTTATTCACAATTGCTAATTGTTTTTTTCACCATTGACTAATGATATTGGCTAATGGTTTGTTATATGTGACCTTTTATTATGTTGAGATAGTTTCTTTCTATTCATATTTTATTGAGCGTTTAAATCATAAACACATGTTGTATCATATCAAGTGCTTTTTCTGCATCTATTGATAAGACTATATGATTGTGATCCTTAATTTTGTTAATGTGGTGTATTACATTAATTGATATGCATATGTTCAACCACTCTTGTGCTTATAGAACAAATCCAGTTGTGATATATTATTTTTTTATTGATTATGCGATTACAGTTGTTCTATTCCCCCCTTCATTCCCCTCCAACCTGCACACCCCGCCCCCACCATTCCCCCCTTTAGTTTATGTCCACGTGTCTCAAGTTCTTTAGATTCTATATTTCCCATACTATTCTTGCCCCCCCCCATTTTCTTCCTACCGTCTATACTTATTTTCTGTACCTTCTCCCCCCTCTCCTTCTCCCACTCCCCTGTTGCTAACACTCCATGAGATCTTCATTTCTATGTTTCCACTCCTGAACTAGCTGTCCTTTTAGTTTGCTTTTGTTTTAGGTGTAGTTGTTAATAACTGTGAGTTTGCTGTCCTTTCACTGTTCATATTTTTATCTTCTTTTTCTTAGATAGGTCCCTTTAACATTTCATGTAATAAGGGCTTGGTGATCATGAACTCCTTGAATTTCATCTTATCTGAGAAGCACTTTATCTGTCCTTCCATTCTAAATGAAAGCTTTGCTAGACAGAGTAATCTTGGTTGTAGGTCTTTGGATTTCATAACTTGGAATACTTCTTTCCAGCCCCTTCTTGCCTGTAAGGTCTCTTTTGAGAAATCAGCTGACAGTCTGATGGGAACTCCTTTGTAGGTGACTGTCCCCTTATCTCTTGCTGCTTCTAGGATTCTCTCCTTCATTTGAATCTTGACTAATGTAATTATGATGTGCCTTGGTGTGTTCCTCCTTGGGTCCAACTTCTTTGGGACTCTCTGAGCTTCCTGGATTTCCTGGAAGTCTACTTCCTTTGCCAGATTGGTGAAATTCTCCTTTATTATTTGTTCCAATAAGTTTTGCACTCATGGCTGTTCTTTTGGTACCCCCTTCTGGTACCCCTATAATTTGGATTTTGGAGCATTTAAAGATGTCCTAGAGGTTCCTAAGTCTCTCCTCATTTTTTTGAATTCTTGTTTCTTCATATTTTCCTGTTTGGCCATTTTTTTCTTCCTTCTGGTTCACTCCCTTGATTTGAGTCCCAGTTTCTTTTCCATCACTATTGGTTTCCTGTGCAATTCCCTTCATTTCAATTAGTTTAGCCTTCATATGTTCCTCTAATTTGTGACTAAAATCCACCAGTTCTGTGAGCATCCTGATGACCAGTGTTTTGAACTGTGCATCTGAAAGTTTTGGTATTTCTTTGTTGCTTAGATTTATGGGCTCTGGGGCTTTGAGATCTTCTTGAGCCATTTTTGGTCTGTTCACGCCCATTAAGTATGATGAGTGGAGCCTTAGGTGTTCACCAGGGCAGGGTTGTGATGCTGTATGAGGGGGCGGGGTCAGAGCGGGGAAATGTCGGCCCTCTCTTCTACCTCCTGCAGCTGGGGCCTGCTCAGTCCCATCTCACCACCCACTCCCTCGCTGGTCTATCTGTGCATGAATGCACGACCACAGTCAACCTGCCACCCTGCACCCTCCCTGGTTCCTCCGGTCGCTCACTGGGTCACTCACTCAGTCTGCCCATTGCAACCCCATGCCTGGGATCCGCATGCCTGAGTCTATCTGACCTAGTTTTCCTGTGCAACCTCGCTCTGCCTGCTGCTGGCTTCACCCCTCTTACAGGTTAAGGCTGAAGAATTTGTTGTTATCAGACTTCCGAAAAGTTCAATTTTCTGTGTTCTGGATGTGTTTTCTGCTGCTAATATTTTGTTGTCTCTAAACTGGGTTGTGTGAGAAAGCACAGTGTCTCCACCTATGTCTCCATCTTGGTGGAAATCCCATTGTATTATTTTTTTTTATGTACTGTTGTATTTGACTTGCTAGTTGTTTAGGATTTTTGCCCCTGTATTCATCAGAGATATTGGTCTGTAGTTCTCTCTCTTTTTTTGTATTATCCCTGCCACATTTTCTATCAGGGTTATGTTAGCCTCATAAAACTGGAAACTATTGCCTCTTCTTTAATTTTTTGGAAGAATTTGAAAAGGATAGGTTTTAAATCTTCTTTGGATGTGGGTAGAATTCACCAGTGAAGCCATCTAGTCCTGTACTTTGGTTTTTTTTTGGCGGAGGGAGTAGGTTGATGCTTGCTTCAGTTTCCTCACTGCTGATCTGTTTAGATTTTCTAATTGTTAATAATTTAGTCTAGGAAGGTTATATATTTCTAGAATCTCATCCATTTCTTCTAGGCTGATAACTTTGGTGGCATATAGTCTTTCATAGTATTCTAGTATGATCCTTTGTATGTCTGTGGTATCTGTGGTAACTTCTCCTACATTTCTGATTTTGTTTATATGGGTCTTTCTCTTTTTTCTTTAGTGAGTCTAAGGTGAAGAGAAGAATTTAATTAATCTTTTCAAATAACTAGTACTATGTTGCAATAATTTTTTGTATAGTCTTTTTTGTTTTCTATCTCATTGAATTCTGTTCTAATTTTTATTATTTTTTCTTTCTTCTGACTTTGGTGAATTTGGGTTACCTTGGTTTTTTTCCCTAGCTCTTAAAGATATAATGTTAGGTTGTTTACTTGGGATTTCTCTTCTTTCTTGAGATAGGCTTATAATGATATAAACTGTCCTCTTATTACTGACTTTGCTGCATTGGGGAAGTTCTGATATGTCATGTTGTTACTCTCATTTGTCTCTATATATCTTTTGATTTCACCTTTTATTTCTTTTTTGAACCACTTTTTAGTAGTATCTTGTTTAATCTCCACATGTTTGTGGGTTTCCTTACTTCCTTTTTGCAGTTGATTTCTCATGTAAAGGCATTGTGGTCAGAGAATATGCCTGGTATAATTTCAATCTTCTTGACTTTGTTGAGACTGGTATTGTGACCCAACATATGAGGAGAAGAACATATAATCTGATGTCCTGGGATGAAAAGCTCTGTATATACTAATTATGTCCATTAGATTTAATGTGTCATTGAAGGTTGATACTTCTTTATTGATTTTCTGTTTAGATGATCATTTAGAACTGTCAATGGAGTATTAAGACCTCCAACTATAACTGTATTTTGGTCTGTTTTTCCTTCTAGTTCTATGAGTAATTGCTTTATATATTTTGGTGCTCCCTGATTGGGTATATATTAAGAAGTGTTATGTCTTCTTGATGTGGTGTCCTCTTTATCATCATGAAATATCAGTCTTTTCTCGTTACCTTTGTTAAGAGACCATTTTAAAAGAAACTAAAATAAAACAGGATGAAAAACATATGAGTAAACCTCTCAATAAGTCTGAACAAATTAAACTTCAATGCAAACACTAAAATTTTTAATGAATTTTAATAACCATAAAATGATATTTGTTTTTATTATTATACAAATTTAATTAGTCATTTAATAATGTAAGTAATGAATTCTTTCCAATATAGTTTAATAATATACTGGGGTGACTTCAAGTAATTCACAGGATTCTAAACATCTGTCAAAAATTTCACAAAGATCCCTATAAGTTTTAAGTTATATATCACAGGGAAATTTTAAGAGGAGATTAAAAATCCAGTGGCATATAATCACACGTAAGAGAATCACCAAACAGTTGCAAAAGGCAGAAAATATTGGTCTCTCAAATAGGTATCTGCCTGATGATAGTAAAAGCTACTTTCAAAGGAAGCAGAAATATGACAATACACAGTAAAAGTGTATTTTATACTATTTAGAGTTTGAAAATTGAACAGCACTTAACATAAAATAAAAACATGAATAAATAATGTTTTTTCTGTCACTTTTTCAAATTTCCAGTTACATTTTTAATTTATTGAATGAGTTATTTCTTAAAACAATAAAAAATAACATTCTGGAAAACTGATCCTCATGATCATTTAGTTGCCTTCAGACTAGACAAGCAAGACATTAATTAGAGCAGTGTTTCTGTCTGTAACAGGCACTAAGGCCTATCTTAATGCTATAAATTCTAATTTTTTGGCGATATAGTAAAACTGATCATTTTTCCATGTATTAGTATCTTTAACCAAAACAAAGATATTTTACCCCTTTATTTTCCACAATGAAACTAGCAACAAGACTCTTGTTCATCAATGTCTTAATAAACAATTTTTTGTACTTTTTGGGGGAACTTGAGTTGGTTCAGTCTTTCGCTAATAATATAACTGTTGTCTAGCATAACAAGTAGGCAGAATTACATGCTGATCAGAAATTCTCATTCTTACACAATTTTTTCTGAAACTTTATTATCAGCACGAAAAGATTATCAGGTCAAGATTCAAAGTTTTGTTCAAAACTTTGAACAAAAAGGTGCAATTTTTCCATGTCCAGGACATTTTTTCCATGAACAACTTGGTCGAGAACCAAACTGTTCAAGATGGGAGACTTTTGAGAACCAAGGTTGAATGACAGACAACTGGACCAAACTCAAATATTACCTTAGTTCCACCACTTCCCATTCCCTTGATTAACTTTTTATGTACTCTTTTGATCTCTCTAAAGAGATACTATCTTTAGCAAAATGTATTTGCATAAAGGTCTTTCCTTTTTGGTCTAACACTCCTGTTTTCTCCAATATCTTCTCTTTCTCTCCTTAAACAAATGAAAGACCTATATCATTAGTTCCTTTACTTATATTTTTATTACTAATTGATATTTTCTTCTATATTATTTTTTTCCATTTACCTTTTCCAATTGTGCTTGTTACTCTCATTCATCCTCTTTCATTTTATCATTTCACTGCACTTTTTTTCTCATTTTACTTTTTTTCAGTTTTAAATTTTCTCTCCTTAATGCCACAATATCAATAACAACACATTTTAGCCAATTAACTGTATTCAGTGCTAATTTCATATACACATCTCAACTAAAACTATTAGCAGATCATTCTAATATGTCAGTACATCATAATGTCATAAATTTAAACATGTATCATCACACTGGAATTGCTTATATAGAATACAGTAGCAGTCTGACATTATCTGTGTCACTTGTTTTAAACATTTGAGCAAATATAGAAAAGAACAGATTTGCTCCTTATACAATAAAATTATAGAAAATAAATCCCAATAAGCTGTTCTTAAAAACTGTATGTGACAATGCTAGTGATTCAAAACTTGCAATTCTGAGTATATTATTTAGTCTTCCTAAATACACCTGAACACCTGACTATACAGGAGAACTCAGTATGTGTATGGCTGTGATATGATACAAAAAAATTATATTTTACTTCTCTTGTTTCTTGTTTTTCTACATCTTAGTTTCTGGGCAGAAAAAAAAGAGGGGGGTAAATTAAGACTTTAAGAACACAAGAAGACAACTAAGATTTAACATACATAATATTTAACCTGAATTAAATAGGAGGCCTTGTTAGAAGAAGTAAAAGTTGTTTTGGTAGACCTGAAGGTGAACACTAAAAAACACAACAGCTTATCCTGTTATGCATAAAAAGAAGCACGTTGCACTATGCCAATGGTAGAAGTCAAGCATTATAATATTAACATTACAACAAATGTACAAGTTAAACATAGCTGAATTATAATTGTCCAATTTTCTAAAAAGAAGCAACCAAGCAAATAATATGAAATATATTATTCTATATAATGGAAGCATATCTTCATTTTTCATTATTTTTACTTTCTAAATTATAGTACAAAGTAAGTCAAAAATTTTAAAAAACACATAAATAGAGAGTATAGGAAAATATGAAATTTAAAGAGACAAGAGTTAAATGATTAAATACTCTTCTGATGTCTAAAAAGTAATTATTTAGGCCAAATGTGCTTTATTGTACTATAAGGAACATTTTCAAAGAGCTCTACTATTAGAAGTGCTATACACTCCATAGATCAGTGATGCAACTAGTAGTCAAGGGGCTGAGAAAGGGAGCCCAAAATGTTTGCTCAACCACTTTTTATAGAAATTCTCCAGTAAAAACATGACTCTGGGAAAGGATTGTATTATTGATGTGACTAGAACAGATCTCATTAAATATGGTGTGGTTTAAAAACTTGCAATGAAAATAGACCCTCATGATTGCCAGTCGGCTTTCAGATTATGCAGTTAATGCTGTCTGAATTCGAGACCTCTGGCCTTGAATTCAGAAGCAGTATCTGAGAAAGAGTTCTCAAAAGAAAATTGTAACTTCCTGCACCATGGGAAGATGCTGCATGTGGAAGAGGTCCCAGTGCCCAGAGGTATTGTTAGGTTACTTAACACCTTTAGTAAACTGAAAAAGACTACATGGCTAGAGCTGATATAACAAAGTAAAATACTACTCTGATCATGACAATAAACAGTAAACATCTAATATCAAATACTAAATTCAGCTAATACCAAATTCATCTATCAGCTAATTATCTTAAATCCTTCCTTCCATCAATACCATTAATTGAAGTGATCTGTTACACTGTCTTCAAAGGTAGCTCTACATTTTAGCATCACTGTTTAAAATGCCAAAATAAATAGTGATGGCAAGTCCAATGGGAATATCATTATGATGAATTCTACTTTCATATCCCTAGATATAATGCCAGTCATTGCTTTGTTTTTATCTAAAATTACGCTTCAAATTTTTGTATGTTCATTTGAATAGAGAAATAGTGGTATCGTAGTTATTGCTTTTTTAATACTTTATATTCAGTAAGATTCCACACATAAAAGAATAAATTTGGGCCTCTGCCTCACACCCCATACAAAAAGTAACCCATAATGGATCAAAGACCCAAATGTAAGGGCCAAAACTATAAAATTCTCAAAAGGAAACAAAGGTAAAAATCTGCATGACCTTGGATTGAACAATGTTTTTATAGACACAACAAAAGCATGTGCCGCCAAAGAAAAATTGATAAATTGAACTTTGTCAAAATTAAGACTTTTGTCAAAAAACGCTATCAAGAAATTGAGAAGTTAATCTACAAAATGAGAAAAAGAATTTGGAAGGGGCTTGTGTCCAAAAGGTATGAAGAACTCTTATAACTGAACAATGAAAAAGCAACCCAATTTTAAAATATGCAAAGGAAATGAAAAGTAATTTCTCCAAAGAACATATAAAAGCCAATAAGCATTTAAAAAGGTAATTAACATCATTAGTTGTCAGAAAGAAGCAAATAAAAACTATAATAATATACCACTTCATACACACCGGGATGCCCTTTTTTTTAAATAAAAAATAGGAAAACAAGTGTAGGTGAGATTGTGGAGACACTGAAACACTCATACCATGTTGCTGGTGAGAGTGTAAAATGATGCAGTCACTGTGGAACACAGTCTGGCAGTTCCTCAAAAACTCAACATATGAGAGTTACCATATGACCCAGCAGTTCCTAGGCATATAATTGAGAGAATTTAAAACATATGTGCACATAAGTGTTGACTGCAGCATTATTCATAATAGCTAAAAAGTGGAAACAACCTAAATATCCATCAGCTGATGAATGAATTAGCAATGTGTGATAAATCTATACAATGGAACATAATTTAGTCATAAACAAAGATTAACCTTGAAAACATTACACTACCTGAAAGAAACTAGACACAAAATGTCACATATTGCATAATTCTATTTATGTGAAATGTCCAGAATAGGCAAATCCATAGGGATCAAAAGTAGATTAGTGAGTGCCAGAAAATGGGAAAGGGGGGGATTGAAACTAAGTGCTAAAGGGTATGAAATATCTTACTGGGGGCATTGAAACGTTCTGCAAGTAGTGATGATGGCTGTACAATACAGTGAGTAAACTAAGAACCACTAAGTGTGTACTTTGAAATGGTGAATTTTATGTCATGTGAAGTATATCACTATAAAATATTTTAAATATGATTAACCATGCCATGCTATACAGCTTTTTATAGAGAAAAAAAACATTTATAGTAATAATTAAAAATTTCCCTTGTATTCTACTTTTACCAAATTGGAATACTCTAAGAAATACTATATTATGTCAGAAAAAAATTTATTTATGATTAAGCAGTGCCTAAACTGTTATGCATCTCAGACAATCATTTTTAACACTTGAAACTTTCACATTCACATTAAGTCTCTAGACCTTGGTTACCTGTGCATTTGAAGAGGAAAAACCTCCTTTTCCAAATAAGAAGGATATCTATGGCCCTAGAGAAATAGTTGTGTATAATTATTCATAGTGTAACACAGTATTATAAACCACACACTGCCTCAATCTTTTTAGTTCATGAGATTTTAAATAAGTCAGAAAATACCAAAGGGCACTGAACTAATGGAAATAATAATTGCCTACAACATGAAAATATAAATGTAGTAAACTGAGACTTGAGGAAATTAACATTCTCAAAATTTTCAATTACAGAGGGAACATTTTCTCAGAAGCAATAGGCATTTCATAGCTTTAAGAATGTTGACTATTTTAACAAACAGATCACAATGTATTTCTGAATGAAGGACATGTTACTAGGAAAGGCATTTCAATTCATTTCAGGAAAATGCAATTTGTGAACTCCAAAGGCACACCAAAATCAATGACTGTCAATTTAGTAATTTTATTTAAGAAAGGTAAAGTCCAGCCCTGGCTTGGTGTAGCTCAGTGGATTGAGTCATGGGTTTGATTCCCAGTTAGGGCACATGCCTGGGTTGCAGGCTGGGTCTCCAGCAGAAGATGAATGAGAGGCAAACATACATTGATAATTCTCTTCCTGTCTTTCTTCTAACCCCACCCCCACACCACCCCCGGCCTAAAAATAAATAAATAAACAAAAAGGTAGAGTCCATTTTTAAATGGAGAAAATAACATTTTTTCTTTTTTAAGAAAGATTTTATTTATTTATCTTTAGAGGGGAAGGGAAGGAGAGAGGGAGAGAAATATCAATGTATGGTTACCTCTCGTTCGTCCCCTGCTGGGAACCGGCTTGCAACCCAGGCATGTGCCCCGACTGGGAATCAAACCCATGATCCTCTGGTTCGCAGGCTCACACTCAATCCACTGAGCTACACCAGCCAGGGCAACATTTTTTTCTTTATATATTTCTTTATATATTTTAAAAGTTATGGCTTATACCATCAATTCATTAAGATTGTTCATAATATCCCCAATACACTCTTAGGATAGCCAAGCCTATATAACTCCATCATAATAGGCGAACTGGATTTCTCTATTTTGAGATGTAAATCAGTGTGTCTTAAAAGACAAAATTTCTCTCATCTCATCCTCTGATCAACCCTGGCTTAGGGACAAAAGCTGAAGTTCCCATAACTATGAGTTTCAAAGCAATACATATAACATGAAGTCCCAGAAGCCACTGGAGCATGCCTAGACACCTGTCTTGAAGGCACAAGGTTCTTATGGATCCTAGGTTGTGGGGAAAACAAATGGGGAGTATTAGCCCATTTCCACAATCACAGAATTCTTATTTTTTTTATCACTTTTTAAACTTCTGAAGCTCTAAATTCCATTCCTCTCCCATTACATATTTTTAGACAGTGACATAGGTAGGAAGTTTCCCAAAGATTTACATGATGATGAGGAGGAAGAGGATGACAACACCTAAAGCTAAAGGAAACTCTGAGTTTACTTACAATGGGGCTTAGTTTTAAAGTATTTAAAAAATTTTACTGAAGTCAAGCTTATCTTAAAGGACACAAAAAGGAAATTGGGAAGGGGGGGGGCACCTTTCACAAATTAAATCACCAATAAACAGCTATTAGCTGCTGGCTTAAAGACCTCTGACCTAAGTAAAAATAAAGCTCAGTTAATGACAACTTAACTATGCCATTTTTATTTCAATGTTAAATAATTTTATGAAAAGCTAATTGATGTATTGAAACATTTCTTTCCAAAATCCATATTTGTTTTTCTTTTCTAAAACTTTAAAAATATTTCATCTCAAATATTTTTGACTCAAATAAAAGTTATGAAAACTGTCCTCAGAAACTCTCTAGAACTTATCATAAATTGTTAAATCTCCTACAGTTATTTTGAGTGTTAAATCATAATAGGCCAAGTCCTATGAACTACTACTAATCTGTAAAACTGTAAATTAATTAATTAAGAAAATAAGAGTAGGAAATGGGCCTTGAAAGAGACTTCCTCTATTGTGTTGCTTTTGCTTATTTCTTTTCACTCGCTACTTAAAGCCGCAGGAGATGGTCTGCACTAGTTCACAGCTCCCTCCCTATTCCCACAGAACTTTGTAAATGGCAAGTGACAATGGCAACACATCAAAGGCTGAAATAGAAATAGAAAATCTCTTTTATATAAAAATATAATTTTATTTTTTGTGTGAAAATACCTGCTAATTTCCTTACTTGTGTATAACAGATTGTTCCTTAAATGAAATACATTAAGGGAACATATTTTACATACTGAAAAGGAATTATAGCAAATAAATCCAAAATATGAATGGAAATTTAACTAACCTGTGGTTAGGAAACACTTTCTTTTTCTAAGTAAGACCAGATCGCATTTTCTGTCTTAAACAGAAAAACTTTTTAAAAGTAAGATACAATATTAAGATATCATCATGTAGAAACTTAGAGAGTTAGGGGGAAATCATGTAATTAGTTATACTCAATATTCTTGTGTTCACCAGCGTTCAATAAGATATCACTGTTCCCTGGCTGGTGTAGCTCAGTGGATTGAGCACGGGCCTGCGAACCACACGATCGTGGTTCGATTCCCAGTCAGGGCACATGCCTAGGTTGCAGGCCAGTTCCCAGCAGGGGACTCATGAGAGGCAACCATACAACAATATTTCTCTCCTTCTCTCCTTCCCTTCCTCTCTAAAGATAAATAAATAAAATATTTTTTAAAAAGATATCACTATAAAGCTCTATTATCAATAAGTCATGGCTAAAATAAAAAGTTTGATAATTAAGTTTTATAGGCACTGAAGTAAAAAAAAATGTCAGATTTTTAGTATATAAAGGGGATAAGAATATTTTTTTGTCTTGCTTGGCTATGACTACTATTACTAAAGATAATAATATTCTATGCACCTTTGTAATATGCCAAACCCAACTTTCAGACTTCAACTTTATAATAATGTTCGAAAAATGTTAACACATACATAAAATCATACATGTATGAATTCATGTACAATAATCTGTATTATAAAAATGTTTCACTGAAAAATAGATTTCTATATATTATTCTTTTAATAAATATCAAAGTACACAAAATGTAATATTTATTTGTAGTACAGGAAGTCTATAATACAAGTTTATTTCTTTCCTCCCTACATCAATGTTAGATAGGGTTTTACTATATACATACATACATAGACTCCTACACATACTAAAAGTTAACATATATTTACTTTTCAATTTGTAAGAACAAATTTAAAATGATATTCATTAAAATATCAGAAAGAGCTAGATAATGACTATTTTCAGTAACACATAAAGTTCATCATCCTACTTACTGTTGAAGAGCCCAATGCAGATTTCGGAGACCTAATCATTCCAGCAATTGAATGACGAATAGACTCAAATTTGGATATCCTCTCCTTCCTTTCCTGGAGAGAGTAAGAAAGAAGCCTTCAGCAATAGTAAATATGTAATATGCATACACAGTGATACATATGTTTAGGTACCGATCCATAGCTCATGCCCATCCATCATGTCTTCCAACCAAATAAAATGCAAGCTTCTTGACATTGAAGATGACAAAAAACCAAATGCATATAAACTCTGTAGCATGTTAGTTTCCTGTTCCCTCAATACATGTCTTAATTGGAGAAAAATAAAAGAGGCAGAAACTAATGACATGAGTAGAAACAAGAAATACAAAAGAAATTCCCTGCAAACCAAAGAAATACTAACATGCAGGAGAAAAAAGACACAAGCTACAAAGAACCAGATTTTAGATAGCACTGTAGTTGTGCAGGATTTTCAAGGAAAAAATAATTGAGGAAAATGATATAAAACATATTTTTAGACAGTGACATAGGTAGGAAGTTTCCCAAAGATTTACATGATGATGAGGAGGAGGAGGATGACAACACCTACAGCAATGATAACAACAGAAGACAGAGTAAAATAAGGAGACGGTGGCAGAACTACCACTAAGAAAAAGTCACCCCAGATTCCTGTTTGCCATAGGATGTATATTTCTGAGTATCATACACCTCAGTCGAAGGAACCTTTTTATTAAGATTTTGAATCTGTAGATTCATTTTTATAAATGCAAGTGAATGAGGTAAGTAAGAGGGTAGAAAAGAAAAAGAAGGAGATCAAAAATGAGTACTAGGAGGTAAGAAAAAGAATGATGGAAAGCATGTGTGAGGGTTTGAGGTGAAAGCATTGATACATTTTCCAATAATAACTACATTTCACTGTTAATCAGCAGCAGACAAAAGAACAAGATATCCTATTGCCAAGTGTATTTCCATACTTTCTATCAATAGTGATGCTCAATTTTACTTCTCAGTGGAAAATAACTAAAGCAGGCCACAAATCACATCTATTATTTCCTATGCATCCAACACCTAGTGTGTATCTTCTGTATATAATAAATGTTCACGTTTTGAGCCATATGCTACCTAATAGACTCAAAATCAAACCTGAACTTCCACTTTTGTCTCTCCATTTACCTACTTTTACTTATTTACTTTTCTAACAGTTACAGTACTAATAGTTGTTATTATTCCATGAACAAATGCATATTAATAATTAAAATGACCTTATGATACTCTAAAAGATAACCTCAACATCTTTTTCATTATCATCACATATAATTTGCTGATGATCCTATGTAAATAACTATACTTCAATTCAAACATCTAGAGAACAAAAAAATTACAAACTTTCCTTAGAGGGTACTTACAAGTAAATTACTACAAAAGATTAAAAAGGAACCTGTTAAAAGCATGCAAATAGGACTTCCGCCAAGATGGAGGCATAGGTGGAAGCACTGCACCTTCTCACAAAACCAAGATTAAAAACAACAAAGTTTTAGCAACAAAAATGCAGCCAAACCACAGGAAATTGAACTACATGGAAGTCTGACAACAATAAACCCTTCAGCCAAACCAGTAAGAGGGGCAGACCAGCAGCAGAGCAGGGTTGGGCAGGAAAGATCCACCGGATCGACCCGGGCGTGCAACCCAGGTGCGCCAGCAGCTGTAGGCGGATCCCAGGTATGGAATACCAGGCAGACCCACTGAGGGCACAAGGTGGTGGACTCACTGAGGGCTGACCAAAGTCACACAGTCGAGCGCAGATAAACTGGTGAAGGAGCAAAGCAGTGAGATAGACTTTGGAGGCCTCAGTGGCGGAAAGTGGCAGAGGGGACCGCGATTGTCCCTCTCTGACCCGCCCCCACATACAGCATCACAAACCAGCAACCTGGGTAGCCCTGCCCTGGTGAACACCTCCTCATAAATAACAGGCACAAACAGATCAAAACATGGCTCAGGAACAACTCAGAGCCCCAAAGCCCATAAATCTAAGCGATGAAGAAATAACCAAACTTTCAGATGCACAGCTCAAAACACTGGTCATCAGGATGCTCACAGAACTGGTTGATTATAGTCACAAATTAGAGGAACATATAGAAGCTAAACTAATTGAAATGAAGGGAAATACACAGGAAACCAATAGTAATGGAAAGGAAACTGGGACTCAAATCAAAGGAGTGGACCAGAAAGAAGAAAAAAATGACCAAACAGAAAAGGATGAAGAAACAAGAATTCAAAAAAATGAGGAGAGGCTAGGAACCTCCAGGACATCTTTAAACGCTCCAACATCCAAATCATAGGGGTACCAGAAGGGGAAGAGGAACACCCACGAGTGGAACACTTATTGGAACAAATAATAAAGGAGAATTTCCCCAATCTGGCAAAGGAAATAGACTTCCAGGAAATCCAGGAAGCTCAGAGAGTCCCAAAGAAGTTGGACCCAAGGAGGAACACACCAAGGCACATCATCATTACATTAGCCAAGATTCAAATGAAGGAGAGAATCCTAGAAGCAGCAAGAGATAAGGGGACAGTCACCTACAAAGGAGTTCCCATCAGACTGTCAGCGGATTTCTCAAAAGAGACCTTACAGGCAAGAAGGGGCTGGAAAGAAGTATTCCAAGTTATGAAATCCGAAGACCTACAACCAAGATTGCTCTATCCAGCAAAGCTTTCATTTAGAATGGAAGGACAGATAAAGTGCTTCTCAGATAAGATCAAATTCAAGGAGTTCATCATCACCAAGCCCTTATTATATGAAATGTTAAAGGGACTTATCTAAGAAAAAGAAGATAAAAAAGATCGACAGTGAAAGGACAGCAAACTTACAGTTATTAAGAACCACACCTAAAACAAATGCAAACTAAAAGGACAGCTAGATCAGGAGCAAAACCATAGAAATGAAGATCACATGAAGGGTTAGCAACAGGGTAGTGGGAGGAGGAGAAGAGGGGAGAAGGTACAGAAAATAAGTAGCATAGATGGTAGGTAGAAAATAGATAGGGGGAGGGCAAGAATAGTATGGGAAATATTGAATCTAAAGAACTTGAGACATGTGGTCATCAACTAAAGGGGAAGAATGGCGGGGGAGGGCTGTGCAGGGTGGAGGGAAATAAAGGGGGGGAAACAGGACTGTAATGACATAATCAATAAAATATATTTTTAAAAGCATGCAAATATTTAATAATCTGACTTTAAAGAAATACATCTTCACTGTAGTACCAATGATCTCCACCTTAGGAATGTGAGCATGCATCCTGTAGCCTTAATTCTAGCCGCAGCTTCAGTTTTGCCTTTTAGTAAAAACTACTGTAATAAATAGCTGAGCTACCAGAAATGCTGGAGCAAACACAGCCTTGAAATACTAACGGAGTGGAGTGACCTTCCTTTAAAGCATGTTCATCTTCAACTTACTTGGGTGTTTTAGGTTTTTTGTTTTTTTTTTAATCTATCTCTGGTGCTTGAGAAGCCTTCTAAAATTAAAAAAAAAAAATGTATGGGAAAAATAAATGTTTTTACAAGCCAGGCAGTGGAGAATGAAAGAGGAGAAAGCAAAAGGCATACACAGTAGTTTCTTTGTAATTAGAATTATGAAGAAATATGTGAAGTTGGAAAGCACACATGTTGGAAAGTACTTAAGTAGCTATAGTTTTCTACTCCCCAGCCCAACTTACACTTTTTCTTATTCCTTTGGGGAATTTCTCCCCTTGACCCTGTGGGGTTGTGGAGCGGGCAGTAGTGTTAGCAGCAGAGACACTACAGCTGACCTTGCTGAGACCTACTACTGATGGGGGGATGACATGAAAGAGCTGGCCTCACCTGCTTGGCAATGAAAGCTTCTCAACAAAGCAGTAAGCTTCTCCTCTGAGCAATGCTCTTAAACTGATAGACGGGTATGGTCCCAATGTATGAATACCATGACAACAGAGCAGAAAACTACATGGGAGGTTATGTACAAAAGTAAAAATTCAGGGGGCAATTTTAAGAATGAGAAAGCATTTTATTTGTGTATGACTTAATAGTTCACTGAGATGATAAAAATAACTTTCCTCGAACTATACCTTGGCATCAAAGACTACAGAAGAGAACCATTTCCCCCAAGACACTTTGATAATATCAAATAAAAATATTTGATATTTTTATTACCTCTTTAAAATATTTTTATTTATTTTTTAGAGGGAGGGAAAGGAGGGAGAAGGAGTGGGAGAGAAACATCAATATGTGGTTGCCTCTCATGTGCCCCCCACCAGAGACCTGGCCTGCAACCCAGGCATGTGCCCTGACTGGGAATTGAACCCGTGACCCTTTGGTTTGCAGGGCAGCACTCAATCCACTGAGCCATACCAGCCAGGGCAAAACATTTTCTTAAGAATGTAATATTAGATAAGTCTAGTATAAATCCAAGTGTGGGATAGATAAGACTTTCAAAATCACTTTCTTTATATTAAATTATGAAGTATAATATATTGTATACTTGAGAGGATACAATTAATGAAAGTTCCCTTTCATTTAAAGATACTCTTTACACTGGTTGGTCTAAAAATGTATTATCAGAAAAAATAAGTCAATCTTAAGTTTTAGGCAAGAATAATCAAATGTAAATAGAATATACAAAACATTTTAACCAGTATCAGCTCATGTGGTGCCCGTATTTCTACAAATAAGACATAAAAATCATTTGCCAAAGCTCCAGTCTATACAGCTTTTCAAATCTGCTTTAAATTATAGCCTACGTAATAATACATCATCCTGTGTTAAATTCACTGACAGGCTGACTTTTCTATCACTGCATTAAATGGCTATTTTTTTTAAAGTTATTATTTAAAAGTTTCCTTTCAATTACCATGGATACTGTGCCTAATTTTGCCTGTAGACCTGCCACGGCTGATAATGATACACCCATTTTATTCTCCTCACATATTGAAAATGTAAAGAACTTTCTCTAGATTAAGGAGAAAGAAGTTATGTCAAAAGGACAGCCCCTCGGAGGACATATCTGGGGGCCAGAGAAGGGGGAAAGGAGAGGCAATGTTGTAAAATAATACTTTATGTCATAAAATAATATTCTGATGCTATGCCTAGAAAAATGTGGTAAGTACACCTATAAGTCTATCGTAAAAGAAAAGTTCTAGATGTAGTTATCAGTTTCATATCTCGTTTAAGAATAATTTTTATCATTTTAAAATTAAATAAAGTAGCGCTTCTCAATATCTCTATCTATAAAGCCAAGAGATTTTTCATAATGATTAAAAGTTTGACTATTATCAATTTTTAAAAACTCTGTAAGAAACAATACCTAAATTACTTACAGTTAAAGAAAGCCATACCTATCATGTTTCAAAATTACATTCATTAAAGGTAAAATTGCTGTTGAAATAGGCTCTCAGGCTACTTCCATCCCCTGTCCACTAAAACACAGGCAAAGATATAAAAAGGAAAGAATTGAGGTTTTACTGAATGGAGTGATTTTGAAAAAAATTAACAGCTCTTCCAAATGACAGCATATTTAGGTCTGTATAGCAAGTTACAAAAAACTAACAACTTTAACCAAAAAACACATAACAGTTATTGCAGCATGGCTCTTAAAGAAGGCAATGAAGTAGAAAGAATAAAGTTCTAATGTCAGACAGTACAAATATTATGAATCTGGGCAATTACCTGACTACTTTGGCTCTCAGTTTCCACACCAGTAAACATGAAAACACTGGACTACATAAAATTTTCATCTTAAAAATTCTGTCGCCAATGTCCAACTCCCCAGTCAATTGCATTGCATTGTTCATTGAAAAAAAACTCACACAGAAGATTTCCATAGTAGAAAAGAGAACCCTTGTGTAACTGGTGGGACTGCAAAATGCTGCAGGCACAGAGGAAAATAGTACAGAGGTTCCTCAAAAAATTAAAATTAGAACTGCCATATGACCCAGCAACTCCACTTCTGGGTATTTACCCAAAGAAATCCAAAATACTAATTTGAAAAGATATACGTACTCCTATGTTCACTAAAGCAGTATTTATAATACATTAGCCAAGATTTGGAGGCAACCTGAGTGCCCATCAATAGATTTGCATAAAGAAAGTGTGGTACATATATATATATATATATACACAATGGATGATTACTCAGCCATGAAAAAGAATAAAATCTTACCACTTGCAACAAAATAGATGAACCTAGAGAGTACCATGCTAAGTGAAATGTCAGAGAAAGACAAATATCATATAATTTCATTTGTATGGGGATTCTAAATAACAAAATACACAAACAAAATAGAAACAAACTCATAGATAAAGGGAACAAACTGAGGGTTGCCAGATGTGAGGGGGGGTTGGGGGACTGAGTGAAAAAGATGAAGAGATTAATGAAGTACAAATGGATCATGGAAATGTAAAGTACAACATAAGGAATATCATCAATAATATTATAATAATTATGTATAGTGCCAGGTGGGTACTAGACTTATCAAGGGGAGCACTTCATAAATTGTACAAATGTCTAATCACTATGCTTTACACCTAAAACTAATATAAAATAATACTGAAATGTCAACTGTAATTAAAAACTAAACACTAAAGAGCTCCATAGTAACACTGGCTACCCTGCTTACTGCCCTTGTAGGGCATTTAGTCACATCCTACCTGGGGTGCCATCAGAACTTAATCTCCAACGGGAAGCTGAACTCTAGTGAAAAGTACCACTGGAACACTTTTTTTATAAATAGTGGGTCATTAAAACAACCAAAAATTATTTCTCACAGACTTCTGTAAATAAACCCAATCTAATAAATTCTTGGAAGGAACAATGAAAGTGATTACTTGGCCCTGTAGGAACAGTGAGATACTCACTCAAATCAGGAGGCAATAAGAATCAAGAAAAAGATAACAATATTCACGCTCATACTCCAGGCTGAGTGCCAGATATATTTGGGACTACTTATGCAAAGCAGCCATGAAATTCAAAGGGATTTTATACCTACAGGGAAATTTAAACCCAGAAAAGATTATCTCTTGAAAAAAATTCTATGTTGTTGATGACTCCATAATGTAAATGAAATACTACAAAATCGATATGTCCTTCATAAAAGGAATGTATTTATAAATAACAAATAACTTAGGCTTTTGGAGATGCTGATTTGCTGGGGAGAAAGGATGTAGTTTCTATACCCATCAGCATACAAAATTTAAGTATTAAAAAAGTTTCTAAATGATTTATTTTAGCAATTGGTTTCTGACTGAAGACAAATCATTTTAGAAGTAGTCATTGCTTAGTAACCTAGTCTGTCATCCTGTCTTTTTTCTCTGGTGCTTGAACATTAAGAATATTTATTAAAAGAAAGACAGCCCTCTTGCTAAGTCAAGCATTTTCATATTCTAAAATAATGAAACTGAGAACCAAATGTGCAAAACAAACACTTGAATGATTATCAAAAAACTGTCCTAAAATAACAATGCTAAGAAAATTCATAATATAACAGGGTAGAGTTTGGTGAAACAGAGTTTGTAAAATGTCATGTCATTCTGCTCACTTTCTTGATTCTGTATCTCTTAGGTGACCATCTATAAGGAGAGAAGGATGTGGTAACCAGCAACCTTCCTGTTCAGTATCTAAATACAATTCACATTCCACTGTGCTTTTCTCAAATGTATGAGCAAAAGCAATGGCTAAAGGTATTCCTTTTACAAATTATCCAGTAGTGTAAGACACATACCCATTTCTTTATGAGGACCTCACCAACAACAATTTAAGTGCTAATAGACTTTGCTCAGTAAAAGACTGTGAAGTTCAGTGTTCTGAAAAATTACACTTCGATATGAACCCCCAAAAGATATGCCTACTCAGAACGTGTGAATGTGACCTTACTTGTAAAAGGGGATTGTGCAGATATAATTAAATTAAGAATCTCAAAATGACACCACCCTAGATTATCCAGGTGGGTCCAAAATCCAAGGACCAGAATCCTTATAAGAAGACTGAAACAGAATAGGAAAAAACAAAAAAGAGAAGGCCGTGTGAAGGAGACAAAAAGGGGAGTGGTGTGTCTGCAAGTCAAAGAATGCCAAGAACTGCCAGTAGCCACCAGAAGCTGGAAAAGAGACATTGAACAATTCTTGCTCAGAATCTCCAGAAGGAACCAGCTCTGCAGAAACCTTGAGTGTTGGACTTCCGGTCTCCAGAAGAACTGTGAAAGAATGAATTTATGTTGCTTTTAAAGTGCCAAGTTTGTGGAAACTTGTTATAGAAGTTCTAGAAAACTAATACACATCTGACAAAGAATCACTGGATATTTACCTTATAAAGTAATCATCAGCTACCCTAAACATCAAAATAAAAATATCACCCTGATACAAAGTCTATTAATCTGAAAAACTGGCCAAAGGTTGCATTATCATAAATTCTATAGAGTAATATTAAAATGTGAATATCTGTATTTTTTAAAAGTCTTTCATTTCCCACTCCCATTTCTAGAAAGTTTTCTCTGAGTAAAATAACACCTTTCCCCCATATCCACTGTCAGAAGTATAGCTGCAGTCCCAAAGACAGTTTTTCTCTGCAGGGCCCCTCATAATTCCAGGAACCATACAGGAGGATACACAGCTAAGCAGGAGCAAGGTCACAGGATTTTCTCCCTGTGGCTTTCCATTCACCTACAGCGCAGCAGCTGGAGCACTGGCTAACTTTGTTATTAGCTTTGCTAACATCTATTTTCACACTAATTAGCACATGTGGTTTGAAGTTTCTTTTCATAGGTTGGGGTCCAATATTGTTTCCGATAATAAGGTGCCATCAAAGAAAGAAGGAATTTGAAAGGCAACTAGCTCCTAAGACAAAAATAAGTTGACCGAAATAAGTTTATTATACAGACAGGGCATGTATTTAAAAGATTAACATTGAAAAATCACTATTATAAATTACTGGCCTATGATCTTTATCCTATGACTTTCTTTTTCAAAAGAGATATCATATAATAAAATTATATATAATCAGTGGTAGAAGGAACCTTCTAACCTAGAAATTTTCTACTTCAACCTTTTCACTTCACGATAAACAGGAAAACGGAGGGCAGAGAAGGTGAAATAACATGCCCCAGGACACACACACAATGACAAAACCAACTCCTTCCTTACTCCCCTTCCCTCTAAGACATCTTGCCCAGAATACATCCAGGAAGTCAATCATATGCTGGGCATTAGTCGCTCATTCAGAAAATTAAAGAAGGGGGTGGAGGAGTGGGTAGAGAAGAAAGGCTCTAATCAAATTAAAGTTGAATTGCTCTACTGAAACAATTATTACATTCAATTTAAAATATTAAGTATAAACTGATACATTATTTTGAATAACATATCTCAAGAATATAATAAAGCCCTGGCTGGCATAGCTCAGTGGATTGAGCGTGGGCTGCAGGTTCGATTCCCAGTCCAGGCACATGCCTGGGTTGCGGGCTAGGTCCCCAGTTTGGGGCATGCAAGAGGCAACCACATGTTGATGTTTCTCTCCCTCTCTTTCTCCTTCCCTTCCCCTCTCTCTAAAAATAAATAGGATCTTTAAAAAAAGAATATAATAAAAACAGAAACAGACTAGTAAAAATTAAAATTATAAGACTGAGGAATGCTGCTAATACAGAAATACATTGATGCACATAAACAACCAACATAACACACGGAGCCATTTTGAACTTGGAATGGTAAAAGGTTAAGTATCACTGAAAATTATAAAATATTAATGACAGATGACAAAATTATATTTTTTCATTAAAGATAAAACAGATAGAGGAAGAACCTCTGAATATAGACACTGAAAAGTTTGGATTACATTTCAGAAATACTTCATTCAGTGGTTTATAAATTCATTAAATCTCATGGTAGTTCAGTTAGAAGCCAAGTAACTTTTTGTTAAGAATTTCCAAGTATTACATAAATAAAACTGAGAGTAACATCACTACTGCTAAAGTTTTAGGACTATGTGAAAGAGAACAACACAATGTACCACTTAAAGAACTGTTGACAAAAATATACTAGCCTGGTTAGAAAGTGGCTCTCTCAATGAAGGTAGCTAGCATTTCCTGAGCACTAAGCATGAGCCAAGCACCAAGTTCCCTGTACATGCATTGTTCTGTACATTTCATTGTCTATAACACTACATAGCAGGTCCTCATATCCTCACTTCATGCATTAGAAAGACAGAGTTTGGAGTGTTTCCAGATCTGTTCCAAGGACAATAATAAGTTCTTACTCAGAAAACTAAAATCCTTACATTCAAACCTATGATGTAATTCAAATAAAATCATTTCTTCTCTGCTCTACACTGACTGGGCATCAAGGGCAGCAATAGGGAAATTTCTAGAACCAAAGGATTAATATCTGGAACTATAAAGGATCAGCTTTACTGCTCTAAGAATTATACATAGACTTGAAAATTTATCCATAAATTCTCTTGAGGCTTGAAAGGTACCAAAAAAATCAAATAGCTAATTATGATTCTGTTAAAATTTGAGTAGAAATTCAGAATTTTTAAAATAACAACTTATTTTGAAACTAAAAGGCACTAATGTGATGCCCCATTTTGCCATATCTTAAAAAAAAAGTTATCCTTACAAAACAAATTATGTATTCCTGTCTTCTTACATAGTTCAAAATAAACACAAATTGACCTTATCTTGCTGCACGAAGGCTCTATGACCCTATTTTGGAATTTCTTCCATTTACTTTGTACTTTTTTCCCCCCAGACTCCTCCCTAGGTGTTAAAATACGAGTTATGGCTTCTTGCTCCTGACGATGCATGGCTCCACACCTCCACCCCGCCTTGGCCACCCCACATCTGCATGCGTTATTTACCATGTGCTGTTTCTAATCTGTGGTACTCTGAGAAATTATGAAAACAAGTTTATTAGGGCTGTTTCTAAATGAGAGTAGAAAGTTCTAAGAGTTTTTCTAAATAAAGTACATAATCCTTATTATGTGAACTTAGTTTCATTCATCTGTAAAATCCCAATAGGTTGTTTTTTCTCCTAGTCTAGCCTCAGAGTAGAGGTTACAATAGAAAATTGGGTGTTATTTTAATTTTTTTAATCATAGAACTATACCTGCATGCCTTAAATTTTGGTGGCATCTCTAGGCTTTTTATTAGCATCATGACAAAATGTATTGCCAAATCTAATGGTCTCTATTCAGTTTTCATTTTACTTGAGCTCTGAGAAGGCAAAATTCTTAGATCATCTCTTAAGATTCCCACCCCTTTGTGCACCAACCCTGCATGATTTCTGGGACAGTGAATAGGATGGATTTTACTCCCACAATTAGGTTATTTTATATGACACAGCTGACTTTAAGAAAAGAAGATTATTCTGAGTGTGCCTGATCTGTGTGCCTGACCTAACCAGCTAAGCCCTTAAAGAGACTGGTCTCTTCCTAAAGGCAGAGATTCAAAGCACGAGAGTGTCAACATGAGAAAAATTCTCCAGTGCTAAGGGGGCTACATGGCAAAGTATTTCAGTGGCCACTGACAGCTACAGGTGGCCCTCAGTTGACAGCCAGCAAGAGAATGAGGGCCTCAACCTACAAACGCAAGGAACTGAATTCTGCCACAACCACATCAGCTTGAAGAGGACCCCCAAGCTCCAGATGACAATGCAGCCTAGCCTACACCCTGACTTGAATCTCATGAGACCCTGAGCAAAGAACTCAGGGAAGCCACAGAACTGTGAACTAACAAACAGATCTTGTTTTTAGCAGTTCACTTTGTGGTAACTGGGCTACACAGCACAGAAAAATTAATATTTGTCTCTTGGCATTTGCTCCTTTTCCGTCTTTGCATGACGTGTTCTCTTGGAGCTCCCCTTCCTTTCTGTCACTCCTTAGTCTCCAGTGTAAACCTTATTTGCTGTACCCACTTCGTGTTCCTCAAGCATTTGGCCCTAATCTTTGCCTCATACCACATTTCTGTGTGATATCTTTCATATTTTCGAGCAAATAGTTGTTGAAAGATTACAATGTTCCAGATAGAATTCCAGGCTCTAGAGTGCTATCAGTGAAAAAATAAAACATAGAAAAAAAAATTCCTGCTCCTTGGAATGTTCATAGGACACTTACTCTATGACAACTAGGAGAAACTTGCCTCCTATGTTCCATACACAAATGGCCACCTGGCTTTTAGATTTCTTCCTTGAAACCCCCAGAAGTCTCTCACACTCACTATTTTTGTTGAACTTACTATTTCACCCTCAGCTTTCAAATGCATCTATATATACATCTATATATACATATATCCTCCTTCTCCTCAAGAGATATCTTATTTTCTCTTCAAGGTTAATACCTTTACCTATCCCACGGTGTCCTTCCATTTCCTTTAAATTTCACTCCATTAAATTCCCATTAGTGCCCCAGCCAGTGTGACTCAGTTGACTGGAGTGTCATCCTATTACTAAAAGGCTGCAGGTTCCATTCCTGGTCAGGGAGCATATCTAGGTTGTAGGTTCAATCCCTGGTCCTGGCACTACAATCCCTAGTCTGGGTGTGTGTGGGAGGCAACCAATCAATGTTTCTCTTTCTCCCTTCCTCCCTCTCTAAAAGCAATGAAAAAAGTGACCTCAAGTGAGGATAAAAAAGTTCCTATTGGCCCTTCTTTTATCTGAATTTTCAATGTTGTCCTGATTCCTTCTCTCTATGATTCCTGTAAGCAAAGTAATCTGTAATTCTACAGTTGAAATTCTACAAATGAAAGCCATCTGTAATTTTACATCTACTGACTCTATAAGCAAAGTCATCTCTCCTGTCCTTTTAAAAGTATCCTTCAAACTGCCATGCTATTATTCTCTTTCCCTACTTATCCAAAGTACTCCTGATTAGTGTACATTCATTGTCTTCTCTTTATAACTGTAATTATTTACACATTCTTTTGTATAAAGTATGGGGCCATTTTTCTGCTTTATCATTGAATCCTTGTAACAAGAATAAAAAATTATTATCCCTATTTTACAAATGAGAGAATTCAGAGATGTGAAGTGACTTGTCTAAAGTCCTACATTCTGAACTTAAGCTCAAATATACCTTATTCTTAAATGTTCTGAAACTTACCTGAACCAAAACTTCTTCACCCCATGCATTCCTATGTTCACTCCACCTTGACCTCCACCCTCCCCACGCCACAGAAATTCTTCTCATTGAGGTCAATTTACAACCTCTTGAATTGCCAACATCTAAGAAAGCTTTTCAGTCCTTAAATTGTCTACCTATCCACTGTATTGTTTACTGCTTTGTTCTTGTATCTTTCATATTACCATTCTATCTTCTCCTTCTTTGCCCTCTCCCTGCATTATATGAATTAAAACTTGAATTAATCCAAGTCTTAATCTAGTTTCAGAAGGCCATCAGAACCACAGGTAAACCTCTACAAAAAAGTTTGGTACACCTCAAAGTTAAAAATTTCCTAAACTAAAATCATTAGCTCCCATCTGCTCCTCTCACCCTAGTCCAGCTATTTTCTACTGATATGCCACAAGAATTTTTAAAACATGCAATACCTAAACTTTAGTCAGGGCCACTGACCTCTTTTCTTATAGATTCTCAAATTTTTAAAAAATGACAACAGCCAACACAAGAGCCATCCAGTGTGAATGAATAAAAATTATATCAACTTTTTCTGTCAGATCAGCAGAAACTATAATGTAAATTTTTTGGTGTGCCACGGAATATTAGTAATTAATATATGTGCCATGAGAAGAGAAAGGTTAAAAGTCACTGCTCTGGGCACTCAGTGAGCACAGCCACCATGACCTCAGTCACCACCTGCCAGTGATTCACTCTACCCTGCTCACTTAAACCCACTAAAAATTGTACTTGCTTCTTTTATCCTAGGTAGAAAAATCTATAATAATTTATAAACTGGAAACATTAAAATCTAGCCAAAACCTGTTACATATTAATGTTTATATAAACTATTGACTAATCGTGGAGTTTAAATGCTATATACATATAATAAGTATCCTGTGTTAATTTAAATGATGCATAATAAATTTAAAATTGAGTAGATAATTATAATTTTAAAATGAGTAGCAGTTTTCCTACCATTTTTTATAACCATTTAAAAAAACACACACATGGTTTACTACTGGTTTCAAGTATTCTTAACTTTGAGATGAGGCCACACTCTACCACAACTTCTTAATCAACAGAACTTCTTCCTGTATTACTGTTCCCTTCATTCATACAGAGTTCATCATTAGCAAGTTACAAGTCTTCATTTCTCGGTGATTTCCCCCTTAGCCAAAGAAGCCCAATTCCTTAGGATGCTCATGTTTCTTATTTCTATTAACTTAAATGCAAAGGAAAAGCTAATCTTTCATTGGGTTATTGAAATAATGCAATAGATAAAACATGTAACCAAAGATTTCTGCAATTCTAGTAAATAGTATCTTGAATCATATGTAGATTACAGTTGGAAACATCTAGTAATGATGAAAATTGACTTGCAAGATCTAACTTTCTCTTGGTTCTGTTACCCCTTAGAATGGATTAGCAGTAATACATTCAGTAACAGAACAATCTATTTTTGTATGCTTATTTAGTTCAAGATGGAGAAAGAGAAGCTTTAAGGCAGCCCATGCTTTCCATAGAAACTACAAACAAAAAAAATAGACTGTGGGCTTTTATTAATTACTGCAGGACATATACCTTTGTATCATTAGGAATGAGGACATACTTTATGTGCTGTGCTATGACTCAGTAAAAAGGCTACAAGACATTTTATGTCCTTCCTTTTTCTCAAATTCCCTCAGGAATAACAAAATCTATACTTTGGGATATATTTTCATCAGACATTCAATGTTCTCATTCATCTGTAGATATGTTTCTTAATCATTATAAAGTTGATGTAAATAATGTTTTAAAGTCCATACGAAAACAGTGGGACAATGGTAACTGAACAACATTAAAAAACAAAGTAATCTATAAAGACCCCAGTCTAAAGTATTAACCTGTCATTTATACTTTAGGTTCATCTTATCATCCTGACTATGCTTTCTACCACTTCTACTACCTCTTATCCTATTCTTTAAGAAAAGGAAAAAATCGGTTTTAATAGATGTATATGTTTAAGGGAGATATCATAAAAAAATTATAGCATTCATTCATAACTAGAATAAATCTTCTGTCAGAAATTACTTAGGAAGTGAACACATAAAGCAATAATCTAAAACTGAAAAATTAGCAAGGACAATCTGAAATATGCACTAATACCTTCTTTTCTTCTAACACATCTAATAGCCCTTAACATCATTAAATCTGTTTTTGTCTTTATGAGAAAGATTGGCTTCAAAAAAACCCCAAGAACTCATCGATTTAACTATTTTCATATATACTGTTATAACATAACCAGATACTGAACTACTTTAACAAAACGTGTGGTACATTGTCAATCTATAGGTACAATTAATTCTTCCTATGAATTCAATCAGAACCTAGCAAGCTGGGGGAAGGGAGAATGCCATGCCTTCAAATTTCATATTTATATATCCTATATATACATATTTATAAGTACAAATTGTACATTTATAAATGCACAATTTATAAATGGTGCCAGCCAGATTTCCAAACATTAGAATGTACCATAATGTCTGCTGATATACTAAAATTCTTCTACCACAAGAAGACACAAAGTCCTGTGGTCTAGAAGCAATTAATTACTTTTCAAAATATATGAACAATGAAAATGGTAGTATATTTCAATATGCTGAGTCATATTTTTCTATTTTCATTAAAATTTTACTCTTTGAATCAAGATTGCATTCAGCTACACACGGTCAAAATACGTCTAAAAGTAACCTACACAAACAAGGTGTTGTTTCATGAAAGAAGCCTATAAAGCAAGCAGTCCAGAGCTGGTGGTACCAGTTGCTCAAGAGGGACAAAGGGACAAAGAGCTTTCTTTCATCTTAAAAGAAGTTACCTTGATGTCAATTTGCTTACCATCTACCATCCCTCAGTCAATACTATTTTTGGACTGATTAACACCAAAACTAAGGTTTTGGATGGGTCTTCCATTTGAATAGTAAAGTTGATCCAAATGGCTAGAGGTATAAAAAGAGCGAACCAGAAAACACGTTCTTTGATAAATGAAGAGGAATGAACAGAAGTATGAAAGAGGTAAAGGAGTAAATATAGTAGGACTCAATTCCAAAGGTTTGAAACCACAGATGCTTTCATGTAAGGGTGAAGGAATAATAAAGGCAGCATGGGGACCACTTCTAAATGCTGTGATACGGGATATGGCAGAATGAGTAATACATTCTTGAAAAGGAAGTTTGCTTACCAGAATAAAATTCCAGAGGGCACAATGAACTTTTGAGATGAACAGCTGTATTAGGATGCTTTGGAAAAGTGAAAATACAGTAAAGCCTGGATCTGCAATGTACAATACAGAATTAAAATGACATACTACTTGAAGGAGAGAGCAGGTAGCTAGCAACAGCAACGAGGCAGGGAGTGGGGGCTGTGGGTCACCAGAAGAAGACAAACTAGGCCTGGACCTGGTCCAATTTCCAGAGGAATCTAAGTTTCTGGTAAAAGAGAAGGCTCCTGTCTAAAATTAGCCCTCATGAGTTGATATGTAACTTATGGTGATAAGGATTTGCTGGTAACATCATAAAGTAGTATCAGACAGTAAAAACAAAAGAAGTCAGGACATCCCTATGAACAGAGGATAAGCACTGACCCCGTAAGAACACAAAACCCTCCTTTGATCAATTCTGGGATGGAATCACCACACAAGCTAAAGTGTGAATCTGAAAATGTGTGTGCTGAGTAAGTGTAGTAACATCTGACTAAACATACTGACAATGATAGATGTTTAACTAATTAAAGTATATTTATAGATTTATCCTGAATCTAAAAAAAACTCATTACATTTAAATGAGCATTATCTAATAACCAAAGATCAATCATCATAGTTATGGGTGGAAGATCACAGGTATAAGAGTTCAATAAGCATTTACTGTTGTTGTTTTAAAATTTTAAGATAGTGTACATTCCCATATTTAATATATTCCTGACTATGGTCACTGATCACCAGCAACACCAGCAACATATCTTATTTACTATAGGATAAGAATAGTGTAGAATAATGTAGAAATTAACATATAATGACATAACATATAATTAAATTTTAATCTTTTCTATCTTGAAAACATGTAGTAGAGCTGATACCAAAAAAAGAAACATGAATGAAAACTAAGAAAATTAAAAACAATTTCAAAAACAAGAAATAAAGAGCATAAAATTACTTTATTATACCTCATCATTTTTTTCAAAACAAGTATATAAATACAGAACAATATCAAGTAAAGATCATAAAAAACATAATCGGAAAATGGAGAGTGAAACAAGAGTATTTTTAAAGCTACAGAAAATTAGAATTATACAGGTCACTAGCTAGCTTTGTCTATTAATAATTATCTTGGGTTCCAGAGACATAATTATACATAAAATGCTAGATTGGACAAGATGATACCAATGGATTCCACATCCTCTAAAATTGTTATGACTCTAAAAATCAAGATAACACAAAACTTACAAATATAAGAAATAATTTTAAGCTTTTAAGCTTATGAATAGTACTTTACAACAGGACTAATACTTAGAATACCACAACTTAAATATTTAATTCAGCAATATTAAAACACACATTTATGTCTTTTACAACTCTCTTCAAATATAAAAATGTGTATGAAGATGTATAATCATTGAATATTCTGTTTTTTTCATTTGCCATTCTTATTTGAAAGCTAGAATTTGTTTTTCCTAATATAATCTGAAAGAATTTAAAAGAACAATAGCTTAAAATACAGGGGCCTTAATTAAGGGACTTGGAGGATGCAGATGATTAAGTTTAAACTGTAAAAACACAACCTAGGTTACCAAATTAAACCAAAGAAGTGATTATAGTATTAATATTAAACAGTATATATCATAATAAAAAGCTTTATCAGATATTATTAAGAAAATATTATTTTCCCTAGCTGACAGAAATGGAATATAAGGTAACACTGGGCTCATCAGCCAGTAAAGAAACTGAAATTTGGAGAGCAACATCTTAATACCATCACAGATCTTACACTGAGCAATCCTTCTCAGATATCTCACAAAACTGCATTCATTTCCCTTCCATGTTTTGGAATAGTAAAAGGCACATATTTGTCTCAAATCTAAGAGGTGAATCAAGGAAAAAAAATAGAATAAAATAAAGTACAAATGGAAAACAAGCCACATTCAGTGGGCTTGGCTTGCTGTCTGAGTGATGATATTCCCTCAAAAGAACTGTGTCTACTGTCAGACTCAGAAGAAAAAGTAGTCTTCCCATTTGAAACAACAGCGTGAAACAGATGATCTTCTCGACTCTTCACTCATTCCTGGGTCCTGACTAACAGGGCCAGAGACAGCCTTCCCCCTTACCTTATCTCTTCTTTTTCCTGATGTGGAAGGAACAGAAACCTCAGAGCTGTAATTTGCAGCACACACTTTACAGTATTTGGAGTCAGAACTAGATTCCGATTTACTCCCACAAGATGAACATGTCTTTTTCTTCTCCATCTCAAATCTCAGCCAAGTGCTGGCAATGGTAGGCCCACAGAAGACAATTTGTCCATAGACTTCCTCTTTGAGCCAAAGCCAGCTAGAGAGGACACAGATCTGAATCTCCTGTTTGACACTATCTCCCCCTGTTGGCATGGAAGTGTACAACTCAGTTCCAGTAAAAGGAACTGCCATATCCAACAAATGTTATTGGTTAATCCAGTAATAAAGAAAAACACGCTCATGCATTAAGTGAAGACCAATCATGTTTTTTAAAAAGTCTATTTTCCAATTGATTTCTTAAATAAAATAACTTGCTTTTCTCCCCTATAGACCTGTAGAAGTCTTCTACTTTAGGAACTTGGGCTTGATGTCTCTGAGAACAGACCAGACTTTCAAGTATTTTTTGAAACAAAAAATTTTGCAAACTCCTGTGCTACAAAGCTTTTCTTAAACCAGGACCTTTAAATTAATTTTACCGAGGTATAACTCTCCAATGTCTTAAATTCTTCAGATTCAAAGAAAAAGCATCTAGATTATGCACAAATGGTCTTTAAGGTCTCAATAAAAAAATTTTTTTAATTTCCTTGCAGCAAGAATATGTTGAATTTAACAACATACAATGAGAAGCAATAGAGTGCTTGGGGTACTTAAAACCATAAATGTTTAATCTGAAAATAAGGCTTATATTTTGATAATTTGTTCTATAATTAATTGCTATGTAAATCCTTGGTTTATTCATCTTATTTTTTTTTAAAGATACTATGCAACCACTAAGTGCCAGATATATTTGGGTACTATGTATAATAGTCTTTAAAACAGATCAAAGTTCAAGAAACTTATGGAAACAAATAAGAAAAACAGAAATCAACTGAGACCTACTACACACAATTCTTACTCAATGAAACTTTCCTGAGCCACGATTCTGACATAATATCTCCTCCTTTAAACCCTTTGCCCCCTTTTCCAATTCAATCCACTTAAAAAAATTAAGACTTACCTCTTTGCAAAATTTCCTATTTCTCCCATTTTAATTTTGTTGTCCTTAATAACCATTCATCTTTATATCATGCCTACCAGGGAAAAGCCTCCCTTTATATCGAGAATAATTTTATAAACTGATACATCTAATAAATATTAATAGACAACATGGGGTGGAAGGCTTCTTATGAGTCAGGCATTGCTGTAAACATTTTAGGTAGATTATCTCATTTCATACCCCAAAATAACCCTATGAGACAGATTCTTGTGCAAGCAATAGTTTACACATGAGAAAACTGAGGCACATAATGTTTAACTAACTTGCCATGGTTATGTGGCCAATTATTGGCTAACCCACAATTCAAATCCGAGCAACTGCTTTCCAGAATCAATGCAATTAACTATTATCCAATTCTTCTTGTGGTTAGATCCCTGCTCTACCTCACCAAAATTACTCTCTCACCAAAGGGAATCAAAGAATGTATTAGCAATTTATTAGTCGTTTTGTTATTGTCTGTTACATTAAAAAATAATGTATATTGATTCTCAATATTCTTTCCTTTGATCTTATTTTTCCCTGTATCATTGAAAAAATATTATTTGGATTTTTACATCTATATAAATTTACTTATAGTTTCCTATTTTGATCTTTTATTTCCTGAATGGTTTTATCAATTTATTCTTTCAATATTCATTTACCATTTACTAGGTGCCTGGCATATAAATTCACAGGCTCATAAAATTATAGAACTTTAAATCCGGAAATAATCTTGGAGATAAAATGAATCAAAATTAATGTTTACAGTCAAGGAATACAAAATCAAGAGAAGTTAGATTTCTTGCTTCTTGGTCTAGTCCAGAGAAAAACTAATTCAGATATTTCTCCTATGATCAGCTGTGCCTACTGGTTTTGCTCCTCACAACTGGAAAACTTGGTATCATCTAGAAACCTCACTAGGCAGTCTTCCAGATCACTTATAAAGATAATAAACACAGCAGCTGTTGTATTAATGTCCTTGGGCTTCTATAACAAAGTACCACAAACTGGGTGGCTTAAGACAACAGAAATCTATTTTCTCATAGTTCTGGAAGCTAGGAGTCTGAAATCAAGCTGTTGGAGGGCCATGCTCCCTCCAAGCCTGCTATGGGAGGATTCTTCTTTATCTCATGGCTTCTCCCAGTTCCAGGTAACCTTTGGCTAGTGGCAGCATAAATCAAATCTCTGCCTGTCTTCACATGGCTGCTCTCCTTTCTTAAAAAAACACAAGTTATATTGGATTAAAGCCTATCCCCGTGATTTGCAAACTTTTTCATCTCATGGCACACGCAAAGTAATCGCTAGAATTCTGCACACCAAAAAAATACATTTTTTTTGCCAATTTGAAGAAAAAATAGGTATAATTTTGATTCATTCACATGGGATGGCTATTGTTGTGCTGGCTGTTATTTTTTATTGGACAAATCTAAAGGAAAAGAGGTCAGTGCCCATGACTAAATAATTATGTATTGCATGTTTTAAAAATTCTTGCAGGACACCGGTTGAAAATTGCTGAACTATCCTAATGACTTCATCTTAACTTGGTTACATCTATAGACTGTTTCTAAATAAGACCATATTCACAAGCACTGAGTATTAAGGTTTCAACAAGCCTTGGGAAGGGGGAATTCAATCCATAACAGATATAATCTTTAATTTCTGAGGTCTTTATATTCTTTCAGTTAAATAAATATATATTTATTCCTACCCTTTGATTTCTGATTTTTAAACCAATTCTTGGGACATACTAAAAGCATATTTCCCATCCAATAGTGAGTTAATGTTTAAAATCTTTTGTAAAAAACATTGGCAAAGTCTTTTCTAAAACCTAAATAGATTGTGTTCTATACTCTATTACCTTCACATAAAAAAAGCTGTAGGAATAATCAGTGAGGTGCCATCTATTCCTTAAAAATGTTCCCTTTCCCCTAGAAATGTTCCCTTATTAGGAATTCTAAGAGTTTGTCCAATATTCAAAAAGTATTTACTGAACATCTTTTTTGTGCCAAGTACTGCTGAAAGCCAAGGAAATAGTTGTAAACATAAGATCCTGTCTTCTTAAAGCTACAGTTTGGAGGGCTAGTGGGGATTATAGGGGAAAAAATAGATACTAAAAATATACATATATATATACACAAACAAATATCACAATTAAATGAGTTAATACATATAAATACACATATTATAGTATTTAATGCAAAGAAATGCTTAGAATAAATGTATCACACAGTAAGTGTTAGCCAACAAAACAGTACTAGTAGTAGTAGAAAAGATACTAGGAGTAAGTGTTATTTAAGAAATAAAAGGAGGCTACAAGATAAATAATATTGGCAGCGACAGAGGGAGAATAAGAGAACCCATTATAGCTAGAGTAGTTATAAAGATAACTCAATGGAGTGACATTTGAGCTGAAATGATGAAAAGAAGGCAGTTAGTGCTATGAAGAACTGGGAAAGGAGTATTTATTAGACAGGAAACAGAAAGGTCCTGAGATGAGAAGCTTGGCGTGCTCAAAGGGCAATAAGATTAGAAAGGCCAGACTGTGGTAGATGAGGAGTGGTGCACTATGCTGGAGAGAGGAGGGCAGGGACAAGATCATGCAGTTGGAGTTATGACAAGGAACTGTATCTAGTTACACATAGGGATGCCGCTGGACAGTCATAAGCAGGATATATACAAGATCACAGTGAGATGACTCTCATTACTGCACAGCAAATGAAATGTAGGGAGGGCAAGGGAGCAAACCGGTAGTCGGACTAGAGTAGTCCAGGTCACAATTTATTGTATGTTTTATTAGGATAATCACAGTGAAGATGCTGACAAGTGGTCAGACTGGGGATGTATTTTAGAAGTAGCACAAAGAGAACTTGTTGATGGAGTAGAAGTGAGATTTGAGAAAGTGTGAACACAAATTGATTTATAAGATTTTCACTTGAAATCTGACTAAAGGTGGTATCATTTACTAAGAAGTGGAATACTGTGAGAGCAGCAGATTTGACAAATTTGAGATTATCAGTCCAATTACTGAAGGAAATCATCAAATTCTAAGCCAGTCTTTAAAAATGAAGTTCACTTTAAGTGTCTTATTCATATACCTTATATATACCAGATAATACAAAGAACTTAAAAGGGTACAAATGACTAAAGCATTACTTTTACCTACTGAAGAACTCTGTTACAGGGGGATAACTTTTGGTAGGCGTGTTAAAAATACAAAAACTTCACATAAAAATTTCAAAACTATGTGCATTTAATTAATTTATTTATTTATTTATTCATTATTGTTCAAGTACAGTTGTCTCTGTTTCTCCCTCCCCCACCCCAGTACTCCCCACCTCCCTCCTCTGCTTCCACCCCTCCTTGGTTTTGTCCCTGTGTCCTTTATAGTTGCTCCAGAAAACCCTTCCCCCTTTCCCCCATTATCTCCTCCCACTTCCCCTCTGGTTACTGTCGGTTTGTTCTTAATTTCAATGTCTCTGGTTATATTTCTAAAACACAGGTGAAAAAAAATCTCAATTCCAGAAATTTGGTTTCTCTGACACTGAGCTCCACCTGCTGGTAATTTCTTAACTTTAAGACTTACACTATGAAAAATAATTTAAATATGTTAAAGTGAAATATAGCCTCAAACAAAAATGTAGTGAAAAGCCATATTTAGGAGACATCATTGTAACTTCTTCTTTCTTTATAGTTACCATTTATTGAGTTTAGCTATATGCCAGAAATTTTAGTAAACATATTTACAAACATTACACCTCATTAATTTTCAAAATAATTCCATGAGGTTTCTATGAATTACTCCGTATTTTATCAACAAGAAAATTTATCTTAGAGTGGTTGTATGACTTTCCCTACAGTCATATATTTAATAGCATAGAGAGGATTTCAATGAAGTTTTCTCTGCCAGTCTGTTGGCTTAGCAAACAGGTGACACTGCCAGACAGATTTTAAACTATAGTGTCACAAAATTTTGAATTTGAATCTACTGCTCTGATTATGATCAAATTCCCTGACCTCCTCAAGTTTCCATGTTCTCATCCAAAAGGTAGGAATAACATTTTTCTTGCAGGACTGTTTGCCAGTAATAATATTTTATATATAAGGAGTCTGTCACAAATAATGCCCCTTTTTTACTACAAAATCATAACCATGTAATTCTGTAATAAAACATCACACTAAAGCACGCACCATATTCAATTTTAGGTGAAAATTTCAAATTAAAACTATAAATTATTACACCCATATTACTACCCTACCAACCACACTCAAGCAGGAGTTACTTCTGCTAGACCCTGTGTATATATATTTACCTATAAATACATTTATATATAAATACATTTATTAGCACACCACCAATTAGTTTCTTTTAATAATTCTCCTTAAATAACATATTAGAGCAACCTAACACATGTGGCTTTACACTGCCTTATATTAGTGGATCAAAGTAACTGTCTCCTAAAAATAAACTTTTGGGAAATTGTAAATTTTAAGAGGCACTATTTCTTCAGAAAAATCCTCCCCGCAAAATGCTGAACATGTTTCAGACAATAGCTAGGTTTTCAGCACTCTTTACTTAGCTTTAAAATATGTAGAGTGATTATGCATAAAGTCAACAAAAACATCTACAAAGTGAAATTAAGAATAACCAGGTAGAAAATATTAAGACATCGGTAAGTATGGTAATATATCAGAGCAAAAGTTAAAGTTTAACAATGACAAATTCCCTTTAATTATCGGTAATATTTCTTAATCCTAACAAGGGGTAAGCTTTGAATAATTTGTGAGGGTTATACTTTTACAAATATATAAAATTTATTTTCATATATATTTCCAATAATTTTCAAAGAAAATATAGGTCTTCAAAATGTTTTTACATCAGTTAATGAATTTACTGATAAATTCTTCTACTCTTACATATCCACCTTCAAATAAGTACATAATACCTGCAGTAGAGAACTCTTCCCAGGTAATACATACAATTATCCATTCCATATATAAATTGCAGCTAAAAAATGGTATTAAGAGAGAATTGCTAAAGGCACATTCTGCTCATCCATTAGTCCAAGTATAGATTATATTGTTGGATAAAATCAATTCATAGACAGCTGCATTCTTAGACCTTCACAGAACTGACTTTGGTGTGTACCCTGCACTTCAGTGAAGGATTCTAGACTCTGCAAGAGACAGCCTTTGAACCATCCTGCATTAGCTATAGTGATATTGTCAAGGGCACTCTCATCACAAAAGTCCATTATAAAGCCTCTAGTAGGAAATTCTATTGGCACTAAATACAGTGGAGAGCTTTGCTTCTCCTGCAATGGAACATGCTTTCTTTTATTTAATAGTAAATGTTACACGATTTTATCTCCCTTTTCATTTTGGCCTTTGGGAAGCTTAGAGACAAAAAAATATAATAATAGCTCTAGTGTAGTAACTATACATGCTATGATCTACATGGTTTTCCCCTCAGTCTTGATATCCTATTACAACCTCTATTCTTTCCCCTTCTGATTTTATTTTCTATCTATATTTTGCTGAATTTTGTTATTATTAGCTACCTCAAATACTTTGGGGACTAAGGCAGGACATAAATTAATGAGTAAATAAACACAGCATATAAACTAGCAAATACTACATCTATACTAAAAGCCTTGCAATGTGAGGTTTACAGATTCCCAGACCTAACAGTCTTTTTGTTGAGTGATTTAAAATGAAAGTCTGCTTACCTAGAGTTGGTAACAACATGCTCCCTGACATCTTCGGACCCCAGCACGGTCATTCTACTGGGCCGGCTTCCTTAGAAGTGATAGAGCTGAAGGTTCAAGCATCAGCTCTTTCCCTACTTTCTACCAATCAGTTGAAAGACTCTACAGAAAACTGGAAGAACACTTGTGTTCTCTGGTGTTTTAGCTTCTAATTCCAAATCACACTGTACAGTTGCTCAGCAAGAAGTCAAAGCTGGCTGTGACTTTATGACACTGGGATATGGGAAAGAGGCAACATTCCTGAAAAACACTCAAGAAGCCTATACAGAATGGCAGACAAAAATTGTTAGGCTTTCAAATTCCTACAGAGAACAAAAATATCAGTGTTTTTCACAGTATGACTAGTTCATGTTTGTTTTACTTCTCATATACCAAATATCTTAAGTATCTGCACAAATTACTCCATCACCTTAAAAAACTGGTGTACCTTTCAAAATAGATACAATTATAATTTAATTCCCCAGCATGATTTTCAAAATTATAATAAGCAACCACTACATTAAAATGAGACCTCTAAATTGTATGTTGTCATCAAATGCTAGAAAGTACATAGGTACTAATTTCTCTTGGTGAGTTAAGCAGCTAGTGAAAAGTCAGAATCAATATGTTTGTATAGCATATCTATATCATTAAAATGTTCTTTAAAATACAAAAGAGAAACCTCATGGATTTCCATCATTATCAAGAGACTGGGGAAAAAAACCTTTCTGATTAAACACATTTTTAATACACTAAGATAATCTTTAAATAAAAGATAATTAAACAAAATACTCATTGTATCATCCTAGAAATTGCTACCTGATCAAAATGTAGAACCCCATGTTCAATTAATTGTTATTAGTTTTTTTAAAGATTTTATTTTTAGAGAGAGGGGAAAAGATGAAGAGAGGAAGAGAAGCATGGGTTCAAGAGAGGAACATCCACTCGCTGCCTATCATACGCACCCCATCCAGGGACTGAACCCGCATCCCAGGCATGTGCTGGCTGGGAATAGAATACAGACCTTTCGCTTTATAGGATGATGCCCAACCAACTGAGCTACACTGGTCTGGGGTAATTATTCTTAGTTTTAAATTCAGAAATTAAATCCTTAAAAACACAATCAAATATAATATGAAATTGATTGCAGTTACAGAAAACACCTACATAACTCTATTACGCACAAAGGGAAGATGAAAAAGGAAGAGTACGAGTTTTCAAGATGGTTTGAATTTCTTCTTATAACATTCAACCATGAGTGAACATGATAGAGTTATCTATCTAGCAGTTTTCTTTTCTAATAATACTTCTGCACTGGAGACTAATAAATGGCAAAGACTATGAATACTTTATGTCATAAAATTGAAAAATGCTTACAATATTAAAAAGTAATTATTATAGGTGTCTATAATAACTAACACTGCTAACATAAATTATATCTAAATACTCATGGCATTACTAATATTGAAGCAACTGTAAACTGCTTCAGTATTAGCAAATTGAAGTAACTGTACATATAATGCAAGTCTATATTCATCCATACCCTAGCCCCACAAATACTACAATAAATTATATTTCAGATTTCTGTTCAGAGGGATAAATTATTAGGATAAACACCAAAATTTTCCATTTTACTTTTTCTTATTAAGTAACATCCAATAAAAACCTTTCAGAATCAATAACTTAATCTGATGATAATCAAATAATTAGATAAAAACAAATTTTCTTAAAGAATTATATTTGGCCCTTGACCTAAAACTATCTGAACTACAAATTGTATCCATGTATTAGATTTCACTGAAATATAAAGCAAAAGTTTTGACACTCCTAAGTTAGCCTGAATCAATAAATACTAATTTACTTTAAATTCACATACTCACTTCTGATATCTTTTTCCTATCTCTCTTCTGATTTAATTTTACCTACCTTCTTGTTTCTGTATTTTATTTTCTCTACTGTCCTTTACCTTTCATCTTTTTTACCTTTCTTTATTTTTCTTCCTCCCACACCTGTTTCTCCTGCTATCTTTCTTCTGTCTTTCCCTTATCATATCTCCCATTTTTTCCTCTTTCTTGATTCTTAATAATGACCTTAGAGGCAAAGAGCTAGGAAGAAAGAAAAAAATTCCCTCCAAACCCAAATCCTAATTAGTACCACATAGTTTTATTCTCTGACCAAAAACACAAAAGACTTTTGTGGGATAAGAACAGTGTTCTCATTTCATAAAGATTGTTATCTAATAGGGAGAAAAAGAGACAAGAACTATTTAAACTGCCAGAGTTTCAGAATGTGACTATGTGAAACAGCTAAGATTTTAATGACTCGTAAATTATCTAAACTTCTCAAAAGACAACTAAAGCTTTTTTTTTATTTAAAGATTTTATTTATTTATTTTTAGAGAGAGGGGATGGGCAGAAGAGAGGAAGAGAAACATCAGTGTGTGGCTCCCCTCACATACCCACTATTGGGGACCTGGTGTGCAACCCAAGCATGTGCCCTGACTGGGAATCAAATCAGTGACCCTTTGGTTTGCAGGCTGGCACTGAATCCACTGAGCCATACCAGCCAGGGCTTAAAGCTTTTTCTTACCAACTGAATTCCACTTGGCTCAGCCTCACCACACCTAGCAATCCCGTTCTTAGTTCTTTGGTCACTGATTTCCAAAACAAGCCATCATTCATAGTCCCCATACTACTTCATTTCAGCTACCTCCCACGTTACCTGCCCCCGACATATCCTCCTTGCAGGTGGAAACAACTAAGCCCAGTCTTTTCCACCTGCAGCCTCCCAGCATTTCTGGTTATAGTACAGAAAAGAAGTCAGACTGAGAATTTAGGTTCAAGTCACAGAGTTTTCATTTAACATCCATGGGTTTACTGTCCCATTTGATCCTCTTTCAAAAATATTTGCGAAGCATGCCTTGTGTTCTAGGGTAAGAACCAAGAATAATGTATTATCTTCAGGAAGTCCATAATCTAGTAATTTGAAAAGACTGTGATGGATGAACACCACAGAGTGCCTGGTGGGACACAGAAAATAATTATAAGAGATGAGATATTTGTAACAATAGCATAAATGAAGCAGAGGCATTTTCATTCTCAATGCTCTCATCTACTGGTCTCTCAGACATGCTCCATCTATTAAGGTGTTTGCAAGTGGTTTGTGATTTATTTTTTTCCAGCTGAATCCCTAACATTATCATGGCTGATTTTTATACCCAAGGCATCAGAGTTCCTTGGATATCTTCATCTCCAAAAATGCTCATTCATGCTCAACTTTAGCATCAAATCTGCCATTCATAACCTGGGACTAACCAGTCAGAATTGCTTCATTTGAAAATTTCAGACCACACTCAGTAGCTTCTTATAAACCTCTTACTAATTTACTCCAACTACACTTGATCCTTCAATTACATTGGTACACGCAGCCCTAAACTATTCCAAGATTATTCTCCCAGGCATGCACTCTTTATATCTTCCTTTCTTTCTCTTTTTTTTCTCCTTCTTCTACAGGGAAATATAATCAGCTTTGTTCTTATCTGGAGGCCATAGTAGTTGATGATAGACAAGTTAAATAACTTATTATTTTCTAATTGCATTTTTAGTCATTATTTTCATTACTATTGGGAATTAATTTTTTCATGTTTTTATTAAAGTTTATACTCCCTCTAATTATAAATTCTTTATTCATGTTCTTTGCCCACTTTTAATTGGTGCATTTTTTAATAATTTGGATGATTTGTTTAAATATTTAAAAACATTAATCCCTTGTCATAAACACAACACATATTATTCCCAGATTTTATTCTTCAATTTAATGGTTTTCCAACATAAAATATTATTCATTTATATTTTCTTTAGTTGTTTTGCAGCTGTATTTTTATATTTGTGTAATAAATCTGAAATTTATTTTATGTGGCATAAGATTAAGATATAAATGGATATTTATCAAATATATAAAATAATCCTTTGTTTTCATTAAAATTTTTATATTCTTATATTAAGATTATATTTATACACACACACAGAGAGCGAAGGGAGAGGGAGGGGAGAGACAGACAGGGAGAGAGAGAAAATGAATGCTAGTTTCTTTGGCTTTAGTATACCAACATTCTGGGTTCTTAACTACACTGTTTTAAACAACATAAGCTTCAAGCTGCTCAAATGTTAGGTTTCTAACATTATCAATGACAATATAAATTCCAGTTTCAAAATGAACGCAGGTAAAAAAATCTGAAAAGTTATTTATATTATTGTAGTCCTCTCATCACCTGCCACATAAATATATAATAGTGTAACTGATTTTTTTTATTGAGTTGTATCTCCTTCCAAGGATGAAATAATTTTTTAAGCAATTTTGAGAACTTATCTGAAAGAATTAGCCTCTGTTCTAAAATAAAACGTTTCTGGCCCAGGCTGGTGTGGCTCAGTGAACTGAGTGCTGGCCTGTGAACCAAGGGATCACAGGTTCGATTCCCAGGCAGGGCACATGCCTGGGTTGCAGGCCAGGTCCTCAGTAGGGGGAATGCAAAAGGCAGCCACACACTGATGTTTCTCTTCCTCTCTTCCTCCCTTCCCCTCTCTCTAAAAATAAATAACACCTTTAATAAAATAAGAGGTCTCTGGATATATTCTGACAGAGAAAACTTTTCCTTAGTCTAAGATCTTATCATTCACCTGAGATTTGAATGGTAAACCAATTACTTTAAAAATTAACAGTTGGGTCAATCTTTTAAAATATTAACACTAGGAAATAATTGTCTTCAGAATACTATAATAAAAAAAATTTATTAGGATTTAAAATTCTTTCATTAGCAACCAAATGAATATTGCCTATTCACTTTATGAAACCTTTCAATTAAAGAAATTAATATATCATAAAAATAATTTTCCAAATTCAAGACAAAAGACTAGAGATAAAAATATATAAATCTTCTCTTCATTCAAGGTCAAATATCTACCCACAAGTCAAGCCAAAAGATAAAAGCATTTCACAATTCAGTTTTATAGAAAAATTAGTTTATGAATTAGAAAGGCTAGAATAACTTCTAACTGAAAAAAATTATAAAGGAATATCCTGAACATATCAGGCAATGGTTTATATGCCAAATAGTTGCTTTTTCAGTGATTTATTTTAACTGGAGTAAGAAACAAAAACAAAACTATGTAAAAGATATATTCATTTATTAATACAAAATTTTAGCACTGGAGTAAGAAACAAAAACAAAACTATGTAAAAGATATATTCATTTATTAATACAAAATTTTAGCAATCTCATTATTCATATTATGAAAAAGTAGCCATGTATCTAAATATCTTTTGTCCTTCTTCAGATTGATTATATTTCTCCTATGTCTTTTCAAATACTGTATCTGTACAAACCTACAATTTAATAATCTCAAGGGTTTTTTTTAACCTTATTAACATAGAATAAATGCCCATTAACTATCAGTTAACAGTTAATCCACAGGGAAGAAATCTAATTAGTGTGTAAATAATAATGATTTCCCTGGAAATCTAATTAGTGTGTAAATAATAATAAAATTGTTAACAAGTTAAAATGCTTTATTATATTTAATATTTTTGAGAGAATTACATGACTCACTGAACTTCTCTGCTTTCATTTTCCATCTATATCTTGAGTGGTATTCCAGTATTACCAATTTCCTTAGAACTGTAGATTTGGAATTCATCAATTAATAGTTAAATCATGATTGATAGAAGAAAAATAATTCAAACAGATACAAAGAAAAGAAAAGGACTGAAGGTCAAGGTCTGAGGGCTAAAGTTTGAGGAGTATTAATGATTAATTTTACCACAGCACTTAACTGTGGTGTTTTCTTGCTAATCAATTGTTTTTGTGCTTTTTTAATGCAGTTTTTTTTATTTTAATTGTTGTTCAAGTAGTTTTCTGTCTTTTACTCCCATCCCACCCCCCCAGTTTTTGTCCACATGTCTCTTATACTTGGCTCCCGTAAACCCTTCCCCCTTTCCCCTCTCCCCTCTGGACACTGTCAGCCTGTTCTCTATTTCAGTGTCCTTGGTTATATTTTGCTTGTTTGATTGTTTTGTTGTTTAGGTTCCTATTAAAGGTGAGATCATGTGGTATTCATGTTTCACTACCTGGCTTATTTTGCTTAGCATAATGCTTTCCAGTTCCATCCATGCTGTTGCAAAGGGTAGGAGCTCCTTCTTTCTTTCTGCTGCATAGAATTCCATTGTGTAAATGTACCAGAGTTTTCTGATCCATTCATTTACTGATGGGTACCTAGGTTGCTTCCAGCACTTGGCTATTGTAAATTGTGCTGCTATGAACATTGGGGTACATGGGTTCTTCTTAATCAATTGCACTTTTCTCCCTGCTGAATGCAAATCTATGAGTACAGAGACTGTGCCTATTATTCCAGGATGTCTCCATCCATGGCACACAATAGCCATAGAAGTCGGTTAATTGTATTTATAAGGCAGAGGAGCAAAGAGGAGAAATGGAAACCAGAGGCAGAAGAGGCAGAAGAGGAAACAAATGGAGAGGAGAGGGGAGAGAAAAGGGACAAAAGCCAAATGTGTACAAAGTACCTTCCTAAGGATATACCTGGGGCTCAATAATGTGACTTTGCCCTTGCATTCATTCATTTAGTCCTGATAACAATCCTGTGAGGTACATATTACCACATTTTATAGGTGAAGGAAAAAAATCACCTAAAGGCAGAATGATTTGACTCAAATTCCCACATGTTCTCCACCCCACCCTGCTACAAAAAAGAGAGCATTTAAATAATACTGGCAGAAAGGGATCAATAGGATATAAAGAAGAACAGGCTTCAACTGAATAAATAAATAAAATAACAGTAGGACAAAATTAAAAACAAGGAGATTATTTTTAAAAGGCAATATGAATACTAAAATCTACTAATTAAATTGTCCACAACTGAAAACTTAGAAGAAAAATGTTTTTTAGAAATGAATAATCATAATCTACTAGCATTTAAAATTTTTTTCTTCCACTCAAACTATAAAAGAAACTGGCATTAAAATAATGTGATTGTAAGTAATATTTTATGTAACAACTGCTTTGTACAAAATTTTAAATACAAATTTTGATACCGTAAGAGAAGAAAACAGCGAGTTTTGCGTAGTTAAATTACCCTAAAAATTTCCCTGAAAAATTTGTTGGTCAACTCTATTGCAGTCGGCAATACATAAGTCATAAGTTACTTTTATAATATTTGGTTTAAAAGTATTTTAATATATTATGGTAAAGGACAACAAATATTTGATACTCAAATATAGAGTAGATTCCAAACATACCTATAATCTAAAAATTAATAACATACATTTAAAAATATTTATATTTAATGAAAAGAATATCAAGAGTAAGCAATAAAGATTAGCAAAGAAATAAGCACACATATAAAATCATTATCATCTCTGTGATAATCAAATATAAGCTGTATAAAAGACAATAATAGTTTACTAAATGGCAGGCACTGTTCTATGCGCTTTAAATGTGCAAACTTAATCATTCCTAACAGCAAGCCCAAGAATGTTCCATTCTAATGCATTCAGTACTTCTAGAAGGTTACCTCTGAGGTAGGCAACTGAGGGACTAAGGGACACTTACACCCTTGCACATGTACACGTACTACCTATTCAGAGAAATTAATTAAGGCCCTGCCTTTACAAATAAGAAATCCATGAAATAATCCTGCAAAAAAATCTAAAATTCATACTTAAGGACTCAATTAATATCTACTAATTAAATTCATGTGATCTAAGGTACATTAGAAAAAATGAAATGGAATTTTATATTTTAACAGTATTTTATAATGTACAAAATGTGTTTACACACATTATCTTATTTCAGTGTCATAAAATCCTGGCAGATGAGGTGGTCATACATCCCTTTAAAAAATTATGAGACAGTTGGTTTAAAGCATATGATTTTATAATGTAAAATAACTAAGTTACTTGGGGTGAAGTCCAATTCCTCAATTCAACAGATAGTGATTGAAAACTTATATTCTTACAACTAGGCAGCTAAAAGAAAACATGAAGGAAAATGATGTTTTTAAATAAAATGAATAGGAACATCAACCAATGTTGACTCAGGGATGAGAAAATTCAGGTATTTCTATCATCATCTAGGGCAGCTAACAAAGAGCTCACCCTCCTGATTTACCCCAGAAGGTATATTCTTCTTCCCTGACAAGCTAGAACTGAAGCCGAAGAGAAAATAATCCTTGGGTTTATAGAGTACTGAAACCACTCAAAATGCCTTCAGAATTATTAGCACATTTAACCCATCAATAACCCAATTACATAAGAAAGGATTTATCTTTTAATTTCAGCACTTCCCAAAGTGTGATCCACTGTATGGCTGTTCGTTCAGCACTCTTCCTGGAAAAGGGTTTAGGCCAATATTTCCAAAGACACTGTATTCCATGTTATATTTCCCCTCTTGGGCATCTGATATTAAAAGTTAAAAAAATTACTGTAGTCTATACAACTGTTTTGCCTTAACCCAGCATGTACCAAATTGTTTCCCTGTAAAACACTTCAAAGACACCAAATTCTTTTGAATTTCCATTCTACCACCTCGTTGGTCTCTCCTTCTTAGTTTCTTAGTGATTCCTTCCCTCCTAGACCTGTAACGTAAAGGGCTGCTGAGTTTTCTTTCTTTCTTTCTTTCTTTCTTTTCTTTCTTTTCTTTCTTTTCTTTTCTTTTTTTTTTTTTTTTTTCTTTTTTTCTTCCCCTTTCTTCTTCCTATCTATCCTCTCTCATTTGGTGACAGTCAAATGATTTTAAATACCATCTGATGCCTACAATATGAAATTTATAGCTCTAGTTCAAATCATGCTCCTGAACTCCAGGCCCAAATACTTGTTTTTATGAAAGAAAAGTCTTGTTCTTCCTCATGAAAGCTGCTCCAGTCAAGCACTTGAAACAAATTCCATTCTTCTAATGTTTCTGCTAAAAACCTTAAAGAAATCCTTGACTTTTCTCTCTTATACTCCACATTTAATCCACAGGAAATGTCATGCGCTCAACCTTCAAAATATATCCAGAAGCTGAAAAGTTCATGCCACTTCTGTGCCATTATCCTTGATCAAAGCATCATTTCCTATTGTCTGGGTTAGCATTTTTCATCTTTGCCCCCCTTAAGTATATTCTCAACACAGTTACAGTGATCCATTTAAATCAAAACTCAGAGCATGTCATTCCTCTGTCATAACCTCCTCCCCAACCCAAAGACTTCCCATTTCACAAAGGGAACAGCCAAACTCCTTAATTAGAGTCTGCAAGGCCCAGAGATCTGTTCTCCATTACTTTTCTAATTGTATCCCTGTATCCTCAGCCTCCCCTCCACTCAGACCTTACTGTACCTTGAACAGTCCAAATATGTTCCTGTCTTACAGTCTTTGCAAGGAATGTACCCTCTGACTGGAATGCTCCTTTTGCAGAAATTAAGTACCCTTAATAGCTTCCTGTTTCAAGTCTTTGTTTAAATGTCACATTCTCAATGATGCTTACTTATCTGGACTTTCATTTAAGACTGTGTCCCAACCTCTGACCCTGTAGACCTGCACCCCTCTACATGCTCTGATCCTATACCTTGGCATTTATTATCTCCCATTATAAATAATTATTGTGTAATACTTCATATTTATCAGTTTCTCTTTCATATTTTGGCCAAAATTAGACATGGTGAAAAAGGACACCATTAGAAGCAAAATTCTTCATGACAGAGATGATTATATTACCTGCTGCAAACATTTTTTAAAGGTTTCTGTGAATTAATAGATGGGCCTTAGTTTTCATCAAATTACATTGCCAAAATAAACATCAATACATCTATTAACTTGGCTATGTAATCTGAACTCTGATTACACTTCTGAACCACCTTGGAATTTTTATAATATCTAGGGCCCACTTGTTTTTAGTGATATAAGTTCTTTAAGGCACTATAGTTCCATAGAAGCATTCACCCCTGAAAAATTCATATTTGGTTAATTCTGCCACTCATTAGGATCATGTGGAATAGTTAACTGTCTCTCTACTCTTCATAACATTTAAGCCAGTTTTCACTATTTTTCATCACGTAATAATTTGATTTTTATTTCTTGCAATTCTTGCAATATTCAACTAAATTTCCTTGTTGGAATTTTACACCACTTATGAGGATAAAATTTATAAAGAATTTCAGGCTTTTAAAAAACTATTATTCATAAAATAATGCTTCATTATGCAAAAAGTTATATAGACTCCTTACATAGACTTACACATACTCCTGTATAAGTGAAGTTTTATTAAGTTTTTAAAACTATGCATCACAAATATTTCTGCTTGTTTTATAAAATACTCTGTAAAATCACATCAATTGTCATTAATTTGGGGAATGACTTAGTTATAAAATGTTATTTTATTACTTTAAAGTACATATAGTTGTATCTCAGAACTCATCTTTAATGGGTTCTGGAACTCGTGACAAGTGACAAAACTGAAGAGTACCAAACACAAACTCAAGGAGTTCTGAAGCATTTTCTTTTGCAGTGTGGCATCATGACTCATACAAGTTGTAGCAAGTGCAATGGAGTTCAGAGCAAGTGCCCAGTGCTGAAACATTTTTTCCTCATCAAAATGCATATACAGGGTTTGATGAGTTCTGAAGCTGACAAGTACCAAGGTATAACTGTACATTATAGCATTCCTTTGTAATTTCCTTAAAGAATTATTCAAGTCACTGCTTCAATGAATAGATGATATATTTATAATTAGATTTTCAACTATTTAAAACAAATTCAGTAAAGTGAAATATATTATATCACTTTGTAAAAATTTACAAGGTATTATCATTATTGAATCAATCGTTTTAAGAGAAAAATGTGAAAGTGTCAGGAAGTATATACAGTTTGAAATGTAAATAGAGTTTAAACTTCATTATAAATTCTCTCTGAAACATTATTTATTTGTTTAAAAAGCTTCTGTCCTATGATTATAAAAGATAAAAAAGCCTAAATGATCATGAGTTCTAATAAATAAGAATTAATGAACTAGTATATTTTATTTTATTTTTTAAAGTTTTTCTTTATTCTTAGACAGAGGGGAAGGGATGTTGAAAGAGAGGGAGAGAAACATCATTATGTGGTTGCCTCTCATGTTGCTTACTGGGGACCTGGCCCACTACCCAGGCATGTGCCCTGACTGGGAATCAAACTGGCAGCCCTTTGGTTTGCAGGTGGGTGCTCAATCCACTGAGTCACACCAGCCATGGAAACTAGTATATTTTAAATGTCAAAATGAAGTTTTTAGTTGTAGTTAACAAATGGAGATATGCTACATGTAGTGACTTTAATGACGTCTTTTTTTCTATCATAATAATAATGCCAACAGGGGATCATATGCACACAGAATTACTAAAAATAAGTTAGATTGCCAGTTTTAACCTACCTGCCTCTAAATGAAGCTATAATTTTTCAACACCCACATGGAGACAAGAAAACATTATCAAAAAACCAAACATTTACTAACTAAGGTTTCAAAAACAAAGTAAATGAACAAACTTCAGAAGTTTTCTGAAGTTTTCTCTGAAGGAATGCACATGCCAGACAGTTATTCAGGATCATAAAGCAAGAACAGAACTCCAGTAGGGTCTCTTTATCTGACAGGAAAGTAAAAGAGAGCAAAGAATTATAATTAATAATTCAAAATATAATGTAAAGATTACTATGACACAGTTAATAACAAAAGTAGCAATAATCACAATATTTTAGATATTTCATATTCGTTTTCATGTTTATCACACTCTCAAACACAGATTTTTTTTTCCTATGAGACATTTGGCCGTTAACACTCAAACTACACTACTCAGAACCATATAAACTATAAATTATTAAATATTAACTATAACATCTATGATGGTTCTGAATATAGACTGCATCCAGCTACCTACATAAAAAGCCAAGGATATAGCTCAGGCTTTTTCAATCTTGGCATTACTGACATTTTGGGTCAATTTTTTGTTGGGCGAATGAAGGGTGGGGCTGTCCTGTGCATTGTAGGATGTTTAGCAGCATCACCAGAGTCTACCTACTAAATAACAATAGCAATTACTAACTGTGAAAATCAAAAATGTCTTGAAAGATTACCAAATAGCTCCAGGGTGAGGGGAATAAAACTGCCCCTTGGTGAAAACCACCAACATAAGATGAAAGAAAGAAAAGAATGAAGGGAGAGAGGGAAAGTATTTTTGTACTAGGCATTCTTAAACAGTTAATAAAGCTATATAAAATAAGTTTAATTTCTAGTTGGTGAACTTAAATGTGTTTATTGTAGTTTAAATATATTTTTAAGAAAAAAAAACCTTATTGTGAAAACACAGATAAATAAGATTCTGCTGCTCTTAAGAAGAAAAAATTAACAATAAATAATTTACTCCTAATTTCTTACTTCTATCTTAAGAATAATACCCTACCTTCCTGCTGTCTCCCAGGAATAAAAACAACTGCAGTCTTTGTTTTCAGTTTTGAAGGCAAGAGAAGAACTGTTTCCTCTGACTCTACACAGGTGGTTCCTGAAAGTGCTCTCCAAGTGACCTGAAGGTGACTGACAAGTCTACTTTGCATTTACAAACAAGTTTAATAGGACCTGCATATTAACAAGAGTAACAATTTATTATAGTAAACCAGAATCAACTTTTGTCTTCACTTACTACCTATATACTACTCTTTCAGAATTCTTGTTTGATTACTCTTTGGCTTACCATAGATGTAACTGATCGTGCATCTTCTTCATAATTTATTACTGGAGGTGGCTCTTTTCCATCATTTTCTTGCACTTTTTGCTCTAGTAATTCTTTCTGTGTTGTAAACTTTTGCTCGGTGCACCTCAGCTGCTGCACTGACTGTTTCAGCTCTTCAAGTGTCTGTTTTTGGCTTATCAGAAGCACAATACTAAAAAAGAACACATTAAATATTAATTATCCTTACTTCTTTAAGAAATACAGACTTTAAAGAAACCCAAATTGTTCTTCTGTTTTCAACTTTGTGAGTCCTACTAAATCAGTGAATTATAAAACTAAACAGATTTTGAATCCTCACAGTAGTTATTAAATGCTAGCATTAACAAAATAAAGAAAAATATTTGGAAGCAAAAACCAAATTCAAGATGCTTTCAAATATATTTTGATCTATGGCATTCATTTTATTTGACAGCTAAACCATCTATCTCACAGATTATAGACACTTAAGACCAGAAGCATAGAGTCTAAAATGAATTAACATGACTGAAGCAGAATCTTAAATTTATTTCATATCTCAAATGTAATATAGCTAGAGTCAAATCTTTACACAGAGTAAAATAAATCAAATCAAGTAAACAGCCTGGGACCAAACAGTTTGTACATGGTGAGGGGTGTGTGTTTCAATCTGGGGGAAGCTGGGCTGAGCTGTGAGTTAGGGAATGAGCGTAAATCCCCCAAATCTTTCCAACGTCATCTCTATAAGGAGAGCAGACTTTCCAAGCCCTCCTTTAGATAACTACATAGTCCACATGTTGCCTTGTTGTGACTTTTTACTCCTTGGAGGCTACCCCTAGGGGAAATTTCAAAGTAACTCATCCACATTCAAGCAACGACAACAAAAAAAGGTAGTGGTGATGGAGAATACCTCTGGAAACACTGCCATACATAGTGTATTAATATATTAAAGAACTGTGCCATGTACTACTAAAGTTAGTTATTTATGTAATAGACAATAGATCATCAGTAGAGAAAGCTTCAAAGTTAAAGAATAAGGTCAGAATGTTATCTTCCTAAAATGGAACTTAAAAGATCAACATGAATTAAGTAAATAATCATAGGCAGAAGGAATGCACGCTAGAGAGATTCACTTATAAATATGATGCTGATTGGTATTTTGAAATTCAATTCCAATCAAATCAACTAGGATGCAACCTCAGTGAGTGGTATAAAGAAAGTTGATATCTCCTTAATTATATTACAACCAGTAGGAGAGTACCCTAAAAACAGGGTAGAAAATTGAGTGAAATGTTGGAAGGAACTAGTGATAAAGATTATTTGTAAAAAGACCAAGCAATGTTCAAAAGACAAATCACTCTAAACAGTGAAGTTAATAACAGAAATAATGAAGAGGGATATACTATATGTCAGAGCTCATGAACACCTCCCAAATAAAATCATCATCACATAGTAAAAAGAATGTAATTATACTGAATTTGAACAGATTCAACTTCATGACTTTATCCCTTTGCATTTCTCATCTTCAGTATCATCACTGGGAAATATTGATAATAATAATACTACCTACTGTAAGGGTTGTTCTGAAAATTCAATAAAATAATATTTTAAAAATCATTAGCAAAGTACTAAAGTAAAAATTCAGAAAATGGCAATCATTATTTATATCATCTTCACTCAACAATCTATAACCTATATTCTAGATACACAGAAATTTTCTGATAAATTCATGCATTTGCTTAATGATATCTCCATTTTCAAATAAATTTGTTATAATTTCTTTTTCTTTTTCAGTGACTCTCTTCATAAAAAGTTTGTTTTTAAAACAATCACTTTTGTAAACATAAATTCATAAGGCCCAGGTTCTGGGAAAAAAACTACATTCATATGAACCGAAAGCTTCCTGACAATTTCTTCTTTGCATTTCCTAGTTACCATAAGATTCACAACGATGGCAATAGTATAAGGAACAATTTTAAATGTTTAAGGTAAAATGGTAAAGATGTATTTTTATGTACATCTGCCAGATCAGTCCAAAAAATGGTGAATGATTTCACAAACGTGAACAAAATCAATAGGAAAGTATACATGAAAATCATAATACTCTAAAACAATTACTGTTGCCCTGGTCTTTTGCAAACAAATTTTCTAAGGACAAATGGGTAAAATGCAAAAAATAAAGAAAGAAAGAAAGAATTAAATGGCATATAAGGCACCATAATTACAAAAAGAAGAAGTAAATATTAACTGAACACTCTTAACAAAATTTTTAGAAATCTGTTTACAGGAGTAAAAAGCATGTACTGTATTATATACATGTGTGTGGGGCTGGCTGAATAATAGTCTCCTGAAGTTGATCAGGTCCTGATCCCTAGAACCTGTGAATATGTTACCTTACATGGCAAAGGGCAGTTTTCAGACCTAATTAAGCTGAGAAGGTTGAGATAAAAGAGTGTCCTGGATTATCCAGATGACCCCTATTAATATAGTCATGAGCATCTGATAAGGGAAGCAGGAGGGGTAATGTCAGAAAAGGCAATGTGATAACAACAACAAAAAAGAAACGGAGATGTGATGAAGGGCCAATAACTAAGGAATGAGGATGACCTCCAGAAGCTGGAAAAAGCAAAAAAAAGAGCTTCTTCCTAAAAGCCATCAGAAGAAATCAACGGCTTGGTTTTAGGCCCTTAAGAATCATTTCTGACTTCTGTTCTCCAGAAAAGTAAAAGGGGAAACTCATGTTGTTTTAAGTTACCAAGTTTGTGGCAATTTGTTACAGCAGCAGGAGGAAACGAATACAACTGCTAATCAAAATCATACCCATTTCCAGTTCATTTTAAATGGCTGAACTGGGCCCTGGCTGGTGTAGCTCAGTGGATTGAGCATGGGCCTACAAACCAAAGGATCACGGTTCGATTCCCAGTCAGGGCACCCAGTCAGGGCACATGCCTGGGCTGCAGGCCAGTTTCCAGCAGGGGACGCACAAGAGGCAACCACACATTGATATTTCTCTCCCTCCCTTCCCCTCTAAAGATAGATAAATGAAATCTTTATAAATAAATAAATGAATAAATAAATAAATAAATGGTTGAACTAGACTGGAAGAGTTTTTATGGCTGGGCAGTGGCCAATAACAACTAAAACTATAGATTTAAAAGAAAAAATTAAGGAATCACAAGCATTTTTCAACCAGAAAAAAAAAAACACTGTAAGTTAAATAAAGAATGTAAATAAGTTAGTTTTGGCATAATTAAATACAAAACAAATAAGGGACAATGTTAAACCATTATATAAAGTTCAAATTAAAAAAAAATTATGATGGCCAGAGAAAAGGCGGGAGCCCGGGGTGAGGCCAGTAAAGGGGGCACTACAGATATAGGGATATCTGTAATGGTGTCAACAATAAAAATAAAAGAAAAAAGCTTTTAAAAGATTTTAAGCCCTATGTGTTACAGAGTTTAGAAAAAGAGCTCTATTTCTAAACAACTTCTCATGGTGTTTACGCTCTCTAAGTATTACTGTTATTTCACCTTTATTTTACCCTAAATACAAACAAGATCCTCCAAAATGATCAAAACAAAGGAAAAAAGATGTATTTTCAACAATGGTGCTGAACAACTGAACAGCCATATACAAAAATAAAAAGAATCTATACACAGACATTACACAATTTACAAAAAAATTAACTCATATGGATTACAGACCTAAATGTAAAACATAAAAACAATAAAATGCCTAGAGGATAACATAGGAGAAAATCTAGATAACCTTGCACATGGTGATGATTTTTTAGATACAACATTATAGGTCCAATTCATGAAAGAAATAACTGATAACCTGGACTTTATCAAAATTAAAAACATCTGCTTTGTAAAAGAGTATCAAGAGACTGAGAAGAGAAGCTGTAGGAGGAAAAAGATTTGCAAAAGACACATGTGATAAAGGACTGTTATCTAAAATATGCGAAGAACTGAATGTCAAGAATAAGAAAAAACCCAATTTAAAAATGGTCCAGCCAGGGCTGGTGTGGCTCAGTGGATTGACCACCAGCCTGTGCACCAAAAGGTCACAGTTCAATTCCCAGGGCACATCAGGGCACTTGCCCAGGTTCTGGGCCAGATCTTCAGTTGGAGACGTGTGAGAGGCAACCAATCAGTATATCTCTTGCATACTGATGTTTCTTTCCCTCCCTTCCTCTCTCTCTAAAAGTAAATAAATAAAATTTTTAACAAATTTTTTTAAAAGAAATGCTGAGAAAAAAGTAGGCCAAAGACCTTAATAGACACCTGACCAAAGAATACAAACAGGGGGCAACTAAGCACATGAAAAGATACTGCATATCATATGTCATCAGGGAAATGAAAATTAAAGCAACAATAAGATACCAATACACATTTATAAGAATGACAAACTCCAGAACACTGACAACACCAAATGCTGGTAGGATGTGGAATGACAGAGACACTCATTCATTTCTGGTAGGAATCAAAATGTCACAGCCACTTTGGAAGACAGTTTGGCATTTTCTCATGAAACTAAACATACTTTTGCCATAAGATCCACCAATGACACTTCTTAGTATTTACTCAAAAAAAGTTGAAAACTTATGTTCACATAAAACCCCACATGTGGATTTTCACAGCAGCTTTATTCATAATTGCCAATGACTGGAAGCAACCAAAAAGATATCCTTTAGTAGGTGAATGGATAAATAAACTGTGGTACATGCAGACAATAGAATATTGTTCAAAATTCAAAAGAAATGAGCAAACAAGTCATGAAAAGACATAAAGGAATCTTAAATGCATATTTTAAGTGAAAAAAGTCAATCTAAAAAGGCTACATAATGTATGATTCTATGTGACATTCTAGAAAAGCTAAAATTATATAGACAGTAAAAAGATCAGTGATTTTCAGCAGTTGGGAATGAGAGGAAGTGGAGAAAAGAGGATTTTTAGCAAAAAAAATTCTGTATTACACCATAATGATGGATAAGTGTCATTACACATTATTCAAACTCACAGAATAAACACCACCAAGAGTGCAACCTAATGTAAACTATGAACTTTGGGTGATAATGATGTGTTACTGTGGGATGATCAACTGGTGGGGGATGTTGATATTGGGGGAGGCTATCCATGTAAGGGGTCAAGAACATAAGGGAAATCTCTGTACCTTTTCCATTTTCCTGTGAATCTTAAACTACTTTTAAAAATACAGTCTTAATTCAAAAAAATGAGATATCACTACACGCAAATTATAATGAGTCAAAAATTTTTAAATAGCTGGTAAGGATGAGACATTGATCATTCACCCACTGCTGACAGAAACGTATCAAGGGTACAATCACTATTCAAAAGTACACATGCAATTACCACACAACTAGCAGTTGTACCCTGGGTATTTATCCTACAGAAGTTAAAACTTTTGTTCATACGAAAACCAATACATAAATGCTTGCAACATCTTCATTTATAATAACCAAAAACTGGAAACAAATCAGACACTCTTAAAAGGATGAATGATTAGACAAAGCATGAGATATATACACTGTTATGGGTTGAATTGTGTCCTCCAAAAAGATATGTTCAAATCCTAACCTTAAAAACCTCAGAATAGGGCCCTTGCTGGTATAGCTCAGTGGATTGAGCACGAGCCTGAGAACCAAAGGATTGCAGTTCGATTCCCAGTCAGGGCACATGCCTGGGTTGCAGGCCAGTTCCCCGCACGGGACGTGTGAGAGGCAACCATACATTGATATTTCTCTCCCTCTCTCCTTCCCTTCCCCTCTAAAGATAAATAAATAAAATCCAAAAAAAAAAACCCCTCAGAATAGGAACTTCAGTCAAGATGGAGGCATAGGTAGACATACTGTGCCTCCTAGCACAACTAAAAGAAAGATGACAATTTAAAAACAAAAAACAACCATAACTGACAGAAAATTGAACTATATGGAAGTCCAACAAGTCCAACAACCAAGGAGTTACAGAAGACACATTCATCCAGACAGGTGGCAGAGAGGACTCACGGCAAAGTGGCAGCTGGCGGACCCAACCAGGTGTTGGATTGCAGAGTGGGCAGTCCCACATTCACACACAGATAAAATGGGAGGAACAACTGGGGAGGAAAAGAGACCTCACAACCCAGGGCCTCAGCACAGGGAACTAAAGCCTCAAACCACTGATAGAAAATACCTGTGGAGGTTGAGCCAGCAGTCAGAGAAATGCCTAGTCTCACAGAAGAGTTTGTTGGACGGATCCACAGGGTCCTAGAACATATACAAACCTACACATGGAAATCAGTGCCAGAAGGGCCCAATTTGCTTATAGGTAGCTTGCAAGGGAAGTGACTGAAAGCCAGCAAAGAGCAGACCAAGAACTTTTGGTCCCTCTCGGACCCCTTCCTCACATACAGCATCACAACCCAGCCACATGGGTTGCCCCACCAGGTGAATACCTAAGGCTCCACCCCTAACTACATAACGGGAGCATTAAGACAAAAAAAAAAAAAAAAGGCCCAAATGAAAGAATGGATCAAAGCTCCAGAAAAAATACAACAAAGCGACAAAGAGGTAGCCAACCTCTCAGATGCACAGTTCAAAACACTGGTGATCAGGATGCTCACAGAACTGGCTGAATTTGGTCACAAATTAAATAAAAAAGTAAAGACTATGCTAAGTGAAAAAAAGGAAAATGTACAGGGAACCAACTGTGATGAAAAGGAAAGTGGGATTCAAATCAACGGTGTGGACCAGAAGGAAGAAACATCCAATTTGAAAAGAATGAGGAAACATGAATTCAAAAAAATGAGGAGAGGCTTAGGAACCTCCAGGACATCTTTAAATGTTCCAACGTCTTAATTATAGGGGTACCAGAAGAGGAAGAGGAACAGCCATGAGTGGAAAAGTTGTTTGAACAAATAATAGAGGAGAACTTCCCCAATCTGGCAAAGGCAATAGACTTCCAGGAAATCCAGGAAGCTCAGAGAGTTCCAAAGAAGTTGAACCCAAGAAGGAACACATCAAGGCACATCATCATTATATTACCCAAGATTAAAATGAAGGAGAGAATCCTAGAAGCAGCAAGAGATAAGGGGACAGTCACCTACAAAGGAGTTCCCATCAAACTGTCAGCGGATTCCTCAAAAGAGACCTTAAAGGCAAAAAAGGGCTGGAAAGAAGTATTTCAAGTCATGAAAGGAAAAGACCTACATCCAAAACTGCTCTATCAAGCCAAGCTTTCGTTTAGAATGGAAGGGCAGATAAAGTGCTTCCAAGATAAGGTCAAGTTAAAGGAGTTCATCATCACCGAGCCATTATTATATGAAATGTTAAAGGGATTTATCTAAGAAAAAGAAGATAAAAAATATGAACAATGAAATGACAGCAAACTCACAGTCACTAACAACCATACCTAAAACAACAACAAAAAAACAAACTAAGCAAACAAGTAGAACAGGAACAGAACCACAGAAATGGAGATCACATGAAGGGTTAACAACAGGGGAGTGAGAGAGGGAAAGAGAGGGGGAAAAGGTACAGAGAATAAGCAGCATAGATGGTAGGCAGAAAATAGACAGGGGGAGGGCAAGAATAGTATAGGAAATCTAGAAGCCAAAGAACTTACATGTATAACCCATAGACATTAACTAAAGGTGAAGGGAATGTGGGTGGGAGGGGGTGTACAGGGCGGAGGGGAGTAAAGGGGGGAAAATGGGACAACTGTGTATAGGACAATCTTTAAAATATATTTTTTAAAAATTTTTAAAAAGAACCTCAGAATATAACCTTAATTGGTTATGGGTTGCTGCAAACATAATTAGTTAAGGTGAGGTCACACTGGAGTCCATGGGCCCTTAACTCATGACTGGTATCCTTGTAAGAGGAGGGAAATCTGGATATGGAAAAGACACAGGCAGAACACCATAAACAGATGGAGGCAAAATCTAGGGTGATGCTTCTATGAACAAAGGAGTGCTAGGACTGCTGGCCAACAGCAGAAGCTAAGAGAGATTTATGGAACAGATTCTTCCTCAGAAACCAGCCTACTGATACCTTATTTCAGACTTCTGGTCTCTGGAACTATGAGACAATAAATGTATGTTTTTAAGCCTCCCAGTTTGTGGTACTTGGCAATGGCAGCCCTAGGAAACTAACTCCCATACCAAGGAATATTATTGTGCTTAACAGTTAAAAGAAATGAAAGTACCTGAATCATTCTCCAGAGAATTATGATGACTATAAAAAGCTAATTTCAAAAGGCTATATAGAAGGAGATTTCATTTATATAATGTATTGAAAAGACAAATTGTAAAAATGGAGAACAGATTAAAAGTTATTGGGGGTAAAGAAGAGGGTGGAAGATGGAAAGCAGTGTAGCTACAAAAGTGCAACATGAGGAGGTTCCTTCCAGTGACAGAAATGTTTCAAGTCATGACTGTAATCTAGCTCAATATCTGCAATTATAATAATAAATTATACTTTTTCAAAATGCTACCACTGGGGCAAAATAAATATAGGGTACATGGGACCACTTTGTATTAACTCATTCACATACACTGCTATCAAAATTACCTTAAAATTTTAAATTTAAATAAAAATACATATCATTATTGCTGCCATCATGCTTCCTCTGGTACAGTGAGGCTTCTACTGTCTCATATGCTTTGGGTTCCTATATAATCTGTTTTGGGGATAGGCCTTGTTTATTCTCCTTCAGAACTTCTAAGTATCTATTGTATTGTGTCACATTACCATCACTTAGAAATTCTGAGACACTATCCTAATACAAAGAATTAAGTTAAAATATAAACTTCCTGGTTTTCAGTTTAGTGGTTTTTAGAAATAATGAGACTAGCAAGGGAAGCATGTCCCCTATTACATGGCTATGGTTTTAATATTTTTTAATCAACATGTCATAATGAAATCAAAGAGTAATATCGACTTCTTCCAATTAACCGCATTGAGCTCTATTATAACAATTTCACATACATTAAAATCTTGCTTTTGTTCAATTAGTTTTTATAAAGTACTGCTGTGATCACTATACAACATACTATGTAATTATTTTATATGCTTATGACACCACTGAGCAAACAAGCTATATTTATATTTTAATTTTAAAAATTATAGTATGTATTAAAAGTACATGATTAAACAGTGCAAGATGCATAAGAAGCCGTATATAAATTTAAAACATGGAAGAGATCAGAACCTTGGCATGTAATACTTATCCCGACCTCTGACTGCTTTCCAAATGGAAGGCACCTTCTGTCCTTCGGGTCCTGGCAAAGATGCCATGTCCCAGGGGAACCCTGATTGCCTATCTTAAGTAGGTAAGTAGGTACTCCTCTGTTCTTGTAGCTGTACTGCTGTTTCAGCAATTAGTACAATTTGCTGTGAAATTTTAATTTCTTATTTTGTACTGATCTGCTCCACAAAAATGTAAATTTCATGAGACATGTGGCCATATATGTCTTACCTTTCATTGTAGTCACAGCATTATTAGACATGCAATAAATATTGTGGAATGAATTCCCTATTTACATAGCACATTTTCATAATAAGGGTAATCTAAAAATGATGAGACAAAAGTAAAAGTTCCTTAAATTTGCAAACTAGAACAATATTCTAAAGTGGTTCAATTCTTACCTTCACTATAGGCTAGATGCAGCATTGTGCATGTCTCTTAAAACTTCTGGGCTGCAGATACCACATAATTTGAAACACAAGGTTGAATCAAATGCTCTCTTAAGATTCTACATGGCTCTAAGAGTCATGACTTTATAACATATAAGATATTTTTAAGTACTAGATGATAATGGTACAAAACTATACAAAATTAAATAATCATTCACTTTTCAGAAATCAAGCCAAGCATTAAAACCAACAGAAAGTTTCAAGCTATTTATGCCATTCAGTCATAAATGATATATGCTTGGTATATTTTCCCATAAACTATTTTCTAATACAGTAGTCAAGGGTCCTAAATCAGGTAAAGATTATTATTTCCACTTGAGTAAACATGCTTTAAAAGTAAGGAGTAAAAACACTAGAGTGATGCTTTGGATTGTATTAAAATCATACCATTTCTAGTAGTTGGATTTATTCCATTCGCCCTATTTTTTGTTAGATAAAACTCTGCAATGGTTACATTTCAAATGAGGGCTGCATTATTTATATAAACTAAAACTCTCTTCTTGTGTGAATTTAATGTTACATAAAAACTATTCTTTAAGTTCATTTTCACTTTATATTACTCAATTATAGGAATCAAAACTATAAAATGATTAATTATATAATTTATTTTGTGACTGTTATTATGTTTTAGAGACAATTATGTTAAATCCAAACTTTTGTCCCTTACTATGTTATATATTGATAGAACCAATAGTGATATTTCTGATAAGTTCAGTATGATTCCATTCATTAAAAAAAATTTAAGAATGTAATCCTGTAACTTATAGAATATTTTGCAGTATTTGTGATCAATTATAGTTTTATCTTACTGTTTTTATCATTTTTAAGTAACAGTATTGAAGCTAACATGTTACATAGTAAAAATTATTCTAAATCTACTGTCAGAACTAAATAAAAACTGACTTTAATTATTTAAGTGCATTTAAGTATACATGTAGATATAGATACATATATACACAAAAAAGGAAATATTTAAGAAATATTAAGAAACTGATATTCAAACATTTCCCCCAAAATCCCTGAAGACTATTTGTTTAGCAAAATACTTTAACATATTATTTAAAGACAAATTTCAATACTATTAATGTCTAAATTAGTAAGATTTCAAAATGACTATTTAGTTATATAAATATACTTAGCATTTATAATATTATTCCTGAAGCTGAAAATAAAACCTACATGGTAACAGAGGGCTAACAAAACTTGGGTTAAACAAGACTCATCCTCTTAATTGCTTGACATACTTATCCCTTCTCCTAAGAACACTACTAAAATCATAAGATCAAGCAAATGTTATGCTCAAAAAAGACAAGCTTTGGAGTCAGGAACTCATGTGTTTCCTACCACTTACTAGGTATGTTATTTGTAAGTTATCTAAATTCTCCTTAAGGTAAAATGGAAATAATTATACAGAAAGAAAAGGAAAGGTAACATTCATTGAATGTGTGTGTGCGTGTGTGTGTGTGTGTGTGTGTGTAAAACATCTGGTATAATATGTGGAACACAGTAAGAATTCAAGAAATGCTATTTCCCACATAACCACCACCCTTTTAAGTATAAGCCCTCTTTCCTCCACTCCCATTCTCATCTGATAAATATAAATAGATGCAAAAACATGGATGACGCTGATTATGTAGATAAAAACAGAGTTAAAGATTTGAATCAAGAGAACATACCAAAGGAAATCAAAAAATTCCACAACTCCTACATTAAAAATAAAACTTGAGGACTGCCTCTTCCAACAATATATAGTCTGGAGAGAGGGTCAGCTATGCTATTGCCCATCTTTACATCCACTAAATTTTAAAACAGTAGTCATTTACAATGTTTGTATTTACAAATGGTAACAAGTAGAACTACTTCATCATTTGTAAATATGAACAGATTTATTCAAAACAAGAATAAAGCAAAAGGTAATTCTATTTTTGAATGTTACATGTGCAATGGTTAATAAATTTTAGTTTTATAACTCAAATAGAACCTTTAGTTATATAATATTGAAATTTTTCAGATTAAAGGAATGCCCAGAGTAACTCAAATTTCTGTCATCATTTTTAAAAGTCTCACTGACTCCAATATTATGCTTAATCCCAAGCTGTAATAAAAGCCATAGTATAAGTAAGATGGGCAGGCTCCTACCTAATATTCTGAGTTGTGTGATATGATAAATGGTGTTGCTGTTCACTGAAATAAGGAATACTAAAAATGAACTAGGTTCAGTTGGATTGGGTTAGATGGAGATTTTTAATTCAACCTTGGACACAGAAAATTTAGGGCACTTCTAAGACACCCAAGGAAGCACATCAAGTAGGCAAATGATTACATGGCCAGACAGTTCAGAGGATAAATCTGAGTGAGAGTAATAAATGTGGGTTGTCTTTAGGTTATCATCTAGTGGACTGACATAGCCTAAGGCTATGCCTTAAGTAAGTCCAAAATAGATTGGCTAAGTGAAGAGAAAGAAGTTTATGAAGGAGTGGACAGAAAGAGAGTATTAAGATCTGGCATTTTGGATCCCATATACCTATGGAAAAGAAGCATAAATTCAAAGTAAGATATTGTGAGGAGATCGAGTAAGATAGTCACTAAATTTAGTAACATAAAGACCATTGGCTATATTACAGATACCTATTTCAATAGTGATGGGACAGAAGCCAGATATATGTAGGATGAGAACTAAGTGGGAGTTAAGGAAATAAATGTGCATAATAACTCTTAGATTAAGTCTGGCTAAAAACACGGAAGGCAAAGATAATAAGAAAAAATATGAAAATTTAAAAAGAGTTATCTGGGGAAGGCAGAGAGGTAAAGATTCTTTTCAGGATCAAGACTTAAACATATTTAAAAAGTGATATAGGACTTAGTTGAAAAGAAAAGGTGAACCTAATCTACGAAATCATGCAAGTTTTCTGGGAAACTAATGAATGATGGGATACAAAAGACAAGCACAAGAAACAGACTCAAAACAGGAACATGTCCCTCTATGAAAGCAGAGAAAGAGAATGGGTAAAATGTGATGGATCGGGAAAGTTAGTCCCAGAAAATAAGGGAGTTGCCACCTGATGATTCTAATTCTTTCTGTGATGTAAGAGAAATATTTTTTCTAACTTTCATGGGAAAGATAAGATTAGAGATTTTAGAGAAGTGAAGAACACTTGAAAAGTTGTATATAAAGTAAGAGCAAGTGCCCCTCCAGTAAGTACTCCCTGCTCAAGAGAGGGGATGCAGGGAGAAGAAACAAAGCAGTTCACATTCAGGGATGTTATTATAGCATTATTTATACAGTGAAGTGACCTGGAAACTGCCTCAAGTTCAAACAAGAGCTGATCACACACACACACACACACACACACACACACACACACACACAAAAGTAGGTGGAAGCAGAGAACATCAAGATACCTGACGGAGACTGCAGCACTGAATTTCACTGGTATTCTACCACGGAAGTACATACCATAAACCCAAGGAGTAAGAACAGATCAATTTAAGAAGCTGAGGCAAACAAGAAGAGTCTCACAAAAAATAGAAAGACAAAGAAACAATCCCCAAATGAAAGAAAAGGAGGAAGCCTCAGAAAGAAGGTTAGGTGAAATAGAGGCAAGTCAATTATCAAATATTGAATTCAAACCACTGGTCATCAAGTAGTTCAAAGAGCTCAGAATGAGCTACCAGAAACTACAGGGGAGCTACAATGAACTCACTGCAAATTATATCAACATGAAAAAGGAAATAGAAACTATCAGCAAAGGCCAAGAGGAAATGAATAAAATCTCTAAAATGAAGAACACAGTAGAAGGAATTAAAAACAGGATCCATGAAGCAGAAGATTGGATCAGCGAGTTGGAGGACAAAGTAGAAAAAAAAAACTCCCGGAAAGAGCAAGATAAGGAAAAGAGGCTCAGAAAGAATGAAGAGGGATTAAGAGAAATGCAAGACAATATGAAATGTAATAATATCCAAATAATAGGAATACCAGAAGGAGAAGAAGAACAAGAAATAGAAAACCTAGTAGAAAAAGTAATGATGGAAAACTTCCCTGATCTGATGAGAGAAAAGTCACACAAATCCAGAAATCACAGAGAGTCCCAATCAAGAGGAATCCAAAGAGGCCCACTTGAAGACACATCATCACTAAAATGACAAAATTCCAAGACAAAGAGAGAATCTTAAAGGCAGGAAGGGAGAAAAAGGGAGTAACATATAAGAAAGTTCCAATAAGGTTAGCTGCTGACTTCTCAATGGAAACACTTCAAGCAAGAAAAGAATGGCAAGAAATATTCCAAGTAATGAGAACTAGAAGCCTAAAACCAAGGCTACTTTACCCAGCAAGGCTCTCAATCAAGATAGAAGGCCAAATAAAGAGCTTCCAAGACAAAAGAAGTCTAAAAGAATATGCCTCCACCAAACCAGTTCTACAAGAAATACTAAAAGGACTGCTTTAAGGAAAGGAAGGAAAAGAGAGAGACAGAGAGGAACACAGGTACAAAAATGGCAATGAATAAGTACCCATCAATAATAACATTAAATGTAAATGGATTAAATGCTCCAATCAAAAGACATAGAATAGCTGAATGGATAAGAAAGCATGATCCACACATATGCTGCCTACAAGAGACCTACCTCAGGACAAAAGACCTACACAGACTAAAAGCGAAGGGCTAGAAACAAATTTTTCAAGCAAGTGGACAAGAAAAAATACCCAGGGTAACAATTCTCACATCAGATAAACAGACGTCAAAAAAAGTATCATAAAGAGAGACCCAGAAGGTCACTTCATAATACTCAAGGGAAGAATCCACCAAGAAGACATTAACATCATAAATACATATGCACCAAACATAGGGGCACCCAAATATATTAAGAAAATCTTAGAGGACTTCAAGAAAGATATTGACAGCAACACAATTATAGTAGGGGATTTTAACACCCCACTATCAAAAAATGAACAGATCCTCCAAACAAAATATCAACAAAGATACTGTGGCATTAAACAAGACCCTAGATGAAATGGACTTAACTGATATGTATAGAGCCCTTCGTTGCAAAGAACCTAAATACACATTCTTTTCAAATGCACATGAAATATTTTCAAAGATAGACCACATGATAGGACACAAAACGAACCTCAACTAATTCAAGAAAATTGAAATCATACTGAGCACTTTCTCCGACAACAAGGGACTGAAATTGGAAACCAACCCCAAAGGAAAAAACCCAAAACACCCTAAATCATGGAGACTGAATGGTATGCTATTAAACAATGAATGGGTCAAGAATGAAATTAGGAAAAAAATCAAAAAGTTTCTGGAAACAAATGAAAATGAACTCACAACAACCCCAAACTTATGGGACACAGTGAAGGCAGTCCTGAGAGGGAAGTTTATAGCAATACAGGCCTACCTGAAGAAGATAGAAACATTTCAAACAAACGGCCTAACCCTGCACCTACAAGAACTTGAGGAACAACAACAAAGACAGCCCAGAGCAAGAAGAAGGAAGGAAATAACCAAGATCAGAGCAGAATTAAATGGCATAGAGACTAAAAGCATAATTCTAAGGGTCAATGAATCGATGAGTTGGTTCTTTGAAAAGATAAACAAAATAGACAAGCCTTTAAGTAGGCTCATCAAGAAAAGAAGAGAGAGGACACAAATAAACACAATTAGAAATGAAAGAGGAGAGATTATAACTTACACCACAGAAATAGAAGGAATTTTAAGAAATTACTATAAAGAACTGTATGCCAAGAAATTTGAAAACCTAGGGGAAATGGACACATTTTTAGAAAAATACAATCTTCCAAAACTCAGTGAAGAAGAAACAGAAAGCCTGAACAGATGAATACCAGCAGATGAAATTGAAGCAGTAATCAAAAAATTCCCGTCACACAAAAGCCCTGGATCAGATGGTTTCACAGGAGAATTCTAAAAAGCATTTAAGGAAAAGCTAAGGCCTATTCTTCACAGACTATTCAAAAAAATCCAAAATGATGGAAGACTCCAAAACTCTTTTTATGAAGCAAGCAGCATCCTAATTCCAAAACCAGATAGAGACAAAACAAAGAAAAAAACTTCAGGCCAATATCGCTCATGAACATAGACGCTAAAATCCTCAACAAATTATTGGCAAATCTCATCCAACAATACATTAAAAAGATCATACACCATGACCAAGTGGGATTCATCCCAGGGACAGAAGGATGGTTCAATATTCACAAATCAGTAAATGTAATACATCACATAAACAAAAGCAAAGACAAAAATCACATGATCATATCAATAGATGTGGGAAAAGCTTTTGATAAGGTACAACACCCATTTATGATAAAAATGCTCAGCAAAGTGGAAATAGAGGGAGCCTTCCTCAATATAATAAAGGCTACATATGAGAGACATACAGCCAACATCATACTCAATGGGCAAAAACTAAAATCCTTTCCACTAAGATCAGGAACAAGACAAGGTTGTCCACTTTCACCACTTATATTCAATATAGTATTAGAAGTTTTAGCCACAGCAATCAGACAAAAAATAAATAAATAAAAGACATCCAAATTCGAACAGAGGAAATAAAAATGTCACTGTTTGCAGATGACATGATAGTGTACATGGAAAACCCTAAAGACTCTACCCAAAAACAGCTCGACATAATAAATGAATTTAGAAAACAGCGGGATACAAAGTCAATATCCAGAAATTAAAGGCATTTTTGTATACCAACAAAGAAACAGCAGAAGCAGAAATCAAGAAAAAAACCCATTCAATATAGCAAAAAGAAAAATAAAATACCTAGGAATAAACTTAACCAAGGACGTGAAAGACCTGTATGCAGAAAACTACATAACACTGCAGACAGAAATCACGGAGGACACAAACAAATGGAAACATATACCTTGTTCATGGATTGGAAGAATTAACATCATCAAAATGTCCATACTACCCAAAGCAATTTATAGATTCAATGCAATACCTATTAAAGTACCAATGACATATTTCACAGACATAAAACAAACACATCAAAAATTTATACAGAACCATGAAAGACCCTGAATAGCAGCTGCAACTTTGAGAAAGAACAAGGTGGAAGGAATCACAATACCTGATACCAAACTGTATTACAAGGCCACTGTAATCAAAACAGCCTGGTACTGGCATAAAAACAGGCATATAGACCAATGAAACAGAACAGAGAGCCCAGAAATCAACCCAAGTCTCTATGGGCAACTAATATTCGACAAAGGGGGCAGTAACACAAAATGGAATAAAAATAGCCTCTTCAACAAATGGTGTTGGGAGAACTGGACAGCTATGTGCAAAAACATGAAACTCAAGCAGCAACTTACACCATACACCAAAATAAACTCAAGGTGGATAAAAGACTTAAATATAAGCCGTGACACCATTAAAATTCTAGAAGAGAACATTGGCAAGAAAATCTCAGCTATTTCACGCAGCAACATTTTTACTGATATGTCCCCCTAGATCAAGGGACATAATGGAAAGAATAAAATGGGATCTCATCAAAATTAAAAGCTTTTCTGAACAGCTAAAGAAAACAGTATTAAGATAAAAAGAGAACCAACTGTTTGGGAAAACATATTTGCCAATGATACCTCAGACAAAGGTTTAATCTCCAAAATATATAAAGAACTTACATGACTCCACTCTAAGCAGACAAGCAACCCAATTAAAAAATGGGCAAAGGACTTGAACATACACTTCTTCAAGGAGGACATACAGAGGATCCAGGGACACATGAAAAGATGCACAATATATCTAGCTACCAGAGAGATGCAAATTAAAACCACAATAAGATACCACTTTACACTGGTCAGGATGGCTATCATAAACAAAGCAACAAACAACAAATATTGGAGAGGTTGTGGGTAAAAGGGGACCCTAGTTCCCTGTTGGTGGGATTGCAGACTGGTACAACCATTATGGAAAACAGTATGGAATTTTCTCAGAAAAATAAAAATCCACCTGCCTTTTGACCCAGCAATTCTACTGCTAGGATTATATCCTAAGAATCCTAAAACATCCATTTCAAAGAACCTATGCACCACAATGTTCATAGCAGCACAATTTACAATAGCCAAGAGCTGGAAGCAGCCTAGATGCCTATCAGCAAATGAATGGATCCAAAAATTATGGTACATTTACACAATGGAATTCTATGCAGCAGAAAGAAAGAAGGAGCTCCTACCCATTGCAACAGCATGGATGGAACTGGAAAGCATTATGCTGAGTGAAATAAGCCAGGCGGTGAAAGACAAATACCATGTGATCTCGCCTTTAACAGGAAGCTAAACAAACAAGCAAGCAAAATATGACCAAAGACACTGAAATACAGAACAAGCTGACAGGGTCCAGAGGGGAGAGGGGAGAGAATCACAGGTTTCAAGGGAAAGGATTCACAAGAACAAGTATAAAGGACACATGGACAAAAACTAAGGCGGTGAGGGGGGGATGGAAGGGAGGTGGGGAGCACTGGGGGGGATGGGCAAGATTGGGAGTATAAGAGAAAACTGTACTTGAACAATTTGAATAATTAAATAAATCAAAAAAAAGGAAAAAAATAAGACCAGCCAAGAAAATCACCTGCTAAAACAAACAAACAAAAAACAACATAATTGGAGAAAAATAACAGTAGTTAGGATCTGTTAGCATCCATAATGTCTAAGACACATCCCAAAATTATTCAACATACCAAGATCAAAGAAGAGGGAACACATTCTTAAGACAAAAGAAAATGAATTGGCCCTGGCTGGTATAGCTCAGTGGATTGAGCGGGGGCCTGCGAACCACATGATCGAGGTTCGATTCCCAGTCAGGGAACATGCCTGGGTTGCAGGCCAGTTCCCTGCAGGCCAGTTCCCAGCAGGGGACGCAAGAAAGGCAACCATACATTGATGTTCCTCTCCCTCACTCCTTCCCCCCCTTCCCCTCTAAAGATAAATAAATTTAAAAAAAAAAATGAAAATGAATGTGTCCAATCTGGAGATGAACTAGTTACTGCATCTAACAAAAAAAGATAGTAAAGCAGCTATCATAACAATAGTCAGTGAAGTAAAAGGGAACATATTTCTAGTGAATGAGAATCTCAGCAACAAAACAGAAAATTTGGCAGAGAAATAAAAACAATAAAATTAGAAACAAATTGATGTTACAGAACTGATCATTAGAATTGTGTTTAAAAAAATCACTAGAAAAAGTAGTTAGATGGCTATAACTGAAGAAAGAGTAAGTGAACTCAAAGATAGAGCATTAGACATTGTCAAAGGTGAAGAACAGGAAAAAGAGATTTGAAAAATAGACTTCTTGTTAGATTGTATAAAATAGTCAAACATACTCATAATAAGAATGTCAGAAGCAGAAGAGACAGAAATGGGGCAGAAAAATATTTGAAGAAATAATAGCTGAATGTTTTCTAAATTTGATGAAAGAAATGTTTAGATATAAGCTACTATACACACAACAGCTATAACAAACAAGAGAATCCAAGGCCAAGGCACATGAAGGTAAATTTTTCAAAGCCAAAGATGCATAAATCTTGAAAACTGATATATTGCATGTAGAGGAACAATGCTGATTAACAGCCTCCTCTCATCAGAAGCCATAAAAGACAGAAAAGAATGGAATAAACTTTTGAAAATACGGGAAAAAAAACAACTGTCCAACCAGAATTCTGTACCCATTGGAAATACCATTTAAGAATGAAACCAACAGCCCAGAGCAGTGGTACATTCTCCCAGATTTCCTGATTCTGCCTTGTGCTTATGGCTAGAGCGAGGCGTTGTTTGGGAGCTAATGGAGAAGGGTTCTAGAACTCCCTTGGTGACTTTTCAATTCCATTGGACATTCTGTTTATTGGGATTGTCATTGTACATACACTACTTGGTACTATTTCAAAGAACTACATGGGGTTAAAGCCTATATATAAATATAAGAGAGAAAAGTGCAACATACCTGCAATCAAAGACATAATAACAACAATGGGAAATCACATGAAAGATTCATTAGTGAAAAAGGTCACATAATTTGATCAATGAGCAAAAAATAAACATAGTTGCATGCTGAAATTCTAAGTGGAGGATAAATGAAATTAAAGGTAAAAAGAAATGTTCATGAGGGTGGGAGGAGGGTGGTGATGGGAAAGTGGAGACAACTGTGCTTCAACAATAATAAAAAAAAGAAATGTTTGGATACAAAAATAATACTAATAAAATAAAGTAAGAGCAAGTATAGACCAGAGAAAGATACCTACACAAAACTTGAGTATGTGAGAGTATGATAGAAAAAAGGTAAGTGTCCAGTCACATTAAAGAAACCATACCAATAATCCCTGTTGGAGATGCAAACTATAACCAAAGTAAAATTAGAAGTTATATTTTATCAAAATTTACTTCTTGAAAAAGTAGAAAACATAATTAATATAATTTGTAAAAGCAAAGGTATACCAAGACAAGTAAAGTCAGAAATTTCAGGAAAATATTTAAAGATCCAGGAATCAGCAAGAAAAACAACAGTGAGACAAAAACAGCATAGCAAATCTAAATACAATTTTTTTAATTTTTATTTAATTGTTGTTCAAGTAGTTTTCTGCCTTTTACTCCCATCCCACCCCACCCCCCAGGTGCTCCCCACCTCCCTCCCATTTCCATCCCCCTTAGTTGTTGTCCATGTGTCCTTTATACTAGTTCCTGTAAATCCTTCCCCTTTTTCCCCTGAAATTCCCTCCCCTCTCCCCTCTGGTCACTGTCCCCCTGTTCTCTATTTCAGTGTCTTTGATTATATTTTGCTTGCTTGTTTGTTTTGTTGTTTAGCTTCCTGTTAAAGGTGAGATCATATGGTATTTTTCTTTCAACGCCTAGCTTATTTCACTCAGCATAATGTTTTCCATTTCCATCCATGCTGTTGCAAAGGGTAGGAGCTCCTTCTTTCTTTCTGCAGCACAGAATTCCATTATGTATATGTACTATAATTTTTTGATCCATTCATTTACTGACAGGCACCTAGGTTGCTTCCAAGTCTTGGCTATTGTAAATTGTGCTGCTATGAACATTGGTGTGCATAGGTTCTTTTGGATTGGTGTTTCAGCATTATTAGGATATAATCCTAGCAGTGGAATATAATAATTGATACCACACTGTATTACAAGGCCACTGTAATTAAAACAGCCTGGTACTTGCACAAAAACAGGCACACAGACCAATGGAACAGAACAGAGAGCCCAAAAATAAACCTAAGTCTCTACGGTCAATTAATATTCGACAAAGGGGGCAGCAACATAAAATGGACTAAAGATAGACTCTTCAACAAATGGTGTTGGGAGAACTGGACAGCTATGTGCAAAAAAAATGAAACTCGAGCACCAACTTACACCATACACCAAAATAAACTCAAGATGGATAAAAGACTTAAATATAAGCCATGATACCATTAAAGTCCTAGAGGCTATTTCACGCAGCAACATTTTTACTGATATGTCCCCTAGATCAAGGGACATAATGGAAAGAATAAAATGGGATCTCATCAAAATTAAAAGCTTCTGCACAGCTAAAGAAAACAGTATTAAGACAAAAAGAGAACCAACTGTCTGGGAAAACATATTTGCCAATGATACCTCAGACAAAGGTTTAATCTCCAAAATATACAAAGAACTTACATGACTCCACTCTAAGAAGACAAGCAACCCAATTAAAAAATGGGCAAAGGACTTGAAACACACACTTCTCCAAGGAGGACATACAGAGGATCCAGAGACACATGAAAAGATGCTCAATATCGCTAGCTATCAGAGAGATGCAAATTAAAACCACAATGAGATACCACTTTACACCGGTCAGAATGGCTATCAGAAACAAAGTAACAAACAGCAAGTGTTGGAGAGGTGTGCAGAAGAGGGGACCCTAATCCATTGCTGGTGGGACTGCAGACTGGTACAACCACTGTGGAAAACAGTATGGAATTTTCTAAGAAAACTAAAAATGGACCTGCCTTTTGACCCAGCAATTCTGGGGTTAGGATTATATCCTAAATACGATTTTTATAGGTGAAACAGACTGCTATTTTCTAATAATTTTTTTGCTTCCTTCTCACACAGTAGAAGCCAATTTCTACATAATACTGGCCTGCCACATCCTTAACAAGGAATTCATAGTGAATCTGGTGGACACTGATGAGAAGAAGACAGCTTTTAACAGGATTTTTTTGGAAAATAGCTTAAATGTAAAATATTAAGACATATAATCAGTACATTATATAGACAAAAATATAATTATTTTTCTACAGTCCTGGAAAGTATCTAAGTTTTATGCTTAAAATGAAATTTCAGCTTTTAGAAATTTTACATCCATAATACACATAACTAAAGTATTTCTTTAAAATTCCATGAATTCAACTTTCTGCCTTTAAATTATTTTTGTTTTACTCACTCAGACTTCTTTTCACAGGTTTTAGAAGATTCTTCAATTCTTTTCTCTAGCTCCAGGACAGCTTCCTCCTTGTTCAAAAGCATTTGCTGTGTCTGCATAAGTTCCTCTGCTAAAGTTTTCAACCTAGAATGGACAGTTTCCTCATTATCAATCCATACAAAACTGCATTCACTTTACACACACACAAACACTCATACATCTAAGGTTGTGATGCCAAAAACAGTAGCCACATGTAATTTAATTTAAAGTAAAATTTTAGTTTCACGGCTAGTGGCTAATTTATTGGATGGTACAGACCAGAAAATTTTAATAATAACAGTAAGTACTCTTGGGCAGTGCTTTTCTAAAGAGTCCTATTCATCAAATACAAAAAAGAGACACAGAAAACAAATAAAGAAAGAAGAAAAGACTAAATCAAATTCCTGTTATGTACCAGGAAGAGCGTATAGTGAAAAGATCATTATTTTTATTTCCAGGTGCATATTTACACTCTGGTTTTGCCACTTTTTATCTGAAATCCTGGGCAAGTGACTTAGTTCATTTTCTCATTTGCAATTTGGATACAGTAGTACCTGCAGGAAAGCATTGTTCTGAGGATCAAATGAACTAATGCATATATGATGACTGGTACTTAGTAAGGATTGAGTAAAATGGTTTTTAGTATTATTTGCATATGATGTATCATAATAACCTATGACACAGATCCCATTATCCTTATTTTAAATTAAAGAAAGTGAGTCTCAGTTGCATAATAATGTAAATTGATGGTAAGCTACTGCACATATTGTAATAATGCTTTAGAGGTATTTTCTACACAGATTTGAAGATAATTAAATATACAAAATTAATATGCACTCATAAGCCAGATAATTTATAGTTGTATAAAATGCATTTGGTCCTGAATAGAAATATTTCTACCACAAAACACATAAACTATCAAAGTACAGTAAAATTTTTATCTTCAGCACTTTAAAGCAATACATGAAACCCAAAATTATAAAAGTATGTGAATAATCCACATCTTAAAATTTTTAATTATTTAATAGATAGTAAAGTCAAAAGCAAAAGTCATACTGTGAAATATTTGCAATGCAAATTATAAGCTAAGCTCTCTTAATGCAGAAAAAATCCTAGAAAAAAGACAAACTAATATGAAAATATACAAAGAACACAATTGGAAGTTCATCAAGAAAAACTCAAATAATTAATAATGGAAGTATTTACAACCTGACCCACAATTAAATAACTGCAGATTAAATATACAGTAAGTTATTTTTCACCTACTAAAATTGAAAACTATAGAAAAGAGTGATAATATTCAATGTTCTCAATAGTGCAAAATAAAAACACACGTACACTGTTGATTTGACAAAATTCGCACAAATTTTTTCATAGATCAGTGTGGAATTGTCTCTCAAACATCAATTAGAATATTCTCTTACCATCTAAAAATCTGTCTTACCAAAATACTTTAGAATGTACACAAAATTTGGTATGAACGTGTTTGTTGCAACATTGTTTTTAAACCAAAGAAAACATTTAAATGTCCATCAACAAGGGAATGGCTGAATAAATTTTAATATATTTATAAAAGACAGAATAAGATGTAGTCCCTTCTAAATGAGATGCACACTTATAAGGTTCTTTTAAGGCACGTTTGTAAATTAAAAAGCACGTTACAGAATACGTATAGCATGATTCCATTTATATTAAAATAAATATATGTGTATATGTGCTATGGACTGAATGTTATCCCCTTTAAATTTTTATACTGAAGCTCTAATTACCAACATGATGGTATTACTTTTTTTCATCCTACCAGAGGACATTCTTTTTTATTGCTTTTAGAGAGACAGGGAGAGAGAGAAACATCAATGCAAGAGAAAAGCACCGACTGGTTGCCTCCTGTATGCACCCAAACCAGGGATCATATGCACCCATACTGGGAATCAAACCTGCAATCTTTTTGGTCATGGGACAATGCTACAACCATTGTAGCATTGAGCCACATGGGTCACAGCAGTGTGATGGTATTTTTAGATATGGGGCATTGGAAGATAATTAGGGTCAGATGACACCATGAGAGTGGGGGCTTCATAATGGAATTAGTGTCCTTATAAAAAAGAGATACCAGACAGTCTGCTCAAGCTCCCGCTCTCTTTTCTCCAAACACACACAAAGTCATGTGAGTACACAAGAAGATAGCCATCTACAAGCCAGGAGGGAAGTCTAAGCAAGAACCAAGTTGGCCAGCACCTTGATCTAGAACTTTAAACCTCCAGAACTGTGAGGTTAGAATAAATTGTTGTTGCTTAATGCACCAGTTTGTGGTATTTTGTTATGGCAGCCAGAGCAGACTAATATAATATGTATATGGCTATGTGTGTGTGGATTCCCAGAACTAGATTACTACAAATGAAACTGATCCATACTCTGAAAGATGTGGGATTAAAATAGAGGATATTTAAAACCAAAAAAAATAATAAGCCTTTCATACTTATTTATACTATTTGAATCTTTTATAATAAGAATTAACTTAAGCTTTAAATTATTAACTAATAGGTCATAGAGATGAAAAGGGCAGAAAAACTATGAACTATAATCAGAAGAACTCAAACTATAGCAATCCAGATTATTTCATCTTTGCCCAGTCCTGACAGCTCAGTTGGTTAGAGTTTCGTTTTGATACACCAAGGTTGTACCCTTTGGTTATATCAGGATTTGATCCCTGGCCAAAGCACATACAAGAAGCAACAGATGAATGCATAAGTAAGTGTAATGGATTACTTCATCTTTGTTTACAGTCAAGCAACATAAAAAATCTTAATAGGTTTCTGAGGGTATTACTATATTATAGCAAAACATAATCAATGATGCTTATAATGATCTGGAATAATAAGGGAAAGGTTAATGTAAGATCAGTATTCTTTAAAAAATACACATGTACATATATTTTAAGATATCTAATCCAGTAAAAGTATGTTTTTTTTATTTTGATGATGAGATGAACTACAGTTATATGGAAAATTCACTTACAAGGAACAGTTCATATCCTGACCATGTAAAGAAAGTATTACTATATTAAAATTAGAAATCATTCTCAAGAAAGCTACATTTCAACTTCTGGTTTTAAGTTACTTATAAACAATTATAAATAAGCAGGTAAATAACACACAGAGTCCTTTGATGTTTATAAATTCTGCCTTATACATGACCTCACTTAGTCCTCATCAAAGTCTGTATCACAGGACCGCACTTCAGAACCTGTTCCAACCACGTCCTATCACCTCAGTCTAGAGGTGACAGAGTAAGAACCAACTTCTCACCATTGTCTTGGCCATGTTACATAGAAGCTGAGTTTGATAAAAAGGTCTTTCTCTCTTCAACACTCTCCTCTGTTTCATCTTTTACTTCTCTCTCCTACATCTTTTTCTTACTCTTTGTTCTCTTCCCAATTAATTTTCTATTCACCTCTCTTCTTAATTCTTCATTCACTCATTTAATAAGTGTTTACTAAGCTAGATGCTAGGGATAAAACAATACACAAATCTATGCTCAAGAAATGTATATTCTAGAAGAGACATCAAACTTTTTCCCTCCAAATCTCTCTTTTCTTCTTCTTTCCTTGCCTTCATTATCACTGTTTGCTTTCCTAGTTTCTTCTTAATTCTACTCACTGTATCTTATCCTCTTATTTATCCTGAAATAAGTACACAGCCCCTGCAAATTGTAAAATGCAGGCACCAGGGCTTACTCTTCACAGTATATCCCTTACACTTTGAACAGAATCTTGCACATACTACGTGTTCAACTCAGTTCTCTGTTCTGCTTTTCTCACTAGAAGCCCACATTCTGCTTTTTTCATAATTCTTTAGTAAGTACCAAGACCATCCTGATTCCTATTATTCTGGATTATCAGAGAGTAAACCTGAAGAGCCATTTCAATGTGAAAACAGCACAATTTACAACTTTCACCCATCAACTAATTCTAGAGCTAACCATATCCAAACCACTACTGTGGTGGTGCAGTGACGGAAGCTTAGTTCTCTACATAGAAGTCACTGATGCAGGGCTGACTGCTTTCATGTAAAAATTACATCATCAAGCTCACTTTATCTTGCCACATCAGAGTAAGAGAAGTATTTGTGCTTACAGCTCCTCATCTCTACTGCATTCTATAAAGCCCCTTATTCTGGCAAACTAGACACGAGTTCTAGAACTAGACACCTTCAGGTTCAATATTTACTTATTAGCTTTTCTAAACTTCCATTTCCTGCTCTAATAAAATGGAAATTTATTTAGCACCTAACTGAATTAAACAACTATATTACATTAAAGCAGTAAAACACTGTAGCCTATTAGGAATTCATATATTTTAAGAGAATAAGGCAAAACACTATGCATAGAATAACTCCACTTAAGTAAGGAAAACAATTCATATACATGCATGAGCTTATAAATACATCCTGGAATAATACATACATTTTTTAAATGAAATAACATTGGAGGTTAGAAATGAGTTTTTAAAAAAGAGAAAACTTTGATTTTCACAGTATACCCTTTTGTAAGATTTTGAAGATATTTTCATCTGCTTGCATTAGTTAATTTTTTAAAGTTTAACTATATTTAAAGATACAAAAACCTAAAACAATTATTGTGGATAATAACAAGTCTTCAGTACTTATACAATCCTTTTTGTATCCCCAAACCATTGGATATCACTATCTGTATCTTACAACATACTTATAGAGACCCAACTTCCTAAAAATTATAAATTATAAATGTCCAATACTGTCATACTAATTGTGATATTTGGGTTCATAGAAAACCAAATGGAATAAGGGTGACAGTTGCCTGAAGTAATTTTCCCACATCTTTATTACTGCAACATAAATTAAATAAACCATTTTTTGCAACCTCATAGCACTTCATGTATGAACTGTATACCATGGCACAAATATTTATTAATTTTTCTCAAGATACACAGAAGGTGACACCTAATAAACCAAGCAGAAGTTTCTGTTAAAAATATCCACCTCCAATCTGATATATCCACCTGCTTTCTCTGCAACCTTTTTATTTCCCTTAATAAAATTTTCCTTCAAATATGTCATCTGCCTTCTAATATTTTACATAATTCCAAATATTCCGACTCACTCATTCACAAAGTATTCCCCTAACATAGCCTCACATAATTATACTACACATTCACCCAAAAAACAAACAAGCTAAGATTGTAAATGAGAACAGCCAAAAAACAGACTCGATAAAGCCAAGGTCCCGCTTAAGACATGAGAGTATTGCAGTAGTTGTCAATCTGCTGTTTGACAAAGTTGATTCAGATAGTTTAATGGGCAAAACTGATGTCATTCCCTTCAACAAAAGTCAGTAAACATTTTTTTAAAGATCCAAAGAGTAAATACTTTAGGCTTTTCCACCAAAAGGCAAAATCAAGGAATATCACATAAATATATATATATAAGAAAAAAGAAAAATATTCATATTTTATTGACCAATTCAAAATATAATAATTGAATACAACTTATCATAACACCAATGTACTATGAGAAGAACAAAAATATTTTGAGGGTGATAAGTTTAGCCTTTTTCTGATCCACACATTTTTTAACACCATCATTTGTAATACATTTTAAAAGACTCCACTAAACTTTGTACTAAATTAGGGTTTTCTTAATTTCTTTGAAAATATCTTTATCTGTAGTTGATCCACTCAGGCAATTTACAAAGAGTTAAGTCTTCAGTCACTTAAAACTTGGCATTTACTCTTCAAACAAACAACAACTGAGCACTTTTTGATCACACCTGCTGACTCATTAAGTGTCAGGGAAAACCACATGAAATCATTTGCCTTGATTTTTTAATTAACTAATGATGTAGCTCTCAATGGCTCAACTCCTCACACAAATGTTCTCATTGAAAGACTATTAGTTAAAAACCAGTTTATTTTCACTAGACACATTCCTTCAACTACTGCGATGAAACACTATTAAATTAATTTATCATTGGTAAATGGCTCTCCTGGCTTGGCTAACAAATGAGACCCCAGAAACTTATTTTGGTTGTATCCTCATTTACATAGTTTATTTTTCTAAAGAAAGTCTGCTTTGATGAAGTATTCGATTTTAATTCCTTTAAACTTTCTGACTAGCACTCTCCTGTGAGCTGGTAATATTGAGCTGCATGTTCATTTGGTAATGTAAGCATATATTGCATTATTTTAGCACAGCCAGAATGTTATTGCAAAATAAACACAATGCTTTCCCATCTAATTCAATAACAAAAAAATCCACGCTTCATTGTACCTTAAAAGTGTGACATTCAAAATTCATTTTCTTTTCTTGTTTTGTCTTAATAGGCATGGACTGATATTAAATAGTAAATAAAGTATGCTGTATAGCAGTACATGTGACACCCAAAGTGCTGTTGAGTTATAACTGTGTCACTCTGATCTGTAATGCACCAGGTAGCAGTGCAAAGTGATGAGAATGCATACATGGCCGCTGTCACAAGTGCTCAACTATACACAACTGGTAAATAAACGAACAAGTGAAGATGTGTTTCAATAAAACTTTATTTATGGGCAGATATTAAAATTTATATAATTTTTTTACGTTTCACAACATATACTTCTTCTTTTGATTTTTTTAAACCACTTAAAAACATAAACAGCATTCTTAGCTCACAGACTGCATAAAAATAAGTTGCAAGCTGGATTTAGCCCACAGGTGGTAGTTTGCTAACTCATATCCCACAAAAGATACAAGCAAATCACTTTTCCACATAGAAAATTACCACCATTCAATTAATGTATCTCGTTTACATCCCACTGTAAAAGCTAAACTCACGATTACTTTAAATTTTTAAAAAATGCACTGGAAAACATGAGGCCTAAGGTTGGATTTCAGTTTAGAATACAAGACTAGAATTCAAATAATTTCTATTGATGGATAGTAACAATTTATAATACATTTAAAACACTTAAACACTTTATTTCAGAACTCCATAGACCTGAATTTTTTATTTTGATAAACTAAAATTATTTAATTAGATACTGATACATTAGAATATTTGCATATATAATCATAATAAACAGATGATTAAAAATCAAAGAATAGTATCTCCTCCAGCATTTGACAAAGAAAGATCCAGAAAAGAAGCCAATGGTGTAAGGTTGTTTGGAGGGGAAGGGGAAAGGCTGCAGAAAACAGAGACAAAGGGAGCAACGTCAGGCTCAAGGCTGAAGGTTATCGACCTAAGTGCCTGTGTGGTGGGAAATACACATTCTCAGGTGTCCAGTGTCAGAAATTATGAGTAGCCCTCTATCACAAAGGTGATCTACCAAGCAAAAAATTTCCTATACATATAAAATAAATAATCCAACAAATAATTGCATTTAACACTTCTATATACATATGCAATGTTTATAAATATAGTTGACAGATAATTTTAGAATATGATGAAATGCTTAGTGACTTATATTTAGATGGGTAAATGCAATAACTTTGTGACTTACTATTATATCATTAGAATTCCATGAGGTCTGGAAAGGGGCTGGCAGCAACATTATATAATCTTGTTTTGAATACAGATACTAGTTGTATAATAATCTCAGAAACTTCTACATTTATTTGAGAAAACTCTACATGATACAATAAAGAGAAAGCAAGAATATAAATTATTAAATTTATGAGTAAGTTTCTGCTAATTAAAATCATTTTATGTTACTTTTAAGAATCTGGAAAAAGAAAAAAAATAAAAGGTGTCTCTTCAGGACTAGGAAAGTGAAAGAGATAACCTTAGGAAAAGGACATTTATTTAAATTCCAAGTCAAGACTGGCTCAGAAGCATAACAGAAAAACAGTTAAAAGTCAAGACGAATTCTACTTAGTCTATTGTAAAAATGCTAGTTTCCCCCAATAATTCTACACAATTTGAGGAATATATTCATTAGCAACACTTAACAAAAAGACATTCTTTAAATACAAAAGACAGGTATTCAAGTAAGTAGTAGTCCTTACTCATTTTGGGCCAGGAAGCCCTCTAAAAATTTTCAGAGACTTCCCCCAGAAGGTAATATACACAGTTCTACAAACAATTTTAATGGGCTTATGGCAGTTTTCAATCCTGTCTGCACATTAAAATCAAGTGGAAAGTTTACCATAAATTCTAATGCCCTATCTTACCCTCAGAAAATCTGATTTAGTTGCTTTAGGTTGGGTCCCACACATCACCATTTTTTACAGCTCCCTAAGTGATCCTGATATGAAGCCAGATACGAGGCCGATTATTCAGAAACTCCCTGAAGTCTCTCCATAAAACGGTCTTCATTCACTCACTCACTCAAGATGTTAATTAAGCATTCACCACATCTGACATCTAGCCAAGATTCTGAAGAGTCCAAGAGAAATGTGGTCCAATTTTCTCTCTTTCATAGTCACTACTGATCAGAAGTCTGGCAGATTGCCAGTATGACTCCTATGTATAGAAAAATTCTCCAGAAGTCACAAATTAATGATTCTCACTTCTAAACTAATGTAACCTTTCACAATGGACAGGGTCATTGACCTCTTAAACAAACATAAAGGAATGAAAAAAAGGAAAATGTTCCTTTTGTTTTACTGAATATCATTCAATATTAATGCATTAGAGCTCTTAAATGGGTTAAGAAAAAATGCAGAGTAGAGGGAAGCACAGACCATAAAATATTAGCATTTTTAAACAGCTTTTGAGACTGTGCTACTCTAAAACTATTTAACACCATGTGATTCAGGAACAAATACTTAGTAAAAGGAAATGACAAAATGGAAAAATAAGTACCTAAATTCTGGAGAGAGTCATGCTAAAAAAAAATGTAAAGAGATGAGAAATAAAACCACATTTATTTAACATTATTATAAATATTAGCCCCAACATGCTTCTTCCCTACTTACCACATTCATTCACCACCATTTCAAGACATAATCTATATATATACAAACATACAGGGTGGGGCAAAAGTAGGTTTATAGTTGTGAGTATTCCCAACAGTTTATTCTTGAATTATTACTGACTCATTACTGTATTAGTTTCCATACAAATAACTGTAAACCTCCTTTTACTCCATCCTGGGTGTGCATGTGTATGTGTATATATATGGAATTACTTTAGATTATCCTGACACTCCCAACAGACACATTGAATAACTTATTCTTGTCATAAAATTCTTGAGGAAAACCTAATGTTAAACTCATATCCTGAATTTAGAAGCTATTCAATGAAATGTCGCTGAAGCTTTGCTTCTGTAAGATGTGATCAAGTAAATATTCTATCGCATTATCAAAGATTTATCATCTTTAGTTTATTACATTTTAGTTGTTTTATCATAATTAAAAATAATGATTTATGAGCATAATTAGTCTTGCTCTCATTATACCCTGAAAAGCAATAAAAAAAATTCTTCTTTGGTTATAAAATCTTTTCTTTTACTTAAGCTTATAATAGGTAGCTATTTTTAAGTTTACCACATTACACTCCGATATTTATATGCTTGTTCTTTCTTGGTGTTTATTAAAATAAATTGATCAATTTTAGTGTAAACTCCTTGAAATCATTAACCCCTGCAAACTTAAATACACAGTAAATATATTTTTGATGAATAAATTATTTGGGAGCAATAAAATAATTTTTAAAAACAGGAGTAATTTATATCATATTCCTTCACCAAGCAGCACGAGAATTAAGAAATGGAACTTGTCACTGCACAAGAATTCACAAACTCTACAGTCCATTTTGTGCCAGGCATTCAATCCTATTGCCTGGAGCAGAGTTTCTCCACTTCAACACTACTGACATTTTTCACCAGGTAATTCTTTGTTGTAGGAGGCTGTCCTGTTACTGCAGGATGTCCATGGCTTCTACTCACTAGAGACCAGTAACACTTTTCCACCTCATAAACAAAAACGTCTTCAGATATTGTCAAATTTCCTCAGGGGACAAAATTCACCCAGGCTGAGAACTGCTGGTTTAGAGACAAGTGAAAATATAACAGTACATCCAAAGTGAAGCTACTGCGAAGTGCTTCAAAGTTTGAGGAACAGCTTCATGAATCCCAATATGGTTGCCAGGGAAAACCTTCTAATAGCAGGGTACTCCCATGCATCCATTCCTCTCATCCACAGTCAATCTACCATAATTATTAAGACTTCATCTTCTATAGGTGATTCAACAAGCATTGGTTAGTTTTCTCAATCCCATCAGGCCAACTTTTTAAAGATGTCTTACCCCTTTCCAAGAGCTAGTCCCAGAATCCTACCATTCAGTTACTTATCTATACTAGTTCCTGAACAATAGAAAGGAGATTAGGTTTATTAGATGGGACTTTTGGCTGAACTCTTTTCAAGTAAACTTCCAACAGGTCCAATAATATAACATGCTTCATATTAAAGAGAAAATGAGTGAATAATCATTTCTAGTTGTGGTTCTGACACAGAAACAAGCACATACAGTGCTTATTAATAAATTTAAGTTTCTTGAAAAAAATCAAGAGACAAGTTAAATGTTTAAAAGTAGAATGGCTCAATTATATTTTCCAAATTTAAAAATGTACTATTCATAGGCTTTAATACTTTAAAAGGACTAAAAATACACATTAAGATTTCTCGAAACTACTTTAAAATTGTATGAAATAGCAATAATAAAGTGAAGAAGGAATTCATTTGCTAGCCTATAGTAGAAGACATCTCTGCTTTAAAATAACTCAATTACGAGTCAAATTTTTATACTAAACACTGCTGACATCTACCAGTCTCTTACCACCAATAGTCTCCTCATTTCCAAAATGGTTCTGCCAATAAGTTTTGAGGATGAAAAGGGTTTAAAAAATAAATTTTGAAAAGAATAAAGCATTGTCCCAATATAAAGTATTAATAATAACTGAATTAATATATCGCACAGAATTTTGATTTTCAAAATTACCAAAATTAATTAGTGGATAATGAGTAAAAGTTAACATGGTTCTTGAAACATTTCATTCTGATCAAAAAACTTATTATTTTTCATTACTTGTAAAAAATAAAAATTGGGATACAAAATCCCAGAATGTACAGAATATATTATAATAATGCTAATATTTAAACTGTTCGGGCTTTCCAAATACTTACATTACTTGTAAACTTTCTGCTGTTAAATTATTCCACATAATCTCATTTGCCTGAAGATTTTCATTTTCTTCTAGTAAGGAAGTATCAAACTCAATTTCTTGCTCTTTAGCAGCTGAAGTTCTAGTGAAGCATGCCAAATAATTTTGATCAATATGAATATCCAATCATAATTTATCTTAGTATACCAAAGGCATAACATTTTTTCTCATCAAAAATTATAATAACAAAGTAAACTTAAATAAAATAAATAAAATTAAACCCTTGGCATCAAAGATCTAGTCATGTAATTTTAGCCTTAATTTCCTCTTTTATAGAATGTGGATATTAACTAGTTTTATTCCTGACACGATGGTAATGAATATAAAATAAGATGAATGTATGGAAAAGTAACTGGTATATTATAAAGCTTAATATACAAAGTCAGAGTACTATTATTATAGAAATGTTAAAAATGTAATTTCATGGATTAAATATGGGCTTAAGAAATGATGTAGTGACAACTAACAAATTTTTAAAGATTACAATATAAATAGTTATTTTCATGGAGAAAGGACTTTGAAAATACCATAATTTGCCATTTATATACATTTATATACATTTATATACACTTATTGCCCAAATTTTTGAGGGAAAAATTAAGGATGTGCATTACATATGGGTAGTACTATCTCTATATCTAGATAAATGTTTCTAATTCGTTTATTTATGCTTATATATTAAAAGTATAATTCTAGAAAGCCATGATATCTGTGTGAAAAATAATACCCTTGAATAAAATAATCAGTTTTGTTTCTAAATGTTAATTAATTAACTAGTTAATTAATTAAAAATTTAAAATGAAAGTTTTTTCCTAAAAATTTGGACAAAAAATGTGGGTGCACATTATACATGGCAAAATATGGTAATTAAAAGCAGACAAATTAATCTGAAATATCTAATGTCCTAACATCAGTTCACTATTTCTTATTTAATTTGCTTATATATTATATGATAGAAAAAATAACACTATAAACAATACTCAAAGAAGAATGAAAACATACATACCTGTGAACATCTATAAAATTATTGTATTCTGTGCTAGGGTCTATCTGCTCAACCGACATTTGAATCTCTTTATGGACATTTACTATTTCCTCAGTAACAAGACTAGTTATCTGGCTGTATTCATCAAATATGCCTTTTCTGAAAACAAAAATAAAATTTTACAACATTTTTAAGTTGATAAACAAAAACAAAGAGCCAAAAGGAATTCACAACAATACACATAAGAAATGTAATAACAATATTTACAAATGGTGGTTTACGTACCACCTTTTTTCATATACTTGGATAGTAAAGGAATCACACAAATATACAAATTAGCAACTTACATTTGATAAAGTAAAATATCTGCAAATTATCTAGGATAAGGCATTACCATTTCCAATCTGTATTTGAGATGTCTAAATGTAATAAGGTCAGTGTTGATCACTTTCTATTTCTCAGTACTATGATAGAAATTTTGGATTTTATAACACGGAACTATGGACCCACAATGGTCTCTTGAATGTTTCTTTCTAGAATCTGTTATTTCCACACAAGCCCTCCCATTTAGTTCTTCTCTTGCTCCTGGGCCTCAACTCTTCGACCTTCAATAACATCTAGATCTCTTCTCCTGGCCTCCAGTCAACAGCAAAAATGTCATAATTTATTTGGTGTTACCTAATAAATGCAAAAGGAAAAACTATTCTGTCATAAAGACTTGATCGCTACTTAAGAATGCTATACCATTAGTCATTACTGGCCCTCAACAATGTGTGGACGGACAAGCTTATCCTGCGTATGTCCAAATAAATATAAGGCATTGTTTGTTTTTCTTTCCCAAAACCATTACAAAATTTCTCTTATTATGAACTATATTCTCAGTCACTTAATTTTAAATAGCAAAATAATGTTTGGGTAAAAAAACTAGATTTAAACTTCTTTAAGCAATGCTAGTTTGGAATGATTATAGAAATCACCAGACACAATTTTTTAAAAGCGGGGAGGGCAGAGATATTTAATGAGGATTTAGTAAATATTATTGGGGCTATGGCCTAATAATTCAAAGTACTAAATAATAGAAATGTAAATAAGCCTGTCTAGGTAATTCTAATAAAGCAATATAGTAAGTCATTATGATGGGATGATTAATAATTACCTTTAAGACACACAGTGGGGGGACAAAGTCTCCCAATGTTGTATGAATGAATACCTGTGACATGGGATTCAATTTCACTGATATTTCCATGCTTGAAGTTTTTAAATGCTAGTTGTGAAACAATTTAATAAAAATAAAAATAATACGCTGTGGGAAATCATTATATATTTCAAAAATATTCTAGTGACATTGATGATACTATTACTGAAGATTTGTATGAAGAGTTTCTAAAATATTGACTTATTAAATGAGAATAGAAAGTAAATATTTCTGAATCAACATAATTTAAAGTAGATATGATTGAATTTTCAAGTTAAATATTTTAAGTGGGCATTTCATTATTTTTATCAACAACCTTAAAAGTTTACATATTTAAGTTGACTACAAACACTTCATTTATCTTCCAGTGGGAAAAATGGATGACCATCTAAACCAGCTAATAAGGGAAATGAAGTCTACCAAAGGGTGGCATATCTTTTCCTATTGTCCTGAATCGATACGTATGGTATACATGTGCATTTAACCAAGTATACTGTTATTGGCTCCTTGAAGGCAACAATTGTGGCCTACTCATTTCCATATTCAATATGCTTTATATGCAGTAGAATTTTAATAAATATTTGTTGATTTTAATCTCATTCTACAAGAAGATGGAAGATAAACTTCAAAATATTCTTTCCTTCAGGTTGTTTTGCTGCTCAAAACTTAAACACCCAATCCTGTGGAGACAGACATCCACTTAACACTTGTCAACTAATCAATTTTTTTCATATAAATTTCCAGCTAATTGAAGAAAAAAAAAAAAGAGGGGCAATTCTTGGCTGGAAGATTTAGGAAAAGTCTTAAATTTAAAAAAATAACAAAATTTTTAAATAAGCCTTTAAAAAAAGACCTCCCTAAAGCCTGAAAAGATTTGGGAAAATTAAGCATAAACTGAAGGGACACCAGAACTAAAAATGAAGAAGAATCAAGGTAAAAGAGGTCTGAAACACCCATTGGTCTGGGTCAATAAGAAAAATCACTTTATGATGGGATTTTATATCAAATATGAAATGTGACTTACAGTGCTTTTATCATTTCTTCCTGCATCTTCTGTAGGGAGTCCAGAAGCAGAGGAAGTGTGGTGTCATAATACTGACTCTGATGAAGCTGTGCCCCTTTCAATGCCAATACATATTGATTATGCAACATATGAAGTTTCATTGTGGCTTTGTCGTAACGTTCCTTGGCCTTTTCAGTTTCTTTCCCTGAAGAAATCATTGACATTATAAATGAGATAATAAAAAAGTTTTATTGTCTCTGTATGCAAACTGAGTCACCACTATTTTATGTTATTTTCACACATTTTATGGATAATCAAAAGTTATTGAACATATACTATGTACTTAGCTCTATGCAAAGTACTATTTCTTTTTTCTTCTTTTTCAGTAGATCCTGCTTACCATGTTCATAGAACTGAAAAAACAGTTTAATGCTTTACTCATACTTTACACTGAGCTGCTCTGAAGGAGGCACGCATTACAGTAAATGTTTAGTGAATGAAGAATAACATAGTTTTTTTATAAAATTGTACAGCTACATGACCCTTCTCATGTCCAAGCAGCTTATGCGAAATTGAAACAGCAGTGCATATAAAGTTATACTACCAATAAAACAAGAACATTTGTAAATAATGTTAAATTTTAAAATCTGTGTTTGAGATATCAACAAAAACAAGGGAAGTCAGACAACACTTTGCAGAGAAAACAGACCTTAAGAGATGAGGCAAGTCTGAAGGTATAAGAAAGACAGAAGAGATGATAGTTCTCCCCTCTCACCCTCTTTTCCTCCCTTTCTTCTTTCCTTTCATTCAATGAATATTATTAATTGATTACCACCAGGAATTCTGTTGAACACTGGGAATTCAGTATTTGGCAAAGCAGAGTCCTTGATTTTAAGGTCTGGTGATTTGGACTACTGAGTGAAAACATAGAAAGAATAAGCAATGATACACAGGCAAGGAGATAAACTCAAAGAAAGCAAATTTTGAGAAAGTGAAGAAAACATGTCCACATAAGCAGGGCAATTTTAGGTAGTAAATGGCATGAAAATTAATCAGAGATATTTAGACAAGATGTGGGACAAGTCTAGGAGATAATGATAATATCACGAACTACAACTTTTTGTGGTTCCTTTACTAAAATCATTCAGAAAATATTCACAGATTAATAATATAAATAAATGACTATATAAATAAATATAATTTTCAAGTAGATGTTTAATTGTGATGTAAACTAAACAAGAATTTCTTCCCAATTATTTATATTTAGGGAGTAAATTTTTGAAAATATTAACTTTTGCCCTCTTTCCAAGGAGAGTCCTCCAAGTGAATCCTCTCCCCAAAATAAATCTTAGGTTGAGAATTTCTGACACCAGAGGCTCTCCTTTGCTGCCATTCTGTTTAGGCTCAGCACATGAGTATTCATTATGGATGGGTATCAGAAAAAACATTCCCCAGGGCCAAAAGCAGAGAAAAAAAAAATCAGTTTTTGCAGAGAGAGACCTCAGACCCTTAAACCATGCCCAGGCAGAACAACAGAAGAAATCCCTTGATTTTCTCATCACCCCTTTAATTCTGAGGTACAGTAACTACAATCAGCTGGTAAAAAAAAAGAAGCAAACCTGTCTAGCACACTGGTATGTCTCTACTACCAACAAATCTAGTGCTTCCAAGTACCAGAAACATCACTCACTTCTCCCAGGGAGCTGCACACAATTATTTTACAGATCATAAATCTCTAGCAATACTCCATTAGCAGGTTTCTTATACCTGGTGATATTAATAATTGTTCAAGTTATTCACAAAATGTTGCCCTAGATATCCTATTTAACTTTATAAAAGTATCTTTCCTAACCCCTCTCACTACTGAATGGAACGAAGTTCTAATACTAGGTAGGGGAATAGGGGCAAATATACTAATTCGGTTCTATATGAAGGAATCAGAAAAAAAATCATTAGGCACTAAAGAAAGGAGTTTTCTCACTTTCTAACTACAACTGACTCGAGAATAATATATTTGGATGATATATTTTATTTCATTAACCAGTAATCATACAAATTTTTAAGTACATAATGGAAAGAAAAATTCATGAAATAATTCTTCCCCTTATATAAAGAATGCTCTGAGATTTTTTCAAAATTCTATTATATATTAATTTTGAATTTTTTAATGTTCATTCTAAAACCAACATGTTTTTGCCTCAGTTAATATAAATCACCAGAGACATTTTATCTAGCTCTAAATGACAGTCATGATTTTTTAATTTAGCAATTAATAAACCACTTCAATAATATTAATTACAAGTGACTTTTAATGCTCTCATGAATACCTCCCCCTACTATTCAGTTAGTATAAGAAACTAGTCCTTTGGCTAGGAGCTAAGTCACATTAATGCCTGAGAAAGAGTGAAAGTCCCTACACACCTACTGCAGAAGCTACCAAAGTCCTTACTAAGGCCCTTTTAGGTGTTTTTGGTTTTGGTGGGGGGTTTTTTGGATTTACCATTTCTAAGTTACTTTAAGTTTCTGTTACTTGAAATTTGACAAATTCTGACAACAGCCAGTCCAAAAGATCATTTTCCTAATGCATATAAATTGATTCCAAATAATGAAAAGTTTTCTAGAGTCCAAATGTTCACAGTAAGACAATAAAGAGAGCATATACCAGGCAAAAATATTTCAATATTGTGTTATAATTTCTTAAACTTTTTTACAAGTGTAAAAGTATAACTAGTGAATTCAGTGAATTCCATAGTTTGTTACTTTTTGAAATGTTACTTTTCATATAAACTCTATTATTTGTAATTATTAATTGGATTTTTTTTAGTATATAACTTTAGGAGTCACACTCTCCACAGGAACATTTTCATGAGGACGTTTAAAACATTTAAATCACCCATCTGTCCTCCTATTTACACAGATTTTTAAGCTGCACACTACCCATCTGTCTTTCTAGGTGGTGCAGAATGATTCACTAATATGTAATACTCATCTCATTAAGATTTTATAATCCAAAATAACATTATAAAAGTTAAGAAGTTTCAAGATACTTTTTTATCAGATATGGTGTATGACAAATAAGCTGAAGAAGGCTGTTATAGCCAAATCTAATTATCAGTGGTCATTAGCACAATTTGGAAAAAAAATTAAATACCTCTGAAAACATCCAAGGCAGCTTCCATTACATTAAGTTAGTGATAATAAATTATTTAAAAACAGCATTGAACTTAAGACTGAATTTGGGGTATGTTTTCATAGGGATTTGGCAGTTTTTGTACTCTACAGCTCACATACTCTTGTGCACTTGGTTATAAGGTCTACTTGGTACACTCTCACGATCAATTACCCTGTCACTCTTCCTCTCTTGCAGGAGAAAAAAAAGTTTCAAAACCATGTTCGGTTGGTAAAATTTGAAAAAAAATTCTATTGTACTTTTTCATGATTTGTTTTAAATTAAATATTTAGGGTTCCATTGAGACTATAAGAAAATTCAAGAAATACTAATACTATGTGAAAATCGAAAGTATGAATAGAACTAAAAATTCCATCCATTTAACAAAATGTATTACCACAAAGCTACCTAATATGATGATTTTTTTAATTATTTAATTTTTTATTCTTGTTTATTACTTCTACTACAGTTGTCTCGATTATTCCCCTTTGACCTCCTCCTCCCAGCCCACTGTCAACTCCCATAGTCAATCTCCATATTGTTGTCCATGTCCATGGATCATTTATACATGTTCTTTCACTCATCTCTTCCCCTTATTCCCACCATTCCCCACTCCCCTCTGGCAGCTATCAGTCTGTTCCAGGTTTCCATGTTTCTCATTCTGTTTTGCTCATTAGTTCATTTTGTTCACTTGATGTCACATAGAAGTGAGATCGTACAGTATTTGTCATTCACTGACTGGCTTATTTCACTTAACATAATAGCCTCCGCTTCCATCATGCTGTTGCAAAAGGTAGGATTCCTTCTTCTTTATTTCTGCTGCATAGCATTCCATTGGGTAAATGTACCACATTTAGAAATTTTTTTTTTACTTTAATTGTTGTTCAAGTACAGTTTTCTGCCTTTTACTTCCACCCCAGCCCACCTTCCACGCCCTGCGCACCTCCCTGCCATTTCCACACCCACCTTGTTTTTGTCCATGTGTCCTTCATACTTGTTCCTATGACCCCTTCCCCTTTCCCCCTGAAATTCCCTCCTCTGTCCCCTCTGGTCATTGTCAGCCTGTTCTCTATTTCAGTGTCTTTGGTTATATTTTGCTTGTTTGTCTGTTTTCATGATTAGATTCCTGTTAAAGGTGAGATCATATGGTTTTTGTCTTTTACCATCTGGCTCACTTCACTTAGCATAATGCTTTCCAGTTTCAACCATGCTGTGGCAAAGGGTAGGAGCTCCTTCTTTCTCTCTGCTGCATAGAATTCCATTGTGTATACGTACCATAATTTTTTGATCTATTCATTTACTGATGGGCACCTAGGTTGCTTCCAACTCTTGGCTATTGTAAATTGTGCTGCTATGAATATTGAGGTGCACAGGTTCTTTTGGATTGGTGTTTCAGGGTTCTTAGGATATAATCCTAGCAACGGAATCACTGGGTCAAAGGCAGTTCCATTTTTAATTTTTTGAGGAAATTACATACTGTTTTCCATAGTGGCTGCACCGGTCTGCATTCCCACCAAAAAATGTACTAAGGTTCCTTTTTCTCCATAACCTCTCATGCACTTGTTGTTTGTTGATTTGTTAATGATGGCCATACTGACCAGTGTGAAGTGGTATCTCATTGTGGTTTTAATTTGCATCTCTCTGATAGCTAGCGATACTGAGCATCTTTTCATGTGTACTCATCTTTCCATATATATATATTCTGTATATCCTCCTTGGAGAAGTGTCTGTTCAGGTACTATGCCCATTTTTTAATTAGTTTATTTGATTTTCTGGTGTTGAGTCATATGAGTTCTTTATATATTTTGGAGATTAAACCCTTGTCCAATGTATCATTGGTGAATATTTCACCCCATAGAGTCAGTTCCCTTTTCATTTTGATAATGGTTTCCTTAGCCATGCAGAAGCTTTTTAATTTGATGTAGTCTCATTTGTTTTTTTTACTTTTTATTTTTTTAAATATATTTCATTGATTATGCCATTACAGTTGTTCTATTTCCCCCCTTCATTCCCCTCCACCCTGCACACCCCCTCCCCCACAATTCTCCCCCTTTTGGTTTATGACCACGTGTCTCAAGTTCTTTAGATTCTATATTTCCCATACTATTCTTGCCTCCCCCTATCTATTTTCTACCTACCACCTATGCTACTTATTTTCTGTACCTTCTCCCCCCTTCTTCTCCTCCCACTCCCCTGTTGCTAACCCTCCATGTGATCTTCATTTCTATGGTTCTGCTCCTGATCTAGCTATCCTCTTAGTTTGCTTTTGTTTTAGGTGTGGTTCTTAATAACTGTGAGTTTGCTGTCCTTTCACTGTTCATCTTTTTTATCTTCTTTTTCTTAGGTAAGTCCCTTTATCATTTCATATAATAAGGGCTTGCTGATGATGAACTCCTTGAATTTGACCTTATCTGAGAAGCACTTTATCTGCCTTTCCATTCTATATGAAAGCTTTGATGAATAGAGCAATCTTGAATGTAGGTCTTTGCATTTCATGACTTGGAATACCTCTTTCCAGCCCCTTCTTGCCTGTAAGGTCTCTTTTGAGAAATCTGCTGACTGATAGGAACTCCTTTGTAGGTGACTGTCCCCTTATCTCTTGCTGCTTTTAGGATTCTCTCTTTCATTTTAATCTTGACTGATGTAATTATGATGTGCCTTGGTGTGTTCCTTCTTGGGTCCAACTTCTTTGGGACTCTCTGAGCTTCCTGGATTTCCTGGAAGGCTATTTCCTTTTCCAGATTGGGGAAATTCTCCTTTATTATTTGTTCAAATAAGTTTTCCACTCGTGGCTGTTCCTCTTCCCCTTCTGCCACCCTTATAATTCGGATGTTGGAATGTTTAAAGATGTCCTGAAGGTTCCTAAGCCTCTCCTCATTTTTTTGAATTCTTGTTTCTTCATCCTTTTCTATTTGGTCATTTTTTCTTCCTTCTGGTCCACTCCTTTGATTTGATTCCCAGTTTCCTTTCCATCACTATTGGTTTCCTGTGCATTTCCCTTCATTTCAATTAGTTTAGTCTTCATATGTTCCTCTAATTTGTGACTAAAATCAACCAGTTCTGTGAGCATCCTGATCACCAGGGTTTTGAATTGTGCATCTGAAAATTTGGCTATTTCTTCATTGCTTAGATTTATTGGCTCTGGGGCTCTGAGTTCTTCTTGAGCCATGTTTTTATCTGTTCATGCCTGTTACGTATGATGAGCGGAGCCTTAGGTGTTCACCAGGGCGGCTCCCCCAGGTTGCTGGTTTGTGACACTGTATGTGGGGGCATGGTCAGAGAGGGGCTATGGCAGCCTCCTCTGCCACTTCCTGCCACTGGGGCCTGCACTGTCTATCTCACTGCTCGCTCCTTCAGCAGTTTATTTGTGCGTGAATGTGTGACTGTGGTCAGCCCTCAGTAAGTCCGCCCGCTACTCCACACCTGGGATACACCCACGGCTGCTGGCCTGCCTGGGTTTCGAGCCCAGGTCGGTCCAGTGGATCTTTCCTGCCCAACCCTGCGCTGCTGCTGGCTCTGCCCCTCTTACCGGTTTGGCTGAAGGGTTCGTTGTTGTCAGACTTCCGTATAGTTCAATTTTCTGTGGTTTGGCTGCATTTTTCTTGCTAAAACTTTGTTGTTTTTAAACTTGGTTGTGTGAGAAGGCACAGTGCTTCCACCTACGCCTCCATCTTGGCAGAAGTCCCTAATATGATGATTCTTAATATGTAAGCTTTTTGGCTTAGAATATCTCAGATCACTATTATACATTCTTAACTTTTAAATAACTACACTTGAGCTGGAAACTAACACAAAATACACAGAGTGAATAAATTCTTATTGACAGATGCAGAATTATACCTCTGTTGATGTATGCTTTTATTTTGTTTTGTTTTTTAATGAGAAGCATTGAGCAAGGCATGGAGTTGTTTTGTGTCAATTAACAGGGAGTAAACCATCCAATTTTTCCTTCTCCACATAATGAAATTCACAAGAGATTGAATTATAATTCTTTGCCATCACTTGTTGACAAATCTGTTTAATGTCTGTAATAACAGAGTGTGTATACAACATGTCATGCCATAAACAATATTATGAGGCTAGCAAAACTCAATTATGTAAGTTTGACATTCACAAGAGACAAGCTAGACTACTCATTAAGCAAGTCTAGAAAGACAAGTGTTTTTTATTATAAACTTCTTAAGTGTTTACCTTTTGTTAAATATCATGACGGAAAGCCTCTTGATAATAAATGAGAAATGACTATTTTATAAAAATAAAGTGTCAGCAAGTAAACTCTGATTAGAATAACTAAACATTTACCAACTTATACTTTTCCTGTCTATCAAACATTCTTCCTCAACTCTACAGTTTTTACTTATTACTCTAAGAAGAAAATGAACAGATATTTAGCTTAACTTATGAGTTACTTGGGGCAAATGTTTATATATTTCTATTCACTGGAAGTTAAAATTCAAGTATAATATGTGGTAACAGTGCAGGAGCTGCCTATTTTACTTGGTATTGTTCTAACAATAATAAGAAGTCAGTTTTTGTCTCAGCCTCTCTTCTGATTAGCTGTGCAACTCAGGCAAGTCAGTTCATCTAAGGTTTAGCTTCTAATTTACAAATGTGGCAGTTAAATTACCTGCTGGATTGTGAGGGAGATCAAATGGCAGAAAATTGTCAAAACACACAGTTAACAGCAAAGGCTAAAGAAGACACTGAATTGAGAGAGCTAAGAAAAACCTTTGTGATCAACTACTACTATAAAGCATTCTAAAAATACAATAGGTGTAGTCTTACTTTGTTACTTCTAATTTCTTGGTATAAGAATATTTGCTGTAGTAATCAAGAAATAGTTATTAATCATGTACTATTGGTCTTAAGATGTTCAAGAAATTAAAATAACTATATTTTATTTTAAAATTAAACATAAGCTACCTTTCAAGAGCAAGATCTCTAACTCTATGCAACACCATTTCCTTACATATAATGATTGCTGGATTCAATTGACACATAGTCTTTTACTAACCTATAAATTGGATGACATACTATATTCAGATCTGCATTCTATAATGTCACAAAGCTGTGAATGGAGGGATTCTGGGGGGCTGAGATAGGAGCAACTGCATAATTCTGAATCCCCCACATGTCATCTAAAATATAAGTTAAAGGGTATTGAAAAACAAATAAAACTCACTCTCTCAACATAATTAATAAATAATCAGAGAATGTCATAATAAATAACAGTTAAAACTATAACAAAAACATTTCCAAAGGATAGAGAAGACAGTCTGAGTTTCTCTCAAATACAGAGAAAGAAAAAAAGATAAAGCAAATGTGGTTAAAAAAGGGGGGAAGGGGAATACGGGTGAAGGGTGTACTAAGATTTTTATATTATTGTGTCAATATTTCTGTAGCTCTGAAATTATATCAAAATAAAAAGCTAAAAATGGAAAGTTGTGAAAATCTATCAAAATTCAAAAGTACCTGACTATTCACTAAATCTAAAAAAAAAGGAATTATTTAGCCTAGATATAAAGTCTCAATTATTTGTTCTTTTAATATTCTTCAAATATCAATCCTGACTTCCCAGATTAAAAAAAAAACTTAATATGTATGTTTCAAAGCAGGTGTTTTTGCACTATCAGTAATATTAATAAAGATAGCCAAAATGTAAAAATAAACAAACCCTATCACTCTCTATCATTCTAACTTTATAAAATTAGTCAAGCGTGTGTAAGAACAACATTGACAACAAATTAAGGGCATTCCTCCTTCAAATCTTTATCCAGATTCCACAGTATCCTAGGTTCTGTGAGGGACACACAGTCACAGTCTCTTCCTAAAGACACTTGGCAAGAAAATCAAAATGGCAGCTCACAAAAGAATCATCATAATGTTAGGTTATAATGTAGAAGAGGGAGTATATAGACCACTGTTTACTTAGCATGGATAACCAACTAACCTCAAAATCCTAATAATGTACTATAATATGTAATGTTATCTAATAAGTTAATAAATCCCTTAATGGCTTAAAAGTGACAGGAGATAAACAGGCTTTATCTAGAAGAAAGAGACAATACTCACTGCTTATAGAGAAGAAAATTGGGCAATGGATAAAAGGAAAACTTTTTACTACATACTTACTGGCTATACCTTGTGATCTTGAATTTTAATTCAATATTAGCAACAGTCTATGAATACCATTTTAAAAAATAAGCAATTTAAAAGAACATCCAGAAGCTCTCACCAGCAAATCTAACCTCTTATTGTATATGGCTGTATATCTGGCCTTCTCTAACAAACTGTTAATATGAACAAACTATCCTTGTTCTAGCTTCGGACAATTCACTTGAGTACTGGATCCATCCTCTCTCACCTACTCAAGTATATTTGCTCCAGCAGTCTCTTCCTGCATTCTGCTGCATCATCAGTTTTTCCTTTTCTACAGAAGCATTTTTATCAGCAAACAAGTAGTCTTAAAATATCCTCCCTCACACCCTGGCTGGTGTAGCTCAGTGGATTGAGTGTGGGCCTGTGAATCAAAGGATTGAGGTTTATTCCCTGTCAGGGCACAGTCAGGGCACATGCCTGGGTTGCAGGCCAGTTCCCAGCAGGGGACGCATGAGAGGCAACCATACATTGATATTTCTCTCCCTCTCTCCTCTCCTTCTAAAGACAAATGAATAAAAATCTTAAAAATATATATCCTCCCTCACAGTGAAAGACAAATACCATCTCACCTGCAGAACCTAAACAAGCAAGTAAAATATAACCAGAGAAACTGAAATAAAGAACAAACTTGACAGTAACCAGAGGGGAGGACCAGAGGAGAGGGGGATGGGAGATAATGGGGGAAAGAAGAGAAAGGGTCATCAAGAAACATGTATAAAGGACCCATGGACAAAGCCAAGGGGGTAAGGATGGAGGGTGGGAGGTGGGGGTGAGTGGCAGGGGAAAGTGATAACATGAAAACAGACACAACTGTATTTGAAAAACAATAAAAAAATAAAAATAAAAATATCCTCCGCTGAATCTACTTATTTAATTACTTTCCTATCTTTAAGATTCACCTATACTAGTTATCTCTGGTTTCTTTCCTCTCATTCTTTGTTAAACCCATCCAATTCGGGCTTTTTCCTCTACTGCTCCACTGAAGCTGTTCTTGTCAATGTTACTGATAACCTATGCTTAGCCCTCATCTTCCATTTTAGCAATACTCAACCTACTTAATCACTTGTTCTTCCCTGAAATCCCTTCCTCCCCAACTGGGCTTCCAGAATAATACATTCTTTTGATTTTGCTTTTATCTTGGTCTTCTTTATAATTTCCTCCTAATTTCCCAGATTTCTCAGTGCTAGGCTCAGTCTTCAAACTCTTCTATTTTCAATCATAATTAACACCCTTGGTATTGTCATCAGATCTTATGGCTTTAAATACAACAGTCAGATTTGTAGTTTTATCTCAGACCTCTCCCAGGAACTCCCCAGAACCGGAGGTCCAAGTAGAAAGTTGGCATATCCACTTAAATGTCTAATAAAAAATCTTAAAACCACACTCTAATCTTCACTTCCAAATCTGTTCCTCCTCCATTTTTCTCCATCTCAATTTGCAATGGCATCTTTCAGTTACTCATGCCAAAAATGTGGGAATTGTCTGTGACTTCTTATTCTCATACTATACCCAATTCATCAACAAGTCTTTTAAGTTCTATTTTCAATATACAGTTGACCCTCAGTTTTCATGGATTCCATATTTCCAAATTCTCCTACTGCCTAGCATTCATTTGTAAGCCAAAAATCAATACATACTGCTTTCCAAGTCAATCATAGACACGCACACACTCACAGCAGTGAAGGAGTCACACACATTACCAACTGAGAAAACTGGGTAAAGACCAGGAGAAAAACTTTTCATTGCATGCTCACCAGTTCTGTACATTGTGATTCTGAGTTTGGAATTATGTAAGTGTAAAGAACCTCTGTATTTTTTTGTTCCAGCTCTTATACTGTATAAACTGTCCTGTTTATAGTCTATTTAGTTCCATTGTTTTGCATCTTTTGTGCTCTGTTTACTATTTTGCTGTTTAAAATAGCCCTTGAAACATAGTGCTGAAGTGCTGTTTATTGTTATGCTCAAAATGGATGTGATGCGCCTTATAGAGAAAATATGTGTGTTAGTTTTAGTCATGAGTTATACCACTATGAGTTCACTGTTAATGATTCAACAATTTATATTAAATAAAGTGTCTTTAAACAGAAACACACATAAGACAAATGTATTGTTTGTTATAATGGGGATGTATTGTTCAACTGTCAAAAATGTGATCCTGCTTACAGGGGCCTACGTAACTCCTTATGTTATGTACACTAAGGGCAATGATTCAGTGCTCAGTTAATGCTCAGTTAGTGTTCACAATAATACTATAGAGCATAAATACCATAAATACCAAGAATCAATTGTATATCCAGAATTTGGACACTTCTAGTCACCTCTGCTACTATACCAGCTAGGTCCAAACCAGCACAATAGTGGGTTAGTGCAATAGCCTGGAAATAACTGGTCTCTTTACTTCCAACCTCTCCCACCCTCAGACTATCTATTTCAACAGGCTACCAGAATCGTCCTGTAAAAATGTCATTCCTCTGCTCAAAACCCACCAATGACTTCCCATATCACTCAGGGCAAAGGATTTTAAAAGTATTAACAAGATCCTACATAATCCATATCTCCCTTGCGACCACTATCATTCTTTCTCTCTGATCTGATCCCATACCTCCAGCATCTTTCCTTTATCAGTCCTTCAGTTCCAGCCACACAGGTGACTATAATACTTCTCAAATATGCCATATATGATCCCATCTTAGTGACTTTGTTTTGGCTATTCCCTCTGTCTGGAGTACTCTTTGCCCCCATAAAACTACATGCATCACTCCCTCACCTCCCTCACTCTTCATTTAAAGGTCTCTTTCTTCCATGACAACTAATGTGATCATTCCCCTAAACACCCTATCTACCTACAGCGTTTTCTCTATTGTAATTATTACCATCTAACATACTGTGTTTCACTTATTTTTTATTAATTAGGTATCTTCTGCTCTAAAACATAAGCCTGATGGAAGCAGAGATTTTTGGATGTTCTGTTATCTACAGTATTCCTAATAAAGTTAAAAGTGCCTGGCCCACAACAAGAAAGTGTATAAATTGCTATAGTTCTTATTTTTAAATAAATTTAAACAAATAAAATTCTTTAAAAGTTAAAAGTTATACAAAGATTACAATTTTACCTTCTGTATCTGTTTATATCATCTTTCTAGTAATAAAATCCAAAAACTAATATTGTTAAGGAGGTCACCTATAAAATATAGGGGAAAATCAGCAGAAGGATTAACTTCTCTTAACCTCTCTGTATGTGAAACTTAGCTTAATTTAATAAAACTAAGCAAAGGAGGGGGACAAATCAAATAATTATGCTTTCATTTTACTTTTAGGGAGTTATCTCCAAAATAACAATAAATCATGGAGCATATTCCATCCCACATAATATTTTACATGCATATTTAATGAGAATATTACAACTGTCACTCCAATTCCTATAACTTTAACCAAATGCAAATTATATTAATGAGTAAAAGTGCCAATACTCTTTATGACCTTGTAACGTTCCTATCATATTATGTTCCATGCAGTGAAAAGCATTCATGCCCTAAGTTAGTTAGTTGATAATATATCATGTGCTAATAAGTAGGTCTAAAAAGAGAGAAAAGCTCTCACTTTCAGGTCACTTTCAACAGAATTAATGATCAACAAACACAGCTTAAATTCTACTTTGGTCTTTAGCAAGTCCTGTTTCCAAAAATGTGTTTCTTCCTTCTGTATATTGAACTGACAGGTAAATTTGAACTTCAGAATATTTTTCTAGAGGACCTCCACACATCAGCCATATGTAATTTCGATTTTCAAAAATCTCCAAGATTTAGAGATTATTGAATAAGAAAGCTAGTTTCCATTCTTGGTAGATTTAAAATGAAGAAATAAACTAAAATAGCTTGTAGAAAGTTTTGTTGGCTTTTTTTATTTGGACTTATTTAAACATAAATCAACCATCTGTCTGATATCTGGGCTTATTTCAAACTTATTTCAGTACTTTCATAATTAAAGTACTCTAAAGAGACAATTCGATGGATCTAATAAATTTTAATTGGCTATAAAATATCACAGGACTATTCATAATGAATGAAAGGTGATTTAAGAAAATCTACTTCCAATTACAGAAAACTGTTTGCTTGACTGAAACTTAACAGCTAATTCACCTTACTGTTGTTGTAGGTGCCCTCTTACTACATCTGCTTAGGGTAGTGAGGGCTTGTAATAATCATGGAATCTACCAATCCTTTTGCAACCTTCTGTGTTTCTCATAGAGTAAGAAGAATTTGAAGGTGAGATTGTTTCCCACTCTTGTTACAAATGTGTGTGAAGAGAGAGCTCCTTTCTTATTCCCTAGGCTGGCTGGCATGGGCATGTGTCAGGTGGAGTGGCTCCTCATGTCTTGTTTCTTTTTCCTGAACGTGATGTGTGATAAAGCAGAAGCATTCAGACTTATGCCCCCCTCAATGCTATTGTGGGTATTCTGAGGCTTTGTAAATATAAAATGCTAGCATACTTTTAGCCATATAGTATGAGTGAAATAGGCCGCATCAGAATACATAACTCTGAGGTAGTTACTTCAAACATCTTTTCAGATACTTCAGCGTATCTTCAAGTAAGCTATAAAGCATCAAAGCAAAATCATGTTAAATTCACTTAATTCAACGCTAAATAGTTCAACATAGTTATGCTTAAATTATATAAAATTAGGATGCATTACATTTAATATCAATAATATGTTTTACCTTTGGGGAAAAAAAAGTGCTACACGGCAAAAGAACAAGGGCATATGTGTAGGTAAATCAGTAAAGATGTTATATATTTTCTACAACATAATCAAGTGTTGACTATAGCGAGACCAAAAGAAATCTGAGAATAAATAAACTCATACAACTCTCAAAACAAATGATTAAGGAAGATAAAGTCCACCAAGACTACAAAACTTAAGTAAGTGTGGTAAGTAGAAAATGAAACATTTAAGAAAAGACCCAATCAAAATTATCCAGACAAAATCTACAATTTCTAAGATGAAAAACACACCACATGGGTTAAAGACACTAACATTGCAGAAAATAACATTAGTAAATTTATAGACATAGCCATAGAAACTAACCCCCCCCCCCAAAAAAAAACAGAAAGAGAAAAAAGACAAGAGAAAGACATCAAAGCATCCACAGGCCGTGAGACTACACGCAGCCTAATGTACATGCAGCAGATTTCCGAAGGACAGCAGAAAGACGGAGACAGTAAACATATGTCAAGTGATAATGGTTGACAGTTTTCCCAACCCATGAAAACTATAAACTCTCAAATAGAAGAAGCTCAGAAACCACCAAGCACAAGGAAAATAGAAAAACTATATCATGGTCAAGTTGCTCAAAACCAATGATGAAAAGCAAACCCTAAAATCTGCCAAAGGAAAATAAAATGTGCAGAGCAACAAAAATAAGGAATAAAGCAGATTTCTCCATTGCATGACACTAGAGGAATATCATTAAAGTCCAGGGGGAAAATACCATGAAGACAGAATTCTACACCCCAAAAATATCTTTTTTTGCCCTGGCTGGTGTAGCTCAGTGGATTGAGCACGGGCCTGTGAACCAAAAGAGGGCGGTTCAATTCCCCGTCAGGGCACATGCCTGGATTGCAGGCCAGTTCCCAGCAGGGGCCAGTTCCCAGCAGGGGATGTACCAGAAGCAACCATACACTGATATTTTTCTCCTTCTCTCTTTCCCTTCCCTTCTAAAGATAAATAAATAAAAAATTTTTAAATTGTTAAAAAAAAGAAAAAGCTTATTTAAAAAATATATATCTTTTAAAAATGAAGGTGACATAAAAACTTTTTCAGATATACAAAAGCTAAAAGTATTACCCACAGACTTATAAGAAATGTTAGTTATTCATATAAAATGAAATGGTATCAGAAGAAATAAAGAATACTAAAAACATAACTATTAAAATATATGAAATATTTTTCTATAGTTTTAAAAATAATTTACTTTAAAAACATTAAAAATAGAGTGTACCATATATAACATGCAACAGTAAAAATATCAGAAAAATAACACAAAGACTGGAACACTGTAACTACTGTAAGGGTGCCCTATTATACACAAAGTGGTATAATGTAACTTGAAGGTATACTGTGATAAGTTAAAGATAAAATAAACCAAAAAGTTATAGCTAATACAACAACAAATAGGATAAAAAGGAATCTTAAGAAAAATTTTCAATTAATCCAAAAGAAGGCAGAAGAAAAGACAAGGAAAAAATAAAGAACAGATGGAACAAGGAGAAAACAAACTATAAGATGACAGATTTAAACCTGACATCATCAACAATCAAATTAAATATACTCTGCACCAAAAGGTAGAGATTATCAACATAAAAAAGTAAGACCTAACTAGACGGTGCTTGTAAGAAATGTATTTCAAAAATAAAGACTGGAAGAAGTTAGATGTAAAAAACTGAGAAAGATATACCATGGAAATACTAATAAAAGTAAAGCTGGAGTGGCTATATAATATCAGAATAGATAACACAGCAAAAAATAATACTAGGGATAACAGAGGTCACTTGATAATGATAAACGAGTCAAGTCTTCAAGAGGATATAACAATCTTGACTTCTTATATACCTAACAACAGAGTCTCAAAATACATGAAGCAAAAAACCTGAGAAAACTACAAGAAATAGAGAAATCCACAATTACAGTGGGAGATTTCAACTGACCTATCTCAATAGTTGATACAAGTAAACAGAAAATCAGTATAACATATTTAAAATTTGAATAATAATATTAATCAACTGGACCAAGCTGACAATATGAGGGAGGACCCCCAAGAAATGAAATTTACTTATATAAATTGTGTATTGATCCTTGCATGTTTAAACTTCCATCACCTTCAAAGTACTCTCCATTTGATGCAATACACCTATCGAGACATTTTTCCCACTGCTCAAAACACTTTTTGAACTTGTCAATTTTAATGCCTTTTAGTGCTTCTGCCATTTTTTGTTTCACCTCTTCTATATCAGCAAACATTTCCCTTTGAGGGCTTTTTTTCATTCAGGGAAACAAAAAAATGTTGCTCAGGGTGTGACTGGGTGAATACAGAGGTAGGGCATAGAGGTCATGCTGTTTTTGGTCAAAAATTGTTGAACATTCAATGTGGTATAGACAGGCACATTCATAAATTGTGGAGAATAACACCAATAAAATGGCATTGGTCCAATTAAGATAGCATAAATTATACAAAACAAAGTGGAGTCACTTATGCCAACTAAAATGGCTGTCAGCCATGACACTTTGGTTCAAGAGGAAAATGACCTCACAGTCAATTCATCTGGCAATGAGACATACCTGCCCACATGGTCAGAACATATATGTCTGGCAAGAAGACACACTTAAGGTATCTGCACTCGTGAGGAGAGTAGGCATGTCTGAAGAGTGGGGCCACCCATTGAGAAGCTCCTGGGGAAATTCCACACATGCCAGCAGGAGTCTTAAGCAGAACAGCCATGTACCACCCATAGACTCCTGGGCAAACTCCACAATGGGACTCAGGGGTGCCAAGACATTTATGAAAAAGACCCACAAGGGTGGAATACTTGACTTTCAAGGTATAACTGAGGCAGGTTCCAGACCACTGCTGAGAAAAGGAACCTCCACACACCAGAGTGCTGCTCCGTGCCATGTTGATCTCCCTTAGCACTGGCCGCTGGAGGCTCTGCCCTACTGGACTGAGGACTTCACCTGTCCTGCTACCCACATGGCTCTGGAAGTCCTTCCCTGCAAAATGCTGACAACTCCCTGTCCCACCATGCTGTCTCCTGGACATGCACACTCAGATTCAGGGACTTGGGTTCGTTATCCCCCATTGACTGCTGTGTGTGTGTTATATTTCTCTTAGATTGTTAGTGTGAATAGGACACTAATGTATGTTGATGTTACTTTGAGTGAACCTGCATTCAATAAAAGTGGAGTGAATAGCAGCATATTTACTGTGTGTTACTCTAATCTATTCCTTGGTGCTGGGCTGCTCAGCAGGCAGCTAGCTGAGCAGTTGGCCGGCTCACTTACAGGAAAGACTATATCATGAACAGACATTCATGACATAAATCACCCATCATGAAATGGGCAAACACATGGAAGGAGTCTTCAAAAAAAATTCACTGAAGCCAAACACAGCCTCTCAATCAGTGTACAAGAATGTCAGCTGGTACACTGAAACAGATGGGTTCCTAGAACGCTCACCTAGCACAGGAAGCCTGTACTAGAAGAGGCCTGCCCTCCGGAAGATAATTCTGGGTTTTTGGGGGGTCCTCCCTCATATACCACTCCAACCAATAATAAAATATATATTCTTACAAAGTACACATGAAGTATTTACCAAAATATACTATAGTATGGGCCATATAACGTATACATGAACATAAAAAAATAAAATAAATATTGTCAGACAAAATGGAATTAAATTATACTAAAAAATAGACTACTTCAAGAAAAATGCCATAAATTTAAGAAACTAAGTAACACCCTTCTAAATAACCTATAGATCAAAGAAAAGTATTTTGAACTGAATGATTATGAAGACAAAATAGTATATTAAAATTATTTAATAGTATATTAAATGTTTCCAAAGAGTAGTCAGGGATATTCATAGCATTAAATACCTGTATTAGAAATGAAGATAGTTCTCAAATCAATAATCTCAGCTTCCACATCAAGAAAGGAGAAAAATTGGTACACTAAGCCTAAACAATGTAGAAGGAAATAACAAAAACTAAGGAATAAGTCAATTAAATAGAAAGCATAAAAACAGAAAAAGAACAGCCAGTAAGTGTTGGTAAAGACGTAGTAAAAGGATATCCTTGTGCATTGTTGGTGGGATAAACTGGTGAGGCCACTATGAAAAACAATATGGAGGTTCCCAAAAAATTAAAATTAGAACTACCATATGATCCAGAAATCCCATTTCTGATTATTTTTCTGAAGAAATCAAAAAAACACTGTTTAGAAAGGATATAAGCACCCCTATTATCACTGCAGTATTATTTACAAAAACCAAGATATGGAAACAAGTCTAGGTGTCCACCAATTGATGAATTGATAAAGAAGATGTGACACATATATTCAATGGGATATTATTCAGTCACAAAAAAGAATAAAACTTTGCTATTTGTGACAACATGGATAGACCAAGAGAGTATTATGTGAAATGAATGTAGTCAGAGATATGCCATATGATTTCACTTATATGTGGAATCTAAAAAACAAAAAAAATGCACCAATAAAACAAAGGACTCATAAACACAAAAAATAAACTGATGACTGCCAGAGTGGAGTGACATAGGAGAATGGACAAAATAGGTGAAGGGGATTAAGAGGCACTAACTTATAATTATAAAATGAATACATCACAGGGATATAAAATGTACAACATATGGAATATAGTAAATGATATTGTAATAACTTTGTATGGCAACAGATAATTACTATTCATTGTGATGATCATTTCACAAGCTATACACATATGCTGAGTCACTATGTTGTATACCTGAAAGTAATATAATATTGTATGTTGAGAATACTTAAATTTTTTAAATAAATAAATGTAATAATAAGGCTATCAATCACTCATTCAGATGATGCTGCAGAATGATAACCACCTAAAAAAAGAAACAAAGACAAAAGCTGACCTTTGACAATATCAATAAAATTGATAAAACTTTTAGCCAAAATGAATAGGAGAAAAAAAGAGAGAAGACAAAAAGCACCAATGTCAAGAACGAGAAAGGAAATGTCACCACAAATTCTATAACTATAAAAAGGTGAATGAGGGAGTAAGGTAAACAACTTGACACCAATCAATTCAACAACTTGAATGAAATGAGCAAATTCCTTAAAAGATGTAACCTACCAAAATTCAAACAAAATGAAACGATAAACCAAATAACTATTTCAATTAAACAAAGTGAACTTATACTTTTAAAATCTTCACAAAAAAGGAAATGGACCCAAGTGGCTTAACAAGTGAATTCTCCCAATATTTCAGAAATATCACCTGTAGAATACAAATTGTTCTAGAAAATTAAAGAGGATGTAATAATTTAGAGGAGAGCATTACCTTTATATGAAAGTGAGACAAGATATTACAATAAACATACAAAAGACATAGATAAAAATTATAAACAAAAACTTAGCCAATCATATCCAACAATATAAAAAATGATATTACAACATATCCGAGAGGAACTATCCATCCTGGAATGTTGTAATATATGAAACATGTGAAAATCAATCAAAATAATTCATCATATTAAACCAAAAAGAAGGGGGAAAATGTCATCTCAATAGATACAGAGATAGCATTTGAGAAAACCTAACATTGATTCTAAAGTATGAATAGAAAGGAATTTCTTCAACCTGATTTTTAAAAATTTTTGAAAAACTACTGCTAACATCTACTTAATGATGGCAGACTTTCCCCAGGTTCAGGAGCAAGGAAATCATGTTTGTTCTTTCTGCTGCTATTCAACATAGCTAGGGCAATTAACAAGCAAAAGAAAAAAAAAGGAGACACCCAGGATGAAAAGGGAAAGTACAACTCTCTTTTCATAGACAACATGATCCTTTAGGAGTTCTCTCTGAAAAGTCATTTACTTATAAGATGATGTAATGGCAAATTTTTCCAACATTTACAAGCATTTATGTCAGAACCTTAGCTCAGAGACAAGCTATGTGGGTTCACAAAATCATCTGATGGCTAAACCATCTGTTTAACTAATAAAGAATATTCAAAACTTAACCTACAATAAAAAGTAAAACCTGTGTGTTCTGCATTCAAGAACTTATTCTAAGACTCAACATTGCCATCAAGAAACAATATAAATGCTAAGGATCCTGAAACACCAATACAAAATAATATATGCACCTCTATATTCATAGCAGCACTAGGTATAATAACCAAGATCTGGAAACAGCCTAAGTGCCCATTACTAGGTAAGTATATAAAAAAAGCTGTGATATACATTTACACAATGGAATACTATGCGGCAGTAAAAAAGATGGGGTGCTTACCTTTTGTAACAGCATAAGTAGACCTGGAGAATATTATACTAAGTGAAATAAGCCAGTCAGTGAAACACAAATATCAGATGAACTCACTTATATGTGAAGTCAAATGAATACAATAAACTAATGAAAAAAATAGAAACAGAAGCATAGATACATAGAACAGACTGACAGTGTCCAAAGGGGAGAGAGGAACTGGATAAAAGATGGTGATAGGATTAACCAAAGCACACGTATGCATGACCCATGGACACGCACAACAATATGGGACTGACTGAGGGAGGGAAGTACATAGGGCTGGGTGAACATGGGAAGTAGGAGAGAAAGCACTGACAATTTTAGTAGCATAAACAATTTTTTAAAAAGAGATAATATAAATTATTAACTTCAATCAATAAACTACAATTATTATGGTTGTTATCCATGCACATGTTATGAATAAAATCAATAGACTAATGTCTAGAAAATAGTCAATAAACAGTCAAATAGTCAATATAGATAGACAAAAAATAGACTAATGTCCAAATTAGTCCAAATCATTTTAATATAAACATCTGTTCACTCAACACAACACAGAGTAAAACTGGTTTGATACTTAAGTCATATTATAAAAAATTAAAATGATGCTACATTTTCCAAATGAGTTTTTATTTTACATTAGACTGAACAGAAACTAATGCCCCACTGGATATAAATTCTAACATCCAAAAGTTAAAGTATTTTGTGTAATCCATTCAGCAGAACTCAGAAGTTTGGAATTTCAACATTAACAGAGCCTTGCTGCTGATGTACTGATACTGCTGAACTTCAAGTTGTAGTAACTGAGCCCATGACTCAACCCACTCTTGATCAAATCCAGAATTGAACCCATACTCTAAGAATTATCTCGGGGCCTTGTCTCTCACAAAGCCTTGTCCTCTCCAACCACATGCTATATGTTAGACTGGGGTTTTAAATAGCTTCTCCAAAACCTCCTAAGGATTTAAAAAATCTGTGGATGCCAGAGCCAAGGCTTGGGCATTCATTGCCAGCACCCCCCAGTGAGTAGGACCCACTCCAGAAGTGCCCTCGTCTGGCCTGTCCAAATGAACTAAGGTTCTGACATAAAGCCTATAAATACTGGAATGTTTACTGCCACAATATCTTTATAATGACTAAATAACTTCACAAAAGAAACCTTATTTCCATGTTAAATATAGAAGCAGTTTGAAAACAGAAACAAAGTCTCAGAAATATAAAATTCTACACTTTTTCATATAAACATGAAATTTACATATACCTCAAGCATAAAACATAATTACATAGCACCTTTTGAATATACATTTTATAAATTATAAATTGATTTAACAGAAGTAATCAAATTCTTGAAAATAGGAAAATACTAATATCTTTAGAAAGAGTAATGTAAATAAGTTCACATATTTTAACATAGGAAATTAAATCAAACAGTACACCACTTAATGCCAATGAAAACTATAGTCTTGAGATTTTCTGGTTGCCTTCCTCCTATTACTACAACACTAAATAGTGTTTTATCTAGGTCAAAAGAAATAAAGAACTATTATCTGTGAATAATTTTTGATAATATAAGCATTAGGTATAAGAACTATTTAAAAGTTTATTATAATATCAAAATTTGATTTCAATTTTTAAACAAAAATAAAACATCATTAAAAGTAGGTATTGAGACTTGGGAATGATTTTGTATTGCTTTTCCTAATTTTTCTCCAACAGATACACACCTAGTGTAAAATACTTAGATAGCTAGTTTATAAAACAGCTGACTTACATCATCCCTCACTCTGGGTGAATTTAAATATGATTATCTATAATAAGGGCACTAATTTGAGAATGCTATCCAGGCATTAAGTAATGAACTTTGTAAAATCAACTACTCTGACAGATTCAGTAGTAATTAACTATTTTTGACATATTGAGAAATAGTGTTATGTACAAAACTATTTCTGTACTATTCTTGATGGTTCAGCAAAGCATCTCTTGTATAAAAGCTAAATTTTTAAAGAGGTTAAGATTTGAGGCTCCCAAGTAAGAATATCAACTTCCAGGAATGGGTAAGCTATGAAATACTGTTTTAATCACAATAACTTAAAGATAGAAAGTGCTTGGCAAATACTATCGATTATCTAAAGAACTTTTAAAAATAATAAAGTAATAGTAATTAGGTTTGAATATGAAGTTTAAAAGTCCATAAAATAATCACACAATGTTAGGACTTAACCCAAGACTACCTGACTCCAAAGTCTATGTCATTTTTAATTCACTTAATAACAGGTAATTAAATCACCAAAGCACTTTAAAAGATATGTTTACATTAGTAAAGGGATTATAATCTCAAAATAATGGTTGAGGTACATGAAAAATAAGAACACTGTGAACACAGATTCACATCCTTAAAATTAATAACAACACTGTGATAAGAAACATGATTTCAATGTGGGAGGAATGAGGGAAACATAAAGTAGATACTGAAGAAAAGATGGGTATGGGAGGAAGGGTGAGGGAGAAAAGGAGGGAAAAAGAGGGACAGAGAGAAGAAAGAAGGGAAAGAAGCACAGAGAAACAAAGAGAGTGGGTAGCTATCAATAGAAACAGAGGAGGAACTAAGCAAAGGAGGGAGGGAGAACCACATCCAAATCAGTACCTCTCCTAGCCTACTGAAAATAACAAAAACTGTTTTCATTGTGCAAGATATAGCCCAATGTAGGAAATGTTTATTTCACTTATCAACAACAACAAAAAGATAATACACAAGAAAAAGACAAAGAAAAAATACATTAATAAAAGAGGAAGGTAAATTTAAGAAGCAAAAGAAAATAGTTTCTAAGAAAGCTTACATTTTACCCAGAAATTTTAAAAACTCCAATGTTTATAATTAAAAAAATCAAAATGTGAAAACTGCTTAACTACCTTTCAAGACTATAACCATAAATCTTTTTAAAACATTGGTTTCTCTTCCCATTTACTTCCAAACTGTTGAATGAAACATTTAGGACACTGCAGACACATAAAATTAAACTATAAAGGCAAAATAATGTCATAAAATGATCTTGTGATTTTAATGGCTTTTAAGTACCATAAGTAAAAATGGAATTAAAAAGGATTTAAACAAATACCACCTTATTCTTCTTATTTAGCACTCACTAATTAACTAAATTTTATGCTATTGATAAATTTAAATACTCTTTGCATTCTATTATTATACAAGTGCTATATAATTCCATTTAGTATGCACTATTCACAAATATTGTGCATTATCTTTTTAAAAAAGGAAGAATTATTACATAATTTCATAATCAGCCTATTTTGATTTATTTTGGTCATTTTTTAATATGCATTTGTCTAAGTGGAATCATTCCACTATTTATAAAGATAACTTCCGAATGATAAAAATAAAAATCAGTAAAATAAACATTTTTTCATAATTTTGCCATACCTTTAGCTAAAGCTTCTTTATATTTCTCTTTGGCAGAATTCATTTCTTTTATTAATTGTCTATAGCTGGACTTTAATTTCTCTAATTCTGTCTTTGTAACCTGTCAAAAAAACAAATGCAAAAAAAAAAGTTAAAGTTAAATTCACATAATCAAGAACTTAAATTCCAAAGCATTAATTAATGTGTATTTTCCTGCTTATGGGTCAGAGTTACTCTTTAATCTACAATTACAGACAATAAATTAAAAATTACTTTGATATCAGTGGTAAATTCAAAAGCATATAAAAAATCCTCAAAAACAAGAGCAAATCGATAAACAGTGCATAGTCGAGCCTTAGCCAGCGTGGCTCAGTTGGTTGGGCCTCATTCCATAACCCAAAGGTCAAGGGTTCAATTCCTATGGGTTGCGGGTTCAGTCACAGTCGGGGTATGTATGGAAAGGCAAACTGATCAGTGTTGCTTTCTCACACTGACTGGTGCTCTCACATCACAATGTTTCTCTCTTTCTCCTTCCCTTCTTCCCCTTTCTCACCCTCTCTTCAGAGAATGGGAAGGGATTAGCCAAAGAACATGTATGAATGACCCATGGACATAGACAAAGGTATGAGGATTGACTGTGGGAGTGTCGGGGTGGGGTGGGGTGGTCTGAGCAGAAGAGGTCAAGGGGAAAAGTTGGGACAACTATAATAGAATAAATAAGAAAAATAAAATTAATTTTGTGTTTTACAGTTAGATCTGTGATCTACTTTGAGTTAATTTTCACAAAGGGTATAAGGTCTGTGTCTAGATTTATTCTGCACATGTAGAGATATCCAATTATTCCAGCATCATCTGTTTGAAATAATACCTTTTTCTGCTGTATTGACTTTGCCCTTTTGTCAAAAATATGTTGACTGTACTTATGCGGCTATATTTCTGGGCTCTCTATTCTGTTTCATTGATCTATTTGTCTATTTTTCTACCCTTGTGCAAAATCCAAACTATTAATATCTTCACTTATAATAAACCTTGAAGTCGAGTAATATCAGGTCCTCTGACTTTTCTTCAATATTCTATTGGCTATTCTGGGTATTTTGTTTGTCCATACAAACTTTAGAATCAGTTTTTCAATATCCGTAAAATAACTTCCTGGGATTTTCATTGCAGTTATATTGAATGTATTGGGCAAGCTGGAAATAGCTGACATCTTCACAGTATTTAGACTGCCCACACATTAACATAAATTATCTCTTAAATTATTTTTTCTTTGATTCTCTCATCAGAGTTCTGTCATTTTGGTCCTACAAGTCCTGTACATACTTTGTTGGATTTATACTTATTTATACCTAAGCATTTTATTCTGGGGGATGCTAATGTATATAATATTATGTTATTAATTGCATATCATCTTATTCATTGATTGCTGGTCTTTAGAAAAGCAATTAACTTTTGTACATTAACATTGTATCCTGAGACCTTGCTATAAGCACTTATATCCAAGGGTTTCCTTGTTCTCTCAGATTTCCCACTCGAACAACCATGTCAGCTGCGAACAAAGATAACTTTGCTTTATTTATTTGTTCCCATTCTGTATACCATTTATTTCCCTTTTTTAAAGATTTTATTTATTTTTAAAGAGAGGAAGAGAAAAAGAGAGGGAGAGAAACATCAGTGTGTGGTTGCCTCTCATGTTCCCCTTACTGGGGACCCAGCCTACAACCCAGGCATATGCCCTGACTGGGAATCTAACTGGTGACCCTTTGGTTGGCAGGCTGACAATCAATTGAGCAACACCAGCCAAGGCCCATTTATTTCTTTTTCTTGTCTTACTGCATTAACTATGACATCCACTATGATGTTAATAAGCACTGGTAAGAAGGAACATACTTGCTTTGCTCCTGGCTTAATGAGAAAGCTTCAAATTTCTCAAAATTAAGTATGCTGTAGGTTTTTGTAGATACTCTTTATTAAGTTCATTGAAAGTTTTTCTCATGAATGGGTGCTGGATTTAGTCAAATCCTTTTCCTGCATTTAGTCACATAATCATCTTATTTTTTTTAATTTATCTATTTATATGATAGTTTCCATTTTGTTGGTTTTCAAATTTTAAACCAACCACATGCCTAAAATACACCCCAATTGATCATGGCATATAATTCTCATGATACATTGTTGAATTTGATTTCCTAACAGCTAAAGATTTTGACGTCAATTTTCATGAGAGGTATGAATCTATAGTTTCCTTTTCTTCTACTATATTGTCTGGATTGGGAATTAGAACAATGCTGACCTAATAGAATGAATTAGACAGTTTCCCTCTTTGTATCTTCTGAAAGAGTTTATAGAAAATTGGTGTAATTTCTTGTTTAAAAGTTTGACAGAATATATCAGTGAACTTATCTAAGCCTAGTAATTTCTGTTTGGGAAGGTTAGTAATTAATTCAATTATTTAATAGATGTTTGCCTAATCAGATTGTCTATTTCTTCTCATGTGAGTTTTAGCAGATTGTGTTCTTCAAAAAATTGGCCAATTTCTCAACATTATCAAATTTGTAGACACAGAGTTGTTCTTAGTATTCCTTCATTACCCTTTAATATACATGAGATATGTAGTGATGTACCCTCTTTCAATCCTGATATTAGTAACCTGTGCTGTACACTGTGTTTTTGTTAGTTAGAGAGCTAGAGGCTTACTGGTTTTATTAATCTTTTCAAATAATCAGGTTTTGGTTTTGTTGAGTTTTCCCTTTTGATTTCCTGTTTTCACTTTCATGGATTTCTGCTCTAATTTTTATTATTTCTTTTCTTCTGCTTCCTCTGGCTTCAATTTGCTCTTCTTTTTCTAGTATCCTAAGGTGAAAGATTAGAAGATTGATTTTATTGAGTTGGCCAAAATGTCCATGTTTTTTTTTCTGTAAAATAAAAAACATATTTTTCACTTTCACCAATACCTTTATTAATTTGGATATTTTAAGTATGTTGGCAATCTCCAGGGTGGTACACGTTGATTATTCTCAATTAATGTCTCAATTTGATCACTATCAACTTCAACTGACCTACCCAACCCTGGAGCATCATACAGCAAGAATCTCCAACTTGAAACTTTGCAGACCACCTTTCTTTCACTGATTTCTAGTTAAATTTCATTGTGGTCACAAAGCCAGCATTGTTTGATTTCTTTAAATTTAAAGGTATTATTTATGGTCTAGAAAGTGGACTATCTTGTTGAATCCTCTGTGTGAGTTTGAGAAGAATGTGTCTTCTGCTGTTCTTGCATGAAGTAATCCATAGATGTTCATTATATCTAGTATATCTGCTTGATTGATGGCATTATATCTTTACTGATTCTCTGGCTGCTGGATTATTTCTCACAGAGGAGTGTTAAAGTCTCCAACTGCAACAGACAATTCATCTATTTCTCTTTGCAATTCAATTAGTGTGCACAGTTCTATCAGTATTTTGATGCTATATTGTTCGGCATATATATTAAGAATTATTTTTTAGAATGTATTTTCTTGATTATGCTATTACAGTTTCCCAATTTTTCCCCCTTTACCCCTTCCTCCCTACACCTTTCAACCCTCCAACATTCCCCCTCCTTAGTTCATGTCCATGGGGGTTATACAGATAAATTCTTTGAATTCTCTTTTTCCTATACCATTTTTTACCTCTCCCCATCTATTTTATGCCTACCAATTATGCTTCTTCTTCCCTGTGCCTTTTCCCCCCATTCCTCCTCTCCCTATCACCACTGAAAAGCCTCCATGTGATGTCCATTTCTCTGATTCTCATCTTCTTCTAGTAGTTTGCTTAGCTTTTGCTTTTGTTGTTTTTATTTTTTTAAGGCTCCTTTGTTGATACTTCTGAGTTTTTTGTTATTTTGCTCTTCACAGTTTTTGATCTTCTTCAATTTCTTAGACAAGTCCCTTTAACATTTCATATGATAAGGGCTTGGTGATGATGAACTCCTTGAACTTGACCTTATCTGGGAAGCACTTTACCTGCCCTTCCATTCTAAATGATAGCTTTGTTGGATAGAGTAACCTTGGATGTAGGTCCTTGCCTTTCATGACTTCAAATACTTCTTTCCAGCCCCTTCTTGACTGCAAGATTTCTTTTGAGAAATCAGCTGATAGTCTTATGGGAAGTTCTTTGTAGAAAACTGCCTCCTTTTCTCTTGCTGCTTTTAGGATTCTTGCTGCTTGTCTTTAATCTTGGGTAACTTAATAATGATGTGCCTTGGTGCATTTCTCTTTGGATCCAACTTCTTCTGGGCTTCCTGGACTTCATGGAAGTCTATTTCCTTCACCAGATTGGGGAAGGGTTTTTTTTTTTATTTGTTCAAATAAGGTTTCAATTTCTTGCTCTTGTTTTCCTCTTTCTGGCACCCCTATAATTTGGATATTAGAACATTTAAAGTTGTCTCAGAGGTTCCTCAGTTTCTCTTCATTTTTTTGAATTCTTGTTTCTTCATTCTGTTCTGGTTGAATGTTTATTTCTTCCTTATGTTCCAAATTGTTGCTTTGCGTCCTGGTTTCCTTCCTGTCACTGTTGGTTCCCCAAATATTTTGCTTTATTTTAGTTTGGGTATCTTTCATTTGCTCTTTCATTTTGCAACCAAGCTAATCAGTTCTGGGAGCATTTTGATTATTAGGGATTTAAATTCTCCATCAGATAGTTTGGCTATCTACTCATCACTTAGCTCTCTTTCCAGAGTTTTACTCTGTTCTTTGATTTTGGCCCTATTTCTTTGTCTCGGGGCACCTGTTAAGTTGTAATGGGGTGGGGCCTTAAGTATTCACCAGGGCTGGGCAACCCTCCTTGCTGTGCTGCAGCACTCCTGAGTGGGAAGGGCCAGAGAGGGAGCAATGCAGCTAGCCTGTTCGGCTCTAGCCTACTTTCCAACAAACCCTCATGTGAGACTGGAGGTTTCTCCAACTGTGGCAACCCCCACCATAGTCTACAATCAGCTCTGAGTCTCAGTTTCCCATTCAGTCGGCCCCACCCCTGCAGTATGCCTCCTTGCTGGGGGTTCTCTCAGCCAGCCCTGCCTATACAGTCCACCACCTTGCCACAAGTTCTCTCCATCTGCCCGTCTTACTGGTCTGATTGGTCTGGTTGGTCTGGTTGACTATTTCTTTAATCCCTTGGTTGTCTGAGTGCCATGTAGTTGGATTTTTCTGGCACTTCTGGTTGTTTATTGATTTTAGATTGGTTGTTATCTTCCTTTTGGTTGTACAAGGAAGCAAAGGGTTTCTACCTATGCCTCCATCTTGGCCAGAACCTACATTAAGTATTATTGTCTTCTTGGAAAACTGATGCCTTTTATTATTATCTAATTCCCTTCTTTATCCCTGATAAACCTTCCTTTGAAGGCTGCTCTGTTCAAAATTAATATAGCTACCCCTACTTTCTTTTGATAGTGTCAGCATGGTATATCTTTCTCCATCCATTTACAATTAATCTCTGTGTGTCTGTATATTTAAAGTGGGCTTCCTGTAGCCAACATATAAGTGGGTCTTGTTGTTTTGGTCCACTCTGCCAATGTCTGTCTTTTAACTGGTTTGTTTAGATCACTGATCTTCAAAGTATTTATTGATAAACTTAGATTACTATTGACCATATCTGTTAGTTTCCTATTTGTTATCCTTGTTATTTGCTTCTATTTTTCTCTGTTACTTATTGAGTCTTTTGTGCTTTACACTGAATATTTTATGATTCCATTCTCTCTCATTTCTTAGCATATCAGTTATATTTTTTCCTCTCAACAGTTCAAATATTTCATTACATTCTCTTCTTGCTTGTATGACTTCAGAAAATTTGGAAGTAATATTTATATTTGTTCTTCTATACGTACGATTTTTTTTTACTTTGGCTTCTTTTAAGATTTTGTTTTTATCTTTGATTTTGTGTAGTTTCAAACAGAAATTTGCCGTTTTTGTACTGGCTTTTGTTTTTAGTCATTTATTCGGTTTGCTTTTCTCTAACCTTTTTGAATCTGTCATTTGGTGCCTGATATTAAGTTGAAAAAAATCTCAGTCATTATTGTTTCAAATATTTCTTCTGTTCATTTCTTTTTCTCTCCTTCCAGTATTCCTATTGCATGAGTTACACCTTTTTCAGTTGTCCTATAGTTCTTAAAAATGCTATTCATATATTTTCAGTCTTTGTTCTCTTGGCTTTTTAGTTTTAGAGATTTATATTGCTATGTCCTCAAGTTCAGAGATTCTTTCCTCAGTGATAGCCAGTCTCCCAATAAGCCCATGAAAGGCATTCTTCACATTTGTTATAGTGTTTTGATGTCTAACATTTTGTTTGGGTTCTTTCCCAGGATTTTCATCTCTCTGCTTACAGTGCCTGTCTGTTGGTGCATGCTATCTACTTTATCTGTTAGAGCCCTGAACATATAAAAATATATATACTATATTTTGGGGGCTATAAGATACACCCTCCCCACCCAAATTTGGGAGGAATAATGGTTGTTAATGCTACTATGTTTATATTTACATTGGTGAAATATTATGTTATTTATGTTGTTAAATATTTTACCACATTTTTTGCTTCAAATTTTATTTCCTATTTTCCTCCTCTAAAGCCTAGGTGCATCTTATGGTCCAAAAGCATGGTAGTTTTTTTTTTAATTCCCAGTGTAATCATTACAACATGCTGCCATATCTGGCTTTGATGCTTGCTTTCTCTTCCAGCTACGTCTTTTGCCTTTTGGTAGACCTTACCACTCTTTCTTGATTGACAGGCATGATGTTTTAGGTAAAAGGAACTGATGTAAAAAAGGACTTTATTAAGTGGTGATAAGTTATCGGAGGAGGAGAAGCATTTTATAGTCTTATGATTAGGTCTGTCTTTTACTAAGCCTGTGCCTCTGAATTTCGAAGATTACATGTGCTTCTCATTCCCCAAGCCCCCTTACATGGGAAGGGTGGCTAGAGTCAGCCAAAGTTGCATATTTCCCTTCTTCCCTAACTATTAACCAGTTAGGCTCTAGTTAACAATTTCTCCTGAGGGCAGACCTTGTTAAGAACAGAATACTCTAGCATATGTCAAAATGTTTCCTATTCCACTTGCCCTGCCAGGACCATGGGACTTTTCTCCAATATTCACTATGACCACCTGGTAAAGATCCAGGAGGTAAAACTCCCAAAAGTGCAGGGGTCCTTCAGTGATTGGGTTCTCTTTAAGTTTTTAACTTCCAGAGTTGTCAATGCTGAGTCTCCAGAATTTGTCAGCTACCATACCATTTTTTCTGTACCCAACACTGTTTTCCAAGGAGGTTGTTGTTCTGATAAGTTGTGATTCACTATATTGACTTGTTGGTCTCTCTAATTCTGGTGGTATCCATTCCCCCTGTGACTTCACTTCTGTTATAAACCTAAGAAGGGTTGTTCATTTTTCCATTTTTTCAGGCTGTTACTTGTTTGTATGAAGTGGCAATTCCAAACTCCTTACATCCTACCCCAATACTGAAAATCTTAACTTTTGAAGGTGCTAAAGAACCTATTCATTCTACAAACTGGCAAATTAATACCAAAAAGCAAGCATTTATTCTGTCTTCCCTATATAAACAATGCCTCAGGGTAACCAAATGGAAGATCTAGGAAAATTCTTTATTGAAAAATTCCAGCTAACAATTGCATTAGGAATAGCAGAGGAGAAACCTTGACATTTTACAACCCCTGCTGAAATAATAAAGTAAGTAGTAAACATCAATTGTTTCCAGAAAAATCAGATGAAAAGCTGAAGGGAAACTTTATTAATAATAGCCTGATCAAGCTTACAAAACTAGAATGTATTAGTCAAGTTCAACATCACAAAAAATACGGAGACAGACATTATATACCTCCCAGCATAAAACAAGAAAACTCTATATAACAACACCTATAATGTTTACTTGTTCAAAATAAAAAATAAGAATCTTATCAAGCCTTTAGACCTAACTTACAGTTTACAGGAAAACTGGAGAATGAAGGAATATGTGAAATCACAACACAAAATGCTGACAACAAAATTCAAAAAAGAAAATTCAATTCTATAGAGCAAATTACCCAGTTTCTTCCACACACACAAAAAATGGCATTTTAAAAAGGGGGGAGGGCAACCCACATTAAAGAGAATTATTCAAATGTAATATGTGGACCATGTTTCCTGATTCAAATAAACCATCTGTAAAAAGTATTTGAACACAGTCAGCATATTCAATAACATTAGGAACTGTTGCTATTTTTAGGTATAGAGATTAATAATATAATTGTTTTATTAAGAGTACATATTTTAGCAATATAAACTAAAATATTTATGAATAAAATTGTATCTGGAATTCTCTTTAGAATGATCCTGTATAACACAAATAGATGAAAAAATATTTACTATGTGGGTGAGAGGACAAATAGGAGTTCATTTTATTATTCGCTCCTCTTTTGTACATTTGCAAATTTTCATAATTAAAACAATTACAAAAGTTATTCAGGAGAAGTACACTGAAAGTAGAGAAAATTTTTAAATATTGTAATTTATTTTGTTTATATTTTCATTTTTATTTTATGCCTAGTGTTATATGATACTAATTTTTAAAAGCCTAAAAGAGCTATTTCAATAAGTAAAAATAAAAATAAAAATTCTAAATGATATAGAAGCATTGTATCATAGTTTAATTGACAGCATTTTTTACTTTGTAGGAGTACATAAAGTAACAGTATATCTTGTAATCAATGTCTTATATATTACTTATTGAGAGAGAGAGTGAGAGAGAGACACACTGATTAGTTGCCTCCAAAACACACCCAACTGCCCTTTTGGTGTACGGGACAATGTTCCAATCAATGGAGTCACCTTCCAGGACTGGAATAAATAATTTTTATAAGTCAAACAGAATAAGAAATATTTTTCAGTGAATTTAAAAATCAGTTAAATAAAAATTTGAGAATGAAAAGACAAACCTTAATCATCTCTGCCTCTATCTGCTGATGAACACTTATATAACTTTTCTTCACCTGCTGCTTGTCTTTGATCATCATGGTGAGCCTGTGTAAGGGCCCAGAATTTAGGTCCTCTGCATGTGTCTTCATTATCCTACTCAGTTGTTCCGTGTGCTGAATCATAAGTAGCCAAGACTTTTAAAAACATAAGGAAATAAAGTTAGCACTATATTAAGAGTCTGCATTTAGCAGTGCTTTAAGTGCTCAAGAAGTTTAAATATTGTTTAATACAAATAATTACATTAATATAAAAATAGGTTTCTGGCCAATGTGCATAGTTAACATCTTCAAGTATGAATACTTCAAAAGTAAGTAATCTGAGACTATCCAGAATAGTAGGAAAGGGACTAAGGCACTCTGAGAATCCACACTTGCAGTCTTCTGTTTGATTTTCAATACACCGATATATTGTTTCTGCTCACATGACTCTAATTCCTCAGTAAGGTCACCATTTCCTAATGCAACAGAATTTTCCCATCTTCATTCTAAACCCCTCTGGCATCTGATCCTATGGACTCATTTCTTCCCTATACTTTTCTGTTTTTGGCTTGCATGAGTTATCTTTCCATATTCCAAACTGTCTTCCTCCCTCCCTAAAGATACTTTCTCAATCTTTCTACCTGCTCTTCTTTTGCTGTTTATGTCTTAAATACAGGCATTCTCTGAATTTCTAGGTGTCGTCATTCTCTTTTCATAATAAATACCATTAGTTCTCAATGTTTTTTCCAGCACAGCCTAGTGCCTCAATAGCAGAGACACAAAATGGTGGGTTTCAACAAGTGAGAATATGGATACCGCTGGAAAAACAAGTCATTTGATATTAAACTTTCCATCTTATAAATACTGAAAAAAGTAACAAATGAATGCTCTTCACTATAGGTCTTCAAAATTCAGAAACAATTATTGGAGTCCAACCACGCTCAGTGAGGATCCATGTTAAAGATACAAAATAAACAAGGTATGGTTTCGAATACTTACAAAACTAGTATTTTTACTCTTATACTTTTTTCTACTCTAATGCTTTTGATCTGTAAATGAATACAACTATTCTCTTTCAGTTAATTTCCAATGTAATACTAAATCAAAACAATACCCTAAAGAAAGTAAATTCTCAATCACAGTCAAAACTCTCCAAGGTCTGAGTTGGTAATATTATTTTTAATACTTCTATATATGTTTCTCAAAAATAAACCTTATTTAGGGAGGGGGTCATTTTTGGTTTTTAAGTAATAAATACAGAACAAGACATGTGGCCTATGAACTCATATTTATCTTCAAATTAAAAAATCTAAGACATATTAACACACTCTTGATGCCACAAAGCAATTTAAAACTAATGGAGCTCTTCCATAAAAGCCTAAAGTTTAACAAAGGTGAAAACAATTTTTAAAATGATAAAAAAAAGTGGATTTAAAAGATAAACTAAATGACTCTAATAACTCTTGTAGCTTTACCTTTTTCATTTGATATTTTCATTCTAAAAAATACACTGTTGGCAAAACGTTCTATACCAAGGGGATAACATTAAGGCTACAAGAAAAAAAGTGAAAGGAATCAGTTTTTTCTCTATCTTCAAAATATAAATAATCTCTAAGTGTTTTATAGCAATATATTTTCATGATTCAATATAGGAGTTGCTGCAGCCCAGGGGAGAAGTTTTCTTGAAAGCCAATATTAAAGACCACAGAACTATATCAGAATGCCTTCCTCCTCCCAGAAGGGCACATATTATGCTTCCTAAAAGCCCTGTTCACTTAAGTCATTGCAGGAAGTCTAAGCTCCGAGGCATATATTATCACCCTGACTGTCAAACCCATATTGCCTTCAATATCTCCTATTCTTGCCCAGGACACTACCTATTGAATCCTGTACTTTCAAGGACTCCTCCCTGATAGGTAGACACACTTTGCCTCCTTGCACAACCAAAAGAAGGACAACAAAATTTAAAAACAAAAAAATAGCCATAACGGCCAGAAAATCAAAAACCGAACAACCAAAAAGTTAAAGAAGAAACATTCACACATAGTGGAAGGAGGGGCAGAGACAGGTCGCCAGGGTGGAGAGGACACATGGTAAGGCGTCAGTGGGAAGACCTGATAAGGCAAGGCAGCAGCTGGTAGACTATGTAGTCCCACATCTGCATGTAGATAACTGGGAAGAACAACTGGGGAGTGAAAAAGACTGTACAACCCAGGATTACAGTGTGGTAAAATAAAGCCTCAAAACCTGGTAGTAAAAACCTGCGGGGGTTGTGATGGTGGGAGAAGCTCCCAGCCTCACAAAAGAGTTCAATGGAGAGGCCTACAGGGTCCATGAATGTACACAGACCCAACCACCCAGGAATCAGCACCAGAAGGCCCCAATTTGCTTGTGGGTAGCAGAGGAAGTGACTGAAAGCTGAGCAAGCGGCATTGTTCCTTCTCCAACCACCCCCCTCCACATACAGTGCCGCAACACATCAACAAAGGTTACCCCACACTGGCGAATACCTAAGGCTCCACCCCTTACACATAACAGCTGTGCCGAGACAAAAATATGGCCCCAATGAAAGAACAGATCAAAGTTCCAAAAATAGAACTAAGCGATGAAGAGATACCCAACCTATCAGATGCAGAGTTCCAAACACTAGTAATCAGGATGCTCACAGAAATGGTTGAGTATGATCGCAAAATGGAGGAAAAAATGAAGGCTATGCAGTGAAATGAAGAAAAATGTACAGGGAACCAACAGTGAAGGGAAGGATACCAGGACTCAAATCAACAGTTTGGAAGAGAAGGTTGAATAAACATTCAACCAGAACAGAATGAAGAAACAAGAATTTAAAAAAATGAGGAAACACTTAGGAACCTCCAAGACAACTTTAAAACACTCCAACATCCAAATCACAGGGGTACTAGAAGGAGAAGAGGAACAGCAATAAATTGAAAGCTTATTTGAAAAATAATGAAGGAAAGCTTCTCCAGTCTGGCAAAGAAAGATTTTCAGGAAGTCCAGGAAGCTCAGAGAGTCCCAAACTAGTTGGACTCAAGAAAGTATACACCAAGCCACATCATAATTACATTACCCAAGATTAAAGACAAGCAGCAAGAATACTAAAAGCAGCAAGAGAAAAGGAGGCAGTTCCCTACAAAGAAATTCCCATAAGACTATCAGCTGATTTCTCAAAAGAAATCTTGCAGGCAAGAAGGGGCTGGAAAGAAGTATTTGAAGTCATGAAAGGCAAGGACCTACATCCAAGATTACTTTATCCAACAAAGCTATCATTTAGAATGGAAGGGCATATAAAGTGCTTCCCAGATAAGGTCAAGTTCAAGGAGTTCATCATCACCAAGCCCTTATCATATGAAATGTTAAAGGGACTTATCTAAGGAAAAAAAGATGATCTAAACTATGAACATTAAAAAGGCATTTAATTCACAACTATCAACAACTGAACCTAAAAACAAAAACAAACTAAGCAAACAACTAGAACAGGAAGAGAATCAGAGAAATGGACATCAGATGGAGGGTTTTCAGTGGGGAGTGGAAAGGGGGAGAATGGGAGAAAAGGTACAGGGAATAAGAAGCATAAATGCTAGGTAAAAAATATACAGGGGAGGTTAAGAATAGTATAAGAGATGGAGAAGCCAAAGAACTTACATGTATGACCCATGGACATGAACTAAGGGAGGGAAATGTGTGTGGTAGTGGGGTGCAGGGCAGAGGGGCATAAAAACTGGAGAGTTGGGACAACTGTAATAGCATAATCAATAAAATATATTTTTTAAAAAGAACTACTTTTGATCTATGATGAGAAAACTCCTTATACCTCTTATCAGAAATTTCCATTTATCTTCTAGCTTTGGCAGAAACCTGGCTCTCTCCTCCTCCAAACCTCCAAACACTAGTAATAAACATTCCTTCTCTTTCTAAAAAATAAAGTCTCTGATTCTTAGAAGCTCTGGCCACCCTTCCCCATGAACAATCCATCAGCAAGTCTTTCTGATTATCCTTCCCATGTCTACCACAAATCCCAGTTTTAAACTCATAGCCTGTAATACGCAATGAGAGCATTCTCTCTATGGAGAGAAAAGTCAACCTTCACCCTCAGTTTGATTGGCTGCCTAACCTCACCTTATTGTTTCCTGCTGTCAATCTTATAAAATATAGCACTAAGAGGAATAAAAAAGTAGTCCAGATAAATTCAGGCTTGCACCATCGTCTGTACTCAGAGAAAACACAGATTGTTTTAGAATAAGGATACTTTAAGGAACCTCTGGAACAACATGAAGCATAACAACATCTCCATCATACAGGTACCAGAAAGAGAAGAGACAGAGTAAGCAATCGAGAACCTATTTAAAGAAATAATGACTGAAAAATTCCATAACCTGATGAAGAAAAGAGACACAAAAGTCCAGGAAATGGAGAGAGTCTCAAACAAGAAAAACATGAAGAGGCCCACACCAAGATATATTATAATTAAAATAATGCAGCCACTGTAGAAAACATTTTGGAGGTTCTTCAAAAAATTAAAAATGACCCAGTGATTTCACTTCTGGGAATATATCTGAAGAAATCCAAAACACAAATTTGAAAGAATATAATGCACTTCTATGTTCAATGCAGTGTTATTTACAATAGCCAAGCTATGGAATCAACCCGAGTGACCATCAATAGATGAGTGGGTAAAAAGCTGTGGAACATATATACTATAAATATTATTTGGCCATAGAAAAGAATGAAATCCAACCATTTTCAAGAATGTGGATGAACCTAGTGGGTATTATGCTAAGTGAATAATTCAAAAAGACAAAGACAAATACTGTATTCCACTTATATGTGGAATAGGAAGAACAAAATAAACAAAACAAACAAAATGAAAACAGACTCACAGAAACAAAGAACAGACTGAGAGTTGACAGAGAGGAGAGGTATTGGGGGACTGAAAAATACAGATTCAGTTACAAAATATTCATGGGGATATAAAGTACAGCATAGGAAAGATAGTCAATAATATTGTAACAACTATGTATGGTGCCATGTGAGTACTGGAACTATCAGGGGATTACTCTGTAAAGTATATGATGGCCTAACCACTATGCTATATATGTGAAACTAATACAAAATAATACTGAATGTAAACTGTAATTGAAAAAAAAGAAGTCCTTGTAGGCCAAGATAAGTGAGTCATTCTTGATATGATTTGCTGTTAGAAGAAATGAAATGAAAATGAAGGAAGCCTCTTACTATATATGGGCTTCTATCCAAAATAATGACCCCACTTCAAATGTCCCTAAGTAGAAAAATTAAGAAATAAGTCATCATGTTATCATGGTATCATCATGGGGTCATCTAACCAACCCCAATAAAATAAAATTAGAAAGAGTAGCACTTTAAGATAGACACACAAATAGTACACTTTTTCCTCTGCACCAGGGAAACAAAATGACTGGTTCCAGACTCAAGTTTTAGAACAATTTTCACAATGCTGAGTTACATATTGAGTAATATCAATAGTATACAAAAATGTTTTGTCCTGAAATGAACTATTTCAAGATATCCTGGATTCTTAAATTGATTCTGACTTCATATGTTATTGTTTTTGACCAAAACAGTTCCTAGAAATAAATCTCTTACTTCACAATAAAAAAAGAAGAACAATGACTCAATTTACAGAAATTTTATTCACTCTATCCCCTCCCCAGCAAAAAAAAAAAAATCAGCTGCATACACTGATTTTTGGGTGGGCCAAAAGTCCATATGTTTTTTCCTGTAAAATAAAAGACACATTTTTCATTTTCACCAATTATTCATTTGGATTGTTTTTATGTTAGCTATCTCCCATGTAGTATAACATTATGTGTGTCCTCAATTAATATCTTGATTTGATCACTATTAACTTCAAATGGTGTTCCTAACCAGACAGCATCATCCAGCAAAAAATCTCAAGTACAAAATTTTGCAAATCATGTCTAACATGTTCAATCCGACACAGCCTCTTCTCCATACACTGCACAAATCTTTTTTTGCATTTCAGTTGCATCTTTACCTTTATTGAAATAATAAAGCACAATATGCTGAAAATGTCACGTATGCTATACATTTTCAGCTTTAAAAATAGAACATAAAAGGTGAACCATGGACATCTGGTCAAGATGGCAGCACAGGTAAACACATCTCACTTCCTCACACAACCACATCAAAATTACAACTAAGTTATACAACAACCATCACTCAGAACCATCAGAAATCGAGTTGAATAGAAGTCTGAGAACTATGGAATAAAAAAAAAAAATCCATCCATACTGTTAGGAGGGGTAGAGAGCAGTGGTCCCACCTCCAAATGTGGTGGATTAAAATTCAGGAGGGATGTCTCTAGAGCAAGGAGTTGAGCCCCATACCAGGCCCCCCAGTGCAGGGATCCAGTGCTAGGAAGATCAGTCCCCATAACTTCTTGCTGGAAAACCAGCAGAGACTGAGACAGTGGAAGAAAATTCTGGAGGCCCAAGCAGTTCCTCTTAAACAATCCACACATAGACTTATTCAGACTCACTCCCTTCTAAACTCCAGCACTGAGGAGTAGGTTGAAAGGCACCACTGGCACATGGGGAGGAACTGGAGTGTCTAGAATCAAGGCAACAGCTGGGGACCAGCTTTCTCCCAAACAGAAAGGCGGGAAGAGACCACTGTCCCTTTTATGAACCCTCCCCTGACACAGTCACAGAGCCAGCAGGTGGGTGACTTTGCTGAGACTCCATCAACCAGGCAAACATCATTTGCTGCACCACCCTGGAGATCCCATGAGGCTCCATACCACTCAACTTACAGCTGTTAATAGTGGCTTTTCCATATCAATGGCTGGCCTTGGCTCATGCTTCATAACTCCTAAATACTTTCAAATAAGCAATAGCTAGCCTCAGTGGCCCTCAGCCCCTTGTACCTCTTGCTAAGTGGCCCCAGTCCCAGCACTAGCAGAAGCCAGCCTGGATTCACAATCTGGTTTGGCCTGCAAATCTCCAAGCCCATCACAAGTAGCAGCCAACTGAGATTACTTTATAGTTCAGGAAGGGTGGCTCCTAGAAGAACACAGGTTGGGGCTGACCTTTGCCCGTACCACCCAGGAAACCCCAGAGCCTACACACCCAGTGGACAGCTATAGACCACATCTGACCACCACACTGCCCCTGCAGAGCTGATCCTCCACAAAGGGTGGAGATTGGTGGTCAGTGGTCACAGGCAGTTACTGAAGCTGACTGGTCTGGGTAAATCTCTCCCATTGACCTGCCAACAGGAACCACGGCTCAACTACAAAAGGAGGATTTACTCAGCTCACACAAAGGGTGATACCTCAAGTACCCAGCTAGCGTGATAGTGGAGGCTGTACCACTGGACCCTACAGGACACCTACTACATTATGCCATGCTACCAAGACAAGGAGTCATAACAGCTTTACCTAATACATAGAAGAAACACAAGGAAGCTGTTAAAATGAGGAGACAAAGAAACATGACCCAAATGAAAGAACAGATCAAAACTCTAGAAAAAGAACTAAACAAAATGGAAATAAGCTATCTATCAGATGCAGAGTTCAAAACACTAGTTAAAGGCCACTCAAGGAACTTAGTGAGAACCTCAACAGCATAAAAAAATCCAGTCAGAAAGGAAGGATACACTAATTGAAATAAAGAACAATTTACAAGGAAACAACAGCAGAGCAGATGAAGCCAAGAATTAAATCATTGATTTGGAACATAAGGAAGCAAAAAAAAAAAAAAAATCCAATCAGAACAAGAAGAAGAAAGAAGAATCCCCCAAAAATGAGAATAGTGTAAGCAGCCTCTGGACAACTTCAAGTAGTATGACATTCACATCTTAGGGGTGCCAAAAGAAGAAGAGGAAGAGCCCAACATTAGAAATCTATTTGGAAAAATAGTGAAAGAAAACTTCCCTAATTTGGCAAAGAAAATATACATACCAGTCTAGGAAGCACAGAGAGTCCCAAACAAGTTGGATCCAAAGAGGTTCACATGAAGACACATCATAGTTAAAATGGCAAAGATTAAAGATAAAGAGAGAATCTTAAAAGCAGCAAGAGAAAAACAGTTAATTACCTACAGAAGAGTGCCCATAAGACTGTCAGGTGATTTCTCAAAAGAAACTTTGTAAGCCATAAGAGACTGGCAAGAAACATTCAAAGTCATGAATAGTGGGGACCTACAGCCAAGATTGCTCTACCCAGCAAAGATATATAGAATCAAAGGACAGATAAGGAATTTCCCAGACAAGGAAAAACTAAAGGAGTTCATTATCATCAAACCATTATTACATGAAATGTTAAAAGGACTTATTTAAGAAAAAGAAGAAAATCCAAACTATGAACAATAAAAGGGCTATAAATACATATCTACCAACTATCTAAAACACAAACTAAGCAAACAAGAAGAACAGAGACAGAATCATAGATACAGAGAGCATTTTGATGGTTATCAGATGGGATGGGTTGCAGGGGAATAAGTGAAAAGGTGAGGGGATTAAGAAGTACAAATAGGTAGTTACAGAATACCCATGGGTATATGAAGTACAGTATTAGAAATGGAGTAGCCAAAGAAAATATACTTATGACCCAAGGACATGAACAATGATATGGGGATTGCCTAATGGAGTGTGGGTGCTGGGTGTAGGTGGACAAACAAAGAACAAATTGGGACAACAGTAATAGCATAATCAATAAAATATAGTTAAAAATAAATAAAATGGTTACATGAAATTTCACCAATTTTGATAAGCTTTTTAATGCACACTGATATGACAGCTGTCACAATACAATCTAACACAATTATTTAAAATGAAGTTAAAGACAACTAAGTGCTACCAGAGCCACCTTACAGAAAAAAACAAATGAACTTTTCAGACAATACAATAGCATTTCAGGTTTCTACAATAATTAGCATAACTTCTAAAATGCCTACTTTACTTTAGGAAACCAATACAGGTAAAAAGAATCAGTTATACTAGCATGAATACATAATTGAAAGAAACACTGTACTCAGTTTTTAAAGGAAACTACATGTAGGAAAAAATATGTATCTCTTAGAAAGGTATATCATGTTTTCCACATTTTAAGTAACAGATTTATGGGGATATAAATTCGTACAGTAGTTCAAGTGTTCTGAGCTCCTTATACAAAAAAATATTTATTCTGGGACAATGAATCAAAGAACAAACTACTACTGGAGCTGTAATTACAGTAAAGCACTGAAAATAATCAAGATGACTCAAGCTTGAAAAATATCTAAATAACGGTTGTCACAAATAGCTTTCCTTTGCAGACTATATCTTCTAACCACTTTCTTTCTTCTTACTGAAATATTTTAAAAATACAACATAAAAATTCCATGAAGAAAGCATAGTTTCTGTACCACACAATAACTCAAAATGAATGGTTCTCTGAAACAAAAAGGTTTTATTCAGAATTTGCTTATTACATAAGAATGCTTTGAAATATCTGAATTCTTATCAGATATGGAAATCCAGAAGACAAGTCATTATTAAATGTCCCTAAAACTGCAATTTTCAAAGACTGAATTACAAGAGCAAAGGAAACCTAGGGTACTCCCCGTTCAGAAGAGCCTGTCTTTCCACATTTTCTAGCTTACCTAAGCAAGTGATTCACAACTCTGCCTGCAGTAAAAACCAACTGGGAGCTTTTAAAAATACCATTTCTTGAAATCCATGACCTGCGATTTTAATTTAATACATTCTGAAAGGGATCCAGGCATCAGAATTTTTAAAGTCTCCCAAGTAATTCTAACACACAAGTACTATTGCAGTGAAACATCTGTATCCCTAATAATCTCTGGGTTGTGCAAAATCACACAATAAAAATAACAGAGCCTATGAGAAAATGGTGGTAAAGGTAGAACACTCAAATTCATTAGGGATACATTTTAAAGACAGCAACCTAATAAAAACCTTGCACAGATTTACACATATTAAATGGTGAGGAAATGCATGAGTACTACCATAAACATGGCACTTTACCTAAAAAAAGAGAAACCCTGATGTTTATTTATTAAAGTAGGTGTCAGCAGAATTGGATTTTGTAGATTATTGTAAAGTGGGAGAAAGAGCTACCTGTATTTGGACAGGGAGTTGCAATATATCATGGTGATAAGTGTGGCTCGTAACACTAAGAATAAACAGAAGTAACCAGTAAGCAATGGAAGTTTGTGTCTGTGTTTGATGTATTGCTAAGAAACTTGGCTCAGCTGGATAGTTTTTAGCATTCACCTAGTATTTTTTCTGTGTTTGCATAAGCAAATACAAAATCACATTATGCTCAAATTGCTCCCTACCATATTAGTTGTATTGAAACAAATTCTTTTTTTTTAAATGTAGCATTATAGCAGAATGGACTCTACAGTCTGACAAGAAATATACACACACACATAGTTAAAATAGTTACACATATAGTTAAAACTCTAGTTATATAAGTTTAAATTACATTACCTATGACACTAAATAATAAAGTTGGTTCATAAAAAAATATTTTCATTACTTTTAACCCCATGTAGTATATGGAACACAGGCAATAGTTCAATCCACTTCATGTTTGAATGGTAAGCCAGTACCTCCTTTCAAATAGGTTATTTCAGAATTATCTGCATCACTATATGAGTTCAGGGAAGAGCTGACTATTCTGACAAGTATAATTTTATTTTTATTTTCTTTTTAGCTGTATTGCACTATTGGTCACAATATGTAACATATGGATAAGTTTAAGGTATACAACATAATGATCTGATACAGTATATATTGTGAAGTGATTAATACAATAAGGTTTAGCTTCACACTTCCATTATCTCACATAATTACTTTGCCCCCTTGTGGTGGTAACATTTAAGATCTACTCTCTTAACTACTTTAAGTATATAATACAGTACTATTGTTAATTACAGTCACCATGCTGTGAATTAAATCCCCAGAACTTATGCACCTCATAGCTGTATGTCTATATTTTTTGAACAATTTTCCCCACTTCTCCCAAACCCAGCTCCTGGTAACCACCATTCTAGTATCTGTTTCTGTGTTTGGCTTTTTTAGGTTCCATGTACAAGTGGAAATATACAGTATTTGTCTTTCCCTTTCTGACTGATTTTACTTGGCATAATGCCCTCAACATCCATCCATGTTGTTACAAATGACAAGATTTTAACATTTTTATGGATGAAAAATACTTCATTCTATATACAACTAGGTCTACCCAGAAAAAGTCTAGCCATTGTTAATATAACAAGGACTACAAGGGCAGTTTGTATGACATCGATGTAACCTGGCACCAAGGAGTGGACTGGAATGCACATGCATGAATATGATGACTTCACTGTACTAGTCAGTGGGGATGGTAGACACCACTGAGTGAGCATGTGTACTGTGTAGCCAATGACTGAGCATGTAGAGCAATGAATCTACATCAAATTTTACATTAAGCTTGAACATTCCTCCGCAGAAACTATTTGGATGATTTGGAAGGCTTTTGGGGATGAAGCAGTGAGTGTGTCACAAACAAAAGTGTAGCACAAGTACTTCAAAGATGGTCAAAAATCTGTTGAAAGTGATCCACAGTCTGGAAGGCCTGCAACGAGCAGAACACCTGAGAATGTTGAACGTGTACAGGTTGCAATCAACAAAGATTGGCGACTGACAGTGTGAGAACTAGAAGCTGATCTGGGAATTCCAAAAACTACTGTGTCTGTGATTTTCATGCAGGATTGTGGCATGAAACGTGTCATGGCAAAATTTGTTCCATGGTCTCTGCTACCAGAGCAGAAGGAATATCATGCTGTAGTGCTAATGACTTCATTCAAATTGCTACCAATGAACCAGATTTCCTCAAGGAGGTCAAAACTTTGAAGGAAAGTGAGGCATCAGTCCTATATACAATGTGTCTTGTATCTTGTATTTTCTTCAATAAATGTCTCTATTTTTTATATTAAATGGCTGGACACTTTCTGGGCAGACCTTTTGCCTATATGTATAAGTAAAATATTTTCTTTACTCATTCATCCATTTATGGACACTTAGCTTGTTTCCATTTTTTTTTGGCTGTTATAAATAATGCTGCAATGAACATGGAAATAGAGAGATTTCTTCAAGGTATGACTTTATTTCCTTCAGATATATATACACAGAAGTGAAATTGCTGGATCACATAAGTAGTTCTATTTTTAATATTTTTAGGACCTTCATACTGTTTCCCAAAGTAGCTATAGCAATTTACATTCCCACCAACAGTATACAAGGGTTCCCTTTTCTCACAGCCTTGACAACACTTAGTGTCTGTCTCTTGTCTTTTTGATAATAGCCATTCTAACATGTATGAAGTGGTAAGTCACTGTGGTTTTAACTTGCATTTCCTTGATGATGAGTAATATTCACTATCTTTTCATGTACCTGTTGACCACTTATATGTCTTCTTTGGAAAAAGGTATATTCAGATCCTCTGCCCAACTTTTAAATGAATTTTTTGGTCTTTTAATATTGAATTATATGGACATTAACCACTTATCAGATAGATGGTCTACAATATTTTCTCCCACTCCATAGGCTGCCTTTTCACTTTGCAGTTTCTTTGGCTGTGCAGTTTTCATTTTTGTCTTTGTGCTTATTTTTGCTTTTGTTGCTTGTATTTTTTGTGTCATATCCCCAAAATCATTGCTAAGACTAATGAAAAGGAGTTTTTTGCCTAGGTTGCCTTCTATTAGTTTTACAGTTTCAGGGATAAGATTTAAATTTTTAATCCACTTCAAGTTGACTTTTGTGAGTGGTTTAAGATAGGACCCAATTTCATTATTTAACATGTGAATATTGTTTTCTCAACACTATTTATTAACCATTCTTTGATCTCTTGTCAAATTCTAGTTGACTGTATATGCATGGATTCATTTCTGGGCTCTCAATTCCATTCCATTGGTCTGTGTGTTTATGACAGTATCATACTGTTTTGATTATTATTGCTTTATAATACAATTTAAAATCAGGAATTGTGATACCTCTGGCTTTGTTTTTCTTCCTCAGGATTACTAGCTATTCCAGGTCTTTTTTGTTCCCCATGAATAATAGAATTTTTTTCTATTTCTGTGAATAATGCAACTGGAGTTTTGATTGAGATTGAAATGAACCTATAGATGGCTTTAGGTAATATGGGCATTTTTAAAATATTAATTCTTTTGATCCATGAACATGGAATGTTTTTCTACTTGTGTTTTCTTCAACTTCTTTCATCAATATCTTATTATCTTTAGTATATACATACTTCCCTCCATAGTTAAATTTATTCCTAAGTATTTTATTTTTTCTGGTGCTATTATAAATAGAATTGCTGTCTTTATTTCTTTTTCAGATGGTTTGTTGTTAGTGTATAGAAACACACTGACTTTTATATGTTAATTTTGAATCCTGCTACTTTACTGAATTTATTTATTCTAAAAGTTTTTTGGTAAAGTCTTTAGGATTTTCTGTGTAAGCTTATCATTTGCAAACAGACAATTTTACCTCTTCCTTTTCAATCTGGATTTCGTTTATTTCTGACAGCTGTAATTTTAGATGAATAAGAAAACACAAAGTAAAATTCACATTTAGCACAGAATAAAACTAGTTATCTAAATAAAATAGCTATTAAACATATTAAAAGATATTTAATTTCACTCATATTTAGAACAATATAAAGTAAAGCTACTTACTCTAGATACCATTTTACCTACCAGTTTAAAAAAGATTCACGAGTTTGACAAAACACTCTTATGCCAAGATTAAAAAGAAACTGGTACTCTCATATATTTCTAGTGGATATACAAAATGGTACGAGATCTATTTTTAAAATTTATATTTATATTGGCAATATTTAACAAAACTACATATACATTTAAACTTTGACCTAGAAATCCCATTTCCAGAAATATACTCTGAAGATACTAATAATACAAAAACACATCTGTGACAGTTATCCATTGTAGCATTGTGTGTGTTTGCACAATATTGTAAGATACAAAAATCCCATACATAGTAAATTGTTTAATTATCTAAATATTCTCTCTACCAAAAGAAACCAGGATTCCCAGAGAAACAGGTTTATTCCAGGACTGGAAAAGAGAATATTTAAGATTAGCCCAGAATATCTTATTTTGCAAGGAATAAAGTAGTAAAGAAATATTAAAATAACTGGGAAATAGTCCAGGCAATTGAAAGCAACATGACCACCTAAGCCTCTATCTCCCAATATTTCCTCCAAAAGTAACACAAGCAACAGAAAGGGGAAATAAAACCACATAAAAAACCATACCCTCAGGATTAAAGACTGATGAACATATTTCAGAATGGCTTTAAGTGAAAAAGAAAAATTACTGAAGCACAGAGTGTGATTTCTCACACTCATCTTCCAAATTAAAGGAACTGAACAGATATAACTAAATGAAATGAGTGATTCTAGATTAGATCTTGAATCAGGATTTTAAAAAATGCCAAAAGGGGACATTATTGGGACAATTGACAAAAGTTGATATTGTATTATGGGTATGTTCTTAGAAAATACATGTTTCAGTATTTTAGAATAAAGGGACATAATACTTCAACCAACTTGCAAAGCATTCAAATCTATACACACACATATACACACAGTTATATCAAAAAAGGGAGCCATACAGCAAATATGTCAAAATGCTAACAAGTGACTAGAGGGCACAAGGGAATCTTTGTTATATTCTTAAAACTACTGGGTATTTTATTTTGTTAAAGACATAAAAATCACTAGTTGCAAGACTTCTGCTTCCAGTCAAGATAAACAGGAACAGCTTTATCCTCCTGCCTAAAACAACTAAAAACTGGACAAAGCATATTTAATACACAGTATTCAAACCACTGGACACCAGGCAATGAAGCACAGTGAACCCTGAAAGACCATAAATGAATTAACCAAGCTCTAAGATTACCCCAGGATGCTGAACAGAGAATGTTTTCAGGCCACATCCCAGGATGAAAGAGCCAAGAAGAATTTACTAACTTGTAAGTTAAACAAACTACGTTCAGAATACTGAGAGACCAAGGCAGCCAGAGTACTGGAGAAGAGATAAGGACAGAGTACTAGAGAGGAGAGAGCCACACAAACAAACAAACAAACAAACAAAAAACAACCTCAGGAGAACTGCAAAAGGCTCACCCTTGATTATTTAGCTAAGTACTAATCAGCTAGCTCAAGAGTCTAAGGCCAAGCAAATAACTTGCCCATAGTGATTACAGAGAACACTGTCTAGAGCTCACATAGAGCCACAGAATCGAGCCAGGACCCAACAGCCAGAGTATAAAATTTCATAATTTGGAGACCATCCTATGAGCACTGAGAATGATCTGAACTCACTAGAGGAGATAAATTCACCCTAGATTACACATAACTCTAGTGCTACCTAACAAATGTAAAGGCAAGAGCCAAACAGTTCAAACTGTCTCCAAGTAACTTTACCATATCCCAAAACAGAGCTCAAGAACATTTTTTAAAAATACAAAACTATTCAGTACCTAAAAAGGTAAAATCCACAATACCTGGTATCAAATCAAAGATTACCATGCAGAAAAATACAATCCAAAATGAGGAGAAAAATCAGTCAATCAAACTGACAAAGAAATAACACAGATGATAGAAGACAGGAACAAGAAAGCAGTTTCTATTACTGTATTCCACATGCTCAAGAATCTAAAGAATGTGCATATTAAGTAGAGATATGAAAGTTAAAAAAAGATTCAAATTGAACTATTACAGATAATTCATTTATTTAAGACTTGCTCATTTTCAACATGGAAATGTTACTCTACTCTGTTTCTGTTTCCTTCTCTGCAATTCCTTTACCCTAAAGTACAGGAGTGGGATAAAAGAAAAACCTGGGTTTTGACAGGTATGAGAAGATTTTTTTTTAAGGGCACTCATAGGCATATTTACATTTAAATATGGATGATACACAAAGGGAGGTGCCAGAGGAGGAGGAAGGAGGAAGGAAGTGATGTTGCTGGCAGAGGAGCAGTCAAGGTGACAGAGTTCATCTCATTGGTAGGGTTATTCAAGGGCACCAGAAATGAAAAATGTCTGAGATGAAAAATACACAAGACGTCATTAACTACACATTTGACATTGCATGAAAATAAGATTAGAGAAATGGAAGGCATAACAAGAGAAACTAACTACAGTGAAACACTAAAAGACAGAAAAATAGATTATCAGTAAACTGTGGGATAAGTTCAAGTGGCCACATATATATTTAACCAGGTTCCCGAGTAGAAGAGGAAAAGGGACGACTAAAAAAAAATTAATAATGGCTGATATCTTTTCACAGTTGATGAAAACTGTAAACCCACAGATATAGGAAGGTTAAGAAACCCCTAGCATAGGAAACATGATGAAAACTACACAAAGGTGTGTAACAAATTGCTTAAAATTAATGATAAAATTTTAAGCACAGCTGGTGGGTCAGGAGGAGCATTAGGCAGAAATATTTCATCAGAAACAATGCAAGAAAATAATATAGCAGTATCTTGGAAGTACTGAAAGAAAAAATGCAAACTAGAATTCCTTAAACAATGAAAATATTTTTCAAAAGCAAAGACAAGAGACATTTTCACACTTACAAAACCTGAAAAAGGGAATTATCAGCAGATTTCTATTATAAAAAATGTTAAAGTCCTTCAAACAGAAGAAAAACAATACCAAATGGAAACCTAGACACACACAAAGAAATAAGTACTGTAAATTGTAACTCAATGGATAAATATAAAAATGTATGTTATTATTTAAAATATTCAAAAGATAATCAACTATTTAGAGCAACACTAATCATAGCCATAATGTATTCTGGGGTTTATAACATATCTCGTATGAACTATTTGCCTTAACACAATTATGACACTATATGTAAAAATGATGAAGTTTGTCCTCTTACCTTGGATACATTGCTGACATAATTCATTTGGATAGTACTTTCCTTATCAACTTGATTACAAAGGTTTTGTAAAGTGGATGCATATTCTTTATCACTTTTTATCCTCAGGGCCATAAATTTCTTTACTGTTTCCAGCAACCGTAATTCCCAGTCTTGCAATTTTAACACAGCTTCATGTGAATTCTTCAGGTCACTCCCAAACCCCATTTTTGTAAGGCACTGTCTTATTCTCCACACTGCGCAAGTAAGCCTTCTAATCAGCACATATCTGCATGTGTAAACAGAAGAAAAAGTTCTGAAATCGGAAGCAAATTAATCCTCATAACAAAGTTATGGCTCATTTTAAGGTAAAAAAATAATAAAATCATTACAACAGAATGCTTCAGACCAAAGATCAGGAAAAAGATGAGGATGTTACCATTCTCACTACTTTTATTCATACTGTACTGGAGGTCCTAGCCAGTGCAATGAAATAAATGAAATAATTTCCATCAAAATTGGAAAGAAGAAAAAAACTATATTTGCAGACAACATGACATTGTAGACAGAAAATCCTAAGGAATGCAATAAAATGTATCAGAACTTTTGTCAGAATAAATAAATCAGTTAGATTACAGGGTGTGAGAGAAATATACAAAGATCAATTGTATAATATTTCTATACACTAGCAATGATCAATCTAAAAACCAAATTTAAAGAAAACAACTTTATTTACAACCTCATCAAAAAGAGTAAAATATTTAGGAATAAATTTTACAAAATAAGTGCAAAACTTATATTCTTAAAGTGACAAAACATTGTTGAAATAAATTAGGAGATCTAAATAAATGGAAAGATTCATATTCATGGATTTAAAGATTTAACATTGTTAAGAAAGCAACACTTTCCAATTTGATCTACAGATTTAACTCAAAACATATTAACATCTAAGCTAGCTTTTTTTTGCAGAAATTGACAAACTACTCCAAAAATTTATTTAGAAATTCAAGAGAACCAGAATAACCAAAAAATTTTTAAATCTCAAAAAAGAACAAAGTTGATGGTTGCACAACTCTGTAAGTCACACTTCCTAATTTCAAAATTTACTGAGAAGCTACAGTGTTCAAGACAATGTGGTACTGACGTATGGACAGACACACACATAATGAAATAGAACAGAGGGCCCAGATATAAATCCTCCTGTTTATGGCTAAATTATTTTCTAAAAAGGTGCTAAGTCTATTCAAAGGGGAAAAAGTATTTTCGACTTATGATGCAGCTGGGACAACTGGATTTCCACACACAAGAAAATGAGACCCAACACCTACCTTAGAACATACAGAAAAAAATTAGCATTATAGATCTAAATTTCAAAGATAAACCTGTAAAATTTTAGAAAAATAACAAAGTAAATCTTCATGGATTTGGCTCCGGTAATGGTTTCTTAGATACAACACCAAAAGCTTAAGTAAGAAAACAAAAATACATTAATTGGACTTCATCAAAATTAAAAATTTCTGAACTTCAAAAGCCACCAACATCAAGAAAGTGTAAAGAAAACTCACAGAAAGGTATAAAATATTTGCAAATCATATCTAACAAGGGACATCTATCTGGAATATGTAAAGAATTCTTACAACTCAATAACAAAAAGGCAAACCAAATAAAATGGGCAAAAGATATGAATAGAGATTTCTCCAAAAAGATTTAACAAATATCCAACATTCTCATGAAAAGATGTTCGATATCATTAGCCATTAGAAGAATGCAAATCAAAATCACTGTGAGATACTACTTTACACCACTAGGATGTCTACAATTAAAAAAAAAACAGATAATATAGGTGTCGGACAGTAAAGAAATTAGAACCCTCATGTACTGCTGATGGAAATGTAAAATGGGAAGTTCCTCAAAAGTTAAACCTAGAATTATTATACAACCCAGAAATTCCAATGTTCAGTATATACCCAGAAGAAATGAAAACATGTTCACACAAAACTTATATATAATATTTAAGTAGAATTATTCAAAATAGCCATGAAGTAGAAATAATCTAAATGTCTATCAACTTATGAATAGGTAAATGAAATATAATATCCATACAAATGAAATATTATTTGGCCATGAAAAGAAATGCAGATTTTTTTATTGTTGGTCAAGTACTATTGTCTCCATTTTCATCTCACCATGCACCCCCTCCAGCCCCACCCATCCCTGCCTCCCACCCTCAAACCTACCTTCTTTGGCTTTGTCCATGTGTCCGTTATACCTATTCCTTGATGGCCCTTCCCTTATTATCCCCTATTATCCCCCTCTCCCCTCCTCTCTGGTTACTGTCCATTCATTCTTTATTTCAGTATCTCTGTTTATATTTTGCTAGCTTGTTTGTTTTGTTGATTACCAATAGGTTCCACGTATACGTGAGATCATATGGTATTTCTCTTTTACCACCTGGCTTATTTCATTTAGCATAATGCTCTCTAGTTCCATCTATGCTGTCATGAAGGGTAGGAGCCCCTTCTTTCTTTCTGCTGTGTAGAATCCTATTGTGTAAATGTGTTTTGTATGTTAAGTGAATGTATTAATATTACCTATTTATAAAATATTAACTAGCCCTGGTTGGGGTGGCTCAGTGGATAGAGTGCTGGCCTGCAAACCAAAGGGTTGCTGGTTTGATTCCCAGTCAGGGCACATGCCTGGGTTGCAGGCCAGGTCTCCAGTAGGAGGTATGTGAAAGGCAACCACACATTGATGTTTCTCTCCTTCTCTTTCTCCCTGTCTTCCCCTCTCTCTGAAAATAAATAAATAGTCTTTTTTAAAAGTAAATTAAGTAACCAATTGATTAATTAATTGGAAGATTTTTGAAGCCCTGGCCAGTGTTGTTCGGTTTGTTGAGCACTGTCCTGCAAACTGAAAAGATGCAGATTCAATTCCTGGTCAGTGCACATGCCTGGGCTGTGGGTTCAATTACCACCCAGTCAGGGCATGTGCAAGAGGCAACTGATCAATGTTTCTCTGTCTCTCTCTTTCTCCCTCACTTCCCCTCTCTCTAGAATCAGTTAAAAAAACCTTTTTAAATAAAAAGTTTTTTATTTTAAAACTTTTTAAATAAATAGTAAAAGAAATAGTGAATAGTAAAAGAAAAAATTAATTAAAGCTTGACAAGATCCCTGGAAAGAAAAGATCCCAGAAAAGATCCCTGGAAATGTCAAGATATGACCGAGGGCTGAATTTACAACCATGACTTAGATTATAAAAAGTCAAAAGTGAAATGTCTTTAATGAGGTAAGAGCACTATAAGACAAAAAAGTGGATATGAAGTGAAGTAAAGAAAGACATGTCTCCAAAATCAAACTATATGTGACAAGCGGTTGTAAATGACAGGTCAATTTTTCTCCCACTCTTTCAGTGTTATGGAAATTAATAAGATTCAAACTCTTTTAATTAACTGATTTTGAAGGCAAAATAACAAAGTCGTAAATGTGATTTTTAAAATGAGTACTTTAAAATGACTAGTTACACAAGTATGTTCAGTTTGTGAAATTTCATCAAGCTGAGATGAGCACCTGTGACTTGTGCTCTTTTCTCTATGTATATTATTGTTCCAAAAAAAGACATAAAAATAAATTTTAATCTAGAAACTACATATATAACTTCTTAAAGAGAGAAAAAAGAAATTAAACATAAGGCAAATTAATTTGTTATTATAGCAATATAGCTTGAGAAATGAGAATCTATAATTGACAATGTCAGTGAGAATTAAGATGAAAGAGCACTGACCTGGCGAATGAATTTAGGGAATAAAAGAGAAGCAGACAATCCAAGGACAATTTCAAAGTTTTCACTAGAAATGATGACAATATCGATAAAGATGGAAGAATGAGACTATGGTCTGCTTTTTAAAAATGCATTCATTTCAACAGGAAATAAAACATAAAAGACCAAGCATCCAAATTTGAGAGAATCAATTGCTTAAGATTATAAATGAAACCAACAGGCTGAATGTTGAAAGAAAAGCACGGTCAAAGACAATACCCATGAGCACCTGTCATTTGAGAAATGAGAGGAAAAGAGGCCAAACAAAAGATAGAGATTTAGTGAACAAAAGAATAAGAGCAATCTGGCAGAGTTACAGATACCATGATGGGGGGAGGATAGTAGTCAGATGGAGATGTGAAAATTGCAAAAAAGTCATTTTCCAATTTTTGTAATACGTGATTTTATGTGTGTATACTGAGTATATTTTGTTTCTAAATATATTTTGATGCACAAGGTAAAGTTGGTATTGTTTGTGAAACATACCTCAAAAGGTCCTACTAATAGCTAATGAAAAGAACAAAAAGTTATTTTTAAGAAAAAACAAAAATTTAAACAAATCATCAACAAATAAAGGAGTACAACTATATGCCACAAGTTTGACAGCATAGTATCAAAGAAAAAATACAAAAAATTCAGTACTTTACACAGCACAGCAATGTATCCAAATTACCCCAAATTCAAGAAGATATTCTAAGTAAAAAGAGCCAACAAAATCCTAAGACTTCACTTTAATTACACCGATATGGAAAGAGCAGGTAGAGAGTGACTAAGACAACCAAGGAAAAATCAAGAAAATACCTGAGAGACAAGCTTCTGTACCAGGACACAACCTTAGAAAATGCAGGAAGGGCAGCCTTCACTTGCCATTTTCCAGGGCTCTGTGAGGAATCAGTGTATGAAATTAAATCCAGGAGTGCAGATGTTTAATGGAACCTCATACAAGAGAATAAATCTCAGCATGCCCAACAAGACCAAACTCAGTCCCAGCCAATATTACCCTACCCCTCTACCTCCATGCTCCCATGACAATGAAACCAGCAGCTAGATGCTGGTCCAAGCAACATGCCATAAACCATTTTCTCAATTGCACTCCACAAAACACAACTATAAACACTGGAAATAGTGCAAGAAACAGTCAAAGAACCCTGAAAGGTAGAAAGAAGGCAAACTCCTTTGGCCCTAGGGCTGGAAGAACAGCACAAAAGCAGTATCTTTGGTTCCACTTCCCCAACAGAGGGTCACCCTCCAACTTTTTCCAACCTCCAGACTAGTAACAAAAGGTAGCCCACAAAGGATAACTTCTCCCAGGATCTGACAGGCATCCCTCTGACAACATTGGGTGAGCCAAATACCACCAGCGAGAGAGACTGATTATGAGCCTCACACAAAATGAACAACCATGGGAAGCACGCTCTCCTGCTAGTCCTGAGATTCCCTTTTCCACCAAAAGAAATACATCCAGGCAGGAAGAAGAACCAGCTAGAGAGACCTAGCAGTCAGGTCATGAAGCCTCTTTGTCCCCACAGAACCAAGGATCTCCTTCCCTACCCAGAGCCATCAGAGCCAGAAAGCAGAAATAGCAAGATGGACCCAGCTTTAATAAGAGGACCAGACCAAAAAGCTCCTTGTTCTCCATGGGCCCAAACTCTCCTCTCCTGTCCAGAGACATCAAGGCAGCTAGCGGGTACAGTAATGAAACCCTATCTCATCCCTTCCCTACTAATAGACATCCAGTAGCTCAGCCTAAGAAAAACATCTTCTATTCACTCAAGTAGCATCAGCAGAAAGCAGTGGAAGCCCTAGTGGTACCAGATAAATAAAGCAAACCAAAATAACAAAAAGCCTCTAAAAATTAAACTGTCCTTAGAAGCACAATTCACAAAAATAAGCCAAGATCTGCAAGCTAAACCTAAACAGACTGCCTATGAAAATAAAATATTGAAATAGGCCCCAGAACCTCCTAACATAATAAATAAAATATCTATGATTCAACTGAAAATCACTTATTATACCAAGAATCAGGGGGGAAAAAATCAAAACTTGGAAAAGAAAAGATAATCAACTAATGCCAACACCAAGATGAACCAGATGTTGGAATCATCTGAAAAGAATTTAAATCAGCCATTATAAAATTACTTTATTAATCAATTATAAATTCTCTTAAAACAAATGTAAAAATAGAAAATCTAAGCAAGAAATAGGAGCTATATAAATAACCAGATAAAAATTATGGAACTAAAAAATTCAATACCAGGAATTATAAATTCACTAGATGGGTTCAACAGTAGTGTGGAGATGACAGAGGATACAATCAGTAAATATAAGGACAGAGCAAAAACAATTCAACCAATCCAAAACAACAGAAAGCAAATAGACTGGGGAGCCAAAAACAAAAAAAAAAAGGGGAGAAAAACAAAGCCTTGCAGATCTGTGGGACATTAAGGATAGACCCAACATTTGCATCATGTGAATTCCAGAAGAAGAGAGAGTTGGTAAGTAAGATACTATATACATATGGAAATAAAGACAATATGGTATTGGTAGAAGATAGACAATAGATCAATAAAACAGAAATAGACCCACACAAATATGCTCAACTGCTTTTTGATAAAGGTCCAAAACCAATCCAACGGAGGAAAAACAGTCTTTTTAACAAGTGGTACTAGAACAATTGAGTAGTTATCATCCCTTGTCCCTGGCCCCAAAGAGAACATTGATGTAATACCTTACACAAAAATTAACTTTGGACTTGAATGCAAACATAAAACTAGAAAACTTCTAGAAAAAAATAGGAGGCAATCTTCAGGATCTAAAAGCTAGGCAGAGTTCTTCAAGTTGGTACAAAAACAATCCATAAAAAAATTGATAAATTGGGCCTCGTCAAAAGTAAAAACTTTTTCCCTGTGAAAGCCCAAGTGGAAAGGATAAGAAGACAAGCTACAGACTAGGAGAAAATATTTGCAGAACATGTATGTAGAATACAAAAGATCTTTCAATATTCAACAGTTACAAACAACAATCATCTAACTAGAAAGTGACCAAAAGATATGAACAGATATCTCACAGAAAAGGATATAAAAATGGCAAATAAGCACACAAAAAAATGTTCATCATTAGCCATAAGATGAATGCAATTAAAACCACAATGAGGTATCACTACACACCTATTTCAACCTATTAGGATGGTTAAAATAAAATATAATGATAACCACATGCTGTTGAGGATGTGAAAATACTGGATCACTCATTTCTTCCTGGTCAGAAGACACAATGGTACAGCCACTCTGGTTTCTATAAAACTAAACATTCAACTACCATATGACACAGCAATTGCATTCTTGGATATTCACGCTAAAGAAATGAAAACATGTTCACACAAACACCTGCACACAAATGTTCATAGCAATATTTTTTGCAATAGTCAAAAACTGGATTTAGCCCTGAGATCCTTCAACAGGTGAACGGATACCACGGAATACTATCTACATTAAAAAGGATAAAACTAGGATAGGCAACAACTTGGGTCAATCCCCAGGAATCCCACTGAATGAGAAAAGCCAATTGCAGAAAGTTACATACCACATGCTTTCACTTATATAACATTCTTGAAATGACAAAATTTTGAAAAAGGGATAGATTACAGGTTGTCATATTTTAGGGCCTCAGTGTAATTATAAAAGGGGAACTAAGGGACTACAGGAGTGTTCAAAGTGTTCAGTACCTTAATGGCAGTGGTGGACACATTAACCTAGGCATATAATAAAATGTCATAAAACTTAATATATACACAGTAAATGAATACAATAAAAAGTAAAGAAACATGGTAAGATTAGTGGATTTGTATCAATGTTATTACACGGGTTGTCATACTACGCTGTAGTTTTCCAAAATGTTACCTTTCGAGGAAACTTGGCAATGTGTAGAAGAGATTATTCTTTCATATACTGCATGTTAATCTACAATTAAATCAATAGAAATTTTAATTAAAAATAAATGTAATGGCCAGACCTCAAACTATAGCTCAGAGAAAGAATAATAATGTGGAGAGAGTGTCAGAAATCAGCACTATTCTTCTAGAAGTAATAGGATAGAGCTGCCTATGTTAACCATGAAGTACAGGAAAAGAAACTACAATGGAATTATACAGCCAGTCATGATGTAGATCAAAACTTACAAGAGACACAAAAGACAGGAGGCCAAGGTGGGGAGGGGGACAAGTAGGTGGGAAGGGTGGATTATATCAAACTGATTTGTAAATAAACTCCGACAGGCAGGGAATTACTCTGTTCTGTTCTCCACCATATCTCCAGTGCTTAAAACAGTACCTTGCATATAGTAGACAACAAAATCTGTTCAATGAATTAACTGAATGAGGCTACATAGCATTGTGCATTCACTTTCTCATGCCTTCATGGACCCCACTTTGTACTCAGCAATCTTTAGGACATTAGCAATACCAGGCATTAACTTTATTATTACTTTTAATACCAGGTATTAACTTTACAACTCTAACATACAGGTTAGTCAAAGTTGGCCTCACAAAGCCTTCAACCCTCAATAATAGCGCCACTACTTAGTACTTAAGATTTCTTAAATACTTCAGGATTCCTTAAGATTCCTTAAATACCTCTGCACCTGTGCAGATATTGTTCCTTCTGCCTAAATGTTTTTCCTCCCTTGTCTGCCTGGAGAATTCTCAAAAACTAAACTTTAAAGTTGTATTCTCTGTGAAGCTTTCTCTGACCACCCCCAAAACCTGAAACACAGCCACCCCAGGCTGACTTAGGTGTTCCCTTTACTCAGATCTCAGGGATCAAGTATATATTGGTAATTACTACAACACTTCTCATAGTATAATTAAACTATTTGATCTGATCTGTTTCTCTCATTACACTGTGAGCCCATGGAAATCAGAACATCATGGAGTTTTCATCTTTCTGTCACTGTGGCTTCACTTACTGCCCACAATACCACAGGCATCAATTTATTATAGATAATGGCAAGAGCAAACCCATTTTTTTGAAATCTGTAAATGACATTTTAAATTAAAAAATTCCTATAATTTGGTGTATATATAATAAGTATAAATCAGGCAGAAACAGAGTTTTATACAAAACTACACACATGTGATTAGCAAAGATGTCTATTTTTAAATAGTATTACTAAAAGAATGAAAGTAGTAAAAGTCCTAATAAACTATTGACTATTTAGATTTATTTAAATCTACCTTATTTAATGGTATTCAGTCTGGTATTTCAGATCAAGTGAGTTGAGTTTCAAATTCACCATAAATAATATTAAAAACTTTAAAAGAAACAAAAATTGCTGTATTCTCAAAAATTAGAAGTTCATTTTATACAAAATAAATTTATGAATATATTCTTCTAAAACGAACATGGAAATTAATAAAAGCAAAATATAAAACACATAACTAGTTTCCTTGGCAGGATAATACAATTCCTTCCCATGATATTTCTTGTAAGTATTAAGAATATATGCTGTATTTGTTATAAATACCTCCTGTTTTTCTACTTTTGGCTCAACAATCAGCAACTTTTATATTCTCTAGTTACATAAATGGAAATATCATTTTTATATCTCATAAATAAAGTTTCATATGTATTGAATACTTTTTCAAGTAAGGCTGATTTACTTTAACACAAATAATGTCTTATAAAACAGATCATATTTCTTCAATTATTTATTCTATTTTAATATTGAAAAAGACTCTACCAAAGGTATGCTAATTTAGAAAAATCAGCATATAAGTGAATAAAAACTATGTAACAGGAACAGGAAATCTTTCATTTTTCCGCCACTAGATATTCTCATGAGAAGTAGGAAATTCAATAGAGCTTGAATTTGCTTTCTTTTTAGGTCTTATTTCTTTTGTTTTTAACAGTTTGAACTTATAATCCTTGACTAATAAAACCTATCAAAATCACTTTATGGATCAAGTTACTTTATCAGAATATGTTTGTTCATGAATAAAGATTACAAAATCATTAGTTAAAAGTACAAAAATAATTATCTTATGGTATTTCCTACCTTTTACAAGCTTTATTACTAGCAGAATCAGAAATGGTGATTCTATTTGAACAAAATATCAAGCTGCCTGCAGCAAGACAGAAACAAAGTCACAAAAAGCCACTGAGTATACAAGTAATAACCACAGTTACAAACCAAAAATCTGACCACATATGAATACAAAGAGAAGTGCTGTTTCACAAGCAAACATGCAGGAATGAACAGTCATCAAAGTTTAACTCTGAAGACAACATCATTCATTACTAGCTAATAGGTGCTGACAGAAGCTTACAGATACAGTATTTAAAACTCCCATGCTTTCTTTATTTGAAAAGGTTGTTCCTAGGTTAATTTAGAAAGAAATTAAATGCAACTAAAGCAGCACTGGATTGGGCAGCCTATTAGAACAGCATTATGGACAATAATGTCCCACTGCAAAAGAACACTAAATACAAACCATGCAAGTCCATAAACAAATGAACATGTTTGCTCTTAAATTGACTTTTTTAAATTTTAAAATTGTATTTGAAAGTACTGACATTTAAAACTATTTAAGAACATAATTATTAACAGATATTTTCCTTTGTTTTGAAGTATTAATATAAATAGGTATTTATTAATCAGGAAAGATAATGTTATAGAGATAAAGATAAATAAAATCTTGATTACTACCTTCAAATAATTTATAGTGTATAAAAAATAAACAGACAAGTTAACAGGTAACAATGATAAAATTCATTCAAAATTAATTCGGCAACATGTATTGAACATCTATTTGCTAGGCAGATTTCTCAGTGCCAACAATACCAAGGCACATAAGATTACAGTCCCTAGTCTCAGGAAGCTCACATCCTACTAGGGGTGACAAACCTGGAAACTAATGCCATGTAATTCAACAGGTTCACACATACAAATTGGTTATAGATTCAGTGGGAAAACAGAGGAAGTATCAGGGAGGGGTTCAGAGTAATAAAAGAATAAGGCACAAAGTGTTAGAGACACAGAGAAAGGAAAGAGAACAGCTCAGTGGAGGACTCAAAAAGCCTTTATCAAGAAGAGGACTTCATTTTGTAATATACATGTGTACCAAATCATCCCATTTCACACCTTAAATCCACACAATATTATATGCCAATTATAGCTCACTAAAGCTGGGAAAAGCATTAATTAAAAAGAGAACATCTCTACAGGCCTTGAGGGATACTTACAGAAAGAGCACACATACATGTATGTCTATTGGCAAGAGTATGTAGCAGGTGGCTTTGGAAATAGTCCTGGGTTGAAATCCTAATTCTACCATTTAATAGCTATGTAACAGCACATTTTAATTAACCTCCTGCAAGCTCAGTTTTCTTATCTTCAAAATGGGGATAGTGAAACATATTTTGCAGGTTAGACAAAATCAAGTATTTAACGTACCAGACTTTGGAAAGATTTATTAAAAAGTAGTTGTTACTAATTAAGATAGGACAGACACACACACACGACAGACCATGAAAAAGCAAATGGTATAGCAATGTCTCTTTCTAAATACAAGTTTAAACAAGAGCAAGAATATATAGGTAGAAAACAGGGACCACGTTTGTGAAACATTGTTAATATGGAACAAAGGGTTTAAAAAATTAAGTAGGACCACAATGCATATAACCTTGTACACCCTAAATTCTAGAAACATAACTATTATCTAGGTAACTCTTAACCTTTTGCTCTTTCTATGTGATTAAATTAAGCTGAAATATTTTTTTCCCTTCAAAGAGAGTACCAGAATGGGAGAAGCCAAAGTAATTATAAACTCAAGGTGTACTTTCAAATAGGTTCATTAAAAGCATACACTAGCAAAATGGCAACCATCGAGGCCCCATCAGTATTAAGTTAAATACTAAGGGAAAGTCAGTCCCTACACACTGCAATGAGACAGCCTCTCAGGGAACCCAGATCTGTCTACTCCAGATTTAGAACACGGAGGAAAGTAAGTTCCACTCATAGATTTTTTTGTGTAATCCACTCTTTTCCCAAAAGGCAAGGCCTGACGCCCCTCCCCCACACCCATCCCATCTTTTCTCTAAAATCATGTCCTAACAAATGTGTTTTCTTCCAAAAATTGTTTCCAACTCCTTACCCTATTTGAAACCTGGCTCCCCCAAAACACAATGTTCTCACATGGAGACTAACCTTCCCTACATCCCTATATCCATGAGGCTGGGGAGCTAGGGGTGTAATGGGCAACATTATCCTGATTCCTTGGTGCCATTTCCAAATCGCTGCTCTTCCAAACGTATTAAAAAATCTCTTCTCTGTTGAAATTTACATCATTCAGCTTTACAAAGTCCTATCCCACCTAGTTGTTATTTGTCTCTAAATCTTCTTCTCAATCTCCACCTATTCTCTAACCCAACTCTCATGTTCATTCATGCAGATTTTAACCTCTAATCTTTCTCTTCTCCAAAGACCCAATCCCATTGCAACTACCTCTGCTACTGCACATCACCTGAACCTAAAACTGATCTATCTCTGCAGTGGTAAATTTTAACATTCTAGATTTAGGTCATAAACTACTACATTCCATTTCTCTTGAGTCTTAACTGCTTCTATACCTACTTTTGACCAGACTAAAGACTGTATTCCTTGGGCTGAAGCTGAAGACATCTCCAGGAGCAGTCCAGAATGGCCCAAAGCAGAGCAGACCATCACAGAGTGGAGCTGCCTAGCTGCAGAGTCTGGCCCCTGGGCAACCTCATGGTGGTGCTGTTCTCACAGTTGCACTGTAGCACCATGGAGCCATTTTCACACCCATGCTGCATTACTCTTGAGTTGTTGTCACTAAATAAATTTTCTTCTTCACCACACATCACATTGGGGACTCCTGTTGGCATTGTGTTGGCACTAATGACCACTGATTGACATGCCCATACATTCGATTATACTGGTTTCTGAATATTATTCTCTATTAGTTCTGTCCTCTTACATATCCAGCAAATTTTAGAGTTACAGGAACATAAGTAAAAATCAGTGGATAAGAATGAAAAGCAAACTTTGGAACATATACTTTGAAAATTATATAAATATAAACATGCATGTTCTTGAATACATATATTTTTAAACTACAAATTAGGTGCCCTGGCTGGTGCGGCTCAGTGGATTGAGTGCCTACCTGCGAACCAAAAGGTTACTGGTCTGATTCCCAGTCAGGGCACATGCCTGGGTTGCAGGGCAGGACCCCAGTGGGGAGTGGGTGTGCAAGAAGCAACCACACATTGATGTTTCTCTCCCTCTCCTCCTTCCATTGCCCTCTCTCCAAAAATAAATAAATAATTTTTTAAATAAAAATAAAGGTACAAATTGGTACACATCAAACTTTTCTCATTACCTCTGAAGAGTGAGACTTGGAGTAGAGAGAAGAATGTCACTTTCTCCTTTAGGGACCTCTAGTTTGCATTTTTTATAATAAACATGTATTCATTTTAGAATGTAAAAATGATATAAAAGAACACTCCCCAAAGCCCTGGCTGGTGTAGCTCAGTGGATTGAGCACAAGCCTGTGAACCAAAAGATCGAGGTTCGATTCCCAGTCAGGGCACATGCCTGGGTTGCAGGCCAGTTCCCAGCAGGGGCCAGTTCCCAGCAGGGGATGCACAAGAAGCAACTGTACATTGATATTTCTCTCCCTCTCTCTTTCCTTTCCCTTCTAAAGATAAATAAATAAAATTTTTTAAAAAGAGAAAAAAAAAGAAAAGACTCCCCAAGAATTCCTTTTTAAGACCAAGGATGAAGAAGATAAAAATCAAATTTCATAGATACAATGTCTAACAATAAAAATTATTTCTCCTTCAAGTTTATTTGATTTATATTTATTTATAAAATGACAAAGGCACTTATGACAGTTACTTCTGTGAAAAATCTTCCAATTGTATTTCTACTCATAGAATGCTTCTGCTTTCTGCTAAACAATTTTATCCCTGTTCTATACCTCAGGCTCTTCAACCAATTCCTCCTCAAATTGAGCACCTCAACAAAACTCAGTCTAACCACAGGTCCAACCATTACTTTGGTTGCTCAACAAAGGAGTCTTTGTCCTTTTTCTCTGCCTTAAAAAAAGCCTTTCATTCATTCATTTACTGATTCATCCAATAAGTACTTATTAAATGTCTATAACATGCTCGACACTGAGTGAGGTCCTGAGTGCACACAGATAAAAAGTACTGGTCAGGGCGTCAAGGAGCTTATTAAAGGAGCAGCAGTTCTAACACATAACAATAATTACTACAAGGAATCCCTCTGCAAAGTATAGTACAAGCACGAAAGTATAACCCAAGCCTAGTTGGAGCAAAAGGAAAGAAAGTCTTCACAGACATCTAGAGTAGTTCCTTCTACACTGTCCTTTACTTTTCTCTCAACCAAAATAGGACTCTCCTCCCTCTGAAAATACTGCTTAAAAGTTTTGTTCTAATCCTTAAAAAATAAAAAACTCCACTATTCCTAAATGTTACATAATTCTTAAAGAAAAACGAACCAAATCTGTGAAATTCAAAAGCAAGCAAGTACAGAAAAAAAAAAGCACTCACTGAGAGTAACAGAAAGAGCAAGTACTTAAATCTTTTCTAATTGCGTGAAACGCTTTTCTAGCTCTCATTGTCCCTACTAATTTGCCCATCACTTGCATTTTAATCTACCTCCCATTTGAAATTATGCATTTTTCAAAGGTGAATACTTAGACTGCTACAACTAGATGCTACAACTATATTCCTACGTATAATCAACCAACTAGTTAGAAGGTGGAGGTGCATAATGGTGGGTGGGAGGTGGGGAACTCCTACAGACTTCTGTTGTTTTAAATATATTTCAGTCACTAACTAGTGCCAGTATACAAAATACAACATAAATTTCCTAGTTTTCTTACTTTTACCTTATTGCAACCAAATGTAAAAACCCTAGAAAATGCATATTTAAAATTAAAATACTATCAGCAGATTTTTTAGCAAAAACTTTGCAGCCAGAAGGAAATGTGATGATATGTTCAAAGTGCTGAAAGTAAAAACTTCAAACAAAGAATAACCTACATGGCACGATTCTCAATCATCATCAAAGGAGAGAGAGAATTTTCCAGGAAAGCAAAAACTAAGGGAGTTTGCCACCACTAAATAAGCCATAAAATAAATGTTAAAGGGACTTCTCTAGGCTGAAAATAAAGGTACTAATAAGTAACGAAAAAAAAACATAAGAAAGTAAGTCTAATTGGTAAAGGTAAATATATACTAAAGATAGCAAGCCAATCAATTACAAGGCTAATATGAAGGATAAAAGACAAAAGTAGTAAAAATAATAACTACAACAATCAGTAAATGGACACAAAATAAAAAGGTATATCATGTGACATCAATAACAAAATATAAGAAGGTAGGGTAAAGACATAATTATAAAATATATTCATACTTAATTTGCTGTCAATTTAAAATAGACCAGAATATATATGGGCTAATATATGTGACCCTCATAATAACCACAAAGCAAAAATCTACAGCAGATAAAAGACAATGGAAAGAGAAACTAAACATGCAATAAGCAAAAGATAATGAAAATGGAAACTAAACATAACACTAGAGAAAATCATCAAACAAGGAAAAAGAAAGCAGAGAAAAACAACAAAACAGTAGGAAAACAATTAACAAAATGGCATTAAGTACATGCCCATCTAGAATAAATTTAATGTATATGAACTAAATACTCCAATCAACAAGAAAGAGTAAATAGCACTGCTGGTGTAGTGGTATCCTGCAAGATTCCCAAAAACCATAGAGTAGCTCAATGAATAAAAAACAAGACCCATCTATATGCTGTCTACATTCACTTCAAATACAAGGACTCACACAGACATTACGTGAAGAGATGGAAAAACCTATTTCAACATTTTCTGTTGGCAAATAGAAACCAACAGAAAACTTGAGTAGCTATATTTATATCAGGCAAAACAGAGGTAAAACAAAGATTATAACACAATGATGGATATTTTATAATGACAAAGGGGTCAATACAACAAGACACAACATTTATAAATATACATGGGTGGGCAAAAGGAGATTTACAGTTATACAAATAAATAATACCATAAATAATAATAAAAAGATAAACTCTGTATTACATACTCACAACTGTAAACCCACTTCCCCCACCCTGTATGCACCCAACATAAGAGTGCCTAACTATATAAAGCAAATATTAACAGACCTAAAGAGAAAAATCAACAACTATGCAATAATAATAGAGGACTTTTAACACCCAATTTACAGAAGTAGATAGATCATCCAGACAGAAATTCAATAAAGAAACATTGGCCTTGGAGGGGACCCCAGATGGTGGAGGAAAAACTGGAATCTCCACTAACCTCTTCACAGGACCATATCGGAATTACAACTAAATTTTTAAAAATTCATCTCAAATAACTAATTGAACACTGGCTGGGCTCCGGTAAGTAACAGCTGAAGTTTTGAAGGGGTATTTCCGCAGCCAAGGGGCTCCCCCTGAGAAGTGTGAGGCCTAAACCTCAAGCTGGGCAACCCAGCATAGAGAACAAGAACTGGGAAAGGAACCCAAATAACATCCTGCTGTGAAAAACAGCAAGGTTTCTGTCCACCAGTGAGAGATGGCTAGAGATCCAGAGAGCCTCTTAAGGAGTCAACACACGAAATTTCATTTACAGATACTTACTATGGGCTCTGGCAGAAGAAGAGCAGAGTGGACAAGAGACGCACGAGGACAGTCTGGGGCTGGTGTTTCTGGGGAAAGAACTGAAAGATCAGCTGCCAGGATACCTGCACTGAGACATTCTGCAAACTACAGGAGCAACCCTACTTGGAAAAGCACTGCCCCTCCATGTGTCATCAGCCAGAAGGGAAGCAGTAGCCCCACCCACAGTAAAGCCTCTCAACCCACTATGTGGAGCTTAAGCCAGGCTGCTGAGCACATTTGGAGGCTATCTCAGTGATTTAGTCTAACAGCAAAGGCAGATCTCTGGGAGCACTAAGACTTTAGCTGACCCTTGTGGGGCCAGGTGCTAGTAAATGCTGAACTTGGGGCACAAGCTTATTCTTTGTGCACACCCTGAGACCTGCAGAGGAAGGCCCAAGCTGTGGTCTGCTGATAGCCCCAAACATGTTACCAGGTTCAGTCACAGTCACAGAGAGTTAGACATAGGACTACACCACAGTCTTTGCACAGCTACCTAATACACAGAAACAAATACAAAGAAGCAGCCAAAATAGGAAGACAAAGAAACAGACCCCACAATGAAAAAAAAAAAAGAAAAAGAAAACTTCAGAAGAACTAGATGGAATGGAGGCAAGCAGTTTATCAGACAGAATTTTAGAGTAATGATTATAAGGATACTCAATGACATGAAAAAAAGACATAGAAACATAAAACAAAAGACCAGTCAGAAATAAAGAATGCAATATCTGAAATAAATAATACACTAGAAAGAATAAATTGTAGAGGATGCAGAGAAACAAATGAGAAATTTGGAAGACAAGGTAGAAAAAAATCCAAGCATAGCAGCAAAAAGAGAAGAGAACTTTAAAAAAAGGAGGTTAAGAAACACTTAGGACAACATGAAGTGTAACAATGCCCACATCATGGGAATACCACAAAGAAAAGAGAGTAAACAAGGGATCAAGAACCTATTTGAAAAAATAATGACCTAAAACTTCCCTAACCTGATGAAGGAAAAAGACATACAAGTCCAGGAAGCTCATAGAGTCCCAAACAAGATGGATCCAAAGAGGCCTACACTGAGACACATCATAATTAAAATGGAAAACCTTAAAGATGAAGAAAATCCTAAAACCAACAAAAGAACAATAGGTAGTTACGTACAAGGGAGCTCCAATTAGACTGTCATCAGAAACATCTTAACAGAAACATTTCAGGCCAGGAGGGACTGGTGTGAAATATTCAAGGTGATGAAAAGCAAGGATCTACAACCAAGGCTACTTTACCCAGCAAAACTATCATTTAAAATTGAAGGAGAAATAAGGAACTTCCCAGACAACAAAAAGCTAAAGGAGTTTGTTAACACCAAAGCAGTAGTGCAACAAATGTTAATGGGTAAAGAAAAAGAAGGAGGAGGAGGAGGAGGAAGAGGAGGAGGAGGAGAAGGAAAAAAATGAGAAGGGTAAGGAGGAGAAGAAGAAAGGAGGAGAAGGAGGGAGAGAAGGAAAAGGAGGAGAATAAGAAGGAGGAGAACAAAGAGAAGGAGGAGGAGAAGAAAAAACAGAGGACAATAGTTTAAAAATAAAGTGACTATAAATACGTGTCTGTCAATAACCACCTTAATTGTAAATGTCTTAAATGCTCCAACCAAAAGACATAACATAGCTGAATAGCTAAGAAAACAAGGCTCTCCTGTCCAAATAGGAACTCTCCTGTTTGCCAGACCTGGGTCTATCAGAGGCATCAGCAGACTGCAGCCAGCTGTGACCATGAGACACATTTTCCTTTTTAGGGAGGGGGTATACACAGAGAACCAGACAGTAACTCAGTACTGTGGTATGGGTATCTCATAAAGACTTTTGAAAAAGGAGTTGAAACGTGGCTGGGCAAAGGCCCCACACATAACTGCTCCTCCAGGACAGAGACCAGACTGAAAGAGCAGTGGTTCCCACTAAATCCAGCTGGGCAGGGAGTTCAGAGAGTTTGCACAACAGGGGTTTTCTGGGCCCCATCCAACTCAGCCAACAGGCCAGGGGGTGTACAGATCAGAGATCTACACTGCATCTCCTGCAAAGGCAGTGAGCCAGGAGTTGAGCCCCAGAGATTCTTTGCAAATAGGCAACAACCCCCACAGAATAAAAACATCTGGGAAGGGAAAGGTGTGCCCATCCCCATACTAGAGAACGGCCCGGCCAGGCTCAGGAACCCCCTCCTGGGTGCATATCCTCAGGGAAAAGAAAGGGAAACACCAAGGGAGGCCTTTCTGAACTTTTTTCAACCAGAACAAGACACATGGATTTCTTGGGCCCTATTCCACTGAAACCAGCTGGGCAGAGAGTGCAGAAATTGGCACAGCAAGGGAAATTCAGTGCATCACCCAGCCTCAACTCCTATGCAAATCTTCCATCAGTGCAAAGCAGGAAAGAACTATCCCTTTTACACAGACTGGCCCCTCACATGAAACAAGACAGCTAACTCATCAGAAACTATACATTACTGGAAATAAATGGGACAGACCAATATGTGTGGCATAGAGGCAGGGAAACACACCCACCATCTTCCCTGAAGTGTGAACAGCACATCCAAGAGGAGATCCAGGGGCATTATCATCCCAACAGCACCAGAAGCCTTCTAAGAAACAGATAGGTCAGCAATAAGGCTAAGACTAACAACAGGACCGTAGATAAAGGCAGGTGGAAATGGTACATGCAGTGCTTTCAGACATTGGATGACCCACCCCAGGCCTTGAATTAATGAAAAGCCAGCAAGGAAGAGCAGCAAGGACCATCCCAGACATGGCCAAGCCTGAAAGGAACAGCCACAGATTGTAGATCACTTGTAGGTTTGAGTAGGCTGCATAGAGCTAAACGAGTCAGGCGTCTGACAGTGCCAGAGTCAGATCCAGAAGAAGAGGCCCTACAAACAACCACTGGACTCTGCTGAGATGAATATCACCTTGTTCTTTTTCACTGTGTCCATGTTTTTTCTTTGGCAAAGCTTTTCAACATTTTTCTTTTCCTTCAATTTTATCCCTATTCATTTACTACCTTTTTTTATTTTGAATCTCATATTTTTCTCTTCCCTCCATACTTCATATTTCCTTCTTCCCACCCTCTCTTATGTTCTTATTTTCATTTTAAAATATATTTTTCTCCTTTCTTTGTCTAATTTCTGCTCCTTACTCCTATTATTTCTCCTCCCTCTATGCTCTCAAAAACATTTTTCTTTACTTTAGTCATCTCATAGTCTTTTTCTCTTCCTTATAATAATCATGTTCTTTACACCTTTATTAATCTTTGCTCATTTGTCAATGATATTTATTTCGTAGTTAATTACTCTTCAATTTTGTTTCTATTTGTTCAATAGTTTTTTATGTCAAATCTCACATTCTACTCTTCCCTTGTCTTACTCCATTTTCCTTCTTCTTTTCCTTCCTTACATTGTTTTAATTTTATTTTTTTCCTTTCTTTGCCTTGTTTCTATGCCTTACTCTGGTTGTTTCTCTTCCCTGCACTGCTCAAATGCATTCTTCTTTCCTTTGGTGATCTCATATTGTTTCTTCTACCTTATAATACTCTTATTCTCTTTCTACCTTTGATGACTTTTCCTCATTTGTCATTGATATTGCTGTGGCTGTTGCTTTTCATCAATTTTGTTCCTTTTTTTCACAACTTTTTCTTTTTTTTAATTATTTCAAGCCTCATATTTTACTCTTCCCTTTTCTTACTTCATTTTGTTTTCTTACTTCCCTTTCTTATTTACATTTCAGACTTTGTTTTTTCCTTTTCTTCACTTTGTTTCTATTCCCTGCTCTTATTATTTCTCCTCCCTTTAATCCTCTCAAATTCATTTTTGTTTTCCTTTAGTCATCTCAGATTCTTTTTTACCTTTTGTATAATGTTCTTATTCACTTTGCACTTTTATTAATCTATGCTCACTTGTCATTGATATAACTGCTGTTGCACGGGGGCTATTTTTGCTGGTGTGGATTTTGTTTTGCTCTGTCAGCACCTGTACAACAACAACATAAGAGATTAAGGAAACTGTACCAATGAGTCCCAGAGGACTCCTACCACTGAAGACCACTGCACAAAGACAGGGAGTCAATGAAAACCAATTTAATATGTAGAAACAAACAAAAAGAATCACCTAAAATGAGGGGTCAAAGAAAGAACCCACAACTGAATGGAAATGAGAAATCTCCAGAAAAAGAGATAAATGACATTGAGGCAAGCAATTTATGACACATACAGTTCAAAGTAGTGGTTATAAGGACGCTCAAGAAACTAAATGAAAACTATAAGAAACATAGAGGGAACTGCATCAGCATTAAATAGGATAGAAACTATGAATAAGAACTAGGTAGAAATGAAGAATACAATATCTGAGATGAAGAATACACTAAAAGAAATAAACACAGGCTAGACAAAGCAGAAAAACAAATCAGCAAGTTGGAAGACAAGACAGTAAAACACACAGTAAAAACACTAAAAAAGACTCCAAAAGAGTGAAGATAGTTTAAGGGACCTTTGGAACAATGTGAAATGTAACAATAGTTGCACCATAGGAGTAGCAGAAAGAGAAGAAAATGAGAAAGAGATAGAAAACCTGTTTGAAAAATAATGACAATAAACTTCCCTAACTTGGTAAGGTAAAAAGTCACGCAAGTTCATGAAGCACAGAGGGTACCAATAAACATAAATCTAAAGAGGCCCAGTCCAAGAAAAATCACAATTAAAATGGCAAAATTTAAAGACAAAGAGAGAATCTTAAAGGCAGCAAGGGGGAAACATCTAGTAACATACTAGGGAGCTCCAGTAAGGCTTTCAGCTGATTTTTCAACAGATACACTACAAGGCAGATGGAGCTGGCATGAAATATTTCAAGTAATGAAAAGCATAAACCTGCAACCAAGACTACTCTCTCCAACAAAGCTCTCTTTCAAAATAACAAGCTTTACAGACAAACAAAAGCTAAAAGGGTACACCAGACAAGGATTACAAGAGATGCTAAAGAGACTACTTTAAGAAGAAAAAGGAATTGAGAGGGAGAGGAAACAGCTAAAAATGGCAATGAACAAATACTTATCAATAGTAACCTTAAATGAAAATGGATTACATGCTCAATCAAAACACACAGGATACCTGAATGGATAAAAATATATTACCTGCACATATGATGTCTAAAGGCCCATCTCAAACAAAAGATACACACAGGCTGAAAGTGAAGGGATAGAAAGAAACATTCCATGCAAATGGACATTAAAAGAAGCTCAGGTAGCAATACTTATATCAGACAAAACAGACTTAAAAACAAAAGCAGGAGACTTACAAAGTCACAGCATAATACTTACGGGAGCCAACAAGAGGATATAAGTCTTTTAAAAGTATATGAACCCAATATAAAGGCACCTAAATATATAAAGAAATTTGGAAGACTTTAAGAAAGAGATACACAGCGATACAATCATTTTAGGGAATTGTAATACCCCATGTCAACAGTATAAATATCTTCCAAACAAAAAAACATCTTCTAGAGTTGCTTTAAAAGTCACTCTAGATGAAATGGACTTAATTGAGTTTTATAGAACATTTCAAGCCAAAGAAGCAAAATGTTCATTCTTCTGAAATACACATGAACGCTTTCAAAAATAAACCACATAGCTGAACACTAAACAAGCCTTAACAAATTCAAGAAAACTGAAATCATATGAAGCATCTTTTCAGATACCAATTGCCTGAAAGTAGAAGTCAACCTCAAGGAAAAAACTCAAAAACATTCAAATACAAAGAGGCTGAATGCCATGTTATTAAATAATGAATGGGTTAACAATGACATCAAGGAAGAAATCAAAAAGTTTCCGGAAACAAATAAAAATGAACAACACAATCCAAAACCTACGGGACATAGCTAAGACAGTCCTGTGCAGGAAGTCCGTAGCAATCCAGGCTACTTAAAAAAGATAGAAAAATCTCAAATAAACAACCTAACCCTACATCAAAAAGAACTACAGAAACAACAACAAACAAAGGCCAGGGTGAGCAGAAGGAAGAAAATAATCAAGATCAGAGCAGAATTAAATGACATAGAGACTTAAAAAAGAAAAAGACAATTCAAAGGATCAATGAATCCAGAAACTGGTTCTTTGAAAGATAAACAAAATTGACAAACTATTAACCAGACTCATCAAGAAAAATAAAGAGAGAGGATCCAAATAAATCAGAAATGAAAGAGGAGAAATAATAACCAATACCATAAAATGAATACAAAGGATTGTAAGAAATTACTAGGAACACCTATATGCCAAGAAATTGGACAACCTGGGTGAAACGCATAAATTTCTTGAAACATACAATCTTCCAAAACTGAATCAGTAAGTAACAAAAACCTGAACAGAATTTAACAACTTGCAAAGGTGAAGCAGTAATCAAAAAACTCCCAGCACACAAAAGCCTTGGACCAGGTAGTTTCATTGGTAAATTTTAAAAAACATTTAAAGAAGAACTAACACCTACTGTTCTCAAACTATTCCAAAAATTTCAAGAAGACAGAAGACTCCCAAACTCTTTTTACAAAGCCAGTATTATTTTAATTCCAAAACCAGATAAAAACACAACAAAGAAAGGAAATTATAGGCCAATATCCATGATGAGAACAGATGCTAAAATCCTCAACAAAATACTAGCACTGGATCCAACAATATATTAAAAAGAATATGCACCATGAACAAGTGGTATTTACCCCAGGGATGCAAGAATGATATATTTGCAAATCAATAAACATAATAAATCACATACACAACTAAAAATGTAACATAAAAATCATATGATGATATCAATAGATGCTGAAAAATCACTTGATAAAATCCAGTACCCATTCATGATAAAAACACTCAGCAAAGTGGAAACAGAGAAGCATATGTCAACATAATAATGGTCATATATGAGAAATCTACATCATATTCAATGGGAAAAACTAAAAGTGTTTCCCTTAAGATCAAGACCAAGACAAGAGGGTTCACTTGCACCACTCTTTCAAGAGAGTACTGGAAGCTCTAGCCACAGCAATCAGACAAGAAAATACAAAAGGCATCCAAATATGAAAAGGAGAAAGTAAAACAGTCATTATTTTCAGACAACATAATAATGTACAAAGAAAACCCTAGACTCGACCAAAAACTACTCAATCTAATAAGTGAATTTGGCAAAAGAGTATACAAAATCAACATTAAGAAATCATTTTTGTACACCAACAATGATCAGAAAGAGAAACTAAGAAGAAAAATCCTATTTACTATCGCAATAAAAAAAAAGTACCTGGGAATAAATTTAACCAAGGAGATGAAAGATCTGTAATAACACTGAAGAAAGAAATTAAGGAAAATACAAATAAATGCAAACATATACTCTGTTCATAGACTAGAAGAATTAACATCATCAGCCTCTGGGACAACTTCAAGCTTTAAAACACTTGCATCATAAAGGTGAAAGGAGGAGAAGAGAAAGAGGCAGAAATTAGAAATCTATTTGAAAAAATAATATTCTTTAACCCCTAATTTGGTTAAGGAAATAGACATGCAAGTCCAGAAAGCACAGAGAGTCCCAAACACCAAGACACATCATACTTAAAATGCCAAAGGTTAAAGATAAAGAGAAAATCTTAAAAGCAGCAAGAGAAAGCACAGAGTTACCTACAAAGGAGTCCCCATAAGACAGTCAGCGATTTCCCAAAAGAAACTTTGCAGGCTAGAAGGGATTGGAAAGAAATATTCAAAGTCATGAAAAGAAGGGACCTACATCCAAGATTTCTCTACCCATCATTTAGAGTAAAAGGGCATATAGAGAGTGCTCAGATAAGAAAAAAACTATAGGAGTTCATCATCACCAAACCATTAGTATATGAAATGTCAAAGGGATTTATTTCAGAAAAAGAAGATCCAAACTATGAACAAAAAATGGTAATAAATACATATCTATCAACAATTGAATCTTAAAAAAACACTAAGTGAACAAGAAGAAGAAAGACAGAATCTTGGATATAGAAACCATTTTGATGGTTCCAGACAGGATGGGGTGTCAGGGAATAGGTGAAGTGGTGAAGTGATAAGAAGTATAAATAGTTAACTAAAGAATAGCCATGGGGATGTAAAGTAGAGTATAGGAAATGTAGTAGCCAAAGAACTTATACACATAACCCATGGACATGAACAAGGTGTGGGGATTGCCTGAGAAAGTGGGAGAGGCTGACTTGAGGGGGAAAAAGAGCATAAAATTGGGATAATTGTAATAGCATTATCAACAAAATATAATAAAAATAAATAAGGGAGAGCATGGGCAAGGCGGCTTCAAATTCAATATAAAAGAAAAGCCAGAGACTTTCGGACAAGATGTAAGCATAGGTAGACATGCTTCACCTCCATGTGCATCCACAGAAAGAATTACAACCAGATCTCAAAACAAATAACATCCAGAACCATCAGAAAATCAAGCTGTATGGAAGTCCAACAACCAAGGATTTAAAGAAGCCACATTCAACCAGATGAGTAAGAGGGACTAAGTCGCAGAGATGGACAGAGAGGTAGTGTGGCATGGAGAGGCAGGGATGGTAGAATGAAATGGTCCCACATTCACATATGGTGGATAAATATCAGGAGGGATACCTGGGGAGACACTGATCCAAGCCCAAGTCTGGACTGCACAGCCCAGAGTTCCAGTACCAACAAGATAAATCTTCATTACCATTGGCTGTTAAAACCAGTGAGCGTTAGCACAGCAAAAGAAACTACCAGATTTTTGCCACTTAAAGGGCCCACATGGACTTAGAACATACACAGATCTACCTACTCTGGGATTCACTACCAGTGCAGCAACTGGGGGATTACCAATCACATACAAGAAGTGGGTGAAGTGATTGGAAATGGAACAAGTGCTGGAAAAACCTCCAGAAGCCGGGCAGCAGTACTGTCCCCTCTCAGAGTCCCGCCACCCCATATACCCACAGAGCCACAAAGCAGTGAAGCAGGTTGCCTGCCCTGGCAATTTCCTATGGCTCTGTCCCACACAATGTAGAGGTGCCTTTTCTACATATGCCACACTACTAAGCCAGGGAGTAAAAGCAGCTCTTCCTAATATATAGAAACAAACATTTTGTTTGAGTGAAACAAACACTGCTAATTTGAGGAGACAAAGAAATATGGCCCAGATGAAACAATGAAACAAATCCCAGGGGGGGAAAAAGAAACTAAATGAAACAAAGGTAGCCTACTTAGCAGATGCAGAGTTCAAAATACTGGTGATCAGGATGCTCAAAGAACTCATTGAGAGGAAAAAACATAAGGGAAGAAATGAAGGTTACACTAAGTGAAATAAAGATCACTCTCCAGGGAACTTACTTATAGTGGAGACGAAGCCAAGAATCAATAAAGTCAAAGATTTGGAACACAAGGAAGGAAAAAGCATTCAATCAAAACAGCAGGAAGGAATAAGAATTCAAATAAACAAGAACAGGCTTAGGAACCTCTAGGACATTTTTAAACATACCAATACCCAAATCATAGGGGTAACAGAAAGAGAAGAGGAAGAGCAAGAATTGAAGCCTATTTGAAAAAATAATGAAAGATAATGTCCCTAATTTGGTGAAGGAAATAGATATACAAGTCCAGGAGGCACAAAGGGTCCCAAACAAAATGGATACAAAGAGGACCACACCAAAACACATCATACTTAAAATGCCACAGGTTAAAGATAAAGAGAGAATCTTAAAAGCAGCAAGAGAAAAGCATTTCGTTACTTATAGTGGAATTCCCATAAAACTATGAGCTGATTTCTCAAAAGAAACTTTGCAGGAAAAGGGAATGGAAAAAGTATTCAAAGAGATGAAAAGCAAGGACCTACAACCTACATTACTCTATCCAGCAAAGCTGTCATTTAGAATGGAAGGGCAGACAAAGTGCTACCCAGACATGATAAACCTAAAGGAGTTCATCATCACCAAACCATTATTACACAAAATGTTAAAAGCACTTAGTTAAGATGAAGATCAAAACTATGAACATTAAAAAGGCAACAAATTCAAAATTAGCAGCAACTGAATCTAAAAAAGAAAAAAAAAACCCTAAGCAACAACCAGAACAGGAACAAAAGCATTGGTATGGAGATCATTTGGAGGGCTATCAGCTGGAAGACAGAGGAGGAGAATGGGAGAAATGGTGCAGGGATTAAGAAGCACAATTGGTAGGAGTCAAATAGGTGGATGTTATGAATAGCATAGGAAATGGACATGCCAAAGAACTTACACATATTACCCATGGACATGAAGTAAGAGGTGGGACTGCTGCAGGGAATGGCAGTACTGGGTGGAAGGCGCCAAAGGTGAAAAAATTGGGATAACTATCATCAATAAAATATACTTTTTTAACAGTATAGCTAATGGGAGACTTCCGCCAAGATGGAGGCATAGGTGGAAATGTTGTGCCTTCTCCCACAACCAAGTTTAAAAACAACAAAGTTTTAGCAACAAAAACACAGCCAAACCACAGAAAATTGAACTATACAAAAGTTTGAAAACAACGCACCTCTCAGCCAGACCGGTAAGAGGGGTGAAGCCAGCAGCGGAGTGGGGTCGGGCAGGAAAGGTCCACCAGATCAACCCACGCACACCACCCAGGTGCGCAGGCAGCCGTGGCCAGATCCCAGGTGTGGAGTAGCAACGGGCAGAACCACTGAGGGCACAAGGTGGCAGGCTGACCGAGGTCACACATTTGTGCGCAGACAAACCAGCGAAGGAGTGAGCAATGAGATGGACTGCGCAGGCCCCAGCAGCAGGAAGCAGCAGAGGGGACTGCTATTGCCCCCCTTTGACTCGCCCCCACGTACAGCATTACAACCCAGCAACCTGGGTGGCCCCACCGTGGTGAACACCTAAGGCTCCGCTCCTCCTACGTACAAGCACAAACACAGCAAAACATTATGGCTCAAGAACTCAAAGCCCCAGAGCCCGTAACTCTAAGCTACCAAGAAATAGCCGAACTTTCAGATGCACAGTTCAAAACACTGGTGATTAGGATACTCACAGAACTGGTTGATTTTAGGCACAAATTAAAGGAACATATGAAGGCTAAACTAATTGAAATGAATGGAAATGCACAGGAAACCAATAGTAATGGAAAGGAAACTGGGAATCAAATCAAAGGAGTGGACCAGAAAGAGGGAAAAAATGACCAAACAGAAAAGGATGAAAAAACAAGAATTCAGAAAAATGAGGAGAGGCTTAGGAACCTCCAGGACATCTTTAAACACTCCAACATCCAAATTATAGGGGTACCAGAAGGGGAAGAGGAACAGCCATGAGTGGAAAACTTATTTGAACAAATAATAAAGGAGAACTTCCCCAATCTGGAAAAGGAAATAGACTTCCAGGAAATCCAGGAAGCTCAGAGAGTCCCAAAGAAGTTGGACCCAAGAAGGAACACACCAAGGCACATCACCATTACATTAGCCAAGATTAAAATGCAGGAGAGAATCCTAGAAGCAGCAAGAGATAAGGGGACAGTCACCTACAAAGGAGTTCCCATCAGACTGTCAGCAGATTTCTCAAAAGAGACTTTACAGGCAAGAAGGGGCTGGAAAGAGGTATTCCAAGTCATGAAATCCAAAGACCTACAACCAAGATTACTCTATCCAGCAAAGCTTTCATTTAGAATGGAAGGACAGATAAAGTGCTTCTCAGATAAGATCAAATTCAAGGAGTTCATCATCACCAAGCCCTTATTATATAAAATGTTAAAGAGACTTATCTAAGTAAAAGAAGATAAAAAATATGAACAGTGAAAGGACAGCAAACTCAGTTATTAACAACCACACCTAAAACAAAAGCAAACTAAGAGGACAGCTAGATCAGGAGCAGAACCATAGAAATGAAGATCACATGGAGGGTTAGCAACAGGGGAGTGGGAGAAGGAAAGGGGGGAGAAAGTAGAGAGAATAAGTAGCATAGACGGTAGGTAGAAAATAGATAGGGGGGAGGACAAGAATAGTAGGGGAAATACAGAATCTAAAGAACTTGAGACACGTGGTCATAAACTAAAGGGAGGGATGGTGGGGGAGAGGGTGTGCAGGGTGGAGGAGAATGAAGGGGGGAATAGAACAACTGTAATGGCATAATCCATAAATATATATTTTAAAAAGTATAGCTAATTATTTTCATTCCAGAAAATTCTGAAGTGAAATGAAATTAAATTTATTATTAAGTGTCATATAAAGTAAATTTTAGGGAGAAAAGCAAAAGAAAGTATTAATTAGTACACAGTAGAAATTTGCCAGCTGTTTTCATTGCCAATACTAACATTATTTCTAGCACTATAATAAATTTCCCTTTTGGTAAAATAACCATTCCTTGACATAATGGATGAGAGAGTTGTCTAAAAGGTTTCTGTACATAATGTCAGCATACCCAGTAGCTCAAAGTCCACAAATCTTGGAGTTCTTTCAGTATGATCTCTCTTTCCACATCCAAACTATCCAAGAGTCTCATAAATCCTGACTCAGAAAAGTACATCTCAAATCCATCTATCTCTTTTTTGTTGCTATACCCTATGAGGCCACCACTATCTTTCACCCCGGCTCCTAAAACTGCCTACTTTCTCTTTCACCCTCAGACAATCCATTCCTTACACAGCAGCTAATATTATTTAGAATAAAGTATAAACCTCCTGCCAAACCCTTCAAAGCACTGCGTAGTTCTATAACCTTTTCCCACACTCACCTCTGCATCTCTACGTCAGCCACACTGTGACTTTTCCTGTCCCTCAAACTCACCAAGCTCTTTTCTCCTTCAAAGTCATTGTACCCACTATTTCTTCCTTTTATTTTCCCTCAGTTTTATTGAAATACTATTGACATATAACAGATGGAAGTTTAGGTGTACAAAGTAATGACTGAACACACATATATACATTACAAAATGATTACCACCATAAGGTTTACGATTGTGTATATGTGGTGATAACATTTAAGATCTGTAAGATCTATTCTATAAACAACTTTCAAGTGTATATTATAATAGTACTATTGTTTAATTATAGTCACCAGGCTATGCATTATATCCCCAAATGTTATTTATCTTACAGCTGGTAGTCTGTTCCCCTTGACCAGCCTCTCCCCATTTACTCCATTCTCCAGCCCCTGGCAACAAGCATTTAACTTCCTATTTCTCTCAATTTAGTATTTTAAGATTTCACATGTAAGTGAAAACATACAGTATCTGTCTTTCTCTTGTTTAATTTATTTCACCTACCATCCCTTTTAATGAGAATGCTTTCCCCACCAAAAATACCACACATGCACATACACACCCCACCCACTATTAAAATAGCTCCTTCATAGGACTCATATTAACCACTAACTCTTAGAAGAGCTTTTTGTAACCACCTCTCTAAAACAGCTCCTTATCACCAAATTACTTGCTTTTTTGCTTTCCTTAACAAAATTTATCACCATTTATAATTATTTTGCCAGTTTATTTTTAAACCTGTCCCCCCTTTACAATAAGCTATAAGAACAGGATATCGACTTTATTTGTCATTATATTCCAAAAAGCAGCAAACTGTCTGATACTTAATAGAAGCCTATCGATACACATCAAACAAATGAATGAAATAGTAAATGAATATACAACTGTATTAGAAAATGGGACTAATAACACTACTAATAGAAATACATAAACCAGGAAAAGGAGCAAGTGTTTAAGAAAAAAACTAAGGTATTTGAGTTTAGTGCCAGGCAGCTGAAAATAAAGGACTGATGGACACATCAGCTGCAAAAGACATATAGATTGAGATTCTGCTGATTACAAGTGTTAATTAAAAATAATAATGATGATTACATCACAAATGATAGAGAATTCAGTTAGATAAATAACAGATATAAAATTATTATAGCCTGCCTAGATAGGAGAGTAACGTAAATAGTACAACATCAGGACAAACTAAAACTTTCAAAAGAAAAAGTAATTATGTTAATAATTACTTACTAATATAAAAATAACTGCTTTATTTTTATTTTAGTAATTTACTAAGAAGAGTAATGTAATCCTACCTTCCTACTATTCATTGCTGATCATATCTTAGCTAAAGCAACAGGTCCATGTTGAGGGATTATACACCAGGGATGAGGAAGACACTTGATAAAATTTTCAATGAAGTCTCACAGGTATGATCACAGGTCTAGCCAGAAAACAGGAGCTACAAGAAGAAATTCAAAGAGTCAGAACTGTACACTACAAAAAAATTAATAAAAAAGGCTCAACTGGAAGTCAAATGTGGTATTTTCTCCCATTCACCACATTAAGAATAAGCATGCTATACTTACTTAACTTTATCCCCTGCTTACTCTCTCCCTTCTCTTCCCACAAATTTCCCAATGAGAAATGTATCTTACCTTCTCTTCTAAACTATTTCCTGAGTTGTGAATAGGTAAGTCATGCTTTTTTCCATGTTCATAGCATAAAACTAATTTCAAGTTTGAAGCACATCAGAAGAAGCAACTACACATGTTAAAATATTACGGCCTGAAGAAGTAACTAACTATGTGAGAAAACTTTTGCAGAAGCTGGGAAGGTTTGAGAAGGATTCTCCTGGCACACACATACTTTCTCTAACAGTATGCCAAAGTATGACCTTTGCATCGGCTATTCTCTCAACCCCTGAAACTAGAATTCCTAAGATGTTTCTTGGTCCTGGGCTCTCTTATCACTGATGTCAATAGAAGTATATGCAGTTTACAGACCTCTCCCAGTTTTTCATTTTCTGCCTCACACCCTCATATTTCTAATCCCAACTTCTTGGTTTATACTCAGTTCACCCCTTCTTTCAAGCTCCTAATTTTTATTTCCCTATTCTTTTTCGTGTCATTTCTCTTACTTCCTTAAATTTCATACAAATCAGAGGACATTTCATTGATGTTACCAGTAAGATTAATCCTTTCCTTCTGGTCAGTAAACTGACCAAACATGAAAATATCTCCCAATTCTCCTATTCTTTTATGCTTTTTACCCATTTTCAAAGGGTTCCTCCTTTGCCCCACTTCCCCCAGACCAGCATTTTATCCTCTTCTAAATTCAGCAAGTTTCTCAATGCTAGATATAATTAAAGTGTTATTATATCCCCCTACTTCCTCTGAGCTCTGACATGATTGAAGACAGAGACTGTTATCTTAATATAGCAGCATCCTACACAATACCTGGAACACTGCAGCTACCAAACAAGTGATTACTGAACGAATAAAATTCCAAGGTGAAATGCAGTCTTCTCTGATTTGGTGTAAGGTAAAGCTTTGACAAGAATTTTTATATCACTCTGAAGAAAAGAGCAGTTCCCACCTAGATGGAGGTGTAGGTAGAAACATTTCACCTCCTTGCACAACCAAAAGGAGGATAACAAGCAATCTAAATCAATAAACAACCAGAAGTGCCAGAAAATAAAACTGCATGGAACTCTGACAACCAAGGAATTAAAGAAACAGTCAACAAGACCAACCAGACCGGTAAGATGGGCAGACAGGCACACAGAGAGAATCCCAAGCAAGATGACAGACAGTGTGGTCAGGGCTGGCTGAACTCAAAATTGAGACTCAGAACTGACTGTGGACTACGGTGGGGTTGCCCCAGTGTGGTGGGGATTGCCACCGTGCAAGAAACTCCCAGTCTCACAGGAGGGTTTGTTGGAAAGTGGGCTAGAGCTGAACAGGCTAGCTGCATTGCTCCCTCTCTGGCCCTTCCCACACAGGCAGTGCTGCAGCACAGCAAGGAGGGTTGCCCAGCCCTGGCGAATACTTAAGGCCCCACCCCATTACAACTTAACAGGTGCCCAGAGACAAAGAAATAGGGCCAAAATCAAAGAACAGAGTAAAACTCTAGAAAGGGAGCTAAGTGATAAGTATGTAGCCAACCTACCTGATGGAGAATTTAAAGCCCTGATAATCAAAATGCTCCCAGAATGGATTGAGCTTGGTTGCAAAATGAAAGAGCAAATAAAAGATACCCAAAGTAAAATAAAGCAAAATATTTGGGGAACCAACAGTGATAGGAAGGAAACCGGGTCTCGAATCAATGATTTGGAACAAAAGGAAGAAATAATGATCCAACCAGAACAGAATGAAGAAACAAGAATTTAAAAAAGTGAAGAAAAGCTTAGGAACCTCTGGGACAACTTTAAATGTTCCAATACCCAAATTATAGGGGTTCCGGAAGGAGAAGAAATTGAAAACTTATTTGAACAAATAATGAAGAAAAACTTCCCCAATCCAGCAAAGGAAATAGACTTCCAGGAAATCCAGGAAGCCCAGAGAGTCCCAAAGAAGCTGGACTCAAAGAGGAACACAACAAGGCAAATCATCATTAAGTTACCCAAGATTAAAGATAAAAAGAGAATCTTAAAAACAGCAAGAGTAAAGGAGAGCATTACCTACAAAGGAGTTCCCATAAGACAGTCAGCTGATTTCTTTCAAAAGAAACCTTACAGGCAAGAAGGGGCTGGAAAGAAGTATTTCAAGTCATAAAAGGCGAGGACCTACATTCAAGATTACTATATCCAGCAAAGCTATCATTTAGAATGGAAGGGCAGATAAAGTGCTTCCCAGATAAGGTCAAGTTAAAGGAGTTCATCATCACCAAGCCACTATTATATGAAATGTTAAAGGGACCTAAGAAAAAAAAGATCAAAAACTATCAATAGTAAAATGACAACAAACTCACAACTATCAACAAAGGAACCTAAAAAAAAAAGCAATGGAAACAAAAACTAAGCAAACAACTGGAACAGGAACAGAATCAGAGAAATGGACATCCCACAGAGGGTTTTCAGTGGGGAGGGAGAGGGGAGGAACAGAAGGGAAAGGTACAGGGAAGAAGAAACATAATTGGTAGGCATAAAATAGATGGGGTTAGGTCAAAAATTGTACAGGAAACAGAGAATTCAAAGAACTTACAAGTACAACCCATGGGCATGAACTAAGGCAGAGGGAATGCTGGAGGGATGGAGGGTGCAGGGCAGAGGGGGAATAAAGAGGGACGAATTGGGAAACTGTAATAGCATAATCAATAAAACACACTTAAAAAGAATTTTGTATTAAATGATAATTCATGACTTAAAATATTTAAATTTGAAAACTAATCATGACTTATCTTTCATTCTGCATTCAACAGAGTATCTTCAATTGAACTCCCAGAAATAATACAGTAAAGAGTATTACTTCTAAAGATTTCCAAAGGAACAAAATATAGTAAGTGTATACCTAAATGTACACATTACATATGTTACCTAATCCTGCTCTAAAGACAGACCCCCCAGGCTCTGGCCAGGTAGTTCACCTAGTTAGAGTAGTCATTTCTGTACACCAAGGTTGCAGGTTCAATCCCCAGTAAGGTATGTACAAGAATCAACCAATGAATGCATAAATAAGTGGAACAATAAATCCATGCTTCTTTCTCTTTCTCTCTCATCCTTGCTCCCACTCTCCCTTCCAATCTCTCTCTAAAATCAATAAATATTTTTTTAAAGACAGACCCCCAAAATTACTGGACAATCCATTTAATTTGAAATTTTTAGCCCCCCTTCTCTATCAGCAAAGATAGTTGAAAGGTATATAGAATTCCATGTATTGATCCCTCACTGTGATAAAGAAACAGTTATTTTCAAAGGCCTAAAAACAAAATGACAGCATCAATAGGATCAAATAGAATCAAATAGGATTCCATGCCAACATTGAGCAGCATCAAGTGTCTTGTTCAAGAAGATAGCGTTCCCTTGTGTTATTAATGTATCACCTTCCAACCCAAGTCTCTTCTCTACATTATATTTTTCAAGGAAAAAGAAACAGTATTTTTTCTGCTTTATAATGAAATAATTGGGGTTAAAAATAAGTAACAACTTTCTTGGTAGAATCTCTAAATGGATCATTTTATTTGTTTAATCTACTATAAACCTATGATTTAAAATTCCTTGTATTACTTCAAAGGCATTATTATCCTTATCAAAACTCATCAAAGGTTTCTGTAGATGAATTAAAAATGTATAATAATGACTTTCTGGCGAACCTTAATCTTCCCCACCAACCTCCCCAACTACACAGGTAGCCATCTCTAACTCACACTCATAATCAAATATAGTTCCAATTCCTTAACTGTGCTTCTTCTCACAACTAGAACTAGAATGAAGCAAGGGGGGCACCTAGGGTGCAAAATTTATGGACACATTCACTCTTGGGGTCATGCAAGTGCCACTCTAAAAGTCTTATTTTGTGTCCTAGCATCTCTCATGCCTCAGCCTAATCCTGGTCCTACTTCTCTGTCCCACCAATACTCCTCTTACTTCTCTAATAAATAACAAACCACGATTTAATTCTAACAAACCAAAATTCTAAAATAAGGCAACAAATTTAAATATAATTTTGCATCCATTTAAAATCATGTTTTCAAGGAAAATCTCTTGTTCACAATGTGATGTTAGGTGAAAAATAGATGAGGCAAGAGTGCCTGTATACAATAAGATTTTTTTTCAAATGTGCATGAGTTTCATGGCATGTAAGTAATGGATCTGTTATTTTTCACTCCCTTTCTATTGGTGGCAGCATCTCAATTTTTTTCTGCTGACTACCCTTCTCTTCTTCTCAACCCACGTTGGGTGGCACTAATCATTACCACTTTCAAGTTCCTGGAATGGGCACAGAGTTCCTGTAATAGGTGCATGACCCACCCAGGTCTGTACAATCAGGATATTCCCTCCCCCAAGTGGTAGTTTAGGAATGGGTATGTAACCCAATAGTGCAACAGGGTGCAGCCAATAGGAGCACCCCAAACAGGGATTTGTAATGGGGTCCAGAAGAGCTTGGAGATGATTGGCTCCACACCACAGGGCCGCACCTGCCCGGAATGCTGGCAGCTGAGGCTGACTGTGGGAGGAGCCAGTAATGAGGCTGCAGAGGAAGATTGGCGCTGGGATTTAAACTCAGGCACTGCAGCCCTCTGGCGTCTTTTCGGGGACCACGAGGCTTGAGTGAGAGTCAGAACCACGAAGTTTTGGAAGTGCTCCCTTTTGCCACGTGGATGGTGCCGGGAGCCTGAATCACTGGACTTCTACTTCTTTCCTGAGATACAGTACCCTGGACTGGGCAGAGGGCAAAGGGAGGACTGTGTGCATTTGTCGGTATTCTAAAGATCTTTCGTCTGTGTAAGTTTTAAATAAATAATTCCTTTCCTTTTCACCAATTTCTGGCATTGAGAGACGTCTTTCTTCTGGCAATGGGCAAAGTGAACCTAGTACGGGGGAGGAACCCCCTGGAGAAAAAGGGGGGATCTTTTATATCGTTTGGCGCCCCTCCTGGTCTGTTCTGTAACAACAGGACTGACAAAACAATTCTGCAAGAACTACCCAGAAAGTTATCTTTCAGTTGAGGTTGCTAAAGTGAAAGAACATTAAGTATCTACTTGACAGTGAGCCAACCAGAGAAAAATAAATGCTAAGAGATGAAAAGAGATATGAAGAAAACAATGAAAACATTTTGCCCCTAGATTTAATCACACCTGACTTGAGGTGTGAATAGATATACTTGCTGAAATCTTAGAATGACTGTTGAGAAACAATTCTCTCTAGATTTCTCTTGTTGCTCCCCAATCAGAGCTTCCTGAGCAAAAGGTTCTATAAGGATATTTGCATGATAGACAGCCTTGGAAAGTAGAGACAGTGTCTCCCTACAGAGACCTCCAATGAGCTTTGGAGAAATAAAGCCCTCTCCTTCCCTGCCCTAGAAAACACTCACTTATATTCTTTTTTTTAACTTATGTTTATTTATATGTTTATTTATATTTACATATATTCCAGTATAAACCTGAATACTTTCCCTGTCTCCCCTGGAGAAATTTGCTTAATGAGTAATCTCTCTCCCTCTGCAGGGTATTCTCTTCCATCAGTGTTTCAGAATAAACAGTTACATGAGGCAGTACATTGTTTTTATATTTATTAATACATTCAACAAATATTCACTGAGAGTGTGATAAGCTATGTGCTATGCATTTTCCTACACAACAGACAAAAATTCCTGTCCTCATCGAGATTATATTCTAGAGAAAAGAAACAAAGTACAAAATAAGTGAAATGCCCAGTATTGAGTGGTGATAAGTGTTATAAAGAAAAAGAAATCAGGAAAAGGTAACAAGAAGTATGGAGGAAGTAAGAGATTTCAAATTTATTTTAGGTGATTAAAGACTCTACAGATTAAGTTATATTTGAGCAAGTACCTAAAAGAGACAAGGAAGTAGGTCATATGGATATCTGGAGAGGAACATTCCAGGCCAGGAGAACAGTAAGTGTAATAAAGCACCTACTTAAGAAAGAGAATGGAGGCCTGCAAGGAGTGAGTGGTAGAGACATAGAAAAATCCGAGTTCAGAGAAAGATCCTGCATGAGGAGGGCAGGACCACAACACTAGCACATCTGAAAGACTCTGAGCTTGTACTCTAAATTACATGGGAAATTACTGAAAGATTCTGAGCAAAGAAGTGACATGATCTCTTACTTTTCAAAAAGGGTGACACTAATATTCTGAGAGCAACAGTAGTAGCAATGAGACTTGTTAGGAGTTATGTAGGAGAGAAAAGGTGGTATGGAACCAGAATGACCCTAACAGAGGTGGTGAGCAAACTGGCATATTTCCGATATATTTTGAAGCCAATAGAATATTCTGAAAGATTATATGGGGGAAGTGAAAGAAAAAGAGTGGAGAATAACTTCAAGGTTTGAGATCTGAGCAAAAACAAGGAAAGTGTTACCACTTACAGAAATGGAAAGGATTAACTTTTTTAAACTGAGTTTCTATCAATGTCGTCCAAAAGAAGCCAAATGAATATAAAAATGTATGCCAAAATCAGGTAATACAAGTGACAGCCTAAAATGTAGAACTGAATCAATAATAGAAAGTGAAAGAATCTGGTATCTGGTATCCCTCTATTGCAGAGTGAAGAGTCAGGATTTTTTCAGAAGCAAATACAGCTGGTAAATTGCTAACTCTTATAAATCAGGCTATGTGTCCACTAAGGATAGAATTGTAGGCTACTCAGTGAAAATGTTAGAATGTTGGTATATTGCCTACTATGTAGTACTTTTCAGAGTTCTTTCAAAAAAGAGGCATACTTTGAGTGAAGTCTTAATAAAAGAAAAATCTTTTCAGTCTTTCATTACAAATCCAAGATGGCTGATATTGCAATTTACAAGGTTGAAAATCAGATATCCCTAAACTTAGGCCCTTAATCACACAAAAACAAAAAGTGAGAGAAGCCTAATGCTCCAGTCTCCTCCTCAAGCATTCTAGCAAAGAAGGTATTTACCCATCATAAAGAACAACCCACTATGACATAGCCCAGAGGCAGGGGCAAATGATCTGTGTTTGTTACCTCAAGAAGTTGCTCTGAATGGCCAATAGACAAAAGTCAAGAAGGAAATTGAAAAGACTAGGATTTACATGATTCCTCAACCTCAGTACTACAGATATTTTGAACTGGAAAACTCTTTGTTGTGGGGGGCTGTCATATGGGATGCCTAACAGTACTACTGTGGGGTCTACCTACTAGATGCCAGTATCATCTCCCTACTCAGCCCCAACCTTCCCAATGTGACAGCAAACATGTCTCCAGACATTGCCAAATGTCCCCTAAGGTATGAAATGCTCCCCGGTTGGAGAACCACTGGATTAGGGTGATGGTCCAAGTTGTTTAGAGACATATCAGGTAATGGTCAGATTCAAGGACTAGGACTTGGCCTTTGGATGCTTGGTAGAAGTTGATCAAATGCAAAGAAATAAAGTAAATAAATAAAAACTTAGTTTCTACAAGTTGTATTGCCTAAGAAATTCCCAACAAAGATTTGTACTGCTCAATTCCTAACATGGTTCCCAGGACCCCAACACTTCATCAACAGAACATGGACTACTGAAGTAGTGCAGTCCCCACTAAGAAAATCCTTCTCAGTACTTATCTTCCTGTGACCAGGAATAAAAAGAATAAAGATATTCCCAGGAAGAACCAGTGACAGCCACACTGGTTATTCAAAAATCTTATTCCACTGCCAGAGCAGAGTACTTGCCATCCCTGTCCAATACAATATGTATATATCGTGGACTAGAAAACTTTTGCAGGTTGCTTCTCCTTTTTCTCTTTTCTAATTGAGAGTTTTTACTGTCTTTAGGTTATTTTCCTTCTACCTCTGAACACTGGTTTTACTACAATTAGTTATGTTATTTAACCCTAAGTTCCTAGACGTTTGGCATATTTATTCAAGTAAAAGTGAAAGAATGACCCAGAGATCATGGACTTAAAGTTAGAAACAGCAATTAAACAAGTCTTTAAGTTGTCTCCCTTTGCTGGGGGGACAGGTGGTAAGTGCATTTAAAGTTGTAAGTAAAAGATTTGCACTATATTAAGTGAAGGCATTTTGTCAAGGGTACATATGTATGTAATAGAGGACATGTATATACATTGGGAGAATTATAGTGAATAGCTTTTGGTTATATTGCCCAGCATCCACTGTCCTTTCCCATGGTCACGGTACCTTCTTTTTCATTTAGTGACCCACCCACCCTGACTTCAAGTCCAAGTGGTTCAGACCATGTGGCTGACTACAGTTCCTATTCCCAGTTCCAATAGTTAGCACCTGGTCCAGATCTGATCTATCATCTGTTATCTCCTTGACCACAGAACCAAGGATGGAAATATGACACAATTTATTTAATGAGATATAATCCTGGGACCAATGGTAAAACTATGGATAAGAGAAGCTCTTTTTATGTTCGACTTGCTAAACTGAAAGAATGTAAACCTAAAACAATCAGAGAGGTCCACAAGGGGAAAGCCTATCTGAAAGTATATCTAACACAAGAGAAAGCCACTGGGCATGTCCTGAGGCCATTCTTTGGGACCAGAGGCCATTCTTTGGGACCACTGAATCCATCCATTCCTGAAGACAGTACACTCCTGTGCACCCCAGTGCCCTAAACTAATACGAGTAGGGTTTTGATCTCACGAAGAAATTTAAAAATCTAATATTATTACCAGTTACCAGATGAAACTGCTATCAGTTTTCAAATGGAAAAAACTAAAGCCACTTATTTTTTAAAATATATTTTATTGATTATGCCATTAGTTGTCCTATTCGCCCCTTCATTCCCCTCTACCCTGCACACCCCTCCCCCACCATTCCCCCCCTTTCATTTATGTCAATGTGTCACAAGTTCTATAGAGTCTATACTTCCCATACTATTCTTGCTCTCGCTGTCTATTTTCTACTTAGTGTCTATGCTACTTATTCTCTGTACCTTCTCCCCCCTTCTCTTTCTCTCACTCACCTGTTGCTAACCCTCCATGTGATCTTCATTTTTATGGTTTGCTCCTGATCTAGCTGTCCTCTTAGTTTGCTTTTGTTTTAGGTGTGGTTGTTAATAACTGTGAGTTTGTTGTCCTTTCACTGTTCATCTTTTTTATCTCCTTTTTCTTAGATAAGTCCCTTTAACATTTTATATAATAAGGGCTTGGTGATGATGAACTCCTTGAATTTGACCTTATCTGAGAAGCACTTTATCTGTCCTTCCATTCTAAATGAATGCTTTACTGGATAGAGCAATCTTGGATGTAGGTATTTGCATTTCATGACTTGGAATACTTCTTTCCAGCCCCTTCTTGCCTGTAAGGTCTCTTTTGAGAAATCTGCTGACAGTCTGATGGGAACTCCTTTGTAGGTGACTGTCCCCTTATCTCTTGCTGCTTCTAGGATTCTCTCCATTTTAATCTTGGCTAATGTAATGATGATGTGCCTTGGTGTGTTCCTTCTTGGGTCCAACTTCTTTGGTACTCTCTGAGCTTCCTGGATTTCCTGGAAGTCTATTGCCTTTGCCAGATTGGGAAAGTTCTCCTCTATTATTTGTTCAAATAAGTTTTCCACTCATGGCTGTTCCTCTCCCCCTTCTGGTACCCCTATAAATAAGATGTTGGAACATTTAAAGATGTCCTGGAGGTTCCTAAGCCTCTCCTCATTTTTTTGAATTCTTGTTTCTTCATTCTTTTCTGTTTGGTCATTTTTTTTCTTCCATCTGTTCCACTCCTCCATTGACTTGAGTCCCAGTTTCCTTTCCATCACTATTGGTTTCCTGTGCATTTCCCTTCATTTCAATTAGTTTAGCCTTCATTTGTTCCTCTAATTTGTGCCTAAAATCAACCAGTTCTGTGAGTATCCTGATCACCAGTGTTTTGAACTGTGCATCTGAGAGGTTGGCTATCTCTTGGTCACTTAGAATTATTGGCTCTGGGGCTTTGAGCTGTTCTTGAACCATAATGTTTTGGTCTGCTTGCACCTGTTATGTATGAGGGTTGGAGCCCTAGGCGTTCACCAGGGTGGGGCCACCCAGGTTGCTGGGTTGTAATGCTGTATGTGGAGGCGCGGTCAGAGAGGAGCAATGGCATTTGTTCCACTCTCTCTCTCTCTTGGATTTCAGTCCCCTGTGCTGCTTCCCACAAGCAAACTGGACCCCCTTGGTGCCAGCTCCCAGGTGTGTGGGCCTTTGCACCCTCCGGGACCCTGTGGGTCTCTCCAACAAACTCTCTGTGAGCTTGGGAGCCTCTCTCCGCACCTCAACCCCGAAAGTTTTTCCAATTGGTGCTTTCAGGCTCTAATTCACATCGCTGGGGCCCTAGCCTGCGTGGTCTGTCTCACTGCTTGCTCCTTTGCTTGGTTTATCTGCGTGCAAATGTGTGATCTCGGTCAGCCAGCTGCCTTGCACCCTTACTGGGCCCACCCGTTGCCACCCCACACCTGGGATCCGCCAATGGCCACCTATGCGCCTGGGTTGGTCTGGTGGATCTTTCCTGCCCAACCCCACTCAGCCAGCCACTGACTCCGCCCCTCTTACCTGTCTGGCTGAATGGTACATTGTTGTCGGACTACCATACAGTTCAATCTCCTGTGTTTTGGCTTTGTTTTTGTTATTAAAACTTTGTTGTCTTTAAACTTGGTTGTGTGAGGAGGCACAATGTTTCTACCTATGCCTCCATCTTGGCCAGAAGTCTAAAGCCACTTATTTGCCTAAATTCATACAACTAATTACTGTTGGCACAGATTCAACCCCAGGAGGGTCTGGGTCTAATACCCATGCTCTTTCCATTACGCTATACTCTCAAAAAAAAGTCTGAAACTCCCCTATGCTTTATAGTTATCTGTAACTATAAGGTAAACCCTTACATGGAATGAGTACTCTACTGTCACTTGTTGAGTGACCAAAAAAGGAAAAATCCTATGCCTTCCTACTCTGTTCTGTTGCTGCAATAACTTGCCTCCTGTGTGACACAGAGCATTTCTGCATTATTTTTATAATACAGGCTCCCTCCAGGACATGTCTATTTCTTTACTATCATATCCTCTTTCAAAAACCATGATATTACTGTATACAATACTGCATTATTTTTATAATACAGGCTCCCTCCAGGACATGTCTATTTCTTTACTATCATATCCTCTTTCAAAAACCATGATATTACTGTATATAATAGTAAATGTTCCTAACTTAAGCTATCAGTTCGATTTCAGAACACCTATTCCAATCACAGGGTAAGTCAAGATCCAAAACACAAATAAGAAATCAGAACCTCAGAAGAGGCCATCACCAGGGTCTAGCTACTATTCTGTTATTATCAATTGTGAAACTCAGAAAAGGACATCTATATTACCCTGTGAGTGTTATTTATGTTAATATTTTAAGATATTTGTAACAACGACATTAACTCTGAAAAGTATCGGCTATTTATAAACAGTCAAATCTCTTTCAAATATTATTGTTGTGGGTGAGAGAGAAGGGTAACAAAACAGGATTTATGCATATAACATCCCTGACATTTTCAAGAAATCCACCTAAAAACTATGCAAATTTTTGTCAGCATTGGAACACTCAATAATAAATGTTTCACAAGTCAACTTTCATTTCCCTAGAAGGCGTGGTGGATTGATTCACATCTGGATCTAAGATACTAGATTAAACATTCCTTTTATAAATTTATTCAAAAAAATTTTTAAAGGAACATTCATTTTCTGGCTAAAATCCACAACTTTCTCATGCCTCTTTACTTTTACTTTACTTCTAGCAGCTGTTTTTCTTTTCCAGAAAAATATTTTACAAAGAGACAACATACCACCACCTAAAAGGAATTATAATACAGGACAAACTCAAGAGAACAGTCCAAGACAAGATGTGGATATTGGGCAGTTAGCTAGGGTCAGGTACATCTTAGGATCTCACTACCAATAACAGAAATTCATTTCAGCAAAACTGTAAATATTTCAACATGGACCTTTATTGTCACTCCCAAATAATTAAAACTGCTGTTAAATTCAGGCCTGCTAATAGTTTTCTATATTCAGACATTGCCATTTGTATTTATTTCAGGTTTAGCATATGAAAGACCTACATTCAAATCCTAGGTCTTCTTGGATAAAGGATGAGACCTGAAATTGGTTCCTGATCACAAAAAGAAAACATGTACAAGCTATCCAATTTACAAGGTTGTCCTAAAAATAAAAACAAATGTACCAAAAGTACCTAGAACTTTTAGTAGGCACTAAATATTAATGCTCCTCCTTAATAACAATATCTGAATCCACATAATTTACAAAAAAACTTGTACTGACAGAAACTGTTTCTATCTTGGAGATTAAAATGTTGAGAAGGGGTGAAAAACTATACATAGTAATTATACAAATGCAATATAATGATACAAATATATCAGTAAGAGAAAAATCAGCCTGTTTGTACAACAAAGTTCCTATTATATATAAATCTAGATAAAGATCCATATAGTTTTCCAATATAAATGTTTATAAATTAGGATAGTGATCTAACTACTTATTTGTCATTAATAACAATCTGAGAGAGTTGCATTGTTTAGTTTCCTTTAATTACTATTCCAAATTTGCTCAATACATAGAAAGTAAAGGGGCCTGACAAAGTGATGGTACTGAAGGATAATATATTAGTTTGGAGTACATTCAGAATAGATATGAAATGTGACAGTGGCTGAATCTGTGTCGTTAGAAAGTATACTGAAACAAAAAGGAAATGCTTGAAAATCCTTCCTTTGTTCCAAAGCAAAGCAAAAATTTAAAAAACCTTAGTAAAAGCTGAAATGACAATTAACCAGTATAAGAGTGTATAGAAAGCATGTGATTCTGAAGGAAATATAATTCAAGAGAAAGTCAGGACACTGCACAAACCATTTCATGAAGTAAGAGATGGTATGGCTGCTAGGGTATGACCCAACTGGTATGGCCCAACTGTTACCCAAACTGATTAGAAGAGTCAAATGCATTTTTCATTCTATAATGTGAAATTAACAAAAGAGCCCCACCAACCGACAAGACAAACTTGGGAAATCCTCCCAAGCTAGGCATTCAGAGAATAGAAGGGACACAAACTACAGAAGTCTCCAACTCCAAGCCGACAACACACCCAAGAAATGGTAGCAAGCAGCAAGCATTACAGTGATCAAGGACTAACTCTTCACCTTTGTTACAGTGCTAGAAATACTCCTGTTTTGCAAACCCCAGGACACAAGTGTCGAGAATAAGAACCTTGCATATATACTAATGATATAATGCAAAAACAACAGCCTTCATTTTGGAAGCAAAATATGGCTTAACAACTTTAATGACTAGAGTCCTATTATACAATTGTTAAGGGTCTAAAGGAATCACTTAATTTTTTGACTGTATTTTACAGAGCTAGTTATGTCCTAGATCCACAAAGGTTCCAAGAAATGCCACTTGCCAATATCAAGGGTCTCATGAACATTGTCTCCTTTTTATTTATTGATTTGACAGAGAGAGGAGGGAGGAAGGGAAGGGGAAGAGGGAGAGAGGGACACAGAAAAAGAAAGAGAAGCATCAGCTTGTTCCACTTATTTATGTATTTAATGGTTCTTTCTTGTTTGTGCCCTGACCAGAGCTGGATCTGGCAACCTACTGAACTTCCCAGCCAGGGCCTGAATGTTGTTTTTCTGTCTTCATCTAACTGAATATTATACAGACTACATCCACAGAGAACAAGGCATTTAAAAGCAATCTCATATGCAAAGATACAAGTTTAAAGATACTTTTCTAAACCAATGTAAAAAACATTTTTATATACTACAATATAAAACTTAGTATATATTTATATACTAAAATTTAGTATATATTTATATACTAAAATGCCTCGAACATAAATATTCCAATATTGAGCCCTGGATGGTGTGGCTCGGTGGACTGAGTGTTGGCCTGTGAACTAAAGGGTAGCCAGTTCGATTCCCAGTCATGGCACAGGCCTGGGTTGTGTGCCAGGTCCCCAGTAAGGAGCATGAGAGAGGCAACGACATATTGATGTTTCTCTCCCTCTCTTTCTCCCTCCCTTCCCCTCTAAAAATAAAATAAATAAAATCTTATAAAAATAAAAGAATAAAAATAAAAAGTAGAGAGGCATTCATTTCAGGAAAATGTGTGACTTGGGTCTCAACTGTAGTACTGAAAGGTGTGTCTCAAGTATTTGTTACTAATAATAGTTACACACTTTTTTCAGTGACTCACTTTCCTCAATAAATCACAATACATTCAAGTTTATCCCTATAATGATACCATTTTTAATGACTTGTATTCTGATATGCTTTCTTAAGCAGAAGAAAACAAGATGGAATTACAGAGAGCATGGCGAGAAACAGCACACTGGTGTGTCACATACATAAATATCTTTACCGATGAGAAAAAATGCTGAGAATCATTGACTTAGACTGCCAAATCTGTTTTACTGCCGGATGAAGCAATAAAGACTATCTGGTTCAACTGCTAACTCCTCACTCACTTCAGTGCCTGCTTCATGACATCCAACAACTATAGCCTGGTCTGTGCATTTAAACTGAGTATTTTTAAGAATTAAAACCCTATCGTTATAGAACAGACATTTTGAAATATGGATGTTTACTGAAATTTGCTCCTTAAAAATCAATCATACATAAGTAGGAAGCAGAAAACATTCAACTAAGAGTTTTATGTATTATTATATTTGAAAATACAGTTTAAGCTTTAAACAGATAAATTAAATGTGATTTAAGGTAGAGAGGAAAACTAGAGATTTAAGAAAGTAATATTTAGTTTTCCTATACCACTTTTAGGCAAACAGTTTGGCCTAAACTATGGTTTAAATGAAAGGAATTTTGAGAAACAATCTAACAATAGATGATAATCTAAGGTGAAAGAAAAATAATTTAGGAATTCAGACAAACTAGACATATTTTGAGGTTAAAAAGCACTTAAATTTGTGACTATCCCTATTGAGAGTAATCAAAGAACTATACAAGAACAGCTAATCACAGGTATTTCTAACTATTTGCTATGTCTATACAAAATGTCATTCACTTTAGGTAAACTTAATGTAATTATTTTAATTTCCTAAGTCTAAAATTTAGGGACTTTTTAAGATGTTAGAATAAATACAGTAATACTAGGACAGATAAAATTAAAGCAGAAATTGAGGACATTCTAAATTCAGGCATTTTACCTACTGTATTTTTCAGACCATAAGACACACATAGGTTTTAGAGGAGGAAAATAGGAAAAAAATTTTGAAGCAAAAAATGTGGTAAAATATTTAATAACATAAATAAATAATATTTTACCAATGTAAATGTAAACAGAACTCCACAGCTGCATTAACAACCATTATTCCTCCCAAATGGGAGGGGGGTCTTATAGTCCAAAAAATGCGGTACATTGTCTCATTTCTTCTTCACAACAACCATGTGAGGCTATTCAATCATCCCCATCTTACAGATGAGGAAACTGTTTTCAAGAGATTAAATAACTTGCCCAACATCCCACAGAAGAATTTCCAGATCTCTAACGGAAACCCAGATTATCCAGCTCAAAAAAAAAGAACACATCACTACACGCTGTGACCTAGCAAGAAACATCTCCACTAAAATTGTCAATCTTTTCATTAAAACCTTCTAAAGGAGGAGACAATGTCAAGCTTTATAGTGTAATGATATACAGACTAAAAATTTATCATACTTTCATAAGTATATATGTTTCAGAAATAATTCCAAATTATACATCACATTAAATTTTAAAAAGCTGAATACATAATATCCCAAAAGTGAAAACATTTGAAAATTTTTATAGAAAGGCACTTAGTAAATTCCATGCTACCTATATATTTTGAATTCTAAAGAAAAACTTGAGAGGCCCCATAATGCATCAGACATAAAGCAGTTTTATATGGGTAACTAGGATTACATTTATATTTATAAAATAAGGAAAAGTAGATCATTGCTTGGGTCTGATTCTTTTGTCCTGACTTTAATATGTCCTATATTTATTCTTTTCCATTTTTTCTTCAAGATTTTGGAAATCTCTTCTAACTTAAGGAAACTGAGTCTCAAGTTCAGGAACTCCTGCAAGTTTAAATGCAAGGGCAGATATACCACAATGAAAATCATATAACTGCAATGATTGATGAATATTAGAGAAAAAACAAGAGTTTCAGTTATTTCCCAAAGCATTAACTATCATGAAATTGTTGGTGATGTTTCTTATCTAGGTTTTTTTTACTGAATTTATTTTAAAGCATTTAACTTTCATAATAAAAATTAAAGAGAAAGGTGAAAAGGAAAGATAGAGGAAGTCAGGGAGAAAAATACCTAGAGCTTTGATTAAAAAATATCTAAACATCTTATTCATTCCAAAGTTCCAAAACTGTGACTTCCTTCATCACATTTCTCTCAGTGATGTAGTAAATTAACCATATATAAACTTGCCAGAGACAAATGAGATATGAAAAAATAATGAGTTAATCCAAAGATCTATAAATTCTGAGACATAGCTCTTAACTGCAATATTTAAGAAACTAGCTATATACATTAGTAAGTATGAAAAACAGATTTAGGGTAAACTAAAACTGAAAACCAGGATTCAAATACTTAAGAATGCAGAAATTTCCTAAGTATGGAAAAATTAAAAAAACAATAAACACATATGTGAACTTAGAGGCCATTTCATATTTCATTATAAAATGAAGAGAACTTATATATTAAAATTTTAATTATCTTTTAGCTACACCACGAAACAACACCCAACAAAGTTTTGAGCCTTATCAAATCATTCTAATTACCTACTTTTCCATGGAATATTTTAAAAGTTCACATACCTAAGCTTTTTTATTATAAAACCACATTCTTATTCTAAAATAACATATTTAGATCGATCCAATATATTAAGTATATTACCAATACATTGTATAATTTATAGCCCCATTCTACCTGTCTTCAAAAAAACATGCTTATCACTTCTGCCAAGATGGAGGCATTGGTGGATGTGCCATGTCTTCTCACACAACCAAGTTTAGAGACAACTAAATATTAGCAACAGAAAACACAGCCAGAACACAGAAAATTGAACTTTTCAGGAGTCCGTTAACAACAAATTCTTCAGCCTGGCTGGTAAGGGGCGAAACCAGAGGCTGGTGAGGGGTTGCACAGGAGGACTCCGTCAGACGGACTCAGGCGCGGAATCCAGGCGCAGGGTTGGACCTAGTGAGAGACCGAGCGAGCCACCAGGCGAGCGCCGGCGGAGGAGACAGCGGGGAAGCGGTGCTGCGTGTTGACTGTGGTCGCGCATTTGTGCGCCAGCGGACAGGCAGAGAGTGGGCGGTTGGACCGAGGCCGGCGGGTCCCCGCGGCACCATTTCCCCCGCTCTGACCACGCCCCCACATACAGCGTCACAACCCAGTGACCTGGGAGTCCAAGGCACTGCTTCTCACACTTAAAGGGCCAGAACAGACCAAAAATGTCGCAAGATCTCAAAGCCCCAGAGCCCATAGATCTAAGCGATGAAGAAATAGCAAAACTCTCAGACGCACAGTTTAAAACACTGGTCATCAGGATCCTCACAGAACTGGTTGATTATAGCCACAAATTAGACAAATATATGAAGGCGAAACTAATTGAAATGAATGGAATTGCACAGGACACCAACAGCAATGAAAAGGAAACTGGGACTCAAATCAATGGAGTGGACCAGAAGAAAGCAAATAATGGCCAAACAGAAAAGAGTCAGGAAGCAAGAATTCAAAGAAATGAGGAGAGTCTTAGGAACCTCCAGGACATCTTTAAACGCTCCAACATCCGAATTATAGGGGTACCAGAAGGGGGAAAGGAACAGCCACCAGTGGAAAACTTATTTGAACAAATAATAAAGGAGAATTTCCCCAATCTGGCAAAGGAAATAGACTTCCAGGAAATCCAGGAAGCTCAGAGAGTACCAAAGAAGTTGGAAAGATTGCCCAAGAAGGAACACACCAAGGCACATCATAATTACATTAGCCAAAATTAAAATGAAGGAGAGAATCCTAGAAGCAGCAAGAGCTAAGGGGACAGTCACCTACAAAGGAGTCCCCATCAGACTGTCAGCAGATTTCTCAAAAGTGACCTTACAGGCAAGAAGGGGCTGGAAAGAGGTATTCCAAGTCATGAAATCCAAAGACCTACATCCAAGATTGCTCTATCCACTAAAGCATTCATTTAGAATGGAAGGACAGATAAAGTGCTTCTCAGATAAGGTCAAATTCAAGGAGTTCATCATCACCAAGCCCTTATTATAGGAAATGTTAAAGGGACTTATCTAAGAAAAAGAAGTTAAAGAAACATGAACAGTGAAAGGACAGCAAACCCACAGTTATTAACAACCACACCTAAAACGAAAGCTAGATCAGGAGTGGAAACATAGAAATGAAGACCTCAAGGAGGGTTAGCAACAGGGGAGTGGGAGGAGGAGATGGGGGGAGAAGGTACAGAAAATAAGTAGCATAGACAGTAGATAGAAAATAGATGGGGGGGGCAAGAATAGCATGGGAAATATAGAATCTAAAGGACTTGAGACATATGGTCATAAACTAAAGGGAGGGTAATGGTGGGGATGGGGGGTAGGGTGGAGGGGAATGAAAGGGGGAATAGAACAACTGTAACAGCATAAGCAATAAAAAATTTTTTTAAAAAAACATGCTTATTTAAAAATCAAGTACAAAACTAAAATCTATTAACGCAGGAGTCCAATTTTAAAACAAAACTTCTATTTGTATAACAAGTTCATTACATTTTCTTTCTTTTTTCTGACTATCAAAATGCAATTTAATCATCTGGGCCTTGATTTACAAATGACTTCTTACAAGTCATTGTAAGAAGATGATGATGACTTCTTACAAGACTGCTCTATAATAGTCTCATGGAATTAAGTTACAATAGCTTTTGTAAACACTACTCCCATCTACAAATGGAAATAGTCACCTTAATATTTTGGTGTATGTATTTATGCTGGTTCCCCAACTTGATCATTTCAGTTTCTCTGTTCCTTAAAATTTAACAACTGTCTTAAAAAATGTTATTGCCGTGTAGGTAGTTGGGTAGTTACTGAATAATTTGAGTTTTCTGCATTGTTTGATATTTTCCATAGTGAAATACTGGTGGAAAGGAAATGGCAAATTTGAAACAGTCACAGACCAGAGTTATAGTTAACTACTGGTTGAAGATATCTCAAAATGATTTTTCTATCATAAGCCTGGACTATTTCTTCTAATCTTCTGACATCAACCTTTGAAGTAGTACAGAAACTACATTAACAGGACCCTAAATAATACTACGTGTAAATGTTTAATGCTGCTAACCATCAGTGCAGAAGAGAAACAGATCTTCAAAGTCTTTCATGGAAGAAAACAAAACATTTCCACTATGTGCATGTACTCTTTTAATACATTCCCAACACCTTTGGAAACATAGTTCCCTTGGTTCAAGAGTATTAGCAAAAATAGTGTTCCTGGGTTATAAAATATATACTCAGCCTTCCTTTGCATTGACTGACAAACTTGTGGCTCTTCACAGATGTCTTTGTTAATACCAAATAGGTATACCAGGAATAGAACACTGCACTAGTAAAATAATTCTATTTTTGCGGTAGGTTTTTTTTTTCCCTTAATCCTGTTCCCATTCCATAGGATGAAAAGCACTTTCTAATCTTTAACCATGAAATGGTTTTGGTCTATTACTGATTTTTACGTTATACTTTTATATACAGTAGCTCTATTTGAGAAATTCCTTATTATCATAAAATTAGGGAGAAAAATGGTATACTATCCCCTTAGAGTCGTTGATGTCAAAGTGACAGTGAGATCACTGATTATTACATGCACGCCTTACGAATTAAAAAGATTGAAGCTTATTTTTAACTATAAATAAAGGAAAACCAAAGGCTACATTCCTTAATAATTTTTTAGATTTGGAATTGAACAGCACTAAAGGACATCACAAATGTGCCAAGTAAAAAGCGACAACACAGTTAAGTCCTTAATTCGTGTGTGACGTACCCCCTACCAGTACCAATCCAAATAGCGTTGTTGAAGCAAGTTGACTCTAAAAGGAGATTCCAATGGCAGAAAGCTGACCCAAAGGTGCCACCCAACACCTCCTCAATCCTAAATGGCAAGGAGAGAACAGAGCAGAGATTGCCCCTGCTGCACTAGCTTCACACTTAATAGTTTGTCTCTCGACTGCCTCTTCAGAGTCACCTCTGGCCCAGACACGGCCAGGGAGCAGAGGGACCAGGAATGGAAGGTGAGAGATGAAAGCGGGAAGTGAGGAAACCGACCTACGGGAGAAGACCTAGGGCTGGACTGAGCGGGTCAAGAGAGACTGAAGGGCTGGTCAGGGAGAGATCGGGGTTCGGGGTGGCCGCCAGAGCTGGAGGACAGCTGCAGAACAGAAGCACGCAGACAGAAGGGGTGCGGGAGTAATGGGCGGAGCCTACAGTCCCTCCTCCACCACCCCACACCCCGCAGACCCCCGACCCGGCTACGGGGCGGGGCGGTGGCGCCGGCCTCAGCCCCTTCGCGACGGCACCCGCCCTCTCAGTCTCCAGTCCTAGGTAGGTGGGAGGGGCGGGCCTCGTCAGGCCAGAAAGACAGCCGGACCCAAAACCTGAACCAAGAATGCTCTGCCAGGGGCGGAGTAAGGGCGGGAGACCCCGCAGCCTGGGGCCGGGTGGGGGGGGGGGGTGGCCGAGGGCGGAGGAAGAGCATTCGGCGTTCCCTCGGCAGGCAGGGATGAGTCCCAGGCACCCCTCTGAGGGCACCGAATGTAGCTTGAGTTCCCCGCTACCCTTTCCTCCTCTCCCTCCCCCCACAGCGTTGCCCCGGGCAACCGCGCCCGCAGCCGGCGGCGCGAAACTCACTTACCTAGAACCTGACAAGCAGGAGCCCCTCAGACACGGGAGCCAGTCACCACCCCGCGTCACGGGGGCCGCCACAGCCAATGGGTGCCTCTGTCACAAGCCTCTACGGCCAATCCAGATGCACTCCGGTCTCCGAGCACCCTCGAGGCCTCAGCCAATGGGCAGGAACGGAAGGCGGTGCTGCCTGCCGGCCCCCAACCCCCTCCTCCACCACCTCCCAGGAGGCGGGGCGCGGCCGATTGGCTAGGGCCGCGGAGGGTGGGTCTCGGACTCCAAGCCCGGTGGGCGTGCGCGAGCGCCGGGCAGCGGGTGCGGCCGCCGCCCTCGCAGTTCGCTCCCGGGCTGGGGCGGCGTCCTGTGGTCCGTATATTGGCGCTTCTTCGTCCCTGTAGCCTTCTCCTCTTCCAGCCTGTGTCCAGGACTGTCGGGTGGGAGTCAGGGCGGGATGGCCCGGAGGCGGACAGCGGCGTCACAGGAAACTTTGGGAAACTAGCCTGGCCGCGGCCGGGAAGTGGCCGGGCCCGGTGTGATAAGCTGGGACAGCCTGGAAGGGACTACCCGGCGGATCCGCAACCGGAAAGGAATTCGGAGGGTGGGGGCGGAGGCGTGATTAAAATATTAAGTGTGCCCTCAGGGCGCTGGGTGATCTCCGGAGCTGGAATCTCCGGGAATGAAAGCGGCTTTGGGAGCGCGCCTCGCGACCCCTAAGTACGCATTTTTCACCCTCAGAATCAGTGACTTTTTCCTGTTCGTTTTACTTGCATCAATTGTATTTTCAGAATGATTTTCCTCTCCCTCAGTGCACTCTGAGTGGCTTAAAGGCAGGAGCTGTCTTTCCCATCCCTGTTATTACCGAGCCTGAGACCAAAAAAAAAAATGGCTACACGATCAATGCTGGAATTGTGGTGGATGTTGTTTAAAAGCGTCCTTTGAGTGCTCCTTACCTCTTCAAGAGTCTAGAATGTGTGAAGAACAGAAATTGGTTTGCGTTTCCAGGGAAGCTGTTTCTGAAGCGTCCTTCGCCAAAAGAATTTAGTGGGAAATGAGTAATGTGAGCTAAACAAAGATAACTAGGTGATCAGAAACAGTATTAGTCACTAATTCAAGGGTGTGTTCCTGTGGCCGACTTTTTAATGTACCAGGCACTTTGGTTGTATCACATTCTTTGCCTGGAGCAAATCTAACTTCAACCAGCTCCATCTCCACCCTACACTCCTTTAAAACTTTGTGGGAGCCAAGCAAGAGGGGTGAATATATATATATATATATTTTTTTTTTCCCCTAAACACGGTTATTTGTTGTGAAAGTCCCACACATAGAAAAACATAAATTTTAAATGGGACTTTTTTCTTGTCTTCTGTTTCAAAGTACCCAGAACATGTTGTAAAGACAAATCAAATTTTAAGTGATTCAGAAAGATCTGATCAGATCTTTGGGGCAGATTAGGGAGGGGCCCTAGGAAGAGGTTGCCCAAGGCAACAGTAAACGGCCTAGGCCTGGATTGACTGGAAAATCCGTTGCCTCCAGAACACTAGGAATTAGGGGCAGAAGATTTAAAAGGAAAGGAGGTGGAGAGGGGCTCTTCACATCTCTTCCTCCAGGGTACCTGGGGGTTTGTGCTGTAGTCCTTGAGTTTCCCACAAGACGTTATTTTAGATGGATTGTGGCTGGGAGAAGAAACTGCGGGTGAAGCGTAGGATAGGTCTGGCCTGGCAGAGGGTGACAGGGTTCTGGAAGGGACAAGCTCTGAGGCAGAAACCTGTCACCCTAAAATTGTGTAGCTTTTGTACCTTGTTTTGGTTTATAAATTAATCCTGTGGAAATAGATAATTAAAAACTACTGGGGGAAATGGTAGAACTCAGGTGTTAAAGAGTTTAGCCTTATTGATAGTCTTAAGTGATTTAAGCTGTGACTAATGTATGTGGATAGGTGTTATTCCAAAATTGTGTCTTTTCAATAAAGACTCTTCCTCTATCACCAAACCTTTTCTTCCAGAATTTGGCAAGAGGGTGGCAGTGAGCAGAAGGACCCCACTTGCTGTTCAGTACCATAAGATACTTAATTCTCTCCATGGATGATGGAGGAAGAAATTTTCCTAGTGCTTGGCTAGTGCTTTTTCAGCCTTGCTTGCCAGCAATGTCAGGCGCAAGGACCTGGGAACTATTGCTTTGAAATGCAAATGTGAAGAGAGATAGCACACTTGAATAGATAAAGGTGGTGTGCGTGTGTATGTCTATCTATCAGATAGATAGATATACACACACAAATGGAATATTATTCAGTCTTAAAAAAGGAAAGCTTGCTATTTACAACAATATGAATGGACCTCGATGTCATGCTAAGTGATGTTAGTCAAACAAAAAAATACAAATCCCATATGATCTCACTTATGTGTGGAATTTTTTTTTAAAGCTCATAGTGACAGAGAACCAACTGGTTCAGCAGTAAGGATTGAAATAGATGAAGGGAGTCAAAAGATCCAGACATCTAGTTATAAATAAATTAGTCATGGGGATCTAATGTACAGCATGGTGACTACATTGCATATTTGAAAGATGCTAATAGTAAATCATGAGTTCTCATCACAAGTTTTAAAAAATATTTGTAGCCATGTATGATGACAGATGTGATCATTTCACAATATATACAAATATCAAATCATTATGCCATACACCTGAAACTAACATATGTCAACTATACTTTCATAAAATAAAAGAGAGTGAGATAGTATCCCTATCTCCCAGTTACTTTAGGAGAGTAGAAGCCTAACTTCATTGTACAAATTAGTCCAAGTTGCAAAACTGCCTTCTCTCATTAAGATATGTGGTTTGTTTTTCCTCTGGATAAAGCTAATTAGCTAATACAGATAGTCATTTCAATTACCAAATAAAATTAAGATGCATTATGTGTCCAAATGGTGTTGCCAACATCTAACTTGAAGACTAGTTAGAGTGTAAAACATGCAATCTCTTAAATCTGCTTGGCTATATAAAGGGTGAGATTCTTTCCGTCTCTACAGTTACTTTGCTGATTTCCCATAATGCACATCACATTCTGGTTTAATGCTTATTCAGTAACCAGTGTTTTATTTCTCCACGACCTTTGTGGGGAGGATTTCTGGTCTAGAAGATTTTGTTAATTCTATTTTCCCATCGATACTCATGTCCAAAATATTGAGATGACAGAGTTAAAGAAAGTAATTACTTTTTAGTTTTAATTTGTTCTCAAAATAATCTCACATTAGGTGATACCTTTAAGACAGGATAGTAAGAAGCTAGGAAAATTCCTTGGCAAGTGAAATAGGGAAACTGAGACAGCCAGCACAACACAATAGCCAAGCAATTTATAGACAGGTGCACTTGGTCACCAGGGCAGAAAGCCTGAGGGCCTGGCAGGGGGCAAACTGGGAACTCAGGCACCTCACACCAAGAGTAACCTTTCCTCTCCCACCTTTCCTCTCTGGAGATAAATCTAGCCCTCAGTTGTCTATCAGCGCCAGATCCAGAAAAGCAGCAAAACCAGGTGGGTAACACCAGGACCAAATGCAATGACTAAAGACCCCCTGCTCTGCCACTGACCAATGAGTGGAGACCATGAACCCGAAAGGGCACACCTGGAGGACTGATGAAAAGTCTCCTGAAACCCTCCCCTGAGGCCTTCCCCTTCTTAAGCGATAAAAGCCTCAAGACAAAAAACCCAGCATGTGTGCTCTCCCTCTGGGGAGCAGGCTGCAACTTTTCCTTACCCTTCTTCTATCCTGCCCCCCTTGTCTCTTCACAGGCACACGTCTCTTAAACTCAAAGGCAATGGACATCTCCAGGCTAATCTCCCGAACCTGTCCCCAAGTCCCCTTTTCTCTGACTGCCCAGGGAGCTAAGGCAGCCCAGCCTAGACTCTCCTGTCGCTTCTTCTCTGCTAAGCCCTTCCTTGTTCCAGTCTCCCCAGCTTTAATAAATGGATCCTATAGGAAGTCAAGAACCCACACTAGGCAGACCCACCCAGGGCCGGTAACACCTTAATACTGAACTAAAAATATGTTTTAATAGAGTCAAAAATGACAATAAAAATATTTTTTGTAGTGGCTATTAACTGTACAAACTAAGCTTATGTGAACCAAAACCTCTTAAAATAGAAAAAGTTAATTTTCTGTACTATTAATTTTGTGGTATATGGCATGTTAACATGAATGAAATCAATGAATGTTTGTGCATTAAATAGATAACACCAAAATACAACTTTGGGGATTGCTTCACCAAGTCATATAATTTCCAAGGAACTTCGGATTTCTCTACCTTTATATAAGAGAATCTAAATCTGAAAAGATGAAGCTGATGAATGGGTTATTACATATTTCCAGAAAATAGCTTTAAGTAAAGGTCTGATGATGAAAACAGAACTGATTGATTTACATTGTGTATGTGTTTTAAGGAACTCAAATCTCTGAAACAGTAAGAATCTTTCCAGTTCTTCAACAGTTCTCTCAATTCTCCCCTATTCATTCAAGAAACTTAAAAACTGTCTGGAATATGCAAAACACTTTGCTAAAAAATGCAGTTTTGAAGGAATGTACTAGAAGTAAAAAATCTATGCTGCATTTTTTAAATTGATAAAAACAACTATAAGAAATCCAGTTTAAAATTTCCCCTTTGTTATAATCACTTCACATTGCAATACATTTAACAAGTATTTTCTTTCACCTGATATTAAATACACTGTGCAATTTCCTTACATCTTGTAAATGTAGGTAGGATGTGGAAGAATAAATGAAAATAATTTCCTGTCTAGATGATTCATGGGTTCATAAAATTCTAGCCACCCCCACAGGGCCTGGAGGGATATTATGTCAGTTGAAGTTGTTAGCATCAGATTTAAGAGATTCATCTTTGACCATTAAAATTTAGATCTATACCAGGTACTAACTACCACAGCTTTGCAATGCCACAGTATAGCCTAGCTATAGATAAATGCTAAATCCTTATAATATATTCCACTTTCACAAATACCAGTTTTTGTCTGGTCTAATAATATTACTTACCTGGACAAATGAATACAATAATGTATATATTAAACCTTTAGCAATTAGTAAAAAATTATCTTAAAAGCTCCTCCTTTACCCTATCTCTCCATCACCCCCACCTCCCTTGTTTCTGTTCAATAGATTTCTCATAATAGTCCTCAAAAGAAACCTTGGCTGTGTGCCATATAATTCATATCATAACTATCCCTCCCTTTTTTCTTTATTTCTTCTTTTTCTCTCCTTTCTGCAAACTCCTTTGCTTTATGACTCTCTGTAGCTCTAATCCACAATTCATACCACTTGCACATACCACTCCTAAAGTGTAGATAATGATGAGGTGTTCGATAAGGAAATCATAGCTCTTTTTATTCTGCATGTGCTGCAGTGTCTGTTTTCAGTGCATATAAATATCCTTGACTTTGAAAATTGTTCTCTTGAGTGAATAATTTCAACAGAGAGTACATTCATGTGAAATTTTGTTTAGGACTTTTCTTTTTTAGCTTTCTAAGTTTCAAATTTCAAAATAGTATATGGCTTCCTTTATTGTAAAAATCTATTAAGGAAAATAAAAGGAGGGAAAGGAGGAAAGAAAAGGTGAAGTAGAGTTGGAGGAGGAAAATTTCTGTTCTGCCTTCAGAATAGATATAAAATCCATTAACATCATCTCACAACCATCCCCCCCAGCAAGAGGGTGGCAGTCCTCCTAGCACTCCAGTATTACCCGCCCCCCGCCTTCCCTGACCTTCTGCTCGCCTCTGAGAAACACTAACACCAACATTCCCAACCAAGTCACACTCTTCCCGAAATGTCATCCTTTTCTTAGAATTTACCTGTCCTTTCCCTCATTCCCTTACTCCTAGTTCATTGGGCCTTCACAGATAACTGGCAAAGGTGTGCCAGTGAGACAGTATTGAAATAATAGTTTCCACACGTAGGTTAGTGCACAAGTGTCATCAGAGTCACCTGAGAACCTTTTCAAAGTACATACTCCTAGAAAAACAAATACCATATGATTTCACTTATACATGGAATCTAAAGAGCAAAATAAACAAAATAGAAACAGAACCATAGATAGAACGGACTGACAGTTGACAGAGTGGAGGGGGTTGGAGGGCTGGGTGAAAGAGTTGAAGGCATTAAGTACAAATCAGTAGTTACAGAATAGTCAATAGAGATGTAAATTCCAGCATAGTAAAATAGTCAATGATACCATAATAACTCCAGGTGATTGTATGGGTCTAGGTGATTCCTTGAGGTATCAGGGGTGAGGGGATCACTTTAGGAAGTACGTGGCTATCAGGCCACTGCACTGTGGATCTGAAACTAATACAGAATGATAATGAGTGTAGACTGTAGGTAAAACTTTCTTTTCATTCTTGGAAAAAATTCCTTATTTTGCCATGTATAATGTACCTCCATGTTTTTGTGCGTGTCATACACAGGATTATTGCACCAATTATTGGTGTGTAATTGTTATACCCATGTATAATGTGCATCCTTATTTTTCCCTCAGATATTTGGGCAAAAAAGTGCACATTATATACATGGCAAAATATGGATAAAGAAAAATTAAAGCATTTCAAAAAACACACATTTCCAGATTTACCCACCAAAGATTCTGACTTGGAAGGTCTGAGAAGAGTTCATAAAATCTGTGTTTAGAATGAGACCAGGAAATCTGGCCAACATAGTGGATTGAACTGAACATTTATTCTGCTCCTTCCCCAAACTCCTTGACATAGCATAAGTACACATGGAGATCACCAGGAACCTAAGGCCCAGAGATCTCAGTGGTTATAGGTGAGAAGAGAGGCTGAATACAACAAAATTGGTTGACAGTCTCTATCAGTAGTAAGTCCTTGGATCACTTCCCAACTAAACAGTTAGATAACACATAGCCCCAACTCAATTCAGAGACAAAGAGGTTTACTCCCTGGTAAGGGTAAACTGGAGAAGCTCTGGTCTTATGGACATCAAGATTTCTGAGTTTAGGGGTGAGGCGTCTAATTGCATATTGGAGTAAAAGGAGTAAGTGGAAGTTAAGTCTATGAAACTTTCTTTCCCACTCAACACCAGTAATGACTGTTTCCAGATTTATGTTTTGCAGAGAAGATATTGGAGGATTCCTTTCTCAGAAAACTGACTTACCCAAGGAAAAATACTTTTAGGGGTACAGGAGATAGATAGTTCCATCCCCTGCCTAATCACATCAAAAATGAGGTCTGTCAACCCACAAGTTCCAGCTGTGCAATTAGTTTCTCTCACTCTTAAAAATAAATAGACATCTGGGAGTAACCACACTTTTGAGGAAACCCACAATCGTAAAAATCAGACACCAAAACAAATAAGAAAAAAATTGCGGGTGGGGGTAGGGGATTGTTGAACCTAACCAAAGCAGAGAGAATAAAATTTCAGAGTACTTAGTGATATCTTTAAAGGAGATATGTATGAAAACATGATGCTATGTTTGAAATAAATATTCAAAGGAAAGGGCTTTTGGAAATTAAAAAAACAAATTTTAAAATTCAATCACAGATGGTAAAATGAAGTTGAGGTCTCAAAAGAAGGACAAAAAAGACAGTTTAAAACTGTATGAGAGAAAAAGGAATTTAGGATCAATCAGGAGATTGTACATCTAACCCAAGTTCTGAAAAGGGAAAAGGAGGTTGTTGGTGACAGGTGGAATCATCAAAGAAAGACATTTTCCCAGAACCAAAAGAAGTGTGTTTCCAGGTTGAAATGAATACCTTGAATGAATGAAAAATGCTTTCACAGAAAGGCACTTAATTCTAAAATGCCAGAACAATAAGTATGAAGAAAATTCCCTAAATGATCCAGATAGAAAGACAAATAGATTGCATATGAAAGATCAGGCATAATAATAGAGAATGATATGGGAGTTTTCAACAGTGATACTGGAAGCTAGAATAAAATAGAGAAATATATAAATTCCAAAGGAAAGATTATTTACAATCTGGAATTCCCTATAAACTCAACCAATCAATCAAGTCTAAGAGAAAAATAAAGGTATTCTTAGACATGCAAGATTTCTAAAAGTTTCTTCCCTATAGAACCTTTTCTCAGGATCACTTGAAGGTGTTTCTCCCCAAAAAGAAGGAGTACAAAAGAGAGATGAAGACATGGATCCACACTGGAGAAAGGAAAAGAGATTTCCCAGAATGATGAAGGAATTTCCAGGATAACAACTGACAGGCCTAAAAAGTAGTTAGACTGAGGCAGGAGAATGGAAGTCTCAAAAACTGATATCTTCAAGGAAAAAAAAGGATCATCAGATTATCAATGTATTTCACTATACAGAGATGTATGAGTTAGAACATAATTTGGAGATGATTTAAAAGTAGGCATATACAAGAGAAAGCAAATTAAAACAAATAATTATTACATACAGAAAAAATCATATTTTAAAAAAGAAACTTTACATTTAAAATTTATGTATAGTATGCATGCGATCTGCTTTTAAAAGTACTGTAGTTCCTACTATATTGCAGAAATAGAATAAGAGAAATTCTTGAGTAGAAGTAATATGAGGGAGTTAAATCTTCCCCGGTAGGAAGTCAGCAGATAATTTCTAATTCTGAAAAGTGAAGAAAGGGTATTATAATCATGGTTCCTGGTGGGGTGGATAAAATCAGTGTTTAAAGTAGAGTTCTACTATGGTAATGGGAACTGAAAAGTGACAGTCATTAGGAATGTGCTGGCTCCTTATGTTATAAATCCTGGACTATCATTGTACTTATATTGCTTTGATTTTTTAAAAAAATCTGCAGGTGAGTGCACAGGCAGCTTTGAAAACTACTGGGATGAAAACAAGACATGGAACACCTGTCCCTATCACCACAGATAGCATACGTGTTTAAAGGATAATGCCCAGCAAAGATAATGCTGTCTTTGCTTTGTAACTCGTGTGGTTATTCCGTCAATGAATATTTGTTGTTGAACACCTACCATGTGCCAAGCACTGTAATAGGCTGAGGATACAGCAGTGAACTTCAGGAACAAGGCTCCTGCCTTGAAGTCAAGTGGGAGATACAGACTAACAAGGACACAAATTAACACATCATCACAGGCTGTGATAAATGCTAGGAAGGAAAATAAAATGATGTGAGGGAATAAAGAGACCTGGTGAGAATCAAGGTCTCAGCTTCACAATTACATAGTGTGAACTTCAGCAAATCCTGTAGCCTCTCTGAGCCTTCATTTTTGTGTCTAGTATTTGCAGATAATAATTGTAACCTCACTGGTTCTTAGAACTGTTAGGATGGAGTTAAATGAATTTACAATTTACAAATTCCTATTTAGATATAAAGTTTTTTACTCTTAGGAGTATCCTCATCAATTCTTATTTGGCTTCCTTGCCTGCTTTCCTAGGGTTCTATGGTACACATTGTCAACAGAATAAGCCACCTAATCATCATTTTCATTTTTATGTTCCCATATTTGAATGCTTTGGCTTAGAGTGGCAGTTTTCAACCATTTTCATCTCATGGCACACAAACTAATTACTAAAATTCTGTGGCACACCAAAAAAAAATTTTTTTGCCAATTTGACAAAAATAGGTATAATTTTTATTTATTCACACCAGATGCCTATTGTGTTGGCTATTGTCACTTTTATATTTGACAGTCTAAGGGAAAAGAGGTTAGCACCCCTGACTAAATAGTCAGGTATTGCATGTTTTAAAAATCCTTGCCGCACACCTGTTGGAAATCACTGGCTTAAAAGTAAGGATAGTTTCCTAACCTCAGTTAACCAATTTAACAATCCAGACTTCTCTCCCACCTCACTGTTACATCTCCCCTTTTCTGTAGCAATAGAACACTTTATGCATCCACATGTAATTTATTTTTAATTTACACATAGTAATATCACTCTTTTTGGTATACAGCTCTATGAGGTTTGACCCAATGCATAGCTATGCAATCACCGCCACTGTTAAGATGTAGAACAGTTCCAAATGCGCCCACCCAACACACACTCACAGCCACACCCATACACACACACACACACAAAAAATTACCTCATGTTACCCTTTGGTCGTCAACCCTAACCCCACACAAGCCCTGAACTGTTCTTCAGCCCTATAGTTTTGCCTTTTCCAAAATGTCATAAATAAAAGGCGAAAGATTTATACGATCTGAAGAGAAACCAGAGTATAACTAAATAAAATTAAAAAAAAAAAAAAAGGAAAGGAAAATGTCATAAATATAATCGTACCGTTTTTGGCATTTTGACTCTGATTTCCTTCACTTAATGTAATGCATTTTAGATTCATCTATGTTATTGTGTGTGTTCATCATTTCTTCTATTTTATTGTAGTGTGGTATTTCATTGTCCATTTTCCAGTTGAGGGACATTTGTTTTTTGTTTTTTGTTTTTTTCAGTTTTGGAAAATACGAATAAAGTTTCTATAAACATTCACATATAGATTTTATTGTGTGAACATAAATTTTCACTTCTCTTGGGCAAATACTGAGGAGTGAAATCACCGGGCCCTGTGGTAAGTGCATATTTAACTTCAGGACAAACTGCTACACTTTTCTCAATGTGGCTGCATTCCCACCAGTATGTATGACAGTTCCAATTTCTCGTTCTCACCAACACTTGGTATTGTCTGGTGTTTTTCCAGAGGAGGGCAATTGGTGGACTTGTTTGTTTTGTCCTTCTGATATGTGCGTAGTGGTATCTTACAGGGTTTTAATTACATTCCATAATGCTGAGCTGACTAATAATGCTGAGCATGTTTTCATGTGCTTGTTTGCCATCCATTTACCTTCTTTGATGAAGTGTCTGGTTAAAGCCTCTGCCCATTTTAAAGCTTAGGTTGTTGTTTTGAAAAGGAAGAACAAAGTTGAAGGACTCCTGTGACCTGATGTAAAGACTTATTATAAAGCTACTGTAATCAAGAGAGTGAGAAATTAGTGAAAACAGACATGCAGATCAATGGAACAGAATAACAAGCCCAGAAAAACACCCACATAAATATGGTCAATTGATTAGAGGCAAAGCTGCAGAGATAATTCAGTGGAGAAAGAATAATCTTTTCAATAAATAGTGCAGGAACAATTGGACATCGACAAAAATTTTTGTGGCTTGTCTTTGACACATATCTATCAACTTACACAAAAACTAACTCAAAATGGATTACATACCTAAATATAAAATGTAAAACAAAACTTTTAGAAGAAAACCTTCATGACCTTCAGTTAAGAAAAGAATTCTCAGATACAGCACCAAAAGCACAATATGTAAAAGAAAAAATGGTAAATTGGACTTGATAAAAATTAGAAAAATTTTCCCTGTGCAAAACACTGGTAGAAGAATAAAAAGATAAGCCACAGAAAATATTTGTAGATCACACACCTGACAAAGGGCATGAAGCCCGTATAAAACTCTCCACTTTTAAAGAAATGATTTCCAATCACTTCTCGGCCTTTTGGCTAAGATCATCAAGTGTAAAGAAATGATTTCCATTTTTTTAGGCTCAACTTAATTCTCATCTCTTTGAAAACTTCAAAGATCAGATGAGCTAGAATTCATGTATTTGAAACATTAGTGGATGAATGATTGAGCATGTCTCAGTTATTATTACTATCTGTAAAACAATATGCTCTAATAAATATACCCTAATATTCTGCCCCACTTTTAACTAAAAATCTGTATGTGTTTGCCAGACACTTGACATACTGCAGTATGTTACCATGAGATGAAATGAAACTTTATTGACTGAAACAAAGAATAAGTTCCATGGATGGATGGCATCATCTTACCCATTTCAAATTGCTCACATTATGGCTTAGCATTAGGGAGGATATATATCTAATGAGGGCAGAACTGATACCATGTATTTTGTAACTCTGTATAATGTCTTGTGTGGATCTATGAATAGCCACTTGTCTCAGTACACAGTTATAGATAGTTAAAATGTTTTTGGGCAAATTCTAAGTTATGCATTTTATTTTGGTGAAATAGCAATTCTATTTCAGTTCAGCTCTTAACAAATATACTGTTGCATTATTATTTACTTTTAAAATCAGAAGACTTTGGCTTTCATCAAGACCATTTAGTCTAATCTCATTTTACAAAAAATCTTGATTTGGAACAGGGCTTTCAAGACGGCAATGGAGTAGGACAGAGCAGATACCAGTTCCTAGTACAAAAGGAAGAGAAACCTGTCCAATGGGAGGAAAAAATCTTGATTTGCTAAATTTAAATGCATCATTTTCGCTAGGCCTATATTAGTGCTAAGGACCAACTGAGGAGCCTTTAATAAATTAATGTCCTGAGCAGTGATATTTTGGGAGTCCAGAAACATATGTAACCTTGATGTTTCCCCAAAAGATGATAAGATAATGGATTTACTATACAGAGAGCTTCCCCATACATACACATGAAAGGAAGGGGGGCCCACTCAGTGAGGTTTATACAGGTACAATGGCCGGCATGGGTACAATACAGTTACACAAGACCCTGCATGCAGAAAGGCCCTGTCCTTGTTTTATTGCTCTCCCATTGTCATTTCGAAATTCTTAATAATTTTGCCTTTGAACTTGTGTTTTGCAAGTGAAATCTAATGAAATGATGAAGTATGTGTGTAAACAGAGAAGATGTGTACTTGCAACTCGATTCTACTTAGTATTCCCAGTGCTGCATGAGTCCAGCCTTCCAGCGGCTCCACAGTGCATGAGGGTTCAGGTCATTCAAAGTGAATATAAGGCCAGTGTGTTACATTTCTGATTGAGGGGTACTGACAATCCCCAAAACCATGCTTTCAATTCAAACCAGAGCTAGCTTCAAACACGGGAAGAAGGCAATGGCATTCTAATAAATATGAATGTCTGAAGATGGAGGCACAGGTGGACACCCGTTGCCTCCTTGTCCAACTACAGAAAGAATTACAGCCATTCTCAAGACAAACAACAACCAGAACTGTCAGAAAACTGAGCTGGTTGGAAGTCTGACAATGAAGGGTTTTTTTTTTTTTTTTTATTCATTTACCTTTAGAGGGGAAGGGAAGGAGAGAGGGAGAGAAATATCAGTGTATGGTTGCCTCTCGTGTGTCCCCCGCTGGAAACTGGCCTGCAACCCAGGCATGTGCCTGGACTGGGAATTGAACCATGATCCTTTGGTCCGCATGGCCACAGTCAATCCACTGAGCTACACTAGCCAGGGCACAATGAAGGTTTTAAAGAGATACATTCATCCAGATGGGTAGGAGAGGCAGAGTCATGGACAAAGGCAGAAAGGCACAGAAATGTAGTGTGGTATGGAGAGGTAGCAGCAATAGTGATAGAAGAGGTGGTCCCACATTCACATGTCGTGGATAAAAATCAAGAGGGATACCTTGGTCAAAAATCAAGAGTGATCCCAGTCCCAGGCCAGACTCCACAGCCCAGGGTTCCAGGGCTGGGAAGATAAATCCCAATAACTTCTGGCTGTAAAAACCAGTAGGAGTTGGGATGGCAGAAGAAACTGCCACATTTTCAGGAGAGTTCATTTAAAGGGCCCACAAGGACTTAGAAAGTGTGAAAACCCATCCACTCTGGGATTCAGCACTAGGACAACTGCTGGAAGGGCGCCAGTCACATATCAGAAGTGAGTGAAGTGACTGGAAATGGAGTAAAGTGACAGGCAAACTTCCAGAAGCCAGGCAGCTGCATTATCCTCACTCTGAGCCTTCCCTCCACACAGAGCCATAAAGCAGTCAACCAAGTTGCCCAGCTCAGGTGATTACCTAGGGCTCTGCCCCCACACAACTTACAGATGTCTTTTATGGGGAGTCAAAGCAGGTCTACGATACACAGAAACAAACACAGTGAGGCTGCCAGTTTGAGGAGACAGAGAAATACGGCCCAGATGAAAGAACAGAACAAAAACCTAGAAAAAGAACTAGACAAAATGGAGATAGCCTATCAGATGCAGAGTTCGAAACACTGGTGATCAGGATGCTCAAAGAATTCACTGAGTATGGCAAAAACATGAGTGAAGAAATGAAGGTCACACTAAGTGAAATAAAGAAAAACCTACAGGGAACCAACAGCAGAGAGAGGGAAGAATCAAGCCAATAATTTGGAACACGAGGAAGGAAAAAGCATTGAATCTGAACAGGAGTAAGAAAAAGAATTCAGAACAATGAGGACAGGATTAGGAACCTCTGGGACAACTTTAAATGTACCAACATCCAAATGATAGGAGTGCTAGAAGGAGAAGGGAAAGAGCAAGAAATGGAAACTTTTCTGAAAAGATAATGAAAGAAAACTTTCCTAATTTGGTGAAGGAAATAGACATACATGTCCAGGAAGTATACAGGGTCCCAAACAAGATGGACACCAAGAGGCCCACATCAAGATATAGCATACTTAAAATGCCAAAGATTTAAGATAAACAGAGGATCTTAAAAGCAGCAAGAGAAAAGTGGAGAGTTACCTACAAAGGAGTGCCCATAAGACTACCAACCAATTTCTCAAAAGAAGCTTTGCAGGCAAAGGAACTGGCAAGAATATTCGAAGTGATGAAAAGCAAGAACCTACAATCTAGATTACTGTATCCAGCAAAACTCTCATTTAGAATAAAAAGGCAGACAAAGTTCGACCCAGACAAGGTAAAGCTAAAGGAGTTCATCATCACCGAGCCATTATTACATGAAATGTTAAAGAGACTTATTTAAGAAAAAGAAGAAGATCAAAACTATGAACATTAAAAGGACAACAAATTCACAACTATCAACAAATAAATCTAAAAAAAAAATCTGAGGAAACAACCAGAAAGGAACAGAATCACAGGCATGGAGATCATTCGAAGGGTTATCAGTGGGGAGAGAGAGGAGGGATAATGGGGGAAAAGGTACAGGGAATAAAAGGCTTAAACAGTAGGTACAAAATAGACAGGGGGATGACAAGAACAGTATAGGAAATGGAGAAGCCAAAGAATGTATATGCACAACCCATGGACATGAACTAAGAGGGGACTGCGGGAAGAAAGGAGGGTACTGCACCGAAGGGGGACAGGGGAAAATATTGGGACAACTTTAATAGCATAATAAATAAAATATATTTTTAAAAAAGAAACATGAATATTCAAGGAAGCCTATTCTATTCTTTCTCACTCATGCCCTATGTTAGCCAATAGTTATACTAAATAATTTACGTAAGAGGAAAGGGAAGACAGGGTATCATAGAGTTACTTTCCCTTTTTGTCCTTCCTTATTTGTCAGTAAGACAAAGAGAGAAGGTTCATAGATGTTCATATATCAAGAAGCTAAATAAAAAGTTGAGCTACTTTTGTGTAGTTTCCACTGTCCAATTAAAAATGAATACATACTCATTAAAAATGAATACATATGAATATAAAAATGAATTCCTCAATTTCAGTAATTTACATAAAATTTAAATGTTCTTATATTTGCATTTAAAAATGTTATTGCACACTAAAAAGCAATGGTAAATTCTTGCTAATAATTAAAATTAAGAATTCTCTTTACTTAGCAGCAAATAAAAATATTGTCACAATCTCAAAGGTTTAATCTCCAAAATATACAAAGAACTTACATGACTCCACTCTAGGAAGACATCGAACCCAATTAAAAAATGGGAAAAGGACTTGAACAGACACTTCTCTAAAGAGGACATACAGAATATCCAGAGACACATGAAGAGATGCTCAATATCGTTAGCTATCAGAGAGATGCAAATTAAAACTACAATGAGATACCACTTTACACCAGTCAGGATGGCTATAATAGACAAAGCAACAAACAACAAATGTTGGAGAGGGTGTGGGGAAAAGGGGACCTTAGTTCACTGTTGGTGGGATTGTAGACTGGTACAACCATTATGGAAAACAGTATGGAATTTTCTCAGAAAAATAAAAATTGACCTGCCTTTTGACCCAGCAATTCCACTGCTAGGATTATACCCCAAGAATCCTAAAATATCAATCTCAAAGAACCTATGCACCACAATGTTCATAGCAGCACAATTTACAATAGCCAAGAGTTGGAAGCAACCTAGGTGCCCATCAGTAAATGAATGGATCCAAAAATTGTGGTACATATACACCATGGAATTTTATGCAGCAGAGAGAAAGAAGGAGCTACTACCTTTTGCAACAACATGGATGGAACTGGAAAGCATTATGCTGAGTGAAATAGGCCAGGCATTGAAGGACAAATACCATATGATCTCACCTTTGACAGGAAGCTAAAGAATAAAACAAACAAGCAAACAGAATAAAAACAAAGACGCTGAATTAGAGAACAAGTGGGCAGCGACCGGAGGGGAGAGGGAAGGGAACTTAAGGGGAAAAAGGGGGAGGGATTTTGAGGAACAAGTATGAAAGACACAGAGATGAGGACTGGGGGGGCGGGGGGGAATGGGAGGGAGGGGGGAGACCGGGCGGGGGGGGGGGGGGAAGAGAAAAAAAATGTACTTGAAAAGTAACTAAATAAAATTTAATATTTAAAAATAAATAAATAAATAAATAAAAATATTGTCACAATCTGAGAGAGAAAAAGAGACTGAAGAAGGGAGAAAGCCTTCCTGTATCTTTGTCAGAACTTTTTTCCTGCTTTTTGAACAAAGTAGAATTTTCATTTTACACTGATGGGTACTGCACATGTCCACCAGCCTATCTGAGAAATAGAAGCTATCAAAAGAGCCATTCATTTGCCTAAGCCAATCTGTTTGTTCTGGCATGTGCTTTATAACCACAATTTACAATTTGGATTGATACTCAAGCCTCTCAGAAGAGTAGGCGAAATATGTGTCTCAGTAGTTTGTGTTTCATTGCATTTTCAATTACAAGTTTAAAAAAATAAATTGAGACTATAATTTTATATTATCTACGTTATCTCATTCACTGGAGGTAATCTAGAATATCAAAATAAACTAAATATAGTAATATTTTTCCTTATTTATTTCTAGGGGCATTTTAATGGAAAACAATTGAGTTTGTTCTTACTCGAAATTCAGTTTGCCTTGTAACATCGTGACTGCCACTAAGAAGAAATTTAGTGAGTAATGCAAAATCAAGTTTCTTAAACTCTTATATTTAAAAAAAAATTAATCAGAAAAGAATTAACCTAAGAGAATTTCTCCAAGAGTGATAGAAATTGGCCCTGGCCAGTGTGGCTCATTTGGTTGGGCGTTGTCCTGACAAGGGAAAGGACACTGGTCCCGTTCCCTGTTAGGGACAAGCCTGGCTTGTGGGCCCCTTGGTTGTGGGCATGTGCAAGAGGCAACTGATCAATGTTTCTCTCACACATCAGTGTTTCTCTCCCTCTCATTCTCCTTCCCTTCCCCTCTTTCTCAAAATAAATAAATAAATAAAATCTTTTTTTTTAAAGGGATAGAAATTGTGTTCCGCTTGTCCCTTCCCTCCCCCAACTCCAGCCAAAATTACAATTTCACTGTTTGAATAGTTGATGTGACATCGGATAAGTTCGTATATAACAGACATGGCTGTTATATGACATTGTGTAAGTGTAAGGTGTACAATATGTTGACTTGACATATTTACATATTGTGATATGATGACTACCTTAGCATTAGCTAACATCATATGATTAACATTCACTTTTTGTGGTAGGAACAATCAATCTCTATTCTCTTAGCACTCTGAAGCTTATAATCTAGCATTGTATATGTAATCACTGTGCTGTGCATTAGCTCTCCAGGCCTCATCTACTAACTCTAAGTTTGCATTCTTAAACAACATATCCCCATCCTCAAAGCCCCACCCCCAGCCTCAGTATCCACTATTCTACTCTCTGTTTTAAAGAGTTTGGCTTTTTATATTACACATATAAGTAATATCCTACAGTAATTGTTTTTCTCTGTCTGACATCTCACTTAGCATTATGTCCTTAAGGTCCATTCATATTGTCACAAATGTCAAGATTTTCTTCTTTCTCGTGGTTCAAAAGTACTTGTGTGGGGAGTATGTATATGTGTATACCATCCTCTTTATTCATTCATCTGCTGACAAACATCTAGGTTGTTGCCAGATGTTTGGCTGCTGTGAATAATGCTGCAATAAACATAGGAGCACACTCATCGCTTTGATAGCCTGCTCCCCTTTCCTTTCCTTTGAATATACACCCAGAAGTGTAACTGCTGTATCATATGGTAGTTCTATGTTTTCCATAGTGGCTGAACCAATTTACATTCCCACCAAGAGTGAACAAGGGTTCCCTTTTCTCCGAATCCTCCCCAACACTTGTTGTCTCCTGTTTTCTGAATGATAACCATTCTAACAGATATGAGGTGATATCTCACTGTGGTTCCAACTTGCATTTTTTTATGATGAGTGATGTTTAGCATTTTCTCATGTACATTTTGGCCATTTAGATGTCTTCTTTGGAAAAAATGTCTAATTACTTCCTCTACCCATTTTTAAATTATTTTTTTTGTTATTGAGTTGTATGAGTTCTTTATATATTTTGGATATCAACCTCTTATCAGCTATGTAATTTGCAAATATTATCTCCCATCTACTGATGGCCGTGCAGAAGATCTTTACTTTGGTATAGTTTTACTTGTTGACTTTTGCTTTTATTGCTCATACTTATGATGTCATGTCCAAGTAATCATTGCCCAGACCAACATCAAGGAGCTTTTGCCCTATGTTTCCTTCTAGGAGTTTTATGGTATTGATTTTTATGTTTACATCTTTAATCCATTTTGAGTTAATTTTTGTGAGTGGTATAAGATAGTAGTCCAATTTTCTGCATATGATAATCCAGTTTTCCCAACACAACTTGTTGAAAAGATTACCCTTTACCATGGAGTGTTGTTGGCTGCCTTGTCAAATATTGTTGACTATATACAGGAATTTATTTCTGGGTCTCTGTTTTTTTTCATTGGTCCATGTGTCTATTTTTATGCCAGTACCCCAATTACTATAACTCTGTGGGATTTCATTTTCAAATAAATACTTTGAAATCCCTATCGCATTGTATGCCTTTTAATGTATCAAGTAGCACTTTATTAAATTTTGAATACATACTAGCAGTCATATTACACTTCAATGGTGAAAGGGATATAAACAATTAAGTAAATAAAACCACTTAAGATAGTGCTATATTATAGGTAGAAATTGAAACAAAGTAATATGAGTGGAGTATGTGTTGCTAGGTGCAGAGAGGGTCCTTGCTGATACTAGATAAGGAGTCTAAGAAGGCCTCTCTTAGACGATGATACTTAAAATAAGACTTGAAAGGAGGAAAAGGAGCCATCTACAGAAAGATTTGGAAACAGAATGTTCTAGATGACAATTCCAGATTATAGCCCATGTGAAGGTCCTACAATGGAATCATCTGGAGTGTTGCAGGGGCAGAAAGAGAACCAGTATGATTGGAGCATGATGGACCAAGAGGAAAGGAGGCAGGTAAATAACATGGAGGAGAGCACAGCTTAATGGGTAAGAACAATATTGTATACTCTATTCTAATTGCAATAAGAAACCAGCAGAGTTTTAAGCAGGTGAATAGTATGATCAATTTTACTTTTTGATAAAAGATCACTCATGCTGCCACATGGAAAATAAATTGTAGGTGAGCAAGAGGGAAAATAATCAGGAGACTGCTGAAATGGCCTAGGAAGCGGTGATACCAGTTGATTTGGGTTAACATGGTACATCGTGATGAAGAGGAGGGAAGGAACTCAAGATATATTAAGAGGCATCTTGAAAATGACATTATTATTGTAAGGTAATAGATTCTAATGTAAATGAACATAATTTGAACAAATTGCAAATATAACTCAACTCAATCCAACAGTGATTAATTACACGTGTGCCGGGTTTTGTGTTATATGCATCCTAAATCATAAAGTAGTTCTGCTCTCAAGAAGCACAGTGTTGTTTTTGTGAAAATATCTGTAGTGATAAAAAAAATCCCCAATAAGGGACATTTCTTTAAAAGTTACCAAATTAAGATCTAGTGAAAAATTAAAGATAAAAATAACTTTACCCCAGACTATTTCTAAAAGAATTAATGAAACTTTAGGACAAAAGGTCTGAATTAAGCACTCTCTCAAACTGTCAAACTACTGGCATATAAGGAGACTCAGATACCTTTTTTGGAGTGCACTGAAAATTTACAGAGTTCTAAATAATCATTGGGAACCCTGGAGTCAACATAAAAAATTAAAATGTAATATTTCTTAAGCAATCTTTAGAAAGATACTCCATGGCCTGCTCTAGAACAAAAAGAAACTTGGCATTACAATATGCACAATACCAACAGCTCTGCTGTTGTGGGCTATATAGTATCTCCCCCCAACTCATGCATTGAATCCCAGTACCTCAAAGTATGACTCTATTAGGAGACAGTGCTGTTAAAGGTATGATTAAGTCAGAATGAGACCCTTAGTGTGAGCCCTAAACCAAACTGACTCGTTTATTTATGAGGAAATTTGGACATACAAAGAGATACCAGCATGTGTGCCCACAAAGGAAAAACCATTAAAGGACATAGCAAGAAAGCAGCCAAATGCAAGTTGAGGAGAGAGGCCTCAGAAGAAACCAAAGCTGCTGACAACTTGATCTTGGACTTCTGGCCTCCAGGACTAAGTCAATAAATTTCTGTTGTTTAAGCCACATAGTCTGTGATATTTGGTTTTGGCAGTCCTAGCAAACTAATGCATATGCCAAGACGTTGATTCACAGCCATAATACCCATTAAAATATTTTACTATAAAGTAAACATAATCTTTTAATATTTGATGCAAATAAAAGCAAAACAATAGAAAAATGAAATAGAGAAATGAATGTAATAGATGGCTTTAGGTGTATTGTAGCAAACATCAAAGCTGCAGTAGCATGATGCTTACCATAAGCAATGTCAATGGATGATAACATGCCATTAAGGGAAACACATCGTGTACAAGCTAAAATCAGACAATGTTAGAGGCTTGGTGTATGGCAACTTCTGCTGGAATCACATAGTATACATGGACAAAAGCAGTTCAATTCTCCAAAGAGGGAATGGGTCCCAGTCACTACCACAGACTTGCACTACTGGCAGCCACAGGATTGCTTATGGTTTGCTAAAAGGGGACAAGATAGTGTAAGGATTCAGAATGGTGTTTTTCACGTCAAAACATTAGAAGTTTCCTATAATGAAGACTTCCGCCAAGATGGAGGTTTAGGTGGATGTGCCGTGCCTCCTCACACAACCAAGTTTAGGGACAACTAAATATTAGCATCAGAAAACACAACCAGAACACGGAAAACTGAACTTTTCGGAAGTCCGCTAACAACAAATTCTTCGGCCCGACCGGTAAGGGGCGAAACCGGCGTCGGGTGAGGACTTACAAAGGAGAGCTCGATCGACCCGGGCTCGGAATCCAGACGCGCGAATCCAGACGCACCGGTTCCAAACCCAGGATTGGACCTAGTGAGCAACCCAGCGGCCCACCGGGTGAGCGACTACGGAGGAGACTGTGGGGAGGCGGTGGCAGCGAATTGACTGTGGTTGCCTGGTTGGGCGCAGGTGAGGGAGTGAGCGGTTGGACCGGCGGGGGCGCCATTTCCCTGCTCTGACCACTCCCCCACATACAGCGTCACAACCCAGCGACCTGGGACTCCAAGGCGCCACTTCTCCCACTTAAAGGGCCAGAACAGACCAAAAATGTCGCAGGGAGACCTCAAAGCCCCAGAGATAAATCTAAGTGACGAAGAAATAGCAAATCTCTCAGACGCACAGTTTAAAACACTGGTCATCAGCTTCCTCACAGATCTGGTGGACTATAGCCACAAATTAGAGAAACATATGAATGCTAAATTAAGGGAAATGAATGGAATTCCACAGGAAACCCATAGAGATGAAAAAAAAAAAAACTGGGACTCAATTCAATGGAGTGGACCAGAAGGAAGAAAAAAATGATCAAACAGAAAGGAATGAAGAAATAAAAATTCAGAAAAATGAGGAGAAGCTTAGGAACCTCCAGGACATCTATAAACGCTCCAATATCCGAATTATAGGGGTACCAGAAGGGGGGAAAGACACAACCACCAGTGGAAAAACTATTTGAACAAATAATAAAAGAAAATTTCCCCAATCTGGCAAAGGAAATAGACTTCCAAGAAATCCAAGAAGCTCAGAGAGTACCAAAAAAGTTGGACTCAAGAAGAAACACACCAAGGCATATCATAATTACATTAGCCAAAATTAAAATGAAGGAAAGAATCCTGGAAGCAGCAAGAGCTAAGGGGACAATCACCTACAAAGGAGTCCCCATCAGGCTGTCAGCAGATTTCTCAAAAGAGACCTTACAGGCAAGAAGGGGCTGGAAAGAAATATTCCAAGTCATGAAATCTAAAGACCTACAACCAAGATTGCTCTAGCCAGCAAAACTTTCATTTAGAACGGAAGGACAGATAAGGTGCTTCTCAGATAAGACCAAATTCAAGGAGTTCATCATCACCAAGCCCTTATTATATGAAACGTTAAAGGGACTTATCTAAGAAAAAGAAGTTAAAGAAACATGAACAGTGAAAGGACAACAAACTCACAGTTATTAACAACCACACCTAAAACGAAAGCAAACTAAAAGGACAGCTAGATCAGGAGTGGAAACATAGAAATGAAGATCTCAAGGAGGGTTAGCAACAGGGGAGTGGGAGGAGGAGACGGGGGGGAGAAGGTACAGAAAACAAGTAGCATAGACAGTAGATAGAAAATAGATGGGGGGGGCAAGAATAGTATGGGAAATATAGAACCTAAAGGACTTGAGACACATGGACATAAACTAAAGGGGGGTAATGGTGGGGTTGGGGGGGCAGGGTGGAGGGGAATGAAGGGGGGAATAGAACAACTGTAACAGCATAATCAAATCAAAAAAAATAAATAAATTTATATTAAAAAAAAAGAAGTTTCCTATAATGAAATTTTTCCTAAAATATTGTTTATAAGTCATATTTTTACATTAGAGGTATTTACCCTTTGTATTAGGCTTTATCGTGGGAATATATAAATGGACATCAGGGAGTCAATGTGCTCTGAAATTGTATGGAAAATTGCAAAATTATATGATATGGATGCATACAGCAAGGTACACTTTTCTGGGTAAAATGGTTAAGAGCAAAGCTCTGGCTCTGGAGCCAATGTTCTTGGGTTAAATCATAGCTCAATCAGTCACTTTCTACCAGCTGAGTGATAGTACTCAGGTTATATAACCTGTGTACTTCCTTTCCTCATCTGTAAAATGAGGATAATAGTGTGAACAACTTCAAAGAGTTGTCTTGGAAATAAGTACACTAATATGCATAGAAGCTTAAATGGTAAGAATGGTTCAATAAACAGACACTATTTATTATCACTTCAATAGTATTCGCCATTCACAGTAGAATCCAAAGGCCAAAAAGGTTACAAACGGCACATTTAAAGAATCTTTTGTGAATCCTTTTTAAAGTAAACTTTAACTAATTACATCCAGATGTATCTGTTTTCTGAATTTGGATGTTCATATACTAGACTTCAAACCACAGTGCAGCAGTAATGACAGTCAATATCATCTGTGTGAGAAGAACCTACCAGAAACTTCAATAAGCAAGGTTTGATTGATAGGAAGGAGCCATTCTTTATAAATTCTCTTCTTGCAGAGTAATCCTGAGGTTTTGCTGCCTATTGAATGATGTTAATCAATACCAAAATTTAGAAAGAACTGATTAGTATTTAGTCCATCATCAATGTTATAAAATATAACAAAATTGCTTTTCCAATAGCAGTTGTAGATTGCATTTAATCACCTTTTACTTCATCTCCTCTTCTCCAGCCCTGAGTGAACTACTCAAGGCTCAAAGGAGACTAGAGGTAAATGTTTTACAGCAAATGCTAGCTGGGCTTCTGCTCATCATAGCCTCTTGTTAGAGAATGTTATCAAATATACTTTTGATAACAATTTTAATCAAATATAGGGTTATTTATAACCAATAAATATACATGTAAATTGAGTACTTATATGCTCAGATATGTACCAAGTGCTTTTACATACATTGTCCTCTAAAAAACCTGTGGGGTAGGCACTAACATTATCTCATTTTACAGATATATTGTTAAAAAGTAGTAGCCCTGGCTGGGTTGCTCAGTTGGTTGGAGCATTACCCCATATACCGAAAGACTGCGGGTTCAATCCCTGTTCAGGGTACATACCTAGGTTTTGAGTTGGATCTCTGGTCAGAACCAACTGATGTTTCTCTGACATCGATGTCTCTCTCTCTCTCTCAAATCAATGAAAATATACGTGGGTGAGGATTTTTAAAAAAGAAGCAAAGAGAGGTTAAATGCATGATTTATAGTCCCACAGCTTGTTTGTATAGGTATTGATAGTGATTGGAATCCAGGTGATTTAATGTAAGAGCCACTTAACCATTATCTATACTTCCTTGGTTAAGTCTATGAATTCAGAAGTAAAGGAGTGATTTTAAGAGAAAAAAGGGTGACCAACATCTGTACAAAATGACAAAACAATAGGTAAGATAAAATCTTCTGAAGTAAGAAAGAACATAGCTAACATAAAAATCTTTCTACAGTTCTAAAAGTCAGACGAACCTGCACCACAATTTCCCAGCTATGTAGCCTTGGGGAATCACTTAACCTAGTCTTAATTCTCTCATTTTTAAAATGAGGATAATAAGAACACCAACTTGATAGGGTAGTTGTGGGGAGTTAAATGGCTTAGTTAAATGGAGAGTTAAATGGAGTAATGCACATAAAATGTTTATTATGGTGCCTGGCATTTATAAATGCCCCATAAATGTTAGTTACTATCACTTTTATTTTAATTTTATATATTGATTTTTAGAAAGAGACAGAGAGAGAGAAAGAGAGAGAAATATCAATTTGTTCTTCCATGTATTTATATATTCACTGGTTGCTTCTTGTATGTATCTGACCAAGGATCAAACCTGCAACCTAGGTATAGCAGAACAACGCTCTAACAAACAGAGCTACCCCACCAGGGCCTAGTTACTGTTGCTTTTAGTACTTTATTTCTTGTTCTCACTCACAAAAAAATATTTTTCTTCTGTCTTTGTGGTCCAAGGAATTCTTCCTACAATCTTGAGCTGGAGTCAAGCTCTACTAATAAAAGCTCCAGACAACCAAATATCTTCACTTTCTTCTTGCACTTCTATTTGCCACCCACAATATCTCTGCTGATTTACTGCCACATTATAGATTTTTATCCACACATTTTAATTTAGAACCTTTCCTTTTATCTGGCTTTGAAGCATATTTTGTTAAATTCCCAAATGACAACTTTAGAGTTTACTGCAAAGTCCTTCTCATAGCTATTGGAAAACTTGAAGTTGTTCTTAGGGGAACAATCATTGTTTTGCATTACATTATTAAATAGAAAATGTAGAAGAACAATATCAACTTTTAAATGAAATTATACACCTGGACAGGGGGTATAAATGTAAAAAGGAGAACAGCTTATTATCACTCTTTCAAGCTGCTGGAGTAAAACTTAAGTCATTGCTTATTCTAACATCAAAAACTCTCTTGGATATACTAAAGAACACCATTATGCACACAGCAGTAAAATGAAGTTATTAGATGGAGCCACTAAGAATAAAAGATTACCAAGACAGATTCCTAAAATGGATAATATAATAAGCTCATTAATAAGTATTCTGAAATAGCTCTGAGAGTCTCCGACTGAAACTGAATTCCTTGGGGTACTTAACTAGTCAGGGACATCAACTTTATTATTTTTTTTTCTGTTTAGTTAAATTGTCCATGCCTCCTACTGAACCATGCAAGAAGGTTTCTACCAATACCCAGCTAATTAAAAAGAAATACTGGATTTCAGTATTGATATTTATCAGAGTACTCTGTGAAAATAAATGGAATTGGGCTTCTTTTTTAAAGACCTGGGGAAACGACAAAAGGTTTTTGAATGAAGAATAAGCATACGAAGGAGTCAGGCCTCACCATCTTGCTATAATCCCATTAACTGACTCCCTAATGTACAAAATTTTTTAATTACAGAACATTTAAGAATTACTGTATATCACCTAGAATATCCAGAGACACATGAAGAGATGCTCAATATTGTTAGCTATCAGAGAAATGCAAATTAAAACCACAATGAGATACCACTTTACACCAGTCAGGATGGCTATCATAAACAAAGCAACAAACAACAAATGTTGGAGAGGTTGTGGGGAAAAGGGGACCTTAGTTCACTGTTGGTGGGATTGCAGACTGGTGCAACCATTATGGAAAACAATATGGAATTTTCTCAGAAAACTAAAAATGGACCTGCCTTTTGACCCAGCAATTCCACTGCTAGGATTATATCCTAAGAACCCTGAAACACCAATCCAAAAGAACTTATGCAGCCCAATATTCATAGCAGCACAATTTATAATAGCTAAATGTTGGAAACAATCTAGGTGCCCATCAGTAAATAAGTGGATCCAAAATCTATGGTATATTTACACAATGGAATTCTATGCAGCAGAGAGAAGGAGCTCCTACCCTTTGCAACAACATGGATGGAACTGGAAAGCATTATGCTGAGTGAAATAGGCCAGGCGTTGAAAGACAAATACCATATGATCTCGCCTTTAACAGGAAGCTAAACAACAAAACAAACAAGCAAGCAGAATAAAAACAAAGACACTGAAATGGAGAACAAATGGGCAGTGACCAGAGGGGAGAGGGAAGGGAATTTAAGGGGGAAAAGGGGGTGGGATTTTGAGGAGCAAGTGTGAAAGACACAGGGATGAGGACTGGGAGGGGGGGAAATGGGAGGGTGGGGGGAGTATGGGGGGGGGCTGGGATGGGAGAAATACACACAAAAAAATGTACTTGAAAAATAACTAAATAAAATAAAATAAAAAAGAATTACTGTATGTCACCTCAATAAACCTAGTCATGAAAGTTTTTTTTTAAGCTGACATTGTTTTGAAATATACCTACCAGTTCATTTTCCCTTGCAAATTTCCATCAACCTCATGGAGTAACTCATTTCAAATGGGATTCAGTGGGACTTAGAAACTCCCCACTTTTGTTTATGGTTCTAATAATGTAAAATTTCCTCGCTCTCCTTGGTCACTGTGTACTGATACAATTCTGAATTAGTTACTGAGTTGGCTACAGTGTACAGCACAGCAAATGTTTGATCTTTTTTTTTTCTTGTTTATTTTTAAATTATTAAAACTTTTAGTTATCTACTAGAAAAAAGGCCCTGGTCCCATCTCCCATGCTCTGCCCTCTCCTTAGGAAATTGCCTACCATGAGGTTTCTTCACTTTCACAATATCAAAGCTTCTATAGCAAGAACTAGAACCATTATTAAGGAAACACATATGAAATCGTTTAAAAATAACAGAGACAAAACAAAATATACTCGGCCTTATTTTTGTTTTTTGCCACCCAGAAAAGGAGGGTGGATTTTTTGGCAAAAAATTGACCACTTTGTTCTCGATTTTTAGAAATCAGACCTTTTCCGGAGTCAGCCAGTGCGAGAAGGGGAAACAGAGGCCGGAGCGCCCTGCTCCCGTCTTCCCTTCCCAGCTCCTGCTCCAGCTCGCAAACTCCAGGACTGACGCCCGCCCCACGCGAGACCAGGCCAGACAGGCCCGCCGTCCCAACCACAGAGAGGAGCTCCCCCTCCAGCGCCTAGAGCGGCCGCGGGGAGCCGAAGCCGGGAAGAGCAGCGTCCAGGAGTCTCCTTAGTCGCTGGAGAGCCCACGGCTCCGGGTTTTCCAGGGGACGGGCTGCTTTCGTTGTGGGTCTGGGTACCCGAGTGCTCACGCTGGGGTGCGACCCTGGGCGCAGCGGCCCCTCTCGGGGAGCGGGGCTCCCGCCTTCGAGGCTGCCAGGGTCTTAGGCGTTTCCCGAGCCGGTCTGCGCTGGCCCGAGACCATCCCCGTCCCGCCCAGGGCGCGGCCTCGCTCTGGGAGCCTCCCTCCAACCGCGGTCCGCCGGCTGCGGGCGGGCCGGAGGAGACACAGCCTCTGAACGGGGCTTGTAGGCCGTTGCCTGCGAGAACCGAGAAGAACCCAGCCAGGGAAGTGGACAGGTCTGGTTCCCTGGGGGCCACGCGGTTGCTCTCCTGTCGCCTCACTTCAGGCCGGTCGCTTAATTTAGTTTTCTAGATAGACCACATTATACCAGGTTTAATACTGGTAGGGATTTATGATGATTAAGTTGGAAAATAGTGTGAATATCAGTAAGTGCTATTTATTTGTAGAATGCTTCCTATGAGCCTGGCATTGTTAATTACCTAACCCAGATGTTCATTCATTAATTTACTTATTCATTCAGTGCTTATTTATTGCAGACCTTGCATCAATACAGCAAGCGTTGGAGATGAATGCCCACCCCTTGGTGAGGAAAATTGTCAGGGTCTCCAACCTTCTGAACCTTATTTAAGGGTGAAAGTTTGGTTGGAGTATGGAAGGGAGACAGACTCTAAATAATTAACCATTAAAATATGACTTAATTACAAGTTTGAGAGCTTATAACAGATTTCTGTGGGGAGATGGTGGAGATGTAGACGAGGCAAAAAGGGAAGATATCCCTGAGGAAGTCCTTTTTACCTGTGACCTGAGAGATGAGGAATCAGCCAAATGGTGTTCCAGGCCTAGGGAATAGCATGTGTGAGGGCTCAGCTGGAAGGAGAAGTTCTCTAGCACCAAGAGCACGCTTCCACTCAATATATTTTCTTCTTATCTCCCTCACCTACCCTTAGTAGAGTGGCAAAATTGGAAGCCAATTTTGGTCCTAACAGTCTTTCCTTTTAATAAGCCCCTGTGCAGGCTCTTCCTATCTCCTCTTTGATCTAAGTAGATATTTTTGAAAATTTGAAAACAGCTTTATATTATCTATGGTTTTCCGTTGCCTTCTAAATCAAATGTAAACAGTTAACTTGCTTGAAAAGTTCTCTGTCAAACCAAGGATCCATATTCAATCCCAACTTTTGCTCTGATGCACCCTTCACTATTTTCTTCAGTTGATGTTGGCTCCTTTTGGAACTTCATTCCAAATGAAGTGTGTCTTCATTTCTGCGCTCTAATCTACAGGCCGTTCAAAGCACTGCACATGTGAAGCAGTTGTGTTCTTTGCACAATGATTCCTGGTTTCCCAAATGTCTCCTTCCTTCCAGAGAATGTTCACTCAATGACTTCCTACCTGCACAATAGAGTAGAAGTTATTACTGTACATAGTAACAACTACTGAATGTAGGTACCCTTTTTACTTATAAGAATTCTATCCCAATCTAAAATCTATAAATTGTCCACTGTGCACTGACTCCTTTTCTTCACTTTGGAGCCTGTCATCTCCTATTCCTCAATTCTGGGTGCTGGGCAGACACTGCAGAACCATCTGATGGTATCAGGATGGAGGCTGACACAACCTCAGCACACCGTCCATCTACTTTCCTGCCGTAAGGGAGACGACGGACGTATCTCACTCTAATTTCCTTTGCTTAGTGCTGGTCACAGCACTGTAATTCTGCTGTAGTAGAATTCATATGCATTGCTTTTTTCTTCTTTTCTGTTTATGATTAGAAAATTATTTATAAACAAAAAAGAGAGAGCAAGAGCTTAGTACTATAGGACACTAGTTCTGCTAGCTAGTATAGCTAACTGAACCTCCTCTTTGTTCTCATAGTATCCTGTGAATATGCCTATGATTGTATTTACCACATTGCATTATGACTAGTTGTCTCCCCTTATTAATTAGACTTCCTTGAGGGTAGAGATTAGAGATCTAGTCTTTTTTAAAAAGATTTTATTTATTTATTTTTAGAGACAGGGGAAGGGAGGGAGAACAAGAGGGAAAGAAACATCAAGTGAGAGAACCATCAATCAGTTGCCTCTTGCACATCCACAGCTGGAGACCTGGCCCGAAACCTCGGCCTGTGCCCTGGGAATTGAACTGGTGTCCTTTTGGTTTGCAGGCTGGCACTCAATTCACTAAGCCACACCAGCCAGGGCAGAGCTTTGGGTTTTTCTCCCCCATTTATTTGTTTTTTTTTCTCTTTAGCATAAAGCCTGACATGTTATAGGTACTCAGCGAATATAATTGGAATGGCTACAACAAGGAATTCATTGTTAAATCAAAGCATTTAAGTGAAATAGGCGTAAATGAGAGGCTAACTTCTGAAGTCTGAAAATACCTAGAAATTGTCTTCAGAATCTTCACATATCTTCATCAATCTTCTTACCCTCTAAGTAAATATACTTTCCTTCAAACAGTGGGTTGGAGTATAAGTTTGTGTGCATGTTTCAGTGTGTAGTTGGATTTGAGCTAAAGAGAAAAGGAACAAGTATGTGAGGTATCAAATCCTCGTTTTACCAGTGATAAAACATTCTCAGAAGGTTAAAAATGGTTATACCCTTAAAAAGAAAACCACTGTTCAAACACTGTTTGGTTTTTGTTTCTTTTTCTTCACAAACCCAGTTTTTTCTGATACAAAAGCTGGTGTACTTTCTTTGGTAGAAACCAAACTTTGTATTTTCTTACTGTTCAAGTAATATAATCAATAATAGAAAAAATTCGAAATTTCAGAAGAGCAAAATAAAAATAAAATTTACATACTATTTCAAAATTCAGAGCCAACCATTGTTAATATTTTTGTGTATATTTACACATATATACACATACACAATACATACATACAAATTTTTCCATAAAAATGGAATCACACTAACTTTAATCTTTTGTAATCTCCCTTTTTGCTTAATATATGATCTCCTCTCTCTTGATTCATTTATTCCAGGGTTTTTGAATCTTGACGTTACTGATACTTGGGGCCAGATGACTTTTTGTTGTGGGGGCTAAGGGGCTTTCCTGTGCATTCTAAGAAATTAGCAGCATCCCTGGCCTTTCCCTGCTCAATGCCATTAGTACCACTTCCCACTTCATAGTGGAAACCCAAAATATGTCTCCAGAGGTTGACAAGTATCCCCTGGTGACAAAATTAATAATATATAATAATAACCATTTTTTCTTTAAACTGGTCTACCTAATGGCTACTAGAAAACCAATAGTAAGTGCTTTCCTTTTTAAATTATTTTCAATATTTTGTTTTAGAAATAGTTAATTCAACACTAAAAATGTTTTACAAATTAGATGTTTTAAACAATTTATTAAACTCCAAAGTAATGCCAATACACCCAGAAGAATTTTTCTCATCTTAGAATATCCCCTCTGTATGACTCATGGATTTGTTATTGTTTAAAATAAAGGTGACTGTCAGTGAAAAAAGCATGTTTTCTCAAAACAAAGATTTAGTAGCATCATGAGAAAAGTGTGGGGGACTGACAGCCATGGGAGTGAGTTTGCTAAATGAGTGACCTTGGTAAAGTGTTCGTGCAAATATAAAGTTTGATGGATTTTTATCATTACAACTTCTTTTGTATTTTTAGTTGTCAGCACACTTCTAAAATGACATTCTCATATTAAAAGTTCAAAACCATCTTTCAAAGGCTATTGAAAAATTCAGGGAAGATTTTAGAATTTTATATTTTAATTTTTTATTTTTAAATGAAAGACATAGAAAATTGCATGAAACATAAATATGCAGTCTAATGAATTACTACAGTATGAAAATTGTGTGCTCACCTATTTAGATCACGAAGTAAGTCATCAGTAAGGCTCCAGGAACACACCCCACCTCCATGCCCAGGCCTAGTCACAGCTTCCTTTCTCTTCTCAGGCAGAGTCCTTTCCTGCTATTCATGGGAAATACTATGTAGTTACTTCCTTGTTCCTTTTATTTACCACATAAATGTATACCTGTTTACATTAGAGTTTAGTTCAATGCTTTTAAACTGTATAAAAATGGAACCATGGAGTGTGTAGTTTTTTTCACTTTAGCTCAACATGATGTTTGTCTGTGTCACTGCTTACGCTATAATTCATTTATTGGTTCTATCACATTGGTTTACATATATTATATATGCAAAATACTAAACACAGGTGAGCCGTGTAAAAAATGCTCATTAATTTTATATTATTCAAAAATATAAAAGTAATATAGATTACATGTAAGAGGGGACCCCTAAAACCCAGAATTTATTTTTGAAAATTGTGTATTTAATTCTTACATGTTTAAACTTCAGTCACCTTCAAAGTACTCTCCATTGTATGCAATACACCTAGTGAGACTTTTTCCCACTGCTCGAAACAGTTTTTGAACTCGACGAAAACTCGGCCTTTTGTGCTTCAGCCATTTTTTGTTTCACCTCCTCCACATCAGCAAAACATTTCCCTTTGAGGACTTTTTTTCATCCAGGAAATAAAAGTACCTTGAAGTGAGATCAGGTGAACAGGGAGGTGGGGCACCAGGGTCATACCATTTTTTGGTCAAAAACTGCTGAACACTCAGCGCAGTGTGGGCACATACACTTGTAAATCAGCTTTCATGAAATGGGAAAACTCATTGGAAGAGTCCCCCAAAAAACCCACTGAAGCCAAACAGCCTCTCACAATGCCAACTGGTACACTGATACAGATGGGTTTCTAGAACACTCACCTAGTGGAGGAAGTTTGTACTACAAGGGGCCTAACCTTCAGAAGATAATTCCATTTGGGGGGGGTCCCTCCTTGTAATTAATTTGGTGTTTTGTGAGTGTAACCACAAAACCAGTTCAGAATGGTCCTGTCTGGTTTCCAACAAATGGTAAGTTGCCTTTCAGAATCAACAGGCCAAAACCACAAGTCATGCAGCCAATGAATGCACAGAAGAGAGAACTTTTACTTCCAGCTGTGACCAGAACCAAACTCTCTGCCCTGCCTGTCCCGCAACTCCCACCAAAAGAAGGGAAAGACTAGGACGTAACGGAAACTTGAACAATTGAACTCTTTCAGAAGTGAAGGGTCTGTTGTCCAGAAAGAACCAGTGCTAAAGCCCCTTGTAAATGAGCAAGTTCTAAGGTCCTCCAATTAAAACTCAGGCCACCAGTGTTTCCACATGCCTGTTCCCCCCAACCCCTTAAAGACCCTCCACAACTCCAGATGGAGAAGGGGGATTTGGACTCTGCTTCCATCTCATTTGGTTTGTATCTCAAAACTAAACTCTTTCCTTGTTGCATACTTGATGCTTCAGTGATTGGTGCCTGCCAGACAGGCATTCAAACTTGTGAGTTTGATTATAGGACTTAATTTCCAATGTGTGTGAGGGGTTGCTCCATGTTAACAATAAGCAGTTTTGGGGACACCAGCAGAGTGTTCAATTCTGACACCACCTACCTGGAGCTAGCATGAGATTCCAAAGGTAAAGGACCCAGTCCTATAAGACTTGTACCGTCACCTTCAAATACCAGTCACAAGTCTAGGTTGTCACTCATGCTTCTGATCAACTTCTTATAAATTGGAAGTTCCCCTGTCCCCCTCCTTGGGTTCAATTAATTTACTAAAGCAGCTCACAAAACTCAAGAAAATAGTCGACTCGCATTTACTGGTTTATTATAATAGGATATGATTAAAACACACACACACACACAGATGAACAGCCAGATGAAAGAGATGAGTAAAGCAAGATAATGTGAGAACAAGCTTGGAGCTTGCGCGCCCTCGCGGGGGTGCCACTCTCTCACCACCTCCACATGTTCACCAGCCCAGAATCTTTCTGAACCCCATCCTCTTGGGTTTTTATGGAGGCTTCATTACATATACATGGTTGATTAAATCACTGACCATTGGCAATTGATTCAACCTCCGGCCCCTCTCTTACCCTTGAAAGTGAAAGGTGAGACTGAAAGTTCCAACCCTCTAGTTACAGGGTTGGTCCTCCTGCATCAAAACAAAAGAAAAAAAAATAAACAAATAGGACTACATCAAACTAATACATTTTTGCACAGCAAAGGAAACCATCAACAAAACAAAAAGACAACCTCCTGAATGGGAGAAGATATTTGCTAATGAAACATCTGAGAAAGGGCTAATATCCAAAATATATAAGAAACTCATATGACTTTACACCAAAAGAAAGCCAATTAAAAATGGAAGGAGGGCCCTGGCTGGTGTGGCTCAGTGGATTGAGTGCCAGCCTGAGAACCAAGAGGTCGCTGGTTCTATCCCCAGTCAGGGCTCATGCTTGGGTTGCAGGCCAGGCCAGGTCCCCAGTGGGGGGTGTATGGGAGGCAGCCACACATTGATGTTTCTCTTCCTCTCTGTCTCCCTCCCTTCCCTTCTGTATAAAAATAAATGAACCTTTAAAAAAATAAATTTAAAAAAATGGAAAGAGGACCTACATAAATACTTCTCCAAAGAGAGCATATAGATGGTCAGTGATGTGAAAAGATGCTCAATGTCACTCATCATCAGAGAAATGCAAATTAAATCCACAATGAAGTATCACCTCATAACCTGTCAGAATGGCTATGATCAATACATCAATAAGCAATAAGTGTTCAGAAGATATAGAGAAAAGGGAACTCTCATGCACTCTTGGTAGGATTGTAAATTGGTACAGCCACTAAAGAAAACAATATGGAAGTTCCTTAAAAAATTGAAACTAGAATTACCATATTACCTACATTTTCTTTTCTGGGTATTCACCCCAAAAATTCAAACACTGATTTGAAAAGATACATGCACCCTATGTTCATCACAGCGTCATTTACAATAGCCAATATATGAAAGCAACATAAGTGTCCATTGACTGATGAGTGGATAAAGAATTTGTACATATATACAATACAATATTACTCAGCCACAAAAAAGAATGAAATCCTACCTTTGCAACAGTATGGATGGACCTAGTGGGAAATATGCTAACCGAAGCATATTTCAGAGAACGACAGAGAAATCAAACAGAGAAAGACAAAGGCCATATGATTTCACTTATTTGTGAACTCTAAAAAACACAAAACAAAGGAACATACAACAGAAACAAACACATATGGAGAAGAAATTGATGGTTGCCAGATAAAAGGGGGATTGGCAAGATGGGTAAAAAGCTGAAAAGGATTGAGAAGTACAAATTACCACTTACAAAAACAGTCATAGGATGTAAACTACAGCATATGAAATATGGTTAATAATGTTGTAATAATCATGTACAATGTCAGATGGGTACTAGACTTACTAAGGTGATCACTTCATGAGATATATAAATGTCTACTCACTATGTTGTACACCTGAAATGAATGTAATATTGTATGTCAATTGTTACTGAAATATAAAGACACAGCAGAAAGAAAGAAGGAACTCCTAGCTTTTGCGACAGCATGGATGGAACTGGAGAATATTATACTAAGTGAAATGAGCCAATTAGCGAAAAACAAATATCATATGATCTCACCTATAAAAGGAATCTAATGAACAAAATAGAACATAGGAATGGATGGAAACATGGAATAGATGGACAGTGACCAGAAGAAAGTGGGGAGAAGAATAATGGTGGGTAGAAGGGGAAGGGACTAATTAAAGAATATTATGAATGACCCACAGACATGGACAACAGTGTGGGCATGGCCTGTGGGACTGGGGGAATAAGATGTGCAGAGGAGGGCAAAGGGGGTAAAATTGAGACAACTGTAACAGAATAACAATTTTTTAAATTTTTTAAGTAATTTTTAAAGATTTAAAATAATCATGAATGACTTGTTAATGAGTACAAACTGTGGCTTGCTCTGTGCTCAGTGTTTTACATATTTTATCTCAATCCATATAATAATCTCATGAGATAGATTTTATTATCCCTATTTCACAGGAGAGGTTTTAAAGGTGCTTTTGAAAGGTCACAGAGTTCATTAGTAAGCAGTAGAATCAGAATTTTAGTTCAGGTCTACCTGATTCTAAAGCCCACTCTTTCTTGCTGTTCATAATATACATGTTTCTTGCATGTATATTATACCACTGAAATTACACTCAGGAAATTGTAACTTTTTAGAAGGTAGTTTCCGTTAAGTGGCCAGGATATAGTTTCAGAGGAGTCATCAGGCCAGATGATCTCACGAACTTAAGGACTGAAGTGGTGAGGAAATGAAGATAGCAGTGGCATATCAGTTATTTGATGTCCAGCAGTGAAACTTTGGAAATGAATAACATTCATTGCTAAAAGTCCCATTTTTCCTAAAAATGTTATGTCTCATAAAGTTTGACCTTTCTTATCGGGAGCTGTGCTCAACTGGCCCTTTCTGAGGAGTTCCACCACGCTATTTCAATAATGATGCTCCAGTTTTACAGAGTTTCCCTGCCCTCATGGGGGAAAAAAACAAGTTAGACAAGCATCTTGGGGAGAGAACACCCCATTCATGTCTGCATTCTGACCATAGAGCCTGGTGTGCCTCTAATGGGGCTCTCGCAGCAGAGTCTTACCACAGGGCATGTTTACACTCGTTAACATTGATACAGTGACTGTCTTTCAGGTCACCTCCTCCTGGCAGCACAGAAAAAGGTATTTATGTTTACAGTCTTCCTAGCTTTCATTCCTAATAGTACTGCTACCTAATATTTAAGTGCAGATAGGTGCCATTTAATAAAAAACACTAATACCAAGGTTGAGAGAATAATCAGCTTTAACCTTGAATCAGCAACTCTCAAAGGAGAGGAATTATTACTAGAGAAAACAAAGAAATTCTCCAAGGATAGTAATCAAAATATAGAATGGAAGCTAATACAGAGATTCTTGATGAATAGGTAATAGAACAGTTCATTAGAAGCCATTTTTCCTCCCCCTGATAAGCAACGAACAAGAATAACCTAGACCAACCCATCTTTGACTTATTATAGGTCTCATAAGAAAGGTGCCAAACTTCCTAAACAAGATGCCACAGTTCAGCTAACTAAACTTTGCACTTTTCTTTTTCTGTATCTTTCTTGTTTTTATTGTATTTTTACCTCCTCACATTTTTATGCTATTAAAATGTGTTTCTTTAAAAATTCTTTACTAAATGGATCTGCCTCTTGACCCACTGATCCTACTTCTGGGAATATGTCTAATTCAAAAGAACATAAGCACCTGCTGGTCATTGCAGCATTATTTATAATCACCAAGATATGGAAGCAGCCAGTGTCCATCAGTAGATGAGTGGATAAAACAAGTATGGGACATTTACATAATGGAATACTACTTGCCCATAAAAAAGAAGAAAATTTTACCATTTGCAACATCATGGATGGACCTGGAGACAATTATGCTAAGTGAAGTAAGCCTGTCAGAAAAAGATAAATACCATATGATTTCACTCATATGTGGAATCCAGTGAACAAACTGAACTAACAAGCAAATCAGAGACAAGCTCATAGATGGAGAGCAGGATGACAGCTATGGAGGGGGGTGGTTGGGGTGGAGATATCAAGCAAAAAGAAAAAAGGATTCATGGACAACAGTGTGGTGATTGGTGGGGGGAGGTGGGGTAAGGGGGATAAATGGTAACGAATGGAAAAAATAAAATAAATTTAAAAATAAAAATCTTTACTATAAAAGATAATAAGTTTAATAATAATTATTAAATCATAGAACACAATAAATGTTATTCAAATAATTGGGGAAAGAAGGGTATGGAAAAGAAGAAGGCATGTGAAGACAATAATAAAAGCCTATTAGTGAAAGATCATGTATGTCTAGCAAGAAGGAAAGGAGCAGCAGAACATGTTACACTTACAAAATACTAATAATAGTTAATAATAATGATGCTAATTATAGCTAAAACTCATATTTGAGAAATGAAATAAAGAGGAAGCCTAGGAAGACTGCTAGGTATGGCGTGAATAGCTCCTATTTCAGGCTTAAAGTTTAGAATTAAAAAGCATATAAAAGGAATGATTTACTATAATGTGGATGAGGAAAACTGATACTTTGAACAGGAGTTCTGGCTGCTCATTTTAAATGGCATAATAAAGTATAGTACATGCAGGAAAATATCTGATCTAAGTGATGTTAGAGAAATTTTAGAAGCCCCACAATTTAGAAGCCCCAGAACTATACGGTCAAAGACAGTTCAGGGTGAGGAAGGATGTTTATGTTCTTGACAACATAAAGAATACAAGCTATTCTTCAGATTAAGAGAAAGCTTCTGAAGGTTAAGGATTTCTTATATTTCATTTTGCAAGTCAATTAGACATTTTTTCCCAAATATGTGAAATAGCAGACATGTTGTAAGCAGTTTTAACCATAGACACTGCTTTCACTTGAAGGTAGCCTATTAAATTTAAGGAAGATATATTTCCTCCTAAATAAATAAAACTAACTTAAAAATCAATCCCATTTTATGCAAAATTACTATTTTTAGTAAAAGTTTGCTTCAAATAGTGTAAAACAGTGGAAATAGTTATGTCTTAGTTTAATATAAATTTTGATACATTTTTCTTTAAGATTAATTTGGTTTATTTAAAATGTTACTTTATTGACAGCATAAATTAAATTATGATAGTAGCACAATGATCAAATTATCTTAAGAAAATAAAAATGAAGTGAATGTACATTTCATGATGTTTTACATGAACTTAGCCTGATCTCATCCTCAATTTTAAGAGAAAAGTTAACTTAAAAGTTAAGTTAACCTGGCTGGTATAGCTCAGTGGATTGAGCGCGGGCCTGCGAACCAGACAATCGTGGTTCGATTCCCAGTCAGGGCACATACTGGGGTTGCAGGCCGGTTCCCTGCAGGCCATTTCCCAGCAGGGGACGCACGAAAGGCAACCATACACTGATGCTTCTCTCCCTCTCTCCTTCCCTTTCCCTCTAAAGATAAATAAATAAAATCTTTAAAAAAAAAGTTAAGTTAAAATCAAGGGATTTTAAAGAGAAAAGTTAAAATCAAATCTCTATTTCAGGACTGGACTAGAATAAAATATCTAAGTTGTTTAGATCATTAGCCACTTTAAGTAAAAGTATATCAGATACATAAGGTCTCAATGAAAACAAATGACTGTATTATGCCAAGCTCGGTAACACAAAAATACCCTTATTTGTTCTCCTTTTCTCAGACACTGCAGCCTTTAGCATCTCATAAATCCTAGCTAATTACATGTCAAGAGAAAAGGTTAATTATAAGTTTAATATGCTTCCCTTTTGTATCTAATGAATCAAAATAACACATGAAGAACACTATGGGAATAGGAGAGAAATGCAAATACATTAAAATAATCACTTCAGTGCCTTCTATATGTGAAGAACTTCCTAAACAATGATGTCATCTCACAACAGAAAACACTGCCTCACTAGATAAGTTACTCATTCAACAACCATCTATGGAGCACTGACTCTGTCCCAGCCATGCCGGGCTAGGTTCTGGGTTTTATAAGGGACAAACACAGGTAAGACAGCACTTCTGCTCTCAGAGAACTCATAGCCCTGGGGCAGTGCACTAGTGTATTTGGAGGTCCTGTCCCTGCAGTTCCTTTAGAAGCAGATGGTACACAGCTCCTGAGCAGCTATCAAAGTCAGCCCCTTCATTGTTGCTTAGGCTGAAGACCTCAGGGATTTCTTCTTGCCAAAAAGTTTTTTTAATTTAATTTCTAAGAGAGCTATAGACATCTAAATGCCACAGAATTTTGTAAATTTAAAGCGACATGTAATAACTTAAATATCAAAAAGAACTTTACTATACCAGGATTATAACATCATTTCACAATATAAAAGAGAATAATATCATGTCTTCATTGATAAATCACTTCAAGATTACTCTGGTGTCAAAATTACCAGTGCTAAAGTACCATGAGCTAGTCTGCTAATTACATTCCACTTTAGTAAGCTGTGCTGCTCTAAAAACATCAATACCTCTTTCCTCATTTTATTTACTTTATTTGAAAGTCCACAGCATCAGTGTCAACTTAATCCTCCAATGTGCTGTGAATAATGAATCATTCATTTTATCTATTAAAGTATAGATCTGCCTTTACCTGGAGATTCCATGATTGTGTCTCACTCCAGGAAGGTTTGCTTTCACAGGGCAGAGAAAGAGGATGGATGTACTTCTCCATTAGGGAATCCCTCACCAAGGATCTTATTGGTGAGTATTGCTGATGCAGAACAAATAACCTTAGCATTAGGGCAGCACATGGACCATCAGTGAAGCACAATGGTGTTTGGGAAATGAACAAGGTCCCTAATTAGCCACTCTACAGCCTTATTCTTTGTAAGGATAATTTGCTGGATAAAATGGTTTGGCTGTGCAACATTTTTTACATAAACTATCTCTAACCTTCACAACAATGGCCTAAAATAATCTTTACAATCTTCATTTTACAGAAGACATTTAATCTCAAAAGTAGGTGAAATTGCCCAATGTTACAGAAAGTAAAGCAGCCAGAGCCAGCATTTGCATCCAGATCATCCTGGCTTCATGTTTCCTCTTACCACATAGCACTGCCTCGCCAACAAACTCATTCTCTAACTTGAAATGGTGGTTCTACATTCAGAATAACCACCTGAATATAGAGGTCAGCAGTTTTTATAAAACCGACACAGTTGAATCATCAGCTTCTTCATAAAGCAACATGATTAATGAGATATTCACCAAGATTTTGGAGGTCCTTCACTTTTACTTTGCCGTGTTTTGGACACAGACCTGAAGCAAACATGTCTAGCTTCGAAGAACAGAACCTGTCAAATCAACAGTCACATCCTCATTTTGCATCTCTCCAAACTATTTTTGAAGCAACAAGTATTGTGTATGGACAAAGCAGGCAAGGCTTACATGTGATAGTAGCAAAGCAAATATTTGTCCCTGAAAGAAAGACTGCAATTCCACACTTTCATGCAAGGCAAGCTTAAAGAAGAAGCTGTGTTCCATTTTGTGACTGAAATGAGTCTATCATACATCAGCTCAAGCCACTGAAGGCACAAAAAGGTGAAATCCCTCTAAAAAGGTGACAGAAATTTCAAAGTAACGAGAGGCTGGTATGATCAATTTTTACCTTTTGTAGAGCCATCATTAAAGGGTCCTGCATCAATGTGTCAAAATGTCCTGTTGCCTCTAGATAGAGATTTCCTAACTTGCAAAACATGTAGTTCAATTGAGGGAAAAAAACCTGTGTTTTGTGTTAGAGTTTACCAGGTAATTTTTTTTAAGTTCTTTCTGAATGATACATAATATAATCATGCATTTTGCAATCAGTAATATCTCCCTTTCAATGAAATATGATTCAAGAAAATCTAATCACCATGCATGGCACATGGTAAGTACTTTCTAAATGTTAGTTATATATAATAAGCAACAAAACAAAAAAGACTATAAAGTTATATGTGTACATATATCACTGTAGACATTTAATCAACAAAGATTTAGAGACAACATGTAAATACAGAAAGGACATTATTCTTTAAATTACAGTTTGCATTTGACACTTTCTTGTACTGGTTTCAGGTGTGTAACACAGTGGATAGACATTCTTAGAGATTACAAAGTGTCCCCTCAGATAATTTGAGTGCCTGCCTGGCACACAAATGATATCATGTTAGGTCAGTGGGTTAATGGATTTTTTTTCTGTCTGTTTGCAAATTGTTACAGAAATTTGCCATTTTCTTATAATTTAAAAAATGTACTTCATGAGCATGGTAAAAAAAATCAACAGTTTTAGGGGTATATAAATGAAATGTCTCTCTGATCCCAGACCCCATTTTTGTTTTCTAGAAGCAATTACTGATTTCATTTTCTTATATAACTTTCTTGAACTTTTCTCTGCATAAACAAGCATGTGTGTATATTATTAAAAATACACTTTATTCTTACACAAATGCAAATAAACAAGGCCTGTCCAGAAAAAGTCCAGCCAATATTAATATAACAAGTAGAGTTTGCATGACATCAATGTAACCTGGTAGCCAAGGAGAGTGGACTGGAATGCGCATGTGTAAACAAGGACAACTTCACTGTACTTGTCAGTGGGGGGTGGTAGACACTGTTGAGTAAACATGTGTACTGTGTGGCCATTGCATTCAAAATGACTGAGTAGAGCAATGAATCTGCATCAAGTTTTGCATTAAGCTTGAACATTCCTCTGCAGAAGCTATTCAGATGAGTCAGAAGCCTTTTGGGCATGATGCATTGAGTACAGTGCAAATAAAAGTGTGGCACAAATGCTTCAAAGATGGTCAAGAACCTGCCAAGTGATCCACATTCTGCAAGGCCTGAAGCAAGCAGAACACCTGAAAATGCTGAATGTGTACAGGTTGCAATAAACAAAGATTAGCGACTGACAGTGGGAGAACTAGAAGCTGATCTGGAGATTTCAAAAACCACTGTATCTGAGATTTTGACCCAGGATCCTGACATAAAATGTGTCATAACAAAATTCATTCTGTGGCTTCTGCTACCAGAGCAGAAGGAACATCGTGCTACATTTGCTTATGACTTGATTCAAACCACTATCAATGAATCAGATGAGAAGGTCACACCTTTGAAGGGGACTGAGGCATCATTTTCCTACATACAATGTTTCTTGTATCTTATGTCTTCTTCAGTAAATGTTTTTATTTTTCATAATACATGGCTGGATACTTTTCAGACAGACTTCATACTTCACATTCTATTCTCTGCTTTTATTTTTATACTCTAGTGCTATACCTTGAATATTGTTCTACAGCTCCTATATATTTCAATCCTTTTTGACATTCATGTAGTATTTTTATCTGTTAGGGTTCAGTGTAGAAGACAGAAATCACTCTAGGTATTTCAGATAGAAAAGTGTTTAAAGCAGGCCATTAGGTACTTACACAATTGTAGAATGAGTTCAAGGAAAAGACAGTAGTGTGCCACCAGGTACTGCGTTTGAGAGCCCACCACTGTAATCCAGAGATCAGCAAACTGCTGCTGTTTCCACTGCTCCAGCCTCACAACTGCCCAGTTCCCCCTGAAGCTGGTGACTAGACACTGACTGCTACATCCGGAACACTGCTTCTAGATAATGACAAAGCCGACAACTCAACACTGTAATGCTAAGATTGGCTGCAAACACTAGTGAATTGGTAGCTCATTAAAAAGCAGGAGACCACTAGCCTACTTCCACCTTCAGGTGACTCTCATTGGTGGAAAGAAGCACATTCTCACTCACAGCTCCAGTGGCCAGAGAATTTGAGAAAAGAAGTGGGAAGGAACATAGAAAAAGGTAGAAATGGACATTAGTGCTAACAGACAGTAAACAACACAGTGTTTCACAGTATCCATTAGCTACAAATTATTTAACCACTCCCCAATTATGTGTGTGTGTGGAGGGGAGATAATATGGTTGTTGGCTAATTAACAGCATTTTGTTATTACAAACAATGAGGCAATAAATGTCAGTAAAAATATGTTTTTGAGTATCAAATTCTAACTTAAAGTCTTGGTATTACCAGTTGGTTATATACATCTTTACATAATAAGAAAGGAAAAAACACATCCCACACTGCCTGAAACACAAAATGCCATTAGTAGCTCAATGATTACATCAAGGGTAGATGAAAAATTTTTTTAAATGTTAATCATGTAACATTTTAATCATACAGAAGAATGCCCCAAATCCCTGTTTGCTCTCCTATAGCTGTGATATATACATTTTAGAAATACTTTTATTCTTCTATCTTAAAATACACAGTAGATCTGGGTTTGCAGGTTCAAACCTCTTACCAAAATCTCACCGGCCCCCACCCCTGGGGGTGGTTTCAGTGTGTTTACCAATCCTGCCCTACATGGTGTGGCTGTCATAGGCGGGCACAGGGGACTAGGTTCTTGGTGATCATGAACATAAATTGAACCGAACACAAAGAGAGTTTATAGCAGAAAGAGAGAGAGAGACAGCAGATTTATTAAGTGATAGTACACTCCAGTAGACCAAAAGCTCATTTTTTTTTTCTGCCAAGAGACTGCCTTCCAGGACCCTGGGCTATGTTTATAATGGTAAGATCTTGAGATGTCTAATAGTAGCTGCAGCTCCTGCCACTTCAGCTGCTGCAGCCTCATGAGGAGTCTTTCCCTACCCTGAGGCCACTCTAAGGGAACTCACTAAGAGTATAGAAGTCTCCAAAGATACCTCTGATGGTCTAGCTGGATTATCAAGATCAGTAGACTCACTGGCAAATACAGTCATGGATAACCACCTTGTCTTGACTACTGTCTAGAAGAATAAGGTGGGGTATGTGCTGTTATCAATAAAACCTGCTCCATCTATGTAAACAGCTCTGGAATGGTCAAAACTAACATAAGGAAAATTTATGAACAGGCAGAGTGGCTATGTAAATACAACAAACAGGACCAAGGAATTCGGGATACCCACACCTTGGGCCCAGCTCCCTAGCTTAACATAACTACTAGCCCTCCTAGGTTCCTTAATAATATTGCTGCTCTTAATGCTTTCAGGACCTTGTTTCATTTACTTATTAAGTTTGTATCTTCTAGTCTTAAGCAGTTCCACACCAAAACGATGATGCTCTGAGGTTTCCAACCAATCCCTACAGATGATGTTGAAGCTGACCAACGTACAGCATCCGTGGCAGACTCGGAAATTCCTCTTCAACCTCTGGATACAATAGAGATAGAGTTCCATGGTTCTCGGTAGGCAGGGACTATTGTCCCATCTAAGACAGAAGTTCAGAAGAATGATCTTCGCCTTTCAACAATCCCCAAAAGATTTTTGAGAACTGTGTCTCTCAGGGGGAAGTTGAGGCTGAAGATAGTCAGGAGTACAGAAACTCCGTAGGTGCCCCAGGACTAGGACGAAGTACATCAATACAGGACAGAGACCCTGTTCTAAGACTGATTGCCCCCTCTTTCTGGAAAAGCGCTGAATCATGATGAATCATGACTGCACCTATACAGGAGGGGCTCCATGACCACTGCTTCATTATAATAGCATTATAATAAATTAGCATTGCAGGCCTCCCTCTCCCAGTGGGCAATCAAGGAAAATCATGGGAGACCGCATGTGCAGTAGCTCAAAAGTAATATAATTACTTGTACATGCACAATAAAAGCCTGCCAACACTAGCCAGGAAATATCCGCCCTAAAAAAATAGAATCCCTCAGGCCACTGGGGGTCAACCTCTGCTCAGAGTTGACCTGTTCCCATGTTCTGTGGAGTGTACTATCGCTTATTAAATCTTCTCTTCCTCTTTCTGCTACAAACTCTCTGTGTATTTGGGTCAATTCTTATTCATGATCACCAAGAACCTGGTTACCTGTGCCCACCCATGACAAACACAAACAAGGAAACTAGTCCTTAGTGAGGTGAAGAACTTGCCCAAGGTCACAGGCAGCCCTTGTCTGCAGTGAGAATCTGTACTCCCTCTCATGACTATGCAGGAATTCATGAAACATGACTCAGGCTGAGACAAAGGAATAAGTACTTGGTGGAGCCACACAGTACAGAACCCCAACCTCAGGATAACCCACAACATGTTCTACAGCCACAGACTCCTCCGCACGCCAGAGGCTCTCACCATGCTGACCAGCAAGTGAGTGACTGCAGTTTAGAACAAATCTACTACTGGAAAAGCGATGCACAGTGCATGTATATGTTCAGGTAGTCAGCCAGCCAGCCAGTGACTCATTCGTTAATTGGCTACTTATTCACAGAACACTTAAGGTCTGTGGGGACTGAGAAAATAATATAAGCTACAGCCTCCCTTAAGCTCTCAAAGAATATACATTCACTTCAAAGAGAACAGATAAATACATACCAAACATTTAAATAAAAATTACAAGACAGCACAGTACCTTTGTAATGTCCTTGTGAAATTTAAAAACTTTTATACTTTTTAAAATATAGTTTTAAATACCATTTGTTCCTATCATACAGCTTCTAACTTTGTTAACCTATCACTGTGGGTCATATGACAGGGAAAAAAATCCATAAAGGGCCTCAAACAGTGAATAACTTCAGCAATCCATCATTACATGCTCTGGTCAATCTTCGACTCTCTGAAAATCACATGTAGTTTTCATCCTAGCTCTCATTTTTCCCCAAAACAATGATTTTGTAAAAATATACCAGTAAAAGTTCCTATATCAAGAACAAAAAAAAGAAGGCGGCCCTGCCGCCCATGATTAAACTTGAAGGGTGTAAAATACCCCCTCTTCCAGTAGTTTATGCACTTGGGGAGGGAAAAGTGAGGTGGACTTGGGCCAGTTTTGGCTGATCGGGCATTCCATGTGAGGTGAGGGTCGGGGACAGCCTGAGGCAGCCAGCCTCATGGCAGCCAGCGCCCCGGAACATGGGGTCCCGCAGAACTGCACGAGTGAGACAGGACAGAGAGAGGCTGGGAAAACTCCTGGGCAGGTGGAGTAGGGAAACAGACAGACAGCTGAACACAGTGGCTGGGCAATTTACAGACAGGTGCAGATGGCCACCAGGATGGAAGGCCCCCGTGCGGGGCAGGGGGCAACTGGGGAGACAAGAATCTCACCCCCAGGGTAACCTTTCCTCTCCCACCCTTCCTCTCTGGAGATAAAGCTAGGCCTCAGTTGTATGTCAGTGCCAGACCCAGAAAAGCAGCAAAACCAGGTGGGCCAACACCAGGATCAAATTCAATAACTAAAGATCCCTGCCCTGTCACTGACCAATGAGTAGAGACCATGACCCCAAAAGGGCACACCTGGAGAACTGATGAACACTCTACTGGACCTGCGCCATTTCCTCTTTCCTCCATATCCCTCCTCTTCTTTCTTCACTGGCACGTGTCTCCTAAACTCTAAGGCAATGGTCATCTGGCAGCTTGTCCTGGGCTAGTCCCCTGAACCTGTCTGCAAAGTCTCCTCTCTGATTTACCAGTGAGCTAAGGCAGCCCCGCCCAGGATCTCCTGTTGCTTCTATGCTAAGCCCTCCCTCGTTTCACTCTCCCCAGCTTCATACATACATCCTCTTAGTCACCTGGACACGTGTTGTGAGATCTTTCCTACATGAAGTCATGAACCAACACACTACAGCTGGCTGTAGGCAGACCCGCTCAGGGCCAGGCCCTATCAGGTAACACAGTGTCCCATGGCAGCAGACTGTGGCTGTGCTGTAATTTTTTACTGTAACTAGAACCTGTTGGTTCCTGTCCATTTTTGAGTCTACCCTACCAACCAGCTACCCTACCCTACCAACTACCCTACCCTACCAACTCAGAAGTCTATCCAATAATCTTACAATAAATTTGGTTTGTTTATTTAAACAATTTTTGTTTTTCTTTATTGAAATTATTTTCATTTTTTAATTACAGTTGAATACAATAGTATATTAATTTCAGGTGTATACTCCAGTGACCAGACATTATATAACTTAGTGATCACCCTGATAAATCTCATACCCATCTGACATTACATAGTTATTAGAATATTATTGACTGTATACCCAATAGCATACTTTACATCCCTATGACCATTCTGTAACAATCCATCTGTACTACTTAACCCCTTGACCTTTTTGACCCATCCCCAAATCCCTCCCCTCTGGCAACCATCAAAACCTTTTCTATATGTATGACTTTGTTTCTGTTCTGCTTGTTATTTACTTTGTTTTGGGGATTCAATCATTAAGAGATATGTATTTATTGCCATTTTATTATTCATATTTTTTATCTTTTTTGTCTTATTTTTAAAGAAGACCCTTTAACATTTGAGCCTAAATTAGCCAGAATCAGTAGCTGTTGTTTGCTATCAGGAATCCAGAGGAACAGGAGGTCTGGGGACTTTGCGGCAGGGGCGTGAAGGTGCTGAGTGGCAGTGATCTCCAGTGGGGGTGGGGGTGGTGTGGCTGAGAGAACATGCCAGGCTGTCTGCAATGGACAATGGTGGCAAAAGTAGGGGCTCCACACTGCCTTTGGCAGGTCCTTGAGTGCCACCTGCTTTACAGGAAAGGCTGAGGTATAAAGACCACTGAAGCCTGAGTTGCAATCCAGTCACTGCTCACTCTAGCTAGCTACGTGGCCTTTTTAGGCATAAGTTTCTTGTAGGGGACCAGTTTGTCTTGGCCTGGCAAATGTGACTCAGCTCTGTATGGAAAACCTACAGATGCGAAGTGGTGGGCAGGAGCCAGACCTTCAAACCGAGTTTTCCTGTGGGAATCAGGCCCAGAAAATGCGTACAGATTGTTATGGCTTGCTCTTGCTAAAACTTCATCACCCTGGTCTAAAACAACAAATGTGTATTGTCTATCTTCAAGGTAACTTCTAAAGCCTGTGTGAGCTCTCCCAAGGACAGAGCTAATGAGCTCATTGCCATCCCCCTTTGCATGTTATTTTTATTTCCTTGATTGTACCTAGAATGTAGACAATAATATTTTATGTGATAGATAATAAATCTTTCTATGATGTAAGATCCCAGGAAAACAATAAAAGCCAGTCTAGGCAAGGGTCAGGGCCCTCCACTCTTGAGGGAGTGGCTGAGGCACCATAGGCACTCTTCCCTTGAGAGAGTAGTCGGCCTGTTCCCTTTCTCCACACAGGGTTGTTGTCGCCTGTGCATTGATTCTCGTCATAAACCACAACAGGCGGACTCTGCTGGACAGGGTCTGCAACATCTGGCGCCCGAACAGGGACGCAACACTTTCTCATTCACACTTTACAGTGAGGAACAGAGCTCCCACAGAGCCCTTCCTGGGTTAAAACTCTGTAAATGTCCTTGTTACCCCAGACATCTAAGGTTGTAATATATTTTCTACTTTTAAACATTTTTAAGTAATTTTTAATTTTTCAGTTACAGTTGATATACAGTATTATACTGGGTTCAGTTAATTTGATTTACTTTTTGTTCAATAAATATGTTTCTATTAATAAACAATAACTTTTTTTGCTGTCAAAATTTGCCTTCCTGATCATAAAACATTTACTTTTAGCAAAACTCTGAATAAAGAAATAATTTCTATATAACTGTGTAATGTAATCATCTTAAATATTTCTATTTTACCAAATTAAATTAAAATTAATTTTATAAAGTAAATAATTAAATATTAGTAACTTTGTTCTTAAGTGTCATTTGAAGATTATTTCTTTTTTTCTTTTTCTATTGCTATTCAAGTACAGTTGTCTCCATTCCCCCCCACCACTCTGAAGATTATTTCTATCATACCATTTCCCAAAACACTATATTTTAAATGTGCATAAAACTTAATGAAGATTGTATTAGTCCAGATTCTCAAGAGAAATAGAACCAATAGGAGATTTTAAATAGATAGATTTATTATAAGGAATTGGCTCACAGGATTATGTTGGCTGACAAGTCCAAAATCAGCACAGTAGTCTGGCAGACTGGAGATTCAGGGAAGAGTCAATGTTGCAGTTCAAGTTCAAAGGCATTCTGCTGGCAGAATTCCCTTTCTTCCAGTGAGGTCAGTCTTTATCTATCAAGACCTTCAACTAACTGGATGAGGCCCACACACATTATGAAAGAGTAATTTGCTTCACTTAAAGTCTACTGATTTAAATGTGAATCACATCTAAGAAACACTTTCACAGAGACATCTAGAATAATGTATGACCCCATGTCTGGGTACTGTGCCTGAACAAGTTGACACACACAGTTAACCACCACAGCACATATAGTTACCTGTTAAAATGAATGGTGCAGGCAGTAAATGCTATCTATTATCATGGGAATAAAGGAAACCCCACTTAGCTGGACTGATTGGGGAAGGCTTCGTGGAAATGGTGTGGCTTAAACTGTGCCTAGGGATAGGTGAAGTTGGTGAGAGCTTCCATTTTCCTTCTCGCCATTAAGAAGGACAGTGAATGGCAGAGACAAAGGCAAGGGGGAGTTTTCCAGATATTCCTTGCTATATCATTCTTAGTGAGTAACCACTTATATTCTCCATAAGCCCATCTAAAGCTTAATTAATTACTCTAGATGAACATAAACTTATTTAAAATATTTTAGAAGAAAATAGGGAGCTATTAAACCAAGCAACCACAGGTAACATTTCTTTTTTTTTTTTTTTTAATTATTTTTTTTTTTTTTTTTATTTTTTAGGGGGAGGGAGGAGAAAAGTGGCCGTAGGCGGGGAAACCGTCCCACAGTGCTTGCGAACGGATGTTGGTGGCCGCGGACACAGCAATTATTTACTATATGCATCAATCACTTTGCTAAGTGTATTATCTAATTTAATAGACCCAAGATATAATACCTTAAAGTAGGTGTTGCTATTATCCCCACTTTATAGTTACAAAGACTGAAGCTCAAAGAAGTTGAGTCACTTGTCCCAAATTACCCAGTGACAACTGGATGGGAATCCAGGATTGAAATCTAGTCCTGCTTGATGTGAAACTCATGATTTTCTACACCAAACTAGATGTAAAAAAAGAAAAAAGATGCTAGCAAGATAAGAAATTGACACTGTAAGTTTGTCTTCATTTTGATTCCCCTCAAAGCAAACTTGAGACAAGGTTCCAGATGCACATGAGTCCATCTGAGAGGTGCTCTTGGGAAGCACAGTGTGCGAAGGTACGGCAGAGAAAGGAGGACACCCAGTAAAGAGTGTATTCAGACAGTATGCTGTGGGCTCAGTCCCCCTGAGAACCCTAAGAGATGCTGTAGAACATGGCTGAGAGCTGACCCACCAAGGGGCAAGGAAGCTGGCACACTTACCGACCAATTCTCATCCATCACTGATTTACTGTTGTTCTTAAAGAGAAAAACTCCGTAACATTACTGGCCTTTAGCGTATGTGGGATAAGCCAGTTGCAGGAGCTGAAGTATGGAAGCCCTTGGTGTATATGGAAACTGCCATTGACATTCCAGGTGAGCTTCACATTGGGCGCACGGGCTATGATTGGGAAATTGACAGTACCTGCTACAAGATACAAATTAATTAAAACAATTAATAACCAGATAATTTCCTTATTGTGTTAGAATAGTTCATTTCATAAATAAATGAATTTCTGCTTCAGTGAAATGTAACGTGAAATAAATTAGCTTTCGTCCTTCAAATTCCCAATTTAAGTAACTCATAATATAAAAGAAACTAAAATGATACCCATTTCTAAGAACATACTAGAACTGATTATAGATTCATGTATTAAAAAACATGTGCAGCATCAACCAGGCCCAACCAGTGTTGCTCTGGACAACCACCAAGCACTGCAAGTAGATAATCGCTGCTTTCACTCATGCTGGAGACACACGCAATGTGTGTATTCACATGACCGGATTGCCCTTGCAGTTCGGGGAGTCTGCAGTTGTTCTGGAGAACCATTTCCTCTCTCTTTCAAGTGCCACCCTAATGATTTTCCAAAATAAACTGTGTGTGCACCATTATAACCTAATTTTGTGTATTTTTCCTTACATCAGACTATCCCAGACATGCCCCACAAATCTGTTTAAAATGTGTTTAGCTACTTTTTGTCATGATGTAGCATTAAGCAAGCAGAGGCTCCATTTTGTTTGCAGAGATCCCATTTTCCGTATATAGGTAACAAACTGGATTTCAGAACTAAGGTAAGTTAAGGTAGCAAACAGTCAAATCATAATGTCCCCAAAAGCATGAACTTGGGGTTACTTTAAAATTGCTTGTTTCCTTATCATATGACTAAAATTTTAATTGCTTCTAAATCATGGATTCTAATAACGTCTTTTTTATGCGGAAGGAGAAGTGGCCCGACTGCTTTCCTATAACCCTTGAACGCCGTGTAATGACTTCATAACTAGTGAGTTCACAGGAGGCGTAAAGACTGACAGTTTTAAAATAAAGCATTTGTTATGGAGAAAATGAGAAGTTTATTACAGAATTTTTATAGCTGCCTTCTAAATAAATATATAGAGATCTTCAAGAAAAATGGAAAGGTGGAGAGAGATGGCAGTTCAGTACCACAGAATTAACCCGAGGGTACACTCCTGGCAGTGTTCAATTGTCATCTATCCGAGGCTAAAAAACCCTTTCATTTTTCAGTCTGGAATTTCTTTCTTTTTTTTTTTTTTTTCTTTTTTATTTTATTTTTTTTAAATAAATTTATTTATTTTTTTGAATTGTTTATGCTGTTACAGTTGTTCTATTCCCCCCTTCATTCCCCTCCACCCTGCCCTCCCAACCCCACCATTACCCCCCTTTAGCTTATGTCCATGTGTCTCAAGTCCTTTAGGTTCTATATTTCCCATACTATTCTTGCCCCCCCCATCTATTTTCTATCTACTGTCTATGCTACTTGTTTTCTGTACCTTCTCTCCCCGTCTCCTCCTCCCACTCCCCTGTTGCTAACCCTCCTTGAGATCTTCATTTCTATATTTCCACTCCTGATCTAGCTGTCCTTTTAGTTTGCTTTCGTTTTAGGTGTGGTTGTTAATAACTGTGAGTTTGTTGTCCTTTCACTGTTCATGTTTCTTTAACTTCTTTTTCTTAGATAAGTCCCTTTAACATTTCATATAATAAGGGCTTGGTGATGATGAACTCCTTGAATTTGGTCTTATCTGAGAAGCACCTTATCTGTCCTTCCGTTCTAAATGAAAGTTTTGCTGGGTAGAGCAATCTTGGTTGTAGGTCTTTAGATTTCATGACTTGGAATATTTCTTTCCAGCCCCTTCTTGCCTGTAAGGTCTCTTTTGAGAAATCTGCTGACAGCCTGATGGGGACTCCTTTGTAGGTGATTGTCCCCTTAGCTCTTGCTGCTTCCCGGATTCTCTCCTTCGTTTTAATTTTGGCTAATGTAATTATGATATGCCTTGGTGTGTTTCTTCTTGAGTCCAACTTTTTTGGTACTCTCTGGGCTTCTTGGATTTCTTGGAAGTCTGTTTCCTTTGCCAGATTGGGGAAATTTTCTTTTATTATTTGTTCGAATAGTTTTTCCACTGGTGGTTGTGTCTTTCCCCCTTCTGGTACCCCTATAATTCGGATATTGGAGCGTTTATAGATGTCCTGGAGGTTCCTAAGCTTCTCCTCATTTTTCTGAATTCTTATATCTTCATTCCTTTTTGATTGATCATTTTTTTCTTCCTTCTGGTTCACTCCATTGATTTGAGTCCCAGTTTTTTTTTCATCTCTATGGGTTTCCTGTGGAATTCCATTCATTTCCCTTAATTTAGCCTTCATATGTTTCTCTAATTTGTGGCTATAGTCCACCAGATCTGTGAGGAAGCTGATGACCAGTGTTTTAAACTGTGCGTCTGAGAGATTTGCTATTTCTTCGTCACTCAGATTTATCTCCGGGGCTTTGAGGTCCCCCTGCGGCATTTTTGGTCTGTTCCGGCCCTTTAAGAGAGAGAAGCGGCGCCTTGGAGTCCCAGGTCGCTGGGTTGTGACGCTGTATGTGGGGGCGTGGTCAGAGCGGGGAAATGGCAGGGCGCCGCCGGTCAGACCGCTCACTCCCTCACCCGCGCGCAACCGGGCAGCCACAGTCAGCTCACTGCCACCGCCTCCCCACTGACTCCTCCGTAGTTGCTCACCCGGTGGGCCGCTCGGTCGCTCACTAGGTCCAATCCTGGGTTTGGAACCCGTGCGACTGGATTCGCGCGTCTGGATTCCGCGCCCGGGTCGATCGATCGAGCTCTCCTTTGTAAGTCCTCACCCGACGCCGGTTTCGCCCCTTACCGGTCGGGCCGAAGAATTTGTTGTTAGCGGACTTCCGAAAAGTTCAGTTTTCCGTGTTCTGGTTGTGTTTTCTGATGCTAATATTTAGTTGTCCCTAAACTTGGTTGTGTGAGGAGGCAAGGCACATCTACCTAAACCTCCATCTTGGCGGAAGTCTCTGGAATTTATTTCTATAACTACCTTAGCTATTGAGTTTATTGTGTAGAGACTGAAGTTACTGCTTCATTAAAAACAAAGCACCCACAGCCTGTTTCTGTAAGGACAGAGATTGATATTTAATCCAGAAGTTAGTCTTAGGGGACTAAAATTCCACAGAGTTTGGAAGGCAGCTATGCTCACCACTATACCACCAACACCGCACCCACAGAGTTTGAAGAGTTGAAAACTATACTAGTTGATGGGAAAGAGTATTCATTATTAAAATTTTTTTTTGCCTTCTAATAAAAGTAGGCAAAAGATCCAAATGTGCTTTAGGATGTAATTTTCATTTAACATGCAGTTGTCAGCATGGACATTTTCTTAAGTCTAGAAAAGTATCTCAAAGGATAATTAGACAGAATAATAAATTAAGAATGAATAACATCAGACTCCACATTTTTTCCATCATAATCAAAGTCAAAGTCACATTTCTAATTTAATATTCACCTAAGTGGCCTATCCTTTGGCAACTTGGAGAATCTTTTCACTACAAGTTAATCTGGCAAAAAACTGCAGACTTTGTATCCTGTGAATATGAGGATACTCAGGAAATTCTCTGCATGTCAGGTTTGTCTGCATCAATATCTGGGGTCTCACAACTTATTTTAATGATTTGTTTATGTTAGAACACCAGGAAGGCAGAATATATTCTACCTGTCCCTTGTAACTGGAATCACCAGTTTCACCATTAGAATTATTATGTAGGGTTATTTTGCTATTAATTTCTGCTTATAGACATAGCTAAATATTTGAGGTAAGAAAAATAAAAACAAAACCCTTGCTAGAGATAATAAAATAAAACCATTTCTAAAACATGATGCAAAATTTTCAAATACTACAAAGAGACAATCTCAGAGTCTACCTAATTTGTTTTCAAAGCTGAAAAAAATAAAAGCTAACTACAGTGGAATGGACAGGAATGCAATACTTCATTTCCTATCACTCTACATCTACATTAATGGAAAAATAATCCAAGCATGTAGACTTTTAGGATGTTACAATTTCATAAATACAAGCACAAGTAAGTTTCACATAGTGTTGAGTATGAGTGCTTATTTATAGGTGACAAAGTTACTTTATGTCTTTCTGTCCTCTATCATCTTTATTCATCCTCAATTCTCAATACAAACATTTCTGCTGCTGGGTTTTAACCTTTACATTCTCTTTGAATTAAGCTTCCCCCTCTGTGTTTGGCAGCATTTTTCTCTTTTCCAAAAATTTCAATGTTTATTAAATTCTGCATGTTCCACTCTTCCAGTAAGACCGTGGTTGCAGGAAGCAGCCATTCGTGTCTGTCGCCGGCCTCTAACCTGGCTGCAGTCACACAGCATCATTTTCTGGAGGCGTGTATCATTTGAAGACGCCAAGGAATTTATAAATGTTTCTAAATGTGCAGTTACCTTTTTCAGAGGTTAAGACACCTTAGTGCTGTGAACCTCATCTTCCTCATCTGTAAAGTGAGGAGGTTCGAGCACACAGTCTCTAAGGCTCCTTTCAACTCTAACGTCCTGTATTAAAGGCTGTGGGACCAGAATGCATACCTCTTAATTCTGGTTATCTCTTTATTTGTCCTAACAAAGTTACTTAACCAATCAGTTAATGAGGATAATAACAATTCTTACATAACAGGGTTGCTATAAAAATTACATAACTCAGTGCACATTAAGCACATTGGCCAGTGCCTAGCATATAAGTATCATTTAATATTAGCTCCTTATTATTATTTTATAATATCACTTTAGAAGTAGATATTCATTTAACATTCATTTGTTTATTTAAATTTTTTATTAAACACATTGGGAATTTAAAAAATCAAGTAAAATATTCTTGATCTCAGGGATACTAGAGTCTCATGAAGAAGAAAAACAAGTAAATAAATACTCATGAGTCAATGCATTAAGTGCTTTAATAGCAGAAAGAAGCTTGGGCATGAGCAGGTAGTGTGAGGGCAGGTTATGGGATGGATGAGGTCATGGCTAAGTTGAATGCGCACACTTGAGTTAGGGTTAACTAGAGTTACCAAGGGCACAGGGGTGGGGACTGGGGGAAGGAAGGAGCGAGGACGTCCATGTAGAGCGATTACCATGAACAAAGACTCGGGTGCATAAAACAGCATCGAGTGTTTAGAAATGTAGATGGTTCCATATGTCCAGAAAGGAAGATGCATGTGGCAAGCAGCAGAGAAGCCAGTGAAGAAAACAGGGGAACAGCATTTGTGAAAGGAGCCGAGGAAAGGCAGTCTGGGAAGAATGAGAAGGAGCAGCTAGAGGAAGAGAGGAAACTCAAGGTTGGGTTGCTCAATTTTATACAATACAGCAGGGAGATTGTTACCTTATTCCTCTTTTTCTCTCTTTCTTTGGATTAATGGAGTTTTTTATGTTTCTAGTTAATCTCCACTATTCACCCATTAGCTATATTTTTTTGTTTTTTTTTAGTGGTTGTTCTAAGGCAGGGGTGGCAAATTTTTCTGCAGAGTTCCAGAGAGTAAATGTTTTAGTCTTTGTGGGCCATAGAAATACGAAAACAAATGGGTTTGACTCTGTTCCAATAAAAACTTTATTTACATAACAAATGGCCGGGGCAATTTGGCTCACAGGTTGTAAATAGTTTGCCAACTCCTGCCCTAGGATCTACAATATCCGTCTTTAACTTATAACCATGTATCTTTAAATAATATTATACCACTTCAAAGTATATTTCAAAATTATGCTACAGAATACTTCCATCTCTCTCCTCTCATACTTTGTGCTATTGTTGTCATATAATTATAAATTTTACTTCTACACATTGTAACCTCCAAAATGCACTTAATGTTAATTATTTTTTAAAGATTTTTTAAATAATAGAAAATAATTATTTTTACTTATACTCATATTTACAATTTCTACTTCGCTTCATATCTCCATCAAGTGTCCATGTGCTATCATTTTCTTCTGCTTCAGTTGGGATTAGGGTGTCAAGAAGGAGTCACTCCAGAGACCCAGGCAGAAACTACCAGGTTTTACACTACTAGCCTTGGTTGTTAGGTGAGTCCTTTCCCACTGCATTTTATTGGTCAAAAAGTGAGTTACAGCTCAGCCCAGATGAGGGCTACACAAGGGCTTGGGTCCAGGCTAGGGTGTGGGGTAGCAATGTGTGGAGGCATATCATTAAAGACAAGCTGCTGCATCCCAATGACAATAAGGATTATTGGGTATAAGACTGTTGAGGGAGACATTTCACTGCAGAGGTGGAACTTGAGATGCCGAAGGATATGTGAGTATTCCCTGATGAAGGAAATGTGCTCGTGGTGAATGAGCATATCCTCTCAGGAGGATTTGGATTCCAGTTCTGCCCCTTCCCGTTTATTAATCATCTAGCTTCAGTTCAAAACCTCGCTGGTTTGTTTCAAGGGGGAATTGGAAACAGTGATAATATATCCCCAAAGTGTGGATTCTAGCAGGGTTCATAAAAAAGGAATTATTATTATTACTCATAAAAGGATTACATTTCAAGCTATGTAAAAATGAGAGCCAAAACATATTTTGAAGGCATAGTGAGTCATCCAAGGCTGAAGTTAGAGTTCCCCTAACATTCCCCCGCTTTTGTTTCTATCTTATTTCTGTAATATCAGTTTACAAACTGAAACAACGTAAGATATATTAGTGGTGGTGTTGCAATTCATCTAAAACAGTTTTAGTACAGTTGACAAGAGTTTCACATTTTCCAGCTGGGGCCACATTAGCATTTTTAAAGAAGACATTTCCCGAGTTATCCTTGCAGGAGGGTACAAACACCTACAAGACATGAAATAAAAGTTTGTCTGACAGAGGGTCCAGCTCACTTTCCTTCTAGTTGGCTCACTGGAGATCCTGTCCTCCAAGTATGGACTGGCACCTTATCTCCATGCTCAAAGGAATATAGCAAACCTGTGGGGGAGAGGTCTCTAACACCTCTAAGGTCATTAGTCAGAGCTGAGATCTGACCTAAATGTTGTCCATAGTTATTTACTTCACATCTTGATCTATGTACATATCTCCCATTCCAATCATAGCCTGAAATGGTCGCCTGTACACGATTTCACAAGGACTCAATTGAATCCCATTTTGAGGAGCCACCCTTATCCTGATCAGGGCAATAGGTAAAACTTGATCAAAATAGAGATGAGTTTCTTGACTCAGTTTGGCTACGTTTTTCTTCAAGGTGTGATTCATCTTCTCTACCTTCTCAGAAGCCTGAGGTCTCCATGTCGTGTGGAGTCTCCCCTTGATTCCTAAAATTTTATTAACCTTCCATGTAATTTCTGAAACAAAAGCAGGGCCATTATTGCTCCGGATGCTGCCAAGTAGGCTTTCATTATCTCAGAGAATTTCTTAGTTCTAGTAAAAAAGGCCTCTACCCATCCTAAAAAAGGTATCAACAAAGACTGAAATATTTCTAATATTTCTGTCTTCAGACCTTCACATCTGGATAAAGTCTACTTTCCAGTCCTGAAACAGGCACTGCCCTTAGTGTAGCTTCCCTTCTTTTTTTTTTTTTTTGATGGGGATTGTCTTAGGGATTGTTCCTCTGGCCTACATGGCTTTAGAAATTCCAGGACCTGGGAGCTCTTAGCTTTCTCTAAGTCTGCAGTCAAATATTCAGGGTCGAATTGTGACAAGTCTAGAACAGGTACCAAAGGCATTATAAATGTCCCTTTAGCAGCCTCTTTCACTCTTCTATTGGCCAGATTGCTCCCTTCAGCCACTTCAGTGTCCTCTTTTTGATGTCCAGGGCTGTGCATCACTGCCACCTGTAAAGGTGCCTGGAAAGCTTCTAATAATTTTAAATTTTCTGCTGCATGCCTAATTTCCTCTTTATTGGAGGTTAATAGTCCTCTTTCCTTCCAGATCAAACCACATGCACGCATAATTAGGAAAGTGTACCTCAAGCTGGGATACACATTCACTCTCTTTTCATACAATTTCAATGCCTTCATCAGTGCAATCAAGGGTCCCAGAGGTAAGCTCTTGGTCTCTACTATACTTTCAAGAATCACAGCTGCCTGTCCAGCCTTTCTGTTTCCTTTATTCATAGAACTGCTTCCAACTGCATAGTGTCCAGTGCGCCTCTTCTAGAATAAACTCTGCTAGAATAAACTTCATCAATTATTTTAGCACAATCATGCATTAGTGTGGCCAAGTCAGGCTCCAGGTTCAGGAGGCAGTATTTAACTTACTCACAATTTTGCATTGCTTGATACCTGCCCACTTTTTTCCAGCAGTGATCCACAAATTTCCTTTTTGCTCTAGCAGGTTCACCACTTGATGGGGTACACAAATGGTGATAGGCTGTCCCAAGGAAAACTTTAGAGCTTCCTGTAAAAACTCACAGGGGTTGCCACAACTCTCAAGCAGGCTGGCCACTCCTGGACAGTGTGATCTAGCTTCTTTGAGAAGCCTGATTAGACTCCATCTGCCAGGTTCATGCAGCTACACAAGAAACCTTTCTGCTTGTTGGCAAATCTGGGCCTTCTCTGCTGATACGTTATAGCCACAAAATGCCAAGTAGTTCAAGGTTGCTATAGTATTAGTGAAATGATACATCTACATATTGTAATAGAGTTCCTCCTTCTATTTTTAGATCCTTTTTAAGTCCTGACTCAGGGTCTCCCCCAAAATCATGAAGGAGTTCTTGAACCTTTGTGGAAAGACCGTCCAGCTGTACTAAATCTTAACCCGAGATTCTGGGTTCTGTCATTCAAAAACAAACAATGGATCAGAATCTTGGTCAACTGGGATGCTAAAGAAAGCATGTTTTAAGTTTAATACTGAATTCCAGAGTCTATCCCTGGTATACTGTTCTGTACACTGTCATTTATGGCCTTTAAAAATTGTACAGGGAACGGCGGGGCTGAACGAGTCCATATTACTGAAACTTCTGAATGTTTGGGCATATTCCTTCTAGGGTCTCCTTTTGCAAGGTATACTGCCCCTTATTGGGAGTCCCCACCCCTGGTGTGAGGTCAACTTTAACAGGGGAGGCTTGCTTAGCCTTCCCTGGACTTCCAGCAACCCACACAAATGGGCTTTACCTTATTCTCAACTTCCTTTAGCCAGGGTTGTTTTCCTCCTTTGCAGTTTCATAAGAAACTGCTGGGCATGTTCTGGAGGGGCTTGTAGGTGGAGCTGTTGTTTTCCTCGATAGAAAGTGATTTGAGCATGAAGTTTCAACAAGCCCCTTCCCAGAGGAGAAAAACTGTGTCTCCCACAGCACATTCTAATGGCTTCAACAAAAACCGGCTTTCAGGGCTTCCAGAAATCCTGGTTACAGTTCAGCTAGATGTCTATTGGCCACAGAATATGTTGCTCTGGCTGGTATCAATCAAAGAAGGTCTACAATGTGTCCCCCACACTGCTAGTTTTACCTGAGTTCTCAGACTCTGACCTCTTTCCTTTGCTTGGGGCATTCATTTTTCCACTGCCCTTTACTCTTACAATATGATTGCCCTGTCCTGGTAAGGTCTTGTCATCCACCAAATCTGGATCCTTGATGAGTTCTGGATGGAGAGATCAGTTCAGGCTCACCTCCTTCCACTCCCTGAGCCAAGTAAGTAGGAGGGTCCCCCAGGGCTAAAGGGGCTGCGGGAGTCCTGACCATGCTCACAGCAGCCATCCTGATCTTCCTGGTACATCTCTTCTGATCTGCTATCTGCCACAGTCAATTCTTTTTGCACTGAACCATTTTCCTATTTCCCTGGTCTTTGACAAAACAACTCTAATTGTAGCATAGTACTTACTGTAGTTTAAAGACACTGCTAGCAGCCAGCATTCTCCAGAGTCCATATCATACACAAACTGAGCAGTATCACAATAAACATAGGTTTATAAACATAAGTTAACCCACCAGCCAAAACTCACCCCAAAAGTGCTGCTTCCCAGGATGGAGGCTCCCCCCACCATTCTACCAGACAGAACTCTGTAATTCAGAAGGAATTCACCCCCAATGGCTGTTCCCAGAATGAAGGCTTCCCACCCAGGCGCCTTCATCCAGAAGGCACCTTAATTAAACCAGAAGATGCCTTTTCAACCAGACAGAGCTCTGTAATATACCAGACAGAGCTCTGTAAACCAGAAGTCACCTTAATTAACCTGAGACTACAATTCTAAACCAGGAAGTACAGTGATTCAATCGAAAGTGAAGTGGTGAGGCTGGAGGGGTGGAAGGGGGTGCCAAGAATTGGAGAAGCAGAGTCCTCAAGTGAAATCACTTGGCAGGTACTAGGGAGTCTCCAAATTCGCATCCTGGAGCCCCCAGTACAATCCTGGAGCCCCCCAGTACAATCAGCCAACAGGACTCCCTGCCAAATACCAAGACTCACCAGAGAGTTCCAAAGTCTGTCCCACCAGGAAAGTTGGCATTCATGGTGCCTGTCACTACCAGAAACAATAAGTAGAGACAAAGACTAAATCTTTATGGGTGCTTTATTCGGATGCTGGCAATGTGAGAAGATGGTGGGTTATGTACCCTTAAAAACAGTCTTAACATCTCATTTCAAGCCAACCATTTTATAATAAGAAAGGATGGGTAAGGGGTTTGGACAAAGGTTAATTGGATAGAAGGGTAGGTAAGGGGTTTGGAGAAAAAAAGAGTTAATTGGATAAGAGTTGCAGTCTGCTGGCAATTTTTCTAGTACTTCTTTATCTGTTGACCAAAAATTCTTTAACTGCAACATGGGCATTCCCTCCCTGGAACACAATGGCACAGATACCATCCCTTTGGCTTGAAGACCCCCGAGGATACAAAGGCTGTCACAATACAATCTAACAAAATTGTTTTGAATGGAGTTAAAGACAACCAAGCACTACTAGAGCCATTGTATGGGAAAAAAGTAAGCAAACGTTTTGGCCAACCCAACATTTCTTCAAAATTTGTTTTCCATTTTGTAGTCTACCTTTTCTGTTGTGACTCCACTACCCATATATGAGGCTGTTTGATAGGCTTCTCTGGCTAATTTATGCTCTAACCTTTTTTTTTTTTTTTTGTCTTTTCCCTCCTCTGTTGATAGTTTCTACTGCTTTGTCTTTAAGTCCAATGATCTTTTTCCTGTTAGTGTCTAATTTGCTGTTAATTTATCCAGTGTATTTTTCACTTCAGATACTGTAGTTTCATCTCTAGAAATTCCATTTAGGTCTTTTTTATATCTTCAATTTTTTTCTTATTGTGTTCATATTTTCTTCTGCCTTCTTGAACATATGGAATATATTTGCATTAGATATTTTAATATTTTGTCTGCTGGTTCTAACATGTGTAATTGATTTTCTCTTAGATAAGGATTATTTGTCCTGCTTTTTGCACGCCTGCATATTTTTTATTGAAGGTCAGATATTTTGAATTTTATGTTGCTGAGTGTTATATTTTGTTGTTTTCCTTTCACTATTGCTGGGCTTTGTTTAAAGACATAGTTAAGTCCCTTGAAATAAGTTTTGATCATTTTGAGGCTTGCTTTTAAGATTTGTTTTATTTGGACCAGAAGAGCCTTTATCTAACCTAATGTGGCCCCACTTCCAAGCCAATAGCCCTTTTAAGTATCTAACCGAAATCTCACACACTAGGAAATCTTTCCATTTGGTCTGGTGTGTGAACATGACTTCCTCCCAGCTGTGCATTAATTCCACTAATGTTTATGTTCATTCCTTTCTGTTGGTTCATCTTTTGGCTTTGGGTAGTTTCTTCATATGCTTGCTTTAAATAACTCCTCAGCTGAGGCTGTGAGGAAATCTCTCTTCACAGCTGCCTCTTTTCTCAGCTTCCTTCCCTTCATTACCTTGCTGCAGAAATTCTAGCTACATTGACTCCCTGGACTTTAAACTCATGAAATTGCTGGGCTCCATGTTGGTTCCTTCACCTGTGCTGCAGCCTCTCCAGGCAGTAAACCAGCATAATAACAGGCTTCTTGCAGATTACAGCACTGCACTACCCATTGTCTAATATTTGAAAACCATTATTTTACACATTTCATCTGATTTTTTAACTGTTGAAGGTGTGAGGGCAAATCCAGAACCTATGACTTCATCATGGCAGGAGGTTTTCAGTAATTTTTTAAGTATACGAACAAGTATATCTTAAACATACCTATTTATTTAACAAACCATTTAAAAGCACTTACACAGCCACCTCCTCAGAAAGTATTTCTTAATAGAGGAACCATGTCAGTACTGGCTTTTACTGTCCTTATCTCAACAATAGATGGGTCTGTAGATCAAAGACCAATCTCAATTAAGGAGCAGAAAGACTACCAACAGCCTCATTCTTCCTTCCCAGTCCAAAGAGATTCAGAATTTGAGTAGATGGCTCACAGGACAAGTGCACCCTGCTACCCCTCAGTCACTCCAGTCCCCAGGGTTGCATTTCCATGGTCCTGTCTCTTCACCGTGACCCTATCTGCCATGAATAAAGCTAATTGCACCAGAGCTGGGCCAATAAGTGAACAGAAATTGGGATAGAATTTATCTATCTACTTACCTACTTACCTACCTATCTATATACATATTTATCTAGAGAAAACTTTGCAAAACACAAAGGAGCAATAAAGAGATTCAGAGTCTGTGTGGCTGAACTACCACATGTGAGCTGGAGCTAAGAGCTGCCACATTCTGTGTGGACCAGGATGAGTCATCCACAGGCACATAGAGAAAATAATGCAGCATGTATATATTGAGAAGCAGAGATGGCAGAACACGGCCTGAATTCCTTATGATTTTCCTGTTTTTCATTCCAATCCTTTCTTGAATTCCTGCCCTTGGGTCCTATGATACACCTCTGTGTGCTCCTCTTTTCCTAAAACTGGTTTGCAGAGACCTGTCACCGCCCACAGACCTGGAATTTGCATTGCTCAGAACCAATTAGTTGGATTCTACTTTTCTGAGTTTCTCTGCCACCTGTCATATTTGGAAAACACTTATTGTCCTCTGACTGATGTTTTTTCTACCACCGTATATTTTAGTTTCTAAGATCAGCTTTTTTCTCTGGTCCTGTCGCCCTCTCTTACCCTTGCCAGCTTCTCCTGGGTCACTAAAGTCCTGCCCCAAACCTCAGTGGTTGCAGCCCTTCGGCCACGTCTGTGCACTGGCCCCTAGCACAAGGCCCGTCTGACTCAAGGACCTCCCATCCAGGACTCTTGGCTCCTGTGTGCCTGCCTGACAGGAATGTGATGAATCACACTGAGGAGGCTGCCACTCTTCCTACTTTCAAGGCCAGGCCCCAAGGTGACATAGATTTTCCTTCTGATATAACTTCTGGGGCAAAGCAGGCTGCCACGCTTTGTGATATTCTTCTTTCCAATGCAGCCAAAGTCATGGGAGGAGTTTGGCAGAAAGGGAATGAGTATCATTCATCATGCCTCCCTGTTTCCCTCAAGAGAGCACCTAGCTAATGCCAACCTATATAAAAAGGTATAATCGAACACATTAATAATGAAGGCTGCATTATGCTATTTGCCAGGGTTGCAGACACACTGAAAGCTGGAACTTTCAGAATAAAAATGGACGAGTATTGCCTCCTATATCTTGAGTATGTATTATTATGAGAACTCTTTTTCCTTTCACACACCCATGTTTCTCAGCAGCTGACAATAAATTTGCTAAGTCCTGACATAGAACAATTTTTAGCAAGAAGGTGCATGAGGAAAGTTGTAGTGGTTATTAAACTGGAGGAGAAAAACCTAAATATTGCTGAACCAGTAATAAACGAAACCTTAAAATGAATAGTTAGATAGCCTAAGAGTACTAATTAGAGAAATAAAAATGTTAGAAGATTCTATGTGAATCTGGATTACAATTATTAAACTTTTTCACAAATTTACCCACATTCAATAGATATGAACATTTTTAAAGAGATGCTTTTTATGTCTCTAGTGAGTTTCAAGCTTTTGTTTTTTATTTTATGAACTAAAAATCCAAGATAAACTTTTGTTTTGTAATATGCATTTCCATCCAAACAAGAAAGACATTAAAATTAAAAGTACATTATAACCAACTTTAAAAAGTGACTACTTAACTTCAATTTTCACTTAATAACACTAAGATAAAGCAGCCAAGGACATGAATGAACAATGCACAGATCACTAAATACAAATACAAATAAATGCTGTATATGAAAATATGTTCAACCCTTTCAACAAAGATGCAAACTGATACCACAACATGGTAGTTTTTTCTCCATCACATTAAAAAGAGATAAGATTTTTAAAAGCTTTAAAAAGATAATATTTGATGCTAGTAAAGATACATTGGAATAGTTGCTCATATATTGCTGATGAGAGTATAAATTGACACAACCTTCTCAAAATAAATTTGGCAACAGGTATGAAGAATATTAAACATGTTCATTCCTTCTGACCCATGATTTTCTCTTCAGAGATTCTATCCCAGGAAATAATCTTAGCTGTGGGCCAGGATTTATGCACAAAAGTGGTTATAACGGCAAACTATATAAAATATTTTGCGTCAGAATAATTTTAGCTCTCAGTACCAGAAATTCTGACACTAGCTGACTTAAATGAAGAAGAAATCTATTTTACATAATGGGAAGTACAGAGGAGGAGGTGGGCTGCAGGGTTCCTCAATCCTGCAAACAAACTAGGTTTCACTCATTTTTCTTTCAGTTTTCAAAACCGGCAGAAAGTAAGATGGCTGTACATCACAGTTCACAACGTCTGCAAGAAGAAGAGAGACCTTTTCTTCTAAGAGCCGTATCTTAGACAGGAGGAAATTTCCCCATGTCCTTCTGTTAGAACTTCTCTTCACACTGGTGGCTAGAAGTGGCCATGCACCATTTCCGAACCAATCGATGGGAAAGAGAATTGTATTGTTCTTAGATTGATCAGGTCCACTCCTCAAGTTCATGGTGGAATATTTCTTTTTGAGGTGCACAGTTATGTGAAGGAGGAGTTTATCTCTGAACAAACTATTGTACTTTTTGGAAGACAGAAAAGGCAACCATAACTGCACATTATACATACAGCTAAATACATTAAACTAGCAGTTTGGTAAAATAAGGTATGGTTTATTCATGCTGTGTAATGAATGATGGCCTGGGCATTATAAACATTGTGTTTAAAGAATGCTTAACATAGGAAACTTTTCATGCTATAATGTTGTCTTAGTCTGCTAGGCTGCCATAATAAAATGTCACAAACTGGGTGGGTTAAACAATGAAAATTTATTTCTCACAGTCCTGGAGGCTGTGAATTCCAAGATCAAGTTGCTGGCTAAATCAGTTCCTCGTGCGAGCTCTCTTGCTGGCTTGCAGATGGCTGCCTTCTTTCTGTGTCCCCACAAGGCCACACAAGAGAGCAAGCTCTCTGGTGTCACCCTATAAGGGAGCTGATACCATCATGAGGGCCCCACCCTCATTATCTTCAAATATCACCCCACTGGGGATGTGAAAATTCCATCCATAGCAAATGTTATGTCAAAAAAAGATTAGAAAACTACATACACTTGATATCTATATAATACACACACATTCATGTTAGTATATAAAGAAAGACATAGCGAAGAAGACAAAATGTTAGCTGTGGATATCTCTATATTAAAAAATCATTGGTGATTTTCATTGTCTTCTCCATTTTTTCTATATATTTTTTATCTTTTTCTGCATAGGTACACGTAGAAAAGAATGACAGTAATTTTATTCATAAAAATTCCACTCCTATTTGAGGTTAATGGCAGCTCTAATTTTAGAAAAGTCAGTCCTCTACTTCTAATTACTCACTGCATGTGGTACAATATTTTAATATTTAATGACCTCTGTTTCTAAGAGTACAGGTTGAGGTCTATGGTGAAATACTCCTTTATAAGTCCATGGCTCAATGGCCTTCTGACTAGCTATTGCCATACTAATATATATAACATGGTGCCATACTAACATAACATAAGTTGGACCTTTCTATAATCACACTGATACAAGCTCATTCAACTTCTTATCATCTATCCAGGGTTTACCTTAAAGGGACACTGGAGGAATTGGCTAGGAAAAAGTGCAAGGATTGGAAAAGGCTTTTAATATAACCCTCATGACGGGCAGGTAGTTATCAACAATTATCCCAGTTTGCCCAAGGCAAGGAGACATCCCAGGATTGGAACTTTCAGTGATAAAACCAGGGAAGGAGTCCTGGAAAAGCTGGGATGGGTTAGTTTCCCGAGAACATTTCCAAAACTGCTCGGGCCAAGAACAACACCTGGGTTTCATTGAAGAATGATTTGTGGAGCTATAACATGTTCATTTGGTTTCTTGGGTTCACCCTGTTTTCTTATTAAAATCTCTCTTGGAGCATTCCAAGCTGTTCTGTTATGCTTCTAAGGAATGGAATTTTTTGCAATTTTTCAGCCAACAGTCAAGGGAAGCAGAAAGACTCAGGAGGCTGGGTGGGGTGGCAGCATCAGGAAACCCTTAGGAGAAAAAAAACGTAAAACTCAGTAGGGAGGGGCCTTTGTTGCTTAGACAGCTTGAGAAATCTTGTCCATTGGAAATTTTTTTTTAAATTAAGGGTTGGACCCTTAATGATAATGTCTAACATCCAAATTTTTATTTATCTTTATCCTTGCTTTCAGTTCTCTTAAATCTGTTGTCATGAGCACATCATAGACTGAGTAACTCATCCTTAATTTTAAGAAAGGCCTCATATTCATGTATAGAGATTATGTGCAAAGCCATAGTTTTCGCAGCATTAGAAAAATAGATGCACTCTATGTGGTATGCTATATACGGGCCTTTTATTTTCAATTTTAATATTATCTTGTATTAGTTTCAGGTGTACAGCACAGTGGTTAGACAACGGTATATGTTACAAAGTGTTCGCTCAGTTTTTCCAGTACCCACCTGGCACCATACATAACTATTATGATGTTATTGACTGTTTTCCTATGCTGTACTTTACATCCCCATGACTATTTTTAACCAATCAGTACTTCTTAATTCCTGCACCATTTTCACCAGCCCCCCAAACCCCCTTCCCTCTAGTGAACATCAGCCTGTTCTCCACAACTATGAGTCTTCCTATCCTATTTCTTCATTTATTTTGTTCTCTAGTTCCACATATAAGTGAAATCATACGGTATTTCTTTCTGTCCCATTTATTTCACCTAGCACAGTGGCTTCTATGTCCACCCATGGTATCACAAATAGTACAATTTCATTCCTTTTTTATGTATACAGACCTATTCTTTTTCAATAAATATGATTATCAGAAACATCAAGAAAAAACTTCAAATCTGAAAATCCCTACATAGCTAACAATAGCATACAATCATTTAAGAATAAGTTAAAAGATTATTCATAAAATGAATGATCACTATGTGGATGAGAAAAGGGCCATGTACTAAACCTGACAAGCCCAGGGAGGCCTGTGCGGCAGCCTTACAAACTCAAGAGACCAAAAGCAACCACATATGGTGGTCTGAACACAAAAATTCCTAACCGAAAGCACGTCATGGCAGATAGTCACATCATATTCTGTAGCTTCCTTCACAGAGGTCAGTCTTCATCTTAGGTGAGCCTGTCTATCGCCCTTTTGCATCTAAGATAACATACCTTTGAAATGTCAGAGTAATTTCCTTTTCTGGCACACTCAGGGTACACTCACTGCACCAGAGCAGGAGACCACAGAACCCCCTCTTGTTTTCTTGTTCCCCGAACACCATTTCTATGTGCTGTAAATGATAATTATTAACTATCTTGTACCCACAAATGTAAAAGAAGTATGTGTCTCTCTGTTTTACTTTCTGTCTAATCCCAGATTTCCCCACTTTGTTTTCTCCTGCGATTATTGGTGAAAGTGCAATTCGTGCTGTGTTGCAAAAAAAGAATTTTCCTGAGACTGGAATGGGAAGCCGGGGCTCTGCGGCATGGTTTATTGGTCATGTGCAGTTCAGGGAGCTCCCCTTCTACTTCCCAACGTCCCATCTCACCATGGAAAAAGTCCAGCCTTGTCTTCAGTAGGGCCAGGATGAAGGGCACTGCACAGAGTTTATGTTCCACATTTAACTCCAATCCATTCTAACACCCAGCTAGCTTAACATGTTTTCAGCTGTAGTCCATGCTGTGCTTTGGTATTCAGGCTCCCTCATGGAGGTCATGGGCTGCATTGTTGCTAAGGCCATGTGGCCATGGAGAGAACAGGCATGTGCACTGTGTAAGTGTGGGTCATAAGCAAGGGGGAGAGAGAGAGAGGATGAGGAAGAGGGACAGGGAGAGAAAGAGGAAATGAGCACTTTCTTCTTTGCTTCCCTGGGGATATAACCAGGAGCTTGGGTTTGGGACAGACCAGATGCTTTCTCAAAATGACCAATCAGAGACTTCCGCCAAGATGGAGGCGTAGGTGGAAGCACTTCACCTTCTCACACAACCAAGTCTAAAAACAACAAAGTTTTAGCAACAAAAATGCAGCCAAACCACAGAAAATTGAACTACACGGAAGTCTGACAACAACGAACCCTTCAGCCAAATCGGTAAGAGGGGCAGAGCCAGCAGCAGAGCGGGGTCAGGCAGGAAAGATCCACTGGACCCACCTGGGCAGGCTACCCAGGTGCGACAGCAGCCGTGGGCGGATCCCAGGTGTGGAGAAGCTGGCAGACCCACTGAGGGTGCAAGGCAGAAGACCCACTGAGGGCGGACCATGGTCACACATTCGCACGCAGATAAACCGGTGAAGGAGCTGGCGGTGGTGAGACGGACCGTGCAGGCCCCAGCAGCGGAAAGCCGCAGAGAGAACCACCATTGTCCTTCTCTGACCCTGCCCCCACATACAGCATCACAAAACAGCAACCTGAGTGGCCCCACCCTGGTGAACAACTAAGGCTCTGCTCCTCATACATAACAGGCATGAACAGATCAAAACATGGCTCAATAACAACTCAGAGCCCCAGAGCCAATAAATCTAAGCGATGAAGAAATAGCCAAACTTTCAGATGCACAGTTCAAAACACTGGTCATCAGGATGCTCACAGAACTGGTTGATTTTAGTCACAAATTAGAGGAACATATGAAGGCGAAACTAATTGAAATGAAGGGAAATGCACAGGAAACCAATAGTGATGGAAAGGAAACTGGGAATCAAAGAAGTGGACCAGAAGGAAGAAAAAATGACCAAACAGAAAAGGATGAAGAAACAAGAATTAAAAAAAAAAAATAAGGAGAGGCTTAGGAACCTTCAGGATATCTTTAAGCATTCCAACATCCGAATTATAGGGGTACCAGAAGGGGAAGAGGAACAGCCACGAGTGGAAAACTTATTGGAACAAATAATAAAGGAGAACTTCCCCAATCTGGCAGAGGAAATAGACTTCCAGGAAATCCAGGAAGCTCAGAGAGTCCCAAAGAAGTTGGACCCAAGAAGGAACACACCAAGGCACATCATCATTACATTAGCCAAGATTAAAATGAAGGAGAGAATCCTAGAAGCAGCAAGAGATAAGGGGACAGTCACCTACAAAGAAGTTCCCATCAGACTGTCAGCTGATTTCTCAAAAGAGACCTTACAGGCCAGAAGGGGCAGGAAAGAAGTATTCCAAGTCATGAAATCTAAAGACCTACAACCAAGATTGCTCTATCCAGCAAAGCTTTCATTTAGGATGGAAGGGCAGATAAAGTGCTTCTCAGATAAGATCAAATTCAAGGAGTTCATCATCACCAAGCCCTTATTACATGAAATGTTAAAGGGACTTACCTAAGAAAAAGAAGATAAAAAAGATGAACAGTGAAAGGATAGCAAACTCACACTTATTAACAACCACATCTAAAACAAAAGCAAACTAAGAGGACAGCTAAATCAAGAGCAGAACCATAGAAATGAAGATCACATGAAGGGTTAGCAACAGGGGAGTGGGAGGAGGAGAAGGGGGGAGAAGGTACAGAAAATAAGTAGCATAGATGGTAGGTAGAAAATAGGGGGGAGGGCAAGAATAGTATGAGAAATATAGAATCTAAAGAACTTGATACATGTGGTTATAAACTAAAGGGGGGAATGGTGGGGGAGGGGTGTGCAGGATGGAGGGGAATGAAGGGGGAAATAGAACTGTAATGGCATAATTAATAAAATATATTTAAAAAATAAAATAAATGACCAATCGACTTCCTAAGTTTTTGCGGGCTTTGGATAGGGCCCATCTCCTAGTTAGATTTACAGGTTTTTATGGTCCAGGACCTCCCCCTACAACCTCCCAACAATCATAGGGGAAAGGGAGGAGTGTTAATCCTCTTGGAGCAATGCTACGATCCCCTGAAGTGTGGAAAGCTGTAACTTCCTGGCAATCCAAACAAACTCCTGCTTCCTAGCTTATTAAGCTCAATGTCTGGTCTCTTTTGCTCTCCTTCTCAATATCTAGCTAAACACTGACAATAACATTGCCTCCTTAATTTATCACCAATGGATTCCATGTAACCCTCTTTGCGTTTCCTCTTTTGATTCTAATATATAAAATAAATTGCAAAACTGCCATTCTCCAGAGCATTTGCTCAATCTGTTAAGATTTTGCTTCCCGGCAATTGTCATCAGTTTGGCTCAAATAAACCCATAAAAATTCTCTACAGGTTTGGACCTCAGTGACAACTGTAATTTCAATATTGGATGCTACTGAGAAAAAAAGGTATTTAATATTAGATTTACTGCTCCAATCAAGTCAACTACACTGAATGGGTGGTTAAATTCAGACTCTAATGATTTAGGCTAATGAGATGTATTTGCTTTGTTCTCTTGAATTAGCATGTGTATGCACATCCAGTAGCATCGTGATGTTTTCTGTGTTTGTTAAATGAATCAGTCTGTTCTTAGAGTGTGTGGCAGGAAAATATGTTTGAGAAATTCACCGCTACTTTTTTTTTCCTTTTCGTTTCTTCTACTCCCTTTCTCTCCATTCAGGCTAAGTGTTGGTGTGATGAAATGAACTATTCTGGGTATTCAGGTAGACTTAGTCACAGTCCACTAACAAGAAATTTTATTGTACCCTAAATATGGCATAGAAGCTGCCGAGAGCTGCTGGTCTTAAAGGAGCTCTGCTAACCAGCACAATGGACCAGTCTGCAATAAACTGGGCAGGTGGGCAATTGCTATTCAGAGGACTCCATCATGGCCCTGAGTGGCTGGAACTGATACAGGGTGCAGCCGGGGGGGAGGGGCGGGGGGAGGCCCCCAGAAAAGATTTGAAATGGTGTCCAGAATTCAGTGCATAGGAATATTGGAGAGACTTATAAGATGTCCTCACCGCCCCCCAGGGGAAAGGAACGAATGGAGCTGGGCCATTGAGAACTGTTTTGCATAGCAATAGTTTGGCAGCTAACCTCTGGAATGATTATTTAACATATCTATAACCTTTAACTGGTTTCATAGATATGTTAAATAGCAGTGGCCAAGTTTGGAGCCAGGGAGAAGGGAGTGGCTTGGGACTCAGGATGAAACTAGGGGCAGCACTCCTGAGTGGGGAGCACCGGTGTGAGAGCTTGGAAAAGATGGGCTCCAGGACATGAGGGGATAACTGCCCAGGTGAAAGGGAAAACCACGCAGCTTTGCCAGAATGGAGATCCCTGCAGCCAGGTGAAGAAGAAAGCCACATCCTTTTGGTGGAGTGCAGACTCCTGCAGCTTTGGTAGAAGAGGCCCACGTGGCTTTGGGGTGCTCCCTTTGGCCGAGTGGCCTGAAAAGCAAGAGAGACTTTGACTGGAACTGGGTACAAAGAACTCTTGCCAGTGGACCATGAGAGGGTACCACAGTACTTTGGATTAACTCGAGATCCTGCACAGTGACACAGCTGATGGTGCCAGCGGCCTGCAACACAGACGTGTGCTCTTTTCCTGATTTACGGTACCCGGAGTTGGGACAGTGGGGGAAGGGAGCGCTGTGCGGGTGTAGGAGTATACCCTAAAGGACTTTGCTATTTAAGTGGTGGCGTTAGGCCTGAATAGCATTAAATAAACATTTTGTTTCCTTTTCACAAATCTCTGGCATTGAGAGATGTCTTTCCAATTGGCGGCGGACAGAAGACCCCAGTAGATATTAGTATTTTGTCCTTGGGAGGGGCCCCTGTTGTATAGCAGTTTTCGGCATCCCTAGGTGGGCTGAATATTGTATTGCCACTCCCTCGGACCTCTTGTTCGGTAACAGAACCATCCCTAGTTTGTGGGAGGTAGGTAAGGGATGGAATGAGTTCTGTAGGTAGAAAGTAACAATCTCCAAAAAGATTATTTAAACTTTTTGAAGGCTAAGCAAAATAGGGACTGACCAAGATGGCCTTAATACCCCTCGCAGCTTGACTAAACTTAAGACAATCTTCTTCCTGACCATAGGCTCCTGATGGCCTTATTTGAGAACATTTACTTTAGAAAGGTGGGAACTGTGAATCCTTTCTCTGCCTATTTGAAATGTTCTACAGCCCAGGACTGCCTTACTTAAGGCTATGAGAGGCTTTTCTTTAAAATATAACAATTAAGAAAGATAGAGCCCCTATATGGAAGTCTCTGGGGGAGAACAGAATCCTAATAATCAACAATTAATAAATGCAAATTGTTACTGGACCACTTTCATTCTGGAGCAGACCCTGTCCCAGTTTGGTCTAGAACCTTTTGAGTGTCAGGCGACATCTGGGTTCTTGACACACCCAGGAAAAATTTTAAGGACAAGCCAGAGCGAGAACAAAGGCAGTTTTATTCAGGTAGAGAAAAAGAAAGAGGCCAGAGCACAAGTGCTGCTGTGAAAGGAGGGAAAAACCCGTGTCTGAGTACACAGGCCGGCTCACAAGTGAGTTGTGCACACAGTCAGTTCTTGGGATTGTAGTATTTCTAAGGTGGGAGTGGGGAGAGGTGCAGGGCAGACTCTCCAAGCTTTGTGGCACCAAATGCAGACTCCACCTTTTAGCTGGGGGTGGGTGGTGGTCCATTCTGAAAGTGTCAAAACTTTCTGTCCTCTTCAGCCCCACTTATACTTGTGGTGTCAATTTTCATTATATGACTGTTTAATGACCTTTGGTATTGTTCACTGGCCAATTTTTCCTCCATCTTGGATTAGTCTGGATTTAACTGGTCGTTTTGTTTTCTCTCTCTCTAAGGTGACTTAAACCATCTGCTCTTAGGCATCCTCAGTTAGAGAGGATGGGGTCTTGTGATTTCTCAGCTGGCTGTCAACTGGCAAGCCTATTCCAGCCATTTGTTCAACCATTTGTCTGTTTCCTCATTCCACTTGCCAGGGAGTTTTCCTGGTTTCTTACTAACCTGCCTTGTATGACCTAATCACACTGACCAACTTTCTTCTAAAGTCCTTAGTATTTTTTCATGACCTCACCCAGCATTTAAAAATCTTACTGCCTTTTGTTTCCATGGAGTTTAGTTTTTCTCCCCTATTGCAATAACCTTGAATAAAGTTTTTCTTGCCTATTTAGCTGGTCTGGCAAAAATTTTTCTTTTATAGGATTCAAAAGTAAATGATTAAGCTGTCGTGTAAAAATTTTTAAGTTTTATTTATTGTATCCTCCAGTTTGTGGCCCGAAATTCAAAAGCCTGAGAAATAGGACCATTTCTGCTCTGTGGTTGGCTCCTGAAATCCTGGGTATTTTGGATATTGGAGTCAGGTTCAGAAACAAACTGTTCCCTTATATCCGTACTCCCTTTTTGAAGTAGTGTTTCTTGTTCTTCTTACCATCAGAAATGGTTACTTTTCTTCCCCCAAGTTGATTGTTTATGTTCCCTTCACAAACGGGAATTTTCTTTTTACATTCCTTTCATAAAAGTTGTTTTGAGAATTGGAATTAGGATTGGTAAACTGAATAGCAGAGAGCCCAGCCCTCGACAGCCACTCAGCCAATGCAGAGAGTTGCATTCTTTCATGAAAAGGCCAATACATTCAATAGCCCATCAGTAAAGAAGAAAAAGTCTAAATTTAGGACTTATTTTTCACAGCTTGACAAGGTGATACGAAATTTATTTTTAATTATAAATAACAGAACTAAAATGAAACAGCTTAAATAATTTTTAAATTCTATGTAATAAGAATGAATGATGTAAACGTTTTCTACTATTGCTGTAAATTATGATCACAAACACAGTTCCGTGGGTCAGAAGTCTGGGCATAGCTTGTCTCAATGGGGTCTTCTACTCAGGTCCTCACAAGAATAAAATCAGGATATAAGCTGGTCTGGGCTCTTATCTGGAGGCTTGGGAAGATTCTGCTTTCAAGTTCATTCAGGTGGTTGTAGAAATTCAGTTCCTTGAGGGCGATAGGACTAGACTCCCATTTCCTTGATATGACCCTCTTCATCTTCAAGTCAAACAGTGGCATATAGAGTCCTTCTCCTGCTTCGAATATCTGACTTCATCTTCTACCAGCTGGAGAGATCTCGGCTTTTAGGAGCTCATGTAATTTTGTTGGAAGATCCAGGATAATCTTCCTATTTTAATGACATCTGATTACTAATCTTAATTACATATGTAAAAATCTATTCTGCCATGTAAAGTAACATTCACAAGAGAAATACCAAAGGCAAAGGTCACAGGGACCAAAATCCTCATCACCACAGGTGGATCTATATATATTTTGGAAGTAAAGGTGAAAAGACTTGCTTCAAAAAGTGTTTAACATTTCATCTAATGAATGTTTGTCCCTTATCCAGAAATCTTATTAAAGGCCCTCGCATTTTCCTTTAGTACATGCATTCATTAGTCTATAAATAAGCACAGTAGGGCAAAGTAGGTTTACAGTTGTGAATATACAAAACACAGAGTTTATTCTCACACTGTTATTTACTATTCATTATATTATTTTCCATACAAACAACTGTAACCGCATCTGCCCCGCCATGCACTGCTTGGGTGCTTTCGGTGTGCAGGGAAAGGGAAAAGACCACTATCACTCAAGAAAAATTTGAATGTGGTAATAAGAATTGTGGTTTGTGAGGCAGAGACATGATGAAATTAATCAGGAATTTTTGAGTGTCTAAGTTACTTTTTCCACTGTCTCCTTCCATAGGAGTGTACTGGCATGAACAGAAGCAGAAGAAATGAATGAAGAGGAAGGTGATTTGGGCTTTGGGGTCATATATAATATGTGAGGAGGGGAAACCAGAAATGTATTATATTAAAGAAGGTAAAGTCACAAAAAATATTTTTTAAAAAATTCAAGAATTCCTAATTTGAAAAAGCCGAATAAAGGTAGAAATGGTGTTGGAATCATACAATGTCATCAACTAACTAACATTTTGGAAGAAATTTAATTGAGAGGTACACAAGTTTTAAAAAAAATTTTTATAAAAGACATAATCTCATTACCTAGAATCAACCCTGTCATTTTATAATGATATTCAACAATATACAGAGATCCTCACGAAGTACCTCCCTGTATACATACAAGCATGCATATCTCCCCCCCTTTGGGGGGGCTGCTATTTGGGGGAGGAGAAAGCCCAAGTAAAGACGGAGTGAACAGCTTGGTAAACCCGAGACAGGAAAACATGCTACACCAAAGGGCCCCTTGGAGTGTGCTCTATTTTCTCTAACAAGCCCAGAGCCTCTGAAAAAAAAAATCCACCACAACCACAGAAAACGTACATTTTATTTTGTTGCTTCTTCTAGCAGATACTGTTTTGGATTTTTAATGAAAAACAAGATTGTGCTCATGATCCAAATTTTAAAACCTCTAGGTTACTGTGTAATAAACAGATGAATAGATTTTGCTTTTTATCATCTTGGATCAGCTAAAACAATTATGCCCTCTAGCCTCTGAAATTTGTACTGCAAAGGCCATTTTAACAGCATTTTCCCTCAGCTTTACCCTCCTCAACTTTGGTTCTTGAAGTCAAGTCGGCAAAAACATGGTTTGTATTCACAAAGACCCCTCTAGGTGTAAGTAAAGCAATTAATCTAATTTGGCTGCAATAACATGGCTATTGTGAGGTTAATTTGTCCTCTTACCTCTACCAGGAAAAAACACTTTTAATTGCTTTTATGCTATGCTTTTATAATCATGGCTTTTTCAAACTATAGGAAAAATACTCCCTAAAATTTGCTAAACAAGAAGTTATCCATCATATACTAACAAAGGCACATTATGATGACAAATTATGGATGCTGCCTGCCTGACCGTCATTAACCATCTGACATTTAGGATGCTGATCTTTAAAAAGCCACCTCAGCATCTTTTAACAATGCTTTGATTTGATCTATTTCTACTTCTTTGAGGCAATCAGATGAAGAGTTCTGAAATCTGTTTGTTAATTTGTTCCTCTGATCCTTTTGTGTCCTGACTGCTCGCAAAGGCAGACTTACCTTGAAAGAACTTAGTAGCAGTTCTCAAAAACTGGAGTTTCAATGTCTTCATTTTGGGACATCTCTAAAAGAATTTCAATGCATATATTTGAACACACTAACATCATTTGGGCCAAGTCTCTTTCATAGAGTTGAAATTCAGATAAGTTGTCAGGTTTGAGAATACCTTCTTACCTAAATTGGATCACTGCTAATTGCACTGATAAACTGCAATGCACAGTTAAGAGAGAAAATAATATTGAAGAGAAACCTTAGGAGAGAAGATGGTGTCCAAGCGGGTGGAAGTGGAATCCACTTGCACTTGCCCCCAACTCAGATTCTTGGCTGAAATTCCAACCAATAACCTGCTCAATGGCATCTTAACTGGTATGAAATTTCAGAGCCAAGGAGTATGGAAAACACTTCACAACAGGTGGTAAGAAGACTTCAGTAAGGTGAAGGGGAAATGTCCTGTGCATGGCGCCTGTGGCAGTGGAGAGACTTCCGAGAAATTGCGGCTTTGTGGCTCTCTCCCCTCCCAGGGCAGGGGGCCCCAGTCCCAGACCCTGGCCAGGAGTTACTCTGAAGGATCCATGGAGTTGGGGAGATCTAGGCTACACACACACAATGAGCAGCCCACCCATAGCTACAGCACCAAACAAGGAGAATGCCAGAGGAGAGAGAGGAAGAGATCAGGGAGGAGGAGGAGGGGTAGAGGGAGAGACAGGGAGATGGAGAGGGAAAGAGAGGATGGGGAGAGAGATAGAGGAGTGGGGGACAGAGAGAGAGACATCAATTAGTTGCCTCCTGCAGGAGCCCCAACCAGGGATTGGACCCACAACCTAGGTATGTGCCCTGACCAGGAATTGAACCTGCAATCCTTTTTTTGGTGTACAGGATGATGCTCCAGCCAGCTGAGCTACTTGGCCAGGGCTCTGACCCTTTTATTAAACTGTTTTTTAAAAGAATTCATAAAATTTTGGCAGATTAGATTAATTTTAGATTTTCAGAACCTTATTTAAATAAAATTCCTCCTCAAAGAAATGCTTATTCTTTACACATAATACAGGGAACTTTTCTGTGAACTATTTCTTTTAGCTTCAATAGAAAAAAAACCACCAGAAATGCAGTTCTGTTGCCTCTTATGTATATCATATTTTTTTGCATTTCTTATAGCTAATTTATTTGAAAAAATTTTAAGAATGGCAGCCTGAACCATGCTTCTCATACTTGTCTGGAACGCTGTGGGGTTAATAGTGCAGTCTCACATTCACATGGGGACAGCTGTCAAAGATGGCACCACGGGGAATCCACTATAATTTTAAGACATGTTGCAGACTCACATATGTCCATAAATCTAAATTTACTAGACTGCTTATGGGAACACAGTCATCATGAGATTTAAAAATAAATCCTTTATTGCTTTCATTTTGAACTTCACCCTTTACTCGACGGAAATTATCTTCATTAGACAGTGAATGAGGGGCGTCATAATGAGTGAACAAATTTCCTGGAGCAATCTGACTTGGAAAACTTCTTCAAATTCTTGTCACAGCCCATTCTGAATATGGCCAAGGCAGTTATGTCTATTCCCTTCAAGAAATATTGACCTTGCTAATATTTGTGATATGTTATAGTTAACATGTAATGAGAAAAATAGTAAAGACCATAAAGTCACTTAATAAGTGCAGATGTAAGAAATCTGAAATCCACATATACTGCCAACCGTATCATGAAAATATGCTGTCCACCTATAAAATTGTCTCTACCTACTTAATGGAAACCATTTTTATTTATAGGTAAAGTAGCATGAAGTTTATTAAAGGAGAAATAAAAAGTTCAATTCACCTCAAATATTTCCTCATCATTTTTGAAAAGTCAATGTAGACTTCCGCCAAGATGGAGGCGTAGGTGGAAGCACTTCCCTTCTCACACAACCAACTCTAAAAACAACAAAGTTTTAGCAACAAAAATGCAGCCAAACCACAGAAAATTGAACTACATGGAAGTCTGACAACAATGAACCCTTCAGCCAAACTGGTAAGAGGGGCAGAGCCAGCAGCAGAGCGGGGTCAGGCAGGAAAGATCCACTGGACCCACCCGGGCAGGCTACCCAGGTGCGACAGCAGCCGTGGGTGGATCCCAGGTGCGGAGAAGCTGGCAGACCCACTGAGGGTGCAAGGCGGTGGACCCACTGAGGGCGTACCGTGGTCACACCAGCGCAGATAAGCTGGTGAAGGAGTTAGTGGTGGTGAGATGGATCGCTCAGGCCCCAGCAGTGGAAAGCGGCAGAGAGAACCGCCATTGTCCCCCTCTGACCCTGCCTCACAAATCAGTGACCTGGGTGGCCCCTCTCTGTCCACGCCCCCACATACAGCATCACAAAACAGCAACCTGAGTGGCCCTACCCTGGTGAACAACTAAGGCTCCACTCCTAATACATAACAGGCACGAACAGATCAAAACATGGCTCAAGAACAACTCAGCCCCACAGCCAATAAATCTAAGCAATGAAGAAATAGCCAAACTTTCAGATGCACAGTTCAAAACACTGGTCATCAGGATGCTCACAGAACTGGTTGATTATAGTCACAAATTAGAGGAACATATGAAGGCTAAACTAATTGAAATGAAGGGAAATACACAGGAAACCAATAGTGATGGAAAGGAAACTGGGAATCAAATCAAAGGAGTGGACCAGAAGGAGGGAAAAAATGACCAAACAGAAAAGGATGAAGAAACAAGAATTAAAAAAAAATGAGGAGAGGCTTAGGAACCTTCAGGACATCTTTAAACATTCCAACATCTGAATTATAGGGGTACCAGAAGGGGAAGAGGAACAGCCATGAGTGGAAAACTTATTTGAACAAATAATAAAGGAGAACTTCCCCAATCTGGCAAAGGAAATAGACTTCCAGGAAATCCAGGAAGCTCAGAGAGTCCCAAAGAAGTTGGACCCAAGAAGGAACACACCAAGGCACATCATCATTACATTAGCCAAGATTAAAGTGAAGGAGAGAATCCTAGAAGCAGCAAGAGATAAGGGGACAGTCACCTACAAAGAAGTTCCCATCAGACTGTCAGCTGATTTCTCAAAAGAGACCTTACAGGCAAGAAGGGGCTGGAAAGAAGTATTCCAAGTCACGACATCCAAAGACCTACAACCAAGATTGCTCTATCCAGCAAAGCTTTCATTTAGAATGGAAGGACAGATAAAGTGCTTCTCAGATAAGATCAAATTCAAGGAGTTCATCATCACCAAGCCCTTAGTATAGGAAATGTTAAAGGGACTTATCTAAGAAAAAGAAGATAAAAAAGATGAACAGTGAAAGGACAGCAAACTCACACTTATTAACAACCACACCTAAAACAAAAGCAAACTAAGAGGACAGGTAAATCAGGAGTAAACCATAAAAATGAAGATCACATGGAGGGTTAGCAACAGGGGAGTGGGAGAAGGAGAAGGGGGGAGAAGGTACAGAAAATAAGTAGCACAGATGGTAGGTAGAAAATAGATAGGGGGAGGGCAAGAATAGTATGGGAAATATAGAATTCAAAGAACTTGAGACACGTGGTCATAAACTAAAGGGGGGAATGGTGGGGGAGGGAGGTTCGGGGTGGAGGGGAATGAAGGGGGGGAATAGAACAACTGTAATGGCATAATCAAAATTAATTTTTTAAAAATCCCATGGCTGGAATTACAGCTTGGTCATTCTCGCCTCAGAAGAGCCCCTTTCCTCAGCCTCACACACATCCCTGCATGTTCTCATGTCCATTCCCATCAGGGCTGGTTCACTCAGTGCCCCTCTTGGTCTCGACTCCTCATTCTTTCAGCAGATGATCTTTTCTCCTCTAACACTAGAAAAATAGAGCCCCCAAGACAGGTGCTCAACCTCCCAACTTCTCCCCTGCCCCCACTGCTCTGTTTCTTGTTTAATTTCATCCCATTTCTAATGTACCTTCAATCTTTCCCTCTTCATTAATTTTTCCTCCACTTATGAAACTGGCCAAGCCTCTCCTAGCCCAAAGAGTTCCGGTCAGTCCTTCTATCTCCTCTAACCACTTCCAGCCACCAATCTTCTCTACCACTGCTAGTATTTCTGAAAAAGTGTCCTGAACTCATCTCCATTTCCATCCAGACCGGGTTCCACTCCTATGTTATTGATGCTACTATGATTAATGAGTATGTCGATTAATTCAATTACTAACAATGGTGCTAGGCACTGGGGATAGAGCAGTGAACCAGGCAGACATGATTCCCATCATCGTGGAGCATAAAGTATAAGTGTGTTTGCCAGTTTGGGACTTCTGAGAAATATTTGCCAAGGAGAGATTAGATGTGTGAGAGATTTATTGGGGGAAATGCCAATGTAGCGTAAAGGAGCTAAAGTAGGCAGGGAGAGTTCCTAGATCATATAACAGGTCTGATGCCTGTGAAAGGAGAGAAGGAAGGAAGAATTGGCTGGGAGAAGCCACAGACCATAGTGCAGGTCTGAGAAAATCTCAGCTGTGCTGACGGGATGTCACTGAACAAGTTTCCTTTTAGAGAAATCCAGAGTTATGCTCAATCAGTGATTAGGAGAGGCCTCTGAAAGTGGGGATGCAGTGTTTCTGGGGGGAAGAAGGTAGAAGTTATGTTTCCTGCAGCAGGTTGGATATGTGCATGGCATACCTCCATAATCACCACCATCTGCACCACCAGCTGCACATGGAGAAGCTGGACTCACTTCTCCATGCATGTTCTCAGGGTCTGCATGTGCCTCTATTTCTAAAGGGAAACCAGAAGTGGGAGTCACCCTGCAGGGATAAACTATAGCCCCTGTTGCTACAGTTGATCTCAATCTTTGATGATAGCCATCCTCTCCCTCCTCCCATCTAAATTCCCCCATCCTCAGTTATCTTCTTCTGTCAGTCATGTTGGCTTACGTAGTAATAAAACCCCAAACCTCATCCTTGAGGGCTCCATTCCCTTGAAAATCATGACCTTTTCAGGCCAGGGATGCTGCACATGTCCACTCAGTTACAATCGGGCAAGGGAGTACCGAGAAACATATGAACCACCTTGGTTCTACACATCTTTGCTGACCTCATTGTGTGAAAGCCACCCTGCCTTTTCCTGCTGGTTCGGATAAATTATCTCTGCTAAGATGGTCAACTCCCCGCCCTACCTTCTAATACTTGGACACAAGGAGTTCATAGTGATCTGGCAGTAGTCATAGCTTACAGTTCATGGGGACCCTTGCTATGTTTCTTTACAAGAGTGTGCCCCCTGCCCCTGCTGAGTCCAGAGTCCACGGAACCTCTGAGTGATGCTGGTGCCCCTCCACCAGCACACTCCCAATGGCCGTGGTGAATGGTGTATCCTCTGGCCCCTTCATGGAATATGTTAACCTTGCATTACATATTCTGATTTCACATAATATATCCACTCCAGCATCCCACTTCCTTCAGCCTTTTTATTCTCTCCTCTACCATATGCAGGGCAATCAGGCATTTCTGCTCTGTATAGATTGATACACCAGTTTTTCTAGGCTTCTAAGAGACCCTTGTTGAAAGTTTGTCTCATCCCCTTCAGTCCTTGCCAGGATAGTAAATCCCACATCCTGAGGAAGCATCACAAGTTACTGCATTGTTGTTTATCCAGTTTTATGTTCTGCCTCTCTAATCAAGAGCCTTTAAAATTCAACTTCAGGGGAATTCCCCCACTCTGTGTATAAAGATGCTGGCTAGTTCTTGCAGTTTCTTCAGTAGAAACCTCTTTCCTTCCTTCTCAGGTCCAGCATCCCTAGTCAGGCTGTGTAGGGATTTAATCCTAGTAATTAGCCTGGCAGCCGGTAGTGCAGGTGGAATGAGCTCCTGAGGGTGTTATCTATTGCTTTATGGTAGAAAGAGCTCAGCAGAATCTTTCCTCTTAGGGCTTCTAGCCTTTCCTTCAGAGAGCTGGGCCACTTCTCCTAGGTCTGACACTTCAGAGCCCTATGGTTACAACTCACAGAAGCACTGACTCAGACATCCCCATTTCATGTGTCAGGATCCCAGGTTTTCCCAGCCTCAGCCCTTACCTTACTTAGCACACAGACCTCCTTTGATGTAGCTTTAAATATCACTGGAGTTTGGCAATTTCAACTATCAGACCTTGATTTTGCTCTTCAGTTGTGATTGCTCTCCCACTGAAGGGCATAAGGTCTTCTTTGTAAACTCAGATAAGCTCTCACATTTAGACTTTAACCTTTAACAATTACTAGTAGGATTTCTAGTCATCCCTGCATGAGGCTTCAGTACAGCTTAGTAATAACCTGCAGATTCCAATGTTGGCTTTGTTCTTCCCTTATTTTTCAGATGTCTGCGTCATCCCACTTCCAAGGGCATCCCTCCCTGAAGTTCCCCAGGTCATCAGCTTCCCAAACTCATCTGCTCTCTGTCTTCTCCCACGGCACCTAAAGCTCCTCACGGTTCTCCAGGCATGTTTTGTGGGATCATTCCTACATGCCTTTGCCTATGGTAGTGCCTCTGTCTACATTTTTCACTCTTTTCCACCTCTATGACCCATTATTCAAGTTTAGCTCAAGCATCAGCTTGTGAGAAAGTCATAACGCAGACATTCCTTTGCTTTAAGGTCAGTCAGACTTGGGTTGTGATCCCAGCTGTTATCATTAACTGCTGAGAGAATTAGTCATTTTCTTCAGGATGTAAACTCTTCTGTTGGTGCTCAAACTGCAAGAACAGTGAGTCTCCTGGGAAGCCCCAGAGTGCAGCTCTAGGCTATAGTAAGGGTGTGGTAAGGTGTCCAGATTGGGTACAAGTGGAGTTGGACTGGTGCTTGATCCTTTAAAAATGCAGCCAAGGACTCCTAAGGGCCAGGCAATCTGTGCAGGCTGTGGAAAGCCTAACCCAGTGAGAAGAGTTGAGGTTGTAATCACTGGAGTGGTGAGAGGTCAAGCAGTTAGTGGTTAGGACTTTTTAGCCAGATGGGTCTAGACTCAAATCCTGACTCTACCACTCAGCTGAATAACTGTGAACAATTTACTTAAGCTTTCTGAGCCTCAGTTTCCTCCTGGGAAACCTGGAAACAGTGAGCCTAGCTCATAGCATGGCGGCAAGGTTTGACTGACAGAATATATAGAAAGCATCCAGGACTTTGCTCAGCATGTTATAAGAGTTGAATGAAATGTAGAAATGACATTGATTAGTTCACATTCCCATCTCAGGTGAGGGTCCGTCACTAGACAGAGGACCTGTCACAGACAGTGAAAAGAATATCCTAAGTGGATTTCATGCTTGATGAGCCGAGCCGGCCTCCTTTGTCTTTAAAGCTCTCTGCTCCTCCTTCCTTGACTCTCCCCTGTGTATTCGGTACTCCATTTCCGCCCAAAATGCTGAGCCTGGTTCTCTCCAGCCTGTGCCCAGTGCTTTAAATCTCATTTACTCTCATTTCATCAACTAGCACCTGTTCTGCCCGCCCCTTCCCCTCTTTGATTAGGGCCTTGCTAGGGAGCTAATTAATCTGGCGAAGCAATTAAGGCCAGGGCATTAGTGGCTGATAATGCTGCATTCCTCCTAGGGAATCTGCTGTATTTTAATAGGACTCTCTTTAACTTGATGCAAAGGAGTGACTAATGGGCTAATTTCAGGACCCTTGCAAGGTCAACATCACTGGGACAGCAACCTACATAAAATCCAATTGGAAAACAGAATAGGAGGCTGGCACTTTGCTGAAGGAACAGAACTGCTTCAAGGAGCACACCAAGTGAACTGTGCAGCAGAGCTGGCTCAGACAGGTACATTTCTGAGCCACTGGTTTCATTCAGGGCCTCAGCCTCCCTTGCCTCTCCTCAGCTCTCCCTGCCTCCTTCAGTGGGTCTCTTTCTAGTTTTTCTTCCATACCACAGATTGAGGACCTTTAGAAGATATCATCCTGAGGATGTAATCCTCTGCTTAAAATCTGTTATCAGGCCCCTATTACCTTCAAGGTAAAGTCCAAGCTCCTCAGCCTGATACATCAGCCCTTCCTGTCTGGCCTCTGCTCCCCTGTCCAGGCTCATCTCCTGCCACCCCCATCACACACCCACACCCCAGACCAACTGCATGACTTGCTGTTCCTGAAAGTCACCCAGACCTAGGATCTGCATTCCCAACACCCAGAGTGTCTTTCTTGTCACCCCAACCTCACATCACACTCAGTAACTCCTTTTCCTTCTCATTGGGCAGATTGCCCAATGGGCTCCTGTTCATTTTTGCAAGACACATCTTTTATCGCTCCCTGGTGAAGTCCTCATGATCCCTCCATCCTCACCTTGCTCTGGCAAAGCGAGTCATTTTCCATTTTGTCCTACCAGCGGTACCTCTTTTATAATATTTGCACTTTTAAAAAGTCACTTGTTTTATACATTTCATCCCACATGAAGGGAAAGCTCTTTCAGCATGTGGAGCTTGTCCTTTTTGGTTTGAATCCTTAGCCTCAGAGATTCCAGATGATTAATAAATGTGTTCTGGATGAAGTGAGTATGGCTATGAATGACCAGAATTTAATTTGCATTCTGTATCAACTGCATATTATTGGGCCATTTATTTAATCTCTCAGTGCCTCCATTTCCTATTTTGGAAAATGGGAATAAAACACATACCTGTGAGGATGGAAATGAGATTTCAAGTACGGTAAGTGTCCTGCCCGTGCTGGGCACAGATGGATGTCACACTGGGCTGCTGTCCCCACCTTTACTCACCTCCGTGTATATCAATCTAGTTGCGCTGCAGTACTTTTGAAGACACATAACCAGAGTCACTGGAGAAATCAAGACCCTGAGGAGGAAAGTCAGTGTTTGCTAAGCACCATCCATGTGCCTCACCTCCTGCTGCATATTTCACGTGCTGTTCCCAAGGCTTTCTTCCACCTCGGGTGTCTGACTTGCTGACTGTATATAGTCAAAGAGTCATAGTCATTGATTAATTAACTTTTTTATTTAAATAAATTTAATGGAATATTTTTTGTGTCGACTCAGAGTTTGAGGACCATTTTCTTCTGTTGTGCCTTCTCAGTAATTAAGTTACAGATTTTCCTTGAACAACTACTATTATGCTGACAGGTATATGGTCGCTGTTACTGATGATTGCTTAAAAGAGACTAGTGTCCTTCGGCCTGGAATAAATGTATTTGGCTTCTGGGTTTTGCCAGCTTTGTGAGTAAAGAATTTGAAGAAATAAATCTCCACTGTAAACTGATATATTTTCTACTAATAACAAATAGAGAAAATTAAAGAGACAGAGAGGGGATTCCCCTATGTGTGCAGATACATAGATAAATCTCTCCTCCATTTGATACCTGTTCAGAGCACGCTAGCCTGTGTCTTAGAACAGCTTATTTGTTAAATGCTGGGAGAATCAAGTCACTGTAAGGAAGTCCAACTGCTGTGGAATGTCAATCTTTGAGATGTACTGTCCTCTCAAAGAAACTGACAAGAAAATCTTTCAGGAACCAGAATCAGAAAACCTTCTGGGTATAAAAGAAAAAATACTACAATAAGTTCTTGACCACTGAACACTTTTAAAACAAAGGGAAGTGACAATAAAATATTATTTCCTTGGTTTTGTGCAAATTCAGTCTGTCAGTACCTGGGCAAGAGTCTTCCAGTCCTTCATGATCAGATGTGACTCGTAATATTTATATGCTATTATTTACTGCTTACAGAATGTTGTCTCTTTAGAAATGTATATCCCCAAGGCTACATATATAATGGCATTTTCTGGGTGTTTAATGTGTATGTATTTATGATTAAGGAAATATTTGTAGTGTGCCTTATATATGTCACATAGTATTTTAGGCACAAAGTATATAGCAATAAGTCATCGCCTGTTCTCAGGAAGTTCACATTCTGAAGGCTGAAGCTGGGGGTAAATGGAGAAAACATGGGTGTTAAATAAATTTGTTAGCAAGAAAAACATAAGAAAGTGAAAAGTGCTAAATGCACAAGCAATATAAATTCTGTACAGTGGGAACAGGCTTGGCACGTTGAAGGAACAAAGGGGACATTGCTGGGCAGAAGTGGTAAGTGTAGTGGTAGAAGGTAAGGTGGAACATCAGACTTGGAAAAGCAAAGGCATTAAGTTTGGATTTTAATTTCAGTGCAATGGGAACCAACTGAAGAGATTTTACTCCGAGTAGTGACGGAATCTGAAAAACATTTAGAAATGTGGGTGGTGAACAGACTCCTGTGAGTTGAGCCATGTTGTATGTCAAGTGTAATAAAAATAAATTAAAAATAAATAAATTAGCAAATAAGTAAGTGAATAAATAAACAAATGGATAAATAAACAAACAAACTCGAAGCTCTCCAATTAGAAGGTATGATTTGGGGTCGAGAGAAGCATGACACAGACTGGGATGACACTGGTGCAGATGCAATCAGTGGAATGGTCTACACAGTTCACATTTGTCTTCTGTTTATTAATTGTTCATGAGGTTTTTCTAAATAAAATTTTAGGTGTGGGATCAAATTCTCTTGAGAAATTATTCCAATTCTGCCAAAGGGGTGGCAGAAGAACTAGAATATCTTTGTCTTTTTTACTAAATAGTACATGTAAGCCAAGCACTGTGATTTATGCTTCATGTTATTTGATCCTATGAAGGAGATACTATAATTATTCCTATTATACAAGCTGGGAAAACTGAGGTTCAGACGCCCAAGGTCACACAGCTAATTATACGTATAATTAGAGCCTTAATCCAGATCTGTTTCTATCATAACAGAGAATTTGAAATTTAACAATTTAAACTGCCTTTCAAGAAATGAAGTACATTAGTTATTTTCTATAAATATCTAGAACATTTTATTCCTGTACATCATAATTCTATCAAGAACTCTAGATTCTACCATTGAATAAATATCAGGGTCAGGAGCACATAGCTTGAGTCTGTGGCCATGACTTTGGAATGGAATATAACAAAGAGGAACAAGGAGTTGCCGGGTAGGTTGCATGTTTCTCCTGAGCTCTAAAGTGGGGGCAGGTTTCTCACCAAGCACTTACAGGACAGCCTTCTTAGGTCAGGAATTGCTGAACAACCCATGTTTGTGTTCTAATTTTAAAATTCTGTTAATTCTATGTAAGCGCCTTTTAACCTTGTAGCTTTTTTCCTACAGCCCCTTTCAATATCCTCCTTCAAGCCCTTATCACCTGGTGCCTAATCAGAATAATACTGGTATTGCTTTATAGTTTACACAACACCTTTTTACATTATTACCTCAACTCTCACAACACTGGGATAGATATCAATATATTTTGTTGGTTTGTTGGTACATATATCTTTTTTCACTTTTTAACATATTTGCAATTAGAATATAGCTTACACTAAGTGGCAACTTACAGTTGCTGCTGGCCTGACAGCGGTTGTCCTGTGGTTGTTGTCAACTGCGTTAGCTCAGCAGACGTGTCTTCCCTGGTGGTGCATGTGGAACTTGCTCTTCTCAACTGCTAGCTCCTCACACACTGTTTAAGGAATACGAGTCCTGCTTATTGCCTAAAAAACCTTCTATTGAACACCCTGGGAAGTTTCCAGTAACAAAATTCTCAGAATGAATGGGGCTTGAAAACATTACAGAGACCATAGTGGAGCACTTTTTTAAAAAATGGCACATCATCAATGCATCTACAGCACAGAGAATGATTCCATATAAACAAAATATGGGTGTGGACTATTCTGACTCAAAGAGTGATTCGGAAGAGTTGCACTGTGAATGTAAAAAATGTTTAGAAGTACCTTAACCCAAACTTTCTTGGTTTATGGTATTTCTAAGGTCTCAGTGCTTTTTTTTACCACACTGCTGGGCTCAAAGCATATTGAACTCTTCCATTTGTTAAATAGTTAGGTCCAATAACTTAGTAACCATTTGAAAAAAATTATTTCACTCTTAAATAACTAGAATTACCTTCTAATGGAATTGGTGTGCTTTTGGGGCACTGCACAACCTCCAAACCTGGAACCAGATTGGACACTGGAAACCATCTCTCCTATTTCAAGTAGGTGCTTTTATATCACACCAATTGCCTATAACCCAACTTCACAAAATCAATGCCATCCAAAAGAGTGTAGCCTGATCTAATGTTGGAATTGCGAATAGTCACAGGCTCGTAGTTTGCATCATGTCTAACAGATGTCTAGTACCACTGTTTCCCCTGAAAATATAAACTATCCCACGGCCCCCTGTGAGTCTCTGTGGCTCCTTCAGGTGGCTTGGGGCATGTTTTGGGAACCACTGTCTTAACCATTTCATTTGGCTCATAGTTTACCTTTAAGAATGCATAACAGTAACATATGATAAAACACCACATCTGAATAAGTATACAAGAGCAATTCAGTAAGTATAAAGTAAAAATTCCAAAGTGACAAGAAGTCATTTTGTCACAATTTTATTGACAGTAATTTTGGGGTACATAGTGCTTTTTTATAACTGATGGCATCTTAGATTCTATTTTATAGATCAAGGTAATAAGGCATTCGATTCTGAATTGAACTCCTTGCCCGTAGGCACTTATATAATACTTTGTTGCCAGGTCAGTTGCCCTAACTCATAATTTTTGTTATGGCACTTCCCTTATCAAAATACTTGGTAATTTGCCTTTGCCTATACAATATAGCGTAGCTTTCTCTTTGTGACACGTAATGTTCCCTGTGGTCTTTCTAATGCACTTACTTTTGTAGCCTCAGCTGAGGAGACTATCAGTCTGCATCTTCTATTACATGGTAAATGACTTCTCCACTCTAGGCCTGGGCTTCCCCATCTACAAAATGAGAGGTTGCATTAGATTAATGGTTCCTAACTTTTTGAAAAAAATTTAGACACTGGCATTCATTTGCCAGGGTTTTATTCTATGATTAAATTTAATATTCATGGAGTTAGTCTATCTTAAAAGTATTGTGTTGCCAATAAAGTAAATTATAACCTAATACAAATAACAAGGAAAAACTAAAGTTGACTATAAAAAACTCACTTTGTTGTCTTTATTGTTTTCATTTAGACTGCTGAGCACTGGTTCTTAGACCAGCATTTGGGACCAACAAACTAGACACTTACTATTTAAACTCAAGCCTTAGACCAGGAACATTGCCTGGAGGCTTATTGGAAATGCTGAGTCTCAGGTCTGCTGAATCAGGTCCGAATTTTAACATGACTTCAGGTGATTCATGTGCACACTGAAGTGTGAGAAGCCTTAGACTAGATACTTTCCAGCAAGAACATTCCCTTTTATCTCTCATCCTCTTGTACAACTTTGATACAGCTGCCAAGCCCTTGCTTGCATTGAACTAACCTTGTACTTTTCTTCCACATTTCCTGTTGCTTAGCCAACTCAATGCCCTCCTCCCACCTATTCTTCAATGGTTGGCATGGATTCCACCTTTGCTCCTGTGTCCTCAGCTCTGTGTGGCTTTAGGTAAATTGATTTTTGATTCTGAGCCACAACTTTCTTAGCCATAAAATGGGAATAAAAATATCTATTTCATAAGGATGTTAAAAAGATTAAGTATATGTAAACTTTGTATCATGGTGCTTGGTATACTAGGACCTTAATTAGGAGTAAGTGTTATTGTTGTTCTTACTGTGGCAGTAATACAGCAGTATACCAAACAGACAAAATCCCCTGCCTTGTGGAGCTTACTTTCTAATGGGTGCTGCTAAATTAACACTTGTTGGGTGCTATAATCACATCTTAACCCACCATATAGTCATTCATAGGCCGACTGAGTCCCAGAGATTGTTAGACAGCTGGCCATGAGGTTTTTGTATGCTTATGATATTTACCGTATTATGTTTTTCATTATGGCTATTTATGTATTTTCTGTCTCATCAGACTCTAAGTGCCTTGCTTCTATGACTTATCCTCTGGCACTTTACACATAGTACACTCAATGAATGGCAGAATTTTAGGAAGCCTCTCTTTCAGAACCTTCCTTGTCTCCCAGTATGAGGCTGCTGTAGTGAGGGCTGTCCGAGCAGCTGTGTTAGATGAGGGGGTTCCTGGTTCCAACCAGACCCTGTTCTCTTTGTATTACACTGCTTGTCCCAGCCATTTAAGGTGAGCATCTGTATTTCTAGCCTCACTATTGTTAAGTTGCCTCATCATGGATGCTGATGGCTTTAGGAAAAACTTCCAACTAGAAAAAAAACAATGCCGACCATGGGCCGGCGCTGAGTGCACAGGCTGTTAGTCCGTTACAGCACAGCATACACGCATTCTCCCTGACTTTCTGACGTGGCCTTTCCTGTAACGCCAGATGGCTACCTTGAAAAGATCTTGGAAATGTTTGGTTTAAGTATAAAAATGATCTCTAAAGCAATTTCAGGAAAATAAAATAAAAAACCCGCCACAGGGCTCCTTTTGGCCTTGTCTGCCCCATGATCTAATTAACACCCATTCTTTTTCAATTAAATCACCAGATTTGTTTTGGCAAATCTAAGGTAAATTCAGTTTTTCCTCTCTCTGCTACCCCCTTTTGTAAGGCCAGGCCTGGTGCGCCTGTGAATCAATTTCCTGAAACTAGGTCAACACCATCGGAAAGGGCTTGGAAACCAAGATTGTCTGATTCACTGGAACGCCACCCCCTGCTGGGGCCGCCCTCCTCACTGGAGTCTCATCACCAACATGCTGATTAGTTTCTCTTTCTATGACAAGCCCCACTAAAGCTGCATCTCGCAGAAAACATCCATATTCTGGACATCCTCAAATCTACCATCAAAATCCAAGATGCCTGGGGAGATCATTAATTCAGACATTTGACTGAACAGCCCTTTATTCCTTTTTTCCCCCAAGTAGCAAGTTATGCTAAGTGCAAGGGAGGAAAACTCAATAACTCATGGAACAGGCATTCATCTTACTTTTAAATTTAAATCACCAGGGTGAAGGGTCAGGAAAGGCTATGACAGAAATTCTTGCAGAAGAAAATCCCCCTGTTGCTCAGCAGCCAGTCATCTTCCTGCTGCATAAATCATTGCATTCATTCTGTGGAATGTTGGCTCCAGCTAAAATCATAGTGCCCAAGAGCAGGGATTTCTTCAGGGTTTCAGACTGTGACAGCTGTATTTATCTGGAGTCAGCCTGACTGATGAACAGCCTCTTCAAAACAGCAAGATTCATTGAAGAGTCACTTCTACTCACATGCTCTGCGCTGCCCTGGCCCCATCGTGGGAGTAAGGAATTGGCATTGCTGCACATGACCTCCACCTGCAACACACCTGGGCCTCCTGTTCCCCTCCAAGGCCACTTGCACTGGCTGGCCACATGCTCTTGCTTCACTTCTTTTGGCAAGATACCAAAATATTTAACAGACAAGGAGGGTGCAGACTTTTGACTCTAATCTGAATCAAAAGAACGAGCAGAAAGTCCAATAAAGCTAATTTTTTTAAGTAGATATTTCTGGACTTCCCTAACCCCTTTATTATTTTCTGATCTCAGCATCATCAGGAATAAGATTCACAGCCAGGCCTCAGATACACAGGGAAGGACATGACCTTTGGCTTTGGCAACCTTTCCTGCCTTCACCTCTCTCCCAGATGGCACAATTTCCATCTCATCACCTGCTTTCCCAGCTCACCTGTAGTTGTGTGCGCACAACCCCTCCCCCACTGCCCCAAGCTTCCCACTCCTGCACCTGTCCTCTTTACTATATGTGCCAGGCTCTCTCCTTAATTATCTCTAATGACAATACCCCCCAACACCATATTCCTATGTCCCCACCTTGGTTGGAACTAATGCTAAAATAGTGTGGTTTATTCTTGAAGGTTGAGAGTAGGAGGTAGCAAGCAGCTGATGGGTTGGGAAGGTCCTGACCTGCCTCTGCTTCTTCACACTTGAATGGGATGAAGGTTCCTGCCATGAAAACAGCTTCACTGCACCCCAAGTGAGGTGAAGGGAAGTCACCGCACTCTCCCATCTGTTCAGGTGCTGTGATCCCAGAGCTTAGGAAAGAAGCCCTGGTGGGAACGCAGTCTGTCCACAGAAATTTTAAACTGAGCTTTTCTAAGGAATTTTTGCAGGGTGAGACCATATGCACCCAAATTTCCCCAAAGTAAGAACTTAAAGCACAAGGAAGGCCCTCATTCAGCTGCAGATTCTCTTCCAGAAGTATTGGACCCCACGAAGTTTCCACAGGTGGGCCAGAGGAGTGTCAGTCCTGTGGTGGCCCTGCACACGGGGGTAAGGTCTGGTTCTAACTTTTTTCTACTGTGATTGCCAACTACTCAAAGCAGCCTGCCTTTGGGGGCCAGAAGACATCCACTATCGGCAGCCAGACCAGAGGCTTGCCTGTGGGGTAGAACATGAGTACCACAAAGTAAGAATTTCATCCCTCTCGAACAAAGCAACTACCCCACAACTCTGAGAGAACTCTTCCCAGGTCAGTGCTTCTCAAATGTGTGCATGCAACAGAATCAGAGGGAGGGCTTGTTAAAACACAGACTGTTGGCTCCACCCTTAGAAGTATGGATTCAGGTGGAGCCTGAGAATTTGCATTTTTCCTAATTCCCAGGATGCTAATGCTGCTGGTCCTGGAACTACACTTAGAGAACTATCATTGCAGGTAAATGTAACAGGTTTGTGTGGTAAAAATTAGTGATTAACCACCAGCAAGTTTCTGAGGAAAGGGGAGCCTAGAGAAGGCAGGAGTGCATTGGGTTGGCCTTGGGCGTGAGACTGTCCTCTGACCTCATCATCAGCCAAGACGCTTTCTCCTGCTCCTGGCAAGAGAGGGTGAAGCACAGGAACCAGCTTGCTGTTTTCCTGGCTCCCTCTCTTCTTCCCATACTTTCTTTTTACTTTCTTTTCCTATTTTTCTCTCCCCTCCTTTCAAAGTCATTTTACCTGAGATATTTTGTAATCTTAAAACTAGATTTACAAACAGATGAGAATGCCATTTCAACAACAAATTTCCCCTGAGACTGGAAGTCTGGGGAGGGTAGTGGTATATAGGAGGACCCTACGAGAATCAAAATGAAAAATTCAAGAAGAACTATAAGACTGGATCCTTCTTCAGCTTCAAACTCCCTCTCAGAAATTATTATCCACTAGGAGACACAATTAGGCAAGTTAAACACTATTGCTTCTGTACCATATGTACTCTACACAAGGAGGTATGGTACTAACTCTTGGTTTTCACATGAGGAAATTGAGTTTTCAAAAGGCTAATCACATGGGCATAGTCTCTTAGCGACTCTGACCTAGAGCAAAGATCTTAGTTCACGTCTGGGTGGCTTCCTTCACAAGACCTGCTGGGATGATGGTGACAGATGTAGGTGGTTGCAGGGGAGTTGATAATCCACAGAAGAGCTAGTTTGACAACTAGAGACTAGAAATGGAGAGATTCTACAGCCTGGCTAACAAATCTGGAGGATTAAAATATACATGAGAAATGAAACATAAGAAAGGGGAACCAGTGAAAACTTTCAATGGTTAGAAAAGAATCAGCTAGTCACACAATTTGCCCTGTACCTTCTCCTTACCTCTGTTACCTATACACAGTAACCAGCCCGGCACCACACCAGGCTCACTGCTACACTTCGGTACCCAGAGGGAACCCCACCATACCAGCCAGGCCTGGACATGGAGACCACCTGGACTGGTTGCTTCTGCTCCAGGACTGCTCCCATGTTTCTGCCCCCTGGGACTGCCTTGGTATTTCCCACTGTTATCTGTCTGAACTTGAACTTGGCTTTACTTCTAAGGCCAACTTCACTTCCCAGTTGCCTGATAAAATCTCAACCAGGAACCCACCTATCCTCAAACTCAGCACTGCTGAGCTTTTAACTAGCTTTACTGCCAAACAATTTCTCCTGACTCCCCTGTTTCTACAGTTGACCGATTTGAAAACAGCAATCATTTCGATGCCTTGTTTTCTCTTCCACAGAATTCAGCCAATAATCCATCACCTTTCAAACATCAGGCCCACAGTTCTAGCTCCAACTCTCACTTTCTGTTTCAGACACTATCACTGGATCCTCTTCTCTCTCCTCACTTTCAGTCTCTCTCAACTCTGACTTGTTCTCCATGCTGGGGCCACATCAGCCTGGAACAGCTCTGATTATGCTGCTTCCCCACATTAGAATGTTCAGTGGCTCACCATATTGAATCAGGCACATATTCTTCAGATTGGTTTCAGAGCCCCCAACATATGGCCCCAGGAAGGACATCTGCTTGTTTTCCCACACAGAAGCTAATTCCTTTCTTTGATAGGTGCCTTTAAGATTCTTTATGGGGACACATGCCCTCCTCCCTAATCTGCATAGTTCAGCTGGAGCTGATCCCTTTTTTTGGCTGTAGGAGTTAAGACATGACACATCCTTCTAGACACAGTAATTGGTTCAGGGATAGGCATAAATGACTTAAATCAGACCAATGAGTCTCTATTCTAAAGCTTTTATCTGAACAACTGAGAAAGAGAAGTTCATTTTCTGTTGAGGCTGCTAGAAGTAACTATGAAAAAAGACTGGAGTTGCCAGGAGTTAGCAAGTGTGACATGATAATGAAACCAACAGAAAGAGAAGAGGAGAAGTTTAGAGAGCAAGGTGGGAGTCCCTGGGTCCAGCTCTGACTGAGCCGGAGCACCCCCTTGACTGTCCAGCCAAGCACGCCAATGAACGCCTTTCTGAGCTTAGTCCGGTTTGAATTGTGCTACAGTCACTTCAACCTAAAGAATCCTGACCAATAGAGCTTTCATCTATCTTTCAAACAGCTCCTACTCCTCAACAATTACACTGAAGTATTTGCTCTTGTCTTAAAAGCAAAATGATTTTACATATCTGTGCTTTTGCTCGTGCTATTCTTTCTATCTGCAACAGAGTCTGCAGCCAACTCCATCACCCCAACCTTTTAAGGTGTCTTTCAGACACCCATCAGATGTATTTTCTGCTTTTAGCCATGTAGGGTTTTACCCGCATTTGAATCCCCCCCAGCAAATGAGTTTTCTCTGCCACTGAACACAACATTTTTCACCGGTGGTCCATATTAGATGTTCAGTAAACTAGTGTGAATTGGACCAAAGGAAAATGCAGGGTTTTACACATAGAAATGAAGCTAACACTTGTTGGATTAGATTGGCTTGAAATCTTGAGAAAAATAACAGAAAATAGGCTGTTATCCTCTCTAACTTGTTTGTTCCAGCAGACAGGTAGGCATCTTCACTGCTACTCCCTTAATCACACATGTCACTGTAAACTATAATTTTGCAACATTAAAACACTTTAGCTTGAACCTGTGAGAAGCAACAGAACTTCTGGTCATAGAGAGATATTGTATTACCTTAATATTGGTGCTTCCTTTTACATAGAGACTTTGTTATTGTTTCATTGTTGTTTTTTCTCAAAGTCAATATTGTAGATTTATTTCAATATTTCAGTATTTCTGAGGCTGTTGTATTGCTTTCTTCTTCTGAGTCCTGCAAATTCTTTTAGCCTTGTTGGTTTTACTATGACACTGTTTGAAAGGAATGTTCAGTTGCATTCAGTGTTTATATTAACAACTGCCAGTTTATCCTCTGAGTGATCACAGCTCCTCTCTGGAAGAAGAAAGTAAGGACACTTCAGTTTGGCAGAAGACAGGCTCTTTCCATAAATGCTGACCTGAGTGGTTAACAAGAAAAGCCCAAACACCTTGCTTTCTCATCTATATGATGCCTAAGGCCCACTTTTTGTCCCTTAAGTTAAAATAGTTACTTTTATGTCACGTAAACACAGCCTATGGGATCAGATATTGAATCAAAAGGAATCCTAGGACTGAAATCCATACCTTTTTTCCTTCATCACTACAAGCTCCATCTACTTAAAGAGCTTCTTTACAGTTTAGCAGGGGAAAAAAAGTCCAAGAAGGCTATGTTTATTTGGTAAGTAGGTTAGGAAAGGAACTCTAGATAGTCTGTGCTTTGTTCCAACTTTCTGCTCTGATATTTTTTCATATGGGACTTTCCAGGAAAGGCTAAAAGTCAAAGGAGCATGCTGACTTCTTTCGAAAGGACTTCCCAAAGCCCCATCTGGCTTCTTCCTGGCCCATTCATCTACTTTTTATCTTGTTTTTTACTACTCCTACTGCTTCCCAACTTCTCTCTACTTTCATTCTTTCCTTTACGTGACTTCTCTTTATGGCCTTCCATGCCTTACTGTCTCTGTGTATTTCACTTTGTTCCCAGAACAACTAGTTCATTATAATGGCTTAAGTTCAGAACTCCTTAAGAGAGACCTGTTTAGGCAAAGCTCTCATGCTGGACCCTACAGTGTCCCCAACCAGTGGGTTTCTTGATTGGCTGCCTGATTCATTCAGCTGGGACCACAGGCAATGGTGAGGCAACTCTGGGGAAGATCTCTTCTGAAGAGAGCGGTGGACATGGCAGACATTCTGAACCTTGGCTTATCCTGGCCAAGTCAGCCCATAATGTGATGAAGGAGAAGGAGGCTTTCTATGTCCTTAGAAAGTCATAAGGAGATATTACCACTTATCAGGGGATATTATCACTTCTTCTTTGGAGTAATGTAAAAAGAGTTCTTGAAGATTTCTTTTTTAAAATAAAAAGGGGGGTGAGGGGAAATGAGGAATCTCACATATTATTGTGGACTTACCCCTCTTTAGATAGCTTTACTGTCATTTCTATGGAACATGGAAGACGAGAAGTAAGTACAGGTCTTCAGTCAACTTTCTGAATGGGCCAGCACCTAGCTTCTGCATTTTGATTAAATGCAGTCCACTTTGACATTATTTGAATCCTGGAAAGCAATATACAAGGTGTGGCAGAAGTAGCATCACTGGGAGTGGTTGGTAGGGTATGTGAATGTCTTGAACAAGATGGACAGCAATTTGAACACTTCACCTAAAATGTCATATGGTGTACTTAAGTGGGATATTGTTATGTCACAGAATTACATGCTATGATTTTGTAATAAAAGATTTGTACATAATAAAAAAGGGGCATTGTTTGTGCTGGATCCTCTATTTCACAAAATAAATCACCTTACTGCTTTGATATTATAACAGCATCAAAATGAGCAGAAGCTCTAAAAGAGGTGAATTTTAGGAAAGCATAGTTCAACCAGTTCAACCACTCTGGCAGACAACTGAGTCACTGGACTATCTGCAGCCTCACTATCTAGGGAAGGAGCCATCCCCTAGAAGCTTTGCTATAACTGACCATAAATGGATTTTTCCTGATATACTTGTGCTTGAGGAAGAAATGAAGACCAGTTTCTAGAAGGCTGAATCATATATCAGGATGAGCTGAAATTGAGAAGAAAAATCTAGCAGCTCAGTTCAGATGGGCCAGCAAGTAGCATTTGTTGTCTGGTTGACCACCTTAGTGCATCTTTTTTTTTTAAGTCACCAAGTGGTAATTATGGCATCATAACACAACCATGGACAAGAATCAGCAAAATGCTCAAAACAAAAATTTAATATTAAATGTAAATGCTTCTTCCCCTCATTCTTGACATTTTCCTTTTCCTCTGTGGTATGATAAGTTGTACCAACCATCTACACTAGCTCAGGAGCCCCTGCTTTAAAAGGTGGCATACATTGTCAGGACAATTAATGGAGGGTAAATATTTAAGCTTTGGATGTGGCACCATAAATGTGGCACATTTAACCTGAGTGAAGATAAGTGACCCATTTGAGATTTAAATATATGATTTGCCTCTAGTCCATGGACCTAAACAATTTCTACAGGGAAAAATCAAACAAGTCTCCAGAAAGTACTTATGTGCAGATCTCGTTCATCCTGCGGGTTCAGTTCCAGACCATTGCAGTAAAGTGAATCTCAAAATAAATCCAGTGGTAATCTTTCTTTGGTGGAGGACCTTGCCTTCAATGCGTAAAAAATGCAACAGCTGTGAACCACAGTAAAGTAAAATGCAATCAAACAAGTTATGTCTGTACCTCCTTAATCTACTTAGATATTTACATTCTGACTTCTGTTGCATGTTCAGTATTTTGCTGTGTTTTAGAGATGGGGCGTGGTACCATCAGCAATCAAAAAGTAGAAACCCCATTAACTGACAATCTAGTTGGGTAGATAAAATACATGTGAAGCAAATTTTAAAGGGGAATACGAGTGGTTCTCAGACCACATACTGGAATCATTTGGGAACTTTAAAAAATAGTGGTGCTGAGTCCACCTCCAAAGACCTGATTATGCAATGTAATTTGTAGTAAAGCACAGGATGCTTGAACAATGTATAGTAAAAAACCCATGTATAACTTTTGACTCTACCAAAACTTGACTACTAATAACCTTCTGTTGACCAGAAGTCCTACTGATAACATAAAGTCAATTACATATTATGTATGTTTTATGTATTATGTACTGTATTCTTACAGTAAACTAAACTATAGAAAAGAAAATGCTATTTAAAAAAACCATAAGGGAAAGATAATGTACTTATAGTGTTGTACTGTATTTATCGATACCATAAGTTTACATAATCTGTTTACAAGATGAATCATCTGTGGGTACCTAAACTAATATTGTCTTGTATGATACAAAACACTGTAGATGTTACATGCATTACTAAAACCAGACATCAATAATGAAAGTACAATGTGAAAAAGAAACACATTTATTCAGAGGTATAATGATTCATGCATCGAAAATGAAGAAAAACGAATATGACTGCTTTATGGTAGCCTAGTATAATCAATATAATTGCTTCATGGTAGAAAGGAAATCTCCAAAACATTTCCAATACATTTATTAAAAAATATCAGCTTCTGAGTGGAGCTGCCTGGTTAAAAACCCACATTGTCTAAGGGTCAACTGTATTTAATTTTCAGGTGAAGATTGTTAAGTCTTAGAGCTTGGTTCTCAACATTGCCTGCACAGTCGTCCAGAGGACTTTTAAAAGTCATTGTACCCAACTCAATAAAATCAGAATGTCTGGGGATAGGACACAGCCATCGGTACTCTCTCTCTCTCTCTTTCTTTTTAAAAATATTTTTGTTTACTTATTTTTTAGGGACAGAGAGAGGGAGAGAAACATCAATATGAGAAAGAAATATTGATTAATTGCTTCTCAAACATTCCCCAACGAGGAACAGAACCCACAACCCAGTCATGTGCCCTGACTGGGAATCCAAATAAAGATCTTTCATTTTGTGGGATAATACCCAACTAATTGAGCCACACAGGTCAGAGCACCATTAGAATCTCTCAAAGCTTTCTGGGATTGAGAACTACATCTTTGGAAAAATTTATAGCAAGGGAAGGGAAGTAATGTCTGGTATAGTCGAGAAGATCCCACAAAGAAGGTCATAGGATGTTTTTGGCACAGAAGAAGGGGACAGACTTGCATGTGAGGAAAAGCCTGAGCAAAGGCAAAGAGCTGGAACTGAGGCGGATGGTAGCTCAGCTGGAACACAAGCTGGACAACAGTAGGATACTCTTGTTTAAGACAGATGCAAACATTTGAAGAGACAAGGTGAGCTGAAACTGGACTTTAAAAGTCAGACTTCACAGTGATTGGAATGGTAAAAATCTAAAACCAAACACTGGTAATACCAAATGCTACAAGGATGGGAAGCAGTAGGAATTCTAATTCCTTGCTGGAGGGAATCAAAAAAGAACAGCTACTTTGGAAGACAATTTGGCAGTTTCATAGAGAACAAAAAAAATGTATTCTTAATATACAATCCAGAAATCATGCACCTTGGGATTTAGCCAAATGAGATGAAAATTTATGTTCACACAAAAACCTGCACATGAATGTTTATAGCAGCTTTATTCATAATTGCCAGAACTTGAAAGCAACCAAGATGTCCTTCACTAGGTGACAGTAAGTAAAGCTAAACAGAGTGAAAAGCCATGAAATGCCATTGAGGAATCTTAAACGCATATTACTAAGTGAAAAAAAAAAACAATTTGAAAAGGGTGCTTAATATAGGATTCCAACTATGTGACACTCCAGAAAAGGCAAAACTATGGACATAGTGAAAAAAAAAATCAGTGGTTTCCCGGGGTTAGGGGAGGGAGGGATGAATAGAAACAGCACAAAGGATTTGGGGGCAGTGAAACTACTCTGTAAAATACTACAATGACTGATACATGTCATTGTGCATTTGTCAAAATGTTACCATACAGCCACTTGGGGTTCTGCTGCCTGCCACCCATAAACTCTGGAAGCAGAAGTTTGAGGAAAAAGAAAAGGCTATACAATTTTGGAAAAATAATGGGCTTCTGCTTCAAAGCCCCTTCTCTTTAAAACCCAAAGCCAAATAACCCCTCCATCCTATGCCTGATCACTTCAAGGCTGTGCCTGGAGTCCTTTCTCCCACTTAAAAAATGCCATCCTTTGGGAAATACAGGTGGCTTAGCTGGTTCCCAGTCACAGTTCAGCTCCAGGGGTCTTTTGGAGTCTGTGCATGCCAGCGTCCTACTCACAGCGTGCAGCCCTTTCCTGCAGCTACTGCCAGCCTGCCCAGCACTTGCACCCCCTTCCCTCCAGCCATTTGCTTGTCAGTGCATCTCTAAGCCTCGCTGAGCAGGGCTGTGCACAACACCAGTCACCTGTGCTGCTGCAGCTTCTCAGGGGGAGAGAAGCCAGGGCCTGTTGCCTGGCTATGCCTCTAGGGACCACTGGCCCAGGAACGCTCATGAACACTGGACTAGCAAGGGGTAGGAAAGAAAGCGAACTTCCACATGTGCTCTGTTTTAAAGTTCCATCCCCAAAATCCTATGCACGTGGAAAGCCAGTAGGAGGGTTTTTTCCTCTGTCTAAACATCCCACCAGCCGGCACATGTATATTTGTAAGCATCCCTCTGCTACGTCATGCCTCTGCTAGGTTGCCAGGGTAACACACACTAACTTGCTAGTTGTTTACCCTTCCCTAAGGGTATGGAATCACTGCACAGGCTTCAAACTGCCACCTTAGGGTTTCCTCTGACTCTTGCCTTCTCTGGCAAGTGCAGCCTCTAGCAGCAGATTGGGGTTCTCCCCCCACCCTGTCCTCCCTCTCCCTATCTTAACCATCTAGCCAACTCCCCACTCCCATTACAAAAACCCAGGTGTACAACACCAAGAGTGAATCCTAATGTAAACTATGGACTCTGGTGATAATGGTGTGTCAGTGTAGGTTCATCAATTACAATAAATGTATCGCTCTGGTGCAGAACATTGGTAGTGGGGGAGGCTATCTGGGGGCTGGGGGACAAGGAGTATGAGTATATGGGAACTCTATATTTTCTTCTCAGTTTTGCTGTGATCCTAAAGGCACTCTAAAAAAGTCTTTAAATTTTTATTCATTGATTTTAGAAAGAAGAAGAAATGGAGACAAAGAGAAACATCTATTTGTTCCAATTATTTATGCATTATTGGCTGATATTTGTTTGTGTAATATTGGTCTATCAGGACAACACTCTAACCAATTGAACTACCCAGCCAGGGCCCGAAAAATAGTCCATTTTTGAAAATGGGGATGGGAGAAAAGACAGGAGGAGGACTTGAAAGTTTGAACTAGAGCAGAGATTTTCAACCCTTTTCATCTCATGGCATGCATAGACTAATTACTAAAATTCTGTAGCACACCAAAAATATATTTTTTGCCAACTTGACCAGATTGAAAAAAAATGTGTAATTTTTATTCATTCACACTAAACGGCCATTGTTGTGTTCGCCATTGTCATTTTTTAAGTTTGACAATCTAACGGAAAAGAAGTGAGTGCCCCTAACTAGTCAGGTATAGCATGTTTTAAAAATTCTTGTGGCACATCAGTTGAAAATCACTGGACTAGAGGCAGCAGGATGCTTTTATATTTCTTGAACAGGGAATAATATGGTAATGAGCAGTGTTTTAAGAAGAACACAGTGACCACAATTTATAGAGTAGATCAAAACAGCATGGGGCTGTAGCAACAATATACAGGGTCAGCAAAAGTAACACCTGCTGGAGTATGTTGGTAGGGTAATAATATGGGTGCAATAATTTATAGTTTTAATTTGAACATTTCACCTAAAATGTCATATGGTGTGCTTGAATGTGATATTGTTATGTTATAGAATTACATGCTTATGATTTTTTAATAAGAGATTTTGTAATAAAAAGGGGCACTGTTTGTGCCAGACCCTGTAGATGCAAAGATGGTTGGTAATTGGCGATAATCTGAAGCCTTGATGATTGACATCTCATCTTGAGATTTATGGTTCACTTTTCATTATCCTGATAAATTAAAGCAGTGTTGAAGTTATCTAAAAGGGAGGGAGAAAAGTATGAAAAAAAAGAATTGAACTGTGCACTAGGCTCTGCAAATCTGTACTTCAGAAGGAGGCTGGAAGGTGGCATATGGGAAGCACTTGAGTACATTAAAAAGTCACCATGTGAATTATTTTTAAAATCTAATTTGCAAAGGCCATTGGCATTGCTTGGGTGCATTTGTAAATCAGGCCATTGCTTAAGTCATCTCAAACAGCAAAAGCTATAATTTCCATGAAAAGGTTCAAAATATTAAAACATTAATTGAAAAAGAGTACATTGAAAATCTTGTTTGCAGAGTTCATTCAGCTGGGCAGAATAGGGTCGGGCCAATTTTTCATCTGTGGGATAAGCTAAGCCTTTTTGCATGATTGCCCTGGAAAACAAATCCTTCATATGGTAAATGAATGACTCCTTGGTCTGTTTGCTTTATTAAAGGCTATCGCAGTCCTTTTTATTTATGATGCTCTCAGTTTCTACTAAATTCTCAAACTTGAATACAAAATGTCCTATGTTATTTAATCTGCTACCTTTTGTTTATTCCCTCATCTTATGAAGCCAGGGCTGGCAGACTCAGCTTTTATTATAATGACTATAAAGTATCTATGGCATCTGTGATGAGAATCAGCCTGGCAGGACAGGGGTCTTCTGTTCCCTGCTCTTCTCCTGCAGGTTAGCAATTTGGGGCAGTGGGCACAGATGCCTCCCCAAGGGCTCCCTCCCATCCTCCAACAGCTCCTGCCAACCTTTAGTTCCCCTTTAGAGAGCAGAGGGTAACTCAATGTCAGCAACTCAGGCAAGCTAATCTTTCCTCTGAGGCAGTTGACAAAAGCTGCTGAGAACACAAGAGTGATTCTGGGCTCCCTCTCTGAAGGTCTCTGCTGATTTCAAGGTCAGGTAGGTAATGTGCGTGGTGTTTTGATTAGAGCAGACTCTACAGAGTCTGGTAGAAAATAGACAAGTGGGAAGAAGAGAACTAACATGCCTATTCTGGTCCAGGTACTTCACTGTAGCACGTTTTATTCTCCTACCATCTTATGAAGAAAAAAAAACACATTATTTTCCTCTTTTATAGGTTAAAAGTGAAAACAAAGGGAAATAAAATAACCCACAGACTGGCATGCAGCTAAGAAGTTACTGGTCAGAGACAGAGCTGGGGGCGTTAACCCTGGCCTGCCCAACTTCAGAGCCTGCACACTTTTCACTATACTGATTCTTATTCTGGTGCCAGGCCCACTGGGACCCCCAGGGCTCCGTGTGAACCCTAGCTGTGTGACTCATTCCTGAAATACTTCTGAGGCCCTTGCCTGAATGGCAGAGCCCAAGGGCTCACCCAAGGAGGTTACCTTTCTATCCTTCCCAAACTTCACGTGGGCTGGGATGTTCTCATTCTTCTCACACACACACATGGGTTTTTGTCAGTGGTAGGATTAATTTAGCTCATTAAGCACCTTCCCATTAGGCTTGTGGCTTAAGTGAGGTGTCAAAATTTGATGTGTAATATTTTGTGAATTCAACTGATGTGCTACTTCTCTGAACCCTTTCCCTTGCCCATGTGATGACCATCTGGACACTTCCTTCTCTTGGAGTTTTCGGGATGGCAGCCAAAGCAAGGACAGAATGCTGAACAGATCAATATAGTTAAGCGCATTACCATAATCCACAGACATTAAAACGTCAATACCTCATTCCCCTGACAAAGCTTTTATCAAACAGAAGCCTCCAAGGCACAGTAGATAGATTCATTAGGCTTTCACCTCTGGGAATGGGTTTCAACACAGCTTAGGTCACTGGAAAAGATGAGTATGATGTTAACTTTGCCAAACTTTGTTTATTGGCATTTGGGCTCCAAGCATAATCCAATCAGGTTAGCAGCTTTTCCTTACAAAAGGGGCACTCTCCACATTTGTCCCCCAAAACACATGATGTTGACCCGGGAATCCATTTGAGCTCTGCAGGACTGGTGTCCTGTTCTGCTAAAAACACCTGCAAACATCACACTGCAAAGCTTCACATATAAACACATCATTAAGTTAAGCCAAGACATAAAGAATCTGAAAGCTCAGATTCTGAGTATTTCTCAGGCACGTGCTGTGCGCCGACCCCTGAAGATGTGGCGGGGGGAGCACAACAGACTAGGGGCTTCAGGGAACTGTAGATGCTGTGAGGGAAGTAAACAGGAAAATGTAAAGTGGGGAGACATGATGTAAAGTCGAGTGGTGAGGAAAAGACTTGATAAGAATCTGGACCATGGAAAAGAGCAGCCATATAGAAGTCAGGAAGTTAGAGGCGAGACATCCCGGATAAAAAGAATAGTAAATGCAATAGCCTGAGTTGAGAATAAGCTTCACTTATGAGAAACAGAAATAAGGCCAGTGAGGCCTTAAAAAGTCAGAGCAGCTGACAGAGCCTTCCTAGACAAGGTAAAGACTTGGGGAGTCACTGGTGGATTTAAAGTAGAAAAGTGACTTCATTTTTATTGGTTTATTTTATGTTTTAATATTTGCTATGATTATTAATTATGGCTCATTCTTTAAAATAAATATTGTTCTGGCTATGGCAGTGGTTCTCAACAGCAGGTGATTTTGCCCCCCAGGGGACATCTGTCAATGTCTGGAGACTTTCAGTTGTTGCAACTGGGGTGTGCTACTGACACCTAGTGGGTAGAGGCCAGGGATGCTGCTAAACATCCTATAAGGCTGGGGAGAGCCTCCTACAACAACCAAATAGCCAGTCTAAAATCCTGAGCTGGAGAATGAATTGTTGGGAAAGCAGGAAAGAGTGAAAGCAGGAATCAGGGGCAGGAGCCCTGGAGAAGTTATGGTTATATGGTCTAGAATGGCAGCAGCAGGGCCAGAGAGAGGTAGAGTGATTCAAGATATATTTTGGAAATAAAGTTGATAGAACCTGCTGGTAAAGTGGCTATGGGAAGTAAATAAAAGAGAAGTTAAGGATGACTCCCATGTTTTTAGTCTGAGCAACTGGGTATACAGTGAAGTCATTTACCAAGATGGGGCAGAAAAGGCAAGGAATCAGGTGAGAGAAGGAAGACCAGCAGTTTTGTTTTAGGCATGTTAAATATGAGATCCATTATACTTCCCAGTGGAGATACCAAGTGGCATAACACATGCCATCTGAAACTAAAGGTAGGGGTTATTTGTGAGCATGTAGATACCATTTAAGGTCACAGACCTGATAAAGATCACATTCTAAGAAGAGAAAGTGGGCAGAGCAGGGGGACAGAGTGCTGATATGCCCAATATTTAGGGGCCCAACTGAGGAGGAAGATCCAGCAGTCGGGCACTGGGAACAAGATGTTGGGGAAGCAGAAGGAGAACCAGGCAAAGGTGGTAACCTGGCAGAAACATAGGAAAAGGGTTGGAGAATGGAGCTGTCATCTATGTTGAATGTTTCTGAGAGGTGACAAAAAATAAGAGCCAAAATAAGACCCCAAATTTGGCTGGCTCGGTTTGGCAAAGGCAATGGCATCTCAGACTAGAGTAGATTTGGTGATGTGGATGGTACTGAGCCCTGATTGGAGTGGGTTGAAAAGAGCACAGGGTTTTAGGAGATACAGTCACAGGACATGAATCTTTCAGTAAATACTACTGAAAAGAAAAGCAGAGAAATGGGCTGGTTGATCCCAATTATAGAACAAGTACAGGGTTTTCTTCCTTAATAAATCCTTTCTTTTCTAAGTCCCAATTTGTAATATTTACTTATAAAATTAAGCCAAAGAATTTAAATGAATACTTTTTTGTTTCTTTGGAGTTGGTATTTAACAACTGTATTTTATTAAAATTAAAAGTATTTTATGAATGAAATTTAAGAAAAATTTCAGAACCACTGAAGAACCACTAAAATCTCAGAATAGTAGTTTTGCTAAAAATGTATTTGGAAAACTGCTCCACAAAATTAATTTAATTTGAACAAAATTCCATGTGCCAGTCACCGGGGCAATAAACTTTTACTGCCAATAAGTCCTTTCTCCTGAACCTGAAGTTACAACCAATTTCAATCTCGGTTTTGTGTAGGGGAGATAATGCCCCTAGATTACCACAGAGAATTGTCTTTGGATTCTAACCTATGCCAAGGACCCTTCCTGGGGTAGCTTCCATAGTGAATGAATCCTATCCTTAACCATGAAGCTCACTTGAGCTTTTGAAAATATGGAAGGCTCTCACCATCACAGCAAGTGAGTACCAATGAGGACAAACCAGAGTCTGGCAATAGTTTCTGCGTGCACACATCTTTTTTGTAAATTATCTCACTGAGAGCTTCCAAAGTCTCTCAGGTGAGGGAGCAGTTAGACAAAGGCCACAATCCTTCCCAAATTATCAGCATCTTCAATACAAGACTTCTGATACAGAAAAACTTCCAAAAGCTCCAAGAAAGACTATATTAATTCTTCAGGGGAAGTTTCTCCATTTTTGGTATATTTCACTTGCCTTTAATATAATTGTATCTGCCTTGGCATAATTTTACCTTCTTTAAATATATTCATTTTAAGTTTAAGACAGTGTAGAATAATTTTCAGCCTTGAGGTAAAAGTCAGTTCATACCATTTTGCAGTGCCTGGTGTTTATTTGCCAAGCTAAAAATGTTTCCTGGTCCTTACATTATAATAATAGAGCATTTAATATCTATTTACTGAAAAATTGCATAATTACAAAAGCGGAAGCATTTGAACACATTGCCACAAGTTCACAGGTTTGAAAGACACAAAACACTCTGGTTTTGCCCAGAATGCAGTATAAATCTTCTGGCTTGACTTGATTAGATCCTAAGTTAAAACTACAGTTTTGGAGCCAGGCGGGAAAGTTGGGGGTCATTTAGGTTTACCACCTTAATTCCTAAATAAAAAACTTAAGGCCAAAGCATAGGAGAATCTGGCTCCAAGCAGAAGAGTAGGACAGAACCGGGCCCTCTTCATAGCATTCTCCCTGGGCTCCCTTCCCCTGTCCCCTCCCGGCCTAGGTCTTGTGTGCAGGGCAGCCAGGCCTCATTGTGAGCACTGGCCACGCCCTATAGCTGACTGTCCGATGTGTCAGGCTGTGTCCTGCTTTTAGTATCCTTGTTGTGTCACTCCTCTTGCCCAGAATCTATGACTCCCCACAATTACCTGGCAGAAGTTTAGTTCATTTTCAAGAATCAGCTAGAGCCTTTCCATGAAGCATCTTTAGAACCTTACAAGTCAAATAAAACATTGCCTCTTTTGTGTTTCTACCATAGAAAGAACAGTAATGGCTAACATTTATTGAGCATTTACCATGTGCTAGTAACATTGCAAGTTATGTCTTGATTAATCCTTGTAACATGCTAGGCTATAGGAACTATTATTTGTCTCCAATTTAGAAATGAGGAAATTAAAGTTTAGAAAGCTTAGGTAATTCTTAAGAAGTGCCAGAAGGGAGACGCTTCCCTTGGCAGTGAGTAAAGCATCCACACACTTCACCATTGTGCTATGTTATTGTATTGTACAGTGGTGTGTCACAGCACCCGTAACATGGAAGTGTATCTAAGTTTAAATTTTGTCTTTCTTTCCCACTTGACTGTAAGCTGCTCAAGGAAAGAGCTTGTGTTTTGATTTCTGGCAGAGAGTAAGTTCTCAGTACATATTTGCTGAATGAGGGCATGCATGGATGAAAATCATTTTTCATAGCTAGTTCTTAAAGTGTAGTTCCAAGTCAGTCCATGCATAATGATCATTTTTAAATGAGCAGGCTGGACTAAAGATTTATCTGCCTGAGTGATAATTTTCCTGAAAAGATACTACAGATTGTTGGTAAAAATGTTGGACTATTAAAAGGCTTTATATGTTAGTAAAATAAAATATTTCATTAGGTTAATATGAGAACTTCCAATTTCTCTCTCTCTGTTTCTCCCCCCCCCCCACCTTTCTCTTTTCTTGCTAAAGAAGAAATTGGCAGCAAGAGAGGAAGCAGAGAACAGTAGTAGTAGTTTCAGAGTAGAGGTCAGGAGACCTGGCATCCTGCTCTGCAGTCACTTGGCTGCAGGTGACACTCTAGCAGTTGGCACAGTTGGCACTGTGAAGACAACTCCTTTCAAAGCAGGGATATGCTTCCATATGTTCTCTCAGGCCTTTTAAATGCAAATATTCTGGGACTCTAAAATTCACCAGGTGTTCTGTGGGCTGATCCAAAATATAAGTCATATGAAAAAACTCTGTTACTTTGGGTTTTCTGTATTACAGATTTGAAGCTGCTTTATAAAAGACAGAAAATGAAGACAAAAAATGAAACTGAAGCTATGCTTCTTCTCCAGGGACAAGGCTTTCGAAGATTTTGTGTTAATGGTAGTGAGAAAAATTAGAGAAGCTCTTACCTGTACGTGGTCTTCAGTCAGAAGGAGTAGAAAAGATGCTATGACTGACCCTCTGCCAGGGGTGTCCGACTTGCAGCCCACAGGCCGCATGCATCTCATGATGGCTATGAACATGGCCCAACACAAATTTGTAAATTTACTTAAAACATTATGAGCTTTTCTTGTGATTATTTGTCACAATGTATTTAATGTATGGCCCCAGACAACTCTTCTTCTTCATGCGGCTCAGAGACACCTTGGACAGCCCTGCATGTAGCTCATCTTGTACTGCCTGCCTGTCAAATGGAAAGGTGGGAGCTTGTGGAATGTCTCCTCCAGGGTGAATGTTTCCATGCTTTATTTCACTTACTCCTGAAATCAACTTATCTCTCTTGTTGCCACTGACATGGGTGGGCACCGATCGGAAGCATCTGTATGACCTGTTACCACGTCTTCCACTGCCTTTCTATTAATGCTCTAGCTTTAGTCCCATCCATCATCTCCATGATTATTGTCAAAGTCACTTGCTCCTGGTTTTTTTTTCCCACTTTGATCCCTGTCTACAATTTTTTTAGATGATTGTAAATCATCTGAGGAAATGCCAACGCTAACTTATGCCATCTTCTACCCACAAGTCTTGGAATCCATGCCCATCTCTTACAATAAAAGAAATACAATACACATGCTTTTAAAAGGTGACACCCATTAAAAGAAAATCCTTAATTCATAAATAAATGGTTTCTTTCGTTCCACATTTGAAATTACCTTCATTTTAAATTTTCATGACTTTCTCACAAATGTATTTTCCTTTTAAAAAAATCACAAGTAATAAAATTTTAGTGTTTGAAATTAACTATAAATGCTCATTATTTAATTAATAAGAGGCTATGACATTTTCAGTGTAAAGCTATGGAGCTCACAGCAGACAAATTTCTGAGAGGTATTTTTAGACAAAGCATGTCAGCTGTTCTTAATATTATAAGCTCCCTTTTATACTCTAGCACTTTCTTTTTTAGGCTTGCTAGATATATTTACAGAACATCAAATTTTCCCCACAAGCTGTTTCAATTGCATTTTTCTCAATGACTATTCTGACAAACCAGATAGGAGATTCTTATTTTTTCCATCTTAGTAAATGCCAACAAAGTTATGGGGTGTGTGTGTGTGTGTGTGTGTGTGTGTGTGTGTGTGTGTGTGAATTCTGAGGAATCTAGCAATAATAGACAAGAACTAAAGAGTCCAATGTCTGTATGTTCTCATTCTAAAGATGGCCATATTTTTGAGATTATCCTTTTTGCAGAGTGGCAGTCCATGTTTCCACTTCAGTAACTTTGCTGTAATGGAAAGTCATACAAGTGTTGCCAGAATCAATACTTTAGATCCTTGCATCTGTCCCAGACAGCAGGATTCATGGTGGCAATGCTGTATACCATGTGTTTCTATTAGAAAGAATCTGAGTTTCTTATTTGTAGTTATGCTGCAAGATGGTGTGATTCTGAGTCTTTTGTCTCCTGAAGTGATAGATGATTTTATTGCCTTGTTTTTTAGAAAAATGCATTTTTTTCTTTCTAAGGCATTGTGAAATTATTTCATTTCTCTGTATTTGTACCAAGAAGAAGGAAGCAATTATCCATTTCTATTTCTTCTCTGTCACATTCGTTACCAAGCTAATCTTCCTTGGGCTTCCAATGGTCATTTGTCTACCAGTTATTTATAGTCAACTAGTGATCACTCTTCAGGAATGTAGAGATAAATATGTTCCACATTTTCAACTGTAATAAGGCAGTCAGCTGGCAAGAAAGTTCAGTGAGGAAGACTCAAAAACTGCTTTCAGGACTGTCCACATTTTTAGTAGGTTGGAAATAGAACACAGGAAGTATTTATTCTGTAATTGTCACCCACAACACATCAGGGAGTTACAATAAATGGAGGCATCTCCATGGGAATGGCAGTCAAGGTTCCTAAATGCAGACCACTTGTGCCATGGCACTTCTGCTGTTGTTTTCATGTCTTAAGAAAATCTTACATCTGGCTGACATACTGATTTTTCTAGGAAAACTTCATTGCCACCAGACCTTTAAAGTCCATGGTATATGTGTAAGGACGGAGGCAGCATCATCCCAACAACTGATTCTTCTTTAAAAGGTGACTTGTGCCCCTTTCCACTGACACCCCTAAAGCAGGAAGAGAAGCATAAAGAAGAAACACAATGGTGTGCCCTTTCCTAGCACAGCCCCTTTCCCAAGATCCCCCCCCACCTCCTTTTCCTTTTTTTTTTTTTTTTTTTTTTACCAATAACCATGCATCCTCCTTACACTCAGACATCAATCTGGAAATAAGAAAATTGCTCTACTTGAGGGCAAGAGGAAAAAAGAAATGGGGCTCAGAGTTTGGTAAGAGCAAAACTTGCTTAACATGAAGTACCCTGAACTAAAGTGCTTATCAAAGTAGATACGTGGATTGAGATTTCCTACCTCCTTATTTTGTGAGGCATTGACATTTTGTCAGGAATACACGTTGAGTTAGTACTTTGGGACATGAAAACTATTAACTACAACTTAGTTGTGAACTAGAGCTCCTGTCTCTACTAATGTGACAGAAAATCTGTGAAATTCAGAGGTAAATGTATCCTTTGTAATCAAGAACATGAAGCCTGTTAGCTACTGGCAGCCATCTCCCTACCATGAAGGAAGCCAGCCTGAGGATCAAAATAACATGAGGAGGAAGGCAGAGCCTGGTACCAAAGAGAAATGGAGCCCAAGCCCTGATCAAACCATGCTGGAAATCAATAACCTGTTTATTACACAAGCTAATAAAGCACTTTTTGAAAGGATAAAGTCAGTGCCATTTGCCATCATGGCACTGTTTGCTGAGCAGCCCTATGACCTTGCTAAACACAACTGCCATTTTACTTTTCAGAGCTTATGTCCCCAGGGCTGGAAATTACTGGAAAACAGAACAGAATGTGACTAACCACCCCCTACAGCCATAGGTAGAAGATAACACAGGAAAAAACTGCCTCCTCTAATAACAACACCTCAACAGCCCCGGGGCCATACAAGAGCAAACCCCCACCCTTTGGTAGTTCAATTATAATCCAATAACAGCCCAAAGCCCCCACCTCTCAATGCTGGTGTATCTCTCCACACTATGGCCCTCTCCATTCTTGGAGAGTGAGTAAAAACTTTATTCTTTACACTTTCTTCTCTTTGTGAATTCTTTCACAGCCCATGTCACCAACTACCCTAGCACTTTTGATGCTGCAGCCACTCTACATATTCTGTTATTTCCAACCAAATACATCCTAATGGACTCAGAATTTGATCTGTTTAAGGTGTTGAAAGTAACAGACTAAAAACGAGGAGATTGCTGAGTGAAAATTAGGTAGAAGACAGTGACTATACCTTTACTTTAGGCTGAGAAATTGGCAATTATTGTCATGTGATAGCAAAATAATTGGTTAAACACAGAGATTGTAACCATGTGCCTACTGTGCCTACAACACTAGAAAGCCTGGTAAAAAAAAATCAATAGGTTAGAATGCCTTGCAGTCTTCAACAGAATCCTAAAATAGAAAGGCAAGTTCACTTCCAGTCAAGATGAAGGTGTAGGTAAATAGCTTGCCTACTTGCACAACCACATCAGAATTATAACTAAACTATAGAACAGCCATCATTCAGAAATGTCAGAAATCAAGTTGAATGGAAGTTTGACAACTATGGAATTAAAGAAATCACATCCATCCAGACTGGTAGGAGGGGAGGAAAAACAGTGATGTGGAACAGGCTGGTCCCACATCCACGCATGGTAGATAAAAATTTAGTAGGGATATCTTGGGAGCAAGGGTCCAGTGCCACACCTAGCCCCCAGCCCAGTGGTCCAGTGACAGAAAGATAAGTCCCCATAACTTCTGACTGCAAAAACCAATGGGGACTGAGTCAGTGGAAGAAACTTCTGGATTCCCAAGCAGTTTCTCTGAAAGACCTGAACAGGGACTTACTCAGGCTCACTCCCTCTAAGCTCCAGCACTGGGTTAGCAGCTTGAAAGACAACAGTGACATACAGGGAGGAACTGAAGTGTCTGGCATTATGGCAAGAGCTGGGAGACAGCTTTCTTCCAGACAGAATGGTGAGCAGGGGCCATGTTAGTATTCTGAATCCTCCTCCTCCAGAGCCACAGAGCTGGCAGGTAGGTGCCATATCTGAGACTCCATCAATCTGTCTAGCACTGTGTGTCCTGCCCTGGTGATTCCCTCAGGTTCCACCCCACCCAACTTATGGGCCTACCCAAGCTACTAACTGTGGCTTTTCCATTTGAATGGCCTGTCTTGGAGCTTGCTTCACATCTTCCTAAATTCTCTCAAATAAGCAATAGGCAGCCTCAGTGAGCCCCCAACACCCATACCTCTTGCTACATGGCCCCAGTCTACATCCACGGCTTGGCTTCACCTGGGAACCTCTCAGTCCAGCACGAGAAGCAACCATCTGCACACTGCTTTGTACGTGATGCAGTGTGGCCCTGAGAAGAACACAGATGGTGGTTTCTCTTGACCTGGGAAACCCCAGAGCCTACATACCCAGTAGACAGCTACAGACCACTTCAGAGCACTACTACCCTGCCCCTGCACAGCTGATCCCCCACGGAGGGCAGAAGGTGGTGGTCAGTGGTCACAGCCAGTCCTTCCAGCTGACTGCCCTGGGTAAATCCTTCCCATTGATCTGTCAACAGCAATCAAGGATCAACTACAATAAATGGTGTGGTTAGCATATACAAAAGGCATACCTCAACTTTGGATGATAGGGGAGGCTGTGCCACTGGACCATACAGGACACATACTACATTAGACCATGGTACCAAGACAAGGAGTCATAGCAACTTTACCTAATACATAGAAAGAAACACAAGGAAGCTGCTAGAATGAGGAGACAAAGAAACATGGCCCAAATGAAAGCATAAATCAAAACTCCAGAAAAAGAACTAAAGAAAATGGAGATAAGAAGTCTATTAGATGCAGAGTTCAAAACATTGGTTATCAGGATGCTCAAGGAACTTAGTGAGGACCTCAATAGCACAAAAAATTCCAGTCAGAAATAAAAGATACACTAACTGAAATAAAGAACAATTTATAGGGAAACAACAGTAGAGTGGATGAAGCTGAGAATCAAATCAATTATATAGAACATATGGTCTCACCTATAAGTGGAACCTAATCAACAAAACAAACAAGCAAGCAAAATATAACCAGAGACATTGAAATAAAGAACAAACTGACAGTAACCAGAGAGGAGCAGGGAGGGGGATAACATGGGAAAGAAAGAGAGGGGTCATCAAAGAACATCTATAAAGTTTAGGCACATGTACAAAGCCAAAGGGGGGTAGAGTCCAGGGTGGAAGGTGGGGAAGGGCAGGGAGGGGAAGTCGGGGGGGGGGGGGGCAAATGGAGACAACTGTACTTGAACAATAAAAAATAAATAAAAATAAAAGAACATAAGGAAGCAAAAAACAACCAATTAGAGCAACAAGAAGACAAAAGAATCCCCCCAAATGAGAATACTATAAGCAGCCTCTGGGACAACTTCAAGTAGTCCAACATTTACATCATAAGGGTGCTAGAAAGAGAAGAGAAAGAGCAAGAAATTGGAAATCTATCTAAAAAATAATGAAAGAAAACTTTCCTAATTTGGTAAAGGAAATAGCCACACAGTCCAGGAAGCACTTAGAGTGCCAAACAAGATGGATGTGAAGAGTTCCACTCCAAGACACATCCATAATTAAAATGTCAAAGTTTAAAGATAAAGAGAGAATCTTAAAAGCACCAAAAGAAGCTAGTTACCTTCAGGGGAGTTCCCATAAGATTGTCAGCTGATTTCTCAAAAAAAAAAAACAACTTTGCAATCTAGAAGGGATTGGCAAGAAATGTTCAAAATCATGAAAAGTAGGGACCTATAGGCAAGATTGCTCTACCCAGCAAAGCTATCATTTAGAATCAAAAGGCAGATAAAGAGCCTCCCAGACAAGACAAAATAAAGGAGTTCATCATCACCAAACCATTATTATATCAAATGTTAAAGGGACTTATTTAAGAAAAAGAACAAAGCTATGAATGATAAAATGGCAACAATACATATCAACAATTGAACCTATAAAACAACCTAAGCAAACAAGAACAGAGACAGAATCATGGATATGGAGAATGTTTTGATAGTTGCCAGATGGGAGGGGAAATGGAGGAATGGGTGAGGAGGTGAGGGGATTAAGAAGTACAAATAGGTAGTTACAGAATAGCCCTGGGGATGTAAAATACCAAACAATAAACGGATTAGCAAAGAACCTATATGCATGGCCCATGGATATGAACAACAGTGCTGGGGTTGACTGAGAAAGTGGGGGATGCTGGGTGGAGGGAGGTAAAGAGGGAAAAATTGGGACAACTGTAATAGCATAATAAATGAGACATAATTTAAAATGATAGGTTTAGGCTTCAGAAGGCTTATAAAAACATAAAGAAAAAGAAAGTATGTACTTTTTTTTTTAAAAAAAAGGCCATCTCTGAAAATCTGAGTCTGGCAGTGTTGGAAAAGCCTAGAGAATTACCTAGAAAAGGATACAACCCTCATTGAACCTCACCTGAAACCCCAACTATGCTTGATACAAGCTGTAAATTCCCCTTCCATGCTTAAACAAATTGAGTTGGGTTTTCAGGTTTTTACAGCTACCATATTTTTCAAACTATAAAACACACTTTTTTCTCCAAAATTTGGGAGGATTAATGGTTGTTAATGCTGCTATTGAGTTCTGTTTACACTTACATTGGTGAAATATTATGTTATTTATGTTATTAAATCTTTTACCACATTTTTTGCTTCAAAATTTTTTTCCTATTTTCCTCCTCTAAAACCTAGGTAAGTCTTATGGTCTGAAAAAATGTACTTATCTTCCACCAAATTTTTAAAAAGAGGGGAAGGGAGAGAGAAAGAGAGGGAGATAAATATAAGTATGAGAAAGAAACACGGGCTGCTTCTTGTATGCACCTCATCCGGGGATGGAACCCACTATCCAGGCATGTGCCCTGACCTTGAATCAAACCAGCAACCTTAGAGTTCGTGGGATGATGCCCAAGTAATTAAGCCACACCAACCAGGGCTTCCACTGAATTTTTACTTACCCTTATCACTTGCTTTAAACTAATGCAACAATGCCCAAAGTGTGTTGTTGATCTTTAAGCTTTATTCCATTTTATTGTTCCTGCCTCTTCCATGAGACTCAAGGTTTGAATATTCTTTTGAGTTTTTGGCTTCTGTTAATCTGAAAAATGAATAAACTAAATCTACACTATTTGAGTACAGCAACTTCCTAAAGTAACATACTTTCAGATCAAGGTTTGGAAAATAAATTTGAATGTGCTTTAGCAATTATTCCATGATAAGATGGGATCTTTCTGTCATATTAGTAGAGACAGAAGCTCTAGTTCACAACTAAGTTGTAGTTAATAGTTCCCATGTCCCAAAGTACGAACTCAACATGTACTCCTGACAAAACGTCAATGCCTCACAAAATAAGGAGGTAGGAAATCTCAATCCACGTATCTACTTTCATAAGCACTTTAGTTCAGGGTACTTCATGTTAAGCAAGTTTTGCTCTTACCAAACTCTGAGCCCCATTTCTTTTTTCCTCTTGCCCTCAAGTAGAGCAATTTTCTTATTTCCTGATTGATGTCTGAGTGTAAGGAGGATGCATGGTTATTGGTAATAAAAAAAAAAGGAAAAGGGGGGGAATCTTGGGAAAGGGGCTGTGCTAGGAAAGGGCACACCATTGTGTTTCTTCTTTATGCTTCTCTTCCTGCTTTAGGGGTGTCAGTGGAAAGGGGCACAAGTCATCTTTTAAAGAAGAAACAGTTGTTGGGATGATGCTGCCTCCGTCCTTACACATATACCATGGACTTTACACATCTGGTAGCAATGAGGTTGTCTGCTCTTCACTTCTGTGCCAGCTCTGCAGACGGTCCCTGGGCACCACTTTGTAGACACAACAGTAGCATTTCATACTCACAGCTCTTGTTACCCTACTCCTTTTTGCTAAAACATAGGCAAACCCATTACAGTTTTCTAGTAGACTGCAAACCACTTCCTTAAGAATGAACTGAAATATTAGAGTAGTTCATGTATGTTGAAACCAGAAAAATAGAGGTTAAAATAGGGACTGCCTTAAAGAGATTTGGCCTGGAGGCAGAAACCACAAGGAAATTAAGAAAGAACATAGTGGAGTGGAGAGGGCGGAACTACAAAACCAATGGGGCTGAACAAGTAGAGGACCACCTGTTCAAGTGTCTAGATTAAAATTTTTCCATTACTCAAAACCCAGAAAGCTTAGGTCATGCTCACGCCACCCGAGTAGCCAGTAGCTAACAGCCACATTTGCTTCTATACAATGCTTGCTTGCTCGTGTCTATAAAAAGACTTAGCTGTAAGCGCTTAACGCGGCTCTCGTTTGCAGCTCTTATGGGCATCGTGTCTCCGGACACTCTGAGGGTCCGCCCCTGCGCAGGTTAAAACTTTGGCCAATAAAATAACATCTCTGAATCCTGAAAGTTTCTGACAATTTGTCTCTCGCGTTGGTGGATGCAACAATGTATAAACCTGGATTAACTTAGAATATCCGAATACATATTCAACTAAGAAGAAAATAAAACAGGCTATGAGAAAAATGTAGTCAGAGTGGTACCTAGAAGTTTCTCAGACAGAGGTCCAGCCCTATGAGAGTTCATCCCACGAACTCTCTCCCTATGGTTCTGTGTGAACTATTTAGAGGCCTACAGAGGAAGGCCTGGGGACATCAGAGGAAAATGCTTTCTTCCTTCTTAAGAGAAGTTCTGGGAAATTTCAAAAGAGAAAGAGCAGAAGGAGGGAAATTTGGACAAGTCAACATAAATAACTCAGAAATCTCAGCAAACGATATTAGACTTGGTGGTTCAAACTCATAATTCTCTATCCAAATGCCATTTTGGGGACCATACATGGAGCTTCCTGTTAAAACTCAGCCTTCTCCCATCACAGTGGCCTTTTAGATTTAGATGTCACGACTAAACAGAGTGCAATGTGACACCACACTCATTGTGACAACAGATTAACAACTATGCCACCCCTGCTGGATTGGATCCAGATGGAGTTCAGATAGTAGACAAGCTGTCTAACCCGCCCAAGGCTCTGGTGTAAGGGCGTCCAGGGTGTTTGAGAACAGCTCTCACTTATCACCCAGTTACCCTGTTTCCCGAGCTGCTTAACTGCCCAGCAATTTAACTGCATAATGAATACAAATTAAACTTGTAGCTGTCCCAAACTTTCTTTACTATGAGCACTGGGGTGGAGCCCATTTAAGGGAACGAGCATTCAAGGGAGGAAATAGTTATTGTATCATCATTGTGCACAAAAAACAGGGTGATGCAAATTCCTCACTTTACTGCTTTGTTTGGTTTACTTCATTTCCTCTCATCGAGACCGTCTTTCTCTTTCCGTAACCTATTTTGTATTCTGCTGGTGGATCTAGCTCCTGTTCCCCAAAGAAAGAAAGCTAAATTGTTTTTAGATAAAAATGTCATCTGCCTCCCTCGCAATGGGAAATTCAATCATACAAATGACCGTACAAATGACTGTGGAGGCTGGTTCTCCATTTTCAATGTGGTGTCACTTAGAACGAGATGTTCTCCAGCAGCTGTTGTGCATTAGCGTGGAGGCTAAAAGCCCAGACCTCAATCACAGCAGAGGACACCCAAAGCTGCTGCTCCCTCCCTGCAACAAATCCCATCAGGCTGTAAAATCTTAACAGTTAAGAGTAGCTAAGAGAGCAGACTGCATTTGGAAACTTCAGTGCAAGAAGCCTGCAGTACAGGCCAGAAACATAAAATAGAAACGGTGACTTACTGTGTGGTCTGGGGACAACAAGCCCCTCCCCAAATGAGACATCTTCTGTGAGGTTAAGGCACAGAGGGTTTGAGAGCTGTAAGAGGGAAGGGCCACAAGGTTTGGTTGACATGCCAGCTGGCTTTAACTAAATTTCTGCCACCTCATTCTAATGGAGTATTTCCCTGGGATTACTGCTCTTCTCTGACAGGGTTTTTTGTTTTTGTTTTGTAAATTCTGAATGTTTTTAAGATCCTTGTCTTTAAAAAACAATTTAAACCCTCATCTGAGGATATTCCTTTTATTGATTTTAGAAAGAGAAAGGAAAGGGGAGAAAGAGAGACAAACATCAATGTGAGAGAAATATTGATCAGTTGCCTCCCATACCCGACCTGACCAGGGATAAAACCAGTCTAGGTATGTGCCCTGACTGGAATTGAACCTGCAAACTTTGGTGTATGGGGTAATGCTCCAACCAACTGAGCCAGGGCTAAAATCCATCTTTTAGTAAAAGAAATTTAAAGGCAATTTTTAGTTTACAAAATACTTATATTATTCAGATTCAAGACTGGAGGGAAAGGGGCTAATTATTAAAAACACCTTCCAACAGAAAACATTAGTGGGGATTTTCAGAAAATTTATTCTAATGTGCTTAGATAACTGTTTTCCCCACAGGAATGGGAACAATAAACTGAAGTGCATTAGCTTCCTCATCTGGCATCCACAAAGGTGGTGAATGGAAGGGAAATTGAGTGTCCATTTGGGACCAGGACTCAGAATGAGAAATTTTCATGTACATTTTCTTACATATTCCTAGAAAACCCTGTTAAATAGGAATTATTATTTCCATTTTCACAGGTAAGGATATTGAGGCTGACAATATTTAAATTGCCCAAGTTTCTGCACAGAAAGTGAGTAAACTAGAATTTGACCTGCCTGATTCTATGCTGTTTTTATTACATTTTTCAATTTGGGGTATATGACTTAAAGAAAGTAGGAGATTTCAGTAAATCTTTCCCACCTTGGACCTACTCAATTTTTAAAGAAAAAAATACTCTAAAAATTAAAGTATTATGCCTTCACGGAGCAAGTGACTCAATTCCAGAATGAAAGTTTCTGCCCCTGATGGTATGGCTCAGTGGACTGAGTGCTGGCCTTTGAACCAAATGGTCACTGGTTTGATTCCCAGCCAGGGCACATGCCTGGGTTGCAGGCCAGGTCCCCAGTGGGGGAGCAAGAGAAGCAACCACACATTGCTGTTTCTCTCTCTCTCTTTCTCCTTCCCTTCCCCTCCCTCTAAAAATAAATAAATAAAATCACTGAAAAAAAGAAAAGAAAATTTCTCTCTTGTATTTCTGCTTCTACAACTCTCTTCCCTCTTCCTATCTGCATGACCATGGAAATTTGTGATAGAGCGAGATAGAAATCCTAGGAAAAATGTGGTTATATCTGTCCAAAAAATACTAAAGTGATAGTCCAGGAGATCCCATATAATTCCTTCCTTCATCAAAATTCACCCTTCCAGCCCTGGCAAGGCAGCCCAGTTGATTGGAGTGTCATCCCACATATCAAAACTGTAGGTTTGATCCCTGGTAAGGGCACGTACCTGGGTTTTGGGTTTGAACCCGAGTCAGGGCTTGTACAGGAAGAAACTGATCGATACTTCTCTCACACTGATGTTTCTCTCTCTCTCTCTCCCTCAACCTCTCTGGAATCAATAAACATATCCTTTGGTGAGGATTTAAAAAAAAGTCACCCTTCCAAAAAACAAATAACAATAAAAACAAGAAATCAAAACACACACAGAAACACACACACACATACCCCTCATAAAAATTCTGTGAGTGTCTCCTAGTCTGGCTGGTGAGCTCTTTAAGGAAAGAACGGTCTTAGGTCTTATACTTCATCATGAACTGAGAACATCCTATGGGGAGTGAATGGTGGCTTGGCTGGCTTGGCTACTCCTCAAATTGCTGGTGTCGGTCTGGGGGTTTGTTTTTAGAGGCCAAGGGACAAAGCAAACTAGCTGACACCCTGCAGGAAAGATGTTGGGGGAAGGCTCAGAGGTGGGTCTGAAGTTGGTGGTGCAGAGCCTAGAGGCTTGAGTCGGTTGGAAGCAGAGATCTGTGCAAGAGCAGGGTTGGAACAAGAATGAAGACAAACCCTCACCCAACAACCAGCAGTGCCCTTCCCCCAAGAGAAATCATTTTGTTCTTTTCCGTTCTGTGAGAATAATCTGATTGAAACCCTTCGTGTTGCAAATTGTACATTTTTTCTTATCTTCATTTCCTGCCATGTTCTCTATTATTTACATTATTCTAAATGTGACTTGCATGCTTTCACTTTTCCTACTTAGTTCTATGGTCATTTATCTGCCTCCTTTTCACAAAGTTCAGTGAAAAAATGTATAATCTGTGGAAACAGAGCATTATTACCTATAAAGTAAAATGGAGACACTCAGAACATCAGCAGCCAGATAACCCTCTGCACGTGGAGCCCAGTAGAAACCGGTCCTCTTGTACAAACATTCCCCCCTTAGAAGAATCTGCTATAAGAGCAGTTCCCCCGGGGAAGTACAGAGGCACTACTATAAACTTGCTTCGCAATACCTATGTAAGGGACATTGTGATTCAACTTTGAATAATAAAACATTGAAAAACAAAACATTGTTGGGCCTGCTGTTGTACTTAAAATAAAATTGAAATTCTCAAGCTAAAACTCAGAAAGTAGGTTCTTATCATCGAAAAGTGGGCTTGGGTTGCAATGGGAACCCTCTTAAGGTGTATCTTCTGACTGTTCATCCCTCCCTAGAGAAGCTTTTATTGGCCAATGCACTCACACTCTGCCAGAAACAAAATAAATAAATACATAAAATAATTCTTCAAATAAATGTAGCCTGAAGGGAATAATATCATGGAAGTGGAAGAACAGCGCGTCAATCATTCTATCTCCTCTGTGCCTATTTCTTCAGAAAATCAGAGAGGCATCTGTGACCGGGTCAGTTTCAGTTGACCATTTGAGGAGAAAACAAGAGGGTGATATTTTCTTCCCTCTAAAGCTCTGGAGCTTCATTTGATCAAATATCTCAAATCAATACAAGGCAGGTCAATCTCTAAGGCTCTTTAAGTCTAAAATGTGCCTGAGACAAGTTGCTAGCGTATTGAGCCAGAATTTCTAAATTTCTTCTTTTGAATTCAAGAACCCCCCTGAGGTCTTTTCATTACATTATTACACAGTCCCCTTAGAGGGTTTGTAATTGGGTTGGTTAAAAGCAAATCTGACCACTATCTCCCCCAATGTATCTGCTCTAGGTGGAGAAATTCTAACTTAATATTTGTCGTTTTTCCAGATCTTTCTGATCTCTTATGGTTTGGAAATGGGAATGCACAGCTGCAATGTGGCAATCAAAGTGGGGAAGGTGATCACTTACATTCTAACATACACACACGCTTTGTAGTCTAGGTTACTTATAACTCAAATAGATGTCATTTCATAAACACCTCTGAACAACAGTATTCTATTACTGAAATGGGAAGCAGCACTGTTAATAGGTATCTAAGGACTAAAATCAATTTAACTTACAGGTACTTTGTAGCTACAGCAGTTGTGAACATGTGTGAATGTTAATAAACACTGATTAGTATTAATATCATATGAGATTTTAAATGTGTCTAGCATGACATTCCCAATCTAATAGACAGATAAGCCTGTTAACAAAAATTTATTCTCTTTATTACATTGTCTAGAGAAATTTTCCATAGGTTTGACAGTATTAACATAAATTTCACAGAGATCTTAAGGCATTTCTTGAATTTTCAGACTATAATATTCTCATGAAAAGAGAGAAAGTTGAGCACTCATTTGGCACTCAAAGACAACACTGAAATCATACAGAGCAACTCCAGGAGCAGCAAGTGGAATGTGAAAATTGGGAGAAAAGGCAGAGTGCAGATATGCAGACCGTGATAATACAGAACAGCTGGGGAATGAGGTGCTGTTTCTCAGAGACGCTGACAGCAGCCGTGACCTGAATAACAAGCGATGATGCTGGGACATGGCTCCACTTTTGTTTCCTTTCAACAGAGTGAGTGTAAAGGATCAAAATAAAGAGAAGTAAAACATACTGTTTGGAACTGCAAAGGTGTCTGATTTTAGCAAGTTTCATGTGAACTCTGAATTCTGATTTCTTTCTATTTTCTTAAATGCCATTAATTGCCTTTGCTACCCTGTGATAGGAAATGACTGCACTCAGAGTAAAGAGCTAAGGTTAGGATTAATATGTATGAGTGGGTTTTACTTGAATAATATCTATTATCTAGGATAGGTATTATATTATCTGGGATATATTTTTAATATTTTTATTGAGGTAGAATAGACAAATAAAAATTGTGTATATTTAAGGTGCACAACTTGAAGTTTTGACATCTGTATACACTGTGAAAGGATCACCACATTCAAGCCACTAAAATACCCATCACCTCATATGGTCACCATTTTTTCTTTTGCTTTTAATGTGGCAGGAACATTTAAGCAAATCTCAAGTATATAATACAGTATTGTCAACCACAGCCACTGTGATGTACATTAGATCTCCAGAACCCATTCACCACAAGGTGTTATGGCAGTGCAGTGGATGAAAGAAAGATCTTCTCAATAACTGGCATTAGCTAAATTGAAAATCTATATTAAAAAAGAACCTGTATGCTCCACATAAAAAATAAATTCTAAGAGTGTGGCAAATTCAAATGTGAAAGGTCGAATTATGGCCAAAATGGAGGCATAGGTAGAAACACTGTGCCTCCTTGTACAACCAAAATTAAGGACAACAAAGATTTAGAAACAAAAACACAACCAAAACAGACAGAAAATTGAACTGTACAGAAGTCCAGCAACTATTTAACCAGACTGGTAAGAGGGGTGGAGTGGGTGGCCAGCAGAGAGGGATCCAGGCAGGAAAAGGCAGTGGCAGCCAGACCCAGGAGTGCAGGCGGCGTGGGGCTGACAGTGATCGCACAAAAACTAGGCAAAAACAAGCAGCAAGACAGACCAAGCAACCCAGGGCCCCAGCAATGGGAAATAAAGCCTAAAAGCACCAATTGAAAAGGTGCTGGCTGGTGGGAAGCGACAGAGCGGACTGAAACCTGAGAGAGCACAGAACAAGCACCATTGCTCCCTCTCTGACCCTGCCCCACATACAGCATCACAACCCAGCATGGGTTGCCCCACCCTGGTGAACACCTAAGGCTCCACCCCTCATACATAACAGGTGCAACATGACCAAAAATGGCTCAATCAGAAGAACAAATCAAAGCCCCAGAGCCAATACTTTTAAGAGACCAAGAGATAGCCAACCTATCAGATGCACAGTTCAACACACTGGTAATCAGGGTGCTCACAGAACTGGTTGATTTTAGTCACAAATTAGATGAAAAAATGAAGGCTACACTAAGTGAAATGAAGGAAAGTACACAGGGATCCAATAGTGATGGAAAGAAAATTGGAACTCAAATCAATGGAGTGAACCAAAAGGAAGAAAGAAACAACCAAACAGAAAAGAATGAAGAAACAAGAATTCAAAATAATGGGGAGAGGCCCAGGAACCTCCAGGACATCTTTAAACATTCCAACATCTGAATTATAGGGATACCAGAAGGGGAAGAGGAACACCCACGAGTGGAACACTTATTGGAACAAATAATAAAGAAGAACTTCCCCAATCTGGCAAAGGAAATAGACTTCCAGGAAATCCAGGAAGCTCAGAGAGTCCCAAAGAAGCTGGACCCAAGGAGAAACACACCAAGGCACATCATCATTACATTAGCCAAGATTAAAATGGAGAGAATCCTAGAAGCAGCAAGAGCTAAGGGGACAGTCACCTACAAAGGAGTGCCCATCAGACTGTCAGCTGATTTCTCAAAAGAGACCCTACAGGCAAGAAGGGGCTGGAAAGAAGTATTTCAAGTCATGAAATGCAAGGACCTATATCCAAGATTGCTCTATCCAGCAAAGTTTTCATTTAGAATGGAAGGACAGATAAAGTGCTTCTCAGATATGGTCAAATTCAAGGAGTTCATCATCACCAAGCCCTTATTATATGAAATGTTAAAGAGACTTATCTAAGAAAAAGAAGATAAAAATATGAACAGTGAATGGACAGCAAACTCACAGTTATTAACAACCACATCTACAACAAAAGCAAACTAAGAGGACACCTAAAACAGGATCGGAGCCACAGAAATGGAGATCACATGGAAGGTTAGCAATAGGGAAGTGGGAGGAGGAGAGGGGGGAAGAAGGTACAGAGAATAAGTAGCATAGATGGTGGGGAGAAAATAGGGGGAGGGCAAGAGTAGTACGGGAAATGTAGAAGCTAAAGAACCTATGACACATAGACTGAACTAAAGGGGGGAAGGTGGGTGGGAGGGGGTGTTCAGGGTAGAGGGGAATGAAGGGGGGAAATGATACAACTGTAATGGCATAATCAATAAAATATATTTAAAAAATGAAAGGTCAATTTTGAGAAAAGAACATAGGAGAGTATTTTCATAACTGTGGCATGGGTAAGATTCTTAAACAAGATACACAAGGCATTTACCTATGAAAACAAAAGAATGAATAAATTGGGCTGTATGGCTAATAACTCTGTATCACAGCCCATGGTGTGAGAAAAGATATTCATAATACAGACATCCAACCAAGACATGGGGACATTTTTCTGCATAGCAAGAAAACAACAAAACAAAAAGATGACTTACTGAATGGGAAAACATATTTTTAAACAATATATCTGATAAGGCATTAGTACCCAAAGTACATAAGGAACTCATACAACTCAGTAACAAAAAAATAAATAAACAATCTGATAGAAAAATGGGCAGAAGACATGGATAGACATCTTCCTATTAAGAGGACACACAGATGGCCAAAATACATGTGAAATAAGTGCTCAGCATCATTTATCATCAGGGAAATGCATATTAAAACCATAGTGAGATATCACCTCACAACTATCAGACTGGCTATTATATCAAAAAGTCAATAAATAACTGTATTAAGGATGTAGGGAAAAGGGAACCCTCATGCACTATTGTTGACAGTGTAAATAGGTTCAGCCACTGTGGAAAATAATTTCTTCGAAAATCTAAAAATAGAAGTACCATACAAGTCAGCAAATCTACTCATCAGTATTTATCAGAAAAAAACCCCACCAATTCAAAAGATATTTACACATGTATTATTTAAAATAGCCAAGATATGGAAGCCAAGATAAAATTCCATTTATAGATGAATGGATAGAAAAGATATATACATATATATGCAATACATGTAATATACATGTATATGTGCATGTGTATATATATCTATATATGAGTATATGTAGATATATACAATGGAATATTACTCAGCAATAAAAAGTGAAATCTTGCCATTTGCAACAACATGGATGAAATAATTCATACAGAAAAAGACAAATATATGTGGTTTCACTTCTAGGTGGAATCTAAAAAACAAAACAAAAAAACAAAGAGAACAAAAATAGACTCATAGAAACAAAGATCAAACTGATAGTTGCCAGAGGGAAGGGGGTAAGGGAATGGATAAAAAAGGTAAAGGGGAACATAGTTGATAACATTGTAATAACTTTGCATGGTGACCAGTGGTTACTGGACTTGGTGTGCTGATCACATTGTAGGGTATATAAATGTTGAATCTCTTATATTGTACACTTGAGCCTAATATAATATTATATACCAAGTATACTTAAATTTAAGAGAATACTATACATCAATAAAGACAGACAATACAAAATGAATGTAAAAAGGGACAATAAATATATTAGGATACTCAACTTCATTTGTCACAAAAAATGGCACATTGAATTAAATAGTTGTGTCAAAAGTATGGTTCTGTCACCTTTTGAGACATTTAGTAATTTTATATTCTCTCTTCCATATCTCTCTGTTAGTGCTTATGGCCAATTAGCCACTATGCCAAGTAGGTCTCATGTTAGAAGTACTATAGGTAAGGAAAATTGCATCTACGTCCTTCTCGGAGCCTCTGCCCACTCTGCTGACTCAAAGTGCAAGGCCCACATAGTGCGTGTAACTTTGTTTTATATGTGGGCTTCTGGTGTCTGAGTAATACACTGTCTCTTTGTTTGGGGGCTGATTGTACAGGTATGCTCAATCTGTGAAAACATATCCAACTGTGCACTCATAATTTGTTTACTTCTCTGTACAAATGTTACACATCTTTTATAGCTGTTACGCTTCAATAGTTATAAATATCAAATACCACCTGAACTTAAATGTTAACAGTTCCTTATTCTCTGCTACAAACTTAACAAAAGTTGAAAGATTGTTAGTGAAATGGACACATATATGGTCTATATACCCAGTTAAATTTTGCCAAATTTGTTTTCTCTAATGTGGCAAAACACACATACATATGTGTTTTATCTAAATCAATTAAGAGTAAGTTGTAGACATTACTACACTTCATTTTTTAATTCTTCTGTGTGCTTCTCCTTAGAACAAGCACATAACCATGTAAGTACTAGAAACCACAATTGTACTGAATAAAAAATATGGGAACCAATCCCACGCCTTTCAGACTATATGTCTTCCAGTAGCATTAGAGTTTTTTAGGTCCTTTGTGTAAGTTACAAATCCCCTGTAGTCAAAACTATTTTTGAAAATTGCTAAAATTGTTTGTGTATGTAACTTTAAATAGTAATTCTGAAATTTGAGGACTACCGAGTTAGTCTTTTTTAAAGGGGGGAAGGGATGAACATCAGCTCTAAATGCAGATATGTTGGCATTAAAATAATTCAGTTTTTAAGATAATCATCAAATCTCTAAATGCAATGAAGGAAAAATGAGGTTTTTAAACTGCCTTTGTTTATCTTCAGATTGCATTCATGTTTTAATAGCAGTAAGCACAGTTATTTTCATATTTGTTAATTGAGTGTTCTTTTGAGGAATAAATAAGCTAGATCTGTGAAAGCTCTTAGCTCAGGGCCTAGAACATAGTTGGTTCTCAGTAAATAAATATGAACTGGTTTTGAGTCTAAGATTTGCTTCATCAGATCTAAATGTATAATAGAAAAATACTCAGCTATCTCCTGCCTGTCACTTCAAATACACATTTGTCACAACTCTGCTAACTGCTGTCACACTCGTGCATTAGGGAATTGGTCTCAGGCCCTTTAAGTGGAGTCATACTCACCCACGGGACAGGTTCTCAAATCAGTATTAAAAATAAACACAGGTTGACATCACTAAAGTATAAATGCCTCCTTATCTGTAGTTCAACGCACAGTTCACCTTCTCTATCTTTCCCAAATATCTCAGTCCCCCTTACCATTCTTCTCCCACCTGCCATTCATCAGAGCCCATGGGACCTTGCAGGATGCCCCTTGCTTGGTTTTCCAGTGTGTTTTCCTCAATAAGAATATGCAATCTCTGGGAGAAATGTCATGGCAATTATTTTAATTCTCATTAATGAGACAGAAAAATTAATAACCCCCTTTTTCTTAATTTCACTCACTTGATTATTAATTAATTAGTAGTGTGTGTTTTTCTCTATATGTGACAGAAGCTTAATTAACATTAACCTATAAGAGGAAAAATAGCCTGCTTAGATAAGTACTCTTCTTTAAGTATTTTTATTGTCAATTTTATGAGTAAATTGCAAAATATTCTCCTCGTTAAAAACACACACAATGCAGAAAAATATAAAGTAAAAGATTATAATCCATACTACTTTCTACAAATTCCAATCCATTCTCCAGAGAACACCAACTACTCAGCTAATCTTGAAAAGTTTCTGTGTATCTTTCCAGACCTTTACTTTTTGTGCATACACATATATATACATATAAAAATATGGTATTGTTTTCTTTGCATTTATATAACAATACTGAAGTTATATAACGATGGATTGTAGTTGAATTAGCTTTTTTCATATAATGATGTACCTTGGTTAAACTTTCCCTGACCATGTTCCACCTTATTTTTTTAAAAACTTGCCCATGCAATATTTTAGAGTAATGCACACATCATGTAATCTATTTAGTACTCACTATTTGATGAATATTTAATTGTTCCTAGTTTTCCACTACTACAAATAATATTTCAAGTAACATTGTTGTCCTCATCTCTGTGCATATTTGTATTTTTTTAGGACATCCGTGGAAGTGGACTTCCTAGGTAATAGGCAAAATAAATTTTGTTTTCTACTGGATTAGAGGACAAAACTATCCTCTAATAAAGGTTTGGTCTTTGTACCCAAGAATGCAGAATACCTGCATCCCTTACATTCTTTCCCTCAGCTGATATTACCTTCAATTTTTGCAAGTAAGATAGAAGATAAATTATATGTATTTTGTCACTAAAGTTGGAACACAACCCCCACTACTCAATTTGACTGGAGAAAAACATTATATGTATTTATTTTAACATGTACTATTTTCATGTCTAAAGAAGAAAACTTTAAATTACATTAATTAGGCAGTCATGTATTTTTTCTGTGTATGCTTGTTTTTTTAATGCATTTTAGAGCTTGAACATTTGTCTTTTTCTTAGTGACTGTAAGAACACATATCATTTCTATATTGATTGTTTTGGGTTATATGTTACTTATCTTTTAACTTTAAGATGACATTTTGTCTTTCAGAAGTTTTTTATTAGTATATAGTCAGGTCTTTCCTTTGTTATGGCTTCTGAATTTAGGCTATTGTTTAAGAAAGTCATCTCCTCTTCAATGTTATAAACATATTCTCCCATATTGTCATCTAATACTTTTGTAGCTATTTTTAATAGACAATTCCTGAATCATAGAAATTTTTATTGGTATATGGAGTAAAATAGTAATCCAACCTTTTAATTTTTCCAAATGCTTCAACTATTAACAAATAATCTATCCTTTCCTCATCATTTCAATCATTTTTCCTTATCTTACACTATGTACTCATATATATTTGGATTTTTCAGAACTCCCAGTTCTGTTCCACCCACACACTTATAAATGGCTATTTTAATTGCTATAACATTATACAGTTTTTATTGTATTTTTTCCATTACCATTTATCCCACTTATACCCCTCTGCCCTCACCATAATCCCCATAGTATTGTCCATGTCCAGGAGTTCTTTTTGGTTTTTGCTTGATCCCTCCATTTCCCCAACCCCCCACAGGTCTCTCATCCTGCTCTCTATCTGTGAGTCTGTCTCAATGCTACTTGTTAGTTCAGTTTGTTCATTAGATTCCACATATAAGTGAAATCATATGGTACTTGTATTTCTCTGACTCGATTATTTTACTTAGCATGATATTCTCCAGGTCCATACATGTTGTCTCCAGTGGTAAAATTTTCTTCTTTTTTATGGCCAAGTAGTATTCCATTGTGTAAATGTTCCACAGTTGTTTCATCCACTCATCTACTAACAGACACTTGATCTGCTTCCATATCTTGGTGATTGTAAATAAGGCTGCAATGAAAATAGAGGTGCTTATAACATTATATAGTTTTTGATACCTGATGGAGTATGTGTTCCACTTGTTCTTAGTTTGTGGGTTTCAAAATTCTTTGTATAGCTATTAGATCATACTTACTAATTTTGTTTTTTAAATACTATGTATATCCTTATTTATTTTCATCTATTTTGTCAACTTTCTGAAAGAAGTTGACATTTCCTATTAAAATTGTTTTGATTTTTCTTTGTAAACTCATCACTGGGTTGTTTTTTTTTTACACATTAGTGATTGTCAACATATTTCAAATCTATTTTTTAGATGCATTAAAGTTATCTATTTCAATTTTTTAAAGATTTTATTTATTTATTTTTAGAGAGGAAAGGAAGGAGAGAAGGAGAGAAATATCAATGTATGGTTGCCTCTCATGGGTCCCCTGCTGGGAACTGGCCTACAACCCAGGCATGTGCCCTGACTGGGAATCGAGTCACGATACTCTGGTTCACAGGCCCATGCTCAATCCACTGAGCTACACCAGCCAGGGCTAATTTTTTAATTTTTTAATTTATTTATTCAATTGTTGTTCAAGTACAGTTTTCTGTCTTTTACTCCATCCCAGCCCACCCCCCCCCAATGCTCCCCACCTCCCTCCCATTTCCACCCCTGTTAGTTTTTGTCCATGTGTCCATACTAGTTCCTGTAAACCCTTCCCCTTTTTCCCTGAAATTCCCTCCCCTCTCCCCTCTGGTCACTGTTGGCTTGTTCTCTATTTCAGGGTCTTTGGTTATATTTTGCTTGCTTGTTTGTTTTGTTGATTAGGTTCCTGTTAAAGGTGAGATCATGTGGTATTTGTCTTTCACTACCTGGCTTATTTCACTCAGCATAATCCTTTCCAGTTCTACTCATGCTGTTGCAAAGGGTAGGAGCTCCTTCTTTCTTTCTGCTGCATAGAATTCCATTGTGGAAATATACCAAAGATTTTTGATCCATTCATTTACTGATGGGCACCTAGGTTGCTTCCAACTCCTGGCTATTGTAAATCGTGCTGCTATGAACACTGGGGTGCATAGGTTCTTTTGGATTGGTGTTTTAGGGTTCTTAGGATATAACCCCAGCAGTGGAATTGCTGGGTTAAAAGACAGATCAATTTCTAGTTTTCTTAGAAAAATTCCAGACACTTCCGCCAAGATGGAGGCGTAGGTGGAAGCACTGCACCTTCTCACACAACCAAGTTTAAAAACAACAAAGTTTTAGCAACAAAAACACAGCCAAACCACAGAAAATTCAACTACATGGAAGTCTGACAACAACAAACCCTTCAGCCAAACTGGTAAAAGGGGCAGAGCCAGCAGCAGAGCAGGGTCAGGCAGGAAAGATCCACCTGACCAACCCAGATGCTCGAGCCAGGTGCGCCAGCAGCCGTGCGTGGATCCCAGGTGTGGAGAAGTGGGAGGACCCACTGAGGACACAAGGCGGTGGACCCACTGAGGGCTGATTGTGGTCACACATTCTCGAGCACATAAATCAGGCGAAGGAACGAGCAGGGAGACGTACATTAGACCTTGCAGGTCCCATTGGCAGGAAGCGGCAGAGGGAACCTCCACTGTCCCTCTCTGACCCCACCCCCACATACAAACCAGCAACCTGGGTGGCCCTGCCCTGGTGAACACTTAAGGCTCCGCTCCTCATACCTAACATGCACCAACAGATCAAAACATGGCTCAAGAACAACTCAGAGCCCCACAGCTCATAAATATAAGTGATGAAGAAATAGCCAAACTTTCAGATGCACAGTTCAAAACACTGGTCATCAGGATGCTCACAGAACTGGTTGATTATAGTCACAAATTAGAGGAACATATGAAGGCTAAACTAATTGAAATGAAGAGAAATGCACAGCAAACCAATAGTAATGGAAAGGAAACTGGAACTCAAATCAAAGGAGTGGACCAGAAGGAGAAAAAAAATGACCAAACGGAAAAGGATGAAGAAACAAGAATTCAAAAAAATGCGGAGAGGCTTAGGAACCTCCAGGACATCTTTAAACGTTCCAACATCCGAATCATAGGGGTACCAGAAGGGGAAGAGGAACACCCACGAGTGGAACACTTATTGGAACAAATAATAAAGGAGAACTTCCCCAATCTGGCAAAGGAAATAGACTTCCAGGAAATCCAGGAAGCTCAGAGAGTACCAAAGAAGTTGGACCCAAGAAGAAACACACCAAGGCACATCATCATTACATTAGCCAAGATTAAAATGAAGGAGAGAATCCTAGAAGCAGCAAGAGATAAGGGGACAGTCACCTACAAAGGAGTTCCCATCAGACTGTCAGTGGATTTCTCAAAAGAGACCTTACAAGCAAGAAGGGGCTGGAAAGAAGTATTCCAAATCATGAAATCCAAAGACCTACAACCAAGATTGATCTATCCAGCAAAGCTTTCATTTAGAATGGAAGGACACATAAAGTGCTTCTCAGATAAGATCAAATTCAAGGAGTTCATCATCACCAAGCCCTTATTATATGAAATGTTAAAGGGACTTATCTAAGAAAAAGAAGGTAAAAAAGATGAACAGTGAAAGGACAGCAAACTCACAATTATTAACAACCACACCTAAAACAAAAATAAAATCAAGCTAAGCGAACAACTACAACAGGAACAGAACCACAGAAATGAAGATCACATGAAAGGATAGCAACAGGGGAGTGGAGGAGGAGAGAGGGGGGAAAGGTATAGAGAATATGTAGCATAGGTGGTAGGTAGAAAATACATAGGGGGAGGGCAAAAATAGTATGGGAAATATAGAATCCAAAGAACTTGAGACAGGTGGTCATAAATTAAAGGGGGGAATGGTGGGGGAGAGGGTGTGCAGGGTAGAGGGGAATGAAGGGGGGAATAGAACAACTGTAATGGCATAATTAATAAAAATATTTTTAAAAAAGAATAAATGAATGATAAATCCAAAAAAAAAAGAGAAAATTCCATACTGTTTTCCATAGTGGTTGTAGCAATCTGCAACTATGTGCAAAAAAAAAAAAAAAAGAAAGAAACTTGAGCACCAACTTACACCATACACCACAATAAATTCAAGGTGGATAAATGACTTAAATGTAAGCCATGACACCATTAAAGTCCTAGAGGAGAACGTTGGCAGGAAAATCTCAGATATGTCACAAAGCAACATTTTTATAGGTGCATAAAGTTTTCTGACTGTTATGACTTTTAAGTGGATACCTTCTTGTTAAAGTGAAATATCACTCTTTTTCTTTTAATACTTTTTATCTCTCCAATCTATTGTTATGCTTGTTTTCTTTGTTATAACATTTGTTTAAAATATCTTTGAAGCTGTTGTTGGTGGTGGTGGTCGTCATCATGTTAGGGGATATGTTTGAGGTTCTTTTTCTCCATTTTTGTCCCATCTGCTTTCTATTTTCTAGAACTGTTTTACAATATTTGAACTGCTGGTGACACAATTTTTAAAATTTCTTTCTTGTGCTGCTAGAAATTTATTCATTGTAAAATATGTAATTTTTATTTTTTAAAGATATTTGAGGTAGGAAGAGAGGTAAATGCACGTACACATTTCATCACTTGCCTCCAAATTTTAATTTTGATTCTTTTAATTTTCCTAAATCAAGGCTTTTGTATTTAGGGGTAGTTCTCTATGGGTAGATAATTTAATTAACTCTCAAGTTCTTATCTTGACCTCTTTGTTTTCCTAATCTTTAGTCTTCCTTCTTTGTCTCCCCAAATAAAGAAGTCAGAGAGAAGGCAAATATGAACATCAGATATCAGTTTTACTTCTGTGCTCATCCACTGGGGAAAAAAGTTAATCTTGGCTGAAATTACTGGCTAAAATAAAGCCCCTGCATTATTACTGGATTCCTCCCAACCTGAATCCCAATGCATGAATACACAGGCACTTTCATTACCTTCAAAGAACTAGAATATTTTAATGAAATTGTTTTATTCAATAAGCCATCAAAACCAAAAGAAAGTGTAATCATGAGACTGACATGCTACCTACTGCGCTAACGAGGCACCTAGAAAGTGTAATCAAATGAATAACCTCTCTTAGAGAACTAATGTGAAAATACTGAGTAAGTACAACCTCACAGAGAATACTGAAGTTTCCTAATTGGATAAGAAAGTGCAGAATGCTTTGTCAAGAAATAATGCCTCCAGTTAATCCACGATTTAAGGAAAAGAATCAGATTTTGAAAGAGACACACTACTATTTTTTTAAATATATTTTATTGATTATGCTATTACAGTTGTCCTATTTTCCACCCTTCACTCCCCTCCATCCTGCACACCCCCTCCCATGCACATTCCCCAGCTTTAGTTCATGTCCATGGGTCATACATGTAAATTCTTTGGCTTCTACATTTCCCACACTATTCTTAACTTCCCCCTGTCTATTTTCTACCTACCATTTATGCCACTTATTCTCTGTACCCTCTTTCCCCCTCCCATTCCCATTGATAACTATCCATGTGATCTCCATTTCTGTGTTTCTGTCCCTGTTCTAGTTGTTTGCTTTTGTTTTTGTTTTAGGTGTGGTTGTTAATAACTGTAGTTTGTTGTCATTTTACTGTTCATATTTTTTATCTTCTTTTTCTTAGAATCCCTTTAACATTTCATAGAATAAGGGCTTGGTGATGATGAACTCCTTTAACTTGACCTTATCTGGGAGGCACTTTATCTGCCTTTCCATTCTAAATGAAAGCTTTGCTGGATAGAGCAATCTGGAATGTAGGTCCTTGCATTTCATGAGTTGGAATACTTCTTTCCAGTTCTTTCTTGCCTGTAAGATCTCTTTTGAGAAATTGCTGACAGTCTGATGGGAACTCCTTTGTAGGTGACTGTCCCCTTATCTCTTTCTGTTTCTAGGATTCTCTCCTTCATTTGAATCTTGGCTAATGTAATGATGATGTGCCTTGGTGTGTTCCTCCTTGGATCCAACTTCTTTGGGACTCTCTGAGCTTCCTGGATTTCCTGGAAGTCTATTTCCTTTGCCAGATTGGGGAAGTTCTTCTTTATTATTTGTTCAAATAAGTTTTCCAGTTGTTGCTCTTCTTCTTCTCCTTCTGGTATCCCTATAATTCGGATGTTGGAATGTTTAAAGATGTCCTGGAGGTTCCTAAGTCTCTCATGTTTTTGAATTCTTGTTTCTTTATTCTTTTCTGGTTGGATGTTTCTTTCTTCCTTCTGGTCCACACTGTTGATTTGAGTTGCAGTTTCCTTCCCATCACCGTCAGTTCCCTGTACATTTTCCTTTATTTCACTTAGCATAGCCTTCATCTGTTCATGTAATTTGTGACCAAATTCAACCAATTCTGTGATCATCCTGATTACTGGTGTTTTGAACTGTGCATCTGATAGGTTGGCTATCTCTTCTTTGCTTAGCTGTATTCCTTCTAGAGCTTTGACCCATTCTTTCGTTTGGGCCTTTTTTTTTTTTTGTCTTGATGCACCTGTCATGTAGTGACGGGTGGAGCCTTAGGTATTCACCCTGGAGGGGAAATCCACCGTTGCTGGTTTGTGATGCTGTATGTGCGGAGGGGTCCAAGAGGAAACTATACCACTTGGTCAGTTCTCTGCCAGATTTCAGTCACTTCCCCTGCAAGCTACCCACAAGCAAATTGGGCCCTTCTGGCTCTGATTCCCAGGTGGGTGAGTTTTTGTACATTCTAGGACCCTGTGGCTCTCTCCAACAAATGCTCCAGTGAGGCTGGGAGTTTCTCCCGCTGCTGCCTCAGTCCCCACAGATGTTTTCAATCAGAGGTTTGAGGCTTTATTTCCCCATGCTGGAGCCCCAGGCCTCACAGTCCATTTCACTCCCCAATTGTTCCTCCTGGTTTAACTACATTCGAATGTGGGACTACCCACTCCACCAGCCACCACCTCGCCAGGTCTGCTAGTGGCTACCTTGCAGGCCAGCTGCAGCCTTGCCCACCCCAGTCCTGCAGTCACTGCCTGACCGAGAGTCCTCTCTGCCAGGATATTCATCTCCACCCCTCCTACCAGTCTGGATGAATGTGTCTTCTTTAACTCCTTGGTTGTCAGACTTCCATAAAGTTCCAATTTCCCTCAATTCTGGTTGTTTTTTGTTTTTAAATTGTTGTTGTCCTTCCTTTGGTTGCGCAAGGAGGCACACTGTGTCTACCTATGCCTCCATCTAGGGGCACATTACTATTTAGATCAAACAATATATACAGCACATATACACACAAATACACACACACGTTAACTGTTCAACTCAGGAACAAAGTCAGACTTAAACTAAATTTATAGTAGACTTGTATGCTAAATGCATATAAGAGACTAGAGCATAAATTCAGTCCAGAGAGAATAATAGCAACTGACATACAAGACAGGGAGAGGGGAGCCATTTCACATGTTTTTTCAGTAAAAAATATAGTGAAGGGGATTAGAGGAAAAGTGTTTCAGAGAAAGCCAAGGGCTTGCAAAACAAGCCAGGTGAAAGAATATCAATTCTAATATACAAGGCAGGCATTCAAGGTGAAGGACCAGAGATTGTAATCCATCCTTTTCTGTGTCAAATTAAGTGCCATCCATACCATGCCAAGAAAATGTTCTACATAGTTCCATGAACTCAGTAGAAAATTAAGTAGCATCTATAAATTTTATTGAAGGGTAAACAGAGGCAGTCTGGCTTCCTCACCCGGATGTCTGGACAACTAAGGGAAGCAGTTTCTCATAACCTTGAGACTGGGTCCAATAAACTGTTCCCATAACCCTGAGTGGGCTAGCATGCACAGAATCTCACTGTATAACACAATATATTCTGACACCCTGCCAGCTTTGTCTATATGTTAGAATGTAAGGGAGTTGGGACTTCCTGCTGGGAGAGAGGATTGGTGACATGCAGTGTAACATGCAGAGACACCAGGGGTACACACAGCTTGTAGCATGTGTGGATTGTCCACCCTTGAATAAAGGCGTGCCAGTCATCCCCATGGCTCCATGAATATTTTTCTGTCTGCCAAAATCCCATGAACCTGTCAGGCCTTGAATAGTCACAATACATTTATTCACTCCTTTTTCTGAAAAATTAAAGGCATTAAACCAGACCAGACTCAACATGGTCCCTTACAACACCCCAGTGAATATTGCTGTAGAGTTAATTATGTTATCATTAATCATTTGCCCATTGTTTATAATCACCCAACCATTTTTAATAGAAGTAGACCCTTATTCAAGCTGGTTTCAAATTAATTTCGCAAATAAGATTTGACAGGCTTGGATACAATGATCCACTGGCACCTACATCCATCAATTAGGTAGCGTTCTCTGTCGCTCCTCATTGCAAGTGTTTCTGGTAGGAGGTACTCTCCCTGCATGTCCAGCTTTATGCTCAAAATAGTTCCTCCCTGTTCCAGTTGCTTACAATTTTTTTCTTCCTATAGCTGCACTATAACTTTTTAATCTGTTTTTAATCTGTTGACATAAGAACAACCAGATGACATAGACCCAAATCACACTTGTTTCTCAAAAATTGATTACACATCTGTTTTGTTGCTTATTCACTTTTTTACCTACCATGCTCCTACCTTTGTTTCAGCAGTGTGTCCAGATTCTCTGCTGGAAGTAACTTGTATTATTTTGGCATCATTTAGGTCTTCATACAAGGTCTGTCCAGAAAAAGTCCAGCCATTATTAATATAACAACAGTTTGTGTGATATCAATGTAACCTGGCAGGGAGAGTGGACTGAAATGCATATGTGTGAACAATGATGATGTTACTGTACTAGTGGGGGTGGCAGACACCACTGAGTGAGCATGTGTGCTGTGTAGTTGTCACACTGAAAATGACTGAGTGAGCAGAGCAATGAATCTGCATCAAATCTTGCATTAAGCTTGAACATTCCTCTGTGGGAACTATTTGGATGATTCAGAAGACATGTGGGGACAATGCAATGAGTGCAACACAAATAAAAGTAGCACAAATGCCACAAAAGTGGTCAAGAACCTGTTGAGAGTGATCCATGTTCTGGAAGGCCTGCCACAAGCAGAACACCTGAGAATACTGAACATGTACAGGCTGCAATCAACAAAGATTGGCAACTGACAATGCAAGAACAAGAATCTGATCTGAGGATTCCAAAAACTACTGTGTCCAAGGTTTTGATGCAGTATTGTGGCATAAAACATGTCATAGCAAAATTCCCTCCATGGCTTCTGCTACCAGAGCAGAAGGAACATTGTACTGCAGTTGGGAGAACTGTGTGAGGTCCCAAGGTGACTACTTTGAAGGGGACTGAGGCATCATTATCCTGTGCATAACGCTTCTTGTATCGTCTTCGATAAATGCCTCTATTTCACATATTATGTGGCCGAATACTTTCTGGACAGACCTTGTATGCTTGAATGTATGTCACAAACATTGCCATCTTGGATGTATTAAATGTTTTATAACATTCTCAAACTACATCTTGAAAAGACCTATGTATGTATGTATGTATTTTACAGACTTGACAACAGTTCCATACCTTCCTTTTCATAAGTAATAGCCCTGGCTGGTGTAGTTCCATTGGTTGGGTATCATCCTGCAAACCAAAAAGTCACCAGTTTGATTCCTTGTCAGGACACGTGCCTGGGTTGCAGGTTTGGTCCCTGGTTGGGATGCATGCATGAGGCAACTGATCAATGTTTCTCTCTCACATCCATGTTTCTCTCCCTCTCTTTCTCCCTCCCTTCCACTCTCTCTAGAACCAACAAAAGAAACAAATTAAATGTTATGCATCTATGCATTTATTATGGGTTCTAATTTTATGGGTTCTACCTGTTTCTTTTCTCAATTTTTAACTAATAAAACCTAATTTTTATATATACATACTTTAGAATCAACTAGTTCTCCAGGGTTGGTAATGAAAGAGTAGTGTCCCAATCCCACTCCAGCATTTACTTTTCCAAGAGACAACAGATTTCAACTCTTAGTTGAATATTTTGATAAATATCTTCATGACTCAATAGTGTGCTTGAATTTCTACCATTGATCTTTGTTTTAGACATTATCTATTGCCTTCCCACTATAAAAGATGGTGGTTTTGTTCATTTTCTTTCCCTGTTCCTACCATACATGTGTTCACTTTCCTTTATCTCATCTTCCCAATATGATTTGTCATAATTTTTCTTAGGTTAATATCAGGATTCATTACGTAAGTGCTCTCCATAACTGAAATAAATGATAAATTCAAATAACTTTTTATTTCTGCTTAACTTTTTGTTTTCCCCACTACCTCATTAATTATTAAACCCTAAATATAAAAGATTCTAATGTCTTGGAGTGTTTGACCAAATTACATATTCCAAATAAACTGAACTTTCAGGGTTAAATTTATTTGTTAGGAAAAATGTCAGAGAAAGACATGTGATTTATAAGAAGGACAGAATGATGAGTCAAACAGAAGTGATGGCTGGATGCTCTTAGTATCTTCTTAAACTATGAGGTTTCTTAACTGAGTTATCCTAGAAATAATTCAAAACTTTTTTCCCCTAAAATTCTTCTCTCATACAAAATGGATTTGGATATTCTCAGTTTGTAGAGTTATTATTTTGAAAAAATTCATTCCCTTAGTTGTACCCAAAGGATTGTTTTTAACCTGCCTTACTGTGGGGAAATAGTTCTGAGTCTCATGATGAATGCATTTTGCAATATCTAGAGTAATCTGTGTGTGTAGAAGTAAAGCTCTGCCCAAGGGCAAGCCAGTTTTCTGGTAGCTGCTACAAATTACTTCAAATATCAAGAAAGAGTGATTCTGGTTTTTCTTATTCCCTGATTTTGAATCTCAGTCTTTTTTTATTTACAGTCAACTCTTTGTTCCACCATTGAGCCAACTTAGAATTGGGGGCTTTACTGGAAAGATTTACTACTGTTTTTAAAATGTTCATAAAGACTTTTAGTTGGGAGTTCTTCCTTCCTCCATGTTGAGTTTGCTAACTGACTGGGGAAGGAGAGCATTCACTGTGTGCCAGCACTTCTGTGTCTAGATGAATGTGAATCTATCGGTACCATGATGAATTTTATTGTTGGCATTTTTGTCATCTGCATGGATTTTCCACTCGTGCTGATTGCTTTTCTCAGTTTCAAATTTCAGCCTTCATTTCAAATTGGCAGTGCAAAGATGTGAGTCACTGTGGCTTAATAGGGAGAATAATAGTCCCTCAAATAGGATCTCTGGGCACTTTCTGCTTGAACAGGGACTTTCCTTGCCACATGTATCCTATGCTCTGTAGGAAGTCAGGGGAAGGAGAGAAGCTTGAAAAACAAACAGTTTAGATTAGGGATCTTGTTTTAGTTGGGGTTGTACCTCATAAAGAGAATGTTCTCAGCCCGGTGGTCTGTGAGTCAGTGCAGCTTTGCTGTCATTTTGACTAATTCAATTGAGGTTAAAACCAAGTATTTAACTCAATACATTGACTAAGTCCTTCAATCGTCCTAGGACTGCACACTTAGGATACTGTGTGGGCATAAATGAGTCTATGCCTGTGCCCATTTACTTGACCAGGTAAACTCTAGCCTAAGACAGAGACCTCTGTAGCTCTTCTCTCTTCTCATTCACACCTGCCTTGGGGACACTGAGGTTGTCTATGGGAACTATTTGGAGTCCTGGGAAATGAACAAAATGTGTAAGTCAGACTATAGATAAATAACTTGGACCCTTTTTCAAAATGTTTTCCACTATTTCTGGAGCATGAGAGAAAGTTCTGTCTGAAGGTTCTGGTGATCCGTATTTATGGTATTCTTAGGGATTCAGACTATTGCTGAAGTTACACTACATTAATGTCACTTGCAGTTAAATGACTATACACATAACTAGTCTTCTTTCTTAGATCCTGTCATTTTGCACGCAGATAATTTCTGCAGGAAATGTGCTATATTCAAAATCAGCCTTTAGCCTTCATAAATCCTATAGACATATTTCTAATGGGCAGGGGTCACTTTTCCAGAATTTGAAAGTATCATGAAAGTATAACGTTTCACCTTTTAAATATATGTTGGCTCATATTCTGAAAACAGATTCAAAATATACTGTTTACCCAACTGACATTGGTAGGAAGGTTTCCAACATATATATTATTCTTTATTTCTTTTTTGTATACTAAACAAGTTGAAACCTTGCTGGCGGGCTTTCTCTTTCAATTTTGGTTGACCCACCTAATTCTCACTATGGCTTAGTGGTTACCTGATCAGCCCAGCAGCCATTACCATGTAACCACACACCCTTTTCATAACAGCCCATGTCAAAAATGCATTTATTCTACAGTTCAGGCCTCATGGACTTTTATTTATTAGACTTTTTAAACCATAAATTATAATTATTTTTCTTTTGCTAAAATTGTATCAAATTTCACCACTGGGAGCCCCTTCATGATGGTTCCAGTTTTCTTTTAATATACCTCTATTAATTTTTGACTGTTTATTTACTCTTTGGCAAAACAACTTGCAATTTACCTTTCATAGATCTAGAATCAACTTTTTCTCCAATTAGCCTTGATTCCTGTTAGTGGGAAATAATATAGAAACCAGGATCTGAATGCTAGACTTACTTACTGATATATTCATTGATACTGGTCATTCATTCTTAGTGAAACACACTGGAAATTATACATATTTTAAAATCATCAATTCCCTTTAAAATTTCCAACTCAAATATAACATTACAGGATTTTTTCTTAATTCCTTTGTTTATATTTGGATTTCTTTGTCTTCACACTGAAAATTATTGTTTGTATTTCTATATATACACACATATATATAAATATATAATAATTTCAGAGTTACACTGCCAATATTACTTCAAACAACAAAATAAAAGCAAGGTTTAAAATTCTTTGCAAATTTGTTTTCACCCTGTAAGGGTATATACTAAGAGTTTTATGTACAAAAGCACTTATGTAATTATTCTGTTAGCTATTGATTTGACATATAGTTAATTCATTTATTTCACTTTATTTCCAATTTAAGGGTTTTCTTTTTTATTTAATTATATTTTTGAATATGTAAAACATTTACTTGGTTCGGAAGTCCAAATAAGTAAGGTATATTAGAGAAATCTCACTTCTATCTCTATCCTGTCCAATCCTTATTTTCCTCATTAAAAGACATTTTTTAGTTTCTGATTTGTGCTAGCTTTCTATTTTTAAGCAAATGTGTATATGTTTCTATACAAAATGTAGCACAGTATATATACACCCTGTTTTATAACTTTTTTTCTTGACAATATATCCTGGAGATCACTTTATATGAGTTACCATTGATCTTCTTAATTCTTTTTTAATAGTGAGATCAAGCCCTGGATGGTGAAGCTCAGTGGATTGAGCACGGGCCTGAAACCAAAAGATCACAGTTCAATTCCCCATCAGGGCACATGCCTGGGTTGCAGGCCAGTTCCCAGCAGGGGCCAGTTCCCAGCAGGGGATGCACCAGAAGCCACCATACATTGATGTTTCTCTCCTTCTCTCCTTCCCTTCCCTTCTAAAGATAAATAAATATATATATTTTTTAAATAGTGAGATAGATTCTGGACTTCTGCCAAGATGGAGGCATAGGTGGAAACACCGTGCTTTCTCACACAACCAAGTTTACAGACAACAAAATATTAGCAACAGAAAACACAGCCAGAACACAGAAAATTGAACTTTTCGGAAGTCTGATAACAACGAATGCTTCAGCCTGACCTACCGGTAAGGGGGTGAAATCAGCAGCTGGCAGAATGGGGTTGCACAGAAAACTTGGTCAGACAGACTCAGCACGCTGATCCCAGGCGTGGGGTTGCAAAGGGCGGACCCAGTGAGCGACTTAAAAAGCGTGACCCAGTAAGCAACCGGCGGATCCGGCAAGGGTGAAGGGTGGCAGGTTGACTGGTGCCACATTCCTGCACAGATAGACCAGCAACAAAGTGGGCGGTGAGACGGGACCCAGCGGGTCCCAGTGACGGAAGGCAGCAGAGAGGGCCGCCATTTCCCAGCTCTGACCCCGCCCCCACATACAGCATCACAACCCAGCGACCCCACCCTGGAGGCCCCGCCCTGCCCCTAAGGCTCCGCTTCTCATAGTTAATGGGCACGAACAGACCAAAAATGGCTCAAGAAGATCTCAAAGCCCCAGAGCCCATAAATCTAAGTGACGAAGAAATAGCAAAACTTTCAGATGCACAGTTCAAAACACTGGTGATCAGGATGCTCACAGAACTGGTGGATTTTAGTCACAAATTAGAGGAACATATGAAGGCTAAACTAATTGGAATTAAGGGAAATGCACAGGAAACCAATAGTAATGGAAAGGAAACTGGGACTCAAATCAAAGGAGTGGACCAGAAGGAGGACAAAAATGACCAACCAGAAAAGATTGAAGAAACAAGAATTCAAAAAAATGAGAAGCTAAAGAATCACCAGGACATCTTTAAACGCTCCAACATCTGAATTATTGGAGTATCAGAAGGGGGAAAGGAACAGCCACCAGTGGAAAACTTATTTGAACAAATAATAAAGGAGAACTTCCCCAATCTGGCAAAGGGAATAGACTTCCAGGAAATCCAGGAAGCTCAGAGAGTCCCAAAGAAATTGGACCCAAGAAGGAACACACCAAGGCACATCATCATTACATTAGCCAAGATTCAAATGAAGGAGAGAATCCTAGAAGCAGCAAGAGCTAAGGGGACAGTCACCTACAAAGGAGTTCCCATCAGACTGTCAGCTGATTTCTCAAAAGAGACCTTACAGGCAAGAAGGGGCTGGAAAGAGGTATTCCAAGTCATGAAATCCAAAGACCTACAACCAAGATTGTTCTATCCAGCAAAGCTTTCATTTATAATGGTAGGACAGATAAAGTGCTTCTCAGATAAGACCAAATTCAAGGAGTTCATCATCACCAAGCCCTTATTATATGAAATGTTAAAGGGACTTACATAAGAAAAAGAAGATAAAAAAGGTGAACAGTGAAAGGACAGCAAACTCACAGTTATTAACAACCACATCTAAAACAAAAGCAAACTAAAAGGACAGCTAGATCAGGAGCAGAACCATAGAAATGAAGATCTCATGGAGGGTTAGCAACAGGGGAGTGGGAGGAGAAGGGGGAGAAGGTACAGAAAATAAGTAGCATAGATGGTAGGTAGAAAATAGATAGGGGGAGGGCAAGAATAGTATGGGAAGTACAGAATCCAAAGAACTTGAGACACATGGTCATAAACTAAAGGGGGGGAATGGTAGGGGTGGGGGGTACAGGGTGGAGGGGAATGAAGGGCAGGAATAGAAAACTGTAATGGCATAATCAATAAAATAAAAATTAAAAAAATAAAAATTAAAAATAGTGAGATAAATAATTTTTCCTATGTATATGTGATAGTTATGCAACCAATCCCCTGTTAGTAGACAACTGAATTGTTCCCAATCTCTTGAGATTAAAAATAATGCAGCAATTAATAACCTTGTGCATATGTTTGTTCTATGTTTGTGGATGAGTACCTTCAGGATGGATTTCTTTTAAAAATGTATTGCAGTACATTGGTTAATAACATTATAGAGGTTTCAACTGTGTAATCTGTATGCATCAACTGTGGCCTGTACTGTTCACAACCCAAAGCCAAGTCTTTTTCTGTCACCATTTATCCCTGTTTATTTTATTTTATTTTTTTAAATATTTTTATTGATTATGCTGTTACAGTTGTTCTATTCCCCCTTTCATTCCCCTCCACCCTACCCCCCGTCCCCACCATTACCCCCCTTTAGTTTATGACCATGTGTCTCAAGTCCTTTAGATTCTATATTTCCCATGCTATTCTTGCCCCCCCCCTTCTATTTTCTATCTACTGTCTATGCTGCTTATTTTCTGTACCTTCTCCCCCCTTCTCCTCCTCCCACTCCCCTGTTGCTAACCCTCCTTGAGATCTTCATTTCTATGTTTCCACTCCTGATCTAGCTGTCCTTTTAGTTTGCTTTCGTTTTAGATGTGGTTGTTAATAACTGTGAGTTTGTTGTCCTTTCATTGTTCATGTTTCTTTAACTTCTTTTTCTTAGGTAAGTCCCTTTAACATTTCATATAATAAGGGCTTGGTGATGATGAACTCCTTGAATTTGATCTTATCTGAGAAGCACTTTATCTGTCCTACCATTATAAATGAAAGTTTTGCTGGATAGAGCAATCTTGGTTGTAGGTCTTTGGATTTCATGACTTGGAATACCTCTTTCCAGCCCCTTCTTGCCTGTAAGGTCTCTTTGGAGAAATCAGCTGACAGTCTGATGGGGACTCCTTTGTAGGTGACTGTCCCCTTAGCTCTTGCTGCTTCTAGGATTCTCTCCTTCATTTTAATCTTGGTTAATGTAATGATGATGTGCCTTGGTGTGTTCCTTCTTGGGTCCAATTTCTTTGGGACTCTCTGAGCTTCCTGGATTTCCTGGAAGTCTATTTCCTTTGCCAGATTGGGGAAATTCTCCTTTATTATTTGTTCAAATAAGTTTTCCACTGGTGGCTGTGCCTTTCTCCCTTCTGGTACCCCTATAATTCGGATGCTGGAGCATTTAAAGATGTCCTGGAGGTTCCTAAGACTCTCCTCATTTCTTTGAATTCTTGCTTCTTGACTCTTTTCTGTTTGGCCATTATTTGCTTTCTTCTGGTCCACTCCATTGATTTGAGTCCCAGTTTCCTTTTCATTGCTATTGGTGTCCTGTGCAATTCCATTCATTTCAATTAGTTTCGCCTTCATATATTTGTCTAATTTGTGGCTATAATCAACCAGTTCTGTGAGGATCCTGATGACCAGTGTTTTAAACTGTGCGTCTGAGAGTTTTGCTATTTCTTCATCGCTTAGATCTATAGGTTCTGGAGCTTTGAGATCTTCTTGAGCCATTTTTGTCTGTTCGTGCCCTTTAAGTGTGAGAAGCGGCGACTTGGACTCCCAGGTCGCTGGGTTGTGATGCTGTATGTGGGGGCGTGGTCAGATCGGGGAAATGGCGACCCCCTCTGCTGTTTCTGACAGCTGGGTGAGGAGCAGCGGCTTAGGTGGTTCACCTGGGCCGGGCCACTCAGAGTCGCTGGGTTATGACGCTATATGTGGAGGTGGGGTCAGAGCAGGGAAATGGCGACACCCTCCACTGCGGCTTGCCGCGGGACCCACCGGCCCCGGTCCAACCGCCCACTCCCTCGCCTGTCCACCCCTGCACTTATCCCTCTATTTACCCTCCTCTTCCTCTTCCTGGCCCCCTTTCCCTCCGGTAATCATCATACTGTTATCTGTGTATACAAGTTGCTTTTTTTCTTAATCCCTTCACCTTTTTCATCCAGCCTCCCCCTCCTTTTCATCCAGTCTGTTTCAGGATAGATTTCTTAAAGTGCATTGACAAATTTTTGTCCATAAAGGTGGCAATAAGTAATGTATCAGAATGCCTATTTGTCTAAAGCCTTGTCAATAGCACACGTTGTCAATTTGTGAATTTTTATCTAATGTGTAAAAAAAATCCCAGTTTTGAGTATCTACTCAAAATAAAGTTAGACTGAGCATTTTCAGGTCTATTTCCCCACAGTTCCCAATACACACAGAAAACGTACACACTCATGCACTGCCCCCTCCCACATGCACCTAGATTAGGCAGCTCTAAAAATGGGCAAATCAGGCTTGGCTAGCGTGGCTCAGTTGGTTGTAACACCATCCTGGTTTTGATTTCCGGTCATGGCACATGCCTGGGTTGAGGGTTTGATCCCTGGTTGAGGTACATAGAAGAGGTAACCAATCAATGTTTCTCTCTCACATTGATGCTTCTCTACTCCTTCTCTCTCCCTCCCTAAAGTCAATAAACATGTCCTCAAGTGAGGGGACACTATCTATATAAAAATATTCTCCAGAACAATTAAATGGCTGTTTACATTCAGAAAGCAAAAATATTCACTGTCCAAGGATAACCAGTAATTAGAGAAAATCCTCTAACAAGACAGAGATATTAAAACAAGGAAACAAAAATGCAACTTGTAGGAAACAGACTCTTCATGGAGAAAAAAATTCAAGAAAGTGTGTGTGTGTGTGTGTATGACAATGGTGGTTACTTCTTTTGGAATCTTATTTCATATGCTTTATAGTAAAAGCATTCAGATTAACAAAGCAATAAGAATTAACCATAGCACATACTTGCATCATAACTAGGAAACTGAGAAAACTATAAACTTCAATTTAAATGTAAGTAAAGTAACAAGTATCCAAGACAAGCACAGTCAGCTTCAGATAACACAAAAAAACTTCATCATCAAGCAATGATCATGTGAAAGAGAAAAGTTCACCTCAGAAAGGTGAGAGTTCTACTTGCATGGGAAAATACTAAGAGCAAATCTGAGGTCTGACTATTAGGAAGCTAAAAGAAAGGGGTTTGGAAGTGTGTTAAACCACAGGTATCTGTCTTGAAAGAGCACCATTTTTGGTCCAAAAGGGCAAAGGAGAAAGTTGCTAAATATAAGGACCTATTATAATAAGATACAAGTTAGAAGCATACAGATTTTTTAAAAGCAAAATCTAAGGGATGTTTATTGTATCAACAAAAGAAGCTGCTCTTGAATTATGAAACAAAGTAAGCCACCAAGTCATTTCTTCCTTACTATAGGGTTGCTTACTATTTCTGGACCCAGAAAACACAATACAAATAATCATGAAAAAAGAACTTAGGATCCATGCAAAGTTACTGTGTGGAAAAAATAACAAAACTTTACTGCAGATGAAAACATTGCAAAGTGAGCAAAGCAAAATAAAAAACAAAACTATGAAACAGAAGAAAACTAAAACAAAATATCCTCCCAAATATAATCACAAAAGCAATCAGAAATGTGAAGGAACACCACAAATCAGAAATTAAAAATTAAAAATTGAAATGAACAAGTAATAGGAAGATATGAAATAGAATCTGAATAAACTCAGAGTAATTTTTAAGGCAAATTTTTACAATAATGAAGACTAAATTACTAAGTGTCTAGGAAAAATGTGTAGGGTCAAGTGCAAGGGTCATAGAGGATAGAAATTAAAAGAGCCAAAAAAATCAAAAGAAATTAATAAGATATTGAAAACAGGAAGAGAAGATCTAAAGTACATGTAATTGAAATTACAAAGATAAAATACATTACAATGGAAGAGAACTATATTTAAAAATATAATTCAAAAGTTTTCTGAAAGATAAAATCCTGAATCTATGTATAAAGGAATCTACTGTGCACCTGGGAGAAAGGTCCCAGGTAGTCAACTTCAAGGCATAGATTAGCAAAACTCTTGGACCTTCGGAAATAAACCCTTTGGGTTTTCCAGTCATTTCCGAAAGAAAATAAAGTTGAAGTCAAAATTCCTAACAGTAATAAACAAAGCAAAATAGTAGCAGAGAAACATTTTCAAGAAACTTAAGGAAAATATGAACTAAAGATTTTGTGTCCAGCCAAGCTACCACTCAAGTTTGAAATCTGTAGAAAAATAAATTTTAAATTGCAATAATTCAGGGAATATTTTTTGTGAATTCAAGATGGTCACAAATTCTTTTGACACTCCTCCCATTGACAGGTGAGGTCTAAGTTCTGTTTTCTTGAATCTAGGCTCCATGACTACTTTGACCAACAGAATATTGTGGAAATTATATTTTGGAAAAATATTATGGTAATGTGTTCATTTCTAAGTCCAGACCTTAAGAAATTGTGCCCTGGCTGGTGTGGCTCAGTATCTCTTACACGTTGATGTTTCTCTTCCTATCTCTCCCTCCCTCCCCTTTCTCTAAAAATAAAATAAAATAAAATCTTCAAAAAAGAAATTGGCAATTTCTTTCTATTTCTGGAAAAACCAGTCCTTTTTGCTCTAAAGCCACAATGTAAGAAGTCCGCTACCCTGTTGGGAACACCACGTGAAGAGGCCCTGAGACTAATATGAAGAAAGAGAGTCTGAGCCCAGCCTTGCAGCCATCCCTGTCAAGGCACTAGCCATGTGAACAAAGCCATTTTGTACCTCAAAAACTAGTTCAGTTTCCAGATGAATATGTCAGAGTGACAATAGTGGTACCACATGGAGCTGAAGAATCACCCAGCCAAGCTCCGTCTGAATCCTTGGTCCACAAAACCATGAGATAAAATAAAATTATGAAGATTTTTAAACTACTGGGTTTGGGAAATTTTTCTTATGCAAAAATTAGTTAACGAGAAAAATCTAGAACTCTTCTTAAAGAATCTATAGGTAACGAGTTTCATTTGACTAAGAGGTAATTGCAGACACTTCAGTTAAAGAACAGGTGGTGAGCTTCAAAAAGGTTTAATTGTAGATTTAAGACTAAAACAAGCTGAGAACATGTAAAATAGTATAAAATGTTATATGTTTGATAAATAGAAAAAAAACTAAAACAAATGTGAAAAAAAGGGAGACAGACAAAGTAGAAAAGTTTGTTAATTGCTGGAGAGGGAACTGATGGCAGTCAAAGCATATCCTGGGAAGTCTTTATAAATAGAAGCTTAAGTAAGAAAGGGGGGAATTAAGGTCACTCTCTAAGGTATTAATATAGAGGCTACGTGTTGGCACTTTGGACTACAACTTCAACTTGGTCCTCAGCCAACAGCCATGATTGCCCACTAGACATGGGAATGAATAAGCCTTCAGAAGATTCTAGCCTCCAGACTCCAAATCTTGTCTCTGAAACTTTTGACACAGTGGAGCAAAGACAAGTCATGTCCAGTCACAGAACTGTAAGAGATAACAAATGATTATGACTGTTTTCAGGCAGGCCTCTGCAGTGAGCCTGACTCAGAAAGACTTACCTTGTCCCTAAGAGATATGCAGAGACTGTGATGACTATTTTAGGAGTCAAGTCAAGAAAAAAAGATGCACTAGTTGGCTTTTTATAACTTAACAAATCATCATGCTGCTCACTTGATCATAACAGTTTTGGCTTCAAATTTCAGAAAACTCAACTAAATTAGCTTATACAAAGGTATTTATTCCTTCATCTGTCTGAAAGGTCCATGTGGATCCAGCTGCAGATATGGCTGACTTAAGGAAATAAAACAATGTCATCAGGACTCAGTGTCTCTCCAATTTTCTGTGGCTCTGCTCTTTCCCTGTTTCTTCATTATTAACTTCCAGGGAGTGACAATATGGCTACCAATAATTGCAGGCCAACATCTTCCAGATTTAAGTCTGACAGAAAAACATATACCTTTTTCTCAGCCGATGCAACTAAAAAGTATGATTACATTACATTAGCTCTGATTGGGCGTGTGTCCATCTCTGAACCAATTACTACAGATCGAATGCAATGTTCCATTGGGTCAAGTGAGTCAAATGAATTTCCTTGAGACACATTAAATAAAAATGGAGATGATGATCTAAGAGGATATTAAAATTTAGTGACCAAAAAGGAACAGGTAAGTGTGTAAAAATGACAACCTTACAGCAAAGTTAAATGAAATGCACATAACATATAGGGCAATGGATAAGCTGAAATTTTCTAGTACACACTAGCAAAACACCTTTTGTAATTTCTCACCTCCTACCTTCTTCAATCCAACAAAGAAGTACAGAGAGTATACTGTTCATAGAGGTTGTTTAACAATTCCATTTCCAAAGACATTATTTCCCCTCAGTTTTTTGCTTCTTAGTTTTCTATGATTACTTTATTTTTCTTTTTATTGTTTTAAAAATTTATATTGTATCTTTCATTACCATTTATTCCCCTTACACCCCATCCCCCTGCAGCCACCACACTGCTATCCATGTTCAAGAGTCCTTTCCCTTTTTGTTTGATCCCTCTGTCCCCTAACCCTTCCGTAGATGTTATGCTAAGTGAGATAAACCAGTCAGAGAAAGACAAACACCATATGATTTCACTCATATGTGGGATCTAATGAACAAACTGAACTAACAAGCAAAGTAGGGACAGACTCCCCTCAGTTTTTTAAAGCTATTTACAAAAAGTGTTATTCTACTACTTCCATTTTTAGATACATCAGAAGGACTACATGTACAAGGTGTGTCCAGAAAAAAGTCCAGCCATTGTTAACATAACAAGAACAGTTTGTGTGACATTGATGTAACTGGGCAGCCAAGGAGAGTGGACTGGAATGTACATGCACAAACAATGACAACTTCACTGTACTAGTCAATGGGGGCAGTAGATGCCATTGAGCGATCAAGCATAGTGTATGGCCCATTGCATTCAAAATGACTGAGTGAATAGAGCAATGAATCTGCATCAAATTTAGTGTTAAGCTTGAAGATTCCTTTGTGGAAACTATTTGGATGATTCAGAACTCCACAGATTCATCACCACAACAAGCCTGCTCATACATCACATCTCGTGCAGAGTTTTTGGGTGAAACATTAAATCACCCAGGTGACTCAGCTCCCCTACAGCCCAGATTTGGCTCCCTGTGACTTCTGGCTTTTCCTGAAACTAAAATCTCTTTGGAAAGGGAAGAGATTTCAGACTGTCAATGAGATACAGGGCAGCTGGTAGTGATTGTTACTGTGTGAGGTCCCAAGGTGCCTACTTTGAAAGGAACAGAGGCTTCATTGTCCTATGTACAGTATTTCTTGTATCTTCTTCAATAAATGTCTCTGTTTTCCATATTACATAGCTGGATACTCTGGACATACCTTATAAATCAGGACTCATTTGTCCTTTATATACACTACATATATAGCAAAGTAAAACAAAATGCACAAGGGACGATGGTTAATCTTGCCTCAGAATAAACACACTGGAATGGAGTTCTTTGCATTTCCTTTTCCTGCCCCCACCCTGAACCAGTACACAAATACAGGTGTACTACTTAAACAGGTGGTATGGGCATTCCTCTCAAAAACCACTTCATGTGAATTTTATAAAACATATATTAACACTTCTGACTTCCAGTCAAGATGGCAGCACAGGTAAACATGGCATACCTCCTCACACAACCACATCAAAATTACAATGAAACTACAGAACCACTATCACTCAGAACCATAAGAAGTAGAGTTGAATGGAAGTCTGACAACTATAAAATTAAAGAAACCACATCCATCTGGACTGGTAGGAGGGGCAGAGATGCAGAATGGGCTGGTCTCACATCCATGTGTGGTGAATAAAAATTCAGGAGGAATATCTCAGGAGCAAAGAGTCATAGCCCCACAATTGGACCTCAGCCCAGGGTCCCAGTGCCAGGAAGATAAGTTTCCATAACTTCTGGCTATAAAAACCAATATGGATTGAATTGCTGAAAGAAACTTCTGGAGTTCCAAGCTGTTCCTCTTAAAGAACCAACATCCAGACTTACTCAGACTCACTCCATCTGAGCTCAAGCACCAGGACAGTAGCTTGAAAGGCACAGTGGCATATAGAAAAGAACTGAAGTGTCTGGCATTATGGCAAGAACTGGAGGACAGCCTTCTCCCAGGCAGAAAGGCAAGCAGAGGCAGTTGTCCCTTTTTAGAAAACTCCTCCCACAGAGACACAGTCCAGCAGGTGGGTGCCATATCTGAGACTCCATCAACCTGGCTAACACTGTTTGCCCACCCCTGGTGATTCCCTGAGAATCCATCCCCCCCAACTTATGGGCCTACCCAAGCTGTTAACAGTGACTTTTCCATATAAATGGCTGGTCTTGGCTCATGCTTCACAACTTCCTTGGCTCATGTTTCAAACAAACAACCAGTCTCAGAGAGGTCCCAGCCTTGTACCTCTTGCTAAGTGGACCCTAGGCAATAGCAACAGCCAGTCTAAATTCACAGCTTGGCTTAGCCTGGGAATCTCCAAGCCCAGCACAAGAGGCAACCATCTCACATTGCTTTACAGCTCATGCTAGGTGGCCCTGGGCAAAATACAGGTGGGAGCTCACCTTGGCTGGCACCAACCAAAAAACCCAGGTGGGTTACCTACTTGCATACCTAGTAGACAGCTACAGACAACTTCAGAGGACCACTACCCTGCCCCTGCACAGCTGATCCTCCATGGAGGTCAGAAGGTGGTGGTCAGTGGTCATAACCAGTCCTTCCACCTGACTGGCCTGGGTAAATCCCTTCCATTGATCTGCCAAGAGTAATCAAGGCTCAAGGACATGAGAGGGTGTATTCAGCCCACATGAAGCGTACATCTTGAGTACCCAGTTTGGGTACAGGAAAGGCTGTGTCACTAAACCTTACAGGTCACCTACTACATTAGGCCATGCTACCAAAACAAGGAGGCATAACCGCTTTACCTAATACATATAAAGAAATACAAGGAAGCTGTTAAAAAGGAGAGACAAAGAAATATGGCTCAAATGTAAGCATAAATCAAAACTTCAGAAAAAGGACTAAACAAAATGGAGATAAGAAGTCTATCAGAGGCAGAGTTCAAAACACAGATTATCAGGATGCTCAAGAAACTTAGTGAGGACTTCAACAGCAAAAAAAAGTTCTAGTCAGAAACAAAGGATATACTAACTGAAATAAAGAACAATTTACAGGGAAACACAATAGAGTAGATGAAACCAAGACATAAATCAATGATTTGGAAAATGAGGAAGCAAGAAAAAAAATTCAATCCAGACAACAATTAGAAAAAAGAATCCTCCAAAATTAAGGATAGTGTAAGCAGCATCTGGAGCAACTTCAAGTGGTTCCAACATTTGCATCAAAGGGGTGCCAGAAGGCAAAAAAAAGAGCAAGAAATTGGAAATCTATTTTAAAAAATAGTGAAAGAAAACTTCCCTAATTTGGTGAAGGAAATAGACATACAAATCCAGGAACCACAGAGAGTCCCAAACAAGGTGGACCCAAAGAAGTCCATACAAAGACACATCATACACATGGACAAAAACCAAGGTGGGGGGGGATGGAAGGGAGGTGGGGAGTAAAAGACACTAGGGGGTGAGCTGGGATGGGAGTAAAAGACAGAAAACTGTACTTGGACAATAATTTAAAAAATAAATAAATAAGCTTAAAAAAGACATCATAGTTAAAATGGCAAATATTAAAGATAAAGAAAGAATCTTAAAAGCAGCAAGAGAAAAGCAGTTAGTCACCTATAGGGAAGTTCCTGTAGGACTGTCAGCTGTTTTCCCAGAAGAAACTTTGTAAGCTAGAAGGGATTAGCAAGAAATATTTAAAGTCATAAAAAGTAGGGACCTACAGCCAAGACTGATTTACCCACAAAGATATCATTTAGAATTGAAGGGCAGGTCAATTGCTTCCCAGACATGAAGCAACTAAAGAAGTTCATCACCACCAAACCATTATTATATGAAATGTTAAAGGGACTTATTTGAGAAGAAGAAGAAGATCCAAAGAATGAAAAATAAAATGGCAACACATACATATCTATCAACAATTGAATCTAAAAACCAAACTAAGCAAACAAGGACATATAATCATGAATACAGAGAACATTTTGATGGTTGCCAGATGGGGGTGTGGGGGGGGGGAGATGAGTGAAGAGGTAAGGAGATTAAGAAGTACAAATAGGTTGTTACAAAATTGCCATATAGATATAAAGCACAGTATAGGAAATGGAGTAGCCAAAGAACTTATATGCAGGACCCATGGACAAGAACAATGGTGTGGGGATTGCTTGAGGGAGTGGGGAGTGCTGGGTGGAGGGGGGCAAAGAAGGAAAATTGGGACAACTATAGTAGTGTAATCCATAAAATATAATTAAAATATATTTTACAAAGTATTCAATTTAATTACCTAGACTTTTAAATGTAACAGGTAACTCAGAACATCTAGAAAGATTAGATACTCAAAAAAAGCACTTGTGAACTATATATACAGTATTAAGAAATAAAATGCACATACAAAACATTGGTTATTATATAAAAATTCCCTCCAAATAATAACCAATCCAGCACAGAACCTTTTCCTCTCCTTCTCACATGAGCAACATGAACATTCTAACTCTTCTGTCTCATACCACTCCTTGCTATTTCTTGTCTGAGTGTATAACCTTCTTGTGGCTGATGTGAACAATAATCAGTGACCTGCTGGGAGCATTGCCAGATTTTGTGCTTAGTTCCCCTTCCGAATTCTTGGCCTTTATTTGATGCCCTACCCTTAACTTTGTAGTCCTTCTACAAGGCTTCATTCACTGTTTGAGTTCCAAGCTAAATTCCAACTTTGTGTATACTACCATAACAGACATCTCTATGGGTTTTAAATTTCCCTAAGTCTCAGCCAATATGCTCATTTATTTTTTCTTTTTTTAAAGTTGAGGCTGAATTCCAGTATAAATATAGAATCAAGTTAGTCCTTGAAGGCTACCAAATGGATTTTACTTGAAGAGTCTTATTATAAAATTCACTCAACCAGACCTTTAAGTCTTTGATACTCTAACTATATAGGAGGATGAGAGAAAGCTATAAGTGTAAATTCAATGACACTTTTTATTTTAACAGCAAGAATATCGAAAAGGAATATGAAAATTTTGAAGTTCTTATGTTCATCACACATAATCTTTTCTCCTACAAATCTGCTTTATGTGGCTAAATTTTTGCTGGCAACATTGTGTACCTCAGTTCAACAGAGTGCTTATTTAAGAGAAAAGAGTGGCTTAATATTAATTTTCAATCATTTGTAATAATGCTGAATTATTGCCATATTATTACTTTGTGAATCAAAACAACAAGTTTTTTTTTATTCCTTTAAAGGTTTTTCTGTTAGTTGTGTAATCAAACTTAAAAATTTTTCTAGCCCACTCCCATTTTTGAAGTTGTTTACTAACAGATCATGGGATGCTTTACCACACATACAGGGAATAACTAGGCAAGGAGTCTCTTATGTATAATAATAAGTGGCATGGTATTTCTAAAATATCTACCTACTTCTGAACTGCAAATATGCTTTCTTCAGTACAGTGATATAAAAATATGATTATAAAGCAGTCAAAAAGTCAAATTTAAATGCATTGTTCTTTAGGGATTGAATAAAATGCTATCACAGAAATGTGTTTAGAATTATTTGTTTCTTTTTATAATTACATTTTTAGTACATAATTTTCTGAAAATATTTCTGAATAAATTTAACCAGCATTTAATTATTAAATTTTTGCTATCAGAAGACTGATTCTTCATCTGCTATGTGAGAATACCAAAGAACTGTCAGTTAGACAAACTGAGACTTTGGAGTTTTACATTTAAACTACACGATATTCTATTTCAGGAAGGCTAATGACAAGAAAGGTAGGTTTGTATACTTATCAATTTCCTGGTGTTATTTATGCTTCAAGGAAATAGAGAAAAGGGGTTCAGCTCTAGAGAGAGTGATCTCTTTCATTTCCCCATTAACAAAACCAAAGGACGATTTGAAATTGAATATAATTCTATGTAGCTGAGAAACACACACATTCAAGATGTATCATTATCATTATTGCTGATGCATTCTGGGTTAGTCTACTTTTTGTTCTCCATTTGTTGGTTGCCCATAAAGTGGGACATGTAGCATTGCTCCGGACACACACCATATGGCTCACTGATGACTGACATATTGAGCAGAAAATCTACCAAGTCCTGAAGTATAAGTGGGAAGTGTTGTTTTGGTTGAGTAGGCCTCTTATTTCAACACTCTCTAGAACTGGCATTTTATGTGGTAGACCCAGTGATCCACAAACCTATACTAGGTTAGACAGAGATCAGAAATATGTGTCTTACTTTGACCATCAAACATTTCTGAGTGGAAGTGTCAGAAAGGAATTGTGTAACAAAGTCTGATGGCCTCTCCTGGCTCTCCTAGTGAGTCTGTTTCTTTCCGTGCTCCATTTCAATCAGCATTGAAAGGAACTTGGAAGACACTTACTTATCCCACATATTCATCCTCCTTTGTTCCTTTTAATTAAAAAAATGCCTTAAGTTTAGTTTAGAACATTGTTGTCCAACTAGAGATTATATTTCTCAACATGCCTTTTAGCTGTGTGAGGCCAAATGAGAGTCAGGTCATTGGGATGGGAACATAATATGTGGGAATTCCGGTCCTGCCCATAAAAAGAATCCCCTTCACTTGGCTCCTTCTCCTCCCTTCCCACCAATTAGGGGAAATGGCAACAACAAGGGGAGCTGCCTTAGACCTAGACGTGGATGCTACACACTAAGGATAGTTGGGCCAATGCAGCAGCCTGGTCTGAGTGTGAGCATACAGACCAGAGCTACCCCTTTATTCGCAGAGATTGCTTACTTCTGAGTTGTTACCTGAAAGGGAAAGAATTTTTTAATTTAAGTAACTATATTTTGGGGTCTCTTTGTTACTGTAGTTTATGTTCTCATTAATGAAACAACTCAGAAAACCTCAACTGCTATAAGAACCAGCATAATCAACATTGTTTTCAGTATCCTAATGATATAGCATCACCTGATGCCTTCACTAATAAATTGTTCATATCAAGATTACCTTATTTAAAAGTCATCAATGATAACATACAGCATAGGTGAGACCCAGTACATGGTGCAGGGTACAATGAAAATAGTACGCTTATATCCTGAACAGCATTCTAGTGTTGAGTAATGGGCCTGTGCAGATTTGCATCTCTTTTACCAAGGCAAGTATCAGACAGAAGATGACATGCCGACAGATGCTTTGGAAAAGGCAAGAATGTGATCAGGAAAAGGGTGTGGAGAGATGTGGTTAAAGTATGGAACCACAAGTTGTATCTCTCTTGGAAACACATTTGCTGTTAAGTAACTGGTACTAAAATAAATTCTAAAACTAAAATTGACTGTTTCAGTGAAACTTGAGGGCAAATATGCCAACCACAGAGGGCAAAAAGGCAGAGGAGTAACACGCATCACCCAATTAAGGAATTTACGTAAAATCCATCTGCTGTTCATACTGTGAAGGCTCAGGCCTGTTCTCTGCCACTCCTCCCGTTTTATCCTCAAGGGAGAAGGCTGGCTAAGCAGAGACTCGGAGCAGCTGCAGGCTGACAGGAATTCCTGGCAGTCAAATTGTCTTTAGGTTTCTGTGTCACAAGAATTCTATTTCCAAGGACTTTTCATGCACAATATAATATATTAAAATACTTGTTTTATTCACTAGTCCTGCTCAGCTACACAAGAGAGTTTATCCTGGGCCTTAGAAGTTTCACAGACCTGTGTATTCCTTTTTACAATCTGATTTAAAGACCAGTGTGAGGATTTTTCCTTGGAAGAGGAAACAGCCTCCAGCACCTGAGACCTTCCTGCCACAAATGAACCCTCTCCTGAGGAACTCAAATCTCTTCTCCAAATATATAAATATGTAGAGAGGCTCTTGTCTTTCATGGCTGAATACATGGGGCATGTACTGCTGAAAATTCCTGATAGACTTAATTACCACAGCAATGTGCCTGAAAGCACTCACTCACATAGTAACAGATCAAATGACTTTATAAAAGCCCTGCAACAATCTCTTGCCCACAGATCTTGAGAAATACAACGTATTAATCTTCAATGCTCATTTTTACAATTTACATTAATGAAAATTATCATATTCCTGCAAAGTCAGTGAAATTAACAATACCATAACCTCTCTACTGTATGTCATATATTGCCTCCTGTCACTCTTGAGGGTAAGGCACTGTGACAGGTGTCCTCAAGGTGACACCAAATACCTTCACCATTTACACCATAAAATGAACTGTTACTTCCCAGTAGGGGTGGGTTTGAATATAAAGAATAATGCCCACTGGTCCTTTTATGAAACTTAGGGTAGCTGAGGAGCAAGATACAAATATGACGAGTGCAAGACTTTCTCAGAGATTTCAAGGCCAAATGTAATTAGCTGCTAAAAATAGAATGAGTGGTCTAAAAATATAATAAAAATTCTTAAAGCACCCAGCTGTGGGCCAAGTACTTTTCATTCACTGTCTCACCCAATCTGCTCCAAAGCCTTTGAGGTACTATCCCCACTTGGAGACTAATGTTTAGAGAGGTAATGCAATATGTTTAAGTTCATGCAACTAGTAAATGAGGGTATGAGACTGGAATCTAGACCTGTCTTCTCCAAAGACTTGAGCATAATGAGCCAATTAGGCTTTTGAGGGGGAAGTGACTAACCTGAGCAGAGTTTTAGAGGAAAGAGCATTTGGCCAAGGGAAGAACAAGGGCCTTCAGGTCAGGTCTAAAGGGAACAAAGGGCTGGATGGTGGGAGCCTAAGGCTCACCTGCCTGTCTCAGTCCCAGAGAGTGATTACTTCTTCTTTTTGTAACAACATACAGAAAGATAAGCAGTTAGTTGTCTCTACTATACTCACTTTCCACTTCTACATTTGCTCTCTCTTTCACTGGTGGTTTAATTATATGAGCTAATTTGGGGAACAGAAAAATCCGCATTCTATAATTCAAATTAAAAGCCCTCGATTTCTTTTTGTAAGAAGGGCATCTGGATATTAGCATTTGCAATTGTGCCTAGCAGCTAAGAAGTAGATAAACACATTGGAAAGTTGACTTTTCATTATGTCCTTGAGCATATCATTGCAACTGAAACTTTAGTCCAATTAGGGCTTATGCCACAGACCTATGGTTCCAAAAAAAGCTATGAAATTTGTAAAGAAGATTCTGTTTTAAACCTGCTGGAAATATCAAGCTGGTATCTCCTAGGGTTTCCAAGATACGGTTGTCTCCAAATTGGCCCTCTGTGTTGTGCCCTAGGGCAGAACAGCAGTGCTGCAATTGTGTCTAATTAACCTCCTGCTAAACACAAAATGTCAGAAAAGAAAACCACCAAACTAGAGCGAGACGCTGGGTTGTTGTTATTTTCAACAAGGACAGAACTAGCTATTTTAGATTTTGAGGCAACTACTCTGAAATTTAGCAGGATATTAGGACATTCCTATTAGGATATTTGCATGTCAAAGATGAGATTTGAATAGGTCTTAACTTTAATGAGGTCATATTTTAAAACCAGGAGCAGAGAAAGAGATTATTATAGCTGAATATTAATTTGTTAACCAAGTTTGGTTCCATGAAAAACTCTTCTCTGCATAACTCAAGGTGACTACCATAGCTAGATTTTTTTTTGTTCTATCATGTGGTAGTCAGGTGGGGAGAGCAAAAGACTGCATTATTATTCAGTTGGAATAGGCTAAACCATGCTGCAGTAACAACTCCAAAATCGAAGTGTTTTTAAACACCAAAGCTTTTCAATGATACTGTGTGTTCATTGGGTCCACTGGGATCTAGCCTGAAGGAGGTTACGTGTCTGTAGTGCCACCACTGCCAACTTGTTTCTATTGCTGTATACCAAATTACCACAAACTCAGCAGCTTAAAACAGCATACACTATTATCTTACAGGTTTGTGGTCCAGGGATCCAGGCACAGACTACCTGTGTGTTTGTCTCATGGACTCTCACAGGGCTGCAATTAAGGTGTTAGCTTGAGCAAGAAGTCTTATCTAAAGGCTTAAATAATAATGAGACTGAAAGCAAGAAGTCTTATCTAAAGGCTTGACTGTGGAAGAATCTACTTCTAAGCTCATATGGTTGTCGGCAGGACAACAGTTTTACAGTTTTTAGTACCTTACAGTTTTTTGAATGGGGGCCTCAGTTTCTTGCCATGTGGGCCTCTTACCAGCTTGCTTCGCTAAAGCCAGCAACGAAGAAAATATGCCAGTAAGACAGAATTTACAATCTTATATAATAATGGAAGTGACATCTCATCACCTTTGCCATATTGTATTGGTTAGTATCAAGTTACCAGAACAGCCTACACTCAAGAGGAGGGGAATGCACAAGGACATGAATTGCAGGACATGGGGATCACTGGAGGCCACCTTAGAATCCATCTATCACCCACCAGACAGAAAAAAGTGAACGTGAAGGACCAGGCACTGACTCTTAATGAGACACCACTTCCACTTAATCCCATTGGTCACACCAAATCATGTAATTATGTCCATTTTGGGACAGGGAGTATGCAAACCCAGTATATACCAAAAAAGAGGAAAAATAACAGTATTTTCCAATAGCCCATACGACTACTACATTTTGTTAATGAAATAAAATCATTTTGGTCTCTGTAGAGGGATTCACCAATTATAAACAGATCAGTTTAAAAAAAAAAACAGATGAAAAATTAACCAAGAAAATTATACCATTGTCTTAACTTGGTTACCCTAAAAGCAGACCCTGATATAAGTAGTTAATTTTGAAAGTGGTCTCAGGGGAGTACAAATTTGAGAGAGGAAGGAAAGAAAGCTAAGAAAGGGTATATGAGAACAGCTGCTATTGTGGGCAACTGGGTCCTGGATCCTCTGGGAAGAAATACTCCTAAGAGTTATCCCTTCTGTGAGATGACTAAAGTAGGATATTATACTTTTGGCTCCCTCTGTCATCATTGGTGGAGGGCTGTGCCCCAGGGGCACTAACTCCTGGACATTCCTGACCAGCCCTTGATTGGGCAGAGAGAAAATACCCAAGCAAAGAGTTTCAAGTGCTTGTGCTCTCTGCATGTACTAGCATGGTAAGTGATAAAGGTTTTCATGGACTGGGCGCAAAAGCATCTGCCACAACCATGGGCCTTGTCTTACGTGGGGACTGAAAGCCAAGAGAACTGGGTTTCAGAATCAGGTTCTTATACATTTATAATTTGATATCTATGTCACTGAAATTATGTGTTCCCTTCATACCCTGAGATCAACTCCTAAGTGTGTAACAAAAAGGAAATTCTAAGATTCTTAGTTGTAGATAGACAATACAGCTTATCCATTACTATTATAAGTAATAATAGTAATAAGTAATAATGAGACTGAAAGACTGTGTATGCTCTTATAATACCACTGGGGGAATGTAGCAGAGGTGGGTAGTTTATTATCATTACCAACAATTTTCCTGATTTTTCCATCACAGATACATGTGTGCTATATCTTGAAGACATCTTTGCTGCAAGCATGTTTGGCACAAGAATTTTCCCTGTATAATTAATTGGCCATGAGGCAATTTCGCTGTAAGAGATAAAATAACTAGTCAACAGTTTGGTTTACACTTGGAAGACTTAATGTATTTTGTCAGTTTGGTTTCATTTCTTCATTGACAAAGAAGTTCTCACAGTACCCCATTTTTATATTATATAAATCTCAGCCCTCATAATGGTCTATACAGTGACAAGTAGACGTGGTGGTCTTAAAATAGTGGATGATAACAACTAGCATAAAACTAAATTGCATACTATACTAGAAAATGTAACACATCAGTTTACAAATCCTTCAGTGAGCACAGTCATCCTTCCCACTCGTTAAAACCAAAACTTTAGCATGCTACAGCAAATATAAGAGAGGCAGCTACGAATTCACAACAGTCTTCAAGAACATTAATTATTGATGATTTAGTTGGAAATTGATACCTCTCTTGATGTAGGAAGAAATTATAGTGAAAAAGAAAAAAAATGTGACACTGAATGAGATGAATCAACAATGAAAAAATATAATACTATGAACAAAAGACTTTCAAGAAAGTGTGCTTTCTTTCATTTGTTGAAATTCTTTAATTTTTCACACTTCATTATGTCCTTTTTAATGCCCCTCTCTTTTATTTTTGTTCTTTTACCTTTCTCTGTGAAATTGCCTTGCAGCCAGTTGTATGGTGAAATTGTTTGTGGTGAAAATGCCTGTGGCAAAGATGTTTACAACAAGACTACCTAGAACACAATAGGTGAGCGCTCCTGAAGCTGTGGAAGTAGTAGGGTCAAAGGCATTGGGGGTGGGGGGGGCACGGGGAGCCTTGGAGGAAACACAGGAAGAAAGATAACCTTATGACCTGTGGTAACTTCCAGCCCTGTGTATTAGCTTGCTAGAGCTGTAATAATAAAGTACCACAAATTAAGTGGCTTAACTAACACAAATCTATTGTCTCACAGCTCTGAGTTTAGAAGTTTGAGATCAAGATTTTAGCAGGGTTGGTTTCTCATAAAAGTTGTGAGCAAGATTCTGTCCCATGCCTCTCCCCTGGCTTTAGGTGGTTTGCTGGCTATTTTTGGCATTCCTTGGTTTATAGAAGTATCACCTGGAACTCTGCCTTCATCATCACATGGTGCCCTCCTTATGTGCCTGTCTGTGTCCAGATATCCCCTTTTTATGACACCAGCATATATGATGAATTCATCCAGATTAAATTCTGAAAGAGCACTAGTTCAGTCTTATAGAACTTTACAAACACACATTTCTAGAGATCTAAACCACCAAATCTGGAGAATATGCATTTGGGGGATATGAAGTCTAAAAATGTGCATGTGCATAAGCTCCTTTGGTGACTTTTATGCAGCTATACATAAGCCAGTACTTGGGACCTCTAGGGTAGAGTTCACTTCCCCTGAACCTCTGGCTACTGTTTACCAAGTCCAGTGTCATGGTCACATATTTCTAGCCCTTCTGGAAAATCATGATGTCGGGCCTTATTCCTTAAAGATCCTGACCATCATATTGGATCCATGTGAAATATGGTTGGGAAATGCTGAATTAGCCACAGTAAAATAAGTTACTGCAGAACTTCTCAAAAACTTTAACAGGATAATGTACATTGTAAATTGGGGTAGGAAAGGGTGGATGCAACATCTTCCTATCTTATTTTACTAAAGAAAAAATTTTTCCCCAGTGTACTTCCTTTTTTTTTTCCTAGTGTACTTTCTAAGATCATTCTTCTCAAGAAGTATTTTAGGAAACAAAATGTAATCAGAAACCGGCGGGCGGCGGGTCAGGAGTTACAAAGGAGAACTCGAGCGACCCGGGCGCGGGCGCGGAACCCAGACGCGCGAATCCAGTCGCACGGGTTCCAAACCCAGGATTGGACCTAGTGAGCAGCCCACCGGGGGAGCGACTACGGAGGAATCAGTGGGGAGGCGGTGGCAGCGAGTTGACTGTGGGAGCCCGGTTACGCGCGGGTGAGGGAGTGAGCGGTGGGACCGGCTGCGGCGGCGCCATTTTCCCCGCTCTGACCACGCCCCCACATACAGCGTCACAACCCAGCGACCTGGGACTCCAAGGCGCCGCTTCTCTCACTTAAAGGGCCAGAACAGACCAAAAATGTCGCAGGGGGTCCTCAAAGTCCCGGAGATAAATCTAAGTGACGAAGAAATAGCAAATCTCTCAGACGCACAGTTCAAAACACTGGTCGTCAGCTTCCTCACAGATCTGGTGGACTATAGCCACAAATTAGAGAAACATATGAAGGCTAAATTAAGGGAAATGAATGGAATTCCACAGGAAATCCATAGAGATGAAAAAAAAACTGGGACTCAACTCAATGGAGTGAACCAGAAGGAAGAAAAAAATGATCAATCAGAAAGGAATGAAGAAATAAGAATTCAGAAAAATGAGGAGAAGCTTAGGAACTTCCAGGACATCTATAAACGCTCCAATATCCGAATTATAGGGGTACCAGAAGGGGGGAAAGACACAACCACCAGTGGAAAAACTATTTGAACAAATAATAAAAGAAAATTTCCCCAATCTGGCAAAGGAAACAGACTTCCAAGAAATCCAAGAAGCCCAGAGAGTACCAAAAAAGTTGGACTCAAGAAGAAACACACCAAGGCATATCATAATTACATTAGCCAAAATTAAAACGAAGGAGAGAATCCTGGAAGCAGCAAGAGCTAAGGGGACAATCACATACAAAGGAGTCCCCATCAGGCTGTCAGCAGATTTCTCAAAAGAGACCTTACAGGCAAGAAGGGGCTGGAAAGAAATATTCCAAGTCATGAAAACTAAAGACCTCCAACCAAGATTGCTCTACCCAGCAAAACTTTCATTTAGAACGGAAGGACAGATAAGGTGCTTCTCAGATAAGACCAAATTCAAGGAGTTCATCATCACCAAGCCCTTATTATATGAAATGTTAAAGGGACTTATCTAAGAAAAAGAAGTTAAAGAAACATGAACAGTGAAAGGACAACAAGCTCACAGTTATTAACAACCACACCTAAAACGAAAGCAAACTAAAAGGACAGCTAGATCAGGAGTGGAAACATAGAAATGAAGATCTCAAGTAGGGTTAGCAACAGGGGAGTGGGAGGAGAAGACGGGGAGAGAAGGTACAGAAAACAAGTAGCATAGACAGTAGATAGAAAATAGATGGGGGGGGGGCAAGAATAGTATGGGAAATATAGAACCTAAAGGACTTGAGACACATGGACATAAGCTAAAGGGGGGGTAATGGGGGGTTGGGGGGACAGGGTGGAGGGGAATGAAGGGGGGAATAGAACAACTGTAACAGCATAAACAATTCAAAAAAATAAATAAATTTAATAAAAAAAAAAATGTAATCAGGAGCCACTTTCAGAAGACCTGTCTTCCAGCTCCAACACATTATTTAAAGAAGCTAAAACCTGTTTGAATCTTATTATTTTCCTCATCTATAAAAGTGAAGAAATTTGCTCCAAAAAATTTTTAGGTCTTGTCAAATTGATTTCTTTCTTTCTGACTCACATATATCATGATATTATTTAATATGATATCTACTTTAATCTGGTGTCTTTGATTCTTTCTATCGCATTAGTAAGAAACTGAGTTTCCACCAAATAAGGTACTACTCATGGCACCTGTGGGGAGATGTATGAGAAAGAATTCATGACACCTCTCCTCAGGAAAGTTCTCACCCATGAAGGAGAGACAGACATGCACATCTTTATGTCTCTCTTTCTCTTCTCTCTCTTAATATCAGCCATGTCTGGCTATGGTATTCAGAAGATACATGTGAAGTAAAAGCTGCAATAAAGTACTCTGTTATTTCTCTATTTATCTTCATTTAACTGTCCCTTTCTCCTAATAAAGGAAATGTTTTAAATGGTTTCTTAGAAAAATTTGGTCTTGGATCCTGTCATGACTTCCTTTAAATAAAAATTAGAATAGAAAATTGGGACTGACTGGTGTGGCTCAGTAGGTTGGACATCATCCCACAAAGCAAAGGGTTGCCGGTTTGATTGCCAGTCAGGGCACATGCCTGAGTTGTGGACCTGGTCCCGGGTTGGGCCACATGTGAGAAGCAACTCATCGATGTTTCTCTCACACATTGATGTTTTTCTGTCTCCCCCCCACGAAGGAAGGAAGGAAGGAAGGAAGGAAGGAAGGAAGGAAGGAAGGAAGGAAGGAAGGAAGGAAGGAAGGAAGGAAGGAAGGAAGGAAGGAAGTCTTTTTAAAAATAAAATAAATTAGTATAGAAAACTAAATGAAAAGAAAATACAATGCCTTGGCAGGTTGGACTGACCTCCCTCCCAAAAAAGAGTTTCTGGCATTTGAGAACCCCTGCATGTTGTGGGCAGTGGATGATACAAAGAGAAGGTGGCTACATTCTCACACCCTGGTGACTATTTCTCTTGGTGAAATGCCCCAGTCCTCCCTGGGGACATGGTTCCAGATGTTGGAAGTTTGGTTTGATGTCTTTAACCTGCTTAGCACGATGATTCTCAAGAGACTGGTACCTCCTTTTAGGGTGTAGTTGTCAGATTTCGCAAATAAAAATATAGGATGCCTAGTTAATATGAAGTTCAGAAAAACAACCATTTTTAGTGAAATTATGTCCAAAATATTGCACAGGAAGTATATATACTGAAAAATGTTGTTATTCAACTGTAATAAAGTATCCCGTGTTTAACAATCCTACTCTTGGGAGCTATTTCACAATTTGTGGAGGGACTTTTGTCATCATAGTGAGGGAGGGAGCAAGGATGCCTCATATTGTGCATGTGTTGAACAATTTTTCACAATAGAGAATTGTCCCATTGCCACATGACCTTTCAATATCCCACTGGACACTCATGAAAACAAAGCTGGGATGGTCTTAATGTAAAACAATTTAACATACAATGGACTCTTAAAAATCGGAATGAACCAACTTTGTAAATTAAGGGTTGATTTTACTTTGTTTTGTTTAGCATGTTACCAGCAGCTGTTCATTATTCCCCAAAACCACATTACCTGTGGCAACAGTGCTTGTGATATGAGTTGCTAATACACCACACCCTGAATGATCTGTGTCTATCACCATTGCAGTGATTCCCCTGTGTGTGCAAGCACCCGATTCTTCATTATTGTAGCCCAAGTTCTTACATTTTAAAATATAGTATTATAAATCACTTTCCTGTTATTTCTCTTTTACATTAAAGTTATGGCTTTATCCATTATGTTCAAACTATTGTCGAGATAGATTATGCTACCTATGGATTTCATTTTGGGAGAGTAAGAGGGGCTTGGGTCTCATAGTGTTGATACCCATTGCTGGAGGGGCCTGGGACCTCAGTTTTATCTACTACGCAACATAGATAAGCTCAAGTGAACTTTGAAAAAAGAAAAGTTCTAAGGTTTTAAAACAAAAATCAAAATGGTGTAACTGTGCAAACATATCACAACCTCTCCACCTCTTCCTTTTTCTTTTCTCTAAACATCCCCGAGAGCATAGAAGCTTAATCTTGATTCTGCTTTGAATGGTTTTTAAATGTTACTTTTTCCCCTAAGCTTTCTTACACTAATTACATCACTGCATGGATGTATTTCTTTGCATTAATCAAAGTTGTGTTTTATGAATCCCAAAAGATCTAAGTGGAAAAGAAATTCAAACCCTGAGGCAGCTTAGTGTTGATTAATACTGATATGTCTGTCAGTATAAGTAATAATAATGTTGATTAGGGTTTTTTAAAAATGTACTTCTGAGTGAATAGCTTGCCTCACCAAGCAGAGGACAAACCTAAATCCTGAAGATATCCAACAGAATAATAACAATTCACATTCTAGGTTATTAAGCAATTTGTCTAGCAATTAACTTTCTATACAGCATCTTAAAATACTGTTACCATAATAAATAGCATTTGGGTAAAATCAATGTTGTGCACTGCTAAGAAGAAGGAAGAAAAACATGTTAGCGACAAAAAGAAGTGACAAAGAGGAAGGACACCAATGAGATTGAATGTTCTGGTTCTCAAATGCTATGTAATAAACTCCCCTCAATGTTAGCAGATTAAAACAATAGCCAATTTAATTATATCTCATAATTTGGGGGGATAGGAATCAGGTAGGGTTCATCTGGGCAGTTCTTCTGCTTCAAGTTGCATCTACCATAGTAAATCAGGTATTCAGCTGAAGGATGAACTGGTCTGCAAAGTCCAAGATGACTTCCTTCACATGCTCAGTGTCTTGACAAGAAGACTTAGAAGTCTAGGTGTGGCTGGACTCTGTCCCCTTCATCTCTTCTTTTCCATGGAGTAACTGGACTGATTTCTTAGTGGCTCAGGGCTGCAAGAATGTTTACCATAAAATAGAAGGAGCTTATTTCTTAGGGCTTTGGCTAATTTCGTAGCTTAGAAACTAATGCAGAGTCATATCAGCCATATTCTATAGGTCACAGGTGGTGCAGATTCAGAGAAAAGGAAAACAGACCTCACTGCTCAATGGAAAAGGATCACAGAATTTGTGACCACTCAACCAATCAGATTTAAAGGAAATAATGATGATGAGTGGGTTGGTGGACACACAACATACTTCCCCAACATTCGATGTGCCATGTCCATGCAGGGCAGCCATTGTGAAAAGAGACAGAGGGGAGTGCTGCAGTGTAAGATGAACAGGGTCAGCAGAAGTGCTGCTACTATGGTCCTGAAGAAGCCTGACAATGAGTTAAATTTATAATGTTGTGAAAGATAACAGCATCATGTAACATGACAATGTCATGCTAGCTAATACAAAAAGGTACAAGCTAATATTTTAATTATACAATGCATATTTTATTCCTGTAAGATTATGTCTCCAAGGTCCTCTTCCAAGTGAGAAAAGAACACAGCAAATACAAGAGATTAAATGTCCCCATTTGGACTTCCAAGCTGAGCTCATGAAGTCCATGTCATACAAGAGTATGAAAGAGTAAGTTGTTTAGAATAGAGTTGCAGTTTTAAATAAGCCCAAATTTAGGGGAATTGAGGTTATAAAATGTACCACAGGATAGAAAGAATAATGATTCGATTTGTCAAGCACTGGGACATGTTAAGCCACATAAACAGTTATCTAATTTTTATGTGTGAATACTGCTGAGACATGAGACATGAGAGAAGAGTTCTTTATTGATATAACCAGATCAACAACTGGAATAACACTGTGGCATGTGTCCCCCATGCCTAGTCCCGCAGGCTTCTCCAGGAGAGCCATGGGACTCATTTAACTAAAGTGGTGGGCTGTGGACAACAATGGATTTTTCTCCATTTATACAGAGAGAAGCAGTTGCCTTCATTCCCCTCCCAGAATAAGAATAGAAAGAAAGTAAAAACACTTTTGTTGCCTTCAGATAGAAATGAAAAAGACCCTCACCATTTGGATTGTAAATAAAATCTCTCTGAGTGAGAGAGCCTAAAGTTCCACCCTGGAGAGGTTGTGGCTTCATCTCTTTTTATATATAAATTCCTAGGAGCTAACCTAGGTGCCTATCACAGGACATTTGGCTTTGGGAGAGATAGGAAAGTTATATTATTCTTTTGGATCAGAGTAATTCGCTACATCATTAGGGAAACAAATGACTACAGATCTAATCCTTATGGTATGTGAAAATGTGTCCAGGGGAAGTGAAAGTTAATATTCTCTATCTTTATGATGTTTACATTTCTGTGTCTCAGGAGGCTAGGGCTTTTCACTGGAGCACTGAGGAATCCAGAGAAGTTTTATTCCTCTGCAATGATGTAACAGTGGTTTTCTGATATGTAGGATGGCAATAAAAACATTGGCTACACTGGGGCAGGGGGTGAAGGTGGAGGTTGGGAGGCCATATATATTTAAAGGCATCAAGCCCAGGATAAACATGGTGCCCAAGTTATTCATTTTTTATTGCTTTTACCTTCATGTACAAGTGACCTAATCACAGTGACATAAGAAAACAGAGATTTATGTACTAATAAAACATCTGAAGATAAGTAGTTCAGGTCTGTAATCAAGTTATCAATGACCCAGACTCCTCCCAGCTTCTTACTACAACCTTAGTATATGGCTTGCTGGTTATAAGATGGCTTGTTCTACCTCCTGACATCATGTATGCATTCCAATCAGCAAGAAAGGGGAAAAAAAAAACAAAGGCAAAAGGTACATATCAGGTTTGTTGCTGTTGTTTTTTTAAGTCATGGAAACAATAGCTTTTGAGTAGCCAACCCTGTAATTTCCATATATAACTTATTGCCCATCCCCAGCAAAAAGAAGTTGAAAAATGTGAATAGTACTACTAATAACATTGGCACTTTGAGCAGCAATGGGTTTCTTTTAACAAGAGGAAGAGCTCTCAGAAGAGCAACCAGCAATGCCTTCCCCCTATCCCCTGGTCCTCAGTTTAAGGAAAGAGAGTGTAAGACTAAAACCACCCCATGTGGTCTGGAAGTAGGTTGAATGTGGGAGAGGTTTCTGCCCCACTTCCTGTCTGGAACTGTGAGAGGAGGCTTCTTCCTAGAGTGCTGGGATTGTCAGAGGTCAGATGAAGTAGAGTAGGAAGGATGAAATGGCACGTTTGGGCAGAGAGAATCTGAGCACAATATGGGAGTCATCCAGAGGTTCATGCCTCTGCTACATGGCAAGAAGGACCATAAGGGCCAGAGGACTAAAAAAGGTCCCAGCTGGGGTAAGGAGGATGCAGAAGACACGGACAGGTCACCAGAGACTCTAGCAAAATGACAGGCATTAGTATTATATTTCTATAATATAATAGAAGTGATGTACCAGTTGTGGCCAGGTGTATCAATAGCAGATGCAGTGCTGCAGAGGCTGAACCCTCAAAGAGCCACTAGAGGCTGGCAAAGAGCTGAGCTCACACACACCACCCTGACACTGTAACAGTCCATAAGCTCCCCTGTACCTAGTACCACCTAGGAATAGAAGGAAAGGCATGAACTTTAAATTGTGTACTCTAAATCCTGAAGTAAACATAATTCACTGAGAGACTAAATATTTACTGAATATGACTAAATTACCTTTAATCTGCAAAATCAAGGTTATTTTTTCTACCATCTAAAGAAATGATGAATGGGATAGGGTGGGGTCCTGAGTCAGTTGAAATCAATATGGAGACATAAAGTTATATTTATGAATACTTGAGAAGTATGTAAATTTAAAATCTATGGTCACATGTAAAGTTATGATTATGGTGTGAAAGTCAGTAAGTTAGAAATAAGTGGCCATTTCTGATACCTGAGCTAAGTGCAATGATTAAGCTAATTCCTTTACTCTTCAGATCACAAACATTAACTGAGCCTCCCATGAACCAATGCTATGTGCCATGTGGGGCGCCTGACTGTAACTGGTGAAGTGGAGGGGCAGACTGTATCCGGGGCTTTCTGTGCATGGGAGAAGGAACCTCACAAAGGTGAGTGAGGCATGATGGCTTCCACATGCAGGTCATGAGTCAGGGTGTGCGCTAGGCTGAGGAATTCTCAGCAGTTTGGGGTAAGATGGGGGACATGTGGATATTTCTGCCTTAGTATCTAGCCCATTCCCAGAGAAAAGAAATAGAATGTTCCTCAGTACCTAGTTGTCTCTAGGGAATTCATAAGAAATTCTTAGGAGGAAATGATAGGAGGGAGGTGATAAGATCATAACCACAAATACTTATAACAGCTGTTACTGTCCATGAATTCCTACTCTGTGGGAAACATGAAAATAATAGTTATTTATTATCTTCAACTCTTACAATCATTCTTGCATATGAAGAAACAGAGATTTAAGAGATTAAGGCACTTATCCAAGGTCACTCATCTAGTAACTGTCAGGGCTTTAAGCCCAGGCTAGTGAGTCCAATGCCAAAGCAGCGCTCTTTCCATGGTGTTCGGTGGCCCCAGCACATATGTCTATTTCACAGAACTTGGATAACAGTCTTTAGTTACTTACCCACATCCTCTCACTCTGAAAATGGGGAAAGGTTGTTAGAGACAAGAAGTGAGGTTTTCCCCCTGTTCCTACCTCCCATTCCTGCCAAAAAGCAGTGGCTGAAGATCCTGATATTTAGGTCTGGGTTCCAAACCAACAAAATCTGGGTGCCTCTGTAAAAGAATAGGCTCTTCCACAGACAGTTTTCTGTTAACAGCAAGAAGACTCCTAATTCCTAAAAGATGCAGTCAGTCCTCCTGTTATAAACACAGTGAATTTTTTGAAAATCATAACCAATTACATATGCATTTGGGATTTTTCCATTAAATTCTTTAAGCTACTCCTTCTCAACTTCATAACAAATGATGTCACCTTTGGGGGACCACCAGGGAGCACAGAGGTTTCATATGTCTTAAATCTGTGTCCAGATTACAATGTTGTAAGTCCCATTACGATATTTGCAAATATGCAACTGATTATTTTCTTTGGATCACTAAAATGTAGTGCTAAAAAAATCCAAATTTCAATTTCTGGTTTATTTTCCAGAATAGCATTCATTATGTCCTGAGTTTTATGAGTCCCTTTAGGAAGGTAAGGGCAGATAGCATCCTACTCACCACGAAGAAAAACAACCATTGAAGATACCCTGTGGCTTGCACCTCTTATCTCTAACTTGCTCCTTCGGTCCAAATTCCTATGAGTTCCCTGGGGTGAAAAGATAGTGGAGCTTGGATGGAAAGGAGAGAATGACAGTGCAGGATGGGAAAGTTTGTGTCACCAGCTAACACAATGTAGGAAGATCTGATGTTTGGAAACTGATCTTCCAAACATTTTGAGCTTTTCATACACAATAAAGATAGAATGAATGTGGTATTTTTTGGCATGTTTCATTAACTAAATTGAAAACTCTGCTGTCAGAGACTCTTAAAGGAATTTGAAACGTGGCCTACACTGAAGTATCCAGTCATATGGATTTATAATAAGATAGTGTCATTCCCTGTGCTGCCCACTAGACCCTCAAAAGTGATCCTGCAAGAAGGGAATAAGCCCAAAGTGGCAGCATCAAGGCTGAACATGATTTCACAGCAGGACAAGTCACAAGATTTAGGAGGTCAAGCACATGTGGGCTTGATCTGAGATGGATCTGGCAGGTAAGTTTCCCAGAAAGAATTTCTAGAGTAGACTGAGGCAAACTTAGCTTGATGGGACAAGACTTCAGCCAAGTGTTGGGGCAGAACCTAACGGGTGAGTACAAGGAACAGATTTCAATCCCCTAGAAGAGAATGAAAGGGACTAGGCAGGGCTTGGGGCAGGGTTCTCATATAACTAAGACAAAATACTTTAAGAAACCAAAGTAAAAGCCAAGTTATAAGCAGTTGACACAACTAAGGTGAAGTGGCAAGTCTGCAGCCTGATAAATCTGGGAAAGCCTAGCAGCCACTCTAGGTAACAAAGACTGTGCTACAGGTGAAAAGGGGACATTTAATAGGTTCATGAGGTTGGTTCCTGGGTGGGTGAGCAAGGAGGTTGCCTCATTCCACAACTCCAAGGGGCATGTGAAAGGCAACCCTTTCCACTACCCAGAGGATGGGACTAGTGAATAGTGAAGGTCATGTGAATAGTGTCCATTAGAATTGTCCCATTCAGTGACTCTGAATGGGATATATTTAGTTTATCCATTTGAGCCTTCAGAAACTTTAGCCTGGTACAGATAGAGCAGAATACACTGACCACAAGTTTCTATCTATTTGTGCACATTTAAGACTGATCTAGAAATAATTCTAAAATATCTTGTTCCAAGTTCAGTACAGCACATTGTTGAATGCAAAGAGCCAGGGAAGCAGTTCAGCTGAAGCAAAATGTATTTGTCAGAGGTAAGGTTCACAGAGTTTTGAATACCAAAGTGATTTGATTATGATCCTTTGATTTATTTGTACAAGTTTCTCACACGAGCCTGGAAATTTTTACACAAAAGAGATGAACAACCAGCTAATCAGCGAAGTGAGCAGGACCGGAAAATTTAAACCTACAGCATTTCCTTGCCAGAGACTGCAATGTCTGGCTGACGGAGACCATTTATTTCCTTCCGTTGCTCTGTCTTCTGGGTGTGCCTGTCCACAACTCCTCCCAACGATAAACTACTTTTTTATTCTGGTGTCCTAACTCACCTTCCACTCAGTCGGCCATGATAAACTACAATCTGAAGAGTTGTAAAGGTTTGTCTAGAAAATAATTCTCAGTCAGATTTTCTTCTGGCATCTTGTTTGGCTCCATGTCTAAGGCTATGATTGATTAAGGTCATGATGGCACAAAGCTGGAGCAGTGATCAGTCAATGTCCCTTCATCTGAGGAAAATAAATCAAGAGGAACAGCACCATGTGGCAGAGAAGTGAGGATTCCCAGAGCTCTTTCTGCAACCGGCTGGCAGAATAAGTCAGAGTCTCCCACGGAGCTCTCAAAGAGTCTCTCAACTATATTTCCATGATCAGGGTAGCTACTTTTCAAAGGTGCAGTATGAACACTCACACAGGGAAAGCTAGTGTTACTTGGCTCAGCTAAATGTGCTGAGAGTGAAAGGGTTAGAAAGGCACTTCCCCTCTTTTTTCCCTTAGTGGATTGAAAAGCACTTTGAAAATATATTTAGTGTCTTTGAACATTTCTGGGCTGACTTTTAGTAGCATTTATAGAAGCCACATGGTGATATAGAAGCCTCACTCTCAAAAGCAAGCTCACGGAAAATAATGAACTAAATATTGTGTCCTAGTTTGAGTGACAAGGCAGGCTGAGATGACAGTGGAGATACCAATTATCAGAAACCTAGAACTGCCCTTTGAGGCCTTGTTCTCCCTCTGTACCCTGTACAATCAATTCTCAAGCCCTAACAAGTCTACCTTCAAAATATCTCTTGAATCCCCATTAATTGTTTCCATCTCCAGCACTAACACCTGGCCTGTAAGCTTTCACTGGGACACACACACACTGCCCCCAACCCATGGTCTCCTTCCACTACTTCTGAGCTCTCACAGTCCATTCCCCATGCGGTAGTCAAAGAGGTCTTTTTATAACATCAGTCAAGTTAGGCCTTGATTGGCCTCCTTTTATACTGCAAATAAAATCCAAACTCCTTCCCATGACTTTCAAGGACCTAAATCATCTGACCTCTGCCTCTCCATTTTCATTTCCTACAACTCTCCCATCATTCATGACCTCTAAACATAATGACCTACATCCTGTTCCTCATACTTTGTACTTACTCCTTACTTCTAGAATGTGCTTCCTTCTGATTCTGGCTCCTTTGTACTACTTAGGTCATCAGATTAAATGTCTACTTCATAAAGAGTTCTTTCTGACACTCCCTGACAAATCTGTCACATTTTTGTACATTACTTAAGCATTCATCCATTTATTATTAACCTCCAACTGACTAGAGACTCCATGAGAACAAATATCTCACCCTTATGCCTAGTAATACCTGGCATGTGGCAGGCGCTCAGTACATACAGCCCACCTTCATATCCATGGGTTCCAAATCCACAAATTCAACCAAGTTTAGGGTAAAAAATATTTTTTAGAAAATGTTATATTTTACTGCCAGGTACTGTGTAGTAAAGCCTAAAATGTTTGCTGTTGTACTGAACATGTACAGACTTTTTTCTTGTCATTATCCCTAAACAACATAGTATAATAACTATTTATATAACATTTGCATTGTAACTAATCCAGAGATAATTTAAAGTACCCAGGATGATGTGTATGGGTTATATGCAAAAACATCACTTTATATTCAGGACTTAAGCATCCTTAGATTTTGGTAGCAACTGGAGGGAGGAGTGGTAGAGTTCTTGGAACCAATCTCCCACAGATACCGAGGTACAGCTGCATTTATGAAATGGAATGAAAATGAATTAATGAAGAAATGGCATTCCTGCTCCAACCCCCAACTCCAAGTTGCTGAGTAATTATTCCAACTATTAGGCTAACCTGCTGCCCAATATTACAATATCTTATTTTCCACTGGTTAAAGACACCTCAAGGGAGTTTGATATTTCATATTCTGACCTATTCTGCTTTGACTGGGTTCTGCTTATGGCAGGGACTAGCGCCTATGTGTGGGGCCCTGACAGTGAGTACCAATTATACTTATTCAAGTTCCCTAACCAACAGTAGAAAAGGATGGTGAGATGGATTAAAGATAGGTCACAAATTAATTGACCCTCCTCCTTGGTATGTATGTTCAGGAGCATAGGTCCACTCCTCTTGAATCTGGGTGTTTTCTATGACTGCTTTGGCTGGTAGACTACATTGGGAGTGATGCTGTACCAGGCAGGTTCTGGGTCTTGGCCTTAACAGGCACTTCCTGCCTCAGGAACATACTCTCTCAGACCCTTCCACCACCATGGAAGCAGTTCAACTACCTTATGGACAGACTATGTGGGGAAGCCCTGGAACGACAGGAAAGTGAGAAGGCCCAGCTGAACCCAGGCATCAGTCAACACAAATAAGGCACCAGACATAGGAATGAATCTTTCTTGGAGCCTCCAAATTTCAACAGCTCCCAAATGAATATAACTGAGTGACCCTAATCAATGCCCTACAGGGTAGAGGAATTGCCTAGCTGAGACCTGCCCAAAATTCCTAACCCACAATTTTGGGGCTTAAGGAAATGACAATTGTTTTAAGGTATTACATTTTGGATTATTTATTAAGTGAGTGATAAGAGATGACAAGCAAGTAAATTGTATTTAGTCTTTCAAAAAAGGCATGACCCTCTATTTCTTTGAAAAAGATGGTTGTAATCACTCAATGATACAGTATGCAAATGACCCATAATCAATATTTGGGAGTGAGGACAATGAATGGTGGCTTCTCTGGTTCAGAACTAGATGCTTGGCAGTTTTCTAGAACAGCCATGCTAAAAGATAATAATATTAAGAATATCTCATCAGGACAACCCATAAATGAAAAATACTATCATAATATCCAGTTTAATTCCAATCAGTTTTCCTCCAAGCCTATCTGATCAGACTCCCCAAATAGTGTGGGATATAGTAATTACAGGTGCACTTTATCAGTTGCTGATACAGGAGCTGATCACAATTTCAAGGTTTGGGGGGAACGTACAGCAGTCTCAGAAATTAATCCCCAAAAACCTTCTAGCACCCTCTGTAAACCCATCTACCAAACCAACTGACAACAGATAATAAAAAATATCCCATAATTTTCCTGCAGAGTCCAGGCTTTCTTGAGACTGTTTAAATCTGATAAGGTACTAGGATATAGTTTCTGTCTTTTTAAATCACTGCTGTATCTCCAGCAACTACAACAGAGCCTGGGACACAGTAGGAGTTCAATAAATATTATTGATAAAATAAATCACTGCATTAGGAAAAAAAAAAAGAGGCAATTCTAGGAAAGATATTCACTCTCTAAAGGTATCAGACTACCAGCACCTCCTCAAAGCCTCAGGCATGCCCAAGTGTTGTTCAAAGGATTATGTCACCACAATACTTTATTTAAAAAGTTTTAAGGTATGTTTCATATTATTTAAGCAATAAAGAATGAAAAATAACATAACTAATAACTATGTACTACCACTCAGTCTGAGACAATATAGTTCCAGTAATGTTCAATTAACCTAGTGTGGCTCTCCTTATATACTTTCTCCACTCTCCCTTGAAATGTAACCACTATACTTGATTTGGTGTTTATCAATCTTATATACATATTTCTTTATACTTACATGAATACGTATCTTTAAGTACCAATTGTATTGTGTTGCATGTTTTAAATTGCACATGTTATCTAACTGTATGAATTCTTCTACAATTTGCCTTAGTTTATATTTAAGTGTACATACATACTTCTAGAAGTCCTATGCACATACATGGCACACATATATACAGATATACTATACATACTACTCTGTAACCTCATTTTTTATGGTTTCTCATCCTAAAATGTTTTACAATACAAAAAGTAATATACCAAACTCAGTTGGATATACCTCAAGAAGTAAAACATTGCAAATATCCTAGAAAGCCTATTTGTGCCCTTCCTCTATTGCATTTGACCCTTCACTATCTCTCCTCTCCTCCTCCGATAGCCAGAATTTCTATTTATATTTTGTATCTCCTAAAATATCTAATATTATTTGTATTTTTCAAAATTTCATGTAGTACTCTCTTCTAGAAAGAAAAATTCTAACTTTCTGAGGATCTGGGCTTTATGCAGGGATATCAGTTCTAAGTCTCAATCAGGTAAGGGCCCTACACCTAGTCTCAGATCCCCTTCACAGCCATTAAAACTCTTAGCCGGTAGATTCCTCATGACTGGAGATGTCCCAGGGCAATCTGAAGGCATCACCACCACTCAGGTTTTATCTCTCTCTTCATTTTTTACACTGTGCATTTCCATTATTTTATTGTGAGCTCATTTATGCATTTTAAAATGTGTTTATCTTTCTGTAGCAGAAGATATTTTAAGACTATCTAATCTGCCAAATTTTTAGAAATAAATGCCTTGAAAATATTTTCTCTATATTTTAAATATACTTGGCAGAAACATAGTCATTTCCCATTAAAAAAAAATCTCACAATTTAAATAGCTAAAAGATATTTATAAAATATTTGCTGGATTTTTCTGAGGTATATCAATTTCATCTAAGCAACTCACTTTGTTTCAGTGTTTACATGATCATTTTTATATATTATTATTATTTATAATATTAAAATAAAGAATAACAACACATGCCTAATAAGTGAAAAAAACTAATAGAGTTTTCATTCATTAGGATAAAGTCAGTGAAATCTTTCAAAGGCGATCAGTAGAGTGGCAAAAAAAAAGACAAAAAGAAGGGGACAATCTACAAAGTAGTCAGACCAGGTTTAATGAGAGACAACATTTCTAAATTGGGTTGACCAACACAGATAATGTTGAGGGGACCATTGTCCAGTAAAGAAGGTTTTAGTGATTAGAGTATAAGGAAATATAACTCTTGGTTATGGCCAATGAAAAAGCAGCTCTGTGTAAACCTGGGAAGTCTTGTTCTAGAACTACACACAGAAGATCAAGTATGACTCTTATTTCATCTGAGGTTCAAGTTTTGTGGTTATGATTGTCTTTTATTGGTTGTATGAGGTGGTTTTTATTTTGCTTTGATACTCTCTCTATATTAGACAATTCTTCCTGATTTGGTAAGTATCCTAGCTAGCTTCTGTTTGCCCCTTCCCCATTGTCTAGCTTTCTATGTCCTGTTGTGACCCCTGGATGCTTATGTATTGTCATGATGGCCTCTTTTGGACTCTTTCAGTTGAGTTCAGACAATGAGAGGCCCTAGGAATGAATCAGGTTATTTCTTTTCCCAGCACCTTCCCTGACAGTCATATAGTATCTGCATCCCTCTACGTAAGGCCGCAGTACCTATCAGGCAATATTTCCATATCGTTACCATCTCCTTGTTATGGTAACTCTTCTCCCTCTTTCCCTCAGGCATTGGCTGGTACCTCATTTCTACTAGCCCTATGAATCACTAACACTGCCCACATATTTATTAAATTATTCTCAAATTATTGAACTTGATTATACCATGTAATTCTTGCTGGAACCCTCAATGATAGAGTTGGGTAATTGTGCTGTGAGACAAGACTGAGGGATAGGTAGAGGAACAACCAATCTAATATGATCAGATATGTTTTTAAAAGATTTTTCTGGCTGTAATAAAACAAAATAATTGTAAGGAAGCCAGAATTAATGTGTGTAGATCAATTAGGAGACAATCAATTGCCCAAGAGAGACTAATAGTACTTGTCATGGATTAGATGAGGAGATAATAAAGATTACTTTCAGGTTTTCAGCTTGCATAACTGGATGATGTAGTTAGCAGCTGTAATATGGAGATATTAAGATAGATATAAGTATTCACTGTTTCTTCACCCTATTGCTAATTCCTGATGAAGCCAAGGGCAGGTTTTTTAGCAGAAGTGGGTCAAGGAATATTGATGCTTTGGGCTGGGTTGTGAATGATAACAATGTGGGAAAGAGTGCAAAAAAAACAGAGATAGGGATAAAAAGCATTGCCTGCTTTTGAATTTTGCTCAGACTTGGCCCTTCATCAAATTTGACTAAAAGAAATGAGTTGGGGATTTTGAAATACTGAACTAGCCTCAAAAAAGCTGATGTATGCTTCAGCCCTACCAAAATTTGCAAGATGCTTTAAGCTTTTTAGAGCACATAATTGAATATCAACTAGGAGGATAATGCTATTCTTGTCCTGGGGTCAACAGTGGATTTCTGTCTTCGCTATTTCACATTCTGCTTGTTACAAAAAGAGGCAAAATTCTCTCATAGCAGGCAAAGTTCTTTCCTCTTTAGTAGAAATTCTCATAGACATTGTGGCTTCTAGTTATTCTTTTTTTTTTTGAATAATAATTTTTAATATATTTTCTTGATTATGCCATTACAGTTGTTCTATTCCCCCCTTCATTCCCCTCCACCCCCCTCACCCCCTCCCCCACCATTTCCCCCCTTTAGTTTATGAACACGTGTCTCAATTTCTTTAGATTCTATATTTCCCATGCTATTCTTGCCCTCCCCCCTATCTATTTTCTACCTACCATCTATGCTACTTATTTTATGTATCTTCTCCCCCCTTCTCCTCCTCCCACTCCCCTGTTGCTAACCCTCCATGTGATCTTCATTTCTATGGTTCTACTCTTGATCTAGCTATCCTCTTAGTTTGCTTTTGTTTTAGGTGTGGTTCTTAATAACCATGAGTTTGCTGTCATTTCACTGTTATCTTTATTATCTTCTTTTTCTTAGGTAAGTCCCTTTAACATTTCCTATAATAAGGGCTTGGTGATGATGAACTCCTTGAATTTGATCTTATCTGAGAAGCACTTTATCTGCCCTTCCATTCTAAATGAAAGCTTTGCTGGATAGAGCAATCTTGGATTTAGGTCTTTGGATTTCATGACTTGGAATACTTCTTTCCAGCCCCTTCTTGCCTGTAAGGTCTCTTTTGAGAAATCAGTTGACAGTCTGATGGGAACTCCTTTGTAGGTGACTGTCCCCTTAGCTCTTGCTGCTTCTAGAATTCTCTCCTTTATTTTAATCTTGGCTAATATAATGATGATGTGCCTTGGTGTGTGCCTTCTTGGGTCCAACTTCTTTGGTACTCTCTGAGCTTCCTGGATTTCCTGAAAGTCTATTTCCTTTGCCAGATTGAGGATATTCTCCTTTATTATTTGTTGAAATAAGTTTTCCACTTATGGCTGTTCCTCTTCCCCTTCTGCCACCCCTATAATTCGGATGTTGGAATGTTTAAAGATGTCCTGGAGGTTCCTAAGCCTCTCCTCGTTTTTTTGAATTGTTGTTTCTACATTCTTTCCTGTTTGGTCATTTTTTTTTCCTCTTTCTGGTCCACTCCTTTGATTTGAGCCCCAGTTTCCTTTCCATACTATTGGTTTCCTGTGCATTGCCATTCATTTCAATTAGTTTAGCCTTCATATGTTCCTCTAATTTGTGACTAAAATCAACCAGTTCTGTGAGCATCCTGATGACCAGTGTTTTGAACTGTGCATCTGAGAGTTTGGCTATTTCTTCATTGCTTAGATTTATGGGCTGTGGGGCTCTGAGTTGTTCTCGAGCCATGTTTTGATCCATTCATGCCTGTTAGGTATGAGGAGTGGAGCCTTAGTTGTTCACCAGGGTGGGGCCACCCAGGTCACTGGTTTGTGACGCTATATGTGGGGGCGGGCCAGAGAGAGGCCACCCAGCTCCCTGGTTTGTGAAGCTGTAGGTGGGGGTGGGGTCAGAGAGGGACAATGGCAGTCCCCTCTGCCGCTTCCTGCCAGTGGGGCCTGCCCGGTCTGTCTCACCGCTCCCTCCTTCTGCACGCGAATGTGTGACTGTGGTCATCCCTCAGTGGGTCTGCCCACTTCTCCACACCTGGGATCCGCCCACAGCTGCCAGCGTGCCTGGGTCGCGCCTGGGTCGTGCGCCCGGGTCAGTCGGTGGATCTTTCCTGCCCGACCCCGTTCTGCTGCTGGCTCTGTCCCTCTTACCGATCTGGCTGAAGGGTTCATTGTTCTCAGACTTCCATGAAGTTCAATTTTCTGTGGTTTTGGCTGTGTTTTTGTTGCTAAAACTTTGTTGTTTTTAAAGTTGGTTGTGGGAGGAGGCACAGTGCTTCCACCTACGCCTCCATCTTGGCGGAAGTCTAGTTATTCTCTTAATTTCTGTATCTTGACTTTCTGATTTTATATTTTCAGAGTAGTCTTACTATACAAAGGACATCATCACCCATAATAACAGTTTAAAATAATGCAAGAAAGGGGTCTTTGGTGTGTCCGATAGGTAAACAGGCAAAAAAACAAAAAAAAAAAACCCTTAAAATTTACAGAATTAATACATTCTCTTTATGATTCCTAGGGATTCAGCTAACGCCCAAAGTCAGAACTGATCAAATTTGAGCTGGAACACACTGTACTTCTATCCGCTTGCCTGGACTGCCTGACTTTGGAGCTTTTTTGTTCTTCATTTGTGATTTTTATGGGCTATCAAGCTGCTATAACTTTGGGTATTTCTAAAATCCAGGCTGGGTATAAAGATTTCTCATTAAATGCAAAGTTAAAACAGGAAGACAAAACATAACTGCATCAATTTGAGCTGAATCATATTTATTCAAAGTAGAGTTTTTGTATAATCATTCTTAATAGCTATTAATTATGCTTTACAGCAAAACTTGAAACATGCCTTTTAAAATCAAAATATTTAAAAGAGGACTTTTTGATGCTATTTGATGCTATGTGTTCAGCTTTGAAATTATTTGCTAGAATTTTGCTAGCACAGGCTCTCAGTGAACTTGAAAAGCTATTTCAATGGATAACCATTAAGAACATTTAGAATACTAAGACTAAATGAGTATTTGAATGACTCATGCACCCAAACCAGAAAAGCTTCCATATTATTTAAAATGCATCAGAAACTCTAAAATAATTAGCAATGAATTTAAGTGCAGTGGAACAGCCCTAAATCTCTGCTCTAAGTACAACGTAGTGAATGAATCTTTTGGGGCCTATCTAAAATTGACATTGTTCAAGGCTCCCTTCATAGCACTTGCTGTAGGGTATGTTTTTCTTCATCAGAGAAGAATATGGGTAAAATGGTGTTAAAATATGAAACACAGCTGGGAAAAACGCATTATTCTTTACAATTTTCTGTTATTCTATAAAATATAATTTTTGATATCACTGTCCAAACAATTTCATGAAATAATAATGAAAATTAAAATGTTAGTGCTTATAAACCTAATTTGCTCAAAATGATCTATCTGTTTAAAAGGTCTTTTTTTACAATTCTTGAAATAAATAATATGTCCACGAATGCAGAAAATATTATGTTTCTTGAACTGGATGGTGATTATATATCTTTACTTTGTTAAAAAAAATGAGTAACTTAAGTATGTTTTGTGTGTATGCTATACCCCAATAAAATGTTTTTTTGTAAATAGACACCATAAAAGCCTCTACAATAAAATACTTGGAAAAAACTATTCTCAGTGAATGTGTTAGACTAAAAGTTAATCTTCCTAATTATATATAAATCTTTTAAAACAAAAAAGAAAAATCCACAACCCAAGAAAAGAATGTGCCAAGTACATGAATTTCAGCTGATGAACAACATGGGTTTGAACTGCACAGGACCATTTATACACAGAACTTTTCAATAATTAATGTTGGTTGGCCCTTCCTTATCTGTGGGTTTTGTATCTGGGGATTCAACCAAGGGCAGATACATTTTCTCATTCCCAAACGCACATCTAAACTGTTTTCAAGCTGCAGTTGACTGAATCTATGGATGTGAAGAGCCAGACTGTTAAGTCACAAGTTGTCTGGATTTTTTACTGTGAGGTCGGTGCCCCAACCCCTGAGTTGTTCAAGGATCAAGGCTGTAGTTCATTAAAAAAAATACAAAGTGGGTTTTACACATCTGAGATAATGTTAAATCTCATGTGTAACAAGTAAAGTGCAAACAAAACTCTGTTGTAACACCACTTTTTGTTCACTTGCTTGTCAAAGGTCTAAAAGGTTGGTAACACTATGTGGTAAGCAGGATGATAGACACACTTCTCTATTGTAGATAAATGTAAATTAGTATCATTTTATGAAGGATAATTTGATGGTATCTATCACATTTACAAATGAATTTTTGACACAACAATTCACTTACAAGTATTTAACCTACAGATATGCTCAGGAATGTGGGAACTGATATATACAAGGATATTTATGGCAGCACAGCTTATAAATAAGAGCAGAAGATGGAAAACAACCTACATGTCTATAAGTAGTAGACTGGTTAAGTAATTGTACAGTGAAACAATTAAATATTCTTAACCCCAGAAAAGAATGAAAATATTCTTTATGAGTTAATACAGAGAGATGTATAAGCTCTTTAGTGAGTGAAAAATAACAAACATGCAGAACAGTGTACAATATGCTATCATACACAAAAGAGGGGAACAGTATACATTCATATTTGCTTATATGTGCACAAAATATGCCTGCAAAGATACACCAGACTCTCATTATCATTTATTTCCCAGAAAAAGGAATCAGGTGGCTTGGGAACAAAGGAGAAGTTTTCAACATATGACGTTTTGTACCTTCTGAATATTGAACTAAGTGAATGTATTTCCAAAATAAAAAGATAAGTGTTTAAAAATATGCCCACAGTTTTCTGTCCTTTCAAGTAATCTTGAGATGCCTTGCAGATTGGAATACATCAGAAGCGCTGTGGATGCACAAAGTAATCTTATCCTGCTTTCACAGATCAGCAGGTGACCCAATACAAGGGTTACCATTATTTGAAAATTCCAGAGATTATGTTTTGTGCTGTGTGCTGATTTTTAGTGACTGTGTTCCTAGTGCACTGTCTTTGTTACTAAAAAGGCAAATTACTAAAAGACTACTAAAAAGGTAAAAATCATGGTAGAGAGTTATACGGTTTCTTTCAATATTAATTCCATTACTCTAAGAAATCCCAGAATCAGTTAAAGAAAGTAGTGGTTCAAATTCTAATTCAATCCTGTATTTATTGAAATACTGCTTATCTTTCCGAAGAATGCCTCTTATAGAATGTTCTAAATAGAAGTTATAGTACACAAAAAAATACAATCTTGGTATTAAGATAACCAGCTTGCTGGATTGATGTCATGTCTTATTTTGCGTTCAGCAGGAGTCTAACACAGAAAATAAAACTGGTTTTTGGCACTGAATTATCAAATGGTGGGGCTGATCGAATGCACCAACACCAATCATTAAAGTTGCTGAAGAAGAATCAGACCACATATAACAATGGCCTTAATTACCTTGGTGGTAAGATTTATGTAAAGGGAAATTATTTAACATTTCTACACCATTAGGGTAGAGATCATTTTGTAGTAGTCACTCCTGGTTTTCTTTGTGGAAAAAACTAAGTTGTTAATCCTACCATAGAAGACAAGGGTATTTATTGAAGGCCTACTCTGCACCAGGCACTTAATTTTAGCTGAGTAATCTTTATAACTGCATAAAGTAGGTTTAGTTGTCTGCATTTTCAGATGAGGAAACAAAGACACAGAAATAATGCATTTGGGAATGGTGGAGCTAGCATTCAAACCAATCTCTAGCCAACAAAGAAAAATCTTTTCCCACCACCATACTTTTATGGAAGTTGCTGCCCATATTCCAGTTTTGCTCGCTGACTGAGAGCATTGCTTCCTCTTACAGTGCAGGACTCAGCCCAGGGTTAAAAAAAAATTGCATTTAACTGTCATCCACTTTAGCCTCTTAACCTGGTACACCTCCACAGCTTTTTCTCTCTTCTCCAACAGTGACATTTTAAAAAAATATTGATCCTCTAAGCACCTTTTATTTTCCATTTTTATTGGTTATTCTTTTTTTTTTTTTTTTGAGAGCAAGAGAGAGCTAAAGAGAACCATCAATTTGTTGTTCCACTTACTTATCCCTTCATTGGTTGACTCTTATATGAGCCCTGACCAAGGATGGAACCTGCAACTTTGGAATATTAAATAGATGTTACAACCCACTGAGCTATGCGGCAAGGGCCCTTGTTTTACTTTTGAAAAATAGAAAGTTCCTCCTTTTGAGTTTGCCTGATGTTTCTTCTTGATTGAATTGAAGTTTTATTTCTCTCAGCTGGAGTACTATATAGGGCAATGATATGTTCATTTCTAAACCACAGAAACTGTGAGATAAATGCCTGTTGTCTTAAGCTACAAAATTTTAGGACACTTGGTCATACATCAGTAGATTACTAACATATGCATATACGCATGCACATGTATGTACATTTTTGAAATCCTAAGTACACACCAATATCTCCCATTCTAATCCTTTCTCACATTTCATATTTGTGTGTCCCTTCTTCCTCACTGAGAACCATTGCTCAGGGATATTTTTTTAGACAACATATTTACTCTTTTGCTTAAACTGATTATATATCCAAAGCTGCTTCAACATACCCCTACACAATAAACCTATTTAAAAGAGATTGTCATTTGTTTGCAGTTCTTCCCTCTTCCCCAGCCTCTTCTCTACTCCAAACTGAGGGTATACAGTTAAATTCCATATGTATATGTCCTTCTTTTCTCTTCCTGTGTATGGTTCTGATATTTGTTTTATATAAAATTATAATAGTAACAAACTGAATTTGTTTGAGCTTACTCCCAGTTTTAAGGTTTTTCCATGTATTCACACTTATTGATTTAACTTTTTGCATATGTAGGATATTAACATGTTTAAAAAGCCTGAATTATAAAGTTATTCTCAAAAAAGTGTTACTCTCACTTGTATCTACACCCCACCATGCTCTTAATGGTAGCCATTTTTTTTAGAAAGTTTTCTCATTTATCGTCTCTTCTTTTTTATTTTGTAATGACAAGATATGTGTATAATTTGTTGTTTTCCCTTCTTTCTATGCAAAATGTCCCATAAAACATATGCTCATTTGGACTTTGCCTTTTTTATTTAATATTGTTTCCCTGGAAATCACTTTATCTAATTTCAGAGGGATTGCTCTCATTCTTTTTTTACAGTGGCATTAGTACTTCACTGGTTGTAGTTTATGCTTGGCCATTTAGGCAGTTTCCAATATTTTGTAATTACAAATAATGCTGAACTGAATCAGTTATTCATACATATTTTGGATTGTTGGGGGTGTATCTGCAGGAAAAATTCCCAAAAGTGAGATTTTGGAACAAAGGGTCAACACCCATGCAATTTTGTTTGATAGTACCAGTCGTCTCCACTCTGCATTTCCCCAGCAATGTACGAGTGTCCATTTCCCCACAACCTCACCAATGGAAAGTGCTGCCCTGCCTTTGAATTTTAATCAATCTATTGAGAAGAATGCTATTCCAATGTGGCTTTATTCTGTATTTCTCTGAGTGATGTTGAACAACTTTTATAGGTTTAAGGGCTGGCTTTATACCTACTTTTGTGGATTATCTGTTTAAATCTTTTACTCATTTTTTTTCTGTCAGGTTCTTAAAAATCTTTTTTCTTTGATTTTTAAAAGTTCTCTTTATATTGAGGATATTAGCTCTTCACCCATGGTATGTATTGCAAAATACAGGGGCTGGCAGAAGTAATGCCTGCTTGAGTGTGGTTGGTAGGGTAATAATATGGATGTAATAATTTATAGTTTTAATTTGAACATTTCACCTAAAATGTCATATGATGTGCTTGAGTGTGATATTGTTATGTTACATAATTACATGCTTATGCTTAAAATTTTGTAGTAAAAAGGGGCATTATTTGTGCCAGACCTTGTATTTTTCCCAGTCTGGCAACTGTATTTTAAATTTGCTTATAGTGCTTTTTGGTATGCTACAATTAAAAATTTTTATCATCCAACCTATCAATGTTTTCTTTTTATTGCCTCTGGATTTTGAGTGCTGCTTAAATGAACCTTTCTCAACAAAAATGTAATTCACCTGTTTTCCTCTAGTATCTGTGTCACTTTATTTTTTATATCAAGATCTCTGATCCATTTGAGGATTTATTTAAATATGTCTCATGCAGTGATTTAAGGTACCACTTTAATCACATTTTAGATTTTTATATACTTGATTGTATATATGGACTTCATTCTATTCCACTCATCTGTTCATCCCTATCCCAGAACTATACTGTTTTAATAATAAAAGCTTTGTAGTATATTCTAATCTCTGGTAGTGCTTTTCCTCTTTCAGAAATGTTACTTTTCAATGTTTTTCTAAGTATTCTTTTGTGTACATGTTTGTATATAAACTTTGCAATCAATCTGTTTAGCTCCATTACAAAAAAACTTGTTAAAATTTTTATTAGGATAGCATTACAGTTTACAACATGATGATTTCCTTCTTCCCTGAAATCAATGTAAAAGTATTTGCTGTTCCTTGTTGTCTCTTTCAGAGCTCACCTAATTAGGTCTGGCCCATCCAGGGCAGTCTCCCTTTTAGTCATAATCAACCATTAAAGACCTTAATTGCATCTATAATATCTCTTTTGCCATATGCCATAATATAATCATGAGAGTGATGTCCATCATAATCATAGGCTCAGACACAATCAAGAGAGGGGATTACACAGAGGTTGTACACAAGAAGCTAAGAATCTTAAGGGCCATTTTATAATTCTGCTACAGATACCTTAGGTATTTTAGAAAGAAAGTAAAATATTCTACTTTTTGTTGTTGTAGCACACTCAAGTGACTACAGAAGTTGGGAAGGAGCCAAGTGTGGCAGAGTATACTTTCACGCTTTGTTTATCAGAGAAAGAAACTACTCACCCCAAACAAATGTCACTCAAAAACATGGTGAACCACTTACCAGATCACCTGACTTTTTCAAGAGAAGTTAGAAATCCAAATTTGTATGTGGAATATGCCATTTAAAAAAATGTTGGAAACTAGCTCAAATTTTAAAAAATGTATAGATGCTGTGGGCTAAACAATTGATAATCAGGACTATATTCAGACTACTATCTGTTTATGGAACTGACCTATTACGACACCATGACTGTATAAGCAATGAAGGTAGAAGACCAGCCCAGGCATCACCAAAGTACTTTATGTCAGGTTTAGGATTAGAAACTGAATTCTTGTAGTTCCTTACATTCCTTTTATCCTAATCATTAAACTTGTCCCTCTGTAATGTACTGAAACAACCCACTTGAAATTTAAAGTATTTTAAATTGATTAATCATTTCTCAAGACATATACTTTTTAAACTAAAAAAATGAATCATTTTACCTTCCCTTTATCTTGAAATCAAATACCACAGGGCAGATTTTTATTCATGGTTCATCCACTGAGACAAAGTATAATTTATCAAGTTTTACTAACATTTTGATGTATTGCTTTTGAAAAAAACATATGCTAAGAGATTAGCTATATGACATCTCAATAAATAGTTGCCTTCAAGTTGAAAAGCAAAGGTTCTTCTCAATTAATTTATATCACATTAGACAGTTATGTCAAGTGGTTCTTTCATAGAGTTTGACATTGGGGCAAATATTACTAATAATAAATCTATTTTTCAGATATATTGTAAAGTATAATTAGTCACTATCTGAAGACTGCTTTGTATGTAGGAATTGCTTTATAAACCCCAAGTACAATTTCTCAATAACTAGGAATGCATTTGACATAAGTCAAAATTGCCCATGACAATTTGGTGGTATAAATAACATAATTATACAACTAAATGATTCTGACTAAATGGAAAGGCATGAAGAGTGTAAATAGATGTAAGTATTTTGAGATAAACACTAATCCAAAACAATTTTAAAAATCAAGGGAAATTGTTGTACAGGGGAATAGCAAAATTGAAGAGGAAAACAGTTGAGATTTGACTACTTGGTAATTGCTTTGGTTTAAAGTGAGATTCTCTTCTTATTTAGAATTGATCACTTGACTTAATGTGAAAACATTAAAAGAATGATATCAAGGAATTAACTACAACCTATAAATCTTTGCAGTATTAGAAGATTCATAAAAACACCCCAAGGTTATAAACCAGCATCTTTTATTATTAGGATAAAGGGCCCCTTTTTCAAAATGTTGCCCAGTAGCTTGGAATTAAAACTATTAGAACTGTTAGAACTCTTACAACTCAATAATAAAAAGACAAATAAGCCAATTAAATAGAGCCAAGGATCTGGAGAGACATTCTCCAAAGAAGATTTGCAGGTGACCAATAAGCACATGAAAAGATACTCAATATCCTTAGCCATTAAGGAAATGCAGACTCAACTCATGAGATACTATTTCTTACCAACCGGGATAGTTAAAATCAAAAAGTTAGATAATAACAATTTTGGTGAGAATATGAAGAAATCAAAACATTCATAGACTGCTGGACTAATGTAAAATGGAGTAGCAACTTTGGAAAATAGTCCCAACTTTCCTCAAAAATTAGAAGTAGAACAGCACTTCATGACTATACTAGGATGGCTGTAAATTTTAAAAATGATAACAAATATTGGCAAGGATGTAGAGAAACTGGAGCACTCTTATGTCACAGATGGAAATGTAAAATATTACAGCCATTGTGGAAAACAGTTTGGTGGCGCTTCAATAAGTTAGATATAATATTAATATATGATCCAGCAATTCCAGTCCTAGGTATATGCTCAAAAGAGTTGAAGCAGGGACTAAATGAATACTAGTATGCCAATATGTACTGCAATATTATTCACAATAGCCAAAAGGTGAAAATGATCCAGTGTCCAACAGAGGAGCCGATAAACAACATGTAGTGTATATATACACAGTGGAATATTATGCAGCTATGAAAATAAAATGCTGATACATGCTTCAACATTATTAAATTTTGAACATATCTAAGTGAAATAAGCCAGACATAAAAAGACAAATACTAAACGATTCCACTTACAAAAGGTACATATTAGCATAGGCAAATTCATAAAGATAAAAAGTAGAATAGAAGTTACTAGGGGTTGAGGAGAGGGGAATTAGGGATTATTGTTTAACGAGCATAGAGTTTTGGTTTGAGTGATGAAAGGTTTTGGAAGCAGACAGTGGTAAGCATTGTATAATATTGTGACTATAGTTAGTATCCCTTAATTGTACAATTAAATGGAAAATATTATGTCATATATATTTTACTAAAATTTTAATTTAATTTTTTAAAGATTTTACTTGTTTATTTTTTGAGAGAGGGAGAGGGAGGGAGAAAGAGAGGGAGTGAAATATCAACATGTGAGAGAAACAGCAATCAATGACCTCTCACATGTGCCCCAACCGAGTACCTGGCATGCAACCCAGGTATGCACCCTGACTGGGAATTAAACGAGCGGACTTTCATCTTGTGGAACAACGCCCAACCAACTGAGCCACACCAGCCAAAGCTATTTTACATTAAAATTAATAAACTAACATACAGACTTCCAGTCAAGATGAAGGCATAGGTAAACAAGCTTTGTCTCCTGGAATAACTACAGGAGAAATTACAACTAGACTACAAAACAAATATCACCCAGATTTGTCAGAAAATTGAGCTGTATGGAAGTCCGACAACCAAGGATTTAAAGAAGGCACATTTGTCCAGAAGGGTAGGAGAGGCAGAGGCACGAGAAGGCATGGAGACAGAGTAGTGTAGAGAGGCAGTGGACAGGCAGTCCCACATTCACATGTGCTAGATAAAAATTGAGAGGGACACCTTGGAATAGAGGAATCCCAGCTCCAGACCAGACCACCTAGCCCAGTGTTCCAGCACCAGGAGGATAGGTTCCCATAATGTATGGCTATAAAAACTAGTGGAGGTTGAGGCAGCAGAAGAAACTGCAGGATCCTTAAGAGACTCCTCAACTGACTTAAGACTCACACAGACTCATCCCCTTTGGAATTCAGCAGTCAGGCAACAGCTGGAAGGGTACAAGTGGCATATACAGAGAAATTGAAGTGACTGGCAACAGGGTGAGTGCCAGGAGACAGCTTCCTCCAGGGCAAAATTTCAGAGGCCAGGCAATGGCACTGTTACCTCTCTAAGCCCTCCCCCACACAGTGCCACAGAGCAGTGACACAGGTTGCCCCACCCTGGAGATTACCTAAGGCTCCATCCCAAACAACTCAGGTGGGCTTTTCCACAATAGGCCACATTACTATGACAGGGAGTCAAAGCAGCTCTACCTAATACACAGAAACCACCACAGGGAGGCTTCCCAATTGAGGAGACAAAGAAGTATGGCCAAAGTGAAATGAAGATAAACAACCTCTCAGGTGCAGAATTCAAAACACTGGTTATCACAATGCTCAAAGAACTTATTAGGTATTGCAACAGCATAAAAAAAAGACCCAGGCAGAAATGAAGGTTACATGGAATGAAATAAAGAAAAAACTACAGGGAACCAACAGTGGAGGGGATGAAACTGAGAATCCAATGAATGATTTGGAACATAAGGAAGAAATAAACATTCAATCGGAACAGCAAGAAAAAAAATAATTCAAAAAGCAAGGATAAAAAAAAATGTACTTGAAAAGTAACTAAATAAAATTAAAAAAAAAAAAAAAGAAAAGCAAGGATAAACTTAGGAACCTCTGGGACATCTCCAAAGGTATGAGCACCCAAATCATAGGGGGTGCCAGAATGAAAAGAGGAAGAGCAAGACTTTGAAAACTTACTTGAAAAAAATAATGAAAGAAGACCTCCCTAATTTGGTGAAGGAAATAGACATGCAAGTCCAGGAAGCACAGAGAGTTCCCAAACAAGTTAGACCCAAAGAGGACCATACCAAGACACGTCAAAATTAAAATGCCAAAGGTTAAAGATAAAAAGAGAATCTTAAAAGCAACAAGAGGCAAGCAGGCAGTTACCTACAAAGGAGTTCCCATAAGACTGTCAGCTGATTTCTCAAAAGAAACTTTGCATGCCAGAAGGGACTGGCAAAAAGTATTCAAAGTGATGAAAAGCAAGGATCTAGATTGCAAGCAACCTAGATTACCCTAACCAACAAAGCTGTCATTTAGAACTGAAAAGCAGATAAAGTGCTTCCCAGACAAGGTAAAGCTAAAGGAGTTCATCATGACCAAGCCATCATTATATGAAATGTTAAAGAGAATTATGTAAGTAAAAGAATATCAAAACCATGAACATTAAAATGGTAATAAATTCACAACTATACACAACTGAATCTAAAAACCTAAGCAAACAAGCAGAATAGGAATGGAATCATAGATAAGGAGATTGTTTGGAGGATTATCAGCTGGGAGGGGGAAGGGAGAGAAGGGGGGAAAAGGTACAGGGATAAGAAGTACAAATTGGCAGGTACAAAACTGACAGGGGGATACTAAGAACAGTATAGGAAATGGGCAAGCCAAAGAACTTATTTACATAACCCAGGGACATTAACTAAAAGGTAGGGGTGGATTTGTTGGAGGGAATGGGTATACAGGGTGGAAGGTAGAAAGTGGGAAAAATTGGGACAACTATAATAGCATAATCAATAAAATATATTTTTTCAAAATCACAAAAAATAAAGATAAACATACAAAAAACACTGAATTGTATACTTCAAATGGGTGAATTATGTTATGTGAATTATATTTCAATAAAGCTTCTATTTAAAAAACTACTGTTGCTGAATCACTGGATATTTCTTAAATATCACTTACATACATGTATACGAATAAGTATATTTATATATTGCATCTCTGATCTCCAGCAAGCTTTCCTGAATACCTCTCATCCCATCAAATTCCATAGCACTTACCACAGTTGACATTTTCTCTCCTACCAGATTCCTAGCTTCATGAAAACCAGGTCCAAGTCTGCATTTAATTCATAGTGCTTAGCATAGTATGTGCCACATAACTGGCACTGAATAAATGAATGACTGAGCTCAGAGTTTGCATGAATAACTATGGGTCTCTTGTCAGTTGATAAACACTTGCAGAATCTATGAGTAGACAACACAAAAAGAGTTTATATAATATGGTGAGTAGCACATGATTTTCAAAATTACTATAGGAGCCTACCCCAAGAGGCATATCCATAAGCACATTAAATACAATATGTATGTGAATTTGTTAGAGAAAGGTCTACCCAATTGTGATTTGACAGGTAGATTCAGGAGTTTTCACCACCTGGTAGGGTGCTATTCTGCATTTGGATAAAAGATTCACTAATACATATGTGAAAATTGAATTTTAGAGAGAAAATGTCAAGAGAAAATTTAAGTTCTGGGGAAAAAAAAAGCTGCTGATATGAGAAGAAAACTACCAAGAAGAGGTCAAGAGTTCTGATTTATTTAGATTTCGAAAATGGTATTTCAGGTTAAAAAAAAACATCAAGAAAACCATAGTTTACATTAAACAGGTCTGAAGAACAGTAAAGCAAGAGCAAAGGGCAAACTCAAACTGAAATTGATAAAATATTCCTGGAGCTAATTACAGTCAGAAAGTGGAACCATTTCCCTAAAAGGGGTAATTATATAAACTCAGTAGTCATGTTCAAATGGAAATTAAATGTTTATAGAAAATGTGGTGTTCATTTTTCTGATAGAGGAAGTTCTACTAGCTAACTCATGAATTCATTACTCTTTTCCATCTTCTCCTTCTATCCTTTTACTTCCTATGAAGTTTCACATTTTATCTGAGGTTGGGTCTGATGAGTGCTTTAGAATTATGTGCTTATTCAGCATTTTTATATTTTATAGGAGATATTTACCTGAATGCCATATTTAAAACTTTACCCAAAAGACTAGGCTGGAGAAAGTGATGCAATATGTTTTTCTCAGCTAGAATTTAGTGCAAGAAATTTTATTTTAGGCCAAAATTGCCCAGGCTAAAGGACAATACAAATTAGTAAAATATTCAAAATTTTTTATTCAAACATTCTATACAAATATAATAGGTTAGGTTATTTACTATATAGTTTAAGATACAAAATGGGATTTCTGGTTTGAATAGCAAACTCAGAAATTCTCTCCTAGACCTTCAAAAATATAATAAAGGAATAAACCCATGTTATGTCAGTGGAGGAGAGATTTTTAGAAATTTCTGGAAGATAAAAAAGGAGGAGAGCCTGTTGGCAGACTAAACAAAGTAAAACAAAGCAATGACAGGTCAACTCTGAGCATGCTGTGAAGGTGAGAGGAGAATGCTGTTCTTCCTAGCAGGAGCTCAGGGGAAACAGATACTATAGAAAGGTAGGTGGGAGAGCCAAAAAGAGAAGAGTTAATGGACCATCTATCTCCTCTCCCAGTTCTCTGCCACTCTGTCTAGGATACCTAGAATGTTATTCCTAAGCAAAAATCAGGGGAGGTTTCTCTTTAAGAATTTAGGCTGAGCAGAATTAGGTTATTAGGGTAGCCTAGTAACTGCAGCCATTACCGTGTTGACATTTGGAGCCACCCCTGCTTTATGGCCCTATTCCCCATGTCTGTAGGGTACTTGGTCAGCCATGATGCTAGAGAACAGATGAGAAAACCAGCACAGCCCTGACCAGTGTGGTTCAGTTGGTTGGGTATCAGCCCACAAAGCAAACAGGCACTGGTTTGATCCCTGGTCAAGCCACACACCTGGGTTGTGAGTTTGGTCTCCAGTCAGGCACATACAAGAAGCAATGGATTGATGTTTCTCTCTCACAATGATGTTTCTCTCCCTCTCATTTTTCTTTCTCTTTCCTTCTCTCTAATAATAAATAAATAAAATATTTAAAACAAAACGAGGCCCTGGCTGGTGTAGCTCAGTTAATTGAGCGCGGGCCTGTGAACCATGCGATCAAGGTTCGATTCCCAGTCAGGGCACATGCTTGGGTTGCAGGCCAGTTCCCAGTGGGGGACACGTGAGAGGCAACCACACATTGATGTTTCTCTCCCTCTCTTTCTCCTTCCCTTCCCCTCTCTCTGAAAATAAATAAATAAAATATTTAAAAATAAAAAAATAAAACAAAACAAGAAGAAAGGCACCACTGCTCCAGGTCAGATACCTGGTATGATCAACACAGTCATGCAAGATCACAGACATAAGAAGGAAATCATCAACATGAGCCTGGCTGGTGTGGCTCAGTGGATTAAGTGTTGGCCCTCAAACCAAATGGTTGCCAGTTCCATTCCCAGTCAGGGCACATTCCTGGGTTATGGGCCAGGTCCCCAGTAGGGGCATGCTAGAGACAACCACATATTGATCTTTCTCTCCCTTTCTGCCTCCCTTCCTCTCTCTCTAAAAATAAATAAATAAAATCTAAAATAAAGAAACAAAGAAAATTATCAACATGGAAGAGAAAGAAAAAGATGTATAGATAAAAAATCCTATTAAAATGGGACCATCAAAAGCATCCCAGAGTAAAATAGAATGGGCTCAAGAAGATATATAACAAAAAGGGAGGGAACAGATGATGTTTGTGACATGATTTTTTTTTTTTAAAGATTTTATTTATTTATCTTTTAGAGGGAAAGGGAAGGAGAGAGGGAGAGAACTCTTTTCCTTTGCTGTGGGTACTGCTAATGATAAAAAAAAACTGTTTCCACCCTCAAGAAGTAAAATTTTGAAACTTCAGAAAAAATAAAAGTCATGGTCTTAAAAAACAAACTAAGTTATGGCTGCGTTTGATGCAAATTATGAAAACTAAACTTATGTAAGAATATCCATTACAGAAGTACTAGTCTTTCTGTGGCCCAGGAGTCATGACATCGAGACCCTGCTCACTCCTTTCCTATTCAATGTACCACAGTTATGCAATGGTTAATAATGTGAATATTCTCATTAACCTAGCAGAAGTCAGTAAAAATTATTTAAATAAACCAATATTTAAAAAGAGGAATAGATAAGAGATAACATGTAAATAAACATTTAAATATTCAAATGTAACCAACAGAAGAACTAAAATAGTAGGTACCAAAAATTATAAGAAGCAGAAAATGATCTAAGGAAAAGAAGTGATCTAAGTCCTCACCTTTCAAGGTAGGAAATAAAAGGCAGTGGCTTAACGGGCAAAGAGCATTATTGAGTAATTTTAGTGCTATGGAGATACTCATCAGGAAAAAAAAATGTTTAGTGGGAAATGGATTAGGAGATTGTTACTTTTCATTATGAGCCTTACATACAACTCTTTTTTGAAGGAGGAAGATGTTTTTGTTGCTACATAAAGATACTGCTTTGGTAAAAATTAAACTTAAAATTGTTTTTCTTAGTCAGAAAAGGAAATACTATATTTGAGCCCTCACCTTTTCATTCATTTGAACATTAAGAGATCAACTAAGCTGGAACAAATGAAATAACCTAACACATTCATTAGGACTTACCCCTAACCCCAAGAAAATAAAATGACCTTAGGATTCAAGGAAAGATTTAAAAGCAACTAAAAAGTTACGCCAGACAACTATGATGTTTTGGAAAAAGATATAGCCACTGCTTCAGAACAAGGTGAGGCCACTGGTAGAAGAAGAGAAACCTAGGAAGAAAACGGCCATCATGGATGGAGACGGTGTCAGGAAACATTAGCTGGGATTGCCCACCCGAAGGCACCAGAGCCCACAGAAGGCAGGGGCCTCACCTGGGATGAGGTACTAGAAAGCAATGGTGGGGCTGCTACTTTGGACAACATGGTGAGGAACCCCCTCAGATAAGTTAACATTTGAACAGAGACCTGTTAAAATGAGGGAGCAAGTCATGAAAATACCTAAAGAAAGAAGTTTCAGACAAGGAAATCATCAAGAACAAAGACCCTAGGGTAGAACCCATGCTCACTGCAAGACATCCACCAATGTCTCAAAGGTGTTTCTAACTTGCTTTGCTGCAAACTAGACTGTATGCCCCTCTCAAATTAGTCATCTTCCAGCACTCTCACCCTTAGTAAATGGCACAAGTGCACTGCCGCTGGCCAGGAAGCTAGGAGTCATCCTTGATAAGAGCCTCTTCGGATCTGCAATATCCCATGCATCTAGTGTATCCTATAAAACAACCATCCTAATCCACAGCATCCCTCCCTCATCACTTGCAGGGACTCCTGCAGAAGCTTCTCCACTCTTCACTATCCACTCTCATTATACTCTCTACCCTATAGCATGTAAAAAGGCAAGTTAGGGCACGCCAGTCACTAAATTAGAGACATTCAGTGACTTCCCAGTTCTCTTAGGATAAAGTCTAAAATAATTAGTTTGGCCTAAGATGGCCTGCACGATCAGGCCCTACTGACCTCTCCAGTCTCATCTTGCCCTCTCTCACCTTTGCTCTCTGCACTCTATTCACAATGGTTTTTCTTCAGACATGAGAACACTAGTGTTACCCTTGCCTCAAGTGTCTTGCATCTGCTGATCATTGAGTGGCCATGCCTTCAGGGAGGTATATTTTATTGAAACTTTAGATCTCATTTCAAATGTCACTTCCTCAGGGAAACTTTCCTGATTAGGTCAGACCCTCATTCTATGACTTCTTGTGCTTCTCCTTACTTATCTATCTCTTAAGTGCTCTAACGGAAGGAACGGTGTCTCTTTTGCTTATACCCTGAGCACTTACAACAGAACCTGGCATATAATATGTATTAAATAAAATAAACCTTCCCCTCCCAGGCCCCTGGCTCTGTATCAGTTCTTGGCTTTTCCTCAGGGCCTCCAATTTCCTTTTTAACTCAAGGGATAGGTGAAGCCACACCAAACTTTCCCAGCTAGTGAAAGGAAGGTCACTATTCCCTAGGGTGGGGTGAAGAGAGGATATGCTTGCTTTTTCTACATCAGCCAAATGGGAACTCTTACTACCCTCTGCACCACTGGTCTGCCCAGAGATAATCAGCATGGGCCAGAGAGAGAAGAGAGGTCTCATGGCTGTGCAAACCCTGGACACTGATTCCTGACACCCCTGGCTCACTGACGGTGGAAAACCACGACTGATGCAAGACATTTAGCTCCATGGACAGAGCTCCCACCACCTGTAGAATGGGGCAGGGGTGAGAAGCAACAGGTACCAGAGGACATTCAGAAGTTTTTTCAATAACTAAAACAAATAGCCAAATTCATTATTTATCATGAGATAGGTACTGAGATAAGCATTTAAAATGCATTACCTCATTTAATCCTATCAACAACCAATAAGTGAGGAACTATTATTTTGTCCAGTTTACAAATAAGGAAAGACATTTAGAGAAGTTCTGTAATTTGTCTTAATCTCACAGGTAAATATCTAGAAAAATCAACTTTGCAATGTAAACCACTGTGCTATTGGCAACATGAACCTTCTAGTGGTAAAAGTGGTGTAAACCACTACAATTTGCCAAAGCCAAGCCGTTAACTGGGCAGTTTAAATACACCATTAAGCAATTTTTCTAACAAATGTAAACTAGTGCCACTTTTTAAAAAATAACAAACTCAGTGTCTTTGCCTCATATATTCATGGTTGTGATCATTCAAAAATTATATATATGAACATAGGATACATTATTTTATTTTTAAATTTACTTATTATATTTCATCTTTATTGTATTTTTCCATTATCCTTTAGTACCCTAAGGCACTGTAGCTATAAATGTGTTAGAGGGGATATAGGCTCTAATATGTTCCATTACTGAAGAGTATCTGTCAGTAGTCAACAGGTCAATAAGCCCTGTAGCTGGGTCCACACTGACCATTCTCACTGGCTTGCCACCACGCACTCTGCTTGTGTACTACAATGTGCTGGAACTCCCAACCATGGGTATGTACAAAGTGGTGGAAGTGGATATGTGCCTTGTAGCTAACAACCCCCCAGCTATAAGCAGGTGAGATGACCCTGCAGGTGGTCCTCACCACTTCCAGACTTCAGTAATTTCACTGAATGTGGTCCTAGGTAGCACAGAGAAATAGAGGAGTTCATTGCTCTTCCCCAAAAGGGATTCTGTACAACAGAATTTGACCTTTGGCTATTCCATTTTTCTGTTCCATATAGCCTTACCTTCAAGTAACAAGAGAGATCTGGCCATATGCCTTTAAGCCTATATAGATGATGACCTCTCCTGCCTGCTAAGATTAAGACATATGTAGCTAAATACCCTCTTCAGAAAAAGGAACTTTTAACTCTAAAAAAAATGCCCTAAAGATCCACAGAACTAGTTGACAAATTAACATAATTATTTACTGGTTATAAGAAATTACTTTGGTGTTATTACAGCATGCAACACAATTAGAACCCTTTTTAAAAGTCTGAACATTTCCTGCCATAAGGTCTCTGAGGATAAACTATTACTATGAAAACAGTTCACCTTTGCTTCATAAATGAGGAGGTAAAAAATCCAAACCACTTGCATGAAGCAAGACCTGACGATTAAGGCTTTGCAAAACCAAAAGAATAAAATTCATTTCATAGGCTCTGGAGCCAGCCAAAGGTTAAGGTTTGAATCTGGGTTTGTAATTTACTAACTGAGCAACTCTGGGCAAGTTACTTTACCTGACTGAGCTTCAATTTCCATAAAATGGGATCCCATACACTACCTACCTCTTCGAGTTTATGGTGCAGGTAAAATGAAATAACATTGTTACATATAGCACTGAACAAAGCCCCTGGCAGTACTGAATACTTAATAAATGGCAACGATTATTGTAACAATGACAGTGACATGAAGCAATGATCTCCAAATGTCTTACATCATTCACTTCTATCAGAAAAATAAAAACTGGATAGTGCATCCCACTACATGCATATTTCTTTATAAATTATATCCACATATACCAATGTGTTATGTATAATATTCATTAATTAATTTAAAGTAGTACTGATGGCCCTAGCTGGTATAGTTCAGTTGGTTGAACCATCATCCCATACACTGAAGGGTCACTGGTTTGATTACTACTCAACACACATGCCTAGGTGGCTGATTCAATCCCCAGGTGGGGTATGTATGGGAGGGAGACAACTCATCAATAGCTCTCTCTCTCTCTCAAAAAACATAAATACACCCTCAGATTAGGATTAAAACATTTTAATAGAACTGTTTCAATATTAAACCCTTGTCAAATTTATCATTGGCAAATATGTTCTTCCATTCAGTGGGTTGTCTTTTTATTTGTTAATGGTTTCCTTTGCTGTGTAAAAGCTTTTTTAGTTGGATGCAGTCCCATTTATTAATATTTTGTTTCCCTTGCCTGAAAAGATACACTAGAAAAATACTGCTATGAGAAATGTCCAAGATTCTACTGCTTTTGTTTTCCTCCAGGTTTTTAATAGTTTTGAGTCTAAAATTTAAGTCTTTAATCCATTTTGAGTTTATTCTTGTGTGCTGTGTAAGAACGTGTTCTAGTTTCATTTTTTTTTTGCATCTATCTGTCCAACATTCTCAACACCACTTATTGAATAGACTATCCTTACCCTATTTATGTTCTTGTGTTCTTTGTCCTTATTAACTGATAATAAAGGTGTGGGTTTATTTCTGGTCTCTCTATTCTGTTCCATTGATTAACATGTCTGTTTTTATGCCAGTATCATGCTGTTTTGATTATTATAGCCTTGTAGAATAATTTGATATCAGGTAGCATGATTCCTCAAACTTTGTTTTGATGAATTCCTCCTTTCTCAAGATTGCTGCAGCTATTCAGGGTTTTTGTGGTTCCGTATAAATTTTTGAAATATTTGTTCTAGTTCTGTGAAATATTCCATTGGTATCTTGTTAGAAATTGTGCTGAATCTATACATTGTTTTAGGTAGTATGGACATTTTAATGATGTTGATTCTGCCTATCCATGCAAATGATATATATTTCCACTTATTTGTATCTTCTTCAATATCTTTTTCAGTGTCTTATTATTTTCGAAGTACAGGTCTTTTACATCTTTGGTTAAATTTATTCCTAGGTTTTTGCTCTGGCTGGTGTAATTCAATGTATTGAGCACCAGCCTGTGAACCAAAGGGTCACAGTTCGATTCCCAGTCAGAGCACATGCCTGGGTTGTGGGCCAGGTCCCCAGTTAGGGGTGCACAAGAGGCAACCAAACATTGATGTTTCTCTCCCAATCTCCCTCTCTTCCCCTCTCTCTGAAAATAAATAAATAAAATCCTTTAAAAATTTTATGGTATTTTTCAAACTATAAGATATACCCCACCCAATTTGGGAGTAATAATGGTTGTTAATGCTGCTGTTGCCTTCTGTTTACATGTACAGTGGTGAAATATTATGTTATTTATGCTATTAAATATTTTACCACATTTTTTGCTTAAAATTTTCCCCCTATTTTCCTCTTCTAAAACTTAGGTGTGCCTGATGGTCTGAAAAATACCGTATTCCTAGGTTTTTTTTTTGGGGGGGGGGGATTTGCAATTGTAAATGGGATTGTTTTCTTAGTTTCCCTTTCTGAGAGTTCATTATTGGTTTATAAAAATGCAACTTATTTCTTGATACTTATTTTGTATCTTGCTACTTTACTGAACGGATTTCTCAGTTCTAGTATGCAAAGATGTTCAACATCGCTAATCATCAGAAAAATGCAAATTACTTCCGCGAAGATGGAGGCATAGGTGGAGACACCATGCTTTCTCACACAACCAAGTTTAGAGACAACAAAATATTAGCAATAGAAAACACAGCCAGAACACAGAAAATTGAACTTTTTGGAAGTCTGATAACAACGAATGCTTCAGCCTGACTGGTAAGAGGGGCGAAACCAGCAGCTGGCGGAGCGGGGTTGCATAGGAAAACTCGGTCAGATGGACTCAGGCGCGCGCTCCCAGGCGTGGGGTTGCAAAGGGCAGACCCAGTAAGCGACCTAGTGAGCGACCAGCAGATCCAGTGAGGGCGAAGGGCAGCAGGTTGACTGTGCTGGTGCATTCCTGCACAGATAGACCAGAGAGGGAGTGGGCAGTGAGACGGGACCAAGCGGATCCCAGTGACCAAAGGCAGCAGAGAGGGCCGCCATTTCCCGGCTCTGACTCCGCCCCCACATACAGCATCACAACTCAGCGACCTGAGCGACCCTACCCTGGTGAACACCTAAGGCTCCGCTCCTCACCCAGCGGTGGGAAGCAGGAGAGGGGGACGCCATTTCCCCACTCTGAACCTGCCCTCACATACAGCATCACAACCCAGCGACCCCACCCTGGAGGCCCCACCCCGCCCCTAAGGCTCCGCTCCTCATACTTAATGGGCGAGAACAGACCAAAAATGGCTCAAGAAGATCTCAAAGCCCCAGAGCCCATAAATCTAAGTGACAAAGAAATAGCAAAACTTTCAGATGCACAGTTCAAAACATTGGTGATCAGGATGCTCACAGAACTGGTAGATTTTAGTCACAAATTAGAGGAACATATGAAGGCTAAACTAATTGAAATGAAGGGAATTGCACAGGAAACCAGTAGTGATGGAAAAGAAACTGGGACTCAAATCAAGGGAGTGAACCAGAAAGAAGAAAAAAATGGCCAAACAGGAAAATATGAAGAAACAAGAATTCAAAAAAATGAGGAGAGGCTTAGGAACCTCCAGGACATCTTTAAACACTCCAACATCCGAATTATAGGGGTACCAGAGGGGGAAAGGAACAGCCACCAGTGGAAAACTTATTTCAACAAATAATAAAGGAGAATTTCCCCAATTTGGCAAAGGAAATAGACTTCCAGGAAATCCAGGAAGCTCAGAGAGTCCCAAAGAAGTTGGACTCAAGAAGAAACACACCAAGGCACATCATAATTACATTAGCCAAGATGAAAATGAAGGAGAGAATCCTAGAAGCAGCAAGAGATAAGGGGATAGTCACCTACAAAGGAGTTCCCATCAGACTGCCAGCTGATTTCTCAGAAGAGACCTTACAGGCAAGAAGGGGCTGGAAAGAGGTATTCCAAGTCATGAAATCCAAAGACCTACAACCAAGAATGCTCTATCCAGCAAACCTTTCATTTAGAATGGAAGGACAGATAAAGTGCTTCTCAGATAAGATCAAATTCAAGGAGTTCATCATCACCAAGCCCTTATTATAGGAAATGTTAAAGGGACTTATCTAAGAAAAAGAAGATAAAAAATATGAACAGTGAAAGGACAGCAAACGCACAGTTATTAACAACCACATCTAAAACAAAAGCAAACTAAGAGGACAGCTAGATCAGGAGCAGAACCATAGAAATGAAGATCTCATGGAGGGTTAGCAACAGGGAAGTGGGAGAAGGAGAAGGGGGGAGAAGGTACAGAAAATAAGTAGCATAGACAGTAGATATAAAATAGATGGGGGGGCAAGAATAGTATGGGAAATACAGAATCTAAAGAACTTGAGACACATGGTCATAAACTAAAGGAGGGGAATGGTTGGGGTGGGGGTGTGCAGGGTGGAGGGGAATGAAGGGGGGAATAGAACAACTATAATGGCATAATCAATAAAATAAAAATTAAAAAATAAAAAAAGAAAAATGCAAATTAAAACCACAATGAAAAAGGAAAAAATAAATAAATAAAACCACAATGAGATATCACTTCATACCTGTCAGAATGACCATCATCAATAAATCAGCAATCAACAAGTGTTCGTGAGGATGTAGAACAAAGGGAACCCTTGTGCACTGTCGGTGGGAATGAAGACTGGTGCAGCCACTGTGGAAAACAGTATGGAGTTACCTCACAAAATTAAAAATGAGTCCTAGCTGGTATGGCTCACTTGGTTGGGCACTGTCCCACAAACCAAAAGGTCACCAATTTGATTCCCAGTCAGGGCAAATGCCTAGGTTGTTGGTTTGATCCCAGGTTGGGGTGTGTACAGAAAGTGACTAGTTAATGTTTCTCACATCGATGTTTCTATCCCTGTTTCTCCCTCCCTTCCCCTCTCTTCAAAAAAAAATTAAAATAAAAAAATCTTAATTAAAAATAAAAGTACCTTTTAACCCAGTGATTCCACTTCTGGGAATATATATATCCAAAGAAACCTGAAACACTAATTCAAAAGAATATCTGCACCCCTATGTTCACTGCAGCATTATTTACAATAGCCAAGCATTTAAAGCAGCCCAAGTGTCCATCATTATATAAGTAAATTAAAAAGCTGTGGTACAATTACATGATGAAATAGTATTCAACCATAAAGAAGGAAGGAAATTTTATCCTTTGCAACAGCATGGATGAACCTGAAGTGTATTATCCTAAGCAAAGCAAGCCAGTCAGAGGAAGACAAATACTGATTCTAATGAACAAAGTAAACTAACAACATAGAGACAGATTCACAGAGACAGAGAACAGACTGATGGCTATCTAAGGAGAGGGGTTTGGGGGCTGGGTAAAAATGGTGAAGGGATTAAGAAAAAAATCATAGACAACAGTACGGTGATTACGAGAGGAAATGGAGGGTTGAGAGTGATAAAGGAGGGTAAAGGAGTGATAATGGTGATGGAAGGAGACTTGATCTGGGGTGGTGAACATACAATAATACACAGATGATGTGTAATATTTTTTATATTTATTTTGTTACACACAAAAAATCATTTTTTGTTACACAAAAAACTGTTTCAAAAAAGAACTGTTTGAAAGATGAAACAATAAATATAAATAAATTTCTACAATTTTCTTTCCAGTGAATTTTCTTGTGCAATTCCAAGTGTATTGTTCCCTACTGGAGACTACTGCTTTAAAGGCTCAAAATAAAAGGCATTTCCCAAGGAACTAGGTCCAAGTCCAAGCTCATATTTTTCCTCTATAACCTCTCACCATCCCTCTCTCTAGACTTTTCTTCCACTCCTCCAAAATGTTAAGTCCTATAAACCTGTTCCGTGTGGGGAGCTTTCTTTCTGCCTCCCTCCTAAGCCGCACTCACTGCAATTGACAGCTCAGCTTATGCCCCACCTATTTCCCAACAAGGCCCCCTGCTGGCAGTCCTGCCCTGCCTATTGTTAGCTCCACATAAATATGTGCTGTCTTGGACTCTACTCACTTATATTTCTATATACCTTGTGTTTCCAGCAAGGCCATGAGGCCTGAGAGAGGAACCATGTCTTAGGCTTCCACTGATTTCTGGTGCCCAGCCCGTCTTAATGCTGATGAATAAGAGATCTTAAAAACAAAAACCTCTTGAAACGTGTAATTTATTTCTATTTTTATAAAGTATCCTGATGACTTCCCTGTCTAGAAGTTTTTTCTACCACATAAACTAACAATAAAAATCAAATTTTCCTGCTACTTGTTATTCAAATCTACTTTTTAAAATCAATCAATCTCAGAGGTGAAAAGAACTCCCTTATTTTTCAGATGTGAAAACTAAGATCTGGAGAGATTAAGTGAACTCACTTTTTAAAACATTTTTGACAAGAAATTTTCAGAGTTCAAGATAATTCTTAATTTGTCAGAATAAAAATGTTTGGCATGGATGGGGAAAGAATTTAGACATTCCTTTTATAGCTTGGTTCCAATGAGATCCTTTGGAACAGGAAAACCTCTTTCAGTCTTTCTTGTCTCTGTACCTCACCTTTTTAGGGCTCTAGGTATTATTTTATGTTGTACAAAAGTACTATACTTCTTTAATCTGTAAAAAAAAAAAGCAACCACCTTTGTAATATCAGGATATCAGGTACACTGAGAATTGAACATAAGCAGTGTTATGCAGTTAGATGACCTAAGTATAAGATGATGACTATCAAATAGAAGAAATCAATTGCCTTTTTTTCCTCCTCAGACAGTGCCCTGCAGGGGATAGGTAAGTGCAGACTGTAAATAGTTTATTACTTGGTAGTTCTTCCTAATGGCCAGGCAGCAGTGAAGCTGACAAAGTAAGAAGTAGTCATTCAGCCAAAGGTCACTTTCTCTGGCCCAGCAGCCTTTTCATTTGGAAATACAATCTGGGTCTAATGTTGGTTTGAAAGGAGAGGTCATTATACCACCCAGCTCCAGGCATCAACTTTCTAAAGGTTTTAAAATTGTACTTCTTTTAAAAAATGAACCCAAACCTGTGATATTTGTGCTTTACTGCCAGTGAAAAGAACTGATTACCATGGTTAGCGTAACTGCTTTTATTGAGAAGTAATAGCAAGTAATGGAGAATAAACCTTGTAGCTCTGTGTAGGAAGACTGAAATAAAGTTTATCACTCCAGTTAGCTTTCAGAAATAAAAAGGATGAAGATGGGGCTCTGGTTTCTTTTGATTACAATTGTCTGTACAAGCAGATAAGGAGACAGCAGGCTCTGAAGGGTGCTGCCATTGAGAGGGCTACTGGGGACTTCTGAGCAGTGGGTAGAAATTTCTGGACAGCAGAGGTTCTTGTAAAGTAGCAACAGACTAGTTCTGACTCACCCTGTGCTGGGCAGACAGACTACAACCTCAAAGGCAATTGGATTTGCACTTACAGTTTCAAAAAAATTCTATCACTGAAGGTAAACCTAAGCAATTCTACTGGGACAAGGGAAGTGGAATCTACCTTTAAGGTAATTTTCATTCATTCAGGGAGAGCACTCTTCCACTTCGGGCTTTACTAATAATATTAGCAAGCTGTTGGCCATATACGGTTCAATTTAAGTCATTTGTCATTGATTCAGGTTTGTCTCTTTTGGGGCCAACTAGCTCAAAAGTGAATAATACCGATCATTACAGATATGTTATCCTAATTATGTCCCTTGTTTAGTCTCTTGCACTATTTATATTCACAAATTTAATAACACCTCTTGAATATATCTACCACATCTGTAGGTTTTCACAGCCATTCTTAAAATAAAGCTAGACTATTTTATAATTCAGCCCATATTTCTTGAAGAGAGAAAATGACCCAGATTCAATATATGTGCATTTCCATAGCTTACATTTTGAAACCTAACTATGGTCAGATTATTCAGCATGTCCAATAATTCCTTTGGGAATTTTTCTTGGTTATGGGAATATACTTCAGAAATGAGTTGTTCAAGGTAGCTTAGATTTGTGTGCTAATCTTGTTAGAACTCTACAATATATTGGCCATAATTCTTTCCGTTGGACAGCCCCTACTTGTCCCACACTGCAGCAAAGCAGCTTTATGTTGGGGCCATCACCATTGTAATCTCCACTCATTGGAGGTACAGCATTACAGGCCATTTTGAATCACACCAAGCTGAAATCAGAGCTGCAGTTTCTATATCTCCATGAAGAAAATGTGTTCCTCAGTTTTAAGCTGACTAAGATGAGCAAAGGGTTGGTCTTGCTTCAAGGACAGTAAATGCATTCACAGCAATTTATAGATTAATTAAACCACAGGTTGGGAGGAAAACTGCCACAAATATGACAGGTTTATATCAGTATTATGAAAGGAGTAATATACTTCGATAAGAAAAACAATAAAACTCTAATAAGTGAAATACAAAATGCATAAGGAGGCAATCCTCAAAACAGTAAATAAATACAGCTAATAAAAAACTGCAGAAATGTTCAGTCCTACCGGTAATACAATAAATGCAAATTTTAAAAAGAAGATATCATTTCATCCTTTAAATTTAAAAAAATACAAAATTAAAATACCCAATGTTGCTGAAGTGGCAGTCTGTCACACTAATATAGGCTGCCAATCACATTTTAATTGGCTCATCCCTTTAAAGAACATTTTGACAATAAGCTTCGAGAATGTTAAAACCATGCATAGCACCCTGACTGGTGTGGCACAGGTGGGTGGGTATTGTCCTGCAGAGTGAATGATCACTGGTCTGAACCCTGGTCAGGGCACATGCCTGAGTTATGGGTTTAGTCCCAATCCCAACTGAGGCATATAAGAGGCAACCAATTGATGTTTCTCTCCCTCTGTTTCTCCTTCCCTTCCCCTCTTTCTAAAAATAAATAAATAAATAACATCTTTTAAAATGTATACTTTTGATTCAATAGTTTCAAAGAAAGTAATAATCTAAAATAAAAAAATCCCTTGTACGAAAAAATAGTCATTTCAAAATTATTTACAATACATTAGCAAAATTTTAAACAAATTCAGTAATCAAAAATAGAAAAATCTGCTCTGGCCAGTGTGGCTCAGTTGGTTGAAGCATCATCCCATACACAGAGAGACTATGTTGTTCAATCCCTGGTCCTGGAACATGTGTGAGGCAGCTGATCAATGTTTCTCTCTTTCTTTCTCTCTCTTGTGCTCTCTCTCTCTCCCCCCACACTTTTCCGTCTCTCTAAATCAATAAACATATGAAAAATAGGAAATCATTAAATAAATGGCTTATTATATAACCATAAATTAACGTGACCATAAATATCTATTCATACCTAAAAAAACTGTCTAGATTTCTAGTCACTATGACAGTTTGATCTGTGTGAAATATTCCTCCTCTACCTCAACTACATTAAAATCTAATTTTAAAAAAATTTTAAATATATTATTTATTAATTTTTAGACAGAGGCAAAGGGAGGGAGAAAGAGGAGAAAAACATCAACGTGTGGTTGCCTCTCATGCAACCCCCCACTGGGGAACCTGGCCCACAACCCAGGCATATGCCCTGACTGGGAATCAAACTGATAACTTTTGGTTCACAGGCCAGCACTCAATCCACTGAGCCACAGCAACCAGGGCAAAAGTTTTTAATCTATAAATAATTTTAATATTTTTAAAGTCTCAATGCACAAGTTAAGCAGTAGACTAAAAAATACAGCAGTCTCCCCCCTCATCCTGTTTCACTTTCCATGGTTTGTTACTTGTGATCAACCATGGTCCAAAATATTACATGGAAAATTTCACAAATAAACAATTCATAATTTTAAACTTGTGCACCATTCTGAATAATGTGATGAAATATGTTGCACTGTTCTTCCCAGGACACAAATCACCCCTTTGTCCAGCTTCTCCATGCTGCGTACACTGCCCGCAGTTGTCATTTAGCAGCCATCTTGGTTTTCAGGTCAACTGTTACAGTATCACAGTGCTTGTGTTCCAGTAATCCTTATTTTACTTAATAATGGCCCCAAAACACAAGAGTAGTGATGCCAAAGAGGAGCCATGAAATGCTTAAGTGAAAAAGTGAAAGTTATCAACTTAATAAGAAAGAAAACCATTAAATGAGGTTGCTGAGATCTATTGTAAGAACAAATCTTCTATCCATGAAATTGTGAAAAAGGAAAAAGAACTTTGTGCTAGTTTTGCTGTCATGCCTCAAACTGCAAAAGTTACAGCCACAGTGCATGGTAAGTGCTTAGTTAAGATGGAGAAAGCATTAAATATGTGGATGGAAGATGTGAACAGGAAACATGTTCCCACTGACAGCACTGCATTACACAATGAGCCTACACAAAGACTTAAGCAAAGGATCCCCTTAAACAATCAACACCAAGCCATTTACTGTATATTAAGGAATGGCTACAGATTCAGGGATAGGTTTGAACTGAAAAATGTAAAAATTATTGGAGAAGCTGTGTCTGCTATTGAAGAAGCTTCTTCTACACTTCTGGCAGAATTGAAGAAGTTGATTATGGAGAAAAATACCATCCAAAGCAAGTCTTCAATTGTGATGAAACTGGGCTCTTCTTGAAGATGCCCAATAGAATGTACACTCATAAAGTGCAAAGGAGTCACCAAGGCATAAAAGATAGAACAGTTTAACTCTGGTACCATGTGGTAATGCTACAGGGCATATAATAAAGCCAAGGTAGTATATAGAGTGAAAAGCCCACATACTCTCAAAAAGAAAAACAAAAGTTATCTACCTATGTTCCTGCAACATAATCAGAAAGTGTAGGTGATGGCCATAATGCTTGTGGAATGATTCCACCAATGCATCACAAGAATAAGAAGAGTGAGTACAGTAAAATAAAATATTTTGAGAGATACCACATTCCCATAATTTTCATTACAGTATATTGCCACAATTATTTTTATTGTTAGTTATTGTTATTAATCTCTTACTATGCCTAATTTATAGATTAAACCTTATTATAGGTATGCATGTATGGGAAAAAACATAGTATATATAGGGTTCCCTACAATCCATGGTTTCAAGCATCCACTGGGGATCTTGGAACATATGCCCCACAGATAAGAAGGGACTACTGTACAGCCAAAAAATAAGTATTGAATTGGGAGACAGATCTAGAAAACCCACTGAGTGAGACAAAAAGATAGAAAGTATAAAAGATATTAAGAGACATGTGTGATAGAAAGATCAGATCCAATATATATGTAATTGAAGTTTCAGGAATAAAAAATAGAGAAAATGGGAAAATGTAATAATTAAATTTTAAAAATGATTTAGATTTTCAATTTGTAAAGATACATGAGGTCTCAAGTGAAAGGGGAACACCAAGTACTGAAGAAAGTAAAACTAATATACATCTAACTATTGTAAAGCTGAGAATTTCAAAATCACAGAAAAATCCTAAAAGCTACAAGAGAGAAAAGTTGTATTACCTATAAAAGAACAAAAATGGGTTCAGGTAACTTACCTCTGAAGTGTATCCACACAATAAAGAAAAAATCCCAAAGGTATTACTGAAAGTATTGAAGCCCTCTATCAGCAGTTGGGTTTACCAACATCACTTGTTACATTTATTTATATCAGGTATATATTTCTCTATTTTATATCTTGCTGTATTACTGAAGTATCTCAGTGTTTACATAGTTTTCCAATTGATTCTCTTGTGTTTTCCATGTATATAATTATATTGCCTAGACATAATAATACTTTTTACCTCCTTTTTACCAATGTTTATTTATTTGGTTTCTTGATTTTGTCTAATTATATAGACCAGAACTTCTGGAACAATGTTGTATAGGCCTGTCTTGTTCATCACTTTACAGACCACTTCCAGAGTATGATCTTAAATTAACATAAGGTCATTTGAAGGTAGAAATGGATTCTTCTTTAACATGATAAAACATATCTACTGATTCCTGTTTTAGTTATAGGATATTTATAAAGAATGGTTCTGGCTGGTGTGGCTCAGTAGATTGAGTGCCAGCTGCAGACCCAAAAGGTCGCTGGTTCAATCCCCAGTCAGGGCACATGCCTGGGTTGTGGACCAAGTCCCCGGTTAGGGGTGTGCAAAAGGCAACTAATCAATGTATCTCTCTGTCTCTCGTACACTAATGTTTCTCTTCCTCTCTTCCTGCCTCCTATCCCCTCTCTCTAAAAGTATAAATAAAATCTTTAAAACAAAGAATGGATGTTGAGTATTATTAAATACATTCTCGGCATCTATGAACATGATCATATAATTTTTCCACTTTGATTTGTTAACATGGTAAATTACATTAATAGTTGTTTTCAGATGTTGAATTATTCCTGCACTCCTAGATAAAATGCCTCTTGGTCAAGGTATATTATCTTTTTAATGTGTTGCAGAGTTTTTATTTGCTGTTTTATTTAGATTTATTACATGGATGTTCCTAAGAAAAGCTGATCTTTTTCTTTATTTTTCCTGTCATATTTGGGTTCTGGTATCAGTGTTTTCTCATTTTATGAAAAGGATTTGGAAGCTTTAGTTCTTTTCCTGTGTCCTATAACAATGTAAATAGCATTAGAACTGTATTTTAGGAGCTAAATAAAATTCTCCTATAAAAACATCTGGACCTGATGGTGTTTTGGATTACATTGCAAGACATTCCACATTTCTTATCTGGTAATTCTTGTTTTTACTTTTAAATCTCTTCTGAGATCAATTTTAGTAATTTAAATTTTCCTATGGCATTAATTTAAAATATCTTTATATATCATATATATTACATATCTGTGTGTATATATATACATATATGTCATCTCAAATTTACAGAAAAAATACACTACAAAATGGTTTTTACCCCCAAACTTTTTGAGTGACTTGTTGACCATCATCTCAAACATTAGTATCATTTTCCTACAAACAAGGAAAATCTCCTTTCTAACCAAAATACAAGCATCAAATTCAGGAAACCAACATTGGTATAATACTACCATCTAATCATCAAACCCCATTTAGGTTTCACCAGTTGTACCAATAATGTCCTTTCAAGCAAAAAGATCTAGTTCAGAATCATGTGTTCCATTTAGTTATCACATCCCTTTAATCTCATTAAGGAGACTCATTCCTTCAGTGACTTCCATGATCTTCACACTTTAAAACATTATAGACCATTTCCAGCCAAGATGGAGGTGTAGGTGGAAATATTGTACCTCCTCGCACAACCAAATTTAAGGACAATAAAGATTTTGAAACAAAAATGCAACCAAAACAGACAGAAAATTGAACTGCACTGAAGTCTGACAACAACCAACCATTCATCCAGACTGGTAAGAGGGACGGAGTTGGCGGCCAGCTGAGAGGGGTATCAGCAGGAAGAGGTGGTGATTGGTAGACATGAGCTCAGGGAGAAAATGAGCAAACCCAGTGAGGCAAGCAAGGTGGTTGGATGACTAAGGACACACATTCCCACACAGATAAATGAGGCAAAAAAAAAAAAGGGCAGTGCAACAGACCATACAACCCAGGGCCTCAGCAATGGGAAATAAAGCTTAAAAACACCGACTGAAAAAACTTTTGGGGGTTGAGGTGCCTGGAGAGGAGCCCAGCCTCATGGGAGAGTTTGCTGGGGAGACCTACAGGGTCTTAGGATGTACACAAGCCCACACACCCAGGAACCAGTGCCAGAAGGGCCCAGTTTGCTTGTGGGAAGCGGCAGAGGGGACCAAAATCTGAGAGAGAGAGGAACAAGTGCCATTGCTCTCTCTCTCTGACCCTGCCCCCCATATTCAGCTTGGCAACCCAGCAACTGGGTTAACCCACCCTGGTGAACACCTAAGACTCCACCCCTCATACATAACAGGAATGAACGGACCAAAACATTATGGCTCAAGAAGAACAGCTCAAAGCCCCAGAGTCAATACTTCTAAGTGACAAAGAGATAGTCAACCTATTGGATGCACAGTTCAAAACACTGATGATCAGGATGCTCACAGAACTGGTTGATTTTGGTCACAAGTTAGATAAAGAAAATGAAGGCTACAATAAGTGAAGTGAAGCAAAATGCATAGGGAACCAATAGTGATGGACAGAAAATTGGGACTCAAATCAATGGACTGGACCAGAGGAAAGGAAGAAACAACCAAACAGAAAAGAATGAAGAAGCAAGAATTCAAAAAAATGAGGAGAGGCTTAGGAACCTCCAGGACACTTTTAAATGTTCCAACATCCGAATTATAGGGGTACCAGAAGGGGAAAGGAACAGCAACAAGTGGAAAACTTCTACCTGAACAAATAATAAAGGAGAATTTCTCCAATCTGGCAAAGGAAATAGACTTCCAGGAAATCCAGGAAGCTCAGAGAGTCCCAAAGAGGGTGGACCCAAGAAGGAACACACCAAGGCACATCATCATTACATTAGCCAAGATTAAAATGAAGGAGAGAATCCTAGAAGCAGCAAGAGATAAGGGGATAGTCACCTACAAAGGAGTTCCCATCAGACTGTCAGCTGATTTCTCAAAAGAGACCTTACAGGCAAGAAGAGGCTGGAAAGAAGTATTCCAAGTCATTAAATGCAAAGACTTACAACCAAGATTGCTCTATCCAGCAAAGCTTTCATTTAGAATGGAAGGACAGATAAAGTGCTTCTCAGATAAGGTCAAGTTAAAGGAGTTCATCATCACCAAGCCCTTATTATAGGAAATGTTAAAGGGACTTATCTAAGAAAAAGGAGATAAAAAATATGAACAGTGAAAGGACAACAAACTCACAGTTATTAACAACCACACCAAAAACAAAAGCAAACTAAGAGGACAGCTAGATCAAGAGCGAAGCCACAGAAATGGAGATCACATGGAGGGTTAGCAACAGGGGAGTGGGAGGAGAAGGGGCAAGAAGGTACAGAGAATAAGTAGCATAGATGGTAGATAGAAAATAGACAGTAGGGAGGGCAAGAATAGTATGGGGAATATAGAATCTAAAGAACTTGTGACACATGGACATAAAGGGGGGAATGGTGGGGGAGGAGGTGTACAGGGTGGAGGGGAATGAAGGGCAGGGAAATGGGACAACTGTAATGGCATAATCAATAAAATATGTTAAAAAAAACTGGTGAATGTGACACACTTTAGCTCGGTATGTGTACATAGTGCTATATCTAAAATGTTTATGTCTATACTTACCTGTATATCTATACATGTTTCTGTGTTTACATCTATACTTATCAATGTCCTTGTCTATAAGAATACTGATATCTTTACTGTATAAAATTAAAAGATGACTACATCATCTATAATGACCCCTATGACTTTCTCTCCCTTTTTTAAAAATACTTTTTAAATTTTTATTTATTTATTTTTAGAGAGAGGAAAGGAGGAAGAGAAACATCAATGTGTGGTTGCCTCTTGTGTGCCCTCTACTGGGGACCTGGCCTGCAATCCAGGCATGTGCCCTAGACTGGGAATTGAACTGGCAACCCTCTGGTTCAAAGGCTGGCACTCAATCCACTATGTCACACCAGCCAGGGCCTTCCTATCCCTTCTTTATGCTTTTTCTTTGTAGCATTGTTGACATATGTAACATAACAAACCTGACATTATATTATACATTTATTTACTATCTGTTCCAGGAGAGACAAGTCTAACACAAGTGAACTATTTTATAGAATCCAGAACATAGCACAGTTCTAAGAACTGCAATATGCAGTAAAGTAAATCACAGATAGTCAAGGAAAGACATCCTGGGAGCCATGGAACATCAGCCAGGACATGAAGGATGACCTCATTTGTCAGGGACATTTGGGAGAAATATTACAGATGAAGAAAATGTGGAGAAAACATGGGAATGAGCATGAGTGATTATGAATCAGAGAGAAGAGAATCCGATAACATATTGAAGTAGTACATGACTGGTCAGTGGTGGGAAATACAGATGGACAGGGGATGCGGGGCAAGTAAAACAGCCTTCACAACATTCTTTTCTTTGGGATGTAAGAGTTGAGGCTTTTATTTTAACAATTAAAAAAAAAACTGGAAAGAAATGAAAGGATTTAATAAGGAAACCAAAGTGTTGAAAGTAGCATTTAAGGCCAGCAGGTGTAGTGATGGTGTGCTGAATGGCTTAGGTGGGCTTTAGGGCAGCCAGAGATGTTGGAGGTAAAACGCCATTTTACTCCTGTACACTTTTTGTGCTTGCAGCCTCACTTGCATGCCCTAAGGACCGGCTGCCTTTAACTCCTCTTCATCACTGTCACCTATCTACTTTCTAGTATACTTCCTTTAGTAACTGGCAAACATTACCTTCTCAGTAAAGTCTTCTCTGAACTTGTCAAGTTGTTGACTATGCTTGCTCCTTTGCATGCCCACTGTAGTTGGATATTTCTTATCAATTACTATTTATCACATACTAAATGGGATATACTTACTTATCACATTTACTCAAAACAATACTGTATATTCTTTTAGTTGTACAGGGTCTGACTCATCACTTAATACAGTACCTGACAGTAAGTGGACTCTAGAAAAGGTTATTGAAATGTGGCATTCTTCCCCCCTGCTGACCTTCTGTGTGACATCAGTATGTACTCCTCTAGCATCACATTTGTCTTAGGATTTCTCCCTTCTTGACTCTAAGGACTTTTTTTCTTTTAACTGTTTTAAAATTGATTTTAGAGAGAGAGGGTAAGGCAGGAAGAGAGAGAGAAACATGGACTTGTTCCACTTATTTATGCATTCACTGGTTAATTGTTGCATATGCCTTGACCTGGGATTGAACTCACAACCTTGGTGTACAAGGATGACATTCTAACCAACTGAGTTTTTCTGCCAGAGCCAGCTCTAAGGACTTTTGCCAATTTCCATCTAGTCAACTGCTTCACAGTTTGATCCTTGAACCAGATAGGATCCAAATGAGATATTTGGTCCCTATGTTATTATATGACTAAATCATTTTATCATTTTGGTTCTCTTACTCCCTAGTATCCTTTCCCTAGAATACCTTCATCATCTCCTAGGCCATCGGCCTTGTCCTGGTTTCACTTTCTTCCTTCTGGCAAAGACCCATGGCACATAAATACTCTTAACTCTTTGGTTCCTTGTTTTCACTGTAACAGCCATGGAGAAAAATACACAACTGGGTCACATGGAACCTCCACAGATTCATGGCCTCCAATGTACGCTGGTTTTCCATGCTGTCTGGAATTTATCTTAATTCTCCTAATCAGCTCTCTTTCTCCATCAGTTTGGTGACTATTTCAAATCTCATTCCTTCTAACTCACATTACCTCACGAAAGAATCACAACACATACTTCACAGACAAAATAGACTTAATCAGGCAGAAATATCTTCAATTTCCTCCAAGATACTTACCAATTCAACTGGAGTTAGTGTCCAGAGCTAATCTCTACCCCTCTGCTTACTGTTTTCATACTCCTACCTTTTATTTATGACTTGGTCAGCTACAGTCTGAATTCTCCCTAAGTCCTCACCTTCCCATTACACTGAAACTTGTCTTGCTAAGAGCACTTATATTCTTGTAGTTGACAAATTTCTTGGACAAATTTTAATATTTTTATCTCAATTATTCTTCATGTTTGAGATTGATAACCAGACCCCTGTTTTTTGTGGGGTTGTTTTTATGGAGATTTTTTTTCTATCTTTGGTTTTGGTGACTTGCCTTTTTAAAAGCTTTTCTCCCTTTCACTGATGATTTTTCCTTTATTTATTTTAGGAGGTACTCTTTTGTAATCTCCTCTTAGCACTATTCCTGCAGTGAGTGTCTCCTCTCCTCTTCACTCCTCTTCATTCTTCTCTTCTTTTCTTTTGCTCTTTTTGATCTATGCACATTCTCTGTGTGATGTATCAAAACTAGTGGCTTCAACTACAGTGATTATCGACAAAACATTTTCTACCTCACACATCTCTGCCAAATTCAAGAAAATATAATAAACTGAACATTTTCATTTTGGTACCTCATGGGTATTACAATCTCAACCTGTCAAACGGAACTGATTTTCTTTCTCAAACTTTCCTTTTCCCACCTTACTTTTGCCACCACAAAGGTAAGAGCCATGAAGACTTCTCCTTTGTCCTCCTTTATAATACTGAATAAGTCTTTTTACCAACAATTTAAACCCCAATATCTGATCAATTTTTCTTTATATATTTACTATCACTAATTTAGTCCTGATTTTTGGATTACTATATTACTGCAACAGCTTTCCAAACTATGTCCTTTCTAAAATGTCCCTCAGATAATGTCAATTTCTAAGAAGCAAAACCAGGCATGTCTCTCTTATGATTAAAATGTTTCATTTGTTCCCCATCTCCATCAGGATAAAATTCAAATATCTTGGCCTGGCAATAATAAGACCTTTGTGATGTAGCTCTAACTTCCCTTTGTACCTTGCCTTTCATTTATTTAAAAATCAAAGAATATGTGCCAAGCTCTTTGGTAGACAATGGATACACAAACAGAGTGAGATGCAGTCCTTATCTCTGAGGAACTTGCTGTCTAATAAAGTAGAATGACATATAAACAAATGTTTTCCAAATAGGGTAGAGGAAGAAGACCAGCAGTTTGGTCCAGAATCACCTCTATAGTCTAATGTCTGGCCAGTTTCTACTTGGACACACAGACACACATGCAACTGACAATTCAAAATGCTGAATCAGGTCAGATATTCTAGTTTCCTGTGGCTGCTATAACAAATTACCATAAACTTGGTGGCTTTAAGCAACACACATTTATTCCTTTACATTTCTGGAATCCCTAATTTTGAAATCAGTTTCACTGGCCTAAAATCAAGATATTATCAGGACTTTTTCCTTATGGAGGTTATAGGGGAGAATGCGTTTTCTTGCTTTTTATAGCTTCTGAGACTGCCTGTGTTCCTTAGCTCCTGACCCCTTCCTCATATCATTTCATCCTCTTGCTTCCATTGCCTCCTCTTTTCTGCAGTCAAATCTCTCTCTGCTCCCCCTCCTAAGGACAAGTGAGATTACATTTAAATTCCACTCAGATAATCCAAGATAATCTCCCCATCTCAAGAACCATAATCATATCTGCCAAGTCCTTTTTGCTTTGGAAGGTAACATTCACAGGTTTCAGAGATTAACACCAGGATATCTCTGTGTGCATACAGACATGTTTGATATTACCCACAAAGCAGAAATTTTAAAAAACTTGTCTCTAACAATGAAATATTTAAAAATATTACATGAATTTTTTAAATTACATGAAAGCAGAAAGATCTCTGCTTTCATTTGAGACCTCTGTGGGCCTGCACTCCATGTGGCTGCTGTAGGCTGGTACCTTCAAAGTGGCCTCTATTCTCCCCTCATCTCAGTACCCACCAATCCTGCTGCCCTACACTCAATGTGCTTTGGTTATCCACACTGATGGCTCAAATTTGGAACTTGTCTTAAAAATTTTGATCTTTTTCACAAATCTCCACTTTTGAGGATGTTCATTCCCTTTCTAGAGTTGTCTTCCTCATTCCCCTTCCTCTGCAGTCACTGGATCCTCCTGCTTATCCTTCAAGAACAAGTGAAAGTGCTCCTTCTCTGGGAAACCTTTTCCACATGTCCTGTCCATGTTGGATAGCGCCTCTTAGCTTGGTATATGGCCCACTACCTTTGTTACCTCCTTGGATGCAAAGTTTGAATCTTTTTTTTTACTTTAGCACATCATCCACAGCTGGAGCTCAAAAAATGTCTGATGAATGAATGTGTGTGATGGATGAAACTGGTGACACTATTGATGGAGGCATTTATTGTTAAGTAAAAAGTGTTATTAAAAAAGGAGTTTTCATGAATAATGCTACAGTAAATATAGGGAAACATACATCTTTAAGAATAAAGGTTTTCACATTTTAAAGGTAGATACTCAGAATAAGGTAACTAACTCTATTCTTAATTTTTGAGGAACTTCCATACTGTTTTCCATAGTGGCTATATCAATTTACATTTCCATCAGCAGTGTGTGAGGGTTCTTTTTTCTCCACAACCTCTCCAATACTTGTTATTGTCTTGTTAATAATAGCCATTCTAACAAGTGTGAGGTGGTATCTCATTATGGTTTTAATTTATATTTACCTAATAGCTAGTGAAGTCGAGCATCTTTTCACGTATCTTTTGTCTATTTGTATGTCTTCTTGAGAGAAATAATCTGTTCAGATATTCTGCCCATTTTTAATTAATTGTTTTTCATTGTTGTTGTTGAGTTCTATGAGTTCTTTATATATTTTGGACATTAACCCCTTATTGGAGGTGTTGTTTGCAAATAACCAAAGTATCCTTCAATAGATAATTGGATAAAGAAGATGTGGCACATATAGACAATGGAATACTAGTAAGCCCTAAGAAAAGATGAAATATTGTCATTTGTAACAACACGGATGGATCTTGAGAATATCATGCTAAGAAATTAGGCAGATTTGAGTATTAATAAAAAATGATTAAAAAAAGAAAAAGAAGTCAGATGAAAAAAGTCAAGATCCTACTATGTGGATATAAAACTTAAAGGAGCAAACGAACAAGGCACAGACAACAGTATGGTGATTACCAGAGGGAAAGGGAAGTGTTGGGGAAGTAGAAAAAGATAAAGGGGGTCAAATATAAGGAGACAGAAGCAGACTTGACTTTGGGTGGTGAATATACAATGTAATATACAGGTGACGTATTACAGAATTGTACACTCGAAAGCTATATAATTCTATTAACCAATGTCATTGCAATAAATTTAAGAGTTTTCAGAGTAAAATAGGATATTTAAATTTTCCATCATAGGCAGTTTTCTAGAAAGACTAGGAGGAATCAGATAACTGTGAATGAGCAAAGATTTAAATCCAGGGAGAGTGTTAGAGAACATGGAGAAGAACCAGGCCAGATTCAGGGAGAGGGGGAAGTAAGGCTAGGCCCTGGGTTCTTCCTTTGTCCTGTAAGACCTGGTCAAGCTCTGTTTTGCATAAGGGCTGATGACAGATCTACAAATGGTAACATCAGAAGTTATGACCTCTAGTATCATCAATTCTAGGGTAGCTGAAGTGCTTTAAAGAAATACAGTTTTGAATAATGAAATTGGTAAAATCTGTGGAAGACTCAGGGAAATGAAAAGCTTACCTGAATCACAAATTATTTATGTTTCACTGGAAAACAATGAAGCAAAACTTTGACTTTTATTATTGTTCTGGTACAAAATGATTCATATTAATTTTAGATGATTTCACATGATAATGTAACATACTAAATTCTATTTGGACATTAACTTTTGTTTTGACCATTCCAATTTGAGATTATTTACTTGAGGTTATAGAATAGTTTTTTCCTAATGAATGCATTGAATTAAATATTAAGATATATGGAGTACTTCTTCCCAGTCCTCACAGTTAATCAACTAAAGTAATTTTTGTCTCTGATGCAGAAGCAGAGATAAATGGAACTTTGAACTAAAATTAGATTAAACCGACTGTCATCTAGAGAACAGAAATATATATATACCCTTTGCTATTATTTATTACAGGAGAACATTTTTGTTTCCTGATGTTATTCATAGAGGTACTGGCTATATGGTGATTGTTAAATTGAACTTAAGTCGCAAGTTGAGTCTCTAAAGTTGGTACAAGTAATTCAGCTGTTTCCCTACAACTAAGAATATTGCCTATTCTTCCTTTCCAATTTGAATCTTTGATTTCTTCTTCTTGTCTGATTTCTGTGGCTAGAACTTCTAGTACTATATTGAATAAAAGGGTGAAAGTGGACATCCCTGTCTTGTACCTGATCTTAAGGGGAACACTTGTAGCTTTTTCCCATTGGGTATGAGACTGGCAGTAGGTTTGTGATATGTGGCCTTTATTAAGTTTAGGTATGTTCCCTCTATTCCCACTTTGCTGAAGAGTTTTGATCATAAATAGGTGCTGAATTTTATCAGTAGGTTCCTCTGTATCTATTGATATGATCACATAATTTTTATCCTTCATTTTGTTTATGTGGTGAATCACATTTATTGATTTGTGAATGTTGTACCAACCTTGCATTCCTGGGACAAATCCCACTTGATCAGGGTGTATGATCTTTTTGATGCATTGCTGTATTTGGTTTGCTAATATTTTCTTGAGGATTTTCACATCTATGTTCACCAGGGATATTCACCTATAATTTTTTTTCTTTGCAGTGTCTTTATCTGGTTTTGGAATTAGGATAGTGCTAGCCTTATCAAATGAATTTGAGAGCCTTCCCTCATCTTGAATTTTCTGAAAAATTTTGAGGAGATGTGTTAGTTCTTCTCAGAATGTTTGGTAAAATTTGCCTGTGAAGACTTCTGGTCCAGGGCTTTTGTTTATTGGAAGTTTTTTGATTACTGCATCAAATTTCACTAGGTGTAATCTATCTACTCAGATTCTCTGATTCTTCCTGATTTATTTTTGGAAGACCGTATTTTTCTAGGAATTTATCCACTTCTCCCAGGTTATCCAGTTTGTTGGTATATAATTGATCACAAAATTGTCCTACTATCCTTTGTATTTATTTGGTGTCAGTTGTTATTTCTCCTCTTTCATTCTTTTTTTTTTTTTAATAAATTTATTTATTTTTTTTGAATTGATTATGCTGTTACAGTTGTTCTATTCCCCCCTTCATTCCCCTCCACCCTGCCCCCCCAACCCCACCATTACCCCCCTTTAGTTTATGTCCATGTGTCTCAAGTCCTTTAGGTTCTATATTTCCCATACTATTCTTGCCCCCCCCATCTATTTTCTATCTACTGTCTATGCTACTTGTTTTCTGTACCTTCTCCCCCCTTCTCCTCCTCCCACTCCCCTGTTGCTAACCCTCCTTGAGATCTTCATTTCTATGTTTCCACTCCTGATCTAGCTGTCCTTTTAGTTTGCTTTCATTTTAGGTGTGGTTGTTAATAACTGTGAGTTTGTTGTCCTTTCACTGTTCATGTTTCTTTAACTTCTTTTTCTTAGATAAGTCCCTTTAACATTTCATATAATAAGGGCTTGGTGATGATGAACTCCTTGAATTTGGTCTTATCTGAGAAGCGCCTTATCTGTCCTTCCGTTCTAAATGAAAGTTTTGCTGGGTAGAGCAATCTTGGTTGTAGGTCTTTAGATTTCATGACTTGGAATACCTCTTTCCAGCTCCTTCTTGCCTGTAAGGTCTCTTTTGAGAAATCCGCTGACAGTCTGATGGGGACTCCTTTGTAGGTGACTGTCCCCTTAGCTCTTGCTGCTTCCAGGATTCTTTCCTTCATTTTAATTTTGGCTAATGTAATTATGATATGCCTTGGTGTGTTTCTTCTTGAGTCCAACTTTTTTGGTACTCTCTGAGCTTCTTGGATTTCTTGGAAGTCTATTGCCTTTGCCAGATTGGGGAAATTTTCTTTTATTATTTGTTCAAATAGTTTTTCCACTGGTGGTTGTGTCTTTCCCCCTTCTGGTACCCCTATAATTCGGATATTGGAGCATTTATAGATGTCCTGGAGGTTCCTAAGCTTCTCCTCGTTTTTCTGAATTCTTATTTCTTCATTCCTTTCTGTTTGATGATTTTTTTCTTCTTCCTTCTGGTCCACTCCATTGATTTGAGTCCCAGTTTTTTTTTCATCTCTATGGTTTTCCTGTGGAATTCCATTCATTTCCCTTAATTTAGCCTTCATATGTTTCTCTAATTTGTGGCTATAGTCCACCAGATCTGTGAGGAAGCTGATGACCAGTGTTTTAAACTGTGCGTCTGAGAGATTTGCTATTTCTTCGTCACTTAGATTTATCTCTGGGGCTTTGAGGTCTTCCTGCGACATTTTTGGTCTGTTCTGGCCCTTTAAGTGGGAGGAGCGGCGCCTTGGATTCCCAGGTCTCTGGGTTGTGACGCTGTATGTGGGGGCGTGGTCAGAGCGGGGAAATGGCGCCGCCACCGCCGCCGGTCCAAGCGCTCACTCCCTCACCCGCGTGCAACCAGGCAACCTCAGTCAACTCGCTGCCACCGCCTCCCCACCGACTCCTCCGTAGTCGCTCACCCGGTGGGCCGCTGGGTTGCTCACTAGGTCCAATCCTGGGTTTGGAACCCGTGCGACTGGATTCGCGCGTCTGGATTCCGCGCGGGTCGACTCCTTTGTAAGTCCTCACCCGACGCCGGTTTCGCCCCTTACCGGTCGGGCCGAAGAATTTGTTGTTAGCGGACTTCCGAAAAGTTCAGTTTTCCGTGTTCTGGTTGTGTTTTCTGATGCTAATATTTAGTTGTCCCTAAACTTGGTTGTGTGAGGAGGCAGGCACATCCACCTTAAACCTCCATCTTGGCGGAAGAGCCCCTCTTTCATTCTTGATATTATTTATTTGGGGCCTTTCTCTTTTTTTTTTCTTGATGAGTTTGGTTAAAGCTTTATCAATCTTTTTATCTTTTCAAAGAACCAGCTGTTGGATTCATTGATCTTTTTTGTGTCATTTTTTTAAAGATTTTATTTATTTATCTTTAGAGGAGAAGGGAAGGAGAGAGGGAGAGAAACATCAATGTATGGTTGCCTTTTGTACATCCCCTGCTGGGAACTGGCCTGCAGGGAACTGGCCTGCAACCCAGGCATGTACCCTGACTGGGAATCGAACCGCAATTGTCTGGTTCGCAGGCCCACGCTCAATCCACTGAGCTACACCAACCAGGGTTGTGTCATTTTTAAAAACTCTATTGCATTTATTTCTGCTCTGATCTCATTTCCTTCCTTCTAGTTACTTCAGGCTTGTTTGTTGTTCTTTTTCAAGTTCCTTTAAGTGTTAAGTTAGATTGTTATATGAGTTCTTTCTTTCTTTCTCTCTTTCTTTTGAGATATGCCTGTAATGCTATGAATTTCCCTCTTAGAATTGCTTTCCCAGTGTTCCACAGATTTTGGATTGTTGTGTCCTCATTTTTCACTTATTTCAAGGTATCCTTTGATTTCTTCCTTGATCTTGTTGTTGACCCCTTCGTTGTTTAATAACATGTTATTTAGCTTCTATGCCTGTGCATGTTTTTAGTGTTCTTCTTGTGATTGATTTATAGTTTCATAGCACTGTGGGCAGAGAAGATGCTTAATATGATTTCAATCTCCTTAAATTTATTGAGACTTGTTTTGTGTGCCAGTATGTGGAAACGTTCCACGTGCACTTGAAAAGTATGTATATTCTGCTGCTTTGGTATGAAATGCTCTGAAAATATCAATTAAATCCATTTGATCTAGTGTGTTGTTTAAGCCCTTTGTCTCCTTGTTGATTTTCTGCCTGGAAGATCCAGTGATACCACTGCTGGGAATATATCCAAAGGAACCCAAAACACCAATTCAAAACAACATGTAAACATGCCTATGTTCAATGCAAAGTTATTTACAATCACCAAAACATGGAATCAGCCCAGTGTCTATCAATAGATAAGTGGATAAAACAACTATGGGACCTTTACACAATGGGATTCTAGTCAGTCATAAAAAAAGAAAATTTTACCATTTGCAACAGTATAAGTGGACCAGGAGAACATTATGCTTATGTGAAATAAGCCCGTCAGAGAAAGACAAATACCATATGATTATACTCATATGTGGAATCTAATGAACAAACTGAACTAACAAGAAAACTGAGACAGACTCATAGATGGAGAACAAATAACTGCTAGTGGAGGTAGGTTAGCAGGAGGAGAGATTGAGCAAAAATGAAAAAGGATTCACGGACATGGACAACAGTGCAGTGATTGTTGCAGGAAGGAGATTATAAGGGCACTAAATGGTAATGGAAAAAATATAATAAAGATTAATCAAAAACATATATTTTAAAAAGACAGAAGAACAAAGGCTATTGTGTGACTACAACATCTTCCTTCTAATGCTGCAATCACATCTTTGTAGAGAAATAACAAATTTTTAAATAACAATATTAAAGGCATGTGTAGTCCGAGAAAAGAACTTTTTTTTTAACTAGGCAGAGTTCTTGCCAACACAGTTTTCTTCTCATCGATTTCATATTGTACAAACTGGTCTAAATGAACATATAGAAATGGAAATTGCTTCAAGGCTGAATACAATACTGATATAGCAGTCATACTCTGTTGCTTTTCTGTATTAATCATTAACCATGAGAAACTGCAAACACACTAAGATTTATCCTAGAGTCATGTGTTTGTACCTTGGGCTTCCCAGACCATTGTCCAAATTTGTCTGGAGGAGCAGATCAGATGGTATCATGGTATGCAAATATAGGGTTTCATTCTGGGGCCATGTTATGGTACCTAAAATTAAGAGAGAATAACAATCATAACCAATACATTTTGAGTACTTTTTATGCCCAGGCAAAGTTCTAAGTTGTTCCCTAAATTACCCATTCAATTTTTTAAAAAAACAGCCCTGGCTGGTGTCGCTCAGTGGATTGAGTGCCAACCTGCAAACCACAGAGTCGTCAATTCAATTCCCAGTCGGGGCACATACCTGGGTTGCTGGCCGGGTCTCCAGTAGGGTGCGTGCAAGTAGCAACCAAACATTGATGTTTCTCTCTCTCTCTTTCTCTTTCCCTTCTCCTCTCTCTAAAAATAAATAAATAAAATAATTTTTTAAAAACAAGCCCTATTAGTCAGAACTATTATTATTCCTTTTCTAAATATAAGGCAACTGTGGCTGAGAGGTTACGTAACTTGACCATAATCACAAAGCTGTAAATTAGAGCCTAAATTCAAAAGCATGACCATCACATGGAAACTCTTCAGTGCCTCAACTGGGATTTCCCCTTCTATTTATTAGTTTCTATGCTTTTCAAATTAATACTACAATATTTGTTTTAAGATTATAGAGTTGACAAGATGATACAGCACCAGCATTTCCCTACTTATTATTCTCTGCCACTCCAGTTTTATGAAAAGAATAAAGGACAGCAGGGTAGTATTCTAAATCACAGCAAGAGTAGCCTATATCACACTGGCTGACCTTCAGGAACACGTCAGCAGTTGACTTTGTGGATCATCTTTTCGATATTAACAGAAGTGCTCAATATGACTATTTACATCTTTGGGAAGGCAAATATCACACATAACTGTTCTTGAGGTTTGTTTTGTGGTCATTCCCACTTTGTTATTCAGGATTCCTTTGGTTGCAAAGGGGTGAAACCAACTCAACTAATTTAAACGAATGTAACTTAAGCTAATGTAATACAAAGTGTTTACTACTGGTTTCAGGTGAAGCTAGATCCAGGCATTCAATCATGTAGTTTATATATTTTTCATCTCCAGCTTGGCTTTCATTTTTCCTTTTGCTTTCATTTCAGGATGACCTCAATTCCTGGCAAATGGCTATCAGCAATCTAGGCTTAGCAATCTCAGAAAACAAAAGAGAGTTTCTCTTTCCTAGTGATTTCAGCAGGAAGTCCCAATTGGATGTTTATTATCATGGCTAGCCTGCTTAAGTCACAGGGCTACCTCTGAGCAAATCTCTATGGCCAAGGCATGTATTGCTCTCATATGTCATATATAAACTACTGGCTCCACAGGAAGGTTCAGCACTAGCTAAATCACAGTCCTCAACTAAATCAGTGAAGGAGCGTTTCCCCAAAGGAGGATGGTTTCCCCTCAATATAGGAAAACGGATACTGAGGAAGGATAAATCACATAAGCCCATTATATCTATCATGCCAGAAGAATAAGTTGACATCTAGTCATATCACTTTGAGGGGATTCAGGGTTCTCTGTCAAACTGACTTCCCTACAATTAACTAACCTGTGATGCGTAAAGGCAAATGTGAGCCAAAGAATAATAACAAGATTTCACTGAATAATGGCAATGCAGATGTGTAGATACAGTAGCAGCAGACAACTTAGCTGATAGTGGCAATCACAGATGTTGTGGTTCAGGGGCAAAGGCAAACTTTAGGATAAAGAGTAGAGAAAGGCATTGCTACTAAAGTACTTTACCACACCACAGTCAATAGATCAAATTCATATAGATGATGCTTATTATGAAAGTAACTGCAAGCTATATATGCATCAGACTTTGTAGCTTTGCAAGTGTGCAAAAAACAATATTGTCAGCAGTAATGTCTTTAAATGCCAAGAATGCTATTTGGAAATAAAACATCAAAAAGTTTCAATATTCTACTATACACATAAATTTTTCTAATTTAATTAAATTTGCCATGCTATTTATACTTCCATTAATGTAAAGTTGCAGTCACTCAATTCAGATAGTTCTTTTATTATCGTGTTAGGAAATTTCATTTGTAAGTTAGTGCTTTAAAGTTGGAGTCAATTTTCCCATTGAATGTGCTATGTACAGTGCCTAGCACATTGTAAAAATACTTATAGATTATAGCTAATATTGCCATAACCAGTGTGGCTCACTTACTTGGGCATTACCACACAAAGCAAAAGGTCGCCAGTTTGAATCCCAGTCAGGGCACACGTCTGCACTGCGGGTTCAGTCCCCAGTTGGGGTACATATGAGAGGCAATGAATCAGTGTTTCACATGTTGATGATTCTCTCCCTCTTTCTCCTTTCCTTTTCCTCCCTCTAAAAAAAATTTGATTATAGCTTTTATTATTAGTTATAAGCATGGAAAAAATAGTCAAAATGATTTTTAAAATACAAACAAGAATTAAGCTAATGAGCATTTAGAAAAATGACAGACAGGGACACTCAGTAAGTTACTATTAAAAAAAGACTTATTTGTGTTAATTCTTAATTCTACTGCAAAGAATTTGAATTTAATATATTTCACCTGAAATTTTTTATTATTACTGAAAAAGAATTTAGGAAATTATCTTAATATTTTTCAGAATAGAAAAATTTTAAATATTACATTATAATTTTAATTTTGGGATTGCATGTGGTTGCAAAACTGAGTATTGTGAGTATAACTAGATCCATAGATATAGGACTAATATATAACGAATTGCTTTTTATTTATTAAGAACTTTTCAGAATTTCTCCTTCCACATGCTTACATCCAAATACAATTCCATTTATAAATTGAGGACATAGTACATTGCTATCACAAAAAAGAAACTGTAATAAGGACACAGTCATATATGAATTTACATCTTAATTATTTATGCTCTTTTCTTTACAGCCTGAGTATTCTATGCCTCAGAGCTGTTTTGCAGACAAAATATCATTCAGGATTGGTAACACAGACACTACATTTTGGTAACTTGCATAACTTTTCAATAAAATTAACTTCATTTAAGAATTAGCCCTGGAAGGTATGGTTCAGTGGATTGAGTGCTAGCCTGTGAACTGAAAGGTCACTGGTTCCATTCCCAGTGAGGGCACATGCCTGCATTGCATGTCTCTGGTTGGGGGCATGCAAGAAGCCATCAACTGATGTTTCTATCACACATCAATGTTCTATGTTCTCTTCCGCATTGATGTTTCTTTCCTTCTCTTTCTCCCGCCCTTCCCCTTTCTCTAGAAATAAATAAAATCTTTGTAAAAAGGGAATTCCACAGATATATTATAAAATAATCTGACATTAATTTTTGGTGTTTCAAAAATTAAGTAAATGCTAAAAATATCTAACTGCTATCATTTATCTGACTTTTACTTTAATTATAATTTGGGGGGAAATTTTAAAAATCAAACATCTATTTAAAAATAAATAAATGTAGATAATCATGGGTGCCTCATTCGGGTTTGAACTACTTTCCAAGTATCTGGCACTTTGCCACATACAAAAAGAGATGAATAGAGACATCACTGAAATTTCCTTCATTCTTGCATTCATACAACAAACATCTAATATGTGTCAGGTATGTTTCTAAGTTCTAGGAAGACAGGAAAAAAAACAACAAAGTCCCGATCCTCCACTGAACTTACAGTCTGCTTGGGGAAGACAGACAATAAATTATTAGGTGGTCTTATATTCCCAATGAAGAAAAATAATGCAGGCTATGGATAAGGTGAAGGAAAGAGGGGCAGTGATCAGGTAAGACCTATCTGAAGAAGTGACATTTGAGAAGAGACTTGAATAAGAAAATGAGCCCTATAAAATGAGAGATGACCAGGAAGTGCAAAGACACTGAGGTACAACGAACTTCCTGTGTTCAAGGAACAGTGAAACTCTAGTGGCTATGGCAAGCAGTCAAGAGGGAGAATGACAGAAGATGAGGCCACAAAAGTGGAAAGAGCCTGACTCTCTAGGGCAGGGGGTCACCAACTCCCAGGCCACAGACTGAGATTGGTACCAGTCCAGGCCTGTTAGGAGCCAGGCTGCACAGCAGGAGGCTAGTCTAAATGTACTGCGCTTGAATCATCCTGAAACCATCCCCGTGCCCAAGTCTGTAGAAAAAACTGCTTTCCATGAAACTGGTCCCTGGTGCCAAAAAAGGTTGGGCCCACAGCTGTAGGGCATTCAGGTCACAGTAAGAAGTTTGGGTTTACTATAGTTACAATGGGAAGTCATTAGATATTTGGGAATAAAGAATGACATGATATGATGTTTGGAGAAGAGGCTCTGAGGAAACAGGGAGGAAGCCAACCATTTCAGTAGTCTGAAAGGGCTGATGCCACTGCAATTTTTACAATATTGACTCTTTACTGCCTAATTTCCAAGATGAAAAATAAAAACTATTTCTGTGCAAGTGGTGTGTTGGGAACAGAAAAATCAGCTATTTAGCTTAAGTGGTACAAATGCAGCTAGAATAAAATACCTGTTTCTATAATGACTATAGAGAAATTGCTCACCCAAACTGCCAATTTACAGAAGTTTTTTGTGGATGGTAAATTAGAGAAGAGTGTAAAAAGTCAGAATATTTTGAAACACATCTACTACCTTGTCTCCCATCCCCTCCTCCTAACAACAGCCTGACTCCTGGGTGCTGTTCTGAATGGAAAAGTAGGATGGCTACTGCAGGCACTGCACACCTTTGTTCCAAAGTAAAATGCTGCCATCGTGAGGTTCTAGAACACAAAAATAACACACAAAACAAAAACCTGTTTCTGTTTGACATTTCTGTGAGCAAGGTTATTTGATTTGGAAAGTATATATATACACACACACATATATACACACACACACACACACACACATATATATATACAAAGATCATTACTATAAGAGAAGCAAGAAATAAACCTAACCAATCTCACTCCATTGCTTTGCCTGGCCCGACCTGTGTTCCATTAAATGGACCTGTTTACAGCTGATTTTGAAAACTTTCTTTTTTAATAGGCTGTAAATTCATGACAGATAGAGTATATGTTTGTTTGGGGGGTCTTCCACCCTCTATAGCAACTAACACTAGACCTGGTACCTTTTCAAATGGTAAGTCTTCTGCATCTTTTTTATGATTATTGACCTATTCAGGTTTTTTATTTATTCAATTTTGATAAATTATATTCTAGGAAAACAGCAACGTTTCCCAGATTGTCAAATTTATTTCCATAGAATTGCATATAATATACTTCTATAAAAGTTTTAGTCTCTCATCTGCTCATTTAAAAATAATGTTTAATAATTAGTATTATATCTCTTTACTTTCTCCTACTATTACAGGATTTTAAGCAAAGAGAGGACTGACTGTCGTACCTTAGCCAGAACTTGAACCCAGGCAGTGTGACACTAGAATGCTTTCTCTTAAACACTAGGCAATATTGCCTCTTAACACAGATATGATAAATTTTTAAAACCTGGAAACATTAAATAAAGTGAATTGCTAACATAAGATGACCTGATATTTGTAAAAATAAATTATAGCAAAAATAGTCACTTGTGTTTGTATTCACAGAAAAAAAAATCTGTAGAAATACTCACCAAATTGTTGACAGCAGTAGGGTTGGGGAGCAGATTCTGGGAACTTTATGTTTTATATTACATATTCTTCTCTCTAAATGAAGCCAGCATGAAATAATAAGTCAATGAAAGGGAGAGGGAAGAGGTGAAGGACAAAGAGGGGGAGAAAGTGATGAAGGATGAGACTTCTGTCAATGCTGGAGGCCGCACAACGCTAACAGAACCAGGCCTGTGACCCTAGAAGTCTCCCTCTCAGATTCTTTCAGGTCTCCAACATTTTCATTCTTTCCTCTTTCAGCCCCTCTCCTTTCTAATATTCCCAAGTACCCTTCATCATGATTTAAAAAAAAAAATTCCTTCGCCCTGTGGACTCTTCCAATTCCATTCTTTTCTTTTTCTTTCTTTCCTTTTTCAAAACAGGGGCCAAGATCTCCAATGAACATTCTTTTCCTTGTTTCTACTTCCTCTCTACCCAGTCCTTACTAACATACCATGTAAGTTCATTTCCAAAGCAACGGCCATAATTGTTCTCTTGACAGGGAGCAGGGGCAGCAAAACCACCTCTTTTCCCATCACCGCTCCGAGCCCGGGGCAGACTTGGCAGCGCGAGCAGCTGTCAGGACCGCCGGGCACCTTGCACTGCGCTCTGTCGGAGGTTCTGCTGAGACGCAGTGTCCGCACGGCTAGGCCCTGGGCAAGAAGGAGGCCTCCACTCCAAACAGGAAACCGCAACTCCAAAGGTCGCAGGGAGGCAGAGGGAGTGGGCGCAGAAGAAGAAGCCCCACACTCCCGTCAGCATCCGGGCCCTCAGCTTTTACCGGTGGGACCCGGATGTTTTAAGTAGTAGGCGTGTGACCCGGAAGGAGATGGCTGACTGAGGTTAACAAGGAGAATCCCAGTTCTGTGATTCTGCGCTATAATCATTGCAATATGAGATGTGATTTTATTAAAGGAATTCACAGCATTTCCTTACAAAACGACATTTTTAGTACCAAATTCAATGGATTGTAATCATCGCCCCACCTCCCCAAGTGTATTACTGTGTGGTAACCAAAATTTCCTGTGGGGAAACAGGGCCAGGCAGAGCTCCAGATCTTACACAGGTGAGAACCTGACTCTCCTTCCCCTCTCTCTGATGGAAGAGGAATAAGGGAAAAGCTTAGTTTAAGGAAACTACTGTCCTCTGGCTTCCGAAGTTCTTCCTCATCCAGAGTGGCCCAGAGTATAGCAGCCTAAAGAAGAAAGACCCAGAAGCCCTAGTAGCCATGGCCATTAGGTCTTTTATCATCCACCCCAGCCTTCTGGGGACTGAAAAAGGGTGGGAGTGAGACCCTGCAGACTGTGCAAGAAGGTAAAGAGAGGAATATAGAGAGGGGCAAAGATTGCAGCAAAGGGCATCTACCACAGAGCCAGGAATTTAGGCAGTGACCTTGGGGAGGCAGGGTCCCCCAGGATTACCCCGAGGCCCTATGGTGCCTGGGCCCAGAGCAGTAAGGCTCACCCTGCTCTACACAGGACCCCTTCCTCCTCTGTGGTTATAGCCCAGCTTTCAGATTTCTGCCACAGCCAGGTATATTTAGACCCTGTGGGATGAGGGGCAGCTCTGGAAGAGAAAGAAGTATTCCTAGGAACCCATCAGGGATCCTGATGAGGGAAGAAAGAGCTCCATGGGAATAGGATTTTCCCCTAGCTCTTTACATACCTGGTTGCTTCCTCTCAGGCCTCAGCTCTAGGCCACCTCCTCCCTGGGGCCCTCTGTGCTCACCCAGACAAGACCCCTACCTTAAAACTACTCTAGAATCGGGTTGTTACTTCCTTTCAGTTCTAATGATAATCAGAGTAAGTTATTTTGTGTATTTATTTCTTTCAGTTGTTTTTTGTCTCCCTGTCCCAAGTGATAAGTTCCACAAGAACAGGAAGTGATCTGCCTTGTTCCCTGCTGTCTTAGTTTGGTTTTAACTCAACCCCGAAAGAAAAAGATTTGGTGATTAAGGAGTTAAACCCAGGCAACACTGGGAAAAAAGGAACAGGGGAGAGAGGAAAGGGAGGAAAACCAATAAAATGAGCAAGTCACCACTAGGGCCAAACTGGCCTTTAGCCAGCCTTCCAAGGGTGAGGAGGCTGGGCATTTATCAAACAACTTCTGGGCCTCATTGGTTAAGGAGCCTCTGAGGTGTTTATGAATCTCTGAGCACAGACCCAGGCCTAGAGCACACTCTCAACAAAAAAAACTTGAGCAAACATTGCCCCAATTAGGAACTGTGTGCAGGCAACCTCCAGAGAAGGCTAAGTAAATGTGGACTATGCAAGAACAGGGTAGTCTATGCCTATTATAGCATCAGTTCCCAGATTAGGTTCTGGCACCAGGTGTGTGCTCCATAAACTACAGCTGAATAAAGAGAGGATTGAGACATGAATGAATAAGAGAGGAGATGAATAGGATTCTAGTAATTATAATGCCAGAGAAGATTGGTTTTTCCTTTCTTGGTGTTGGCCTTTATTTTGACCCATGTTTTGGCCTATGTTCTGACATTTTTGCATCCTCCTTCTGCCAGGCTGAGAAACGTCCATCAGATTTCTCCTGAGCCATATGCTCCTTCTCTTCCTGTTTCTGTTCTTATTTGTCTCCTTGGCTGCTGCTTCATATTCCTCCTTCCCCATGCTCATCTCACCCCCAGGGCGGGAGAAAAAAGCACTTTCCCATTGACTTCATCTGTACTCACTTTTCAGTGAGAAAAATATTGCTAGGTCTCATGGAAATAAATATAGCATTATTATTGATCCAGTTTTCCTGGTATGTAAGCTATTGCCTATAAATTAGTTGGCCTACTTTTAGAAGTTGCATTAATTCTTCTGGGCCAGTTGAGTACCCTTTAGTGCACAAACAGCAAGAGAAGTTAAATTTACAACATCGCACACCACAACCATTAATCTAGATCAATGCATGCTAGGGACAATTTCCTCCTTTCCTTCTTTTTATATACATACTTTTCACCTGGGCTAGGAACAGAATATCTATCTTGTCCTGAGCAAAATAGTATTATATCTTAGGTGTACTGTATTTAAATTCTTGATTAATAATAGTCAAAATCTATTAACCTTAAATGAATATTGCTGATGTGCATATTCTATTTGTTCCCCCATTCCCACCCCAGAGCTCTTGGTTTACATAAGCCTGTCTTTATGGTTTTTTTAAATGATTTTATTTATTTATTTATTTATTTATTTATTTATTTATTTATTTATTTTTAGAGAGGGGAAAGGAGGGAGAAAGAGAGGAATAGAAACATCAATGTGTGACTGCCTCTCGCCTATACCTCACTGGGGACCTGATGCACAAGCCAAGTATGTAACCTGACCAGGAATCAAACCAGCAGCCCCCTGGTTCAGAGGCCGGTGCTCAGTCTACCTAGTCACACCCACCAAGGCTACGTGTCTTAATTTTATTACATAGCAAGGTCTCTGCATGAGTGAGCTTTCTTTAACTACCATGCATACAGTAATAATAAATTTGAAGTTACTAAACACATCTGTTTATATATTTTTAAAGATTTTATTTATTTATACTTTTAGACAGAGAGGAAGAGAGGGAGAAAGAGAATGTGAAAAACATTGATCGGTTAACTTTTGCATGTACCCTGACCAAGGATGGAACCCATAACCCAGGCATGTGACATGTGCCCTGACTGGGAATCGAACCAGCAACCTTTTGCTTTGCAGAATGACACCCAATCAACTGAGTCATACTGATCAGGCTGATTATATTTCTAATTGTTTTCTATAGAAAATTCTCATTTTCCGTAATGAATTGTTTTTTCTTTCTGGTTCCATAGTTACCTGCTGGATAACAAATGCAAGTTTTCTGGCAGAGGTCATTGATATAATGCTATTTGAACTTAAAAGTAGTCAATAAACTCACTTTTCCTTATGGTTCCTGTGATGATTAATTTTGTGTTAAATTGACTAGGCCATGGTACCCTAGTTTTTGGTCAAACATCAGTCTAGGTGTTGCTGTGAAGGTATTCCTTAGGTATGACTAACATTGGAATCAATAAACTTTGTGTAAAGCAGATAACCCTCCATAATGTGGGTGGGCCTCATGCAGGGAGTTGAAGGCCTTGAGAGAAAAGATCATCCAAAGAAGGAGGGATTCTGCTAGTAGACTGCCTTCAAACTTAAGACTGCAACATCAACTCCTCCCTGAGTCCCTAGCCTGCCAATCTGCCCTGCAGATTTCAGACTGGCCAGCCCCAACAACTGCATAAGCCAATTCCTTAAAATAAATCTCTCCCTTTATTTACATAAGAAGTGTATTAGTCAGGGTTCTCCAGAGAAACATAACCAATAGGATGGATAGGCGCATATACATCCATCTATAGAACCCTGACTAATTCAGTTCCTAATTTGCAAAGGAAATTTTTAGGGAAAAGTCCTACTTGAATTTTTGTATGTTTAGAATTCCTTCCTTGATTCTCCTCCATTCTTCCAGACACCAGATTAGGTGGTAAAGCCACAAAGAAAAAAAGTCATGGGTATTCCTATCCAGTTTCAATATAATTAGATGATAATAGAAGGCATGTAAGAGAGGCAGAGATATACTTATTGAGGTAGGCAGACCCAATACCAGGGGAGGCTGGGGAGGCTTGACAGAAAAGTCACATTGAAGCTGAGTCTTGAGAGATTAACAGGGGGTATGAGGAGTAGAAGGTCATCTAGACAGGTATAATATTTGGTTCAAAAACATGGCAAACACCTCTAATAATCATTGTGCATCCAAAAATATTTATTGAGGTTATGTTTCATGCCATAGATAGCTTTTGTCCTTAATTTTGACTCATTTAACAGCCCCCGTCTAAGGCTTGTCAAGATCCATCACATTTACCCTGCTAGATGGCTGCCTTGCATAGCTCTATTCCCTTCAGGTTTTGGAGCAGATGTTGGGGATAAAATGGTGAACACACACAAAAAAAGAAGATGTTTGGGATTAGCTTTAGCAACTAGTGACAGAAATCCTGAAATAAAAATGGCTTAAGCATGATAGAATTTTATTTTTTCTGTCATCTGACTGTCCAGCTCTATGATCTGGAGTTGGAATGATGGCGTTAGGCTTCCTTCACACTCCTGCTCTTTCACCCTCCACATGCAGCTATCACCTGTTGACCCAACATGCCCCCCCTGCACCAAGCCAGCAAGAAGGAGGAAAGCAGGAGGAAGTGAGCACTCCTCCTCTTCTCTATACAGACACTTGTGAAAGTTACATACATCAGTCTCCTCAAATCCAAGTTTACAGAACTTAGTTATCCAACTACAACTAGTCTTCATTGGTAGCAGGTATATACCCAGCTAACAATTGAGAAAGCAAAAGACAAATATTGAGAGGCAAAGGAGTGTGTGGCAGAAAGGAGACAAAGAGGATGATTCTCTGAAGACTATACCCTGAAGTTGAAATATAGAGTTGATAAGAAGATGTTAGTTGGGGTTTTTTGTCTTTTAAAAATCTTTGCTACATAATTACATTGTTTTAATGATAGCCCTTTAGAGCAAGTTGTTTAGAAGAACAGTGTACTTGAATTTTTCCAAAAATCAAGATAAAAATATATTTTATTGTTCCTTTGTAAGTTGATTGACCAGTGGTTAAGGCAATTGTTTATTTGGCCTGGGTGATTCTTTGCTGTGGGGCCCTGTCCTGTTCTTTGCAGGTAAAGTTGCCAGATAGAATACAGGGCAACCAGTCAAACCTGAACTTCAGATGAAAAGTGCCATTAATCTGATTCAAGTTCAACTGGGAGTCCTGTCCTTCATTTGTTCACCCACCATGTATACTGTTATTTGCTAAAGCTGGCAACCCTGATTGTGGGATATTGAGTGTCCCTGACCTCTACCTACCAGGCGCCAGTAATACACCACGACCCTGCTCTCCAGTTATGACAACCACCTATGTCTCCAATGTCCCGCCTCCATCCCAGCCGACCCCTACCCTCTCCACCAACTCCCACCTTAAGGACTACTGCTCTGTAAGGTATATAGAACAGGGTACTTCACAGAAAGGGTCAGAAGCCTTTGTCTAAACATAAAAATCGTTGGGGCCAAACCTTTAAACATCCAAGAAGGCCAAGTAGTAAAGGTTTTGAGTTTGCTTCTCTTCACTGGCACATCTCCCCAAGGGTATTTAGTCACTGTTGTCACCAACTCAATGCCAGAGGACTCTCCCATTTGGAGTGAGGTGAAGGGGAGAGAGACTTTATTCAGTGCAAACAGCTTGATTGTAAAACCGCGCGGCCTCGAGGCGGCTCTGCTCTGGTGTTACTGCTCTGCAGTGGGCAGGGAGAGGCAGTCTTCGGAAACTGAGAGTGTGCTCCCAAGGCAATTAAAGGTAAATAACCTTTCCATTAAAGGTAAATAACCACTATATTTTCATCCTTTCATGTTTTAAATCCTTCGTATGATACATAAGAGAGGAAAACACAAGCACTGAAAACACAAACTAGAAGTGAAAACAAGGTTTCTCACTAACAGTAAAGTCTAAAACAGTTTTTTGTTGTATTAAACCATATCTTTGTGGTGTCCATGAAGGAGCTGTATAATCAGACTTCCCCCTCAAAGTACCTGCTATGAGGAGCATTACTGACTGACTTGCCTCTGGCAGCTTGTAAGGTTTGCAACGAGAACACACAGCCTCTGGCTGCTCCAAGCCAATAGCTGAGCACAGCAGAGGTACCAGAGAAGTAATCTGGTTTTCAACAGGCCTTCGGCTCTGCTCTCAGTCTTCATACACCAACACCACAAAAAGAAAAGGCACTCTCCTTGAGGATAAAAAACTAAGTGGAGACGGTGTCTCAGTCAACAGTTCACACTAACCACCAGACCTGCTAGGACATCTTGAACCATCTAGCTCCAGTAAAATAGAATTAAAGAGGATAAATATAATGCTAAATTGTATATACCTAATAAAATGTTAAAAATATATAAATCAGAAAAAATTGGGACTACCAGAACAAATAGATAAATTCACAATAACACAAGTGTATTAGTGATTAAAATAGGTCAAGGTGTCCAGCCGTGTATACCAAGATCTCAAATTCAAGTGCTTAACAAGGACCAGAAATGTAACATAAATGAATAAAACAGGCTAAGTTTAAAAGAATAAGGTATGGTGGAGTCTTTGGTAACCTGAGGAGCATATACCTCAAATAAAACCATCTCAAGTTCTGTGAACTAATTCTGATCAATGGGCTGCCATTTTCCATACTATGCAGTACCATAGGTATATCTGTTATCTCTATCACAGATTGATCAAATTGTATCATAGTTAAATATGTTTGTATATGTCCCCTCCCTGCTCCAGAGAGAGCTTCTACGTGCTGGAGCAGTGTCCTATTCTTCTTTATACCCCATGGTAGGTCCCCTAACCTACAGTAAACCTGCAACAAATGCTTGTGGCAGAGATGGTGAATGAATGAATAAATGACCAGCAGCCCATAAATGACCAGCAGCAAATCATCCTGGCCAAGGCATTAACTGAATAATGGCAAGAGTAATCAAATCACAGACAGCACATGAAGCCTCTCACAAAGGTCTCCCTCTTTGTGATGTGACAGGCACCCCGCTGACAGCGCTCTGCTTAATGGCAGCCTGTAACCGAGATTCCAGAAGCTCAGTGTTTGGAAAAGGCCCTCATCTCTTTCATTTTTAATTAGGTGACCACCGATTATATTGTTATTGCCAGAGACAGGCTGATTAAGGAGTCAGTGATGAGTCATTTGTCCTGCTAGGAGGGCTGTCACTGGGGTACATTTAAATAATGACAGCTACCCAGCTGGAAGCTCTACTGTCTGCTAGTGACACTCTGGTGATAAATGTTGGTTCCTCACTTTTTGGGCCTTCAGTAAATTTTTCCAAGCAGGAAGTCTTTTAGAGGAAATGTTATTTAAAAACTTTAGAAATGGAAATGCACCCAAGAGGAATTTGTTCAGGCTTCTAGGTCTCTCTCTTTTCTTTTTCCTAGAAAGTAATTTTCTTAAGGTGGTGGTGGTAGGATGGTAGAGGCAGGGAGGGTTCATCAGTTCTGCCTGAGAAAGATCCCTTTTGAGAATTGCTTAACACAGTATCACCTTAAAGTGATGGGGAGGTATAGGAGAGTGTGTGTGTGTGTGTGTGTGTGTGTGTGTGTGTGTGTGTGTGTGTGTGTGCGCGCGCGCGCGCGCGCGCATGTGGCTGGGGCAAGCATTGGAGAGTGTGGGGGTGGTCTCTCCCCTAAATATTGTTGTATCTGAAAAGTAGAAAAACATCTTTCCACTTGATAATTTTTTTCAAACTAGAGAGGTCTCAAGCCTCTAAGCTGTCTTTTTACTTTTTCTCCCTTATTTTTCATTTTCAAAAGCCTTTCAAGGCTCATTGTGCTTCTCCATTTCTACATAAACAGTTGATTACATTCATTAAATGAAACATTTATTGAGATAAGAAAGAGAGACAGGCAAAGAAAGAAAGAGCAACACAGAAAATTCTGCCTCTGATTATTTAAGATTAGTGAAGCCTCAGTTAATTTTTAAATGGAATGCCATTAATCAAGTCCTTAAGTTGAATCATAAAAACGACAAATGGAAAAACTAAACTTCAAATGCAAACTTGAAAATAGCCACAAAAAATAGAAAAAACTAACTCATTTGGAGTAAGTGTTCCAAATTAAAGAAAAATCTAATTATAAAAACAGAAAGAAAACTTTTCTATTGTTATTCCATTACAATTGTCCCAATTTTTCCCCCTCTGCCTTTCTCCATCCATCCAGTCCACCCTGCTCCCCCACAGTCAATCCCCACCCCGTTACCCATGTCCGTGGGTCATTCATACCTGTTCTTTGACTGGGCCCTTCCCCTTCCTTCCACCATTACCACCTTACTCCCTTGCCTCAAAAAAAAAAAAAAGCTTTTTTACAGCATTGCTAGGCGGGAGTCCTTCTGGGCCACTTAATGATGTTGTACCCTACCCATATGTCTGAAATTGTGAACCATTTTTTATGCAGTCTTTTAACATTATTAATTTTTTTGGTAAATCTGTTTTTTCCATAGATGGTGATGGTTTTGCTCAATACAGGCCCAATTTGTGAAAGTCATCAAGATTAAAAAAGGGTGTATTCCAAGAATAGAGTTCAACACCATAAAATCTACTAACTTAACTCACCATATTAACAGATTAAAAATAAAAAAAATATGTAACAACACTGCCCTGGCTGGTGTGGCTCAGTGGATTGAGTGCTGGCCTGGGAACTGAAGGGTCACAGGTTCAATTCCCAGTCAGGGTACATGCCGGGGTTGCAGGTCAGGTCCCCAGTAGAGGGCACACAAGAGACAACCATAAATTGATGTTTCTCTCCATCTCTTTCTCCCTCCCTTCCCCTGTCTCTAAAAATAAATAAATGAACCCTTAAAAAAAACATAGCAACACCAATTACCTATTTTGCTCATAAACCTGTGATTATTTGGGCAGAACTTGGTAAAAACAGTCCATCCCTGCTCCCCACAGGTTTGGTTGGAGTGGCTTCACTGGGGCAGACAATTCATCCCCCACGATAACTCTTTCACAAGCAAGCTGATACTCTTGTCTAGAAGCCCAGCCAAAATTTTTAGGGGAGCCTCAGTTCATTTCCACAGGGCTGCTTGGGTTTCTTCTCAGCATAAAGCTGGGTTCCAAAAGCCAGTGCTTCATAAGACCCGGGTGGAAGCTCCAAGGCTTCAACAGATTTCACCTTGGGGGTCTCAGAATGTCACGTCTACTCATTCTATTAATTACTCAAATCTCTTAAGCTGGCCTAGGTCCAAGGGGAGGGGACTACCTCGTCTGGTTTGGAGATGCCAACCTTCTAGGAGTTGTATAAGAATACTAGCTGTGTGCACCTGGAGATCATGGGGTCTGTGGGAAGGTACAGCACCCCCTCTCCCATGGAGCAGAAGCCACAGATCCCATGGGAAGCTGAACCCTGGTGCAGCCTCTCCACTAAGAAGAGAAAGTAAGCTGGGCCTCAGTTCGTTGATCAGATGACCAACAGTGAGCACCACAGCAAGCATTTTGGTCAGTCCTCCCACCGCACTCCAGGTCTGTTTGTCTCTTCACAACCATCGTGCCAGAGACTTCCTGGGCCCCTTCACCTGGAAACTCACATCCTCCAACATTTGAATAATTCAGGTCTCTCTGTTCTCTCTTCTTGGTATCCCTATTATTTGAACATTGAATTCTCTGCACTAGTTCTTTAATTTTTGTTATCTTTTTATTCCCATTTCCCATCTCTTTATATTTGCCCTGCTCACAGGCAGATTTTTTTTATTGTTCAAGTACAGTTGCCTCCATTTTTCCACTACCACTTTTCCCTACCCCACCCACCCCCACCCTCAATCATCCCCCCTTTGGCTTTGTCCATGTGTCCTTCATACATGTTCCTTGATGACCCTTCCCCTTTATCCCCCTCCCCTCTGGTTACTGTCAGTTTGTTCCTTATTTCAATGTCTCTGGTTATATTTTGCTTGCTTATTTGTTTGGTTGATTATGTTCCACTTACAGGTGAGATCATATGGTATCTGTCTTTCACTGCCTGGCTTATTTCACTTAGCATAATGCTCTCCAGTTCCATCCACACTGTCACAAAGGTAGCTTTTTTCTTTCTGCTGCTGAGTATTCCATCTTGTAGATGCACCACCATACGTTTTTTGTTTTTAAAGCTTTTCTTTATTTAGTTTCAGAGAGAGGGGAAGTGGGGAAGAAAGAGAGGGAGAGAAACATCAATGTGTGGCTGCCTCTCACATGGCCCCCACTGGGGACCTGACCCGCAACCCAGGCATGTGCCCTGACTGGGAATTGAACCGTCAACCCTCTGTTTTACAGCCCATGCTCAATCCACTGAGCTATACCAGCCAGGGCCTGTACCATGGTTTTTTGATCCACTCATTTACTGATGGGCACCTAGGTTGCTTCTAGCATTTGGCTATTGTAAAGTATGCTGCTGTGAGATTTTTCAATATCATCTTCCAATATTCTATTGCATATTTTTCCCACTGCTAACATGTTTTTGGTTTCTAAAACTTAATTTTGCTCTTTATAAATTTTTTAGGATCTTCTTCTTGTTTTATAGTTATAACATTTTTTCTCTCTGGGGATATTAAAGATAGTTTTCGTTTTGGTTTTGAGTTTTTTTTGGTTTTTTGTTTTTAACTTTTCTTGTACTTGGCCCTGACTGCTGTGGCTCAGTGTGTTGGGCATAGTACCGCAAACAGAAAGGTCACCAGTTTGGGCACATGCCTGGGTTGCAGCTGGGTCCTCGATTGGGGATATACAAGAGGCAACTAATCGGTGTTTTTCTCGCACATAAATATCTCTCCCCCCTCTTTCTCCCTCCCTTCCCCATTCTCTAAAAATAAATAAATAAAATATTTTTTAATGTAAAATAATAAAGAATAAAGTTTTCTTCTTCCTAGATATCTGTTGCCTCCAAGTTTCAGTTTTCTGTTTCTTTTTGTCTTTATGTCAGCTTTCCTCATACACCTGAAGACGGTGGCTTTCTGCCTTGGATAAAGAGGAGACTAAGACACACGTGAACAAGGCCAACCGCCTCAGAGCTTCTCTTTAAAAGAAGACAAAGGTGGCTCCGTCACCCAGTGGATGGCACACTGTCTGGACTTCGAAAAGAAGATGGGCCCCTTGGGGGCAGAGCCATGATGTTGATGTATTTAGATACTGCTCTTGGTCTGGTCACATTTCCGAGTCTTCTGACAGTGACTAGAGGGCAAGAGTCTGGTTGACTGTGTTCTGGAAGCTCAGTGAAGGATGGACACCGGAGGTCTAGGCAGAGGTACTGTTTTGCCTTCTCTGGAGATAAACTTCCAGCCTTCTGCCTGGATGAACAATGGGCATAAAGAAGAGGAGGGAATTTTAAAATCTAAGCTTTTCTCAAACATTTGCCCCATGATCTTTATTACAGTGTGACCCCAACACACACACCCACCCATACACAGACAGACTTCACAACCAGTTCCTGAGTCTTTTCAAAACTGAAGTAAATTGTGAATTATGATTGTTCTTAGCTTTCTTAGCTGTTAGCTCGAGGTCTGGTCCTGGCAGTCAGTTTGCTCTCAACCAGCTGCTTTCAGCCTTACAAGTTAGTTGCTGTTTTCTATTCTCAGGAGGTAACCATGTTGAGAGTTTTTGACTTTTTAAAAAAATATATTTTATTGATTATGCCATTACAGTTGTCCCATTTTCCACTCTTCATTCCCCTCCACCCTATCCCTCACCATTCCCCCCCTTTAGTTTATGTCCACGTCTCAAGTTCTTTAGATTCTATATTTCCCATACTATTCTTACCCTCCCCCCTATCTATTTTCTACCTACCATCTATGCTACTTATTTTATGTACCTTCTCCCCCCTTCTCCTTCTCCCACTCCCCTGTTGCTAACCCTCCATGTGATCTTCATGTCTATGGTTTTGCTTCTGATCTAGCTGTCCTCTTAGTTTGCTTTTGTTTTAGGTGTGGTTGTTAATAACTGTGAGTTTGCTGTCCTTTCACTGTTCATCTTTTTTATCTCCTTTTTCTTAGGTAAGACCCTTTAACATTTCATACAATAAGGGCTTGGTGATGATGAACTCCTTGAATTTGATCTTATCTGAGAAGCACTTTATCTGTCCTTCCATTCTAAATGAAAGTTTTGCTGGATAGAGCAATCTGGGTTGTAGGTCTTTGGATTTCATGACTTGGAATACTTCTTTCTAGCCCCTTCTTGCTTGTAAGAACTCTTTTGAGAAATCCACTGACAGTCTGATGGGAACTCCTTTGTAGGTGACTGTCCCCTTATCTCTTACTGCTTCTAGGATTCTCTCCTTCATTTGAATCTTGGCTAATGTAATGATGATGTGCCTTGGTGTGTTCCTCCTTGGGTCCACCCTCTTTGGGACTCTCTGAGCTTCCTGGATTTCCTGGAAGTCTATTTCCTTTGCCAGATTGGGGAATTTCTCCTTTATTATTTGGTCACATAAGTTTTCCACTTGTGGCTGTTCCTATTCCCCTTCTGGTACCCCTATAATTCAGATGTTGAAACATTTAAAGATGTCCTGGAGGTTCCTAACCCTCTCTTCATTTTTTTGAATTCTTGTTTCTTCATCCTTTTCTGTTTGGTCATTTTTTCTTCCTTCTGGTCCACTCCATTGATTTGAGTCCCAGTTTCCTTTCCACCACTATTGGTTTCCTGTGCATTTCCCTTCATTTCAATTAGTTTAGCCTTCATTTGTTCCTCTAATTTGTGACTAAAATCAACCAGTTCTGTGAGCATCCTGATCACCAGTGTTTTGAACTGTGCATCTGACAGGTTGGCTATCTCTTGGTCACTTAGAAGTACTGGATCTGGGGCTTTGAGCTGTTCTTCTTGAGCCATATGTTTTGATCTGTTTGTGCCTGTTGCGTATGAGGGGCAGAGCCCTAGATGTTCACCAGGGTAGGGCCACCCAGGTCACTGGTTTGCGATGATGTATGTGGGGGCGGGGTCAAAGAGGAGCAGTGGCGGTCTCCTCTGCTGCTTCCCACTGCTCAGGTCTGTGAGGTCTGTCTCACTGCTTGCTCCTTCGCCTGTTTTATCAGTGAGTGAATGTGTGACCGCGGTCAGCCTGCTGCCTTGCGCCCTCACTGGGTCTGCATGTTGTAACCCCACGCCTGGGATCTGCCAACCGCCACCCACGCGCCCTGGTTGGTCTGGCCAAGTTTTCCTGTGCAGCCCTGCTCCGCCAATTGCTGACTCTGCCCCTCTTACTGGTCTGGATGAAGGGTTCGTTGTTGTCCGTATAGTTCAATTTTCTGTGTTTTGGTTACGTTTTTGTTACTAAAACTTTGTTGTCTTTAAACTTAGTTGTGCGAGGAGGTACATTGTTTCCACCTACACCTCTATCTTGGCCGGAAATCCAGTTTTTGACTTTTTAAAATATACCTCATCTCTGGTCACAAATTTCCAGTTACCAGATAAGTAAGTCATGGGGATGTAGTGTGCAGCACAGTGACAATAGTTAATAACAGTGTATCATATATTTTAAAGTTTCAAGAAAGTAGATCTTCACAAGAAAAAAATGTTTGTAACCATTTGAGGTCATTGATGTTACCAAAACTTATCTTGATTATTGTTTTGTAATATATACATATATGAAATCATTACATTGTATACTTTGAATTACTATAAGGTTATATGTCAATTACATCTCAATCAAACTGGGAAAAGAAAAATCTGTAGCTTTTGTATTACTTGGGAAGGAATGAAATTAGATGCTCTACTGTATACCAGTCAGCATCTTAACCTAGAAGTTTTCATTGTTTTGCTTTAACAATGTATGTACGTATGTATTAGCAGCTGCTGAACAGTGTTTAAGATGCTTCACTATTGAAAACTTTAGCCTCTGAAAGTGAGTAGGTAAGACAGACACAAAATAGTCTAGTCTGTAAACTGAGGTGCTACAGATTTCCAATCTATAACCAAGCTTGTAAAACTACTCTGAAATAGGTAACTACTGTATATTCTACGGTAGTTTAACTTCTACAAATTTTAAAGTTTATTGGTGTATAATAGTTTATTGGTTGACATAGCAGTTGGACCTGGCACCAGACTTTATTGGTTTAATACTCTTCTGAGACTCAGTTTGTCCCATTCTAAGTTCATTGAGGAGATAAAAATGAGTGTAAACAAATAAAGTGCTTTGAATAGTGCCAGGTAGGTCGTAAGTACACAATAAATTTTAAGAATGAGAACTGAAATGCAATTTAACATATTGACATTAAAATTTTTTAACGTACAAATCCTTAAAATACCTTTTGTATAGTGTTTATGAAATTAAGTCACCTTACATACAATTAGAAAGAATGACCTTTAAAAAAGTGAACACTGTTTCTCTAACATGAAAATTTGTAACATATATAATAATTTCTAGTTTGTACTTGACTTAATCAGTTCTGCCAAAACTTAGAAGACAATGATATGTTAAATTTTCATCATAATTGTACTGTCATAAAATAAACAATGAAGGAGCCATTGTGTATGTCAATTTAATAAAACCAGTATATAATTAATAGCAAGCTAAGCTCCATGTGATAATTTCTTCATCTTTTGGTGACATGTGTTTGTAAAAATTACTTATTTCTTTTGGTAATTAAAGCAAATTAACTTCTTTTTATTATTCTGCTATCAAAATAAACTTCTGTTATGCTTAATTAGAGGATGAAAGACTTCCCTGCTGATAAAAATACCACTTGAAAACCAGCATGCAGTACTTACAGCATGAAGCAAGAGTGACATCTGGTGGTTGTACAAGCTCATCACATACAACTATGCACTTGGAATTATTTCATTTTTAAGGCTCTTTTGTATAAAAAGAAAATAAAATTAAAAATCAAAAAGTTTTAAATGAGTACTTCCATATCTTATAAACTTCAGAAGTTGTTCTTAGGTGAAACAGGTAAAAGGTGACAACATTTACCTTTGAAAAATGAAACAGTGACATTGCAACATGTTTAAAACATCCACACAAAGCAGGGGGAGAGGACAAGAGGATAGAGATAACTTAGGAATAATTTAGAGATAAAAAGATAACAGGTATAAAATAAAGACAATAAAAAGTCAAAATATAAAGAACTGTTATAAATAAAGGGCAGGCCTGTGGAACACAATTTCTAAAATTTTTAAAAACTGGAGACATACCTAAATCTACAGATTTAAAGGGATCACTGTATTACACAGTTAAAAATTAATTAGCTAGAATTAACTGCTCCACAAAATCATGTATAAATCCGGTTAATATCTTCTTTATTCAACTTAATTACTCAGTTTCCCTGCTGCTTTATCAGCAGGAAATTCAGTATCACCCTCTCAAATCTCCATCCTTTCACACATACACAAGGATTCTCACAGCCATTACAATTCCTCAAGGTCAGAAGGAGGAAGCTGCAGTCTCCACTCCCATGCAGGGACAGAACTGCATGGTGACCAGCCCACCCCTGTGGTTCCCACTGAACCCAGTAGGTCAATGGACCTCAGTTCCTGTACGTAGGGGAAGTAGCAAATCCCCACGAGGCACACAGCACAGTAATAATGTGGCAGGTGAGAACCATCAATGGACCCTGAAATCAGTGGACAAAGTATAGCGAGAAACAGGATAGTCTCCAAGAATCTCCCTCTAGGACACGTATTTATTGAAAAAGGAGGGAATGGAAACACCACATTGGAAAAGCCCTGCAGACAGCACCCTGACCATGTGGACCACGTTAACGTTATCAGCAGTGCTGTGACCTACGGACATCACGTACCCCCTGATAGACGGCGCACTGAGATCATCTTCACTTCTGTGAGGCTGGGGGACTGCCATAACTTCTACCTACTCAAGCAGACCCCAACTGAGGGACATTCTTAAAAAAAAGATAACTGACCAGTGAGTACTCTTCAAAAGTGTCAAGATCATGAAAGACAAAGGAAGACTGAGAAAATGTCACCAAGTGCAATGTGGGTTCCTGGGAGGGACCCTCAGTGACACAGTGCACCAGCTGAGAAACTGTCGAGATTTGAATGAGGCCTGTAGTTTAGTCCACATCCTTGTTTCTGTTAATTTCCTGATTTTGATCATTAGAATTATGTAGTTTGTTGCTAACTTTAGGAGAAGCTAGGTGAAAGGTATATGGGATTTTCTACTCTATTTTTGCAACTTTTCTGGAAGTCTAGAATTATTTCAAAATAAAAAGGGTTTATTTAAGTCTATATAGTTCGTGTAATCCTGACATAGATCCCTCTGCAGGGAACGTTGTCCTTGGAAAGAAGTGAACGGCCTCAGTGCTGTCCTAGCCAAGCTCGTCCCACCCTGGGGCTTCTTGGTGAGGAGTTCTTTGTGCTCAGCTCTTTCCACTTTTTATACACAGATACATCCCAGGGATTCTGCTGGGCCAGAAGTGTTCGGGTAGGACTGGGTTCTGGTTTTAGTCTCCTCGTGATGTCAAAACCAAGTCTGCCTTTTACCACAGAGAAGGATTCAAAGGACAAGCAGCATGTTTAATTCCTAAAACATGAAGGGTTTGATTCTTACCCTTTCCCCATGCTATTCTCCTAGTCCTTCAGAACTGCTAGACATGGCAGACATGGCTGGTCCCCAACCCACGTCCTTTCAACCCCATGAGTTCACTTGCTGAGGTTCTGGCCTCCGGCGCTCCTCACTTCTTTACCTGAGAGCTCTGTACGGCACTGAAGAAGCTCAGTCCTGGCCAGCAGGTGCAATCTGCAGTGTGGAGGAATTAAGACCCTTGAGGGCCAAACTGGGGGGAAGGAAGGGGCTGAATGAATGCTCCATTCTCCCTCTGTCAGGGGCTAATACTCAGAAGGCCCCCTGCAGGCCTGAGCCCCCGCTGTTCATGGTGGAGGCAGACTCCTCCATCTCACTGTTACCACTGATCTGCTTGTGCTTTCTGGGATCATCTCCTAATAAAATAAACTCCCTGCAGCCAAACTGTCACAGAGATATTTAATGATAGAGAAAAATGTTCTCAAGGTATTCTGAACTGAAAATAAAACACAGTAGGAAGGCATATCAGCCCTGGCTGGGTAGTTCAGTTCGTTACAGCATTGTCCCTTATACGCCAAGGTTTTGGGTTCAATCCCTGGTCAAGACACATACAAGCAGCAACAAATGAATGCATAAATAAGTAGAACAACAAATTGATGTCTCTCTCAGTCTCTAAATCAATTAAACATTATTTTTTTTAAAAAAGAAAGCAGTATCATCAGTTTCCGTATAACTAGTATAGTCTATTGCTTCCTCCCCTACAACCAACCACAGACGTGGTGCTGAAGCTGGAGGGAGGGAGGTGCGTCCCAGTGTTAGCCCCCAACCTGTGGGAAGCACATGGGCCATGGGAAGTGTGCCTGAAAAGAGGACCGATGGGAGGGAGGGGAATGTACAGGTTAGAGTAGGTAAAGGCCGGACACCCAGGGACAGACACGGGCTGCAGGGCTTCATTAGTCCCTCCCTTTTTCTCCTCCTCCTCCACATCTCCTGGACAGGCCCATTAGCTGTTGCAATGCTTTGTGTAGCAGCCCCTCCAAGTGCCATCCTGGGGTGCTGGGTAACAGTGGGTAGTACAAGAGCTGGGTTACAGGCTGGAGTTGATAAAGGTCAGTGCAGGCCTATATTCTCCCCTCTTGATGGCATCTTCCTGTGTCATCAGGACTCCATCCACACCCCCTCCTACCATGGCCTCTCCGTTATGATAAAGAGAGACAGCCCCCATTCCCTGAGCAGTAGGCCTGGGCTAGGCGTGGGGCATGAGACAAATGAGTCGTCAATCCCAGGTGGCTTTATTCCTAGACACAGCACCACTCCAAATTAATCTAGGATGACCCGAGGTAGGACTGAGGCTTTTCTCCTTTCTCCAGCTAAACATTTTCAGTCAGAAAATCAGGCTAAAGGAAACATAAAGAGCTAAAAAAAAAAAAAAAAAAGGGAGACATCTGAAAAGTGCAAACACTCTAAAGACATTATCTTTATAATTGAAAAAAAATTAGAAAAAATAGCGAGTCCCACTTCAGAAGATTATTATGACAACTAAATCTAATGCATGGAAAGCGTCGCCCAGGTATAAAATTTTGTGCCTGTTTAACAAGAGGGGTGCTGAGCACTGCGGAAGTAAGTTCATATATTTGGAAGTAGGAAGACAAAGGGGTGGCCCCGATTGTCTTTGGTATTTAGTTAGTGTCATAGCATATGAGGTCATCAGTTGGAGCAAAGGGGAAGGTTCTGGGGTGCCTGAGGGGATCCAGAGGGGAAGAAGTTTGGAAATTTGAGGAAATAGCCTCATGGAGACAAGACCGTGAATTGCCCAGATAAGTCCAGCATGTTTGATGGCCGTGAGTTTGCGGTGGGGCCAATCTTCTCTGTCACATGACTTCTGTCATCAACACTCCGCTGCAGTTTTGTAGACATAAACAGAGGGGACAGAGGGTTTATCCAGATGAGGATTTTGCCAGATGCGACCAAAAGATAAAGGGCATAGGAGTTTAGAGAACTGGCAAAGGTGTAATCGAAACGATAAAGCACTCAACTGAAGCTGGAAAAAGAAATATGTAGAAAAATGGCTGCCAGACAGAGAAGATACCAATGACTACCTTTACTTTTACACTTTTTCATCTTTATGTAGATTTCCTACAGCTTTCTGAATGAACCAATTATGTTTCTTTTGAAAGAGTGACCTTATTTTTTCTTTATACTTTACACATTATATATTCCTGTGTATGTTTAATTTTAATCACTAAATGTTTTATAAGAAGAGAGTGCAGAGTTAAATTACATTTATTTCCCTAAGAAATCTCTGCAAGGTAGAATATATAGTCAAACTCTTCATTACAATGGATGAACCCCATGCTTTGTTTCTCAAATAAAGAATGTCCTTTCCTTTCAAAAAGAAAAGTCATCCTTAGTTGATAGTGGATTAGAAGCTCTGTATCTTTAGATGCCTATTCTCAAGGAGCTTCCAGCTGGGGCAAGAATGTAGCTGTAGGTAGAAATGGAACATGAGAACATGGAACAATGACACCCTTTAGGAAAGCTTGCTGATCACAGCCACATATTCTAGGGTCTTTTCCTCACCCTGCAAAATATACAACCTGATTCACGCTAACAAACTCTCCAGCTGCTCTCGTCTGCCAGCAAGGCCAGGTGGACTTACATGACAGTTCAGCTGATGTCGAAATGGCTGCGACAACTTGAGGCCACAGGAAGGAAACTTCATAGAGATTTCCCATACCCCATGTGTGGAGGCGACCTTAACTGCAGCCAGGGCAGACTGGTGAGGTGAGCCAACAAGGTCTGCAGCTGTAGCTTTAACCTCACCTGGAGACAGACCAGTGTTCTTTGCTGCCATCTAGTGACCACTGGTGGAAATGCAGACCCAAAAACTCCCAGAAAGACTTTAGGACAATGCTGCATAGAGTTGGCCAAGAGAAATAGAGGAGAGATTTGAGAAATAGAAGTAAAGAGGCAATTATTGCTCTCTGAAGGTCACTGTGTTTGGAGATGGTGTGATAGATACAGAGGTGCTGGAGGGTTCCAGTTTGTATTCATTCTTTCTAGCCCCACTCCCAGTCCCTCCTGACAGCTGACTTCTGATCCACAGCAAGGCAACCCCAGGCCCGACATCAAAGACTGCTGTGAACTCAGAAATGACAGCCAAGAAGAGGGAACGGCTTTCCATAGACTTCAACACCAGCCCTTTAGGGTCACATTCCAGCAGCTGGATGTGCCCACCTTCCCTCGAACCCTAACCTGTCTACCTGCACCAGTGTCAGAACAACGGGTCTTGTTCTGGATCTTCCAACTCCCTTTTTTGAACTTTACTGCCCCAGCCCTTGTTCCCATTGTGTCCAATTCCTATAAGAAATTCTTATTCCTTATACTCAGTGACTCTGCTTCCCTGAATGGACTTCACTGAAACACTCCTCTGTTGTAATCCCTGACAGCAAAACGGATGCTCTATACCCCAGTCATTTCCGTAAAACTCAGCTCCAAATGCAAACCTCAGGAGACTGCATCTAACTGGTTAAATCTAATTCATGTTTGCACTCAAGAAAATAAGGAAATTGGGAAATATATGGGTTAGTTTTTATTTTTAATATTAAAATAGAAGATGGTGTTTGTCAGGGTCCTCTTTGGAACAGATGATGTCCTTAAACTGGGTAATTTGACAAGAATTTAAGATGTGGGTAGGGTGTAGAGAAAGTGGAGAGTAGTTATAATCCCTCAATCCACAGGTAAGTAAAGGGAGCAGATAATGCAACCAGAGAGAGGGGTTTGGAGGGAGCACCTGACAGGAGCTATAGAGGTAGAGATCACCCACTTTCATCTGTTGCCGGGGGTAAATATCCTGGCCACCTTCTCCCCCTCCCCTCTGGATCTCCTCCGGGCTCTCCCTGGGCCCCAGGGCTTTTGCCTACACTATGTCCAAACCCCACCAAGCAGTTAATTCCTGACCACTCTTCTGATATTACGCCAGAAGGGTGTTACCCTATTTTTAGTATTACTGTATTTTGTCATGTGTAATGTACACTTTTTTGCTCATATTTTTGAGGGAAAAATAAGGATGCACGAATTATACATGGGTAGTACTAATATCATATCTATATTAATGTTTTTACTTCTTTCACTTATGCTTATGCATTAAAAGTGTAACTCTAGAAAGCAGCAACAATATCTGTAAGCAAAATATAATAATACAAAAAAACAAGTATTTAAATATAAATTTTAAAAACCTTGAATTAAAATATGAAAACAAAATATCTTTTCCCTGAAAGTTTGGGCCCAAATCATGGGTGCGCATTATACATGGCAAAATACAGTACTTCAATCAGGAAGACTTTGCTACATTTTCAGCAAAACTTTTAAAATCCATTTTGAAGATATTTAAGGCCCCATGAAATTATTTATAATAATAATTCTCAATTTTAAAATTCTACTTTTTCATAGACCAATGTTTGAAAATCACAAATCAATTAAAAATAAATAAAAATAAAAGCAAATAAAATACAAGCCAAAATATTTTATTATTAGATTCAACAGCATATGTTATATTGCCACTGAACATTTCTTAATGCATCTCCTCAGTTCGGTGCTACCATTGATCCTCCACCCTGGTGACACTCATGCAGGTAACTTGAAAGAATCACCTGGGGAGATTTTTAAAAATAGTGCTAATTCCTTATTGCATACCAGCTAGGTCAAAATAACTGGAAGGTGAGGCCTGGCATATATACAAGCATATGCATATTTTTAGTTCTCCTATATAATTCTTTTTTAAAATTTTTAAATTTTTTTAATCTATCTTTTTATTTTCTTGATTATGCCATTACATTTGTTCTATTTCCCCCCTTCCTTCCCCCCAGCCTGCATACCCCTCCCCCACCATTCCCCCCTTTAGTTTATGAACATGTGTCTCAAGTTCTTTAGATTCTATATTTCCCATATTATCCTTACCCTCCCCCTATCTATTTTCTATCTACAGTCTATGCTACTTATTTTATGTACCTTCTCCCCCCTTCTCCTCCTCCCACTCCCCTATTGCTAACCCTCCATGTGATCTTCATTTCTATGGTATGCTCCTGATCTAGCTGTCTTCTAAGTTTGCTTTTTTTAGGTGTGGTTGTTAATAACTGTGAGTTTGCTGTCCTTTCACTGTTCATCTTTTTTATCTTCTTTTTCTTAGGTAAGTCCCTTTAACGTTTCATATGATAAGGGCTTGGTGGTGATGAACTCCTAGAATTTGATCTTATCTGAGAAGCGCTTTAACTGTCCTTCCATTTTAAATGAAAGCTTTGCTGGATAGAGCAATCTTGGATGTAGGTCTTTGGTTTTCATGACTTGGAATACTTCTTTCCAGCCTCTTCTTGCCTATAAGGTGTCTTTTGAGAAGTCAGCTGACAGTCTGATGGGAACTCCTTTGTAGGTGACTGTCCCCTTATCTCTTACTGCTTCTAGGATTCTCTCCTTCATTTTAATCTTGGCTAATGTAATGATGATGTGCCTTGGTGTGTTCCTTCTTGGGTCCAACTTCTTTGGGACTCTCTGAGCTTCCTGGATTTCCTGAAAGTCTATTTCCTTTGCCAGAGTGGGGAAGCTCTCTTTTATTATTTGTTCAAATAAGGTTTCCACTCGTGACTGTTCCTATTCCCCTTCTGGTACTCCTATAATTCTGATGGAGCGTTTAAAGATGTCCTGGAGGTTCCTAAGCCTCTCCTCATTTTTTTTGAATTCTTGTTTCTTTATATTTTTCTGTTTGGTCATTTTTTCCTTCCTTCTGGTCTGCTCCCTTGACTTGAGTCCCAGTTTCCTTTCCATTACTATTGGTTTCCTATGCATTTCCATTAAATTTCAATTAGTTTAGCCTTCATATATTCCTCTAATTTATGACTAAAATCAGCCAGTTCTGTGAGGATCCTGATCGCCAGTGTTTTGAACTGTGCATCTGAAAGTTTGGCTATCTCTTCATTGCTTAGATTTATGGGCTCTGGGACTCTGAGTTGTTCTTGAGCCATGTTTTGATCTGTTCGTGCCTCAGTTACATATGAGGAGCGGAGCCTCAATTGTTCACCAGGGCGGAGCCACCCAGGTCGCTGGTTTGTGACGCTGCATGTGAGGGCGGGGTCAGAGAGTGAGCAATGGCGGTCCTCTTTGCTTGCCCAGTCTGCCTCACTGCTTACCACCACCTGTTTATCTGAGCGTGAATGTGCGAGCCCGCTGCCCTGCAAGTTCTGTCTCAATGCAAGTCTCTTCACTGGTTTATCTGTGCGCAAGTGCGCGACCTCAGACAGCCAGCCACTCCGCGCCTTCCCATTGCTACCCCACACCTGGGATCTGCGCCCTCAGGTGCTTGCCTGCCACCCTGATTGGGGAATCGTTTTTGCCCGACCCGCTCCGCTGCTGGCTTCATCCCTCTCACTGGTTTAGCTGAGTGGTTCGTTATTTTCAGACTCCATATTGTTCAATTTTCTGTGATTTGGTTGCGTTTATTATTGTTAAAACTTTGTTATTTTTAGATTTGGTTGTGGGAGGAAGCAAAGTATTTCCACCTATGCCTCCATCTTGGCGGAAGTAGTTCTCCTATATAATTCTAATATAAGACTATGGTTGAAAATAAATCACCCAAAATTGTAAGGTGGCTAAAAGGAGAAACAGTCTTTCTCTCTAGTTGCTGAGTACAAAGTCTAGAATGAATTTGTTTCATATTACCAACTTAATTTATTCACAAAATATTTACATTGAAAAAGCCCTTTCCACTAAGCATAAAGCTCTAAATACTATAATTTTTCTTCAATACTCATATATATGTATAATATGTGTGTGCATATATGTGTATATATATATACACACACACACATACACACACACATATCCTCAGAGGTAGTTTATCCAAGTTATTGCAGGCACTGATGAATGAATTATTTTGTTGTTGTTATTTTGTTTTTTTAGATTTTATTTATTTATCTTTAGAGGGGAAGGGAAGGAAAGAGGGAAATAACAATGTATGGCTGCCTCTCATGCACCCCCTGCTGGGAACTGGCCTGCAACCCAGGCATGTGCCCTGACTGGGAATCAAACTGCGATACTCTGGTTCACAGGCCTGTGCTCAATCCACTGAGCTACACCAGCCAGGGCTGAATTATTTTTTAAAGCTTTTATTTATTTATTTTTAGAGAAAAAGGAAGGGAGGGAAAAAGAGAGGGAGAGAGACATTGATACGTGATAGATACATCAATCACTTGTCTCTTGCATGCCCTCCAACTGGGGCCCTGACCCGCAACCCAGGCACATGCCCTGACTGGGTATTGAACCAGTTTGCAAGCTGGTGCTCAATTCACTGAGCCACACTAAGCAGGGCCGGGGACTTAATTATTTTAAAAATGTTGCCCAGAGCACTTTCTTCTTTTTCTTTTCTTTCTTTCAATTTATGTAACTACTTTTGTGAACTTTTTTCCTGTGGTCAAACCGATTATGATGCTTCTTACCCTGGCAGCCCAGCCTAAAAATGTCAGGTTGGTCTAATTCATATCCTCAAATATCTCAGGTTTTTACATGAATTTACTCATTTTGCCAATTAAAATTATTCTCTTTGTATTGTCTTTATTTCTTTGTTTATTTTGCAGCTGGGCCTCCTATTTTTTTCTTAAGAGTTTTTGTGGGGCTTCTCTTTTCCCCAGAAATATTCTACTCCCTCATAGTCTCAAAGACTAAGACTGCGTACTCTCAAATGTTTTACCATCTTCTTCATTTCAGCTTTAAAGATTCTACATTATCCTTGAAGATTTGAGGGGTTCTGGAAAGTTATTTAGGAGAATTTTTAAAAGTTATTCTTTCTTGGCTAATTTCCTATTCTTAAGTATCTTGGTGAATTTTTCTAAATGAGAGGCTTCTATGTAATTTGATTTTTTTCTCTTCCTTCCTATTTTCTTCTTTGACAGCCTGCTGTAAAGACAGAAGCTGAAAATTTCAGATGAGACTCCAAGGAATACATTAGGAGGCTGCCCCTGAATCTATTCTTTTCTCTTCTACTTAACAGAGGTTTTCCTCTCACCGCTTCTGGGCTAGAAAAGGTTTTATAAATGAAGTTACACCACCACCACCACCACCATCCCCACCCACCCAGTGGCCTAGTTATAAAAGTGAGGGTAAATTTCTTAAATATAAAAATGTTCTGGAACTCATTTCTTCTTTTGCCTTCAACAATTGCTGGCTTCTTACAGGAAACCCATTTTAGCAAATCTTAAAGGCACTGGGGAATTAATTAATAAGGAAGTTTTTCATGAAGCTATAGTTTCCCTTTCTACTTCAAATACCCTGCTTTTTCTGCAAGCCTTATGACCTGATGTGGTGTTCTCTGATGGAGAACAAGATTATGAATTAACTGTTGACTCAACCTGGTGATGCCTTGTGGTTGGGAAATTAAGGAGGAGGTGAAAGAACCTGGGTTTTAGAGTTATACTACAAAGTTCAAATTTTCTTTTACTATCGCCTATTAACTGCATATTTGTAATTGATTTCCTTGGTCTCTCTCTACCTTATTTTCTTTATCCCTGAAGAGGCAGCCATATATACTCCTAGAGAATTGTTCAGAGAATTAAATTTGATAATATACATAAAAGTGTGAAGCACAGGACTTGGCACCTAGGGAGGCATTCCAAGGGGAAACAACTAGGTCTTGACACCTAAGACCTAGCTGACCGTGGGGCTGGGCTGTTGATTGGTGGGAACAGAGATTGTCAAACAAACCCCACTCTTCCATTGTCCTTGACTACGCCCCTAACAGTCTTGGTATGTGCTTTCCCTAACATGCTGGTTTTCAATCCTGGTTACGTATTAGGATCACTTAGGGAATATATTATTTAAGATTTTATTTATTTTTAGAGAGAGAGGAAGAGAGGGAGAAAGAAAGGTAGAGAAACATCAATATGTGATTGCCTCTTGTGTGCCTCCAACTGGGGACCCAGCCTGCAGCCCAGGCATGTGCCCTGACTGGGAATCAAACCAGTGACACATTGGTTCACAGGCTGGCACTCAACCCACTGAGCAACCAGCCAGGGCTCATCTAGGGAATTTTTTTAAAAAATGCTGAAGGAGATGGTACAGTAACAAATGAAATCAGAATCTTTGGAGGGGGCAGGCAAAGATATGTTTCTCAGGTGGTTCTAATGTCTAAGTCAGGATTAAAAATCTCTGAACTAAGCAATTTTATAGTAAAAAAAGATATAGTAACTTTAAGAACAATTGTTTAACCATTAACAAAAAAACATGTCACAGACTGGGACAAAGTACTTGCAAAACACAAATCTGATAAGGGACTACCATACAGAATTTATAAAGAACTCCTGTAGTTCAATAATAAGAAGATAAACAACTCAATTAAAAAGTGGCCAAAAGACTGGCTGGTGTGATTCAGTGGACTGGGTGCCAGCCTGTGAACCAAAGGGTCACTAGTTCAATTCCCAGACAGGGCACATGCCTGGATTTCGGGCCATGTACCAAGTAGGGGGTGCACCAGAGGTAACCACACATTGATATTTCTCTCCCTCTCTCTCTTTCTCCCTTCCCCTCTCTAAAAATAAATAAATAAATAAAAATTTTAAAAAGTGGGCAAAAGACATGTACAAATAATTGGTATTAATCATCTTTTTAAATTTTCTGCAATGATATTTTGACATTTTACAAAGCTTGCTGGCTGGGAAGAGACTGCTGCTTCCAGGGCTAACCTATTCTTAGAAATAGCAAAGACACATCTGTCATGTGCAAGCTGACCACTCCCAAGTCTGTAGCCCCAACCACCTCTTTAATCCTCACATGCCAAGCCAGTAAGTCCCATGCCTTAAATCATCCCAGGGCCAAGTACCAGACAACTAGGGACCACCCTAAAGCCCAAATTCCACTGGAGTTAGTCATATGAGCCCATCCTAAACTGATACCCTACCCACAACAGAAACCCAGTAAAGCTGATTCCTCCTCCTTTTTCTCTTGCTCTGTCTCAAATGAAGGCCTGGACCAAGAGGGCCAGTTTAGTACGTAGCATCAGGCCTGCTCTTGGGGAGATTTGCAAAGTAGATGTGTTTGTATTCTTCACCAATGTTGTCACGCTGTTCCCCAAATTTCCCAAGGCTTCTCCTTGTCCCTGTCTTCTTGTTCCCCCTGCAGGAACCAATTGCCCCTTCCACTTCTCTGAGGCAATGGTCTTGAAACATTTTTTCCACTTATCCCTTAAAATAAATATGAGAATCTGTGCATGTTCATGCTAATTTTTAGGTTAGCTAACATTTTATCACATATTTAAACAAGTCAATTTCTTATTGTTACTGAACAAGAGGTCCAAGGGGGGACAATATTTGGCCCACCTAGGGATGCCAAAAACTGCTACAGAACAGGGACCCCTCCCAAGGACAGAATACTAATATCTACTGGGCTCTTTTGTCCGCCGCCAATTGGAAAGACATCTCTCAATGCCAGAGATTTGTGAAAAGGAAACAAAATGTTTATTTAATGCTATTCAGGCCTAACGCCTCCACTAAAATATCAAAGTCCTTTAGGGTATACACCTACACCCACACAGTGCTCCCTTCTCCCACTGTCCCAACTCTGGGTATAGTAAATCAGGAAAAGAGCACACATCCCTTTTTCAGGCCACTGGCACCGTCAGCTGTATCACCATGCAGGCAGGATCTCTCTCTAGTTAATCCAAAGTACTGTGGTACCCTCTCATGGTCCACTGGCAAGAGTTCTTTGTACCCAGTTCCAATCAAAGTCTCTCCTGCTTTCCAGGCCCCGCGGCCAAAGGGGGCACCCCAAAGGCGCGTGGGCCTCTTCTACCAAAGCTGCAGAAGTTCTCACTCCACCAAAAACATGTGGCTTTCTTCTTCACCTGGCTGCAGGGATCTCCATTCTGGCAAAGCTGCATGATTTTCCATTTCAACTGGGAAAGAGGGGGGTCCACACTCTGCCAAAACCATGTGGCTCCCTCTTTCACCTCACCAAGAGGGGGTCCTCACTCTGCTGAAACCACGTGGCTCTCCCTTCAATGGCTGCAGGGGTCCCCATTCTGGCAAAGCCGAGTGGTACTCTTTCACTCTGCTGAAAACCACGTTGCTCCCCCTTGGAAAAGATTGGCTCCAGGTCAGGAGGGGAGAACTGCCCAGGTGAGGAGAGGGCCATGCGGTTTTTCAGGAGAGTGAAAGAGAACCACTCGGCTTTACCAGAATGGAGATCCTGCAGCCAGATGAAAGAGAGAGCCACACAGTTTCAGCAAAGTAAGGGTCCCCTCTTAGCGAGGTGAGGGGAGAGCTACATGGTTTGGGGCAGAGTGAGGACCCCCTCTTGGTGAGGTGAAAGAGGGAGCCACAAGGTTTTGGCAGAGTGCGGACCCCCTCTTTCCCAGTTGAAAGGGAAAATCATGCAGCTTTGCCAGAATGGAGATCCCTGCAGCCAGGTGAAGAAGAAAGCCACATGTTTTTGGTGGAGTGAGAACTTCTGCAGCTTTGGTAGAAGAGGCCCACGCGCCTTTGGGGTGCCCCCTTTGGCCGCGGGGCCTGGAAAGCAGGAGAGACTTTGATTGGAACTGGGTACAAAGAACTCTTGCCAGTGGACCATGAGAGGGTGCCACACTACTTTTGGATTAACTAGAGAGAGATCCTGCCTGCATGGTGATACAGCTGACGGTGCCAGTGGCCTGAAAAAGGGATGTGTGCTCTTTTCCTGATTTACGGTACCCGGAGTTGGGACAGTGAGAGAAGGGAGCACTGTGTGGGTGTAGGTGTATACCCTAAAGGACTTTGATATTTTAGTGGAGGCGTTAGGCCTGAATAGCATTAAATAAACATTTTGTTTCCTTTTCACAAATCTCTGGCATTGAGAGATGTCTTTCCAATTGGCGGCGGACAAAAGAGCCCAGTAGATATTAGTATTCTGTCCTTGGGAGGGGCCCCTGTTCTGTAGCAGTTTTTGGCATCCCTAGGTGGGCCAAATATTGCCCCCCTCAAACCCCTTGTTCTGTAACATATATACTTAATTAATTATTGTAAGAGGTTTCCTTGAACAAAAGACTGATTATTCTGTGGCTCCTCAGAAGTATTTATACTCCAGAACCAAGCACTGTGGTAAGATTTGGATGGGGATGGGAGATAAATATGCCATTCTCTTCTTAAAAATAAAATGTTTTTATCCTCACCCAAGGACTTTTTTTTTTGTATTGCTTTTTGAGAGGAAGAGAAAGAAACATCAAATGTGAGAGAGAGACATCAAGAGGTTGCCTCCCATAATGTGCTGGGACTGGGGATGGTATGTCCCCCAATGGGGACTGGAAACCTAGAGGTGTGCCCTGTAGAGAATCGAATCCCAGACCTTTCAGTTATGGGACACTCTTCAACCAACTTAGTCACACTGGCTAGGATGTGTATGCCATTTGTTCATAGCGATGGGGACTCAAACGCTTCAGGCACATCAGTTTTAGCAAAGGTACACAAAGATATTGACATCTCTTAAAACTATTCATGTAACTGCACGTTTTGTAAAGTTTTCAGCTATCAACATGGGTATGCATACCTATCACAAACTTTTAAATCTTAACTCTATTTGAAACTTGTTGTAGACTGCTCTGCCTGATTTTAGGAATTGTATCTCTACCCCTTGTGGCTAAGGGCGAGAGACAGCCTTTGGAATGCCAGCTGCAGGAGACAAACCCTGTCTCTGGTAGCAAACACTGCCTCAGTTCCTCTCCCTGCCCCCAAAGCTTGGTCTGAAGTCAATGATGGGTAAGACCCCTCACAGCGGGGGTCAACCTAAGCTAGACTCTATCACTTGGGAGGCCTTCATGGAAGGACTGGGGGGGGGGCTGCAACAAAGAGCAATGGACTCTCGCCGCCCCCCCCCGCCCCTCCCCCCGCCCCCGGCTTTGACAAAGCCCGAGTCCCCATGTTCTCTGGGAGAAGTGCTTCCTGGCCCTAATCCCCTTAAGCCTGAATACCTGTTGGGGAGAGGTGCAGTTCCTTGCCTGGCTAGACTGTGTCCTGGGGAAAAATCTGGCACCACAAAGACTTCCTGATAAACCTGTGAAATCTGCTCTGCTAAGAGTGCTTTCATTCATATGATAAGGGTCCAAGAGGAAATGAGTATGTCTCCCAAAGTTTCTGCAACACTCTTCCTGACAGACACTGACTCAGACCTCTTTGTAATGTTATCTACTGTTTGATCCTTGCTGCCCTGTATTCCTGTGTATTACAACCCAATAAAAGGCTATGGAAGAGGGAGCTTGGGGCCTTTTTCTCCTCGGACAAACTGGCCACAGCCCACTCCTTCATTTCCAAACAGATCCAGCATCTCTCAGCCATATTTACTCATTCACACATGTCCGTGGCACTGGGGGGACTCGAGAGAGAAGTCGCCCCCACAGAAACTTTGTATATATAGGATAAAAGGATTCATGCTGTTTTAAGAAATGCCAGGTAATATGAAACTGGTGGAGAGAATATTTGGGAAGGTGCTAGCACTTGTCCATTGCCCTGGAAATTACTCAGTGATTCTGCTCATCTACTGCCTAGAAGTAAAGTCTACTCTAGTTTTAGATTCTTGAGAAAATTTATAGTTAAGCTTTATTTCTGCATGTACCTTCTATTTTATTTCTGAGCTATTAAAATATAAATGTCTTTTTCAGATTACTTACAAAAGCTACTTTTTTCTTTTTCTGTTTTATATACATTGTAGTATTTATTTTTGACCTAAGACACTTAAGACTGTATTCATTTAAGAAGATTTTAGCACATGTTCATGTATGTTTGACTTAATATATAAGCGAATACATTACATAAGAAATTTAAAATGGGGTTAAAGACTATTTTATGACATATAAAAATTACATGAAATCCAAATTTCATTGTGTGTCAATAAGGTCTTATTGGAACCCACAGCCACACTCTCGTGTCCATGGCTGCTTACGAGCTACAACGGCCAGGCTGAGTAGTTGCACCAGAAACCACATAGACTCGAATGTCTAAAATATTTACTATACGGGGCTTTAGCGAGAATGTTTGCTGATCTCCGAATCAGATAACTTTCATACAATTTAAAAAGACTGTGTTCCAGGCTATAAACAAAGAGGTATACAGACCAAGCTGATTTTCAGCATTAGTTTTTTTTAAAGGTAGACATAAGGAAGAATACTTTTTTACTCTATTCTTCTAGGTTCTTTTGGCTGGTCTGTTAATTAAATTGACATAAGACATAGTAACAAGAGAAAACAAATTTAACTCCATATGTGTGGGAGCCTCACGTAGACGTGAGAGGCTCTCTGACTGGGAGGCATCTGCGGCTTCTATGCCAAACTGAGAAAAGGAGAAGCAGAGTATCGGGGAGAGATCTGGGGCTTCAGAGGGAAGGAAGCCGATTCACTGGAAGATGGGAAGAGCAAGTGTCATTAGGAAACAATGGGACACAGGGAAGACTGTGAACAAACCGGCCCTGCCAAGCTCTCCCCAGCTCACTGAACTTCGCCCATACTCTTTGCAGTTATCTCTGGTGAAAGCTCCCTTCCTGAACATGGCCTTTTATCTAAAAATTTTTAGGCAATTAATAGGGAGGTAAAAAGCTCTTCACGAGTCTTTGGGACCCTGATTGTCTTTAGTTCCAAATAATCCACATGCAAAAATGTCACATTCTGGGAAGACTTGTTTTGAAGCCCTTTATAGAGACAACCAATTCAAAATGAAATTCTGTCTAGTAGTTTTCCAGATCGGAGCGAAGTCCAAAGTCATTATTATGGTAAACAATGTCATTCGTGATATTGCTTACATCTGTAAGTTCTGCTGCACCTCAGTCACCCTGATTCAGTTGTTGTTCTAGGACTCCAACCTCAGGACCTTTGCATTTACTGGATATCACACACACACACACACACACACACACACACACACACACACACACACACACACACCAACCTACTTTCTCATTGCATCCCTTGTCCTGTTCAAATGTTACCTCATTTAGAGGCTCTCCTTAGTGCTCTAAAATTATTCCCAGCCCCACACATACTCTGTTTTCTACAATGTAAGCTCCCCTGACTCAGGTACTTGATGAAAGTTTTCTTCAACACTTATTTTAAATATTTCATGTATATATTTTTGTTAGAAAGAGGGGAAGGGAGGGAGACAGAGGGGGAAAAAACTGATGTGTGAAAGAATCATCAGTCGGTTGCCTGTCCCATGCCCCCAACTGGGGACCTGGCCCACAACCCAGACATGTGCCCTGCCAGGGAATCAGACTGGCGACCTTTTGGTTCAAAGTCCAGGGCTCACTCAACCGAGCCACACCTGCCAGGGATCAACACTATATTTTAGAACTATTTGGTTCAGACAGAGTAGATGCTCAAAACTATTTGTTAATTGAATGAATAAATGATCCCCAAATTGTATACATGTGAGTTCATTTATCAATAAGGAATTCATATCTAAAATGCTGAAGTTTTGTTGAGGAAATATATGCATGCACATACGTACAGACCCACTTGATTATGAAAAGATTTAAGGTGTGATTAAAAAAGTGAGTAAAAATGTGGACACATGTAGATAAAATTGAACTACTGTTGGCTAGACTGCATAAACCTGAGCCAGCTGTGGGCACTCGGAGGCCAGTCCCACGGGATCAGTTGTGCAGAGGACGAGGGGCTCTGAGCTGGGCTGCACAGAGCAGCAGCAAGTATGAGCCCCAGGCAGCTGTTCGAGCCTCTCACTCTGGATGGCTCACGACCCACTTAAGAAACCTGTAATTCCGGCCCTTTTACAGATAAGGAAATTGACTCCTAGTGAAGTAATTTGCCCTAACCTTCTCTCACTCCCTTATGCAACTAAACTAGTGGATTAATTGTTAAGATTACTAAGAGAAATAATACATTGTTGGTGATGTGCACAATGAAATTACACTTCATCGGAATTCTGTGAAGAAGCAGAAAATGGGGACAAGGAGGACTAAGGGCTGACATTCATGGTTCTTCCCAGCAATTCACTCTGGACATAGGATAGGGAAATGATACAGATTGGATTTGCCTAAAACAGGAAGTTGTCCTGGAGAGAGAAAGCAAATAGAGGAAATTAATGATTTCCTAAGAATTAGTGATAGAATCCGTCTTACTTAGCATCTTTGTATGATACCGAGGAGACACTACTGAAAAATTACTGGATTTCAATCACCTTTTCCTTTGTATAGAAGGAAAGGTTTAGATGAGAAATAGCAATGATTGAGATGTTAATGAACCCTATTTCCACCTGAGGGACTCAAATAGCTGATTTCCCCCAGTTAAATGCACTATTCCACCCAAAAACTAGGTGTGTCTGTGTGTGTGTTGGGGGTAGTAGGGGAAATACTCAAATGACTAAAGTACTGGTGGAATCAAAATGGGAATTTTTGAAAACACAGATGAGGCCAGAGTGAGTTTTGGGTTAAAAACAAAAGGAACACAACTATTAATATTTTTCTAAAAGGTAACCAAAACCTCCCCTAGGAGATTTTGACACCACCACCAACTACAAAAACAGCAAACTCCACCTTGGCTGGTGTGGCTCAGTGGGTTGGGTGTTGTCCCACAAAGGGCAAGGTTGCTGGTTCGATTCCCAGTCAGTGCCTGTGCCTGGGCTGCACCCCAGGTGGGGGGTGTGCAAGAGGTTACAGGTGGATGTTTCTCCCACACATTGATGTTTCTCTCCCTCTCCTTCTCCATCTGTTCCTTTCTCTACAAATAAATAAATCTTTTAAAATCAACAACAAACCCCCTTTCCATACTCTTATGTAAATGTGTGGGGTTGAGATAGTTGGAATATTGTATATTTTTTATTGTTACCTGTGAAAATGGGGTTTTTGAAGGACTAATCTCACTGGAAAGATGTGGGTGGGAGGTGGCTGTTATACCGGCTGAGAGGACATGAAAATATTGGGTTGAGGGAAACAGAAGAATATAGGATATTGTGTGAGAACACAGTGGTTTTTTTATTTGTTGTTTTTGCCAGGCAAGATCCGCTAAGGTCTGCACATTTACTGTTGGTTTCCTGGGTGTAATTGAATACTTCACCTTCCCAGGATGCAAACGACCTTTCCCAAACCGTGCTGTTGGTATTTCTTCATTCATGTCCCACTCACCATCATTAGATCCTCAAGTGAGGGAACGTTGTTATGTTCAACTTCAAATTTCTTTATGTATCTCCTTAAGATTTCTACCAGCTTTATAAAAAGAGTAAATTTTGCTTATGTTTTTCTAAGATTATGTGATTTCTTACAAGATTTAAGGACCATTTCAAGGATTTGGGAGGTGGTGTGTATTGTTTATGACTTTTTGGCACAACCAGCATAAGTCATTAATTCCTATAAGAGGAAAATGATTGTAAAATCATGAAAATTTGTTATGCTATGCTTTGACATATATATACCTTTGGTGCTTTGGTGCTTACTCAAAATACTCTTAGGAATTCAGCTTAGAGAAAGAAAAAAATGACAGCTTGAAATAAATTCTGCCTATTTGAAGACTGCTGTCATAAAAGTTGGGATAGAAGAACTGGTATGATGAACATAAATTTTTATTGATTGCTTTCTCTAAAAAGTGAGGACAATGAGATTCTTTTCCAAGATACCACCTGTCATCGCATCCCTTCTTTCCTTGTATTCCCTTACTTAATGAAAGTTTACATAATTTTCTTCAATTTTTCTCTAACCCATTGCTAAAGAAAAAAAATCAGTGACATTTGTAAGGCAGGCTTATTTAGGACCATCAGGTTAGGTATAGAGACCACTGTAAAGAGATGTTTGTTGTGGGAGAGAGATTGAGCCCGACTCTGAACACGACATTGGGAAGTGGGAATTTATAGCCAAGGCTGAGGAGAGGTTGGGGGTTGCAATGTCAGTGGAGGGAAAATTACTATCAGGACACATCGCAAGTCCAGGAGATTTGGGGCAAACCAATCTAATGGGATTCTTGCTGAAGGCAGGCCAGCCAGATGATCTGACATCTCCTGAGGGGTGGGGGTGGAAAATGAGACACCTGATCAAATATACCTGACTATCGGAACTCTTATGAAGCCTTTGCTATGAGGTTTTCTGTGAAGTCAGAAATTCTGAAGATCCAGGTTGGGCTGTCCGAGCATTAGTCTTACAAAACTTGTTTTCCCCCTGGCTGGCGTGGCTCACTGGATTGAGTGACAGCCTGCAAACTGAAAAGTCTCTGGGTAGATTCCCAGTCAGGGCACAGGACTGGGTCTCAGGCCAGGTCCCCAGTTGGGGGAGTGTGAGAGGCAGCCTACTAATGCTTCTCTTGTTCATCCATGTTTCTCTCCCTTTCTTTTTCATAGATTTTATTTCTTTATTTTTAGGGAGAAGGAAAGGGGAGAGAATGAGAGGGAGAGAAGCATCAATGTGTAGTTGTCTCTCATTCAACCCTCACTGGGGACCTGGAAGGCAACCCACGAATGTTTCCTGACTAGGAATCAAACCAGCGACCCTTTGGTTCCCAGGCCAGTGTTCAATCCATGGAACCACACCAGTCAAGGCATTTCTCTCCCTTTGTTCCCCCTTTCCCCTCTTCCTGAAAATAAATAAAATCTTTAGAAAACCCCACAAAACTTGTGCCCAATATACCATCTAAAATTGTTTCACTTCTTTGCTATTAAAAACACCTTCAATTAGAGATTTCATCTAGGACAAGCATCTTCACCATTGTTATTACTGTTAGCATGCCTGCATCTTTGGGCAGATAAGGTATATAGGGTTGATAATTCCTTATTATAAATTATTTCATTTTTGGCATTTTCCTTAAAGTTAATGGAGATGAACTGGGTGGAGCCAAATGTAGATGGGGCTTGTCATGAGGGAGGAGAGGATGGAGAAGGGAAAGGGCGAGCCTTGCTGGATGGTTTTGTGAGGACTGTGGGGAAGAGGCCCAGGGGGAGGTGGGAGAAAATCATGTCAGGAAATGTGGTGGAAGACTTTGAAACAGGGGGAAAGATTACTGGGTGTTCTATGAAATATCAGGTGTTGTCTGGACCAAACTTCCTGGGCCACATGTTCCATTGTCTCTGACAATATGAAAATTTTAAAATGTCCTAAATTAAATTACAGCAGGCCAGTGGCAAAACCAGCAAAAGATTGCTCACACTCCTTAGTATTTGTTAGAATTATTAAACTAACTTCCAGTTGGCTACTTCTGAGATTATTTAAAGAGAAAGAGTATCTAGGGGCTATGGAAACTTGGGAGCTCCTGCTTCTAGTTTGCACGTGAATTTTATGGATTCAGTTGCTCCTACCCCAGAGCTAGCCTTGTCCCCTTTGTCTACAGCTAATGTAAATCCTTGCAGAATGGCTTACATGTTTCTCTCTGCTAACTTGACGTATAAAAACACTTGCAAATCTCTGGGGCAACTAGTGGACGTATCGTCTTTTTTTTTTAACTGATTGACCCCTTTTTGTTTTTTCCACCCTCTAGCCTGCTCTAATTTAATTTAGAAGATCTCAAAACTTCTCCTTGTCATTGTAGGGCTATGTTATCACTCTGGTAGCTATACTAAATAGATAGTAATATGATGAAGTTCAGGACACACTACCCCAAAATATGGCACTGTGATGTACAGAATATTTTAAGATGAAGGAGTTTAAGAAAATAATAGAAGCAAGAAGGTATCTTTGAACTTCTCTCCTCCTCCTTCTCCCCTGAAGCAAGTAGTAAACCTCTCTAGTGGGAGGTACCCTCTCTCCACCCAAAAGAAAAGAACCTTCTTATCTCCAGTACAGAGGGACATCAAGAATCCAACCAACAAGCCTTACTTAGTTTCCTCCAGTTCACTGCATTTACCTCATACCCTTTGTCCTCTCACTTTCCTCATGGCCAAACGCTCTGGGAAAACTTAGCATGAAAGCACCCAGTTTAACTGTTTCTTTAGGTCTTCATTTCCTTATGAAGTTTCCTGTGTCACATAAAACTTACATTAAACTAACTCATGCTTTTTGGCTGTTAATTCGTCTTTGCCAGTTTAATTTTCAGACCTAGTCAGGGACCCTGAAAGTGCCAAGGAAAACATTTTTTATCTTCCACAAATACAAATAATTTCTTGTTCATAAGACACAAAGGCATTTTTTTTTGAGTGGGGATACAATTAATTATTGTGCTGTGAATATTGACCGGTTTGATGTCTGTTGCCAAATTCACGTCAGCATATCTGATTGCTTATCTTTGTCTACTCTTTGATGTCTCCTTTGATCTGTTTTTTTAACATTTTCTTAGTTTCTTCATTAATTAGTTAAAAAATTTTTGATATGTGTTTTGTATTTGATTAAAAGCTATGATTTTTCTCTTTTAAAAAGTTAAACCTTAATAATTTGAGAGATCATACTCCCAGATGCCCAATGGCTTCTCCACAGAGCCAGTTGAATGCACGCCTGGGAGAAATGCACATCAAAGTCAGCCCCAACAGGTCTGTGGTGGCTTCCAGAGGCAAATACCTAAAAATAAGAGAACTTTCACTTTGCTGACTCTTTCCCCCATTGCCACAAACTTACATACACAGTGCGTTTTTGTGTTTCTTTGGTTAATCTAGACCTATTGTAACTGAGCAAACTGGGAACTGTGCCTGTGGTACATTGGTGCATGACCCAACAATTATTGTTGGGAGAAAAAGGTTTTTATTTACAGGATTCCAACCTTGGGCGGGTGCTGAGAGCACTCCTGCTCAGAGCCCTGTTCTCCCATGAGACCCAGCACTTCCCTCGCTCCACACCAGGCTATATAAGCCAAAACCATCCCCAGAAATTTCCCATTTCCTTATCTGTTCTTAAGCAGGCTGGGCAAGCAGGTCTCCATTCCCTCTGGAATGTGCACTCATGGGTTTCAGAGTCACCATCCTCTGGCAGCCGCTCTCTCCTTCAGGATCTGGGGTATGTGGTGTTCAGTCTCCAGGTAAGAGTCCATGAAAATATGTGCCGTGCTGCACTGGATCCTGATGAAGTCCAGGAAGGCACCGGCTCAAGAGAGTGGCCTCTCCCTATGTCCCTCAGAGAAGCAGAAGTCTACAGGCGCTGGTCACAGTTCAGCATGGCAGCCATCTCCCACCAGTGCATGCTTGGGTAGGCAGGTCCCCACACAGCTCCTCAGTGTTCTCCTTACACCCTTTTCTCCTGCATGGCTGCTGCTTCCTACCAAGCAGATGTTAAAACAAGATGTTTTTAACCAAGAAAATGTTAAAAAACAGGTCAAAGGAGACATCAAAGAGTAGACAAAGATATGCAATCAGATATGCTGACCTGAATTTGGCAACAGATATCAACAGATATTTGGCCAGGCTGCATGGCCGAATCCTCAGAGGGACAGACGTGGTGCCTCCCTCACCACTGGAGCACAGCAGAATCTCACCTGGTCCGGCTCCTTCCCCAGGGCTACCTCCTCCTTCTCTCTCCTCATGACCATCCTTCATGGTTGCCTCTTGGTGTGGGCTGCACCATTCCTATTTTACCACGGGGAGCATGTGGGACCAAATCCCCTTATCTTTCAGCCTGCCTGTGTTTTAAATGCTGCCCTGGGACTTTCTGTGTGACCTCAAGGCCAGCCCCTCCTACAATGGGCTACTTTTGCCTGTTGTCCTGTACCTGTACCTTCATTCAGCTGCCATCTCTAGTCAGGGCAAGAGTGACTCAGTGATGCAGGAACCTCCACCTCCCCTGCCTCTGTCATGGGTCAGGATATCTTCTGAAAGTCATGTACACCTTTTACCCAGGGTAGTAGCACAGCTATTATCTTGCCTTTTGTTATACAAAGTATCTTAAACACTGTATCATCTTCCTCTCCCTTCCTGCAACCATGGGGAATTGGGGGACCCCTGGCTCTGCACCCTGTTACACTATGGCTGAAGTTGTATTATAGAACCAAAGTTGTAGGTATTCCATGTGTTTGTGTATGTGTGTTTATAATTCAGAAAGGCCTTTACCTCATATTTTATAACTGTAAAAGGGATTCCTATCTTTGGAGAATAATATATAGTAGTTAATAATGTTTCTTTTTTAAAGATTTTATTTATTTATTTTTAGAGGTGGGGGGAGGGAGGGAGAAAGAAAGAGAGAGAAACATCAGTGTGTGGTTGCCTATCATGTGCCACCTACTGGGGACCTGGCCTGCAACCCAGGCATGTGCCTTGACTGGAAATTGAACCTGTGAGCTTCTGGTTCTTAGGCCAGCACTCAATCCACTGAGGCACAGCAGTCAGAACAATAATGTTTCTTAAACAACTCTTTTCTGATTATCATATTTGGCTGTGTTTACTGTGCACTCACATTTTTGGCCTAAACTTTCAGGAAAAAAGTCTTTCATTTTAATTTTTTCATTTAATTTTTATCTATTTATATTTTAAAACAAAACAGATTATTATATTCCAGGGTATTATTTTATATATGGTTGTTGTTATTGTTTTCTAGAGTTACACTTTTAACACTTAAGTACAAATAAAAAATTAAAAATGTTTATATAGGTATGGAATTAGTACCACCCAGGTATAATATGCATCCTTATTTTTTCCTCAAAAATTTGGGCAAAAAAAATGCACATTATATGTGGCAAAATACTGTAATTTATAGATAACTAAGTACTTATATAAATTGAATATTCATAAATTCCTAGAAAATAAGGGAATCAAATATTTATTACTTAGAAAATATACTTAAAAATAAACAAAAGCAACTAAATTAGAAACATTAAAAAATTTTAATTTAGAAAATTAAGGTGGATGTGTGGTAAATGAAATAGTTTTGATAATAATTTTAAAAAGGACCTATGTCTTCTTTCTGATTTATAAGTGTTGTGTATAATATAAATGTATGTCATAGAATAAAAATTGTTCCTCTGTCCTCTTATGCTCAGGATTTTGTGGCCTTTGCATTCAATTAACAAAAGACAGATTAGCAAGAGAAAAGATGGATTTTTATTCAGGTACTTAGGTCCTAGAGCTCACAGAATAATGTGACTCAAGGGGCAGTTAGAATTTGGGATTTACATACCATTTTCATAGGGGTGAGAAGGGCAGAGAAAAGCTCTTACAGGAATACAATTACTTTTTGGAAATATTACTGAGCCATAGAGCGGGAGATAGAAGTTTGGTGACAGTATCTCTTTAGGAGTAATGGAGACTTCTCATCTCCAGTGACGAGTCAGTCTCTCCTGATTTCTCCCAGGGAGATAATTTATGACAACGGAGGTTGTTTTTTTGTTTTGTTTTGGTTTTTTAGTTTTTCTGGGAGGCTGTGCTTTCAGGCAGAGGGAGGATGTCAGCAATTCAAAAGTCTTCTGCTCTGTTTTGGTTTTTTAGTTTTTCTGGGAGGCTGTGCTTTCAGGCAGAGGGAGGATGTCAGCAATTCAAAAGTCTTCTGCTCAAAATAACTATTTTGTCACAGTGGCATACTCTAGACCCCCTCATTTACATTTTATTTTACCTGAATTTGTTTTTTCTAAGCAACAGGTTTGTTGATTAAATAAGTTGATACTACGCTGATACAATGTTTAAGATTTTAAAAAATATAAATTTTGTTCAATTAAAATGAATTGTGAAACTTTAAATTTCAACAATAATGTTTTGTAGTATGTCAGCTTTAAGACAATTCCCAAGATCTTTAGGTAACATTGGACTGTTATTAAATTGAGTTAATTAATAGGTAATCATTGAATAACAGGACAATTTTTAGGTAAATCAGAATACTGAATCTTTGATTATAAAGCAGAACTTGAAGTTTATTTACTTATTTTATTTTTATGCTACAAAGAATCTATATATTTGTCATGTTAATAAATGTTTTCATTTTTGCCATTTTAATAAGGTACAAAAGAGATGTGCATTGCTGTAGAACATTGTTGTGTGTTTTCACATGCTAGTCACTCAAGTGCTTGTGTATGAAACACAGTTCAACAACCCACACCTGTTGGAAGCAAATAAAAGTCAGTTACTTTGTTAGAAGTTATGATCATTAGAGATGGTTTAGATTATAAGAGGAGCAAGAATGACAGAGAAATAAATTGTGCATGTGCTTTGTTTGTTTTTTTAGTAGTGTTTTTTCCCCTAAAATAAAAATAAAAATTTGTTTTAATTCTCTGAGCTCCTTTATACTTAAAAATTGGAGGGGGCACTGCAGAGAGTTTTTGTTTGTGTGAAAGATGTAAAAAACACTTGTTTTTTGAATAGTTGAAAAATAGCAATAGCATATAAACCAATTGCATATTAAAATAACAATAGCATTTTTGTAAAAAAAAAAAAAAAGCCCTGCATTTTCTAAAATCAAAGGTATGAGAATGGTTTTACATTTTGGAAAATCTTTGAAAGTTTGACTTACTACAAAACAGCTGGATTCTTATATTGGCTTTTGCATTTAATCTGTTGTGATTGCCTCTGCACTGTACACCTGTGAAAGAACAAACATGTAAAGGGAAAATAACATCTTAATATTATTATATAAATAGTTTTTAGTTTGTGCATCCTCTGAAAGAGTTTTAGGCACCCTAGAGGTTCAAGACCACATTGCATCCCTGTCATTAACTGCATGTTTGTGTCCCACCAACTATATACGTTGAAACCCAGTTCCCAATGGGATGGCATTAGGAAGTCAGGCTTTTTGGAGGTGATTAGGTCACAAGGGCAGAGCTCTCATAAGTGGGATTAGTGCTCTTGTAAAATAGATCTCAGAATGCTCCCTTTCTGGACATGTGAGAACACAGCTAGAGTTAGCTGTCTGTGAACCAGGAAGCGGGCCCTCACCAGACACTGACTGCTTTGCAGAACCACAAGAAAGAATGCTTGTTGTTTAAACTGCCCAGCCTAGGGTATTTTGTTATGGCAGCCCAAATGAACTAAGATAGCGCCTAAGAAAATGGTCAATTTATCCCAGATTATCAAATAGTATAAGGAAAAAGGCTTGAAAAGTGAATTTTATTTTCTTTGTTTTATAATACCTGAGTTTGAAAACAATTTATAAAGTATCTTAAATTTTACCAAAGATTAATCACTTTTAATGCTTACTTCATTGGCTAACCTTCATTTATAATATCAAAAGTTCACCTTTTTCTTTCATGTTATCTGCCTGTGTAGCAGAGATTCTGTGGTTTATCAAAATAGTTTTGTTTGTGCTTTATGTTGATTTTATTATGTTCTTAATTACTTAAGAAAAAAGAACAAAAGTCTTTTTTGAAGGAGCTAGGTTTTGTTAAATTCATGTTACCTTTTATATTTATTTTTAAAATCTTTTATTGACACTTTGATTGAATAAGTAACCAAGTATTGTTTCTTAGTAACTTATTGATCCTACCTTAATTAAATGTTCAGATGTACTCTGACAACTCTTGAAATTGTTTTCTTCAAACTGGAATCCTAAATTTAGAAAAAATAAAAATAAAAACTTCAAGATATCTTTTATACCTAAAAGTATCGATAAGACTTTCAAAAGGACCCCAGGGAAATAATCATAAAGATCTGTTTTTTCATGTTATAAAAAGAGATGTTAGAAACAATCAGGTTTGTTTGAGATACTCCTGTTGTGACAGTTAGATGGGAGAAGTTGTCAGACCAGCAGAAATCGTTGCTCATTCCTCAGATAGGTTTGTATTGATAAATGTTGTCGAGGTGAGATTTCAGAGATTGTATGTGTTATGGGACCTCCCTAGAGCTTTGCCAGTGCCCTAGTTATCTAAGATAGGTTTTTACTTTCATGAGAAATTGGATGAAAACTCATTAAATTATAGTTCATTGCCCCCGTATAGAGAATTTTGCTTGCTTTCATTCTGATATTTTTGGTTGCAGTAATAAATGAACTACAGCTTTTGAGTTTATGTAATCTACAGATAGTTTTCTTTTAAATTTTTTGTTCTGATACTTGCTTCCTGAGGGCTCTGTTATAAGTTATAGCCCAGAGTTTTGTTTCTTCAACAAATAGGGACAGTCCAGGAGACTAGTGGGAAAGGAACATCACAGGCATTTCAAACTATCAGCATTTAAAAAAAAAACAGGCTCTTGCTTAGGCTTCTGAGCTCATATCACTTAAATAACTTTCAGACCTTAGCAATGAACTGAGCCAGTTTCCAAAACTTCATTTAGTCCAAAGACTGGTGTCTTTGTAAGAGCAGTGATGAGGAGAATTTATTGTGGTTATTTGCTTGGGATATTGTGGATGAGTTATTGTCCTATTTCTTGGATATATGAGAAAGCCATTTATCTTTCTTCTGAAGCAACCTTGTAACAGAAAACAACTCAGCCACTTTTGGGTGTACGGAGTAGAAGTTTATTTTCATGCACGCGGACCCAGAGGAGTCAGTCTCCAAATTCTGGGCCCCCATCAGTAGGGAGTAATGGCTTATATAGGGTGAGGGGGGGCAGTCTGTCGCTCAGACCCTTACTTCTGGCATGAAAGCAAGAAGCAGCTTACAGAAGCAAGAAAGCGGAACTGCTGATAGGAGTTAATACGAATTTCTTTGTTCTTACTCCTCAGTTACTTAGTTACTTGCTCTCCCTGATCCTGTTGACTCACCGGCTAGCTCCCCTCCTGGGCAGGCCACTACAATTTAACCCACAACTCAGTGGACTGCTTTTGTAAATTGAAAGAAAACATTTTAACATGGTATTTGATTCCCACTGACTTCCCAAATTCACAAACTTTTACTGCATCTTTTTGTTTTTCATGACAATATAGTTACATGTATCCATTTAATATGAATCTGTCTGCCTTTATACCAGGATACAACTGGACAAATTGCTTGGAATAGATAAATTGAGAATGATGCTTTTTAAACATCTATGACAGGTCGTTTTTATGGAACACAGAGATTGACTTTACATATGGACCCAATATGTACTAAGCTCACCCAGGAAAACTGGCTTCTGGGGTCCCAAGCTTATAAATGATAAGTGGAAGTTCACTTAGGCAAGCCAGGAAATGTAGCCAATTTTGGGGACCTTAAAAAAAAAAAAAGGAAAGAAAGGAGGGGAGCATCAAATTTATAGGTAATGCAGAAGAAATCTGGTGAAGAGAAGTTTTGCTACTTGATTCTTTACCCTCAGGATGGCAAATAACAGAAGCTTTTGAGATGCCAATCCAAGCTTCATACAAAATCTCCCCATCAGCACTTTATTTTGTGGCCTTAATGCTTAGTGCTTAAGTTTGAATAGCAAACTCTAAGAAGCTTATAAAGCTGGTTAACACTGGTGCTTAACCATGGTTAAGCTTTTTTCTAAGAGCCAGTAGTAAATATTTAAGGCTTTCCACGGGGCCAGGTGAGGTGAGTAATATCCCGCAGGGCAGTGCCAAGCCACACTGGAGCATAAAACAAAAGGAAAAATCAGTGGTACCCATCCTGTCTTTGTTTAGAATTTTGACATTTTGTCCCTCTCACAGTTGCTCAGTTGGTTGGAGCGTCATTCCATGCACGGAAAGGTCGTGGGTTTGGTCCCTGATCGCGGCGCATACCTAGGTGGTGGGTTCGATCTGGGTTGAGCACTTATGGGAGGCAGCTGGTCGATGTTTCTCTCTCTTCCATGTTTCTCTCTCCCTTCCTCTCTTTCTAGAATCAATAGAAACATATCTTCAGGTGAGGATTTTTTTTTAATTAAAAAATTGACATTTTGTTCATTTTTTCATTCCTTTTGATTTTTAAAAATATTGCATCAAAGTATTATTCATTCATTTTTTTATTCATTAGTTTTTAGTTCCCCCTTAAATCTTGTGCCGGAGGCAGGTTGTGTCATCCTAGTCCTGGCTTTGTCCTGTGAGCCATACGTTCTCTGTGACGCCTCCCCAACTCTGCCATCGTAGTGATAAAGCAGCCACAAATGAAACATGAAGGAATGAGCATAGCTATATTCCAATAAAGCTCTAATTGTAAAGATTGAAATTTGATTGTATCCATCATTAAAAAATTACTCACCCTTTGATATTTTTAACCATGTAAAATTTAAGAAACATTCTTTTATTTTTTTTATACTCATTGTTAACATTTATTGATCATAAATAAAGTGAAGGACCTGGGCTATAATAAGAACCTATGACTTCTCCCTAGGATTTTTTTATTGTTGTTCAATTACAATTGTCCCCACTTTCCCCTATTTCTCTCCCCTGCCCTACTCACTCCCCACCTCCCACTTTCAATTAGCTCACAGGAGGTACAAAAAAAGTGGTGAAGGGCTAAAATTTGTCCACAGGCTGCAGTTTGTGGAGTCCTTCCTTTGCTTTACATATGTAAACAATCAGGCCAAACTTAATAAAACCAGCCATTTTTGTATGCTTAATTAAGAGTAATCTTTGAAACTATTACTAGAAGGAGAGAAGACTGTCAGGAAAAATTTTGAAATGCTTTAACATGACAAAAGAAAAATATTACTGGGTGTCTATGATATGCTAGGTGTTGTCTAAACCACTCTCTGTCATTACTTGTAACTTTCATTGCTTGTGAGTAAGTTTACCACTCTATTACTTGTTGTAAACTGCTGGTAATACAAATGAGTTTTGCTGGCAAAGATGCAATTGATCATTTTCCTATGAACTTTGACCCTTTCTAAAATCTGTTAAATTCATTTCAGCACTCCTGATTGCCTTATTTATGTCTTAATCTTCAGAATCTTCTTGAACTGAATTTTCATACTTCTATAGTTCCCTCAAAAATGGAGTTAAAACATTCTTTAACATGTTTATTTTATTTTATTTTTTTTGTGCAGCATTTGTAATTTTATCTTTTAAAGTTATCCTCTAACAATGGGTTAAAGATAAACATGAGCTACTATTAAAAGTTTAGTTCCGTACACAGGGAAAGTGAGGATAGCTCTTGTATTATTCATTTAGTATTTATTGATCACCAACTACAGGACAGGGTGTGAGGGACACAAACATGAACATGGAAAACCAGTTCCTTCCTCTCGGAGTTCATGACCTAGCGAACCTCCCAGTTGTTCCTATTGACTCATCCATTTATTCACTCTCTCCTACTATAAATATTTATTGAGGCCTACTGTTTGTTAGCACTACAGCTCAGCCACATTTGGGCTGAGTCAACTTTTCCAATATGACCTTATGTCCTACTGTCATGTTTAACAATGTGGCTGTTAAACATGGGAAAATGTGTTATGCATTTCAAGGAACTTACGTTAATTAAAAACTTTTGTAACATCTCTATAACTTTCTCATATAGAAGAGGAAAAGGTCCTACTTTCATAATTTCTTATTACTACAAGGTTAGAAAAAATTACAAATGATTTTTAATTACTGTGTTGTATTGGGAACTTACTATATTATCCATGGATTGCACAGATATATTTTTACAATGATGCTGTTACGGCTGAGAATGTGTGTCAAAATTCTTTTCTGGAATTGCCTTCAAGTGTATGAGTGTACTACTGTGAATACCTTAGTGTAGATATTCACCCATTAAAGGAGGTTTGATTTTAGAAAGAGTCAAAGTGTTTTTGAAAAAATTTTGGTCTCAATGCAGAGAGATGAGCGTAAGGATCAAAAATGACAAGGTTTTAGATGGCCTCCTTTCTACCTTGACTGTTTTACCCCAAGGAAAGTGGAAATTATCCAAAAGCCTTTTAGCACTTTAAAGTATATAAGTATTAAGTATGGAGTACTAAAGGAAATTTCCACTTGGGTTGTACTAATTCCTGCTCCCCAACTTAATTTACCAGTGGGCACCACTATTAACAAATATGGGTACAAATATTAACAAGTCTCACTATTAGCAATATGACATATATAAACACTGAATTATTTAGGAGTTTCTACAGATAGATCTATATAATAATTACACTTATACTTCAAAAACCTGAATCAGGTGATACATATTTGCCTATAATTTCCTTTTACTCATAACCCTCATGTGCATTCAGTATATAATAAAGGTGGTATTTTAGATCCGAGTGTTTTCATTGCACCTAAAAGACATGATCTGGTAAATACAGCGCATGCCTACAGACTCTCTCCTAGTTTCAATAACGACCAGAATTTCTCACATCTCCCTCCCACCTTTGCTGCAAATACCATGATATTTCACCTTAAATACTTCAGTATGTATCTCTGACAGCAACAAGGAAAAGACAGTTTTCTAAACAATTGTAGTATTCTTTTAATGCCTAGGAAAATTAAAATAATTATACAATAGCATCCAATATTAAGTTCATATACAAATATCCCCACTTGTACACAAATAATTTTCTTGTTAAATTTTTTTAAACCAGAATCCATTCTAGGTTCATACATTTCATTGGGTATTTTTGTTTCTTCAGTCTTTTTAGATCTAGTTCAGATATTCTACTTTTGTTTTCATGACATGTAATTTTTGAAGAGTCTAGGTTAGGTGTTTCATAAATTATTGTCCTATAATCCTTTCTTCTAAACTAAGGTTTATGGAGATGTAATTTATGCAGTGTAAAATTCATCCTTTTTAATGTGTGATTCTGTGAGTTTTGACAATTACACTCAATCATGTAACTACCACCACAATCAGGGTATAGAATTCTTCAAACTCTCTCCAATTTTCATTCTGCCTTTTTTTGGTTAACCCCCTCCCCACACTGCTAAATTCTGGCAACCATTGTTTTATTTTCTGTCCCTACCATGTAACAGGGTGCAGGTCAAGGGTTCCCTGAAAATAGGAGAAAATCCCCAAACCTTTGGTTGAGTGAAGGCAGAAGTGGATGATCCATTTAGGATACTTTGGATAACAATGGCAAGCTAATATCTGTGCCTTTCTTGAATGGAGAGAAGGCCCAGAGCAGAAGGTGAATGTGACTTTACGAGCATATAGTGGCTTATGACATAGCCAGGGGAGGCGGATGTCCACCCCAAGTGTCCGTGTGTCATGAGGAACTCTGGCCCCGGGTAAAGATGGTAGCCAAAGCAGGAAAAAGATACAAGTCAACTGGCAAAAGTGACACATCATAGGAGGGGCCAGATATGAGGTCACATAGGAAGTTTGGGGCTGAGCATTTAAAATAAGGGCAGGCTGAAAAAGAAGGGATGCAGTTTGCCATGCGGTCTGATGTGTAAGGAGATGCCACATGGTTTGGAGTAGAGGAAGCCATGTGGGCTGAGAGGGAGAAAGCAGCCACGTGGTCTGAAGGCGTATAAGGAGAGAGCTGATGGAGCGGTGCAGGGACCTGCCTAACAAGGCATAGATTCATGGGAGATGATTGGAGCTGAACTGTGACCGGGAATGCTGAACTATAGATTTCTGCTTCTCTGAAGGATGTACAGAGAAATCATTCTCTTGGGACCTGTGCCTCCCCGAACTTTACCATAATCCAATGTAACATGGCACATGTTTCCCTACACCACTACATGCAGACTGAGAACAACATACCCCAGGGATAGAGACTCTGAAACCCATGAGTGCACATTCCAAAGAGGATGGAGAAGGAACTTCCCGGCATGGTTTTAGCTTAGAGCCTTTTGGGGAACAAGGGAAGTGCTGGGTCTCGTGAAATAGCAGGGTTCTGAGCAGGGGTGCTTTTAGCCCCCCCTGAGGTTGGAACCCTGTGAATACAAACCTTTTCCTTCAACACTCATTACTGGGTCATGTGTCAAGGTATCACGTGGCTGAGTTCTGGTTTGCTCTGTTACAAGTTTTGCCTTTTTGGGCAAGTCATGCAAAAGGGATCATACAATATGTATCATTTTGATTCTGACTTTTGAGTCTGACTTCCTTCACTTAGCATAATGTGTTAAAGATTTAATCAATGTGTGGATACCATAATTTATTCCTTTACCAGTGGAAAAATGAGTGGTGTGCATGTTTTGACAATTATGGATAAAGTTGCTATAAATATTTGCATACAGGCCTTTGTGTAAATGTACATTTTAATTACTCTTAAGTGAACACCTAGGACTGAAATTGCTGGGTCATATGGTCAACACATGTTTTAACTGGCCACATGTTTTCCTTGGTAGCTGTACCAGTTTGCATTCCCACCATCAGTATATGAGAATATTGGTTGTCCCACATCTTTGCCAACACTTGCTATGTCATTTAAAAATATTTTAGCCATTCTAGTAAGTGTGTAATGGTATCTTATGAGTTTAATTTGAATTCCTTTAATGAAAAATGATGTTGAGTTGTTTGTTTTTGAAGGGTAGAAACAGTTTCTGGACTGAGTGCCATTAGAAAGACCCTACCCCCAAAACATTAAAGTCATTTCTCAATTTCCCCCCTCCTTTCAAGTTTTCTGTTTTTTGGCTGAGATCATAAACCAAGCCCCAATGCCTGTCTCTATCTAGTCAAAAGGCTGCCAGAATTTCAATCCTAATTTTTTTTACTTGTTTGTGTGGATTACAGTTTCTCTACCAAGGGAAGAGAATAAGCTAGAAGTTACGAATTGTTTGGTATTTTTTGAAAATTATTTTCAGTTGTAGCGAACACAAGGCAAATCTTCAGGGCTCTCTCTGCCTCTCACTCTCTTTCATACACACAAATGCCTCACTCATAGCTTTCCAAAAATGTATACCATACTCATATTTTTTTAGAAATTATTATTTCCCCATTAACCTACCCTTCAAAGTTTCTATTCAAAGTAATCATTCTCTAACTTAATATTAGCAAATATCCCCTAATGTGCCTGGGAAGGATTATTAATTTTCTTCATAGATTATTCTTCAAAACTACATTTATAAGAAGAGGCTGTGAAGCATATCTTAATATTGGTGAGTATAGTCTGGAATCAGAAGGCACAGTAAGAAATGAGACATTGCAGGGGTGAGGGGAAGCTGATTGGTAATGAAAATAGATGAAACAGCATGAAATAAGCAATACAATTTAAAGTAGGTTTTAGAGTTAATTTCCCTTAGAATTAAATTTCCTGTTGAAATAACAAATTTTCTTATAGCTTGTCACAACTTAACAGTTTCCAATGGCTAGGTGCTCCATGTATCTTTTTAGGAAAGATTCTGATGCACTTTATTTCTCTTAAGACATCCAAAGAAAATTTCCTCCTTTCATTTTATAGATACATGTTGGTTGGATGTTATTTATCTTTCATGGTTGACATGAAAAACAACTATATTAATTTGAGAAATAGAGTCCCTCCAGACCCACAGCACATGGAAACGACACTCATCACTGTCTGCAGTTGTGTGACCTGATGGCAAGTCAGCAGTGAACAAACACCTCCATTTGTAGCCCAATAAAGATGAAAATTATTCAAATTAGACCTGATTCATTAATGTTTTGGGATATTACTTTTTACAAATACAGAAATAGGAGGAAATACTATATTGATTTGTCAGTGAAAATCTTTGGCAAAACAATGGACTTGGGGAGAAGCCCAAGACACACACACACACACACACACACACACACACACACACACTAAAGTTGAGATGAATCTATAAGACAGGGGTGAAAGGAAAAGAGCCACAAAGGATGGCATGCTTCCTACAACAGTGGTTCTCAGGCTTTTTGAATCAATTCCCCCAGATGGGGCAAAAGACCGTAAGACTCATATTTTACTTATTTCCACATTTCAGGTAGGGGTGGGAGAGGTGGCTCTTAATGGCACGTGGTGTTGGACAACCGAATTTAGAAGAGGTTACATTCATGTCTGCTTTGACAACTGCATTTTAGACAATATTAATTTTAATCCTGTACTTTTCTTTAACATGTAGTTGGGGGGAATAATGGACTCCAAAGGGGTTGCATTGGTATCACTGCATACTGTAGGCATAAGTGAACAAACACAACAAACTGAATTAAAATTGATTTACAAAAAGTGAAAAGTAAGCAAAACAATTGAAACCCAAAGATACTCAAGGTAGCACAGGGGATAAAATGATAAAGTGTCCTTCCGGAAAGTTGAGGGAATATATGTAATTTATGAGGTTAAAGAGAACAGATTCCCAAGTTATTTCTTCCATTGCTTTCACACTTAGATAAGACTCTAACTTTGTATTTTTTAGCAATGAAAATAACTTAAAAATTACTTTATTATCCCTTTTGGTAGCCAAGAAAAATTATCTACTCTCTGAGTAGCGACAAATAATGATGTCTGATCACTTGGCTAAGGAGGCAATGGAAGACAGAAGTCTCCTAATCCAGGGATTAGTGAATGGCCGGGGATCACAGCAGAGGTGAGAGTTAGTCTGAGTCAGCACATTCCTCCGGTCCTGACTCTGTCCCAGGAGGGATTATGTAGGGAGCTAAAATGGTTCTTTGAATTCATCCAGCTTGTGAATCCTGGTTGTGATTGTTTTATCTCTAGAATGGGAGATAAAACCCACTTTCTACAGGGAACGTGTCCAGAAGGGGCAGTCTGCTACTAGTGACCAGACTTGGGAGTGCAGCAAATAAACCTGGAGCATCAACATTTAGCTGTTTCACTGATATCACAAATGTGTCAACGTGTAGAATTGCAGCTCACCATTTAAGTCACTAAAAGTAATTTTAGTTACCTGGCCTTTCAATGTTTATAGTGGGTAAGTAACTCTTTTAGAATTATATAATAAGAAACCCAACTGTTATTAAACGAAGGAAGAAAAGCATGAAATTGGTTAGGGAGACACGTGCAACTTAATTCTTTTTTCTAAAGGCCCTGCTTTACCAGTTGAAAACAAGAGAACATCAGTTATAATACAGGATATAGCTGGACACAGAATTATAAAAATATAAATGGTAAAACATTTTTCATTTTATTAACTTCATTTAAGTAGAGAAAAGATAAATATATGAGTCTTAAGCAAAAAAGTTAAATAAACATCTTGACTTTGATACCCAATTAATTAATTGTCATCTCTCAATATATTCTACTGATTTTGCTACTATGGTTGTCCCAATTTTTACCCCTTTGCCCACTCCATGCGGTACCCCCATTCTCTCCAGCAATCCTCCGCCTAATTTCACATCCATGGGTTACGCATATAAGTTCTTTGGTTACTCCAGTTTCTAAACTGTTCGTAACATTCCCGTCTATTTTTTCTTTAAAAATATTTAATTTATTTATTTAGAGAGAGGAGAAGAGAGAAAGAGGGAGAGAAACATCGACGTGTGGTTGCTTCTTTTATGGACCCCACTGGGGGACCTGGCCTGCAACCCAGGCATATGCCCTGACTGGAAATCAAACTGGTAACCCTTTGGTTTACAGCCTGTGCTCAGTCCACTGAGCTACACCAGCCAGGGTGCCCTGTGTGTTCTTTTTCTACCAATTTGTACTTCTTAATCCCTGCACCCTTTCCCCTATTCTCCTTCTTCCCCCTCCCAAATGATAACCCTTGCAATGATCTTCATATCTATGATACTGTTTCTGTTCTTGGCTGCTTAATTTGTTCTTTAGATTCAATGTTTGATAGCTGTGAATATGTTGCCATTTTAATGTTCATAATTTTAATTTTCTTTTCCTAAAATAAATCCCTTTAATGTTTCATATAATACTGGTTTGGTGATGATGAACTCCTTTAGCTTTACCTTGTGTGGGAAGCACTTTATCTGCTTTTCAGTTCTAAATGACGACTTTGCTGGATAGAGTAATATAGGTTTTAGATCCTTGCTTTTCATCATTTGAATACTTCTTGCTAGTTCTTCTTGCCTGCAAAGTTTCTTTTGAGAAATCAGCTGACAGTCTTATGGGGATTCCTTTGTAGGTAACTCTCTGCTTTTCTCTTGCTGCTTTTAAGATTCTCTTTAACTCTTGGTATTTTAATTGTTCTGTGTCTTGGTGTGGTCATCTTTGGGTACATCCTGTTTGGGACTCTCTGTGCTTTCTGGACTTGCATGTTTATTTCCTTCACCAAATTAGGGAAGTTTTCTTTCATTATTTTTTCAAATAAGTTTTCAATTTCTTGGTCTTTGTTGTCTCTTTCTAGTGCCCCTACGATTTGAATGTTGGTACCTTTGAAGTTGTTGCAGAGGCTCCTTAGCCTACCCTCATTTTTTGGAATTTTTTCTTCTTGCTGTTCTGATCTGATGGTTTTTAATTCTTTATGTTCCAATCATTGATTTCATTCTTGGCTTCATCCACTCCACTGTTGATTCCCTGTAAAAAAATTTTTTTATATCACTTAGTGTAATCTTCATTTCTGCCCAGATCTTTTTTATGCTGTTGCAGTACCTAATGATTTCTCTGAGCATCCTGATGAGCAGTGTTTTGAACTCCGCATCTGATAGGTTGCATATCTCCATTTCATTTAGTTTTTTCCTTGAGTTTTATTCTGTTCTTTTATGTGGGCCCCATTTCTTTGTCTTTTCATTTCGTCAGCCTCCCTGGGTTTGTTTCCATGGGTTAGGTGGAGCTGCTTTGACTCCGTCTTAGAAGTGTGGCCTATTGTAGAAAAGTATACCCACAATATACTTGTGGAATGGATGGAATGGAGCCCTAGTTAATCACCATGATGGGGCAACCCAGGTAAACCAGGTTGATGGAGTCTCTGATATGGTGTTGCCGCTCTGTTTCTCTGCATGGGGGGAGGGCTCAGAAAAGGGACAATGGCCACTGCCTGGCCTCTGGAGTTTTGTCCGAGAGGAAGCTGTCCTTCGGCATTCACCCTGTGCCAGTCACTTCAGTTTCTCCCCAGATGCCACGGGTGCCCCTCGAGCTGCTGCCCAGGTGCTAGAGCCCAGAGGGAGAGGCTATGAAAGTTGTAAGTCCCTTTCAGGCCCTTTAAGATGAGACACCTGAGAATCCTGCAGTTTCTTCCACCATTCCAACCCCCATTGAGTTTTATAGCCAAAAGTTAAAGGGACTTATCTTCCCGGCACTGGAACCCTGGGTTGGGTGGTCTGGTGGGGGGCTGGGATCCCTTGCTCCTGAGGAATCCCTCCCAATTTTTATACACCACAGGTGGCTGTGGGACTGACCTGCCCTGTGTCTCCCCTGCTCCTACCCCTCTGGGTGAATGTGACATTTTTAATTTCTTGGTTGTCTGACTTCCATACGGCTCAATTTTCTGACGGTTCTGGGTGATGTTTGGTTGGTAATCTAGTTGTATTTTTGCTGTGGTTGTGCGAGGAGGCGAACCATACTTTCCAACGCCTACATCCTGACCAGAATTCCCCAATTAATTTATATAAAAGTGGGAGAACAGTGAATTCTGTGATTAATCTCTGGTTAACTATTTTCTCTCATAAGCTTGAATTAATCTTTGAAAAGTTTTGAATAATTTATTATTTTGCTCTCTCCTATTAAACTACCAGTCCTGGTTTCTACAGGACTATGTTTGGTGGTTGAATACATTTTCTATTTCCACAAAAACAACTTCTCACAAACGTAGTGATTTAAAACATCTATTTCATAGTTCATAGAACTTATTTCACAGTTCTGTATGTCAGCCATCCTGGCATAGGCTCATTTGTATTCTCTGCTCAGGTCTCATAAGACTGAAATCAGAGTGTTAGCAGGGCAATGCTCCCTTTTTCAGTTCAGGCTCGTCTTCCAAGTTTATGTATTGTACTTGTTGGCAGAATTCAGAATTCTGTGGGGCTGACAGCCAGCCTTTTGCTGGCCAACAGCCAGGGGCTATCGAGTTCCAGCCTACCTGCCTGCCATGTCTTGCCACATATTCCTGGCCCCAACACTTCAAGGCCAAACAGCAAAGCACCCACTGCTTTGAATCTCCCTGACTTCTCAACCTTTTTTAAAGAGCTCCCTTGATTACATTAGACCCACCCAGGATAATCTCCCTTTAAAATGCAGCTGAAAAGGTATTTACTTTTCAGTAAGCAAGGTAGGGGGTGACTCTGATGGAAGAGATAATCAAATACTACAACTGGACTGTGGTAGCTTCCGTGCAAGGAATGAACTGGGAAGTGTGACAGAGTAACTACAGAAGAGCTCTGGTGACAGGAGGTGCTATCTGAGCCTCAATCTAGAATATGAGCATGAATCAGTTATGAGAAGAGCTGAGGGAAGAACAGTCCAGGCAATAATTGAATTTTTAATATCATGCCTGAAACAAACTATTCAAGAGTACAAATTATCCTCCTGAAGGGAAATTTCTGAAAACCTGTTGTTTTCTCTATTATCTTTGAGGTTGAGTATTCCAATAAAACACGATTAAAGAAGGAATTGAATTCGCTAAACACCTGGGGTGTTGCATGCTTTCTGGATGCATGAAACAATGTCTTTTGCCTTTCTGTTCTTCCGGGCTATCCAACTACCCACTGTACCTACCAGTCGGGACGATCAGCAGCATGTTCACTGTGCTCTGCCTCCGTCATTGGTGCCACAGGAGGTTTTAGCTATTTACAACCATCATCACCCATTTGCAAGCATTAAAGCCTTTTATACATGGGTCTCATTTATAGGCAAAAGTGAATTTCAAAGTAAATATATTCTATGTCAGCAAAGAAGAAAAGGCTGTCATGTTAAACTGTTCTCAACATTTTAAATTTATATACTGGCTTTCGGTGTGAATCTATGTCGTAACAAAGGTCTACCTCAGGTTTGAATTGTATTCAAATATGAAAATAAATCATTAATGTGGGTTTCTTCATTTCCTCCCGATCCATCATCCCCTTCTCTCTACCTAATTTGTAAGTGTCATTAAATCCTGAAAACTCCATGTAAGAAATGTTTTTCAGTTCTACCCTTACTTCATCATCCCCACCACGGTTGCCTTAATTCATGCTTTTCAGGCCTCTCCATCAACCCTCTGAACAATCTTACTAGTCTTCCTGCTCCAAGTCTCTTCCTACTCTAGTCCATCTTCCATACAGCTGTAGATTATGTTCCTAAAAACTGAACAAAGTCTGTGTCTTCATGAAGCTTACATTCTACTGAGACGGAAAGTTAAAAAAATAAAGACAAAAATAAGTGTGATAATGAAGCATAAAAATAATAAAAAAAGGGTAAGCAGAAGGAAAGAAGTCATTTTACTTTAGTTTATTGACATATAATTGGTATACAGCACTGCATAAGTTTAAAGTGTACAGCATAAGTGGGTAGTAGTTTGATAAGGGGGTGACATTTGACTATTAAAAATGTGAATGCCTTCCAGCCAAAGAGCAGCAGGAACACATTCACAGTCAAACCAAGTTGGGTTTATTGACTTGTCACAAGGAAGCAGATAACACACCGTAAGGAACTGTGGAGGGTCTCAGTAAGAAGGTGTTATAAAAATACTAACATAATAATGTATGTCGAGTGTAATTAAAAGATAAAAAAATGATTAAAAGTGGCATTATAGGATTGGACTTGTGGCAGGTGATTTGGGGAAGGTCAAGGCTTTGCTCTGAAATGGATGCTGTCAGGAAGTAGAGGTATGACTGGATATTCTAACAATTGTTATCTAGGGGGGATCCTCGTCCGGCATCGCTGGGCAACACCAACAGTTCTGCCCACCGTGTTCTTCTCCACAGCACCCCAGGCCAGGGTAGCTGGCCTCACCACCCAGTGGGGAAGACACACGAGTAATTTGCATAAGACAGCTGCGCAAAATGGAGCTGGAGGAGTCTTATTTGTGCACGAGATACTCCTGAGAAACACCCAGATACCCCATTTGATTTCACACCAGAAAACTATTAAGAAAGTAGAAGCAATTATTAAAAACTACCCAGAAGGGCATGAAGCAGCAGCTGTGCTTCCCAGTCCTGGAGTCAGCCCCAAGAATGAATGGCTGCCCTTCTCTGCTATGAACAAGGCTGCAGGAAGTTTACAAGTACCTCCAATGACAGTCTATGAAGCAGCAACTTTTTATACAATGTATAATCAAAAGCCAGTTGGAAAGTATCACCCTCAGGTCTGTACTACTAACCCTCTGCATGCTTTGAAACTCTGTCAGCATACTGGAGGCCATTCAGAAAAAGCTTGGAATAAAGGTTGGGGAGACTACACCTGACAAACTTTTCACTGTTACAGAGGTGGAATGTTTAGGGGTCTGTGTAAATACACCAATCGTTGGTGCAAATAAATGTCAACTACTATGAAGATCTGACACCTAAGCATATTGAAATTATTGATGAGCTCAAGGCTGGCAAAACTCCCAAACCTGGGCCAAGGAGAGGATGCTTTTCTTATGAGCCACCTGGGGGTCTCACCTCTTCGACTGAACCACCCTAAGGACCTGGCTTTGGTGTAGAAGCAGGCCTTTAATTTATATTCAAGTGTAAATATGTCACTGGAGAAATAAAATATGAATCTCCAAAAAATAATTATCTACAAGGAAAGGAGAATGAAGCAAAGATAAGGTTATAATTTGTCAAGAAATCAAAGTCACTTTATATTTGCAAGAATGTTTGATCATTTTGGTGGTTTGCAGAATGCTCTTGTATTTGTTGTGGTTAGACATGATTATAAAGGGTCTTATTTTTGTCTTGTCTGTCATGATCACAGGGTGATCATGTCTGATGTTGATGTTTTGTGAAATTATGTTCAATATAACACTCAGACCTATCTGAGAAGGGCGGTGACACCAGAGCCTACTTAATAGTTCCAGGCCAGCTCCCACTTCAGGCTGCTTTTCTTTTTGTAACAAAGCCATCAAATGCTACTCCAAATAGCCATGTATAACTCTTACTTGTAATTGTTTCCTGAATATTTAGAGTGTCTTCAGTATTATTATTTAGGGTAATGAATTCTAATACTCATTATAGCTGTGGTGACAATAGTAGTAGTTGACTACATCATTATGTAATATTCAAGACCCTCTGCTACATATTGTGGTAAAGAGAAAAACAGCACCTGCATGTGGATGAAAAGCTCTGGAATTGTAAGTTAAGAATTAGTGGTGTGAATTTCAGAAACCACTTCAAAAGTCTCCAAGTCACTTGCCTCATCTCTGAAACAAGAATTTAGATTATATGTGTAGTTCTTGAGAGGTTTACATGGTGTCAGGGTGTCTGTGCAGTAATCACATGGGGAGATTGTTAACATTACATAGAGATTCTAGGGCCCCCAATTGCAGAGAGTCTGATTCAGCCTAAGTTTTTGAGATTCACTCTTATTATTATTATTTTTTAAATTACTGAGCAATAATCTATTGAATAAATATACCTGTTCATGCTTTCTCTACTGATGGACATCTGGGCTGCTCATGCATAAAGCTGCTATAAAAATTGTTGTGTAAGTCTTTTCATGAATATATATTTTTATTTTTCTGGGATCAACACTTGTGAGAGCACTAAGTAATTGTTTGTTTAACTTACATGAAACTAACGGGTCCGAAATTTTGACATAGTGAAAGTGAATAAAAAGCTTAGAATCCCTCTCCTTTTGTTCAAAGTGCAGTCTGGTAGAGATGGCAAAGGATCTTTTATAAGGCCTCAGGCAATTCTGGTCACTCCTAACCTCCTGTTCTCAAGAATCAAGCTTTGGGGGCCTAGACTATCCCTGTACAGCCAGAGGGATGAAAACTGTGTGGACAATACACATAGGTAAATGTAGTTTGGGCAATGCATTTGATAGTAACAGGTACCTAAAACCCTTTCATAAATCTTTGCTTCTAGGTTTCTTGGACTTCCATCTCACCATGATCAAGCTCAGAAAGGGAGCTCCCTGAATATTGGTAGGCCCAAAATAAAAGTCAGTCTTAACAAAGAGGCAATTATCAGCAAAAGAGTACAGTTTGGGTGAAGGGTAGGTGAGGCTGGCCACTATGGTGGTTAAGATCACACAGGCTCAAACAATGGTATCTAAAGGGATGGGCCTTGAATCTTGCTTCCTCAACTAGTTCTCCCAAGTTATCTTCAGTACCTTTTAAAAACTCCTGCCATTGTCTTTCCACCCTTCATCGGATAACCAGGCTCCACTTAATAGAAAAAAGAAAGACCATTTGAAGGAACTCTTTCCTTCCCTTTCCAGAAACCACCACCTAATTGCATCCATTCTTTTACCCCTCCTGTCCTTATTCCTTTCAATCACAGTGAAGACGGTATCCCGCCTGAGGTACTTGCCGCTCAATCTTCTCAAGTGCCTTGTGTTATTATCTCTTATCGCCTCCTCTAAACTAGCTTATTCACATCACCAGGCCTCTTTCAATTTCTTCTCCCTTGTGAAAGCTAATCTCTCAACACCAAGTACTGTTCTGTCTTTCTGGTATAATTATCATCAAACCTTCTAAGGGTTGTCTGCAAAGCCTCCTTTCTTTCTCCTCTCAGTCACCAAGGTCTACCTAGAACCACTTTATAATATAGTAGGCACTTCACAATCGTTTTAAAGTATGTGATAGGTAGATGGGACTTGGAAGGTTCAGATGTCTAGCTTATCTCCTGGGATGTTGGATGACTCACTGGGTTGACAAACTATCTTTCTGGTATGTATAGGTAATTTGATACACGCTTTCATCTTGAAGTAAAGTTATGTAATTAGTAGTCTGCCGCAAGTAACAGAAGTATGAAAACAGGAGAAGAAACACAACACTGTTGCACTACCAATTAACCCCTCCGGTGAGAAGACTGGTCCTCAGCACCCAAGGGGCACACATTTGCCACTCCACCGAAGAGGCAGTCCAGGACACAGGTCGGCCTTCAGCAGCTCCTTAGTGGCCACACTCCTAAAGTCGGGGGGGGGGGGGGGGGGGGGAGGTGAGCGGAAGAGCTGAGCGGCTCCGGGCCAAAGGTAGTTCTTGAACTTACACCTAAAGACGCCAGTGCGGCTTTGCAAACCGATGTCACACAACTGGCTCCGAAGGGTCTCCTCTCGCCCCAGAAAAAAGGAGCCGGCCCGGCGACTCCGCGAAACCTGGGGGACAGGGGTTTGGGAGACCCACGCCCCGGCCAGCCAGCGACTCAGTAGCCCCAGACTATCGGCAGTGCACACCAGCAGCTGGCGCCCGCAGCCCCGCCCCGAGCGCGCCGCCGCAGCTAGCTCCGCCCCCTGCCGGAGCTGGCCGCGCGCTCCTCCGGCTCCGAGCTGTGTGCGGGCGCGCGCCGCCAGCGGAGCCGCAGTTAAAATGGTCCGAGCGGGACCCTGCGTTCCCCCTGCCGACGCAGTGACTGCCTGAGCCGGCGGGTCAGGCTCGGACTGGTCGCCCAGCCGGGGGGCTCGCTCTCTCCGTCGCGTACTCAAAGCTCGCGCCCATCGTTCTCCCGGCTTCCCTGGGCAAAGCATGTAGCCCCCGACGGGCGCCGAGGCGGCCCGCAGCTGACGCCCACCCCCCACCGTCGCATGTGTGCCCGTGTGTGCGCGTGTGTGCGCAGGGAGGGCGACCCTGCCGCGGGCCCGAGGCCCAGTCGGCGAGCGGCCTGCCCGGCTGCCGGGAACCCGCCTCTCCGGGCCTCCCTCCTTCCCCGTCCCGGTCCCCCTCCTCGGGGCCTTCTATATGGGCCACCTTCTCTCGAAGGAGCCGCGTAACCGCCCGAGCCAGAAGAGGCCTCGCTGTTGCAGCTGGTGCCGCCGCCGCCGCCCTCTCCTCAGGCTGCCCCGCCGGACCCCGGCCAAGGCGCCCCCACAGCCGGCGGCGCCCCGGAGCCGGGACTGCTTCTTCCGCGGGCCCTGCATGCTCTGCTTCATCGTGCACAGCCCCGGCGCTCCCGCCCCCGCCGGCCCAGAGGAGGAGCCGCCGCTCTCGCCGCCGCCACGGGACGGGGCCTACGCCGCGGCCGCCTCCCCTCAGCACCTGGCGCGGCGCTGCGCGGCCCTGGCCGCCGAGGACTGCGCCGCCGCTGCCCGCCGCTTCCTACTCTCCTCGGCCGCCGCCGCCGCGGCCGCCGCCGCCTCGGCCTCGTCGCCCGCCGCCTGCTGCAGAGAGCTGGGGCTGGCTGCGGCCGCCGCCTGGGAGCAGCAGGGCCGGAGCCTCTTCTTGGCCAGCGTGGGGCCCGTGCGCTTCCTGGGGCCGCCCGTCGCGGTGCAGCTCTTCCGGGGGCCGCCGCCGCCGCCGCCGGCCGATCCCCCCACGCCCCCTGAGATGGTGTGCAAGCGGAAGGGGGCCGGGGTGCCCGCCTGCACCCCTTGTAAGCAGCCCCGCTGTGGCGGCGGGGGCGGCGGCGGCGGCGGCGGGCCGGCGGGAGGGGGCGCCTCGCCTCCGCGCCCCCCCGACGCCGGAGGCTGCCAGGGCTCGGAGCAGCCGCCGCCGCCACCTCTCTGCCCCCCGCCCGCGTCTCCCACTCCCGATGGTGCCCCGGCCGAAGGCGGCGGGGACGCTGTCCGAGCGGGGAGCGCCGCCCCCTCGCCTGCCCAGCAGCAGCACGAAGGCGGCGACGCGGACTGTCAGGACCCCCGTGGAAACCCCTGCGACTGCCCTAGGGAGCCGCCCCCCGAAGCCCCAGACATCAACCAGCTGCCGCCATCCATCCTGCTCAAGGTGGGTCTGGGCGACGGCGCGGGGACGCGCGCTTTCCCCCCACCCGGCCCCCTCCTCCCGGTTTCCTCTCTCCTCCCCCTGAGCGCGGAGGAGGGGGCTGCCTGACAGCCCGAGCCGTCCGCGGGGAGGGTGGGAGACCAATGGGAGGATGCTCCGGGCCTCTCTGCGAGTAGAACGACTTGGAGGCGACTGAATGGCTTTTAAGAGCTTGGGTTTGGTGCACGCAATTCAGGGTTCTTGTATGATTGCATTCCCAGCCCAGTGGTTTAGAAACTAACTGTTCGTACCCCTTTTGTGGAATATTTTTATTAATTGAGCATCTAGCATTTACTGGGTAAAAAGACTTTTTATGTTAGTATTTGAAAGTCTTCAAACTACGTTCAGGTTTGGTAGCTGTCAGTTGGTGTCAATAAGTTGATATTTTTGAGCATTTACTATGATCAGGCACTGCGCCAGAGGTTTGTGTAAGTGGTATCTGATTTAACCCTCCAGGTACAGCTGTGAGATAAATGTTCTTCACATCCTTACTTTATACCAGAAGAAACCGATATGTCAATACTATATGCCTACAGTACCAGGTCAGGCAGAAGTGACATTTGCTCTGTGGAGCTTACAGCCCAGTGGGGCTTGAAGAGGTTGAGTGACTTGCCTAAGGTCACACGGAAAGTAAGAGGCCCATCCAGCGAACTCAGAGCTGCTTGACTTGAAAATGCCTTGGTTTAAGCTGCGTTGTATTAGCCTCCTGCTTTTTAACCCTTAGGTATAAATATAACCGGAAGGTTAGAACAAATGCTTTTTACTGGGGGATGGGTGAGTGGAGAAGAGGTGGGTGTCCTGTGGGACCTTTGTCTCACTTTCAAGTACTTAGTAAAATTTGCAGTTTTGTCATTACTAGTGATACACTTAATTATGTGATAGTTTGTATTATTATTATTGACAAGTGATCTTTCCCCTCATTTTCTCTCTTCTCCCTCCCACCCTCCCTTCTGGAACTTAAATGTAAACCTTTTTCAGTGTGGGTGATGTTTAAGACTAGCTACAAATAACTTAGATAAAATTTGGCTACTTTTATTGTTACTAAAGTAACTGTCATCAATTACAGTTGTTACTGTCACCAGTACTTTGTTTGATTAGACTTTTTGCTTATTTGATCCTGTGTTTTTTTAACCTGTTTATTGTGATATTAATGTCCTTGAAAATTATACAGCAAGAGTGGATAACTTTAACTTTTCCTCTTGTCAAAATGTAAATGATTTAACTCATGGAAATATGTGCATTGAAGGAATAATTGCCTCCTTTATGTGTTCAGGATGTGCATTTGAGAGCAGAGGGAACTTTCTTGAGTCCTTTAAACTTGTGGGTGACATGGACAAATAAAATATCAACAAATATTTGGTACAGAGGTTTGATTGCTGTTTTGTTATTTGGCAAGTGAGACTGTTTAAAAACAAACCAAATAACAAACCAAGTACTTCCTGCTTTCTACCAAAAACCACTATTTCATGAGGTAGAGAACATTGTAATACAGTACAAAAGGGGGGGGCACAACTTCACAATGAAGAGAATCTTTATAGGCAAACTTACTCTACTTGATGTGCTACATTGTTGTTTTTTTCCCCACATTTTTGCCATGGACTGTTGAAAACTTGGTCTAAGGGACATTTGGGAATTACTCATTAGACTTGTCCCATTGTGTTGGAGAATTTGGATACATTATGTAAACTTTTTCCCTGTATTAGAAACTTAAATAAAGATTGTGTGGGTCTAATGGTCCTAGTTGTATTCAGCAACAAGTGAGTTGGACTGTCTGGAATGAATTGAAATCAAGGTTTTTCAGTGTTTATCAACTCCAGTAGAATTTTCTGTAATAAGGCCTTCAAGGGCAGAGGCTCTGTCAACATGGATCTTGTTTATTGCTGTACCCCCTCTGCTAAGTGTAGTGCCTGGCATTTACTAGGACTCACTATTTATTTATAAACAAATGAATGACCAAAAGTTTAGAGGTCTGGACTGAGACCCTGGGTGAATATGCCCTACCACTAAGAGAAGTGTCTAAGAAATGTTTATATCCTGACTCGAGTTTTTGTTCTGAGCTGCAGTTGAGAGGGTTCTGGCTCTGTTTCTGTGGAGAACTGGGAGTGTTTGGCCTGGAGAAGAGAACACTTAGGGAGCTGTGTCTTCTTTTCTCTTTTCCTCTTTGTCTTTCTCTCTCAGTAGAGGAAGCATCGTTGCACAGAGAGGCACACATTCATCACCTCCATTGGAAAACATTCTTAGAAAGTATTGTATGTCCTGTTCCCTTGCTAATGAGTTAATAGCCTTTATGACTGTATTTTTGTAGCTTTTGTACCAGAAGTTACTGTAGTTGTTAAAAAGGGGATACAGGGGGGAAAATGATATGTGAAGAAATATGATTTAAAGGGTGTTATTGAGGAAATCTCTCATACTTCCCCAATTTTTTTCAGGTATGGCAAAAGCAAAAGAGAAAAACAATTTTTTCTTTGGTGCTTCGTAGGTAGATTTTTGGCTTAGTATTAGCAAGGTCTTTTATTTTCAAGTTTCATTTTATGTAAATAATAAGTATTACCTGCTTTAAAACATTCAAACAATGCAGGTAAAGCAAAAGTTCGCCTTTGTTTAACTCTACATTTCCTTGTAGTTTCCTTTTCAGAGAGAACTAAGTACTGTTACCAGTTTAGATTGTTCTTGTATACCTGTGCTGTCAAGTATGATAGCCACTAGCCACATGTGACTATTTAACTTTAAAGTTGTTAAAATTAAATAAAATGTAAAATTCTGTTTCTCAAGTCACAATAGCCACATCAGTAGTCATGGGTAACTGGAAGCTCCTGTACTGAACTGTGATCCAGAACATTTCCATCATTGTAGAAAGTCCTATGTAAACCTTCATAGTTTTTTTCATGAATGGTATCAAAACGTACATGTTCTGCAGTTTTTTTGTTTGTTTACAGTATGGTTTGGAGATCTTTTCAATTAGTGAGTACATGGTTTCCTTCATTCTTTTTAATTGCTGCATAGTATCCCATGGTGTTATGTCACACTGTATTTATTTCTCTAGGAATGGATGTTTCTAATTAATTGTTTTTACACACAATGCTAATTGATTTCTTTCTGTGTACATGTGATCATCATTTCTAGGGTAGATTTCAAGAAGTGAAATTTCAGGGTTGAAGAATGTATCTTTGGAAATTTAGAAAGTTCTTTCAACAAGAAGAGCCGTGTACAAAATTAAATGAATTCTTTCTCGAAATGGTGAGCCTCACTGGGAATCATAATTATGCAAGTTTAGAACAGGAAGAGACCTTTGACAGCATCTGGTTTTTCCCCACATCTTATGCTTAAAGATACAGGCTGGAGAAGTGAAATGGCTTACTTACCCCAAGACATTTTAGATACTTAATGGTAGACCCTGGACTGGAACCCAGCTTAGTGTCTCCTGGTCCACAGATCCTTTCAACAGATTGTGTGAGAGGGCTTGAATAATCTTCTCTCAGAGATTTGATGAAAGAGATTCATGAATGGGGGTGGGCGGGGTGGTGAGGGGGAGGAGGAGCCTACACAGGATGACTGACTTGGAAGTCAGTGAGTCAGAGGCTAATTTAAAATTGGGTTTGTAGGGTTGAACTGTGATCTTTAATATAGGAAATTTGAGGAGCAAGGAACAGCTCTTCAAAGGTCAACTGTGAAAGTGGTATTTTAAGTACTTAAGCCTGTTACAGTTGATCTTTGACTGGTTAATGGATTGTTTTGGATCAAATAAGCTAGCTTCGAACTTTGCTACCTGTTGTCTTTACAACGTAAGCAACTGTCTATTGATATAACAATTAGATACTTAGATGGTAGGACAATTATGCAATTATTTTATAAATCATAATAGTGGAATATTTTCCTTTATAATTACTATTTGAGTACTTGGGTATGTTGTGATCTATATTTAAGTTTCAGAGACTTTCTGTGCTATGTTTAGATATCTTGCTCTCTGTCAGCAGACCTATTTCTTTTCAAAGGAAATCAGGTGAGAGATCTGCAATCCACCACCACCATTAGAAAACCACCTCACCGTACAGACACCCTGATAATGTGTCAGTAGGTGTTAAATCTTTATTTTTACAGCTTTATTACCAACAGGTTGCTTTAGAGTTTGAGGAAGAGTTTTATAAGAGAAACAAACTTTGGAGCAAAGCTTATGTACCTGATCTATTTTTTTCAGATATGCAAACAAGGATAAAAGCAATGGAAATAAGAGTCAAATGAAAAATAGTAGTACCGCTTCTTAAAGCTTAGAATGTAGATTACTAGTGGGTAAGAGGCTCTATATTACATATAGCATTTCATGAATGTTTGGCTTAAGGCTCCAGTACCAAATAACCTCTAGAAGGTATGTCTCTGGAGTTCTAGGGATAGTTTTAGTGTGCACTGAAGTGAAGGATTCTTAGGAAGTCAGGTTCAAGATTTTTCTTTGCTGAAAATGCTAAGCAATCTTGATTAACTTAAATTAGGTTTCCAAAAGGTAAGATTTGTTTTCTTCACAATTTAAGAAGTCTGTAAATTGTGGTGCCTTACACTGAGTAGTTGTCAAGGGAATAACCTTGAATTGTTCTTTGCCAATTTGGGGTATCAGGTTATGTAAACAATAAAGAATGTAAAGGAAGGAAAATGAAGGCAACAATGGAAGCATTTAATGTTAGCATATTAGTTGCTTAACTTTGGTTAAATATCCTATTTTATATTTATTGAGAGTCTTGCCCAAGACTTGGCCAATTTGGAGCCCAACTAGTATGGTAAGGGTATACACATGGAGAAAGAAAATAGTAGTAATGGGAAATTGGTTACGTACATACATAATACACATACACACATTCCCTAGCTCTGTCACTGAGAGAGCCTTAGAGCATCAGTAGTCAGTAGTAATGAGTACATTCAGCGTACACGTCTTTGCTTCTAAATACCATTCTCCAATAAAAGGAATCAGTGCTCCGTGGAGAAATGGCAGATTGCAGGGCTAGGACAAGGAAAGTACAAGATGAGCCTAGAATATTTTGTGCCAGAACACAGGGAAGTCCTCAAAAAGTACTGCAGATATGTCAAAAGGAGAAAAATTTTTCATAGTATGTCCTCCAACAATACTTCAAGAAAAAGTCTTTAGTGTCTGGCTTTAGAATAAAACTTATTCTTATATAAATTTAATAATATCTGACTTTGGTATTAAGTGACACTCTTTAGAAATAGTTGGGGTTTTACTAGTTTGCTGAGCTTTAAATTTGAATAATTGTGAGAAATTATTTTAAATTATAGATGAGAAAATAACTACAGTCTATGACTTCCCTATGTCTGTTTGGTTAGAAAAGTACCAGGAGTATATTTTGTGGCTCTGTTTTTCTAGGTGGTGTGCTATTCAACAGACTAGTAGATTTTGCTTTCAAGCTGTTGGCAGGCAATAAAAGTAGAATAGTTAAGGAAGAGGCAAGATATCATGTACATGGGAAAAACATTGAAAACACCAGAGAAGCATAACTTGGTTGAAATAGTTAATTCTGATACAATTTTAGAGAGGATCTCTGTCTGAAGCTATAGGATAATCTTTGCATAGTTCCTAACCAACATGTGTGGTATGTGCATGTGTGAATGTGTATATATTCTCAAGTAGTAATTCAGAGGTTCTGGGTAGAAAGGTGATAGAATGATTAAAATACAGAGCTTGTGGCCATTTTTAAAAAAGCACCTCTAGTGCTATTTGTGTACCCATTTAAGTGTAGGTCGAGTTTTGATGAATATATATAGTTGTGCATCCATCGCTCCAATGCAGTTTTAGAACACCTCTACCACCTCAGGTACTTACTTCTCTTGTGCCTCTTTGCTGTCATTTTCTGTTCTCACCCTTCACCCAAGGCAACCACTCACTGATCTGCTTTCTGCCTCTGTAGTTTTGCCTTTTCTAGAAATTTCACGTAAGTGGTATCATACATCATGTAGTTTGGAATATTGTATTGCAATGTTAATACCTCTGTATCTCTCACAACATCTAGCAGAGTCCCTGACACACAGAAAATAGTGAAAAATAGCTTCAGAGCTTTACTCCCTTTTTTAAAGATTTTATTAATTTGTCTTTACATGGGAAGGGAAGGAGAGAAGGAGAGAAATATCAATGTATGGTTGCCTCTCATGTACCCCCTGCTGGGAACTGGCCTGCAGCCCAGGCATATGCCCTAGCTGGGAATCGAACCTCGATCCTTTGGTTCCCAGGCCCATGCTCAATCCACTGAGCTACACCAGCCAGGGCAGCTTTACTCCTTTTCAAATATTTCTATAGTTTGCCTACAACCTGCTTGCTGATAAATCTTAACTCCTTTTTGTAGTACATTCTAATAGCAGATAAGCTCCACGTCTGATACATTCTAATAGTGATTTTCTACTGGTGTGATGCCAGAATTTTTAAAACATGCAATATATGACTATTTAGTCAGGGACACTGACCACTTTTCCTTTAGACTGTCAAATTAAAAAATGACAACAGCCAACACAACAATAGTTGTCTAGTATGAATCAATCAAAATCATACCTATATTTTTTGTTAGGATCTGAAAAAAAATTTTTTTCTTGTGCCATAGAATTTTAGTAATTAGTTTAGGTGTGCCATTACATGAAAAAGGTTGAGATTCACTGTTACTAATGTGTCACTCAAAGATTGAGTCTTTCAAAAGGTACAAACTTCCAGTTATAAAATAAATAAGTCATGGTGGCTATAGTTAATAATACTGTATTGCTTATCCAAAAGTTTCTGAGTGAGATCTTGAAAGTCCTTACAAGGAAAAAAAATTGTTACTATGGATGGTAACAGATGATAACTAGAGTAATTGTGATGATAATTTTGAAATAATAAAATGTATGTCAATTATATCTCAATAAAAATAAAAGAGAAAAATTATGTTTCCCCACCTCCAATAATCTTTCAAGGCTTAGAATATTTGGATATCAGCCTGGTAGTGATTTTCTAGTAAGTAATAGCTTAGTTATATTGTCCAGATCTCTCACTAAAGATCAAGAATATTAAATTTGTTTTTACTTCAGGTCCTGACTACAAAGTCACTGCTGTTTCCCCATATCCACTCCCCTTATATTCTCTTTCTTTTTTTTTAAGATTTCATTTATTTATTTTTAGAGAGCAGGGAAGGGATGTGTGAGAGATATATGGTTGCCTCTCACACACCCCTAACTGGGGACCAGGCAGGTGCCCTGACAAGGGATAGAACCTGTGACCATTTGGTTTGTAGGCTGTCACTCAATCCACTGAGCCACACCAACCAGGGCTTCTTTTTAGTAACAGAATCCACCATGGTCTAGTTAGGGACATGACTACCTAATTAGACTTCCTCCCTTCCCTTCCCCTTCCCTCTCCTCTCCTCCCCTCTCCTCCCCTTCCTTTATAAAAAAGATTTTATTTATTTAAATTTAGAGACAGGGGAAGGGAGGATAAATTTAGAGACAGGGGAAGGGAGGAAGAAAGAGAGGAGAGAAACATCCAGCAGTTGCCTTTGATTGCCTCTTGTACACCCTGATCCAGGACAGAACCTACAACCCAGGCATGTGCCCTGACCAAGAACCGAACTGGCAACCTTTTGCTTGGTGGGGAGACACCCAACTAGCTAAACCACTCCAGTCATTTTTTAGCCTCTCATGGGTAGGTGTGGTCTTGTGTCTAAATATTAAGTATTAGGTTTTAGGCTGTGAGTGGAACCAATGTATACAACTTTCAAATACCATAAAAGGCAGCTGCTTATCTTTTTCTTCCTTTTTTAAAGGGGTAAACCAGCTGGGTTATAAGAGTAACCCATCCTTCACTCTGTAAATGAGGGCAGTGATGGAAGAGCAATGAGATTTAAGATGATAGATCCCAGAATTTTCTGCATTCTTAGAAAGCCTAACTTATTAATAGTTTGGACTTCTGTCAAGTTCAAGACATTGTTAACAGGCCTCTGTTAAAGTAAGCAATTTCCTGGCTTCATGTATGTGCCATCCAGTTTTTCTCAGTGTCATTTTCCCCCTTTTGTAGTTTTCTTTATTCGACAAACACGTTGCAGATCAGTCCTGTACAGACCTATGTTCTCTTTCTTCAAAGCAATATTTGAAATGCTTTTTTTCTTGATCTTAGATTATCTAAAGATAATTCAGAATTGCCTTTGAATATAATCTTAAAGCCAATGAACAAATTTGTGTTAGCATCTCCCACAAAAGCCCAGGGACATGTGCACAGACTTTTTTTTAAATGAGTTAAGATAATTTGGGGCCAAGTAGTTTTCTGAGGCGTTAGTGTGTGTGAGATAGCATTTTAATGACAAAGAAAAGCAGGAATTTTAGAAACATGTGTTACCTATTTCTGTGTAACATACTATGCTGGGACTTAGCCATTTAAAACCACAAACATTTATTATTTTATAATTTTTGTGGGTTTGGAATCCCCTTGTGGTCTAGCTGGGTCCTTCTAATCCACAGTCTCTTAATGAGGCTGTCAGCAAGGTGTTGGCTGGGGCTTGAGAATTCCCATCTAAGCTTATTTGTGTGGCTGTTGGCATGCCTGTGGTCCTCAGTGGCTGTTGGCCAGATGCTTAAGTCCCTTGCCATGCCTTGTGGGCTTTTACATAGGGCTACTTTAAAACACAGTGACTTGTTCTTCCAAGAGTAACAGATCCAAGAATATACAAAATGGAAGCCATTGTTTGATTTTTAACAATAAAATCTCAGCAATAACATCTTTATTACAACTGCTGTACTCTCTTCTTTAGAAGTGAGTCAAGAAAGGGGGGTGGGTGGAGGTAGAAGAGGGTGTGGGGGGATAAATGGATAGAAGACGACTTGGTGTGGAAACACAATACAATATACAGATAATGCGTTATAGAATTGTGCATCTGATGTACAGTTAACTGATGTCACCATAATAAATTCAATAAAGTAAAACAACAAAATAAAAAAAAATGAGTGAGTTCATAAATCCATCTCACATTCAAGAGGATAGGATTACAGAGATGTAAGTACCAGAAGATGGGATCGTTGGGGGCCATTGTGCAGGTGGGTTACCATAAATTTTATGTAAGGATTTATTATATAATGCATTGATATTTAAACTTAGGTTTTTGCCTTTTTACTCATACCCATTTTCACTGGTACTGGTTTTATTTTTCTTTACCTGCTTACTGAATTTCCTTTTACATCGGTGAATAAGACTCATCTAGATCCACTTAGGCTTAGCCAGCTACTTAAGGCTAAGTAAGTATAATGATCATCTCACTTTACCCAAAGAGAAAACTAATGTTTAAAGAAGGTGCTATCCAAGTGAGATATTTTAAACAACATGCTTCTTGGTTATAATGACCATGTTCTACATTTTCTATTTGTTAAGGGACAAATTAGCCCTTTATAACCATGTAATGCTTTAATATGAAATAGAGGATGGAATCTCCCTGAATCCCAGTTTTCTCATGTGTAAAATGAGGAGGAGAAGCATGAAAATGTCCATAAGAGAGAGACTTTCAGCTATGACTGCGTGACAAGTTTGGTGACTCTTCCCCACATAAAAATAAATATAAAACTGAGCAGAATTGCTTCAGATTATTTGGACTTTGGAAATTGACCAAAGGGAGACAACAAATTCTTTTTCCTAGGAAAACTGCTAAAGCTTCAGATGAGAATAGTGAACGCTACAGTATTCTTGGGTGAGGCCCCTGCTGTGTACTTTTGGCAAAAACTAGAGTTTGGAAAACTTGTACCTTTGATGCCAAAAAGGCTAAGTGTGTTAGGGGTAATGAATGAACCTCTATTAGTCAACTACAAGTGATGAACTTGGTGAGGAACAAACAGGGAAATCTCCATATTTGTAAGACTCCGAATGTGGTACCAGTGGGATGAGTAGGGGCCCAGCCAGGAATGTAACAGGCAGACCTTGGACATCAGACGACCACAAAAGGATAAACTTTCCACCTTTAATTTTGGCCTACTGTGAACCCATGCACATGTGCAGGTGGAACCTGAGAGTGTCTAGCAGAAAGCAAGGGCCAAGGTGGACTTGAAGATGGCTAAACCTGAATGTGCTCTTCCCAACCCACACAGAGATTGTGGGTTTCCACAAATACATTGTGTTAAATTGTCTCAAGTATTCAGTACGTAAGATGCAGTACAGGTTTGTAGCCTCGGAGCAGTAGGCTATACCATATAGCCTAGGTGTATAGGAGACTATACCATCTAGGTTTGTGTAAGTGCACTCTATGATATTCACATGATGAAATCACCTAATGATGCATTTCTCAGAATGTATTCTGGTTGGTAAGCAATGCATGACTGTGCTTAGTTACTTTCTTAGCATTTACCCCTGAGGTTTATAATTCCACATTATAATTTATACATTATAATTTATAATAATCTTACTTGGTTAATACTGTACTGTTGTTCTTGAGCCTGTTGGTGGTAGTGTCCTTGGTCAGGAATGCCTACAGTGCTTGCCTAGGCACACATCACTCCTGGTGAGCTCCAGAAACACATCCACCAGCAGGATGCTTATTTATGGTTGGGCCTGCTCTTTAGGTTCTTATTATGACTGCAGGACACAGTTCAGCAAGGAACCATCAGGGAACTTTGAGGACAAGAGTTACTGCTCACAGATCCTGGAGGGCATATGAGACTCTCAAGAGCACGCAGCCAAGTTGCAGGTAGAGAGAGAACATGGACTTGGGGCTCTGCCTTTAATAGGGTCCAACAGTGAGATGTCTAGTGTTTTGCGGGTTTACTTTATAGTGACTAATTTAAAGCATAAGTGCAGGAATTAGGGCTTAGGAAAGGAGAAGTGAGTTCACTCAGTGATCAGTTATCTAAATTACCAGGGTTTTCTGAAAGAGGGAACTTCATGGGTGGTGGCGACCTAGTTCCTTATCTGGTTGTTTTGTTAGTAGCTGTGCCATATAGCTGGCAATATCTTTATTCAAGATTGAGGTCTTTTGAAATAGATGTCTTGGTGATTGAAGGCTCAATAGTGTTAGTTAGACACATTACAATAAAACATCCTCGATGTCAGGCACTTGCATTACAAATACCAATTTACTTTCAATGGTATATAAAAATTGTGTCTATATTTATGTTGTTATGGTTACAAATTATACCTGTATATGTTTTGTGCCCATAAGGTTATAGTAGATTTTTTATTATTATTTTATGTGGTTGTCTTTTCCATCATTTAGAATTGGAGTATAAAGCAAAAATATATTAATACTGGATTTTATATATACCTACATAAATACTTATCTTTATTGGTGTTCGTTATTTATTTATGTGGTTTCAGATTACTGAGGAGTGCTCTTTCATTTCAGCCTGAAGAACTCCCTTGAACATTTCTTGTAGGTAACTTTCCTGGTGACAAATTTCCTCAGTGTTTGTTTACCCGCAAATACCTTAATTTCTCCTTCATTTTTGAAGGCTAGTTTTGCCAGATATAGAATTCCAGGTTGACAGTTTTACTCTCATTGCTTTAAAAACCTATCCCCTTGCCTGCCAACTTACATGGGTTCCGATGAGAAATCAGGTGTTAACCTCATTGAGTATCCTTTGTAGATGACTTGCTTTTCTCTGGCTGCTTTCAGGGTTTTTTTCTGTGTTTGTGTTCTGACAAATGGCTTATAATGTGTCTCAGTGTAGATCTCCTTGGGTTGATCCTATTGGGGATCATTGAGTTTTATGAATATCTCGCTTGATCAGATTTGCCAGAGATCAGCAATGTTACGTTTAAATTGAAACTTCTATCTTACCTTACTAGGTCTGTGATTCCAACGTTAGCTCAATTTTCAAAGACTTTGCTGTACTACTTTGGATTTCTTTTATACACGTGTAGCTTTATGGTTAACTCGGGTTTTTTTTTGTTACTTCATACACTGAATTCAGGGTACTCTTTGATCCTTCCTTCACTCTGTTTCACCTAGAAATCTCCTTTTCTGGTTCTCTGGATAGAAAGATGGAGTTTCTCTCAGACTTATAGCCTATGCCATATGCTTGTGCTGCTGTATAGTTTTGCAGGACTTGGACAGTTTTCATGATGAAGTGGTAAGAAAGACACAATGGAGGTTCCTTGCACATTCTTTGGTCTATGGAGTTTCTTTCCTGGTTCTTCTGGTCAAAAAGATGGGTTTACTTTTGGACTTTTAGGTGCCTGCACAGCTGCTGCACTGAAGGTCTGTGACAGGCTGCATTTGGGACATGGCCAGTAGGGAGAAAAGGGGAAAGTGAAAGAAAAGAAAACCCCAAATGGGGACTATTCCCACATTTCACAGAAGCCCTGTGTCCAGAGAGATGGCTTGCTTTATGTATTTTCATTGGTTGTGCCCGATGTGTAGTTTTATACAGGGGCCTTCCTCAGTTTCACGCTGGTAGATGATAGGAAAAATTAGGTCATTCCTTACATTTTGGCTCACCTGCCCAATCCATATGCTATTATTAACATTTTAGAGTCCCAAGGTAATTGCTTTTAGTATGTTGTAAGAGGTTTCAGTTTTTATGAATGGGAGTGAGAGACTGTAGTGGGCTGAACTATATTTTTGCCAGTGATTCTCACACATATTTTTTTACTTCTCACTTCACCCTTGGAGGATGAACAGTAGTTTGAAGGAACAGCAATGGGCAGTTGTTGTTCTAAGGCTCAAGTTTTAAACATAGTAGGGATTCTAGCTTAGATTTTTTGCAACACTTGAGTGTACATAGGCAAATCATTCTGGGTTATAGTTATAGGACTCATTTGTATATTCTTCGCTGTGTTCCAGACAGTGTTCCAAAAACTTTGTGTCGACTCCTTTAGTCCTCATGATAACTCTGGCAGGTAAGATGATATCATTCCCATGTTATCTTAAAGGAAATTCATGTACAGAGAAGATAGATAATTTGCCCAAGGAGGTTACATAGGTAATAAATAGTAAAGCCATGATTCAAACCTGGGATACAATAATTTAGTATACAGTGCAAGTTCTTGTTAATATTGTCACCTAATGTTATGGAAATTTTCATGCCCTGACCAAAGTAGAAAATAATGAACTCCTTGTTTATTATTCAACTGATTTCAGTAGTTTTTTTCAATATACTGCCTTTTTTAGTTTGTCCCAACTTTTCTGTTTTTGGTAAAGTATCTGGAAACAAATTCTAGATATCGTTTCAGCCATAAACACTAAAGTTATATAAAATGGATAATAACTTTTAAAAATAATATAACCACCGCAATACTATAACCACAGTGTAAGCGCAACTTAGAAAGTGAAAACTTTTCTTGAGAATCTTTTTTTATGTTCAGTTTTATCCGATTGTCTCAGAATTATCTTATAGTTGGTTCAGTTCAGGGTTTCAATATGGTCCACACATTGTATTTATTGAGATGTATCTTAAATTTTAAAAATATGTATTGGTCCAGACTTCCGCCAAGATGGAGGCGTAGGTGGAAACACCTTGCGTCCGCACACAACCAAATGTAAAAATAATAAAGTTTTAACAACAATAAACGCAACCAAACCACACGGAAAATCGACAATATGGAGTCCGAAAACAACGAAATGCTCAGCTAAACCTGTAAAGGGTGAAGCCAGCAGCGGAGCGGGTTGGCCAAAAAGATCCCAGACCGGTGTGGTGCACAAGCAGCCGAAGGCATGGATCCCAGGTGTGGGGTAGCTATGGGCGCACACAGGGAAGAGGCGTGCCTGGCTGTCTGCGGTTAGTCAAGCATTTGCGTGCAGATAAACCAGTGAAGAGGCGAGCATTGAGACCACTGGGCACAGGGTGGTGGGCTCGAACATTTGTGCTCAGATAAACAGGCGGGGGTGAGTGGTGGGACAGACTGGGCAAGCGGAGAGGAGGAGAGGACTGCCAATGCTCCCTCTCTGACCCTGTCCCCACATACAGCGTCACAAACCAGTGACCTGGGTGACCCCACCCTGGTGAACAACTAAGGCTTTGCTCCTCATATGTAACAGGCACAAACAGATAAAAACATGGCTCAAGAACAACTAAGAGCCCTAGAGCCAATAAATCTAAGCAATGAAGAAATAGCCAAACTTTCGGATGCACAGTTCAAAACACTGGTGATCAGGATCCTCACAGAACTGGTTGATTTTAGTCACAAATTAGAGAAACATATGAAGGTGAAACTAATTGAAATGAATGGTAATGCACAGGAAACCAATAGTAATGGAAAGGGGACTGGGACTCAAATCAAGGGAGTAGACCAGAAGGAGGGAAAAAATGACCAAACAGAAAAGAATGAAGAAACAAGAATTCAAAAAAATGAGGAGAGGCTTAGGAACCTCCAGGACATCTTTAAACGCTCCAACATCAGAATTATAGGAGTACCAGAAGGGGAAGAGGAACAGTCACAAGTGGAAACCTTATTTGAACAAATAATAAAAGAGAACTTCCTCGTTCTGGCAAAGGAAATAGACTTCCAGGAAATCCAGGAAGCTCAGAGAGTCCCAAAGAAGTTGGACCCAAGAAGGAACACACCAAGGCACATCATCATTACATTAGCCAAGATTCAAATGAAGGAGAGAATTCTAGAAGCAGCAAGAGATAAGGGGACAGTCACCTACAAAGGAGTTCCCATCAGACTGTCAGCAGATTTCTCAAAAGAGACCTTCCAGGCAAGAAGGGGCTGGAAAGAGCTATTCCAAGTCATGAAAACCAAAGAGCTAAATCCAAGATTGCTCTACCCAGCAAAGTTTTCATTTAGAATGGAAGGACAGATAAAGTGCTTCTCAGATAAGACCAAATTCAAGGAGTTCATCATCACCAAGCCCTTATATGAAATTTTAAAGCGACTTACCTGAAAAAGAAGATAAAAAAAAGAAGAACAGTGAAAGGACAGCAAACTCACAGTTATCAACAACCACACCTAAAACAAAAGCAAATTAAGAGGACAGGTAGATCAGGAGTGAACCATAGAAATGAAGATCACATGGAAGAATAGCAATAGGGGAGTGGGAGGAGGAGAAGGGGGGAGAAGGTGGAGAAAATAAGTAACATAGACAATAGATAGAAAATAGATGGGGGGAGGGTAAGAATAGTATGGGAAATATAGAATCTAAAGAACTTGAGACACGTGTTCATGAACTAAAGGGGGGAATGGTGGGGGAGGGATGTGCAGGGTGGAGGGGAATGGAGAGGGGGGAATAGAACAAATGTAATGGTATAATCAATAAAAAATGTTAAAAAAATATGTATTGGTCCTAACCTTGACCATTTTAAAAATAATTCTTACTTTTAAAAACTTTTTAAAATAAGCTTTTCATTTTCAATAATATTAGATAGAGAAGTTGCAAAGATAGTACAGAGTCCTCATATATTTCCTCAACTATCAAGTTTCCCTAAATTGATTATCTTACATTCCAGTGATACATTCGCAGCAATGCGATGCGAAATCGGCATTGGTACAATGTTTTTGTTGATGACCTTTTTTCAAATCAGGAGTGTGTTAGTTGTCCTTTCTCCTTGTTCTGCTCTTGCCTGTAATATTTGCTCAGTCTCTCCTCATTTTTCATGGTTTTGATTTTTTTTAGGAGTCCTGATCATGCATTTTGTAAGATGTCTTACAGTTGATGTATATGATACTTTTTGGGGGATTAGAGTGGGTTTATAAATTTCTCGAAAAGTGCCATAAAGGTAAAATGTCCTTTTTATGACATTTTAATTTTAAAAAATAGTATAAAAAGTTCACCTGGTTCTGAGGTCAAAACTCTAAAACTAGAACCTTCAGAGTAGTTTCACTTTCATTCCATTCCCCTTCCTAGTCTTTTCTCCCTTTTGTAAAGAGGAGTATTTTTTAATGAATTTTTGTCCTGTTCTTTTAATTTTTTAGAATGTTGTTAAACACACACAAAGCCACACACAAACACACAGGTGTAATCACCTGCTCTCCTTTTGTTACATAAAAGGCAATATTAGTTCATGTTCCTAACTTCTATACCATACTTTCTCTTTAGGACAACTTGTAACAACGGCTCTTCTAATAATGGCTACTTGTATTCAACACATTTTGTGCTTTAAGGTTAATATTTTCTAACAAATATATGGCTTCTTTTTTATTCACAGATATTTTCCAATTTATCCCTGGATGAACGTTGCCTTTCTGCATCGTTGGTTTGCAAGTATTGGCGTGACCTTTGTTTAGATTTCCAGTTTTGGAAGCAGCTGGATCTTAGTAGTCGTCAGCAGGTATATGTAATTTAATTCTAGGAAACACTCGATTTGATCAATTCAAAAAATAATATTCATTCCTTTTCAGAAATCACTTCTTTCATGTTATAGTTTCTCAGGATAGTTCAAATGACTATAATCGATAATGCTGTGCTTTAGTATTTTTTGTTTGTGTTTAAGTTACAGCTAGTTTCCTGTGGTCAAGAATATGTTTTTTACTGTGGATTGGTAATTTTGGGTTGCTTCTTAATCCTCTCTATTCTATTCCTGTTGTCTTATCCTTTTTTCATTACTCTTTAAAACAACATTCCCTTTTTGGAAGGGTCATATCATGAACATTAATTTAATAATAGAAAATGGTGGAAAACATTTAGGTAGGACTGCCAATGTGCCGTGTACTGTTGTACAGGCTTTACACATATTAATTTATTTTATCTTCCCATTTAACCTCCTAAGTTGAGACTACCATTATCCGTACTTTTAAAGTATATTTGATTGATTGATTGATTTTTAGAGAGAGGGGAAGGGAAAGAGAAACATTGATCAATTGCCTGTCATATGCACCCTGACTGTGACTGAACTCACAACCCAGGCTTGTGCCCTGATTGGGAATCCAACTGGTGACCTTTTGCTTCACAGAAGGATGCCCAACAACTGAGCCACAGCACTCAGGCCTTATTATCCCTATTAATATATTATTACTATAATATTAACAATATTGATCTTACACTATTATTATAGATGAAATGGAAACAAAACCGGCTAACTTATTTTGTTTTCATTTTACTTTAGATGAATTTTTTAATCCTCCCGATTTGCCTGGTTGCCCAATATGTTTTTATACTGTCATAAATTAGGGAAAAAAAGATGGAGTTAGTCGTGCTTTATTGCAAACAGTTTGTAATTCTCCCTTTAAACTTGGTTGTCAATACTTGTCATTGGAAATATATAAAAATATCCATTAAGAATAGGATTTTAATAGAGTACTAAAAGTACTCTAAATTCTTTTATGATTTGGTTAGAGTGGTTTGCTGGTAAATGTGTAACAACTGGCTTTCAAAAACAAATAAGCAAATAGAAAGCTCTGATGTGTAATATTTGCCAGTTTCTGTGGTACAAATACTCCCACTATAGCTAATTTCAAGCTACCAATGTGATGTCACTGAATATAGTAATGTCACTGATTTGAAAAGAGGTACACATTATAGGTATCGTGAGTTGGTATAAGCCAACTCCAACATGCCACTATTAGTATATGTGCTTGTATGTTTAACATATATATATATATATATATATATACATTAAACAAAATGAGCAAGGTTTCCTCCATGGGTTAGTGTAGTAATGTAAAATAATCCACTGGCTCTTTACTGCAATACTCTTGGATGTCTGGGCTGTTTGTTAGGAACTCGGACTGAAAATAGCTTTCTCTTCTTCTGGTAGTTGGATTTGGAGATGAAAAGTACATAAAAAGAGTTCAATGAACCAGAGACGAAGAACAAATATATTTTTTATTATAACATAGTTCTTTTTATGCCTTAATATTAAGTAGAAAAGTTTTCTTTCAGTTGTGGTTTTCATGTTATAACCTAATCATATTGTTTATTGGGGAAACTTTAATAAAACAATAGAAAATACATTTCTACATTTAGCAAAAGTTTAATTTTGCTTTTCTCTCTCATAGGTTACTGATGAATTATTGGAAAAAATTGCATCAAGAAGTCAAAATATAATTGAAATCAACATTTCTGATTGTCGAAGTATGTCTGATACTGGTGTGTGTGTTCTAGCATTTAAATGTCCTGGACTTCTTAGGTACACAGCCTACAGGTGTAAACAGCTTTCTGACACTTCTATTATTGCGGTTGCCTCTCACTGCCCTTTACTTCAGAAAGTTCATGTGGGCAATCAGGACAAACTAACTGATGAAGGACTCAAACAGGTAAATTTTAACATCTATAAAGTGATTTAACTCATATTAACTAAACATGTTTTCTTGTAGCAACACTTTAAAAGATTGTTATGTAAAAAATAATGCCCAGACTAAACAAAGTCATGTTTTTCGTGTATCCATGACTATTTATTTGGTTTGGTGAGCTAGTGTGCCATTGTTAAAATTGATAAATTAACTTGTGTTTTACAGTGAGTGCCTGCACTTCTGTGACCAAACATTTAGTTAATTTATTCTGTTACTGAAATTTTGTACCAAATTTTGCTTTAGACAGTAATCCTATGCAGTTTGGATCAGCATGAAGTTTTAAAAATCAACTTTTAATTTCCCTTTTATGTTACTAAATAATGCGGTTACATGCTTTAAATACTTGTTTCAAGGCATAAATGAAAGTCAGAGTTAGTATAAAATGAAGAAAAAAGTGGTAATCATCCATATTTAGCACAATAATTGAATTAAAATAGTATCTCATGTATTTTATGTTTCATCCACTTCCTTTGGAAATGGTATTTAAGGTTTCTTGTCACAGAGTTGATTATTCATTCAATGAATATTGAGTGGATTATATGGGCCTGACCCTGGATTTGTGAATATTTTGAGTATTAGGTGATGTTCCTACTGTTATACTAGGTACTTTTTGTATTTTTACATTTAGCTCTTGAAATAACTTTGTGACACAATTGATCTTAAACTCATTTTGTGAAGGAAGAAATTAGGGCTTAGAGAGATTGATGAGTTTGCCTAGTATTTAGCAGATGGTTGAGTTGAGGGTTGAAGTCTGTATTCTCTAAAGCCACTATTGTCTGTCCATGTTTCCAGGCCAATAGACTGTACTCTTCCAGACCTGGAATAAAGGAGCCTGCTGCAGGGGGCAGAGGCCATGTATTTACCAGTTTGCCTACAGTATCCTCAGGCAACACTTATTGAAAGAAAAAATTAATTAATATCATTCAAGAACTTTGAATCCTTTCAGGATTAATGTTTAAATTTAAAATGGGAATGCAGTCTAAACTCTTCTGGTTTCAATAAAACCAGAGTGTCAGTAACGTCCTAGATTTAAATCTGATCTGAGAAGAAGTTAGAAATAAAATGAAGACCCCTACATTTAAAGGTTACATATGGATTAACTGAGAACTTTGAGACTAATTTGGTAAATCTTCCTTAGAATGTTACATATTTTGAAATTAACTTTTGATAGATTAAATATTTGCTTCAGATTTGCATGGTATCTGAATTATGAATTAGTTATATGTAATAATCTGGTAGAAGTTGTAAATCTAAATCTTTGAAATAATTTTTTAAAGTGACTGCATTACATTAAATAATTACATAGAAACCTCATTGCAGTGTAGAGAGTAATCATTTTTTATGCTTAAGACTGTCCTATAGCAGAGGTATCCCATTTTAGCGTCTTTCTTCTGATGAAGTGGTGTTGTGGTATAGTTGAAAGAGAATGCCGTTCTATAAATATAAAATAGAAATAAAAATTTTATTAAGCAATATGTGGCCTTATGGACCATACACATTGATATTTTCTACTCTATACTGCAGCATGGGCAAAAGTAGATTTATAGTTGCATTATGATATTCTTTTGAGCTAATAAAGTTGTAATAATCATAACCTGCATGATTATTTTCCATACAAACAACTGTAAACCTACTTTTGCCCACCCTTGTGTTAATGTTAAATAAATGTTGGCCTTGACCAACTTAGTGAAATAATTTCATGATCTAGTGATATGTGATGAGTTCTTCAGTGGGAGTGTATTATAGTTTTAGTGAGCTAACAACTTAAAAACATATAATAAAGTTTTAAAAGGCCTAGGATAAACTATTTGTAATTCATGAATTTCCTTGAGATTATTATTATCTTTTTATTTCTAAATATAGCAAATGATTCAATTGTTGTTTTTACAGATCAGGTTGCAGGGTATTTGGTTTTTTTCCTTCTCTGTTACTAAAAACTGACAAATGTTTTAGAATGAAATAGTATTTTTGATCATTTCTTTTAAGTGTATTCTCAGTATAATCACTATCATTTTGATTGACTTGAGCAAATACTATGTGAATTTGTTCTTTTGAGTTGTGTTTATAAAAGTAGTTATGTAAAGTATTTGTATTTGTAGTTTCAATGGACCTAAAATTTAATAATTTCATTCTACTTAACAATGTTTCTCAAACTTACTGTGAAGCACCTAACAGTCAGGCTGTTTTTGGATGAACACTGTGTTTTTTGTTTGTTTTTTTGTTTTTGTAAAATACCACCTTGAAATCTTAGTATTTTTATTTTCATAAAAGTAATAGCAAATAATTATATCAGTGGAATGTATTTCTATTATACTCATCTCATAAAATATAATAATGTATTATGGGAGGAAAAAGAGCTAGTTAAGAATAATAGGCTATTTCAGTTTTTCTAGAATTTTATTACTATCTGGACCTTGCCAGCAAATGAAATAAAGCAGTAGCCAAAATATTCAAAGAAATCTAAGAAATTGTATCTTTTATGTTAGTACTTTATGTGATTTATATTTTATTTTAGCAGTATGACACCTCAATCCAATTCATGGATCTCTGTAGAAATTTCTGAAAATAGTCACTATAGGCATCTTCTCAAATTATTAATAAAATGGTACAAAAATAAGTGTTGCTTTAGCAAATTCCAGTCTTGCTACATTATGAACTTTTAGGCCTTTAAAATAAATATTTAGAATGATATCAGCAAAATGGCAGAGTAGGCAGTTCCAAAGTTCCATTCCTCCACAGAAACATGAAGAAACAGGCAGAAACTGTTGGAACCAACTTTGAGAAAATAGTCAGTGTTTGACAGCAACCAAGCAAATGCTGAACCAAGAAAAGTCAATTAAAAAGTGACGGGAAGGCTTCGTGGCATTTTTTCCTTGTCAGTGCTCTCTACCTTCCCTGGCTTGGCAACAGCTCACATTCCCAGTGTGGGACCAAGGTCCCTGGTTCCAGAGGGAGAAAAGCGGACTTCATTTACAAATTACTGTATTTGTGTATTCTAACCAGCCTGGGAGCTTCCTGAAGAACTAGTTCAAGGCACTCAGATCTAGGGACTAGATTAAAATTAAAAACTTTTGTGCTCCAAAGGACATGCTTAATGGAGTGAGCAGAAAACCCACAAAATGGGAGAAAATAGTTGAAAATGATATGTATGATAAGGATTTAATACGCAGAAGGTGAAGAACTCCTGTAACTCACTCAACAAAAGCAAACTGAAAAAAACCACCAAAGTGGGTATGAAAAAACCACCAAAAACTCAGTTGAAACATAGGCAAAATGCTTGAATACACATCCAAAGAATATGTACAAATGGCTAATAAGTATCCTGTACTTATTTCTTCCTAGAGATGCTCAACATTATTAGTCATCAGAGAGCTGCAAATCAAAAACCACAATGAGATAACATTTCATATCTACTCTGATGCATATGAAAAAAATGAAAACAAAAACAAAAACCAGAGAATAAAGTATTTCTATGAATGTGAAGAAACTGGAACCTTTGTACATTGCTGGTGGGGATGTAAAGTGGTGCACCTGATTGGGAAAATAGTTTGGTGTTTCCTTTAAAGATTAAACATAGAACTATCATCTGAACCAACAATTCTTACACACACACACACACACACACACACACACATACACACGTTCACTAATTGCCATAGCAACATTATTCATAATAGCTGAAAGGTGGAAGCAACACAAGTGTCTATTAAGAGATGAATGAATACATAAAATGTTATATGTGCAATGAAATAGTATTGTTATATAATGGAATGAAATGCTATTACATGATGCCATGTGAATGAACCTTGAAAACATGCAAATTTAAGTAGACCAGACCCAAAGAACAAATACTGTATGATTCTACTTATATCAAATATGTAGCAGGGGCAAATTCATAGAGATAGAACATAGAGTTTTTCAGGGGCTGGGAGAAATGGGGAATGGTTATTTGGTACAGCATTTCTGTTTGGGATGAGGGAAAAGTTTTGGCAGTGGATAGTGAGTGGTGATGGTTGTATAACACCAACAATATAATGAATGGTTTTGCATTATATACCTAAATATGGTTCAAATGGCAAATTTTATATTATATATATTTTACCACAATAAAGGAAAATAACATCATACTGTTTTTTAGATCTCAATTTCTGTAAGATGAAGGAAACTGTCAGTCTTACCTAGTCTACCTTTACATGTTCCAGTGACATTCAGGTAGCTGGATAAAGGGCAGTTGTATAATCTTTATTGAGCATCTACCATTTATCAGGCACAGTTTACATATTCTAACTATATATTCTTATCTTTACTTTCTCTGTTGATTCACAATCACTCTGTGAGTTAGGTATTATTCCCTTTTTATAGATGAGAAAGCAATTACAGAGAAACTGTAAGTAATTTTCCCGAGGTAAAGTTGTAAGTTAATAGCGCTGTCAGTCATATCCGAGGATGACTGGAGTTCACTCAGTACCCTTAGCTCATTCCCTCCCCTTTTCAGATGACATGACACTCATTTTATCCCTGGAATGATAATTGATGTTTACAGTGAGACTGAGAAACTAGAAAAGCCTTCCTTATCAAAAATGTGTTATATTTAACTAGTTTAAGATTGTCTTAAGTATTCTCATTTTAAATTAGCATCACAGCAAAGGGAAATGAATGTTTTGGTTGCTTTTCATATGATAGGTATTGTATTGTGGGCTTTCATATTTATTTTCCAATTTACTCTTCATCACAACACTGATGTAGTATTTCAAGGTAAAAAATAGGATCTCTCAGAAGTTAAGTAACTTGCTTAAGTGTAATTCTGCTTGATCTCCAAAGCCTAGTTATCACACCTAGGATTTTAAGCTGGGTTGTCCAATGACTAGAGAAAATATTCTCCACATATAATTGTATAGAGAGCTTTCGTTTAATGTCAAGAAGGCTTTCTCTTTTTCTGGAAGATTTTTGCTATATGACTTTTTAAAATGCTTCTTCTTTAAAAAGCATTTAAAAAGATTTTATTTATTTCTAGACAGAGGAGAAGGGTGGGAGAAAGAGAAGGGGAGAAACATCAATGTGTGGTTGCCTCTCGTGCTACCCCCACCATGGACCCAGCCTGCAACCCAGGTGTGTGCCCCAACTGGGAATCATACCTGCTACCCTTTGGCTCACAGGCCAGAATTCAATTCACCGAGTTATACCAGCAGGGGCTAAAAGCATTTTTTAATTGTATATTTTTCATTACCATTTATCACCCTTATATCCTCTTCCACCTTCACCTACCCACACTTCCTCATAATCACCACACTGTTACAGCACTTTAAAAATATTCCCTTCACATAAATCCTAATGAATAGTGTCCCAATAGCTTCCTTCTTTACCCATTAATAATAACAATGATATATAACATTTACTAAGTACTTCTATATGCCTTGTGGTTTGCTAATAATCAATTCTACTTGCATTGTTTTTAAAAAAATTTTTTTGTCCTCACCCAAGGACATTTTTTCATTGCTTTTAGAAAGAAAGGAAGGGAGAGAGAGAGAGAGAGAAACATTGACGTGAGAGAGAAACATCAATCAGTTGTCTTCTCATATGTGCCCTGACTAGGGATTGAACCTGCAACCTGCGTATGTGCCCTGACCAGAAATCAAATCCATGACCTATTGGTCCACAGGATGACTCTCCAACCAACTGAGCCACACTGGCCTGTGGCCAGTGGTTTTAATATTCTCAACAATCCAATGAGGCATAAGTAGATATTGTTATAATTCAGTGTAAGTCTTCTCATGTGAATGGCCTGAGAATGGAAGTCAGTTAGTTAATTGAAATTAACTTAAATTATAGAATCACAGAAATCAATATGTGCTGTAAACATTTTAATTAAAAAACTATGTAAATGTAGATTCATTAATGAGCCTTTTGATACAAGGGCAAGGCCATTTTTTGGATTAAGAGATGGTTAGAGTTTTGACTTTACTATTGTGCTTAAACTATCACCGTGAGGTGGCATTCATGATTTTCTGTTGGTTTTCATTGGAGGGGAACAGGCACATAAAACTATTATGAAGCAGGAAGAGTGCAGCAGCCCATAGAATATGATTTTCCCAGTATTTTATAATTTTATGGTTGTCTTATCCAAAATGAATTCCATAATAATTTTTTATTAGGTTGCTTTCATTGAATGCAAAATATTAAACCTACTAGACTTATAGCAAGACCTTTCTTTTTCCTTTCATTCAAGTCAATTTATTTAATATTTATTTACTAAAAATAAAACTGATTACATTTATTTAATTCCTATGGGTTGCATTCTGTCTTCTGATTAGACAACAAACTTTTCTGTGCCAGGCAGAGAGCTGCATATGACCCAGATGGAGAACCTCTGCTGAATCTGTAAGTTTGCCCGACAACTTACAAATGCCCGAGTAAGTGTTTGCTTACTACTTGCCTGAGAAAGTGTTTGCTTTCTCCCAGTTTCCATGTCGGGATTCCATGTATCTGCCCCTAGGTACATGGGTTATTTTGCCATACTACCCTACCTCCTTAAACAAACCAGATCTTTCCCCAACCATGACCATTGAGCCAAAGTGGAAGGCAGTCTGATCATTTATACTGATATTCCTCTAAAATGTGATTATCAAATTAGGGGCGTGAATTATTAGGTCATGACTAATCATTCATCACTGAGTATATTTTAGAGAAAAATAGAAAGAAATACAAAATACATAAGGGCAAATTAAATATCCTCCTATCGAATTTCAACTTGTAGCCTGAATCACTTCTTCACCTCTTTTCTTTTTTTTAAATTTTCTGATTGTATTTATTTATACTTAGAGGGGAAGGGAAGGAGAGAGGGAGAGAAATATAAATGTGTGGTCACCTCTCATGAGACCCCCACTGGGGAACTGGCCTGCAACCCACACATGTGCCCTGACCAGGCACTGAACCAACGACCATTTGGTTTGCAGCCTGCACACAATCCACTGAGCTATACCAGCCAGGGCCTAATCCTTCTTTTCTTATTATGCAAAAACAACTTTTTTACTTTCTTAGATGAAGTTTCCAATGTCCACAAATCTCTTTCTCTGCTTTAGGGTTTCTGATGGCTCTGGGATCACCAACCTATAACTATTTACTTACACTTACTAGAGAAAAGGCATTCTATATTGTTGCATCTCTGAATAGACTGACATTTAAACTGGCCAGCTGGACTTCCCAAGGAAATCCGGCTTTAGACTTGCAGAAGTGACCTTCCCTTTCTATTCTTTTTTTTCTGCTTAGACAAGGAAAGAGCAAGAAGACAATAGTAAGTCCTGACAAATACTAATATATCCAACAGGGCAAAAACTTCTCCCAATAGTCAGGGGACCTGTCACTCACTCAGGCTGACTTCCTCCCCTCCCTGCCTCTTGGGGTACCCTAGTGTGGTATTTATTGAGGAGGCAGTTTGCACAGACTTCTCCAGGCCAGCACTATCTGACAGAAATATCGTCGGTCACATGTTATATAAAACTTGATTGTAGCCACATGAAAAAAGTAAAGATCAGATTTCTGGCCAAGACAGAGGCATAGGTAGATACACTGTGCCTCCTTGCACAACCAAAAGGACAGCAACAAATTTAAAAACAAAAAACCACAACTGCCAGAAAATTGAACTGTATGAAAGTCTGACAACCAAGGAGTTAAAGAAGAAACACTCATCGAGACTGGTAGGTTGGGTGGAGACAGACAACAGGGAGGAAAGGACTCGAAGCAAAGTGGCAACTGGTGGACCGGGCCATTCTACATTTGTGTACAGATAAACCAGGAGGAACAACTGGTCAGTGAGACAGACCATTCAACCCAAGGTTCCAGCACGGGGAAATAAAGCCTCAAAACCTCTGAATAAAAAAAAACCTGTGGGGGTTGTAGTGGTCAGAGAAACTCCCAGCCTCACAGGAGAGTTTGTTGGAGAGACCCTCAGAGTCCTAGAAGGTATTGTATACCTTCTAGGGATTTGTAATCCACCCACCCAGGAGTCAGCACCAGAAGGGCCTAGTTTGCCTGTGGGTGGTGGAAGAAGTGACTGAAAGCCGGCTGAGAGCTGAGCAAGTGGCATTGTTCCCTCTTGGACCCCTCCCCCACATATAGCATCATGATACAGTGACATGGGTTGCCATGCCCTGGCAAATACCTAAGGCTCTGCCCCTTATTATGTAACAGGTGCACAGAGACCAAAAAAAAAAAAAAAAGGTCCAAATGAAAGAACAGAGCAGAGCTCTGGAGAAAATACAACTAAGCAATGAAGAGATAGGCAACCGATCAGATGCAGAGTTCAAAACACTGATAATCAGGATGCTCACAGAAATGGTGGAGAGTGGTTGCAAAATAGAGGAAAAAGTGAAGGTTATGAAAAGTTAAATAAAGGAAAATGGAACCAACAGTGACAGAAGAAATTGGGACTCAAATCAATGGTTTGGACCAAAAGGAAGTAGTAAACATTTAACCGGAACAGAATGAAAAAAGAATAATTAAAAAAAAAAAAAAAGGAGAGGCTTAGAAATCTCTGGGACAGCTTTAAACATTCCAATGTCTGACTCATAGGGGTGCCAGAAGGAGAAATTGAAAACATAATGAAGGAGAACTTCCCTAATCTGGCAAAGGAAACAGACTTCCAGGAAATCCAGGAAGCTCAGAAAGTCCCAAAGAAGTTAGACCCAAGGAAGCACACACCAAGGCACATCATAATTACATTACCCAAGATTAAAGATAAGGAGAGAATCTTAAAAGCAGCAAGAGAAAAGAAGGCAGTTACCTACAAAGAAGTGTTCATAAAACTATCAGCTGATTTCTCAAAAGAAACTTTACAGACAAGAAGGGCCTGGAAAATATTCAAAGTCATGAAAAGCAAAAACCTACATCCAAGATAACTTTACCGAGCAAACCTTTCATTTAGAATGGAAGGGCAGATAAAGTGCTTCCCAGATAAGTTCAAGTTAAAGGAGTTCATCATCACCAAGCCCTTATTATATGAAATGTTAAAGGGACTTATCTCAGAAAAAGAAGATGATCAAAACTGTGAACAGTAAACTGGCAACAAACTCACAACTATCAACAACTGAACCTAAAGAAAAAAACAAAAACAAACTAAGCAAACAACTAGGACAGGAATAGAATCACAGAACTGGAGATCACATGGAGGGTTATCAGTGGGGAAAGGAGAGAATGGGGGAAAAGGTACAGGTAATAAGAAGCATAAATGGTAGGTCCAAAATAGACAGGGGGAGGTTAAGAGTAGTAAAGGAAATGGAGAAGCCAAAGAAGTATAGGTACAACTCATGGACATGAACTAAGAGGGGAGGGTAATGCTGGAGGGAGGTGGGGGTGCAGGGTGGAGGACAATAAAGGGGAGAAAAAGAAGGGACAGTTTTAATAGTGTAATTAATAAAATATATTAAAAATATTCTTAAAAAATAAAGGTCAACAGATAAATTGATTTTAATACTATATATAATATAATATGTTCAAAATAAGATATTATATTTCAATTTATAATCAGTATAAAAATACTAATGAGCTATTTTAGATACTCCTCTTCTTACTGAGCATAATTTACATTTACAACATACCAAATTTAGATTTTCTTTTTTATGGGGAAGAGTTGAAGTGTATGATTTTTTTCCTTTTAAATATACTTTGTTTTATAGTTTATTAGTTTTCTTTTTATTTTAAATACATTTTATTGATTATGCTATTACATTTGTCCCAGTCTTCCCCCTTTGTATCCACCCCTTGGTACATCCTATTCCCTTCATTGATCCTCCTCTTGGTTCATGTCCATGGGTCATGCATATAAGTTCTTTGGCTTCTCCATTTCCTGTACTGTTTTTAGCATACCCCCTGTCCATTTTGTCCCTACCAATTTGTAATGATTAATCCTTGTATCTTTTTCCTCAATCTCCCCCTTTCCCCTCCCAAATGATAACCCTCCAAATGATCTCTATGTATATGGTTCTGTTTCTGTTCTGCTTCTTTGCTTAGTTGCTTTTGTTTTTAGATTCACTTGATGATAGTTGTGACTTTATTGCCATTTTAATATTCATGATTTTGATCTTTTTTTCTTATATCATTCCCTTTAACATTTCATATAATAGTGGCTTGGTGCTGATGAACTTCTTTAGTTTTACCTTGTGTGGGAAGCACTTTATCTGCCCTTCAATTCTAAATGATAGCTTTGCTGGATAGATTAATCTAGGTTGTAGATCCTTGCTTTTCATCACTTTGAATGCTTCTTGATAGTCCCTTCTAATCTGCACAGTGTCTTTTGAGAAATCAGCTGATAGTCTTATGGGAACTCCTTTGTAGGTAACTGCCTGCTTTTCTCTTGCTGCTTTTCAGATTCTTTATCTCTAACATTTGTCTTTTTAATTATGGTGTGTCTTTGTGTGGTCCTCTTTGGGTCCAACCTGTTTGGGGCTGTCTGCGTTTACTGATATGTCTGTTTCCTTCACCAAATTAGGAAAGTTTTCTTTCATTGTTTTTTCAAATGCACTTTGAATTTTTGCTCTTTCTCTTCTTTTGGCACTCCAATGATTCAAATATTGGTGAATTTGGAGATGTCTCAGTGGCTTATACTAACCTCGTTTTTTTTGAATTCTTGTTTCTTGTTGTTCTCATTCAATGTTTTTTTTCTTCCTTGTTGGTTCCTTATACATTTTTCTTTAAATGTTAATGTAGCCTTCATTTCTGCTTGTGTACTTCTATGCTTTTGCAGTACCCAATGATTTTGAGCATCCTGATAGCCAGTGTTTTGAACTCTGAATCTGATCGGTTATTTATCTTCATTTCATTTAGTTCTTTCCTGGAGTTCTGTTCTTTGATTTGGGCCATATTTCTTTGTCTCCTCATTTTGGCAGCCTCCCTGTGTTTGTTTCTATGTATTAGGTAGAGATGCTTTGACTCCATGTCTTAGTAGCGTGGTCTGGTGTAGAAAGGGCACCTGTAAATTCTGTTGGGTGGAGCCTCAGGTAATAGCCAGGGCTAGGCAGCCTGTTTCACCACTTGTTGCTCTGTGTAGGGGAGGGCTCAGAGAAGTGAGAATGCTGCTGCTTGGCTTCTTGAAATTGCCCAGGAGGAAGCTTTCTCCCAGCACTTGCCCTGTTTCCAGTTACCTTACTTTCTCCCCTTCTCCCTGTATACTACTTGTGCTCTTCCAGCTATTTGCCTTGGTGCTGAATCCTAGAGGGTGTGGATTCACCATGAGTGCATGAGTCCTAAGTTGGTTGTGGGCCCTTTAAGAGGAGTCTCTTGGGAATCCCACAGCTTCTTCTGCCAACTCATACTGCCAGAAGTTATGGGATTTATTTTCTTGGTGCTAGAACCCTGGGCTATATGGTCTGGTTTGGGGCTAGTATCCTTTGCTCCTGAGGTATACCTCCCAGTTTTTATCTACCACACATGAATGTGGGACAGCCTGTTCTGCAACCTCTCCACGCCTCTCTGCTCCTCCTGGATGAATGTGGCTTTAAATCCTTGGTTGTCAGACTTTCATATAGCTACATTTTCCCACAAATCTGGGCAATATTTGTTATGAAGCTTAGTTGTCATTTTTGCTATAGGTGTGTGCAGAGGTGAAGTATGTTTATCTATGCCTCCATTTTAACCCAGTTTATTTAATATTTAATGTAATTATGTTATAATTACAGCTAGGAAAAAACCAGGTTTGAGGATTAACATCACTGTTATTTGGCAGTTTTTATGCCCTCAAGTTTTTTTTGACATTTACTGTTTTAATATGTCAATTTTTTTTGTAAAATATACATAAAATTTGTCATTTTAGCCATTTTAAGTGTATAATTCACTGACATTAAGTACATTAATAATGTTGTATAACCATTGCCAATATCTATTTCTAGAACTATCATCAGTTCAAACAGTAACTACATATCTATCAAGGAATTATTTCCTATTTCCCTGGCCTTTTTCCTCCACTCTCTAGTAATTTGTATTCTAATTTCTGTCTCTGTGAATTCTAGGACTGTTATGCATACCCCATGTAAGTGGAATCATACAATATTAATTCTTTTGCATCTGCCTCATTTCACTTAACATAATGTCTTAAGGTTTATCTGTGTTGTAGCATATATCAATGTTTCATTATTTCTTATGGCTTAATAATATTCTGTTTTCTATATAAACCATATATTTTTTTCCTATTCATTTGTTAATGGAGACTTGATGGCTTCCTATATTTTTAAAGTTACATTACAAAAGTTTTAATCACAGTATTTTTTTGTTGAAACTTTAGTAATAAGTAACAAAGGTTTTTGTGTATTGGTGCCAAAATAGTATTTTTTACTGGTTTCCTAAAAAAGTTAAATACCTTTTCAGTGTATAACAGATTCATCAAATGAATATTCTGTGTATGTTGGGAATTTTCATTTAATCTGATTTTAAATTATATGCCATGCCAGTACAATATAAAAATAGTATTGGCACATATTTTGGGAGCTTATGTAGCATATTTTCATTGTATTGAATGGAATTACCTTTAAACAAGGAAAAGTCGAACAATATAAGTCTAGGAAAAAGATTCAAATTTGAGTCCTTAAAGTGGGTTAGGTTAGTGGCAGTTTGAAAAATTTGCTTTGCTTCCTTTCATATCTCATAGTCTATACTACTCTACTACACAAGATGAAATGAATGTCAAATTATACAACTCTTGTATAATTTTTACAAACATGAACAATTAACGTGTGAATTTACGAGAAGATACGGGTTGGATTTCATTCACTGTCTTTTTTGCCTGTCTGTAGTAGTTACAGTGGTGACAGATTGGGAATGGAAGGTGAGAGGAACAGCTTTCTTCTTCTGTTGAAGGTGGCATACCTGCTGTTTTAAAAATCTTTTCGTAGTATTGGTTTTGAGCAGCTTTCCTGTGACACTGGAAGACCAATTCTTGTTTTTATCCCAGTGGGTCCCATGTTGTAATTTCAGTTGTCTAGCATTTTTGTTGATTAAAGTTTACTCTTCTTAAGGAATTTGTTTTATTATAAAAGAAGCCCAGTAACAGCAGATGGTTTCTTAAAACAGATTCTCTTTTGTAAATTCTCAAGGGTATTGTGAAAAACCTTAATTAAAATTTGAGGTGCTGGGAAAATCACCTCCCAGTATTTTATAGAAACATTTGAAAAATACCTTTGGATTTTTAAATTAAATTTGTGAATAATCTTGAGTAATTATTGTAAAGAAAAAAATGAATCAAGGATATTTTCTATTTATTTACTCTAGTTTATTTAGAGTTTAATTACTGCTAAAATGAAACATGGCTTATTGTGGATGAACTGGTTTCTTTTATAAAGATTTTATTTATTTATTTTTAGAGAGAGGGGAAGGCAGGGAGAAAGAGAAGGAGAAAAAACATCATCGTCAATCAGTTGCTTCTCTTATGCTCCTAGATGGGGACCTGGCTCGCAACCCAGGCATGTGCCCTGACTGGGAATTGAACCAGAGACTTTTCAGTTTGCAGTCCAGCAGTGTGTCCAATGAGCCACACCAGCCAGGGTTGGACTGGCTTTTTTTAAGTGAAGTGGCTACTGACACCCTTTTCATTAAACACTTTTCTCAGGATTGACTAGTGAGTACCTTTGACACATTGTTCTTCTTGAGTTAGTGGAGGGTTTCTATTATCAGTCATCTGACTTGTACTTTTCCTAGGGAACCAGGCTAATATTGATAAAAATTTAGAACATCTTAAATGACATAGTAGGGTTCTATGTTTTAGGTTACCCATTTACTTGGGTGAAGAAGGAGAGTAAGGATTGTAGGGTACGAGGTATAAGTAGGAATGAAGTATAGGCTGGGTGTGAATGGAGAGATGGTGTTGGAGCTGAAATTCCACATGGTTGATAACCTTCACTACCTAGAAGGGCCCCAAGGTCAGCTCTTTCCCAGTACCTAACCAAGGTGAGTGGAGATACATATCTAATCAACATCATCCAGATAGATATTATTACCTGATGATTATGTAACATTTGTTCTTTGGTAGGATAGAAAGTATTCTGGAGGTAATTTTGAGGTGTTTGTAGATTCTTTAGGTACTGATGTTTTGCTAGGATAAAATGAGGGTGAATTATTTATTTTATACAGGAGGAGATCAGTTACAGTTGGGAGTTTCCCACCCTTGTACTGGTTCCTGCCGAGGGGGGCTTGCTCTAGCTCCTTTCTGTTCTAGCAAGTTGTGATTCTGTGTATTCACTGTTTTGTCTCCAGTTTGGGGGCAGTGGTGTTCCCTGTAACCTTATTTTCTGATGGGTATAAGAAGAGATGTTGATTTTTCAGTATGTTTATCTTTTTATTTATTGTTAGGATGGAGTGGTAGCTTATCCTGAAATTCAGATGTTGATTTCTTTTTTTTAAAAAATATTTTATTTATTTATTTTTAGAGGGTGAGGGAGAGAAACGTCAGTGTGTGGTTGCTTCTTGTGCACCCCCCACCAGGAAACTGATCTGTAACCCAGGCATGTGCCTTGACTGGGAATTGAACCAGCAACCCTTTGGTTCACAGGCTGGCACTCAATCCACTGAGCCACACGAACCAGGGCTGATTGCTTTTTTAAAGGCATTGCAGTTACAGGATGATCATCTTGATCTTGCTTATACTCAGTTTTATGCTTTAATATGCTTTAATTGAAAAGCCCAAGGTCTTACCCAAACTCCTTTAACGTAGATGGTTTACACAAGCCCTTTGTCTAGGGCCTGGTTCTTATCCTGTAGTATCACCTGTTTGGTTTTCTCAGCTGTACGCCAAGGCGCTTAATCAAGATTTGCCCATTTTGGCCCTGACCAGTGTGACTTGGTTGGGCATTGTCCCACAGAGTGAAACGTCGCTGGTTTGATTCCTGGTTAGGGCACATGCCTGGGTTGTGGGTTTGGTGCCCAGTTGGGGCATGTATGAGAGGCAATTGATCAGTTTCTTTCTTAAATCAATGCTTCTTTCCCTTCCCCTCTCTCTAAAACTAAATAAATAAAATCTTTAAAAAAAGATCTTTCTATTTTGGCAGGGTCAGACCTACAATGTCTTTAATACTCCCTTCCTGAGTAGAGAATGCTATATTTAGAAGTTATACTGCTACTACCACCACCACCACTGCTACTGCTGTTTTTTAGACAACTAATAGTGTTAAATTCAGGGCATGTTGACAGGGATATTCATATAAGGCTTGGTTGGTGTCCTATGAATATTTTTTTTGTGGCTGATAGACATATAGTTGCATCATTGAGAGATTTGAACATCAGCAAAATTGGGAAATATACTGGGTGTAATGATTGACTGTAGTGCCTGGATAGTCTGGAACATTAGCACATTTGTGGTTGGGACAGTGGTGATTAGTGCAGATAGGCACTGATGCATGTGCAGTCTTGCCTATTATGTCTCATGAAGACATCTAAAACAACATCAGTTTCTGCAGTGATACTAAATGATAGTAATTATAATTATAAATGACATAATTTTCCTTAGTAAGTTGCTTGGGTTCCCATGCTGCTGGTGTATATGGAGGCCAGCCACGTGGTTCTTTTCTGTGTATAGCTACTCTTGTGGCCCCTACTTCTGTGGAAAGTTGTCTGTAGATAAAGCCACGAAAACCACTTGCTAAGGTCAAAACATGATGTAATCTGCTTAAATCTGTCTCCCAGGCTGTAGCAGTATGACTTGACCTGTCTCAACATTAGATTCTACCAAGCTCTCTTCACACACTGATGACCCTACAGAATATCTTATTCATGCCTTTTATATAGCTTCTATTTTTAAAAACATTTTATTTATTTATTTTTAGAGAGAGGGGAAGGGAGGAAGAAGAACATCAGTGCATGAGAGATACATGGATCTGTTGCCTCTCGCATGCTCCCAACTGGGGACCTGGTCTGAAACCCAGGCATCTGCCCTGAGCCGGTATCAAACTGGCAACCTTTTGGTTTGAAGGCTGGTACTCACTCCACTGAGCCACACCAGCCAGTGCTGGATCCAGTTCTATTTCTCAATGAACCTTCATGGTGCCTTAAGTATTAAGGTCTCTTTATTGCCTAGGATCTGATCAAATTGACAAATAAGATACAGGAATAGTGACAGAGGAAAAGAATCAACTTTATTACTTAGAAAGGATACATTAGAAAATGTTCTTAGTAATAGAGTTAAGTGAGTTTGCTGACTCAGTGCTAGAGTTTGGCTATCTGACTCTCTTATCATCAGGTAGGCCAGCCCTGTAGAGGAGCTTGCCCATGTAGAAGTGGAGATTGCTTGCTTCCTGTGGGCAGTTTGTTCCCAAGATGAAGAAGAGTAGAAATTATCCAAACATGTACAGTTTATTAAACATAAACTAACCAGTGAAGAGACCAGGAATTAGATTAATCAAACTTCCTCCAGAAGAAGGAAGTAGGAGAGAAGAAGCATTTTCCTTCCATGTCTGCATTTTCTTGATTTATTCATTTTAGAACATCTGTACTGATTCCTTGCTTGGAAGCTGAGCATTTATCCTCTTTCCCTGTCTCCTTTCCTCTCATCTTCCAAACATAATTCTATTATAATTTTGGTTAAACAAGTATTCAGTGTTTACATTTTACAATTATGTAGCTATCTTTTTCTCTGTAGAATTTTGTTTTTATTGAAATTAGCAAGTGTCCCTCCCGTTCAGTTTATTTTTATTTTTTGTCCTGTTTTTTATTAACCCAAATACAATGACTTGTCCTTTCATTTTTTTTTTTGAAGCAATAGGTCAGACAGCTTTTGCCAAAATAATGTTTGTCCCAGTGGCTGGTATAGTAATTTCAGCACCACATTCTATCTGAAGGCGCTCCTGATGAAGGCAACTGATTTTGCCATTATTCACTTTGTAGTATTTCAGAACAGTCAGCTTAACCTTTTTTGTATACTTATTCTTCTGGGGAGTGGTGTGACACTTCTTCCTTATCTTAGCACCACGATGGCATCTCAGCACAGGATGAAGAGGGGATGCCTTTTCGTCTTGTTGTAGTCAGACAAAGTACGTCTATCTGCCAGTTGCTTGTCAGCAAAGATCAGTCTTTGCTGATCCGGATGAATTCCTTCCTTACCCTGGATCTTGGCCTTTACATTTCATATTGTATCTGAGGTTCCAACCTCAAGAGGGATGGTCTTCCCCATAAAGATTTTCATGAAAATCTGCATCTTGGCCATGATTCCATCACAGATAGCAGATTGGAAAAAGCCTGTTTAATTTTTGTAGTTTTAACACTAAAGGAGCCAAAGCTTTTCCTCAGTTGTATTGGTATATCTATATGTAGATGCTTCATCAAAATTTATCTTCTTAAAGCAGAGCTTCCTGGCATAGTCTGAAGGCTGCATGATAGACTTCTTGTATATAAATACCCTTATATTAGTGGTCATTTTAGTATCTCAACCTTCACCATTATCCTTAAGACATTCCTCATCTTGCTACTTTATTAGACATATTATTCAAATGTCATGTCTTCTTTCTCTTGGCTTATTGTCATGTTTTGTTCAGCACAGACTCTAATAGTTTCTTGACAAAGAATGTATGAGAGGTAAATCTTTAAGAAGTTGCATGTCTGAAATCTCTCCTTTCTGCCCTCACATTTAATTCATAGTCTGAATACTGAGTATAGAATTCCAGGTGTGAAATAATTTTTCTTTAGAATTTGATAGCATTGACGTATTGTTTTCTTTCAGTTTTGTTGTTAAATTTGATGCCTTTAAAAAATTTAAAAAAATTCTTTGTATGAAGTCTATTTCTTTCTGAAAGTCTGTAGAATCTTTTTTATACTTATAGTTCTGAAATTTTTTGATGGTTTGCCTTGCCATGGGTCTATTTTTGTCCTTTGTGCTGAACACATGAGTCAGACCTTTCAGTCTGGATGTCTGTAGTCTTTCATCCTGGAACATTTTATAGAATTAATTTTTTGAATCTTCCATATTCATTGTATAAGCTTTCACATTATGCCCACCTTTTCAGCACTGTGCTTTTGCTCTCAGGTATCCCAGTCCGAAGACCCAGTGTTTTTCTCTACCCAGTGAACTGCAGGGTTTTACTATGGTGGAAGATTGGCAAGGTCAGTCTGTGCAGTAATGGGAGGTGATCTGAATACTTAACAACCCTAAAGCAGACTTTCAAGAATCCTGTGGTTTTAGAACCAACCTCTCCCTCACAGCCAGACACTTGTGAGCCTATTGGCAGTTCTGTAGGGATTATCAAGTTGCTTCTGTGCCTCTCTCCTAATTGGCTTTGGATCCAGCTTTCTCAGGTTTAAGTAATGTGCAATCGTACATTTGTTCTAGACGTACACGTACCTTTTAATGCATTATAAGATCTGGTAGTGGATCTAAGGAACATGATGAATACTGATGAATAAAAATGGTATTTCATTGTATTTGCAACGCAGTAATAGTATATGAAATTGTCTTTGGTTTCTGTTGTTTACCAAGTCCCGTGTACTGCTAACTACTGTTTTTTCCCCTTACGTAAATAGGTGACAGGCTAAAGTTGATTTAGAGAGGATAGTATGAAAATAAAGGAGTCCTTTTTTTTTCTCATTCACTCTGAATTCTACCTGTGTACCCCATTTAGAACTCCTGAATTAACTGGAACATTATGAGACCATAATCATGGTCTCCTATATCTGTCCACATTTTTCAAAGTGGCTTCCAGGGTGTGCAACCTGATCAACCTTTCATTCATTTAGCAAATATGTACTAAGTATCAACTAAGTGTAGGACACCGGCTGGCATCAGGGATATATTAGTTAACAAAACAAACTTTTATCTTCATGGAGTTTCTATATCTAGTGGAATAGATAATTGGTTATAGTGTAGCCTATGTTAAAATACATAGTTTATATATACCACCATCCCTAGAAACTAACTAAAATCACTTACCTTTCTGAGAATATCAGTACTTGAAACAGAATTTGAAAGGTTTTATTATAAAAGCAATATTTATTTTTAAAATTAGGTTATTGTTGTTCATTTACAGTTATCTGCATTTTCCCCCCACCACTCCCTGCAACCGCAGCCAAACTCACTTCCCTCCCTTGCTTCCACCCTCCCCCTTGGTTTTGTCCATGTGTCCTTTATAGTAGTTCCTGAAAGCCCTTACTCCCATTATCCCCTCCCCCGTCCCCTCTGGCTATTGTTAGATTATTTTTAATTTCAATTTCTCCAGTTATATTTTGTTTGCTTTTTTCTTTTGTTGATTATGTTCCAGTTAAAGGTGAGATCATATGGTATTTGTCCCTCACCACCTGGCTTATTTCACTTAGCATAGTTCTCTCCAGTTCCATTCATGCTGTCGCAAAGGGTAGGAGCTCCTTCTTTCTTTCTCTGTGTAGTATTCCATTGTGTAAATGTACCATAGTTTTTTGATCCATTCATTTACTGATGGGCACTTAGGTTGCTTCCAGCACTTGACTATTGTAAATTTTGCTGCTATGAACATTGGGGTGCATAGTTTGTTTTGGATTGGTATTTCAGGGTTCTTAAGATATAATAAAAGTAATATTTAAGAAAATATGAGATGGATAGGCAGAAAAAACAAAAACAATACCATACATTATCATACTAATTAGATTAACCAATATTAACACCTTGTATATTTTTATTTCTTTTCTATATGCATATGTTTATATGTATATTTAAATATGCACAATTTGTTTGTAAAACTGGATTATACTATAAAAACTTGTATAAAGCCCTGGCTGATGTGGCTCAGTGGATTGAGTTCTGGCCTGTGAACCAAACAGTTGTTGGTTTGATTTGCAGTCTAGGGCTCATGCCTGGGTTGCGGGCTAGGTCCCCAGTAGGGGGTGCACGAAAGGCAACCACACATTGATGTTTCTCTCCCTCCCACTCTCCCTCCCTCTGTCTAAAAATAAATAAATAATTAAAAAAAAGAAATATGTTGCCTTTTAAATTTTCTAAGCATTTAACCAAATCTTTTTGTTCACAGCTGGGCTCAAAATGCAGAGAACTGAAAGATATTCATTTCGGCCAGTGTTACAAGATCTCCGATGAAGGCATGATCGTCATAGCCAAGGGCTGCCTGAAATTACAAAGAATATACATGCAGGAAAACAAATTAGTAAGTACAAATGGCATCCTTGTGTTTTTTGTTTTGTTTCTAACTTTTAAATTTCTTATAATTTACCTTATAAATTTTCTTCTGCTTAGTATTTTTTGGTGGTTTAGAGGCAAATCCTATGTAAAAGCAATAATTCATTCCACACAATGATTTTATAAATTGATGCTCTAATTGTATAGGTGCTTGTATGTGGCACTTGCATGACAGTCAGCTAATTCAGATATATTGGGAAAAATTAAATTTTAGTTGTAAAACATAATAAATATGTGGTTGTAGTCCTTCCTGACTCCCCTAGAGATTACACTATTACTAGATAGTTAGGATTTATAATATTCAGGAATATGTATACTTGTGAAACAGAGCTTTTCACTAAGTATGGTGAAAAATGGTGATTCCATAAATTGTGGTAGATAATCTTGGTAGCTACATAGGTTTTATATTTTAGGCACACACATGTGTAAATTATTTACACTTCGTGTTTTGTATGTGATATACTTAAAACCATTTAATTTTATTTTGAGATATAATTTACATATCATACAACTCACTCTTTTAAAATGTAAATTCATTGATTTTAGTATATTCACAAAATTGTACAATCATCTTCACTGATTCTAGAATATGTTCATTACCATGGAAAGAAACTCTGTGCTCATTAGCCATCATTCCCTATCATTTACCCTTCCTTCAGGCCCTGGCAGTTAGTAATCTGTTTTCTGTTTCTATGGATTTGCTGGTTCTAGACATTTCATATAGATGGAATTACACAGTATATGGTTTTCTGTCTGGATTTTTTCACTTAGCTGAATGTTTTCATGGTTCATCCTTGTTGTACCTTGTGTCAGAGCTTCATTTCTTTTTTAGGGCTGAATAACACTCAAAATTCATTTAATTTTGATTCGGTAGACACATAGTACAAGTTAATGGAGAAGGTTGTTACTAGGGAGGCACTAATAGAGTTTCCAATGCTGAAAAAAAGTGTACTTTATGATAGGCAAGGTCACCTTGGCCACTGTTGGTTGGAGTGCAGTCCCATTAACCAAAAAGTTGCGGGTTGAATATCTGGTTTGGGTATGTGCCTAGATGGCAGGTTCCTACAAAAGGCAACCTATTAAAGGCAACTGATTGATGTTTCTCTCTTGCATTGATATTTCTCTCCTTCCCTTCCACTATCTCTAAAATCATTGAACATGTCCTTGGCTGGGGATTAAAAAAATTAAAAACAGGCAAAGTTGTCTTGAATATATAGCATATTTACAAAGACTCGTATTTTTTTTAAAAGATTTTGTTTACTTTTAGAGAGAGGGTAAAGGAGAGAGAAAGAAAGGGAGAGAAACATTGATCAGTTGGCTCTCACTCACGTCCCAACTGGGGACTGGACTCACCACCCAGGCATGTGCCCTGACTGGGAATCAAACCATGACCTTTCACTTTGCTGGGCAATACTCAACTAACTGAGCCATGCTGGTCAGGGCCAAAGAAGACTTGCTTTATTGTATCACCCAAATAAAGGGATCTTTTTGTTGTTTCTTAGAGTTAGTTTATAAAATTTGATAAATACATCTCATATATTAATGTAAGTTTTGAAAAGTTTCTAGAACCATCAGCAATTCAAATGAGATAATGCTATTTTGAAAATATTCCAGCCCTGGCTGGTGTGGCTTAGTGGATTGAGTGCTTGCTTGTGAACCAATGGGTCATGGGTTCGATTCCCAGCAGATGCGACATGCCTGGGTTGTGGGCCAGGTCTCTGCTCAGGGGCATGTGAGAGTCAACCACACATTGATGCTTTTCTCCCTCTCTTTCTCCCTCTCTAATCAGTCAATACAATATTCCAGTTAGAAAAATTGAAACATTATGAATTAAAAGTAAATGCTTTTATTACCACATAGAATTATTCTTATCTCTGAAATTATATAGTAAAAATGTTTTACTTTTCTCTTTACTACATGTAGTACAAAGTAATTAATCACTCCTGAGGCAGTATGATCTCGTAGAGGGAGTAAAATCTTCTTGGTTAGGGGGACTGAATTTTGAGTCCTGGTTTTCACTTACTTTGTGACTCTGGGAAAGTTACTTAGGCCCTCTGAGCCCCATTTGTAAATGAGGTTAATACTTGTCTTTTTGTGCATTGTGGCTAATGAATAAATGACATAATGCCCATAAATTGTCTAGTATAAACTCTGACTCATAGGAGATCAGTAAAAGCCCTGGCTGGGTGGCTCAGCTGGTTGGAGTGTCGACCTGTACACCCAAAGGTTGCGGGTTCTTTTCCCTGTCAGGGCACATACCTGGGAATTGGTCTTGATTCTCTCTCCCCTCTCCTTTCTCTCTCTCTCTTTCAAATCAATAAAATATTCTCTAGTGAGGATTTAAAAATTTTTAAAAACTAGTACTTTTTATGAGATTATGACTGTATTTATTATTTGTTAATTTCCACCACCCTCAAGATAAATTAAAGGATGGTAAACCCAACTTAATTTTTTTGTATTTATCATGTAGTGGGAATATTTGTTGAGTAAACGCAGAGAAACATTTTTTTGACACGTTAAAATTTTAGTCGGTGGCTCTGACAGGTATGGTTCAGTGGGTTGGGCCTCGTCCTGTGACTGCAGGGTCTGAGTCACGATTCCCCGTCAGGGCAAAGGCCTGGGTTGTGCGCCAGGTCCCCAGTCAGTGTTTCTCTCCCTCTCTGTCTTCATCTTTCTCTAAAAATAAATAAATAAAATCTTTAAAAAATTTTTGTCATCAGTTTCCCAAAGGAATTAAATGTATATATATTTTTAACTGTATACTGTTGTGAAGGTTCTAGTTATATTCACATTAGCTTTTTCTTAATATTGTGGTCTATTAAAAAGTTGTTGTAGACTTAAATACCAAGGGAAGCAGTTTTGTATATAGGGCTGTTCAATAAATATTTGCTTTCATTGGAAGTTTAAAGTAACTGCCAGATATTAAAGAAAGTTCAGTTAAATAAAGTTTTTTTCAATTTAGGTTCTTAGAAAAGAAGTTAGAATACTTTGAACGCTTTATTTTGGACAATTGCATTATGGATAACTAACCTCCCATAGGAATTTTGCTTTGTATTTTTGGAATTTATGAAGTAAGGAAAACTATTTGAATTATTTGAAAGACTATAATGTTAAGTATTTGGGTTGTTTTAACTCTGAGAAGTGGTGTAATTAGTCATTTAATAATAAATATTTTAAATAGGGTAAGTAGAAGTAATTGTGGTCTGGTTAAAGACAAGTAATATCTGTGCAGCTATTTATATTTTATATGTAATTACAAATAGGAAATATAAAAATCATTAAATAGGAAAAATGTTTTAATTAACAACTAATAGACATACTTGGGGGAGACTACTGTATGTGAAAGGATACCAATAGTGTTTGACTTGTGTAGACATTATTAGCCAAATTATTTGCTCATTCTCTTATTAAAGTGAGGTTCCTTGAGAGTTTTAGAGCTTCATGTGGCATCTATGCTATGTAGCATCATAACATAGGATTTTTATTTAAATATGAACTTCAATGACTTTAAAATATCAAATTGGTTGTTTTTATAATACATTGGTAGTATTTGACTGAATACACTTTTTTCCATGTTATATCTTGGCCTTTAGGTGGCAGCATTGTCTTTGCATATTTCAGTGATAGTTTTTTTTTTTGAGTCCTTGATATAACTAAAAAGATAACAGTGCTTGTACACAGTTTTTGCGTATATTATGGCTTATTTAAAAATTTTGTTCTTTAGGTGGTTTTCATAGTAGAATTTTTAAAGTTTTTATTCATTTATTTTTAGAGAGAGGGGAAGGGAGGGAGGGAGAAAGAGGAGAGAAATGTCAATGTGTGAGAGAAATACCCACTGGTTGCTTCTTTCTCCCCCAACGGGGGACCTACCTGGCCCACAACCCAGTCATGTGTTCTGATCTCTGTGTTTTTGGGATGATACCCAACCCACTGAGCCATGCCAGGCTAGGCAATGATAAAATTTTTTATTAAAATAATTTAAAGTATTAGTTGCAGCTGGAATGTTAAAAGATGAACTTACTGTGTTACACAAAGGAAGATATTCAGACATTCTTATTGTGGAACTAATTTAGGTAAGATAAACTTTAGAATAGGGGAAGGATTCCTGTGTTTACCAGAAGGAGAACTTTTATTCAGGTAGAAATTGAAGACAGTGACTTGACATTTTAAGACAAATTAATTATGGTGAAGCAAAGAATTAGGATTTACATGTAAAATCTTTAAAAAATCTTTCCAAAAGAAAATGAATTTCCATTTTAGTCATTTTTGAGTTAGATGCCATTTACCTACATGGGTGTATTTTGCATTCATCATGAAACTCTTATATAGAATCTAGAAGTAGATGTGAGGCATACAGCTATAGTGAGGGTCTAGTATACTGTATACACTATTTCCCTGCTCCTAACGGTAGCTTTCACATCATTTCTGTGCAATTCTTGCTCCATAGTTATTTTCAAGGCATATCTAGTTTGTGTGTATAGGTATTGATGATCTAGGAACCTCATTAAGTATATTCTCTCTGCTTCTTTACTTTCTTTGTTTTAGATTCTGTTTCTCTACTTTTTGGACAGAGGAACTCTTTGGGCAGCTTTTTCTTTTTCTTTGCATGTAATTTTTTAAAAATTTGTTTAATTGTTGTTCAAGTACAGTTTTCTTTTACTCCCATCCCAGCTCATCCCCCTAGTGCTCCTGACCTCCCTTGCATTTCCACCCCCCTTAGTTGTTGTCCATGTGTCCTTTATACTAGTTCCTGTGAATCCTTCCCCTTTTCCCCTGAAATTCCCTCCCCTCTCCCCTCTGGTCACTGTCCCCCTGTTCTCTATTTCAGTGTCTTTGGTTATATTTTGCTTGCCTGTTTCTTTTGTTGTTTAGCTTCCAGTTAAAGGTAAGATCATATGGTATTTGTCTTTCACCACCTGGCTTATTTCACTCAGCATAATGCTTTCCAGTTCCATCCATGTTGTTGTAAAGGGTAGGAGCTCCTTCTTTCTCTCTGCTGCATAGAATTCCATTGTGTATATGTACCATAGTTTTTTTATTCATTTGTAAAATGATGGGGACCAGATAGATTATCTATCACGTTATCCAATCTGATGATTTAAAGTACTGTACTAGAATTTAATGAACTATTATGAAAATAGCTTCCATGACGAGTCTGATGGTTAACACTTTGGTATTAGATCTGTATGTGTTGTGTGTATTTGCTTTTTTTTTAAAAAAAATACCTTCTACTTTGTAGAGTTGAGTTGTGAATTAGTATAGACTTTCTGAATTATTAAGAAAGTAGTAATGTATTATGAATAGACTTTAGAATGTTTTAGGGAAATGATAAATGTTTCCTGATTAAAACTTGATTTCCTGAAAGTTAATTGTGATCTTTTATTTTATTTCAACCCTCTGGTGAATTGTTATTTTACTAGTGTTATAATTCCGTGACATCTCCTGGAGCCCTTTGGTTGCTGCTATAACATTATTTGTAACATTGTTTTTCATTTTATTATGTCTTGGAGGCTTACACAGATACTGTAGGATCTAAAGTCACGTCCAGGCTTTCTTCTTCCAGGCTGGAGGCATTGAGGGGGTGATAGAGGGAAACACTGTTTGGTTGGAACTGAACTCAGTTCATGCCTTGCTCTTGCAGTTTCTTACTCACGTGATTGAGGTTATCTTAAATTTTGTGCATGTATTTCCTCATTTGCAGAAAGGACATAAAACTGCTTCAAACATGCTCTTTTGAGGATCAGACTAAATGAGATTAAGAGGTAAAGCACCAAACGTGTTTCGTACATAGGAGATCTTCAATAAAGGTCACTTTTCTTCCACTTCCTACCACAGTTTATTTATGAAGTCTGCTAATTTGAATTGGGCTGTGTCAGTGCCCAATTCACCTGCTATGTTCTTATTTGACCTATTAGCTACCTACAGTTTAATTTCTTTTTGCTGTTTGCTGTGATTTGAGGCTGTTGTAACAGCCAAGTAAGTAGACTGGTGGTCATGTCATCATCAGCTGGGTTATGTAAGGTGAACATTTGCATCAGAGCTTAAATAGCAGTAGTTAATTCAGTACCTTAAGAAGGGTTATGTTTCTTCATTCATTTACTTTTCCACTTAGAGTTCATATGTTAAAGGATTTGGCTTTCACTCCCCTCAGTTCTCTCACTGCACTCCTGATAGTTTATTTCTCAAGTACCCCTTGTGAAGAGAGTTTACTTGTAATCTCTGACATAAATAACTTACCTTTGTGAGGGAGTCTGTTTTCACTTCAGCCTCCAAAATCTCCCAGGGTAGATATTTACCTTCATTGCCTTTTCCCCTCTTAATGGATGAGGCATTTACCTGCACATAGAGTGGTGGTTTTCAGTAAACAGTGATGCATGAAAACAGCATTTCAAAGAAGGGGACCTAGACAAACTGAGCTTCATTTTATTGTTGTATACTACATTTCAGGGTTTTGCTGTCACTTACTGATTTTCAAACATATTTAATACTACTTATCTTTTATTGAGTATTTACAATGTACCAGGCACTGTGTAATTTTACATAATTAATCCTCAAACTTCCATATATGGTATCTTATTTTTTTATTTCATTGTACAGATGACTATATTGAGGCCTAGAGGTTAAGTAACAACAAATCTGTGTCAAAGTCAAGATTCCAACCCAGATCTATGAGATTCCCAACCCTGTGTCTCCAAGCTCCTTTGACTGCAGGGATACATTACAGATGGGGCAAATCCATGTCTTTGAACCAAGTAATTTCCAAAAGGCATTATCTCCCTTTAACACACACACACACACACACACACACACACACACACACACACACACGTAGTATGAGACATCAAAGGAGGAAGTTAGCCTTGGCTGGTATGGCTCAGTATATTGAGCACCCCACCTGTGAGCTGAAGGGTCACAGGTTCGATTCTAAAGTCAGGACAAGCCTGGGTTGTGGGCCAGGTCCCCAGTAGGGGGCACATGAGAGGCAACCACACACTGATGTTTCTCTCCTTCTCTTTCTCCCTCCTTCTTCTCTCTCTAAAAAAAATAAACAGAGAAGCTCTGTTTCATCTGTTTTTTAAAAAAGAAGTTAACTATTAGCATGAGCAAAAGATATTTTTCTTAGGATGATAACTGATTTCAGGGTGAGCTGTAAGTACCAATGGAAATATATTAGAATCTTTTCTGGGAAAATGAGTTAAATTACCAAGTAAGAAAGCAGTCTTCAAGATAGTTTTTAATGTTGATCTTAATCATGTACAGATATGAACATAATTAACTTTAACATAATTTCACTCTTTATGTAATAATTTTCCTTTGCAAAATTATACTATTTTATATTTTTGTGAAATTTGGATTCAGATACTATTAACATTTCATTTTTGTCTAGCACATTTAACAGAAATTTTAATGGATTAACGAACTAGATAACTTTCTTTTTTTAAAAAAAAACTTATTTTAAAAGAGGAGAAAGGAGGGAGATAGGGAGGAAGAGAAACATTGATGTGAGGGAGAAACATCAGTGGGTGGCCTTTTGCCTTCTGCAAGTGCCCTGATGAGGGCAGAACACAGAGTCTGCAACCCAAGTATGTGTCCCTATGAGGGACTGAACCTGTGACCTTTTGGTTTGCAGGATGACACCCAACCAACTGAGCCACACTGACCAGGGCTGACTGGTAACTTTCTACTCTGTTCCTTACCACTATTTCAAATGTTAATTCAGTTTAATTAACATTTGAATACGTACTACGTGCCAGGCACATATGAGAGGTGTTGGGGAATTAAAAAAGAGTTATATTGCTAAAGAGAAGAGATTTTGGTCTAGGCTTACGTGCTGTGGAAGTGTCAGTCATAAAAATAGTTACTGGTGTAAGACATAAAGGAGGAATCAGGAATTCCTGTAAATCGTAGGTGATATTTGAACTGGGTTTTGATTGATATATAATGATATGGTAATTGTGAAGCAAGCAAACATTTTTTGGTCAGGGAAAGTGATTGCAAGTAGGAGAAACAGCACTAACAAAGACAGGCGCCAGGAAAGTATGTGGGGTGTTTCAAAGGTGGTGGGTATTACAGTAAGATCGGTTAGCTTCACAGGCAGGGTGAGTTGGGCAAATGTTCATATTTGTGTTTATAAAGGGAGGGAGGGACCAGATTGTTAAGTTTCTTGAGTCCGGGGATTATGGCACGCTATTTCACCAAATGTGAAACATGATCATATTTTGGGGTTTTTAAGTTATTTTTTAAATTTTGAGGACTGGGAAAATACTAAAAAGAATAGTAAAATTTATGTGCCCATTACCCAAACATTGACATTTACTTATTTTTTAATTTAAATATTTTATTATTTATGCTATTGCAGTTGTCCCAATGTTCACATTTTGTTAATTTGTTTCTTTTTCTTGAATTAATCAGGCAAATAAAATGTGTGTAAGTCTCTGTTGTTTTGCATCCAACACCATCTCACTATGTTCTTTTAAACGCAACTACTATGATGATCCAAAATGCTTTAAACGTTAAAAAAAACACCTAAACATAAATGATATCATGAACAACAATATAGTATTATTTAACTTGTAGTCACATTTAGTTTATATCTGATGTTATCTGGTTAAATATCTGGTCTCAGCACAGTATATATCAATATGTAATTTGCATTTTTCTTCTAAGTTGTTTATGAGATCCAGCCATAACAAATCTGTAATTCATTCTTTTTTAATGGTTAGTGTTCTTTATATGCATATATGCCCTGCTTGTTAATTTTCTACTGAAGGATACTTAGATTGCTTCTGGTATTCTACTATCATAGGCAGTGTTGCAATAAAACTCTTGTGCAAGTCTCTTGTCCTTATTTCTAATACCTAAAAATGTAATGGATAAGGAGCTAAGATATTTATATTTTCAAATTTTTACTAAATCATGAGAGATTGTTCTCCATGAGTAATTGAGATCATGATTCACAGGTATATCTTTCTGATAGATTGTCAACTCTTTTGAGGGCAGGAAGGGACCTAGTTGTCTCTTTTTCCCATCCCTCTCTCATGTTGGCAGATGATATTCAGTAAATGTTAGTTTAGTGACAGATTGGTCACTACTGAACTGAACATGTTTTTTAAAATGCACTTCTTTAAGTATTTTGGGAATGGCTTTGAAAACAACATGAATTTGAGTAGATAAATAAAAACCTGAAAAGTAGCTGAAGGGTGCAGAGTCAGTTTTTCTGACTTCTCTAGTTTGATCTAGTTACTGGATGAAGTATGCCATTTAATTTATTGATCCACAGTATTTCTTAGGGTACTTGTTTTTAGCAGTATCCTGTTCTAATAAACTAGAATATAATTTTTATTCTTGTCAGAAATTACATTGATTCGTACTTTCTTGTCATTAATAAAATTAGTTTTATTTTATTGAAGCAACTTTTGAAAGACCTACTTTAAAGACAAAAGTTATTTGATGTATAAATATATTGAAAAATGTTAAAATGTTATTTGGTAGATTTTTCAGTTTGAGGAATAAATATGTCACTTATTTATATTCTTGGCTCTAGAGCTTTATCTCTCACTCTGTTTTAAATCTATTGATATCTTTCTCTTATGGGTATATTTTTTACCTACCAGATATCCTTGTTTTTTTTTAAAACATACCTGAATTCTATTCTATCATTTAAAAAGCATAGAAAACCATAAAGAGTGAATGTAAAGGTGTGTTTTCTTCCCCTATGTGCCCATATGGTATGGAGGTCAAGCGGTGACTTGGGTCATCCAAGTAATTTTTCTTTGGACTGTGTTAATTGTTAATCCAGCATATTTACCTGTCTAATTATGTTAATTTAGTAATATTACAAGTAGTTCACAAACTTTGGGGATCCATCAACTGATAATAGAAGATGCTTAAATGCTAACAGAATCTCAGGAAGAAACTAGCCTAGTGTTAGAAGCTCTTATATAGATAACCCAGTGTTAATAATGCAGAATTTATTGTGGTTAAAAGTAGGAGACTCCTATTTTAAAACATAATGAGGATGAAGAGTCACCAAACAAGCTCTATATGATGGTCACCTACATACCTGTCACCACTTTCAAAAATCTACAAACAGTTAATGTTGGTGAGAACTAACTGCTGTTTGTCGAATAAAGTTATAAAACTGCCAAAAATAGGAGACTCCAAATAATATTAACATAGTTTTACTTTTTTTTTCTGGATCAACTTCTGGGTTATTAAAAATATCTGAATTGTTTTGATTTCACCATTTATAGCTGTTGGTTAGGTTATTCCTAGTATTGGGATTATTTTTTTGGTGGTGTTATTTTCAAATTATATATTCTATAGTTTAGACCTTGTTTAAAAATATAATTTTGTTTAATTTCTTTTGTGACTGCATGTTAAAAAATCAGATTCGTAAGCAAATCAATTTATCTCTCGGATATAACTGAAAATGCTGTCATTGGCTTTGTGCTCCAGTGTTGGCAACAGGGGATGGTTGGTTGATGTAAAGAGCTGAGTCATTAGACTTAGCAATAGAAATTGTATAAGGTTAGATGGCAGTGGGATGCTGGGAGTACATTAAGCCTGTCATTTAGGAGCACATATTCTTCAGCTACCCTTTTCGACTGTCAGTCACTAAGTAAGATGCATTGTTTGGATCTAGGAAGAAGTTTTGGCTTATATATGTGTATATATTTTTTAACAGTAATGGGTTGCTAGGGTTTTAGGACATCTAAGACTTAATGTCATTTATCATTTTTAGTAGGTAGACTTAAAAGAAGGATTAGTTGTTTTTCTTTGTTTTGTTTTTAAGTTTTGCCCTTCTATATACCATTTACAAACTGTAGTTGAATCTGGCTTTCAGGTGATAGGATGCTTTTTTACTAGCACTTTCTTGTAGTTATTATAAAAAATATACATTATCATTATATTTATCATAGATAAATATACATTATCTATGCCACTTGGGCTTGCATCAGGTGATCCTCTCTCCAGCTTATGCTCCTCCCGAGGCAACCTGTTTGGTGAGTACTATTCCTAACCCTGCTGCAGATTTTGCTTACTTGTATTACTTGGGTTGGCTTCCTTTTCTGTTTTCTTTGAAGTTCTTTTATTTTTTTATTGTTGTTCAAGACAGTTGTCTCCATTTGGTTTTCCTTGAAGTTCCTATTAAAGGTCTAACATGAAGTTGCCTTCTGGGCAGTAAGTGGAAGGATGAATAGTCATGAGAGTGTTGGGGTAAATTCTTTTCCTTGGATTGCACCTTCTGGTTTTTAGTAGCTGAGAAGGTGAAAAGCCAGATGAAAGATGAAGTTTGTTCTACTTTGATATTCATTTGTTTTTAAAACGCTTCTATCGCATCTTTTTTTATGTAGCCACATTAGGTTGCAGACAGGAGCAGTATAGTCTTTTTCTTTAGTGGGTGTCACACTTCACTATTTTTGGTTTCTAAAATCTGATGTGATAGAAGTGGGCTACTTCAGGATCATTCTTGGGGGTAAAAAATGTGTAGTGTCTATTACCAGGTTTTCATTGGCTGTTTTTGATGTAAGCATAAATATAGGTGTTTATCATTCTTTTTAATATGATAAATGAATTCACTAAGAATTTGTAATAAAAAATAGTTATCAGTCAGAATCCTTCTAATTAAACTATGTTTGGATGATTATTCTTATTGAATATATCTTTATAAAATTAAAAAATTTTCCATTACAGTTGACATTCAATGCTATTATTTAATATATCTTTGATGAACTAAAGAGGAAGATACATATTTATAGTCATTATTGTTTAAATGCTCATGCAAATGCTGATAGATTATAAAATCATTTGCATCATGTTATGCTAGCTTTTCAGTTTGACTCCTAAGAACATAGAATTAGGTGAGCTGTGATTTGTAGATTCTCTGAATGGGGAATCAAAATATATTTTCATGTCTTTTGGCTAGGTTAATGCTAACTTTATATATTTGAAGATAATTTTTAAGTAGTTTGATATTTAATGAGTTTTAAGTTGTTGCAGTACACAATTTTATATACACACATATATTCCCCTTTTCCATTGATATATTAATAAGTATTACATATCATATATGATTATAGGCAGTTCTATTATGTAATCTAATATACATTTCATAAATTATAATTCTTTTAGGCTTATGAATGAAGAAGTTAATGGAGGATAGTGTAGAAGATAAAAATATATTGTATATTCCTCTGAATTCTGTCATGACCTAAGGGGTTTCCAAAGATTGACTTTTTATCCCATCCACAGTTGAGAAATGCTCTTGCAGGAATCCCCTTGCTAAAATACTCTTTTAATCACTTCAGAAATCTGTAGTGGCTAACTTCAAAGATTTCTTTAATTATTAGTCTGTATTCTCATTTCATTCTTAATCTATATATATACTCTTCATTTTCTCTTATCATTTTGTTTTCTTCCAATATGTATTCATTACCTTCAAGCTCAGCTAAATAGTTTTGTGTCAAACATTAAGAGTTCTAGCCCCATTATTACTTCCTCATGTTCTATCAGTTCCCTATATTTTATTATTTCTTGTTAACTCATTGATAATTCATTACAGGTTTCAAGGCTTTGGTTTAGTCATGTAAGCTCCTTGAAATTGGAGATGTTGATGTCTTTTTAAAAAAAACCTATATGTAGTAACTGACTGTATATTTGTCATTGTTTTTACTGAATGGTTAGTTGTTAGGAGTTCTTAAAAATTAATTCTTTCTAGCAAAAATTTTGAAGTTCTGAAAAGGACTGCTAATGAAGATTAACCATTCTGTACTCAAGTCTTTTGGGTTCAGTGCTGGAAAAATTCTTTCTTCAATAGGAGGGAAGAAAGCTATTAAAAATTAACATTTTTAATGAGACAGATGCCAGTGACATTAATATGATTACTTATACTTTGACATATACATACAATATTGCTTTTAGGCCATGAGGTTTCAATCTTGTTAACTGAATTATTGAAGTGTGCTTCATTTTACAGTGATGTCAAGTGGTTCTTCATTAGTGTTCATACCAGAAGAGCGGCAAAGATAGTTTGAGAAGTAAAATCCCAAATATGTCTCTTCTCCTCAAGAATTACATAATTTATAGGAAGTGATTTCTTAAAAGTGAATGTTGACACTTGTGGCTTGAATTTTTTTTGCAAATTATGTGTTATGTGTGTTCAATTTTTGGTTTATATCCCATTGAAGATATTTGATTTGTGTGAGTGCTTCCACCAATACATATCCCTTTTTTTCTGCCTTCAGACAACCCCAACACAAAATGTCTCGAGACTGCTTACTAAGAACTGTGGTCTTTTTCCTTTTGTCATACTTGACTCACTTGATTATTGAAAAGATGAAAGTTAACAAGTTGCTTCTATGGTTGACTGTGTTTAGAAGAGCTTGATTTCTTGTTGTAGTTTAGAAAGAGATAGTTAAATGTAAGATTTGATACATATCTTGGTTGCTTGGTACCAACAAAATGCACCAAGCAGATCTGGCATGAAATTTAGTTAGAATATTGAAATTGCATGCTTTGAGAGTATTATCACATGCAAAAAATTATACTGACAAGTGTTTTTAAAATACTTTACATAAAATTCTTAGTTTTTAATTTCATAAATTAATTCCATTTTATTATCCTTTTATTCTTTAATATGCCCTGATAGTCTTGTAGAATCAAAAATTGTGGAAAGAATACCTAAAAAGAAGCATAGATAAATAGCTTTTTTCTTATTTTTTTAGAAGATTAAGTAACATTTGGAAAAAATTGGGCAAGAATTAATTCAGCCAAGTGTATTATTTAACCTTGAGTTAATTTGTGTTTTTTTCAATATACAAGTAATTTTTCCCTAGTATAACTGGATGGTTTTCTTCCTGTAAAGTCCAAGTATATAGGAATTATCTTTTTCTATATTAAAGTCTATTGAAAACAATCACATTTTAAAAATATACTCTGTTGGATGGTACTTTTAGATTATAGAGTCAAGAATAGTTTTAGAAGACTGTAATTGTGCTGATTGCTGGTCTGTATAAGAACAGGAGAAATTTCACATACAGTCTTTTGCACAGTGATAAATCATTTTCAGTCCAGTGTATGCATTTGTCCAGTGTCCAGGTTAATTCTTTAGACATTTATGCCTTTCCTCTTTCTTTCCATCAAGGCATACCTTTTTACAGCTGTTGTAGAAACTTCACTTGTTAGAATCAACATTTATCACCTTAATGCTTAACACCTTTGAGGTTCTGCGTTTATACATGTCTAAAGTTAATTATTTATTCATTTGTAGCATTAAAGTATTAAAAGCACATTAAATTTGAATACCTATCTTATTGGTCATGTTCTTCCTTCTTTTGCCTCTACTTTTAAAAAGTTAAGAAAAGTTCTATTTCTTAAAAAAATGGTAGACTTGACCTTGAAAATTATCTTAGAAGTCCATTAAACCAGCTTCCTGTGAATCCCTTAATTCCATGCCTGATAGTGACCCATCAGTCATTGTTTGTGTGTGTGTTTAGGGGAGGGTTATTATCAGATGAATATTCAAGAACCATGCAATATTTTAATGACAGTTGAAAAATTATGAATAAAACAGTGCCAAAATGATATTTGACCAGCTTTCTCTACTTACTAGCATTGAAAAATTATTAATGCCTTTTTCAAAAAAAGTTTATATATACTCACCACATTATATAAAGACTAGATCTTATTTTCAGTACTAACTTATTCTCACACTAAATGAGTGTAAAACTCTGTAATTTGACAATTTAAATAATTGCCTCATGAATATGTGCATTGTTTTAGGGGACCTTTCCACTTTAGTATATGGCAATATCCACTGAAGAGGGGTCCTCATAAAACTTTTGCGGTTTCATTTACTACTAACATGCTCTTTGACAGCTGCCCTTTACTAATCTCACACCATGGATTTGAAACTTTTTTCTTAAAGCTTCAATACATTGTGTCCTTTGTTTTCTCCTGGAAAAGGATTTAAACAAACCTTCTATTGCACTTGTTGAATATGTATTTCATAGTAACCACCATGAAGATTGCAGCATTTAAGAAGATGAAGAAGCAAAGATAAAAGGTACACATTCAAGAAGGCTTGGTTTCACAGTTGGTGCATAATCCTTTCTGCTGTCATTGGTACCCTAAGTCTGTACCTACCAGAACAAAAGAAACTGAATTGGAAATTGTGGGAGCTGGGGAACATTCAGTTGGCAGCCCATCGCATGGCCCATAGGCGTTGTCAGGTCTCAGTTTGATCCCTTTTATTCTTTTTGACAGATGTGAGGTAGGGTCTATGAGGGGGAAGTCATTACTAGAGAGAGGGCAGTGTCAGATCAAAAGTAACCAGTGATCAAACAAGGTAAAGGGCTGTGGAAAATATGCTCTTTCTGGCCTCAACACCTGCCTGATCACTGAAGGGAATAGTCCAGTGTGTCAGGGCAAGTTGATTTTCTTTGATGTACAGTGAATTAGAAGTCAGAATGGAAGCTTAAGTGGAGTACAGAACACTTTTACTTCCTACTCTTGAGCAATTTAGGTGTTTAAATTTTTTATTTTAATTATCTAGAAGTTATAGAAGTCATTATTGAATAAAATATTAAAGCTTACCCATACTAATTTTTAACATTGTATATTAAGAGACAGTAGTAATAAACAAACAAATTTCAATGTAGTATGGAACAAGCTTTCTTAGAGGTCACAAAACTCTTCATTTATTTCAAGCATCTAATTATAATTTTAATCAGAGCAGTGGTGGATACAAAGTGGATTAGTGCTGAGCTTAGTACATAATAAGTCCCTTTATTGTAAAATTTTGGAAGTTACTTCACTAAATGATTTTAAATAAGTTTGAATTAACTCTTTCTCCCCTAAGTGATTGTTACTATATTTTTTAAAAAGGTAACCCTTTCTAAGCAAGCCAGATGAAAGAAAATTTAGAGAGACAACCTCATTAGAGTCTAGTATGTATGCTTTTTTTCTTTACTCCTTTATCTTTAGAAGCACATGACGAAAGTCTGGAAGAGGAGTGATATTTTTATCTTTCCTAGCTTGCTGTGTAAATCAATTGATAATTGAGGCATATTTCTAAAAATTTTAATTTGGTACTTTCCTTTTTATTAAGAGCAAAGATTTGACTGCTACTAGATTTTACTGTCTCAACTTTTGGTATTTTAAATACCAATTTCGCTGAATTTCATTCAGGTTCATAAATGAGTCAATAGTTATTTTGTCATCAAGTCTGAAAATAATAATTTATTTGAAATTCCTGATTTTCCAGTAAGAAGAATACAGATTCTTAGTGCCACATCCTTTTAAAAGTGATTTAAAATAAAAAGTAGTTAGACTTAGGAGTTCTTATGTAAGTATTGAGTTAGATATGTTACACTTTTTTTATTTGGAATAAAATAGCTAGTAAATTATGATTCTGTATCCTTAAAGCTTTTGAAATTTAAGAAATCTTAATATAGATTCATTATACAATCTGAATACAGTTAGACTCATTTTTGCTTTTGATTGTTTTTTAATATGAATGACTGCAAATGGGAAACAGCATAGTATTACTCTGATTTAGGGAGGAGAGTAATTTTGGTTTCTGTATTGGTTCTTCGAGGGCATCCCTCTAGTCTGTCCTGCAGTTTGAATATTTGCAAAAAGTATTTGAGTTTGCTGATACTTCAGTATTAAAGTTAGGAAGAAATATTTGTGGAAGGTAAATTTTTCTAAGTAAACATCAGTTACTTTTCAAAACGAACCTCAGCAGCATAAAATTTTAGTAGTCATAATCTTTGGCTCCTGGAATCCTATCTTACCTGGCCCATGAGTGATCTTATTTTCTTATAAAAGCTAATTTATGTAAATATTATCTATCGTTTACTCAAGAACCTTCTATCGAAATCAAGAATTAGATTGTTACCAGTAATTTTCATCTACTTATGTGTTTGTCCCTTCTCTCCGCTGACTTTCCTGTAGAGATAATCACAGGTAAACAGAATAACCGCTGTCCTGAATTTAAGTTTATCATTTCCCCCCATTTTGTTACATATATTTTTATACCTAAATAACAAATTGTTTAGTTTTTACTTGTTTTTCATTAAATACATTTCCAGAGAGGTCATTGATGAACTGTAAAAGCAGTGTTTTAACAGACAGTCTAATGTATTAGTAGTGACATAATTTCGTAAATGAAGAGAAGTATGTTTCTGAATTTAAACTTAATACAACTTAAATCTAACTTTCATGTCAGATTTAAGTTAGTTACTCTACAGTATTTTCATGTTTTTAGATGTTTAGATTTAAATATACCATGTATGTTGATCCCTTGTATTTTTAATCTTATATTTATAAATTATGTTTACAAATATGGAGAACGAGGTCTTTTCTTTTTTGGTTTTGGTTTGCTGCAGTTGTAGCAATTTCTGTGATGATTTGATGTGCAGGTTGGAAAAGTTATTTTAGATGATAGCGGTAGTTGGTCGGGAATATGTAACTAATTACAAGTTTGGTATGGAGGCAAATGATATGTTTACCAAATGATGTTTATGTTGTACTCATCAGTTAACAGTGTCATTAGTAATATAATAAATCCAACCATTGTCTTTTTCTGTAAGGATGAAATGATTGTACTAAATTTCTTTGATTGCTAGAGGTATTATTGATTTAATGACAGATTCTCAGATGAAAAAAGGAAAACTACAATAAATAATTTGTATTGATTTTAAGACCTTTTTCCTTTCTGTAATTCAGAACTACTAATTTGTAGAAAAGTGAGTGTCTTCTTTTTTTCCTAGCTTTGTTAATTAAATTGATCAGCATTGCAGTGTTGGACTGATATGTAAGTTTTGGTGAAATCAAATCAAACAAAATATTTGCTTGACTACAGGTGTTCTTTTGGTCCAGTTTCTATTTTTTAACATGTCATCTTTATAAAATAAAAATAAATATATCTACCAAAATGCTTTTGCTAATCCTTTAGAAGTGCAGTTATTATAAGTAAGAATAGTCAGTACAATGGTTAATTATTTGTAAATAGTGAGTGACATGATTAATAAAACATAATTGGAGATCAAATTGGCACATTTCAACTTTGATTACAACAAATTTTTTCCTGTTATACAAGTTACAATCATTTTATGTTCATTTATAAGAATGTAGAACATAGAATAAATTTTGTACCAATCTCCATTTTTAGGAGATTTTTCAAGTGGACAGCTTATGCATACACATACATGTTGATATATGTGTATATGTATAAAATAATATAAAGTGGGTGAAGTGATTTTAAGTTAATGTATAAATTTAAAAGGGAGATATTTTTTTCTTTCTTTTTTTATGTGGTTGGACTATACTTCTTTTGCTTTATGAAGGAGTCTGAGAGATTCATATTATTTGTCTTTGCCCTCTAAAATATATCTTGGTGAGATTGCTTATGAATGACAAATACAGTTGATATAAAGTGTTCAGGGTTGTAGTTTGAGAAACTTCATATAATTTATTTGTTGAAGTTTATTTAATGTTTTGTAATGCAAGGCACCCCTGAAGAAGCAAAACAGTAATTACTTTCATGATTTTTAAAAGTATCAAATAATTTTATAAGGATACAATGGTATAATTTCTTGGTTTTTCTCAATGTACATGAATCATTTAGATAATTTAATGGAAAAAGTTATCATGTAGTTTATAGCATTCATTAAATACATTGATTTATAGTATTTGGGAGAATAGAACTGAAGCTTAGACATAGAGATTGGCGAGTGGAGTGACATTTTATACCCTAACAGGGGGGTCCAGCCGGTGGCCCCTGGGCTGCATGCGGCTCAGGATGGCTATGAATGTGGCCCAATGCAAAATTGTAGATTTACTTAAAACATTGTGAGAATTTTTGTGAGTTTGTGTTGCAGTGTATATTGCATATACCCGTGGGTATATCACATAGAGTCGTCCCTTGTGAGAAAGCTCAGTTAAATATTTCCTCTGGTCACAGTTCTAGGGAAAATCATACTTCTGAGCAATTATTTTCCTTTATTATTTTACTACTGTGTATTTTATAAAAGATGTTTTGGTCTCCTTTTCTTCTTTGCTTTCGTTTCTTAGGGCTGGGACGGGAGAAATAAACAGAAAACTGTACTTGAAAAATAACTAAATAAAAATTTAAAAAATAAATTTAATCAGGCATCTGAAAAAAAATCAAGAAACAAATTAGTAATTCATCTAAGACAAAGCATTCAGGACTTCTGTCTTCATTATAGGATAACTTCTTTTTAACCCCTATTTTCTCTTGCTTCAGTTTTCATCTCTACTTACTTTTCTCCTCTAGGTGTATTTCCATGAACTACCTCAATTTCTTTTTGGAAGGAGAAAGGTTATACTTAAACACAGACAGAAGTCCTTACACAAGCACATATTAATTTTAAAACACCATTTTCCTTGAACTGACAATTGTGATATAATGGAAAGTGCTTTAGAGCTTGAACTAGGAAGATATAGGTTTAGGTATTACCTCTGTCCCTTGGTTGAGTAATCTTGGACAAGTGTCTCTGAGGTGGTTTTCTCATTTGTATGAAAAAAATTACCTCAGGTGGTTTATATAAAAGTGGTAGTCTCATGTTAAGTGATCAGTAAGATTTTTTTCCTTTAGTCATTTATCTGTCAAGCTCTTGATAAATATCAAAATCTAGCCATAATTTAAAAATATTTGGAAGGATTCTACAAAATACTGAGAGATATAAGAGGCCTAAATAATGCTGTGGTCATTAAGTGAAATAAGCTAGTTGATGAGAGACAAACACCATATAATCTCACCTATAAGTGGAACCTAACCAACAAAACCAACAAGCAAGCAAAATGGGACCAGAGACATTGATATAAAGGACAAACCAACAGTGGCTGGAGGGGAGGGGTAGAGGGATAATGGGGTAAAGAAGGGGGAGGGTTAAGTTAAGGGACATGTATAAAGGACCCATGCACAAGGACAAGGGGAGGGAGAAGCATGGAATGTGGGAGGTGGGAGGTGGGTAGGGCAGGGGGAAGAAGTGGAGAAGATGGGGACAACTGTAACTGAACAACAATAAAGAATTAAAAATAAAAAACATCCATGTGCAAGGCTAGAAAATTCTATTAGTATAAGAAAGCAAAAAATGAAAAGTGAAAGCCTGCTACTAATCCTCCTGGTGATTCCTTTAGAAAACCTAATGCACATACCAACTTGCACTCATGCGGCCTTAATTAAAAATCATACTATATGTTCTGTTGTAGAACACTTCATTATTGGTGGCTACTTAGCCTCTTTTTTGTTTTCATAGAAACAATAATCATAGATTTTAATTTTTTATTAGAAGAATATATTTTCACATGTGTCCTTTGTATGATTCTGCATCTCTGCTTCTTGTGTTTTTATTTTTTTTCTTTTAAATAGTGACCTTGTCAGTTTCTGGAGTTTTCTGAGACCATCAAATAAATAGTTTAACATCTAGAGGCAGAGATGTGAATAAACAAGATGCTTTATTTTTTTAAAAGATTTTATTTATTTATTTTTAGAGAGGAGATGGAGGGAGAAAGAGAGGGAGAGAAACATCAATATGTGGTTGCCTTTCACATACCCTCTACTGGGGACCTGGCCCACAACCCAGACATGTGCTCTGACTGGGAATCGAACTGGTGACCCTTTGGTTTGCAACTGGTGCTCAATCCACTGAGCCACACCAGCCAGGGCTAAAGAAGATGCTTTAAAAAAATCTTTGATAGTCTTAATCATATCTTTAGGAAATATATGTGTATGTGTATTTGTTTTAAGAAGTAACTGGTACTTTTATTTGGGACAAGATAGACAAAGGAACATGCAGTGACAGACTTCTTTATGCTTACTATCCTCAAGAGGTTGTAGAAAGGTAGCTTTACTTTTTAATCATCATCCAAGGACATTATTTCATTGCTTTTTTATTTTATTTTTATTATTTTTTAGAAAAAGAGGGAGAGAGAGAAAAGTGAGGGGTCAGAAAGAAACATCAAATGGTTGCCTTCTTGCATGTGCCTGAACAGGGCTCAGACCTACAACCTGGGTATGTGCCCTGACTGGGAATCAAACCTGTGACTTCTTGGTGCACAGCAGGATGCTCTAAACAACTGAGCCTGTACACTCGCCAGTGCAATTTGTCAGAGAGATACCAATTGCAGTATTACCAGTTTAATTTACAAATTGTTGATTCCTTTTTAAGGACTTAAAACTAAATTTCTTGGAGATTTGATTTCTTTGTGTACAAACTGGAGATGATACCATTTACTTTGTTTGGTCATTGAGAAAATAAAATATACTGAGATGGTATATATAAATTGCCCAATAAGGAACCTTGACAAGTCACAGTTATTCATAAAATCTTAACTTTACCTCTTTTCCTGTCTATTTCTCGACTCTCATTTCCCTTCATTGTCTTCTTGATCAAAGGAAGCCTGGAAGGATGTCACTGTTAGGCCTTTGCTGGCAGTGAGTGCTTTTGTTATTGAGTACCTTGCTTGTCAGTGGGGAGAAGTAACTGATGGTTACTTATGTATTTGGGAGTGTTTATTGAGCATTTCATCTTGGGAATTTCTGGAAGAGTAATCTTTACCTTCCAGTGTTACTTCTAGTAGTGTAAATACAAAGGTTTTCCAGTTAATTTTTTAAATTTCCAGTTAACCCATGATTAATTTTTTTCTTGGATACCTGTTCCCTCTACAGCCCCTTTCCACCATACCCTCCTCCCACCAAATCTTCATTCTTAGCAGTTAAATTCTCTTACTATTTAATGAAGAATATTAAATCATTAATTATGAGCTACATCATATCAGCTAAAACATATTTGATTGCAAGTAAGAGAAAACTCAGCTCAACTTGCTTAAATAAGTTTATTGATTTATAACTGGACTGTCTATAGAGGTAGTTCAGGCTTTAGGGTTTATTTGATTCAGTATCACAATGTATTTATTTGTGGAACTGGATCTCTTTGACTCTTTGCCTAGCTTTCTGTTACCTCATCTTAAATCTAAGTCTTGATCCACTTGCAGTTCAAAAAGTGTTGAAAACAGTTCCTAATGACACATTGTGCCTGCATCAGTTAATTCCTTTTTATTACTGAGTATGTAGTGCCCAGTTTTGTATTTGGTACAAAATGTAAACACGTAACCTTTTTTTTCAATTAACCTGTTAATGAACACTTGGGTTGTTTCCATTTTTAAAAATATTACACTTAAGTCTACTGTGAACATTCATGAACAAGCCTTTGAATAAACAAAGGATTTTATTTCTCTAAAGTAAATGCATAGGATTGTTGTGGCTGGGTCACATGTTAAGTGTCTGTTTGAATATTACTTTGTGAGAAAGTGACAAAGAATTTTACAAAGTGATTATGCCATTTTATGCTTCTTCCAACAATATTCGATAGCTCCATTTGTACGACATCTTCACCAACAGGCAGTGAGGTCAGACATTTTAATCTTAGCCATTCTGTGTGGGTGGCTGTGCAGTGGCGCCTTACTGTGGCTTCACTTGCTTTTCTCTGATGTCTAATGATGTTAAATACTTTTTAATGTGAAATTAGCAAGTCATTCCTGTCTCTTCCATGACATGTCTGTACAAATGCTTTGCCTATTTTTAAAAAATTTGGTTGTCTTCTTACTGAGCTGTAAGAGTTATTTATATGTTTTGGATTCAAGTTCTTGTGTCAAGTATATGCATTGCAATTGCTTTTTCCTTGTCTGTGTCTCTTCTTTTTATTTCCTTTCATTTTGAAGAATGGAAGGTTTTAATTTTGATGTTGTGAAAGTTAAAATTTATAATGGTGTTTTTTCATCTTGTCTGAAATAGTTAGCTAGTGTCAGCTGTTTTTTCCCCCTAAAATCATTTGTGTACCATGCTCTTCCATCCCACTAGAGTGGAAACTCAGTAAAAGCAGGGAGTTTATCTGCCTTATTCACTAATGTAGCCTCTGCCTAGAAGAGTGCCAGACACATGACAGTTGCTCGAAAGTAATTTTTGGAAGAATAAATTTATTTTTGTATCACACACCAGAAAATTTTAGCCATTGTTTATCTTACTTCCTTTTGTCCTTTATATTAGACTCATCATTACAGTGTCTTGTAGCTTTTGATTCTTTGCTTCTCCAGTCCTACCACTAACTCTTTAGTCCTACCCCCGCTGTTTTCGTGTGTGAATTGCAGTTACTCCTGTGCTTGTCAGGGACCACCTGTCCCCATTAGGTTTACCTCTATACCAATTCCCAACAAATTAGTAAGGTATTTACTCTCTTCTCAGTGATGTTACTTTCTTGCTTAAAAACTGATTGAAGCTCTATCATGTATGATAGTAAGGTGGAACCTGATCTTAATATTTCTCTTTTCCTTTGTTCTTGTTTTCTTCCCCATTTATTCTTCTCCTTTCTGGAATACTGCTCCTTTCCCTCCTGCCAAAATGAATACCACTTATTCTTCAGGTCTTTAACTTACTTTTCAGATCGGTTTTTGCCAACTTATCTTGCTAGTTGTCCTTTTGGATTCTTTCTTGAGGTGGGAGTTCATGCATCCTCCTTTGGTAAGGTTTTCATTACAGAAGTTATGCTTCTTGGTTGATCACTCCATTCTTTGACTGAATTTGATCATGACATTACATGGGGAGGCACTGAGTGCCTGTGTTTCAGTTTTCACCTCTTTTATTAAATATTATTTTACTTTTAATTGTGATAAAATACATGTAACAAAAATTTGCCATCTTAACCACTTTTTAGTGTATAGATCAGCAATATTAAATACATTCACATGTTGTGCAGCGATCTCTAGAACTCTTTTTCAAAGCTGGATAAAGCTTGTAAAACTGAAAGTGGATACCAGTGAAAGAACCAGGCCCATGCTCACGCCCCGAAGTATCTGGCAACTTCCATTCTACTTTCTGTCCATGAATTTGAGTCCTCTAGTTACCTCATAAGTGGAACACAATATTTGTCTTTTTGTGACTCACTTATTTTACTTAGGATAATCTCCTTAGAGTTAATCCATGTTGCAGCGTCAGAATTTCCTTCATTTTTTGAGACTAAATAATGTTCAATTGTATGTATTTACCAGATTTTGTTTATCCATTCATTCGTCAACAGAATTTAGGTTGTTTTTTCTTTTTTTTTTTTTTTTTTTTTGTTTCTTTTTTTTGTTGTTTTTTTTGATTTATTAAGTTCCTGGCCCATTTTAAAATCAATTTATTTTGTTGCTGTTATTGAATTGTAGGAGTTCTTTATATATTCTGAATATTAACCCCTTGTCAGATATACATATGATTCATTAATATTTTCTCCTCATCAGTAGATTGCCTTTTTCCTTTTTTGATTGTGTTTTTTGATACACGGACATTAAAAAATTTGATGTAGGCTAATTTAGTATCTATTTTAACTTTTATTGTCTGTGCTTTTGGTGTCATATCCAAAAAAGTCACTGCCAAATTCAAAGCTTCAAGGAAGCTTTTCCCTTCTGTTTTTTTCTAAGAGTTTTAAAGTTATAACTCTATGTTTAGGTGTTTGATCTATTTTGAGTTAATTTTTATATGTGGTGTGAGGGAAGAGTCCAGCTTCATTCTTTTGCATGTGGATATCCAGTTTTCCCGGAGCCATTTGTTGAAAAGACATTGAATGTTCTTGTTACCCTTGTTGAAAATCATTAGGCTGTATATGCAAGGATTTATTTCTGGGATGTCTGTTCAGTTCTGTTGGTATACACGTCTGCCTTTATGCCAGTTCCTGCTTTTTTATTACAGTAGCTTTGTAATAATTTTGGAATGAGGAACCATGAAACCTCCAACTTTGTTTTTTTTTCAAGATTGTTTGGCTATTCAGTTTGCCATTTTAAGGTAGATTTTTCTATTTCTGCCAAAACTACCATTGGGATTTCAGTAGAGATGACATTAAATATGTAGATCACTTTGACATTATTGGCATTTTAATGATATTAATGCTCCTGGTTTATGAACATGGGTTTCTTTTTATTCATATCATCTTTAATTTCTTTCAGCAGTGTTTTATAGTTTTCAGTACACAAGTCTTTAACTCCTTGGTTAAGTTTATTCCTAAATATTTTATTCCTTTTGATAGTATTATAAATGGGACTGTTTTCTTAATTTTCTGTTGAGATCCTTCATTGTTACAGTAGAGAAATACAACTGATTTTTGTTCATTTTGTATTCTGTAATTTAACTGAATTCATTTATTCTAGCATTTTTTGTTGTAATCTTTAGGTTATTCTATATATAAGATCATATAATTTATAAAGATAATTTTACTTTTTAATTTTCATTTTAAATGCTTTTTATTTATCTTTTCTTTCTTAATTGCTTTGGCTATAACTTTCAGTAGTGTATTAAATACCAGTGGCAAAAAATGGGCATCCTTGCCTTGTGCTTGATCTCAGAAGAAAAGCTTTTAGTCTTTCACTGTTGAATATGGGCTCTTTGTATCAGTTTTTATTGAACTAATACAAAGGTCACATCTAATGTGCACAGTATACTTTTTCTAGCTATAAACTGACCATGCTATACTGGCATTAAATAAAGTTTTGAATCTTGGTCTTTTATTTCCCTCTAGAGACTTGCACACAGTTAGTTCCCAAGTAATATTTTTAAGACTGTATAGGTATCAGTATGGCACTTGATACCTCATCACACTGTTTGGAAACACCTATGAAATAATTTATGGTAATTTTACAAATGGTTTAAAAAAATAAAAGTAGCAGTTTTTCCCTCCAGTATCTGGCAAGATCAGCACTTTTTTATGTCTTTAAAAAGGCTACTGGTTGAAATATAAAATTCCTTAAAAAAAACACGTGTCAAAAAATCTTGCTTCCATTTACTCTTCTTTCTTCTTCCTTGTTTCCTACGTGTAACAAGTATTTTCTTATGAAACTATGAGAAAGTAGAATCATATATTCTCACATTCTTCCTTTCTTATTCAAAAAGTAGGCAGTTTTGCACAAAGGACAGCATACTATTTATACGGAAGTTAAATTTGTGTATACCGTATACTGCACTTCTACTTTTTTTCACTTCACAAATCTCTTACAATAGTTTTATAAAGCTTCCTTTTTTTCTATTCTATAACTGTGGTATAATATTTTATTGTTTGGAGGTAACATGATTCATTCATTTAATACCTGATTGTTGACACTTAAGTTGTGCCCACACTCTTGAGATTACAAGAATTGTTATATCAGTTGTAGGCATATTATTTTGTACAAATTTAATTGTATTTGTAGAAGAGATTCCCACAGTGGAATTGCTAGGTCAAAGGGTACAGACATTGATATTCCCAGTTTCCCCTCCTTATGGGCTTTCTCATTTCCCATTCCTGTCAGCAATGGAAATGGATTGAGAGTGCTTGTTTCTACAACCTTGCCAACAGTGTGTTGCCCATAGACTTTTGTCATTTGGATAGATAAGAAATGGTATCTGAGTTTTCATTCGTGTTTCTCTCATTATGAATCTGATTGGGCATCCTTTCACATGTTTAAAAACCATTTGGATATTTATTTTTCTGTGATTACTTATCTTTGGCTCATTTTTCTTCCAAGTTGCTTGATTTTTCTTCTTTATGTTACTCGGTACTTTTTATATAGTAGAAATAATTACTTCCTTGTATGTGATTAGAGTTTTAAATATTTTTTCCAGCTTGTCATTTGGCTTTAGCCTTTGCTTATAGAACTTTCGCATCACAGACCTGTGTTTGTTTTTTTAACAATTTATTTACATTTGTCATTTTTTTTTCCTTTTTTGGCCCCTGAAGTTTGATTTTCAGTTAGAAAGGAAGAAGCAGCACTTTCTGAATGGACTGGAAAGTCTTAAAGACCCATGAGCAACATAAATTGTATGAATTGGTGTATGGCAGAGATACTAGAACATTTTCAGGACAATAGCATGTAGATGTACACTTAGATAATAACATTCAACACCACTTTATGTTTTTATAAATAAGGAGTTATCATGTGTAGAAAGTGTGGAAAGAGTAACCATTCTTTCAAATCTGTACCAGTAAAAGACATGCATTTAATTTGGTCAGCACTAGGGAAGAAGGCTGTTTCTTTATTCTTGTGTTCTCAAAAGGGAACAAATACAAAGTTGTGAATATATCTCCAGCCGTGGTCACTTATGTATTAATTTCTTTCAGTTTAATGGCTTATTAGTAATATGTTCAGTAATTAAATGTGGGTATTGCTCTAGATTTAAACATACAAATATACTCATGCCATATAAGTTCGTAGTGGTAATAAAATAAAAAATAATTTTTATAAGCAGTAGCCATTAGGCATCGTGATTCTCATTAAATGTATTATTGAATACATGCTCTTAGGACACCCTTGTAGGTAAATTAGTTGATAATTTTTTTAAACTTCAAATATTTGTCATAAATTTTTTTTTAGACAGACATTAAACCTGTGCTTTTTAAAAAATAAATTTGTATGACCCTTCTGAAATTAAAACCAGCATTATCATCAGCTGTTAAAAAGTTAATTCTCTTTTTTAAAAAACTTTGAAAATAGCCTACTCAAATATGATGTTATATTGAAAATTAAATGTTTAAAGGCTTATGGAATTGCTTTAGTTATTTTTACTGGTTGCAAAATATTGAGTTTTTATTTTTGAATAATCTAGTGATTACTTTTTTAGTAAGTGATACTCCCATAGTTGGAGCAAAAATTGTAGGAAGCAAAAAAACAGCTTAGCCACCCCTCAGATTGAAATGTTTAAATGAAATTAAAAATTGTCAAAACATTGAAAGTCCTAGCTTATAAAGAATTCATTGAAAACTTTTCTGTGTTCAATAGACTTGTGAAAGAGATTGAATTATTATAGTCCATTTATTTTCTTAGTCATCTTTTCTAGACAAGAGAGGAAACCAAAGCAAAAAAAAATTGGAAGCTTTCCAAGAGCTGTATGTGTGTGTGCATGAGAAGTTACAATCACTTGATTCAGGTCTGAATTTTATTGGACAGGCTTGTCTGGTGGTTAAAACCCCTTCCTTCCTCGTCTCCCAGATGATAACTGGCTTGTTTTCTCCCCTTAAAATAGTAAGAATTTATTTTTTATAGCTATCTCAGACTTGGAGACATAGGCCACATTGGCTCTATATTCTGCTGGCTTAAAGAAAGAATGAAATATGAAAAGACAAAAACAAAAAAGGGCATAGAAGAGAAGGTAAGGAAAGGAACAAATCTCAAGGTTAAAGAACAGGAGAATAATGAGGATTAAAAATGATGGATTAGGTTAAAAGTAGTAAGGAGGGATAATTGTGCAATGCTAAGTGTTCTAAAAAGAAGCTCATCATCTTAGAAAATGCTTTTTGAGGTAAGAGAATAGATTTTTTAAATGAAATTTCAGATTTGAGTGATTTTTTATTATGTATAACTAATGTTCACAGCCAATATATTACTTTTGGATCTTAGAAAACAATTCTAGATTTTGTTAGATAAACTTATTTTTACTGTACATGTCTCAAATTCACATATTTGAGTAAAATATTCACATTTTGGTGATATCTAGCCTAAATTCTAGAGTTAATTAACATAGTTTTCATAGTAATATTAACTGAAGTTATATATTTAAAAGTAAATTGTTAAATTTAAAAGTAAAAATTATCACAATTTTAAATTATATGGTTTATCTAAGATAATTTTATCTAATTAAAATGCTTTATCTAATTAAAACACTTTCAAATAACATACTTTCATAATTTATTTAAAGTATGTTATTCTTATGGGTGTTTATAATTTTCAAAATTAGTTCCAATTTATTTAGAAATATATTATTTAAAAATACTTAGAAAACACTAATTGAATGCTGATAGAAAAACATTACAATCTTCATATTAATTTAAAATATCTTATGAAGTACAGTTTGTCAAAAATATTAATTCAAGTTGTTTCATTTGTTAATACTTTTGCATTGCCATGTTCAGTTAAAAGCCATAGCTGTAACCTTCCCCTAATGGTAATTGCTTGTCTTAACCAAATTGGGAATGCTTTAATCCAAGAAATATGATATTTAGTTTTTGTTTTACTGTAGGTGTAATGTCATATTGATGATTTTTATGTCCAGAAAAATTTCAAAGAAAGTACATATTAACATTTTATAAATGTCTTAATGATATTTTTGCTTTTTCTCTGTTTCTAATTTTGCACATAGAATGGTCAATTTCAAGAATTAGATTGGTTATATAATTCTAACATTGCATGGAAGAAAAATTTAAGAGGAATGCCTTATTTAAAATATTTCTTTTGTTGTCTGTATATGTACAGTGAAACCATTGGAAGGCAGCTCTGTGTGCCCCCTCTTTCAGGGGAGCAGAAAAAGTAGAATGACCCAGCTCTGTCAAATCAGACATAGTCGTGGTTGGGTTTGGCCCTAAGTTGGGGATGTGTTATAACTTATTTTTTAAATGAATATTTAATTGCCACTGTAAGCTTTAAAACTATACAGTTAGAAGAGTCCTGAAATTATTAATTGCAATTGTCCTTTCATAAGTATAATAAGCATAAGACAATTGTTCTCCTAATTATTGCTTGTTTGGCTTATAATTTTGAATGCCATAGATGGGAATATTGAACATTTCACTATTTAAGAACAGTGAAACTGGGTATCATTATATTGTGTGCTATTGATTCTGTGTGCTCAAATTCTAAGCCTCTCAAGCCTATACAATTGGCAATTGTTTACTTCCCCCTGCTTTTGTTTGCATACAGTGCCAGAAAATTTAAATTAAACACAGTTTGGGTAAGGAAGAACTAAAATGATACTTCATATTTGAAAAAAATCATATACAAATAATAAAAGATATTAAATAATATCAGTCTTTAAAACTAGTTTTAATTTCTTGTATCAAAATTTCAGGGCCTATTTGCACATTGAGAATCATTTTTTTTCAGTATACTTATAATTTTAGCAATAGTGGAGTATTTGGGATTAAAAAATCAAAATGAAAATGGTTGTGAATGTATTAACCCATAGCACAGTGTAAGTATATAGTAGGAAGTCATTAAATATAGTACTGATAGGTTGATATTTGTGCATCTTACTGACTGTTTCAGCAAAGCCATAGGATGTGTGAAAACCTGCCAATAAGACATTAAGTTATTGGATGTTTTATTATTTTATTTTTGAGTGTGATATAGTGGGTAGCTCATTACTGTTTTTTTTTAAATTAAACTAGTTGACGACTGTTAAGAACACAGGACATCTTTTTGTTGTGTGCATATTTTTTTTCTCCTTATTAGGAAACTTAACATTCATTTGTTAGGAAAGAAAAATGTTTATAGCCTTTAAAGCTCTCTATTAGTATATTGTTTTATTGTACTTACAGGCATTCAGATATTTGATGAACTGTTTCATAAAAGACATTTTAGACAATAACCATATATTTAATTTTATTTTTACTTACTAATCTATTAGAGTTTTTATCTTGGCAAATACAATTTCATTAAAAACAGTTAAGTCTCTTGTGACTGTTTACTTGCAGCTAGCTAGCGAGCTAGATGGGATATATACATTAAATGTTTTTGCATTTGAATCTATAGATTTGTAAGGTGAGTACTTTTATGCTAAATTACACTGTTCCATTTGACAGCTAAAATTCTGTGTAGCTCTTGGAATAGTTACTTAATCCCATTGTTTTAAGATAATATTTTAATATGACTATTATTTGCATATTGGTATAAGTTTTTAAAAAATTCATCATATGAACATATGTGGATATGTTTTCTTATTGTACTTAAGGTAGATAATCTTCAGTGTAACACGTCTTAATTTCTATAAAATACTTAGAGTGTACTTAGTTTTTTCTTTAGAAGATTGTAGAAAATTAATGTTAAAAGTGATTTTCATATCAGATTTTTAAAAAAGTTATAACCAACATTTTGGGAGTTAGATTTTAACAAATATGTAATGTACATTGGTATAATTTTAAAAAACTATTATGTCAACTTTACATGTTTTTAACTTTAACTTACATATGTTTATAAAAATTTCATAATAAGGAATATAGAAAGAAATTACATTTAACAAAGCACCTTAATACCTGATGGGTATTTGATGGAAGCATAGCTCAGATCTGGAAATTAGGACCATTATGTATAATTTGAAATTATTATTATAAAGAATTTGAAATGTGATAGATTAATATAAAATGAAGTATTTTTTAAAAAGCTAAAGTAGAGAAAATGATATTGGCTTAATGTTATAACTGATATTTTATGTTTTTAGTTAGGTTCACGATAACTTAGAAGGTCTCTGATAGTTTAATAATTGGTGTGATTAGTGATGCTGATCTCTAAAATATCAACAGCATAATTTTTCAATGTGTACTATTTATTTTATGGTGTCTTCTCATATACTGTTATCTAATTTATGATTTGTCTAATTAGAATGTTATACTGTTTAAAAATGACTACTTGATTAACAAGGCTAAGCTACATTAAATCCTAGTTGGTGTAATAATGAATAGGCATCATGAGCAAAAGAAATGTGTTGTCTTCTGAATTTGAAGATGTTCCTTGCTTTTTGGTTTTGATATTTTAATGCCAAGAATCTTACAGTTTTACTGTACTTGAACAACAGCAACAAACAAAGAATAAAGCCAGCAGTGCAGAAAAAAAGAAGAAGAAAAGAATCTTACATTTTATATTTAAAGACAGCTATCATTTATATGTATAAACTTTGAATGCCTGCTATATAAAAGGTTCTGTCCAATGATGACTAGTGCTTATGTTTGAAAGATAGGAATATCTATTATGTATGTTATAGGTTTAATTTGTAACTATGACAGAATTTATTGTAGGGAGTTATTTCATGAGAGAGAAATTAGAATTTAAAATTATATTGCCATGTAAAATGTTTTGCATTTCAAATATAATTTTTCTGTTGTTGGTAATCTTTTAGAAAATGTATTTGTTTAGCAAGCGTTTTAATCACAGTATGTCACTAGTCTTTTTTCTCCCTTTAGAGGGTCAGATAAGCAGGATGGATATTATTGAAAGTCTTAATCTTTCTTAAGGATAGCATTTTTGAGTCCATAGTATGTCTTTTTTTATGAACCATTATGTATGTATATATCTGGGTGATCTCATTCAAAGAGCTTTCATTGCTGAAGACTCTGTTAAATACATGTCATAAGACAACCTCGTCAGCAAGGTGTATGTGTTTGCAGGGCAGCATCGCAGTTAGACTCTGGTCAGATATTGTGCCTATTTTGAGATGTTTAAAATGAAGGCTAAAAAATAAATTTTAGTGGATTTCAAATCCACTGCATGTCAAAGAACTGTTTCCTAACATTATCAAATCTAAAGTATTATATAGACTTAGAGCTATTAATTTGTTTTAAAATATTCTATATATATGATAAAATGTTTGGAAAACATTAGATTTTTATTCTAATTGCATTACCAGAAGATACAGATTTGCAAGCATAATTTCAATTGTTTGAGGGTTTTTTTTACTTTTTATGAGACTGTGAATTAAAAAAGCATATGTTTGATGCTTTGTGGTTTAAAGGATTTTTTTTCTTGACAAAGTTCCTATTTTTTGGGGCAAAATAAGTTTGTAACCCAAAGAAAGATAGTAAAAGAAAATTTATTGATATATTTGTTTAAGATTGTACAACTTTGGAATAATTTTTAGTGTGTTAACAAGTTTATTAACATAAGAACAATATTTTCAAATGTGTAATGCAATTTATGTGCAGCAGTGTTATTAAAGTTATATAAATTACATATTTTTACCTCACCATTCAAAGACACAAACTTATATGTAAGAGGAGCTTTATGCTCATGTTAAGATTTTTCTATTTTTAACAACAAATTTAGAAAAAGTAAAACTCAGAACAGGCCACTCAAGCTGATTTTCTATCCATCTTCTCCTCTAGCTGTCATAGTTCTAAATAGATTCTTAAGAAAATACATGAGAATTCTTTTTTTGAATGTGTTTATTTTCTTTTTATTTCAGTAATTAAGTGGACTTATTGATGTGTGATTTTCATAAGTTTATTATTATTTTCCCCCTTGTAGTGAACTGTACTTTTTAGCCTTATTAATTGATGAATTCTAAAAATAATTTACTATTCTTTTTTACCTTTATTTTTAAGAACAAATTAATTTCTTATTTATTTGGGCGACACTGGTTAATAAAATGACTTGTATTTCAGGTGTACCATTCTGTAATACATCATCTGTGTGTTCTATTGTGTGTTTCACCACCCCAAGTGAAGTCTCCTTCTGTCACTGTTGATACCTCCATACCCGCATCCGCCTCCCACCGGCACCCTTTCCTTCTGTCAGTCTCCATAGTGTCGTCTGTGTCTGTGCGGTTTATTTCCTCCCTAATCCCTTCGCCTTTTCCACCCAGCCCCCAAATCTAATCTGTCATTCCAGATTGATTTTTAGAGATATTTCTCCTAGTGAACATAATGATATATTGCATGATGAGCATCCTTTTGTTCATAAAACTGTAAAAAAAAGAAAAATTAAATAAAACATTTTATTGTTATTCTATTACAGTTGTCCCAATTTCCCCTTTTCTCCTCCTCTACCCAGCTCTTTTTTTAGATTATGAAAATAAGACAAATTTTTAAAATTTTATTAATATAATATGGTTTTTAAAGCAATACTATAATGGGTTTTAAAACTTACCTGTTAAATTGGTGTTATGATACCTATCTTTACCTATCATGCAATGCTGTGGGATTGAAATAATTTATAGATTTTAAATTATTTTATAAAATATAGATGTTACACAAATAGAGTATTGTTTCTTATGGCTGTTATGTCTTTCTTGCCTCATTTTAAAATAATGAAATGGAATGACATATTTTATCACTTATAAGTAGTAATTTGAGAAACTGAATGAATATTCTGGCTTTTTCTTTTTTCATGCCTAATTTCTGGGTAGTATGTTCAGACTATTTAACTTTTGAACACTGTATTAATCTGAATTAAATTTGTAGCATGGAAGAAGAAATATGGGGTGGGGCAAAAGTAGGTTTACAGTAGTGAGTACATGAAACAGTGTTTATTCTTGCATTATTATTTATAAATGATTGTATTATGTTCCATATGAGTAACTGTAAACCTACTTTTGCCCCATTCTGTATTCAGGCTAAGAGCAAAATTTAGGGTTGAAGTAAATATTAGTATGGCATTTGGAATATAATATGTGCTTAGCATGTTAGTAAAATGTTAAATTATAAATTAGTTCCCTTATTGTGCTAATTTCTGAACTCATATGGGATAATCATAGGAACTTGGTGTTTCAAACTTATTTTTAAGATAAATCTAGTCTTTGGAATCAATTTCAAAATTTTCTAATTTTACCATTTCAATATTGGCAGATAATGCAAAGTCCATGATTATTTTAAAGAGTACATTGAAGTAGTGCATTTTTTTACCGTAGTTCATGAGAAATTATGTCCAGAAAAATGTGGGAAAATGTTAGCATTTAAGTCTACTCTATTGCTTATTAAATATTGGTGGTGTTAAAGAAATATTTTAAGTGTGGTCTTTCTTGCTTATATTTTAGGTTTAAATTGTTTTGTGTTGAAATAATTTCAAAGTAGAAATGGTAGAACAATTTTACAAATAACTCATATATCCGTTACCTAGCTTTAGTAATTTTTGACATCTCTCCACAAAAGTATTTCCCATCATCATCTACTTTGATTGCAAAAGTATGTATTTTCTTTATGGTAACTATTAATATTACTAAAAATTTTATTTTTATATCATTTTATATCAGGTTCTTCTTTGCCCAAACTATGTAAACCTTTTATTATAAAATAAAGTGAATCCTGTAACTGCTGAATGTTGAAAAATAATTTTTAATTGTGCTTTGGGACTAAGACTGTGAAGCATTAAATAATTATAACATATAGAGTTGTAAATGGTGATAGTCACCCACATATTTTACAGAATATGTTGTGTTATTGTCACGGAGGCTGATGAGTGAAGGGATTATTGTTATCTTAGGAGTGCTAAGGAGTGCTATTTCTTTTACTCCTATTTCTTTCTATAGGAGTAAAAGAAATATAGTAATATATATTATGTATATTATGTATATAATGCCTTAATGATATATTATGGCTTATGTTTAATCCTTCTTTTGTCACTATCCAATTGTTGTGAAATGGAAATAGCAGAATAGTTTAGTATAGCTACTAAGGGTATATTTTGCAGTTGTTAGCTTACTATAATGAATGACAGAACTAGGTCTGTCTTAGTTTCTCTCTAACACAGTGATGGACTTCTATTTGGCAGAGGTAGTTCCAGACTTAAATGACCTTAAGCTTCTGCTTTTTAAAGATACTTGGCCTATTGTTTTCAAATTGAAATATCTGTTCCCAAGGGATGTGTATCTAGTCCAGGTGCCCAAGGCTGGGAAATGGGAAGCAGGACTCTTTCCAGAGGAGATGTGATCCCAGCTACTTATCTGAATAGAAGGGCTTATATGTACATCAATACTGTTGGAAGGATTACTCATCAGGTAGAAGGTTGGACTAGATCAATTCTTCTAACAACTTGGAATTGTCTAATTTATTCATTATCTTTTCTTAAAAATTTCCTCTGTATTAAATGGATAAGTGAAGAAGAGTCAAAAGTGGAAGTTGGAAGGAGAAATAAAAGTTGCATGAGCATTGGACATTCACATCTTTAGTTATGATTTGTCTGTGTGTGAAGTGTTTACCTTCATTTAAAAATATGACAGAGATTATCAGTTGGAGTTTGTAAATGATTAAAGTTAAATTATAGTTTTATTTTATATGAGTAACTTGGGTCTGACATAAAAGCTCTGTCATTAGCTTATCTGGTGAAATCGGAGAAGAATAAGTTTTAACTACTGAAATGAATTATGCAGTAATTTAGAAATTGTTATTATTGAAGCATTTTAATACAGGGGCCTTTAAAAATGAATGTACATTTGTGATACATTACATAAAACAGGTTCATCTGCAAATAATAATGGAGTTAAAATCATCCCTTGGATTTTCCTCAGAGTATATTGAAAAATTATAGTTATATTTTGAAGGACAGAAAACATTTTACTTTACTACTTATACTTTTGAAAGTAACAAATTTAGATTTAGAATAGCAGGCTTTTTTTCCTTACGTTTTAAAAGGCTCTTCCACTGAAACTTAGGTTTATAAAAGTTTCTTTGCTCACGCTTTGGCATTTGGACAGTGTCATAACATGTGTGACTGCTGAAGGAGGAGATATGTGTGAAATTACTTTCAACCCACTGTTGGGTTGCTTTCCAGCATTGGCTCGGACTGCTACAAACAGGCAATCTGCTACTCAGGATATTTAAGTTGAGAAAAAAAGAGACTCATTTTCCCATATAGGAAGAAAGGAAATGGTTTTTCTACATGGGACTGTTGCTATACCAGCTGTGGTTGCATTAGAAATGTAGGTAGTTCATCCTATACAAATGAGCAGTGTTTCAAGATTGACTTTTTAAATTTGTATTTTTTTTTTAAGTAATTGAATGGAACTGGGAACCCTTTTTTTTTTTAAGTGTGTTTTTGTAATGTGTCCCTAATCTAGTTTACAATAGCCATATACATGAACTATAATACTGATGGTATTATAAAATCCAGCTACCTTTAATAAAAATGTTTTTGTAGAAAAATATCTTTGGAGCACTAGTTTAGGAGGTCTGTAAGACAACAATTCTGTCTTCTTGTGGTAACTCCAATGTGCTACCTGGAGGCATAGGAGTGGGCTGTGGGTGTCAGGGCCTGGACAATGGGTTTTGTAGTTCAGAAGCTGAAGGGTCTGACGAGAACTCAACCCAGACCATACTCAGCATTCCCTGACATTGAGCCTTCATCTCTTTTTCTTCTCTTCCATAGATTCATTATTCACCTCTTATCACCTGTTTTCTTTGTTATCAGGATTTCTTTCCTCTTCAACTAAAGATACAAAATAGTGTTAGAAATTTTCCTCTTAACAGAACAAGTCTATCTTTTTTGAGGTTTTCTGAGAGTTCACAACTAAATGGAGATTTGGAGAAGGAACAAAAAGACTCTTAGGGAAGCAAGTAAAGATATGTATGAGTAGTAGATTTTTGGGGTTCCCAGAAACTGAAAGCCATTTTCTGTATATTTGGAAGAACACTCAGATGTCCTGGAAGTATTTCCAAGGAACAACATGAAGAGGAATGATGGTAAAGAGGATGTGAAGAAAACATAGATAAGTTAACTTTTCTGCAGTGGGGAACTGGAGATGGAATGCAATAATATCAGTAGTGCTTACCTTTGCCTGCTTCCTTTTCCCCCTTCAGTCCCCAATTTAATTTCTGTTGATCTGGTGCTGAATTATTCCCTACTTGAAGCCAGAATGGCAATGGCTGGACTTACCCGAAGTTTGCTGGTAGTTTGGAGAGGGAAGGAGATCAAGTCTCAGCTGGCAGTAGCATATCACGAAGGAAAACATAGTGAAGGAAACCATCTGTGGACCTTTCAGCCTTGGGCTATTTAGATGTGTAAGTAAGGGGTGCTGGAGAGTCAAGTATTGCTTTTTGTTTAAAACAAAAGAAACTGGAATTGCACACAGTGACGGTGCAGTGGTGTAGTGGTGATGGTATATAGTGGGTGTCTGAAGTGGTAAGGGGAGCAGGACCCTGCAGTGAAACCGAACGTACTTTCTAACATACATAATTAGTTAATTTTTGAGTAGTTATCTCTAGAATGTTTTTTTGAAACAGTTAAAAAATATCTAAAAGTTCTAATGAAGTTTAATAAGCACCTTACTTGAATATTTTTAGCTGTATATATTATAACCACAGTTAGGTTAGTTATTGAAACTACACAGTTTAAGTTGGCAGTTTCTGACATGAATGTAGGTTTTAAGATGCAGATAGCCTAACAGGATTATTAAATAAAAATAGGGTGGCACATTTGAATCCAGATTTTGAAAAAAATGGTTTCCTAGAGCAAAACAGCTTTTACATTTGTAATTGGGAGATACTTGGACAGAAAAGGAATGAATAGGTCGTGTATTTTATGGTTGAGGGTAAGTTGATAATAGTCTCACTGTCCTTCTGCAGTTACTAAAGAAGGCAGTCCACCCAAAAATCTTACATGTTTTGTGAGACCTTGCAGTGATAAACAAAATTATTTAAAAGTAGCTCTTAGTGCACAGAAATTTACCTGCCTTAAGAAACCTGAAATATTTAATTGATAGGATACTTTAATTTTATAGAAGTGTTCAATTTATAAAAAATTTTAGTGATACTTAGTATCTGTCATATTTACAGAATATAGCAGTTTTCATTGAAGTATTGGATATAGAATATTTTTGTTTTTAAGTACATGAGAGATAGAGAATTTTAAAATTTATTTTACTTTTTAAAATTATAAAGTAAATACGTCCTCATTAAAGAAAGCTTGGAAAATATAATGCATAAATGACAGAAATCACAAATTATTCATAATCCACTACTCAAAGACAAATCAGTCACTGTTTATACCTGAATGAATGTTCTCATTATTTTTCCTTGTAAATATAGTTTATATTTTCCAAAACTGTTATACTTTATATATGGCTTCACTAATTAATATATTTTGAACATTACTCCATAGTAATAAATAATCTGATAGAATCTTAATGGCTGGGAAGTATGTTATTGATCAATTTATTTGATATTTATATTTTTGGTTTTTTGCTTTTTATGTTATATTCTAATGAATATATTTTTAAAAGTGTTTTTCATTAGATTTTTAAAAAGATTTTATTTATTCATTTTTAGAGTGAGGGGAAGAAAAGGAAAAAAATATCAATGTGTTTTTGCCTCTCACATACCCTGTACTGGGGACCTGGCTCACAACCCAGGCATGTGCCCTGACTGGGAATTGAACTGGTGATCCTTTGATTTGCAGCCCATGCTCAATCCACTGAGCTACACCAGCCAGAGCTAATGAATATTTTTGTACATACATCTTGTTAGGCATCTCGATTGTTATTATTTTTTTTATTTTAAAGGATAAAAATGGCCCCTTTTCCTAATTATAAGAGTAATACATGTTTGGGACTTAGTATGGAAAGGTATTTTTAAAGTGTACATTTTTAGAGTTCTCCCAATTACATAATATTCTATTTAACAATGTGGTTAGTCTTCTTTTTGACTTGTTGCATATGGGTACAGATATAAATTTATTTTAATACAGAAAATGACTCATACTAATTATTGTTTTGTGTTATTTTTTTCAAACTATCTCGTATGCATTATTTTATGTCAGTAAATACAGATTACACCATTGTGTTTAAAAGCTATTTTGTGTTCCATTGTATTTTGCGTTCCACTGTAAAGGCTAGTTTGTGTGCCATGATCTATGTACTAGTACTTACTATTGGATATTTAGGTTGATTCTGATATTTTAGTATTATAAACATCTTTGTAGTAATTATCTATTGCCATGTCAGTTTTAAAATATTTTTTCTTTTACCCCTTGAATAATTTCCTGGAAACATATTCTGGAAGTGGAATTTTCGGGTCCGGGTGGTATTTGCTGGTAAAATTTGTTGCTTTGGCAGATTACCCCTTCAGGATGAATAGTTGTGTCAACTTGCGCCCTCATCCACAGAATACATTAGTGCCCTTTTCTCCGTACGTGTTCCCAACCACTTGTTTTATGTCTTTTAATTCCTTAAAATCAGTAAATGTACAGTTATGCTTCAAAAATCAATAATACCTGATTTATTCTCTTTTCAAGCAAGTTTTCTCATTCATTAAAGGTAAAGGATAGAGGAGGTGAGGGCAAAAGTTAACTCTGTTTTAAGCAGCAGCTAGAGGTGTCACATTGCTTATTCAGATTCTCCTAGTAGTTAAGCAGTTTTGTAGGGTAATTGCTTATATATAATGTACAGGGGAGGTTCCCTCCCAGGTTAGATTAGTATTTCTACCACAGTTTCCATAATGCAAAACCTGTTCTGACCGCACAATAGACTAGCAGGAGTCAGGGTTGTACGTAATGTTCGGAAGGCTGACTTGGTTTGAATTTCTGTTCTAACTCTTTAGTAGCCACGTGATCTGGGGCAAGTTACCTAAGCTCTTTGAACCTCAGTTTTTCTAAACTGTAAAGTGATGTTTCCCTTGTAGGATTGTTGATATGGGATAACATATAATATTCGTAGCATAGGGTCTCTACATTCTAGGCACTCAAGAAAATTCAAACCACCATTTGTTATTGTTATTCTATCTACTATTGCTGTTGCTACTACCATCATGATTATTGTTTTTACTATTAATACAATAATGTCCTTTCTCATTGTGTAATTTTAGTTTGAAAAAATTTTTAAAAGAGCAATATAATAAATGGCAGTAGTAGGAATTCCCTGAAATAGAGGAGGTAAAAGTAGGGCAGGGTCATGTTTCTGTCAATTTATAGGAACAAATAGAACTGAGAATATGATTCTATAAAGCACTTTCATTGCTATGTGATGTGTAAGAAATCATATCTCATTATGTCTCCCACAGCATACTGGTTAAATGAAATAGCTGTTTTGTAAACCACTTACACATAGAGACAGAGCTCAAAGCAAAATGGAAACACTTATAAAACTTTTGACGGTCAGCTCTTTCTTTAGTGCTTGATATTTTATAACATATCTCAAAAGAAATAATTTTTTATTACAGTGAAGATATCTTTATGGGCTAAGATTAAACATAATTTGTTATACAGAGAGTTTTGACCAGCAGAACTTACTGTTAGCCTATCAGCCATGTACCTTTTTGCAAGGATATGTCATATCAAGAATCAGAGGTTGATATTATATGTAATAAAACAAGATTTTAATTACACTACAAAACAGTTAACCCCCTAGACTAGTTAACGAAAGGTTGATTATTTAAATTCAAAGCCTTTAAAAGCAATTTTTCTAAAATATCTTTTAAAAGAGAATATATTAAAATAATTAGCTTTTTCTCAGTGGTTCACAAGTATGTATATAAATATCAGTAACAGTGCTTTATTATACATAGTGATACAGTTACACTCAAGGTTAATTGAAAAGTATAGGGTTACTTGACCTGGCATTGGGTTTCATGATGGATACCAAAAACAATGTACCATATACCATAAAAAAAAGAAATTATGAGAAACAGTTAGTGACAGGAATTGAGGAAGGTATAATCATTACAGTGAATTAATCTATTTAATGTTAGAAGGCAATTACTGGTGTCAATATTTTGGATTTTTTATATACTTACAGGTTCTTTATTATATAAGACCTTCCATTTTTACTGAACTTAAAATACTATGACTCAGCACCCTGTGGACACCATGATGTAAAAATGGAAGCCTTATTACCTGTACTGAAAACAATAAAATACTTGACAAATTATGCAGTGAATATACCCCCCACTTAAAAGAAGTAACAATCTGGCTCAGTAACTTGTTCCAAGACAAATTATAATTCAGACATTTAATATTTCAATCCAACACTCTACAAAGCACTTTACATGTTTTAAATAGTTTAATTATCACGGCATCCTTATTACACAGGTACTCTTATTATCTCCACCTTATAAATGAGGAAACTTGAAGCTCAGAGAGGTGGCATCTAGTAAATTTCAGGGCTAAGGTTAGAATTTGGCCAAGTATGCCATCAAAATCCATGCTTTTTTTTTTTAAATTAAATTTATTTATTTTTTTGAATTGATTATGCTGTTACAGTTGTTCTATTCCCCCCCTCCATTCCCCTCCACCCTGCCCCCCCAACCCCACCATTACCCCCCTTTAGTTTATGTCCGTGTGTCTCAAGTCCTTTAGGTTCTATATTTCCCAAACTATTCTCGCCCCCCATCTATTTTCTATCTACTGTCTATGCTACCTATTTTCTGTACCTTCTCCCCCCATCTCCTCCTCCCATTCCCCTGTTGCTAACCCTCCTTGAGATCTTCATTTCTATGTTTCCCACTCCTGCTCTAGCTGTCCTTTTAGTTTGCTTTCGTTTTAGGTGTGGTTGTTAATAACTGTGAGTTTGTTGTCCTTTCACTGTTCATGTTTCTTTATCTTCTTTTTCTTAGATAAGTCCCTTTAACATTTCATATAATAAGGGCTTGGTGATGATGAACTCCTTGAATTTGGTCTTATCTGAGAAGCACCTTATCTGTCCTTCCGTTCTAAATGAAAGTTTTGCTGGGTAGAGCAATCTTGGTTGTAGGTCTTTAGATTTCATGACTTGGAATATTTCTTTCCAGCCCCTTCTTGCCTGTAAGGTCTCTTTTGAGAAATCTGCTGACAGCCTGATGGGGACTCCTTTGTAGGTGATTGTCCCCTTAGCTCTTGCTGCTTCCAGGATTCTTTCCTTCATTTTAATTTTGGCTAATGTAATTATAATATGCCTTGGTGTGTTTCTTCTTGAGTCCAACTTTTTTGGTACTCTCTGGGCTTCTTGGATTTCTTGGAAGTCTATTTCCTTTGCCAGATTGGGGAAATTTTCTTTTATTATTTGTTCAAATAGTTTTTCCACTGGTGGTTGTGTCTTTCCCCCCTTCTGGTACCCCTATAATTCGGATATTGGAGCGTTTAAAGATGTCCTGGAGGTTCCTAAGACTCTCCTCATTTCTTTGAATTCTTGCTCCTTGACTCTTTTCTGTTTGTCCATTATTTGCTTTCTTCTGGTCCACTGCATTGATTTGAGTCCCAGTTTCCTTTTCATCTCTATGGGATTCCTGTGGATTCCATTCATTTCCCTTAATTTAGCCTCCATATGTTTCTCTAGTTTGTGGCTATAATCCACCAAATCTGTGAGGAAGGTGATGACCAGTGTTTTAAACTGTGCGTCTGAGAGTTTTGCTATTTCTTCGTCATTTAGATTTATCTCTGGGGCTTTGAGTTCTGCCTGCGACATTTTTGGTCTGTTCTGGCCCTTTAAGTGGGACAAGCGGCGCCTTGGAGTCCCAGGTCGCTGGGTTGTGACGCTGTATGTGGGGGCGTGGTCAGAGCGGGAAATGGCGCGCCCCCGCCGCCGGGCCTGTCCAACCGCTCACTCCCTCACTCGGGAGCGTCAACTCATTGCCACCGCCTCCCCACTGTGTCGCTCCCCCGGTGGGCTGCTCGGCGGCTCACCAGGTCCAATCCTGGGTTTGGAACCCGCGCGACTGGATTCGCGCGCCCGGTCCTGAGCCCTCCTTTGTAAGTCCTCACCCGACGCCGGTTTCGCCCCTTACCGGTCAGGCTGAAGAATTTGTTGTTAGCGGACTTCCGAAAAGTTCAGTTTTCCGTGTTCTGGTTGTGTTTTGTGATGCTAATATTTAGTTGTCCCTAAACTTGGTTGTGTGAGGAGGCAGGCACATCCAGCTAAACCTCCATCTTGGCGGAAGTATGCCATAAAAATCCATGCTTTTAACCACTATTCTGTACTGCCTTTATTATAGCTATTTGTTTTTAATGTAATGTTTTAGACCTAAAAGTATTAAAAATTCCCCTCGTAGGCCTATATCCTTTAGTAAGTTCTACAAAATGCAAAGCCACTAGTTTTTTTTTGCACTCATTTCACAGCATCACAATTAAAATTTCAGTACTACTTGAGGCACTGGGAAGTATATTTTGCCTGTATATCTAAATACTCATGGAATAATAATAAATATATGTACATATTTTTCAAGAGTATGGATAGAAATCTAAACTCAGAATAAAAAGATCCTTTAAAAATACACCGATTCATGTACTTCTCTGTTTATGTAAACAGTTATGGATAAGAGTTAAAAATTCAAAGGTGATAGCTGTGAGATGTTAGAGTCTGCTCTCAGGGCTACAATGAACAGTACCTTAGATCAGCATTATTCTGGCAGTAAAGGCACTAATAGTGGGTTTCAATAAAAATTTATTGGACCTAAACTTGGCAGGTTATTTTTTATAGGAATGGAAGCAATCAGATGTATTACATAGTAAATGTCAATATTATTTTAAGAAACTTTAGTTTCAGAACTAAATAGGTAAATGTATGGATGTTTCTTTCTGTGAAGATTGATCAAAACAATTGGAAAAGGACCATCTAGCAACTGCCCAAGTTTCTATGTAAACTACTCCCTCCATGCCAAGATTGCTGAATACTTCTGGTTTTAGTCTTTATTTATATTTTTTAGTTCAAACTGAGCATGACCAAAACTCAATTGGACTGAACTTGTAATCTTACCTCTCTTCTTTGAATGTATTTTTCTTCTGTGTTTTCATCCTTGGATAAAACTTGTCAGTGGTTTTTTCCACTCATTCAGGATAAAGACCCCATACATCTTAGAATGTTTGGCAATATCCCTATTGGCCTTGACTTCTGCTTAGCAGGCCTTGTTTCTCCTATGTCCTTACAAACCTACTCTGTCTTAGTGGAATCTACATGTGGTTTTCTGAAGATGCCATTTATACTCACATCTTCCTGCCCCAAATTCTCTTTCCCTTTTTTTCCACTAGGCGTGTCTTTTAAGACTTGTTGATTATGACAGCTTTATGAGGTAGGCGTTATCTCCATGTTTCTCAGATGGAGAAATTGAAGCTTAGAAAGTTTACTTTGCCAAGACTGATCGAATTCCTCTATTGGGAAGTAGAAATTGGGAAAATAATCACTTCTTAATAGAAAAGTTTTATTTTTATTTTATTCTAAAGAAAGATCAGGAAGTGGTATCAAGATGTTCCCCACAGGGGAAGGAAGTTTTCTTTTTTTAATTGAGTAGATATATGCCCGACATGTGGGGTAACAGAAAAAAAATACTGAGTGTGATAGGTAGAACCAAGTGAAGGAGAGAGGATAAGAGGTGTGTTGTTGCCTAGACCTTTTCATTCTTGTGTGGATAATGAATTATTCCCTGGAGTTCATTTCAGTTGATTTATCAGTTTTGGCAACTCAAAGGGCAAAAGTAAAGCAGAAGTGTATATTTGTGTATATTAGCTTACTTTCTGCTTAGGATAGAGGAAATCTTCACTAAAAGGTGTTTGTATTCCCCAGATTTATTTATGGATTTGATTGAAATCTAGAAAATGGTTTTTCATGAAAACAATTATAAACGATAATTTTGTTTTTATGTTAGATTATGTTGAGTTTACCTGTTGGGTTGAACCTTGAGTATTATAATGAAGTAAAAATAGATAATACCATTGAAATAGGATTGCTAAAGAAAAATCAGTAATTCAAATTAGTACTAAAATAGTTCTCAAATGTTTGTACTTGAAGGAAAACAGATTTAATTAAAGAAGGATAAGGCAGTAGATACAACTTTTCATGGAAACTTTAGCTGCTTCATATTTACTTAATACAACTGTGCTGCAGTATTTAGTGTCCCTGATAGATTGTTTTGGGTTTAAAACTAGTAACATTGAAAGGGATGAAGATACATGTCTTTGGGGTGTGAAAATCATGGGTCCAAATTTACTCTCTTCAGTGCTTCTCTAACTTTTTGGTCTGTGGACCTCTTTATACTCTTGTGCAGGACCCCAAAGAGCTTTTGCTTATGGTGTTGTATTTACTGGTGTTTTTGCACTGGAAATGAAAAATCAGACATTTTGAATATATAAGCATACATTCCAGTTTTCATCAGAATGTTATTACCGATTATATAGTTTCTGGAAAACTCCACTTTATGTTTGATCAGAGAAGAGTGGGAAAGGCAGTTCACGTTTTAGTATTACTAAACTAGCTTGACCTAGCAGATAGATACCATCAACAGGTCCTGGGTGGGAATCCCTGGAACAAATTTTGAGAACTGTTCCTTTAGTTAAAATACTGCTGCTGTTTTGAAACTATTTTAGATGTGACAAAGCTTTAGCTGAAATAAAATTAAACAGTCCAAGGAATTCATTTACTATTTGATATTGAGGAAACTCATCCCTCTTGAGTTTCTTTCCACAGTGAAAGAAAGGATTTTGATTTGTCTTTGTTTGCAGTTAGTCTTACACTGGAAGACCAAAATATGAATAAAAGGAGTGGATAGTGTCGATAGTATATGTGTGTTTGAGGGTAATGATCTGGTCAAATGGAATTGATCTGGTACTAGAAATGTGTTTTATACATGGCTCATCTGGTGGTGGTCATTTTGCTTTCTGTTTTCAGCCATACATTGTGGTTTACTACATGGCTGTTATTTGAGCCCTATGGCCAGGTAATTTGGAGACCACAGTTACTAAAGGGGCAATATTTTAAAACATTATTACATATGAGAGAATATCGTGATCTTTCAGAGCCTTAGGAAGAATGTTATATTAAGATTTCAGCATTTTGTGTTGTTACTAACACTCACTGGATCTGAACCAGACGCTTGAATATAGTGGTGAAACTGTACGATTTTCTGTGCAACTGTTTTCTGAAAATGGTAGTAGGTGCAGCTTTATGTGTTAGGTACTCTGTTTAGAAAGTGAATGCAAATAATTTTTCTTACATTGAGTTATATGTTAACTTAGTTGTGATATTTTTATCTTAAAGGAGTCCCATGTTTTTTTTAATAAAATAAAAAATTATTTTGAATTTGAATTAGCATTGATTTGTCTTTCAACATAGACTTCTTCCTTAAGAATGAAACTTATTTATGTATGTTTCCATAGGTTACATTGTGGAAAACACTACTAGTTTTTATATAAGGGATCTATGTCATTACCTAAATATATTTTGTATTAAAATATGCCATGGAGTATAATCATTCTATTCCTTAAAGTATTATTTAAATATAGTAGAAATCATTTAAGTTAATATAATGAATGTTTTTAAATGCTTAAATTAGGTTGAAGGTTTTGATGAGGAAAATTATTATCTTAAAGTTGTTTTCTTCGTATAAAATTATCAGGTTTTACATGTAGACTTAATTTTTCAAGGCTTCTCTCAGGCTACGGCAATGATAAACTAATTTATTCTTTTAGAAGGGTGAATTTGAAAGTGATTATTTCCTCAGGCTAATGACTCATTTAGAGAAGCTTCTAAGACTTACTTGAGATAGGAAGCAATATGTATTTATAACTTTCATTTTGGAATTTTCTTTGAAATAGTTATTTTATAAACCAAAGGTGAACCCTCTGTCCACCTTTTTAAGAGAAATTACTCTTCAGCTACACTGCATTTATTTATTCATGAAAGTGTTTTTGACAAGTGATGGTTTTATATTCGTACAGAGGATAATCATTACATTATCTTTGTCTCTCTTAGTATAAACATTTGTTTTTCCTTGAATGTGTCAAGTTAGTTACATTGATGACATCTGTATTGTCAGGTGGTCAAGGCTATTGATTGGTCCAAATTTGTGGCATGTTTTTCAGAAAGACTCATGATGTGTTGGCACTCAGAAATGTCACATTCCAATCATGACATGAGAAATGGTTGGATTGCCTGTCTTATTAGGAGGTATTCTTAAAGTTAGTTAGTTATCCTGTTATATTATGTGCTTAGATCTCCAATGAAGAATGAGAAATACCTGGATTTTGTTATTAGCAGAGTTTACCATCATTATAGATATCTGTAAATTCATAGACATTATTATTCTAGGAATTGGTATGCTGAACATTTCTGGATTCCAAATTTTTGATGGTTCTTCTAAATAGAAAAATCATGTCTCAGGAAATAATTATTAAACTACCCCAATTATACTGATAACATTTTCCAGAATAATAAAGTTTTTCAATTGCAATTAATACAAGAATGAGTATTATTTCTCCAGTGTCTATCCTTTTTTTAAAAGGCTTATCTATGGTATTTCAACTAAAAACAAAAGTTTGAAACTTGCCACAATTATTTTCAATTGTATTCAGATAATAGTTAACCTAGTATTAAATATTTGCCTAAATGTAATGTCACGTGACCGCGTAAGAGACATGTAAGAAATCAGCATAGATAAACTGCAGTAATTGTGTGCTCTAAGAAATTTAATAAAAGTGCTAGCTTAAAGTTATTTTGCAATTCAAATGCCAACAGTTCTACCTGAAAAGAAGACTTACTTTGAAAATTCTCTTTATTAATATGCATTTTTAAAGTTCTTGAACTCATCTTACATTTTTATCACTTAATTCATAAATGATACATAAATGTGTGCTCCTTCCATTTTAAGACTGGTGAAAGAAAACAGAACAAAAAGGAAAACCAAAGGCCACAAAATTAGTAAGTGGTAGAAATAACAGAATTCAGAGATCCCTCAGTTTTATCTGTACCTTTTCTTAAATTCAGTAGTTACAAAAAATGCAGCAAAAACCTACAATTAAAATGCTATAGTAGTAACTCTATGAGTCAATTAAAATGCTATAGTAGTAACTCTATGAGAAAAAAACTTTATATGTCTGTTAGTTTTATTATTGTCATGTATATGGTATACTTAATAATTATAGACCATCTTTTAAGTTCCTGTTTTTAACTATAAACATATATATATATACACTCTCCAATAGTCATTTTAATTTTGGTATTTGATAATTAAAATAATTTCAGTCATTAGTTTTTTGGGGGGGATTAGCAGAACTTGACCCATATGTATATAAAACATTTTCATATAGACATTATATAAATCTTAGGTAATAAAAATATAGCCAGAAACATACATCTTTATTTTATTTCTCTTCATTGCCTCCTTTTTTTGTGTGTAAAAGAAGCTAAGTGAGTCATTTCACACTGATGGATAAATTTTAGGTCAAGGAACTGCCCTCAGTTTTTCTCAAATTACTATCATAGCCAAAAATAAAGCTAAACAAATCTCCATATAATGAGTCCATCTCTTCTGATATAGAGGATTGTTAAACATATTACTGCACAGGTAAAAACAAAATTCCATGTGGAGATAATTAAGTATACAAAAGAAACATCTTTAGTCATTAATTTTTAACAACAATAGATAATTTGGTTCACATGTTTGATTAAAACCATTATCTTTATTTTGGAAGCTTTTAATATATAATACCAAAAATTATACATGGAAAAAATAACACAAATCAATTTTGCTTAAAATTGGTCAACTTTGAGCAAGTAGAAGAGAGTGTGTGCCTCTGTATAAGGAATCCTTCATTTTAGATATTGACATAGCCAGTTATTGAAGGATATATATATATGTAATATATAAATGGTATATGTTTTGTATATGTACATATATATACATATACACACATATATTTCCCTTCCTGCTATAATTTCTTAAAATCACATATAATTTTTTGGTATTGAGTGAAACTTTTGAAAATTATTTTAGTTTTTAAGTCCCTAAACTTTTTGAATCAGAGCTATAAATATGAAGTCATTTAATCAACAGAAGCAATGATTAGTCTAAAAAGTATTAAAAATTTCACATGAGATCCTGGTATGTTTTCATATATTTCTGGTTTTAAAAATTACTGTTTTTCTTTTTCTTATAAGCATAAAGAGGTACTGTAGAGGTTGTTTGACATTTGCGTTTTTTTCCCTGTTGAAATTATAATACCTGAATTTGGAATTATTTGATAATACTACATGATAAATGAAGGAGATTTGCTGTAGAAAATACTTGGCTCTATAAACATGCATCTGTATGTTTCAGGTGCAACAGAATAAATGTGAGAAATACCCGTGACATCCTCATTGGCCAATAAAATGTCACTTGCCAAAAATTTCAAAAAAATTACAGATTATACTGGGTGAAAAATGTGAAAGGATTAAGAAGTACAAATTGGCAGTTACAGAATAGTCACAGAGATGTAAATTACAGCACAGGGAATACAGTGAATGATATCATAATAACTATGTGTGGGGCCACATGTGTGCTTGAAATGTCTGCAGTGGGGGACCACTCTGTAGAGTACAAGATTGTCTAGCCACCACGCTGTATACCTGAAACTAACACAGAATAATATTGAATGTAAACTAATTGAATGAAAAAAAAAAAAAGAAAATAATGCAATGCTGAATCTTAGAAAGGATCTTGGAACAGAAGAAAAAAGCATTAGGGGAAAATAAATAAGGTCTGTACCTTAGTTAATAGTGTTGTACCAATGTTAATTTTTAAGTTTTGAAAATTGTGCTGTGTCTGTGTACATGGTTAATATTTAGAGGAAGTAGAGTTTGAAGATATATGTAAACTGTGTTCTATGTTTTATCAAGTCTATAACTTACTACATAATAAAAGACTTTTTAAATACAAAACATTATAGATTACAAAAACTCAAAAATGGTAATAAGAATTCTCTATGAGAATGGTCACAGAAGTTTTATTTTCTGAAACTTTTTCCTGTAGGGTCTAACATTTAGGTTCATTTACCCATCATTTAAGATGTTCTGGGAAGAAGTATCTAATGATTTTTTCCGTGACATCTACCCTTTTTTTCAGATTCCCGACTGACATTTTATCGTGTTATTGTGTTCCACGCTATTTAGTTCCTCCCGGAGCCTCCGAATTTCACTTGCACTGCTTCCGTCAGCTCCTGCAGAGTGGATAACTTTCCTAGGGACCTAGGCCTTACTGGACAAGCAGCCAGTCACGAACACAGGCAGACTAGCCTTATTCTTTTAAATTTTAATATTTATGTATTTTTGTGTTTCAGATATTCATTTTAGCAGTTCGTTAAAAAAAAGCCAGTGAGTTTTCTGTAGGAAATATATGCATATATCTTTACCTAAAATGGAAGGATTATGTAGAAATGAGCCTATCTGCTGGTTCTCCTTTCCTTTATTTAGTAACTTTCACATTGTGATAGAAGCATTTTCCTCTCTCTAAAACCCAAGTATGTCTTTGTCTTTTGCTACATATTTCTGCAATGTAAATCTGCTTGTGTAGATATTAAAAAAGTTTGAAACTATTCTGTGTATGCACAAAATATGCCTTAATGATATTTTGGGTGGGGATAAGAACCTCAGTTTACTCAGGAGGTAGAAGGGAGGGATTTCCTTAAGAAGCTTTAAACTAGTTACAAATTAGGAATTTATACTGTATGTCATAAAGATCCCACTGTGCTATCATTGTAAAAGTAAAACAAGATTTTGGTAGAATCTTGGCTAAATGACTTTTAAATGTATTAAAGAATTTAGAAAACTGTTATAAATCAGACTGCTTTAGAATAGAAAAGAATTGGGGGCAACTTTTTAAGATGTGTACTCATTAAAATTAAATGCCATTATTGGAAGTTAGGTAATAGAGAAAAAAGCATTACATTGTGTTATAATGAAATCATGGCATTATATAAAACTGACAGTTACTTTTAAATATTATTATTTAGATCACTGAGAATTTCAATGGAGATATGAAAGAAAAGGCTCTCATTTTATAAACTGCAAGAATAAATACATATTTTAAATGCTGAACTATATTATTTAAATTTTTGTTTTAATTCATGTTTCATATTGAAAATATGTGGGAACTAATGTAGGTTTTTAATTATGGTTAATAATGCAATAAATAAACATGGGCCTGAAAATTAAACAAATAGAACTAATTAGGAATTTTAGGACTTCTGGTACTTTAAAATTCTGTGTAAGAGAGTAGCTTACATTTAGAATTCAGTCAGTCATTGGGTCTTAGGCTATTTTTGAAAATAAAGAATATTATGCTATACAGAAGCTTGAATTTTCAATAATATACTTATTCCAGTTTTGCTGAATTTCATAGTTTTCGTTGTTTTAAAAATATTTTTCTAGCAAAGGAGATAATGTCAGATACTTCATAGGAATTCTAAAGTATGAGTCAAGCTAGTAAACTGATTTAAATTAGTTATTTTAAAATTTATAATGAATATTTGGATATGTTTCAAAGGCTTCTGAATTTTTAAATATTTTTTTGCAGTATACAATGTTAATTTATAAAGGAAAAGTTTCAGCAACATTTTGAAAATGTTTTAGCTAAGCCTTCTCTAGATGAATGGGCAGTCAGCATCAGTCTTAAAATTCTTTTGCAAGGTAATCAAAATCATTTCCTGCAATGTAGAAACAGTTAAAGTAATGTGTATGGATTGGGTTTTCTAGTGTCTGAGTTTAAAAAAATTGCCATATAGTCTGAAAATGATTTCATTCTCTGGGAAATACTTTTGAGATATTTATTTTCTTTATAAATGGGGATTGAGCACCACCTGTTGGTCAAACTAATGTATTTTAATTTGTGAATTAAAAATTATTGAAGTGATTATTACACTGGTTCATTATTGAGGTCTTATATGTTATAGAATTCTGTCACAATACAGATTTGTTTGTAAAAGCTTCATAAAATTCACCAAGATGACTTTATTATTATAGATTATAAAATGATCCATCTTAACTATATAAGTTTTTGTAACTTTATATTACTGAATAATAAGTTATTCTTTTAAGGAAGTGAATGGTCTTAACCTTGTGTTTATTTATGAAGTTATTAACAGAGGTGATTATTTTCTTTGCCTTAAGTGGAAATGATCAAAGTAAGGAAGAGCAATGAGACATTTTATATGTTATTATCTGTGCTAAATTTAATTTTTAAGAAAATGAAGTCATTTCTTGTTCTTTAATAACAATTTGCAGTAAGAAAGTAATAGTGAATTCTTGTATTAAAAGCAGCATCTACTATTTTTATAATTTTATAATTTTTATGTTGAATGTTTTATTTCATTTGAAATGGATGCTTAAAATTCAAGTAGGCATTAAGAAAATAAATTCTTAATTTTAGATATACTAATTTTAATAAAAATATAATTACAAATATTAGTAAAATAACATTTTTCTCAGAGTAAAGCAAAAAAATGTCTAATGTCACATTTGATACTCTCAAACATATTACAATATATTTTCTTTAAGACTAGGTATACAAGGCATCTGTGATAGTTCTTCCATTAATGACTCAAAGTGATACTAAAGGTGTATCAGTGTTTGAAACCCTCCTATATTAATAATGAACAGGAAGTAAATCAGTGCTTTTGCGTTTTAGGAAGATTGATCTTATTATTTTAAGTCATACTTCCAAAGAAGGAATTACTCCATGCTTAATATTACATGTATAAAAGAAAGAAGTTTAAGAATCTTACATTAGTATTTTATATTTAATACTGGAAAGTAACAGCTTTTTGAAATATAAAATCAAGACTTATAATGTCTGCTATATTAGATTGTTTCAAATCATGAATCATATCACAGTTCCCTTCAACTCCTGTTGCTTTTTCTTCCATCCAGTTAATGTGTTCACTTCCTCCTGGTCTCATAAGCCGGAACCTTCAGACTTAGACCTGTCTCACATCTCTGCTGTCAAGTTCAGTGTCTAAGCTTTAGAAATGACTCTTCCTTCTCTCTTCTCTCCATATTCCTGCCCAACTTGTCTTCCTCATCTCTCTGATTTTTTCCAGAAGCTTCATAACTGTCATTGTTTCCAGTTTCTTTCTCATTTCACTATTTTTGGTAGTGCCAGAAAGTTTTTTGTTTTGTTTTTCTACTAAAACATGTGCCTGGTCATATTAAAAATTCTTCTTTGGGTCTCAATTGCCTACCGCAAATTAAACATAAATTCCTTAGGATGGCCTTCACTGGGCCTTATAATCTGGTTCCAATCTTCTTTTCTAGCTTTATTTTCTCCCCTTCCCACCCTTTGAAACCAAATGTTTTCTCTTTTTGTGAAAAGTCACTTTTGCTCTGCTAGCAACTGGATCATATTACCAGAAGGTCTTTTTATCACTAGAAGGGTGGTTGTTTATATGTTTATAAATAGTTAAGAACTTTTTGAAAGCAGTGACTGCGTGGTGGGTTTATTTGTTTGACCTTTGAATTCAAGTACAAAGCATGGTTCTTGGCACACATGAGACTATAAACTTGCAGTAAAAAGTATAGACCCTTGGGCAAGATTGTCTGAGTTCAAATTCTGTTCCTCTACTTTTCTCCCTGGAGCAGTTTACTTAATTCATCAGCCCCTAAATGTGCTTGTTACATGTACTGTGCTTAGAACATTGCCTAGTGTGTAAATGTTAACAGATATTGTTTTTAAAATAAAATGAACCATTTAATATATTAAAATTTGTGAACGTACACATATTTGAAGCAAGTTCTTAAGGATTAATTTTTTACAGCAAAGTATCACATTTTAAAACTAATTCAAAATAGTTTTTTGATTATCTGAAAACCATTTGCTTAAAAGTTTAGTAACTGACAATCTATATGTGTAAACTTTTAGTAAGTCTGTCCTTTGGAATTAAAAAAAAAAGTGCATAGGTAACTGTACAATCTTTTTTTCCCCTTATTTATTTATCTTTAGAGGGGAAGGGAAGGAGAGAGGGAGAGAAACATCAATGTATGGTTGCCTCTCATGTGTCCCCCACTGGGAACTGGCCTGTAACCCAGGCATGTGCCCTGATTGGGAATCAGACTGCGGTCATTTGGTTTGCAGGCCCGCGCTCAATCCACTGAGCTACACCAGCCAGGGCTGTACAATGTTTTTAAAAGTTTTTTTTTATAATATGCTAAAGTAATGTCACTAACTATTAACCAAAAATTTTTTTGGAGATGCAAAAAATTATTGTTAAATAAAATAAGAAATCAGAACCATATCTTTTTTAAGGTAGACTTCTAAATTTAAAAACTAAGACCTCAGATAGGCCTTTGTCTACTTATTTTTAATACATAGGTTGAGTACAGTTATAGCAGTAGGTTTTCAGGGACAACTCTGGGATTTTTGAAGTGAGTTGTCCTGTCACAAGGCTTGTGGCAGAAATAGATTTGTTTGTGACTGTCTCAAATTTAATGGTTTTGTTTTTGTATTTTCTTCCATTGTTTTGAATTGATTACTTTTTCAGCACTTCCAGCCACATTCAAAGTGATTTCCCAATTTTCTTTTGCTGTAAGTGGTTTTTGGTGGAATAATAGGTGGTTGCATAAGGAAATGCCAAGAGAAAAAAAATCTGTGTGTGTGTGTATATGTGTGTGTGTGTGTGTGTGTGTGTGTGTGTGTGTGGTTAAATCTTTTCTGTCAGTTAAAGATTCGTACTTACCATTTGGCATTGGTGAGATGAAGGTTAAACTATCCTTTGGGACATATGCTTCTGAATCCAGAGAGTTGTCCTCAAAAATTCATAGGAACATTCATAAGGAATGAGAATCACTGAGTAATGTTAACATTAGCTTAGACTGTAAATGTATTTTTAAGGAGCTTACAACTTTTTAGAATTATAAAAAGTGTATATTTCAAACAACAGAGTGAAAGAAATTTGATACTTTGGTTCGTTGGATGTTGTATTTTGTAATGTAGTATCATTAAGAGTATACATATTGCAGAATTTTTTCAAATAGCACTAATATTTTCTTTTTATGATTGAATGCTAATGTTAGAAATAAGGATACATCTGATAGTCTATGTTAGTGTAATATTTTGTGTTGGCTCAGGAGTTTTTCTTATTGATCAACATACATTACTCCTGAGATAGAGCCTTACTATGATAGTATTCTTAAAATAACTTGTGCAGTTGACAGTTAGTAATTAACTGTAAATGGCTCTGTTTACTTTTTGTATATTCTTTTGTCTTATGATTGTAAAATGCACAATTCATTTTGCTTTACAAAATATAGTATGATTTCATAAATCAATGTTATTTGGGGGGTTTAATTAAATATTAAAGGATAAATGTAGTTCAAAGACCTGTAATTTTAAAGTTACATTTCATTTTTTAGTGAATTGCATATTGTTCCCTAAAAGTGGTGTGCATAAAATCATGTAGGAATATTAAAAGAGGAGATAAATATTTAAAAATTATTTTGTAGAAATAAAATTATGCTTGTCTCCATATTTGACAATATCTTTAAATTATTGGGTTTACAGTTTTCACATTTTGCCTTAGAAATGCGTTTAATCATTTCTTAAAATTAGTGTAAAATATTTCAGTTTTATATATAACATGCATATATATAAATATGCAGTATTGTACTTTATAATGCTAATTTCTCACTGCAAGGTATAATGACTTCTACCAAGAAATATTTTAATTTTAAAGTATCAGCGATAACCATATTTTCAGGTAAATAAGATGGTAATAGAAATATGCAGTGTTTATTCAACAGATTTATTTGGTGTCTAATAAATACTGGCACTGTGCTTTAAGTTTGGATATTTCCCAACTAAGTTATTTAGGAAGAATGAGATATTAATAGAGAATTAAAGTACTGTGTTATATATGCTATAATAAGTCATGATTCAGAAGTAACTTGGAGCAGTGCTTAAGTCTCCTTGGGGATTTAGAGATTTTTGTGAGATGATGCTTCAGTTGGTTTACAGGGAATTGAAGGATATTTCAGTTGGTAATAGGAAATAGAAAAGTAATTTTAGGTTGAGGAAGGTTTAGATGTGCAGAGGTGTGGAGGCATTTGGAGAGCAGGGCCAGGGAGAGAGGACTGTGGACTGTGAGATTGACTGGAGATATAGGCTATAAAAGCTTTTTGGATGTCATGCTAAGAATTTTGGATTTTACCCTGTAAGCATTGGTGAGGCACTAAAGAATTTTGAGCAGGATAGTAACGTACCCACTTACATTTTTGAAAGATTATTCTGGTTATACTGTGGAGGATAAGGGTAGAAGGACCACTTAAAGAAATTACTGCTGTGGTAGAGGAAAGAGATGATGAGCCGCTGGGCCAAGGCAGTGGCAGTGAGGGTAGGCGAGAGGGTATTAATGAGGAAGAATCAGCCAGCAAGTCTGGATGCTTAATTGGATTTTGGAGTTCAGAATTCTTTTTGGAGTGTTTTAGATCAACTTCTGTATTTCTAGCCTGAGCTGCCACTCACTGACCTTAGGGACAGGCTAATGGAAAGAGGATATAGTTTTGAAAGTGGGGTGGACTTCAGCAGTAAACTTGTCAAGTTTGAGATGTCAGGGAACCCTGGCTTAGGAATGTCAAAGAAGGCAGTTGGGAGGTCTCAAGATCTGAAGAACAGGAGGTAGAGATTTGAAAAGTAAGTATACTGGTCCCAAACTTATTTCATCAGCTTTATTTTATAATTAGTTAATGACTAAGACAAGGGTAAAGTAATGAGGGTGTAAAGAATTTAGGTCTTGGGTTAGAAAAATTTTGGAAAAATGAATATCTGTATATAGTCGCTTCTGTTTTAAGGAAACTGTCAGGGATTCATTTCTGTTGCCAGTAAATTTCACTTATCTGCCACCAGTTGTCTCATGTGATTAGTGGTTTTCTTAAAAGGAAGGAGAGCAGATGATGCTTCAGCTCTCTAGGTATTTACAAATGTAGGGGACACCTAACATGTTAGTGTGTATCTAACTCACCAGGGTGGGTTATCTGTGATTTTCTCTCACACCTAGTAATGTTTCTCTCTGTTGGTGGCGTCCAGTTTATTGGCATCTAATCATTTATAGTATTTTCTTTCATTCCTTTGTATTTTTTGGTGTCATTTGTTGCTTCTCTTTTATTTCTGATTATATTCATTTGGGTTCTCTTGCTTTTTCTAATGAGGACTTGATTAAAGGTTTATTTACTCTATCTTTTTAGAGAACTTGATTAAAGGTTTATTCTATTTATCTTTTTTAAAGAACCATCTTTTGGTTTCATAATATTTTGTATCATTTCTTTTAATACTCTATTTTCATCTATTTCTTCTCTGATATTTATTTATTTTTTCTTGGGCTTTGTTGTTGTTTTTTTCCCTAGTTTGTTTAGGTATAAGAATAAATTGGTTTCGAGATTTTTCTTATTTCTTGTATTGAAATGAATTTACTTTTTGGAACTGCTTTGGCTATAGATTTGGGGTCATTTTGTTTTCATTTGTGTCAAGGTATCTTTTGATTCCTTCCTTGGTCTCATTGTTAATCCTTTCATTATCTTGTAGCATGTCATTTAACCTTTATATGTTTGTGTGTTTTTTAGTTTTCTTCTTGTAATTGATTTTTGACACTTTTGTGGTCAGAGAAGATGCTTGATATGATTTCAGCCTTCCTGAATTTGTTGAGTTTTTTTTGTGTGGCATAACATATGGTCTATCCCCCCAAATTTATATATTTGTTATAGAGAAATAGAAAAGTGAAGAGAAATAAAAGGACAGACAGTGCACATTTATTAAGAACACAAAAACATAATCACTCATGTCCAGCTATTTTGTAGTTGATATTTCTGGCAACAAAAGAAATCATTTCAGTATTTCACCACTAGGGAAAAGAAAGAATATACTATGGCCCTGGCCAGGTGCCTCAGTTGATTGGCGTGTCATCCCAAACACCAAAAGGTTGAGGATTTGATTCCCGGTTGGGGCGCATGTGGCAGGCAGTCAGTCCATGTTTCTCTGTCACATCAGTGTTTCTCACTCTCCCTGTCTCTTAGGTTAAGAAATGTAAAAAAAGGAATATACTATGTACCAAATATTTCATGTGTATTATCTCATGTAACCCACAAAATAAAATAATTATATAGATACTGTTGCTGTTTTGCACATAAGAAAAGTGAGTCTAAGGGTGTCATTGTTAGTAAATAGAGAAGTTCCAGTTTGCCTAACAAAGTCCACATCATTCCCTCTCTGTTTTTGTTTTCTGGTTTTTTTTTTTTTACAATCTACCTTATGAATGTGCTGTAATTTATTAACTCTTTATTTTGTTTCTAGTTTATTCTTTATTTTTAATTATTACAAATAATATTGTGATGACTATCTTTGTTTAAAATTCTTTGTTTGCATCTCTGATTACATCTTTGGCATAGATTCCTAGAAGCCGAATTACTGGGATAATGAGTTAAAACATTTTTGTTGTTTTTAAAATTTTATTTTATTTTTATTTTTATTTTTTTTAAATTTTTTTATTGATTATGCTGTTACAGTTGTTCTATTCCCCCTTCATTCCCCTCCACCCTACCCCCCCCATCCCCACCATTACCCCCCCTTTAGTTTATGACCATGTGTCTCAAGTCCTTTAGATTCTATATTTCCCATGCTATTCTTGCCCCCCCTTCTATTTTCTATCTGCTGTCTATGCTACTTATTTTCTGTACCTTCTCCCCCCTTCTCCTCCTCCCACTCCCCTGTTGCTAACCCTCCTTGAGATCTTCATTTCTATGTTTCCACTCCTGATCTAGCTGTCCTTTTAGTTTGCTTTTGTTTTAGGTGTGGTTGTTAATAACTGTGAGTTTGTTGTCCTTTCACTGTTCATGTTTCTTTTAACTTCTTTTTCTTCAAGTAAGTCCCTTTAACATTTCCTATAATAAGGGCTTGGTGATGATGAACTCCTTGAATTTGATCTTATCTGAGAAGCACTTTATCTGTCCTTCCATTCTAAATGAAAGTTTTTCTGGATAGAGCAATCTTGGTTGTAGGTCTTTGGATTTCATGACTTGGAATACCTCTTTCCAGCCTGTTTTCTGTTTATAAACTTGGTATAAATGGCATCAATAGTGAATTTACCAGACATCAATTTTTTTCCTCCCAATATTATTTTTGAAATTTTGTCAGTGTTGATTCATGGAGCTTCACTTCATTCATTTAATTAAAAAATTTTCAGAAAACAATATGTGTACATAGTTTAGGAGGTCAAAGTATGTTAGGCTCAGAGTGAAAAAATGAATCCCTCCTTTTCTGTTCCACTGAGATAACTGCTTTCAAGTTTTTTTTTTAAAGATTTTATTTATTTATCTCTTAGAGGGGAAGGGAAGGAGAGAGGGAGAGAAACATCAATGTATGGTTGCCTTTCGTGCGTCCCCTGCTGGGAACTGGCCTACAGGGAACCAGCCTGCAACCTAGGCATGTGCTCTGACTGGGAATCGAACCGCGATTGTCTGGTTCGCAGGCCCGCGCTCAATCCACTGAGCTACACCAGCTAGGCCCTGCTTTCAATTTTTTATTGTTGGTTTCCCCTTTTTACTTATCTCTGTATCCCCTTACCAAATCTATATCACATTGTCTGACTTTTCAATTCTAATAACATAATGTCTTTCTACTATGAAAGAAAATGCTTTAGCATTTCCCCTGCTTTTCCACCACCATTTTGGTTTTTTTTCTTCCCATTTCTGGTGTATTTATGTCACATCAGTATGAGTATGTGAACATTTACAACAGAGCTGTGTAATTTACTATGTTCACTTTCTTTTGTCTCCTGTGTAAATTTTATTTAATAACTCTACCTCCATTTGCTGAGTTTTCTTTGTACCACTTGCTAATTCTTACCCTAAACTCTGATGACTTATACATTCATTTCAATGACTAATACATAAACACAGGGAGTCAGCCAAAATGTTTTAAAAAATCAGTGAATAAGTGGCATCAATTATTTAATCTATAAGTTGGTGTCAGAAAAATAGATCAGCTTCTATTATGCCTGCCCTGTGCTGATCCCACAAACACTGAATAGATATTTAAAGAATTATTGGTTCATAGGGGTGCCCTAACTTCCTTCTCTATTTTTACTTGTTCAACAGACATTTACCATTCACTGAGTTAAAGGAATGTAGAAGAAGGTATAGGGAATATAAAATATGTAAAATACATGGTTTCTATACTCAGATTGCTTACAGTAACCAGGATAGGGAAGCCTCAGAGGCAGTAAAATGCAGTGTGTATAACACGTCCTGGTTTGAAGTCCGAGTCTAGGGCTCCAGTCCTGGTTCTGCAATTGTATTTTGGGAAACATTTCTTAAACTCTAAGTTCCAGCTTCATATATAAAAACTTAGATAATTGTCTTGCAATGTGGCCTAAGGATCAAGATAATAATCCTTAAAGTAATTGTCACATGACATACAGGTAGGTAGGTATTCAATATTTTGGTAACTCTTAGTCCTATTAGAATTATTGTATAAGATAGCATACATTCAGCTTGGGAAAACTGAGGGGAAAAGCCTTCGTACATGGCTTCTTTGTAAAACTTGCAAAGAGATACATATAAATGCTGTCCAAAATCTTAGTGAAAGAATTTATTTTCAGATAAGAGAGGCCAGGGAATATTTTTGTGGATAAACAGGCATTTTAAAAAACACGCCCAAATGCCCATCAGTAAATAAGTGGATCAAAACACTGTGATACATTTATGCAATACATTATTATACAGTGGAAAGAAAGAAGGAGCTCTTATCTTTCACAACAGCATGGATGGAACTGGAGAATGTTATGCTAAATGAAATAAGCCAGTTGGTGAACAACAAATACCATACGATCTCACCAGAGGCATGGAAATAAGGAGTAGACTGACAGAGACCAGAGGGGAGAGGGAAGGAGGATAAAGGTAGAAAGAACGGGAAGAGACTAGTCAAGGAATATGTGTGAATGGCCCATGGACATGGACAACATTGTGGGGATGGACCGTGGGGGTAGGGGTGGTGGGCTGCGTGCAGGAGGGCAAAGGGGGAAAATTGGGTCAACTGTAATAGAATAATAAACTATTTAATGAAAGAAAGAAAAAGTAAGTTCCATATATCCTAATATACACATTTTTGTGTTTCGACGTCTCTAAAGTAATGTATGTAGCAATGATGTATCAGTTTAACTGGCAACACCTTTTCTTAGTGGTACATAAAATAGTGATGCATGTTAGATTCAGTGAAGTACAGCAGAAAGGATGAGAGGAATTGAGAGAATGGCAATACCAAGGCATGGTACTGGATTTCTGGGGCATGAGTGTTGGCATGTATAGTCCTGCAGAAAGTTTAAGGTGAAGGAAACTTGACTTTGGGTGGTGAACACTCAATACAACATACAGAAGATGTGCTATAGAATTGTACACCTGAAATCTATATAATTTTATTAACCAATGTCACCCCCAATAAAAACAATTAAAAAAAGAGATGAATGAAAATAAAAAAAGAAAATTTAAAGTGATGTTAATTCTTTACTAAATCCAATAAAATCAGATAGTAAAAACATTTGTTTTTCTCATTCTGTAAATAGCTTGGGAGGAAAAAGTAGAGTGAGATGCTAGATTGTTGGAACTTCCTTCTCCAGTTTAGTGCCATCAAAGGGTTCAGATTAGATGAGTTTAATAAATGATGAAATTCTTAGAGATTTAAAGAAAGCATAGATGATATAACTCCTTATATAAAAGAGGGGATGTCAGTTGTAAAGGAGTGTCATGGCTCTGTTTTCATTGATGTAAAGGCATTTATTTCAAGCAATCCTTAGTTTAAATGAAAACGTTTATATTGCAGTGTTTAAAAGCAATTATAATCAGATTTTTATATAAAGATGTCAAAGGTACAATCTAAATTTCTATTATATGAAAGTCTTCTAATTGCCAGTGAAAAAAAGTTAACCAGAATATGCTAGTTGGCTTATTTTTTATGTTTTTTAAGTGAAAGCTTTTTGTTTCTGACATTGCAGAGAAGCCTTTTCACATAAATAACCTCCACATAAATCATTCAAAATGTCTAAGTAAGGGACTGAATAGCAATTTTTTTGAGTAGTCTGCAAATGACATCTCACTCATTAACTACTTTAGGATGATAAAAGCATTTTTCTAACATTGAGCTTCACTCAAAAGTCTTAACTTTAGATTGGCATATGCTGTTTACACTGTTGTATTTGACTTGTTTGTTAGATGTCTTTTTCTTCCTTAGTAAGAAATTTTACTGTTACTTAGCTTGTCAGACATCATTATAAATAGGGGGATAAAAATCTTTGTGGTAGATTGCAGTGTTTTATACTGAGCATTATTGATCTATAAAGACTTAACAATATATTCTAAGGTTGTCATTGCTAGAAAGGACTGAGGAAGGATTAAGAAACTACGTTGACAGAAGTCATCATTTTAATGACAGGCAATTTAGTTTGAGCTAACTGAAGCAGGGAAAAGTGCAATCAATCATCACAGCAAGGATTTTCAAAAATGTTTACCAGTCTATAATGAATGTTGTGTAGATCATTGAGGTCATTTGATAGCTTCTCTGAGAGTAATGTTTTCATGTTCTAACAGAGCAATTCAAGTATTTTAAATAAACTATATGTCCATTTTCTAAAGTCCTGTTCTTCCTCTACTTATTCCATAATAGTCACTATGGAAAACAATATGGGGGTTGCTCAAAAAAATTTAAAAAGGACCACCGTATGTTCCAGCAATTCCACCTCTTGGTATTTATCCAAAGGAAACAAAAACACTAATTAGAAAGGATGTATATATCTGCATGTTCATTGCAATATTATTTATAATAGCCATTTAGCCTTCAGTATGAACCTATGAAGTCCATGCTGTTCTTAGCTACATTTTATAGATGAAGAAGCTGAGTCACAGAGAGATTAATTTATCAAGGTGACATAGGTAATAAGTGGTGGGCAGCCAAAGACCCATGCTCTGCTCTCTGTGAAGAGTTCTTAATTAATGCTTTCTTGCTAATGATTTTTCACTAGTGAGTCCTTGGAAGGTTTTTTCCAACTGGGTCAGAAGCACACCATGAAGTATTAAGATACCACAAATAGATATAGTGGCAAAACTTTACATTTATTACTGAGTCTCTCTGAGCATGTTATTTTATTATTGTTTTATAGTTTTATATTGGCAGGTATATCCCAACTCATTCATAAACCACAAATTTGTTCTCAGGAAGTTGACCGTAAAAATATTCTTCAAGCTAGAGGCCCATCCCTCACAGTGGGTGTGTTGTAGCACCTTTTATGTTTTCTTGGGTGTGAATCTTTATTGTAAAGAAGAGAACTCTTTATGGCTTGGCCAGATGTCAGTGACTCACCCGCTATCTTAACCTGTTTTGTTCTCTGTGTGTGTGTGTGTGTGTGTGAATTCCTCAACCTCCTACCAGATTACTGAATAAGTAGAGAAAGAATAGAAAAAGTATAAGGGAGCCCAGACATATTTCATGGAGTATTACTGGTGTTTGCAGCAACTTCTCTCCATTTCAGTGCTCTTTGCCTCAGCAGTGATCCTTGTCTAGACAAGCTTTGGGCCTGGAACTTAGAAGGAGCTTAATAAACATGTGATGAATAAACATAAATGAATGGATGAAGTGAATCTTCTCTTTAGCTTGTAGTTTTTTTTTCTTCTCATCACAAACAGATATTGGGAGGAAGGTAGGGGAAGAAGAAGCAGCTGCCACACAGGAATGTGACTTGGGCATTTGCCTACAAGTCATATTGATAGATAAGAACACAGAAGAAAGCTTCAGTTTTAGAGTCTTATTTATTTATTTATAATCTTTTTTGTATTATATTTTCATTACCATTTAGTCCTCATGGACCCCTCTACCCTAGCAATCACCACACTATTGTCCATGCACACAAGTCCTTTTTACTCAATCCCTCCATCCTGTCACCTCTGCCTACAGTAGCATGTCATCTGGAAATAAAGACAATTTTACTTCTTCCTTTCCAATTTGGATGCGCTTTATTTCTTCTTGTTGTCCAGTTGCTGTGATGAGGACATCTAGTACTATGCTGAATAAGAGAGGTGAAAGGAGTCACCCCTGTCTTGCACCCAGTCTGAAGAGGAACGCTTATAGTTTTTGCCCATTGAATACAATGCTAGCAGTGGGTTTGTCATATGTGGCCTTTATTATGTTTAGGTATGTTCCCTCTATTCTAACTTTGCTGAGAGTTTTTATCATAAATGGGTGCTGGATTTTATCAAATGCTTTTCCTACATCTATTGATATGATCATGTGGTTTTCTCCTTCATTTTGTTTATTTAGTGAATCACATATATTGATTTGTGAATGTTGTACCAACCTTGCATTCCCAGAATAAATCTTGCTCCATGATTTTTTCGATGTATTGCTGTATTTGGTTTGCAATTTTTTTATGTTGAGGATTTTAGCATCTATGTTCATCAAAGATGTTGGCCTATAACTTTCTTTCTTTGCAGTGTCTTTGTGTGGTTTTGGAATTAGGATAATGCTGGCCTTGTAAAATGAGTTTGGGAGCCTTCCCTATTTTGAATTTTTCTGAAATAATTTGAGAAGGAGAGGTGTTAATTCTTCTTAGAATGTTTAGAAAAAGCGCTTTTGTTTGTTGGGAGTTTTTTGATTACTGCTTCAATTTCATTAGGTATAATCTGTCTATTCAGATTCTCTGTTTCTTCCTGATTTAGTTTTGGAAATGTATGTTTCTAGGAATTTATATTTCATCCAGGTAGTCCAATTTCTTGGAGTATAGTTGTTCATATTTTTAAAAAATCCTCTGTATTTCTTTGGTGTCAGTGTTATTTCTCCTGCTTCACTTTTGATTTTATGTACTTGGATCCTTTCTCTCTCTCTTTTTTTCAGTGTGTGGTTACCTGTCACACGTACCCCCCACCCACCCCCTGGGGGCTTGGCCTGCAACCCAAGCAAGTGCCCTGACTGGGATTCAAACCAGTTGACACTTTGATTCCCAGGCCAGTGCTCATTACAATGAGCCACACCAGCCATGGCCTCTTTCTTTCTTGATGAGTGTTGTCTAAAGGTTTGCTCACTTTGTTTATGTTTTCAAAGAACTAGCTCTTAGATTATTTTGTTGGTTCACTAGGGAAAGTGAGACTATCAGATGTCATGATTTCTACATGATTTACTTAGCTATAGGTACTGATTTTTATTAACCATTTTCTTTCCAGTTGCTGTTCTTTCCTCTTAAAAAATTTTTATGTTGTCTTCTTTTAGCAAATCATTTGTCTTCATCATTTCCGCTCACTGCGGGCTTGGATGTATTTAATGGGAAGGGAGGCGCGTGCATGAGCATACGAAGAGGGACTGGAGGGGGAAGGAGAGGGGAAGAGAAGGATGCTAACTAATAATAAATAGACATGGGGCAAAGTTCAGCAACCTGTTTTCTTTATTTCTATGTGCTATCTCCCTTCTAGTAATATTAAAGGGGATATGGGAGAAATAATTGAATAAAAATTTGTTAACTTAGAACTTTATATAAACCTTATAGTGAGAGAGGAAGTTTTCCATGGCATTTATTCTCAGATTATATGGCTAATGAACATTCTGTTTCTTTGGTATTAATAGATAAATTTCCTTGGGAACATGCAGTTTTTACAAACAATTAATCTAAGGTTCTCCTTTTTTAAAAAAAGTATTTTATTTATTTGTTTTTTAGAGAGAGGGGAAGGGAAGGAGAAAGAGTGGGAGAGAAACATCAACGTGTGGTTGCCTCTCATGTATTCCCTACTGGGGACCTGGCCGGAAACCCAGGCGTGTTCCCTGACTGGGAATTGAACCGGTGACCCTTTGCTTCACTGGCCTGTGCTCAATCCACTGAGCCACCCCAGCCAGGGCTTCTTCTTCTTCTCCTTTTTTTTTTATTAGCATGGCTGTTAAGTGCATGACTTAGATGTATTTGGAAGCGTTTTAGGGAAGTGCCTTCTTATCAGCCTCCCTTTTCATTCCCTCCAATTTCAATGGAACGGAGGACAAAGACCATCATTTTTTGGTAGTTTATCTGAAGACGTGGAGAGTTTCTCAATATTTAAGACTCCCTTTTCATTCTTCAGAGCTTCTGCTGTTTTTTCATATCTAACCCTTTATGTGATAACACTCCTAGCATCCCTCCTTTTCAGTTCCCATCGAGGTCTCCTAGATGCTTGGCGGTTGTTTACTTCTCTTTTTAAATTGAATTTATTGAGGTGACATTGGTTATTAAGATTATGTAGCTTTCAGGTTCATTTCTGTGACACATGATCTGTGTGCATTGCACTGGGCCCTCCACCCACAGTCAGATCTCCTTCTGTCACATTACGTTTGACCCCCCCCCCCCCCCGTCCCTCTGGTGTCCCTCGTAGTGTTTGCATTTACGAATCTGTTTGCTTTTCTTGTTTGTTCATTCATTGCTTTCAGTTTCATATCCCACATGAGTGAAATCATATGATTTTTAACTTTTTCTAACTTATATCACTTAGCATGATATTCTTCTCAAGGCCATCTAATATCTTTTAACCTATATGTTTGGAAACTTTGTTTCAACATTGTTGAGATATTTTAGCTTTGGATACTTGCTGCTACTGCTTTTGGGGGGCAGGACCCGCCTAGTCTCACAATGAGGGGTCTACAGCCCCATTACTTTATACTGACATTTGTAAGAATAACAGGGTAAAATGCATTTCATGGCAGTACCAATGTTTTTATTTAATATTTCCAGTAATAAAATAACTTAGTGGAGGAAACTCTGATTTTAAGGATTTCAGCTAACATTATTCTTTCAGTATTGTTCTGTGGAAGTACTGTCTTAGGTACTAGAGAGTCAAAGATAATGATTATGTTTTTTGGGAGATCTTAGTTTGTGTGGGTGGTGGAAGCAGGGCAAGGGAAGGTGAGGAGGAGATCCAATATCCATATTTTCATATTTTTACCTCACCTCAGATTGCTACATGTGTGGGTAATCCATATTCTTCTTTTGTGCAACGGGTTTATGATAATGCCAGGCCAATGCTGATATGGAAATAAGATAAATATGATGGAGGAGGGATAAATGGCAGATCACAGAGGATTTTTAGGGCAGTGAAAATAATCTGTCTGATAACATAATGATGGATACATGTCACTGTACATTGTCTAAACCCTCAGAATGTACAACGCCAAGGGTGAACCCCCAAGGTTGGGACTTTGGCTGATTATGATGTGCCAGTGTAGGGTCATCAGTTGTAACAATGTATAGAGGTGGCCCAAAAGTTTGTTTAGTGTTTTCTGTACAATGGCTCTAGTAGTGCTTAGTCTTTAACTTCATTCAAAACGATATTGTTAGATCGTGTCATGACAGCTGTCATATCGGTGTGCATTTAAAAGAGCTTCTCAAAATTGGTGAATTTTGTTCAGTCATTTTAATATCAAAGATGGAAGAATATATGCAACATTTTGGGGGTATTATTTTTTATTTCGAGAAAGGTAACAACATGCCCCACTCCAAAAGAAAAAAAGATTCATGCAGGGTATGGAGAAGGTGCTGTTACTAACCAAATGTGTCAAAAGTGGTTTGCGAAGTTTCTTGGAACTATTGACATTTTGGCCAAATAATTCTTTGCTGTGGGGCCGTCTGGAATAGCTGATATACCCAAATATCCAGAGCAATAAGGATATTGGTGCCAATGAAAAATATGTCTTTTCTTTAATGGAAAAACTAACTGGACTTTTTGGCCAACCCAACACCACACTCCACAGGGTGTGCTGCTGATGGAGAGGCTGCATGTGTCCCGTTGGGAGTTATTTAGGAAATCGCTGTGCTTCCCTTTCACTTTTGTTGTGAACCTAAACCTGCTCTTAAACAACGAAGTTTGAATTAAAAAGGGAGTCACGCATTTCTTCATCTGTATCCAATATAGCTAAGTCTGATGAAGTTAGAGCTATTGGGTACATTATTTACATTAAATTCTTCAGTCTTTTTCTCCTGGATAAATCTCAGACAGTAGTTTCAGCCCTTTTGCTCTGATCTCACATACCTAAGATTGAAAGCCTTCATAACAGTATAAGAAAATACACATTTCAAAGTAAATCAATTCAGACAGTTAATTTTAAAGTCTTTTCATTAAAAACCTATAAAAGTTATAACATGTAATAATTGATATAAACCTTTTTTGAGTAGTGTTTATATATCTCTCTTTAAAGAAAATGAATTTCTCCTCTCAGTCACTTTCTAGGGGTTGAATTCTAGCTTTTTAGTTTGATACTTAAAAATAAATTCAGTATAGTTCTGATTGAACAGTTTATCAGTGAAGGAGTGAAGAATCAGGCTTTCTGCATTGACAGACATATTGTGCCAAGTGTCTGGTGCAGCTGAGAAGAAAAACAGGAGAATTTATATAATCTAAAGTTCTGGTCCTTTTCTGATAACGCTGAACCACAGCCATTTCATCGTTACAGATTTGCCTTTAAACCTTACACTGTGAGATAAAGTGCTTTGAAAGTAAAAAAGGGAAAGTGTGAGGTGAAGTTAGGTATAAAGCCGTGGCACGTTTGCACACATGTGCACAAGGCACACCCCACTCCATTAAGACCGTTGCCTCTTTGGAATAAAATGAAAATAGAGAGACCATTTATTTGTGATTTACTTATGAGCTGCTTATCCACTTAATGAGTTTTCCAGGTTTTCCTCTGCCTACCTGGAAGCCTCTGGTTTTTCTTTTTATAAATTATTTATTTATTTATTTTTAGATAGAGGGGAATGGAGGGAGAAAGAAAGAGAAAAACACTTCAATTTTTTGCCTCCTGTGCACTCCCTGACTGGGGACCAAATCTGCAACCCAGGCATGTGCCCTGCCTGGGAATCAAACTGCCAACCTTTTGCTTTGTGGAAAGATGCCTAACCGACTGAGCCACAGTCAGGGCTAAATGTTGATTTTTTAGAATAAAATTTAAAAAATGTATTTGAAACAAAAAGGACACGGTCATTGATTCTTCATAACTAGAGATAGTTCTCCACTCAAATGCTACTTCTCTTTTAAACCTGCCATATAGACAAGCTCTAGTCATTTTTTATCCTTTGTCTTTTTTATCCGACTTTGTCTTCATGTGGTTTATTTGTATATGCACCTGCACACTCACCTGTATTCTATGCTTGTCTTTTGGTTTATTACAAGTGCTGCAGTGTAGGTTGCTCTAGCACAGTGCCTGCCCCAGAGCAGGCACAAAATATTTGTTGAATAATCATAGGTAGGGGAAGCAGTTTTTTCATTTTATAGAAATGGAAATCAATACTTAAAGATAACATTACCAAGGTTACATTATTATTAGTAGGGGTAGTGGATCTTATAATGTACATCTTTAACACTAACAATTTACTTAATTGAGAATTCCCAACCATTTATATTTGTTAATCTCTGCATAAACTAGAAGTTTAATACTTTGTGATTTTGTATTATTTCATAGTGGAGTTTTATTTTTTTAATCCTCCCCAGGGGTATGCTTATTGATTTTAGAGAGAGGGGGAGGGAAAGAGGTAGAGAAACATTGATGTGAGAGAGAAACATTGATCAGTTAGTTGCCTTTCCTAAAGGCCCTGACCAGGAATGGAACACACAGCCTTTTGGTTTGTTCTAACCAGTGAAGCTACAATGGCCAGGGCTCACAGTGGAGTTTTTAAAATTTATGCCCAGTAGTGAAAATCTGGCCATTTTATAAATGTGTTTTCTAGAGCATATCTTGGAAATACGGTCTTTGCTATGTTTGGAAAAAAATATTTTAAACTTAATTTCCTTCACCCATTTTGCCTTTGGTAACCACCTATGTTCTCTTTATCTATGAGCTTTCTTCTCTTTGGAGAAGGCTGTGCATAGCTGTTTTAAAAATATTAGATTTTTGCCCTGGCTATTGTGGCTCAGTGAATTGAGTGCCAGACTGCACTCCAAAGGGTCACCGATTTGATTCTCAGTCAGGGCACATGCCTGCGTTGTGGGCCAGATCTCTAGCAGGGTACGTGTGAGAAGCAAGCACACACTGAGGTTTCTCTCTCTCTTTCTCTCTCCCTTCCCCTATGTCTGAAAATAGGTAAATAAAATCTTTAACAAAAAGAGTCACTTAAAAATACTAGATTTTTTTGTTATACATTAACAGAGAATTCCATTGAAAAATATTTTCAAATATTTAGATTTCTGTGTGGTAATTTATAATTTTGGAATAACAGTAGGGTGAACATTTAAAAAATCCAAATTTAAAAGCATTTTCAAGTTTGCATTTGAAAGTTTTATTTAATAAATTTATTGTCCATACCTAACTAGAAAAATAAGCTCAGGTATGCTTAGGTAATAAGCATAAATAAGTATTTCTATGTGAAGGGGAATGCTGCATTTCTGTTGAAGTTAAACTTGACTTCAGTCTTGAACCTTGCACTTGAAGTCTGATCTGAGGACAAACAGCATACAGACAACTCTTAAAAGTTTGTTAGAAGTCAGAATCTGCATTCTAACAAGATGTGGTATGTATGCATAAAGTAAAGTTTGAGATGCTGTGATTTAGAAAAAGCTGGTGAAACACAAATGAAAACAGGGCCTGACTTTCAGATGATTAAATGTTGTTTTCCAGAGATTAAGATATTTAACAACAGCATAAGTTCTATGGGTCCTGGTAGAAGTAAGTACATCACTGTATTTTTGAGCCCTGAGAACAGTGTTTGCTTTACTCATCTTTTAATGACTGATACGGAGACTCACAAACAGTTTAGCATCAGAAAATCACAAGCAGGATCTTTAGTATGTTTTGATTTTATTGTTTAAATCATTATAAAGTGGTATTGGGTTGAATATACACTAGGTATAAATGGGAATAGTTGAGAAGAAGTAGTTTTGGCTATGATGGCTTTTGGTTTCTGTCATTTGAAAATGTATATATAAGGGGTGTCCAACCGTTTGGTGTCTCTGGGCCACTCTGGAAGAAGAGTTGCCTTGGGCCACACGTTAAATACACAAACATGAATGAACACTGATGAGCAAAAAAAGGTCCATGCATAATTTTGGGGATATTTACTACCACAGATAAGCAAAAAAGTCCTCACATAATAACCCTAATTGTGCAACCGCCCTTTCCATGTTTTAGAATCACGGAGGAGGTACCAACCAAGCTTGTGATTGCTAATATAGAAAATGTATATATCTAAGTAATAAAACTTTGTGTAAAACTTAGTAATAAAACTAAGTAATGTTTTAAGTAAATTTACCATTTTGTGTTGGGCAACACCCCTGGTGTGTGTGCGTGTGTGTATATGGTTAATTGGGTCAATTATGTAGATTTAAGACTTGAATTAATACTTTAAATGTCAAATTGAAAGTCCTTTGCTACAGATGAGCACAAATAGTTTTGTCCTTTTCTCTGATTAAGTAGAATGATAAATCAGTATTTTAAGAAATAAGGACATATTTCTCTTAGTTTAGTTATATCATCAAAGGAACTAAAAGAGCAATGAAATTATCAGTGTCCAAACTTGAAAACAGAAAAAAAAATCTTTAATGTAGACAAATCATTGATAAAACAAAATTTAAAATTATTCTATTGCTTTTTCTAAATAGAGTTCTGTGTCTGTGACAGTATTAATATAATAGTTTTAAAATAGAGAATAAATTTATGGACCATGGAATAGAAGAAATGACTTTGACCCTATCACAATGTCATTAAAAAATAAAATGTATTTCTTAATTATTGCTATAATTTTTATGTTAATAAACATAAAAATTACATAGCAATAGGAAATGTAAACTAGGGAAGTAGAAAATAATTACATTAGGAAATGCAAACTAGGGAAATAGGAAATAATTGCCTGGTTTTTCATCTTTCATTGAAATTAGAATAATTGTAACTGATACTGTCATAGTAAGACTTGTTCTGGTGAAGTTTCTTTTGTGGGTCAGTAAAGCTGGCAAGGCCGAGAGAGCTGATCTCATCTCTTTACTCAGCATTGAACTTCTTTCAAAAAATGAACATCTGTTTAGAAAGACATCCGGATAAAAATCTTGAATAATTTCTAATTCACTTGTATCATAAAATTTGAACTTATTTTGAATTCAAATCCCTTTATTTTAATTTTAAGCCTCTTTATTTTTCTAAATTTAAAAACATTGAAACAAAGAGCTAGCATAGAGACTGGGATCATCTTGGTATCTTGGTATAATGATTCATAAACTCGACAATATTTTTGCGTACTCTCTCTACACTTTAAATAATTTTAGTTCTGTCATTGCCTTTCTTTTTATCTTTTGACCATTTTGATCATTTGGGACAGCGCACTCTTGAATGTTTTGGGTGCTCTTACATGTTTTGGGAGAAAAGTAGCTCTTCTCTTTTAGTGATTCAGTTGGGACCAAGTGAGTTAAGTGGAAAAGAAAGTTGTTATATGAAGAAAAGTGGAGAGATTCTTTAAAAGAAACACTCCACATTGAATAATGAAATTTTCTTTCCATATTGGGCCATTTCTTCAAATAAAGATAATTTTCTCTTTCTCCCTAATTATGGTTTTTGAAGAGTTAGGTGTCACAAACACTTTGGCTATCTGGTAAAGTTTATGAAAACTTTCTCAGGATAATGGTAAAGTACATACATATGTGAAACTACATATGTAAATCTACATAGAAACTACTTCTTTTAAAATGTATTAATGGCTAATAACTCGTACTTTTGAAGTAGTCATGAACATGAATGATTAATGCTGTTTTGAGATACCTTCAACAACTGTGACCTGATATGGAAACACCTGGGATCGCTAATGGTGACAACTGCTGTGGTTGCCACCTAGTACATGATTGAAGTAAGTGCTAAATAGAGGAAAGTGAAAGTAAAATGTAATAGAAATTAGGAAAAGTAAAGAAAAGCTTATGAATGTAAAAATGTAATTTGTTTTTTTCTCCAAATGTATGAATTCACTAGAGTCCATGAAGTCAGTGATCAGAAGACCCTTTCACTTATCTGACAATCTTGCTCAACTCTCTTATGAAAATTTTGGGGTTTTTTTAGGTGGATATTTATATCATCTTAAAGTAATGATTTTCTTTTTCTTTCCAATTTTTAAAAATATTCTTTTTTAAAAAATTTATTTTGACCAAGACTTCAAGAACTAAATTTAGCAGTAGTGATGCTGGTAATCTCCTTTCTCTTGTTCCTGATTTTGAAGAGAAAAATGGGTCTACATGAAATATAAAGTTTCATGTCAGTTTTTGCTATATAGGTATTCTTTGGAATCCAAGATTACTTACAGCCTGAATTTAGATAGTTAGTTGCTAGAGCAAGGTGATTTCAGTTTACTGTTGATACATGGTTCATGAATTTTGGATAATGAATGATGAGAGCCAAGGCAGTAAGGAAAATTGAAAACTGAAAATTTATTTGGAATTATTTTGCTACTGAGTTTCACTAGCAGTTGTTCAGATAACTTTGGGTGGGAAGGATCCCTGTACAGCTTATACCAACTTAAGGAAGTTGTCTTCTGTTTTTAATTTGTTAGGGCTTTTTACAAAATTATAAATAGGTAATGCACTTTATCACATGCTTTTTCTATACTAATTGAGCTAATCATATGATGGTATTTAACCACTTAATTATGTCTGGTTTTGCAATAAGGATTTCATTAATTAGATTCCTAAAATGAACTGGGAATTTTCACACTCTTTTCTATTTGCTGGTACTGCTTTTATTACAAGGCCATTAATGTTTCGTAAAAGTTTATTAAAACATCTTTGTAGCCATTGAACTTTTTGAAAAGGGAGTTTTGATTACCATTTAAATTTATTTCATGCTTTATGGTACCTTCAAGGTCTCTACTTCATCTTTTTCCAATTTTGGCAATATTTTCTAGGAATTTACCCACTCTATCTTGACTTTCAACTATTAGGTATATTTAGTATTAAGTACTCCCAGCTTTCATTCTGTATCTTGCTTCTTTGTTCTGTCCCCCACCTGACCTCTGTCTTTGATAAATGTCTGTCAATATTTGGTAATATTCTTCATTTTCAGAAAAAGAAACTTTTGTTAATTTCTCATATTGCTTCTGGTTGGTACTTTGTTGGTTGCTACTCTTTATTCTTTTCTGCCTTCTTATTCTTGTAAGATTGTTTTCTTGCTTTTTGGTGTTTAGGGGTTTCCTTTGTGTTTAGTTTAGCTTAGTTTGTAAGACCATAACAGATAAGATATTTGATAAGCTTTATACCTTTATATTTACATTATGTTCCTGGTTTTGTTTCTTTTTTTTTTTTTTAATTTGAGTACCTTTCTAAGAAAGTTTTCAGTTTTGGTCTTTGTGAAGTAAACCTTTTGTTCCCTGGTGTGCTGGAGTAATTTTTATTCTGCCCTTACCTTTGAGAAACAATTTGGCTTGATATACAATTCTAGAGTCAAAGTTATTTTCCTTCAACACTTTAAAATATTACTATATGTATTGTGTATTGAGTGTTGTTCTGAAGTTTACCTACTTTCTTTATGGAAGCTTTTAAAAATTTGTCTTTTTTTCCTTTTTAATTTACAATTTAACCATAATGTGTCATGGTATAATTTCTCTTGTTTGTCCTGTTAGAGACACCTTTCATTGTGAGATATTTCATCTTGCTTTAGTTCTGTAACATTTGTTTTACTTATTCTGTCAAAGATTTACTTTGTCTTTCTCTCTCTACCCTCCTCCCCACCCCCCATCCATTTTTCCTAAAACACCGATTATCTGGATGTTCACACATCTGTTTCTATTTGTTGGTTTCTTTTTCATGTTATTATATCTTAACTTTTTCTATTGCCTTTTAGGGAAGATTGCCAATGTGATTTTCTAAATCAATAATTCATCCTTTACTTGTATCCATCCTGCTGTTTATTTTCTCTACTGAATTTTTTAGTACAGCTGTTTTGTTTTTATATCAATATTTAAAATTATTTTTTGCTCATGCTTTATACTTCTGCTTCTTAGGTTTATTGTGTTTATTTTAAATTATTGGTACATCTATTCCAATAATTTTGCTGCAGCAGATATGTAAAACTCCTTCAGAGATGAAGGGAGTCCAACTTTTTAATTGTGTAAGTGTGAGATTGTATAATATTGGTATTGATGAAATGACTGGAGCTAGTTGGCCAGCCAGGATTTCTGGGCACTGGGCAAGAGCCAAATCGGTCCTCATCCAGGCTGTGGTTTGGGGCCCCCTAGTGGTCATTGCCTCCTTTGGTTAAAATTTCCTTGGGTACAATTTAATTTACCTTGGTAATCTCTGAAACAGCAGCAGCAATAATTTCTGGTTAGTTTTCTCTCATTTTGAGGGCTTGATTGGATTAATCTTGAAGGAATTTGGGAGCATAGGAACCCATTCTCTTTAACTATGCTTCTAGAAATGGTGTTGAGTGACATGGCTCTGCCAGCCCCGCCCCCCTTCCCTTGTGATCTTTTGCCCTTTCTGCACTCCCACCAATGGAAAGGGAAACCAGTGTTTTCTGTTTACATTTGTGTTCATTTAATTGTTGATGTTCCTCACAGTTGTCTAAGTACCTGGATTTCTAGGTCTATTCTTATTCCCAGGATGTAGCTACTCTGTCTCTTAATGTGAGTTAGACAGGACTGTAGGTTAGCTTCTGGTCCTTGTCAACCCAGGGTTGAACTCCAGGCACCACTGACTTCCTATTGATCACTCATTGCCTCTTCTCTAACTAGTGATTTCACCCACACCTCACAAGAAACTCCACGCTACCCCTTATGATCCTGTTGATATTCACAGCCAAACCTTTGCTGCCCAGATTCTGTAGTGTGGTATTAGTGTACGCTTTGGTTGTCTCAGAGGGGAGATAAGAGTAGCATTGGAAGGTTTTCCAAAAATGTGTTTTCTTACAACCTGGGCTGCAACACCCTGACTCCAACATGCAGTTTTCTTTTTGTTTGTCTGCTTTTTATTTTTTATTTTTATTTTTATTGATTATGCTGTTACAGTTGTTCTATTCCCCCCCTTCATTCCTCTCCACCCTACCCCCCATCCCCACCATTACCCCCCCTTTAGTTTATGACCATGTGTCTCAAGTTCTTTAGATTCTATATTTCCCATACTATTCTTGCCCCCCCATCTATTTTCTATCTACCATCTATGCTACTTATTTTCTGTACCTTCTCCCCCCTTCTCCTCCTCCCACTCCCCTGTTGCTAACCCTCCTTGAGATCTTCATTTCTATGTTTCCACTCCTAATCTGGCTGTCCTTTTAGTTTGCTTTTGTTTTAGGTGTGGTTGTTAATAACTGTGAGTTTGCTGTCCTTTCACTGTTCATGTTTTTTTTTTAACTCCTTTTTCTTAGATAAGTCCCTTTAACATTTCCTATAATAAGGGCTTGGTGATGATGAACTCCTTGAATTTGATCTTATCTGAGAAGCACTTTATCTGTCCTTCCATTCTAAATGAAAGTTTTGCTGGATAGAGCAATCTTGGTTGTAGGTCTTTGGATTTCATGACTTGGAATACCTCTTTCCAGCCCCTTCTTGCCTGTAAGGTCTCTTTTGAGAAATCCGCTGACAGTCTGATGGGAACTCCTTTGTAGGTGACTGTCCCCTTAGCTCTTACTGCTTCTAGGATTCTCTCCTTCATTTTAATCTTGGCTAATGATGATGTGCCTTGGTGTGTTCCTTCTTGGGTCCAACTTCTTTGGGACTCTCTGAGGTTCCTGGATTTCCTGGAAGTCTATTTCCTTTGCCATATTGGGGAAATTCTCCTTTATTATTTGTTCGAATAAGTTTTCCACTTGTGGCTGTTCCTTTCCCCCTTTGGTACCCCTATAATTCGAATGTTGGAGCGTTTAAAGATGTCCTGGAGGTTCCTGAGACTCTCCTCATTTTTTTGAATTCTTGTTTCTTCAATCTTTTCTGGTTGGTCAGTTTTTTCCTCCTTCTGGTCCACTCCCTTGATTTGAGTCCCAGTTTCCTTTCCATTACTATTGGTTTCCTGTGCAATTCCATTCATTTCAATTAGTTTCGCCTTCATATGTTTGTCTAATATGTGGCTATAATCAACCAGTTCTGTGAGGATCCTGATCACCAGTGTTTTAAACTGTGAGTCTGAGAGTTTTGCTATTTCTTCATCGCTTAGATTTATAGGCTCTGGGGCTTTGAGATCTTCTTGAGCCATTTTTGGTCTGTTCTGGCCCTTTAAGTGTGAGGAGCGGAGCCTTGGACTCCCAGGTCGCTGGGTTGTGACGCTGTATGTGGAGGCAGGGTCAGAGAGGGGAAATGGCGGTCCCCTCTGCTGTTTCTCGCCGCTGGGTGAAGAGCAGAACCTTAGGTTGTTCACCGAAGCAGGGCCACTTAGGTCGCTGGATTATGACGCTGTACGTGGAGGTGGGGTTAGAGCAGGGAAATGGCAGCACTCTCTGCTGCTGATTGCTGGGGCTGCTGGCTCTCGTCCAGTTGCCCACTCCCTCACTTGTCTATCCACACACGAATGTGCGACTACAGTCAACCCGCAGCCCTGCTCCCTCGCTGTTTCCCCGCGATTGCTCGCTGAGTTGCCCACCAGGTCCAACCCTGTGCCTGAATTCTGCTCACCTGCGTCCGTCTGACCGAGTTTTCCTGTGCTACCCTGCTCTGCCAGCTGCTGGTTTCGCCCCTCTTACCGGTCAGGCTGAAGAATTTGTTATCAGACTTCTGAAAAGTTCAATTTTCTGTGTTCTGGCTGTGTTTTCTGTTGCTATTATGTAGTTGTCTCTAACTTGGTTGTGTGAGGAAGCAGGCTTCTCCACCTATGCCTCCATCTTGGCGGAAGTCTCCTCTCTGCCTGCTTTTTATTTTTTAAAGATCCTTGTGAGTACTTTACTCACTAAACTACAGTTTCTACAGCATTGATTTTTGTGGAGGAAGCCAGTAGTGGAAAGAGTTTACCATGTTGATAGGAACCAGAAAATATACTACCTAGAAGGCAACTACACGGCAAATTTCATCTTAGCCCAGGTCAAAAAAACCATTAGTCTCAATTGGTAAATTTAGAAATAGTGTTTTATTACATTGTATTTTCTGGTATTTAAATCTTGATTTCAACAGCTATTGAAAAAAAGTTTCCTCTTAGGGTACTCTCAGTATCCTTATTTGATTCTTTTGTTTTGGGGATTATTTTTCCCTTTTATTTTGTTTTGCTTTGTATTTTTTAAATCTCATCATCACATTGTGACACTGAGAAATTGAACGTGCCTTGGACCTCTTACATGCTCTCAGTTTTTATAGCAACAACATTTTACAAAGTCTTCTTACATATCTTAATCATTTCTAACTGACATTGTGTGGAGGAAATTGTAATGCTCGCAAAGGTTGAGTTTATTGGACATAATGACACAGCCAGTAGAGAATGGTGAGCCAAGGACGTGAGTCCAGGGCCAGCTGTGGTTCTAGGGTTCTGTCGGCTGCACTGTAGCTACACTGGGAATGATTTTTTTACATCAGAATCCTCTGAATTTTTTGAAACTATGCTCAATTCTAGTTTTTCAAGTAAAATGAGTTTTATTGTTCAGCAACTTTTAAGTCAGGGATTTCCACAGACCCACATATTCCATATTCAAAGGAATTTTTGATGGATTTTACTGTATATTTTTTAAACCAACATACTTGCTTTATACCTGACTTCCTCCTAGAAGAAATATCGCTTCAATTTCTGATTCTCATGGCTGTAAAAAAAAGTGTTGTTTGTTTTTTCTTTCCTCCAGTTCAAATTATGATGTGAAAATAGTTTATAGTAGTCAAGGACTTCTTGTTGGAGGAAAAAAACCTGCTACTTTTAAATTATAGAAAGTTGTTATTTATGTAATTGCTTTCCTTATGATCTATAGACTTCCTTGGAAATATGTAGCCTCTGGATATAGCATATTATGTTTAGGTTTTCTCTCGGTTATTAGGATCTAATTTGTGTCACTGGAATTTCTTTGAAATTCTATGTGTGTTACCACTGTAAGAATACTGTATATTCTGAGCAGACTCTTCTGTTGGTTAGCTTTCCACCACCTAGGTTATAGGATCCTAGAGTGTTTAACAGAAAAGAAATAAAAGATCATCTAGCCTGATTTCCTTGATTATGTCTGAGCAAATGGAAAGAGTAAACAACTTGGCCAAAGAAAATAAGGGTCCAATTCTTCCTGATTCCACCCCTAGTTCTTTTTTTTTTTTTAAAGATTTTATTTATTTATCTTTTAGAGGGGAAGGGAAGGAGAGAGGGAGAGAAACATCAATGTATGGTTGCCTTTTGTGCGTCCCCTGCTGGGAACTGGCCTGCAGGGAACCGGTCTGCAACCCCAGTATGTGCCCTGACTGGGAATCGAACCGCGATTGTCTGGGTCACAGGCCCGTGCTCAATCCACTGAGCTACACCAGCCAGGTCACCCCTAGTTCTTTACAGTGTACCACCTAATCTCCTAACAAATGGTAAACAAGAATTTTGTATTTTTTATTTGAATCTGTTGCTCTTGTTCGAATAACACATTATTTTTCTTTTCAAAAACTGACTGCTTCTTTGCTACCTTTTTCCCCATCTCCAACATGTGAAAAGGTAGAAAGAGGAAGAAAAGGGAGCTAATATGATAAAGTTCCTTCTGAATTCCTGTCCTGTCTTAGTCTGCTTTGGCTGCCGTATAAAGTACCGTAGATTGGATGTCTTAAAACAGCAGAAGCTTATTTTCTTACAGTTCTGGGGGCTGGGAAGTCCTGCAGAGTTCAGTTCTGGGGAGAGCTCTCTTCCTGGCTTTCAGACTGCCACTCTTGCTGTGTCCTCACAGAAAAGGGGATAAGGGGATAGGTGTCTCTTCTACTTACAAGGCCACAGTCCTGCCCCATGAAAGGCCCAACCCTTAGGACCTAATTGAACCTTAATTACTTCCTGAAGTAACTATCTGGACTTTCTATGTCCAGATAGAATCACATAGAGGTCAGGGCTTCAACATATGAATTTTGGGGGACACAATTCAGTCCATAGCACTTTCTATGTATCATAACCCTGTGAGGTAGCTTACAGCTGCTGACGTGCCTGCCTCCATGCGATCTGTCTGTCTTTTTTTTTAAAGTATATATTTTATTTTATTGATTATGCCATTACATTTGTTCTATTCCCCCCTCCCTTCCTCTCCACCCTGCACACCCCTCCCCCACCATTCCCCCCCTTTAGTTCATGAACATGTGTCTCAAGTCTTTAGATGCTATATTTCCCCTACTATTCTTACCCTCCCCCTATCTATTTTCTATCTACTGTCTATGCTACTTATTTTCTGTACCTTCTCCCCCCTTCTCCTTCTCCCACTCCCCTGTTGCTAATCCTTCTTGAGATCTTCATTTCTATGGTTCACTCCTGATCTAGCTGTCCTCTTAGTTTGCTTTTGTTTTAGGTGTGGTTGTTGATAACTGTGAGTTTGCTGTTTGCTGTGCTTTCACAGTTCATCTTTTTTTATCTTCTTTTTCTTAGGTAAGTCCCTTTAACATTTCATGTAATAAGGGCTTGGTGATGATGAACTCCTTGAATTTGATCTTATCTGAGAAGCACTTTATCTGTCCTTCCATGCTAAATGAAAGCTTTGCTGGATAGAGCAATCTTGGATGTAGGTCCTTGCATTTCATGACTCGGAATACTTCTTTCCAGCCCCTTCTTGCCTGTAAGGTCTCTTTTGAGAAATCTGCTGACAGTCTGATGAGAACTCCTTTGTAGGTGACTGTCCCCTTATCACTTACTGCTTCTAGGATTCTCTCCTTCATTTTAATCTTGGGCAATGTAATAATGATGTGCCTTGGTGTGTTCCTTCTTGGGTCCAACTTCTTTGGGACTCTCTGAGGTTCCTGGATTTCCTGGAAGTCTATTTCCTTTGCCAGAATGGGGAAGTTCTCTTTTATTATTTGTTCAAATAAGGTTTCCACTGTGACTGTTCCTCTTCCCCTTCTGGTACTCCTATAATTCGAATGTTGGAACATTTAAAGATGTCCTGGAGGTTCCTAAGCCTCTCCTCATTTTTTTGAATTCTTATTTCTTCATATTTTTCTGTTTGGTTATTTTTTCCTCTTTCTGGTCCACTCCCTTGATTTGAGTCCCAGTTTCCTTTCCATTACTATTGGTTTTCTGTGCATTTTCCTTCATTTCAATTAGTTTAGCCTTCATATGTTCCTCTGATTTGTGACTAAAATCAACCAGTTCTGTGAGGATCCTGATCACCAGTTTTTTGAACTGTGCATCTGAAAGTTTGGCTATTTCTTCATTGCTTAGATTTATTGGCTCTGGGGCCCTGAGTTGTTCTTGAGCTATGTTTTTATATGTTTGTGCCTGTTACATATGAGGAGAGGTGCCTTAGGTGTTCATCAGGGCAGGGCCGCCCAGGTCGCTGGTTTGTGATGCTGTATGTGGGGGCGGGGTCAGAGAGGGAGCAATGGCGGTCCTCTCTGCTCGCCTGGACCACCTCACCGCTCGCTCCTGCTTGTTTATCTGTGTGCGAATGTGGAAGCCTGCTGCCCTGCGCCGGGGCTTGCTAGGTCTGTCTCAATGTTCATCTCTTCGCTGGTTTATCTGTGGGCAAATGCACTACCGCAGACAGACAGCCGCACCAAGCCTTCCCTGGGTCCCCCATAGCTACCCCACACCTGGGATCTGCGCCCTTGGTTGTCTGCACTGTTGGGTCGGGGGATCTTTTTTGCCCCACCCGCTCAGCTGCTGGCTTTGCCCCTCTCACCGGTTTAGCTGAGTGGTTCGTTGTTTTTGGAGTCCATATTATTTGATTTTCTGTGGTTTGGTTGCATTTATTATCGTTAAAACTTTGTTGTTTTTAGATTTGGTTGTGCGAGGAAGCAGTGTTTCCACCTACACCTCCATCTTGGCGGAAGTCCTGTCTGTCCTTAATGTGATCTCTCGTTAATGTCAGAGGATGGCTGATATGAGTAGATGTAGACTGATAGGAGCACGATTTCCTGTGCAACCCTTGGCAAAGCACAGGATTGTTCCTAATGCCTCAGTTCAAGGCAAATAGGCCTTTCTTATGAAAAATTTTAGTATAATATATGTGTGATCAATTTAAAATCACTTCAGCCATTTAAATCGCTGTTTAAATCTTTACGGAAGGCGTCATCAGGCCTTGACCGAAGGCCACGTGCACATTCGTTAGCATCAGAATTCCTGGATTCGAATCTTGGCTGAACCATTTAGTATTAGTGAACTTGGACACGGTATTTGTCTGCCTCAGCTTCTCTTTTGTAAAGTGGATAGAATTACCTCACAGCTGTTGCCATTGAGGATTAAAGGAGATAGTACCTGCTAAATAGTAAGTATTTAGTGGTTAATAATGATTATTATCATGTTAATTTGCTACTATTCCTGGCTAATGGGTTCCAGCTGACTGTAGTTAATTTACTCTCTGTGCTACCTCTAAAAGTTATTTAGGACCTTGGTAAATTTCAATTAATTCTGTATCTTGTCTTTGTTGGGTAAATGCTTGCAGGCTTTTTTTATCCAGGTTTTTATTTCAGTGGCTAGAGAAATCAGATATCAACCTATGATATCCTAATTATCTGTTTTACAGATGAGGAAACCAAGGCCCAAAGAAGTTAGTAACTTGTTCAGTTACTATTAGCTAGAGTTCTATACCAGTTCTGTTTCCATATCTTGGGCTGTTTCCATTACAGCATATTAAAAACACTTTCAAATGATACCTGATTCATGTAAAGTTCTGTAATATCTGAAATATCTGTAACCCATATGATACCCAGGCAGATTATTACCTAGATCTAAAAGAATCCCATTCAGTGAAGCAATAAGTTGCTAATTAAAACTCTTAAAAATAATTTAATTATTTGTGTTACTCCTGAAAATGCCAAAGGGTCACAGAAGTCCTAATGAACACTAGAACTTCTAAACTATCCTCTGGTAAAGAATGTGGTATTGAATTCATGACGCATGCTTAAAAAGCAAAGCAAGATAAAAATAGAACATCAACAAAAAAATCCAAAACATTTATTAACCACAGGTAAACAAAAAGTTGTACGGGAAAGAACTAGTAATATCTCACTGCAATGCCTAGCTCTGAATATTGTTTATATGGTCATAATTATGTAAAGAAAAAATACGAACCTAATGGAATTGTAATATAACACTGTAGGAAAGATTGTGTGTGTTGGAGCTAGGGGAGGAAATACAGCTCGACCCTTATTTTCGTATTGAAGAGTCAACAGATAACACCTAACATGTGAAATCAAGAAGTAGCAACATAAGTATGGTATTTGGAGATAGGAAGTAAAGTCCAAAATAATCATCCCAGGGAACTGAAAATGCTTATTATTTTCCGGAAAGGGTGAATTGGAGAGGGGGAAGAGGAGTTGGCTATTTTTTTAACAAGCCTTCTTAAATTGTTTGCTAATTCAAGGCACATGTATATATAATTTAACAAAATGAAAGCTAAAAATGAAGAAAGAGCAAACTTTAGCTTAATGATAAATATTTTGACTTTAGCTTAGCTGATACTTTGTTTGAATGTCAATATAAGCATTGATTTTTCTTTAGAAGGCATCACACTGAACTAATTTGCCTAATATTAATTAAATGTCTGTAATGTACCAGGCATAGCAGGGGATGTAAATGTAAATTAGACAATAATCCTTGCTTCCAAGGAATTTGTGATCCAGTCAGGAGATGAGATATATGCAAATAACATGAATGGAAGATAGTATAAAACGCCTACCAGGAGAGCAGGGTTTCCAAAGCCTTCTTGACACTGAGCTTGGCCTCAGGCCTTAGGTTAAATGATGCTCACATTTCTAGTGACCTGGGCCTTGTTTATGATTTGCAGAGAGGTGCCTTAGTATGCAGGTTGCACAGTGCTCAGTTGCAATAAATCCGTGACTGAGTAGCCCTACACACATGTAGACTATTCCGATTAACTTAAACACTGATACTTCCTGAAATGCTTTTCTGCAGGGCAGGACTACCTCTGCCAGCCCTCCTGAGGAGACAGCAGAGGGGGGCGCTGTCCTTTGTTCTTTGTTCTCACCATTATTATTTAGTTCACCTTTGTGGGGGTAAAAGAATATTTTTGTGAAATTTATGGTTTATGCCAAATCCATAAATGTTACTTCTGCAACTTAACATTGTGTTTTTCCTTGGAATAGGAATCTCACCAACACTGCAGAATTAATGCTGGAGATGTTAGAGGCATTTGTTGTTTCCATTTTGTCTCAGTGTTCAGTTCATCACTTGGGAATAAGTAATGTTTACAGGATGTCTCGATCATTATTTTAAACCCTTACTGGGTCATGTAACTTAGATCAGAGATTTAAACAGTGGAGAAAAGGAAAGCAGGGGGAGGACAGAGTTTCCTCTCTAGGAGGATATTGAGTTAGGGAGGAAGCCATGTATATGCAGAGAATTTTGAAAATTGGTGATTGGTGTCTTGTTCCATCTCAAACACCAGAGAATAAATCATTTAAGTAAATTCAAGCTCAACTGGGGGAAATTGATTTAAAATGTTGCCATTCGGAAAATTTTTATTTCTATTTATTTCTAGAAGCACAGTTCACCATTTAAGAGCTATTTTACCAGTAACTTTCTCATTTACCAGTAAGTTTCTTTAGTATAATACAGCTTGAAAATTCCTTAAAGTTTTAGGTTCTATGAAATGTATTCATGCCTAGGTAATGGTTTCTGTGAGTTCAAAACACAAAGTTATCTAAGGACACCTCTGTTGTAGGAAAAGGTGATTTCACATTTGTTACTACTTTCATGTGGATACTTCTTTATAGATTTGTTATTTTGCTTAGTTACTTCTTAAATTATTTCTCATTCTGTAATTACCCCTAATGGTTAAATGGTAGGCGTTAGAGGCAAGGGGAATGGGCTGAGTCGGAGGGTCAGCTGGTGTCAAGATCCTACATACTTTATTCATTTTTTTGTAAAGAAAACAAGAAGAGGTAGAGTGAATGGAATAGAATTTTACGAGTGATATTGGTAATATGACATTGAAACTCTCATTAAATGATGAGTGCTTCTGCAGTCCAAAGGACTTTGGAGAGCTGGTATTTTATGCTATCCTTTAACAAGTATAAAACTACCAGTAAGAATTGAAAGTAATACATTTAATAGTTATGAATCACTTGAAGACAGTATTCAAAGAACCATTCCACATGCTTAAATACAAGAATTACCATTGTAGAGAACCTGCTGAGCCACAGAAATGAAGATAGAAAAAAAAAACACCTGTTTTTCTAGAATAAAATGTTCTTTCTGTAATTTATACGGCCTGTCTTTTTAGAGGGAATCTTTATATACAAGGGGAGACAGCTTTGCTTTTCTACATTAGTTCAATAGTTGCGTTGATGCCATGACGGTTTTGGATGTGTTTTGAGTGTGTTTTATTCAAATGGTGATCTACTTTTACTTGCTGAGCTGATTTATGATTACAGTTCTTTGGACTCTCTTAGATCACTAACACAAAATCTAAGTCCTTTAGAAAATCCAAAAACTGTTCAAGGGCCTAAGGTCTTCACATTAGCTTATGCCTTTTCTAAGATTACAACTGTAATGGATTCATTGGGATGATGGTCCAGATTTGCTATGTGTAATGAGAATTTTAGAATTTTTCAATTAGGGCACAAGAACAGCAGTAGCACCTGTTACCCAGCTTTGTGGATGAAATGGCGCTTTCCTCTGTGCTGCCAGGGAAATTCGATTTCTCTGCTCTCTTGGGTGCCCTAGTATTATTCCTGAGACTTCTTCCCTCATATCAAAGTAAAACATAGTCCAATATGTGTTTCATGTATCTTTCTATATGCAGTAAAATATACTTAAACAGTATTAAATTCTCAAGCATATGTGTATTGCCAACTTTCAGATAACAAATAACTGCTGGAATTCACACCAAATATATCACTATGCTTTTACTTCATCTTAGTCATCTCATTTGTTCTAGAAGTTTTAGAAACAATTTGAAAATGATGTTGTTTCAGATGTCTGACTTGTCAGAATTTGTTATTGACATGGTATTCTGTCTTAAGAAAAAGCTTGCTGATTTGATTTTGTACTCTGATGATGCTTTTTAACTCTGTCAAGCACTGTTCTTCAGTCTTATTAATGTTTCCAGTTGTTGTTTAATTGCTGCAAATACTGAAGACCTAAGCCAGTTTTGTGTCTGATAAAAATATCTCACTTATGAAATCACAAAAATGGGAAGAATCTTAGGAAGAAACTAGTTTAGACAGCTTAAACAGTTCTTTAAGATATGACCATGTTGATCTTCAAAATGCATGTGCCAATTTATGCTTCACCAGTAATGGAAGGGAGTTCTCTTTTCTTTATATCCTAACACTTGTGCAAGAATGTCTTTAAGACTAAGCAGTTCTGCTGTGGATGTATAAATATATATACAAACATGTCTTACACAGGCCATTATAGATGTGTTCAGAGTGGTGTGCAAGAATGTTTATTGCAGTATTATTTGTAATAATTAAAACCAATTAATAGGGTAATTGATAAATAAACCACTGTATATTAAAGAATTGGAAATGGTTAAATTAATGAAGTAGACTTACAAGTATCAAAATGTCTACGTCTCAGCAACATAATGTTGAATGAAAAGATAAAAGCAAATTGTAGAAGGATATATACAATATAATATTTGTACAAAGAATAAAACTTGTAAAAAATAGTAAGACCTGTAAAACACTCTTTATATAGGATTGGTGACATATTATTTAGCTTTATGAAGGGTTTATATAATGTGGAAATTTATGTTATATGTGACAGGGGGTAGAGAATTATTATAGCTACAATAAAACTACACAGTATAAGAGTGGGCAAAAGTAGGCTTACTGTGGCAATTCAAATAAATAATACAATAATAAATAATGCAGGATGAACTGTGTTTCACCTACTCACAAATGTAAAATAATATAGTAATCAATAACAAGAATAAACTGTTTTGCATACTCACAACTCTAAACCTACTTTTGCCCATCCCTGTGTTCACTGTTGTGTTCCCTTCTGTTTGTAGCTTGCTTGTCCCATGGTGGCCCGCTTTGCGAGCTTCTGGTGGCCCACTGACAAGGAACCTTGCGAATTTTGAAAAGCAGATATTAGATTGTATCGGGATAATAAAGTCTGACTGCAGAAGAATTTCATTAAACTGTTTTTTTGATTCATCTGATAAGGGATCAGGCATTTATTTAGAAGTGGTTTTGTATCAAATTCTAAACTAAAGTGATCAGACTGATTTTTCTGTTTTAACTAAATAAGAAAATAATAATAGATGAAAACAGTGATCTTTGATTAAACAGATAAGATTTATATGCTTATTAATAAAAAAAGAATGCCAAGTGAAAACAGTAGTGAGATCTTTTTTCCCCTGCAGGTTGGCAAAAATAAGTGTGATAATTCCTGGTGGTGGCAAGGGTATGGAGAACGGGATGTTCTCTTTAATGGCTGCTATCAATCAGTGGAGTCATTCTGGAAGACAGGGTAGCAAAATCCCTCAGAACTGAAATGACACATTCTTTAATCCAGGAGTTGCACTTAAAAGAATCATTGCAGATGTTTTCCAAAGTATACATAGGAGAATATTCTTGGAAGGATTGTTTGCAATAACTAAACAAAACAAACAAAAGAACAGGAGATAACTGAGATATCTATCAGTATGGGATTGGTGAAAGAGATTTGTATTTTCACATGGTAGAATACAGTGCAGCTATTAAATAATTGAGGTGGACTAATGCGTGTTGTTATGAAAGGGTTTCCAAGATTCTGTGTGTGAAAAAAGAAAGCTGCAGGATGATCTGTGAAGTACATATGTTGTAATACATTTATATAAATATAAAATTAAGAGGAAAAATAACAAGTGCATATAAATATATACATAGGCATGAAATACTTTTAAAGCAATTATAAGAAACCTGAGAGTATTACCTTAGTAAGAGAAGATGGCTTTTACTTTTCATTTTGTACCCCTCGGTACCCTTTATATTTTCTAAACTAATACATGTTTAACTAGTATAATTTTAATGCCAGTAGGGTTTAACTCAGATTTTCTCTCTCCCCTTATTCCTACTTTAATGACAAAATAACACCAACCACAACAAGAAAACAGGAAAAATCAGCAAGTGACAACGTGATTATATAAAATACAAAAACAATTATGTTTTCAGTGGGCATAGATGGTCACTGAAAAACACCCTTCAAAGTAGGTCATTATTTATAGTTATTTATTGTCTTGCTAGTTTAAAACATGATGTAAAGGTCAGGACAGTAATAGCTAAAGCCAGTTGGTCATTAACTGTGGTAATCATTGACCTTAAAAAGAATTGGCCTTCCAAATGCTTTTCTGAAGTTGTTAATAACTGTATTTGAAGATTAGCAGTTATATTGTGATGGCGACAAGCATGCCAAAAGACATTGGCCCCATTCATATGAAAAATTATGTTTTTAGTGTGTAATTTGCAATAACATTTATCAAAATTGTTCATTCTTTCTAAAAGGAAAAAATTGATTAGTAGCAGTCACAGTGCCAAGGTTAGCATTAATGGTGCTGAAACATCTAAATTTCCTGGCTTTTAAACCTTTTAAAAACCTTTGAAGAGATTTATATGGATTTTTTGATATGTAACAGTTCTTAAAAACTAATAAGGTCACTTTTGTTTTCTTGCAGGCAAAAAATGTTTTTCCTAGATGTAGAGTTGTCAGGTTTTCCTATTTTTACATTCCCTTCACTCTTTAGGGTTTACTTCTGAGTAAAGGAAAGAGGAGTTACTTTTCCTGTCCTATTGTGTGGCCTCCAGTGTGACTTCCATTCCACTTACATTTTGTTAGTGAAGGAAAATGTCTAATTGTGGGCAGGTGACCTCTAATAGCATGTTCCAGAAAATATGGGTCACGTATGTGTTGTTGTTTTCAGCTCTGTGCTGTTCCTTAGGGCATCTTGCTTGGAGTAGTGGATTTTGAACTGAGTCCAGAGTAGATAGCATTTCTGAACGCAGAGTGCGGTGCTCCCTTTTCTTTCTGTTTCTGTGTAAGTTGCTCTCTTTTTCAAGTTTATGTCCTTACAAAGGTAACAGACCAATGAACTTCAATATTTAAATAAGTTAAATGTAGAATTCCCATCATTCGTGATAAATTATGCATGATTCTGTTTATAATACTAATTGGGTATGTTCCCTAAATTGGGTATTTAGTTGTGTTTGGCCAGATCATAAGTAGGAGTCAGCCTAACCTTTTTATCATTTCCTACCATGGTTAAAAATGATGTTCAGAAGTGTTCTATCAGTCAGATGCATTTCTGGCTTCACAGCCTTCCTAGCAGGGAAGAGACTGAAATTCTCCTTTCTTGAAGCAGTAACAGGGATAAAGCATGATTACCAATCATAGCTGAGAGTCAAGGCCATAGATCTCTAGGCCAAGGGGTCAAGATCAGTGTGTGCATTTGTTGACTGAGAAAAAGAAAAGAGTGGAAAGGGGAGCATCGTGATAGGCTGAACTGGGCTTTACAGTTTTTCAGCCTGTTCTTGCCTGAATGTTTCAATGTCAAATATAATTTAGAAAATTCAAAAGAAGAGGAAAGTCTGTTGAATTAATCCATATTTTTACTTTTTCTCCTTCTTTCCAGTATTTGTTTCCTTCTTTTATCATGTCCTTTCCATTTTAAGAACTTCCTTTTGTTACTCTTTTAGTGTAGGTCTACTGGTAATAAGTTTTATTTATCTGTGAATGTCTGTTTCCTATTCATTTCTGAAGGATATTTTTTGCTGCATATAGAATTCTGGCACGACAGTTTTTTTCTTTTACAACTTGAAAACTATAGCCCCATTTCCATTTGGTAGCCACAGTTTCTCATGAGAAATCTTCTTTAATACTGATCTTTCAAAGTACAACTGTAGAGATGTTGCTGCTGTCAAGATTTTTCTTGTCCTTAATTTTTAGGAGTTCGATAATATTATGTCCTGGCATATATTTCTTTTGTTTTATCCATTTTGGGGTTCATGCATCTCCTTAAATGTGTAAGTTTGTTTTTTTAATTAAATTTGAGGAAAATTCTGCCATCTTTGAATACTATTTCAATGCCACATTCTTCTTTTCTAGAATACTAAATACATGAATGTTAAATCTTTTTATTTAATGACATAGGTGTCTCAGGTGATTTTAATTTTTCAGTTAATTTTCTCTATTTTTTTAATTGGGTACTTTCTGTAATTCTGTATTTGGTTTCAGTGATTCTTTCCTCTCTTTTCTACATTCTGTTATTGAGACCCCTCCCAGTGACATTTTTCCTTTTGGTTATTTTACTTTTCAGTTCTAAAACTTCCATTTGGTTTTTATTATATCTTTTATTATTTACTGATATGTTCTATTTTTCTATTTGCTTCAAGGATTTCTGTAATTGTTCACTGAAGCATTTTTATGATGGCTGATTTAACACTTTTGTCAGATAATTCTGACCACTGCATCATCCCGATATCCATGTCTCTTGATTGTTTTTTTCTTGGGAACCTGAAAACAACAAAGAGGTGAATTCCCTAGATTGTCTTTTTGCCTCATTGTATTCTTGACCGTGTATTGGTGAAGCCAGCAACCTGAGAACATTAGTAAATATAGAAGACAAAGGAAAAAAAGCCACAGGACAACTCTGCTTTCCTGCAATTTGTAGCCAAAATACCAGAGTCATCATGGGTTTGTTTTATGTGCGGTGCCTAGCATTTTCTTGGTATTTAGTGGGAAGACTAGAATGCTTCATCCAATTCTGGAACCAGAAGTGTTAGTTTGAATGTTAATCCCGGTCATGTGGTAAATATGAATTATGTCATTTCCTAGCTTCATTTAGATGAATGATAGCCATAAATTCTTTGAAGATGTTTAGAAAGTAGTAAAAGTTAAATGCCAAGAGAAAAACTAAAATATGTTCAAAACTTTTAAAAATCAATTTTGAATATCAAAAGTTTAAATATATTAATTTGAAGGTGTATTATGTTAAAAGTTTCAAACCTGAGGTTAGAAGGAATCTGATATCACAGTAAAACAAAGTTACCTATAATATCTTATTTTTTATGAATGACCCTATTTATGAGGAAACCTTAATCTGATAATCTTATCTTTATTTTACAGAATATAAAACTAAGGTCCAGAATGTTAAATAATTTATCCAAAGTGGCTAGAAAATCTAGGGCAGAGCCCCACAATCCAGTCCCTGGATTCTTTCATTTTTACCATATAATTTTGTACATTCACATCCCTGGGTCCTTGTACTATTGTTTGGAACTATTCTTGCCTTACCTCCATGCCTGAAATGATGGTTTAAAGGTCTTTTCTTTGGTAATTTTCAAGTTGTCATTTGTTCCCCACACAAATCCATAAAATCAATTGCTTTCTCTTCTGTGATCCAAAAGTGATGTTTACATTATAACTATTTTAGCAATTATGTTTTGTTCTTAGGGGCATCTGTTGTATATTACTCTCCACTACCACTGCACATGCACGGGTACAACACAGCACATTTATATAGTTGGTGGTGAATATTTGTGAGTTGAATTAAAATTTAAATCTGACTACCAGTTAGGCACTTATTTTATCATTGCCTTTTCTGAATATAATGAACTCCATAATGTCAGGTAAGTACAAATTGCCCAAGATTTCAAGAGACCCAGCCTCTTTCTTCATCTAACTAAACCAGAAACCTCACTGAATAAATAAATGCTTCTTTTAATGCTTTAGTGTTTTTTAATGAAATCTTGAAAAATTAGGTTTCACTCTAGATTAACATAATTTTTTGTATTTACTGCCAATTAATTGATTTATTTTAAAGCAACTGTATTGAACTTACAGTATATGAGTTCTTTACATGCATTATCTCCTTCATACTCACAACAGCTCAATGGGAGTAAGTCCTGTAGTAGCTCCATTTAAGGTGCGAGTTTAGGATTTTGAGAGGTTAAGTATGACGCTGATGTTTGGTGTAATGAGTGATTCACTTCCAGTCCTTGTGACTCCAGATCCAAGTCTGAACCATCTGAAGTTGTAGACGTGCCTGTCCACCCATTTCTTATGTACATAGTGTTTGCCAGTTTCTTATGTGTTTATTGTGAAAATATGAGGAAGAGGGAGATCCTTGTAGTAGAGGGAGTAAGGAAAGGTGCAAGTTATATGGCATTTCTTCCTCATTCAGCCCCTTGTACTTGGTTTTAAGTCTTTTGGTTAAACGGAGAGGTCTAGAAACAGAAGAAACTGTGTATGTGAGAGAGAGACAGACATTGTGAGATCGTGGACCCCAGTGGAACGTCTTTGGTGGTTCAGGTGATGAGGGAGTCTTGGTGCAAAGTCAGGAAAGAGGCCATTGGTTCCACTTCTGCAGTGCTCGGGCACTCCAAGGGCTGGAAAGTGAAGGAACTGCAGGAGATAGATCACCTGTGACACTGGTGCCTTCTCGAGAGGCAGGAAAAGCCTTAAGCTCTGCAGCAGACATGGAGACAACAGGAACCAGAGCGGAAGGGGCAGAACAAGTCAGCACTTTGTGTTTTACAGCAACTAAGAAATGGGCGTTTGGGCAGGAATGAGGCACTACTTTGAGTATCTCAGAAATGACTATGGAGAATGTTTAGAAATGATAATTTCCATCATTCACGCTAGTAGGGGAATTCAAGCTCCTAATTAAAAGCAAATGTGACCCTATTTTATAGTCCCATGCAAATAAGATCTGGGATAGCTTTGATTTTATTTTGTTTTCAGACAAAATATAGGAGGGAAACAAAGATATTATCACCATATTGTTGAAACAATTGCCTTTGAGAATTTCTGGAATGCATACCCCCACTAAACATTACATATTTGTGTACATATAAAGTATCATAAGGTTTTGTCATGGTAGGTTTTTTTCTAGTATCAGCCTTTCCTTCTCCCCTTCCCTCCTCCCTTCGGGTCCCTCCCCTCCTCCCTTCCGTTCCCTCCTTCCATTCATGTAGTCAATAAATGATTATTGAGCACCTACTATCTGTGAGGCCCTATGCTACTGGTACATGTTACTTTGAACTTGAGGAAAGTGTTTTGAAAATACTTACCTCCTTTGAGCCCTATACATGGAGAGTTGAATCTGGGTCTTGACTTTTATAGAACATGATCTCTGCCTTTTTTGAGGTTCCAACTTAAAAAATATTTAAACAATATACCTTTCCCCTTGCTAAACTGACAAAGAAAATGTCTTTTTTACATCCGTGTTACTTAGCATGGCCCTTCTTTTGTGAAGGTTAAGCGTGCAGACTGAACGGACTAGGGCATGTGGGCCTTACCATATTAGTTCCAGTTATTGTGTGAACTTGTTAAAGGAAGTGGGATTTTATAAGGTGTTTGAAATGTAAGAAAGAACATTTAGTAAATTGTGAAGGCACTTCTCTGACATGATGAAAAATGTATAACCTAATTTTAGGGTTTATTTTTTAATGATAGGTTTTCTTGTTTAAAGAATGTTAAACATGAATATGTAAGAAATGTTCTATATTTGTACGTAAGGTGTTCATACTCTTTTTTTTAACAAGCAAGTGATTATTGTCTTTCATCTATGATTAAAATACAGATTGCCTGGGCTTTATTCCTTGGTAGATATTATACATCCTAAGAAGCATTTTCTTCTCTTAAAATATTAAAGCCTAATCTGAATATTTTCACAGACACAAGTGACTTTTTTGAAGGTTGTGCTCTTGGTTCTGTGTGTTTTCTTTTTGCATATTATATATCAACCTTTCAAGGAGGGGTGTGTTCTTTGTTATTGAGTATTATACGCTTAAGTCAAAGCTACTCAAATTCATGAATTAAACACCTTAGTGGAAACCTTATAACAACAGATAAGAAGTTGTGTTATTCCACTTATCGCCCAGGACAGTGTGTATCGGGGAGCACTTCAAAGCCTGATTTGGGGTGTTTATACTTTGTTGTGCTTTCCAAAGGCTTTAACAGTAGGGATTTGCTGTCATATCCAAGTGCTATTACAGTAAAATGATTTTTAAATTAGAACATTAAAAGTAAAATCAATATATTCTAAAAAATTAAGTTCTTCCTTTTATTACCCATTATTTTAAATATATTGCAAAATACAGGTAAACCTCTTGTGTGTAAACAGTTAAACTGATTACTGATAGTTTACCAATCGAAAGTCTTATTGAATTTGCATTTCCCTCTTGCTATAAAACAGCTGGTGAACAAGTATGGAATAGAGCAGTTTATATATTGTCATTTCTTCCTATTTTTAAGAATTAAATTTATTGGACCCTGGCTGGTGTATCACAGTGGATTGAGCACAGGCCTGCAAACCAAAGCATTGCCAGTGTGATTCCTAGTCAGGGCACATGCCTGGGTTGTGGGCAGATCCCTAGTCAACCACACAGTGATGTTCCACTTCCCCTCTTTTCCCTTCCTTTCCTGTCTCTCTAGGAATAAATAAAATCTAAAAAAAAAAATTAAATTTATTGGGGTGATATTGGTCAATAAGATTATTAATTGCAGGCATACATTTTTGCCATACATCTTTTGTATGTTGTATTATGTGTTTACAACCCCAAGTCAAGTCTTCTTGTCCCGCCTTTACCTTGTTCTACTTCTGCCCACACCCCATTCCCTCTGGTAGTCACCATAATGTAGTCTGTGTCCACAAGTCTCTTTTTTTCATTGCTTAACTCTTCACCCTTCTCACTCAGCCCACAATCTCCTTCTCTCTGACAGGTGTTAATCTGGTCTCTGTGTTTATGAGTCTGTCTCTACTTTGCTAGTTTGTTTTGTTAAATAGATGCCACATATAAGTGAAATCATATGGTACTTGTCTTTCTCTAACTAGTTTATTTCATTTAGCATAATACTCTCCAGGTCCATCTATGCTGTTGCAAATAAGATTTCTTACTTTTTTATGGCTGAGTACTATTTCATTGTTAAATGTACCATAGCTTTTTTATCCACTCGTCTAGTGATGGTCACTTTAGCTGCTCCTGAGTCTTCTCTATTGTAAATGTTATGCTACACATAGGGGTGCATATATTCTTTCAAATTAGTGTTTTGTGGGTTCTTATGGCTATATTCCCAGAAGTGGAATTACTAGGTCATAAGGCAGTTCCACTTTTCATTGAGGTAGCTCCATACTGCTTTCCATGTTGTCATTTCTGAGTCCCTTGGTGGGTAGGTGGGACACATCATAACAGAGACTTTCATTAAATGCTGATTTATATTCTATCACGTATAATGTTAGGAATTAAAGTTAATGTTATACAATAATGATTAACAAGTCAGCTCCAAGGAAGTTGGGAAAGGAAGTGTAATACTGAGTAATGGCAAACCTTTACTGAGCACTTTGTATATGGTGTGTGCCCAGCCCATGTGTTCTCTTGGAATGCTCACAGGAACCCCATTAAGTTTCTTTCTCATTTTCATACTTTTGTATAATAAATTCTTTAATATCACACAGCTAGTAAGAAGATGTGGAACTGGATTACAACTCAGGGGGTCTGAGTACAGCAGTTTCTTAGAGTCATATAATCTAATTTCTTTTTGTGATAAATAAAAGGTTTCATATCACCACTTTGAAGTCAGTGCAATAATTATGCTTTTATTGCATGTTATGACCAGCCAGTTAAGAAAAGGTGTGGCTGTGAGCATAGAAGATTCAGAAGAAACATGAGATAAAGGAAGGGAAAGAATTAGAGAAAGGAGATAAGGAGATGAAAATGCAGGAAAGGGGAGAGGACAATAAATGGTGGAGAGGAAGGAGTATTCAGGCAGAGGTTGAGGAAGGAAGCAGAGAACATCTAGTTTCATAGGTAAGGAAAGAACCATGGACAGTGGGAAGTCTAATTAAATATCTTTATCATATCTGGCTTTCTGACTTTCTGAATTTTAGTGTGCTTTTTGAAATACTGACTAGCTCTTCTACTAGTCACAGTTTCTCCACTGTTCTTGGGTGTTAGCCCTCTAAGACTTAAATTCATTTCATTCTTTATGATGAACTTTATTCAGAGTTACATGATTCAGAATTCAAGTTGTGTATACATATTCTCCCTATTTTCTTACATAACATATTATGTATCCACACAGTCACATTTTGGTAAGTGATTTGGGGGATTTAGTTTAGCCTTCAATCAAAGTCTTGTAAATTTCTCTTTATACTCTTCAAAATGAATTCTCAAACTTATCATATCTGTTGGTTTAAAGGGTGGTTTAGAACCGAAATAAAGTTTGACAGCATGGAAGAGACTTTAAGAGAATTAAGACAGTTCTGTGATATGACCAAAGAATTAACTATATGTTTATAAAGCAACTATTTCATTATCAATTATGTTTACTAGTTACTTACTTGATCTCAAATAGAGTCTTTGGCTGTATTTTAAGTACATTACTGAGTATGTTGTAATGAAGCTAGCACTGCGCTCACATGCAACCTTGGGCAGGTTACTTTAACTTCTTTTTTTTTTTTTTAATTTTTATTTATTTATCTTTAGAGGGGAAGGGGGAAGGAGAGAGGGAGAGAAGCATCAATGTATAGTTGCCTTCGTGCATCCCCTGCTGGGAGCTGGCCTGCAGGGAACCGGCCTGCAACCCAGGCATGTGCCCTGACTGGGAATCGAACCGCAATCGTATGGTTCGCAGGCCTGCACTCAATCCACTGAGCTACACCAGCCAGGGCTACTTTAACTTCTTTATTTCCTAGTTTGTAAAATGGATATTGCATCTGTTTACCTAAGTGGGTGAGTGAACAAATGTATGTGAGTAGTAGAAAACAGTTTTTAAATAGTATTGCTAAATACAGCTATGGTTGCTACATTAGTATATTATTTTTTAGATTACCCCTTTTATTAATTCAAGGATGAACAGGTGCAGAACAGACTAATTTTTCTGTTTTATTTAGATTACCCAAATATGAATCAATAAACTAAAGAAGTATTAGGCAAAGACACTTGGTCAGCAAATGGAAGGAAAGTGGTTGAGTTGCACCTAAGTAATCATAGATCTTTTTAATAGGGACAAATATCTGTGTCATTAGTTCTGCGCCAGTGTGTTTCCTTTTCACAGTACTTTAATCCATAACTTATAAATCTCTTTTTATCAGCCAATCTGACTTTTCCACACCCGGACTAGCATGAAGCAAGATAGAATGAGCAAGTCAGGGAAGGTCAAATAAGTAATCAAATGATCTGATTCTTACTGGACACCAATCGAGTTTCAGACTTTTAGAAAATGATTAGTTAATTGTAATAAACTTGTTGACAAAGAGTCACCTCCTTTGTAGGTGACTGTCCCCTTATCTCTTGCTGCTTCTAGGATTCTCTCCTTCATTTGAATCTTGGCTAATGTAATTATGATGTGCCTTGGTGTGTTCCTCCTTGGGTCCAGCTTCTTTGGGATTCTCGGAGCTTCCTGGATTTCCTGGAAGTCCATTTCCTTTACCAGATTGGGGCAGTTCTCCTTTATTATTTGTTCAAATAAGTTTTCCACTCATGGCTGTTCCTCTTCCCCTTCTGGTACCCCTATAATTTGGATGTTGGAACGTTTAGAGATGTCCTGGAGGTTCCTAAGCCTCTTCTCATTTTTTGAATTCTTGTTTCTTCCTTCTTTTGTTTGGTTGTTTCTTTCTTCCTTCTATTGATTCTGTCTACTCCATTGATTTGAGTCCCAGTTTCCTTTCCATCACTATTGGTTCCCTACACATTTTCCTTCATTTCACCTAGCATAACCTTCATTTTTTCATCTAATCTGCAACCAAAATCAACCAGTTCTGTGAGCAGCCTGATCACCAGTGTTTTGAACTGTGCATCTGATAGGTTGGCTATCTCTTGGTTGCTTAAAAGTATTGGCTCTGGGGCTTTGATTTGTTCTTCTGCTTGAGCTATTTTTGATCAGGTTGTGCCTGCTACATGTGAATGGTGGAGCCTTAGGTGTTCACCAGGGTAGGGTAACCCAAGTCACTGAGTTGTGATGCTGTATGTGGGGCGGGGTCAGAGAGGGAGCAATGGCACTTGTTCCTCGCTCTGTCAGATTTCAGTCCTCTCTGCCACTTCCCACCAGCCGGCACCTTTTCAATTGGTGCTTTTAGGCTTTATTTTCTGTTTTTGGGGCCCTGGGTTGTGCAGTCTGTCTTGCTGCCTGTTTTTGCCTAGTTTATCTGTGGGCAAATGTGTGACTGTGGTCAGCCCCACGCCGCCTGCACTCCTGGGTCTGGCTGCCACTGCCTTTTCCTGCCTGGATCCCTCTCTGCTGGCTGCCGACTCCACCCCTCTTACCAGTCTGGTTAAATAGTTGTTGGATTTCGGTGCAGTTCAATTTTCTGTCTGTTCTGCTTGTGTTTCTGTTTTTAAATCTTTGTTGTCCTTAATTTTGGTTGTGTGAGGAGGCACAGTGTTTCCACCTGTGCCTCCATCTTGGCTGGGAGTCCATAGTTTGTTTTTTGTATTAAGTCTCACATGAACGTTTTTGTTGAAATGATAATGGTAGTACGGCTATCATTTTTCAAAAGCCTTATCTTTTATAGATATACTGAAATACTGATAAATGTGATGTTTTGTAAGTGGATAGGGCTGTTAATGAAACAAAATCAGCTGTGAGTTAGTAATTATTGAAGCTAGATGATTGGTTAATGGAGGTTCATCTTAATGTTTTTGTATATTTTTGAAAAATTTTTATAATAAAAAGCTAATAAATTAAATTTTACTGCTTTGTGTTTTACTGATTAACTTAATGAAATAGTTGTATCATGCTAATTTAAAGTCAAAGTTATGTTAATGAATATGAATTCTTAAATAATTCTTGTTTTTCTTATAATACATAATAGGAATGTTTATTATAGCACTCTATTAAAATGATAACAAACATGTAATTAAGACTTATTTTGAAGTGTTTGGGAAAAATCTAATTTGTAATAATTGAATATAATTTTAGTTATATATTTGGCTTCTTTCCATGTAAGCCACAGAATTATGACATATATAGAAAGTAATAATTCATTAGCTGCAAATGACTGGGTTTTTTTGGTTTCTTATTTTTTTTAAGATTTTATTTATCTTTAGAGGGGAAGGAGAGAGGGAGAGAAACATCAATGTATGGTTGGCTCTTGTGTGTCCCCTGCTGGAAACTGGCCTGCAACCCAGGCATGTGCCCTGACTGGGAATCGAACCGTGATCCTCTGGTTCACAGGCCCGTGCTCAATCCACTGAGCTACACCATCCAGGGATAAATGACTGTTTTAATATAGTTATCACACTTGCTATAATTGTTTGTTTAACATTTGCTCTTTCACTAAATTATAAGATCCATGAGGGTAGTCTGTCTGTCCTGATGACTGTGTGCAGCACAGTGCTTGGCACATAACTTACTCAGTAAATACAGGAGTCTGACTGTGGTTTAAAGAATACTATTTGTGCATACATAGTCTTTTTTTAGATTTTTCTTTAAAATTTACTAAATGTTTAAAGTGTTTATTAAATGAAGAGCACAGTGATAAAGGTCTTACTGAAATAATTCATAAAGTAAATTCGTACCAAGTGTTTTGTCTTTATATTTAACTATTTTCTTTTATGTGACGAGTGCTCATTTGTTTTGTATTTTTGTAATACCATTTCAAAGGTGAAGGCTTTTTAGTGTATTAATTGTACTGTACTTAGTATACCCTTGGAAAAACATGATACAGAAAAGCAAAGGAATGTGAGAAAAAGAAAGAATTTTTACAGAGTTCTCGAACAGTTGAATAAACAAAAGAGAAATGTTATTGTGTTTCACTTTTTAAAGAGTTACAAGTAAAAAGGTACAGTTATTGTACTAGGTAGTTAGATGAAGTTCCTTCCCCTTGGGATTTATATCATCACAGTACTTCACAATCTCTTTGTCAGTTGTCAGATGTGGCCTGTGCTGACCTCTTACCCCTTGGTGTTCCTCCAGGGTATGGGCCCTGCTGCATGCACAGCCTCCTGGCCAGCCTTCACCTGGTTCTCTGTATACCTGCTGGCCTTTGAAGTTTAATATTCCCTACATCACCCTTCCCTTAGAACCTTTGAGGAATGACTTTATCAGTTAAAGGCTTGCAGTATGTGGGGACCTTAGAGTGTTTTAAACCGTATGTTTCTCATATTACCAGTAAAATAGATGCAGTCATTATGAAGTCAAAACCATTCTGCTTGGCTTTCAAACCTCCATAATCTGGTTCCTCTTCAACCTTGGTCTCAAATCTAGTCAGAAGCCTTGGGAAACTGAACTGAAGTAAACTGGGATACAGTGTTCAGCTAAAATGGGAGCTAGACCTGTTCACATCCCAACCTGTAGTCTCTGCTCTTGGAGGCAGGGGTTAGCCCTTATTTTCATAATGCATTAGTATTTTTTATTCATGTTTATTTTTTAAAGTATATTTTATTGATTATACTATTACAGTTTTCCCAATTCCCCTCCACTGTCCCCCCTCTCCCCTGTACCCCCAGTGCTCCAGCATTCCCCTACCCTTAGTTCATGTCCGTGGGTTGTACATGTAAGTTCTTTGAATTCTCTGTTTCCCACTCCATTTTCTACCTCTCCCCCTATATCTTATGCCTACCAATCACACTTCTTCTCTGTACCCCCTCCCCCATATTCCTCCCCTTTACATCCCCACTGAAAACCCTCCATGGGATGTCCATTTCTCTGATTCTGTTCCTGTTCTAGTTGTTTGCTTGGTTTTTGTCTTCATTTTTTTTAGGTTTGGTTGTTGACAGTTGTGAGTTTGTTGTCATTTTACTATTCGTAGTTTTTGATCTTCTTCAGTTTCTTAGCTAAGTCCCTTTCACAGTTCATAAAATAAGGCTTTGGTGATGATGCTCCTTTAACTTGACCTTATCTGGGAAGCACTTGATCTACCCTTCCATTCTAAAGCACTTGATCTGCCCTTCCACTTGATCTGCCCTTCCATCTTCCATTCTAAAGGTAGCTTTGCTGGGTAGAGTAATTGTGGATGTAGGTCCTTGCCTTTCAAGACTTAAAATACTTCTTTCCTGCCTCTTCTTGCCTGTAAGGTTTCTTTTGAGAAATCAGCTGATAATCTTATGGAAACTCCTTTGTAGGTAACTCTCTTCTTTTCTCTTGCAGCTTTTAAGATTCTCTCCTTATCTTTAATCTTGGGTAATTTAAATGTAATGTGCCATGATGTGTTCCTGCTTGGGTCCAACTTCTTTGGGACTCTCTGAGCTTCCTGGACTTATATGTCTATTTTTTCACCAGATTGGGGAAATTTTCCTTCATTATTTGTTCAAATAAGTTTTCGATTTCTAGCTCTTCCTCTTCTCCTTCTGGTACCCCTATGATTTGGATGTCAAAACGTTTAAAGTTGTCCTGGAGGTCCCTAAGCCTCTCCTCATTTTTTTGAATTATTGTTTCTTCATTCTGTTCTGGTTGAATATTTTTTTCTTCCTTCTGTTCCAAATCATTGATCTGAGTCCAAGTTTTCTTTTTTTCACTGTTGGTTTCCTGTATATTTTTCTTTATTTCACTTTATATAGCCTTCACTTCTTCCTTTATTTTGCATCTTTACTCAGTTATTTCTGTGAGCATCCTGATTACCAGTGTTTTGAACTCTGTGTGCGATAGGTTAGCTATGTTCTTGCCGCTTAGTTCTTTTTCTGGAATTTTTTTTAGTATATTTTATTGATTATGCTATTACACTTGTCACCTTTTTACTCCCCCCTTTTCCCCTCCATCCTGCATTGCTCTTCCCACCAGCATTCCCCCTCCTTAGTTCATTTCCATGGTTGATGTGTGTAAATTCTTCAGCTTCTTTATTTCCTATACTATTATTAACTCCCCCTGTCTATTTTGTACCTATAAATTGTGTTCTTTATTTCTTGTATTTACCCCCCATTCTCCACCTCCCCCTTTCTGTCTGATAAATTACTTGCCTCAATTTCATTTAGCTCTCTTTCTGGGGATTCCTGCTTTCCATTTTTTTGGAAGTTGTTTCTTTTTCTCTCCATTTTAGGTTACATTTGTTTGTTTCGACATCTGCTTTGACTCCTGACTTTATGGAGTGGCCTTCTGTAGTAAGAGACCTGTGGGATTCAGTGGTGCAGTCTCCTTAATTTCCTGACCTGGGTGCTTTTGTGGTACCCTTTATGCACTTTATGTGGATTCTATTGTTATAATTGGGTTTTGATTATTGTTGGGTCATTCATTTATATGTTGTTCATTTATATACTCCCCTCCCACTGTCTGACTTAGAGTCACAACCCCCACCACATTTGGTATGCTATTATACAGGTGCTGCCAGAACAAAATGAAAGAATACAGTAGATAAAACCCACACCAGCAAAAAACACCTCCTAACCTCAACTACAATATCAATGGCAAATGAGCAAAGTTTAATGGAGGTAGAAAAAGTAAAAATATTGTAAGAAAGGAAAAATAATATATGATAACAGAAAGAAAAATTATTTTGAGAGGAAAGAAGAAGGAGAAATAATAAGAGTAGAGAATAGATACAAGGCCAATAAAAGGAGAGAATAAAATTTGCAACATTAATAAAAAAGGGAGGGAATAGGGCAAAATGGAGTAAGAAAAGGGAAGAGTGTAATATGAGGCTTGAAATAAAAAGAATAGTGAAAAAATAAGAATCAAATTGAAGAAAAACAACCACTGGAGCAGTAACCACAACAAATGAGCAAAGATTAGTAAAAGTGGAAAGAGAGAAGATTAGAAGAGAGAAAAAGAAAGAATAGGAAAAAAGATTACGTGATATCTAAAAAAGGAAAAAATGATTTTAAGAGGATAAAGGGGGGAGAAATAATAAACGTAAGCATTAGAAACCAAGCTAAGAAAGGGACAACATAAAATTTAAAACAAAAATGGAAAAGGCAGAGAGAAGGAAAAGTGGAGTAGTAGAGAGGAACATTAAGATAGGACATTTGAAGTAAAAAAAGTGATCATAGAGTAATGAAATTCAAGAAATGCAACAACAATCATAATATCAGTGACAAATGAGCAAAGATTAATAGAGGTATAAAGGGAATAAGCAACATTGTCAGAAAGAGAAAGAAGACTGTGAGATGACTAATGAAATGAAAAATGGTTTTCAGAGCATGGAGGGAGGAGAAATACTAAGAGTTAAGAATAGAAACAAGGTGTAGAAAGGGAAAAATAAAATTTATTTTTATTTTTTTAAAATTTTTTTATTGATTATGCTGTTACAGTTGTTCTATTCCCCCCTTCATTCCCCTCCACCCTACCCCCCATCCCCACCATTACCCCCCTTTAGTTTATGTCCATGTGTCTCAAGTTCTTTAGATTCTATATTTCCCATGCTATTCTTGCCGCCCCATCTATTTTCTATCTACTGTCTGTGCTACTTATTTTCTGTACTTTCTCCCCCCTTCTCCTCCTCCCACTCCCCTGTTGCTAACCCTCCTTGAGATCTTCATTTCTATGTTTCCACTCCTGATCTAGCTGTCCTTTTAGTTTGCTTTCGTTTTAGGTGTGGTTGTTAATAACTTTGAGTTTGTTGTCCTTTCACTGTTCATGTTTCTTTAACTTCTTTTTCTTAGATAAGTCCCTTTAACATTTCATATAATAAGGGCTTGGTGATGATGAACTCCTTGAATTTGAGCTGATTTGAGAAGCACTTTATCTGTCCTTCCATTCTAAATGAAAGTTTTGCTGGATAGAGCAATCTTGGTTGTAGGTCTTTGGATTTCATGACTTGGAATACCTCTTTCCAGCCCCTTCTTGCCTGTAAGGTCTCTTTGGAGAAATCTGCTGACAGTCTGATGGGGACTCCTTTGTAGGTGACTGTCCCCTTATCTCTTGCTGCTTCTAGGATTCTCTCCTTCATTTTAATCTTGGCTAATGTAAATATGATGTGCCTTGGTGTGTTTCTTCTTGGGTCCAACTTGTTTGGTACTCTCTGAGCTTTCTGGATTTCTTGGAAGTCTATTTCCTTTGCCAGATTGGGGAAGTTCTCCTTTATTATTTGTTCAAATAAGTTTTCCACTGGTGGCTGTGCCTTTCCCCCTTCTGGTACCCCTATAATTCGGATGTTGGAGCATTTAAAGATGTCCTGGAGGTTCCTAAGACTCTCCTCATTTCTTTGAATTCTTGCTTCTTGACTCTTTTCTGTTTGGCCATTATTTGCTTTCTTCTGGTCCACTCCATTGATTTGAGTCCCAGTTTCCTTTTCATTGCTATTGGTGTCCTGTGCAATTCCATTCATTTCAATTAGTTTCGCCTTCATATATTTGTCAAATTTGTGGCTATAATCAACCAGTTCTGTGAGGATCCTGATGACCAGTGTTTTAAACTGTGCATCTGAGAGTTTTGCTATTTCTTCATCACTTAGATTTATAGGCTCTGGGGCTTTGAGATCTTCTTGAGCCATTTTTGGTCTGTTCTGGCCCTTTAAGTGTGAGGAGCGGTGCCTTGGACTCCCAGGTCGCTGGGTTGTGATGCTATATGTGGGGGCGTGGTCAGAGCGGGGAAATGGCGGCCCCCTCTGCTGTTTCGTGCCACTGGGTGAGGAGCAGAGGCCCAGGTGGTTCACGTGGGCTGGGCCACTCAGAGTTGCTGGGTTATGACGCTGTATGTGGAGGTGGGGTCGGAGCAGGGAAATGGTGGCGCCCTCCCTGCTGCTTGCTGCGGGGACCCGCTGGGTTCTGGTCCAATCGCCCCATTCCCTCGCTTGTCTATCCGCGCACTAATGCGCGACCACAGTCAACCCGCAGCCCTGCTCCCCCACTGTTTCCCCGAGGTTACTAGCTAAGTCGCTGGCTCGGTAGCTCACTAGGTCCAACCCTGCGCCTGGATTCTTCGCGGCCGAGTCCGTCTGACTGAGTTTTCCTGTGCAACCCCGCTCCACCAGCTGCTGGTTTCGCCCCTTACTGGTCAGGCTGAAGAATTTGTTGTTAACAGACTTCCGAAAAGTTCAATTTTCTGTGTTCTGGCTGTGTTTTTTGTTGCTAATATTTAGTTGTCTTCAAACTTGGTTGTGTGAGAAGGCATGGCAAATCCACCTATGCCTCCATCTTGGTGGAAGTCCAAAATAAAATTTAAAATCAAAATAAGAAAAGGAAGGAAGAAGGCAAAATGGAGTAACAAAAGGGAAGAGTAAAATACAAGCTTTGAAATAAAAATAAAATTAAAAAGTGAAATAGTAGGAACAAAATTGAAGAAAAAATTGTTAAAAAGCTATGCGGGATTAAAAACAATGCAAATGATGAAAAAGAACAAAGTGGAATTCATCTCAGTAGAGTCTAGTGTTTGCCTACTGTCTTCTTCTGGATCTATCTTTGATAATGTCAGATGGTGTCCCAGTCTAGCTTTAGGCAGCCTGTTCGAGGCTACAAGTGCTCCACAGTCTTCTGCAGGCTTGGCTTGTCCTCGTTGTTCTGCTCTGCTGGCTTTTTATCAGCACAAGGCCCAGGGGTGGTTCATCTAACATCAGACAGCACCTCATGTACCACCTGCACCTGCTCCTAGTGAAACTGGGAGGGTGGGTTCCTTAGGAGGCACTGTTAGTTCTTTGGGAAGATGATGGGTATGTACCTCAGCCCCTGTGCCACACATCTTGGTCTCTCCCAGATTATTTCCAGTAATGTATAGTTTTCTGATGAATTAGTTGTCCCTTTCATGTGAGGGGCCAGTCTGTGTAAAATAGTCAGCTCTTTCCTGCTTGGTGCTGATGGCAGTTCTGTATGATCCAAGGCTGGGAAGGATCCTGAGTATCCCTTGCTGAGCCAATTTCTAATCTCTGTGTTCTGCAGCTGTCAGTGGAATAGGACCCAAGGAGGAATTAGTGTAACTTGTTGCATCCGATAAAAGTTCAGAAAAGGCTGTTTGGAAGATTCTCTTTCTTTCTTGTGTGGATATGCACCCAGCAGAGCGTTCTTGATCCTAGCCTTAATGGTCTTCAGAGTGTGCATTCCCACAGGTGGAGTTAGGTATGCCTTCTTCCTCCCAGAGCTTTGTACTCTAAGGTGTGAGGGAAGCTGCCTGGCTGCAGAGAATCTCAGCTACTCAGCTCTTGCCCATTTAGCTTCTAGCCTACTGCTCTTGCAGGAAGCTCATACCAGACCTCTCCATTCTACATGCAGCCCCACACTCTCCAGCCACACTGTGTGGGGCCCTGCAATCTTTTCACTGTACAGCTTTCTAATCTTCCTGCTCAGCTCGATTCAGTGGGTATGAACTGCACTTTCAGTCTGGTTTCTTTGCTGGCAGGGTGACTGCATGTGCAGGGGGTCCCTGCAAGCCACACTTTAGCTCCCTTTTCAAAAAGTCTCTATGTGGCACCCACACTGCCTTGCAAAATCGCTGCCTGGTTCTCTGTGTACTCCACCTCTCCCCAAAGCAAAAACACTCTCTTGGTCAGGGCTGGCCACAACCCACCAGTGCCTCCAACAGTTTTAGGGGCTGGAATTTCTCTCAGGATGTCTCCCAGTTAACACTGCAGCAATGGATGTGCTGCTCTCTGTGTGAGCCTGAGTCTCATAGACTCCCAAGTCTCTCTTGGTTAGGGTTGGTGGCTCCCTATACGGCAGCTGGGATCCCACTCTGGGAGGGAAAGGAGCTACTAAAGCTGCATTTTCTGTCTGGTCTTTTCTCTGTTGCAGGTGCTTGCACAGGGTTTTTCACCCTCAACTTAAAAAATATCTTAGTGGATGGTTTAAAGCCTCCTCTGTATTCCTTGACTCAAAAATTCATATCAGCTGAGATTCTGTTGATTGTTCAGGTCATTTGTTGGAACATTAGCCAAAAATCTATGTTGAAGCACCAGTAAGTGGGCTCAGCTTCCACCTCCTTGACCACCACATTCCATCCACTCATTCATTTTTATTTTTGAAGTTCCTGTTGTGTTCCAGGCCCTTTTCCAGCCAGTGGGAATAGTGGTGAATCGGATAGAAGCTGACATCATCACATGGTAAACAGGGAGAGAAGATGGTGAGATGAAATGAGATGGAAGAGATAGAGAAGAGTGAGATCATGTTGGGCCTTGTAGGTTATAGGAGTTTGGATTTTATTTTCAGAGAAATTAGTTCCATTGGAGGATTTTAATAGCAGACTGACTTGATCTGACTTGCACTTTTTGAAAGATCACTGTGGCTTAATGGGTGAAGAATAGATTTGTGGTATTGAATGTCAAAAATAGGTCCAGTGTGCTGGATATTAAAGATGCACATGAGAAGAATGATACACAAGGTCTGTCCAGAAGATACCCAGCCATGTAATATGAAAAATAGAGACATTTGTCGAAGAAGATACAAGATACAAGAAACATTAGGATATGCCCTATATGTAGGACAGTAATGCTTCAGTCCTCTTCAAAGTAGACACCCTGGGACTTCATACAGTTTTTCCCAGTCACCATCAGCTGCCCATCATATTTTCCTGAATATCATTGCCAATCTGAAATTTCTTGCCTTGCAAAGGTGATTTTAGTTTTGGAAAAAGCCAGAATTTGCAGGGTGCCAAATGTGGGTTGTAGGGGGATTGAGCCACCTGGGTAATTTGATATTTTGCCAAAAAACTCTGCGTAAGACACGATGCATGAGTGCAAGTGTTGTCATGATGAAGCTGCCTTCCAATCACCAGTTGCCCATAGCTGTGGCCTTCTGAATTATCTGAATAGTTTCTGTGGGGGAATGTTCCAGCTTGACACAAAATTTGATGCATAATTGTTGCTCTACTCTCTCAGGCATTTTGAATGCAATGGACACAGAGAATGCATGCTCTCTCAATGGTGTCTTCCATTCCCACTGACTAGTACAATGAAGTCATCATTGTTCACACATACACATTACAGTCCATTCTCCTTGGCTGCTAAGTTACATAGATGTTTTGTAGACTGTTCTCATTATGTTAGCAGTGGCTGGACTCTTTCTAGACACTCCTTGTATCTTATACCATAGTGGCTTATGGTGGCAGTAGAGATGGCAAAGAGATAATCTCAATGTAGACTCAAGGCCTTCTTCAGTAGGTACTAATATTTAGAGGGTCTATTTAACCATGGTGTTTATAGTTAGTCATAGGATTCTTTCTGGACTAATTTCATCTGAATCATTAAAATAATTATTAAGAGTATATACTTGTGGGTCCTGAATTAGTAATTTTAGGGTGGAGTCTAGGGAAGAGTTTTTTAAAGTTTTCTGAGCAAGGTCAAGAAATATTTTTTTGAGAGAGAGTGGGGTGGGGAACATCAATCAGTTGTCTCCCACACATGTCTGACCTGGGATTAAACTCACAACCTGTTGGTGTACAGGATGACACTTCAACCAACTGAGCCACCTTGCCAAGTTGGTCAAGAAACACTTTTCTCTCATTTAGAACACTCATGTAGAATTACACAGAACAGTTCTTTATCCAGCACTAAAGATTGCTCTACCAGTTAATACTGTAGTTTTCTTTCCTCCCCAGAAATATTACTGATAATTCCCAAAAGTTAATCTTTCAGCACTGATTCCAAAACCCTTTCACTAAATCATATTCTGATATAAATCTCTCCTTGTATGTTCCAAGAAAACATTGTTTTAAAATAACAAATTACTTCTCTTTATTTAGAATCCTGAAATTTATGTAAAAACTTCTCCAACCCTTCTTTTCTTTTTTCATTTTAATGCTTTCTACATAAAAGTGCTTTCCTGGACTATCAGTTCCTACTGCTGTGGTTTCATAATTCGCTGGTATTAATCAAGTTGTGTCAGCACCTCTGAATTAGGTTACCACACCCTCATTCATCTAGAAACATTCATCCAGAATGGTAGGAGGGGTGGATACAGGCAGCTGGGCAGAGAGGACTCGAGGCACGGTGGTGACTAGTGAACCCAGCGAGGCAGTGGATTGCAGACTGTGTGGTCCCACATTCTCGAGCAGATAAACTGGGAGGAACAACTGGGGAACGAGACAGACTGCACAACCTAGAGTTTCAGTGCAGGGAAATAAAGCCTCAAAGCCTCTGACTGAAAACAACTGTGGGGGTTGAGGCGGCAGCAGGAGAAACTCCCAGCCTCACAGGACAGTTCCTTGGAGAGACCCACAGGGTCCTAGAACATACACAAACCCACTCACATGGGAATCAGCCCCAAAAGGGCCCAATTTGCTTGTGGGTAGCAGGGCAAGTGCCTGAAATCCGGCAGAGAGATGAGCAAGCACCATTGTTCCCTCTTGAACCCCTCCCCCACATACAGCCTCACAACACAGCGATGGGGGTTCCCCCGTCCTGGTGAACACCTAAGTCTCCACTTCTTCCTTCATAACAGGCAAATACAGAAAAAAATGGCCCAAATGAAAGAACAAATCAAAGCTCCAGAAAAAATACAACTAAGCAATGAAGAAATAGCCAAACTATCAGATGCACAGTTCAAAACACTGGTTATTAGGATGCTCACTAGGTACTTAAACAGAATGAAAAAGACCCAGGCGACAATGAAGGTCACATTATGTGAAATAAAGAAACATCTTTAGGGAGCCAACAATGACGGGAAGAAAACCAGGACTCAAATCAATGGTTTGGAGCAGAAGGAAGAAAGAAACATTCAACCAGAACAGAATGAAGAACCAAGAATTAAAAAAAAAAAAAATGAGGAGAGGCTTAGGAACCTCCAGGACATCTTTAAATGTTTCATCATCCAAATCATAGGGGTGCCAGAAGAAGACGATGACCAAAATATTAAAAACTTATTTGAACAGATAATCAAAGAGAACATCCCCAATCTGTCAAACAAAATAGACTTTCAGGAAGTCCAGGAAGCTCAGAGTCCCAAAGATATTGGGCCCAGGGAGGAACACACCAAAGCACATCACACTTAATTTACCCAAGATTAAAGATAAGAAGAGAATCTTAAAAGCTGCAAGAGAAAAGAAGAAAGTTACCCACAAAGGAGTTCCCATAAAGCTACCAGCTGATTTCTCAAGAGAAACTTTGCAGGCAAGAAGGAGCTGGAAAAAAATATTCAAAGTCATGAAAGGCAAGGACCTACATCCAAGGTAACTTTAGCAGCAAAGCTATCATTTAGAATGGAAGGGCAAATCAAGTGCTTCCCAGATAAGGTCAAGTTAAAGGAGTTCATCATCACCAAGGCCTTATTATATGAAATGAAAGTAACTTATCTAAGAAAAGAATATAAAAAGTATGAACACTAAAAAGACAACAAACTCACAGCTATTAACAACCAAACCTAAAACAAAAACAAGAACAAAACCAAACTAAGCAAAAATTTAGAATAGGAACAGAATCACAGAAATAGAGATCACACGGAGGGTTATCAGCAAAGAGAGCCGGGCAGGGAGAGAGGGGGTAAAGGTACAGAAAATGAGTAACATAAATGGTTGGAAGAAAATAGACAGAGGGAAGTTAAGAACAGTATAGGAAATGTAGAAGCCAAAGAACTTATATGTATAACCCATGAACATGAACTAAAGGAGGGGAAAGTGGGTGGGAGGGTGTATGCAGGGCAGAGGGGAATAAAGGGGAGGATGGGACGACTGTAATAGCATAATCAATAAAATATATTAAAAAAAGAAAAAATAGTATTCAAGGGTAGCACTTTTAGAAAATTCTTTAGTTTAAGAACTATATACATTTTGCCTTGATTCCTTATTCTCTGGGGCTGAAGGGGGGACCCTGGATTTTCAGTGACATTGAAGTGAGATTAGCATCATGAAATGAAGAATAGAATAGTACAGAAAAATAGAAAGTATTTGTGAAACCAGTATCTGATAAAAGGCTAGTATCCAAGATATATAAAGAGTTCTTACAACTTAAGAAAGGCAACCCAACTTAAAAATTATGTAAAAAATTAAACTTGCATTCACCACATGACTCAGCAATTTTACTTGTAAACACTTACTTAAGAGAAATGAGGATGTATGTTCACACAGAGATTTGTATGTGAATGATCACAGCAGCATTATTTATCAAAGTCCCAAAGTGGAAGCAATTCAGATACTTATCAAAAGTAAAGGAGTCAACTGTATTTGAACAGTTTTTTTTAAAGTTTAGAAAAATAAAAAAAATAAAGACAGTGTCCAACTTTGCCAGAGGGGGAGTAAAAAATACTTACTTTTATTGAATGAAAGTATTTCTTCACCAGTTTGGCAAGGTGGCTCAGTTGGTTGCAGTGTCATCCCATGCACTGGAACTGCAGGTTGGAATTCTATAGGTCTGTGGTGGTGTCAGATTTTGCAGTTCAACAAACCCCCAAGTTGACTCCAGCGTTGCTGGTCTGAGGACCACGCTTTGTATGAAAGCCTTAGAACTTGTTTATAATCCAGGCTACATGTTAGAATCTCCTCCAGGGTGTTCTAAAACTGATGCAGACCTTCACCCAGAAGTTAAATCAGAAAGCTCTTCAGGTGATTCTGATGTGCAGCCAGGCTGAGAACCTTAACAAAATGGGATTCTCTTTTTCGTAATGGTGCAATAACTAGCTTCTGCCTATGTCTCCCTCAGTCAGATCTCACAGTTCAGCCTATAACCTAGCCCCCAAATTATGATCAGAATCTCTTGGAGTAGCTAAAAGATGAAATTAAGCATGCTTTAATTATACATTTTAATGATAACAAAATATAACATTTTGCATCTATTATTTACTTTCTACCTTGTGAGGTAGATACTTTTATTTCTTCCATATTATAGAACAAAGTACAGAGAAGTGCAAGGACTTGCTTAAAATCACACAGCCAATGGAAGTGGTGTACTGGGGATTTGAAAAGAGGCCATCAGATGCCAGGGTCCCAGAGAAGCTGACACTATCCAGCACCTGCCTCCTATGGTCTTTGTTTCTGTCAGACCTTCAGCCCCAAATTCCTAGCTGATCTGATATCTCTGGAAATGGAGCCAAACCCCACGCAAACTCCAGGCCCTTTTATTAGTCTCCAAAAAACACATACCCATACCTACTCTACCAGTGTTTCTGTACTCCCAAGACTTACTGTTGTCTTGTTTGGCTTATCAGACTGTTGATGCTGGAGACTCAGAGCTCTCTGATTGCTTCAGCTGAAAGAGAAAGAGCCACCAAGCCAATTTTTAATATCCTTTGTTTTCTCTCTTAAAGCTCTAATACCTTAAACCTGAGCTTTTTCTTGTGTCCTTAATCCTTAGCTGAGTTCCTTGAAGATAGATAAATGAAAGGCTTGATGTTAGAGTGAGATTGGACTAGGGCATTTAATCAACTATTTGTTATTGAAGTTCTGTTACTTCCCCCCACTCACTTTTTAAAATAGTGATTGGCTTTCATTGAAGCTTCAGGAAATTTTAGCCTTAACTATTCTTTGTTAACATAATATTTTTTAGAAAGCTGAGTGTCAGGAAGGCCCATTTTTAATTTATCAGTGGCACCGTTACTTTTAATATGCTAAAGCATACTTGACTTGTGAGGGCAGAATTAATCTTTTATCAGATGTACCATGGATGCTGTTGGTTTTATTATTTTAGGAAAATGCGCTTGTGTTGTTTTAGAATTAATGTTCCCTGCACACCTTTATTTTCCAATACCTGTTCAGAATGGATAAGGAGGAAACAAAGTAAGAGTCACCAATATCAAAGTTAGTGCAAAGGAGATGCAAGTTGCTGCTGTTCGAAAAACTAACAAAATTGTTCAACTGGATTTCATCTTGACTGAGGGAAGAGAAGATGAAAGTAAGCCTGTGATAGAGAATATTTGGACCTTCTTTTATAAGCCACATCTTTGGAGCAGTGAAGAAAATGTTGGCACAATTATAAGGAAATACTTTTGTACATGGGAATTGTTCAAAGTGGGGGGAAACAAAAAAGGAATTTCATCCTGCCCTTTGTTTAAATAAAGTGGGGCCAGGCACCTGTGCCAAAAGCTGTCAGTGTAACTTCATAGCACTGAGGCCTCAAGCTTTCACATGCCTCGGGGTCACTTGTGGGGTTGTTAAAAATACAGATCTTTGGACCTCACTCATTTTGGCTCTGAGTTTCTAATAAATTCTTCAGGGGATTCTAGTATGTATTGCATTAGTCAGGGTTCTCCAGAGAAACAGAATTAGTATAAAGTGTGTGCGTGCATGTGTGTGTGAGGAGGTTGTTGTAAGGGATTGATTCATGTAATTATGGAGGCTGAGAATACCTAAAATCTGCAGTCGGTTAATCTGGAGACATGAGAAGGCTGGTAGATAGTTCTAGTCTGAGTCCAAAGGCTTAAGAACCAGGAGAGCTGATGGTGTAAGTTCCAGTATGAGTTTGAGTCCAAAGGTAGGAGTTCAGTGTCCCAGCTCAAAGATAGTTCAGCAGAGAGAGAAAAGAAAGAGAGAGCAAATTCTTATTTAGCCTTTTTGTTTCATTCGAACATTCAGTGGGTTGGATAAGATCCCCACCCACATTGGAGAGGGCAGTCTGCTTTACCTTTTCAAGTGTTAATCTCATCCACAAATACCCTTACTGACACACCCAGAAAAATGTTTAACGAAATATATGGGCACTTCATGGCATAGTCAAGTTGATACACAAAATTAATATTATACCATTGAAATCTGAAGAATTTGAAGCACTAAGGGGCAAAACTAGATTTCTTGGAAGAAACGCTTGAAGGGAGAAACATAAGAAGAGATCATTGTTGCATTTTAGAAACCAATTGTATAATTTTAATTATAAAAAAATCTCTAAGGCCCTGGCTGGTGTAGCTTGGTGGATTGAGCACAGGCCTGCGAACCAGAGAATTGCAGTTTGATCCCCAGTCAGGGCACATGCCCGGGTGGTGGGCCAGGTCCCCAGTAGGGGACCCATAAGAGGCAACCATACATTGATATTCTCTCCCTCTCTCCTTCCCTTCCCCTCTAAAGATAAATAAATAAAATCTTAAAAAAAAAACCCCTCTAGATTAGGCAAATCCATAGAGACAAAGTTGCCAGAGGCAGGGGATGGAATAGGGAGGTGACTGCTAATGGGTATGGGATTTCTTTTCAAAGTGATGAATGTGTTCTGAAATTTTATATTGGTGATGTTTATACAACCTTGTGAATATACTAAAAACCACTGAACTGTACCCTTTGAAAAGGTGAATTTTATAGTATGTGAATTATATGTCAATAAAATATATTTACTGAGAGAGAGATGCAGCAGTGGACATCTTTGAGGCTTTTTCTATGTAGTGGAAAAAATGGAGTGATAGAAGGCATGTGGGTGAAGGGAGGATTTCAAAGACAACCCACAAGAGATAATGCAGCATGTCTGTAAACTGATTCACATGATCTAATGGGTAGGGAAATGCTATTAATGCAGGTTGGGCGGATTTGAGGAACCTAATCCTTAAATCCACTGGAATGCCACCTTGAGTAACTTTCTTCCTGCCTCTTCCCTAGGTGACAGATCAATCGGTGAAAGCGTTTGCTGAGCACTGTCCTGAACTTCGGTATGTGGGCTTCATGGGCTGTTCAGTTACTTCCAAAGGAGTCATTCACCTAACTAAGGTAGGACCATTGCTGTGTTTCCTCAGTGTTTCCAATTACCATTCATACCAATGCCCTAGCACTGTTAAATACGCTGGAATGAGAAATAATCAGACCATAATAGAAGTGCACTAGTGTTTGATTAAGTTAAAACAAGTTTAAGGCAACAATACCAAACCTATCCTTTATGAAGCCAGTCACTTATTTATTAGAAAAGCAGCTTAGCCCTGAATGGTGTATCTTAGTGGATGGAGTGTGGGCCTGCAAAGCAAAGGGCTGACGGTTTGATTCCCAGTCTGGGCGTGTGCCTGGGCTATCGGCCAGGTCCCCCCTGGGGTGGGGCATGTAAGAGGCAACCACACACTGATGTTTCTCTCCCTCTCTTTCTCTCTCCCTTAAACCTTCTTTCTAAAATTAAATAAGTAAATATTTTAAAAAGCAGCTTACATTTTTTGCTTTTGCATTGCTAATGACTGAAATTTATGCATCAAATAAGCGAATAACTGTGACAAGAATTGTTTAAATGTTAACTTAGTGCATTGCATTTAGAAAATATTTTGAAGTTTTAACTGCTCACATATCATTAGGTCAGCTTTTAAGAAGGCAATATGGTCAGTGCATATTTTTTAAGTAAATATGTAAGGTGAAAGAAAGGTGACTGTATATCTAAAATTAACCTTATAACTTTCCTATATACCAAATATATGAAATCTCATGTTTTAGTAGTGGTGAAAGTGCTAGTTCCTTTGTGATCTCTCCCTTACGTGCCATCTCTGCTGCTTTCCAGAGCTCTAAAATAATTAGGAGTTAATTCTTACATACATGTAATGAAAAAAAAAAAACCTGGCTCTAAAACTGACCTGTATAATACCTGAAATTTGTTACTGCATGGATTTTAACTGTGTCATATAGTGCTTAGGGGAATGAATGTGATTCTTGCCTTTTCCACTCAATAGCTGAGTAACCCATTTATTCAAACTTCCTTCAGTTCACTACTATTAGAAACCCACTGTGTTAGCAGCACAGTGCTGAAATAAAACAGGTGAGATCCCAGGTCTGCTTGGGCTTGGTCTCTTCGGGTCTCTTGAAGGTTACAAGTTCAGCGGGAAATAATGTTTTCTTTTTTTGCTCCCTAGGAAAAGAGCAAATGTTTACACGTTACCTTTGACTATAGCAATAAGGGACAATCAATGGGAGGCTGCACTCTGTTGTCAGCTTGGGTTTGAATCTTGGCTCTGCTGCTTACCAGCTAAGCAGGCGAATAATTTTCACGGTACTAATTGAAATAATGTGTGTAAGGTGCTTGCCTTAGCATTGAGCTTGCGTAAGTACTAAACTGAGTTAATGTTAGTTACCAATATTAACTTAGATGCTACAACATCTAAATTGCTGGAAAGTCAGAGTAAACTTTGAGAAAAAAACATCAAATTGCTCTTCTATTCTAGTATGTCTAAAACAAAGGCTGTGATTAAATGATTGTGTCTTAAATGACTGATCAACTTTAATTGTATTTTGAGGATCAGAACCTAAACCAGTGGAGAGTAAAGACACCTTGTTCTCAATTATCGCTCTATTAGAAAAGAACATCTTATATAAACATAGATAATGTAATTTTTTGTTCATTTCCTATAACCATGGCTTGAATAGCTTGGTAGATGAATGTTTGTTTAGTCACATCTAATGCTATTTATAGTGTAGAACAGGAATGTCTTTGGATGAACAGATTATGCACAAGCATTACAATGACCATATGTGGGATTTGTATGATCACTAGAAATTGTATTCATTAAAGACAAAACAAGACTTATTAGATCATTAAGTGCTTCACTGAGCATTTCAGATAGCCAAAAATTATGGTACACTGGTACTTAAAAATTCAGAATAATTCTCTGCGACAAAATAGTGGCTACAGCAAATGTCTACATTGGAAAATTCAATTTACTCAGAAGGTTCTTAGCATTGTAGGCCAGGATTGGTGGTTTGTCCTGTTGGTAGCTAATCTGCTGGATCCATATCAAAGCTAATCCACAGAGTTTTGAGGATCATACCTGTTGGAAGTCTGGTTTGTGGTATAATACTGCTTAGGTTCCTGGATTCAAGTAAAGGCAAGATAGCTTTTTATTATTGTTTAAAATGTATTTCATGGATTATGCTATTACAGTTGTCCTAATTGTTTCTCCTTTACCTCTCTACCCAGTATCCCCCATTTCCTTGTGCAGTTCCCCCCTTGGTTCATGTCTATGGGTCATGCATATGAGTTTTTTGGCTACTACAATTCCTGTAGTGTTCTTAATATCTCCCTGTCTATTTTGGGAGATTTGTACTTCTTAATTCCTGTACCTTTTCCACCATTCTCCCTCTTCCCCCTCCCAACTGATAACTCTTCAAATGATCTCCATATCTATGATTCTGTTTCTGTTCTGCTTGCTTGCTTAGTTTATTTCTTAGATTCAGTTGTTGATAGTTGTGAACTTATTGCCATTTTGATGTTTGTAGTTTTGATTTTATTCTTTTCCTTAAATAAGTTTCTTTAACATTTCATATAATAAGGGCTTGGTAATGAACTCCTTTAGCTTTACCTTTTCTGGGAAGCACTTGTTCTGCCCTTCCATTCTAAATGGTAACTTTGCTGGAGAGAGTAATCTAGGTGGTAGGTCCTTGCTTTTTCATCACTTTGAATACTTCTTGCCAGTTCCTTCTAGCCTGAAAAGTTTCTTTTGAGAAATCATAGTGTTATGGAAATTCCTTTGTAGGTAACTCTCTGCTTTCCTCTTGCTGCTTTTAAGATTCTCTCTTTATCTTTAACTTTTGGCATTTTAATTGTGTTGTGTCATGGCATGGTTCTCTTTTCATTCATCTTATTTGGGACTCTGTGCTTCCTGGACTTGCATGTTTATTTCCTTCACCACATTAGGAAAGTTTTCTTTCATTATTTTTTAAAATAAGTTTTCAATATCTAGCTCTTCCTCTGCTCTTTCTGGCATCCCTATGATTTGTATGTTGGTGCATTCGAAGATGTTCCAGAGGTTCCTTAGCCTATCCTTGGGGTTTTTTTTTCTTGCTGTTCTGATTGAATATCTTTTTCTTCTTTATGTTCCAAATCATTGATTTGATTCTTGGCTTCATCCCCTCAACTGTTGGTTCTCTCTAAATTTTTCTTTGTTTCACTTAGTGTAACTTACATTTCTACTTGGGTCTTTTTTACGCTGCTGAAGTAACCAGTGAGTTCTCTGAGCATCTTAATAACCAATGTTTTGAACTCTGCATCTGATAGATTGGTTATCTCCATTTTGCTTAATTCTTTTTCTAGAGTTTTGTTCTGTTCTTTCATTTGGACCATATTTCTTTGTCTCCACATTTTGGCAGCCTCCCTGTGTTTGTTTTTGTATATTAGATGGAGCTGCTTTGACTCTCTGTCTTATCAGTGTCACCTATTGTAGAAAAAGCACCTGTAAATTGTGTGGAGCAAAGCCTTAGGTAATAGCCAGGGTGGGGCAAACCATGTCATCACTCTGTGGTTCTGTGGGGAGGGCTCAGAAAAGGGACAATGGCTGCTTCTTGGCCTCTGGAGTTTTGTCTGGGAGGAAACTGTTTCCTGGCACTCACCTTGATGCCAGTCACTTCATGTTCTCCCCATGTGCCACTCATGCCCTTCCAGTTGTTTCCTGGTGTGGAAGCCCAGAGGAAGTGAATCTGTATAAGTCCTAAGTCTGTTGTAGGCCATTTAAGAGGAGACTCCTAAGAGTCCTACAGTTTCTTCCTCTGCTCCAATCCACATTAGTTTTTGCAACCAGAAGTTATAAGGACTTATCTTCCTGGCACTGGAACCCTGGGCTGGGTTGTCTGGGGTTGGGTTGGGATCCATCACTCTTGAGGTATCCCTCCTGATTTTTTCCATCACATATGGTTGTGGGACTGCCTGTTCCATGTCTCTGTGTATTTATGCACCTCTCTGTGTCTGGGTGAATGTGGTTTCTTTAATTTCTTGTCAGACTTCCACACAGCTCAATTTTCTGATGATTCCGGGTGATATTTGTGTTGTAATCTTCATGTAATTTTTGCTCTGGTTGTGTGAGGAGACAAGCCCTGTATACCTCTGCCTCCATCTTTACTGGAAGTCCAATAGCATTTTAAATATGCATAACTTTTGAAAAGCCACTTAGTTGTTTTACCTATTGAAAACCAGGGGAGAAATCAGGTTTAAATAAAATAAAAACTTTTTTGTTAAAATATTTGCATTCTGACAAAGTGTTTATATACTAAGACATTAAAATATAATTTACATTCACAAAATTTTGTAAATATATGAATATTCCTAGAAAGTTGTGTTAGTATTATTACCATCATGGTTTATAGTTTCTAAATAATTTATCATCATCATAGTATATAATTTTCACATAAATAATTAGGGAGATGTCAGACACATAGAATGAAAGCTCTCAATCTATGTATGTGTACTCTCAATTTACATGCATGATTTAGAAAATCTCACCAACTAATTACTTTACTGAGTCTCTGGCACTCAGTTTGCTGATAGAGGCAAGTGCCATCAAATCTTTGTTTACTATGAAGAGAAGTGCCTGGATTAGGTGATTTATCCCTAGATCTAGAGTTTTTTACACACAGAAAAATCTATGAATTTAAGAATCATTGACCTGGAAAGGATTCTGTGGGGTTTTCACTGGAACTAAGAAATGTGAAATCTTTAGTAAGTTAGAAAGGAATTTGGGGATTTGTGACATCTTTGATTCTTAAACCAAGGGCAAGAACACAGAAGATTGGGAATAGATGGAAAAAAATATTTTTTTAATTTAGATTTTATTTATTTATATTTAGAGAGAGGGGAAGGGAGGGAGAGAGAGAGGGAGAGAAACATCATTGTGTGGTTGCCTCTCACATGCCCCCTACTGGGGACCTGGCCTACAACCCAGGCATGTTCCCTGACTGGGAATCAAACTGGCGACCCTCTGGTTCACAGGCCAGCACTCAATCCACTGAGCCACACCAGCCAGGGAAATATATATGTATATTTTGCACTTGTGAGCATTTAATAAACTCCCCTCCCTGTGGCTTCAAGCTACCAGCACACAGGCCCTAACAACATCCTTAATCTTCTCCTCAGCTCATCTGCTGAAGGATTTGACCTTCACAGTGATCAAATTCTTTAGCAGATGAGCTGAGGAGAAGCTTTCCATTCCCCAGAACTTTGTAGTAGCCCAGTCGCACCACAGCAATGATTAGAGCTCCAGTCCTGTTTTTAGCAGCTTTTACCCTGTGTCTGCTCACTGACTAAGGTTCCCAGTTTATCAAGGTTGACAGTGGGGCAGAAGCTCTGGGTCCTCTTTAAGTGGTCATGCCTCACACCAACTTTCCCAAAGTAACCTGGGTGAAATTGTCAGAGTTGATCCTGTGATGATGCAAGCCACCAGTGTTACTTCAGCCTTCCAGGTGCGTCCTATGCCTGCCAGTGTGGCTGTGGCTGTGGTTCTGGCTCTTGGCGCTGAAGTTCCCAGGTCTTCCTCAGTCTGGATGGTATATTGGTGGCCAAGATGCAAGAGCTCGATGGAAGAATATTCAGATCATCTTACAATGACCCCTTAGATTTAATTTTACTTGGCTAGTTGCCAATTTACTTTGCAGTATTTATTGATGACACACTTTTAGTTTTGAGATAGATTCTGCTAATGTCAAACAATATTGAAGTCAGAGACATTCCTTTTAAGTTGCTATGACTATGTAAGTAAGAGTCCAGAAATAGCTAAGACTGAGTGAACTCAGATTGAGAAGATAAAGTCAGGTTTAGCAGACTGTGTTTGGAAACATGGAGATCTATATTTAGGAAGAAATGATAAGAACCTTTGAGGTCTTCATTTCACACTGGGAGATATTAGTGACTTGTATGTGGCAGAATTGAGTTTCCTTCTTCACAGGTATGTTCTTTTTATTGCAATGTACCTGTTTATAAATATAAAATATCTCTATCTTGCTCTCCCTCCTACTTTTTAAAAACAAGTTTAGCAAATGCAAATAAGTAGTTAACCCTTTGCCTGAATATCATTTGCCCCTAAAAGGACTAGTAGAAACATGTCAAAAGGAGCTAGAAGCCAACATATAGTGGTTCCTACTGGCCTAAGTTGGGGTACTTTGAGCTTCAAAAATGAAAACGATTGCAATGGATTAAAACAAACAAAATGGGGGAGGGTTCAAAGATGGGGGCATAGGTAATGCTTCACTTCCTCACACAATCAGAAGAAGGATAGCAGCTGATTTAAAAACAAAAAACAACCAGAACTGCCAGAAAATCAAACTGCATGGAAGTCTGATAACCAAGTAGTTAAAGAAGAAACATTCATCCAGACTGATAAGAGGGGCAGAGAGGACATGGGGTAAAGTGGCTACAGATTGGGGCAAGTGAGGCAGTGGCTGGTGGATGGGATTTCCCACTTTCTCATGCAGATAAGCTGGGAGGAACAACTGGGGAACAAGACAAACTGCACAACCCAGGCCTCCAGTGTGGGGAAACGTATCCTCAAAACCTCTGGCTGTAAAAACCTGTGGGGTTTGTGGTAGCAGGAGAAACTTCTAGTGTCACAGGAGAGTCTGTTGGAGGGACCCATGGGGTTCTAGAACGCACACAAACCCACTCACCCAGGAAGCAGCACCTGAAAGGGCACAATCCATTTGTGGGAAACAAGGGAAGTGATAGAAAGTGGGGTGAGAACTGAGCAAGAGGCATTGTTCCCTCTCTGTCCTTTCCCGCACATACAGAGCCACAACGCAGTGAAGTGGGTTGCCCCACTCTGACGAATATCTAAGGCCCCATCCCATACAATGTAAAAGGTGTGCCAAGACAAAGAAATATGGTCCAAATGAAAGAACAGATCAAAACTCCAGAAAAAACTAAGCAAGAAGGAGATAGCCAACCTATCAGATGCAGAGTTCAGAACACTGGTAATCAGGGTGCTCACAGAAATGATTGAGTTAGGTCACAAAATGAAGGAACAAATGAAGGGTATACAAAGAGAAATAAAGGAAAATATACAGGAAATCAACAGTGAAGGGAATAAAACTGGGACTCAAATCAATAATTTGGAAAAAAAGGAAGAAATGAACATCCAATTGGAACAGAATGAAGAAACAAGAATTTTAAAAAATGAGGAGAGGCTAAGGAACCTCTGGGACAACTTTAAACATTCCAACATCTGAATCATAGGGGTGCCAGAAGGAGAGGAACAGGAGGAAGAAATTGAATGCTTATTTGAATAAATAATGAAGGAAAACTTCCCAAATCTGGTGAAGGAACTAGACATGCAAGTCTAGGATGCTGAGAGAGTCCCAAAGAAGTTGGATCCAAGAAGGAACACACCAAGACACATCATAATTAAGTTACTGAAGATAAAAGATAAGGAGGGAATCTTAAAAGCAGCGGGAGGAAAGGAGAGAGTTACATACAAAGACTACCAGCTGATTTCTCATAAGAGACCTTATAGGCAAGAAGGGGCTGGAAAGAAGTATTTGAAGTCTTGAAGGACCTATAGCCATGATTACTCCACCCAGTAAAACTATCGTTTAGAGTGGAAAGGCAGATAAAGTACTTCCCAGATAACGTAAAATTGAAGGAGTTCATCATCACCAAGCCCTTATTACATGAAATGTTAAAGGGACTTACCTAAGGAAAAGAAGATCAAAACTATGAATAGTAAGAGGGTTACAAACTTACAACTGTAAACAACTGAACCTAAAAAAAAAAAAATAAGCAAACACCTAGAAGAGGAACAGAACCACAGAAATGTAGATCATATGGAGAGTTATCAGTGGGCAGGGGGAAGGTGAGAATGGGGGGTAAAGGAACAGAAAATAAGAAGCATAATTGGCAGGCATAAAATAGATGGGAGAGGTTAAAAATAGTATAGAAAATAGAGAAGCTGCAGAATGTATATGTACAATCCAAGGACATAAACTAAGGCAGAGGGGATGCTGGAGAATGGGGGTGGAAGGTGGAGGGGGAGAAAAAATGTGATAACTTTAATAGCATAATCAATAAAATATACTTAAAAATAAACAACATGTATACAAATTATGAGTTCACAGTGATATATTTAAAGAACAAAACAAAACTGATTTCTTCCTGGGGAAATAAGTACCAGATTTATTCTCTTCCCAGAAACCCCCAGAACAGACAAAATGCATGAAACAGTGGTCTTCAAGACACTGGATATCAAGGACAATAATTCCTGAGACGTGAGAAACAAAGAAGAAGGGCCCTACAATTCCCTCTGTATAATACATTGAAAGAGTTTCCAACGTACATCACAGGGAGGGGAAACATAGGCACAACACAGCTGTCAGAATTGAGAGGGAACAGAAAGTCCAGGGAGAGCAAGGCAGCCAGAGTTTAGAGGACTGACCAGCATGGAGAGAACTGCATTGAGAATCCCCGAGATGTGTGGCTTATTTCCCTTGTGTATCCAATCCTAATTAACCCATGAGTAAAGAAGTCAAAAGAGAAATCAGAAAGTGTCTGAAATGGAAGGAGAATAAAAACACAACACATTAGATTTATTGCGATGCTGGTAAAGTACTCTTTAGGTAAAATTACAGTAGTTCTCTGCCTCCTCCCATCCATCTGTGGTTTTGCTTTCTGTGGTTTCAGTTACCTGAGGTCAACCATAGTCCAAAAATATTAGATGGAAAATTCCAGAAATAAGCAACTCATACATTTTAAATTATGAGTTGTTCTGGGTAGTGTGATGAAATCTTGTGCCATCCTGCTCTGTCCCTCCAGGGACATACATACAACACAGTAGGATATTTTGAGAGACAAAAAGACCACATTCATATAACTTTTATTACATTATATTATTATAATTATTCTATCATGTTATTAATCTGTTGTCTAACCTACAAATTAAACTTTGTCATAGGTATGTATGTATAGGAAAAAAACAGCATCTATAGGTTTGGTACTATCCACAGTTTCAGGCAGTCTTTGGGAGTCTTGAAATGTATCCCACACAGGTAAGGGGGGGACTACTGTAATAGCACTGAACACCTGTGTAAGAAAAAATGAAAGATCTCAACTCAATGATTATAGCTCCTACCTTATGACACTTGAAAAAGAAGAGCAAATTACAAAGTAAGCAGAAGGAAGGAAATAATAAAGTTCAATGTGGAAATAAATGATATGAAAAATAAAAGTAACAGAAAATTAATAAAACCAAAAGCTGGTTCTTTATAAAATAGATGAAGTTGGTAAGCCCCTATTTAGACTGATTAAGAAAAAGAGAGATACAGAGAATACAAATTGCCAATATCGTGACTCAGAGGAGTGACATACCTTACAGATTCTGTAGATATCAAAAGTATAACAAGGACATATGGGCATCTTTATGCCTATAAATTCAACAAATTTGATGAAATAGAAAATTTATTTGAAAGCTACAAGCTACCAAAGCTCATTCACTTAAGAGAATATAGATTATCTTAATACTCCTATGTCTCTGAAGGAAACCGCATCTGTAGTTAAAAACCGTTCTTCCAGTAATCCTCTAGGCCCAGATTGCTCACTGGTGAATTTTACCAAATATTTGTTAAAAACCTTCTGAGTATCGTGTGTGTGTGTGTGTGTGTGTGTGTGTGTGTATTTATTTATTTATATATATGCGTATATATTTGAGTATTTACTAGTGAAATTACAAAATGTTAGGAATTTGGTTTAAAATAGTAAAAAATGAATACAAAGAAGAAAAGGAGAAAACTGGACAGGCCCATAAAGTAGACAAAAATGGTAAAGTATAGATAACTGAGCTGGGTTATAGGGCATGGAGGTTCATTATACTATTCTCATTTTGTTATATTGGATAATTTCCATAATGAGAAAGAAAGCCTGTAAGGGATAAAGAACTTTAAAATGTTGTTATTAATGTAACATGATAAAATCATAATATTCAATATTATACCTTTTAAGAATGCACAATAGCATGGGAGGTGCTTGAGATAATAAATAATATAAATATTAATTTAAAAATCAAATAGGCTTTTATAGAGTCTGAAATGTCAAATGGCAAGCTATTTTTACACTTAGTTGGAATGCATACCTCATAAATGCTGTGGGTTCATGAATTTAATGCCTCATATCTATTATGAATTGATTTATATCAGATCAGTTCAAATGATTTCAGTCAAGAAGATTTTACTTAAAATGATTTCAGGATGATGTCAAGGAAGTTTTGACAAAAAGTTTATTTTTATTATATGCTCTATTAGAATTTTATATATATATTTTTAACATTTTTTTTATTGATTATGCCATTACATTTGTTCTATTCCCCCCCTCCGTTCCCCTCCCCCCTGCATACCCCTCCTCCACCACTCCCCCCTTTAGTTCATGAACACGTGTCTCAAGTTCTTTAGATTCTGTATTTCCCCTACTATTCTTACCCTCCCCCTATCTATTTTCTATCTACTGTCTATGCTACTTATTTTCTGTACCTTCTCCCCCCTTCTCCTCCTCCCACTCCCCTGTTGCTAACCCTCCATGTGATCTTCATTTCTATGGTTCACTCCTGATCTAGCTGTCCTCTTAATTTGCTTTTGTTTTAGGTGTGGTTGTTGATAACTGTGAATTTGCTGTCCTTTCACTGTTCATCTTTTTAATCTTCTTTTTCTTAGGTAAGTCCCTTTAACATTTCATGTAATAAGGGCTTGGTGATGATGAACTCCTTGAATTTGGTCTTATCTGAGAAGCACTTTATCTGTCCTTCCATTCTAAATGAAAACTTTGCTGGATAGAGCAGTCTTGGATTTAGGTCTTTGGTTTTCATGACTTGGAATACTTCTTTCCAGCCCCTTCTTGCCTGTAAGGTCTCTTTTGAGAAATCTGCTGACAGTCTGATGGGAACTCCTTTGTAGGTGACTGTCCCCTTATCTCTTGCTGCTTCTAGGATTCTCTCCTTCATTTTAATCTTGGCTAATGTAATGATGATGTGCCTTGGTGTGTTCCTTCTTGGGTCTAACTTGTTTGGGACTCTCTGAGCTTCCTGGATTTCCTGGAAGTCTATTTCCTCTGCCAGAATGGGGAAGTTCTCTTTTATTATTTGTTCAAATAAGTTTTCCACTGGTGGCTGTTCCTCTTCCCCTTCTGGTACCCCTATAATTCGAATGTTGGAACGTTTAAAGATGTCCTGGAGGTTCCTAAGCCTCTCCTAATTTTTTTTGAATTCTTGTTTCTTCATTCTTTTCTGTTTGGTCATTTTTTCCTTCCTTCTGGTCCACTCCCTTGATTTGAGTCTCAGTTTCCTTTCCATTACTATTGGTTTCCTGTGCATTACCATTCATTTCAATTAGTATAGCTTTCATATGTTTCTCTAATTTGTGACTAAAATCAACCAGTTCTGTGAGGATCCTGATCACCAGTGTTTTGAACTGTGCATCTGAAAGTTTGGCTATTTCTTCATTGCTTAGATTTATCGGCTCTGGGGCTCTGAGTTGTTCGTGAGCCATTTTTGGTCTGTTCGTGCCCGTTAAGTATGAGGAGCAGAGCCTTAGTTGTTTACCAGGGTGGGGCCACCCAGGTCGCTGGTTTGTGACACTGTATGTGGGGGCGGGGTCAGAGAGGGAGCAATGGCGGTCCTCTTCGCTAGCCCAGTCCGTCCCACCACTCGCCCCAGCCTGTTTATCAGATCGTAATTGTGCGAGCCTGCTGCCCCGCGCCATTCAGTCTCAATGCTCACCTCTTCACTGGTTTATCTGCATGCAAATGTGCGACCTATCGCAGACAGCCAGCCGCACCTCTTCCCTGTGCCCGCCCGTAGCTAGCCCGCACCTGGGATCCGCGCCTTCGGCTGCTTGCGCACCACCTGGTCAGGGATCTTTTTGGTCAGCCAGCTGCGCTGCTGGCTTCGCCCCTCTTACCAGTGTAGCTGAGCATTTTGGTTTTTTTTGGACTCCGTATTGTGGATTTTCTGTGTGGTTTTGGTTGTGTTTATTGTTGTTAAAAATTTGTTGTTCTTAGATATGGTTGTACGCGGACACAAGGTGTTTCCACCTACGCCTCCATCTTGGCGGATGTCCAAGAATTTTATATTTTTTATAAATTAGGGATAGATGTATTTTTTAGGTTGTTGAAATATTTTAAAGTTATGACTGTTAATTAATAATATTAGGTCTGATACTATATTAAATCTTATTGTTTCTTCAGTTATTTAGTTTATAAGCATGAACTGACTTCGTGGGCTGTGATAGGTATGGGCCTGGTTGAAGATTTTTATGTTGGCTAGTGCTTCTTTTTAACAGTCATTTGGGGGAGGTGACAGCAAAACAAAATGCCCAAACTTCTGATATTTTCTTAAGCCATAATCACATTTAAAACACTGTTTAAAAAATCATGTTTTTAAAAAGTGCTTATGCTTGAAAATATGAAATTGATTTTTTTAGTCGATTTAACATAAGTAACGGAAAGTATGTTCATTCATGCAGCTAACTCAATTTTCATCTTCCTTTTCTTGTTAATTCAGAGACTAGAAAAAAAGATGGACTTTTTTGCCTTTTACATTTCTAAACAACTGATCAGTTAAGAATGCCTCATTCTAAAGGAAGAGCATATTATGTTTTTTGCTCCTTTAGGGGTGATATTACTGTTTAGTCATAGATTATCATTTCCTTTGTTTCTGATTAATTGTAGTACTTGAGTGATATTTTATATGTGAAAAGTACATATTCTTACATTCATTCAGCTCTGAAATGTTCTGTACTAAGTCTGATTCAGTGTGTGTCATGAAAGGTCTGTTTTGCATGACCGTGTTTTCAATTCTTCTCAGCCTTCTGGGAGTTAAGAGTTGGGTCAAAAACTGAGTGTTGAGAATATCTGTGCCTGATCTGATCCATTAATTTTTTTCTTAAAGGTTTGGAACAACCAGATATTGCTGTCATCAGAGCTAATGTTGTGACTGCTGATTGTATGACTTTAGGCAAATCACCTCATCTCTTTGCCTCAGTTTCCTAATCTGTAAAATGATTATAATAATGGCATCTACCTTCCTCTAGGTTTGTGGAGGGAGAGTGCTTCACACATAACTAAAGAAGCAGTTGAAAAGTGTAATGAATAAATAAAATAATTACTGAGAAAAATATTCATTATGGTATATGATAGTTCTTATGACTTTAGTCTTAACGTACTTATAATCTTTCATTAAAATAAAAATGTAAAATAATTTTCATGAAAACAAGTCTGACTTGAAAACTTGATGAACTTGAGTATCAATGCTGAATCTCACAAATAATAATTGTCTTCTCTTCCCTTTTTTCTTCCTGCTGACCTTTTAAGGGTCATTTAATGATTTATGTTAACACATTGCACGACTAAGATAGCATTTTTAATAAAAATTATTTTAAATATTCCTACATAGCAATACACAGAATCGGGTATACCATTGTTTCTTATTATTGCACAAATGGTGACTTTTGTTTTTATTTTTCTAAATTAGTATAGGCAGTGTTTACATAAGTTGTATCAATTTTCCACATTTTTTTTCATGCTGTGAAGGCAGTGAGTTACCTGTTTAGCGAGGCTGCTCCGTTTGTATTTTATAACTCCGTTACTCACACTCTGGTCATCATGTGTGAAGTGTGCTCCATTTTTATTTCAGCGCCTGCAATAGCAGGCTGTGTCAGTATGACTTCAGTAAAATAAGTGGATGTGTCTTTCAAGTGACTTTGTGGAAGTTCTAACCGGTAAAATGAACAAATGAATTTCTTTGTTGCATCTATTGTTTGATAAAGTGGTTGCTTCAGTCTCTAATATAAATATATAAACACAAAATGAGGAAACTTGGCAATCTTTTCTGAAAGAACCTTTCTTGGATCTTGGCTTTATATTTTAAATATTTTTTTACTCTGCTTATATTATCCTCAGTTAACTCATTGAATTTTTATTATACACTTGTTTATAAATTATGAGGGGTTTGCACATATTCTTGTAAAAATGGATTTCAACTATATTCATTTGTTTTCCTAACACATGAGGTCAGTCTTTATCCAAGAAAAATATTAGGATTTGTTGGTTTCATGTTCTTTTGATTTTCAAATTCATTCACACTGTTTTTTGGCAGAAATTTTATTTAAAGATCAGAGTGAGTCTCTTACTCAGTCTTGTGGTTTATATCTGAAAAGTGATACTGGACATGGATGTGTTCTCATCCCTTAATCGGTAGAACAGACTATGTGAATTAGGGAAACCAAATTTGGGGCTCAGTGAGAATAAGTTATATGTAACTGAATGAGGAAACACAGTACTGAGGGGGAAAAAGATAGCAGATATTATTAATTTAGAATAAACAGTTTTTAAGAATTACATAGTTGCCCTGACTGGTGTGGCTAAGTGGGTTGGGCATCATTGTGCAGACTGAAAGGTTGCTGGTTTGATTCTCAATCAGGGCAAATGCCTGGGTTGCGGGCCAGGCCCCTGTCTGGTCAGGGGCATGTGAGAGGCAGTTGGCTCCCTTGCACACTGATGTTTCTCTCCCTCTCCTTCTCTCCTTCCCCTCTCTCTAAAAATAAATAAATAAAATCTTAAAAAAAGAATTACACAGTAAATAGAATCTAATTAATTTAAAAACATATTCAGTTGATAACAAACATTGGTACTTATATTGACTTACTAGTTTTAAACATTTATAAAATATTTAACAGTATTTTTTTGTAATTAATTTATCTTATTTAAGCACTGTTTTCACTTGGCCTGGGCAGCTCAGCCATGGGAAGTGCCGGCATGTATACATCTTATATGCTGATTCACACTAATTTTTAAACATTGTACACACCCAATCAATAATCATAGAGAACCCAAGTAATGTAATTTTCTTTACAATTTTGTTTAACATTGTGTGATGTTTATAGTGAGATGTACAGGGATTCCTGGATACCAAAAGGAAGATCATGTTGTATCTTTATAATAGTCATATTCTTTGAAAATGGGAAATGTATTTCCATAGTAGTTGTCTATTAGTAAAAAATTAAGTTATTTATGTTATAGTAGTGGTGTGTGTTCTTAAATTTTAGCTTGGAGCTTCAATATTTAAACAGAATCTGGGCCTACATATTATTACTCATTATTTTCTGTAATACTTTTTGGAATGAAGTTTGGTTCTGAGCTCACTCCTCTCCAGACGTACTGGCCCAGTCATTAAGCCCAGTAGAGTCCACTGACTAAAGGCCATTGAGCTCCTCACATTTTTCCTCTGTGGCCAGAGGTATTACAGGCATTCACACAACAGTTGTTTCTCATGGTATATTTACAAAACCTTTAGAAACATAGCTGCTGTTCCTCCTGTAGACTTCCTTTCGATTGATTATATATCCAGTGGGATGATTTGCCAACAACCTACCACCCTTGCCCCCACCCCCAAGAAAAAGCTTCCCACTGGAGCTTTCTGTTGTATTCACTATGGGAAATGCTTGGTCATTATGTTTGATCAGAGGTACCTTTTCAACACACAATTAGCTATCAATCTTGGATCTTTAAAAATGAAACAGTACAGCTGTGCCTGAGAAAGCTGCTCAAGTTATGATTTTTACAGCTTTCATCTGACTTGAAGAAGACCACAAAGTTGATCAGCTTCTAGGTTGTTCAAAGAACTCCCATTAGATTGACTACTTCTTTTCATTGTTGGAAACTGGTTCGCCTTCCCCCTTCTTTTCTTTTGCTTTATGCGGGTCCTAGGTTTGTTTGCCTTCAGATCCTTTCTTCTCTCTGAGATTACTCATGTTTGTCATAGGGACTTCCCCTGTAGGTGCCATTTAGGCCAAAGGCAGGAAGGTCAAAGGGAGGGAGAGCTAGGGTATTTCTCTCCTTCCTTCCCTCTCTCTCAGGTAGCATTTTTGGCTACAGCTTTATCTACTGCTTGGTTCCAGCCTTGCACAGGGCCCTTGCAGCTCCAGATGCTATTGGGTGACCAAGGCTTGTGGGTTCCAGTAACACTGACTCTTTCTTTGGTCCCTCCAGCCTTGAGGGGCCTGTGGCTTCCTGCTGTTGCTAAATCTCTGGCTTACTCTAGCTTCTCCAGTTCATCTTCTGCGCTTTTACTTCATTAGAATAACCAGTTTCCTTAATGAAATTCTCTTCCTGTGATTTAATAAATACTTGTAGTAGTCACTGTTTTCCTGATTAGTCTCAATGTATCTTCCTTTCTCTGTCATTTTGTGTTCTTTCAAGAGAGTACATTTGAGAAAATAGAACTGATACTCATTTCCTCTCAGAGAATCTTGTGACAGTGGATCAAAGCACAAGGCAGAGAATTGCACATAAGATTTAAATTATACTTGATCCTTCTTTACACTATCACTAGTCACACTTCTGTCCTGGATGTAGACAAGCTCTAACTAGAGAGATAGGGGCAGCTAACACTGTGACAGTTGAGAGTAATGAAGCTACAGGCCCTGGTGAGTCCAAGAACGGGATAGAGGGCTAGCTGCCATGTTAGAGAGAGATGCTTTTTATACATGCTCCTAGCAAGAATAAAATTTAAATGTTTTCTCAGAGCTGTAATGTACCATGTCCATTCACGGAGGAAAATGTAAAGAAAAATATATAAGAAGTTAATTGTGAGTTAGTAATTTGAGTGATTGGTTTATTAGTTACCAGTTAATTCAAATTATACCTTAATGGTTTTGACTGACAAAAAATAACATGCTATCATGTCAATTCCTCTGTTTATTTTTTTAATTTTTAAAAATAATTTAATTTTCCCTAGCTGGTGTAGCTCAGTGGGTTGAGTGTGGGCCTGCGAACCAGAGTATCGTGGTTCGATTCCCAGTCAGGGCATATGCCTGGGTTGTAGGCCAGTTCCCAGCAGGGGACACATGAGAGGCAACCATACATTGATATTTCTCTCCCTATCTCCTTCCCTTCCCCTCTAAAGATGAATAAATAAAATCTTTAAAAAATTTAATTTTAATAAGTGCTTTCTGTTGATGTAAAAAGTTATAAAGAATATAATAATAAAATAAATCATAAATCAGTCTTTAAAGTTCTACCTTGGATATACACTAGATATTGTAATTTTTCTCAGTCCATTGAAGCTTTTCAACAACTCATAGATGGACAAAATTGGTTGAGAGAGTAGAATTATAGATGGACAGTTTTTTTAAATTAGGAAGTGGTGCTTTAATATATAAATCAAAGTTGTAAAATTTTTGCAGTTCATTTTTCAAAAATTTGTATTATCTACATTAATAATGTAATTTTATGTTTTATATTATTTAATATCAAGAAAAACTTCATCAAGATATTTTCTGATTACTTTTTCATATTGGTAGCTTGTACACTGCCTGTATCATAGTCATTATCCTAGAATTTTAGATCATTTCCTTCCAGCTGTTAGCATTGAGTGTGATTAGGGAGTCAGAAACTAAAACTTACCAATTCCAAATTTGAATATATTGTAAACCAAATGCTGTTGCTTCTTGGATTGTTGTGGAACGAGGTGAAACTAAGTGAAACAGATGGGCTCTGAGTCAGTGTTTGGAGAATTCCTATGTGAGTTTTGGGTATAAATCCTTACATGCACTTTAAAAAGTTTGTGTCTTCTTAGGCCATATTTCTCACTGGAAAACTGTTCGTTCTTTCATTATCATAGGTGGTCGTGACACTTGGGTAATACCATAAATAATTACATCAAGTACAATGCCAGAAACGAAGATTGTGGAAGAAACAGTATTTTTTCCCCAAATTTGTATCTTGATTTTTTTTTTTTTTTTAGGATGAGAATCTGTGACTACTTTCTGACTAGTAGGAGTGATCCGATTAATTCATTTTTAGTTGTTAATATTAGACTTGTTTTCCAATTAGAAGGGGTGTTTGGGGCTTTATTTGGGGACTTATGGGGTAATGGTAGGAGGAAGACCTACTTATATGCTTTGGACTATTTCTTCTATTACAAATGACCTAGAGATTTAGAAGCAAGAAAGCTGCTGATGGATGCCTAGGATAGCTGTTTTTTTCCTGGGTCACACAGGGTCCTCCAGACCTACACAGTCACCCTCAGAGAGCAGCTGCAGGTACCTGTTGATGGGGCTTCACGCTGCTCCCATTGGTTAGGAACTCTGTTGGGATCCTTTGGAAGGCCCAAGTGGCTCAGTTGGTGCTAACCTGTGTGTCGGGGCTTTTTGACTCACTCTCTCTGAAACATCCTGGCCATAGAAGAGGAATACTAATTCCTGAAATTAGGATTTAGGCCCTTTTGCTCTTAGCTTTGGTTTTAAGCTGAGGCCCAGAAATGAGAGTGTAAAGCTAAGAGATTTTTGATGTGGAAGTGCGTTCCAGTTGCATATTGTAAACCACAGAGGAAGGAAAAAAAGGCATTTTATTTTACACAGTAGGTACAATATTTCCTTAACATTTTTGTAATGGCGGAAAATAAAAATATATGCCAGAATATTTTTTTAAATTACATGTCATCAATATCATGCCTTTGTTTTCCAGCTTTACACATTTAGGAATAACAAATGGAATACTTTGACTGTTTTGCTTTAATAGTGTAAGATCCAGAGCTCCATGTACAGGTCACTTGGCTTGGAGATGATAAGCTTTGGTTTGGATTAATGGCATTTCAATTCTTTTAGTACTTTAAAAAATAAGATCACAAAACTTTTATTTGGAATATAGTTGTATCCACATATCACACATTGTGTTGTGATATGTGGATGCAAATGACCAACATGGGTTCAAAATTCTATGAACTGTCTTCTTCTTCTTCAAATAGACCTCTGTACTTGGCCTAAGGAAAATGAAAGAGGTATACAACCAGGCCATTTAGATGAAGTAGTCTCTTCTTACTTGCATTTATTTACCTTTGACTTAATTTACCATTAATTTATTTGAACTTTGATTTATTTTTCTTAAGTAAAAGTGTGAACATTTTATTTTTTAATAGAAGAAAAGTTCCATTTCTTAGCTCCTGCTTTGTAAAAAGCTGCAGGGCTGCTTAGTGCTGCTAACTTTTAGTGCTGTTTGTAGCTTGTTAGAAGCTCTAGAAATCTTATATGGAGAAGAGAAAGGAATTCGATGGAAAGAAAACTACTAGAAAAAAGTCAATTAGAGACCTTGCTGCCTGCCAGAGTGAGAGAGGAGGAGCAGAGCACCCATTTTGAATTGGTTTGAGAAGCAGAAATCCAATTAACAAATCCACATTTCTGCAGCAGAAGACAGTGATTAAAATGTTGGTGAACTACTCAAAATTCTTGCCACACACATCAAAGCTGACAACTTACAGAGGCTTTTTTTTATTTTTAATGTTCTTTATTTTAAGAACAAATATGTAAATGGAGAACTGATTATGCTTGTTCTAAAATGACCTTTAGTTGTGTGGAATGAGAATGCTGTTTTTTTATTATTTAATGCATACATCTTAGTGATGTTTCTGTTCAAATATATCACATTTAAAAGCATGTCGCTTCAGAGCTGCAGGTCCTGCATTTGATATAGATAAAAGACAGAGACCTGATTGCTGGAAACTTAAATAAGCAAAGTTATTTTTAAAGTTTAGATCCTGGCTCTCTTCCTGAAAGAGGCCTAAGGTAAATTCCGAAAATGGTTTGCTATTCACTTGACCCAGAAAACCCCTCGAAATCATGCAAATCAAGAGATTCAAATCTTCGTGTTCACTTTCAGAACACTTGTGAAACTGCCCAGGCCATCAAGCATATGCCACCAAGTGTTTGTAGGATGTCACTTTACAGAAGCAATGTGTGCCATTCTGTCATTACAGTGGTGGCATTGGTAGGTGTGCCCAGGCCAAACAGTGGGGCTGCACACAGACAGGGTTGGTGGCCTGAAAGGAGTGGTGAATTTTTGCTGCACATGCTTAAAAATGCAGAGAGTAATGCTGAACTTAAGGGTGTAGATATAGATTCTCTGGTAACTGAGTACATCTAGGCGAACAAAGCTCCCAAGATGTGGGGTAGAACTTACAGAGCTCATGGGCAGATGCACGAGCTCTCCCTGCCATACGGAGATGACCCTTACCGAAAAAGAGCTGATTGTTCCTAAAGCAGAACAGGTTGCAGAGAAGAAAAGGATATCCCAGAAGAAACTGGAGAAACAAAAACTTATGGTCCAGGAGTAAATTCAGCATAAAATAAATGCTAATAGAAGTTTTGAAAAGTTTATATTCTGATTTCAAATATACTCATTTAGCAGTAAGCATTTAATAAATGTGTTTGGTGCACCTATCACCGTGTTAGGCACTAGTAACAAAAAAGTGAATAAGACATGGTCCCTGACCTGCAGTAGCTGGCCTTTGACTCTGGTGGGAAAAACGTACACTTAATTTTATTATATCTTAATTGTTTAAAATTAATTCGAGAGAGAGATGGTAGGGGAGAAGGAGAGAAACAGAAGCATCGATTTGTTATGCCACTTGTTTATGCATTCATTGGTTGATTATTATTGTATGTTCCCTGACTGGGGATGGCCCCCCCACCCCAGCGTTGGTGTATGAGGATGAAACTCTGACCAACCAAGTTGCCCAGCCATGGCAGGAACGTGCAATTAATTAGACACATTTTAAAGCACCATTTAAGGCACACTTAAGGCTGTGGTGGGAGAATGAGCTGTAACATTGGTGGGTGTATAGAGGGCAATACTCTGCCTGTGGGCATCCCAGGAGGTTTTAAGAGAGGACATGTGCTGGAGCCATGAAGTCTGAATTATGTTTTCATAGGAAATGAAGACAGCTTTGTAACTGCCCCAGGTGGCAGGACACTGCAGCTGTTAATGTATGTTTTCGAAAAGAGACTTCCACCAAGATGGAGGCGTAGGTGGAAGCACTTTGCTTTCTCACACAACCAAGTTTAAAAACAACAAGGTTTTAGCAACAAAAATACAGCCAAACCACAGAAAATTGAACTACACGGAAGTCTGACAACAACGAAACCTTCAGCCAAACCGGTAAGAGGGGCAGAGCCACCAGCAGAGCTGGGTCGGAGCAGAAAAGATCCACCAGACCGACCTGGGCGTGCGACCCAGGTGCACCAGCAGCCGCGGGCGGATCCCAGGTGTGGAGAAGCGGGTGGACCCACTGAGGGAGCAAGGCGGGGGACCCACTGAGGGTGGACCGTGGTCACACATTCGCGTGCAGATAAACCGGTGAAGGAGCTAGTGGTGGTGAGATGGACTGCACAGGCCCCAGCGGTGGAAAGTGGCAGAGAGAACCACCATTGTCCCTCTCTGACCCCGCCCCCACAGACAGCTTCACAAACCAGCAACCTGGGTGGCCCCGCCCTGGTGAACAACTAAGGCTCTGCTCCTCAGGCATGAACAGATCAAAACATGGCTCAAGAACAACTCAGAGCCCCAGAGCCGATAAATCTAAGCAATGAAGAAATAGCCAAACTTTCAGATGCACAGTTCAAAACACTGGTGATCAGGATCCTCACAGAACTGGTTGATTTTAGCCACAAATTAGGGGAACATATGGAAGCTAAACTAATTGAAATGAAGGGAAATACACAGGAAACCAATAGTAATGGAAAGGAAACTGGGACTCAAATCAAAGGAGTGGACCAGAAGGAGGAAAAAAATGACCAAACAGAAAAGGATGAAGAAACAAGAATTCAAAAAAATGAGGAGAGGCTTAGGAACCTCCAGGACATCTTTAAACATTCCAGCATCCGAATTATAGGGGTACCAGAAGGGGAAGAGGAGCAGCCACCAGTGGAAAACTTATTTGAACAAATAATAAAGGACATAGGCAAAGGACATAGACTTCCAGGAAATCCAGGAAGCTCAGAGAGTCCCAAAAAAGTTGGACCCAAGAAGGAACACACCAGGGCACATCATCATTACATTAGCCAAGATTAAAATGAAGGAGAGAATCCTAGAAGCAGCAAGAGCTAAGGGGACAGTCACCTACAAAGGCGTTCCCATCAGACTGTCAGCAGATTTCTCAAAAGAGACCTTACAGGCAAGAAGGGGCTGGAAAGAAGTATTCCAAGTCATGAAATCCAAAGACCTACATCCAAGATTGATCTATCCAGCAAAGTTTTCATTTAGAATGGAAAGACAGATAAAGTGCTTCTCAGATAAGACCAAATTCAAGGAGTTCATCATCACCAAGCTCTTATTATATGAAATGTTAAAGGGACTTACCTAAGAAAAAGAAGATACAAAAGATGAACAGTGAAAGGACAGCAAACTCACAGTTATTAACAACCACACCTAAAACAAAAGCAAACTAAGAGGACAGCTAAATCAGAAGCAGAATCATAGAAGTGAAGATCACATGGAGGGTTAGCAATAGGGGAGTGGGAGGAGGAGAAGGGGGGAGAAGGTACAGAAAATAAGTAGCATAGACAGTAGATAGAAAATAGAGAGGGGGGAGGGCAAGAATAGTATGGGAAATATAGAATCTAATGAACTCGAGACACATGGTCATAAACTAAAGGGGGGAATGGTGGGGGAGGGGTGTGCAGGATGGAGGCGAATGGAGGGGGGAAAAGAACAACTGTACTGGCATAATTAATAAACTATATTAAAAAATAAAAAATTAAAAAAAAGAATCTTGGTAGCCCACCATGTAGTATATTTTATTACTATGGGTATACATGCCTGCATATTAATTGAACTGATTAATTTATTTTTTATTCATTATAAATTACAGGGTTACTATGATTCTACGTAGCTTAGCATATTTATATATAATCAGTACTTTTATATTTTAAATTTAGAAGTATAAATGCCATATATGTGCTGATGACTCCACAATTTATTTGACATATCCCTCTGAATATCTAATAGGCATCTGAAACATAGCATATTCAAAACCAAACTCTGTTTTCCTACCTGTCCCCAAAGCATCTTAGTTAATTGCAACAGTATCTACCAGTTGTTCAAACCCCAAAGCTTGGAATCATCCTTGATTCTCCTTTTTCTCTCAGGCCCCTTAACCTATTTGTCAAAAAATTTTGTTGATTATAATCTCTAATTTCAAATATATTGAGAATCTCATCACTTCACACCACCTCCAGCTAACTGTTACTGTAGTCCAACTCACTGATACTGCTTGACTGGATTCATTCAATACAATATGTCTCTGTCTCTACCCTTGCTCCTATCCTAGGCTCAGGGAAACTAGAATGATCATTTAAAAATGCAAATTGTATCATGTTTTAAGCTGGAGCTTAAAGCCTCCAGGAGCTCCCCAAATTCCTCAGAGCAAAAGCTAAAATACTTACTTTGACCTGTAAGGTCACACAGACTCTGCCCTATTTCGCTCACTTCCTTGGCCATGTCTCCTGTTGGTTTCCCTTCTATTCACTCTGCTTCAGTGCCTCCAGCTTCTTACTAATCCTCTGAGATATTAGGGCAGTTCCCATCCCAGAGCTTCCTGCACTAACTCTTGCCTTAAACATCAGCATGGTTGGTTTGCTCCTTCACTTCCCTCAAATCTTTGCTCAAATTATCGTGTTTTCAATGAGATCATCCTTGACTGCCTATTTAACATTATGCCCCATCTTTCTTCCTTCTCCTCTTTCCCATCTGCTTTGCCTTGCTTTATTTTTTTTGTCCATTATATATAACAACATTCGACATACTATATAATTTGCTTATTTATTTATTGGTCTCCCTACCCCCTTATAAGTAGGAAATGTAAGTACCCCTTTGGACAAGGATTTTTGTCCGTTTTGTTTACTGCTGTATTTTATCAGCTAAATATTTTCTGGTACATAATAGGTGCCCAGTAGTTATTGCCTACATGAATTAAATTGCATTCTTTTGTGAGTTATTGAAAAGGCTGAGCTTAATACATTATTTTTACACTTGAAGTAACTGGATATTTATATATTAGTTGCTTTGTACTAGGGAAGTGTTTTTTAGTTCAGGCTGGGATCAACTGGGTATTTTTTTAAAAAATAGTAATGGCTGGACTCATTCCAAGCCAGTTAACTCAGAACTTCTAAGGATGGGACCTGGTTATTACTACTTTTTCTTAAAACTATGATTTTATTTTATTTTATTTTTTAAGATTTTATTTATTTATTTATTTTAGAGGAGAAGAAAGGATGAAAGAGAAGGAGAGAAAAATCAATGTGTGATTGCCTCTCATGTCCCCCCTACTGGGGACCTGGCTCACAACTCAGGCATGTGCCCTGACTGGGAATCAAACCAGCGACCCTGTGGTTCGAAGGCGGGGACTCAGTCCACTGAACTACACCAACCACACCAGGATTACTACTATTTTTTTAAAGTTATCCACGTGATCCTAAGGTGTAGCCAAGGTTAAAGTCAGGTGTTCAGAAAACATTTAAATAAGTGTGAGTGAATGAATGAAAGAAGGAAAGGAAGGAAAGAAGGCAGGAAGAGAGAGAGGGAGGGAGGAAGAGAGTACCACAACTCATCCAGGTTTGGGTCAACTCAAGCATTGAGATGTCAAATGTTTGTGTATTGAAGAGCCGTGATAGGCAAGCTCTGGGATTCCCTTTTGCAGCTGAAATATTTTTATTCCTAAAGGTTTGAGAGAAGGTGTGAAATGGTCCTGAACAGCACAGCCCAGGAAGGGCTGGTGGAAGAGAAAGGGAAAGGGAGGGTGAAGGAGATGGAGAAAACAAAGAGCGGACCCCCCAAGTAGTCATAGCACGAGGGGAACTTTGCCCCCATGGTCCCTTGGCAGTTGTTACCAATTGATGATTCCTGCCTCAAGGGCAGAGTCATGTTGAAGACTGCCTACTTCATAATTTGTGTTAAGGCAAGTATATTTGTATGACTCACTAACTTTTTCTTTCTCTAAAGTAATCAGGAAATGAGATCAGTTTTAAAATAATGAACACAGCTCTATGAACACAACTTGGTGAGAACAGCTTCCCAAAACTTGGTGAAAGAGATCTGAGCTGGCCTAGCAGATGCCAGGGAACGGTAGCGATGGACAGTGAAGGGCCTTGGCAGGACAGTTCTGGGGTTCCTTTTTGCAGTTGAAATATTCTTGTTTCCTAAAGTTTTCAGAGAAGGTGTGAGATGCGATCAGAGTTATTGAAGGAGTATACATTTGGCTGGTAATGTGGCAAAAAGGAGTTAGGAGGGATAGCTCAGAGGAGATGCAGTGTGGTAAAGGGTCCTAGAAAGCAAAACCAGAATTTTAACAAAATGGCGAAAGATATCAGATCCTGTAGGAGAATAAAGAACCCAACAGGCCTCAATTAGAAATAAAGCAGAGAGAGCAGACCAGTGTGAGTAAGAAGGCAGTGGTTGGAAGGAATGCATAGAGAAGGTGCCAGAGCATTAACATGGTAGTTACTGTGGATGAGACAGCATTTAAGACCCAGGACGTCCTGCTTTCATGATTAGAATTAGAAAATTTTATTGTCTCTGGCAGGCATTCAGGCTCTTTACTTAAAAGCTTTCAGTTCCCACCAAGTTCTCAGTTCTGTGAGGTGCTGGAAAGGATTTGCCTGATGTCCTAAATGTGGTTTATTTAGCGTTTATTACCATTTCTGTACTCAAGTGCCAACTTTAAAGAAGCTGAGGTTCAGACCTATTGATGAGCAGAAGGGATGCCCTGTATTCTTCCTCTTGTCCAACCAAGCTTTTCTCTAAATGTACATACCAGGACCTGTCAAAGTTTGAACGCTTTCATATGCTCAGGGAGAGAAATTCTCTCTGTCTCTTTTCTTTCCATTCCCAGCAGTCTTAGTTCTTTAATATTTTTTTTTTCAGTTTTATCATGCAAGGACCCGTGCTAAAACCCTCTCCCTTTCTCCTGTGTCTCCCTTCCTGCCCTTAATAGAAGGCTTTCCCAGTTTTCTTAGAAATGCCTTTCCCTAACCCTTGTCTCCCTGTGCCTTTGGTCTCTCCAGTAATCATCTTGGCAGCCTGACAGCTGATTGGCAGATGAGTGTGTGGTACTACTGATCTACAGCCCCAGTTAACCCTGTCAAGGCAGCCTGTCTTAACCCTTGACTTTGATCCCTGAAGATTACAGCTGATGGCTCTGAAACTCAGTCCCAATAAAGCCAACATCTCCAGGGCTGGCAAGAAGTAATTTAGGTACTAGCTGACATTTGAACATGTTTAACTATACAGAGGTGTTTAGTCTTTAAAAAAATTATCACCTCCAACTGGCGTCACATAAATTATCCTTGTTAGCCTGCAAGAGCAGAACACCCTGCTGTCTTTGCCAAGATTCTGTGAGTCTTCTTCTGTCGCTTCCCCCACTGTACGCAACCTGTACAACTGAGAATTTTGTTTCATTTTTTGCTTTTCCAGGGTCCTAAGAAAATTTGGAAACCATTTCAGGTATTTTTATAATCCTCCAAGCCTGTGTCTCCTAGGTAACATTTTAGTGTCTTGCTTTGTACTTAAGTGCATATACAGCCATACCAATCATTGACTAATTTTAGTCTTTAACCTGAATTGGATAATGTAATGCTTTTCCCAATAAAAGCAGTATTAAACTGAAAGTTGGTTACCTATATTCTATATCCTGACTTGAGTTTCTTTTAAAATACTTTACTAAACATTTAAAAATTGGAGCAAAGCATTTAGAAGATCTCGGTTGTATGGTTTTACTTGTTCAAATCCTCTGTGATTTGTATAACCCAAGACTACCAGTGAATTTATAAGGAAAGTAAGTTTAATTAAAATGTCAGTTTTGTAAATGTAATTATTTGTTTCAGGCTCTGAAGGATTATTTTAGGCAGCTTTTTATGAAACACTGGAGGGCACTATTATTAAATTCCCATAGCAAGGGAAAGAATGTGATGAATTTGACAGAGCTGTTTGTGGAGTTTTGAATGAAAATGTGCCACATCTCCTAGAGGTGTTCAGTATGTGTCTTATAATGATGCAGGTTACCGGGAATTAGCTTCCTGGAACTGCCTTTGGATACTATCGTATTTCAAGTTGAAATGGCAAAAATGGTCATAGGGAAGGCCACAGGAGCCTAGTCAGTGGTTGTCAGCTCAGGAGAAAAATGAGCTCGGTAACTGAATCCAAGAGTAAAACACTCTTCAGGATCTCAATAGAGTGCGGGCATGTGGGAGCCAAAGTGAATCTGTTTCTTCATATATGAATTTGTTCTTCGTTGCAAGTGAGAAAGGTTCCGTTCATTGGCAGTACCTGCCGGGCAGCAGCAGCCACCGAGGCCCAGTGCCCTCCCCTGACCCCTAACGCTGGGAATCAGCCTGGCCGCTGGACTTCTAACCACTCTGGGGTCTGTCAGCCAGAATCAGAGTTTTATCACATGTAGATAGTGACTGGAATTGTTGCTCCTTCCTTGCTATTCCATTGTTCTACAAGATATTTTTAAATTCTCCCAAGTCTATAAAATATGTAGTTTAGGTTTGCTAGCATCTGTCTCCCTATTATCTGTACTTTAATAAGTTTTTCAGACTTCTTTGTTCCTCAGTTATCTTCCCTAGTGTGAGAGGGCTGAACCAGCACCAGCAACTTGAAATTTTCTTTTCTATGGAACTTTATCACATGTTCCTAGATGTCCTGGTTGATAAAGAGATTTTTTAATTGTGTTAAAAGGCACCTGATATACAGCTTACTTTTGCAATCATTTTAAAGCATATGGGTCATTGGTATTAAGTACATTTGCACTGTTGTGACAAAGAGATATTTTACGATAAAGGAAGCTAAAAGATATATGAGAATTCACATAGAAATTTTGTGTCAGAAGCAGTGCTGTACATGTATAGGAAGTATTTGTGTGGCTGGATAAAATTTTTATGAATATATGACTTCCTAGTAACTATAATAAAGGGTAATTGGGAAAAGACAGTGAAGCTCTATGTGGCTATATGTAACAGTTCGCATATGTATGTGGTTATACATGGCAAAATTCATCTTTACATTCATAGATTTAATAGTCATGCTTCAAAGTGTTTTCAAGAAACCCTACAGGTCCTTTCCTGGTTTTTCTGTGGTACAGACACGAGGTTGCTTGTCAGGACAGGAGCCCAGCAAGCTGCCCAGCACCTGTAGTTCAAAGAGGCTATTTGATGTTTTACTTCTTCCCTGAAGAGTACATCTCCAACAGCAAAAATTTGGGGGGTGTTGGGATTAAGAATACTCTGTAAAAAGAGCTAACTGTAAATATAATGTGGTGTAAGAAAAATGCTGGTTCTTATGTAGAAAATAGAAGTATAGGGTATATTACCAAAGGTAACAATAATAAGAGTAACTAATAAGAAATTTACCAGTGACTGTGATCCTCTACATTTTCAAGTTCACCTGTGCTTAATTAAGAATAACAGAGCTTGACCAGTGAAACCAGTGTAGGCACTTTTTTTAGCCCCAACTCAAAATCTTGTGGAAATAGAAGTTTAGTGTTGTAAAAAGATGGTCACATTGTGGTACTAAGATGTGTAGGAATGAATTGAGCAAAAATCAGGGATTGGTTTGAGAAATTTAGCAAGACTCCCCCAGCCCCACTGATAGTGTGGCGCTAACAAAATGGCCACTTGAGTTTCCTGCCGTCTCAGAAAGTACTTTCTTGGGAGCTGAAGGTACACCTAGGGGAGAAGGCTGAATGGACCAACCATCTCTGTCTGTCCTTTTGTGAGCACATGCATGTAATGAAGGGCAGTGGGCCTCAGTGTTTAAAGTGACTGAGGATATTCTTCTGGTCTTAAGAGAAACCAAGCTTATCTTCAAGGATACAAAGTTCCCTACAGACCTTCTTTATCAATTTTTTTTATTGCTGTACTAGTTATCACACACTTAGCAGCTTAAAACAATGTACATTAGTCATCTTACTGTTTCCAAGCATCAAGTGCCCAGGTGCTACGAGCTGGTTTTTGCCCAGGGTTTCACAAGACCGTAATCAGGGTCTCAATTGGGGTTGCATTTCTTCCTAGGGCTTAGATCCTCTTACAAGTAAATGTTACTGAGCAAAAGTAACTTATCTGAGAAGTAGTTTATTTGAAGAGGATAATTAAGATCCTACTATCTTTGTTTAAATAATATTTTTTTCTTTAGATTGAATCATCAGGGGAAGTCAGGAAACATCAGGAAAAGAGTAGAGAAAATGAAGAAATGGGGAAAGTCATACTTAGAGAAAACATTTACTTCTTAAACAACGTGTTATATTGCTTTGCATGTGGTGAAGCATGCAACCCATAATGGGACGATTTGGAGTACATTGATAAAATAGCACCAAGATACCTTGGAATTAACCACTTAACCACTTTTATCTTTTAAAAAATGAGAAAACCTGTGCAAAAGTAGCATAATAATCATGAAGATAAATATCTGAAATTGAACAGTGTTAAAGAGAATAATCCTATCATATTGTGGGTACTTAATGTAATATATCAAATACCTTCCACACCTATTAGATTGTTAAGTCCTAATTTTTATTATGCCTCAGTAAGATCTGTTTGATTTAAATATATTATCATTTATATATTCACCATAGATTTCTGCTCTCATTTCTAATTTAGTATGTAAAATACTTTTAAAATACTTAGTTTAATTAAATGATTCTGGATTATTATCTATTTAAATATTATATAATGATACTCTATTTTGTAATAAACTATATAATTGTTTTAGAATGAATGCAGCATTTAATTTTTTCATCATTTATTTTATTTATCTCATTAGCTAAGAAACCTTTCCAGCTTGGACCTACGTCATATCACTGAACTGGACAATGAAACCGTGATGGAAATTGTCAAGAGGTGCAAAAACCTCAGCTCGCTCAATCTCTGTCTGAACTGGATCATAAATGACAGGTAACAAAAATAACATCGTAAAAACAATTTTCCAGAAGAAAACGTGGGTTCTATGTACCAAATACTAATTATCATTGTAACGAGTCATGTCAATTTTAAGGAAAATTGAATGTAGCACACCTTTTCAAATAGACCTGTTTGAGTTTTGAAAACCTAAGTGTATACTTCTAACCTATCATCGCATATATTTGTAACATGGTTTTCGTGTGTTAAGATTCAAATGTTTGCCTAAAAAGTTACATCTACAGCAGTCTGTTGAATTATTTCTTTGTTACCCATCCAGGATGTTTTGTCACTTTAATATTTTTGCAACTTTTGTAGTTGATTTTACTGTCCACTTACCAAGGAAAATGATTCTTAGAAACTATTTCAAACATTACACATTACAGATCTTTTCTCAAGAATGATATGTTGTTTTCTGTATAAATATAATTTGTTTTCAAAATGAAAGTCATGTAGTGGGTAATTTAATATATAGAGCAAAGATGTGTATAACAGGTAAGTATTTTTCTCATATAAACAATAAAATCTATTTTTTGAAATATTGCATGAAAGGAAAAATGATGCAAGAACCCTTGAGATTAGACTTTTCTTATATTATGAAGACAACTGTAAAGTAGTAATACTGTATTGCTACTGACTAGTTTAGGTGGGTTCTTAAATACAGGCATGAGAGAAGATTTTTATCCCCCAAATTTTCAAGAATAAGTTTTTTTAAAGATAGGCCACCAAAAATATTTTGCTTTTGAAATAGAAAGCACTATGTAAGCTAAAATCAGAACCTATTTAGATTTAAATGTTTTTTCACAGTTAGATAGCAATAACTTATTAAGTTTGTGTCTGATAATGCTTTAATTTCAAGACACTTTTCCTTATAAAATTAGATTTATTGGAGTGCCATTGGTTAGTAAAATTATATAGGTTTCATCCCCCTCCACTTTTAATTTTTTTCTATACTTTAAAAATAAAATTAGGTTGCATCCATTTTCCCCAATTGTGATAAGTTCTGATGACATTTTTTAAAAATTTTATTTAGTTATTTTTCAAGTACAGTTTTTTGTCTATTTTTCCCATCCCAGCCTCCCCCGCCCCTTGCTCCCCACCTCCCTCCCATTTCCACCCCCCTTAGTTCTCGTCCCTGTGTCCTTCCTATTTGTTCCTCCAAATCCCTCCCCCCTTTTTCCCCTTAACTTCCCTTCCTTCTCCCCTCTGGTCACTGTCCCCTTGTTCTCTATTTCAGTGTCTTTGTTTTTTGTTTTTTCTGCTTGCTTGTTTGTTTTGTTGTTTAGCTTCCTGTTAAAGGTGAGATCATATGGTATTTGTCTTTCAGCACCTGGCCTATTTCACTCAGCATAATGCTTTCCAGTTCCATCCATGTTGTTGCAAAAGGTAGTAGCTCCTTCTTTCTCTCTGCAGCATAGAATTCCATTGTGTATATGTACCACAATTTTTCAATCCATTCATTTACTGATGGACACCTAGGTTGCTTCCAACTCTTGGCTATTGTAAATTGTGCTGCTATGAACATTGTGGTGCATAGGTTCTTTGATATTGATGTTTTAGGATTCTTAGGATATAATCCCAGCAGTGGAATTGCTGGGTCAAAAGGCAGGTCGATTTTTATTTTTCTGAGAAAATTCCATACTGTTTTCCATAATGGTTGTACCAGTCTGCAATCCCACCAACAGTGAACTAAGGACCCCTTTTCCCCACAACCTCTCCAACATTCGTTGTTTGTTGCTTTGTTTATGATAGCCATCCTGACTGGTGTAAAGTGGTATCTCATTGTGGTTTTAATTTGCATCTCTCTGATAGCTAATGATATTGAGCATCTCTTCATGTGTCTCTGAATGTTCTGTATGTCCTCCTTGGAGAAGTGTTTGTTCAAGTCCTTTTCCCATTTTGTAATTGGGTTGGGTGTCTTCTTAGAGTGGAGTCGTGTAAGTTCTTTGTATATTTTGGAGATTAAACCTTTGTCTGAGGTATCATTGGCAAATATGTTTTCCCATACAGTTGGTTGTCTTGCTAATTTAATACTGTTTTCTTTAGCCATGCAGAAGCTTTTTATTTTGATGAGATCCCATTTGTTTATTCTTTCCTTTACATTCCTTGCTCTAGGGGACATATCAGTAAAGAAGTTGCTGTGTGAAATATCTGAGATTTTCTTGGCAATGTTCTCCTCTAGGACTTTAATGGTGTCACGAATTACATTTAAGTCTTTTATCCACCTTGAATTTATTTTGATGTATGGTGTAAGTCTGTGCTCAAGTTTCATTTTTTTGCACGTAGCTGTCCAGTTCTCCCAACACCATTTGTTGAAGAGGCTATTCTTGACCCATTCGTTGTTTAATAGCATACCATTCAGTCTCCATGTTTTTGGGTGCTTTGGGTTTTTTTCTTTGGGGTCGATTTCTAATTTCAGTCCCTTGTGGTCAGAGAAGATGCTTGGTATGATTTCAATTTTCTTGAATTTTTTGAGGCTCGTTTTGTGTCCGTCATGTGGTCTATCTTTGAAAATGTTCCACGTGCATTTGAAAAGAATGTGTATTTAGCTTCTTTGGGATGAAGGGCTCTATATATATCAGTTAAGTCCATTTCATCTAGGGTGTTGTTTAATGCCACAATATCTTTGTTGACAATTTGTTTGGAAGATCTGTCCATTTTTGATAGTGGGGTGTTCAAATCCCCTACTATGATTGTGTTGCTGTCAATATCTTTCTTGAAGTCCTCTAAGATTTTCTTGATATATTTGGGTGCCCCTGTGTTTGGTGCATATATGTTTACAATGTTAATGTCTTCTTGGTGGATTCTTCCCTTCAGTATAATGAAGTGACCTTCTGGGTCTCTCTTTATGGCCTTTTTTTTGAAGTCTATTTTGTCTGATATGAGAATTGCTACCCCAGCTTTTTTTTCTTGTCCATTTGCTTGGAAAACTTGCTTCCAGCCTTTCACTTTTAGTCTGTGATGGTCTTTTGTCCTGAGGTGGGTCTCTTGTAGGCAGCATATGTGTGGGTCATGCTTTCTTATCCATTGAGCTATTCTGTGTCTTTTGATTGGAGCATTTAATCCATTTACATTTAAGGTTATTATTGATAGGTACTTATTCATTGCCATTTTTGTACCTGTGTTCCTCTCTGTCTCCCTCTTATCCTTCCTTCCCTTAAAGCAGTCCTTTTAGTATTTCTTGTAGAGCTGGTTTGGTGGAGGTGTATTCTTTTAGGGTTCTTTTGTCTTGGAAGCTCTTTATTTGGCCTTCTATCTTGATTGAGAGCCTTGCTGGGTAAAGTAGCCTTGGTTGTAGTCCTCTGGTTCTCATCACTTGGAATATTTCTTGCCATTCTCTTCTTGCTTGAAGTGTTTCCATTGAGAAGTCAGTAGCTAACCTTATTGGGGCTCCCTTGTATGTTATTTCTTTTTTCTCCCTTGCTGCCTTTAAGATTCTCTGTTTGTCTTGGAATCTTGCCATTTTGATGATGATGTGTCTTGAAGTGGGCCTCCTTGGATTCCTCTTGGTTGGGACTCTCTGTGATTCCTGGATTTGTGAGACTTTTTCTCTTATCAAATTAGGGAAATTTTCTCTCATTACTCGTTCAAATACGTTTTCTATCCCTTGTTCTTCTTCTTCTCCTTCTGGTATTCCTATTATTCGGATATTATTATGTTTCATATTGTCTTGCATTTCTCTTAATCCCTCTTCATTCTTTCTGAGCCTCTTTTCATTTTCTTGCTCTTTCTGTGAGATGCTTTCTACCTTGTCCTCCAACTCACTAATCCTATCCTCCGCTTCATCTATCCTACTTTGGAAACTTTCTACTGTGTTCTTCAATTCGGAAATTGTGTTCTTCATTTCCTCTTGTCTCTTGCTGATAGTTTCCATTTCCTTTTTGATGTTGCTGTAGTTTGCAGAGAGATCATTGTAGTTCCCCTGTAGTTTCTGGTAGTTCACTGTGAGCTCTTTGAACTTCGTAATAACCAGTGCTTTGAATTCACTATCTGATAGTTGATCAGCCTCTATTTCACCTAACATTCTTTCTGAAGTTTCTGCTTTTTCTTTCATTTGGGGATTGTTTCTTTGTCTTCCCATTGTTTGAGACTCTTCTTGTTAGTCTCTGCTTCTAAAATTGATCTGTTCTGAAACCCTGGTTTTATGGTGTAAACTTCTGTGGTATGATCCTTGTGAAGTTCAGTGGTGCAGACTCCTTGAAGTTTCTTGATGTTCTTAGTCTCCACCTACACTCATGCTGGTCCTCGCACTGGTCCCTGCGTTGGTCGCCTACCACTGCTGAATGTCCCGGCTCTAGTAGCCGCCTCCTCAAGCACCCAGGCCCGTTACTATGGCAGCGGCACAGAGGCTGGGAATGTCCCGGCTCCCGTAGTTGGCTCTCTCTGCCACCCAGGGCCATCACAGGGGTTTGGAGTGTCCCGGTTTCCGTACCTGACTCCCCGGCATTCAGTCCTGTCTCTATGGCAGCGGCACAGGGGCTGAGAACGTCCCAGTTCCCGTAGAGCACTCCTCTGCCGCCCAGGGCTGTCTCAGGGGTTTGGAGTGTCCCGGCTTCTGTACCTGACTCCCCGGCATCCAGTCCCGTCGCTATGGCAGCGGCACAGGATCTGAGAACTTCCTGGCTCCCGTAGCTGGCTCCACAAGGCCCAGGCCTGTCTCTATGTCGGCGTCACAGGGGCCTTTGGTGTCCCAGCTCCTGCAACTGACCCTTCCATTCCCCAGGCCGGTAGCTATGGCATCGGCACAAGGGCCGAGAATGTCCCCGCTCTGGTTCCTGACTCCTCTGTCTCCCAGGACCGTCACAGGGGCTTGGAGTGTCCGGCTCCCGTACCTGACTCCCCAGCTCCCAGGCCTGTTGCTCTGGCGGCAGCACAGGGGCCGCGTGAGACCCAGCTCCAGTAGCTGACTCTGCCGCCGTCTGGTGTTTCAGCGTCGGTCACAATCTCTGGTCTTTTAATTTCATAAATGCTGGGTAACCAATGGTTTATTGTGCTGTTTCTCTGTAGATCTGCCAGGATTTTCACCCATGAGTACAGGAGCTAGTATCAGCTCCATCTTACTCCGTCGCCATCTTCCCAGCATCCAACCTGATGACATTTTCTTAAGTTACTCTGCATTACTCTTTAAATTATGTGATAGCCTTTGACTTGGCTATTTCTTGGTATAACTTTTCTTGAAAACTATCCTTATCTAGAATGGGCACAAGGTCATCATTTATGAAAGTAGTTCATTGTTTTTGAATAATAGTCACGGTATGAAGTATATTAAAATGTAAAGAAAATTGATTAAAAATTTTATAAATAAAATTTATCTCTATAATCTACATTCTTCATAATCAATTATATGACAACTTTAAAATAATTTTAAGTGTCTTTTCATAACAACTAATAAAATAAAGTACAAAAAACATTATCCTGTTGATTTATATACCAATGATATTTATATATAAAATATTTAGTTTTGTTTTTTCAAACTAATCTCATTTAGTTTTGGTTTTGTTTGGGGTTTTTTTTTTTTTTGATCATATAGATTTTACATTTCTTTTTTTAGGTGTTTACTATTAGCTGTATATTGAGATAAGCTTCTTAGTAATGCATTATATTAAAAGGAGAAAATTGTTTCTGAAACAGAATGATTATGAAAATGAAGGCCTTCCCCCCACAACGGTCCTCTGCGTCCCTGCAGGGGTGAGGGCGCAGGACCTGGCTAGTAGACCAGATGCAGTCTCTGTGTGGTTGTAAGGGTTATCTCCTGAGTAAACAGTTTGTTTAGATTTGTGTCATTTAGGCAAAGATATCCGGGGATTTCAAATCTTCAAGCTCTTCAGAAATTTACTTAAACTTGGTATTTACAAATGGGAAACTGGGCAGTGCTCACTTTGCCTTTTCTTGCCTCTGTTAGGCTCTATCCACTCAGGCCGCTTGCTGTTTCCATCATTTTTTGTCCTACTTAACTTTAATGGTTATTTGCTATTTGATCATAAATATATGTACTGTAGAGATTTATTTGCAAGGAATGAAAGTATATTTTTATATTTTTAATGGAAAAGTTTGGATTAATTGAGAAAACATGCATTTTAATGAGGTTGAACAGTGGAGTTTTAAAGATCAGACTCTAAGGTTTTAATTACACTGCTTGCACTTATCCTGTGTACTGTAATAGAAGTTTCGAACATTAAAACCCACTTTGCAGTACCATCTAAATTACTCATCTCATTGTTCTTGCCATACTCTTTCACTAAGCTAAGTAATATTTGTAATTATATTGGTATAAATCTAGGACTTCCCATCAGACTTAATTATAATTTTAGCACTTAGCTCAGATGGGTTAGTAACCTTTCATATAGAGGGCACAGGGATGCGCTAATGCATTTAGCCTATCAATTAGCATCTCTTTTACATTTGTTCATTATTACTGTCCTCTAATAAATTAGAAGCATTTATTAACCCCCTACTAAATTCTTGTTACTATGTCTCAGATTGGGGGGAACTGAGTGCCTGCTGCTCTCAGAGGTTGCTCTCTAGGTGACATAAGACTTAATGAGTGAGATAATAGTGAGCCATGTAAGGATAAGGGGAGAAAAGTAACCTTTATTACCCAGGTAATTGATAGGCATTTTACATGTGCCCTCATTTAATTCTTTCACTGTCTTTGTTCAGGGGAAGGTTACACTATTCCTTTTAAATTTGGACCATTTGCTTGACTTTTCTTTTTCTTTGGCTTTTCTGATGGATGTATTTTTCTATCATTGCTCCAGTAAAAACTGGGTGAGGACAAACAAGGAAAAGCAAATAGCTAATTAGTCCATTTTCCATTTCATAACTGGAAGTTACACACCTATGATATTTATATGTAAAATTTTTAGTTTTTTTTTAAACTAATGTCATTTGGGGTTTTTTATCATATAGGTTTCATGTGTCCATTTCTTTATTTTTTATTAAATGTATTGGGGTGCAGTTGGTTAATAAGATCACATAGGTTTCAAGTGTACATTTTTTAAATAAATGATCTGTGTATTGCATTGTGTGTCCATCACCCAAAGTCAAATGTTTATCTTTCAAAATCATTATTTTCTTTCATTATTAATGTCTGATAGAACCTTTGGTAATATTTTACACATAGTATATGTAAAAAGAATCTATGTTGAATGCTGCTAGCTTTAATAAAAGATTCCTCACATGAAGATAAACTTTGATACTCAGATCTTAGATATAAGATTTACCTAGATTCGAAAGTGCTTATCTGTAAACTTTATTTTGAAGTTCAAAATTTTAAAATATGGAATAATTGGGACTCTTTACTATTATACTCATAGTGCCTTTTAGCATTTCGTGGTTCTCGAACTGATCTGTGGGACTAAGACATGCTGTTCTTTATCTTTGTTTTTCTAAGAGCACTTTTTGTATTTAGAGAGTTAAACAGCATGATATTTCTTGTATTCAGAAGGATGGTCTAGTAGTCATTTGACATTTACCATTGCGTCTGAATACAAATAGAATCCAAGTGGTTTATGAAAAGAAGACACTGACTATTTCTATCAATGATTTAAGTTAAATATTTGGTTGTTATGTGTCCTACTCTCTCTGACTCCAAGTTTATTGAAATGTTTATTTGTATTTGATATAAATCTTTTGTTATTTCACATCCAATTTGGTGTTCATTGTTTTGTCTGAGAGTCCAAAAGCAGCATGCTCTGGATATTAAAAAAAATACAAAAACTGGTATATGAAAAAATCGAATGGTTCTGACCATTTTTACAGTGATACATGCTTATCATGGCTCTTTTGTTCTTTTTGGCCAATAAGAATTAAATGAAATTTAATTGATTTTAATAGATCTTCACAAAAGATGTTTTTAATATTTAAATTAACTATTAAAGAGGGACTTAATGTTCCCATTTTTGATTTTTAACATTAGTCATGAAAATAAAATTCAATCACACACACACACACACTCATCATCAACTGCATGATTTTTTTCATCGGCAGCTGACCCTGCTTTCTCATGGATTAAGATAACAGTAGAGGATAACAATACAAGAGAAATGAACACCCATCAGCTAAAGTCACAAACCATAACACAAGTCAAGCTGGTTGTTAAAGTAAATTATGTTGCCAACTAGTTGATCTTGCCCAGCTAGAGATTTATTCTTTAAATTTGCATTAAAAAAATGTGTTAAATATATTGAACATTCTTTAAGGAGTAATTTGCTGTGCAAATCTTGTATTTATGTAAGTGGTCTATGGCATCAGTGAACACTCTAAAATTTGGAGAATTTTAAATCTGAGACTGTTCTGACCAGTTTCTTTCAAGTATAAAATAACATTTTCAATATGTTACCATTTCACTTGATGTATATAGTACTAGTGTTTAGAATAGCAACTGTAGATATTTACCCTTTAAATAAAACTTAAGTAACATCATTTGAAGTTGTAAACTTGTGGACCACAGCTGAGTTTAGTCCCTGAAGCTGTTTTGTTTGGACGATACACTGTATTAAAAAACATTGAATTATTTGCCAACACTTTAACAATTGGGATGGTTCACATGAAAATTGCGAATTTTGGCCTTTTCATGGGAAGGTGGCAGATCTCACAACCCTGGACCCAGATTTTCTCAGGGCAGCAGTTTCCCGGGACCAGGAATGGCCGTCACCGCTGGCTGCTCTCTGTGTCATCACCATTCCACCGAGCATGATCTCTTGTTTTGTATTGTCTGCCTATGTCCACCTAGTCTACAAATAGAATTCTCCTTTATTAAAATTCACACTGTAGAGATTTTTCCATATTTCTGGTTTTAAATCCAATAGTTTTTAAAGTTGTGTCTGATAAAAATATATTAACAGGTAATAGAGAGTTAATCAAGCTACCTAAATTGTTTCTTCATTATTTCAGGTATCAGAACTTTGTCCACAAGGCAGGCATTATAGGGGGAAACAGAATTCCACTTAAAATAAGTTAAAGCCTTCATTTTCATTGACTGCCTTCCAAAGTGGAGAATTCACTACTACTTAGGGTTCAAGCAAAAGTGCTATAAAAAGGTTTCCTGAATTGTAAAGAAAATTGAACTAGTTTACTGAATTCCCTCTGACTTCAAGCTCGTGATTCAAAATGAATTTATTTGCAGTGCTTAGTGTTTGAGTCATGATTCCTTTGTTTACAGTATTAGCAAAAATCTCGTGCTGTTCGTCTCTTCTACTTTTCTGTGTGTTGCCCTTTCCTGTCTTTCGGGCACACTCAGGTGGACGTGCAGAGCAACCGAGCACCTCACCGCCCCATTCGGGGAGGCCGAGGGCACCCAGCTCGTGTGAAACTCGACGAGGCATGCTATAAAGATTTTTCTAACTCCCTTGATCTTCTCTGGGTGTTTATTCTGTTTCTTCTTTCAAATTTCCGTTGATTCAATAAAAAACGGTGACATTTAGAAATAAAGTTCAGAGAGGATTTGAGCAGGTGTTGGTGATATAAGGTATTTGCTGAGTGCCCATTGTGCTTTATTTCCAAGAATTGTTTTTTGAACATATGCTATATATTGTATTTGTAAGTGTTTGAAGACTGGGTGGATAATCTACCATCTTCCTGTGAATGTCATGTCACAATGGACTTAGAATTTTATTTCATTTCAATCCCCTAATATTACTTAATTCTCCTGGAGACTGAGGTTTAAAGATTGCCCAAAGGGGACAAACCTATCCATTAAATCAGCAAGCAGAGTTGAATTTGAGTTTGAGAATATTTTGCTTTCTATTAAAGTTAAGTGGTCTGGAGGAGAGGAATACTTTTCACCTTGGAATATTGAATGTGAAGTTTGAACACTTTTCTCCCATAAAAGCCTGAAAACTGGAAATAAAGAGGCAGGAAGAATGATGCTGACTCTCGAAGCAGCTCTGTGGTGGTGTTCGCAGCAGGACTCCCTGCCCGGGTGGAATGCTGAGCGGCCCATCCGCAAACTTCCGGTGCCTAGTGATGTGGCTGGGCTGGTTAGGTGCAGCTTTACCATGACCGAAGTTTTGCTTATTTCTGTAATCTGCTGTGTGGCTTTCTGTATGTTCTAGGATATTTATTTGTATTTTTGCAAAAAGAGTAAGGAATACATTTTCCTGAGTTCTGGCAGGGTTGTAGAAATGGAACAGTCTTTCTGAGCTAGAGGCACTTGCTTGAGGTTGGCATATTTTTTGACACTCTCCTTTATATTTACAATACTTTGTAAGACCATTCCTGGAAGAAGAGTATGGTGTTGGGGTAACCACTATTCCCAAACTGTTTATAAGTGTGATGTCTTCTGTGCCCTCCTATCCATCAGACCTTCTCTTTGAAGCCACGTTTGGTTTTTGGAGTACCAGTGAGGTCAGAGCATATATTTTTTCTCTTCTTGTTTTTGGGCTAAGGGTGACAACAACTACTAATAGTAGCTCTCATTTATTATTGTAGAATCTGTGCCATAGAACGTACTAGTGTTTATGAACAGTGTTTTGTTTCATCTTTACAACAATCCTGAGAAAGAGATTAACCTCATTTTTAAATGAAGGAATGAAGGCCCAGAAAGCTAAGGCAGCTCACAAGTAAGTGGTGCAGCTGAGATTGGAACCCATTCTTGGGCATCTTCAAAGTCCAGGCCGTGACCACGAGATGCTCACAGTCCCCCAGTACCTCATCCTACCTCAGATTTAGAGTGACCTAATGTCCCGATTTGCTAGGACCATTCCTGTCGTTTTGGAATTTTTTGAGGTTAAGCATTTTTGCTGCTGTTGCCTCCTTCTGTGTTCCAAAGTGTCCTGGTTTGGATACTACATTATATGGTTGTCCTACCTCTGACCTCACACTGTGAATAATCATTCTGAACATCATTAGAATTTTACCTTCTCTTTTTCTGATGGGTATCCTTGGGTATCTTACTATATACACAGAGCTGTATATTTGAAAACAACTCATTATGTAATAAAAATCTTTTTTTTTTTTTTCAACAACCCCATTAGTAAGTACTGTTCACTTCCTTCTAAGTTACTTGAGGAAAAGTAGCAAGTTTTGTGTCTTGTACCACACCTGGCTCTTTTTATACTTGGAATGAAAAAAATTCACAAATGAAATTTGAATAGATATTTATTTAAGCATATGATGACATGCATTTATTTTACATTTTTAAAAATCCATGTCTGAAGATACATTTATTGATTTCTTTTTCTAAGGGAGGGGGAGATAGGTGGGGGGAAGAGAAGGAGAGAAACATCATTGTGAGGTGTCAGTGTGAGACAAACACATCCATTGGTTGCCTCTGGCCTGACCTGCGGAGCAAACCTGCAACCCAGGTGGGTGCCCTGGCTGGGGACTGAAACGCACCCTTTTGGTGCACAGGACAGGGTTTCAAGCAGCTGATCCCCGTGGCCAGGGCTGCACATACTGGATTATAGAAAAGTGCCCCCTGTCAGCTGTAGCAGATATTTAACCATTTCAGATAAAGGAGGGCACTGGGCATATACTTCAAATTGGTTGTTACATAGTTAAAAAAAAAAAGTTAACTTTATTAAAGGTTACAGTACCTTTGGGAAAAAATTTGCCATAACTAATCTGTATTTATCCTAATAAATGTTACTTCAAATAATGAGTGATATTTTTCTACAAAACATGAAGATTATCTGCCGAAATGATTTGTGCTTTTATGCTCTGATGAAATTCTTAGTGTATTCAAAAAGCGACTGTTTTCATTTTTTGGTATGTAGTTCTGATATTGCTCCTTCCAATACCTTTAATTTTTTATCCTCCTTACTTTTTTTAATCTACTGTTTTATTGTTGTTAAGTACTGCTGTCTCCATTTTCACCCTACCACAGCCCCTTTTAGTTCTAGATATCATTTTTAGGGAAGTATTAATTGGTATATGACACTAGAGCCTTTAATCTAGTAAAATCACTTGAAAGGAAGACCCTGCGTGGATGCACATGTCTCAGCCTGCTGTTATTCTTAACTCCAGTCCCGGAGATGAATGGAAACTAGATTTGATGTGAGGAGATTGTCTTGTTAATTCTCCATGTTTACACTATTTGGTCTTATAGAATAATGCAGATTTTTATGGCATTCCTATTATATAATGGTAATTTAAAATTTTGGCTTTTGTCTTTGGTTTCCAGTGAGCAATAATGCATAAGTAAACATTCCTTCAAATAATTAAAATAGCTTCTGTAGATTCATATTATTGGTATTCTTGGCTGTGATACTCTAAACGATGCTACCATTTTTGTGCTTCTCAGGCAACATAAAGACGGGTAACAGATATATTAAGAATTTAGTTGTGGGACTAACAACACGTTGTATGTGTTATGAAATAAGAATTTGTGATCAAACTGTGGGAAAGGACAGGGCACATGCTGTGTGGTGGTAAGTGCAGTGCTGAATGCCAGTGGGTCTGGAGGCTGCCTCACCTCCGCCTGTTCTTACCTTGTCAGCAATGAAGATGATTCTCATTTGTTGATGAAAATGGTAATAGTTTATTGGCTGGACAAATTTATAGCCATCTGTCCCTCTCCCGCTTTCCCCAGGAGTTGTCTTATTCTTAATTCCCAACCAGAAATAATAATTAAAGTAACTCACTGTTGTCAGAATCTTGTAATGTATGATAAATGAAGCCCAGTAAATAGTGAAACTATGAGAAAGGTAATTAAATCTGACAGTTTTCTTGTAAAAGGCTTGAGACGATAAATATCTCCTGTGATTAGTTATTAATTTAGTGCAAGAGATTTTGCTTCAGCTTAAAATATTTTATGAACAATGGCATAAAGAAATATTTTAGAAGATAAGTATATACATGTTAAGCCGTGAAGAGGAGAAATTGCTGGAACTCGATTGGTGATAATTAAAAATGGCAGGCCTGGCATGTATGTGCCTGGCCTGTTTTCCATGTGACAGTTCTTTCAGAAATTAAGAAAGAAGACATGAAGACATAAAGAATGACAGAGTACTTTCAGCTTGAAACCTTTTGCTCCATGAAAAAGGAAAGGTTTTATGTGTATCATTTATCAACTGATAAAATATTTAATTTAAGGTAGCAGAATAACTCCTTCCTCACTTACTAAAGTCGAAAAAAGCAAACTTGTTTCATTAACAATGATAGTTACACTAATAATAATTTCTCTTAAAACAAACGTGAATTCTTTTATATTTAAAGCAAAGATGGAATAATGTGCTGTTTGTGATGAGTTGCTGCATCATGTCACTTGTCCAACTGAATCCAACGTACATCACTTTGTTGGTGGCGTGTCATTGTGTGGCTGCATAATGTTTTGTTTATTCGTCTTGCTCCTTGTAAGGGGGGCCAGTGCCTTCATCTTTCGGCCTCCTCCACCATCTAAGCCCCTGGCACCTTACACAGGGCTTGGCTCAGAGAAGTAATTTAATACTTGAGTGTTGGGAGAATTACATAAGTGCTTCTTTAGTAGGATATATAAATCTGCTTTTAAACATGGCTTGAACTTTGCTGAAATTCAGGCAATTTTCTTCTAGATTTATTTATTTCTGAATAAGATTGCTTCTTAATAAAGTGAGGATTTCATGTCATTGTCTGGATTCAGAGAGAGCTTGCTTTTATGTATGGCATGCCATTTACCTGAGAACTGGAGCCTCTTTTTTTTTTTTTAACAATAAACAGGATTTTAATGTTGATTGGGTTTTGCCCTTTTAATAGGGTCTTTGGAATTCTTTTAAACAGAACTAGAAACTTCACTTTCTTTTCATGTGTAATGATACCTTGTATTAAATTGACAAGAGGCAGAGAAGACAGTCACAGCTTTTTTCTGCGTCTGGGGAGAAGAGCATGGCCGTATGAGAAACAGTGTTGCAAATTTTCCCTTAATTCGTTTTGTAGCACCATTAAGTGGTACTCTTTAAATGTATGTTTAATATTTGGTTATTTGCCACTGTGAACCCAATCATACTGATTAAGGCGATGTTCACATTAGAACAATTATCTGGTTAATTGCTCTCCTGCAAAAATAGGCTAAAAAATCATCAAAACATCAAGTTGTGAAAGCACTGGCAGGAGTTTCAAAACTGCCACGCACACCTACTGCAAATCACATCAGCAAAGCAATTAATTTGGGCTAATTGCTTTTCTGTTCCTTCAAGATGCACTTTGGAGCTATCTTTTGAAATTGTGGCAATTAAGATTAGTAAGCAATATAATTAAAGAATGTTAGAATAGTCACTATTTTTTAAAAGTGATAACTATTGCATGTGAACCTATATATTATATCAGTCACCCATGTAGGACTTTGAAATAATTAAAGCAAAATAAGAGTATTATAGTCATTTATACAATTCTCTTAAACAATAAGTTGAGTAAATTAGCTGTTATGAAACTGTAGCATGAGGTCATCTTTAATTCCTGGTTATCAATTAGAATTATCTAATTTCAACAATTTACGCTAAGGTGTGCCATCAGAGGAGAAATACCTAGCCACAAGTGACATTGTCTCTAGATGAATGTGTATATGGTTTCTCATATATCTTCCCATAATGTAATTAAGATTTTAAGTATCTAAAAATCAGATTAAGCACACTTCAGATTATTGAAATTTTCTGTTATTTGGTATTATAATTTTGATAGTACCAGTTTGCCTAAAGTTGAAAATTAATTGAGTTCCTGTTTCTCTATAAAGCAGTATTAAAATACTGATCAGCAGATCATCAGCTGAAAAAAATGTCAAGTGTAGGATTCAGTTCTTCATTGGAAAATATAGAAATGTTATTAATAGTGGAAATAGCCACTTCCCAAACTGCTTTTCTTTTCACTGTATTATTAAACAGCAAGTAGCTCTTTCTTCCACTTCCTTCCTCCTAGAAAGAGCAATTCTCATACAGTATGTTTAGTGGCATGTCCTCCCCCATGACACTCTCCGAAGCACACAGATTGTATTTCATGAAGGACGGTGGCTCTCGGAATGAATCTGTTTGAGACACACGTGCTAAAGGAAGTCCTGGGGGCGTGATCACTTCGCGACTCTCTGGGTTGTGCAAAGAAATTTAGGAAGATATTCTAAAAATGAGGTTAGAGTACTGGAACAACAATGAAATAATATTTAAAAGAAGAAAAAATAAGGTTAGCTACAATAAATTAAAATAAATTCAAATTTTGCTTTGGCATTCTACTGTTTGCTCATAGATATAAGAGTTAATTTCTTTTTCTTTTTCTCTTCTTAATTCAGTAAGAATAGATGTCTGGGCCTAGCTGATTGACAGTGTCCTAAAGCTAAAGTTTTCTCTAAGAAATATTTTCATGGAGAAGAACAAAAGTCTGTACTTTTTACAAAGATACAGTTTTCTTTACTTTTACAAATGTAATAGTTTCTAGAAATGCTTTATACTCGATCCAGATTTTTTAGTGATTCTACTTGTTGTGGAATGTTCATTTAGTAGAAAGCTGCTTATAGAAGGTAAAAAAAGAAAAACATGAAAATGAATTTATCAATTAGATCAACTAGAAAACTGTTGATGACTCAAAACACAGAAAAACAAAGAAATAAAATAAGGGTACCAGTCACTATGTCTGGTGTTGGTCTTCGTTTGAAATCTGTCACTGAACCAGCAGAGCATTGTTAAGTCCAGTTTGGGAAAAATTCAAGTGAGCACTTCTTTTCTGGCTTTCAAAACTTGAATTTTGCAGTTATTTATATTTGAAAGATAGCGTAGGTTCTATAAAAATGTCTTACAATTTTGCAGATTTTAGAAGATTGCAAATCATACCCAGGAAATTTTCCCTCCCTATCTGCGTGCCTTTGTGCAGTGTGTTGCTTCCTGTGCCACGTCAAGAGGTGGTGTTTGCTTCCCTGTCCCCTGGCATCTGGGCCGCCTCTTTGTCTTGCTCTGACCAATAGGATGTGGGGAAATTATGTTGTGGGGCCTCCAAGATTTGGCTTCAAGAGGCCTTGTATCTCCTTTGCTTGCCTTTGTGGAGTGCTGCTACCCCTGAAGCAGCTCACACTACCTGGGGACAAGAGATCCCACAGAGATGGAGGTCTAGCCGACAGCCGGGGCTACATGTCGGGTATGTGAGGGAGGCCATCTCAGACAATCCAGCCTCGGTCCAGCTTTCTGATTCCCGTCGTTTGGCGAATGAGCTAGCAGAATTGCTCAGCTGAGCCAAACCCAAATCACTGGCCCTCAGAGCTGTGAGCCTATGAGAGCTGTAGTTCTTTAATCTACTAAATTTTGGTTAGGTTTGTTATATATCTATCATTGACTGAGTCTGACTTTGTAGCTGCTTTATGCTGAGAATCATATCTGAAGTTAGGCAAGGTGCCAAAAGTGTTTTATTCATTATCTCATTTAATAATCAACTCTGTGACAAGTATCACAACATCCTATTTTATGGATGAGGTAAAATGAGGCTCAGCGAGGCAATGTATCTTGCTGATTGATGAACACAGCTCAAAAGTGCAGAGTCAGAGTCCACCACCCCAATCCCACCTATCAAACTTCCTCCAGCATCTTATTTTGAGCTTAAAAATACTGTTGCAATAAGCAGTTAAACCTACCAATGGAGTCTGCTAAATATAAGAGCTAGCTAAATAAAATAATAATAATAATAATATAGTGAGGCTGATAATAAAATACCACTGTATAAAATAAGTATTACAATCAAGTGACATCTATTGGCAGTTCTTAGTGTTATTATTTCATCTTAAAATGTTATCTAAAAATAAATGGGGAAAGAAGGCAACTCTTCTGTTCTTGTAGAGACCTTGAGTCTGAAAAGAATAGTGCAAATACAAATGTGAACATTGATTTTATATATATATTAGAAATACTTTTTGGTGTTTCACAGTGTTAAGAAAATATCCCTTTTCTATCTGATTGTCAAGTTAGAGAAAAATGGAATTGAGGAGACCCTCCTTTAGAAGAGTGTGGCAGAGGCTTAATTACCATTCTGTTTTTGCTTTCAGCATCAGTATCATCTAATAACAAGACTTGGAAGAACATAACTTCAATAACATGTAAATAGTAATGGTACTAATACCTGCCACAGAAATCCCACAAGTAGAAGTAGAGTCTTCTCATTTTCAAATGCTTTTATTTTGATCTTACAGTAACCATGTATCAACAAATCAGTTAATACTGGTGGGCGATTCTGACATATTTATCATGGCTCGTCTTACCATTTATCACACCCACACACTAATCAGACCTGCTGCAGGGCTCTATTGCCTGTTAAATAAAGCCTGGGAGCATTTCCTTCATGATTTATTAAGGTATTTGGAGAACTGGTTTCATTTGGGAAATACAGTTTCCATTTGTTTTCCTTTTAAGTTTAGTTTACACTGAATTCTTATTTTTGATTTTGATTAATCTCTTTTTTCCTATCAATAAGTTACCAGTGTGCTTTGGTATTTTGACATTTTATTGTATCACACAGACATACACATGAATGCTTTGTGTGAATAGGTATCTGGAGAGTCTTATGTTTGGGGAGAGGAGAGAAAATAAGTTCCATGTGTTTCTTTTGGTTTTAATTTAGACTCAGATGGATTATAAATTGTTGCAGTGTTACCTTGATAACAGCACAGAAAATAAAACTGCATCTGGGAATTGTGACTCTTCCACGAGCCTGGGGTCCCGATCAGAAGCCCAGTCAGTGCATGTTGGTTGCTTTGATGGCAGTCAGACTTAGTGGTCATAGCTTGTGTTTGTGTTCAAGGTAAACTGCTCAAGGGGAGCAGTCTCCCCTGTGTTCAAGGGGAGACTGCTCAAGTTGGTTAAGAAACAGCGCAATTCAAAATAAGTCGGTCAGAATAGTCAAGTTTGCTTAATGGATGTATACAGAGTCTGAAAGTGCTTTATAAATGTAACTGAAGAGTTAAAGAGGCACTCCCTGAATTCTCTAATGTAGGGTGGTGGTTTATGTTTGAGGCACATGGACACAATTTTAGTCTAATTGACAACCTGGTAACCTTAGTAGATTAAAAAAAAACAGACTGAAGAAGATGGGTATAAAATCCTTGGAGAAGTGTGGTGATATCCTTGACAAAATTTGTCAAGACAATGCCCTGGATTTCTGTATTAAATTTAGTAATGAATTTGGGAAAAAGTGGACTTCTGTAACATTTCTTTCTGTAGATTCTAGACATTTATAAAATAACTGTGTTTGGAAAAATACATGTCACTTAACCATACAGTTACTATCTTGCATCTTAGGGTCTTATTAGAATTAGAAATATTTAATAAATGGTGTCTCTAAATAGAAGCCCATCTTCTTTTTGCTTCTCAGGTTTCCCTTTCTCAGTGTTATCCCCAGTACCGAGGCATCACTGCAGAGGAGTGATGTATAGAGGAGCCCTTTTTTTGGGGGGGGGGGGTAATGGCTCTCTGCAGCCATCCATCTCCAAGTAGGATGTAACAGTGACATCTGTTAGAGGCAGAGGAGCATCACCCAGCAAGCCCCGACAGACATTTAGACAGCCACACAGATACTGCTGCCACTCGATGGCCATCTGCCGCTTTGAAAACGTAGCTGTTCAAAAGGCAGCAAGGCCACAGTGACTTCACAGTGCTTCACTCCTATTGCTTGTCATGTGCACATGTGTTTTACTTTGGATTCTTTCCCCACTGGCACTAGTTTTCTAATGTTTAACTTGAATAGTTATGTTTATGTTTACTAACGTAGCATTGTTATTCGCATACTACCATTCATTGAACTTGGTATTTAGAATTTGAGATGACCCACACCGATGGGCTTGGCAGTACGCATGGGGGAGAATGTAGGGTACGTTCCACAGTAGCAGGAATTCCTAACGCACACCTCTCTGTGTTTTATTAATGTCACATTAGCATTAATTTCACTTTACTGTTGGGATACTGGTATCCTGTAAACATTTAGGTGGACAAACTGCCTAGTAATAAATCTGGACAATGGTTAATCTTCATTCATTTTGTCCTCAGGCAGGCAATCAAAAGTGTACATGTGTTATTGAAAAGTTCTATTAAATCTGTTATTTGAAAGTGCCAGTCATGTACAGATGAAAATTCCAGAATGTACAAAAGTACATTCTTATCATCAGTAATAAACTTCAATAATTGATTTCGATAATCACATTTGCAAGCTAGCTCCATCTAAAATAAATATTCCAGGTCTTAGTGTAAAAGTAATTTTTTCAGTGTAATCACTTTATTTTAAAAATTTCCAAAGAGTAGATACATCCAGCTGGGTTGTTTGATTTTAAGTATTTGTGCAAATGAAACTTATTTTCAAAGACTTTGAAGTGTTCAGAAAAACAATCTCTGATTTTCTGTTTTAAAGGTAGCAAGGAGGAAAATTTTCTTCAATTTCTACTTAATTTTTCTGTGACTACTTTTGACATTTACAAGTTACGCCATTCATTTCGACAGGCACATAAGAAAACAAGTGGCTTTGGGATTCAGATCCGAAGAGCTCTCACGGGGGCCTCGCCCTGCTGCCCACCTCCCCCGTCTCTCTCCCCCAGGAACAGGACGGCTTCTAAACAAGACCTGGTTTTCCCAGTCATTGTAAAAGGAGTCTTCCTTCACTTTTCTGATCTATTACTAAGCCTTTTATTCTGGGGTAATGTTTTTCCCCTTTAATTTGTGTCTTCTTCCCTTACTTAAGCTGTTTATTTTACTTTTTTGTTGATACAGTCACTGATGACATTTTCTCAGGTAATTTTTCCCCTTTAACTTGGATCTTCTTCTAGTCCTTAAATTGGCAGAGTCTTTTATTGTTGTCATTGTCACTGATGACATTTTCATCTGATTCTTGACATATTCATTTTATAATACAGTGCATTGTAAGGAGTATTTTCATCACTGACATTTTGGCAAACACTTGCCAGTGGCCACCAGAGAAGGTCAGTCAGACTCAGAGCAATGGAAAAAGTTCCCCTGAAAGGCTTCTTCATAAAGCTAATAAATAGGGCTCTTTTTTGTTCCAAACTTTTATCATTGAGTCATTCACTGTATAACCTTGGTAAACTTATTTAAGTTCTCTTTTTATAAGAAACATTTGGAGGCTTAATCATGTCTCAAAAGCACCTTGAGCATGAATCATTAGTTCATTACAGAATGGTGGCTTGGGCGGTGCCGTCCATCATCAATGCTTTGTCACTGTCGCGGTCACGTGGTGTCCTGCAAGTTGACAGCAAATGTCTTAATCAAACTTTTAAAGACACGAGAAGGTTACTTATCACTTGTTGTGTCGTAACACTGAAGGGTTTACAGTTACCTGAAGAATATAAGACAGTTAGAATGTACTCATTATTATGTTTTTGTATACATCTTCAAATAAGATCTTTTAATAAATAGCCTATTTTTATGTCTGTGAAGTGTTTTTTTCCTGCAGTTTTCATCCAAGTATATTTTAATGAGTTACACTTTTCAAAATATTATTGCATTATGTATACACACATAAATACGCTTGCACAATGGGCTAATCAGAGATTAAAAGAAATTCAAAATATTCTAGGAAGCCAGACTCTTAATTTGTAATTTCTAGTTCAGTTGAGAAAATGTAATGACTAAAACTTAAGGAAAATTAACAATTTGAGTGTTTGTATATAATTCTGAGTTTGAGGTAGTTTATAGAATCTGCTTTGGAAGTGGTTTGAAAGGACATCATATTCAGCCTTCTCTGAGCTCCTGGCTCTTCATCTACTTCATGCAGTTCTTCTTCCCACCACTTTTCCTTCATCAATCATCCGGGTCCATTCAGTTAACATATTAAATCACACTCTGACGATCTGACACTCACAATACTTCTTATAAACTACAGGATCAGCACTTTCTGAAGGTATTTTTAAAATCAGGTTATTTATTCTCAGTTTAAAAAAAGACTACAACACATCCCCTTAACCTTAGAGCTTGGCAGGTCTGTGAGAGGTCTCACAATACAGAGAAGTCTCTCTGGAGCGGCATTTTGTGGGAGTGGAGCAGGGAGGGCACAGTGCAGGCCAGAGGGCAAACCGCTCAGGGAAGGCACTGCATGTGTGGGTTTCCCTTTGCTCATCTTGTTCTGTGTTTCCGGCCCTGTGGCTTGCAGCCTTATTAAAATGCTAATGAGGTTTATTCTATTTTTATTGGCAGCCCTCCAGATTTGATTATTGATATACCTGAATGGCAGTGGAATGCAACATCAAAGTCTCACTTGACTCTTTTCCATAGATTTTTGTCAGTTGAAGTATAAATACCAATGTGTCAGATAGATCATATGCACATTTTTTATCTGTGTAAAAGTGGAATACTATAAGAGAACTGTCAGCTGTTTGGAAATGAGCTTTTATTGGGATGGTGACAGATCTCCCGTGGGCTCCTTCCTTAGGTGAGTACCGTCGCAATCTGAGGAATAACCATATTTTCAAAATTGAGTGCCCAAGTGTATTTGTGGGTTTCTATTGTTCTTCTCGTTTACTGGGGTTTGGTATTTTATATCCTTGTACAGCCGACTAAAGTGTAGCCTAATAAACTTCCGAATAATCCACCTGTGACTAGAAAGGGATTGAGGAATTGTCATATTTATACCTGTTCTTTCTGCAAATTTTAACCGCAGACTCTTAAAATTGAAAAGAACTGAGAACAACCCGTGTGACTCTTGCGTTTTGTGATTTGGCAGCTGAGGTGCAGAGATGGCCTGTGACTGGTCCAGGCTCACACAGCTTGCTCGCAGGTGCAGGTGGAGCCGGAGTGCTGCTGCCCCGGACTCGTAGACATGGCGGGTCCCACTGGGCTGAGCTTCCCCTCACCATTGTTTACAGGCCACCCGTTCGCCACCGTCACCTGTTTACTTTCATGGCCTACAGTGGACTGGAATATTACTCAGGTGTGGGCATTTGTATTTCTTTCATGCCTCTTTGAATGGCAAAATGACAACACATACCTAAGTAGGTTTATAGTAAATGGGATTTTTTGAAAGATCGAGATGACCTGAAATCCCACAACCTAGACATTTTCACTGTTTACATTTAGTGAGCACATTTTCGGATAGGCACATACATGTGTGTACTCTTCCCTTCCTCCTTTTGGAATTACAATGCATGTACTATTTTGCAGTGTTTGTATAAGTCAATAATGTATTACAGATTTATTTACTTTTAAAAAATATAGGTCTATATCACCATTTCTAATGGATTTGGGTAGGATTTTAGCACATTGCATTTAACCAGTCTCTTATTGATAGACATTTAATTATTTCCTATTTTTACTCCTATAAATAACTGTATAATGAACATTCTTTTTAATCTACCTTTCTGACTTTCTTTTCCTTTTTAAAAAATTTTTAATTGCATTTTAATTGCAAAATAATTGCATAATTTTCTACATGCATTACCATTTAGTCTCCTTATACCCCACCCTGAGATCACCACCCTGTTGTCCATGAGTCCTTTTTCCTTTTTGCCCAATCTCTCGGCCCCCTATGCTCCCCCTCCCTCTTAGCTACTATCCTGCTATCTGTGAGTCTATCTCTATTTTGCTTGTTAGTTCATTTTGTTCATTAGGTTCCACATATGAGTGAGATCATATGGTGTTTGTCTTTTTCTGACTGGCTTATTTCACTTAGCATAATGTTCTCCAGGTCCATCCATACTGTCAAAAGGGTAGAACTTTCTTCTTTTTTATGGCCAAATAGTATTCCATTGTATAAATATCCCATAGTTGTTTTATTTATTCCTCTAATGATGGACACTTGGGCTGCTTCCACATCTTGGTGACTGTAAAGAACACTGTAATGAACATAGAGGTACTTATGTTCTTTCAAATTAGTGTTTTGGGTTCCTTTGGATATATTCCCAGAGATGGGATTGCTGGGTTGAAAGGCAGATCCATTTTTAATTTGGGGGGTTATCTCCATACTACTTTCCACAGTAGCCACCAGTCTGCATTCCCACCAACAGTGCACAAGGGTTCTCCTTTCTCCATATCCTCAAGAGCACTTGTTTGTTGATTTATTGATGAAAGCCATTCTGAGAGGTGTGAGATAGTATCTCATTGTGGCTTTGATGTGCATTTCTCTGATGATTAGTGACTTTGAGCATCTTTTTCTATGTCTGTTGGCCATCTGTATGTCCTCTTTGGAGAAGTGTTTGTTCAGGTCATTTGCCCATTTTTTAATTGGGTTGTTTGTTTCTTTGGTGTTGAGCTTTGTAAATTCTTCATAAATTTTGGTTATTAACACCATACCATATGTATCAGTGAATATGTTCTCCCATTCTGTGGGTTGTCTTTTATTTTGTTGATGTTTTCCTTTACTGTGTTTATTCAATAAATGGTGTTGGGGAAATTGGACTGATACATGCAGAAAAAATCAAACTAGACCACCTACTTACACCACACACAAGAATAAATTCAAAATGGATTAAAGCCTTAAATGTTAGACCCAAACCATAAAAATTGTAGAAGAAAACATAGGCAGCAAAATCTCGGACATTGCTCTTGGCAGTATTTTATTGGATATTTTTCCCCAGGCAAGGGAAACAAAAGAAAAAATAAACAAATAGACTACATCAAACTAAAAAGTTTCTGCACAGCAAATGATGAACATTCTTATACCTATTTCTTTATGTACTTTTATTTTGGTCTCCTTAGGGTAAAATTCTTGAAATGGAATTTGTGCATAAAAAGGTAAACATATCTAAAAAATCTTACTTAATTCCCTAGAGAGAAAATCATATCAATATATATCTGTATCCCCGTAAGGGGTGTCTGTTTATCCTTACCTACACTGATTCTGGCTGCTGTCATCAATTATTTTTGAAGCATTTAAAAATGACTTTAAGGTTTAATAACTGAAAAACACTTGTAATAAATTATTTAGGCACAAGTGTATTTTTCCAGGAAGAGACTGTTTAGCATAGTGGTTATGGAAATGGGCTCTGGCTCCCTGCCTGTTTTTCCTTGGCAGGTTACTTAACCACCTTCGGTCCTATTTTCTTATCTACGCAGTGGGGATGGCAGCAGTACTCATTGCATAAGGGTTTTGTGTGATTTAAATGTGATTATACATGTAAAGCACTTAAAACAGTTTCTAGCACATAGTTAACTACTCATTACATGCCACCTATAATAATTACTATTATTATTACTATCAGTTGGTGAGCATTTGATCACTATCTGTAGTTTATAGTGCACAATGCTGTGATGTGGAATTCAAAAAGAAACATGAGACATCATTGTGATCAAAAAGACCCACCATATGCCAGGAAAAATAAGATATAAGTAAAAGAAAAGTTGTGTATTCAAGTTAAACAACAACATGAAACCACATCATGAGAACAGCCTTGGACTAAAATGTTATTAATTATCAAATGAATGGCATATTCATGAAACAGGGTCCCCTTATAATATTTGGAAGTTTGCTCTACTGTTTTATATTCTTATTTTCCAACAAGACCAACTCTTCTTAGGATTTAGGGTGATCATGTGTCTCAATTGGTGCAGCGCAGTCCTGGTTGGTGCCTGGCCTGATGTCACGACTAGATGGTGGATTGTGTTGTTACCTTACTTCTGATCTGAATATTCTTTCTCTGGATGTCGTCATGGTGGTGATGTGATGTCAAATTCTTGCTTTGGCAAGGGAGCTATTTGGCCACTGTCTTTGCCCATTTGTTCAATTTCAGATTAGTTTTGTAGTTTAATTTAGAAGGTAATCTTATTTCCAGGTGCTCAGGGGAGATCTCATTCTTACATATTGTGTGCTGCTTATAATTGTTAGGAGGGAGACTCTGGAACCATAGTTTATTGCCATGTTTTAGACAATCTTGCATGTTGCATCATGGTACCTTCTGAGTGTTTATTTTTCTGAAACCAAAGTGAGAAATGTTTCAAGGTGAATTATGGCAGTTAGATGGAAAATTTTTAATTTTTAAGTAAAACAAATCCACTCTTTTTAAGAGTTCTAACATATTATTTTCACACAAATGTGCTTGAGAGCCACACATTTTGAGTAATGTGTGGCTCTCCATATCTTCAGTACAGATTCCTAAAAAAGTTCTAATGTCTTCCATTGTTGACATCTTAGCCCTTTTCCCAATATTTGATTGTCGGGTGTACCCTCTTATCTGTTTTCCTTGCCATTGATTTCACACTTAAAGGGTTTGGAGTTTAGCTTTTGAATCTTAAATAAGTGATGAAGAGGAATGTTAAGGAATAGAGGTTGACTTTAAGATATACCCTGGAAAAAATGAAACATTTAGGCTCTTTTATTATAACTGTCTCTTAGTTAGATATTATCACATGTTAGAGAAAAATGCTTGTCACATTTGGATTATTATCTAGGAAATTCAAGCTCTGAATCATAATGGACCTCCATGAATTTTTCCTGATCGAATGAGAACACTGTACTATTATTGTTAGAGTCAATACAACTTGTATTCTTTTCAATAATTTGTTAAATGCTAGGCACTGTGCTTAGTACCTCATTACTTGCAATACATTGTCAAATAAGAAAGCCTCTGCTCAGGCGTAGGGTGGAGGGGAGGAGGCTAATAAAACCAATAACTAGCCATAGGAGTTTCAAAACCTCCCTGCATATTATTCCAGAATGACAGCAGAAGCCACTGACACTTATGTAGCATTGGCTGTGATCGTCGCTGTTCTAAGTGCTTTTGCATATATGAAATTCCTAACAACCCTGTGAGGCAGATATTATATATTTTTCAAATGAGGAACCCAAAGCACCAGTAATTAAGTCACATAAGTAGGATCTACCCCATGTGAACACTTTATTTTCTTAATTTTTTATCCTGACCCGAGGTTATGTTTATTGATTTTAGAGAGAGAGGACAGGGGAAAGAGAGAGAGAGAGAGAAAGAGACGTCAATGTGAGAGAGACATCAACTGCTTGCCTCACGTACATGCCCCGATTGGAGATCAAACTCGATACCTAGGTGTGTGTGCCCGATGAGGATAAAACCCTTAACCTTTTGGTGTATGGGACTGTGTTCCAACCAACCGAGCTGCCTGGCCAGGGCCCACGTGAACTCCTTAAAGAAGCATTCATGATTTAGGGGACTCTGTTTGTGTGTCGTAAACATTATGAGTAGTTACTTGTGTGAATCAAGAATATGTGAGAGAATATTGCTGAGTATGATTTTATTTATTCTTCACTGATTCATTTACCAGATATTTATTAAGCACCTACCATGACCAGGCACTTGTGTTAGGGCAGCGAGTGGACCATTCATGTTTCCTGCCTTCATGGAGTTTCTAGTGCAGCAAGATGTGCCTCTAACAGAGTCAGGGGACTTGGATACTGTATGACACTTTTGCCAGTTTTCACTTTCATCGCTTCTGTTTACTCCTTTTAACCCTGCTGATCATTCTGAAACCTTGTTTTGCTATTCATTTAATTGGAGAAATTAATGATCTCTAATTTGAATGCATGGATAGCTCTTAATTACTGTATATTACACTTTATGTAACCTGGATTTTCACATATTGTATATGACTCTCTCAAACTACCTTTTATATACCAAATTTCATTGCTCTAGCTGATAAAAGATGGTCTTTGGCTCTCATTTACATTTTTTAACTTATTTTCAGTAACTAGCAGCGATACACAGTTTAAGTAAAATTCCTGTTGGAGTTATATTTCTTTTTACATAGAGGAAAAAAGAGTTAATGAGAAACTAATCTTGGATCATGGGTTGATTTATTATTGCCTAGCAGTGTGACTCCTTGGCAACTACTCCATCCAGCTGGTGCGTCTCACCTCTGCGGAGGCTTAGGGATACTTATGGGTGGCGACTTTTGACAAGAACTGCCCCACTGGTTGAGTTTGCATTGGATTTTCTTTCAGCATGCCATGGTTCTCTCCCCAGGGTCTCTCAGGCAGGTGATCATTATGCACCATCTTTGCTGCTGAATAAGAAATCTCCTCCTCCCACCTGTCCTCCAGGGACCTCGTGGTGCCCACCGTGGAGGCTTAATGTCTTGGGGGCTGGTAGACCTTCCCTCGAGGCCCAGAAACAGGGTGGGACACAGGGTGATCGCTCTCAGGAACGGGAATTGGCTCCCGTCACAGCCCTGGCCGTGAGTCTCCTGGGCTGACTGGCAGCTGACTTTTCCCCAGATCCCCTGTCAAGACTCATACTGCCCTGTGGGATTAGGTCTGCCCAAGAAAGGCCAGGCCTGCATGGGCCACAGTTAGGGACTTTATTATTATTATTTTTTAGATCTTTGGGAGTAAACCTCCTCTTTGCTCCTGCTCTCTCTCCAACTGTCCTAAATAATATCTGAATTCATCTTTTCTTTTACTTTCAGACTTGTCTGAGGACTGTTTGTTTCTCAAGTAGGGAGTCTGCATCTAAGTGTACGAGAAAGGGTTTTTTCCTCATGGATTTTTGTCTTTAGTTAGGATGTTAAAATAAACATATAACATAATTTGTGAAAAACTATTTTTCTTACTGGCTCTTTTTTTGCCAATAGAATGCCAACCCAGTTTTACTCTGCATTCTTAAGGCTAATGACTGAGAGCTTTCTTCCTCTGCTCTTCCATCAGAAGCAAGTGGTGGTTTGTCTAATTACTGTACTGTGGTTACAATTACGGAGAAAAGGTCAGTCTTGTCATGGCCAATTAAAGTAGGGAAAAGCTACATTTATAACCACTGAGAGTTATTTTGTCAATGTGGTGCTGCCCATCAGCATGTAACCTGTTTTCTAGGATATATAAATCTAGTCTTGGTATTGCAGTACACCCACTCTGTTAAAGGCCTTTAGTGCTGTGAAGAGATTATGCACACAACTTATATTAATTATATATCTTTTCACTGTGTCTCATCATGGATTTTAGGATCTGGATTTTGTAAAACCTCATTACCGTAATGAGTAGTAATAGATACTCCAAGTACCTAGTTGACCCTTTTATTTTTAGTATTTAACACGGTAAAATGATCTGTTGAGATTTAGGTTGTTTTTTTTTTTTTTTTACTTTTTTCAGTGACTAACAGGGATATACTATTTAACTAAAATTCTTACGGCAGTCATGTTTTATTTTATGTATAGGAAAAATTTATAAACTTCTTACTATCCTGAGAAAACAATCCTGGGATCTGCCTTGATTTAACATAGCCATGTTAACTTGTATATTGTTAGGTAATATTTAAGGATTTTTAACTTTAAAAATATCCTGGGTTTAGTACAAGTAAGACAATGGGAAAGAACATGAAATAGTGGTATTGATTTAACCCCTTAGGAAAAGCCTGCCCCGTCTCAGTGTATCTTTCTGTGCTGCGTGGGATGTGTCACGCATCAGCAGGCTGTTATGAACCTGGAACGGAGTCTTTCTAAGCAATCCTTTTGCTTCAGTAGCTATTTGAATCAAACTGCATAATGTTTTGAATCAAGAAAAAGGAGATGGGAAAGTTGAGTTTGTCTGACAGACTTGTGAGGGATAGGAGAACAAACCTACAATTTGATATTCTAGAGTATATTTCTCTATTCAGAGTAATTGTGTGTGATATTAGGCCAAGGACAATCTGGTCTTTAATCTCTGAGTCCTTTATAAATCTAAAGGATGAGATTAGTAACTGAAATACCAATATTTACTTGCTAGGGACCTCCCCAATATCTTGGTTCTCCCATAGTCGTAAGGTTCAAGTCATAATTTTGAGCCTTTGAGGCTCCACCTAGCTAGATTTGCCTCTTCCAGGATCTTTGACACCCAAGAGATAGTGTAAAACTGAGTAGATTTATCAAGGTTTTCATCTATTTTAGGTCTTAGATGCCATCACCCCGAACCCCTTTAACTGCCTGTGTTGTGGTTGGTGATGTTAACCTCCCACTGAGCCTAGTTTGCTCTAAGCCAGGCTGAAGCTGAGACATTCCAATTTATTTACTATGCCATCAGTGACAGTGACATTTTTGACACTGTAGAAATCAAATTTTGGATTTAATGAATTTGGGGATTTTTAATCTTTGTTCTGTCTCTATGTCACCTTTGAATAGTCCCTGGCTCTGCGTTCTCCTTCAGTCTCTCCACTTAACTAATGTTTGAATAAAAATGCCACCTACCCCAGGGACCTGTTCTCTCTCTCACACACACGCACACACACACACGCACGCGTGCACGCAATGGGTATGAGAAGTTGGTTGTGATTGCTCTATAATTACAATTTTATTTGTGGAAATTTGGTTATCTTTAAATATTATACAATATAACATTTCATATTTACTTAAGCCCTTTTTTGAGGTTTATAACTTTCTTGTTTCTATGTATTTCATATTACTTTTTTATATATTTGGTAATTTTATTGCTATTGTGGGTGGTACTGTTTCAATGTTTTGTAACTGGTTATTATTAGTAAATGAGAGTACACTTTCTGTACATTTCACATACATTTTTGTATGTAAATTTCTAGTTGATCGTCTTTCTGATTCTTTTTTTAAAGATTTTATTTATTTATCTTGAGAGGGGAAGGGAAGGAGAGAGGGAGAGAAATATCAATGTGTGGTTGCCTCTCATGTGTCCCCTGCTGGGAACTGGCCTGCAACCCAGGCATGTGCCCTGACTGGGAATCGAACCAAGATGCTCTGGTTCACAGGCCTGTGCTCCATCCAGTGAGCTACACCAGCCAGGGCTCTTTCTGATTCTTTATTGTTTCTAATACTCTTGTAGTAGATTCTCTTGGATCTTAAAGGTAGACAGTCAGATCAGCTGAAAATGATGACAATTTGCTTTCTCTTTTTTAAGATTTTGCCTTTTATTTCCTTCATGTATTTGATTATATATCAAAAGGCAAGTTATGGTACTTAAAAAATCTACTTCTTGCTTTTCCTAAACTTTCCACCCATTCTTTGTTTTCTTTCCTTTTCTTAAAGCAGATATATTAAATAAAAAGATAGGCAACAAGTATTAATAGAAAATTATCTTTGCCTCAGTGATTAGGGTTGAAAGGTGGTTTACAGAAGTAATTGGTGCATTCATTTTACTTAATATTGAACACTGAAAGAGCTAAACTAAGGTACACGTTTGTTTTTAATTCCTATAAGCATAAATGATTGGCTTTTGGAGTTTTCTTATTTGCTGCTTTTAGTTGTTTATTTTTTTAAAATCAAAATTGAATTGACTTGTTATTGTGTTTTCATATATCAAAGCAAATATCTTTTCAAATAAAGTGCTAAATTGGGTTTTGTGGCATTTATTCTTTAAAAAACTGAACCTTCCGATAAGAGATACTTTGGCGTGCCTTCATGACTAAATCTGTATTCAACATATGTTAGTAGTGATTTAGAACTGTGGAATGTCTGTTGACAGAATGTATTTTAATAAATCTGTGTTTTACAACAAATGAGTTATTTAGAATGGATAAGTCTTCAGGGGATTAAGAACCCTTTCCCTTTCATTTATTTATATAAAGAATTTTCCTTAAACATTTCACATTTGTATGTTGTCCTAGCTTACTTTTTTCCAGTTTGTTTTTTAGTATCATTCATAGGAGTGTATGAGATGAAAAATCAAGTGGTACACGAATCATATTATCAGATGGTGGGAATTTGCATACCTGGCAGCTAGATGTAATTTTGTTTTGATTCATTATATAAAATAGAGTTAGTGAAACTCTTGTTTTTTTTAAATTTGAATAATAAAGGTCATTTTCAGAATGATTAGAAATAAAATTATATAATTTAATTTGAAAAGATTGATGTTTAGTCCTTTGGATTACTAATTATACTGGTTCCAGTGTTTTAATTTTTTAAGTGTCTGTTTGCATGCAGAAGAGCTAACAATATACATTGGAATCAAAGTATTATTCTTAGTACAAGAGTATAATTACAGCTATTATTTTTTGGTTTTGTGTTTATTTTATATGCAATGCTAGAAGTTATTTTTTTATCTCTATTTAAGATACAACCATCAAAAGATTTTTCTAAGACTTGTGTTTATGAAAACTTGTTGATATTGTGTTTTTATAAAATATTTATAATTTCTCTAAATAATGAAAAATACATAATGGGTGTCAATTCAGAGTAGAATGTTAAAATATCAGTGAGCTTTGATACTTTTGCTACTCCAGATATTTTAAACTACCAAACTGTGAAAAAGACAACTATTATTTTTTGTGCTTCAATATAATACATCTAGGACATATAAGTAGGATTTTGTAACTAGTTCTTCATTAATTCACATTTCTCCAGAAATTGTTTATTGAATTAAATAAATACATTCTGTTCCTAGGTTGAATATATTTGCATTTTATAGTGTGTAGAGGATTTTGTCTTCTCATTACTTTTATGAATTCAAATGTATATACATGAATACATATACATTTACAATGTGTGTGTATATATACATTGTATACAATACTTATGCAATGTACTGTATATAATATTGTATAAATATTATATGTGGTATATACTGTATATATTGTATACTATATATACAATATATTGGGTGATACATATATATATCACCTAATATATTCTGACACTGTGCTAGGTGCTGGGTACAAAAAGGTTAATAAATATAAGCACACCGAGGAGATATTTCTGGTTAGTTTCCAGAACACCACAATAAAACAAATATTGCTATAGCGAGTCACACAAGTGTTTTAATTTCCAGTGCATATAAAAGTTATGTTTACATTATACGGTAATCTCTTAAGTGTGCAATAGCATTTTGACTATACCTACCTTAATTTAAAAATATTAATAAAAATGCTAGGGATCGTCTGAACCTTCAGCAAGTAGTCATCTTTTTGCTGGCAGAGGGTCCTTCCTTGATGTCGATACCTGCAGATTGGGCAGGGCGGTGCATGCTGTGGGCTGGGGCAACTGGGGCAGTTTCCTGAACTAAGACAACAGTGAAGCTTGCCACATCGATGGACTGTTCCTTTCAGACTGTTTCTTGGAATTCAGTACTGTTCAATAGCATTTTACCCACAGTAGAACTTCTTTCAAAATTGAAGTCAGTCCTTTTAAGCCCTGCCGCTGCTTTCTCAAGTAAGTTTATATAATACCATAAATCTTTTCTTGTCATTTTGGCAATCTTAACAGCAACTTCATCCAGGAGTAGACTTCATCTCAAAAAAACTCTTCCTTTGCTCATCCATAGTAGCAACTCCTCAGTCATTAAAATTTTATTATGAGATTACAGCATTTTGGTCACATCTTCAGGCTACATTTTAAATTATTTTAGTTCTCTTGCTATTTCTACCATATCTGCAGTTACTTGCTCCACTGAACTTTTGAATCTGTCAATGTCACCCATGATGGTTTAGATCAACTTTTTCCAAACTACTGTTAATCTCGATATATATTTTTTTAAGATTTTATTTATCTTTAGAGGGGAAGGAGAGAGGGAGAGAAACATCAATGTATGTTTGCCTCTAGTTTGTCCCTGATGGGAACTGGCCTGCAACCCAGGCATGTGCCCTGACTGGGAATCGAACTGCGATTCTCTGGTTCACAGGCCTACGCTCAATCTACTGAGCTACACCAGCCAGGACTAATCTTGATATTTTGACTTCTTCTTGTGCATCGCAAATGTTCTTAATAGCATCTAGAATGGTACATTTTTTTCAAGAAAATTTTCAATTTACTTTGCCCACATCCATTGGAGGAATCACTACCCGTGGCAGCTATATATAGCCTTATGAAATGCATTTCTTAAATAGTAAGACTTGAGTCACAATCACTCATGGATCCATAGGCTGCAGAATGGATGTTGCATTAGCAGGCATCAAAACAACATTAATCTTGTTATACATCTTTATCAGAGCACGTGGGTGACCAGGTGCATTGTCAATTAGCAGTATGAGTGGTAGCTCTCAACAGTGGGCTTAATATATTCAGTAAACCATATTGTAACACAAACCAAATGTGATGTTATCCAGGCTTTGTTGTTCCATTTGTAGAGCACAGACAGAATAGGTTTAGCATAATTCTTAAAGGCCCTGTGATTTTCAAAATAGTGAATGAGCATTGGCTTCAACTTAAAGTCACCAGTTGCATTAACCCCTAACAAGAGACTTGACCTGTCCTTTGAAGCTTAGGTGTTGACCACCTGTCTCCTGTCTAGCTGTGAAAGTCCTAGATGGTATCTCCTTCCAAAATAAGGCTGTTTCATCTATATTGCAAATCTGTTGTTTATTGTAGCTATACTCTCATTAATTATATGGGCTAGATCTTCCGGACAACCGGCTACAACTTCTACATCATCACTTGCTGTGTCAGCTTGCACTTTTACATTATGGAGATGGCTGCTTTCCTGACACCTCATGAATTAACCTCTGCTAGCTTCAAACATTTCTTCTGAAGCTTCCTCACCTTTCTCAGCCTTCATAGAATTGAAGAGAGCTAGAAAATGTTGTAGCTGGTTTCATTTTTTATCCAGATCACTAAAATTTTCTTTATATCAGCAATTAGGTGGTTTTGCTTCTTATCATTCATGTGTTTACTGGGGTGGCACTTTTAATTCCCTTCAAAACTTTTCCTTTCCACTCACAATTTTGCTAACTGTTTTGTACAAGAGGCCTCCCTTTCAGCCTATGTCCTCTTTCAACATGCCTTTTTCACTAAGCTTGATTATTTCTAACTTTTGACTTCAAGTGAGAGATGTACAATTCTTCCTTTTACTTGAACACTTAGGGTTATCGATTGACCCATTTTCAATGTTGTTGTTTCTCAGGGAATACTGAGGCCCAAGGAGAGGGAGAGAGATTGGGGAATGGCTGGTCAATGTAGCAGGTAGAACACACACACCATTAATAAATTTGCCACTGTATCTGTGTGTGGTTTGTGGTGCTCCAAAACAATTACAGTAGTAACGTCACACATCACTGATCACAGGTCACCATAACAAATATAATAGTAATGAAAAACTTTGAAATATGAGTCACCAAAATGTGACACAGAGACATGAAGTAGGCAAGTGCTGTTGGGAAAATGGTGCTAATAGACTTGCTCAGTGCAGGGTTGACACAAATCTTCAACTTGTGAAATTGCAGTGTCTGCAAAGTATAATAAAGTGAAGCTCAGTAGCATTAGGTATGCCTGCATTGTCTTAAGTTGCCCATAGGTATCAATGGGGGGAAGACAGACTTATGAATGAATGACTATAGCATGTTATAATATTATAGGGAAATCCTTTATTAGGGTTATAGAAAATATTCACTGTAAGTTTTAATAGTTTATGCTGGGTAAGGCTGTATGCAATAAATCAGAACTATATATGTTACTTCTATAAAATTAAAATTGTTTTAATCAGTGCTTTGTTTTTGGAAAATAGTAGCTTCTATTTATAATCCTCTAGCTTTCCAGGCAGTATTTAAGAATTATTTAATTTTAATATGCTATAAATTGAGTTAAAAAAATAAAATGCAGTGAGTGGAATATAATTACATTTGAAAGTAACCTGAGTGTATAAAGTATATATGACAAGATGGATTGTTTTATAAAATTTTATTTTTAATTTTTGTTCTAAATTAACTTATTCTAAGACTAATTTATACCTGAATTCTCATGGTATGTTAAATGTTTACTTACAGATAATCAGTTTCTAGACTGGGAGGTAGGGGAATTAAAGGGGGCACTCTAGTAGCTTCATCAGAAATCAAGATAAATTGTCATTGTACATTTCTGGGATCTTCTAGTCAGGATTTGTTTCGTTGTTCAAGCTCAGAGAGTCCTGTCTACTTGGAGGTTAATTCTTGAGCCAGGACTAACATTTGTATTAACCTATATCTAATGGAAACCACAAACAACTATAAAAGCCAGCTTTAGAAAGTATCTCAGTTGTTTTCAGTGTGAGAAACTTCACTTGCAGACAACTTTAACATGTGTTTATGTGTATTTTTCTACTCATTTACAAAAGGATTCAGTTTATCATGAATATTAGTTTTATTAGATCAATTTACTGGCAACTAGTCGGAGGGCAGTGGCAAATCTAGGTTGATTTTAAGTCTGAGGGGAGGCCTGGCTCCTTTTTATCTCTGATACTTACTGCTTAAATTTATGGAAATCCCTGGCGTCTTGACTCCAGTCTTTGGCTTCTTGTTTTCAGAGCAGTCTGGAAGGTTCATGGTCCTGCCTCATTTCTCTGGTGTTGGTTGGTCCCATCCAGAGTAATGACTGTGTAAATCTCCATGTATCCTTCGTCACTGCTTTCATTTCACTCCTTTCCCACTAGCATTCTTTTTCATATCTCCTGTTTTAAGCTTCCTCATTTCATCTTTGAGATTATCTGTAATCCTTTCCACATCATGTTCTTTCCTCTCTTGAATTTACCCATCTCTGTTTTTGTGCTTTCTCTCTTCTTCCATCCTTCCATTTTGAAGTTACTAATGTTGTCTTCCAAATCAAGTGTTGACATCCCTGGTGTTCGGTGGAAGGTGCGGCACAGTAGAATGAATCTCTTGTCACTGGGGTTACCCTGATGTGTGCTTGACATCACGTTAGGAGATTTGCCTAGTGGGCCTTTGGGACATGTGGGAATTCCTACCCAGCCTGGAGAAAGGAACCCTGCCTGCAAGGAGGAGATTTTACAAGTTGACTGGCACTGGATACCTACGTACGGCACATAGGTATCAGTGTCAAAGATGTGTGAGCATGTTAGATTAAAAAAATAGTTCTTAAATACATTTTACACAATAATTAATCATCTATATATAGTCCTGACAACAGTGGAAATAAATAAGTGTTATCATTAGTTTTACCCTTTATGAGACAGTGGTCCTGACTTTGAATAAAATTTCATGTTCAAGAAGGCAAGTTAATCATTGATATTTTTGAGGGAAATTTCCTAACTCTCAGTCATGATGCCATGGTCCTTGGACCAACCGTGATTTCGTGGAACTGAGAAACTGTAGAGGGTGGCTTCCACAATAAAGCAGTGCTGTACCTTCCATTGTCACCTCACTGATGCTTATCCCTCATAAGGCATTTTCAGAAATATTAGGTTTCTGGAGCTTACTGACTCTTCAAGGTATAGATGGCAAATAATGTCATTATATTGAGTGAAATAATGGAAGTCCATGGAAATAACTTATCCAGTGTTATCCAGCCAGTTGGTGCCACAACTGAATTTGAATTTGGTTCAGCGCCTTGTATCATACTGCTGTCTATTTGTTGAATAGTAGTTTCAAAAGAGTAAAATAAAAATTTCTCATTTAGATCCATATTTAAGATTTGGCATATATGCTGAATACCTACCACTTTAGGATTGCCAAATAAAATACAGCAAGTCAAAGTTCAAAATTCAAAATATGCAAAATACAAAAACAACAGAAACTTTTATATATAAAATTACAGGGGTGGGGAAAAGTATTTTACAGTTGTTTGTATGGAAAATAATACAATAATTAATAAATAATAGTACAGAAATAAACTGTGTTCCATGTACTCACAACTGTAAACCTACTTTTGCTCACCATTGTATGTCTTATGAAATGTTTATATTTTTATTTGCTTAAATAGGGGACGCTATACTGCTTCAGTGGTCTTTTCCTATTTCTCATTTCCCCAACTGAGGAAGCACTGATCTCCTTGAATTCCAGGATTCTGGAGAAAACCAAATTCCAGGATTTTGGTTTTCTCTCTACAATCCTCTGTATTTCATTTATTTCTAAAACTGATTCTTTATTTCTATGAGACTAAAAGCAGCTGGAGTAGAGGTATTTAGTTTTTAATGTTTTGGTGCTTTACCCACTGAAAGAATGAATCCTTAAATCCAGTGCCCTGCTGAGCCATATTATAGCCTGAGACAAAAAATGTTTTAACATGGGTTCTTTTCTCATATTTTGTGTCACATTGACCACTCTGTGGCGCACCATTGTCAACACTAGCAAACCTTCTAGGCAGAACTGCCTGGTGTATGAATGCTGCTGCAGCTGGCAGGGTGGGGGGGTCCCCGCTGTATGACCATGCAGGGTCGCACAACAGGCGGCACTGGCCCCGGCTTGTCTTCAGTTAAAATTTGTATCTTGTTCATCATTGGTTTTTTTAATTAATTTGTCTTCTTTAAAATATTGCACAAAACTATTATCTTGATTACTGAGTATTTTTGTTGCCTTTTTTAATCTCATGCTTTTGGTTAAATCTTTGGGAATGCAAGAAATTATTTTATTTGAGTGTTTACTTATGTTTTTATATCTTAGTCATCTACATATATTCAGGTCCATAGATGACTTTGAATGTAAAATCTTTAGAACTCATTTAAGTCTAATCTCTTTTTTGTAGATAAACTGATCACAGTAGCAACGTTGAGACTAGAATTTCTTGCTCAGTGTGGTTTCAGTGGGCCTTTTATGCTTCCCCCATGGAAGATGGTATCGTTTAAGTCATTTTTTTACCTTTCACAGTAAAGTTCCAGAGAATAAAGAGTGTCATTGGAGCATATTATGTTCATTATTGGAGGAATTAATGTATATTGTTTATACCTAGATCACTTATTTTAAAAGTCTGTCAGGTTTTTTACAGAGGAAAAACACACGTGCCCTTATTTAAATTGCATTTCTATTTTGCATTAAAGAAAGGTTGCTTTTGATTTTTATGGGTCACGTTTAAGCCTAGATTATAGCTATACTCTCAAAAAGTTCTACTGTTGTAATGATCTGTCTAAGCAAATGTTTCTTGTAGGTGTCTGTAGATGGCTGTGTTCCTCCTGCGACTGCCCTCTTGACTTCTGGTTTGGGAATTAAGATTTTGATAGAAACCTTATCTCACCTTCCTATGCAGGTTGCTTCATTAGAGCTGATGAAGTGAGAGTCATAGCAGCTGTAGATGCTGAGATATGACAGACAACCTGGTACACATCTTTCAGAAGACAAGCTGAAGCCTTTGATTGACAGATTGTCCCGTAATTTTGTGAAGCAAAGAGAATTTTTTTTATCAACCAATGAGACAGATGGGCTCAAGTTTGATAGGCTTAGTTTAGTTTTGCTTTTATTTGGTGACTTTTTGTCCTTTTTGTAGTAGGTAAGGCAAGCACATAGTTTGTCCAATATGAGTTATGAGGCAACTAGTATGTAAAACAAGATAGTTGATGTTCTTATTGGAAGGAAGTTTAAAGGTTTAGAAAGGAAAAAAAAGTACTGTACACTGAGGACTTCAGCAAAATGTGCTAAAATAATAGGCCTCACAAAAGAACCTTATGGTATTGTACTTAATCAGGCATTCTGAGGACAGGTTTGGTTAATACAGCAACCGTAAGGAATGAGGGGCACACATAAAAACTAAAGTTGTCAGATTCATCAACATCCTAAAATCATTGGGTGGAGAATTATTGGGGGAAAGATAGGTTTGTAACTTCACAGATTATTTATTGATTGTAACAGGCAAAAGTTGCCTTTACAATGGCAAAATTCAGCAGGCCTTACCTTAATCAAGTGGTCATACATCACCATCAACAATGGAGAAAATGGACATTATGTGCCTTCAGATGTGATCCTGTGGCTATTACAGCATTTCCTATAGTCAAATTCCCAAACAAGGCTTAATCTGAATTTAATTGCAAAGCAGTAATCAGTCAAGTTGAAATTATGGGAGATCCTATAAGACAATTGATGAGGACTCTTAAAATATGTTAGTGTTACAAAAGGCAAGAGCATAAGTTAAACATGACAGTGACATGCAATGCACAATCATTGTACCGAGAAGAATGTATTAAGAATATAATTGGGACAAATGGAAATTTTATAAGAGACATATCAAGTTAAATTTCTTGGGTGTGATAATGATACTGTGATTTAAGAGGTGTGTCCTAGCTCTTAGGAGATATTTTGAAGTATTTATAGATAAAACGTTAGATGTTTGAAACTTACTTTCAAATGGTTCTGCAAAAAAATATATGTTGAAAGTGCAGAACAGCAAATTTGGTGAAATGTTAACAATTAATCTACGTGAAAGGTTTATAGGTATCCTCTTTCTTCTTTTCAGCATGTTTGAATTTTTTCAAAATTAAAAGGTAAAAGCAAACAAATGAGCATTAGATCTCTAATCATATACGAGATTAAAAATTAAGGGGTATGGGATTAGGAGAAATATCCCAAGAATTCTCTGTCAGTTGTTTTCTCTGTTTAATACAGTGGAATTGGGAGCAGGAAAAAAAAATGAAGGTAAAAAGAAGTATTTTTATGCTGAGTGAAATAAGCCAGGCGGTGAAAGACAAATACCATATGATCTCACCTTTAACAGGAAGCTAAACAACAATACAAACAAGCAAGCAAAATAAAAATAAAGACACTGAAATAGAGAACAGGCGGACAGTGACCAGAGGGAAGAGGGGAGGGAATTTCAGGGGAAAAAGGGGAAGGATTTACAGAAACTAGTATAAAGGGCACATGGACAAAAACTAAGGGGGGTAGAAATGGGAGGGAGGTGTGGGGCATGGGGGAGGGGTGGGATGGGATGGGAGTAAAAGACAGAATACTGTAGTTGAAAAATAATTAAATTTTTTAAAAAAGTATATTAGTAACGCAAGCCACATAGTACATAAGAAAGCTTTAGAGAACGTGGGATATCTTTAAGTTTAGGCTGTTTTTTGCTTATTCGTTACAAATAATAGATAATTAACTTGTGCATTTAATATTAAAAGGAATGACTGTGACTTCCCTAAAGTACAGAGTGTGGTCTGTGATACTAGGCTTGGTATTGGGAATGCTAAATTGCAGCCACTGTCATGGGCCATTGGAAGTCTCATGTGTCTAGAGCAGTAAATGGAGCTAGTACTAGAGCCCAGCTCTTTTATGTTTAACACATGCTTAACACACTTCAAAGTGGACACTGAGGAAGCTTCGATGTGAGATTGACTTACATTTAAGTAATATAAAGGGGTGAGACATCAAAGTAATGAGAAACCCAGTGCTAGTCCAAAACTACCTTTGAAGGAAAAAATTAGTAGCTAAGACATTCTTCAAATGGTAGTTTCCCTTAATGTTTATATGCAATAATTAATGTTTAATCACTTATTTAGTTGTGCTATTTTGACTTTAATAAAAGTTTCCTTCTCTTCCATAAAAGTGTGTAATATGTACATTGTTAAATGACTGATCCCAAGGCTCTGATTGGTTCAGCATGGTTAATTTTGAGCCTGGAGCATCTACGTCAGCTGTCCTTTTATTGCAGTATGTCTCTTACATACCGTCCCCAGAGAATTTGTTAGAAAGTTTAGATGATATCATGTATATGAAAAGGCTGGAGAAATTAAAGGGTTTTTTCCATACACAATCCAGGTATTTTTAAATTGACTTTTTACTTTAAGGCCATATGGAGACAAATCAGATGTAGTTCCTACCCTCAGGGCAGGTTGTTGAATGAGATATGATATGTCTACAAATCACTGTCATCCTACACCTTGCTGTGCTACTCACCACAAAACAGTGATTGGAAGAGAACAGGCTTAGAAGTCACGTAAGTAGAACTCGAGCATTTGCCAGGTACTGTATAACCTTGACAAAGTGACCGAGTCTTGGTTTTAGCATGAGGAAAGTGAGAAGCCTCTGATTTGTTCATGAGTTGGGGGAGTGACAATGTCTTAACATAGCACCATGCCTGATACATAGGAAGCACTTCAGTGGTAATAGTAATGATATTTCTGTAACCTAGTTTTATTTAGTTCAGCATTCTATATTTTCTTCAGAACCAATAGCACCACTTGGTGGCAGCCATCAGAATTACATATTCTGATGTAGAGGATCAACTCGACCTGTTGTGTCCTTTGAGATTAATACCCTGAGGTATTAATCTGTAATCTTTGGGTGCATTTAGTTATCTTTTTTGTATTGTATTTGGTTTATTTCCAGTTTTCACTATTATGAGCAGTGCTGATGACGTGAATGTTCTTTACACACGTGTTTCAAGCACACGTACAACAGTTTCTTAAGGGCACACAGTTAGGAGTGGAATGAGTGAATTACAGGATTGTGTATGTCCCCCTGTCCAGGGAAGTGACAGGCTGCTTTCCAAAGTGGGTGACTAAGTTTACACTCAGAACTGCAGTGGATGAGAGTCCCTTTGTCACATATTCTCACAGAGCTTGTGAGACTACCTTTTTAATTACTGCTCACACTAGTGAGGCTAAAAAGAAATCTCTTTGTAGTTTTAATTTGCATTTCCTGGATTAAATAGCATGCTTTTCTATTTATTTAGGCCTTTTTTAATTTCTTACAAAAGATTTCGTAATTTTCATTTATGAAAGAGCTAGTATATTTTGTTAATTATTCCTAGACATGGTATTTCTGTTACAAGTGGGGTTTGTTTTTTTTTAAGTTTTCTGACTCTTGCTAGTATGTAGAAATACAGCAAACTTATTAATGTTAAATTTTTAATCTGACAACTTTAAAATTCTCTCTGATTAATTTAGCTGTAGATTTTGGGGATTTTCCACACAGTCTCATTTGTAACTGATAGCAGTTTTGTTTCAGATACATTGTATAACTTTTTGCTTTAGGCCGTTTTATTAGGTTCTTACAATTTTAGAATTTCTGCATTTTTTCTGTTGAGGAGAATGTTTTACTGTTCTGTCATGACTTTTTTTCTCTGTTGATGCTTTTGACTTCAGATGTCTTTCGTTTGATACTAATATAGCACATTGGCTTTCTTTTAAATAGGCTAATATTAGCTGTAGAGTTTAATCTGTTTACATTTATGGGACTTCTAATATATTGGATCTTTTTTACCAAATTGTTATTCTTTTCATTTATTTCATTCTCTCTCCCCCACCCCTGTTTCCTCCTACTTTCTTTTGCATTCACTAGCATTTGTGTTTTCTGTTAGGAAGGTATATGCTTTGTGTTGTTTCTTTTAATGGTTACCTTCATTATTTTAATATATATACTTAACAAAGTGTAAAAGTAATTAATGTATACTTTTTGTCAAACTTACCTTTCCCTTTTCCCATGAGAAATTATTATTGTTTTATACAATTGACATTATATAGATTTACCGGTATTTTTGCTTACCATTTCTAACCCCAGGACACAGCTTCTCTGAATTTACACCCCCTCCTCTCATTGGGGAAATGTTAGATAGTTTTGGGTGTGGGAGGAATGACAGACTATTCAGAAGTCTTCTAGATGTTTGGTTGATGTCATAAACCATATGGCTTGAGTCTTTTAAGACTTTTGAAGCTTAAAAGACAAGTCATTGCAATTCAAAAGCCTCAGTTTATTAAACTCAGGGAAGGATTTGATTCTTATTTTCCTAGGAGAGCTTCTCTAAGGCAGTGAGGTGGATTCCTACCCACCTAGACGGGGGATGAGTCCTGGTATACCAGGGCCTGCTGGAAGAGGGAAACTCCTGTTACATCCCTTTGCAGTGATAACATTCAGAAAGCAACCCCAGAGTCATTTTAGAGGCCATGAATTAAATCAGTCAGCAATAAATATGGGGATGTATAAATATTTTGTGCCAGAGAAGTGATAAGTTAATTCAGATTAGAAGATTCTGGTTGCTTTAGTAAAAAGAGGCTTAATAGCCTGTGTTTAATTACTGCTGTTGTCATTGTGTGCTTTTCTCTGTCTTGATAGTGACTATCTCTGATTTAGGAAAAAAATTTAAGGCAACAGAGATGTATTGCCATATTCTATAAGGGCTTTTCCTCTGTCCTTCAATAATGGCCTTTGGAAACTATCTGAAACACCTGAAGTTCTGATTTCAAATAACTGCTTAAAACCAACCCCTCTGTTGTATAGAATAATTCTTTTTACCTGATAATTCATTTTCTTTATTTGCAGAACTGGGGCTGAAAATATAACTTGTTTCATATTCTTCACTTCCTCACAGTAATAAACATTGTAAGACACTTCTTAACATTTGAAAGTAAATGAAGGAAATAGATGAGGTAGTATGCGTTTAATGAGGGACATTTTTAAATAAGATGGTTTGGTGGGAGATAAAATGGAACTTGTCTTGACCTGTCTGATGTTGGGTTATACAACATTTTAAGTTCGGCCTAGCTCTAACAGTTCTGAGAAAGAGGTTGGAGATGCTGGGGTAGTAAAGAATAGAGTTCTTATTGTTGCCACCTGATCCCTACTCATTTGCTTTTCTTATTAAGTCGTTTGCTTTGTTCTTGATGTTTTTATTCTACAAATACTTTTAATATGTGATGACAGAAGTAGAAAATGATCTTCAAGTAAACTTCATGCACACATTCAAAATCACAAACCGTGTTTCTCAATTCATCATTGGCAAGTGCCATAAATGAGACTATATCAAAGTATATGGAAAATTGAGTCCTATTTTACAATTAAAAAACTTCGGGAGCTCGGATGATTAAACAACAGTTTTCTCTAATGCCACTGTTTCTTGGTTCTGGCAGGTTTGAATTGAAAATACATAATTCTAAAACAATGTTTTTAGAATGTCATTGTGCTTCTCTAGTGCATTTACATTTTAAAATATAGACAAGTTTGCAAAATTATCAGTCTGTAAGTGTAACTAAATTACTTGAATATTAAACTTGTTTATTTTCAATATATATGGAGATTCAGAGTCATGAGGTCCATTTTACTAGTTTCTCCAGGTGAAATAGGCCAACTAAAAGATTTTTTCAGTTTCATTCTTATTATGATTTAATTTAGTTTGAGAATTTCAGTAGATTATATGTGTTAAAAGAGTTTCTGATAAGAAAAATTATGCAAAATTTATTAGACATAGTGTATGAGCAATATTTATGAAATAGTTTAAAATATAATACATTGTCAGTCCAGAATTACTAGGTACAGTTTTTTTTTGCCTATAGCAGTTGACTATCAGATGATTAGAAATGTTGGAATGCTTAGTACATCTTTGAAGGAAAAAAAATCTGTAAAAGTCCATATCTACCCTTGGCAAATTGTCAGATCCATGTATTATGGCATTTTAATATAATTTTATTTTTATATACGATTTGAAAATATTTTGACTGTGGGAAATTGCTTTCCCCAGTTGACAAATGATTAAATGAGCATAAATAATTTTAGTGTATTTATATTGGTCTATGAAAGTACATAAATACAAGCCCAAATAATTTAATGTTTATCGTATTATTTTAGGTTCATATGGGATCAGCTCATTAAACACCTTTTAAGAATCACCTTCCCCCAAATAGCCATGGGAATGTAAAGTACAGTATAGGGAGTATAGCCAATAATACTGTAATAACTATGAATGGTGCCAGATGGGTACTGGACTTACTAGGTGGAACACTTTAAATTGTATGATTGTCTAACCACTATGCTATTACACCTGAGACTAATGCAAAATAATATTATATTTTAAAAATTATAAAAAAGAAATATGACTATTTCATCAGAGAAAAAAATGAAAAAACAACACCTTAACTCAATGAACAGGCTACATTGTTATAATCAATAAACCCTACAAAAAGAGTGTATTCATAGCTAATAAGTATTTATGCCTCCAATTTATTAACAATAAAAAATAATTCTTTGTAAAAGTTGATTTTCTAAGAGACATAAAATCTTTTTAAAAAAAGGAGAAGAATCAGCCTCCCTAAAAACATGTACATTCACTCTTAGAGGGCATTAAAGTGTAACTGAACGTGCTGGACTGCGTTAATCTAACTAAGTCAACCCTTTCCTCCTTTGTTTGAGGAATCGTTCAAATTAGTAAAACTTTCATTTAACTTTTTATTCTTTTAGATTTGGCCTAAGTGTGTCAGAAATGCCAGAGAATTATAGAACCAAAGAAAGGTTTCCAGGGTTACCATACATCCTTAGTTCTGCTATTGTCTTAGAAACATTGGTTGCTAGTCTATTATTTAATAGCTGCACATGAGGAGATATTGTAATATCGCTCTATGATTTTTTCATCATCATTAGCATAGGTTTTATAAAAATCAAGATAATTTTATTAGCTTCCTGGGACACAAATTAAAGAATGAAGACTGTGAGTTGTATTTTTCCTGCTAAAATAGAGTCTTCTCTCAAATTCCCATGAAGACAAATTGCAGAAGTTCCCATAGACAGGTTGTGTGTCCATCTGAGAAAGCAGCCATACTTTTTAAATTTTTTCCCCACGAAAGAATACATGGTAACAGGTATGAAGACCAGTAGAAACACCTTCATTTCAGTTCAAGGGCTCAGTGAAGGTTTATTGTTTGTGACTTTGTTAGAGTGGTCTGGGTTTCAGAATATACTTGAATATTCACATGCGTAAATGAAAATGGAGGTGTTTTAGTTGCTGATGTTGGTGAAGACAGAGGCAGGCGAGAGCAGGGTAGAGTCAGAAGACCATTTCATTGTGACTGAATGTCTGTTCTATAAAGTGTGGGTACCAAGGACTGCCTGGGATTGGACTTCAGATTCTTTATAAAATACTGCAGCAATGAGTAAATATAGCAATAGCCTGGGTTGTTTTATTTTTTATTATTGTTCAAATACAATTGTTTCCATTTTCCTGCCGCCACTTCCCCCACCCACCCCCACATCCTACCCTCAATCCTTCTCCACTTTGGCTTTGTCCATGGGTCCTTTATACATGTTCCTTGATGACCCTTTCCCTTCTTTCCCCTGTTATCCTCCTCCCCACTTCCCTCTGGTTACTGTCAGTTTGTTCTTTATTTCAGTTTCTCTGGTTATATTTTGCTTGCTTGTTTGTTTTTTTCGTTAGGTTCCACTTACAGGTGAGATTATATAGTATTTGTCTTTCACCACCTGGTTTACTTCACTTAGCATAATGCTCTCCAGTTCCATCCATGTGTTGAGAAGGGTAGGAAGCTCCTTCTTTCTTTCCACTACGTGGTATTCCATTGTGTAAATGTATCATAGTTTTTTGATCTACTCATTTACTAATGGGCACCTAGGTTGCTTCCAACTATTTTTTTAATGTATATGTGAACACTGTTCTTTTGGTAAAATGCATTAGTAGTAGTCCATATTCATTTATTGAAGAATATATTTCTTTTTTTTTTAAATTTTTTTATTGATTATGCTGTTACAGTTGTTCTATTCCCCCTTTATTCCCCTCTACCCTACCCCCCATCCGCACCATCACCCCCCCTTTAGTTTATGACCATGTGTCTCAAGTCCTTTAGATTCTATATTTCCCATGCTATTCTTGCCCCCCATCTATTTTCTATCTACTGTCTATGCTACTTATTTTCTGTACCTTCTCCCCCCTTCTCCTCCTCCCACTCCCCTGTTGCTAACCCTCCTTGAGATCTTCATTTCTATGTTTCCACTCCTGATCTAGCTGTCCTTTTAGTTTGCTTTCGTTTTAGGTGTGGTTGTTAATAACTGTGAGTTTGTTGTCCTTTCACTGTTCATGTTTCTTTAACTTCTTTTTCTTAGATAAGTCCCTTTAACATTTCCTATAATAAGGGCTTGGTGATGATGAACTCCTTGAATTTGATCTTATCTGAGAAGCACCTTATCTGTCCTTCCATTCTAAATGAAAGTTTTGCTGGATAGAGCAATCTTGGTTGTAGGTCTTTAGATTTCATGACTTGGAATATTTCTTTCCAGCCCCTTCTTGCCTGTAAGGTCTCTTTTGAGAAATCTGCTGACAGTCTGATGGGGACTCCTTTGTAGGTGATTGTCCCCTTAGCTCTTGCTGCTTCTAGGATTCTCTCCTTCATTTTAATTTTGGCTAATGTAATTATGATATGCCTTGGTGTGTTTCTTCTTGAGTCCAACTTCTTTGGTACTCTCTGAGCTTCTTGGATTTCCTGGAAGTCTATTTCCTTTGCCAGATTGGGGAAATTTTCTTTTATTATTTGTTCAAATAATTTTTCCACTGGTGGTTGTGTCTTTCCCCCTTCTGGTACCCCTATAATTTGGATATTGGAGCGTTTAAAGATGTCCTGGAGGTTCCTAAGACTCTCCTCATTTCTTTGAATTCTTGCGTCTTGACTCTTTTCTGTTTGGCCATTATTTGCTTTCTTCTGGTCCACTCCATTGATTTGAGTCCCAGTTTCCTTTTCATTGCTATTGGTGTCCTGTGCAATTCCATTCATTTCAATTAGTTTCGCCTTCATATATTTGTCTAATTTGTCCGTATAATCAACCAGTTCTGTGAGGATCCTGATCACCAATTTTTTAAACTGTGCGTCTGTGAGTTTTGCTATTTCTTCATCGCTTAGATTTATTTCTGGGGCTCTGAGATCCTCCTGCACCATTCTTGGTCTGTTCGGGCCCTTTAAGTGTGAAAAGCCGAGGCTTGGATTCCCAGGTCGCTGGGTTGTGACGCTGTATGTGGGGGCGTGGCCAGAGCGGGGAAATGGCGACCCCCTCTGCCACTTCTCACAGCTGGGTGCGGAGGAGCAGTGCCTTAGTTGGTTCACCTGGGCCGGGCCACTCAGAGTTGCTGGGTTATGACGCTATATGTGGAGGTGGGGTCAGAGCAGGGAAATGGCGGCGCCCTCCACTGCCGCTTGCCTGGGGACCTGCTGGCCGGGTCTAACCTCCCACTCCCTCGTCTGTCCACCCTCGCACAAATGCGCGACCTCAGTCAACACGCAGCCCCAGGCCCGGCTGTCTCCCCCGAGGTCGCTCGCCTGGTCGCTCGCTGGGTCGCTCACTAGGTCTGACCCTGCGCCTGGATTCCGCGGGCCTGAGTGTGTCTGGCCGAGTCCTCCTGTGCAACCCTGCCCCGCCCGCCACTGGTTTCGCCCCTTACCGGTCAGGCTGAAGAATTTGTTGTTAACGGACTTCCGAAAAGTTCAGTTTTCCGTGTTCTGGTTGTGTTTTCTGTTGCTAATATTTAGTTTTCTCTAATCTTGGTTGTGGGAGAAGGCACGGCACATCCACCTATGCCTCCATCTTGGCGGAAGTCCTCTGAAGAATATATTTCATATCTTCATAATTCTATCTCATGGTACCTGTAATGTCATAACATTTTTCTTGAGATTCATTATGTAAGGACTTTTTACAATGTAAAAGAAATCTTATCAAATTCCTTATCTTTTTTTTAAACATTTTATTTATTTATTTTTAGAGAGAGGGGGAAGGAGAAAAAGAGAGAGAAATATCAGTGTGTGGTTGCCTCACGCGTTGCCCCCACTGGGGACCTGGCCTGTAACCCAGGCATGTGCCCTGACTGGGAATCGAACTGACGACCCTTTGGTTCACAGCCCATGCTCAATCCACTGAGCCATACCAGCCAGGGCATCTTTTTTCTTATGGTTTTCTTTGTTTCAAATTCGTTTTTAAACGCAATGATTAATATTATTTGTTAGTATTACTAATGTAGACTCCAAGGGTGGAAACGGTTAACAAATTGATTTTGATTTATAAACATTTTTGGACAGAGGTGCTCTCGTGGCAGCAGTGCACGGCTGTTTTGAGTTGATTTAAAGAAATAATAAGCATCTGGAAATTCAAGTAAATATACCATTTATTGCATCATTTTGTTTCTGTACAATGTAGCTCATATTTTAAACAAATTTATTTATTCATTTATTTTTAGAGAGAAGGGAAGGGAGGGAGAGAAGCATCAATGTGTGGTTGCCTCTTACATGCCCCCTAGTGGGGACCTGGTCTGCAACCCAGGCATGTGCCCTGACTGGGAATCAAACTAGTGACCCTTTGGTCTTCAAGCCAGCACTCAATCCACTGAACCACACCAGCCAGGGCACAATTTAGCTCATTAAAAACCTTTTAAGAATCTCCTTTTGCTGGAAGTAGAGTGGGAAAAATTCCCAAAACAGTCTTGGAAGAATAACTGTTTGCAAAAAAGATTATAGGGGGAAGCAAAGTATTGAATCCAAAATAATTATAATTAGAGTGTAGCCTCTTATACTTTCTAAAATGCCAGTACAAAAATGATAAGAATAGAGGAAGAGAATATTTTAAATGTAGACAAATTAATGCCAACTAAAGTGGGTTAGAATGTGTTTGTATTTTTGTGTTTGTACATGCTTATTTTCTTACTCGTCCTGCTACCACTGGAAATGTGGGCTTTTATGTGCCAAAGAATTAAAGATAAATGTAATAGCCCCTCTTGTAAAGGAGCGGATATTCTAGTAGGAGAAACAAACTTTTATACAAATAAGTAAGTGAATGAAGTAAAAATGTAAAGTTATGTTAGAGGTACACCCAAGGGCAGGTGATCAACTCGGCATGGGACAGGAGTGGTGGAGTCAGAAATGCTTTCTAGAGGTGTGACGCCTAGATCCTAAGTGCATTATGAAGGTGTGGTGTCTGAAAGAATGGGGGAGATTTTCCTGTGTGGACCCTGGTGGAATGCTCGTGTGCAGGCCCGAAGCCAGCAAACAACATGAAGTCTGACATCGCCAGAATGTCTGATTTGAGGGTGAAGGAATAGAAAGTGATTATGGAGAAGCAGTCAAAGTTCACGTAGGTCGTGTAATTACTTAGATGTGATCTTGAGGTATTTGGAAAGACCTTCAGAGATTCCTCATTGCCTTCACATTAATTCAGGATGTAACCTGATCAGATCTGTTTTCAGAAATGCCATTCATATAGGCATGTGAAAAGAGAAAAGTGACTAGAAAGAGAAAAGACCAGTGGCCTTTTATCATTGGAAAAAATATATTGATTGGTCCCTACAACAGCCTGACCAAGGTATGAGATACTGGGATCAGAAAGCAAAGTAAACCTTGCCAGGCCCTGCTCACAGAACAGCAAGCACAAACATTTCAACAAACCAGAATATAGTGTGGAAAGGTCTGTAGTTATAGAAGTTGTTTCAACAAAAGGAATAGAAATGTGAGAAACTACTAGATCTGTGTGTGTTAGGGGTAGTGGGTCATGGGAGGGGATACAAGAGTGGTTTGTATGAAGAAAGGAAGAACATTCAGCCTAAGACCTGAAGTTGAGTGGAATTTTGTCAAGTAGATGAGCCATTTTGCCAGAAGCCATTCTGGGCAGATAGTATTCAGCCATAAGAGGAAACACCACGTGTGGAGGGTTAGAGATAGTTCATTGTTACTAGAGCGGAAAGGGCAGGAAATGAAAGGTAGATAGGAGCCGACTGGAAGGAAACTTTGAGTAGAGGAGTGACATCACCACATATCCGTGTTATTAGGATATGTGAAGTTCCAGATTGGAGTTCAGACAGATTGTTGTAGGGAGACTATTGGGTGGTCCAGGCAACAGATGTTGATGCCTAGACCTACAGCAGGGATATGGAGAAAGTATTCGGGGAAATAAGTTTAAAAATTTGGTTAGGAGATGGAATTAATAGTCTTGGCATTTGGTTTGATGTATGCAGTGAAAAGAGGGATGGCTCGAGTTTCTTGTGCATGTAATTGGGCAATTGGGCGGTTGGTTATACTCACTGAATAAGGTATGTCATCTTTAATTTTGTAGGGTACCCTTGAGTTTATAGCTACTTGGCTATCAAATCTAGAGGGTAGAATGGGGAGAGAAATCTGAGTCAGCTTGAAGGAGCTGTAAATATATGGTGGCTGTTAAAGCCTTGGGTATGGGCACACCCACTCAGAACTGAGTACATGGGCCCAGACGTTACCTCAACAAGCACCATTAGCCTAGGGTGGGCACAGGAAGCTGACACCCCAGAGAAAGTGAAAGAGAAGGATCAGACAAAAAGTTTTTGTTACTTGAAACCGAAGGAAGAGAAAATTTCAAGGAGTGTCAGATGTCTCAGATAGTTGTGAAATTAAAGACTAAGGAAAGACATTTGGATTTAGTATTTAGGATCGTGCTGACTTTGTGAAAGCTGTTTTAGCAACGAATTGGATGAGGGAAACCTAGATTATAGTGGATGGAGGAGTTTTGTTTAGTTTTCTTAAGATGGATGAGACTTGAACAGGTTTAGAGGCAATGGAGGTAGGAGAATGAGAGCGATGTGCGCTGAGGGGGAAATTGTGGAGTGAGGTCTAAGAGGAATGCAAGGAGCTTGGCTAGGAATAAGGGAATGTCAAGAGGAATCAACCTTGAGGAGAGATAGATACCCTTTTGCTCTGAGAACAGAGGGTAGATGCTGATTAAACATTTGTAGGATCTGTGAAGTAAAAGAAGTTGAAAGGAGTGCCTGCTTGATGGCCTCTAATTGTTCTTTGAAGCCAAATGAGTTCTGAGATAAAAGCCTGAGGCAAGGAAGGAATGGGCAGGGCTCTTAAGACAGGAGCTGAAATTTGGAAGAGCTGCTGTGGGAAGTGGCAGAGGGAGCTGACCAGCAGAATGCAGAATTGCTGAGTGGGTTTGAGAGCTTGGAAACCATAAATTTGTAGTGGCACCAGTCTACATAATTGTTGTATTTCCTCCAGCAGAACTCAGGGCCCAGTTATGAAAACTCAAAAAAATTATTGATTGAAACTGAATCTGGAGATGCTGTGAAGCTAGGATGAAATAAGACAGCTATCAAGTTCCATTAATTCAAATTTGTAGATGACAGAATAGACTAAATCGTTCTGTTGACTTTAAAATTAGCAAATGCTATATCACAGGTGCTAAAGAGACATAATTTATTCCCTACTTAGTGTTTCCTATTTCTATTCAGGAATGTGCTCAGTTACTTAAACACTGCATAGTCACTGCAACCCTCTCCCACCCACAACACATGCATGTACTAAGTATGATGTGTTTTTAATTCTCAGAGTGCCTAGTTTATGCCTGGAAGCTTCCTTATTTCAGATAGATTATTTCACCTGAGTGTTAAAGATTTCTAAGCTGGTCATGTAAGAATACAAGTTTATTCCTTAGTGAATGATGCCACTTGAAGGAAGATAAATGCTCGTTCCCAATAAATTAGTAAATCTAAGGTAGCTCTTACCTCAGAGATTACCTCTTATGTGGTCCTCACCATAAAACTTGCCCCCAGGTCTTGTCTTCTTCTAAGTTGGCCACCTGATCTCCTCTGCCTGACTGTTCTTGTAGCTTGTTTTACATGCCTTGTCTATATAGTAGTTATGACAGAATTTCATGCCCTTTTCCATATGATTTTGAGTTCTGTGAATGCAGGGACTAAGTCTTACTTATCTTTGTATTTCCAGTGTCTTCCTGTTGCCTGGCACAAATTAGACGCTAAAGCATCAGTAAAGAAATAACAAATGTATGAATGACCTATTACTTCCTCTGTGCAAAGGATGTGAGTGAGAGAGGAAGATGTAACACCTTGTGACTAGCTAGTTATAATTTCTATTTGCCCCTTTTCACCACTGCAGTATCATCTGGTTTACCTTTGATCTATTTAAGGGGAGATGTTTGCTTTTGTCTTTGGTATTAGGCCCAGGAATTCTAGGTATCGTGACAGTAGAAAGGCATAAAATCCACCTAGAATTCAAAAAGCCCACAAAAATCTTTCACCAAAATTACTGATAGGCAAACAATTGAGAGTTTTATATTTTCTCTTTTATTCTTTATGCTTGAGTTCTGTGGATATTGTGTATTTAGAGTAGAGCCAATGAAGAGTTAGCCAGACATATATGGGAGAAAGAGAAAAGGGTAAGTAAAAGTTTTCTAATAAATGTCAGTAATTTGGATGTTTGTAGTCTGAACCATATTCTTTGGTTCAAAGGCTGGCACTCAGTCCACTGAGCCACAGTAGCCAGGGCACAAACCATATTCTCTTTGCTTGACCTTGCTTTACTTTGCTCCTAAGACTCTTTTCCCCAATTAGCTAGAGTCTGTTTTTAAAATAACTTCGGACAAATTACTGAATAACATATTGTCTTGCCAAGTGTCTTGTTGATTTAGGGTCTTTAAGTTAACTTTGCATTATAAACATCTTACTCCTGAGAATGTTTCTGGGTAGTGACAAAAAATAGGCACAAAGATTCTGGAAAAATAAGGCAAAGTAATGTAAAAATTCAATTATTAAACAGTTATAGTTTTAATAGTTGTGGGTTTTATCTTAGATGTGTACCCAGATTATCAATAGGTTAGGCATAGTGTACTTCTTAGCAGTTCATTCAATTTTCACTGGGCCTAAACTTAAATGTGTTGTTCTTTTCCCCATAATTTGAAGTTTCACTTTGTACAACAGATAAAGTATGAAATAAATGGGTAACTGGTCAAGTTAGATTTTGATGTGGAAGAGGGGCTCTACTAAGATAGCTGATGAGAAATTGTGGCTATCAAACTGATTTTGTGACTCTCACTAGAAATAGGTAATTCACAGTTATAGTGCATTTTTTGAAGCAGATAATTGTTAGGCGGTGATAAGCTCAGGAATAATTAAATACCCTCATCAGTGTGCAGTTATCATCTATGGAAGCTTTTTCAAAAGTGGCATGCCATTTTACTCTCATGCATAGATTACCAGCAGGTGATCATGCCAGTTTTTTAAAACATAAGAGGTTATGGTTGACATTCGTGATTTTGTGAACGTGGGTGGTAGGGAGATAAGGAGTGACATCATGACAGGGAGGCAAAGAGCAGGGAAGAGGTTTTTCCAAGTAACACAAAGGAAAGCACAGTGGCTGATCTGCAGATCGCCCCACCTCACGCACAGACTTGGGTGCCACCACCACACACTGTGTATCATGCGCAGATCCACCAGTTTCCATAGCGTTCAACTGAAATGAAGTATACTTATAAGAATTTATTTACACTGAATATAATTATCCCCCTTCAAAAATAACTGATATTGCAAGATTTTTCTATATTTCATGATGAACCTTATGATTTTTATCATAGAGAAGGTGTATTTCATAGAGAATTCCAGTTAATGACAACTTCTATAGTACTGCAGGTTAATGTAGAATTTCTGTTAACTCTACCTTTTAATATTTATCTTTTCTTTAAAAGATTGGATGATGTTATCTGACCATCCAAGTGTGTTTCTTGGAATTTAATGTTACCTATTCTTTATATATAAATGTACTTTTAAGTTACAGTTTTAATTAGGAAATGGAAAGTGATTTCAAAATAACATCAACACTTCTGGATTCATTGACTTTTCCTTTTTGCTATGTTTAAGAAAAAGTATAATGAACAAAACAATTTTTCAAACTTAGAAACATTAGGTTCCTTTTGAGTTTAGACCACATTCCTAATAATAACCACTCAGAGAAACTTCTGGGATTTCCAAGCCCTCTAAGTTTTTGCTAGGTTGGGCTCTATTTGCAGTGCAAGTTTATTATCATTATAAACTGTTCTTCTGAAGGATAAATTTTATGTATTTTTGGTGTGACCAAAGACTACATTGTTTGTTTGCATGGATTGGCTATAGTAGTTCTTATAGCTACTTCTTTGACCATAGTCCTTCATAATGTTTGACTGGGCAAGAAAAGCTAGTTCTTATGGTCACAACCCACTTTGGGACAAGAAATACTGTTGTTTAAACCTGATTACAGCATACTGAGAAACATGTTACTGAAACTTGCTATCACTGCAACTTAGTGGTTTGGGATCAGATATTTGAATCCTTAATTTTTTCACATCAACAGCTTAAAATGTGCTAGCCCCTTTCCTTTTTTATGAAAATGAATGAGACTTACTTAGAGTAAATGCATGAAGAAATATTAATCAGTAGTAATTTGAATTATTTCTAGAGGTACACTCATAGATAAAAATGGTCTTCCCATTTCTAAATACAGTATAAGGGATTTAACCCATCTGCTGGGTTTTTCTTTCACATATAGACAGCACACATGTAGGTATGCACATATTTTGAGATTAAGTAAAACGTATTCTTCAAAAGCAGTCCTACCTTTTTTTCTCCCCTATTTTGAAATGGCAACCATTACTGCTTTACTGACGACTGAAATACCCCGTGTCTTTGCCACACCTACAAAGAACGGTGTCGGAGGCACTGGCAGCTGAGTGGTGTGAGAGGGAGAGGAGAATACTTTAGAACTTCTTTGCCTCCATCCTGATGCCTTCTAAATTATTCCCCTGAACATTTTCTTTTTCTGGGAGATCAGAGATGTTCAACTTATTCTAGAGATTAGAATCACTGATTAGAGAAGAAATAACTGTCTTATCCTGAACTCCATTAAGCCTAAATCTAAAATTGAAAAGTAAAATAATCCTGGATGCAAATGTCACTTTTTAAACTAAAGATCTTATCCCCCCTTCCCATCTACAGTTTTCTCAAAATCCCATGTATACGTATCTCCTAAGTTCCCTGCTGTTTACTTGGAAAGACATTTTTAGGAGCGTAAAGAATTGTGAAGTAGAATAGTGGAAAGTCTGGATTTTTTTCGCTTCCTTAGTGGAAGACTGACTCTCTCACAAACATGGTTTGAAGTTAGCCAAGGAAGGCTGTCTTCTCACCCAGATCCAGATGCCTGCATAATTCTTACTCTTTTGAATGCCAGGGTAAAAGTATGAAGAACAAAAACAGCACATGGTAAGTGTTCCGATTCCCACCTTCACTCCAACTCTTCATTAAAATTATTTCCTTTAAACATGAAGGAATTGTATCAAGGGTGGTTTGTGGGGCCTCAGTTCCCCTCAGAACTACCACCAGCTTTCTCCCTCCAAACCTATGCTAACTGAATAGAGAGCATGTAAAATCAAGGGACCAATTATGTAAACACACTGGTAAAATGATTTCCGTAGGCATCTCTCCTCCCATCTGATGGATACTCCCAAGTTCCTTCTCTAATGAAACCCCGAAGCTGCCACTAACAGTGGAGTATATTAGATAGGTGGTTGTTAATGTTTTTAAGTCTGTAAGTTTCTGATCATAAAGTATTTATTTGGACTATAAGAGTAACAGTAATACCTTGTATCTAAACACTATGATAAAAATGTATTTAGATGATGTGATTATTAAAATATAAATTTATTAAAACCTTACTAAATTTATAGCCACCTTTTGTCAATAAGGAAGAGAAAGAAAAGGAAAGACAGTGCAGCTTAATGTGTAGTAGAGTGGAGGGCAAAGAATTACAACCCGAGGATTTCTGCAGAAGAAACTGCCAACCCAATGCATGGGTGACGTCAGGACCTGGGAGCATATTGGAATTAGGATTGGAAATCAGTGGATATGTCAGTGTGGTACACAACTTACACATTTGTAGGATTTTCAGATCTCCCTCACAGAGTATTTACTCTTGTCACGGTGTTAGTCCCCTGTGGTGCCTCCGTAGATACAATTATGCTTTCCATGCTGTGCCAGGAACTGCTTGGAAAGAGAACTCTGCTGATACCCCAGAAAGAGTGACTACAGTTCAGTTCTGTGGTTTGAGGGGGGGAAAATAGGTGCATTTTTATTTGTCATTTTCTAAAATTATGTCTATCTGCTATTTTAAAACTTATGAGTAGGCATAAAAATACATCTAGTTTAAGAAAACCTATGTATTAAATTATAACCTTAAAAATGAGACACAGTTAAGAGGAAATTGTTTTTATTGTAAACTGATTTCTTAAACCCCGAAGGGATTCACTGCATGACTCCTTGATGCATTTTCTGTGTTTATCACCACATATATGTTTATATATTTTCTTCTAACTAAAATTTTGAGATGAAGTTCAAAAGGTTCTTTTTTTCTTTTTTCCCCCTTCTGTCTACCTTCCTTTAGTGGATTATTATAGTCATATAACAAATACTAGAGAGGTTGCCATTAGACTTAAGAATTGCTATTTATTGGGTTTTTATTTTCCCATTTTTGGACTAAAATGAAGCTAAATTTTTGGGCTTTGCTAAATAATCTTCAAAACAGCTAACAATGACGGCCACTGTTCAGACCCATTTTACTGGCAGTGCTTAAATTTGTAATATTAGAACACCAGAAGTGATTTAAAAGTATAGTTTTTGAAGTATAGTGAGGCTTTAATAGGGTGGTCAGTATTACTAAGCACCTACTATGTGTTGGACTATGTGTGTCAACTCCTTTGACTATCATTTTAAGTGATGAGGAAAAGGGAACAAAAATGTAAACACATTCAAGTTTTTCAACTAGTAAGAGTAATCAGAATTCAGGCTGAGATGTTTGATTTCAAAGCTTAGCATTTTTTCACTCTCTAATTCTGTCTTCTTTCCCCCTTCATTTTCTTTCCCTTCTACATACAGAACACAGTTGTTGTTCTCTTTCCCTTACCCCTTCATTGCTTCCTCTCTTCCCAAAAGTCTCTGCATGCTGTCGATTCCCAACACTGTGCTTAGTACCGGGAATTTGGTGTTGCCCTCAGGCGTACACTTCATTCTCTAGAATGGGCTGTTGATTTGTACACTGAATAAATGAGTAAATAAATAAATGGAGAAAAAAATAGAAACTTTACTTTTTTCTCATAATTTTGAAGAGCTTATGATTGCTATTAGTAAATAAGACAGATTTGACAGATAAAATTCAAACACATAAACTATTAGGGAATATTTATGTGTAGTGTGCTAAAATCTCAGTGGTGGCTGCTTGCCGCAGGCGTAGTACTAGGTGGTGACCCCAAATGAAAAAACCAGATGTAGTGTAAAAAATTTTAGACATGAACAGACAGAAAAAGGATAGTTTAGAGTTAAAATTTATTTTAAAATTTCATAATTTCAGGGGAAGTTTAATGGTTACATTAAAAATGCCTTAATTTTAAAGTTTTTCTCCAACTCTTTATTAATAGTGCTTTAAAAATTCTAATCATAGTGTTTGTACTGTTTCTCCAATGTTTGCCTCCATGTTCCTCCAGAATCGTAAGAATGGTCATGTACATAACTAAGGTTGCTGCCAGATGTGCTGCTGATGGGTGTTCACCACAGTTTATATAACCATTTCAGTTTCCCTCTTTAAAAGAAAATTTATGAAAATTATTTCTAATTTTTTCTACCACTTAATACTGCAGGCAAGCTCTGTATGCATGTAGCATTTGCTTTGGTTTCATGTGTATGTGCTGAGTTTGGGGGAAACTAATCAGTGCAGGACATCCAAGTGGAGATGTTCTGTTCACATTTGGAATGACGGAGCACGGGCGAGGTTGGAGAAGTAGACTGGAGTAGTTGTGGTGGTGGCCACAGAGGCTGCCCTGGAGGATCAGATAACTCTTTGTAGGTTAAAACTACCATTATTTAAAAAATTAAATGAAGTAGTTTTTAAAAGGAGGTAATAATGAACCAAAGGTATTTTGTAGATTACTGTTTACTTAAATGAAACACTACTGAAATGTGAAATTTTAAACTTTCTAATCAAATCAGTTAGAAAGTATAAGTCACTCTGAAGTAATTCTTAAAGAGAAAAATTAGTTATATAATTTTTGGATATTTATTATAGACACAACCACAACATATATATGAAAAAAGTTTCCATATATATATATATATATATGGAAAAAAGTTTAATCAGGGATGTCCATTGTTTGGGGTTTAACATTAATTACAGCCAATGAATTTCAGTCTATTTTGATCATTGTTACATGTATATCAGATAATTTCAATCTTTAAAAGATTTTATTTTTTTTATTTTTAGACAGAGGGGAAGGGAGGGAGAAAGAGAGAGAAACATCAATGTGTGGTTGCCTCTTGCACGCCCCACACTGGGGACCTGGTCTGCAACCCAGACACGTGCTCTGACTGGAAATCTAACTGGTTACCTTTTGGTTCACAGGCTGGTGCTCAAACCACTGAGCCATACCAGCCAGGGCAGAGATAATTTTAATTTTTAAGAGCTATGTATGAATTGTTTATCCTTTTACATTTCTGAAAAGGACTACCTTCAGTCAAAGTTAACATAAAATATATATTTTTTAAAAGCAAGTGACATGAACAAAGATAATGGGGTGGAGAACTGAATGTGGAAAGTGTGGGGGTTGGTAGGGCTGGGGACAGCAATGGGGGAAATGGGGACAACTGTACAATATACAAAAGAACCACATGACTATACTTACAGTAGGATACTAGATTGAATATGATTGTATGTGTAAATTTGTGTGCTATTTACTCTAAAATGATTTGATGGAAAAATAATCCCTAGAATTCAGCCTGGACACTTATTGTAATTTTGGAAATTATAAGAGAAGACTAGAAGTTATATTGGAACCATAATTACTATAACTATGTAATAATTAGCATTTCTAATTATAACACATAATATAATAATTCTTTTTCACCAACCAGTGTTCTAAATTCCCTCTGTAATAAGGATTTATATTTTGATGAAAATGTGATCTCTTGCTGCTCTGAGAATATAAGAGAATTCACAGTGGTGATTAGCTTGTACGGAGTGTAGCCTCTCCCTCTACTTTTTTCTAATGGAATGCTTTATTAAGATTTTCCTTCAAAGGTATGGGTACTCATTATTAAAACCAATAATGCCCATGTAAGTTGTCTTTCCTCAGAAGCATCTGCCTCACTACAATTTTGAATAATTTATAGTCATCCTATTAATGAGGACCCTGGGGGTCTCTTCATTTGTGATTTTGGTACCTGAGTTTCCTGGGCTGCTTGCACATCTTTCACACATTACTCTTACAGCAAAATGTTATTACCAAACAGTCATGGGTTTATTTATAATGGAATTCAGACCTTCCAATGGTGAATAGTCAAGGAAACACATTTATTATTTAAGATTCATTAGATGCTCAAGGAACCTTTTAAGGTAACTAGGGAGTAATAATTTAACTGGTGTCAGAAATAACTTTAACCAAGAAGTTTGTGTCAGAATAGACATAAAACAGAAGGAGTTCTAAACCTGCAAAATTGTTCCTATTCCTGTTTGAAATATGTTATTTATTTCAGTAGCAGAGTCAAGAATTGCATAGAGATTTATGTTGATAGTATGTCTTGCGAGTTTTGCTGTTTTTCTAAAATTTGAAGGTTTAGAAAGACGTAAAAAATCTGGAGTAATAAAAAAATTACCTATTCTACCTTCATTTGTCAGAAATAAAATCTCCATGAGAAATACATTAAAAATGAAGACTAGAACTTTAAAGTCTATCTTCTAGGTTAGGTCCCAACCGTATGGGGCTATTAATTGACTTACAAGAGCTATTCTAATACAGCACACCTGGCTAATGAGGCTGTAGCCACCTTTGAGTGTATAGATCTTACTATTATATAGTTTGAACACAATTTTTCCAGTTAAAATAAATGCAATAGGACATTAAAGCAGACTTTGTCTAACACTTTTGCCCAGGAAATTGATAAATGTGCCCATAAGGTAGCAATAGAAAAGAATTGATGTGAGAAATTTTCAGCAACAGTCTTTCCATAGGAACTTGTTCTGTGTTTCTACATTTCACTCCCTGGAGTAAAATCTTGAACACACAGACATTTTTCTTCTTTCTCCGTGTAAATTGAATACACGTATTTTATCAGCCTTTCACTCCCCACCCATACATCTCATAATTATATTGACACATAATCATTTAATTGTAGTTTTAAGGGCATCTCTCCCAAATTATGTGATTATATCTAGATATTTATGAATGTCTTTTGTCTTTTCCATTCCTATCCTCAGCTTCTTTGCTAAAACGTGTGATTCTCTGCTAATTTTAAGGTTTTTTTTTTTTTAAAGATTTTATTTATTTATCTTTAGAGGGGAAGGGAAGGGGAGAGGGAGAGAAACATCAATGTATGGTTGCCTTTCATGCATCCCCTGCTGGGAACTGGCCTGCAGGGAACCAGCCTGCAACCCAGGCATGTGCCCCGACTGGGAATCGAACCGTGATTGTCTGGTTCGCAGGCCCGCGCTCAATCCACTGAGCTACACCAGCCAGGGCTAATTTTAAGGTTTTGAATCTCAGGTTAGAATGGCAAGTTCACGTTTTTCTTCCTCTCAATTTTTCCTGTTCTAAGTAAGTCTCAGTTCTGACTTCACAACCATTTTTAGTGTTTCTATTCTCACCTCTAATAAAAATTATATTTTAAAACTCAGTTGTGTTTATTATTATGTACACATTTATATAAATATATGTGACAAAGTTGGAAAGAGACATGAAAAATAAAAGTAGTTTAAGTATAGTATATTCTTCCTTTAAAATAATTTTATCATGTTAAGATGTTATTATCTTTATAAATGAAATTATTGAAAAATACAATTGTTTACATAGACTTATCAGAACTTGTATCAATTCTCACATTGCCTGGTAATTTCTATTAGATTAAGTATATATAATTAAAAATATAGCTTATTTAGAAAAATGAGTATGAAACATTCTCTTAAAAACATATTCAAAATAGTAATTTAACATTATGTTAAATTTTTAAAAGGTCTTAGAATACTAGTCAATATTACTTTATTTTGAAAAAATCTTTGTTCTAGTCAGATTTTAGAATAGATTTTAGCAGTCTATCATAGTAATGAATTAGTGCTTTAAGGAATGCTATTTGATATATTCTCAGGAGTTATGTAACTACCATGACATATTTTTACTCAGTAATTTTTGTCTCAGCAGAGACACATTTAAATAACTAATGCTATTCAAAACTGTTCATGAAATCTTTTGACTCCTTTTCACTATATAGAAAATATTAAGGTTAAAATTGCAAAGTGATTGAAGCTAAATGGGAGCCTACTTTGATTACAAAGGAAAATGATATTCAGTTAGACAATTTCATACCTGTGAGACTTTTCAACAGATAGTGGTAGGTTGTCTATTTTAAGAGCATAAATCAGACTGCAAATGGATTCCTTAGAACTATGTGTATGCAACCCTGCTTCAAGATGCATCCCCTTAATTTACAATACTGTCATCCTGTGACTGACAACTAGTGAGTACATGGCATTGATTTCATAATACCTGACAGCCTATACAACTGCAGAACAAATTGATAAAATCCTACTTCCTGATAAGATTGTGTTACAAGAGCCATTCTTTTGGTTTTCTCTCTTTTAATTCATATGCTCCATCAGGATGCAATATAGATAGATTGATTGCTTACAGTTGAAAGAAAATACTTGAAGTCAGATTTTCTGCTAACAATAATCGACTTGAGTGCATTTTTAAGTCAATCTATTTGATACAATTCTCTAAGAATGCAATTCTCTATAGCAATTGGTATCACATCTACTTAAAAATCACATCAACCAGAAAGTTCCTTTTAAATAGCTAGATGGGGAAATGAATTCGTACATACTGTGAACACAAATGTAATAATTGAATTTGGTTGAGCTTGTTTTTATATCGCAGATATTTAAATACCCAGATGTTCCTGCTGAAATTAAACATATTATTGAAAATTTTATTTTCCTTACAGATAGCGTTATCTGCAGATATATACATTGGTAGCTATACTTTAGCTAGTGTTGCATGATCTATATATCTTATTAAAATTTTAATTTGCTTTAAAAATTGTGCTGTGGATCTTCACGTAGTTTTTAGCTGTGCTTTGTAGACTCATGTGGATTTTGTTATTTTAATCAGCTATCATGACAAGCCATCAAAAGTGTTGTGTTAAGGGAAGGTTTTTTAGTGGTTGTTTTTATCATTGAGTTTCTGTGTGCTACAGGGCAAGTTATAATAAGGTGCTAAATTATTGTTGGCATATTAACCCTCTCACTTTTCATGTATTTGCTACATGAATTTCATGTATTTCATGAATAACCTTTCTTTTTGTAATAACATTTTTAGCACTGAAGCTGAGCCAGTCTAAGTGACTAAAAAATCCCCAGTCGCACACCTGACTGTTAATATTAGAAGAAACAATACCAGAAATGAAGAACATAAAACATCGGCCCCCATCATAGATGAAAATCCAGTGAAAAAGCAAAGAATTATGACTAGATGATGATTACATTTTCTGGTCAATGGAGGGTTATGGAGAAATTCTTCATAATAAGTAGAGAAAGTAGAAAAATAAAATTGTTTTGTGAAAACTCACAATTCATTAAAAAACTCCTGATGAGTTTATTATTTAAACATTTTTCAATATTTAGATGAATTTACACATAGGATGCTTAAAAATCAACTTTTAATCCATGCGGATTTTTTACTAGATTGGTTTCCTTAAGAGAAGTTGGCATTAGGGAAGATACTTCATAAAAAATGCTAAAAACTGTAATCTCAAAAAAAATCCCTGATCTCTAGTCCATATCATATTACATATAGTGTTGTAAAAGCAGAATTTTTCAGTATATCTAGCAAAGATTTTTCTTATTGGAAGCAACGGCTTGCTACAGAATGTCTTTCTTCCTAGATTTTTATGTTTCTAAACACCTCTTTCCTCGTCATCATCTTAACATGAAGGGAACAAGTGTGTGTCAGTAACCTTTGAAACCCCAAGTCCTGTTAGTTATGCTGACTGTGCATTTACTTATTTAATACGCGAGTTCAGCAAGCATTGATGGCAGCTATGAAAAGGAGATCAATTCGTAGTCCCTCCGTGCCTGTCCAGCTCTTTCCACGCTGTTTTCCTTAGAATTGTGTTCGGACAGGACAGTGAGAGCAGTCTGGTATTAGCCGTTGTTGTGGCTGAGTATCAGAACTTATCACCATGGCCTCTTCATGGCCCCAGTTTGTACTGCAGTGATATGATAGGCAATTGGAAAGCTACTTCTTCAAAGATGTAAAATGTCTGAATTTTACAAGTTTATAATTGCTTTCTTAGATAAAAATGCTTTTTAAATTTCATATGTATATCTTTCTCCTTATTCCCATTGGCACAAGACAAACAACAACAACAACAGAGCATAATACAGAGAAGCAAAGACAAGATGAAAATTGTATTGATTTGAGGATTTTAGATACGCAAGGGATTCTGGCTCTAAATGGAATCTGTGTGATGTTGGTAATACTCTCTTCAGTGACACGTAAATGTTTTCTTCTGAATTTTTGACTCTCGATGACATTTTTAAATTGTGTCTTCTAGTGAACTAAAAAGCGGACCAAACCTAGTTATACTAAATGTTATGCCTTAATAGTATTAAAGTCAATAAACTTTTTCATCTGACCTTTCTTTTAGGAAATAGGCCTCTATCTGACCCATGCTATATATTTGCTCTAAGAATTAATCATACATATACATATGTAGAAATAAACTGCAAGTATGGTAAAAATATAAACTGACAGTTTCTCCTAGACTTTTAGCTGTCTAGAATGTTAATCATTTTTAATCTGAAGTAAAAATAGTCTGATTTTAATTGGATGAAATTATCAGGTATATTACTTTGGCAGACAAATTTTTAAAATGCTTAGTGGTTAAACCAAAAAAAGCTGAATGTTAAAAGAGAGAGAAGTAAGTGAACCTTACAGTAGTTTTATCTATAAAACCTCCAAAATAGTCTATAAGAAAATGTGTCTCTGGGCTGATATCTCATATGCCAGGTTCTAGCCTAGGGCCCAGTTTTTTTTCTACCTGATTTTTTAAACCAATCAAATGAGAGGCTAAATTATGCTTTCTATTTTAGTTAAGCCATGTGCTATTAGCAGGGTACACTAGGACTATCTCTGGTTTACAGCTGACCAGAAAATACTGGTCTCTGCTCCTCTCATAACTGCACATGATCGCTCTTGAGAACATTCTCAAAAGGCCCATTTCATCAGAGCAATCTAAAATTAAGGAGTTGAGAAATAGGATTTTTACACTTGTGGGCTTTCAGAATTTTTGTTGGCTTTTTGGGCCCTTTGGTCTATGAGAATATACAGGTGTGTTTCACTCAGTTACATTTCTCAGGAAAATAAAAGGACATTTATGGACTAAGCCATCATTTTCTGGTTGTTTTTTAGGTTTGGATATTATTTGAATGATAATACCATTCAAAAGGATTCTCTCTTTCCCATACATAAACTGTAAAATAGTGCTGATCACACAGTGAAAATTACATGCAAATATCAACCAAAATATCTATCAACATAGACAATCAAAGCTATCACCATCAAGCAAAACTATCTGCCATTTTTAAAATGTCTCACAACATTTCATTATCTTACCCCCCCTTCCCAAAGACTCCCATAATGATTCATAGATGTAAATCTCATTTGGGAAGTTCTTATTTCAGTCTAGCTTAAACTCTAATTGATGTTTAAATCTTACTCATTTTGTTCTGTTTTGATGAAGACCTATTTTTATTGATTTTTCTGGATTTTTAATAAAGCTTTCAGTTTGTCCAAATTTATGTTTACGTATAAGTTTATCTTATTGTCTTTCTGGATAGTACAATCAGAAAAGGTTCTAATGTTTAAGAGTACTTTTCTATGTTGTATTACATTTGTTTAAATATATATATATATATGCCTGTGATTTTTAAAGCATTTATTTTCTTTTTAATAAAATGCAAGATTTTATAGCTTCTAGTACATTGATAACAAGGAACAATGTTATTACCCTGGTTTCCAACCTACAGCCCTTTTCCTCGGGTAATTAGTTAGATAATTTCAGGGATGGTTTAATTTTGACATGGAGTTTTATACTTAGGATATTGCTGTAGTCATTTTCCCTTCTCAAAAAAGGGATATTTGATTGCAGTTAAATTGTGAAGTTCTAAAGCTATGTTAGCTAAATTTTTTACTATGTCAGCAAGCAAAATATTGTTTGTACTTCTTTGCTTTTTAAATGCTGCTCAGGGAGCTGCGTAAGTTATAATTGATGCACAGAAGAGATTTCAAATTTTATATGCCTATAAATTGGCACTGCTACGTAGACTAGAAAGATGAGATCGGAGAAGTTATTTTCCCGTGAGAATGATACAAATTACTGTCAAACTGTTTATGCTTGCTGTAAAAATATTTTCAATGTACAGGTATTTGCTTACTTGCTGTGTAGCACTCTTATTAAAGTAGAATAACATTTTGAGGCAAAGTGAAATGTTTTCAGTACCATTGCATTTTAACAGGCCAATTTAGTTATTCCGGGCTTAAATACCTGTAAATATGTTCATTCTTTAAAGCTCACATAAATTTGCTTAAGATTGAGTTTAAAAACTTTAAGGCATCTTAGAGTTTATTTGGTCTGGCATTCTGATTTTACATGGAGAAGAGTTAAGGAATGTGCCAAGGTCAGAGATTTAGAACTTCTCATGATTGGAACGAAAATTAAGTTTTCCTGCATCACTTTGGTTCTTTTCTGACATCTCATATCTAATGAAATTGCTGTGCTTAATATGTTTTTATTTCAGTAATATAAATACCCCTCTTTCCATCAGCTTAACTTACAGATTACCTAAAATTTGCAGTGCTTAAGATGAATTTGTAGGACTTATTTAATGAAGTTTGTCAAAACTTTAAAACCATCGAGTAAAGTAAGCATAAGCAAAAATCCAATATTTCTCTTACTTTGTCAGGACAGTTTAGTAATGTCATCGAAAGTGTTAAGGGACTCTTTTACAATGAATATATTGGCTGTCACAGACTCGGACTTAGTGCATGCTTTAATATAGTTGCAGATGGAAAACTAGTTGGTAGTAGGTGCTCTGTTATTTGGGGGTCAGGAAAGGAACTCACAGACTGAGGTACCCAGGAATTTGAGTTCTTCATTTTGTATTTTCTCCTAATAATAATGTAATATGTTTTGTGTAAGAAGGTTCTGATTTTAACTGACCATTTCAGAGTGTAGGTTCTTGATTTTGCTTCTCCTTTATCCAATAACAGAATCTAAGATATCCCATGTTTTACAAGTGACTTTTTAAAAAGATTTTATTTATCTATTTTTAGACAGAGTGGAAGGGAGGGAGAAAGACAGGGAGGGAAACATCAATGTGTGGTTGCCTCTTGTGCTCCCCACACTGGGGAATCTGGCCTGCAACCCAGGCATGTGCCCTGACTAGGAATCGAACCAGTGACCCTCTGCTTCACAGTCCAGTGCTCAATCCACTGAGTCACACCAGCCAGGGCTACAAGTGATTTTTTTATTGGTATATAAAAGAGACATAGGAATAGGGGTCATCAGGTAATAGTTGGAGCTGTTGTGAAATAGGATGAAACCAGATTTTGCTCTCACTCTTAGACTGCTGTTTTTTTCTTTCATTCTGTAAAATAAGTTCTAAGGAAAAGACTTGGTGCTATGTCCTTACTACAAGTTGAAAATACAAAACACAAGAATATAATTTGTTTACATTAAAGTTATCAAATGGAAATGTAAACATAGCTGAACATATTTCAGTGCCCACAATCATGCTTATTTTAGGATCTGTCTTTAGGAATTGGCATGATGATTGCTGCTCTTTAAGTAGCCTCCTTCAATTATTTTAAGAGTTGCTTGATGTTACTTTGTGGACCTCTGCCCATACTGAGGAAGAAAAAAAGTGAGGTTGAGGGAAATTAACAAGCATATATTCTTCTCCCAGGAGGAAGCTCTATTAAAAATAGAGATATTTGAGTAATTCCTCCAGAATCTTGTGTTTCCTACAGAAGGTTTTGCCAAAACTGTAGTGGTAATTTAAGAAAAAGGGCAAAAAGAAAGAAAGAAAACAAGCACATGCACACAACAAGCAGCACCAAAATGAAAACACCCTTTCCTAAAACACCCAGCATGATGAAGTAGGAAATGTTGTGTGCATCAAAGAATAGGAGTAAAAATCAGGTAGAAGAAGTTAGAATGTCTGTGTCCTTCATCAGAGATTGAGGCCAGGTGCGGGTGGTATCAGAGGCAGATAGCCTGGTGAACTGAATGTTCAGCTCATGAATGGGGCAGCCCCACCAACAATCAGGGTAACTGTGGGAACACTGTTTTCTTGTGCCCGCTTTTCTGAACTGCTGTTGCAATGAGAGCACTCCATGGGAAGAAGCTGGGTGGTGCTGTCTGGGCAGCTCTCCATGGGCTTATTCTGTGAAGCCTTTTGCTGACAAATAATGCAGTAGTTGGATGCTATTGAGGGTCATGTGCATTTGCCTCACTGACTGTGAGTGTATGTTACTCAAGTCTTCTTTTTGTGTGAATAAAAAATAGGCATATAGTTTTACATAATGCTGATTTCTTTCTAATTTTAGGTTTTTCTCCCTAAAGCTTACTTTTTTCTTTCCCCTGTATTCATGTATCTCCCAATCACAGTAGTATAAATTAGGCGAATATTTTAAGGGAAATTGATAAGTGGATTTATTAGAAGACACTTTAGGTACTTATCTTTACATTTTCTAACAATGTACTTAATTTATGATATTTCACAAAAAATTAAAATCTATTTCTGCATAGTGATTAAGAACATGAACTCAGGAGTCAGACTCTCTGAATCTGGATAACAGCTCTGTATTGTCTGAATTTGGATAATGGCACCATTACTTATTAGCTATGTGACTCATTAGCAAGTCACTTAAACTCTGTGTATTTAGGTTTCCTTGTATTTAAAATGGAGGAAATGATGGTAATCTACTTCATAGGATTTTTGTGAGGATCAAATATGTTTGTGTGTATGAATGTATATGTGTATGTGTGTGTATATATGTTACTTGATACTTTATTTTATATATTATACAAATTATATTAAAAACTATATCATAGATAGTATTTAGTACATAAATCTTTATTAAAGTTCTCTATTGCTATTATTGTATTTTTATTCTGGAGGCCCAATACATTTTCAGAAGTTGACCTATAATTTAAAGAATAATATTTTAATGCCTTTGAAAGGTGTTTTTAATAGCTATTCATTTGATTCCATCCTCTTGCAATGCATGGAATTAGAGTATTAGTTATCTAAATAAATATAAAATGTTTGGGATGGAATATAAAAATACAGACTGTAATAAAGTATCACTTTTTAGTATCTTTAAAAATAGGATGAAGAAAATATTTAAATTGTAACCACATTTTTATAGTTATTAGATTTATGTAGGCTTATCCTTTTGTATAATGATTGTTCTGTATAACTTAAAATATTTTCTGTGCATTTTATCAATCCTTTATGTATGTTGTGAGGATACATGTGTGTCTATCATCATTTTATACATTCCACTGTCACGAAACATTAAGACTCTCTTCATGTGTAGCTACTTAGAAATTATTTCACGGTGATGGACTAGATCTGAAATACCTTTATTTTTTGAGCATTTGGCTAATATAAAGAACATAATAAACACAGCGGTAAGGATAGACTCATTTATTCATTCCTTCAACTATTCAATGATTAATCAATATTTGAGTGCCTATCTTGTTGCCAAGCACTGCTCTAGGCAATAGTATATATCGGTGAAAAATCTGATCAGAAAATAAATTATTATGTTTTTCTCCATGATATATGAAGTTTGTGGTCATAATTGTTTATCACATCCAAGTACACATTCGGTACCCAGAGCCCTTCTTTACTGTACCTGTGCTGTGCAGTTAAAAGGCCTTTTATTCTTTTCCATAAAGTGTCTTAGTTATTGCATGCAGTGGTTAAATGTGAAGTATCATCACTAAGGTGGGATTAAACACAGTGGAATTGTTCGTAGAACTACTATCTTGATGTAAGCCAGCTTTTTCATAAAATTTGAGTACTAGGTGATGCTTTGCTCCCTGATTTAAACTGGTTTTATTTAGCCTGTGGACCAGCCTCTGTGTTCCTGAAGTCTGAAGAGCTGGAAGAGGGGAGATTTTTGCCATTTTCCTGTCCTATAAGAAGTTTGTGTTTATTGTAATGAATTTAAGGTGCTGCCCGAAAGTAAATTTCCCTTCACCTAGCACCTAGCACCTAGCTTTGGGAATGGGAGTAAGGACAGATGAATGGTAATTGTGAAGGGAACACTGATAGTGCAAATCCAGCGTATGTAGCAGTGTAGCCGCCGAGTGGGGAATGCACGGGGGAGGGGAAGTGGGCTGGGGCCAGGGCCTGATCTGCAGTGTCTGGGAGCCCATCAGTGGCTCATCAGACACCACTGTTTGCAGCTCACTTAATGTAGTGCATGAAGTTGTATATCATCAAAATCTAATAAATGGTTAATTTTTATTAAATCTTGTTTCTGGAATTATTTGGAAACATAGGGAAATGATCAGGAATTGTTATTGTCATAATGTAGGGGGATTAAATAAATCTCAAAATGACTAGATCATGCTGGCTTCTCTCCTCATTACAAAGAAACTTCTGCAAAATGTCCAGTTCATGTAACAGTTACCGAATAGCCAACTCCCCACTGGAGTATTAAATGTACTTATTTAATTTTCTGACAAAAATATTAATGCTGCAATTTCATTGATCCTTATGGTCTACATTCCAGAACTTTCTTCATTGAGTTTTGGAGAGATGGGAAGTGCCTTCTTTGTGAAGTTGAGACTTGATTTTCTCAGTGTTAACAATGAGCTCTATTATGCTGTTTCCAACTGAGCAAGGCTAGGAAGAACTTCGCAGTTGACTGGGCACCTGACGTGCCCACGGCAAGTACTCTGACCTGCTCATATAGCCCTGGTTCCTCCTGGGGAGCATAGCAGCTTCCATCCCCTGAAATGCCCAATTCATCTCAGGCTATTAATGGAATGAGCTTGTTGATTTGGGGCTAGTGGCATTCCCTGTGAACAACCTCAGGACATGATTATCCATGCCAGGGTCGGGAGAGAGCTTCCCATCTGACCCTGTGCAGTCCTCACCCTCGGCTCTTTAACAATAGGAGGCTATTGGAATGTCACATTCTCTCCCTTTTATTGGTATTTTTCATATGCTACTGGTATCCTCTTTTGCTTTTATCTGAGCCTAACTTTGTAGTAACTTGATTATAAAAAGTGTGTTAACTCAATGAGTTGTTAGATGAGAGTTATTAATTCATGGAAAATCGTAATCCTGGAATATTGCCTTTTTATTTTGACTTTTTAAAAGATTTTATTTATTTTTACAGAATGGGAAGGGGAAAAAAACATTGTTGTGTGAGAGAAACATCAATTGGTTGCCTTTAGCCCCAAACCAGGGACCTGGCCAGCAACCCAGGCATGTGTCCTGATGGGGAATCAAATCAGCGACCTTTCACTCTGCTGAATGATGCCCAACCCACTAAGACCTGTCAGTCATGGCTGGAATTTTGCCTTTTAGAATCATGCGTTTTTGAGTTCAGTATCTGTGCAGGCCACTGTACTAGATTCTATCAGCAACAACAGAAATAAAATAGAAAGCAATGTTCCTGCTTCCAAAAAAAAAAACCACCCTAGAGACACATAGAAAAGTTGAGAAACAAGTAGAAAAAGACATATTACTGAGCAAAATCCCATATACTTTTGTCTAACTAAATACCTAAGTTACTTAAACACAAAGGACAAATCACAGAAAGAAAGTGACTAGGAAAAGTTTTTTGTAGGTAATAAATTGTACTGTAAGCCCTAGAGTATTTAAATAGGACCCAAAAGAATGGAAACCTAGCTGTCATGAGTAGTTTTGCCAAGTAGGGAAAAGTGGTATCTCCTTAGCTGGGGCTGCATCTCTCCTAACAGGGTGATCTCTACTTATTGGTTGCTCAGTAAATATTTGTTGACTTGAATCAATTTTCTCCTTAGGGGAGGAGAGACTGGGGTCTCTGACCCTGTCAGCAGAATCAGCTCGAGCCCTTCAGGTCCTCTTATCCTTCAGGCATATAGATTTGTGACCAAGAGAGACCTACATTAAAATTAAGATGTTTGGAACTTCAGTACATTTTGTGCTTTAGTTGTAGAAGACAGAAGGGGACATTAATGATTTACTTTTGAGAAGGGAAGGGAAGGAAGGAAAGGAGTGAAAGACATGAAGGGAAACAAATGATTGAGGTACGTAATAGGCGAGGATGTGAGACAGGTATGGCTGCTGGAGTTTCTAAAAAGGTTAAGAAAAGGCAATGATGGAAATGGTTAAATTACAAACTTAATATTTTTAAAAACTTATTTTAAGAGGTTTAACTCAATTTAGATACTGTACTAGATGTTAAATTTTTTATATACCTAGAAAATCATCTATGCCACCCCATCCTTAGTGGACAAGGCAGATATAAAACAAATGATGGCAGCAATGTGAAATGAATGCCTTTTGCATATATGAATAAAGTACAGAAAATTAGCACAGAGAGCGAAGTGTGTGAAGAGCAGGAGAGGCTCCCAAGAAGACATGACATTTTACTTAAGTCTTAGTGGATGAGGTAGGAGTGTTTTGGAAGAGGAGGGTAGTAAGGGCTTTCCAAACATAGAACATCATGAGGTCATGACATGTACTAGGAACTGCGAGAAACTGGAAGGGTCTAAAACACAGGGTGAGTGTGGAGGCTGTTGTGAGAGAGGGGCCTAGAGAGATGGATAGCAGCCAGAGCATGAGGGACCGTGGCGGTCACACGGAGAATTTAGGAAATTATAATTTAGGGATGATGTGCAGCCACATGGTGACAGCGGATGACAGGGAGGTCAGAAGCAGGGCACCTTGTAGAAGACTGTTGCAGGGACCCAAGGAATGGTTATGACATCAGTAGGGACAAGCGTATGGAAAGGAAAGGATTGACTTGAGAGTCATGAGCCTTAGTGAAGTGAAGGCTGGTGGAGATGAGGGACTCTACAAGTTACTTTTGTTTTTGGCTTGGCATCTGGATAGGTGAAGTGCCATTACAGTTGTTGAAAATTGGAGTACAAACAAATTTTGGTTGAAGAAGAATGAACTGAGTTTTGGACATGTTGAATTTGAAGCTGACATAGGTGACCCAAGCAGAGGTGTCCCTTCAGTATCTACAACATTGGGTCTGAATTTGAAGATGTAAGACTGCAGATGAAGATTTTGGAGCCATCAGGATATAGATCATAGTAAAAATAATGTATATGAATGGGGTTTAAAGAAAAAAAGAGACTCAAGTATAATACTCGAGAAAGCACAGTTGTGGAACCTGGCAACATGTGAACATCTCCTGGGGCAAAACGATTTTGTTTTGTGAAGGCAGCCTCCATGCCAGCCGTGGAGTGATGCTGCCAACTCACGGCAGCGCTGGGCCCCTGCAACTGCTTTTTCCTTCCCTACGGTGCAGCAGTCTGACTAGGAAGAACCCTTGAAGGAGTTTTCCCTAACTACCTAATACACGTTTTCCCAAACTGTGTTCCAAGGAGCACCTTCTGCAAGTCTGTGAGATGTTAATAGGCATTAAATGAATTCCTGTGTTAAAAGGGAAATATTTATTTCTCAAAATAATGTATACTAGTAATTTCTAAGAGAGGGATATAGTTTGTAGCTCATTCCTGAGTTTTTTCTTTTCTTTTGAACTACAAAGATCTTCATGGAAAATCTATTGCTAGCTCAAGGTATTACAAAATGTACTTACTTATTTCCCATTTGGAGAAATTAATATCTTCATACAGTCATGTGAGCTTTTAATCTTTGAGGGTCTTTTATATTTGAAAGGAATATTCATATTTCTTTATTTTTAATTAATACTCATTTTAAGTTTTAAATCTTAAAGCTGAGTTTTTATAAGCCTCTAAGTTCAATTTATAGTTCTTGTCATTTTTAAATCTAGTAATTTTATGTTATATTTAAACACTTTCACTTATTTTTTGATTAATGATCAATTAGCATAACAGTTTTACAGACTGAATTACCATGTTTTTCAGACCATAAGATGCACGTAGGTTTTAGAGGAGGAAAATAGAAAAAAAAGTTTTGAAGCAAAAATATGGTAAAATATTTAATAACATAAACAAATAATATTTTACCAATGTAAATGTAAATGGAACTCAACAGGAGCATTAACAACCATTATTCCTCCTAAATTTGGGGGGGAGTGTGTCTTGTAGTCTGAAAAATATGGTACTATATGCATTTCACACCATTTTCAAGCTTGGTGAATTAAATTCCTTTAGATATTTCAAACCACAACCCCAATACACTTAATTTTCCTAAGCACCCTTAAATCTCTAGGCAAGATAGCCTTCCAATTATTACAAAGATTTTTCTCAGCACTTAATGCAACTACAAACTGGAAGCCTAATATATGTATTAGTTAATCAGTTTACAAACACTATGTGTAAATTTAGTCAATAAACTATCCTTAAAGATTTCAAATTAAAACCTCAAGTTTACTGTTAGTCAACTTCTTTAAAATATTTTATATAAAAATCACAAGCCTAAAATGTCAGATTTCTAGATGTGTCAGATTCACTTAAATGTTTTAAACACCCTAAATACCATACAAGACATCCTTAGTCCTAACAAAGTATAAAACTCGTTGTCTTCATTCACTCCATTGTTTTTGCTTGTATTATTGATGTATCCCATCACTCTCTGGGGTTGCAGGATCACCTACCTGACAAAGTAGAGATAATTACCATCTCAGCATCGCTGTGGCTAAGGCTCTAGGGCTGGTGGCCACACAGGGGATTAAAAACCCAGGTGTTGCCCTGGCTGGTGTGGCTCAGTGGGTTGAGCGTGAGCTACAAACGAAACCATCACCAGTTCGATTCCCAGTCTGGGCACATGCCTGGGTTACAAGCCAGGCCCCCAGTGGGGACCATGTGACAGGCAACCCCACATTGATGTTTTTCTCTCTCTCTTACTCCCTGCCTTCCTTTCTCTCTAAAAAATAAATAAGTAAAATCTTAAAAAAAAAACAAAAAACCCAGGTGATTTAGTCTAGGATGGATCTGAGCTGCTGTTGAGAGTGATGAAATTTTTCATGCTTGTAACTTTCTTGAAAACTGTCATGCATCTCTCATCCCATTATTCTTTACATTTTTTACTAATTTTAAATTATTTATTTTTAAATTACAGTTTATATTCAATAATGTATTTGTTTCAGGTGCACAGCATAGTGGTTAGACATTTATTCAGTTTATGAAGTGCTCCCCTGATAATTCTAGCCCCTCCTGGCACCATATGCAGTTATTACAGTGTTAGTGACTGCGTTCCCCAGGCTGTACTTTACCTCTCTCACAATTTTTAATGGTCTGATTTGGATTGATGATATTATTTACTCTGCGTGGATTGCTGTTAATCTCATTACCTGACTGGGTTCTGCACTCACTTTCTATTTGGCTTTCCTCTCTTTCTCCTAGACCTTCCTTCCGGAATTTTACTGATATCAGGCAGAGGGGCTTACCTGCTCTCTGAGCTATGTTCTTCCCTTGCCTTTAGGGTTTTTCTCATTCCTTTCTATTTTCATTCTGATTTACTATGTTTCCTTTAAGGAGATTTTGTTCGCTGTCGTCTTCACTTCAAAATTTCTGTTACACCTCTTTTTCCCTAAGCCATGACTTATTCAGTAACATTGCTAATCCAGTGGTTATGTAGCTTAAAAATAAACAAACTATAAAAAATAGTTGTGCAAGGTGGTCAACCTGTGTTATGTAATTTAATTTCAGTCTGATTGTGAATAAGTTTATTTTAGTCTCTTGGAGTCTGGCTGTCTGAGCTTTTAAACTAGATGAACCATCAACTATCTGAAGGGGGGGCCCTTCTGTTCTGTGTCTGACAGCTCGAATTCTTACTCCTTTTGTCTCGTGCAGTTACTCATCACTAACACGGTCTGTACATTTGGGTCATTTTGTAGAACTATCCAGAGAAATAACTTGTAAACTTTTTATCAGTTGTAAAAATATAAAAATAGGAAAATATATTAATTTTTTCTCTTAAAATTGGAAGATATAGAAATAGTGTCTGCATTTCTGCTTCTTCTGTAGCAGTTTGAGCTGAATATTGGCTCCCACCTCTGGGGACTGTTGTTTATGTATATGATAATAATGTGTGCATTTTGGAGAAAAATATCTTTTAAATTTACTATAAATATATATTTGTATATCCAATTTAACCCAAACACACACTAAATTGTCACATTTAGTTTTAAAAATTAATAATTAAAATCCATGCCTCTCATGTTTTGCCTTCTCACGTTCCTGCACAGTAAGTGCGAACGTTCTGATTTTTACCGTGGGTACTTAGGTCCCATGCTGTGTTTGCATACACTGAGTGCTTCTATCAGGTTATTGTACCTGAATATATATTTTCTAATGATTATTCCTCAGTTTTTTCTGGTGTACTTTGAATTTGCCCAGTTGTCAGGTGATTGATGCGTTCATTTAAAAACATTGCTTGGGGATTATGAACTTGTATACACACCGTATTGAAATGGCTGTGAGTTTTTGTACTACATTTCTATATAGGATTAGAGGCACTGTGTTAATATTCCAGATAAGAAAAGAAATCTGCAATTTGTTTGTCATTTACCTTGGTTCCCTGGACTTAGGACATGAAATTCTATCTAGCAGCTTGAGAGCAATATTAAAAAATGATGGAGCATCACAAGTCAGTGGTAAATATGTTCACCCTAAGAATTTAAATGTGGTGAGTAGATGCAGCAGTATGATTAGCATTCAGTGGCCTATCTCTAATTCCCTTTTCAAGCACTGAAAAGCCAACCAAGCTTAAAACATTTTTGCAGTGTGCCAAGCATTTGTGTGCTCCATTCAGTATCAGCGTCAATTTTGCCCATTTGAATGTCTTTCCGATATACATAGTTTGAAAAACAAATGTGTGAAGATAAGAATATAAAAGTCACAGTATCCTACGCCACCACAAACAAAGAATGTGGGGCTACTGAATATACAACTTTATTTCTCATTATTAGCTATAAAATTATTTTCTTGCCTAATTTGTTTCAATCAGACATTTAGTGATGTGTACTTAATTATCTTTCGACAACAATAACACTCAATTAATATAAATGATGATTTATGCTCTGTCATACTGAATTTATAGTCATTTTCAAGCTGGGGACAATAACTTATAGGGAATTGAATGAAACGAATTCACTAATATTCTAACAAATCAAAAGTAAGCATAAACAAATCATTACTATGCACAATAAATTCGCAAATATTTGTGAAGGTCTAGGAGTTGGGATAAAATCTGTATATGTTTTATTCACAAAATGGTGTATAAACTTGGTTTGGGTGGTGTTTTCTTGTTTAATTATCACAGATAATGATGACCAGGCTTAGCTTTATGACCTCCGTATACAGCACTGCTATGTAATCCAAATATTATCATCACAAGTCTGTTCCTGTAGTCAGAAAAGATATGTAAAGGGTTGTTGTTTAAGTCCCTCATAAAGTTAATAATTATAATTTTTTTCTATGTGCAAAATTTTTTCAGAAATAGAAGATATCAAAATGTATATTTCTTAATTATTTATGTCTTAATTCTGTTGTACTTCTTCTTTTGAAAAGCCAATTTCCTGAAGAACAGTTTACCCAACTACATTCCTGGATGGCTATTTCAGGTGTCATAGTGTTCAAAGAGTATTTCAGGGCAGCGGACATGTTGACTAGAGATTCCGGGGGACAGAGTTTCCAGGTTCACAGGAAAATAGGCATCCCACCCTGGCCCTGTGGCTCAGTTGTTTGCCACATCATCGTGTAACCCAGAGGTTGCCGAGGTTTGATTCTGGCCAGAGCACAAACCTAGGTTGTGGGTTCAATCCTCGGTCTTGGCCTGGGCACCTGTGACCCCTGGTTTAGACATGTAGAGTCCCCGGTCTGGCTGTATTTGAGAAGCAACCAATTTATGCTTCTCTTTTGCATTGATGTTTCTCTCTCTCCCTTTCTTTCTCTCTAAAAGCAATGAAAAAAAAAAAAAAGCCCTTTGGTGGGGATTTAAAAAAAAGGCATCCCTAGAGTTGGATAATTTACTTCTAAGGGGACATTTCTCAGAGATTCATCGGTTTTTGATGGTGTCCTGGTGTGTTTCAAGAGTCCCTCGGTAATTTTCCTGTCTCTGAGAAAGAGTGCTTTTTGCTTTCCACTTGCTATTATTTCTCATTGACTTTACTGCATTGATTTATATATATTACCCCTTCATATTTTTCCCATCCTTGCTATATTGAAAGCAAATTTTAAGAAAATATAATTTTCCAACATATGATTTTATATTCAGTAGTTACTGACTTTTTCTGTATTAGTTATTGACTTTTTCTGTATTCACAGATATAAACTTTAGCCACTTTAAAATTACTATGACTGTTAGTAAGAAGTACTTTTTGCTAAACTTCTGACTTCATTAGCGGTAAACTAGCCTATATATAGAACCTGGGTTGGGGCAATGCAGTAATATGTTTCTGATTATCAAAGTGATGTAGCATATATTCTTGTTGGATACTAGTAAGCACTAGATCACACCTAATAAAAGATACTGTGTGTTCCCTCTCCTCATCTTATCTTTTCTTACAGAGCTCCTCATTTCTCTGGAACTATCTAGAGTTTTGTCCCCAGCGCCTCACCTGGTAACTGGCATCACACAGATATTCAATAAATACTTGTAAATAAATGGGTGAATACATCTGACATTGGAGGTGATTGGTATCGATAATTCAGTAGCTTTTAAATTAGATGCCCAGGACCAAAACAGATGGATCCCTAAAGTGGCACATGAAAGGGGGTTTGTTTTATCCTTTCTCCTGTGCTCCCCCTCCAATACACACTGCTGTACGCACTCAGGAGTCACAGCGCATATTACATCTTACTTATTGTGTTTAGAAGGATCAGTGGTTTAAAAGTGTTTAGTAATTGCCAATTAAGATTAACATCTGAATCTTGGTTAAAGATTATCTTCTCTTTAATTTAGAAGATAAAGAGACTGAGATCCAGCCAAATTAGCTACATGCTCTGGAGGTCTTTAGACAGAGAGGTAGAGCCCATACTGGAGCCTGGTCTCCTGATGTCTCCACCTCCCAAGCCTTCTTTACAACACGGACACAGTGGAAGACAGCGGTCTAGATGAGAGTGAAGTTAGGGTAAAGACATAGTGAGGTGTCAACAAAAACGGATTGTGTTCAACTGTATGCTGTGTAATTTAGAGGAGTAACTTTCTAACTATAAGTGGGGATAGAATGGTGAGGAATATTAGAAAGACAGTAAGACTATGAATGACAGAGTAAGAAAAAGCTAGGAACCAATGAGGTAAGACATAGTTATCTTCCCCCACTTTTCCCATTTTAGAGTTTAAATATCAGAGGAAGAAGTTAAAAACTTATGAAAATACAGTATTTGTTAATGTATAATATTTTGATCTTGAAGTATATCAGCATACCACTTTATCTCTAAAAGTTTGATTTTGCATGTTCCAATTCTCTCCTGATCATGCTCATGCTTTCCTACTCCTTGAGCAGCGGTATATTTATAATACCCCATTCACTGATTCTGTCATCTAGGCCATTTCTGTGTCTATTCCTATTGATCGGTTTCTCCTGGTTATGGGATATATTTCCCTCCTTTTTATGCTTGCTAATTTTTTATTGCATGCCAGACATTGTGAATATTAGGTTGTTGGATGCTGCCCTTCACTGGGGTGCACTATGTGTTAGATTTAGGAGAAATCTAGGCACTTCTAGGCTTTTGTGAGCCCAGATATTGCTCCACTTACTCCTAAATGATGATTCTTTCTTTAGCGTCAGTGATTTCCTTCTGTGGACACCCAGACCAGTCATTAGCCAAAGACTCAGCTGACTGCTGCATATCAGCAGAGTTTGCTCACTTGTTCTTTCTGTGCAGCTCCATTTTTTGTGGTACTCTACCTCTCAGATTCTAGCCACCTTTGTGTTCTAGAACTCTGAACTCTGTTTGGGATCTTCTCCCATGTGCAGTGATTGGGAAATTCTCTTAGGCAGTGAGTATTTTATGTGGAGGGCTCACTCGTCTGCTTCCCTCTTCTCAGAAATCACTGTCATGCATTGCCTGCTGTTCAGTGTCTGCATCCTGATTTTTTAAGATATGCTGTCTGTCTTTGTGGTTTTCTGAGGTAGAAGGGTCAGTTTGGTTCCTGCTCGCATCATGGCTGGAAGCAGAAATTGCAGAATCCATCAAACCTTTATTGTTATTACATTTAAAATATTTAACTTAGAGTTAATTTATTTAAGATTTGTGATCATTTAATCAGAGCCTGGAGTTGGAATCTTTTGGTCAGTTCAAAATCCAATGCTGGGCCCTCGGCCGTGACACAGAGCTCCGATGTGAGCCGTGTGGTGGGGCTCTGTAAACACTGTCTGCACTTCTTTCTGCAGGCTCCTGAAGAGCTGCTGTAAGAAGTCAATTTGATTGGCAAATACTCACTGAGAGTTTATTATTGTGATAGGATTTTTTATTAGTCACTGGAAATACAGAAATGAATAAAGCATGATTCCATAGACTAGTGCAGGGAGGTGGCATGTACAGTTTTATACATTGACCTAAAAGATTACAAGAATGGGGAAACTGAGAAAGCAGAAGGTCTTAGGGCACTTTGTGTTTGCAGGATGTTGCATATAATTAACTCTTGTGCACAGTAGGGCTCAATAAATACTCATGGGTGAAAGATACTGCAGTTCATTTATAGGCATATTCTGCTCAGAAATATGTTAACTTGCTTTTTTTAGTTCTCTATAAAAGTTTAAATACACATTAAGTGTATGTCATATATATGTATATATATAGTATATATACATACTTTTTTTAAAAAGTATAACTCTGTCTAGCTTGCACTGTCATGAATATCATTTGTTGACAGTCTAAAAACTTCAAATGGCACTTTGATATCTAAGTTATGTAGACCTGCTTTGTTTCTAAATTGTCATAGCAAACATTTAAAAGCACCAATTCAATCAAACCTTTCTTTTTAACTGCTGCTCCCTCCCACTTTTTTCTTATTCCTGTTCATATTTGAAAAGCAGCATCTGCAGAGAGTTATTTATATGTATGAATTCACTGGCTCATCCTAGTGCGAAACAGGTCATTCTGGAACAGTGAGAAGTGTGATTGCTGACTTTCAAGCAGTTTTGCTGCTCAGCTGGATCTGTAGGAAGAGAAAAGGGGTCAGGCCAACACTTGTTGAAGATGTCTTGTTGCCATTGTCCCGGGGAGAGAGACTTGGTGCTGGTGAATTTGGACTCTTTGGTGTATTGACAAGAGGGAGAAGGAGGCTCAGGATCCCAGGTTTAATGTCTGTTGGGATATTTGACCCACTAATTAGAATCAGGGAAACACATAAAAGGCTATCCTAATTCAAATGTGAGGGGCTTTTTCCTCTTCAAAAAATTTAGGCACAGCAAATAGTAGTGTGGTATATTTCAGGCACAGTTTTTTTTCAACGCATGCCAATGTACTAAAAAGAAGGAAAATCACCATAGGATTGACAAGTGATGATTGTCAGAAAAAGTATTAAAATCTTAAATAGTAAAATAAAGAATATTTGAAAAATATATGCATTATTCGGAATTGAAAATTGAAATCATTTCAAGTCTTCTTCTGGGTAGAATTCAGGGCTGTAAAAAAGGGCACTACTGTCAAGCAGTGAATTTTATTAACAAATTTGATAAACAGGCCATTAATTAAATCCGATTCTCACTGTCAAGTGGCAGATTTACATAGGACACATGTATTAATTCATTTGTTTCTTTTTTAATGGCATAACTGTATACACACTGCATTGTTTCTATTAATATTCAGTTAAGAGATGTCAGAGATTCTATATTTGAAAATACATGTTTTAGTTCATTTCCATTGTTACTGTAGATAAATATATTGGCTTACTAAGGAATTTGTTTCAAATTAAACTTGAGAGTATCTGATAACAGATTAGTTCAAAGTTATGCCTCAGGTTCTGCTTGGGTGTTGTCGAATCCATTGGCTCTTCTCACGTCCTTTTCGAAGCGAGTGAGGAAGGGAGCTTGACAGAGCAGCGAGGGCTTTGCCAGGCCTGCCCAGGAGCCAGGCAAGCCAGGGCAGCTGTCCCAGGCCGGGGTTCTTTTCTGGGAGGAATAACAACCGTGCTTTAGTGTCTATAAACTGTGGTATGATTGCTTTAGCGACCCATTAGCTAGAACAGAGTAAAGGCATTTGACTCTGTCAGAGGATAGACTTTTAAAAGATAATCTACTATAGAGAGAAGGAATTATTTCTTCAATTTTAACAGAGTAGATTTCCCCCTCCCCTCCCTACCCTACCTTCAATGGGTTTAATGTTTTTGGTGTATGAAAATTGATTCAGATAAATCACTTTTATCTGTGTAAAATGTGGTATTACTATAACTATCACTCCCAGGCTCTGTGGGTTGGAGCATTGTCCTGTAAACTGAAAGGTCGTGAGTTTGATTTCCGGTCAGGGTACATACCTAGGTTTCAGGTTGGATCCCTAAAGTGGTGCATTCAAGAGACAACCCATCAATATTTCTCTCTCACATTAATGTTTCTTTCTTTCTGTCTTTCCCTTCCCCTCGATCTAAAAAATCTATAAGCATGTTCTCATGTGAAGATAAAAATAAATAAAAAAATTTTAAATGTCACAAAACATCTTAATCCCAAATTGTTCTTACGTATGTTGTATATATCTATTAAGCATATACAATAAAATAATTGAAGATCATACGTATGCATGTTTGGGAATCTTGGGAGCAGAACACTGGCCAGTATTTCATTCTCTCCCCCACCATTTGTCCTTCCTTATGCAAATCTCAGATGCTTCTTCGCTTACTCTCTTCTGTTACTTTCCCACGAGGTGTTTGTCTGAGGTCGTGAGTCTTGGCCCACTGGAGAACCAGATCTAGTGAGGGCGCTTTCCCCCAGCTAGTCTTGTTTTAAGTGAGGACACAGATCCAGGATATCTAAGGAGTATTCTACTTGGTGCTAAAAAATGGAGAGGATTTAAAAGTTAGTATTTTTTTTTGCCACAGGAAAGCCAAAGGAAAAATCTTTAGATGTAGTTACTCATGTCTTTATTCAGAAATATATATCTGTCCTTATCTGGTATCCTTAAACACACCTTCTTTTATTCACAAATTTATGTACCCACCCTTCAAATTTCCCAGGTGCTCAGCCCTAAGGGCAAAAGATGATTCCTATATCCAAAGAACTCAGAGTATTTCATAGTTTTCTAAGCACTGAAGTTCACCTGATTGTTTATTCATTTATTCAACAAATACTTGCTGAGTTCCCTATTCTTGGCATTGGAGTTACAACAGTGAACAAAACAGACAGACCCTGTCTTCGTGGAGTTACATTCCAGTAGGAGGTTTAGATAATGAACAAGTGAAAATATTCACTGTATCAGATAGTGGTAAGAACAGTATAACAGCTTAAGTGGATGTAGGGAGTAGGGTATGTGCCTAGGGGTTATTGTTTGCAGTTTTCCGTGAGATGGTGAGGGGTATGCCTTGTGGAGGAGCTGGCATTGGAGCAGAAACTTAAGTGAAGTCAAGGAGTAAGACGTGTGAATCAGTGAGGAAATAGGAAGTACTAAGTCCTCGAAGCAGTGCCAGATTGGTGTGTCTGAAAAACAGAAAGGAGGGCTGTAAAGCCAGAGGAAAAATTCCTTGAAGGAGAGAGGGGTAGGGAATAAGGTTGGAGTCCTGAACAGTGGGAAGATTGTTTTGTACCTGATAGGTCATGTAAAGGGGCCTGGATTTTTATTTATTTTTATTTCATTTTTTAAAAAATTGTTGAATTTGCCCTGGCTGGTCTAGCTCAGTGGACTGAGCATGGGCCTGCGAACCAAAAGATCACAGTTCGATTCCCTGTCAAGGCACATGCCTGGGTTGCAGGCCAGTTCCCAGCAGGGGATGCACCAGAAGCAACCACACATTGATATTTCTCTCCTTTCCTTCCCTTCTAAAGATAAATAAATAAAAAAATTTTTTTAAATTATTGAATTTATTAGGGTGGTAGTGGTTAATTACCTTGTACAGGTTCCAAATGTGCCACTCTGTAACACATCATGTCTTTATGGTACTGTGCGTTCACCACCCCACGTCAAGTCTCCTTCCACCACCACTTCCCCCTCTTCTACCTCCCCAGCCACCTTTCCTTCTCGTAATCACCGAACTGTTGTTGATGAGTTTCCTTTCTTTCTTTAATACCTTCACCTTTTATCCGCAGACTCCCCCAAACCCCCTCACCTCTGACAACTATTAGCCTGTTCTCTGTATCTATGAGTCTGTTTCTGTTTTGTTCATTAGATTCCACATATAAGTGAAAATCTTATGGTACTTGTCTTTTTCTGACTGGCTTATTTCACTTAGTATAATATTTCTCCAGGTCCATCCATGCGGACACAAAAGGTGAGGTTTCCTTTTTTTTACGGTCGAGTTGTATTCTGTTGCGCAAATGTATCAGTTTTTGTACCCAGTCATCTCTTGATGGGCATGTAGGCTGCTTTCAGATCTTGAAAATTGTAAATAATGCTGTAGGGAACATAACGGTCCATATATTATTTCAAATTAGTGTTTCAAGATTCTTTAGATATATTCCCAGAAGTAGAATCACTGGGTCATAAGGCAATTTAATATTTTGAGATAACTTGATAATGCTTTCCACGGTGGCTGCAGCAGTCTGCATTCCCACCAGCAGTGCAGACGAGTCCCCCTTTCTCTACATCCTCAGCAGCACTTGTTTGTTCATTTGTTGATGAGAGCCTTCTGACACATGTGAGATGCTATCTCATTGTCACTTTAATTCTCATTTCACGCACAATTAGTGACATTGAGCATCTTTTTTATATACCTAGTGGCCATCTCTCTGTCCTCTTTGGAGAAGTGTCTGTTCAGATCCTTTGCCCACTTTTTGATTGAATTGTTTGTTTCGAGGAGGGAGGTCTGGATTTTTAGACATGATAGAAAACTGTTGGAAGATTTTGAATGAGAGAATGGCATATCTCATTTACAGTTTAAAAGAATCATGCTGGCTAATAGGTAGTGAATAGATAGTACCAGGGAAAGGATAGATACAGAGAAATTAGGTTGTGCTATGATAGTGTAAGTAAAATATCATATGGTGATAGGGACATGGATGATAGGAGTGGAGATTGTTCAAGGCTAGACCCAACAGAATTAGCTGCTGGATTGTATGTGGGAAATAAAAAGAATAGAGTCAAGAATGATCACTCTATCCCTGGCTGGCGTGTCTCAGTGGACTGAGTGATGACCTGCGAACCAAAGGTTCGCAGGTTCAATCCCTAGTCAGGGCACATGCCGGAGTTGCAGACCAGGACGCTAGAGGGGGCACGTGAGACACAACCGCATGTTGGAGTTTCTCTCCCTCTCTTCCTCCCTTCCTCTCTTTTTCAAAATAAATAAATGAATCTATAAAAATAAATTTCATTTTGATTTTTCTGTTTGGGACATCTGGAATCTTGTTCTGCATGGTTATTTTACATCCTTGGTTAGTTTCTTTCTGCAGTATACATTGGTAGAGTTGGTAGCTGTGGTGTAGTAGAAAGAGCTCTAAACTTAAAATTGGCTTTTAGGCCCATCTTGTATTCACTGCTTGAGTGATCTTAAGTAAATCAATTACTTCTGTGAGTCTCAGTTACCCACTATTTTAAATAGGATTTATCCCTCACTTTCTGGAAATGGGCCAATAAAATAGTATGTAAAGTTAATTTACATTATAGAGCATTGGACACTTTTTCCTGGTCTTTCTGTCACTGTCCTTTTTACTCTCTCTTTGATGCATATTTCTTAAATAGATAAATACAGTGAAATATTAAGTATTTCTGCTTTAAGGGCATTTTTCTAATAGAATATAAACTCTAACAAAGCTTTAAGTGCCTTTTCTGTTTTTATAATTATTAGTTAACTTTAGAAGTAGTAATATCAGCAAAAATGTTGAAAACAAAACTTATCTCCTATCCTATTTGGGGGGAAGAATTTTATAATTTTGTGTAGGGTAAAAAAAGGAATACACATAATTAAGAGTGGAATGTATCTCTCTTACTTTTCTGGCATTTAACATTTTTTCCCGCATTTTTTCCATGTATGTTTATAACTTGGGTATGAAGTCAGAGAAAACCATGCTTTCTTCATTACCTTCTTTTGTAGTTAAAAGCAGTTTTGAGAAATACATGCAAGATCTAATGGCACGATAGCAACATTCTATCCAAGCCTTCGCCAGTTTACAACATCCAGACTTTTCTACTACAGTTGTACCTGCACCATCTTCTGAAGCCACTTGGCACAATTACAGTCCTTTACTAGCTGCCAGCAACTTTTCTTCCATCGTGCTTGTTGCTTTCTCTGACACAGTTTGGCCTGTTATTCCACTTCTGTTCTTCAAGGACCATTCCAGTTCTGCCTTTTTCAAGATGCCTTCTCTTCTCTTCACCCATCCGAATCCATTTTATTTATTACTAGCTCTTTTTTTTAATACAGCAAGAAACTCATACTTTAAAAAAAAAATCAAACATATGTGCATTGTGTGAAGAGAAAGACATGTCCTGTCTGGTCCCAAATCCCCTGTGTTTATCCTTCCAGTCATTAGTAATATTTAGCCAGATACATTTTTAACAGAAATGAGAACTGTATACATGTTGCTTTGTGACAGTTTGTCACAATATGAATCATCCATTACATTCATTGAGCGAATTCATGAGTCTTCATATTTGTTTTTATTTAATTTTTAATATGTATTAGTTGTACTCTCCCAACTAAAATTAGAAGCTTCTTGGAGGACACTTGCTGTATCTTAAGCCTTTGTTCTTCTCCATCAGGGATGCACAGAGGTCCATCCTGTAAGAGACATTTAATAAGTATTGTTGGTTGAATGGGACATTTGAGCCTACATCTTAGTGTGGTCTTCTATAAAGTCAGGAAAAGTCTTAGACAATTCATTAATTTCCTTATTTTCAATGTATGTAATCTACCTAATAAAAATTTAGGTACACAGTTACCTATACAATGAATATTTGGGTGAGTGGAGAGAATAAAACTGGTGAATGAAATTTGAGAGCATCCAGCACGAGGCACAGGGTCTGGAACAAGTTGGTTTGCGGACCAAGGGAGAGGACAGCAGCCAGAGGGAGGGGAAGGAAGGGGAAACGCAGAAGCATGAGAGTGCCTGCCTGTGGGCTGAGACAAAGGGTGAATGCAAGGAAACCTCTTGAGAAGTAAAATAAATGTAGTCAATACAGAAGGTGCCTGTTATCCTCTTAAATACAAAATAAGAGCCCAACTGGCTTCCAAAATACCTCTTCCATTAAAGTAAAAGAGATATAAGCTTTGCGGTGAATAAAAAAGGAAATATCTTATTTGCCCTGAAACAGCTGAAAAACAGAAAGTTTTGCTGCCAGAGTGTAAGACTGCCTGATAAAATACATAACGTGACATTCAGAGCTCAAAATGAATATCACAGCTTTTTTTTTTCTTTTGATGCACACCTCATAAACCTCTGCTGAGCTCAGTGCTTTATTTTTTCTTAAATTAGGTAGGCTGTGTGTTATACTAAGGTTTACATTGGAGATATCAGTGACAGGACACACTGACCAAGTGATCATTTGAAAAACAACAGAAAACAAATGCACTGTTTCTGAAGCAGAGGCAACGGCCCGGTTGTGCGTTTTCTGGTGAACACTGTTTGAATCTGAAAAGTTCTTCACGCCACTGGGAAGCGAAATGGCTGCAGCTTAAAATTGTAAGTTGCAGGAAGTTTTCTAAAGTTTTAGAAATTGAATTACTGAATACGAGTTACCTTCTGCATAATTGTATAAAGCTGATGAAGTGGTTCTCTTTTGGTTTGATTGCTTTCCAAATTCTATCCACGTGAATTCACAGCTAATGGTTTTAAGGTGAGTAAAGACAAAATAACTTGCTCACATAAAATCAAACTATTAAAAACATAAAAATTAAGTAAACTTCTTAAGATGTTATACATATTAGCTAAGTATCCAGTAATTCTGATGGCAAATATATTCTTTTCCTTCTCTGACTAGCTACTTTGTGGTATTTATAACATATTTACCTTTTCCTATTAGTCAGTGTTATTTCTTTTATTTAGTCTCTCAACTCTGACTTTGCAGTGTTTACAGTAGTAAATGTTATGGGCAGAAAAAAATATAAGAAAGTTGCTTTTTCATAAGAGTTTCAATTTTATAAAGGGTGTGATTTAAATATTTCTTCTGCTAGGAATTCTTTAGACAGTTAAGCATTAGTGACATACGGGAAAATTATGCCTGCCTGTGTTGTATCTGCAGAACCATCTTCTCACGAAGGTTTTTTGTCTTGTGTTTTGTTGTTAGTACCATCTGTACAGTGGTGAATTTCAATGAGAGCGACACCGAAGAGAAGGCCAGCAGTGAGACGGCTGCTGCAGACTGCAGCCTTACTGGTCACCAGTGGGGACTAAGCCTAAGCAGAAAAACACCCCACTGCTATGCACAGTCCAAATCCAAAGCAACAGTGTAGGCATTATTTCCATTTTACAATTAAGGAACCTATGGCTAAGAAAGATGAATTCGTCCACAGTCCCATCAGTGGTGAAATCAGAATTAGAACTCAGATATGTCTGATTCAAAATTCTATCTCTTTAATCACCATACTCATGGTTTTCTTTCCTCCTTCCAAAAAATTTGGTAGAAATTAAGCCATTTTTAGTCAAAGGAAATTAAAACATAATCAATTACTTTCCTAATTCGAGTCTGAAAACTGTGACAAGCAGTTTCAGTATTTAAAGTAGTTCACATGGCTTATGAGTGTGTCTTGTTTGGGATTAGTGTCTCTGACGCCTCCTCTGTCTCTCTGTACTCTGTTTCCATGAATCTTCCCCATCGGAGAAAGAAACCCTTAATTTGTGATGGCCATCCCTTCTGGGGGAGTGGAGAAGGGAGCTGTATTTAATCCCTATTCCTGGAAGACAAGCTGCCTAAACTAATTCAACTTATCTCACTTGAGCCACAGCCACTCACGTTCCGCGGTGAGTGCTTCACTCCAGCCCCAGAGCAGTGTAACTGGTGAGCCCAGTCACACAGGTGTCTGTCAAATGCATCATTTTCTCAAGCGGGTTTTTTTTCTTTCCCTTCTGTGATGTCTATTTTGAAATTTTTACAAAGTACATCATCATTCCTCTTAACTGAAGTGGTGTCCTTTGTCCATTCAGTCCTATATTTGTAGTGGTTTGAAAAATTGGTGTTAGTTAAAATAAAAGCAACAGATTAGTGTAGGTGATGATACTAAAAGCTGGTACTTGTCCAGTTCCCCTGCTTGTTGTGAAGTATGAGAGAAGATGGGTTTGAAAATTCCTGTTACAAAGTATACTTTAAAATGACTTATAAACATTCTCTTTTTTTATGTCAATGTTAAAATATGGCAGAAAGATAACTCAATTTAGTTCAAAAGCCATTTTCTAAATGAGAAGAATTAGCTGGGAACAGTGTCACATTAATAGACACTGCCAGCGCTGGATTCTGCATACAGAACGCTTGTTCATGTTTTCCTTGAACTCTTTTGATTGCGCCCAGCGCTAAGTTTATACTGAATGGGCTCAGTCTGGTCCTTGGCAAGCACCCGGGAGTAATGAATAGTGGAACATCGAAAGGCTTAAAAATCCTGGCATAAGCCCTGTGTTGGTATGATGAGCTAACCACGGCATTGTTCAATGAGAAGGCCCTGTGTCCCTTTGGAAATGAAATCTTGGCCTGTGGACAAAGGTCTGTGTCCACACATTGAATTTCTCTGTCTTTCTGCTATGCTCTTCCATTCACAACAAAACTTTGAAAGCAAAGTTCTGAAGAGGTTCTTGAATGCCTTTCTTCCTAGGATGCCCAGAAACAAGTGGCTGATGTAAAAATGACAGAGCCCTACACTTTTATTTGGTAGCTTTCCGAAATTCACATCAAAGACTCAAAGAACAAACTCTTTAAGCTGGAGAGCAGTGTAGACATTCCCTATTTCTTCTCCCCCAAAATGTCTTCCCTCTGAGAGCCATGGTAATTTACCACAGCTTTTCACTGCAGAATTTGTGATGTTCTGATCTTTATGTTTATAGCTCCATCTGTATTTGTAGTGAAACGTCTAAATTTGTCTCAGTACATCTGAATTCCAAGAATGAATTGGTCTTCTTATGAGTACTCTCGCCTTAAAAGCAAAGAAGAAAAATTAAGCTGTGGTGTTTGATTAAAACTATGACATTATAACATGCTTTTCCTTTGCAATTTTTACTCTTAAAAACAGAGCAAAAATTCTGTAATCAGAGCCTGCCAGAAAGTACCTAAAGCCTGGAATAGAAGCTTGTTTTAGCTGATTTAAAACTACTATCTATATTGTAAATTATAGAGAAGAGCCTCCTACGAGTCCTTTTAAAGCATATTTTAGTTCTGTGTTATAAAACCAGGCTCCTGGTAGGGTATAAGCAGGTAAAAAAAAAACCCACAAAAGACCTGCATTGTGTAAATATTAAAAATCTGTGGATGTATTAGAAACATGAATTGAACTACTTATAAATATAACAACATAGTTTCTGGGATTTGCTTCAAAACCCAATTTAAGTGGGGAGAGGGAGTAAGGAGAAGTTAGGTGGTCAGCATATACATGACATAAGACGGCCAGGAACTGATCATTGTTAACCTGGGGGTACATATGTGATTGCTTATTACAGTATTTCCTCTACTTTTTTATGTTTGAAACTTTTTATAATAAAAAGTAAAAAAATATATCTGATAGTTCAGAATGATGGTTCTAGAGAATAAAATGTTTTTTTAGTAAAGAAAATCCCAAAATCTAAGATACAAAGTTTTCAAAACTTTAAAACGTTATGATATGATGCAGATAACACTAGAATCTGTAAATAATTTTCCCCTCAGTGATTGTAGAAGGCTAGTGGATGATATAGACATAAAAAAGAGTTGTGCTATAAATAAGGTGTTAACTGAAATACTAGGGTCCTTGCGATAACTGGGTCCTTACAGATAATTATGAGCTATCTTAGTCCCTAATGTAGGTTACCCACAGTTGAAGTTTCCTAGAACATTGCTATAATGCAATACAAGCAGTAAATCCATATGAGACGTACTCTACTCTCTATAAGGCAAGTAGACAATGGTTGTATTTTTCTTGGTATAACTTGTCAAACCATTATGAACATGGAAAAATTGGGTTAACAGAAAGAGTATCAGTTATGAGAATGAAAGATGTTTCATGTGCCAAAAGTAGCTTATAAGTATGTTAATGTATGTTTATAATCACATAGTAAACTATTTTATATGTCTTGCTTAGTTTGACCACGAATCAACTATATTCGGGTTCAGTGTTTGGAACTCTAGTATTGCCTGGCTGAGGGATGGCCATATGTTGATGAATTCCCAATGGGAAAGCTATACTCCAGTGAGGCTGTTAATTTTGGTGTCAGAGGCAGAAGGAACATCAGGTAGATACTGATGGGGTAGATGCTTGACATGCTGTCAAATATGTTGAGTCTTTGATGTCTCTGTTTTGCTCTTGTGCTACTCTTAGTATTTCCTTTAGTAAAATATTTAAGGGTCTAGGTAACTGGTCCTCTGTTAATTGAATAATGCTACACCCTAAACTTGTCCATTTGTTTTTTCAACAAATAATCACTTAGTGTTTACTAATAGTTTACTAATTTATAGGAGATCCAATGGTGAATAAAATAGGCAAGTTTCTTGCTCTCATAAACTTTTCATTTTAGGGCTTATGGGTAGATAAATAGGAGGGAAACCTGTAGTGTGAAGTGGTGTTTGGAGAATTAGAGCAGCGTGATGTGGCGGGGAGAGCGTTATGTAGTCAGGGGTGGGGCACCTTTGAAGGTATGAACTTTAAACTGAGATGTGAATATCATATAAAGATGAGTTGCTTAGTTTTTTGTGTAAAAAACTAAAATCTTAAAGCTGTACCTCATTTTCATAGTGGTAGGGTTTTATCCAAATAATGTGTACTTTGATTCTACTTGACCAATCAGTTAGACTAAAATATTCCATAGAAGTGCATTTAATCCATGCCACTCCTGCATTCATCAACACGCTCTATGCTGGCTTTCTTTCCCATATGTTACAGGGCTCTTTAACTTTCGGTGCAAAACTTGATGCAGGATGCTTATGGGTGGCATTCTTCTCTCAGCTTTTCAGCCGATGTTGTGGGGCCTGCCCACCCTAACCCTGAACTTCATACTGCCTTCTGGTTGCTCAGACAGTTCCTACTTGCTCATCCTTTTCCTTTGATACCGACTGGCCATCCAGCCACTTGGTTTGTGCTGTCTGAACCCCACCTCCAAGATAAGGGAGACCGTTTTGTTATCCTTTGTCTGCTTGATGCCACACTCTTGTTCGTCCAGAGGTTACTCGTGGATAATCTGATGTCCAAATCCGAGCCAATCTGAATGCAAGAAAGCTTAACTGTGTTTTCCTACTTTGTCTTCCCCTCCACAGCTGCTTGCTACATGTCACATTCAGGATAACATAAGCACATTTTCTGGTGGTCTTCTGGGATGGTAACTCTAAGTTTGGTGTTAATTTTGGACTGCAACCAAAGGCATTATGGAGAAAATGGGCCTTGCAGCACTAAAGTTGTCCTAAGTGGGTAACTGCCTAGGAGCTGTTTCTGCTTATGTCTGAAAAGCCCTGTATTTTCCATTTGCACAGACACAATGTTTTTGATAATGACGTAACAGTTTCTTACTGAGCTGAAAAATCATTTTGCTAGTGCTTCATGTATAAGCTCTCTTTGCCTAAATAAATTGTTTTTTCAGTGTATATGCAAGGATAACTAGCATTTATTAACAAAATTGGGTGGGGTATTTGGTGTTGCAGTAATCGATCATGTTTTTTTTTTTTGACTCTTAACTGTGAAATTGCTAACAAGCATAACAATTTTAAAACACTGAATCTATATCTAGCAAGATAACTAGACTGATGTGGTAATCATGCTGTTTAAACAGATAGTATTTTCAGCTCATTAGAATTTTAAGCCTTTAAAAAATAAATTTATCTCTATTTTTAAAAGTTTTGTTTTGACATAGACAGCATGTCCATGTTCAGCATTGATTTCACCTGTCTAGAAAATTGATCTAGCAGTTTGTCTTATTTCTAAGAAGACAGTTTTTTTTAATATAAAAATTCCTAGTTCTTTTCAAACAGTTGAATTTGTGTCATTTTGTTCTGGCATCTGACTTAAAAAGTATGAATGGTGCCATTTATCATCGCATCAGCCTTTGTTGTAAATATAATGTAACTATACTTTTCACTTTTTATCTGGTGTTAACAGTTATGAATTACACATAAAGCTTCTAACATACATGTTCCTAATAGAACAAATTCTAAGATCTGTTTAAATAACAGAAATGATCTGTTTTCATAAAATTACCCAATTAGTTAGATGCTAGATAGTGTTTTGTTAAATTGAATGATTGCACTCAATTGATTTATTCCATATAATTTACAGGGTTAAAGCTTGAGATTTCTGTTCTTCAATTTCTTTGGTAATAACTTACTAAAATAATTTAGTTAAATTTTATTTATCTTGAGATTTCTCACATAATGGACATAAGTGCCATCTCTTCTCCTTCTTCCAAACAGGTATTTATTAGATAAATACCACTTATTAAGTGAGAAAGTATCTGACATTCCCACTGATTTACCTACATTTTCCTATTGTAAGCAAACAACTTTGCCATCTGATAGTATTAATAAAAGTTGCTTAGAGATCTTCAAAAGTAGGATGCTATAAAACAATGAATGTTAATAGGAAGAAAAACACATGTCCCCTGTCCCCTAAATGTAAACCTGTGACATGTTATGATTTTTAAATGAATGTCATAAATGAAACATTTGCTTTATAATGGGACTCACTTATATAAAAAATAGAAAAACTAAATATGTCACTTATCATATTTGGCCAGAGAAGCATTCTTTTGCTTTCTATGATGATCAGTAAGTAGTATTGCTTCTCTACCAATTTTGAAATGGCTTTGATAAAATGCATAGGAACCAGGCATGCCAATTTAAGCCTAATTTCCAAAGAAGGTCACTCACTGGTTATAGGGTAAACAAAGGCAGTCTGGCTTCCTCACCCAGGTGTCTGGGCAACTAAGGGAAGCAGTGTTCCCATAGCCTTGAATGGGCCCGATAAGCAGTGTTGTTCTCATAGCCTTGAGACTGGGTCTGATCAACTGTTCCCATAACCTTGAGTGGGCTCGCATGCACAGAATCTCTCTATGTTATGTACCCTGTTTTGGCTCTCTGCCAGCTTTGTTTGTCTCTAGCATTTAAGGGGTAGGGACTCCCTACTGGGTGCCACACATGGGGACAGGTGACGTGCAGGGACATGCAGGGGGACACACACCTTGCAGTGTGCACGACTCTTTCACCCTTGAATAAAGGATGTCAGACATCCCAACGGCTCCATGAATATTTTTCCGTCTGCCTGAATCTCTCAAACCTGTCAAGCCTTGAACAGTCACAATGCACTAGTTTACTTTTTTGTACTCATGTTTGTATCAATTTTGATATGAGCTTTTCAAAATGTAGGCTTTTAAAATTATTTTCATTCTTCCTTTAGTTACCATAAGGTTTCTAATCATAGTAAATCATGTAATAATGAGTCCCCAGGAGTGGTTTAGACAGGAACATTTTTAGAGCAGAATATGAGAGCCCTTACTATAGATTTTGAAAGTAATATAAATATCTTTAATTACAAAAAGACCATTCCCCCTTTCTCACAGAGCTAGGATTTTGCAGCTTTTGTGTTATTTAACAACAGACTCATTTTTACACACAAATGAGAAACTGCTATTTATTGTGAATGAGCAGAATAATGTTTAGAAATAGTTTTCTGTAAAAATATAGGAGAGATAGGATAAGTGAGTGGGGAGAAGTTTCCTGGATTTTTTTGTCCAAATAGCCGTGCTGTTTACAGTGTTACATATACTTGTCCTGCTGACATTTGTATTAAGGAAGCCTCATCGAACAATAGTCGCCTCTCCCTCACAGAGCCACTGAGTTTACCAGGGCTTGGACAAGTTTCTGGATATAAGATACATAGAGATACATAATGAACTTTACCCATTTTATCAGAAGGATGATTTTGTAACTTGTTTGTCTAGAAGAGCTTTTCCCTTGTGTTTTGCCCTTGCTTCTTGAGGACTAACTGATCGCAGTGAGCTTAATTTGCACAAAATAATGACTAAAACAGTGTGTGACTAAGTGCCACAGATTGTGTTTTATACCAGCATTTTAGTAATCATTTTAAGTTTAAGAATCCAAGGCTGTTACCTGTGCCACCGTCAGAGAGCATACTATGTGCAAGTACAGATTTTTCGGTTTAAACCATAGCCTTTACGCTGCTCTTTTGGAACACTGAGTGATGGAGGAGCTGCAAGGAAGAGTAGGGAATCTAAAACTAAGGGCCGTGCTACCTGCGGATGCATTCTGACTCCAGCATCTTGAATCTGCAGCTTTCTAAGTAATTAATGCCTTTGATTTTTAAAAATCATGCTCCTGTGTTTTTCTATATTATCATACATTTTACATTACATTTTAAAATAAAGTTAGAATAAAACAGATACCCTGCTGAGTTAAAGATTTCTAAATCTTCTGTGGTTTTTACCCTTAGATCCACCCACTTAATTCTCAGGTCTGCATATAATTTTTACAAATGTAAGTGCACTAAAATTACTAAATCAGAAGATGTTAAAAACTGTCAGTGTACAATTGTGAACATGCATGGGTAGTAAAGGAAATGCTTCTAAGATGCTAAGATGCTAACCCTGTATGCTGCACTGTTTTTCCATTGGTAATGCCTAGGGGGTATCTAGCAGTGTGAATTCCCTTTTCGAATACACTTCAAGATGGAGTTCCTTGTTAGAAAGTTAAAGGAAATATTCTTTATTAGTCATTTTAACATTCCACATCAGTGAATGTGACTTTGCCTCCTCCTATAGTTTTGCTTTTTCTCAGTAAATTACTGTCAGAATATAATGGGGGAGGGGGATGCAGTAAACTACTGCACTAAAACTACACTGCATTTTATTTTTTAAAGTAGATTAAGATTTTTAGTGGGATTATTGTCAGGGTTGACTATGCATGTAAAATGTGGAAACGGGATCTTTTTCAACATACAAATAGTTTCTAATTTTAATGTTATCAAAATTGAATTTTGACTGTCCCTTAGAAGGACACTTGGAAATATGCATGAGTAACGTGGTACTGGGGTTTGGGGAGAGGAGAATGAGGAAATGTGAAGAAGACTGTGTATATCTAAGGTTTAAAATTTAATCAATAACCATTTTGTTATTTTGGAAAATGTTTTAGAAGTCTTTTATTTTTCTCTCCATTGCTGATTCTCTGGGTAATATCTCATAGATTGATTATATATTTATTTAATTTGGGAACTGAAGAGAATGTACCCTTATTAGTCCCTCTATTCATAGTTCTTTCTTCAAAACAAAACCAACATAACTGAATTTTCTACAATATATAATACATCTTAACAGTATGCACAAAACCAGTACTTACTGCTTATTTCTATTCTGTCCCCTTTGGGAAACATTCATCCCTTGGGTATGTCATTGAAAAGATCTGTTTGTGTACTCATTTCAGGAAAGACTTTAATGAGACCTGTGCATGTTTCTTGGCAATGAAAACAACTCCAGATTTTGTAAATTGTGTATTTATATGACTATAAATCCACTCAGCCCCAGCCTCATCCCCTATTTTCACACGGCTGAGAATGTTGGTCTCGGTCAGGGATTGTTACGGTGCCCACCTGTCTCTAAAAAGGTCCACGTGTGTGTGGACTGGTCCGAGAGCACAAACCAGAGGCTTTGTAGAGACTCTGTGATCTTTAACTTGCAGCGGTTAATTTTGATCGGCATATTCAAACCAATTTTAGTACAGAAAGTAATGTGTGAAACTGAAAAAGACTTGCTATGTGGAGTCGCAGTTTTTCTCAGCCCAGCAGATTACAGTGTGATGCCAAAGCTAATGCCAGAATGTAAACAGAAGAGGGATATTGTGTTTTCTGGACAGAGATGTGTGGCACATAAATAAACAGAGGAAAATGTGTTATAGATTATTTTTGACTAGTACTAAAACTAAATATTTTAGTTTGCTACCCACATATTATTTTACTCTGCAATATAATGTAAGGATTAGAGTTTATTAAAAATTTATAAGAATTCTTATATGCACCTCAATTTAATTGGAATGCAGTTAGGCAAAATGTAGATTTAAGGAATTCACAGATTAAGTTAAAAATTCACTTATTAATAAGCAGCAGTCTATTTCTTGAGGGCCTTCTTGGGGGCCTGCTAAACCCTGTCTCAGGGGAATGTTTGGGATACACACACACACATACTTTGTGTGTAAGAAGTGACAGATATATCGTAAAGAATATATAGCGTAAAGAATTGGAGAAAAAGCTTAAGGTCTGACGTCTGTCCTCAAGGGGTGTATTTAACAGCCTGCTCATAGAAGCAGCAAGTTTCATGCAAAACAAATAGCCAAGCAGTAAACAGTAACAAGAGCGTGCAGTAAAGTGCCCAAGTGGGTGGCACATTAAAGGGAAAATAAAGGGCAGACCTCCCTTTCCAAATGAAATTGTATGCAAAACAACAACACGGGAAACAAGAGAAATGTGATTTTCTTAAAATTACAACTTTGTCATACACATTTAAATACATGTAATATTTATTCAAGAAGTTATTCAAAAAGCAAGTTCATTTAAATTAACCAAAAAATTCAAATGAATAGTAAAGGGATTGGTCTGTAATAAGGACTCAGTAAATGTTAATTACTCTTGGTATTATTGCTATTAGTTTTAAATTATGTGCTTTGGATAGCAGTTGCAATACAAGATTAGCCTTAGCTTTCAATTTACTTGTATATTTCATTCAGGATACACATTTTAGAGAAAAATCTGAATTCACACAGAAAAGCAGTTGTACGTGCTAAGGTTTCGTTTGGTTTTAATAGCTTGCTTTGCTAGTTTTACATTATGATAGTCTTTAGTTAAATTAAGATGGCAAGAGAAGAGATTCTTTTTAAGCAGAGCCTACTCCCCAAATTGGGGTCAGGGGCCAAAACTTGGTGGCACATTTTAATTCATTGGTTATTTTAATATACAAAAAAAGTGAATGTTTGTACGTGTGTTGTGTTAATGCATAACCACCTACAGAATAGAATCAGAAATCTGAGACCTCCCTCAGACACCCCCATGTAACACAAATTTAGTAGGTGTGCAATTTGGGAGCCCCTAGTGTGTCTTACAAGACCCTTGTCAACAAACTACAGATGTAGGCTAAATTTAACGTGCTACCTATTTTTGTAGGCCCCAGGAGCTAAAACAAGTTTCTGTATTTTCAGAGGTTGAAAATAAATAAGTAAAATTTTATCATGACACATGAAAATTTGGGAGGTAGAAACAACAGAACTTGGAGATGGATTTGGATGTGGGGAGAGAATAAAAGAGAGAGAGGTGTGACTGTTTGGTTTTGGTCTTTCGTTGCAGGGTTAATAGTGGTGTGACTCTCTGAGATAGGCGACTTGGGAGAAGGGCTGTTAAGAGTTCAGTCTTTGGCATGTGGAGTTGCAAGTGCCTTTGAGGCATTCATCTGAGCTGTTCCAAGCAGTCTGCACATTCGTATCTGTGTGCCTGTGTTAGTTATCTGCGGATGGGTGCCACGCTAGACCTTTAACCGTGACTGTGAATTTTAGGTATTGTTAATAAGGCGAGAAGGGGAAAGGGCCTTGAACCAGGCTTTAAGGGATGCCTCATAATGACTGGATAGAGGAGAATGAGCCTGGAAAGTTTAGAGAAAAGGCAGAAAGGAGAGAGAAAACTAAGTGCTGTGTGGTAAGAGTCCAAGGAAGACAAGTGTCAAGGGGCCGACAATACTGTAGAGCAGTTAACGAAAGGGGTTGTTGGGTGTCCGTGGACTTTGGGTGTGGGTGTCTTTGCTGACTGGATTAATAAATGTTTTGATGACTCGATGAGAAGAGAATCCCTAAATTATTGTTTTATTGAAGTTACTTATAAATTTAGCTATATTAGTTTTAAAGAAAATCTGCATTCCCAGGTGTGATCTTCTTTATTATTCAATTGATCTCCCACTTTACAATGCCAATTAATTAAACAATGGATTCACTTAAAAGAAATGTGCTGCACAGCAAATTCTGATGGAAAACAACTATTTCCCATCACCTAAATACTTGAATCTTACCCAGATTATATGTCATATCCGCTTGAATAAAAAAAGGATAATAATGAGAAAAAAGTTGTTGAATAACGTTCAAAGTGACTTTTCTAACAAAGCAAAATTGGTGATTCCAGGGAAATATCACACCACTCACAGGCCTTGTCAGTTTTAAGTACCATATTTTTCAGACTATAAAATGCACTTTTCCCCCCACCCCCAATTTGGGAGGAATAATGGCTGTTAATGCTGCTGTTGAGTTCTGTTTACATTTACATTGGTGTTATTTACGTTATTAAACATTTTACCACATTTTTTTGCTTCAAAATTTTTTCCTATTTTCCTCTAAAACTTAGGTGTGTCTTATGGTCTGCAAAAGACGGTAGGTTCCAAGCCAACTTAATTGTGTTGCTCCAATTGACTCAATAATGCCGTCCTCTTTTACCCGGATTTCTTTTGTGTGTGGCTGAAGGAGACCGTATTACTAAAGGCAGTTTGGAAAAGGGGAGGAATGGGGCAAGGCAAAAGAAAAATTTTGTTTATAGGAATTTGGTGAGGATTTTTCTTTTGTGGTTTCACATAGCATTTAATTATTTTTCTTCTGTTTCCTTATTTTGTTATAATGTGCTGTAGTGTGAAAGTGGACAGAGACTCTGTCACGGGTTCAGTTCTCTGGAATCAGACATTAAGTTGAAAGTTGGGCTCTAAGGTATTTATTGGGGAACAGCTCCTGTGAAAAGAAGTATGAAGGAAGAAGGATTAGGCAGCAGGAAATGGTGATGCAGCTGCAGCAAGGCTTTGGCCAGCCTGCAGGGAGTTGCGGAGTGAGTATTGCTTGTCCAGGTGTGCGCTTGGGATTAGACGGATGGGTCTTTCTGTCCCCTTGCTCAGCCGCTGCTGCACGCTGCCGCCTGGGTGAGACGGTGCTGTGTGACCTCGGACGGCTGAGGCTGGTGCTGCCTCACCCCACACTCGGCACCAGATCCTTCCTTTGAAGGGGATCTGAGCAGCACATCTCATCTCTACCAGACTCTCTTGTAATTTTACACATATTTGAGTTGAATGCCTTTGTTGGTTTGGATTCTTGGTGTTACAGGTAACAATAGCCACTCACACACTACGTCAGGGAGATTCATGTAAACAGGTGCAGAGGTGGCGTGGGTTTCACTCCATTCTTTGGGATTCTTTTTTTTAAAGATTTTATTTATATATCGAGGGGGAAGGTATAACTTTAGAAGGGAAGGGAAGGGAAGGGGAGGGGAGAAGGACAGAGGGAGAGAAATATCAATGTGTGGTTTCCTCTCATGAGTCCCCTGCTGGGAACTGGCCTGCAACCCAGGCATGTGCCCTGACTGGGAATCGAACTGTGATCCCTTGGTTCACAGGCCCACGCACAATCCACTGAGCTACACCAGCCAGGGCTCTGGGATTCTTTTGACTTTGTCATCTTCAGTGTATTGAAGGCTTCTTCTACCTGCTGACCTCCCTGGCAGTAGCAAACAAGCCCTGGTCCCACTGTGCACACCCCCAGGGCCAGCCCAGGAAAGAATGTCTAGTGTGCACTCTGCAATGCTCAGGCATAGTCCTGAAACGACTCTGCCCCAACACAGGAAGTTTAGCTCAGTGGCAGAGGGAGAGAAGGCACTCAGCAGCCTGTTCTTGGAGCTTGAGGTCGAGCAAGTTTCTAGAGCCCTTTGGACTTCTAGGAGAAGTTGGGCATTGTCAGAAAGGGAGGAAAGTCACCCACAGATCATGCGACATGCATGAGTTTTTGATAACTACCCTGGTTGTTGCTGGTAGTATTTGCTTTTCCTTACTTATGTGGCATAATTACAGACCAAGCTATTAATATATACCAAAATCTTAGTTACTGAAAACCCAATTTTCCTTGTTCTTTGAGCTGTTACTTAGGAAATAAACTTGTAAACACTAAAGCTGTCACAGAGTTTAAACATCCAGGGCAGGGAAGGAGGATGGAGAGCCTATGCAAAACAATGTAATTGAAATTTGTAATTGGTATGTGTGAGTTTCATCTTGTTTTTTTTTTTTTTTTTGCTCTGGTTCACTTCTGGGTGGAGATAATAATAAGGGGGGGGAAGTAAAGGACTCAAAATAACTCAGATGATTCACAATATAAATCCACATTGAATCACTGAAAACTGACTTTTGGGTCAAGTTGAGACTCCCAAGAGAAAAGAAAAATTGAATTAATACTGGAATACAAGAATTGTAAGAGTTAAAATATTTATCTACTTGTCAAGTTTCTAGTCCCATCTGAGATACCTATTGTATAGACAGGAAGTAGACTCTATAAAAATTTCATGTTCTTAGAGATTTTATTGAAGTTTTTATAAAACATCAGCATTTGATTTTTCTGCCTTTGCTAAGTGGTTGAGATTGCAGACTGACACTTATTAATTATACCAGATTTCTAGTTTTAATTAGAGAATCTCTTCTGAGACTAAACCTTTTTACCATTAGGCTGTTTGAAACCTATGAGATAAAAAGGGAGGGTTCTTTCAGAAAATTATTTACATGATTTTAATTAATGATTATAATCTCCATGGTCACTTTTGCAAAAGAGCATTTAATCCCTTAACCAGTTTTCATGATTTGCATTTTGCAAAAACGTATCGGCCCTGCAGGCTTATTATCTCAGAGTTGTGTGTTTTTTTGCAGATGAAATTTATTTTGGGTGAGTTTTATTTTGCTACTGTTTCAAGCCCCAGCTTATACTTTAACACCTGTTTCTCATGCAGAGCAAACCGACTGGTAGAAAAGTAAAGTTTGTTTTCTTTTGCCAAGACAGAACATAGCCCTCGGCAAGGTTACCTTTGAAAGCAGTTTTTCATGCAGCGACTGCATACAAGTAGCATTGCTGTTGCCAAGATCCTCTGACTAATGAAGGGTCGGAGTGATGGTGTATTCTTTTTCATTGCTCACGGCACGTATATGTAGCATTTCTTTTGAGAAAAGGCACTCTAGCGTTTCAAACAGAAGCTAGAAGTTTAACCTTCCAGGAGGAAGGTCAGTGTTAGTTTTATTGATAACTCAAAAGAAAGCCACTTTATAAGAATATGAAAGGTAAATTCTTTGCTAAGTAAAAACGATTAAACACAGTGAGTTTTTCACCTTTCTTATGAAAATCAGTTTGAAACTATTTTCCATTTTTAAAGTTGTTTTTTTCCCCCTTTCTGAGCTGAAGTGTCAGTCAGATCCTTTGTACGGATGATGCTAAGCACTGGTCTTCAGACTATGGGGACTCCGTCCGCATTCAACCCCCAGATCCCTGGATGTGGCTGCCTGCTCTGTTGTGGTGCGATTACGCCATAGACAGTATTGCTTGTTTTTAATCATATTTTATGAGAATATTTACATTTCTAATATGTTTTAAGCTGTCTATAATTTAATGGTTTCACAGACTGTGAGACTGATTCTTTGTTTACAAGTGGGAAAATCTTAGGGAGCAAAGTTTTGAGTATACATGGAGCCAAGGAAGAGGAATGGAAAATGTTTATTCCTATGTATGTGATCGAAATAGTTGCTGTACTGGGGTGTGTGTGTGTGTGTGTGTGTGTGTGTGTGTGTGTGTGTGTAGGTGAGGGTGAAGGAGAAGCCATGGAGAGGGAGCTATGCTTTATTTCCCTCTTCAAAGAATTGTTATTAGGTGGATGTTTTCTACCCTTTAAACATTCTCTAAATATATACCTTCTTAAACATTGATTATTTGGGGGTTATATTTTTTATTGCTTGTCCTTATCCTCCCCCCTTCCCTTACAGTCATGGGCAAGGACAAAATAATTCCGTAAAAATTCAGCAATATCATTGTACAGTGTTTCCTTCCTGAACACATGCAACTAGCTGATCAACAAGTGCAACATTTCTTAAAATAACACATTTTGTTATGTGAGTACTACTAAAAGGCTCCACTTTTAGTACTACTAAAAGAATTCAACTACTTTCACTCTAGTTCCACAATCTTGCTCTTTTTTGCTGATCTGAACACAGACAACCTGAACACAGCATTGCTCAATCTGTTCAGAAAAGGTCCGGAAATACATTTTACTAAAGGGACTGGAGGCAAAACAGTAATACTTTCATTATAATTTTTGCTTTATTATTTTTATTTTGATGTTTTACAAAAAGAAATTTTAGGAGGTCACTATGGGCTATCATTGCGATTCGTGTTCTAGCAAATATTGCAGATTTTAAAGGGATGTTTCCAGGACTAGAAATAAAAAAAAAAACTGAAGTAAGTAGAAGAGATTGCTCCTGGGTGAGATTTTGTCTGACGTGAAACAGACACAGGATGCAGGGTGCCTTCTGCTCACCTGCCAGTGGTTGGAGATTTTTACAATAGTAACTAAGATAGCCCTGGCTGGTGTAGCTCACTAGATTGGGCCTGTGAACCAGAGGATCGCGGTTCGATTCCCAGTCAGGGCACATGCCTGGGTTGCAGGCAGGTTCTCTGAAGGTCAGTTCCCTGCAGGGGATGCACTAGAGGCAACCATACATCAATATTTCTCTCCCTCTCTCCTTCCCCTCCCCTCTAAAGATAAATAAACAAGTCTTAAAAAATAATAATAACTAAGATATATTGTGCATTTGTTATGTGTCACGCATTATTCTGGGCACAAAATGATATTATTGAGTAACTTAATTTTCATAATGACCCTAGGAGGTGTATCACCATTTTAGAGATGCGAAACCAAACATTTATTGCTAGGGCTGAGATTTGAACCGGACACTTTGAGCCTACAGTCCGTGGGCTCTTTCTGCACAACAGCATTAGTGTTTCAGTGTTGAAGGGGGCTTTGGGAAACCCTCTGTCCCTTCTTATTTTATGTAGGTCCTCATATGTAAATATGTAACTGGCTCTAAGACACTGAGTAACTTTGGGGGGACGGAGGTGGAATGGCAGTTGAGCCTGTGAGCATACCAGTTCCAGGTTTTCTTGCCCTCTCGACTGCCCTGCTGAAGCCTCCTTCCTCAAGCTGTCAGTAGAATTGAGAGTTCCGCTTAAACTTTTTCTTCTTAATAAACTTGCAGCCCAGAGGATACTGGAGTTTAGCTAAAGAAGCAGCGAGGAGAGTTACTTGGGGGGGGGGGGGGGGGGGCACGACTGTATGGGCAGCAGAGCTGGAAAAATGACTTACTTGGACATTATTTGTGACAAAGCTTGAGTACTATCTGAACATATGATTATAAAGAGTCCCTGTTACTGCCCATTGGTTTTTACCTGAAAATTTTAAAATATTTTTTACATTGCCTTTTAGTCCCTCTGTACCCCCGCCCCTCAATCACTGCATTATTGTCCCTATCCACCAGTACTTTTTGCTCAGTTCCTCCACCCCTGCCCACCCCTGCCCGCCTTAGCTGTCATCTGCTCTCCTTCTATGAGTGTGTCTCTATTTTCTTGTTAGTTCAGTTTGTCCGTTAGATTCCACACATGAGTGAAGTCGTGTAGTATTTGTCTTTCTCTGACTGGCTTATTTCACTTGCCAGCAGTCTGAATGGGCAGGACTCTCACTTCTCAAAATGTAAGTGCTGTGTTCCGGTGGGTGGGCATTTGGTGTGTGACTACTGATTCCAGATCCTGCTTCTGCTAACAAAGTGGATGATTTCTCTGTAATTGCATGGGAAATGCAAATCCTTGGTGGAACATAAGAATTGTTTCCCCATGCCAATTTGCCTGGAAACATCTAATTGGAGAGGAAAATTCTACTCTTGGTATAGACAGGAATAGTCCATAGGCCAGATCATTATCCTTTGTATTTCTATGAGAAAATTAGGCTTTTAATTTTTAAAAGCACCTCTTAGTAAGTTAAATTTATCTGTTTCTAATTTTTCTCTGAGATACTTACTTTAAACCCGGTTCATTCATTTCCATCAGCGACGCAGGGATGTACTGAATAAATCAAGTGCCTGCAGACAGTAGGTGGTGGTGCTCAATCCAAAGGAAAGTGCTGTATAATATAGAAATACTGTGCTTAATATCTGCCTCCCTGCCTTGTTCCTTAATTGGATCTGTGCTCTAGGGGGCATTAGGTTGAAGTGAACAACAATCTAGAAACAACATTGCATTCCTGAAGCCAAGTCAATTAATCACACAATGCATTTCAAAGGAGTTACCTCTAAGTAATTGTTGTATAAATTAGGCCCATTGCAATTGCTGGGTAGTAACCAAAAGACAGCCTGCTCTATGCAACCTAAAACATATCACAACTTTCTCTCTTCCAGCCCCCTTTGAGATAATCCTTAAGATCTCATTGCTCCTACCCACAAAATATCTATACAATTTTCCAACACCATGTTGGTTATGTTTTCTCAGTGAGCATATAATTACACATTTAACTTTTTAAAGCACTGGTTAATAATGATGGGGTTTTTTTAGTTTGGGGGTATTTTTTTGTTTTTCCCTAATGACTTGTCATGGTCCTTGTATAATAGAAATTATTAAAACATAGATAAAGAAGGCTTTTTCTTTAACAGTATTGGAACTCCACCCCATAGCTTTCATTACATCAAACAACATCAAATATTTATATTTTTATTTTTAATCAGGAATCAGCGATTATATTTTGACACTTCTTTTTTCAGGAATATGTTCAAAATTATAAAAAAAAGACCCTGTGGAGAGAGTTTCAGAATCACTTTGCTCAATTTTACCAGTTAGTCTTCAGCAACATAGTCAAGGTATGCAGTGAAAGTTTCTTACTGGTACCACCAGGAAGCACTCAGCTCTACAGTAAGCGTGCCCAGAAAGTACTGTTTCTGCCGAAGCAAGACTAGCCATTTCAACTTTGCTGTTTACATTTAACCATCTTCTCACACATGAAATGTGTTTGTCTGCAGACCGTTAAGGCAGTGTTGCTGAGAGGACTTAGTGATTGTTCTGGATCAACTGTAATCATAGTTCAAGCTTGCCAGTTCAGAGCAAAGGATGGGGAGGCATGAATCTGGAGCTCACTCAGCTGTGGCTCTGAGTTGAGAATATAATTTTGAAAGAATGAAGCCAATTTATAGAGAGAGATGGAGAGGGGTGTTGGCAGTGAAATGGCACCATGTGTAAGACCTATGGGCTTTGGTTCTGCAACCTTGGTACTTAAGTTTTGGCTAAGAAAGAATTCAGAGTCAAGACTCAAACTATAAGAAAACGTTTATTTAGAAACTCGCAGAGGTAGAAGAATTGAGATGTTGAAGAAATGGGCCCAGGAGACAAATTAGGGAGGCAAAAGAACTTAAGAGAAAGAGATACAAGGAAAACTTACCTGGGGGAAGTGGGTAGAGAAAGGCTGGGGTGAGCTCCAAAGAGATTGAAAGAGGGCCAGACTGGGTCCTTCTTCCTGAGGGCTTTTAATGGTGGGATTTTAAGGGAGATCCTAGGGAAGGATCGAGATAGAATATTCATCAGCTTTCTAGGTGAGTCTTTTCAGGGCTGTGGTCTTCACTGATTGGTCAGCACCAGGGCAGGGCATCCTGATGTCAGACATTGCATCTCTGGTGTGGTTTTGCTGCTTTTCTGTGCCTGGAGCTGAAACACAACTGAGGTCTAGATGTTATCCCCAGGGGTTAATGCTTAAGGGAGTGGTCATGCAAGGGCTCCGCAGGGGAGTTGCACGAGGCCACTCTGGCCCCTTGTTCCTCCTCCAAGGGGGTCTAGTGACAGGTTTGGGGAGGAAAGGTCAGGAGAGGGTACTAATCACATAACCAGTGATATGCTAGGACAGGAAAGGTTACCCTGGGGGTAAGGTCATTGTGTTCCCACTTTTGCCTGTTGCTAGGCACTCAGAGCTTTCCACCCTTGGTGACCTTTTACATCAAGCCCATCCTCTTTTCTCCGCTCCTGCCTGTCTAACTGCCTACCACATGGGCACAGAGAAAGAAGGGCTTAAGTATCCATGCTTTCTGTTTTCATTGAGTTTCTTTCTCATTAAACAAAAGACACCTCAGGTAGATACATCTTTCTTAAGTTTCTAAGCATGCCTACAAACCTCTGTGCTTTCACATACCATGTTGCTTGGAATTTGTTTCTCTGAGAAGAGGTGCTGTCTTCATTATTACTTAGCGTAGAGTCTGGGAGTTAAAGGTTAATACATAAACGTTGGATCAAGAATGAATGAGCAACCATACAGTTTTCAGCGTCCTACCTTTTTCTCATTAGAAACAGATTTAAATATACTTGATTTTGAATTATCTGGTCATATAATGACTCATTATAAGATGCATATAGAAGCTGTAAAATTTTTTAAATATTAATCAATTTTTCCAATAATGTTTCTGATACTATAAAAATGTAATACTGTGTCTCCCCCCTCCTTCTCTTTCTTATTTCTTTCCAAGGTAAATATAGTTAACTCCTAGAACCTGGTTTCATGAGATTGACCTAGTCCTCAGGAAGAATTTATATCTGTTATTTCAAGTATAGAAAATTCTTTATAAATAGAGCACTGAATGCTTTTTGGAATAAGGGCCTGAACCTGTTGGATTTTCAGAGACTCTTGCTTAGGCTATAAAGTCTTGTTATATTTTGTCATCTTTAACTGCTGAGCCTTCCAGGCAGAATAGCTTAATTACTTCCTTATTCTTTCATTTTTGGTTCTTTCATTTCCTCATGTGTAATATTTTGTGTAGGTTTTTACTTTAATTTAGGTTCTTGTAGATAATACTTTATAATTGGGAGTAATTAAGTTCGTGATTAATGTTTTCTTTAATTTTAGTTGTGTCTCAAGTCTTCATAGATTTTTTTCAGAAAGTAAGCAAAGTTTTAATAAGTATTTAAAATACTGTCCTTGTCACCCTTTGACACACTGTAGCTCAGACTTTCAAAACCAATGTAGTTCAATTTTTTTTCCATTGAGTAGTTTCCCCCTAGATTAGGTACTGCAGAGGCTAAAAAAATATTAATGCTTTTCTTCTCACCTTCTAAGTTCTTCTAAACTGGGCTAATAATGAAATTAGCAGAGAAAAATTAACAGGAGAAATCAAGCTTAATATATGTGGGGGTGATATTCACAGAGACATGACAAATCTTTGAAAATTCCAAAGACAGTGAGGCAGCATTGGATGTGTAAGGCATGTTGGAGAAAGGAGAAATGGGTGGGGCAGTGAGGGGTATTAGATGTCAGAAGTCAGAGTGGGCAATTTACAGGTAGTTGCGGAAGTGCAGAACACACCTGGCAGGAAAATCCCTGCAAGGCAAGTCAGAAACAGTGGGGCACAATGGGTAACTAACAGGTGCACCTGGGGGGAACCCTCCTGTTTACCATACTTCATTCAAATTATGCTCAAGTAGCATCCTAAAATCTCCTTCCTAAAACAGATTTGTCTGAATCTCTTAGGCAGGACTGCGAGGAGTGTCAGAGTTTCTTTCTGAGTCTTGTTTCTTAATAAACAGCTTATAATAAACAGTTTAAAATCAATATCCCAAAAGGGCAGCTTCAGGGTGGCAGAATTTAAGTCCCCTTGGTGTTCTGTAGGAGTATAGACAAGAGGTTTTTCTTCTTTGTTTAAAATCCTCACCCAAGGATGTTTTTACTGACTTTCGAGAGAAAGGAAGTGGGAAGGTGGGAGAGACATCGATGTGAGAAAGAAACATCAATTGGTTGCTTCCTGACCAGATGGAATCTGCAGCCTAGATATTCGTGCCCAGACTAAGGTATAGCCCTCAACTGTTTGGTGAATGGATGGCGCTCCAACCAACTGAGCCACCTGGCCATGGCTCAGATGGCTTTTCCTTTTTTATTTTGTCCTCTTTATTCTACCATTTAACCAGCTACTGGCATTGTGGGAAAGGAAGAAATTTTCCTGTACCCTTCTAGGTTCTTCAGACTAGTCAAATAATTAAATCAACATGAGACAGATTAGCAAGAGAAAATAACCAAATGTAATTATCTATGTACCTGTGGGAACCCGGCTTATATGAGAAAGTCAAAGACTGCAGACATGAGAGGTTTAGGCACAGAAACGTAATGTTGGGTATATATGACATTCTGAACTTAAGAACGAGGCAAAGCACCTGGGGCACCAGGGGGAGGAAGGTCATTCACAGCATGTTAAGAGAAGCAGATGTTCAGTAATTAAAAGTTTGTCCTGCCCTGTGGATAGGTCAGAAGAAGTTTTCTCTGGTAACAACTCTTGTTATGGACAAACTTCCCAATATAGACTCTTATAGGTAGTTAAGGGAGAAGCAAAAGTTCCTCTTGAACCTTCAGGGTCTTAACTTCCTTCTGTTCAAAATAATCCACATTCTAAGAAAAACCCACATTCCAAAGTAGCACATGTTGGGGAGGCCTGTTCTGAACCCCTTTACTACGAAATGTCATGAAGATATAGCCTACTGCACCTTCTAACCTTTATAACTTCACATGGGACTAACAATATTTTCCCTGAAGCAAAACTATGTGCAAATGAAAGAAGGCTCTCATGAAATAAGCATATCTATTTCAGTCATTTTTGTACATGATCCCATATACCTTCATCCTTTTCACTCCAGATGTGGTAACTTAATTGTTTAGCTCTAGAGCATCTTTCTGCTAGAAGCAAATTTTATTTCATACTGAGAAGATCAAGTGCCCCTTAGCTTGCTTGTGGGCATCTGAAATGTGTCTAATGCAAAAGAGTTAATGAGGAATAAGTTAAAAACATTCTTAGCTGTTGAGATCAAGATATAACCGAGCACTTCCTTGGTATACTGTCTAGGAAAGTTTCTGCAGATGGTAACGTTGTGACCATTCTTGACTTTGCTATTGTGACAGCTTGTGTGTGTTAGTAAGAATGTTTTGGGGGTGTTATTCTTTACATTTTGTCAGGTGAGCTCTCTAAAACTTTAGCTAGGTAAAGTAAGATATGAGACGATAAAGATGAAGACTGGTTTTAGACATATTGAATCTCAGTTGAAGTCTTGGGCAAGTATGGCAGGAATAAAGATCAGGGCCTTTGGTGCATCTGGGAGTCATTTAGGCAGAGTGATATACACATCACAGATGAGATTACCCTGTTCCAGGGAGCTGAGGAAGGGCCTCGGACATCATGCTGTGAAACTAAGAAGCCATCAGGAAGGTGGAAGAATCAGTCTGATGCTGCTAGAGAGAAGACTCTTTATTTTATGACTAGGGTATTTGGTAAATCCAGATATTTTGGAAGTTGTGTAGGATGAAATTCTGATCTGGACTTTTGATATAGGAAATTCTGTGACTTGAGCTGTTTTGCTGGAGTTGTACTAAAAAAATAGAGGGATAGAAACTAGGTTATAATGTACTAATGAGTAAATGACAGTTGGGAAAGAAGGGACAGCAAGTAGCAAGTTCAAATAATTTTGTCTCTACTCATGAAGGGATGGGGAGAAACTTGAGCATGGAGAAACACTGAAAGAGAGACTATAGTTGGAAAAGAGGGAAAAATAAAAATGGTCAGGTCTATAATTGAGGGGGTAAGGTTCTGATTACATATGGTAATGCGTTTTGTTTTCTCAGGACAACAAGCAATTCTCTGGTACCAGCTGGGTGTCTTGTAATTTACATTAATTCTGAAACTATTTGTCCAGAGATATTATCAGGTTCCACAGTGAAGGGGTCAGTCCTACATGACTGGCCTCCCCGTCAGATGCCCGCGTCCAGCCCAGGCTGTTACCTGTACTTCTGACCAACTGGCTCTAAATTGCAGGTTCCAACCACCGTCTCCTTGGGTTCAGTTAATTTGCTGGAGTGCGTCACAGAACTCAGAGAAACATTTTACTTACTATATTGCCAGTTTCTTATAAAAGAATACAACTCTGAAACAGCCTAGAACAGCCAGATGGAAGAACTGCACTGGGCAAGGTCTGGGCCAAGGGTACACAGCTCCCAAACTCTCTGTGAACACACTGCTTTCCCCTATCTCCCCGTATTCACCAACCTGGACGTTCTCTGAACTCCCTGTTTGGGCTTTTATGGAAGCTTCAATGCGTTACCACAGTTAATTAAAGTATTGGCCAGTGGTGATTGATTAAAACACCAACCCCTCTCTCCTTCAGCAGAAGTGAAGGGGTGGGGACAGAAAGTTCCAATTCTCTAATCACAGGGTTGGTTCTCCTGGCTACCAGCCCACATCTTTAAATGCAATCCAAAAGTCACCTCATTTACGTAAAAAAGACACCTTCAACTCTCTTATCACTTTGGTTTGGGGAGCTCTGTTCCAGAAATAGGGAGGAAGACCAAATATGTATGATTATTACACATCACAATATCACAGGGGGACTGAAGACAATAAGGCTTGGAAAGAGGTAGAGCTACTTTCTCTGTGACGTCCGGGCAAGTTCAGAAGAAGGCAGTCTGGTTGTCCCCACCCTCACCGCTCAGAGGAAGGTGACTAGGAATCAGTTGGTGGCAGTTTAGATCTGGACTGAGATTGGCACAGTGAGGAAGCCATGACTTCAGTGAAGTTATCTTCGCAATTGGAGATGCCAATAATATGAGATGAAATTTTCTGTCTGATGTCATTCCTGCCCGTGAAATATGTGACACACTTGCAGTTTTGTGTTTCACATGTGTCCTGAAGCAGGTCCTGTTACCATTTGGTTCCATTGTCCTTTACCTGCAAACTTCGCACAGACAGGTCAAGTATAGGAAGATCATGAAAATCTTAGTACCTGCATTCCTACCATCGAAGCGGGATATTAAAATGCAGCTTTGACAACCCAGCCAAGGTCACACTTCGGGAGTTTTGGTGAGATGACTCAGTTTGTTCCAGCTGTGCCACCTATAGGTGGTAGTGACATTTGTATCTTAGTAACATAAAATATTTTCACAAATTGAGCTTTTATTTTGTGAAATTTTCTCACAAGGTGCTTTGGATTCTAATTAACTTAGCCTTTTCCTCATCAAGAAGTGGCATTTGATTTGGTTTTAAAAAGAAGTGTTATGGCAATACCTTATTTGCAGCATCTGTAAACATACTTAATTTCTTCCTTTTTAAGGACTCACTTTTATTTACAGCAGAGTTTCCTTAACATCCTGTGGCAAATTAAAATTGAATTTCCCAGTAGTAGTTACATGGTAGCGGCTATTCTCGGTTTGAGCCACTCTATTTTAGAAGGTCTGTATGCTCTGCTGCACTTTGAAACTACTCAGCACTAAATTATCTTAATCTTACTAGTTCACATAATAAGGACCAGGGTTAGTAAAAAGTGTCTAAAGCAAACTATATATTTTTAATTAAGTGACATTAGCTTGGATACCTTTATATCTATGTTTTCGGAAATGCTGAGATGCTTGCAATTGAGGTTTGGTCTAACCTAATGAGTTTACACTAATGAGTACTGTTTTGATTTATGTAATAGAAACTACAGTAGGAAAAGCAAATGCAGCCTCTCAGATGGGTTCAAAGCATTTGCAGTGATAAAGTGTATCCTTGTTAAATAAACCCTGTTGGTGACTTATAAACAGTATAATTTTTCACTTTTCATTTTAAAGCAGTTTCTTTCTTTATGCTGTCATGAAAACCTCTTTGCATTTGCCAGCATGAAAGGTAAGATTTTTAGTAATAGGGGAGGACTGTTAAAAGTATCTTTAAAAGTTCATGTCTCTGAACCTAACAGTGGTCTTTAAACACAGCCATGCTTTGTGTAGATGAATGCACTTCTGAAGGAAACCATTCAGAGCCTCAAAATTAGCTGTGTTATTGAGGCTTTTGCACAATTTGACTTTGCAGGACCTTATTGGATGGGATGGGATGACATAGTGAATATATTAATTTATGGTGAGATTTCTAACTTTGATAAATTCATTAACAAATCTGTGACATGGAGAAATACTTCTACTTAATTTGCTGTTTTAATGTATAATATTTTAATTTGAAATATGTTCCATGTGTCCAAAGAAATATCTCCGGACAGCAGTAAGAAGACAGACTAAAGCAAGGAACGCCGCGATGACTAATTTTCTTTGTGAGACTATTTTACAGATCAGTTTTGTTATTTGACCACTGGAGAGCTGTCTAGCTTCAAAATATTGATATAGAATTCTAGCTAGCCGCCTAGAATAAAAAGTGAAAACAATCAGTGTCAGCACTATAGAACTTGTTTTAGGCATCTAGATGAGGAAGGTTCTGCAGTTGGAAAGGTATGTGTGAGGAGTTGTCAGCTCTGATTCCTTTCTTCAGCTGTGTGAGGCATGACACCCTCTGACACCACAAAACGTAAGACCGCTCTCTTTACCGACTCACCGGTGAAAGCAGGGGAGAGGTGGAGACAGGAAAATAATTTTTAATTTTTCTTTCTCCAGTGAATCAGCAGAAAGTTTAGTTTACCTCCGTAATTTCTTGACCTACAGGCTATAGAATCTAGTTTTTTTACATTTTAGTTTTATTTCTTAAATTAATTGGTTAACATTTGTTAATAAGGTTATTTAGGTTTCAAGTATATATTTCTATGATACATGCTCTGTATATATATATATATATATATATATATATATATATATATATATATATGTGTGTGTGTGTGTGTGTGTGTGTGTGTGTTGTTTATTTTTTAAATATGTTTATTGATTTTAGAGAGAGAGAGGAAGGAGGAGAGAGCGAGAAACATCAGTGGGTTGCCTCATCTATGTGCCCCAACCAGGAATTGAACTCCTAACATTTTGGTTATACCCATTTTGGGACAACACTCCAACCAACTGAACCACACCAGCCAGGGCCATGATCTGTATCTTGCGTTGTGTGCCCAACACCCAAAGTCAAAGCGGCTTCTGTCACCATGTATTTGGCCCCCTTTACCCTTTACTACCTGTCCAAGCCCCTTCCCTCTGGTAACCACTATGCTCTTGTCTGTGTCTATGAGTTTCAGTTTTCTATCCCACATACAAGTGAAATCATATGGTTCTGAGACTTTTCTGACTGATTTATTTTACTTAGCATAATATTCTCAAGATCCACTTGTGTTGCTCACAAATGGCGGTATTTTATCTTTTCCTATGGCTGAGTGGTATTCAATTGTGTATATGCACCAACCACGTCTTCTTTACCCAGTCCTCTGTCAAAGAGCACGGTGGCTGTTTCCGCGTCTGGGCCACTGCGCAGAGTGCTACACTGAACACAGTGGGTGTATAGATCTTTGCAAATAGATGTTTTCTAAATTTTCGGGTAGATACCCAGAAGAGGGATTGCTGAGATATATGGTAACTCTATTTTTTTTGAAATATTTTATTTATTTATTTTTAGAGAGAGGGAAGGGAGGGAGAAAACACAGGAAGAGAAACATCCATAGGTTGCTTCTCACACCCCCAGGGGGCACCTGGCCTCCAACCCAGACATGTGCCCTGACTGTGAATCGAACCAGTGACCTTTCAGTTTGCAGGATGGTGCCCAACCTGCTGAGCCCCTACAGGAAGGGCTGGTAGCTCTAGTCTTAATTTTTTGAGGAACCACGTTTTCCACTGCAGCCATACACTTTACATTCCCATCAGCAGGGAATAGAGGTTCCGTTTTCTCCACAAACTCTCCAACATTTGTTATTATTTGTTGACAATAGCCATTATAACAGGTGTGAGGTGGTATTTCATTGTAGTTTTGGTTCACATTTCCCTAACAGCTAGTGCACTTGAGCATATTTTCATATATCTGTTGGTGCTTTGCCTTTGCATGTCTTCTTGGGAGAGGTGTCTGTTCAGGTCCTCTGTCCACATTTTAATTGGATTGTTTGCTTGATGTTAAGTTGTGTGAGTTCTTCATGTGTTTTGGATTTTATCCCCTTGTCAGAGCAGTTGTTCGCAGCTATCTTTTCCCATTTGGTTGGTTGCCATTTTGTTTTATTTGGCAGTTTCTTTTGCTGTGAAGAAGTTTTCAGTGATCTCATTCATTTATTTTTGCCTTTACTTCCCTTGCCTTTGGGGTCAGATTAATAAAATACCCTCCAAGACCAAGGTCCCTAAATTTAGTATGTATGTTTTCTTTTATGTAATTTATTGTTTTAAATCTTATATTTAGGTCTTTTGAATGAATTTTTGTGCATAGGGGCAAACTGTAATCTAGTTTCATTCTTTTACATGTGGCTTTTCAGATTTCTCAGCATCATTTATTGAAGGGACTTTTTTTTGTCTATTGTGTATTTATGACTCCTTTGCAAAAATTATTTGTTCATTTACATGTGGTTTATTTTTGCACTCTCAATTCGGCTCCATTGAGCTGTATGTCTGTTTTTCTGCCAATGCCATGCTATTTTGATTATTGTAGCTCTGTAGTATAATTTAGAGTCAGGTAGAGTGATACCTTGGGATTTTGATGGGGATTGCATTAAATCTGCATGTTATGTTGGATAATATGGACATTCTAAGTATTTTGATTCTTCCAGTCCACTAACATGGAATATCTTTCCATTTCACTGTGTCTTTTTCCATCTCTTTTAATATTGCTTTGTAGTTTTTAGTATATGTGTTCTTCATATACATCTTTTACTAAATTTATTCCTGATATTTTATTCTTTTTGTTGCAGTTGCAAAAGGATTTTTTTTCATTTCTGAAAAATTTTCTGAAGTTTTGTTGTATAATATATAGAAAGGCAGTGGATTTTTGTACTGCATTGATTTTTTTATTCTGTATTTGTTTATTGTTTCCAGTTATTTTCGGTGGAGTCCATAGGGTTTTCTATATACAGAATTATATCATCTGCAAAAAATGACATTTTTACTTCTTGCCTGATTGCTTTGTCTAGGACTTGCAGAACTATGTTACATAGAGTGGTGAGAGTGCACATCCTTTTCTTGTTCCTGATTTTGGAGGAAAAGCTTTCAATTTTTCAAGATCGAGTATAATATTGGCTGAGTGTTTGCCATATATGGCCTTTATTGTGTTGAGGTACTTAAATACTTTACCCATTTTATTGACAGTTTTAATCATAGAATGAATGCTGTATCATATCAAATGCTTTTCCTGCATCTTTTGATAGGTTCATATGATTTTATCCTTTGATTCATTAATATGGTGTATCACATTGATTGATTTGTCTGTGTTGAACCGTCTTTGTGCCCCTAGAATGAACCCCACTTTATCATGATATATATCTTTTTATCTCACCTTTTATTTTTTTTACTAAGTCATTTTTTAGTATAGTATGTTATTTAATCTCCACATATGTGGGTTTTATAATTTCCTTTTCCAGTTCATTTCTACTTTCAAAGATTTTTGCTCAGAGAATATGCTTGGTGTGGTTTCAATCTTTTAAATATGTTGGGTCTAGTTTTGTGACCCAGCATATGATCTAGTCTTGAGTATGTTCTGTGTGCACTGGAGCAAAATATATAATCTGATATTCTGGGATGGAAAGCTCTGTAAATGTCAATTATGTCCATTTGGTATAATGTGTCATTTAAGGCCAATGTTTATTGATTTGCTGTTCAGATATCTATCCAGAGCTGCTATTGGAGTATTTAGGTCCCCCACTATGACTGTATTTTCATTAGTTTCTGTCAGTAATTGCTGTATATATTTTGGTGCTTCCTGAGTTGGTACATATATATTGGGAAGTGTTCTGTCTCTTTGATACATTGTCACCTTTATCATTATAAAATGTCCATCTTTGTCTCCTGTTACCTTTGCTATTTTGAAATCTGCTTTGTCAGATATAAGTATGGCTGCACCTGCTTTTCTGTAGATGCTATTTGCTTGGAGAATCTTTTTCCACCCTTTCACTTTGAGTCTGTTTTTGGTTTTGCAGCTTAGATGTGTCTCCAGCATATGTTTGGGTTTTGTTTCTTGATTCGATCTGCTACTTTGTGCCTTATTATTGGTGAACTCAGTTCATTTTCATTTTGGATAATGATTGATACATGAGGATTTCCTGTAGTCATTTTACCTTTGGTTTTCTGGTAGCTCTGTGCCCCCATAGGTTCTTTTCCTTTGTGTTTCTGTCTCTTGTTTTTGTTTTGTGGTATTGTGTACTTTTCCACTCTGTATTCTGGGTTTTTTTTTTTTAAGTTATATGTCTCAATTTTGGAGTTTTCTTTTTTGTGTGTGGTTACCATTAGGTTTACAAAAAAGAAAGTCTCATGTATGTAGTCATCCATTTTTTTTAGTGCATCTAATCTCCATTGTCCTTTTCAAAATCAGACCTTTACGTCCTCCCTTTTTATGCCCTCATTGTCACAAATCATTCCTATACGTGCTGTAAATTTGTTGGTGATCTTACGTGTAGTTTTGTGACCTTTTCTTCTTTGTTTTAGGTAGAATAACCCCCTTGAGTATTTCCAGCAGTGGAAGTCTCCTGGTGATAAATTCCCTCAGTTTCTGTATGTTTGGAAAAGTCTTTATTTCTCCTTCATATTTAAAGGATAACTTTGCTGGATATATTATTCTTGGCCGGTAATTTCTCTCTTTCAGTAATTTGAATACTTGGTTCCACTCTCTTCTTGCTTGTAGAATTTCTGCTGAGAAGTCCAATGACTTTATTAGTTTACTTCCTTTTTTTCCTGGGATGCCTTGAGATTTCTCTTTTTGTTAATAACTTTTGACAGTTTTAATACAGTGTGCCTTGGAGATGGCCTTTTTGGATTGAGGCACTTCAGTGTTTTGTTTGCTTTTTGGATTTGAGGATCTAGCTCTGTCTATAGGTTTGGAAAGTTGTCATCAACTGTTTGTGTGAATATGCTCTCCATTCCCTTGTCCCTCTCTTCTTCTGGTGTGCCCAGTGTTCTTATATTGCTCTTTTTGTCGGAGTCAGAACGTTGTCATAGAATTCTTTCATTTATTTTTATGCTCAAGTCTCTCTATTTTCTCTGTGTCATTTCTAGATTTCTATTTTTGATATCACTAGTTATTTTCTCCATTTGGTCAGCTCTGGTTCCTATGCTTGCTAGTTTATTCCTGATTTCTTTTATTGAATTCTTGATCTCCAGAACATCTATTTGGTTCTTTTTGAAAGTTTCAGTATTTTGGCAAAGTACTTATTTTTGTTAATTTTGTTTCTGAGTTCAATAAAATGCCTATCTTTGTCTTCTTGCATCTTGTAGAGTTTTTTCAGAACTGCAATCTTGAATTCTCTGTCATGTAAATAACACATTTCCATGTCTTTAAGTTTATTTTCTGGAGATTTTTGCTTCCTTTTTGAGCTGCCTTGTTACCTTGTTATCCATGGTATTTGATGGGTTTCTTCTCTGTGTAGGCATCTTTCAGGCAGTATGCCCATGTGGTTCATGTATGCCTGTTTTCTAAAGGTCTATGATATTACACACCCTGAATTATTATCTTTGAGAATAAGAAAGTAACTAGAAGAAGAATTTATTAATTTTGATGTGGATTCTCCTTCTTTAAAAATTCATAGAAAAACATTTTATAGGCAGAGCCCGAAAGGGGTTAATTGCCATGTTGAGTTTTGTATTTCAGGTTTGACTATTATAAAATGTATGGGAGATTTGGCAAAACTTTCTGAATTAAAAAAATGTATACTCTTAGACCGAGAATTTTGTTCCTAGGTATTGATCTAACAGATAAACCCCCACATGAGTGAAATAATGTTTAAGGATATTTACTGTATGTGTTATTTGCATGTCCAATGTATATGTTAAAACTAAAAGTTTACATATGGAAGTTTAAAAGTAAAGCACGAAAGCAGCATGTGTACCCTGCTATAGTTTGTAGGAAGACTATATATATGTAACACACATACATGCATACACACATGTATACGGCACATATTTGTAAATGCAGAGGTTGTCTCCAGAAGGCTACTCAGAAATTGCTCTTAGTGTAGCTGGCTTCCAGAGAAAGAACCTGGGCATCTATGGAGAGAAGAGGAAGGGAGGTTGACTTCATTTTCAGTATCTTACTATTGTATCATTTAATGTAATACTTATCTAAAAATAAATAGAACGTATAAAATAAAATTTAAAATTTAAAAAGGAGTCCAGATGAGAACCTCTGACAGAAGAAAGCTACAGGAACAAAGACTCGCTCCGAATTGGGTAAGCCTAGAAAGCCTGAGATAAAATCACCAAGCCTGTTAGGCCCAACTCTGTCCATCATGCAAAGTCTGGACTATAAATTTCTATGTGGATGGGGATGAGCTAATCTGAAAAGGCTGGAGATCCAGTTTGCATTACAGTGTTGTGTTAATCTAAATTAATAATGAGCATTATGTAGTACTTCAATTTTTATAAGTTAATCCCAGAGAGGCTTCTTAATATCCCTATAAACAAAAAATCAATCTGGAGTGCCAAGGCAGGGACTAGGTCCCACTGTAGTGACTCAGATTAAAGTGTTGCCCTGAAGCAGCCCTGCCAGGCCTCCCCTCTGCCTGTTCAGATGTCATGCTGCTCTGTGCCTGTGGCGGGGCTGGATGTGCACATGGCTCCCCACCCCGCCAGGGTCTCTACTGCCTTGGATTTTAGGTTCAGTTGTTCTGGTTTTATTTCATAGGAGAAACAGCAGCTCAAATCTGAGAAGAAGTAGAAAAATGAATGCCCATCTACATTACAAGTTATGAAATTATTTCCCAGAAAGCAAAACTTGATGGGCCATAAAAGAATGTATCTCTATGCAGAATACCTCAGAATAGACTATAAAGCACTGTAAGTGATTGATGGACCTAAGTATAACAGTGCTTGCAGTATATATTAATAAGCAAGGCTATAATGTTAGGGGCTTAAAGCAATATATTTCATATTTAAAAATATCAAGTAAAAATTATCTTTACAATTATGAATGCTTAAACAGTATTATTGCTTCTCGATATATAACACACACAACCATTCTACAATCATTTTTATTGCCAAAAGGAAAAAATAATTAAAACTATAAAAAGCTGTTCTTAGTGTCATTTTAATGTCTTTGTTATTGCCATTGATCTCGAGAGATAATATGAAAAAAGAAATTGAGAAATAATGCATCAGTAGATGATCAGCTTTATTCATAGTACACTTCACTATTTTTCTAATCCAAGAATGCAACAGAGAAAATAAGACAGCCATATCTATTATAAATGTGTCTTGCGTTTACATCATTTTAAAAATAAAGGTTTGCTTTTCCCCCAGATTTTCAATTTAGGGTTTCTTTGTGTGATTTCCATCTTACCTGATTTTCTTAAATATCAGGAAGAAGTTTAATGGCTGAATATGTGAAGGGATTTGTCTGCAATACACATTTCAGGTAAACACACAGATCCTTTGCTTGTGAATCTGACAAATTATGAATAGTAATTCAAAGACTGGGCTTCTTTGCATGTCAACAATGAGGCTGGGGATCTCTGAGGGTGGGAGAGAGATGGACAGTTCAGGTCTTTAACAGCCAAGTTAAGCTAAGGTTACTGAGCAGCTATTATTTTATACTTAAGCTCACCTCAGGTTTTCCTGGAACTGAGATATGAAGCTAAATTCTTGTAGAGTTGAGTAGGGGAAATTTTGGTCCCTCCCTAAATTTAGACACCAATAAACAAATGACAAAGTTCTGGGGAATGTCAGCTTTCCATTGTGATAGATAAAGCAGTCTTTTAAAAGGGGAAAAATGAATTTTAAGTAAAAAAGGACACACATATTCTGGATATAAAATGCTTCAGGACATTTCAACATTGTGTCTCCACTATAACCCTGTATGAGATACAAGAAAGAAAACAAACACTTGTGTTAACAATCAAAAACCAAGTGTTAGAGCACAGTAAAGGAAATATGTAAGCACTGACTAATGACCTGTAGGATTCCATTTCTGTTTTTTCACTTTTATGAACTCCAAATTTTCTTTTATGAAGACCTACCTTTTGAAAATTTAATAATATTATGTTGTTTATGTTTTTGCAATTAGTTCTTTATGTATTCCTTTAATGTTCTATATATGTATTATATGTCAAAAAAGAAAAATGGAAATGGAAAGTAAGCCACAAAAGGGAATAAATACAACAAAAATATTTAATCAACAATTTATTCTTCCCCCAAAAATGTTGATATGAGATTGCCATAGTATTTTAAATCTTAGACTGAGAGTATTAAATTGCATTAGACCAGGGAGTTTGTTTAGTGTTTCCTGTCACATAGAATCCAGCTCCCTCTCAGCTACCAAATAGTTTATGATTTTTACTTGTGGATCTCTTTAGAGAGTCTCTCACCATTCCCTTCTTTTCCATTTTTGATAGAATAGCTAACTTTATTGTTAGAAAAGTTTATTTTTAATTGATAATTTATACTATTAAAATGTGAATTTTATATAGCTCCATCTAGCTTTACGGTGGATAGTCTGCATATCCATGGCTGCATAAGCATGATTTCCGTATGCTAATATGCTTACTTAATCTTTAATACATTATATTTTAATAATATAGGAATGCCAAGCTGCCGAAGAGCAAATGAAAAGGTCATTTTTTATTCATGTACTACTACATGTACCTTCTGCTTGTAGCTCATTATACATGCGGTTGAGCCCATTTTTTTAAAAATGGAAAGCGTGCCAAATTAAAACCACAAGTTTTGCAACCGATATTCCTTTCCTAAAAGGAGTGCTCCCCATCTTTTCAATTTTATTTATTCTGACTGCTTGTTACTCGTTTGTGCCTCTCTCTTCTCAGTTATAGTCAGAATTTCTAATCCCATTTCAAGCAGAAGGCTGCCACTTTTCATCAGAAAAGAGGCAATAAACATGCATCACACTTATATATGCAGCTTTCATCTGGGGAGCTCAAAGTGTTTTATGCATAAGTAGCATTTCCCCTGGCTTTTTTTTTTTAAGTAGTAAAAATGAAGGATAGAAAGCTTAAATGACTGAAGGAAGCCCATACCTGCAACAACGAAAGTCCTGACTTTAATTAAATATATCCCTGTGAAAATATTCAGGATTCCTTGACCTCAATATCAATTTATACGCTGTGCTTGAAGAGTAACAAAGTTGTGGAGAGTAGAAAATTGGCATTAACACACTGTTGTCATAGCCCCCTCTGGGAAAACAGTGACACAACGAAAATGAGCTCCGATATACAGTAACTTTAAGAACCTAACTCATGCATTTATTGCCTTCAAATATCAAAATTATCAAAAGAACTCAACCGGAAAGAAGAAGGCCTTTCAGGGTCAAACTTTTTAGAGTTTTGTCACTATAGTTCAGAGGGCCCGAGGAAGGGCAGCCATCCTGTGGGTGGGGTCCAGTCCCAGCTGCCACAGGGAAGGCTGGTTCTGGGGGAGGAGCCCTCCCTCATTTAATTAATCTGTCAATCTTCCTCCCTCCGTCCACTTCTCTCTCTCTCTCTCTCTCTCTCTCTCTCTCTCTCTCTCTCTCTCTCTCTCTCTCCCTTTCTGTCTGTTTCTTTCCTTGCCAAAGACATAAGTGATCTCAACCATACTGATTCAGATGTGGATTATTAGTTGTAAATAATGTGTAAGAAATAAATAGAAAATAGATAATTTTTAAAAATAAAAAATGATGCTATTACTGACAATACTAGACCATCTTGTTCTAAGGGTGTCTGGATGTGTAGGTCTGTGATTCTCAACCTGTTGCTTCGGATCTGTGGGGCAGGGCCTCGGGGGTGTAGAAAGTCAAAGGAATGAGGACTCAGAATGTCCTTTTCTCACCTCCACTTTCCGTGGTGTTGTGCTGATTGGTTGAATGCATCTGGTGGGAGGTGACAGTGGAGGGGTAAAGGGGTCTGTGAAGTTTGATTTACATTGAGAAGGGCGGCACAGGGTGTGGAGGCAGGGATGGAATGAGACAAATTAAAACTAAGGAAGCCTGTGTCTTTGAAAGAGTGATGGAGAAATCTAGAGATTTAAATGTAGACACCAGTGTGGTTGTTGCTTTCTGTGATGAGTGGGACTTCAGGCAGATAGATTTCTGGAAAGGAATCGAAAGTGTAACTAGATAGTGGAAGACTAGTGGCTAGATGAGCTACTACAAGGGATTACTGGACCCTCTGGCATGTGACACTTTTTGCCTGCTGAAAAAAAAATGTATTAAAACATGCTATGGGAAATATAGAACCTAAAGGACTTGAGACACATGGACATAAACTAAAGGGGGGTAATGGTGGGGATGGGGGGGGCAGGGTGGAGGGGAATGAAGGGGGGAATAGAACAACTGTAACAGCATAATCAATTTAAAAAAATTAATTAAAAAAAAAACATGCTAGATGTGTCCCATAGATACACCTTAGAGTTGAGTGATGGAGCTGAGGATAACGAGTAATGAATTGGCTGAACAACAGAGGAAAGTCCACATGGTCTCACTGTACCTCTTTGCCATTTAAATGCAAACCAGATTAATTTATTAAAATAATTACTGAATCAACTAAGAAAACCTGGCATTTCCACTTAAATGAAACATGGAATGGAGCAGAATTTACTAATACCCAACAGTATATACTTTTTAGCTGTGATATGTCTGTACAAACATATATATGGGTATAGAGATATTTACATAAAATATAGGTATATACTCAGCATAATATTACTGCATATATAGAAACTTAGAATTTCCTACTGAATTCCAAGATATATATTTATTTCCACTGGAAAACCATTTTAAAAGCACTCCCTATGTAAAGATGATGAAAAGTACCTAATTCCTCACCCCACAATTATTTTCATAAAATTTAGAATGACTCTTGGGTGTCATAAATGCCTGTTAATACAGTACTTGGAGGGAAATTGTGGGTATATCAGCTTAGAAAAAAAATCTTAGGATGCCAGACACATGCCTGATATTCTTACTACAAACACTGCATGGTCATCATTGCAACTGACAATGTTTGGGATTGTCCTCTTGGAAGACAAAACAGCAAAGCAAGAAGGCAGAACAGCATCCCAAAGCAGTATTCTGTGGTCCCCATAGCTACTCTTCCTTAGCCTTCTGTGTAGTGACCCTGAACAGGCCAGCAGAGAATGACAGGATGTGCTGAGTGGGGAGCCTCTGCCATGTCACCCTGCTGAGGCACCATGGCCTAGCCTGGTGAAGAAAGAACATCACTCATTAGTGCAGCAGCCACTTTCCAAGATCCTATGATCTTGGAGCAGGTTCTCAATCTCTTTAGGCTCTTGTTTCTTCATATTTAAATGAAGGGATGAGACCCTTAAGGTCTTGCCGAGTTTAATATCCAGAGATTACACCGTTTAGTCTCATCCCCCCTGGGATTGCTCTTTGTACCTTTAGGATAATGCAGGGTGTCCAACCTGCAGCCAGCGGGCCACATGTGGCCCAGGATGGCTGTGAATGTGGCCCAACACAAAATCATAAATTTACTTAAAACATTATGAGATTTTTTTGTGATTATGTGCAGCAGTGTATTTAATGTGTGGCCCTAGACAACTCTTCCTGTTCCAGTGTTGCCCAAACAGGCCAAAAGGTTGGACACCCCTGCCTACAAGTTAGTATTTATAGTAGATAACAAAATATAAAGATTCCATTATGAAGCAGTTGTTACAACAGAAAAGCACAGTATGGTTTATACTCATAGATTATTTTAAGAATCAAGTGTGAAATATGAGAAGTTGTTTGCTGGAATATTAATGGGTTTTACACTTGGAAAACACTTGATTAAGTCCAGTGAAATGGGCCATGGTTCTGCAATACTGCTCAGGGCTTTTTCTGTGCTTATATGCATTGTGACCCAAGGGTCTGAGTGTTTCAAAAATTCGGTGTCTTTCCAACTGACTTTAGTGAGGTCAGACTTTTTTTATGAAAAGTCCGTACACTCTGGGAAACAATGCTTTTGCCTCTTCTCAGTTTGTCCACAGACATATTCAGCCATTCATCACATAGAGTGAACATTGCCCTTCCTAAAATCTGCCCTCCTCCTAGCTTGTGTTAGCCTCCAGAGGCAACTTCTACAGAAGGCCCCAGTGTTGGGAAGAAGTGTAGGAACCTCAGAATATAGTACTAAGAATCTCACCTAGCCCCAATTTACTTGGTGTTTGAGTTCATTTCCCTTTCTCCTTTCTCATGTAAGAAAGCATCCATGTGGAGCAGACAAAGTAGTAGAGGAGTGCATACCTTAGTTTCTGAATAATTTCTAGCTTTAATTTTCTTCTCTTAGGGAAAATGCATGAATTTTGTTACTATAATGGTGCAAACATCAGCTTAAACCTGCCACTTAGTGTCAGACTGAGCTCCTGTTTTTGCACTTGTGATATGGAGACGATGACATGGTAGAATGGTGTAGCATTTCCCAGACTTAAATAAGTATGTAGCAAATTACCAGCTGTTGAGTACTCACTAACATTAGCCACCTTTTTTCTGTCATTGTCTGGCTGAGAGGTCCTAGATCCAGGAGGCCGTAATCTGGTCTCGTCCCATTGATAACATGTTGCTAACTATCACAACATACAAGCTTGTTGGCCCCAGAACTTAGAGTCTCCAGAACCGAGTCTTCTCACATTCCACAGATGAAGATAAAATCACTACACGGTGTTTTTAAGTATAAACTGAAATAATAGATGTGTAATTAATTTCAAAGATTGTTTAAAGTACCAATTAGTAGTACTTATTTTTAGTAGTGGTAAAAGTACTCCCGACTATTAGTCTGACAGTAGAACCTTTTTGTTTCCAGTGAAATATCTATTGTAATGGGGTTTCTGAAAAGAGCGCACTACTTTAACAGAATCCTTTAGGGACGGATTTAAGATAACACACTGAGCCCCTTGGTTTTTTATTTTTATTATTATTATTTTTAATCTTACATAGGGAGGCTTTGTGCTTTTAAACATTTGTATACAAGTTATTTCATCTTCAACTGCACTACTGTAAAAGATTTAGAGTTTTTGAAGATTGTGCAGTTAATTTTTCGCTGCATTGTATATAGATCAAATCCTTGCATCATCAGAATGGCTCTGAAAAGAAAATTTAGAGAGTTTGGGGAGATGGAGTTAAAAATTTATAAGTCTTTGGGAACTTTAAATGGAAAAGATGTGAAAATGTGTTTTTGACTTAAAACCACATTTTTTCAGTGTTATATATTTTTTATTGTTGTTCTAGAACTATGGGAAAATACTCCTTGTAAATTCTTGCATGAAAACCATACTGTTTATTTTTTTATCACATTTAAAGTATGTCATTATTAAATCTATTAATTTCAAAATACAGAGATACTGTTCACATGGAAATTTTGTTCAAATTATCTTAAGGCATTCTCTGTTTGAATTTATTTCTGATGTGAAATTTTAATAGTTTAGTATGAAAAGGCTAGGCCTTTTTATAAAAAACCTAAAATTATAAATTTATTCTAAGACATGTTATGTTTATTTTATACTTTTTCTTTGTAAAACTTTTTTTTGCCTAACTTTTTCATTTGTATATCTGACCTCTTTGAATGTACTAATGGTTTTTAAGCCAAGCCAAAATGTTTTGGGTGGTAGACAGCTTACCTGTCTTGTATGGTAAATCTCCATTCCTTCCTGTGTATTTAGAGAAGAGATCCAGATTACCTGGGTATGTGTCTAAAGGCATGAGGCTTGTCCTGTCTATTGCAGCTATATATTCATAATTCACTTAAGCTGTCAGGTGGGTATTATAATTTCCTGTAAGACTTAAATAGGTAGACCAAAAAAGTCTTAAAACTATTGTCGAAAAATGATTTCAAAACATGTGATTCATTGCTAACATGGTGTTCTATGTAAGATGTGCTTAAACTGGTGGCATTTCTAAAAATCATAGGCCAGCTATCTATATTCTTGCCATAAATGATGGCAGAGTATCTTATAGATGTTTTTCTGGTAGTTCATGGTAGAATATGTATATGAGTCCACAGATTTCTGTATTCTAAGTTCCATTTCTGGGCACAGCAGTGTTTCAACAGATTGGCAGGAGAAACCCTTTCTACTTAATACCCAGTCATGAAAGTTGATTAAACATGAGCTTCCTTTGTTGGAAGAAAGACTGTTCTTAGGTTGAGAATTTTAATACAAACTGCTAAAGAAAAAAGAGCCCTCCCTGGCTGGCATGGCTCAGTAGATTGAGTACAAGTCTGTGAACTAAAGGGTTATCAGTTTGATTCCCAGTCTGGGCACATGCCCGAGTTGCACTCCAGGTCTCCAGTGGGGGACACACAAAAGGCAACCACACATTAGCATTTCTTTCCCTTCTTCTCTCCCTCCCTTACCCTCTCTCTAAAAATAAATAAATAAAATCATTTTTTAAAAAAAGAAAAAAAGAGCCCTTAAATATTTTATATAAATATATATTCTGATATGAAATATTTAATAATAGCTACCAATTAAAATAATAATTTAACACTCATGAATATGAAGCACTGTGTATGCATTATATCATTTGATTCTTGCAATAATTTTATGAAGTCATTATCTCAATTTTATCATGAAGGCAATAGACCACAGAGGTTAAATAACCTGGTCTGTGGCTCTGCATCGTGACACAAAACCAGATCCTAACCGAGGTCTCTGATCCAAATCCTGTGCTAGAATTCTTCACATTTACTGATGCATTATTACAGTTTTTACAGCTGCTTTATTGCCCAAAATATGTTAACCAAATGATTCCTGCATTACCAAGTCTGCACTCCGCCTTTGTATTCTTACATATTTAATGTTCATTGGTCACTTTCACAGTGAAAACCTGATACTCAGAAAGCCACAGAAATTATCTCCTTGTTCATACAAATCATTTGGCAATGGGCTTACTGTTTTGAAAGAAAGATATTGAATCCAAACCAATTTAAAAATATGTAAGAAAAACAAAGTAATCTTGTAGAAAAGATCATGTTATTCATGCTGCTTTGTGACTTTTTTCTTAACAATACTATTTCTTGAAATCTTTACATGTCAATGAACATATGTATCATCTGTTTACATGTCTGCATCTGGGTACCGTAATTTATTTAATCTGTTCCCTTTGTGTTTGCAGTGGTAGAATTTCTGGGTGACAGGGCATATTCATTGCAAGTTTTGTTCATCCTGTACCAGTAGTACCTGGTATATCCATAGGACATGTATGGTCGTCCATAAGTGTATAAATGAAACAACAGTTCTGCAGACTTATGTCTCTGCCATGTGTTTTCATTTCCCCATACTCTTCCCACAGAAAGGTATGACAGCTGACCACTAAGTTCACAGCGTCTTTTATGTATAAATAAGCTGCTTCTAGAGAGAGTGGAAGCTTTAAATGGACGAAGACGTATGGGCAGCTGTGTTCAGGTGGCTCCTGGGCAGCAGCCCACGGCCTTGTTGAAGGCGCAGTGTCTTGTTTCTAAATGGTTATTCATAGTGCAAGATTTTATTATACCTAAATATTTGATGTTTAGGTATATCAAAATTTTGAAAGTTTTGTTTAGAGAAACTATAATTTGAACTCTTCTATTTTGTTTCTCGAGATATGAAATAATATGCTTCAACATTTTTACTATTTTTAGTGCTTGTTTTTTTAAAGATTTTATTTATATTTATCTTTAGAGAGGAAGGGAAGGAGAGAAGGAGAGAAATATCAATGTATGGTTGCCTCTCTTGAGTCCCCTGGTGGGAACTGGCCTGCAACCCAGGCTTGTGCCTTGACTGGGAATCGAACCACGATCATGTGGTTCACGGGCCTGCGCTCAATCCACTGAACTACACCAGCCAGGGCTACTATTTTTAAAATAACCAACTAATGTCATTTCTAAATTTATGATAATGAAGAAGTCTGTCATGGGGCTTTAGGATCTAATTTATTATTTATTTATTTTATGCTGATTTGCCACTTTGTCACATTTTTCAACAACTTTGAGATGGATGCTGTAAGTAAATCAAATCTCTAACAAAATATATTTTATTGAGATCATTTCTTCTGTCATTTCAGTTTATTAGAACATACAGATCAGGATTTCGACAGCTTTCTGTGATTATACTATTGTCCTCAAATTATATGAATGAAATTCAGAATTATGCTAGTTGATATAAAATAAAGCTAGCTGATATTCAGCTTTAAGGAAGATATAATTTTAACAGGAGAAATTTAAAATTCTGGTACTTTATAATAGTGACTTTGAATGTTTTACGTAATTTGGCTTTGGGAAGGAAGCTTGTTTTAAGCATTGTTTTTCTTTTAGAACAAAATTTGAATATCTCACAGTGTAATAACTATTTAAAACGAACATTTACTTTCATTTAAGCTATTGCCAATTCTTACTGTTAACAGAATATAGATAAATAATTTGTCACAGCTATAGTATTTACTATGTCTGATTGATATCAGAACATTTGGTTGTATGTTTCATCTTTGGCCAAAATGCAAAATACAGCTGTTTACAATTTAGAAAGACCTATAGCTTCTAGATTATATTTATGAGACTATAGTTTTATTTTTAAAGAATAGTGTAAATGTTTATTTTTTGTATGATTTACTTTGTTGTCCTATTTCTACAATATAGAAAAGCGTATTCTTTGACTGTCCCTAGAAAATACAAATTTAATCTTTCTATTTTGGGATATAAATAGAGATTACCAACACTCCCCAAATAACCTTTCAAAACGGTTGAATTTATGTGGATGTTAATCTTGTTCAGCAATTTGATGGAAATGCCTCAAAACAAAAAGTTGTTTAGTAAGCACTACACATAAAGGAAAAGACTTAGTACTTTAACTTCTGGAAAATCAGAACTAGTAATATTTGATTGCACTTTTAAATGGGCTGTAGTAGTGGTTACATAATAGTCATTATTAAAAATATAAAACATTTTCTCAATTTATGCCATTTTAACTATATATTATGAGTTAATTTAAATAGTTGAAGTAATATTTTGAAAACAATTTTAAAACACAGATAATCTTGGGACTCATTAAATTTTAAAAAGGGGACTAAGACTTTTCTGGTTCGCAGGCCCGCACTCAATCCACTGAGCTATACCAGCCAGGGCTTCTAAGACTTTTATTTATTTGATTTTTTTATTTTTATTTTTAAAGTTGTATTTATTTATTTATTTTTAGAGAGGGGAAGGGAAGGAGAAAGACAGGGAGAGAAACATCAGTGTGTGGTTGCCTGTTACACCCCTTACTAGGGACCTGGCCTGCAACCGAGGCGTGTGTCCTGACTGGGAATCGAAATGGTGGCTCTTTGGTTTGCAGGCTGGCCCTCAATCCATTGAGCCACACCAGCCAGAGCTAAGAGTTTTATTAAAAAACAACAAAACAAGCCCCTCTTTTCTGCCCTAAGTGGATTAGTATTTGTTTATTTAAAGAGTTAAAGGAGGGATTGTAAAAGAGAAATGTTTATAGAATTTGCATTATTTAAAATTAAATAAATGCCCATTTATTCATATGTGGGTTATCACAAAGTTGTGTGTGTGTTGAGCCTTAGTCTAGTACTTTACAATATTTGTGGCTACTTCTTTCCTTGATTCTATTTGGAAGTCACGTTCACAGAGTTCTTTACATGTCTGGTGTTTGTTTGCTTAATACAAACAACCTTGATCATAGGTGAATCATTTTATGTTCGGCATAAACAAATTTACAGTGGGGTGAATAAAGATACACTAAGGGTTAAATTTTCTTTGATCTCTTTTGTTCTGTGTTTACTTACAATGGGGGGAAAAACATTGACTTTTTCTCTTCTGCAGTACTAAGCACCTGTATGTTCCTTTGGAAAATTTTATGGTTTGCTGCATGTTCCTTGAAATTGGGCCAGCACTTATGTAATTAGAAATAGTAAAAGAAAGCAAACATCTTTTCTTTTCAACCAAGTGACTGAAGAAAACTCTGCTGAGAAAGGCCATCATCTCCAGCTTTTACTGCTTGCTGGCAAATGCCAGAGTCCTTATCTATTTTCTGGCAACACATTTTTTAAATGCTCTTTGTGATATGAGAAGCAGTCTACCTTGTAAGTCACAACATTATGTCATGTCTTCTACCAAATGTGCAGTTAAGGTAGAAACTTAAAATGGAAAGCCTCGTGCATCCAGAGGAAATTATAGCTTGCAGCTGATTTTAAACTGGTTTCCAGCTTCTAATTGGAACTCATGAGAGATAATGTGGAATGTGACATATAAGGTAATGTTGAGGGCCATCCAAAGTGACTGAAATCTCATGGCCAAAGTTCTCTGGTTCTTGTTGGGTAGTTGGGCTACTGGAAATAAAGATGAAGAAAGAAACAATTAGCCATGAAGATACCTCAGAGAATTAGCAGATGGAGTGTTGAGTCTGAGCCCAACAGCTATTGTGAAAGAGGCTGCACCAAGAATAGTCTGTATAATGAATAATTGTATATGTGTACTTTTATGTCATATGCATTTTTAAAATTCTAGAAATACAAAAATTTTATTTTTATAATCTATTTTATTGATTATGCTATTGCAATTGTCCCTTTTTTCTCCTCTTTATTCTCTTCTACCCTGCATCCCCACCTCCCTCCAGCATTACCCATTGCCTTAGTTCATGTCCATAGGTCATATCCATAGTTCTTTGGCTTGTCCAGTTCCTATACTATTCTTCTTAAAATATATTTTATTGATTATGCCATTACAGTTGTCCCATTTCCCCCTTTATTCCCCTCCACTTTGTGCACCCCTCCCCCCAATTTTCCCCCTTTAGTTCATGTCCATGTGTCACAACTTCTTTAGCTTCTACATTTCCCATACTATTCTTGCCCTCCCCCTGGCTATTTTCTACCTACCATCTATGCTACTTATTTTCTACCTTCTCCTCCTTCCACTCCCCTGTTGCTAAATAACCCTCTATGTAATCTCCATTTCTATGGTTCTGCTTCTGATCTAGCTGTCCACTTAGTTTGCTTTTGTTTTAGGTGTGGTTGTTAGTAACTGTGAGTTTTCTGTCCTTTCAACTGTTCATATTTTTTATCTTCGTTTTCTTAGATAAGTTCCTTTAACATTTCATATAATAAGGGCTTGGTGATGATGAACTTCTTTAACTTGACCTTATCTGAGAAGCACTTTATCTGTCCTTCCATTCTAAATGGAAGCTTTGCTGGATAGAGCAATCTTGGATGTAGATCCTTGCCTTTCATGACTTGGAATACTTCTTTCCATCCCCTTTTTGCCTGCAAAGTTTCTCTTGAGAAATCAGCTGATAGCTTTATGGGAACTCCTTTGTAGGTAACTCTCTTCTTTTGTTTTGCTGCTTTTAAGATTCTCTCATCTTTAATCTTGGGTAATGTAATTATGGTGTATTCCTTTTGGAGTCCACCTTTTTTGTGTGCTTGAAAATTTCTATAATAAACTGTTGAAGAAAAGTGTTTATTCTAATTAAGTTTAGAAGACATACCTTTTTGAAGTTTATTCTAATGTAGGCTGAAGATATGATAGTATTCTTTAAGGTTTTCCTTTTTTTGTCCATTTTACAACTTCAAATTTTATCTAATTATGTCATCTTAACCACAATGAACTTATCTCTGTAAATCATGTTCTTCGGTGCCACACGTGCACTTTAGTGACTACTTTAATAACATTTATCAGGCTTTGTATTTCTTGTGGCTATTGGAACAGATTATCCTGGTCCTTTAGCCTGAACACAGCATTTATTCTCTCACAGTTATGGAGGACAGACACTTAAAATCTGTCATTAGGTCAAAATGAAGGTGTCCACCTCCCTCTGGAGGCTCTGGGTGGGATCCAATCCACTCCTCTTCTTTCCAGCTTCCAGTGGCTGCAACATTCCTTGGCTGGTAGCTACATCACTCCAGTATCTCCCTCTGAGGTAATAATGGCCTTTTCCTCTCTATGGCAGCTCTCCGTCTGCCTCTCTCTTGTAAGTATACTTGGAATTGTATTAAGGCCCCATACAGGTAATCCTGGATTATTGCCCCAGCTCAAAACCCTTAATTTCATCACATCTGCAAAGTTTCTTTTCCCATATAAGGCAACATTTATGTGTTCAGTGAATTAGGGCCTATTATCTTTTGGGGCCATTATTCAACCTACTATGGGCATTTTCTAAAGGTGCTCAGTTCTGTGCTATAGGCTAAAGATTGATAATTAATACTTAATTGCTTATTTTGTGCCACGTACTTTCCTATGTGCTTTTTCTTTTGTACTAAGGAAAATTTGATTTAATGTAATGTGAATCTATTGGGCCATACATTTCTTTCTTGTATATGTCAACTATTAAAGTGCCAAAGTGCTAGTTTTCTGAGAAGAAATGTACTTTAGGGAGTTCTATTCTATTCTACATAACCATGTCTCATTTGTGTGGAAGACATTCAAGTTGACAAGATTGTGAATTCCCTTTGGGAGAAGTCTTGTCTATTTCATCTTTGTATCCATATATGTCTATATAGTTAGGGGCAGCATAGGGGTTAGGAAATGTTTATTGAATAACTGAAAGCACCTTGACAAACATCATGAAATGTAACCTTTACAAAATCCTTGGAGGTAGATATTATAATTTCCATTTTACAGAGAAGAGAGAAGTTGAATTATACTCCAGGACTGTGTCGAACACCCACAAACACAAACACACACTTTGGCAATCTGGGCATTTGAAACATTTCTTTCATCCATAACTTTGATTGACTTTGTACAGGAAACATTAAAATTTAGTAAAATTCTGATGCAGCTCAGTATTGTCTCTGTTTTATTATTGTATTGCCAGTATGTTATTAATCATGTGTAATATACTTTCTAATTTTTATCTTTCTTGAGATGTGTCTTGTGGATTAAATTCCACTAATATTAAGAAATGAGAGGGGAATATTTTCAATGATACAGAATACTTTGATACTTTCTTGAAACTTCAACCTTTCCTCAGAAATGCCTCAAGTATTTTTAGTCTTTTTATAGCTTTCTTTGAAAATCAGATTTTAAAGAAAAGTATTAATATTATGAATCTTGTAAATAGTTATAATTCCCTCTTTGATTCCTTGAAAGCTTATTCCAAAACTATACACACTCATGGAGTCTTCTTATGATTGAATCATGTGAGTTCCCTAAGGAGTAAATCCCTAACTTTATTATTTTACTATCCATATTTTCACCTTCCTTGACTCTCTCAAATAGTACTTTTATAGTTTTTATGCATTTCTAGTGGAATAAGAAGGATAGAAATAAACAGATAAAATAATCTAGGCCCCTGAGTAATTATGAAATATATCAATATATTTAGACATATTACACATATTATATCTTACAAATATTATTATATTGGGTTGACCAAAATTTGTTTAGTTTTTTTCATAAAATAAAAACTGTACTTTTCATTTTCACCAATAACCTTATTGATCTGGATATTCTGAGTATGTTGGCTATTTCCTGCTACTGGCTTCTAGTGGGTAGAGGCCACAGGTGCTGCTAAACATCTTCCAATGCGTAAGACAGCCCCACAGCAAAAAATTGTTTGGCCAAAATGTCAATAGTACCAAGAAACTTTACAAACTACTTTTGACACGTTCAATCAGCTGTAGCACCTTCTTCATACACTGTACAAATCTCTTTTTGCACTTCAGTTGTGTTTTTAACTTCCTTGAAATAATAATATACTGAAAATGTTGCTTATTGTCTTCCATCTTCAATATTAAAATGGCTACACAAAAATTCACCAATTTTGATTTTTTTTTATGCACACTGATATGACAGCTCTCACAATAGAATCTAACAAAATTGATTTGAATGAAATTAAAGACAACTAAGCTGTACTAGAGCCATCACACACAAAAAAACTAGTTGAACTTTTTGGCCAACCCAATACATTCTATCTATTGTTTTTCTTTTTTTTCTCGTTACAATATTCTCTACACAACCTGCATTCAAGTCACAACTTCAACTAATGTGTTCCTGAGTATATTTCACATTCACTAACTTACTTATACTGTTATTCTTTATAGATGTTTTTCAGCTTTTTTGAAGATAATGTGACATTAAATTGTCATTATTTTTTAAAAAGCCCCAAATTTTGCCAACTGGCCTAAATGTGTTGTGTGTTTGGTGATCATGTATTTACCTTTCAGTAAAAGATCACAAAAGGAGTTTGTGCTATAGATTTATTTTGTATATACAATTCTATTATTAACATGTTAAAACTCATGACATCCTCAGAAGTTATAGAGGCACAAAACTTATCAATCAACTCAAGCACATTTACCTGGCATCCCTTTCAAACACCTGGCACTGCACTAAGCCTCTTTATTTCACAAGGGACTTGTGCAAATAGTAAACTTTCTCGTCAACTCCCAATCTCATTTCTTCCTCAGACTACCAGAGTGTATTCCTTACTGAGTTGAGTACTGGAAAGAAATGTTTATTGTGTAGAGCAGAAATGTTAATACTCTTACTCCGGTTTGCTACAGGATTTGTTGATTATGCAGACAGATCAGTAACTATAATAATTAACAATAGAAATATACCAGAAATGTGATGTTCATCTTGATTTATCTTTTAAAATAACATAAAGCTGAGTACTGGGGTTGAGACTGTTGCTTGTTCCTGCTGGCTACCAGACACAAGGTCCCCTGCAAGGCACCCAGTCTCTGACACAAATATTAAGGTATGCCTTCTTTCTTCTCCACACTCACTTACTTACTGTCTTGCGTTTGCAACTTTTTGAGAGGAGAAAATGTGTAATTCTTTCCACCCCCTCCCCATGGTGTCTATCAGCCTTACAAACTAGTTTCATTAACTTTCCACCATTCTCCCTAAGAACAAAGAGATGTACTTTTCCCTTCGTATGGGGCAGACTTGATGACTAATCTAGTCGAAGCAACCATGATTTTAGTGATTATGTTGTTTTAGGGACTAGATTGCTAAAATTCCTTTATCAGGTACATCTACAACAATTATATTTTTGTTGATTTAATGGCAGTATTTGTAAGGAAAAATGTATCTGTTAAGAATATTTATAAATGTATATACATAAATGCACACATAATACTGTATTTCTTTGAGTATAAATTAGATTGTTGATAATTAGGCTTTTGCATTGATGAATAAAGAGTTAAGAAAGAATCCTCTAAAAGTATATTTTATAGACAAATAGATTTTTAACATCAGGAATTACTGAGTTGGCTTGGTAGCCAGAAAAGCTAAGTATAAAGTTCCATAGCCTTTTCCTGAAATTTCTACATCTCGTTCTATTAACTTGTATATTATTTGAGAAGAAAATGGGAAGGACTTTGTTTCTCTATCCTTTGGTTAAATAAAAATTAACTGAAATCAGCTGTCATCTTTTACAGTCTTACATTTAAGAATATAAACTGCATACATTTCATAAATTACTGGTTAATGCCCCTTATTTTCATTTATAGAAATGTCTGACTGTTTTTTTAAGTGTAAATGTTACTTTTAAGTAAAAATGTTATGTCTCTGTATAAACATAATGTATCAAAACAACTAAAAGTAGTCTGCTGCCTCTCTTTCCTATAAATCTTAGAGCAAAGATTATTTTACCTTTGACATGAATATTAATATGTAATGATATGGGAGAAAATAGGAATGAAGCAATGGCAGAACCAGAGCCTTGTAAGTAGTTTTTATCAATTAAGTGGGATGATCTATAAGCCTCCAGTGGTTCAGAGTTCAACCTAGCTAAGTATCAATAAGGTTGAATTTATGTAGTGTCCCTGCCTTCATCAAGCCCTTGTGATCTTCCTTCTTTCTGAATGAATATATGTAGGTCACTTTGTTCCCACTGCCTATACTTTTCCCCTTCCCTATTCTAGAACTCCTTCTTCATGCTTTCTTTTTTTAGAAACTAAGAAGACAGCTGACAGTAACCACAGGGGAGGCGGGAGGGGATAATGAGGGGCAAAGGGGGAAGAGTTTCTAGGAACATGTAAAGGACACATGGACAAAACCTAAGTTGGCTAGGATCAAGCATGGGAAGTGGGGATGGCTGGGGTGGGGGGGAAATTGAGACAACTGTACTTGAATGACAATTAAAAAATGTGAAAAAAAAGAAACTAACAAGACATCTTCACCTAGTTTTCCTCCCAATTGCAAGATTAATTTATTTTATGTAATTGCTACTTAAAACCACCTGTCAATTTTTTATTGGCTTTTGATAAGACCGGAAAGCTGCTAAGCTTAAAGATTAATGACAAAGTGCAGGCTTCCTGAGTATGAATACTTGAAGCATGTGGGAAGTACTTAGAGTGGAGAATGATTTGTTTTTCTTTGTATCTTATTACACCTATCTAATGATAAGCTTCCAAAGGTATCAAATTAAGTGTTATCTTCTATCTATCTATCTATCTATCTATCTAATCAAAGGCAGTCAAGAGGGAGGTGTTCCCTCTTATAAGAGCCTTTTGTTCATTTATATATATGCATTTCTCAAATAAAATTTTGACTTAGTTTTATTGGGATGTTGAAAATCATTGTTAGTTAAATCATTCTTCTTACTTTTATAAATTGTCTTTACATACTATGTTTTACATGTAGTTTTCTAAGAATTTGGTTTATCCAAAAAGAAATTATATGCCTTCCCAAGTGAGAAGGAAACCTTTTGTCAGCATCTTGTCTGAGTTAACTCCTTGGCTACATAGGTCATGGGAGGTCTATGTTGAACATCAGTCTTTGGCTGTATCACAAAACTGCTATTGAAGCATAGGCCAACTCCCAGAGTACAGGGGTTAAAGAGGCAATTAGTCACTACAAAGCTGACTTGTGGAGTCTCCTGGTAAAGAAGTACTTAACTCTTTCCTGAATGCTGCCTGAAATCTCATCTTCTGGGTACCTTTATATACTAAAATAATATTCTTAAGCATTTTAAATTAAAGGTGAGCTTAAAATATATGATGTTTGTTGAGTTGAGACTTTCTTAACCAATACTTATAGCAGTTAGGGTAAACAGAGAAGGGATGGGCAGGGAGATTATTATCAATTATATACTTAATATTCCACCTAAATTTTATTTTAGCTGTTTAGAAGCCTAACAAGGCTCTTGGAAATATTACTGCCTTCACCATTAAAGTTTTTATTTATTATGTTATGGGTAAGGAAGGGTTTGGAGCTTGCCAGAATATGCCTTTGCCTTTTACTTTTTTAAGGGCTCAGTGTTTTGTTTTACCCAATAAACTTTTGTTACATATAGGATAGTATAATCTCTTTTGCCCTCTCTCTTAAAATATGCGAGAATACCATAAAGATAGCACCAGTTTTAACAGGATCATGATTTTGCAATGCCTGGATTCTCCAGTTATTGGCTATAAATTGATGGACTCCAAAAAGCTTAAAGAAGGAGGAGCTTCCCCAACTTTTCCTATTTATAAATAACTACATTGTTTTTCTTATTGAGGAATGAATGAACTACTAAATTCAGGAAGTCTTGCCTTTAATTTTTGTCCTTCAATTTCTTTCTAGCATTTCCTGTGATCTCAAAATGCAACTATTTTTAGTTGATTTTTAGTGGTTGTAAAGATAGTGATAGGATTTTTCTGGTTCCAGGTATTAACATTTATATTTTGCATTCAATAAATCATTGTCAAACTTTAAAAAATAAGTAAAAGCTTAAACTCTTTTTTCTGAGGAATGCATGGACAAAGTTAGCACATGTTTTTATATAATGGTTCAATCTAATTGTGGAAAAAGGATGGAACAATAACTAAAAATTAAAACTAAGACTTTTGGATAAATATATCTGAAATATTAAAGCCAGAGCCAAGTTTATAACTAAAATGTTATTAATCTTCTTCCCCTTTGGAAAAAACTTTAACCATCTTGTTTCTTAGTAGCATAAAGAAAATGTGCATTTAAAAAATATTACAGGCTTTATTCTACTTGAAAAACATTTTTAAAGTATTCTGAGAAACATTCAAAGTAAATTAAAACATGTTTTGCTATATAAATGAAGAAACAAAATGTTTCCATGAGAGCTAGTTTGTGATAGTCTTACTTAAATGTATTAGAAAATTTTATTTTGTTGTTCTATTAATCCTCTTTGGAGGCTGAATCCTGCTTACTCTCCAGTTAGGAAACCTGCACAGTGTCAGGGGTGCTCAGGGAGAGGGTGGTCCAGAAAGAACCAACAAGTGACAATATCTGCTATGCCTCCCTCAGAAGTGGGACAGCTCTGTTGGCAAAGCTGCAAACTTATCAAACTTAAGTTTCAATACCATTTAAGTTTATAGGCCACTTATTGTGGTATGTCTTGTTAAAAGAAAACTAAGTATTCTTATTTTGGAACCGTTCAGTATCTCTGTGCTACAAAATGGGCATCAGCTCTCCAGTGTTTACATTAGGAATACCTCAATTAATCTTCGATTCACTAATCAGGTATGGGCTTTCCTGAGAAGAACATTTGGTAAGTGAGAACTTAGTGAGGGTCCAAAATAATTATTAACTGGTGGAGCTGGTGACATTTTGGATGTTCCTTCTAGTCCTTGCCCTGTGGTATATTAAGAACGTGCTTTGAGCAAATGTGTTAGCATTTTAATTGCAGGTCAACCTTTAAATATTAAAAAAAAATGTCTTGCAAGAAACATCTCTGTAGGCTGTTTGTTCTATGAGAGTATTTTTAGTAGTTTACATGAAAAATTGATTCAAGTATATATTTGGTGCCATGTTAATGGAACACAAAAGCATTTACAAGAAAGCGTATTCTAGTACGAAGAGTATGCAATGTACTACTTTGTTGCCATGGGTCACTTTCCTGATACAGTCTTTCCTGTGTCATCATGTCCCATTGTTTAAGTTAGGAATAGTGATTACATGCTATTTCTGTAAGGTTAAGGTGTTGTGTTACTAGAAAAAGTACCTACAAACAATGCTCGTAATTAAACTATATTTACATAAAGGGAAATGTCCTATTAATAGATTCTTGAACTGATTCATCTTGTATATATTTATTTGTGTGTGTGTGTGTGTTTTAATAAATAGAAATCTCTTATACATTGTGTTTTCTGAAATAAGGGCATACCTGTGAATCATGTCCATTCATTGCTGCACTGGGATTGAATTATTCTTCAGTAAAACTTGATTTGAGGCTTTGGAAAACTCAATCAGATATCATTATTCTTTTTGTAAGATGCCAAATTGTGTTTTGGTGAACTCTGCTATCATTTAAATAACCTGTATATGAGTTAGTCAGGATAAGCTAATGCAGCACTGAATCGGGCCAAGTTTGTCCCTTGCTGCTCTCCTTAGACCTTGTAAATCCTTTTTTATTCTTTGTTTGTGTTTGTTGAAACTTCTTATGATTTTACCCACTTAAAATCTGTGTAGCATCGGGTGGTTTGTTGGCTTATTTAGTTTTAAAAAATGATGGAAATGAAGCTCTATTTCTAAAATCTCCAAATAGATCACTTTTATGATGTGTTTGTTTTTCAGGAGTTTTGATCTGCGTGTTTTTTCAATTTTAAACATACCTTGCTCCCCACTGCACTTATTTGCCAATTACTTTATAGCACTCTTTATACTTTTTGTTTTAAATCCGTAGGATTGTTTTGTCTTGTTGCATTTTTCCCTTTGCTCAAAGATAGATCAATTACTTAAATATAAAATAACTTAGGGAAGAACATTTTAAAGTTTATTTAGAAATTCACCAGGCCACATACTAATATATCTCTAATGGGGACATTTCTTTTCACACCTCTAAGGTGATTGAGCCTGTCCTTTAAAGTGAGATTTGCAAACCAGTGTCTGGAAGCTCCAATTAGCTTCTTTTTGGTTTGAAGCACATCGCAAACAGTAACAAGGTCTCCTAGGACACTCCGCTGGCAAGAAATGTAGTCATATTTCCTCATTAGTTCTTTTCAATTGTCACTAATGCTATGTTCTTACTTTTGAGTAGGAGACAAAAAACATAAAATTTGGTGTGTATTTAGAATGGGATATTGTTTTCCATAATTCAAGGCTCTTTTGAATTCCTTTGATAGTTTTGAAGCTTACACAGCTTAATTCATTAACCTTTACCCTTCACATAAATCAGGTGATTAGAAATCTATTGCTAAGGAGACAGATTTTTCTCTCCACTGAAACTAAGAAATACCTTTTATTATTTAAAAAAAAATCCAATATAGCTCACAAAAGAAACCTTTTTGTTGCTTTTCAAATTTCATCAAATGTTTCAGGTTCATTTTAGAACATTGACAAAAGTAAGAGCATAAAATTATGTTATTATAAAAAAATAATTCTGGTTGCTTTGGGGTTTTTTGTTTCTTTTTTTTTCTTATTTTTTTCTAGATACTTTGAAAGGTATTCTAAAGGAGTTTATGTATATGCATTCAATAGCTGTTACTAAAAAATGTATAATGTTGCCTTTTTTGTTTTCTTCAGAATCCTACTAAAACATAAAAGCAGAAATTTAATCTGAGGGGAGGCAGTTCTGAATAAACTAAAATACATTTAAATGAACCTAGGATATCTGATTTGGAGAAATTTTTCATATAGGCCCTCATTGTATAGAGAATGCTGATGTGAGGCTCCAAAGAAGGTAGGCGGTTGTCTGTGGCTCCATGGAGGTGAGACTAGAACACATGTCTTCTGATTCTTTATTGCATCTTGTTAAGACATCTGCCTTTATTTCTTACAGCTCCGATAGTCTAGTAGGCTTGTGTTTAATGTTCATGGGGTACTTACTTTAACAGTAGTTTATATTCTTCTGCATTTCCTCCTATGCCATTTTTCTTTTTTTTAATTATATTTTATTGATTATGCTATTACAGTTGTCCCAAATTTTCTCATTTTGCTCCCCTCCATCCAGCATCCCCCACTCCCTCAGGCAGTCCCCTTACCATTGTTCATGTCCATGGGTCATGTGCATAAGTTCTTTGGCTACACATTTTCTATACTGTACTTTTTATATCCCCATGGCTATTCTGTAACTACCTATCTGTACTTCTCCCATTCAAGTACTAACCAGGCCCAATCCCGCTTAGCTTCCGAGAGCAGACAAGATCAGGTGCGTTCAGGGCCTATCTGTATTTCTTAACCCCTTCACCTCCTCACCTATTTCCCCACACCCACATCCCACCTGGCAACCATCAAAATGCTCTCCACATCCATGATTTTGTCTTTTTTCTTTTTGTTTGATTAGTTTGCTTTTTAGATTCAGTTGTTGATAAATATGCATTTTTGTCATTATTGATTATAGTTTTGATCTTCTTCAACATTTCACAGAATAATGGTTTAGTGATGATGAACTCCTTTAGTTTTCCCTTGTCTGGGAAGCTCTTTATGTGCCCTTCAGTTCTATGGTATCTTTGCTGGGTAGAGCAATCACGGCTTTGGGTCCCTGCTTTGCATGACTTTGAATATTTCTTGCCAATGCCTTCCAGCCTGCAAAGTTTCTTTTGAGAAATCAGCTGACAGTCTTATGGGAACTCCCCTGTAGGTAACTAACTGCTTTTATCTTGCTGCTTTTAAGATTCTCTCTTTATCTTTAACCTTTGGCATTTTAATTATAACGTGTCTTGAAGTGGGCCTCTTTGCATCCATCTTGTTTTGGACTCTCTGTGCTTCCGGGACTTGTTTGTTTTGCTTCCTTATGTTCAAAATCATTGATTTGATTCTCAGCTTTATCCATTCTACTGTTGTTTTCCTGTAAATTGTTCTTTATTTCAATTATTGTATCCTTCATTTCTGACTGGATCTTTTTTATGCTGTTGAGGTCCTCACTAAGTACCTTGAGCATTATTATAAACAGTGTTTTGAACTTCAGCATCTGATAGATTGCTTATCTCCATTTTGTTTACCTTTTTCTGGAGTTTTGATTTGTTCTTTCATTTGGGCTCTGTTTCTTTGTCTCCTCATTTTGGCAGCATCCCTATGTTTGTGTCTATGTATCAGATAGAGCTGCTTGGACTGTATGTCTTGGTAGTGTGGACTAATGTGGTAGGTATTCTGTAGGGTCCAATGGTACAGCCTTCCCTATTGCCAAAGCTGGGTAATTGAGATGCACCCTCTTGTGGGCTGAATACACCCTCCTCTCATAGTTGAGCTTTGACTGCTGCTGGCAGATCAATGGGAGGGTTTTATCCAGCCCAGTTAGCTGCAAGGATTGTCTGTGACCACTGACCACCAACCTCCACCCTTCATGGAGTATCAGCTGTGCAGGAACAGGGTGGTGGTGCTCTGATGTAGTCTGTAGCTGTCCACTGGGTGCTCTGGTCCTGGCATTTCCCAGGTGGTATAGGCCAAGGTCAGCACCCCACCTCTGTTTTTCCCAGGGCCACCCTGCATGAATAAAGCAATCAGAGATGGCTGCTATTTTTGCTGGACTTAGAGATTCTCAGGCAAAGCCAAGCTGTGAATCTAGGTTGGCTGCTGCTAGTGCTGGGCCTGAGGCTCACTGAAGCCAGGTGTTGTTTGTTTGGAGGGATTTAGGAGGTCATGCAGCATGAGCCAAAACCAGCCATTCATATGGAAGAGCAGTGTGGGTGGGCCCATAAGGCGAGTGGGACAGAGTCTCTGAGGATCTCCAAGGCAGGTCAAACAGTGTTAGCCAGGTTGATGGAGTTTCACATATGACACCAGTTTGCCAGCTCTGTGGAGGGAGGGTTTAGATAAGGGACAATGGGTTCAACTCGCCTTGAGGCCAGACACTTTAGTTCCTTCCCATATTATACTGGTGCCTTTCAAGGTGGTATCCCAGTGTTGGACCTCAGAGGGAGTGAGTCTGAGAAGGTCAGTCCTAGTCCGTGTGTTGGTTCTTTGAGAGGTACTGTTTGGGACTCCAGAAGGTTCCTCCACTGACCCAATCTCTGCTGGTTTTTGCAGCTAGAGGTTGTAGGGACTTATCTTCCTGGCACTGGAACCCTGGGCTCCAGAGTTGCCTGGTGTAGGGCCAGAACTCCTTGCTCCTGATATATTCCTCCTGAATTTTTGTCCACCACATATGGTTGTGGAATCGGACTATTCCATGTCTGTGCCCCTCCTACCAGTGTGGATGGATGTGATTTCTTTAATTTCTTAGTTGTTAGACTTCCATTCAACTGGATTTCTGATGGTTCTGAGTGATAGTTGTTCTATATTTTAGTTGTAATTGTGATGTGGCTGTGCAAACAGGTGAGCGTGTCTGCCCACGCACCGTCTTGACCAGAAGTCCTGCCATTTTTCTATATTATGAATTTCTCTCTAATAATCATATAGATTATTACTCTCCCTAAGGATACCATTCTTTTCCAAAATTTTATAGCTCTTTAGGTTATCATGCACAAAATGGTAAATCTTTTCAATGTACTGACCCATAAAGAATGTCAGTCATGTGGTATTCTGAGGTTTGTTCTTAGGACTGGTAGGGAGAAGGGGTAGGAGAAGAATGGGCAACATTTGAATTCTGGATTATGAGTTTAGGGACTCAATTCTTGCTCCTATGGACAAAACTATAGTTTATCACTGAGACTAATGCATATTCTACTGTGACCTATTTGTGAATAGGAGAGGGGATGGAGAAGCAAACATTTTAAATGTGGTCTTTGGTTCTATCACTCTACTTCTTACTTACAGATTATCACTTTGTAAACTTTGTTATTGCTACCATTTTTAAAATACCCCTTGAAACCTTACACAAACACCTGCAGTTTCAATAATTTTAAGTGTTCACTAAGCTTTAGTTTAAATAATTATTAAGCTTTACCACCTTGTTTGTTGCTTGCATACAATACGTACAGTAGCTGGGAATGCTCTGATGTTAATTCACTATAGGTCATGACTATAGCCAGATTCTTTTAAAACAGAGTAGAATTATTTAGAGTAAATGAGGTCCACAGACTTCGTGTTATGTTAGAGTACTTCTGTAAGTGTAATTTAGAAGGGACCCTGAAAGTTTCATGATAAAAGGACAGTCACCACCCATGACCTGTTGTTGTGACCAGCTATCAGCACAGATCTCAGGGGACACTAGACATGGACTGATCACAGAGCTTTAGAAGCTACCCAGAGACCTGCTGCAGAGTTCCATTTCCACCAGTTTGTAGCAGCAGGATAATACATACCAGTTCCATTGTCAAATCTCAGAACAATAGTTATTTTAACTATTACTTTGAAACACTTAATTTTGTTTTTATTTTCATATTAAGAGTTTCAATCCAGATTCACAGAACTTGGGCTTTCTTTTCTCAAATATCACATCAGTAAATGATGTGATATTCAAATTAAAAATTAAATTTTGCTACAAATCTTCTAAGAAATAGGGTTTTTTTTTCCTTCATGAATTCTTACTTGAAGTGTTCTGTGTGGTACATAACTTCCAGCATAATGCAATTAAAGGTATTTGTAAAACTGTATGTAACTGAACTTTCAAAAACAGCAGAAATCTTTGCAAAAGCAAAGGATCTTATATTTTTCATTTTTGTCTAAAAGGTACTTCCCGTTTACTTCTAACCATGTGTTACCTCTCAGTTACTGCCTCTTGAGGAGCTAAATATATTTGCAGTACCCGTTCATGATAACTTTTCTCAGTTGTGTGGGGAGGAAACCTGATGCTCATGGCCTTTCATCAGTGTTAGGACAATTTTCATCCAGTGATCGATTATCTTGTTTTATGTGAATACCGTTTCCTGTTGCCTGTGAAATAGCATTTGCTCTGGCTCATGCAGTAAAATCAATATGTGTTATTTGGTGTTCGTAATCTGGTCAGCGTGTCTTTAATGTTCATGTGTGCTTGTAGCATATTTAATATAAAATCAACTGGCAGGTACATAAATAGGGTATTACATTTGTTTAGAGTTTTTTCCCAATGAGATATAAAATCATGCATTTTGAACTATTTGAAAAGAACATGAGAACAAAATAAATGATATGACGATTATTTCGGCACTAATTTATTTGTTTGTGGTGGTCATACAGAATATTGATTTTGCTAGCATGTTTTGGGAGGTGATGGCAGACAGTGAGAGTAGCCAGATTTTTGTTTTAATGAAGACTTTATAATCATGTAGGGCCTTCATTTCTATTCTTAGCATGTGAAAATTAGTTTTCAAAGTCATATATAAAATATGGTTGTTTCCTGTGATGTTTTGTTTTTGCTTTTGTCCTTCCTTTTTCTTAGTTTATTCAAATGATATTTTAAGGCCAAATAACATAAAATTAGATTTTAAATTTCTCTTCATAGTAAACTGTATCAATCACAATTACATTCTGTCAATGTTTTAAGTTTTCTTTTGTAGCCATGAAAGTCCTTATCAATCTTTACCATAATTATTTAAATATACAAAAAGATTTATTCGCTTATTCTGAGTAACTTTGAAATGTTTTTCATTACATTAAAACAGTATTTTCTAAAAATATATTTTAAAGAAAATATGTCTTCTCTATAACTGATTTAACCTTCAATAATGAATTATGTGAAGTAAAATTGTATAAAATTTCCTGACATTTTATGAAGATACCTACAAATAAGCCAGACAGCAAATAAAATATCTGAAAGACAGAGATGGATAACCAGTAATTTTTTGATGGATTATACACATAGGTATCAAATTACTGGATCCTTACTTCCTAGAAAAGGTTAATGATTCTTTTTGCTTTTACCCTTTTACTTAACTGTTATTTATAAAGATTAAAACCGGGACTGCTCTGAAGGACCCCGTACCTATGTGTCATTCTGACTGGGCAGGTTTTTCTGATATTACAGGGAACTGAGCTACAAAGTAGACAGTGTTGTTCATCATTGTTTTTAAAGTTCATTCAGTTCTGTACTACATGTTCCACCAAGGGTATTAAGCAGAGTGTAGCATTTGAAACCTCTTAACTTAAACCAGAAAAGACTATAGATCTTACATATCTTTACCAACGTTATATAATGGCCTCTACTTATACAATAATTTATTTAAAATATTAAGAACAACCCATTTTAAATTAAAAGATTTTAAAGTTCTTAGTGTGCAGATTTTTCTTTCTATACTCAGTGTTATAGATTTTTAAAACATTTTATATTAAATAAAATTTCATAAAAATGTGTTTCAGTGTTATCAAACCCCCTATTAATAATTGAACCATAAGCAATATTACCATCCACCTATAATGACCATTCATCTATAGCCTACTGTTTGATATAATCATTCTTATCAAAAATTATATAATCATAAAATATAATAATGTAATCATTTTTATGTTTTATTACATAAATGACATGTTCATTATATAGAATGTTTACTAGCCTTTTATAACTAAATGTAATATTACTCTTACAGGAGTACCTCTTTTTTCATCACTCTAGTTTTTAAAAGATGCACTAGTCATAAATGTATGTAATTAAGGTCATTTAGGTATTAGAGCACTTGAGTCTAAAGCAGGGAATATAATACCTTTTCCTGAAGTGCCTTGAAAGGGGCTTGTTGAAAGAAGGGAACTGTGGCATTCATCACACGCTGACCTCTTCCTGTATAGTTGTGGCCGAACTCTTGCTAATTTAACTTGAAATGCATTTGTGTAACTCACCCCTTTTTTGTGTGTTTCAGGTGTGTGGAGGTCATTGCAAAAGAAGGACAAAACCTGAAAGAGCTGTATTTGGTGTCCTGTAAAATCACAGATTATGGTATGTAATGAGTCATTGTTCTAATCCTTTTTAAGAACAAAATGTTCCAAAATTTTGGGAAGGTTTTAAAAAGAAATGAAGAGCAATATCTCATAAAGACTTTTTATCTTTATTTGGGCTAACTCTGATCATACCAAAATAAAATAATTAAGAAATAATTCAATTAAACCAGAGTCATGTACGTGTATATCAATTTATTGCCACATGGAGTCACATACCTGTATGCACACACACTCACATGGGATTAAAATTGGGGCTACAAGAGCGAAACAATGAAAATAATATTAATATAAGTAAATATTTGCTGTAATAAATACAACCAAGATGATTACAGTGAGTTGATTTGCTTAATTTAGTGTCGTGTGAAATGAATTCCTGCTGATACCACAAAGGCCAAAAATTTCAGTGCTTTAAATTTTTCAAAGCATTGGAAACACCCATATTTAGATGTGGAGGAAAGTGTGTACATTTGTGTGCAACATTTTAAATTATCTTAATTTTCAATGTCCCTTTAAGGTGTAGAAAAACCATGTTGTTTTATAAAAACATTAAAGGTATTAAATAACCTACTCTCTCCTTTTTCATTTAAGTTTATATTTTTCTTATTGATTTGTGTATTTAATTTAAATATAGAGTTTTAGCTACATATTTGGCTTTCTGGAGACAGAAATGGTTTTCTTTACTCTTTTCTGGTATTTTAATTTGTTCATTTGCATTTGAGAATATGCCTTTTACCTTGAGAGAAACTAATAATCTGTTATTTTTGTTAACTGTGATTCCAACCTTCAGATGTTATGTTGACCACCTGCCCTGAGTAGGAGGGTTGTATTTTACCAGCTACTAAATTTATCCTTTGAAAAAAATTCTACTAAAGCTATAATTTAAAAATATAACATTAAAAAGGTTTGGCTTAAAAATAACCCTGATTTCTTTTCAGAGTTAATTTTTTTGAGAATGGTAAATATGTCTTACACATATTCGTCCATAATATTTCTGGGTTGTTGTTTTTTTCCTAACCATACCATGCAAACAATGTTTTGATGTGGCTCTTTTTGTAGTTAGTTTTCTGGTTTGGCTTCTAGGATTACCACTTAGATATAGTAACTCTAAAACCTCCAGTATCTCCTTACTGTCTAGGCTCTACAGGGTTTTCTTTTCCCAATACAGTGCCTGTAGATTTGTTAATTAATTAGTACAATCGTTCACTCCAAACTCTACTTGGCATTCAAAGTCCTTTACCATTAGTCCTTTATCTGCCCCTCCAACTTTATTTTATATTTCTTTCCTTTACCTATTCACTGCCATGGTCAGATTGCTACTAGCCAGGAGAGCTATGGATTAAGTTCCTTAGAAAGAATCCTTCAACGTCCTGCAGTGGAAAATGTTCCTGAAATTACACTCTGTTCCAGCCCCTGTTAAGTCAGCCAATGCAAAGAAATGTTCCAGAAAATGTAGAAAAGAGGAAGATCTTTGTATTTGAGACAGATCAGGGATCAAGTTCTGTCTTTGTTCTTTGGCCTTCACATCTTAGAAGCTCACTTTCCTTATTTGTAAAATGGGGAATTAATGTTTGACTTCATGCTCCTGTATTGCTCGAGCATTCAGTTTAATGAATTAGCACAGTATATTCTACTGATAAATGTTGCTTTCCTACAGAACGGGGACAGAGAGGAGATTCACACAAAATATTTCCATTGCTTTTTCTTTCCTAGGCCTTGGAAGAGGTTTTTTGTTTTGTTGTTGTTGTTACTGTTTATTGTTAGTGATAGCTTTATGTTCTGTTCTTTTGAGATTTTTAGATTTTTTTCTGGTGTTGAAATTGTGTTAAAACCTTATACTTTATATTTATTCATATCTTTGAATTATTTAGGTCAATGGTTCTCAACCTTCTCTGTGTATTAGAGTCACTTGGGAAATTTTTAAAGCAGGCTGATGCCTGTCTGAGCTTTACTCAAAAATCAGTGTCTAGTGGATAGGGGCCCAGGCAATGATTTTGTAAAACCTGCTAATGTCAGCCAAAATCGAGACCTGATTTAGGACAAGGAGGAGGAACCAAAAATGAACATTTGGGGGACTTACCCCCGGGGTGACAAGAAATCTATTATGATTTTTCTCATAGCTCAGTCCTTCCAACTTCTAAGCCCTCTGTCCCACCTTGTCTCTCTTCCTTCTTTTCTGAGGTTTTAGGTGTTCAGAGGGTTTGTCATAAAAGTGTCTGTGCATTTTTGGCTACATTTTTCAAAACGTTGGGGCACAATTGAGTATGAGGGGAAAGGTCCATAGTGTATAAGGTTGTCATATAATTACTATTCAATTATAAAATGTAGATGGCTAAAAGCTGGTTCAGCTCAGACCTCTCTCTCTCTCTCTCTCTCTCTCTCTCTTTCTCTCTCTCATACCATGCTAAAAACACATGAATAATTTTTGTCAAAAAGACAGCAAAAAGGATTATTCATTGTAACCAGAGAAACAGCATGTTATTGCGGTAACTGCTCTGCTGGGGGAGGCTGTCTGTGATCCTTCACCCTGTGTTAATTACAGATTTTAAGAAGGAAAAACTCAGTCCTTGTTTTTTCTTTAACTGGATAAGTAGAGGTGTATTCTGTAGAACTTCATTAGGGCTACTTAGAAATTGTAAAATTGATGATACTTGATAATGGGAGAACTCCATCATCTGAAAGACTGCTCCCTAATTCTGCTTCCTGTTGCTTTACTCATATTACAGCCCGTTTGTCCCCCCTCCTCTCTCCATGGTGCATGTCTGTACATGCTTTCAGCACAGTATACTGAGACTTGGAATTTTTTGCAGGATAAGTTATTTTAGAAACAGCAACTTGCCTGGCATATCATTTGTGATTTTTGTCAAGATTCTTGAAGATGTTGAATGTGATATTATAATACTTAGCAACACCTGGCCAGGCTGTTATGAAGTTATTTTTATTTTAATTTATATTTGATATAGCTGTCATAAAGAGAACTATCATTCCAATAGGCTTCTTAGTCCCCAAATTGAGCATAGATCTCTATGGTAAGGGATCACAATTATAAACAAATCACTAAGTGAGGCACAGCTACATGGAAAATACAGTCTTGGAAAATTGTTCCCTGAAGAGAAATCTAATATTGTCACTATTCTATCACTGAAAAAATATGTTAAAGGCAATACTGTGCGAAAAACTTAAACTTAGGAGTTAGAGATTAGGTTAGAATTTCAACTTTACCTCTTCTTTCCTTTGTGACCTTGAGCAAGTTACTTAACTGCCTACTTTGGTCTTCTGTTAAGCACATGATAATACATCAAAATTAATGAAAATTAATATAAAACACCTGTGTATTGCTGGTGGCATGTGGATATTCATACCAGTGTGCAGTTCTTAAAATGAAATCATCTCTTTTTTAACAAGAAGAATCTGCCCTCTTCCCGCTCCTCCTCTAAGAGTGGCTTTTCTGTCTGTGGGAATCATCGTTTACAAGTTTGACCCATATTAGTCTAACCCTGTGTAACTGACTTCTATACCTAAGCTCTCTGATACAGGTTCCTATCAGTAGGCAATAGTGAGAAAGTCGTAGCAAAAAGTTTAAAATCTTTGATTTGCTATATTAGGTTTCTCCCCTGTCTCTTGCTTATGTTGCCTTCATTTTTCTTTGTATAATTTTCTCTTGGCTCCCCTTACACTTTTCTTCGTTCCTATGATAATTTGTGAGCTAATAGTTTCCAACCTACCTTTCCGTTCACCTTGAAACATTTTTCTGTTGAAAATTCTCTTCCTTTGGAAAAGTGTATTTGTAGAATTCAAAGGACAAGGAGTGGAAATCTAGCTGGAGCATCCGAGCCCCTGGCAGTCAGACCCAGCGTCTCTCCTGCAGGGCACCGACCTGTGCTGTAGTGAGTGAAGTGGATGAGCAGAGTGCTGATCGGGTCTCTCCGGAATGAATTTTGCCTGTCCAACCCTGGGTTGGGGCAGACGGAAAAAGGAACCAGGTTCCTTTCTGGATTGTTTTTACATTTCTTTTGATTTTTACACTCCTGAAGACCCTAGAAATAAATGCTAGATGACATCTTTTATCTTTCCTTCTCAAGGTGTAAAATAAGCTTTAATTAAAGAGGACTGTAAATATTCAGCTACTAGTATTGCTGTTTGGGGCCTGCAAGGTTACTGACAACCCACAGGCTCAGCCTGTGCTGCTCTTCCTGTGCCTGTCGCTGCCACAAGCCCCGGGGATGCTGTCTCTGGAAGTCTTTGGCTCACCCTTATTCCGCTTGGTCCAAGTGCTCTTATGCCTGAACTGGGACTTTTAAACCTCATGCAAAGGCTTGCAACAAAAGCTTTGGATTGCCCTGGACTAAAGGTCTCTGAAGTCAATGAGGTCACTGCAGTTGTCCTGCCACATGATAGACAAGACATATATTCATTCTGTCAGCAAATATTGATTCAGCACCTACTACGTGGTGAGCTCTGTGGTAGGTGAAGGACATGTATAGTTTCTGCATTCCTGGAATTTTCATTCTGGTAAGATCTGGAGGACAGCACTTATTTAAAAAAAAAAGAAAGAAAGAAAGAAATAATGCATCTCCTTCCTGACAGGAGGACCAGCAGAGAGCAGCCTGCTGACATTAATCTTTGCTTTGCTGTAACCCGTGCCTCACCTGAGCCTTATCGACCTTCTAAAGTTATTGAAAGATTAATAGGTTGTACATCCTCAACTTCTTGGGGTACCAGACCTCTTTAGCTGTTAATTAACCCAAAATTGGAACCCAGGATACGTTATAAACGTAAGCACACTGGAGCAATGAAAAGAAAGCCCAGCAGGCAGCCTGGGTCACACCAGTACCAGGAGTGCTGTATCTTTTCTTGCCAAACCAACACTCACAAACTAGTGAAGAAAAAAATATTGTACCAAAAATCATTTGCTCTTTATTTTATCATCTTATTTTTAATATTATTAGGTATGCATTACATACAATGATCTTCCATTTAAAATAGAACTCCATTTTTTCCCTTTTTGTGTTGTTTTATTTTCAAGTTGTATTTCAAAGATTGCTGGGTAAGCGTCAACTCCTTTTGTTAGCAAGAATAACTCTAACAGTTTTCAATTGACATAAAATTACTTTAGAAAATACATTTGCAAATCAAAAAGAATATCTTATTGTTTACTGTTGATTATTCACACTTTCTCCATTTTATCATTTAAATAAAGATAGCTTATATTGTTTCTTACAAAACAGTACCAAATTACTAAATCTGTTATTTCAAATTTCCCCTTTTTATGTGTCCATCTTAAAAGTGAGTTCTCTTCACTTCTACTTCTTTATTCTGTGCCCGGTGTTCCTCACTACTGAACTGATACCGAATTTATGTGTTTGCTGTTGTATTTAGCGAATAGTATGCCTTCTTCCTCCTTTCTTCTCCATAATGGTCATGATTTTTCACTAAAAAATTGAATTTAATTGTAAGTTTTTCTAAATGCTTTTCTTTGCTTACAAGAAAGAAATTGTGGGTTTCTTTTTTATTTCCTACATTGTCCTAAAAGCACAGCTATATAACTTTGAAATGAAAGGCTAAGCAACAATGTTTTCACTGTGTTTTGCCATAGTCGGCTATAGATCTCAAATCTATCAAGAAAGAATTTTTAGAACATATCTTCAAGAAAATATTCCTGTAACCAATTCAAAGGCCAACTGTAGCTTCGTATATAACGGAAGTTTTTTTTAATTAAGAATCTTTGTCACCTATATTTAAAAGATAAATGGAGCAATTTCTGTGTGCTTGCCCCTAAACTTTCTTAAGCCAAATAATTTAAGAAATGTATTGTTGCTCCAAATTAGTTTATTAATTTTTATAACTAAATAGTAAGTTTCCATGTTTAAGTAAATTATTAACAAATGTTATTTCAACTTTACTTTCCTCAAAAATTTTAGCATTTCTAAAATATGTTTCATTAAAATTTGAAGTAGCTGTTTAACATTCTTGTGGAGTCCTTTCATAGATAAAATAATCTACAAAAATCTATGTAATTTGTTTCAATTACATAGTCATTTTTCACAGAGTTCCTGTCTTTAACCCTCATTGCTTAGTACCCTTGAGTATGCAGACTAAGCATTTGTTTTCCTTGCACTATGTTGTGGTATCAGTAGAATCATTATTTTTCTTTATTCTGTCACTGATGAGTAGAGCTAAAGGGGACTACAATGAACACCAACATAATTGCATTTATACTAGATTTCTAATATTCCACACAAGGAACAATTTCCTAATGTTTAAAACTTCTTGAAAATAGATGTCTTGAGTGGTAGTGAGTTCTCTATTATGGAAGTTATTCAAGCTGAGATAATCATCTCTTGAGGAGGATGTGGAAAGTTGGAAGCTTTGGGTAAGGAATTAATCTGTATGATATTTAAAAGTTTTTCTAATCCTGGGATTTATTCTGTGCTGTTTTTCTGTTTGTTTCATTCAGCAAATGTTTGCTGGCTGGGTGATGTGGAGAATACAGAGATGGTTGAGAAGTACATACTCTTATGTTGAGAAGGAAGATATAAGCACTGAAAGTATTGTCTACACTATTAAGCAATATGATGGTGTTGAATTTTAAAATGTCCAATAAGATGTAGGGGCTCAGGATGACTGGGTCATCAGAGATTGAAATTGGTAGGGAAAGACTGGTGGTGTAGGAGGAAGGGGAGGACAGGGATGAGAAGGCAGTGCATGGGAGGTGGTACTACCCCAGGACAGGCTCGGAGCAAGCACAGGTGTCAGAAAGGATGAGCTTGTATGCATTGGTTAGCCTAAAGAAAGAATAGAAATCAGCCAAAGTAATTACATGCACACATGGACAAATTTTGAAGAAACTTTATGAAAATATTCTAATTGAAAATTCAGGGTAAGTTCCAACTTTCATCTATACTTTTCCTGTCTTATTCACCATTCCCATGGTAACAGCTTCAGTTAACGTGTATAAAAGGAAACACCACTTTGGGTTTTAACTACTAATTAAGTATCCAGTACAATGGGAAGAGATGGATATAAACTTTTAAAACAATAATCATAATGATAGAATAGTTAACATTTATTGGGTGCTTTGGGGTTTGGGGAGCATTATTCATTCAATCTCCTAAATGCCCCACTCTTAATATTCAAGCTTACAAATGTGGAAACTGAGGCCTGGAAAGTCTCCGGTTCATGTAGTTTGTGAGTAAGGGTGTGGCATGGGTTAAATATTAAGTCAATTTCTTGCATTCTCACTCATAGGTCAATGATATGCTTAGGTTGAGTATTAGAAAACATTGTTGCATTTTCCCAGTTGTCGAGCTTAAAAATACAATTTTATACTACCATGTTTGTCTATCTGAGTCTTAAAAAAAACAATGTCACAAAGTAGAGATCTAATTATGTACTTATAGAACCTAATAGACTTAATGTGCTTATTCACATAACTTTGTTATGCTGACAACAAATATTAGTTGCATGCTATGATTAAATAGCCTCTAGCCAGAAGGTAGAGACTCTCATTGATGTTCAATTTGTATTCATGTATTCAACAAATGTTCTCTTAATAATTTCAAAACTGTATGTAATTCTTCATGAGTTAAAAATTTTTCTTACATTCCCCTTTTAAATTATTACCAAAAACTTATGAGGGAAGAAGAAATATTATTATTCTTTAATAAATGAGAAATTTGAGCCCTGACAGGTTTTAATTAATTAGCAAACCTGGAAATAAAAGCTCCCCACTGCAAATAATTGACTGCATTATGTGCAAATATCTTCTCAGATTTCTCTACTTTTCATATAGAGATGATTTCTTCATTTCAGTGATCTTTTCAAAGCAATTTTAGCCAAGACTAAATGCCAAAATTTCATAGCAGTTTTTTTTAAAGTACAGCTATTTCTAGACATACACAGTTGTTTTCTTCAATTGACCTTCCTTAAACCTAGGCTCCAGCATTCATGGGGCCTGTGTTATCATCTGTCTCGATTGCCTGTTACTGTTCTTCCCCAAGAGGAGCCTCTTCTAAGAATGTTCTCTGCAAAGTCAGCATTGAATCTCTCTTCAGCATAACTTTGCTCTGTGTTCTCTATGTTCTTTAACTTTAGTGCTCCTGGCTTCCCGAGGTATCATGAAAAACAGGAGCAGAAAGGGAGAAGACACCAAATAGCTGCATGGCCGGCCCCCTTCTGAAACATCAGCCCATTGTCCCCTCCACTTAGAAGGGCTCTGTCGGGTCTTTAACTTCTGTGAGATAATTTTGCCCTTCCCAGCTGATGTTTGACTAAATCCCTGTCATTATTTCCTGGTTAATTAGCCTACTTGACACACTTGGCATCCGATTTCTTTTGGAATAAATAAATAAACAAACAAAAATCTGCCAAGTTTTCCATTAGAAAGTGATAGAAACCCTCATAGAAAAATATAAATTAAACATTAAAATAATTGATTCTACTCTGTGTCTATCACTAATTAGGCTCGCATCATTATATCCACCAGCACTGATAGCACAAAGCATTACCAAAAGGTCTTTCTCTTTTCATTTATTAGCAGGACTTCCTTATATTAAGAACAGCTTTTCTTTATCAGCATTTTAGTTTACTTGAGTTTCATTTATATAGGAATGGAAGGAATAGTATATGATTCTTTCTTTTTATTTACCAGTTTTCAAAATATTGATTTGGTTTCCATCATCCTCCAAAGATGAACAATGAGGAGTTATTGCTGCTTTCTCTAATTATCATCATAAACTCAATAATTCATTGTAGTCATTTTTCTAGTTGATACTCAACTCTTCTATCTTTGGTAGTAAAAACTTTTTCCAAGTTGGTTTCCCTAAGTTTTGACATAGACTGATCCTGTCAAGATATACCATACTTATCTTATGCATTTCATGCTCAACACATAGCATCAGCCATTTCATTATTATTTTTAAAGAACTCTGTTTTTTTGAGTGAATTAGGCTTTGGGGGGGTTCATCTTCCAAGTCTGTGCTGCACTCTGAACTGTATATTTCCTGCCTTTTATTCCTCTAGCTTAGAGCCTGTTCTGTACCTCATTACAAGCGCAACCTCCCACCACAGCTCAGCAACATCAGCCCGGGTTTTAAGGCCTCCTCATTTAGGGATTCCCAGCACACTAGGAAGTTCTAGTACTTTTTTCCAATACTCTCTGAATTCTACCCATACTTTCTGCTTTTGGAGAAGTTAGGGGTAGGACACGGGCAGGAGCAATTTTACATTTTAGCTACTTCATCAACTTTCTGGAGATTTCCTTCATCTCAGATTTTCTCCATTTGTTTTAAGTAAGTGCTAAAATTGGACATCTTGGGCCCATTTGGAAATAAGTAGAAAAGTGTTCAAAATATATGGTCTTACATAATCTCCTTCAGGGCTTTCAAACTTCCTTGTATTATGGTAAAAAAATAGCTTTTGCATGTAATAGACTTGGTGAATTCTCACTAAATTGATTTCATCACTTACTAGAATGACCAGCAGTTTGAAAAACATGGCTGTAGTTCAGTCGCTCCTTCAGTGTTTAGGTAGGAACTGAATCTGTCAGTCAGCGACCTGCCAATGAGTGAACGACTGAGAGAGTTTCTTGGTGCAAAATGAACACTCTTCTTCTCAAGGTAGAAGATGCCAACCTTCCCAAGCTTGTCAGGCCCCATATGTGGATCATATTACCTATGAAATTAGGGGCTAATATTCTTTCCGTCTCATATTTTGGGGAATAAGAGGATTGAACAGATTCTCTCAATGGTTTTACTTTAGAATAGGTATTAAATGGAACTTTCTCCTGAGGCAAAAAGGTAGTTTTGTTAATTTAATTTCCTAATTAAGTAAATCAAACTTACTTTTAACTTGAATATTGAGCCACTTATTTTAATCCTTCTCCTAAAATATTCCCTTGGGTTTGTAAGACTGAATCACCTAGAATTCATCTGTCAAATGTGTTTCTTTTCTTGAGTTTATCTGCATGACATTAAATAAATAGTTTGAACTTTTCAACCCTTCAGACGATTGTGTGAGTTGATGCGGCTGATGCATCCCGCATGCCTGTCTGCAGTGCGTGCCAGTGCCTGAGAGCTACGTGTCTTTCACTGAGGATGACGGGTGTGGGCAGAGAAAGGGAGGCTTTAAAAATCTGAAGTAAAGAGTAAACAAAAGAAAATTCTGTCTGCCTTCAGGGAGTTATGGCACTTTTCTATTTGTTATTATATAGCCTTTTAAAATGATTTCTCTTCCTGTGACTATAATATAAATTTCACTTGCCAGGATATTCTCATAGGCTAAATAATTCTTAAGAGCAGAAAAAATGATGTGGAAAACTATCTAAATACTGTTTGATTTTGCCACTTACAGCATGTTTGTAATGATCTCTATCTCTTTATTAGGTAAAATGTTCCATTTTATTCCCTTCCTGCTATCTCTTTCCTCACACATGTCTCTACAATCTTCTCCAAGAAGGCAGACTTGCTTTGAAGATCGTTTATTTCCTCTTGTAAAGAATTCTTCTGTCCTTTTAGGTTTAAAAATCACAATAATATCATAGTAAGATCTGGCTCCTTCCAGCCCTCTGTGTGTTTGGGAATATCTCCAAAGTCAGCCCTGGGAAGTCCTGTGTGACTCCTAGTACAGAGGCATTGGACTTCTCTGCTGGCCTGAGGACAAGACAGTTGTGCAGGAAGCAACTCGTGACCAAGCCAGACCATCCAGAATGACACTTCATGAACATTCTTGAGAAGAATATACTTGAAGTTTTCAGTCATTTATACCCTTCAGTAGGCAAAAACTTTTAAATGAATGACAATAATAGGGGGGACCCAGAAAAAACTGGACTATATCTATAAAAATTGTATATTTACTCTTTTTTAAAATTTATTTATCTTTAGAGAGGAAGGAAAGGAGAGAGGGAGAGAAACATCAATGTATGGTTGCCTCTCGTGAGTCCCCCACTGGGAACTGGCCCGCAACCCAGGCATGTGCCCTGACTGGGAATTGAACCACGATCCTCTGGTTCACAGACCCCCGCTCAATCCACTGAGCTGCACCAGCCAGGGCTGTATATTTATTCTTATATGTTTAAACTTCAGCCAACTTTAGTACTCCCCATTGGATGCAATACACCTGTCAAGACATTTTTTCCACTGCTCAAAACAGTTTTTGAACTCACTGATTTTGATGCCTTTTAGTGCTTCTGCCATTTTTGTTTGTTTGTTTGTTTGTTTGTTTGTTTGTTTCACCTCTTCCATATCGGCCAAACATTTCCCTTTGAGGACTTTTTTTTTTAATCTGGGGACACAAACAAACAAAAAAGTCACTCAGGGCCAGATGGGGTGAATAAGGAGGGTGATGTATGGAGGTCATGCCATTTTGAATCAAAAACTGCTGAACACTCAACACAGTGTGGTTAGGTGCACTTGTAAATCACCCATCATGAAATGGGCAAACATGTTGAAAGAGTCTTCAAAAAAAAAGACTCACCGAAGCCAAATGCAGCCTCTCACAATACCAGGTGGTACACTGATACAGATGGGTTCCTAGAACACCCACCTAGCAGGAGAAGCCTGCACTATAGGGGCCTGCCCCCCCAGAAGATAATTCCATTTTTGGGGGGGGGTCTCACCATAAAACAAACTTTGTATAAAACATAATAGTTATAATAACATACATGCATTATATATACATATATCATAATAAATAGGATTCAAGTTGATTTTGAACAGAATAAGGAACTTAACATTTCAGCTCTACAAAATAAATGAAGAGTTTGAAATTCAATCAGTCCTATTTTGTGTTGAGGCAAATGTACTTGGCTTTTTCTGAGAATCATACCTTCTGCTCCGGTTTACAAAAGAAATTGGATGAAATCTTCTGAAGCACTCATTTTCAACTTACCATTCCAACACACCTTGTAATCATGGTTTGCAAATGATATGCTTTCTAAAAATATATAAATTAGAACATATTTAGTGATTTCTTCCCACTCACTTGGATTCTGATAAATTTTCTATCTTGAGTGGCAGAACAAGGAATAAGTTTAACAAGTATATGCTGAAACTTGCACATAAATTGTGGCTTCTTTGTTGTCACAGACTTTGGTGTGTGGTATTTACCAGGATACTGTTATTATTTACATGCTTGGGAAATGTATTGCTATGCAGGCCAGTCTCCTACACCCCACATGCATGTTCCGCTCAAATTTCTGTCCTGCTCTTTTCCTTCCATGGTATTTGGGGCCCGGAACAAATTCAGGGAGTTCTACATGTATCGATATTATCCATCACATTCACTGATTCTAGAGCTTGCGGCCCTTGAGGACAGGCAGGATACCAAGCGGCACAGAGTCTGAAGAAAGACTCTCCCCTCCACACACGAAAATTATCTGGAGAGGCGCAGCCTGTTCACAGTTCGGCTGCTTCTCTCACGCAGCTCATTCTTCATCTCTGCTAGATAGCCTGTTGATTTGGAATTTATTCTGCTCTCTAGGATTTATGCAAAAATACAATTTTTAATTTTTTATTCAAGCATGTGGTCTTTATTTTCAATAGCCTACATAGCATAGAATTAGAAAATAGTTAAGATATAACATTTAAATTAGACACCTACTATAATTTCTTAAGGTTTCCTGATATATAGTAAGGCTCTTTAAAACATTTTTTACATGCAGTGGGCTCTACAAAACATTTACCTCTTTTTTTTTTTTTTCAATTTTAGGAAACCAGTTGAAAATGGTAGAAATTAGGCTTTGGAGCTGTGTAGTGTATTTTTGGACTATTACAAATCTATCTAAATCTACAACCTGCTAGGAAAGATCGAATCCCTTCCAGCTTGTGATGATAATATACGATTTGTGTGGACTTGAGCCTGTCTCACAAGTGCATTTAAGTATTTTCTGAACTGAGCTTCTGTTCTGTGCCAAGCTGGTGTCTCACTGTGCATGTTCAGACCCCTGATTGACTAACTGAGAGCCAAATTATTCTCACTGACACATACTCAATTCCCAACGACTGCAGAGAAGGTGGACTCCAGGGCCAAGATTGGACCCTCACTAACAAAGCTTGCTTTCTGCCACTAGTGATGCTTACACAGTGAATGAGAATTCAGTGACCCACATTCTTCCATTGAAATCTTTAAAAATTTAAATTAAAACTTTGTCAACAGTAATTGTAACCATACTGAGGCAAAAAGAGCGTTCCCTGCAATCTGGTAGTACTAAATGTAATTCATAGCTATCAAAAATCCGTTTTCTCTGCATAACTTTTAAGAATGCTCCTGATGTCTTGAAAATTCCATGCAATTTTCTTTAAAAGTTGGTTTGGAATGCCACTGTGCATCGTGAAGCCCCCATACAGTGAGTTAAATTACAGCAATAGCATATTCCTCAAGCACCACATAGTTGCAAATCCTTTATCCTAAAGTACATAGTAAAGGATTTTCTCCTTGAACAGTGACGAAAGTTGAACCTTGGGGTTGTTTCAAATTTAACACATGATGTGCTGCACACTTAAAAATGTGTTTTGCTTTTTCTACTTTTTTATATATCCTTGCTTCCCATAAAATGAATTAAGTGTATAATGTTGATTATAAAACTGGATCTGTGATTACCATTATTCTCAAATCATGCTTTCCTCACACTGGCTTCTCAGTGGGTAGATCTAAATGCAGAGTGGATGGCAGTCTGTTCCTAGCCACCCCATCCTCACTTCTTTGTAACCATTACTGGTCTTCCCTGACTCAGTGAATGGCATCACTATTCACCTGTTACTCCAGCCAAAACTTAGCTGTCCCTGATGCCTCACTATTCATTGTTTCTCTCACCACATCCATTAACAAGCCAGATCAGCTCTACCTTGAAGTATAGCTCATATTAATAGCTCCACTGACAACTTCATTAGCCATTTAATTGTACTTCCTATTTGTCTTCTTTTTACTTAAGAGCCTATTTATCACAGAGTAGCTAAAATGAACCTTCTAAAATATTAGCGAATGAATGAATAAATCAAAATGTTATAAAAATTCATTTGTTTGGGACTTGAGCAATATGTTGTTTATCATATTGGGTTACAAAAGAAATACTGAAATGAAACATTTAGGTATGTTGTCTACCATGGCATCTTATGAGGTTCAACTAAAGGTTTGGACATTTAGCAATCACAGGCCACCTTTGGCCTAGCCCTCCCTGTAGAGTGAGGAATGGGAACCCCAGCTTGTCCGGGAGCGGTGTCTGCCCATTTCTGCCAGAGACCTTGTGGCAGCCAGTGCCACTGTGCACCCATCAGTCAGGGAAGCATCTTCTTTCATCCATCAGAAGAAGGCTGACGAGCAACAAGACGAAATCCACCTGGCATGGCTGTGGGCATTGTCCTGGCTTAGAAGCTTCTAACCCTCAAGAACGAATATCTCTTGAAACAATCAATAGGTGGAGCATCTAGCATCCCCAAAGTTGCACATCTAATTACAGGAATGACCGCACTCAGGGACTCTAAAGCAGTGGTGCCCCCCCGCCAGTGCTGATAGTTCTCTCAAACCAGACAGATGCTGTCTACCAGTCAGGGTCGTCATTACTGTGAGCAACGTTGCCTAGGAACATAGTTAATATGCCATTTTAGGGGAACACATCTAGGAAGTTAGCTGAAGCTCATACCCTCATTCAGAAAGGGAAATTGTTTTGTTACCCTTTACCCACTGTAGGATTTTAAAATCAGCTTTAGATTTGACTTCAAATGTTAAAGTTATTTTTATTTTATTAGAGGGCAGATATTTAACCACCATCTGCACCATATTTCTCGCCTCCTCCCCATAGCAGTTTTTTTAAATAAACATATTTTACTCTTAATATTATGGTGGAGGGTGTTAGCCATCTGACAGGATGGCACGGCTGTCTCTGAACCCTCTGCTCCACCCTGACCTGGCCCAGCCCCTCCATGAATGCTGACACTTTTCGCCGGTCCAGACACAGCCACGGACAGGCACCGGCATCTTCAGGTTTTCGATTTAGTTCTCGACAAGGGAGAAAGCCTCACTAATGTCAGGCAGCAGAATCACTAGGAATATTGCTTGTGCTTAATACATCAATCTGGTCCCAAATGACATCACTAAACAGGAAAAAAATCTGAAAATTTGCCACTGTAGCAATTTCCTTTGCTACTGCTGGGAAGACCTACATACTGACACCTAGTATCCCCTAACTAGTGTCCTCGGACCAGACCAGCCCAATGTTCTTCGTAAAAAGCTGTCAGTTTTTCAAATACCTTTTAAAGCAGGTGTTTCTATTATTAAATCTCCCAGGGCTGCAGAATGAGGAATCAGGATTAGAAACTTCCTACCTAGTACAATTACTAGTGTGACGATATTGCAAGACTATATTATATAATGTGCTACAGATTCTATTTAGAGTTAATTTCCTACTGGCTTAGTTCTGAGATTATGGAAGACAGATGTTTCAGAGGCATCTTATACAATTGGGATAAAAGAACTGTCAGGCTTGAGAGCTGTAAGAACTGTTAGAAAATGTTAGTTCTTATGAAGCCCCTGATTTGTTTTGTTTGCTCCAAATCTGGAATGAACCTGTCCTCTTTCTCAGGTGGGGGGACTCTTTATCCACAGCCTAACTGAGGCACCAGCTCCCCCACCCAGCTTCTTTATGAGACCAGCCAGGCTTACCTTTCCTCTGTAGAATTGCAAAGGTGGTAGAAAATGTTTATTGTTTAAGTGAATCATTTTATGTGGTAATAGAATATTAATAATTCTTTTGTGTAATGAATTTTGAAATACTTTTTATTAGCTTCTTATGTAAGCTTTTTTGAAATAATATATAATTTTATACCTAATTATTTAAGTAGGATAACATTTTTGTCAGTTTATTTAAGAATGGGAAAAATTGCCCTGGCTGGTGTGGCTCAGTGGATTGAGTGCCGGACTGCAAACCAAAGGGAAAAATTGTGTTCATTAAGCAAAATGTGTGAGGCTTCTATACACACATATTTTTAAAATATCAGATTATATTTCAGTTTACCTGTTTTCTTGAATGATATTTAGCTCAGTATACAATATGAGAAATTACAGTTATTTTCTTATTGTCATCTGCCTTCTATGGTGTTGAGAGAGCTGCCAGTCATCATCATGGTTTTTTTTCTTTTACTGTTATACAGTTGTTCTGTGATAGTTCTACTTGGGCATTTTTAAAATTTTATTATGTTTAGAATTTGTAGAGCATTCTGAACCTGAAGACTCGGTGTTTTAATAGGTTTTGGGGGAAATTTCAATAATTACTTTCTCAAACATTAACTTTCCCTCATTATCACTATTATTTTCTGATGGACATATAATTAATCAGATATTAGCTCTTCTTGTGCTGTGTTTATCAGTCTCTATTGTGTTATCTGTTCTTGTGCTGTAAAAGATGCTCTCTTTAGATTTGTCTTTCAATTTACTAATTTTTCTTCAACTTTGTCTAATTTTTACTATTTAAGCTATCCATTGCATTTGAAGTTTCAGGGATCCTATTTTTAATTTCTAGAAATTCTGATTGGTTTTCATATAGTTTAAATGTACACTTATTTCTAGCCCTGGCTGGTGTAGCTCAGTGGATTGAGCACGAGCCTGCAAACCAAAGGATCTCAGTCCAATTCCCAGTCAGGACACATGCCCGGGTTGCAGGCCAGTTCCCAGCAGGGGACACATGAGAGGCAACCGTACACTGATGTTTCTCTCCCTCTCTCTTTCCCTTCTTTTCTAAAGATAAATAAAATCTAAATAAATAAATAAATAAATAATATATATATATATATATATGTATATATATATACACACACACACTTATTTCTGATTATCTAAAATCTGAAGTTTTGGGGGGTTTTATTATTTGTTCTTTCTGTTGGATTCTATTCATAGTGGCTTATATATTTCATTATTGTTTTTAATTGTGGGCTGTTATTTGGACTTCATCCGTGGGAGTCTAATGGGGTCTGAGTTAATGGATATGCCTCCAAAGATTTGTTTGCTTCTGCCAGGAACTCTAAGGCACTACCAATGTGGACATCCTTTAAGTTTATTTCTCAGGTAGATGTTTCCAATAATAGAAAAGAAGGGTAATTCATACCCCAAAGTTATGTGAGGGGTGACCTGTTTCTTTAATTCTCAGAGGAGTTATTCTTCTCAACTCTGTTTTAATGAGCCATTGAACTTGGGCTACCAAGAGTAGTAAGTCTCCTCAAGGTAATTGTATAATTCCTCTTTCATTTGGGGGTCCTTAAGTTTTTTTAACTTAAAAAAAAGAACTTTATTTACATATCATAAAATCTGCCCACTTTATATATGCAATTTAATTATTTTAGTAGGTTAATTAGTTGTACAGTTACCCCAGAATCTAGCTTTAGAATATTTTTATCACCCCAATAAGATCCTTTGGTCTGTTTTTTGTTGTTGTTGTTGTTTTGTTTGTTTTTAATTTTTTTATTGATTATGCTGTTACAGTTGTTCTATTCCCCCCTTCATTCCCCTCCACCCTACCCCCCGTCCCCACCATTACCCCCCTTTAGTTTATGTCCATGTGTCTCAAGTTCTTTAGATTCTATATTTCCCATGCTATTCTTGCCCCCCCATCTATTTTCTATCTACTGTCTGTGCTACTTATTTTCTGTACCTTCTCCCCACTTCTCCTCCTCCCACTCCCCTGTTGCTAACCCTCCTTGAGATCTTCATTTCTATGTTTCCACTCCTAATGTAGCTATCCTTTTAGTTTGCTTTTGTTTTAGGTGTGGTTGTTAATAACTGTGTTTGTTGTCCTTTCACTGTTCATGTTTCTTTAACTTCTTTTTCTTCGATAAGTCCCTTTAACATTTCATATAATAAGGGCTTGGTGATGATGAACTCCTTGAATTTGATCTTATCTGAGAAGCGCTTTACCTGCCCTTCCATTCTAAATGAAAGCTTTGCTGGATAGAGCAATCTTGGTTGTAGGTCTTTAGATTTCATGACTTGGAATACTTCTTTCCAGCCCCTTCTTGCCTGTAAGGTCTCTTTGGAGAAATCTACTGACAGTCTGATGGGGACTCCTTTGTAGGTGACTGTCCCCTTAGCTCTTGCTGCTTCTAGGATTCTCTCCTTCATTTTAATTTTGGCTAATGTAATGATGATGTGCCTTGGTGTGTTCCTTCTTGGGTCCATCTTCTTTGGTACTCTCTGAGCTTCCTGGATTTCCTGGAAGTCTATTTCCTTTGCCAGATTGGGGAAATTCTCCTTTATTATTTGTTCAAATAAGTTTTCCACTGGTGGCTGTGCCTTTCCCCCTTCTGATACCCCTATAATTCAGATGTTGGAGCATTTAAAGATGTCCTGGAGGTTCCTAAGACTCTCCTCATTTCTTTGAATTCTTGCTTCTTGACTCTTTTCTGTTTGGCCATTATTTGCTTTCTTCTGGTCCACTCCATTGATTTGAGTCCCAGTTTCCTTTTCATTGCTATTGGTGTCCTGTGCACTTCCATTCATTTCAATTAGTTTTGCCTTCATATATTTGTCAAATTTGTGGCTATAATCAACCAGTTCTATGAGGATCCTGATGACCAGTGTTTTAAACTGTGCATCTGAGAGTTTTGCTATTTCTTCATCGCTTAGATTTATAGGTTCCGGGGCTTTGAGCTCTTCTTGAGCCATTTTTGGTCTGTTTGTGCCCTTTAAGTGTGAGGAGCGGAGCCTTGGACTCCCAGGTCGCTGGGTTGTGACGCTGTATGTGGAGGTGGGGTCAGAGCAGGGAAATGGCAGCGCTCTCCCTGCCGCTAGCCGCGGGGACCAGCTGGGTTCCAGTCCAATCGCCCACTCCCTTGCTTGTCTATCCCCACACCAATGCGCGACCACAGTCAACCTGCAGCCCTGCTCCCTCGCTGTTTCCCCTAGGTTGCTCGCTTGGTCGCTCGCTCGGTCGCTCACTAGGTCCAACCCTGTGCCTGGATTCCGCGCACCTGAGTCCGTCTGACCGAGTTTTCCTGTGAAACCCCTGCTTCACCAGCTGCTGGTTTCACCCCTTACTGGTCAGGCTGAAGAATTTGTTGTTAACAGGCTTCCGAAAAGTTCAATTTTCTGTGTTCTGGCTGTGTTTTCTGTTGCTAATATTTAGTTGTCTCTAAACTTAGTTGTGTGAGAAGGCACGGCTTATCCACCTATGCCTCCATCTTGGCGGCCCTTCGGTCTGTTTACAGTTAATCCCTGTTCCCATATCCAACCCCTGGTAGCTACTGTTCTACTTCCTATGTCTATAGATTTGACTTTTCTGGACATTTCATCTAAATTAAATCATATAAGATGTGATCTAAATCTCCTTTCTTTCAGTTAGTGTTGCATTTCTGAGATTTATCAATGCTGTGGCATGTATTAATATTTCATGCCTTTTTGTTGCTGAATAGTATTCCATTTAATGACTGTTGCATATTTTATTTACCCATTCACCAGTTTGTAGACATCTGGGCTTTTCTACTTTTTTTTGGATGATACGGCTATGAACAGACTCATGAAAGTCTTTGTGTGGATGCAGGTTTTCATTTATCTTGAGTGACTATTTAGAAGAATTGCTGGGTTCATCGTGAATTTTTTTCTGTTCTTAGAAAATCATCTATGTATTTGAAAGAATGCTTATTATATTCTATCTAAGGTTTCTAGCTATTTTGTAGCAAAAGGATTTTTTAGTATATCTAGAGCAAAATAATGTTTGAAAGAGAAGTTTATTTGGGTTTTTACCCACAAATTTGTGAGTTGAACTTGTCATTTGAAAATATTAACTTGTAAGATAGTGATCGCATTTGTGCATCTGTGTCTTCCCTTCTCTGTCTCCATCTCTCTCTCTCTCACACACACACACACACACACACACACACCATGTGATCTTTAACTGTACAGAAGGAAAACACCAATAAAGTGTCAGAAGTATTAGCCATGGAATGTTTTGTTTGTTTGTAGTTTATTTTTGTTCCATTCTAGGACACAGGAGGGCTAACACTAAGAAACTAACTTTTCCTAACTTCTCTTCTGTACTTTCAGCAAAAGAATTAGGCTAAAAGAACTACATTTTTAATTTTCTCTAATATTCAAATTCAGATTATTTAAATTCTACCTTTATTATTGTAATAAGCATTACCATAAAAAATTTGTAATGATGTCCCTGACTGGTGTGGCTCAGTGGATTTGGCATCTTTTTGCCAAGCAAAAGGTTGCCAGTTCAATTCCCAACTCATGCCTGAGTTGCAGGCCAGGTCCCCAGTTGGGACCTGCAAGAAGCAACCAATCGATGTTTCTCTCTCTCTCTTTTTCCCTTTCTTCCTCTCTCTAGAAATGAATAAATAAAATGTTTTTTTTAATTTGTAATGATAAAATCATTTAATTAGAAATTAATTCCATTTTGGAGACTTGGTATCAACTTATGCTTTTATTTTAAAAAGATAAAAATATCCACATATGTCATTTTTATTTCTCTGCTTGGGATTTTCTTTTCCCTAAATTGGATCACGATGAGTAAATGGTTAGAAATGTTTGTTATATATAAAAAAGTTGCAAAACTAGCAAAGGCTATGAGGACAGCATTCTAATCTTGTTAGTTGCTTTGAGGTCTTATATTTGCAGATCAGTTTAATGATTCCATGCATCAGCTATTTCATAAATTTCATGTTTCTTTGGTAAAGGGAAGTAAGCGCAGGTGTTTTTGATTGTCACCTATGAGCACTTTGTGATTCAAGGCATTATGTTATTTTTCACCTAGTAGATGATGTTACTTAACCATCCAAATGCTTTAAAACAATTTATTGTACTATGTTTCTGTTTTTCTTTACAACAAAATCATTTTTATAAAAATCTTTCTAAATGGATATTGTTTTTGTTCATGGGAAATTTCAGAAACATAATGTTGATTTAAATGCTTTAACCAATCACTTATCTTTAATGCACTGAATCATCACGGAGATGCTGAGAGCAATTTAAAGTTCTGGTATATGATACTCTCTAGCGGGATTTTATTGTCTGGAAATTCTGGCATATCTCTCTTAATAGAAAGTTGAAGATAGAGTTTCAATTCATTGTATGGATTACATTAGTATAGGATGTTATGAAATTTTCTTTTCCATCAAGTATATGTATATTAAATTTTAGCAGTAATCAGATACCCATTGTCATTTGTAAAATATTGTTGTGCTTCTGAGGGTTCAATCTAAAGAAGAAACTTGATTTTCTTGGTAGACTCTCTGGAACAAACAAACAAAAAAGGTAACTGTCCTTTCACTGTAAGTGGAATTTTGCCTTACCGTGCTCCTAAAAGGAACCTGTTTTCATATCCCGCCCACATACTTCCCCTCATCAAGTATAACCACTACTTTCTTTTCCTACCCTAGCCTGGCGAAGCCTCAGCCCTAGGCATACAAGACGTTTCTAGTTAGACAGTCTTGTTTGTAAGGTGGCTAGGGTGATGTTGTAGTTATTGTTAGTATTATTCCTATCTACACTCCCAATAATAATAAAGCAGCTTTCGTATAGAGCCTATCAGACACTTACTTGAAAATCTGGAAGGGAGAGGGCATTAATTCCATTTTACAAATAGGAAAACTGAAACCCAGGAAGGTCCTCTAATTTGTCCAAGGTTATTCAGGTAGAATGCAAATCTAAAGTATCTGACTATAAAATTCATTCCCATAACCTCTACTCCAAGGCTACCCTGACTTTTTTGGTTTGGAAGATTTCCTTGCTCTGCCCGCCTTGTCTTACCCTTCACTCCCTCCTCCCTACTTCTTCTTTATTGGTAACCCATTTTAACATGTCTGTTTGCCTTGACTGTGGTATACGAATGTACTTCAGAATGTTAACTAGTTTGTGCTCCACACCAAAGAGCATGAAAATCCATTTAGCCACTTATTCAATCAGCTGACACGTGTTTACTGAGTATCTATTATGTATACAGTACCCTACAAGATATTTTAGGAACCAGGAAGATTTGAGCCAGATTTGTCTACTTTTGCCTATGTGTTCCTTGAGAGCATTGCATGAGAAATATAAGAATGAGAGGAAGAATAAAAAGTGCCTAAAGGAGTTGAAAGGGGTTGATTTCAGGAGACAGGTTTTGGAAATGAGTAAGTGTACACCATGGCACTGTTGGTTGCAGTATTTAAGTTTAAAATAAACAATATACATGTGTTATTCTAATAAAAGTAAAACAAAAGTAAACACATTTCAAAAAGAAAAGCATTCTAAGTTGTGCTAGAACAGCGGTGATGTAGATCATAGTTGTGGGAAAGCGCTAGATGTTTCAGAAACATGAGAGTCTTGCATGGCTAGTGCCTAAGATGATAAAGAAAAAGAACATAATTCTTTCAACCAAAAAGTGTTTTCTGAAGACCTAGTTATGTCTGTCACTGTACTAGATACAGAGACACAAAGTTGAAAGTTAAAGGTTCTTTCATCCTTCTCCCAGTCACACTGATCTTGGGTGGGGCTATAGATCTATACGTACAGTAGAATGTGATGAGTGGGATATATGGTGATATCCATATACCAGACACCTGACAAGTATGGAAAAGGCCATCCTACGTCACCTGGGGTATTACTGGAGGCAAGGAGAGATCACCAGCAGACAAGGAGGGACATGAGGGCAGCAGAGCTCTAAGCAGGCTTGGCATGGTTGAAAAGGACAAGGCATCCGACTGCGTTGGAGAATCCTCAAAGGTGAGAGTGGTACAACCACTGTGGAAAACAGTATGGAATTTTCTAAAAAAACTAAAAAATGGACCTGCCTTTTGATCCAGCAATTCCACTGCTGGGATTATATCCTAAGAACTCTGAAACACCAGTCCAAAAGAACCTATGCACCCCAATGTTCATAGCAGCACAGTTTACAATAGCCAAGCATTGGAAGCAACCTAGATGCCCTTCAGTAAATGAATGGATCAAAAAATTATAGTAGATATACACAATGGAATTTTATGCAGCAGAAAGAAAGAAGGAGCTCCTTCCCTTTGCAACAGCATGGATGGAACTGGAAAGCATTATGCTGAGTGAAATAAGCCAGGTGTTGAAAGACAAATACCATATGATCTCACCTTAACAGGAAGCTAAACAACAAAAACAAGCAAGTAAAATGAAAACAAAGACACTGAAATAGAGAACAAGGGGACAGTGACCAGAGGGGAGAGGGGAGGGAATTTCAGGGAAAAAGGGGAAGGATACACAGGAACAAGTATAAAGGACACATGGACAACAATTGGGGGGGGTGGAAATGGGAGGGAGGTGGGGAGCACTGGGGAGGTGGGCTGGGATGGGAGTAAAAAAACGGAAAACTGTACTTGAACAATAATTACATTTTTTTTAAAGGTGAGAGTGGAAAGGTAGTTTGGAATTAGATGTTGGCGAGCTTTAACTCTGAAGAATTTGGACTTGATGCTATAAATGTTGGGAGTTATTGGAGGTGTTTGAGGAGGAAAGTGACAAAATCATTTATCTTGCAAAACAGAACTCAAAATAGTGTGTGGAGGATGAGTTGCACTGAGATCAGAGAAGAGACCAATAACAAGGAAGATATAGGAGCAGGTCAGGAAAGAGATGAGAAAATCTCAAGTTTCTTAAGGTTTTGCTTCCTGACTTCAAATTTTTTATATCTGTGTCTTCATCTACATCTGTACCTGTGTCTCTCTGTCTCTGTCTCCATCTGTCTCTTCCTCTGTTTTCGTCTGTCTCTATCTCTGTCTCTATCTATATCCTGAACTCTGGTGTTTTAGTGACATCCTATCAGTGTCACTGTATATATTTAGAATGTATATTTATATATTAGAATTAATTTTGAATGTATATAATAATTGTATATTCTAAATTTAAGGCTCTTTAAGATTACCTCTGTGGATCATAATCCTAAAAAGCAAAATGTTTCCAGTGGCAAGGCAACATGCTAACTCCCTACCGTATTATAGCCTGTGAACATTTGCGATTCATGAAACACTTTGCAAATGGAATTCTTAATGAAGTGCAACCCCTTTTGTTTGAGTTGAAGAGAGTATTTCTCATATTTGGCACTTACCTGAATATAAAAACATCTCTGATTCTCATTCTTGGTCATTACTGTCCAAGAGAAAGTCACAAATGTGAGCTACATATGCAGTTTAAAATTTTCTAGTGCCACATCAAAAAAAGAAAGCAAACTGGTGAAATTCATTTTAATACACTTTATTTAATAAAAATATTTTTAAATATGCAAAAGCATCATTTCATCATGTAATCAATGAAAAGTACTACTACTAAGATATTTTACATTCTTTTTTAATACTAATATGATAATGAATTCTTGAAATTGTTTTCAAGATGCCACGTCCTTAATAATACCCTTGGACAGTGAATCACAAGGAGCACTGTTCTCTCATTATGGTGCATGGGGGGATCACAAAAGCCCATGTGCAGTGATCCTCTGTAGAGGACATACACCCGATTTCTGGTCTGTCCTTTATGATGAACCCCTCCAGTGATGAAGTGTCAGTAGAATACCAGTGTTCAGCATTTCAACATTACATTTAAGTTGGGAGGGAGCAGAGAGACTAGCCCTGAGTATTTTGTTAGCAATTTACCATACATGAGCTCCATTAGTCTTCACATTATGGTCCTTCGATATCCTGTGTTATTATTATTATTATTGTATTGATAAGGAAATATGCTCAGATTATTTGCAAATGCTGCCTAACTATACAAAGTAATGGTAGAGACAGGATTTAAATCCAGATCTCTCTGACCCTAAGGGGGTACCCTTTGCACTCCAGTATGCCCCCTGCCTAGGTACAGTCTTTCATCCTTGAACACTCTGTGCTGCGATTATTCAGTGGAGCTGGGAGACAGTGTCTAGTCCCTGCCCTGCCACCGATGGGGTATATGAACATGTGCAAATTCTTTTTCTTCTTTCTAATATTGTATACACCTACATCTGTCTCAGGTGGTGTGCTAGGAGTAGTGAAGTTCGTAATGTGAGTCATTTTCCAGGAAAGGCACCATGATGAAACACAATTCTCTCTGTCCTTTAAAATCATCAGCTGCGTGAGGGAGGCTTTAATACTTTGAGTCAAGCAGGCCAATATGTAGAGCTCAGGCTTGCTTCTTAAGATTCTGTGTGAAGACAGGCAAATTATTTTATCTCCCTGAGACTCAAATTTTTCATCTGCGAATCAGACTATTATAAAGATTCAATGAAGAAATGTAGTAGATAGAATTTATTCTTTCTTCTCCCATCAGAAAAAAAAATGAGAGTTTCATTCATAAGACCCTTCTTACTTAATCGTTGAGTCCTTAGTGTCAGAGGAATCTGGAGAAGTAAGGTGAGTGTGGTCAAGGAAGATTTCAGAGAGGATGAGGGGTTCTGGCAGGGGAGAAAGGATCTCGACAGACAGACTGGGCAATACAGTGAGCAGCATTATATTAAAAAAGGTGAAAATCAGACATTGGATCTGTGAAAATGTTCAGAATTTGTAATGATTTGTGAGCATTTCTTTATGGTCCAGGGTTTGGGTCATAAGCTAACCATACAATTAAGCAGCTGCTTCTGCTACTGTCGTGGGCTGTCTCTTCCAGACGCAGCCGCCGACTCCAAGTTTTGACTCTTTTAATGTCTGCATTTTTCCATGTCTGCATTTTTTAATTTCCTATGTTCCATGTCCAGAACTTTCACCTTCTTTTAGAATGGCTGTTTTATGCCTTTTATTAGGTTTCACAGAACTAATTTAAATACTCATTGATTTAATACTATTTACTTATTTATTTAATATTATTTATTTTTATTTGATAATATTATTACATTAAACTTTAAATAAGACCAGGCTACTTGAATTTCTTACACACATCTCATCATTTTTCAAAAATAACTTTTTAAACTTCTTGAATAATTTATAAAAGCTCTCAGAGAGTTGAGTTCATTAGGCTTTTGGTTACATTGATACACACATGTGCAAACTCTTATGGGACATATGATATTTTTTTCTTAAAAGTAAAGGCAACTTTATAGTCTCTAAAATAAAACCTACTGGAACTGATGAGGAGCATATCTTTGTCTTTGGTTTTGGTTTCCTTCACCTGATGTGATATAGTTTTTTTACTTTAAATATATTTTATTGTTTATGCTATTACAGTTGTCCCATTTCCCCTCTCTTTGTCCCCCTCCACCTGCACCCCCTCTCCCACCCTTATTCCCCCCTTTAGTTCATGTCCATGGATCACACATATAAGTTATTTATTTAAATATCCTGTACTAAATATTTCATCTGGCCATCTTTACTCTTGAAGCTAAGTCACATTCAAAATTATTTTCTAATTCCTCAAAGGAGCATATATCTTAAATAAATCAGGATAAATAGGAAATAACTGCTCTTGCATAACACCAAACTTAGAACCACTTCTATATTATATTGTATTATACTATATATATTTTGAATGTAAAAATATTGACTAATGTATAAAAATTAAGAAATGGCATAATGCTTTAGGTGGCACAGAATAAAATGATCCAATATAATTTTAATTCACTCTCTGCTTTTAAAAAACACAAGTATAATATACATAAAGAAAAGTGCACGTATGTCAGTGAATCTTCACCAGCTCAATTCACCCTATAACCAGCATGCAGACAGAGAAGCCGAGTTCCAGGGGCCCACATTCTCGCCCCCATGATGCTCTCCAGTCATTACCTTAGCCCAAGGGTAGTCAGTATTAGCACTTCCGGCACTACAGATTGATTTGATTTTTTTTTAACATTTAGGGTTATTTGGCTTCAAATTGAGGATTTTTTTCTTGAAAACAATTTTTGTTATAGCATGCCACTGGCTTTTATTGGGAATAATTTTGAAGCCTCAGAAAACAGAACAAACAATCCAGCTTTATGAATCAGTGCTATTCTGTGTCTCCCAAGCCTTCTCACTCAACGAGACACCGTTTGTACCTTTAAAATTTATTTACAATATGTAGAATTAACCAGAATGACAATTTCAGTATGACTTGAATGTAACTTAAAAACCCCTACTAAGTAGTCCTTACTCTCAACCTCTGTGCCACTGCAGGAACTGGGGCTCTGAGCGGAGCGGGTGATTTTGAGCTGAAGGGTGTCGGTCAGAAGTGAGCTTGGTGTGGTGGAATGGGCTCTATTAAAAGTTGGTCGGCTGTGGCATTCTCAGATACAAATTTTGATTTTTCCACCACATTATGTTTCGGCATTTCTATGACTTAACTATTTGAGACAGCACTGTGATACAAAGAAGTGTGGTTTGAAGGAAGATTCCTAAAGAATGATAACACCTTTTTTTCAATAAGCATTATATTAAAAGAAAACATTATAATGTAAAATGGAACACCCTTAAGAAAATATATTATTAGATTAACTAGTTAAGGAAAAATATAAGAAATTTTTCTATTTATGTAGGTGTCATTGCCTTTAGAATTACGAAAAGCATCTGCCTAGAATATTTATTGCTTAGTCAAATGGATGTAAAAGTGCAGGCTGCGTGACATTGAATTTTCCTGGTGTTTCAAAATGTCAGAAAACGATTATATGTGTATTTAATAGCCTTTTTAGATCATGTTTGCATATGGGTTTAGTAAAGCCCCGCGTCTATCATTTCTACCGGTTACCGTATTTTCACAGAGCCACAGATCGCATATCAGAAACACTTGGTGGATGAAGGATGACCACGTGTCCCCTTACCAGGCTAGTCTGAGAAGTTTGTTTTTCCTGGGCAAGCTTACGAAAGCACTTAGGACTTAGGGGAAACTTTTTGTTGTTGTTGTTGAATGAAAAAAGTACAAGAGATGTGGTTTGAAAAGGAAAACAAAATCCTAAGTATTCAGGAGCTGGATAATGGCATGATAAACTCCCCTCCCCAACCACCACCACCCAGGGATATGTTATGCCGTTTGGCATTTCCTTTGAAATAATCCATTCAGTGCACTCATTAGGGTAGGGGTGTAGGCAGAGGTACATATGAAACAAGTTTGCTTATCTATTAATTGTTGAAACTAGGTGATGGAGTCATGGAAGTTCGTTATACCGTTTTTCTCTACTTTTATTATGTTACAAATTTTCCATGATAAAAAAGATTTTAAAACTTTGTCCACCAAAGCGCACTCAGAACTGATATAAGTTCTTCCTCTTTCAATGGCACAAGTGCCATTGGTTTTCATCATGTAGAAGGACAAAGAGGAAAGTCTGCTTAGTAATGCCAAGGTTTATAACACTAAAAATAATAATAGAAATGGGAAGAGTCAGAGCCTTGTTTATATGTCTTTCTCAAGGCCAGCCAGTTTGGGATTCTATTCACAGAGTGTTCTTGTCCAGTGTCCAATAATAGACGATTCCAGTGTTCTCTGTATTTAACACTGTACTTTTCATGTTAGTACAGGACATTTGTTATATGTTATACTTCCATGTGGAAAGTTAGTTCCTTTCTAGTTGGAACTAAATCTATTGATCATTAAACTGTGCAAAGAAAGGTGAGTTGTACCTACTTCTTAGTTCTTTTTTGTCATAAGGAAAATCCAAGCATTACATGGTCATATATCTGCTTCAATGACTTTTATATCTTTAAAAAAGTCATTGGGTGTGTATATAATTTTTATCTCCATATTTTAGATGCAAACAGTTGAAGTCATATTTCATCACTGCTCTCACTACTTTGAAAATAATTCTATGTAGGCAATTTATTTTTTATTTCATTAATACCATGGTTATACTTACCTACCCTAATCAATGGAATAATATTCTTAAAGTATGTTTCATATAGGGTACTTCTAAAAATAGATTATGTTAGGCCTGGCTGGCGTGGCTCATTGAAAATAGATTATGTTGACCCCTCATTTTGCAAGGTGATGAAAGAATACTGTAAAATAACAGATAAACAGTGCATGATTTTCTCTTAGTATAAGCTGTATCTAAATACCACAAACAGAAGAGATAGAACACTAATAGAATCTTAGATCTGAAAGAGTGGCCTTCGAATTATTTTGGGGGAGTAGATGAAAGTTACCCAGTAAATTTGTCACATTGGAATATAATTTTTTAATCTTACCTATAAGTTGGCTTAATCAGTCATTAGGATGTTTATCCCAGTTATGTTTATGTCTTCACTCAGTACTGTAGCATATGCAGAGTAAGAGGTCGGGTAGCAACTACTGGTCATGACAATGGCATATGATCTTGGCATGGGAGCACAGAAATGACATCCAGTTTTGTAATACACTGCTCAGCAGGAAAGTGCCGAACTAGGGAGCATGGTACGTACTGCCCCTTAGAACCAGTTGGACATGCTTTATAAAACACCAGTGCCAGGTCCCACCCCAGACCAGTGAAACCACAGTCCGTGGAGATTGGAGACTGGGAAATGATTCTAAGTTAGATTGGGATGTGATGTGTGCACCCAACCATAGTACTGCCTTCACATATTCTGAGTAGCTTGGGAGTTGGAGGGGAGAGTACAAATCACCACCCCTGTGTCAGACGTACTAAATCTGACTCTTGTGGTGGTCTTGGCGGGGTGATGGTATAGGGTTGATGGGCAGAGCTCTGTAGAGTTTTGCTAATGTTATTTAGTGTTTCTCTGATGAGTTTTATGGTTACTTAGATTTAGGTATCACTGTTCCAGAGAACACCATCTTCTTTAAATTAAAATGATATAGATTTAAATATATGTAATATTATAAATATATATGTGTACACACATATATATTATATATCACATATATACATGTATATATTATATGTGCGTGTATATAAAAATACTTCTGTGTGCCTGGCATTTGCTTTCCATGACCCTTCCCAGGCCTACAAACTGTGAAGCTTCAACCTTGCTCCTTACCCTCAGCCTTATCTCTCCTTACAGAAGGACCGTTTACCTGTTCCACCTGTTCACTCTGTCATCACTGTTAGTTTTGTGCTTATGTTAGATAAACCAGAGGCTTTTAGGAAATAAGACATAAGGACCTGAGAAGAAGGGCTGTTATCCTTTGTGTTTCTGGCATCCAGTTATCTGCAGTCATGTGCGTTTTAATTCTTCAGGAAGTCTTACTTTCACGTGCCTATTAATGTCACTTTTTATAATTGTTAGTTAATAAGTCAAGCTTGAAATATAAAATTGGGCCTCTTCAGATGCAAACAGAGGGATAGCTAGTCAGCCTCAGATTTGGTCCTGGCCTCATTCTAATGGTTGGTGTCCCTTACAGGAACGAAACTACATTGTTATTAAGACAGCACCTCATCACGGGTGTCCTGACTCAACCCCTGAGAAGCTTGCACAATGCCCTGAGACGGGTTCTCTGCAGGGAGGGGATTTTTCTTGTTTATGTTTGCATCCTCCCTTGCTTAACTCCCTTGTCAAACAGGACTTGCATTATTTTTATATTAAATGATGATCCAAAATAGGAGCTAATATTTACTGAGCACTTGTTATGTGTCAGGCCTATTTTAAGGGTTTCACATTTATTAACTCCATCAATTCTCACAACAGCCCTGCTAAGGAGTTGTTATTTCATATTAAAGCTGAGAAAACTAAAATACAAAGAAATTATAAAACCTTCCCCAAGTTACACAGTAACTTAAGTGATGGAACTAGAATTCAGCCTACAGAGACTAACTCCATGGCTTATATCTGTAATGATTGCTCACCTAATAAGCAATTAATTGTCAAGTGAGTACATGATAGTGAACATCTTACTCCCAAACCTAATACAGAACTCTAATTTAAAAAAGTACTTGAAATGCACCTTTGTCCTGGTTGAAGGACCAACGGGGTTCTTGGGCTTAAACACCAATCTTAGAGTGAGCAAAACAAAAAGGCACACCCTCCTTCACCATCTCATAGCTTCAGGCCTGTCTGCTCATACTGAAGGGGTGGTGAGGAGGGTGCTGGGTGGAGACTCATAGTAAAATACCAAAAGAGAGTAGTAACCTCCACAACAGGTAAAGAAAAGCTCTTATCTCCTCTAAAAGTTTTATCCCCAGAATATGTCGCTCAGTTGCCAACATGGAATACAACTTCAGGTGCACACTCCACCCTCATGAAGCAAAATGAAGAGCGGTCAGGGGAAGAACAGAACGGGAAGTCAAAGCTGTCTCTCGGAGCCCAGTGCTGGGCGTCTTTTGGAATAGAGATCCACCAACAGTTTCAACAGGGAGAAACTGATAGAGAGATTAACATACTTCTGGGAGTCACAGTGTGTCCTTATTTTCTTATCTAGAAACTTTACAAACTCCAAGTACATCAAATACACTCCTATGTTGGTGTTCAGATGACAACACGCCCAGGGGCAAATACACATGATATGAGATTAAGTAGCCAGTTGGGATTGCCCTCCTCACTGTCAGGTGTCATCAAGAGTTAACTTCTTTGCACAAATCATTTCTTTGCCAGATTTTGTTGCTAAAAAGAAATTTAGCTTGGGGTTAAATTCCAGGTAGGCAGTAACCTACATTAAGCTAAACAAAAAGATCAGATCATCATGCTGTTTTTCACTTTTAAATTTAATTAATGGACCAAAAAATTCAAATGTTGTACATATCTAGATGAGTAATTTTATTCTTTTAATCCACTGAAGCAAAATATTCACATTTAAAAACTGAACATTCAAATTTGCTCTATTATCATTAGTTACGGTTATTTGTGTGTTCGATGATTTGTTCATATGTAATAAAAGATTTTTAATCAGCCCTGACCGGTGTGGCTCAGTAGATTGGATATTGTCCCCAAAATGAAAGGTCCCTGGTTTGTATGCCCTGTCAGGGCACATGCCTAGGTTTCAGGCTGGTTGGGGTGCATGCAAGAGGCAGCCAATCAATGTATCTCTCCTGCATTGAGATTTCTCTCCCTTTTTTTCTTCCTCTCTCTAAGAGTAAGTAAATAAAATCTTTTTAAAAATCTTTCATTAAAATGTAATACTCAACTTTTATAAAAGTATTTCTTTGTTCCTCTGCAAGAATACTAACTTGTAAAACTAAACTACTTAGAAAAAGGACTATTTGTCGCAGCTTACATATTCAACTCACATCAATTTTTCAGTCCTCTAAAGGTGTTGGTTTTTGTTACAAAAGAATTAGCACCCTGTATGACATCTTCCAGAGAAAATGATTGAAATATTTTTTAAGTTGCAAAATTACAGGAAAAGTGTTTGACCAGTGAGTTCTCAGATAAATTTGTTTATGCAGTAGAAAAAAGTGGCAATGAGTTAAAAGGTGCTATCTTGCTAGACACCTGGATATAGTATTACTTGGTTTCAGACTAATCACAGAATTTAGGGTGTTGTAGCTATATTATATACGGCATATATTATGAAGAGAACTTCTGAATTTTTTGTCATTTGATCTTTATATTTAAAAATTATTACTCTTTTAAAAAGGACACACTTTTTGTCGTGGCTGGTGTAGCTCAGTGGATTGAGTGTGGGCCTGTGAACCATGCAATCGCAGTTCAATTCCCAGTCAGGGCACATGCCTGGGTTGCAGGCCAGTTCCCAGTGGGGGACACATGAGAGGCAACCACACATCGATGTTTCTCTCCCTCTCTTTCTCCTTCCCTTCCCCTCTCTCTCAAAATAAATAAATAAAATATTTTTTTAAAAAAAGGACACACTTTTTTGCCCTGGCTGGCGTAGCTCAGTGGATTGAACACAGGCCTGTGAACCAAAGGAGCACAGTTGGATTCCCAGTCAGGGCACATGCCTGGGTTGCAGGCCAGGCCCCTGGATGGGGGGCACACTAGCAGCAACCACACATTGATGTTTCTCTCCCTCTCTCTCTCTCCCTTCTCCTCTGTCTAAAAATAAATAAGTAAAATATTTTAAAAATAGGTATAGAGTGTCTCATTCATTCCTAAGGACACTTAAAACCCCTTTTCCAGTTTTTTCACACTCACCATGCTTATGGAACATCTATTCGACATGTGCTGGAATCACTCAGCAGCTTGACTTTGAATATCTTTATTGAAGACTCTGGTTAAAAACAACAAACAAGATGACCACCGACAACAAGTTTTATTGGTGGACATCCAGTATGTGGAGAGCAGGAGCAGGCATCAGAACAAGCCACTGCTGCTGTCCCACTACATGCGTGTCTTGAGCTACTAAATTTACACGTGCCCTTTTCCTCACTTGCAAAAAAAACACGAAGCCTGTAGGAAGGAAGATATTAGAGAACTTTTACAAAGTACCTGGCTTACAATAGTTACTGTTCTGTAACTGATTGTTATTCTTTAAAAATAAAATTTTAATTTTTTTCAGGATTAATTTTAGCACCTGGGGAGGGAAAATTTACTTATCTATCTTATCATAATGAATTTGATTTTTTTTTAGAGAAATTGACAGTTTGTTAAAAAAATTAAGCAATAGCAAATGTAATTAGCTGAAAATCCACACTATCTATCTTATCATAATGAATGTGAATTTTCCTTTAGAGAAGTTGATTGTTAAAAAGTTAAGCAATAGCAGATTTAAGTAGCTGAAAATCCAGACTACTTATGTTTATGTGGTTTTGCTTTTGTATATCACTTAGATAATAACGTTTCTCTTAATGACACTTAAGAAAAATAACCAGTTCAATTCCCAGCCAGGGCACATGCCTGGGTTGCAGGCCAGTTCCCAGGAGGGCACCCAGGAGAGGCAACCATACATTAATGTTTCTCTCCCTCTCTCCTTCCCCTCTAAAGATAAATAAATAAATAAAATCTTTATTTAAAAATAAAAAAAAATAACCAAAGACTCTACAGACAAAATATTTAACATGATGAGCTGTAATATATTTTAAATTCCTACTCCTATGATTCCCTGTCTGTCTCTTCTCAAAGGAGTAAATCATTTCTAGCCATTTTTTAATAATTTCTTTTGCTCAGAAATGTGTTAAAGTTTTAACTATGTGAGTTTTTGGCCCAAATCTATTGGTAATTTTTAACTCAATATGTCAATAAATTTGTATAGACTTTTGGAAAATTTAGTAGCATTAAAATTAGAAAAAATATTGGTCAGCCATATAAACATAATTTTCCACAATCGATCCTACAGATTAAAATTATATTATTTGTTAGATATTTCCTATCTTCAAGTCTGATTCTTGGCTTATATTGTTAAAATTTGAGTGACTGATCAGTTTTGAAGTTCTCATAAATAAGTCTACTTATTCGTAAATGTGTTACTCTACTAACTAAAAAGTTTAGCATGTTAATGTATTATCCTTTATATTTTTGAGAATGACTATCAAGTTGTCAAAATAATTTCAATAGCATATAATTTAAAATAGTAGTCTACTTATATTTTAAGTGGTGTGATTTAGGTTTGTTTTTTGAAGTTTATTTGATTTCAGTATGTATGACTGTTACACTTTAGAAGACTATCAAGATATGATATTGAGATTTGGGTTCTTTAGTATAAAGGGAGCTATTCCTTGCAGCCTGAGTCACACTGAAAATAAAATGATAAGTATATTTACATTAATGTTAGACTTGTGTTTGATGTTTGAGTGAACTGTGTTTTTCCTTGTGTTTAGTAATTTTCCTTAGCCTTAAAATGTTTAATATGAAAGCATTGACATCTTTTATGACTAGAAACTAAACATGCCAACCAAAAAGTCTCTATTAAAATAATTGTTTATTTCAGGTTTTCTTTATTATATTAGTTATGGTTGGTTTGACAAGTCAAGAATTATAGTTATCAATATAAAAACATCTATTTTAGACATTGAAATATTTACTCTAGCTACAGATATATTTTATCTCAAACTTATTATGGTTACTGCACCAAGTAGATTCAATACTGATGATTTAATAAATTATATTCCTAGTCTGTAAATTAAATTTATTTTAACCATATTAAATAATAATATAACCTTCTAAAGTAGTTAGGTGTTATGTCTTTAAAATATTTTTGTCGTGGAAAACTTTGAACATTAACAAATGTCTCTACAAAAAATCTATAATGAAACCCTATGTACATATTACCCAACGTTAACTGTTACCAGTAGACAACTAAACCTCTTTCATTTATAGTCTCACCTTCTCTACTCTCTTCCCACACACCGAATTATTTGGAAGCAAATCCAAGAGAAATTACTATATGTTTACAAGTAACAATTCGTATGACATTTAATCATTTCATTAACAGCATGGTTGGCTGTGTTTAACATTTGGCTGTCTTTTGGCTAGCTGCAAATTCACAGATGGTTGACCATTTACCTCTCGTATAGTGTTATTGTTTTTAGACAAATGGAAAGCATTGAGCTCTCTTAGGGATTAGTTGTCATAGTTTAACACCAGAGCACTCTGACATATGTAAATCATAGTAAAGGTGAGAAAGATATGTGAATATAGATGGCCCGGTAGAATGCCTGGAGTTACTTTATATTATGTTTCCTAGCAGTATGGCAGAGAGGAAAAAAAAAAAAACAAGAGATCAGTCTAAGGAGTTCCACTCACGGCAGTTTGAAAACACATATCACAGGCACAAAGAGAATAGATATGAAACTCTGACAAGCTTTCAACAGAAAAGCCAGAATGTTCTCTGAGGTAAGCCTGGAACAGCTCCATGCTATGCACCACCTCCACTGAACTTTTAGCTTTCTCCCGAGACACTCGGCAGTGCGCCCCATCAGCCCGATGGCAGCGCGCAAGGACTAATCATCCTTAGACGTGGCATGCTCTGAAGGTGCATATAATTCTTTCAAAAACTGAAATAGGATCACAAGACTGAGGCATCTCTTTCCAATTAATTTGGTCACAGGAGTTTATCTGTCATCTTTGTTCTGTCACAGCAGTTTGCGGTAAACCTGCTTCACATGGATTATCAAATATTAAGAACAGTGGATTGCAGAATTTTCCCCCCAGTCAATTCCTATTTTGTCACTTTTGGTTTAAAGTAGATGAAACTAGCCATGGGTTTAAAAATGAACTTGACATTTTCAAACTTCCATGAAAAGGAATTGGTCAAACTTCTGGCACGATGACATAGTAGGTTATTGTATACACCATACTAATTCATTCTGATTTTCTACAAAAGCATAGTACACAGTTTTTACTCTAGAAAAATATATTTAACTTCAGCAACAAAAATATTTTCTTGCTTTAGCACAAAAATGCGTATGTGAGGATTCTGTGCACAATATTCTTATTGTGTACTGAAATGAATATACTAATTTTCTGAATAGTAGCTCTCAATATGTAAATATTTTTTATCTACTTTAAAAGTATAAGAAATTATTTTCCTCTCTATGATTATATAAGTCCAGTACCAAACAGGTAGAAATTTAGATGGCATGATATCTATTTTTAATTTTATTTGACTTTTATATAACTATTTTAGGCTATTTTGGGTTCAAGAAACAAAACCTTCCTTGGGTGTGAGCAGGGAGCCAGGTCTTTAAGATGTAATGTATATTCTAGCAAGTGGGCACCTGGAACTCATGGGCATCTGACAACTGAGGTGTATGGCTGGCCTCCTGTGTAGAGGACTAGACCTTTGTTAATATTGTCATTCCAACAACATGCAGTCACTGGTTAATAGTAAGATAACCACATCTGAATTCTGTAGAAAAAAGAATTAAGTACAATTTACATTACAAATTTATAAAATCAAATACTTCGTAGGTCCATTGTAGAAGATTGAAATGGGACTACACCTGTTGGACATGTTTCAGATATCAAAACTGTCCTTCATAATAGCTCAGGGAAGTTAATTTATTGTCTCTGAATAACCTGTCCTTGTCCAATTCGATGCAACCAGCCCATGAGGGGGAAAGCTGAGAATCAAAAAAACCCACATTATAAACCCCCAAGGCTGTGCTTGCTCCCAGAGCACACAGTCTGCCCGTGACGGAAATAACAAGACCTAAAAATCACTTATGTTTGAGGGGCAGCACTGACTATTCCATTTCTTCTTTTGTACCTCAGTTCTTTTTTGTTCATTTAATGGCAGGTCAAACCAACCCAGAATACCCTCCCACCTTTCTTGTCATGCCTTCCTCTTCTTCTTGTCTCTCTTTCAATTTCTGTTACTCCTCACCCTGCCCAACCCCTTCCATTTCCATTTCTGTTGTGTGTTAATGCAGGTAGGGTGTGATGCATCTACCCAGAATAATTTGGGGGACACAGCAAAGTGTCAATTTCCAGTCCTGCCCAGACTCTACCCTCCTCTCCTTCCTGGCTTGGCTGTTCTGACATTCCTACTGTTTAGAAGTGCAACTGTGTGATGGCCCTTAAAGGCTATAGTTTTGTTCTCTGAATTGCCTGATTAATTTGTTTGTTTTGTGAAAAGAGGTTCCCCATCACTCATGGTCCCCTATCCCTTGGCCATACTATATTGATTTTTTTTATGAAGTCCATTCATTGTTCTTCAAAGGCAAAGACTCTTGTCCTGTGCAGCTCAGACAGAGAGCAGCCAGGTTTCTTCCAGAGCAAACAGCAGGGCAACAACTAAGTCTGGGGAAGGAAATGGCATCCAAAAGAAGCCATCCCGTTCACTCCTGGTGAAGGAGAACAAAGAGTCTTGGGAGAGTAAGGAAAGGGAGAAATGGAGGCTGATAGAAGGAAGGGACAAACGATCCAGGCAAAAAAAGGGAATGACTTGATAAAAACAGAGGCAACTTGTAATCCAACAGCCAATCTCCCAGATTTTTTTCCAAGTCTAGCCTTATAGGTGTGTTGTTCTCCATGGCCCAAAGTGGCGGTGGGGCCTGAGGGGAGCACTGTGGTCAGAGCCAGGAAACATGAAAACCACTCCTTTTGTCACCAAGCTCGTCTTGATTATAATGGAAATGCTGCCAGACCCTTAATTATGAAAGTACAACAGGGCATTAATATAATTTGTCATGTTTTAGAAGGAGTACTTGTGGGCTATTTACTAGAAATCTATTAAATATGACACAAATACAAATTGCACTCCATTTCTTAATATGACATTGTAATCGGGATGCATGTGCAGTAAAATGGTTTATAGCCCCTTGTCTGCGAGTCCTATCAACCTAAAATCTACATAAATAAAGTGTAGCCAGGCAGCACCCTCAGCAATTGGATGTGGTTTTGCTCTGGTTCTCAGTAAAGTTTCATTTTGAAATATTAGTGTTGTTTCCATAGCAGGTTCATTGCCATGTATTATATGCGTCAATGCACTGAGTTAAAGGATTATAAAACAGAGCACTTCTTAGTTGTGTTACTGAATGTCAAAGGATTTGTTTTTATATGAATCTGGTACATTTCCTTTACGTCCTAATGTAAAAGTCTTTTGTACAGATAAGGTCAATATTGATGGCCGGTACTAGAATCATGTAGAGTATGCTCCAATGTATCTTAACGTAAAAATATCCTTGTAAACTCTTCTGTTTCCAGATGAAAGAACACCCATTCATGTGTTATCCACACACCAGTTAAAGATGAGAATCTCTCTGACTTTAAGTGGAGAGTGATGTTATTTTCAAATGTATTTTACTTTTGTACTCAGGTTCATCCTAGTCTTTTTTTTTTTTTTACTTAAAGAATATTATGTGAAACTTTCCTTATTAAGTTAACATTATAGTCAAGACCCTCTCTGCATTACTCTCGAATTATATTAGAAATGTTGCACAGTGAACGAGCTGTCATGTTTATCGTTTTCATTATCAGGCTTATTTCAGATCTCTTGGCACATATTTCTCTAGTAGAGTTACATGCAAACATACCTTCTCCATCGGGAGGGGTGATATTTCTGGCTGTAATGAAGGGAAGTAGTGGAAGAGGACAACCAACATGGTGAAGCATAAAAGTCATCTGGGTGTGGCTCAAGAATAAATATTTGTTTTTCCTTACCATGTTTATTCATTGGTTTTTCTCCCCTTCACATGCTGGCAGGGATACGAAGGATAATGTTTTCCTTGTATAATGCCCCCTTCCCTGGTGCCATGTTATGTTACGCTTTAAAACAGAAGCTGCCACTGGCAACCCAGATTTCTTTAAAGAAAACACACTTTCTCCTGGCCGGAGTAGAGCCAGTGTTCATTGTGCCAGTGGGTCAGGGTGTCAGTTAATCCTTTTTCCTCCCCCATTCTCTGCCCGGACTGAGCGGCTTTCCACCTCTGCTCTCTGTTCTGCTCCTTAGCAAGGGTTTACTCCCCTTGGCACACCTCTGTCCCTGTGGAGACAGTGAAGAGCACAGACCCACAGCAGTGGCCAGCCTTTGTAATCATTTTCTTAGGTGTATCTGTGACCAGCCCAGAGGTGCAGAAACAAAAAAGAAAAAATGTTAAGACAGCATCAGAGTTCTGGCTAGCAGGTCATGCTTTGGCTATGAAGAAAGGGGAATGAAGGGGGGACTAGAACAACTGTAATGGCATAATCAATAAAATAAATTGGAAAAAAAAAAAAGAAAGGGGATGATCAGGTCCATAGTATTCATTTTCACCTCCAGGTCTCTTTTTATTTATCCTTTTCTCTTCCCTCCAATATGAACTCCTGCTCAAACTAAGTGGCTTCTTCTCACTCTCCCTAAACACTTCATCCTCAGTCTGGTTTCTGTGACCTTGGCCATGCCCCAAATGTCCTCTGTTTTCCCCTCAAGATCCTGTCTCATCTCCTCTGTGAATATCAGTTCCCTAATAACAGCAAAGCACTTACTCACTTTCATATGCCTCCCAGAATTTAATACAGGATATTTTACTAAGGAGACATACTGAGTATCTGTTGAGTCAAGAATATTAAGTAAAATTTCTGTGCAGTTGTAGAGCCATATTGCCTTTAGAATTAACGTTAAGGATTTGTGAAGGCATAAAGATGCATTTACATTTTAAACTGTTCTTGTTAAAGATTATTTATTTTCACTTCTGTTCCTTTTCTTTGTATATCTTAAATGTAAGTAAGCAGGACATATTTCTTGAAATCTAAAGAATTAAAATAATCCTTTCATTGTGTTCGAGTATATACATGCCCTCCAAATTAATGTTCTCTGAAAGGTAGTTCAGGGTTCATGATGAATACTTATTAAAATGAAACAATAAAAGCCCTCGTTAGCTATTAGTCCCAAAATAGAAATGGTCATTATCAGTAATCAAGCCCCTGTAATAGAGTCTTACTCTTTTATTGGAGACCATGATGTTTGCTGCCTCATTTCCAGAAGGGGCTTGTAAGAGAATCAGTGACTGAAGTCACAGCTGTCAGACTCTGGAGAATCAGCAAGGCATGCTGGGTTGGAAAACCAGCTTTCCAAAGGGTCAAGGAAGCAGAAACTGATTTCTCACACATCATTACACGGTTTAACTAACATAACAAATGACAAATAATTGCTGGCACTAATGGGTAGGTGGGTGTTTACTTGCTGTGGTTACCATGGATTCCTTTAGCATTGACGGACCTGCCATGATTAAAATGCTAGAAATTTAAGGAAATAGCAATGATATGACTAGCCTGACTCAATAATTTTAAAAAAGGTTTATCTGGCCCTGGCTGGTGTGGCACGGTGGATTGAATGCCAGCTTGTGAACCAAAGGGTTGCCGGTTTGATTCCCAGTCAGGGCACATGCCTGGGTTGCCCTGTAGGGGGAGCACAAGAGGCAAACACACCTTGATGTTTCTCTCCCTTCCTCCTTCCTTTCCCCTCTCTCTAAAAATAAATAAATAAAAATCTTTAAAAATAAAGATAAAAAGGATTTATCTGAAAGTCAATTAAAATTACAGTCATCCCTTGGTATCCATGGGGGATAGGTTCTAGAACACACCTTCTCTCCCCAAAACTGCTACCAAAATTCAGATGTTCCGGTTCCTTCTAAATGGTGTCATATTAGCATATAGCCTATTCATATCTTCCTATGTCTTTGAAATCATCTCTAAACTAGTTATAATACCAAATATAATTTAAATAATATATAAACCTTTGTTATACTATATTATTTAGGCAATAATGACAAAAATAAATCTACATATTCAGTACAGTGCAACCGTTACAGGCCCAATTATATAGTACCCATTGTCAATAACAAAATTTTGTAAAGAATATTATTGGTTGAATCAGTGGATGCAGAACCTGGGGATATGGAGGGCTGACTGTCCAGTATGCCCAACTTGCTTTGATTTAATGTGTTATCCTATCCTATGGGATTTGTTTCACTATTATATAATACTATTTAATTTTTTTCCTTTTCGTGGGGGCAACTTTGCCCACAAAGTCCCCCTGCCTGCCACTGATGAAAGTGAAACTACCAAGACATGATCGGCCTAGGGAGGAAAGGTGGCCAATCCCACAAAGGAGAAGAGCCAAGAGCCCCTTCCTCAAGGGACTTTTGTTGGGTTTGTTTGCACAGGAATACAGATAAGAATTAAACAATAGATAGCATTCAAAGAACTATGAGGGCTTATTCTCAGTCAGGGTCAGATAGCTAAAGAGCCATAAAACTTTGAGGAACAAACTTCTTGTTTGGACCCTTATCATTTAAATGAGAGCATTCTAAACAAAGCAGGTTTCAAAGGATTTTACACCTTCTTTCTTAGGCCTGATCACCCCAGATCCTGGTCTAGCCAGCAAAGGGCTGCACCACCTTCCCCATCATTGGTTTTTAGGCTTAAGTGGATTAGAGCCAGGAAGCACTTCTCCCAGATGGAAATGTGGACTCAGGCTATGTCAAAATAGCTGGGGGGTGAGGGTCCATCACTCCCTCTTTGTTGCAGCCCCCTGAGTCCTTCCATGGTGGCCTCCCAGGTGATTGTGTCTGGCTTAGGTTGCCCCCTTCTGAGAGGTCGTACCCGTCATAGACTAACCAACCAAGCATTGGGTGCAGGGGACAAACTTTGTCTCCTTAGTGGCTCGCATTCTGGAGGTCGCTCACTCAGCCTTAGCCATGTGAGGGCAGTTACAACTCCTAAAACCAGGCAGAGCGGTTCCCAACACCTTTTTACCTTTTTTAATCATTGTTCAATTACAGTTATCCCCATTTTCCCTCCATTGCTCCCCTCCGCCCTGCCCACCCCACTCCCACATTCAAGGAGGTTTTATATATATGTTTATTGAGCCATTGAATTTATGGATTTATTCATAACATCTATTGAGCTCCTAATGTGTGTCATGCAATGGAAAAAGCATTTCACATGCATTATCCCATTTAATTTTCATTGTATATTGTATAATCATTCCCATTTTACAGATTACAAAACTGAGGTATAGACAGGTTAAGTAACTCATTGGTGATGTCACATCAAGTAAGTAATAGATCAAGAATTTAACCCTATTGGGCCCTAGAGCCTTTGCCTCAATCCTTGTGTGTGGTTGTCTACCCAGCAGCATCACTATTACCTGGAAACTTGTTGAAAATGCAAATTCGGAGTCCCCACTACAGCCCCACTGAATCAGAAACCCTGAGGGTGGGGCTAGCCATGTGCCTTCACAAGCCCTCCAAGGTGATTCTGAAGTTTGAGAATCATGGCTTTGTACTACTCTCCCCTTTTCCAGCCTGAGTTCCCAGCCAGCTTCCCTGGCCTGCATCTGCCCCAGCTGCGGCTGCTTCCTGACTCTCACCCCACACCACAGGCCCCCCTCATCCTCCTGTAATCCCCTTGCTGTCTTTAATGCATCCAACCCTACAAGGACTTTTACTTACATTTATTGAAAGGACAAACTATGTACTACGTTTCTCTCTTGATTGAGCACTTCATCTAATTGTTATCCGATCAGTGTTATGAACCTGCCAACCAGAGAAATGCAGGTACTTGTGTCCATGTAGAATTTGTTAATCATGCATCCCAAGAGGCAATTCATGGGATATCCATGGAGATCAGGTGAGACTCTCAGGCAAGGCTGTACAGATTGCCAAGGCCCAGATCATCTTTGTTCATACGTATTATTTCTTTGAAAAAAAAATGTTAATTGACCCCTGACAATTATCTATGCACAAACTTAAGTAAGACTAACTAAATCGAGTCTCAGTTTTTTCTCAGTAAGCTAGAGGTAATAATGCCTATCTTGTAGGATCTTTGAAATTTAACATTAATAAATTTAAAGTTTCTACCAATATAGAGGGGCACTTATTAAGTTGTATATGTGTATTCCTTATCATTTGGAAAATACAGAAAATTATGAAGAAAATAAATTACCCATAAATGAAATAAATCACTCAGAAAGGATCACAGTTACTTTTCTTTTTGAAAACATGTTTGGGATATGCACAGTGTAGTTTTCCTGTTTTTACTGAGCAGTATATTATGGTTCTCTGTAAACCTGCTTAGGAAGAATCATCTTCAATGAATAATTAAGTATAACACATGAATAAGCTTAGCCCCTGCCTGTGTACACCCACTATGTATTTTTTTTGTCCTGTAATTGTGATGAGGGATGAGCACTTTTTAATTTTAACATGGTACTTAAATAGCAAACACCCTTGAGATTTCCAGACCCCTTCTCTGGTCAATTCCCGATAATAATGAGTTTTGAAAGAAGGAAGAGAAAAAAGATGAATGTGGATTTAAAATTTCTCATTCTTCCAGTGTGTTCTAATACTTATAATTTCTACTGTGAGACTAGAATCAGTTGTGTTTTATCTTTAGATGTTGTAGTTGGAGGCCTCTGTTTAAACACCATTCATACTGACCTCATTACGTGATGTTTTTATTGTCTTTTTTTCTCAAATTACTTACCGTAACATGAATTATCTCAAAAACAGAAAAATATCACTAGAACATTTTTTGAAAATGAAATGTGCCCTTTTTCTACATGCATCCTACCTCTCATAATTCTTCCCACTATTGTCTGGAATAGACATCTCCAAATAGAGTGAAGCCCAAATCACAGAGCTGCTGCAGGACATCGTGGGCTGGCGACCCCTGCTGTCCTCAGGTGCTGCCACCAGTGTCACCACCGCTTAGGCTTTGAGTTGACGTATCTGGAGCCCTGAGAGGGATAGGGTAGGGTCTTTTTATTTCATTTTTTGCCCAGTGGCTAGTACTGCATAAACTTAATAGTTTACCCGGTAACTCTTTGTTGATGATATTATGTATTAGCTTTCATATAAACGGACAACTCAAATATCTTTTTTTCCTTTATTTCAGACCTTCTTAAATCAATGTCAGTCATTGTTGGTTTAAGGGAAATCTAGCAATGAAAAGGAAAATTACAGAAAGAGAATCCTAGATTCTTCTGTTTCCTTAACTTAAAATGTTCTTTATAATTAGAACCAGTAGATATAAGATAGACTTTTAAAATGAAGTTGTGATTCCTCTGAGTGGTTGTGTGTCAGCCTTGGCAGAAGTCATGCATCACATATAACATCTGGAGATTTATGATTCCTTGGGAAATGTTAGCAGAATTGCAGGCTTCTCAGAATTCTGTTTGGCTTTTAAACTTTTTAATATCAACACCTTTTTATCTGTCTATAAAATGGTATCTATTCATAGTCAAATATTTGAAAGATGTAGAAATTGTAAGAGAAAAAATCACCATCACCAGCATTGAAATATACAAACACAAATATTCTAACACTTTATTTAATTTCTTGCTATAGTGCCCGCATTTGTTAAGTGTATTAGAAAACAAAGGTTGGAGTAAAGTAACATTTATATCCATTTAGATATCATGCAACCATTTTACAATGTTCCCAGTATTTGTATAGTTATCTTCATGTCAGAATATTAAACATATCCTTCATAAAACTTTGTTACCTATATTGGTTAATGATCTTTGAGTTTCTTTTCTGAAAAGTCAGATTTAACTAAGGTAAGACAAGCAGAACAATCTAATAGGGGCAAGACTCCTTATTGAGCCTTATAAATGGACTGTGATACTATTTATACACTTGTTATTTCAAAAACTCCAATTATCATTATAATAAAAATTAACTGTCAAATTTACATATAGATTCATTCAGATTCCACATATCCTTTTTTGACTACTAGAATTCTCTTTTTCCTTACTGAAGAAAACACTATGTTCATTATTCCCATTTCAATTCATAAGTCAAATTTCTGTAATCCTAATGCCATTACAATAAAAAACACTATAATAAAAATGTATCCAAATCTCTGGCAAAGACATTTTTTTTCAAGTACTCGGTAATGGAATAGATTGTGCCAAAATAAATTTTAAAAACATGCTGATTTTAAAAGGTTTCATCTACATTTTCATTCTTGAAACTTAAGTAAAATAAAAATCAAGTTTCAGATAGTATTTAGCCAGAATACATTATATAAACTGATGATATACTAGAAGTGAAATTATATATTACTTCTTTATGTAATCTGTTTATTTGACCTTGGACTTAATTTTATTACATAAACATATTTCAGGAACCATAATGAAAAATAAGCTTATTATGAGGAAGTCAATTTCCATGTTTTTGGCAAGGCTTATTAATTGATAGATTTGTGTTGCCCAGCCTGTCTTGTCTTGGATGTGCTAATGAGCAGTTAAAGCCAATACAGGAAGAAAGGAAGGAAGAGAAGAAGTATTTGAGTGTGTTTGTAGGCAATCCATAGCTCAATGACTAAATGCTGAATATCTGAGAATTGATTTTATAAAATAGCATATTTTAAGAATGAGACCTTTCTGAAGTCCTCCTACTCCCAGAACAAAGAGTGTAATCTTACTGTGTTTTTAAGACGCTTGTCTAGGGCAGGCTTTTGATATAAATAAATGATGCATTGACATTATATGCAGACAGAGTGTACACGCCAGCAGAAATCTAAATGGAGGAGAATTATGTTTATAGAACACAATTCCAAGGTTAGCTCACTAACTCTTTGCTGAATATCACAGCTTAGGGTTTTGTTTTGTTTTTCTTAATTTGATATGTTACTTTTTCTGTTAACAGCAGGTACCCCTTTATCAAACATTCCATAAATCTGAGTCTAGTGAGATAATTTTTTGTAATTCTCCCTTGACCTATTTCTGTGCAGTTTTGTAAACATCTAACAAAGGTTGCACAAAACAACCTAGTAGTCTAAAAGAATTGAAGCTGGAACTAAAAGGAATTAGGAAATCAAATAATTTTTATTTGATTTTATTTCTTAAGGAACACTGTTTTTAGTTGTTTCTAAGTTTTAGATGTCGTTTATAGTTTTGGGAGATTGTAACACCAGTGACAGAAATATTGTCTGATGGAAATTGTCCTAAGATCACATATTTTTTCATGGAAATTAACTTAATAATTAAAAATTACCAGTGAAGAAAGCCTTTACACCTATTAAGACATAATTGTTTTACCCTTTTTTGTTTAAATACGTAAACAGGGTATCTAGTTTGTAGTTTAGAAGGTAATGGATTGTTTTTAGTTGAAGTCCTCTTACTTTAAAGTTACTTTTCACTAGTTTTTGTCTCTCCGTGAGGTTGCTCAGTAAGTATTGATATTTTGTTAGGTCATTCAGCAACTTTATCTCATGCCAATACCACTATCATGGTCACCAAGATTGAGAGGGTCCCTTCCTTGAGCTTCTTATATTGATTTAAACATCTTTTTACATTTTAAATGGCTAAATAATTGCTTATTTAGCATTTTTTAAGTTGCACAGGGACAATGAAGTATAGTAAAGATCACCATCACAAAACCTTGGTAATCATTTTATCTTTCTGTTTGGTGCATAGCAAACCTATCCAGTGTTATATAATTTCCTTCTGTGATGAAATAGTAATCCACACAGACTAAAGGAAAGCAATGGATGGGGTCATTATCAACTTACTGTTACCTTTAATTCTACTTCATAAACTGCTGCCCTTTATCAAAAACAAAGCAGAGTTTGTCTAAATAGATCTTATCACAATTAGATACACGTGCATTTTTTACCCTCTAAAATCCTCATCCTAAGCCACAGGGGCTTTCGGGATCTTCCGGCTTCAGTCTGGTGCCCATGTTAGAATCTGCTCTGCATTTTCATTCTTTCCTGGGTGACAAATAAAAGGCATACTGATTAGGTTTGGAGATTACACTAAGCTAACAGGAGTTACAGACACTTGGAAAGCTAGAACCCGCATTCAAAATGATCTTAATAAATTATATACATCACGTTTCGAAAATATGGAACAAAGTCAAGGTTATATCCTGAGCGAGAAAAGCAAACTATGCTGTGAGAAGAGGGAGGAAGATTGTCAAAGTCCAAATCAAACAAAAAAAGGACTGTGAACTCAAGGGGAGTCAGCAGAGCGCTGCCCACCCAAAAACCAGATTACAAAGGCCAGCTTTGCTCTGTGAAAGGCTCCCTTAGCTCATTTGTGGTCAGAACTATAGAGCATTAAGATGATGCGCACCGGGACGGACCATGCTCCACACCCCAAAGCCCTAGTTGAAGGAGCTGGTGAGAGCAGGCACAGAAAGTGTTGCATGTGCTCTGGGCACCTTTAAACAACTATTCACAGAGAGCGTGTGGGTGCCAGACCCTGTTCGGTCACCAGGCATTCAGAGAGTGCATGAGGACTAAGAGGCACTGAGAGGTGTAAGAGTTCGTTGGCTTTAACAAAGCATGCTATAAAACACATGTGATACTGGGATTTAGGGAGTTAGGAAGTAATCCTTTGTTATGTTTGGCATTGCATAAGCTTTTATTAAACTATTTTGTCGACTTTGAGGTTGCACATTTTAAAAGGAAGTGTGAAAATTGGAAAAGATCTGTAGAAGAACAACAGAAATGCTTAATGGGATGTAAAATAGGTCATGTGGGGAAAGATTAAAGGAGTTTGGTTGCTTAGCCAGGAAAATAGAAAGCTAAGAGGTGGCTTAATAACTGTCTTATAGTGTACAGAGGCTTAGAAGAAGAATGCTGACCAGTTCTCCATTCCCACAGAAGGAAGAACAAAGTAAAAGTAGCAAGGGAGAGTTTGCTTTTACATTGGAAGGGATTTTTTGATTATAAAATATCATTAAGTGTTGTCTAAGGCTACCAAGAGACAATCTAATCTATGATGGTTTTAAAACGGAATGAGTACTCACCTGGCTGAAAGGCTGGAACTGAGCCAAACAACCTCCTGAGGAATGTAACAGTTCTGTCATGGTTATAAAATATCACGATCATCTTCCTTGCTTACCTATGTGTAAAGATAAATTTACGTTATTTACACAAGGCTTTATTTGACAATTTCAAGAGATGACTTTGCTTACTATTTTTCTATCTATAAATAGGTACACGTCTTCTTTTCTATTTTCTTTCATTTATTCAACAAGTGTCTACTGATCGCTGTCGCCCTGCAAAGTACTGTGCTCACACTTGTGTGATACAGTAACTGGTATCCCTTTATTCTTACTTCACAAACATTTGCTGGGCATCTTCCCTGTGCTAGAAACAGTGCCACATACTCAGAATTAAAATACATGTGCAAAGATGCCACCAAAGAGCTCAGAGTTTAGTGAGTAAGCAAGCAGAATTGCAATGTGTTATGATGAGGCCTGTGCCAACCCTATGAGGAGATAGACAGCCTTGGGACACATGGGCACGGTGGCTGCATCCTGAACAGGCTGTGGTAGTTCCTGGAGTTGGGGAAGCGTTTGCTGGAGGGGTTGACATCTGAGCTGAACTGGGGGCATGGTAGGAAGGGAGCCCAGTGTTCTCCCAGATGTCAAAAGTACTGATCATATGAACTGATTATTTCTACCTAGCAAGATATATCAAAACATTTGTTTTCATTTTTATCAACTAAAATGTTATTGATTCTGTCCTCTGCCCTTTCTTTGATCTTTAATAAAACAATGAAATCTGATTTACAGTCAGCTCTGTTATAAGGTGGCGTACATGTTTCTAAATTCCTTCTGCTGCATAGAAAATTGTAGGTTACAGGGAAGTGGGCTTAGAGGTAAACACTCAAAGGCTTCATCAGAGACACACAAAATATTTTAAAAGGTAGGAACCTAATTTAAAAAGGTAGCACAATTTTACACGTTAAATAGTTAAGGGGTACATACTAACACTACAGCAGTACAGAGATACTACAATACGTGTGGCAGAGTACCCTGAAAAAGATTTGTAGTTTGCCTGTGGGAGTCAGAGGGTGAAGTGGTAGAAGTAGATGATCTGGAGTTCCGTGAAAAGTTGCAACAGCAGATGGGCATGAATGTGGCTCGTAGTTGAGTCATAACCCAGGAAGTGCAAGGAGAAGTTTGAGATGTGTGCTTGCATGTGTTTTGTGGATTTCTCCATAGTTTAGTTCAGCTGGGTACGGTTTTCTCTGCTCTCTTGGTGTGTGTCGCCAAGAACTCGGCATAAACAAACGTGAAATTTGCATTATGCTCAAATTGTTCCCTAATATATCAATCCTGTTGGAACAAATTTGCAATTTCAAAACAAGAACTGTGTATGGTTGCAAATTAAGTTCAGAATTTCTTTTTACTTAACTCCCGAAATTTCCAGCATAATATATTTAGATTTTATTGGACATATCAGGATTCCTCATACACCCAGTTTTCTTCTTAACTAATGCTGACATAAGCAACTTCCACTTCTTCCAGAGCAACATTTTCCTCTCAGCTTCTCTAACAGGGGAACATCCACAGGGAGCTTGGCAAGACAGGTGAAATGTTATTTTGCAGCCTGAGCCTCTGTATCTGCAGCAGTCCTTGGAGAGATGCAATAACTAAGATGGGAGGCGTTTTTCACTCTGGCAAGGTAACTGGCCAAAAACTGCAAAGGAAAAAATCACGGAAGTGTGGGGCTGTGGCCGTGGATCGCCTTCTGCTACCAGGCAGGCAGAGGGAGCCTGCCTGTGTGGGTCGAAGTGCTGCCTTACGGTGGGGAGCCAGTAGGTCCATGGACTGTCTCTGTCTTTTTGGCAGTGGGCAGAGATTCTGGCCAAGGGGAAGAAGAAAACCGAACTAGAGAAAATGAAAGATTAGGACAGGGGATGTTTTGGTATCTGTGCTATGTGGTAGATTATTTTTTCCACCTAATTCAAGTGTTGCTGCAAGAAAGGCTTCTCTTCATGATGTTATCTAAGGCAGAAAAGAAGAGAGAGCTTTGGATTTGAATTGGTAGCAGAGTAATCATGGGCAGTGCATGGTGTTTTCTTGAAGTGGCCGGAGTCCCCTTATTCATGCTGAATCTCAGGCCCAGCAAGGGGAAGCAGTTTTGTCTCCCCGATTAGCCAGCCCCAGTAAAAAACTGGGGTCTGAGTGGTTAAATTACACCAGATGGTAAAATCCTCACGTAGCCGTAAGCATTCAGCTGACAGAAATGTTATTGTATGTTCTCTCTCTTGAAAGTCTTAAGATATGCTTAGGTTAATTAGATTTCCAAATATGCAAATATACCCTAGTGAGGTTTTTCTGAAATGTACCACTTTAAAATTATGTAGCATGGCATTAGTGTTCAAAATATGGAATTGTAAGACAGCCTGAATAGCTTACTAACATATCATATAAATTCATAATTGATCAAACCCATTTATTCCCCACTGTCCACATTATCCTGTTCAAATTGAGTTAGAAAGTTTTATGGAAATTAGGTTTTCTAGCATGCTTCAGGGAAGATCAAGGAGTAGTTCAAATTACAGCAATAGTTCTTCAGAAAATGCCAGCTCACTTGTCTGATACCAGCGCATCCAGTGTGCTCAGTTAGGGCACATGAGGCTAGCCTTGAGACGGGGATCACCTGAAGAAAATTAAAACACGAACTTCCATCTTAGCAGGGGGCAGCTGTTTTAGCAAGGACATCTGAAATGATTTAATATTGTTCACCAGTGAGTAATTTTATGATTTCAACTTTTGAAGAACTTTTTTTTTTGAAATATTAGATTTACCTTTAGGAACGTGTCCTTTATTTGAGTGTTCTCTATAAGCAGTTTTCCGGTTAACTGAAATGTTCGTGCAGTGTCAGTTATTAAATAGTTAACTATTTTTCCCTTCTAAAATGCCTTACATCTTCTAATGCTTTTTAAACAGTGCACATGTACTAAAGTATACTAACCATATGCCAACAGTGTCTGGATAACTCAGATGTGCTGAGCCCACAGGGCCCAGCAAGGTATGGAAGGCTATTTATTGACATTTTTAATGTGGACTAGACCACGACATTGGCAAACTTTTTCTGTAAAGGGCCTGATAGTATATATTTTAAGTTTTGTAGGCCATGTGGTCTTTGCTGTTGCAACTCAGCCCTGCCCCCCCACTGCGATGATAGCTGGTGAATGAGTGTGGCTGATCTCCAGTAACACGTGGTGATTGGACAGGCAGGGGCTGACTTCAGCCTGTGGGCTGTAGCTATGCAACCTCTGACCTCAGCTACCCTCTTTCTCTAGTATATATATTTTTAAGTTCCTCATAGTCATTACTTGATGTTTTGGTGTTCTTATCTTTTCCCCCCTTAAGCAATATCTCACCCCTTTCTGTTTATTGCTTTTGATGTGCTCTGATACAAGAAAAAAAAATCTAGCTTGTTAAAACTGTACCTAAAATAAGAGTTACTAGGCTACAAGGGAGGGCGGAAAGGCTTTCCCATGAAGAAGGAACATAGTGTGCTTACTATGACTTGACTTCTGAATGCTTGCTCAGGGGCCATTTTTAATTTACTTACAGGTTCTTAATCAGATTGTTCCTGTGTGAAATGATTTTTGTGTTAAAAGAATTGTGTTGTGGTTTGATGGGGTTTTGTAGCTATATATTTGCTTAAAAGTACAAGTAAGTTTTTCAACTACATTTTCATGGGCACTGTTTAGTGCGTCTCATCCAGTGTTTTCTACATTTATGAATGTAAAAAGGGTTTATCAAGAGTAACAGATGTGTCTGCTTTAAAGAAGAGACTAAATTGCCTTTCAGACAAAAAGAAATTGCCCTGCCCTCTCCATGATGAGCGTGCTGTGTTATGCTTACTCTTAGATTTACTTTATTCAAATACCTAAACTTAGTTTTAGAATTATTGGGAACTCTGCCCACGTAGCTGACTTGTTGAGAGCACTGGACACAGGTTTGAATGGTAGCGTAGTCACTTAGCTGTGTGATGTTATACAAGTTCCTTAACTTCTCTAAGCCTCAACTATTTTCCACCCATAAACAGGGGAGACAAGGGTACCTACCTGAGAGCACAATTGTTCCATTTTTTTGGTGTTGTTGCGCTTATTACTCCTCTTTTTTTCCTCCTTTCCTCAAATCAACTATAAGTTTAAAACTTAACATGTTAAATTACACTATTCTTTTTCTCTTCAGTTCATCAATGAAACAGGCGCTACCTGAGATTAAACAATATATTTGTCTCATTTTGAAATAGTTGACCACCATGATACATAGAATGTAGGTAGTGAAGATCTGTATCATAAAAAAGCTATATCCAAGCACAGAAAATATTTGTTTATTACTTTTGATATTATACTATTGGATGTTCAAGATATTATTTACATGTCATTTTAGATGTATACCAGGTAAAATATGTTGTACTAAACTGTTTTGAAATAAAGTCTGCCAGCTCTAGGAGAAGTGATAGCTTCAGTTGTGACTTTGGTCAGCAAGCTCTTCCATGCCTGGACATCTGAGACGTTCCAGAGATTCAGTTCTGCCACTCCGTTTTCTCCTTGCTGTCTCCAAAAGACTTTAGGAAGATCTTGCTTATTAGGCAGCAGTTATCCAACAGTTATATTCTAGTAATTTCTACAGAAGCATCATCTTCAGTCTCTTTTGTAGACACAGTTTAAAATGGTGTACCAAAAAGAGATGATCTAAACTCACAAGGCACCCAATGATGATATGAATGGTATAGTTAATAGAAAGTACCCTGCATGGGTAGCTAGGCAAATCACATCCATACCCAGAACAAGTTACTTAATCTTTCCAGGCAAGAATTGTCCCATCTTTAAAATGAGAAGATGGGACTTTAGGTATTACGATGATAGAATAAAAACATTTTCACACTCTCCTCTTGAATATCACCCCCAAAAGTAGGGGGAAAAAAGCACAATTGTGATTAAAGTAGATCATCTTAGCCTCAAAATACAACCTGTGAAGCTGAAAAGCAAACAGAAGAGTAATAAATAACTGGAATAATGAAGAAGGTTTGGAACTGAATAGTGATGATGGATGTACAACAATGTGAGTATAATTGTTGCCACCAAACTGTGCATTTAAAATGGCAAGTTTTTAATATATGTCACAATAAAAACAATTTTTAAAGGAATGAGAAGTGGTTTGGTAGAGAAAAGGGAGGTCAAGCAAAATGCTTGCAAGTTGAGAATACCAAAGCTAGCCAATTTGCCACCCAGAAAAGTCTCAGAAATTGAAAGCCAGATAGTAATAAAAGCGAGAGTATCAAAAGCAGGGATTGCTTGGAAATGTATACAATTGCAACAACACCCCTCGGCCTCTCCCACCCCCACATTTCATCGTTCCCGCCCAGGTGACTGCACCTCTTACATCCCCAGAAGCAGTGCCCCGAAAACCGAATCAGAGAATCTCAGGACTTGGAAGCTGCAGGGACTGGAGAGAGTGAGGGACCCTGCCAAAAACATGGTGGAAGTCCAGTACTCTTCACCTGAAGACCCCCAAACAGCAGATAGGCAGGCTCATCCCTGTGAGCTTTCTCATTCGAAGAGTCACAGCTGATTTGAAAACAGGGAGGCGAAGAGCCAAACAGTGGCCAAAAAGAGTTGGAAGTCGTTTCCTCTGGAGAGGAGGAGGGGAAGGGATGGGACAAGTGCCCCTGGTTTTGAACAGGCCTTTTATTATTGTTAGATTCCCAAACTTCATGCATGTAAAGCTTGGGGGTTTTTAAGGATTAAAGTAGATTTAAAAGACGTAAGGGATGATTTCTAAGAGCCCCATCTTGCCTTTTGTTTGTTTTAGTCTTATTCAATCTCATTTTCCTTTATAGAAAATACTGTTTCTAAACTCAACTTTTTTTCCCTAAGGGAAGAAAATCACTAAAATAGCTTTTTCTAAGGAGTGCTAATTGATGTCATCATGTTTTATGTGTTGTGTGTGTTTGTAATTAGATACCTATTCCCCCCTCTAATAAACTATGCCTGTACACCAGACTGTATCAACTTCAATATCACTAAATTGGTCCTAATTCAGAATGTCTAATAGTACAACCTGGACTGGTTGTACATTTTGTACCCCCTGGAAGGGGGTACATTTAAACACATATTTGAATCAGAAATGTCTTCCCTGACATCTAGCTGCTTTGTATTTACCTAGCGAATATTTGCTAATTATAGTGTTATACCTTCAATAAGTTAAAGGATTTTATGTTTTGCAGCATCTTATTTCCATATAGAGGTATCTCATTGGCCTACTCACTAATGGGTTGATATTTTAATTCTTTTTTATTTATCTAAACAATGAGTTGAGCTACCAGACACTGTGATAATAGGTATTTTTCAGCAGACTACTGCAGTTCATTTATGCAGTTCTTTGTTTGCTCCTATGAAAAGACCATTTTCATCTTTTGTTTTTTATTTTCCAAACATACAAGGGTCACTAAACCTCTTTAGAAATTGCTTTTGAATAGTCATTCTTTGTGTGGAAAAACTACAGTATATTCCTTAAGTGAAATTCAATCAACTACTTTTATGGTAACTGGGCTTAAAAGACATCAGTGAAAATACCCACACAAGCTCTTAAGATTAAGGCATTTGTTTCAGCTGACTTTAGTATGTACTTATCCTTGTGCATCAAATAATGAGCAAAATAGCCAGATTTCTAATAAGTAAGTACAATATAGACAAAAGAGAACGCTGATTTAAGGTCCTAGTGTCAAATGCGGTAAAACACTCTGTTTATAGCAGGTCAGGCTTGGGTTTACAATTAGCACTAATTACTGAGAAAAAAATCAAAACCTCAGCTTTAAGGAAGGACACTTTTCACTGCAAGATCAAAGCCAGTCTCTGCAGAATAGGGAAGCCTGTACCACTTAATTGCACTGAAGTGCTAATTGGATTGTAAGGAACTTTCATGAGTTCCTCCAATTAGCCAGCCATCCCTGATGAAATCAGAAAAGAAGAGATTATGAGTTCTTAGAGCTTTTGTCTATGTGGTTGCCATTTGTATACCTGAGTGAATGTAGCTTTGCCTTCTTTCTGTGCAAACTGAGGTCTTTGGGGTCTCAGTTATTAGCTTCTATAAATAGCCTTGGCAGTAAAGCTATCTATTCTATATTCAGTCTATATTCAGCTAATGACAATGGGACATTTCATGGGAACTATCATTTTTATTCAGATTCTTCATTTAAAATATGAGGTGGTGCCACTTCCTGGCTCAGGATTGTCACTCACACAGTTAGGGTCCATTTAGGATATTTGTATTACATTTGGTATTTGTGTTACATTTAAATATTTTTTCACTTTGGGTAATTTTTTTTGAAAGGAATAGATAATCAGTAATTTCATGGTGTTTATTCTCTAAGTAATAATTGTTAACCCTGAGAATTATTCATGGCTCTAAGTGTGCTTTGCCCAAACACTGCATCCCCTGTGACTTTTATTGTTGTTGTTTGATCATATAAGGCAGCAACAAATGTGCCAGCTCACCACATGTAAGCCCATATGACAAAGTGATCTCTTTGGGCAAAATTATCCTTTTGGATCAAGAAAATGGGAACCTTTGCTCAATGCCGGGCTGTCCATATGAAAAGTGCAGTGAAAAATTGGCAGCTGTGCAGTGAATTCCCCCTGTCTCTTTTAGAGTGGGGCCATAATTAATTTTAGAAAGCTCCTACTGACATAGAAACTATTCCACTTTATTCACATTCCTCAGGCTTTTTTGGTTCGGACATTTGCTTAGGTGATAAATGTGCTAGGTCTCCTTTGTACCAGCAGAGGAAGACAAACTTAAGCATGTGTCCAGCATTTTTAGGTGTTCTAAATTATGTGATGATTAATCTCATTCACTCCAAAAGAATCTACTTCTCACACTTCAGTTTCTGTTAAATAAACATTGGAGTGAGTTTCTAAATAATAAAATTGTTTATTAGCTTATCCAAAATTTGAGTATGCTAAAGATGACAGAAAACAGTGTCGTAGAGAAGAAACGCAATTGATTTCCATGCTCCCAGCGGTAAATGTGTTTTGTGCCTAGTTTTGTATTTTAAAATAAATGGAGATGTTGTGGTAATAATAGAACCTACCACGTATTCAGTTCGTACTGTTAGGCATTTCCCATACCTGATCTCTCGCACAGTGACCCTCTAGGTGAAAGTAGTGCTGTCCTCGTCTCACAGGCAGGAAAACAGAACGTCAGTGAGGTCCAGTCACACAGCTACAGTCACTTAAGTGACTGTGAAGTGACACAGCTACTGACGAGAGAAGCCAGGATTAAAATCCAGGTTTCTTCTGACTTCAGAGTCTTAGCTCTCAGCTCATTAAAATTAGTGATCTAATTATACTTCCCCACATGTTTAGTCTTAGCACCTTATACATATGTTATACAGGACTGTAATTTATATCTATATGTTTTTTGTTGGTTTGTTTAATTCTTCATTGGTCATTTTGAAAGCAAGGGACCGTGTCTGCCTTATCCACTGGTGCTTAATAAGAGTGCGCGGCCCACAGCAAGCCTGCACTCAACAGACGGGTGAGTGCGCCAGCGCCAGAGCCGCAGGCTTCCAACTCCCGAGCCCGTGTTTTAAGTATTCTCGTAAGGTTCTGAAATTTATAAAGTTATGTTTTGTTTAGTAAAAGATCAGGATTCTGTAAATAAAAATAGCAAAACAACTCTATTCTTTGATAGTTGTGCTTACCTCTTCCAAGCATTTTAAGTGTTTTCTTCATCATAGACCTATAATTGTAACAAAAACCTTCCTTTAGGGAAGGGATGGGTTTTGTAACATGACATTATTCACATAAGCTATTTAGAGTTAGATTAGTGGGTGGTATGCACTCTTTAAAATAACTGCCTTCCCTAAAAAAATTTGTGCTTTGCCAAATCCTGACATACCTGCAAGGAGTCCCATATAGAGCTTGAAGTTGCTAAAGTTGGTAAAAGAAATTTATCAGTGGTATGAATTTATCGATATGCACTTTTGTTGTAATTATGAAGAAAATAATTAGCTTATTGTTAGGCAAGTTTACCTAAATAAAATAGAAAGTTCATTAAAAAGAAAAAAAGAACAGCAAAAAATATACCTTATACTTGCTCTGTTATTTAGCTTCAAAGAAACTGGCTTGTGGACATATTCTAAAATGCATTAAAGACTGTAAGAAACAAAACAAAAATCCCATTTGTCATGTGAGGTAATGGAAACAACTTTTATGTACTGCTCTGCTAAATTTTTCATGTAAATAATATTTCTTTTTCTATTAGTATGGATGTCGCACCTGTAACATGGTAACAGAGCATCTGCCAGTATTAAAGGGTGTGGCTCATATGTTGTATAATACCCAGGACAGGGTAGACGGTCGGTAGCTGTGTATGTACTGGAATGTTAGTAGTCACAGTGAAAGCACAGGTTATTAAACAGTGTTGTTAATGGTATTTTATTCAACATAAAGCTTTGCACTATAAATCCTAACAGATATATACATATATATCTTTTATACATATTTTAACTTTTTGGTAAAGTAAAATATATTTAACAGAATTTACCTTTTTAACTATTTGTAAGTGTACAATTAAGCGGCATTAAGTACATTCACAGTGTTATGCAAGTATTCTCCCTATTGGTTTACTGAACTTTCTAAACAAAAACTGTGTGTGTGTTATACTTTAAATTATTATTAGTTTTTAAAGAATTATACAACAAAAATATATTTAATATATCTTAGTGAACTTTTACCGTGTTCCCCTTTTTTATTACAAATGCATTTCACTCTGAGTCACATTTACCACAAGGAACTAATAAATATAAGCATTATAAAAATATTCATCTTTTCTTCTCAAGACTCCCAAACCCATCTTCTATCCTTTATTGCCTCCCAACTATTCCCACATACACATACCCCAGCCACTTGTAATAAAAAAGTATAGCTGAGAAAGCTGAGTAACTGAGATAGGGTTTCTCACATCCAAATGAAAGCGTTCTCAAGTCAGGTGTTTTTTAAGAAATAAATGTTTATCAGGAAAAACATTTTACATTAGTTCCACTTTACCACATTGTTTCAGGTTTTGACTGATCATGTTTTAACCATGAGTTTGAATCATCTATGACTATTTCCCCTGCCCTTGCCCCACTCGGTACCCACTCCCTACCGCTATTGCCTTCGTTAATCAAAAGTCAACTGAGCCCTGGCTGGTGTAGCTCAATGGATTGAGCACAGGCCTGTGAAGCAAAGGTTCGCTGGTTGGATTCCCAGTCAGGGCACATGCCTGGGTTGCAGGCCAGTTCCCAGCAGGGGACACATGAGAGGCAACCATACATTGATATTCTCTCCCTCTCTCCTTCCCTTCCCCTCTAAAGACAAATAAATAAAATCTTTAAAAAAAAAAAGTCAACTGAACTGAAGTTTCTGTGTCCGTGACTATCCTGCCTAAAGTATCCCTGGGCCCCCACTTCTTTGCAACCATGCTGGTTCTCACTATTGCTCTGTGCTCAGCTCAGACTTTACCTTCTCAAGAAAACCTTCCCTGGGACCCATCCCACCTACCTCTCCTCTGTACCCTTATAACTCCCTGTGCCTGCCCTCTGGTAGTGTGCATCACCTCTACGGAGAATCAACACGCTCCTTTCTTCTAGATTGGGAACTTCCTAAGGTTTGGTGTTGTGACTTATAAATATTTCTACCCGTACTTCCTAGCACGGTACGTGGCACAGAGTCAGTAAATAGTTGCTAAATAAGCACTACAGTATTTTTCCACTTGTAGTTAACCTGTCACACCCAAGTACAATGGATTGCGATGTTTGTATTTCCAGTCTGCTGGGAACCTGGGGGGATTATTCCTGAGAGCAGGTGACTGAGCAACTGTGCGTGTCAGGAGACTTGGTGAGAGGAACAGGAGTCCAAGAGCTGTGTGCAAATGAGTAGGCTCTGGCTCACATGAAAAGCAAGGTATCCAGAGGAGCAAAAATAAAAAGGAATTGAGAACCAACAAAAAACAGTTCTCCAAATTTGCCTTCTCCTCATATCGTTCGTTTTCTTGATTAATCTGAATATCAGTTTCCACAACAGAATAAGGCTGTGGGACTTGTGTGCCATGTGAAAAGGAAGGTACACAGATTAATTTTAGTCACTGAGAACAGATCTACTGAAACATTCCCTGAAGTAAGTATAGATTTTATTACAAAGTGCTGAATAAGCCTCCCAGAGCTTTTCTTGCCTTTGTGAGACCATGTTAATTTTCCAAAGGCATAAAAAAAATGTATAAAAAAAAAAACCCCAGGGAACTCTGAGACCATTTCTAGCCACAAGTTTAGCAAATCACTTTAAGCTTCATTCTATGTCAAACAAGACCCTGTTGGAATGGACCTGAAACTGATGTTTTCAGGAACAAGTGGCAGACATAGTCCTCATGTTAGAACCATTACAACAAAACTTTGTACACTGGGGATGTGAGCTTTGTTTATATAATAAAGCTACTCCTATTAAAGTATAACATAAGATGGGGTGATTAACATGTTTTTAATAGTATGCACTGAAATGTACAAAGCAGACTAATGAATTTCATGAGTGAGTAAAAGGGCCGGGGTGTGAGGTTGATTAGAACCATGTGAAAGGCAGGTGAGGCAGATTGTAAAATACATGCGGAAATAAAACCTATCTGGACAACGAAGAGCTGCCTGCATTTGTGTGAGTGAGCAAGTGCATGTGTGGTTATAGAGCAAGCCTATATATGAAATAATGATCAGGACTCAAAATACTTTAATTTTCAGTGTAACTGAATAAAACGAAGTTGAAAATACACAGGTTCTTCAAAGTGATTCCTGAACACTCTTCTTTATCAAAGAAGTTTTGTGCTCTATTAGACCCGGCGTTCTGTGATTTGTAGTTTCACCTTTTCAGGCTCTGAAACTGGAGTTAGTGATCAGCCCAGGATTCAGAGGGCCTCCCCAGCTATGAAGAGAACAATTCCAGGGCCCACACACTCGTCAGAAATATCACGGGGTATTTATTGTGCATGTAAGAGAAGGCCCTTTGATGTCAGCGCCAAGGCTGTTACCATGGAGACCACGTGATTCAAGTCACTTCTTGATGCTAAAGCATCCGATTTTCATATCTCCACTAATTTCCATAGAACCTTGTCCATACTTGACATTTTAAACTCTAATATGGCAGAATTTATTTTAAGAAAATGTGAGATCTTCCCATCATTCATGAAGCTGAAGATGCAAAATCTTGAGAGATGTTCAATAATCCCACTGAAATTTGCACTTGATGAAATTTTCCCTTCGTGCCTTTATTTTCTTATATTTAGAATTATGTCAGGATTGTTTTCCTTGTAATTTTGAATGTTATTCTTTTTTTTAATTTTATTTACTTATCTTTAGAAAGGAAGGGAAGGAGAGAGGGAGAGAAATATCAATGTATGGTTGCCTCTCGTGCGTCCCCTGCTGGGAACTGGCCTGCAACTCGGGCATGTGCCCTGACTGGGAATCCAACCACGATCTTTTGGTTTTGCAGGCCCATGCTCAATCCACTGAGCTACACCAGCCAGGGCTGAATGTTATTCTTTTAATTTAGATATCTCTGAGAACGCTACAGGCCTGACTAACATAAGGAAAAGTTATCTCCTTGGGTTAGGGACACGCCAGGGACACCCATAGAAGTGTTTATTTTAAAGCTCTTGCACCTTTTCTCAGAGAAAGGAGGCCAGAACTTCAGTGATCCCAAAGCCTCCATCAGATTTACACTGTGCTTAGGCTGCTGAGGAACCAGTCCCAGCTTGGATGTAAGCAGCGGTCACTGACGGGGTGGCTATTTGAAGGATGGGGGCGCGGAGAGGATACCTGATAACTTCTCATTAGTGGTTGAGAAAGGAGCGCTTAAGGATGTATTTTTCAATGTGTACAAAATACAAACATGCCACAGGTCATATTTTAAAGTAAAGTGTGATTTTTTTATATTCTTTCTAATTCATCATGTTGTTTCTGCTGAGCTCTAGTTGTGTAATGTCAATTTGAAATAAAGAGGAAGTGGATGATTTTTTTTTAAATATGGCTTTAAGCCCTGGTCAGTGTGGCTCAGATGGTTAGAGCATTATCCTGTACATCTAAGTCTTGGGATAGATCCATGGTCAGGGCACATACTAGGTTGTGGGTTCGATCCCAGGTTGGGGAGCGTCTGGGAGGCAACTAATCAATTTTTCTTTCTTCATCTATGTTTCTCCCTCTTTCTCACTCTCTCTCTCCCTCTCTTTCTTCCTTTCTCTAAAATCAATAAACATATCTTTGGGTGAGGATTTAAAAATAAATAAATAAAAATGAGGCTGTAAGGCAAAGAAGGGCATAAGCAATATCTCTACATTAAACAGGTGAGCTATTTGTGTTTTTGTGCTTTTAAGGACAGGTTAGCCTGTGTTTGGCATAACTGTAGAGAGATAAATAATTTAGGCTTTTCTCTCTTCAGAAAGGAAACAGGAAAAGCTGTAGGAGATTTTGATTACCAAATTTTGAGCTGGCCAAAGAACAGGTCACTCTGAAGTCTGTACAATATATCTTCAGTTCTAAAAGTAAAGATTTTGTATTAGGCAAGAGGAATCTTAAAGCTGAATAACAGGAACCACTGATGGCTGATAAAGGGAAAGGAGATATTTAAACTTATTGTACAAAAAAATAAAAGAACAATTTTATGTGCTGAGAACAACTGACAAAAAACAGAATTTGGCCTCTCTGTTCTCCTTCTATTTTTACTCATGATTCACGTTTCCCCCCAAGCCCCCCCATGTCTGTGTACCACAGTTGACTCAGAATCATAAGGCAGATAATTATGCTCTGCACCTGGATCACATGGCCGTTGTCCCGTTTCAACCTGGATCTTTTCTCTGTCGCGTCAACAGTCAGGAATTCATCATGTGGATGCGAGGTCTCACGCACTGCACGGGCTGCCTGGGTCCTGAGCTGCTGTTCAGGAGCACATTCTGCATGTTGGTGTCTCTCACTCCACTGAGTCATGTCGGTCACCTTAAAACTGCTCAGTGAGAATGGGTTTATTTTGAAATGTTTTTCATTCTCAATCCAACTGAATCGGTAGGAATTTTCTACTACAGTTATTTTAGATATCTGCAAACTGTGTGCTCTGTAGTCAAAAGACGATCAAAAGTGCCTACTTTCATTATGTGTACATAACTGTGTATGGGCATACAAAGCAACTGAAGTTTTGCCTGAGTTAGATGGAGACATGCAGTGGTCCCCTGTTTGAGGAGTCAGGTCTTACCAATGAGTAAAAATCCCTTTGAAGCTCGGAAAGATGGCATGCAACTTCTTCACTGATACCAGTGTTAGGTACTGAACTTTTTGAGTAGTGTATTTCTAAACATACAGGGTGGTTTATATACAGTATAGGTTCATAGTTGTTATATGGAAAATAATACAGTAATTAATAAATATAATATAAGAATAAATGCTATGTTTCACATATTCAAATTGTAAACCTACTTTCCCCCACCCTTGTATATTCTAAAAGGAATTAAAGATTCTTTTCTTCCTGAGTGATTTTTCTTTTATAATTTGGCCCAAAGCCATTTTTTCTAACTAATGAAAAAATCTTGTTTCCTTTCTCTTTTTTCCAGCATTAGAACTGTTTATTAGCATGTTACTTCCTGATCACACTAATTGGCTGAATACCGGGGAGCAGTCGGTGGAAGCAGATGTTGTTTACACCCACTCCTCCCGGGCCTCTGTCCCCATTATCCTCACCTGCATTGCTTACAGAGCCAGCGCCCTCGGTCCTCCTAGCTGTGTGCTTCTGGGGCAGAGGTTCTTAGTCAGTGACGCTAGAAGGTTGAGAAAGCACAAAGGAAAGATGGAAAGAATCAAAAAGTGACTATATTTAAGCAAAGCAGTGAAACTATGTAAATTTAAAATGTAAGGAATCAGCCTCACAGTCCTGAAGGTGACAAATTATGTTTTAATTTTAAATGTGAAATCGATGCAAATTCACTTGCCACCTTCCCAACACTATCAGTGCCTAGATTTGGGGCATAGAGAAAATCCAAAAATTTACATTTATTTTGGAACCATTTCTTCTTAGTACTTTTCTTGACTTTCCCCTAAACTGTCCAATAAGCAGCCCATCTTCTGCCCGCTACCGCAGAACTGCTTTTGTGATATATGAGTAAAACTTCTCGGGGTTTCATCAAATCACCTAGTCTTGGGGAGTTAGTAGCACACTACCCCAGAATAGTTAGTTTTTTGGTGCTGATTCGAGGTGTATTCTGAGTAATTCTGAAGTATATATCCACTTTGAAAATCACATTTCTAAAGATATTAATAAAATTATCTGTACCTATCTATCCATCCATCCATCCATCATGTGTATGTATATCTGGAAGAGTTGACATAATAATCTTTACTTGAGGGAAAAAGAAATTGACTTCGCTTGCTACATGAGGGTTAAGTTGCGAAGTCAGGCCCTTGACAGTGTAAGCATTCCTCTCTGCCTACTTCCTTTCCACAAGAAAGCTGAAGGGTTGGTTTTGCTTTCTTTGGATTAATTGAGGAGGTCATTGGTTGTAGAGTTAAGTCATGTCAAGTATTGCTAAGATGTTTTCATTTTAATAAAATCAGAATTTTAAGATTGATATCAACCAGTATTTTGAGGAACCTTTTTGTTTTTTACACTTTTAGCCATAGACATCAATTTTAATTAGTGGACACAATTTGTTTCAGAAGCCATTTGGGAGGTGGGCTATTCTAAAACCAGACATAAGGGTAGGCTACCTTGAGAATCTGGGTCTCTGAAATAATGGATTTGGAACAAATAGGTACAGCAGCACTATTTTTATGAGACAAATTTTTAATTTAAAAATTATTTTTTCATAAGCCAGTGCATTTTTCATAGAGAAAGGCTGTTGATGACACTTACTGAAGTGCTGCCGCACTTTGCTAATGTACGAAAGGTCTGCTTCAGATCGATGGTGACCTTATCCATGGGATGATCCCATTCATCTCCTTCCGAGAGGCTTGTCACACGGCACTGCCTCTACTCCGACTGCAGAATCAACATTAAAGAGTTGCAGAATCAGTTCGTGGGAAAGTGAAGCATCTCCATGATCTTCTTAGAGATTAGTTTTTCAAAAGTGAAACAACTTTGGATTCTAGTTATTTGGTTTTTTTTTTTTAAATCACAAACTTACGCTACGGATACCACTCTAATTTTTTTCTTAAGAGTAAGATCTATTGAGGTGAGAGGAAGAACGAGTTTATGATATGGATTGATTTTGTGATTCTTTTGAACCAGCACTTTGTCCTGCTTAATGCATTAATTTTGTTCATATATTCTATTCTTTGTTGGAAACAATGATCAAATATAATAAAAAATGAAATTCCTTAAAGGTCACTAGTTTTTAGCACTTCTAAGAAATTGTTTTATAATTTAAAAGAATGGTTTTATTTCCTTGAATTTGAATAAAATTTGGAGAGTCAATTTTCAAAATGTATTACATGTTCATTACTTACTGAATCTCAGGTATGTCAGGAAATTAATGAGACTGGATTTCCTGTGTGGCTTTTGGAGTAAATCTCCAGCTTTAAAGTCACGTTTTGTATCTGAGCACTAATTATACAATCTATAGTTCCTTAAGCCTAATTTTATAGATAGCAATAAAAATGAGATAGTTTTGTTAAAATTAACTTTCTTCTATTTCTTTTCTGCTTTTCATATCTATTAATTTTGTCCTAACCATTTTAACTTTCTAATATTAGTTTATCTCAATTCTCCTTCATTTCTTGTCATCTGTGATCAAAGCCATTTTCTCTCCATCTGCTATCCTTTCATTCATCTCTCCTTTTAAATTCTGCTTCCTCTCTTGTAGACTCATGAATATGCCATGGTATGTCAACTTTCTTTGACTAATTAAGAGGGCGAAGAGAATTTACTTTTGAGCTCGTCATCCTCCCTGTATACCGTAAGCCTGAACAATTAAAATCAGAAGTCCTTGCCTACTAATGATTCTCCAAGTTAGATGCAGGAAATTGAAATGGGATGTTTTCCAAGCAGGTTCCATGGTGTAATGATTAGTACTCTGGACTCTGAAATGGGATATTTTCCTTTCAAGGGCCCAGCGTTCTGTCACAGTGGGCTCGGCACTGCTGTTCAGGGCAGGGGCCGCCTACTCTCTGAACTGATCTTTCCTAATGAGATGGCACTGACCTCTTCTTAATGCTGTTGCTGTTTTAAATTATTTCTTGTGTGTTCTAAATACATGTCAAGAAAAATGTTCACTCATATGGTCCTGTTCTGGTAATATCTACAATACTTGACAGAATATTTTATTTCTATTTTATTTTGTGCATAACTATTATTAACTTTCTCACTTGGAAATACTATATTATATATGGTGCTCTTCTAAGAAGAATATTTAGAACTCAACTTTTTTCTTTAAAACTATCAGCTTTTTTATTCAAAACTATCAGAAAATATTTGCAAGTGTCTTATTCATGTTTTAGAGACACATCAGCCAATAACAAGTTACAAAGAAATATGTTTCTTTGTAACACAACGGGACTGTATCGAGTACCTATTATATACGTAAACTTTTCTAGGTCTTATGAGAAATACAAAACAATTAAAAGTTTGGTAATTAGTAACACCATAGGATATATGGTTAAGTATCAAACTAATTGGTAGACTCAGTCAATGTTCTATGATTTTAGAGGAAAGAGACATCAGTATGAATTGATGATTTTGTGTGAAAGCTTGATTGAAGAGCTAGTGTTTGCTTTTGTCCTTGAAAGGCAACCATATTTCTATATAATCTCCATACCAATGGCCTTCTATCAATTACATTTAAAGATAAAAAAAAGGAATCGAGGTAATTTTAAGATTTCATGCTAGGGTAACCTGTGGAGTGAGATGTCTTTAGTGAAAAAAAGCTATCATGGGAGTGACTCGAGAGAGAGGCTGGAAACCTGGTTTGGGACCGTTGAAGTGTGATGTCCAGCAAGAAGGCCCGCACCGGGCAGCGTTGTGTGTGAGAGAGCAGACAGCTGGGACCTCAGTGGCCTGTGTTCTGGTGCCCTCTTTGTGCCAACTAGATGGGCAGCTTTGGTCAAGTGAGTCCTGGCTTCCACCTTCCATTTTCTCCTACGTACGATAAAAGAGTCCTGATATTCCTTGCATTTTTAACACTCTGTAAAGAAACATTTCAGAGTTTCTCACACATCAGTAATACTTGAATCCACAGAAGCACCTCTGACTTCTGAGAAAAGAGGAGCGTTAGTAAGAGCAGAGGAGGAGGGCTCAGTCTGGAGGGTGAGTGGGAATGAGAAGACAGAGTGGAAGGGACTGTGTTCTCACGGGGCCGGTGTTAGGGGAGAGGTAGCCAGTGTGTGAGACGACAGTTAAGCAGAGTAAGGAGAATAATGGAAAGCACTCAGTTCACGTCTCCTGGCTTTCCAGTCAGTCTTCGTTTCTGAGGAGACAGACAGCATGCCGTGGCACTGGAGTTGTGTTTCTTAGAAAGTCATTATCACAAGATATACATATGGGTTTCCTTGTTATATGCATTGAATATTTTTATATTATGCATCAGGAAAGTCGAATTAACTTATTGACTTTCTAAGAAAAGCTTGACTTACTTAGGCTGAATTATATTACACAGTGTGGTTTAGTCAGAATATGTGGATGTGTCAATACTATTTATGTCATTTAAATAATTCAAATAACCTTGCTTTAATCTCTGATTACTTATTCCAGGTCTGTGTTTTGGAAATGTACCAATATTTTAAAGAGAACCACTGGAAACATCATTTGATTAAGCTATTTGATGGTATATTAAAATGACATGAATACTGTGAACCCAAATTTCACACACATCAGAAAACTAATTCAAAGGTGTCCTCAAAACCCTAACAGTACTTCATTCAAATTTAACCTTTAAATAAGAAACAATTACATTAAAAATACTCATCATTTCTAACCAACTCTGTGACTGGAATCTACAAATATCTAGTAAGATTTATACCTAGAGATGATACTAAAACAGTTTCATTAATGTGGGAAGCAGATGTGGAAAATTTCCAGGACCTAAAGTATCCACTTCAATTTTAAGACTATTAGCAAAAAAAAGTCAAATTTTTATCCTATCAAAAGATGAAATCATAGAAAGGTCATTATAAAGAATGCAAAGAGTAAATGTAAATATTTTGAAAAACAAGAATCAATTATTTTATGATTCTCTTAAATTGGCAGATATGTTCATACATATACCAGTGATTATAAATATAAAGGAAGTTTGGTTGTTTTTTTTTTATTATTGTTTAAGTACAGTTGTCTCCGTTTTCCTACCGCTACTTTCCCCCTCCCTACCTACCCCTATCTTCCACCCTCAATCCTTCCCCACTTTGGCTTTGTCCATGGGTCCTTTATACATGTTCCTTGATGACCCTTTCCCTTCTTTCCCCCATTATCCTCCTCCCCCCTTCCCTCTGGTTACTGTCACTTTGTTCTTTATTTTAGTTTGGTTATATTTTGCTTGCTTTTTTGTTGTTGTTGTTGGTTAGGTTCCACTTACAGGTGAGATCATATAGTATTTGTCTTTCACTACCTGGCTTACTTCACTGAGCATAATGCTCTCCAGTTCCATCCATGCTGTTGCAAAGAGTAGGCTCTACTTCTTTCTTTCTGCAGTATAGTATTCTATTGTGTAAATGCACCACAGTTTTTTGATCCACTCATTTACTGATGGGCACTTAGGTCACTTCCAGTACTTAGCTATTGTAAATTGTGCTGCTATGAACATTGGGGTGAATAGGTTCTTTTGAATTGGTGTTTCAGGGTTCTTAGGGTATGATCCCAGCAGTGGAATTGCTGGGTCAAAAGGCAGTTCTATATTTAGTTTTTTGAGGAAATTCCATACTGTTTTTCATGGTGGCTGCCCCAATCTGCATTCCTACCAACAGTGCACTAGGGTTCTCTTTTCTCCACAACCTCACCAGCACTTGTTGATTTGGTGATGATGGCCATTCTGACTGGTGTGAGGTGGTATCTCATTGTGGCTATAATTTGCATCTCTCTGATGGCTAGTGATGCTGAGCTTCCTTTCATATGTCTCTAGGCTCTCTGTATGTCCTCATTGGAGAAGTGTCTGTTCAGGTCCTTTGCCTATTTTTTAATTGGATTGTTTGTCTGCCTGGAGTGGAGTCGTGTGAGTTCTCTATATATTTTGGAGATCAAACCCTTATCCAAGGTATCATTGGAAAATATATTTTCCCATGTGGTTGGTTCCCTTTTCATTTTGCTGATGTTTTGTTTAGCTGTGCAGAAGCTTTTTATTTTGATGAAGTCCCATTTGTTTATTCTTTCCTTTATGTCCCTTGCTCAAGAGGACATATGGGCAAGAGGAAAATATTGCTGCATGGAATATCTGAGATTTTCCTGTCTATGTTTTTTTTCTAGGACTTTAATGGTATCACAGTTTATATTTAAGTCTTTTATCCATGTTGAGTTTATTTTTGTGTGTGGTGTAAGTTGGTGCTTGAGTTTAATTTTTTTGCATGTAGCTGTCCTGCTCTCCCAACACCATCTGTTGAAGAGGCTATTTTTACTCCATTTTATGCTTCTGCCCCCTTTATCAAATATTAATTGAGCATAGAGACAGGTTTATTTCAGAATTCTCTATTCTGTTCCATTGATAACGTAGGTATATTCCTATCCTTAAAGTTCTGTAAGTGTTAATAGTCAAGTTTTGAGAAATTTGTTGAGCTAAAATAAGGCAAGAATTATTTATTCAAACCAGTATTTACTCTCATGAGAATTTGTTTTTGTATATATTTGAATCATTGTAAGAGAAATGCTAAAAAGCCAGTTAGATTCAAAATAATTACTTTGGACAAATAAAGGTTATTTGTATTCATCTTACAGGTGCAATGCAGAGAACTTTTGTTGTTACCTTTGATCTAGGAAAAATGACTGTCTTGGACTTTTTCTCTATCTTCCATTACCTCACACTTCCAAGGTAGCTTTCATCATTAAAATATATTTGATACAATTAACTGCCATTTTTAGCACAACTATACACTAAATATTTAACATTATTTAATTTAACTCTTACAACTGTTCTTCGTTTTTGCAGAGAGAAATTGAGATCTGAAGAGTTGGAATAAGTTGCTTGGGGTCACACAGGCTAGTCGGGGGCAGAGCCCAGATTTTGAGTCCCTTTGCTTTCAACTCTTTTATACACTGACTGTTCTTTACTTCCTTGCTGTCCACACCAGGCACCATGCGTCAGGCTAGGGTGCAAAGATGAAAAAGACCATTTCCCTGACCTCATGCCACTCAGTCAAGCAGGATAGAGTCATTGCCTTTTCTTTTGTGGTTTGCCCGGCAGTACCAAGCCTGCCGCTGCCTGCTAGAGTGGCTGTTCGCCTCAGGTGCCGAGTGATCGGTGAAAGCCCCTCCTCTCACAGAAACTGTAGGCAGTTTTTTGTCTTAACTCCAAGGTGACTGTTGCCTGAAGCAAGTGCTTGTTGTGATACTCCTAAATATTTTCAGTCTTCTGGTATTCTCCCAAAAGACAAATAGAGAAGAATAAAGGAGGCACACTACCTATATGTGCTAAAAATGTGTTACGCAGTAGAACTCTCAGGCACATGGAGCACTGGGCCTGAGCCAGTAATGAGAGTTAGTTTGCTCCAACAGCCTGTGACCCACTGCCTGGCCGGCCCATCCTGACAGCAGCAGCAGCAACTGTGCTCGGCTCGCCACATGATGACAGGCTTTCCAGTGTGTGCCTGCCATTGATTAGGACATTAGTGGCCAGCCGTCCTCCAGATGCCCAGCCGTGACTATCACACAAAGAAAACATTAGCTTTCTTGGATGCTGCTATTATAATTTGAAAATTAGTTTTGCCTTCATGGCCGCATCGAATTTGGAATCTCCCTTTGATGTTGTTATTAGTGTGGGCTCATGGTGCTGGTGATAACTGTCACACATTAATCACGTCTATCATGTGATTCTTAATTTGCTCTATTATGACAAATGGATTTAGACACAAACTTACAATTACCTATTTTGAGGTTAATAGCAGATTTGGGGTTGTAATTGGTTCTAAAATATTCAATTTAGGGAAATTATTTCTCACCCAGTTCTAAAACATGTTCCAAATGAGCAAATTGTATTTTTTACTATTGATTCATAATTGTGCCAGATGAGACTATATAAGACATCTGAGCACAGTAATACACCCCAAAGTTTTTACCAGAAGAGAATATCTGTGCCTTCTACTCTTTGCCATTATCTCACTTATCCACCCCATTTTTATCTGGGTCTCCAATTACTTCAGGACATTTTACTTCGTAAACTCTCACCTTATGGGGAATATTATATAGTGAATATTCTATTTTTAGAATGTTAACATTTTAATAACTTCCTGCAATTATCATTTTTAATCTAATGGCAAGAAAAAATATTTTTAAAGGCAACTATAGCTCTTAGACCTCTTTGTTAAGTATTGCATATTTTAAATGATTGCATGTCTAAGAGCACCTCAGAAATTCTCTTTCTGAATGATCAGAAGCATCTCCTTTTTGGTTACAGAGACTTCTTTTTCTTGAAGGGTTTGTGTAGACTAATGTTCCCCTTCTGCTGCAACTCTCTCTTTACATGTGAATTCCTGTATATCTTCAGGAAACGTTACACATTCATCTATTCCAGAAAAACATCCTCTTCTAACATATCTGAGTAACAGGAAATTACAGGCATATGGATGCCAGTTGACAAGAGATGGCAAAAAGTTGTGAGAGATGGAAAGGGGAAAATTATAGGTGAAAAACATTCATAAATTGGCTAGTTTAGAAGTTGGGTAACATGGAAGCCAACAGTCCAAGTTCTCGAGTCCAGCAGCCTAGCTGGGACTCCCATTTTTAGCTATTTCCTCTTGCACCACAGGCAAATCACTTAACCTGTGTCCATTTCCTCATCAGCAAAATGGTAGTATCCACCTCATAAAGTTGCTGTGAGGATTAAGTGAATAATTTTGTAAAGCTCTCGGCACATCATTAAGTGCTTAGTAAATGTTAGCTATTATTATCTAGTCCCCATGCTTATACAGAAAGGAAATTCTTTCCACATGGTTTTTAGAGGATGATCACTCAGCCTGTGCTTAAAACCTTTCTGATGAAGAACCATTTGTTATTCTTCCAAGTGTTTTTTCTCCTATATTTAAATAGCTCTAATAATGAAAATTGAAGTCTTCTTCCTTATGGCTTCTATACTTTGGGTCCAGGTCTGCTCATTAGAACATATACAATGTGTTTTCTGTAAAAAGGCTTTTCAAATATTTGAAATGACTTATCTTTCCTCTCTTTCAGGTCTTTTTTTTCCTTCAGCTAATTACCCCTTAACTGTCTCAGCTCCCTTAACTATGTCATACACTTCATTGTTTGCAGCTCCTTTCTTTCCTCCTTGTTCTAAACTGGTCTTTAATGTGCATGGTAACGTCATCACTATTAAAATATGGGGCCTATTATAAAACAATATCCGACCAGTGCAATATGTGACTTCTCTTGCTGTAGCTATAAACAGTAGCATGGTCTAAGATTCCTTGTGTATGTGTGTGTGCGCACATTGGGGTGGAGAAGGCGGGTGCAAACCACTGTGCTCTTTTCTCTTAGATGCTCATGTTCAACCAAAGCCTGTAAGGGCTTTTCCCATTAACTGTGAAAGTGCCCTGAGCCACTTTTGGTGTGTTGTTGATATTTTAACCCAATGTAAGACTTTATGTAGTTCAGGTAAATGTAGTAATCTCTTGTTGATACAGAAATGAGACAGGGTGTGTGTTGGGAGAAGTATTAATAAAATTAGAAAGGGTTCACTAGTTTTTGAACTGCCTAATGTAGAATACAGAATGGGTGCCCTGTGAGTCTTTATTGACTATAAAGTATTCAGATAATTAACACTCATTAATATCAGGTATTGTGATCCCCCCTACTTTGTTCTTCTTTCTCAAAAGAGCAGCTGCTATTTGGGCTCGTTTATGGTTCCATATAAATTTTCGAAGTGTTTGTTCTATGTCTGTGAAATATGCCATTGGTACTTTAATAGGTGTTGCATTGAATCTGTATATTGCTTTGGGTAGTATGGACATTTTGATGATGTTAATTCTTCCAATCCATGAACAAGGTATATGTTTCCATTTGTTTGTGTCTTCCTTGATTTTGTTCTTCAGGGCTGTGTAGTTTTCTGCATACAGGTTTTTTACCTCCTTAGTTAGGTTTATTCCCAGATATTTTATTTTTCTTTTTGCTATATCGAATGGGATTTTTTTCTTTATTCCTGCTTCTGCTGATTCACTGTTGGTATACAAAAATGCCTTTGATTTCTGGATATTGACTTTGTAACCAGCTGTTTTGCCAAACTCATTAATTAGTTCGAGCAGTTTTTGGGTAGAGTCTGCTGGGATTATATCCTAAGAATCCTAAAACATCAATATCAAAGAACCTATGCACCACAATGTTCATAGCAGCACAATTTACAATAGCCAAGAGTTGGAAGCAACCTAGGTGCCCATCAGTAAATGAATGGATCAAAAAATTGTGGTACATATACACAATGGAATTCTATGCTGCAGAGAGAAAGAAGGAGCTTGCAACAACATGGATGGAACTGGAAAGCATTATGCTGAGTGAAATAGGCCACGTGCTGAAAGACAAATACCATATGATCTCACCTTTAACAGGATGCTAAACAACAAAACAAACAAGCAAGCAGAAAAAAAAAAAACAAAGACACTGAAATAGAGAACAAGGGGACAGTGACCAGAGGGGAGAAGGAAGGGGAGTTAAGGGGAAATAGGGGGAGGGATTTGGAGGAACAAATAGGAAGGACACAGGGACGAGAACTAAGGGGGGTGGAAATGGGAGGGAGGTGGGGAGCAAGGGGCGGGGGAGGTTGGGATGGGAAAAATAGACAAAAAACTGTACTTGAAAAATAACTAAATAAAATTTTTTAAAAATATTGAATCTTAAGATACAGGAAACAACATCCCTGTATAGAATGTTGGATGTGGTCAAATAAATTTTGAGATTATTGTTAAAAAAAAAAAAAACACTCATTGAGTGCTTGCTCTGTACCAAGAAGTTTCATAAGTACTTTATAGGCAAGTTCACTTCTTAGCTGTATTTCATAGCATAAAATTTATAATGTAAAGAGAGAGCCTATAACTGACTTGAACTCTCATAGCTAGTCAATGATACCTAGACAGGAAACCACATCCTGTATGCCTTGAAGCCTAGGCCACAGTGCAGATTTGATTCAAAGCCATTGATACCACATTGAAGAGTATTCCCTGGGGAGTGGCACAGCCAGTCCGTGGGTTTAAAAATACTGCTCTGGCTGCTCTGTAGAGAGGAGATTGGAGAATGGCCACAGTGCAAAGTAGTCACCATAAGACTGTTACAGAGTTTCGGAGTTTATGCTATTAAGATATTCCTGAGCAGATAGGAGCGCTGCAAAGTAGCTGGTTCGAGGTCTGTTCTCAAGTTTGAGTCCTCAGGATTCGGTGGTTGGCTGGATATGTGGTCAAGGAAAGGGAGGATTCCAAGCTGACTCCCAGGTTTCTAGCTTCAGTCACAAGATGACAGTGATGATGAACAATACAAATTAGTTAAGAAGAACAAATTGCCTACATGATTATGTGCTCAGAAAATATCTTAGTAACTAAATGAATGGATGATATATGTTAAAGTCAAAATAAGAGACTGTGTGCTTTCAAAAGGCTTCTTTATTACATCATACTCCTAAGGAAAAGTATGTAAGATAGTGTCTGTAGGAGAAAATGGTGCCTTTTATTTTTTAACCATACTTCCTCACGAGATTTTTCTCTCCAGAGGAAAATGTAGTGGTTTTTTTTTTTTTTTCCCATGAGGAAAGTTGGCAGGCAGCAATTCCCGTTTGTTCCTTCACATCTCCAAGCATTTCAGTCTTCTCTGATGGATCTTAGTGAAAGTAAATCATGGGAACGTGTGTCTAAACATCTGTTCTGTTGAGTATGTTTGAAATATTTAAGTGAGGGAAGGACTAGGGATGGAAGGAGGTAGAAAAGAATTGAAAAAGAAAGAGTCAAGAATTTAGCTCCATATTGAACTGTACAAATAATGTCTACTAAAACTCTCACTTTAGAGTTGAGGAAATTAAGGACCAGAGAAGTTGTTCTTTACTCAACCCAGAGCCGTAGGTCCTCAGTCCAGGGTTCTCTCTTGAAGCTTTCTTCTAGAACCCTGCTCTTTAAAAACAAATTGTGTAGAGGAAACTGCATTCTAAGTTGAAGAAGTAGCTGCCACCTGATTGGTGGAAATGATCATAACAAAAGTATGTTTACTTTTGGTCCTATAGAAAATAACACAATAATTAACGATAATACAAGAATGAACTCTGTGTTTTGCATACTCACAAAGATAAACTTACTCTTGCCCACACCTGTGTATGTCAGTGAGCACTCTACGTTTTAGGGACCAATAGGTGAGACAGGTAAGAAGAGAGAGGAAAAGAGCTTGGGGTGGATATTCTGGTAAGGATCAGCCACACAGGGTTAAGGTCAGCCAAACCTGAGACAGGATAATGAGAGCCAGTAAGCACCCAGGAACTGGAGGTCAAGGTGTAACAAGGTTGCCAAGTGGATTGGCAGGCATATTCCAGGCACCAGAAGAAAGCTGAGTACCTTACAGCCCAGGTAAGGTGAGGCATCATGGTATCTGTCAGAGATTAAAGCCTATAGACAGAAAGCAATGGGCATGAGGCATTTCAACTTGGGAGCAAAAACCAAAATCTTAGCACATAAGAAGCTTAGCCCTTGAAACTGGGGCCCATAGCAATGCCAAGGCAGACTCTACCTTTCAGGCCCCGACCCTTCTTAGCCATTGTTTTCTGATAAGTCCATTAGAAAGATCAGGTGGACATGATAAGCTGGAACTGGAGTTCACTGAGAGAAGAAAGTGAGAAAAATAATGTCGAGCGCGGGCAACTCCGGAGACTCCAGGGACTGGAGCCTAACACCCAGGAATTCACACGTGAGATTGAGGCGCGGCTGACGCGTGTCAACAACTGAGAGAGCTGTACACTCTAAAACTCTTCTGGACTTCCGCCAAGATGGAGGTATAGGTGGATGTGCCGTGCCTTCTCACACAACCAAGTTTAGGGACAACTAAATATTAGCAACAGAAATCACAGCCAGAACACGGAAAATTGAACTTTTCAGAAGTCCGTTAACAACAAATTCTTCAGCCTGACCGGTAAGGGGCGAAACCAGTGGCTGGTGGAGCGGGGTTGCACAGGAGGACTCGGTCAGACTGGCTCAGGCGCGGAATCCAGACTCGCGGAATCCAGGCGCACGGTTGGACCTAGTGAGCGACCGAGCAAGTGACCAGGCGAGCGACCGGGAGGAGACAGCGGGGAAGCGGTGCTGCGTGTTGACTGTGGTCGTGCATTTGTGCACGGGCAGTCAGGCGAGGGAGTGGGCAGTTGGACCGGGCCCGGTGGGTCCCCGCGGCAAGTGGCAGTGAAGGGCGCCGCCATTTCCCCACTCTGACCACGCCCCCCACATACAGCGTCACAACCCAGCGACCTGGGAGTCCAAGGCACCGCTTCTCACACTTAAAGGGCCAGAACAGACCAAAAATGTCGCAAGATCTCAAAGCCCCAGAGCCCATAGATCTAAGTGATGAAGAAATAGCAAAACTCTCAGACGCACAGTTTAAAACACTGGTCATCAGGATCCTCACAGAACTGGTTGATTATAGCCACAAATTAGAGAAACATATGAAGGCGAAACTAATTGAAATGAACGGAATTGCACAGGAAACCAATAGCGATGAAAATGAAACTGGGACTCAAATCAATGGAGTGGACCAGAAGAAAGCAAATAATGGCCAAACAGAAAAGAGTCAGGAAGCAAGAATTCAAAGAAATGAGGAGAGTCTTAGGAACCTCCAGGACATCTTTAAACGCTCCAACATCCGGATTATAGGGGTACCAGAAGGGGGAAAGGCACAACCACCAGTGGAAAACGTATTTGCACAAATAATAAAGGAAAATTTCCCCAATCTGGCAAAGGCAATAGACATCCAGGAAATCCAGGAAGCTCAGAGAGTCCCAAAGAAGTTGGACCCAAGAAGGAACACACCAAGGCACATCATAATTACATTAGCCAAAATTAAAATGAAGGAGAGAATCCTAGAAGCAGCAAGAGCTAAGGGGACAGTCACCTACAAAGGAGTCCCCATCAGACTGTCAGCAGATTTCTCAAAAGAGACTTTACAGGCAAGAAGGGGCTGGAAAGAGGTATTCCAAGTCATGAAATCCAAAGACCTACAACCAAGATTGCTCTATCCAGCAAAACTTTCATTTAGAATGGAAGGACAGATAAGGTGCTTCTCAGATAAGATCAAATTCAAGGAGTTCATCATCACCAAGCCCTTATTATATGAAATGTTAAAGGGACTTATCTAAGAAAAAGAAGTTAAAGAAACATGAACAGTGAAAGGACAACAAACTCACAGTTATTAACAACCACACCTAAAATGAAAGCAAACTAAAAGGACAGCTAGATCAGGAGTAGAAACATAGAAATGAAGATCTCAAGGAGGGTTAGCAACAGGGGAGTGGGAGGAGGAGATGGGGGGAGAAGGTACAGAAAACAAGTAGCATAGACAGTAGATAGAAAATAGATGGGGGGGCAAGAATAGCATGGGAAATATAGAATCTAAAGGACTTGAGACACATGGTCATAAACTAAAGGGGGGTAATGGTGGGGATGGGGGGTATGGTGGAGGGGAATGAAGGGGGGAATAGAACAACTGTAACAGCATAATCAATTAAAAAAAACTCTTCTTTGATAAATCAAGTGTTTCTAAATGTTAACATCTGGGAAATTTGGGCAAAGGATATATGGGAGTTCTTTGTACCATATTTGCAACTTTTTGTTAATATTCAAATTATTTCAAAATAAAAAGTTTTTTAAATGTTAAAAAAAAAAAGAAAAATAATGTCTTTCATAATAAAGGACCTATAAACAGGTATATTGTGAAAAGTCACACTTCCAGTCCTGTCATTTGCTCTGCCCAATACCCATTCCTGCTAACAGCCAGCCTCTGTTCTGATTTGTACTTTACAGGTATTTTCCTGTGCATGCAAGCAAGCCAAACACATAATTTTCTTGTTTCCCATCATTTTTTACAAAGTGGTTCTGTATTATACACACTATCCTGCACCTTAGTATTTCCATTTGATGAATAATTATAAGGACTCATAATATAGAGCCACATCAAATACAAAATATATTCAGAGAATTCTGTCCTTAACAGAAGTTTCAAGAGTCTTGTTTGTGATTTATGATTAAGACTGATAAAATTAATAATGCTAGAATGTGGGACATTGTACTTGGGAATGACGTTATTTAATTCCACCCTGTGTCGGGGTGGTAGTAATGAGGGTAGAGACCCAGCTGCCCTAATCCTATCACTGCCCAGTCTGGCATGGCTGAGTGATTGAGTTCTCCCTGCCGTTTCTTTACTTGTAAGTAGGAGAAGGTCAGACTGGCCACAGTGTAAGATAAAGTCTAACTCTAGCACTGATAACACTGTCTGAGGAGATTAAAATTAGATCGGTTTGTTGTCAGAAGCTAAAATATATATGATTGTTGAATTTATTATTATGGAGGTATACATTATGTCAACTTCCTCCAAAAAGAATTGTCTTCAAAGTGATTGTGAAAATTCCAGATATTCAGAAAAGCATAGAGAATAGTATATAAGCATAAGTAGACCCACCTTAGCTTAAAAAGTAAGTGATTATAGATACAATTAAAATTTCTAATTAATATTTGTCTTTCCCCTCCAGAAGTAACCACGTTCCTGGTTTTGGTATTTATCATTCCTATATAAATCTTTATACTTTTGTTCATATGTATGTTATTTCTGAACAACACAGATAATATTTACAGGTTTTAAAATTTTATATAAACTGATATTTTACTGCATACATTTTCTGCTTCTCTCTTCCTTTCTTTAATATTGCTCAACATTAGGCTTTTGAGACATCCATATTGGTATGCATCCTAATTCACCTATGTTTGCCATTCTACAAATAATCCCAATTTAATTTTACATTCTCAAGTTAATGGATATTTTGGGGTTTTGTCTCTCTTCTCTTACAAACAGTGTTGCCACAAATATCCTTACAAAATTTCTTTGTAGCTACAAAGAAATGTAGGAGGGCTTCACCAGCTTTGCTAGATGTTGCCAATTTGCTCTCCAAAGTTGTGCTAATTTATACTCCCACCATCAGGGATAAGATTTCTGTCATAGCTCAACATCTCCGTCAACAGTTGGTGTTGTCAGTTTTTAATGTTTGCCAGTCTGATTGGTGTGAAATGGCTTTAATTTGTATTTACTTGATTTCTGATGAGGTGAATTTTTAGGTATGTTAATTGGACCTTCAAGTACTATCTTGTTTTATATTGCCTGTTCATATCTCTTTTTCTTGTTTAGGAGATTGCTTTTATCCTATTGACTTGTAGTCATTCTTTGACAATCTGGATGTTCAGTTTTGTCACTTATATGCTTTGCAAATATCTTCTCCAAATCCAAGGCTTTACTTTGTTTATGGTATCTGCATGAACAAGTTTTTCATTTTAATGTAGTTGAATTTATCATCTTTTGCTTTGTTTGGTTTTTTCTAATTTGCCTTTTAGAAGCCTTCCCTATTCTAAATTTATAAAGATCCTTTTCTCCTAAACATTTAATTTTGTTTTTTTAATACTTAAATCTGTTGGCCACCTGAATCTAATTTTTTTAAAAAATGTGGTTTATTCTTTACATAATGTCATTTAACTAATTAAACAAAAATACATTATAGGCCATACAACATTCTTGTAAAAGTTAATAGCCTAACAAAAGTATTTACTTCAATATGGCTGTCAGTGTTTAAAATGTTTTTGAAATTCCTCTTTTTCAAATTACATTAAAAGGCTACTATAAATTATTTAACATGTACTATTATAGGTAAATTTTTAAGAGTTAATTTAATTTTCAGAAAGGATTAAAACTCCTTTAGCATAAGCTTGGTGATGAAACTGGAGAGTTAATTTCTACTTAATTTAAAATGTGATGTAATTGCATACTGTTAAGACTGCTTTTCTTGTATGAACATAGTGATTCTTAAGGCAGACATCTAGGAGAAATTCTTAGACTATTTTGAAATAATAGTAACCTGAATATGAATAAGGTTATAAAATCGTCATTATGTTCATTTGTAAGTTTAATCCTGGTATATTTAATCCAATTCCAAATGGTTTAGCATGGTAGCCATATCTATAAATAGATGAATAAATGAAATACTCACTAATGCAAAATAAAAAAATCAAGTCCTTTGAAATAAAGATGTGTAGGGAGATCTGACCATTGGAGGGTAGGGTGGGAAGGAAGACCATATGTTAAAGATGACATTGAAACTGAACCTGAGAGGATAAGTAGAATGAAGGTCATGCTATGCAAAACACAGAGCATATGTGGGGGCACCTAAAATGGAATTTATTTATAAAAATTATGTATTCTTACATGTTAATACTTCAGTCACCTTCAAAGTACTCTCCATTTGATACAACACAACTATTGAGACTTTTTTCCCACTGTTCAAAACAGCTTTTGAACTTGTCGATTTTATGCCTTTTAGTGCTTGTGCAGTTTTTTGTTTCACCTTTCACATGGGAAAAACTCCCTTTGAGGACTTTTTTCATCTCAGGAAACAAAGAAAAGTCACTGGAGGTGAGATCAGGTGAAAAGGGAGGGTGGAGCACAGGGGTCATGCTGTTTTTAGTCAAAAACTGCCAAACAACGCAGTGTGGGCAGATGTGCTGGTAAATCACCCACCATGAGGCAAACACATTGAGTTTTCAAAAAATTCACTGAAGCTGAGTGCAGCCTCTCACAACAACACCAGCTGGTACACTGATACATGTGGGTTCCTAGAATACTGACCTAACAGGAGAAGCATGTGCTACAAAGGGCCCACCCTCCAGAAGATAATTCCGGGATTTTGGGGGCCCCACCTCATAGGTACAGAATGACAAAGTTAGTGTTAATATGCGAGACACCTTCAAGATCAGTTTATTTAATGTGGTCAGAAATACTACATATGGCGATTGCAGTTTGATCCCTCACCACCAAATGTAGTCACAAAAGTCTTTTAAACATGGAAACAGTGTCATTAGAAATATACCTTTGATTAAAATCCTCGTAACAGCAGTTTAGTTGGTGAACGTTTTCTTTAAAGGGCCATATTATTAATAATTTAGGTTTTGTGGTCCGTACAGTCTGTTTCACCACCGTAGCATGAAAGCAGCCATAGATGGTACATAAATGAATGAGTGTAGCTCTATTCTGATTAAACATTACAAACAGAAACAGACAGCAGACAGGATTTGGCCCTTGGCCATAGTTTGCTTACCACTGGGGTGGAGGATAGATTGAGGAAAAAATGTACTGAAGACAGGAAGATCAACCAGAATGATTGGACTGTTTTGGGTAAAAAAAAAAAATTTTTAATGATGAGATTGCAAACCCAGATGGTAAAAGCGGGGTAAGGAGAAAGGGGTGGCTGAGGAACTGTTGCAGAAGTATACTTGGCAAAGTTGATGGTGTTCTGGAACAGGTGCCATTCAGGGCTGGTGATGAGGGAAAAATGGCCTGTGGGTCGTGTCTACAGGAAATCTTGAATGTCCGTGGAGACCCCTCCACCTCTTCTCTGAACTCTCCAAGAAGACAAAGTTTTGTTTGTCCCTTTTGAGCCTATCTTACATGAGTTGAGGGACCATGGTAGTGGGGAAAGGGCTTCTGTGGGAAGATTAGGAGGAAGCTCAATAGATTCGCTGGTGTTGCTTATATTCGGACATTAGCCCTGTGCCATGAGGTAGAAGCCCCGTACAGGAACATCTGTGTGCATGGCGGCCCCACGGAGTGGGCAGCAGACGTTTCACATGTAGCTGCAACTCTTAGCCATTTGAGAGCCAACATCAGAAGTGGCAAGGGCCAAGGGCAGTGGTTCCATGACAGAATTTTTCATCATAACTGAATGAGGTCCTCAGATTGTCTTCCTGTCCTCAGACAGTTGAAATAATTTAGCTGCATTCTGCCACTTGAGCTCTTGGGGGAAGGGTGTGTAAGATGCTGAAATAGGTTCTATTCGAATTCTTTAGTCCTCTCAATGCTGAAAGGTTCTTCTTATCTTTTGAAATGTGAGTGCTAACTTGAAGACAGTAAGGCGTTTCTCTTTCTGTATCTGTAACGTGGGATCAGGATTATATCCGTCCTCAGCCACCAAGTCTTGTATTAATGGAACTAAAACCCTCTGGGGAAGCATCCCAAACCTATTTAATGTTCCCAAGCACTAAAGTTTGCGTTAGGACTTTTACATTAGCTGAGGTGTCTATAAAAATACATGCTTGCAGCCAGGTCCCTAGTGGCTTCGCATCCGAGGAAACTGCGGAGCATCCGTCATTCTACCCAAGAGTAGGAATAACTTTTACTACTGCTGCTCCTTCCATTCAGTAACTCAGCTAAGAGTGGTCTGCAATTGCTGGGGCAGAGTTTAGGCAGGAATCTACAGAATGGTATAAAGATGTAATTGATGTTTAATTATTGTCACCCAAGATGTATTGATAGAGAATCATAGAATTTTAAGAAAAAGGGGTTTTTAAGATGTGGTTGGTTTTCTTTGGACCCCTTTAAATGCCATGGCTTTTCCACACTGCATCAGTGTCTAGGGCTGTAACTTAACCCCTTGGCATGGTGCACCCACCCCTTACTACCTTCAGTATGTAATCACAAGCAAAAGTGTTGTTTTCATTTCACTTAATTTAGCAATAATTTTGTTTGAGACCTTATGTACAAGCATATCTTAGGCAAAATCTTCTGAATTTTTTGGTTATGTTTTGCTGTTTATGTGGCCAATGTTTACTAAAAGTGTGTTTTTTATTTCATAAATGAGACACTAGATGCTGAGAAGCTGTGGTTCTCGGCCTTCGGCCGCATATTTTAATCACTTAGGGACCTTTTAAAAAATACGGATGCCCAGGTCTTCCCTCCGATGAACTGAATTTGATTCTGTGGGAGTGGGGACGGGGCTCCAGTGTATTTCTTTAAAAGATCCCCTGATGATTCTAATGTGCAACCAGGTTTGGGAACCCCCACCTTTTAAAATGCAACTCAGATTGTGTGTCTTCACACTTTAAAACCCTTTGTCAACAGAAATAACCTAACCCTAACCCCTTAGCATTTAATATCCTTCCTGAATGATTCCACCACTCGTCCAGATAAGCTCATGGTAGTCTGCTATGTATGCCCTCCAACTACTCCATTTCTTGTCCAGGTGTATTGACATATAATTGAAATAGTACACTGTAGCCCTGGCTGGTGTAGCTCTGTGGAATGAGCACCCACCTGCAAACCAAAGGTTTGCTGGTTCGATTCCCAATCAGGGCACATGCCTGGGTTGTGGGCCAGGTCCCCAGTAAGGGGCACATGAGAGGCAGTCACACATTGATGTTTCTCTCTTTCTCTCTCTCCTTCTCCCTCTCTTCGTCTAGGCTTAAAAATAAATAAGTAAAAATCTTTTAAAAAAGAAACAGCACACTGTGTAAGTTGTACAGCATCATGATTCGAGTTACATGTGTTGTGAAATGATTACAAAACTTCATTGTCTCAGACAGGCAGTTCCATTTCCCATCTCCATAGTGTAGCAGATACTGTGGAGAAGAGACTCTATCCTTGCAAACCAAGGTGTTTCCTTCCTTTAGATGCCTGTTGAGCATCAGGACCCTTACTCAGCAAGCCTTCCCTCGTTCTGTCAGATGCTGTTTGCTGCTGTCTAGCCTGTGCATTCTTGTCACTTTGCATGCACTCAGTTATCTCACTTCTCACTATTTATGTGCTAATGTGTGCCCCCCTCTCCAGAACACTGAGTTACCTGAGGTTTGGGCTCATGCCTGACTATTTTTTGTATTATACAGGACCTAAAGATAGTGAGTGCTCAACATATGAGTGAATGATTTTATTATGAAAATCAAGATAAAGCATAGATGTTCATAGAAGCACTTCAAAGCTATGGAGGCTCGATGCTGAGATGCCTGGTGTAGGTCCCTGGGAGGAAGCTTGGCGGTGCCACCCTTGCTGCTTGGGATATGAGCTGCCTTTGTAAAAGTTTGCTGCAAAACAAACTCTGAGTGCTATTTTTGCTTTTCATACTTATTCCTAAGAGTGAAAATCCTCTTTGGACTTTGTTGGTTAGTGAAAACAGGAACTAGTGTAGGTCTTTCATGAAAGTGAAGTGGTGTAAAGCAAACTTTTAAAAAGCAGGGGAACTATGTAAGTATTAATTGTGACAGAGAAAGAAAAAGAAATAGATGAAATATGGCCAGTGAACTTTGCATTAGTCTGATCCAGGTTGGTTGAGTCCTCCAAGGCTTTATTGGCTGACTTGGAGACAGGAGAACACAAAGCCACATGGAATTGTTTGAGAGAAGACTTTGAAAGACACAGGATCCTGGGTTTTTAAAGGATATGTGATAGCAAGAGAGTGAAATCATTGAGCTCATATAAGGATAGAATTATTGTATATAGTTTTGCATGATTGGAAATAGGAAATATTGGAAACAAGGTGATACCTCCCCCTGCAAAATAGTCTGCCATAAAATAATGAGAATCTGTCAAGGGTAGAAACTGACACTGAATTTTCTACTCTAAAGCAGCCTGAAATAAAAAGTTGTGTGCACACTAATACTTTATGCTCTAGTCATCCCCCCAGAGGCACTTACAAAAACCATAGCCCTTCCTGACCCATGGCCTGCGCCATGGACGTTCTGGTAGTTAGGAGGCTAGAAGGAGAGGAAAGGTGGAGACAAAAGACAGAGAGCAAGTGAAAACTCAGGTCATTCATTTACTCTTCCTCACATTGCTTAGCCAAGCGGCACCACGATCATCAGGGTCTCATATGCACCAAGCCGCCATTGTGATGACTGAGAATGTAATGAATTCAACCTGAAAATAGTGTTGCTGTAAACATTGCTACTCCATTTTTTACCTACATTGTACTTGTAGATAAAATGAAAAATGACATACTATGTCCTATAGCACAATATCTGGCATATTGTCTATACTCAGTAAATGGAAGCTGTTGTTGCTATCAGGAGGTTGATGAAGATGATTGATGATGATTACCCCTGACTCATTCATCAGCTGAGGAAATCCTACACTGCCAGGACACGCTCAGTAACACCATTTGAGGGGGACGTGTTAAAATTTATTAGCCAAGATTAAAATGAAGGAGAGAATCCTAGAAGCAAGAGATAAGGGGACTGTCACCTACAAAGGAGTTCCCATCAGACTGTCAGCGGATTTCTCAAAAGAGACCTTACAGGCAAGAAGGGGCTGGAAAGAGGTATTCCAAGTCATGAAATCCAAAGACCTACATCCAAGATTGATCTATCCAGCTAAGTTTCATTTAGAATGGAAGGGCAGATAAAGTGCTTCTCAGATAAGATCAAATTCAAGGAGTTCATCATCAACAAGCCCTTATTATATGAAATGTTAAAGGGACTTACCTAAGAAAAAGAAGATAAAAAATATGAACAGTGAAAGGACAGCAAACTCACAGTTATCAACAACCACACCTAATACAAAAGCAAATTAAGAGGACAGCTAGATCAGGAGTGAACCATAGAAATGAAGATCACGTGGAGGGTTATCAACAGGGGAGTGGGAGGAGGAGAAGGGGGGAGAAGGTACAGAAAATAAGTAGCATAGACAGTAGATAGAAAATAGATAGGGGGAGGGCAAGAATAGTAGGGGAAATACAGAATCTAAAGAACTTGAGACACGTGTTCATGAACTAAAGGGGGGGAATGGTGGGGGAGGGGTGTGCAGGGTGGAGGGGAATGGAGGGGAGAAATAGAACAAATGTAATGGCATAATCAATAAAAAAGGAAAAAAAATAAAAGAAAAAAATTTATGCTAAATTTTGTTTGACCCAAATGTAAGTAATAATACTACCTTAATACTCAAACTGAGAATTTTAGTGTCATAGGAAATAAGTTTGTATGTCCTAGAAATGCAATGTTATAAGTAATAAATATTATATTAGACTAACTTAAAAATAATTCTCTTCTTATTTAATTCCTATAAATATTTTTAAATCCATAGAAGAGAGAATGCCCAAAGCATAAAGAAGGGTCACTATTATTCAGGTATACCAGTGAAGCATATGGCTGTTTTCTGGATCATATGTTTATGGTAATATAACATATGGGGAACATATGGAGAAAAATTAGGTTGGAAGCCCTCTGGAGATAGACTAATATATCACCACTAAGCAGATGTAAATTGCAGCGCCTTAGTCACCTACTACCGCTCTCAGCATTACAGGCTCTTTTCAATAGCTAAACGTGAAGTCATTTTTAAAGGTAAAGTTCATTTAGACACATATTTACATACAGTGCATTTATTTTTGTCCTTAGCACTTAAAGGTAGAGCTACTGGTTCTGACTACCATTTATGAAGACTGATGTGGCTTAAAGACAGCAAAATGACTAATAACCCTTTTCACCCAGGATTCAGAGAAACTAGTGACTTTGATGCCTACAATTATGTTTTCCCACATAGTTTTTCTCAGTATGAGCTGTCTCATTTCTTGGTTACTGATAACCAGATTCATCTCAGCTTCTCTGTTTTCCCAGGATTTTTTTTTTAACAGCTTGGCTGTATCATTTTGAATGGTACTTCATTGAGTTCTTTAAAGAATTTCTAACACTCATCCGGCTTATGTTAATCCCATTTCAGGTCAGCATAAAGCAGTTGTTTTCATGTCTAATCGGTAGGCTTGCATCATCCACAGAAGCCTGTTGTCAAGTGCATTTCTTCAGGCTGGTAATTTTGCTCCAGTCTGGGATTGTGTCATTTGTGTTCCTCTCTCATTGCATACTATTAGCGAAAGCATTACTCACAGGTGATACTGATGAAATTGCACAGATAACCAGAAGTGGTCAGTTCAGGTCTCTAGCTATATATTAGAAGGTTGGACATTCATCACTTTGATATCTTGACCTTGTTGCTACAGTGAGTGCACAACCTGTCTGCCCGACTCAAAGGTCATGCTGGCCTTCTTTATTTGATTTTCTACTCTGTCAGTCAGCACACCATTAGGCAGAATGCTGCCAGTGACCCCTGTAATCTCAATACTGCCAGTGAATGGAGTGTGGGGTTCTGCTGACAAGGACAAGTACGTGATCTCATGCTGCAGTTCAATTCAACATGTATTTGTGCACACCTGCCATTCTCCCAGAAATGTACATGGTGACACAGGACAGAAAGAAATACAGGCACAGTTTCTACCTTCAAGGAGCTTACAGTATTATTGCAAGATGATAGAAGTCCATGTTGTGATTAGGAGGGACAGATAACATATGTTGTTGGAGTCAGTTTAGCAGCATTTCAGCCACTGGACTTGGCAAAAAAGATCTACAGCCATGAGCTGTCTTTCTGCATATGCATTCTGAAAACTCCCACGTAGCCTGCAGTAGCCCTTGAATGACTGTCTCACAGGCTTTTAATGATATTCAGAGTTGTTAAGTGGAGTTTCCCAGAAGACAAAAATCACAGTCTGACACTGGCTTCTGAGCCCTTTATTCTGCTCTGAGAGAGTCGCGGCACACAGCGGACTCCACGGGTTGGGGCTGATTTGCATCCCTGCTTCAGCCTTTGGTGACTGAGTGTCTCAGCCTTTTTATGTTCAGAGGACTATTGGGTGTTTCACATACATTGTATAATATAGTTTTATTGCTAAGTTAATATATACACTTTTGTGTTTATAAATGAGAATGTGGAATTTTTGCTCAATAATAGGAATTATTTATTACCTAAGTTTTATCTTGAATTTTTTTACTTAAAAAATATTTTCCTCTGCTAACATCGGTCATTGTGTTTTTTTCTGAGCCATTTTTCTTACCCATGGTTATTTTCACTGATTAATTGTTTAATCTAATTTTTGTTTCTCTTTGACTTACTTCATACTGCTCAACTCCTGCTAACCTACTTAATATAATACAAAAATAAATGTTAAGGACAGGTTCATGATGGGTAAAGCTTATCATCTTGTTTTTGTTGTAATTTATAGCCTGGAGAGTTTAGCACTATAAATATTTAGGAAAGTTGTCTTGCCACCCAGCCTCATATTTACACATGGGATTTACTGGCCCCATGTTTTAGGTCAAAAGCCAATATAAAACAGGAACAGAGGCTTTCTGGTATCTTGTCCCTTGGAAATGTTTTCAGAAAACTCCACGAGCAGATAGATCACTGTACTGTGAGAATAATGGGCTGCTTATCACATCTCTAGACTCCACCTGCGTAGGGGCCTTTGTGCCATGCATCAGCCATACTTCTAAAGTAGAGTTTCGAATTCAAGAAAGTAGGACAAAAGAATACTTGTTAGATCCACTGAGGTGGAAGGTGGAGAAAGGGGAGGAGGAGGAGTTAGCCAGGGGGCAAAAGAAAAGCAGCAAACTGGAGAGGACTCCCAGCCCCTGGGAATAATACAAGAAATAAATAGTGAATTAAGTGACTTACAAGATTCTTTGACCCCATTCATCAATAAGTTGAAAAATCTTGCCACGTAAAACAAATAAATCTTAGTTTAAGTATTTAAACTTGACTTGGTAAGCTATTAAGAATTCGCAGGCTGAAGAGTACAGAATAGTGATACAAACCTTGCAGGTGGAGGGTACGCTAATGAGAGATTATAAAACATCGCATTTGAATAATCAAGTTCATTCTCAAACTCATCCAGTAGTGCAAGTTAACACAAACCAAAAGGAAATTATCAGTGCTGCTTTTCTTAATTGCTACCATACTTGCAGTATAAGGAGATTAAATGCTAATGGGAAAAAAATACAATTAAAATTAAAAAATAAATAAAAGTGGGACAGAAAAAAAAGTTTTCTTCGGAGCAGATGGCATATAGCAAAGTGGTAAGAACTACACTATTATTAATATAGGTGTTAACAATATGACTGAGTTTTATTAGTTGAAAAGAGAATTCCCAATTAAGTTTCTGTGTATTACTGAAATCTATAGCGGTATCTCCAGTCCCACTCAAATTCTCCAGGATTTCTTATACTTTGCAAACAGTTCTGCTAATTGATTAGCAGGTGATATGTGGTTCCCTGCCTTCCCCACCTCTCAGGTTGCTATGGTGATACAATCTTAGCTTCCCCTCCATTGCTTCTTCCTCTGTTCAGTCGGAACTGCAACATGAGATCCTGTGAACCTATTGGACAAACTGGTGCTGGCATTTGTAGTTCACCAGCTCACATATTTACATCTTGCAAAAGTGCCTAAAAAATTATTCTGTTTTATATACCTTTTATTTTATGATTAGTTCTTAAGTACTAGGGTATAAAATGTTTTAAGGCAAACCTTGAAAGCACATTCATCTCCTTTCTTAAAGATTTCGAAGATCACTGTAGAAAGTATTCTGTTACCACTGACAACACTTTTAAAAATGGATGTTACCCAATATTTTGAGATGAGGTATATGTATCTATCTATATATCTATAGATATAAGTCTATATGTATATACATATGTATTTGTGTCTATATATCTATATAGCTATAGGTATAGCTATAGCTATAGATATATGTATCTGTATCTATACATGGAGAGAGAGAGAAATGTATGTGTAAGCCTTTTTTATTTTAAGACCATTCTGAGAATCAAGAGCATTATTTTGTTTGCTTTAGTTTGTTATTTTTAGAAAAACTTAGGTGAGTCAGTAATATTAACACACCTTTGCTAGGTCTCCTGCCAGTGTAAAATGGACATTCATTACTTTCAAATCAGTTCTTCATTTTTAAAGGCTACTGTTCATACATACCAGTCAAAGAGTCTAATCTGGGCACACTTTGCCTCTTCTGTGAGGAAATAGATATTTAAGTAATATATAAAAATACTTCTTATTTAAACAGCACCTTGTATGTACAAAGTACAGTTGCACAAAACACATTATCTTGTTGGTCAGCTGACCATTCTTTTCTGTGGACAAATGACAATAATAACCTCCTTAGAACAACTCATTTCATAGACCCCCTGACCTGAATATTACATTTTCAGAACACATTTTATATCCAGTCACAGTGCTATGTTTTAGGCCAACATTTGGCACCTACGTTTTTAACATGACTTTAGGTACTTTACAGAGTACATTAAAGTATGTGATAAAATGTGTGTAAGTAGGGCAGTCATTCAAAATGCATTCCCATATTTTTATAGGAAATATAATACACACTAAGAGATTCCAGCTTCTGAGATTCTTGAAGTCGGGGGCCTGTCTGAAATGCAGTCACAGCAATGAGTGGGATTCCCTTCCTCCACCTCCCCCTGTAAGGACCTCACAGGCTGCATTTCAGATATGGTAACTATAGTCAGTCTTCAAAACAAAGAGTGCATGGTAAAAGAATTAGAATAAAATGAAATTAAAACAAAGTAGGAAGAAAGTAAGGAGACAACCTTTAACATTGGGAGTATGTACCTAGTTTCAAAAAGAAACAACACCTTTGATGACATTATCTTGCTTTAAAAAAGGTTTAAGGCATAACCAAACTTTCCTTGTCTGCTTATTCTGTCATATTACTATGTTAAAATTAAGAAAAAGATTCATTTAATTTATGTAAAATGTTAATTTAATGTATTGAATGACAATAAAAAAACTAGAATTGTTCACTCTGAAATCTACAGTGCAACGTATATAGTTAAATATTATTTGAAATAGCATTTTTGCTTAAACTTGATTTTTAGATTATTATTTTACAATAACAGTCATTTCTTTCCCAAAGCCTAGATTTGTCATGCAAGGTAGAAGAAGTAAAGCAAATCTGAGTCAGTTGCAGAGAAAAAAATTCAGATACTACGAAGAGGTACAGAGTTTTTCAGGTCTCCTGATGTAGCACCTGTGATGTATAGACAGGCACACTGAGTCTCCTTGTGCCTGTGTCACAAGGTAGCGTAGCAGCAGTCCCTTCTGTTAGCAGCCAGAGTCTTCACCTCACTTTAACAACCCAGACCTCTCCCTTTATGTAATTCCTGTCCGAAGCTGAATATGTGGGGCATAGGTTTACATCCTATCCTCCTCTCCCAGAATCCCCATCTTTTTTTTAAAGTTTCTTAAATGAAAAATGCAGTGGTCAATGTCAGAAGGGGAATGATGTATACTGGAATAAATGACGTCATTTATAAGTTGTATAGGTTTTTTTTAATGATTTATTTATTTTCAGAGACAGAGGGAAAGGGAGGGAGGAAGTGATGGAGAGAAACATCGACGCGTGAGAGATACATTGATTGGTTGCCTCTCTCAATGGTTGGGTTGCTTCAGCTGCCTCTCGAATTGGCAGGGCAGGGACCTGGCCCGAAGCCCAGGTGTTACCAGAATCAAACCATTAACCTTTTGGCTCACAGGTCAACACTCAATCCACTGAGCCACACCAGGTAGGGCACAGGTTGTAAACTTTTAACACTACCGTCACACTTCGCAGAAGGAGGACTATCAAGTCAAGATTAGTGTAGAAAAAAACACAAGCAGAATCAAAAGACAAATTGGTAAAAAGTGAGAAAATAGAATTAGATGCATTTCAGTGACTATATTTAAACCATATTTGGGGGACAGGGTATTGTTTCAAGTGTATATACTTACCCCAGATTTCTCATATATGAAATAATTAAGAAAACAAGACCAGATTTAATTTTCCATCTCTTTGAGTTCCGGTTAACTTAATGAGAAACCTCGTAAGTCACATTATCTTGGGTGTATTTAAGTGCCTGGTTACTGTTTTGAGTCAGTAGCTGTGGGGCCTGTTCCCAGACTGTCTCTGTGGAATGATCAATGAGAGGTAAATTTTTAGGATGGCAAATGTCTGCCCCCAAAGTTCCAACTCATTCTTTACCTGTTTATTCTATTTCTGTGCCTCAGCATTGGTAATCCAAATAACGACAGTCAAGCATTTACAAGGCATTTGTGACAGGCTATAGTATGTCCTTAAACCATTCGGTACCACTTCACACCTCGAATCAGAAAACTGACACTTCTCTAAAGTAACTTGGTTGAGGTCACATTGCTGGACTTTGAACTTGTATCTTCTGATTCTAAATCCTGTCCTTTCTTTACTGCTGCCTCCCCTGTCTTTGGATACTGTTCTGTTTTCTCTCTTCCAACCACTTCTCTCTCCATTTTCAACTTTCATAATAACCATGACCTTACACGCACTAACTAGAATTCCTAGTTTATGTCCACCATCAACATTGAACTAGAGATCCTAATATTCCTAAATAGGCTCTTTGCTTTTGATAATGGTATATTTTTTAGGCTTAGAAGTCATTTGGATTCTATCCACTATTATAGAGATAGTTTATGAGGTTTTCCTCTGCCATTCTTTCTTGTTTCTATTTAATCTTATTTTAACAGATATATCTTATTTTGAAATAAATTATGTTAAATTTTAATATTTTAAACTTATTTTTGATCCTTAAAAACATTTTCACCATACGCTAAAGGAGGAGAAAGATTGTCCTAGTCCAATGATCTGCGATGTGATAATGCTTTCAAAACAAATCAAATTTGTTTCATTAAATACATTTGGGGTTGAGAGTTCAGTGGACACTAGTCAGCACTTTATTTCCAACTGCTTAATGGAACTTTATGAAACATCGAGTAGCAGAGAGCACTTTCCTGTGCTTTGCAGTAATTCCACCTGCTGCCAACCACATGGCGGTCATTAAAATATCCAATTTCATTGTATTCACAGAAAGTTTTAAACACAAATATATTCCTTAAATGTAGTCCTTTAAAAAATAACTATTAGCTAATATTAGTATTTAAAAGATAGGTTATACCAATGAGAACATTCCATTACATATTTCATAAAGTCATAAACTTTCTATTCTTTTGAACAGTTCATTCAGTGAAAAATTACCAATGCTTATATGCCAGGCAATGCGCAGAGTGCTGAAGGAGACATTACAAAGTGCTGGGCAAAAGTCCTGCTGAGGAGCAAAGGTTGGACCAGTGTCTTTCGGTATATGTGCCTCTTTCCATCAGCATGCAACTCGTCTGCAGAATTTGTTAAAAATGCAGACTTCCGGACCCCCACCTCTGACCTGCCAAATCATGATCTGCAGGTAGGACTCAGGAATCTGCACTTTTAAATAAGTTACCCAGTTATTCTGTGGTTCATTAGTTTGAGAGGCACTTTTATATCAAGATGACAAACACAAAAATAAATAAGTGTATCAGCAAGTGATAATTATTCTATAGGATTGGCACTGATAAATTATTTAAATTTACATTTCTAATGAATGTAAAGTGTGAGCATGTGACCTATCATATAGAATGAGCACATGGGTACATATTTACCTAGAATTCCATGCCTTAGGTAATTTTGAATTTTAACAGAAATTAAACATATTGTTCTAGAGATTCTGCCTGTCTTGAACTGCAGGCGTCAGAATACAGTCATGTTTACAAGGACTAGGAATAAATTTGTCATGCAATAAAGTAGAAAGATGCATGTTTAAATCTTAAATTACTCAAGTAAAAAAACATTTTACACAAAAAAGTTCAAAAATGGTAAAGAGGTCTTGGCTTCTTACATAGTTCATACCAGAGCAATATCAGGTGACTGTATTTGAGGTCAGTGCTACTGCCTGGTCTGTGTAGGTGGGCGTTTGGGCAAGTCTTGGGAGTGTCCGTTCTTTGGGTTTTACCATTCTGTTCTGTTCAGCCTATTGCTCAGCTTAACCAGTAGTGGTAGTTCACACAGGCTAGCCACAAAGGCTGTACAAATAGCCCCAGGGGAAAATGTCATTATTTACTTTTTACCCAGCACTGCAAGATGATAAATAGATCTTAATCAATCAATAGAAAATGTCAAGGTAGAAAATACTGTATTGACAAACTAGTATAAATAAAGCTTTTAAAAACAGGATATACTTTTCAATATTTATTCCCTATGATTTAGTCTCCTTTTATAGATAAGCACACAGTAAAAACAGTTTGTACTGTAGGTCATAGTTATATATAAATAGGTAATAGTGAAGTGGAATATAAAAGAACTTAAGGATGCTGCTAGGCTTCCTGTTCACCTCACTTTTGTGTGTGTGTGTGTGTGTGTGTGTGTGTGTGTGTGTGTGTGTTTATTTAACAAATGCTCCTCGAGTGATAGTGGCAGGCTCTGTCCTAGCTATGGGGCAGCCGCCTAGAATAAGCATACATAATCGCTCCTACCACTTGAGTTTGTGTGTGTGTTGGAGTATAGTCCATAAAAATTTGAAGAAACCCAGAAAGAAAATAGTTCTGAAGGGAATTTGCAATGTTCTATGACAGAAAAAAAATAGGGTGGTGGTCCAGTTACTTCACACAGAATTATCAGAGAAGGCTACTCTTAGAATATCCATGTCCCAACCTCAAAGGTGAAAAGAGCCGACCACAAGAACAATTGGATAAAGAAACTAAGGAACTGACAGCCATGTAGGCCCTCCACAGGTAAAAGTTCAAGGAGTTGGAGGAAGTGAAGGAAGACCAATGCAATAGGAATGACAGAGAAGAGTGTGCAAGAAGTCACATAAATAGTTGGTCTGTCCTATGTAGGTAGTGGCAATGCACTTGGCTTTTTTTCTAAATGCAGTGCGAAGGCATTGGAGAGTATTATCCAGAGAAGTGTGACCAGACAGTTTGAAAAATTTACTTTGGATGTTGTATGCGGAATGGATTGGGAATCAGTAAGGGGGCAGTTGCTGTGATGGAAGGAGAGATGACAGTGGACTTGTGCAGGTGGATAGAAGTGAATGAGTTCAAGGAATATTTTGGAAGTAGAATGAAGAGACTTTGCTGATAGATTGAATTTTCTTGTAGAGTTTACATGAAGTTGTTAGAGCATTATTTTCAGGAAGAATTTAGTGTATAAATCCAGGCTTTGTAGGTGTAAAAATATAGGGAAATAGGGAATAAAAATTTCACAGCTCCTAACTCCCAGCTCCTATCCCTTCTTCACCCTGGACTTTGTCTCTTTTGGGTGGTCATCACGGAAACATTTTGCCTTTGTATGTACGGGGGGCAGAGATGGAACAGTTACTCTCCTGCAGCCTCCCTTTCCTTGATTCCTCTCACTAAGAACTGTAAGCATTGCAGGTCCTATAAATGTATCAGCAAATATTTCTTAAAACCATTATATTTCATAGGTATATGATTCCAACTCCTATTTTTGCCTTTTACACCATGTTCATATTTTCAATAAATCAACAACTTAGTTTGAGAATAAAATCTAGAAAATCTGCTGAAGCATTTAGGAACTCAAAAATCAGAAAAAAATATTTAAAATATTTTCACTTTTACTAGCATACACTTATTACCCTATCATAGTTAAATATTGTTTTTATAATAATTTAATATGTTTTCCCACTAAATAGTAGTAAAAGTAATTTTAGAGCATTTAGGTTAATTTATCAGATTTAATAATGCAAACAAATGGGACTCATTTTAAGTAATGAGACTAGAGTAGGAAAAGAAGCATCAGGAAAAATTGGAAACCACAGAATAATTAGATTTAGGCTTTCAAAAGCATTTGGCTCCATATCCTCCACCTCCCCCCAAAGGAAATAAAAGGACAAGCCATTTAAAAATGAATTCTCTCAAGACTTTCCTTATCGTGCCTATTTAGTCTTCACAGTGTTCAATATTGACAGTGAGTTTCCTTTTACCACCAATACGGCAAGTTCTTTTGAGGTAGAGAGAGTTCACCTTCATTGCCTTACGTTATTTCCCCTCTACTGGGCCATGCAAAGACAGGTAAATGGTGAAATGGCAATGCATGAGATGGAGAGCCTCAGGTTTTTCACTTCTGTGCAAGGAGATTGTTTTCTTTCTTCTGGTATCAGTGTATGTTTCGGGGGAGGGGAATCTGCTATAGCACAAAATTCTTCTTCCAGAGAGGTAATTAGGAAATACACAACTTCTGCTTTAGGAGCACGTTCCCTACAAACGGCTGCACGCCCTTGGCCTTGCCGTGATGACAGCATAGCTGTAGGAGGCCCCACAGCTAAAGAACAGATGAGACAGCCTTACTGGAAAGATGAGGCATATGTGGCTCTTGCTCTCTGTTAAGTATAATCTGTTAAGTATTAATCCCTTTAAAACCATTACCTGCTTCTCTTCAGACTCTGTTCTTTGCATAGAATAAAAATTTGAAGCTACTGATTGGTGAATTAAAAGTGCAGACATGCAGACATGCCCTCCTTAAATCTGAACCTATAAGATCATTTAGTAATGGTAATTGTTGCGATTTCTGTACAAAAAAATTAAAATGCAATATTATTCCTAAAGGCAGTATAAACTCTTCAAAAGGAATATGTAGGAATATTTTGGGAAGGTTATCTTTGTTGACTTTTAAAAAATCAAAGTAGCTTTTTGTCTCTTAGAACAAATCCGAGAGCCAAAATCTCTTAAGTAAATAAAGGTTTAAAAGAATAAATGTTTCACAACTAAGGGTGTGATGGATTGCAACTGTATATGTATTTTCCTGCAAAGCTAGTCAAAGGCTTCCCCTCCCCCCACCTCTTTAATCTTAGTGAAAAGCTTTCCTCAGAGCTGGAGCAGGCCCCCTAGGAGCCCTGTTTTCTCTTTATGTGTTCTCACACGCAGCTCCTCTTTACCAGACTGTAAGATATCCCCACGTCTCGTAGACCTGTGCTCAAAGAGCAGTCCTTTCTTCTCATATTAATTATTATTTAGAATTTCATTTGTTATGCTTGAGAGGAACTACCGAAGAACCTCTTTTCCCAGGGTAGCCTTAATATTTTTAAATGCTCTGTAGATGGATGGTAAGAAATTAATCACTTTATAATATAACTTGCCATACTTAAAATATTTGGATATTTAATATCTAAATGACAAATGAGGCCAGTTATAAGAACAGATGAATTTAAAGGAGTAATTGCTAATATGTTATGAAAAAAAGCCATGTACCTCCTTCATTCTTGCTCCTTAACTTCTTAGAATACATGCAGAATTCCAATGAGCATGTGTCAGGCAAAATGATTGGTTATGTTGAGTGTCAGTTATCATCATAAATTTTTTTAATTGAGGCTTTTTTCCCTGAAAAGAATACTTCTTTGAAATTGAAGATCCTTTTCTTCAGAAGCAAATTACTGTTAGTGAAAAATACAACCTTGTGATAGATAACTCTTTTATATTCAGTTTTATTTAGTAGAGAATCATTATGTATTTACCATTAAAGTCTTATGAGAGCTTATTAACTGGAGAAATTCTTTAATGTATGTTTTGATTTCCACATTTGGTTCATAATCTTTGATATAAAAGGAAGTGATTTTTCTTATCTGTTGGGCAATGAGATGCTCAAAAATCAAACACTGTAATGCTTTCCAAAGGGTCCTAAGTACTCACTTGCTTCTCTCCAAAATCTGGGTGACAGAAGTCTGGATTAGGAGTTACCATTTCATTTTTTCTCTATAGGGCTATAACTGCCTGCAGCAGGCAAGATGGCTCTGAGTTGTTCTTTAAAAATTATTACGTGATGTAGTTACAGTTTTTATTAATAAAGACTGTTTATTATTTACAGGATTTACAGTATTATCTGTCATAGCTAGTTCATCAGAATTTAACATTTTAAATATTTGAAAAGAAATTGATTTTGCCTTTATTTTTACATTCAGTGTATTTATGAGTAGTCATAGGACTTTAGGGACAGCACTGTAATATCCAGTGAGACCTGTTCTATACATGACTTTATGTTTAGCATATTTTTATTACTCATGTACCTTACTGTCTACACTTACTATTTTTATATTATTGTTTTGGTTTTTTTATGTGCTTAATTCATAATTTTATCATGCTTTTCTTTAAAGACAAAACTTAAGTCAGTAGTGCAACAAAATAAATAGGTTTTCAGTTTATGAACCAGCAAAATCATTAACTTACAGAAGTCACACATCTAAACAATGTGTATTAGTAATATTCCCTGCATATTACTGTCTTTTTAATGACAGTAATGAAGAAGATATTTACTTCTTCACCTAGCACAGGCAAGCTCATTATTCTGCCTTGCTAACTTTTGATGTAAGAAACAGCTATTAGACAAGTACAACATTTGTCAGAGATCCCAACGTATGCTAATGGTCAAATTAAACGTGGGAATACTTTTTTTTAATTAATTAATTTTTTTATTGATTATGCCATTACATTTGTTCTATTCCCCCCTTTATTCCCCTCCACCCTACCCCCCGTCCCCACCATTACCCCCCTTTAGTTTATGACCAGGTGTCTCAAGTTCTTTAGATTCTGTATTTCCCCTACTATTCTTGCCCCTCCATCTATTTTCTATCTACTGTCTATGCTACTTATTTTCTGTACCTTCTCCCCCTTCTCCTCCTCCCACTCCCCTGTTGATAACCCTCCACGTGATCTTCATTTCTATGTTTCCACTCCTGATCTACCTGTCCTCTTAGTTTGCTTTTGTTTTAGGTGTGGTTCTTAATAACTGTGAGTTTGCTGTCCTTTCACTGTTCATATTTTTTTAACTTCTTTTTCTTAGATAAGTTCCTTTAACATTTCATATAATAAGGGCTTGGTGATGATGAACTCCTTGAATTTCATCTTATCTGAAAAGCACTTTATCTGTCCTTCCATTCTAAATGAAAGTTTTGCTGGATAGAGTAATCTTGGTTGTAGGTCTTTGGATTTCATGACTTGGAATACTTCTTTCCAGCCCCTTCTTGCCTGTAAGGTCTCTTTTGAGAAATCTGCTGACAGTCTGATGGGGACTCCTTTGTAGGTGACTGTCCCCTTAGCTCTTGCTGCTTCTAGGATTCTCTCCTTCATTTTAATCTTGGCTAATGTAATTATGATGTGCCTTGGTGTGTTCCTTCTTGGGTCCAACTTCTTTGGGACTCTCTGAGCTTCCTGGATTTCTTGGAAGTCTATTTCCTTTGCCAGATTGGGGAAATTCTCCTTTATTATTTGTTCAAATAAGTTTTCCACTGGTGGCTGTGCCTTTCCCCCTTCTGGTACCCCTATAATTCAGATGTTGGAGCGTTTAAAGATGTCCTGGAGGTTCCTAAGACTCTCCTCATTTCTTTGAATTCTTGCTTCTTGACTCTTTTCTGTTTGGCCACTATTTGCTTTCTTCTGGTCCACTCCATTGATTTGAGTCCCAGTTTCCTTTTCATCGCTATTGGTTTCCTGTGCAATTCCATTCATTTCAATTAGTTTCACCTTCATATTTTCCTCTAATTTGTGGCTATAATCAACCAGATCTGTGAGCATCCTGATCACCAGTGTTTTAAACTGTGCATCTGAGAGTTTTGCTATTTCTTCATCGCTTAGATTTATAGGCTCTGGGGCTTTGAGATCTTCTTGAGCCATTTTTGGTCTGTTTGTGCCCATTAATCTAGACGTGGGAATACTCTTACCACACACAAGGGTAGACACATGAATTGACTCGTTCAGGAAAGACAGAGGTAAAGACGAAGGAAAAGATGTAGGTAGCCAGAGGTTTATGACTAGTATAAGCAGCACATGAAGATGCGAGTAATGTCCATTTTTGTGTATCTGTGACAGCAGCTGTGTTAGCAACCCCACGTATGACTTATCTCTCTGCAAGCTCAGGGCAAATAAGTATTCATTAAGTGGACTCCCTATTCTTCTTTCTCAACTAGGCCATCCTGTAGGATGGTGTGGGATTTAGAGCTTGAACTCTGGGATCAGCCCTGCCATCAGCAGGCTGCTCCCCTTTCCAAGCCACTAGTGTATCAGCTGTAAAACTTGAGTTATGCAACAGGAATTCAATCAGTATCTAATATTTTTAGCTACTATTCTAGCAGTTGAAGCTTAACAGTGAACCAAATAAACTCTATGTCTTCAGTGGTGTCTATCTCATGAGGCTGTCAAAGAAGAATCCATGGGATATAGAGTTTGGTACAATGCATGGCATAGAGGACGTGCTCAGTCGGTGTTAGGGGCTTTCTTCTTTGTTATCAGTGCCACAAACCACTGCATCCGGTATTATAAGAAATGGGGAAAAAAAGTCTTGCATTGGACCTATCCTTTAGCATTAGTAGTCTCTTTTCATTTTTAAGACATAGACTACTTTAGGTTGTAATTCCCGAGTATAGAATTTGTGACAGGGTTTTGAATGCAAATAGTTTATTTAGGAGGTTATCTCAAGAAGCAGGAGGTCATCTACTCATGAGAGAGCAGAGATGGAAAGGAGGTCAGGAACAGAAAGCCATTAGAGAATACATTAATGAACAGGTGACTACAGTGGGCAACTAGGTCTCAATCACACTTGGGGTTCTCTGGAAGATGACATAGAGCATGCCTTTGAGTTGTGTCCCCAAGTTGTGCCTCCAAGAATTGGAGTATTTATTAGCCATTGCCTGTCAGTGGCCAAGGGCTCCTTCTGGGAGGTTAATCCCGTGGCATTTACCAGCACTGCCATGTGCAGTTCCAGCATTCTCTGGGGCCCGAGCATGCTCTCAGCAGTTGCAGGGCTTCTTGCAAAAGGGAGCTGCCGTCCTTTTCAGAAGCAGTGATTATTGCAGGGATACAGGAGGGTACCGACAGTGGTTGCTGCATAGATGTTTGCCCCAAAACAACAACATAAGGCTGCATGTGACACATTCAAAAGACAACAGAAACGTGAAAAGAGTGCACATATACTGGATCTATCATTCTTTTTTAAGAATAAAGGTGAGAACATTAGTATGGAAACACAATACCCGACTTACATGAAAGGAATTAGTTATCCTTTTTTCTTATAACTATCGTAAGTAATTCTTTGGCACTGAGGAACATTTCAGAATGGTCACCAGTTTTTGATCAGCTCTTTTATCAAATTAGAACTTAATTACGTGACATATACATGAAGATATCAATCCATTTTTTTCTTAGTTGTTGAGCGTTTGGACACTCCAAAGTAAATTTAATCTTTACATCAATTTTCCAGGAAAGGAAACGATGAAATCTATGTCCTTGAGGTTCCACTTGAAAGGGTCAAAGCAATTCTTTCATTGTATTATACCCTAACACAAATCAGGAAATGCAAAGATTTCAGCATTGCTCTATTTCACATATTATCTCCTAAGCTTGCCTCTGCAGCTGAGCAAGGGTGTTATTAGGCACAAGAAATTTTGTTGAATTTTTAAATTGGTCTCAAGAATTTTGTGATGGATGGCTTACTCAATTTAAAACAGATCATCTGATGAAATTGCTTTTAGGTTAAAAGGAGGGTTCCTCAGATTCATTTTAGCACAGATCCTTTCAATTACCTGGTTAAGCCCAGAATTGCTATACTGTAAAGTATGAAGACTGGATACATGGGTGGTGAATATAATAAAAAGAGAATTCTTGAAGGAGAATAGAGCAGCCTCAAGGCCAAACCTTGTCTGCTTGAACATTTTATGTAGCATTGGTACTGGCCCAACTACTTATTTATCTTTTTGAACCCTGCTAATGCTGAATAATCTACACCTTAATTAATGATTATTGATTTGACATGAAGCTCTATGCAAATACCCAGATGCCGTCTGGAGTATTTTACTCAGCTACATGTAACGAGTATTTCTCTAATAAGACTCCTTGTACTTGATCAGAAATGTATGTGGCTCTCTGCCATGAAGCTTAGCTTTTCGTGGAAACCAAGCCAAATAAATGCAGATAAATAAAAAGATATTTTATGCACTTTATTCATATTTTTGGTATTTCCTGGTGAAGGCTACAAATTGAGGTCTCAAAGGAACACTCTCGAAAAGTCTCAGCGAGCGTCTCACTCAGACATCACCTCCACAGCCAGAACTTCTCTGGTTGCTTCATGTAAAACAGCCCCTCCTCCTGGCCCCTCATCTGCACCTCCTCATCCTGTTTAATTTTCTTCAGCACACTCATCACTATACTTGTGTTCTTCATTTGTTCTTGTTCCTGTGTTCATTTTGTATGTTTGCATGATTTCACACACTGGAATATTACCGCCATGGAGGAAAAGAATTTATCTGTCTTGTTCATTGTTCTACCCCAATGTCAAGGACAGTGCTTCCCACAGAGTAGGCGCTCAATAAATTTTTTGTTGAAAAAATCAGTAAAAGAATGGATATTAAGAAACCTATGTCCTTGAAAATAAATGTAGCATATCAAGTACCATAGTGTTTTAGGGAAGAAACTTAACTCTTTCTAGTTTTAAAAAAAATGCACTTTCTCTCACCGCAGCAATAATATAAAAGTCTTGGGAAAACACAGCCTCTCAGAAGTAGAAGCTGAGATTTTCAGACCGCTGATTCTCTGACAAAGGGGCACTAAGTGTAGGCACTGGGGAATGCCATAAGCACACACTCTTGGTCAGTGTGCCAGGCAGCTGTGAAGCTGTATCTAGGAGTACCTGGGAGTTAGGACCACATGAATCAGGCAACAAACGAGAGGAATCAAAGGCTCAATAAATCCCCACATTCTCATGACTCAAGCACCCTGGCCATTCCCTGGTCTACTGAGCAAAACCAGGAGTAGGATGAAAATGCCATAATAAGCCACCAGATGGAAGGGCAGGCTGAGTATATTTGAGGTAAACACACCACGAGACTTCAGAGCATTTCCTGAAATAATAGATCATTTTTCCTTTTAGCAAATATTTATGAAACCTATTTTGTGCACTAACACCATTTAAACTCCAGCCTCATCCTTTCCCTCTCCTTCTGCTCCCAAATACACTTGCATACCCATTGCTACAGAGGCATACTGCTTTTGATTTTATTATTTATTGGCCTTTCATGTAAAATCTGGTTTGGCAGAAGGGCTTTGCCACTACAACAGGACTGGCTAGGCTTCTCTGCACACCGCATGGACAACTAGGGAGTGCTTTAGGCACTAGATAGAATCCACCTAATTCAAAACACAGAATGAATGCTTTATGTCCCACTAGAATATTCCTTTCTGCCCCCAAGAAGTTGGGAAGTCTCCAAGCTTATTCTTGAAATCACATTATTTATGTGCAGGCTTATTTTTTCAAAGGTGGCAGATGACCCTGTGCCTTTTGGATAATTGAGATTGAAGTTAGGTTGCTGCCTGTTATAGTAAACTGACTCTGGTTCCTTATGTTATGGAATATGAAGAAGCTGAGCTTTTAGAATTGCTTCTGTTATATTTCTGGAGATGTGAGAATGACAGGAAATTTTATTTTAAAACAATACCATAATCCATGCAATTATTGACAGAAGATGTTGGTTTAAAAAAAAGTCAGTCTTAAAGAAATTGGGTGCAGGTTGACTGTTAAACAGACAAGTCAGTTGCTGAAGCTATCTCATCCTCATTCATTGAGCTCTCAGGGAGAGTTTTATTAACCTCCTGTGTTTCAGGGTCTATATAGTCTTCTGCCCAGTGGGTTATTACCCAGTGGGATTGAACTGGACGAGATACTTGCATAGACTCAACATCTTCTTAACCATAATGAAAACAATATCATATTGCCTTGAATCTGTTTGAAGGGAGAAATATTTTTAGAGAAAAAAAAAGGTAATTGAAAAGCTCTGTATTCCTCTTTCTTTGCCCTAGGACATTGATTTTTCAAACATAATGTATTACATGGTGAAATGGTCCTGTGGACCTTCATACATATTAGTGACTCTAGTGCCTACAGCACACACTGCAAACCTTCCGCATTCAAAGATTCAGCATGCTTTGTGGTATTTCTTTCTGACTTCAATCCATTTGGAAATAAAATGTTTCATACACTAAGGAAATGTTGGTGTTATTGGTCCCTCTCTGGCTTTCCTGTCATCCCTTGGTACCTGTCTGGGGGAAGCCAGTGGCAGGCATCTTTGCTCAAAATCTGTCTGGTGATACCCAGGCCTCTTCCCTGAGCTTCAGGACCCATGTTTCTCTCTGCTAGCTCCTAGCAGTACTGTCCTAGCTGTGTGGTCCCAGGAAATGTGAACTTTGTATTCCGCAGGTGCTTCATAGGTATTGAAATTGAATTGAGTCAGGACTCAGTAAATGTGAGCCAAATCAGGTTTGAGTTATGTGACTGCATCATCCCTGGAAATCAAGAGGGGATGGGGGACCAGCCGTGGTAGAAGAAAAGGAGAGAGAAATCAAGTCTCCCCCCCCCCCAATTTCAAGCACAGGAGGCCCATGCATAAAAGACAGGAGATTTCCTTTATGTACAAATTGAGGAGGAATGTCTCCCTCCCCCATCCTAGATTGTGAATGTCCTTAGCCAAATCCCTGGTGCATGCCTGGTTTCCTTTATCAGGTGCCTCTCTTCTAATTTTACGTCTTAGTTGCCCTGCTCCCTGGCTAAGCTCACAGAGCTGATGCAGTGTTGGTCCTAGGGCCTCTTTCTAGATCATACGAGACTGTGCCAACTACCTTAACTCCTCACCAGTGAAGCAAGCATAACTGTTGGGCTCTTTACCCTGGCAGCTCTCAGTGCCCCATCTGGTTTTTAGCATCCGTAACAACCGCCCACTTGTATTTAACTCTTCAAGTTCTATGGAGAGTTGTGTTTTGTATACCAAACAAGACCATTTTGGCTTGCAGCCTCCATCTTCTCGGTTTCCTTTTCATGACCAGCCCTTCCCTTCATGCCAACCCACCTGCTGTGCCTTGCCCTTTGCCGCACTGCTTTGTGCTTCTCAACTGTATTACTTTGATCTATGAAAAATCTGTTCAAAGAGCTAATAGATACTAACGTTTGTGTTACTGATATGCTAAGGTTGTGTATGAAAGTTTGTGGACTATATGGGCTGTACAGGAGTGTGAGAATGCAGCATACGTGCTCAGCTACTGCCCTATGAGTCATATATGGTTCATAAAATGAAGACAAGGGAGGTGGGAAGCAAATCAAATTCCATTTCTAAAACAAGGCGTCTCTGGCAAAAATCTGAAATTTTAATGAAAAGTTGGAAGCTTAGAATTTTCAAAAACTAGCATACCTCCTCCTAACACGTTCACTAAAACTCTACCAAAGGATGCTCTGAACTGACATCTAAGAAAGGTTCCAGTTTACCATTAATTATAGAAAGCTCTTCAGACCTTACCAGTCCTCTTCTGACTGTTAATAAATAGTATTGTTGTAAGTTGATTTCTCCCTGAGAGTAGACCCTGGCATCAAAGAATCATGATTGTGCATATAGAGTTACACAAGTTCCTAAATTGATTTGTTTTTAAAGCAGAATAAAATAAAAATAAGCCTTTACCAACTATATTTTTATTTACTTTTTATGTATTTGACATGTAAATACAAAAAAATGTTGTCTTTAGATTTCTGTAACAATAAATTTGAATACTACTGTACTTGGAAAATATAGCACATATTGTCTTCTATAAGTATATGATACTCAACCTTATAGAATTTCTGAATAAACCTCATGGACTATAATATAGTCACTGTGTTAAAATGTGTAAATAATTAGTTGTAGACTAGGTTGGAAATAAAAATTCCATGACCACTTTCCTCATCCCCATTTAAATCTGAAACTTTCTATTTACACTGTTGTGCCTTCTCAGATGAACAATATAATGCTGTTTTTACTTAGTTTATTCTAGTCACTGTTAGTTTTAAAATATTGTCTCATTTGAATATTCATATGACTATATCCTGTGGCTTTGGAGTATAATAGCATGGAATATTCATATATAATAGCATATGTTTTTTTCAACAAGGAATAAACAAAGAAATTTTATGCAAATAGAAATGAATTGTATACCATGGTCCTGACATGAGCAGCCTAGTTCCTAGTGGGATTGTGGAGCAATTTTCATGGCTTTTAAAGGAGAGCAGAAACTTGCAGTAGTGATAAATTATACCATGGAGACCTCTTAAACACTTAGCCTTGGTGAACATTAAACCTGTCTCTTCAACAGGTTTATTACAGGATTAGCACTTCCTGGAGAAAGATTCACTCTGCCTTTGGCATTGATATGAATTTGTTTTCTGCTAGATTTACAAAAGGTGCTATACAGAAGTCATTCAATTTTCTCAAAACTTCACTTCAGAATTGGGGTGTGAATTTATTCATGTCCCAGACATCACCCTATTGTCCTTTGAAGTTGACCATCTAAAAAAAATCTTCTCAGGTTCATATGGAGACAGGCCACTCAATCCTTTGTAGTAATTTATTTCCACCTAAACATTGTATTAAGTCTTCCTGGCGCCCAGAGTTTTGCTGATTAAGTGACAGGGTCAGTGCTGCTAAGACTTGTGAGCCATGTATTAAGATTCACATGCACAGTTTTGATATGAAGGTGGCAGGTAGTCACTTTGATTCTTAATTTGTAAATTTGTCAAAAAACATCTAATATGTTATTTTGAAATATCTAGTGGCTAAAGAAGAGTCACAACACTAAGTAACTTTGCTGCTTCGGCTCAAGGTTTGAGCATGCATTTTGTAATTGTGGCATAAAACGAGATCTTAAAAGGTCATTTGGTTGCTCTATTTAGCCATCATTCCATTTATTCTTAGAAGTATTTTTTGAGCACTGCACCCCATGCCCTGCCCTAGGTTCCAGAGATAAAGTAGTGAAGAAAACGGGATAAAATCCTTGCCCTCAGGGGGTTTGCATTGTAATGTAAGTAAATAAGTAAAATCAGCTAATGATGTGAAGACTAATAAAGCAGAACGAGGGGGATAGGAGAGGGTGGGAAAGATTGCCATTTTTACAAGGGTACTTCCCTCAGTGAGGAAAGCCTCACTGAGAAGGGAACTCCAAAAGGAAGATCTGAAAGAGGTAAGCGTATGAACCAGAAAGATTTGGGGGAGGGCGGACTGATCATTTCTGGGTGAAAGGAAGAGCAGGCGCAAAGGCCATGAGATGGAAGGATGGTTCATTTGTTGGGAAAAAGTGAGGAGAGCAGAGAAGGTTCGCTGGAATGGAGTGAGCAAGAGCAGACAGAAGTAAGACCAGGTGGTAAAGGGGGCCAGAGTGTGGAACACCTTTATGGCATTTGGCTTTCATTACTCCGAGGTAAGGCGCTTATTCATGGCTCCTGAGAGGAGAAGGGACTTGAGCTGATTCACTTTTTAAAGGATCCCTTGACTGTTCTTGAGAATAGATTCTAGGGAGACAATGGCAGGTGGAGAGGGACCAGTTAGGAGACTGTTGTAATCATCAGTAATCCATGCAGGAGAGGAAATTGGCTTGCACCCCAGTGGTAGCAGCGGAGGTGGGAAGGAGTTGGATTCTGGATTGATGGAAGGCAGAGCCAACTGGACTTGCTAACGGAGCAAATATAGTTGTGAGAGGAGGAGAGGAGTCCAGACTGCCAGAGTTATGGTCTCAATTCATTTTGTTATGTAGTAGCCAAAACAAGGAATCCAATCTTCATTTAGTCTGGACCCTACATATTTTTTCCTCTTTATGACTCAGGGAAAAATCTGTTTCTCTGTCTATAAAAAGAAGAACATGATACAAATAGTATTTGTTGCAAAGTAAATAGAATTTTACTATGGTATAACATAAAATAAAGATACTATTTGAAAATTAAATTACCAAATGCCTGGGTTCTGTAATACATGAGCCCCCCCAAAGTACAATCCACAAGCAATGCAGGCAAAGGGAGGGGCACCTTCAAAATAGAACAAAAACAAGAGCTCATGCATGCCTTTGGAGGGTTAGGAGACTAAAGCCTGAGGAGGGCCAAACAGATTGGTTGGAGTAGTTACTCAGCAAGGCTAAGCATCAGGAATCAACCAAGGAATATGACACATTCCATTGTCTTTGAAAAACGGAAAGTCTATCGGAAGCACTTTGCTTCCATAACTCAGTGGAGCACTAAGATTTTATTTATACCATATCAGAAATATGTCAATAATGTAACTATTTTAAATATATAACTCTATTAAATAATAGAGCTATATAAGTATTTATTTCAACCTATTTTAAGTATATGGGGTGGGGCAAAAATGGGTTTACAGTTCATATGGAAAATAATATAATAATAAATCAGAATATAAGAATAAACCGTGTTTTTATGTACTCACAACTGTAAACTCACTTTTGCTCCACCCTGTACACAGACCAGCAATATAGGTATGTGAAAACATTCATATTCTTGTTCCAAAAGTTTGTTCTCAGAAATTGGTTGGCTACTGGGATCAGTAAGAGCAGTAGTAAACTAAGAGTCCATACAATCTTCTCAAAGTTTTTTGTCCCAAGAAAGGTCTGTTTGGAAAGGTATCACCCCTATTAAGGAGAAGATATCGATCCAGTTTCCTTGCAGACATCTTGGAAATTGAGTAACAAGGTCATCCAACTCAACACTCTCCTAGACCTGTAGACCTGTGCAGAAGTCCCAGCCAGCTCGGCACCACCGGATGTGGGCCGCACCCGCTGGAGGAAGTCAGTGAGCAGCAGTGCGCGGACCAGACTCTCTGCGTCATTTCCGGCTTTGCGGGGGCGGGGCGGGAGCGGAGGGTGGGGGGCTCCCTGACAAGGAGGGCCACGCTGCACCCAGTCGTGTCCCAGCAGGGAGCTGAGGGAGCAGCTTCAATTCTGCATGTTGGTGGACCTGCCTTCTGCCCTCACCAAGAGGCCTGCGCAGCACAGAATGAGGGCAAACCGAAGTGGGGAAGGTGGAAGAAGACATTCACTGACCTCACGTTAATGTTTTTATGATCCTGGGCTAAAGTGAAGTACACATTTCACCCGTTATTTTTCAGTCTGCCCAGAGGAAGGTAAAGTCAATAACCTACTTGTTTCTGAAATTTTCTTGTGAAATTTTATTGCAGTTTAACTCATATACGTTCTTGAGGTTCTTGAGGGTTTTTATTTTCCCACCCTCACACCCCTGCCCCCCACAACCCAGTTCTCAGCTTCCTTTAACTTGTTTTGGAATAAGCCAGAATGAACCAAAATCACACGTTCTAAATTGAGCACTTAAAACGGAACTGAGTTCATTGATTAAATATAAAAGAGAGCATCTTTAGCAATATGAAAGCCAAGCTTCTAAATCTTCACCGAACATTGGTTCATCTTAAACTGCGTTGGCTCTAGTTTCTTTGTACAACTTTGCCTATCAGGTGTTTACAGGCAAAATAGTAGATGGGCTCCAAGTACACTATGTCATTTATTGTCCGTGAGCTAACCCTGTGTATGCAGCTCTGCGCTTAGAAGTTGAAATAATGTGCATAAAAGTGTTCCATAGCTACGATTAAGACGTGTGCTTGCGGAAGGCGCGGTCTGGGTTATTTCTTTTAAAAGACCATCTGTTTTTGGTATGTCGCTCGTACAGGTTTTCCTTTCATCTTTTACCTTTAAAAAAATTCACAGCTTCCTAAAGCTTTTGATATTATTTCATTCTTACATTTTATAAAATGCTCATTTGCTAGGTTTTCAGCTGTGATTTTACCAGCATCCCCACACATCGTTTTAAACCCTCAGGTATCTTAGAAATTAGAAAAAGAGAGTAAGGGAGCCTCTCCCCCACTCTGTGTGTGTTCCCTTCTAGCAAGTTGACTGTTCTGTCACCAACCAGTAGTAATAGTTGTAATAGTACTGGGGGGGGGGGGTGCTCACAATCTATTTATACTTGCAAGTTAACAGGGTACAAGGTATTGAAGGTTTTACATATTCAGGAAACTTTTGCTCATTTCTTTGGAGCGCCCTTGGAGAAGGATAGAAAGGCCTTGACAGACCGTGAAATAGGAAATCTTACATAGTATTGATTCTTGGGCCAAAAGTCCCTCTGTCTTAGTGACACACCTTTGACCTTGCCCAAAGACTGTATTTTTATCATGTTGAGAAAATGGTTTCTCATTTTTGGTATTTTTAATTCAGAAAACAAACCTTTAATCAGGTACATTTGAAGCATTTTCTCATTGTCTGTTCTGAAGGTGAAGGGTGCACAATATTTTGTGGGAAACGAATAGGATAAAGGGAAAAGGTAAAATGTTCTTTAGTTAAACTGCACATTTTATGTCCAGCAACCATGGGAAATGGGATAGCTTATTTAAAAAGTTTATTTTACCATATAAGAAAGAAGAAAGATGCTTATAAGCAGGTACGCTGGAATAAAACAGCAAATTTTAGACTTGACTTAAATTGATTAAACACAATGCCCATTTATTGCATTTCTTGGAGGAAAGGACAGTCTTCTCAAATTTGTGTATGTCTAGATCTCTTTATTAGGTACATTTTTTTTCTGGTAAAACTCCATTTTAAAAAGGTCAGCAGAAAGTGATGCAGGTTTAAGGAAATTTACAATGTCAGAAAACAGATGGGAGTAAATGGGATAATCGTACCCACCCCTGTGCTCACTGGGATGCGGGTAAAGTGCGGCTCTTACAGTGATGTTAGCCTCAACCGAGAGCCTTTCCAGTCTCTGTTGTCCATTTTGTTTTAGACTTTAAAAAGCATGACCTTAAAACATGTTTAGGTGGTCTTAAATTTTATAAAACCTTGTGAAAACAAGGGATTGATTATTATAGTCTCAAACTACCTACTTTTTATTGAATAAATATGGACCTAATACCTGAGATCTGGGCTTTGTGTTTACTGCCCCATCTACACCACTCAGCGGGGCTTAGGTGAAGTCTGCACTACTCAGAGGTTTTTAAGCCACCAGTTTAGGTTCTTATTAGACTTCCCCATCACAAGAAGAAAAATCTATTGTCTGTAGCAAAGAAAGTATTAAATGAGCCTTTATGTAGTGAGAGAAAATAATCTGCAAACGACAAGGTGAGAAGTCCAGCAGTGCCTGTTGGTGAGCTTGGAGAGCTGGCACCAAGAGCCTTTTGTCTGCTGGCAGATGTGTCAAGTTCTCTGAACCAATAGTTGTCAGCCTGATTGAACACAGACTGGAGACAGCGGGAACTAGCAATAACGATGAAATATTTTGGAAGTCAAGTTTGGATTAAGGTATTTGATATTAGCAGTTGAACAAGGCCGCAGCAGACAAGGCTAGAGTAAACACAGCTCTCCCGTTTAGCTATTGATTTATTATAAATACCAAAATTACTTTTATTTTTACATGCAAAAAGGTACATTCAGGTTCTAAAATTATATGTCCCAAGACTAGATTACGCAAGAACAATGTGGCTCACTGTAAATTTCTTAGAAGCAAAGAGGGAAAAAAATTTCATTACTTTCATAAGTTCTTGCAGAAAAGACTGTTGTATATTTTTTCCAGACTATTGGTGGAAATTTTTCTTCACATATAAAGAGTAAACCACTCTGCCACCCCAGCCCCTGCCTACTCTGGGAAACTGCTTTTATGAAATAGCAGCTCTCTAAAATAAAAACACTAAAGGCATATTAACTAGGGGCTTTTTCCCCCCTTATTGTTGGCATTGAATACAAATCAACATTAAACTTGAGACCATTTTTAGTGTCAGATTCCCAGATCTAAAATAGGGTATACAAATAAAAAAATTTGGCAAAAATGTTTTACTTATGTTTTATGCAGCTTGTAATGGTTGAGACTCCCCATTTAGAATTCAAACATACCACTCCAGATTCCATATGGAATAAATTTTAGGAAGTGCCAAAAATAATGAAGGGATGCTTGGATCTAAGCAAATAATGTATTATAACATTTCAATTATAGTAAGAAACTAACTTTTCTCTGTACAAAAGATCATTGATTCATCTTTCTATCAAAGATGAAGACTACAGTCCTGAGTTCTAGCCCTATTTATTTTTAAAATCATTATTCAAATAGAATATGATCAGTTAGGTGTATTTTAGTTATAATTAGTAAAAACACCAACTCAACTGACTTCAGCAAAAAGGAGGGGTGGATTCCATTGGCTCATGGAACTGAAGAGGTACATGTGTGCTTTGGACCAGCAGTTCTGGGTTCTCAGGCTCCAGGTCTGTTTTTCTGCAGTTCTTTCTACTTTGCCTCCCTTTGTACATTGATGTTGTCCTTAGGCTGACTCTTCTTGTGGTTTGTGGTAGCAAAAGGCCCATAGTAGTTCTAGACCTAATACCTGATAAATTCCATCCTGAGGAAGTAAAGAATCTTGTCCCAGCATTTAGAGCAAAGATCCAGGAGTTTGCTCATAGGACTGACTGATGGTAGAAGTCTGCTGGGGGTGGGATTCACAGGTGCCCTTAAGCTTTTCAAAGCCTTAAACCCAAAATTGAAGATGGTTCAATCCAACCACCCAAGCACAGGTTAAGAGGTTAACAGTTGGGGTAGGTTGATTCTTGTAGGAAGAGCTGAGTGTTCTTTATGACAAAGGAAGGAGGGTGGTGACTGAATAAGTAGGAGGCTGCCGGCAAATACCCTCTGCAAATGTGAACCTAAAAAAGATAGACTTTGATGCCTAGCCTTAAATTGGTTGGGGGAAATTTATCTTGCCCATCATTCCCTTTACCTCTCAGCAGGAAGAACTAATCCAATCCCATTATTTGGGTATTTCCAGTAGGGCTATTGCAGTCTTATTTCAACATATTAATTCTTAATATCTTTTGTAAGTAACACACTTTTCAAAAGAGGAGTGTAGTCAGAGGTATAAATGCAGTCTTCCTCAGTGACTGTACTACCTCATCTGTGTAGCTGAATTGACTGTACTCTGGTTTGAAACACTCCTCTGATTTCAGTGCACTAGTTGTAGGGTTTAGGCAAGATTCAACAGGAAACATTTTACTGGTTTTATATTTAGATTTCCTGCTATATCTATAATGAAGTGTGTCTGTAGAATGAGAACTTGCAAATGGTGGACTCCTTGTTATGCTTTACGCTACTGTCATGGTGTGAGGTGCCTCCTGGGAAAACAACCCTCCTAGAGTGAAAGCTAAAATCTTTTCCTCTGTTTTTGTTTACCTATTCCCATTCAGTCCTGTGTGGCACGTGTCCTTGTGCTGTTTTTCACAGCCCTACAGTTGCCTTTAGTTGGCCCTAATTTGGATTTGAATTTCCAGACACCACTGGCAGTATTGGCAGAATGAGCAGTGATGCTGTTGCCCTTAGAAAATAGCATCTCCCATGCTGCATTTATGAAGCTATGCCCCAAATGCTGTTCTTCGATTTAAAAAGGAAGGACTCTAAGCATTAGAATGTGTCCTTCTATTTCCTCTGACCTGAACCCTTAGTCTCCAAGTGCAGTGCACTGAAGAGCTAGTGGAGTTACCTCACTTAAGTTTCAAATTTTGTCAGGGCAGCTGTACATTTTTGTACCAAGTAGCATTCCTAGAGAATCAAGGGAACACACAAGATGACATTATGATCCTTGTGCTAATCATCGCCATCATCAGCATCATCACCATTATCTTTGCATCTATCCCAGGAGGGTTACTTCTCTTAACCCAATGGTCTGTACCTGTACACCTCTAGTCCCATCCCCTCTGCCCTGCTCCAAGGTTTGACCCGATTTCTATAGCTCCCTCTCAGCCTACTCAGGATACAATGAAGGCAACACAACAAATCTCTTTTATCTGTCAATTTCAGAAAAATACCACTTTTCTTTCTCCTTTACAGCTCTTGTCTTGGTGGTCAGTAGTCTCTACCAGCTTCCTCTCTTCCTCCTACCCTCACCCCTGCACAAAAACACATCATCCTAAAGTTCCTAAAAATTCAACAAGTATTTATTGTGAGACTAGTGTGTGAAAAGTGAATTACTGTTAGGATACAAAATAAAATATAGGCTGTGCTTTGACAACACTTACAGTGTTATGAGAGCTATTTTGTGCTCTAGTCAAGCCTTTGAAAATCCCTCTCCAAGAGTCTCGGTGCTCACAGAGACCTCAGACCTACCGTCTTCCCTAAGTCCTTGCACTACACCTTGTTGCAATTGTTTAAGTCCTTGGCCAGATATGAAAAATAAGTGACAAAGCTAGAATTTGAATCCAAGTCTTTTGGGCACCAAATTGTGAACTTTCCTTATTATTACATTTTATTTGCACTGCTACTATATGAATACTTTGTCCTTTAAAAGTAGGTATAAAGTTACAGATAAAACTGACATTCCTTCTAGCTACCATGAGTAGAAAACAATGTGACAGGTGTAGTTCTTTCAAACTATTTTTATACATATGAATATGTATATACCCATTGAAAATATATGGTATTCTATTTGTTTTTATGTAAATGAATTATAGTGTAACTATCTTTTAACAACATGCCTCTTTATTCAACAGTATTGTTTTGAGATTACTCTTTATTGATATACTTAGATATGTTTCCTTCTGTGAACCACTTGGTGAATCCCATGAAATGAATATACCGTGTTGCATTTATCTGTTCCCCATTTGATGAACATTAAGTTACTTTTCATTTTTCACTGTTTTAAATTTCTCAGTGGACCTTGTCTGCAGAAAAGTAATATATTTTACTGGTTAAATCCCAGCTCTCAATTTACTAGCTATGGGGCCTTGGTTGAGTTACCTAAACAATGTGAGCTTCATTCTCCTCATCACAGAGTTGTTATAAGGACTGGATGAGATATATAAGGTGCTGAGTTATAGGCCTGGGACGTGGTGAGCACTCCATAAAGTGAGCTGTTAATATTGTAAATGTCTGGATTCTAAGTCGTGTTCATTTGCAGTTTAATTGGTACTTCTGAATTACCCTCCAGTGTGGCCACATCGATTTATAATTCCCTCAGCAGTATGAGTGTGTTCTTTTCTTACTTCTTCCCAATACCTTGTAGTATCCAACCTTTTTATTTGCTGTTTTGTCCACTAAGAAATGTTCTCTCAGTGATATTTTAATTGTTATTTTCCTGACTACTGGTGTTCAGTATTTTATGTATTTATTAGCCAGTTTTCCTTCTGTAAATTATTTGTAGTCTGTTTTTCTATTTTTGTAAACTTTTATCAACTGTTTAAAAATGTATTCTCGATACTAATTATTTATTATATACTACTACTATTTTCTCTCAGTTCACTGCTTACTTGCTTTAACTGAAAATATCTTGGTCTTTAAAGAGATCAAATTTGCCCTGGCTGGTGTAGCTCAGTGGCTTGAGCACGGGCCTGTGAACCAGAGGGTCGCAGTTCGATTCCCAGTGCAGGGCACATGCCTGGGTTGCAGGCAGGTTCCCTGCAGGCCAGTTCCCTGCAGGGGATGCACTAGAGGCAACCATACATTGATGTTTCTCTCCCTCTCTCCTTCCCCTCTGAAGATAAATAAATAAAATCTTAAAAAAAAAAAAGAGATCAAATGTTATGGGGCCACATTTATCAATCTGTTCTTTTACATGCTTTACATGGCAGTTGAGATTTGAATTCCAGCTCTGCCACTCTGAGATCCTGGACAACTCATGTAACTTCTCAATGCCTTAAATTCCTCAGCTGTAAAATAAGAATCATAACCATGTGTACCTCAGAGGTTGATGCTGGGTATATGTGAGTTAATGCATGTAAAGTGCCTGACACAAAGTGAACACTGTTTTCCATTTTCTATTGTTTTTCTATATTCTGTTTTTAAGTAAGCTTTCCCCAACCCAACCTCCCCAAAGTCAGAAAGATATCCTCCTATAGTATTGTAATTATTGTACTTTTCTTTTAAGGTTTAGGTCTTTAATCCTCCTGGAATTAATTTTTTTCATATGTGAGTTTGGGATCTACATATTTTTAATGTAATGGTCATGACCTGTCTCTACATCATGTATCATCTTCTCTTCTCTGATTTGATGTAGTGCTTCTCTCATAGACAAAATTTCTATTTAGTCAATGGCCTATTCCTAGAATCTCTTCTGTCCATTTGTCTATTCTGTCACAAATGCCATACTGTTTTAATTATTGTAATTTTGACTGGAAATCTAGTATTTGCCAGATTCTTTAATTCTTTTTCAAGACTGTCTTCCTTATTTTTACACAGTAGTCTTTCATATTAATTTACAGTCGATTTCTTAAACTTTATTTTAAAACTTTGTTGGCATTTGGGGGGCATTACACAGAATATATAAATTTTTGAGAAGAAAAAGGATATAGTTACAAAAGGATATTGAATTTTCCCATTTGTAAATTAGGGTTAGCTTTCCATTTCTGGCCTTCTTTTGTGTAGACCAGAATACTTTAATAGAGTTTTATAATTTTGTCCACAAAGCCATTTCATGTTTTGTCAACTTTATTCCTATGGAACACCATCTTTTGCATTACTATTGTCAATGAGACCTTTTTTCTCTTTTACAGTCTACCTGCTTTTTGTTACTATATTGGAATGAAAATGGTTTTATTGGTCTAGTAAGTGGCCAACCTACTAAACTTTCTTAGTATTTTTAATAGTTTGTCAGTTTGAGTCTCTTGCATTTTTTTTTTTAGGTAAACAGTCAGCTTTTGAAAATCTTGATCAATCTGTCCCTTTTCAATTTTTATGCCTGATAGTTTTTTGGGGTTTTTTTGTTGTTGTTGTTTTATTGTCAATATTTAGGACCATGAATGCCCTGGATACTAGGAATGTCTGACATGTCTGGCCTGTTATTGGCTTTAATGGACACTTCCACTGTTGTACTATTCAGTTGGATGCTTACTGTGGATTTTAGATGGTGAAGTCCCTTTAATTCAATGTATGTAGCTCTCCACGTGCTTCTTTAGTGAAGCTGCTTTCCTAAAGAAGCAGATTTTTATAATGGAATGAATATGTATCCTAGACAGAAAGCCATTTAGTAGCAATAATAGTATGGTAAATATAAACATTTTTTTAACCTTCCTCGAGATTGACTTTTATCCCTGAAGTGTTTAAACTGCTTAAAATAGAGGACAGCTCTGGTTGGGTCCCAGTGCCTCAAGCATGAGGCTTTCTGAATTTGGGACAGGGAGCCATGTTAATGTTAATTAGCTTTCACAGCCCCCCCCCCCCCCCCCCCCGTCTTTGAGCGCAGCCCTTCCACGCACCTCTCCTGTCTCTGCATTCCAGCTTTACATTTCATTTAAACTCTCAGATTTGGGCAAGGTTGAGAAAGAAACGTTGCCATTTATATTATGTTTTCTTGAACAATCCCTGAAGCAGAAAGGCCTTAATTAGTAAGAAAAGTAAGATTGTGCTACTTAAGCTTATGATGCAGGATAGGCTTGAGAAATGTTTTTAGTTCCAGGAGCAAATGTTTCAAAGGCCTGCAGAACTAATAGGTATTCTTTGTATTTTCATCATGCACATTGTAGCTGAAGGATTTTTGAAGAAGATTTCATTCAGCCACTTTCCTAAAGTTCCTTGTGCTCATTAGGCAAGGCCACCAATTATGGTTTGAAGCTCTGTTAATCTAAAAAAAATATTCAAGTTATGTGTAGCCACTGAGCAATAAACATTGTTCACATATAGTAGGTATAATTATTTGAAACCAATTTAACAGTCTTGAGACTCTGTGCACAAATTGTGGTTCTTTCCATGCAAATTTGGTGCAATTGTTCTTTCTGAAGTATTCAGGATCCACTTGGCGTTAATAATGAGTCTTCAGATGGTTTGACTGGAAATACTCTCTTCTCTGTGTTTTTACTCAGTCAACATCAATTCTCAGTATAGAATTCTACTTAATTTTGTTCATTTTCTCCCCTGAGTCTCAGAGGTTACTCTAAACATCTATTTATGCTCATTTAAATGTATAATTAAGATTATCACAGGTTTGATTAGTCATAATTAACAAAGGGGCAGAACCTATCACTGTGGCTGCTTGCTTGACTGCAGTCAGCAAAAGTTTGTGTTGGCATAACAGAAAAAAACAACTCAGAAGGGGACCTTGGGTCCCGGATTCATAAGTACAAGGCTTTTGGGGGCTTTTAGTACAGCTCAATTTCCCAAACCAGCATGTGAGACCCCAGGCAAACCCCAGTCTACATTTACAACTCTGATTCCCACTGTTTCTCTCTGTAGATTCACATGCTCACTGATATGCTTGTTGAACTTCATTGCACCATGTGTGTTTGCACCCCAGAGCCTTTGTTTCCCCTCCCCAATATCTTTTCTTATGACTTTATGTATGTATGTATGTATGTATTTATTTATTTATAGAGAGAGGGGCACATCGATGTAAGAGAGAAACATCCATTTGCTGCCTCTCATGCATGTCCCAACTGGGGACCGAACCCACAACCTAGGCATGTGCCCTGACGGGAAACTGAACCAGCAACCTTCACTCTACAGTATGAGGCCAAACCGACTGAGCCACATTAGCCAGGCCCCCACTCCCTTTCTAAAATGCCCCGTCATCACTTCTCAGCCATTTTTGCTTCACAGCCCAGCTCACAGTCCACAGCACACACAGCAGTATCCCTAGCTTTGAACCATTGGCTTCTGATAGAGAATTAATTGTATACAGGTTTTTGATCATATATCTAAGCTTTTTTATGTATCATTTTCTTGAATGGGCTCAAGATTTCTTTAAATTTGAGTATATGTACATTTTGGCTTTAAAATATACCTTTTCTCTGTCTCCCACCCAATCCATTCTTTCATATTCCAGTTCCTAAGAACTGTGCCTAGAGCCTAGTACATACTTATAATCATTTACCAAATTAATAAATGAGTTTTTCTGCATGCAGAAGGAGGTATTGGAATATTGGGGAATTAGCAAGTAAATCTAACTATGATTAGATAATCAAAATACTGAGTACTAATGAAAATTAGTTCTTAGCATATCACTAGGTAAAGGAAATACCAAATAGAATCCTTTTGGTTATTTGTGTACTTGGTTGATTCCATGTTTTATTTTATTTTGCTTTGCTTTGAAGGGAGATTCATTTGCCGCTCTCCTGAGTCAGTCACTGTCCTGAGATCATACAGACATTTAGTCCTGAGCTGGTAGATACTGTTGTGACTACTGTATATGGAATTGCTCAGTAGCAGTGCACAAAGGTCATCTTTAAAGCAATGTGACTGATCTTTAACCAGTATACTAGCATGTCCCTATTTAGATCACTGTTACCGGTGATCTAATTAGTTGTCTTTTAAGACTATTCCTTATTCATTACACTTTAGTCACACCTCATAGAGCTTTACAAGATAAATTGTGAAGTGTAAATGGATGATATGGTCAAGGAGAGGTAGAGGACAATAGGTAGGAAAGTGCAAATTAGCTACTAATATTTTTCTCCCCATTCATCAGTGAATTAATGTACATGTCAAGAGAGTTTTATCTGTTTTAGTAAGATATTAATTGTGATTCAAAAGTTGACTATATTTCTAAGTCTGGCTAGGAAATATCTGCCCTTGAATCCTAGTATCATATTACTTTTGATGCGGAATGGACAGCTTTATAAATATATGTGTAATTGTAAGAAAATTTAGTTAATGTACCAGTAGTATTATAAGCTAGCTAAATATTGTGCATATAACTGTGCAGTTTCTTTGTCTTCTTCATACTGTTTCAGTGAAAGGTTATCCTTAGTTGTCTTTGAATCTTGTTGCTTTAGTTTACTATTCAGAACAATTCACTTTATTAGCCATGCTGGTAGGCATGTTCTCCCCACCCAGTCTTTTTGCCTTCATTCCTTTATGGGTTTTATCAAGTTATCCAGCAGTATGAGGTGAAATACTAGAACCTAGACAGACAACAGACCTGGGCTCCAGACCCTGTCCCTGCCTCTTATTAACTGAGGTCCTTAGGTTGTTCAGCCTCATCTGAAATGTATCCTCCTCATTTATGTGATACAAATAGCATTGACATCACAAGAATAGGATGAGTATAATCGAGTAAATGCATATAAAAGCACTTAACATGATGTTGCCTGATAGCACATATTCATAAACTTTCTCCCTTTGTTATTGTTATTTGTAGTCTCTATATTGCTTTATCTTTTACTTTACCTATATTTAAAGTAGACTTACCCATTATCCTTTAGTATATGAAGCTTAAAGTAATATATTCTAGATATTTACATTTAGCATGTACATGGTAAATATAACATCTGTAATACCTGTTATTTTTAAGGAACATGCCTTCAGAAAATATGTATTAATAAAAGTTATTCTCACTATTTGACTGGCCTGTCATTTAGTTCCCAAGAAAATGTCAAAATGTACATTTAGATATAAGAAATTTAACCAGATTTGCTAGATTCCCTGAGAAGGAAGAAAGGGGCACACTAGGCATGCAGTCTGCCTCTCTTCCTCTGCGGTTCATTTGGGCATAATACCAGACTGATTCCCGGTGGGGTCATGCCTGTATATTCTTGCTAAGTTTGACTTCAGTACCATATTTCATTCTCAAGAAATGTTGCCCAAAGGCTCAAAGGTAGACCCTCAAATTACCAAGGCAGGCTGCAGCTGCCCGAGGCAGGTGAGGCCCAGAGAAAATATGAAACATATAGAATTTATTAAAAGGCAAATCTCCACCCCAAAAGTATGATATGAAATTCCATTATGAAAATAATCCCAGATGGACAAAGGCTTGAAAAGGATCATTGAGTGATGGTGAGTTATAGCCTCATCTGTATATCCAGAGAGGATACACACACATATATATACATACACACACATATATATTATGATGTGATCATATCATAACAGGTTTGCCTGTTACTGGCTGTATTTAACTACAAATGTCTGCAATTGTGTGTATTTGATGTATAGTTCTCATTTTGAAGTATATATTAAGTTCAAAGTTCAAAGTTCTCATTTTGAAGTATATATTAAGTACTTGGTATACATTATTGCACAAATAGTAAGTGCACATTAACGTAGAAGTCTGAGGAGGTAGGTCACACACCTTGTCTCAAGGATACTCCTGCTTAGTAATCAAAAGTAGATTATGTGAGAAAGCAAAGCAAAAGGAATTGATCAGAATAATGTTGAATGAAATCTTGAGTTAGGGATAAGGTCCTTTTAGAAATACATGCAGTATTTTGTAAACAGAAAATCTTTAAGAAGACACAGAACAGACAGTTTTATAGTTATGAAAGAGCAATTTTTGTTAATGATTATTTAGTTAAAAGCTGCATGTTATGAAGAGCCATAATACATTGGGAGAAAGAGATGTTAATGGCCCTGTTTCCGTTGGAAGCAGGATATGAGGAATGCACCTTAAGTGGAGATTTCCCTTTCCTCTTGCCTCAGTTTCTCTCCATGGTCCTTCCACCTGTACACCACTCCTGGAATTGGTGATGTATCAGAGGCACTGTAGCAGAATTCGGAGTTCTTTAGCAATCTGCTGGAATGGAACTCTTAGAGTAAAAGGTTTAATAGCAATTCAGCATCAGTTATACACGCCTTTTCTCATACTGATAACACGTAAGCAGTGAAGTTGTTACTATTTTATACCTTTGATCCTTAGTGATTTTATCTAGGGAAAATACACTTTTGTTTGGTTTTGTTATTATATTTGATTATTGTTATAAACAAACATTCCATTAAGTACCTAAGTATATAGGCCCAGTTTTGTCAGTGGATGTTATTTACCTGGCAGAAAATTGTCACTCAATGTCCATTGTGTCCCTGCTTTGAGGTCCAAGCCCCAAGCTAGGCTATGCAAGAAAAGAGGTTGTTTTTTAATCTTTTAAATGTGCTTGATATAGCTAGAAACTAGAGAGTGAAAAGCATCGGAAAGCTTCTTTTCAGTGAAGGCTGGGTTGCAGTGGAGCAAAACTAGAGGCGAGCGAACCAGCTGGGCTGGGTCACTGGTCAGCAGAGCCTGATGAGCATCCGAAGTGGAGCAGAGGTAGGGGAAATGGAGAAATTGGGGGGATTGGAGCGCTGTTTAGGAGGCAGATCAATAAGTTACTGATTGAATATGAATGCTGGTGAAAAGGAGGAATAAAGAATGTCTCTCTTGGCTTGGTTCTGGGTTCTCATTGGTGCCATCACAGGGTAGGGAATAGGAGACATAAGCAGTCAAGAATGGTAGGTTTATTTTTTAACATGTTTTCTTGGACCACCTCTGGAGCATCTAGGTGAAGCCCCAGATGCAAAACTGCAATGTGGAGCTCTGGAGAGGGTCTAGGCTCAGAGTCTTTAACATTTTAGAAGTTCATTCTTTTTTAGTGATTGTACCCATAGCAAAATCCAAATGTTGTTGTTATATATAGGTGATTATAGGTATATCAGAGAAAGCTGCCCTTGTAGTCCTTGGATCATAAGACCAAGGCTTCCTTCCTGCCGACTCATGACACGATGCACTAATGGCCTCAAAATAGCTCTGAGGGGCAGAGAAAAACTGCTTCTGAGGTTGCAACAGTAAAGCTCAAATCATGGTGTGAAAGCGAATGTCCCATCATTTTGTACTTTGTGGTATGATGATTTCTATTTTACCTGGTTAATTTTGAAATTATTCTTTTTTCCCCCAAACTGTAGCCTCTTACAGTTAACAAACTACCTTCCACCTTTTCCCCCCTTTTCTGTCTTCAGCTGTCACACAACCCCACCACAGTTCTTTAATATGAGAAAACAGGCTTTGGAAGCAAATTGACCTGGATGTGAACCCTCGCTTTGCTGTTTACTAGCTACAATACATGACTCTGGATAGGTCATTCTGCCTGCTCAGTTTTCTCTTCTGTAACAGAAGGCTATGCTAATATTACATAATAGGTTGAGCTGTTTGCATTGACTTATATTCAGTATACAAAAACAGCAATTTCATTTGGTTCAACCTAATACTGTGCAATCTTATAGTGAGGATGATACTGTGTTTAGAGTAATATGAAGATATTCAAAAATATATTTTCAATAATTAATATACAATTGACTACTAATACAACTATAAATATATCTTAATTAACTATTTTCAGTAATAGTTTCTTTTAAATATATAAGTATTAAGAAAAGCTAAAATTGCTTAAATTGAAAATCTAAAGTAAAGAAATAAATGTAGCAGAAAACATCTCACTATGAGCACTATAAGATCTATGAAATATGAAATACTTTCCAGAAGTATCTGGGCTAAATCCTTATGTTTAAGCTTAGATTAATTACAAAGATAACATCAAAATGACAATGTTTTTCATTTTTTACTGTATAAAACTTGATGAAATACACAGGAAAGTTTTCTGGTCTCATAAATTACTGAAATAAAACACAAAATTTCTGTTTTATTTACTTTTTATTTAGTCAGTGCCATGAATGATGATTTTAATTTTACAAAACTACAGTAAAATTTTAATTGTCTGGAGATCAATGATCAGTCAACTTCAACTGGAACACAAATGGAAAAAAACACTTTGTGCAGTTAAAATAGATACCACAAAGTACAATACATACATAAAATCTTTGTACTTTTGTTTTTAAAATTTTCATATAAGAACTTTTACAAAATAAATGCAGATAATAAGAAATTATTAAAAGATATTTTTAGATGGTCTTTAAGAGTACACCACTTCAAATAGCTGTTTTACTTTATGGAAGAAGGAACACAGCCTTGGAGATACTCATTCATGCTTTGCTTAGATACTGAAGGATAATCTTACTGTAGCTTTTGGAAATCTTACTGTCTTAACAATTTTGATCACAACTTCTGCCCTGAAGGGGGAATACTGTGATGAGGAAATAAAACATGGCACACCTGCTCTTCTTGTCTGTCCCTCTGACACTCCTAGTTGCATTAGTATTGTACCAATAATAAGTAATTTCTTAAAACCTGCCATACACTGTCATGCTGGAATCAATAAAGTAAATTAAAATATTTTCAAAGAAACCTCTTGTCCTCTACCCCTGCAGAATCCATTCATTCCAACCATATATACTGCTGTAACAATTAAGATTATCTGATTTCTCAAGCTGTACAACAACCGTAGGAGCCACTGAAAAATAGCCGTGACAACATGGGGAGCGAGAAATACATAGAAAAACTTAAAACCACACAGTGGAATGTGGGGATGATTAGAGCAGAGATTCCACAGGATTGCTTCATGGCCCATATTCATCTCCCGAATATGTTCTGTTTATCCCCCACTATGTTGATGATTTACAGTTATTTTTGTTTTTGTTTCATTGCTAATAATTAAGTATAGGTGATTCACATTTAAAAAAAACAAGATTTCAAGTCTCTCTTGAAGAATAAAGATCTGGAAGCACTGAGTCTATCTTCCTAAAAGGCATTAGAGTTTAGGTTGACTATAGAGTATGTGGTACCCAGTTTGCCACAGCCCCCACTTTTAGAGAAGGCATTTTAATATTCACAATCCCCATTCACCCCATTCTCGCCCTAAACTGATGCTTAGTGTTAGTTGTCATTTATCTTTGTCTATTGTCTTAGCAGGCTGGCTTAAAAGAAACTAAACAAAGTATTTGTTGCATGTGAGTCTCCATCAAAAGAGAGGAATGGGAAAGCAGATTTAGTGAATGATTTATAGAAAGGGAGCAAGTGCATTTTTTTATGAGAGAGAGAATATTTCTGCATGTGATATGCAAACAAAATGTGCCTGTGTCAAAACAACATTATAAAGCAGCTTTCTCATTGACTTGACCTACATGGCCCTTAGCCATGTAGCTCTAGTAAATAAAGAGCCCTTCTATAGTTCTGAGCACAGCTTCTTATTACAGTAGAGTAAAATCATCATAATAAAGGCAATGTTTGATAAGTGTGATAAATGCTATTTTAAAAAGATAAAGAGCCCTGGCTGGTGTGGCTCAGTGGACTGGGTGTTGTCCCACAAACCAAAAGGTTTCTGGTTTGATTCCTGGTCAGGGCACATGCCTGGGTTGCAGGCCAGGTCCCTGTCTGGGGGGGTGTGAGAGGCAGCTGATCACCATCAGTGTTTCTCTCCCTCTCCTTCTGCCTCCCATCTCCACTCTCTAAAAATAAATAAAATCCTTTTAAAAAAAGAACATAAAGTCGATAAAACTTTTCAGAAATATTTCTAAAATAGTTGATATGTGAATTTTTCGGTATATAAGTTGAGCCATATTAAATTGCCAGTATATAATAAGTTTTGACCCACAAAAGTGGCAGCCTCCCACTAATTAACCTACTGTAAAAGGGTAAGTTTTCTCTGTTTGTTTCACTTGCATGGAATTCCTTCTTTTCCACAGTACTAAATAAATGAGATAGTGCTTTATCTGGATTAATAAAATTAATAATACATTAATGAATAGTTACAGATATTTTGTGAATCTTATAAAAACAATTAAAATATACATATCATGCTTCATTATAGTCTGCCAATAATAGCTTATGTCCATGGATATGATAATATACTCTGAGTATAATGATTGAAATATTTTCAGTTGATAAGACCTTCATTATGAGAGGATAGTAGCTTTACAAATCTTTTAATCCCCTGAGATCTAATCCTCTCTGTGGAGACACTTACTCTCTTTAGCATCTAATAAATATGTCCTAGAAATTAACTACGTTGCACTTTGTTATTTCTTCTCTGTGGGTGAAACTTTCTCTTTTTATGTGGTTCACCTAAAAAGTGAGGTAGATTTACCTGAAATTCAGTAGATTTTTACAAAGCTTTAGGAAGTACAAAAGATTTAAGTAGAAGCTTTGGGGTAGATACAATTTTATTTAAAATCATTTCTTGGTGTCTGAACAGTTCTTCAAAGTAATATATTTAGTGCACACAAATACTTTTTAAGCACAGAGTGGTTACTATATGCTGTATGCATATCTAAAAATAAGTGAAATATAATAATTAATAGAGAACTACATTATCTGATATTCTTTAGTTGGGACAGTTTATTTTTGTAGAAAGCATAAAATGCCAGAGAACTGAAATGTTTCAATTTTGCATTTTAACTTTCAAAGCTACCATCACTGAGGATAAACTGCATTTCTTAAACTAATAATAGTTTGTTTATAACCTTATATATAAATATTTATGATATTACTGAATGAAGGGAACTGTCAGTCATAGTCTGTTTTCTTGATGATGTCTCTCTCTGGACCTGAAAAATACTTGGCTGAATTTAATGACTATTACATATATTGGGGTTAGATGATGGAATAAAGTAAAAAAGCACAATACAATTTATCAGGATTTGCTACAGTTGAACTGAGATAAATTCCCTTACTAAAAAGACATACCAAATCATGTTAATACACTTACCTTAGACAAAAATAGCCTCTTTACTAAAAATATCATTTTGCATAAATTATCAGATTTTTACTTCTCTGTTTGCAAATATCTTGAAATAAAAATATTTAGTTTATTAAGATGTCAGTGAGATCAGAAAAAGAGTTTTAAATATTCTATGATAGAAAGATGCAAATTATAGAAACTATTCCTTGAGAATATGTGGAGAATTTTCAAGCATCTAGGATTTAATTTCAAATATTATTTCACTCAGTAGTAGATACAGTATTCCAGTTGATAAAATAGTTGAAGTACATTCCAATGGCTTCTAAAATATTGTATTTACTCATATAGATTGTCCTAGATTTAGAGCAGAATAGTATAAAATATAGAGCAGAGTAATAGTGCAGAAACCAGGAATAACTAAAATAATATTATTATTTAAGTAATAGGTTTACATTTTTCAGGATATACTACTGTTCATCCTTAACGAGAAGTCATCCCATTTTTACTCTGCCTTTGATTTTTGCTTTTAATAGACTGGGTTTGTAACTATATACATGTAGAGACTGACCTTTCCTTTAATTATATATTTTGGTCAAGCCCAAAGGAAGGAATTTTTAATGAATACTTAAAACTGCAACAGTTAGGAAAAAACACAGATTTCCCATGCTCTCTCTCATGCCAGTTGAAATGGCTGATAGACCACATGTATTGTGTCTTCTCTCTCTGTGAATATCCTGCTAAAATGACATTGAAGGGAACAGGAAAGGAGATAAGAGAGGATGAGAGATGTCAACACATTTTTAGAAAACAAAAATCAGAAGGATTTCTCAACAGAGCAGAGGAATTTATAAAATAAAACTAAAAGAGAGACATGAAAACAAACTGAAAAATGAGGTTAAGCGGAAACAGAGGCAATGTCAATAGCAAAAGAAAACATCAGAAACCCTAAGTAATATCCTCAGAGAGAAGAAAAGCAATTGCATCCTTGAACAGGCTGCTGTGAAAGAAAAGGACTTAAGTTTCCAGATTGAAAGTATCCACAAAATTTCCAGCACCTTGTATGAAAATTGATTTATGTGAATGCATATCATTATGAAATTTTAGATTTCCAAAAATACAAAGGAAATTCCAAAATTTCCCCAAGAAACAAGACACGATCCATGCTACTAAGGAGAAATAAGAGTGGCTCAAAATTTCTTAAAGGCAATATTGCTGCTAATCATTTTACAATATTTAAGTGTGTCAAATCAATGCATTGCGTACCTTAAAATCACAGAATGTTATATGTCAGTTATCTTAGTAAAGCTGAGGAAATCAATATGGGAAGCCAGAAGACAATGAAGCAGTGCCTTCAGAACTAAGGAGAAATGGTTTCCAACCCCAAATTTTATATACTTCCAAACTAGTAATTAACTATGAAAATAAAATAAAGGTGGTTTTAGACATCTAAGGACTCAAGTTTTAGCTCCCATTGACCCTTGGGAGCTAACCCTTGGGTTAATGGGAGCTAAAACTTGAGTCCTTAGTGAATAAATCACGACAGGAAGAATTCGTGGGACCCATAGAACAGTCGAACAGGGGAATCAGGATTCCGTGTACGTGTCCCTAACAGCCTTCAGCTCAGGCAGGAGCAGGAGTTGGAGGGCTTCAGAAGGGAGTACATAGAGATGGGAAGGATGTGTTTGGGTACTGGAACTAAGTTAATTGTGTATTTGAACTTTTGGGAAAATACTGCTAGGGACTTTGAAAAAATAACGATAAGTAATAAAGTTAACAAAATATGAGGCAAATATAAACTCCAGATAAAAACCAAGAAATGAAGTTTTGTTACAGTGCACAAACACTGCACTTGGCTCTGCACAGGCAGTATTTACATCATTATGACCATATGGGTATCTCCTATTTTATTTACTCTCCCTAACTGCACTGAAAGCAAGGACAAGGACTTTCTTTTACTCACCTTTTTATCTTCTTTGTTATTTGACATGTAGTAATCTTGCAATAAATTTTAGTCAAATTAGCCTGCAGTTCAAGAATTCTGTACATAATTTGTTACTTCTCAACATTCCAAAAATGTTGAGAAGGTCACTAAAAGAGAAAGCATGTGGATGAGCCATGTCCATCACCTGCCACTTTGCTTCCAGAGGGGAAGACTGCCAGAAGTGAAGTGGGTGAAGGAGAGGGAGAAGCACAAAGTGCCAGAATTTAACACAAAAATGACCCAAACACTTTTGTTATAGCAACACATGACATCTTGAACATAGAACTCTCAGAGGACCAATGATGTGTGAAGATAAAGGAAATAACCCTTGTAGTAAAGATACCGAATGCAGATTCCTAAGTAGTTGATGCAGACAGCTCTCACTCATTACTTATCTCTCCATATTCCCAACAGATAACCAACACCAGTCAACCAAAGAAAATGAATTTGAAAGGAACAAACATAGGATCATTTAGAGTATCTATGCTTGCCATTTTATTTAGGTGCATCATTTGCAAAGGGGTGGGGGAAGAAGTGAGGCCACCAGAACGAGAGTGAAACACTTGTGTGTAAAGAATCAAAATGGCCTGCCAAATTCCAGGAAGATAAATCACTGTGGAATAATCAAGACATGTCCTGATAAAGATAGTGATTCTAAGACATAAAGGAAATATCATATGGCTTACAGACATTAAAAGCAAGACCTGTATAAAGAGGAAGAAATTAGGTTGGGCTTATGTCTTTCTATAGCAAAATAGAAGTACCTGTCTATAAAGCAAAAAGGTAAAAGTAAGCATGACCCCCAAATTTAATACTTAGCCACACTGTCACTTAAACATTGGGGTAACAGCCTTCCTTAAGCATTTAAAAACTCAGGGAATATATGATGAATCTTTCTTAAAGAAACAAACAAGCTACTTAAAGATGGTATCTAGCCACCCAAGAGATTAATTTTAAAAAAGTGTCTCAGGAATGAAAAAAAAAATGATGGAGAAACCTGTGGTTTTTAGTCCACCTGATAGTTAACCAGGGCAAAACAACCACAAGAATTGTGGCTACAAAGGCAGATGAAAACAATGAAATGTGACGATGTAAAAATGATAGTGTAGCTAACAAATATGAGAGAAGGAAGGAAGAGGGAGAAATGCCTGTCATTTTTCTCAAATTTGCTAGAAGGGAAGCAATAGAGTCTGTCTGAGGTTAAAATATAGAACTTTTTAAATGACTCGACATTCTTAAAATTTTTAATAATTTTTTTCTTAATTTATGTAGACTCTTAAGAATTATTATCTTTTGTGATGATGAAATATTTAACAAAACATCAATGATTCTTTAGTTTTTTATTTTTGTCTAAATAAAACAGTTCTTTTGAAAAAACAAATTAAATATTTTTATTAAATACTTTTCAAAGCATTATAATTACATGTAAGATTTCTGAAATTACTGTTATCTTTTTTTCTGCTCTATCTATATACAGACGGTTTCGAAAGCATGCTTGCCAAGTGTTAGTGATGGTTTTTCTGGATGGTGGGATTTGGGATCATTTTAAAGCTGTTTGTTTTTTTTTGTACTTTCCTTCATTGCTTTAATTTCTACAATAATTTCTACAATTGTTGCACCATTTATGCACAATTAATAGAGTCATTGTTTGAAAATTTTTAAATGATACCCAAATAAAGCTATTTTAATTTTACTACTAAAGTAGTGAGCACAGGTATTTCAATAATATCTACTACAAAACAAATGTTTATTAGCTGAGCCCTATTCATATTATTTGCTGGTGACTTAACTGGGCATTGTTGAGAATCCTTTTGGGGTTTTTATGTTATTGTAGAAGATAACTGAGTTCATATTACATACATAGTTTTCTATATCAGTCTAGATTGCGTGGTTGCAAGTAACAGAAATCAATAGAGGCTACTTTAAGTGAAAACAAAAATCAAGAACAAAAGCAAAGAAAGTATTGGAAAAAAAGAAATAACTCCCAGAATCAAAATAAAAACTAAACAAGGTAGTTTGTGGGAAAAGTAAGAATATGGGACCCTTAGGGGACTGGGACTAATGGGATTGTCTTTAGTGAACCTCTCCCAGGATAGATTGTCCCCTGCTGTTTTTCTTCCTAAGTCATTCCAGGCAGAATTCAGATGTCTGTGAGTGTGTAGTCAGGTTTGGGACATGTGCCCACCTGCTGCTTGTGGAAGGAAAGGAACCTTTGGTCACAGTCAATGCCCAAACTAAGGAAAATTTAGAGTTTGTTTCCAGGACATGGGAGTGGATGCTGGGGAGGTAAATGCTACGGATGCCCCCTAGCTTTGCCTCACTTTAAGCTTGCAGTCATGTAAGCCTCTCTCCCACTTAGCATGCCCCTGAGGAATTAGCTGATTTAGTTTCTTTATCAGATCTGTTCCTTCATTTCTTTCAAAGTAATTACAGGCTGCTTCTTCCCTGTCTCATGACACTGATTATTAGCTGAAGCTAATTCATCAGCTAGATATAGGTGAAACACCTTTAGCTATCTTTTAGAAAAAGCTTAGTAAATTATTTGTCATTCTCCCACCCAAGAAATGTTCTCCCTATAAGTAAAAGTTTATTAGATACCGTGAGAGGTCTTTGGGTTCAGCCATTTTCTGTCCCAGCTATAATTAGAAAGCTAGACAAATTGTATTAACTCCCAGGGAAAAAATCCACACACATACTCATTTTAATAAATCCAATTTACTCTATTTGCTTGGTATTAACAACTGTTAATGTTATGTCCAAATGCCTTCCCTTCCTTGTTTAAAAGGACTATATCACTACAGCCAGTACATACAAATGGATAGTTAATTACTCAGCACAGAGGGTTATGTGATTCATCACGGCACTGTGGAAGTGACTGTTGCCAATTGTCAGCTTTTTCCAAACTATGTAGTGTTATAGGTTTATGTTCTAATCAATAGTGGCAAAGATCCAGAAAGAAATATACTTAGATGTCAGCGACACATTAAACGGATCAGTTTGCAGTTCTTGTCAGTGATTTCCAACCCCGCTATATATCAAAATCACTTGATGACAGTAAAAAAAGGTAAGAAAAAGATACAGCCTCCATTCACCTCCAAAGCCACTGAATCAGAATATTCTGGTTTGGATTGGGAACAAATTCAGGACTTTTCAGGGCCTGGGGTTTATATAGCTTCAGGTCTCTATTTGAGAAAATGAAAACAAAAGTGTTTTTTACAGATTTTATAAAAATATATTATGTGAATACACTTCTAGGACCTGGACCCTTGGAAACATCCATGCAAATGCTGGACCCTGAGGCTTAACCTTCATTAGCTTCAGGGTTAAGTCTACCTGTTGGTTAGGGCCGAAGAGCAGATGTGTGTTCATTTGTCATGTCTGTGTATATTTGCATATCTGAGTACGAATACCTGTGTTCACGGTTCAAGCTCCCAGGTGAGACAGTGCAAACTTGGACTGTCCTTTCTCCCTGGAAAACAAAAAGAATATGGAAAGTTTAGTGGTATCTAAATTTTAATCTAGTTGTCCACTAAAGTTTAAAATCTCAAATACATAGACTTTCATTTTCGTGTTTTTTACTTCCTCTGCCCTTCTTTCATTTTCCTTTTGCCCGTGGCCAGAAAGGCCCATAAACAAAAGTTACCACCAGAGTCTAAACTAATCCTGGCTCCGGACAACAGCCCCTGACTTACAACTGCTCTGGTTACAGTTAGGGAGGAAAAACAGCTCAGCTTCCTGCATGTAATTTTAGTTTGCAAATAGCCTTATGCTTCTTTTTTTTAAACATGATTTCACATGACTTTAGGTATTGAATTTTGGCACCAGCAAATGTGTATTAGCCTTGAGGAGCATGGGATTAAAGAGAAACCCCACTGTAGGAAATGTCAAGTTCTTCGCATTACTCGGGTAAAATTGAGTGATCTGTCTAATAGCACCTTTTTGAAAACTTGTTTTTAATCCTTTGTAAAAGTTAAGCATGCCTCATGTTAAATTTCTTAATGCAAAACACATAGGAAAAATATATATTCCCTACAATCTCCCCAAAGATAATCTAGTCATCACAGTGATTGACACAGTGTTAGCTACTCAGTAAATATTTTTAAAATAAAAGAATGAATGTGAATTCTAGAGAACACAAACAAAACTCTCTTTGACCATTTTTCCCCGAGTCCTTATAATTGTGATACCTAAGATACATGTGTTTAAATGAACACATATTGAACACTAACAAGTAAAGGCCCAATGCTAGAAATATAAAGATGAATGAAAGTGGTCTTTGCCCCTTCTCAGTGGAATTTATATCCAGTGGAAGAAACGAATATATTCCTGCCAGTACAAGGACACTGAGACATGCAAGGGTACAAAAGCGGCTTTGGAAAATCTCATGTAGGAAATTTCTTTCAAAGCTAAATGCCAAAAAAATACTTCTTTTTCTTGAGACATCCTTGACTCTTTCTCTCAAGCTACATCTGGTCTCTTAGCAAATATCGTTGTTCCTATTTTGAAAATCTGTTCATAATTCTACTCCTTCTCTCCATCTTCATTATGAAGCCCTGAACCAAGCCATGTCACTTGTTGTCTGGATAATTGCTGATTGGTATCTCTGCTTTTGTTCTTGCCCCCTTCCAGTCTGTTCTCAAGCCAGAAACCAAGAAGTCCATTGACAATTTAAGTTAGGTTATATCACACCTCTGCCTGGAAATCTCCAACAGATTCCCATTTCTTTTAGAGCAAGGATGTCAAACTCATTTTCACCGGGGGCCACATCAGCCTCGCAGTTGCCTTGAAAGGGCCCAATGTCATTTTAGGACTGTGTAAATATGACTCCTCAACCAGGGCAAGGAGGTCGGCGCTACCGCCAAGTTTAAGATGGAGGGCCAGATTCAGCCCGAGGGCCTTATGTTGGCCCCCTGTGGTTTAGAGTGAAACCCATTGTCATTCACTTGGCCTATAAAATGATTTTGTCCTTCCCTTTCCTATTAATTTTCACACTCTCAAATTCACTACTCATTCTCTTGCTCCTTTGCTAATTCTAGAACAAGCCAGCAACCAGCCTACCTCATAGTCTTGGCACTGGGTTTTCACTGCACAGAATGCCTTTTCCTTACAAACCTGCATGACTTGCTCCCCTGCCCCTACAGATCATTGTTCAAATGCTACTTTCTCTGTCAAGCCTTTCCTGCCCATCCTAATTAAAATTACAGCAACCCCGCCCCTGGTTCCTGCTTTATTTTTCTCCAGATCATTATTGCCATCCCCAAAATGACATATTCTAATTATTTATTTGTATTTGTAACCTAAACTCCATGAAGGCAGGGATTAGATCTTTTTATTCCCAGCTCCTAACATTCCCTGGTTCATAGGTACTCAATTAGTATTTGTTGAAAGAAACTGGAGATAATATATTCACTCTGCTGACATCCCCACATGTTTTTTCTTCTTCCTGTGGTTTCTTTCCCTTTCAATATAGAGATACTTTTATAGTGTTACTGGGCAGTCTGACAGCATCATAGGTTGTCACCAGCGTTGGTGTCAAGTGGAAGTCGATGAAATTGCATCCTACTCTGCTGGACACTGGGTTGGACGAATGCTTGTACCTGGTGCCTGCTGGAAACTGCTTTGTCTCAACAGTGGTCTGGAAAATGCAGTTCGGAAAGGTGGGAAGGCAGGTGTATGACAAAGACCCTAACGTTCTTTTCCATGTCTGTGGACCAACATATTTAATCCCAGAAGTCACTTCTCATAAAGTGAGGAAATTTAATGTTAATGTTTTGAAAAGGATGCCTAATACTTAGGTTAAGTAATATACAATGCTCGTGTGTATTTATGCAGGCTATAATGAAAAGGAATCACTGAACCAGAGATTAAGGTTCTCTGCTGATGTTAGAGTGGTAAGGCTTTTTCTTCCTTATTTTGCATTCTAAAACTTAATGAGGGGACTGACAGAGGAACCATTCTCACAGGGCTGATTACCACCAAACACAGCACCACTGAAACCAGAGCAGAGGATCAGGTTCCTGTTAAACCACGGTTGGTTCTAGATACATCCCTTGTTCACTACATTTTTGGAGGTCAGAAAGAGCTTCTACTTACCCAGTCAGATTTGTCTTTATTAAAATAAAAATAATTAGGAAGGGACAAAGGAGGGAAATACTTATTTTTGCTCCTGATACATTTTAAGACCTTTTTAAAAATTCCTTCACTTGAACACTTACTTTTCCACCAACTTGTTTATGTCACAGAAAGGAAAGCAGATGCAGCCTATAAATAACGCATACATTTCTGCTTCAGGATATGTATAGGACAGAAGAGCATACTTCCTAAAGGTCAAGGGCCACAGCCAGCCTGCTCCCTTTGTGAGCCAGTCCTTGCATGCAGTAAGCAGGGTGTGTGAAACAAATACCCGCACATGCAGCATCTTGAACCTTCTAGCGCAATTCAAAGTTTTCACTGTAAGCCACCATTGTTGGACAATTTCAGTTTATTATATTTATTTTTCACTTGACTTTCAGAGATTTAGAGTTTCCAAATAAACCATACTCCATAGTCTGAAATTTCCACATACAAATGAGCATTTTGAAATGTTTTCTCTAACTCTTTCTTCTTGAATTTACTTTCTTATTTACGAAACTTTAGACTTTTCGTGTCTTCAGAGGATATGCTGTTTATTTTATTGGTACTTTCCTTTAAATTACGTGAATGTTATCTGTTGTCTAGAAAGTTGTTCTTTGCTATAGTCTAATAATAGAAAAATTATCTGTTTCTTTCCTTCTTCATAAGTTTAATTTTTAATTTTTTTATTGATTCCAGAGAGAGAAAGGGAGGGAGAAAGAAAGGGAGAGAAACATTTATGGAGAAATAAACACCCATCGGTTACCTCTTGCATGCTCGCAGACTGGGGACCAAACCCACAACCCCAGCATGTGCTCTGACCAGGAATTGAACTCATGACCTTTCCATTTGCGAAACAACACCCAACCAACTGAGCCACTCCAGCCAGGGCTTCATCAGTTTAATTTAATAGATACCTGTAGTCAGTGGGCTATGATTTACAGGTAACCTATAACACCATTAAAATATGCTCAATATCATCAATCATTAGGGAAATGAGAATTAAAACCCACAATGAGGTACTATTGTACATGCACTAGAATGGGATTAATCAAAGAGACAGATAGTACCTAGTATTGGCAAGGATGTGGAGACACTGGAATCTTTACACATAGCTGGTAGGGATGTAAAATGTAGGTATAGCCACTTTGAAAAACATTTGGCAGTTTCTTAAGAAGGTGAATGTACACTTACCATACAACCCGGAAATCCCACTCTTAAGTATTAACCCAAGCGAAATGCAAACGTATATCCATACAAAGACAAATATGCCAATGTTCATAGCAGCATTACACCTAGTGGCTAAAGAGTTCATTTCAAAAATAAGAATGGGGCAATAGTAGTGACTGGAGTGGGGGATGAGAGGGCCTTGTGAGTTCTGGTTCTGCGCTGTTTCTGATCTGGATGCTGTAATAGCTGTGTTAGCTTCATCAAAATTCATCAAGTAGTACCTTTGGGATTTGTGTAAACTTTTCATGTATGTTATACTTCCAAAAATTCATGAAAACTGTACAAACTTGAGTGGCACTCGATTTTCAGAGACTGAGGGTTCCCAGGAAAGCATTCTTCATATTTGCTGCTTTTAAAACTTTACAGTCTAGTAGCAAGACAGGCATGTTGATAAATAGTTCTGATGCCAAACAAACTCTGATAAGTACTGCATTAGAAACATAAATAAATGCAATGAACTAAAAAAAGTATTTATAAAAAGGGACAACCTGGAAAAACATTAGAGTGGAATCACTGTTGAGTATACTACATAATAGTAGGAGAAATATAATACTGTATAAAAACAGAAGGAAGGGATATAAATTAGAAATAAGAAGATTTAAAAGTACTGGGTTATATACAAAAATCACTACTGTTTAAGAGGCAGAGCTGTTTCATAGTATCAGAACACACGAGCTAATTACGTTCTTAAAAAAATGAGTTCTTTTGTTTTTAGTTGACTGACTTTGCCCGAGTTGTAGGTTATTCCCTTCCAGTGGTTCTTGGCCCTGGCTGCACGACCGAATCGCCAGAGCTTTCATGGCTTCTCCAAATCGGACTCTCTGGAGGTGGGACCTGGGCATCTGTACTTTTTCTGGGCACCTGTGATTCTCCTGAACTACTGGGGCTAGGAACCTCTGCCGTGGTCCCTGTGGGGTGGAGGAGGGCTCGCAGGGACCATCACACAACAACAGATGTCTCTGCAAGTGTCAGTTCTTTGTTTTTGGAGGTTCTGTGGTTTCCACAAAGGAGCATTTTTCATATTTGTCTCTTTGTATTCATGCCAAGAAATTTCTTTGCAAGTGGCTTTTATCCAAGTATTACATGAAAGATGTTAATCCCACTGTTAAATTTTAACCCTAGTTCTTTCAAGCACTAGGCCATTTCTTCTGATTTTATCACAGCTACATAGATCCATAGCGAAAGACAGAACTGGAAAGGACAAAGTGACACATGTAGGTCACTTGTTAATGCACTCCTATGACTAATCTTCCTAGGAGGAAAAAATGTATCTTTAGTCCTAACATTTATATATACCAGATCTTTCGGTGTGAAAATAATACCTGCTTTCTCTTACAAAATTTTAGTCCTCTGCTTATTTTATTCACTGTCTATTATCAGCTTATCTATTTTCTATTCTCCTTGTTTTGAAATAATTTTAGCCCTGGCTGGTGGCACAGTTGATTGGAATGTGGTCCAATACACCAAATTCTTGAGGGTTTGATCCCTGGCCAGAGCATGTACGTACAAGAGGCAGCCTGTCAATGGATTGATGTTTCTCTCTCACATCAATGTTCCTCCCCCCACACCCCTCATCTCCCTTTCCCTCTTCTCCACTCCTCCTTTCTCCCTTCCTCTCTCTCCAAGAGCAATGACAACATAGCCTCTGGTGAGGATTAAAAAAAACAGTAGTGATATAGTCAACAACCTCTAGTGTTACAACTTATATAACTGTAGAATAACTGTCAAACTAGGAAATTAATATTGAAACAGTAAGAGTAACTAACTACACATCTTATTTGAATCTCACCAGCTTTTTCTCTAATTTCATTACCCGCCCCAGGATCCAGTCCAGGGTCCTACAGGACTTTATGTTTGGTTGTCATGTCTCTTTAGACACCTTCAAATTGTTACACTTCCTCATTCTCTTTTCATGTTCCATCATCTTGACCCTTTTGATGAGTAGTGGTGACTTATTTGTATGTTTCTCAGTTTAGGTTTGTGTGACTTTTCTTATGAGTAAATTGAGATTATTCATTTCGGCATATATGTGTTGTTACTGTTAATGTTAACCTTGATCATTTGGGTAATGTGTCTTCTGGGTCTCTCCACTATAAAGTTACAATTTTTGAATATTGTTAAATATCTTTGGCACTTTGCTCATATTCTGTTTTTCCTCAAACTTTCACTGACGGATTTAGCATCCATTGGTAGATCTTGCCTGCAACAGTTATTACTGTGATTTTTGCCTAATGATTTTTTTATTTCCCTCATTCCTTATATATTTATTTTTTAATTAATTTATTTATTTTTAGAGAGGGGAAAGGAAGGGAGAGAGAGAAATATCAATGTGTGGTTGCCTCTCACATGGCCCCCACTGGGGACCTGGCCCACAACCCAGGCATGTGCCCAAAGTGGGAATCGAACTGGCGACTCTTTGGTTTGCAGCCCGTGCTCAATCCACTGAGCTACACCAGCCAGGGCTCATTTCTTATATATTTAATTGGAATTCTTCTGTAAGAAAGAGCTGCCATTGCTTGGCTATTTATTTATTTGATAGGTGCTTTTTAAATTTTTTTGAATTATAACACAGTACTATCATTATTTCATACTCAGTTGTTCCAGATGTGGCCATTGGCAGCTCCTCCAGTTGGATCCAGTGGCCTTTTAACATGCCCTCATTCCTTTTTAGCACTTTTTTCCTGGAATCAGAAGATTTTCCAGACTCACCTTGTATTTTTCCTGCTCCAGATCTGGAGTCAACAATTTCTCTAAGAAGCCCTGATTCCTTTTATTGGAGAATGAGAATGTTTTGAAACCAAGATCATTGTTTCTGGGGTGTCACTGATCTAGTCCCTCTAAGCAGAAAAAGCTAGGAATATAAGTATGTATACTAAGCCATGCATGCACATATTTATTATTTCTAGATTATATGTGTGCATATTAAAACATTTAAGTACCTCTGATTTCAGTTCCTTACCACAAGGTTCATCACAAGCTTCTCCTTTCTTATTTGTAACTTATTTCTCTAAAAGACTGGCTCTCAGTATTTACAATCTTAGATTACACATAAAGTAGTTACTAAATTGCTTACTCATACCCCTGTGGGAAATAGATTCACTAACTAGAGTACAGTATTTGCTGACAGTTCTTTTTGGTGTTTCACTTTATAATATCTAGTCAAAATTATGTTTTCCAAAGCAACTTAATTCCCATCCCTTTCAGTGTGGTTACATTATTTGGCAGGTTCATGCTGTTCATTTGTAATACAATTAGGATTTATTTGTTACTGTTGTACTCCACTTCAGGTGCCCTGACATTCTAGTTGGCTTTAATTCTCTTTATTTTGGGAGGTATGTAAAGCATTACCATGGTTCACAGAATCAAAACTGTAGCCAAAGAGGTATTTCCAGAAGTGTCTGTCTTTCCTCACCTTTCATCCCTGTATTTTGTGCTCTTTTCTTTCTTCTCTTTTCCCACAAATCCCTATAATTAAATGGTCTCTGTATTTTCTGGTTATCTTTCCTGTATTCCTTTTTCACAAATGAACAGATTCATGCTTTTTTATGGTATTCCCTTTTATATGGTGGTAGGACACCATATAAGTAAGTTCTTTTGCACTTTGCTTTATTCACTGAATGATATGGAAGTCTCTGGTGATATAACCCCTTTTTTTTTTTCAGCTGCTAAGTATTCAGTTGTGAAAATGGAGCATAGTCTATTTAACTACTTTCCTATTATGGTCATTAAGGCTGTTTCTAGCATTTTGCAAGTACAATCAATGCTTCAATGAACAAACTTGTATATATGTAATTTTGTTTAATTAGAAGTGTATTTTGGGGGTGGATTCCTAGGTGTGATTTCTTAGTCAGAATTAAGTGTACATGTGCTCATGTCTTTCAGTCACTCCACATGACTGTGGAAATGCCTTGGGGGGGTTCATCTATGTCCTTTCTTGATCATCATATAAGTTACTGAATCACAGCTTTTTATTTGTGTAACTTTTTAAAATTTAACTTTATTAGTTGCACTTAGCACATAAAAAGTATATTAAAATTGCATGGGGACTAGGAAGTAGTCTTGCATAATTTATCCCTTTTCAAGGCTCAGTAAATATCATTGTAATGTGTCAACAGTCTCTAATGAAGGCAGTAATCACATACACATTTACGGCCCTATCATCCCAGTTTCTGTCCACAGGTTCAGTGAACCCCAGTGGAAAATAGGCAGTTCCAGAATTCAAGCAGCGACATAATGACTGAGTACTTACATAATGCTCTCATTTGCCCAGAGCTTTTTATTTTTCAAAACTCTTTTAAGTCTTTTCTTTTAATATCAACTGCACTACTGTAGAATGCTTTGGGGCAATATCAAATAAATCATGACATTTATGTAGTGCAAAGTCCCTTGCATGTATTATCTCATTTGAACCTCAGACCAACACTGTGAAGTGGGCAGGACATGGAGTCAACATCCCCATTGTCCAGGTGAGGAAGCTGAGACTCCGAAGTGTTAAATGTCATCCTGAGGTCAGACATCTCCTTCACTGTGTGGCCACAAGAGAATTTGAAACCCCACTACACATTTCACAGCTAGCTGATGAAGAACAATGAAAAAATATCCAAAGATAGGATATAGTCACAGAAAGATAAAATTACTCAGTATTCATTTTAGAATTTAAAGATTCTATCAGAATCTTACAGTTACCAAGTAAATACTGGGCTGCCTGTAAGTTGTAATGTTTCACTCCAGAATTGTGGTAAAGGGAAATACTTCCTTACCACACATAGACCCCTCTCCCACCCTGGGTGCCGCTGCTGTTGGTAAAATGAGCACTGGCTTCTGAACAAAACAAACTGCCTGAGTGTGCACCCTGGCTCGGCCACTGATTAGAGATGGGACCTGGGTGAGGTATTTAACCTCAGGCTTTTTACCTCCAAAATGGATATGTAAAAATAACTTCATCAGAAACACTTTTCCACAGTACCTCTCATCTAAATGTTATTTTTACAGCAATCAGTCCATTTCATTCAGAGCACTTGCTACAATTTAGAGTCATATATACTTTGTTTCACATCTGTTTCACCCATTAGAAGATAACCTTCATGACATGGAGGATTCTTATTTTTGCTACTCTTTATATCTCATAGGTGTACCCCAGTGCTACTAATCATGAATAAATATTGCTGGAATAAGTCTTTCCACTTCCTTGCACTTGCTTTTATTTCTGGCACATAGAAAGACCTGCAACTCCCCTGTTCTTTCACATCTCTCTACCCTGACACATGCTTTTCCGTAGACCTACATACTTGCCCTTACTCCTTTGTTTGTCTGGAGAATTTTCTAGACATAGTTTAGCCCTCTGTGAGAGCTCCCATTATATCTCTCCTCTCCTGCAGAGTGAGGGGCTCCCTGGCCTCCTGGGCATGCCTGTACAATTGATCTAAACATATTAAAGCCACTGACATGTTCAATTAATATTTTTAAGAAACACCTCTGTACTAGGCACATACTAAATGTGGGACATACAGCAGTGAATAGGAACTGCCTTTGTAATGGGGGAAGTGGGCCACAAAAGAAGTAAATAAATAAATAACATATCCAGTAGCAGTAATAAGTGATTGGGTGATCTGTTCGGAGAAGCTGACCTTTCACCTGAGATCTAGAAAGTGAGAGGGGTTAGACATGGGAAGAGATACAAGCAGTGTGACTGTCTACTCACTTGTTTCTCGTTTCTACCCAACCCTTCCACCGCCCACGCCCACTCATCTAGCCTCTGAGCTCTGTGAATCGTTCTGTCCCCCACACCCAGCACGGGCCCCATGTGTAATACACACCACAGTTCTGTGTGCTGGCAGTGCAGAGCATTAGAGTTGCAGGCTGCCCGGCCCCATGATTCCGATTTAGTAGTTCTGATGTGCATTCAGGGCTGAGAGCCAGCTCTCAGCTTATTATCCATCCCCCCACCTACTATCTTGTTATACTGGGAAAGTTATTCAATATTTCTGTGATTCAGCTTCCTGATCTTTAATATGGAAATAACAGTAAGACTTTATAACTGCTGGGAGGATTACATGAGGTAATGCACCTGAATTCCTTAGCCCAGTGCCTAGTGTGTGGATAGTCAATACATACTGGAGAAGGCTGTAGAGTGAGTGCTTCTCAGGTGGTTACTGAATAAATGAATGAGTTAAACAACAGTATTTCTTACTTTAATAAATAGAATGCCTAATTTATCTTCAGGTGTCTTATTTACTGTTTACTTTAATTTGGACACCAGTGATTTTGGCAACTAGAATAAATAGCTATTCACTCTTCATTTGTTTATAAAGCAGCCTCTGAAAACTCAGATTATTTTGTTTACCTTTTTCTACCTAATACTGAGCTTTCATGTTCTAGCCTCAAACCTCAATAAAAGTGCACAATCTAGTGACCTGGGGCCACCTTGCAACTTGTGCTTTGTGGTTTTTTAAAATCACAATTTGAGTACTTTGTATTGAAACGAATTTCTTTTATGTATCTTCTACTCTTTTCATCATAGGAAATCCTCAGGACATCATAACCAATGACAGTTATGGCAATACCAGAGATGACAGCTATTTTCTTAGGTCAGGGACACCAATGAGCTTAACCTGGGGTACTTCTACTACATGAAAATGTCACTCAGACCCTTCGGCAAAACTTTGGTGGATTCCTCCCTTGCCCTGCCTTGCCTTCTGGGAAAACCAAATACCAAAATAGCATGGGCAAAGTTGAGAGCATTTCCAATTCGTGGCATGAAGAACTTCCAGGAAAAAATTCTTTTCTTCCTTTATAGCATTTTCACTGGAAAATAGTAGGATCATGATTGTGGGGGGGGGGTTTTGGCTTGAAATATGTCTTTGATACTTGAATGAATGAGAATGAGTTTTCTGGTTAAAAAAACTCAGGTAATTAACAAAGTGATTTTGCCAAGTGTACTTTTCTGTGAGCTGTAAGAGTTAACATTTATTTACATGAGAAATTCACCCTGCTCTTATCAATCTAGTCAGTCATTTCATCCTATCTTGGAATGAGGAAGTAATTAGCAGACAATTTCTCCTTCCTTTTTAATATTTGTTGCATTGTTTTCAGGGTTTTCATTTACATACCAATGCACCGTAAACATATTCTGGATGGAGCTACTGAAATCTGTGTTTCTGCTCCACGAATGTAGAGGCATGCATGTCTGTCAAATCAGCAGTCCATAGCAACGAGCCACATTCACCACATTCACTTACTGGTCACTGACAGGGCGGTGGGTTATGATGGGTGATGGGTAGTGCACATCCAAGATTATGGGATGCGTGTCTGCACACTGGTGGTGCTGCAGTGCTAAGCAGTCAGGAAGACTGCAGATGCTTTCATAGTTTTCAGATAACAGGTTTCATTTTGTATGTTAATGGAAGGAAGATGCTGATACAATGAAGAAATTCACCATAGTAAATGCATTCCCTTTGCTGAACTCTAACATGGCACCAATTAAATTCAACTGTATGTGTAATGTACTCTTAATTCCTAACAGTCCCATGAAGGACTAATGTGAAAAATATTATATATTCTTACATTTTACAGATCATAAACAGATGGAAAATTTTATGCCAATTGATAAAGAAATTCATGTGCAGTATAACACACCTCAAAATGGTGTTTATGTGGGGTTTTCTTTTAAAAAATTATTAAAGTTGTCATGAGTAAAGTTTAGTTACTACCTGGGGTTTCCTGTAATGTTTTATGTGTAATTCATTTTAATTGATTCCGTCTGCAGATACAAATGTTTGAAGGTACAGGTAACCTTGCAAAGAGGAAAACTGATAAAAGGTTATGAGGTTGTGTTTCAATGAAAGGGAAATTGTGGGATGATTATTCACCTTGTGAAAGGGTTGGGCATAGGGCAAGCTTTCCTAAAGCATTTTAAATTTAATTGTTATAAAACAGTTATTTTACATCACATTCCAGGAACAAATTTAGTGAGGAAATGGGAGAAATAGTCGTGATAAGGTAGCGATCCCTTACACTGCTAACGTTAGTCCTTGCCTTCCTTCTCCCTGTCCTTTCTTGCAGCACTGATAGCCATTGGGCGATACAGCATGACAATAGAGACTGTGGATGTTGGATGGTGTAAAGAAATTACAGATCAAGGAGCCACCCTGATTGCACAGAGCAGCAAGTCTCTCAGATATTTGGGGCTGATGAGATGCGATAAAGTAAGAGCTACCTTTCCAGTTTGTTTTCTATAGATCAGTGTGGTTAACAGCTTGATATCATATTCTCTCTATATGTATGTATGTATGCATATATATGTGTGTAGGTATATAGGTAAACATGCATATACATGTACTATTAACAGCTGCACATTGTAAGATGCCTGATTCTCTAAACTCTTCCAAGATTATGTTTGTATTTCTACATTTAAAAATGAATTTTGTGCTGAAGCAGAAAGAAAAAACAATTGTACTTACAGTCAACTCCTACCCATAAAGTCCATGAACCAAAATTTATGTTTTCATGCCACACTGTAGTGTACAGAGTCAACTAGTAAAATCCTGTTCTGGGTTCCAAGTTTCCTGCAACGGTAAGGTGGAAAGAAAGTGCCAGATTGTTTTTTCTTCATTTGAAGTTTGCAATTTCAGTGCTCACTATCTGAGCAGGGTAGTCACTGTGGGCATGTTATGTGGGAATTTGCGTCTCTCCACACTTAACATGCCATCTTTTAACATATGATGAAAAACAGTCCCAGAGGTCATACTGTAGGTCCGTGGAGCTGGCCTAGAGACATTAGCCTGAGTCTGGGAAATTAGGCCACGTTTAGTAGGGGAGCTTTACAGATGTTTTCCCTGTAACAAATGTAAGAAGTAGTTATTTAGACTGTGAAGAGGAGAACATAGAATCTCAGAAGGACACGCACTGGCTCAAGGCCACTCATCCCAGATGTTGCCCCGGGTCCAGGGAGGTTACGTCCAGTGCTTGCGGCACATCCTCGGGCGTCTCCGGGCACAGAAACTGTTTCCTTGGGAAAGATCCACCTCATGCACTTGCTCAGGAAATGCTGGCTTCTTAATAATGATTTACACATTTGTGCTACTTTTGCAAATGGTAATTGGGGCCATATCTAGTAAAAGAGAGGGAAACTAAATACCTATGCCCCTCAAAGGACATGCATTTTCTAAATGTAGCAAAATTGGGGGTGGATAGAAAAATTGCCCAAATCCTTTGTGTGCTTTGTCATTTTTGTTAATTGACCTAGTTTTTTTCTCCAAATGCTTTTAAAATCCCAACTTATACTAAGCCTTTGCCAGTTGGTTATGTTTAGAGAGATTTTATTATATAGTCTCATCGCAGCCTAGAAAGCTGACTGACTTTGTTACTAAGCAACAGCACTGAGACCCAGAGGTTGCAAGTCTCTCTCAAATTTCACTACTAACTAACACTGCTACTAACTCTCTCTCTTCAAAATGAAATTCTTTTAAAACAAATTAAAGGGTCCACACTGGGCAGAGGATTCTAGAAATGTTAAACAATTACAGTAGAGCTCCTCAATTTCCTCCAGAAGAAACTCCCATATGAGCACTACCTAACCAAGGACACTAAAAATGGATGCATTCAAAACCAATGGCTGTATCCACAATCATTCTCAAAATCACCACATTTCGAGCCTTTAGATTTGTTGAGCTCAGCTCCACTGTCAGAGATGAATTGTAGAAATGTATGTTCTAAACAAAGCAGAAACAAACTCACACATACGGATAACAGACTGATGGTTGCCGGAATGGAGGGAGTTGGGGGACTGCGTGAAAAGGGTGAAGGGATTGAGAAGTACAGATTGGTGGTTACAAAACAGTCATGGGGATGTGGAGGACCGGTACAGCCAAGGGAATATAGTCAGTAATATTGTAATGACTGTGTCGGGTGCCAGTGGGGTACTGGAAATATCAGGAGGATCACTGTGGAATATGTGTTTGTCTGACCACTATGCTGGACACCTGAAATTAATACAAAATGATGTTAAGTGGAAACTGTAATTGAAAAAAGTTAAATTAATTAATAATGAATTAACATTTAAAAAATTATATTCATATTAGTAGAGGAAAAGATTATTTCAGATATATTCGCTGACCAGCCTGTTGCTAATTTTCAGTTGAAAATGAATCCTTTTCTACTCAAATACGAGTTAGTTCAAAGTGAGATGGGGTGGCCATTCTGTCTGGCAGTACTCCTGAGGATTTTAGCCTGTTTCTTGAGGCCTCTGAATCCTTTCTCCAACTCGAGAGCTGCTCTGTAAGCATGTTGGCTCTAGTGCCATGTGTCTAACCTTAGCCCGTGGCCAGGGCAGGGGATATGGGGCCCAGTTTTGCTGCCTGGCACCCTCAGCTTAAGACAGCTCAGAGGCAAACATGAGAGGTTCTGTGAGGATGAAGTTGTTTCAAAACAATACACAAAGTTCAAGTAAAACCTTGCACATAAGCGCCTGCTGGTTGATTTAGTTGAATGGAAATCTAGAGTAATAGCTGTTCAGCTTTCAAAATTTGTATTATGCTATTCATCTCCAGATTTTTAATTTTTATCAAGATTCAAAGAAAGATTTGAATAACAAAGAAAACCAGTTAGTAGTTGAAGGTAGGGACTCTGGAGCCAGAATTCAGGTTCAGATCTGGTCTCAACACTTGGTTGTGTCATCTTGAGCAATTATTTAACATCTTGGTGCCTTTGTTCCCTTGTTGTAAAATGAGGATACATATTAGTACCTATCTTAGAGAATTGTGAGCATTTAAATTAGTGAAGATATATATATTAAGCCCTTAGAATAATGTGTGCTATACATAAATGCTCAGTGTTACTGATTATTCTCATAAACATGTCATTATTTCAGCCTGTGGCTTAATAATCAATATACTGAATTTCCAAGTAAGAAAAAAAATAACGTATTGCCCGCTATCCCGTTTTGAAAGGAAGTTACAATGAGAGGAAAAAAATAAACTCATTACAGAAATTTTGCCCTTTTACTTTTTTCTCACTTAATTTTAAATTAAGATTCTCTTCTGTACAAAGATGTCAGTAACCACATTTCCACACACTTTACAAAGGAAGACTAAGGTGTCTGTGGGACACACTGTACTTGGGATCGGTTTACGAATTCAGGCAGAGACAAAAGGGTGAGTTGGAGATAAGATGATTCAAATAGGGAAACAAAAAAATAAGAAAAATAATGGAAAAGATAAGAATAGAAACAGGAAATAGAGAAATCTGAATTAGGATATGTAGATGAAGATTCGCTATTTCAGTGTTATCATCTTTGCCAACAAAGAATTAAAGAATAAATTTAATTTGAGCCTTTCACTTCTCTCCCTGTACCTTAACCAAATAGACTAACCACTAATAACTCATTAACTTGAGTTTTCCGTCCCCTTTCTGGAGCCAGTGGAGTGGGCAAGAGATCTCAATGGTTTGCACAATTAACCCCCTTGTCAGGACCTTTGTTCCATGCCCCTGTACTGGGAAGAGATGGGGTTTGTGACATCCATGTCCCAGGATGCGTGTTCTGTGCGCCTGTGGTTCTGAGAAATATTGAAGGCAAGATATATTTTCTTTCATATACAGTCAGTTTCATTTGGGGCCACTTACACTTAATTTGAAAGCTATACTTTACCAGACTTCTGCTTTTTTCCTCACTTGAGCTTTGGAGAAATTGTAAGAATAACAAAGTGCATTGTATTTGTTGTAGGAAAGTGTTTTCCCTCCGTTTTTCTCATTAGGTAAGCAAAGAACAGATGAGAAACATTAAACCTATTCTTTGCAGATGAAAGCAGCATGTACTTCGATTATCAGACAATGTGGAAGCAAAATAGCAGTAAAATCTGTTTGGCTGCAACACTGGTGACTCCTAGGGAGGAGTCCCCCAGCCGTTTGACAAATGTGGTGTTCCCCGAGCATGTGTAAAATTAGGGAGTGCATTAAGGAAGCCCCTGTTTGAGTAGCTTTTCTGATTGCTGGATGGATAAGCATGTTAGAGGCATTACTTTGGATTTTGAAGCCAACACCACTTAATCTCCTAAACTTTAGTGCATTGTAAGAACCCAGAGAAGAAAACGCTGTGTGAGACGGCTTTGATGAATTGGGGTGAACTTATATTCTTAAAGGCCGTTCAAAGGCTTACTTGACCTTGTGAATTAGAGTTGACCTGAAATCACCTATCAACTTAACACGCGTTTACTTGGTGATTTAGTAAAAACTACTTGTATAATCAACAGGACTCTCTAATAAGAGCAATATGTTTACTCTATTTCCCTTAATTATAGACAGTGGCTTTGGTTATAGAAATCATTTTCACAATTTCATTGAATTCTAGAGTCAATATAGATCTTTCTTCTAATAATATATTTTCCTCATTTCTTACAAGGCAGTTTGGATGGAGAACAAAACTGAAAAAGACAAAAAAATTCCATGGAAAAGCTGTAGGCAAATGGAAATGCAGTGTTCAAAGTTAATGAAAAATGTTTGGGGTAACAAGGTTGATGAAAAGGGAGGGAGCCTAGTGGCCATGGCTCTGGCTGAGAAACCAGACCTCGCCAGAGGCAACCTGGCTGGTTTGGGAAACCTCGGTGATAAAACGTCGTGGTGGAAACCTCTGCAGTGCATGTTAATACAGAAGTTTGGAGACAGAGGGCCTGAATTATGAGCAGCGAATAACATCATAAATGTAACAATTCTCATATGCCAAACCTTTGTGAAAAGCAGTTGGATGGAGAAATGCTGGAGCTTTTAAAAGCTCCCTTTCACTTACTATTTTTTTTCAACTTCATGCAGAACTAATTTTATACACTGTTCATTTGATTTGAAAATGCCAGCGTCTGGGTATCATTAAAGAGCGTTATTGAGGGAGCCACTCTTGGCAAAGCATTTTGCTTAAAATGCTTATTAGTTCTTACGTCCCTAAAGAGTTGTAGACAGGACGGAGAAAGTGCACCTCCGCTTACCTAACTGCACTCCTCCGCCTTTGTCTGGAGCAGGTAGCTGCCCTTCTGTCGGGAGGCTGTTTCTCCTTGGCCCATAAAGGCGCCAGGAGGCTGTGGGGGCCACATTACTTAAGGAATAGACATAAATAGATTTTGAAAGGTCCACCCCAATGTCCTATGACCAAAGCCTCTTGGAATTTCTTTGATTTCTAGTTGACATAAATTAGAATTACACAGGCGTGAAGAGTCCGCCCAGAAAAGAACAGAGAGGCTGCTGGGGGAGGAGCCGCCTCTGTGTGATCCTATTGATTACCCCGCTGCCTTCAGGCCAGGGCCTCAGCGGAGACTGACTATTATTGATCCACACTGTGGAAATAATCAAATTAATTCATTTCTCATCAAACGGCCATTGCCAAGACCTTTCTCCTCACCTGTCCCAATTGCTGAAGTACTTAGCTGAGGAGTGAGGTAGGTGATTTTTTTAATAAGAAATTCTTTCTTGAGGTCGTATGAAATCTTTGTTTTCACACAAGTTCTTCATTTAAATGGGGGAGGCATTTCGTTTAGTCAAGTCAACGTGAAGCCGCACAGAAAACAATAATAGAAACCAGTCAGCTCTTTAAAGCCAGGAATCTGCGTTACAACCTTAAAATATCAAGGGCCAAGTTTTGTGTGCCCAATTTGATGTAAAAATATTCAGGAAAAATGGACCACTGCATTTTTCAGGAAGTAATTATGGTAAGAGAAAGCCTCAACAATCTAAATATTTCTGTGGAAAAAACGGCGTTTTTATCAGCTTATTTAGGAATCATAAGCAGGAAAGCCCTATGGGGAAAATAATATAAGACTCTGTAACTAATATACAGAACTAACTGGGAAAATCAGTTTAAGAGAAAATAATTTGTGGGGCACTGTGTCCAGGACTGTTTTGGTAGCAATTCAGCCATGAAACAAAGTGTGTACCTGCAGGGCCTCCCCTCTGCCCTGCAACGCACGCACAGCTGTTTCCAGATTGCCCGTAGCCACAATTGAAGACTGAAAAGTTATGCCTTATCAAAGAAAATAAAGTGGGAAAAACCAAAAACAAAAGAAAACGTTCTCACCTAATAAGGCAGGAGTGGTCCGACTGCATGGGGTCGTGAAGTCCTAGGTCACGAGCCACGCGCGGTGCCAGTGCCTTGTGTGCCAGAGGAAAGGGGAGGTGAAAAACCCCGACTTAAGTCCTTCACTCAGAGTATCAGCATCTTGTTTCTTTTGCTGATAAAACAGCCTCACCAGGTGATTTTCACATCAGAGCACTTCAAAACACATTTTTACAGCCCTCTCCTGATTATTCCTGGTAATTGGAACAGGGATAAACCACATCAGCTGAAATGTAGTTAGAACACAACCTCGCTTTGGCCAAGTGTTCTCATCCCTTCTTCCACCCTATTATTCAACCTAAACTGCTGTGAGGCGGTAACTGAAAGGTCTTTCCTATGTTTAAATCTTAAACCAAGAAAACAATGGCCTGGAGCTTGATGATAGAGGTTTAATTGGTGAGCACTAGTGTTTTAATTTCCACTTTTACCACTTTACTATCTGTGGGACTTGGGACAACTCCATCTCTAAAAGCCTCAGTTTTATCATCTGAAACAGGTGATATTATATACCCCGTAGGACTGTTTGTTACAGGATAGAGATATTGTAATAAAGCACTTAACCCAAAAACATGCACACTGAAAGTACTCAACAAATGTTAACTACTACTAACAATTATTATTTTCATTACCTGCTCTGCAGCCAGGTGTCCGATATTTAACTATGAAATGAACCACCTGGCTCATAATGTTCTAGCCATGAGTGCATATATTTTATATACTAAGCTCTTACTATGAAAAACTAGGCCCCAGACAATGATTCTAAAAAAATAATAGAATCTATTTTTTTAATAGTTAGGACCAATTTAAATTACAGCCAAACTTACAGGGAAAGAAGAAACCTGGAGACCAGCAGATCTCAGTTCTTCCTTGTGAGCAGAGAGAGTGCAGATCGGCCAAGTGAGGCAGCCAGTCAGGAGTTCAGGCTGGGACCGTCTGGTTTGTTTCTTCAGGAAAGCCAGCATGTCCCTAGAACCTTCTAAGGGAGAGTGCTGCAAATAGCTGCTTATGTTCTGCTCACTTCTCTTTGGGGACTGATGTATAGTAAAATTATTTGGGTTTTTTTTTTCTTTTTCTTTTTTAAAGGAGGAAGGAAAGGGCCTCCAGTTCCCTAAATGCTGTAGGGTGGTTAGACTATTTTGTTGGAGTTTGCCTGAAGGCACCCTGGAGTAAATAATCTCCTTAGACCTTTGATTTAACTTAACTAGTTATATAAAAGAATTCGGTTGCAGGATCACATTATTTTTCTGATTTAGAAGTAGGAGAGGTAACCGAGATTTCTTAACAGAGCTCAGATTAGATCCCAGAACTCTAAGCACCTGACATTGCTGAGCAGAAACAAGAATGGCCTGCAGAGGCTTGGGCGCCTGGGGGACTGCTGCCCCCCCCACTGCGGAGCCAGCCCAGCCTGCCCGCTCGCAGGGCCAGTCACACAGCAGCGGGTCTCAGGGCCTGCTGTGCCGGGCCTCAGGAAAGTTTGGTTTGGCAAGTAGTTTTTCAAAGAGAAAATCTAAACTTCCCCCCAGCCATTTTTTATTATATATTTTATTCATTTATTCAAGAAACATCTCTTGAGCTGCTTATTATGTTCTAGTCACTCTGATAGGTGACAAGTCAGAAAAAAAAACTGAACAAGATGGAGTTCCTACCCCAAGGACCCGCAACCCCCTGAGGCGTGGGGGGCAGACCAGCAATTGGCAGCTCCAGTGCTGTAAGACTGCAAATTCATTTTCAAAAATGTCACCCCAAATTATCTTTCTTCTGCATATAGAAGCACACTTACATACCACATCTGCTTTTAGCAATGGTCCTCCGGAGTCCTGTTTTTCTGCCACTCTGCTGTTAAATTACTGAAAAGCATTGACTATGAGCAAATTGTCCTTACTTTTTCCACTGCTCCTTACAATCTGTTTCCATGTCACCACACCCATGCTTCTGTGCTTTCCAAGGTCATGGCTTCCATGTTACTAAGTCCGGTGGCCACTACTCTGTCTACAACCTACTCCATCTCTTAGCAGCTACATTCACATAGTAACCATTCCCTCCTTCTTGAGAATGCTTTTCTCTTGTTTTCCATGTCGCGATGCTGTCTACATGGCCTTTCTCTCTCCGTGTCCTACAGTGCTTCTGTGTGTCTCCATTTCCTCATCTGTGAAGTGGAAATAAAAATAGCACCTGTCTCATTGGCTATTGAGAGGATTGAGTTAATATGTGTAAAGTTTCTTCCTTGAAGTAAATGATAAGTAGTAGCTCTTATTTGTTGTGGTGGTTAATTCTCACCTGTTTCATCCCCGTCAGTCCCCTCATTAGACTATAAGATCCATGGGTTTCTTCTATGTTATATTATATTGCCCAGCCCTAATATACAGTGGCCGGTATATTATAGTTGCTAAACAAATATGTATTGGATGATGAGTGGATGATGGATAGATGGATGGGAGGATGGACAGATGATGGATGAGTGGATGGGATTGTGTTTCCCATCTGCATTCTGCGTGATGCCAAGTTTCTGCAGAGATTCCTTCAAGCTGCTGGGCGTAACAGGGTGGCTGAGAGGACACAGTTCCTGGCCTTGCAGCTGTCAACCAGAGCAGTGCCACTGTTGTTGCTTTACTTGTTTGGTTTGTTTATTTGCTTATTTATTATTTTGTTTTGCAGAAGTATTTTCCAGATACAAGCAAGTTTGGAAACTATTAGATCCCACTGCTTCTTACTAATTTGATTAGAAAAAGCATCTAGGCAGAGAGGAGCAAAGAAATAAGTGAGAAAGATGACAACTTGGATTTAATACCAGTTTCCTTAGCTGGGGAGTTCTGAGAGTAGCTAAAGCTCTCCAAGTTCAGAACAGTCACAGAGTCCAGGCATCTGATGTGTGTTTGGATTCAACATCCTTCAGAGACTGACCCCGAAGTGCTCTTGATTTATGTAGACTCTCTCTCTGAAAACCCAAAATACCACTTGTTGTCGAGGTTTTATCAATCTGCAGGTTTACAGATGGATTTTATGCAGAATAAATTTTTGCTGATAATAAATTTGTTTTAGGAAACAGGTCAAATGCATAAATTTTGCCTGATGTAAACTGCAATTTTAGAAAGAAATGTTGTTATCAGATGTCCACTGGTGGTTACCACAGCCATAGGCTTTATGTAAGAAAAAAACTGAAATCAAAAAAGCCATTAAGCACAAGAGAAAACATATTTTTCAGTTCTGGGAGTTTTCTCCCTCGATTTTGTTTTTCAGCTTAATTTTGTGAGTTTAATTTAGAAACACCCAGATGTTATCCATTAATACATTGCACTCACCACTCAGTGACTGCATTAATCACCCACCATATTAGGGCCCAGGTTTTCTCTTCTACAAGATCTTTTGCTGAACCACTTGGAGTGGCTACAGATGACTGCCCAAGTGGCTTTCTCCATCCTGGTGTCCCACACATGTCTGTTTTGGCTTTCATCTGCACTATACATGGAAATCTGTCTTTAAAAATGTCTAGATTTGCACGATGGGTTAATTCCATGGCTGTCGGTTCATGGCTCAGAATGGCCTATGCAGTCCTGTGTGTTACAGGAAGCTGGGCAGGAAACATCCTTTTTGGTGGAGGATCACATGGTGAAGCAGGGAATGGAAATGTCACTAATTTTTCTCCCTGACAGTGTGGTTGTTGGACTCCTGTCACATTAATCTCTAATTAGAGGCTTCAGATTGGCGAGCCCCGAGCCCCAATTCTCACTGAACACTGCAGGCGTTTCTGTGACCCCCATCCTCCCAGGTTCTTTGCTGCTTTCTCACTGTGCTAATTCAAGTGAAGAGAAGCAAGGCCAGTATTCACAGAAAACCCACACTTCACAAAAAAGGGACAGCATGAGGCCAGGCCTGTTGTGATATTGACAGAGCATAGCACTTCCAATCATTGCAGATTCTGAAATGGAATGACTGCATTTGACAAAATTGGCTGAATTTACGAGCCTGCCCCTGTCAGGTTCATCCTGTTCTCAGTGTTTGCACTTTGGGGTTTTTAAATGAAGTTTTATTTTTGTTTTTATTTTGGTTTTTTTTTGTTTTGTTTTTGTACCAAGAGTAATATTTCTTACTCTCTATTTAAAAATATATCTTTAGAAGCCTTAGGCTGTCAGTATGAGGTCTATGTATGAAGCATGGTACATTATGGGTGGCCTGTAATCAGCTGGTTTTCATAGCAGGTGGCTTTTAGGCTCCAGTAAGATAATCCATTTTTCTTTTTAAACTTACAATAAATACTCATGTATGTCCTCTCCCACCTCCTGGGTGCTCCCTTGAAGAAGCACTAGGTCCATGTAAAAAGAGGGTTTGGGGGAGTTATTCCTTCCCATAGCTGTTGGGAAGGTCAGGTGGCTGCCTCCTTTGGCCGTATACACCCATCTAGAAATCTAAGGCCAACACTGAAGAAGAAACCAGTTCGGTTTGCCATATTCAAAGAATATACCTTTTGTGTCAGGCAGTGGTGAATATTTGAAAAGAAAATGGGCTAATAAGCTATAGGAGCAATTTTCTTTCCCCAGAACCTCTGCCTCAGAGCTTCCTGTGGAGGGCAGCCCGGGAGGTGGGTAAGTGGTTGTAACCTTTCTGCAATCTTAGTTCAGACCCTGTCTTCAGGTTCCCGAGTGCAGAAATCATCTCCTTTGCACCTTCTAGGAGCTCTTCAGTCGGAAGCTTTAGACCCGCAGATCTCAACCTGAGCTGCACTTGGGGATCTCCTGGGAGCTTCAGAAAATACTGATGCCTACGCCCCACTCCTCCAACATTTAGATACAGTTAGTCTGGGTGGTGGTCTGGGAATCAGGATTTTTAAAAGATCACCAGGTGAATCTAACAGTTGGGCGGAGAACCACTGTATTCTCATTTGCATTCTTAGTTGCAGGCATGGTTTAACTCATCCCACATCAGTAAACATGGGTCAGACATTTGTTGTATATGATTCACTGTGGGGTTTGTGGAGAAGCCCTGAGTGTGTCCTCAGAAAGGAAGAAGGAAGGAAGTTGCCTGCAGCAGTGAGCCGCCAGGGTGCCCTAACTCACACCCAGAATCATTTCCGCAGCCCACCCCAGGCTAGGGAGGGCCTTTGCCCCTCATTGTGGGCTCTACCTGAGGCCTGTTCATGACTGTCTAGCTGCTACATTATCCTCCTGCAGACCGCTGGGCAGCTCAGTTTTGCATCTGAAGAGAAAGCCAAATTGGTGAGGTAAGAAATTATAAAAGTGGTGCCTAATTGTTGCCCTCCCTGCTTTAACCACAGAGCAACATCACAGGGACATGACATGTGACCCAAATAGGACTTGAGAAGTCCTGCTAGAAAGGGAGGGAAATAGAATCATAAAAATCTACCCAGGCCTGCAGAGTTCATGTTGTTGGCTGAGAGGTGTCCTGGAAAAATCAATATATTATCTACTCTTTTATTATTTGTCCTTAGTGTCCTGTTTAAAATATTTTAAACTGAACTTAGACAACTCATCTCATTTCCATAAAATCCGAGCTATTACTAAAATTCCCATTACCCTTATCTTACTCATTTTAATATGTGCCCAGCATGGGGCCAGTGGTCACTTGCTGAAAGAACATTTAGGTTTCACTTGAATATGCATTGTCTAAGGTGACTTCTGCAGACACTTGATGAATGCCAGGTTCTACAATAGCCAGCACAGCTTCCTGGAGAGCCAAAAATCTCAGGCAGAGAGAGAGAGAGACAAAGAGGCCCCAGAGAGGTGAACTGCCCCAGAGACAGCACTCTGCCTCTGGGCTCCCAGGAGTCAGCCTCTGGGGCCGTTAGCAGTGAGTGACATTGCCCAGGGAGTCCGTGAAGAATGACAGACCCATGTGAGGGCCAGAGCTCTGAATTAGGAGGCAGGAGCTGAGTGTGCTATTTGGGACACCTTAACAGATATACTGTGGGCTCCTTACTTTTCCCACCTGTAGACAGGGAGATCCATTTTCTTCACCACCACCACCAGCCTCAGAGAAGCGCTGTTAGAAACAACTTATTTCAGTTATACACCTGAGTGAGTGTGCTATGTGGGCTGGAGAAACATTGGCTACAAAGCTGACAAAGCAAAGGACAGATTGTTTTACTCAAACTTACAGGCGGGTTTCCCTTCTTCCCCAAATAACGGGTGTATGTTTAGTGCGTGTCATACACAGGCTGTTGCCTCCATGTCCTTCAGAAGTCCACTTGAATGGTGTTTCTCTCCAGCCATCCTGGAGAAGATCAGATGCCTGCGAAGTTCTGCAGCAACCTGTACTTCCCCCAGAAAGCACTCCCTGGGGTTTGCTGTTGCTAGTGTAATGGTTTGTCTCCCCTGTCCTAAGAGGGTGGATGCATTTTTCATGCTGGCCAGTCTACCTGCGGGACACAGAAAAATGTCTTGATGGGAGAGAGAGAAGAAAGAAAGCATTGCAGTTTATGGCATGGGGCGGCAGCGCGGCCAAAAGGCCCCTTGTTCATCTTGCAGCTTCATCATGTTTCCATCAAGCTTTAAAGTCTCACAGGACCACAGCACGGTACGGGATGTTCCACAGGCCAAGTGATAACCATTATAATTTATATTCCCCCAGAGCAGCCATTTTGGAGATTATAAAGGACTTTGAAATGAGTTTATATGTAAACTACAATCATTTTTCTTGATGGTAGATGGAAAGTGAATGTCAGTGAAGCTGTGTGACCCTGTGTGAGATACTAGTGCTGTCTGAGCCAGTTTATCTGTAATTGGGGGCATTAATACTCAGATGCCTGGGGAATAGTAGATGCTCACTGAATATTTTTCCCTTCTCCTCCTCCATTCTTCCTGGAATGTGAACATACTTTTATTTTGCTGTATTAGTTATTTGGATGAGAAATTAACAAATTACTTTCAAGCATTTCACCAAAATAAATGATGCTGCAGAGAAGAAACATGTTTGATTTATCCCCCACTACATGAGAGCCCAACACCAGTGAGGACCAAGTTTCTCAGTGAGGGGCCCGGGGCAAGTTTGTTTGGAGAGTTTTTCTTCCCCTGGGCCTGTACCATCCTGGCGCAGTGTTATCTCCGTGCTTCCTGGGACAACAGATGTCAAGCAGCACTGTGACAGTGAAACCAGCAACAACGGCGAAGAGCCCCTCAGAGTTCCACTTGCCCCAGGTAGCAGTGAAGGCATGTGGAGTTGCTGAAGCCCAAGAAATCATTGTGTAGAAATAGCAGTGTTTTGAGTCAGGAGATCTGTGCACAGTTCCTACTGCATTTCCAGATAAATTGTGACATTACAAGGGACCTTAAATGTCACAAAAGTTCTAAATCTTCTGGGGGGTCCTCCTGGTCCTGCCCCCCTGAGCAGACTACTGATGCTGTATTTCCTTATCCTTTCATAGTAGCAGCAGCAATAGAATGAAACTATGGTACGATTCACCTTAATTAGCACAGTAATTTGCCTCACATTTCTTAAAAGTGCTAATGGATGTTAACTCAAAGTCGATTAAAAAACAGACAAATTGCTACTACCTTAAAAAGAATTATAATAATTTTGAAAATGTAAATTATGGTTATGCGGTCTTTGGAGAGGAATATAAAATCCAATATTTTTTATGTGTAGAACAATCCCGTGATGCATTTTTTTCCTTCTTTAATCATAATTTCTTAAGTGACACCACTGCATATTTCCTTAGGAAGATAAAAGAGGAGACCCCCCAAAGACCCAGAATTATCTTTGAGAGGGCATCCCCTTGTAGTGCAGGCTTCCCCCACTAGGCGAGTGTTCTCGGAGCTCATCTGTATCAGTGCACCCGCTGGCGTTGTTGTGACAGGCTGTGCTCGGATGCAGTGAATTTTTCTGAAGACTCTTTCAATGTGTTCACCCACTTCACGATGGGTGATTTACAAACACACCTACCAACACCGCACTAAATATTCAGCTGTATGACCCCCGTGCCACACCCTCCCTATTCACCCGATGTCACCCCAAGGGACTTTTTTTGGTTTCCCTTGATGGAAAAAGTCCTCACAAAGAAACATTGTTCTGATGAGGAAGAGGTGAAACAAAACACCAGCAGAAGCACTAAAAGGCGTCAAAATCAACAAGTTCAAAAAACATTTTGAGCAGTGGGACAAAAGTCCCAGTAGGTACATTGCATCAAATGGAAAGTACTTTGAAGGTGACTAAAGTTTAAACGTGTAAGGATAAATACACAATTTTTATAAATAAATTCCAGGGAGGGTTTTGGTCCTGCCTTGTACGCTGCATTTTTTAAATTGTATGTGTAATATAGGTGTTGCCACTGATAGTTTTCAGCAAGTGGAAAAGAAATTGAATAACAAAAACCAGGGGTCATGGGGAAATTTTAAATAATTTATCTTTATGTTGCTCTTTTATATTACACACATTTTATGAGTTGTAACAGAGGACAGTTCTTTTCATTCTAGGAAACAGAGTTGCGCTTGACAAAATATCTGCAAATTTTGTACGTAGCTGTAAGGATTTAAAATGATGTGGGACTTCCTGGTATCTCACACTGAACTCCTTGTGTAGGGCACGGAAGTGCTTATAGAGTCTGCACAAAACGGTGAACGTAATTTGTACTTCTCAGTAAATGAAAACCACTTTAGTGTGAGATTGTCACACTGAGGCTCCAGGAGACCCTGTAAGGAGAAGACGGAACTTTCCCTGGTGGGACCACGTGTATTTCCCTGAATAACTACTACCCAGCAGAGCTATAAAATGGATTATTTACATTTCCCCCACTGCGCTGTTTTGCAGAATTCACAGAGCACGGTTAGTAAAAAGATTGCTTAGAAGACATATTATATCCACAGAGGAATTCTAGTTTCATTTTTCATGCAGCTCTACAAAGCCAAAGTACTGTCTATTCTTGCCCATAACCGATGAAAGCCAGAGAATTAACAGTCTGTATTCTCAACTATAAGTGTGTCTTACTTTATACAAGAGAAATAGATGAATTGAATTTTGCTCCATAAAAGGGTACATAACACACATTGGGAGAGCCGACAAAATAAGTTAACCCTTCCATGGAAGTATTTGCTAAAATGAACAATTACTCTCTAATTTATATACTTCATAAATCCCTATCTTCATGTAGCAAGTTTGCTTAAGGTGAGAATTGTATCCCTTCCTGTAAAAGGTATCGCATAGAGATACTTTCTGTTTTTGAAAATTGGACCTCCAAAATGAATTGCCTGTCAACCCTAGGTATAAAACTTGTCACAGGCCCTTGTACAGTTTAGGAAAGAAGTACCAGAGAAGACAGTCCCACCTTTATGGTGGGTTTCAGTGTTTTCTCTTTTCCAGTCTTTTTCCAGTCTCTTTTCACTTAGTTGTTCCTTGAATGCTAAGTGGCTCTGGAGCGTGTTTACTTCCTTCACAGTGTGATACAGGTTTTCTGAGAATCCCCTCTGACCCAGTGAACTCAGCTCTCCAAGTGAGATGTGCATCCTTCTGGGTTTTCTGACAGGAGGGAGGAAGGTAACCTACCTGTAGCATAGGGAACGTCAGGTAAAGAAAAGGGAGGATTTCCAGAAAATAGGTTCTTGAGGAAAGTTCTGGAATCTCCTCCAGAGAAGGTTAAGAGAAGATAGATTCTTCTTGTGTATGAAGTATATTTTAAAGGTTACTTCTTGCTCTGTGGTTATTTTATCTTGAACATTGTAACTAATGTTATAAAGATTTATTTCTGAAATATCTAGAAGTAGAGCAATATTGAGCATTACTGCAGAGAGTTGGTCATCCTAACATATTGTTAGTTAACTCATGCATTCAGTAATTGTGCCCGCTGCAATAATAAGAGCTGTAATTTGAGGGCCTTTTTAGTCACAGTGTTAGGCGTATCATTACAGCTAATCCTTTATAATAGTCCTATAATATATATACTTTTACCCTGTCTTTATAGTTGAGGAAATCAAGTCCTAAAGAAGTAAAGTGACACCAGGATTCAAACCTGTTTCTGGTTGACCCTTACATTCCATATTGGGACAGTTGCCATGTTTCTTCTCAACAAGTGCATAGCTCAGCAGCCGGCATGACAGGCAGAGGCCTTTGTTCAGGTGGGAGAGGTAGGCGAGTAAAGAGATGATGGCAGTGCAATGCAGGAGTGCTCAAGGGAAAGACAGATCTTGCAGGGTGCCAGCCATGGGTCCCCAGGGACGGGCTGCCTAACCCAAGCTCATGGGGAGACAGGCTTGCTTAGGGGAGGCTTCCTGGAGGAGGGGATTCTTGAGCTGAGGAGTTCCTCAGGGAATGGCTGGTCTTCATGATTATCGGTGTAGTAGTGTCTAGCTGTGCCTTGCTCGTGGGTTTCTGTTTTTTTTAATTGCAGTTATTGTTTTATCAGTCATTCACTAATAAGTAGGTCTGGTTCATAGGTACAAAAATGACCATGGCTTTTAAGGATCTTACATTGGAGCATGAGAAATAGACATTTAAAAAGAGCAATTGTACACTAACTTTATAAGTGCTATGCAGGAAGAGTGGGCAGTATTGGAAGGGTGAACAACCTGGAAACCTCCCTTCATTAGGAGAGGGGAGCAGGGATAGGGCAGTGATTATTACCTGGGGAAATGACATTGAACCTAAGAACTCAAGAGTGAGTATGGTAAAAGCAAAAAAAAAAAAAGGTGAAGGGGAATATACTCAGTAATATTGTGATAACTTTGCATGGTAACAGATGGTTACTAGACTCCTGATCATACCATAAAATATATAAATGTTGAGTCACTATGCTCCGTACCTGAAACTAATATTATATTGTATGCCAAAATTAGTAATTTTTTAAAAGAATGAGTAGACAGTAGGCATGAGAAGGTGATCTTTAGGGGGAAGTATATTAAGTAGTGTCCCAGTATATTAAAAAGACAACAACCGGTGCAAGTCTCTGAGGCCAGACAGGACTTGGACAGCTTGATGATCTGAAATTAACAGGTGACTGGACAGTACAAAAAGCATGCTGGAGAGGTAGGGCTTGATGATGCATGACCTTCTAAATATACTCTTATAAGCTGCCTCAACTACGGCAAGACTTAGAAGATAAATTTAAATTAAAAAACTAAGAAAACATATTGCTTAAAAATCCACTTAAGACCATCAGTTCATATTCTCAGCTGTAATTTGTATATCAGTGTTTTCTTTTTTATTCAAAATTACATCCTATCTATATCACAAAAGGAATTAACTGCATGTCTTGTTTGAATTTAGAATAAAAGTTAATTTACATAAAAGCAAGTCTTGACTAGAGAGATATTCTGACAAAAATTAAGTATCATCAACCCAATGTTGAAACATCAATTCTAAAATTAAAAAAAAAAGATTGTATGTAACACAGTTTTCCCAATCACTCAGAAAACACCATATTATTTCAGAATAGTGCAGAGGACTGAATGTCATGGTCGTCATACTTCTAAGCTGGCTTTCAAAAGCAAACAGCAAGGATTTCACGTTGTTTTAGGTTTTTCCTGGTAGCCCTGATCTTTTCCAATAATGGACAGCCGTGGAGAAGGAGCACAAAAATGTGGACCACAGCACCTACGTTCAGACCGGCTTATGTAGGATAAATGAAATATTGATGTCTTTGAAAATGCCCAAGTGTTCAGTAAAGATTTTAAATAAAGCTACCTAAAAGTTGTGGTTCTTAGGTTAATCATTTATTTATCTAAAGGATGAAGGAAGCTGTCTGCTTCTGTGATATGAACTGCAATCAGCTTAAAAATAATTGACAAATTAATCCCTTCACAGCACAGCAATTGTAAAGGTGTTAGTTTTAATTAGGCCTGTCTGATTGCCTTGTCTAATCAAGAATCAAGGTGGTATCTTTGATGGTTAAGGTCTAGTGGGGCCATCTCTGACCCGCCAGCCATGTATGTTTTAATTATTGATTCCTCACATTTCAGCCCTTCTCACAAAGGGACTTGAAGTTTGCAATACCGTAACATTTAAAGGGAAGAGAAATAAACATTTTCCCCAGCACTTCCATCTAGGACCTTGTGCACCCTGCCCACCAATCTAGTTTTGCCCTGAAAAGCCTGCTGGGTTGACGACTCAGTCAATGCACATTCAAATACTCCTTACAGCAGCTTTACCTCCCGAGCACTAGATTGTCAGTGGACATCGATTTTGGATCTCAGCAAGTCTTAGTCATTTATGCTTCTAGAACACACATTTGATTTCTTGATATGCTAAAGTCCATAAGGGTGAAACCAGAGCGGTCAGACAAAAAGGAGCGTGGATCTTCTCCCCAAGCACTTCTCTCGCTGCTGGGAAGGAATGAGGGCGGGCCTCCTCCCGCCACTCTGAGCTGGCAGTGAACATGGGCAGCCGGTGGTCTTGGTGGTCCACGTGCATGACGGCGGCTCTTCTTTGGTTACAGGTCAACGAAGTGACAGTGGAGCAGCTGGTGCAGCAGTACCCCCACATCACCTTCAGCACCGTCCTCCAGGACTGCAAGAGGACCCTGGAGAGAGCCTACCAGATGGGCTGGACCCCCAACATGTCTGCCGCCTCCTCCTAACACTCCTGCCCAAGCTCAGCTCCGATCCGTCGTTCGTTTGGCAGGGCAGAGAGGAGGTGTTGATTTGGGGTCGGTGATCTCTTGGGAGGGTTTTAACTGTCACCTGTCTGTGTGTGTACCCGAGTGTGTATATTTGTGTCTTGTTTGCATACTGCATAGCATTAGTGCAATTGCTGTTTATTCCCAGGTGAGCTGATGTTTTTCTTAAAAGTTAAAGATTTTAAAAGGTACAAACCTTTCCTTTGTTAAGTTCAAAGGCTTATTTCTCAAAAAAAAAATGTTTCTACCATGGAATCAAAATATTGAGTCTATTATTTTGAGCTTCTAATTCCTGCCACTTGGTGATGTCCCAAAATGAAGGCAACTGCTTTCTTTCATGGTGAGATAGACCTGTGTGCTTCTGCTGATGACAACCAGAACGTAAGTGATGTTCCACTGGTTAGAAGTCTGGAAACCAGAAATTTTCAAATTTTCATGCACATGTGCACCCACACGCTCACCAGGGCAGTTTCTTTCTAGATTGTTTTCTGACGCAGGGGCCCTTCTCCAGACCCCCGAGAGAGCCTGCCATCCACTACGGCTCTGCCCAGCCCGCTGTTCCCACAGGTGGCCCACCTGCTGTCTGGCAGGTGACCTAGGGACTAGAGAGGATAAATCCTTTTGTGACATTTTTATATGGAGGCAGCAATCCCCTGGCCAGCTCACAAAAGTTAATTATTCATTTACAAATGTGTTCTGTTGAATATTTTAGTTGAGTTTTATTTCAACATTGTGTTAGCTTTTACTTCATGGGTAGTAACTGGTCTGGATATATTTTAATGATATTTGGAGCCAATCTTACCATTGTTCACATTAAAGCCACCAATGTAATTAATAGTGTGAAGTTATTTTTTAAAAAATCTACAGATCATTTAATTATTTTTGTTAATTTGGGTAATTATGAAATTACATTTCTGAGATTTGGGGGTAGTCACATTAATAGAACATTGAGTGAGATATAAGTAGACAGTCTTTTCCTTTGCTTTGCTTTCAGTTTTAGAACATGTTTTTTGGTTATGTGCATGTTATTTTTTGGATAGTTCTTATGCTACTGCAAAGAGCTATTGCTGGTTAATGTGTGAGTTAAGAAAAATTATAAAATTCTTTCATTAAAATTGTTTAAACTTGTCAGAAATAAGCATTTCTTTGTTTAAAGATGAACACTCTTCGGTTAAAATATCTATTGGTAAATGAATATATGTTTTGATTTCACACATCTTTAGAATTAATTCATAGTAAGGACTCAGGCTCATATAACCTTTCCTGTGTGTAGATTTATAATGAAGACAGCAGGGAGCCTTTTTATGCTCAAGAGTGATTATCTTTCCCAGTAGAGCTAGATACAAAACCCTGACTGGTGCGTTTGCTATTTATTCTTCCCCAGTGTGGACATGGCTGTGTGTTGGTCTTTACCAGGTATACTAAGGTTTGAGATTCACTTTCTATAAGTCCCAATATTGTAAAATGAGACTAGCTGTAAGGAACAAAAAATAGCTTTGCATTTAAATGCCCTTCACTTATTTATAATGACTTTCAAAAATGTAAACAGCTGTTTCTTTTGATTATGTCAACATGTTTCTGATGTGGCTTTTTTTCTTTTAATCCAAATCAGTTAGGAAAATCTAGTCAGTACCCACCAAGGGTATTTTTTCCGTCACTAAATGGATTGCTAATTTAATTTGAAGGGAATAAAGTTTGTGTAAAGAAAAACAGCTGTTTACTATTAATAAACTGTGGTTCTTCTTACACATCAAACTGTATTGTTTTCATTTCCCCTCCACTGAAAAATATCTTAAATCATAATATTTTAACTGGTTTTTAATCCAATACTAATTTATAAGGCAGTATGTATAGTAATAGTAGCTTAAGTGAATAAGCAGAAGTTTAGTTTTTATATATGTCACACTATATTTTAAATAGTTAAAGATAAAGAAGGGAGCACCATCGATGGTGTCATTTCATTTCAAAGTTGTAATGATCTTTGGAGTGTCACAGTTTGGTTGTCGAGTGGCTTCAGAAGTGTGTAACTGACTTTTTAAAACGTTGCATTGTTTGAACCTTCAGTACAGCACTATAAACATGCTTTCGCTTGGGTAGGGAGGGTGGGGGGAATTGCACTTATTCTTTAAAATGTTGACTAATCCAGAAAGCCTGATGCAGCATAGCCTGGAAAACTGCTTTGGTGTATTTGTAGAAATCTATAGAAATATCACATCCAGCCTCAAAGCATTCATCTCAAAAGAAAAAAAAACCCAACCAGAAAAAGCATTACCTTGAGTGATCCTGTGATGGTTGTTAAATGTGTTCTTATTAGATGCTTTGAAATGAGGCTTAAAATGATTTTTCTGGGCAATGTAGAGTTTCTTTCTTCCTCCTTTTCTTTTCAGCTTAGAATGTCATAAATGTATGTGAACACATTTAATGCAGGGCTTTTTATCCTCTCCAAAATGTCAACAGTATTTTCAGAATAAAGACTATGAAATATATTGCTGTAGTAGAAAATTCTGGTCCCTTGTCTTAAATGTCTTTTTGAGTGGATAAAGGAAATTTAACTGGTTTGTAGTTTCTATATTTCTGTGAATCTTTTGACCTTGCAATGGGTTGCAATAAAAGAGAAACAAAACACTGTGCCTTTTGTTTTATTTCAGAGACAGGGAGTGGTCTCCCTGATGCCGGTTGGGTGTGAGGCACGCAGTGGTCTCCGTCCTTGTGTGTTTCCCTGCAGACTTCACGTAGGTTTGACTGACGGAGAGTAATAAACAGGACTGAGTTTCGGAGGTTCTCATTTGGCTACCCATTACTGAGATAAGATTAAAAATCAAGGGTTTAAACAAGTGGTTTGTTTAAAATCCCATTCCTTAGAATCTCACTCATTTAGCCATTTTTTCAAATTTTCAAAAGTAAATAAATACATTTATTGAGTAAAAAAAACATTCCAGGCTCTGGGCATTTACAGATCTCATTCTCAGGTTGCCCATAGCCTAGCAAGGGGACATTCTTAAAAACTGCAACAGCAGCGCAGTTCAACAGTTATAATAATGGCCACATAAAGGGGAGCGCACAGAGGACAGAGCAGCAGCTTTGGGAAGGAAGAACTTCACAGAGGGGAAGTTTAGAAAAAAGACTTATTCCTTTTTCGGAAGAAGGGAAGGGGGGTAGGGAGAGAAATATCGATCAGTTGCCTCGCACATGCCCTCAACCAGAGACATGGCCTGCAACCCAGGCATGTGCCCCGACTGGGAATTGAACCACCTTAATGGGGAATTGAACCAACAACCTTTCAGTTTGCAGGCCGGCACTCAATCCACTAAACTGTACCAGTCTGGGCCCCAGGAGGAGCTTTTTCTTAAATTAAATTATTGGGGTAAGATTAGTTAATAACATTATTATAAGTTTTATGTGTACAGTTCTGTAATACATCATGTGTGTATTGCATTGTGTGCTTACCACATGAAGTCTAGTCTTCCCATCACCCTCTTCATCCTCCCCCTTCCCCTGTGGTAACCACCATACTGTTGTCTGTGTCTGCGAGTTTGTTGTCTTTGTTGCATTCTGTTTTATATCCCATGTGTGTGGTTTTGTCCTTTTCCACCAGACTTATTTCACTTAGCATGATACTCTCAGGATCCATATGTGTTGTCACAAATGGCAACATTTTGTCATTTTCTCATGGCTGAGTAGTATTTCACTGTATAATGGTACCATATCTTTATCCATGCATCTGTTGCAAGACACTTAGGTTGTGTCCATATTGTGACTATCGGGAATAATGCTGCAATGAACAGAGGGTTACATATACCTTTTCAAATAAGGTGTTGAGTTTTCAGGGGATAGATACCCAGAAGAGGGATCACATGGTAGTTCTGTTCTTAATTAACCTCCATACTGTTTCCATAGTGGCTACATCAACTTACATTGCCACCAACAGTGCACAAGGGTTCCCTTTTCTCCACAACCTCTCTAATACATGTTATTACTCATCATGTTGATAATAGCATTTCCAACAGGTATGAAGTGGTATGTCATTGTGGTTTTGATTTGCATTTCCCTAATAGATAATGAAGTTGAGCATCTTTTCATATATCTATCTGTGTGTCTTCTTAGGAGAAGTGTCTGTTCAGGTCCTCCTCCCATTTTTTACTGGATTGGTTATTTTGTTGGTGGTGTTCAGTTATGTGAGTGTTTTATATATTCTGGATATTAGGCCCTTATTGGTGGTATCCTTTGCACATATCATCTCCTATTTGGTTGGTTGCCTTTTTGTTTTCTTGATGATTTCTTTTGCTGTGCAGAAGCATTTTAGTTTGCTGTAGTCCCATTCATTTATTTTTGCTTTTACTTCCCTTGCCTTTGGGGTCAAGTACACAAAGCCCTTCTGAGACCAAGGTTCATGAGCTTCATACCTACTTCTATGTATTTTATTGTTCCAAGTCTTTTTATTTACTGTCTTTAATACATTTGACTTAACTTTTGTATACAACGTCAGCTAGCATTCTAGTTTCATTCTTTTGCCTGTGGCATTCCAGTTTCCCCAGCATCATTTAAAAAACAAAGAGGTTTTCCATTCCCCATTGTAAGTTTTTGGCTTGTCAAAAATTAGTTGCCCATATTTGTGTAGGTTTATTTCTGGGCTCCCTGTTCTGTTCCATTGGCCTGTGTGTCTCCTTTTTCTGCCAATACAATACTGTTTTGACTATTGTAGCTTTGTAAAGTATAGTTTGAAGTCAGGAAATGTGGTATCTCTGGCTTTTTTTCTCACAATTGCTTTGGCTATTCAGGACTTTTGTGTTCCAAACAAATTTGAGGATTTTTTTCTCTATTTCTTTGAAGAATTTCATTGGGATCCTGCTGGCGTGGCTCAGTGGGTTGGGTATCATCCTGCAAACCAAAAGGTTGCCATTGCGATTCCCTGTCACGGCCCAGGCCTGGGTTGTGGGCCAGGTCCCTGGCTGGGGGTGTGCGAGAGGCAATAGATCAATGTTTCTCTTGCACGTCAATGTTTCTTTCCTGCTCTTTTTCTCTCCCTTCCCTTCTCTCTGAAAATAAATAAAATCTTAAAACAGAAAAAAATGTCATTGGGATTCTAGTGGGGACTGCATTAAATCTGTATGTGCCTTTAGGCAATATAGTAGCCATTTTAACTATGTTCATCCTTCCAATCCATAACATAAAATACCTTTTTATTTACGTCTTCAATTTCTTCACACAATATCTTGAAGTTTTTAGTGTATGGTTCCTTCACTCTTAATTAAGTTTATTCCTAAGTATTTTATTTTTTTGTCAGAATTGCAAATGGAATTAACTTTTTCCAATATTTCATTGGTAGTATATAGGAATGTAACATTTTTGTACATTGATTTTTGTATACCATAACATTATTGTATTTGTATGTTGTTTTCAGTAGTTTTTGGTGGAGTCTTTAAGGTTTTCTATACACAGAATCATGCCATCTGCAAATAATGACAGTTTTACTTTTTTATTCCCAGTTTTATGCCTTTTATTTTTTCCTCTTGCCTAATCGTTATGACTAGGAGTTCTAGTACTATGTTCAGTAACAGTGGTGAGAGTGGGCATCCTTCTCTTGTTCTTGATCTTAAAGGAAAAGCTTTCAGTTTTTCGCCATTGAGTTTGGTATTAGATGAGGGTCTGTCATATATGACCTTTATTATGTTGAGGTACATTTCTCTATACCTATTGTATTGAGTGTATTAATCATAAATGGATGTTGTATCTTGCCAAATGGTTTTTTTGCACTTATTAGTATGATCATATGCTTTTTAATCTTTTATTTTGTTAATGTGGTATATATCTTTTGATTGGTTTGCATGTATTGAATCGTTTTTGCATCCCTGGACTAAACCCCACTTGATTGTGACATGATATCTTTTTAATGTACTACTGTATTCAAGTTGCTACTGTTTTGCTTAGGATTTTCCCACCTATGTTCATCAGAGATATTTGCTTATAATTTCTTTTTGTGTGTTTTGTCCATGCCTGGTTTTAGTAACAAGGTAATGTTGGCTTTGTAAAATGAGCTGGAGAGTATTCTGAGGAGGAGCTTTTAAGGAGGATGAAACAAGTAGCAGGAATTTCCCAAACTTAATGTGGGGAAAGAAGGGCAACCCTGCAAATGGAAAAATACATCCAAAGGCATGATGAGATGAGGCAGAAAGGTAAGTTCAGGGCCTTTGAGGTAACTGAGCAAAATGGGAGCGTATGTTCCATAAGGGGAGGGGGAGGAGAAATGTCCTAGGGCTCATCCGTAAACTTGCCATGGATTACTAAAAAGACTGGACTTGCAGGAAAATCAGCTCTGTTAGACAAGTCCTGCCCTAAATTCTTTCAATATGTCAGACAATTCTATTTCTGGCAATGTGGTAAGATGAATATCCTAAAAGATTTTTTTTGCTATATAACATCTAAAATTTTTCATTAAAATGCACTTAGACACTTTTCAATTGATTGGATGTGTCTGCAGAAAGCAAGAGAAACCTCCTGTGGCCAGGTCAGAGTGGGGACATCTGTCTAGACCAGGAGTTAGCAGACTATGGTCCCTGACCAAACATGGCCAGGAGGATATTTTTGTAAATTTCCTTGGAGCGCAACCATGCACATTTCATTTTTTATGTATTCTCTGTGGCTGCTATCATGCTATCACAGAGTTCAGTCACTTTGACAAAGGCCATATGGTTCATAAAGTCAAAATTTTACTGACCCCTGGTCTGAAGGAGTGGTTCTCAAAGACCAGTGTTCTTCCCAGACCAGTCACATCAGCATCACCTGGGAACTTGCCAGAAGTACACATCTTGAGCCCAAATTCAGATCTGCTAAACCAGATACTCGGGGAATAAGATTCAGCAATCTATGTATTAGAAAATCCTCCAGATGAGGCTGGTGCATGCTCATCTTTTCCCTCCAAACAGGTGAGCTGGGGACCTATCAGAATATGGGAGACTCTCTTGGCCATCATAGCCTGGATGATATGTAATGAGATTTGGGCAAGTGAGTAATGGGGAGTTGAATCAGAGTCTCCTTCACATAAAGACAATACTCTTTTACAAACAGTGAGCTAAAATAAAGCAAGGCAAAACAAAAATTGAAGAGGCGGACAGGAAACTTACCATTTTCCATCTTGGCTGTGGATGGGGTTTTTGTTTCTGTTTTTGTTGTACAGGTTCTGAACATTAATAGCCACCAGCCACCATTTACATCAGTTTAGTACCTGAATCTACATTATTTGTATAGTTTGTGTTGCTTATCATCGTAGTTTTAAAAGATTCATTTCTGACAAAAGCAGACAAAAGTCATCTCTAGAGTCCTGACCTATGCAGTTCAGCTGGTTGAGCACCGTCCCACAAAACAAAAGGTTGCTGGTTCAATTTCTGGTCAGGGCGCATGTCTGGGCTGCCGGTTCAGCCCCCAGTGGGGGTGTGTACGAGAGGCAACCAATCAACGTTTCTCTCTCACATCAATATTTGACTACCTCTCTTCCTCTGTTCCCTCTAAAAGTAAATAATCTTAAAAAATTATCTCTGGAGAAAGTTACCCTCAATCTTGGCTTCAAAAGACACCTCACGGATAGAGTGCCAGCAAATATGAACTCAACCTAAATTCACAGGAAACAGCAAGAAAGGAGCCGGCATTACCGCACGTCAACGACAAAACAGGTGATAGACCCACATTCTCAGATTCCAATTTTAAATGATACAATACATAATGTAAGTTCATGTTTTATACATTCAAAGATATAAAATGTTATTTAGAACATCTATAAGAAAAAAGAAACTACCAAAAACAAACAGATACATTTTTAAAAGAAGTAAGTAGAGTTTTTCAAAATGAAATAATGATTGAAAGTTAAAAACAGAAGGCTTGAGTAGCAAGATTCAGCTAAACAGAGAATTTGTAAACTGAATGGTAGATCTGAGTAACGTAAAAGGAAAACTGAAGTAAAAATAGGCTTTTCCTGTGGTGGAGTTAATTTCCAAATGGAAGACCTAGAGGTTAGGACACATGGGATGTGGTATGAGACTTTCCAACATATATAATCTTGCAGAAGAAACAATAGGGGAAAGGCAGTGCTTAAATAAAATGGATTTTCTATTTGTGTAGAAGGAAAAAAGATTTTGGAGAAGAACATCAAAGGCTTGGTGTTGGATGAGTTAATTTTGAGATGCTCGTTAGGCATCCAAGTGAGTATGTTGAACATGCAGTTGGATATAGGAGTGCAGTTCAGAGGAGACGTATATAGATGGTGTATAGGTGGCATGTAGAACCATCCTCAGTCATCATCCATTATTAGATAGAGAATCTAAGGACTGTGCCTTCAATCCACCAATATCTGGAGTCAGGGAGAGGAGGAGAGGAAGCAGAGTTTACACAACATCATGTCTGAGCAGGTGGCAGGCTGAGAGAACACACTAGTCTCACCCTTGACTTCTGAGCATCATGGCACATAACTTTCTGATTTCCATATGACCATCATTGGAATTCTATCCCAACAGCTGTCCCTGTGCTGCCAAGACAGCTGTGAGAATTCTTGTGGCTTATCAGTTGTGTCATGAACACAGAAGTCAAAGGCCCTTGACACTGTTTTGTAAAGCAGTGAGGTGCCCTTTCATTATCACTTCACTTTTAATTATACACACAAATCTGGCATCAAAACCTTGGAGTGACACAAGCGTCTTGTCTGATAATGTGATAATCTATAGTAAGAACAGTAACTTAGGGTCAAGTCTATCTATTTCATTGTTTGAATAAACCACAATTAGGCTCTTTGCTGTTTGGAGCATTATGCTTATTAAAATTAATGTCAGTTTCTTGTATTTAGTAGATACAAAGGCAGCAATATAGCTCCGGAGTCCTTGAAATGCAACTGAGCTTGTGTTTTCAGTTTTATTAGGTGATGCCATGCTGTTTTTTAAAGGGGTTGAAGCAATTTACAATTCCGCCAGCAGAGAGTATGGAGGTGCTCCTTGATCACCTATTTGCTTTGAATTGTCATGCAGTAGTATTGTATCATGGTTTTAGTCTGCATTCTCCAGAATATTAGAAAAGTACCATTTCATATGTTTATTGACTGCTTAGGAAATAAAGGTTGTAAAGACCTTTAAACCAACATTTGCCTTCTTATTTCAGAGAAGATACACAGGAGAGAGTTGAGAAGATTGCCACATTTGCACTGTGAATTATAGCATTGGTGTAAAAGCTTTGCAAAGAGGACAAGGGTCTGTAAGGGACCCTTGAAGAAGTTTATAGATTTTTTAAAAAGCTTTCTTCCCCTTCCTGTGACTTTATTACTTCTTGGTGTATGGAAGGGGGCCATTATCTTGGTTGTAAGTGAGGAGGGAGCTGAGCAGTGCCTATAATCAAGATTTCATGGCCATTGTGATAATGTAAGTAAACTAATTGTCATGTAAACCAAGGAAATAAGAAAAGGAGAAAGAGTTGTCACTCCTCTGCTAGGAAAACAAAGTTGAATGCTTTGGAAATTCAGATGAAAAAGTCAAAAAAATCTTTCAAATTAGTTGTAGGGTACACAAGATGTAGAATGTGGCAAAATGATAAAAACCAAAAGGACTTTGCATTTAGACTGCTTCAAAAGTGAATTTAATTTCTTACTCCTTTTTAAACTGAAACAAGAAGTCATAGATGTTACGGAGATGGTATATACAAGGATGACAATGCAGAATGCAAATCAAAGAAAAAAGCTTTGGCCGTACATCAAAAAATTAGCAAATGAATATATTACATATGTTTTTATGTTAAAAATAAAACATGTACATTTATACTTTAAATAATTTTTACTAAACTCTTTAATTAAGCAGCTGACTAAATACCCTGACTGTGCTAATAAGGCTTTCACTACACTTGCTTAGACCAAAACATAGACCAACTGATGGGAAATCATGTTTTCAAAAGCTACGTCTTTTGCCCCAGCTGGTGTGGCTTAGTTGGTTGAGTATGTCTCACAAACTGAAAAGTCACCAGTTTTGATTCCTGGTCAGGGTGCCTGGGTTGCAGGTTCTGGGTTGCACCTACAGAAAGCATCCAATTGATTTTTCTCTTTCACATTGATTGTTTTCAATTGATGTTTCTCTCCCCCCTTCTCCCCTTTCTTCTCTTCTCGCTAAAATAAAAAGTAAATCCATACATAGATACGTACATACATACATACATAAATTTAAAAAAATAAAAAGCAACATGTTTTTTCCAATGGAGGTGTACGTCACCTAAAATAAAATACATGTATTAAAATACAGTTTTCTGTATTTTGACAAATGTGTAGACTTTGGTAACAAACTCCCCAAACAAGTGAGACAGTATATACCAAACAAGATGTACAGTGTGTGTGTGTGTGTGTGTGTGTGTGTGTGTACCACCCAGAATTTCCCCGACCCCTTCCCACCACAGACAGCCACTGTTCTGACTTCTGTTACATACTATTTTTGCCTGCTTTGAACGTCTTACAAATAAAATCATACAGTATGTATTCTTTGTGTCTAATGTCTTTCCCTCCCTGTATTCTTTATTGAGATTCATCCACACCATTATGTGGCAGTCATTATTAAGTACTATTTCATGGTATAAGTATACCACAATTATGTATCTATTCTTTTGTTAAATAAGCAAGCATTTGAATTGTTACCAGATTTGGACTATGGTAAATAAAGCAGCTATAAATATTTTTGTACAAATATTTTTATGAGAGATAGTCCTAGGAGTGGAACTGCTGAGTTACAGGATATGTGATAAACAGATACCTATAAGAAACTGTCAAGCTTTTTTCTAAAGTGGTTATACCATTTTTCAATGCACCACTTTCAACGAGAGTTCCAATTATTTCACATCCTCATCATTTGATGTTGTCAGTCTTAAAATTAGCCATTGTAAGGGCCCATTAGCACATTAATTGGGATTTTATTTCAATGTCTAGATAAATTTGAGGATAAGTGACATCTTAACAATATTGAGCCTCTGGTCCATAAACAAGGTGTATTTCTCTACTGGAGTCTCCTTTAATTACTCCTCTCAGTGATGTTTTGCAGCTTTCAGAGATGTCTTGTACTGATTTTATTAAAGTTATTCCTATGTATTTTATGTATTTCAATGTAATTAAAATTTTTTCATTTTTAAATTTTGACTAATATATAGAAATAGACTTATTTTTGTATGTTGTCTTTTTATCTAGCAACCTTGCGAAATTCACTTACTAGATCTTAGTAATTGTCTTGCAAATTTCTAGGACTTTTTTATCAAAAAAATATTTACAATAATAAGGATAATGTTTACATCTTTCCAGTCTGTAGGTCTCTTATTTCTTTTACTCGATTGTCTGTACTGGCTTATCACTTCCACTGCAATATTGAATAGACATAATGAGAGTTGACTTCCTTGTCCCTAATCTTAGGGAGAAAGCATGTAATCTTTCACAATTAAGTATGATCTTAGTTGTAGGATTTGTATGATCTTAGTTTGTGGGGTCTTTCACAAGATTGAAAGATTTCACTTTTTAGTTTGCTGAATTTTATTATAAATGGGTATAAAATTTTGTGAGATATGTTTCTTAATCTTTTAATGTCTACCCTCATATTTACCATTTCTGGTAGTTTTTACTACTTCACATTTATGAATTTTCTTCTTATATTTTTCTTCATGCTGAAAAACTTCATTTAGTATCTCTTAAAATCAATTGACATGATCATATAGATTCTCATTTATTTTCTTTTGTTATACTATGACATCACACTACTCATTTATTTTCTGAGCTTATATAAAATTGGTATTATTTATTTTTAAAAATATTTTAAGGAAATCCCCCAGTGAAATCACGGGGCCTGGAGTTTTGAATTGGGAAGGTTTTCTATTTGTTTTTTTTTTTAATTTATTGATTTTGAGAGAGAGAAAGAAAAGAAGAAGGAGGAAGAGGGGGAGAAGGAGGCAGGGAAGGAGGCAGAGGAGGAGGAGAGAGAGTCAGAGACAGACTGAGACTGACTGTTGTCCTACTTACTTACACATTCATCAGTTGCTTCTTGTATGTGCCCCGACCAGGGATTGAACCTGGCATATCAGGACAATACTCTAACCAACTGAGCTACCTGGCCAGTGCTATTTGGGGTTTTTATTTTTAAATTTTTTTCTTAGTATCAGAACAACTCAAGGGATTTTTTAAAATTTCATCCGAGTTATAGAATTTATTAGCATAAAATTGTTCAGAATCCCTTGTTATTTTTTTTAATGTTTGTAGGATCTATAAAGATACCCCTTTCCATCCTGCTACTGTTGATTAGTGTTTTCTCTCTAACCAAGCCTCCACAAGTTCAAGGTCATCAGCTAATAATTCAACTGCCAAATGGAAGAAAAGAAAAAAAATTCATGGGAGATACCAGAAGCCAGAATCCTACAACATATGCTCTATAATGTGCTGTGTACAATCAAAAACTAATAGATACCCCCTAGCTGGTGTGGCTCAATGGCTTGAGTGCTGGCCTGCAAACCAAAGCATCACTGGTTCAATTCCCAGTCAGGGCACATGCCTGGGTTGTAGGAGGCATATGAGAGGCAACCACACATTGATAATTCTCTCTCTGCCATTCTCCTTCTCTTCCCCTCTTTCTAAAAATGAATAAATAAGATCTTAAAAAAACTTAAGAAAAAAATCAGTCAATTGAAATAGACTTGATATGAACCAGATATTGTAATTAGCAGACAAGAACTTTAAAGAAACTATTATAAATATTCCCGAGCACTTAGGGAAAAAAATGATCATAATGAGTGAACAGATGGGGAATCTCAGCAAAGAAATGGAAACTATATTTTAAAAAATGGAAATTCTAGAACTGAAAAGTATAATAACTGAAATAGAAATTTCATTGAATATGGGTATAACAGCAAATGTGACTTGGCAGAAGAGTTATAGGATATGAATATATAGTGAGATAAATGATCTAATCAGAAAAAATGCAGAGAGAAAAAAAGCCGAGGGAGAAAAGAATAAAGCCTCACTAGTCTCTAGTACAAATGGCCTAATATATACACAACTGAAATCTCAGACAAAGAGAAAGACAAGAATGGGTAGAAAAATATTTGAAAAAATAAAGCCTATTCCCTCTAACTTGGAAAGACAAACTCCTAACTCTTTCTCACTTTTGTTGGTGGAGCCGAGGTCTCTTTTTAATCTTTCCAGCCTTCCCATTGTTGCTTTCTTGGGGCTTTTTACAGTCTTCCCCATGGGTGTGCAGAAGTCAGCCACGGGTTCGCGGAGAGTTTAGATGCAGATGCTAATGGGTCTCTTGTTTCCAGGATTTCCCCACTCAATTTTTCATCTCTTGGACTCTTTGCTCACCCTTCAAGTCTCTAGAGATCAGCTTTCTGCTCAGGTTCTAACCTTCCCTGGTACCACATAGACTGGGAAGTCTTCTCAGGAGAAAAGCCACATTAAAGGGGATTTTGTCCAATGAATTCAGTTTCCTTCTTTCAGTGGATGAATTCCTTTAATAACTGCCCAGTTGGATTGTTCCACAGTAACTTCAAATGGGTTTTCTGTTTGTTTCCAGAGTTTATTATCGGTGGCGAAGGTTAGTCCAATTCAAGCTGCTCGACCACTACCAGAGCCATAGCTCCAATGACATATTGCTTTGAAAGAGGCCACGTTTAGACGTACCTGAGGAGCGCCTTTTGGACTGCGTGGACACTGTGCGGTGGCGGACACAGCTCCCAATGCACACATTCTCTTTCTTCCTTAGGACTGCAGCCCCGATTTGACGTAGAATCACAATGCAGATTTCTCAGTCTCCTTTGCAATGAAGTAAGTTCTGGCTAGTGAGATAAAAGCATAAATTTGGAAGGAAATTTGTGGAAGTCTTCTTAAAGGAGAGATAGACAACAGAAGACACATCCCTGTCCCCCTCTGTCTTTCTTCGCATTGTCCAGCATGTGGTGTGACATAGTGGTTGGAATTCAGTGTCTATCTTCAATGATGAACTGACAATAGGAAGACAAAGCAAAAAGTTAAAAGAAGAGCGAGGCCCTAGTTTCTGCAGAGCCACTACACCGGATCTGCCTACCACCAGGTGTCTTTTAAGTGAATGACATACGTATCTCCATCTTGTTCTAGCCACTGCTAGAAGTTGTTGATAACCCTCACTGATATGGGTGCAGTGAGGCCCTCGTGTAAGTAATGCACCATTTAGTGCGAGTGTGTGCATCATACAGGACTTTCTTTGGGGAGGAAAGCTGGGGACATGAGGGGTCAGTAGCCTGCAAACCAGGGGATCTGAATTCTAGTTCTACCCCGTCCAACCACAGCTGTATATTTTTGTGAAAATGCCTCAAACATTAAATAGTCCTTAACTCTCCTTCCCTCATTCCACTGAAAATCTCTGTGATGTTCGTCACATTTTTGCTATTTTAAAGAGTTACCAAATTTTTTTTCCTGTAATTTCATCATAAGCCTTTAGTTACAAACAAAATTCTCTTTACCCCTCAGCTTCCAAGAACATATTGTGACCCAAATCCAAGAGTTGATGTTCCTACTGATCTGTGTCTCTTGACTTTATGTTTTAAATGGAACGAATAAATTTTTTGCAGGGTACCTGTCTGCTCACAAATATCTCCCTAATTTTTTAAGGGGCTAGAACCAGTCAGTAATACAAATCAAACAAATAAAACACGTTTTCAACAGGGCTGAGGCTCAGAACTGTGGCTGGGATGATTAAATGGTTTTATTTTCTAGATGACTATTTTTCAAACTAGAAATATGTTTTGCATCAGTGATGTGTTAAGGTCAAGTCAAGAAAAGAGACAATGTGTCCCGTGTCACGGAGACCAGGATAATGAGAATGTTCTCAGAACTGGCTCAGAGGCTGTTCATTTCACCAGCAAAAGGTTACAGCAGACAGATTGTTTCTCATTTGATGTCTTAAATTAAACTGCTGACATGGCCTGCCTCAAAGTAAGAAACACACGTGTTTGCCAAACAGACTCTAAAGAAAATCCCTGCGTGAGAGTCGGTTCCTTCAGCTACAGCCCGAGTCTTTCTACTTTAGAGTGTGCTTAGGCATTAAACCAGGTTTTCAACTCAGCGCTGCTCCCTGGGTGTTCATGAGGGCGGCCTGGCTGGTCTGAGGCTCGGGGGCTTTCAAAGTGCTGTGGGATAGAAGCCGGTCAGCACGGTTTACAAATAGCATACATTCAAGATGCACATGAGCTCAAAGAGGAATTACCAAGGATAGAAAATTACCTATAAAAGATTCTTTTTAGATCTTTCTCTCCATTTTAGATTCTTTCCCTCCCTTCTGGCCCTGCCTTGCCCTCTTCTATGACGAGCTCCACCCACCACCAAATCCGAGCTAAAAGAAGACCGACTGTCCCAGCTAGTGGTCCCCAGACCAGCAGTACCAGCATCACGGGTGCTGCGCAAGGCATCAGCATCTGTGAACAAGATCTGCAGACAATTCAGAAGTCTCAGTTCATGAATATCAAAGAGGATTAGACAAGGTGATGATGTACCAGGCACTGCTTAGGCTTGGAGGATACAGCAATGGGTATAACGGACACGATCAGCTCTCGTTGAACTTACATTGTAATGGGGGAGGCACAAAAGATCAATAAATAAGAAGGCCAGTGTTTTGTATTTGTAGTGGTGATGAGTGTCAGGGGCCGGGAAAGGGAGCGAGGACTAGGGACATGGAGGGAGGATTCCTGCTTGTAAGTGGTGATCAGGGAAACCTTCACTGAGAGGGTGAAATTTGAACAGAGATGTAAAGGAAACAAGGGGACAAACCAGGGGTGAGTGGTCAGAGGACCCGAATTCCAGTCCAGGGTCTCCTCCTCTTTATGCAGTAGAGCATTTTGCAAGGGCTAAACTACCTAGCCCTTGTTCTCCTCATCTGCCAACTAGGAGTGAAAATACATCACACTTTGGAAGATCAGATATGATGCCTGTATGCAACAGTACACCCTATCACAGTCCAGGCTACTTGGCCCTTTGCCTCTGACTCACAGGGAGATTGAACTGGGGTGATTTGTAATTAAAACAGAACTACAAGAGTAGAGCTTTGCATGGTCACTCTAAGTCTTTCCTGAGCACCTTACACAGCAGTGGCCTCACTTCCTAGGCCATAGGTATCCTCACATGACCTCCCATCACTGACTTCCTACCAGAAAGTCAGTAATGACTTCCCACCATTCTCCCTACACTTCATCCTTCTCACTCTCATCTCCGTGCCCAACGCTTTCCCCTCTCCCCTGACATCACGTCACCGTTTTCCCAGGCTGTAGTTCTTTCCCAGGATGAGGCCACTCCCCCTTTCCTCTGGGGAGGAGTGTTGCTCTCAACTCAGGAACTCCTGATGCATCCATGCATCCTCCTCGCTTCCATTCATTTTGGGCCATGCAATGGGTAGCAGCTGTCTGCTTTGGGACCCCTGAAGCTACAATATAAGCCCTCTTCTATGAACTTAAACTTGGAATGCTCAGTCTCTCCATCCTGATTCCTGGGTCAGCCAGTGAAGAGACAGTAAACTGACCCACCTGTAAAGCCCCCACTAATGTCACATTTGATGGAAAAGACCCCTAGGCAAGGGCTGAGCTGCAGTTTATGTCATGGGGTTTATTCCTTACGAACAATCAGCTCTTTCTGGTTAATTTGAGAGAATGTCTGTATTTGGTGTTTCTGTAATTTTATTTTGTGTTTCAGTTGAGTAAGTGTTGCTGAATATCTGTAGAATGTGTGATAATTTTTTTGTAAAAAACTCAATAAAAGAAACATTAGCATAGGAAAATATTTTATGTTGTGTAAAACACTTGGCTGAGAAAATGTTTTAATGCATTATATCAAAATGCTACAGACGCTCAGCAGCTAGATTACAGGAGCGAGCTGTGTCTGGCACTGAAGGAGACCCAACTCAGCATCGCGGCCTTGGGAGCAGGGTACTGGGGGAGGCCTCCGTCAGAAAAAAATTGGATGTCGGAGGTTTCTCTTCAACCAAGTCAGCATTTATTCAGCACCTTCAGTGCAAAACACTGTTCTAGGCTCCTTGGAAGACATAGTGATGAAAAGTGCATCCCACCTGTCTTCTTGTGGCTTACAGGCTGGAGATGGTCTAGGTATAAACTGATCATTTGGTCTATCTTCACAGGAGTTACTGTGAGCAAAACCGTGTTGGATGCTGGGAAATAGAGATAAAACAGATGTGCGTTCTGTCCTCAGTTCTAACAGGGGTGAGAAAACATGTTCACAAGTTGTCATAAAAAAATGTCAAATGTGATGAGTGGTAGATTTTGACTTTATGTCATATTTTTAAACAGTTCACCGCCCCATTTGATGGGGTTTTGTTCATAGAATTTTGGTGACTTACCAGCAAAGGTCATGCTTTCCCTCTGTTAATGTTCCAATTCTCATTGAAATGCCCTTCTCACTCCTTGCACCTCTCTTTTTATCTGTCCTCATGGGCATCTCTCATAGTAAATGCTCAATAAACACGTGTGCACTGAATGAACCAACCTGCTGTGTGCTTGCTGGGTGTGTCCTAGTAGCGCAGTCCACTTAGCACACATGTGGTCTCCTGACCTTAATCACAACTCAAGCTGCCTACAAGCCACAGTATTAAAAGGAGTTTAACAATAGCATTCCTGCCACCTAGGAGGACATATGGCCTTGTATTCAGGCTGCAAACTTGCAGAATCCAGACCCACGGACATCAGGCACATTCTGTTTCTTTGAAAACATTTGGTTTTGAATGGTTGAGGCATTTACTACCTACTCCACTTGTAGTATCCTTTGCCAGCCCCTCCCTTCTTTTATATGATCTGAGTGGAAACTTAACACACTGAAGCTGTCAACCCCTGAGAGCCCGCAATCCCGGACTTAAACTGTCTTGATGCAGAGGCTGAATTTTCAGGGGCACAGAAACCACTGTGACTCTAAGTCTGTATCATTCCTAGATCATGAAATTTAGTGCTGCAATAACCTTTATTCCCAGCTCATTCGAGAAAACCGGCGGAACATCTTCGCTCACTTCTAAAGGGCGGCTGACCCCCTGACCTACACAAATGCAATGGTCATTGACGAAGCTTCGGGAGCGACATCAGAGGGAGGCCTGGAATACTGGCGTCTTAGTACGCTGCAACTGGTGCTTTAACGAAAGAATTCTATGACTTAACAGAATCCATTTTTTTCATATCGCATAAAAATAATCTAACATCAGAGTAAAAGAAAAAGGAAGTATATCAATTTTTAATAAATGCAAGCCACAAAATAAATTTAATAAATTATAAATGAGAAAATTATTGAAAAAATTAATTATTAAACATTCCCACATAAAAATGTAGAATATTTATTAATTAGGGAGCATTTCAGAGTAATACTTGCACTTTAAATTGCTCGTAACTTTTTAAACACTCAGTGCTGTAGACCAGCAATCCCTAACATTTTTGGCACCAGGCACAGTTTCTTGGAAGACAATTTTCCCAAAGACTGAGGTGGGGGGTCGGTTTCAAGATGATTCAAGCTCACCTCCTGCCGTGCAGGCAGTCCCTAACAGGCTGAGACCGGTACCGGTCCGTGGCCGGGGTGGGGATGGTGGAGAGCGGGGCGGAGTGGGCGGGGCGGGGTGTGGCTCTCCACTGCAGACCTATAGAAAGTGGCCTTACTACTGCGTTCGCAGGGCCGGTCCCAGCAGAGGGCGGACACCTCGGTCAGTTCCGGGCATGGTGGTCAGGGCAGCGCGGACAGAAATGGTTGGGGAAATGGTGGGAAGTGGGGCCAGTGGTGGGATTTCTAGAACTGGCGTTTATGGACCAAGGTAAGAAATTTCTTTTTCCCTGTTTGGCTTGCCAAATAGGCCGAGCAAACATCCTTTGGTTGGACATTTCTGGCAGAACTCGGAAGAAAGTGCCACCCAGACATGTCTGATGCTTCTCCAAAAGACCTTACGGAAATTCGTGGCCCAGAGGCTTCCATTCTGGGTCTTCGACTGGAAAAGATGGAGAAGACAAGGAAAGAGGGTCTCTGGAGAGGGACAAGCTTTCATTTTTTCTTTCCTCGGGTTGTTTTGGCACTCTCTTTCTTTTTACTTCCTAACAGGCCCACAATAACACCTTGGTCCTCCCACACATCTCCCCACTCCTACACCGGTGAGAGAAAAGGCTGTTTGTAGAGCTCACGAGCCAGGAAGCGCAGCGTGGTCTGGCACCGAGGAGCGGCGCTGGTGGAGGGAGACACCGCGCTGTGCACCGTGCAGAGCCCCCGCCCGCGGACTCCCCGACTGGCCACCAGGAGTGAGTGCGGTCTGCAGCCGGCTCTGCTCCTTCGGCGTCGGCCTCAGCCACAGGAGCTACTCCGCCCGGCCCGCTCTCTAGGGCAGCTGCCGTCGACTCTACGGACTCCCCTTTCCACAGGACCTCACTAGCTTAGGTGAGGACCTCACAGATCTACTTCCCTGGACCAATCCTGTCTCTTCCCCCTTCCATTTCCAGCTGTTACTCCCCAATCCATGCCTTGCTCCCCGAAGTGTCTCAGGGAGTGCTTCTGAAGAGTCACCCTTACAACAGCTGGTACTGGTAGCTGGTACTGAGAAAGCCCGGGGTAGTAAGGTGGAGTTTGGAAACTGAATCCCGCACTGCCTGGCTGGTGATTAGGGCCTGTTTTGTAGCACCAGTCAGCGGTCCTGTTAAAACTTTCCTCCGTGGTGAATCGGGGTGGTGTCTTCCCTGCAGGGAAGGCATTAGTGAGAGCAATATATAAGACACCTGCTAAGAACTGTTGGTGCTTCACAGAAATCATGAACAGCTGAAGAGGAGTCATAGCCAACGGAAAGCTGAGGCCTCTCTTCGCTTGCACACAGTGAAGCTCTCATCTTCTCTAGCTGGATAACACAGCAAGCCGAAGATCAAGCCCAGGACTTTAAGTCAGAGTGGACCAGTCCACCAAGGCAAGTCTGCGAACCCAAGGTCAGGGCCCTGGTTGGGAAACCTGCAACCTTGACCTGTGGAATAAAGACATCTCGGATGATTGCCTTCAAAGAATTTATGGCAAATCCCAGTGGGAAAATGACAGTGCAGGCTCTTGGGGTTCTGGAACAAAACCATGTTATCTTTAGTGGACAATTATGCACCTTCTGAAATACAACTCCTAGCATAGTAATGGGGCCCTCCTGGATACAGAAATGTGTGATCATAGGTAGGATGACCAACACTTCCGGTTTGCTCAAGACTTCTCCTGCTTTTTAGTTTAAGCAAACTGGGCAATTGTTCCCCCTAAGCACAGGACACCAAGTCCCAGGCAGCCAGTACAGGTCTGGGTCCTGTCAGACCCCCCATGTCAGCAGGTTGTGTAGGCCCAGCAACAGTCCATCATAAGGTGGACGTGATTCATCTGGGATCAAGCAGTGGCCCACTGATTGCCCATTCCTAAAAGAGGCCACCAGATCCTAGAGGACTTCCCCCCTGAATGCAGATGGAGAAGTGGATCTGAGCCATGCAAAGAGTGGACTTTAGTGGATAGTGAGATTTGCCTTCTGGGCCCCCTCCAAGGAAGGACTTGCCACCCAGCTGTGGGAACACAATGGACACACAGCTCCAACTGCCAGCTTTGTCATGGTCTGTCTCAGTAGCAGAGGATGACTTGCTCGAGGTCACCCTGTTCCTGGTGTCGCTCTCATGTGGTGACCGATCCAGACAGAGCAGTACGAAGGCCTGGCCACTGCAGCCCAACATAGCACTTACTCACATGGGCAACACTCCGGGTTGGCTGAGGTTGCTGGGTACATCATAGTTCCCCCCCAACCCTGCCTTACCTGCCTTCCATTCACAGCCATTGTTCCCCAAAATTCAGCTGGCACCAGAAATACCATCTAAGCATCTGCTTCAAATGGGTTCATTCCATTTCAAGCTTTGAACGGATCTTTGGTCCCAGAGCTGGACATCAAGAAACAGAGCTGAAGATTGCCTTCCAGTCCTGCGATAGATGCTGAGGAAGCCACCTTGCAGGTAAGGGACTGTCCTGAAGCAATCACAGGTTAGAGGTGGGCAAAGCAGGGCTTGCAAGGTGGCACTGGAGAGTTAAGAAAATCTCTAAGCCACCCCTGGGCATCAGTTGGAGCAAAGCCACCTCAGGGCTTGAGAGATCCTTGGCCGCAAACGTTTGAAGCATATGGGGCACGTACAGCCTGCTGACATGAGCGACCAGTATCAGATACAGGTGGGGTGGCCAGAGTGGTGCCCAAAGAGAACATGATGAGAAGCTGCACGGAATCTGCAGGACACTGTGGCAGGCCCTGTATTCGTGAGTCCTGTTAACATGCCAGTCACCTCCCTGCGCAACTGCCCTCTTCTTCATGGAAGTGACCATGGGTCATTTTCTCTGGTCACTGCGGTGCCCAGCATAGAACCTGTACACAAGAAACACATTTGTAGGGCTAAATGAAAGCCAACAAAGAGGACTTCTAGTTCAGATGACCCTGCGCCTCTCAGCACCACCTTAACAAGTCAGCATGGCCGCCTGAGTGGGTCAGTGAGGAGGGCAGCACTGGTGACCGCTGGGGCGAAGTGGTGGAGCCAGAGTTCTAGGAAACCTATGTGTGGGTTTAGTTAAAATGATGGGGCTTTTGTTCTGTTCTGGTTTTTTTTTTTTGGCTGGCACATCCTAAAAAGTAAATGTTGTATTTGTCTGTCATATGGATGGATAGATGGATGGATGGATGGATGAATGGATGGGTGGACAGGTGGATGGGTCGATGGGTGGATGGAGACAAAGAAAGATACAGAGAGAAGGAAAGAGACAGAGAACCTCTTTTGCAAATAAGAGAGCATGTCCCTAAAGTGGAATCAAAGTGTGGTGTTTATTATCTCACATGAGAAGTTGGGGGGCAGGCTCTTCCATGTTTCAGTTTGTGGTTAATGGTATTATCAGGGCTCCATCTCTATGTTTTTATGTGTTGGCTTCTCCTCTGGCTAGGATTGATCCGAAGTCTGTCCCCTCAAGGATGCAAGATGGCGGCAGCAGTGCCAAGAGTCATATCTTCACAAAATAGGTTCTAGGGTAGGGCCTATTCTTTCTTGCATCTTATATCTATTTGTCAAGAGCAAGAAAAGCTGTATTAGTCATAATAGTGTAGATTATACTGTGGTAACAAATAGACCTCCAAATCTTAGTGACCTAAAACAATAAATGCACACCGCTGGCTCACACTCCACATCCTGAGCAGGGCTGTCTCACTGCGAGGATCCAGGCTGGCTGACACTGTCCCCTTAAAAAGAACTTCTTCAGATTTTAGGGTGGCAAGGAAAGAGATGAAAAGCGTAGCTCCTGCTGTTAAACTTTTTGACCTGAAGGGATACAACATGTCACTTCCTCTTAGATTTCACACCTCAGAACTCTATGTGGCCCTGCCTCTCACCTCACGAGAGGAAGGAAGACACAAGTTGCCATGTTCTAGAAGGAGAGGAGACCCCAAAATTAGCAAACTGTCACTATATCTTCCAGAACAGCTCCTCCCAGAAGTCTCTGGCCTCTTAGATCTCTTTGTCCAAAATTGGGTCACATGATCATGACTACATGAAAACCCAGTCCAGGAGGAGTGGAGTTGCTCTCCATCCTCTGGGGCAGATAAACGTTCCTGCCAGTCAGCGAGGCAGGGTCCCGATCTGGGTAGGTACACAGTGGTGCCCCCCACTTGCTATACATGGATTTGTTTAGCACTGGCTGTGGATCAGTGAAAAAGTCCTTCATAAGAAGGCTTCATTTTGGATTTAGAAAATGATGACTTCCATGGGTTAGCACTGCACTCATTGACAATTCCTGAGTCACCGTGGTGGGGTAAGACCCACAGAGGTCCTGAAGTGGGTACTGTGAAGGATTTTGCTTTCATCTTCTAACAGCTTTGAAAGGTGAGTGATGAATTTTAATAAATGATAAAACGTCTGGTTTGTGAGTTTTCCCAGAAAAATTAATCCAAGCAAACAGACAAAAAGTCTTTGAAAGACGCCTATTAGTTGTCTTATTCAGAGTTAATGAAGGACAATTGAATTCAGAAGGTTCTTTTAGTTTCTCCCTTCTCCCCTCTCTCTCTACCCATCCATCCCTCTCATAAAATACAACCACATAAAGTGTTGTTGCCCGATTCTGCCATGGTTGGGGCCTCAGATGTTTATGATTCTGTGGCTGCACGGGGGCCCTTTAAGTGGATGGTTGAAAGGGCAGGGGGAGAATTGCGGCAGATGGTTGAAATTCCAGAAGAGTCAGCCACAGCACCCCTACTGAGATTAAAATTGCTCTGTTTCTGGGTTGGTCCAAACCTGGAAGCTTTTTACCTATAGCTTCCTTCAAAGAGAAAGCAGAGGGTTGGAAGCGGACTCCAACCAACTTGATCCCAGCACCAAAACAGGCATGTGGGGGGTGAGTGTGACATATGGCAATTTGAAACAGTTAAACTTATGAAGAATGTTATTCATTCACAGATGGTTAAAAAAGAAAAGGCACTTATTTTTTCATATAACACATTCCTGGGTTTGGGAGCCAACTGCCTCCAGGGAGGGTCACAAATCCCCTCAGTGCCCCCGACGACTCGGGCTTGTGTTTGAAGGTTAGCTTCAGCTGAGATATGAGTAACACTGGGGTTAAGTCAGATATTCCCTGGTGCCTTGGGGGGCCGAGGGGCACTGGTTATTTCAACAAGGCTATATGAAAAAGTCCAACTCATAACATTTGCTTCAGATGGATCCACCTGCTTGAGGCAGCCGAAGGAGCAAAATTTATCCATTGGGCTAAATTCTTCCCATGGCATTTAGCTAGCACCTGGTGCCGAAGCTCTTTGGAGATGGCTTCTGAGGCTGTCGTGAGGGGGGCGGAGGTGGCTTTTCCATGGCAACTGCAGTCACATGTCACATAACCTTTCATTCACCTGCAGACCATCTATATGACAGTGGTCTCATAAGATTATGTGGGAGCTGAAAAATTCCCGGTGCCTAGTAATATCTTAGCAGTCTTATCGTCATAGTGCAATGCCTTACTAACATTTTTGTAGTGAAGCTGGTGTAAACAAAGCCACTGTGCTGCCAGCTGGGTAAGAGTGCACAGCGCGCACAATCACAGCAGCAGGCTATAGCACCTGGTTTGAGTAAGTGCCTCTGTGACGTTTGCACAATAACCAAATCGTCTGACACATTTCTCAGAAGAAGTCCCTGTTGCTGAGCACCCCATAACTGTACACTGTCCTTTTCACTAGTGAAAAACGTACTGTGCTTTGCAAGTTCTTTTTCCTGCTGCTGTGAGAGCAGATTGGGACACAGAGTGTCCAGTCAAAGCACCAAGGCTCTGCATGACTTGCAATGACAATTATTCCACTGGGGCTTTTGACAGTGGGAAAGGAGAATTAATTAAATCTCATTGTAAAATTAAGTAGCATAACTATATATTTTATAACTAGTGCAATTATGCCATATCTTGGAGTGCGTAAATTCTTTAGACTGTGATGTATTAGCAGAAATTTTCATAGAATTCTATAACTCAAGGGGCTTTAGAGATCACCTAATTGAGCAACTTCCTTTTATAAAGATGGGAACAAACGCAGAGAGGTTATGTGACAGACTAAAGCCTACAACAAGTCTCCTGATTCAAAATCTAGTACTCTTGGCATTTCATTTGATTTGCATTTTGCACAGAGGTGAAATCTATATCAGGTAAAAACAGCAGGTGGGCAAAACAGCCTCTGAAAATCTCTTAGAAGGGCACCATGCTGGACCAAACACAAGCCTTCCATCAAGTGAAATGCATCAAGCTGTCCTGAAGAGTAGTAGACTGTAGTGTTTCTCAAGTCACGCACCAAATGAAGTAGTGACCTGGGGCTTAGAGGCCCCGTTATGTGCAAAATGTGTCTTTAAAGTCAAGTGTCACAGTCTGTAATAATCCTCTCACCACGAGAAGCACCTAGAACTGAGACCAACTCATGGATCAAGAGCATCCTTGAGTAAAGACTCAAGGGGGGCACTGCGATCTGAAGCTTTCTCTCCAAGAGCTCTGACCTCTGTGGTACTTTGCCCTGTGAAGCCTAACTTCCCTGGCCTCTCTGAAATCTAAACTCTGTCTCAACTTAGCGAGGCTGCCAACTCTTTGGGATCTGCCTCTCTGGGCTGGAACCTGGAGACTCTCTCTAGGAATTAGGCTGTGGCGTCTAGGATTCTCCAGAGAAACAGAACCAACAGGAGATTCTATATATCAAAGGCAGTCAAGAAGAAGGTGTTCCGAGCCATGTTGTTCTATTCAGGCCTTCAACTGATTGGATGAGGCCCACCCACTCTAGGGAGAGCAATCTGCTTTATTCACTCAACTGATTCAAATGTTAATTTTATCCAGAAACACCATCACAGACACATCCAAAATGTTTGGTCAAATATCAGTCACCCTGTGGCCTGGTCAGATGGACACACAAAGTTAACTATCACAATTATACTGTGCTACTTTTTGCTTCAAATATTTCTCCTTATGTTGTTTAAAGTGAGAGAATACATTTTGTTTTTCTTACATTGGCATGGCTGAAAGTGGAAGTCTGGCAGATGCATTATAATTTTGAAGGGCACCGTCAAATTGCCTCCCTTCAGAGTCCACCATTTTGCACTCTGACCAGCAATGAGTACGAGGGCCTCTTTTCCTGCCTCACCAGCAGACTGTTGTTGACCTTGGACTGTTTGGTGTCAGTCTCATAGGGAGAAATGGCTTCTCTGTATAGGTTTAATTTTCTTTTATAATGAGCGATACTGATCATTTGATACATGTTTTGCATATGTGTTTATTTTTCTACAAACTGTTCGCTTATGTCATTTGTTCATTTTTTTTAAATTTGGGGTTGTAGTCCTTTTTCTTTTCTAAGAGCTCTTTATACAGAGAAATTAGCACTTTGTATATGAGTTGCAATTATTTTTACCTTTGATTCCCTTTATGCTAATTTTGCATGGATAATATTTTTTTAAATGTAACTGAATTTATCAGTCTCTTCCTTTATGGATTCTGAATTTTTAGGCATAGTTAGAAAGGCCTTTCCTGTACCAAGATTATAAAAAAATTCTCCAATGTTTTCTTCTAGTACTTCCAGGGTTTCATTTTTCACATTTAAATGATTATTAATCTGGTATATTGCGTTAAGTATGAATCCAGTGTTACCCTTTAGCCCATAATGCTCATTTGCCCCAACGTTCTGTATAAAGCATCCATCTTTATCATATACTAAATTCTATATGTATTTTATTGTTCTCCCATAATTTTTATTCTGTTCCAAAGACCTGTCTTTTTATGTGGCAATACCACACTGTTTAAATGTTGAGGTTTCTTATTATGTTCTAACATCTACTAGAACAGTTCTCGAACATTCCCTGCCCTGGCCAGTTGTTTTTCAGAAATTTCCAGTTATTTTGATTGCTTAATTTTTCCATATGAACTTTAAAATCAGCTTGTTTAGGTCCAGAAAGGGGCTACTATTATTTCTATTGAAGTCACGTTAAATTCATAACTTACCTTAGGAAGAATTGAGATACTTATGATAAAAAGACTTTCTGGTTAAGAACATTTGTGTCTTTAGTCTGTAAAAGGTCCACGAGATGCCGACGCTTTCCTCCTGCTGCCCTCCCCCCTCCCCCCACCCTCCCGGCTGAGCAGTAAGCTCTGCTGGACAGATGTGGGGACTGCAACTTAATTGAAGGCTGAATAACCCAGAAAGCCAGAGCTGGAGAAGAACAAGTGTTTGTAGGGTGTTTTGGTGGGATTTCTACCTACATTGTTGTTAATCGGGTAGAACATGTTAAGTCTCTGAACCAGCAGATTATTCTAAAGGACACCTCCACATGGCTCCACAGAGCCATTTCAGTACTTTTGGATAAGACTGGTCCCATGCAGAATTATAAAGTGATCGAGTTTTGACCACCTCACTCTCTTCCCATTTTTTATCATTTCCCCCAACAGGGCATCCCCTTTGTCCCCAAGGCACTACATCGGCTGTCAATAATAACTCCACACTCCCTCCTAATTTTCTGTTAAAAAAAAAAAACATCTTTGGAAAAGCATCAGATACCAGTCATTTACACCCTAATGCGAAATTCTTTCTATCTCACGGTGGAAAGAAAGACTGTATCTATTTAAAGGAGTTTTGAGCATCTGGGAGCAATTGGAGGAAGCAGGCAAAGGAGCCTTCCAGGTGTCCCTGAAATGCTGCACGGCAGGTCTGCACCTTCGAAGGCTCCATTTTCAGGCATAAGAAGACTCTGCAGGTGCCTTCAGATGGTCTTGTCATCTTCCGTCCCACATTCTGGGAGGACTCCCCCCCAGACAATACCAAAGATTCCGTAGTGACCAGAAATTGCAGGAGGCTGTCCAGAAGGAACACATTTGCCTTTACCTGCCAGGCCTGGCATTGTGCATCCAGGGTCAGAATACTCCTCTGTAAGCCAGAAATGGTGCAGTTAGAAGCAAAAATATGAAATGTGTTGCATGCAAATTCTCTTATAACACATGCAAAGTGATCAATCTTAACCTCTGGCAGCCACACCAGGGAGTGTGTCTTTCCCTTTTTATTTATTGACTTGCCCTTGGACAGCACTTAATGTATTTGTTCTTGTCATCCCAAAGTTTTGCTTAAAATTCAGTCAATCCTGTTTCCTTCCTGGGATATCGATGGCTCATCTGTTATCCATCTTCAGAATTAGTGACCAATACCCATGCCATATTGTAAAATAAAGCCTGCTTTATTCTGACTTAGTGACATGGAGTCTTTAAGCTCCGTTGTTCAATGTTTGAATGAGCAAACAGTCCCCCCTTTGGACTCAGGCTCTGTCTGGCTCCACTCAGAGGGTCTGAATCCACAGCTCCTCGGAGGCTGCCTTCTGGGGAACCTGACATTGCTTGAGACCTGGCCAAGAAGCCTTGATGATCGTCATGCTCCATTCTCCACCACCACTGCTTTGGAATGGACACTTTGTGCCCATCTCCAGATACGCATTTGAACAGATGGAAGAAAAAAACAAAAAACAGCAGAGCTTCATGCTCAGGTGTAAGGAACAAACGAGAAAGGTGTGTGAGCTTACTGAAGTTCCTGAACGTGAGGCACTGTGAGCAAAGAACTGCACTTCATTTTTAAACACTTTGGCAGTTACTGTGCTTCAAGAACTCACTGCAGTGCGGTGCAGAATGAAAGGGCCCAGTTACCTCTGACGTGCCACCTTTTCTCTCAGCTTCAAAACTGAAACAGAACTGTAAATGGGACTCGGGAAGAGGCGAAGATGATGTACTTCGACTGGAGGAGACCTTCCTGTCCCACCCAGGTCCGAGCTCTTCCTTGCCTCAGCTGCTCATCTCTCTCAGGCAGCCCATCTAGTTTCATCTCTGGACTTTTCGTTACGCTTTGTTAAGACTGCTCATCATAAATCAGGGGCGTAAGAGTGGTGATAGTTTGTTGTTTTTTATTTCTGGTTGATTTTGTACTAAGCACCAGCTCTGCTGAGGCAGAGGACATGTACTCTCCATTAATCTAAAGTTGCTTTCTCTCTGAGGTGGCATCTGTGATCTACGGATGTGGGGCGCGGGGGTGCAGTGCAGAGGAGGGCGGAGGGGTGGGGAGGGGCTTTGGTCTTTAGTGGGTCTGCCACTCAGGTTTCTGCAGAGTCTGTCGGCCCTCCACCTCTCTCTTCAGTCCTTTGCTCCTGCTCATCTGGACCCCTGAGGTCAGGTATCTCCCTCTACTTCTTGGTGCCATGCTCCTTGCGTGCCTGTGCCATGCTGAGGCATGGAAGTCTCTGAAAGACACTCGTAGGTCCTGACCTGTCCACTTAGACTTCACCCCTTGTGGGAAGGGCATAGCTGCCCTCTGGTCTCAGATTTTGGAAAGCACCTTGGGTTTCCTGCTTCTAGGTGCTCAGCCCAGCAGACAGGGCCAAAAGGCCCCTCCACCAGGAGCACCCCCGTCCAGCATCCTATAAACTCCTTCCTGTCTCTGTTCCACCTTCCCCAGACTAGAGGATTTTTCTAGTCCGAGGAGATAAGGGAGGTCTAATTACATTTATTTCTACATTTTCTCACTCAGATCCACAGCTTTCTTTCTGTCATTCTGAGGACACTCAAGGGCCCAGGCTTTTGGATAACAAAAGCCAGGAATGCAGTTTGGGTTTCTACACTGTGTAGCATCCTTCTCTTGATGTTATGATGCTAAAGTGGGCCAGCTGCTTGACTGGGTATAAAACACATTGGTTGGTATTTCAAAATGTTATTCTGCCACAAGGATAAAATAGCTTGATAAACAAAAATCTCTCCTTGCAATCAATGCCTGCTTGCTGAGTGGTGATGAGTGGCCCTGGGCAAACTCTGAATTCTGACACCAGCTTTTCAAGGCTGGTTGCTTTTCAGTTCACTGCAGTTTGTTTCTCTGTGAAATGGTTGTGTTCTAACATCCTTACTTAAGGACCACAGACGTGTTCTAAAGCCACGTTACCAGTGTGGTGATGAACACCAGGGCTCTTTCTAGCAGAATCCATCTGGCTCTCTGCCTGCCCTTGTTCTTCCTGTTACAACCTGAGGACCAACCAAATTCATATGCAAATGAAGACTGTGGGCTTCAGTGAGATTTTGCTCTCTTTTTTTCCTCTCTCAAATCCCTTCTAAGTATTTTCAAAATATTCCCACTTACAATTCAATATTCACTTTACTACATTAGAATTTGTAATAGACACTGTTTTTTTTCATATGCTTAAACTTTGAGCAAACTGTCAGATAAGCTTCAGGTAAATGGAACCCATTTTGACTTTTTGTAATTACAAGTTTCTTACCCATAGTCTGGAGTCAGGAATCCATTTTAAAAGGAATATTTTTATTGATTGGTTGTACCAGTTAGAAATAAAAATAGCTATTAAATAACTTTGAATTAGCTATGCTAAATAATGTAAAAAGTTACTTTGAAATTCCCAAATGTACCGCAGGGAAAATCACTATGGGGCTCAATATTCAATGGTGTGCAAACGAAGACATCAATCCACCCATAAGCACACACGACTACCAGTGTACGGATATACTCTAGAGGGGGTAATACGGAGATGAGAAGTGGGTGGGTCGCGAAGCAGAAAGGAGAGTGGTGCCCAGGAGGGGAGAAAAGAGCACACTGATGTCAGGGAGCCTGCTCTGTGCCTGGTCCTTCTCAAGCCTGTGATGTTCACATTATTACCTCCATTTTGCATAGAAAGAAACCAAGGCTAAGAGGGTTCGGTAGCTTGTTGAAGGTCACATGTCTGCCTAGCAACAGAGCCTGGCTTTGAGTTTAGGTCTATGAGACTTTACAATATCCTCTTTTCATAATATTCAGTTGTGGTCAGTTTAGTGCTCACAGTGCCAACGTAGGTGTTTGGGTAAACTTACCTTGTGTTTTTTATACTTATAAAAATCCGTGCCAAAGGATTAGCTAGCAGGATTACAATGAAAGGGAATAGTCCACTATATGTTCTTAAACATACTACATCCATTTCACACATTGAAACAAGGCCGGCTACAACAAATCTTGTTGAAGATGTTGATTTGATCAGTGCAATCTTTCAAGATATGATCCAGGTCTTTAGCAAGTGTGACGCTATTTTTGCAATCCATTGAGTAGTGACAGGAGTTCACTTCACACCATCACAGATTTCCCAGGGGAGCTCACAAAAGCTTGCAGCTTGGTTACATGTGGGAAAGTGCGATACTCTGCTCACGAAGTAAAAGTAATATGTCACCCTTGCATGGTACAGTCATAAACTATGTGTGCATTGTGAGTGAAATGGAGCCGGGCGGAGGGGGCAACAGCAAGGTGGCATACAGAGGGTGTATTGTGAACTTAATGTTAGGAGAGGCTGCGTTTCTCACCACAGATTCGCAGGTGACACTAGGGGTAGCAATTTGTGGTCTAAATGCCTTTGTTTCTTTATCTTCATCACAGGACTGGAATTCAAACGTTTTTCATTTTAAAATCAGTTTTTCAAGTGTCACTCATTTTGGTGGCAGTTTTGGTATGTTAGCAAAGAAATAAAATTGATTTAAGTCTAATTTCCTTGATGATCTAATCTACTGTATAAAAAGCTTGATAAAAATATGTAATCCTCAAATAACTAATGCCTTAGCAACTGTCTTAAGATTCTTTTTATTTTACTCTTTATTTATTCATAAATAAAATTACGAAACAAATAAAAATTCAGAATACCCATGTCCAAACCCAATGAGATCAGACTTTCTGAACATTTCCTTTTATGTTAGCAGCAGCTCCTTCCTCTTTTCTGATTAATCAGGGTGTTGATTTCCAAACCTGCACAGTGAATGGAAAATTTTTAATGATTGTCATTATCTAGAAATAAAACTAAGAACTTGTAATCCTAGTACAGTATGGTTAACCCGTCACTCACCCACTGACAGAAAAACTGCTTCAGGATAAATTGGTCCTTCTTCAAGGTACTTACTCTTTGAAATCACAAGGAAGATATCAGGAACGTGGGGATGTTCTAGGTGAACATTCTAGTTCTAATTCTAAACAAAGTTCAGTGCTTTGATGCTGTGCCTTGTATTACCCAGAGATCTCCTGAGACAAGTCTCAGGTAGAAGGAGGAGCAGGGGCTCTTGCGTCCACAGGACCCCAGTCCTGGTGAGCTCCGGGTCCTAACCTGGGACCCCCACTTCCTAACCAGTGAGTAACGTGACCTCAGTGAGCCTGGTTTCCTAACATATACAGTCCGAGGTCAGTGAGCCTCTGGTATCATGGGGTCAAACAAGATAAAATTTGTTTTCTATAGTCTGAAAGCTAGTACAATTTTTTTTTATGGGAAACTCATTTCTGAAATGCCTCACATTTACAATAGTGCAATTTCCTTTAATTGCACTTTTCTGCGCCATCGTAGGGAACTTCAAAGACATTGGAGTTAGACTTTCATGTGTTCAGGCAGATAACCACCACCACCATTGTGAGTATTTTTTTTCATAGAAAACAAAAAAGATGTGAATTGGTTTCCTATTCAACAATAACCACCCCCTACCCATTTTCTTTTTTAAATAAATCCTTCTTATAAGTTGGGGATTCACCTATTTAACAAATATTCTGCTTGGTGCTACCAGTAGTACAGGGCCCTTCCATGAAGGAACTTGAAGGCACTCACTATGCAGTAAGTGTTGACTGAACTCAGCTGTTGAACTGAATGGAGTTAGGATGGCAGGTACATGTGGCAGCATGAGTAAAGTGGGGGGCAGGACCAAGGGGTGACAGGCATTGGCTAAAATCTCTTGGCCTGGAGAGAGCCATCAGCAGGCAGCAAGGGGGGGTGGGGGGCAGAGCGTGTGTGTGTTTGTGTGTAGGGGCAGATGGAGTGCAATTCTGCTTCCTCTGTGAGGTTTCTTTGTGTAAATGTGCAGATTGATAAATGATGCTAAATGAAAAGTATACAGGTCAGAGTTTGGATGGTTTAGCTACACATGCAGGTCTATTTATGTGACATTTTGAGTAAAATCTCTTCTTTATTAAAAAATAAGCACCTCTTCCTATAGTTGTAAAAGTTAGTCTACTTCGTCTTTTCATTCTAACTTTCTCATTTGGCTTTCCAAATTAAAATCTAATTTTTCTTATGTTATCACCTTACCGTAGCTTATAAATATTCTTTAAAAGGGAACAAGATATAAGTGAAGAAAAATCAGTTTATTTATAATTAGTGTGTTTCATTTCACTTAGATGCCTTCCTGGTATAAATTAGGCTCTTATGGGGCCAAACACTGAGCTTAACGTTGGTTTCATGGGGAAAAAGCAAGCAGTCAATTTTAATTACTTGTTGCCTTATTCTTAAACAATGCACCAAGCATGGAAATGTTCAAAATATCTTTCCTTCTGTCTGATTTCACTTTAGTCAATCTAACTTTGGCATCACTGCTTTCTGAAATATTTTTGATTGTAGAGCAGTTGGGGATTTTAATAATTTAGTGTAGAGGAGAGAATGAAGAGAAAGAAATTGGAATTTAAAGCACAGTGGCAAAAAAGTTAATTTAAAGTGATGTTTGCTTTAACAACAGCAGGCTCCTTCCGCATTGCTGTCGTGTGCTTGAATGGACTAGGAAACTGACAGGGAAGGACTTCCCGGGTGTCTTAGCGACCCCTCCAGGGTCAGCCCTCAGCTCTTGTACCTCATGTTAAACAAGTTTGTCAATTTTCCGTCAGATTGATTTTCCTCACAAGTCTGAAGGCCTTGTCTTATTTTGCCTTATTTCCATTAGGGGTTCTTAGCATTGCAAAATTGTGTTTACTTTTGTTTCAAATGTGCAGAGTGATTTTTATCTCTGAGAGATAATCAAAGAAGATACCTCTGGAATTGGCACACCCTGCTTAATATGTAGGCCATGTTGGTTGTCTACCGCTTTCTTTCATTATTTTTTTTTCTGTTGGAATGAATCAGCCTTTAAGGATAAGCATGTTTATCTAGTATAACTGGTGTTGTCTTCTGAATTTGACCTTTTCAAATATCCACTTACAAAGTGATTTTGAGAAAGATCAGATGGGTTGGTTGCTCCTTTCAAGACAAGGGGCTTGGGGCAGATTCCAAATAGATCCCAGGGAGATCCAGAGACCTCCCGATATTCACACGTTGAGTGACCTGGCCCCCTGACGTCAGCAAGAGCTCAAGTACTGCGTAAAGAAGTAGCTCCTGGCTGTTAATGTTTAGTGCCTTCGTGTTAAATATTGGATCCCTCAGGATCTCTTTCTTTCTTTCTTTCTTTCTTTTTTAAAGTCGTGTTCTGTTAGTTCCAGAAAAGAAAAATCACTTTTACTCCAATTTTTTTAAAAAAAAAGTTCCTTAAAATGACTTTAGTCTTATGACTTCCTTTTGAGTTTTTTGGGAAGCGTATAAGAAAAACACCACATTTACATAAGCAGAATCAATTATGTCTTCCATTGCTGTCTTCACACGTGCTTGACTATTTCTGATTTAAATAGGAAACCCCAAAAATATACACATCATGCCTTTCTATTTTCTTAAACTTTCAAGCATTGTCTTCACATACAGGAGCCCTCCCGACCAGGCTGTGAGTTAGGGAGGATGGGCATTACCAGCCCTCACTTACAGACGGCCTCCGTGGGCCCCGCCCTGAGACACACCAAGATGCAGAGCTGGGTTTAGGATCCTGTTCTTCAGACGCCTCAGCTGATGCCCCTTCTGCTGCAGCCTGCTGCTTGAAGGAGCTTGTCAAAGATGACAGACCCCTCAAATTGATTCCCTGGCAATTCTTAAAAAGAAAAAAAAAAAAAAAAAAGGAAATGATTTCTTCACCCTCAAGACTATAATCACTTTATCACATTAATGGGGAAATCTTCTCATTTCCAGACCTTGACAAATAGTCTCCAGTGAATAAATGAACTCTGCTCTCTCTCCTACTCCTTAATTTATTAGCTGTTTCCATATTAACATCCAGGGCCAAGCTCAGGAGGAGGCATAACAGGGTTCACGATGCCTGAAATTCTACCGTTGTAACGTTTACTCTTTGCCTACTTTTGTTTCCGATAGAAATGCAAATAGTTCTCAGAGAATCATGAAACACTAATTGAAATTTTGCTCTGGGCTAGTTTCTGTAGTTATAGATACAAATAATAATAACACGTGTTGAACTCTTAGTACCACCGGGCACTGTGCTGAACACTTTTCACATCTCATTTAACTATAAAACAGCCCAAGAGTTAGGTTCTGTTAGTATCCTTATCTTACAAATTGTGAAATTGAAACTTAGGTTAAAAAACATGTTCAAGGCTTGCAGCTAAGTAGGTGGAATCAGAACTTTGAATTCAGTCCGTTTGGTTCTCAGTCCTTTGCTTTAATGACCATACTCGGGAATCCAGTTTCTTCCCTGCAGTCCAGTCAGAGAGAATGACGTAGGTGGGCAGAAAAAATCTGGGAACATAAGAGTGCCTCCCTTTGCCTGAGACAGAGAAGCCTTTACAGAGAGGAATGTTGCGGGGCTGGGGCCCGAAAGGTGGGTAGTAGATCTCCAGGAGAGTAAGGGGTAAAGTAGAGGGGCCATTTGAGGAAACAGCCAGGACAAAACAGAGAGCACAAAAGTATGTGGCGTGTTTGGGAAGTCCTAGTAATTTGGTGTAGTTGGAACAGAGACTTGTAGGAGAGGAAGCCTGGGTAGAAAATGGGTTGAAAAGCTGCAGGTAAATGCCAGATTACAAAGGACCCAGGATGTTCTGTGCTGGGTTTTAGAATTTTTCTCTTGGAGCAAAAAGGACCCATAAGCTATTTTTTAGAAAGGTGAAGATGATTGGATTTGTAGTGAGAAAAAATAGAGGATAAAGTGCGGATACCACGTATCAAGCTGTTATGATCCCCTAGAAAACACCGACTTTCTGTATTCATCATCTATGCTGTATAACAAATTGCCCCCAAATTTAGCTGCTTAAAATAACAAATACTTATAATCTTATAGTTCCCATGGGCTGGGACACCAGGCATGGATCAGCTAGGTCTTTCTGACTCAGGGTCCCTCACCAGGCTACAGTCAAGGTACCGACTGCAGTCGTTTCCAAGCTTGCCCGGGGAAGGATCCCCTGAAAAGCTCACTCACTGACTGTTGCAAGGCCTCAGAAGACCCATTTCCAAGCTCATGTATGGCTGTTGGCAGACCTCAGGTCCATATTGGTTACTGGCCAAGACATGAGTTCCTTGCCACAGGGCTTCTCTACAGGGCTACATACAACCCGCCTGTTGGCTTCCCCCCCTGTCAAGGGGTCAGAGAGAGAGAGAGAGAAAGACTGAGGGAGAGATAGAGCAAGATAGGGAGAGCAAGACAGATACCAGAGTCTTTTGAAAACCAGCTTCATAGTTAATGTCTTGTAACTTTTGTCATGTTCTATTTGTTAGAAGCAAGTTACAGGGTCCAGCCTCCTCAAGGGGAGGGGATTCCAGCAGGGCATGAATCCAAGGGGGCAGGATCAATGGGAGTCATTTTAGGGGCTGCCTCCCACATTGGCTTTTTAGAAGGTTGGTTTCCCTCTGTCTCTGGGGTCTTTAGACACTGGGTAGTTGGGTCTTTAGCCATTGGGTAGTTGATAATACAGGTTTGAAGTTGAAAAAGAAAGCTGGGTCAACTATACTTGCATAAGAATAATTTTTTTTTGCTGTCTCTGGCTGCTGTGTTGCAATGCCGTAGATGCATTCTTCTTTACTTAGCAAATATTCAAGCTCCTTCTGTGTACAAGACACTGTGCCAGGCCTCCAGGTAATATCTTGGTGTGTTGCTCTTCTGTTTCTTAACAGGGCTTAGCTTCTTCTGGCCTTGTCATAATGAAAGCCTTTATAATGGCCTGAAAATGTAAAGTTGCAGGACCACCCACCCTCCTATAATACTAAAAATGACTAGAGGAAAGGCCGGGTCCTGGAATCGATGACCTTGGCAAAGGTAGCCATTCACATAACCAGCTCACCTAGAGGGCCGGGCTAGACAAAGGCAGTGCCAAGGAACAAATGAGCTACACTGTGGTCAAGTGGATCTAAACAAGGACCCCTGAAATGCAAAACTGACTGGGACCAAAAGCCCAAACCCACTGCTGCCCTGATTCCAGTGAAGTCAAAATAAGTTGTTTTGCAAGAACCTTAATTTGACTGTGGTAGAGTTCACTGTCTGCAAACCCAAATTCATTACTGACAGGGGCGTTTTTTTTGCTTGTCTCTACTGCAAGTGGATTACATACTTAACAACAAAAAAAAGAAATGATCATTTAGGCCATTTTCAAGATGATTCAAGCAGGTTAAATCTGATTAGAACAGGTACTATTCCGAAGATAACAGCCTACGCAACAGAGATCTAATGCCCAAATGATGGCTCACTTCTTGCAAATAAGATTCAATATTCAAAGTAATTAGGACAATGTCTTAAAGTTTGTTGAAATTGGATTTTACTTATGTCCAGATAATTAAGATGAGTCAGTGGTTGGCCCGAAATCTGCAGATAATTACTTCACTGATCCTCTTGGGACATACGTGGCTTACTGAATCCCTGTATGACTGAAGGGAGAGTCCCTGGCATCTCCGAGAAGCGGTAAGTACCTCATACTTTGGTACGACATCCAGTTCATTACTCAAAAAGCAAAGAAAGTACAGCAATTTTTAGATAATTAAATGCCCAGCCTGTCAGTGCTCACCATGATACATTAATACATATCATGGTGAGAAATTGCAGTGAGTTACAACTTTCTGGAAAGATGTATGACTAAAGCGTACTAGGGAGAAAAAATATCAGTAGTGCCAGGGAGGTAATATCACCATTCTACCCAGTTTTGCCTCAGATCCTTCCATGGTGCTAAGGATGGAAGGATCCTTATTTGTCTCCTGTTAAGTTAGCCTTTGCTTCCCCACTGAAGGCTATTGCCTTGTGTGGCATGCAGTGGAGCCATGCTTCCTGTGGGGAAGAAAACCCCTGTTTGTGGAGCACTCTTCACTACCACCGTTCTTTGTCTTTCTTTGTCTTCCTGGAACCGTCCAGAAGTCTGGCCTTGCTTCTTTCTCTTACTCCACTCTCTTCTCTCTTCATGCACCTCTTCATCCAGCTTGACTTGCAACGTGCCAGTGGATGAGGTTATTGTGAGGACAGGCGCTCGGAATCAGTGTGTCTCAGGAAATCCAGCAAGTGGTTGAAGCTGGTGCACCATGTGTCTACACGTTTACAAACACTGGTGTGTTTGGAATGTCCGAACTAAAGGTCTAACCTAACTTGATATGTCAGTATCAAAATCATACCTTATATTTTCCAATCCTCCAAATCAGATAGATAGATAGATAGATAGATAGATAGATAGATAGAGTTTATATTTTAAGTGGAAAGATAGACACAGAAAGTTGAGTCATTTAAGTTCATATACATTTGGTGACAGAAATGACATGATACATTGTTCCTTTCCAGGAAAGTGTAAAAATAAACTCACAACACCTCTCCTGCCTGTTTCATCCATCAGTGCAGCAAGCCTAGGTCCCCCAGTACATGGATTCTCACCAATCCTGCTGAACTACTCCATCAACTGTTTTCTTCTGGGCTCCTGGTCCGGCTCCATAATCCTCAGTCTGGCACCATCAATGCTTCTACCTTGCTGTCTGGAATGGCCATAATCCAGGAAAACAGCTCTAGGATCTTCTGTCAGAGTATGCTGTAACTTTCTCCCTTATTTGACACCTGACTTTTCCCAAAGGATTTAGCATCCCCTGCAGCCTTTTCCAGCTATTACGAATTCTTTCCTATCCAGTATGCCTCAAGGCTGGCGGAAGGGCTCAGAGTCAGTCCTCTTTGCTTCCTGCGTTGCTCCTTGGCCATGACTCCCCCAGCTTCTTTACCTGCAAGCCAGTTCCATTGTGCACTACACCATTCAGCTGTATTGCCCTGTCCACTTTTCAATTGCTTACATCCACCGACTTACGAGTTCCTCTACTTTACCGTTCTTTAATTCTTTTTCAGTCGACATGAACTCCTTGATACATGTTTTTAAAATACTATGTTCTTTCGAATACCCTTAACTCTCCAATACCTTTATGTTTTCCTTCATGATACCTTTCCTGATCATCTGAGCCCGTAGACTCTGTCGGGCGCTGAGCATTTGTATGGGTTTCTGTTACTGCTTTATAACCACCCCCACTGCCACATCCACGACCACTGTGATTACAGTGGCTGCTGGAGCATTACCACCCCCATGCACCATTCACTGGGCGGGCGCTCTGTGCCAGCCCTGTCCGAGTGCTTTACAGGAACTCTCTTTTCCAGTTTTCACAACATCCTGTGAGATGGGTACAATTACCATCCCCATGTTACAGATGGAGTCCAGGTTTGAGAAAGATTTATTGTCCATGACACTGAGTATGTATCTATATAGATTTTTCCTACAGTGGCCAACACTCAATGGCTCAATTAGTTGTCATCAATGAAGGTGACTTTAATGATATTCAACACAGTTCTAGGATGATCAACTACACATCAGGTTAGTACAAAACCCTGGAGATTCATGATAAACAAAACAAGTATTTGCCCCTTTAAAGTTTATGGTAGCATGGTAATAATTAGACATGTAATTGCCATCAGGCGTGCTCATATTTTGAGGTCCAGGACAAGAGTACAAATAAAGGCCCACATACCATATGCCTTAATATTTAAAGCTAGTAAACTGTTAAACAAAATATGTTCTATTTTTTTCTTGACAAATATATTTCAAAGAGACAAAATTGAAAAAGATGAATGAAATTATAGCCTTTATGTTTTAAAGTTGAAACAGTGTCACAAATGACAATTAATTTTTTATCATGTAGTTTTATTTTAAAAAGCTATTTCAGTCCTGCTATTAAATTTCCACCTAGCCATCAGTATAAAGAATCAGTATCATGCTTCATTCATGTTACATATAGACAGACTGATGTATGTATACAGATTTTAAAGTAATACACAGCAGCACATGTGTGTAACTGCTTGAATGGCATGCTAGTGTGGGAGTGCCTTTGGGATCCCCCAACTGGAAAAAAAGAGAAGCAAACAGATGGACACCTGTAATCCCTGAGAAACGGTGCTTTGTTGTGTAAGGATCCTTTGTACATGAGCTTTGTGAGAGGGTGAGTTTGAGAAAGTTAAGTATTGGTTTGGCCCAAACGTCTGTATGGTTTTGTCCATAAAACAAAAGACACATTTTTCACTTTCACCAATAACTTCATTGATTTGGATATTTTGAATATGTGGGATAGCTCCTGTGTGGTATAATGTTGATTGTTTTCAATTAATGTCTCAATTTGATTGCTATCAACTTCAGCTGGTTTACCCAACCCTGGAGCATTGTCCAGTGTGAAATCTGTAGTAGGAAACTCACAAACCATTTTTGACACGTCCGGTCAGTCACAGCACCTTCTCCTTGCACTGCATGAATCTTCTTTTCATTTCAGTTGCATTTTTACCCTTCTTGGTAAAATAATAAAGCATAACATACCAAAAATGTTGCATATTTTCTTCCATCTTCAATATTAAAATAGCTACACAAAAATTCACTAGTTTTGATAAGTTTTTTTAATGTGCATAGGTATGACATCTGTCATAAATACAATCTAACAAAATTGATCTGAATGAAGTTAAAGCTAACTAAGCACTAGTAGAGCTGTCTTAGAGAAAAAAATCAAACAAACGTTTTGGTCCACCCATGATTTGTCATTTCTCTTACTTAAGTGTTTCCACTGATGAAATCCTCCTTGTGTTCTCCCACCTGAAAACAGACCTTCATGATTTGGGGGCGTGGTGGCCATTGGTTTTGAAGACCTCAGACTAGAGATGTGAACAAGTGTTCCTTGGAAGGTAAAGGTGTTACTCAGGGGATGGGTGCTTAGGATTACCGATAGCCATGTACTCACACTAACCTTGGAATCTCGAGTTACAGAGGGGCCCACAGAATGGCTAAGTAAGTAAAATTCAGCATCTCCTGGCTTTCCCCATCTCTGGAGCTCCTTCCTTTCTTTCTCGGAGCACTGCGGGTTTCACACTTGCCCTTCGTCACCCTCCGTGGTGTCCTCTCATTAAGGTCATGTGTTTCTCCCTTTCTCGTCTTTCTCCTGAAGTGTCTGCTACTTCTGGTGCAAAGCTTGTAGTTCACTTGTGGCTTGTGCTCTACTGTGATGTGATAGATAGTTTTCCTGAGAGTAGACAACTTAAGCAGTACATTCTCAGCTGACTTTCTTGAGTTTGGTATCTTCTGATCCAATGCCTTTCCCCCCAAAGATCAACTTCAGTATTTAGAATTCAGGTCACTGGAGATCACAACAGAGGAACATATTTTGGGAAAGACAGGTAGGCCTTCACATCTCTGGAACATTTGTTATAAAAATGTCACAGGTTGGCCCTGGCTGGTGTGGCTCAGTGAATTGAGCGTCAGCCTGTGAACCTGAAAGGTTATCAGTTTGATTCCTTGTTCAGGTACCTGCCTGGGTTGCTGGCCAGGTCCTCAGCTGGGGACACGCAAGAGGCAACCAGTCCATGTTTCTTTCACATTGTGTTTCTTTCCCTCTCTTTCTCCCTCTGTTCCCTTCTCTAAAAATAATTAACTAAAATCTTTTTTAAAAATGTCCCATGACCCATGTGGCTCAGTTGGTTGGGCATTGTCCTGCAAGGCAAGAGGTCACTGGTCCGATCCTGGTCAGGGCTTATGCCTGGGTTGCGGCTGTGCTCCTGCATCTTGGCACAAGCTGTCTGGGCACCTGCAAGAAGATCGATGTTTCTATCTCACATAGATGTTTTTCTCCTCTTTCTCCCTCCCTTCCACTCTCTCTAAAAATAAATAAACTCTATTCTTTAAAAAAAATGTCACAAATATGAATTCTTTTTCCCCCAATTCAATTATTTGTAATTCAGTTAACAAATCCCATTTCCATTAACTAGTTTTCAATTAGTTTTGGTCTTATTTTAGTCTACTTTTTCAAGGGTCAGATTAATATTGCTTTTAACACCCCACAGGGAAGCTCCCTGTGCCTGGCATTTCTTCCTGTTTAACAGCAGATCCTTCAGAGACATAAAGGAAGTCAAGAACCTGAGAGGGTCTTTGATTTACTCCTGCGCTCTGATTCAGGAATTACACTTTGGACAACCCCAGACCATACCTATCGCATGTTCTTTGAAGTCAGGCTTTGTAAGGAACCCTATCTTATCTACTGGTGACCTTATGTAATGGCAGTAGCAACTTGGTGACTATGAGAAATGCCATTTAAAGATGGAAAGAAAACGAAACATTTTTATGAAAGGTAATGAAAGCTTGTTCGCACAGACACTCTTCAAAGTTAAATAGTTGAGACACCTTTCATTTTTCTCATAATTCTAAAAATAATTAGATCACAATGTGGCTTAATTCCTTGTCACATTCCATTTTTTAGGTAAAAGCTGTTGTTCAGCTGAGCACCCTAAAAACCTCCCCAAACGACGTCATTCAGACGACATTGCCCCCTTCCTCCTAGAACAAGGACTGCAGCCCAAGGTGGGACTTTTAGTCTGGTTGCTTCTTTTCTTTCCTTTTTTAAAGACTCATTAAACAACCAAACTGTTTAAGAAATAAATTTTCATTTTAACTCCTTACAATATTTCCTGTTCAAAATCTTACTTCAAGAGCCAAAAGTGGGGAAAAAATGATAAGTATTGTGTCCTGGAAGCCATAGTGGGATATAAAACCCGAGCCCTACCTGTGGGGCTCTTTCACTCTGCTTCAGAAGGACCGAGGTGCAGACCCTGCACCCAGCGCGCATTCCTTGCTGATGATGAGTAGGAGCCTCGCCCCTCTGAGCTTCACTTCTGCTTCTGCAAACATGAGATCCTGAGACCTACTCACTGGGTTCATGTGAGGATGAAATGAGACCACAGGTGTAGAGCACTGAGCACAGATCGGCGTTCGGGTTCTGAGACTACTCTGAGGAAGCCAGTTTGACTTTTAGAACATGACGAAATATTGTCTACTCGGTATCAAACTAAGACTCACAGATAGTGAAATGGCTTTGAAACAGAATGAATGAGACTCACAGGGACTGTCTAAATCCCAGGCTTTGAGGGGTTATGGGACACTTCAGATTTAAGCCGGTGGTGACAGTTTTAATTAGTGTTGCCACCTGTGCTTCTCAGGAACTATGTGACCCTTGAACTCCCAGCCGCCTGGCCTCTCACCTGTTGTGCAGAAGCTCCCAAGAACAGGATCTGGGTCAGGGGTGACAGCAAGGACACCTGTCTGAGGAGCTGGAGGGATCTGCTGTTGAGGGGACACCTGAGGAAACATTCAACATCTCGAGTTCAGCAGTGCTGGGCTGGGGAGGCCAGTCCAAGTGGGTGGGCGGCATCTGTTAAGGATGGGCAGCCCCGTCCACTGGCTAAACCCTCTCTGAACAGCTGAGGTGGAGGCAGCCTAGTGAAGACAGAAACCCGGGCCACGTAAGCCTAAATGAAAGAAAGGATTTTCATACACCCTCCCACCGGCTTTTCCACCACTTTCTCTGCCTTTCCCTGTCTAAGCCACTCTGCTCTCCCCTTCTGCCCCCAGCCCCAGCCTGTGGCCTCTCCCAGCCCACGCAGGGTGGGAAAGCAGGGGCTCCAGGGTCAGACTGCCAGAGTCCACGTCCCTGCTCTGCCGCTAGTGAGCATTTGACGGCTTACTTTTCTTCCTTTGGTTCTTCTCCATTTACTCAACGGTCAGGCAGGATCGATTTATATCATTTATCTTAGAAGAGGTTGTTGAAGATTGAATTGTGTAACACAAACTTCTTAGCAAGCACTAGTCCCGATAATCCTTCAAGAAGGTTATTTCCTGAGTGGCTAGTGTGTGCCAGGCAGGGCAGAGAAGTAGGACATTTGACAGGGAAGGAAGCCATTCTACTAACGGTCCTCAAGGCGGGGGCAGATTTCAGTAAGTAATCACACAGTGACCACGGGGATGTGAAGAACAGACAGATACGTGGTACGATGAGAAATTATAATGAAGGGCCAGGAAGACTTCCCAGAGAACGTGACACCTGGCTGATGTTGTCAGCTTCTGCCCACCACTGTCCACCTGTCCATCTGTTGGGCCTACTAGTCCTTCTGCACACCCCTGCCTTCCCCTCCCAGTGATTTCTATACTCTCTGTCCTCGGGCCTTTGTCCTGCCGAGGAGATAACCAAACGGTCTTTAGATTGGGTCATCCCAGAGGGAGTCCGGGTCCAACATTGGCGGGGCCAGAACTGTGGTCCGCTTTGTGAAGGGTGTCTCAGGGGCAGGCACGTCTATGCATTTTCAGTGAAAGGTGTCAGTATTTTGGGGTAATGATCTTGACAGGACAGTTGGTTCAAGGGTAACTCCTGGATAGGAGATTAAAAGTATGAGAGGTTTAAACATCCATGTTAGCCTACGTGAGGTGAGCCAGAAAGTGGGAGGATTCTTCAGGTGATCAGATCTTTGACACCACACACTGATTGCTGTTTGCAGGACCTATTGGAACTGCCCATCCTCCTGCCGTCCACAGGTTGCCCTGCGTCCTCTGCACATATGTCCACGACTCTCTTTCCCAACAGTAGGATTGACCACTGCACCTTCTACAGCATCAGCCCGCCCTCCTGCTCGTCTGGCTTTCTCACCAGCCCAGGTGATCCACGACAGGGGATATCTTTTTGCATTCCCTGTGCCTGGCACATAGTGGTGCTCAATTAGTACTTGTAAACTGGCACTCTGTGACCATTTCTGCAACTCTGGTACCCCCCAGAGTCTGAGTGTTCATCAAGCCAACAGTATTTAGAAAGAACACGCCACTTCTATTACATCACCTCCTCACTACATACTGCCTTCCAACTCTTTCATTCTTTCATATATTTTCCTTATCCTAAATCCTACCCTCATTTGAACTCTGCATGCATTCTGGGTACTTGGGAAAGTTAGTAAAAATGTACTTTATCCTATATTTATTTGCCCACCAACTAGGCTCAAACGTGTACATATATAGATGGAGGCAGAGCAGAGTCCCATGGATATTTATAGGGTTTGGCTGATTCCAGAATGATTCCTGGGATTTTTGCTGGGTCAGCCATCTGGCCCTGTACTATGGGCTGTCTGGTGTCTCACTGCGGTACCTCCCAATGTTCCATCCCCTTGTTTAGTTGGGTGACAGCTTGCTTCAGTGGTCACACCCAGTCCCCAGCTCCTTAAGCCCTTACCCCACACAAGTCAGACTCTGAATAGTTACCGTGAGCATAGCTGAGGTGGTGGCCACATGTCAGAGGTGGGGGATGGAGAGGGGAGGGGGAGGGAAACAGGGATCTCCCAGCTGCACGACTGTCAGGGGCTCCTGGTGCAGGAATCTGACGGAGTCAGGAGGTGAGAGGAGGACCAGCTGCTTAGCAGCTATTTATAAGGCTGTCATATGGGGAAGTGTGTCTGGCCGGCAGAAGCGAGGGGTGGGGGTAGACCAAACTGGCTCCTTATTTAGCCGGATGGCACGCACACAGCCCAACTGCGAGAACCCACTCCGTGTGGAGACACCTGGTCAAATCCGCCTCCACCAGACGGCGGGAAAAAACATTGACATTTCTCAATGGAACTGAAAAATGGCAGTGCAATTGAGTTTAAAAGAACAATAAACTTTGTTCTATCCTCTTTCCCATCCTTGCTCAATCTTGGGCTTCCCCTCAAGTGAACTGGTGTTACCCCAAGTCTCTGTACCCAGGAGTCGAGGCCCCCAGCTGGGTAGTTGGGCCGTACTAGCCGGGGAAAAAACAAGTAGAGTTCTCCTCTCCTGTAAGCTGGCGGGTAGAAGCCAACAAAGGCTGGGGATTTTTTCCCGAACCGGCTAAGCAGCAGGCAACAGAGTGTCAGTTGGTCTCCTGGAGTGGAGGGAGGTTAATAGTGTGGTGCATTTGGGGTCCGTTTGGGAACCAATGTCATTGAATGTGTTTATTGATTTGGAGGAGCGAGTGGATAGCATGTTAGTGAGGGCTGTGGAGGAGACTAAGTTATTTCACTTAGTAAACCCCACAGAGAGTAGAAGAGAATCCAGGGAGGATTTTCCATGGCGTTACAGAAATTAGAAATGAAAATGTCTTGTTAGATGACGTACCCCCCTCCCAGTGGGCCAACACAGAATCGTGGCCGACAATAGGAAATATTTCCTAGCGTTTAATCCAACCTCAATTTTTAAATGCCTTGAGTGTGCTCCCATTCCCCTGGGAATGTGGAAGTTTTGTTTGTTTTCTAATGCCTGTATCAACATTTTCTTTTTAAATCCCTCCTATTGTGCCTTACAGTTACAGCCGGGGATCAGAGCTGTTTGCGGAGTTTCAGCCTCCACTTTCCGTGTAACACAATAGGGGCAGAACGGTAACATTCCTCTGGCCACTTGTGCTCCAAACTTATTCATCTTTTCTTAAACTCTTTTGTCATTATTCATTCTTCCTCATCTCCAAATCCTGGTTGCTACCCCACCTTGCTAAGTTCCTTTTCAGGTCCCCAAGGTGATCTGTTTTCAGGCCTGATAAGTGGTCCGAGTGGCCCCTTGTCCAGCTTCAAGGGGAGGAGATGATGGAAACATCACATAAACATGTATTTAGGCAAGTACCTGTCTGCCTGATACAATGGCCTGTGGATGAAATGCAAAGTCCTAAAAACCATATTTGCCGAGTGAATATATTGGAAACTCTTTTCCAGCTCGCCGCCTCAGCTCGCGTCCAGCGTTCTCGGGTCCGAGCACTTGTCTAGTTCTATTTGTATTTCAGCTCACTGTCCCCCAGCAAACCGCTTTGCACTTTGCAGTTCCCCATCAGGGAGCACTAGGCTTAAGCGAAGCTGCACAGAGCATCGCTGGTATGAAATGTTTTTGAACATGTTGAGAAACAGAGCAGCTTGATGAGAGATAGCTCCTTACATAAATGCCAATTTTTTAAAAATTATACTTCTCACCTTGAGTGCTTGACTATGTCAGGAACGTGGGTAAACATGAGGATGGAGGGTAACAGGTGTCCAGCCAAGACGCTGGAGGGCCACTCCAACTTTTTACCCCCCTTCCATCCATCTCTTCTTCCCATTTGTGCCTCTCCCGCAGTTGGGCTTGACCTCTCATTGGCCCTCCCTGCTTCACAGAGCAGACAAGGATGACCACCTCCTTCCAGCTTTGTTGTGGTTTAGAGGACTTTTGTAGCACTGCCTTTTAATGACTTTCTAATCATTCTTTTCTTTTAACACTGTTATTTCAAAACAGGCTTCTTCTCAGAAGTCTCCTTACATTGCCTGTTCTTGTCTGGGAAGAAATCTGGTATTCTCAGCCCCAGATACATACTAGGGGAACTGCAGAATGTTTGAGCCAGAGAAATCTTAAAGGTCGCTTTAATTAACCCTTTTGTTTCTAGACTACAATGAAGAAACACAGGGTTTAAAGTCTTTGAATGCATGAAAAAACTCTAGCAGGTCATCCTTAGGAGGAACATCAAGAGAAATATTTAACAAATGTAAATTAAAGAACCATTACTTTTTACATAGTTGCAGGGTGACTGTGAATGGAAGCTGCAAATTTGTTTAAAGTGTGTAGCAGGAGAGCTCGGCCTTATTTATATCTCTTATCAAGGATCTGTCTTCTGTCCCTGGAAATGCTCCGTCTTAGCCAGGTGCAGGTTGGGGAGCTTTGGGGGAAGAACAGGGTACTCGCCTAGCCAGCCAACTCATTCAAATCAACACTGGCAATAATGGGGTGACAAATATCACAGCCAGATTATTCTCACATCAAAAATAAAATTCAAAAGCCATTGTCAAGAACAAATTTATCTAAGGGTTAAAGGTAGCAAATGAGTAATGTGTTATCTTCTGAAGTACTTGCCAATCTCCATTTCAACATGCGTGTCTGTAGGGTACGCTGTGGCTTGCCTCCCAGACCCCCCAACCCCCAGCATCAGGACTGAAGGCTTCATTCCCCGCGGCGGGAGTGCAGGTAGAGGTGGCTGCCGATCGCTGTCAGCTGACTCCCTCTAGAAATTGACCGTGGACTGGAGAGAGCTGCCTCGCCCCAATCACAACCCTGACAGGGAGGAGCCAATGATTCCATTGGTCCATTTCACTTCCAAGGATGGTTTATCCCCCAGAGCACTCCCCAGTAAACTTCCCGCATGCCCTCCTCAGTGTGCTTCCGGGAATCCTGACCTAAGGTAGATGTGCAGGACAGCCATGTTCACCCCACTATGAAAATACCGGCTGGACGCTCCAAGCAGCCAACACTTCCCTTTGCATAGCACTCACCCTACTTTATGACTTGATTACATCTCTCACGCACTACAGTCAGAAACCTCAGAATAGCTGTTAACAGTTTCTCAAAGTTCATATGCACAGGTCATAGTCTAGAAATGCTCTCAGTTCTATGAAGTCCGGGCTGGAGTCTCAGCGGCTGTATTTTGAAAGCTTTCCCAGGTGACTCCGAGGGGCGTCCTGTTTGAGAACACCTGGGAAGAGGAGTCCAGTGTGTCTTGCCCATTTCTCCCCAGCACTAGACAATGCCAGGCACACATCAGCACTCAATGAGTGTTAAACTAGTGAATGAGTAACAAAGCCCTAGAACTCTTGGCTCATTGCTTTCAGGACTGGAGGTATTTCCAAAAAAATGCAAACACCACTTTCTTGGTGCTATCTTAATTATTACTCCCTCCTTTGGCAATTGTTTATTTAACTTCTTAAAATTCCTCTCAGCCATGACAACAAAAATAAAACCACAAAAAGGCTGCATACTCACGGGCTCTCCTAATAATGTCACCACAAAATTATATTGTACACTTTCCACTGGCATCCCCCACTTCAGAGGCATCTGTGCTAGAAAGATGATGGATACACGTATTAGTCTCTGGCTGTAATGAACACATCCATTATAAAAGCAATAGTAGCTGCAACAGGGATTATGTGCTTGGTGAAAACATCTCCAGTGCCTTGTAAACACCTCAGCCTTCTGGCAGCTCCCCCGTGGACCTATTTACTGCCTCGACAGTGCAAGGTAGCTACTGTCTAATTATACACAACTGGCTTGGTTAATCCTGTATAATAATAATTAAAAACAATTCATATTTTTTTCTCTTAGTCTCTTTATTAACTTTAAACTTTTAAAAGCTTCAGAGGTCCCGGTAGAATCAAAAGCTTATTAAAATATCAAGACAGGCGAGCCTTTTCAAGTGTATATTATTACATTTGTTTTTGTTAACATGACAAGGCCCAGAAGAAACTCAGCAGACTTTTGTAGATCAAAACGAAGGTGTCGTGAGAGACTGGAGGCCTGGGCAATGTCACCCAGCATCGTGAAGAAAACAGCTGGCCCCAGGGAGCCTCCCGCAGTGGCAGCCCAGGCGGGCAGGTGACCTCAGGGAACAGAGAACACCGCTGGGAGAGCTGTGCCACCTCGCCTGCCTCCTCAGGAGGCCTGCCCGGGCTCCGGGGAATTTTGGCAACTGTGGTTACCCGCCCGTGGAGCCCCAGTGACAGATCCAGCCTGCAGACAGGATTGGAGAGGGGCGGGGCCTTGGGGAGGAAAAGCGCTGCTCAGGTTTATAGGCTGCTGCAATCCTCTCCTAGGGAGCCGGTGAAGGAGGTGGCTGCTTGGCTTGAGGCAAAATGGAAGAGTAAATCTTCCCTCTACATACATGCACGTGTACATTCTGGGAACGTACACTACGTTCACGGTGTACACAACAAACACTATGTCCTGTCCATGGGCCATGGGTGAAGCTGTGGGCCTGCCCTCCCCTGACTTCCTTCCTCTTTTGGAAACGGCCCTTTGCCTTATTTCACCTCCTTTTAGGTTGGGAGGTGGGGCCTTGCAGCTGAGTTGTGTACAGGGAGTGATGGGGCTGCTGGCCTCCCTGGGGTGGCCTCGGGCCCTGAAGGCTCTTGCTTGATCAGCCCAGGTAAGGCTCGTTATCCATTGCCACAGTGGGCCCTTCTTATTCCCGAACCAAGAAAGAAACCCACGAGTTCTAAGGAGTATCAGAGCACTGGGCTGAAATGGTAGGAGCGGTGGGGAAAGGAAAGTGTCCCTTGCTTTCCCAGATTGACTAATTAGCACTAAATAATTTTAATTGGTCGTAAGGAGCAGAGGAGAGTGTGAATCCACATGGACCACACATAGGCAATTGCTATTCAGAAACACTATCTGCCGAGTGCCTTCTGGGCTCTGGGGCCGGGCTAGGTGTTTCACAGCTGTGTGATCTCCCATTTGAGATAGGGAACTGTATGTTACTCAAATTCAAGTACCTAGGACAGTGATGACACTCAGTACATATTTATTACGTGGATTGAGTGTTGTATTTATAAACCCTCACCTCACGTGAGGCATTAATAATCCCCAATTAACAGATGTGGAAAGTGAAGCCGGGCAGTTTGCCCGAGTCCTTGCTTCAAACACTTTCTTCCCTTCGCTCTCAGGCCACCTCTCCTTGTTCTCCTCCTCCCCCACCGGCACCCTTACCTCCTGTTCTTCCTCATCTCTCCGTTTCTGAGTAGCTTCTCTAAATTTGCTCCCTGGGTGATCTCACTGAACCCCATGTCTTAAAATACTGACAATCCCCTCTTTATGTCTTCAGCCCAGACATCTCTCCCACACTCCACACTTGTGTACCCAACTGCCTCTCAGCAGCTGTTGGGAGCTCTGTGGGATATTTCCATCTCAACACATTGAAAACTAAATTCTTGATTCCTCCCCACCACTTCTGCTTCACCCGACGCCCTCTCCAACTCGGCGAGAGCAGCGCCTCCGTTCCCGCTGCTCAGGCCAAAAACAACAGCACCATCCCTGGCCCTCTCTTTTTCTTGCATCCTGTCCTTCCCTATCTTCAAAACACCTCTTGTCAGTCCCCTGGGATGGACGCCCTGGTCTGAACGTCCAGTGTCTCTTGCCTGAACTATTACCTTTCTGACTCTAGCCCTGTCCACCTAACACTGCAGCTAGATCATGTCCCTCCTTTGCTCAAAGCTCTGCAATGCACACCATTTCACACAGGAAAAAAAAGGAGAAATCCTTCGGTAACCCGCAGTGCCCAATGCGGCCTACTGCCATCCCTACTTGCTGGGCCTCATCGGGAAGAACATTCCCCTAACTCCTTCAGTTCCGGTCACCCTGTCTCCTGCCTTTGTTCTGGATTTTCAAGGAGACAATCACACCATATGCACAACTCAACCCCAACTCCACACCTTCCGAACCCAGAAGGAGGTGAAATAAGGCAGTTTCCAAAAGAGTGTCCTGCCCCAAATACCCTTGCTCCAGAAAGTCACAGGCTGGCATGTCTGACACATCTTTGTGCAGTTACCCTTCTTCCATGAAGCTCTGAGGACACCGTGGCTGAGTCCATGGGATAAATACAGAAACAGAGTGTGTCGGAATTTCTGTAGCAACTTGACACTGTGACGGTGCCTCGACACCCACGCGTGTGGTCGCCAGAGCAGAGTCTGGGCCGGTCCGAGTCCTGCTGCTCCCAGCAGTGGGCCACTGCGCTGCGAGCTTGCTCACCAGACGGGAACAGTAGAACTGTCCCCATCAGACTGGAACTTCAGTATTTCTGTTAATGTTGTTTTAAACTTTTTAAATTTTATTTTTTATTGCATTTTTCATGACCATTTATGCCCCCTTTACCCTCTTTCCCCTCCACCCACTGCCCTCCTCCCCTGAGCTGTCAACAGATTGGGACTTTAAAATCTGCTTTCTCGTCTCAGTAAGTTTGAGAACTGACTGTTCTAGAGAGCACATGGTTGTTGAGGAGACTGTTTAATGTTAAAATGGGCCTTGGAGGATGGGGAAGAATTCTCTTCATCGTCTCCAGCCAACCTGACACTCTCAAGCTCCTGTAAATTGATTTCGCCTTTCTTCTCTCACTTTCTCCAAGACCTTTATTTGCTTTTCTCCTGGAAGATTGTATGCAATCCACTCAGTTAACTTGGAGAGAAGGGGGAGAGATAGAGGCAGAGCGGCAGTGAACGCAGCTGCCGATCTTGACAGCTGTGTTCTGTTACCGAAACTGGGAATTAACTGAATTGGAGAGACTGAATGGAATTAGCAAGCTGTTGGATGGATCCGCTGGGAACTGGCTCCCTTGGAGCTGGTAGGGATGGGGATTTGGGAGGAGGGCTGGGATGAGAAGCTCCCTGAGGAGCCTGTGGGTGAGCACTCCCCCGGACCCGCTGGGGCTGCAGTCGGCCCTCCCCCAAGCTGAGGGTGCATGGCTCCCCAGTTGCTGCCCTTCTCAGAATCATCCCCTACGTCCCCCCAGAGCAGACGTTTCCCTCTGTTCCTTTCAGTTACCTGTGGTAAAGTAGTTATCTTGATCAGAGAAGCATGAAGGGCTCTGACATTTTAATTATCATCTGTCTTCTTGAACAACAAGAATAAGAAGAAAAACAAATCCCTTAAGAGTTACCTGCAGGAGGGTTTTGCCAGGTCTTATTTTATCCTTCCTCTCACTGTATATAGTTAAGCAGGGCCTCGGCTGGGCATCACAGAAAAGGGGGTTCTACCAAAATGCAAGGCTGGGCGTGACCCGCAGAGCAGAGCTGAGAGGGAGCCCAGGAGGCAGGTGTGGCCTGAAGTAACGGGGACAGCGCCGTTCTGTCTCTGTTGCTAAGCACCTCTGTGGATCCTAAGCAAGTCATACATTCTCTTTGCCTCTGCTGCCTAATCTGAAAATAGGGATAATACTAATATCAGTAGGTGGGTGTGAGGATTAAATGTATGAGCAAAATATGCATGCATAAGGCCTTTATCTCAGAGCCAGATACCTTGTAAGTGCTCAAAGAGTGGGTAGTGGTAGTAGGCACTTTTAGTGGGTTTTGTTTATGTGTATCTTACCAATTTCTGGACACATTTTGCTCTCTGCTTCTGTTGGTGTGGTAGTCACCCTTCCCACCCAAGAGGTCTGTAGCCTAATCCTTGAAACCTATGAATACGTCTTACAGGGCAAAGTGGAATTAAGGCTGTGGATGAAATTACCATAAGATTGCTGGTCAGCTGACATCATCATGGAGTATCCGGTGGGCCCAAGGTAATCACAAGGGCCATCAGAAATGGAAAAGGAAGGCAGAAGAAAAGGTCAGAGTGATGCAATGTGGAGACCCAACGTCCCTGTTGCTGGCTTCGAGGAGGGAAGAAAGGGGCTGTGAGGCAAGGCCTGCAGGAAGCCGGGGAAGCCCAGGGAAGGAGTGCTTCCCCCGAGTCTTCAGAGGGAACACAGTCCTGCCGACACCTTGGTCTTAGCTCATGAATGCCATTTCAAACCTATGGCCTTCAGAGCAGTGAGATAAATTTGTGTTGTGTTAAGCCAGTAGGTTTGTGGCCATGTGCGACAGCAGCAACAGGAAACCACCATACATCTCACTCTGTCTGGTGTTTAGAGAGCTGCCTGAAGGCCAGGTTCTTATGTGCTAGTCACCGAATGTTCTGCACATGTGCACTGAGCTCCTGCTACGTACATAGCTGTGTTCTAGGGTCTTGGGAAGAATAGAAAGAATGCAAGACTCTGTCAGATAGCACTATCTATTTTGGGAAAATATGCATGTACATGGGAAATTTATGATACAAAGTAGTTGAAGATCTATAGGTAAGAAAGGAGCATTCACTATGATCTGTGTTTGAAGGGCTGGCTATATTCTGGATATTTCACAGGCCTGACATGCTGGTGTAGGTATGAGAGAATTACATGTGCTTCATGATGCACATATGAAGGGGTGTGGCTGGTTTGACTTTCTGCATTTCTGATCGGTAGAGATAGACAAGTGAAGAAGTGTCCTAACTCCTTTGTTTCCTAGCTGACAGCTCTAAGGTATGTCACTTCATCTATAAAACGTGTATGATTGCACTTGGAGGTATTTTAAAAGGAGTAAGCAAAACGTGGCCCATGAAAGTAATTTATAATCTATAAAGAATACATAAAGATATGTTTTTTTCTTCTCATGTCTTTTGTACAAGTCGGGAGCCTATATCTAACTGGCAGCCTTGATTGTTAGGCATCAAAGCTCATGCAGGCAAGCCCTGGCTTATGCAGACACAGTCAGATGCAGACTTAGAGGTGCTTTTGGAAAATGGCTAATCGCGAATGAATGACTCCTCTCCTATTGCCAGGTATCTCTGTAAACATCAGAATGGGGCAGCTTCTAGAAGAGCACTTTGGGGAAGAAGAAACCCATGGCTCCACATATGGTAGGAAAGTGCAGGACTTCCCTGACTCTGTCTGGTTGGAAAAGACTGACTTTATGAAGGCTGGAACTTCAGGACAGAACTCACTATACATAAAAACTCTCTTAGGGTACAAGGATGTATTGGGTATTGGAGTCTTAGGGTTGTTCTTGACCCGGACTTCTTGACAGATAAGTCTCCAGGGACTGGACTCCAAGGCAATGTCTGGTCTGCCACCACACAGCTCCACAGTCCAGCAGAAACCTTCACAGAGGTTCCAGCCCACTCTACAAGGTCATCATGAGGAGCAAATGAGCTAAAGCCTGCAAAAGAGCTTTGTAAACTGAAAAACAGTGTCTCTCAAAATGCAATTCTGGGGCAGCAGCAGTATCACCGGTAAAAAATATACTCTCATCCTGGCCAGGTAGTTCAGTTGGTTAGAATGTCATCCTGATATACCACAGTTGGAGGTCCAGTCCCCGGTCAGGGCACATGCAAGAATCAGCGGATGAATGCATAAATAAGTGACACAATAAACTGATGTATCTCCCTCTTTTTCTCTTTCTCTCTCTGTCTCTCACTCTTTTCCTCTCTCTGTAAAATAAATAAATAAATAACAAATTTAAACTGCGCTCTTGGCTTCCACCCCACATCAGAAATTTTTGGGATGGGGCCCAGCGCTCTGTTTCAACAGGCCCTCCAGAAGACTCTGGTTTTAGAACCACTGATGTCCAGTTATAACATTACTTCTTTTCCAAAGACTTTCCTGGAACCTCTACTTACCCACCTTGGAATGTATGACTCCTCCGGGCTTCCAGTTAAGAGAACCAACAGTCCCAGTTTGCCTGAGACTGTTCCAGTTTTACCACTGAAGTTTCATATTCCCCCAACCCCTTGGTTTCAGGCCAGGCAGGATAGTTGGTCTCCCCAGTAAAGACTTCATTAATGTTGTGTGGCCCTAGCTCAGCAGCTCTTTCCTGCTGGTCCTCCTTTTACTTGGCACCAAAGCCCCAGTTCAGACCTTTACCAAGCCTGTTCTTGCCTGCTGAGAAATCTTCAGTCAGTGGAAGGCAAGGGCCATGGGCTTAGCATAATGCAGAACTGGCTCAGTACTGGCTCTGTCCATCCATTTGTTCATCTTTGTCTATACTCATACAGCACTTACTGGGCAGGATGTTAAGGGTACAGAGATGGAGAGCTTAGCAATTTACTTAACCAGCAGTGTCAGAGCTTTCCCTTCTGCAGTTAAAGTGAACATCCTAGCAATATTTTTATAGAGCTGTGCAGATAAAATGAAATCGTAGATGAAAAGTATATACTGCAGGTCTAGCACATTCAACAAATGCTTGCTCCTTAATCACATGGTCTCTTCTCCTCAGTTCCTCCTGCTTTGCCACAATAACCCAGCTCTGATTACGTCACTCTGCAACTCAAAGACCTCTGAGGGCTCTCATGTATTTGCCTGAGCGCCTGCTCCTCAGCCTGCACTGATGGTCCTCCCTGTGCTTCAGACACTCTCTAAACTCAGTGATCCCTAAATGCTCCTCCAATTTCTGCCTCGTCCTCCCGGACCACATCCTGTGCCTTATCGCTCCCGTAACAACTTTCACAAAGTGTTGCAGTGACTCAAGAAGTCCTTCTTGATTTCCCTAATTGAACGCGAACATGGTCCTTACTCTATTCGGTCTTGTATTTTTTTTCATGTCTTTGGGGAATGTGTTATCCTAGGATCTCTGTGGGCCTGGCAGAGAGTAGGGGCTATATACAAACCTCTGAGTGGCAAGCACATGAAGCCATCATTGTGATGAAAGTGCTGTGACAGAAATGTGTACAGGGCCCTCGGGGCATAAGGACACCAGATCGCCTTTGAGGAGCCTGGAAGACCCGTAGGAGATATGGACGCCCAAGCCTGGGTAGAATTTTGCCAGCTGAATGGCATTGGGGTTCATTCTAGTTCTGGTATCACGTGGTTAAGATATTTCACCTGTTCATGCCCACAGCGGTGGACTGGGCCACACAGTAAGTAAAGCGGAAGTCAGGAAGAGAGCGGCGGTGAGACAGGCAGAGTGTGACAGACCCTGCATCCAGAACACGTGCCCTCCGAGTCTGAAGAGGGCAGGGCTCTTCCATTCCAGCCCAGCATTTCCTGGATGGAACGTGTGCCTGTGATGTCAGGTTACCCAATTTTGTAATGGGAGCTAGGACTTCTAATTTTTAGGTAAAAGCTACTGATTTTTAAATGGCGTCTCCTCGTTCACCTTGCCAGCTGCTCAGATGAGCTTGATGCTGTCCATGAACCCTCGTCAGTGAGTTGGACTCCCCTGTTGGTCTTTGCAGGCCCGGGCTCAGCGGTTTCCAGCAGTGTCCTTATCCACCCACACATCTGCCCCTGTGGCTCCATGGTCTACCTCACCGACATGGATTACAGGGATTGGTGTAGTTCTTTATGGGGCCCTAGAAGGATTCACTGTGAGACCACAAGGACTGAGGAAGCACAGTGAATTTCATAGCCAGGGGACTGTGAGTATCCAAATTCTTCTTACCACTTGTGATGTGATAATGATATATTTATTGATTGAGTGTGGCAAATTATAGGACTGTGATCCTGGTGGATGTATAAGTAATAAATATACTTAATTTTAATATATGAATTTTAAGATAAAAAGTATGTTAGGAGAATCATTTTCCAAGCAACATTGTGTATTAAAATGTTGGTAATATTAGGTTGGCAAAAAAGTTTGTTTAGTTTTTTTCCATACTATGGCTCTAGTAGTGCTTAGTTGTCTTCAACTTAATTGGAAAGTTTTGTTAGATTGTACTGTGACAGTTGTCATATCAGTGAGCATTATAAAAAATCGAAATTGGTGAATTTTTGTGCAGCCATTTAAATATGAAGATGGAAGGAGATATGCAATATTTTTGGTGTATTATGCTTTATTATTTTAAGAAAGGTAAAAATGCAACTGAAACACACACAAAAAAGATTTATGTAGTGTATGGAGAAGGTGCACTGACTGATGGAATGTGTCAAAAGTGGTTTTCAAAGTTTCTTGATACTACTGACATTTTGGCCAAGTCTGCGCTGTGGGGCTGTCTCGTGCTAATTCTCTTTTCTTAGCAGCAGCCCAGGCCTCTACCCCCCAGGAGCCAATAGCAGGAGAGAGCCGACACACTCAAAGTATCCAACCAAAAGTTATTGGTGAACATGGAAAACGTGTCTTTTATTTTATGGAAAAAAACATACAGAGTTTTTGGCCTACCCAAAATTACTTAAAGGTAGAGTTATTACTAAGATAAAATTTCTCAAGTTTTTACATGGAATTTTGCTTTGTTTTTAGAGTGACATTTTGGGAGAATTAAACATTGGTCTTTGGGTACCCTGGGTGCACAAACATACACTAACAAACTTGCACTTGTGTATGAAGGCGTTGCTGGGTCTGTTTATCTGAGATTACTTTTTACTCTTTCTCTCTCTCTCTTTTTTTTTTATTGGCTTGTCTTGTGAACCAAGGAAACAACACTTTATCTGCCTTAAGTGATTAAAATGACTTCATAATAGAAATAGTACAATTTTCCCCTTGATGGATGCAAATATTAATTAATGCAATTTGTGAGAGGTTTGACAATTTTTATTAGAGAATATTACCAAAGGATGTTTATCTCAGTGAAAATTTTAGACTATGCTCATTGAAATATCAGTTAGAAGCCATGTAAGCCCTTGTGAAAACAAAAGAGTTGCTTTAAATTCTGGTCTGTTTATTTTTCTCCCTTACATAAATTGCTTCTCCACAGAGAATGCTACTGACAAAAAAAAAAACAACAAAGAAAAAAAGGAGTAAAAATAGGTCAAGAAGTACTGCAGAAATTAATAAAAACCCAGAGTGCTCCTCTTCATAGAGGGTATCCTCTGCGTGTCTAGGATGTTCAAAAGTGAGTGAAGCCAGCATTGTATAAAATGCTCCCTCGCAGTATTTAACTTCATGAGGGTTTCTGCATAGCAAATATTTTCTGATTATTTTAGTGAAATTGCCACTCATGTAACAGTTTTTAACTTGTTAATTCCTGGTTAGGAAAAGACAAATGCAGCTTATATTGAAGGACGGGGCTGGGGAGAGGGGAACCAAACTAGTTGTAAGCCATGCTTCCTTCTCTCTAGTTTTGAAAGATTTTTCAGATTTTTAAGAAAAGAGAATTAGCGTGAAGTAAGTATTTCCTGGGCATCTCTTAAGGCTGAAAACTGAAGAAAATTGAAATAATGGCCCCTGTGTTTGGCTTCCTTCCTCCCTAACTGAAAACTCTTCCATATGTTTGCTGTCTTTCCCCTGCTCACCCCCAACTCTGTCTCTTTTGGATTTCCGGGATGTCTTCCTGTTCCTCTGTTCTGGCCACTATTGTTTGAGAACAGCGGGCTGTCCACAGGAATCCCTCTCTGACCGAAGCAGAATATTGCTCCTGGTTGGGATATTGTGTCCTCATGTCAGCGACTAGAACACTGAGAATTGGAGGGGTTCAAATAATTTTGTCATTCACATCCTAGGGCTCAAATTTCTCTTCAGATTTCAAAGGAGTCGAGAAAGAAAAAAGAAAAAAAAACAAAAACCAGTTCTGTGTGGGCAACACAAATGTGGCTGGCTCCATGCAGGAGAGAGGAGACAGCACCAGACGCATTCAGGGCCAGACCTCTGCAGGGCTGCTAATTACCATTGGCACTAATGCACTGACTGCTGCTTTGGGGGCTTAGAAAAATGGACATGCCAGTTGGGCAATGGCTCAGACTTAGTTGGGTACAGGGAGTTGACCGTGCCTGAGCACCTGGCTCAAATTAGAGCTTGTTAAGGGGCATCTGGGAGCCACATTGAATGGACTTGCCTCATTCCAGGAATGATTTAATGCCGAGACCCGCTTGAGCTCCTTACTTCACCCAGCATCAGGACATGCATTAGAATTTAAAGCCCTGTCATACTCACTATGTAAGCCCCTTTGTGAGGGCAAAGACCATTCCTAAAACTCCACATTCCCAGTGCACTCCAGACTCAAGTTTAATTCATACGTCTAAAGCAGACTGTTGAAATGCTATACTCCCATATTTTCTGTATCTGTTGCCTATTGATTTTTCTACTTGGTTGATTTTTTCTTCTCTCCATTGTATTTATCTTTGCCATTAGATTTGGTGTTCTCCTTTCTCTTTTTAAAGTTTTTTTTTCAAGAGTGATCTGAGTGAGTCATTTCTACCTTAGTGAAAATTAGAGCACATGTATCACTTCTCCCAGATGTTTATATTTCTCCATAACAATAAGTTAAACATGCAGGGGTGAATTTTAATGATAAGAGGGTCTTACATTCAAACAGGATTGATATGAACTTGGATGAGTCATAAACATTTTAGTCCTCTGTCCCATCCATTCCCAGTTAGGGGGCTGACATCTTCTTCCCTTGCTGGAATAGCTGTGAGTGGGCAGTTATTAGCATGATGGCTGCCCTGCTGTTTCCAGCTTACCACTTAGAATTCTATGCTATTCCCCATTTCCCACCATAGGAAACCTTTCCTCTGTAATGTACAAGTTAGGTAAGTTAATCTCTTCAAAAGCACAGAATAAAACTTAAAGTGGTCTGAAGGTCAAGGAGCTTAGGATTCATAAATCTCTGCTCTTGCTTTTAAACCACTTGGGTTGCCATGGTGATGGGAGGAGAAGGATTAGGAAAAGATGAGGAGATGCATAAAACTTCGGTGAATGTTTCCCTCCTCTGAGTCCTGCCTGGACCCAAATATTGCTTGATTATCATTTGTATAAAAGGTAGTCAGCAAACACACTTGGATTCTTTTTCTTATCATTTCTGTCTTCTCTGTACTACTCTGCTCCCAGGGGGTGGTGCACATATGGTTTGCATTTTAAGTCTTATTTTAAAGTGTAAAATGAAAGAGTATTAGAATTTCAAGCCTCCTCAAGTGTGTGGATGATTTTGGTAAGGGACACAGAGGAGTATGCTTGAAGTTGCACTGCATCATGGGAGAGGTAGGCCTGGTTGCTCCACCCTCACGACTTGTAGCAGGAAGGAAGAGGGGCACAATGCATCTTTCATTGTCATCTCCTATTAAGTGCACAAATAAAGCCTTTTGAAATGCTCCTCTCTGACTAAGCACTCTCAGTTGAGGGCCTCATATCTCTTACATAGACCGATGGCCGAACCCCCAGTCACTAGCCTTTTGACTGTTAATAGACACTCCAGGTTCACAACAGAAACTCTAAATAAATGCACATGTTTCCTGTGTAGAGGTATTTGGCCCCAGGGGCCTCCATGGAGCCCCTAACCCTAGAGAGCTGGGGGCCTCAAGGTCTGTGGCTCAACTCTGTCAATTAGAACCTTATACTGGTGTTGGCCCTCTAGGTCTTACTAGTCAGAAAGCAAGAAAAGGCAGGAAGTGGTAGAAACAAGAGCAAGAGAAAGCAGTCATCTTCCTAAAGTCTAGAGCATGTGGCCTGTGCCATCTACTCCATGGGTCCTGATACATGAAGCCCACCTTGGACCCACGGGGTTCTCTGCAGGGGAGAGTGGGAGGGAAGTGTCTTCTTAACAGGTTGGAAGAGGTCTGGTTCATCTCATCACAGAAACTATGTGAAAGGGAACAAAGAGAGAGGCCAAGGGGAAGGAGACTGAGGCACTTACAGAGGAAATCCAAAGGGATACTTGTGTAAACAAATGAACTTGAAACCTTTTCTGCTTGGGTGCCCCATCGTCCAGCATCCAATGGCCTCACTGCTTCTTCCCAGAGCTGCTTCTGGACCAGGCAGTTTCACAAGTCCTGATGGCCACATGGTTCAGGCCAGTAATGTCAACATGGGGAAGTAACCGAGTAGGGGCTGGGGGACCTGGATGACACAGTGGGAACAGCTATGCATTTCCAGCTGGTGGCAGCCATGAGAAAGGACATTGCCAGATATCCCAAATTTTTAATGAAGTTAGAAGTTCAGATTTTTATGTAAACCTAGAATGCTAGCTCATTAAAAAAATACCAAAACGAAACCAAAACTTATATCAAACAGCCCGTGGCTGGCCAGTTACCAATCTTTGCCCTGAGCCTTAGACATTAAAGCCACATTTCCAACATTGCTCATAAGAAGTGTGATATGAAAAGTACGTTCGGCTGATGGTCACCAGAGGGGAGAGGGGAGGGAAATAGGTGGAAAGGGGAAGGGAGTTAAGAAGTACAAACTTCCAGTTATAAAATAAGCCATGGGAATGTAATGTACAGCATAGGGAACATGCTCAGTATCCTAATACCTATGTCCAGTGGCAGATGGGTACTGGACTTGTGCTGATCACATCCTAAGGTGTATGAATATTGAATTACTATGTTGCACACCTGAACTAATATCATTCTACATGTCAACTATAATTTTAAAATGTTCTTTAAAAGTATATTTTGGAAATTCAAGATAAAGTGACTGGCTAACACGTGAAGGCTGTCCCACAGTGGCTTATACTTTAGGACACCCAAACGTAGGTAAAGAGGAGGACAGGCTCGAAAGAATGCAGCCACTTCCTCCTGCCTCCGCTGCTCATTCCCTGCTCCAAGCTGCCACTGGCATGTCCTGCTGGAATCACTGCACTAACCTCCTAAGTCATCTCCTTGTGTCTGTCATTGCTCTTTATCTCAATACTGTAGCCAGAGAGATCTTTTTAAAACATATCACATCATGTTCCTCCTCTGCTTAAACTGCGGCAATGGCTCCCATTCCATTCAAACCCAAGGCCAAAGCCTGAACTTTCATTGGCCTGTAATAGCGTTCTTGATGTTCAGGCGCATTCTTCTCATGTTCTGTTCCTCTCCTCCTTGCCCTTTCTGCTCATGTGCCTGTCAGCTTTGGACTTCTGCTCTACAGTTCTCACTGCATCGAATACTCTTCCCCCTAATATCCGTATACTCTCTTCAAGAAGAAGCCTGTCCTGACCACTCAATTTAAAATCATCACTCAACTCCACCCCAGTGTTCCCTGTCCCTTTACCCGACTTTACTTTTTTTTCTACTGATAGTACATGCCCCTTCCAACATAATGTATAATTTATTTACATGTATTGTTTATTGATTATCTTGTCCCACTGGAGTATAAGCTCCATAAGGGCAAAATTTGTGTCTGTTTTGTTCACAGATATATCTCTAGTATGTAGCCAAGTATGTGCACAAAGTACAGTGGGAACACTGACCATATCTTTGTTGCGAATGAATGAATGAGTGAATGAATGAATGAATCCATTCTGCACCGAAGCCTATCTCTGCACAAGCTCCTGTGCCCTAGTAGATTGTAATGCTGTAAGAACAATGGGTACAGCCGGAAGCCTGAGAGTGACTGGACTGAATCTGGAGATTTGGGGGCCCTTTAATGTGTCAGGGGCTGTACACGAGAGTGCCAACAGAGCAACAGGCCCCTTGAGTTTTGCTCTCATGAAGGTGCTGCAAGAGACTACACCCTGGAAACCTTGTACAAGCTGCATAGCCCTGTGCTTCCACTGCTTCTTTGAAATCTGGTCTAGAATGACATCTCCTTGGCAAAAACTCAGTCCCCACAGACCTGACTAATGTTGCGTTAAGACCTTAAGGTAGGGAAACCATTTCTCCCAGGAGCTCGGAGTGAGCTCTGGCAGAAAGACAGGCAATCCATCCTTGTGCACTGGCAGTTGGCCTCTCCTCAACATCTGTTCCCTTCGTTTTTCCTGGTACCACACACATGCCAATTAATTTTTAAGTCCATTAACACTTCCTGCCACACTGACCACCCTCCTTGCTCTGTTCTTGACCTTCCTTCAGATCTTCTCTCAGGACAGGGCACATTCCCAAGGCATGATCCCAAGTGAAGTTTACTGAGAGAATTGATGTTTCACTGGAGTCTCATTGCAGTCTCAGCCTGCTATACGCTTTTAAAATGAATACAGCATAAGGCAATCCATAGTTTATAGGGAAAAATTTAAACTTGAAAACATGAATTGCTAACCGTAGCCGGGAGGTCCAAATCCTGGCTAAAACTCCCCTCCCATCACCTTTCCAGTCTAGTCCCATCTAGAGAAAGACTGGGATTGATTACTTGGGGAAATGGCCAAGAAGCCAGCCAGAGGATAAAAAGCATGAAAAAGGAGTTTGGAGGGAGCTGTCCTGTGGGAACCATGGACGGTCCTTAGTTACGTTGACGGATGGGGCTGGAGAGGACAGCTTTCAGCCTCTGGAGCTCCTGAGACTTGAGAGGAACCAGATGGAATCACTTTAGTGGCCTAATGGGAGGGGAGGTCTAGAGCTTCAGGCTTGGCCTGGGTGGGGTCTTTCTGTTTGGCTGGTTTCACATTCCCTCCAGTTTGGGTCACATTTAATCTTCCCTCCAGGCCTTTGCTCACTTCTTGCTCCCACCTCCTAATCCAATTCCATCCATCTTAAAGGCCAGCCGTATCCTTTTGCGTGAGCCCTTCCTCACTCCTAGGACAACAAACCCAACATCTGGAAATCGCCTTGAATCCCTAGTCCCCTTGCCACTCAGGGCAGCGTTCCATTGCTTTGAGTTACTTCATTGATTCTTTCTCCTACTACCTTACCAAATCATATTCTCCACGATTCAGCGCTGTTACGATGACGTGATAACGGTGAGGATCTCGGTTCCAGACTAACCAGGGTAGCATGATGTGCCACAAAGGAACTGGGGTGTAGTTCCCACGTGGAGACTAATGATATCCACATTAGAGGTGTGCATTCCAAGGGGTTCCCCCCTTGATCCACTGAGTGAAGGGAAGACAGTATTAGAACTTCTGTTTCCTTTCGAGATTTTCTGTCGAATGCGTGTGATAGTTCACATATGTATTAATTTAGTATAGTCGTAGAGGTGTGCATAATTGATAAATGCGTTACAGATAAATTGGAAGGACCAGGTCAAAATGATTTCAGAGGTGGGGCATGCAGTTTAAAAATCTTTGAGAATACTGGCATAGCAGTCCAAGCAGAAAAATAAACATCTTGGTCTGTCTACATGTTCCTCAATAGAATGAAAAACCATCTGACTTTTAAAGGAAACGGTATAATTATCTATTATAGATTATAACCCTAAACCATTGTCATTTCTTGCTCTGACAGATGCTGTGATGTTTGAGAAATCTTCACTTTTCCAACTGTTTGGTTTTGAGATTCCAAAATATACCAGTTTGTTAGTGTTTGTGAATCATGGGACCAGGAATAGTGAGCCTCGGTCTCCGCCAGATAAGGGCGATCGGTCGTGAGTTGGAACTAGGTGGATCCGCTCGAGTCCTTAATTGCCAAATGCTGCTTTCTGGCTGCGAGTATGAAGGTGAAGGAGAGAGAACTGAGTGACTCCCATGAGACATGCCCCAGAGATTGACCCAAGAAATGTTACAAATTTGATGTAATCTAATGGTGCAATAAAGGATTAAGTAGCAGGTTAGGGTTGTTCAAATCCTTGATATTCCTAAGAAAGGACTGGCTCTTGACTGGCTCCTGAGAGATAACTTACTTGTCCTTGACATATCCTGCTTCATGAGAATGGCTTCAAATGCCTGGGGCCTTGGGCCAGTCTGTGTCTGTTTGACCGTGGTAGGGCAGGAGACCGAGGAATTACAGTCGGCCACACAGATACCCCATGCCTACACGATCAACCTTCATGCAAACACTGAAAAACTAAGCCGTACTCTGCACATGTTGTCACGCATCATTGCTGAGAGCATTAGCACTTTCAGCAGAGTCTGCTAAGAGGGGATAACTGGAAGTTTGTGCCTGGTATTCCTAGAATATGCCCTATATTCCTTTTGCTGATTTTAATGTTCATTTGTTCACTGTGGTAAACCATAACCAAAAGTAAAACAGCTTTTCTAAGTTCTTTGGGTCCTGCTGGGGAATCACTGAACCTGAGAGGCTGTCTTGAGAACTCCAGCACATTGGTGAGCATATCCATGATTTATGATAGACAATGATCTATCACACAGTGCTATTGCATGAATGAGGAACGTGAGACTCAGAGAGGTGAAGTGACTTGCCCAAAGTTGCACAGCCGAGAACTTACAGAGGCAAAGGTCCAAATCTAAGACAGTTTGATACAAAAACTTGTACTCAGATATCTTGCAGTGAAATACCATCTCTGCCACTTATGAGCTGTGTGACTTTGTCCAAAATATTTAACATTTCTGTGCCTTCACTTGGTTCCTCTATAAAGCAGGGCTGATTCAGAGTCTCAAATGTTGTTGCAGTTGTGAGGTTATCATGAGATAATGCAGGTACAGATATTGAGAAGAGCCACAGGCATGCGGTAAATGGCAGTTACTAATTTATGTAATCGCGATGAAAGCAGTATTTGAGACTAGATTTATTCTAAACTGAAGACACAGGCCACGACTTGTATAGTCATGTGTGCATGTGCATGTGTGCACATGTGTTCACATCGGCTATTTCCAAATCTCATCCCCACTGTTCCTCGCACAGCCATTTCCTTCATGTGTTGTTGATCCGAATTGACCTAATTAAACTGAGAAATCTAGATTCTGCGCTTTTTCGGTCTCATGTTGGGTGTAGCATCTATTGCTAATGGCAGTCACCTTTGCCCTAAGGCCGAAATGGATGCTGATGGCAGAGTCAAGAGACAGAAAGAATCTCAGTTCTGCATGAAACTGAGCTGCTTCAGCAGCTCTGCCCTACTTTTACATTTCCAGTTACAAGAGTTAATACGTTTCATTATTGTTCAGTCTCTTTGGGTTAGGGTTTTTTATTTGTTCGTTTGTAATTTATAGCCCAAATTATCTTAACTAGTACATCTCAGTTCCTTTGGTTGATTTTCAACTTGGCTATTCTGTTTTGGAAAGTCTAAAAGCAAAGAAACTTCTCTTCCCTTCAGCAAACTAGGAGTCTTCAGTTGTATCCAAGGGAAAAACCAGTTCAAACTGACTTGACCACCAAGCAGACTAGTTCACATAACAGAAATCTCCTTAGGCAGAGTGAGCTTCCAGTGTGGTTTGACAAGAACTCTGGTTCCATTTCTCTATGTTTTTTCAGCTCCATCTTTTTCTCTTTGTCAGCTTCACCATTAAGCTGGCCTTGTAAGATAACTAAGTGGCTCGTTCTGCTGTTGTCATTACAGTAGCCATTTCCCCACCTGTTGGCACCTCCACACTAAGTGGGTCCCTGCTTTTGTTTTGTGTGTAACTGATTCCCTGATCTCAGGGAAGGTGGGTCCTGGGTCTGGTTTAGAAGTAGATGTGTAACCCAGTCCTGTTTTGAAGGTGTCTGAGAATGACCTTTGTCATATCTGGTGGATGGAAGGCATGGGAAGAGAAACAGTGCTGTCCTCTGCCCCCTATGCTGAATAGGAATTCTGAACATGAAGCTGCTGCAATAATGATGTCCAAGTGTGAACCACAGAGATGTTGCCTCAAAACCACTGAACTCAAGTCAGCAAATTCTCATCTCTGACCTTCCTGTTCTTAAACAATAACGAACACTGTAATCAGGTGTTTTGGCTACTTTTAGCTTAATGCATTCTTGACTAATGCAGACTAACAGCATCAACCAGGGTTACATGCTTCCTTGTTCATATCCAAGGAGACAGAACCTACTACTAACTATACCCACTGAATGAGAGTCCTGAACTTCCCTCTGATTGAACCCTCTGTGCCCCAGTCACTGCGGCACTGCAGACGACCTACTCCTGACTGCCTTGATCTACCACGGAGTCCATCTTGTCCGAGCCGAAGCTGTGGTGTCTGACCATTTGGGGAAACCAACCACAGTGTTCATCACACATCTCAGATCACACAGGTCAGTAGGAATGAGTACTGTGGTGGCCATGGACATGGAGGTGTGCCGCTCAGCTTCAAAAGACCTTTTTGTGAAGCATATATGTAGCCGAAAGCCTCTAGCTGTCACACCTGTGGACCCACCAGGGTGTTCGTGCAGGAGTGTGAAATCCAGACCATTCCTGCTCACTGCGGGCTCTTCTCCACAGTCGGCTTTGCTCTCGAGCTCCCCATTGGTCAGGCTGAGCCTGTGAGAGAACAACACTATACTTAGAGGCTGCTCCTAATGGGTGCTCTGTCCCTCTCCCCTTTGACAGATGTCAGACCTGTATGTCGGTCTGCCGACGTCCCCAACCCCCTCCCTGCACAGGCACGCACACACCTACTCCTGCTCCTTCTTTCCTTTACTCTTGAGGGGCATTTCCCTAAAGAGTCTCTTGCATATCTACTTCTTTCTTTGCATCTGTTCCTCACAGCCCCAAACTGACATAAGCATCTAAAGACTGGTTAAGTGCTGCACACGTTTGAGCACATAATTGCCCTGAGACTGAGTGCCTCTCCCAGTGAGGTTACCCCAGGGACCTCATTTGCCATCCTAGTCCCAGTCCTGTGACATAGTAATACTTTAGGGTTTGTAGGTTATGTAGTCTCTGTCACAGCTACTTAACTTTATCACCATAGAGCAAAAGCAACCGTAGACATATAAACAAATGGACATCATTCTGTTCTCATAAAGCCTTATGTATTCAAACAGGAAGCATCCCCGTTGGGTCTTGGGGCCACAGTTTGCTGACTCCTAATATAGAGGGTTGCTTGGAGGTAAAGGAAAATAAAGAGTCAATTAAAATAGCTCAGATGAGCCCTGACTGGTGTGGCTCAGCAGGTTGAGCATTATGCTGCAAAGCAAAAGGTCCCTGGTTTGATTTGCGGTTGAGGCTCATGGCTGGCCTGTGGGTTCATCTCTGGGATCAGAGTGTCTAAGAGGTAACCAGTCTATGTTTCTCTCTCACACTGATGTTTCTCTCCCTCTCTTTTTCCCTACCTTCCCTTCTCTCTAAAAACAAATAAATAGCCCTTGCTGGTGTGACTCAGTGGATTGAGTGCTGGCCTATAAACTGAAAGCTCACCAATTCAATTCCCACTCAGGGCACATGCCTGGGTTGCAGGCCAGGTCCCCAGTGGGGGTGAACAAGAGGCAACTGATGGCTGTATCTCTTGCACATCGATATTTCTTTTCCTCTCTTTCTCCCACCCTTCCTCTCTCTCTAAAATTAAATAAACAAAATATTTTTTTAATTTTTAAAGAATTATTTAAAAACACGTAAAGAAATAAAATTTAAAATAGTTCAGATGAGAAATAATGATGGACTGACAATGGTAAATAAAATAAAGGGGAAAGCTTTGACTTTCTTCATTTTATAAAATTAATGCATGTTAATATTTAAAAAGTGAAATTTATAGAAAATACAAGGAAGAAAAAAATTAGCCACGGCCATTTTTTTTCTATGTGTATTTCCTCTCACTAATTTTCTGGTAATTTTCAATAACTTTCAGTAATAGTGCCAAATTATTTATAGTTATATATTATTTTTATTCAACATTATTATATCATTAGAATATCTCCATATCATAAAAAATCTTTAAAAAGTTATTTCTCATGGCTCAGTATTTTATTGAGTATTCTGTAATTTTATTGTTCCTTAATTGATGTGTTTAAGATTGATTTCAATATCTCAACAGAAGGGAAACTTGAAGATTAATAATCTGATAAAACCTGTTTTTATTTTTTAAAAAATACATTTTTGAGAGTTTCAGGCAAGATGGAGGTATACACAGATACACTTCACCTCGCACAACCACAGACAGAATTACAACTAAACCTCAAAACAAATAAGAACCAGAATCATCAGAAAATCGAGCTGTTTGGAAATCTGACAACGAAGGATTTAAGGAAGCCACACTCATCCAGATGGTAGGAGGAGCAGAGTTGCAGAGACAGGTGGGGAGTGGGGAGGTGGTGGCTGAGGTGGTCGGTTGAGCCGTCCCACGTTCACATGTGGTGGATAAAGTTTGGGAGAGACACCTTGGGAGTGAGAGATCCCCACCCCAGGCCAGACCGCGCATCCCAGGGTTTCAGCACCAGGAAGATAAATCCCCATAACTTCTGGCTATGAAAACCAGTGAGGTTTAGGGTGATAGAAAAAAACTGCCAGGTTTTGGGGAGAGTCTATATAAAAGGCTGGGACAGACTTAGAAAGTATACAAACCCATCCACTCTGGAATTTACCACCAGGGCGATAGAAAGTGGGCAGCAGTCACATACAAGAAGTAGGTGAAGAGACTGGAAATGGGGTGAGTTCCAGGCAAGCCTTCAGAAGCCAGGCAGTGGCATTGTCCCCTTTCTGACCCCTGCCCCCAAGCAGAGCCACAGAGTTGGCTGTGGCACAGAGCCACAAATGGGTTGACCTGCCCTGGCAATTCCTTAAGTCTCTACATAATTTATAGGTGCCTTTTCTAAAACAGGGAGTCAAAGCAGCTCTACCTAATATACAGAAACATACACAGGGATGCTGCTGAATTGAGGAGACAAAGAAATATGGCCCGAATGAAAGAACAGAACAAAACTCAAGGAAAACAACTAAATGAAATGGAGATATGCAACCTGTCAGATGCAGAGTTCAAAACACTGTTGATCAGGATGTTCAAAGAACTCACTGAGTACAGCAAAAACATGAAGAAAGAAATTAAGGTCACACTAAGTGAAAAGCAGAAATATCTACATGGAACAAACAGTGGAGAGGATGAGGCCAAGAATCAAATCACCAACTTGGAACACAAGGAAGGAATAAACATTCAATCAGAACAGCAGAAAGAAAAAAGAATTTTAAAAAGCGAGGATAAGCTTAGGAACCTCTGGGATAACTTTGACCATCCCAACATCCAAATAATAGGAGTAGCAGAAGGAGAAGAGGAAAAGCAAGAAATCGAAAACTTATTTGAAAAAATAATGAAAGAAAATGTTCCTAATTTCGTGAAGGGAATCAACATGCTGGTCCAGAAAGCAAAGTCCCAAACAAGATGGATGCAAAGATGCCCATTCCAAGACTCATTATAATTAAAATACCAAAGGTTAAGATAAAGAGAGAATCTTAAAAGCAGCAACAGAAAAGAAGTTAGTTACCTACAGGGGAGTTACCATAAGACTGTCAGCTGATTTCTCAAAAGAAACTTTGCAGGCAAGAAGGGACTGGCAAGAAGTATTCCAAGTGATGAAAAACAAAGACTTAAAACCTAGATGACTCTATCCAGCAAAGCTATCATTTAGAATGGAAGGACAGTTGAAGTAAATGTTTCCCAGACAAAGTAAAGCTAAAGAAATTCATCATCAGCAAGCCATTATTACATGAAATGTAATATAATTTCCCAATAATTAATAATAGTTAATGTTAATAATCAATAACATTAATAATTATAACAACAATGTAATTAACTAATGTCAATAATTAATAATATTGATAATTACAATGTAATCGATGTTAATAAATAATATTGATCATTATAATGTAACTAATGTTCATACTAATAATAATTATAATAATGTGATTGATTATTATTAATGTAAATAACTCCCTATTAACATGAAATGTGAAAAGGAAATTTTTAAAAATATATTTTATTGATTATGCCATTACAGTTGTTCGATTTCCCCCTTCATTTCCCTCCACCCTGCACACCCCTCCCCCACCATTCCCTCCCTTTAGTTTATGACCACATGTCTCATGTTCTTTAGATTCTATATTTCCCACACTATTCTTGCCCTCCCCCCTGTCTATTTTTCTACCTACCATCTATGCTACTTATTCTCTGTACCTTCTCCCCCCTTCTCCTTCTCCCACTCCCCTGTTGCTAACCCTCCATGTGATCTTCATGTCTATGGTTCTGCTCCTGATCTAGCTGTCCTCTTAGTTTGCTTTTGTTTTAGGTGTGGTTCTTAATAACTGTGGGTTTACTGTCCTTTCAGTGTTCATCTTTTTTATCTTCTTTTTTTCTTAGATAAGACCCTTTAACATTTCATATAATAAGGGCTTGGTGATGATGAACTCCTTGAATTTCATCTTATCTGAAAAGCACTTTATCTGCCCTTCCATTCTAAATGAAAGCTTTGCTGGATAGAACAATCTTGGTTGTAGGTCTTTGGATTTCATGATTTGGAATACTTCTTTCCAGCCCCTTCTTGCCTGTAAAGTCTCTTTTGAGAAATCTACTGACAGTCTGATGGGAACTCCTTTGCAGGTGACTGTCCCCTTATCTCTTGCTGCTTCTAGGATTCTCTGCTTCATTTTAATCTTGGGTAATATAGTGAGGATGTGCCTTGGTGTGTTTCTTCTTGGGTCCAACTTCTTTGGGACTCTCTGAGCTTCCTGGATTTTCTGGAAATCTATTTCCTTTGCCAGAATGGGGAAGTTCTCTTTTATTATTTGTTCAAATAAGTTTTCCACTGGTGGCTGTTCCTCTTCCCCTTCTGGTACCCCTGTAATTCAGATGTTGGAACGTTTAAAGATGTCCTGGAAGTTCCTAAGACTCTCCTCATTTTTTTGAATTCTTGTTTCTTCATATTTTTCTGTTTGATTGTTTTCTTTCTTCCTTCTGGTCCACTCCTTTGATATGAATCCCAGCTTCCTTTCCATCACTACTGGTTTCCTGTGCATTTCCCTTCATTTCAATTAGATTAGCCTTCATACGTTCCTCTAATTTGTGACTAAAATCAACCAGTTCTGTGCACATCCTGATCACCAGTGTTTTGAACTGTGCATTTGAAAGTTTGGCTATTTCTTTGTAGCTTAGAGTTATGGGCTTTGGGACTTTGAGTTGTTCTTCAGCCATAATGTTTTGCTCTGTTTGTACCTGTTAGGTATGAGGAGCGGAGCCAGGTGTTCACCAGAGCGGGGGCCACCCAGGTCGCTGGATTGTGATGCTGTATGTGAGAGCAGGGTGAAAGGGGGGCAGTAGCAGTCCCCTCTGCTGCTTCCTGCTGCTGGGGCCTGTGCAGTCTCTCTCACTGCTCACTCCTTCGCCTGTTTTATCTGCATGCCAATGTGTGACCACAGTCAGCCCTCAGTGGGCCCGCCCACTTCTCCACACCTGGGATCCACCCACAGCTGCCTGCGTGCCCAGGTCGCACGTCCGGGTTGGTCTGGTGGATCTTTCCTGCCTGACCCCGCTCTGCTGCTGGCTCTGCCCCTCTTATTGGTCTGGCTGAAAGGTTCATTATTGTCAGACTACTGTATAGTTCAATTTTCTGTGGTTTGGCTGCATTTTTGTTGCTAAAACTTTTTTGTTTTTAAACTTGGTTGTGCAAGAAGCTATAGTGTTTCCACCTACTACTCCATCTTTGCGGAAGTTCTCAAAAGGAAATTATTTAAGAAAAAAAAAGATCATCCCTGACTGGTGTGACTTAGCGGACTGAGTGCTGGCCTGTGAACTGAAGGGTTTCTGGTTTGATTCCCAGTCAGGGTGTTACAGAACAGACACACTGGGGACCAGACTTTGGAGGATGGTATACTAATGTTGCAGGAAAATGAAGCGACCAGACACCGAGGGATTCTGGAATACGAGGTTTATTTCTTAACGTACAGGGGCCCAGAGGAGTCAGTATCCAAATTCTGAGCCCCGAACAAAGGATTCTTGGGGGGTTATATAGCTTAGGGGTCTTCCTGTCTACGTGACAAACGTGGGATACAGAAGCAGAATGTGATCATTGTTCTATCAGCGGGGCTGCTAGTTCCAGTCCTACTGACTATCCGGCCACCCGCTCTCCCAGACGGCCCCATCATTCTCCCTCGGGTGCCTGGGGCCTGGGCAAATAAAGGTTAAACAGAGGTTTTTCAAAGTTTCCCATATCACTAATACCATCTAGACCGCCTACTGGTTTCGATTGTTCGCCGCCAATTGGAAAGACATCTCTCAATGCCAAAGATTTGTGAAAAAGAAAGGAAATGTTTACTTAATGCTATACAGACTTAAAGTAGTAACCTAACGTCTTCATTAAAATATCAAAGTCCTTTAGGATATCCACCTACGCACACAGTGCTCCCTTCTCCCCTTGCCCTAATTCAGGGTACCATAACTCAGGAAAAGAGCACACGTCCATGTTTCCAGGCTGCCAACACAGTCAGCTGCATCTCCATCCAGACAGGATCTCCAATTAATCCAAAGTCATGTGGCACCTTCTCACGGTCCACTGGCAAGAGTTCTTTGTACCCATTTTTCCAGGCAAAGTCTCCTGCTTCTCAGGCCACGAGGCCAAAGAGAGCACCCCAAAGCCGTGTGGGCCTCCTCTACGAAAGCTACAGAGGTCTGCACTCTGGCCAAAAGCATGTGGCTTTCTTCTTCACCTGGCTGCAGGGGTCCTCACTCTGCCAAAACCATGTGGCTCTCTCTCAGTGTGTGCCATGTCTGGGTTTAAATCCCCATGCCAGTCTTCCTCTGTACCCCCATTTCTGACTCCTCCCACAATTAGTTACACCTGCCAGCATTCCTGTATTATTTCAAGTTTACTGGGCTGCCATCATGAGTCTGGGCAGGTGTGGCCCCATGTCCTAGAGCCAATCTTCTCCAGGTTCCCATAGAAGCGCTATAACTCTGAGGACCTGTCCCTCAGTTACATCTTGGGGGGAAGTGACTTCCATCCCCCTAGCTCCAAGCCTGGCCACAGCCATTTAACATATCCAAGTGGCCCGCCAAAGGCTGTAGATATTTTAAATGACCATGCCATGGATTAGCTGCAAGGCTGTGGCTGTACAAAACAGCCCTGCATGTTCCTGTTCCATGTGTCCCTTCCCCCAACTCACACCTGCGGGGGCAGGGGTGAGGACATCTTATATATCTCCAATAATTCCTATATACCTTGAGTTCTGAACACCATTCCAAATCCCTTTTTGCCCCCTGCTCCCATGGCTACACCCTATGTCAAGGGCTCATGCCTGGGTTGCTGGTCTGGTCCCCAGACCAAGGGGTGTGTGAGAGGCAACCAAACATTGACATTAATCTCCTTCTCTCTTTCCCTCCCTTCTCTTCTGTCTAAAAATAAATTTTAAAAAATATTTTAAAAATATAATTGATAGGTACAAAATAGGGGGATGTCAAGAATAGTTTAGGAAATGGAAAAGCCAAAGAACTTATATGTGTGACCCATGAACAAAAGTAAGGGAGATAATGCTGGAAGAAAGGGGGGTACTGGGCAGAGCGAGGCAAAAGAGGAAAAATTGGGGCAACTGTAATAGCATAATCAATAAAATACATTTTAAAATATTAATATTCCCAGATATACTTACTCATGAAATCCCTTTATTTTGGCAAAAGACCTATCATATCCTATATAACTCTAATAGTTCAAAACACAGACTTTGGAAAATGTTCCTACAGAGTTTCTCCATCATGAAATGAAACTAGAAAGCACTGTCAGCTGAATGCAGTTCTAGTAAAAATGCAAATGACTTTGTGGCTTTAATAGGTAAACCTGGAATATAATCAGTGAATGTGAATATAATACACTGATTTTGTTTTTATTATTTCTAAAGAGCCTTTTATTGAAATTAGGGAGGGAATTAAAATACATGCAATAGAGATTATAGATGGCCACTGAAGCGAGACAAGAAATGAATTTATTAATTCTGCCACAATGGCAATCTCAAAGTAAATGAAAGAGAACTCATCGGTTTAAGAATTATAGATGTCTGTGGTTAGAAAGGAATGATAGATGATGAGAACTGGTACAATAATTTCAGCATGGAATGTAACAGCTGAATATTATTTATATTTTATTATATATATCAAGGGTATTGCAGTGTTAAAATTTCATCTCGAAATATAAATCTAAAGACATATTAGTCTGTACCTGCATTTCTGAAATAGTGAAATATTCAGATGAAACTGGGACTCTGCGCACTTACCTGTTCATTGGTACTCTTGTCATTTTGTGGAAACAGAGAAAATGGAAAGGATATTTTCTCAAAGAGTTCTGCTTCATTTTTTTCCATGAACTTATATTAGCAAGAAACAGTGAATATTCTTTAATTTATTGAGTATAGTGATTTCAGCTGCTATATATAAAAGGAAAGGACTATCTTACAACCACACAAAAATGAAGTTTGCATTTCTGTACACAGGCCACAGGAAACACCTTCATGCCACTACAAGAGAGCAAGCTCCAGGCTTTGCCCCATGTAAACAACTCTTCAGACTGTGTTGTTAGGAAGACAAGGGAGGGGTGTTTATAAAGTCTGGATTAAATGTCATAAACCTTACAAACGGGACCAAAAGTTCATAATATCTGTACTTTAAAAACTAGTCACCTTTACTTTAGAAAGTTCAAAAGGAATAATAAATAAGTAAAATTAGAGAATTACTTCGTAGAATTACTTAGTCTTCATTCACATAGATATTATCCTTGACCAGCATTACGGGACAGGATATGATAAACAGGAAAACCTGTGCATGTTTTACAAATAATATGCATTCATAGTGATATGTATATACATATTGTTAACTGGTCTTGTTGTGTGGAGGCTGAAGAAATATTAATGCTTTCCTCCCACCTTCTAAGTTCTTCTGGCCAGGCTAATAAATTAACAGAGACAGATAAACAGGATAAACTCAAGTTTGTAGTACATGTGCATGGGAAATTCACATAAGCGTGAACATTCCAGACAGTGAGGCAACAGTGGGTATATAAGACATTTTTAGAAAAAGTAGAAAACAGGGAAGGGAATACCGGATTTCAGAAGTGAGAACGGGCGATTTACAGGTCGTTGAGGAAGAGAGAACTTTCGGCAGCCGCCTCCTTGCTGGGCAGCTCAGAAACAATGGGCGCAGTGGGTGTCTAGCTGCCCAGCGCCTGCCTGAAGCCCCCCTGTTTACCATATTTAGTTCTCCTTAGGCTAAAGTGACATTCTAAAGTGTCTTTCCGGAAGCAGTTTTCTCTGTCTGAATCTCCTGGGCAGGAAAAGGGGGGGGAGGGTCATAGGTTCTTTCCGAGTTGTTTGTTCCTTAATAAATGGTTTAAAATCAATATCCCAAAAAGGCAGCTTCAGGGTGGCAAAACTTTGGTCCCTTCATTTGTCACTTTAGCAAAATGTTTGTGCAAAAGGGTTTTCTCAGTAATGTCCCCATATTACAACATTCTAGCAGAAAACTCTCTGATGTGGTCTCAGCTGAAACTGGACTACTCAGTAATGGTTAAATCCACTGTAATATATTGTACATTCCTTCTGTTATCCTTACTAACTCATCATCTGACCTCTTCAAGACAAATTCTGAACCCCTTCAGGTTTTATTAGTGACCAATGGGATTTATCCCAGAGGTGCAATGTCAGTTTAACATCTGAAAATTAACCAGTGTAACACTGATAAAGGACAAAAGCCATATATCATTTCAGTAGATGTGGAAAAAGCATTTGGTAAAACCGACCACCTGTTCATGACAAAAATGCTAAAATAACTAGGAGTAGAGGGAACTTTCTCAACCTAATAAGGTGGTGGGCGAAAAGGGCCACATACTAACCCTGACGTGCTCGAGGGAGGCCTGCGTGGTGGCCTTACAAACCCAGAGAACTAAAGTAGCCACACAAGACAGTGAAAATTTAAAACTTTCTAGTTAAAAGCGAATCATAGCAGGTAGACATGTCCTGGGCCAGAATCTTTCTTGACAAAGGTTAATCTTTACCTTAACCGAGCCTGTCTATTGTCTTTTTGCATCTGTGATAACACACCTTTGGAATGTCTCAGCAATTTCCTTTGGCCAGGCCCTCAGGGCGTAATCTCCCAGCAGAACAGGAGAGCACCAGCCCCTCATTGTTATTGTTATCATGTTGTTGTTAACTGTTAACTGTCCTATACCCACTGTGTCTATTCCTCTTACTTTTTATGCAATCCCAGAGATTTCCCTGCCCTGCTTTCTCCTGTCTCCCTAATCTATCATTAATGGGTTTCATGTAACACTTTAGGGCTCCACCTTAGATTGCAACATACAAAATAAAGCACAAAGCTGCCATTCTCTGGAGCATTTTCTCAATCCGTTGAGGTTTTGCTTCTGAGCAATTGTCAGTTTGGCCCAAATAAACTCATTAAAATTCTCCACAGGTTTAAACGATTCTTACCACGGCAAGGTCATCTATAAAAAAGCCGTATCTAACATCTTAATGGTAAAAGACAAAATGCCTTTCCCCTAAAAACAGGAAGACAATGAGGGAGTCTGCTCTTGCCATTTCTATTCAACATTATACAGGAGATTATAGCCAGGGCAATTAGGCAAGAAAAATAAATAAATGAAAGGTATTTGGATTGGAAAATAAAAAGTAAAATTATCTCTATTTGCAGATGACATGATCTTGCATATAGGCAATCCTAAGGAATACAAACGCAACAGAACTGTTAGAACTATTAAAGTAGTTCAGCAAGGGTGCAAGATATAAAAGTCACTAGCAATGAACAATCACAGTGAAATTAAGAAAATTGTTCCATTTACAATAGTATCAAAAAGAAAAAAGTACTTGGCAATAAATTAAACAAAAGAAGCATAGTCTTGGAAGACTGAAAACTACCAAAATATTTTTTTTTAATTAAAGACCTACATAAATAGAAAAATATCTCCCATGGTTATGGATCAGGAGACTTAAAGGTGTTAAAATGGCAATAATCCCAAAATTCATCTACATAATCAATGAAATTCCTATTAAAGTCCTCACTGCCTTTATAGTTGAAATTCACAAGCTCATCCTAAAATTTATATGGAAGTGTAAGGGACCCTGAATAGCAATACAGTTTTAGGGGGGAAAAGAGAATAAAGTGAATGGACTAACACATCTCAATTTTAAAACTTACTATAATGTCACAGTAAATAGAACAGTGTGATAAGTGACATAGGATAAACATATAAACTAATGGAATTCTATTGAGATTCTAAACTAAGGGTGCCACGAGTGTTTAATGTGGGAAAGAATAGTATTCTCAACAAACAGTGCTGATACAACTGGATATCCACATGCAGATGAAGCGCTCTCCTACCTTACACCACATACAAAAATTAACTTAAAATCGGTCATAGATCTAAATGTAAGAGCTGCAAATATAAAATGCAGGGGAAAAATTGGAGTAAATCCTTGCCCTGGCTGGTGTGACTCAGTAGATTGAGTGCAGACCTGTGAGCCAAAGGGTTGCTCTTTCGATTCCCAGTCAGGGCACATGCCTGGGTTGCAGGTCAGGTCCCAGTGCGGGGGCGTACAAGAGGCAACCCACATTGATGTTTCTCTCCCTTTCTTTCTCTCTCCCTTTCCCCTCTCTAAAAGTAAATAAATAGAACATTAAAAAAAATAAAAACAATAAATGCAGGAAAAAAATTGGAGTAAATCCTTATGACCTTCAGTTATGCAGTAATTTCTTAGATCGGATATAAAAGCACAAGAGATAAAAGGGAAAAAAAGAAATAAATTAGAAAAATTGGACTTCATTTAAAGACTTTCGGCCTCAACAAATACCACTAATAAAGTGAAAAGATAATCCACAATGGGAAATATATTTGCAAATCATATATGTGATGAGGGATTTGTATAGAATGTAATAAAGAATTATTGCAACTCAATAATAAAAAGACAACCCAATTTTTTAAACAAAGGACCTGAATAGACATTTCTCCAAAGATGTGCAAATGGCCAATGAGCACATGAAAAGGTGCTCAACACCATTAGTCATGAAGATAATGCACAGCAAAACCACAAGGATATATAGAGAGAAATAGATAAAAGCCCCAAAGTTAGGAGACTTTAACTTATTTCTCTGAGTCTATGATAGATCAAGTGGATAAAAACCCAGGGAAAGAGAGAGACATAACAAACATTATTAATATAGTTAGTCTAATTGATAATCAGTTTCACCTTTATGGGACTCTGGGGCCCTGTACTTAAAAGGATGCTCAATTTTTCAACCCCCTAAAATTGATTTAAAAAAACACAGATGATTTTTTTTTTTTAGCAGCCTCCTGCTCTCTGGTTCTGATGCACAGCACTGGTGCATGATGTCTGGAAATCCTAAACGTCCATGTTTTCATTAACACTATTCAGAATCCTGAGAAACACTTTTCCACATCTCTTGCCCTATGTCTTTGAAACAAAAGATGCACTCTGTCCAAATGCCCTGGGAGTTCGGGGATTGCACTGCTCTCTGCAAAGGGAGACTGCTTCTGAGTGCAGGGAGCATCGACCCGAGGAGGCTTAGTTGTAAGAACATTAAGTAATTTGTCAAATTCTTTGTCTCGGATAGCATGAATATTACAGATTCCTGCACAAAGAAGTGTCATTTCCTAAGGTGCTAAATAGTGATGTGTTTGGGCTAGCTTATACATACAATTGTTTTAAAGACAGGAATTTTTTAAGCCAGTTTTAAAATTGCTGGAAGCTTGAAATTAGCTGTTGTGGGTGTATTTATACCATGGAAATTTGTAGCACTACTGATCAGGGCACTTTCCCTCCCTCCCTATACTGGTTTAGTGGCGCGCCACTAGTTAGAAGTATCTTTTTTTTTCTTATTCTACTTATTCACTGTTTTGGAGGTACTTACGACTTACTTCTATATGGTAGCAGAGGAATATTTTGCAATATTGAATAATTAATGTCACTACTATATTTGTATATCTATAGGTATCTTATATTGCAAATGAAATTAGAATATTAAAACTGTATATAGTTTTATTGTAAAAATAATAAAACTTTGAAAAGGAAATTAAAAAGTTTACTTAAAATTTTTATATTTAGTAACTAATTTAAATTTTGTCTTTAATTTTAATATATAACTTAAACATTGTAGAAGAAAAATAGATTTTTAAAAATGTATGAAAACTAGCCCTGGCTGGTGTGGCTCGGTGGATTGAGCATGGCCTGCAAAACAGGGGAGTCGCTGGTTCAATTCCCAGTCAGGGTACATGCCTGGGTTTCAGGCCAGGTCCCCAGTGAGGGGCACATGAGAGGCAACTGCACATTGATATTTCTCTCCCTCTCTTTCTCCTTCCCTTCCCCTCTCTAAAAATGAATAAATAAAATAAAAATAAAAATATATGAAAACTAAAATATATATATGAAAATTAATAATAAATTTTAATGTTTGACTTAAAGTTTTGGTAAAAATATGTTCAAATTTTATATACTTTGAGATTACTATTAGCTTTTACATTTAGCATGTTAGATGATTTGGGGGAATATAATGAAAATTATGTAAAAATCTTAATTATTACTGTTAGAAATGCATGAGAAATAGAGGCGGGAGAAACTGGATGATCTGATCCAAATGCCTTTATTTATTTATTTATTTATTTATTTATCAAATGGCTTTATTTGATGTCGCACTTAAATAAATGGAACACTATGCAGCCATAAAAAAAAAAAAGAAGTCTTAGCTTTTGGAACATCATGGATTAATTTGGAGATTATTATACTAAGTGAAGTAAGCCAGTCAGAGAAAGACAAATACCATATGGTCTCACTTGTATGTGGAATCTAATGAGCAAAATAGGAACTGAGGCATCGATACATGGAACAGGCTGACAGCTGTCGGAGGGGAGGCCAGACAGTAGGGGGGCTGAATGAAAGAAGGTGAGGGATTAGCCAGAGGATGCATGTGGATAATTCATAGACACAGACAACAGCGTGGTGATGGCCAGAGGGAAGAGAGGGATGAGTGGAGGCAGGCAGAGGGGAGGAAAATGGGGACACCTGCAATAGCGTCAGTATAAATAAATAAATAAAGCAAAAATGGTTAATTTTATGTTATGTGAATTTTGCCTAAATAAAATTTAAAAAAAATAAAACAATCTAATTTTGTTAACATGAAGGTGAGAAAAAATTTAAGAGGTAAATATGTAATTTATGATTTGTACATATTTTGTTATTATTTATCCAAACAGCAGCAGCAGATCAACAAAACATCCAGACGTCTGCAAGAACAACTGAATTCTGTCATTTTTAAATATTTTGCTTACTTTCAATCATACAAAACCTATGCCTTTGTATATATTACTCAATTTTGTAACTATGAACCAAGGTAGGAGAATAATCATATATATATATTTTTTATTTATTGAGTTTTTTTTTAGAAAGAGAGAGAAACATTGGGTTGTTGTTTCACTTATTTATGTATTCATTGGTTGCGTCTTGCATGTGACCTGAACAAAGATCAAACCTGTGACCTCTGTGTATCGGGCCATTACTCTAACCAATTGAGCTGCCAGGGCTAATTATATTTTGTAAAGAGCACTAGTTTAAATGTGTAACTTTTGGAATTTTTAGACATACTGTACAACTTTTAAATATTCAGACATAGGATATGTTGGCCTACATTTGTGCTCCTGCTTCAGACTCCACCAATGGCAGGGAGGGGCGTGTTCTTCAGCATTCGATGCATCAAAAGACACTGAAAGGGACAAAGCTCTGGGCAGTTCTTGAAACATGTCATCCAATGATGTGTGGGAGAGTGTTAGACCACCAGAGATACTTGCCGAGGGCTACTTTGGGGTAAATGATGCAATTCTCTTTTATGGATTGATTTTCCAACCTGATTCCCCTTTGTTTAACGTTCATGAGTCATGTAGTGGTATTTCAGAAGACAATTTGCACAAAGGATATTTCATTTATTTGTTCTTTTCAACTTATTTTTCAATTGCAGTTGATGCTACAATATTATAGTAGTTTCAGGTGCACAACATAGTGATTAGACATTTGTATTTTATAAAATATCCAGTAAGTCTAGACCTACCTGACATAATACATGATTTTTATAATATTATTGACTATATTTCCTTTGCTATTGTTTATGTCCCCATGACTATTTTTAATAACTGGAAAGTTGTACTTCTTAATCCCTTTTACCTTTATCACACATCTCCCCAACCTCCCTCCCAGCTAGTAGCCACCAATTTGTTCTCTGTGTCCATGAGTTTGTTTCTGTCTTGTTTGCTTGTTTTTTAGACTCATATAAGTGAGTCTAAATTTCATGTAAGTGAAATCATATGCTATTTTTCTTTGTCTAACATTTCCCCTAGCATAATATCTATAGGTCCATCTATATTGTTGCAAATGGTAAGATTTAATTCTTTTTATGGTTGAGTAATATTCCATTATATATATGAACCACCTCTTCTTTATTTATTAGTCTGTTGATGGACACTTACATTGCTTCCATGTCTTGGCTATTGTAAATAATGTTGCAGTGAACATAGGCATGCATAGAGCTTTTTGAATTAATATTTGGGATTTCTTTGGATAAATATCTAGAAGTTGAATTGCTGGGTCATATGGTCATTCTATTTTTTATTTTTTGAGGAATCTCCATACTGTTTTCCACAGTGGCTGTACCAATTTATGAACCCACCAAGAGTACATGAGGGTTCCCTTTTCTCCACATCTTTAACAACACTTGTTTGTTGATTTGTTGATGATGGCTATTCTGACAGGCATGAGATGATATCTCATTGTGGTTTTAACTTGCATTTCTCTGATGATTACTGACATTGAGCATCTTTTAATATGTCTATTGGCCATGTTCTTTTTGAAGAATTGTCTATTTCAGGCTTCTGCCCATTTTTTAATCAGATTATTTGGGGGTTTTTTTGTTGTTAAATTGTCATGAGTTCCTTATACATTTTGGATATTAACCCTTTATCAGATGTATCATTGGCAAATATTTAGAGAAGGATATTTTAGAAGTGTATTACATCAGTAGTACTATTCCAAAGGACTTTCCCAATCTCTTAAAAATATACATTATGAAAAATGGAATGTTTTAATATTAGCACTTAAAATAGAGGATTGTTTATCAGTAAGCAGAGGTGCACCTAAACACTGATTTCTTAAGTGTATCCAGTAAGATATGAAGAAAAATATGAGAAAAACACAACAGGGTGTTTACTTACAGGACAAATGTATAACCTTAAATTAATAGACACAGTAGAACAAAGACCCAAATATTTTATGGCTCTCATAGAGAAGCTAAGTGATCACTTGGTAAGTAGTCAGTACTTTTTAGAATTGTACTTTGAAATGGTATTGATTGAAATGTGTGCATGTAATTACACCCAGTATTGCCATCATGAAATAACTTAGGCACATAACCAACATCCTCTGGCAGCCCCAATTACAAAATCATTGTTCTTCTTCCTTTACAGAAAGCTAGACTCTGCAAACATTTTGAAAGTCAAGAAAGTGACCTCCATTTCTTTTGTAGCTAACTTCAGTGCTCATGACTCCAGCTGCACTGAGAGCTGATGTTGCACTTCGGTTCCAGGAGGGTTTGATTGACAAAACTGCAAGATAGCTCATCCAGAACATTAATCTGTGTTGGAAACAGTGAGATGCCCTTAAGACACTCAGTCTGCTGGTTCTCTTTCACTTTTTCTTAGCGATAGTAAGGATTATAGCAATTCTCCTCAGACCTTGAGGAGAGATACCATGCAGACATCAGAGCAGCATCTTATGTCTGTATTTTCAGCAGGTCAGCCATCTGATCCGGAGCTTTAGTCTTCTTCACAATCATACTGAAATGTCAGTTTTGTCAAAGGATAGCATCACATGCATGTCAAACGTCTGGGGGGTGGGGCCCGCATTGGGCCATGGCGGCACTTTCTGTGATGATGGAAGAGTCTGAAAGGCTATCACAGGAGCATTGTTGCAAAATCCAAAGCATCTTCCTTTGTCGGCTCTTCAGAAACTCCTTCATAACCAAGGAGTCCAAAATAATCTTTCATGTGAAACGTTTTAAAATGTCACATTACAATTGTTATTCTTCCGGCAAGGCTTGAATTTTTATGGAGCAGAAAAAGCAAAGAGGAGAAGTGCTGTTGAATATAAACCCTAAGAAAGTGGGGACCCACCCTTCTTCCTGATCTAATAGCTATTTTAGTTCTCAAAGATGCATGGAAAGATCCAAGCTGAGGCATGAAATAACTTTGAGGTTCCCGTACACCAAAAGACTGGAATGGCCTCAAAGGTGAAATGTCACCTCAAACCTTCATGCCTCCTCTTTATTTTCTTCATTCCCTTGAACCTACCACTACAGTCCACACTCTTTGACATTAACTGTGATCTTTGTAATCAAAGAGGAAACCGGGTCTTACATAAAGCCAAAGTGACATCTCAGTGGTTCTGCTTTTGCTCCTCCTACCAGTTTAGGCCTTGGAGAATTACAGACTTGCCTTAGCTTTTCTTTTGCAAAACACAAAGGAAAATACCTTTGAGAGGAGAAAAATACATGTATGAATATAGTGATAGACTGTCAAAAAAGCACATGACTGGAGAGGGTCTGTTCATTTCAACCCTGAACTATCATAGAAATGATAAGGAACAGATCTCGAACACAATCCCTTTGGGTTGTGTGGCAGACCTTAAACTCTGCCATCAGAGTTGTGCCCTGTCTGGAAGGAAAATATCACAGCTCTTCTACTTCGCAAGAGATAAAAATACCATGTGTAGAAGAGCGAGGCCGGAGAGCTATCATTTCCCCTCTGACTTCTACTTGCTGCAGTCTGCTGAAAGATGTTATGGCTGACTGACCCTCAAGAATAGACACCGTGATGGTGATATATTGTGGCCCTTGAAGAATTTAATTGTCAAATTGACATTTATCAAAAGCTTTAGTGCATTTGAAAGATAAATTGTTCGAGTTTGGTTCAGATCAAAGAGCCCCTGTCTTTCTCCATTCATAGTGCAGGCTGGCTTCAGCAGGCAAGTCATGTGTGAAAAATGATCTCCTTCTACTCCCAACTCCTTTAAGCCCTGCACTGGTGACAGATAATCACAAATTTAAATGTTAGCCTCCTCTTCAGAAAGTTCTTAAAATAATGGAGAACCCATTGAGACCATTTGTATTTGAAAGGAATGCTAAATAATTTAGTGTTCTGGAGCAGGATGCGCTGTGCTGGGCAGATAAATGATGAAACCCCAGCACAGACTCTTCAGCAGTTGCCACACTAATTACAGATCAATTACTTCCCAGTTGTTTGCAACCTTATCAAAGAATGGTAAATTTACTGAGAGCAAAGTGTGATAAGATGACTTTTCATTATTACAGTAGATTTGTTGAAACAGCTCTGACACTGAGATTAATAAGAGCTCTCCCAGAGGTAATTGGATCCGTGCGTATATAGGGAGAATTTAAGAGCTGAAAACCGGATGCTAGACGCTATCGCAAGAACCCTCCTTCTCATTAATTGTTATCATGAGTGTGTTCATAATGCAGAAGTAAAGCAGGGAAATGACCCATTCACTGAAACCCACCTAAAACAATGTAGCTCTTTACCCCCTAAGAGAAGCAATGCTGAAAAACCAGAGGAAAGTAAAAGCACTGGGTTTAGAAGCAAGAGAAGAATGTGTGTGTGTGTGTGTGTGTGTGTGTGTGTGTGTGTGTGTGTTCTAGCTGAATTCCGTTTTCATTAGGACAGTCACAAAGACAGGGTCTGTCCAATGTCACTATAAAAGGAAATGTCAACGTTTTAGAGGTGGATGTCAGTGAAATCATTAAAGAACAAAGACCAATAAAGATTTGGGGTGGCTGCTAGAGTCATACAATAACAAGATTCCTCCTCGGAGTGGAGGCCTAGAAGGAAAAGCAAAGGGTTCATAGAGGCCATGGAATCTTCAGATTGTGATAAGGAATGCATAATGTTCTTAACACAGTCACGATGGAACCCTATTTTCATTTTTTTTAAATGGAGAAATAGCTCATTGAGGAGCACTTACACTGGGTCAATTTTAACACCAGTGTGCAAGTCTACTGACCTTTTGATAACCCCCATCTGAGTGGACTCTTGAAAAGCCCCATGGAATCGTTCATTCAAAGTTGGAAGCTGTTGTTATTTTAAGTATATCCTCTGATCAAGGGAATCCATGGAAATGAAGAGAAACTCCCACTAGGACTCGGGCCACTAGAGCCGTGTGTCAGATCCCATTGGAAATGGGTCATGAGAGAAGTTGGGAGGCAAGAGCTAGCTTTGAGGAACAGGAAGTCTTTCATTACTAATCTTAATAAAATCTTTCATAATGGTTTTTTTTCTGCCTTTTAAGTGAAATAAAAAACCAGAGGGTAAAGGTCAGGTCTATTTGTGAATTAAAAACTAGTTAGGAAAGTGAAGGAATTGGTGGATTTTGAAACACTCATGGGGTTAGTGATAGAATACTCATCCTCACACTTGATAAGTGTTGTTGGTGGGAATATGCACTGAATAAGATTTTCCATAAATGATGTTGAACTTTATTTTTTAAGACTTCTATTCAATTAAGTGCTGTATGATCTTCCTCAATTTTTGAACACTCAGATTAACCAAAGCCCAAAGACAGAAGATAATTCCTTTCAGATTCCTTACAGAACCAAATCTGAAGCCTTATTGTAGATGTTCAAAGCCAATGAGTCTGTTCCTTCAAGGACAAACCATAGCAAATTTGGAGACACAGCAATAGAGCCAAGGTACAACCAACAAACTGGGAAGGAAGCTGGGGAAGGCCTGGGGTATTGAGTTTGGACAAATAGTCCGGAAAGGTGTTGTATAATAACTGGGGGAGTATAGTATAAACTTTGCCTATTTTAAGCTTCATTCACATACATCCAAATGTAATTTAAACACATCCCTATAGAAGCATCTTGGAAATAACTGTCAACGGATTGATATATTTTTCTAGCAACCTGAGCCACAGACACCAAGAAAAAAAAAATGAAAAAGTCAGTGTGGCGTCAACAGTTGTGGCTTTTCTGTGTGTTCACTTGGTGTTTTTCCACCGCTGCAAAGAAATACAAACAAAAGCTATAATAGAATAATAAGCTATCTTCAAAAATGTTCTTCTTTAAGTCTAGAAGAAGGTAGTAGAAAACCCAAAACAAATATTTGTTTCCTCTTCTGCTCATCAAGCCAAAGCAAGGCTGTCTGTAAGGTGAGAGGAAGAGGAATCTCAGAAAAGTGTTTGAAATGGAATTTCCGGCCTAAATTCCCCTCCTCCCCCCTTAGTCCTCCCTGCTTAGTCCTCTCCCTCAGCCATCTACCCTCTCACTTGCTAAATTTGACATATTTCACTCTCGGCGGTTATTTGGACATAATATCATATTGCTTTGTACATTCCCGTTGCAATTTGTTTTCCTTCCTTTTAAAAATCAGGATGGGAAATGTGTGTGCCTGTGTTGCTGTTACATAAAGGGGAGAAGAGAGGAAGGGAGCTGGTGTGGCATATGAATTACACATGTTGAGAATACTTAGCATGGACTGTCTTAAAGCAGATGTGTTTGATGTATTCAAACACGTGCATATTCAAAAATCATGCGAGGTGTTGGGAAAGCTGATCAGTTCTCTCCCTACTTCCTGCCCAGCGTGTCAGAACAAAGGACCACTTGATGGAATTGAAGGGTGGCGGAGATTTATGAGGGGTGGGGGTACCAAATGAAAGCAAATTCCACTTCACATTACGTTCATTCAACCTTCTGAAACTGCTTCCATGGAAATCCCTGATTTAATACTATGGTTGGATTTTAATAAGGTTAATTTTCTGACTGATTGTGCCACTTGTACAAGGTTTAGCTGAGATAATGATAAAAATAAGACAGTCTCTTGCTTAGGGTTGTAAACTATCCGTGGAATGATTAACTTGATTCTGTGCACAGTGTTGGCAGAGCTGGGGCTGGATTTATTTTCGCTCCACAGAAGCGGTGCTTTTGGATCATTATGGAGCTAGATGCAACTTTCTGCTTTAGAAAATCCTGTCGGTGACAACCTGAAATCCACTTTGTTGAAGAGACTAATTTATTTTGGCATTAGCGATCCTTTTCTAAAGCATTAGGGCTAAGCCCCATTTTTTAAATTTTCACTTTTTATTTTTTATAAAAGTAAGATCGTGCTCACTTACGAAAATGCAGAAAATTAAGGACAGCGGAAAAAGACAGATACCACATAGAAGCAGCTATTGTTGACTTTTCAGTGAATTTTTCCCTAATCCCATATTTTCTACACAGAGGAGTTTTTGCTTGTTGGCTGGCTGGCTTGTCCAATGTAGCGTCGTGCTTCTGCAGAATTTTGCATCTTGCCTCCCTGACAGCATTCCAGCTAGAGCCGTTTCCACATTGTTGTGTAGTCCTCACAGTCACCACAGTGGTCACGCAGCATTTCACTGAGACTGTGAACTGCGGTCTACTTAACCATCCCACTATTATTGCATTTATTTATGTAACTTGTTTTAAATTGATTATTTAACTTGTTTTCTATTTTTTGCTGTTGTTTAGAACTGTTTCCTTAAAATGACTTTTCTGCAAGTGGTATTACCAAGTCAAAGAACATAAACAGGCATATCTTAAAAGATCTTTCTAATTTGAAATGCAAATAACAAAAAGAAATAGATCGATTGGATTGTTAGATTCCATACTTCAATGTTCACATAATAAGGCGCTCTGTCAGGTAGGGAAACAGCAAAGACGTGAGTCAACCAATGTCTGCTTCATTGTAAAGGCGGGACCTGAGGTCGCCCCTGTGTTCCAGTGCCCTCTGTGGCACCCCTACCATGCCAAGTGGCCAACAATTTTATAGGACATAAGCGTCAGAACCGGTTTGTTGACTCTTGTGAGCAATCTTTTGTCACTTTTGCAAGCACATTCTCAAATTCCCTTGTGGGAAGCACCTACAAGTGCTGCCCTGAAGCTCCTCAGTGGTATTTATCTTTCACTACTTATGTAAAATTGAATTTGCTTTCTCTTGAACTCTCAGATGGCAGACCGAATGCACCCAGGCACACGCAAGGGCAGATCTGCCAACACAAATACAGGAAGTTGGGATGGGTAACAGAAAGAATGTTTTAGAATGCAGAAACATGTTTTAGACTATATGAAGTGGATTTTTTAAAAAATAGTTCAATTGGACCACGTACAGAGCAGCCACAACTGCTCCGGCTGGAATGTTCCTGTCAAAGGCACAGACCTTCCACCAGGGAGGGGCAGGACAGGCCATGGCCGTGGGTGCCACCCTTGCCCTGCAGCCCTGGGGGCCCCTTACAGGATCACAGTGGCAGATCTAGGAGCTCAAAATGCCACTTTCTGTCTGTGGCCGTGACCCTGCTTATCCTTTGTCTTGGATACACTTAAACTCTCACCTCCTGGCTGCGGGGCGCCCACTTTCTTCCCTGGAGGGAGGTGGGTGAGCAGGTCTGCTCCAGAGCTTAGAGATGCCACCAGGCCTTGCAGGTAACATTAAGGAAGTAGCTGTCCTTTGCCTGGGCCCTTTCATGACAGGACAGTAGGCGTACTCTAAGGAGCCCTGCAGGCAAGTTTAGTTAGTCCACCATTGTTAAATTTTTGAATAAGTTGCTGCCCTTTAAAAATTGGGTGAATTTACATGAAAATTTAGGACACTTGTTTCTTGTAAAAACATCTAAAGGGTTACAGTAGGCTGCATTTCCATAGAGTCCTAGTCGGAGCTGCAACCCTACCCGGCCCCATACACCAGGAGACTTTCTGCCCCGTTCACCGTGGCCCCCAACATTTTCTATTTATTTCTCACATCTTCCCACTTCAGTCACTCGGTTCCCTCTCCTTGCCGGGGAGGCACCTGAATTTGTGACTTCCAAGATACGAGCGCGTGCTTGGGAAGCACCGCGGGTACCGTCTCCTCTTCCAGGCGCGATGCTGTACGCCTGTCTCCTGGAGGCAGCTTCTCCACGTCGGGGGTCAGTGTCATCGCTGCCCCAACTCCTCTGCCCGCAACAACGCTTTCAGAGCTGCTGGCCCTTGCCTGGACACGTCCTTGTTGGTCACTGGCACAGTCACACGAACAGTGGGGCTTACTGTCTTACTTACTGCACGTCATCTTAGCAGTACAGCATGGGAATTTCACTTTTTATTAACTAAAATTCTACGGGGTGTATGCATTGCATTAGTGTGATTCTTATGTAATATGGAAGTATAGCCCTGTCCCTAAAAATGGATGTCTATAAGAAATCACTGAACATGAAACTAATACAAAATAATGTTGAAGGCAAACTGTAATTAAAAACAAAAATAAACCCCCCCGTTGACCCTGGTTCCCGAGCCTGGGGGAACAAACCTGCCGTCTGCAGTGGGGGAGCTGCTTTCCACCGAGTCGCATTTCACGTTGCCCTGATTTCCCCCCACCACGTAAAAGTGTAATTTTTATTTACAAAAAGCTACTGTTAACTTTTAAATAGCATATGATGATGAAGGGAAAGAAATTTAACTTTAAATGAGAAATCAGGGTACAATACTGTGCATATAGCACGATCCCAGTTTTACAAAAATAGCGTTTTATGTGCATATAAAAAGTCTGAAACTGAATAGTTTACCATGTTGATTGTGATTACTTCTAAGTAGTAGGAGACAAGTAAACTCTCTTCCTTAAACTATATTTTGTTTAATATCTTCGGGTCAGGGCTATTTTATGTGAGATTGCCATTCTAGAAACTCTTGCAATTACGCAAATTGAAATAGCATTCTTAAATCTTTCTTTAAAAATGTATCAGCTGTTAGCATGATGAGACTATGCTCTATATTGATGAAATGCAATGTTCATATCAAATAATTAAATATATTTGTTCCTCCCTTTAAGATAAAACAAATCATGCTCCCCACCAGATTTCCAGGTCGGACATGGGGCCAGCCCACTTTGCAGGCAACACAACTGAGGAAATACCAGGAAACAGGGACAGAAGGGGAGACAATAGATAGCACATATATTAGCTTGTGACACTCTCTGACTGAAGAGTAATTCTACCTCTTTCCCTTCTGGATTTTAGGGAATGTGGATGTGCAAAAATGGCAAAAAAAAGTTGAATGTACTTCACACATTGGTATGGAAGGTAAACTCTTTCTTTTTTTATTGCTTATACCATGTGCCTAAGCCTTTCTAATAATAAAATGAGAAGCTGAGATGCACATTACAATAGGAATATTACCAAAGCGTGGACACTTTTATTTAGAACACGTTTATGTTTTGTTTTAGGAGAGAAAAGATAGGCATTCCACTAATAAATTAGTTTTTCAATTTGAACTCTCAGTAGGAGATGTTAAATATTAGTTATTAATAGGACAGCCAGACCCGAGGTTTAAAAAAATAAACATCACATTTAACAATATTCATTGAAATAATTCAGTCTGATATGAATGGGTAGAGATCTCCAAGGGGAAGTTTCCAGAACTTTTCACTGATTTATTTATTTTACCAAGAGAAAGCACTGCATTGGATCAAAGTTAAACTAATTACCAGAATGTATTTAGACATCCCTAAACAGAGGCTGGGATCTTTATAAACATCTCCTGCATTTTTGTCTGGAGATGAAACAGGGATATACCATTTGGAAGACCATGTAAATTATTTTTACCAAACCACCAAGCAAGTTTGAAATGACTTTGCAGGAAAGTTTCCCCCTCAGGAATCAAATGCGTCCTGATGCCCAGAGGCCCCTGGGTTCCCTCCCCGCTTCATCCTGCTCCGGGCTCCCACTTCAAAAGCAGATGATAAAGGCCATTCTCCCAGGCATATTTTCTAGCTGCAACAATTAGCATTTTCCTTCCATTCTTTTTACAATTAGAAAAAAAAAGTGGAGCACTTTTCCAAAATTATTGCTTTCTTTTCAGCTGCAGATGGGGCCACCTGCAAGTCGTTCTACACACACCCCCGTTTCTGCAGAGCGGGAAAGGCGGGCACTGCGTTTCTGCCCCGTAACTTCTCATCCTTGTGTCTACAGGGCACCCCAGAAACACAACGGCCACATTTTAAGCACATGGGTAGAAGTGAGAATTAGCAATTCCCAACCTTTTTTTCAGATCAAGGAGCATTCTGTTTCATCGGCTTCCCTCTGGTGGAAAAGGTGCTTTGGTCTGACAAGTGCGTCTCCCATCACAGCGGGGAGGCAGGGTGACACCCGGACAGACGGAGATGGGCCAGAGCCCGCTCGTTCCTTCATTAATTCGATGACCACGAAAAGGAAACTTTCCTGACACAGTTTCGTGGTTCACTGCTTCCATTCCCCCTGTTCTCTTGGAGCACAAAACAACTTTCAGTGTTGCCTCAGTAATTAGCCTGCCTCCATCAGCTGAAATTTAAGTCTCTCCGAGAGGCAGTAACATTTTAAACAGCTATAACTAAAAACATTAGCCTACTGCACATTTTTGGAAGCCTCCAAAAATCCCTTCTTTTTCTTTTAAAATTTTCTACTTTGAATTTGAAAAAATTAGAACCTGGACAGAATACCAAATACTTAATTCTCAATGGATGGTTCCTAATTTGCTCAGGCCAACTTGTATATAATCCAGCCTACCAAAAAAAAAAAAAAAAAAACCTGATTTTTCTACTGTTCCTGTTAACAATCTGAGTCCTAGAAATATCAGACTTTCAGTACTTTACCCTAATAATCTATTGCTCTCAGGCAAAATGCCAGTCACCCTATTAAAAATCCTGAAAAATCTTGATTGGTGATCAAGACAAAAACCACACTCTACATTAGGGACTAGCATCTGACTTTCCTTCCACTTGCCCACAGGTGAGGACTGGCTGCTCATGCAATCCATCAACCATGCTTTTAAATGAACTGGTACAACACTGGTGAGTTTCAAAATCACTAACAAAGCCAGCTTTGGAGAGAATTTATGGAGTAACCAAACCACTTGGATTTCTCCACTACTCCATTCTTCTTTCTCAAACGTTCATCCCCTGGGTCCCTTTCCTAACTCAGCACCCAGCACCCCAGGCCTCCTGGCAATCCTTCGTCCGGTTCTATCACCCCCTGCTCTAGCCCTGAGCTGTTCTTTTCCTATTGCAGCTGACCTCCCACCTACCCACTTCTCTTGAAAGATACCCAGGATTCCTGCCATTCTCTTAGTATAAAAATCTTAATCTAAGACACTGATCCCAGTTTAAGGTCTAGGATAACTGGCTGAGAAAATATGTTGGTCTTCTCTATCCCCAAGAGCTTCCAGGAGCCTTTCTTTACCTAAATCCTAGAAGTGAGTCTTAACAGTAGAAATTCCTTACCAGCCCAGTCACCAGAGGAAGGTGGCTGCCAATTTCTTCCATGCAGTGGGCTGGCCCTGAACATAAGCATATGTGTGGGAAATTGAATTGAAGTTAGTAAACCTATTATGTATGTACCCTGACCTAAAATTATTTACTTGGAGGTCTTGTTGATGCTTCTTTTCTGTCATGCTTTATAAATATAATTCCCTAAACTTATTTAGGCTTTTCCTTTTCCAGCCACAAGAGCTGTTCTTAACTGCACGCTCACTCCACACGGGTGTGTCACAATCAGTTGTGAGGTGTCACAAGAAATTTGTTACCACTAACCGTTTTGCCGAGGCCTGAAAAGTACTGCCTTTCTTTCCTAAGAGGAGAGTTTTCCAGCCTATAGCAACCCTCTCACAGTCTTCTGTCAAGCTAGAATAACCTTGACAGCACCCCTGAGAGTGTGTTGCACATGGGAAAGTCATCCACCATGGAAGATAAGGAAGAATAAACATTGACAAACTCCATGTTACAGCACTGGATCCAGTAATTGAATAGAAAGGAGATTATTGGATCATTTATTCCAAGAGATTCCTATTCATTTAAACCATATGTCTAGAAGAGTGAGAAAGATAATTCACAGGAAGGGACAGACCACCACGGTGACTACGTGACCTGGAGAACACACCAGACCGAAAAGGGCAGCAGTTCCCCTGCTCTGGCTGAGTGCTGCCGTGAGAGAAAGCAAACCAGCGTTGACAGCACTCCCAGTGTTTCCAAAGAAAATAGAATGCAGATTTTAATATGGAATCTCTCTATTTATAAGTGTAAGAATGCATGTAAAACATAGAACCTAATTCACAATTTGCTAAACCCTATTTGTGCCAAATGACACACAACCAACCAGAGTGGTCAGCAGGCCAGAGTTTGCAGTCCCAGCACTAAACCAGATATGGGCAAGCGAGACTCAGCTAGACTTTATTTAGCATTCGAAGATGAGTGAGACCCCGCCCCTGACTGCAATGGACTGATAAGGGAGAGAAGGAAGGCACCGAACTTGGGTAACCTTGGGCACACTATGGTAGGTAAACTTCCTTAGGAGAAGCAGGAAATACCATTTAGCCTAGAAGCAGAGCAAACAGAGTCAGGAGAGCAGGGTCTTGTTCCAATGTTTGCGACTTTTTCAGCCTTCTGACAGGGGCAGGGAAAAGTCTGGGTCCTCTCCAACAGAGAAACACCCTCCAACATACCCGCTTCCACTGGGTATTTAAGAGCAGACACAGAACTTTTTAATCAGAGCCACCATTAGCCTATTAGGTAAGTTGTGGACACAGCCCCACCTACACAAGTATTATAAGTGGTTGACATATTTACACAGAGTAGGAAAAAGGTCTCTTCCTCAAGGCAGTTTGCAACCCCATGACAGGATGCTCAGCTTGGCCGACAGATTACTTACTGGATTTCATCTACCAGCTATGTCCTTGGCTGGGTGCCCTTCTGCAAGACAGAAAATGCAGGGCATATTCACTACGTGGCCCAGCCAACCAGCCTAGGTGTGCATCTCCAGATGTGCTTTTTTTTTTTTTTGAGCCTCGTAAAATGTAGACTGTGTTGAAAATTGCTTTCCTGCAGCCTTCCTACCTGCCATGTGGATGGAAATCAGGAGCCCTTGGGATGTGGAGCTATTTAAAAATAAATGTGGCATATGTAACCATAGCAAGCGATTATATCAATTCTAAATGGACTTTGCCCTAAGAAAAATAAAAAGCCAAGCTTTGGGGTTTTATTTCATTTACCAGAACCCAAGTGAATTGAGCATGATTGAAGTGCCTGTGTTTGGCTGGGCTCCTCCATGTAATGCTGGCTTGTTGGACTGGTTTGAGTGGACCCAGCTGTAAAACTAAGAAGCCCCTCTGGACACAATCTCTTCCCAGATGCCAAAAATACCTCCTCTTTGAGAAGCTGGAGGAATAATTCTGCTCCAACAATAGGACATTCTTTCTTTTTGAAGGTTTTATTTTTTCAGGGAATAGGAATGAGGCAGGAGGTTATTCTCTGCCACAAGGCAATGCCCAGAGCAGAGACAAAGTCCTAACCTAGTTAGGAGACCGGCAATTTGATCCAGCATCCCAAAGCGAAAGTCGATCTATGTTTCTCTTTAGACACAGCAGCCCTGTCCCTTTGGCGGCACATCTACTCTGTGTGTGTTGTTGCCATTTGGGGATGAGAATCACTCAGATTCTTGGAGCCTAAATCTGTTTTTATTTTGGAGGACATCTCACTCACAGAGTTCTTTCAAAGGCCCCAGTGCTGAAATATTTCACGAAGCCAAATTACAGCAACGTGGATTATGCTGTGGGAGGTATGTTCATTCTCTTCCTACACTTCGCTTTGTGGACTGTTGTGCAGCCATCACCTCTTATGGAAATCTTACCCCTCCTTTTTCTTCTGTCAGGGTGTATTCGGCGGGTCTCGAATGCGGCCTGAGGAAATGGATGTCTCTTGGTTTCCTTTTAGCTCACCACCCAGTTTAAAACTCTTGCCGCTTGATTCAGTGTGAACAACTGTGAGAGTTCAGATTGAAACAAAACAAAAAAAAGCATTACCTCTCTGTCTGATGCCAACTTTCAAATTGACTAGAGGGCTCCTGGGATTAAACAGAATATGTGTGGTATCTTCCCATAAGAATCATTTTTTTCTTCCTTTATTTCTGACTGAGACAAAGAAGCCAAGAAAGTCTGTTGAAAAATTAGAGTCTCTCCTGTGGCGAATCCAGTGGAAAATAAAAAAGAAACACAAATCCGAAGCAGCACCTCAGTCCCTATGCAGGAACCATGAAGTGAGGGAGTTAGGAGCGGTAATTCACTTCGCTGGGGATCTGAAGTAATTGAACGGGTGTTGCAAAACCAAACTCTGCATAGACGTCAGCCCTTGATAGAGATGTGCCACCTCTTCCTTGGGAAAAGGTGAAAATAGGCATTCTGATGGCAAACAAGAAAGCTTTCCATTTGATTGAGTACTTCTTTATAACATTGGCTCCTTTCTATCTGTCACACTGGAGCTTATCTTCCTTACTCTAGCAATAAGAAAGCAGTGTTACAGCTTGTTATGTTGGAGTTGTGAGGGAAGTATGTACCTAGCCCAAGAAGCATGTCGTTATTTTTCTTAATTATTTCAGAAATGTCATCTCCGATACCATCCAGTCTTTTGTAACTGTGAGGAGAAAATTGAATAGCCAGCCATTTCCTGGGAACCGCTTTTAAAAGTTTGCAGTCAATTTTTTTCAGTTGGCCATGAAACAATTCAATGATATGGGTAAGCTTGCAGCATGATAGGAGAGCCATTACATGTCATCAGGAAAAAAACATTATGGTGTATACCGGCAGACTGTTTCACATAGTTCAGTTAGTTTAAGTTAAGAAATGTTTTCTCTCAGGAAATGCCTTTAAACCAGGGCTACATTTTAGTTAATGATGTGGAAAAATTCCACAAAATATCCTTATGAGAAATGTATTTAATTTTCTCTTTTTAAGCCAGTCAGCAAGTAAAGTGAGCTGCATATTGCTCGCATTACTAACACCGCCTGGCAGCGCTCATTGAAATATGCCTGGTCATGCACATCCAGAGGTAATGTTAGTTGGGAGCTCTTGGTGTAGTTGCTTAGCACTTTCCAGAAACTTGATTGACTTCAGCTGCTGAAAATTTCTGCCAGGATATTGACATATTGAAACCCAGAGTCAACGCTCCTTGCCTTTTACTGTCCCTAAGTACAAAGGAATAAACAGAAGTACACATTGGCATCACTAACTGAGATCCTTACCTTTCCCTGGGTTTAATGCCTGCACTGAAGAAAGAGGCCAGTGCCCTGGCCTAAGAGAGCACGTACCTACCTCAGCATCGTCAGGGTCCGTGGTTAGGAAGACAAAGGCTCGGGAAACATTGTGCTTTAAATGTGCACATTCCTTCCTCCCCTCTCAGGCTACAGTCCCAACTCAACTGATCTTTTTCAGGATTCAATCACCCAGTCTGTCCTTACGTGGGTCATCGGCTTTCTCTCTCTGACCTTTGGTGGAGATGGGCTTGCTCCACTCTGCCCTATAAACACTGCAAGACAGTAATGACCTTCTCAAAATATGTAGGATTCATTTATGGAAGCCACTGGGCTGACAGTGATAAAAGAGTGCTAAAATATCCTTCCCTCTATATCTACAATTTTCAAACTCTTAATTTTTACTCTAGGTAAAAAGTAAACATTAAAGATACAGGCTGATTTTCGACAGAGGTAAATGTGAAAGAAAATTCTTGGTGTAAAATATAACCGATTCATTTAAGATTTCCTCTTTTATTTGACCTTCACTCTGCTTCCAGCTCGGGGCTACTTTCTCAAACACTACAAAGAGAGCGTGTGTCTTTCAGAAGTCGGATGCGCAAAGGAAGCACTGTATTGGCAGGGTCGCTTAGGCATTTTAATTCTATTAAAGCTGTCACAGAATAGTGTTTTTTATAGAGTCAGCTTCTACATATTTTAAATATGTACACTGAGCCTGAATTTCATACATGGTCAGCAAATTAATAGAAAAATCTATGTGCTTAACTAAGGGTGTGAGCACAGTAAAATGATACTCCTTGACCCTGGTAGAGACATTAATTATAATTATTTATTTCACCCTCCCCCAGATTAATTGGTCGGAGTTTTCCATGTGCCAATAGCTGTGAAGGAAGTTGTTGGCTATTGGTTAAAAACGGAGTATTGTTATACAGGAAGAGCTTCTGCCCTCTTGACGGTTGGTCTGACATCAGGCCACGGGTAAACTTTGGGGTGTAAGACTGGTGCAGACAGTCACTTAAAGCTGCGTGTCCGACTTTATCTGAATCCAATGGGAATGAAAAGGAACTGGCGTCCTCCAACACTCAGTGTATGTCTCTTTGACCTGGAGACAGATGTTATCTCTGGTGTAATAAAGGTTTACTTTACACAGAGCTTTCAGTTCCCTGGAAAATGTGCTGGTCCCCCTGACCAAGGAGCAGGAGCATCTCTTAAAGAAGAAACTTGTGGAAAAAAATCTTCCATAAATTATCAAATAGTTTCTCCCCCTCGTTAGACATCCCATTTCATTAGTAGCCGATATATGATAATTCCAAAATAAGTTTGTCCTTGGTCCAGTAATACAATAACCCATGGGTATGTGTGATATTGCTGAGCAAGGGAAATATATGTAATCTCTTCTGTAGATAATCAGTGAATTACCTTGTTGCTTTGAATAGTTTCAGATTATAAGAGAGATTAATAGAATAATTTTTAATACTTGCAACAACAAATATCATTAATGGTAATAAAATATAAACCTCATGATTTTTTTACTATAATCTTTGACACAATATCTTATACTTTAGCTTTATACAAAGTGAAATATTAGCTCATGTTTTTACTAATTTTTCTGGTTATTAATTTCATACCGTGTGCTCTTTTCTCCCTTAGCACAGATAGGCTAAAATGTGGAGTTGCTCAGATTTCACTGAGGGATTAAATAGCTCAATAAAGTCTCTAATAATTTTTCTCTATTCTGTTCTAGAATAAAATAATGCTAGGCCATTCAATTTTATACCATGTATATTGTACCATCTATCTTAAAGTCTTTATCTAGAGTCTTATCCTAGAGTGGTCATCTTAACTCTTATTATGCTTATCTATCCTAAATATTTTTTTAATTTATTTATTTTTAGAGAAAAGGAGGGAAAAAAAGAGAGGGAGAAGAAGCATCAGTGTGTGGTTGCTTCTCACACGCCCCAAACTGGAGACCCAGACCACAACCCAGGCATGTGCCCTGACTGGGAACCGAACCCACGACCCTTTGGTTTGTAAGCCGGTGCCCAATCCACTGAGCCACACCAACCAGGACTATCCTAAACATTTTTGAGTAAAGCCACCACAATTAATTATACTCTTTAAGATCAATATTTTAAAGATTTTTTTAATTTATTGATTTGAGAGAGAGAGAGAGAGGAAGAGAGAAAGAGAGAGAAATCAATCCACTGGTTGATTCTTATATGTGCCCTAATTGGGAATTGAACCTGCAACTCTGGCACATCAGGAGAATACTCCAACCAACTGAGCTACCCAGCTAGGGCAAGATAAATATTTTAAGAAATACATACTATATTTCTTTGCTTTAGCCATCTTTCTGATTATAGAAACAATACATATTCATGACAGACAATTTGGAAAAACCCAGAAAATATAAATCACTTCTAGAAAGTAGTGTTGAATTAATTATTTTCTCCCATTTTGTTGTTCTTCCTTAGAAAGAATTTAAATTGAATATTGATTTATTTTTTTACTTCAGAATATATTAAGATTATAACTGCATATTGACTCAGTCTTCGAAGCAAGTGTTTTAGAATTCAAGATGCTCAGAGTTTTTAAATTTGTTGTGTCTCCTGAGTACAGAACACCTTTGTAATTTCCAGAAATAATTCCTTTGCACTACAAGACGATAGGACCCAATTCTCTAACCTCTGCTGAAGAAAACAAATGCCCCGTGAAGGCCGATGTTTCGGGAAGAACGTCGCATTGGGCTGTGTTTTGTGTCCTGACCAGTGGGATGGCCATTCACATGTGAGTCCTCCTGGGACCCCACAATGAATACCATCTGGCTTTGGAGACTTGAAACACTTACATGTCTTAAGTGCTACGTAATGACTTCCTGGAAGACTTTATTCTTCCATCAACATTGTACTAAGAATGATTGCAGGAGAAATTGTTGTTTTACCTTAAACTTCTTTTGTTGAAACTGAATCTCTTAAATTCTCAGCTTTGTCTCATGTTCTTTGTGAAATTTATCTTTTGCTAAGTGTTTCATGAAGCTTTTAAACTGCAGTATGTAGTTTTCATAAAGATTCTCAGCAATTTATCCCTCGTACCATCTGTTTAGTTAGCCCATCACATCTGAATTCAATGTATGTATTTAATATCTGAATGCCTATAAAAGTAGCCAGGTAGATTTTTATTTTCTACATTATATTTTACTTTAAAGAATTTCTGTTTTCTTTGTGAAGAAGTCATTTCTCTGCTTCATCACCCGGGCATTGCTCTTTCTTGCCCTTACACTTTACTTTTCAAAAGCATAGTGACCTTCAGTGCCTTTGACTCGACACATGTATTCAATGCCAAGGCCGATTCTAGGCTGCCAGGGCTGTGGGGAATGGGTTGTTTTTGTTTTTGTCTCTTCTCTGTATCATCAGTGGACAGTTTTAAAGATATTAAAACTGCAGAAGTACTTTTGGGGTGAACTTCAGTACTTTTTCCAAGAGAAAACCAAATATATTTCCATCCAGAATATTGAAATAATCACGGGATGTTGCAAGTGAAAACAGGTTGTTCTGAAGCCCTGTCATCTGTACTGTTTCTGCAGCCCACGGTGGCATGCAGCCCACCAGCTGAAGATAAGTTTTATTTTAACTTTTTTTATTTATTGATTTTTAGAGAAAGAAAAATATTGACTTGTTGTTCTACCCATTTACGTGTTCATTGGTTTCTTCTTGTCCGTGCCCTGACCACTGATCAAACCTACAATCTTGGTGTATTGGGGACAATGCTCTAACCAAGTGAGCTACTTGGCTGTGACTAGAAGACGCCATTCTTAATGCTCTTTGCTGATTGGAAAACACCAAGTGGGTAAATAATTTGTCTAAGGTCACAACAGGACTGGGAGAACTGGGATTTAAACCTAAGCAGCTCTGATCTAAACATGCTCTTAATCCTCATGCTGTTCTACTTTCTAAGAAATCTCTTATATTGCTTGCTCTAAAATCTATTCCCTGTTACATGACCCATCCGTACAACTTTACTCCTCTTTCACAGGACAGACCTTTAAACACTCAATGATGATGATCACATTCTCTGAATTGTCCATTCCTGGGCTCAGCATCATTTTTTTGTTTGTTTTAATCAGATCTCATACCATATCTGACAGGGCCCTTTCTTTAATCCTCTGAATGACTCCACCTACACTTTAATATCTTTATCATAAACCGAACTTAGTTTGGCAGAGGAATGGGTAGAATAATAGGAGCCCCACATTTTGGTAATAATGTTTCTCTTAGTATATCCCAGAATTGGGTACTTCGTCTCCCTATTGGCTCCGTGTGAGTCTAATGCTTCTAAAATGCTGAAGCACTTGGCAACTATATTCTAGTTCTGCCCTGTGTCTGCCATTGTGTATAACTCGCCCTATTTAAACTTTCTTAGCCGATGTAAACACCTCTCTGGATTCCGATCTGTCATCTAACAAACCATTTCCCTCTTACTATGTCTTTTGTCACAGGCCCCACAGGTCACACTGTGTCCTCCTTGCTGCAGAATAATGTGATCCTCCGACCCTCACTCATCCCTTCTTTGTTCCTCTGTGGGCACAGGGACAGCCCAGCCCTTCTCCTGCACCAGTCTCAGGGAGGCCTGGGGCAGTAAATCGGCACTCACCTTGCAGATGTGAACTATACTATTTCCAAGCCCTGGTGACGCCAGAGACTTTCCCGAGACCTCTGTAATCTCAAGATTGGGAGGAAGGAGGAGAGTTAAAAGCTCCTTCTCTCAAAATAATTGGCATTCTATATTACCTGCCATAAACCCCTGCAATCCAGGGGGTGTGGGGACTACAATTCCTGATTAATTTTAGGATATTTGCATTGGATCATGTTGTTGATGTGTTACAGGCCTATGGAAGAGATGAATTTGAAATTAAGGAGACTGTCTCCAGTTTCTAGGAGAGGCTGTGGCATCACTGCACCCGTAGACCAAGAACTATCGTTGAGATTTTGACACATCATCATTTCTTGTGCTCATATATTTTATCTACCAGTAATAACAGTCCTGGCTTATCAGGCAGATGAAATGATGAATTAATGTTCAATGTACCAAACACCTGACAAATACGGTATTAGGTCCTCTCAGTCTGGTCATCTCATCCAGCCATCGGTTCTGCGGGGGCACTGAGGATGGGAGAAATGTAGGGCCGTCATGTTCCCTTCCATGCGTCATCAGGGTGTGAGGACAGAGGGGGTCCCGGGACTCAGCATAAATACTATTAGCCTTCAACCTCAAAAATTTCCAAAATTCCTGGAATTTGAAGCTTCACAGGAAGGATCCGTGTGCTGAGAAAACGAGGAGGAAGTGAACGTGATGTGGTGGGAACTGCCCCTTCCCCACTGTAACTAGCTCTGTGTGACAAGGAAGGCCTGTCCCGAGAAGCGGCTTCGGGAGGACTGTGTGGCATCTCCTCTTCCCAGAATCCTCACAGGTTCTCAAAGTGTGGTCCCCGACAATCAGCATGGGCATCACCCCAGAATTTATTAGATTAAATTAACAGCCAACCTACCCTATTGCATCAGAAACTCTGGGGGTGGCACCTAGAAATCGAGGTGTTTTAACAAGCCCTCCAGGGGATTCTGATATGCATTGCAGTTAAGCATGAGTGCTTTATATCAAGCAGAAGTACCTAGGCTGCTCTTTCCTATCCACCAACAGGCTCGTGTTTGGTGAAAATGCCACACTGCAATCCCCAACCTAGAGTTTAAAAAAAATGGCCTGAAGTTCACTGAATAGTCCTTGAAGCTCCTGGCCTGTCATGTTGTTCCTTCTGCCTTTTTAAAAATAACCTTAAAGTCCTGTTCAAGTAGCATTTCCTTTGTGAAGAGCTCTAACCCAAAAGCTCTAACGGGGTTTTTTGCACCCTCTTCGATATGAATTTCATCATTAGTACTTTTAAGAACCACAAACATTGATCCATGTTGTTGCTCCTCAGCCTCATTTGCTTGCTCCTCAGCCTCAGCTAACCCCCAAGAGGTCAGTAACCTCATGGCTCTCTCATTTATGTTCTCTCCCTGGACCATCTCATCCATTGCTACAGCTCCAACTACCGCCATTTAGTGAATGATTTTAAAATATGTATTTCTGACCTAGACTAGTATTACTAATACTACCTGGATACCTTCACCTCAGAGAATCACAGTGACCCTCAAATTCAGTATGTCTAATACGGAATGAAACATCTTCTCTCACCCGACCCCCACCCTCTAACCCCTCCTCTGCTTCATCACTGTTTCCTCTCACAGGTCATCGCTGCAGCCTACTCTACGAGCAATGCTGGGAACCTGGGAGCTGTCTTGGACTCCTTCCTGAACCTCTCCCCTAATACCTAATCATCGCCTGCTAGGATTTTAAAGACCTTTCCCTATTTAATTTCTCATGTGGATGACTGGAGTAGTTTCCTGAACTACTCTTAGCCTGATGTTATTTCCTACCTCCATGTCCACAGTGCACCCTGTACACTTCAGAGAATTGTTCTAAAATGCAAACCCTGCGATAGCACTGCCCTGCCTAAACCCTTCAGGGCTCCCCTTCCATACTCAGTAAGAGAAGGACCACACTCCCCCAGCTGGGTCTTGGCTCCTCATTCAGCCTTACACCCCTATAGTGAACACCCCTATAGTCTCCACCTAGATTATGCCATTAACATTTCACTATACCTATTTGATCACATAACTATCCTTCCTTTAATGCATCCACCAACCCATCTGATTTTTGACACATTCAAAGCCGGATCAAACATCAGGACACTTCCCCTCAAACATTTCAGCATGTATATCATTAACTAGAATTCAGTATTTGTTTACAGGGTTGTTTTTTATTTGAGGTAGACTTTATATATAATGAAATGCACAAATGTTAATTAAACATTCACTGAGTTTTGACAAATGGATTTACTTATGTAACCCAAACTCCTGTGCAAACAGGAGACATTGCCAACACTCCAGAAAGTTCCCACATCCCCTTCCAGTCAATTGTAACCCCCCTTAGTTACTCACTGTCCTGACATTTTCCACCATAAATTAATTTTGCCTTTTCTAAAATTTCTGCAAGTGGAATCTTTGTGTAAAGGCACTTTCTCTCAACTGTTTTGGACATTCATTCATGTTGTTGTATGTAATCAATGTAGTTTTTTCCCATTTTACTTCTGAGTAGTATTCCATTGTATGAATAGGGCAGAGTTTATTGCTACATCATCCTGTTGATGGACTGTTTCCAGTTTTTAGCTATTGTGAGTTAATTGTCTGTAAACCTCATCAGATAAGCTTTTGTGAACATGTGTTTTAATTTCCTTTGGGTAAATACCTAGGAGTAGAATTCGGGGGCCATAAGGTACATTGTACCTACTGTAGGTTATACCATTTTTTTTTTTACTCCTACCAATAACATTTGAGAGTTCTAACCCCTGTACATCTTTGTCAGCTTTTGGTGTTGTCAGTCTTTTCAAATTTTAGCCTTTATTGCAGATATCTAATGCTATTTTGCTGTAGTTTTAATTTGTATTCTCCTGACGATTAATGATGTTAAACATCTTTCAATGTACTTACTGGCCATTCATATGTCTGTTTTTAGAAAGTGTTTGAATCTTTTGTCCCCTTTCTTATTAATTGACTTTGTGTTATGAAGCTATAGAAGTTCTTTATGTCCTGCATACTAGTCTTTTTCCAGACAAATGTTTTGCAAATATTTTCTGCCAGTCTTCAGTTTGGTTATTTTCTTTGCGGTGTTTTTTGGTGAGAGAAGCTTTTTATTTGATAAAGTTTAATTTAACATTTTTCTTCTTGATGGTTAGGGTTTCTTTTTTCTATCACAGAAAAAAACCTTAGCCTACCCCCAAATCATGAAGATATTCTCCTACTTTTTTTCTAAAAGTCTATGGTATCAGTCTCTATGCTTAGGTTTATTATACATCTTGAATTAGTTGATGTGTATAATGTGAGATGGGTCACGATTCTCTTTTTTCTCTATGGGTATCCAATGTAATCCTATTTATTTCCTTTTTTTTACTGTACCGTTTCTTGATAAGAATTGTATTTTCCTCTCAGGTTACTTTAGCACCTGTGTTGAAGGTCCAGGGACCGACTCAGCTATCGTGGTGCACTCTGTTCTGTCCATCTTCATGCCAGTGACACACTGTCAGGATGGCTGCAGCTTCCCGGAGTATTGAAATGGGGTAATGGAAATCGTCCAGCTTTGTTCTTCTTTTTCAAGGTTGCTCCAAATGTTCGAAGTCTTTCATTTTTGCACAGACTTCAGGGTCCATTTGTAAATTTCCAGAAAGCCTGCTTATCGAGCCCTAACTTCCGATGTGCCACCCTCCATTTCGACTGTCACTGCGGAAAAGAGAAAAAACTACTCTCTCTAACCAACCGTTAGCTGTATAGGATTTTAGCCAAAGGACAGAATTTAAAAATATATAGTTTTACTTATATTTTTAGAGCAAAATGGAGAAAAAGAGAGAGAAATATATCGATTGTTTGGCTCTTGCACGTGCCCCGTTGGGGGACCAAACCTGCAACCCAGGCATGTATCCTGACGGGGAATGGAATTGACGCCCTTTCGCTTTGTGGGACACTGCTCAGCCAACTGAGCCACACTGGCCAGGGCAGGACAGATTTTTTAAAAGATTTTATTTATTTATTTTTAGAGAGAGGGGAACAGAAGGAGAAAGAGAGGGTGAGAAACATCAATGTGTGGTTGCCTCTCAAGCACCCAGTACTGGGGACCTGGCCAGCAACCCAGGCATGTACCCTGACTGGGAATTGAACCAGTAACCCTTTGGTTCACAGACCCATGCTTAATCCTCTGAGCTACACCAGCCAGGACAGGACAGAATTTTTTAATAGCATATTTAAGGTTTGTTCTTAATTCTAGGTTTAAAAAAAATCCTTCTTTTCTCTCTGGCAAAGGCATACAACTCTGTTTCAACTTTACAATAAATATTCTTCTACAAAGACAAATGAAGGAATACATCTAAATACTTCACTATAATATATTTTACCCTTGGAAGGAGAGCATTTTTCCATCTCATCACCAGATAATTGTTTCCTCTTAGGATTCTCTTTTAACAAAGATTATAGATTTAGAATATAGCTGATTTTCTTCTTCATTCTTTCTCCTCTTCTTCATCATTTTCAGCCTCTTCATTATCAACACCATAGCTGTCATTCATTGAGCTTGCGCTCTGAGCCTCCAACCCTATGCTTCAGTCTTTATTCATATCTTATTTACTTAAGCCCTGCGAGGTCATCTTGTTATTGTGCTCACTTTACAGAGCAAACTAAAGCTCGGTGAGGTGAAGGACTTTCCCAAGGTCCAGAAGGGAGTAAGAGCTGGTGCCAGGGCTCAAGCTCAAGTGTTTTTTCCTCCAAAGCCTGGCATTTTAGGCATCCTCTATTAAAGAACGCTTTGTGTAATCTGTGTAATACTGTTTCCTTTGTCCTTCCTAGGGTCTTTGAAAACTTTTATCATTGCTGTTGCTGTAGCAAAGTGTCAGGCATAGCCCCAAATTATCTTCATTTATTTCTCTAACTTCTGCATTGTGCACTTATGAAGACATCTGGAAAACGAAGTTGGTTCAGTTCGTGTGTGCATTTCATGCGGTTTTACAGCCAAAATAATTTAACCTTCCTCTTCCTCTTCACAGTGGTAAACTATTTTCATGGCGTCTCAGGATTCCTTTATACATCATGTGTGCCCCATTCCAGTCCTGCACTGTCCGTGTGCAAGACTCAGAGTGAAGATCATCCTGCCCCACTGCTCTCTGTCATCCAAACCTGTTGCCCAAATCCCAATTATGATGACTCTTTCTGACTCAGCCATATAAATTCAGGCCCACTGTTTGGATTTTTAAATGTCACTGTTAATATAGAGATAGTCATTTATATATATATATATATTTTGCATTAAGCTACACGTAACACTTTGTACTGAACTCTTTGTTTTTGCCAAGAATGGAGCATATGCTTCATTATCATTGCGCCTGAGAATCTGAACTTTCCTTACAAAAGAAAGCCCTCACACATACAAGTGCATAGGTAACTTTAGTATTCTCTGCTTTTAAACTGACTTTCAAATGGGGAGTTGAAAGCTTACCAGGTGTCTGTATTGATATGCAATAACTATTGTGAAGATAACAATGATGATCTCTTCACTCGATACAAACAGAGAACAGGGAAAGGACTCACACCCTGGGATCCTTGAGAAAATAGCTTTTTCTGAAGGTAAATGGTAGAGGGAGAAAGGAGCAATGACCCAGAAGAAAACACACTTTTTGTTTTAACCACTGGCTACAAAGAGACCATCTATCACCAGTTCATCAGATGGTGAGAAATACATTATAGCTCAAATTGAACATGAATACATTACATGGTATAGATATTGTTTTGAAGATGTGACATTAAATACAGGAATTTTCTTTCTGTATTCATTCATTTTATTAAACAGACACCATACTTGCATGCTTAATGGCTTCAGGTACTAAAAAAAAGTTGGCACATCCTCAGTTTAATTTTATAAAGATCACATACTGGTGACAGGTGGAGCCACATGGGGGTGGAGGCAAATTGGACTTCTGTCCCAGACGTCAAAGACGTGCTGCAGACATCAGGGAAATGTCTCATGGTTGGGAAAGGTAAGGAAACTCAGCAGGCTGGTCTTTGATACCTAGGGCTTTCATTTTTAATTAAAGAACATAACTCTGGTAAAAAGTCATCATATCATCCTATTTTATATCGGGCTTGGATGATTGCTCAGTAAAGGAGATAATGATTGGAAATATGTCTAACATAGTACAAAAAAAGTGCTACATATCTAATAATAAAAATGAACATTTATTGAGCATCATCTCAGTGACGACTCATATCCTTGTGGAGGGGCACCATTGTTATACCCACTTTACAGATGAGAAAACTGATTCTTAGAGCAGTTGAGTAATTTTTCCAGGGGCACAAAGATAGGCAGTGAGTGATCCAGGTGAAGCAACCAGAGTATCATTTCAAAGGCTGTACATCTACCCACAATGCCATATTCTCAGAATCTTCCTTTTTCCCTAGGGTATAGATTAGATTCCTCACGTGTGATAGAATCATTTTTTTCTGTTTATGTATGATCTCATTGGAATAAAAAAAACCAAATGAGCCTATCTCCAGTATCTTATCTTCCAGACAGGGTACCCTCTTGACCCCATTGTAGAAAGAGGTCTCTCCCCCATTTTTTTGGCAACATTTTTTACCATCTTTGGAGTCTGGAGACTTTTCCTACTGCTTTTTCATAATCTCTTTTGCAAGAGCCCAAACCATTTGTCCTCTTCTGAGCAGGAACATGAAACAGCTGCTCACTGTCACTCATATAATAGTTTTTTTAGACACTCAGAAACTAATTGCTAACATTTCCTGCCCCTAGCTTTTCTTTCCTGAATAAAATCATTCACCCTCCTCCTCCTCCTTCTTCATATATAAATTACTTCCACATAGGACCTATTTCCAAAATTGCTAATCGTTTTGGTTCCTGTCCTCCAGCCCCTTTCAGCATCTGGATGCTCGGTGAGTGTCGTGAAGACATTGCCATACTGAAGTCAGGGCATCTGGGAAAAATTTTAAACATGTCCACAGGAATATTTTCTGTTGTTTTACAAATTACAGGCAAAACATTAAAGAAAATTACAGTTTTCCCAGTTCTCAGATGGTGTTTTGTTTAAACTAATGCAAGAGAAAAAAGGTAGGTAGAGCCATTTATTTTGTTTTCACTGGTGTGGAAATATGTCATTGTGAAACGATGTTATGATCTTTAAATTTAGTAATTATTCACATTTGTGTATTTGCATGTGTGATGTGAGGTGTGCCAACAAACTATAGAAATGTAAAGGAAAAAGGAATCACTCATTTAAAAGAATCAGGTAAGGCTTCACAGAAGAGGTGGTAGCATTTGTGATGGATCTTAAAGAATAAGGAGTACTATGACAAAAGAACTTAGAAGGAAAAGAAGTTCAAAGGAAAAACCAGAATAATCAAAAAACTTGAAGAAATGAGAATTATTGGAGGAGAGAAAATGGTTTCATTTTGCTTTATCCATTTTGGATGATGTGTCAAGAAACATTAGACAGCTCTGGCTGGTGTGTCTTGGTTGGAGAGTCATTCTGTAAACCAAAAGGTCATGGGTTCAGTTCCCAGTCAGGGCACATACCTGGGTTGCAGGTTCGATCCCTGGTTGGGGCCATGTGCAAGAGGCAACCAACTGATGTTTCTCACATCCATATTTCTCTCCCTTTCTCCCTCCCTTCCCCTTTCTCTGAAATCCTCTCGTGAGGATTTTTTTTAAAAAATAGGTAATAAGCTGGAAATGGATATTGAGGCTAGATTATTCATAATATTTAAGCAGAGTTGATTTTCCTTTAGGAAAGTAATTCTGGCAATGGAATGTACAGCTAATAGACAGATTAGCAGTAAAAGGGTCCGTTTTAAAGCTGCTGTAATTATGATAACTAAGGCTGATATGTATTGAGCACATCTGTGCTCAGGAGAGAGTCAGGAGTATAAAATGTAACATGAAGATGAACAATAAGAGAAGGCCTTTGGATCCGATGACTAGGAGATTATTGATCAACTTTGGATGGAAAGTTGTCAGGAGAATGAAGAAAGTGAGCTCAGGTAAGTTAACAGGAGTGAAGCCAAGAAAAGCAATAAGGGTCAAAGGATATGTTCTTGTTGGTTGGTTTGTAGGATTTGAGACTTAAACGTTTTTTCAGTTAATGTGAAGGGGCTAATTGGGAGAGAAACATTAAAGAAGAAAAAATCAAATAAAAGTCTCACAGGGGATGAGAAAAGATCACAAAGGAGGAGGCATTTTCTTGGCAAGTGTAAGAGGGAGGTCTTATAGGAGTCAATTTAGGGAGAGATTTCAAGGTCAAAAAGAGTGAGTTCAGGAAACTCATATTGTCTCACATCAAGTCTTTTCGTTAAATGGATGGGCAGTCCTCTATGGGGAGTCATGGGAACAAGTGGTGCCTGGATTTTATGGGGGTAAAGCAGACCTGGTGTAAGCTCCGTGGAGAGCGAACGAAGAGCCATTAAGAAGTAGTGGGGCCCTGGCTGGCGTAGCTCAGTGGATCAAGCACAGGTTCGTGAACCAGAGGATTGCAGTTCGATTCCCAGTCAGGGCACATGCCTGGGTTGCAGGCCAGTTCCCTGCAGGCCAGCTCCCAGCAGGGAACGCACTAGAGCCAACCATACATTGATGTGTCTCTCCCTCTCTCTTTCCCCTCTAAAGATAAATAAAATCTTAAAAAAAAAAAGTAGTGGGTACCCAGCCGGGGAGAGTGAGTAGTACCTGTGCCTAACAAGCATCTGTGGGATCTTCAGTGCAGTGACAACACAATATCTGATAAATTCTTCACTTGCCTTGATGGTAATTTCATCTCTCAGATGTAGAGGAATGGACCAGAAAAACAGTATCTCTCCTTAATTCTGATCCATAAAAAGAGGATATGTCGGGGATAATGGGAGCAGTGGAATATTTCTGAAAGTGCGCAGCATAGTCAGGCAGTTAGCCCGGATGCTGGGCGAGTCAATGTCTGGAAGTTCCTTCAGCTCAGCACTATGTGAATGCAAAAGGCAGGAATGGCACAAAACCATGGTAAATATAGAAGAGAAGCATAAATCTACTTTAACAATGACACAAAGGCCTAGCTAAGAATAAATTTGGGGAGACATGACTTCACAGGAACATGAGTGAAAATGATTTAAGCGACTCAGCAGTATATACCTTACTAAAAGTAGCCTGCAGAGCCAATTACAACCACCTTATAGGACAGAGTTTTTGGTGCCATGTCCAAGATATGAAATATAACTCCTCTGTTGTCTTGGATCTTTGAAACAGGCCCCAAAGGTTATGAATAAAACAAGAGCTATAAAGTCCTCCATAGCCCCAAGGGATATGCTGGATCACTTTTATAGAACTTGGTAACAGAATGTAAATCCGGTTTGCTCAGCATGAGCTCATCACCCACATCAATGGGAGATGAAAGAGAGGAGCATACTCTACTGTATAGGCCAAGAGAGAGGCTTCAGAGAACTCTTTGAGAAGTTGGCCCATGTCTCTTGAAGTCTGAGACACAGAAACAGATCCTCATTTCTCCAAAAGTCTAAGATGGACAGTCCAGGTACAGGTACCTCTGAGGAGTCCAGCAATAAGAAGATGTGCTGGAGGGACTGTACTGCCACTAGCTATAGGGAGAGCACAGTGTCCTGAGGTTGACTGCTGGGCTCAGCTCAGCACAGGCCTGGAGGTCCAACATGCCCAGAACCCGGGGCCTGACCAGGGGAGTCAGTGACCACCTGCTGTTTAGATTGGTGCTTCTCACACTTGACTAGAACCACCCAAGGGATTGTTAAAACAGATTCCTGGGCCACACTCCTTGAGGTTCTGATTCCTTAGGACAGAGGACTTCCAAAATGTGCATTTCTAACACGCTCCCAGGTGATGATAATTCTGTTATTTGTGGACCACACTTTGGCACCGGTTTAGATGTCACCAGCAGGGCACCTCCAAGGAACATGCAAAAGTGCCACATAAAAGCAAGAATCCACTTGACAGTCATTACACCTCAAACTCATCAAGAGATTTAACCAATTTCTCCTGGTTTCCCCCACCCCCACCCTGCCCAGAAGTGGTTAGAAACAGCAGCTGGTTAGAAGAGGAGGAGCTACGACACAGTGAAAGAGGCAACCGTACCCTGCCCCAGAACTCCAGGCTTCGAAGACTCGGTCAGATCTGAGCGGGAACAGGGCATAAGCCCTAAACTGGGTATGTATTTGGAATTTTGACTAGATGAAGGGACTGGACTAGAGTTACAGAGTTATTAAAATTTTAGTGTGCAAACCAAGGAACTAATATTATTGCCAATAGTGGAAAAGCTGTGGGGGTCTGTTTTAAATTTTGTACACAGGTGGAAAAAGGAACTGATTTGAAAAGAATGGATACAAGAATAAAGTTGGTTGAGCCCAGATTGTTTAATCAGCCAACCACACAGGTCTTAGAACAGCATTTTTCAAACACTTAGGTTCGAAGAAGCGTAGCTGGGACAGCAGGCCCTGGAAACCTCACCAGAGAAGCACTCATGCAAGGAGACAGGGAGCTTCAGACTGGAGAAGACTGAGGACACATAGCGATACACCTAAAGTACAAACGACCATTTTGTCAAGGAAGGATTAGCCTTCTTTGTGGTGGCAGAGGCCACAATTAGCTTCAGTTAGTGGAAGTTAAAGGGGGAGTCTGCTTGGGCTCCATATCAGAAAGATGTAAGTAAAGCCATGATACTGACACCAATGGTCACTGGCCTGGAATGTTGACTGGAGTGTCACGCACAGTGAAAGGTAGATTTTGGATGCCGTTTAAGTCCATCAGCTCTATAGCAACATTTTGCAGCAGATATGGTGAAAGGTGGGTTCTCCAGGCTGGGGTCATTAGAAAGTGAGTACCCGGTGGCTCCCTGTCCCCATGTCCCTCCACATACTTAAGCTGAGACCTCCAACCCTGCACTGTGGCTCAGCCCTGGCGGGGCTCCAGGACTACTCCCAAGGTAATGACATGATCAAATTTGGGGTGACTTGGAGTTCTGATGAGGGCAACTGCTTCCTCATTGTTTTAGTCCTGGTTAGTTAAATTTGGTGAATGGGCCTTTGCAACCAGGCCTTTCTAGTCCGGATGACTGGATACTGCCTGGTACCCACAGCCCTGCTGCCCTCCGCTATCAGGTTCCATGGCAAGAGCGCTGTTGAAGTAACTGACCAGGGTCTAGGCATGATAGGAAAACAGGGAGTCAGAGACAGGGTGAGGTGCACGGAGAGTCAAGGTACAGACAAGGACACAAGAAAGATGATGATCATGTACCATGACAGAGTGGAAGGGGGAGAAGGGTAACATGATATCCTCCCTGACTGTAGAATGGGGAAGTTTTTTTGTTAGGCCTTGTTTGTACTATCCCTGTGACTAGAATGGTGATTAGTGTGCCAATCAAAACTGGGAGCAGACAGAAAGGCATTGTGTCTGTAGCCCAAATGTTGACATATTCATATAATAATCTGGGATCAAGAAATTCTTAATCCTCCACCTAAAATAGCTTCCAAATGTCCTCAGGGGTGCAGAAAAATATTAGTAGGGTCAGGTGACCACAGGAAAGTGATTATGACAGCCGCATGCCTTAGCGTGTGCTTAGTGAAACAATGGCTTTTAGACAACGTCTTCCCAGTTTATTTTCAACATTGCAGCCAGAGTGTTCTTTTCAAAGGACAGATCTGATCATGTCACCAACCTCCTTAAAACCCTTCAATGGCTGCCCACTGTTCTTCGAATAAAGACCGAATCTTTAACTAGGAGCTGCAGGGCTTGGCCCCTGTGGCGTTGAGCATGGGAGTGGGGGTCCATCTTTGCACATGCTCTTCTCTGGGTCTAGCGTGCTCCCCACCAGCCTTTCTCAGCTCTAACTCAGCCTCGTCCTTTAGATCTCAGCTCAAACAGCCTTTTCTCAGGGAAGCCTCCCAGTGTCTGCACCCCCACCTGGAGTCCTTCGTTCTTGCTCTTTATCAGGCTCCATTCTTTTCTTTTAAAGCGCTTATCTCAGTTTGTAATTACACATTCATCAGCCATTAGTGTCTACTGCTCTCCCCACCCCAGTAGCCTCTCAGCATCAGGAGGGAGAGAGGTCTCTTTTTTGGTCAACATCTTATCCAGAGCCTAGCATCATGCCTGGCTAATGGGAAGCCTCAATGCCTTTTTTGCTGAGTGAGTGAAAGGACTGTCTAAATCGTGCTTTCCTTCCAAAATGCAGAATTCTACAAAGGGAGGAAAGTGTTAATCAGACATCAGAACAAAATTCTTAGTAATATTTCCTCTGCTTTCATGCAGTGATTTATTTTAAAATTCAGAACCCTATGAGCTCTAATCTTCCTTCATATTATATAGAAATCAGTTCATCAGAATAACCCTCTAACTCTACCTGGTATTCTCATTTATTCTTCATTTTCTCTGGAATGAATTTAAGTAGTCTTTCTGAGGGTTCATCTTCTTTTGGGAACTTGCATAGAGAACATTTTATTTTAGGTTAATTCGGTTGAGATTTTATTTAAAGGCACCCTAAGTTACAGACATTGACAGGTAAATGTTTATGAAAAGATAATATATATGTGCTCTGTATGTGTGTATGTCTATCAATCCATCTAAAAATATCTTTTCATGACTTGAAATAGAAAAGATTGGATTTAGGCAAGGAAATCATGACAGTGTCGAAGTTTCCACCCCCAGACTCCTACCCGCTCCAGCTCAACTGTGCAGGATTTGGGGGAATAAGCAGGCAGTCATGATTTCCTGAGGACTGGCTGAAGGACACGTGCTGCCCCTCCTAATGACATCCTCCAATGGTGAGTCATAACGCCAGCGGCACTGTTCTGCAAGACTCCGTCTCTGCTATTTCTAACCCAAATTCTGAAAAGAGCACAGTCTAGATCCAGCCCTTTAGATCTCTGTATGGGCCTGAAATGTACATGGGCTTCCCAACTTCTCATTCTCTTTCTTGTTTCCTCTGCAGCGAGCTGACAGCCACTGGGCAGGAGTGGTCAACTTTAGTGACCACGATGGCAACAGAGAATAAGAAATCCATTGTCATTCGCTGCCTATGCCATGGTGGTGAATGTCTCTTTCAGAAAGCCACAGAAACAGACAATTAACCATGGACTGAGTCATAGGAGAGCCCAAGCCAAATAATCTAGACAAACAACGTTCACTAGGAGGGGTCTACAAATGGCAAAATGCTGTAGGAACCTGGTTATTTCCTTTAACAGTATCGTTCTGATACGTCTGCCCCTCAGAAAAGATATTTTCTTGAGGCACGTGGAAAGAGAAAACAAGCCTTCCTTTTATTCTACAACGCCCCGCAGTTACTGTCACACCTCCCGTCATCTTTCCGCTGTGAGATTCCTTAAAGAAGGTCTCCACACGCCCTGTATCCTTTTCTTCTATTTTTTTCCTTGAACTCCTCATTTTGTCTTCCCACTAAATAACTAAATGTGTTCTCACAAAGATTCCAGAAACCTACTCTGAATACTTTTTAATATTACTTTCCTAATTTAATCTTAGGGAGTTGGCCATTCTCATTCCTGATGTCCTCCCTAAAGTTTCTAGTTTCATGGACCCTACCTTGACCCTGAGGCTTCAGGAACAGGTCTGTGAAGAACTTCTTTTCTTTTTCGTGAGACGTGTTCTGGACTTTTGCTGCCTGTGCCCAAACACCACCTAACTCCAGGGCCCTCCCTGCCTTGTCTTGGATTCCTCCTTTTTTTTCCCTCCAGAGTTCACATTCATCTTCACATTTTCAAGTGAGTCATAACATTTTCCTCCCTAAAACTAAACTCTTTGCAGAGCTTCACCCTCACAACTTCGTCATCTAGTTGACTCTCTCTACATCAATAACAACCCCACTAACACTTTCATATCACCATATTCCCTGTTTTCCTTCCCATCCTCCAAGCCAATGTCTTCCACTCACAGAGACTTGAAAGCTCATGTTTGTTCGTGACTCCTCCTTCTCAAACAATCTCCATATCTAATCAGTTACTACAGTCTTTAAATGCCTCAACTGTCTGCCCTATATCTCCTGTCCACTGCTACCACTAAAGTCCAGGATCTTTCATGTCATGTCTAGATTTTGGCAATTAGCCTCTAACTAGTTTGCCAATAATGCCTCCCCCCTGCCGGCAACTCTGCACCCTGCCGTGAGAAGAATCACTTCACCACTTGAAAACGTTATTGTCTGCAAATTTTTCAAATATCCAGGTGAGGCAGAAAAACACCTTCAGTGTTCTTATTAATTAGGAAACCCCATTCCACAAGGGCTCTCTTCTTCCTTAGGGGGGAAATTTGTATGAACTGGTGACCTCAAAGCACTTCCGTAAAACCTTCGTTCCCCGAAGACTTTGAAGGTAACTAGAGGGGAGACAGGATGATCACTTCAAATTCAGAAAAGGGCTTGGAGGTTGCATGGTAGGAAATAGAGTGTTTCCTCTGCGTCAATGCTCTCAAAAAAAAAAAAAGGTGAGATATCCAGAGCAATGGCTTTAGGATCTCTCTGGGAAGTAAGACCACATTCAGTTTTAGCAAAAATTCCTATATGCCAGTGTGTTTCAAATAGCAGATAGTCACAGGACTTTGAAGGGATATCATGGGCACAGTGAATAAGCATGGTCAGCATCTTTGGACTGGAATAGATAACAGAGAGTTAATCCTTTCTTTCCTGGGCTCCAGGGAAGCTTCCCAGATCACACCATTCTGGTAGGATCCTACAGTGAGAGAGAGCAAAATGATGACTGACATGGACTTTCCCACTAGTTTGAATGAAGTGTGCTCACAGTGGGATGTAATTCAGAACAGAATTTGTAACCTGTACTCAACATTAAAGGCTCTTTGAGATCCACCTTCATTCATTCACTCAACAGAAACATACTTTGTGTCTAGTTCATTGCTTTGGAACAGGAAAGCAAAAAATACTTTTGGTTCTTAAGTTGATAGAGGTAGATGCAGGCATATTCTCTCTTCTCTTTCTTCAAAGAAGCCTTTCCATGACTTCCTTGATCTTGGCATAATCCCTTTATACACATGTTTAATAACATGTTTACTGTATTAAGTGCTTCTAAGGGGAGAGAGTTTTACATTTGAGTAATTACTTAATTAATTCAGTCACCCCTTTCCCCAATAAACTGTAATTTCCATGAGGGCAGAGAGCCTGTTAGCTCTGGGCAGTCAGTATTTGGAAGAGACAGTGATTGTGGCGAACATTTTCTTTTCCTATAAATTTTCTTTTACCTTCTGCTCTGCTTGTCACAGGCTCTGCCATAGATCTTGAAAACATGTTGCCCTGGCTGGTGTGACTCAGTGGACTGAGTGCCAGCCTGTTAACTGGAGGGTCATGGGTTTGATTCCCAGCCAGGGCCACATGCCTGGGTTGCAGGCCAGGTCCCCAGTGTAGGGTGCATGAGAGGCAACTGCATATTGATGTTTCTCTCTCTCTCTCTTTCTTCCTCCCTTCCCTCTGTCTAACAATAAATAAATAAATAAAAATTAAAAACAAAACCAAACCTGTCAGTGGACTTCCGCCTCTAACCCTTGTCTTTGCCATTCCCCTGCAATGGCATGCCAGCCCCCATGACGACACCCTCACCGTCACACTTCAGACGCTGGTTATGAAGAGTCATATTTTTTGTTGTCTCTTTCTTTGCAACTGTTCTGTCTCTTCAACTGGTTGGTAAGCACCTCTGTTGACAGGACTGTATTTTATACTAGCCACCAGGAAGGCACACATAGTTGGCACTAAACCAGAAAGCCTCCTCTCTGCATATCTCAGGAGCAGTTAGAGATGGTGTGCTGTGTGACAGGCATCTCGGAGGGCTGTTCAGCGGACAAGCTGGAAGGCTTTATATTCATGACAGCCCTAATTAACCCACACTATTGAACGAACACTGCGTAAAGCAGGGAAACTGAAATAAGGAGCTTTCACACCGTTGTGATGCTCATTGCCTTATATTTCAACAGATGTTTCTTGAGCTCCTACTATGCACCAGGAGTGTTTCTAGGCAACTTGATACATCCATGAATAAAACAAAGATTCATCTCCCCCTGGGCTTTACAAGATAATGGGAGAAACATATAGTGAACCATAAACACCACAAATGTAAAAATTAGAAGGTAGAAAATTCAATAAGAGAAAAAGAAGAGCCAAGGATAAATGTTTGATAAAAGTTAACCACTTGCCTGCAGGTCTGGTCCAGCTCCTGTCCTTCCAAAAGTGAAGGTGAACCTGGGATAGGTCTTTGCAAGTCAGGTCAGGATCTTAATCAACCTCATTTAACGGACTCAGAAAAGGCCTGAAACAGTTCAGAAGCCCCTCTGGCATTAGTTGTCAACCACCACTGGGACAATCAGGGAAGTATTCAATGATAATATTAAGCCACAGCACAAAAATATTAACTTTGTATCAATGTTCATTAAAGTTAATATTTTTATTTTAAGGATTATAATAGCAAATATTTAAACAGTTTTAAAAAAATTATTGATTGATTTTTAGAGAGAGAGAGAAAGGAAAGGAGAGAGAGAAACATCAATCTGTTGTTATGCACATCCATGCATTACTGGCTGCTTGGTGCACGTACCCTGACTGGGGATCAAACCCACGGCCCCAGAGCACCAAGATGACGCTCCAACCAACTGAGCTACCTGGCGAGGGCAATGATAGCAACGATTTTTAAAAGCCTACTGTAGACCAGGCATTGTGCTTGGCTTTTCTTACATTATCACTGTTATGTTCACAACCCTACATGAGGCATGTCTCTTATTTCTTCCATTTCATGAATAAGGAACCATAGGGACAGGCATAAGTCGCCTAAGGTAAGCCAAGTGGTAAATCTTGGGGTCATGATTTGGAGACAGCAGCCTCTTTGCTGTCAGCCAACCCACTCTACAGCCTGAGAGTCAACCACAGCGAGGCTTAAGTCTACAGGTGTGAAGTGATGAATAATTAAGGAAACTTCATGAATCAAAGCAACTAAAATATAGAGCTATGGTTTCCATCAGGCAGTGAAGGTCGGAGAGAAAAAATTCTCGCCCTGGCCAGGTGGCTCAGTTGGTTGGAGCATCATCCTGTACGCCACAAAAAGGTTGTGGGTTTGATTCCCAGTCAAGGCATATGCCTACATTGCAGGTTCAATCCCTGGTCTGGGCATGATCCAGAGGCAACCAATAATGTTTCTCTTTCTCTCTCTCTCTCCTCCCTTCCTCTCTCTCTAAAAATCAATAAACATATAAACGTACACTTGAGTAAGGATTAAAAAGAGAAAAGAAAAAAATTCTCAAAAGCAAAGGCATTGACTATACCACAACTAGAACCATAAATCAAATTAAAGACTCTTCATTCAACATAGATTAAATGTCTCTTACTCAGGTACAGTCCAAGGGATGGCAATGACCAGTAGCAATGTGTGTTAATCTTACCTAGCTATTTTATCTTACCTATCTATTTTTATTAATTTATTTTAATTATTTTAATTGAAGCCTCACTGCTGTAGATGTGGTTCATTTAAAAACACCCTTGGAAATTTCCCAAGACACTCACTTTCCTTCTTCTAAATACAGTATATTTTTTCACTTTATTGGGTTGTCTAAATATTCTGCAGGTTTTATTCTCCAAGTAATCTTTTATTTATTTCAATTACAGGTGACATACAATATTATATTAGCTTCAGGTGTAAAGTATAGTGATTAGACAGTTACATATTTTATGAAGTGATCACCTTGATAAGCTGAATACTCATCAACTCCATACATAGTTGTTACATCATTATTACAATATTATTGACCATAATGTCTGTGCTGTACTGTACATCCACATGACTATTTTTATAACTAGCAATTTGTATTTCTTAATCCTTTTCACCTTTTTCACACTTCCCCCCACACCCTCCCATCTGATTACCACCAATTTGTTCTCTATGCATATGAGGGTCTTTTTTTGTTTATTATTTATTTTGTTTTTCAGATTCTACATATAAGGGAAACCATAGGTATTTGCCTTTTTCTGTCTGAATTATTTCACTTGCCATAACTCCCTCTAGGTCCATCTATGATGTGTGAAAGCTAAGATTTTCTTCCTCTTTATGTCTATGTAATAGTCCTTTGTGCACATGTACCACCTCTTTATACATCTACCTACTGATGGGCATTTAGTCTGCTTCCATATGTTGGCTATTGTAAATAATGCTATAGTGCATGTATATCTTTTTGAATTAGTGTTTTGAGTTTCTTTGGATAAAAGCCCAGAAGTAGAATTGCTAAGTCAAATGGTAGTTCCACTTTTAAAATGTTTTTGAAGAACCTCCATACTGTTTTCCAGAGTGACTACACCAACTTACCACCCCACCGACAATGCATGAGGCTTCTCTTTTCTCCACATCCTCACCAGCACTTGTTTGTTGATTTATGGATGATAGGCATTCTGACAGGTGTGAGATGGTATCTCACTGTGGTTTTTATTTGCATTTCCCTGACGATTAGTGACCTTGTGCATCTTTTCATATGTCAGCTGACCATCGGTATGTCCCCTTTGGAGAAATGTCAGTTTAGGTCCTCTGCCCATTTTTAAATTAAATTGTTTGGTTTTGGTGTTAAGTTGTATGAGTTCCTTATATATTTTTTGTGTTAACCCCTTATTGGATGTATCATTCATGAATATCTTCTTCCATTTAGTAAATTGTCTTCTCATTTTGTCATTGGTTTCCTTTGTTGTCCAAAAACTTTTTAGTTTGGTGTGGTCCCATTTGTTTATTTTTTCATTTGTTTCCTCCAAGTGACCTTTTTCCATATGAGTAAGTTATCTTATTCTGCTGCTGTTTCTGTTTTACAGACTGCGCTGCCCTCCAGGTGCCAGTTACCCAGTTAGAAGTCACCTGGAAGGAGTATGGAGCATCTCATTGAGCAGAGCGCTGCTGTGGTCTCTAGAAAAACACACTCAGTTCCAGAAAACACATCTTTTTAACTTACCAAGAGTATTCTCGAATGGCTTTTTTCATTTAAAGACAGCTCCTACTGCTGTCTGATTGGACCACTCTTTCAGTGATGTTATAGATGAACGCGCACTAACTGGGACCAAAAGGTGACCCTGTCATTTCCTTTACAGTTTTATTTTAATTAATTCCATCCACTTAGTATGTTTGCTCGTAGCTTGATAAATATCATCATATCACATTGATCTTGACTATTTAGCACATGTGTGTATATTTGGGATACTTCTTAGGTGATGAACATCTTCCAGACTGGAATCACATCTTCTGCACCTTTCTTATCTCTGGCTTTCGCACTGTAGTTCTGTACTTTAAGTGCTCATTGGGCACTTGTTGAGCTGAAGTGCATGGAACTGATCCCCAAATGCATCCAGATGCATTTAACAACCATGCATCTGGGTGGTTTTGTGTAGCACTGATGCCAATGGGTATCTCAAGGCTCCATTAGTGTCAGAACTCTATAGTGTCTACTCCTCCCATGTTCCTAGAGCACAGGGAATGTGGACAGCCTTAAGGTGTTGAGAAAGCGTTAGAAGCAGAAGCCACACAGCCAAACAGATTTTTTTTTATTCTTAAGTGGGCACTATTGACTGTTTGGCCTAACCTAAAATATAGGTTTTAAGATAGTTCCCTTATTTTATTTTTATTTGTTCCAAATGCAAGTTTTTCAAGAATGTTAATTTGAAGGATATAAATCCAAAAAGATTTTTTAAGTATGTATGTTTTAGTGCCAGAAAAATTAAATTCCAAAGAACATTATTTATTATGTGATATGGAAAAAAGAACAAATCTAAAGACAAAAGTTAATGGTATTTGAACAAATTACTTATTCCTGTTGGTCTCTGTCTCTCTACTCTTCATTAAAAATTTATCAATTTCTTAGAAGGAAAACCTACTACACAGTGACTTTATATCGAGAGTTAATGTAATAGTGCCTGGAGCACTGGATTGACTTTCTTGTTGTGAAAATGGGAAAGGAAATTAAGACTCTGCCTTATTTTGTAATGGTAGGACCCTCAGATAAATTACAATTTTGTTGTTGTTTTTTATATCCTAGAAGTGATAATGATCAGGTTCTTTGCGTTTATTGATATGTTCTTGTTAGTTTCATTTTGTCAGACTTAACTGCAGCATTTAATGTTATCGATCAGTCTGGAAAATGCTAGGATGCCACAGCAGTCCTACATTTATATAGTTTGGCTTTATCTTGTCAAAAAGAAAGGAGGCCTATTGGTTTTCTCCATTGTTCCTGAAATATCCACTGTTTTCCTTACATTTTCTTAGGGTGGTTCTTCATGTCCTAATATCCATGTCATATCCACAAAAATTCCCAAAAGATTTTCGCTTTCATTTTTATATCTAGTACATTAAGACAAAGCTTGATATATACTCAACAGTTGACAATCCTTTTGTTATTTTTCTGCTGCCTGCCTAGCTTCCTTTCAGTGGAAGACATGGTGATTGTACAGCTGCCCAAATACTGGCTCTGATGTCACATCAAGTCCACCTAACACAAAGCACAGGATACTCTGTAAGGTAAGAACAGGAAAGAGACAGACACTCTGTAGTACCTACAGAGTATATATTGATTGGTTCAGGCCAAGGCCAGGTTGTATTGTTTGGGGTGGTCAGGCAGCAGGCCTGCTTTTGTTGCTGTTGGCTTTCTTTCTGGAATGGCTTGAGGGCAGGGACATGAGAAAACTGTTCTCATAAGGCCATTAATCCTGAAGTGACCTCACCTAGCCCTTGGGTCTGGTTACAAATGACTCTAGATCACTTTCCTCATTTAAAGTCTTCAAAGTATCTCCTCCAAAAGCATCCCCTTAAAGTGTTCCTTAAGAGCATCTTCTCCATGGTGCATTGCTCTAGTCTTTCATTAGCAGATTTGTACAAGATGAGACTTCTCTATGGACTTGAATGTGAACGGGATAGAGAAAATTAAGCGCCTATAGGCCCTAGCCATGTGGCTCAGTTGGTTGGAGCGTCATCCTGATGTACCAAAGGTGTGGGTTTGGTCCCCAGGCAGGGCACATGCAGGAGGCCACCAATGAATGCATAAATGAGTAGAACAGGTTGGTCTCTCTCTCTCGTCAAAAAATTAAAAACAATTTTTTAAAAATAAAAGTACTCTTACATTTTTTTTAAAAGGTGCTTGGAAAAGTGTCTTGGTGACAAACCAATTAGACCGTTAAACACATTTGGAGACTCCATCTCTGAAAAAGTAATTCAGCCTCAGATTCTAAGTGTTATGTTAAAGCCAAAATATAGCTCTCATTCTTACAGCTTTCAACCCTGGCATTTTCTATTGCTTTAAGGCCACTATACTTTGAATCATGTATTACCATGGCCATTTGGATGGATCAGGACCAAGAAATTATCTCTTTGTAGCAGGACAGCTCACCATAAAATGTGTACAAAATGCATACATACCACGCCTACCCCTCATCTGTAAGGGATTCTCTTGCCCAGATTTCTGTGGTGAGTGGGTTTGAAGTCAGTTGGACAGCTGCAGAACAGAAAACACTCCTTAGTCATTCCCATAGAAATGAACGTCTGCTGATACAGTGTTTATCCAAGAAGAGAATTGCTTCCAACTGAATAATTTTATACATGTATATTTAATTGGCTGTACATAAGTAAAATAATTGGTTATATATATCTGAATGATCCTTGAGTTGTAGATAAGAATATGTTCAGGAGGTACTTTGAAACCTACGCTCAGAAGTAGGACATTTTCTTAAGTGTATATAATATCCATTCATTCTTTTGATAGCACTGTTATCTTTGAGGCTTTCACAGCTCATGCAGTTTTGGTGGAACAGAGTTGAGCTCTGGCTTCAAAGGCGAGCATTTGACCCAGAGTTGGCCATCCAGATCATCCATTTCCCATGGGTTTGGTTTAGAGGCAGGCTCATGATCCAGTCCAAGACAATGAGGCTCAGTTCTAGGAAGTTGGGGGATCTGGTGGGGGGAAGTCTCCTGCTGCTGGCAGCCATCTGGATTCTAGGAATGGAGAGACAGCATTGGAGTCAACACAGAGGACAGTAGAGCAGAGAGATAGGGAGAACTGGCGCTCTGATGGTATTATATTATAAATTATCTCTTTTGACAAATCTAGTTTAAATTGAAATTCTGTCATTCGAAACTGAAGTAGGACTGAATAATACATAGGTTCACTGATCAGGTAGGTCAAGAAAATGCTGCCCACACAATGTATTAATATTTTGGCAAGGAAGTTGACAGTGTTTCTTATAAAATCCTTGTGGATAATGTGTAGAAATGTGGGATGGAGGCAGGTGATTTCATCAATAATTAAAGAGCTATGTCAAAGAATGCTAATTCCATGTCAACCTGAAGGAAATTTTGTAGTGGTGTGCCCCAGGGTCCTTCCCTGGCCCTGTCTTTTTTGACATATTTATTAAAGGTTTGGGTGAGCACACTGATGGCCTTCCTATCATATTCTACAGACGACAGGATGATTGGAGCGTGAGCTGGTATGTTGGATAACTGAGACAAGTTTCTAAAACTCTTCATAAGCTAGAGCATCAGAATTAACTTAAAAAAAAAACAAACGTAAAAATCCTTGTATTAGATCCAAAAACTTATTATACAAATAACTGGGTAACACTGGAGGCTTAGTCAAGTATAATTTCAAAGTGGACCAGCAGTGTGGTACAGCCGTCTAAATAAATAAATAAACAAAGCTCCATTAGGTTACATAAATAGGACACAACAGTGATGGAGGCAGATGTCATATTGAACAAACCATGCTTAGGCTGGCAGGGCAGAAGGATACAGGGCCGAAAGAACTAAAGTTTTCAGATATCTCTACCAGCGATCTGCCCCAATGTGCCACATCATGCAGAAAAGATGAAAATGACCAGTGTGTGTGTTCACAGCCCTCTCTCTGATCCCACGTGCTATATGGACACTCCATTTCCCCCTTCCCAAAGAGGAAGAGTTATTTTTGTCTGGGAGGGAAGTTAAGCTGTGCCGTATAACAGAGTAGGAAAGGAGGATGAGTAGAGGAAGAGAGAGATAAGCCAGTGACCACGTGTCCTGGAAGACTTTGGGGGCGCTGAGAGACAGAGGGGCTCCAGAGCACTTTTAAACTGTGAGAAAATAGAAGGGAAAAGAAGGGGATTTAAGTTGGATTGTGATAATCACTCAAGTATAAACTAAAAATGCATTTTTACCATAATTGCCCAGCTTTTGGTATAATGACTACCTGGCTTTGTGTTATCGAAACTTTTCATACACACATATCTTTTCAGCAAAGTTCTGCCTCCAATGCCTTCCCCACCACAGACAGATGAAAGCCTGTGGGAAAGCTACCACATTCCTAACCAAGAAAATAGGACAGTGAGTTTTATAAGCACATATGGGTCTGGAAGTAAACAAGGCTAATTTCTCTGAATACTACTGATCAACGTAGTATTGAAGGTTTTTCCAACATATTCAGACAATAAATTGAAATAAGAGAAAATTTGGAAGACAGGAGACAACATTGCCATTGTTTGTAGATTATACAATAATTGCATAAAATATAAGAAAAATACTAAACTATGGAAAGTAATAAAGACGTCTGAGGTCAGCAAGATTGAGAAGTAAAATATTATTCAATAAAGACAAAGAACATTTTTAATGCTAGCAATAACCAGTTAGCCTATAGGAAAGAAAACATCATATACAAAAACACGAAAGTGAAAAGCTCCTATCCAGGAGCCAACCTAGTGAAAATCTTTATACAGGAAGTTTCAAAATTCTTTTAAGAAAGATTTGGGAAGTCCAACCATGTTTGATATTTTTACAATTTAAAGATACAGATTTGCACAAATGGACCTATGAATTCAATGCAATTTCAATACAAATTTCAGCAAAATATTTTGGGAGAACTGGATAAACTGCTTCTAAGATTAATATGGACAACAAATCTTAGATAACTAAAACAATTTTGAAAAGGAAGAGCCAATAAGGAACTTGACTTAGCAGATATTAGAAGTACTATAGATATTAAGAAAAAATAAGGGGGGAAGCAGAGAAAGTGGGAAAAAATGATGGCTTAACAAATGACTGCCAACTTAGTAACTCCTTTGCCTAAAACGGTTCAATGAGGTGCCACTATCTAGAGTTTAGGGAGCAGCTGCTTTTATTTATTTTTCCTAAAATAACATGTATTATCACAAGTTGCATAAAAACACAGCTTTTACAAAATGACAAAAAATATTTGAATCCACCTGATTTGTAGGAACACCACACTATTGCTGTACCTCCAGCTAAAGCTTCAAAGAAACTATATTTCTTATAATCAAAATAGCTAATATTTACCACAGCTCATCTTTGGAGAAAAGCTCATAGTGTTTTTCTCAATAAACGGAAGCATTTACTCATTAAGTACATTCCCATGCCTGGTGGTCACCAGGATGCATGTCAAACACAATGACGCATTGTAACTGCTGGCTGGCTGTGCTGGAAGAAACCTGGTAGACCATGTAGTTTACCCCTCACTTTATAGAGAAGCATCTAAGGCCAGAGAGAGGGCTCGAGAGCCCCACTCAGGGGTCTTTTAGTTAAGTCACAACTAATCATAAAAATTTAAATAGAAAAGTTCATTATTTTACTTACATCAGGAATACCTGCTTTTAAATGCTCTATAGAGATAGTATCCTTTTGCTTCCTAGGTCCTAAGGTTCAAAATGTCAACATATCAAAAGAAGTCAACTTAATTTATAAATTATGCATTTCTCTTCCTTTTAGATAACTATCCATCTAGTTAGATCTTAAGGGATAATGGTGTATATGGTACCATAGTACACGAGGCCTGTCTATAAAGTATCCAGCAATGTACTATGAAAAAGAGACATTTATTGAAATAGATACAGGGTACAAGAAACATTGTGCATAAAAATGAAGCCTCAGTCCTCTTCAAAGTAGGCACCTTGGGACCTCACATAGTTCTCCCAATCACCATCAGCTGCTCCATCGTATTTTTCTTAATCTCATCCATGGCCTGAAATCTCTTCACTTTCTAAGGTGATTTTAGTTTAGGAAAAAGTCAGAAGTCCCAGGGTGCCTAATCTGGGCTATAGGGGCCGAGTCACCTGGGTTATTTAATGTTTTATCAAAAAACTCTGCACGAGACATGATGCATGAGCAGACACATTGTCATGATGAGACTGCCAATCACCAGTTGCCCATAGCTGTGGCCTTCTGAATCATCTGAGTAGTTTCTGCAGAAGAATTTTCAAGCTAATGAAAAATTTGATGCAGATTCATTGCTCTACTTGCTCAGTCATTTTAAATGTGACAGCCACACAGTACACATGCTCACTCAGTGGCGTCTACCACCTCCACTGACTAGTACAGTGAAGTTGTCATTATTCACACATGCACATTTTAGTCCATTCTCCTTGGCCACCAGGTCATATGGATGTTGCACAAACCATTCTCATTTTATTAACAGTGGCTGGACTTTTTCAGACTGACCTCTGTAAAGCATTTTCCTGTGAACTGTACTATTTGATCTTCACAAAAATATGTAAAGGCATTATTAAAGGTGAGTCAGTTATTATACTTATTGTTGTTATCATTATTGATTTCCTTTTTTATAAATAATAAATGCTCACATTTTGCCAAGGGATTGAATGCAAATCATGTGGCATAAAAATCTCATGATCTTTCCAGTGAATTCATCCTACGGAGGTGAATGTCCCCAATACGCTATTTTCTTTAATAATGAAAACACGTCTGGGGGGAGGGAATTATTAAAAAAAAAAGAGAAAACTTTAGCTCAGCGGATTTTACTCAAAATCAGGTAACTAGAAATGGTAGGAGCCAATACTTAAACTCTGCTTTTGTGCCTCAATCAACAAAAGGCCAACACTGAAACAGCATCAGACTTAGGGTGTCTAAGAAGTGGGCTTGTTAAAAATCTTGAAGCCAATGTTTAAAAACTGACTGGTAGCTGAATCATCCTGAGGGTCACTGAGCCCTCCAGATGCTCCTGTAGGCTCCAAATGCAGCTTTGGTTTGCAGGGAAATGCTGCGGGCAGTGCAGTCAGGCCAACAGTGAGTCACCTGCAGGCCCGTCTGTTAGAGACCCCCCTGCTCTCTGCTCTGAGAGCCTTAAATCAAGCACGATGTTTCTCTATATTGTGATTGACCAGATTTAATGGACAGGCAGGAGTTTAGATAGAGAATTGTGCCAGTTCCTCTGTATTACAACATTCCTGCCAGGGTCAATGAAAGCTCCTGAATAGGTCTTAACTCCTAAAACAGTCTTGGAAGGTCTGTAACCAAACTGAGGAACTGTGGTCCTCAACCCTAGCTGGACATTAGAATCACCTGAGGCACTTAAAAAAAAAAAACACATGCCTTTACTCAGGAGACCAGTTTAATCAGAATTTCTAAGAGTAGGACCCATATATCAGAGATTTGTTAAAATTTCCCTAGAAATGATTAAAATATTCTGGAGTTACACAGTGGGAATGGTTGTAGGACTTTTTGAATAAATAAATAATCACTGCCTTGTTCACTTTAAAAGGGTCATAATTAAATTACAACTCAATTTTAAAAAATACTTTCCAGGTTATTCTATTGGTAGCCTGGGCTAAGGACCACTGGGAAACTGGACAGTGTTTCCCAACCTGGGCTGCACAGTGGGACTTCCTAGGGAGATCTAGAAATACTGAAGCCTAGTCATGACCACCACAGATCCTGATACTGATCTGGGCAATAACCTGGACATCAAGAGTTAAAAAGCCTCCTCTGATAATTGTAATGTTCAGCCAAAGTTGAGAACTGTGGTCCAGAACAGTGGCTGTTGATTTGTGTTCCCTGGAAAAGCACCTGGAAAGTTGTTAGAAATAAAGATTCTTAGTCCCACCCAAAACCAACGAATCAGAAACTCTGGTGAGTTCAGCAGTCTAATTTTAATAAGCCCTCCAGGTGATTCTGGTGCAGGCTACAGTTTGAGAACCAACTGTTCTAGCACTCAAGGAAATTGCATGCCAATCCAGCCATTATCCTTAAATTTTGCTAACTCCTAAATATTTGTGGAGGATATGTTCCAGACATAGAAAACCTGCCACCAGGGTCTAGCTGGAAAGTGACCCACAAAGAACCAATTAGGGGGAAACTGTGGAAGATGCTGTGTTGTAATGTTGCTCCTATATAAAAGAATGTTAATTTCATTCTCACACTAAATCACAGTGTTAGGATAGGTAGCTAGATCTTAGTAAAGGAAGGGAGCAAAGGGAATCAGACATTATTAAGCACAATAAACTAGAGCTGATTGGACAATGAGCTTGATTAAGTCTGGAAGTTAGAGCTTCAGATACCCCAGGGATTCAGTGTTAACCCCCCCAACTAGGAGATTAACACTCCTCCCCTCCCCTGTGTAGGGAGGAAGGACCAACTTTCCAATCTCCCCAGGATAGAACAGGTTCACTCTGGGGACTAAGTGGAGTAGGGGGGTTGCTATAGGAATAAAAAAATTAAAGGGAAATTCCTCTGCTGGGCACATGCCCAGTAAAAGTCAGGCACAAACAGCAGTAACTAAGATAGTGACCATAAGGGGTGGAGCTTGGGAAAAGGATCTGATTGGATAAGGGGCACAGAACCCTTGGAAGATCTAGGAAATGGATTGGTTAGGGAGAGGACCCAACTGCCAAATCCATGATAGATTGGGAAATTGACTGGTTAGTTTGAAAGATAGACTGGTCCTTCCCAAGGATGAGGTAATATAATTGAAGCTTAACAAAGTTGTTTTTCTTTCACTAGGTAACACACACTTCACCGTTCACTCTCACAGTCGCTCTGTAGCCGCCATGTGGGCCTAGAAGCCACACAGACTCCAAGTGTGAGCCTGAGTATAGCAAAGCAGCACCAGCCAGATTGCAGCTGGGAATAGAGACTAGGTAGCTGGAGAGGGACAGAGGCTGAACTCTACTAAGCTTCTGCATGGCACAGAATCTCTGGACCTTGGCATTACTTCTGGGCTTGATGAAAAGAAGGCTGGACTTCTTTCATAGCAGGATGGAGCTGAACCCAGCACAATCTTTTGTGTTTGCTCCAACTTCAATAAACCTTACCACTGCATCTCATCCTCCCATTCATGGTCCACAAACTACTTTTCTTTTACTCTGCAAGAACCCCATTTCCAGCAACACTTGATATCAGAATTACAAATACTACCTATGTAATCTGTTCATCCTTTATTTCCTACATTTAGAAACTCAAAATACACTTTGTAACCTTAAATCCTTTTTTAACCTTAGCCTTTAAGTCAGTGATTCTCTTTTTTTTCTTGATTTTAACCAATAAATGATTTTTCTTTTCCTCTACAGCCATTTGAGAACTTTATTGGAATGGCTTTGGCATTTTAGAAAAAATGATATGTTTTAGACTCTAGAAATTTGTAATACAAAACCTAGATTTAAATCTCTATTGTGATTTTTTTCTACATTCCAGCCCACAGTTGTGAAATGGTTACTATATCACTAATTATGGATTCTTAATGAAGCATGTTTCCCTAGGTTTCAGGCATTTGGGGGGACACCTCTTAACAGTACTGATCTTACATGAGTTTAGGAAGAAGTAGCTATTTTATTTGTCCCATGTCAGGGCACCTGGATATAATGAGGTTGCTAATAATTATCCCCCTAACACTAATTGCTCTCAAACTACCTCTACAAATAGAAGACTCAGAACCTAATGTTCAGCTCAGTTTATTTAAGAACAGTATAGTCTGTCTGTCTGTCTGTCTGTCTATCTCTCTCACATAACCCTCTAGGGTCATTAACACAGAGATGACACAGCAATATTTCTCGAGCCTGAATTTTGACCACCCTTTCATTTGAATAGTGAGATAAGCTGAAAAACCAAAATTTATTTCCTTGAAATAGTGAACTAAATCTGACTTCAAGGCCTGTCAGCCTCAGAAAGTAGTTTTATGTACCTCTGTCTACCTCCTATTCTCTCCAGCCACCAGGACTTAAACTAATTCTGCCAGACATATGCCTCAGCCCTTGAGCCGTATCTCATTCCCAGTAGGGCCTTGACTGGTACCCCATCACCATGGTGACATTCAAATACAGCTCCAGAGGCCCAAGTCAAAGCATGGAGCTCATTATCCCCACAGTCAGGAGAGTAATGCACGGAATAGTTGAAAATTGTGGAAGATAGGTAAAAGATAGTTATTAGGCCCATTTGTAGGAATTCTTTAGAGGATAGACAATTAAGCAAAATCCAAGAAGAACGAGGTTGAAAATAATTGCAGGTAAGGTCAGTAAACTTTATGTAGACTCTCTCTATTGGAGAATGAAGTCTTGAAACATCAGATGGTCATTTCTATAATACATTAGAAGTTGCTTTAAAAAATCATATATGATGATCCTTTTGTAGTTCATGAGTGTGATGATTGGGTGTTCACACTCTTGCGTGGTGTGTGCCTCCCACAAACCTTGTTACAACATCGGCACATTACCCGTCTGACAAGAAAAAAATAAAAAATAAAGTAAAATATAATATAATAAATCATATATAAAAAAATAACCTCAAGGAGTTAGTAGAATCTTTCTGCCTTGGAGACCTTTTAAACATGTCCCCCACTGCTTCTCAGGACTCCCTATGTCTTGAAAATCCATTTCTACTTGTTCTTCATAGAGTTCATTGTGCAAATATTGTTAGTAACATTTTTTAAAAATTATAATTACATATAGTGACTGATCTATTATATTTCACTCACAACATATCAATAAAAATCCCAAAATAGATAATTATATAATTATATGCAACATGATCTCTAACTATAACAGGTGCAGTTAAAGGGGCACAGACTAGATGACAGCAAAGATCTGCTCAGGGATGAATTTTTTTTCTTAAAAAAATGCCTAGTTATTCATAAACATTCCCACCTGCAGATAGTCAGAAAATATACCTGATAGCACACACTTTGCACTGTTTTTCTTCTGGTACTTGAATTAGTCCTTCTATTTAAAAAATCACAGCGAAAAAGTTTTTTATTATGTAACTGAAAAAAATATATTACATATTAGTATTAAAGTGAAATTGCACATGCTTTTACATTCATGCTAGCCTAAATAAGATATTAATAAAATAATTATTAGCATATATTTTAGAGCCTCTGTAAAATACCAGGGCACCGTTTTTAAGACAGTGCATAAAATATTTTTCACTAAAAATCTAAAAATCATAAAGGATTATATATAAATATGAAATGGAAATCTATATTTTAATTGAAAAGGGCATGTATTAACTCTCAAATAGCATGAGAAGAAGATAATTTCTCTATATTTCTAACATAAAAATAAGCATTGCCTCAAGGCTCAAAAGATAAGAGAACTAAGTGGTAATAATGATGCTAAAAGCAGCTGAATGGAACCATCTTTTGTTTTCAGACAGTTCAGTGTATAGGGAAGTTAGAAATATGAGTGTGAAGTTTTCTGAACCCACTTTTTTAAAGTTAATAAACTTTTTTTAGAGCAATGTTTGATTCACAGCAAAATTGAACAAAAAGAACAGTTTCAGCACATTCCCTTCCCCCACCCAGGCACAGGCCTCCCAACTCTTCACACCCTCCACCAGAGACATTTGTTACCCTTGATGAACCCACATTGACCCCACATCATCACCTAAATGCCATAGTTGACATGGTTCACTCTTTGTGTTGTGCATTCTGTGGGTTTGGACGATTGTATCATAACATACGGCCATTGTCGTATCATATAGAGTAGCGTTACTGCCCCGAAAATCCTCTGTGCTTTGTTTATTCAATCCTCCCTGCTCCTTAACCCCCAGAACAACTCATTTTTTCCAGGTCTCCATAGCTTTGTATTTTTCTGAATGTCAGTCATTTAGTTGGCATCACACAGTATGTAGACTTCCGATTGGCTTCTTACAGGTAGTAATAGGCTTTAAAGTTTCCTCCATGCCCTTGAATGGCTTAATAGCTCCTTTCTTATTAGTGCTGGGAAATATTCAATTGTCTGGATGTACCACAGTTTATTTATTCGTTCCCCTACTGAAGGACATCATGCATGCTCTCATGTTTTGACAATTCCAAATAAAGCTGCTATAAACATCTATGTGCAGGTATTTGTGTGAATATGAAGTTTCAATTTATTTAAGAAAATACCAAGAAGATCAATCGCTGGGTTGTATGGTAAAATACCGTTAGTTTTATAGAAACCATCACACTGTCTGTACCAGTTTACATTTTCACCAGCAATGAATGAGAGTTCCTATTGCTCCATGTCCTTGCCAGCACCTGGTGTTATCAGTGTGGGAGATTTTGGCCATTCTGATTGGTTTGTAATGGTATCTTGTTGTTTTAACTTTAATTATTACTGAACTCAAAGAGGGAAAGCTTAGAATTTCTCCCCAATATGTTAGCTGGCAGTATTTTGTAGATATTCCTTATCAAGTTGAGGAAGTTCCTCCTCTATTTCTAGTTTGTTGAGAGTATTTTCTTTAATAAAAAATGGGTGTTGGGTTTTGTCAAATGCTTTTACTGCATCTATTCATAAGATTATGTGATTTTTTTTAGCCTATTGTTGTGATGGACTACATCAATCAATTTTTGAATGTTGAACCAAGCTTGCATGTATGGTATAAATCCCACTTGGTCATGGTATAATTCTTTTCTTACATTGTTGGATTTGATTGGCTAAGAGTTTGTTGAAGATTTTGCATCTATGTTTATGAAAAGTATTGTTCTGTAGTTTTATTTTGCAATATCTTTGGTTTTGGTATCAAGGTAATGCTGGCTTCATAGAATGAGTTAGGAAGCATTCTCTCTGCTCTCACATTCTGGAAGCAATTGCACAGAATTTGTATAGTTTCTTCCTTATGTCTGGTACAATTTACCATCTAGTCTTGGTGTTGCCTGTTTTGGAAAGTTAATTACTAATCCAATTTCTTTAATAGCTATAGGTCTATTCATATTGTCTGTTCTTTTTACCTGGATTTTAGTAGGTGGAATCTTTTAAGGAATGGGGTCATTTCATCTATGTTACCAAATTTGGGGACATACAGTTGTTCATAATATTCCTTTATTATTCTTTTAATGTCTGTTGAATACAGATAATGTTTCCACTTTCATTTCTGATGTTAGTTATTTGTGTCTTCTCTCTTTTTTTCCTTAGTTCACCTGGCTAAATTCCTATTGATTTTAATGATCTTGTTGATCATTAAAGCACATTAAACCACAATAAGCTTTTGGTTGTTGATTTTCTCTAATGATTATTTTGGTTTTAATTTTATTGATTTCTGCTTTAATTTTTAATATTTCTTTTACTTTGGATTTGATTTTCTTTTTGTTTTTTAGTTTCCTAAGAAGCTTAGATTATAGGTTTAAATCTTTCTTTACTAATACATACATTTACTACTAAAAATTTCCCTTTTACTACTTCTTTCATTGCATCCCACAAATCTTGGTGAGTTGTATTTTCATTTAAATACACATAAAAAGCCCTGGCTAGTGTGTCTTAGTGGATTGAGTGTGGGCCTGTGAACCAAAGGGTCACTGGTTCCATTCCCAGTTAGGGCACATACGCGGGTTGCAGGCCAGTAGGGGCATGTGAGAGGCAACCACACATTTACATTTCTCTCCCTCTCTTTCTTGCTCCCTTCCCTTCTGTCTATAAATAAATAAAGTCTTTAAAATAAATAAATACACAGAAAAATAAGTGCGCAGATAATAACTGTACAGCTGAATAACTTTTCACTGAGTGAATATATGATTTTTTCAGCCCCAGATCAAGAAATAAAACATTGCGAGAAACCCAGAAGCCCTCCTGTGTCTATTTCCAGTCATTTCCTCTCTTCCCTATAATGAATTGAATATTTATATCCCCCCAACATTCATATGTTGAAATCCTAATCCCCAATGCCATGGTATCAGGAAGCAGCCTGTGGGTTGCTTTGGGTCGCCTTTGGGGCAATTAGGTCATGGTCATGAAGGTGAAGTCCTCATATAAGCAATCAATGCCCTTACAGAAGAGACCCTAAAGAGCTCTCTTCCCCTTTTCATCCTGCGAAGACACAGCAAGAAGACAGCTGTCTATACAGCAGGAAACAGGATTTCACTAGATACCAAATCATCTGGTGCCTTCATCTTGGACTTCCCAGGCTCCAGAACTGTGAGAAATAAATGTTTCTTGTTTAAGCCATTCCATCTAAAGTATTTTTTCCCTTTTTGTTATAGTGTCCTGAAAAAACTCAGACATTCCCATTACAAAAGTAACTACTATTTTGTGCCCTGGTCAGGTAGCTCAGCTGTGGGAGCATCATTCTGATGTGCCAAGGTTGTGTGTTCAATCCCTGGTGAAGGGATACAGGAATCAACCGACGAGTGCATGAATGGGAGGAACCAAAACCAATGTTCCCTTCTCTCTAAAAATCAATTAATAGTTTTTTTTTAAGTAGCCACTACTTTGTCTTTTGGTAGTTTAGGACTTTGTATAATAGAAACATTCAAAACCTAGGAAGGAAAACATTAGATGTTCAGAATCAAGAATAATTCTCTTTGGCTAGATGCCCCACCTTCCAGGTCCACCTCTCTGCAGGGGCTTTACAGCCCAGTGAAACCGAGAGGAAACAGCCCTGCCCCTGGGCCTGTAGTGGGAGTGGCAGCCTCTGATCTCTGCAGTGCCTTCGGGGTCATTCTTCCCTTCACTTGAATAGCACCCATCACAGCTGAATAGCTCTGTGGTCTGGACCTGTAGAATCCTAGAAGTCCAGCAGCCTTTCTTCATTCCGCCCCTCTCCTCTGCGTAAGTTCAAACTGGCAGTGCCTCTGCTGGTATATTCCCCTGTCTATTCCTGGCTTCTGCTGACTTCGTTCAGTTTTCACTAGTATTTACATATGCTTATTTGTATGTGCGTATCTGCGTATGTGCTGTTCTGTGCACCTTTATCCCACATACAGATTTCTGTAACTACTACCAAAATCAAGATACAGAGCTGTTTCAGTGACACAAAAGAACTTTCTTAGGCAATCATACATTTACTAGTCACATCACACCCACCTCCACCCCGTCCTCTGATGACTGCTGATCTCTTCTCTATCTTTACAGTTTGTCATTTCAAGGATGTTATATAAATAGAATCATAAAGTGTTTAAATTTTTGAGATTGACTTTTTTTAACTCAGCATAATACCTTTGAGATTCATCCAAATAGTTGCATGTTACACTATGATTTTTAGACCAGAAAATGCAAAAGAGCTACAAATTGAGTTCTAAAATTTGGCTGAAACTCCTTTTATGTGAAATAAATTGACTTGGATCTTTCAAAAGGCCTCTAGGTTTATTTATGCTAGTTAATGATTAAAAGCATATTTTAAAATTCAGGTGACATTATTTTTACATTGTTGGATAAATATTAATGAAGGTTTCAAGTATCACTTGGAAGGAAATATAAACTCAGCGTGTGCAGTTTTGAATTATGCTTTGCACCTTGATACATATTTTAATATGAAAATTCACAAGATAAATTCAAATTGCCATTGCTACAGACCATCAGGGCCAATAACTGTTTTTTTGACTGTATGTTTGATGGAAATACAACTCTGGTGAGACTGATTTGGGAGCTTATTTAATTTGAAGAAAGTCTTTTTTTATTTTCCTATTTCTAACAATTTTTCTTATCTGCCATAACCTCTTATTATTGTCACCTCTCTACAAAATGCTATTATGGTTCCCATATTCAAATGCATTTTCAATTTTATTCATATTTTTGAGCTACTGAGAGCTATCAGTCTTGTGACAGGTAGCACTTATGATAACACGCTTAGAAATTGTTTGAAAGAAAAGAAAAGTGAGTGATTTATGTCTTGGGTTTAAGAGGTTAAATTTGATTTTATTGTAATAAGACCATTTGAGACAGACTTAGTTTTGCTGTTGTGAGCCTGCTGGAGTTATTATGCCATATTGAGCAAAAGCTTTCATCCATGTTTAGCCAAAAGACTTATTCATTCTGCAAAAAAAAAAAAGATTGCTATCATCATTCAGAGAATTGACTTCTGAGGAGATTTTTGAGAGAGCCTTTATCCTGCTAATACCCTACTTATGTAATACAAACAGAGGAGGAACTCCCCAAAATGCATCTTACCCATGAGCACCATTTTCTCCCAGCCCTCTTCCCTTTCTTGGTTTGCTGAAGCCGTTTCCAGCGCTGTTTCTCACACGTGGTCGTCTCACACGTGGTCGTGCCTAAGGAAGTATAAGCTCTCAGTCCCGCGGCTCCAGTTCTTCCACTTATCCTCCCACTCAAAAATGTTCCTTAATTAGAGATGAAGAATTTGGCGAACAAACAAAAACAACAACAAAGAAAAGCTTTTGAAAACTATTTGTCTTAATAGCTTCAATTGATTAAAAGCTCTGACATACTAATAAAGAAAGGAGGAAATCTCGTCTGAAACTTGGGGAAAATACCCTGAATAGGCAATTCATAAAAGAAGAAAATAAAAATGCCAATAATCTTATGAAGTAATAATGTTCAACAATATTAGAAACATAGAATTCAAATGTAAAAACAACATGACCTTTTTTTTTCCCCTTTGATTGTTGAGGATTGTATAAAAATGAACATTTTCTGATCTGGCTGAGCTCATTGAAACCGTCACTCTGCTCAGTGCCTGCTGGCACGAATGTGAATGTAGACAACATTCCTGCAGGCGATTTGGAAATAAGAATGAGATTCTTCAAAATGTGCTATTATTTCATATTATCATCATGCTTATATCATTTATAATGTTTAAATTGAAACAAAGTAAATTTCCAAAAATAAGATCATGGAAAATAAATCATGGACCATCTATATTATAAAATATTATGAACAAAAAATGGTTATGTATATAGAAAGATGCCCACGATGTATTTTTAAGTGAGAAAAGATTCAAACTTGTGTCTACAGTATAATCTCAATTTTTGTCTCCCAAATATATATATATATATGTGTATGTATACATTTCATTATACATTATACATGTATAATGAAAAAAAAGAAGGCTACAAGAATTCTTACCTAAATTTCAGTACTGATTATCTTCATACAGAAGAATCATGGTTGGTTTTTCTACTTGTGTCTTACTGTAGTATCCAGCTTTTCTACAATTACCTGATTTAGCTAAGAAAGTAGAAAAGCAGAGATGATTTTGAAATGCAGTATTCTAAAATGAAAAAATACGAAGAGTTAAATATGGAAAGTACTGTGACACGTGGAAAAGGCCTCTATTCCCACCTCCCTTGCTGCTTTGTTGTTGCTGTTCTTTAACCCCGAGGGGCCATGTTTGTTATTCTCTCTCTCTCATTTAGTCCTACGTGCTGAACTGTTTCATCTACCAAACAAAATTAAGCAAAGGTTAATTACTGTGTTTTCTCAATTTTCTTTAAAAAATTATAGTTGTCAATCATAGCCAAGGAAATAGTTGTTATCAAGCTGAGCTGATATAACTTCATAAGAAATGCAGTGTTGCAGTCACCTAGCAGACTCGTTACAGAAAACTGAGCCCAGGTCTTTCCCCAAACCGGAGTAAAATCTTGGAGGGCAAGGATCACCACGTGTGGGAGTGTGTTTGCCTCAAGTGACTAAGTTGTTTAAAGATCTTTGAATTTTACTACCTCCCAATTTTTTGTTCTGCCTTCTAGAGAATTTCCTTAACTTTATTTTCTATGTAATTTTTACTTTTTACTTATCTTGTTGTCCAGAAAAACCTATTTCTTGTTCTCTGTTCTTTGTTCTTAACTCCTTCTATTTCATGGGGAAAATGATGGTTTCTTATTTCTTTTTGCTCTTTTTTAGAGTTCTTTAAATGTGCTGTGATACTAGCTGACTCTCCTTTTTTTAGCCTTTCAAAAATTTTCATTGAGAATAACATTCAATAATGTTCACTCATATTCGATATACAACTTGATGGATTTCTACACAAAAATGAACTTATGTAACCAACACACAATCAAGACAGAAAACATTTTCAGCCCCACAAAGAAGACCAGCTCTCCTGAGATGATCACTGTTCTGCCTTCTAACACCGTAGAAGCTTAGCCTATACTTAAACTTCATATGACTTAAATCATGTAGTATATGTTTTTATATCTTCCTTGCACTAAAAATATTTCCTATGATATTGATCCATGTTGTTGTATATAGTAATGGTTCATTATTTTTTAACTTTTTAAAATAATTGTTTACAATTCCATCATGTAAATACACTACACTTTATCAATTTTCCTGCTGATGAGGATTTTGATTATTTTCAACTTGAGGCTGTTATGAATAAATACTACGAATATTCCTTTGTGTGTGTTTTGGTAGACATATAAACTCATTTCTCTTGGGTATACACCTAGAAGGAGAATTGCTGACTTGTATTAAGATGTGTTTAGATTTAGTACCTACTGCCAAACAGTTTTCCCAGGTGGTTGTTACAATTTATAAGCGCATCAACTAGTAAAGTTTGAGAGTTGAAATTGCTCGTAATCCTCACTGAAACTTGATATAGACAGTCTTTTTAATTTTAGCCATTCTGGTGGTTTTACCGTAATATCCCATTGTCATTTTAAATTACATATATCCCTGATGACTGGGGATGTTGAGGGTTTTTTTCTATGCATATTGGATATTTGCATATACTCTTCTGTGATATTTGTTTTTAAATCTTTTGGTTAATTTTTACAAATTAGGTTATCCCTTATTCATCTGAAAGAGTTCTTTGCATGTTCTCATAAGTACTTTTCCTGTTTGGGTCTTTAATTATTTTAATGTTGTTTTTTGATGAACCAAATTCCTTAATTTTAATGAAGTCCAATATATCAACCTGCTCCATATAATTAGTGTCTTTATTTTTACTCTTTCCCAACAAGTATTTATCATTAATTAGCTTGTGATTCAGGATCCCAGGGTGCCATGTACCCAAGTCACCCCTCGCCTCCCTGGGAGAAGATGGAGAACAGGGGGGAGGTGTGGTGGAGCCAGCTCAGATCTTCCCAGGAAACGTGCCTACTGTGAGGTGTCCTCCCAGGCCAACACCAGGACATGGGACAAAGGGACTTACACACACTCCGGTTCCATTCACACACAGAGACATCCACCACTTTGGTTCCTTTAGTGGTCACTGCCTTCTCACAACGGAGAAAGTCCAGGTAGTTCTTCTGCCAACAGTTTCTGGTCCAGTCCTTGTTGTGGAGGAAGATGTCAAAAGGGGCAGGGTGGTGGTTCTTGATTTTGGTCTCACCATGCTTTGCCATGTTGCTAACTCCTGAACATGCTTCTGAATCCCCTGGCAGCTCAGTGTGACCCTCAGCCATGATTAGTGTCTTTCCTGCTCTTTAAGAAATTTTTGCTACTATGAGGTCATGAATACCTTTTCCTATGATTTCTTCTAAAAACTTAATTATTTTATATTGAGGTCTGTGATCCATCTTTAATTAACTCTGTATATAATATCAGGTAGGGGTCAAGGTTCTTTTTTTATTTGGATATTAAAACGAAATTTTCCTCAGTCTTTATTGGTCTTCTGTATTCAGTAAAAAGTTAAACACAAAGAAGCAAGAGAAAAACAACCTGTTAGCAACAAAGAAAGCAGTCAACAGAAATGGACATCAAGAGTCATTCGGTAAACTCTGACTGTAAGCTCTCAGTACATGGGCGGGACTTGCAGACAGGTAGGCACCACTGTGGGGTGGCCATCTGGCTTTTTCTGGGAACCTAAATGTCAGTTATTATAAGTATTTTTAAAGGACATTCAGTTCTGCCATAAAAGAATCCCCCAATCATTCAACCCACTTGAATACTTAAAATTTCCTTTCCTTCGACTTGGTTAAGGGGAACTAGTGGTTTAAGTTTTCTCTCTTTCAACAAATTATTCAGCCCTAACCCTCACTCCTTTCATTGTGAAAATGCTTCAAAGTACTTAGCCTTTTTTGCGGTTTGGTGGGGCAATGGGGCTTGCTTGACCTTAGTATTTTCCTGTGCACATATGTAAGAATCAGAGGCTCTGAGTTTCTACCCTGTAGCAGCTTTCTTACTAAACCACTCTGCCTCAGAATCATCACCTAATTATTCTTACTTCACAGTGTTGTGAGGGTTAACTGAATTCAGTATGTGAAACTTCTATAATAATGCTCAGCCTATAAGTGCTCAAAAATCATTAGCTATTAGCTTCCTCCATTCAACTCATTCTATTACCATTCCATTTACTTTCCTCTTCAAAAAAAAGCATAGACATGTTTCCTTGGCTACTGTCTTCTCTCACATTCTCTGTCCTTTTAAATGTCTTTGTCGTAATTTTTAGAAGATTTCTGGAGGAATTTGATGTAAAAACATATTCAATCCACATACTTAACTAAAATTTCCTCAACTGACAAATTTAAAAGTTAAAATTGCTGCACAGACCCACTTTATAATTTTTCACAACCATGACTAGGTAATCACTGAGCTACATGATTCTAGCAAATCATGATTATGCTGTAGCAAAGATTCCTAGCTCTAAGCTCAAAAATCTTATGAATTTGTGACATTAAAAATTATGCTATGAAAATGGTGAATCCCATGTTTTTAAAGGAAACTCAAATTGTTCACAGTTTTGCTTCTTTTCCAGGGTTCTCAATTTTCTACCTGATTGGTTATCGGTTGGTTGATTGACAGGTGTAAAAAACACTTTAGGGCAGCTTCTTGGAAAGAATGTGTAAAGCTATATTAATTCCTTGATCAAACTTAAATACCCTTAAGCAACTTCCATTAACCTAGAACACCCCAAGCTATTCCCCCTGGCTCTACAACTTACTCAAAACTCAAACCAAATTTAGTGAAAGAATGAATATGAGTCCCTATTGTTTGAATGGATGCAAAAAAAGTTAGAATAAAATAATTTCTATAGGTATAGTTATGGAATTTGCCCCATCCTGTGTCTCTATATTATTTATAATGAATAAGCTATAATAAACACTATATTATAAAAAGACCATAATCTTTTATTTATGTACAGTAAATGTAAAATTTATAAAGCGAAGTAACCCTTAGGTTTATTTTTTGTTGCCTTGTTCCCAGTAGGTTATTGATTTTTTATGATTGTTTATATGGGTATCAGTGAATGACCTAAAACTTAGGGGTACTTATTAATTTACCTCACAAACACATTTCTAATATTGTTTTCTAACAGTTTCTGTAATATTGTCTAATTGTGTATATGCAAGTATATGTGAGACGTGTGTATGTTTGTGTGTCTACATGTGCACATATTGCAGTGTGTGTGTGTTTGTGTGTCAGAGAGAGATGGACAGAGAGAGAGTATGAGAGAGAGAGAGGTGGAGAGACATTAGCCTGTTCACAAAGGCCCAGGCTTAGCTGGGTTTAATCATTTAAACGTAGAGTAGACCCATTTAAAATTAAATTCAAGTAGTTTTAAGGTGGATTGGAGGAATACAAAACAGAATAATGGAAAGAAGGCAAAAAAGAAACAGCACATATATAGGAGGGCTCCCCCAGCAGTCAGCTAGTTTAGACTGTGAAGTGATATCCCAAGAGAAGCCAAGGAGGCCCCATCACTTGAATTATTTAAAATTGGACTGGACTAAGCTCGGGAGAATATACCATTGGGAGTAATCATGCTTTGACAGAGAAAGACCGAGAGATCTTTTCCAATTGTAATTGCCATGATCCTGTGTAATTCAATTTGAAATGGCCTTGCTATTCTAATTCACAAAGATCCTATTTTTACTAACTCTTTCTTTTTCATAATCCTGCTTCTGATATCACTTCTCCTTTAAAAAGAAACCCTCAAGACTATTCATTGAATTACACTCCTTATTTCCTCCTTTTCCCCCTCCAGACAGACTGTTTTGCAGACTCAGGCACTGCGCTGAGAGCTGGGCAGACAGCGATTATCATCACCCCTGCTTTCATCCATTAGAGGGGGGCGTTAGCAGGTAAGGGTGAGGGCTGACAAAGACGTTTTCAAAACTGGTCAGCATAAATGCTTCCAGGAGGCCAATTCAGGATAATCTATTGAAACATGGATCAGAAATATTGCCAGCCGAGGCTGAATACCTCTATCTGTTGTATTTAAGCCAAAGCAATAGAATACTTTCATGGGGGGAAATAACAAAAGCCATAATTACATGTGGAGAATTGTCTGTTCACATCATTTGGGGGTTAATTTTGTGAAATGGATGCCATTCTGACTGGGCCCAGCATCTGTCTCAGCCACTTTATTTGTTTTGAGATGCTCCAGGGGTAAGGTCCCCGGAGACTTGAGTCCAGGAGGCCTTCTGGTTTCCAGGAGCCAATTTGTGATGAGATCAAAGGGGTCTATAGTCCCTGGAAACTGAGTTACACTCTGGAATTTACAGGTGTACCTCATATTACACAGCACTTTCATCTCAAAACCGTATTGGGAAGTAAATTTTAGTGAATTGAATTATATTAACCCACTAATATTAGCAATTGGTAATGGCTCCTGATCATTTAATTCAGCATCAGAATTGCAGTAGAGCAATGCAGTGAATTTCCTTGTAGGCTGGGAATGCTTTGTGACATAATCAGCAGTGTTTTATGACAAGTTTTCTTTCCCATGTAATTTATACTCAACAATTTGGGAAAGGAAGAACTAATACCCCCAAACAATTATTCTGAAAACTTGAAATAAAATTTCCAAACATTCCCAAAACAGTAACTGTAATGCCTTACAATTTAAACAGTGACACATAGGTAATATTTAAATTATTAGAGTGATAACATTTTCCCATTGTACATTACAAATACTAATTACATTGAAATATTTCAAACATATAGAAAAAATATATATAATATGCATTCATTATGCACCAGTCAGAATTTTTAAATACTAGCAGAGTTTCTTGATTGTTTTAAAAAATAAATGGGTGGTTGGAGCATCCTCCCAATACGCCAAGGTTGTGGGTTCGATCCTTAGGGCAACCAGTAAATACATAGATGGTGGAATAGGAGATCAATGCTTCTCTATTTCTCTTCCTTCTTCCTTCTCTCAAGTCAACCAATATTTTAAAAAAATGAAAATTAGGCCCTGGCTGGTGTAGCTCAGTGGATTGAACGCGGGCCTATGAATCACACGATCGCGGTTCAATTCCCAGTCCAATTCCCAGTCAGGGCACATGCATGGGTTGCAGGCCAGTTCCCAGCAGGGGACTCATGAGAGGCAACCACACATTGATGTTTCTCTCCTTCTCTCCTTCCCTTCCCCTCTAAAGATAAATAAATAAAATCTTTTAAAAAATGAAAATTAATAAACAATGGTATGTACAGTTGAAGAATATTTAAAGCCCTCCCTGGTAATATGTCCCTTCCTCGCTCTGCAGAATAACTTCTGTCGTAAAGCGGGACTGTGCCCTGCCGATCCACCATCTGCATCTCTGCTGTGTGTGTGGGGTCCGTAGCTGGTGAACAGGGTCTTTGTGAGTTCTTGAAATGTCCGTAAGTGGTATTATATTCAATCCTGCTTTCTTCATTTGATATTTTGGTAAGTTCTATCTGTATCCATATATGCAGATCAAGGTTTAAATAAACTTGAAAGGCATAGGATTCATCATCATTGGTTACTTATATATTCCTCAAATGATACCCATTTAGGTTGCTTCCAGTTTTCACTGTAGACTATGCAGCTTGTTTCAGTATGGATACATGTCCCAATTTGTAAAAAGTCTGTAACAACAATTGTAGTTTGTGGGTCTAGAGTGTATGTGTCCTCAGCTTTCTTAGACACTATCAGGTTGCTCTCCAAAGTTATACTCTCACCAAAAATGATGTGGTCAAATTAATCAATCTTTTTCTTTATGATATTTACTTTCTGAGCTTGGAATTTTTTAAAAGATCTTATTTATTTATTTGTTTTTAGAGAGAGGGAAAAGGAGGGAGAAAGAGAAACATAGATCTGTTGTCTCTTGCATGCCACCAGCTGGGGGCCTGGCCCACAACCCAGGCATGTGCCCTGACCTGGAATCGAACGGACCTTCAGTCCACAGGCCTGTGCTCAGTCCGCCGAGCTATACCACCAGGGCTGAGCTTGTTTTTTTTTTAAAGAGTTCCTTCCCTCTCAATATTATAAAAAGATCCTTGTTATGTGTTCACATTTATGTCTTTTAATTCACTTTGATTGATTTTGAAGTATGATGTGAGGTGGGGTTCTAATTATATTGTTTTCCATATGGGCAGTGAAGTACTTGCAATGCCTGCTGGGTCTTAGGGTCACCTCTGCATGCACTGAGGTCTAATGTAAGACTAGGTATTTGCATTCGTTGATATGGAGAGAAATATATTCACTGATATATTCGCTGACCTTCCCGTAATGCATTATTTCAGTTAATGTAGTGGTACATTAATTCCTGACATGTAATGGAGCAAATCCTTTCTTTTTATTTTTCTTCTTCAAATTTATCTTGGTTTTCCCCAGACATTTATGTTCTCATGGGAATTTTATAATCAGTTTTTAGAAAATCTTTAATATGATAAAGTAGTAGTAAATGCAAAATATAATCTATTCTGCTTATATCAAATCACTAAATCTAATATATTGCTCATTAGTCAACATTAAGAATATTCTGCCATGTCCTGACACAATTCCTTTGAAAAAATAAGTTTATCATGTTTTTTTCTTCCAGAAATATTACTTTCTCTCAATTTCAGTGATTTTAATGTCATTCCCATTCTTCCCACTCACAGCCCTCTTAATATCTATCCCTGTACCACGTTAACAGATTCAGTCATTGCTGCTGCCCTGTTGTGGGAGTATGCTGTAAACGTAATTCTTTCTCTCTCGGTCCTCCTCTAACCGTTTCACTCCAGTCCGTTCTACAGAGATCTTGTAGAGCACTTGTTTTCCTGTTTTAATGAAGCCGCTTTATGCCCAAGAAACTTGAAACTCTTGTTTGCCACGGGTCTTAAGTGGTCCTCAGAGATGCACACATTCATTATCACATGTGAACACATGCAAGGATTTGCCCTTCCCAGAGTCACACAGCTAATGGGGAGGGAAATTAGGATTCTCAAGGTAAAACCTAGTCTAGAACCCACTTCTTCTGACTCCTGAACCACTTCTCTTTCTACCTTTTACTTCCCACCTCTGGACCTTCAGTTACCCTTCAGATAACCTTCTTAAGTGATATCGGTACCACATGGATTTTACTCTATATAAATTCCCCAAAGGAACTTCCCTTTCTTAGTCTTACCTCAGAATCTTCCTACTGCCTTTGAAACACAAACTTTCATGTTGAAATTCAGTCTCCTTACTCTCCACCTTCTTGGAAACATGTACCTTTTATAGGATGTATGACTACTGCCACTATTTATTGCATTCTTACTAAGAGTCTAGTTATTAAAGGATCTCATTTTGCTTTGCAGACCCAAAGAGGTGAAGTAACCTGCCCCGAGCTCCACAACCTGGGATAGAACCCAAATCTTTGGGAGTCCGGAGCCCATGGGTTTACCACTTTGTTTGTGCCTCCTAACTCTGTAACTTTTTAGCAATGGTTTATTCTTGAATTCATTTGCACTTACTGTTAGCTGCTTTTGGCATATTCTTAACATTTGTCATAAATGTAAACTTCAGCTGTCCGAGTGGACTGCATATTTTGTGAATACAGGATTGTTTCAAACTTTCTTTAGTCAGCGCTCCCTCCGCATAACATCTATTATAAATCGGCTCTAAGCCCTCCTGTAACTGATGAGAGTCTTATTAGCCTGGAGAGTTTCTGACAACCATCCAGGAAGCTTCTATGCTGAAAAATCTCCCATTGTAGCTGAGCCTAAAACTGGAATCAATCGTTTTTAACAAATTTATTGTATTTCAGCACAACTTGTTTGCTGTTTTATAAAGGTAAAAAAAAAAAAAAACTACCTCTCTGATTCTTCCTAACTTACTGTTTCTCTAGTGAATATTATATACTGTTAATTAGAAATAAATTTGGCCCTAGCTGGTGTGGCTCAGTGGATTGAACACTGGCCACTGAACGGTTGTCGGTTTAATTCCAATTCAGGACACATGCCTAGGTTGTGGGCCAGGTCCTCAGTTGCAGGCCTGCAAGAGGCGACCTGTTGGTGTCTCTCTCACACGTTGATGTTTCTCTTCCTCACTTTATCCCTCCCTTCCCCTCTCCCTACAAGTACATACATAAAATCGAAGGAAGGAAGGAAGGAAGGAAGGAAGGAAGGAAGGAAGGAAGGAAGGAAGGAAGGAAGGAAGGAAGGAAGGAAGGAAGGAAGGAAGGAAGGAAGGAAACTGTTAGAAAAAAACAAACTTGGCACATCATGCAAAATGAATTATAAACAATTCTGAGTGAATTTTACTTCAAAGGATTTTTTTGAGGAGAAAACACAAAATCATGTAAAATTGCTAAAATGGAGGAAATGCACAATTATACTGCAATTTCAGGTCCACTCTTCACAGAGCTCCAATAGCATTTTCCAGGAGTTTGGATGAGAGCCGTCAGAGGCCAGGCTTGGGCAATAGAAAAGGTCATGTCTTCTCTCCACTTCATCTTGAGAAGTCATCTTTCAGCAGTGAACAAGCAGGAAACAGATCAATGTTCAAAAGGCCTATTTAAAAAACACTTAAAGAATTTTAATACTGTTGGGTGTTTATCATAAAATTTACAAAATAGTTTTTTTTAAAAATAGACTTTATTTTTTCAGCAGTTTAAGATCTATAGAAAAAGTGAGCAGGAAGTACAGAGTTCACATATATGCCCTCTGTGCTCACCCACCGCCACTCTACCCCCCAGTTGTTAGCGTCTTGCATGTGTGGTATATTATGTGACAATTTATGAGTCAAAACTGATACACCGTTATTAACCAAAGTTCACAGATTACATTAGTGGTCACTCTTTGTGTTGTACATTCAATGAGTTTTGACAAACGTGTAATATATGCAAGGTCTGTCCAGAAAATGTCCAGCCATTTTTAATATAAAGAGAACAGTTTGCTCAACATCCGTGTAACCTGGCAGCCAGTGAGTGTGGTTGGAATACACATGTGTGAACAATGAAGACTTCACTGTACTAGTCAGTGGGCAAAGTAGATGCTACTGAGTGAGCATGTGCACTGTGTGGCCATTGCATTCAAAATGACTGAGCAAGTAGAGCAATGAATCTGCATCAAAGTTCGCATTAAGTTTGAACATTCCTCCATGGAAACTATTTGGATGATTCAGAAGGCCACAGCCTCCTGGGCAACTGGTGATTGACAGTTTCATCATGACAATGTGCCTTCTCATGCACCATGTCTCATGCAGAGTTTTTGGTAAAACATCAAATCGCTCAGGTGACTCAGCCCCCCTATAGCCCAGATTTGGTGTCCTGTGACTTCTGGCTTTTTAAAACTAAAATCACCTTTGAAAAGGAAAAGATTGCAGATAGTTGATGAGATTCAGGAAAATACAGTGGGACAGCTGATGGTGATTGGGAGAACTGTATGAGGTCTCAAGATGCCCATTTTGAAGGGGACTGAGGCATCATTGTCCTATGTACAAAGTTTCTTGTATCATGTGTCTTATTCAATAAATGTCTCTATTTTTCATATTACATGGCTGGATACTTTCTGGTATGTCCACCATTACAGTATGATCAAAACAGATTTTAAGCTAACAAAATATAGAATATAAAAAGAAGAATAGTTTTTCAAGGTTCTTTGCACAAAGTTCTAATAAGCCAGGAGCTGAAGTTGCTGCAATTCTGTCTTTAGCTTCATGATGTTTCCATTGGCCAAAAATGTGCTAAGTTGCCTCCCAGTTCAAGGCATTCAGCACATAACGGCAAGGCAGGTCAACCAGAAACGGACACCTGATTTCCATGACAAATATGGTAACGCTGTATTAGCCAGCGGAGCCACTTCCTGCATTCCTCATGGGCACACACAGCACCACAAACTGGAGGAGAATGGAACCCGTCCTTTGTTGGCAGAGTCACCCCCAAAGGAATGGAGATGTTGGTAATCGTCCCAGCTGGTGTACAAATTGTCTCAAAGCCACCTCATAACTGATGCCAAGTGAAAGCACTGTGTACCCCTTAAAAATGTGACAAGACTGAAGAAATACAGTACATTTGAAACCTTCACAAATAAAAAAAGGGGTAGAAGATGCCATTTTGAAACATTTAACTGTGGTAAAACAAGTTAAATGAACTGAAACTCAACCAAAAACTTAGTGAACTTACTTTTTGTAGTTCCTACAAGACAGAAAAGCAATATAGTAAAAATTAAGTCATCTCTTTGTTTTAAAAAATTGTAGTCATTTTGATAAACAGCGCTGTCAAAACAGCAAACGCGAACACCACATGCTCTAGCTCATTCTCTTTACTGTACAATTCTCAAGGTTTGGTGTGAATACTTCATAGTGAAAGTATGTCTTCCCTTGAGGATCCACAGCCATTTAATTTCTGTTCTGGCATTTGGCCTGTTGTGTTTATGAGGTTCTATTGAGAAATGGAATTGATGATTTCTTCTATAACCACAAAGAAAAAATTGAGGGTTACTGATTTCAAACCATTATTATAACCTTTCATATTTTTCTGGAAAAATGTTTTCCTTCCAAAATGAAAAAAAAAAAGGATGCCCTATTAAATATCTAACTGTTTTGTATCATCCCATCCTTCAATATGTTGAAAATTCACCTCAGACTTGGCCAGACTCGGCAGGAGTTCCCCATCTATAGTTAGGAACCTACCAGATGTTGCTGCTGGGTCTGATTGATCTCTATCGGTTTCTGCTAATTGGGCATTGTTGTCAGGAAGAGTGGATTTCACATCTAGGGCTGCCCCCACCTGCCCCACAGTGCCTTTCTTGTCAGCACACATTCGCTGCTCTTCTTGCCTCAAAGACCTCCCTCCATGTCCCAAAAGTTCCCTGAGGCCTTAAATAAAGTCCACAGTGATGCTGACTTCTCCAGTGTCTTTCCCAAGTTTAAGACTTTTTTTGAGAATCAAAATCCAAGCTGCCATGTACAACATTTCTGTTGGAGCGATGGTTCTCAATAAGGGGGCAAATTTGGTCCCCAGGAGATGTGTGGCAGTATCTGGAGGTACTTTTTGGTTGTTACAAGTGAGTAGGGGACTATTGACCTCTAATGGGTAGAGGTCAGTGAATGTTATATACTGTTATATAATAATAGTATATAATGTTATTTATACAATTATGCTGCTGAACAGACTGTATAGTGTACCAGACAGCCTCTATCAAAGGTTATCTCTCTCCAGTGTCACTAGTACTGAGGTAGAAAAACCCTGCTCTAGAGTTTAGCCATTTGGCTATTTTCTTGCCCTCCTATGTCCTGAAATACTTTGCATTTCAAACTATTGAATTGGTTGAAATAGTAAAGAATTGCATATTAATTTTTTTTAAAGATAATGTCCAGTAATAGTGGGAAATGATTTGTTTTCCTATCTCCTTGTTCAAGAATAAAGCTACGATATTTGCAAAGTAGATAACCTTAGTTGTCACTCAAAATGTAAACTGTCATAAGGGATAAGAGATTAACTGATTTCACTGCCAACTTTTATAGTGTCATTATCTACCCTCTAACTATCTCCTCAGGATCTTTGCTGATGAAGTTGTTTTAAAGTAGAAGACAATTAGAGGGCTTTTGTTTATGAAAAATGAAGTGTTCGGGCACAAAAGCATGCACAGTGGACCTCTTATGGAAAGTTTCAAATCTCCTTGCATTAAGAGATTTTCTTAAGTGGCTGTTTGTCACCTAATAGGAATTCCTATTGTTGCTAATGTTGTTTTTAAAACATAAATACCATCAGATGCAGATTGTGAGAATACCCTTGAGAATTTCATGACCCTTGATTTCATTGTGGGGTTGCCTCAGATGATTTTTCATCTAAAAACCACATTATACAAAAGTTTGTCTGAGACTATCCTAAAAGGTGTCCTATTTTGTGCACAGCGTATGGAGGCAGGGTTCCTTGGAAAAGACAATAATGCAGGAAAAATAGAAGACAGCAGAAAAAAGAGAAAGAATAAACATGAGATGGATTGACTAGATTAAAGAAGCCACAGGCATGAGTCTCCAGGAGCTGATCGGGGCTGTGGGGACAGGAAATTGTGGTGGCCACTCATCCATAGAGTTGCCAGGAGTTGGGGCCCCCTCAAAGGCATGGAACACACACATGCACTAGAAAAGTCATTGAAAACTGACAGCCAAATAACTAGATCCTCTGTGCAGATAAGTTTTGTTTAGCCAGGAAAAATTTGAAAATATTAGTTGCCAATATTTTAAAAATTAATAGATTCAGCTCTGGCTGGTGCAGCTCAGTAGATTGAGTGAAGGCCTTCGAACCAGAAGTTTGCCAGCTCAATTTCCAGCCTAGAGCTCATGCCTGGTTGCAGGCCAGGTCCCCAGTAGGGGGTGTGAGTGAGTCAACCACACATCGATGTTCCTCTCCCTTACTTCCTCCTTTCCCCTCTCTAAAAATAAATAAATAAACTCTTTTTAAAAATTAACAGATTCATCATGAGAATCTGGCTATCCCTTTTTCTTTTCCTGGAAAAAAATGGAAAGATCTGGCGCTGGGGCCAGCATTCCTCCATGGCAACAGTTCATTGTAAGAGACTAGCAGCTGGATGGCTGAGACGGGGCAGGCCCGTGCCATCCTGCCTTAGCTCCCACCCAACCTGCTTTACTCAGTCACCCTGTCGTCTCTCCCCTGTGGTCATTTGAGTTTGCAACCCCTGCTCCATTACCATTGTGTTCTGTAACTGCAAATTGTGGGTAGTTAGTTTAACCCAATCTTGGCTCATAAACTAATTTAGCCGCTAATATTTGTAATAAGACGGAGAGCTGAGGCAGTTTAGGAGGGCGGTAGAAAACATGGGAAGGAGAACCTGAGCTGCAATTGAATGGAAGGGGAGGGGTCATTAAAGACTCAGATTTCACAGGGAAAACGGATTCTGAGTCTCCAGTCTGCTTCCTAGTATCAGCCCTGCAAAGAAATCTTCTGAACTTTGGTGAGAAGAGAGCAGGCCAAGTAGTAGAAATGAAGAAAAATCAACGACCATTTAACTCGCCTGTGTAACTCTGCACCAAGTGGAAGTTCCTAGTCCTGGCCGGTGTTCTTGGAAATGGAATCCAGGAGCAGCTTGCTTTGTGGGCTAGGAGTCAGCCCAAGGCTGCAGGGGTCCTGGAGGAAGGAGGTGCGGGTGTTTGCAGTGTGTTGGAATTACAATGGGAGGCAAAGAGGGGGCGGGGGAAACAAACCCAGTATCAAGATACAGGGAGCATCGGATACAGGCATTGAGATCAAAGCCCAGGGCCTAAACCAGAAGAAAGATCACGATAGGAAAGGTGTAGATGCCAGTTACTGGCCTTTGTTTACTTTGTGGAAAGTCTGTGCCGTGGATGAATCTGCAAGACCCATGTCTCCTCTTATCCTGTCTGCGGTAGTTCTTCTAGGCCCAGGGTTTTGTGAGTCTCCGACAGTGTCTCCTGCTCTCAGCAGCTGCAACAGTTTCCTTGTGGACACTGTGCTTGATAGAACATTTCTCTAGTCCTTTCAGGTCTGGGGAAAAGCCACAGAGCTTCAGGATATTTCTTTCTTTCCTTGCCCTTAAACAGGACAAATGATACAAAATCTTCTTTAAGCTTCCGCTTCCACGTGCACACTACAAGTGTGGAAATAAAGGGGGAGGGGGATTCTCAGGATGTGGCTAGGAGGGAGAATGTGGAAATGGACAGTTGGAGCGTGCTTAAACCTTATCTGATGAAAGAGAAAAAAAAGAAAAGGACTAGAAACAAAGACGTTTGAAAAAAGAAGAGAGTGAAAGAATATTAAAATTGCTGTTGGAAGGAGTCCCAGGAAAATACAATGCTAGTCTAGGCTTGGCTTGGCTTTCCTTGTTTGATATGTAGAAGGGGACCATATAATTTACCATCTAACCCTGGACTCTTCCAAGAGTGAAAGTGGGAGCTATTGGTAATTTTTCCAAGATAACAGTGTGACCTAGGATTGGCCCAGCAAACCAAGGTATCAGGTATCAAGAGTTAGGGACAAAATCAGAAACCTCCCTTCAGATCTATGGCCCCAGGCGTCTGACTCTATCCTATCCTATTATTATGTAGAAAGTCACAGTGTCTCTTACCTCTAACTGAGACCACAATCACCCAGGGGATTTTAAAAAATTACAGATGCCCAGGAAATAAATTTTAATTATTTTGGATTGGGCCTAAGCAAGGGTACTTTTTATTTCTAAAGCAGGCTTGTGATTCTAATGTGCAGCCTACCCTGAACTCTGCAGTTTTCCAGGCTTCTAGGGAACCATACCCTCCTTTTCCCTTTCACCAGCATTAGCCTGTGCTGGCAAGACGGTGGGAGTGTCTTGCCGCTGGGGAATTGCCACCCTGCCTCCCTAACTCCCCCTCCTCCCCTGCCACCCCGTTCTCCAGAGGAGGGCCTGGGACTGCAGGAAAATGAGCTCCTGTATTTTAGCTGAGAATGTGCATTACTTGTCAAAGACAACTGCTCGGGCCGCTAAATGGGTGGAAGTAACCATTGAGTGCTCTTAAGTTGTCCTTCCATACTCTTAACAGAATTGAAATAAGGTTGATGGGAAATAAACAGTTTCATATATATGTGTATATATATATATATATATATATATGAAATTGTTATATATATATATATAAAACAAAAATCTGAACAAAGCCAGTAAACCAAATCTGTTACACCTCTTGCTTGGCATGAAAAACATGAAGATGTACAAGTAATGCCTTCGTTAGTACTCTATCACTACCCCGAGTAACAGAGACACACTTATTCATCTGGCTGCCCCACTGTATTTAGCATCCAGGGATGCCAACGTGCATTCCAGCCTTAGACCCCAAACATTTTTCATTAAGCCCATATTTATGGAGTATCTGTTGGGTTAGAGTCCTGGAGACAGCCGTAATTGCTGTTGGGCTACAGAGGAACTCTAAATAGCCTTGACTTTCAAGACTGAGTTCCTGAAGAAACCTAGAGAAAGCTGACCACTTTGAGCTTTGAACTGATAAACTGAGGCGTATTAAAAATTTTAAGGGCTTGAGCAAAAATCGATTTGTACTGTGTAGCACCAAACTGGAAGTAGTTAGGAGCACCCCAACGCAGGAGCTGGTGCGTGGGGGGGGGGGACTTAGAGAAAAGTGTGGAAGCAAATAAATTATTTGATGGGCTGTAAAGTCTAGTTGGCTGTGATTGGCTGTTCGTAGTGTTTTGATTCATTAAAACACTATGAACAGTAGCTTTGAGTCATTAATAGGCTGAGATTCTGCTTTGCTTCCACAGGCCTTAGAGCCGCCTCTGTCTAATGGCCTCCTCCTTCAGTTAATTTAACGAAGCCGCTCTCACCGCACAGTCGGGGCTGCACAGCCACTAGAAAAACTAGTTGGGTAGGCGAGAATTAATGAAAGACATTTTACATCTTCATTGCAGCCTCTTAGAAAATCACCAAGGGATATAACCCTCAGCAAGGCTTTGTGGGGTCTCCTTGCCTCCTCTTTCTGCCCTTCTCTTTTCCAGAATCTTAGCACCACTTCATTCCTTATCAATGGCTCAGTATCTCATCTCTAAACTCAGTTGCTCGGCTTGCCAAGGTAACTAACTGTTCTGTTTCCTTTCTCTCTCTCCCTCTCCCTTTCCTCACTCCCCCAACTCTGGCTCCTAGTAAACTTTCCCCTTTTTCTCTTCCAGCTTCTAGGATTGGTTTCTGGGGCCAGGACTCTGTTTCCTTTAAAATGTAAATCCCGCAGCTCAGCACATATCCTAATCAGCATGACAAAAGGCCAGGCCTGGGGCCGCAGGGGCCGCAAGCCTCCTTCCTTCCTGTTAGAGCCTGCAGGTGGGAGGGGCGGCCAGGGCTTGTCTGCTCCCAAATGAACTATTTGATCTGCGCACTTGTATAAGCACACATTCAAGCCTAGCCACAGAGAGGGTACAGACAGTTGTCACGAAATATTGTGCAAGCACTCAGGTATGCTTTTGTGTGAGAATGATATGTACCACGCAGAAGTAGAGGCCGGATGAGTGTTTCTACATCAATTTTTTGTTACCGAATGGCTTTGGAGCATGTTAGTAAATTAAATTTTTGCCAAAGGGATCAAAAGTGACTTTCAGTATCCAACTGTTGTTACCTTCGACAGTAACGAAATAGAAATTATTGTTTATTATGCTAATAAGGGTCCAGTGTGGAGAGGTATGTACAAACTGATAGAAAATTAAAAACATATCTTTTAGGTCCACAGAACAATATAAAATACAAAATATAGAAGTTTGCAAACATCTTTGTTAGTTTTCCTCATTCGATTGAGTTCTTGTGGACAGACCGGACTCTTTTGCTCATCATCGTAACTGCAGTACCTGGTATGGAGCCTGTGACGTGAGCCATGATGATGAAGTAAGTAAGTAACAGAAGCGGGCATTCCTGAGTGCCTGGCACTGCACCGCAGTCTGCTAGACATTTTGACATTGGGATCTGCATGGGAAGGATTGTTTCACAAGGTCTTTTAAGGCTTATACCTTCTAGTTCTTGATTCTTCTTTTCCCTCCCTCCCTCCCTCCCTCCCTCCCTCCCTCCCTCCCTCCCTCCCTCCCTCCCCCTCCCTCCCTCCCTCCCTCCCCCCTCCCTCCCTCCCTCCCTCCCTCCCTCCCTCCCTTCCTTCCTTCCTTCCTTCCTTCCTTCCTTCCTTCCTTGTTTTTTCCTCCCTCCCTCCATTCCTTCCTTCGTTGTTGTTATATTTAAATATTTAGACCAGTGCTGCCCAACAGAAATATCGTGCTAGCCACAAATCTCAGCAACAAAGTTGTTGTAATATTCCTCAAAGCCACATACTTTACATATATTTTAGTAACCCAGTATATACAATATGTTGTCATTTTAACATGCAATCAATATGAAAAAATTTTTAAAGATTGTATTTATTTATTTTTAGAGAAAGGGGAAGGGACAGAGAAAGAGGAGAGAGACATCAATGTGTGGTTGTCTCTCTCACACCTCAAACAGGGATCTGGCCCACAGCCCAGGCATGTGCCCTGACTGGGAATCAAACCTGCGACCCTTTGGTTCCCAGGCTGTTGATCAATCCACTGAGTCTTACCAGCCAGGGCCAATATGAAAAAAATCTTAGTGAGATATTTTGCAGTCTTTTTTTTCATACCGAGTTGTTTTTTTTTACAATTTAAAAAAAAATTTTTTTAGATTTTATTTATCTTTAGAGGGGAAGGGGGGAAGGAGAGAGGGAGAGAAACATCAATACAGGGTTGCCTTTCATGCGTCCCCTGCTGGGAACTGGCCTGCAGGGAACTGGCCTGCAAACCCAGTATGTGCCCTGACTGGGAATCGAACCACGATTGTCTGGTTCGCAGGCCCACACTCAATCCACTGAGCTACACCAGCCAGGACTTCATACCGAGTTTTGAAAATTTGGAATATATTTTACCTATTCAGTACATCTCAAATTAAATAGTCACATTTCAAGTTCTCAATAGTCACATGTGGCTAATGGCCATTGTATTGGACAAAACAGTTTTAGACCAAAATTGGTGATGGGTCACTTCGGGTCATTTTCCGAATATCCAACATTTCCTTATTTATATCCAAAGTGACTCATTCATTTATATACAGATATATTGTTTGTATGCATAGTATTCCATTCACGTTGGTAGCATAAGTGAATGATAGAATGATATTATGATTTATTTTAGGAGGATAAGATATTAAAGAGCTGCCTTGGCCGGTGTGGCTCAGTGGATTGAGCAGCAGCCTATGAACCAAAAGGCTGCCAGTTCTATTCCCAGACAGGGCACATGCCTGGGTTGCGGGCCAGCTCCCCAGCTGGGGGCATGTTAGAGGTAACCAGTAAATGTTTCTCTCACACGTCAATGTTTGGTTCCCTCTCTCCCTTCCTTATCCTCTCTCTAAAAAATAAATAAAATCTTTAGAAAAAAATTAAAATATATTAAGGAGCTTCAATGAGAGACAGGAGTTAACAGTAATAATATCTACAGTACTGAATGTAGATATTATTAGGTATTATTAGTCTTACATAGGTAAGACTCTTCCTTACCTATTCTGGAAGACGGGCTGCCCGTTGAAAGTCAGAAAATAATGTGTTCCTGTGCATATGTAATCATATAGATAATTGCCTCTATCGTTTAAAAATATCATTTGCCAAAATGGGGTCTATAATTAATTATGTACATTTATTATTGAGTTGACTAGGTTGCATTATAAAATCCTTTCCCTAAGCTCATGTATCTCTCTTCCCTTCTCATATCTTTTAATTTGGTAATTCAGAAATTTTTATTATTTCTGAAGCTATAATTCCTGTACACAGAAACCAGCAACTAAGTCTTCCTCTGCAGAGAGGTTGCTTTTTGACTCGAGCATCAAGGAATGAGAGCACCATTTAACATTTCTCGTCTTGTTTTGTGGATGCTTCTAAAATAGAAATCCTGGTCTGAGAATCATTTATTGATATTCAAGTACCATCATTACCATTTTTTAATCCCAAGTTATATGTCGTTGGGCTCCAAAGTCAAATGGTACCAAGGAAAGAAAAGAAATTAATTAAAAATAAACAAGTAAATCGTAGTCCTGAAATACTGACATGTGGAATTTACCGAATGTGAATCTGATATAATTAATGATTGTAGCAATGAGACCCCACGGATATGATAGGCTGATATAAGCTCTATGAGGGCAGTAACCAGCTTTATCTTGCTTACCACTGTATCCTCAAGACGTAGCACATATTAGATGCTCAATAAATTTATGAATGCAAGGTACATGAGAGGCAAATGATTAACTGTTTGGTGGCCTCAGAACAAAGTAGGATGTTATATGAATTAAATGTTTAATTCATATAACAGCTTGGGGGCAGCTGTTCATAAATTGTGTTTACCTGTCAACCTGACCAGGCAAACGCCCCACCCCATAGGCGCACACACACCCCTGGGAATTAGAACTGTGGATACGCCTCAGTTTATTTCATTTTCTTTGCTCTATTTCTGACTGGCTCCCTTTGAGTTTGCCACATTCCTTCTTTAGAAATGGAGAGACCTTAAGGCTCTAGGTTTCAAGCACATCGTTAAGGTTGGTTGCATACATCTTTGTTGGGTTTCCTAGTATGGAGTTTCTCCAACTAAAGCTTCTGAAGTAAATCCTTCATTTCCAAATCTCTGAGAGGCATTGCTGTCTCCCTCCCTCTTCTCCCCACTGCCTTTTGTACAGCCCTGAGAGCTCACAGAAATGAGGTTTCCTCACAGAGACCACGGGGAAAACACAATGTACAGTACTAGTACACTGTTTTCATTCATCCATTCATTCCATACATAGTAATAGAGTGTCTGCTCTGTGCTGTGCACCAGGCTAAGCTTTGGGGAGGTGACAGAAAGTAATTGAACCAGGAGGGGAAGCAGACAAAATGCCACACGAACGTATAATTTCATTTTTTAAAGATTTTATTTATTTAATTTAGAGAGAGGGGAGGAGAGGGAGAAAGAGAGGGGGAGAAACATCAGAGTATGTTTGCCTCTCATGCACCCTCCACCAGGGACCTGGTCTGCAACCCAGACATGTGCTCTGACTAGGAATTGAACTGGTGACTTTTTGGTTTGGGAGCCAGCATTCAATCCACTGAGCCACACCAACAGAGGCATGGACATACAATTTTCATCAAGGGAAAGATGATATGAAGAAAAGACATTTGGTAGCATGTGATCATTTAGAGGTGTCCTGCTCTGTTCTCTGGGGTCAATTCTAAGAGATTTCCCTGAGGCAGTGACATCTAGCTGAGACATGAAGGATGAATATAAATGTAAGAGGTGGGAGCCTAAATGTTTCCTGTAGAGGGACAGCATAAGCGAAGACTTGGAGACAGGGAGCTGCATGGCTTCTCTGAAGAGATGGGAGAGGCTGCAGTGGCTGGAGTTGGTGAGCGCGGCAAGGACTCTCCGAGATGAGGTCAGACAGGCAGGCAGGGATCAGCTCATGCAGCACTTGGTAGCCATGTTGAGAATTTTACCTTTAATGAGAGGTATGGGAAGTCATTTAAATAGTGGAGGGTCACCTCAGATTTCCCTCTAAAACAGATCACTCCTGCCATATGTATACTTCATGCAGAATATGGAGTTTGGAGCGGATAGTGGACAGAGCTGGGAGTCAGTGGCTGAGACTTGATATAGAAGTGAGACATCAGGGAACTTTTATTTTTTTCTTTCCTTTTTTAAAAACATTCCTTAGCAGAATGCAGAGTCCTCTGCTTTATCAAGCCTGTCAGCCAGAAGTTCTCATTTGGGAACTGATAGGGAACTTTGTCTGACCTTGGCATGAAAGAGCAGTAGAGCCAGGAAGGGTGTGTCTGGATATGTCGATAGAATAGATGCATTTTGGGGCTTGCTGGTGTTGAGGTATCAGCGTACAGTCGTGTGGACAAGTGAACCAGAAGGCTGAGAATGTGGATCTAATGATGGAAAATATAAGGTTCTAGCACTATCGCTTGGGAGACATCCACAAAGGGACTATAATTGGAGCTGTGAGTAAGAATGTGATTTGTTAAAGATTATGTTTGTGAAGAAGGAAAAGAGGGCTAAGGAAACACACATACATTTAAGGAATGGATACTTACTCCACAGATACTTTTGCAGTGTTCACTATGTGCCTGGCACTGGGCTGTGAGACACTGTCCAGCAACAAGAAGAAACTAGTTGGAAAAAAAAAAAAGAGAGAACTCTGAAAATGTGCAAATAACCAATGACAAAGGGTAAAGAAAGCCAAGAAGGAAGTGCAGCCGAAGGTTCGGTTCCCAGTGAGATGAATGCTGAAGAGCCAACTCCGGGTTTGCGGATTAGTCTCCCCACAGATGGCGCGCACTGGAAATTCGGTCTAGTAAAGACTTGGAGGGACTGTGCACCAGGACCCTGGACAAAGCTCTCCTCCAATTTTTAATTACAGAAATATAAGACCTGATATATAAGATTTCACTTTATATCTTACTTCCTTGAAACACATCTCTTCCATCTACGTAAGAGAGCTGTGCGTCCCCCATCCTGCCGTGGCCGTCAGCCGAGAGAAGAGATGTTGTCATTTGAGGTTGACAGTAAGATGACCCTTACAGGGTCACTCCAGTTTCTGTCTTGTGGCAGATCTTTCCTGCTGAAATACAGAGGTGCCGTGATGTGAAATCAATAGTAGTGAGTGATGTGGAGATTTGAGATGAAGCTAAACATAGCTTCCTTTGATTTTGCCTTTTCATTTTTCTTGCTGGGCACACTTTAGAAGAAGAATCACCCCTGGATAGATCATCTGTTCAGGTTTGCTATTCTAACCAAATGATAGTATTCTAAGAGGATCAGAGGGGCCTGAATGTTCATTGTGTTTCTTTAGGGTTCCATGTAAAGTTTTTGTTGAAGAAAAAAGACTCCCTATAAAATTTGCAAACTAGCAGAGACAGACATTCCTGTTAGACATATACAAAAAATTATGCCTCCCAACAGTACATTCAATACCAAGTGACTCAGTAAAAGAAATCCAAGTTATGAAAGAATAGCAATTATTTGAACTGAATAATATTTAAATTTTTATTTTCAGGAATTTAAGATGTATCTGTTATCTGTTGCTATATATCAAACCACCTCAAAATTTAGTGGCTCGCAACAAGAACTGTTTACTCGGGACAGGATTCTGTTGGTTGTCTGTTTAGGCTGGAATCAGCTATGCAGTTTTTCTAGCCTTGGCTGGGAGTTTCTCATGAATCTGCTGGCAGCTGCTGGTCAACTGGGTAGCTCTGCTTCTGGGGGTTGGTGGGGACACTGCAGGTGTCAGGGTTACATGTTTGTCGTTAACCAGGAGGCCAGCTTCAGCCTGTCCACGTGGCAACTGGGTGGGGTTCCTAGATAAAAAAGTGGACGCTCCAATATCCTTGGAGGCTGGGCTCAGAACTGGCACAACATTGCTTCTGTCACATTCTGTAAGCCAAAGCAAGCCCCCAGGTCAGTTCAGATTCAAAGTGTGCAAAAATAGACTCCATCAACTGATGGGAGGGGCTAACTATAATAGTATACTCTCAGTGGGGAAGAATTTTGGCCATTGTGCTATCTACCACAGATGATGCATCATTTTTATTCTATTGGGTTGGCCAAAAAGTCCATTTAGTTTTGCCCATAAAATAAGACACATTTTTTATTTTCACCAATAACTTTATTGATTTGGATATTTCAGGTATGTCAGGTGTCTCCCCCATGGTTGATTGGATTGCTGTCAACCTCAACTGGTCTACCCAAGCGCAGAGCAGCATCCAGTGAGGCACCTCCAGCAAGAATTTTGCAAACCACTTTTGACACGTTTGATCAGTCACAGCACCTTCTCCATACACTGCACAAATCTTTTTTTTTTTTTTTTTTTTTTATTTTTTTTTTTTCCCCCCCTTTTTTTTTTTTTTAGCGCCTTTGCTGCTGCGGTACAATTTTTTTGTGTGTTTCAGATGCGTTTTTACTTTTCTTGAAGTAATAAAGCATAATATGCCAAAATATTGCTTATTTTCTTCCATCTTTAATATTAAAATGGCTGCACAAAAGTTCATCAATTTTAATTTTTTTACACTGTCCTAGGATAGAATGGACCACCTCAGTAGCTTCTGAAACCAGTGCATTTCTAGCACCACAATTACTTTAGCAAACCTGAATTTTGATGTTTTTTTGAATGCATACTGATATAACAGCCATCACAATACAATTGAACAAAATCACTTTAAAAGCAGTTAAAAACAACTAAGCTCTATTAGAGCCATGGTCCGGAAAAAACAAACAAACTTTTTGGCCAACCCAGTATTTGATTCACATATTGGTAGATAAAATGTACAATATCTGGACAACACTTTTGGAGGGGAAGTATTTTTTATTTTATGCCTTGATGACAGTTTCAAACTAGAAGCTCCCTCAAAGCTACCTGTTAGGATGAGATTGTATTAACTGAATATTTTTTACTTCATTTTTGTTTCTGAAACTGTAAAGAAAATCCGCATATTTTCAGTGGTTGTTAGTCTGGGTTTGTGTGACATAATCATAGACAAAACAGAACTCTTCCACGGCCAGGAACACTACCCAGCTGCTGCCCCGGTGACCCCTGTATGACGATTTTAGAACTGACGTTGGGAAAAGGGCATTTACTTGACAAATGAAGCTATTTCCATTTTCGTCTGCCCAATTTTAAATTTCCTCTTATTAAAATGGCAAATTCAGTCTCCAGAATAAATTGAACAAATGGAATACAGAACTGGACGATACACCTTCACCACTTTGTTTTGTAGTATGTAGACATGTTGTACATGGACGGGCACTTCATGGAAAGAGAGTTTCAAAATTACTGGGTATGCGTATAGAGAAAATAAAACTTTGCGCTGTCTTGGCTCAGACTGAATGGGATCTCAACAGTCCATGTAGTACTTTAAGATGATTTATTATTATGCTAATATTTTTACGTAATATTTATTAAGCATTGAAAATATGCAAGATAGTAGATAGGGCATATGAAAGATCGTGATGGATTTCAGGGAAAAGGGCTAGGAAATGAACTCTTCTAATCCACAAGAAAAGAGGGTAATTCAGAATCTAGCCGAAGCAATACATCCTGTTTAACTTAGTATACATCATATGCCCCCCGAAAGTAGACCAATGGAAATGGAGAATGATAATTCTGATTAAAAGGTAGTCATTTTAAGAGCACGCTTTCCTCTGCTGACTTGAGTTTAGAAAGAGACAATTCAGTAAAATATCTCTCATTTTAAAAAAGTTTTGGCCAGTTACCCTCTACATTATCATTTGATGTTCCAAAGTGTTAAGTTACAGTGGTTTCTATAGAGACCAGCTTTATAACTATTATTCTGAACTTCAAGATGAAATGCTTTAAAAAAATTATACCTTAACTATAACCTTACAGCATCACAATAAAATTTACAATGTTGGCATAAGGTATTTGGAGGTCTCAGACTAGGGTTATAAATCTGCAATAAAATGACACTTTCCCTAAAAAATTAATAGTATATATTAAAAAACCATCTCTATTGTGGCAAGCAAAATGAAGAAAGAGAGAGAGAGAGAATTATTTAGATGATTACAAACAAACAAACAAACACCAAAAATGAAAAACAAAACCCACACTCCAAAATACCAGGATCCAAATTCCTTTAAGGGAGACTTTTATCTGAAAAGGAAAAAAAAAGCACATAATTGAGTGAGGAAAGAGTTCTGGGTTTGCCAGAATTCTACACTTCACTTAGTCAGGTTTGATATGGGAGAAAAAAGTAAAGCCAGACTCAAAAGGGGCTTAGACACAGCGTTTCCCATTCCATGAAATCATGCTCACTGACTAAGGATTATATCCTCTACGCATCTTTAAATAGGATCTCCCAGAAGTTGATGAAAATCTTGGTTGAAATTGATTGAAAAGTAAGTTCTCTCACTTTCTCTGTCTCTGTACATACTCATATTTATACACGATAGATGTGTATATGGGTGCAATGCAGGGCCCGGCAGAAGGAACACATGGCGGAGTGGGATTCGTAGGCTAATAATATGGGTGTAATCATTTATAGTTTTAATTTGACTATTTCACCTGAAATGTCATGTGGGGTGCTTCAGTGTGATATTGTTATGTTATAGAATTACATGCTTTTGATTTTGTACAAAAACATTTTGTGACAAAAGGGGTGTTATTATTTGTGCCAGGCTCTGGCATCAATGAAATAAAAGATGTTCTAGGTTTGCAGGGGTTCTAAACATGTCAAGAAACACAAAAAATGCAAATTTATGTATTTTTTGGTGTTGGTGACTTGAGCTGGCGGTAGAAAAATTCTAATGGGAAAAAGGACAAATTAATTTTATTTCTGAAAAAGCTACTTATATTCTTTTTAAAATGATTTTATTTTATTTTATTATTTTACTTTTAGAGACAGGTGAAGGGAGGGAGAAAGAGAGGGAGAGAAACATCAATGTGTGGTTGCCTCTCAGCTGCCCCCTACCAAGGTCCTGGCCTGCAACCCAGACGTGTGCCCAGGCTGGGAGTCGAACGGGCAACCCTTTGCTTCACAGGCCTGGCACTCAATCCACTGAGCAATACCAGCCAGGGGTATTCTTTTTATTTCAATAAAGATATGCTGTATGATTGCCATTGTAATAAAACAAATACAGGCCCTGGCTGGTGTAGCTCAGTGGATTGAGCGCGGGCCTGCGAACCAGACAATCGCGGTTCGATTCCCAGTCAGGGCACATGCCAGGGTTGCAGGCAGGTTCCCTGCAGGCCAGTTCCCAGCTGGGGACGCACGAAAGGCAACCATACATTGATGTTTCTCTCCCTCTCTCCTTCCCTTCCCCTCTAAAGATAGATAAATAAAATCTTTAAAAAAATAAAATAAAACAAATACAAAAATTTAATTTTTTGGTAATATGCATTCATGGTAATGTATAGTCTTTTAAGCAAGGAATGCAGTGTTGTTTAATAATTCACAAAGAACATATTGAGACAATATACTGACAGTATATAGTCTGCTAGGTAACCAATTAGATTGATTAAATCCCAATAATTTTTTTGGTAATTTTTATTTAAAAACTCGAAGAGGGGAAATACAAAACAATAAGAAGTAAACACATGACAAAATAGTAAAAGACAACATGAAAATTTCTTGTGGAATAAAATCACCTACCAATTTCTGCTCTGTGGTTGAAAACTAGTCACATGACTGTATGGTATTTAGATTGGGTCTAGGTAATGGAAAGTGTTGTGGAAATTGGTTGAATCAACCAGTTCTTGTTTGCTTCTTTTAAGATTACATTTAAGCACATGCACATTTGTAATCACAGAAACAGAATACATATTAACCTATGTGCCTAGTAATAGTTGCTTATCAAAATTACAGCTCAAACTTCTGTACGTTTAAAAAGTTTACTGTGTAGGTTTTATATAAATTGTGTTTTGAGGTGGGCAAAACCATAACAAATGGATGGTTAGTATTAAAACATTTTTTAAATGCTTCTTTGATAATATTGTAGCAACTTATAAAACTGCTTCTACTTATCCTCAGAATTCAAAAGAAGAGACACCGTGAAACAAACTCCAGGAAAGTAAAGGGAAAATGAAGAAAAGTGGGCAATCCGATGAAAGCTGAAGGTCACGAGACTAAAGACCTTGCATTCTATTTGGTTGATTTTTTTCCTCCCTCTCTCTCTCTCTCTCTTTTAGGTTCACAAAAGAGACAGCTAGATCAGAAACAGAAAGAAGCATTTCCAAGGTCTCTAAGGAGAGAAAAGCTAGCAAAGAGTTATTTCTAAAGATTCTAAGTAACCTGTTATAAAAGGAGTGAATAGAAGAGAAGGCTTCTTTAAATAACTTCAAACATTCTGTGGGCAGGATAGCAGGGTGACATTTTGGTGATTAAACTTGGGTTTCTTGGGGGCTTTGGAATGAATTCTAAGTGTTCCAGAATGATAGACAGCATGGTCAGCTTGAATACCATTATGGTAGTCATCTGTTACACAGCTTTGTGTCTAATTATTATTTCTTTAATCTTTGCTCTTGAGTTTATTTCTTTTATGACCTCTTCTGGGTATCGGTTTTCATTTAACTGCCTTGTTAAACAAGAGTTGCTTCATTTGTGGACTTGGGCGTTTGAGTCACCAACTTTTTTCATTTATTTGTCTGGTCACTTAACCCAACAGAACTCCGCTTCCATGTGACGGCAGCTAATGCAAAAAGGAAGATTAACTCATACTTAAAAATAAGCTATACCCTTGAAACCACATCTTGGAGATGGCATTCTATTTTGTGCCATGTGAGAATTATTTTTAAAGTATTGCTTCATTTTAATACAGAGGGCCATAAAATTCGGCTTTCTAAAGTATCAACATTCCTGCCTTGATGGTTAGCTGGAACATTTCTTCAGATAAATAAGTATAAAACTTACTGGGTTTTTTTTTTTTTTTTTGCCTGAAACATTGAAGTAGTTAAGGTAGAAATACATAGCCTGGATCAGTGATTCTCAATCCTCCATGCTCATTAGAATTCCCTGGGAAGCTTTTAAATAGTGCAGATCCCAGGTCCCCTCCCCTAACCACCTAAAGCAGGGAGTGGGGCCCTGGCGTTGTTCTTTCTTAAAAAGCTCCCCAGGTGATTCTGATTCATAGCCCACATTAGAATGTTGATCTAGATAGTTCAGGGCCAAAAAATTAAACATAAATAAACAAATCCCTGTTTGTGTTTTAATTTAAGGCGTGATGGTTATTGCTTCAAAGTCATTTGTTTTAAAACCACAGTGCACTCGGTTGCCTGCAGCTTTAAATACAAATGTTTTTAAGAATGCAGTTAAAGTCCTTTTATAGTCCATTCTCAACCAGCTTTTCAGGTATCAGCTCCCACAACCCTGTTTCAATCTCAAAGTCTTCAAATACTCCCTGCCCTTTTATTCATCCACGTTTTTAGTTCCTTGCTGATTGCTTTCTGTTATAGCTGAACCTCCTTCCATACTGGGGAAAATGCTACTTATCCCTTCAAGGCCAGCTTGAAAGCATTACCTCAGTGACACTGGGCTAATCATAATTTAATTATTTTATATAGTACTGACTTGTATACATTCAAATGACTTGAGTAATGTGACTTGAGTATGTCACATTCCTAGCAATAAGTGTACAGTTTATAATACCTATCGTCAAGCTCTAAGCATGTATCTACTACAGTGCTTTTTAACCGGGGTGCTGTGACAGGCACACAGGTGTGCTGCAAAACTTTTCATAACATGGAACACCTGGCTATTTAGTCAGGGACACTGACCTCTTTTCCCATAGATTGTCAAATAAAAGGTGACAGTAGACAAAACAATAATAGCTGTCCAGTGTGAATGAACCAAAATTACACCTACTGTTTGTCAGATCGGCAAGAAGTGTATTTTTGGTGTGCTGCAGAATTTTAGAAATTAGTTTATGTTATGTGAGATGAAAGAGGTTGAAAATTGCTGATATATTGTATCGTTGCTTAGTAGCAATAATTATGCAGGTAATCTCAGAAGAAGGCACTTGATTTAGATTTATGAATTATTTCACACAGACATTTTGAGCTATGTTCTCAACGGTTCCTAATTCTAGTATCTTTTATTCCAGCACCGCAAATCACTTTAAGAAAGGCCACAATGTTTAATTTTTTGGTCTGTTTGTCATGGGACTCCCCGGACTTTAACTAAATTAGAGACATTTACAATAGTAGGATATATTCATATTCTTTTGATATATTGAATTTTCACTTATCAGTTGTGGTTACAGTATGTGTTTTCAGATAGGAAATAAGTGGATATAAATTCTCCCTTTTTTTTTTTTTACTCCTTTTGTCTTTGAAGCCACAGGAAGCCAGCTTGCTAACTCCCTGATGATACCCGATACTTCCCTGACTAAAAAGAGTCTCTTGATGATGATCAGCATTTTCACCAAGATAGAAGTGTGCATTCTCTTTTTCCTAAAGATACAGATGTCCCTTAAAAGGGTCCGGAGTCTTCCTTGCAAAACTGCTTCGGTCATACAAGCACCTATTAGAGCTACTAGCAGAAAGGGCAAAGGAAGACATAAATACCTTCTTCCTGCAACAGAAAAAACAAACACACCCCCAAATAGACAAAGAATTTGAACATCAGCAAGACTGGAGACCCGGAGGGAAAAGTAAATAACTTTTAAAATGAAAATTACATTAAAAAATAACAGATTATCCTTTAGTTCTCTAGTTTGTTTTCCCACTGCTTGAATTTTGTGAAATATACGGAAGCATTTGCCTTAATATTTTGAATTTACGTTTTTTAAATTAGAAAGGTGGTTGGTTAGGGGGAATCTGTCATAGTCTATAAATAGGCACATTTCAATTTGTATTGTCACTAAGAGAAGAGTTACTTTCCTAGGACAATTTCAGGATCTCTTCAGGTGGGAAAGATTTCTGTAATTGAGAAACGACCCAATTTTCAGGCAAGGGGCCCATAACATTCAGGCGACTCCATGCCGGTGTGAACTGTTCCTTTTCCCTCAAGTCTTTATTGATCATGATCTCAGATTCTCCACCAAACTCAAGCCAGCTGACCTGCAGGCAATACCGCGCTGGTTGCGCACTGCAGGTCCACCACTGGAGGGCGTCTGGACGCTTCCAAACAGCTCTGAAGCGCCTGGAAATCCCGAGTTCCAAGACTGGAAAGCCCAGGACAGAGAATGTGGTATTTGATGATATTGGGCTAATAAGTAAAGGCAAGTTTGGGAGCAAAAACTAAACTGCTCTTTTTTGGGAGATTAGCTTTGTCCCACGGAGGCAGCAAACTCCCTAGAGAGCAAGAAAGGCCGAGCCCGCGGAGCCACGCGAGGGCGAGTCTCCAGGGTTTGCAGCCCTGCTGCGCGGGGAGCCTGGCGAGCTCCCCCGACGCTAGAGGACAGGGGCGCGCGCCCCGGGGAGTTGCGTCTGCTCGCAGTCGGGCAGCCACGCTCCGGTGGCTGTCGGGGGTCCGAGGTGCTGCAACCTGCTCTACAAGTCCGGGAACGCAAGGCCTTTTCCAATAAGGGGACCTTGTCCCCCGACGTCCCCAGCCTAGGTTTCTTCCCGTACGGACTCTCAAAGCTCTAATGAATCCCTTGCGGGGTGAGAGTGAACCAACCTCGGGTTGAAACGGAAAGTGTGTAAGGTATTTGGGGTGGGCTTCCCTGCCGCATTCGTTTCCTCCTCGCTGAAGGTTCTCACTGAATAGTAATCATTCTATACTGTGATTTTCTTGACTTAAAAAAAAATGTTTTCAGAGCATCACTTTAAAGGAAAAAGTCTTGTTTCCTGCTCTTGAACCTTTAAATCCCTGGCAGGAAGAGGGGCGTTGAAAGGCACAGGAGAGATGCTCGGCTTTGCACAGAACCCACCGCCAGGCAACTGCGTAGGGCGCAGATTCCCAAGAACACGTAATCACTGAGGCTTGTGGCCAGCGGGTCTGCGGGGACTTCTGGTCACCTGAGGGGCCGGAGAGACAGATTTCGGCTCTTCGACCGTGGGACGGGAACCGGTTCCTTTGTGATTGAAATACCCCACTCTCAGGTAGAAGGATGTCAAATCATTCCCCAGCCCAGACGGAATTCAGCATCCAAAGGGTTACGAGCAGCTGCTTCTTTCGGGCGGAGGAGAGGGCGCCTCGGCACTCCCCGTAATTCAATTAGTCAGGTTTCTGGAAGGTGGGGCCAGGGAGGGGGTAGGAGGCGTGAGCAAGGGAGGAGATTAGGAAACCGCCTCTTTCTCAGGGAGCAACCAATCCGGTTGGCGTAGAGAGAGAGAAAAAGCCTAGATCTGTAAGCAAACAGCAGGCTGTTCCCTGACTGGCTGCTCCAGACACCCCCCCCCAAGTAATCTGCATGGGGGGGTTGCTAACGCCAGCGACCTACACGATTCGGGCCGCCGCAGCAGCAGCACAAGCTGGGCGCGGGCTGGCGGCGCCTCCCCCCCCCCCCCCACTCGCTGGATCCCGAGCGCAGACTGGAGCTCGCGCCGCCCGCCGGCCCCGCGCCCTGCATTACGCGCCGGCCCCTCCCCGCGCCGCCCACGTCCACATTCACGCGTGCCGCCTCGCACTCTCGTGCGGCTGCTGAGTCGCCGCTGCTGTCGGCTTTACACGCAGGTCATTAACGAGGGGGCGTGCCGGAGGAGATTTTTCCCATAAAGCATTTTCTCTCTTTTTTTTTTCTTTTGCAAAACTGACTTTTACCCCTTTCCACTTCTCGACAGCCGCTTCAATTCCTCCTGGGCTGCCCGTGCTGCTGCTGCTGCTGCTGCTCTCAAATTTATTTTCCCGCCTGGTAGGGGTTTTACAGTTCGGTTGGTGGTTTCCACCTCTTGTTGCTGCTGTGCCCGAGGAGGGAAAGGGGAACAGCTGCGGGAGGCTCGGAAAGGTTTTCTGATGTAGTCATCGGGGAGGTGCCACTGGCTCTTGCGCTCTTTTTTTCCTCTCTCTCCATTTCAAACTGATTGATGCGTCTCTACAAGTTGCTGGGCTTGGGGCCGAACCCGTCGGAGTCGCAGGGACACTTCTGAGAGCTCACGCGGGGCTCCTGGCATTGCGTCGTGGGGCTCGTTCTTGCTCCAGGAAGGCGAGCGGAGACTGACATCAATCAGCCCATCCAGGAGTTGGAGGGATTCATTTGAAAGTGATTGTTTCCCCTCCCGCTCTCCAGCTGAGCTGTTGGGTTGGCGTCGTCCTGCAGGTTTGGGCATCCCGGCTCCGCCTGGCTGGCTGGTAGGTGACCTCTGCTCTTCATTCACTCCGGTGCACTCACACCCGACAGAGAAAGCACGCGCGAGAAATCCCTGAGGCCGGCGCCTGCGGTGTCCTCTCCCGCCGCTGCCGCCGCAGTCCGACTCCGCTGGGGGACCTTCTGGAAGACCCGGAGAGCCAAACTTTTTTTTTTTTTTTTGGAGGTTTGCGAGGCCAGACCGCTTCTCGCCAGCTTAGTTGCCCCTTAACCACTTCCAGGACGCCGGCAGGGCTGGATTTGTGGCTACGGATCCCCACCCTTCTCAGAGCACCGCCCCGAATCTGCAACACCTACGACTCCTCCGAGATTTCTAGGCGCTGTCCGGTTAAAGCACAGACGAGGCCACAGGCGCGAAGCCCCAGATCTACACGGAGCCCTCCTGCTGTTTCCCACCGGCTGCCAAAGTAACTTGGAGCGAAGCGGAGCGCAGTGTGAGGACCCTGGGCGGCGGAGACCTGTGCAGCCCGCGGCGCCAACGCTGAGCCAGGCCGGCTGGCCAGTGTATGTCTCCCCGCGGCCGCGGCGCGCAACTCCCGGTGACTGTGCAGCGCGCGCCGCCGCCCGCCCCAACCCGAGCTGCTGCCGCTCGACCCGGCGCGCACCTCCTTCTCCCCGGGTGACGGGCCTGCCGCCGCCTTCCGAGACACCGCTTGACACTCCTTTCCCCGCCCTCGCCGCTGCCAACACACACTCGCTCGCTTCTCTTCATCTTGTAATTTCTTTTTTTCTTCTGAACCCTCCACTTGGAAGTGCGAGTTTGTGTTTAGCCCCTCCGCTCCACTGCCTCTTTTCTTCTCCCTCTCCTCCCCCTCCGCAGCTTGTTGTGTGACTCTTTCTTTTCTCATCCCTCTTCATTTTTATTTATTCATATTTATTTGGCTCCTGCTCTCTCGCTCTCTCCTTCCCTCCCTCTCTCCGGATTCCTGCTCTCTCCCCGGAGTCGCGCGTCCCGGGCTCCGCCGCTGGCCAGGCGTGATGTTGCACGTGGAGATGTTGACGCTGATGTTTCTGCTGCTCTGGATGTGTGTGTTCAGCCAGGACCCGGGCTCCAAGGCCGTCGCCGACCGCTACGCCGTCTACTGGAACAGCAGCAACCCTAGGTAAGGCAATAGGTAGCCAAGAGCCTGGGCTACTCGGGCCTCGGGGCCCTGCGGAAGGAGCCGCAGCGGCTGCGGGGACCAGCAGGGACCAGCGCGCACCGGCTGCCGGCACTGGTCACTCTCAGAGCCTGTGTTGTCGTCGGGGCGCTGATGGCTTCCGAGATGTCCGTGGGAAGCGCTCCAGTTGCACCACCCTTTGTTGAGCCACCGCGGAGAGGCTGGCGCCCTAGGGAGTCCCCGGGTCTGCCTAGACCGGCTGCCTCTGCAGACAGCGAGGAGACTCCGAAAAGGCGGGAGCTGGGGAGTCGAGACTTTCCCCGCTCATCCGCCCGGGCAGGCTGGCCGGCATCCCGATCCCGGTGCAGGGCTCGGGCACTGGCAGCCCCGTGTGCCTCCCGCCAGGAGCTCCCGCCGGCATCAGGGGTGAGCAGGGACTGCAGGGGGAACCCGCCAAACATCATCAAAGTTGGGGTTTTTTCCACCCTGTTTTCTTTTTAATTTTTTTCTGTACTCGGTGCGCTCAGAGAGCGCACAGGCTGGGTGAAGTTTGGGGGCTGGGAAGCGGAAGCTTTAGGTTATTTTCCTCTTTAACTGCGAGGAAATGATCTGGCCCCTGGGTCAGTCTGGGCCGGGCTGCACTTGGCAGTTGAGAAGGTTCTCCCACCTCTTCCACCCCTGGGTGGGCTCAAGGCGCCAGAAAGTTTGATCTAACGCGGGGTTACATCTTGTGTGCGGAGCTGCTGGAGTTGGCTGAGCAGGGAGATGGGAGCCCTCCGTCCGCGGCCTGGCGGTGTGCGGCCCTAGAAGCTCGCGCGGTTACCTGGAACCGTTTTTGCTGTGGTCCCCGAAGCCCGCTGTGTCCGCGGGAGGCTAGAGGTGGGCGCCCAGGACCGCCCTAGCGTGGCTGCTTGGATCGTAGCCACCCGCGGACGTCCCTTGTTCACGGGCCCTGACTGTGGGGTTGGGGTAAGGGGTTGTCCAGAGTGCCGGGCGGACCCCTACGGATCCAGAACAGCTCTGAGCCCTACTTTCTCCCGGGCCTGTGGGCCCCAGTGTGCCCCACTGGGCCTAAATTGTCTGCCTCTTTGGGACCCAGGCCAGCTTCCAGCTGTGGGCTGGCCTCGGAGTCCGCCGGGAGGGAGACAGCTTCGATTATACCCAAAGTCTCGGCTCTTTCCTGGGCTGGAGTGGAAGTTGTTAGGAGAGTGGCAGGAGGCCGAGGGGAGACTTTTTGGTTGTCGCGCACCCAGCTCGCCCGGGGACAGGGGTCTGCAGGGCCCTTCCAGTGCTTCCCACCTCCCGGTGGACCAGTCCGCGGTCCGCCCGCCTTCCTTCCCTCTGCGCACCTGAGCGGGATTCCCCACTCGAAGTAATGTCAGCTCAGGTGGAGGCGGGCAGGTTCCTCCCCACAGGCGGTGCAGCGGGGCCGAACGGAGAGAGTTCCCTCCGCCCTGCCACCCCGGGAGAGACGGTCACACCCAGGTAGTCCAAGCCCCGATTGCTCGCCTGGAAGAATTGGGCACTGAAAGTTTGGTTAAATTAAAAAAAAAAAAAGTCTTCTGGAGGTGGGTGGTGGCATGGGAAGCTATTTCTTCTTTGACTTGCCACTTACTGCTATTAGAAAAAGAGAAAAAGAAGCCATCCTGCCAGAGGAAATGCCTTTTATTAAAGCTGACAAGACAAATAGAGCAAGCTTTGCAGTTGTGATGGTGTTAAAAGCAAGCCTCATTATGCCCGTTGGTTTTATTCCCCCTTTGGGCTTTATTAGACAGCATATATGAAACGGAATTTATATTTGTAAACTTTATCGCCTTATTAGAGACAAGTGAAGTTGGTTAGTTGAATTTGGGACATTTTGCTCCTGGTAGTCTTTCGTAACCCACTCCAAACCTCGCCGTGTGGTCTTTTTCTCAGTAATTTACTTGGATACTTGGGTGTTCCCGTTATCTGGGTTTAAACAGAAAAACCAGCCATACCCTCACGCTACAACTGCCTTCTTAACCTGCCAGGCTAGTCTGAGTTAGTCTGAGGATATTCTATCTTAGGTTGTCTCTGTTTTATGCTTTTGATACTGTTGTTTGGTTTAAGATTAGTGCATTGATTTTTGTCACAGGTCATGTTTTCAATAGATATGCCCTGCCTGCAGAACACTGTTCTGCTCTGGATGCCACAGTGGCTTTGAACCTGCCCAGAGTTAATCTGTAGAATTGTAAAAGACCAAGAGTATGCTCACGTCAATATTCCAGTTTGAGGTTTGTGGAAATACCTTTCTATTTGATCATTATCAGCTGGATAATGTTGCAGAGGAAGAATGATGCACCCCCCCCAAGATATTCAGCCCCAACTTTAGTATTCTTAGAGGATATGGATTCATTTATCTTCCTATGTTATTACCCTGAAACTTAATTTTAAAATAATCTAACTCCAAAAGTAGATATTGGATGGCAGACTTCTCTCTGAAATGTTAGATAAGGTGATACTTTGTTGATGTGTTAAGTTGGTTTGGGTATACCTTAAAAGGAGCCAAAATGTGAACTAAATAATTTAGAAATAAATATAGTTTATCACAAAAGACAGTGAAGAACTATTTTAGAAAATTTGCGCCAGTTTACTAAATTGTATAAATTCAGTGTTTTATATGTTTTTCGTATGTTATCATTACAGAGGTAATCTAGCCATGCCCTTTGGTTTTACATAAGTCCTATATTTTAAGATTTTGCTACACTGATAATATAGTCAGAAGACGTCAGTCTTTTAGAAAAAATAGAAACTTTAATTGCAACTTAAATAGATTAAATTTTTTTCTGAGAGACTTGAAGTTCAGTGAACACATTAAACTACTAATGATACTGTGCAAGTGAAATAAATGTTTTAGCTTATACCAGTGAACTTCAGTATAAATTTGTGTTTAAGTAGAGTTAAGAATTACATCTTGATCAGAGCGTTTAAACATTTTATAGTCATTCATGTAGTCATGAGTTTATTCACTGCATTGGGTTTCCTTACTGGCTCCATAGATACCATAAGCACCCATTGATTTAGGGTCATAGAAGAAAAGATATTAAACTTATTCGCTGTCAGATAGTTTTACTGTTAGAATCTGTCTTCCCAGGTATTCACTTGTGGGAAGTGAATGTTCAATTTTCAAATGCTGAAAACTTTTTAGTTGCCAGCGTTTATTGGGTGGTGGGCCAACCTAATTTTATGTGTTGGGTTGGCACAAGTCTCTGAAATAGCAACCGAAAACTATCACTCTGAATAGAATATATGGTAACATTTGACTAAATGAATCTTTGCTGTTTTACAAATTTGAAAAACTGTGTGAGTTTCACCTAAGTAATTAGAGAATAGAATGATCCTTTTAATGTTGTGCTGAATTCTGAACTGGCTAAGCAACTTTGAGTAATGAAAATCCAAATCCAGAAGAATACAACTATTTGTCCTTGATTTATTTAAGAATGTAAAAAGCTTTTAAGTAACTTTAAGTAAAAAATAAAACTTTATTTGCAAACTCCCTTAGTAGCTACCCTTATAAAGGTACGCATGACTCAATGTAAAGAGCATCCCAGTTAATCTGAAGCATGCTATACACAGTGTTGTGCTTCCAATGAGAATATTCTTTTAAACACTGTGTACATACGGAAAAATTCTTGGGTTCTTTTGACCAGTTGCCAAAATGATGCCATGATAATTAAAGATGTCTTCTACGGTTTGGCATTAATGGGTGTGGCACAGTGCCAAATACAAGCAGCACACTTTAAGAATACTGATTCTCCTCAGTTAGTGCTTTGCTTCTGTTAAGGTTTGAGTATCACCAATTTGAAGTGTTATTCTCGTACAAGAAAACATACTCTATAATTCATTCGGGATTTGCTAAATTTTAACCTAATCATATGTTTTCTTTGGACTTTCTCGATTCTTGTAGGGACTTGTAAATTAAATATTTCATGTGAGAGTAGCAGGTAATTGACACCATTTAGTTTTGTTAACATGTAATCTTGGAGTTGTGAAAGTAATGTGGATTCTAGGTCAGCACTCCCGAATCTTCTGGCAGCCTGGGCCATAGGTATGTGGCTAAGCAGAGAGAAGTAATTTTTTCCTAACCGTGATCCCTGGGCATTTTTCCTCTTTCAAAATTTACTTGTTTTATTTTTTTAAAATGTGACCCATCAGTGTCTTAACACATGTGTGCCAGTGTCCCAGCCATGACTGCACCTTCTCCATAGACAAATCCATGAAAGTAATTTGGCTTACCTCTGAAAATTTATTTCGAAGAAAGGTGGAAAGTCGATTTAGGTTTTGAATCTGATATATCATCACACTTGTAAAGGATTAACTTTGTTTTCAGTGTTTTCAATAATATTGTTACATCTTGGAAACATAGAAAGTTCTTCACATAACAAGGCATTACTTGGAATCTTTTAACTTTATTAACTCCGAGCCTCCATGTAGTAATAGGTCGCTTCAGTAGATGTAGTGAGATAATTTTATTATTTTGATATTTATTTGTATCAGAATTTATATAAACACTCGAATAAATATAAAGCTCTTTGACAGAGATTTATATCTCATGTTTTTTACGCTTACTCATGTAGACCTGAAGTGAGTCTTCTTTCTCTCCCCCTATTTATGGAGAAATTTGTAAAAGAGACGTATGCTTCTCTTTTTTGGATAGTTTTTTATAGACGTTTGAAAAGGGAAGTTAGCTACTGAGATGTTAGTTTCCAATCTGTTGTGTGTGTTATGTTACATATTCATAATCAGCTATCCAAAGTGGTCAACTGTCTTTAGGTGAGTGGAGCATCAGTGATACTTGAGGCTCACTTGTCTGTACAGTCTAATTGGCATTTCTACTGTGAGACCAAGGTTAGGACACCTCTTGTGATGAAAAGAATCAGAGGGAGCCTTCAGTAGCTTATTACTCCCTGTTAGTTGATTTTAGTGATATTAACTAAACCATTGGTTCACTGAATGGATATCTTGTTATCATGTGTCTTCTGGCTGGTAATCAATAGCTTCAGAGGCCTCCACCTTTGAATGCTGAGGATCAGTTTTGGAAAAAGTATGTAGCTATTTGGGGACAAATTTACCTTGTGAATCTCTTGCCATATAATCTTGCAAGACTCCTTCTGAACAGAGATTTCATTGCATTTTGTCCACTGGCCTGATTTCCTGTTGGATAGGGACCGGTAAAGATGAACACCTCCTCCTCTCCCCTGTTGCTATATACCACGCAAGCTACCAGCTTCATGCTGGGCCAAGAAAATGAATGAATACAATTAGTCCTTCAGGAGTCCTGGTCTTTGCAAGCTTGGGAGAAGTATATGGCAAAACCATGTACCTTTGACAAAGAGTAAACATTAAACTATAAAAAGAATGAAACATAAGAAAATGATATAAACAGAATTTTATATAAGGATAGCATTTGGTGTATGGGCTTATTTGATGTTATTTAACGTCCCCCCCCCCAGTATAAATCATTTGCTTAATATCTTTTTAGAAAGAAGCCACTCAGCCTTCTTTATTTTTGTGTTTGTTTTGAATAACTTCCAGTATAGTGATGATGATTTGAAAAGCTGTGATATCTTAGTAGTGAACCCATCTATGTTGATGGATTATAAATGATCAATTTTCTTTTCAGAAGCTATATACAAATTATTAAAACAGCAGCTCTATTAGAATGTCCATGTTGAAAAATAAGCCTGTGTGTCCCCAAGTACAGTAAGGAAGGCCCTGGCCACTCCCGCTGGGTACTCAGTCAGGATCAGTCTTCTGAACTGAGAAAAAACTGCTTTTGGTCCCTTGCGATGGATAACACCTTCATAGTCAGGTATTAAAAACTCAAGAGGAGTGTAAGAAATGAGGTATTAATATTCACTTTTAGGAATGGGTCTTACGATAGTGGTCTTAACTAAACATCAGTAAATTACTGTCTCTTTTAAGGGCCTGATTTATATTATTAGATTTATATTTTCATCTGCTTCTTAAGCTATATCCTGAGCCGTTTGGTAGAAAAGTTTCTTGTGATTAATTTGAACTTCCAGTGTTTCTGAATGGGATATTACTTACTACCAGATCTGTTTCCTCTTAAATTTGTCCGCATTTATGTTTTCAAAATCAAGTCATTCGTAGCAAAGCAGCACAATGACGCAGAAACACTTACTTTAAAATTAAGAAGTAATAATGCAAGTTTCCCTGTACCATAACTGTATGGATACTTTTCACCATAAACAAAAAAGTTCTGTATATCTTAGTATTCTTGATAATCTATACTCCTTAATGTACTTTGAAGGATTTACTGTAAACTACTGATATCTCCGCACTATTTTCTGAAGTATGTGTGTAATTAAACTCTTGGTTTTGTTGGCCTTTGAATATTGTTTTCAAACAGTGAGCTGCAGATTTCAGTAAAAACATTATTTTAACATAGTGAAAACTTGTAGTTAAAGTCATCTAGTTGCTGAGAAAGAGTAGTGTACCCCAGTGATGTTTAGCTCAGCTTTCATTCGGGTAGAATTCTATCATTTTCAGTAAGGAAAAATAAACCTTTGTCATCTTTACAAATATCCTTCAGACAGTTGACAGGTGACAGCTTGAGGAAAATGTTACTGTCAGGTCTTATTTTCCACTCAGTGAGAAAGAAAAATAGCTTAGAGTGATTAAAAAAATCTGTTTAAACATTATTATAAAATGTAGGAAATGTCTTTAAGTTTTATGTACATGTCGTAGAATTAATCTTCCATTTGCTCCAGGGAAGGTCAGCAAAGTGAAGTTCAAGGAGTAATTGTCTAACAAGTTAGGTTCCAAATACAGTCGATGTGTTTGTAACAGGATATCACTGGACACTTTTGATGAGATTCTTTAAAAGATATAAGGTATCATTATTATTTCTATCGTTACTTATCACGTGACCGGAGTTTCATGACTGATGATCATTATTCTGATGTGAAGTGTAAGTGGAAATATTGGTCATGTGATATCTCTGTGTGTATGTGTTGGACAGTCAGGTTAATTAGCACATAAATATTAGACCTTCTGAAAAATTTTCTTTGCTATTAATAATTTAGAATAACCGCACAGTGTAATGTATAGGTTTCTTTTTGGAAGTGCATGAATACATACTTGGAGATTAGAAAATATGACTAAGTTTTTGTTTTCTGATTTAGGAAAGCTAGGTTTTTGGCTTTCAGTTAAATTCGCGTTATTTTTTCTCTCTCTTTCTTTTTTTTTGTTCCCTAGAAGCAGCCATCTTGTTTTAAGACCCAATTTTATATCTCTCTTGAAAATGGTTCGGCAATGAATATGGACGATAGAAAAGGACTAAACCATTTTATAATCATTTTGTCAGGGCTCTGAATTTAAAGCTCTCTATCTTAAATTATTTGTGAGTTCATTAAAATACTCTCTGCTTATAATTACTTGTTAGAAAAGGATGTTTTAACTTAGGAATAGTATATTTCTAACTCAGGCATATTATATTTTTAAGGTTAAATTTTGGGCTGTACCATGTTTACATATGTAATTTTCTCGAAGTTTATAACTTATTGTTAATTTCAATGTAATATATTAATAAACTCTATTATCATCCTCCACCCTGATCTCCTTTTTCTGACAGTATGAAGTACTCTATTTTATTTGTTGATTGATACACTTTTGTTTCCATATTGCTCAGCGGTACCAAGGATCTTTCTTTGGTGAGAGGGGTCTTGATAAAAATGTGAGCGCCTCTATGAATGCAGCACTCAGGTGCTTTAAGAAGTGTTATATAAAGTCAGAACCTCTTTGTCTCTAAAATATAGGCTCTCACTATCTCATGACTAAATCGCTCCTGTGAATTCATATAAAAATTCCTTTGGAAGTTAATTCACATTTGTAATTAAAATTTATAAGAGTATATCAACTGAGTCTGCTATATTTTCCACCATATTTTGCATTTTTGGATGCATTTGGAAGAACATGTGGCCTAGTAAACTTTACCCACAATTTATACTACACTTCTTGCTACTGCGTCTGTTTGACGATGTTTGGGAACATTATTCGCATGTACTGCAGTAAAAACAGAACTTCCTTAAGATTAATGTCAAACTAACCTGACTCAGTCTGATTAAACTGGGCACAGATTGGATACTACTTACATCGCAGATTGTCCAGTTCATTAGAAGTAGGATTTTTCTGTGGTTGTAGAGACAGTGTAAAGGCAATAAATAAAATGCATGTTTTAAGAATGAATATGCACCTCATGGAATCCTTATTAAAGTCCGGATATGAGTCGACAATTTTCGTACCAAATAGCTTATCTCTGGTACCCATCACCCATTTTTCGTTGATTTTCTGGAGAAAACTAAAATAACTGAGTGCTCAAAGTGACCTTTTGTTTAAAATGAACTAACAAATACTTTTTTTTTTGCTGCTTCTAAGCTGTCAGTGTGCCTATTCTAAGTTTTATTAGTGACTTATTTATATATGTAGAAACTTTAGTTAATAATTAACTCTTGCCTCTTGCTTTGAAAATACATATTATAAAAATAAATGAAAGTATTTTCTCACTAAAAATGCAGTTTTGTGGTTGGAATAAAATCAACTCATGGCACATTTTGGATAACCATATTTGGTTGGCATATTATAGGGCAAATTGTTATCTAGATTTTAAAGGTGGTGACCATGCTTTCTGATGTTCCGTGTCCCAAAGGCCCCAGTGGGGTATATGACTTTGTCACAGTCACCGAACTTCAATAATGTGTAGAGGACTTAGCCTCTTGGTTAAGTTTTTATGGTATTTAATTTAATGGAGACAAGTGGAAATGGGAAAATAATTTCTAAATATGTGGAAATGTTCCTTTGTGTTTAACAATTAGGTTAAACAAAGTGGGAGCAAATGAGCCTAGTTCCCCTTTTATTGTTTCAGGGCAAGAAAAAATGCAGACAGATGTCGGAATGCGGGAGCTGTGACCTCTGCCCCACACAGCATGGCCGCTGCCCCGCTGCCCCGCACACAGTGTCCCCCAGCCACCGTCCTAGCAGGCTGCTTTTTTGAAGTGACTGACACTTTGAGATGGAGAACCTGAAATTGATTCTGAAGTTATCTGTAGTTCTCCAAAGTATCAGACTCTTTAGCTTCAGTTTTAAGTTCCTCACCTTACCTTCCATGAAAACGGTTCCCTTTTTGGTAAGACAGAGCTTTCATGGCTTCTTGGTGGGTTCTGTGGCCCTGTGGTCACTGTCAGACTGTCAGTCTTTGCCTCCCATCCGGTCCTTCACTGGCTTGGGATAATGGGAGAGGCCAGATGTGTGGTTCTGCTGCACCAAAGTGTGTATCTTTATTAAGCTAATAATAAATCTGTGTATTTTTTTATTAAAGACAGACGAAAGTCCTTTTCCTTTATTCTCTGCTCTGCAGTCTCACCAGTAAGCCCTGAGTTCAGACAGATCATTCATGTTTTAGATACTGTGGCATTCAGTGTTTTCTTCATATATCTGTTTACCGTTACTGCTTCAGTAAACGTTTATGCCTGTTTGGTAGTTTTCTGGCCGGGGCTCCATTTATTAAAATTTAGTGACCCAGCACTAAGAGGGGTACAGTTCAAATAGTGGTGCTTCTGACAGAGTTTTGTGTCAAACTGGAGAAGATAATAGGGAAATGAAAGCTGTCAAAATGTGTCTCCCAATTACTAATTAATCGGGGGAGAAAGGACCTTGGTGACAGATCTGGGGTCCACCATGACAGCACCTCGGGGGAGGCTTAACTTTAAATACTGCATGAAACAAATTAAAGCAAGCCTCCGGGGATGTAGCACCCAGACACTTGATATCACAAGTGCTATTTTTTTAAAGTCTGTGAAAAGCAAAACAAAAAAACTGAATTTTTGTACTCTTCATGGAGAGTATGAAAGCATAAAGCTGTTGTAAGGAGGATTTCCCTGGTTAATAAGCAATGCCTTTGTTCCCGTTAACATTGGGATATAGATACGATCGCGTCCTTGGTTTTAGTGTCACTGTAACCCTGTGTACGTACTGTTACTGCTGATACAGTGTCAGGGAGCAGTTTGTCATATGCCTGTTACCGATTATTTTGAGCATTACTGTAACTAAAGAGCAAAACTTTTTCCTCTACTGCAAATCCATGTTTTTTGCTGTCCCAGAGGTTCCAGTCCCTTCTGGAAGTGTTTGCACTATGGTTGCTGGATCCATAATTAAATGCCTCTTATTAGTGTATTTTTTCCATAACATTTAGAACATAAAAAGAAAAGGGTCTTGTATGGAACTATAGCTGTCAGGGGAACAATGAAGACTAATTACACACTCTGCCATCACCATTGTCAACTGTACTCTTGGGGAAACAACATGACAGTGTGTGTGTCGGAGTGTGGGTGTATGTGTACAGGAAAGTGTGTGTGTGTGTAATACATACATACACATACCAGACGTATCTGACATGTCTCATGGCTTAACTTTAAACTCTGGGTTCCCTGAAGAAAAAATTTATATATATATATATATGAATGACAATCTAATTCAGTTAATTAAAAGGAAGCAATCCTTTACTGGGGAAGGAGGGGCTCCTTGCTTCAGTATCCTGTGTAATATGGACTGAGAATCAGCGACATTTGTGACTCTGAGTATCTCATTATTTTGAGTAGTAGTTTGGAATGGTCTTGTCATTGACACATCTATGCTATTAATGTATCTGATAGGTCTTATAATGATCACTTATAAATAATTTCTTCACATAGCTCTAGATTTTTGTGTTGCTGTCAGCTATCCAAGGACTAATCGTTATTTCATTTATTGCAAAGAGCTCCCTATTGCTCTTTCTCGTGTGATGTCTTTGGCTACTTCACTGTCTTTGGGTCTGTCTACCAGCATTTGGATTTCAGAAACAAAACTAAAAAATTACTTTTTCTGAAACTTATGGGAGCTTTGATAAGAAAAGACTGTGAGTCCACTGAATAACATGAGGTTTTGGAATCAATTTTGTATTTCAGTCATCCATGCCATCCCTGTTCTCTGGTACAACATGTAATGTTTACATTTTGATTCCTTGGGTGAATTTTTTTTTTTACTGTATTTAAAATCAAAGTCAAATAGGTGATTTTAGGAATTATATGTTGATTATAACTTATTTTTCCAAAGTTTTCACATTAAAGGAATAGTATAGCTAATATCCCTAAGTAATTATATATTCCGACCTTGAGTCTCTAAGAGTTGTAGTTGATAAAATACTTTTTAAGTAATAGGTATAAACAATGGGAGTTACACGGCAGATTCAGAGATGAATGAGAGAGCATCTGTGCCCATCAGGAACTTGCGGTTTTGTGCAGATACAATTGTGTATACGCAATTACAGCTCAAAGTAGAAAATACTGTGTAAGAAATATTCACGTGTAGATTTACTCAGCAGAGAATTGTCAATTGTCCATGTGGGCCAGGTATTGTTCTTGGTGCTGGAGATGTCACAGTGAGCATCCCTGAATTCATATAGACCTGCATCCCTGCCATCATGAAGCATCATAAAGCATTCAGTTGACAGTTTCTAGATCACTGCTTCTCACTCTTGAATCTGCACACAAATCCTTTGGGGGTGAGTCTTGTTGAAATACATATTTTAATTCAGCAGATGTGGGGCCGGGCTCTAACCTTCTGCATTTCTAACAAGCTCCCACGTGGTACAGATGCACTGGGGCCCTGAACCATAGTGTGAGCAGCAAGGTTCTAGGTAAGCCATAGAGAGGGGTTACTGCTGGTTCTTTATCAAGGGCTCTTGGTTGTTTCTAGATTGGCTTCATATTTGCATGATGAAAGTTAATTGTCTTGAGGACTAGAAGTCTTCTTTTCTAGCCACTTTTCCCCAAATCCCAGACAAAATAAAATAGATTTTTACACTCAGGATTATGTACCATTAAAAATACACCACTTGTAAGTTAAGGAGGATCCTGTCATAAAAGTCCAAAGATATTTATTTGCAAACCCTCCCCGGATGTACTTTATGTTGCAATGCCAGAATTAAAAACCTCAGAAACAGATTTTTTAACACTTTCAAATTTAAATTCATGTAGTTAAATGAACCCCAAATGTTCATTTTACATTCAGCATGGAGGATGACTAACAACAGTTTCTCTGCTCCCACTGGCCGGGTTTCTTGTGGGTGGCTTTCAGGAGCCTGCACTTCCAGTGGAGTTATAAATGACTTGGGGGGGCTGTCTTTCTGCTCTCAAATTCTGGGATGCTTGTGTTCTTAGTGAGAAGTCTTTGTTCCTATGGAGTCCAGGAAGTGTAAAGTCTGTAAATATGCTTCTGCTTTTTCACAGCATATGTGTGTGTGTGTATAAAACATTATATATAATTGCTTTTTCAAAATATTCTGTGTTGCTTCTATTAACAAAGAATGGAGCTAGTTAAATTCAGATTACTCTGCCTGCTTACTTTTTGTTGTTGTTCTTCACTCTGCATGTATAAATGCAATATGACTAACCTCCTAAGTAAACTTTAAAGGCTGTGAACAAATCAGTAAGTAGACTTACTAGCCAATATACCTCTATGAAGTGGTTATAAAAAGGAAGATGAAACTATACTGTAAATAAGCTATATTTTTATGAAAACAAAAAAAAAACAGGAAAAGGATGGTGAGTGCTCTTAATTCAAGTATCCTTTTGTTTTCATAACAATTTTTACCAACACTTGTTCATAGTTAATTATTGACCAGAAGCAAACCTTTTAATTTTCAAATCCTTGGTAAGTGGATTTAATGAAAGCATTGGGCAGGGTGAGTATTAAGGATAGTAAACTAAGACATCCCTGTTTGTTTGTGTTGTGCAGTTTGTGTTCATACTTGCTGTGTTGTACATAAGCACACCAAGACAGTAACTTCGAGGGGGCAGCCACTGAGTGTCTAGTGTCATGATTCAGGGAGAGAAAGAGATGCAAGAAGATTCTGTGACTATGTGTGAACTTAAGTGGTTCCTAAAAGAGAAATGTTGTGCGTGCTTAGATGATTTATTAGGTTTAAAAAAGTAGGTTCTTTTTATTGATTAAAATGAAGTCATTTGCATATGTCAGCAATGACTTCGTTCAAAATGGAGTTGATGCACCTAAAATTTGTGGTCATTGCTGTGTTTAGTTAAAGAAGATGCTTAATAATAGTTCTAATGATTGTTTTCCCTCCCTTTTTTTAAAGGGGAGAAACACATTGAATGGTTTTTATTTTTAGCTGAAGGTTCTTAACACTAATTTGTCATCAGATTAACTGGTTGTAACCAGGTTTTCGGGTACAGTGATGTGTGTACATTTGGAGATTGTTTTGACCGCCTGAAGCAGGAGCATTGAGTTCATGTGCTTTTTTTGTTTTGAGTTTTTGTAATAGCACCTGGGTGGGATAAAACTTCAGATGGGTTTGGATGCTGTACGGAGAGTGAGTTGTTAACAAACCTGTGTCAGATTGGATTTTGCCATTGTCTTTGTTAACATTTTCTTGTTATATTTGAGACCTAGTTAAATTTTCATTCTAGTTGAGTCACATTTAGGCCATTTATAGTGATGAATCTGAGTTTCAGTTTCATCATCATAATAAATAAAAGGCATAATAAAAGTAGCGTACCCCTGAGACTTGTGAAAACTTAAAGGAAAGTATATCTGACAGGACTTAATAAACTTAGAAAATCATTATGAAGAGAAGAGACATTAGGAGGGTCACCTTCTGTGCTGTATCTTACTTCATGATTCTGTATGTTCTTATAATATAGAAAATATATTCTTCCAAATGAAAATTTATTTTCAAAACATCATGGAAGAGTTGAGTTTTTAAAAGATAGACTGAGTTGTATTATTTTGCATATATGTTGTCCCTGATAGACGTGATTTATGCATTTACATTAGGTTTTCTTTGAAAGGAATTCACGTTTTAGGATTTATCTTGTGGTTTCTACAAGAGTAATAATGTGTGAAGAATGACACTTGAGAGGCAAGTCTGCTAGGACCTTTTTCTTAGGAAGGAATTTTGATCTCCTTTGTAAAGTTGGTCAAGTTTATTTTTAATGTCCTCTCACCTCCTCTCAGTTTGTCTCTTCTTTGTGTTTTCCTCTTTAGACTTCTAAAATGCTAATATTCTGCTTTGGACTTCACAGGTATAATGAGATATCTTCATCTCGAAGGAGAAATTAATGAATGCCAACACCCTCTTAGAGAATGCTCATATTTCCCATGAGTTGCTTATTGAAGCAAATCAGTTGTTTTCTGGGACTGCTCCTTTCTGTCCCTGAGACCCTTGGATTCTTCCGAACACCTTTTAACCTTTTGACACCTCTGTGCTTAAAAAACTCTTGTTATCAACTGCTTTTAAATTTAGTACCTATTAATTATATGCACATTAATGTTCGTAGCATAAATAGGTTAGAACAGCATCTAGCTGAGAAGGGAAACAGAATCTGTGAAGGAACATATTTTTGTGCATTGAAACCTGGGTAACACTTTCCTGTCAGAGGGCCACTTCCCTGTACAATTGTCTGGTGGTTATTCAAAGCAGGTTTCACTTCATATGTTTATAGTTATTTTGGAGAATAGCACATGCGCCTGTTCCTTGTTTTAAAATTGCAATCATATACTTACATAATTATTTTATAATGTTGTTTTACTCCCGAAGGTATAAACCTCACTTATGCCCCCCAATAGAAGGTACTAATTCGTGAGGGACATTACCAATGGTCCTTATATGCTGTACCCAGAGATTTAGTGATGGCCTAGGGCAGCACTTAGCCAGCAATAAAAATACTGAGTTCAGTATTAACAATACTGAAATTATTTCAAAGAGTACTAGAAACTCCACATCATTGATTTCCCTTTAAAAAAATGTTTTAATATTTAGAATTGCTATGCTCAGTGGAATAATAGGCAGACCTTTGTTCTTGTATTATTTAATACAAAAGTGGGTTTCTTTCATCCTGTAAATTGGAATTTAAGATTTGTTTAGGGAATGAGCTTGCTATGAATTTATTTCAGGTTTAAAGCTTTGTAATTTTATGTTAGCTGGGTTTGGTGATGTTAGCTGATGAATGAGTAATAGTTACAATCTCTCCCTTGTTTCAGGATTCCTTTCTTGGCAAAAGGGTAGTCAAGAAGTTTTTAAATTTTGATGACTTAGTTTTTGGCACTTTGTATTCTTAAAAATATAATTACATATACTGTCATATATCATTTTAAAAGTATCAGGTAGAGACTTCATCTCAGCTAGACTGACTCAATATTCTCCTTCCAGAAGAGCATGGTGATTGACCAAATGGAGTGAATTGCTTAAGATGTTGAAATGACTGAGGTGCATTTTAACTTTTAGCTTTTATTAATATGGTAGATAATGTAGCAAAGGCTGGAGCTGAACATATTCCACTACATTAGATGAATTTAGACAAATATATGAGAACAGGCCCATCCAAGTATACCTAACCTTTTACCTCAAAATTTTTGGAGGCTGGATAGTTTGACTTCTCTTCATTTCTCTTTGTGAAATGCCAAATTATGTCAATGTATTTTATGTGTTTAGAATACAGATAATGATGAGAATGGCCTTTTGATACCAGGGTTGGCATAATCTAGAATTTTAAGTTTAGATAGTTGCACATCCTCTCCAGTTTCTCTTGCTTTCTACTTTTCAGATCATTTGTTTCTGTCTTTATGGAACTACTGTAAAATGTGAATGGAATGTATAGTCAGGTCTTTCAGCAAGAAGAACACAGCCTACTTATTGATTTGGATGCAATAATGAGCAGTTGGTTACAGCGGACAACTATGAATTTCTTTCCTCAGGAATCTGACCGAAACCTCTAGTAATTTTATATGGCCTTAGTCATTTGAGTACAATGATTTCCCAGTTGTCACTTTAGGTAAGCTTTATGAGAGTTGACTTAAAAAAATTAAACCAACTATGCAAATACAAAAATGCTTACAGGTAAATAATTTTATTTTTAATAGATGGTTTCTGCATTTAGCTTAACAAAAGGCAATGTAGGTCCACAGGAAAACCCCACTTACTCCTGTATGGTGTTAGGAACAGCTGTCATCCTGCCAGTCTCACCTCTGGCCTGCCATCTGGGAGTAAGCCACTTCCACCATCAGAGAGAGAATGTAACTTTTTTTTTCAGGTACAGTCTTCAAAGCCATAGAACAGTCTTTGCATTATTGCTGAGGTAGCAGACACACAGACTAGTATTGACCATAACGCACTCTTAAATTCAGGGTGTTTGGTAATCACAACTTTTAGGGTGCATTTGAATGGGTCACATCCATAAGACACTGTTTGAAAGTCAGTCAAGGAGTCCGGACTCACTTTACCGGAGTCAGTCACATACTGCTCCAGGCAGAGCAGGCGGACGTGCAGGCCATGGTGGTTAGTGGGACTGGGGCCAGGGGGGGCCTAGGGCCTGAGGTGTGCAGAGCTTCCATTAGGTGGATTTGCACTACCATCTGACATGGAGTTTTAAGACTGCAGAAATGTGTTGCAAAATGATTGGTTTTTCTTCTTATACATTGCTAATGAGGACTGAAAGTCTAACCTGCTTTGTTGAAGAACTTCCCTTATTTTCTGAGAAAGTGATTTGGACAGTAATCTATTTACTTTATCTCTACACCCCTCTTCTCCCTTGTTAAAATAAAACCTAGAAACCTCTGGGGACTCCCAACTGTTGAGTTCTGCTTGGAAGGAGCTTTAAAACAGTGGCTCCCAACCGAAGTAAATATTGACTGGGTCTGGGGCTGAGGCCGGCTCAAAGCCTCCCATTGTTCCTCCTCAGTCAGCACCGCAGAGCCGGCGCAAGCGTGCATGCGTTAGGAGAAGGCAGGCTGCGGAGGGCAGTGCGCAGGGCCCACAGCTGAACTCATAAATGGGCCACGGGGAGGAAAGGGAAGCCGGCTACAAAGCCGGCGGGGACTTATTCTGGGTTACAGGGAACTGGGGAGATGACGTGCAAAATCACCGTCCTCCAGGACTGTTGCAGAGAAGTTTAAGGTACACGGAGCTGTCTTGGTGGGTCCAGCTTGTCTCTGATGGAAACCTCCGTGCCAGCAATGCTGTCTCTTCTCCAGGACCAAGGAAATGTAGCGTTTTGGTGGGTGTGAAAGACGGGGAAGTGGACCTGGATGCCAGCACAAACATTTTTCCTCCCTGCTACCTGTGCTGAGGCCCCGCCGGCCGTGCCTCCCCCAGCTGTCACGTCGGATTACACACTCTCTTGGGTGTGCTAAGTGCTTCTGCGTCCCCCCCGGGTATCAGATGGGCGAGGAACGACCATATGCTGAGTAAAGGAAATTTCTGAAGTTCTGAAGAGGAGACGTGCTCATTATGGGAAAAATTAAAGGAAAAATTATTTTAAAAATTAAATCATTTAAATATGGAACAGATTCTCTTGTTTAAAGTTCAGTACTTTGAGCAAAAGCTGGCTGTATTTTTGCCATTCAACTGAAGAACCAAAACAAACAGCTGGCCGACTTACGTTTTAGTAAAAACCACCCCAGTACATTTACTAACTGGAAAAGCAAACATCCCTAAAAAGAAAGTCTCATGTGTCCTGACTGCAAAGTGATTTTTAATAAATAATAAAATGAATAGCGTATTTGGATTGTTATTCATTTTAATGATAGCACAAGCATCCCTTCATCTTAAATGCTGGGTCTTCTGTGATATTTGATGGGAACACGTCCATGCTAAAGACCACATGTAAGCAAATACCAAGACAATTAGAAAACTCATTAATTGTCAGGGCAGTGATCAAAATGTTCTGCTTCACTCAGGCCACTCATAAAGAACAACAAACAAATAATGTCGCAGGAGAGTATGGAAGGCTGTGGACTGAGAGAGGGCACATCTGTTCAAGGGTATCAGGAATTACTCCTTGGAAGAGGAATAATTTAGTCTAGGCCTTGAATGATGTGATTTTAATCAGAGAGGGAGAGAAGTAGAAGAACTACAGGGATTCATAGCCACAGGAATAAAGATCCGCTGGCTGTGACCTTGTAGATGGACTTGGGGGGTACACAGAAAGTAAAGTGGTTAATTTGGAGTGAGGGGGTTCTCCAGTGCGAGTGCCAGAAAGAAGCACAGGTGTGTTAGCCATGTTCTGGGGTGTCACTGTGAGCCTCCATGTCTGGTATCAATGGGGACCGTCTCCCTTGTGATGGATTATCCTTCGTAATGGATGAAGTTAACGGGCTCCTCCTATGTGTTATAATTGTCCCACACTGTTGTGTCTCTTGGCCATTCTGTACTTGCTGTGTAAATAGACTGAATACTAGAAAATGTTGAAGGTGTTCACATTAGGTTTGGTTATATAAGTGGTTAGGTCGTGGTGAAACTCAGGAGGGCGACTGATATTTCCAGAAGGAACCTGGGGGTGCTCTATTATATTTGAATTGCTTCACTGATTTATGGATTGAGCGCTTGTTATCAGACTTCTTTTAAGCTGCAGCCCTCCAAACACTGTTCAGAAAAATTGTTAGCAGAAACTTATTATGTGAAATAGAAAAAGAAGAGCATAGCCCACCCAGCAAACGCCAGGCTGCACTGGGGAGAGGCTGACATCTGGGTTGCAGCCCACCTCTTTTCCCGAGCTGGCAGGGCTGTGGCAAGCCCTTCAGGCTTTTGAGTCACATTTTCAAAACCCTCAACTAAATAGAGTCTTGGTGTTTACTCAGAGGTGAGTAGGAGCGGTTTGCTTTTGCTTCAACAGGCTATGGAAGTACTTGCATGCCCCTCCAAAAATGGAGGCGTTCCTGGATACTCCCTTTATTGAGCATTTATCATATACTAAGCAGAGTGTGACAGCTTTTAGGGGGGAAATACTCTGATGATCCTTGTTTTGCAGGTAAGAAACCTTAGTTTTGCCCTGGCTGGTGTAGCTCAGTGGATTGAGCATGGGCTGCGAACCAAAGGGTCACTGGTTCAATTCCCAGTCGGGGCACGTGCCTAGGTTGTGGGCCAGGTCCCCAGTGGGGGCCACGTGAGAGGCAACCACACATTGATGTTTCTCTCCCTCTCTTTCCCCTCTCTTTGAAAATAAATAAAATCTTCAAAAAAAAAGAAAGACAATTTTAAAAAAAGAAAACAGTTTTATACACTTTGAACTTGGCTGAGAAGTGGCCCTTGAGCACTTAGCTGGCCTGCATGGAATGACACACTTTGCCTCAGAGAACTCAGTGAAATGTTGGCAGGTGACCTTGGCCGGAATTTCCGAGGATGCCAGCGGAGGAGAGTGAGGCCCTGTGCTAATGGGAAAGGAGGGTTAAAACTGCACACTTACCTTCCTTCTTGTTGAGCATTTAATGGACTGAGTGGGTAGTAAGCCGCAACTGTTGCACCCGCAGCAGGTAATTAGTACGACCAGAGGCAAAACGTGTTGTAGACTTGTTCTTTTTAGCTAATTGTGAGGCCACATGTCTATACAGTGTGGGTTGAATATGAAGAAGAATCCGGCTGCTCTCCTCTGCGTTCAGGTGAGCTTCATCCTGAGGGCTGACCAAGGCAAAAGCTACTTTTGCAAAATATCAGAAGAAATTCTGAATGTTCTTTAAATAAAAGTTTCAGAGTTTTTAAATCATATGGTCAGGAAATTTCCCCCTATATTTAATCTAAATTCTGCACTTTCACTCATTTTTGGCTTGCATAATAATAATATAGATTTACTTCCATTTTAAATGCTGCTTTTGCCTAGTCCAAAGTAAACACATTCCGAGCAAGAAGTAAGTGTATTTCAAGCTATAGGGAACAGTGTATGAGTGCTTGAATGGACTCTATGTTCTTTTGTGTCCCAAATCCAATCCCCCCACTTCCCTTCTTGTTTCTTCCTTCATCTCAGGAGTTTGGCCCTGTAGCTTAACAGCCAGTAAATTTTTCCCGATTAGTTTCAAAGACAAAAGACTCCTGATACGATGTGGATGGATCAGGTTCCCAGCTAATCTCCAGGGAGACAACTGGAGGGGGAAGAAAGACTTTTGGCACCTTATTCATTATGGACATCTGCTTTGCCAGACTAACCAAGGTCTTTTAGTTGAAAGGTGTGCCCGGACACGTTAGGTGATTCATCCTTCTCACACTGCCCTCCGTGCCTCCGCAGCAGAAGTTGTCGTTCCGCCCTCTGATTCAGTTGTTTCTATAAATAATGTTGGTACGTGGATCCCCCATACTTGGTGTGTGCCGACTGCATCCTTGCATGTGTTCTGTTCCCATTAGCTAGATTATAAGATTCTTGAGGTCAGGGATTGTGGTTTACATTCAGAAACACGAGACACAGGGCTAGCCCATGATGGTTAAGAGTCTGAAATTCCGGGTACAGCTCTCAGCTCCTCCATTAACTACACACTGTGGACCTGGACAAGTTTCTTAACCTTTCCCTGATCCATCTTCCTCATCCATAAATGAGAATGATAATGTGCCTATCTGATAGAGTTACTGTGATGATTAAATGATGTGTTATTTTAGATAAATGTCTGACACATAATATGCGGGTAGTATTAGGTTGGCCACAAAGTTCATTTCGTTTTTTCTGTGTAGTGCTTGGTTGTCTTTAACTTCTTTTGAAACAGTTTTGGTAGATTGCGTTGTGACAGCTGTCATAGCAATGTACATTTTTAAAAAATCACAGTTGGCCCTGGCTGGTATAGCTCAGTGGATTGAGTGTGGGCCTGCGAACCAGAGGATCGTGGTTCGATTCCCAGTCGGGGCACATACTGGGGTTGCAGGCCAGTTCCCAGCAGGGGATGCACGAGAGGCAACTGTACATTGATATTCTCTCCCTCTCTCTCCTTCCCTTCCCCTCTAAAGATAAATAAATAAAATCTTTTAAAAAACATCACAATTGGTGAATTTTTGTAGCCATTTTAATATTGAAGATGGAAAAAAATATCCAACATTGTTGGCATATTATGCTTTATTATTTCAAGAAAGGTAAAAACACAACTGAATGCAAAAACATTTGTGCAGTGTACGGAGAAAGTACAAAGTGTCTGTGCAGTTTCGTGCTGGAGATTTCTCTCTGAACAGTGCTCCACGGTCAGGCAGACCAGTCGAAGGTGATAGCGATCAAATTGAGACATTAATTGAGAACAATCACATTATACCATGTGGCAGATAGCTGATATGCTCAAAATATCCACATCAATAAAGTTATTGATGAAAATGAAAAAAGGTGTCTTTGATTTTATGGAAAAAAACAAAATGGACTTTTTGGCCAGTTCAATAAATGTTAGCTAACAAGTACTTTTGAATGAATTTCTGTATTTTTCAGTATCTCTTTACCTGCAAAAAATATTATAATGGTATAAAGACATGTCAAGGGCAAAACTTTGACTGACTGCGGAGTTAGGTGGCCTGGGTTCAAATGCTGACTCTTCTCTCCAGCCCTGTTTCCCTCAGTGTAGAACCGTAAGGTGTATAGTGTGGGACTATCAATGAGAAAGTAAATGCATACAAAATGCCTGGTGCATAATATTCCCTCAGTGAAACCTAGGGAATTGTTGTTCTGATTAATTAATTTGGAGAATTAATCACTTGAGTATTGACCTGTAAGATACATTTTGTGCCCATAGACTTCTTTCCTTCATTTCGTTTTCTTGCCCGCCTATTGCCAAATGTTTTGGTAACCTAACTGAACTCATGTGTTAATTGTGTGACAATTTTCCTTTTTGGTTTTGTCAGTTTGAAAATAAAAGTAAAATTGTTTAAAAAAAACACGAAGGTCTGGAGTCAGCTAATGTGGATGTCACTTTTTCTTTTTTATCAAGTAGATGTTTGACCTTAAGCAAATAGCTCAGGGCTCTGGGACTCTGTTTTTCTTCTTGGTGATTGAATTAGTTGATCTCTTTGGCTAGAGCATCTGAGACTGAAGATCTGAGATGTGTCAAGGCTTTGACACTGCTTAGCTGTTTAACCTTGCACAAGTCATTTAATTGTCGTCAAGTCCAGTTTCCTCATCTGCAAAAGGACGGGGTTGTTGCCTTCTGGCAGGTCACTTTCAACTTCAAGAATCTTTTGGTCTCTTTGACTTCTTTGGTTAAAATATGTAAGTCACCCCCACTTCCCCATAGTGTTGTATCAGGGCAAGGGAAGTAATAGTTCCGTATCTACAACAAGTGCACATTTTTGAAAAGAACACACAGGTTAAATTTTTACTTTCAAATATGACTGTAACTATGATTTTAACATTTTTTGTGTTAGTTTAAACATGATTTTAAAGATTTATATGGAGAACCATGCTGAAGTTGTAATCAGTAAGAAAAATAATGTTTAACATACATTCAACTGTCCAAACTAGCCAGACACTGTCATTCAGGTTGATGAGTCCAATCATGAAGTACGACAGGAGATTTTGATTGAATTGTGTCTGATTACACTTTCAATTTAGTGAGGCTCTAGAAATTCAGAAGAGATTAAAAAAGCGTTTTAAAAGAAGGAAAAAAGAACTTAGATTAAAGAATGTTTCCATTTCATAAGTATAAGATCTGCCTTGATTTACTGACATTGTTTGGTTTTCTTTGTCTTTTCTTTTGCTTTTGGGAAGAAATATGAAGTAGAATAGGGAAGACTTTTAGAAAATTGGGTAAATGTATAAGTACTGGAACACAGCATAGGATGTGCAGTATAAATCCTTATCATGTTATATAAATATGACTTCTTCACTAACACAGTCTTTTGTCCTGTTTTCTTTTGCATAGCTCATCTGATTTTGCATATTTGTTTTAGTATATGATTATTAAAAATTTATAAATGGCCTTGGCTGGTGTAGCTCAGTGCATTGAGCACAGGTTGCAGGCTGAAGGGTTGTCGATTTGATTCCCAGTTGGGAACATGCCTGGGTCACGGGCAGGTGCCCCCGGTTGGGGGTGCGCGAAAGGCAACACACGTGGGTGTTTCTCTTCCTCTCGTCCTCCTTCCCTTCCCCTCTCTCTAAAAAGAAATAAATAAAATCTTTAAAGAAATTTATAAATGTTTTGGTAGACTTTACATTATGAAATGACCATTTCAAAAATTACTTTAATAATCAGTAAAAGCCTAAGCAGACAAGGCATACTAAATCTTTTTCTTTAAAGATTTTATTTATTTATTTGAAGAGAGAGGGGAAGGGGAGGAGAAAGAGAAAGAGAGAAACAGCAATGTGTGGTTGCCTCTCACACACCCCCATTTGGGGACTTGGCCCAAAGCCCAGGCATTTGCTCTGACTGGGAATCGAACTGGTGATCCTTTGGTTCACAAACCCACACTCAATCCACTGAGCTACACCTGCCAGGGCAAGACATGCTGAATCTTTAATCAAGAAAGAATGATTCAGCCAGAAAATCAATTAAAATTTTAAGTAAGTTATTACAGGCATTTGCATCAAGGTTATGGTAAGTGTAGAGGTAGGTATATAAACCGTAATGAGCAATTATTAGCTAACTCACCTGTTTCACACCTTCTTTGCATTTCCCAGACCTGCTTACAGAGTAGAAATTGTTTCATTTATCTGGAGACACCTGGCCCACATTAGGGTCTTTTTTCTCAGCAGTTTCTAGTCAAATTATTCCTGATCAGTTTAGTGGGTGGGTTGAACTAGATTCACCCCATTTTCTGGGGCAGTGTGGGTTTTTGGGGGACTAATTGCAGTCGCAGACCATGAAGATGTGTCTTCTTAGAGGCTAGGTCTTATTCTCACCCAAGTGGATTGATTTGTGAGTAGCAGCTATTACCAATAGCGGGATGTGTGTTCACCAGTGTGTCTCTGCTTTTAAGTAATTCGTTGGACATGAACTTAATGTTTTCATTCCCTTGATACCTAATAAAGGGCATCTGACTAAATTAAAGAACCCAAGTTTAGTTTTTGGAGAATTTGGTTTTTTATCAGCTTGTAGTTTTGTAATCTTTTTATCAGACAAAGTACTAAAGTAGGTTCATTTTGCTGATATTTGTGTCCAGTTAACAATATAGTTATGTTAATCGAAAGGCATTCTTAAAATAAGAACTCATTGTAATAACAATGCTAATTATAGAATTATGATTTTAAGCTGTTTTTAAAATGTATTTCTACACATTCTTTTTTTCTTTTCTTTTCTCTTCTTTTTTCTCTTCTCTTCTCTTCTCTTCTCTTCTCTTCTCTTCTCTTCTCTTCTCTTCTCTTCTCTTCTCTTCTCTTCTCTTCTCTTCTCTTCTCTTCTCTTCTCTTCTCTTCTCTTCTCTTCTCTTTCTGAGAAAGGGGAGGGCAGGGACAAAGAGGGAGAGGAACATTCTTGGACTTTCCCTGACTGGGCAGTGAACCCGCAACTTAGGCGTGACTCCTGACCGAGACCTTTCAATTTGCAGGATGACACCCATCCAATTGAGCCGCACTTGTTCCTTTATTAACAAATACTGAGCTACTATTAATCCATTATAGACAGTTGTACTCATGTTGCCATTGTGAGATGCCAAAGAAAGTGTCTATATAATAGATGTATACCTCCCGAAAAGTTTGAGTGTTCAAGTTTCCATCATTGCATAAAATAGAAAATCATTGGTATTAGTTGATATGCAAAACACATTGTTTTATTTGAATACGCATATAACACATGAACTGCATTTTATCTTATTTATACTATGTCGTTTGTGTTTTATATTGTTATCAGAGAAACACCATCACAAAGATGCTATTTTTGGAAAAAAGTCAATTTGTGTTGTAGGCTCTCTTTAAGCATTTATGTAATATTTGACTTAAACATGCTTATTAGCAAAAGTCCCTATCCCAGTGGAATTTCTATAATAAAATTATTATTTCAGGGGGGAAATCCTACACAGTGAAGCTTTTTCAGTAAGATTTTTTCACATTTCTTTGGAACCAAGGAAATTCCACCTTAAGAACCGCCTTCATTGATGGCACCCACTGGTAGTAAGTGGCAGTATTCCCCACTGTGACCCGCAGGTAAATCCTTTATTTCTTCAGAAGCGGTAGTTTCAATGTTCTCTCAACAGCTACCTCATGCGATGCGACACACACAACATTAGTGTGTGATGCTCCCTGTCTCTCTTTACAGGGACACCCAGAAATGCAGTTGATTTTTTAAAGAAAAGAGCTAGCCCCAAAATGTTTAATTAGTGCCCTCCCCATTACCCTGTAGAATCCTTCCCAGTAACTTCTCACCCCACTAAAGACAAAATTCCACCAGATACGTAGTAATTGCCTTGGTTTAGGGGGTCACACCTTGTTAATCCTTTGTTTACTGTAGTTGACATAGTGCTTGGCAAACAGCAGGTATTATTTTTAAAATAAGAGAATGCTAATGTTGTTAAGATTTTGCTCATCTTTCATTTCATAGAAAAGGAGCTATGCTCTAGTTAGCCTGTTCTTACTGGGTGTTGTAAGCCACAGCTAACCTATGATAGAAGTGTAAGAAGATCCTTATTCATTGTTTTTCTCAGCTGCGTTGTTTGGTCTCAGCCTTCTACGTGTTTGAAGAGGTGGATGGATGATAGGAAAACCATTGACAGGATTCAGGCCACGGGGAAGGTGTGGTCAAATGAGTATGGCTTTCTTCATGACCGGGGGTTCTCCATATTTTTATCTGGAGAAAATGGTAGTAGAGATAGATGATTTGGTCAAGGCTCAGGTGGTCCTTTCACGGTGCTTGTTTTTGTTTTAGCAATCTTCTAATCAAGAATTGCATTTCAAAAAATTGCTAACATTTTAAAATATTTAGGGCTATTCTCTATAGACTTAATGACTTTAAGTATATGCATTGTCCATATGATATAAGAATAACATTTCCCCCCGAAATCCTTTTGAAGTGAGATTTAGACAGAACTAATTGTCTGGTCTGGTGTTTTAGGGCAGATTTAATGGCAGACCCAGATGGACCCGATCCAACATGTTACGTACGGGCAAGTTGGGGGAGGTGGTGCTAAAAGCACTGTCACACACAATGGTTTGATAGAAATGAATTTGGTGGCATTGTTAACATGTGAATAGTGAATGCCATTTAGGGGGACTTTTAAACAAAATATGAATGGGAATATCCATTTAAATTTAGTTAGCTGGGAAAAATGCTTTTCATGCAACACAAATGTACATTTTAGCATTCTGCCTGTAAAAGGTGGGCAGGAAAATACTTCTGCAAAGTAGATTTAGTCATCTTTCTGTCTTGTCCTCTTGTTTAGAACTTGTCACATAATAGACATTTTGTCATTATTTTCTGGATGGAACTCATAATCTTAAAATTTTTTTATCTTAATAAGTCTTTTAGAATTTGTTGAAATTCATTTTTTAACCCTTAAGTATCTGCTAGGTGTTAGGTGCTGACTACATAATTAACAAGCTGTGTTTTTAGATGACGAAGTAAACAGTTCTTCACGAGTGGAGAACTCAAGGCATCTGTTTGCTTTGCTTTACAGTAAAAAGTCCAAGTTTCTGTTGACCTCTGAAGTTCCTTGGGATAAAATTGCTTTTCCCCATGAATCAACCTTTTTCTGTAGGCCATGCTTTGTTCATTAATGTGTACAAATAATTTTGAAATGAAGCAAAATGTTCTCATTGTACTTTCTTCTAGATTTCTTTTCTCTCTCTTTGCTTAAAAGTAAGCAGTACACTCCACACTGTCTCTAGAGGTTACTGGGAGGTGGCGGTTAGCAGCGTGATGTGCGGCCAGTCGGAGCCGCTGAACCACGTCTCTCCGACCAGGATGACAACAGCAGGTTTAAGAAGTCATCCCCTCATTGTCTCCTGCACAAAACCTTCCGCCTGCATCTTTGGGCTTGTATCACCACTTCTAAAGGATCCATGGGCAAACTGCTGAATTTTTATTAATCAGCTTAACTTAATGAGATGAAAAGATCTTTTCAAAAGGATGAAGGAGGGAGAGACCTATACTGAGGGCTACTCTAATTCTTTTCCATGAAAAAAAAAAAACGAAAACAAAAACAAACGAAAAACAAAACCCCACAACATTTTCCTCAGATTTTTAGGAAACATGTATTCAGTCCTGTTTCCCGGTAATTCATCTAGCTAGACTTTCTAATTTTCATACACTTTTGGACATTTCCTAGCTATGTGCTGTCTTTATTATTATTTTTTGAAGCAAGTAGACAGCTATAAAGGAGAATTAAGGAGAGTTGAGGGTGAAAAATACCTTTGGGAAAGGAGGCAGGAAAGCTTAAGCTGATAAAACATGACTCTTTTTTGATGGGGGCTCTGTTTGGATAACTTACCCTTGTCTAAATTCTTCTCTCTTCCCCTGCTTCCTGCTGCCCCCTCTCCCCCCTCCCCTGCTTGTCAAGCCTACTTCATAAATGGTAGCAGCTGGAGATCTTTTAGTGGCATTCAGGGATTACTTCCCTTTGGGGTTTTAATAAGCCCTGATGCTTGAGACACAGAAAAGACGCTTCTGGAGACAATCACCATTCAGGCCAGGGACTGTGGACCCTTTCAGGGCGCAGATGGTTGTGTCCAGGCGGAACCCCAGGCTGCATGGAGCGCAGCATATCACTGCAGCAGGGAGTCCCTGGCCTCAAAGGGTAGGCTGGGAAGCAGTCAACAGGGGATGGATTTCAGTGCCCTCAATAGAGGGTGCTTCCCATCATTTCACAACCCACTTGTCTTCTGCTCCCTTAAATTGCTGGATCTGAATCTGTGACCAGCCAGAGTTGCCACCACTCAAGCTGTGAGGTCCAGAGCTTATTAGAACCACCGTGGTGGGGACACTAACTGACTTGGCAAGATGGTGACCTCATTCTTAGATCTACTGAGGTGTCATGCAAAAAGCTAAGCCTATTGGAAGTCAGGTGGTGCAGAGTGCCTCAGGGTGAGGAATGTGTTACTGCCTCTTAATTCTGGTAGCTCTGTTAGTAGTATTCATCTATTACCCAGAAATTTATCGTCATATGTGATTTTAAAAATTTAGTTCTGAGAGTGAATCAGGAAAGCTATATAAACTTGATGCCACATGTGTTCTTCAAGTTCCTATAATTTAGTTTTTTAACATTTGTTTTGGCTTTAGGTGGAGGAAACAGTAGACAAAATGACATTTTTAATGTCACATTGAACATGAGTCTGTCTTCTCATTGCTGGTGCCTGAGACTTTTCTCCCTCCTTTCCCTGAAAGGATTTGTAGAAAATCCACATGTGCCAAGGAAAAACATGGCCACACTCTGTATCTTCTTTTTCTCTACATTTTGCACATGTTAATTTTCCTTTTCGCTCTCCATAGCATCTTGACTTCATGTCATTCAGGAAGGTAAAAAGCACACACGTTTCAGAGGGTGTCCTGACTGCCCAGTCATGTGTGGTTATTTAGAAGTGTCATGGGTGGCCGGGAGAGAACCCCTGTTTCAGGGTGTTGGGAATCAGTCCACGCTTAACATTCTTTGGTGCTTTTAACACAAGTGGGTAGAGAGTCTCATTGAGTAGATTTCTGGACACAGGAATAAGACTGGTTATGATTTTACTAAAGCATTGAGTGATTGTGACAGAAAGTGCCTTTCAGAGTGCCATCTGGGTAGGCCGAGCCCACTGTGTCTTGTCTCCACTTTATCCGGCTCATGGCTTTTAGATAGCGTCCTCCTGACAGTTTCAGCTGGGAAAGCAAGAGGGTGGGCAGTCACTGGGGGATGGCCCGGGCTCAAGGTGGAGCTGGAATGTGAGGGAACAGCTGTTCTTCGTCTGGGTGGACAGTCATTGATTTCTCAATACTTGGGCCGCTTGATGGCATAACATCCCATTTGTGCCCCTTTTAGATGAAGGTTAATTTTTGTGGTAGTGAGTGTAAATGCAATGAACAGACTGAACACTTGCTTTGGCTTTTATATATACTCTATACTTTTAAAATGAAATTTAATTAAAAATTAAATGCAACATTAGGTTATAAAAAGAAAGGAAAGATAAAATCCCGGAATGATTTTATCCATCACATAAAATCATGGTCCCAGTGAACCTGGGGAGTTGATGTATTAATAAAGTTCATAGATAAATGTGAACTGACCATTATTAATTAGGTTTTGTTGTTTTTCTCTTCCCATAATTTGTAACCTACCATGCTCTTGTATAATGATTTCCTGAAACTATTTTAACCGTAATCAAATAATTATAAGGATTGGAAATTGATGTTTATTCATTTCTTCAACACAGAGATTTTCAACGGGTGTATTGCAAGAATTTTTAAAACGTGCAATAGTTGCCCTGGCTGGTGTGGCTCAGTGAATAGAGTGCTGGCCTGTGAACCAAAGGGTCACCAGTTTGATTCCCAGTCAGGCAAATGCCTGGGTTGTCAGCTGGGTCCCCAGTAGGGGGCACATGGAGGCAACTACAACTGACGTTTCTCTCCCTCTTTCTCCTCCCCTTCCCCCCTCTCTAAAAATAAATAAATAAAATACTTAAAACAAAAACATGCAGTAGCTGACTATTTAGTCAGGGGCATTGACCTCTGTCCCCTTAGATTGTCAAATAAAAAATGACAATAGCAAACCAACAATAGCTGTGTGGTGTGAGTAAATCAAAATTATACCTATTTTTTGTCATTGGCAAAAAGTATAATATTTGGTGTGCCACAGAACTTTAACTCTTTTTTTTGTTGTTTTCTAAAGGGGAAGAGAGAGAAAGAGGGAGAGAAACATTGAAACATCAGTGTATGATTGCCTCTTGTGCACCCCCAACTGGGGACCTGGCCCTCATGGCAGTCATGTACCCTGACTGGGAATCAAACCAGCGACCCTTTGGTTTGCAGGCCGACTCAGTCCACTGAGCCACACTAGCCAGGGCACCACAGAGCTTTAGTGATTAGTTTACGTGTGCCATGAGATGAAAATAGTTGAAAATTGCTGTTCCAACACAATGAAAATCACAGTGTTCAAAGTTTGTTGGAGCTCTAGTTTATATATACATACCTTTTATTTATTCCTATGTAAGTATAAGTAGGTGTGTATACAGCCTGCTGGAATTCAAACCAAGAAATAGAAGTGACTGTGGCTTGGCTCACGCAGGCGTGCCCAGGGGCACCCCCAGACTGTCTTCTGGGGAAGAAGACACATCCAGGTTTTCTGGGAGGTTTGTGATTGACCTTGCATGTGGCAGTATTTTCATTTGTCTTTCAAAGTATCTGTGTAGTGGTTACCTCTGTGGTTAGGAAATCATTTGTAGCCTAGAGTTGTAACGCTGTGAGACAAAAGTCGACTCACCTGTAGACAGTGTTTCATTAGCCTCTTTCAAATTGACAGCGCCGCTGCTTCCATGTATTCCTCTGGTGAAGCTGGGTGATCTCTCTGTTTGCTTTCTACCTTCTGGGTACAGGTCACTTTCAGTAAGGATTCTCCCCTCAGGCCCTATTAAACTAACAACCAGATAAATAAACCAAACTTCCAAATCAGGAAGAAGGGCACTGTAGTTCAGTGGGAAGTAGTAGATGGTAACTACACCACAACCCAATGTTTCTCTTATCCATATGTTTGGGAAATGCTGGAGTAAAGAAATGACATTAAGTCTGAGCCTTTCAGTGCCTTTAACAGATGGATAATCACTGGCAGGCCAAGATGGAGAAATCTAATATGTGGCACATCCAAAACCTGCTGACTATTTAAAAATACAGAATTACTATTCCTTATTGCTAGACATACATATTGCTTCTGATTTTTTTATACTATGACACACAAATAACTTTGTCTTAAAGCTTTCCTCATATTTTGCTTTTACTCTGAGTTAGAGTAGTAAGATTATTGGGTCAAACAGCATTAACATTGTATAACTCTTGGCAATAGTGTCAGATTGCTTTATAGTTTAATTATACTTTTACCAGAACTGTTTTTTTTAAAGAATCTCATTTAATAAACAAGAAAGAGCTGTTGTTTTAATATACATTTCTCTGAGAATCAATAAGCGAGATGAGGTGCTTGTTTATTTATTTGCTCACTGTTTATAAAGGCACTGGTAATTGGTAAAGTTTGCTCTTACTAACCTGTGCCATTAGAATAAAGTATCACTGCGCTGGATCAGGCCGTGTGCTGAGCGCTCGCTCCGTTCATGGTCTGCACCACAGCCTGTTTTTCTCCGCATCACCGTTTATCCCCACTGTACCCTCTGCCACATCCACTCCCACACGCGCGTCACCATACTGTTGTCCGTCCATGACTTCTTTCTCTTCTTTGCTCAAACCCTCTCCATTCCTCTAGCCACTCACACCCCCCAGGGCTGTCACAACAGCCTTAAAATTAGAGAACATTTACAAGGGTCTTAATGTATACCAATGTCTTCTCAAGCAGTGTGCATCTGTTCAATTACATAATTTGCATAATGACCCGATGCATTCGGTTGGATTATCGCGATCTTCATTCTGTAGATGAGGAAACTAAGACACAGGTTGAATATATTGGTGAAGGTTCCACTACTAGGAAGTGGTGGCACTGAGATTATAAAACCAGGCGGTGGGTTCCCGCAGGCGGTGCTCTTAACTCTCACTGTGCTCTCTCTGCTACCGCGGTTGTGCAAGCAGGTACATGTGGTAGTAGTAACTTACCGAACGAGTGCTGCCGTCTCACTGCCTGTCCCCTGCCCTTTCACAAAGGGGGGTGTGAGGTGACTTCACGGTGATGGACAAAATACAATAAAAAGTGAATCTCAACCCCCCCAAAGTAGTAATATTTTAGGAAGGGTAAATGATGTTTCATATTTTAAAATCCCCGTTGATGCATGTTATGTCTATGAGGACATAGGATGGAGAGAAAATGGGAGAGTGTCAAATGCTAAAGTAATACATTGTGTTTTCAAAGAAACACCTTTATAACTCTTCCCACGTGCAATGCAGGCTGTATGTTTCCATAGTTTCACACGCATATCTTTGATAAGATTTGTCACATGGATTGGACAGTAAAAGGGATCCCCTAAAGTCAGTTTTATAATTAAAAGTACTTGAAATGCAAAAATGACCTAAAAAAGGTAAACTACTAGCTTAGTTATTTTTCTTTCTAGGGGCTTTTACATTTTAAAATGTTTATACATACATATATATATATACGCACACACATGCACTCGGATATCATGTTTTTCTTCTATTTTGAGAATTTTCACTAAAAAATAACTTTATTCATCTACATTTTTAATTCAATAACTCATACTTGAAAAGCAAAAAAAAAAAAGTCCTGTGCTGCTCCCGGTGAATCTTTGTCCTGAACCCTTCTAATCACACGCTTGCCCCTCTGAGCATTTTTCGTCTCCTGTTAGCGTTCTCCCATGAACTGAGAGGTAGGTTTGTGATTTTCTTGACAGATGCTGGAAGCAGGATGGAGTCACAGGACTTCTCATGTCATTCTAAATATTACAGATCGAAAAGACTTATTTTAACCAAAAAGCTTTTTGGAGGACTGGGTTAAGGATTTGGAGAGGATATGGCAATAATTTTTGTTTTTTTCCAGATTTTTGATTCCCCTTAAGATTCTATAAAGATTTTATTTTTTTGCTTATTGTTTAACAAAAAGAAAGTAACCAATGCTGAACTTATTTACTGTTGTTGGCTTTATAGAAGAAATTTAAGCCTCCCACATAAAATTTAGGGATAGAAGCTTTGCTTAGTTCAGCATTTAGGTATTTGTCGTGGTCATTACTGGCCTGAGTAAAATAAAATAAACAAAAAGCAGGCAAATTTTAGAAAGATTTATAGTAGGATATTCTTATAAAACCAGAAAGCTTAAAAATCTGGTTGATTTAAACCAGAGATGCTTGCTTTGCTCTCAGATATTTATGAAATGCTAAATGCTTTTCATGGCTTTTTCCTGATGGTTTACAGATTACTGGCTGGTATCAGAGCCTTCATATCCCCCCCCCCCCGCCCCAACACCAGAACCTTACAGCCTCCACAGCTGGTTATTATGGGGTCATGTTTGCCTGTGTTTCACTCTGTACCCTTTAGAGTCTTCATAGAGTTTAGCTTTTAAAAGAGGTTGTTATGCAGAACTACGTAACTTATGCCATCCATATTAGAGAACATGATCCTGTCTGCTTGATAAAAAATTGGATATGATATCTGTTATTTTAGCTGTAACAAATAATGTAATGTAATAACATTATATAATATGATTATCTTTGGTATAATAAATAATGTAATTATGTTATTATTTATTACGGCTAAATAGTAATTATATATTTATTATATTAGTATAATTATATAGCAACACTTCTGGGAACAACTATGTTAAGGCAAACTTATAAATTAAATAAATTTTTTATATCAGATTTTTCATTTTATTCGTAGCTTGAGTATCTGGAAGAAACTTATACAGCATTTGACTAAAACTTTTCATGGCTTTCTGAAGTTTCTCACAGTTTTGAATTATTAATATACAAAGGATGAGATAAAGCACTTCCTTGCATTGAATTTGAACATGCTTTGGGCTCCATGAAATATTAAATTCTGTTTGCCATCTTTGCAGGAAAGCTGGGCAGGAAAACTTACGCACACACATGGAAGGGATTGAGGTCATGGCGTCTTGGTTCAAGGACTTTTTTATGCTCTTTTAACAGTAATGTTGATCTGGAATGTGATTTGAGAGCATGTGAGTCACAAGTATATATACACACACACACTGCACAGTACACACACATATATAAAATATATATGAAAATCTTTTCATGGTAGTTTCATTTTTAGCATTAGTTGAAGACCATGTAAACTGCTTGTGGTCTGAAGCTGTGATTTCAAAATCAGTCGTAGCCTGTAGCCTGGAGTGTCTAATGTGGCCACGTAAGTGCCTCATTTAAGAAGTTTGGAAGTCCCACAGAGGATAAGGAAAAGGGCAATGATATTTAAAGCATTGAGGCTTTTAAGAATATCTCCACCCAGAGTCCTTTAGTTTTAATTGACCCTGAGAAGTTTCATTTGCTTTCACTAACCTGGACCCCACTGTCATAGTGACTGCACAAAAACAAACCGATACCTCCACGTTTCTTAATGAGGAGTCTGGTGTGGTCTGGAATGCAGTGAGCCCTCTCCCACTGAGGATGTCTGTTACCTAAGACTCAAAATCTATCATAATTACCATTTCTCTTAAACACCCATCATTAAGAAGTGCACAAAATGCTTGCCTTAAAAGGATAGTTTCATGGAGATTGCTCCTTGGGTATGTGTCAGCACAAAATGCAGTCCCCGGGTTAAGAAAGAAGCAGCACGTACGCGTTGAAAAGCAGTGAAAAATCTGCAGATCCAAATACTGCTGCCCGGGGGCAGCCGGCTGAGGGCTGCCCGTTGGTGCCACCGTAGAGGCAGCCAACTCTGTGTCCGGCTGAGATGCTGGGGACAGTTCCTTTCACTGGTGGTGGGTCGACATGGAAAAGCAGGAACCCATGACATGAGACATAGCTTGTTTTACCTAGACAAGAACATACATTCAACTTTGGCTTCAAAATGGGAAGGACTTGGCTCAAAGCGAAAATAAAATAAAAGCAGTCATACATTAAAATAAAAACTCTGCATCATGATTTATTGACTTTGGCCATATCAATTTGCTAAATCATATGGATGCGATTTAAGAAGAATGTTATTTTAAGAAGCTTTGCTCCCTTTTAATTTGACATGACTAAACCTGAAGCCTTCTGGAAACCACAGTTCAGAATGGTTTTTCCCCCTAGAGTTTTCATCAATTTACATCTAGAAATGTAATATTAGCTCTCATGTAGACTAAGGATTAATTTCGGAATATTTCTAGATAATGGGAGCCTCATTCCAAAACTGAAGTTGAGTATCATTTGACATGAATTAACTGCTGTTCTCCTGAATTTCATATATTTTAAGGTCACCTTTTGATTTATCACCATCCCTGCTGACACTTGGTTTTATTCTTTCTTCTTTCACTCTTGCCTATTCTACCATTTTGAAGCATTAGAAATGTCACATTATACCTTGGGAATTATCTTCATAAAGGAGATCAATAAACTTGAGTCAGTTACCCGAATTTTTTCCAGTTCGAAATTGTGTGTGTGTGTGTGTTTTTTTAAGTTTGGGTGTGTCCCATCAAAGACCCAGTTAAAAATTCAGTGTGCCAGTGCGGGTATGGAACCACACCATCATCCTGGCCTCCAGACACTGTCATTCGTGCTGAGTTTTGAGCTTCCCAGGTCATTGCAGAGAGGTGACTTGTTTTCTTTGTAGTATTTGAATATATAAGTGTCTTCTCAGCAGGGACTTTTCAAATCGCAATTTAAAAAAACAATACTAATAAAGAAACTTGAAGAGCTTTTCTGAATCACAGTTGAGAGGTGATGAGGGTAGTTTAAAAGGGGCCAGATCAGCAACACCAGCAACACCTACATCTGTTGCCACTGCCGGATCCTAGACACACTCTCGTCATCCAAAAAATATATGGACTCGGAGAGTCTCCAAGTTTGAATTTCACTGAAGTTTGAATAACTTTACACGGAAACAGCGTATTCTTTCTCTTAAAATCTTTGTATATGTCATTGTTTACCCTTTTCTGGAAGGTGTAAGATGCCAAAAACCTCCAGTATGTTGTTCCCTACACTTCCTGGGCTGCATCTAGAGCCAAAAACACTCCTCAGTTGTTAGGATCCGTGGCCTCCGTGATTCCTAATCACTTTGTGCGAGTGTGAGTAACTTATACGAACAGTTCATTTACTCTGCCCTTTTGCTCCCAGTGGGCAGTGACCAGGAAGGTTCATCGGTGAGTACTGTCTGCTTTTTCCAAACTAGTCTTCTGTTGCATTTGAATCTACAGCATGCATCCCATTCCCCTGGCCTCCTATCGGTGGTAAAGGGAACATGGCGTGCACGTGTTTAAATTATTTATCATCATAATCGGCCTTTATGTTACACTGCCTTGCCAGGCCTCTGTTATTCTAGTGCATAATTGATGGTGCTCAGAAGTGGAAAAGTTAGAAAAGCGGAAGTAATGTGCCACAGCATGTGCTGAGCCTGCGGGGCTTGCTGGCTGGACCTGGCGGGACGGGGGCTGCTGCCCACCGTGCAGGATGCTTCACATGTTCCAGAGCTCATTTGCTATCTGGACAGGAAATTTTTCCTTTCTTTTTCCATGCATAGAGAGACAGGAAAAGAGTATTTGTGTACGGAAAGAATCAGAACATCAGATTTTTGCAGTTTAATTGCCCCTCTGATCCTGACTCTTGAATACAGCTAGCTAGCTGGTTTATACATAATTTGTCTAGAAAAACATTTATGTTTTTGGAGGAGGAGTTCATTTTAGAACAGAACCCTGCATCTTGGTGTGATTGGTATTAAGATGAACAAATGACCCACAAATAGTGAAAGCAGGAAGAAATTTTTAAAAAGCAGAGTACACATAGAAAATGAACTCAATTTAAAGGACTTGTCCTTCTTGTTATACATACTTCTGTATGCTTTTATTGGAAAGCAAGCTAGGAAAAATATTCTGCATCATACATAAAAGTGCACTTACATTGAGAATGAGTTTAGTACAGATTCGGTGCGTGTAAAGAAACATAAAATGCTGAACTTTGAAGTGAATCCTGAAAAGATTTCTGGCCAAATTATTTGGAAGGGAGTTTTAAAACTTAATGTAAATAAAATGCATTTGGATACACAAATAGATATATTGGGGAAACATCTTCAGAACATATCTTCAACAATATTACAGGATATTGGGGATCTCCCACGGTGGATTAAAATGTTTGGTGCATATTATATCACCCACCCTAAGAGTGTTTGAGTCTCATCCCGCAACCTGACTGCTGCAGACTTGCTGAGAAGGAGAAAGGATGTTCTCTGGATGAAATTTGGTGAGATTTTATGTATATCCAAAGGGGGAAGTTGTGGAGCACTTGGTTAATTCCGAAAACACTGTCCCACTAGAGTAATAAAGATGAGGCGCAGAGGAGAGGGGGAAGGGTGCTGGAGGGAGGATACACAGGTGGGTGGGGAGTAATGTGCTTCAAAAGAGAAAAGTAAATCATTGAGGAGGGTCGGGGAGGGGGACCAAGGTGTAGTGGAGATCCAGTGTTTGCTGGTCTTGCTCATCGGCCGTTATCTACATTTTTCTCTGCTGGAATTTCCCCCAAACTGTTATAATTTTGTATATTCTTGTGAGTATGCCAAGGCTTTTGTGGAAGGTCACAGTTTACAACCATATGAAATATGTTAGAGGAGAGAAAACAAACTGGAGGAGGAAGCAGAGGAGAGCAAGTGAGTAAAAAAGGAGAACAGATAGGAATAAAGACAAGGCCCTTGAGAAAGGAAAAGGAGAGGGGAGCAGAGAATTAAAGAGGAAGCAAAGGGAGAGAAGCAGTTGTTCCTACAGAGCTGCGTACGGCCTCACCCGGTGCTGGCAGCTCCGAGGCCTCCGTGAGCAGCTGGTGTGTAGCTCCATTTCATGGGGCTGGTCTCTTGCTTCCTTTAGAAACTGACCCCCATTCTGTTGTGGACTAGTGAAGAAAATTAGTGATGCATAGAGCAAATTTCACATAAATGTAAGGTACTGCAGTACACGAATTACTCTGTGAAATCTGATCCCTGCTCAATCCTTGAAAAGATCTTCTAATAACTTTATTAAATCTCTTCCTTTTTAATAGGGAAAATTTAACACTTTTTCCATTTTTAAAATTGAAGAATGTTAAAATATTTTGTTCCATAGAGTTCATTTGTGAGGCTGTAAGTATTTATCTTCTGTGTTTTGTTATGAAAATATATACCCCTGCATCTCCGAATGGCAATTCATTTGTATAAAAAAGTAACTACAATAAATGTTTGTCTATCAGTCTTCAGTAGGAAGAACTGTTCTTGTTTTCCATATAAACCAGTACTCTTTTTGGTGTCCAGGAAAATTGTTTGCTCAGGTGATACCTATAATTATAATTTTACCATGGTCAAATTGTATGTGTGTATATGTATATGTATAAGTACATATGTATAAATATATATACATGTATATCTGTATAAACCATGTTATATGGAAAGTATAGAGCTATATATACAGAATGGGGCAAAAGTAGCTTTACAGTTTGTATGGAAAATAGTACAAAAATTGGCCCAGCTGTGTAGCTCAGTTGGTTCAAGTGTTATTCCTCCTGATACGCCAAGGTTGCGGGTTCAGCCTCTGGTCAGGGCACATACAAGAAGCAACCAATAAATGCATAAGTAAGCTGAACAACAAGTCAGTGCTTATTTTTCTTCCTCTCTCCCTCCTTTCCTTTCATCCTTCCTCTTTTAAAAAATTTTTAAAGAAAATAATACAATAATTAATACATTTTAATAGAAGAATAAACTATGCTTTGTACACTCACAGCTATTAACTTACTTTTTTCCCACTATGTGTGTTTAAATATAGTTTTATATTTTTCTCCCTGGCCTATTATTTCAGATGCAGAATATTCAGAATTATTCAATAGTCACTTATTATTTAAATAGCTATAAGTAGAATTTGTTAAATATTGCAAGTTTTGATTTATTGTAGACTGAGAGATTTTGGTATTAAAATAATAGATGCTATCTGCACAAAGTAATGGTCAAATGGTAGAAAAGCAGGCAGAGGGACAGAAGGAAAACATCCTCCTACCTCCATTTTTTTCACTAGAGGCGAATAAATGAAACTTTAAGAAAATCACTTAGAATATCTGAAAACCCTATATTCAGATAATATACTAGCCCTTTTGCATTTAGTTTCTGTATGTGCAAAAAATAAGACAATTATATGAGACGGCTTGTCCGTCCTTCCTTTCCGGTGTTCTAACATTAATCAGGAGTGAGGTCGTTACCTTTCCCAGACCTCAGAAATGCCACCTTCCTTTGTCCTAAATAAGGACTTCTCCTTTTATAGACCTCAAAATACTAAGGGACATTTTGAATGGGACTCACATCCATTTTATTTCGGCTTCATATTTCATCTTTGTGTTACATTGTAATTTTGTTTTCAGTTGCCATTACTCATTGTCAATATAATATTTAGTATTTATCAAAAGGTTCTCTGGGTACAATATGGTGTGGCATTTTCAATAATGTATAGATTAGCTCTTACTCCAGACCATGAATAGTTTGTTGCCTGAGTAGGAAACAAAAATAAATGCTTTCAATATTATATAGACCTAGTGACAGATTTTCATAATGAATGGATTTGGAAAAGTGGAACAAGAGGCAATCAATTTATACAAAGTATTCTGGCTACTTTGTGTTTTATATTTCATCTTATGTGCTAATGCATTTTTGAGACAATGTGCATAAATTAAGAAACTATTAGTTTATTTTTAAAATTAAAGTACTCTTGGTACTGGTAATAGGCAGCGTTTGTTTTATGCAAGGCTTCTTAAGAGGCATCATGACATCCTGGCCATCATTTTAGAATTTAGAGCATAAGCCCTAGATCCGATTATCTGCTGCTTGCTAGCTATGTTTGTTAAGCAAGTAATTCAAATTCTTGGTGCATCATTTTTTTCCTATCTGGAAAATAGGGATGATAGCCATACCTTCTTCACAGTGTTGTTTTACAGGTGACATTGAGTTCATATACATGAAATGATTGATTCTGTGCATGGCACATCATAAGAAATTAATAAGCATTCATTTTTAATCATTTGAATGACGGATTACTGTATGTAGATCTAGCCTAGTTATTCTTGATGCTGCATTTTAACTTATTCTCACTGAGTGATGACATATATTTTGAAGCTAGTTTTCTGTAGCTCTGATGGTGAAAATAAAAATGTACTTCATAAATTGACAGCGAGCAGTGTTCATAAATAGGACTTACTCTCCTCTAGTAAAAACAAATGTTTGCAGCTTGTGCAAACATCATGGTGGAATTGAAATCGAAATTCATTATAATGTAAAATACATGGTTTAACAAGTGCAACATTACACAGACACACATATAACTGTATTTATAGCTGAGAATCAGTGCCTTGTGACACAGAAACAATGGCTTAATGCTCTGTAACTGCTAATGTATTCTCATCTGAAGCAGCATCCTCAGTTATTTCTGGTGTGTGATGCTCATGACCCGGCATTATTTGATGAAGCCTTGGCTTTTGTTCTGTTGAGGAGAGGAAGGAGGTAACTCTGATTCAGGTATTTGCATGTAAAATTTTCCTTTGGTGACAGTTCATCAGGTGATAAAGTGGCCAATAACATTTATTATTACATCTCTGCTGAGAAAAATGAATGGTTCATCTTCATTTTGGGGGAAGAAGAGAGATGAGAGCTCAAATCCATTCATCCAGGTACTCTAATTTCCATCTCCAGTAATATTTTATAGTAATTCCACTAAAGTTAATTAAAAAAGGTAAAAGATAGAAATACATCACTTAAATATTGTTATGACAAGAAGACTAAAAAGGGGTATATATCTAGTCTTTCACAGAAGGAAAGCCACTGTCAACGAAGTAACAGGGGTTGCTACAGCAGATTTGATGGTGCTGTAAAACACGTTAGCCCTGGAGAGAGGCCCCTCAGCACTGCTCACAAACATGGACAGCTCGCGAGTGGCTGGTGTCACGGCCTGGGGTCAGGGAGGCAGGAGAAAGGTCTGGAGGTGGCTAGGGGCTACCAGATCCTTTCTGTTTTTAGTAAAGAGTAGGGCTCAGGGCTCCATCAGCTGTGATTGTTAAGGAAGTGCTATTAAGAAATGTTTTTCTCTTAATTTAAAACATCAAAATCATATTTAAGTCCCAGCACATTGAAGGCAAAGCTAAAGTTCAATAAATGTGTTCTTTGGGGCTGTTTATTATGTAATTATTATTACATCAAAGAAAGATTTTGTAAGGACAAAGGCTTTTGGTCCAACAGGGCTGCCATCCATAGTCTGAATGTCTCATTAGCAAACAAACGGAACAGATACTGTGCGCTCTTCTGTTTTCTGTACAGTGAATGACCTCTGAATTTTAATTTGGTGGTTCTGCTTTTCCTAAAGCTATTAACCATCATTTGTACCCTATAAGATGTTTTAAATGGAATAGGGCCTCTATTTTATTCCAGGGTCTCTGCACAGCCAGCGTTTAGATAAATAACTTTGCTAATCAATTTTATATGATCTCACTTCAATAATGAGTGATCATCCATCATGATAGACTGAAAACAGGTTTGGGATGCATGAATTTATCAATTGTTTTAAGCTAGCAAAGAAATGGACTCTATTCTGTCTGTAAGATATGAAATTGAAATAGCCATTGAGCCTACACTTAATATCCTAGGTAGTTATTTAAGAAAACCAGCTTAACTCTGTTCAACTGAATTGTATATTTTATTAAAACTTGAAGACCATGGTAACAAGACAGGGATTTCAGAGTTATAATCAATAGGACTAATTTAATTTAGGGGTAGCTGAGGAGAGAAGCAAAAACCAAGTACTGTAGTTTGAATTATGGAAAGTGTCACATTTAATTTCACAGTTGGTTCTGGTGTGTTTGGGGATTTAGAATAATTTTATACCTTAACGTTCAATCTTTACTTTACAGTGAATAAGCTAATTTTACATGATGGCTCAGCTTGTGTCTACTTGCTATTATGGAGTATGAGCTTTGGAATCACCTGGTAGTTCTTACTTACCACCAATTAATAAGGAATTAGAATTAGGGTCGTCGCTATGAAGAAAGTGTTTCAAGTGGTCACATGTTACGTAGTTTATATAAATTGGTATAGTGACAGGAAAAGATCAAGAAGACATGCTGCTTGATGGTGATTTTCTTCCTCTTGTCTCGGCTCCGCTTTGTTCATGTATGTTGGCAGAAATCGGCTAATTGTGAGTTTAACAGTTGGGCTGACTTAGTGGCGGCTGCTAAAAACAGAAATGTGTGTGAGACCATCTCCAAACAGCTCACCTGTCAAGTTAGAGCATGTATGTCCGCTAAGTCACCGGAAGTCGAGACGGCCAACTAAATTCCCTTGGCTGAGTCAAACAACTGGTTTGGTTATTCAGGACAAAAAATGAAGAAAGCTCTCTTGTTTTTTTTTTTTTTAGCTCTGAGTAGAATTTTAAAAATCATTGCTGCGGCATAAATTCAGCAGTTTTTTGGGTGAGAGTTTTTCCTTCTCTTAATTGATAAACTCTCAGCTGTATTTAGATGTTTGCGTTTGGGCTATGGTAGGGCCAGCCTTTTGCATGCTAGATGGAAGCACAGAAAGTTTATGGAAACACTAAACTTAATCCAAGAGAAATCACTAGAACTACTTTTGAGTTGTTTGGCTGGGACTATATTAAGTGGTTGACAAGTGAATGTTTATAAAGAAAACGTAATCTTTGTGAAAGCCATATTTTTTCCTATACATAACTTTGTTCAGAAAGGAAGTTCAGTGGCTCACGTGTAGCAGCCACTAATTTTGCTGGGACTATCACATAGGTGGTCACATATGCATAAAGGCAGTCCGAAGTGAATTAGCCTTGGTTACTTATGACTTTGGTGCGGTCATTTTCAAAATGAGTGCTTTTTTGGGGTGAATTTAATTCCATGACTTAACTTTTTTACATGAAAACCATTTCTGCTGCAGAAATTCATCACCACATTGTTGAAGTTTAGAGAGAGAATATTTTCAGTCAATAAAACTCGTAAGAGAGATATACAGAATTTGGCAAAGAAGCACAGGCTTCTGTGCTGGGACTTTGGGACCAGATGTCTAAAAGACAAGGGGGAAAAAACCCACAGTCTTTTAAGCTAAGCTTAAAATAAATAAGTGATCTACTTTATGGCAGTAAAAATTATGCTGTGAGCACAATTAATGTATTATGCTTAATACACACTGAGAGTTAAAAGATTGGAATTCTATTAAGTCTGCAGTCGCATAGTATATAGTGAGAGAAGGAAAACTGTGAAAGTTGCATGGTCGAGTTGTTCTAAGGAAAACATTCGGGGTGTTTCCTGTGCAGACAGGAATGCTAAACCTTGACCCCTGACTCTTGTCCCTCTAACATAGTCTGTGGTCACTGTCAGCTGCACGTTAACATTCCCTTTTCACTACAGATGTGATTATTGTCATAACTTTGCTTAATAAGGTGGGGCAGATACCTTGGCAAAATTGGGGTCATTGTTTAGGGTATTGTAAAACCCCCTAACACTGCATAGAGGTCTGTTTCGGGCCTCGTCTCTTTCGGTATTTCTGGGGCAAAAGACATTTCATTTAAAGAATGTGCATTGGAGCCCTTGCCAGTGTGGCTGAGTTGGTTGGAGTGTTGTCTCCTAAACAAAAAGGTTGGGGGTTCGATTCTCAGTCAGGGCATGCAATCTAGACTGGGAGTTCAGTTCCCGGTTGGGGTACGTATTAGAGGCAACCAGTCAATGTTTCTCTCTCACATCCATGTTTCTCTTTCTCTCTCTTCTCCTCTTCCTCTCTCTTAAAATCAGTAAACATTAAAAATTTTTTTTAAAGAATGTGAGTTGGATAAAGTAGGGAATTCTCCTACTTGTATATTAAGAAAAAGTTTTTACGATGTTGATTTTCTTTCACTGATGTTCTTTGGAATATGGGGACGAGGTGAGTCAAAAATAGTACAGCCCTAATCAGAGAAACAAAATTTTAAAATCTTATAAAACTTGACCACAGAACTTCTTCCTTGCCATTTTTGGGTGGCTAGAGAAAGAATGAGCACATCTTCTGGATCATAAAGGATTTCTCTTCCTTTGTAATTAATAGCATTGAGGAAGTAGTGAAGTTCTCTTTTTGTAACTAAGCGTCCCCCTTTAACAAATTTTTGCAAGGCAAAATTATGAACCATAAATTATTCTAATTTCATCAGCCTTCCCACCCATTCATGCTATATAGTACCTCATGAAAAGTTATGTTTAATGTCATTTAATGAGTCCTTAGAACAGGTGTGCTCTCAGACACTTTGATGGGCTGTTGAATTTACAAATGTTCTAAGGCTGTAAACTATCATTAAACATTAGGAGAGAGATGTTTTTTCCTATACATTTCATGTTCTTTATTTAAACTTCTAACCAGGAAGCTGAAAGTAGGTGAGGATTTGGTGCTCCTGCTCCCATTTTGGAATGTAACCTGAATTTGGTACATTTCTGGATCTGGATCAGGGAGAAGTTTATGTGAAAACAAATGTAAACCTTTATCAGGTAGCTCTACGTGACAGTTAAAGAAAAGTGACTTTCAGTTAGGTCTGGTGTTAGGCAAATTATATGACCCAAGGATTAAAGTTAACTACAGGTGATTCAGAGGAGATTGATTGATTGATCTTGAGTATCAGCATGACCCTCTTCCCCCTCCTTCCTGCTGAACCCTTTCACGGCTCATTAGCACCCTCACTGGCACCCTTAGATGCAGTGAAGGGAAGTCAGACACCTGGAGAGGTAGGTAGGACTGTGCTGTGGTTAGAACCGCTTTGGACTTAGTCCGTTCTGGGCTAGAATACTAACGTGTGGGACTCTTTAAGTCAATTACTCAAACCTAACGCACCTCACTTTTCCAGGAAGGGAAAAGAAAGTGATAATATTTGACACCAGAGTGTTGTTAGAGGGATCGAGTTAGAGAAACAGTGTAAAATGATTTGCAAGGAGCCTACTACCTAGCACAGTGGCATAATGGAGATATTTAATAAGTGGTAGCTGTTATTATTGTTTTATATTAGTTATGTCATTTTTAACAGATGTCTTAATGGACTGTGCGCAATATAATGGGGTGATAATGATGTGTTTAATTAAAGCAGTGGTTTTTAACTCTAGCTTCACATTTTAGTCATCTAGGGAGCTTTTCATACCCATTACACCTGTGTTGGGACCTGTGTAGGTCCCAACCCAGACAATTAAGTCAAGGTATATGAGAGTGGGGCATGGGTATTTTTTTTTGAAAAAGCTTTCTGGGTGATTCTGTGTGGCCAGGCATGGCAGACAAGTTAAGAACCCTGCTATCCTGCCACATTTTAGGATGCAGCCTATGTCCTCATGGCTCACGATGACTGTTAAAGCTCCAGACGTGAGATTCACCTTTTAGGAGCCAGAATAGAGAAAAAGAATGATGCGAAACACACGTCCATCCTGCCACCCCCTGTACACAGACACATTAGTCATTACTACTTAGTCACCTAGCTGCCAGGGAGCGGTAGGCTATTAAATTAAGGGGTTTTTTTGTTGTTGTTGTTTGTTTTTGCTTTTTTTTAAGGCAGCCATACATTTAGTTAAAAATTGGGGAGATATAAGGATGTATTATAAGTTCTGAAAACTGATCATCTGATGAAATGAAAGCCAAGTATAGTAAGAGGGTATTATCTCCTATCTAAATGCCTCTGTCTCCAACACGTATCTGTCTTCACTCTAAAACAACTCATCTAAAACCAAAGTCACATTAACTTGTTTTTCTTTCATATTGACATCAACTCAAATCTCTTAAAATAGTACGTGTAACATCCTTTTTTCCTTCGTTTTTCTTTTTTTTAATATATATTTTATTTATTTTTAAAGAGGGGAAGGGAGGGAGAGAGAGGGAGACAAACATCAATGTGTGATTGCTCCTTTGCACCTCCCCTATTGTGGACCTGGCCCACAACCCAGGCATGTGCCCTAGACTGGGAATGGAACGACTGACATTTTGATCCGCAGGCCGGCACTCAAATCCATTGAGCCACACCAGCCAGGGCGCCTTCATTTTTCTTATCCTGTATTTAACAACGATGGTGATAGTTACAGTGTTTTTTTATTGTAACCCTTACTTAATCCTCACAACAAATTAATGAAGTAGGTATTGTTCCTTTGTGACAGATAGGAGTACAGATTGGTAAGTAACTCTCTGAAGGTCAGGCAGCTCAGGGGGGCTCTGTAGCCAGGAGAGGTGTCAAGTCTTGCCAGTTTCAAAATATGTTCTCTAAGCCTCTGTGCTCCTTGCCCTGCCACATGTAATGTTAAGTTTTGTGGACTTGACCTTAACCAGGCCACATTGTGTTCATTGGACTCTTGGTTGAGGAGACTAAAATAAGAAGTATTGGCGCTTAAGTATTTTTGCCCTTGATTCAGTGTGACGAGTGACCGAAGACCCTGCTTCCTGAGGCAAGGACCCTCCCTTGTTAGGGGTACAGTGGCTGGAAGGGGAAGCTGGCTGAGAACAGAACCTCACCTCCCAATCTTGGACCCTCGTAGGAGCTTCTTAATGTTTCTTTGTTCTTCTGTTTCCCCACCCCGTTTTCTGCTAAATTTGTCTGCTAAAGTTGTCTTCCGCCAGGCCTTTCTGGCAGAAGGTAACCTGTGTTGTTACCTTCTGAAAACATGAATCTGATCACATCTTTCTTTTGCTTAATTTTGATTGCTCCTAATTTCCTAGTAGTAAGAACCTGTTTTAGCCCCACCTTTCATATTAATGTTTACCACTGCCCAAAACCCACTATTTTCTACACATAGCAAATTCCTTTTCCTTCTTTTCAAGTTCCAGGCTTTATCACCCTCTTTTACACAAGGTGATCCAAATCTGGGATATTTGTACTCACCTTCTGTACCTTGTTGGTTCATATCCATTCTTCCATTCTCAGTTCACATTAGTTATCCTGCTTCCACGCACCTAAAATTTTATCCAGAAAGCTGTAGTTGTACTAATTATGAGGGGGGACCCCAAAACCCTGGAATTATATTCCGGAGGGTGGGCCCCTTGTCGTACAGGCTTCCCCCCACTATGTGAGTGTTCTAGGAACCCAGCTGTATCAGTGTACCAGCTGGTGTTGTTGTGAGAGGTTGTGTTTGGTTTCAGTGAAATTTTTTTGAAGACTCTTTCAGTGAGTTTGCCCGTTTCATGATGGGTCATTTACAAGTGCACCTGGCCTGCACCATGCTGAGTGTTCAGCAGTTTTTGACCAAAAAAATGGTGTGACACCCGTGCCCCACCCTCCCTGTTTACCCAGTTTTGCCCTGACTTTTTTTTTGTTTCCCTGAACGAAAAAGGTCCTCAAAGAGAAACATTTTGCTGATGTGGAAGAGGTGAAACAAAAAATGGCAGAAGCACTAAAAGGCATCAAAATTGACAAGTTCAAAACTGTTTTGAGCAGTGGGAAAAAGTCTCAGTGGGTGTATTGCAACAAATGGAGAGTACTTTGAAGGTGACTGAAGTTTAAACATGTAAGAATAAAGATACAGTTTTAAAAAGATTTTATTTATTTATTTTTAGAGAGAGGGGAAAGGAGGAAGAAAAAGAGGGAGAGAAACGTCAGTGTGTGGTTGCCTCTCCTGTACCCTGCACTGGGGACCTGGCCTGCAACCCAGGCCTGTGCCCTGACTGGGAATGGAATTGGCGACCCTTTCGTTTGCAGGCCCAGCACTCAATCAACTAGGCCACACCAGGCAGGGCAAGATACAGTTTTTTATAAATTCTGGATTCTGGTTTTTTCAGCACCCCCCCCCTTGTATTTTATATTCTAATTGTTTGCCTTTTTTTCTCTCTTTTCTTTCTCCCCTTTCCTCTCTTTCTCTTGCCTGTAAGTAGGGACATCCCTAGTCTGTTTCTCCCACTTTGTTTCCGTAATCAGCCATGGTAGGAGGCACAGCTCATCCCCAGTGAATGTTTACGGAAGAATACATATCCTGAAATGACTAAGTCTTGAAAGATGGTGGAATAACAGTCTTTTGCAGTGATGTCTCATATCGAATTATGTGACATTTGCCAAATATAGTGAAAAAATTACATTTGACTTTGCTCCTTTGAAAAGGAATTAGATTGTGAAGCTAGGCTGAAAATACAGAACCCATATTAAGTCAGAAGAATGTATCTTTTTAAGTATCTCTTTTAATTGGCTTGGTTCAGCTCTCATTTGTAAAATGGTACGTATAGACTTAGGCAATAAAGAAATGATTTTTAACTTCTTCTCAGTGCATAGCACTCATAAATATGTAAGTGTACGATGAGTTTGAAATAAGTACTTTTGAGTATTTGGTCATTTACAGCACAAATATTGACAAGATTGCAGCTGTACTGGTGGCGAAAGGAAGAGAAACGCAGCCAGCACAGTGAGGAGTTGCCCGGAACGGGGGTCTTGTGTTCATAGTTCAAAAAATGAGAGATGCCAAATGTTAACAAAGATTTTGTCAGTATTCTTTATTGTTGCAGATTTGTGCGACTTCATTTATACATGAAAATCAGATGCAGGTGGACAGCCCTGGAGGTGTTAGGTTGCTGGGAGGGCGTGTCTGGGGAGGAGGGCGTGTCTGGAGAGGAGGGCGTGTCTGGAGAGGAGGGCGTGTCTGGAGAGGAGCGGGCAGCTCCAGGGGCTGGGCGGTTGTCAGAGCCCCGCACTCCTGCAGATCTCTGTGGCCGTCCAGCACCCTCAGGCTGATTTCTAATGAAGATCTATTTACAGAAGGAAACTGGAGGAGTCAGAGTTTTGTAGCTGAGGTAGAAGCAGGGGCCTTGGCTCTGTACTGTCGTGCCTCTTGGAGAACTGATGAAGCTGTTTCTTCTTTTGGCCACAAGTTGTAGAGCAAAGTCCAGGTTATACTGAATTCAGAAAGGAATGTGATATATATCAGAACTTGCTTACTTGTGTGTTAATTTTCTTTCTTTCTTTTTTAAATTGCCAAGGCTAACAGATGACATGCAAGGTCCAATAGAGGCAAGTCATGTAACGTAGTCAGCTAAGGTTTGGTGTCTCAACATTTTTGCACGATGCAATTGGGTCATCCATTCCTCTGACACACATTTATAAAAGTACCCAATTGGCACCAGTCATGTTGGGAATATGAAGAGAAGAGTGAGCATGATAGTTGTCATAAGCAGAGATACTAAAAGATCCCTTAATCCTGTTAGTCTTATTTTTTAAAGTGTGTGCCATTAATTAGGCAGTCAGGCATTTTATAATATTTTCGTCACAGACTCAGGTGACACATCAGATACTTCCTCTTGATGGATGTAGTAAGTAGTTTTCTCCAAAACAGCAGACAAAAGTGGGTTTCCCCCTCCTCATTCCAACTTGGACTCTGAAACTTTGGTGTGCTGAAACTGTCAGGAAAACTGTGCCTGTCCTGTCACTGCCAAACCTGACATTTCTGAGGATTATGCCAAATGTATTTTCTGACACATTTCAGTTGATTCAAGCTGAGAGGTACTTCTTATCTTTTGATTTGTCAGTCTGCTGGCCCGAGGAATCTAGCGAGCTACAGTCCCTGAGAATCCCGTGACATGCGGAAGCTGAATCGCTGTTTTCAAGCGCTGTCAATTAGTGTTTGGAGATGAAGGGGGAGAAAAGAAAACAATGCATGAAAATCTCACAAGTTCATATAATGAACTTTGTTTAAAATGAATTTCATGCTCACACATTTTCTTACCAACAGAAAGTAACAGAAATACATTAAGGTTTTGTTACTGCATCAGCACCGGAAGCTCCAGTTTTCCTGCTGTGGCCTCACCTGCTCAGAGGAGACAGAGAACTGCTGGCAGCAATGAAGATGCAGTCTCTGGAATTATGCACATAAAGTTGCTGTGCCTAGAATGGGCTTGGTGCATAGTAGGAGCGCAGCAAATCTCTGTTTGATGAGTAGATAAAGGATTGTAGATACTGTGCTGGGGAGTATCTTCTTTTGTTTCTTGCAATGCATAACTTTCAGTCTAAATGTTTAATGGGTTCACTTATTTTAGCGGGTGCCTTTCTGTATGGCAAAAAAAAAATTTAAACTCTATTTTGTTTTCACTTCTGTTGGAATTTTACCGTGGCCCCCGCAGAGCGCTTCAGTGCTCACCCCGTATTAATTACACTTCTCATAGTTCTCCCAGTAGAAGGTAGAAAAGAAGAATGATATTTATTTTATTAGTGGTTTTAAATTCTTCTTCACTTCTGAACAAATGAAACTCTTTGGGACAGACTTGCTTCTCAGCATGGATTTTTTCCTCTCTATTTTACTTCCTTTTGCTTTTGTTATTGTAAAGTCTAAAGTTGCTGATAGCTGGGCGAGTTGTGTGTGTGTGGGGGGGGCTGGTGCTGAAGGGGACTTTTTACCTGCTTTCCTAACTAGGAGGTAAGTCTGTGAGAGCAGAAGTCTATTTTATCAATTTCAACATCTCTCTCAGTGTCTGGTACCGTGACCAGCATCTGGTTTGCATTGAAGAGTATTTATTGAATGGAACCTGAACCTGAATGGTTGAAGGAATAGGGAACACTGCTTCTGTTCCATTTTCTACTACACTTGGGGACTGTGCGTGTGTGCACATGCATGTGCACCTGCTAGAGAGAGAGATTTTTATGGATTGAAATGTAATGGCAAGGTACCATAGGTACCAGCCATTGAAGTAATGGTACCAGCCGAGTCAAGGTACATTTTCCCTGGGTTAAAGCCAGAGAGCTGCAAGGTGCAACAGTGTGTGGATTTGGCTCTTGATGGTCCTTCCATAAAAGTTGGTTAAAGCGGGGTCAGTGTTTCCTTCTCAGGACCACAGGTATGCCCTCTGCCCTGGGACATTGAGGTTAGGCAGAAGGGTCGAAATTAATTCCCCAGTTGTCTCCTGGAAGAAAATAAAAGTTTTAGGTCTTGCTATTTTCAAATAGAGTCAGAAATATCCTACTCTGCTAGACATATTGAGGTCATCACTTTGTAAGGTATGGAAGTATCTAATCACTATGTTGTACACCTGAAACTAAAGTAATGTGTGTCAACTGCAATTAAAAGAGAAATTCTAAATGATTTAAAAAGAGAGCAATTTAGGTTAGTCTACCTTGACAAAAATGCAAAATCCAACATAAAACGTTAGCAAGCTGACTATACGCAGGGGCGCAGACACATGCACAGAGAGACATTGTCACGGACAACTCGGGTCATTACAAAATCACATGGAATTTGTCTTATGAATCACCCTGTTCACAGAATGCAGGAGAAATATTTGTAATTGTCTTAATAGATGCAGAAAAAATATTCAGTAGAAAATATTCAAACTTGTCCAGGTTAGTATTTGGATTTTTTAAAATATGAATTTTACTTGTTGAATAAAAAGGATCAGCTCCTAAAAGTTTTCTTAGTGGCATTTTCTAAGACCACAACTGGTAATGAATACAGTGGGCCATTATGTAAATAAGTCTTCATGGTGCAGTTCCCTGTTCAACATGTTCAGATATTGCTTAGTTTGCAAGATACTTCCCATTAGAAACAGAAACGTGATCTCTTTCTTCCTTTTAAAACAACATATGAGCTCTGGAGGTTTTTGTTTTGTATTTTTATGTTTTCGAGGGTGTGTTTGTAGACTTTATTCCTGTATCTCCCTTGCCCTACATTAGCTTGTCGTTACCCACGTGGGGTTTATTCAGACTCGGAAGTCATCTGTAGAGATCGGTCAGTTCCCAGGCTCCTCTCTGTGTCCGTGTGAGTTTCGTCAGCGTCGTCAGCGTGTGCCGTGGTACAGCCGCCTAAACCAAGCAGGGCTGTGAAGGCAGGTCCAGCCGTCCCCTCTACATTATATTGAGGCACAATATTCATCATTTCTGCAAATCTGTTACTCTTTGGAATCATTCTGCCCATTATTTGCACTATTGACTGTGAATTATATGTTCTCTGATGAAAGATAAAGTACTACGTAATATAAAAATCGTATGATTCACTAGAATTCTCTAAACTTTATAACTGAAATCACATCCTTTTGACTTGACCTAAGGTGCTACCTGGAAAGATTTGATAGAACTGGGGTTACTGGTTTTAATATACTGTGAAATTCAAACACACTTTTTCTAATGACCTCTCCTAACCCCTTACTTAAGTAAAATACTAGATCCTGAAGTGACGTATAATTTGAAGAATAACTTATAAATGGAAAGTTGTTCTCTGTTGTTTTTGATATTAACCATCTTTGGGTTTTAATTATGCTTTGTCTGTGTATCTTTGCCATTCTTTGTAAATGAGAAAATGTGTGTCTAGTTACTACTACCTATTCAGCATAAAAACTGCTTTTTGCATAACTGGGGGAAAGAAACCATGAAAGAAACACCCCCTTTTGCTGATTAGATCCCCAAATGACTGGGCTTCTGAGCCTGGGGCAGAAAAGTTATTTGTCAGATTTTAAGCGAGCCAGTTTCTGGAAGCCAGCGAGAGAATTGTTTCTGTTGTTGCCTTTTTGGTCTGCGATCTAGAAACCAGAGAGGAAAGGATGTATAATGGGATGCTGTACTCGTGCATTTCGGCAAAGATCTAATCTTTTTGAATTCATTGCTTGTGAGTTATTATTTCTAATCACACGCTTGATTGACTCCAGCTAAATGACTGTCTGACTGCAAAGGCAGGGGTGTTCAATCCAAAACCATAAGTGCGTATTTTAACTGAAAATAGGGATCATCATGGAGTGCCTTCTCAATCAGTAGCGCCTGACACCCACCCTCTCCTGAATGTATTTTTAAATAGACATTTTCTTGCATCCTCGTATAGGAACAGAACATCGCAAAGTATGATTGAGCTCTGAGAACGAAGATGGAAACCCTGGAGAGGATATCAAAATGATAAAAACGGAGCCGCTATGGTGCCACAATGAGTGCAGTTAACACGCCACTTTAGTCTGACAAGCCGGTCAGGTGCCCCTTAAAAATCCCAGATTACCATGTCATTGGGAAGATTGTTAAAAAATGATGAAAGAAAAAGAGGTTAGTGGTAATTTATTTTAGAAACAGGACTTGCCAGTTCTTTCAGTGCTTTTTGCATGAATAGCTATAAGGAGGTACATACCTGATTTTCTTTTGGCAGTTCAGATAGGTATTTTTGAACATAAAACCAGTGTGGTTTCTAAATAGTTTGTGTTCATTCAAAATAGAACAAGATCAAGTGAAATTCCATGTAGAAAAAGGAAGTAGGAATAAACGTTGAGCTGTGTCGCCACACATGGTACTTTTTTTGGTGTCACTTAAAGGCATCATTTAAGCATTTAAATATATTGGTTCTAATGTAATAACTTCCTGATAAGGTTGGTTGACTAATTGTTGAGATTTTTGCCATTCGTTAATATTACACATGTTCAAAAGTTGTTTCTGGACTTTTGAGGGAGAAAATATTTACGCAGTTAATAATCTTACAGGAGATTTGTGTTAATGCATCTTGCTTGCCTCTCCCAAAAGCTAGAGGAAAGAGCCTTCTCTGGAGTCAGCTGCAGGTACTCAAAGATGGTGCATTTGCTGCCTTTACAATAAGGCAGAATTACACATGGACACATGATGAATGGACTGAACACCTTTCTATCCAGGGAAAAGCCCGTGAGAGCTGAGTGTTTCCTCATAGGACTAGTTTCTGTTTTATCATTCCATTTCAGTGGCAGTAAAAAATAATTGCAGATTTTACGTTAGGTATCAATTGGTATATGATTTGAGGTTCTTTAAAACACCACCTCATTTTATGAAACCACTTTAAATTTAAACAGTCAACACCAAGTTAATATGTTCAGTGCTTCATGGTTTAAAATAAAAGTTTTATTTTATCTCAACATCCCAAAGCTGCCTTCTAGAAGACCCCGCTCCATCTCATGTCTAGGGAGGGGATTGCGCTTGCTATGAACCAGTTCCAGCGAGAAGTATTATCTGTGTAATTAGCACAGCCGCTGCTTCTGTGGGGGATGTGGATTATGTGTGTAAACTATATAGGGTGTGATAGTTGGGTGTTAATCTTTTTATGAAGGTCATTGGATGGTGAGTAGGAACAGGTGTTGGGACGACTACTCGACTCCGTGTTCTCCGAGGATCCAAAGGTTAGATAAACTGCTTTTAGGGATTTATGCAGCATAGTGATTTTCCTGTCAGTTTAATTACTCTTATGTTTTATAAGACTGTCAGTCAAGGCGCCCAAAAATCTTCAGGAATTGGAGGTCCTGAGAAAATCTGAGGTCTTCTCTGGTTGGGCTTATTCGATAATCATTCTTTTCAGATGACCTGAGTTGAAATGAAGAGTTGTTATTACTACAAGGCCTGCTTCAGTGTCAGAAGAAGATTTAGCCGGGAATCCATCATCCAGTGAGGAAAATGGCACTCATTCTCTTTTCATTTCTTTGAAATTACTTAGTGATTCAGGAATCTCTTATTGGGGTCATTACTTTGATTTTTAACTTAGCAAGTAACTCTTGAAATACTTTATGTAAATGATTTCCTTCAAGGTGCACTGTGTTTAAAAAGCTATCAGTCAGGGGAAAGCTGTTCTCACTTTATTTCACTGTAGAAGCCTGATCTGTCAGGAGGGAATGGAGAAGAGAAGCTGGCACAGCCAGGGTCATGCTGTGCCGTCCTGACAGCGATGTGTGACAGGTTTTCGGGCTGGTGTTTTTCTCCCCATTTTTAGGAGACTTGAAACATCTTGGAGATTACATTTATTTTAATTTGGTGGCAGTTATTACACTGGCCACATTCTAGTTAATAACTTGCATGTCATTTCTGCAACCCCAAAGGCATGAAAATAAAAGAACTTATATGATATTAAAAAAAAACCACCCTCAGCAATTTTTCCAGGCCCATTACTTTTATAAAACACTTGAGATTTTATTTTTATTAGTGTGAGACACTTAGAAATGAGTAACTAGCAAATAAACTTAGTGATATAATTCAAGTTAAGATTGCTCAGTTAATAAAAATAACAGTCTCATAGCATGTCCCAAGCTTTACCTTCATTTTTTTTTAATTGTAGGAGAAAGTGGTTAAAGTCTTTAGAAAATAATCTTTAGTTGTTTTGTTACTTTATCACTGTTTGTAGAAGATGAAGGAGATTTTGTGGCTGTCGCCAAAGCAATAAGTCTTTCATAAATTTTGTTTGGAAATGACTGGTTGTACTCCCCATTTTGCTACTGAGTGTGTATGTCTAGAAGGTTATTTCTTTTAACTTTTAAGTCATCTAAGAGGATTCTGGGATCTTATTGCAGATTTTACAGTCTGGTAAACACAAAATGTATTCTTGTAGTGGCTGTCTTCCGTTCTCAGCAGTTCATTAAGTAGGCTTCCCCTGTATTAATAAAGAGACGGTCGGAATATCACAACTGGGCCCTTTATGCGGGAGAGCTGCTCACAGCTTCGTGCAGAGCTGCACTGTGCATTGCAGTGAGTGCTGCTCTTACATCTATGTTCTGATCAAACGCAGAGTGTGCTCTCTGTGACAGAGTCTTAATACTAAATCCGCATGGGCCTCAACAGTTACCACGTAGGTTCGCAGTCCAATCAACATAGTTATTTTGGATGACCTTTTGTTTTTTTCAAATTCTACAGTTGAACCTTGAATAATGCAGGGGTTAAGGACACCAACACCCCTGAGCAGTCAAAAATCTAAGCATAACTTCTGACTTCCCCCACATTTAACTAATAGCCTGCTGTTGACCAGAAGCCTTATTGTAACAAAAAAGTCAGTTAACAGATATTTTATATGCTCTATGTATTATATACTGTATTTTTACAATAAAGTAAGCTAGAGAGAAGAAAATATTATCAAAAATCATAAGGAAGAGAAAATAAATGTATAGTACTGTATGTATTTATTGAAAAACCACGTGGAAGTGGACTCATTCAGTTCAAACCTGAGTTGTTCGAGGATCAACTATATATTAAGAGGAGACTTTTTTGCTTCCTGAGGCTCTTGATGACTGCACGTTCTATTCACGCACCAGCTTTCCTATTTGTGAGAGTTCAGAGTCCATAGTAAGATGGCCTTACTAGACATTCCTCAATGATTTGTCTATTTTTCTGATTTTTTACAATTTCATTGTTACTATAGCACAACTCATACAGCTTATATAAGTTGTAATTAATCAAGTTTCATATGTATCAGTAAAATTTACTTCCTAAGAAACATCAGAAATGAATAAGAGAAATACAGTTCTAATGTAATAACCTGAAATAATTTTCATACAGGTGCTTTATTATATATAACATAATGTAACAAAAATATCTAGTAGTTTCCTACTGAATGATGGAACTGTAAGAAATGTAAATTTTATGTTAACTTCTTCTAACTTCTAAGAAAAGTAAATATATTTGAAAAATACCTGTTAATCATCCCTAACGCACCACTTTCTATTCTATGTTAATTCTGTGTTGGTGTGTTGTCAAATTCTTGCATAGCTGGATGCAGAAGCACTCGCCTGCTTCAGCTTCTCTAAATGAAATCTAGCAGAGAAAATGATTTGAAATAACTACTGCTGACACATCCATTCATTCCTTGGTTGTTACTAAAGTGCTTTTAGTTAATAATCAGGTCAAGGATGTGGCTTTAGGCTGCATCACACTAGCTAGTTTAATTCTTCTGGAAGGCTGAAAGTGCCCGCCCCAGCCAATATTTATCATTGGGATCAATTGAAAAATCAGAGTGACTATAGCAGCACAGACCCATATCCTCTCAGGAAAAAAAATGTAAGCTCATGTCTGTTTCCTGTCATACCCACATATCTGCAATTAGAACGAGAATCCTTAAAAGGAAAACAAAAGCCAAAAGAAGTCATGTTCTGCACATATGTGTGTGTCTGTCAGTGAAATAGAATAAAGAAAATCTGTAATGTACAAAATTTGAGTGATTGTTGACATAACCTCAGCTTTCTTTTCCTACATCAAGGGCAAAGCTAAGTCAAGACTTAAACACATTGTTTTATTTTGTCTTCCATGGAACTTTTATAAGCATAGGTTTCTGTAGGTAGTGCATGATTTTACCTAGTAAAAAAGCGCATGCCAACACAGTATTTGGTTCATTGTGGGTTAAGATGTCTACTAACATTTGATTTGTACTTGCTGATTAAGTATAAAACGAAACACACTTTTTCTTGTGATATGAATAATGTAGCTTTCTCTTAAACTACGGCATTTCCAGCTTGGTTTTAATGTCACTATTTTTGTCCATGGACTCTGTCTGGCCTCATCTGTGTGGTGGAGTGATAAAGCTGTGTTGCTAGGCAGAATTCTGCCAGGCAGTTCATGCTGGGCTTCATATCTGTCATTGCCCCACTTTCATGTCTCTGTGAGGATGGAAATGAGTTGAGACAGAATATCATTGGGAATAGGCGCATAGTTAAGTGCCCAGGTCTCCCGATTCTGCATTGAGTCATCAGAAATGTCTCTGAACAGCGCCAGTGGTATTCTTGGCACGCGAGGCTCAGCGGGAATAACACCGAAATAGCAGAGATCGAAACCTGCGTTGCTAGAATATTCTCTGCTTGCTATATTGACCTCTTTGGCCCTCCACCTTTGAATTTGTGCCCGTGCCTTGGTGCAGCTGTGGGAGGATCAGGGCTGCCGTAAAAGGTGCTCAGGAGAAGGCAGGAAGGATGCGAATAACATGAGCAGTTGGTGGCACGGTCGTATTTTTTTCGACATTCATGGAATTTATATTAGAACCATGGGACTTTGACACGGTCTGCACGGAAAAAGAACCCAAAGATAATTTTAGTTTTTCAATAGCAAATTTGGAGAAGGGACTTTTAAAAAGACACATTGTGTGCTGACTGAATGGCAGCATGACAATTCTGCAGAAGTAGGGTGGCCCCAAATAGTCTGCCTTCTTTATAAAGACAAAGGTGTCCTGTTGCATGATGGTTGACGAAAGTAACTGATCATTTGCTTTTTCCCAGAAAGCGTTTGGCTCTATGGATACATAAATTAACAAGACCTTGCAATTGAAGTAGTATGTGTTTATTAGGCTTTTCAAAATGTCGGCCAGGCTGTGGCACCTCATAAAGAGGGGCGGGTGCTGCGTGAGGCCGGTGTGCTCAGCACTTCTCTGTAAATGCTCCTCTCATGACATGCCTGAAAACCTTCACTATTATAATAATGCTAATAAAAATGGAAAACTCTGAATTCTTTATAGATGCATAAAGAAGTGTAATTTCTCTGTGACCTGAATAACTTAGAAGCGCTGCTCTGGCCCTTTGAAAGAAGGCAGCTCCACTGTACTGCTTTGTGTTCCTTGGAGCATCTTGCTATCTGACTATTTTAAGGACAGAAATAATAGGAGGGAATTCAACTCAGGGTTATGCTTTGAAGGACAGGTGGGATCCCCTCTCCCGTCTCCGGCCCTGCAACCCCCGCCCCCTTTCCATTTCATGGAACATAGCTGTCCAGCCCAGCTTCTTAAATGAGGGGTGATCTTGTTGATGAATAAAATTAAATGATAATACAATTTTTCACTTATTCAGACTCTTCCACCTTTTGGTCTTGTCCCTTTGAGAATCGTAAATTGGATTTGTTATCGCGACCTTTCAAGAGGCACCGCTCCGTCGTCTTATTTTAATCGGTGGCCGCAGGCAGGGGCCCAGGCCGTGTGAGGAGTGCCGGCGTGGCAGGCAGAGAGGGCTGTAAATTTGGAGGCCTGTGGTCTTGGGAAGCAAGTAATTTGGGCTAGAAATGATTCTAACGATGGCCCGTTCTCTCTGCCTAACGCCATTGATTTGAGTGGTGGACACCGGCCGCGGCATCTGCAGGGGCGCAGCCTCTGCGTCCCAGGCGGGCCCGGGAGTGGTGTCGCTCCCCTGCTTTGCATGGACCAGGTGTTTGGGTGCTTGCTGCGTGTTCAGCCCGCTTCTGCTTCGGAATTATTATTCTAAATTTGACGTAGATCTGCTACTCCTGCCAGCGATGTGAATAACGTGGGGAGAAAGATCAAAGGAGGCCGAGCTCCGGGAAGGCGGGAGAAGGGCAGCAGGGCTGGCAGGGCAGACAGTGTTAATGACCAGTTTTATAGGTAATTTTCGTAATGATAGTTTTCAGTTTTTGTTTAAGTGAATGGAAATTATTGATAGTAAATTTTCATTGTTTTTGTTTCTCTGTGTGATACTGAATACTGACATAAAAACCGTACACAGTCATAAATGGTAACAACCCAGTGCATTTTATTAGAAATTTAGAAAGGACACCCTTTTAATTACACTGTGTCATTTTAGTTGGTCTCCTTCCAATTTCCTTCTTACTTGATTTAACAGCCACTTCATTATTTGAGATTTCTTCTTTTTTATTAATCATTGTGGCTGCATATAGATCCATAGGAATATAGGAAATCCATGTTTCACAAGAAGAGATGCTACACTCTAGATTCAAGTGTGAATAAGATTAGAAGCTTTGTAGTGCCCACTTACTGAGCAGATCACAACTAGAAAGTACTATTAAGGGCTCATTTTATAAGCCTAGATTCCCCCCCGAACTGTGGTAGTGCTCTGTTGGATGAATATCTGGATGCTCACAGAGACCGAAGTCTTCGTTCAGCTTCTGGGATCAGCCAAGCCCAGAGCGGCCACCTTGTGGCCGTCCTTAGCACCACTGTGGCTAAGGGAGGGGCCGTGGCCATGCAGGGCTCTGCTGCTGCCCTGCGGAGGGGCAGCCCTGCGGAGGAGTCGTGGGTTTCACCCAGCAGGGAGGCAGTGCCCGGCCGGCCGTGAGATTGTAGTTGCCTCCTTCCCACTCCTCGGTGGAGAACTGGGCCATGCCTTGCATGTATGGACAGGCCAAGCTGGGCCCCAGAGCCTTCATCTCCAGGGAGCCCCTTCTTGGGAGCATGGGACCCCACTGCTCACGGCCTGCTGACACCGTGACATACATGGGGCAAAAAGAACATTTTGCAAAGAGCGTATTCAGCTGAAATAGGCAGAAAGACCTGACTGCATGAGATATATCATTTGAAAGTATGTCTGCATGAGCAAGAGGGAAGCCTGGGGCTTCAGCAGTGTATTTCTGGGGTGAATGAGGCTTAACATTTTAAATTGTGTATGAGGCTATGGGCCACAGCATGGGAATCTGGCTTCGTTTTGTTCCATCGATGGCTAGATCAGGTCTTTTAGGACAGTTGCTCAAGAGGGGGTACAAGTGAATTGCAGAATGGGTTAGGAAATGCCGAGCCATTTGGGGACTGAACTGAGAAGCATGTACTCTGAACGGCAAAGAAGACTGCTAGAGGCTGGCACCAGTCACCTGGTTCTTGAAGCCCTTGCTTCAGTGAAAGTTACATGTTTCTATATTACAAGTACAGCTGCGGCTGCAGAATTAGCTACAGCCGTGATGTAGGCATTGCCAGCAACTCTTCAGACAGGAGCCGGGTCTGTGTTTGTTTTGATGCTGCTGAGTGCCATTTTCCTCCTGTGGTGCTGAATTTTAAAAACAGCAAAGTTTGTGAGCAAATGTATAGTAGACGTCTGGGCCTGTGGGGCTCTGTCTGCTTATCTGCATTTCGTGGTGAAGGTGCTGGCTTGGGGAGGGTCCGGGGAAGAGTGTCATGCCTTCGAGGAAACGTCGCGGGATGCAGTAGGTTTGTCTGGTCCAGTTCTTTTCTTTAGACCTGAGTCATGCATGGTAAGCAAACTGAGGCCCCTTCTGACACCGAAGGTTTATTTGTGTCTGACTTTCTTCTCTCCTGTGGTCCCCTCTTCAACCTTTGTTGCGAGGCAAAGAAGGAAAAGAGGACAAACTTCCAATTTTCAGCCGAAAAGATGCAAGTTCAGCTAGCAAATATCACAGCCTCTGTCAGGATGAGTATTTGTTTAAAATGTAGCACCAGGTTTTTTTTTTATTGTTTGCACTTTAGGTTTGCAAAACCTGATATCCATGGGGGGAAAAAAAATCATTGGCTTTAGACGTTTGTACATGAAATGGCCAGAAAGTACAATAGGCAGTATTGTCTTAAAACAGTTTTTTTAAGATATTGATTAACTGGACTCAAAGTCTACTGCAAATGTTTGGAGATGGAGAAGCAAGTGCAGGGCTGTCCCCAGAAGGTAGCGGCTGGTGCACTGGCCTTTTCTCTTCAGTGTGTGTGGGTGTGCCTCTGTGTGAGGGCCGACCTCCAGCCCCTCTGTCTTCCACGCTGAGGTGTTGAACTCTTATGTGTCACAGTTGTCTGGTTCATGGATGTTGTCATTCAAACTTGGGGGCAATTCTTTTAGGCCATCAACTTAATATTGGCTCTCATAGCAGAGGAAAGTTTCTAACATTTTAAACATAGCTTTAAGTTTCAAGGCTAATGACAGGATGACTATATATGGTTTTCTTTCAAATTGCTGTCTATTATTAGGATAGTTAGATGACATCTCTTTTTTCTTTACCTATATGGAAGATTAAATAGAGAAACAAAGAAAACATTAATCCACTGAAGATAGGAGAATGCAGATTTATGAAAGAAGAGGTAAGAAGCACTTAAATAAGTAACTGACAATAGAAAGAAAAAAATGGTGGACTTTTTCCAGGATCAGCAAACTCTAGAAGAAACTCCTTCCTAGTCAACCGATCTGTGAAGTTTGTATTTGAAGGACATCGAACTGCATTGTGTCTGGGGTGAGGGGAAGAGGTGGGAACTACTGTGACGGAGCCCCGGTCGCTGCTCTGCCCGATGCCATGTGGCAGCCCTGTGAGGCGGGGGTTGCCATCTTGGTTTAATGGAGGAGGAAACTGAAGTTTTGAAGAGGTTACACAACTTGCGAAAGTCATGCAGCTAGTGTGTGGTTCAGGTGAAAATTCTGCCACCTCACATTACTAGCCATGGGAGTGTGTGTATATTTTGTATCTATGTGTGTGTCTGTGATTGGGGTAGAGGAGCAGAGGCGGAAACGCCAAAGCAATTAGAAGCAGAACAGGTAGAGGCATAGACGGACAGATAAGAGGGAGGAAGGAATAAACGTCTCCCTTTGTGAACCAGGTGGGTTAATGTACTCATCCACCCAGTGGGGAGAGAAAACCTGTTTTAACAGTTAAAACCAATGTTATTCTAGTCTGTTCTTTATTCTGCATTAAAGTAAATGATAGGAGCCAGAAAAGGTCAACTTCAGTGGATGTTTATGATGTTACAGATGACAATACCAGGGTTTGGGAAAGTCAGTGGCATTTTTTTTTAAGTTGAGTGGACTGTGGCCTCACTGCGTTAGGTGTTGGCACCAGCTGTTTTTCTGAGCCCATCGAGTGAAAGGCGTGTTGCATTTGGGGAGGCGAAGCCTGGGTGGAGGGCTTGCTGGCCCTGTGGTACTGATGACTTGCGGCGTGTGGGCTGTTGTCTACTCTTCGCCAGTGCAGTCTCCTGCTCTGGTCTCTGCTCTGGGTCACCTTCTCACCTCGAAGTGACCCGAGTAATATTATATAGGAAACCGGAGTTTTATTAAAATGGGAGTGATACTCCATCCCGTAGAAAACCATTTCATTCGGTGCCAAGAGAAATAGAAATACTTCCCTTCCCCCACTTCCTCTCAGTCCCCTGTATTGGCTTTACAAGGAGGGAAGAAAGCCCGTTATTGAGGATAATATTGAAGGGAAGAGAGGTCAGGGCAGGCAGGGGAAAGGGAGGATCTTGTGAGAACAATATATTCTCTGTGTTATTTTAAATAGTATGTGACATTAATTATCAGCTAAAGCCAAAAGTCAAAGCCTTGTGAAATATGTATGGATCAACAGAACCATTTCTGCACCCAAAAAAGGAGAAAGGTACTGGCAGTGAGCCATGTTGAAATCGTAGGCAAAGAGCTTGAAGGTGGAATTGGGGGTTGGGGGAGCAGTGCAAAGGTCACAGCAGCAACAGGATGTACCATTTGCAGACTGGTAGGTCAGCCTTAAATTAACTCCAGTTAACTCAGGTTTATTGCTCCTATAGGGTTTCTCTTAGTTGTCATGACGGCTGTCTGCTAACAGTGCAGTTTTCTGCGGTACTACCGTATTTAGATAGAGAGGATTTTAAAACATGATCACATAAAGGTTTACAGCAGTTTACCTCATCCTCCTGGCAGGTAACTTTAGTCTCTAACATGCTGAGTTACGGTCTCCAGCCTCTCGTACAGGGAGGAGAGACGATCCTTTCCTTTGGGTCGTACACATGCTTTTCTTCCTAGTGCCCCTAAGAGGCTTTAGGGGGGAGGAGAAGAATATAAACATAGAAACCACATCCTAACAGCTGCCTCTAGTTAGCTGTATTTTCCCCCCAGCTTTTAAATCTTACAGCGGCACCTAATTTGTCCCACATGGCTCTCCTCCCAGTGGAGCCGCTGTCCCTTCTCCTGCTGCCTGATTTGAGTGAAAGCAAACAGTTTTGAGGAGTCAGCTAGTCAGTCCTACTAGTTCAGGTCACTGTCGTCATTAGGCTGCTGGCTTGCAGGTGCCTGTGAATAGGAAGAAGACAACGCTTTGTCAGTTGGTAGAGACTTAGAACCTAGACTGAACCCATTTGGTGCCAGTGGGCCTATCAAAATATCCCCCAATTAAGCACTCCATGAAATTAGTTGACAAAATAAATGAAACTGTGAGTCACTAAGTGGATGGATGTTTGTGATCTGAATGGATAAGTGGTTTTGACCTGGGGCAGGGGAAGGGAGGGATAACAGAGTCATCTAGAGTGTTTAAAAACTCCACATGCCTGCCCAAATCCTTCCAGTTACATCCTTCCTCTAATTTTAGGGTGCTTGAAAGTGAGGACTGTGGTTGTATAGGTTGGTGTTCCAACGTGTCTACACAGGAAATGGGTTGCAATGTGCACTATTCATATTCTTTTAAGTTCCGGATTATTTCTTTGTGTCTTTCATTCATGTCTCCATTCCCCCATCTTACATGGTTTTTATACTTACATTTTTAAAAATACGGTGAGGCTACAGACAGATGCTCCAAGGGCAGGCAGAATGCCGAGTGATTTCCTACACTGAGACTAGCAACAAGTGTTCTTTTTCTCCCTTCCAGCACATGTTTATTTCTTATTGCTGCTGAGAACTAGACATGAAATCTATGCTGCCAATGCCCTCTTCCTGTGACTTTTTAAAAAGTTAAATTGGGATTTAAAAAGAAAGTCAAGGTTGGTGTTAGTGACAGACAACAGCCATTCTCTTATAGTATTTAGCTCTCGAATTAAAAAATGTCTTGTCCAAGATTTATTGATTATCTGAGTTTTATTGCATACATGCAGAATACTATGCTCATGTCCCCTAAGATGTGAAAAATGTATGTACTTCACCTTGAAAAAGGAGTACCTGAATTAATCCTTATGAATTCACCTTGTCTTGATGACTCTGCTGAAGAACTGATGATCTTTTTTTGTAAAGTAAGAAATTAACCTATCATGGCTTGCTTTAAAAGGTCATTGTCTCTTTCAAAGCAGATTAGCTCATTTTGTCCTTCGAACGGGAGCCATGCTACAGCTCTGGAAAGCTATACATGTCAAGTAAATATCTGCTCTTACTTTGGCTTGCTCTCGGTAAGAGGAATTCCATGCCTACCAATTTCCACTGGCTAACAGATCACAGCTCCTCATGGGTGGAGAATGGCAGGATGGACCACAGTGGTGTCTCTTTTTTGCTTCTGCATTTACCATTTCTCTGCTCTTAACAAATGCAGTTTACCAAGAATGGGCAAAAGATGTATAAAACATTAGGGACAAATTAGGTGGTTACTGTTTTTGATGTTGTTGGGGGCCAATAGTAGGTGAGTCGCAGCAGCCATTGAAATGACTAACTTGCATTTTGTGGAAGTGAATGGCTGAAATGGAACCTTACCTTTGGTTCATGTGTATGGTTCTGAATGAAAGCACTGTTCTCCTGAGGTGTGGCCTATTAATCTCTCTTAAGTGTAAGTCCTCATGTAACTGAGACTGCGGTTTATCCTGTTACTTAGAAAAGCCTGTAAATTTATGTCAAAGTAAGGAGTAAAAAATGCCCTGATAAGTTCTTGAAGATGCATAATTAATTCTGTGTATTCTTTTCCTTCTAAAAATGGAAGTGAGGGGGCCTGTGGAATTCCACTCAAAGGAATAGTGACACTTTGATACAGCTAAATCTACAACAGTCCTCAGAGTAACTAATTTATCTAGAGAGTTCAGGAAGGAGGAATTCTGCCTAAATCTGCTTAATCCTTTAAACAATGAAATAGTTACAACTGTTTTTCTTGCAAATGGTTCTAACATGTCACAGTCATTACCAGACATGGTCCAGTAAAGTATGTTGAGTTTTCTCAGTGAACCAGGACCCTCATTAAGAACACTAGTTATTGAACTCTTTGGTAATACTGGAATGCTCTCTGGAGCCTTTGAGGTCTATAGGTTTAGCCCCACTTTCTTATGATTTTTCCCAGATGGCTGGTTCTCCTGCCTCCTACCAATGTCTAGGGCTTTTATACCAAAGCTCACAGCCTCTGGTCACTGTGCTCCTCTAATTAGTATTTTTTTTCTTTCTTTTTGCTCCCTTTTGATTATTTCTATTCTCTTCTGCCCCTTTTAATCACCAGGAGCCTGCTCCAACTTCCAGAATCCCAAATTGCTTTTTTCTTTTCTTTCTCTGTTTATAACCTGGGACCAGTTTGAGGATTTCTGGTTGCCTCCAGATAACAATTACCTGGTAATTAAGTCAGATATTAGTCCTATCCCCCTCCTACTGGATGACGTTTGGTGTGGAGGAGAAGCAGGGCTGTGACCATTTTCTAGTTAAAGTGTGTGGGCATTGTAATCACCGCGTTCATTTAGCTCCAATGTTCCTTTGTATTGTTCCTGACATTCTGGGTTTCCTGATTAAATTTCGACTCCAAAATGAGAAACAATTCTACTTTCCCTTCTAAAATCATTTAACGGGCTCTGATTTCTGTCTTTGTCCCATATTCTCTTTGCCTTTTTTCTTCCTCAGAATGGTTATTGGGACAATACATCCACACACATCATGAGACTCATTTAGAAGTAAAGAAGCTCCAAACCCTGCCCACTGCCACTCCACAGTATTTGGAATTACCAATATCCTATAAAAGGCTGGGTTTTAGCAAGTTAAGTGAAGTGTTTGTTGACTTTTCAAAGTTAACTCCTAAATTAAATAGAGGCCGTTGAAAGGGCTACTCATATTGACCTGGCTTTGCTTTGAATTCCATGAATAATGTGCACATTTCCTGAGTGATCACAGATTCTCACTTCATTTTTGCTTCTTGTGAGAGCTCATCTCTTTTCCAAGATTAACTGGAGTGTTAAATTCATAGTAATGCTCATTGTAAGTATTCAGTAAATTAAGGAACATTTAAATACATGTGTTAAGGCTCGGAAGAGAATAATAATTAGTTCCTAGAAAGCTGTGAATTACTCTTTTCAAAACCATAGGTTTTTGAGACAACATCTAATGTGCTTAATGAGTGTTTTGGCATGTATAGTTTATTATCTCAATGAATCATGATCATGCAGTCACATTCTCAGGGCTCCAGGTCACCTCCACAAATCATCTGGGTTTTTTTCTCCTTGTTTCTGTAAAGGTGTTAATCAAAAGTAAAAGAAGAAAATGGGAGTTCAAGGACTTAGAGCACTTGGTACAGTGTGGAGCCACTACTAAGTGCTCAGTTTAAGCTCTCACCCTTAGGCAACGTTTTTAATGCCAGTTGCAGGCAACCCTTTCTGTGTTGAAGTTTTATGGACTCTTTACAAAGATGATTGTTGCCTCACCTACCTAATCCACTGAGAAGTTTTTCATATTATTTCATAGTCTTCTTGAGATTAAATTGTACAGATTTTCTAACCTTGCTTGCTTTTTTATGCTTGAATCATTTGAGTAGAGTTTTCAGCATTGTGTTTATTTCTTCAGTCCTAGGAAGATGGCGCAGCCCGAAGGAATGATGAACAAAGGCTGGTAGTTAATTACCTCGTGCTTCTCGCTTCTCTACAGCTGCATCTTGTGGTTAACATGATGCTTCTCGATTCTCTACAGCTGCACCTTCTAGTTAACACGATCTTCCCTTGAGCTTTCCCCTCTCTCAGCCCTGCCAGTGGACCTCAGACCTGAGATAGAGGTGGGGCTGCATTGTGAGTTCTTCGTGGCCAACAGGGCAAAAGATGGTAGACAGCCAAGGATTCCTTCCGCTGAAACATACTTCAACTAGTCTTTGTGTCTAGTAAGTACCATGTTATGAATATATTTCTCATGAAACAATCTAAACTTGCTTAGAAGTCACTTTTATTGGGTCGGCCAAAAGTCCGTTTACTTTTTCCACAAAATACAAAACACATTTTTCATTTTTCCCAATAACTTTATTGACTTGGCTATTTTGAGTATGTCGGCTGTCTCCCGCTATTGGCTTCTAGTAGATAAAGGCCGAGCCTGCTGCTAAACATCTTTCAATAAATAAGACAGCTCCATAGCAAAGAATTATTTGGTGAAAATGTGAATAGTACCAAGAAATTTCGCAAACCGTGTTTGACATGTTCGAGCAGTCACAGCACCTTTTCCGTAAACTGTACAAACCTTTTTTTTTTTGCATTTCAGTTGCATTTTCACCTTTCTCAACCTTTATTATCTCAATCTTTGTTGAGATAATAAAGGCATAATCTGAAAATGTAGCATGTTTTCTTTTCTTTCAGTGTTAAAATGGCTGCACAAAAATCCACCAATTTTGTTCAACTGTCACTATACAATCTAACAAAATTGTTTCAAATGAAGTTAAAGACCAAGTGCTACTAGAGCCACCGTACGGAAAAACTGAACAAACTTTTTGGCCAACCCAATAGTTTCTCTCCTCCGTACTGTCTTCAGCTCTTTAGAAGGTAGGGTTCAGATTTAAGATAGAATGTCAGCTATAAACCCACTTCAGATTTGTACATTAAGAGGGAAACATTGGAATAAATTGATAGCCTTCGTTTTATTGTTGATCCTTTGCTTATGGCAGTGTACTAGGTTGTAAATTTTAGAGCACAGTCATCAGTGGCCAGCAGTTCCTCTTCTTGGGTTGGAACTGACACCTCGTAGCCCACTGATCATCCTCCAACTGTAATTTATTTTCATTTTCCTTAAATGCATGCCATTACAGTTGCCCGCATTTCAGCTCTGTGCCACAGTTCTATTTACATAGCCCTATGAAATCTTACTGCAACTCATCTCTTGTCAACTCAGCATTATTTCTTTTGTTCCCTTCAAACCTTTGGCACCGATTCCCTTCCTCTGAGGTGTAGCCTGTGATTAACCCTGACCGACACTGATCACTCCTGTTCATCATCTGGATGACATCATAAGCAACTTCAGCATCCCAGTTCTTCTGTCGTTCTGGGTTTTGTTGTAATCATCACTTCTTGAATCTGCCTACCTCATAGTCATTTTTCCTGGGCGTGGAAGGTTTTCTAGAGATTGGGGAGAGTTCTCAAAGGAAGCTGCTGCTTGGGACTGTATGATACTTTTAGACTTTCCCCAGCATGTTCCCAGAGGCAGCTGCCGTTGAGTGTCTGCAAGGCACACACCCTGGGAAATGCATTTCTGAAGACAAGAGCCCTCACTGTGGTTCTGGAGTCTTTTAAGCAGTCACTGCGATGACATGTCCTGGAAACCTTTGTGGGAAGTTACTCTTCTTTCCTCATCGACTCTCTGGAGTTTTGTTACCTGCTCTATAGGTAGTTACTTTTTATAAAATACATGGTAAGTCCTTCTAGGCTACAGTGATACTTATGATGAATATATACTATCAAAAGTTTTCTCTCAATTTTTAATTGTCTACAGAACTTCTTTATATTTTTTATAGTTGATACATTCAAGAGGTTAAAAATAGATATATTAAACAATATACAAAGAAGTCTTGCCTTTTACTCCATCTTTGCCTATTTCCCGCTACCCCATACAGAGAACCTCTTAGTTTGTTTTTTTTAAATAAAATTATAAAATATTTTATTTATTTTTAGAGAGAGGGGGGAAGGGAAGGAGAAAGAGGGGGAGAGAAACATCAATGTGTGGTTCCCTCTCCTGCGTCCCCCACTGGGGACCTGGCCTGCAACCCAGGCATGTGCCCTGACTGGGAATCGAACCAGTGACCCTTTGCTTCACAGACCCGTGCTCAATCCACTGAGCTATACCAGCCAGGGCAGTGTTTTGAGTATTTATTTTTTGTGCAAATATAAGCACATACTAATATATATTTTTATAAACTGTATTTTCCTACTCAAAGCATTTTATACTTGGAGCATATGATGTACTCTCTTCTATACCTTCCTTCTTAAATTTGAGATCTTTCCATATCAGTGCATAGAGTTTCCTCATTATTCTTTCCAACTTCATACCATTTTATTGTGTGGAGGTGCCATAGTTTATTTAGGTGGTCCCTAGTGATGGCCCCCTGGGTTCTGTGCAGTATTTTGCTGTGCAGATAATGCTGTAATGAATACCTGGTACACACATCGTTTCAAATATATGCCTGCTGATCTGTATCCTATTTCCTTGCCCATTTCCTTGTAGGCTTTGTAAGCCACTGTGAAAAGGAGTAGTGAGCATGATTCTTTTTCTGCCTTAATATTTCCACAGTACTTCCTGACTAAGGAAGCAATGACTTGAACTGCAGGATGCCCCCAATCCAGACTTCTTATATTTCATTTCAGTCTCCTTCTGGCTCCTTTGGGCATCTTTAGCTCAGTGAGTTGAACTAAAAGACAGTGAATATAATTTAGAAGAAGTACTCCACATTCCGATTTAGCTAGAGAGTTGAGCTTTCTGGTGTTTTGCCATACAATGAAATATTAAAATGTTAATTAGATTATTGGTTACTTTACAGAAAAAGAATGAAACATGTTATATTGTACTCTAAGAGTAGAGAAGATAAATGTAACTGGATGAGCAACAAATTAGAGTCATAGTCCACTGGTCAGGCCGGGTCCATAATTCTGGTTCTGAGTTTTGATTTCATAGACCTTTTACATGTTGATCTCTATGTATTTATGGGTTCAGAAGTTGCTTTGTGGGTTTATTTATAATACATAGCTTTTTGAAAGGAAAGGAAAGGGGAGTGGGAAGAGGAATGGGGAATCGTAAACTTTTAAGGGAATAATTCTGTTTTGTTCTCCAGGCCTTTTTTTCCCCCTTGTATTTCCTATCACATCTGGTTTTGCACAATCTGTCATCCATTATGAACCTTGCTCTTTCTGTATTTAAGCACAACTAGTCCTTTCCCAGAATTTAATTTCCTCCAATTATAGATAAATTCAGTTTATTGCTTATCATCTGTCCTTTGGAGTATTTACTGTTTCATAGAGATTGGTGTCAGAGCTAGCCATTATGACTAAGAGGCTAAAAATAATGCAGCCCCGAGGGCAGGACTTCAGGTAAGGAAAATAACTCCTCTTCCTCCTCCTCTGTAATGGGTGGTTAATATCTTCGTGTTAGCAAGGGATGGGTTGTGAGGGATGTGAAGTGCCTTGTGTGGTGTCTGGGTCATGGTAGGCACTCGTTAACTAGCAGAAATAGTAGGTGTTCTACATTATCTCCTACACATATTACTTTATGAGTTTTCGTTGTCTTTGAGGGCTTGTAAAGGTTATTGTAAATGGTTGAATAAATTATTCAAATGATTTTTAATGACTTCCTCACTCACAAATAGGAAAATGGCTATAAAAGTTATTAGATATCTATGCTAGTGTGCTTATATAATTTAACCTATTGTTAGCCTGCTTTATATATCATTTGTTCTCTCTAGTTTACTTAATACTCCTCCATTTTTCTGGCAGCTCATTAGGAATTCTGTTGGGGGATGCACTTCTATCAGCGCATTATCAGCAGCTGAAGAATTTTCAGTTTTCTGCTCACTCAGTGCTTGTAAAAATTGAATATATATCGTTTCCCCTTTATCATGTTGAAAATCTCTGGTTCATGGTCTGTTGAAATTCATCTTGTTACATTCAAAATGCATCTCTTGGAAGCAGCAACAATGCACAGGGCTCGAGTACACTTAATTCTCAGTGTTTTTGTTTCAGTTCCTTTTCTACACTTTTTACTTGGAGATATTTTGTTTTAATCTTCTCTTTTCCTTTCCTCTAGCCAAGTTTTTTGTTTGTGAAAAGTAATATTTTTCCAAGCTATATACAATATGGCTGTGTTTCAAGATGTTCTTCAGCTCTTGCATCCAGCTACTAATTCGGTGCTCTGAAAAAAAAAGAAAAAACCTAGATGATGTTTGTGGTGATGGGTCAGTGCCAGTGGAAGGAAATAATTTTGTGGAAGAGGAATCCATTTCCAAGTAATGTTGGCTGCGTAGAAGATTACTTGGAATTTGTTAGGTTTTCTGATGGAAACCAAATTTGACCACAATGAGGCTATATGTGTTATCTCTCTTCCCCTGCTCACGTGTACCTTATGCAACGCATGTATACAGGATAGTTTCAGTTTGGTAGGATATTTTAGGTTTCAAAGGATTAAAATAGTAGCTTTCATTCCTCTTATGGAATTCCTTTTTCGTGGATGTTTTTAAAATATTTTAAAATTATATTTTAAAATAATAAGTTATTTTCTAAAGCAGTTTTTATGTGCTTAGCTGTTCAACTGTATTATCTCACTTAGTCATTGCACCAGTCCTGAAAAAAGTATTATTAACCCTGATTTACAGGGGAGGAAATAAGCTCGGAGAAGTTATGTAGCTTACTCCATCCAGGCTGCACAGCGTACTGAGTGCCAGAACTAGGTGCTGAGTGTTGGAGATCTGTGGTCCTGACCTACCTGATCCAATTTTTGATTGGTTCTTGGATTTTTCTTTTTTGGGGGGTCAAACTAGTGAAGTGCCAGTGAGATTTCACTTTAGGGCTTACTTTTTGCTGATTTTCTCAGAATATAAAAATCTTAGTGGAGGCAAAAATAGAGTCCTCAGTATTTCTGGTTGTCTGCTTTGGATGGGGCAGATAGACGAAGATGGCACAAACCTGCGAATTCCATATGTCTCCCATTTCCAGGAAATAGAGAAATTTCAATTTTACATGTTGAATAACTTTTCAAACATTTTGACACCAAAGGTAAATTTGGGCTGTCATTGTAATAATCACAATTATTACTGATAATCAATAAAAAAAGATTTATTATCACTTTGCACTAAGAAAATTACATTTTCTTGTAACTATTTTGTTTTAAGTAAAATTAGAGCTTTACTTCTTTCCCTTGAACTTTATTTCTCAATCTTGTTTTGATAAAGCAGTACTAGAAATCAGGAAGTATTTTTTCAGACAACTTAAAAATAAATATTTGGAGCCTTTTCGTTATCACCTGCTAAGAGTAGAAGCCCTTTTGCTTATCACTTAACAATATAGGTGCCTCTTTATTCACTTTTACTTGTTAAGCTGTACATATCATTTTCCTGCAACAAATATGATTTATTAACTACATAGGTGCCAGACACTTTGAAGTATGCATTTTAGCCCCACTTTAGAGACGAGGCAATGGAGGATTGGAAGGCGTAATTAAAACCCGTGTTACACAGCTAGTAGTCTCAAAGCCGATAATGTCTCAGTCTTTGATTTGGATCCTGTGCTGTTTCTTTCTTTCTTTTTAACTTGTATGTATGTATGCATGTATGTATGTATTTTAATCTTAATGCTTTGTTGGGGTGACATTGGTTAATAAGATTATATAGGCTTCAGGTGTACAAGTCTGTAATACATCATCTGTATATTGTGTTGTGTGTTCACCACCCCAAGTCAAGTGTCCCTCCATCACCATTTATCCTGCCTTTACCCTCTTCTTCTACCTCCTCAGCCCTCCTTTTTCTCTCGTAATCACCATACAGTTATCTCTCTGTGCGGTTTCAGGTTTGGTTGGGGTGGTTTTGTTTCTATTTAATCTCTTCGCCTTTTTCACCCAATGTCCTTAGCCCCTCCCCTCTGATAGCTGTCAGTCTGTTCTTTTTATCTAGGAGTCTGTTTTTATTTTGTTATTTCGTTCGTTAGATTCCACATATGAGTGAAATCATATGGAATTTGTCTTTCAGTGGCTGGCTTGTATCACTCAGCATCATACTCGGGTTTTTAATCCAATCGCTGAACTGTAGTGTGGGTGCGGAGGGGAACTGGTGTTCCTGGGAGTGTGGTGGGGAGGGCACCGTGATGTGAACCCTTCTGTAAAAAAGCGTTATAATTTCTGGGAAATAATAAAGTTGAGTTCATAGTAAACTAATTTTATCTTTCCCTCTCTCAGCTTCCTAAAAACGAGTTATTGCTTCTTTTTCTGTAAAGGATATTTACTGAATAATAGATTTGAAAGGGTGCATGGTGATAGATAACAACTGGGTTTCATGTTAATGGTATATTTAAGCTTTACAGGATAGGGTGAGGTGATTTTAATTATTGGGATTTGGTATAGGCTCACATCAGACATATCCATTTCATAATGAGCCCCCAGTGGTCTAGTGAGTCCTGTGTTTATTAAATTGTACAGGGAAATTTCTTTGTAAAGTGTGACTGACTTTTCTTCCTCTTAGGAAGACAGATTAGTAATTTTTCACTATTAATTAGGTTCCATCTGCTCATCCTGCCTTCCATTCTAAAGGTTATACTTATTACCATATTCACAAGCCAGCCCAGCTGTGTAATCAAAGTAAAAAAAAAATTTTTTTTAACCTATGGTTCAATCTTGGTTTTATAATGTACTTTTTGGCTACCACAGAGGGGTACCAATGGCTCCACTTCCTTTTTCTTCCCTGTTTTCTTTGATTCCATTTTGTTTCCTGTAATCCAGCCATATGCCGCAAATGACACGAAATTAAACAACGTGATATGAGATACGGTAATAAAAGAAGTGGTACACCCACTCGGCTGCTGTTCCGGCCAGGAGTCTCTGTGAGCGTCCGGGTCACGAAAAGGAGCCATGGAAAGGCCTAAATGTCACCTGTATTTGGGAACACTGACTTTTGTTCCATTCTTCCGTGTTCTCCTAAGTTCAAGCAGAGCTCAGGGGCCCCCACTGGCCGGGGCCGGGGACAGGGCACATCTGCGGGAGGGGGGAGGATGAGCAAATGGTTGGAAGGCAGCAGGCCCTGACTTCGTAGCTAAAAATATGAATAAATGGAGTTCCATACCGCAAATTGAGCAAAATTTGATGATAGGGGATTACTGGAACATTTTATTAACTTGGGTTTTGCCTTAAAAAATTAACTTTTGAAAAAAGTTGAATCTCTGAGCTATGTGTAAGGGTTTGGCCTGTGGATGGTGGTGATTACAGCCGCTGGCATGTTACCCAAAGCCCTTGCTGTCACACCCTGCAGGGACAGTGCTCATTTTTTCCTCTCTCCTCCTGGCCCCTGCACCCCGCCTACCTTCCTGCTTCCCTTTTCTGGGCTCTGAGCCTCTCCATACCACCGCCAGATAGCCCCTCTTTCAGCCCTTCTTAGCCTAGGGTGGCTTTGGTGACTTACCCAATTACAACATTATTTAGAAGGCAGCTACGAGTAAGTGTCAGTGTACATACTCTTTAACAGTCCGTCTTGCCTCCCGAACTGGGCTTTGATGCGTACTGTCTTCAGCACTGTCTGGGGTGTTGGCATTTTCAGTACACCTGGAGCAGGTTGTGTCGGCGAGGCAGCGCACTCACGCTGATGGTAGCATTTGAAACAAGATGGCCTTTCGTTTTTCTAATCGTGTTTAATTGTTCGAAGAGCCAGGAATGAGAGGACAGCACACATCTTATTTTGTCTTACCTTTATGTAAATAACCATTTTGTAAGAAGCAAGGGTTCTCCAGAAAACTGAATGTAATTTTAGTTTAGTAGCTAAACTTAAAAAAAACCAACAACTGGATTATGAATAAGTAAAGGATTTTCTGGTGGAAAGAGGGTGAGGGACACCTGGGTCAGGAGAGGAATGGACAGGTCTGGGTGCTCAGGGGAGGCAGAGGGTGGGTTCATACTCATTGTGTGGGGAGGCGCCCCTTCATAGCAACCTCGAGTTGTTCGCTCTGCATTTTTCTTTGGAGTTACAGCATTTCCCTTCTGGTTCTGTTTCCTTTTTTAACTTTAATCCTTCCAGATCTGTGGCTCTCAACAACACTGTCTGCACATTAGGATCACCTTGGGGGGAGGAAGAGCGTCTCATTTAATTGGAGTCAGGTGAGGCCCGAGTGTTGGTGGGTTTGAGAGCGCCCCAGGTGGTTCTCACGTGCAGCCAGGATCGAGCTCCTCCGCTGGTGGGGGTTGCAAACCTCCGTCAACGCTGGGCATGCCCTGGGAACCACGGAGGAGGCTGGATTTCAAGTCAAGAGCAGTGCAGTTTCCCCATTCCAGTCTTGGCATTATCAACTGCATTAGCGGAATCAAGCAGATTGGCTGGAACTCTCTTCATCTTCCAGAAAGAACAGATTTGTTCTCCTGGTGCACAGCCACGAATGGCTGGACCGTGCAGGTCCAGTTCCCTGGGATGGGAGGGAGCTGCCTTCTGGGAGCAGCCGGGCCTGGTTGTGAGAGCCTTGGATGGATGATGGACAGCGAGGAATACACAGAATGGCCGAGTCGCTGTATCTGATGAGTGTTTTTTCCCAGCTGCTCTCAGGGCTGTTTCAAAACAGGTGCTAATGTACATCCTTGAACACCAAGGACTTCCACGGACACTGCTAATAGGAGCAGAGACAGAGGGCACGTGCTGCAACACCTGCCGGTTAGTTTCTCACATCCCCTTTCATACTTTTCACTGCTGCTTTTTTTAAACATGACATTTGACAGCTTTTGCTTCATTGGTGCTTTCTTGGGCCCACCCAGAAAAAATGAGGCAAAAGAAGCTTGTTTTTTTCCCCCTGTCTCCACTCTGGCTCATTTATAGAAAATAAAATGGCAGCGGGCTCCCTGGTTTGTCATTTTGGTGAAAAACTTAGGGAGTGTGATGGTTCAGTCCTAGCGACAGATCTCACCTCACCCCCTTAACGGTGTGCAGCTTCCCAGTGAGTCCTGCTTGCGGGGGCAGACGCATTTCTGTGGAAAGACCCCGTCCCCTCTCAGGGGGCCTCCCATTCTGAAGGGGTCCTGTCCTGCACGAGCCTGTCTCTGCAGCCTTTGGTAGAAGTGTGCGGACTGGGGTTGGTGCTCTGCTAACCTCGATGGAGTAAGTTGAAAGCCGTCAAAAAGAAATCATGCCATTTCCTCCACTCGAGACCAGTTTTCAGTAATTTTTAGAGCAGTAGGTTTGGGTACCGTCGGTTTTTCAGATAAAAAAGAGAGTTCATAGACTATGTAAAGCCTGTCGTATTGCAGACAGTGATGTAGTATTTGGCCTCGCTTTGCCCGAGAATGGTGGCTGGATTTGCAGCTGTCAGCAGGCTTCACAGGCAAACCTATGTACCAGGTGTGTGCTGTGAGTTAGCGGAGAATGAACATTGGTATACTTGAAGCTTCCTCAATACCAGCAGGTACTTTTCAAGTGTTGTGCATCCATTTGAAAATATACCTTAACACATTTATGAAATTGATGGTAGAAAAAGTAACTGCTCTCAGAACCAGACTGAAATATATCTGGGGCTTGTCTACTCAGATGTTCTTTAAGTTTGGTTCCTCGTTGGCTCATTTATTGAACAGATTGTTATTAAGCATCTGCCACGTATGAAGCTCCTTGATGTCCATCAGGTGTCTCGGCCTCAAGGGTCAGTAAGGGCCAAGTGAATGCCACTGGTAACCAGGCAGACAGGGTGCTATACATGCAAAGAAATGGGACTGTGTTCACAGGGAGAGTGCAGGCCCCACCTCCAGGGGTGTCTGCTGCTCAGTGCTGAGTCTGGACATGAATATTAATCAGAACAGTATTGCCAGATGTTACCATATTTTTATGAAAAGCTACTAATCCAGGTCAAATTTTTTTTTGGTCATGTCTACATTTTTGGTAAACTTAAAAGCTCAAGTTTACCAGAAAAAATCTGTGCCATCCAAGTGAAGCAGGTACGAGGCTGAGGACTGTTTTTGTGGCCCGATTTTGGTAACTGTTTCCTGCTCCTCCTCCCCCACCCTCAACACACGGAAACTACTTGAGTCGGGCAGCTCGCTTTTAAATGCATTCTCAGCGCTGAGAAGTGCATGTTAAGTAATTAAAGGTCATTGAAAGAACAGATGGTAATAAAATGTGTACAATGATAGACTCATTTCACACATACACTCTCCTCTTGACCCACCCACACAACTGTTAACACTTTTTGCATTCAGGACCAAACTGGTTGCAAGGGTCTGTGATTATTGGTATAGAAAGTGCTTGTAAATATGGGCGCATAAACTATCTGAATGACCATCTCAATGAGTTTTGATCCCATTATTTCTCAAACCAGTTTCTGAAGGTGGTTGTGGCTGCAGCGAGCCCGCTCCAGCCCATGGCGCTGGAGCCCCCGAGACGCCTGCCTACACGTGCAGATCATCTGCTTTTAAGATACAGTCATGCCAGTCACTAGAGAGATCGCAGATCACTGACATTTGACACAACCATAAATTCTCCTCCCTCGGGATGGAACTTAGTGGGAAGCATTTCAAGAATGTCATTTCTTCCTCAGGTTGTGGTTGGGAGGTTAAATTTTAGGATAGGGGAAGGATCTACCAGCGCCAGAGAGGAGCTGAGTTATCTCTGTTTCTCTTAACGTTTTTATGAGGGCCTTCACGGCCATCCCCAGTCATTTACATTTGTGCTCTAAACTGCTTTGGGAGAAGGCATTCTTGTCCAGGTGAGGAAACCGAGGTAGAGACACTGGATTGTCTGTCCAAGGTCACCATCTCTGACAAGAGCCAAAGTTAACAGTCCTTTGTGGGGTTCTGGGCCAGGTCTTCTGGGTCTGCCCCCTGTCGGAGCAGACCTGCACGGAGGCGTGCACCCCGGTGCCCGCAAGCCGGGCCAGGGGAGGAGAGTGAACGGCTGTTTCCTGGTCCTAGGTAAATACTGTGATGTCATATATTTACATAAGACAAGGGAACACAGCAATTCATTGTCAGGGCAAGGCAGGCGCACCCAGGGAATTCTTTTCCTGGCAGAGTTTATGGAGGGGCACATTTAGGAATTAGGAACCGTAAGCAGGGAGAGAACAACCTGTCATTTCGGTTTATTTAGCAAGGGGAAAAGCTCAGGCGGACAGATGCCTTAGCACCTGAGACTTTGCCTGCACAGATGAAACCTCTCTCCTGTTTGGGGATCAACATCAATAACCAAGGTAGAAAGTAAACAACGAGTGTTAAAGGATGACCTCTTCTAGACATTTCTTGTTAATGGTGGTGATAAAATAACAAAGGTACAGGCAAATTGCCCTGTTCAAGTCCAGCTTGGGAGCTGCTCCACTTACCAGCTTTGTACCTCTTTGCAGAAGAAACTCCATGTAGTTCAAAGTCATTCAACAGTTCTTAAAAATTTACTATGGAAAAGAGTAGGGTTTTTTTGTTTTGTTTTTTTACTGACACATGTGTGCCAGCCTGTCTGTTTATAATTAGTTTCCTCCTTTTGGAGGCTACTTAGCTCACTTGGATACTAGCCGGACCTTTGATTACCCACCCCACCCCACCCCACACTTGTTTTATGTTATTGAGTCACTTTGCTTTTACAATCTGAATAGAAGAGGGTCTGGGAATTAAAGGACTGACTCTGGTTCTTTAAGCAGTTTTGGGCTTAGTCGGTGAGAACATTCAATCTCTTGTTTATGTTTAGCCTTCGCGTGGCTATCTATGGATTTAATGCATTTGTCCTGCTCGTTCTTTCCAAGCATAATTCAGTCAGCTTAACACGCCTAAAACTGTGACCACCTGCGTAATTTCTCAAAACGCCTCTTCTGTAGGCCATCCCTAGGGTGGGTTTCACTCTCACACTGCCACAGGGCTGCCAGGGAATGTTGGAAACCTTTTGAGAGTAAGTTGAAGACCCTCGGTAACTTTTATAGAAGCCAGAGTGGTGCGCACGCTTTTCATGATGCATTGCAGCCAGAGCACCTGTTCAGTAAGAGGAATTAGCTAAATTACTAGACGTAATTTATGTTTGCGCAAAACATAGAACATTTGTTTTTCTCTCCTTGTGGTTAATGCGCAGCTTGGTAATTTGAATGAGTCTTTTTCCCTCTCTTCCCATTCCTCTCTACGTTCTATTACACACATTTTTTCCCCTTAGCCTTTGTCTCCTGGGCACTAACAGTTGCTAAATGTTTCTCATGGAGGATCATATATTTAGGAAACAATATCCATTCAAGATTGTAATGCTACCTGGCTCCTTTCTACGGCCCAGGCAATGAAATGCAGATATGATACAGTTATCTTCCCCAAGTTGAGTCATTTTAAAGTGTATGCACATAATATATAGTTTTTAATAATCTCTCTGCTATAGAGCGTAAACCGGTCTATGAACAAGAACAGCCTGATGAAACTCGCTTCCCTGTAAACACGGCTTGAGCGGAATCAGCCAATTTCAAGGCAGATTAGTGTCAGTGCAGAGAGACCAGAATAAATAGGCGACACATATCACTTGAAGAAAAGAAAAATCATGAGAAGATCTTCCTCCAGGACATGAGGATATGACTGGGGTGACCAGAATGGGCCTCCTAGTTCTGTGTTCTAACTGTGGAGCAATATGCCAAAGGGCCTGGTGGCTGCCTCTGTTGTTTTTGTTTTTAATAAGAATAAAATCTGGTTGTTTTGAAGACTACTTCCAACTACGTAAGCAGTAAGTAGAATTAGAACACTCTTCCCAGACAGGGGTTTTGTGTATCTAATTTCTTGCCAACCCATATTTTTAAATGAATTATTGCTTGAGCCAAGGAAGAAGTCATTGCAAGTTTTAGCTTCATCCTTGCACATGTCAAGTTCTGCAGTGCTCCCAATTTATCTGGCTTTGATTACTTTATCTCCTGCGTGTGGGTTTGCAGCTTGACGCCTGGCACCATAGGGTCTGCAGCATTAGCTTAGTGTGCCGTGGGTCCACCTGTCTTCTCTTAGCATCTCCTGCTGCCTGCATTGTTTTCCTGGTTGATAGAGAGTGGCAGCCTCAGGAGAGAGGAGCGATCATCCCGTCTTAAAATTGTAGGTGGCCAAAACAAGGAGAAAAACTGATGACCTTGTCTTAGTCATATAGGTATAGAATATGATGACTGTCACAGATACAGGTTCAAGTGCAAATGCTTTATTATCATACTTCTTTAAAATCTTACATTATTTCTGCCACATTTCTTCCTGCCTCTCCTCTCCATCTTTCCCTCCAGCATACAAGTAGGTCAAGAAGTCTTCTGAGAGTCCTGAAATAACTTCCAAGTTTCTTTGGAGGCCAAGGGGCTTCCACTTTTACTACTTCCCTTATTTCCCATCAAAAAGGAGGAGGAGATGAGGACAAGCAGAGAAGAGGAAGAGAAGTGCATGGTTTGGTTAAGTGCGTTATGAACCATTTTTCTGTTTCATACACATTAATCTTGTAAGTCTGTCTTGAATGCTGTTACAACATTGCTTAGAAAATGAGCCTGTGTCCCTGTATTTTCCCCTGCCTTCTACATTTGGCTAAGAATAGGTGAAAATGGGTGTGATCTCTATGGGATTTGGTGCGTGTCCATTCAGTCTACATTGATACACATCTAAAAAGGTTCCGCAAGAAGCAATCTACTTGATCTTTCTGTGTGCACGTAAGATTACACTTAGTCATATTGTGAGCTGGTACAATTATTTTTCTAGAAATAGAGACTCTGGAGTATTTTTTGGTAATGCACTGATATACTAACTTTCAAAGACAAAATTGTATCTCAATTTTTAACCTAAATTCTTCCCTAAAAATAATTAATTTCTGAAGGAGTGTTGTTGGTTTCCCTTCAGAAGTAAGAGGCTTCTCTTTATAGAGTAGGTGTGTTCCTTTAAGACTGGCACACTTCTCATGGTGCCAGTCGGGGCACTGGAAATGTCGAGGGGAATTCTGTGCAGAGTGAATGATTGTCTCGCACTAAGCTGTGCACCTGAAACTGATACATATTTTTTAAAAAGATTGCCCCATTTCTCTGTACACATGGCCACTGGTGCCGCTATCCTACTGACTCATGTTGTAGATTTCAAAACCACATCGAAACCACTCTCTGCATGTAAAATGTGTATCTGTTAATGGATTATAATTATTTTGGACAGAGGGCTGATAAAAATAATCACCAGGTAAAAACAGTCCAGGAATGCCTGGATTCTGGTAGCACAAGGTACATTTTCTTGCGTCCAGATACACGGGTAGAACAGTGTGTCCTACATTTTACATTCTATTCATGGTTCTAAGTCTTTTCTCAATCTCGTGCTTTTAGCTGTTCTTTCTAAAAGTGGATTCATGAGGTCTGTTATTCCAGTTGTTTACTCAATAGCCCTAATTAGGTCTGGAGATGTATTTGTTTACCATCTTTTGTTTAGTTCTTTATGGGAAAGGCTAGCTTACTTTTCCTGATTTCTAGGAGTGAATTGCCTTTAGAAATCATTACTGCAAGCAATTATTTCCACGATTGCAGATCTTTATGTAGTGAATTTTATTTTGGCAGGCTCTGTTCTTAATTGAGCATGATTGAAGAAAACAGAAATACCTGAATTTGAACAATGCATGCGTTAACCAAAGAGTTCAGAAAGCATCATAAACACAGCATTTGTCAATCCCGCGTGGCATGAGAAGCCCCCTTTTAAAACCTGCTCCCGCTCCAGCATTCCTGTGATGGCGGTTTCGATGCCAGTCTGAGTGTTCTCTTTGACTGACCTGCTTTACGTAGTCGAATTCACTTCAGCAGTTTTACTTACCGTGCTATTCAAAGTATTAAACACACCAATGAACTAAACTGTCCCTCAAATCTAATTTTATTTTATACCATATACCTTCTAGTGATTTATCACCATCCAGATATTCTTATGTAACTTCTAACCACAGTTCTGAAACATTTAGTGCTAGTTTTGGCTATGACACTGTCTCAGGTTCTCTCATAAAGAGAGAATGATCTCTTTTTTTTTTATATTTGGGGCTTGGCTTGACTTTAAAGGATTCACTAACCCTATTCAGTCTCCCTCCCTTTGGTTTTACCTGTCTTGGATGGTGGATATAGTATCTGACTTAGGGCTACTGTTGGTTTATCCCAGTTCCATTATGAAAACTGTTTCTCAATTTGCAATTTTCAGGTATGAAAAGGATGCTTTTTCCAGATTTTTCTATTGCTACATGTGGCCTAATATCATTTAGAATTTTTCAGCACCCTAACTTGGCGACTGAAATCGTGTTCTCTCTTGGAGGCATTTATGTGTCCACATCCCCAGGCTGCTTTTCTACTTGCTGTGAACTGGCTGTTGCTGCTATTGGAAATGGCAAGAAATCGAGGGTATGAGAAAAACCCCTTTGGTTTTTTATGTGGTGCAAGAGGAAATGAGCCAGCTGCCTGGGTGCCAGTAAGAGGGTCTTTGGCTTTTATATTGTACAGAAGGTTAAGTTACAATTTCTATCCAGTAGCTCTCATTATAAATGGGGAACAGGAAATTGGACCCACTGCCCATTGCCGTGGATATTATACAAAGCCGCTCTTCCAATCCTATCCGTTGGAGGATGACCTTGTCCTCCTGACCAGGGAATGTTCTCTCCGAGGTGCCTTTTGTTCCGACATTGGAATACCAGACGACCTGCCGCTGTCCCGACCGCTCTGAACACCTTCTCACCGTTACCGCCACTCAGGTCTTGCCTCACCCGGGGGCCTGCAACGTGTCAGGCTCCTCACTTTTCTCTGTGTGGACCCTTGTAGTGTTCCAGTAATGCTCAGCTCATTTGTTCACTCATTCCACAAATACTTATTGAATAACTTCTATATACAGGGAAATTCCCACAAGATCCCACAGCTACCAAGGAAATTGACATGAAAATTGATAGCAAGTTGCTCATCAGCCATAACTATTAGAAAATGCTGTCAACTGGGAAGGAAAACAAATCAGAGACATTAATTGTGCCTATTAAATTTGTTAGTGGTTGATTTTTCCACTAAGAGTGAGCAGCAGTGTACAGTAGATCATGACTGAAAAAATATTTGAGCTAGATATGCCCAGTTATTGCATTTAAAGCTTACTAAGGCTTACATGATAAGTTTAGGGAATGTGTGGGTCTTGGGGAACATGTTGCATCCAGCCACCTGGACTGTGCCTTGGGTGTGCTTCTGTCCCCAAAAGGACTGGACTTTGAACAGCCAGTTTTGCTAGAAGGACATCAAAAAAGGGTTCATCTTCAGTGAGCTACACCCCATTGTGTTTAGTGGCCTCAGGTTGAGGCGAGTATGGCAACTGCTGGATCCCAGTCACCTCGAAAGTCTGAGGTTACTTCAGAGGATAACTCAAGCAGCATTCTTGGCTTACTGCCCGATTCATTGATCTCTTAGGGACAGAATTTTGTTTGGTGAACTTCCTAAGGGGATTCTGATTGGTTGTGTAGGGAAAACCCTGATATTCCCAGAGCATCCCGGACCTCTTTGTATTCCCACAGAGCTAATTGGAACCTGTGGGAGTGTTTGCATGTGGTCTCTCCCTAGAGCTACGTGAGCCCCATGGATATCGAGGCCACCTATAGATCCCTGATGGAGAAGCTTCTGGAGCTGTGAGGAGGCGTCGGGCCCTCCTCATCTCTGCTCTGAGATGTAGACAAAGCGTGAAGGTCAACAGTCACCACCCAACCTACCTGTGTTTAACCCGCATTTGCCTATCTGGTTTGCCCTGGGTGTCTTTCACGAAATGAATAAATTCAATTTGTTAGTGCCTCATTTAACCTTCAAGTAAAAGACTTTCTCCATTCTTACTGGATCAGAGCTATCTTCTTCCAGATAAAACATTTGTCGGAAGTAAGCAATAGTCACATCTATCTCTGAAGGTGCGAACTGATTTTCCACAGCAGGGCTGATGCCCCATTGCACAGACCCCTTTTCTCTATTGAGGGTCCATTCTCTGCCTTTGCTCTGTAGCTATAGCGCGACCCACACCGGCCCTCACAGGTAGGCCCAGGCCTACAGAGTGCCCTCTCTGTCGTTACCAAGCAACAAGCTTTTCCATCAAAACCCTCATTCCCTGAACACGTCTGAAGAAGCAAGTTCACATGAAAGGGCGAGGAAACTGTGCCCCCATTTTCCCATCACCTTGCCAGTGCCTGCTAAATAGTAGTGCACGGTTTATATTTTTATCCCCAAATAGTTAGTTTTCCATTAGAACGTGACATTTCATACTTTCCTTTTTTATTTACTCCTATTTGAACCAGAATTTTTGGCCAAATTATTCCTAATGCATTTTTTAATTTAAATATATTTTTTTCCTATTACCACTTAAGTACCCTTATCCCTCCCTCCCCCCAGCAGTCGCCACGCCGTTGTCCGTGACCTGATTCACTTCGAGTTGTTTTGAACTTCACTGAGTTTATTTGCACATTCTCCCAGGCCTGCGGTCTATCTTGTGGGGCAAGGGTCACTCTTGGGACAAAGAGTACTAATTCATATTAAGCTAGCTTATCACTTTCAGAAAATACTCAGTTTTGAGACCGTTGGATCTTTACCTGAATTTTATAGGATTAAAATTCTTTATTCTGGTTCTTTATGGCTAGTTCATATATATAAATGTTATGCATGTGACCTTTTTTTTGAACTTTAGAAAGTGTCCTGCCGTTTCTCTGTAGGAGGGAACTAAAGGTTCTGATCAGGGAAACTTAGAACTCCTGTTGTTCTCACCTTTCTAGCCGTAAAGGAGTCCTACTAACTAGATTATAGTTATTTACAGTTGTTTCCTTGAAAAGCTAATCTATTCATTTGTTGTTTGAGATGGAATGTGGAATTTATTGACATTGATCTGCCCAGAGAGGAGAGAGGAGAGGAATGAAAAAAGAGAATGAGTTCCATTTATTTTTACTCTTATATTTTTGTATAAGACCTTCGTATAGTCCGTAGAAATTATACTTAGTTTCATTCTCCATCATTCATTTTATGGAGCCGGGTGAAAATAAAAAATCACATTGGAAAATGAGCACAAAGGAACATCATCTGGACAGTGATGAAAGGGTCGCCTCTGGGGCCTGTAGTGGGAATCAGTGGAAAATTATTTCTGATTGCTTAGGTTGAGCAACACCAAAGCAGTTTTGGCCCAGCTTCCTACACGAGCAGAAGAAATGTAGTTTACAAGTCTTCAGAAGGCCCATCTTCCATTCCCCAAACATTTAGGTCATTTGTTATTTGTAATAATCTGTTTATATATGCTGACATGAACAAAACACAATACCAGGGCCATAGGAACTTAAGCTCTTCTGAAGATATATTGAAGGATTCATAAACACAGTTATTTTAAAAACAACTGTTCAATTCACCAATATTTATTGAATACCTGCTATATGCCAGGCTGGATACTAACTGGGTGGTGAATACCTTAGCATGCAAAAGCACAAAAGGCAACACTTAACTAATTGAAAAGTGAAAACTGACTTTTAATATTGTGCCACGCTATCAGAGCTACTACCATTTTATCCTTGTGAAAGTCTTCAGTCCTTTTCACACTCATCTTTCACTTACACATGATTAATTTGTACTCTTGTACCTAGAATGAGACTTTTGTCTCCCAGGGTTTGTTTTCCAGAGACATGCAGAAATCAGTTCTTCATCTTCATTCTGTGAAGAGAGAGGATTTTGCTGCTTTTTCAATCTCTGAGTCTTTTACTTGTTTGCATTGACCCCAGTTGATGCCACTGATCTGAGGAGAATCTACCAGAGGCAGCTGACATCGTCTTCTGAATATTGAGCAGAGATGTTTTGGCTGCTACAGTGACAGGAGTTTTGGTGCTCATGAGGCCCCAGGACAGCAAATTTGTCTCTTAAGATACAAAGGGATCTGTTTTCCCTGCACGGGGACCTGGACTCTACCCTCTGTTCCCATTTACTCACGGAGGCAGGCAGCTGTACAAGTGGAACTTGAGTCTAAATCACAGGGTGTTATAACATATGAAACTTGAATGTGGCAACTGTTATTGTCTGCAGGAGTGAGCTGTCTGGGGAAATTCAATCCCAGCCCTGGGCCTGGCGGCGGAGGCTCCAGCAGCACTGGGTCACCGGTGTAGATGGCTTCGGAACTGATTTTTAAATACTTTTCATTGGAACTGAAGTATAATTCTGGCCTGCAGCTTAATGAGATATTCAAGGTGCTCTGGACTAGTGTGACTTCTTTACTTTTTTTTGGCTGTTTACATCCCCAGAGGCACCCTTTGTCTCTGTTGCTCTTTGTTATTGCTTCACACGTCTCAGGGGTAAAGGACCATGATAATGAATAATCTCTCAGGATCATATCACAGAGGGATGAAACTTCAGCAAGTGGAGAAAGCAGCAGACTAAGTTATTTCTAAAGTCCCTTTCAGTACTGTGTCTATGAAATAGTTTATCTTGTATTAGATTGTTCCCAGGTGAAAGATAGGATGTTTCTGGATGTGATTAATGAAATTTTGGCAGACGAGCACGTTGGTGAGGAAGGAGCTGGATCTGAGTCCTATGGACTGGCCGGCTGTGTTGTTCACAGCCCGAATTGCTCAACTTTAACTAGATCTTGCTGCTGCCGCACTGTGATATGTGTTGTGCACGCACATGCACGCACACGTGCACACATCTTAAAAATTTCTTGTTTGAAGTCACTTTCCAGATTCATCCCAAGCCCAGATTTATAGTAAAAATTATTTTCAACATGCTGGTTCAGTGCTGAGATCAGGAAATTCCCTACCCTTAGGTTAATTTTGGACATAGTGACTTCAAGATCAAGATATTCCTTCTGTTTGGAAGGCAACAAATTGGCTAAAACCAGCCAAACTAGCTGTGTGGACACAGCTGATGGAGTGTACAGCACACTGTGTGCGCGAGCGTGTTTTTCGTTGTCTTTTTTCTTTGAAAGGGGATGGGTTTTGTCTCCCTTTTTGCTTTGCAGTCGCTCTAATTTATCATCATTTCAGGTAATCAGGCAGAGACGATCAAACTTCAGCGAGGAATAAATAGCAGGAGAAAAATGGGTTTATTAAGGTATATACTCTATTTTTTGTTTAGATGTCCATAATTTTTGAATTCAGTACAGAATTATAAGAATTGTCTCTAAGTGGAACATGCCTCATAGTTTTGAGGTCTTGGCAGAGACGGAACTTTCAGAATTAACTATCTCAAGTTGCAAGGGCGGTTGGTAACTGAAAAGCACTCTTTAAATTATAATTTGTGCGTAGCTGTACAGATTTGCCCTGCACCTTCGGAATGTGATTATCTAGCCCTCTAATAAATGCTTCCGAGGAGCTGAACTATTGTTAAAGTCCTCCTCAAAAGCATATAAAAATCAGCCTTAAAAGGTCCAGGAGATACTGTAGACAACTGCTAACCGTTAAAAGAGTTATGGATAACGACTTTTATTATAAATAATCAGAGTTGTGGTTAGTTAAACATTCTACCTCTTTGTCAGATAGTTGAAATACTATAAACAAATGGGGAGAGCTTGATTGACCAATAAGTGAAATGACCGAGGGAAGCAGGTCAGAGTGCAGCTCAGACAGAGAAAGTGTTGCTGGCAGTATATCCAGGTGCAGCCTCTGTGCTGGAGGAAAGCTTGCTAACTGAACAGTTAGTTCGTCCTGCAGGTTTTGAACTGCTATCACCAAGTCATATCGCTGATTTCTGCTAGTGAGAAGCAAGAGAAGCACGGTGACACCATTAACAGTGGCTTTAAAAATTGTTTCTATTCTGCATTGAATGATTTTATTCAAGGACTGTGTCTCCTTTTTAAGGACTGGGTAACACCACTAGAGAATTCGTAGGACTTCTTGTCTGCAGTGCAGTTCTGAAGGGGGCCCAGTAGCATGGAGCAGGGACCTCAACAGTAGACCTGAGTCAGGCTGCTGGTTCAGCCAGTAGTTATTTCACCTTGGGCAGTAACTATGATTATAGTAAAAGCCACTGTTTTCAACTGTTTCTGTGCTCAGCTCTTTGCATACGTGTTGTCTAATTCTCAGCCCTGGAAGGTTGTACCTTGCTCAGGGCCACACAGTTGGTTAATGGAAGAGCCAGAATTCCAATCCAGCTGTGCTTGTCTTCAAAACCCATGCTCTTCCTTCCGTGTCAAGATTGCTTAAGCTTTTTGCGCAACAGTGCCCACCTAATGTAACAGGCAGACACTGTTAATACGCCTGGAGTGGCTGGGAGGGATGGAGAGGCTGTGTGGAGTTCATGGTTTCTGAGGCACAGAGGTTAGAGCCACAGTATGATTTGCAAGGCCCCAGCACCTTTGGCTTCATGGTCTGTTTCCCTGGTTAAGAAAAAATATAAAAAATTATATTTTATGACCGTGTTGGTAGAAAGATGAATATGATCGAGGCTGGACTTTATTAATTTTTATTTTATTATAAATAATTAAAACATCCTGTGTAGCCTAGTTACTGGGCTGAGTGTGCCCCATTAAAGGTGGCCGATGTCATCACTGACACACTATCAACTCCAGAGAGTGGTGGCCTTTTTGCTTGTGTATTATATTGCTGTTATGTCCTTAAATTGAAATATGAGGTCTGCTCAACAGGTGTATATGGGTACGAGTGTGTGGACTTGTGGGGAAGAAAAACCTGTCATCTTTGGAATTAGCTGGACAGATGTGCTTAACAATGGGAGCTTAGAAGGATGGCTCTTGCCTGATTAGTCTGGCTTATGCCATTTAGCATTTATTTTTTCTGCTATTTGACATATCTTAGAACTTTTAGACCACTCATCTTCATAGTGAAAGCTATTTATAGAAGGTCTGGAATCGGTTTTCACTTTTTTCCCCCTCTCCTGATTAGAACTGGCAGCTGGCTTCAGTCCCACGTGGCCCGTCTTGGTCCTGTCCGGGCTGGAAGCTGGTGTATAGGACACCCCCTTTCTGCCTTGTACCCCTCAAATCCACAACTCAAGGCTGATTACAATCAGCATTTCTCAACTTTCAGAATGAAACTCGTGGTTACTTCAGACTTCATGGATTTGGGCCCGATTTACATGCACAACCAGTTGGATGGACTCGTAACTGGTTTACTGACTTGGTGTTTTGGCTGGCTTGGAATGCAGACTTCCCTGCAGAGGCACTCTTTGACATCGTCTCAACACCTAAGCATTTCATAAATTCTTGTTGACTAAATGAAGGGATGAGTGGCTGGCCAAGCACCAGTCGGTTATGTCGAAGGTGCCAGTTTGACTGTGTTTAGACTCCATCCATTAAAAACTCAGCTGTTTTAATGAGGCCCCTACTCTGCTTGCGAAGTTTACAATTTGAGAGAAAACTCCTATCATCTTATCAGGATCCAGGCTATGTTCTTTGATCAGTTAAGGGAAAAAATTCCGACTGTCAGGCATAACCCAGGATTTCAAGGCGGCTTCCACGGCGATGTCTGAACCCCAGTGCACCAGAAAGGTTTTACCCCTCCTGCGGAGGCAGACAATACGCTTGCTGATGCAGCCGGTGATGTAATTAAACTTTTGACCACATGCATGACTTTAAGTAAAAAAGTGGCTAAAGCTCTGTGTCTAACATGATTGAAAGGTGGAGTCTGATGCTGAAGCTCCCCCAGCTAATCTCTCCTTTCAGAGTCCTCCAGAAGCAGCCCTGCTGGGGGTCCAGGGTTTACAATAAGACCCTTTTATACTTAAAATGTCAGCAAAACACTAAGACCAGCTCTTCCTGATACGCAAAGGGGTAAGCTTGTCCATTCTTTCCTCTTGACATTTGGTCTAATTCTATCTCCAATAAGTGGGTGTGGGATGTAATCCAGCTGCAGTGAGGCGTCCTAAAACTTCACCCTTGTGGTGTGCCCTTTGTATCGAACCCTTATCACTAAATATTCGCTGGGTTTTCTGTATCAGAAAAGGGCACATGGCCCTTCTTTCCTTGGCCCGCCTTAATATCTGATATTTAGATTTCAGAGGAACTGCGAAATGTTGTTCATAGACACAACAGCCCAGCTGAGAAACTGACTTCATCTGGGAACGGCCGATTTCCCTTTTTCCCAGGCCACTTTCTCAAGCAAGGTTTGAGTTTTCACAACCAACTGGTTTCAGAGTGACCAGGTGGCCCGAGTGCCTCTGAAACCCCTCCAGGGCCTGAGCAAATAAATGTATTGGCATTTCTGCTGGTCATTTTGCAGGTGAAAGGTATTCTAATTTACATTTCACGGTCTGATCTGCTGCCAGCCAAGGGTGAAAACTGGTACGGTGGGCCACTACATTTGTTTCAGACCAAAAGTGAAATATATATACTTGATATTTAGGTAACACTGAGTGAAGCTCAGATAGGTGGGCAGGTTAAAACAGAGTCCCGTTTTGGACCAAAGATAACCCTGGAATGTTAACTGATGGGACGGTGGAAGTTTGTGTGCGTAATGGGTTGGATTAGAGAAAGGGTTTCATCAGACTTCGGTATTGTACAATATAAGCAGTTCTCCTGAGGCTCTGAAGGAAGGAGGTTTAGTCTTTTGGGGAGTTAAAAACAGTTGAGGCAAGTTTCTCTGATCCCATTCCCTCCTCTTTAGGAGCTAAAGAACTTTGAAGATAACAGCTTTAAAAGAGCTTTTATAAACAACCATTGTATTCTCCTTTCACGAGTCTACTCCAGCTTGCTGGGTAAACAGTGTTGACTGATGAAGCTATATATATATATCTCCTTTATTTTCATGGGTAAACGTGTGAACAGGAAAGTATCTGAATTAGTCTCCTCTAAGACAATTGAGAGAAATGTCAGCATAGTGCCTGATTATGAATGTTAATTCTTTTATATTTGGCATGATTCAAAATTGATTTTATGAATAAGCCTGCAGATTAACCTTTCTGTAACAGGCTGGAAAAATGATCGCTTGACAACACAGTGCTCCCTAATAGCGTTCTTTGTAGCAATCAGAGATAATCTGCCTGTGTGCAGTCAAGTTATTAGCTCGTTTCCTTAAGCCGTTTCCTAAACTTGTTATCTGATTGCCAGGATGGTCGAGTTATTGGATTGGGGGATAGCATTTGTTTTTCACCGGGACCTAACTTTTCTCTGTTAAAAGAATATACTGACAGTGGAAAAGGATGTTCGGTTAGAACACTGGGGTAGGAGTTGAAGACTAGAAAACATCTGTTGAAAACAATCCATTTTGTAGCACACCAGTGCCTTTGGAGACCTAGACGTTTCGCTTAGAGGAGTTCTGAGCTGTCGGCATTACAGGGTAGGTTTCCGTGGGTGAGTTTTTAAGTTACTATGTGCCCGGTACTTCCTTCTTAAGGAAATGAGATAGTTTGCAGAAAAGAACAAAATAAAATACACCTTTTCTTGTTTATTGCCTTTGAGAGTTCCATGAAAGGTTTTTCTTTCTGGGGACTAGTGAATGTCTTTGCTATTGTCAAGTGTCGATGATCTTAGTGATTTTGGAAACTTGGTAGTTGTAGGTCATGCCAGATAGTTGGAGTCCTAGACACTCTGCCCTTTTTCTTTTTGATCTCTTTCTTCCAGGACCAAATGTCTTGATCCCGGAATGTCTTGAGTTCCAGGATGTTCAATTTTTGAATGTCTTGAATTTTTATTAAAACTTCTCATTTCTTTGGTTCAGTTTTCTGAGGAGGTTATATGTAAAGTTCTTGAGGGTAGGGACCATGTGGTACGACTTGTTTTCATTTTGAAATATTAATAAAAATATTAAAAGTTACATAAAAAGTATCTAACATTTTATGACCCACTTGAAACAAAAAATGTATACAAATGTGTTCAAAAGACTCCTAGAAAACAGTTTGACCCTTCAGAACAGATAGTATGTATTCAGGTGACCACAAAACAATGCAGATATTTGGGGGAGGTATCTACACAGCTTTCTAGATTTTAAGTGCTACTGAATATTCTTAAATTTTTTTTACTGTGGTCAATCTGTCTATGAATGATTTTTTCCTCATTATTCAAAGATCACTTCCTGTCCCTTGCAGGAAGACTTTTTTGTAGATTGAGAGTTTTTCACCTCTCAGATCTTTTTGATTAACCCCTGTTCATCTCTACTTATACCTCCAAACCAGGATCAAAGAAAAATTCCATTTTTATTCTTTCTTACATGTGAAGAGTTAATGTGAAAGAACATCACGCGCTGTCAGGAAATGATTTTTCATGTTTGCATTAGCAAAGCACAGCCAGTGCCCTCTACCGCGGCTTTTTGCCTTATTAGACAGGGATGTCCTTCAGCATCTTCGGTGATCACGGGCATAAATCAAATGGAGAACAGTGGTATGTAGTGAATTTAGCACAACTGCATTTTTTAATATGTAAGTAGGCTTAGGTTTTTATCTCCCTTATCTTAAGCCCCTTCAAGATCAAACTCAAGCAAGCATTCACATCCACAATTGAATCTCGCCAGCCTTTTTCTTTAAGTTAACATTACTTCAAACTCTCCCCACTGCTTTTGTCAATAGATCTTTTAAAGGCAAGCATTAGAGTTAAGTTTGCCTTAGTCTTTTTTCCCCCTTCCACAGCTTCAGGCCCAAGGGCTTCTTTTAATAGGCATTAGTTAAGGCCCAGAATTGAGTAGACATTTGTGAAGGAGACTTGAAGTTTGGAACAGAATTGGCCTTTATAGTTTTTCCATGGGGGGAAAAAATCTTCTTATGAGAAGAAAGGCTGTCTACTAATCTGCTACCATCTGGAGAATGGAGAAGCCAGAGGTTGTTGGCGCCAGGTCACATCCCTTATGTAAACTGTCAAATTCTTTTCATATTAATGGCATATTAAGCTTAATCTAAAGAGGTTGGGTATCAGGGCTTATTTATTTATTTATTTATTTATTTATTTTCAAGGGAGAGATCTTAGTATTGTTACAATATGAGAAAAAGACACTTCGAATCTAAAAAAAAAAAAGAGGTTTGGATATGAAGGACTCCTCTTCAAGCTACATGCTGCTTAATGATTTAGTGAGGTTTGAAGCCATGAGTAGAAATCCTCAGAGTTCTCCCAAGCAACTCTTTTCCACTCGATCTTATTGAGGAAAGTCTGAATGTGTCTTAAATTCAATAAGAAGGCCTCTTGATAGCTATCATGCTTATCCCTACACTTAAAGCAATAGGGAGCCTAAGACTCTGTTGTTCTGATAGATGATTTTGTACATATGCGCACACGAGTATAAAATACAGATGCGCACTTTTGTGCTTTAGGGTACAATGGAACAGCGAAAATCACCCCAAGTGTTATGAGGCTGCTGCTATCGAGGTGGTAATGAATAAAAACCCCTCGGTTTTTGGTGATGAAACCTTTAGCCTTCTGTGAACACAGGGCCAAACAGATTGCAAATGTCTTGACAGCTCTATTTAAAACAGCTTATTCCCCAAACTGCTGCCAATTGATTTTGTTCATTCTAAAACTGTTCTGCTCTCCCCTCTTATAAATAAAAATAGGCCCACACACTCACGTTCAGGCCTTTTGATAGGTAAAGGTTGAACTCTTCAAATCACAGCATGGAAGCCCAAATAATCATGTTATTCCCAGGGATAGACATCTATAGTATGAGCTAAAGGGACTGGTGAATGGAAGCCATCGTTGTGTTAAATATTGTCTACATAGACTATTTTGTGAAAAAACAGGTCTAACATTTAATAAATGTTCATTTAACAATTAAATAAAAGAATAGCTACAAACTCTCTTTTTATCTGCAGAGTGAAGAAATAAAACCTAAACATTTCAGTAGGGATGATTAAAGAACGAGCACTGAGATTTCTAGCTTTTGGAAGTTCCGAAATAAGAGCATTTGTCCTTGGGGCCTGTGTTCTTACTGCCCTGGTCTCATATGTAAACTAGAAAATGAAAACCAGACCAAATGACCCAAAGGAGATGAAGCCTGTTTGTTTTGCCCATTATATTTCTCTGCTCACGCCTATGCGCCTTGCCTTCTCTGTCCCCTGTGTTTGAAGTTGAGAGCTGGGAACAGACATGAGATTGAGGTCCCAGGGCGAAGCCAAGTTCAGCCCGAACTGGTGAACTCACTCAGACTAAGGGCAGATAAAGTGAGATAAAGAGACTCAAGTACGACATTTGTGCCAGCGGGGGAGAGACCCACTGGCCTTCACAAACAGGTTTCCCTTTGGTTATCTTAGTGGATTGAGCCTAGCTGAGTGTCTTGGCAGTTTTCCTTAAAATAAGTGTCCCCAGCTAATGACGGTGGGAATGAGTTTACATACAAGCCCACATTACATAGTATTTTCTGCCAGAGGCACTGAGTGCTGTGATTCTGGGGGGGGGGGGGATCTTTGCAGGGGACAGTGGGCTGATATTATAAAACATCAGGGTAATTTTGTAGGAGCCCAACAGCAAGTGAAAGAATTAGGTGAAAGGAAGGGAACTGACAATGTGAGAAGAACATGAAAATATCTGTAGCATCATGTAAAAGAAACAGTGGAAATGCAAAACTGATTTTAGTCTTGTTATTTGATTGGCGATAAGTTCTGCCTTAGTGTTTGAATGCATTTAAAACCAGTGTTGCAATGTCATGTGCTAAAGATTTAAATAATTACTATTAAAAATGTCATAATAAACTCTCGCCTTTAAAGGGGTAGTTCAGATTTCCTCCAGTGATCATATGCTGTATTATGCGAGTAACTTAGCATCTTTTTATGGTGGGACCCCTTCCCCCAACTTTCTCAACTCACTGGCAAAACAGCAATTGGGGTCATATGCATTCTTTTCAGCCTGCTTGGAATTTATCTGACCGCAGAGAACCGTGACTGTACAAAGATCGTGGCTTTGGGCGGTGACTGCTCTGACAGGACCTTTTGCTCCCATTGTGTGCTTTACAAGGGACTCGTTCCGCTGGAGCTCTTTGCCCCTCGCCGGCCTTACCCAAAGAGATCTCTGCAGGCTGCCTGGAGCTGGACCAAGAGGCGGAGTTCAGCACCGTGGCCAGCAGGGGGTGCCCTTGCCAGATAAGAACAGGTTTTTCTGTGCCAGAGCAACTCAAAGCACGTCTTCTGCCAGTCCGTCCTTTTTAGGCAACGTGGCTCGAGATTTGACCCCAGAAACATTTAACTTTGCCCTCTCAGGTTCCAGGCCACACCTGTATGACTGCTGTCCTTACTGCAGTTTTCAATTTTTTTTGTTGTTGTTAACAGTAGGCTCTGCTTTGCCCGAGCTTCTGAGTGGTCACCTTTCACTTAGACATTGCAGAGAGGTTTTCTTTTCCTCTCCCTGTATCTCAGGTCAAGCCGAAGAGCGCAGTCACCTGCAGGGAACAGGGCCGACTGTGTTCATTGAGCATTTTGCTGTTTTACATGACCTAGCCATAAAGGAATGTCTGTGGGAAAGGAAAAACCTGTTTCATAACGCAGTGCAAAGCTTTGTTTTCTCTCATCAGGGTGACAGCCCTTTGGTTCCTGCCAGTGGGTATGGGAGGAAGGTGGGGAAGCGGGATCCTGAAAATTTCACATGCTGCTGATCGCTCATTCTTTAGTCTCGTAGACGGGAGGATGCGGTCTGGTTCCCAGGGTGTCTCAGGGCAGTATTGAATTCAGAGGGCCCAGACCTGTGTGATTAGCATTTTACTTTAAAAAAAAAAAAAAAGGAACGACCTTTGGCAATTTTTAAGTAGCTTCAGCATAGTCTAGTGGAAGGCCGGCGAGGTGTGGGAGTGTTTTGTTTCTGGAGAGTTGGGTTCCCTGTACTCGTTGACTGGTGTGCCGGGTGATGCTTTCCCCAGACGGCGAGCCATCTGCGCGGGGGACGTTCACGGCGCGCACGCGGGGCTTGTTCCCACAATGTGGTGCTTTATGACTGTGAGCCTTTTCTTGAACGCCTGAGCCGCTAGGTTCCTGCGGCCTCTGCCCCATGTTGGATTACGCACGGCGCTGATGCTGCAGCGATTCCCAGCCTGACTGGGCCACTGGAGGAGCAAACCCTCGGCAGCAGGTGCTGATGCTTCCTCTGCTGTTCAGTGCAGGCCCCCAACCTCGGCCCTTCCCCCACCTCAAGTTCTCGAATTAGTCCTTTGCAAATACTGATGTGCTGTCTGTTGCATTGAAAAAGAAAAGAAAAGCCTGTGCAACAGGTACTCCCCCGCCCCCACACCCCAGGAATGTGGACTCACTGAGCTCTAGTGCTAGCTGGTTTCCAGAAGTTTGTGTGTCGCGATTCTGTTTTGGTTTATTTTGAACAGAAGCTACTTACTCAGTGGCAGTAGTTTTCTTTGTTTTCAAGCCCCTTGTAAGAAACTGTGACATTGCGGCTGTCTGAGGACACAGAATTCAAAGCCCTTACTATCTGCTGGGGCTTATTTTGCTCCCATAAATGGAACCTGTTTTTGGCAAGCCATGTGCAAAATAGGGTCCTGAAATTGAAAAGAAAACTTTTTGAGAAACCGACGTTTATTTTCTGTCCTTTTTCTACTATTAACCAAATCACTTTAACCCCCCATCCACCGCCCCCCAACCCTTTCCATTTTAAAACTCATCTTTGGAAGCTGTCTTTCCCAGACCCTCATTGTTCGTGAGTTATATTGTGAATCCATTTGGACACCGACCAGGATCTTGCTATAATTGCTCACACACAAGTAAAAGCTTTCTCTGTGTATTAATTAGTTGATACAAGGGATTAAGATGATTACATGAAAGGCACTGCTGCTTCCCTCTGAATAGTTAGACCAAGGTGGGTGCCAAGGCATCATTTGATCCCATTTGCTCAGCACGTTCCCTTGATAAAGGCACAGAATTCGAACAGTGAGGTTTCCCGAGGCAGCAGAACCTGCGGATCATTTGGATTCACTGTTTCTGTTGATGTGAAATGTGGGATATTAATCAAGGCTAATTACACGCACTGGGTTTGGAACACTCTGAAGGCCAGTTCAGGGCATGGTTCTCTATGTAATTACTGACTTTTAAGGTACCAGGGTAATTAGTAGAAATTAGAGGCCCTTGCTTTATGGGTCTTGCTTCTCAAAATGTGGAAACAGTTTCTTTCACCATTAAGAGAGTGCTCTCTGCCCCAAAGTTCAGAGTTAAATAGATGCACCCAGCTTGTACGTAGGCCTTGGTCCTGCAACACCAGGTTTCTGGAGTTCAGCCAATAATCCAGATGATTCCGGCCTACATTTCTCCCTACCAGAGATCTCATGTCTGCTTTCAAAGTAGAAATGAGTAAGTGCTTGACTAGGGAAAGGCATTCACTGTCTTTTCTAGCAGACCACTTTTTCTAACATTATATGTTTTTTTAAAAGGTAATCTGCAGTGCTTTCTGTTAATACATTTAATACCACACTTTGTACTCGGAACAGTAGTGTATAGTTGCTTCACAGTGTGTAAGTGTCTGAGAGTACAGCTGTGGCTTTTCTGGAAGTGCCTAGTATCTTGAAACCCTTCCCAGAAGGCTAGGAAAGCTTTGTGTTATTTTTTTAGGGACCCCAAAAAATAGAATTTATTTATTAAAAATTGTGTATTTATTCTTATGTGTTTAAACTTCAGCATCTTCAAAGTACTGTCAATCTGATGCAGTATAACCAGTGAGGCATTTTTCCCACCGCCCAAGACAGTTTTTGAACTTATCGATTTGGATGCCTTTTAGTGCTGCTGCTGTTTATGTTTCACCTCTTCCACATCGGCAAAACATTTCCCTTTGAGGACTTTTTTCATCTGTGGAAACCAGAAAAACAAAGTCTCTTGGGGCAAGATCGGATGAATAGTGAGGGTGGGGCACAGGGGTCATGTCGTTTTTGGTCAAAAATTGCTGAACACTCAGTGTGATGTGAGCAAGTGTGCTCACAAATCACCCATCAGGAAATGGGCAAACATATTGAAAGAGTCTTCAAAAAAAATTCACAGAGGCCAAATGCAGCCTCTCACAACAGTGCCAGCTGGTACACTGATGCAGATGTGTCCCTAGAACACTCACCTAGCGAGGAAAGCCTGTACTACAAGGGACCGCCCTCCAGAAGATAATGCCAGGTTAGTTGGGGCTCCCTGCCCTGTACACCATTGTGAGGCACTTAGGAGTTTCGGCTCCCACACAAAAAGCTCCGAAGTCCAGGCCCTTGTTCCCTGGTGCTTCTAATAGTGAGGGCACAGGAGTGTGCCTAAACTCATCACTCCTGTGTCTCTGCCCAGAACTTGGAGTCTAGGGACAGGGACACAGGGCATCGTGGGCACTTTAGAGCTCCCCCTTTGACATTGGCCTCCTTTGTCTGCTGATGGGGCGGGCAGGGTGAGCAGGAATGGCAGGAGGGGGTTGCGTCTAACAGCCCAATAGAGTTTTAGAGTGGCCACGGCTGTTAGTTCCAGTGGCTGAATTCTTAAGTTTGGGCCCATTTCCTTCTAATCTAACAGTAATTTTATTAGAATCTCTGTTTCCTTATGGAAAAACCATTTACGTGTAAGTTCACTAGCATTGGCTTCTGTGAGCATGATTATAAGTGTTTTAATGCTCACATTGGAGTCAATATGCTAAGTATAGATTTAATTACACATATGTGCAGATACCTATGATGCTATAAAACACATGCATATTTTATGTGTTTATCAGGGAAAGGACTTGGTGTCTAAGCTAAAAAGAATCAGGGTGGGAGAACCTAGAGATTTTTTTTAAGTGTCGTATTTGGGCTGTCCTGATATTATTCTTTATAAGGACTCTCAGAACCAGTTCCCATCATAAGTCTGTTGTTGAATCTGGAAACTGAGCTGGAGTTTTCCCTTTAGTGTTTACCCTTTAGTAGTTTGGTCACTTCAGTGCTGCCGTGGGCGTTATTTCAGCATTCCCTCCCCTCACTGCCTGTCTCGGCCCGTCCCCTCTGCAGGACTTTGCGGGCTGTGCTCCGGTTCAGCCGGTCCGGTTCAGCCGTCTCAGTTCTTTCTCGGCTCTCTCATGGGTTGTTCTCTCCCAAGATTCTCTTCTTTTTCTCCTCCTCCTCCTGCTCCCTTTCCCTCCCTCTCCATCCCTCTCCCTTCTCCATAGGAAACATATTGGCATCCATAGGTATATATGCAGAGGGGCATCTGAATGTTCGTATAAAACTTGAATGGAAATATTAGAAACATACTCTTCTTTCCAAAGCACGTACTGCCTGGGCTAAGAGCTCACGCTTTCAGTGTGTAGTGTTCTAGTGAAGCCTAGAAGTTCTACAGAGACCCCAGCCTACACGTTTTTTTCCTGCGTTCTTCAGACACCTGCTTGCTTGTATGGTACAGTTAGTGGGCCTGCTATCCTTGTGAAACCGGGGAGACTGCCGCCGGAGCTCTGTGTGGGAATGTCTGTCTCAGGAGCCCCCCGTGTCTTGGTTTCAGACATCCTGGCCTAGGACGCAGGCGGGGTGGAGAACTTGTCTCAAACTCCATCAGGTTGGTGTGGCGTTGTCTCGAGGTGTTGGTGTACCTTTCTCAAGTACACACACCGTGTGTTCAGGGCCCAGGGTCTGATTATATGAACACATGTCTGCGCACACACATGTCTGCACACACATCTTCCACTTCTGGTGAGGGTAAGTGCAAGGTCATAGAAGTAAATCAGCAAAAGTAGAAGCCAGGGTCGTTGATTTTTTTTTTTGTTATTCCCTGTAGGCTTGCTCATATATTCTTGAAGAATTCATGCATTTTTTCTTCTGCATTTTAAAAGATTTATTTCATCTTTGGCAGTATAGGAAGGAAGTGGAATATGGTCTGTGGGGACTTGGTTTTTTGTACGGAACATCAGTGACGTCCTGGAATGACCAGGGGTCCTGCTTTTTATTAAAGGACACAAGGAAGGTCATTCTATGCATACGACGCCTTTTTCTCATCCTGTGAACTTTGGATAATTTGTGTTTAGTTTTACATTCCTTTAAACATTTTGTAAAAGTTCAAGTAGCTATTAAATAGAATTTTGTGGATCTTTCTGAGTAAATGTTTCACTGTATCAAATTTAAAGGAGAACTTAAAAAGGGAAACTGTAGTAAGTGGGTTATCGTGGACACGACATTTTTTGCCACCCTTATTCTTTAAGGATTAGCCAAGACTAATTAAGGGAATCACAAAGGATTGCATTTAGGGACCTATTTGGAAGTATTTATTACACTGTAAGAATAAGGAATTTGATCAATATTCTCCTCCTTAATACTTTCACACTTTTGTAAATGTAATTGGAGACCCAAAGCTTAAAACTCAAATGAAATTGCAGGCAGTCTTTATCATCCTTTGCTTCCCCTATGGTTGATGGAAGTTGACTGATGGGATTTGAAAGGAAGCCAGGGGTGTGTGTGTGTGTGTGTGTGTGAGTGAGTGTGCGAGAGATGTCCGTAAAGCTGCAGCGATTTCGTGCCCTTCCTCTGGTGAAGATCTCCCCATGCGAGACAAGGAATGCAGCACTTAGGAATTTGCTTACGTGTTTTAAAATATCCTTAACGAAAGCACTGGAGATGATAGCTGTGCTTTTTTTTTTTTTTTTTTTTTTTTTTTAGCTAGACTGTTTTATTGTTTTATTTCAGGCTGCTTTTAGCAAGCTGGAAACCATCTCCACTGACACAGCCTTTTCCCTTACATGTGAACTTTCCTGGCAGAACTCGCTTGTCGATAGAGTCCAAGCTAGTTCATTCCCTTTGTGTGGAGAGAATTAGACACATGAATGCCACAAATTAATCAAATGTAAGTCCAGAATAGAAGGCTCTCACCACTAACATGACTGTGAAAGCCCCTTTGAATAAGAGGGAAAGGACCTATCAAATATACATGAAAAATAGTGAGTTTATGAAGGTCCAGGAATTGTTGGGCTTGACTGAACCTGCATGCCACCACTTAGGGGGCCAGGAGCAGAGGGTGGGAGTGGGGGGACCACCAGCCCTCAAAATGGGGTTTTCTTTTTTAAGTGATCTTTTTCCATTGAGAGAAGCTTCTGGGCCTATCAATGAGCCCCTTGCAGAGGCAGGGCCGGAGGTCAGAGTGCAGGGCCAGCTGCCAGCCTTCTTGAGGGACAATAGCGGAGCCCTTCTGTACATATGACAAAAGGGTATTCCCAAACAGTGTTTGGGGGCACTGAGTGAATCAGCAGCTAAATTAAAATTATGCAGCATCATGTAAAATTAACCTTTTCTCCCCCCTCTTTCCTAGAGGTGAAAGTTGATCGATTCTCCTCTTTTCTGGTGTCACTCACCTAGTCTGTGATTTATAGAACTTGAATCATGCTGCCACTTAAGTTTTAAGTTTTATGCCCCATTTAACACAGAAAAGAATGTGGTAGAGAAGAAGTTCCCTTGAGGTTTTTTTCTGCTTTTTCTGGTTTTTGTTTTTAATATACGTAGTATTATTTAACTTCCATAAATTGGAAAGAATACCTGTTTCTAGATGAGCATAAAGTCTATATTAGGGGCAGCAAGTTTTTTGTGCAAAGGATGAAAACGGAATGTAGTAATACAGTAATGTGAGTGAATTAAGTTTATGCACACAGGTATTACATCCCAGAGAAACATTCAAAAAAACTGAACTCTTATGAAAATAAGAATTACCAAAGTATTTATACTGAGATGCTCCAAATCTGGATTTGATATAAATGTAATTTATAGAAACATAAACAGTTGAAATATGAGAAGTCCTAATATCAATGAAAAACAAAATGGGACCTTGGCATTTAAGTCACGTAGCAGCACAGCTATGCATACTATGTTCCTGACTCTCTTGATAAAAACTGAGAGTTACCCGTAAAAATACTACTTTGCAGTCTTTCAGTTCATATTTTTTGTTCCTGGTGTGGTGTAAGTTTCATATTGTGTTTATTTTTCTTCATTCTTTTTGTCCTTACCCTGAAACCACATAAGGTTTTCGGTGGAACGGAGAGTATTGTCTCACCCTTCCTGGTTGGCGCCAATTAGTCCCAGTGTGGACTCTCTTTGTGGCTCTCTGTTGGAATGAGATCGTATTATCGGTCTTCACGTTTGCCAGATGAGTTCCACTTTTTTATCTTTTAGCACCAAATCCCGCAAAGGTCACGTACAACTTAACCCAATGGCTGGGCACACATTTGACAAACATTTACAGTATGATACTTTGGGGACCACAATGCAGTTTATGTCCTAATAATGGGAGCAGGGCTGAGAGACAACCATCTATTAATAGCAGGAACTAATATAATTAATGCCGTCAAATATGTAACACATGCTGTTGGGATTTAAAGAATGTTGGGATTTAAAGAAAGGGGAAGTCTCATGTGTTGGGGTGGTCAGGAAGGATCTCTTAGCAGAGATGGGTGTGAAAGTGTCAGGGTTTTGAAATGCAGACTGGAGGGGAGGGCGGGAGCCAAGACTGAAATGTGAAGGTCTGCCTGCAACTGTAGTTTGACAGGCCACTTTGTCTAGAGCATCTTCCAGGAAGTAGTTTATTTGGGACACTTGGATAAATAGACCCAGCTGTTCAAGGCTGAGAAGTAACAGGTTCTACAGAGGGTCCCTTTCTGATGCCCCAGGGGCCTCTCAGCTCCTGTTCTGCCCCCTCTGTGTAGCTGAGGAGAGAACCATCTCTCAGAAATGTAATACTTTGGGAGCACAAGAGTTGAGATGCTCTGGCTGGAGCACGGCGGCAGAGGTGGACCGGGGCTCCTGCGGAAGTCTTCAGCCAATGGGCTGAGGAGTTGTGTGTACCAGGAACATAGTGGGGAGCTCTGATGTCTTCTGAGCAAGATGGTGGCATTTTGAGAACTGCGCTTTAGGACACGTGATCTTGGAGAGAGAGCCAGGATATAAAAAGCCCAGGTGGAAGGTTGCTTCCACAGTGATAAACGGGATGTGAGTGTGGACACAAGTAGATTCTGGGAAAGGAAAAGGAAGTTCCAAAACTTGGAAGAGAAGGCCTGTGGCCGCGGGAGTGTGCACACAAGGAACAGGTGGTGACACCCACATTTTAACAGTGGGGGGTTTGGAAAATATCAGACTTCAGATAAGGGAGTTGGGGTGAGGTGTTACTGTGGAATTCTTCAAAGTCAAAAATAATCTTTCTAAAAGATTTTATCATTAAGAGAATGAACTAATTAATCCCATTTGTCAAAGGAATTTGAATCTATTTTTTGCAGAGTTGGATTCCTCTTTAAGAAAACATTTGCGTCCATCACATGACATAGCTGTTTGGTTGCAGAGCCAGAGGGCGATTATTTTCATGTCCCAGTGACTTTTCTGTTAGTCTGCGAATCCAGTGAAAATGAGGCCTTTCCCCTCAACATTTTACAGCACAGTCAGCCCAGTAATTTAATGCTGGTTCTTCCAGTATAAATATTACATTATGGGTATAATTTCCCATTATTGCCACAAGAAATTATCTGAATGCTAAGAATAATTCGGCTTTATAAGGCCATACACCAGTATATTCTTTCCAAACCCAAAAATAAAAATATATAAAGGGAAGCTCTTGTTTCAATTTTATTTCTTGTACTAGATTAAAAGTTTCTTGATGGAGGAGTCAGTCTTCTGCACGGCGGGTTCTCAACAAAGGTGGTTGTTACTGTGGTCTGCTGAGTTGACTATGAATTTTGAAAATTGTTTTTTTTTGATACTGTTGCTCACTTCCTGTAGAATCCATTCATAACTTTCTCTAATTCTTCTTCTTTATTAGCCATGAGACAAGAGTAGAACACAATAATTATACTATATCCCAACTATGATTTTGACTCAAAATCTGTTATGGAAATTGTGTGTGTAATGTGTGTGTGAGAGAGAAAGAAAGAGAGTATGAAAAGTGAGAGAAAAAGGAGGTAGATAGAATGATAAATGAAAATCTAAAAAGTCAGGCTTCATTTCACTGGTATTAATTTGGTAAATTATCCATAATTTATTAGAGCTTGTAAACATTGTGGCAAAATTTTTTGCCCTGTCAGTAATGAATTGCTACATCATTAATTTTGTCAAGGGATCAAGGAACAACATTGCTGAGCTCAAAGAAAATTTCTGACTCAGTACGATTAGGTCTGAAGCTCCAGTGTGATTAATCACATTCAGTAGTGAATCCATAGGACTTGGTTTCTAGACCCAGGAAACCTTCCCCTCACCAGGGGCCAGGCCACAGCCGCCAGGGATGGCAAGATGTGCAGACCCAGGTCTGGAGGAGGCGCTGTGGTGCGCCCTGCCTTGGGTTCCTGGGTTCCCCTTCACCTCTCTTCTGGCCCCCATGACATAAGACTTTATTCTGGAGGGAGGATTGGCTGCTATACTGGTATGTATTTATGTATCCTAACTTACTTCCAAGTATATTTTGAAGTTGTAAGTGAAAAAGATATATCTTTTAAAAGGGCCAGCGGAAATTAAGATTACAAAGGAGGTCAGAAATTTGGGTGAGACTATTTTAGGGAGACTGTCGTGGAGAAATCCAGAATACCTGTTTAAGCATTATATTTCTCTTTTAGTTTCCTGGTGACTGTAGAAAAAGGGAAACCTAATTATTCATATAATTGTCATTTTCTAATGACCAAAAGGTATTTGCCACATGACTCTTAATATACAAATGCTACTAGGTAGGAAAGCAGAGTTAATTTTGAGTTTTGTAAATTGTATATTATGGCTCTATCTTACTAATGACCCTTTAAGACCACATTCATGGCTTTGAATCATGATTCAGAGAACATATCTTAGTAGGCCAGGGAGGTTGCAGTTTTATAGTGTGCTGAGATTGTCCCGGAGTTCTTAATGGGATCCTCTGCCCTGAGAAGGGACAGAGTTCAGGGAACCGAGAAGAGGGAACAGGGATATCTCTCATACTTGGTCCATCTACTCTCTAATGCCTCACCATAGCACACTTAGGAGACAGTTACATTTTCATAGGTGGTAAAGCAGTTGTTCCCTACTGGTTGGAAAAAGAGGACAGTCTTTAGAAACCAGATGTAGAGGTCACACTCGCATACACAACTGCAGACCCAGCAGGCTCCTTAGAGCGAGGCTTCTGCCTCCCCTTTGAGGTTCTGACCTCCGTTGGTGTCCCTGCAGGCAAGCAGCTGTTAGGAATGGTGTGGTCTGTCCCTGCAGTATTATATGGAGGAGGGTGTCTGGGGACCCCGGTAAGGAGAGGAGTCCAATTCTCATCCTTGTTTTGACACATGAAGAATCTGATGTTCAAGGACATTAAGCCACACATCCATGTCACCCACCTAAGTAGCAGCATATGTGAAACCGGAGTATATGAAAATAAACAGCTTGATGTACATTTCTGGGCAGCTAAAAGGTGAGCCCCCTTCAAAAGGCAGGTAGGAGGTACTCAAGTAGTTCAGTAGGAAGAAGGACAAGTGAGTAATACAGTGCTGAAGGTGCGAATATTTGAGCAATCCTCAAAAATTTAAGAACAGGGCATTTTCACATGCTTTTACACAAAGAGCCAGATTCATCTGCTCTTTATGATTGACACTCCTATCCCTTTTTGGGTTCCTGAACTTATTTCCAATGTGTAGAGGAGGATGGTTTGCCCACACAAACAGCAAGAAATTCTCAGACACCTGCTCAATGTCCAGCAATTCAACTCATTTTGACATTGTCTACCTGGAGATAGATAGCATCACATTCCACAGGTGGGGGGCTTAGTCACACAAGACTGATTCCCACCCCACCCCCACTCCCGATGCCTGTTGCAAGCCCAGATTGTTACCTGTATTTCTTTTGATTGACTGACTATAAACCAGAGGTTCCCATGACCTCCTCTTTAGGTTCAATTAATTTGCTAGAGCAGCTCACAGACTCGGAAACATGTTATTTACTCCAGCTCCTGTTTGTTATAAAAGGATGTAACTTAGAAACAGCCAGATGGAAGGGTGGCTTAGGGCAAGGTGAGGAGAAAGAGCAGGAACTTCGAAGCTCTCTGAACATACCATTCTTTCCCAAATCTCGCGTGTTCACTGTCCCAGAAAGTCTACGAACCTCATCCTTTTGGGGTTTTATGGAGGCTTCGTCACAAAAGCGTGGTTGATGAAATCATTGACCCCCGTGACTGACCTCAATCTCCAGCTCCTCTCCTCTTCCAGGAGGTTGCAGGTCCCGGCCCTCAGCATATATGGGGTAGTTGGCCATACTGGCAACCAGTGCCTACCTGTAGGTGCTTTCCAAAACTCATTAACAAAACAAAAAACTTTTTATCACTCCCAACCCTTAGGAAATCTCAAGGGTATGAGGAGCTATGAGCCAAAAGCCATGGAGGAAGAAGACTAAACATATGAGAAATGACCAGATACTTGTATATATTTTTCTTTTAAGTCACAATGTCGTACTGTACAATACCCAAACAGAAGAGGAGTGACTGTATTTTACATAAAAACGGAAAATCTTCATATATTGGCTGATAAGCATTATGCAAAATTTGAAGTTGGAAGTAATTCATTCTTTAGCTTTTCAATGTAAAAGCAATCTTTTGAAAATAAACTTTTAGCAGAAGATGCTTAAATCTTCAGTGTTGGAACATTTGAGAAAATAGAGTATCTAGTCCTATGTAACTACTCTAATACTCTTAGAATACCGAAGTGTTTTATAATAACAAGTTTGAGATAGAATCCAATATGAATATATTATCCTCATAGCAAGCCTGTTCCTTTAGTCAATTTCAGAACACATATTAAGCAAAACAATATATATGCACAATGCCTGTTTGAAAGTATGTTCAGTGTTCTCAGATTTAGGGGGAAAGGCATTTAGAAAGTATTTTTTTAAAAGCAAATAAAGTCTCTAAAGTATAATTGCTTTACCAGAGGCATCCGTGTATATTTCAGTATTTATCTTTTCTGTGGCGTACACGTCTATTTTCTCTCAGTAATTTTGCTCCTAGCATCAGGATGGTTGCAGGCAGGTTCCTTCCAGAGATGTAATGATTGACCTTTAAACAGCTCTGTTTAAGACCATATATTGCTTCAGAGAGAATATTAGTATTCTTTGGATAGTACATATTACTTAAAAACTTCATCTGTGTAGTGCAGTGAACTTACAGACAGATGTAAAGACGTAATTTTCTCTTTGTTCAATTTAAAGTTAGCATTCTGTCATGCATTATACTGTGGGGGCCTTTAGAGAGTGCCGTGTACGAACATCATTACTGTCCAGAGGAATTCATTCATTCCGTCCTGTTACTCTGTCAGTAAATACTCAGTGCTCATTATGGGCCGACCACTCCACTATATATATCCCTAGAGGGTTGCAAATAAGGTAGCCTCAAGAAATGTTTTTTCTTCTGTTCAGTGAGATAGACATATAAGAAAAAGTTAAGTGCTGGTTTAAGAAGGGTCACAATGAACAATCAGCAAATAAGTTCCCTGACAACAGAAGTCCCCATGAGGAGGGTTGTGGAGGAAGTGGACCCGAGTGTGTCTGCAAAGTGATGCTGTTGGGGCACCTCCCTGGTGGGGGTCTCGGGGACAGAGCACCACTCTGGGAGTCCCGGCGTCTGGCCCAGCCATGGCCATTCGCGATCCAGTGATTTACTGAGCCTTCATCTGTGTCAGTTCTTGTAAATGTAAGATTATCTCTAACATCTCTTCTGGTCGTTCTGTCCTCTAAGTACCCATCTGGCTGTAGAATTCTCTTCATTTCTACCTTCAATTTTTTTCTTAAACATAGAAGCACCAGAACGTACACAAGAAGAAAAAACCCTCATATAAACCAGCTTTCTTTTGTTCTCTTTCCTTAGATTCAGCCTAGATTCTTCTGCTCCATACGTGTTTCCCATTTAGAAAGAAATTACATCAAGGGAAAGCTGTACATTTAAACGTATACGGCTTCCATTGTTGTGTAATAGCTGAGTCTGAATTGGATGATTTTCATTAATGAAAGGACAAGAAAATAAGTCAAGGCGGAATTAGGTCAGAGCATTTGACCATTGTGACTTAACCTTCCCTCTGCCTTTATCTGCTGAAGCTTTGGCCTTGATATGGACAAAGAGCAATTTAAATCTCTTCTTTCCTATTCTTTGTCTTTGAGCAGCTTCAAATCTAAACCTCTAATAAAGAAAGGGATAATAAAATAGCAAGGGAAGTATAATGGGAATTATATTGACTCTCATGGAAGTTTTGAAAGAGAAATATATTCTCTTCCTTTAGCTCTGTAATAATATAATCATGGTATAATTTCTACTTTGCTAGACTCAAGACCATTTGGAAATATTTAATGAATATAATCAGGTAGTAAGCATTTAAAAATTACTCTTTCCTGAAATCCAGGAAATTACTCGTTCAGTGTAAAATGCAAAAGAAAAAGGAAAAAAACTCCACTTATGTTTTTTTTTTTTTTTCCGAACAGCATGATTCACGTGTGAGGATGTGATGGAGTCAAAGGTGGGAGTTGCAGGCTTGTCTTTGACTCTTGCAGTGTAAGCTTGGATGGGTCAGTCTTTTGGGGGTCACATTTTTTATTGCAAAATAATAATAATAATAATAATAGCAAGCACTTACATTTACCACATGCTACACGCTATTATAAACCCTTCCCATTTGACCACCTACTCCTCCCAATGACACTGGAGGGTAAGTACTATCATGTGATTGCAATCCAGTTCTTGGTTCATGGTGTCCAACATTTCAATTAAATTTTTTGAAGTCAAGTATCTTCGATTATAAATCGACACTTTGAACTACTATGCTGACTGCCTCATTATTTACATCATTATTATGAGGCTGAATAGTGTGATTATTTAAAGGTGAACACATTTCTAAACATGTAGTGACAGAATTTTGGTACACATACTGTTTTGTCTTTAAAGGAACTCTGAGAAAAGATAGAAAAAGGCTTATTTAAAAATCTCCATTGTACAGACAAGGACTGTAACATGCAGAGAAGGAAGAAGTCCTGGCAGAACACGGAGGGATCCCAAGCAGGACTGAGTTCATGTCTGTCTGTGTCATGTGACCGATACCCTCATGTGGACCTGAGGAAGCAAACACAACTTCTACCGTGTTGCCCCACGCACCACAGCCTCTGAATTCCTGTCCACCCTCAGACTTGGCCACCGGGCGGTGAAATTCTTAAGGTGGCATTTGGTCCACATTCAGGCTAGTATGCCTGCCACCTGACCTTCATCCTTGCCTCTCACACCCCTTCTCATTTAACAGGTAGTTGCTGGGCACCCACCACATACCAGGCACCAGGGCTAAAATGTGAGGGGTAACAGACATGGCCGTCACCTTGTGTAGCTTATAGTTCAGTGGAGGAGGTGAACGTTAAAGAAATAATGGCACAAAGGGACATAAAATTATAAGTACAGTGACGGCAATAAAGGCAGAGCAGCAGGCAACAGGAGGGGGATTTGGGCTAAGGCAGTTATTTAATTTCTCCCTGAGTGTTCCAACCTTCACGTGAATAGTCTCCCACCTGGTGAGTAACTTAGGGCAGATGAGATATGCTGAAGACATCTGAATAAGATCAAGATTTTGATAAAAAAAAAGTCTTTCTGTGGATTTTCATTAGTGCAATGTGAAGGGTAGTGATGAATTGGCTTCACAAGGAACTTTGTTCAGGTTGAACTCTTGCTGCCGCCTGCCAGATTTGAGAGATTTAAGATGACTTGTGAGGGAGGGAATGGGGTTCCAGGTTGAAGGATAGAAACGGCGAGTTTTACTTTTGGGGGATAAAATCTAACAAGAGTCTTGTGGCAATAAGTAAAGTGTGCACATAATAATTCCCACAGTGCCCGGCACATAGTAAGCTCTGATTAAATTTAGTTCTCCGTGTTACTAGTTGGTGTGGGAGAAGCCAAGGTGGATAAGCCATTGTGCACACCACCAGGTATGGACAGCCTCAATAGAGAGATGATGTGTATTCACAAAAAGGGCAGTTTATGATGCCTGTGGGCCACGTAGAGGCTATTACTGGGTTGACTTGCCAAATAGGCAGTGATTGGTATAGGGGTTCAGCAAGGGAATGTTCTAGAAGGGAATAAAAGCGTGGTGAAAGGGAAATGTACATCAGGGACTAAGTTGTCCAGTTTCCTGGGACACCTGGTCTTCACAGGGCAGGACTGACTGGTGAGCTGGATGGCGACACTTATTACCAGGGGCCAGGACACCCTGCAGGGCACTTTCCCTGTTTTCTCAGCCTCCTGCATGGAAGATGAGAAAGTAGCAAGAACGTCATTTTCACTCTTTTCTCAAATGGAGCTTTGCACTAAGTTTGTATCTTACAAGGCTGTTCCTTTCCATTATTTTTAGGTTGAGATTTAATGAAGAGTCAGTAAAATCAGATTAGTAAAATCAGATTAGCTTCATACACTCCCATTATAGAAGAATGTGTGTATCTTCCATCTAACTTTAAGCTATTAGCCATTCTTGGCATTCCTTTCTTCTGTCACAGGTTAATTAAACTCAAGTTGTGGTCAGAGAGTTTACTTTGTATGTCAGAGTGTTTAACATTCAGTTTTAAGATGACTGGATGAGATGTAAAAAGGGACAGGAATTCAATGACTTGAAGACTCAGTTGTTATAGAATAAAGTAATAATGAATTTAAAAATGTCAAACACATACGAGAAAATCTCCATTCCCTTTTTATACATAAAATAACATATAACAACCAGCACAAAGGCACTAAAAAAAACCTTGAACTTGGGTAACCACACAAGCAGGGTCCCAGAGCTGCACGTTGACTGACCGAACGGACTAATGGGTGATGTGTATCTGGCTGTGTCATGGTTCTGAGGGTGTACCAGGGCAAGATAATGAAATTGCCTGTCAGGTAATCTGATTTGAGATTTCCAGTCATCTGTGAACTGGTGTGTGGGCTAATAAGCCAAGAGTTTGCCAAGACTCATTATCTTTTAAGCTGCCCTACTCACTACATCTGCCCCTGTAGGATAAGTCAGAGAAAATGTCTGTTACAGAGTGAAAGATGGGGAACTGTGAGAGGGCCCAGGTACAGATGGGGCTTCGGCCCCGCTCCAGATCGAGGCAGACATCTCCGAAGTGTTCTGAGCTCAGCTAGAGAAACGAACAGCTGCTCCGCTCGGTGACCTCAATACCTCCCAGCTGACAGAAGCTGCTGTTGCTGAATCTCATAGCAAGTGTTCCTCCCAAGGTGTGCAGAGTGTAGGCCTTTGAATCTTGGCTCTCTGTATGGTAACATTCTGACCTTGGTCACGATACATAACCTTTCTGAGACTCTCGGTCTTCCTGTCTGCAAAGTATAGAAAATAGCACCTAATTCTCTCACAGTTTTTGGTACCCAATTATTGGTAGGTAAATCAAAGGATTAAATAGAGGACTCTGCACATCGCTGATATTTTTATTTGCCTATCAATCAGTATCCTCCCACCACCTTTTTTTGGGGGAGGTGGGAGGGAGGATTATAATTGCTTTCTTTTTTTGCTTAATGTTTCCATGAGTTTAAATGGGGAAACCTCGCAATTGCTATTAGTATGTTTTTGTTTTATTAGGATCTTACATGTATTATGCAAATATTCCCATATCAATGACGCAGAAAAATCACGGGCAGTAATACTTCCTTTACTTCGGTACAAGATTCAAATAGAACATCAAAATGGGAGGATTCTTAATAAGGTGCTCAAAGCTTTAATTATTTTTCTTTCGAATTCAAATTAGATGTGTGCTTTAATGTACATCTGTTTATATTCTAGAGTAATTAATTCTTTTTAAGATAGTTAGCTTTGAAATGTTTTTAGGAAAGAAATGAAATGCTTCATCGGAGGAGCCGCTGCTGTTGGTCCCATCGTACGGTGCTCCCCGGCTGCAGAGCCAGCTTTCTGGACGGCGTGGCCGCTTGCCTTTTCTTTTAAATAACTATTCTGTGCACAGAATTTATCAAAAAGTTACACTTTTTAAAGGAATGATTCCTGAATGCTAAGTACTCATTTTCTCTTATAAAGTATCATAAAATACATTTTTGCATGTCAGGTAAAATAGTAATCAAAAAAACAACCGCAAAGATAGAAAGTATAATGATGTGTGGAAGAACCTAGTAGGTGTAGGATTTTTTTTTAAAGCAAGTACTTTTTACTGACTCGATGAAGAATTAATCCCACAGACGGATTTTAATGTATATACAATTTAGAAAAATTTTTAATGTACTTCATTTTTGGTAGCAGGAAGATCATAAAATGGAATCAGCTTTTCATCTCTTTACCTATTTAGTGAGTTCTTTAGAATTCCCATTGGATATTGAAGATACATTAATGTCAGTAGCAATGGCCACAAAATATAGTGTCTTGCCAGATAATTGCTCCACCACTAGGAGAAGGAAGCCTGTGTTAGGCCAGTGAAAGATTCTGTCCAAGGTCAAGGCCTCCTCTGAATGTTAAAACAGCTGTACCTTAGGGAGATGCAAAATGGAGATCATTTCTCCTCTTCAAAGATATGAAATCTAATGGATAGGGTATCTTTCCTGGGCTTACAATGGCCTTGACCTTTTGGAGTAGATTGTTCTCACCAAGCTTTGAAAGCAGGGTCTGGAAGGGCATTGGCGGAGGAGGGATGAGATCTTTCCTGGCCCCTATCTTTCCTCTCTGTGTGTCGCCAACTCTTCTCTAAACTACAGCAGGGCCCCAGGCTATTACAGATCAGGCCCTTAATGCTCACCCTGTCCTTGACCACAGTTTCAGAGGGTCCCTGGGGAAGCCAAGTGAATACCGTAAGTTCCAGGGTGGTTAGTGGGTTAGTGGCAAAGATTTTCCTCTCCCCATCACTCTTTCTTTCTTGGTGTATTTGTATTGCCTCATGGGCAGGACTTCAGCTCTGGAGGGAAATTTACATGTAAAACCTAACTCCTTAGAGGAGAAGTGCAATAATAAAATACAGGTTGTGTTTATTTATCCTTTCACAGTTTACAAAGTGTCCTCACACACATTCCCTTTTATACCCCAAGCTCACTCTCGGGGGTAAATTATTACTGTCTTTGTGCTACAGCTGATAGAAATTGTGGCTCCAAGTGGCGGAACTGGACCCAGAGATCCTCTCCTATGAGGTGGGCTGGTCTTTGCCACTTCACCATGGCATTGACGGCCGTTTGCAATACCGGCTGTACATGGACAACATTAAAACATACTCTTCTGAATTTTTAAAAATCTTTATTTCCTTGGCTTTGTAAAAAACAGAGAGCGTTATGAATACATAGAGTTCTTTGTTAAGATGAAGCCCACTTATATACATGGTTTTTGGACCAATATACTTTGAGTTATTAGCATTTTTAGTAGTGTGTTGCTCTAGACCCCAAATGCTGTCTCATTAGTGCAGCAGTGAGAATGGTGAGAACAGACCTTGGAAGCAGCACTCATAGCTGAGTCTGTGACTCCCAGCTTCTCCTGATTACCTAACTTTTCTCTGCCTCAGCTTCTTTACCTGTTCAGTGGGGTTGATAATAGTACCTACCTTAGGGGTTGCTTGAAGATCAGATGTTTTAGGATAGGCCTGGGACAATGCCTGCCTCCTAATCAGCCCCCAGTTAACAACAGTGGTAGTAGTTATTGTCACTGTCTTTCCTAGTGTTGTCTAATGTGATTGTAATTCTTCTGCCTCACTTTTGCTACTTTGATTTGCCACAAAGCGATCCTAAGGCTCTTCAGCATCTCTCCACCTCCCCTTGCGAAGTTACCATGAGAGCTGATCACGTTGTGCAGCGTTTGTGCCGCAGCGAGGGGCCAGGACGACAGAAGTCTGCCAAAGCTGGGGAAAGGTGGAAAGATGATCATGAATGCGGACTTTTAGCTGAATGTGTTGGTCATAGTGAGATAATATAGGTTTTCTTTTACCTTTGTAGAACCTAGCAGGTTTTTTTTAAAGCTTACATATTTTGCTTCTAGTTCCCTTTCAGAGTTAAAAGAATTAACATGTCTTAGGAGATTTATCAGTACATGTTTTATGTTGAAATTATGTAGGGAGATTTAAAAATAAATGTTCAGAAGCATCCGTTCTGATGGGATAGGAGAGAGGTGGAATGGGTCAGGAAGGAGGAAGGTGGGTGTCATTGCTTCCACTTTGATGATCTGTTTTATTAAGTGTACTGTTCTGCGGGGAAGAGGATGGAGGTTGTTTGTAGGGAGTTTCTAGAGAAGATTGGAAAGTCTTTGGGTGAAACCCTAAATCCAAAGTCCAGGCACGTGGGTCTCATCTAGTTTCTGCTGCTGCTTGAAAGGAGATGCACATTGCGGTCAGTTTTCTGGTTGACCCGAGGGAGCCAACAGAATGTGCCATTCCCACAGAAGATTGCAGTGAAATCAAGTGGGTTACATGTAAAACTACTTAGAAAATTATATAGCACCTGAGAGGCACAGGAGTGTAATGGTTATGAACAGGAGTGGGCAAACCACACATTATAGATTGTCTATAGCCATAAGTGGCCACAAAGCCTGAAATACTCACTCTCTGGCCTTTCAGAGAAAGCTGGTTTAGAGCCGTGACCCCAATGCCAGTCGGCCTGGGTTTGAATCTGGCTCTGCCGCCTGTGGAGCGCTCGGGCTGACGATTGGCTTCTCTATAGCTCAGTGTCCTTATCTGTACAGTGAGGATGAGGACAGTACCAATGCCATAGGTGGCCAAGGGAGTTAACACACGTAATTACATATGTAAAGGGCTCTTAGGGTGCGCTGTATAAGGCTTACGTGATATTTATTATAGTGCCTGGTAAATGCGGGGTGCCATGGGATTAAATGACATTTTAGTAGGATTCTGATTCTAAAACATTTGATATTCACACATTAAAGCTTTTGAAAATTGCTAAATTGACAGTTATGGAAGGTGACTGTATATTTCCGATTGTATCTAACAGGAATACCCAGAATACCAGAATACTGGTCTGGCCTGGAGGTATTCTAGGAACTGGGGAAGTCACATTGCAGATTACCAAGTCACCACATGTTTGAGGTGACTTCTCCTTGGACTAGGGTTCCCTGTGATGGTGAAGAAACTGAAGTAGAACTGCAGAGTTTGCTGTATGAGTCAAAGTATCTAAGAAAATGCATAAATTTTATTTCAGTATAGAGAATAGGAACAAAATTGTGTTTTATAATTAAGGTATATCACATATATCTTATCATTTGTTCTCATGTCAATAATACAAGGTCTGTGTTTTTCTACCCATTTGAGAAATAGGGGCAGAAAATAAAGCTCACGAATGTCAGTCACTGCTTAAGATGTATATGAGAGGCCTTTATCCACTGTTCTCTATGGCACCGTCAGTCTCCTGGGTTCAAGTCCCACCCAGTACTGCCTTCCATACAGATAAATACAAGGAAACACTGATAGGTTATACAGGGTCTGATACAAATAACACCCCTTTTTATTTTAAAATCATAAGCATGTAATTCTGTAATACAACAACATCACTCTCAAGCACACCATATATTTTAAGTGAAATGTTCAAATTAAGACTATAAATTATTACACCCATGTTATTATCCTACCAACCACACTCAAGCAGGCCTTACTTCTGCCGGACCCTATATAAATGATAATTTATTATTACTATTGGTTAATCTATATATTAAAATAAACATTCTACATAGCTGGGCTACAATAATATTTTTATGTTAAATTGATATATTTCTGTGTTAAATTAATATTTGACATCTCTGAGAACATTGCTGGCAAGCATTATTGCTTATATGTGAGGACCAGCAGTTCTGTGTATCCATCAGAAACCAGAGTGCATCTAAAAGCATCTCTGCATTCAGTCGAACCGTGTGAGAGCACTTGACCTGTGACGAGAGCTGTTTTAGAGTATTCTTTGCTAATCTCTTTTCTGCTGTAAGAAGACCCTCTAACAAGCAGTCCCCTACTTCAGTACAGCTTGCCTTCCTGAGAATATAGCTAAGAAGCAGAAATCTAAGAGCTGAAAGGTAGACATATGGTACCTTATAAGAAATGACTTCATTGCCAGAGAGCCACAAGTACTAACCAATCCCTACTTAGGTACCAGTTTTGTCTGGGTCAGGCAGCCCTGTGTGTGATGAGAATCTTGACAGTACAGGAGGCCTAGAAATGTGGCTGCTCCTTCTTCATGACTAGAGAGAACAGGGGTCGGGGTGGCCGCACTTTGGCCCAGTGCCATGCAAGGACTCACACAGAGACACCTCTTTCTTCCTGCCACTGTGGGAAACCTGGGATCTATCACGTTTCACATAGTGTCGGAAAAGATTGAATTTGGTGTGAGATGGTAAAAGAGGTAGGTGCCCAATTTGAGCAAGGGATAGGATAGTCCAGGCCCCTCTGTTCACAAAAACCTAGTTTACTCTTAAGGGCTAGATACTTATCTCTTACTTCCCATCTCCTCCAGAAGGCTAGAAAACTGCTACAGGATTAGCTCTAAGAGTCTGGCCAACTATGGGTATTCATTTCCTTCTCTGTAAAATCAGGACCATTCATGCCTTGCTTGTCTCGAAGACTTTGTCAGGATCACATTTTAAAAAATGTCTGTCCTAAGTAGAAGGATTATGGCATATCATTTTTTCTTGGTTAATTACCAGGAAGATTGAGATTGATGAGGTGCCTTTATATTTGAAAACCTCACTACTTTTGATCACTGTTAATTGTTAATCAATAGGAAAATAATCTTTCTTGAAACTATCATGGAAACCAAGTCTATTTTGGGCTAATATATATATATATTTTTTACTCTAAAAGGTATGAGAATCACTATTTTAGGAGACAAACTTTAAATGAATTTTTTTCCTGTCCTTGAGTTTGATTGCATAAAAAAGAAAGGTCTAGCATGCAAAAATGGGTATGTGCACATGTGTATGTTTTTTGTAGTTTTCCTGCCCCATGTGTGAATTATGTTATTCTGTTTAATTCACACACTTGAAGGGCTTGAAGATCTTTATCTTGTCTGGAGCAAATTCTCTCAAAGACTTTTGTCGGCTAGATTCCATTTTGCACTGTTGAACTTGGAGTGTTAGTCCTACCACTGTCATCCACTGAAGCCGCCACATTTTGTTGGGCCTGCTTCCTCCAGACAAGAAAACTGCAGGCGGTCTAACATTTTGCACATCTGGTTCTAAAACAAAGGGCTGATTCACAGACACATGGCCTCAGTCTCTTCACCTCTACCACAGACTTCTCAGCATGGGGTTGTTTGCTATAGTATCTTGTAGCCCATTTTCTGACAGGAAGCAAAGCAGGTATTTCCAAATTTCAAGCTTTACCTATTGATCTTTTCAGAAATTTCTTCTCCCTCCAAAAAAGTGGTATGAAGGTTTATTGGCAACATGCTTTTGTTTTTGATTGCTGCCCTTAGGAAAAGAACCATCTTATGTGTGAGGGTAAATTGTAGGAAAAATATTTTGATCATTAATAGTAGCTTGTGGGTATGCAATATCCAATTTTTCCATACACTCCATGAGTAGGGGAAAAAAGGAATTCTTTTAGAAGTTCATTGTTTCATGAAGTTTATGGTAGTTCTAAACTTTATAAAAATAAAAAGGAAAGAAAACCATGCCCAGCTTTCCCAAACTCTACCCTGACTGAAATAATGAATTGCATTCTGAGGTTTAACTTTGAGCCTAATTTCAGCTATACTAGCTGTGTTTCCTCTCGTAGGTTAGTTTGCCTCGCTGTCAAAGTTTGGACCACTTAACTTTTGTGGCTCTTAGACAACCATCGCGGAATTTTATAGAGACCTTTGTAGGAACTTGGAGCCTCCTACAGAAAGAACATACCACCTTATTTGAAGTGGAATGCTGTTTTACGGTATGATTTTTGTTTGTTTGTTCAAAAAATAGCGATTCCATCTAAGCCAAAGGACTTATTTTAATAACAGATTCTTTTAAGCAATTTGCCAAAGTTATATAGTACCATGAAATTTCTGAAGGGGGAAAATGTGTAATACACAATCACCTCTTGTAACATTTACAATTAGTATATATAACCAAAAAGAAAAATGTTCTTTGTTTGATTTTTTTATGTTTAAAAAAAACACAGAGGACCTTATATGAGTATATAATCCATTTAATGTCTATTTTAATGCTCTGCAGCCAATTCCACCAAAAATGTCCCGCCAAGGGTGAGCCCTAATTCTGTATTTATTTGCACAGCATACATTGGTTTCAAGAAGTGGGCTTCTATTTTGCTCCTCCATTTAAAACTGTAAATTGAAAACCACTGACCAGGGAGTTTTGCTGTTAGACAGCTTGGAGGCTGCCGTGTGACACCATCACACCTGTGTTGTTGTTCCAGAGATATCTGTTATGGGGAGGAACCAGTGTTATTAAAGGAAAATAGCAAACCCATCTCGATCCTCCTCCAGAAAGTCAGATCTCTCAGGAAGTTGGAGTATGAGTTTCCGGTTCTGGCATCTCTGGGAAAATGCCTTGCTCACTTCCTCTGGGGACCTGAAGGAAGCTGTATCCTCTCTGTTTTTTTGACTGCATTCCAATTTTCAGCCAGGCCAGTGTGGTACAGTATATCCATGATGTATGTGTGTAGTAAGAGAATGAAGCCACAGTAAGTAATACAAAAAGCCACTTCTTTTGCAGCTTGATTCAAACAATCCACTTGTAGCTGCTTGGTTGTCAGCTTGAGCTTGTCTCTGTGGCGGCTTCTCTGCCTCTCACTTCCATCCATCACTGCAGAGAGCACAGAAGGAGGAGTATATATAGTGCCCTGAGCTTGCTTAGGCCTTAGCAAATATCAATTCATCACCAGCTTGACTTTGAAAAGGCCCATTCATTGGCATATTAGAACATTACAATTTACCCAGTGTTCCCTGGTGCTGAAGGAGTCACATGACCGGATCTGAAAACAAAAAGAATTCCACAATATGTTCTTGAAGTTATTAATAAAAATAACTGCTGGTTGACAGGAAAGGCATATGGCAGATTTAAGATGCATAGTCACAGTATTTTGTTTTTTTAAAAAATAATTCTTCCCTACATCAAGGATGAATGTGTGTGTATGTGTGTTAATGCACCAGAAAAATCCCCAACCCTGACAAGCCATTGATGAGGTGTTTTCCATCTTTACTAGCTTCCTGTTTCATTGCTGTGCCATTTGAGCCCTTGTAATACTGCGTTGGATAAATGTAATCAGAGCTGTTGGCTGCCTGAGATCTTTTTTAATGCAGTGCTTCAGACGCACTACATATGCTGTGCAAATAAATACAAAATTAGTGTTCCTGTTGGAAGCATTTGGCGAGAATGAGTGATTTGTCTTGTTTATGAAAGGTGCATACCTTTCCACTCATAGCTGTTTATCAGCGCCTCTTTCTGCTTATGGATTCGGAGATGGAATTCATCATTTGTCAGCGCGTGAGCAGATGTGCTGGAGACAACCAGATTGATCCATGAGGCCGAGCAGAGCAGCACCAGTACTAGAGGGCGGCCCTCAAATTGTACCATATTTTGAGACTGTTGTCTGCTAGCTGTGTTCCATATTGTGGGACAAGGAAGGCTACCATTTTCTACTTTTCACTTCTGCACTTGAAAGTAGAACCACTTTGGAATAGCTTAATGGCATTGGAAAATAACCTCAATCTGTCTGCTTAGCAAAATCTACATTCCTTTTTCCAGAGGTTCACTCTCTCTTCTCCTGATCGCAAATATGATATTTAATGTTGAATTTCAATGGAAAAGAAAACACTGATGTTAGGATTTCAGAAGGGTCATCTTCTCTTTTTAAACTTCAAGGAACAAAATTTTGTCTGAGTTCATAGAAGTCATTTCCACAAGGACAACATTAGGAGGAAAGAGATAGTGTTTTACTTGGAGAAAACTAATGGCTTTCCAAAAGTTTCACTTGCTTTCAGTCCCTGCAAAAGGCCTATTGAAGCTGAGTTGATTACAGAGCCGTCAAAAGCCCTTCTTGCCGACAGAACTCCTTTGCACTTGTGTACTGTTGAAAATTACTGTCTGATGCCAGCAGATTGAAGAGCTGAACACAAAATGCTGGGGAGCTCCATGTGGCTTTCCAACCGCAGGTTCTTGACCTTGGCCTGAAGTAATTAACCATCGAGGAGCTACATGGTCTTCTATGGGCACTTGGGAACAAAATGCATCCTCATCCATTCATTAAGGATGAGGACACAAATTTAGAAGAAGAGCTAGCTCCTCTGAAACAGGATTAGGACTGATATGCTAAAACACGGAGGGAGCTGAGGTATTTTCATTACTCTCTGTGGCCTGTATTTTGCTTTTGCAGTTCCTCAGTGAACATTTTCCTTCCTGTGATTTCTTTTAAATTACATTGGTAGAAAAGGAATTTCATTTCACACTCAGTATACCCAACATACAAGATCATTAGAAATATTGCATGTTTTTTTTGCAATGCAACCCATAGTCCTTGACACATTTGGCTCACAGACAATAGTACTGAATCAACACCAAGGCCTTTGACCAAGCCCTGACACCGTGACAGGCAGGTGATGTTTGTGAAAAGCTGCAGCTCTGACGAATTAAAGAAAGTAAAAGGTTTGATGAGTAATTTTCATTGCCTCAGTCAGCAGAGACCTCAGTCCGCATGGCTTCAGGAGGTAAAGAAGTGAGAAGTTCCTGTGTTTTCACTTGTCATTTGCCTTTTCGAAGTTGTCAGTTATGCTTGTCTTGATGACTTTTTACTAGTCATGTGGCTTCAAAGACAACATCAAGGGCGGAGAGGTGGAAAGTAACAACTGAAATGATGTGTACACATTTTGTGAGATGAAAAAACTATCAGATATCAGAGATGATGGTAGGCTTGTGAGGTTTATTTTCTGCATATTTGAGAAAGTTCTTCAGGTATCTTCAGATTTTTTTCACCATATATTTTTTTTAGGAATTAAAATTGCCAAGCATTGTGCTCAACATTGAAGTTAGGTGTGAATGAGACACTCCCTGCTCTCAAGGCCATCAGAGAGCGTTGCGAGGAAGCCGATGATCAGAGCATTGGGCCGCCGGTGCCCTGCGTGAGGACCCAGGGGTGCTGGGGAGGGTGTGGTTCTGTTAGGTGGGACTGGCCCTTAAACTGCTCTTACCTCTTCACATTGTTTAAGTAGTCTCTGAAGATAATTTTTAGAGCTTACAGTGATTCATTATTTGCTTTTTCCAAGTGCTGTTTTTGTGTAATTTGAAATTCAGAGTTTTATAGTCAATTCACAGAACATACCTGCTCTCCAGGAACCAACTTGCTCCTGGTCTTCAAGGGGGCCCTGTGTTTCATAGTCACAGAAAAACCGCTCTTGCTCTGCTTGGTTACCAAGTGCTCAGGGACACCGTGGACGTGAGGTGACAGCTCTCTGATGTTGCTGGCAGGGCCTTTTAAGAGATTTTCAAATCCCTCTGTGGGGCTGAGCCCCAGCATTTTATTCAGCAACTGCTGCGCCTCCGCCACCAACCTGTCATTGGAACTGTCTGATTGAACACCAGCAAGTGCTCTCTAGGAGGGAGATCCTTATTGCCCATTTTCTCTGTTTCCTAAATGATCTTAATTGCTTGGGTAGAGAGGCATCCATTCTAAATCTCCATCCCACCAGGAGTGATTCACACAGTAACGAGATTTAGATTACCCCAAATGTCAGGACCCCCACAGATATAATGGGCTGCCCTTCGGGGGCCCACCTGACTAGCTGCTTCTCTCTCAAATACCTGCCCTGTCCAGAACTCGCAGCCTCCCGGACGGCACCCTGATTTCCCGCCTCCTTAGGGGGTTAGGAAGCCAGAGCTGCCTCACTGTACCGTTTGATTTCTGTTTTAATTTACAGACTCTGCAGAATAAACAGAACTTATGTGGTAGACATTTTCATCTCACTTTATAAACATATTAAGTGTAGGTAAGTGAGAATCCCACAAATGATAACATTTGGGATATGAAAGTTACGGTTCTGGTTTCCATTTTGGCTTAATGGCCCCTGAAAAGTTGCAAGTCCTAGGAAAGAATGTTCAGTTATACTTTGGGGTGTTTACCACTGTGTTGCTCTGTCTTCAGTGCGTGTCCTTCATTTCTTTCCATCTGTCATAGTCCCCAGTGATAGCCTCAGAAAATTTTTTACACTCTCTCTATAAAAGTTATTTAATCCTACGTAAATGGAAAAGAGCTAAGTTAAAAAGAACATTAAAAATAAAACATTTGAATTACTTGCGCTTGCTAAGATGCTCTTTGTGTGAATTTCTGGGTATGGAAAATAACTTCCCCACTCATTGCCATCAAGCCATGAAAAAGAGTTGGGGGTAGAATAGCTTTGTCATATTTGATAAAGGAAATGATTGACAGTGTCACTTAAATCCAAATGTCTTAAAAGACATATAAAGGCCCTTTGAAGACGTTACTTTGAAATCTCTGTCTCTTTTTTAGCCTGGTGTCCTGAACTTCTTTTTCCTTCTACTTTGCTCTTTCAGACCAACAGGGGGGGAGGTGAATTTGGCTCTTCTAGGCGAGGAGACTCCGGGAATGTGCATCGTGCGTGTCAAATATTGTGCAACTCTGCCGGGCAGCCCCACCTCGAGGGCCTGGAGCAGGCCCTCGGCTGCCTCCCTGCTGGACTCTCCCAGTTCTTGGGAGCATCAGCTCCCAGGGCTGCCAGGCTGTGTAGCAATAGTGTGAAGTACATAATGGGCCCGGTATTAAGCCAGCACTTTTATTTTCACTCGTGACAGTCCATCTTCCCGGTGAGCATTTGCACTGAGCAACTCAGGATAGGCAGAACAAAGTCACAGATGTGCTTCCTGTGAGGTTGTGAGAAAAGCCTGTTTACTACTTCTCAGGTGATTAAAACCACTTCCAGAAAATGAACTAATATTTATTGCAACTGAGATTAGAATTGCAGTCATAGCTCACATGTTGTGAAAGCTGATGGCAATCTCTTTCGGGACCAGCCAGGGTTTCTGGATACTTGGTGTTCTGGAATGCAGAGAGGAATGAGTCAGGCTGGCTGATAACCAGGTGAACGCTTTTTTCTTCCTTCCAGGACATACCAAGTTAGTCATATTTACAGAACAGAGAAGGCATGACCCTGCATCTCTGACACCCCACCCCTGCCTATGACCCACAGCAACACAGATTTGAAATAGAAAGTGAAGCGGCAGTTCACGAGCAGGCTGCATGCGAGCAGCAGACTCGCTGTACCCAAAAATCAGAGTTCATCATCTGAATATGCAAAGGACAGACCTGCCCTGGCACAGGAGGCTCAGTTGTATAGAACGTCATCCCATAAACTGAGGGGTTGTGGGTTTGGTGGCTCGATCCCATTGGGGCACATGTGGAGCATCAATGTCTGTTTCCTTCCACCCCCTCCCTCTTCCCCTCCCTTCCTCTCGCTCTAAAAGCAATGAAAAAAATGTCCTTGGGTGAGGATTTACAAAAAAGACCCTAAGTAATGATATCCCCTCACAGCCATCTTTTACTAAGTTGACACCAGCTGCACTTGGCCTTTCCACAGGAAGTCCTCACCGTGTCTGCAGCACCAGAGAAAACAGAGCCCTCATTGCAGTTTACGTTGGGTTCTCTTTGGCAGTTTCCTTTCTGCCCAGTCTGGGACGCAGGAGGGTTCTCACTTTTTGTTCTTTAAGACTGACTTTTTATAAGCAGCCTTATGATATTGAAACCTTTTACATTAGGCAAGATTTAAAAAGACATGTTGTGACATGGTGGTTTTTTTCCTTCAAAAGTGTGGTCCCCATTGTGTGTTCAACTCTTTGGGTGTATGGGAATGAGAAAGGTTGCAGGTAATCAGTTTTTAATAGAAAATCAACATCTTCTTAGAAAGTTCATTTTTCATGAAGAATTTTTAGTATTCTTCTACATCATTTGCTTGAGATTACGTGTCTTTGATGGATGTCCACTTTATACTGTATCAACTTTATAAACTAAAACTCTAGTTAATCTACAAAACATTTATAATACACAAATAGTTTAGATATCTGAAGATATCAGTAGAAGAGAGAACATAATTAAAATGTTGGCTGGCTTGTTGCTACAGGTTAGCTATGAAAATTCCCCACATGTAATTCAGTCAGGTTACCAAAAAATAGCTCATACTTTTCCCTATCCTCTTATCAGTATAAAATCTATAAAGTTGGCTTCTAGCTATTTAGAAAATTATTTTTTTTCTTTTACAGTTTATTGGGCTGGAGGTTGAGTGTACCTGCCGTAGGCGGTATAACCACCTGGCCCCTCCTATAGAGTCTATAAACTAATACAAGCTTCGGGTCAATGGTGTGCAAAAGATCATTGACCTTATCAGTTCTAATCCAGTATTCTTATTTTTCCTTCACAAGTAATTCATGCAGTAGCACTGGTGACTTTTTTTAATCCTCAAATCCTCACCCAAGGTTATATTTATGGATTTTAGAGGGGAAGGTGGGAGGGAGTGGGGGAAGAGAGAGAGAGAAACACAGATATGAGAGAGAGAGAGATCTCCATGTGTGCCCTGGCCGGGGATTAAACCTACAACCTTTGTGTGCATGTGTGTACACGGGACGGTGTGTGTATATATGTACACAGGACTGTGTGTATGTATGTGTACACACAGATTATGATCCAGTCAACTGAGCCACTGGGCCAGGGCAGCTTTGGTGATTTTTACTGCTATTTTTGGAGTTGTAGATTTTGATTATATTTTTCTGATTATAACAGTTATTGTTCACAACATATTTGTAAAATTCTAATTAGTTACTAATAAAATAACCCACACATAATTGCTGTTAGAGTTTCACTGCATTAACTTTTCAGCATTTTTTCTGTATACATATATTCTGTGATTTAATTTTTCTTACTTAATATTATAATTATTTTTAAGGTCTTATAAAGGTTTTTTAATTAAATTTTTAAAAACAGGAATCTAATCTGTATTTTAATGATTTCCTTTGGAAGATTCCTGGAATTAGACTTTTTTGGTCAACACCTACGAACATTTGAAGATTTTGAATGTGTTCATGTTTTGCCTAATTGCTTTTAATAAAGCTTTTACAGATTTATAGTGATAAAGCATCTGAAAGTATTGAGTGATCTTTTCATTACCTTTAATAATTTGTAGCAAAAGTGACTACTTTTCACATCTTTGATGACCTCAGTGATAAGGGGGGCATTTTCATATCTGTTATACATTTGCATTATTTCTTCAATCTGCTCATAGTCTTTGCAATGGTGTCTTCATAAGGTGAGGGCAAAAAGGTTGTGGATAATCAACTTTTTCCAATGACATCACTTTTACTTCAATAAAACTTTTCCGTCCTAAATATGAGAAAGAATAATTGGATTCTTTTTATAGTAGCAAACTTACATAAACAGGTTTTGTCATGTGTTCTCAATCTGCTTTTAGATTGTACATTAAAATAATCTTTGTGCTTCTTTTGTCTTGACTATGTATTTTAGTCATGGACATGATCACGTATGCGCCGAAAGCTTTAAGAGTAGCATGCTCTCTATGTTTTTCTTGTCTGCTTTTTGATTTGCCTCCTCCCCCACCTCACCCTCAGGACAGAACCTTGCCTCCCTTGAGCCCATCTGTCAGGTCATCTGTCTAAGGAGTTGGTGTTCTCTTGCCCTCTCAGAATCATTCAGAACAAATAGTCCATGGCTAAAGAAAAGCTGATGAGCATTTATGCATGAAAGGCCGACTTATCTCCTTAACAATCCCTTTTCGTAGTTTGAGGTGGGAAGCCATTGGCCAAGGTGTGATTTCACAAATCCACATGCAGAAGCCTATTCTGACCTCAAGCTCTGGTACCAGGGCTTCTTTCGGTGATATTCTTCCCATCTTGGTCCTCTTAACCAGGGTTTTCTTCCAGTGTTCTTTTAAGAGCTCTCAGAGTTAGGTGTTTCTTGGCTCCCCCATTAAATCTCACTTCCTTCCCTGCTTCATCTCCATGCCTGTGGTGGTCATGGATTAAGTACATTACCAGCAGCCAAGCGGTGGTCAGTGTCTGGTTAGTGTTTTCCATTAATCTCTCTTCTCCTGTGTTCAGAGAAGCAGGGGAATCCCTTGTGGTACAGAGCTGGGAATAGCCCTTCACATTCCACTCCGCTTGCAAATGGTGCAGCTCTTCTTAACACCATAAATTAAATTAGCACATGCGGCCTTAAAACAGTCCAGGCACAGAAGGCGTGATTATCTTTCTGAGAAAATGATCAAGGCCACATTCAAAGAACCCTGTGCCTCCCAGGCAGCTCTCAAGGACACGGTGTGGCATGACCTTTCTGGGCACAAATGGGATTTTCAAGTCTGCCTTTTCATTAGAATACTAGTGTACATTCTGCATATTACACTGGGAAAGCTGTGAATGTTATGACAGTGGCTTTTGTCCCCATGTGCGCAGTGTTAATTGTATAAGCCGTAAATGCAGAAACTATATCAAAAGAAGGCAGCCTTAACAGAAGGGAAACAGCTGAGTGCCTCAAGAGAACCGCAGCGTAGAAAGGTGCCCACTCTCTCTCCAGCCCCTACACTCTGACCCAGATGCTCATATGCCGTCATTGCCCCTGGATCAGGACTTTACCGATGAAATACAAAGTTATGAACACAGCATAGACGAATGATTTTATCTCTTCTTGAACCTCCTATTCATGTCCTATATTTCTGGTGAGATTCATATCTGCAGTGTCTCACACAGTTCCAATGTAGAATCAACTCCACACAGTTCGTCTGGTGAGTTTACTGAATACACCTTTCTTATACCATCTCTGTCACCTTTTCTTGGGTTCTTTAACTAACTAGGACTCCCATCCCAGCACCTGCTTATCTAAATCCCCTTACTCCTTCATTACACTTAGTGGTCAGACCTTTTTTATTTTCCATAGTCACTTGATACACTTAATTTGAGCATCTAAATTTTTGTGTATGTGCTCAGTGAGATTGTAAACTATTGGGTTGGCCAAGAAGTCCATATGTTTTTTTTTTCATTAAATACAAGACATTTTCACCAATAACTTTATTGATTTGGATATTTTGAGTATGTCAGCAGCCTCCCAGGTGGTATAATGTTGATTGTTCTCAATGTCTCGATTTGATTGCTACCAACTTCAACTGGTCTACCCGACCATGGAGCACCATTCAGCAAGAAATCTCTAGCAGGAAACTTTGCAAACCACTTCTGACACATTTAGTCATAGCACCTCTATACACTGCATAAATCTCTTTTTGCATTTCAGTTGTGTTTTTATCTTTCTTGAAATAAGAAAGCATAGTATACTGACAATGTTGTGTATTTTCTTCCATCTTCAGTATTCAATTGGCTACACAAAAATTCACCAGTTTTGATAAGTATTTTTAAAAATGCAGGCTGATATGTCAGCTGTACAATGCAGTTTAACAAAATTGTTTTGAATGGAGCTGAAGATAACTAAACACTACTAGAACGATGGTATGGGAAAAAACCGAAAGAACTTTTTGGCCAACCCCGTATTAGTAAAGATAGTGCTTTGTACTTCCCAGAGTGGTGAGCGTAGTACTTTGCACACAGCGGAGGTGCAGTAAGTACCTCATTGATTAATTCATTTTTTTCTTTAGGAAAATGGATTTGAATGGATAAGTCTGAGAGAGAATCCAGGTGCCTCCCCTATACTGACTAAATTTGGCCATAATGGTCAAATTTTCTTGGCCTCAAATTACATAGTAAATGAAAATTGATGCATACTTTGTGGAACTATTTTTAGCTAGAACTTTCCAAATTGACTATAATGAGAAACATTATCTTAGAGCTTCTAACTCCCCTCTTCCTGCTTATCTAGCTTTACTCGTCCTATTAAGGCTCAACCCAGGGCCCAACTCTATAAAAAAGCCTTCTCCATCTTTCTAATTTCAATCTGCTGCTGCTTTGCAGCCCTGGAGAACAGCTGATTCTCCTCCATCATTTATTTAGTATTTGTAAATACTAGAGTGTATTATATTCTAGTCGTTTGTGTATGTCTGGCTCCCTTCCATAACTAGATTGCAGCCTCCTTTGAGGTCTCAGGACCATAGTCTAATCCTTCTACATACAGCACAGTAATTAGTGTAATGTTTGCCCCTGGATTTAGGGGAAAGCAGTCAGAAACTTGGTTTGCATGACTCATTTACCTAATAACTGTGTGTTTTACCTAATAACTGTGTGAGCTGAACAAATCAGTCTACCTCTCTGAACCTAAGTTTTGTCATTTAAAAATGATCATAATCTCTCACAGAATTATCATGAAGATTAAATAAGATTATGGTTGAGCAAGTGTTTTTAAATTATAAACCCACATACTAATGGAAGAATTATTGAGGTCACTCATCAATTAACTTTACGAAGAAATCGCTTTTTATCACACTGAGGAGTAGAAGTTCCTTGAGGGAATGCCCTGTTCTCTGTATCTCCAAACTAAAATTCACGCCTGGCACATAGTGCAGAAAGGGTTTCTTTTCTTTTTCCCTCACATATGAGTAGACTGATTGGAAGACTTGCGAGCTTCTGTTTTTATATTTTTTCATATTTCTTGAGATGAAAACTTTCTGACGTAAGAATTCTGGCATATTGTCTGTTTCAAGGTTTTAATGTTGATCATTCATTAGAAATAATAGATTATAAACAGTGTTCAAGGTGTGCTCAAAATACATTTTAATAATAATTGAATAATTTTTATGAACAATATACACGACCACAATCAATATAAAAATTCAGTTGAATAGCTTGTGGAAGGAAATGAAAGAAAGGATTTGAAAAAAAAGTTATAATCCTTTGGCAGTAATTTTCTACCCTAGTTACACATTAAAATCATCTGCGTTGCGTAAAAATATTCAGATTCTTGGGCCCTGCCCCAATTAAATCAAAGTTTTTTTTGTGTGTGTAGAAGCTCAGCCCATTGTTGCTACAGGTAAATGGTATGAAATGACCAAGTTAGTTGTTGAAGATTTCAGTTGCTATAATGTAATATCTTGTGAAACGTGGCTCCTTCTCTAGCAGTAGGAATGTTGCAAAGAACTAGAACAACGAGAGTTGAAAACTGCATGGTTGGTGAATGCCTCTTCCGTTATGAGGTGCAGACTTGTCCAAGCAATGGTCTCTGCCAGTGGCGAGTGTTTTTCTCGTGGGAAGAGTAAATGTAGAAGATGCTATGGAATCAGAGAAGACAGGGTGCATGCAGTGTGCCACGAAAGAGTAAGGAAAGGTTTTAGAGGATAAAATAGAACTTCCCAGATAGACAAGTCGTGTAGACCACCGGGTGGGGAAGGAATTCTTAAGTATTTGCAAAACAAGCGATGCTAGCATTTCCTCTAGACCTTGCACGCAGTGGCTGTTCCATAAATATTAACTATGAGTAATGACAGTGATGATTTTCATCCCCAAAATTAATTGCTAACTCTTTAGTTCAAAAGGACCTCAAGAGATAATAGTCATTGAATAAGAAAATGAACCAGACCTTACATTCTTTGCATGTGACTTTTCCAAATCTAGAAATTGCTTTTTATAGCTAGTAAAACTTACCTGTGCTATGCGAGAATCTCTGTATTCCACCATAAATTTCAGAATTCTTAGCTTCTGTTCTCTATATAAAATGTTCTCTCATGTGATGGCAGATCAGTGTATGTTTCTTTTCAAACGTTATCATAATTTTACTAGTCTGTTGGTTTTATTTGTCAGTCTTCAAAAACTGTTTGATACTTGACTCCATTTGTTCTGTATTTTTCCTTTATGGTCATCATAGTTTTAGTGAGGGTGCAATCAGGCCCGTGTATTGTAACACGATTACATTGACTTTTCCCAGTACTGTTTATTCTGATACTACTGGTAAATCACTTGCTTCTTTAACTGCACACTCTGTTGTTTGTTAGCTGGGGTCATAAACCCTCCTGTGTCTTTTCTCCTGTATCTATAAATAGTCATTGTTCATCTGGCATATGTGACATTTATTTTTATTTTCTAAGCCTGTAGTCCTCTCTCTACCTACCCACCCACCACTATTGAATGCCATTCTGCTATTCTTCTTCTCTCTTCGGCAATACAGGTCATTATCTTCTATTTATATCCCAGGTATGAGAGCTAAATGAAAGAGGTCCTAATATATTTTTTCCTCAAAAAAGCATACATGTAGGAGGGTATATAATATTTTTTTCATGAAAAGTATAGAAAGTCTATTTTACAAAGAAAATGGAATATTTTCCTTAGTGACACACTTCCATTATGCTTTTATTTATTTATTTTTCATGAAAGAAATTCATGCTTTATAGAATTAGGCTGCCTTTGAAGCTGTACCATTCCCCTTTCTATCAATTTTGTCTTCCTTTAGAGCATCATTTGGTTGATAAATTTCCTAGTATCCTGCTTAGCTGTCAGATATTGATAAGCTTTCTGGGGAGCTCACATACACTATTCATTTCACCCCAATTCAGTGTCGTTTTCCTTATCTGTGGTCTACCAGAAGTAACTTGGGGTTAAGGTTTGGCACTTCTCCTGGTGTTTTGGCTTTAACACTGCAAACATATCACAAAGCAGACATGATATGTGTACAAAGAGTAAATATATGAGTAAATATACTCGTAGAGTCTTGTCAGCTAAAAAGCCCAAAAGCTTCTGAAATTTGAAAAGGAGAAAATTGTGCTGAGTGTATTTATGATAGCAATGCTTGAGTTTATCAGTGATGCAGAATGAGTACTATGTATTAAAAATAGACTAGATTTATATTCTTTATCAGTATTTGCCCTTTAGCACCAGATATAGAAGTAATTAATAGCGCATGCAATTTGCATGTGTTGACTTCTCTTAGCTTACATATTTACCTGGAAACATCCAAGTACATGAAAGAGTCCTCAAGTAATGCTTCTTAGGTAAGGAAGATAGCATCAGACCTCCTAATAGTTTATATATATCCTCAAACTCTATTTATGGTGAAAGTCAAGATCTTGAAGTATTTGCTGCTCCCAGGTCTAATTGGTTTTATCTGCTTTTAATAACAACCTTATCTCTGCAGAAAGTTGCATGGATAATATTTGGAGATTAGAATTCAGGCCCAGACTTACAGTGTCATCTAGCAATTAACTGCTATTTGATAGTTCTGTGTGTGGCTCAGGTGTTGGGGAGCTCCCGCCTCTGGCTGACGGTCTTTATGGCATCATAAACTGGCTCTCAGGGGAAATCCAGATATGGAAAGCTTTCCAAACAGAAATGGCTAGAAAAGCTGGGGTGAAGTGTGGTTCAGGCTCTCGTGGTGGTTCTAGTCATTGACTGTTGCCTAATGACTGTGTGGTTCAGGTCTGAGAGATGTTTAATTATTTCTGTGCTTGCATTTTGGCTAAAGGATAAAGAAGCTGTCCAGCTCCGTGACGCGGATGCTGATATATATTTTGGGGGAGTCCATTAAATGGATCAACATTGCTTTCCACATAGCCAATTTAATCCCTCATATGAGAACTACATAAAACATCCTCTTTATGGGAGAATTCTTGATGGATGTTTAACTGCATAGATCTAATTAGATGCAGAGCAAGACTTTCCCCAAATGATTAACTGGCAAGATTAGGTAGACCTTCCTTTGTTTTGTTGGGATTTGAGCTTTCTTCCTAAATATTCCTTTTTATCTTTTAAACTGATTTTCTAAAAGCAGAAATAGAGGCAACGCAAGCACTTGACACAGCTGAGGTTTGAAGAGTATTATAGTTATTCTTCTGGGCTTTTCCAGGAGTGGATTACCTCTTTAACTTCCTATGGCCTGCATAGTGGAAGAAGGGAGAAGCCCAGTTGAGGCTTCTCTGCAGGTGAAGCAGTAAAGCCTTCTGCTGATTATATGTTTTAATTGCTCAGTTGTGCCTGGAATGTAGATTAACTCTCTAACACCTCAAAAAAGATCCCCCCTTCATATGGAGAGCCATGGAGATGAGAGACAATAGGATGACAAATGAGATGGCTAAGTGGAGCCCTAATCAATAGAGAGTGCTGCCCATTTGGGTAATGGACATCCCTGTCATCTCAGCTGTTAAAGAATTCAGCAGAGATGAGTCCCCAAAGGTCTGCAAAGTATAAGGCATCCAATACAGGAAGCATTACCACCTCCCTTCCCAACCCCAATAAATAAAAAGGTGCATCTCAGGAGCTCACTCTTTAGCTGCAGTAAGCTGTCATGCACGGAATTTATTGTACTCTATTTTCAAAAATCTATGCACAAAGCAGAAAGGCAACCTGGCAACTAGGGGATGGACTTTGTTTTCTCAGTCCTTAAAGGTGGTGGGAACACCTTAGGTAATCTTCTGGGTGGCAAAGAGAAAAGTCTTCTGATTTAAAATTTGGGGGTTGTTGGAATTGCTCTCCTAAAATGTTCTTCCCTCCACCTGGTGATTTAAAGCCAGCATATTTGGCAACCAGGAAGCTTGACGAATCGCTTTTGTCAGACAGCCATATGGCAGATGGGATGGAGGTCACCGTGGCGCCCGGCCTTCCTCACTGAGATTCGTGCTGTTCAGTCCACACATCCAGTTCTGACAGAGGACTGTTCATGGTTTTTCCTTTCTAAATACCTTCAGTATGGTCACTTTCTACTTAAAAACTGTAGGCCTCTCCTGTCCCACGTTGCATCACGGAGCCTAGATAGGGGCTATCTCTTTATCTAACTACTCACTTAACCCTGCTGATTCCCAATGGGATGGCTGCTGGCTTGACGGCCAGACTCCCTGCCAGAATGTGCCTGGAAGGGTTTCCGGACAGTCGTGAGGAGGAGTGCCATTTCACTGGGCAGTCAGGTGTGGGTCATTAATTTTCAGTGCTGTTGTTTAACTATTAATGAGGTCACGGCCTCAGGGCGAGACTGACTTTACCTATCAGATGTCTCCCATCTCCCAGCAGGCTGTTCACCTTTAGCCAGAGCTCTCTACTAATAATTGGCCCAGGCAGCGTTCACACGCCATTGCCTCATCTCTTAACCTCAGCTTCTTCTAGATGAGAAATAATTCCTCTTGCCCATCTCCCCGGTCATCCATTTTCAGTAGGGCCCATAAAACAAAGCCGTTCCCATTTTCCATTAACCTCTATGTCCTGAAACGTGGAGCCATCTATACTTGCTCCTCTTCCTCAGAAGTAGCATCTATTTGCCATCATTCGCAGGTCTTAAATTATACAGAAGAGGCAGGCCTCACCCCTGTTGACCTATCCACCTACTTTACCTTTTATTTCTCTCCTATTTACCACTGCGGTTGATAATTTGTAGAACTCGGTAAAGTAATTCACAACTGTCAGCATCTTTATTATATTGCAGCCAGCAGCAGAAATCTTAACCTGAAGGGATATCTATTAAATCAAGATTTCTGTAGCATAAGCAGTGCAAATGAATTCCTGCACATTACATTATTATTTTTATAACGTCTTTATTAAAAAGGGAAAGGATGCCTATTTAGAACAAGTACAGCATATCCAAAGGCTGACAGAGTCTCAGGGTTGGAAGTAAAGCGCATTAGACACCCTAAGCTCCAGCTCCTCCCCACTTGGAATTGTTGCCGTATCCTCAGCAGGTCAGCAGCTGGCCTCTGCTGGACTGTGATCTCACCAGCAGACAAGGGGTAATTCCTACTGCTGCATCCTCCTGTTGTCTAGAGAAGCACAGAGAGCATCTATTCTCCATGACAACCCGTCAAGTATTGGACAGAGGCATCGTGTTTCCCGAGACAGACTCCCTTCCAGCCTAAACATCTCTAGTTTTTCCAGCGCTTCCTCATCTGTCATGCCTTCTGCAGCCCACCATTCTGCAGCCCACATTGACAAGGGGGCTGTTCCCTGTGTAAGGTATAAGGTGTAGGTTATATCTCTTAATCTGGACTCTAGGTTTTGATTAAAGTGGCTAAGATTACCTAGGGTTTACAGCCCTGTCTCACTTGGCTCCTGGTGAGATGATCATTAATCAAAATCATCAGACTAATTCACATAAACTTTAGTTAAGGTAGAGACTCACCTCCCTTCTGGCTCTTGTGTGGTCGACTTTTTTGAACCTGAGTGCAGGGCTTGAAAAAAAATCTTTATTAGAGAGCATCTTGTCAAATTCTACATCCATCGTCTTTTGCCATTTCGATTCATTGGCAAAGTTAATTTAAAAATTTTCCTTCATGAAGTGGTGCCCCTATGCTGGTAAAGTATACAAATCCGGCAAAAGCAAACACTGACACACCTGGGTTCCTCTGTACAGGAGAAGCTCCGCACGGCTCCTGCTGATCCGTGCCAGCTCCCTTTGATTAGAGCCCACAACTGGATGTGCCGGCCCAGTAAGGAACAGGATCACACGTTATCTCTCAGCCTTACAACCAGCCTCCAAAGTGAATGTTGTTTTCCCCTTACAGATGAGAGAACCAGACTGGGAGACAGTAAGTGACTAAGTCCATGACACTAGTTAGTGGCGTAAACCAGGATTTGGGCCCAGATCTCTCACTTCCTCTCTCTTTTCACGCTGCCTCAGTGTCTGGGTTCAGTTTTGTGTGTTAACTTGGCTTTTAAGATAACTTTTCCAACTGCCCAATATTTTGCATAGGTCATTTGAAACCACATCGAGTCCATGGGTTAGAGACAAAGAATGAGATGTATCTGTGTTTCTTGTATACTGTCTCTGATAGTCACTTGGACCTTTTATGAAGGTTTTGGTTGAATATCCTTCCAGACATATGGCCGAGTTGCACTGCCCCACCAATGTAAAATTTGGTATGACCGCGTGAGTAGCTGCAGTCAACCCAGTGTGTTATGGCCTGTGTCACTTCCAGACAGGAGCTCTAAGAAGCAGTATGTGCCTTGCTGTACTGATCATGCTGCTTTCTCAAGATAGTAGCTGTCCGTCTGCAATAAACAGAGCCCATTGCTGACTTGCAGTGGGCATGTGGTATGAGTGAGAAATAAACCTTTATTGTTTCAGGCCACTGAGATTTGGGTCTTGGTCATTACTGCTTCATAATCTAATTTACCATGATTATTGCAAGTGGCTTACCAGAGCTAGAACATGGGTGAGATGCTTGTAATGAATCTTAACCCCTGTTTAAGTCTAAAAGATGGAAAATGTGAACTTACCTAAAAACTTTCCTGGTGTGAAAGCACATAAGGCAATCCTGTGTGTAGACAATACCTAAAACCTCTATTTTCTTACTAAGTTACTAATTCACAGTGGAATCTGCATTAGTGTATTGGACACTGTCTTAGCCTGGGCTCTCTAGGTGGCAGACCATGAATCAACAACTTAGGTGCTTATACTTTATTTGGGGGCGGGGAGGGGGGAGTCGAGCATGCATTTCCTGGGCAGCTAGCGGGAGGGGACTCAATGACTTGAGTCTGGGAAGGTGGGGGAGCAGTACAAGGTGATATGTTACTAAGCTGGCCATACCTTCAGCACAGGACAGAAGCGGCTACTGGGTCACGTGGACTGGCATCAGCGAGGTTGTATTTCAAAACCTCTCTGCCTTGGGTCAGTCCATCAGAGAGAGAAAAGGCAAGCAGGTCACCTGATGGGTCTCTGCCTTTTCCTGTCTCTCACTGGTCAAAATCCCCCCCATTTCCAGTCTTGCCACCCTCCTCCCAGGAAGCTTTTGCAGAAGCCAGAGCCTACACCACCAGCTAGGCAGTGCCCAGGCATGGCCATCTCCCCTTCCAGGTGGGTTGCCTTGGGCTGTGGTGTAGTTAGTGGTGGCAGCCAGAGTTTATCTGGCCTGGCGTCTAAATTGAGCCTGGTGTGCACGTTAACAAACCGGAGTCTGAGGTGCCTTCACCACTCAGGACTTTTGTTTCTGCACCTGTGAACAGAGTGAACATATAGGACTATGATTTGAAAGATTTCAGTATTTCTAACAACCTGATGTTTTAGACTAGTTTTTCGAATTGTACCAACCATTTGTCCACCAATATTGGGAATACTAGTCAGCTGATTTAATAATTGAGAAAACCAAAATAGCTTGAACCTTGAACAATTAAAAAATATGAAATTTCAACCTAAGTAGTGTTTCCTAAAGAAATTTTTTACAGTGACCCATGTTAAGAAATTTTTAATGGTCTAGAAAATACATGTGCATGTAACTAAAATAAGAATTTTGTGAAAGAACACTTTCCTTTCCCTATGTAGCTGTGATATGTTCTATTTAGTTCTATTAAAAAAATAAGCTACTACCCATTAATGTAGGGGTGTCAAACTCACTTTCACTGTGGCCACATCAGCCTCACCATTGCCTTCAAAGGGCCAGATATAATTGTAGGACTGTGTAAGTGGAACTGCTTCTTAACTAGGGGCAAGGAGCTCAGCACTGTCCCTGGGTAGAAACAAGGTGCCGGCAGGATAAAACAAGGTGGAGGGCCTGATTCTGGATTTTTCATGACCCACAGTTTCAAAAGCCTAGAACATATCTATCTATTTGTCTATAACAATTTATTACGAATGATAATGTAACTTTCTTATACCTAAATCTATGTGTATGGTATAATTAAAGTGTTAAATTTCATTTGCAATACTTTTGACCTTAATGACATCACTAAGAGAAATGCTGAACATTTAATTTTCCAATGGTTTTTATTGTTGTATTTAGGAAGAACATTCCAGCTGTGAGAAGACAGAGAAAATTAATGAACTATTAATGTAAGCAAGAATAGATGTGTATGGAAGTTAGCTAGACGGTGTCTTGTTTGAGGCCATCATTTTAGACTCATTACGTACCTAAGACTGCCATAGCTTAACTGAGCAATTAAGGAAGTTGCACCCTTCCACCTTTATTAAATTGTGAAGTTTACTTTTTAATTTTTTTTTAGCATTATGGAGTTTTAAGTGCACTTAGGAGAGACTCTGAGTAAATTGAATTGATGTTGATCGTGATGGCAATGAAAGAAAACAAAACAAAAAACTATTTCTTCATTATGAGTAAGCTGTGTGTCTGTGGCTTTGTAAAACCCATTGTCATTTTTCTCATCATAACTAAGTCTCGCAGAGTGAGGACCAGATGTCCTGTTTCTGGGTTAGTTTTGACAGGAGCTGTGTGGGTGAAGAAGGATGTTTCCCTCTGTCACCGCGGTCAGTCATCCACGCCACCCCGTGAGGTGAGCAGGGTGGACCGCTGTTTCCCTTTTGCATGTGACTAAGGGGACGAGTAAGGTCCCTCTGCCCTTACCGTGCATTACCAGTGCTGTGCTGACAATGACAGCACTACCTCCTGTGGCCCATCCACCTGCCAAGCTTCGTTTCCTGCAAATCGTTCTGTTTCCTGGTTTCTGAAATAACATTCGTGCAGAGTGCCCTGAGGGTGACATCTAGGGGGAGAAAGTTGTGATATTTTTCATGTACTGAGGGTTGAGAGAAGGGTGTCCGACCTGGTCTTTGTTAGTCACTATCTGACCTTTTCCATATCCTTTCACTTTTTTCCATCTTATTTTCCACGTCTGTTAAGTGGGGTTATTGTGAAACTTCCCCATCTACCACATATGGTTGCTCTGCCCCTGATAAAACAACATACTTGAGAATATCCTGCAAAGGTAAATTAATCTTAGCAATGTGATAGTATTAAGCTTGTTATTTTCTCTCATCCCATTTCTACACATACAAGCACCCATTCAAGAAGAACCTTAAGCCCTGGCTGGTGTAGCTCAGTGGATGGAGCACAGGCCTGTGAAGCTGGGAGTCGCTGGTTGGATTCCCAGTCAGGGCACATGCCTGGGCTGCAGGCCAGGTCCCTAGTGGGGGACACATGAGAGGCAACCACACAATGATGTTTCTCTCCCACTCTTTTTCCTTCCCTTCTCTTCTCTCTAAAAATAAATAAATAATTTTTAAAAAAAGAACCTTAACTTGTCATTTAAAAAGCAAATGAAGTTTTCTTGAATGACCAGTTTGCAAACAAAACAGAAATGTAGGACGTTTGGGTTTTCTGATTCTAGGACACAATGTAAGGAAGGCCATATTTATAGGCCATAAACTTAGAGGGGGAGAAAAGCTCAAATAATTTTTTCTACCACAAGTGTATTCTCTTCTGATTTACCCCAGGAGAAAAGAAAATTAATGTAGTTGGTTATTCTGTATCAAAACTGTAACTCCCTGTGGTATCTGTAGTCACTGTATTAAAAGAACAGCGTAGGCAGAGTCCCTTTGTTTTCACTTTGGGCCATCTTGTCCTGACTCGGAGCCTTTTATGATGGCTTGACGGCGTTTTTCTGGAACTCTGAGCTACTGTGCTGCTGTGATTGAAGACACTAGGTTTTTCCATTGTGTTTAGAGTTTACCCTCAGACTCCCCTTTTTACCGTGACACCTTATTATTTAGGAATTTGCTTTCCTCATCTTCTTGGGATGACTTGCCACTGTACTGATTTAGTTGTTAGAATAATATAATGTAGTTTCACATTCAGAAGTAAATCCTATTCTCTGTGCACTTTTCACTTGAGAAAGTATTTAATCAGAAAATCTATTTATGACCCATGCTTGAATATAAAAGCACATATAAAAAGGATTTCTAGGAAGTCAGTATTCATATTGCTTTTGCCTTGTGGAATATTAGCAGAGTAACCCATGGCTGAAGATGTCCATGTTCAAATTCAACCACGTCTGCACGCTCTGTGTTCTCCTGTCAGCGTGAGCAGAAAGCCCATATCAAACCCACCCCTAGCTTCAGGAAGGATGTTTCCATGTCAGTTCTATGTTGGAAAGAATTGACGCCAAGAAAATGCAGCTCTGGCTGTCCAGGGGTGTCCAAACTTTGGTGTCTCTGGGCCACACTGGAAAAAGAGATACCTTGGGCCATACATTATATACACAAAGAAAAACAAAAACTGGTGAGGAAAAAAAAGATTTAAGTAAATTTACGATTTTGTGTTGTGCTGCATTCATAGCCATCCTAAGCTGCCTGCGGCCCGAGGGCCGTGGATTGGACACCCCTGTCTGTAGACCCATAAGCCAGATCCAGGATCAGGCTTCCTTCCTTCCGAGTCCCTGAGTCTTCTAGGTGAGATTTGTTATTGCAAAAAGGCAATGTTATTCTAGATTCTAGAATCATTCTATAATGAGGCTACAAGGTCTTATCCTTTCAACTTCCTGGACAAACTGAATAATAAATTGCTGTTGTTTCCTGTGATCCTCTGTCAGTGGTCATCAGCAAAGTGGCACCATGTCTTGTTTCCATCAGCTTTTTTGAGCAGTTTCTGGTCCCTTTACATGTCTCTCTTAAAACATCTGTAGGGCAATGTGAGTTTACTTACTAAGGAAAGCTTTGAGAGAATACTTAGAAATAGATTTTAGGGAAATCAGAGCACTTTCTATTGTTTCAGATTTCAGTGCGATGCTTTTGCTAAAAAATACACACATTAACATAGGAATTAGGGAAGAATTAAGAAAGCAGCACACACTGCGAACACGCTGTGTGTCCATGCACCACGCACCCGCTGCCCACATATCCTCTGTGTGCCGAGAACGGGTTCCTCCCACTCTCAACAATCTCATAACCCTCAGAAGTTGCAGTAAATCCTCACTTTTCTGTAAGACACAGAGGCTTAGAGAGGTGAACTTTCCTATCCAAGGCCCCTCGGGCAGTGCTGGCTATGAAAGAGAAGCCCTTCAGGTGGTCTTAGACCCCACGCTGCTCTCCTGCTCCTCTCTCCCTGACGCTGTGCGGTCACTCTAAGGTTAATAAATGCCATTCGGAAGGGCAGCTTGTGTATCACACACACATAATGCCTAATCTGCATAACAGTTTGAATTTAATTAAAAACTGGGAGCTTACACGCTACTACTTTTTTATAATTTTATTTACTGCAATCTATATTTCTAGGGTGAATCTCTTATGAATATGAGGCAATTATTCAAGAAGTTATTAAAGAGGTAAAGTGGCATCCCCATCGGCACAGATGGGTGGATACAGGTAGCACAGAAGGCCCTTCTGCTCTTGGGGATTTTCTGCTGGGTACTCATAGGCCCCCAGAAGATACCGAGTAAAGTTACCCTCCTTGGATTTCCCTATGAGGGCCACTGTACCGAATGTGTAAAAACCCAGGCTTAGGGAAACCACTAATTTCGGACTTCTTCTCTATCTTTACTGTATCTTCAATATTATTAAACATGCATTTAGTCGAGCTAACATCAATGAAGTGAGTAGTGGATGACGTATAAATAATGAGTGTCCTCTGTTTTTTCACTTACCTTAAGCTTTTGTTGAATTGTTAATGGACTTAAGACACTTGTGTATTTCAAGGCACTTTCTATTCTGCTGTGACTCACTCATTTTGTACTTAGGGCCTTTTCTGTGACCAGGCAAATGACAGTGTTTTACCATTAATACTCCTTCCCACCTATTGAGGAATTGTACAGCTGGTGCTCAGAATGGCTGTCTCCAGGGAATTTGGTGCTCCCAGATCTGGCCCACCAGGAACATAGGTGAATAACTTAAGTTGAAGAGTCACCCATGGTCATTTTAAATTGGAGTGTGCATGGCTCAGTGACCCCATTTACAGTGAGATTGACACGGGCAGAAAGAGGTTAAACAGTATTATTTTGGTTGATTAACTACACGAATTACAAAACAGAAGAACCCAGCAGAATGATTTTCAAAGTCCAAATCACTGGTGTTAAAATAGAACCTTCACGTGGCTATCTTGAGCCACCTTAAAGATATTCAGAAACCAACCTGTTACTTTGCATTGCCACACAATTTAATTATTTCCTGTTAGAAGAGTGAAAGGAACTGGAAGAAAGGAGAGATATCTGCTCTTGTTAATTGACAATAGTAATCCGCAGTCCCTTTTGCTACCTGTTGTCATTCTTCCCTACCAACCACATGGGAAAGCACCCATGCATCACTCATCTGCATAAGGAAGAGACTCTCATTTGTTCTTACAAAGGGATTTATTTCTGTAAAGAGATAAAGTGGAGGGATGACTAATAAGTACAATGAAACTTCCTGAGCATTACAGCAAGCCCGTGGAATTGGCGTACTGAACATGATCTCTGTATCCTCTGCTAAAGATAGAGCCTCTTGGTTGGACTGATGTGCCTGCAACCATAATTCTCTCTTTATGCCACTTCTTTGCTTCTTAGTGGGCAGAAGGCACAAACTCATTGCAGATTCTTTAGCTCTCCACCTGCTGGTCTCCCTTGTGAACCAGAGCCTTTGAGTGATGGAGCCTTTTGGGCATTCATACAAAGAGCCGGGCACAGTTGTGAGCACTGTTTCTGCTGCAGAGCAGTGGGGGAGCAAAAGCCTTAAACACATCTTGGATTGGTTTGTGCTTAAAGAAGGAAGACAAACAAGCTGAATATCTGAGACTATTTCTTTTTAAAAAGGGGGGGGGAGCACACATTTCATAACTGACTTACGTCATGGCGGTTCCCCAGCTCTAGATAATACTAAGATAGCTGACCTTCCAGAGGGGTCTGGTATATGTAAAATGTTTCAAAAGCCAAGAAGAAGCCAAAAAACCCACATTATTTCTCTGGTTGTGTAAAGACTTGCCATTGTTGATTTTTTAAAAACAGGGGTAACAGAGCTTAAAACATTAACCTGGTAAATTAAATGATTTTGTCTATTTGCCTTATAAAATCTGTATCAGTGAAAATTAAATGGTCTCTAAATTTGGTGAGCCCTGTTGAGGTGTTGGAAATACTTTTCTGTTTGTTAGCAAGGCAGGGTTCCTGCTCTTACGAAGCTTTATTTTCCATTGTGGGGGCGGGGGGAGGCAGGGAGGATACAGAAAACCTTCAAATAAATGAATAAACCAGGGAATTGGAGATGATAGAAAAAATAAGTAAGAACCAGAGATGTGCTAGAGAATAGGAGGTGTAGGAAAACTACTAAAATGGTGTGAGTGGTCAGTGAAGATGATAACTCTGAAGTGGTAATATTTGAACTGAGACCAGAAAAATTAGAAAGAGCCACAGGACATAGGTGGCTCTGGAGCACGGGGGACCTGTGGTCGTTTCAAGGGGGTCTTCACATCGCCTGGCATGAAACTCGATGTGGGGCTATAGAGTGTGTGCATATATGTCGTGGAGATAGAGGTACCATTATATTTTCAGAATAATATGCCTGCTGTTGGGAATAGTAAAATACAAATTGATACAAAAGTGTTACTTGCCCTTAGAGTAGATTTTTTTCATTTTTGCATTTGTTAGTGTTCAGATAAAGGAAGTATTTTATGTAGGAGTTTTCATTCTTGAAAAGAGTGAGCACTGCTGCTGCATTCCAGTGATGGACAGGCGCACTTCTGCTGCGTGGGATGGCGTGGCCGACCGTCCCGCAGAACAAGAGAATAAACTCTGTAAGTCTAATGAGCAAGTGCATACACTTATTTTCTACTTACATTCAAATCATAGTACAATTATATGATAATTAATATTTATGAACTAAATTTAAGAGTGGAAAGTTGGGAAGCAGACAAAAAGGGTGTGTTATTTAATATGATTCATTTAAATATAGTGTATGACTCTCTGAGTAGGGTATGACTAACTACTAGCTTTTATGAGCTATCACCGTAAGGATAATTTATTAAAAGAAACAGCAAAAACGTGTGGTCCATAGTCATTACTATCAATTCACTCTGCTTTAGACTTGACTGGTACCTAGCAGACAGAAACATGGTCTCACAGAGTCCTGAAAACTTGCTGAATATACTTTGAAGACCAGTTCTTCTTGTATTGTAGCCTGTTCAGAAGAAAATCTTAAAGGTGGCAGAATTATTCAGTTCAGCCTAATGTTTACTGAGTTTAAAAAAAACTTAGTAGGAGTTTTCACCTGCCTGCCAGATGAGAGACAGAATAGTTGATTTGGACTAATCAGAATACAGGTACCAATAATGCACAGTTTTTGTACCTATTGACTTGAGAATAGTAGAGTGCACTAAACGTAGCCAGTTAAGAAATCACAAAACGTATCATATGTATATATATATACACACACACACACACACACACACACTCTCTCTCTCTTTTTAAACATATGTTCAAATTTGAAGTGTTTTCATTTTATACCTGAGACAACTTTGGTATTTTGAATGTTTTGGTCACTGGTTTCCTGAATTCTTTATTAACAGGGCTTTATTGTATGAAGAACAAAGGCCTTGCCCTTTTCTCACTCGCGTTGATTTGCTGCGTTTATAAAGCGTCTAGTGACAAGCCAGATGTGGTGTGCAAACAGACTCCACCAGCAAGTGTAGTGAGAGAAAGCCTCCAGTCCAGTACATGAGAACAGCTTTTGTTATACCAGAGTGACACGGTGATTTATGAAGTGTCAAACACTTTTGCCTTTGAAGAATTCCGGCCTTCACATCTGTCTTTCGTGTTTATTTCAGTCGTCCTGGTGACACACTGTCCCCATAAGCCCTGGAATGGTTCTGTGGACTTGTGGTTAATGAATGGAGGGTCTTTTCCCCCCGTTTAAGGAGGGACACGGAGCTGTGAATGAGCAATCAGGAGAATGGGGACGTGAGTCACTGTGCTTTGTCACTGTGACGTGCACTCCATCACACCTCGAGGTGGGCAGTGCTTACAGTTCAGAGCAGGAGGGGAGCTCTCCTCCCCAGATTCGGTTTCAATTTTGACAGTCTCCAACTGAAAAAGCTTTAGCCATTTTTTTTTTTAGAAATTATTTTTCAAGTGAAAATATTCAGATAAATTCACTTAAACAAGTTGCACTTTTTATAAAACTTGAATGTCTTTAGAATACCTGCTTTGTGGCTTATTTATGATGTTTGGCTAGATGTCTAATTTTAGATTTTTCTGCTGTGTGTGTGTGTGTGTGTGTGTGTGCACGCAAGGGGAACACATAGTAGGCCAAAGAAAGAACACTTTTTTTTTTTTATATTTGGGAAGAGAAAACCCTCTTTTAAAGACTTCTGTATATATTTCCCTTAGAACTTTGACACCCTACATGTCTGTTTATTGTTTCAATATCATATAGAAATTCTGAACAGGGCTTTCTACAGGAAGAAGTGGGTTAAATGAGAAGTTTTCCAAAAGGATTAAGCTACGAAAAACCTGGCGTGACCTTGTCAAGACAGGATTATTTTTATTCCTTTGCCTCAGGAATGGCTTGTGTTTTGAGGGGTGAAAGAATCATGAAAAGGTGAATCTTTAATTTTATAAAAATCTACAATATAGCATAGATACTTATGTAGTTTTACTTGATGTCCCATGAAGCAGAATCAGCAATTGGACCGTGATTCTGCTCACCAGGTTTTGGCTTTTAGAAAGAGGGTTTTTTTGATGGTTTGAAAATTTGTGTGGCTGCAGCTAATAGGTGGTCTCAATAAGGTGGTCTCTTACCCTTAATAAGTGGAAGTCTAATGCAGTGACAGGAAAACACATGTTCTTGTGGCAGATGTCTGTGTGTGCCTTGAAGAGTGACATCTTCCTTGTCTGAAGTTATGTTTATTAAACTAACTTAATAAAGTCACAGATACAGCTTTATTCTCTGCAGCCGCATATCCCAAGCATCATTATAGCCAATAAAATAGGCTGGATGTTCTTGTACATTTGGGTCACAGCGATCTTCAAGTGTAAGAACCTTGGGAATAATTAACAGTGTTCATCTCAACAAATGGAAATAGAGAAAATACTTTCCGTTGAGTATGTAGGAATTCAAGTGTGACAAGGAGGTAGAGTTAAGTTGGCTTTGTGATTTAAAGCTGTGATTTTCTGCCTTTCAGACATGCCTAATGAAAATAACATTGCCATACGTTACAGAAATCAGTGCTGCCTTTCCGAAATGGCTTGAGCTTCAGCAGCTCAGGCTGCTTTGGGGGGCTGGGGTTACTGAAGTGTACCTAATGGGAATGGCTACAGGGTGCCTTCCCTTTGGCAAAGGAAGATCCTTGCTCTGGGAATTTTTAGTTTTCTGGTTTTGGCACGTTGTATGTACCTCAGGCTTCCCAATGGGTACTAATTGACTAGGAATGTCATCTGCAATCCTTGAACATCCTTCCACCCAATAGTCCCCCCGGCTTTTCCTGTTGCATTGTTCTCCATAGTAGCTGCCCTTCTATTAAGCATGGTCAGGACTCGGGAGCTCTCCTCTCAAGAGATGTGTGTGCATTATCAACCCTCCTACCAACACCAAAATCCTGTCAATCACAGTGACCTCCGGGGGCCTCCAGCAAGCCTGGTAAACAAGGGACCGGTGTCTGCAATAGCTTTTTATTCATCTTTTTTTTTTTTTTGAGTGGGGCTTTCTAATTACTTGGTTGTGTATGCAAACACTGAAGGAGCATTAGACACATCAAGTGGGGCTTTGCTTTATTAGGAGACCCTTTTATTTTCTAAATAGAATATGTCAAACATATTCTTTCCTTTTTAAATAGTTAACCTTTCATCTCTCCTGTAGCAGCAATTCCAGTCTCTGGAGCTTGCTAATTTTGTGTTTGAAATATTCTACAGCAGAAGGGAAATGCTGTTTACAGTGCCTTCATTAAAAAGCTTTTAATCGTGTTTTGTTGCTGCATATATAGTTTGGATCCCTGCTGGGTACACTTCATTACACGAAAAAAATACAGTATTTTTAAAAGACACACCAGTAAACCCAGCACAGTTCTGCTTTGACACTGACAGTTGAGTAGACGAGGCACTTTTGCAGTGCTCGTACTTACTAGATTACAATGAAAATGTGAGTTCAGTACATCCTTCGAAATGGGTTTCTAAGTGAACTTCAACCTTCTTATTTTTGTAAAAACTTTTTATGTGGTCTGCTAATTTTTCTCACGTTATCATGTTCATTGAATAATATTATAGTACCACGTATAGTATGACTTGTCATAGAAAATAATTCAGACATAATGCAGTTTGTTTCATGTGCAGTTTGGTTCGTGAGCAGGGCTTCCTAACTTTCTTCCCTCATACCTTGGCGTACACAGAACACTAGAATATTTATAGTGCACGTTGGAAGAGACTGAAAGAATGATAACAGCGAACACTTGGGAAGGGTCCAAGAATTGAAATGTTTTTTGAATACTGAATTTAGTATTTACTCCAACCCTATCAGGTACTTACTGTTAGTATATCTGTTTCCAGACAAGGAAACTAAAGTACAGCAGGTGCCTTAAAGTGACTCGTCCTGAGGTCACAGAGCCAAACAGTCCCACTGAACCCAGGGCAGCTTTTCCCTACTCATGCTTTTGCCTGCGCTGTGCTCGACACCCCTCCACCCTTCCGTGGCTCATCAAGAATACACAGGAGCGGGGAGAACAGAAGCCACAGTGGACACAGTGGACACCAAGACAGCATCATTCTCTTCTAGTCCCCCCCATCACAAGCTTTGATGGACACTAATTTTTTCTTTCTTTTCTTAAATCAGCTTAATTGAGATATTGTGTGTGTGTGTATAAAAAAATCCAAGGGGTTTCCATGTGTAATTCAGTGAATCTTAGTATATTTACAGTCATATGATCTAATCACCACAATCTGATTTTACAACATTTCCATCATCCTAATGAGACACTCCATGCCTCCTGTTCACAGTCACCCTCCATCCCCACCTTAGGTCCAGGCAACCTCTGATCCACGTCTGTTTACATTTCATATTAATGGAACCACACAACATCTGTTCCTCTATCTTCCCCTTCTTTCATGGAGCACTATGGTTTTGAGGTTCTAGATATTGGACTTTTGTGTAGAATGTTTCATTATTTTCACTCATCTTTCCAGTGTCTGTTAAGCTTGCCTCCCTGGAAGTGAGCGGGGACTGGTTCTATTAACCAAATGTGGTTTGTAGCTGTCACTCCAGGCTGAGGTGGGCCTACCAGAGTCCGGAGAGTTCACTGTCGGGTGGGAACCCCATCACCAGCATGAGCTTCCTAGATAATTAACTAAGGGCTCCGATGTGGGCTTCGTACTGCTTAGAGCACCCTCCCACTGTACAGCTACATGTGCGCCGGTCACATAAGTGGTTTCAGAGGAACAAGAGCTGTTGATGCTGTGAAATAAATACTTCCAAGTGGTAATTTCTTATTAAAAGTTTAAACACTTGTTTAATTAACAGATTAGCAAACCAGTAGGTTGGGGGGGGTTACATTATGTAGATACATGCTGAATCATTCCATCACAAAACTTTGTTTGTTTGACCTTTGAGAATTATGCTCTCTTAATTCCAGTATATTGTAGCTACCTAAAAAAAAAAGCACTCTACAATGTCTAGACTTTAGGTCATTTGAATTGTGAGGCTAAGTAACACGATATAATGGGTAATTCAACAAATGAATGATATAACAAACTATATACTGAAATCAACTTTGTTCATTTAAAAACTACTTTCCAATGATTTTCTGGTGTCGAATTCTCCTGTATACAATACATCTCATAAAAAGATAGGTACCTTTGGGGCAGGAGCATGATTAGAAAGAGGTTATGAGATTAGGAAGTACCCAGAGTTCTATATTATAATTCATTGATTTGATTTGTGGAGTCCAGTCCTTGAGAAGATAAAACAGAGCACTTTGAAAGCCACTGCCCATGTCTTGCTCTCATGTGGAAAGAAGAATTACATTTTAGGTTGCGTATTATTTGGAAAGATGCTGTCTTCAAGATATAGTAAATTTCCATTCAAAAATACTCCTTGAATACCTCTTAGAAGCTGGGCACTGTCTTAAATACTGGAGCTACAAAGCAGAGAGGAAAAGGGAGTGAAATACTGGAGAGCTGACTCAATTTCATGGTCAGGAAAGTTTACTCTGTTGAGGTAAAATGAGAGGAGAGACCTGGGAAGTCTCAGTGTAACCCTGGACCACATAAACCATGCTGACATCTGTGGGAAGACAGTTGCAGACAAGGGAATGGTGGAGATGAATGCCCTGAGGCCGGAGCAGGTTTTTCGAGTGGTTGGAGTGAAGCAGCTTGAGGGGGAAGAGGAGGAGGATGTCAGAGATGAGGAAGGAGAGGACTGGGGAGGCAGGTCATTAGAGCCTCGAGGGACCTTCACAGAGATTTGGGCTTTTACTCCGAGCGAAGCTGGGATCCACTGGAGGCTCCTGAGTTGTTTCTCTTCCCTTTGAAGAATATTGGTCTTGGGGTTGTTTTATTTTGTTTGCTTGACAATAAAAATGTCAGCACATCCCAGTTTTTAGGGTTACCATTAGCCAGTACATTGACAGTATTTTTTTTTTTTTTTGGTGGAAAAAAATCTGCCCTTTTATATCTGCTTCACTGGGTCTCTCTTCAGGTCGTGGAGAAGTTTGGGTTAAAAACATGTATTTCACAAATGACTCTCATTCCAGGTGGGACGATGTGATCTCTGCCTGCGGGGAGAAGGGGGAAAACAGTCACCTGAAACAGTCACCTTTTTCTTCCTCCTCCTTGGAGCAGAAAAGCATACAAATGCTTTCTCTCTGGTTGTGCATTTGGAGTTTTCCTTCAAATGGATCTCTGCCGAATTCCCACTTGAATACCCAATCTGTATTTAGTCTCGAATTCTGAGTAAAAGGAAACCTCCCCCAGATTTGGGGGGTGGGGGATGGGGGCGTCAGTCCCAGAGCTGCTTTCTTTAGCTCTGAGAGATCAGGGGAGTTCGTACCTTGGTGCCGAGAGGGAAGGGAAAATTGAATTGGATTTTATAAGGTAATAAGACAGATAGCTAAACTTGGGGTCACAGATGTCATTAAGTATGACGCAGCAAAAAACCCAGAAATATGCTTTATTTTATTGTTTTTGTTAAGGCAATTTGAGATTTGCCGTTTCTCCCCCACGCAGTCCTGTTTTTGTGTTCAGTGCAGATGTTCAGGAAACGAATTCCAGCTCCAGCACCTGTGACTCGGACCCAGGCTGGTCTTGCAACATCCTCTACTCTTGCTGACTAGCTTTCCTGAGACATTTATTTCCTCTCCCCTCTGCTCATCCACCCGTAGCTGTCCAGCTAGCATTTTGGTCCTTCCATTTGAATTTTTGGAATTAAAGGAAAAACAACATGGAGCTCAAAATCTCAGTGGTGAGTCTGTTTTTAATGGACAGGTACCACGGACCTCTCTGTTTAAAAGCATCTTATGAATAAACGAGCGCAGTTTTGCAGGCTTGCAAGAAGCTGGTGCCCCACAGCACCCGTCATGTAGAATAAATAAATGAACAGTTGATTTCAGTGGGGTGTCACTGTCCTATTTTTAGAATACCATGTTTTTATCCAGGGCTGTTCAGGTAGTTCTCATTTTAAAACTCTAACATCTGCCCAGCATACAGCTTCTGACATCTGCTTCCTCCTTGCTATGCAGTAGAGGCACTTGGACCAATTTCCCTTTCTTTGCAATGGGACAGTGCTTGTTTCTGCATTGCTCTGAAGGTGGGTGGGTGATGTGAGCATGTGATATGAAAGCATAATGGAAACAAAATCAACAGATTCAACATGCTCACCACATTTTATTATTAACTGAGCTCCCGAGTGTGTGTTTCCTTGTTTCCTTGTTAATCTCAACAGGCATTTTATTTTGATCAAGTTTAACACATTCTCTTTCTTCTCTTGGCTCAGAATGGTGCTAAGCTGCTTCTCTGGAAAAAGCTACCTCCCTGTTTCCCAGTCCAGAGCTTCTGACTATGTTAGAGCTCACAAACAGGAGCTAGACCTGGAGCAGCATGGTCTTCATCCTTGCAGCTGAGGCACTGTGCTGCAGAGGCAGGGTCCCAAGCAAGGGGGTGGTAGGGATGGGACACCCATCACCCTGAGGTGGGGTTGCCCCAGCCCCAGCCGACCTCCAGTCTTCCTTTGGGTCCTGATTCGGCTCCAGGCTACTATGTCCTTGGATACCCATCTGCAAGGGGCAGTGCCTCTAACAGCAGAACAGCCTCAAGTAGAAACGCGAACCAAACAAGCTCCCTTGGCGACTCCTTCACCAAAAAGCTTAGACTTAAATTTATAGTTGATTTTTCTCTACAGCAATTTTAGATCATCAGAGAGCCCCACAATTATTTTTATTACTTTTTTTTATAAGGAACCCATGTGGAGGCAGTACAGAATGAACAACATGAGATATATGAGAAGTTAAGTGATTTACTCAGAAAAAGTGGTTGGCAAGGTTACCTTTGGATTCAGAGCAGCATTCTTGGTTGACTGTAGGATGGCATTGTCTCCTGTGAGTTAAGATCCTGTATATACTTTGGTAAAAACTCCACAGTGTTTGTGTTGTACTGATAAAACTATACATCACTGCTCTGTTTTAATGGCAATAATCACTGAACATCTGCATGATGTCCATAGCTTCTTAACCTGAGTGAGTCATTTCAGCTGTGTGCCTTCTGCGGTTCCTCTAGTGGTAGCCTACAGAAGCCTCCCGCTTCCAGAAAAGATAGAAAACAGAAAAGACTATTGACTTAAGCGTATGTGAGAATAAACCCATTTCCCCCCTCAGCTTGCAAATCAGTTGCTTCTACCTAGACTATTAGAGCAATTTACACCCTATGGAGGAGCAGACATAAGTGTTCTCTAACCGCAGAGCATGGATTGATTGACAGCCGCTGTCTGCCACTACAACAGAGATGGAGTGAGAGCTTATACAGACTCAGTGGGGTGGGACTTCCCTGTTGAATGCCGCTTTATGTCTTTTCAGCCAAATGCCATTTTCATCTGCCCACTGTTTGAAATCTCCTTTGACTTTCTGCTTCTCACAAAAGGAAGTGAGACAAGTCTTGCAGCAGCCATGGACAGCATCATGGCATTTTCTTCATTTTCCCAAAATGCACCTTTTGGGTGTTTTGTGCATAAGATCTTAAGGAAAGTGGGTCTTTTCAAATGAAAATTTTGTAAAGTCATACTATGATGTAAGCTAATGGAAATTGTGGGGCATGTATTGTGAGTGGATAGGGCTGTAATTGTTTCTTCGCCCTTAGATCAAATCACATCTGCACATAACATCTTCCTGAACCATATTATTCATTTTTTAAAATTTTTAAGTGTTTTAGAGAAAAAGCTTTAAAAAAGTAATATGTGTGTGCATTGATCAACTGTAACTGAGTTTTTGAGTTAGGTTTTAAGGGGCAGTTTCCATATTAATGGGCAGTGGTAGTGAGGATGAATTCGGAGCTGTGCTACCAGACCATTTAAGGCAATTTATAGATTTAAATTTAAAGAGATTTTGTACTTTTTTTTGTCTCAGGTTGGGATACAACACTTAAGTGGATATGTCTGGGGAATTACTATAGCAAAATACTTCAAAAGCAAGTGTATTTTGCAAGATAGATTATACCATTTACTTAAAAAGAAAGTGAACAAAATGTCCTTGATCTCAACATTATATTTTCAAACCCTGTAAGAAGAGTACATCCAGGCATGTAATCATGTAATCATTGTGGTGACCGTCCAGCCTACGGGGATGAATTTATCATTGAGGTTAAAATGCTTTTTATATCTGAGAGTATTCTTAATGAAGAAGAGATTTCCTTTTTTTAAGGTTTATTTTATTCTCATTTGAGAGAAAGAGAGAAACATCGATGTGCAAGAGAAACATGGATCGGTGCCTCCCTCACACCTGTGCCCAGACAGGGATTGAACCTGTGACATTTCAGTTACAGGGACAATGCTCCAACTAACTGAGCCACACTGGCCAGGGCAAGAAGAGATTTCTGACCCTGACAGATTCCTGACTTGATGGCTCATTGTCATCCTGGTCCTTATATCTAATTTTGGAGAAATTATCACAACTTCCTGTGACACCATGTTAAAGCTTGGATCTTGGGAGGTTTATAAGAAAAGATTTCTTTATAAGAAGCATTTTTTTTCTGGTTCTCAGCAGCTTTTCAACATAACCATGTAGTTTTGAAGTTATAATGTCTCGATGACTCTTTTTCTGAACACTGACCAAGTACGCAGTTTACTTATCCATCCATTTATCCAAGAAAACTTAGTAAGGACCTACTTGTCATTACATTTAATAATTTCTGACAGCCGCCATTTAAAATGTTCACATTGCAGCATATAGTAAAATGGTGACCATGTAGCATATTGTTAATAACTAATGGCGTCTCTATAGCCATTAATCATTCAATCATTAAACATTTATATTTTGAGTGCCTTTTGGGTACCACTCAATGCAGAAATACTTATTGAGCATCTACTATGTCAAGAAATCTTCTGGGTTCTAGGGGTATAGCAATAAATATAACAGGCAGAACGTTCTGCCTTCTGTGAAGATACATTTCAGTGTTTATCATCTACATTTTAATGTCATTTGACAACCATTCATGTGTGCTTTTAATGAATGGAAAGCTGTGGTAACTTGTCTCTTCTCTTGTGTTGGTTCCTTTAGATGAAAAGAACCAGTAGTTGCATAAAAGAGAGTCTAAAAGGGGTATCTAAAGCCATCTTATGTTTTATTGGGGTATAAGAAAATTTAGGCAAAACTGCATTAAAGACTAATGTGTCACACTAGTTAACATTGTTATGTACGTAACACAAATTCTGATTAGCTCAAGAACAGTGTCATCCTACAAATAAACTGATAAGAGTGGCACTCTTCCATATAAAATAGAAAATGGAAGTTTGTGCCTAGATAATTTAAACTGTAATAACCAAAACATTTATTTAAAACTACCAAATGTAAATGAATGACTGAATGATTAAGTGAAGTGTTTTAAGTAATGGATAAGCCTAATTCTTTAATGACACTGGACAAATTAAATTATTAAAATTTATTTTAATTATTAAAACAAGCTGAATTATTAAAATTTAATACTGAAACACCTTTAAGTGAAATTAGCTTCTAGAACTTTTTTCTCATTAATATGAAAACAGGATTTACTTCCTGTAGTACATACTGATGTCACTAGCTTTTCTGTATACGATTTTCTGTTTGAAAATAGTGTTGGCTCTAGTTGTATTTATTCATCCTTAGTTTTGAGAAGAATCTACTTACTTAAGCTTATTGCTATATCTCCATGACCATATCTCCATGGTCAAAGAGGATTAGAAAATAGTAAAATTGACCTTGATAATTCAACTGTTGCTAGTTTGATAACCATGAAGTCATCTTGAAAGTATGTCTACAATTCATGTATCTGAGGTTATAGATGAGGCCCACATTTATGTTTATAAGGGATATTAAGGAATCAAATAAACTATGCAGCATAAGACATTGATGGAAATAGTGCTTTATACCTAACAACTCTGTTTCGAGTGCCTGTGCGTGTGCGTGTGTGTGTGTGTGTGTGTGTGTGTGTGAAATAGAAAGAGAGAGAGATGCTTCTGTAATCTGGGGACTTCATGCATGAGGAGTAAGAATATTCACATGGTAACTGTGACCTCTGAAGGTGGATGCTTTTGTAACATAAGGACCAGCGTGTGTTTAGTTATATTCTGAGAAGTTAATCCATCTGCACTGTACTTGGCTCATGGTTCCACAGAGAACAAAGAAAGATAAACTGCAATTTAGTTCTGTGGGAGGGAGGAGGAGACCTGATGTGCCCAAAGGCATTGTCTTGTGAAGTTCTAAAAATGATGGGAGAAGTTCCTTTCTCTTGGGGAATTCCCCCAATTTTTTTCCTATGAGATAACATAATGCCCTGAAGACTAGTCTTTTTCTCCCTTTGAAGATCTTTATCTCTGGAATGATTAGTTTCCATCTGCTCTCCTTTCCCAGCTTTCCTAGACTCACCGGAGCCCACAGCCCCTTAATCTCCGTGCTCCTTCTCCAGAGCTGAATTGCCCAATAGCAACAGAATGGGAACCACATTTGTGATAAAGTGTTTTACTCACTACATTTTTAAAAAATGGTGAAAAAATTAATTTTATATTAAATCTGGTATATCCAAATTTGATCATTTCACGACCTAAACTATATAAAAATACCAATGAGATGTTGTACTTTTTTATAGTACATCTTCAAAATCTGGTGTGCATTTTATACTTACAACACAATTTCCAGAGTGTGAGCATATAGAACATAGGATTTATGATTTTTCCACGTTTAACCTAAATCCTTCCTCCACTCCCCCATTGCCTCACTAGGTTCTTAGTTCATATAGGCTGCTGAATGAATGAATGAATGAATGATCCATTTCCATTGTTCCTGTTGTTTTAATCTCTTAAAATTCACATAGATATTAAAAAAGAGTTAAGTGTTCTTGCACCAATATATACTAGAAGTTCTTTTTCTAATATAGTCATATTCTAGGTGTAAAACACAGCGGAGGTAAATCAGAGTTGGGAGACTAGATTTGGAATCCATATTATACTAGCAACTTTCTGTGTAACCTTGGGTGGGTTGCTTAACTTCTCTGGTCCTCTCAATTTAATCTTCTATAAAGTGCTGTGGTATTACATTTCTTCTAACATCCTTTCCCATTCTTTGATTGTACAATGTGTTTTAGAACAATTGCATTTTTGATATATTATATTATAGAACAATAATAGTGGTCCTTTGCAAAAAACATGTGATCATCTTTATGAATTTCATTTGTATTTCATATTGTTTGTTTTCAAAAATCGAAATTCTTTCTATAACATATATTTTATTGATTATGCTATTAGAGTTTTCCCAATTTTCCCCCTTTCCCCCCCCTCCATTTCCTCCAGCAGTCCCTTGCTTTAGTTCATGTCCGTGGGCCATGCATATAAGTTATTTGGCTATTCAATTTCCTATATAGTTCTTAGCATCCCCCTGTCTATTTTGTACCACCAATTTGTGCTTCTTAATCCCTGCACCTTTTCCCCCATTCTTCCCTTCCCCCTCCCAGCTGATAACCCTCCAAATGATCTCCATATTTATGATTCTGTTTCTCTTCTGATTGTTTGCTTAGTTTTCTTTTTTTTTAGATTCACTTGTTGATAGTTGCGAATTAGTTGCCCTTTTAATGTTCATAGTTTTGATCATCTTCTTTTTTCTTCAATAAGTCCCTTTAACATTTCATGTAATAGCGGCTTGGTGATGATGAACTTCTTTAACTTGACCTTATCTGGGAATCACTTTATCTTCCCTTCCATTCTAAATGAATGAATTCTAGAGTAATCTAGGTTGTAATCCTTACTTTTCATCACCTTGAATACTTCTTGTAAGTCCCTTTTTGTTTCTTTTGAGAAATCAGCTGATAGTGTTATGGGAATTACTTTGTAGGTAACTCTCTGCTTCTTGCTGCTTTTAAGTTTCTCTTTTTGTCTTGAACCTGTGGCATTTTAATTATGATGTGCCTTGGTGTGGTCCTTTTTGGGTCCAACTTGTTGGGAATTCTTTGTGCTTCTTGGACTTATATGTCTAATTCCTTCATCAAATTAGGGAAGTTTTCTTTCATTATTTTTTCAAGTAAGTTTTCAATTTCTTGCTCTTTCTTTTTTCCTTCTGGCACCCCTAAGATTCAGATGTTTGAATGTATGAAATTGTCCCAGAGGCTTCTTAGGCTATCTTTGTTTTTTTGAGTTCTTTTTTATTTTTCCTGTTCTTACTGAATGCTTTTTTCTTCCTTATGTTCCAAAACATTGATTTGATTCTAGGGTTCATCCCCTCCACTATTGGTTCCCTGTAGATTTTTACTTTATTTAATGCAACCTTCATTTCTGCCTGGGTCTTTTTATGCTCTTGAAGTACACAGTGATTACTTTGAGCATTCCTGATTACCAGTGTTTTGAACTCTGCATCTGATAGATTGCTTTTCTCCATTTTGTTCAGCTCTTTTTCTGGAGTTCTCTTCTTTCGTTTGAGCCATATTTCTTTGTCTCTTCAATTTGACGGCCTCCCTGTGCTTGTTTCTGTGTAGTAGATACAGCTGCTTTGACTCCCTGTCTTAGTAGCATGGCCTATTGTAGACAAGTACGCCTGTAAGTTGTATGGGATGGAGCCTTAGGTAATAGCCAGGGCAACTCGTGTCACTGCTCTGTGGCTCTGTGTGGGGCAGGGCTTGGAGAGGAGACAATGCTATTGCCTGGCCTCTGGAGTTTTGCCCTGGAGGAAGCTGAAGCTGTCTCCTGGCACTTTCCGTGATGCCAGACACTTCAGATTCTCCCTGTATGCCACCGGTGCCCTTCTAGCTATTGCCCTGGAGCTGAGTCCCAGAGGGATTGAGTACTTAAGTCCTAAGTCCATTGTGGGAGCTTTAAGTGGAGTTTCCTACGAATACTGCAGTTTCTTCCTCCACCCCACCCCACTGGTGTTTACAGCTAGAAGTTGTGGGGACTTATCTTCCTGTCACTAGAACCTTGGGATGGGTGGTTGTTCTGGGGCTGGTATCCCTCACTCCCGAGGTATTCCTCCTGATTTTTATCCACTAGGTGGGTGTGGGACCACCAGTTTTGCTTCTCTGTGCCTCTCCACACCTCCCCACGCCTCTCCACCTCTCTGCATGTCTCCATGTCTCCATCCCTCCTACCCATCTGGATAAACATGGATTCTTTAAATCCTTGGTTGTTGGACTTCCATACAGCTCCATTTTCTGACAAAGCTGTGTGACATTTGTTTTGTAGTCCAGTTGCTATTATTGCTGTAGTTGTGTGAGGATGCAAAGTGTGTTTACCTGTGCTTCCATCTTGACTGGAAGTCTCCGAAAATTGAAGTTTTAATTTCTGAAGATGATGGTATAATTTCTGCACCCTTAGTACGTAGGATAATGAGGTAGCAATGAATGTTAAATGAAGTTTTACTTACATTAAAAACAGTTGGTTATAGTTTGCTTGGTGGAGAAATTTGGGTTATGTGAGCAAGTGGTGAGTGTTTCATCTGCTTGTTTCTTACGAAAGAGATATTCTGAGATTTGACCCTCTAAAACTAGATATTGCACATATTCTTTTTTGATCTTTGTTTTTCTCGAGACCAAAATATTCTTCCCACCTTGATTTTCTGATCATGTTATCCCCATGCTTAAAATTCTTCAGTGTCCAAAGAATACATTTGAAGCTCCTTAACAGGGCATTAAAGGGAGTGACTGGATGCTCTTCCTGGGCCCTCAGCCTGCTTTCCTCATGTTTCCTTGCACCAGGTCTCTGCAGGCATCTAGCATTTCTGCCTGCAGGTGGATATGTCCATCCTACCTAGATATGCCTCGGGCAGTCCTTTCTCTACACCGTTCCCCCTGCTCAGCTCCTCACACAGCCTCACCTCTTTCCATTATATGAATCATTCCCACCCTTTAAAGCCAGACAGAGTCAGCTCCAAGCCCTGTCTTCACCCCAGTCCATAATTTAGCAACCTGTGCTGAAACAATGCTTTCTCTTATTTGTCATTATTACATGCTGCCTTTAACAAACAAGCATTTATGCCTGTAGATTTTAGACAAGTTGTCCAGCTCAGTTGTTATGTTCTCAGTTCAAGTTAATCTTTTATTTACAGACCCTACTGGATCTTGAATTCTAGGCCAGACCCTGAACATAAAAAGGACAAATATGTAAGCAAGTAATGATAAGATCTGATAAGTGTAAACATTGTAATATGTACAAGGCACCTTGATGGTCCAAAGGAAGGAGCAGAAAACTGTTCCTGAGGGTAATACGGGGAAGGTTCCTGGGTCTGGTGAGGCCGAAGCTGGTTTTGTCATTTTGGGCAGTGGGAACTGTGTTAATAAAGCATGACCGCCCAAGAGCTTGGAGTGTTTCCCGTGACTCCTTCGTGGCTCTGCTCTATAGCAATGTAGTAGTGCGGTGACTGAGTGTGCAGCCCGGGTTCAAGTCTTGGCTCTGTCCCTGATTAGCTCTATCAACTCGGGCAAGTTACTTAGTCATTTTATGCTTCAGTTTTCTCAAATGGAGTAGAGATGATCATTTACTTTGGGGAAAGATAGAAAAAAAGAGGAAGAGAGCAAGTTAGGAACGGGGTTTTAAATGAGCTAAATTAAGTAAAGAATTTAGAATAGAATGTGCTTAATATTATTTTTACATCTCTCACTATTGATTCTCACAGTGCCATGTATACATTGCATTTGTTCAATGAATATTTTCTGGATGACTGAACATTGTCACCAGTCAGTTATGTACTCACACACCTTGTCTATTTCCGAAGCGTACATTTTCTAATGATATCTCTCAGTATATGCTGCTTGTTTCAGGGTATAGGAGGTATGGGTGTGTGTATGTGTGTGTGCTTGTTGATAATATGTGCTGGATTCATTTTGACTCACCAGGGGAAATTTTCCAATTCTGAGATAAGTGACCTGAAACTTCTTGTCTGCCGTGACTTCCAGCTGCCTAGAGTTCTGTTACAGTGCGCTGTAGGCAGTGTGTTCAGATTTGTTGCATAGAAAATCAGTACACAGTGCACTTTATAGTTTCACATCTTCCTTGTAGGACTCAGTTTCCTCTCTAATAATATGTCCAACGTCTATCCAGAAGGTATCCAGCCATGTGATATGAAAAATAGAGACATTTTTGAAGAAGATGTAAGAAATGTTGTACAGAGGACAGTGATGCCTCAGTCCCCTTCAAAGTAGGCACCTTGAGACCTCACACAGTTCTCCCAATTGCCATCGGCTACCTTGTCACATTTTCCTGAATCATCATCAGTCTGAAATCTCTTCCCTTTCAAAGGTGATTTTAGTTTTAGGAAAAGTCAGAAGTCACAGGGTGCCAAATGTGGGCTGTAGTGGGCCTCAGTAACCCCACTACAGTGATCTGATGTTTTGCCTAAAAAATTCTGTGTAAGACACGATACATGAATGGGACCATGGTCATGATGAAGGGGCCAGTCATCAGTTGCCCATAGCTGTGGCCTTCTGAGTCACCCAAATAGTCTTTGTGGAGGAATGTTCAAGCTTAATGCAAAATCTGATGCAGATTGGTTGCTGTACTTCCTCAGTCATTTTGAATGCAATGGCCACACAGTACACATGCTCACTCAATAAACAGCATATACCGCCCCCGCCGACTAGTATAGTGAAGTCCTCATTATTCACACAAGCGCATTCCAGTCCAGTCTCATTGGCTGTCAGGTTACATCAGTGTTGCACAAAACATTCTTGTTATATTAACAATGGCTGGACTTTTCTGGACAGACCTTGTATGTGAAATTAACAACATGGGATGCTGTGAAGCTTTCCTCAGTCATTGTAATTTAAATCATTTGATATTATTTAAAATTGCTTTTCTTATAATGAACAGTGTTTTCCCCACAGATATACAATGCTTACTGCTTCACAAAATTATAAACTATGAATATTTACATAGCATATAACAGATCGCACATCTTAAAATTCATAGCATTTTTGCCTTAGTCTGAAATTATTGCCAACTCATTAGGTGCTTTCTTCTATGGGATTTGTCTTTTATTATTAATGTCACAGTAGTTTTTCAGGAAAAATTGCAATAAAAATACAGAAAACAAAGACTACTTTTAGCTCATTGAAGCAGTAACTGAACAGTAAACATGGCTGTATTATAGCACCATAATTTTACTGTGAATCGTATGGTAGGTTTTTCTGTTATAGCTATATTTTTTGAAGCATTTTAAAATAAAATAGTAGGAATTGCTCTTAAAGCTTAAAATTCAAAGTCTACTAGAATAGTAATGAAAATCATTATAATTGTACTTCCACAAATACATGCCAGGCCTTTTAGGCTCAGTGTCTAAATAGGCTTCATCAGCATCTCTTCTTGGGCTCTCACCGGTTACCTTGGGGACAGGTTGTGAGCTTGTTCTACTGATTTTACAGATGGATAAACTGAATCACAGAAGAGTTAAATGATTTGCCCAGGGTTTTGTAGTAATTAGATATCTGTATCTGTGCTCTTTCCATTAGATTACTCTGCTGCTCAAAATGTTTATTCCTATAAGGATAGATATTATTTGTACTTTCAGAATTCGTTTTCTGTTTCTATCTAAGAAGATAAGAGGAGAGCAGATCAAGTTCTCTATCAAGAACATACATATTGTGATAAAGTGGGTCTAGCATCTAGTTCATTTCTGTAGCACATCACTAAAAATGTGCCCTCCCTGAGATAGACAGACATCAAGGTGCACATTTAACAAAAAAGTTAGTTTTATTTCAAACCGGCCACCTTCTAAAACAATTATGCTAAAAGACATTTTAACACGTCAGCCTATAATGCAGACCTGAAGAATGAAACTCCTGTTCAGATCACTTTAAAAATATCCCCTCCCCAAATACTTTGATTCCACCACAAGGAAGGCCTTTCTTTTAGGATTCCTTTTTTGGCATGGCAGAGAGTTCTCTATAATCAAAATCCTTAAAGAAACCAGAAAGCTCTTAAGACACTTTTCATATGACTGATCTTTGAAAATGTTAGTCTGACTGGCGTATGAAAATTAAGTTTTCCACAATGTGATATTTTTAATCATGAAGAATGAGGAGATTCTGTCCGATTATTACTTTAAAGGCAGTTAGTTTCATGCATGCTCTCACTGAGATTTTTAGTGTTTTTTCTTTTAATGGGTAAACAAGTTTCTCTGGTGATAAATATTAATGTTTATAAAGGTAATACTTTAAAATGACTGTTGATAATTTGGGTTAAAAAGGGTCTTACCTTGTAAGATCTTATCTCTCTAGAACTTATGTCTTTATATATTTTGCCTCATTTACTTTATAGGTGATTTGCATTCATGGTGCCTCCCTTACCATGTAGGTAGTGAAATCCAGGCATAGGTTAAATGATTTACTCTTAATTTTATGCTACCTTGTTTTCAGGCAATTTTTAAGGCTTTATGTAGCATTATTGTAAGCAACACGTAATTCAACACAATAAGGGATTCTGGGGATAGACTTAAGAACTCCAGTGCATGGAAGATCAAGGTTATTCAGGGCCCTCAATGACCCTTACCTTCAGAATGCAAAAATGGTTAACACCGTTGACATTTTACCGTGATCATAAAATGAAGACATTGTCACTGGGCAAAACATATTCAGAATATTGGGTAGTAGTTTGTTCACTACATCTGATAAGGGCAGATGACTTCACTTGTTGGTGACAGTTGGACCAAGTCTGGAAACATGGATTGGGAGGGCAAATGATCCTGCTTGGTAGATAAGATTTTGGAGAGTGGATGACCTGGTAGTAAATAGTGAGGTTCACTGCAGGGACTCATTCTCCTTGCCCGCCCTATCCCAATGCCCTGTGATACATTTTGAGCTCTTGCATTTTTGTTTCCATTATCCACCACCCAAGTTCTCAATTCAATTTCAGACTTGGGCAAAAGCCTGTAATTCTATTTGTTTTGGGTAAATTTAGCAAGCTGCTCCTGATTACACCTTAGCCAGAGACCATCTGTTGACTGGCGTGCCTCTCGGAGGAGTGGTTTCTGTCAGCGATGAATAGGAAGAGGATTGGAGCGTGGCTGCTATTAGTAAGCAGATGCGTCACATCATGGATAGTTCTTCCCACCTTTCAGTCTGCAGGCTCTCTGTATTGATGGAGTGTCGCATGCTTGCGAGTCATTCCATCCTGAGGCACTAAGAAGTGCTCTCCTAAGGGCCATTTATCAAGTGCTTCTTCTGGCATTTGATGGAAAGGAATTTAGAAGTCATAGTTTGATACCCTCAAAGCACAACGACATTCTTCTTTGTATGTCCTTCCTATGTGTTCATATACCAGCATGCTTTTCAGCAGTGATCGTCATGTGCTATCGAAAGCCCCGTGGACAAAACAGCAGGATACAGCTGTGCTCCATAATGTAATGCGTCAACCTCCTCAGGGTCAGGCTCACAATCCTTTGAAGAGCTGCTTCCTCTACTAAAATTATTGCCAGTTCATTTGCATCCGATGGGGAAGATGTGCTAGATAAATTTAGAATGTCGAACGGTTTTGATGCCGACTGCGGTACGATGAGGGCTCTTTCTAAATGATGATGGTATCATTAGCTCATGGCGAAGATGATATTGGGCTAAACAGAGCGGAGATGGCAACTTCCTGTTGCAGTGGGGCATGAGGGGAAGTGGGTAAAATGAACATAAATTTGCTTCATCTCGTTTTCTGAAAGAATTGGAGGAGGAAAGTGAAGGAAGGAGGCCGTGGACTGCCAGGGTGCTTGAGAACTGAAATTAGATCAGCAAAGTGAGAGGATTAGGTTCTGCTCTATGTTTGGAGAAGACGAACAGCGCCTCAGTGCTAACAGAGGAGGTTGGCCATAATTAATTGGTAATTAACTGGTTTCAGTAGGAAATGCCCAGGGTCGTCTGAGAAACCCATCATATGGGGCTTTTCTCCTTCAGTTAGACTGCTAAGGAAGGGGGACGGGTTTCAGGATTGTGTCACGGGCTGCAGCACTTTTCTTTAAGGCAGAAAAGAGTTTAAATTGGATAAAATCTCACAGGATTCTAGATCTTGTTTTTTTTTTCACAGACTTGTCACCGATCATTTTGATGTCACGTTTCTTTCATTGAATGCCATCAATTAAAATGGGGCCTGTCCCTCCCTGCCCCCCATCTCTCGCACACAAATTAGCATTCTTTAATTCAGGTCATCGGCATCATTGCAGGTCCAGCAAGGTGAGGGTGAAGAGACAGAACAGAAACGTAGTCCACCATATGTATCTGAAGTTTTAGTTAATAATGACCGTATTAAAATATTATTATAACTTAAAATTTTTCACACAAATAGTGAATGTGTGAAATACTGAAATATTTTTTAAAGGATTAAAATGATCAGTCTTGAAGAGAAAAATAGTTTCTGAGTATTCCTTGCTAATCAGGGCAATTGGATTTTTTGCTACCAAATTGGCGAGTAAGAGGTTGACTTAATCTGTAATACTTGGCCTGCACAGGTCATAACTAATATAACAGGACACAATGTATTTAAAATGGTAGATCACTGAAGGGCATAACAATTTGTACTGCTCTGTGATACAAACAAAGTAAGAGGCTTAATTTACAGATAAAGCCTCTATTTTGTTTATTATTTAGGTATTATAATGGCAGTAAGGAATGTTCTGAATGAGCAAAGGAACACTTTTAAAGACATTTAAAAATCATACAGTTGAAGCACTCTTTGTGATAGAGGGTTAATCTGTACAAATAAGTTGTTTCAACAAAGGCTCGTGGCTTTTGGAAATGACACATGATGGATATGCTGAAAGAAGGCTTGTAGAAATTGCTCCCATTAGATTATGCACACAGTATCTCTTTACCTCGCCCGGTGCCTGCTCTCAAACAGGAAGTATAAAACTACGACATCGCCAGGTATGAATACATAATGAGGTCTGGACACTCAAATGGGACCCCATCCTGTGGGCTCCAGGGTAAATGGCCCTGGCCGAAACATCCCCAGGGAATACTTTTCAGGCACTTTCTGTATAAAGAAACAGAGTCAAGGGGATTCAAGGGCAAGGCAGATACCCCTTCAAGACCTCTGTCATCATGTAGCTCTTTTATCAAATTTGAACATATGCTCAGTTGTCTTCGGGTCTCACGTTTTAGGCAGAGCAGGCTAATGTTTAAGGGCCATTACTCAATAACACAAAAAGGGAAATAAATAAGGATGTTCGTGATAGGTCTGGAAGGTAAGAGGAGGGACAGCCACACTGTACTAGAACAGTGCTGGGTAGACAGAGGCCAGGCTGACAGAGAGCCTGGTATCGTGTAGAGAAAATTGAATTCAGTTCAGTGAGTAGTGAGGCACTGCAGGGGAGACAAGTGTATGATGGGTCTCCGCTTTGTACAAGCTTACAGGGGAACTCGGCTTGTGTGGTGAAATCATTAAAGAACAGAAAAAGACTTTGCAGTAAAGTACTATGGTGAGACGCATCGGCAAAGCCATGAACGCTTGTACATTCTTTAGGGCACATATGTTCAAATCGTAGGGCAAGTATAAAAAGACCAGCCTTCCTGCCCTATGGATCACAGTCACTAATGATAAATTTGTGTTCGTTCTGCCTTCTGCCTTATTCCAGATTAGAAACTAAGCCCCTCAAAACAAATTCTTCCTAGGGATCAACTTGTAGGTGGAAATTATATTGAAGTGGCCTCCTGGGATGGGGGATGTGCTCTGAGAGATGCTACCTAAGACTGGCATTTAGGAGTATTAAAAAGAGAGGGAGAGAGACAACTGTAACTGATGCTTTAGTAAGAATATTGTCAATGTCTAGTCACAGCTGCCTGGTGCTTGGGATTCCTGCCTGCCTGCCGGCCTGCTGCAATGTGAACGGTCTAGGCCGAAGCATGCACAGTACACCGCAGAACCGGGGCTCTGACCTGCGGGCTTTTCCTGCTGGCCCCTCTCAGATATTTCAGTTGGTGTTGCCAGCTTTACAGTCTCCATGGGCCTATTTACCTTGGTAATTTGTACCTGATGCGTATATATTGGTGATTGCTTTTTCTCCCTGGAATCCTGGGATCTCATTTATTCACCAGTGCAATAAAGTGGTGGAGTGAAAACCCCTTCCTAAAGCAGGAGGGGAAGAATTGGTTCAGGAAAATAGCAACATGCTAACTGCCACTCTAATTACACCACCAAAAGAAGGCTTGTTCTTATGTGGAGGTAGTTAATGCTCCCGTCTGCGTGTACATGTCGGTCAGTGTTAGTCTATCTGTGGGCATCACTGCTAACTGTATTTTTTTTCAATCTGGTGTCAATGTGCCACTGTTTCAAAACAAAACAGTAACAGGCCTAGGATTCAAACGCAGAATTCTTTGGCCACAGCTTACAAAAACCATGCTTAGCTGTGTGTGTAGGGAAAATTACTTTGAATAACAAAAGCACAAATAAGAACCGATAGAATAATAAGCAATTAAGGTGGATTAACAACAGTTGCTGAATTCCAGCTGTTGGCTGCAGATGTAGCCTGGCTCCTTAATTCAAACTAGTTGGAACCCGTCGCTGTTCAGAGCCCAGCGGGGAGAGAGGTGTGCCCACGGCAGCGCCCCTTGCAGGGGTCCGTATGTGGGAGATGTGAGTAGAGGGTATGTTTCCCTTCCTCCTGACTTGTATATCATTCATCTTCCTTTGCCTTCTGTTACTTTGGTATCTTTCTGCTTTTTGTGTCCTGTTTGATTAAGAAGGACTGACTAACCTCTGTGTGCTTGCTGTTTAGTTATGGCACACTGAAAACAGAGAAGAGAGTAAAGGGCAGCAGGTCCTCTGTAACGTCGTTCAGTGCCATTTCGTCACAGGGTCGATGAGATGGCACAGGTCTAGGAACTTAGCTATTGTTTATCTCAATTAGCTTACGATAAAAGTAGTTTCGTTGTGTTAGTTTGCTTGAAGTTGCAGAACCCATCCACAGCACTGGGAACGCACTGTGTTTGTCTATGTCTCCAGTGGGAAAGAGGAGCTTCACGGTAGGAGAAATCACAGATTCTGTTGGCTGCTGTAAATAATGTCCTGAGTTTTCCTGGGAGAGCAATGAGGCGGAGCCTCCCTAAGGAGGAGAGCTTCGTATGACTACAGCCCCGAGCATACAACCCTGGGAAACCGTGTGCACAGGCAATTCACAGGGTAACCAACCCCCATGCGTAATCTGTCCCCTGCAGGCTCACCACAGTGCCCTTTGTCGCCATTATATGGGGTTGGCCAAAAAGTCCCTTTAGGTTTTCCCATAAAATAAAAGACACATTCTTCATTTTCACCAATAACTTTATTGATTTCAGTATTTTGAGTACGTCAGCTATCTCCTGCTATTGGCTTCTAGTGGCTAGAGGCCCAGGGTGCTGCTAAACATCTTCCAATGCATAAGACAGCCCCACAGCACAGAATTATGTGGCCAAAAGGTCAAGAGCACCAAGAAACTCCACAAAACACTTCTGACAGGTTCGAGCGGTCACAGCAGCTTCGCCGCACACTGCACAAATTTTGTGTGTTTCAGTTTCGTTTTTACCTTTCTGGAAATAATAGCACAATACACCAAAAATGTCATGTATATTCTTCCATCTTCAATATGAAAATAACTACACAAAAATTCACCAGTTTTGGTACGTTTTTTTTTTTAATGCATGCTGATACGACAGCTGTCACAATACAATCATACAAAATTGTTTCCAATGAAGTTCAAGACAACTAAGCACTGCTAGAGCCATCGTACAGGGAAAAAAAACAGACTTTTTGTCCCACCCAATAGCTTCCCTTGGACCGCGTTGTTATTGGTGATCAGGAACAGGTCCTCCCACAATAATGGCAAGGGGCCTGGGGTACAGGGCGAGTCTCCTAGGCCTGTAACCTGTTCAGTGACACAGTGACTCAGAAGGGCCCTGTACTTGTCTGCTGTCACCATCTCAAAATTCCTAGTTTCATCTTTGAACCATTGTTTTGTAATTGGAGCTCGTACATGAGCAGAATGGTTTACACATAGTGTTCACCATACCCCATAAACACAGACCAAGACGTATGGGGGGAGTTCAGGGAGCCTACAAGCCAGCGCAAGGTAAGCACGTGAGAGCTGCCCATTCCCATAGTGTTGGATGAGTGCACATGTACCACATAGTAAAATGTTAAAAGTTGAGTGGGTTTCCACTGAGTTAGCCTCATGAAGTGTTTCTACTGTCCTAGTAAGAACAAAAGGCAGATGCGTATAGAAGCTACGATATACAGGTTGTGTGATTTTGGTGATTCCACATACAACCTAAATGTCCTTATAATTACAAAGAAAATTCTCATTGTACTGTATAAACAGAGAGAGGTTATGGAAGAAAGGATAAAGCTTCACATTTTAGTGCCTCTAATGGCAGTTTTTCTCCTGCTGTTTGAACAAGGAGCCCTTGATTTTGGCTTTGTGTCAGGCCCTGAAAACTATGTAGTGGCCCCCACTCTCAGGTTTAACTGGATGGAATTGAAGAGGGTGCTAAGGTCTGATGCTCAGCCGGTGGCGTGTGAGGTGCGGACACCAAGCAGATACCCACCTGTGCCTGCTTTACAGACTCTGCTGAAGCAAAGGATTGACCGGACAGGTTCCCATTTAATTTGTTTTCACGTGTTTCGAAGTTTCTACTTGTTCAAAGAAATGTTTGCAGACTTTATGTCCAGGCGACATATCTTTTTATGACTGTTATTTTCTCCAATAATGTGTCAAGGTCCTTTTACTTTCTAGACGTGTTTGGCAAAAAAGAGGAATTTTGTAGCAGCCTAGTAATGTTATTAAACAGCTCTCCCTGCCAGCCCTCTGCCTCTGACCCTCTCCTGACTTTCCTGTTTTCAGCAGAATGTTTACTTGTTCCTGCAAATGAGTTAGGAGATGTGGGCGTGTTGATGTATTTGCCCCAGAGAACATCAACAATTCTGTGATAAAAGCAGACCTACTACCACTGACAGAAACTCTGCCAGGCTAATACTCAGGCTATCACCTGAGCCCACATGCCGCTTTGGCCCAAGCTGACTTATTAGCCAGCTTCTGGGTCCAAACTGTGTTAATAAATGGACGCAACCTCGGGCAACTGGTCTAAAACCACAGGACTGCTGGTCAGGAGGAGGGCAGGTAGCAAGCCGCACCAAAGGAGTCCAGGGGACATTGTCTCCCAGAGTTTAACATAAAGCCAAAACTAAATGCAAAATGACTTGTCCCCCTGGGTGCCAACCACAGGAAGGGTCTACTTTCTACTTTGCTAAAACCATTTTATCTCAGCAGGAGAGACTGTGGCCCCAGGTGAGAAGGAGAAGCCAGCCAAAAGCCCTACCTTTGGTCTGGTTCTTGCCATAGTTTTTAATCTCCATCTCTCTTCCAGCCTGACTGTCCTAGGAATGAGTCAGGCCAGTGAGGAAGTCACAGTTGTGCGCAGTTGCCCAGGAAGCCCGAGCCTGTATCAACCTCTGCCTTGAGCAGGAGTGCACAGCACTTCTCCAAGGAAGACCTGTTCCTTCCTTCGGTGCTGTGTGTATGTGTGTGAGAGAGGGCGGGGGCCCTACCTGGGCCTTCTGGGTGGGGCCCAGGTAGGGTGGTAACCAGGCACAGTCCCTCCTTAGGCTAGATGATCATCCGCTATTGAAATGGAAGCAGCCTAAAATGGAACAACTCACTAGGATGTGAGCTCTCAGACACTTGATTTGAGCTGCACCTCTCCTTGTCTGGGGCAAAGAGCCGCACACTGGAGTTTTTTGTTTTGTTTTCAAAATTAATCAGTGTGGAGGCAAGGGGTGTTGTGTTGAGGTTGGGAGAGGAGAGGAGAGGAGAGATGTGGGCAAGCAGCCAGGAGGTCAAGTTCTTAGTGTCTTTCAGGTGGCCCGGGCCTTCCTCCCACCTTTGACCCTGGAGACTGCCTGCCGGGTGGTCCCAGAGCTCACTTCTGCCTGAACTGGACCCAGCACTCTGTCCACACCTGGCTGAGAGCCTTTTCCTACCAAAGACAGTGGATATTAAAAGAGACCGCTTCAGGGATCATTGGAAGTACTTTTTTTTTAAATGTTGTTTTACTTTTTTATTCCCTTATTTGGGGGGTGAGAAGACACCAAAGAGTTTTAAACAACTTGCAAAGATATGATATTTTTCATACCTCCTCACATTCCTCTCAAATGGCTGTCACTTTGCTTGTGCTAGGGATTTGGCAAATTATTTACAAAAATGACTAATATTAATAGATTAGAAATTCATGGGTGTTTGCTGCCTGAGTCAGTAACATCATAAAAAAGATTATTGAGGTAAAGAATAACTAGGTTGTTTTCTACTTTGTTGCCGGTCATTTCAGGATGATTAAACTCATTGCAAAGTGGTGTTTAGAATGCAGGCTGTGGAGCCAGACGGCTCGGGTTTCGGTCTCAGACCAACATTAACCAGTCACGTAACCCTGGGTAAGTGGCTGTGCCACATGTCCTCATCTATGAAGGGAGGGTGATAATCATATGAACCCCATGAGTTGTTGTGAATATTAAATGAGTTAATGCATATCAGATGATTAGAACTGTGCGTGTGTTCAATAAATATTCATTATTGCTACTATTCTAAAGGCAAAGTGTACCAAGGATAGCCCAGGACATCAGAAAAAGGGACCAGTAGCTCATCATAACGTTTGTGTAGGTAGGTAGATATTAAAGTTAATCTATGTGCACATGAAGGTCCTTTAAAAGTACAAATTAATATTTTCCTGCCACTTAACACTTTACAAATTCAACTAAGTACAGTGTAAGTGTATGACTTTGGTTTTCCAAAGTCTTGTTATTTACTTGGTTTTTCTTGGAAAAGGAATTTAAGCCTTGGGGCCTTTCTACTCAGGCAACTTTCTCTGAGTCTGCAAAGCAGGCTGCTGGGCCTGCCAGGAGCCTCGCCAGCCCAGCTGAACAGAAACAAGGTGTGGGAAACACTGTGCAATTACCACATTCTTTCAGCTTCTGAGTCCTTTAATTTCTCTTATCAGCAGTTCACTTCAGATAACAACTCTGGAGACAAAATAAGCCTTAAAGGTGGGCTGCAGGGAGGGAGAACAAAGGTTTTTATTGGTCTTTTTATGTTCTGTTTACTAAAAAGTGTTTAGTTGTAAAAGATAACTATAAAACTATTGTATCTGCTGTAGAAAATGAACAAATAAAAGTAATTATTGCAGAGGGGCATTAAGTAACAAATAGGATATATTTACTGTTTCCTAGTTAGGGGCTTCAAATCTTGACTTTATTATTTTATTTGTTTATTGCTGTGTGTGTGTGTGTCCTGGTTGAAAATGAAACACAAGGATTGGCTTTAAACCTAATTTTCTTTCAGGGCAAATTGAGGGGCCCAACTTATCATCAGCCTTTTGTTCTATGAGGACCATAAAAAAGTGGCTGCCTTCTCTAATGGGACCCCGATGTGTGAGAGTGGATGCAGTGGTTAAACACGTTCATGAAGGTTCTTGGGTCATATTCAAGAGAATTAGGTGGTCAAACTAGATAAAGGGAAGTAATAGGTATTTGCTTGAAATGCTGAATATTTTTCAAGAATATGGGGGGATAACATGCTTTGCTTTAAAAATGCATTATTTAAAAAAATTCCTGACTTTTTACTAATATTGAAAGAGGTAATGGTGTTTGTAGCTGAACAGTAATTTTAACGAAAGGATGACATAGGATGTTTTTAATAGTGTCTGCCCAAATGCAGTGTTTTAGGTGTAAAGGCTTCAAAGCAGTTTTCCTAAATCAGTTGTGAATGTTGGTACATTTTTAAGATTTTTAAAAACATTTATATAACTTTATAAGGCTGAATAATTTCCTTTAAATATAGTTTAGGAAAGTTTTGTGGGTTTTAGTCTTTTAATTATTCTTTTAAAATTAAGTTCTCATTTTTAAATGTACTACATGACATGGTACAAATTTCAAAAGCTGTAAAAGGATACACAGTGAAAAACACGTCTCCTTCCCACTCCTGTTCTCTAGTTATCCAGTTCCTTTCTTAAGTAGCAACTTTTGTTCATAGGTTCTGTGTATGTATATATAATTATAAAAATTGCAAACTTTCCTTATTCCAGTCCCCAAGGGTAGGGGTTTATGGGGGGAGAAAGGACATAGTGGAAGCCTTCTGCATTGCCATGAACAAGATACTAGAAAAGAGTCCTGCCCCTTGGAGCACATTCCACCTCATAATTTTTAATATGCCCAGAGGAAGAGCCTTGTCCTCTAACCTCTACCCGAAAGGCAGCTGGGCTAGACTGTGGAAAGCCAGCATTCGTCCTGTCCCCGGCGGTGACAAAGCCAAGAGGCCCTGAACACTTTATAACTGAATTCTGATAACACTTGTGCTCCCTGATTCATAAATCATGTCAAGATGTGGCTTGAATGAGAATAAATGTAAAACGTGTTCTTAAGTCCTAAGCAGGCCCAGAGCTGTTTGCCGCCTTGGAGCTGGGGTGTAGGAATATCACGTGAAAGGGGAATGAAATCTCATCCTGTTTTCAAACATGTAATGCTGTGTTCGAAAGGTACCATAATGTGGTACCATAATGTGTCTGGGATGGTTAAGGTAATGTCCTGTTGAGTGTGTGTGACTAGAATTGATACAGCATTTCTTGTCCTCAGTGAACGGTGGCCCAGCAAGTAAAGATGAATCTCAGCATCCTCTGTAGTGTGTTGGCCTTGTGTGTGCACATGCAGACGTCTTTACCTGTATCAGCCTTCTTCACCTGTATAGGGATGCACAGGTGTCAACAGTTAGTGGTCCCTGGCAGGCAAACCCCCCCAGCTGATGACTTGGTGTATAGGTGGTAGCTGGCCCGCCCCGCAGGCGAAGATCATATCACACCCTGGCATCTCAGTACTGCAGGTTGACCGTGCAGGAAATGCTTAACTTCCTTTGAAATGCTTGGTTTGGTGTGTCTTTCTGGAAAGTATAGTGTGATTCATGGCGAAAGAATAATTGTTTAATTGAAAGTGTAGGTGAGATGACTTAAAAATGAATTCACTGGAAAGGCATACGTGTATGCCTTTTGTCACAAATAAATGATTTGAAAAACTGCTTTCAGTTGCAGGTATGAAACATTGATGTTAGACCTCATGGGTGGTAGAGGTGAGTTACATCAACCAGGAAATGCTCAGAAGTTTCAGGGTCTAATGAAGTAAGTTCTAGGTACCTTCTAAGGTCACACTGGAATGATATGCTCTCAGGTATTCCTTTAAGATCAACCCAAGCAAATTTAAATCTGTGAACTTTAGTTAAAATTTTGGCTCAGTACATGAGTTTGCCATAGATGGAATAAATATTGAATATGTTACTAACAATAGTAATGCTTTCATTGTTAACACATGAATAGCCAAACATAGGTCGACAGTCATTCATATAGAAAATAATATAATAATGAATGAATAATAGTACAAAAATAAACTGTGTTTTGAGTACTCCCAACTGTAAACCTACTTCTGCCCACCCTGTATTATGTATACCTTGAAATCTGTTTCCCACACACACTACTTGACAAGGTTTAACACCGAGCCCCTGAGGTTCGAGTTTTGGACAGTTTCTTAGATGGGATTTTCTGTTTTTCACTCTTAATATTTCTCTTAAGGACATGATTTTAGTGGATCAGTGTGTGTGCCTGGCTCTTCAGAAGAAGAGGCTCGCGGTAAAACCAGTAGAGCTCTACCACAGTTTGGGTCCACGTGGAGTTCTGTTTTTGACTTGAGATTTGTAAAATAATTAGGAGTCTTTAAGACTACACGTTGACAGCCATAGCCTTTTAGAAGAAATACTTACACGAGAGGAGGTGCCTGCAAACCCCGTCTCATAGTGAGTAAGCAGAGGCATTTGGGTCACCAAACACAAGAGAAGAAGCAGACTCATCCTTCCTTCACCTCATTTACCATCCTTGCGTTTGTGGAGTAAAGCAACAAAGGTCAAGGCAAAACAAACGAGAAATCCAGATAGACCTTTGAATATGCTTTGAAAACATCATTGACTTGCACAATGTATGTAATTTGTAAATATTAAGTGATTGAATAAGTGAATGGATGAGTCAATCAATAAAAAAATGTAGCCACATTTAAAACATGAGCAATAAAACTTGCATATGACAATTGGCATTCAGCTACTTGTAGCTGTAGTACATTTTTCTTTCTGTCCCATTGCCAGTGTAGGAGCCTCATCTCCAGCACAAAACTCATCTGCTCCACAGGAAAAACACATCTCCCCCCTAACATTGATAGTTTGAATATACCACCATTGTCGCAGGACCACAGGCTCAAACGTTAATTGTTTTAGGAATTCTGAAAGCTGGCAATGGGACTGTTAGTCTGTTCTGGGTTTCTACTTCCATATTTTCATGGGCACTACCCACTTTAAATCCATTTCCCATCTAATGTTGTATAGAACCCAGTAGCCTGCTAGCTGGCCTCTCTAACTTCACAGCACAGGGAATAATTTTTCTAGAATTAAATTCCACAAATGTTGGTACCTGTTATATAAACACTGCTTATTGCTATAAGAGATGCAAATATGATTAAGACAGAGCCCCTGTTTTAAAGGAGCCTTTATAGTCAGGGAATAAGAGCAATACAAACATAGCTGTCGTTCAGGTCACAGGTACTATGAGGCTGCACAGAAATTTCATCATTTCCCTGCTCAAGAAGTTACAGTGACTCCCTGGCACCTTTCTGGACCCAGTAAAAATTCTCAGTTTTCCTAATTTGACACTATCCTAGCTGTTAAAATTTTTGTGCTACTACCCGACAAAGCTCTCCTCTGCTCCTGTCCTCTAACTAATACTGTCATGACCACATCTATACACAGGTTCCTTTTTTCCTGCATTCGCTCATGGTTTCTGCAGATGACAGCTGTTCATCAGATACTATGCTAGGTACTTTGGAGAAAACAAAAATGAATCAATCCCTGCCTTGAGCAACTCACCATCTAGGGAGAGAAGGCAGACAAGAAAATGTTTATGGAACAGTGTGTCATGCTGTAAGAGAATGCACAAAGTGCTGAACAAGGATAGAGAGGAAGTCCTCACGGGGGAGGGGAATGTTGCCAGAAGTTGATTTCAGGCTCTCCCAGAGAAGGGAGGGGAGAGCACTACAGACAGAAGCCGTGAGGAGCAGCCACAGAGGCACAGCAGCACGCGGCTCAATCCCGATGCTGGTGGTAGGATTCAGCGTGGGAGCTAGTGGGCAAAAATGACATCGACAAATCTGGGAGCCAGGTTCTCATGGGCCTTGACTCTTATGCCAGGCAATTTGTCCTTTATTTTCTGTGTCAGGGAAATCCATCTGGAGCTTCAAACACAGATGTGAACAGATGTGGGTTCTAGAATGCTCTGGCAGCAGTGAGGAATCCTGGAGGCAGACAAGCCAGAGCATTGGCATATTCCCAGCCAAAGGGGACAAGGCAATAAGGAGATCCTGAAGGTGTTTTCAGAGTTACTTCCCCTGGGGTTTCCCTGCTGTAGTGTACATGTAATTTTCAGGACAGGGTAGGTTGTGCTTCTTTAACAAACAGCCCCAGGATCTCAGGGGCCTGAAAACTTACTACTGCAGGTAACTGTTTGAGCCTCCATGCAGTGACTCAATATAGTGTCTAAGGCTGCATCAATACTGTGGCTTTGTCATCTCAACACAAGCCTCCACATAAGTGAGCATTAAGGGTTTTGCTTCAGCCCACAAGCAACTCACCCCCTTCTGCTCATCACTCTGCCTAACAGTGAAGTGTGTGTGTGTGTGTGTGTGTGTGTGTGTCAGGAAATAATACTCTCGTGCTCAGAAAGAAAAGAAAGTGAATATGGGTGAACCGTAGAAACCCCTACCACTCTAAAACCTATTATCACTTTTTCTTTAATTTCCTCAGGATTTATCTGTATTACCTGACCCACTCTTTACTATGTAGTTATGCATAACCTTAGAATTATCATCTCATTATTTCTTGTTTCTCTAGCTCTGTGAACCTGGTAAGTTCTCAAGCACAAGGCTGTGTCTGCTACATCTTCTCACTTTTATGGCCTCTCACAGATCCTCGCCCTGAGGGACAAGGCAGTTAGCTAAGTAGGTGCTGGTGAAAACACGTTGGATTGAATTTGGCAGGTTTGGCCTTTTTCTATCTGGGCTTGGGTGCTCTTGAACACACACTCGGGAATCATCTGATTTAGGGAGGGATATATCTCATGCCCATTAGACGGTTGGAACTTGATTCGACTAAAATGAGTTAATAGAGGATAGACTGTTTCACAGAAACGTCTTCGGTGTCATTTTGCCTGTGACGCCCTCATTTCTTGTCCTGATCTACTGGAAATTGCACAACAATTATCCCGAATGTGACATAGCTTTGCCACATTTTGAAAGGGAACCTGAAAGTTTAGGGGCATCAGAATACGTCATCCGGTCTTCAGCATCCAGCTGGGGAGGGTCAACAGGAAACAGATCAGTGGCCATTCCCTGTTGAAAGTTAGCACAAAAAACATCTCACTTATAAGAGGAATATTACGAAATGAATTCATACACCATAGAAGGTGAGGTTGAGACCCATGGAGACCTTTATCTCAAATGGTGTTTTCTTAGCCAGATTGTATATTTCATCCTTTCTTGGTCAATCTCTTTGACTTTTTCTTTCCTCCTAAGCCTGACTTTTAAAATAAGTGAGTCAGTGAAGAAAACCTCAGTTCCGTTTAGTTCCCTATAGGTTACAGTAAAGACAGAAAACTATCTGTAGCTTTTGAACATAATCCAGAGGAAGTGGGTATGGCAATAATTATTTCTGGTCCAACACAAAAAGCTAACGGATCAATTTACTCTTTCTCAAGGACCGATTCTACCACAAACATTTACTGCCCTGAAAACAGATTCATTCAGTAGGAGCAGGGCTAGCTGTTTATCTGTCATCCCACAAACTTGAAACACTTCTATTACACCAGCGCACCTCAGGGGGTTCCTTGCTGGCTTTCATGTCTCCCTGAGAATTCGCTACTGTGAAATGTGTGTATAGTCTTGCTTTCTTTTTACATTGGATTTGCATTTTAACGTTTTTTCATTCTTCATAGCTAAGAGAGAACTTTATTTTCTCTACCCATTTGTACCTCGAGACTGCTGCAAGTTGAAGCTGGTCTAAAACTGGACCAGCTTCTGCAGCACAGATAGAGTCCAGATGCAGAAAAGGGATTCAGATAGAAGTTCAAGGAAAAGGAAGAACAGGATGAGAAATTTAAACCTTCCTCTTAGGTGTTTATTTCTTGCCTTTTCCTATTGCCTTGTCATGAACTTTCTTTTTTTTTTTTTTTTTCTTTTTATTTTTCTTTTTTCTCTTTTTGGTTTTCTCATCTTCCATTTTTCTACTTCTTGGTCCTCTTTGGTGCCTTTATTTTTAAGATACATTTTCTTTTCTGTATATACCTCAATTGGGTCATTACTGCATTTACTTGCAAACACTATCTCTCAGAATTGTGATGCAAATGCAAAAGAATTGTAACTGGCACAACAATAATAACTTGTCAAATCTTGCTTGTATCCTACCTGGCCTTCATATGAACTGTCTCTGTAATCACTCACCACCATCCTACTAATTTGTCTGCAGTCACAGAATTGGAAAGCAGCAGCACTGGCTTTCCTGGTGATCTTACTTCCAGTTCCAATGCTCTGAAAATAAAGTCTTCGGTCAGTCATAGTTTTTGACACTGACTCATATATTTTAAACGCTGAAGAATTCTCAAAAGACCATCTGGCGTCACCCCAGGTCTCTGATCAGTTGCTCTAATTTCAGTGGACTACATGCACAATGTCTGATGCATCGGATTTGTGGGAATCTTCCGTATTAGCTGTGGTTTGGGGTCTGTGCAGTGAGAAAGAAATTTCTCCTGTGCTATTGTTGTTGAAAACTGACATCTTCTTATGCTGACTCCATGAGTAGGAGACGCAACGGTTTGGAGAGCGGGGCGTCCCCTCTCACTGTGGGCACCTTCCTCCATAATTCTCAGAAGACTCAAAACCATTAACCTTGGCAGGGGAGCAGAGAGAGCTCCTGAGCTCAGCTTGATAGAGATGCTAAAGGTGTTTAGCAGTTGCAGAGTCGCAGCTGTGTTACCTGTTTTGCACTAATTAGGAGTTACCATGAATCTGCTTGACAATTAAGGACAGAGTGAACTTTCAGGCAGATCGGTACCACGGGACAGCAAACAGTCCTCAGGCAAGCAAAATAAAAATGTGCACTGAGCGCTGTGTTTTACTGGGACTATAAAATTTGTTTAATAATGTGGCTTCAAATGTATAAAGAAGTCTAAAGTAGGTTTTCTGCCACTTGAAAAGGGTCTCTCTCAGGAATAGCCAACACTTCTTCAAATCCTTGGTAGTGCAAGCAGTTGTGTGTGCCCCCTCACCCACCAGATAAATAACGATCTCAACACCAACCTTAACCAGTTCTTGGACTTCAGTTGACTGGTTTTGGACTAACATGTCATAGCCAGGGAGCAGCTTAGCACTTACACAGCTGTCAAGAATAGGAAGGCACAAAAAGGTTGAATTTCTCTTAAAAGTCATACTTGATGAGCCACTTAAAGTCCCATACTTTTAAGATGAGACTTTCCCAGGTTAAGTGTTCTGTTCTTCCCTGCCTTTCTGCTCCATCTAATTTGTGCACACAGGTATCTCTTTCCATTCGCTTGGGCTTAGGTCCTGAGGGGCCTTAAACCACTCTCTTCTGCTGGGCCATAAAAAATATGTGAGGGGAGCTCCATTCTTTATAGACTCGGTGCTAAGTCTCAGGCAAAGCGAGACTGCCTTGTCATCATCCAGAATCTGAGAGACAGCAGCCTGGATGTGACTTATGGCTGGGATTGAGGAATGTGTGCAGAGTTTAGCAGAACCTGTGTGCAGAGAGGAGAAGTTGGAAACTATAAATATAATTAAGCCAGGTGGCTTCCATGACAACATGGAGATTAGGGCCTGGGTGGCTCTGGCAGACCATTGAGACCTGAGTGAATGGACGTCAGTCTATTTATATCCCTTCTCCCTAGGAAAACAACAACAACAGCAGAGTTTGATGTCTAAATGAAGTAATCTCTGGAAAGAAAAGGGAGAGTAGTATATTTGTTAAACTGTATTAAAAAAAATCAGAAGATAACATGGCTTTGTTCACAGTATTACATAAAGAAGATTAAAGAGGAGGAACAAGCTGCTTAAACACTGTAAACTAATTAGCTCTACGAATTGTTTTCCCGAGGTTCACGAGATATGAAGCATTGGCACCAGTGCGTGAAATACACTCTGCCTCAGTGCTCTTTTCAATTTATTTTTCTGTTAGTGTCATATGTATATAAAAAAAGAGCAGCCGAATAGAAAGAGGTTACAGAGAGAGACCTGAGCCTGTCAGATGATTGAGGCTGACATTTTGTCATCTTAAGCCTGGCACGGGAGGGTCCTCCTCTAATACCCTGTGTAAATACCAGCTTCATTTTCTGCCATCACAGGCTACATTGCGCAAATGATGTCAGGACAAGGCCCAGAGGAATTCCTGCTGCTGCTCCCAGCACTCTAGCAGCTCCCAGCACAGCTAGGCCCGGGCCAGCCCATGCATCCTTAATTTGGTCCCCAAGAGCTGGGTTTTTGCTGAGAGCAGTTGAAGAGGACCCAGAGTGAGGGTGCGGCTGGGGGCCCACTGCCCTCAACTTCTCATGCCCTTGTTCAAACAAGAGGTTTCTTGTTTTCTTGTCCTAAAATTGTTTTCAAGGCAGAGGATCAGCCAAAGCCTCCTCCTTTGGGAATAAGTTTTTATTCCCAAAATAACAGATGAAGATACTTATTCAATTTAAAATAGGATAGTACGCTTTTTTTATGTAGCACATTTTATCTTTTTTTCAGAACTTTAACTTAGAAATATATTATTAAGACAGTGGGTGGACTCCGTCTTTCCTGACTCTGCATCATCTCTTTGCTGCTTATCTCTGTGTACGTATTCTGCAAAAACAGAGAAAAAGAACGTCCTCACTCCCTGCTGCCGTGTGCATTCCCAGATATCCTGCTCAGAAGGATCACCCCTTCCTTTGTACTGTCAGAGAAGAAGGTAAAAAATTGTTCATGAAGACACCATCCTCTTTTTATTTTTCTGTTAAATGTCTTCAAGGCTATTATTTCTTCCTCACTGGGGCCTGGCCTGACCCCATGGAGATGACTGTCTCAGCAAGAACTGATGACATCCTTACCATCAAGTCCATGAATCCCAGTTTTCTTCAAGCCCAGCTGTCACCACTACTCCACCCCACCCCACCCCACCCCTGTGTTCAGTGCTGTAGCCTGTCTTTCCATTTCTGAAACTCTCCTGAATCCCGGAGAACCATGGGGTTTCCTCATCTACAGTTGGCTACATCTCAGTCCTTATTTTTGGCTTTTGCCTCTCAGCAGGAGACCTTTAATTCCTGCTGCCTGCTGCACACTCTCACATCTGTTTTGTTCATTATTGTATTTCCAGACTCTAGAACGGCGCCTGCCATTAGGGGAGCTCCAGAAATGCGTGCTGAATTAGTTATATGCACGAGTCTCCCCTGTCTGCTTCTCAGACTCAAGAAGTCACTCGCCATACCGTTTCTCTTGTCTGCCAAGCCCACTTCTCCTCATTTGGTCTGTCGCTGAGGGCTCACTCTCCTTCCTTTGACTCAGATTTCTGTCATTTGCAAGTTCTTTTCTCTGCTGACTTCTAAGTGGTCACCCGGACTGGAAGGCCAGCTTTCCCATCGCTGTCCTTCCACTCCTCTTCACTGCCCTTCCCAAGTCCTCAGTGAGTCTTTCCTGGACTGCTTACCCCAGGAGTCTGCAACTGCTTTCCCTGACTTCTGTTCACCTCCACACTCAGCTATTGGAATCACTCCCCCAGCCTCAAATCTGGATACTGAAATACCTAAGATAACTTCTTGTCACAACAGAGTCAAGCTGGTTCATGATTGATAGCATCCAAAGCTTTCTGACACTTGTTTATATGTCTCCCTTCCCTCTTGTGCCCACTCAAGTCCAGTCTTCCCAGTGACTCAGCAACTTGGCTTTGCTTCAGCTGTGGCTTCTGAGAAGGCCCCTGTGAAGGCCGCCTTTAAGGTTTTGTTTGCCTTTTATGCACTTGTCAGAGGGAACCAGGTGTTCGCGTAACTGGTTTACCCAGCACCTTCCTTTTCCCACAGGGATGCTTTAGAGGGCTGAGTCTGTGTCATTAGACTCGATATCAGACCCAGGACCGTGCCTCACAGGTAGCCTGGCATGTTACATTTTTAAAATACAGACTTCTAACCTTTATTATAGGCTACCATATATTACAGTTGATAATTGATGATTGGCATTTCTTGGTCCTGATTGGCATTTCTTGGTCCCTGTCATTGAACTCCTTAGGGACAGAGCATCTCCCAGTACATCTCTGTGTCCTTTCATAGGTCAAGAAGGCGCCCATAAAATGTGCTCGAATTTAATTTTAAATAAAAAGAGTGAATGTTGACTAGCTAAAAATGCAGACAGTTCTACCATATATGTTGATTTATAGAAAAATTCTTCAATTTGAGCATTAATGTGTATTTCATTAGGCATATCAAAATAGTAATATGTTGGCTTTTCCAATTTCAATAAAGCCATATATGAAGCATATCTGTAGGGCACTTTGGACATGAAAACAGGTATTCTGTCTTTTCTCATGACTTATTAAAAATTGATAGAAGCAGGTGCTGGTAGGTTTTTTTAGACATCACATTGTAGAATTAAAGCCGTACTATTTAACTGATTTTGGGTATTTTACCTTTTTTATCAAAGCATATTTTCAGATGGCAAGTATTATACTCTGGAAACCCTATCTCTTTTACTGTGTGTTTCAGAATAGACTGGTATGCATTCTTTGCATGTAGCAAATGAAGAGTGGAGGCTCAGAGTCCGATTTCTCTGATCTTTCGTTTCCTACTCTGTAAAATGGGGCTAACGATAATCCTATTTATTAGGCTGCTGTGAAGGTTTGAGGTCGTCCTTGCAAAGCTCTTAGCAGCGTGTCTGGGAGAACAACTCACTCAGAACATGGTGAAGTCGTATCATTCTTTTGTTTTAACAGGGATTTGTATAGGGAGGGAGTTGCGTGTTGGGCGGGGGAGCCTCTGAAGAGCAGTCACTTGTGCTTGTCCGGTGCTTTCCAGTTCCGGCACCGCAGTGGCAGTGAGAGACGGCCTGGAACACCCATGTCGCCTGTGACCTCAAAACTCCACGGCGCCAGTGAATCACTTTTTGTCCTGAATAAGGCTAGCTATAATTTAAGTTTTTTTGAAAGTATGTTTTCATTTATTGAGGTCAGTGCATTTGTGTCTAACAATTGAAACCTGACAAGAAAAATCAAGGGTAGCCTGGGCACTGCTCAATTATTACTCTGATCAGATTTTAATTAGCCCTAGCTGTAGAAGGATGTGCTATTTTTATTATCTATTACCATGCACTTGCTTACATATTTACCCCGGAGTTAGAGGTGTTTCATTAATTATTTTTGTTGGCAACCAAGACAATAGTTTTGACTTCTGAATTGGAAGTTGCCAACCTATTTATAAACACTAGTGATGATCACCCCCCCCCAAAAAAAAGTGCAGTTTATAAGCCTGAATAAATCTTTATAAACTAAAGTATTTCACTCTTAAGATGAGATCATTAACCTTAAATTTTATTCACAATTTTATTCCAGACCCCTTCACTTAAAATTTTTTTAAATCTAAAATAAAAGCACTTTCTTGGATTTTAGGAGTTTCACTTATGTGTTTAGGTTTATTGAAGTATAATTGACAAAATTATAAGATATTTAACATGTACAATGTGATGATTTGAGTCTTTTAATCAATATGAATTATCAACATATATTGGCACCTCTTTTGGAATAGTACACCTTTGTGATTGAAAAGCTAGCACTGCTTTATTATATGTTTTTGGAGCATATATGCTCTTTTATATATGAGATGTAAAATATAATAATTATGTTTTAGAGCATATATACTTTAGGGAAGTATGAAACTTCTATAAATAAAGGAAGGTCTCATTTTAGAAAGCAGACTAATGAAGTATGAATCAATCTAATGACAACAGTAAGTGGGAGTGTGAAGAAATTCAGTGCTTTCACAAAAATAATTAGATACTAAGGGGCTTTATTGGTTCCAGAAGTAAACGCAGGTGACCCTGTCTTATTTATTAAGACCGATGAGCTCTGGCAGGTATGTTCATTCCTTTGCCCTGCCACTTGTCAGCATTTTTTTACATGCTGTCTAGAAGTTTGCAACTTTCATGCTGTATATTTTTTTCCTGTCTGACTTTTATGACTTCCCCCATAAAATGTATTGGTTGTCTGAGTCTCACAAATCCTGAACTGCTTAATGGCTCTGGCTGCATCCATTATGCTGTTCTGTGTGTTTGTGTGTTTTTTCTCAGACATCTGTGTAGATAGCTTCTGAAATTTACAAAACCTTTGTAACTAATCCCATAGGTTGACCTGAGCAGGGGCAGTGTTTGTTGCTGCTAATTACACAGTGCAGACCTTGGGGAAATAGGCCCTTTGTTAATGATGAATTTGAGCAAGCAACTAAACATTCCTGAATAACGCTGAGAATATTACTTGCCGAGGTCTCTCTGCTTGTGGATCCCCTGTCTGCCTGCCCTTCCTCCATAGATCTCTGGTCATTGTGCTTCCTGTGCATGTTCACTGCTGGCTGAGGGAGAGAACTGAAGAGTGTCCTTTGGCACCAGGGTGTAACAATTGTGTGATGAGAGGCACATGTGGGTTATTAGGTAGGACATAATGAGTAGTAGTATTTCTGTCATGGCACTGTATATCTGTCACGGTTTTTGTTTTTGTGTATTTGTGTTGTGTATGTCGGGCTGTATCCTTCCTAGAGCTTGAAATAAAACCTGCTCTCATATCGCACCGATTATCAGTAAAAATGGACAGAAGTCCCACTGCTACCAATCAGTTATGCTACCTCTAAAATCAGCCTCTGATCAATAGCTTGTTAAAATGAGTTTCAAAACCAAGGGAACTAACTCTCTTTAGAATAGATATGTATTTGATTTAGGGTGTATTGATTTTTATAATTTAGCAAATAAAGTACTAAGCAATTAAAGGTCTGGAGATGTGTACTTTTACCTAAGTTAAACAATAAACATTCATATCTTGTGGCCTGGATTAGTCACATGAGCACCATCCTATAAAATGGAAATCATGCAGGTAGAAATTAGGCCACACCTTGAGAAACCTTTCACTTGGTACCTTGGTTATTACTATCAAGTCCTCCCAAAAGAAAATAGGATTATATAAAGAAATAAAAAAACTTATCAAAGGAATGTAATAAGTGTAATTGCCAGAAATTTTATTACAAATACAATATAGAAAATTTTCTAGAGCAGTAATACCTTTCTGTTTTTTTATAGTTGCACATGTAATTTTAGGTCTAGATTATATCTATAAACAGTCCAGAAAGGTAGAGTTTTCTCTAGATGTTACTCTATTGCTCACCTAATTCAAAAGATTAGGTATTGTGTAATCTGTTTTAAGAGAAGAGAAAGCCTTAAGGGTAGGTACCCAAATATCTATTTTAATACTCTTATTATTCTGTAGAGTATCTTCTTTATATACATTGATTTATTCATTAAATTTCTCCTTAGATGCTTAACTAAAGGGAACCTTCTCTCTTGAAGAGAGAGGTAATGGCTTGAAATAAGCCATAAGCTCCCTTTGAAACTGTGCAATGCATCGTTTACTTACTCATTTATTTTTGCTTCGGCCACTAGGAAGCTCAGTTAGGTTTTGCGTTCAGCTGCCACATAGCCTCTCCTGTCCACTGCACAGGCCCAGTGGCACCCAGTACATAGTAATACAGGCTGAATAAATAAATACTCAGGCAGCAAATGTATGGCTTAAAGTCATTTTTTTCCTTGTAAGTGACTTCTCATCCTCTTTATATTGGCCTTCTGGGTTTTTAAGCTATCTATGATCTAATGGTTTCATTAGGTCTCATTCTTACTTGTGAACCACATCAAATCATTTTATGAAGGAGTCAGGGCATAATAAACATGAAAGGAGTATGCTTCTGTTGTACGTAGTAACAACGTGGTTTGGATGTGTGATGTGTGTGGGTTAATAAACATTTTACAGACAATTAAATGGACCAAGAAGGAAACATTTCTTTAGGGAGTTAGGGTTTGAAGAATCCTGACACATAAAATTCTAGAAAGTGGACCTGATGAGGAGGTAATGAAGTATCCCCCCTCCCCATCCCCATTTCTACTCAGAAATTCTCATTGAACTGGTCATTTTCATTTATTTTATAGTTAATTAAACCAGAGGGGAGAAGCAGCAGGAATAGAGGGGTCTGTTTTGAAACTCTGGGCAAGCCAGTTGGTAGCTTTGTTTAGCAGTAAAACAGTGCTGGTTCCCTTCACAAGGGAGTTAGGAAAGCGTATTCGAGTTTTGCTCTCAAGAGTGTAGCTCTTTATTAACTCTCAGGCCACCCTGGTATCTTCCATCTCATGTTTTATTGATTTTCAAACTATACCATTTCAGACAGGTGCCTTGCTGTGAAAAACATGAACACAGTTTGAAATTCACCCGTGTGAAGTATTTCAACATTAGACATTTTAAAAGGATCTGGGCAGTGTTGATATCACGTAGTTAACAATATCCCATTGCTCCAGAACAGTTCAGCCTGGGTGTTTTAAGATGCCGAAGGAGTGTGATCTCAGGTAGAACGGTCCAGGGGGCTTTCCCACTTTGGGATGGCAGAAATGGGATGTCCTCGTGAGGTATATGTGATAAGGTTGTGGAATCCCTAGACAAATCTGTCTTCAGAGATAGAAGTCTGATGCAAGGTTATAGTGTTATTGAAGTAGTCTGCGAGCAGCCCTCAAAATTATTACTGGCTTTTCAGGCCTGGTCCCCTTTTATCAGTGTCACTGATTAAAATAACTTCTGAAGCACTTTGAAAATACTGTGCTACTGTAAAGCCTTAAAATCTCTGGACACTTTTCTCCCAGGATCCTTACCAAATCCTTTGACATGAACAGCAGTGGCATTTTCTCGTGAATTTCTAGGAAAGTTCACATAAACCACCATCCTCCACCAAAACCCTTACATAGTTTCCCATGCTAAATTTTCATAAAGCATTCATGAGCCCTGCAGACCATCTGTCCTTCACACTTAGCCAGCTGAGGTTGGCAACACTGGTAGCTGGGGAAGTGTGAAGTGTATGAAATGATTAGCCACCTCACAGGAGTGGGGTGAGGTTGCACCAGTACCTGTTTGAAAAGATCATGTGTTAATCCACAAAGGCAAATTAATTATTAACATGTGATGCTGTATAACTTACAGGGAGAGAAAGGGATTGTTTATTCACCATGCCACTGCGACACTTCTGTTTAACAGGGAACGTGTTACAAATGCCACCGGTAGTAACTTGAGGACACATCTTTAAAAACATTATTAGTCATCACTTCCCAGTCAAATAAACATCCTAGTCCAGAAGTTTATTTGGGATGTTGCAGTCAGAATGTAGAAGCCGGGAAGAGAACCTCAAATTGCACAACCACTCTCTTAACCCTCGGGGCAGTATTCTTCTAATAAGCAGTGATTTTTATGGGAATTTAATAGTACTTGAATGGGCCTTGAGTTACCATCATTTGCCCTTTCACTTAGAATGGCCTTGAATACATGTGTCTATGTTGTCTTTGACCTTCAGAGCATCTCCTTGCTCTCTACCTCGAAGAGGTCAGCCAGCATCATTCGGAAACAGTTGCTGGTCAACCCTCAGTCTTCAGAGTGAATAACTCTTGGCTGGAACGTGGTGACCTAGTACCCATGATTTTCATTTCAGAACAACTTTAACAGGATTGAAGGAGTGTTCCCTCTATTAACCAATAGTTGATACCAACAGGCCTAGCATCTTAACTACAAAGTTGGTGGCCTTGAGATAGGCTCACCAGCATGGTAAAGGCGCCCCAGGAAGCCTGCAGGTGGGAGAATCGCAATGAGCTATTCCTCATTGCCAGTGCAGAGGTGCATGACTGCATGATAGAACCTCGCGGTATTGTATTAGTCATGCTTGGAAAAAAACTCAACAAGGGTTTCTGATCCTCTGGGAAGTTTTTGCATTCAAAATTGGAAGTCAGACTATCTGAAATCCTTGAGAACTCTATTCAGGCTGTTCTGTGTTGATGAATATTTCTGAATGTGGAAGACAATCTATAAAATATTATTGATTACGTGGCAAAAGCAGAGAAGTGAGAAAGAAAGAGGTGCTTTGCTGTGGGATGCAAGCTTCCATGCTGTGACGACCAGGCAGATCCCTAACTGAGAAAATTGGGCCGGTGCTCCACGTGAGCCAGGGCCCCGTTGAAAGGGATGGCTGCTGATCCATCCAGCAGAGTATTTTCATGGACGGAAGTAGAGAATGGAACCAGTGGTGCCGATCTTCTAATTCTTCACTAGAAGGCAGAAATTGGCGCTTCATATGAATTCTCTGTACTTCTACATGTTGGTTCAGATCACTCTGAAACCATGCTGCCAAAGCCCACCCATATGGAGCTGAAATTTGTCCACGGGCTGCCGTTACACTCAGTTGTTTATGGAGCTCTAGAGCTAACCCACGAAAGTGGCTTGTTAGCTTCGTGGATGTTAAAGTCACGTGAAAATGTAGTCATTGGTGAATTAGAACACTGAACCAAAGTGTGCTCCAGAGCTGAGAGAGTGTCAGAGTATGACAGCAAATCACAGATGACTAAAATAACTGTCTTTTCAGATCCATTCAGCTTTGAGAACCGGGTCTGTCATAGCCACAGCTGCTGACTTTGGGCATAGTTCCGTCAGCCTCTCCCCGTAAGCTGTAGTTAGCAGCAGCAGACAGCAACCGCAGGAGTAATAGAAGGGCTGTGTGTCACTGGTGAAAGACACCTAGCACTTCTCCATGTGTGTACGCAGCCGAATCAGTGCAGTCTGTGAGAAGCTGGCTGCTATCATTTTGGGGGCAATTTAAGAATGACATCCAAAAATGAATTTTTTTAAAAAGGGAATGAGCAAAAGAAATTCATTAAAGACTCAGACTTCCCTAGCTAAAATCCAGGCCTGGAATGTGACATTGGGGAATAATGTGGCTGTGGCTTCTTGGAGCCAAGATTTGAGTTGTAGAATGTAACTTCCAAAGGCAAAGTTTCAAAGTGTCAGGTGTACAAAGGCTACAACTTCAAACACAGCATGTCCCTGAGCTAGATCTCCATCAGTAACAACATCTTGGAAGAGGGCAGAGTTATTTGCAGAAAAACAGCGGTCAGGGTCCCTGGAATGAGGGTGAGCAACCCCAGGAGGTAATGTGTAGGTGAATGAGGAGTTCAAGCAGGTGCTGGAGGTGGGGGGCTAAGGGGGCTCCATTTACAGTGTTGAGATTCCTGCAGGGGCTAAGAATATCAAAGGTTTGTTCAAATATCCTTGAGCCTTTTCATCGGCTTGACATTTGCATCCCTTGGTCCTCCCAGCTTTATTTCAGCAGCGAGTGTGCTCAGATGACTGAGCTGGCTCAGGTTACTGATTGCTATCTGTTTGTCATTCTAGCCCTCTTACCTCCCACATGAGTTGTACCTTTTTGGTGCAAATAAGCTGCCAGGGCTAGCCTGGCTTGATCTCTGTGCTGCAGATGTCTCTAATTAACTTGATTGAGACAGGTCCGTGGGATCCTGTTGCACAGTCTGACAAGTCTCCCTGTCCTGGGAGGCAAGGTCCTGTCACCTGATGCATGTTTCTTGCTAACGTCCTTTGGGCTAAGTTTATTAAGGACTAAAGTCTTCAAGTGCCCATGCTTTTAATATGAAAGCTGTAGAGTGATGGTTGCTAATAAGCAACCAGGAATGTAAAAACTATCTCATGTTCTCCTGTAGGTTCTGAGAAAAATATCTGAAGAGACCTTTACTAACTTCTAGTGTTTGAACATCCAAAATGTACCAGTTTTTGCCATGATTCATCCTATGAACATTATTCTTGGTAGTAGCTGAGAGAAACATGGTCTCCACTCATTGCAAGCAGAGACCCTTAAATGATTCCATTATGATCAAGCAATTGTTTGGAAGTACCAGTTTCCCGAGTTCTGAAATCTGCACGAAGTCCAATTACTGTAGGTGAAACTAGCTCCAAGCACTGTAAAGACTGAATTTGTTTTTATTTCCCACAACATCTACATTTATTCTGGAGTAATAAAATTATTCAGTTGTATTTTGTATTTTGCATCTGTGTGTTTTTGTAATGTGTATATGTGTTTTCTATGAATAGATACAGGTTTTCTTAAAATTTCCAGAACTTTTGTATTGCCAGTCCAGATTTAGGGCTATTTAGACTCATTGCAAGAATATCTTATAGCAATTATTTGTAAAATATCCTGACATACAAATCATTTACTAAATGTCAAAAGAAACAATAAAGAAATCTTTAACTACATACAAGAACTATATATGTAATACTAATGACTTCATTATTCCCTATAGGTATAATGTCTAGCAGTGACAGAGTACTGAATTCTTTGATTTTGTAATTCTGTTTTCACTGGTTACCATTTACATCCAAACCAGTTATCAGATACATCCGTTTGACACCATTTGGCAGAAGGCATACTGTCGTGAATTATCACAATCCGTGGTCTGACATCACTAAGCAACAATGCTTTGACCGTTATTTGCAAGTAGATTAACCTATTAGCAGAAGTAGTTTATTATCAGTTATCCAGGCTACATTATTCAATCAAGGGACTGATATATCTATCCTTAACTGACTAGCATGAATTTGTAGGACGTATACTCCAAAGTGAAAAATAAAGAGAGGGTGAAAACATCGTTTTTTATCAATGCCAATGAGTTTAAAATGCAATTGGGATCATGCTCCTGATTTACAAAAGATTATCTCTATAAATATGTTCTTCAAGTGGAATAATGTTCTCAGTCCTGTTGGATCCCGGAAAAGGAAAAGGTCTTTGCAGGCTAAGAAGGTGGTGGATGCTTTAAAGAAGAGTTTAACCATCAAGAACAGCCCAGTGGAGGTGTTGAGGGAATTGCAGTCCAAGGGAGAATCCACAGAGGCCTGAGGCTGCAAGTCCCAGGGCTGGTGAGAAGACCAGGTTGACGGGAGTCCTAAAATTGTGGCTGGATACGTTCAGTATGGCCAAAGCATGGAAGACAGGAAGGACCAAGCATGAATTAGATCTGCTCTCATAGGCCAGGCAGTCATTTGAGTTCTTCACCCAGGAAGGCTTGATGAATTAGGGGAGAAAGGAAATAAGGGAGGACGTGATGCTAAGGAATTAAGGGGGTCACAATGCTAAGACACACATGTAACATGAGGCTCAAATGAGTCTGTGATGTTAGAATAGATTCTGAAAACTTTGAGCAGAGAGCGAAGCAACAAATCATTAGAACTGGTTAACAGGCTTGTGTGGAAGGAAAGACGTGAGGAAAAAGGTACCTTTCTCTGGTTTCCTTTTATTATTCTTCTTGTGAACCTTCATTAGCAAGCAGGGAATAGAGAAATGGAATTTCAAAAAGTTCATTTATCCATTATCTGCATGTTAATCTTTGATGGATGAAAGGGGAGAAGGATTTATGGATTGTGGAAGGACTGCTGAAATCCAGGGTTGCTATGGAACTGAGACACTTTTTCAACTTCCTTCTATGCATCATTAGGAGAAAACATTAGCAATTGACTGATCCTATCAGCTTCTCAGTTTAGTCCTCCAGTTTTAATCAAATAAGACTGAGATAGGCATTAATGGTTTATCTGCTGTTACAACATTCTCTCAGGTTAAGTCTCACTACTGCCATGCATATGGTAATTGGAGGTTAGTCATTTCCTGGTGTACACGTCATCATCCTTAGAAGCCATACAATGATGATTGGATATCATTCGCTTTTGGTCCACCTTGGAGGCTTAAAAGGCCATCTCTGACTATGCAGATAAGCGTTTGCAGGACAGTGTGGTAGCCACAGAGGCAGCAAGTCAGTGGGCCCAGGAACACCACTGCAGCCATATTTTAGGAGCAAAAGCGGAAGGCCAGAGAATGCCCACATTGGTACCTGCGGGGCAGTCGTTACAGGAAAGGGGAGGCTGCTCCAGCTGGAGGTGTGCATCTGAGTTTCAGATCCCTCCTAATGAATTTTAGGCTGAGAATCTCATTCTCCTCAAACTATCACTTGAGAATCAGAGTAATTATTTCCTATTGCCCTTTGTGGAATACGGTTATAATTGCATTACTGTTAACGGTGTTCGCATTAACACTTAATTGTTAATGTCCTCCTAATTTGGAGGAAATCATCACCTCTTCATATTTCATTGCCAGGAAGAGTTGTTAAATTCAGAAAGGATCATCTGAAGCTTTCAAATGGCGAAATGAGAAAAGATGCTAGAATTTCAGAGGCGGAATTTGTGGAATGACTTCTCTTTCTAGTGCTGGTGTGTGTTTGTTTACTTTGAAGGTTTGTGCAACTGCTTCATTGTGATGTGAGGCCACAAGGCACAGTCGATGGCTGGGGAGGAACAGGGATTCCTGTGTGATGCAGAAGCGGCTCTGGGTTCACGGGAGGAGAAGGGCAGGAACTTTCTCTCAGAGCTGACATCCTGTTGGAGTGTTGAAAGACACATTAACAAGAAAAGAAAGCGGCCACTGTGGCAAGGTCAGCCAGACGGTGGTGGGCTACAGGCCTTGACTTTCAGATGATTGTTAACCTCTTCCTTGACAATATACTGAACTGTCTGTTGTTTACAACCAATCGATTCCTTCCTTGACTGAACTCCCCAGCGGGAACTGAAATATTTTGAGAAGTCTTGATTCAGACTTTCAAGGAAAAAAACTGAGAGAGAGGAAATACCAGAATTACATCAATCTTGGAATCTGTTAAGGGGAATATTGTTTGGGGCATTTGAGGATCTACTTTATTTGAACGCAGGGTGGGCACCTCTGGGACACTGGGTCGGAAAGGACTTGTTTAGAGGCTGGAAGAGGAATGACGGGCCCCATGGACATGTGGCCGGGCCGTCTCACAAAGCCTGGGGTTTGATTGAATGCTATGCTGCTGCTGTCTGGCAGTCCTGAATAATTTTTGAACAAGAAGCCCCACGTTTTAGTTTTCCAAATGATGTCGTTGGTCCTGCTCAGCACTCTTGGGTAGGAGCAGAATGTGGTTGAAATTCCACCAAATGCACTAGAAGTCAGATTCTCCTGAGCCACCCGTCAGTGATTAAATTCTGAACTCTTGTCAACACACAGAAACAGGTTCGACAGCATCGCAGGCTTGTTCCTTTAAAAATGTCATTTAGTTAAGCAGCTGTATTTTCTTAATGCTTACATGATCCCAAACAACGTGTTCGACCTAAATATTTTTTAACTTTTCAGCTGGGTGTTTCTATATTCAGTGTAGACCGTGGATTCATGTTGAAATATGACAGGTTAATTAGTTTAGTTTCATAAGTTTTAGTGCACATTGCAACCGAAAGAAGTGTTAAATCTGCTGGAAAATAAAAAAAAAATAGTGAGGCTTTAACTCTTAAACACCCTGGGGCACATTCCTTAACTTCTAAGGGTCCGATTGCTTAGACCTGGAAGATTTCGAAAGCACCTTGTAAGGAAGGTCACCTGGCCCCAGGACAGTGCACAAGGGGCCTGTCACGAATGGATCCTGCCAGCAGGGCCGGATTCCTTATCAAGTTATGCGGCGTCAGTCAGTGAGGAACCACTTCTATTTTGCTCTGTGACTCATTAGCTTTATTTCTCATAAACACCCTTCCCTTCCAAGTACAATCTAGAAAGTTCTGTCATTAACAGCAATTTTGTGTTCCCTGATTCAGGGAGACTGTTTTCAACAAAATATGTGCATTTTGACAATGTGAGTCTTGCCTATTTAAAGCTGTGAGTATAATTTCTTTTTTATTGGGTGCTAAACTAACTTTCTGACAGAACGCAAGACAGACAAGATTCCTTCCCTTCTAAAAAAAATTGTGATTTCACATTTCTCTACATGTGTTTTTAAAGCACATTTTACATAACTCTGCTTTTAAAAAAGAAAGCGACATGGCTTTGTGTGTTATTAGTTCTACAAGGATGTCAGTGGTGTTGAGCATTAAATGAAGCGCAAGTAGGTCATGAAAAGAGAACGGAATGCTGGTGCATTTGAAAATTTGGATTTAAGTGGTTTTTGGTTCCCGTAACTATAATGTGATTATGAAATTGCTATTAAAAACCTGGAAGCCTGATTTGGATATCAGCATGGATGCATACACACATACATTTGTCCCCTTTTCTGATTGTTTGTGATCTGCTGTGCAGAGGGAAGGACCTGGGGCGGTGGGCCACAGATCTGTCTCCTGCTTCTGCTGGGACAGACAGCGCGGGGGGGGGGGGGCTTCCCAGGCCCTGCCTACAGGCCCGCTGCCCTCAGGGCTCAGGGCTGGCTTCCCTACCGACGCTCACTCTCAGGTTCTACCTCTGGGTCATTAAAGCCAAGACCGTAAAGCTTCCTTATGAACAGGCCAGCAGACAGGGGTTCTCGAACTTCGGTCATCCACATCCCGCTTCCAAAATTTCTGCTACGTGCATTTACCACCTATGCCAGAATTTGTACCTGGCATATAAAATATAGACCCTAATATTTTTTTCATGGAAACTTTATATCCTTCTCCTAAATATTTCTCACCATGAATAACATTATCTGCCATAACTAAGCAAGCAAGGCCCTGTTTCTGACGCCTGCTGTCTTCGTGTTAAAAGCAGATGTTAGCCAGTGTTAGGTGCCGAGGACCTGCTAGCAGCACACTGGGGTTTCCCTCCCTGAGTACTTGACAGAAGGTTCATAAAGGGACAGTTTTCTCATTCTGTGATTCAGTGTTTCCTCGCTCTGCACCCACATATCACCTGTAGTTCTCATAATGCTGCAAGAAGTCCAGATCATTCACTTTGGAAATACTGCCTTAAGTGATGGGATTTGATAGATTCTGAGAGGGCCCCTCACTTCTCATGTTGTCTCAATTCCACCACTATAATCATTCCCTTAGACTTATATTTCGATTTTGTTCAGTAATTACCTATTTAAATGTAAATTACTCTGTAACCTCTTAGTAGTCTTCTAAAGATTGGTTTTCCTTATTGAGACTAAGCTTCCCCAAAGAAGGACATAGGCTAGAGACTCAGGCTCTGGAAGAAATGAAGAAACACTTCAGACAAACACACACTCTTTGCAGTTAACTTAGGGCTGTAGTGTCTTTTTAGGCATGTCTCTGAGCCTAGATAGTCTCTCTCTGTTTCCCCCCGACTCTGGCTGCCACACGTTCTGCAACACTAGGCTCAAAGCAAATGCCTCTGAACCCTTTGCTGGTTGAAGGCTATGTGCCTCTTGCTTAGAAAACTCGCTACACTGGTTTACATCGTAGCTGGTTTCATGCTCGCCTGTTCTCCTCTCTCCGGTAGATACCGTGTGAATGGTGTGAGAACAAGAGGCTTGACTTCATTGATGGTGACAGAAGGAAAGTTGAGTGTCACAAAGAAAGTCTCCCTAAACTGATTTTGCAAGAATATTCCTCATTCGACTAAGCCAGAAAGGGTAGTAATCCATTTGCCCAAATTTACCCCAGGGACATCAGCTGTGTTTCTGTGTACATGATTCTTTAGAACTAGCAGAGGCCGAGGCTTGCTGAGGTGTGGGAGTGGGGAAGGGAATTCAGGGCAGAGAAGCCATTTCTATCGTTTCAGCTCAGGTGCCCCAGCTCCACTTGAGCTATCTTTTTCTGAGCCTAGCTGACTGGTTAAAATATGTGGACAAGGAGGATCAAGTATTCTTTCTGCAAAGCATAGCAGTGACTCAGCATTAATACCTGTATCTTTGACATAGACAGTGGCTTAACTGGATTTACGAGCTGTTTATTGTCTCTAAATCCACAGTGGAACTTTGGTTTCATAGCAAAGCATTGGCAGTGCAAGGGCGGGCAAACTGTTCTAGTAAACGGATGCAGCTCTAAATTACCTGAGCACCAGCTTTGGAATCATAGTCTCATAAAAAAGTTCTTTGGAAGCTAGAGATGAAGGTGAGATCAGTGGTTCTTACCTGCAGTGTTCCTGAGTATTCCAGAGCACACGGCGCAATGTCTGACAACAACAGTCATGAAACCTGGTTCGCTCCCCTTCTCTTTATTTCTCTGTAAGGGTCGCAGGCTCTGTGTTGCTTGGGTAGTGCGTATATCTTTGGGAGTGCCTCCCCCTCCCCTCCGGCCTTCAGTGAAAGACCCCAGACATCACAACAATACATTTAAAATGAGGGAACATTTCTACAAACCAATTAAATAGTCAGAGATGGAAAGGAGAGGATCGGTTTTTGTTTATTGCATATCACATGCTGCTGTGATGAATTTGCTTGGGAATAAAACTCTGTAACTATGTAACTGCCTGTTACTTTGGTTCTCAGTGGTGTTGGACTTTACTGCCAGGGCTTCGTGAACACCAGCCTGGCTTTACTGTCATTGGCTCAGACTGTGAGCAAAGCCACCTACTGTATGCTTTGTCCTTCGGGAAAAGTGCTAGAAACTTGGTGTTCTGCTATAGTAGGAGAAGTTCATGACTCATTTTAGGATTCACCTGGCCATATTCTTCTAGTTTTTTGCATAAGTTGTGACAGAACAAGATCTGGGGAAGAAAGAAATTACTTCCCCAAGTTGGCTTGTCATCTAAGGTAATCTTCAGCCATTATCTTTCATAGTTTAACTGTTGATGTTCACTCTGCCCAGGTATATGAGAAAAGATGGCCTTGGGAGGAACTTGGAAAGACGTCAAGGTGAAGTCTGGCTTATTGTAAGTCATAATTTGGGTCACATTTGAAAATAAACTTAAAAAAAACCAACACTGCTGTTGCTCTTGGTAACCGTTGGCCTAAGGAAAGGCAGTGGTTCAGAAACTTGCTTTTCTTTAAAATAATCTCTCACAGAATGGAAAGTTTGGGTCACAGGTGTAAACCCTTAGGCCCTGCTTCCTCGGTGAGCTCAGTGTTGGTCTGAAGGACAAAAAAGAGAAAGGCAAAAGTTTTGCATTGAAAACAGGCCTGCCTCTCCAGGCAGAGGGACTGCTGTGGATGCACTCTCCGTCAGGACCTGCAGTCGGGAAAGACTTGGACACAGTAGCAGTGGACTTGAGGTGTTTATTTTCCCCTCTCCTCTTTCCTGTCACGATGAATTTTGCTCATGGATTTGGTTTTGCTCCCGAGTTCTTTCTGTGTGATAAGTAAAGGTTAGATACTTGGGGGCCGGTAGTTAATTTGAGCCTATGGGCAGCTCCCCTTTTGCCTGGGATTCTGTTTGTAACTTTTTGCTCTGTGGGTTTAACTAAACTGTCAGGAAGGCAGAGGGCTGAGTTATGAGAGTTCATTGTAGAAAGCTCCAGTCAGGAAATGAAAGTGTTCACCACCCCAGAGAAAGGAGTTGTGGCGGGGGAGGGGAATGTTGGGGCCCAGAGTTCTTTGCGATGCTCTCTTTCTCTGGAAAATTAGGTGCAGAACTTCTTGTCTTGTCCCCCCCCCCCGCCCCCGAGGACAAGCCGACAATAGATTTGGAAGCAGTATCACCCCGCCTTTGCCAGAGCACAGCTTGCTCTGGTCTGTCCTGCAGTGGGGGTCGGTCAGACAGTTTCATCTTCATCAGCAGGCACCCCAGGGCCTCAGCTGTGATAGGGGTGATGGAGAGCGTGGGGAGAGGCTGAGACACGCAGTCCTGCAGGGCCCCAGTGGACCGGGTTGTCAAGTTGTCGTGGTGCCTCTGAGAAAGTCCTGGATCTAGAAATCTCAGTCTGATGTGCCGGCCCTGGGGCTGAATCGAACTCAGCCCAGTCTCCAAGGCTGGGAAGCCAGGGGCAGGGTGTGCCTGAGTCATTTCCCTTCCTCCTATTTAAAACCTCATAAAGTTCTTATTATCCTCTCTCTGTAATCATCGCTTCTGCTCCAAAGATTGATATCAGAACTTTCTAACAGCTCTCCTGAGCTCTAAAATTCTTTCCCTGATGCTTTCAACCCACTTACTTTGCTGCTGTCAGAGTAAACTTGGATCTGATAGGAAGTAGTTGACGCTACGTGCAAGGTGCTCACAAGTGGGTGCTTCAGTGCAGATGGGTGGGTGTGACTTTGTGCCTTTGAATTCGGCATTAGTGACTTCGGATCATCCTCACAAAGGAGGCAAAGTGCGTGGGTTCTGCGGAAAGACAGGATAATGGAAGCATGTATATATGAATGGATATAGAAAAGCTCAATCTTAATGGACTGTAAATTGATTACAAGAAAATTCCTAGAGATAGAACTTCCCCAGATTAACTCAAACAATAGTTTAATTTTCTTTGTACCTGAGTTTATCACTTTATTGATTGTCAAAATTCTCCTAAGATTTTGAACAGCTTTTTATTTGCTTTCTAATATGTTTACGTCAATGATTTTTATTCAGTGTTCCAAATCTTTTCACTGAATCTTGGGGCGTTATAAATCATGCGCGCACACACACGCACACACACTTATATCACAAATATTTGTGGGAAAATCTTGGAAGATAGTTCTGAAAAGAGCCAGGAGTAGTAGCTTAGCTTTTTCATTCCAATGTGGTTTTTGTGATTACAAAAGAAATGTCTTGTCATTGAAGAAAATTAGAAATATATGTTTTTATTTATTTTATTTTTTAGAAATACATACTTTGAAAGGGCACCGATGAAAATAAACTTCATTCATAATATTACCATCTAGAATGGATGAACATAATCAAAATTACTTTACATATTATATTGTAATCCACTTTTTTATTTAGTGATATATGGCAGTTATTTACTTTAGTAGAGAAATAACCAAACTTCCTCAAATTCTTTTGAGAATGATTGTAGTTATATTTTCAGCAAAATAGGAATGCGGAACTGGAGCCCCTGCTCCCCTGCCCGGTCCCCATCTCATCTCCGCAGCCTCTCTTCATCCATAAGGAAACCAAGCCGTGGAGAGCGCATGACATGACGTATTCACGGTCGCACAGAGTGGGAACTGCAACCCAAGTCTCCTTCCTCACAACCAGCTGTGTTTTCTCTCCAGTACAGTCTTCACATGGTATTTTTGTTTCCTCATATGAATGAACGTCAGGGTCATGAGCCTTTCAAATCTCAACACAAAAAAGGAGTGAACCATCTATTCAACAGACCTGGGAGTAGGGGGAAGACAAGAGATCCGACTTGGTTTAGCTTGAGGCCGTGGATTTGCTTCTTGGGCAGGCGGAATGCCCCTCAGTGATGGGAAGCAGGCATTCTGGGCAAGGCCGCCCCTCACAGCAGGGCACGGTGTACTCTGCCGGATGTTTCCGTCCCTGGTCTCGTTTTCTGATCGCCGCAAATATTGGTAGGGATGGTATTTCGTTGAACTGGTAACCTAACTCCGGGATTCGAAAATCAATCAGCTGCGTGTGGAGCTTTAGAGCTAGCTCATAGAGTGCACTTGGGGCCGTTTACGACAGAGCCTTCTGCATTGTGGGTGTTTATTGTGGAGCAAGTTCCTTTTTGAAATGGTGGTATCAGTTCCTCGATATAGCATTCATCCCATTTGTTCACTTGATTTCTCAACATAAAATAAAGAGCTCGGTCCACAAATTGCTTCTGTAAACAAAAGATGTCCTGGTCGTTCTCTTTGACTCCCTCCCATCTCTCTCTTTTCCTTCTCTGATTCTTTCTCTCTGCACATCTCAGTCCATACATTCGATCCTCCTCAGCTCGTCCGACTTCTCTCAGCTCCTCAGACTCCTGGGAGGGACGACAAGTGCATGTGTTTTCGGAGCACGTAGTTTAGAGTGTGTGTGTCTGAGGCAGGATGTCTACAGAGATCCCAGGGCCTAACCACATACTCTGCAAAAAGAACATTCTGAAGCATTGCAGGAAATAATTGATTAAGAGCCTGCTCTGTGCAGGGCACATTGGAATTTAGTTAATGTGTATCCTCCAGCAGAAAGTGCCTGGATGCTTTCAAGGCCCTTTGAAAACCGTACGAGTACGTGGTGAGAACTTCAGAACACAGTTAAGCTGGCTTTGATTTTAAAGATATCTCTAGGGCCAGTGAATAAATTACAGATGCTTTTTATTATTTTTTAAAAGTTTTACTTAATGCCTATATTTAAAAATTGATTTTTTTAATGAACCAATGTGACTAAATAGGTTAATCAAGTTATTGCTGGATTTGCTTAATTTCCCCCACATTTTAAAATAATGCCTTGCTTAAAGAGGTAATTCCAGGATTCTTTGTTATTCCTGTGTAAAATTAAACCCTTTTGACCTATAGAAGCAGTGCTGCATCTCTAAGGTTCCAGGGCCGTTCGGTTTAGTGGCCCTTCTTCCCCTGGACCCTCCTGCCTATGTAACAGTCTGTAGGAAGGGCCTTCTTCTCGGTGTGTAACATCCGGCACAGAGAGCCTCTCTTAGGGGCGCATCGACTAGTTTCACAAAGATGCTATTTGGGGCTTGAACTCAGTGACTTACTAAGTGGTACCTTTGTACCCTTCAAGAATTCTCTTGAATAGCTTTTTCAGTACTTATAGGAGAGTTTAATCTTCTGTATACTTTGTCCTTGCTTCATCTGAAAATTGTGTAGAACTACATGTTGTAATTATGGGTATTTTAGTCCTTGCTTTTACTTTCAATCTCCCTCTTCAGATAATCTTAACCTTCCTTGTTCGATCTTTACTTTTAAATTTCAAGGTCTCCTAGACCTGGGACTTGGAAGAGACCTTAGGAGCCAGGTAGTCTGATTCCTGCCCCTCTCATTTAAAGGGGCAGATGGTCAGAATGAGACGTTTCTGTACTCTGAAAACAAAGGAATATGGAGCAAGTTTTAGCAATAGTGGGCTGTTGTGCCTGGGCTGCTTAGTGTCCCCTGTATTTGCATGACAAGTGAAGAATGAATGAGGAGTGTCCTTTTGTTTTTCTCACTGAATATCCTAGGATATTTCTGAAGGAGGGGTTAAGGAGAAGCTCATTTTCTGTTGTTTTAATGACTGAGCTATATTCCTCCGACTCTCACAGACACCCATACAAAGAGACAGCTTTCCTCAGGGAATTCGAAATCGATTAGCATCTCTGATGAGCCTTCAAGCGTCATGGCAATGTTGGTATCATTTTCTCCTCTTTCGCCTCCTTTTTCTTCCTTTCGGTTAAGAGAGAAGTAGGTCAGCTCTATGTCAGTCTCGGGCTTTTCCACATTTCACGTTACAAAGGGTCTGAGTTTGCTCAAATTTGTTTGTGTTTTTACCCCCCAAAGTGAAGAAACTGCTGATACTTTCTCTTAAGAATGAGGCTTTACCCAGTCAAGTTTTCGATAAATCAGTTACACTGATGTACTTGCTGTGTGACAGACTGCAACCGAACCTCATTATTCATACATGTCTGTGTGATGTTACTGAATCAATTTGTGCTGTATCCATTTTGCACTCATGGCTAGTTCACGGTCCCTTATGAGCAGACATAGTCAGCGGGCAATAATAGAAGACACAGAGCACAGTGGAGGGGGCCCGTAGTCTTTTGCTACATGGTGCTGGGTCCGTTTTTTAAATTCCTGTTTCTAATGGTTTTTTTTTTTAATTCTGGTCTCATCAACATGAGGATGGCATCCACAAAATCAAAAAGCAGGTACTTTCCAAGTCTTTAAATATCATCCTGCTTTTATTCTAATACCGACCGTTCAGTGAGGGGACCGAAAGGGAGTCTGTCCCTTCTGATGAGCAGAACAGGCCCCTCCTGCCCTCAGTTCCTCAGTGGCTCTAGTAGCCCTCTGTGTGACAGGGGAGACTTTCCCGATTCAAAAGACAGCATGGTTCCGACTGGTGTGACTCACTTTGGGCGTCATCCCACAAAGCCAAAGGTCGCCATTCAGTTCCCCGGTGGAGCCCACGCCGCCTGGGTTTCAGGTTGGGTCCCCTGTCGGAGCAGGTATGAGGGCGGCTGATGGATGCTTCTCTCTCACATCACTGTTTCGCTTCCTCTGTTCCAGCTCTCTAAAAATAAATACATTAAATCTTTAGGAAAACAGTATGCTCTAGAAAAGCCAAAACTGCACACAAAAGTGTTACCTTGGCAGTGGCTAGGCAGTTTCCAAAGACCGGTGTTTGAGTCCCATAAAACAGAGCAGCAGAAAGAGTATGAACCGGCAGGCACCACCTGTAGCCACCCACGTCAGGCAGGTGCTGGTGTCTGTTGGCAGCTGAAGACAGAGTTGTGGCCATTGAAACTGACCCCCGTGAAAAGGTGTCCTGACCCCAATGCAGGACCCATTTGTTGGCAGCCGGTGTCACCTCACGTGAGAGGCCAGGTGTGTTCCCCGAGGATGTCGCATAAACTCATCCGTCACACCTGAAGCTCAGAACTTCTGTCTGTGCCAGTGCTCGCCAGTGCGGTTCTGACCATGCCCCTCCTCCACTGGTGCATTCAGGGTCTTCACCTCCTTTGCGCTCGGGGAACTTCAGTTTTCCGTTTGAAGAAACTGCGCAGATAGTACAGAGCATTCCCATAAACCCTTCCTCCTCTTGTTCACCCTTTCCCCTAATTCACCATTGGTTTTGTTGTTGCGGTGAAGTAGGTGACTTATTCATTCATTTTGTGTCCTCACCTGAGGACGTTTTTTCATTGCTTTAGAGAGAGGAATGGTGGGGATGAGGTGGGGGAGAGGCAGAGGGAAAAAGGGAAACATCGACTGCTTGCCTTCTTGTACACGCCTTGACTGGGAATCGAACCCGTGGCCTTTCAGTTATGGAACAATATTCCAACCAATCAAGCCACGCCAGCCAGGACATAACGTACTTAAATCATATGGTAAATATATAATTAATAGGGTCAGAGGCCAAGTAAGTGCCTTTATCTCCAAAGACCATTCCACCATTTTCTCTCACCACTATGTGGCAAATGAACTCTCCTTCAGGGGGGATAACTTTAGACCATAACAGTTCAGCAATAAACATTAAGCAGAAAAAGTCATGAACATTTTGAATTTCAGATTTACATACTGTCTGTTAACAAAGAAAGAGTTTTCAAGTATAAGCGAGTGGCTCACTGAGGCTTTCCACTGGCAGGTGGACTGGAGTCCCAGTAGCCGACCCCAGGGAAAGTGGGGGGGGGTTGGGGGGAGGCATTTGGTCCGCCAAGAGGGGACTCCCCAGTGGGAAACCAGAGTGAGCCTGACAGGAAGCAGGGTACAAGGCCCAGTCACTTCACAAAGAGGCAGAATGGACATCGTGGGTCATGCAGATTCTTGAGAAGCTTTCTGGATATATAAGCAGCATTTTCCCTTTAAGAGAGTGGATTTTAAAACCCCAAATGAAGTTCTTAGAGGGCCGTGGTGGGCATGGGGAAAGCCAGCGCAGCCAGGGCACGCATTTGGACAGGAGGCGAGCAGTGCAGGAAGCCAGAGCAGTGACAGGTCAGTCCCATCTGAAGCAGCAGCGAGGCCGGATTCACTTGCTGGGACCAGCACAATTTGTTGGGTGAACAGAAGTATTCCAACCACTGGCAATGCTGCAACAGCACTTGGTTTCAGAACATCCTTTTCTAAAAGGGAATGTTTTTCAACTCTCTAGGGACTTAGCAAGAGCCGGAGATTTTGCTTCTCTTCGCTGGCTGCCACACATGCCACTTTCTACACCTTTACCTAGATGGAAAGCACTGTAGCCCACTGCTTTGCATGTTTGAACAAGCCTGCTTGGATAGATGACAGTGCAGGAACAGCTGGCTTCTTCAAGCGCTGATTTGCACTGCCCTGATGTTACCTAAACAGTCATTACTGACTTTGTGCTTACTCCAATGCTTAAGCAAGTTTCAGCATGTTAGAAAAGAGATACATGGGAAGTGGTCTAGAGGACTGGACTAAAAATACATGTAACACCCTCGTTAGCATATATGTTAAACAAACTTGACATTGGTGTATATGGACACCTTCTTTGAGGAGCTGAGGTACACACTCACCACCAGAGCTCTCAATGAGGCCTCTCCATGTGGAATGTGGCACTGTCCCGTTCACTGGGTCCCTAATTCTTTTTCAATTAAGGGTTCTAAGTTAAAGGGGCAGTTAATACCGCTAATTTGTATTATGCCTATCAAAGCTAAAACTGTGTTAATCAAACAGTCATGGAGTCTGAGGCATTTCCTAGTCGGTGGTTGGCCTTTCTCTGCAGGAAGTACTCAAAAACAGAAGTTTGGCTGCACCCAATCAGGGCATCTGTGCATTAAAATTGTTCTGAACATATGCTAATGTGAAGTGGACCAAAGTGATGGTTTTCCAGATCATTACAAGGCTTGTGAAAAAGAATAATTCACACTGAGTAAAGTGGAGAGAATTATCCATTACCAGGTTGAAGTGATGAGCTTTAACGACAAAGAAACAGACATTACGGTGTCTTATATTACAAGCCTGTGTGTTGTCCTAGGGAGATGAAATCAAAACAGATCAAAGACAGTGAGGGACTTTCTATCCTAATCTGTACAGTATTTTAAATAATGTATTTGATAAAGTCCATGCCTACTTCGAATATTATATGTATACACACACACACACTTCTTTTATATATATTAAAGTCTGTCTGAAAAAAGTCCAACCATTGTTGATATAACAGTTTGTGCAATATCAGTGTACCCAGTCAGCCAAGGAGAGTGGGCTGGAATGCACAGGTGTGAACAATGATGACTTCACTCTTATTAGTCAGTGGGGGTGGTAGACGCCATTGAGTGGGCACGTGTACTGTGTGGCTGTTGCGTTCAAAATGACTGAGCGAGTAGAGCAATGAATCTGCATCAACTTTTGTATCAAGCTTGAACATTCCCCCATGGAAACTGGTTGATTTATGAGGCTTTCAGGGATGATGCAGAAAGGACAGCACAAATAAAAGTGTGGCACAAGTGTCACTTCCAAGATGGTCAAGAATCTGTTGAAAGTGACCCATATTCTAGAAGGCTAGAAACAAGCAGAACGCGTGAGAATATTGACCGAGTACAGGCTGCAATCCAAAAAGATCAGTGACTGACACTGTGAGAACTAGAAGCTGATCTGAGAATTCCCCAGACCATGGTGTCTGAGGTTTTGACACAGGATCTTGGCATGAACTGTGTTGTGGCAAAATTTTTTCTGCAGTTTCTGCTACTGGAGAAGAAAGAACACTGTTCTGCAGTTGCTAATGACTTGATTCACACCGCTAGCAATGAACCAGATTTCCTCAAGAAAGTCATCACTGGAGATGAATGGTGGGTCTACGTCTATGATCCGGAAGCAAAGGCCCAGTCCTCCCAATGGAAGTCGCCTGGTTCTCCACACCTGAAGAAGGTGCAGCAAAGTTGCAACAAGATCACGACCATGTTAACTGTGTTTTATGATGGAGAAGGTGTTGTCCAACCCGAACAGGCCCCTCCGGGTCAGAAAATTAATGAGGAGTGCTACCTCTGTGTTCTTCCTCAGTTGAGAGATGCAATACTACGAAAAAGCTGCAGCTGTGGGCAACTAGTGATTGGCATCCTCATCACAACAGTCTCCCCACTTATGCATTACATCTCGTGCAGAGATTTTTAGTGAAATATCAAATCACCCAAGTGATTCAACCCCCCTACAGCCCAGACTTAGTGTCCTGCAACTTCTGACTTTTTCCAAAACTAAAATCTGAAAGGGAAGAGATTTCAGACTGATGATGAGATTCAGGAACATACAGCTGGACAGCTGATGGCAATTGGGAGAACTGTGTGAGGTCCCAAGGTGCCTACTTTGAAGAAGACTGAGGCGTCATTATCCTGTGTACAATGTTTCTTGTATCTTGTATCTTCTTCAGTACACATGTCTGTTCTTCATAGTACATGGCTGGATACTTTCTAGACAGATCAGTTTTATATGTGTATATATATATAGTCAGACCTATTGTCAGTTAAAGATTTTCAAGGAAAATGCTGGAATGCTGGTCAGGCTTGAACGCCACGTATTCATGAGATTCCCCATGTGGCTGGTTAGTAATTCCTTATCCCATAAAGAATTTTAAGAATGTGCCAGCTTAAGGAGGTCAGAGGCTAAAGCACGGAGGTGTTTAATGTGCATTTTTCCCCGTCTCTCACTAATAGACTGTTGACATGAGTCTTTCGTGAATTCCCTGGCTTACTAAATATATTCATGATCTGAGTGAGGGGAGGAGCAGAGACTGCTCAGATTTCAGGATATGAGGTTTTGTTTAATTTCAGTCAATCATTTGTTGATGGCAAGTATACCAGATGAAATGCATCCTCCAAACGAGCTCGGAGATCTTTTGGTCTGTGTATATAAATCATCTTGCCTGCCACGACACCACATCCAACAAACCCTGTTGACACTGACAGGGACCAGATGTGTAAGGCCAGGGCAGAGACATTAGGCTTTGACATCAGCTGACTGACAGTTACATTTGGAGGCACTGTCTGAGGGTTTGAGATTTTGTTGAGTCCATCAGCTAGATGGAAATCTGCATTTAATGTTATCACATGCTTCTCAAGACTTAACTGAAGATAAAACCACCTCTGTCCATGGAATTGAGCTTCCTAAAATAACCTAGTTTTAGCTTTTCATACCTAAATACTTGTGTGTGTGTGTGTCTCTCTCTCTCTCTCTCTCTCTCTCTCTCTCGTTCTTACACTTTGATTTTTGTAGCCACAGCAGGAAGAAAGTTTAAGGAGTAAAAACTATATTTACAAACCATTTATAAAATATGTTCCTGGAATGTTTTCTGCCTTGTTTCTCTCTGCCCATCTCTAAATATACCAAACATGATAAATTTATAAGCAAATAAAGATATACATGATGCTTTACATTTACACACTAACAAAATGACCTTACATTTATTATGGGAACTAAAAACGTTAGTATTTGCATATTACGAAATTTCCCTAAGTTTTCACCTTTAAGAGCTTTATAACTTCTGAAAGTTTTCTATTTCTAAATTTTGAGGTTTAAACATCTCTAATGTAGGAGTAGTATTTGAAGTAGAGTACCATTCTAAATAAAAGAATCTTTGCACCAACGAAATAAGAGGCTGACATCATTTTGACCTGAAATTGAAAGAAGTTGGTCAGAAAGTGATGAACAGATTTTAAGTAGCATTTTGGGTGACTAAATGCTTATTCTTTATCTTTAAAATAAACCTGTAATTTTATATATTTTCACCAACATTTAAATGAAAATAAGGAGGAACAGTTAAAGAGTTATCTTTAAAAAAAGATTTCTCATTGAGTTTAGCATAAACTGTTTTAAAAGAAATATTCCAGTAGGTTATAGAATCAGTTATGACTTTGACTTGCAGTCTTCAAAATTTCAGTGACAAACTGTGAATATATTTTTACTTTTAAAAAGCCCCCAATATCAGCATTAGCTTGCGTTTGTATAAAAGCAATTGCATAGTGACTGGAGGAAAACGTTCATGCTAATTATAAAGACAGTTATTGGCTCTCTTCCTGTTGGAATCCCTTTAATGGTTGAAGAAGGGGTTAATGGTGATCTGTATTTATTCACGTGTGTGTCCACCACACACACACACACACACACACACACACCCCAAGGGGTTAATGGCGATCTGTATTCATTCACCTGTGTATCCACCTCTCACACACACACATACACACACACACACACACCACCCCCACCCCCAGCTGGCATTTTTGCATGCAGGCTGCTGAGAGCTGATTATTCTCCTAATCAAAACTGTCACAATCAGTGAAGACAATTAGCCGGGTTAGGCCTCTGCTGATTTCTCGTGTGGCCCTTAGCATCAGATGGCTTTGAGTACTCTTCAGTCCCATCAACAAGTATTTCAGTAATACCCACTCTACTCCACCCGCTGCCTTTAGGTCTGCCTTTCATCTCTGGAGTTGCTTAAGTTTGTGAGTTCTTGTTTATTTTACATTGAGACTGCAAGGTATTGAAATTTTCAAAAGTGGACACTTGGCAGACCTCATTGCTAGTGGCATTTTAAAGTCATCTAGTCAATAGCTCTAAAAATCATGAAATCAATTACTTATATATAGGCTTCTATTTGATTCTGTACTTATAGAACTCAGAGTTTGAGTCCTACATAAAATGCATACACATGCAGTGCTTAAGACAGTTCCACATATAATAAGCCTAGCATATTTTAAGCCTTACTTAAAGCAGAACAACATAAAACCCATTCAGCAATAATACAGTTTCCTGTTTTTCATATGCAAGAAATTTTGTTCTGAATATAACATTTATTCATTAGTCTGGTCATTGTCTGACTTTACCAGATACTAGAAGATTTTTAATTAAAGAAACCAATTCCTTTTCGCTTTTTAAATATCTAATATGTCTGAACTGACTTCCGATCTTTCTAGTTGAAAATTTTGCCAGTTTTAGAGCTCAAGATAGAATGTACCTAACCATATTCTAGGGGTTGTAGCCAAATATATACCTTTTATTTCAATATCCAGTTTAATGGTATAGTATCATTTAGAAGTAACATGGTTTTAGAAGGAAGCCAGACAGTGCAATAGAGATTTATTTAAAACACTGTGGGGCTTGTTATCCTTATATGAGGGCACATGTGAGAACCTCTTATGAGGGTCATATACTTTTTTAAAAAAGAAGAAAGGAAAATCCAAGGCAAGCATTCTCTCCCTGCCCCGCCCCCCCTTATCTGAAGGAGTAAGGCGTTTTGCTGGAGTGCTGTGTTTCTGAGTTAGGTCTGCGCATGTGCGTAGATCTGTGTGTCCTCACGTTGTCCCAGGTAAAGGCACTCACTGCGAGTCTTACCTGTCACTGGTGCCTCTAACAAGGAGGATGCATTAGAAACTCATGACTCTTTAACGTTTTACTGCACAAGAGGTAATAATCTGCGTTATAGAAAGAGACTTTTCTTTCATAATAGTCCTTCTGATTATTAAGTGAATATACAACTGAATTCTTGCAAGTAAAAGTCTTAACATTTCTTAAGTGGGTCCCCATTTGAGTAATCTGTATTTCTCTAAGCATTTCTTTATTCATTTAATCTTTCATCTATTCATTAATTTATTTATCATCATACATTCACTCTTCACATATAAATAAATCTACATATCTAAACATATACTGAGAATATTTATTCTCCATCTCAAAAATGGTGAAGTAGTTCATACCTCCAAGTGCATTTTTGAAGGTTTTTTCCATTTTGCAAAATTTAGAAATAGGTTTATTTGTGATTTATGGGAATAATTTTTTAATCCTAAATCTTGCAGTGGACAGCTTGAACAATCTTGCTTTTCCTTTTTTTTTTTTGGCTTTGTACATAGGCAGAGACAGCTAACACAAACCAACGTGGCTGATTTATCCAGTGGCTCCATGGGCAATTAAACCAAGAGTATTATCTCAGCAGGAATAAGTGGGCAAATTACACATGTGAAGTAAATGGATCTTTGAAGCTTGAGCACATAGGTATTACTGTACAAGAAGCTATGTTAAGATTCCTGTAGAGATTAATGGGGGTTCATTGATGAATACCAGAGAACAGAGAAGTGACGGCATAAGCTTTTATTATTTAAGGTTTTCCATCTTGGTGACAACTCTAGCTTTGACGTGCTAGCATAGTGTGGTGCTGTATGCGCTGTGTAGAAAGCTGTCTGCCTTCCCAAGGGGTTAACGCTGAGGGATCAAATGCCAAGACCAAGCAGCTCTCAGTTTCCTGCCGTTGTCTGGAGAAAATGGAAAGCCTCCAAAATCATTATTGCCTTTGTTCTCTTAAGAAATGTGACGAATCATAAAGCACTGTGACTTCTTAAATATTACTTATGAGTTCCCACATATAAGCAAAACTCTCATGTTCTCATTGGTTTGAGTGGTCTCTGGTTGACCTCAAAAATACTATATAATTTTAGCATCTAAACACCCCCAGCGTCTCCTGCAAAACAGAGTCCAGTTCATGTGAAATAATGAATACTTTGTTGGAGGATTCAGTAGATGAACCACATACATCCAGTGCCCTGGTTTTCACCCTTAGCCTCTAATTGCCCAGTGTTTCATGTGTTTATCATTATAAGCAGCATTTAAGAAGCAGAAGTAAAAAAAAACATTTGAGTTACTGAACAGTACTTATAGGCATTAGGCTTTCATGATTTTGATACATGAATTATAGCTTTGAACATGCTTAAAGGCATCAGGAGGAGAAAATATTTAGTCAGCAAAACTAGTTTAGAAGGAAGACCAGGGGGGAGTGTGGTAGAAGAAGGCATTTCCCAATTCAAGACCTATGACTTTAAATCAAGTGACAGCAAGGCTGATAGCACCAGTTTTCCAAGAACTGAATATTTTGCTGTTATCTAGAGAAGCCAAGAACTTTGCCTTTGAAACCCTAAACTCAAAGACACAGAGGTCCCAAGATACTCAAAAAGCCATTTTAATTCAATGAATCAAAATGACCAAAACCCATTTTTGTTTGGCATATCTCATTCCCTGTCTCTCAAACTCCCTCGTTTCTCCTAATGCTAAAGTTGAGGCATATAAAATATTTCAAGGCTTTCTGTCATAGTTAATCCAAATTTATTGCCAAAAATAACAGATCATTTGAAAGGACATGATTTGCCTCACCTTTGGGACCTGCCGGTCTATCTACCATGCATAACAGCAAAACATTTATGTCAGCATATCCTTCATCAGGGAGCCAAAGGGGAAAGTTAGAGAAATAAAAGAAATGACCTCCATCTGCTTAACATATCATCAACAGTTTGGGAGGCGGACAAAATCTTAAATTACCCCTACACTTAAGGTACCTAATTACCTTCCAAAAGACTTTGGAAGAGAAGTTTTATCTGTCCAGAGAGAGTAATACAGATGTTTTTTTCCTATCATTTTTACTAGGAGGGAACAGGTGTAAGGCAATTTTGATTAAGTGCACGTTATGTATTTATGTCCCTGTAATGGGGATGTTGGAACCCGCAGCGGCCCTCAAGGACCGTAGATGTTAAGAGACTCCGTGAAGCGGTTCAGGAGATGCTTGGGAGGAAATTTCTAAATGGTGACCTCACGGATTTTTCTCAACATTTTGCTTGCCATTTCCTGTTGGGCTGCTTTGGTCCTAGGTGGGGTTGAGAGCAGGTGTGGGGAGAAAATGATGGTATAATAAACTATAACTACAGCTTCTCTTGTAGCTTTTAATCCGTGGTGACATTTCTATCCATCATCACCACCTAAATGGTCCCTAGTTCTGCCACTGTCCGTGTGGAAAGAGTGGAATGCTTTTCATGATTTGGGCCTTATTTTTGTCCTTCCAACCTTCTATACCAGACACTGGACTCTCACTCATCATGACCTCCTTGTGACCCCTGAGTGCTAGATGCTCCGCCCACTATGAGCTGCTCCTCGGGCCCACGAGGTAGATGTAATGAATGGAAATCCTGGACGGGGACTAGTTGTAATCTCAGTGTCCTACCATACTTATCACTTAGTTTCTAAAATAAACCAGTTGCCAAAAATGTATGAACTATTATTCTACATGGTCCCTGTGCTAAAGTGAAATAGCATTGTAAAACTTTTAGGATATCTAGTTTTTCATTCATTTATTTAAAATTAAGCCCTGGCTGGTGTAGCTCAGTGGATTGAGCACCAGCCAATGAACCAAAAGGGTTGCTGGTTTGATTCTCCGTCAGGGCACATGGCTGGGTTGTGTGCCAGCTCCCCAGTTGGGGGCTTGCGAGAGGTAACACACGGTTATGTCTCTTGCACATCAGTGTTTCTCTCCCTTTCTCTCTCTGCCTCTCTTTCTCTTTCCCTCTAAAAATAAATAAGTAAAATCTTTTAAAAAGTGAGTTAAGAGAGATTGAGTGACTGGCCCAATTCACATTGTATGTAAGCAGAGACTGTACTCAAACTGAAGTCTTTTAACTCCATACTTATTGTTCTTTCGGTCATTGTACACTAACTTTTAGCATATGTGGTCATACTTAAGTGCTGCTATATAGTGAACAGAATGGTAGGCATTACTTTGAAACCTCTTCTGATATTTCTGCCCTCTTTAACTTCTCTATTGTTCATGTGCTTTCTTCAGTCCCACACATGACCTACTTAAAGCTCCTCCTAGCTAGGCAGTCATAAGAAGCTGAAGTAGAAAGAGTTTGTGTGTCTAACTGTGTAGCTTCCATGACACAAAGTATCTTGCACAAAATAGGGCCCTACCTATAGTTGCTGTATGGAGGAATAAGTGAATGGTTTGTTGTCAGGTACAGGGGAGTAAGGATCCTCGGCCAAAGCTCCTGATGGTTCTTAGGCTGTTCGGTGCTTGCCTGCCAGGTCTGTTACAGTAGTCTCCTTGTGGTCTTCCTTCTCCTGCCTCTCTCCCCGCCCTGTCTGCCTTTGTGAGGGTGAAGAGAATGATCGCTTTAAAATACAAGTCCAATCATGTCTTGCACCTCCTCAAAACTCTTCTCTGGGTCTTCATTGCCTGCCCAACTCCTTTTTCAAAGTAAAGTTTTCCCCTCCCTTGGTAGGCTCATTTGCCCTCAGAACAAACTCCTTGCTTTCAAGCCTTCTGCGGTTTGTACTGCTCCCCCTTGCCTGGAAAGCTCCCTCCCTTCCCTTCTCTTGGGGATAATTCTGTCCGTCTTCCAAGACCTGGCTCCTCTGTGAGGTCTTCATGGTCCCTTTGAGAGTCTGTTGCTGTTTCCTATTTTCCACAAGGATTTGGTACAAGTCTCTTATAACATTGATCACGTTTTATTGCAGTGATTTATTTGTGAGACTGTCTCTCGTACTAGATTGCCAGCTCCTCTAGGCCAGGACCATGTCCTGCTTCATCTTGGTTTCTCCACCTGTAGTACAATGCCCGAGCCCCAGGAGGCAATCAGTGTATTGTACTTGCATTGAATGACTTAATTAATTAACAAGGAGAGACAGAACATAAATATATGAAAAGTCAATCAAATTAAGTAACGACGGAAGGTCAATCTAATATCATTGCTCAAGCAAGTGTAATTTTACATAAAGTTTAAGTTAAAATAGACCTTCCTGTAGAGAAATGTCATTTATTCTCATGCAGTGTGGTGACACTTAATGTGCAGGGCTGAGCTCAGCAGAATTGGGAAGTGCCAAGTACTTCTTTCCACTCTCCCCCACGTCTCTGCCATTCTACCCCATGACGCTTTCCTGGGGCCTGTTTTCCCACCCTGCGGTGCACTTGCCCTTTCTCATCAGAATTTACCCTCGGTGCTTTTTAGTCTCTCACAGGTCTCAACTCTGCTGGGTGACAGGTGCTAATGAATCACAGAAATGGAAATATGTTAATGCATTAGCTGGCAGGTATGGTTTCCCTCCCAGGCAAAATAACACTTTACACATATTTAAGAACTGAAATTCACTTTTGGGAAGGAATTTTTTTTTAGAGATGGGTTTTGTATCCCAGAAATCACACCGCGTTGGCAACTTCCCATCTGTCCTCTGTGCATTTGTATATTCAACACACTTCTGAAAGGTGACTGCACTGGCTTTGTGTATCGTGGCAGTCCCTCCCACGAGTCAGCATATTCTCCTCTCCATTCTATATATAAACTTCTCTTAGAAATCACCTTCCTTTCACAGGCAGAAATTTGTTATAATCACACTGTCTGGTCAAGAGATATTGCAATGACTAATCACAATTTTTATTGTTAAAGATCTACGATCCTCTAGATATCTTGTAAAGTAGTAAAATTCTTTGTCCTTAGTGGTCAGAAAATTCTTTTTGTAAGTAATGTGATAATACATATTTCTGTCATCTGTGCTATTGACCAAGCACTGTCTAAGCTCCTCACATTCAGTCCGAATTTACTCAGTTATTTATTTAATTCTAACATGTCCTAGGAGTAGAGCGTCGTTATTATTATTCCAGTGTTACAGAGGAGGAAACTGAGGCACAGAAAGGTGAAGGAACTTGCCGGGGTTCTCAGTTAGGGGCAGCCGAGCCCAGATGCACAGCGGGGCAGATGGCTCTCTGTCCCTCTCTCTGACTTTGTTCTCGTGCTGTCCACTACAGCCGATAAGGGCAGCTGTTTCTTAGTTACCCAGTGGATGTCTACAAAGTCTGGGAAATGAAGATGAAGTTGAAGTTTCTTTAATCAACTCTGATTTCCTTGATAACCACCAGACATTAGCAAGTTTTACAAACCATATGTGCTGAAAAATCCAGGTGCCACAAGGAGGATTGGAAATGAAATTTTCTTTCCACTCTGATTTCCAGTTTTTATTAGTGACACCTCCCAAGTGGTTCAGAGAATGTCTATTAGTAGTTCTGGACGTCGTACACGATTTGTAAGCATCCTTAGAGAGGTCTGGGTGGCTGAACTCACATCTGCCAGGTGTCCCTCTGCCCGTGTCCAACTCCCCACCTGAGCAATTCTGCGGTGCTCAACAAGCTGAGAAGTCTCCCCATTCATAGGCCCCACAGTGTATGATTTCTCCATTGTCAAAGCCATGGTGCCAGTAATCAGGAGCAGATTTTCTCTGGACTTTTTCCTTCTTCCTTTTGGACCCAGATAAATTAGTACAGTGAAAACAAGAAGAAGTAGTCACAGCCCCTTAATAGAGCACATGTGCTCCATACCAACTACATTAGAACACTCTTTGGGGCTGAAAATCCTATCTCAAGATAGCAGTCTATGTACTCCTTTGTCTTATGATCAACAGCTCTTGGATCACCTCATATTTAAATAAGTTATTTTATCATTAGTCCTGAGACTGCAATTAGATTTGTTTACTTACACTCATAAACAGAAAGCATTTAAACAAATAAATATTGAAAAAGATGTGGGAACATATACATACATATTAATTGTTTTTCTCCAGAACGAAGCACTAAATAAACAAAAGCATTATTTGAGACAGGGAGCAAATGAATAGCAAACCAAGTCTGAAAATTGTGCTCCTGGGGGTCAGCCCATTGGCTGGCTTTACAGTAAAGGATGTTTTACTACTTCTGTGTTTGCCCGGCTCACACAAACGCACAGGAAAAAGGAGAGCCGCTCCTGGCCTGCACACAGCAGCTGTGCTTGCGGGTTTTATAAGCTGTAATCTCAATTTGCACTTCTGGTTTAATTTCAGCATGCCCAAAGCATGGGATTCCTTTCAAATGTTTCATATGACTATTTAAAGTTGAAAAGAGCAGTTCAACCATGAAGGAACGGTTCTCATCTTCTCTGAGAATTCGGTTCTGATGTGATGAAGTGAAATGCTTCTTCATCACCCACCATCTTGATTATGCAAACTCTTAAATAGGCTGTCGACGCAAGATCATCGACGCAAGAGATAAAAATCTGTACAAATTTGTCTGGCGTTGCATTATTGGTAATCGGCGAGGATTCTAATGGAGTGCGGGAGTGAGACAACAAAAATCCAATCAATCGCTACAAAAGGCAAATGAACTTGCATAAATTAGCACTCTAATAGGAAAAAAGAAATGCATGTGCTTTCATCTTTCAAGAAATACACATTATTGAAAGAGGCCTAGCACGCTACCCTGATTTATATTTTTGCCTTTTTACAGGGGTGCAGAAACTAGAATACGCAAGTGAATTGAACATTTGGGTGACTGTTCAGAACCACTGAAGTCAGGTCATGGGTCCAACACAGTGTGGAGAACTCAGCACATTGTGTCCACGTGGGTGACACAATTGTTGTCAGTACTTCTCATAGAAGTACAGACACACATATCTGCAGAGGAAGGCTTGTCCCATGACCAGAGTTTGCCTCGGAGGAACTAGCCTCTGAACCTGACATTCAGGCACTCCAATGCAGTCTCCATTTACACCGTGTCCACTCACGAAATGGCAGGCAGGACCTGTCAGATGTGGAACGCCTGGGGTTCTGGGACCTGGGCAGCCACAGAGCATCGTGTGCCACTGCTGCACTGACAGTTACTGCCTTAATTGTGACCATCTCAGCTCAAGGGATTCTTGAGGAGCAGTAGCAGTGGGCCCTGTATCCATTACACGGTTGGCCCTTGAACAACATGGGTTTGAATGGTACAGTTCCACTTACGTGTAGATTTTGTTTTGATAAATACAGTCAGCCCTTCAAATTTGTGATTTCCGATCTGAACATAGAAAATAGTGTTTTTCACCCTGGGTGGTGTGGCTCAGTGGGTTGAGCGCTGGCCTGTGAACTGAAGGGCCGACAGTTCAATTCCCAGTTAAGGCACATCCCTGGGTTTTGGGCCAGTGTGCGGCACGAGAGGCAGCCACACATTGATGTCTCTCTGTCTCTTTCTCCTTCCCTTCTCCTCTCTCTAAAAAAATAAAATCTAAAAAAAAAATAGTGTTTTTTTGATCTGTAGTTGGTTTGAATCCATGGGTACGAAGGGCTGACTGTAGTTAAGTGTTGGGGGTGTCAGAAGTTAGATGCGGACTTTTGATTTCAAGGAGGGTCTGTGCTCCTAACTCGCACATTGTTCAAGGGGCCCCTGTACCAATTACACTGTTTTGCGGGGGAGGCGGAGTGGCGGTATTGTAGCTCTGGTACAAATGTCAGAGGGTAGCAAGTGTCTTGCACTGCAGTTTCTAGCCGTAACGTAATTGGCAACGCCAAAGCATTTTCTCTACCACTTCTTCCTGTTCCCTCCATCCCTCTGTTGACTGCTTCCGTCTGTGGGGAAGGAGCCAGGCTCTAGCAGTTTTTAACCTTCACTGCCTTCGCACAGGGCAGAAATCTCAGTCACGGATTTGCCATCTCACGTGGGCAGCCTTCAGCCCAGCACCCTAACCTGATCGTTTGTGTTGCTGGCTGATTTAATGGGGGCAAATAAGAAATACCCTGGTGGTTTCATGATGGCACTTCCTGAGAGACCTCACCTATAGACAAGGGCAAACCTCCACCCAGGGGGAAATTTGGCTGTTTGGATATCCTCCTTCGTGGTACTAGGGAATACTCTGGTTTGAAGCAGGCGTTTTTTAAGATGTGTAAAATTCATATATATATGAATTTTGAATGGTGGGTTTTGGGCCAGTGTGCCGCACACTGGCCCAAAACCCAGGAATATATATATATATATATTTAGCACCTGGACAACTTTTGCTCTTTGGGAAATCTTGTAGAAATACTATCCTGGGGGAAATACCATCTGTATTGGTGGAAGAGAGAGAATTAATTTGTCAGTGTTCTTTGGATTTCAATCTAGAAAGCCAAAAAAGGTTTTCTTAAAAAAAAAAAATGTCTGCTGAGTATCAGCATTTCTTATCTTTTTTTTTGCATGTTTTAAAAATAGGTCTTTCCTTCACTGTCTTCCATTATGGTTAACTGTAATCAGTACTTTATGGTTATATTATATAGCTTTGTTTCATTAGGGCAATGAAAATGGTATTGAACAATAGCAATATAATGTAGGGAAACAGTTTGTAATTCAGTTGGAAATTGCTAATGCAGTAGACAGTCGATAATACAATCAGCTCGACTTTCCTAGGAAAACATGAGCTAGATTTCCTCTATTTTTTCCCCTCAAACCTAGTTACAGGGCCGGGGACACGGAAATGCTCTGAACAACACTGGCAATCTGGATGCCCTCGAATAGCAAATTTCTGTCTGCATTGAATTTTGAATGACATCTACAGGTCCTGGGAAGAGCTACTGTTTAAGACTCAAATTTTCCCTCGAGGGTTTTTTTTTTTCCTTTTTTTAAGAGTCTAGATAATTAACAGTCCTGAAAGGAAACAGCTGGATGAGATGGTGCCTTGAAGTTTTTTTCCCTAGTATGTGTCTCTGTGGTCTTGTTGCAGAAGTAGGGTTCCTGTGAAATTATTATCGAGTACCATGAGCCCAGGGAAAACCAGAGGCTATCTCTTTACAAGCCTCGGTCATGCATGCCGTGTGCATTAAGTAATTTATAATTACTACAGGTCAAGACTAGAAAACACAAGCAGTGTCTAGGATTACAAAGGCGTGTAACCTGGTGTTTTACATAGTGGTGAGCTAGGACTTTGTCACTCTCAACTCTAGTAACTTGGCAACTTGGTTATGGTGGTTGTTGCACCAAAACCAGTTGTAGAAAGTTTTATGTGCGAGGAATTCCTGGATTCAGCAGTTTACATAAATATTTAGTTGCAAGTATAATGCTGAGAATTTCATTTTTAATTCAGTGAGTGCTTGGGAATGCTGGGTTGCAATTTACCATCAAGAAAAACAGGAGTAATGTGTCTAATTTTGAGTTGCCCTATACATTTTTCTAGTCATTAGAACCAACATTCTTCTCGTGTGTGATAAGAATTTTTAAATGTCCTAATTGTCCTAACAGAGAAGAGCATTATTTCATGTTTCCATATACTTCCAATCATCTCTGACATCTTTACAGATATTAATTAATCTTGAAGACACCCCTTGATTTTTAAAGGAAACACCTAAATGTAATACTGTACCAGGAAGTGCTGCTATGCATATATAAGTTTATTCCTTTAGTTTTTATGCCACAAAACAAAAAAGCACTTGCCATAGTTACCAATTTTCAGTATATTTCCTCTGGTGAGTTAGAACAGTTCTTTGTACCTTCCTAGGACACCCCCCCACTGAAGCTCAGGCGTTCACACTGTGCCCAGTAAACGCTCCTCCAGCTCAGCCCTGCTGTCTGTACAGGCGGGTGGAAGGGAAAGGCATTTCTGCAGCCAGGACGCCATTCTCCCTTCTAATGTTCTCTGCATACTAGTGCATGCTTCCGGCGGCTTAACAGTACCAACAGGGGACATACTCCTTATTAGCCTCATAGATGGTGTTTATCTGCAGGCCACTTGGCCCACACATGTCATATGTTCCTTTTTCTAGTCACATTCATAAAACCATAGTAACCAGCACCTTAAGTGACTGAGACACAGGCTTGTCAAGTAATGACTAGATTCACTGAAACATCCTTGGGTGGGTCTTGCTATTGTGCATCTGTTAACTACAGGTGGTTCTGAGACAGAAGATCCGGGGAGTAACAAAGCGAATTCCCTTTCTGCCTACACCATCACCTCCCAGACATAGGGTTGAAAACTATACTCTGTATTTGTGGAATGGAAAAAAAACCTAAGTTTATGTTTTAGACTACAAAATAGGTTTATGATTTTAATTAAATATTTGATGTGCACAGAGTAGATATCCAGATGTTGACTTAAAACATCACTAAATGAAATTGCCCTATTTTGTAAATAAATTGACCAGTGAGTCACAGTTGTCCTCACCTGGGTGCAGATTCTGTGCCGAGACCCAGGCTTGTTTAATGCATTTCATACGTTCTTTTGTTGTTTTTGACCCAGCTTATCAACCCCCGAGTCTGTGCCTCCACAGTAGTTCACGTTTGTTCTCTCTCTCTCTCTTTCTCTGTCTTCCCAGCTTGAACATTTGAATAGCAACAAAATGTTAACGTGCGTGTGAAAAAAACCTTGGGGTCTGGGATTGTACTTCTGAGTGCTGAAGAAAGCCAGTTGTGACCCTGTCCTCGCAAGGCTCAGGGTGCTGAGTTGTCACACAGTGTGGAGTGACCATTATCACCCTCTCATTTCATCATCTTTGTGTCTTGGCATTAACCATCCCTCTGAAACCTTATAGTCCCCGTAAGTGGCTCATTCAGAGCTTGTAGCAGGACCAAAAATCCTGGAAGTTCAAGAGGAAGGTCATGTGCATTTGCTTTGAACTGTAGTTCTTTTCCAAGGTGGACATTTTGAAAGTAGAACTTATTAAAATGAAAGGGGAAGGGGATAACAACTATATTCTCTGTCATTGACATACACAGGCATTTAAGTGCACAGAGATATTAGAGTACTTGAGAATTCCCTAAAGTGTTGAGATTTATTTCTAAAAAATAAATGGTGAATTGTTTATTTCTTTCCCTGCCTTATGTTTCCTTGGGATAGAGCAATTAGTTTCTTGTTTTTTATGATTGCATTATTCTTGCATATATCTTTCTGTGGTCCAGGCTATAAAAGTAAATAGAGGATCCAGCTGAATGAATGAATATCCTTTTAATGAGTGTGGGGAGGAAATAATAATATTAAGTAGCGCAAAACCATTTTTATGTGATGAACCAAAGTACCTTTGTTCCCTTGCTCCCCAGTCTTAAGCCACAGGCCACCAGTAAATGTGTGTGTAAAATGACAGTTTTATGTGTTCTGGTGTTAACAGATGTACCTCACGGTTTGTTTTGCCCCAAGAATGCACTTAATGTGATTTTTGAAAGGTGGTAGCATATTCTATTTTAATTTCCAGGGTCAAGGAAGGGTAAAATGGAGTATGTGACTTTTCTGTAACACCCTTCACTCTATCTTTGGGCAAAAGCCTTGCTGAAACAGTGAGATAACACCGTTGCCGGGTGATAATACAGTCGTTTTCATGGTGCCGTGAGTTAATTTCAGAGGTGAAACTATCCTTACTTAGGAAAATAATGTGCCTTCTCCCCTCAGACCAGCCATTTGCTCAGAAGAGCAGACAGACATTGAGTGTCTCTCACGTGCAGGGCGTTGGGGTGCCAGCATTGACTCAACTCTGCTCCCTTCCCTCCCCCCTGCTCTCTTCCCTCCTGGCCACTATTACCCAGTGTTCTTCACTGGTTCTTTACATCTCTGATGTCTCTGGCAGTAATGTAACTTCATACCACCTCACCCCCAACTCTACCATTCATTAAGTTTTAAACTGCCTGTATTAGTCACTCAGGCTGCCATAACAAAGTCACATTGACTTGGCGGCCTAAACAGTAGAAATTGATTATCTCACAGTTCTGGAGATGAGAAGTCCCAGATCAAAGTTCCCCGGCGTCAGGTTCTGGTAAGAGTTCTCTTCCTGACTTGCAGAGGCACTTAAAGGGAGAGGGGCAAGGGGGCGCTCTTGGGCATCTCTTCTTAGGAGGACACTGATGCTATTGGTTCATGGCCCTGCACTTGTGACCTCATTTAACTTTGTTACCTCCATAAAAGCCCTATCCACAAATACAGTCACATCGTGGATGGGGGCTTCATCGTATGAATTAGGGAAGTAGGGACACAAACACTCGGTCTGTAACACTGCCCAAATTGTAGGAGAAAACAAACCCTAAAACAGAGAACCATACCATCACACGAACTTCATGGCAGTTATTCTACTTTGAACCGTACCCTCTGTGCTTCCCCCACCTAGCAGTGGCCCATGTAAACACATTTGGAATGATACGGGTACCGGGGAGAGCTTGGGAAGTCTCAGGATAAAGCCAAATGAGGAATCTCAAATACCCGATTGCCTCCTCATCTTCCATCAGTGACTTGGAGTGACTAGTTGAGGGCGGAAAGAGAGATTTCTAACCCCCAGGATTGCCAAGGACAAAGGATTGGTTCTATTCATTCTCTACAAGGATTTGAGCCTATTTGGTAGCTTTGAGGTGACTGTTTGGTTCCTGAGAAAGTTGCTTTTCTCTCCTGACCCTGGCTGGGGAACAGAGACCAGACTTCCTGGTAGGAGGGGGCAACCTGTATGGCCCATGCCCCTTGCTAACTGGAGCAAATTCTGGCATATCCCAGCCTGGTCTAGGCCTGACCCGAGCAGAAGGGAGCCTCAGAACCAAAAGATGCTCTGGATTGCCAGCTCGTGGTTGCTGGGACACAGCTCCAAGCAGAACAGTGGTTGGCAGAGGCTGAAAGGGAACCTTGGATGTTCCTGCCAATGTGATAGGCAGTCGCGGGATTTTGTGAAGCAGTCTGGTGAACCCTCTCAAATAGAGGCACCTAATGTTGCTCAGCTGTGTAATTGGGATGGACGTGGGCCAATGAGAGGCAGCAGTTTGTGCTTAACCTTTTGGGAGTTTTGTTCCAGGAGACTGTGGGGGGTGGGGAGGAGAAAGAAGCATTACAAATAATAAGCTTCTCCGCCTGATTTGTAATGAATTAGTAATAAATGGCCTAACCCTCTACGAAAGTCTTGACGATTACAGAGCAGCTTTAGCTAAGTGCATGGGACCACATCTTATTTTGATCAGCTGTAGCATAGCAAAGACATGTAATTATCATAATCTAACAATTAGCCTGGCATCACTTTCCAGTGTTTAATTACCCCGATAAATGGTAATTGAATAGAGGACTTAATGACAAGAGAGAAACTTTCATTCTGCCCTAGGTGCTTAAGTTGTCTACCCGGCTAGGCATAATTTTATAATGTTGCTTGAACAACAGTCCTGATTATCATTTTCCTTTTTGCAGCCAGCCATTATTTTGCTTTCTGTCCTGACCTTTGTTTATAATATTGTTTAATGCTACACAAAATTTGACATGGGACCCAGAACACAGAAGGAGATTATTGGGCACTTCACACAGTTTCCTGTTTTTAGGTATTACTCCTAATATCCTCCAGCTGCAACGTCCCTTCTTTAGCCATGGACAGTCACTGCAATGTGCAGACTCTCCAGTCATGGACAGTCGCTGGGGCGTGCAGACTCTCTGGTCATGCGTCTGTCACTGCAGTGTGCAGACTGTCTATTCTGGTCACGGACAGTCACTGCAGTGCGCAGACTCTCCAGTCATGGCCAGTCACTGGGGTGCGCAGATACTGGGCTAAGTGTCAGATATACTGAGGTGAGTGAACACCAGCGTTGTTTTCAGGGAGCTCTGTCCTGTGTCAATAAAAAGAGGTCTACATAGAAATAGTATTTTAATAATCATTATAGTGATTTGCTTTCAGCGCAGTCCCAGTTTTCGTGTAAATCGATGTATTTACCTTGAACAAACTCAGTACTTTCTATGACTATACCCACCACCTGGTTTCTACTGATGCAGATTTCTTCTTGCTCATCTTAGCCTTTTGCCTGGCCCCAGATCTGTATCCCGTGGCTCACAGGGCTCTAGGAGAATAGATAGAACAACTTTTCGCATGGCAGTTTACATAGAAACAGCAACAGTGTCTGCTTTACAGCCTGAAACTCTATATGAAACATTATTATTATACCCTACCATTACCAAGTATATTTCCCCTTGCTATATGATGATCCAGCAAAAGAAAGCCACATTTATTTCCTTCCAGCTTGTTTTATTTGTTTGTTTAATAATAGATTAATAGGGCCTATTCCACACTGTGTGGGTCTCAAAGACCCCACCCCAATTTTGAAAAGTCAGGGCCAAATTTCAGACTTAGCTGGTAATGATTTTAATAAGTGATCATCAAGCCATAACGCAAATACTTATTTCACTGTTTACACACCAGTATTTAAGAGCAATTAAATCATCATTTGAGTTGTTTAATAGAAAGGATTTTTATTAAAGTGCTTTGCTTATGTTTTTACTGTCGAAACTAGAAATAGTCTGAAATTTCACTGGGTAACTCCATCCCAGTAGGACACAAAAGAACTACCTGTGTGCCAGCAGTTTGGCAGTTGGCTTATTTGTTTGACTGACTCCCGCACCCCCTGAACAGAATCGGTTTGTTTAATCCTTTTTTTCTAGGACAGTGGCTGGATAACCTGTTCAATGATTTCCTGCGTCTGCTTTTGGCGGATCTGCGTATATGTGGCAGGCACTCTGTTCTGTGCGTTTGACTCGATGTAAGAGTCTGGGTAACATGGAGTCTGAAGGTCAGGTTTGTCGGGAAGCCACTGGCCAGGAGGGATTGGGGAGAGTCTGTTTTGCATTGTAGAAGTGACCGCTCATAGGATATGTACTGATGGCCAGATGATACTTTATTTTATTTTAATCCCTTTCTCAAAACTGCTGAAGCGCTCTGGGATTGGTGGGTCTTCAGAACTCTGCCTGTTAGTCCTCTGGCTGACTTGGCCTGCTGACGTTGATACATCCTTCCTCCCGTGCCCAAGGCCTCGGTGGGGGCGCAGAAGCAATTAGACTGTCACCCAACACTCCCAGTCCCTTCCTGAAGGGAAGTCTTGTTTAGGCTCTGCCAATTTAATGCTTTGTTTCCTTTGGAGGGCTTCAGTCAAGCTAATAAAACAAACTCCAAATGAGTTAAAACACTGGAGGAGAGACTTGTTTCTTACTTGAAACAAGCATTACTCCGGGAAGATACCAATTTAGAAAAGTCATTCAGACTGATGTGCCTTGTACCTGAAAAGCAACAAGTGAAAGTTCTTTGAGATTTTTATCCACTTATTTCATATGAATAATCAGTATGAAATGCGGGATTTTTCAGTGACTTGTTTAAGCACATAGTGTGTGTATACATATGGGGAGGGGAATGGCAGGTTACTATCCTAAACCACTGATGAATTCTAAATATCTGATCGAGTAAATGTGTATTCCCATTGCCACCCGCTGCTGAATTAAAGCAAAGCTCTCATGCTGCAGAATTCATCATTATCAAAATGTGCATGTGTGAGAGCTCAGCTGGAATTAGAGCACCAAGTCTGGGTTCTAAATATTTTGTCAGCGTCTCATGCTTCATTGGGTGAAAATGTATGTGTTCAGCATACAGCATTTCAACTACGACGTCTCTTAAATTCATCCTTGAGTAGTTGTTTCCCAATGTGTAAACCTTCACTTCTGTGGGAATTTTAGTTATTATTGGTGTGTTCTGGAACCTGGAAGATAGAGGTAAGGTAGAATTGGCTTGGACTTCCAGAAATGATGTGTTTTGCTCATCATATACTATATACTTCATTCAGCCTTAACAATTGGCCTGGTAACAGGGAAACTCTCTGTGACTGATTATCTCAGACCTGAAAACAAAGACCAGTTACCAGTACATCTGTAAGACAGACAAAGTTTTAGCCCGTGAGAGAAGAGAAACACTTAAAATCAGTAAAAGAAAAAGCTTTCTTCAATCCCTCCACTAGCAATGCTAGTATCGTTTATCTACCCCAAGTTTGAGTTGCTGTTTATAGTCTATGCTTTAACCTCTGCAAGAAAACAGCAACAAAAAAAGAGCATCTTTAGATTTAGGATGGGAGAGCCATAAGGCTTACATTCTGTGCTGAAAGGAATAACGGAAGGAGGGACGTGTTATGTAACAGAGGCAGCCGCTCTGCCCAGCTCCTCACAAACCATATTCACACCCCACGTCCACTGCTGGGCCCATGAGGCCCTCGGGACAAATGGGGAATTCTCTTGGTTAGAAAGAAGCATCTTACTCTGAAATTAGCCTTTATGTCAGTAGTGGTAGAGTTGAACAGCAGCGCTGCCAAGGCGTATTTGCTCTAGATTTAGTTGAAAATTTGGGAGGAACCCGAAGCTGATAAATGTGCTTAATCTTTGACCATAAATCATCTCCTTCTTTAACATTTCAATTTCAGAATGTAATATATTAAGTCGCCTTGTAATTAAAGAAGTGACATCGTAGTTCTGTTCAAATAAGAATATTAAAACAATCACCACTTTGACAGATTAAAATACGTTTGAAATGTAATAATCAACTCTCCAGTTCATGAGAAATAACATTTTCATTATTGAATCCTTTAAAATATTACACGAGAGGGGGATAAAGTATCTCACAGCTTCCTAACCTCTAATAAGTACTCTGTCTCCTTTCATTAATGCTGTTTCTATATTTATGGAGTGAAGAAACTTCACTCAGGAGCTGCTTGATAAAAATACCTCAGCACATATTTCCCTGGAAGCGGGCTATCTGCTGTGCCAGCAACATATGCTAAAGGCCAGTTTAGAACGTTTTAAATATGCACCATCTCTTTCCTCTTCCAGCTACTAAAATAAAATGCATCTCGGCTTTAGCAAATGAGGGCGGAATGAGGGGAGGGACACTGCAGAGACAAGTGGCTAAAGGCGAAGGCAGAAGGGATCATCGGATGCTGCTCCTCCACAGTCTGAATCCCGCAGCATCGCCTGCGTGTCTTTTGGACTTGCCCTCCCCAGATGTCAGTCTCGCAACACAAGAGCATATGGTGGTGGAGGAGGAAGGAAGGTCAATGACACGAAAATCATCCATTGAGAAAGAAAGCTAGATGATGTCTATTTGCCATAACTAAGAGGAAGCAAGGGCAGAGTGCACTGAGAACTTCCACTTGAAGTAAAGGACTGGAGTACTCAAGTCCACCCCAGTGGAAGGACCCAAGTTTGAAAATAAAGTATTGCGTCAGGAGGAGCAAAGTCCTTATGGGTCAGGTTAACTATGACCATGAAGCAATGTTGTGGTCCCTGTCTCAGAAGAAGCTTGTACTGTTGGTAACTAAAGAAAAAGGCAAATTGTCTATCATTACCTTACCTATATTGTCTTTATTTCATTTGATTTCTGAGACTCGAGTCATGATTCATTCTCTCCAGACAAGAGAAATAAGGGGAGAGATATGAATGATGGTTTTCAATTGATAATCAAATTTAAATTTAGCTAAATATTGAAGACAAACTAAGACAAACACACATCTGTATATAGGCTTTCTTGCTCAAATCCCAACTTTGGCTGTTACTTCTGTTATTAATAGCCCTGAAATGTGGGGTTATTTCCCACCCCCAATTCTCCAGGCAGCCTCTGGGTCATCAAGAACTATCATCAAGTACATAATTCATTTTTGGTAATTGAGTTGATTACAAAGAACAAGTTTCCATGCAGAATTTTATTCTACTTAATTAACTAAAATGACCCTTTCATAATATGTATGACATTCTCAACCAGTCTTCTGCCAAATTTTGATTAATGTGTACAATGTATTCTTGCTGTAACGGAGGACACATACTATTATATGTTATAAGGAGCACTGACCTGAGCAGCAACGCATCCCAGTGGAGAGCAAGGGCCGTCGGTTTATGCATGAGATGTTTCCTGGCGCCGGAGACTTTTGTGTTGTAAGAACAGAGCCAGGGCAGCAATCATTTCACTCCAACACGGTTACTTTTCTAAGTGTGGTAACTATGCATTTTTCATTATAAACCACTGTGATAATTTAGTAGAGATTATATTATAATTATTGTTGGCTTGTTGATAATATGTTCATAATATGCAGTGATTTCTGAGGGGTAGAGATCCATAGTTAATAATGGTTGGAATTAAGGATAAGGAGTACAGAGAACATACTTCAAGAAATTTGTAGCTGTATTGAAATAGTGGCTGTGCTACCCATGGCATTTGTAAACAGGGGTGGAATCATTCTAACTCTGTGAATTTGCTCTTTTAAAATGAGCTAAAGTGCCCTGGCTGGTGTAGCTCAGTGGATTGAGCGCGGGCCTGGGAACCAAGCAACGACGGTTCGATTCCCAGGCAGGGCACATGCCTGGGTTGCAGGCCAGTTCTCTCCCTCTCTCCTTCCTTTCTCCTCTAAAGATAAATAAATAAAATATTAAAAAAATAAATAAATAAAATCAAATGAGCTAAAGTTCATGAAAGCTGTTTTCTGATGGAAAATAGATCCCTTTTGTAAAAGCCTAACAGCACTTGAGCCTGTGAAAGACTGAAGTGATGTGCATGATTCAGGTGCTAACCCTATGATCTGGGGCTTATTCTAAATGTTGATGCACTATTAGGCGTTCAGTGTAGGAGCTTGGGACCAACCTCATGGATCAACCCACTCTACCTTGAAGCAGGCTTTCCTAGAAGATCAGTATAAGTTGGATGAGGTCAACTACAACTGGTAAAGCTTTGAAGCCACTGCAGTTAGGAGGAAAGAGAATCTGCTTCAGAACCATGTAAGATGGGTTAAAATCCTAACTCTGCTACTTATTTCCTATTAAAAAATTGAACTAAGAGGATTACAACTTCTCTGAAAGTAATTTCCTCATTGGTAAAAGAAGCTAATTATATCCACTCAATAAGAATTTCATGCGCAATGCATATAAAGCCATAGCATAGCACTTCCTGTATGTGGTCAGTGTTTGTTGCCTCAGTGAATGAAGAAGAGAACTGAAACCCATCAAGAATGAGAATAATCTCTCTAGGGGAATACAGAGTAGACCGATGAGTTTGACAGCAATTTGCTGTCTTAGGAAGTGGTGTAGTAGAGAGCTTCAGTTTGGAAGTCAGAACTTGAGTTGCTTTGGTTTGAATTCTGCCTCCATCTTTTCCTAGTTGTGTAACATTGGGGAGATCCCTTGACTTCTTAATCTCAGCTTTCTCCTCTTTAAGTGGTATACAAATAACATCTATTTTGTGGGATTTGTGATGGAAGTTAAATTGAGATAAGAAATGTAACAAGAAGCACTTAATAGTAATGTGCTTCTTCAGAGTTAGGTCAGAAAATAATGGTGCAGTGCAAATTTGTAGCCAGCAGCATGATTTAGGATAGTATTAGAATATTGCACCCTAAACTTTCTTTGGACTGTACTCGGTACATTATGTAGATGTCTTTTATGAGTTCCAATTTATCATTGTTTTTATTTATATTGACCCTTCTTTGAAATTTACATTTAGTAAACTAATTTGTGTAAATTAAAGATTTGAAACATAATTGTAAGCTCTATGCTGAATCATCATCTTTATTTTGTTGCATAAATAGAAGAGTAGAAATACTAACTCCTGGGCAGCCACATTTTAAAAACAGAGTTCATAGTGATTTACTTAACACCCTACACAAAGTGAAATACCACCAGAAGGGGATAACCGGTCAACCCAATGGAAACCAGGTTTTCAATCTCATGGTTTCCTAAAATTTTAGCAATATTAACAGGATAAAGATCAGAAAAAGGAAGCTAAATATGAGGCATCAAAATACTATGACAATTTGTAGAATAAAGCAATAATAGAATGGATCCAGACAGTGGTGGTTTTAATTTTTATTTTCACTTTTAAGCAGTGTTGAGAGCTAGTGGAAGCTAAAATAAGTGACACTTGGGGAAAGGAAAAACATCCCCCTTGAATGTCTTTAAAATCTATAATAATAATAATAATATAATAATATAAAGTGCATCTGGGCATTGCCTTCTGCTGCAGCTCTTGTCTGGCTCTCGTCCAGAACTTGTCAGGCTCTTCTTGAGTGCTGATGATTCATAGCCCAGCACCCTTTCATCTGAGCATTGCAGTGCCTTTTCTTCGTACTTTGGCAGTGATGCTACCTTGATGCTCAAAAATCTTTTAAAAGCAACACAGGCTTTCCTTGCATCGTGACAAATCGTTGTCTGCCAGTAATGAAGAAAGAAGTAAACTCGGTTCCACGATCATTGTAAACATACAGAAATAAATACCCCTAAAGGTTTTTTTTGTTTGTTTTTATAAGTTACATTTTGAGACCCTCTTTTTGAAAAGTCATCTGATCATCTTTCCTTATTTTCCCTTGTATAAACCAGCATGTTGCTTTCCAAAAATGCACGAAGCCAATGGAGTTTTCGTAGATCATTTGGTATTTAAGGACAGACTCAGGATTTTTAAAAAAGGAAACAGGGATATTTTTATTCTGATGTTTAAAAGTTAATATTTTATATACAATGGGTCATTTTATATGGCCCATTTGAATATCCTTTAATATGCCCTGATAATATTAACAGTGCTTCATACTCATATGGTGCTTTTTATACATTTCTTCATTCAAGGCTTAAAGCTGCTGTGTGAGGATAGCAAGGCAGATTTCCATTGTTGTTCCGAATTACATGTGAGGAAACTGAGGCTCAGGGTGGCTTATGACTCTCCCACTCAACCTGCAGGAGAAACTAGTCCATAAATATCAGTCTACTCACTCAAAGTTAGCGTTTCCACTTTTACATGTTGTATTTCTGAAAGGAATCTAGGCTTTGTCAGTGAAAATTCAGCAGGCAGCGTGAAGGTGGTAGTCTTTCTACTGGGCTGAACGTTGGTCCCCAAAACCCATGGAAGGTGTTTGTTACATTTGGGTGCTGCATTTTAAGGACAGCACTGGGAAACTAGGGGAACTTATGCCAGAATTAGCCAAAGGAATCAGGATTTTCCAGTCTGGAGAAAGGAGGATAGAGAGTAATATAGCTGACATCTCCAAATGTTTTACGGACTACCTGGTGGAAAAAGAATTAGATTTGTTCTTCGTAATTTCAGGCAGCAGAAGTAGGATCACTGGATAGAAATTACACAGAAGCAGATTTATACTCAATATAAGAAGAAAGTTTCTAACATTTAGAAATGTCCAAAAATGGGATAGACTAGCGCACCATCACTGGGACTCTCTGACTTGAAGATTATATGGCTTTATGGGTGTTGTATTTCAGCAGTAACACAGTTTTATGATGACCCTTCTGAGAGCTCAGGGAAGAATTTCTTCACTAGCTAGAAACACAGGCTTTTTCCCTAGGTTTTCCACCCTGATTTTAGAAAGGGGTGTGCAGAACAATTCCTGTGTCAGGTGTTACCGGTCCTGAGGAATACTGGTCAGCTGATGGGGAAAGGCACATTAAGTAACACAAAAAAGAAAAACTTTTGTTAGGTAAGAATGTAGCGGTGTGCATTTGTGTACATGCACATTTGCTTGGATGCATTTTAACTGTTTCAGGGTGAAGCAGCCCTGGCTTTTGTTGTTTTCATTTGGCTTGTTACTTTTCACCGTTCATCAGCCCAACCCTAGAGCACAACGTGCTGCAAGATTAAAAGAAATGGGTAGAAAATCATTCAAATTAGATATTTTCAATTTTCTTAATATAGAAAGGGGCAAAGCATCAAAAAAAAAGAGAGAGACTGGCTAAAACGAATTTGTGACATAAACAGATTTGCTAAGGGAAATACCTAATTAGAAGCCAAAATCTCCATTCCAGGGCTAGTTCAGTCACTGACTGCTTCATCATTATACATTAGGTTTTTATTGGCCTCCGAAGTGTAACTGTTGTCCTACAAGTTTTCTTAACAACTTTGAAATTTTATGATTCAGACTCTCAGTGTTGTGACTCTAGTTCTCAATTTGCTGTGCAATTATAACAAAAATAATTCAGTCATGTATTTGTTCTTTAAATTACTTATTTATCCAAAAACATTTATTAAATGAAACACTCTTTCAGAAATAAGAAAAGTTGGCTTCAATATATGTATTTTAAGGATGAAAAGAAAACAGCAAATCAGCATCTTTAATACTTAAAATGAATATGAAGGATTCACTCATTTATAATTCTATCATATTTGTTTCAAAATTTTAAAACAAATATAATGGAATTCCTGTATAAAATGGCTTTTTTCTTTGATTAGGAACAGTAGTATTTCAAACCAAGCCCCTCATCACAATGGCATGCGACAAAAAACGACTTAAAATAATAAATCTCTCTGTCCTGGCATCATAAAAGGCTCAGCCACCGGTTCCAAACACAAAGCTTTTCCTCTCCGTGTAACCTCAGCTTTTCCTTTCCTTCTTCCCACAGATTCCAGAAGGGTGACTACCACATTGACGTCTGTATCAATGACTACCTGGATGTTTTCTGCCCTCACTATGAGGACTCGGTCCCGGAAGACAAGACGGAGCGTTATGTCCTCTACATGGTGAACTTTGATGGCTACAGTGCCTGCGACCACACTTCCAAAGGGTTCAAGAGATGGGAATGTAACCGGCCTCATTCTCCAAACGGACCACTGAAGTTCTCTGAAAAATTCCAGCTCTTCACACCCTTTTCTCTAGGATTTGAATTCAGGCCCGGCCGGGAATATTTCTACATCTGTGAGTATATGCAGATTTATCACGTTGTGGGGCAGCTGCAAGAATCCAGAGTAATTTTTTACCCATGTTTCAGAGAACTGCAGCAAGCTGGACTCTGCATTACAGATGTCTCCTTGTAAATGCATATATCAGGGTCCCCAGATACATTAGCTGGGAATTGAGAGCACAAATTAGATTAAAGACACAGCGCCTCTCCCCTATGAAATTGCTTGTCAGCCTGTTCAGTGAACCACTGCTGACTTGTATTTCTTTTAAATGAAAATTGCTAGGACTTCTCCAAAGCTAAAGAAAAGAAAGAGATTCCTGAAAAAAAATTAACAGAAATAATTAAATTTACATAGCTTGGAGTCATTGGATTTCTTATTCAGGTGTCAGCAGTATCCTTTCAATCATCCACATTTTCAGTGAAGAAAGCCAAAACTCCTGCAAATGTCAGCATGCTGACGATAAATACTATCTTTGCACTGAGGAGAAAAGACAATTATTAAGAGCAGCTGTGCCTTTAAACAGGAAAGAGCGTGAAGAAGCATCTAGAAAGGGTTCCAAGGGACCTGGTGTAAGTGAGTTTCCCACCTGTGAGCCTTGAGTGACCCTGTCCTGAGAGAGCGCTGAAACTCTCTCAGCAGACCTCTGCATTAATCACACGGCCATGGCCCCATTTCTCCCTCGTACACACCATCGCTGCTTCCGGCATCATCCTAGTCGTACATGCCAGGCAAACACTTCTCTAAACTCTGTGCATAAGTCACTCGGGGACTTTGTTTGATGCAGATTTTGACTTACAGGATCTGAGGTGGGGCCCAAGACTTGGTGTTTACAAAGTTCCCCGGTGGTGCCGATGCTACTGCTCCCTGGACCACACCGAGTTAGCAAGGTGTGAGGTCATGTCTCATTTAGGCAGCTTGCTGTGTCTCTGGACTTTCCTTTAACTAGTATCAAATATTTACATGGTCTGGCCTTTCACATGTTTTCACTGTCAGCTGAAGGAGTTAAATGTTTGTTTGTTTAAAAGTACATTTACTGAACAGCATACCATGACTCAGAAGTGTTGTGGGGGGTGAGCAAGGCGAAAGTGTGCTGTCTGTCCTCCAGGAGTGACCGTCTAGCGGGGAGCGACATGTCCATAGGCAACCAAAGCGTAAATAGACAGTTGCTGAATGAAGACAAGCGCAGGGAGCAGTGGGACCCTGGTAGGGCCGACACCTCACCTGCCCAAAGGGCCAGGACCAGCAGCGGCACACGATATGTGGATCCACACGATGCCACCCCGTATGCTTAGCCCTGACTTTTCACTGCCCGCCCCCGGCCAGACCAGCAAGATGTAGCGCATTCCTGTTCTGACTCACTGCTGCAGTCAGGGTGTCCCCACCTACTCCTACCCCACATGTTTTAAGTCTATGAGGATTTCTGGCTCCCCTTCTTCTCCAGAAAACAGAACTTACATAATAAGCCGGATTTCACCATCACAGGGGCACTCTCACTTATATTGGAACTGGATTTGAAAAGGAAATTGAACAGTACCCGTTTTATTATTTCAGTGCATATTTCAGTCGTTAGTCATGAGAAAACATGTGAAAGCCTTGATACTATCTCACATTCGATCCATAAAATCAGAAAAGAAATATTGAGCCCCCGGGTGGAGGAAACACTGGTGTGCAGTGAGTTCACACATTCTCAGGCAGCAGGCTGTCTCGCCTTTTGCTGAGTTTTTACTTGGTGAGAGAATCTCATTCAGCAAATGAGAAAAAGAAAGGACGAGGATTTCATTGTGGAGTGGAACTCATTAATTGCCTAACTCTAAAAGATCATACCAGCATAGGAGAAAATTATTGCATTTCCAAATTTTCATATTGGTTTCTCAGGTTAAAAAACAACAACAAAAGCAAGGCCCCAAAATGAATAGCAAGCACCAAGATGGGAAACATACATACCAGCTAACTAGTTGATTGCATGATTATTAGAAATTACAGAATCCATTGAGGTTCATAAGCAAGATGTTATTATTCAAATATACCCATAGTGCTTATGACTCGTTTTTCTCATTTGTGGTTAAATTCAATATTTCACTAAAAACCATTATGTGTCTTCTATAACATTCATTTAACGGAGTCATTTAACTGTCAAGGGCTCCTGTCAAAGTAATTGTTCCAAAATGCTTCAAAATACTGAGAGCTTTTTGCTGTTCAGCTGAGTTTAACCTGAATTACATTTTTTAATGAAAGGTAAAATAGCACAAAATTAGCAGTGAGGAGATGTTCATTTACAAGAAGCTCAGTGGCCTGTAGTCGGTTAAATTGAATTTTGAACCGTGTTTTAGAACCACAAGAGCATCCTTTCCTGTCTTTTTATGAGTGAAAGGGTTTTCTCTCTCTTTCTTTCATTGCTGAGAGCTGGAGCAACAGAGCGAATATGCGTCCATACAGACGTTTAATGTACTGTGGTCATAATTACACTAAAGGATTCTTAGGGGAGAGTTGGCCCTCAGTTGAATTTTCCTCTCTTCTAGAATGTGTGGGATGAACAAAGAGATTGGGAAATGGCTCTTTTCACACTTACTGTGTCACAAGAAGCTCTAGTGCTGATCTCAGGAACAAGCTGACTGCCTACCAGTCAGTTTTTCAAATGTTCTTACTAGAGGCCAGAGGTAGATTTCAGCTCTTCACAGCCTTAAAATCTCTTCCAAGTTTACCAAGAAAAAAAAGAAACCTATTGCCAAAAGACTGTCCTGCTTTAGTGTGTTAGAGGAGGGGTTGCCTGTAGCAGTGAGAGGGAACCAAAATTCAGCCATAAACTTGGATTCGTGAGAAAGAAAGAGGAATAAATCATAACAGGATACCCACTGCACCACTTAGACCCAGAAAGGACATAGATTAGAGAGGTCTTGTCAGGTTCGGCTTTATCCTTAACAAGATTTATTTCCTGCTTCATTTCCCTGAGGTATACAAAGTTAAGAAATGCAGTAGTTGGAAATATCTCAAATCAAGTTTCCAATTTACCTTAAAAATAAAATATTCTTCACAGTTCTAGATCCTTTATTTTTCCCCAAGAATGACTCTATGCTATGTCCTTTTTTCTGTGGGAACAGGCAGTCTGTTAAGTTGTTATAACTGATTATTGCTAAGGCAGACTGAGCCCATTTTTGAATCTGACAAATAATGTTTTTAATCTACAGGAGTTATTTTGGTAAGTGGATTGGCATACTAAATTACAGAAAGTTGGTAGTATTTCTATCAGTGATAGATTTGGAGAACTACCCGTCAATAGGTTATGGCAATAGTCACAGATTTCCTAAGGCAAAGAGTTATTTTAGAAACTTCAAAAATACTCATTTTAGAAATGATTCTCATAAATATTAACCAATGAGAATAAGTTTGAAAGAAGTTCTGCTGCTGCTATTTTTAAATTAGAAAAGGCAAAGGAGAATAAATAAGGAACAACAAGTTATTTTTGTGAGTCAGTAGAAACACTGATTTTTTTTAACACTGATTTTGAATATCACCTTTTGTAAAGTAAAGAAACCTGAGTCTAAGCCCTTCTCTTGATTTAAATGGCTATATGATCTTGGGTAAATCATTCACTCTCTCTGGATGTTCAAGTCCACATTGTAAAATAATATGGTTGCAATAGATGATTTCAAACATTTCTTGGAGCTTTAATACCTTAATCTTACTCTATTTTACTGAAGGGGCTGCGCCACTAAGGTAAGAGAGAACATCTGTAAAATGGCCCAACCCAGTGCCTTTTCTCTACTTAGTGGGTGTTCAATAAATGCCAGTTAATAGGATATTTAGGGAAAATGCAGAGCGGAGAGGCCTATTAGGTATTAGAATTATTAAACCCCTGCCATGCTGTTTAAACCATCATCTCCACTAGCGCAGCAGACACCTGTTTTCCTCAGGCAACTCACCGGCCACTCTGTTAAAACCCTCGAGTGGCTGTCTTCCTGTCTCACCAAGACAGAAATTTAAAGCCTCTAATCTGGCCAACAAGGTTCTCCTTGGCAGGTACTCCTCTCTTCCTCACCTTCAGCCTCTTGGACTTTTCCGCTGACCCATCTTCGCCCTGTGGGCCCTTCTCCGGCCACCTGCCCTCCTTCCTGTTCCACATACTGCCTGTGTGCCCACACCCTGGACAGCAGGGCCTTCCTGCTTTCTCTGTACTGGGCCTGCGGATCTCATTGCCTCAGGCATCCAGCTCCTTGCCTGTCACTTTCTTAAGTCTACACTAAAAAAAATAAAATAAAATAAAAAACCCAAACAAATCATCTTTACCAGACAAGCTCTTCTGTCCCCCTATGGCAAGATAACACTTCTATCATTCTCTACACTTTTTCCCTGCTTTATTTTTCCTCAAGCACTCATCACCCCCAACGTTAGATATCTCTGGTTGTTCACAACTGCTTCTGTTCTATGCTATGGATTATATTGTTTGGCATGTAGTAGATGTTGAGTTAATGAGACTAATTAATGTTTACATAGCACTCACTCTGTTCCAGGTACTGTTCTATGCACCCTATGATTCTTAAAACAATACTATGAGGTACAATTCTTCCTATTTTACAGGTGAATAAACTGAGGTACAGAAAAGTTAGGTAACTTGAAAAGCTTTACATAGATAGGAAGTGGCTAATCTGAAAGGAAATTGAGTAAGCAACCAAGGAAATGAAGAGATAAAGCCCTAGGTATCAAATGTTTAAAAGGGGGAAGAAAACCTTAATATTGTATTTTAAAAGATGGGAAACAATTAGCACTGATGCTTAGAAAATACTACTTTATGCACTGCTAAAAACCCAGTCAGATAGTAGCAAGATGCATTTTAAACTTAGTTACATATTTTCAGCTCTCCAAAGGATACTTTTCTTTCTCCAAAAAATTGCAGCTGTATCTTCCTAGATGGTTGATCCTTTTAATATAACTTCAGAAGCCAGAAAAGTTGTATTTTCAAAGAAATACTTTTTAAATCCACTAAATATTTAACATGCAAGCTGAGTCATGGGGGCTGGGGGGGTGGTGTTCTGCCTGCAGAATCCTCCCAGCTGCAGATGAGAATAATTATACCAAGACATGATCTGCTTGAGTAGGAAAGGTGGGCAAGCTCTCAGAGGAGAAGGGCCTTTGAGCCTGTTCCTCAATGGGCTTTTATTGGGTTTAGTCTGCATAGGAATACAGGGCATATATATAAAGCTCCTCAGCAATCATTGTCAGGCAGTAATGATCACACAATAGATAACATTCAGAGAACTCTGAGGGCTTATTCTGAGTTAGAGTCAGATAGACAGAGTGACACCAAAGGGCCATAAAAATTTGGGGAACAAACTCATTTTATGCTTGGACTCTTATTATTTAAATTGAGGGTATTCTTAGCAAAGCAGGTTTCAAAGGATTTTATGCATCCTTTCTTAGGCCTAATTGCTCCTGAAAACCGCCCATTCCAGCACAGAGTCACACCTGCCTCCGACACTGTTTTAGGCTTAAGTCAGGTGGGGGATCTGAGCAGCCAAGAAATTAGGAGACTTTCTACAGATAGAATGAAGACTCTGGCTATGACAAAGCTGAGGGGTGAGGATCTATCACGCCTTTTCTATAGTCCCCTAAGTCCTTCCCTGATGGCCCCTTTGTGACTGTGCCTGTCTTAGTTTGTCCCTCCCTCGAGGCATCTTACCTGCCATTAGCTAGCCAGTCATTGGACCAGGGCCAAACGGGGTAAGATAAAGGGGGCATAGGTTACGCCCCTGCCAGGAGGATATGCTTTGTCTCCTTAGTGGCTTATGGTCCCAAGGTCTCTTATTCAGCCTTATCGATGAGAGGTTGCAGCTTCTGAAACCAGGCAGGGTGGTTCCCAACAAGTCATGACTCCGCACTTGCTTCAGGAGTAAGTGAGTTTTAATGGGAGACCTACAACAAGAAAGACAAATGCCATTTTCTGAAGATGATACTATAATGACAGAGAATTTTTCAGGCATTTGCTATATCTAAAGTATGGCTGATTTTCTTCAAAAGATACTCAGAGTAAAGATAGAGATTGTTTATAGTCACAGCACCCAGGTAGATACCAGGAGTTTCTGGGCAATTATTAGGGAATATATCCTTCCTACGCTTATTGATGAGTGAACTTGAGTACACGTTTATTGCTTTTTATTGATGCTGTGATAGAAGTATAAAGCTGAAAATAATGTACTTCTTTGATATTAGAATCCCCAAAATCTCATTAATGAAAAGAAGTTTTAGGAAGCTGAAGACTTCTACTTCAGTCTTTCTGGTATACATATTTTTCAAAAGTAGAAAAAAATTGTGAGGACAGTCTATTTATAACTATGGGCATCATTCTTGAATCCATAGCATACAACAACCTGAAGGCATGATGGTTAACTGCCAATTCTGTTTTATGTACTTTAATTAAAAGTTTACACTCTTAAGTTATGACACAACTTTAGTATGTACTACACGTTTTTTAAATATTTTATTTATTTATTTTTTAAAGAGAAGGGAAGGAAGAGAGAAAGAGAGGAAGAGAAGCATCAATAGGTTGCCTCTCCCATGCATCCTGACTGGGGACCAAACCCATAACCCAGGCGTGTCCCTGACGGAGAATCAAACCAGCAGCCTTTTGTTGTGAGAAATGATGCCCAACCAACTGAGCCACATTGGTCAGGGCCACACTACACAATTTTTGAAACGGACAAAATAGCCTAAATTCTTAAGAGATATATTACTGAATTGATCAAGATTAGCTTCAGAAATCATTTGTTTGTACATAATTATTGACAATTCCTTAATATGTAAAAGAATATTTAAGCAAATCCAAATAAGTAACATATAGAAAGTCCTTCACTTGCCAACTGAATATGTTTCAAAAGCTTATTTGCAGGCGAGTTGTTGAAATTTAGGGTGTCATTTCTCACAGAAGTGTTTCAAAAGTCAGGCAAGCTCTCCATAGTGTGGGGAGTCTACTGAACCATGACATTGATTTAAAGCTGTATATTTTAACAAGAAATAGAAAACAATAGGTAGAGGAGTTATTCAGTATATATTTACTGAATGAATAAATGCCATAAATGTAAACCAAATAGAAGAAAAAGCAATTAATTTTCTATTTCTTATATTCTGGTGTTTGAGAAAGGCAGAGAAATATTAGAACTAGCCATGGGTTTTACTGCAGCCATTGCAGCAGCTCCTTAATAATGTTTTTGGGGATATATTGTTAATATATTCTGGGGATATATTACATCTAAGAAGAGAATGGACTTTTTTTTTAAGGCACAGACTCTGGTAAAGCATCCTTGAGCTTAAACCTTCTTACATACTCTTCTTAATAGCTGTTTGACTTTGCATAACTTAACCCCATTAATCCTCACTTTCTTCATCTGTAAAGTGGGTATATAGTAATCATTTATTATCCCATTCTTTATTTCCAAGATTCAGTTGATGAAATATTTTTTCAAGGACAAGTTGAAATAGATAACTTCAATTATCCATATCCAGAAATGTTTGTATCATTTAAAACGTTAAGGCAACTTGAATAGTTCTGACTGATGTTTTAGTTGAGTAAAAAATTTCATGAATGCCTAGTAGAGATTCACGTTTTAAGTCCATGCCCTATCTTCTGAAGGAATTATATGCTGGGATTATAGATGCCTAAGGGAGTCTTTATTCCCTTTTAGATGTTTGGTTTTTCAGCAGCTTACTGTAGTAATCTTCGTTACTTATTAATAATTAACATTAATTAATAATTATTTGGGGCCTGACAGTTCACCCCAATCCACCTTTTTCTCCGAGTTGTTCTTATCGAAACAGAAGAGTGTCAAACAGCACATTTATCAAAGCAGGAGGTAATCTTTTCCATCTTTCATAGTCTTTTATTCTTGCAGGGGAGGTGACCTATAAGTACAATGTACTTTCTTAAAATGGACAACTGAATATTTGCTACAACGTGTGTGTGTGCATTTTGCTCTTATTATTGAAAAACGCTTTTGATTACTGGAGTCTTACTTTAGCATTAAATGTTCTGCCATATACTTCAGCTGAGATTCAGGGGTTTATAAGTGAAATTTCTGGAAGGACTGTTTATTTACTAGTTCGCCCAGTGTATTTGAGGGAATGTATAGATTCAGATCACAATATTCAGCAAAGCATATTTGATTCAATAGAAAGAAAGTAGAAGGGCAGTGTCAGGACATTCTTAAATTTTAATATCTTTATAGTGAAAAAAATGAGTATGCACAGACATCAAATAATAATTGTTCAGATATGAGTACAGAGTATATCTTAGGGTTTTTTTTTAGAGTTTTATTTTCAACATACAATAGAAGAGTTTTTCTCCACTTGGACACTGGAAGCTTGTCTGGGACTGTATCATATTTCTTCCTGAAAATAGTCATTCTGTTCCCTTTATATATTTCCCATGGTCTTTAGTGAACCTGCAAGAATGCACCTTTTTATTGAAAGAATGAGTTTTAGAGAATTGTGTCTGTTTCAAGTTGTCCCTAGCCATCTTTCAGAAGGCATGAATGGATTTAAAGGGCTCTTAAGTGAAGGTTTAATAAAGAACAAGAAAGAGGATATTTAGGGACTCCAGAATATTTTTGTGTTAATTGTAAGTTTCTCTTCTGAAAATGGTTGTTTATAGCCGGGTGCCCTGTTACCTTCTGCACCAGGACGCGCAGCTCAGGCCTGGCTGGTGCGCGGACAGGTCGCCCAGCGCAGTTCAGAGTCTGAGTGGAATGAGGGTGGAGGGGGCAGTTGGTAACAACTCAGGGGGTCCGAAAACACTTTATTATTCTGCACATTCGGGGCATTATTATTTGGTCACATGGAGAGAACTTTAAAAAGAAATGCATGCCCAGTTAAATGACTTGAATAAAGGATGAAGTACTGTTAAAAAGATTCGGAGAAATGAATGCCACTTCATGTCTGTGGGCAGGAAAATGGAGCAAACATCATCACTGCTTCGCAGGTTGGGACCACTTTGGGCGCATTCTTAACATTCGCAAAGGGAGCCTTAGAAGCTGTCGGGTAATTGGAGCTTGCCGGAAGTTCCTGGTATCAGTCACAAGAAACTGAAGACTCCTAAGTAGTCTTCCCACTGTTTGAATTGTTCAAAGGCTGCGACACTCAGATAAGACACTCAGAGACCAAACAATTTTTACTTGTGCTCCTTTTATGAATTTAAAATGCTCTTACAGGACTGAGGAAACATGTAGTGTCTGACCTCCTAAGGGGGAAAGAGGAATGATGTCACCTTTTGCTTCCTATTACCCCACTGAGACTAAATGCTGAAATGGAAAACCATGTAAAGGGTTGTTCTTTATATCCCTAAGTGTCCAAAGGGGCCGTCCTTCCTAGGGAAGTACTGCACCTGATTAATTGCATAATTTTACAGGGAAGCAGTAATTCTCAGCCTTGTAAATGTGTAACGTACAAACGTGATTTCCGAGTTAACGGAAAACGGTTTAATGAGCTGCTGTATCATTGTGTGTGTGTGGCGTTTACACAGAGCAGATGCCAAGAGAAAAGGAAGTAACACGCTGGTGACACTTGGAATAACTGTTTATACTTCATTGACTCCCGGTTGTCAGCATGCTATTCTCTGCGTTTCCCTTACTAACTTATTAAGGCAACTAAACTCCAGTGTGATGCTGTCTAAGTGTCATTTGCTGTAAATTACACAAGCATGCACACACCACACGCATCGTCAATCCTCAGGAAAAAAAAACAACACTTCCTTGCTTAGACTACCGAAATATCATCCATGAGACATGCCCAGAGAGTGAAAGGTGACTCCCTGAGCACTGTGCCTGCTGGAAGAATAGTATTTGGCCTTTCATCAGAAGAAATACTATTTCTACGGGTTTTCCCACTCATCTATTCTTGCTCTATTTTAACAGAATGGTTGTGTAACTCTTGGTTTGAAAGTTGTCATACAGCCTCACAGCAGGCTTATATTATCTACAGAGTTCTTTATGAGGAAATATAAATCACCACAAATGAGACTTTTCACAGCCAGAGATATGTAGAAATTTGTGTCAGTGCTTTGCTGGCTTGCTAAAAAATATCTGTAGGCTCCAAAGCTCTCTCACAACTCATCCCCGCTCCCTACCCTTTTGGGAAGCAATTCTCAAAACTTGAGATTTATGGTCCAGAGAGCTGATAGTGGCTATAAAGTTTTCTATTTTCTCTTTTCTTTAATATTAATGCAGAGAATGAGGCATCATCATTCATTATTTTAGTTCATGAGGAGTATCCTGTGGGCTTGAAATACAGTCTCTGGGAACCTGGCTTCCCTCTCCCTTTGTAATAGGGGGAGTAAGTGGGCTTTGGCAGTAGGCTGCTTCTCCACTAGAAATTTTTAGGCAGATGGTAGAAAGTTCATGTTAAGAACAGAGCTTTAATCTATATGCTATATCCAGGTTTGGTTTTAAAATTTAAAGCTTTACAAAATATAAATTCATTTTGAACTTCAAAAATAAAACATCAGGAATTGGAGAATAGCCAATGAGTCTGTTGTCGTTAGAAATAGGAATGATATCTTTTCATTTTACCATTTTCAGAGATGTACAGTATTTCCAACGAGCTCTATCTACATTAGTGTTCGGTAGGATTTAATTTACAATTTAGCACTCCTTTTTGCTTTCAAATATTTTAAAACAAATAATGTCTCTGAACCATTAAAAAGAGGACTTATTGTTGTTAATTTAAACTCGTCCAGATTTTAGTGGCTTCAATATCTGGGTTGTAATGTAAATTTGCTTCTTTCAGTTTTTTTTTAACAAATATTTTTTGAAGTTAAGTCCATTATCACAGGCCCTGGCTCCCATCTGAACTGATAGCATTGTCCTGTATGTTTTTACTTTCACAGTTTCAGTGGGTTCTCAACCTTGAATTCAGAACTTCTTTCTCTATTTTAGGCCTCATTTGTAGGTCAGAATCTAAACAAGGAGAGTACAAAAGAGTCCAATAATATGAACAAGCAATACTTTTTTTACTTTTAATAGATTGCTTAGAGCTCTTGCTATAAAACTGAGGACAGTTTAATTAATTTTGAGACCATGTAATAAATACTGCCATGATTTAAACGAGGTTTAGCTGCTACTGTTGTAGGGGCAGCCTTTTGCTAAAGGCTTACTCCCACTTTGACCGATAACCCCTCCACTAACATTTGTGCCTATAATCATAATCACAGTGATTTAGCACTTTTTGAAGGTTTACTTACATGCTAGATTGTTTCAAGCACCATACTTGTTTTAACTCACAGATGAATCCTCATCTGTGAGGTCAGCACTATTATTACCCCTAAAATACAGGTGAGAAAACTGAGGCAGAGAAAGAGGATACTTAACTTGCCCCAGATTACGTAGTTTGCAGTGGAGTCAGGATTTGAATCCATATAATTTGACTCCATGCCTAAGCTCCTTATTCACTTACTTCATAATAAATGCTTTAAAGAGGTTAAAAGGAGACAGATTTCAAGCATGCTTAACAAGTCATTATGTAAGTCCTACCTATACCCTGGAGTTTAAGGCAAACCCAGTTCAAAAAATGGCTAACGTGACCTAAAGAGTAATGTTTCATGTTAGCTTATTCCTGAGACTCCACACCCTAGGAAGTGTGTGGGATCTGAAAACCAAGTAGAGCACTACTGAGTGGCATGGGCGGTCAGAGTGTGATGACGTGAAATAGGTCCTTCACTCTCCCTACTTCAGCGATGATGAAGACATTTAGGATTAGCAAGGCTATGGAAGTACATGTGTCTTTGATACCCTGAGTCATTTTTCTCAGAGGTTTAATTTGACTGACAGAAGCAGGGGCACAGGACAGGCATCAGTGGGTATATTGCAAAACCTCAAGATGGACTGTCTCAGTATCACGGCTCATTGGTATGACATGCTAGGGACTGCCTCACCTTGTCCTTCAGCTGCAGAGTGGCTGCACATGATTGTTTCAATGGTGAGAGTTGTTGCTGTTGTTATTTAAAATCCATCAGTTTTTCACAGACTTGAGGGTATTACTCATCTCTACCAATTCAAGAAAGATGAGTAGATTCTATGACAGGAAGTGCCAAATTTGAGAATACACAACAATTAGAGTGAAGTTCAAGTACTGTGGCAGCTGTGGGCAGGCACCCAGATTTTATACAGGAGGGGTAATGGCACTGGTTCACGAGGGCAGGTGGCAGAGTTTGGGGCATCACTTGTCATCCCACCAGAGAGCAAGCTTCATTCAGGTCTCCTGATTTCCTGCTGGCATGGAAGTCAGAGGGGCAGACATTCGGGGATCAATGAAAAGACAGGTCTGACTGGATGGGAAGAGAAAACCAGGCAATAGACCTGTACAGGTGGGGCCAGGTTGTGGAGGGCCATTCATTCCGGTTTGAAGAGTTTAGAACTTTTTAGCAGGCAGTAAGAAGTAGTATGTTTTTGACGGTGAAACTGATTTAGGAGGACTTTATTATGAATGCATTGAAATAAATTGTTTTAGGGCTAGACGTTAACTGGTTACATAATAATAGCTAATGTGTAGTGAACATTTATCTTTTACATAAGGTTATATATATATTATCTCATCCATGCCTTATCATTATTTGTTAGGCGCTACTATTGTTCTATCACAGATGAGGAAACTGAAGCACAGCCAGGTCAAATAATTTGTCTAAAATCACACTGTCCCTCTGTGGTGGAGTCCAGTTGAGCAAAGGTGTTCTGATGCCAATGTTCATGCTCTTAGTTCTTTCCCATGTATATAGCAAGTAATGTTTCAACACTTATTCCATAAATAATGATGGTACTTATGAAGAAATTATTCTAACCTCAGAGATAGTAATGCCCTTTATTTGAGTCCCTATCGTTTCTATATTGCCTCCAGGTTCTTTGCCATGGCTGCAGTGTTTTATTTTTATTTTCGTGCATAGCTTTATGATGTTTTTATTAAGTAAAATTGCTAAATCAATAACATTTGCTAGATTATTAATTCAATCACATAGCAGCACTTCTGACCTTTTGATATGAAATGTTAGTTTATTATTAAAGTTCATGTTAGAAGATTTATGGTGGCTATTTCCTAAAATATTTATACTCAAGATGCTATATAAATTAGTTTATTAAAGCCTACTTGGTCTGTCGGTTCTTGTGCATCATTAAACTTGTAGAAAATCTACAGTGGCTATAGAAGGATTCGCTTCAGTGATACATATTATTTTCTCATTAGGAAAGTAATTCATCAGTGCTCCCAGACCCATGTTTACCCATCAGGCCATTGTAGCAGACACCATAGAGGGGTGAGAGAAAACACTCAGTGTCAGTTTTGTCCTCCAGGAACTCGTAGTCTAGTGTGAGAAAATCATATCCATGAAAATAGTAACAAAGAGAAGTATTAAGTAAATGGCAAGATTGACACTGTTTATAAGGAAGAGGGAGCAAAGATGGCTTCAGATGGAAGACATTAAAGACCGGAAGTGCTGACTTGAGGGGCAAGGTGGGACTCAGGTGTCTTGGCTCCAGGTACTCTCCCAACTTTAGGGATTCACCTGCAAAGGGGAGTAAAAATGCAGATTCATGGAACCAACTTTCAGAAAGTCTGATTCATTGAATTTTGTGAGGTTGCAGTCCAGCTCTTCATTTCTCATAAGCTCTCCAGCAGTTTCTTTTGTAGGTTATCTTTGTTCTACACTGGAACATGGGCCTAAAATGGGTGTAGATGGCTCTGAAACCCAGACAGGGAAGAAATGGGTACAGGAAGCTTTGTGTGGATGGAACAGCACCATCAGTGTTGAGCAAAAGCAGGGTTTGTTATGTTAATGTTTCTGTAACCCAGGGAACTCTGGTTAGAGAGAGACCAAGCTGGTTCAAGATAAAGACTCAGACAGACTACGGTTCTATTGGCTCCTTCATGATGGTGATGACAAATCTCTCCTTCTGCCTCACTAAACAGTCTTGTTTGCTTCAGCCAATTGCATCAGGCCGATGCAAATGAGAGCCAAGTAATCCTGTGGGTGTTTGTATTTTTTATACAATTTAAAATTTTTATAATGAAATGAATTTCTTTACAAAGCGGTAAGCTGTGTGAGGAAAAGAATTAGAAAGCCACATAAATATAGCAAGGAAACAGGCAAGATATTTAGAGATAAGAAATATTACATGTTGACCAACAGTTTAGAAGGAAGATGTGTACTTGGGGAACACAGAAAGAATGGTGGGCAGTTCCTGCAATGTTCTATTTCTGTGACACAGGGCTGTGGGAGGGTACAATGCAGAAGTGGGTGCCTATTGTCTGTGACCTTTTGTGCTTGTCAGTTTATGTTCTCTTCTCCCTGCTGTTCAGTTAGAGTCTGATGAAAAAAAGAGTCTATCTAAATGGAGCCATGATTTGGTTATGATTAAAGGTCAGCAGAGATGTATATGCAATCACTGTTCAGGGCTGATGTATTGGGTGAGACAACAGTCGTGTTTTCAACCATATCATACATCCTGACTCCTAGAAAATAAGACCATTACTTAGTAGGTTTCTTTATAGAATATTATTAAATTTAGAGGAATAGGTAATATGAGAATGAGGAGATCTGGGTCTTGACTCCATGACTTATTAGGTGTGTTAATTTGGACAGGAGATTTCCACCCAGGCCTCGAGTTTTCATATATAAATGAGTTAAAGTGCTAGCTTAATAAATGGTATTCTTAATATTGATATTTGAAAGGCAATTAGTTACTTTCCTAGTTTCTGTCAAAATTAATGATAGCTTCCATGACAAATTTTTATGGGTACTTTAAATTATACATTTGCATGTGTCAGAAATAGTTCCTATCATCAACTAGTCTGAAATACACTGGTGGTCAGAAATAGCATGCTGTCGTTTACTCGCAAGGGCATTGTTCTCACAGTCTTGGCAGAACCCCATCTGACCAAAATATATTAAGTCCGTTTGCTGTGGTTCATTTAGCATGTTGTACAGAGGTAAAGATGCAAAAATGCCAGTCTGTCACTTTGAGAACCACTCTGGGTCACATCCAAGTCTGCAGCAGTCAGTCCGATTCGTGCAATGCATTTGGTGGGGCTCACTAGAAAACTGCTTGACCATTGACAAGTTTTGTGCACCTGTTTTTCTCCATAGAGGCTCGTGCCTGAGAAACATGTAGAAATGTCCTTTTCTAAATTGAAAAACTGAGCTGTACTCTAAATGAATGGGATAAATGATCTTTTTCACAATTATCCATTAAAAGGGGAATTAGAATTAATATTAATCACAGATGTTTCATCAAGTTTTATTATCAACCAGATTGACTGCCAAAGTGCTTTCTGGAAGACATTTTCTCTCCCTCCCCCACCTGCTACTGAGAATAAACTGTTACTCTGTGCCCTTAGATAAAGAGGAATGGGGTTGGCAGTTCACTTGAGGAAATCTGTATTTTACTGTGCATTCTCCTTCAGCTCAAGGTATATCTGAAAAGCATGGCTTGCCACCTCACTGGTAACTTTCTAAAGAAAAGACACAAGGTACTATAATTCTTTCCACCATCAGAAACAAATTAATATAGCAGCTCAAAGTTCATATCATTTGACTCATATTTTTTTAAACTTTGATAAGCCTTGCTCATAGATACAATAAGCAAAATGCCTATCTAATCCTGGCACTTTAGCAGCTATATTTTTATCCATCACACTTAAATTATTTTAATATTACTTTTCATTTTTATGTCAACTCTCTTTCTGGCATAATTCATTACCAGATGTGTGACCCCTTAATAATTAGGAATATTCAGTAATGCCCCATTTATTTGCCAAGTATGCCACAGATGAGCAGTATACTCATTTGTAAGTGATATTTATCAATTCTAGCTAACTGAAACAAAAAAAAAAATGAAGAACTTTTTCCCTGTTGAAGACATTGACTTTTTTTTTTTTCAACTGAGGACCTCATGATGGACAGGGACCAAGGCAATGCTGGGGATCTAGAACATAGAAACAAGCGGGTAATTGGAATTATTCATGCAGACTCGGCCACCTGATTTTCTTAGCTCTGGCTTTTCTCCATTGCTCTGTCACTCCACTCAGGATTCGAGTTCCTGGGGGGAGGAATCTGATTGGCATGTATGCCTCTCCTTTGGAGAGGATAAAGAGCACCTTGGTGGACAACCCACCAAGACTGCATGGAAGAAGGAAAGAATTCTCCAAAGTTTTTGCAATTTTGTTTGGTGTTTAGCCCAAAGAAGATAGGCAGTGATGCTAAATAGGCAAAAATAACTACTGGCCAAAAACAAGGGTGTATTTCAATAATGAATAGTGTAGAATATGTAGAATTGTTCAAAACATGTAAAAAAACAACTATGTGATCAATCCTGTAATTACAACAGGGCCTGAGCATCAATTTAACATTTATATTTCTGATTCTTGTGCAGTAATATTTTATCAAGGCGGCTTTGCTGTATTTCAATAGACCAGAGAATGTAACTTATTTTTCAGTTACCATTTCCCTCCCATGGAACTGATTTTGTTTTAATAGTGATAATAAGAAAAAGCAAAGATAGCAGACAAATAACAGCAAATAACCTATTTATTTCCAGCTTTATTTCATTGTCATCAACAGGACACGAGAAATGCAGTGGGTCGGGGGAAGTCCGGTTTCTGCCACTGCCCAACTCTAGTGGGCTCCGGGATGAGTCACGTAACTGACCCTGTTTCTTCAGAGTTAAAGAGAGTGGGGTGGGCTAGACTGGGGATCGTCACGCAATTCCAAGACACAAGAAAAGTAGGCTGCAGTTTCTGACGTTGAGTTCAAGGTTGGGAAATTCTGGGGGACATAAAGTTACTTTCTTCCCCTGCAAGACTTTTTAGGGGCTTGCATGTGACACATTGTAACTCTCCAAAGAGACTGGTATGGTGTGTGTTGTTCACCAAACTGCCTAGACTTTGGAACCCGTTTTTCACCGGAGCCCCTTGAGGGAACTTGCTTCCACAGAATGAGGTTAGGTTATGCATAAGATCCTATTCAGCTTTAAAATATGCTAAGCACATACTTCCTGAGTGATGAGAACTGAGAAATCTGTTTTGCCATCATTCATCATTCGGCCGCTTCCACCCAGTCAACGTAACCAGACTTCTGCAGAGTCGAACCCACACCCGCGCATCCAACCCTCATTGGAGACGAGGAGCAAATATAGGCTCGTTGTCACTTCCTTCAACGTTTCCTGTGTTTGTAGTGAATTATGCCACTTATATTCCTCCGGCAGTTCCAGTGAGAGTTGTTTTAAGTTCTTAAAATAAATTTCATCACTTTTCTGCTCTTATTTTAAATGTAGATCCAAAACATCAAGATAGCGCTTTGATTAGATCTGACCAAATAAGCAGACCACTGTGACGCATGTGCAACTCCATAGTCTGCTGGCCTTTGTTTCCCCTGAGGTACACCTGTGCCTGCGTGGCCCTTCTTCTGCTCTTTATGGAACCTCGTCACACGTTTATAGACCATCTCACTAGTTGTCTTCCAGGACGAACTACCCCACCCAAATAACACTACTTGTAAACCTGTTCTCAAGCCTGTCTCACAGCCTTTGATGAAAACGTTAAGTAAAACCTTCAGAACGACCGAACTGGGTGCTAGCGGAAGGCAGGCACTCATTAACATGTCTTCAGAGTTGGTCCTGAAGTGTGATAACCCTATCTTTGCAATGAATAATAGCCAGTTTTACACTCCCTGGTACTATGTAATTGTCTTCTCACCTGGTGTGTCCTTGTTCTATCGAAGGCAGCATGCTATTCACGTGGCCGCTCCGGGCACTGTCCCCACAGCACCCTCAAGAGCGCCCCCGCTCCCCCACAGGCCTGTGTGGGAAGTGCCACTGGTGCTTGGGATCATTAGACTGTGCTTGCTGGGCCCAAAGGGTCCCCAAAACCTGGATGTCACTGGAAGCGACTCTAGGAGGTAGGTCTATAGGGGCTACCTGCACTAGTAAGGCAAAACAAAAGGTGAGACATGAATGCAGCTCCTTGGGTGAATATGGCTAGGTTTTCAGTAAATGCTTTTGAACCGCCTTGTGTCTGGTATTCTCTTTTAACTAGTAAGTGTATCCAGATTGCCAAAAGGCCCCACTCGAAGCTGCCCCTCCAGGCTTTTAATGTCTTTGTGCCAAGTCTGATAGGGAAGTGAGCCTGTTTGACTAGGCGCCTGGGTTCCGAGTTGGTGGAACCACCCACCCCAGAGCCTCCAACCTCCGTCAGCCTCAGCCTGTGCAGCCGCTTGCTTCTTCCGATTTTGAATCTTACTCTCCAGAACGGAAGGTCCTGAGGGCAGTGACTTTGTGCCTCTTCTTTCTGATCGTAGACACAGGGGCACAAGGCAGGGGACCAGGGACACATAAAGGGTCCAGCAGAGCCCAGCAAGGTTTCGGCAGTAGAGATTCTGGCTTTCTGGAATTTTTTATCTGTGCCGACTTAAAATGACTGGGTAGATACTGCTAAATATTTTTGGAATTGTGCTTTCTCTTCAGAAATGGAGTAGAAGGAAATAATTAATGTTGATTTTATCCCCTTGAGGAACTATGAACAGGTGTATATCACTTTAAACAAGCATGACATATGGAAATTATGATTTAGGGCAGGATAAGCTGCAGAGTGATCATTCCCTTTACAGAAATGGAATTTTTTTTCCAGTAACCCTGGAGCATTTTTTAAATGATTTGATTTCTAAAAATCCAGTTTCCATACACCACTCAGGATCAATTTGGTTGCAAAGAACAAGAGTAGTTGGAATTTTTGAAAAGATAGCGAGCTAGCTATAGGTGAGTGGGGAGAGCATTTCTCTGAGAGTGGGATGAAATTCTCGATGCCAAGAATTAAGATAAGATTTTACAAACCTCTGTCTTAGCAAGATGTTGGCCGGGGAGGAAGTGGTGTTGGTGATGAGGTTGGGGGGTTCTGCGTGTGGCGTGTTGCTGAGGGCAAGTGGTGGCAGCAGCTCCAGCCTAGGCTGAAGTTGAACTTGTACAACATGGTACTATGCCGTGCAGAGAATAGGGGGCGGGTCGCTACTTATGAGAATAACATAACTTCATTAGTTTTGCAAATTAGTATCACAGAACGCTCCCACTTTTCAAATAGAATCATAAAGCAGAGTTGTAAAGTGCCTTTCATTTTCCTCCAGGAATAATATCTTAATTGAGACCGTTTCTTCGACCATGTATTAGAGAAAAAAATAAATCATAACTGACCGACTTTGGAAAGATGCAGTAGCCATAACCTTCCACAGTTATTTAAAGTAGTAAAATTCTTCTCTTTTCTTTAAAAAGGGTATAAATGTATTATACACATTGATTTTTACATGAACTCTAAAGAATATGTTCAGCAAACAAAAAGCTCAACTAAACTGATTCATAAATTTAGCAGAACTAGCTATACGATAAATTCACTAAATATTTAATTTGTGATAATTTGGTCCTCTGTATTTAAGAGAAGCTTTGGGGATGAATTCTTTGCCCTAGTTCTGTCCTTACTAGTTTTGGTGAACCCTACCCTCCCCTCCCCTCCCTCCCTCCCTCCCTCCCTCCCCTCCCTCCCTCCCTCCCTCCCTCCCTCCCTCCCTTCCTTCCTTCCTTCCTTCCTTCCTTCCTTCCTTCCTTCCTTCCTTCCTTCCTTCCATCCTTCCATCCTTCCTTCCTTCCTTCCATCCTTCCAGATGTCCCTGGGCCAGATGCCAGATCAGCTTGTTCAATATCCTTCTCTCAAGTCAGATGAACTTGGCTTCTCTGAAATGCTGAAGTTTAGTTTCTTCAACTTATAAAATGAGGAGACTGAACTAAATGGTCCCTCAGGTTCACAGCCGTGAGGTTTGTGATTCAGTGATTGAAGCTTGCAGGCTGATGTAAGAATGCAGAAGTGCTCAGTGTTCAACTCATGATGATGGTGATGAGACTCACCCCCAGGTGTGCGTACACATTCTCAGGCTACCACTCCAATAAGGGCCGCCAACAAAAGCCTGATCTTTTTGGACTTGACACTTGGCTGATATTTTATAATCACCTACCTTCACCCTTCACAGAAATGCCTTGAAAACAACCACTAAGTTATTAGTAGAACCTTTTCCAAAGGTACTTTAAAATCATTTTTCTTCGTGCAGTATGTTTTAGTGTATCTTAGTGGAATTTGGAAAAAGAATAACCCCACTCTGTCTCGAAAAATAAGCTCTACTTACAGTTACAGCAAGCTTAAGGACCTTCTTACAGAGCAGGAAACTCACATGCCCATTCAGTTCCTGGCTTTTTTCTTTCCCTTTTTCTACTCCAAACTTGTGATTTCTTGGGCATTTATCCGTGAGTAAACATGCATTTTCTTGGAGTGACCTTGCCTTTCATTCATTTCTCCTATTCTTCCTTCATTCAGCAGATGTTCGTTGAGTACACACTGCTGGCCAGATAGTGTTTTAAGACTCTGTGAATACAGTAGAGAAAACAGTAGGCGCAATCCCTGCTTTAATAAACCTACCCTCTACTGGGGAGCAGGGTTCGGGAAGGAGATAAACAAACAAATAAGTAAATATAGAATACTTCAGGTAGTTGGTAAATGCTATCATGAAAAAATAACTAGACTAGAAAATATAACGATAGGGAAATTGCTATTTTATATATGTTTAATATATAACATACAAATATACTTAAATTTTAGTTTCTATCTATATAACTATATATAATACAAGGTGGTCAGTTTCCTTAAATAATCACACACACGGACACAATATGTAAAGAGGGAGGGAGAGCCCAGGAAAGGCCTGTCTTACCTGCTAGCACAGGAGGAGGGAACTAAAAGGAGGGAGGACACTGTACATCTGTTTGGCAACAGGTCCAGGAAGAAGAAACAGAGCTCCAAGAGGTGAGGAGAGGTGTGTGCCCCCATGATTGAAGCAGGATGAAGAGGGGAGCTCTCTAAATGTGTGTGGGTGTGTGATGGATGGGGAAGGGGTCACAATAAAGATGCGGGACGTCACTCTGAGCGAGATGGGAGCTGGAAACCCTGGACGGTGTTGAGCAGAGGGGCAACACTATATCCAGGTTCCACCAGGGTCACTCAGGACTCTTACCCATCTGTCCAGAGTGGAGCAGAACCCTTTGTTTCTCTAGACGGAATCCTATAGATTCTGTTCAGTAAGGGGAAGAATCTTAGGGAAATAGATAGTTCAGGACTATGTTCTCTGTGCTAGAGGGTAGGACATTTATAGAGCAAATACCTGTACTATAAGGGGAAAAGAAAAAATAGCAATATACAAAGTTGCCTTTGGTGTACCTTATTAACAAACCCATGTAGTTATTGAATTTAAGGTTAAAAGTAGCAAATCTGCTGCATTGGTTATTTTTTTTTTTTTGAGACATCAGGAAAGGCCATTGGCTCAGTCTGTATGTACACAGGCAGGTGGCTTTGGGCTCAGCAAGCCCCTCCCCCAGACAGAACCCTCTCAGTTGGATTTTGGACAAGAGGAAATTCTGCTGGACATGTTAATATTGGTTTTTGTGCCACAAAGTTGTCAGCAAACTTACCCGTTCTCCAGGCCAAGGCACCACGGATACAGGAGCAGACAAGCACTGCCGTGAGATTAGGGACAGCAATGCCCAGCTGAGAAATCTCTCCTTTCAGCAGGGAGTGTGTACTCAGGGTGCTGCCAATTTCCCAGTGCATGTGAGTACTTAGGGGTGGCCAGTTACCGTAATAGAATGTGAAAAGATTTTCTCTCCACACACACCTGATTAGGAAAGACGCACAGGGCATGTCCCTGCAGGCTAAACCCCCACTGCGTTTCTTACTGCAACCTACTGCGGATGCTTACGGTTACACAGTCAAGTTCTACCAAGTTTTAACATATCCCCAGACTTTTCTTAAAAGAGCTTCTGGGAAATTATGGAACGTTTCTGAAGTAGGCCAGCCATGAAGAAAACTATGACTTATATCGTCAGCTGCAGTTGTAGAGCTTTGGCATCAGGAAGACTTGGATTTGAAGACCGGCTCCGCCGCACGCTAGCTGTGTATGGATGGCATCAGTAACTGCTCATCTCCCTAAGCCTCAGTCTCCTCATCTCTGAAACGAGGACAAAAATACCTGCCTGGCAGAACTGTTCAAGCATGAAATTTAATAAACCTGCCACAGTGCCTGGTACATAGAAATAGTAGATAAATGGAAGCTATTATGATAATACCATTATGTATCCTGAGACAAAGTTCCCTCCCACCAAGCTCCACATCAATTAAGAAATAATTTCATGTTTCTCATTTGTATTTGGTCAGGTTAAATAGAGGAAAAGAGACATTATGGCAAAATGATATTCTAGAGTAATTGCTGCCAAAAGAATCCTAAAATATGAAAATATAGGTCTTATTATTAGTCCCTTAAAACAATCACTTGTAACCATTCTGAGAGAGATTTATTGGCTACAACATTCATTTGGAGACACTGAACTAATGAGAAATTGGCCATTAGTTGTGATAATGGTCTATCATTTCGAGCATATACCATGTGTACTTATTTGGCCTCATTTCAAAATAATGAATTATTTCAAACTCATTTCATTTCTTGAAAATGTCCGTATGATTTAGGTCATGCTTTGATTATATGAGTAGTATTCCTATAATTCATCATTTAAAATAAACTAGATGATTCTGGGCTGTTTTAAGATTGAGAAACTTCATTTTTTTTCTTCAGAAATTGCATAAAGGGGTCACAGAGGCTTCTCAAGCCTGTAATTTACCTTTTGATGCCTATGCTTGATTGTTATCCCATATTAAGGTTTATTTTCCCCTTTAAACTAGCTCTGCACAGAGAGAATATACTGCTAAATACTACTGCAAGAGGATGTTTACAGATGCAAATGACTTCTATTTAAGGAGCTCGTGATTAAAACATGAAAGAATGTGGCACTAGAAAGCATGTGAATAACCTTTGAAAAATCTCACAATAGAACTGACTATGGGATAGTTATAATCTAGGACTGCAGTTATAAGGGTGCATGTGAATATGTACATTTAATGAGCTACAAAGGATCTCGAATTGAAACTTGTTAGTCTACTTTTACTTTAATTTAGATAAATTAACTTTTTATTATTGGACAGCTGTAATGTGGAATGAATTAAAAGGCCAACGAACTAGAAGGAGCTAGTGTTACGTTTGCCTGCAACAGGTGAGCCAGACAGCCTCCACCATCGCATCTTTCTGATAAAAACAGGGTATCTTTCCAGTGAGTCCTTCACTGGACCATTTCAGTCTCTCTTGGATGCTTCGAGGCTCAAAGTCTATTTCACTATTTCATTTTCTTACTGCTCATAGAGGAGGCCGCTAATAAAGTCAGAAAAGAGCTGGGATCTTTGGTGGACAGATTTTCTCAATCTGTTTGTACCCAGAGAAGATCTGCTCTTTGTTTTCTTGTTTTAAAGACTAACCTTCTGGGGTCATCCAAGAGATGAGTACAACTTGCATGTCTCATTTTGGTAGAAATCATGTTGTTCACTCTTGGGCACAGGAAGCAGTCCCGGCTCCCACCCTGCGTGTGAGTTCTGGGGAGCGGCCTGGTTCAGGCCCTGGCTGCACAGGAGAACTAATGAACATGTCATGCGCGTCTCGAGTTTTCCGGCCTCTGGCACAGCTGTGGCACTTTACCCCCCCTGCTGGGAGACACAGCACGCTGGCCATTTGTTGGCAAGTTCATATTTCACACTGCAGGGAATTGAAATGATTGAACAGACAGAAGAAGAGTCTTATTTGCAGTAGCCTATGTATCCCCAGACTCTGATTTGGCATAAAACATCTGCTTCATGATCTGCTTCAAGGCCAGTTCCGTTCCTCCCACAAAGGTTACGACTTCAGGCAAGCTGTGCTTCCACTGGCAGGAGGGAATTTGCCCAAAGACTTGATTTAGTCAGAATCAAAGCATCCTGCCACAGAATTTCTTTTTTCAATTATCTCCGAAGAGGCAACCAGACTTTAAATGTGTAAGTATCATAAATGCAATGAAATAAGGCAGACACTCCTTTCCCCTGTTGCTGATAACAAGGAGAGTCGCGTCTACAGTTGTGTGTCCACACCCAGAAGCCCGAGAAACTCACCCAGCTACCTGCCAACACACCTACCTTGGCAACAGCTCATTGTAGGTATGGCCTTTGGTTGTTTGTGGCCCATCGGCGTGGTCCGTAAGCACACATGTTGGTGTTAACTGGAGTGTTCACATCTTTCAGATTATAAAAGCAAACTGGCATGATGCTGAATGTAATTATTACTATTTTTCATAGTGAGGAAGCATCACGCAGCCTTTGTTTTGTAGTATGATCCTAATTACTAATTATGTTTACTCATGTGATTTTGTTGTGCAGAGTCATATATTTTGTTCAAGACAGCCCTCACTAGCCTTACAGACATACACAAAATTAAATTCTGGCATTTTATTATGCCAGAGCAATTACACGCCATCCTTGTAATGAGAAACATGACATCTTCATCGTTCTCCTCTATATTTTCATGTTGTTTTAATGCACATATTTACCAGACTTGAATACAGTCTCCCCACTATGTGTGCACATTGCACGCGCACACACACCCCCACACCCCTAATTGAATATCTGCATATCTCTAAAGGATCCTCTGAATGAAACCATGTATTCATCTTCTTTAGTTCTTAGGCCACTTTGGTTTAAGAGTAAGAACTGTTGCTTTTATGAAGTGCCTTTTTCTATAAAGTCAAAACCTCACAGCAGTGCACAGAAAGCCGATGGTATAAAGGAGCTAAGTAGAGTCTTTAATAGAGAGAGCTGGGTTGTAAGTGTTTTTGTTCCTACGGAGCAGATAGATTTGGCTCCATCTGTTCCATATTCATAACAAAGGAGCACACTTACAGGAGGGCTGACTTCCCAGAGCCGCCGGGTAATGATCTTTTCACCGGAATGAAAGCGTCTGAACCCGGTGGCTTGGCCCGGAGAAAAGCAGCTAGCAGGATGGCCCTTCAGAACCCCGATTTCCTTATAACCCAGGCTGACGTAAAATTTCCCAATATATAGCATGAAGAAAATGGACCGATTTCTCATCTCCCCGTAGGGCTGTGTAGATGGGAAGTTCAAAATGCATGAGTTTTACCACCCCCTGTAGCAACCAGGAGAGCTGGGTAATTAGATAGTATGGGGGAAAGTTTGCACTTTTGAAGTATTTAAAGGTATCACGGGGGAAAGGATAATCTTTAAACTTTCAAGTTGTTTCTATTCAGACTTTTTAAGTCTTCTTAAAACTGGGGTTAATGAATAAAAATCTGAGTTACACCAAAAAAGGAAAAACCCCTGTTGAGTTTTGTAATTAGCAAACTCAAAGCCAATTTCAACGGAGACATCTTCCATTAAAATGATAAGTTGACCCAAGGGTGCATATTTTTTCTTCCACCAAGAAATAGAATGAGTTTTTTTGGCCCAAACTGCAAAGCTATACAAAAAAACTTTCTATTTATATGACATGCAGAGTCAGCACAGAAAAGTAAATAATTCCTTAAAACTTAAATAGGACATCAGTATTAGTATTAGTATTATGGCTAGTGGCTAGAATACTCGTATTTATATCCTAGCTTTACAAATTTCTTAAGAAAGGGGAACATATTTTGAAGGATGGTTATCCTTTTTTTTTTCCATTTGTGTATGTTTCAAATACTAGAAGCTTCTTAAAATATATCATTGATTTATTTAATGTACTTCATGTTTAACTTATAATTGTAATCCATCAACCTTTTTTTTTATTAATCCACTTTGGTAACATCTTATATTGTCTGCTTGCTAAACTAGGATTTTCTGCAAATCAAATAGAAAACAGATCTCTTAAAAAGTTTGCCACAGCAATAAAGTGGGCAAAATATTGAACTTGCTATCAGATTACTCTGCCCTATAGCAAAAGGAAACCTAAAAGTCATATTCAGAGAGTAAAAAAGCCTATCAATCTGTGAAGATCTCTGGTTTCTACAACACCTTGGTCTCTGGTTGTTTGTTTGTTGTAATATATAGACCTGAATATTCCTGGTTTATTCCATTTTTACTTCATTCGTTTCTTCAAAAATATTTTTTGTGTGCCTACTTTGTATGAAGTATTATGTTAGGTTTTAGAAGCTTGGTGGTGCGTTTTTAAAAAAGATTCTTGCTTCTGGAGCTCGCAGTTTAATTAGGAAATAGACAGTAAACCAAGAAACAATCAAATTTCTAACTGCCCGTTTGCTGGGATCTACTCTCAGATGTGGAGAGTAGAGGTAGACGCTTTTGATGGGGCAATCATGGAAAGCTTCTTGAGGGAGGCAGCATTTGAGCCATGGCATAAAAGGAGGTATCAATGTGAATTTTTGGCCCTGGCTGGTATAGCTCAGTGGATTGAGCACAGGCCTGCAAACCAAAGGGTCGCTGGTTTGATTCCCAGTCAGGGCGCATGCCTGGGTTGTGGGCCAGGTCCCCCAGTTGGGGGTGCACTAGAGGCAACCACACATTGATGTTTCTCTCCCTCTCTTCTTCCTTTCCCCTCTCTCTAAAAAACGAAAGGTTTACAGAGGATGGTTTTTGTCTATGGGAAAGTGTCAGTTTGGATTAAAAATTGGTATTCGACTTATTAAAATTAGAAATGAAAAAATATAGCTCTTCCTTAAAATTTCAAATGTAACCTATTCACACTAGTTTATACATTTTATGATTCTATATATAAAATGCGTAGGTTTAAATATTTGGCTCCATTTACAAACGTGGGTAATTAAGTTTCTTTCACCATTAGAGACTTAATATTTTTTTAAGTACTTAAATTGGTCAACTGTAATACTGTCTCTAGTACTTAAGTATTAATAATTCTTAGCATCATAAGAATTTAAAGTGAAAAATAAGTTTTAGTTCTCTTAAATGTTTTCAAACTTGACATAAACCTCAGATTTCACTTAGAAGTCTAAATCATCTGTCCCATTATATATTTTAAATTGAAATTATATGTCTGGCCTGTTACCCTGCATGGCCGACATTTTCCTACACTTTAAAAGTATGTTTCACATTCTCAGATATTTGTTTAACATGAAAAAGAGTAGCTCTGTGGTTTTAATTCTTTTAAAAATGCCTGTAGTTAGTTTTCAACTCAACTGTGGCTAAAGCAGAGTTATACCCCTCAGTGCAACTCAAGGGGCTATATCCTCAGGTAATGTTTGAGGCCTCCTTTGTTTTTTAAAGATTTTAATTATTTTAGAGAGGGAGAAAGAGGGAGAGAAACATCAATGTGTGGTTGCCCCTTGTGCAGCCACAACCCAGGCATGTGCCCAGACTGGGAATCGAACGGGAGACCCTTTGATTCACAGGCTGGCACTCGATCCTCTGAGCCACACCAGCCGGGGCCGACTGAGGCTTCTGAATGACTAGAGGCTTTCAGCCAGGACAGTCTCGTCCTCACCTGTCTCTGATCATGCTCACCCCAGCGTTGCTTTTCTATACTTAGTATCAACCTTGCCTTTGTTCCCTGTTCACAGCAGGGACTTGCAGTCCCTCCACCGATCATTTGATGAGGTTCTGTTTCTGGCTCTAAAGAGACCCACATTCCTTTCATTTATTTCTTATCTCTTGGGACCACATACTCACAGATAGGAAAATGGTGCGTGTTTAAATTTTGTGTGTCTCTCTGGGCTTTGGCTGATGAGTAGGCCACAGTGTCCAAAATCATTCCCTGAGAAGCAGCCGACAGAGAGGAGGGAGAGGAACATTCCAGGAAAGGGGAATTTGAAAAAAGATTATTTGATATGAGTCGCTACACTTCTCTTTGTTTCTCTTTTTTATTCTAAACCTGAGCTTTGGTTCCAGTGTGTCAACAAATCATGTTGCAGCTACACAGACTTTTTTTTTTTTACTTCTAGACTCATTCTTCAAATCTTTATGGAACACATTATGAACGCAGCAGTGGGCTCCTCAGAACTGAGAACCCTGTGCAGTTCCCTGATCCCAGGGAACTCAGAACTCTAGTAGCAGAGAAGCTATGAACAGCGACGCTATATAACAGCAAAACAGAAAGGGGTGTGTGCTATTAAGGGATAGAAACAGATTGGGGCAAGCACCCAGAAGAAATTTATTGTGTTGGAGAAATGGGAAATAGCTCAAGTGGCCAGAGGGTACTGGATCTTGAGAGGCAAAGGAGAGATCCGATAAGAAAAGGGAGATGGGGAAGGTTCTGGGAGGAAATATTGCTGGGACTAGCTATTAATGTGGCTTGAAGGAGGGTAGAGAGTGGGAGAGAGACAGAAGGAAACCTTCTGTGGGACGAGGCCCGGCACTGCACAGCTATTAGCTGGAGTGGAAATGGTCCTGCCCAACCAGAGCAAACTGGAGTGCAGCCCCCATCATTAGCTGTATTCACTCTGTGAATAATCTTCATCAAGGAAGGTATTTTTGGTGTGAAACATGTTGTATTATCCTGGCACCTCGATGACCCCTTCTTGGCAGAACTTAGTCTTCTAAAGAAAGAAATTAATTTGTTCAGGCCTCTGGGGTTCCATTAATGACCTGCTGTGCAAAGGAGTAGCTACTCCTGCCTGGATGCTTGTCTTACCACCAGAAATGGCAGGCGCTGGGGAGAACGTGGCCTACTGGCTAAGAAAAAAACAACCAAAGAAATAATTGATTTGTGTTAATGGGTAATTACCCAAATATGATGCAAAAGGATACTGAAGACAATAATAGGACCCATTTACAGCAGCCCCTGTGGAGGGCAGGTGCAGCCTGGGTGCCCTGTTTGCATCACCTCTGGGACCTGTGGCCCAGCTCTAACGTGGTCTGGGCAGCTGCAGAGGCAGTTTTGGCTCCCAGCCAGGTTGCCTCTGGGCACGATTCAGGTTCTTATCTTTGGATACAATAGCATGCTCGGATTCTTAAAATGGAGAGGGGGAAGCACTCCCAGAAACTTAGCATAATTTTCAAAAAACCCAGGATCTTCCAAAGACCTTTCCAAATCTCTAAATTCTCTCCCCAGCCTCAGTTCCCACCCTCACATGAACCTCTTCACCCCATAACTTGCCTTTCCCCAAAAGAAAAGATGGTAGAATCTAGCTTTTCTAATTTAGGCTAGAAAGAAAGGGTCCCACTGATATTCCTGGTGGCTCATCAATAACTTTTTATCCCAGTTATCCATAACCTACGCCCCCTCCCTTCTACAGAACTGCAGCCAGGAGAGACTGCCTTGCAGAGGGAGCAGTCGGTACTGACGCAGCAGGTGGGAATTACCTGTGGAGTCGTGGAATGGTATCCTGGATGTGCTGGGGTCTGTCACCTGAGTTTCCAAGTGCAGGATGAAAGTCTAGTGCCCCTCTAACGTAGGTCATTAATTTTTTTCACAAGGGGAAAGGTTTAGAGGGAAACTGAGGCTTAGGTGGGTTAAGCAGCTGACCCGAAGGCACACAGTCAGTCAGAGTGGGTGAACCAGGATAGAGTTCAGACTGTTGGGAAAGCACTGAGACCACCAAACCATGGCCCGCTGAAGGCCCCTCACCAAGGAGGATAAGGTTGAGAGCATGGTTATGAAAAATTCTAAGGAATACTATTAACTTTTTCAAGGAGCTTTTTGGAATGGTATTAGCTTGATGATTTGTTAGTAATGTACTGTCGTGCTACCCTGGTGTCACCTGATAACAGCATTTTTTCTGTCAATGCTGTACAAGGGAGTAACAGGCTTTGTGGCTTTCTGTGCTGCCCAGTGAATAGTCACCCCAACAGCATGTCACAGAGATGCCACAAGGAGTCCGTGGAGGGAGGAGTTCTTCTCTGGGAGTCCAGGAATTCTGCCTTTAGTCTGAATCTTTGTTTCTGTTTTTATTTTGATTCTGTGGCTTCTAGTTGGAGAGTTTTGCAAGCGAATCAATCTGTTTATCTGTCTTCTTTTGTCTGATTATCCCATCTGGCGAAGCAGGTGAAATTCACCAAAATTACCACAAACAAGAGAAGAGAACTCTCTGCCCCTCGTGGCTGGGAGCTGTCATTTCAATAGCATGGCTGCAGGCTAGCCAAGGTCTCAGAAAATCGTTACAACGCTGGCTTATAATAGGGAATTTATTTTTTCCTAACTGCTTAAAGATGTTCAGTTGATTTTTTTTTTAAATCGTGAAATATTCAATAAGGAACTTAACTAAATCTCCTCCTGTTTAGGGTTTGTTTACCAACTAAAATGACATCTACATGGTACCTTGCTTTCTGTGGCCATGTGGGCTGGGTGTCCCCAGTGTCTGGGCAAGACCAAGTCCGGATTCGGAATCTGAGCTGTAAACTGACTTAAAATTTCCTTCACTGCAATTAGAAATGCTTCCTATAGAGAGAGGTTTTTTAAAAAAACATTCTCTGAAGTCCCAGTTATTATTTATTTATTTTCGGTTTGCTCAGACTTCAAATAAATGTGAGTGAAAGCATGACAGTGTCCTATTTGTTTATTCCCTACAAATCAGTGGAAAGAAGCTTGTCCTCAGCCTTTTATTTGAGGTTGCTAAGAAAAAGTAATTGATCTACTGTGGCTTGGCTGCAGGAATTTAAATAATACTTAAGTTAGTATTTGCAGTGAGAACTTTGCCTGAGGGAGTAGAGAGATGGGGGGGGCTGTGGGTGCGTGGTGGCACCTCCTGTTTTCTCTTTTGTCTGAGGCTGCACAGCTGGAACTTATTTTACTTCCCTCGCCCTGAACTTTCCTCTAATTATTTGTCCCTGTTACAGTTCTCCCGTGTTGTAACCAAGTTTTAGCTTGCAGAGTATGTTGTTTTACCCTTATTGTATTGTAGGAAATATACCCCTCTTTCTTTTCTTAGTTTTTTAAAAAGAAACATCCCCAGAGCCATAGCAGAGTAGCTCATATTTACATGATATTTTACATTTCTCCAAGGCTTCCACCTTCACTTAGTAACCTCATTTTCAAGTTTTACATCTGGGACTTTGACCTTAACCTGCCAGTGATTTAAGTCTTGAGGCACAGTGGCAGAAAAGAAATGCAATGTATGGGGCAAAGGCAGCCAGTTCCTGTGGGTGCACTTAGGGTGCGTGTTTGTTATTGAAACACGTGACTTTTAAATCTCAAAAGGTAGAATGGTGAGATATATCCCATCAGAAGTGGTGATTTTGCTCTTCATCTGAAAATAGGTGTTGTGCTGTTTTTTAAAAGGGGGCAGACAGCCGGGGTATTGCTGCCGTTGCTGGGGTATTCTTTCCTAACAAGAAGCCTGACTTTTGTTTTAAGAGTCTTTCTGAGGGTGTGGTAACCAATTTCCAAGCAGTCCATTTGGCTTCAGTTAACCTCTCCCCTGTTCCCACCACTTCTGTTCCGCACCCTCTACCCACATACACAACATGTATTTTATGGATTCATTAAATTCTACAAGACATTTTTAGTAGTACCATTTATTTAAACTGGCTTTACTTTTTCAGCATTTATTGTGAAAGGAATATTAATGCTTAATTTCACCATCACCTGTCTAATTTGCATATATCTGTGATGTATGTGAAGTCACATGAAAACCTGCAGAGAAAATATTGGGCCCTGCCAACAACCAATAGTCTGTCTTTTCTTCTGACCTGCACAAATTGAGAAATATTGCCCATGGCAAACATAATGGAAAACTGCATTTTTAATGCTTCCGCACACTCATTTCTTTAAAAGAAAAAAAAAGGAAGAAGAAAGTAGCTGATTCTTTTTTTTTTGTTTTGGTTTTCTCTTTGTTATTTTAAAAAATTTTTATTGATTATGCTGTTACAGTTGTTCTATTCCCCCCCTTCATTCCCCTCCACCCTACCCCCCCGTCCCCACCATTACCCCCCTTTAGTTTATGACCATGTGTCTCAAGTTCTTTAGATTCTATATTTCCCCTACTATTCTTGCCCCCCCATCTATTTTCTATCTACCATCTATGCTACTTATTTTCTGTACCTTCGCCCCCCTTCTCCTCCTCCCACTCCCCTGTTGATAACCCTCCTTGAGATCTTCATTTCTATGTTTCCACTACTGATCTAGCTGTCCTCTTAGTTTGCTTTTGTTTTAGGTGTGGTTGTTAATAACTGTGAGTTTGCTGTCCTTTCACTGTTCATATTTTTTTAACTTCTTTTTCTTAGGTAAGTCCCTTTAACATTTCATATAATAAGGGCTTGGTGATGATGAACTTCTTGAATTTGATCTTATCTGAGAAGCACTTTATTTGTCCTTCCATTCTAAATGAAAGTTTTGCTGGATAGAGCAATCTTGGTTGTAGGTCTTTGGATTTCATGACTTGGAATACCTCTTTCCAGCCCCTTCTTGCCTGTAAGGTCTCTTTTGAGAAATCTGCTGACAGTCTGATGGGGACTCCTTTGTAGGTGACTGTCCCCTTAACTCTTGCTGCTTCTAGGATTCTCTCCTTCATTTTAATTTTGGCTAATGTAATTATGATGTGCCTTGGTGTGTTCCTTCTTGGGTCCATCTTCTTTGGTACTCTCTGAGCTTCCTGGATTTCCTGGAAGTCTATTTCCTTTGCCAGATTGGGGAAATTCTCCTTTATTATTTGTTCAAATAAGTTTTCCACTGGTGGCTGTGCCTTTCCCCCTTCTGGTACCCCTATAATTCGGATGTTGGAGCCTTTAAAGATGTCCTGGAGGTTCCTAAGATTCTCCTCATTTCTTTGAATTCTTGCTTCTTGACTCTTTTCTGTTTGGCCATTATTTGCTTTCTTCTGGTCCACTCCATTGATTTGAGTCCCAGTTTCCTTTTCATTGCTATTGGTGTCCTGTGCAATTCCATTCATTTCAATTAGTTTAGCCTTCATATGTTTCTCTAATTTGTGGCTATAATCAACCAGTTCTGTGAGGATCCTGATCACCAGTGTTTTAAACTGTGCGTCTGAGAGTTTTGCTATTTCTTCATCGCTTAGATTTATCGGCTCTGGGGCGTTGAGATCTTCTTGAGCCATTTTTGGTCTGTTCGCGCCCTTTAAGTGTGAGGAGCAGCGCCTTGGACTCCCAGGTCGCTGGATTGTGACGCTGTATGTGGGGGCGTGGTCAGAGCAGGGAAATGGCAGCGCCCTCTGCTGTTTTGTAATACTGGGTGAGGAGCAGAGGCTTAGGTGGTTCGCCTGGGCCGGGCCACTCAGAGTTGCTGGGTTATGACGCTGTATGTGGAGGTGGGATCAGAGCAGGGAAATGGCGGCGCCCTCCCTGCTGCTTGCCGCGGGGACCCGCTGGGTCCCGGTCCAATCGCCCACTCCCTCGCTTGTCTATCCACGCACAAATGCGCGACCGCAGTCAACCCGCAGCCCTGCTCCCTCGCTGTTTCCCCGCGATCGCTTGCTTGGTCGCTCACTAGGTCCAACCCTGCGCCTGGATTCCGCGCACCTGAGTCCGGCTGACCGAGTTTTCCTGTGCAACCCCGCTCCACCAGCTGCTGGTTTCACCCCTTACCGGTCAGGCTGAAGAATTTGTTGTTAACAGACTTCAGAAAAGTTCAATTTTCTGTGTTCTGGCTGTGTTTTCTGTTGGTAATATTTAGTTGTCCCTAAACTTGGTTGTGTGAGAAGGCACGGCACATCCACCTATACCTCCATCTTGGCGGAAGTCTGATTATTCTTAAAAATAAAAATTCTCGAAGTACTGAAGCTGACAAGGGTCACAGAAAAGGAAGAGGATTTGGACTTTTGGAATTAAGATTTGAGGAGGAATAAGGTTAGGCAGAGATTAAAGTTGCCTAATGAGTACAGTTCTGGGCTTAAAAATGTAAAAATATATAATACAAGAGTCTCATCTATCCCCTTCCTGATAAACTTCTAGTTCTTCTTGAAGATTGTTACCTTAATTACTTTTGAGTTGCTTGAAATCTCATACATTTGTACTTAATTTGATAGCCTGTGTAAAAGATAACTGATAGGAGATTTTCGATATGAAGAGTTGTTTTAACTTATTTGGGCTCTTTTATTTCAGGTATTTTAAAGCTCACCTTTACAGTCTACTTCTCACATTTGAGAAAAGGCATTTTCTCTTATGATTTAAGTTTACATTTTGAGTCCAAGATCCTTTAGGTTTACCTAGCAATTTGGAGTTAAAGCGAGCCATCATGCTAATTGCAAGGAACAGCACAGGTTGGCAACATTAGCAAAAACAAACTGAGTGACATGGGACAGAAAATTAAAACCAGTTTTTAAATGCCCAGTGAAAACAAATAGATACGTCTTGTAGTGTTTCTTCTACAGCAGTTTATAATTACCGCTCTGCAAGGCCTATTTTAAGTGAACTTGTAACAGTAGCTCGAGAGGTAAACTACAATGGTAATGGACCCAGTTGTTTATCCAGGGAGCAGAATGAGGAAGGAGGTGCTGGGTGGAAGCAAGGGCCAGGCGGGCCCTCAGCAGAGTGCACGCCAGTGTCTTAGTCCTCAGGTCTCAAGTCAGCCATGGGAAGCCTTTGATTGCACGGAATCAGTTAGCTCTTGAGAAACAAATGACCCCCCAGTCTGTGGCTAGGACATTTATTTTTTTCAGTTTCTATGGGTGAGGAATCCAGGGGCGGCGATTTGGCTGGGTCCTCTGGGTCTGCGTCTCTCACCGGGCGACGAGAGTCAGTTCACGACTCAGCTGAGAAATAGTCTCAGTCTAGCACACGCACATGATCAGACTCATTTCCTTGTGGGGTTTTGAACTAAGGCATCAGTGCCTTGCCACACAGGCCTCTCCATAGAGAATTTTAACAGTGTGGCACTTTGCTCCAGAAGCAAGAGAGAGAGTGCTAGCAGCAAGGGAGTCACAGTCTTTTGCAACATAATCACAGAAGAGATATTCCATCATTTTTGTTATATTCTCTTATTAGAAAAGCAGGAAACTAGGTCCGGCCCACTGCCTGGGGAAGGGAACGCACAAAGGCAGCAGAGAGAGACAGGAGTTATTGGAGCCAGGTCAGAAGTTGCCTACCACAGCATGATGCCAGCATTCTCTTTCCTGCATCAGACTGGGAGGCCTTTAGAGAATTGTGACATCAATATCACATGTATTTTCAATGCCAAATACAGCTTTTGGGGGCACTGATTTGTGGGCATTGAATGCGATCCTCTTTACGTATCAAATTGGCTGATAAGTGCTAAGCAGGGCTCACCTGGGCCCCAGGAGACCCAGGAAACAGGTTTTCAGGAATGGCTGAAGGTAGTGCCCTGTCTGAGGTCAGGAACAGAGTGAAGATAAGAAGCCCTTGTGGCCTTATTAGCATGATACTCCAAACGCAGAGAACCAGAGGGCCCCTAGGTAATATTTCATTATGTGTTGTAAGTTTTTGATTGGTACTTTGCAGACCATTAGGGGGAAAGGACCCTCTGGTTTGATTTATGAAGTTGCTATTAAGATTGTGGCGTGGGAGGCTGTGCTGGTTTTAGTGGTCCCCATCCCCCTATTCCCAACTTCCTGACTCCAAGTGTGCATTTTCAGCAGTAAACTGAGTAAAGGATATGATTTTGGATTATGTGACAGATATTTAAGATATGAGTTGAATTTCTCATTTTAATGTGACAAATTCTATTAGCAAAACCCATATAGCTTTATAGGAAGAGTTCAGGCCTGGGTTTTCCTCCCCTCATCTTGGTTGCTAAGTCTCCAATTTGGGAACTTGGGGACAAATCGTTTTCATTCTACTGGTTGCTGTTGGTTAGCTTCCGGAGGACCTGCAGTACCCGAATTAGGTTCCCTCTGATAAGCATGTGTAGGATGCCCCTGCATTCCCAGATGAAGCTAACTCCCTGCCCACAGCTGTGCTGGCAGTACAGGCCAACATCAGTTAGTTCCCACACGGATCCCTCCTGGTGTCCGGGACTGTGGTTCATATCTGCATCCCTGGCTGGAATAAGCACAATTCGAAGACAGGAAGCAACATCTTTGCCTCCACAGCACCTAATAGGGAAACTGGCACATAGTAGGGGCTTTAAAAGTGTTTGAATGGGTGGACAAAGCTGCAGTGATATATAATGCATGTTAGTAATTATTCACTATTAGTTTTCAAATGTCCACTATAATTTCCTAAGGAAAGCAGCATAAGGACTTAAATTTTGTCTTAACTAAGATAAAGATAATGTTGGTCATTATTAAGTGATGTCTCTAGATTCACAGGGATTGATATCACATACCTTCTGGCAAAAACAGGCACATTCGAAGTGTTTACTCTCTCACGTCCATCTTCAATTCTTTTCCTCATAATTGATCCCCAGAGGATTTTCTTTGTAAACTTACTGTATGAATATTACATGTTCCAATTCCTGTTTGTGTTTTTAACGCTCAATCCTTGGCTTTTTGGTATTACCTTATAGCTTCAAATGTTACTAATAATTAATAATCTATAATTATAAGTGATGTAAAGGCATCCCACATTAGCTAGCCAATGGCTGGGGTTAAGATATCTTGAACATATCATGGAATGAGGCCACATTCCTACTCTTTTAAGCCTTGCATAAAAATATTGTTTTTTGCTGGTATATGGGAAAAGGTTTTATGCTTGTGGGGTTTTTTTTGTTTTTGTTTTTTGGAGCAGTGAACAAGGAGCCCAACTTACTGACCTAGCAAGGCACACCCACTGGGATTGGCTCTGAGGATTAAGAGTTGACTTGATATGCCCAGCTCAGAGGTTGTAGAGTATTTGGTTTAATGTAATCTGCATTGTGACCTCATGTTATGTGTTTGTATTCTTTATTTTAAAGATCTTATTTATTTTTAGAGAGGGGGAAGGGAGGGAGAGACACATCAATGTGGGAGAGGATGTGTTTATATTCTTTGTTCCTCATTTTTTCCTAAGGATTAGAGTATAATAGGCAAGCAGAACCGTAAGGCATCGTCAGTCACGTTATTGTTACAACCTTTCTGATGAGAGGAGATGAGGTGCTAATGGAGAAGTCTGATGGGAAAGAGCTTTTTATTTCATATAAGTACATTTTATATTCTTAATTCGCAGAGAATGTAACTCATCCAGTAGCTGATGCTAACTGTCCCTCTTTGAGAGCTGGTAAGAGAAAATGCTCTTCAGTTTTTCCTGGACAGTTTATCATTTGTTGCTGTTTAGTTATTACAGTGATTTTTATGTCCTAGATTTATAGGCGTTCTCCTACATATAAATCTCAAAGACCTGTCCTAATTCCAAGAAGTTCCCCCACTAAACGAATTAAACATTTGATTCTGCCTTGAGCCTGTTGTACCCTGCAGTGTCAAGGAAGTCAGTCAGTACGCATGGCAATCAAGTTTGTGGTGAGTTCATCACAGCTCAGAAATCCATACGATGACAGTGTGAACATCCATGTGTCACTTTACCACACCACCTCCAAGAACCCATGGTTCTTCTAATGAATTAGAGTCACCTATGTGTACTGTATCTGTGATGAACATTTGCACTTGGGGTCCACAGGAAGGACACCATTTCCTGGATCAAACCACAGAGTGCAAATATTGTGCCCTAAATAACACACTAGTTACTGTAAATGTCAGTAGAGGGAGTTTTTCTGACTTTGATTTAATGAAAGCCTACAGCAAAGCCAGCTGTTAACACTTCTTAACTGCTTGTCAGAGTGAACAGGGGAGATGGGGAAAGCCGAGAACATCTTTTCCATATACTTTTATCTTAGAATTAAAAGTTTTCAACAGGTGTTGACTAGCAATGCTAGGGGTTCTTCCCAGCTTGGTGTCTTTTAGGTGGTGAATTTATAAATTCTCCTGCAGGACAGGGATCTGGAATTACATGAGGAGATCTGTGTAAACTTAGTTCAGAATTTGCATCTTGAATCCTCTCGCCTGCAAAATAAGCATTTTAGTTTCCTGGGCGCCCCCTGAGGGAGCGCAAAGGCACCCCAAAGCCACCGCCCCTTTGTCACTGAGGACATTGCCACACGGACTGTCAGCCATGTGTGTTTTGATTGATGTCATCTGCTCTGTCTGAACAAAGAAACCACTTGAAGCAAACACATAGGGAGGAAAGTATGCAGCCCTCATTTCTGTAATTTTTGTCATTTCTAGAATGTATTAGTAAACATATGTGATCGCTAATGGTCCTACTGCCTTGCCTTTGTAAATCCCTTTGATATTACGCTGTGTGTGCTCAGGGGAGATAATCTTTCAAATGCAAGAAGAGTTTACAGTCTTATTATCTTGAAGAGGAGAAGAAAGTTTCTTCCTCAAGTGTTTTATAACTTGAAACATGTTGTCATGTTTTGGTAAGCCCGCTTTATTAATTCCATCCTTCTCTGTGGCAAATTTTTAAAAATAAATGTACCATTGCATAGTACTTTCTCAATAACATATTGTACTTATAAGAGCATGATGGAAGTTGCTGGGCTCGGTTTAGTCATACAGAATGTGGAGCCAAGTTCTGAGTAAACCCTCTAATTGAATTACCTGCAAAGCACTGACAGACAGGCTTTCAGGACAGACAAAGCTTTACTTTCCCCAGCAGAAATAGGTCATGTTTAAGTTGGCCTTGTAACTATCTGGTATTGGTTTCTGCCAGCACTTTCACCTTGGGCTCTGCTGGGCCCCTTTCCTTGCAGCCGAGGAGGCGGGGCTCTGTGAAAGCAAGAGAGCTCAAGCATTATCTTCTTATTTTAGAGAAAATTGATAACAGATCAAGTTAAATGGAAGAGCCTTTGAAATAAAACCCGAAGTATTTTCTGTAGATTACCAACATTCTTGCATGATTCTTTCTTTATTGTATTGAAAAGAGAACACAGGGGTAGATAAGTAGCCCATTCTGTAAGAGTCTATATCAATCTGAAAAGTAGTTTTTGTTTTAACTTCTGGGAAGAATTGGAGTATGCTGCTCTTATTCAGAAAAAGAATTTATTGCAGGTCATTTGCATTTGAAAGTGAAGAGTAATCCGTTGTTCTGTCCCTTCTCTCCGCCCTTTTTGTCTTGTCCACAGCCTCTGCAATCCCAGATAATGGAAGAAGGTCCTGTCTAAAGCTCAAAGTGTTTGTGAGACCAACAAGTAAGTTCACTAGAATGAGCTTCAGAGGGTGGCTTCCCTGCGCATGCTCTATTGTATGGTCTGGTTCACAGCGGTAAAACTTTTTTTACTGTTAAATCCTGTGTCGTATCCGTTTTGTATATCAACATCCATGTTTTAGTTTTCATCAGATTTTTTCTCATCATTCTTCACGATGCTTTTAAGTACACAGCAGTTGCTAACTTGTTGTTTCTTAAACTGTTGTATGTGCACAGCAAATGGGAACAATATTGGCATTTGGAAACGTGCCATTGATTGTAAAACGATCTCTACATAAATGCAAGGAAAAATAGAGAGAAAGAAAAAAAGAAAGAAGCGGGAGTTTAAGGGTGTCTGCACTAACATATTTGGCTGTTATCTCTATTTTTGTTATAGATAGCTGTATGAAAACTATAGGTGTTCATGATCGTGTTTTCGATGTTAACGACAAAGTAGAAAATTCATTAGAACCAGCAGGTTAGTATGCTTAGAGAATCTCTCTTAACAAATGCATCTCTTTGGTGCTTCAGTACTTTTTTTCCTTTCTTCCTCTCCGCATGTTTGCATGTTAGAGTTGCTCTGCTTTTTGCTCATTGCTAGCAATGCTAATATTACTTATATCCTATCTCATTCCTCCAGTATCTTTGTGTAGTGCATGTTAGATAAAATGACTTTTCTGTTTTGGACCTGGGTTTGATAAAATGCAGTATTCTAATGTAGAGCCCCATCAGAATGCTAAAATCTCACTACTTTTTACCATATCTTCCCAGCATGCCGGTGAGTCACTGTGAATATTAATGGATCTGTTTTCAGATAAGACAAAAAATTTCTATTGTATATGCATATAATCTTTTTATATTATGTCCAGATCTGTGGATAAAAGTAATAAGACTATTGTCGCATAAAATAGTAACTAACTCAACATATTCAGTTTTCTCTAGAAAGTCACATGCATCACTGAAGTATTTTATTTTATTTCAAATATTGGCACTATTGTTAATAGTAATTAATTTGGAGAAGTATAATCATGTTGCCTCCTAATACCACAAATTCACACACCTGCTGCTCCCACAAATGTGTTAGTCTTTCCAGCCAAATGTGGTCTTTGATTACCGAGGCAAAATAGGTATTAAGGATAAGTAGGTTTTATCTATTACCAATTTCTATGTCCTCAAACTTTCTCCCATCATGGTTGAAGAAAAAGAAAAGCACTCATTGAAGCATGTAAGGTGTAGAATACTGTAGATAATGTAAACCTGTAAACTGTCCGCTCAGTTATCGATTCAGTCTGGCTGTTCGATGCAACCACAGACCGATTGTGAGGAGTGGGAGCCCCCGTGCACCATTCACCAAGGAGTGTCCCTCTGTCTGCTTGCCTTCCTGTGGGATCTTTTCCTGGCCCTATTTGCTCAAGATCTTTCCCGGTTTGCTTACCCATCTCCTGTGATCATCTCAAAGCTTAAGGGAAGTAAAATTATTTCCTCTCCACAGAAAGATGGGAGCCCCCTCCCCTTATGTAAACAGAGACTTTCTTTCATCTGTTTGCAGTAGGACTTCTTTCTTATGGCCCTAGAAACTGAAGGGTGTGAGCTGTAGTTTATTCTTCAAGCATTGTTACTGGGACCCACAGTCAACGAGCCTTAGGGAAACTTAGCCTGAGTAAATGTGGTGCCTCAGGACATACAATAGCTTCCACATTGTAACTGACAGGAGGAGTTAGGTTTTTCCCCCCAAGCATTCTTGTTTTTCCAAGGCAGGCATCTTACCCAGAGCACAAATGAGAGGTGTGTACAATAAGCTCTCAGAGGCCTCGTGGCTCCCAAGGGATCAGTTAGCTGCTTTAGAAAGTTGCATTTTAAAGGTGTCCTGGGAATCTGGAAGCATCAGTGTGGCTTTTCAAGGTACCAGGCTCCTCACAAGCTCGAGGATTCAGGCCATCGTGGGATCTGTGAGTTGGATGTGATGTCTTGTGAGGACCATGGAGTCTGCACTTTTCCTTTTATAACTGAGACTTGCCCTCTGGCTGATCTCAGGTCACACAGCTAGTTGGAGAGAGATGCAGGTTTAATATGCAGATATTATGTCTCTCAACTCCCATTCCAACGTTAATATAGCAGTAGGGTTCTCTTACCTGTTTGTAGAGAAGTTCATAAAAAGCACTTGTCTCTCGTGGCTTTGTCAATGTCATGTATAAAAGGACCGGCAAAGTTAGGCATATTCTAAACGTGAGTTACCCTGAGTATGATTTTCTGATGCAAGCTGTTACAGAATATAGGCATATCTTTCCAATAATCTCTTTTCCAGGTAAATTCCATTACCTGTCAAGAAAGCAAGAAGCTGTTTAAAAGCCTAACAGATAGTATGTTTTTCTCTGCTACTGAAGAAGCATACTGAGGACTATTCTGGCAACAGAATACCTTTGACTTCAACTAATGATAAAATGCAACATCCTGAGATGCATTCATACGTGAGCATCTCTCACTGTGTCTTTGAGGAAAGACTCTTTTTTACTGGGCATTTGAGGAAAGACTCTTTTTTACTGGGCATTTACAAGTCCTCCATAGCCCCCCAGTCTGTGCCCAGGTAACTGATGGAAGTTTGGAGTCAGCGTGGGGAGGAGTAGACACACAGGTGGACCTGCATAGGTATTCACACAGAAAAAGCTCCTGGAGGCAGCCCTGACTGTGCTTAGGGGCTTTCTGGTGAGCATCTTCACTGAACAAGACAGACAAGGTTGCCCTGCCATCCCTGGCCATGTAAATGCAGTAGCAAATCCGAGTACTTCACCTTATTCCTTCGAAAATGCGGTCAGATTTGTAAGCCCAGACTTTATAAATCCGTCAAGCCGGAAAGGTTTCTACTGCATGTTCTCAGCAATGTGTACTAATTCACCTGTCTTTGGAATGTGTTTGTCTTTGATGTTTGCTTGCACACTCTGCCTGCCAGTTTCCTATCATCAGGGACACAGGATGATCTCAGGGCAGACGTATGCTGCATAATGTGCTCCAAAGTGTTGCTACTGTCCCCGCAGTTAACTGCTGAAACCCTCACATGTGGAACCCTGTAGCCAGGAGGGAAGACTTGATTTGGCCTCTGAAGAAGAGTATTTTCTTCTCCCAAGTCACCTTGATTGTTAGACGTTCTCTTGTTTAAGTATAATTTCCATTGGGATAGATTTTGCTTATGAATTCCCTCTTAGAATTCTGAGATTGTCCGGATTTATTCAAATGGCAGCATGTTTCTCAGTTTGCTTCTCGGGGCCATAGAGTCTCTCAACAGTGAGGCTCTGTTTTAATCAAAGCATGCTTTGTAGAATCCGGAGCCCGCACCAGCATGTCGCAGGGAGAACAGAAGAACCGTGATGCCCTAATGGGACAGATTTTCTTCTTTGACGGCAAGATGGTACTTACTGGTTGATTGCTTAGAAAGGAGCTGATTCTAAAGATGGTTCATTATTGAGAACTGAAAAGCACATTTAGCCTCATGTTTCACTTACATGAAAAACAAACGCTTCCTCCTCGATGTCCTGTAGGTTCGTCCACCCTGTCTTCTGCTGCAAGCACGGAGCAGTAGACAGCCCTCACTGAGCGCCCTGCAGGGACAGGCAGGGCTGGTTCCTTCGAGCTCACACTGAGTACTCAGGGTGTTCCTTGGGTAGCTTTTAGCAGTGCGCTTCCAACCTTGAGGACAGGGTAATAGCTTAGTAAAAATCAGGTGGAGAAGGATCCGATAGCTGATGTAATTTCAGGTATATAAAATAAGTGGTATTTCAAAGTGAACTCGGCAATCCTCAGGATTTATGGTTCTTTTGCAATTAAGCCTGCCGTACTCTATTGTTCTGATTGACTCTATATTGGCGCTCTTAAGAAATGATTTGAATTTTAATTTCAGGGCTATTAAGGGCATTTACATGTACCTCCTGTTAAGTACAGACTTAATACCTCTGCAAGGGTGAGAAAGAGCATAGAAAAGAGTCCACAATTATTTGGCTAAACTGTGTGGGGCTTTATATTTTCCTCTGCATCCATTTAACCTTCCATTCTTGCTTTCTAACCGTTTCTTGTCTTCTAAGGTAATAGCCCCTCGATGCAGGTTTGCTGAGGGGCAGGGAGCCAGGAGAGCATAGGGACACCGCTATGCGAGGACAGGCTGACATAAGAACCTCCAGGGCAGAAGACTCAAAGCTGAGAAAACACATTTCTTAGTTCACGTTGGCATGAACGTGATGGACGGAAGCGGCCTCTGAGCAAAGCTGAAGCAGAGGGCGAAAAGCGGTCACTTTAGGACAAATAATAGAGGGCGTGTCTCCACCCAGTGAAGAAAAAGCATCCTTGTTGTGACATGTTGAGTGTTCTGAAAATATAAGTGAATTTTAAAAAACAGATAGTTAATCCATTAAAGGTGTGAGGTAGGTCATTCACGGGTATTTAGGGACTGTCCTCTGAGTTCTACAAAATTAAGAACCACCACTGGGGTCTCACCTGTCACCATTCTGACTAGTGAGCGAAGGCAAGATGACGAAGGCAGAGCTCCTACTGGAAGGGCCCCTAAAGCTGAAATACAATCTGCCACAGAACCCCACTGTTGGCCCCAAGAACGTGCAGTTCAGCGATAAGGTCGGCCAGGTGCAAGGAAGAAGATACCAGTACAAGAGCATAGCATGGCTCAGAGGCAAACCCCAATCTATCTTTGGATACTAATTGCCGCAAAGTTCCTGTTTTGAAGTTCAGCCTGTTAATCATGCAGATCAGGAAGGCTATCCAAAGTCAGAGGCGGCCTCACAGAACACTTTATAGCTAAATAAAAGAAGCTTACCTCACTTAATCCATTTTATTTAGAGGGAAATTTGCATCCACGCTGATAATTTATGTGCCAAGCTTCAGCCTGATAAAAAATAAAAATAGTTAAGTTCAAGTAATTTAATCCTGGGGATACAGGGTTTGTAATGGAAATAGCACCATAATTGATGCCTAATTGTAAGCAAACCAGCAGGCACTGGTGCATTGAGGGTTAGTAGGCATTACATATAGTTTATCTCAAATGCTGCTGTTTTGGCCTCTGATTTCTCATATTTGGAAATTCATCTGGGCTTCCAACAACCAGGCATTCAACACTAATCCTGTGACACTGCTTTCAGTGAGGAAAGTGGGCAGCCCATTCCAATTAACCACTAATATGCCAACGTAACTGCCCCCACCCCAAACGTGGTACCTGCGTCTCCGTGGCACCTTGGGTTTAAACATTACATTCAGAGATCTCAGGTCTGTGCAAGGTGCGTCTAACTTCTGGCAAGCCATGGGAGCGCACATGCCAAGGGTTACCGTGTGGGCATATGTTTTTCCCCTCAGTTTTTCAGAAAACTGTTGCTGAGGAAGTCCAATTTTGTCTGCCTCTCTTTTGTTCGCCGTAAATAATGAGTGATTATGCAGACATGAAAGTCAATGGTGGCACAAGGTTCATTACCTTACTTTGCAGAGGGTGGCGAGGTCTGTTAACAGCAGGCTGCTGCAAGAGAGTTATTAAGAATGTGAAATCTCATTGGAATGTGTGCTTTCTATTCGAACAGATGACACCGTACATGAGTCAGCCGAGCCATCCCGCGGTGAGAACGCGGCACAAACACCAAGGATACCCAGCCGCCTTTTGGCAATCCTACTGTTCCTCCTGGCGATGCTTTTGACATTATAGCACAGTCTCCTCTCGTCACAGAAAACATCAGGGTCTTGGAACACCAGAGATCCACCTAACTGCTCATCCTAAGAAGGGACTTGTTGTTGGTTTTTTGGCAAATGTCAGATTTTTGTTTTCTTTCTTTCAGCCTGAATTCTAAGCAACAACCTGGGGCCATAGGGGGGCTAAAGTAGTTGCCGCCTCCCTCGCCCCATCCCCAGCCCTTGCCCTTGACTTTTCTCACCCCTTCCAAATTAAATGGACTCCAGACGAAAATGCCAAATTGTTGTAGGGACGCTAGTGGTCATCAGCTCCTGTGCACTCTCCTCTAAGAGCTCACCTCCGTCAGCGCACTGTGTCAGCTGCGTGTGGTTGAGGAAGAATAGTGGCAGATGCAGCCCGTGGCGGCGAGGCCCGGGAGGGTTGGACTCTCCCGGACGATGTTTATGCCTTCTCAGTCTGGACTGCGGGACAATCATGCAGGGCATCATGTCACCATGTCAAGGCCAGAGGGGAGGTGTTAGGAACAGATATAATACCACACCATTTCCTCTTGGAGTGTGTAAATGAACAGGCTTCTCAAAGGTTGAGACACTGGCTTTTTGTTTTTGTTTTTTAGATGACTGTCTTAAAGCATTCTTGACAGTAAACGTGTGCTCCTTAAAAGAAGCCTTTTTTTCCTACGAGGCGGGTAGGGTGCCAGAAAGCTAGCACAGAGCAAGCGTGAAAGCAGAGAAAACGCAAGTTTGGTGGGGGTGTGTATGTACGAGTGCCTCTAATTTTTTGGTGACTGGGCAGTGTACACCAGATTTTTTTTCCCTTTGAATACAGATCACCATGGTGCTACAACTATTTTTTTTAAAGAAACTCAAAAGAGGCATTTTTATGAATAAAGTGACCTTCCCCAAGGCTGACAAGCCAGGGTTGACGAGTGCATAAGGGAATAGCTTTGGATACTCCTCTGGGGCACAACAGGAACCAAGGAAAAGATGCCAGTGGCCAGAGGAGATGGGATTTGGCTTTGCTGGAGCGCCAGTGTGCTGTGGCCTTTCCCCGACTCCCCCCAGTACCCACGTCTCGCTCCACACTCCACGACTACAGGGGCTCCGACGCAAACCCCTGTCACCTGGAGAGTCAGTCAGTACTACTTGGGAGGGCTAAAGGGAAATTTGGAATAAAAATTCCAAAGTGTGGAATAAAAAAATTCAAGTGTTGATTTTATATTCTTTCCCTTTCTGACACAGCCTGAAGCATTGGGGAACATGTGTTTATCTGTGGGAGATAAACAAGGTGGAGTCCCAAAGACTTTAACAAAATATTTTTTTAAAAATCCACTAGAATAGAAAATACATTATTTAGATATACTTTATGCTGAGAGTGAGTATATATGCTTGTCCTATTTAAACTTGTGAGAAAAAGTGGTATCCCTTGATACATTTAGAAATACAGGGGCTATCTTGTTTCATTGTGGGGATGGGGCTGAAGGAGAATAAATACAGGATGACCCTGTGTGAGGGATCTCAGCGTGGCCAGGAAGGGATGTTTCCAGTTAGTTACCAGGAAATGCAAGCCTTGGGGGTTTCTACTGGTGAGGCTGCCACGGACTCTCAGCTCCAAAGCCTAGACAGGGAAAAGCATCAGACCAATGGAAAAGAAATCTTGCCTTTTTTGCTCTTGCACGACAGACCAGTAGAAACCATGCCTTTTGAAAGAGAATAAGAAGTAAATGCGATGATCATCGTGTGATATGAAAAATTGGGAGAATTCCAGCAAAGGGGGGGGGTTAACATATTTTTAAAGTATGTGTAAAGGAAAAAAAAACAAACAAACCAAGGTCATATTATGGACAGATTTCATGAATGGGAATTTGTTAAGAATTGTGAGCAGCTCTGAATTAGGAAAAGTATGTGACCAAAAGGCAGCTGTAAAGGTACTGTGCCCTGGGGAGTTTGTACGCATGCTGAGATGTAATCTGGGCTTACCTGATCTGTGTGGAGTGGATGTCACTGCTGGGGCGGCGTGCCCTTGGAACCGGCGAGCAGGGTTGCCAGCCTCGCCCGCACCATCAGTCGTGTTCCTCTGGACACCAGGAACCTCTCCGGAGTGGCAGGGTCCCATTCACAGACGGCAGCCACCATTTCGCTGAAATAAAAGTTCACAGCATTGGATTCTTTTTTCCTTTAACTATTTATATACTCATTACTCTCAGTAATATCCACTACTACTACTTTTTATTAATAGTTACAGGCTTGTCGGCCCAGTGGGATTTGGATAGAGGAGAAAGAGATACCTTCTAAAATGGATCGATAGTCGGAACCAAAATAATACTGCATGTTCTATAACCACAAGGAAATCAAATGATCCTGTAATGATTCCAGTTAGTCATTACTACATTAGCAGTGCTAATTTCATTTTAGAAATGGTGACTTCTGTGGTTTTTCTAGCATTTGTCTCTAACAAATGATGAAATAATAACTCGTGGCCCTCTCCGCCAACTCTTTCATTTTTCACAGTGAAATTAGACCCCTTTACTTCACCATTGTGCCGCTACAAATTAAGTAAAATAAGATAAAAGTAGCAAGACTATCCACACCAGTAGACTGTGTGCTTTTCTACCTATAAGTGATGTAATTGTAGGTAATGCTTGCTGCTGAGTTTTCAGGATGATTGGTGTCAGACAGTTTTCACCTTGTCCAAAAAGTGCTGGTGGCCTTTTGTGGTGTCATTACAACCCTCTGGGGGCTTAGCAGGATGTCGATGCAACTTTGTAGCAGCTTTTAATTTCAAAAACAATTCAAAAGTCTGAAGGACAGCCTTAGCTGCCTCTCAGCCTGTTCGTCAAACCCCAGCGACCTTTGGCCCTGGTTGCCTAGGGCTTTGCAACACGAAGCAGGGAAATAAGGATCTGTCTGTTTAGTGGATACCGTGTATCCTTTAATAGACCAGTTAACAGTCCGTGTTAGTTTAGACTATTGTTTTGTACTGTACTTTCTTGGGTGGCAAAGGAAAGAAAAGTAAAACATTAAAAAAAACTGCGTTCTTTAAATTCTGTATTATTAGCAACCTCTGTTGTATATAGTGTTTGATAATAAAGTATTAATTTGATTCTTATGTCTTTTGTAAGTGAGAACAATAGTCTTTCAGGATACAAAACATGCATTGAGGCTTTGAAACATCCAATGTGTATACTTGCTTGAGAAGAGTCACAAATGGCCGAGACGCTGCTCCGTACAAGAGGTGCCTGTGGTCATCGCACTCCCAAACGTGAGGCTCCACCGTCTTGGGACCCGGGACACCATGGCTTTTTGATCACTACTGTGTTCTCAGTGTTTTCACGTTCTGATGTTGGTTGGAGCCCCATGTGGGGTTTCTTTTCCCCTCATCCCAGCCTGTTGGTTTGAAAAGGTTTAGGGAAGTTAGAAACAGTTCTGTACTTTGGTTCCATTTTCTTCATGGTGGTTTCCACAGCTTCACTTTGCCCCAGGAAAAATGACGAGTATCACACAGCCCAGCTATGGAAAAGAGGGCCAACAGTTCCTGGAGGAAGGTTAGGGGGGGGGGGGGGCGTTTCCCTCTGTTGCTGTGCAAGGAAGGGTTACACAGTACCTGTGGATTTCCAGGAACTATGCTCGTCTCTGGTGCCTTAGCAACGGCAGCAGCCATTTTTATGAGTTTTTCCCAAACTAGAAAAAACGGTTTAAACTCCTCCTTTCCATTCATTGCTCTCAGAGCTGTGGTCACTAGTTTCTTTTGAGAACCACCTCCACCAACACCCCGTTTGCCTACAAACCCCCTTTTATTTCTTGTGTTTATTTTTTTGTCCCTCTCCTTCCTCCCACGTTTTATTTTCCCTCAGAACCTTGAATGGGCAGGTCTGTCTCTGGTTTGGCATCACTGAGCTTTTCCCATGCATTTGCCCCTGAGCTGCTCGGATGTGAGACAAATCTCCCTACAATGGGCCTGCTCCCATTGTCTGTACAGTTTAATAGATGCTGGCATGTTGGAGGTTACCCATGAGTCAAAATCCGCTTTCCATGCTTACTCTTGACACCCCATTGAAGCCACTCATTGTGTGTGCGTCTGGGTGTGAAGTCCAGCTCCGTGTGGTCCTGTGCTTGTGCTGCCCTGCTTTGCACTTACTCACCGAGTGCTGTTTTGAAATGCTGACATTATATAAACGTTAAAAGTGTAAAAAAAAAAACCAAAAACCCACACACAGACAAACCCCATATGATCTGTATTTGTATATACACGTGTCCATACAAAGTATACCTAATAAAAATTAAAGATTTTCACCATTTTAATTGGAGCCCTCCTTCTACTTCTTTGTTCCTTGAATGACGCCTTTATTTCAGGGGCTACTTGTACTTTGCTGATTTTTCAAAATCTTTGTGGACAAAAGATAATAGGACATGTGCAAAAGAAGGCCTGAGAAGCTCAAAGAATGCAGGGTTAGCAATGGCCAAGTGTCGAGGCACATTCCGGTTATTCTCCTAAGAAAGTGGTGAGATTTCAGCCTTGTCTCTGTGTCTGAGCCGTAACAGAGGTGCTATGACAAGCCCTGCATCCTTAAATGACTATTAAATACGAGCGCTAAATATAAATTATATTTTTCTTTTGCATATAGTTTCCACCCAATCAAGGGAAAGACATACTAAACTTTTTTCCAGTAAATCTCGTAAACCTCTGAAAGAAATAATGGCCGTGATAATAATTCCTTCAGTACAACCCCAAACCTCAGTTCTCACTAACTGGCAGGGGAGAATTAGCTCACCACCCTGTGACCCTGGGCACGTCACAGTGTCTTTGGGACTTTGTTCCCTTATCAGTCGATAACAAGGGTGGTGTGATTTAATTGCTTGATTTCCTGAATGTTACCTTTGCTGGTACCATCAAGCCCATTTTGTATGAGTGCTGTGAATTTTGACTCTGATGATAACATAAGCACAATTCAAAAATTTCATCTGCAGAGGGAAAAAGCCTCAAATATCTGACATAATAGATACCTAATGCATTTCAAGACTTGGCTTTAATCAGACCATGTTAACATTAAACCCACTGAAAGCTTTTTATTATACTTAATTATTTGACAGGGCACTAAACACCAATTATAACTTACTGTAACCTTTTTTTGCTAATGAAGAATGACAGCTTTGTAGAATGAGGAATAACTCATATTTTTTAAAAATAAAAAAGATGTATTGGACCACCTATGTGATAGTTTCAAACCAGAACAGCCTTACGTTGTCATTATCATCATCACCATCATCGTCAAAAGCATTTAAGTAATCATGGCATTGTGCTTAGTGCTGTGCAGAATAAAGTTTCTGTTTCTAGTCTGTTCTTTCACAGGTTACAACATAAGGCAGACAATGTGTGAGCATAATATAGGGACATAAAGTAGAAAAAAATTCAAGCATGTATACTAATAAGGGAGATACTGTTTTTAAGTGAATGGGGAAAAGTTTGGGGTAACGATTAGGAAGCTAAGAGTTAAAGGAAATCATCTTTACAAATAGTCAAAATGGGCTTAAGAGCTTCTGACAAAGTAGAAAAGGGTTAGTAAAAAGTCACTGTAGGGTGTAAGAGAATAGTGTAGTACAGAGTGAGTTTTCTGAGTAGCTACAGTGGTAACTGTAGAAATGGAAAAAACCAAGACAACATCTGGTGTCACTGAAGCAAATTATGAGAATATTAGTCCAGAGAAATCACCACTGTGCCCTAAGGAAGTAGGGAAATGCTGAAAAGATGACCATTTCAGATTTTGTTTTAAAGAATCAGCTGCTCCCGGAGACAAGACCGCATCTCCACCAAACGGTGAAGTATCCAGGGTCTTACCAAGGTGAAGGTTGCCCAGCACAGATCACAGAGGAGGAACAAATGCAAAACATGCAAAGTTGGGGACTAAGGCAGCTGGAGAGTGATCTGTAAGTCCCTGATCAAAGGGCCAGTTCGCAATAGAAAGTGTTGCACAGTCTAATGGAAAGGCAGGTCAGAACAGAGTGGGGACTGCGAGCCCTGCTGTCTGAAATACACTTAATTTGCTTGGTGACAAAGTACTTGGGATGCTTGAGTCATCGAAGATGCTATATAAAAAGAACCGTGGGGGAAATTTTGGTGAGTAAAACACATCTATGTATTTGAATCTCTTATTCCAGTGATGGATTAGGATCTTTTATCTCACTATAGGTATCTGTATAATCTAGGTGTCGTAAATAAAAGTGTTCAAGAAAATTCTGATGAATTGCTTACTGACTGTTCTAACAATTTCTTAGTAATTGTTTGCAAAACAGTTTCTTAGACATTGTTTGCAAAGCTTAGTTTCATATTCCGCTGATATTATAAGCATCTTTCAGGAAAGCACTGGCAAAAATGCTGTGAAAAGCACTGTAATTTTGCAGTCTCTCTGGAAAACAAGTGCTTCTGAATGATTATAAATAACAAATCCGGCCAATATTCTGTATCAGTTTTTAGTTTGATATATTCTGCTATGTTAGTCAAGTCATTCAGTGGTTAAGTACACATGTGTGCCTATTTAAAAATGGAGTTGTAACAGCTGATGGGCCCTGTGAGCAGTAAATTTGCAATAATTGTGTGTCCTTTCCAGATAGATGATAAGTAAATGCACAAGATTTTCTTAAAAGGCAGGAAATTGCATTGCCTAAGGAATTGGTCAAGGGCTTCACCAAGTGTTCATTGTCTTGGGACATGTGATTCGCTCGATCACTCTAAAAAAATAGCGTCTAAGAGGAAAAAAAAGTGGGCTTGTTGTATGTTCCTGCACAGAATTTATGGAGCTACCGTTCATCACTAGACAGAAGAAAACAGACTAAAGGCCTCGTGTTCAGCCTGTCCCAACCTAAGAACCCCTTTGGCAATTTCCATTAGAGATTGTCACACTCTCTTCCCAGGAACCTCAGTACATGCTGAGAGTAAAACATGACTCCATTACTTTTCATTAAAACCCCCTCTGCCTCCGTTCCAAGTGTCCTGTGAGCTCTGCCATCTCACTCCCAGCAGCGGCGTCACGTGGGCTCCACCCGGAAGGAAGGTCAACAAGACAGTGTCTCTCACTTCAAATAAAAAGCACTTCAGTTCCTCATCTTATTCTCTGCCTTTTTGACTCAGTTTAATTCCTAAAGTTGGGATTTCTACATTAATAAAAGAAACCTTTTTAGCAATGCAACTAACACCCTGAGATGAGGATGCCAAGAGCGGGGGTGAGGGGTGGCCGTGGGAGGGACACAGGCGGGCCCGAGAGTTTGGGGGAACGGCACCACCTCACGGATGCTGCCAGTCAGAGTTCACGCTGAAGAATTCAGTCTGGGAGGTGGCTCCCTGAGTCAATAGTGTGCTTTGAAATATCCCGGGTTTTAGTCATGATTATTCAAGCAAGAACTTCATGTCACTTCGTAACACCCGGATGCTTGTCAATCTTGACAAGAACACAAAGAAAGGAATGAAAAAAAAATCTCTTAGAGAGATTACAATGGGAAAATAGAGCAAAATATTTTTGCATGCTGTTTTGTTCCCAAGTGCCAGGTGTTCCGGCAAACTGCACATATCATTTGAAATGCAGGTAGCCAAAGTCGTTTTCTTTCCCTTCCAGCCGTGAAACGACGCTTAGAAGAAAGAACATGTTTCTTCTTACGCACATCTTAGAAAATGCATTTTATCAACACCCTAGTATCCTCTCCTTTTTTGTTCAGCGCTTGTTCTTTTGGACCAAAAACAAAAAACAATTTATGTAGCAGAGAGTGTGGAACGTGTTAATGCCTCCAAAATTTGTGCTTTGCTTTTGCTAGATCTGGACATTATCTGCAGCAGACAGAACAAGAAGATCTGTGTCTTTTAAAATTTTTTCCTAGAGACAGTGTGCCAGCCAGACGCTGACTCCATTTACTTCTCCTGCCGGGAGCCGGCCTGTTCCTTCCCCTGGAAGGTGCAGGCACTTAAAATAGTCATCGGCTTTGTGGTTTAGTGAGAGTATTTCATCCCAAGATCTTACAGGCATGAAGAATAAAACATAAACTAATGGCTCTTTCCAACAAGCTTGGGAAGAATTACATGGCAAGGATTGTTGTCATTCTCCCCTGGAGAAACGAGACTAAAGCGACTTAGCTCAGGAAAGAACCCGAGTGGAGCTGATGCGAGAGTCAGACAGGGGCCCCGTTTGTGTTCCTCTTCATTCCCAAGACCTTGAGGAAGCGCTCCAGCCCAAGGAAAACCGATGAAGTGTTTACCCCGACTTTAGGAAGTTTCAAATGCACTGTAACTGGGAGAGGGGCACTAGGCAAACTTCCCAAATTTCCTTGTCTGTGAGTTGATGGCTGTATTACAAAAGTGGACTTTTGCAAATGTAACTTTAATTCTATTATTTCTCAAGTCACCCCCAACTTCTGGGCCTATTCAAACTTCCCTAAAAATGAAGAACGATTTGAGAGAAAATAATTTGTAGCATCACTTCTTTCCATAGTTTCCCTATATTCTCTTTTACATTTTTTTCTAATGATGTATTCACAGCAATTTTTTTTGTCTTGGCGTTGCCTGTGCCGAGCAGCATGATATTTGAGAGGGAACTGAGGGTCACTTTAGATACATCTAAACATCAGGCCGATAACCTCTAAAGACACAGGGGAAGAATGTAGTGGTTAAGAGAAGTCCTGCTGGAAGATGGCCAGCCGAGCACCGTGGTGTTTACAGATCTGATCAGGGTAGAGAATTTTCCAGAGCCCCAGCTGTAAGCGAAAAACTGTCTACACTGACAGGGGACATCACTTGGCGTTTTGGAATCTCGGTGTCTTTTTTCCAGTGCACCCGGTTTTTCTGTCCACCGTGCCCCTCCAAGTTCTGCCATTAGGCAGAACCATCATTACGCCAATGTCTGTACCCACAACTTTGCTCGTTGGTCCAGCTGGCTAAGTCTGAGAGTGTGGACTCTGAGTCCTAGAGGTCTGGAGTCTGCACTTCCAAGGGATGATCTTGGAGGGTCATCCCTTGCTCCAAGGGTGCAAGGTTCCACAAAGTTGATAAAAATTCACCTGGTTGGTTTGTGACTTCCTTAAATTCATTTCTTCATTGGGTTTCATTTAGTCTGGACTGTACACGTGCAAATTACAAACCCCTCGTTTACCTTTACTTCAGATTTGGAGGTCGCCATGAATTAGAGTGCCCTGCATTCTGCATGGGTCTCGCCCTTCTCTGGTCCCCGTCAGTATGCAACAAGGCAAGTTAATCTCCCTGGTTAGTGACAGCTCTGCCCCTTGTAACTGGCATGGAATCAATTTTTAAACTTGATTTGAGAAGTGAGAAGAGTATCAAGAATTCAGTCCAGCTAGGGGATTCATTAGCAAGCTGAATCAGTTTTAGTGGGAATCTGGCTGTCCTTATCTCTTAGTTCTGGGGGATTTTTCTTTATCATCGATCCTGTCCACAAGACTTATTATCCACCCTGTCTACTGAGGACACAAAACCCCTTAGCGAGCTGCTCACGGCAGCCTCCGACACCACGCCACTCTGGCCCAAACTTTGTCAGCTCCGTGGACAGGAGGAAGAAAAATCAGATAAGTACTCTTTTCACAGAAATTGACCAAAACACCCCAAAATGCTCTGGGAAGCACAAGAGACAGCAGAGAAGAAAGCAAAGGTGATTGTCATCAGGAAACCTAGTTCTTGTATGCGGCGGGTGGGTGCAGCATCTCAGAAGCAGGCCCCCAAGTACTGGAAAGTGTTCCTCTCAAGCAATATGGAAAGAACCAAAAGGACACCTCAAAAAAAGTATTCTTTTGTATGTGGGAGATCTATAAAAGGGAAGGTTGATTTTTCCCAATCAGTACAATTTCTTCTGCTTCCAACCCCCTTCTCTGCCCTGGTCAAGTTTACAGGTGTGCAGGCAGGACAACTGAATGTGACCAGGCGATGGGAGGCAGGCCCCGGCAGGAAGAGGCCTTTGCCCAGCATAGCTCTGTGCTGGGTGCCACGTGATGGTGCCGCCCGCCGTGGTCCCAGAACCTTGGTGCCGTTGCCGGCTGGAGAAAATCCCGTCGGGAAACCCACGTGAGGGAGTGAAGTGCAGTCATGTACCTGCAGTCCCTGGGAGGGGCTGCCCCATGCCTCCTGCCCCAGGCATCTCTGATGTCTGTCCATGGTCCTGAGAAGCACACGGTATCGTGAGAGGAGTTCAGATTCTGAGGGGGCATCTCCAGCCTTGCTTCCGATGGAATAGGCCCAGGCCCCCTTAAAAGCCGGAATACAAATTTGTATTTTTCAAAACAGCTTTTCCTGTGAATGCTAGTGAGAACTTATTCAACAGTTTTTTATGGTGAGTGACTCCAGGGTACTAGAGAGAACAGCTAGCTTTTCACCTTCGAATGAGGTTTAGACTTATTATAGGCAGCATGTTTGTGTGCCTCCAAAATTCTTAGGTTGAAACCCCAATCCCCAATGTGATGATATTTGGAGACAAGGCCTCTGGGAGGTGATTAGGTCCTAGAGGGTGGAGTCCTTATGATGGAGGTAGGGTCCTTGTAAGAGGAAACACAAGAGAGCTGGCTTCTGCCTGCTGTCCACCAGGTGAGGCCACAGTGAGGAGAAGGCTGGCTGCGAACCAGCAAGAAGACCCTCATCAGAACCTGGCCGTGCTGGCTGGCACCTTAATCTCAGACATCCCCACCTCCAAAACTAGGAGACATGAATTTCCATCGTTTAAGCCACCCAGTTTGTGTGTCTGTGACAGCAGCCACTGTTGTAGATCATTCACTTGCTACCTCTTCTGCAATGGCTTGATTCTTACAGAAAAAGAAAAAAAATCTGGAAAGGACAGAAGGAAAGTGAGATATGTCATGTTTTAGAATCCAGAACTCTTTGTAATTCCCTATTTGTTGGCAAGTAAATGATATAAAACCACAAGCAGACTGCGAGTTACTTTACTTCATCCAGAACTAGCACCAGGAAAGAAGAGTGTAAAGATTCACTTATTCACTTAGGTATCATTTATGGGGCACCAACTTGTGCCAAGCACTATGGATATTTTGAATAGGAAGCTGGCTTTACTTAGGTACAGCTCCCGGTCATTATAGGCTGACACACATCAGTTATGGAGCTTGTCATATCCACAATCCCTTCCAAGGAAAAGAAAGGAAGCCACATACATATATACCGTATCATACACCCGTGGGTCACAGCTGACTGCACAGAGGGGGCACCTGACTCTGAGGGAGCCAATCCACAGGTTAGTCAGTGTTCTATACGTGTTCTGGCAAGGAAAATGCATCTGTGCCCTTACTTGCTATGTAGTCAATTACCGAGGACAGGTAGCGAATCCTTCTTAGGAGGTTATATACATAGAATGTGTCAGAAGACAGAGGGATAAACAAGAAAGGGGCAGATACACCGAAAACATCGTAGTCACATTTCTCCTAGCAAAGCCCTAACTTTTTTTTTCCTGATCAGTTCCATAGAGCTGCTTCCTTAAATCCAGAATCACTTTCTAGTTCCAGTCACTGCAGTGCCTGGTCATGAACCAGGTTCTCTTTTGAGGTTTTCTTGAGCTTCTGACGCCATGATTTCACAGTCATCCTTAACTGAAGTCCTCATTATTTGAGTTAGCCTGGGTGAATCACAATTCCTTGCAAGCAAAATAATCTATTAAACAAATATGATAGGATAAGAGGGCTATGAAGAGAGTGCAATGGAAGCACAGAGGGAGTAATTAACACTGCTAGAATTTTAAAAACCCGATTCTGAATTTGAGTGTTACAGTACTGAAGAAATCTGCCATGTTTCAAAGGTTACTACAACTAAATTGACACAATAAATTATATAAAATGCCATGTGATTTTCTTGAATACTTAGGCTTTTTTTGATGGGGTGAAATATAAAATAACTAGTGGAAAGAACCCCTTCTCCCTGCATGATATCCCATATCAGTCGGCACAGGGAGGACTTACAAGAATAAGACTCTAATTAGAGAGTATTTGAGATGGGCCAACAAACAATGAGATGAATGCCAACCACCACCACAAATGAGCTCAACAATCAATACTGGAAAAAAAGGAGCCACTAGTTCCACAAGAGCAGACCAAGGAGAGCCTTCCTTAATTGGCCCTCTGCTGGGGAACCTGGAGCGCTGTCCCATTAACAAGTGACATTTCCTAACAATGTGACGTAACTCACAGCCAGTTAGTACTCCGGTTGGTGGTAAGTCATTTCTGGTTGGCATCAGCTCCTCAGGGAGAGCAGAACTTGCTGAGCAGTCTCGATGTTACCGGAATCTCCTGGCACCTGTTAGCCATAGTGAAGGCCTCAAATTATCAAAGTAAGTGCTGTTGGCAATGGCATGGAGGCATCATACTGGAGGGCAGCAAGAGCCACAAAACACACTCGTACAAATATTTCCTCCCTACAAGCTCATGCTGTTTAAAAATTCCTTTTCAGTAGTGAGAATTCTTAAGCAGAAAAGACAGGAAATAAATGTTTCAGCCCGGGAATGGGTGGTACAAAAAAAAATGTCCTCACTGGTTCAAATCTGTGTGCTCTGATAGGAAGGGCTGGTGGCCGGGAAGCACATTATTCCTGTTCTATTCGGTCGCTGCAGAAGTTTGCTGGGTTCCCTTTTACTGCCGTGAAAAGCTCTCCATACTGATGGAGAGTACGCAGTTTAGATAAACTGGATTTGAAGGAGAGAGAGAGATGGATATAATTCCTTTTTAGGCACTGAAAACGGGATGGCCATCTGCTATTATATGAAGTCCAACAAAAGGGCCCTGCATATCTCAACTCCAACCTGAAGTCAGTAATTATACAGAACTTGAGAAGTCCCTGTTAACTGAAGCAGGGGGTTTATCTGGCCTTTGTAGGCTCCTGGATGAATCCATTAGCAATGCAGCCTCCTGATTTCCCCTCTTGTAGGACAGTGTTTACCCTTATCTTCTGCTTGACACAAAAGCACAATCTAGACAAAGCCAAGGAATGTGTGGTTCTTCACTACAAAGCAAGGGAATGCCTCCCCTGCTTATCTCTTTTAATTATTATTTATATTCTGCATTTGTTTTCAGGTTAAAATCAAATAATGGAAAGTAGGAAAACCACCCTGTATTTCCTGGGCTCTGGTCTCATTAGCCAGATTTCCTTAAAACTCTGGTACTTCAGAGAAGTTTTGCCAAGTGGCTAATGAAATGCACACAATTGCAAAGTGTTATGAATATTTATGATGGTTTAATGATGGGATTTTTTGCATCCATGAATAATAAAGATTCTAACAAGAACAGATAACGAGATGAGGACAAAACGGTGAAGTGGTTAATAGAAGAACTGCCATTGGAGGGACCCCACTGAGAACAGCAGGAGCTGAGGGCCTCTCCTCTCTCCACCAGGACCAGAGTACAAAGCAGGGGACAGGACTTAGCCTATTTCCTCCCCGCTTTTAATACAATAGATACCTTCAGCTAAAGTAGGCATTTTATCGTTACTTTGTGCCTAAGCTCATGGTCTCCTCTGGAGTTAAAGGAAGCTCAGAGTGACAGACACCCTTGTAAAGTGACCTTCCACTTCCGAGGACAGTATTGATTTCAGCCTTGGGTCACCAGCAAAACTGGTTGCTTTGCCTTTTCTAGGCCATTTACTAATTAAGCACTTGGTGGGGACTAAAGTCCCTGGCCCTTTGCTCTGAAAGCTGCTGACAATCTCATGGCCACCAACCTCAGTTTGGGGAGGGCCTTTCAGCAGAAGTCTCTAAAAGTAAGTGGTAAAGTTGTTATCCCCACAGATATTTTTTAAAATGTAAGCAAATAATCTGGCATATAGGGACACACATGTCCCAGTTGGTAGTGTCTCCCACGGGCTGCTTTCGGGATCATGCTGCCCCCTCACGTGAAAGCCCTGGCAGTGACTCAAAGGGCAGACACTGACATAATGGGGTTGGGGAGTTCTGGGCTCGCTGCCACCTTTGGCTTAGATGATTTACTCATGTGAGGCAAACTTTCCTGGATACCTTAACATCATTCATCCAGTAAATATTTATTGAGCATCTACTAGCTGCCCAAAATGTTCTAAGCATGTATGACACACCTATGAAGCAGAGAAACAAGGTTCTACTCTCAAGAATCCTACAAACTGGTAGGTGGAGAAGATATAAAAAATAGACAAAACAAATAAATAAATGCGGATCCTTGGTAAAGTGACTAAGGCAACAATAGGACTTCTACATTTATATTGGTAGTAGCCTTGCTTAATGTGATAAATACAAAAATTCCAGAAAAGTTGTGTAAAAATCAAATAATACCTTTAAAGCCCTTGAGGAGCATGTATCGTGAGTGTGTGTCTTTAATACAATCACAGGATGAATCCCTTTTTTTTCTTAAGTAATGACCACACCTTACTTCACCTGCTTTGAAAATTTGAATTTCCAAATACAAAGTCTGGGATGCACAATTATAAATGCCCACTCTTTTTTTTTTTTTTTTTTTTTAAATATTTTATTTATTTATCTTTAGAGGGAAAGGGAAGGGGAGAGGGAGAGAAACATCAATGTATGGTTGCCTTTTGTGCATCCCCTGCTGGGAACTGGCCTGCAGGGAACCGGCCTACAACCCAGGAATGTGCCCTGACTGGGAATCGAACCGCGATTGTCTGGTTCGCAGGCCCGAGCTCAATCCACTGAGCTACACCAGCCAGGTTTAAATGCCCACTCTTTATGAAGTATCCTTGGGATCAGAAGTCATTAGTATCAAATCATAATATTGCCTAATACTTGGTGAACCCTCTGTGTTGCAAGAGGCGCACAACCAGGCTCTGAAATCTACTAATGCAAATTTATGGGAAAACAATTCTCATCTGGAAATTCATTTAAAGAATAAATTAGGTGCAGAAAAAGAATGTCTGATAGGCCCATCCGACTCCTTCACTTGCTCTCCGTCTGTGTCGTCCCCCCATCTCCCCCCCCCCCCCGTTCTCTCACACACGGTCCAGCATCCTTGCCTGCTAATTTGATTAAAGCCTGCTGTGCCGGAATTTCCTTCCTCTGCTTTACTAGCTACCAAGACAACCCCGTTAACGTGATTTTTCACACATTTTTTCTTCCTGTGTGCTGCGTCTCAGTGAAATCTCATCTCCCCGACTCACTGTTAAGTGTTCCTCATCTGAAATCACATGTGCTCATAATCTCAAATAAAGTGCAAAGGGAGGAAGTCACAAAAGGAGAAAGAGAGAACAAAGTCCTCCTCCCTCCAATTACTCAGACATTAAGCAAAAGCTACATGAGAATTTTCCAGTCAAGCAAAACTAAGTGAGTACCTACATCCAAGGAATAGATTAGTCTTGGCACACGGCACCAGATTCCACAGCACTTCTCCTCTAATGGAGCACATACATCTGTCTAGATATTAAAATCCAAGGAACTGATGATAGGTGTTTCATGAACAGAAAGAGTGATTGAAAACTGACTCCCACAGGATCGACCCTGAACTGCCTCCCCAGGGAGTTTGAAACCGAGCTAGAAGAGGAAAAGCTAGAAGGAAAGGAGGCAGAAGGGAGGAATGAAGAAGAAGCCCAGCCTAATACAATGGAGACCAAGAAGTGGCCTTGGAAAGAAAGTCTCTGCCCTTGCCACCTGCTGGCAGAAAAAAAACTCAAGTCTCTTAAGAGGAAATAAGCAATCAGCCTTCTATTTTTTATCATACAAAACAAAAAGCTTAATCGTCCCCAAAAGCTGTAATCAATGTAGGCACATTCTAACATACCTAATTCCAAAGAACCAGGAGCCCCAACAATGTACTTGCGTACCATGTCCAGTAATAGTTCACCGGATGAAAGAACTGTCACAATGTTAAGGCAAAGAGCTGGCGTCCAGGCTTGACATTTGCTTCTGACTCGCACACCATGGTAGCAGTGGATCAGTTGGAAGTTCTTGCATTCTGTCAAGAGCTGTGTGTGACACTTTGCTGGACATGATTTCTATCTACTCTCAAGGACTTGGTGCCTAAACCCACAGATAAAACATTCATGACAGAGATTGGAGGAAACTGAACATTTAAAGTCGGCTGTGACGTTACATGAAGTCAGAAGTCGGGTGGAAGATTTCCTGCTTGCTTGTTTCTTTTATCTCAGCTTACAAAGGAAGAGTGAGAAATGGTGTGTGGGATGAGAGAGGGGAGAAAAGGCATGAAAAACCTAAGGCAATATTGATCTGTAGAGAAATCTCAGTGTTAGTCTATGTCCATCCACTATTTCTACTTGACAGGTATTTAATTAAGGTAATTAATTCCTAATGGCGGCCTATCATAGCATGGAAGTATTAAGATCATGGTGAAAACAGACATGGACCAAAAACCTATGTAGAAAAAATTAATAAAGTTTTAAAGGGAAAGTCAATCAGTTAAATAGAACAGTACCAAGTAGTACCATAATGGCTAAATGGGGTTCCCTCAATCCCAAGCATATGCTTTGAGATCTTAAAAGATGGCGAATCTGAAATGAAGATATCTGATGGAATCCAGTGCAACCATGTGACAGGCTCAGAGAGTGTCTTAGTTGTATCAGAACTTGCCATCTTCTTAAAAATCAAGGGTGGGATGGTGGTTTCGGTTAGCTTCTTGTTGTGATTTGAGAGAACACTGGCTTTGGGATCTGAGAGAAATGACTGTGAATCCTGTCTAGACCATTTACTTGCAGAAAAAAATTCCTGCACCTCTTCAATCATAAAGGACTGATAAGAACACCTCTTGTAGGTGCAGTTATTGGAAGAGTTATATGAGATAGTGTATGTCAAATAACAAGCATTGCACCCTGGCTGGTGTAGCTCAGTGGATTGAGCACAGGCCTGTGAAGCAAAGGGTCACCAGTTCAATTGCCACTCAGGGTACATGCCTGGGTTGCAGGCCAGGTCCCCAGTAGGGGACGCGTGAGAGGCAACCACACACTGATGTTTCCATCCCACTCTTTCTCTTTCCCATTCCTTCTAAAATATATATATATATATATATATTTTTAAAAATAACAAGCATTGCAAGTGTCTCGTGGTAAATGCTCAGTAATAACTGGCACCGACAAGAACATTAGAAACAGTACCTAGGAAATCCTTGAACGTAGTAACTTCTTCCTCCTACTCTGCCTTTCAGTGCTCATGTTCTGTTTTCTCAGCCCCAGCTGCATTATTTAGCTTTTCTGAATTCCACCCTGATCGCCTCACTTGTCGTATTCCAAAGGGTGGGGGGAACGATGGAAATGTTCTTGTCGGACAGAGTCAGGAAGGTCTGCAGACAATGCACCTGAGACGGCAGCTTCACGGGAAGAATCTACTAGAACGTACCTTCCAAACTTGTCCTTCGCTTCTGACCATCCCATGGAGGCCGTACACACACTCCCAACATTGCTACTTTTGTTTGAAAAACTTTTTAAAACACTCCTTTTTTGTAATTGCTTTAAGAAGCTTTTCAATGTCATCAGTGATGATCCATTTTTGTCTTTTGAAGGTGCATTTAATTTTGAGAAATAGCCAAAAGTCCTTGAAAGCACAACTGATAAGTACAGAGGATGATCTACCCAGGTAGCACTGTTTCTAAAACAAGTGAGATGTAATTTGTAAAGCATCAATATTTTTTCCATGAATTTTAAGTATTTCTGAGGGAGTCTAAAGATATTTTGAATAAATTCAGAATTTCTGGAATCAGTATGGGTTTCTAAAGTTATCACTTTGAAGGACAACAATTTTGGCTGTTTAATTCCTTTGTGTTTGCTTCAGATAGAGTCACAGGTCATCACTTTAGAGTTACCCCTGATAGACCCAGAGATGGCAGCATCTCTCACACCTATAACATGCCAAGTAATGAAAAGTGTGGGGAAAATGTAACAATTAGGGATGTTTACTACAGAGTGGATCAGACACGTTTTATTTTCATCAGCTCAGGATGTGCGCATTTTACATGTTGTGTGAGTAGCCTAATGGCAACTTGGTCTAGAAACTAGTTAATACCTGCAAGGCCTGGGAAGGTAGATAGCATTGAACGCAGTACACTTCTCTCCCTGGGTATCAGATTAACCAGTATTTTTCACTACTACAATGAAAATCTCCTATAATCATGGCCATCCCAAGTTATACAGGATAGTGTTAAAAAATGATGTAGAATCTTGTTCAAGGTGACAACTTAGGATTCTCAACTCACTTTCTCACACAGACACACTGAATCTCCAGCTACATAGGGGACATTTTTTTTCTGAAACAAACAAACAAAAAACCTAGCTGAGCAACTCCTAGACATCAGAGAAGCAAGAAAAAACCAAAGTAGGTAGGAGAGGATGAGACACAATCTTGTCCTAGATCCCACCCCCCGGCTCTGAGACCGACAACCAGGAGGGAACTCCAAATCCACCTCTCTGAGGAGCGAAGGCTTTGAATCACACATCAGATACACCAACCTTTAACACCCGTACCTGAGAGATGGGCCCCAAAACTCTCAATTTTTAAGCTCATGGGGCTTGCATCTATGAGACCCGCAAGGGTATAGTGAACAGAGAAACAGTTCTTAAAGGGCTCACACATGTAAACTCACCCACCCCTGGACATAGTGCAGAGGCAGCTAACTGAAAAGTGCCTCTGTGAAAGAGGCTTATTTGTTATCTTAAAGTGGTAGCCTGAGGGGCAGGCTTCTAATTTAGCACACATGTAGGTTCCTACTGAAATATTCTCTGATGACATGGGGCAGCAGGTGACATCCTTGAGCTCTCCAGATGGAGAGCTCAGCTCTCCTTGCTCAGCTCACCACTATCTGTGGGAAAGAAATCTGTACCTTCATCCGGCACCTCGATGTTTGCTGCTGCCACCCAGGGGACACCTCTGCATTGCCTGGCTCAGCTGGCCAGCAGGGCTTACCCTGATGAATCCCACAGAATAGTAATAGAGAAAGAGATCTTACCAGCCCCCAGGACACAGCAGAGAGGCAATAGACTGTGGCACCCAGTCTTTCGGTGAGAGAGACCTATTCTTGTTTTTCATAACTGTGGCCCAAGGAGTAGGCTTCTGATTAAACATACTTAGAAGAGCTGACTGTAATCCTAGGAGGGTGGTCACTATCTTTACGCTCTCCCTCGGCTACACTCCAGCGTGTCAGTAGCTCCTGGAGGGCAGCTTGGACATGTACCTGTACATGTAACTCAGTTTTTACAACTGGTGTCCCAGTTTTTGTGGTTGCTGCCCAAGGAATGCCTCTTGATCACCTGGCTGTGGTGGCTAACGGGGGTTGTGTCCATGAGTTAGTTCTTCTCTAGCGATCACCCGATAGGTCAGTGCAGGGGGAACAGACCAAAATACTTATCTGCATGCCTTCCCTGAAAAAGGTATGTTTGCATGCTTTAAAAGCTGCTTCCTGGCAGTCTGGTTTCCAATAATCTTGACACTAGGTGCTGACTGAGATCCTCCCCTTTAAGTCACTGACAGGTGTTGGCACAACCTTAGTTATAGGCAGACACTAAAATTATAGTAGGCTGATTGGACAATCACAAAGCCTTGAAATATGGCAGCATTGAATAGGTTCATCGCCCATACAAGGTCACATCTCAAAGACTAATAAAGGTGGCTGCTTAATCTGCTGCATGGAAACCAATGTAAAGAGTCAAGCGAGGTAAATGGTCTAAAGTAACAAGTTAAAACTGCAGAAAAAGGCCTGAATAAAGTGAAGAAAAGCAATTTACCTGATAAAATTTCAAGATAACAGTCATAAAGATGCGCACTAGCTCAGAATAAAAACATATGAACAAAATGAGAATTCAATAAAGACATAGACACGATAAGAAAGAGAGCAGAAGAATACAATAATGAAACTGAAAAACACAATAGAGGGGCTCAAGAGCAGACTAGATGAAGCGTAGAAAAGAAAAAGGAACTCAAAGATACAGTAGTGAAACATCCATTCAGAGCAGAAAAAAGAAAAGAATATTAAAAATGAGTGAAGGTAGCTTAAGGGGGTTATAAGGCCTCAAGTGACCTACGTCTGCATTATAGAAGTCACATAAAAAGAACATAGAAAGGTGCAGACAACTGTTAGAAGAAATAATAAATTATAACTTTCATTAGCCTGGTGAAAGAAACATACATTCATCCAGGAAGCACAGAGAGCTACAAACAAGAGGAACACAGAGAGAGCCACACCAAGACCTTTTGATTAAAGGGTCTAAAGTGGAAGGCCAGGGAAGAATCTTAAAAGCAGTAAGATAAAAACAACTTGTTACAGAAGAAGGGTCCAAGATGGTAGAATATGAAGAACTTGAACTAACTTCCTTCCACAAACACACCAAATATGTACCTACACATTGAGCAATTTCTCCTGAAGAACAACCAAGGGCAGACTGAACAGCTTCTGCACAAGAAATGTGAGAGCTACTGTGTGGACAAAGGCAGGAGAGATGGAGATGCAGTAACCATATGGGGCAATGCAAAAGAGGGAGGCACTGAGGGGCCCACTTCCAGACTTGGCTGGTGGAGAAAGAGAGTAAAAAAGGTAATATAAAAGGCACCTAGGCCATATGTGAAAAAAATCCATTTGTTAACTTCATGGTGCCTGCCAAACAAGTGTGAGACTGTGGGGACTCTCTGGATTGCAGATGCCAGTGAGCTCAACTGTTTGTTCACATTGTTCTCCACCTAGATGGTGGAGGTGGGAGCTCAGTCCAAATGCTGTAGCTGGCCTGCAAAGCGGTCTCAGCATGCACCAGGCTACCTTAGCCCTTGCACAATCCAATTTAGCCAGCCAGCACAACTAGGCAGTCCTAGATCTGTGCACCCTGGACCACCTTATCCTTAGCACACTCCAGACCATGCCAGCCAGCACCCTGGGCACACACAGAGCTGAACAGCTGTTTCAGCTCCAGCCAGCCTGCCAAAACCACCCTGCACACACACTACACAAAGGTGACTCCCACACAAGGCCATTGTTTCAAGATTGGAAGAGGTAGCAGTTTAGATAATTCATAGAAATAAAAAACACAGAAAGTCAAACAGAATGAAGAGACAGAGAAATATGTTCCAAATGAAGAAAACAAGAAAAGGGAAAAAATTCTAATGAAATTGAGATAATTTGCCTGATAAAAATTCAATGTAATAGTTATAAGGAAACTCATCAAATTCAGGAAAAGAATAGAGGAATACAGTGAGAACATTAACAAAGAGGAAAAAAAGAACCAGAGGTGAAGAATATAATAACTGTGATAAATATACCAGATGAAATCAACAGCAGATTAAGAAATATCAAAGAATGGATTAGCCATCTGGAAGAGAGAATAGTGAAAATGGAAATAGTGAAAATAGTGAAATGGAAAAACAAAAAAAGAGTTTTAACATAATGAGAATAGTTTGATGGAACTTTAAGACAACAGGAAGCATAACAACATCTTCAACATAGGGGTACCAGAAGGAGAAGAGAGAGAGCAAGGGATCAAGGGCCTGTTTGAAGAAATAATAACTGAAAACTTTCCTAGCCTGGGGAAGAAAACAAACATTCAGGTCCAGGAAGCACAGACAGTCCCAATCAAGATGAATATGCAGAGACCCACAGGAAGACATATAATAATTAAAATGACAAAAGTTAAAGACAAACTAGCATCTTGAAGGCAGAAAAAGGATAACAACCAATCATATAACAATGGGAAACTCTGTAAGTCTATCAGCTGATTTCTCATGCCAACAAATTGGACAGCCTACCAAAAACAAACAAACAAACAAACAAAAAAAACCTACCCATCTATATGCTGCCTAAAAGAGAATTACTTCAGATTGAAAGACACACACATATTAATAATGAAGGGATTAAAAATATATTTAAAAAAGTAAATAGAAAGTAAAATAAATAGAAAGTAAAATAAACTGGTAAAACAATACTTATATCAAACAAAATAGACTTCAAAATGAAAAACTTTAAAAAAACTAAAGTTCATTGTATAATGACAAAGAGCTCAGTAAAAGACAATATAAGATTTGTAAATATTTATGTACATATACATATAAAGCCAATGTTGACAGACATAAGAAGGGAAACTGACAGTAAAACAAAGATAGCAGGGCACCATTTTTATATGCCCCCAAATTGCACAACCTACAACCAATAAACAAATTTCTAAAACATACAACCTTCCAATACTGAAACAGAAAGAAACAGGTAATCTGAACACACCGATTACTAGTAACAAATGTAAATCAGTAATGAAAAAATCCAAAATACAAAACTCCAGGGCCACACAGCTTCACAGGTAAATTCTATCAAACATTTAAAGAAAAATGAGTACTTATCTCTCTAAAATTCTTTCAAGAAATTAAAGAAAGAGGAGCAATCCCAAACTTTTTCTAGAAGGCCAACATTACCCTGATGCCAAAACCAGACAAGAACACACACACACATACACACAGGAGAAGAAGAAAAAAGAAAATTATTATTCAGTATCTCTGATAAATATAGATGCAAAAATTCTCAACAAAACGTTAACAAATTGAATTCAACAATACGTTAAAAGTATTATGCATCATGATAGAGAGGGATTTATTCCAGGGAAGCAAGAATGGTTCCATACACTCAAGTCAATCAGCATAATACACCACATTAACAAAAGCAAGGATAAAAATCATATGATTATGTCAATAGATATAGAAAAATCACTTGACAAAATTGAAATCCATTTTTTATAAAAACCTACAAAAAGTAAGTGTGGAAGGAAGATTCATCAATGTAATAAAAGCTATATATGACAAACCCTATCAATTGTAAAAAAAATAAAAGTTTTTTTTTCTATGATCAAAAAAAGAGCCCTGACTGGTGTGGCTGAGTGGACTGAGTGCCAGCCTGTGAAATGAAGGGTCATCTGTTTGATTCTGGGTTAGGGCGCATGCCTGGGTTGTGGGCTGGATTCCTGGTTGGGGGCATGTAAGAGGTAACCAAACAATCTCTTACACATCACTGTTTCTTTCCCTCTCTTTCTTCTTCCCTTCCCCTTTCTCTAAAATTAAATAAATAAAATCTTAAAGAAATAGTTGAAAAAATAAGATTAGGAAAAAAATAAGAGTGCCAATTCTCAACATTTTAATTAACATAGTGTTGGAAGTCCTAGTTATGACGATCACAAAAAACAACAACAAAGGCGTTCAAATTGAAAAATATTTAAAACTGTTCTGTTTGCAGCTGACATGATATTATATAGAGAACTTTAAGACTCCATCAAATAAGCTATTAGAATAAATAAATTCATTAAAGTTGCAGGATGCAAAATTAATATGCAGAAGTCTCTCATGTTTCTATGCACTAATAACAAACTATCAGAAAGAGGAAGGACATAATTCTATTTACAACTGCATAAAAAGAATAAAATACATAAGAATAAATACAACCAAGGAGATCAAAAAAACTGTGTGCTAAATATATAACACTGATCTAAAAATTGAAGATAACAAATAGATGGATATACTGTGCTCAAGGATCAGAACAATTAATATCAATAAAATGTCCACATGACCTAATGGGCTCTATAGATTCACTTTAATCCTTATCAAAATACCAATGACAATTTTTACAGAACTAAAACAAATAATCCTAAAATTTACCTTAAACCTCAAAAGACCCAGAATAGCAAAAGCAATCTTGAAGAAGAACAAAGTTAAAAGTATCTACTTGCTAATTTCAAATTATACCACAAATCTATAGTAATCAAAACAGTATGGTACTGGCATAAATCAGACATACATCAATGGAACTTAATAGATAGCCTAGAAATAAACCCATTATTACATAATCAATTATGCTTTAACAGAAGAGACAAGAATAAACAATGGAGAAATGACAGTCTTCCAACAAGAGTGTTGGGAAAACTGGACAGGTATGGGCTGAAAAATGAAAATGCAGCCCTTCCTTACACCATATAGAGAAATAAACTAAAAATGGATTAAAAAAATGTAAATGTGAGATAAGAAACCATAAAACACCTAGAAGAAAACATTAGGTAGCAAAATCTTTGACATAAGTCTTAGTGACATCTTTTTTAATATGTCTCTCCCCAGGCAACAGCAACAAAAGATAAAATAAACAATCAAAACTACATCAAAATTTAAAAAAAAAAACTTTTGCACAGCAAAGGAAATAATCAACAAAATGAAAGAGCACTTTACTGAATGGGAGAAGATATTTGCAAATAATATATCCAATAAGAGGCTAATATCCAAAATATATTAAAAACTCATATCAACTCAACATATATAAAACAATCTGATTTAATAGTGGACAGAGGATATGAATAGACATTTCTCCAGAGAATCTAGAGACAGTCAACAGACATATGAAAAGATGTGCAACATCACTAGTCATGAGGAATATGAAAATTAAACAACTGAGTGATACAAAAATCAATACTCAAAAATCTGTTGTATTTCTATGCACTAATAACAAATTATCAGAAAGAAATTTAAAAAGCAAACCCATTTGCAATTGCATTAAAAAGAATAAAATACTTAGGAAAAATTTTAACCATATGGAAGACCTGTACACTGAAAACGATGACAGTGATGAAAGACATTAAGACCTAAACAATGCAAAGATATTCCATGCTTATGGAATGGGAGACTAATGTTCAAATGTTTATAGTACACAAAACAATTTGCATATTCAACACAATTCCTATCAAAATTCCAACAGCATTTTTCATAGAATCAGGACAAAAAAAATCTTTAAAAATTTGTTTGAAACTACAAAAGACCCTGAATAGCGAAAGCATTCTTGAGAAAGACAAATAAATTTGGAGGCTCATGTTTCCTGGTTTCAAACAATATTGAAAAGTTATAGTAATTAAAACAGTCAAAATGGCATAAAAACAGATACATAAATCTATAGAATAGAGAGCCCAGAAATAAATTCACACATATATGGGTAACTGACTTACAATGAAGCAATTAAGAACATACAATGGAGGCCTTGGGGGAAACGCGGTGTGAGGGCACATGCCTGGTTCAGTTGCAGGAGTCGAGGGGAGTGAAAGGCAAATCATCGATGTTTCTCTCCCTCTCTCCTTCCTTCCCTCTAAAGATAAATTTATTAAAAAAAAGAACATACAACGGGGAAAGGACAACCTATTTAATCTATTGTGTCGGGGAGACTGGACAGCTGCACAGAAAAGAATGAAATTCTGCCACTATCTCACATTGCACATGACAATTGCCTCAAAATGGAGTAAGTAGGTGAATGTAAGGCTTGAAACCACAAAAATCCTTGAGGAAAATATAGGGAATTAAACTTCTTGACGTAAGTCTCAGTGATGATTTTTTTTTTGTTTGACACCAAAACAAAGGCAACAAAAAGTAAAAATAAACAAGTGGGACTACATCAAACCAAAAAGCTTTTGCACAGCAAAGGAAACTATCAACAAAATTAAAAGGCAACCTATGGGATGAGAATAAATGTTTACAAATCATGTATCTGATAAGGGGTTAATATTTAAAATACATAAAAACTCATACAACTCAATAGCAAAAAAAAAACCCCATTCAATTACAAAATAGGTAGAGGATATGAATATACACTTTAACAAGGAAGATCTACCCGTGGGCAACAGGTACGTGAAAAGGGGCTCAACATCACTAATCATCAGGAAAATGTAAATCGATACCACAATGAGGTATTACCTTATATCTGTTAGAATGGCTATTATAAAAAAGACAAGAGATAAGTGCTGGTGAGGATGGGGAAAATGGAAACCCTTATGTACTGTTGGTGAGGACGTAAACTGGTGTGGCCAGTACGGAAGACAGCATGGAGTTTCCTCAGAGTTAAGAAATGGAAATTATCATATAATCCAGCAATTCCAGTTCTGGGTGTCCAGCCAAAAAAAAGGAAAACACTAGCTTGGAAAGATATCTGCACCCCCACATGCACTGAAGAACTATTTACAACAGCAGAGACATGGAAGCAATGTGAGTGTTCACCCATGGGTGACTGGATTAAAAAAATGAAAATGCGTATGTACATACACACATATACACAATGGACTGCTATTCAAGCATAAAAAATAAGGAAATTCTGCCATTTGCAACCACACAGGTGGGACCTGAGGGTATATGCTAGTAAAATGAGTCAGAAAGAAATACTGTATGATCTCACTTATATGTGGAATCTAGGGAAAAAAAGGTATATGGTATCGATCTTCTCCTCCCTCTCAATTCATAGATACAAAGTACAAATTGGCAGTTGCCAGAGGCAGGTGTATGAGAGGTGGGAGACACGTGTTTAGTCAAAATGCACAACCTTCTAATTGTAAAATAAGTCAGTCCTGGGGACGTACTATATAGCATTGTGACTATAGTTAATAATGCTGTATTGCATACTTGAAAGTTGCTAAGAGAATAGATGTTAAAACTTCTTATCACAAGATAAAAAATTTTGTAACTGTGGTGAGGGATGTTAACAAGACTTATTGTGGTGATCATTTAACTACATATACTAATGTCAAATTATGTTGTACACCTAAAACTGTTATATGTCAAGTATAACTCAATAAAAAATTATGTCTATTATAGTTGTGGCATTAACTATATTTTATTATAATTCTTTTAAAATTGATCATTCATGTCGACAGTTCATGTATTGTATGTACAGCAAATTTCAATCATTGCATATGTTTGACTATTGTATCCCACCAGGGAGCCATGAAACAACAAGAACATATTCTGTCTACAAGTGTCCCCCTGGCCTTTAGTTCTCTCCATGTTTCACTGGCATCAACTAATGTTTGAGCCAGGACTATGTGCCAGGTCTGTCCCTCATATTATCTCTATCATCTGCATAGCAATGTGTTACAGGTGGTAACTGAGCCCCAGGAAGTCTGGCCCTTTGACCCAAACAAATCTGACAGGGAAAGAGTACAGCAAGTTCTAAAGCCAGCTGTGTGTGGATACAGGCCTAAAATCTACAAAAAGACCCTTGTAACTTAAACTGGGTCAAGCAAGAGCCATGAATCAGCCTCAGCCAATGTCATAATTGAACAAGGGGAAGAAGTATAGCATTATACAGCCAGTCCAAGAGTTTCAAGGCTATAAATGACATGCTTTGTGATTTTGATTGTGTCCTCCCTTGCTCCTTCAGGTAGCATTCATGATCCATGTGTGTTTCTGGCTGTCTTGACTCTGGATTTCTTTAGAATTTACCATTTGGTTCCTTTTTAATCCCATATTTTACGGTAAGCAGGAAAGGCAAAAGAGAAAAACTAAAAAGATATTATCTTAGTTGCTTACCCCTAAATGCTATATAATTCACACCAACACACTAAATATTGACACTTTTTCCCGACAACTTCCTTTAAACAAGAATTCCTTCTGTCTTTTTTACTTACACAAACTATAATTTTCTTCTCTACGTGGGTTTGTCTACAAGCACTGAATTTGATTATTTAGAAAAGCACCCGATTTCTTCATTTACTTTTATATGTGTAAAACTCAACTGACAATTTAAATAGGGATTTTTTTTTAAACTCTGAAAATTGGTGTTTAATTTGGGCATTTTGCCAGCTTCCTTTGTTTGTTTTTATCCATGATAATCTAGTATCCCATCAGTGTGAAAAATTAAGGGTTGTCTAATCATGAGAGACTAATGAGCAATACACATGCTCAATTGGTTATTTTTAATACAGCTGAGAATGAAGAATGAACTATATTCGTGATCATGGAACCACATGTTTCATTCCATATATTAACTATAATTTAGGTTATTTAAAAAGTGATGGACTGGGCTAACAAAGAGGACTGGTCTTGGACATCAGGAAGTAGGTGGGTAACTGTCAGGGGGTTTACATTTTAAAAAGTATAGCAGAAACTTCCAGCCACCTATCCAAAATTATTCTCTCATTTTTTTAAAATATCAAAACTCCTGAGTTTATTTAGGGCAGAGATGTTCCTAAGGAAAAAGCTATGGTCAATAAGATGTAAGCAAATTGTTTGGAGAACATCTGAGGAAGCACCATGAAAAGGAAACAGTCTGCTAGGATTCATTTACACCACCTGAATTGGTGTCCTGAGACTTAGTTTCCCACGTGGTGGGGGTAGGGGTGGGGAGGGGTCCTTCCACACCTCCAACAAGCAATCCTCAGACACCAGCAGGATGCCCACAATTCAACTGGACCCTGACACTGTCTACCCAGAGACAGCTTTAGATCCTACAGCTTAAGAGGCCAGTCCACACCCCTCACCCCGCCGCTTCAGATGTCAGTCACAGGCCCAGGCTGTTACCTGCACTTCTGACCAGCAACTGGCTATAAACCAGAGGTTCCCTTAACTTTCTTCTTAGATTCAATTAATTTGCTAGAGCAGCTCACAGAACTCAGGGAAACATTTTATTTACTACATCATCTGTTCATTATAAAAGGATAGAACTTAGGAACAGCCAGATGGCAGAGAAGCACAGGACAATGTATGGGCTACAGGGCGGGAAGCTTCCATGGCCTCTCCAGGTATTGCCACTCTCCCCAAACCGCCACGTGTTCACCAACCCAGGAGCACTTCGATCCCTGCCCTTCTGGGGTTTCATGGTGATTTTCCTCATACAGATACAATTGATTAAATCATTGGCCTTTGGTATTGGACTCAACTTCTAGGCCACCACCCTCCGTGGAGGTGGCAGATGGAGCTGTGATAAGACATCCAACTCTCTAATCATCCGGTTGGTTCTCCTGTCAACCAGCCCAAAGGTTTTAGGAGCTCTGCTAGAAGAGGGGATGAAGATCATATATATATATATATATATATATATATAGATAGATAGATAGATAGATAGATAGATAATATATATATATATATATATATATATCTTTTTATAAACCACAATAATCACATCACCACGTACTCCCCTATTCTCTTTCCTGCCTGGATGTGGACATGACGACAGCACCCATCTCAGACCGCAGGGTGAATGTGAGGATAAAGCTGTACTTTCAGCATAAGGAGGCAGAAAAATAAAAGGCACTGCATCCCTGATGACCATGGAGCACCCGAAGCCCTGAACTGCCTATCACTGGACTTCCTTGATGTGAGAGAAACTCAATTAAGCCATGTTATTTCTAGTCTCCATTACTAGCGGTCAAACACAATTCCTAATTAATATCTCTAGTAAAGTACTCACTAATGTCTAAATTTAGAAGGCAAAGGGTCTTGTTAGTCTTAATTGTTGATGTCTATTAAGGTGCAGAGTCTCTTGGAAGAGGCAACATTGTTGAGTTTAAGGTCATTTCTCTATAGCATGCTTTGCAAAAAGGGCAAAAGTAGAGAAAGAAGGCCATAGAGTAAAAATAATGAGTACTTATGGGTGTCCTGGAGACCATATTAAATAAACAACCAAAAAGATTATTAATAAACTGGCTCATTTTATAAATAGAGAACTGATCAAGAGACTTTGTATTGAGATTTTTGGAATAAGTTTTCAAAACAGAAGAATAACACAAATCGTGTCAGCAGGGCAATTGTGCTAAGCCCAAAGAAAAAACAATGCAATTCTGTTCATGTGACATGTTTCTCCTTTGATTTTGATGGTCATATTTGTCCCTACAGACGGAGAATAGGCAAAAAGGCTCCACCTGGGGGCACCTTCTTATCACCAGATATTCAACCCCTTCCTGGTCCCATTCCTACAATTTACTACATTATTCTCATATCTATCAACTCCTGCTGATTTTAAGAGTCAAGGATTTTTACAAAAATATTTTAATATCTTTCATTCTCCTTTCTCTTTGAAGTTCCAGCCATTATATAATTCAGCTATTTCTTGGCTCATAAACTTGGCAAGGCTTTCTAGAGAGAAAAAAAATCATCTCATTGGCAGAAAGGCTTCTTGTATGCTGACAGTTTAACTTACATGAAATTGCTGAGTAATATGAAGGATAAAGTAGGACTGTTAGGGGGACAGGAAGCAGAGTGCCCTCCATGAACAAATCCCAGATACTGATATTGACCTATCTAAGAAGGTGAAGGCAGCATTCATTGTCCTCTTACTAAAACTGTTTATTCAATGTGATTTTTCCACTGGATGGAGAGTGGTCTTGTCTTCTCCAAACTTCTCCTTAAGTGCCATTTCAAACTTAATTCTGTGCTGTCTGCCACACCAGAGCCGTCTTCCCTTTGGCTAAGTAAGGAACACAGCTGGAGGCTTAGGACCCCTTAGGAACCTCACACTCAAGTAGCCCTTCGTTTCAAAACAAATCTCTTACAAATATTCCTTGGAGTAAATCTTTATAGACTGGTCTGATGGCTCATAAAAGCTAAAAAGAGGGAGCGTGTGCACCTCAGAAAACAGTCTATCTCCAACTCTGAGTCAGAAGTACAGGAAAATATTAACTAGCTAAGTCATTGAGGACACAATGCAGGAGAGACTTCTGCCCTTGTTTTCTCCCTGCTAAATCCCTTTTCCATGCTTACTGTAACAAAACAAAATCACAGAAGTAAATATCGTGCAAATTAAAAACACACTCTTTCTCACACAACACTCTTAACAGTGCCATAATTCTACTGCACTGTAAACAATTAAATAGGGATATTGTAAAATTAGCTCTAATTTGCATAATAATGCCTTACTGTTATAACTTAGTGACTGCGTTTGCACAAATTTAATAACAATTCAGCTTACTTTTTGTTTTAATATATTTTATACAAATAACGTCAAACTTATAGATTACTTCGTTCCCAAAAGCAAGCTGGATGAGGACATTGCATTTTTGCAAGTTTAATATGCCACATGATATGGTAATTCTAGACTTTTTAAATTAAAGGTCACTTCCTTTCCTGATTTTCTTTCTTTCCCCCCTGCTTAAGAAAAAAGGCTTTAGAAATTTTAAGATTTCAAAGAAAGAAAAATATACCCATTATATACCCAATGATGTGTAAACCAGCTAAAAACATTTTAAATGTATTTTACCCATTTTTCTTGCAGAGAACTATAGAATTTAATCCTAAAATCTAATCATAAAAATTGTTTTAAATTTAAAATCAGTCACATTTGAATCCTAGACTGGCAGAGCAAATTGCATTAAAATGTTTTTATTGCACTTACTGTCACAATGTTAATTCGGTGGATCTAACCATTATTGTCTTTTGGGTTTGTGGTATAATTCTACCTGATAAAAATTGAATTGCCACATAAGCTCTGCTCTTATCTGAGGCTTCGTGCTCCCAGGGCCACTGGGTCAATGATGAAATCATTGCAAGTCCTGAATCAATGCTTTCCTTGAGGAAAATCTCAACAATTATTACTATAACAGGGCATCTCCTTTTCACAAATGAGACCAGCCATGGGTTTCTTGTAAAACAAAATTAGAAGGGTTATTAGTACATAGAGGTAAGTGACCTAGTTTGTCAAGGTAGTTGATCAACTATTGAAAGGACTTGGTAATGTTAATTGCTAAACATGCAAATGAATTGTCAAGAAAAGACTCAAAAAGATATATTCTTGATGATGCTTTAGAAATCCTTGATTTTGTTGAAGGTGCCTCACATAGTTTGTGTGGGTTACTGGCTAAGGAAGGGACTAAGTGGTGGCTGAAATTGAGCATGCACCCCATCTCCTAAACTGAGTGCTCTAAGACTGCCTGTACAAGCCCAAAGGATGAAACTCCTTTTCCGGTTCACACAGGGGCACTCTATGAGCTCATGACCGCCCGTCTGACTTAGCCAGTTGGCACAGATGTGGTTTGGTGGAACAAAAGAACTACTTCCTTAGATCTTCTTCCCACAATTCCATAATTTTAAATGAACCCCCAGAAAATATAAATGGGAATCATTTCATTAAAAATGTTAATTCCACAATAACTGTAACAAAGAAGATTGTGAAAATTACTAGAGGTACTCCAAGCCAAACCTAGGTTAATGTATACCCATGTCTTCTTATGAATTTATTGAATTTGTGATTATATCTGTACTAGACAAATAATGTCAACACTTATCCAATGAATTTGATCATTGTGGACAACTGATTGCAATAATCAGACCAAAATCACATTCTTTATCCCACCTCCATCTTCTTCTGAGGTACAGCAAGATTTTTATTATTTCAATTTATCTAAATTCTTACATAAGTACTTAACCTGTTCTCTTTGGTCTTTCAAGTATCAGCCAATCCTTCAGCCTTGCCATTTCTGAGGTGACTTATAACACTGACCAAACTCTTCTTCATTCATACAGTCGTCTAGAAGACTTATTGATTAAAAAAATTGTTTGACTCAGAGAGATGTTGCCCTTTATAAAAATCTATTTATGCAATTATTTGCTATTTAAATATCTTTATTTGTCATTATTCTGGTATATTTAAAGGCATCTGGCAGGTTTAAATGACCAAATAGAAAACCCATGCCAAATAATTAATGGAGATTTCAAACGAGGTGAAAGAAAAAAAGTGGATAAGGAAATAAAACAGAAAATTTATGTATGGTTTAGATAAATTTTTTAATAAATGTTTTTAAAAAGATTTTATTTACTTATTTTTAGAGAGAGGGGAAGGGAGGGAGAAAGAGGAGAGAAACGTCAATGTGTGGTTGCCTCTTGCATGCCCGCCTACTGAGAACCTGGCCTGCAACCCAGGGATGTTCCCTGACTTGGAATCAAACCAGCAACCCTTTGGTTCACAGGCCGGCACTCAATCTACTGGGCCACACCAGCCAGGGCTAAATTTTTATATCTATATGATGCATGTAGCTACTTCATTAGTGGTCTAAGAAACTGTGCTTAGGTTAACCCCCTGTCTAACACATTTTTACATAATCAGCTTTGCAGCATGTGAAACTTTCTCTTAAAGATTACTTTGTATTAGCCACTCTAGGTCTCTGTGCTGTCAGAGTGCAGCTAAGACATACTGTATAGAAAGAACAAAATAATATGAACTTAGGTATATTATAGACACATTTCTTACATGGAAAGAAATAGGACTGAGGTCTTTAAAATAAACCTAGAATGCCAGATGAATTCCTACTCTAATTCCTTTCTCTGATGAGCATCGATCAGGAGCTATGTTTAATAACTGCATCCCATGAAGCTCTAGCTGAAGCCCCTCTAGCACTGTTTTGAGAAGAAATTCACCTCAGAATGAAAGATACACAATAGATTAAAAATACTAGGATGGAAAAAGAATTTTATGCAAATACAAAGAAATATAAAGCTGGGATAGCAATACTTATATCTGACAAAACTTTAAAACCAAGGCTACAGTAATTAGAGACAAAGGACATTACAGAATGACACAGGAAAAAAACTCAACAAGAAGATAAAACCCTAGTAAACATTTATGCACCCAACATAGCAGAACCTAAATATGTAAAGCAAATCTTGATGGACATAAATGAAGAGACTGACAAAAATAAGGCATAGTCAGAGATTTTAACACCTCATTGACTTTAATGGATAGATCTTCCAGACAGAAAAATTAACAAGGAGACAGCGGCCTTTAATGACACACTAGATCAAATGGATTTAATAGGTATCTACAGAGCATTTCCCCACAAAGCAGTAAAATATACATTCTTTTCAAATGCGTATGGAATATTTTATAGTATAGGCCACATGTTAGGGCACAAAACAAGTCTTAATAAATTCAAGAAGACTGAAATCATATTAGGTATCTTCTCTGACCACAATGCTGTGAGACTAGAAATCAATCACAAGGAGAACTCTAAAAAACACACACAGACATGAAAGATAAACATGTTATTAAGCCATGAATGAGTCAACAAGAAAATTGAGGAAGGAATCTAACATAACTTGAAATAAGTGAAAAGGAGAACACAAAACCCTAAAATCTCAGAGAAAGTAGTCCTGAGAGGAAAGTTCATAGCATTATAGGCTGACCTCAAGAAACAAGAAAAAGATCAAATAAGCAATAGAACTTTACACTTAAAGGAACTTGAAAAAGAACAACAAAGCCCAAAGCGAATAGAAGGAAGGAAATAATAAAGATTAGAGTAGAAATAAACAAAATAGAATCTAAAAAAATGATACGAAGGATCAAAAAATCCAAGAGCTGGTTCTCTGAAAAGATAAATAAGATTGACAAACTTTTAATTGGACTCATCAAGAAAACAAGAGGAACCAAATAAATAAAATCAGAAGTGAAAGAAGAGAAACAGCAACTGACACCAAAGAAGTACAAAGGACTGAAAAAAATATTATGAACAACTATATGCCAACAAACTGGACAACATGGAAGAAATGGATAAATTCCTAGAAACATACAATCTTCCAAAACTAAATCAGGAAGAATCAGAGATTCTGAATAGACAGATTACACTCAGTGAAATTGAAGCAGCAGTCAAAATGCTCACAACAAACAAAATCCATTGACCAGATGGCTTTACAAGTGAATTTTCCCAAACATTCTTAAAAGAATTAATGTCTCTGCCTCTCAAACTACTTCAAAAAATTCAAAAGTAGAGAAAGCTTCCAAATTGATTTTACGAGGCCAGTTTTATCCTAATTCCAAAACCAGATAAAGACACTACAAAAAAAAGAAAATTATAGGCCAATATCCTTGATGAACATGATGCTAAAATCCTCAACAAGATATTAGCAAACCAAATAAAGCAATACATCAAAAAGATCATACACTATTATCAAGTGGGATTGATTCTGGGAATGCAAACATGGCACAACATTTGCAATTCAATAAATGTGATACACCACATAAACAAAATAAAGGATAAAAACCACATGATCATCTCAATAGATACAGAAAAAGCATTTGATAAAATCGAGCACCCATTTACAATAAAAACTCACAGCAAAGTATGAACAGAGAGAATATACCTAAACATAATAAAGGCCATATATGACAAAACCACTGCCAGCATCATACTTAGTGGGCAAAAAATACAATCATTCCCCTTAAGATCAGGAATAAGACAGGGATGTCTGCTTTTACCTTTCTTATTCAACATAGTACTGGAAGTCCTAGCCACAGCAATCAGATAAGAAGAAATAAAAGGCAGCTAAATTGGAAGGGAAGAAGTAAAACTGTCATTATTTGAAGATGACACGATACTGTACATAGAGAACCGTAAAGATTCCACTAAGAAACTATTAGAACTAAGTAAACGAATTCAACAAAGTAGTAGAATACAAAATTAATATGCAGAAATCAGTTGCATTTCTATATGCCAATAATGAACTATCAGAAAGGGAAATGAAGAATCTAACCAAGGATGGAAAGGATTTGTACTTGAAAAATTATAAGACACTGAAAAAGAAGAAGATACAAAAAAGTGGAAACATATACTGTATTCATGGATAGGAAGAATTAGCATCATTAAAATGTCCATACTACTTAAAGCAATCTACAGATTCAGTGTAATTCCTATCAAGATTCCAATGACATTTCAAAGAACTAGAACAGATATTTCAAAATTTTATATGGAACCTCAAAAGGCTCGACATAGTAACAGTGATCCTGAGAAAGGACAAAGTTGGAGGAATCCCATTACCTAATATTAAACTATAGTATAAGGCCATGGTAATGAAAACAGCATGGTACTGGTATAAAAATAGACACATAGATCAATGAAACAGAATAGAGAGCCTAGAAATAAACCCACACCTTTATAGTCGATTAATATTTGACAGAGGAAGTAAGCACATATAATAGGCTAATGATAGTTTATTTAATAAATGGTATTGGGAAAATTGGATAGATAGATACAGAAAAATGAAACTAGACAACCCTCTTACACTACACAGAAGAAAAAATTCAAAATGGATTAAAAATGTAAATGTTATACCTGAAATCATAAAAATTATAGAAGTAAACATAGGCAGTAAAATCTCAAAAATTGCTTGCAGTAATATTTTTTCTGATATTACTCCCCAGGCCAAGGAAACAAAAGTAAAAATAAACAAATGGGACAGCATCAAACTAAAAAGTTTTAGCACAGCGAAGGAAACCATTAATTAAATAAAAAGACAACACACTGAGTGGGAGAACATTATTCCTGATACAACAGGAAAGGAGTTAATATCCAAAATTTATAAAGAACTTGCAAAACTCAATTCCAAAAAAACACAAACAAACCAATTAAAATATGGGCAAAGGGCCTGAATAGACACTTTTGAAAAGAGGATATACAGATAACCAATAGACATATGAAAAGATGCTCAACTTTCCTAATCAGAGAAATGCAAATTAAAACTACAATGAGATATTGCCTTATGCCTGTCAGAATGGTTATTATCTAAATCAACAACTGCTGGCAAGAGGATGTGAAGAAAGGGGAACACTTTTGCACTGTTGGTGAGTATGCAGACTGGTGCAGCCACTGTGGAAAGCAGTATGGAGTTAATTCGAAAGATTAAAAATGGAATTGCTTTATGACCCAGTAATTCCACTTCCGGGAATTTGTCCAAAGAATCCTCAAACATTAATTTGAAAGAACATAAGCACCCCTATGTTCACTGCAGTGTTATTCTCAATAGCCAAGATGTGGAAGCAGCCCAGTGTCCATCAGCAGAGGAGTGGATAAAATGACTATGAGATATTTACGCAAGAGGATACTACTTGGCTGTAAAAAGAAAACTTTACCCTGTACAAGAGCATGGGCAGACTTGGAGAACGTTATGCTGAGTGAAATAAGCCAGTCAGAGAAAGACACATACCATATGATTTCATTCTTATGAGGAATCTAATGAACAAACTGAACTAACAAGCAGAATAGGGACAGGCTCATATATAGAGAGCAGGTTGACAGCTGTGGGGTGATGGGCTCAGGGTGGAGGGATCAAGTAAAGAAAGAGGACTAAAAAAATAAAAGAAAAGGGACTCACAGATCTGTACAACAGTGTGGTGATTGTGGGGGAATGGGTGTTGGATGGGGTGGAAGAAATGCCCTGAGCCCTAGTCTTGCTATTTGTATAAAACAAGAGGGGGGAAGGGAAGGGAGAGTGCAGGAGAGAGAGAGAGAGATAATTATAGGAGAGACATATTAGTAGCATCTGAGTTTTTCTTGAAAGCTTGAAAGACTTTTGAAAGGGAAGTACATTTCTTTATATGACATTGGAGGTTATTTAATGTCATATTTATCTACTACTTATATAATCATTTTATAATCATACATCTTTTTAAAAAGATTTTATTTATTTATTTTTAGAGAGAGGGGAAAAGAGAGAGAAAGAGAGGGTCAGAAACATCAGTGTGTGGTTGCCTCTCATGTGCCTCCTACTGAGGACCTGGCCCACAACCCAGGCATGTGCCCTGATTGGGAATCGAACTGGTGACCCTGTGGTTCACAGGCCAGCACTCACTCCACTGTATAATCATCCATCTTTAACGTAAGGGTGTGGGTCCCAAATTTTTACAAACACTGAGCAGAGGTTCTGGCATCACCAGAATGCCCTTATACACACTTCTGATTCAACAAGGTTACTATCCCTTTGACCCTTAATAAATTGGCCATGATTGTGAAACTTTTGGTAATAGCTAACAAATATCATAGCATAATTACTCAACCTGTTTATTCATATGCTTAGTCAGACATATTAAGGCATGCACAGTGCTGCCTGATGTGATTGTAAAGATTCTGTACCAGTCATTTAAGTACTTAATCCATGGAGGACTATTTATTACCCAACAGTTTACAGTTGCAATTAAAAAGAAGAAAGAACCCAGTTTTGTATGTCTTGATATTTTTTTTGTTAGGCCTTTCTTCATTTCTAAAAAAAATAAGAGAGGAGGGAAAGGTTCCAGCTGAAGATGGTGATGTAGAAAGATACTGAACTCACCTCCTCCCATGGACACACTCACTCTGCAGCCACATACAGAAAAATTCCCTCTGAAGAAATCCAGAAACTAGCTGATCAACTTCGGCACATTAAGGGTAGGAGAACCTGAAATACAATTTCCCATAAAGCCCATCACTTTTGCCATGAGCCAGTGTCAGGAGAACTCTCATACATCCCAGCTTTTCTCTGAGAGCAAAGGGTTTGAATTATACCTCTGAAGCCTCAACTTTTAAGACTTGCACCTGAGAGACAGATTCCCAAACTATCTAGATTTGGAAGCCAATGGGGCTCCTGTCCACAAGCCACACAAAGCGTCCACAAACTGAGAAAGAGTTCCTATAGGGCTTTCCATGCCCTCACTGTGGCTAATGTTCCAGGACACAGTGTGGAGGCAGGGATAAAATGTGTCCAGTCTTTCTGGGCCAAAAGCCTTTTCTGATTATCTTAAAAGTTTCGGCTTGAGGCACTGGCATCTAATTTAACATACATCTAGAAGTCTACTGAAATATTCTTTTAAAGATGGTGAAGACCATGCTGGCACCCCTTTGCAACAGTTCTCTACCTTACTCCAGGTCACCAGTACCTCCCAGAAAGAAGGCTGTACACACGTCTCTCACCCCAGGTGTTTGTGAATGCCACTCAGAGAATACCCATTAATTGCCTGGCTCTGGTGACCAGTGGAGCTTACTTTCAAAGGTCCCATACAACTCTAACAAATGGAGAAACAGTTCTTAACTGGTTCCCCACCCCGCCGCTCCCAAGGCACTGTGCAGAGGCAGCGGACTTAAATGTGTTCATTGTTTCTGTTGAAGAGGTCAATTAACTTTTCTTAAAACTTCAGCCTGAGGGGGAGGCTTCTAACTGAGCACACATCTAAAGGCCTCATAAAATATGTTAAAGGAACTTTGCTAATTAGTAATAGGAAAATATATAAAGTATAAATCTCATGGGTAAAGGTAAGTACATAGTAAAATTCAGGATAATCTCATTTTGTAAAAGGTGGTGAATTAACTACTTATAAAGCCAGTATGAAGATTAAAAGACAAAAGTAGTAAAAATAACTATAACTGCATTATTTGTTAATGGATACACAATATGGAAAGAAATATCAGACAAAGAATTCAGGACAGTCCTCTTAAAGAAGTTTGGTAAACCATAGAAACAGTTGGATGACTAAAATTAGAAAAACAATGCATAAACAAAAAGAAAAGTTCAACAAAGGGCTTAAAACTATCATACCCCCACCAAACAGAGATCCTAGAGCTGAAAAATACAGTAACTTATTAGAGGGCTTCAAAAACAGACTTGAGTATGCTGAAGAATGAACCAGTAACCTAGAAGGCAGGACATTTGAAATTATCCAGTCTGAGGAGAAAAATAAATGAATGAAAGATTGAAGTAAGCCTTTGGGACTTATGGGACACGATCAGAAGAAACAATATCTTCCTTATAGGAAATCCAGAAGGAAAAAGAAAAAGGGACAGAAAGTGTAGTTAAAACAATGACTGGGAACCTCCTACACCTGGCAGAGTAAAAGACAACCAGATCCATTAGACCAAAAATGGCTGCATCATGACACAGTCTAATTAAATTGTCAAAAGTCAGAGACTAAGAACTTTGAAAATAGCAGGAGAAAAGAAGTTACATACAAGGGAATCCCTGTAAGACTATAAGGGGGATTGTCAACAGAAATCACTGAAGTATCTGAACCCAATACTATGAAACTAGACATCACCTACAAGAGGAAAACTGAGACATTCACATATGTGGCAATTAAACAACATGCTACTGAATAAACAATAGGTCAAAGGAGAAATCAAAAGAAAAACGTAAAAATATGAAAAGACCAGACCTGGACCCATAGAAGAGGCCTCCCAACAGTAGAGTCAGAGAGACAAATTTCACTTTGCTATAGGAGAGAAGCCAAAAGTTGCTGCATATTTGAGTAGGTGGAAGCAGAGAACGACAGGATAACTGAAAAGAGACTGCACCACTGCAATTCACAGGCATTCCACCACAGAAGTTCACACCATAAACCCAGGGTGTCAAAACAGATTAATCAAATAAGCTGAGGCTAACAAGAAGAGTCTCACAAACAACAGGAAGACAAAGAAACAATCCCCAAATGAAAGAAAAGGAGGAACCCTCAGAAAGAATGTTAGATGAAAAATAGAGGCAAGTCAACTACCAGATATTGAATTCAAAGCACTGGTTATCAGGAAGTTCAAAGAACTCACAATGAGCTACCAGAAACTACAGGGGAGCTATAACGATCTCACCTCGAACTATATCAACATGAAAAAGGAAATGGAAACTATTAGCAAGGGCCAAGAGAAAATGAAGAATACAATTTCAGAATTGAAAAACACAGTAGAAAGCATTAAAAATAGGGTAGATGAGACAGAATATTGGATTAGTGAGTTGGAGGACAAAGTAGAAAGCATCTCGCAGAAAGAACAGGAAAGGGAAAAGAGGCTCAGAAAGAATGAAGAGGGATTAAGAGAAATGCAAGACAATATGAAACGTAATAATATCCGAATAATAGGGATACCAGAAGGAGAAGAAGAACAAGGGATAGAAAACCTATTTGAAAGAGTAATTGGAGAAAATTTCCCTAATTTGATGAGAGAAAAAGTCACACAAATCCAGGAATCACGGAGAGTCCCAATCAAGAGGAACCCAAGGAGGCCCACGTCAAGACACATCATCATCAAAATGGCAAAATTCCAAGACAAAGAGAGAATCTTAAAGGCAGCAAGGGAGGAAAAAGAAATAAGATACAAGGGAGCCCCAATAAGGTTAGCTACTGACTTCTCAATGGAAACACTCCAAGCAAGAAGAGAATGGCAAGAAATATTCCAAGTAAGGAGAACCAGAGGACTACGAGCAAGGCTACTTTACCCAGCAAGGTTCTCAATCAAGATAGAAGGCCAAATAAAGAGCTTCCAAGACAAAAGAAGTCTAAAAGAATATGCTTCCACCAAACCAGTCCTACAAGAAACACTAAAAGGACTGCTTTAAGGAAAGGAAGGAAAAGAGAGAGGCAGAGAGGAACACAGGTACAAAAATGGCAATGAATAAGTACCTATCAATAATAGCCTTAAACGTAAATGGATTAAATTCTCCAATCAAAAGACACGGAATAGCTGAATGGATAAGAAAGCATGACCCTCACATATGCTGCCTACAAGAGACCCACCTCAGGACAAAAGACCATCACAGACTAAAAGTGAAGGGCTGGAAACAAATTTACCAAGCAAATGGACAAGAAAAAAAAAGCTTGGGTAGCAATTCTCATATCTGACAAAATAGACTTCAAAAAGAGGGCCATAAAGAGAGACCCAGGAGGTCACTTCATAATACTCAAGGGAAGAATCCACCAAGAAGACATTAACACCATACATATATATGCACCAAACATAGGAGCACCAAAATATATCAAGAAAATCTTAGAGGAATTCAAGAAAGATATTGACAGCAACACAATTACAGTAGGGGATTTTAACACCCCACTATCAAAAATGGACAGATCTTCCAAACAAAATATCAACAAAGATATTGCGGCATTAAACAATACCCTAGAGGAAATGAACTTAACTGATCTATATAGACCCCTTCACCCCACAGAACCTAAATACACATTTTTTCAAATGCACATGGAACATTCTCAAAGATAGACCACATGATAGGACACAAAATGAGCCTCAGCAAATTTAAGAAAATTGAAATCATACCAAGCATTTTCTCTGACCACAAGGGACTGAAATGGAAAACCAACCACAAAGAAAAAACCCAAAGCACCCAAAATCATGGAGACTGAATGGTATGCTATTAAACAATGAATGGGTCAGGAATGAAATTAGGGAAGAAATCAAAACGTTTCTGGAAACAAATGAAAACGATCTCACAACAACCCAAAACTTATGGGTCACAGTGAAGGCAGTCCTGAGAGGGAAGTTTATAGCAATACAGGCCTACCTAAAGAAGATAGAAACAACTCAAACAAACAACCTAACCCTATGCCTGCAAGAACTCAAGGAACAACAACAAAAACAGCCCAAAGCAAGTAGAAGGAAGGAAATAACCAAGATCAGAGCAGAACTAAAGACATAGATACTAAAAGCACAATCCTAAGGATCAGTGAATCCAGGAGTTGGTTCTTTGAAAAGATAAACAAAATAGACAAGCCTTTAAGTAGGCTCATCAAGAAAAGAAGAGAGAGGACTCAAATAAACACAATCAGAAAGGAAAGAGGAGAGATTACAACTGATACCACAGAAATAGAAGGGATTGTAAGAAATTACTATGAAGAACTGTAGGCCAAGAAATTTGAAAACCTAGGGGAAATGGACACATTTCTAGAAAAATGTAATCTTCTAAAACTTAATGAAAAAGAAACAGAAAATCTAAACACACCAATAACAGCAAAAGAAATTGAAGCAGTAATCAAAAAACTTCCATCACACAAAAGCCCTGGACCAGATGGTTTCACAGGAGAATTCTACAAAGCATTTAAGGAAGAGCTAACCCCTATTCTCCACAGACTATTCCAAAAAATCCAGAAGGATGGAAAACTCCCAAATTCTTTTTATGAAGCCAGCATCATCCTAATTCCAAAACCAGACAGAGACACAACAAAGAAAGAGAACTTCAGGCCAATATCACCGATGAATGTCTATACACTAAAATCCTCAACAAAATATTGGCAAATCGCATCCAACAATATATCAAAAAGATCATACACCATGACCAAGTGGGATTCATCCCAGGGATGCAAGGTTGGTTCAACATTCGCAAATCAGTAAATGTAATTCATCACATAAACAAAAGCAAAGACAAAAACCACATGATCATATCAATAGATGCGGAAAAAGCTTTTGATAAGATACAACAGCCATTTATGATAAAAACACTCACCAAAGTGGGAATAGAGGGAGCATTTCTCAATATAATAAAGGCCATATATGAGAGACCTACAACCAACATCATACTCAATGGGAAAAAACTAAAAGCTTTTCCACTAAGATCAAGAACAAGACAAAGATGTCCACTTTCACCACTTCTATTCAATATAGTTTTGGAAGTTTTGGCCACAATGATCAGGCAAGAAAAGGAAATAAAAAACATCCAAATAGGAAAGAAGGAAACAAAACTGTCACTGTTTGCAGATGACATGATAGTGTACATGGAAAATCCTATAGACTCTACCCAAAAACTGCTCAAACTAATTAATGAATTTGGCAAAACAGCAGGATACAAAGTCAATATCCAGAAATCAAAGGCATTTTTGTATACTAACAATGAATCAGCAGAAGCAGAAATCAAGAAAAAAATCCCATTCGATATAGCAAAAAGAAAAATAAAATATCTGGGAATAAACCTAACCAAAGAGGTAAAAGACCTGTATGCAGAAAACTACATAGCCCTGAAGAAAGAAATCAAGGAAGACACAAACAAATGGAAACATATACCTTGTTCATGGATTGGAAGAATTAACATCATCAAAATGTCCATACTACCCAAAGCAATATACAGATTCAGTGCAATACCTATTAAAGTATCAATGGCATATTTCACAGACAGAGAACAGACACTTCAAAAATTTATATGGAACCATAAATGAGCCCAAATAGCAGCTGCTCTTTTGAGAAAGAAGAACAAAGTAGGGGGGATCACAATACCTGATATCAAACTGTATTACAAGGCCACTGTAATCAAAACAGCCTGGTACTGGCATAAAAACAGGCACATAGACCAATGGAACAGAACAGAGAGCCCAGAAATCAACCCAACTCTCTACAGTCAATTAATATTCGACAAAGGGGGCAGTAACATAAAATGGAGTAAAGATAGCCTCTTCAGCAAATGGTGTTGGGAGAACTGGACAGCTACGTGCAAAAAAATGAAACTTGAGCACCAACTTACACTATACACCAAAATAAATTCAAGGTGGATAAAAGAGTTAAATATAAGCCGTGACACCATTAAAGTCCTAGAAGAGAACATTTGCAAGAAAACCTCAGATATTCCACGCAGCAACATTTTTACAGATGTGTCCTCTAGAGCAAGGAATATAAAGGAAAGAATAAACAAATTGGGATCTCATCAAAATAAAAAGCTTCTGCATGGCTAAAGAAAACAGTATTAAATTAAAAAGACAACCAACTATATGGGAAAACATATTTGCCAATAATACCTCACACAAAGGTTTAATCTCCAAAATATACAAAGAACTTAACATGACTCCACTCTAAGAAGACATCGAACCCAATTAAAAAATGGGAAAAGGACTTGAACAGACACTTCTCCAAGGAGGACATACAGAATATCCAGAGACACATGAAGAGATGCTCAATATCGTTAGCTATCAGAGAGATGCAAATTAAAACCACAATGAGATACCACTTTACACCAGTCAGGATGGCTATCATAAACAAAGCAACAAACAACAAATGTTGGAGAGGGTGTGGGGAAAAGGGGTCCTTAGTTCACTGTTGGTGGGATTGCAGACTGGTACAGCCATTATGGAAAATAGTATGGAGTTTTCTCAGAAAAATTAAAATCGACCTGCCTTTTGACCCAGCAATTCCACTGCTAGGATTATATCCTAAGAATCCTAAAACATCAATTTCAAAGAACCTATGCACCACAATGTTCATGGCAGCACAATTTACAATAGCCAAGAGTTGGAAGTAACCAAGGTGCTCATCAGTAAATGAATGGATCAAAAAATTGTGGTACACATACACAATGGAATTCTATGCAGCAGAGAGAAGAAGGAGCTCCTATCCTTTGCAACAACATGGATGGAACTGGAAAGCATTATGCTGAGTGAAATAGGCCAGGTGTTGAAAGAAAAATACCATATGATTTCACCTTTAACAGGAAGCTAAACAACAAAACAGACAAGGAAGCAGAATAAAAACCAAGACACTGAAATAGAGAACAAGGGGACAGTGACCAGAGGGGAGAGGGAAGGGAATTTAAGGGAGAAAAAGGGGAGGGATTTGGAGAAGCAAATATGAAGGACACAGGGATGAGAACTGGGGGAGGCGGGTGGAAATGGGAGAAACAGGCAAAAAACTGTACTTGAAAAATAATAAATAAAATTGTTGAGAAAAAAGAATACAATCTACCAAGACTGAACCACAAATAGAGAAAATGAGCACACTGATGGCTAGTAAGGAGATTGAATCAGTAATCAAAACCTTGCAACAAACCAAAGTGCAGGACTAAGTGACATCACTGGTGAATTCTATCAAATATTAATGAAAAATTAATACCAATTCTTCTAAAACTATTCCAAAACACACACACACATATATACACACACACACGAGGGAGAAACACTTCCAAATTCATTTTACAAAGCAAGCAAGCATTACTCTGACACTGAAATTAGACTAGGACACCACCAGACAAGAAAATTACAGGCAAGTATCCCTGATGAACATGAATGCAAAAATCTTCAACAAAATATTTCTAAAATGAAGTCTACAATACATTAAAAGGATCATACACTATGATAAGTAGGGTTTATTTCCTATATGCAAGTATGGTTAACATCCACAAATCAATTGATGTGATATACCACCTTAACTGAATGAAGGGTAAAATTGTATAATTATCTCAACAGATGCAGAAAAGGCATTTGACGAAGTTCAAGATTCATTTATAATAAAAATTCTCCACAAATAGGGAACAGATGGAATGTATGTCAACACAATAAAGACCATATATGATAAGCCCACAGTTAACATCACACTCAACAGTGAGGAACTATAAGTTTTTTTTTCTAAGATCAAGTATGAGACAAGGATATCCACACTCTATCATCATAGTGGAAGTCTTACACAGAGCAATTATGCAAAAAAACAAATAAATAAGATAAAAAGAAAGAAAGAAAAAGAAATTAAAATCATACAAATTACAAAGGAAGAAGTAAAACTATTTGCAGATGACATAATATTAAATATAGAAAGCCTAAGAATTCATCAAAGAACTGTTAAAATTAAATTCAGTGAAGTTGCAGGATACAAAAATCAATTTACCAAATTCATTTATATTTCTATACAATAATAAACTATCAACAAGAGAAATTAAGAACACAATGCCATTTGAAATTATATCAAAAAGAATGAAATACCTGGGGACAAATTTAAGCAAGGAGATCAAAGTCCTGTACACTGTAAAGCATAAGACATTGAAAAAGACACAAATAAATGGAAAAATATTCTGTACTATGAATTAGAAGACTATATTGTTAAAATATCCAAACATTCCAAAGTAATATACAGATTCAATGCAATCCCTATTTAAATTACAACATTTTTCACAGAAACAGAACAAAGAAACCTAAAATTTGTATAAACCATAAAAGGCCCTAAATAGCCAAAGCAATCTGGAAAAGAAGAAAAAAGCTAGAGGCATCATCCCTTGTGATTTCAATGTAATGGCATAAAAATAGAAATAAACACATCTGTATATGGTTAATTAAATTATAATAAAGCAGCCAAAAATATACAATAGGGAAAAGATAGTCTCTTCAATAAATGAAGCTGGGAAAACTGCATAGTCACATGCAAAAGACTTAAACTGGAACACTGTCATACACCATTTACAAAATCAGCTCAAAATGGATTAAAGACTTGAATGTAAGACCTGAAACCATAAAATCCCTACAAGACAATGTAAGGGGTAAGATTTTGACACAATCTTGGCGATCATATTTTGACACAATCTTGATGATGATTGTTTGACATAATCTTGGTGATGATTGTTTGACACAATCTTGGTGATGATTTTTTTGATTACACACCAAAAGCAAAGGTGCCAAAATGAAAATTAAAAAATGGGGCAACATCAGTGTAAAAATCTACACAGCAAAGGAAATTATCAAAAAAGTGAAAAGGCAACTTACTAAATGGGAAAAAATGTTTGTTAATCTATATCACATGGGGGGTTAATATCCAAAAGATATAAACAACTCATACAATTCAATAAGAAAAAAACAAACAATCCAATTCATAAATGGGAAGAACTGAATAACCATTTTTCCAAAGAAGACACACAGATGGCCAAACAGGTACATGAAAAGTGCTCAACATCACTAATCATCAGGGAATTACTGAATTGGCCAAAAAGTTTCCTTTTTTCAGTATGGTGGCTCTAGTACTGCTTAGTTGTCCTTAACTTCCTCAGAAAGAATTTGTTAGATTGTATTTTGACAGCTGTCTTATCAGCTTGGATTTAAAAAAAACTTATCAAAACTGGTGAATTTTTGCGTCACCATTTTGTTAGTGAAAATGGAAGAAAATCTGCAACCTTTTTGGCATATTACACTTTATTGTTTCAAGAAAGGTAAAAATGCAACTGAAATACAAAAAAAGATTTGTGCAGTGTATGGAGAAGTGCTGTGAGTGATCAAATTAGTCAAAAGTGGTTTGTGAAGTTTCTTTGTACTATTGACATTTTGGCTAAATAATTCTTTGCTGGTGGGCTGTCTTAGGCATTGGAAGATGTTTAGCAGCCTCTACCCACTAGAAGCCAATAGTGAGAGATAGTTGATATACTCAGAATACCCAGGTCAATAAAGTTTTGGTGAAAATGAAAAATGTGTCTTTTATTTTATGGAAAAAAAATCAATGGACTTTTTGGGCAACCTAATAACAATCAACACTGTGGTGAGATATCACCTCACAGCTTTTAGAATGGCTAGCATCAAAAAAGCTGGAAATAATAAGTGTTGGTAAGGATGTAGAGAAAATGGGGTGTGCACTGTTGGTGGGAATATAAATTGGTTCAACCACTAAGGAAAACATTATGGAGGATCCTCAGGAAACACAAAATAGAGCTACCACATATGATCCAGTAATTCTGCTTCTGAGTATTTATGTAAAGAAAACAAAATACTAAATGAAAAGTTTTCTGCACCTCCCCATGTTCACTGCAGCATTATTTCCAATAGCCAAGATATGGAAACAACCTAAGCATCTATCAGTGGATGAATGAATAAAGAAAATGTGAAATATATATATACACACACATATACACATACATATATGATGTAATATTAATTAGCCATGGAATAGAAGAAAATCTTGCTATTTGCAACAGCATAGATGTTAAGGGAATTAACATTAGTGAAATGAGTCAGAGAAAGGCAAATTCAACATGATCTCACTTAAGCTTATGGATTCAGAAAACAGACTGGTGATTGCCAGAGACAGGATGTGGGTGTAGGCAAAATGGATGAGGGGGTCAAAACACAGCTTCTGTTATAAAGTAAATGTCATGGGAATGTAATGTACAGTATGATCATTAACTTAATAATGCTGTATCGTGCATCTGAAAGTTGCTAAGTAGATCTTAAAAGTTTTCATCATAAGGAAAAAAATGTGTAACTATGTATGGTTACAGATAACTGGACTTGACTTACTGTGATTATTTCTCAATATATACAAATATCAAACCATTATGTTGTACAACAAAACTAATATAATGTATGTCAATTATATATCACTAAAAATCTTGTTTATAATTTAATCAAAAAAAGTAAAACACATAGTAAAAAAAAATTAACCATGTAGGTGAAAGATCTCTACACTGAAAACTATAAAATATTAATGAAAGAAACTGAAGACATAAATAAATGCAAAGATATGTCATGCTCATGTATGGAAAGAATACTGTTAAACCATACTACCCAAAGCAATCTACAGATCCAATGCAATCATTATCAAAATTCCAATGGTACATTCCACATACATAGAACCAAAAAAATCTTAAAATTTGTATGAAACCACACAGACCATAAATAGCCAAAGGAGTCTTGAGAAGAACAAAACTGGAGGCATCATGCTCTGTGATTTCAAAGTATATCACAGAGTCATAGTGATCAAAATAGGATGGTTATTAGCATAAAAATGGACAAGTAGATCAATGGAACAGGCAAGAGATCCCTGAAGAAAAACAACACATATATGGTTAATTAATTTACAACACAGGAACCAAGAATATACAATAGGAAAAGAAAAGTCTCTTCAGAAGCAATCAGAGCAGGAGTTGCAGCTGTTTTGAAATCATTCCCCAAGCTGCACACAGACCTGTCCACACAGTGGAAGCCTCCCTGGCACGTGTTGGGAGTATTGGACGACCACGTGTAAAAGAATTAACTGGATTATTATTTTATACAACACATAAAAATCAACTTGAAATGGTTTAAAGGCTTGAATGTAATATGTGAAACCATTAAATTCCCCAGAAGAAGACATAGGGAGTAAGCTCCTTGACATTGCTCTTGGTAATGATCTTTTGGACTTGACACCAAAGCAAAAGCAACAAAAGCCAAAGTAAACAAATGGGACTACATCAAACAAAAAACTGCATAGCAAAGGGAGCCATAAAAAAATGAAAAGGCAACCTACTGAACAGAAAGTATTCACAAGTTATATCTGATAAGGTGTTAATATTCAAAACACAGGGTCTGGAAGAAGCCTGAGTGTGGTTGGTGGTGTAATAATATGAGTGTAATAATTAATGGTTTTAATTTGAACATTTCACTTAAAATGTCACATGGTGTGTGTGAGTGTGATATTATGTTACAGAATTACATGCTTAGGATTTTGTAATAAAAGATTTTGTAATAAAAGGGGGTATTATTTGTGCTGGACCCTGTACATAAAGAACTTATTCAACTCTATGGCAAAAAAAAAAAATTAAACAATTTCATTAAAAATGGGCAGCTGATCTAAATAGATATATTCCAAAGATAACAGATGACCAAGAGATACATGAAGAGTTGCCCAACATTACTAATCATTAGAGAAATGCAAATCGAAAATATGTCACTTCACAACCATTAGAATGGCTATTATAAAAAAGATAATAATAATTCCCAGTCAGGGCACATGCCTGGGTTGCAGGCCAGTTCCTGGCAGGGGACACACGAGAGGCAACCATACATTGATATTTCTCTCCCTTTCTCCTTCCCTTCCCCTCTAAAGATAAATAAATAAAATCTTTAAAAAAAGATAATAATAAGTGTTGGTAAGGATGTGGAGGAAAGGCAACCTTTGTGCACAATGGAAAACATTATGGAGGTTCCTCAAAAAATTTAAAAAAAAATAGAACTACCATGTGATGCAGCAATTCCAGTTTTGGGTATTTATCATAAAATAAAACTAACTCAAATATATCTGCCCTCCCATGTTTACTGCAACATTAATTATAATAGCCAAGACATGAAAATAACCTAAGTATCTATTGAGAGAGGAATAAAAAAGCAAATGTGATACATATATATATATATATATATATATATATATATATATATATATTACACACACACACTGGACTATTAGTCATGAAAAAGAAAGAAACCTTGCCATTAGTGACATATACGGAACTTATGGGCATTAGTCTGAGTAAAAATAGGTCAGGCAGAAAAAGACGAACACTGCATGATCTCACTGTGGAACTAAAACAACTCCCGAACCCCCCCATGCCCAGGTGCAGAGACGCAGGTTGCCAGAGGTGGGGTGGGTGTGGGGTGAGCGAAAGCATGAAGGTGGTGAAAAAATTCTAGTTATAAAATAAGTCCTGTGGATGGAATGTACAACATGATGACTATAGTTAATATTCTATTACATATTTTTTTAAAAAGAAACATAGTGTGAAGCAAGAATGAAAATGTTCAACTCAGGTAATCACAATTCTTGATTATAGTTATCCCATCTCACACGGCGCTTCCTGATTCTTTCTTGTGTGTGTTAATTGCTAATATATGGAACTACTCTCAAAATCTGAAGGGAAAAAAAGCCACTGTATATGTCTATGATACCAAAACAATAACTTAACACCTTGCTTTTATAATTTTGAGAACACTGCCATGTGTACTTACTTTATTTGAACCTCATGAGGTTCAGCTTTAATTCGGAATTCCATTTGGTAAAGTAGCTAAGTATCCAAAGGCTGCAAGTTTGCCTGTGATCCCAGGGTTGTTAACTGGGAAACTTAAGTCACAATCTTTTGGTTATTTTGTCACCAAATCTTCTCTTGTCATGGATAATTTTGCCCAGTTTTCTGCTCCATGTTCGTGTTAGTTTATATTTATTGGGTCCCTCATTTGTGCTAGTCACTATAATAGGTAAGGATTTGAAAATGAGTGAACAGCATAACCATCTACTTAATTTGTGTTCCCTAGAAGGACTGTAGTCCTTATGTGCTACTTTTCTGATCCCTGGGATGAGGGACGAGGAACGAGGGCAGTGAAACAAACAGGGAAGGGGGAGAAATAAGAGGAAGCATTACTGAGTTCGCTAACATTAAGTTCAACTAACAGCAGATCTCTTAGAACCATCCTTTAGAAGCTTTCTAACCTTTGTTTCGGAACATTGCATGGCGGGGATTAGAAGGTTGTATCGAAAGAGCAGCAACTTTAGGTACCAGCTCTAATGTCCCATTGGCTGAAGGTCTGCCCTTCGGAGTGTTAACTTCTTCACACTTAGGTGCTGCCCGTGTGTGGGCACCCAAGGGATCTGCCTCGTCTCTGGCCTCAGGGAACCCTCTGAAAGGACTGGGGCCTATGAGGGAAGTATAAAGCGACGCACACCTCTGGTGCTGGTAGAACCCGCAGGTTGTCCCCCAGCAAATGCCAAAATGAGTCAGGATAGGCCAAGTGTGTCTGAGGTGGCACACAAAGGGAGTCTGGAGGTCATTAAATGTGAAGATTTTAACACTCACCATTCATATTCCAAATGTTCACAATGGCTGGCAGGAATCTTCATATAGGTGTCTCTCAGCATGCCTAGTCTTACAGGTTTCCAAAACAGAAGTCTTCACCTCTCTCTTCAAAGTGAACTTTCTTCCAAAACAAATGGTAACAAAAAAAAAAACCCCTCATCTTCACTATGACAAAGATAATTTCATGCTTACAATTAAATATCTCCTGAAGTAGGCTTTATGTTAGGACGCGCTGGGATATACACACTCTCAGTCCTCACCTTGGAGCAACTGACTACCTCAGTTAGCCGCACTTGGAATTCAGCTGAGGAGGTTTAAGAGCGAGTGCTGGCCCAGGTGCCATGCCTAGAGACTGATTTAATTGGGCTGGGGGTACAGTTTGGGCATTAAGCTTTTTAAAAACTCCCACGTGATGCTTCTGTGGATGCAAACTGTTGCAACCTATGATCCGATGGTAGAGAACAGGTTACAATCTAGCCTAAAGGGCTTTAAACTTCAGTGCATCAGAATTACCCAGGGAATATGTGAGGCCTGCAGATTCCCAGATGCACAGTCAGGTCTGTGATTCACAGAGTCTAGGGCGAAGCACAGGCACCTGCATGGTTAATAAGTTCTCCAAGAGAAGTGTGTGTGGAGAGCTCAGACCTCACTTTGAGAAGCATTTCCAGTCTTAAGAAGGTAACAGCAAGAGTCAAAAGAATTCAGAAGAGAGCACAAAGGTTATTTATGGATTGAAAAATATTATGAGGAAATATTAAGATTATTTATTCCAATGACAGAGTCAAAGAAAGATTTTTATTTTTTTTAAGAGGAAGTGTGCTGTGTGGTGACCAGCTGTTCTTTAATCACCTCCAGGGCAGACGAAGAGCAAAGGCCGTTAAACTGTAGCACGTGGGCTTTAGGTTAAATGCAAGAAAGGAATTCCTGGCAGTGAGAGTTGTTAAGCACTGATTTAGGTTATTAAAGAAGGCTGTGAAATTTTTTTCTCTGGAGGTTTTCAAAACCAGTATAGATTCTCATCTATCTAGGCTGGCTAGGGAATTATCCTGCTCAAAGGCAGAGGAAATAGACTAGATAACTTTTTAAGCTCTTGAATGGCTTATGACTCATGGATTTATAACTAACAGCAATGGTAGTTAAAAGTGAGTGTGGAGAGACTTCCAGAATGATAGAGTGAGAAGCCTGGCAGACCCTTTTTCCAGCAAAACAAGCATTTAACTGATGAAAATTATGAAAAATAATCATTTTAAAGCCCTGGAAATTCCCCTAAGGGCAAACAGCAAATGGAAAAACATTCATTCAAGAAAATCTACTAAATCTTAGAAAGAACAGTGAGAGTCCTTGGCATTTGAGTCACAGCCCCCTCCCCTACCCCCTCAGCTCTGTGTTTGGGAAATTTTCTGGAAATTTTATCCTGGGAAGCGTGGCCAAGAAGACCAGGGTGGATGTGGGTAAAGGGGAGGGTCAACGTCTTCTCCTAGCTCCTGCCCAGTCTGGGCCTATCATTTTACCCTGTAGGGAGCAGGCTGCTGGTGCTACCATCTCCGACCTCCCCCTGCCCCTTGCGGTGTTAGAGAAACTCTAGAGAAGGTGTGGCTGAAAGGACTAGGTTCCCATCCCCATCAGCCCCTACTCACAGGGCTCTACTCCAGGTATGGCAGGCTCAAAATACCGAGCCTCCATTGCCAGTGGGCAGAAGTTGAGAAGACCAGGGCCTACTGCCACCAATGCCTCCCAACTCCAGCACCCACTTGCAGAGAAGGGGTGTCACTTTAGGAGAAGCAGACCACTGTCCCTGCTCCTAGCTCCTGAGCAGCAGTGTACAGGTTCTGCTCAGGGAGGGAGGTAGGCTGTAAACAGCTCTGTGGAAGGGGGCTGACTATATTTGGAACAGAGTTTGGAGAATTCCAGGCCTAAGGGTGTTGTTGAAAACAATAGTGATCTTGGTAGAGAGCAATTAAGACGGTTTGGTAGCTCCACAACACTGGTAGCAACAAATGAAATGGAAGAACAGCCAGGAGTTTAACAGAGAGAACCACAGAATGAGCCAAGAATAACCCTCCTGGAATCACTGTCAGCTGTGGGTCGGGAGGGCTGTGCCCACGTGCTAGGCACCTACTCAGAAGCAATCAGAGCAGGAGTTGCAGCTGTTTTAAAATCATTCCCCAAGCTGCACACAGATCCGTCCACACAGTGGAAGCCTCCTGGCACACGGGACTCAAGCACAACCTCTGACCATACACTGGATGAACAGTAAGCTGCTCTGGCCCAGGGGCAACTCCTGGGAAGCCAGGCTTAAAAATCAAATCACATTCATCCCTGGCAGTTTGGCAGACTGTGTGAGTGCTCCAAACTGCACTTCTCAGGAGCAGTTGAAGAGGGGACTTCCAAGTTACTATGAGGCTGATTATGAGAAAAAAACAAACTAACTAAATTCCCTGAATTGTGTTAGCAGCTTCCCAGACACATGGACATCCGATGATAAAAGCTAAATCTTAATTGGCCATGGGGGCTTAAAACAGCCTTCAAGCAAAAAGAGGCTCAAGGACAACAGCGTAAAGGATAAAAACAAGGGGAAAAAAATCTGAGCAGAGCCATCAGAGAATAACAGTCTTAGAGGAAATAGACATCATAGGCTAAGTTCAACTATGTAACTGAAAACATAAATGAATGATCAAACAAACAATGGCAATAACAATCCCCTGGGGGATATTGGTGTCCAGAGTTGCTACAATGTATTATCTAAAACTATTCAGTTTCGACAAAAAAATTACATCCTGGGCCCTGAAACAGGAGAGTGTAGCTCGTACACAGGGAAAACGGCATGCAACAGCAACTACGTTTGCGGGGCCGAGATACTGGGTTTAAGAGACAGACTTCAGAGCATCTATTAAAATTATGTTCAAAGAACTTGCCCTGGCTGGTGTGGCTCAGCGGATTGAGCACCAGCCTATGCACCCAAAGGTCACCGGCTAAGATTCCTGGTCAGGGCACATGCCTGGGTTGCTGACCAGGTCCCCAGTTGGAGGCATGAGAGAGGTAGCCAATTGACGTATCTCTTGCACACTGATGTTCTTCTCCCTCTCTTTCTCCCTCCCTTCCCCCTTTCTACAAGTAAATTTAAAAAATCTTTAAAAAATGTTCAAAGACCTCAAGAAAGCCATGTCTAAGGAATTAAGAAGAGTATAATGACAATGTCTTATCAAATAGAGGATATTGATGAGATTGAAAGGTGACAAAAGAATCAAATGGAAATTCTGAAGTAAAAAAGTACCAAAGTAAAAAATTCACTACAAGGGCTCCAGAGCAGATTTGAGCTGGCGGAAGAATCAGTAAACCTGAAGTAACATCAACAGAGAGGATATAATTTGAAGAACGAAACCAAAATATAATGAAAAAACTTAAACGGGCCCTGTCTGGTGTGGCTCAGTGGATTGAGTGCTGGCCTGTGAACCACAGGGTTGCGGGTTCCATTCCCAGTCAAGGCACATGCCTGGGTCCCCAGCATGGGGAAAGTGAGAAGCAATCACACATTGCTGTTCCTCTTCCTCCCTTCCCCTCCCTCTAAAAATAAAGACATAAAATTCTTAAAAATAATGCACCCCCCCTCTGTTTAAAAACAGAGGCTTATAGACATGTGAGCTATCACTGGCATACTGGCATATGTGTACAAGGGAGTCCCCAAAGGGGAGGAGGAGAGAGGAATAGGCAGAAAAAATGTGTGTTGCACTTCTCGGACATGTAATACTTTTCATCAAATTTGGAGGTTTTCAAGTATTATTTTTTTCAAACTACAAATAGAAAAAACATAGAGATTCATACCTAGACACCTTATAATCAAAATGTCAAAAGCCAAAGATAAAAGGAAAATCTTGAATGCAGTGAGGAAAGTGACTCACTACTTACAAGGAAACGCCAACGAGATTCATAACTCCTCCTCAGAAACAGTGGAGGCTGGAGGCGGTGGGACAGCGTTTTCAGCGTGTGAGTGTGCCGTGAGAGACCGGAATCTGAGGACTGTTCTCCAGGGACTCCGGCACTAGTTTTTCTCTATCCTGGACAATCTTTTTTCCATTATTCTCCATGTTGTTCTCTCCTGATGGTTTCTGAATCTTTGTAGGAAATATTTTACGATTTCAATTAGTACAAATTCATCCAAATTTTCAAGACTAGTCCTGGACCTTCCATAGTCTCTAAGAGTAAGTATGCACCTTGGATTCTTGTTACAGGCTGTGAGGACATAGGTCTCTGTCATGGACATCTGTTATCTGCTCCACATCTATTCTTTCCTCTTATGATGATATACCCAGTGTTCTTCAGTCCTTCTCAGTTCACATGTCTTTTGTGAGGCTGATCTAAAATTCTGGCTTTGTGGGTGGGCACACAACAGAAACCTGTCCAATCAGAGATTTCCTTCGGACATACTGAACCCTGATAGGTTCGGGGATGGACACATTTCCAAGCCATGCTAATGAGACTCAATTTGAGGACTTGGACTAGGGCAGTTGAGATTTTCTCTCATCAGCATTACTCAGCTGGTAGGATGTAAACCCGGGGGGTGTCATGGGCCATCAGGAGCACAGAGCCTCTCAGAGAATAGGCTGAAACAGGAAATAATAAAACAGAGATTGAGAGGAAAAAAATCTTGGTTTTACAGCATTAATTTGAGCCACATTGAATCCAGTTAGTTGTGCCTGAAGCCACTTCAACCTGTGATTGCAGGAACAATATTCATATATCCTATTTTGCATAACAAATTTGAATTGGGTTTCTGTTAGTTGAAACAAGGAGTCCCGAATAATGATATGCTCTTCTTCTACAATTTTCATATACCTACAAATGCATTCATTTTACAACTAAAAAAATCCCAACTTGATAGAAGAGGCAAAACAGAAATAGGTACATAGAGACTCAACAATAGCTTAAGAGAAAATAGAGACTCAACAATAGCTTAAGAGACTGAAAAATAGAGACTCAACAATAGCTTAAGAAACTGATGTCAGTTTCAACTTCTAATAGGCCATGTGTTGGACAACATCCAGTACGTGGCGCTGACCTAAGTGTGAACATTGTCCGTGGGTGTGCCTGTGCCTAGTTCTCGTTAACATTCTCGGCCTGGAAAGGTTGTGGAGGTTAGGGTTGAGGGCAGGGTGGGCGAGCAGAGGTGATTAGCAAGAAAGCCCTGAACACTCACTCAGGGCCTTGTGGAGCTATGTAGGACATACGAAGAGACCCAAGGAGGCCACATTTAAAAATAGCATAATGAAATTAGTGCACTGCAGTCTGCCCTGAGGAGCAGACATGACCTGACTTGATGAAGCTTCACATGCAAAATGAATTTTATTTTTAGGGCATTCTATCTGGGATAAGAATGGCTCTGCTGATAACAGAGTGGTGGGTATGGTTTGTCTGAGTGGCTGGCACTTACTCTTAAAAGGAACAAAATAGCATATTTAAGCTGTCAAGCCCTAATTGTTTCATTAGATGGTAGCAGTCTTTGACAAAAGGCCCTGACTAACTGCTGTCGATGAAATAAACGTCCAAACCTGCAGAGAATTTTTAAGAGTTTATTTGAGCCAAACTGACGACAGTTGTCGGGAAGGAAAATCTCAATGGATTGAGAAAATGCTCCAGAGAGTGGCAGTTTTGCAGCTTATTTTCTACATTAGAATCAAAGGAGGAGACGCAAAGGGGTTACACAAAATCCACTTGAGATAGACTAGGGAAGCGGGAGAAAGTGATGGGGGGAAATCCCTGGGATTGGATGAAAAGTAAAAGTAATAGACACGTATTTCTTTTACACAGGTGGGTGTAGGGCAGTTAAGTTAACGATGAACATGGCGACAATAATAAAGAGGGGCCAGCAGAGGTTGTGCCCTGAGGAACCTGGAAAAGGAAATTGCCCCGACATTCCAAAGGTGTGTTATCACAGATGCAGAAAGACAATGGACAGGTTCGGTTAAGGAAAAGGTTGACCTTTGTCAAAAGAAGATACTGGCCTAGGACATGACTACCCACCACGACTTGCTTTTAGTTAGAAAGTTTTCATTTCAGACCATCCTGTGTGGTTACTTCAGGTCCCTGGGTTTGTGAGGCCACCACGCAGGCCTCCCTGGAGCCTGTGGGGTTTTAGTATGTGGCCCCTTTCCTCCACACTGCTGGAACCAGGATGGTGAGCTGGGCCCAGAGGCCCTGCTCCAGTCACCTCTCCTCCTTTGTCTCCTCCCAGTTCATCTCTGTTACAAGGGAAAGTCTCATTTGCCAATGTCGTGACTGCTGGTAAAGTCAGTTAAAAGCCTTTCATGAGCTCTGTGGTATATCTGCTACATATTTTTAGATATGAATGAACCACGGAGGAAAGTTCTAGCATTTGTATTCATCTGTTGGGTCTCTAGCATCCAGTTTAATATGAATTACAGTAATAGTAGATATTTGTTTAGGACTTTGAACCCAGCAGGATCCTAAAATGCTTTACACATTTTGTACCTCATGGATGAAATGCTTTGTTCACCACTGACCTGTTGCCGCCTCACCTCTGACTTGAGCGTCAGGACACCCCACCTGCCCCCCTATGAGGCAGACGGGCTCCTTCTCTGACCAGAAGGAGGTCGGACTTTGGGTAGCAGAAGGCAAGGACTCAGCTTAATATATTGACGGGGCGACATAGAGAAAGCCCCAGGCTAGGCATTTATGGTAAATAAAGCGGTTTCCACATATTAATTTTATAAAGCATTTCTGTTCTTCCCTCTAACGCTGCACATCTGTGAGGTATCAGGGGAGAGGCTGAGTGGGGGTGTGAGAAGGGGGGAGTTCTGATTTATTTCTTGCCGCTCAGTGGAATAAAGACACACAGCATGTTTTCCATTTACACACATTTAAGAATTTAGAGGCTGCTTAGAATGAGAGAGTGGTTATATTTCATCAAGAGACATCATAAAAGCTTTCTCCAGTTTGAAACACACAAAAATCAGATCCCATAGATAGCTATTTTTTCTCAGGTACAAGGAACCCCGTGTGATTAATGCTTGTTTCAAGGGCCTGCTCCGTCTTTCCCCGTCCAGAGCGAGGGCACAGGGCGGTCCTCCCAGCCTCCCGGCTCTGTTCCTGGTGGGGAGGGAGGGCGGCTCCTCCACTGGGTAGGCCGTGTGGACCTCGGAGTTGGAGTTCAGAGAGCTGATTTATCTTTGATTTGGGTTTTTAAATTAGCCTTGTTTAAAATTCTCTACCTTTTTCCAAGGGCGGCTTTGCTTTTAGCCAAGCCTCACATCACACCCGGTATATAAATTTCAGCTGAATTGTTCTCCAGATTCAAGAGTCTGAAATGTTGAAGCCCACGTGTACTGTCGTCTGGGCTGAGCTGGAGGAACCTCGTCCTTGTCGGACACTGGTTCCGAACCTGAGCGGCCCTCTACTTTATTGATTCTTCCTCAGCATTGAAGAGTGCTGGAGATTTGGTTGGAGAGATGCTCATCAGTTAAGCCCACCATGCCCTAACTTAGGTTTGGATAGACGAGGGGCTGCGGTAATTGAAAAGCTCCATTAAGTGGGAAGAAATCTGTCAGAAAAATGTGGAAAGTGTGTTGGAGAGGAAATTCACTCCCTGAGCTGAACAAAAACTCAAGTGGAAAGACAGTGCTTGTGACTTCTCTGCCGACCCCAATGAAGTGCTGCAGAACACCCTGGAATCTAACAGACTGGCCCCAGGGGAGATCATGCAATCTGGGTGCAATATGCCTTGTGGTTTACAAAATGAGCAGGCGAAAACTGCCCATAGTTAGCAGGGCTAACTGTGAGGCTGTGGTAAAACATTTTTCCAACATAGTCTGTCTTGCTCCCAGTGTGGACAGGACGGCTGCTGTCAGTGGGCACTGACTTTAGGCTTCCCTTGCTCTTGCGACTCATTGCTGTTTCCACAGGCTTAGCTGCCACCCAGCGGGTTCCATGGAGATGTGACACGTTCAAGAGCTGGAACAGGTCACTTGCCAGTGGGAACATTGAGGAAAGCAAGACAGAGTCTCATTTTCAAATGTTTAGTTGGCCTGACACATGTGAGAATGCATTTCAATGGTCTGATTTGGCAGTCTGGTTTTTCCAGGGAATAAGATGAACAAACAAAAACTTCTAGTAATGATTACCACCTCCCATTTCTATAATTTCCCCAAAATATGAGCAGATGCAGGGGAGAAAAGGGTTTATCTAACAATTACAAAATGTTTTGGGTTTTGAAAAGAAACTAGAAATTGAATAATTACATATATTCCCAATTTCTTTCTTCCTTAAATGCAAACAAGTAGCCTGGAAACTATAGTTAGTGACATGGTTTTGGATACTAAAGCACATTGCTTCACCTAAAGTAAAATTAAAATACATGGCAATACATTTTTTCTAAATCTGCATAGGACTATATTATTGATCAAAGTTACCTTGTAGGTTAATAAGTAGACAATTTTTTGTTTACTTTTTTCACTTGGAAAAATTAGTATTCACATTATTTTCATGGATGGTTATATTATGCTCATGAATTGATCAAATGTTAAGTGCTGTGGATAATAGCAGCTCCTCTAAGGAGTTATCTTCAAGTCATTAACAATAATTTACGTATCCATAAAGTTGCCAAATTGTAGTCTCAGCTGTAAATTGAATCAGAAATCTCCCATCATTAACCCTTTTGACAGGCTTCATGAGAGTAACTTAGAATTATAGAATGATGGGAACTTAAAGCATGTAGCTCAACAAAGGAGGGGGCAGGCCTAGTGAGGCTGGGCAGACAGCTAGACACAGAGCTGGCCTCCGTTTATCCACTTGGAGCTAGAATTCCTTCAAAGGCCATCTAGGAGTGTCAGCTATGAAAGCTAACAGTGATCTCAGTGCTATTGTGGCTATTTTTGTGACTTTTTTCTTTATAATAATCTTTCAAAGTTTTTTCAGGGAGAAGAGTGATTGAGATTAATAACCAGGGTCTTATAATTTTTGATTTTTTTAAACAAATGCTCAAAGACAAGGCTTAAATTTATGCTCCAAGTGGGAGCAGGATAGCACAAGAAAAATAATGCACTTACAGAATCTCTCTGCATTGCCCCAGCCCTAATCCTTCCTATGAAATGGGAGCAATAGAGAACCAGAGCATGTGGTTCTGCATAATACAGCATGTGGGCAGTCCTATTGGTCCACTGGCTTTACTTGTGGTTCACATATCTAACATTCCCAGCCTCCCCCATCCTAGTCCCTCATCCACTGAATCTCCTAGTCCCACTTTTATCCACCCAGGGCATCCGTCTCTGATTCTAGTGAGTGTTAAATGAAAGTGCAAATAATTTGACCGGGTTTGGAAAATACAATACAGTTTTAAATAATTTTCTGTACATTTTGGGGTACACATTCTAGATTTTGATAGAAGTGCTATAAAATGACCCCACTATAATTGCCGAGACTCGAGTAATGGGAATAAAACTGAATGCATTGAAATTTCTTATGCTTCAAAACATGCACATGAAATAATAGTGTCTGTAAAATAGTGATGCTTCAGAGTTATACCAGATTAGCTGATAGTAACATGAGTGACATCAGAGAAAAAATAAAGTGTGCTTTGGCCAGTGTGGCTCAGTTGGTTGGAGCCTTGGCTTATAACTGAAAGGTTGTAGGTGTGATTCCAGGTCAGGGTATGTACCTAGGTTGTGGGTTTGATCCCTGGTCTGGGTGTGGGTGCATGACCATTGGTGTGGATGCTGGTCTAGATGCATAGGATCCCCGGTCAAGGTGCCTACGAGAGGGATCCAATTGATACTTCTCTGTCACATCAGTGTTTCTCTCTCTCTCTCTTCTTCTCTCTCTAAAAGCATTGAATAAAATGTTCTCAGGTAATGATAAAAAAAGAGAAAATCTGGCATATCTAATGCCATGATACTGATAAACTCCATGGGTACTGGGAGGGAGAAATATTTAGAAAATATGGCTCAATTGGCTATGATCCATTAGAGTTAAATAATTCTTGATGTAGACAAAATGGTAATAATTCTAGAGTGGTAGGGTGCATCTCATTATAAACAAACAAACAAACAAACAGACAAACAACTATACAGTTCCCAGGGGTGGGGTTGGAGAGACTGGACATTATTGAGTAAGATGCATAAGGAGAATTTCAGTGATGCTATAACTTTCATCCTATGATTTCTAGAACTATCCCCCCAACTCTACTTCTAGTATCATTTCCTTTTTTTTCTTTTCTTCCATTTTCTCCCATGCTCCCATCCACCCCAGTCATCCCCACCTCCCACCCTCATTCCTACCCACCTTTGGCTTTGTCTCTGTGTTCTTTGTACATGTTCCTTGACAACCCTTCTCCCTTTCCGTCTGTTATCCCCCTCTACCTCCCCTCTGATTACTGTCAGTTTGTTCTTTATTTCAATGTCTCTGGCTATATTTTGCTTGCTTGTTTGTTTGGTTGATTAGGTTCCACTTATAGGTGAGATCATATGGTATTTGTTTTTCAACTTCTGGCTCATTTAATTTAGAATAATGCTCTCCAGGTCCATCCGTGCTGTTGTGAAGGGTAGGAGATCCTTTCTTTCTGCTGCATAGTATTCCATTGTGCAAATGTACCAGTTTTTTGATGCACTTATTTACTGATGGGCACTTAGGCTGTTTCCAGCACTTGGCTATTGTAAATTGTGCTGCTATGAACATTGGGATGAATAGGTTCTTTTGTATTGCTGTTTCAGGATTCTTAGGGTATAATCCCAGCAGTGGAACTGCCTGGTCAAAATGCAATTCTATTTTTATTTTCTGAGGAAACTCCATACTGTTTTCCACAGTGGCTGCACCAGCCTGCATCCCCACCAACAATGCACCAGGGTTCCCTTTTCTCCACAACCTTATCAGTACTTGCCATTGGTTGATTTGTTAATGAAGGCCATTCTCACTGATGAGAAGTGGTATCTCATTGTGGTTTTAATTTGCATCTCTCTGATGGCTATTGATGCTGACCATCCTTTCATATGTCTCTGGGCCCTCTTTATGTCCTTTTTGAAGAAGTGTCTGTTTAGGTCCTTTGCCTATTTTTTAATTGGATTGTTTGCCTTCCTGCAGTGGAGTTGTATGAGTTCTTTATATATTTTGGAGATCAAATACTTGTCCAAGGTATCGTTTGCAAATATATTTTTCCATATGGTTGGTTCCCTTTTCATTTTGCTGATGTTTTCTTTAGCTGTGCAGAAGCTTTTTATTTTGATGAAGCCCTATTTGTTTATTCTTTCCTTTATGCCCCTTGTTCTAGGGGACCTAGTATCACTTCCTTTGTGTGCCCGACATCAGCAATGGGACATCTTGGTGTCATCACAACTGAAATATCTTTTAAATAGACAGTTAAAAGACTTCTCTTGCCTTTGAGCTTCATTTTTTATCTCCCCAGGTGTCTGTTAAAGATCTCTGTTACCCAAACTTGAAATCCTGGAATTACCCCTGTTTTATCAAGCAAATGTGAAGATTTTTCTAACAATCAACTTTATTCTTCACTCATTTTTTAATGGTGTTATTGTTATTTAGTCCGATGTCTTAAATAACCTATTAGCATCTCATATTAAGAGACCTCATTCACTGTTTATCTTTCCTCTAGGTTCTATGCATCTATTAAGGTTCAGTTGAAGGCATATTTTTAAATGTAATTTGGCTGAATTTTACCAAACTTAAACACTTGCTCTTCTCTTCCTTTAAACCTCGACAATAGACAATTTACACCAGAAGCCCACTAAATTACTGCCTGCCTTGTTATGTTTGTTGTTGTGTGCACATGGCATAATCTCCCCACTGAAATGTAAAGAACACATGGTGCAAATATTGCCTCTCAGTTGTTCTAAATTTCCTATAGAACTTAGGAAGCGCCAGGGGAGAAATGGGCATGCTAAAATAGGATGTGTCACTTGATTTCATGTTTACTGCAAGCTATCAAAAACAGTAGTTTTCATGAAAATGATCCTCATTTCTTAAAACGTATGTCTAGTTTCAAAAAATTTAAAATGGGCTACGTACCCAAAAGACAACTACATTTGAATTTTGGATATTTTTTTGTCCTATACCTGTATTTGCTGAGAGCTGAAGGCAATGCCTAAGGATGCAAATGTATGAGACTAATGTGAGTTAGATGAAACAAAAAAACTGTCTGTTTCTATGACATTTGAGAGCCCTCAGAAGCTTACATAAGTACATTTTTGTTTTTTATTTCAAAAGTCTTTGGCATTTTGACCACTCTAAGTGCAGGTGTTATTGAGGCCATGTCTGATTATACATTGTGGGGCTGAGAACTGATGTATGTCAACAAGAATCCTGAGAGATAAAAATTAGAAAACATAGTAAAAATGCAAATGTTTCAAATTCTCTCATGTCCCATGCTGTCTCCTATAACTGATTATGTACATTAGCAGAAATAGCTTTATCAACATTTTAGAAATACAGTTCAGTGGTAGAGATATTATCCAAAAAGAGAGGATGAGCAATGATGCATCTGATTTATAATAAATCTATGTGAGACTTTGAATTTTAAGCAATAGCTGTATTTGTTTTTATTGTATTTTTTATGAGGAGCCTTTGGGAAGCTTATGTTCCATGATCTGATGTTTATGGTCAGTTCAATCTTTCTTTGAAGATGAGCTATACCCATAAAATAAGCCATGACTCATCTGGATGCTTATGACTACATGATGCTCATTTGTAAGGTTCAAATCTTTACTACCTATGGACACACCTCTTCTTGACAAGCCTGCGGTGCCAAGCTTGGTAGAGATGTGAGTATGTGTCACTGCAGGCTCAGGAATGAGCATGCTCTCCCATCATCCAGGCTGACCTCAGTGTCTCTGGCTATATAAACCAGTCTGTTGGCTGAGAATATTAATCATGCTGGCTTTAAACTTGGGAGACTTTTAAAAGAGGAGCTTCCCACTCCTCAACAATAACAAACAATTTAACATTGTGTTTAGCGACTTGTCAGCTATTACATCTCTGTCAAAGGCATCTCTTTGGTGATTATATATCAGTCATGGTAGGACCAGTTTGCAATATGCATTGTATAGAAGTGAGGTGTTTATAAAACAATTTAATGGCATTTTTCATGTAAAATGGAGAGAGAGAGAGAAAGAGAAGTAAAAGGAGATTATAACGAATACTTCTTGGCAACTACCTATTTGCCTAGAACTTCTGAGAGCTTTATAGAAATTTACTCATTTAATCCTTCCAACAGCTCAATGAGACAGCTACTATTATTACCTCTAGTTTTTCTCTGATGAAAAAATTGAGGCACAATGAGTTAAGACAAGATTTAAGATTTGAACCCTGGCAGCCTGACACCAGAGCCCAACCTTTAAAGCTCTATAGCATAGTTTCTCTCTATAAAAATTTCTAATTGCTCTTTTAAAAATAGTCATAACACAAAATGAATTGAGGGTTGTACTTTCTACTTGTTTAGACATAGTTCCACAAGATGCTTAGACAAGCTATTGAACATTGGAATATTTCACCAATCATTCAATTGCGAGTCCATGAAATAGAGCTATTTGTTTGGTTAGTGGTGGGTGGAATGAACTGACAAGTAGTTTTCACAGAATGGGGTGACAATGAGTGTCATTTGAAATCCCATAATTGTTAAGAAATGCATCTATTTGGGGGGTTTAGTTGGCTTCTTTTCATCAAGTATTATTCTGGATCACTTTCCTGATTTTATTTTAGAGTTTCATACAGATGTGCCCAACCTTTGCAAATACTGATGTTCTCCTGATGTATATGTCTGGAGAGCAGGGCCTGGTGGATGCGTTTCTCAGTGTTGATTGGTAGAATCTCTCATTTAGCCGAAAGTAAAGGGTAAAACATGAATATGAAGTGTATAGCATTTTATCTGAAGACAATTGAAAAAATTGTTTGGCTTTGATAGTCAATATGTATTCATATAAAGTTCACAGAGCGAAATTAGAAGATTTTATTGTCTTGTGTGACATTGTTTTCAGGCATCACTAGTTGAGTACGATGTCAACTATGGTGAAAATACATTGTTCTTCTGCTTAGCAACCAGTTTATACACTGGTAAGAACACTTCCCCCTCAGTCTTAGCTCATATGAACCTGATAGAGTTGACTCTATTCCCAGTACCAGGGGTAGAACTTGTGACCAAAGCCCAAGCCAATCAATATATCACATTCCTTTAACACTTATAATTAACTTAAGTGTGACCTAAATCAGTCCATTAAGACTATTTATATTTTTGGGATGTAGCTATGGGAGTTTCTGGCAGCCAGTTTGGAGCCAACATTGAGGTCATCGAGTTGAGAAACGATGAAATAAACAACAAAAATCATGGATAAAACCATCCAAGCTCTGGATCAGTCCTTACTGAAATCAAGAATTCCTAATTCCTGTTCAGTTATGCAAGTCATAAATGAATAAATAACACTATTTTTTTACTTAAGAAAATTTGAATTAAGGTTTTAATGATTTGCATTGGAAAGAATCATAAATATAAAAATGAAAAGCAGTGGAGAAGGAAACAAAACCATAAACTTCTTAAAATATATTTAACTTTTCTATTGTGATTCTAAGGTGTCAAAGTTAGGTAGGACTATGTGACACCTGGGTTATATTTTTTGGTTGCTGTTGCTTTTTAGCAGACACTATTTGGACCTAGCAGAAGTCCCCTTTTGAAGCTGCCACCAATATCCTCCACAGCGCCTGCTAAAGTGGTGGACATAGAAGGCCCTGTTGGTTCCATGTGACATGGAGATCCATGTCACCTCTTTTGGGGAACTGATAAATGTTGGGTCAATCTAGAGGTTAAACAGGGCCACATGCTTTATCTTGTTTGAGTATTTGGACTATGAGACAACATGTATGCTGAGAATAATGAGGACTCGGGCTGCAGGTTATGTTGAGTCTGGAGGTATTTTCATCTGTGTGCACATTGACTAATATGCAGAAAAGGCAAGTTTGGAGAAAGGAACAGGAGACCTCACTTCACAGCAAAACAAAACAAAACAAAAAAGAGAAAACATGGGGTTCTCTAATAGATGAAAGAAATTACCTAAATTTATGACTTCCCAGTTTTATTCCTTCTGTAATTTTGTTTATTCATTCATCCATTCATTCACTTGCTTATTTATTCACTTAAGGGTCATCATTGAGCAACTTTTTGGGGGGTTCTGTGTCATCTGTTCTAGGTTCTATAGATAGTGGTAAACAGGACAGATAAAGTTCCCACCTTAGTCATGGAGCTTATAATTTAGATGTGAAAACTAAATGAAGAAAGAAAGAAGGAAAGGAAGGAAGGAGATAGGAAGGAAAGAATAAATACCTACATATACATATACACACATAAGCACATGTGAATATATACATATTCACATCATATATATTCATGTCATATATATATATATATATATATATATATATATATATAGAGAGAGAGAGAGAGAGAGAGAGAGAGAGGTGGGGAGGGATAAGAATATTAGAGGAACTTTGAAGAAAAACCGAGAAGGGTTAAAAGGGAGGAGTGAACCAGAAATGTTGATGATGATATTTTATTGGCTGACCAAGGTTTGAGTCTCCAGGGTAACATTTGACAATTGAAGGCAGGACAAAGTAAGCTACTGTGATAGTTGGGAAAAGAGAGTTCCAAGGAGAGAGATCAGAAAATGGAAAGACAGGAACAAGAGTGGTGCTGAGGAGCAGCATGAAAGTCAGAGAGGCTGGGACAGAGTAAGCCAGGAGGAGATGTGTAGAGAGAGCCTGAGACCAGAGATGCGCACAGGCTGGGCAGGAGGTAAGGCCTTGCAGGCCGTGCTGAGGGTACTCTGAACAGGTGAATTAGAAGTGCTCGTGGTTCCAATAATAACAGTCCAACAGTTGTCATTATTCACTCATAGCTAGCTTGAGTGGGCTTCTCTTTCTTGAACACAAACAATCCCTGACTAGAAAAGTTATAAAATATTTTTCATAAAAGAATTATTTTTCTAATTCAATATCATGTAAAATCCCTTACATATAAAAGAGCTCAGAGCAAATGTTGTAGTTGAAAAATTATTTTAAACTTTCATATTTGTAAAATGTACTTACTATAAAGCCAAATTAATGAGAAAACTTTGACATTGTTTTTAATGAGCACAAAAAAGTGAACTCTAGTTTATAGATAATATAGTCTCAATCTTCAATTTTATTTTTGTATTTTGCATTGCTTGTACAATATTGTAAAAAATCCTGATTCACCCCAATAAATAGGTGCAAATGATAAATGATTTTAACAGCTCATCTTTAAATCTCAGGATTTTCTTCATATAAGCTGATCTAGAAACTTGGAAGTGAGTTAATGATTTTCTTTAAAATTCTAGATTCTTATCAACATCTAACATACTTGCATTCTTTAAAATGAATATGAAAGGGAGTCAATAAACTCACAAAACTGAAGGTGTTAAAAACTACTTACAGTAACGGTGTCACATGAAGTGTGCTATGATTCTCTGCACAGCTGATTGCTTCCCTGTGGCTAGAACGTACACCAAGCACAAGTGTCTGACCCTGGACTGTTATAACAGAGCACAGCAGGCCTGTGCTGCAGTAGGTGCTTCCTCAAATCATTCTTCACAAAGTGCATATACGAAGAAACACATTTATTGAAAGATCAGGTCAGAGCTACAATGTACTTGATCGATAATTCAATTTCAAGAAGTTCAAATGTATGCCCAGAGATCATTATGAAGCATGTACAAACACTTGTTAACCTGAATGCATAAACTATCACGTTAGTAGTTCATTTCCAGTGGACTACAGTCTGGTATAAAACGTTTTTGACTCTGCTATGTGCTTTACTAGATTTAAAAATAGCTTGAGGATTGTTTGAAAAATTAAAATTTTAAATCAAAATTTTGCAAGACACAAAGCTCCTTTGAGGAATTTCAGCGATATTTGAACAGCTCATTAAAAATGATGAATCAATATTACAGGTTATGAAATTAAAGCCCAGTGAGATACCTTGGCTGGTGTGGCTCAGTGGGTTGAGTACCAGCCTGTGAACCAAAAGGTCACCAGTTCAACTCCTGTCAGGGCACATGCCGGGGTTGCAGGCCAGGTCCCCTGTTGGGGACGTGCAGGAGGCAACAGATGGGTGGTTTTCTCTTACACATTGATGTTTCTCTACCTCTTTTTCTGCCTCCCTTCCCCTTTCTCTAAAAAATCGATAAACTGTGTTTTAAAAAAGAAAAAAATAAAAGCTCGGTGAGAGAACTTGGGAAGACAGAGGACATGTAGGAGGAGAACACAGGTCAGCTTGTCTTGTGGCTTATGAGTTCTTGTAGTTTGCACACTGCAATTTATTTTCTTACTACCAAACTATACAAGTTTGCCAATTTTTTGATCTTATTACATTAACTTTCAGATTTCCTAATATAGTTTATGAGATACATTGTCACATCTTTAGATTTATTTCTATGGTTTCTATAAAAGGATGTTAAATCTGGAATGAATTTCTAGTTACTACAAGTAACTTATATAAAAATACTTATGTTGTAGGAAAACAGCCAAAATCCCAGATTTTTTTTTACACCCATTTGAATACCTATTTCTGAAATGAGATATTTGTCTGTCTCACCCACTAGTATATAATCTCTAACGCATAAGGATTCTTTCTACTTTGTTTATTTATGAATCACCAGCTTCTAGAACAGTGCGTAGCACATACGAGGGGGACCCCTCAAAAAACTGGAATTATCTTGTGGAGGACGGGCCCCTTGTAGAATAGGCTTCCCCTGCCATGTGAGTGTTCTAGGAACCAATCTGTATTAGTGTACCAGCTGGTGTTGTTGAGAGAGGCTGCATTTGGCTTAAGTGAATTTCTTTTGAAGACTTTCAACACATTTGCCCACTCCATGATGGGTGATTTACAAGCGCACCTGCCCACACCTCACTGAGTGTTCAGCAGTTTTTGACCAAAATCAGCCTGACCCCCATGTTCCATCTTCTCTATGCACCCAATCTTGCACCAAGGGACTTTTTTGTTTTCCTGGATGAAAAAAGTCCTCAAAGGGAAATGCTTTGCCAATGTGGAAGAGGTAAAACAAAAAACAGCAGAAGCACTAAAACTCATCAAAATCAACGAGTTCAAAAATGGTTTTGAGCAGTGGGAAAAATGTGTCAGTAGGTGTATTGCATCAAATGGAGAGTATGTTGAAGGTGACTGAAGTTTAAACATGTAAGAATAAGAGTAAAAATAGAATTAAAAAAAAAGTAAATCCCATTTTTTGGGTCTTCTTTCATAGTAGGTATTCAATTACTTTTTGCTGTCTCTTTGGCAACAAAGTCTAAGAAAGCAGCTCAGGACATGATTTCTGGGGGCCTTAGCTCAGATGAGTTCAAAAACAGGAAGTTAGAAAGATCAGCTTTGTCGAAAGTTTGGGGGCAGGCAGCGCAGCCTAAGTTCTTCCACTATTACTAAGTAATTACTTAGGTCTTAAAGTAATTTATTATCTAATTTTAACAGTTGAGAGTCCACTCTTATCCCTGAAATCTCTAAAGTTTTTCAAGTTTTCTAATTCAGGAGTGATGAAACTGGATTGTCAATGCTACTCTTGGTTGTAATGTTTCCATTGCACTTGAGCGTTACCCTGAAACTTCCATCATTAATGCTGACATCCTAAACGTTGAGGGACAGTTGACTCTGATTCATCTCAGCTGACTGTGGTTGGCATGGATGTGTAGGTGTGTTAATGTTGGCCCATTTTCAGTGGATGTCATAGGTTAACCTGAGTTTCCTTTATTCAACGAATAATCTGTTAATTAGTTTCTTTGCTTTACTTAGAACCTGGGTGTGTATTCATTAAAAATAAAGATGGGAAAAATTATAGAATCAAAACTATGTTTACATGTTAATTATATCCAGTTGCTATCCCAAGTTCTCGTCCTGTTCAAAACCCTCCCTGTGTCTTTCTCTATCTCTCTCTTTTAAAAAACAAGAGCCTGTCTTTTTAGTCTCCCTTTGTTTGGTATCATGGAGATCAATGATTTAGTGTGCAATGTACTTTGCCCCTGAGATTAGCTCCGTTCTTTCTTCCTTATTCCTGGGCTGCCACTCCTCATTCTAACAATGGTCCTTTATGCCTCTGTGCCAACATCTGACTCTTGTGCTCATGTGTTGGATTATTGCCAAGGGTGAAACTCTGAAAACTTTATAGAAGTTCTGATGCCAGTAAAGCTCCAAATGGAAGAACATAATAAGAATACGGTCTTAAATTTCTAGGAGCTGTTTAGTCTCATAATGACAGTGATGCGGTTTTGCTCAATTGCCTCCTTTAGGGGAATGGCCACTGCTCCTCCAGTGAATGATCCCATCTAAATTGCTGGAAGGCTTTGGGAGGAGTGATAACCAACACTTAAGTATTGTTGCTCTTCAGAAAAACACCACTGTTGTGGGTTAAACTGTGTCCCCCAAAAGATGTGTTGAGTTCCTAACCCTGGTTACTTGTGAATAGGGTCTTTAAAAAAGTAATTAAGTAAAGATGAAGTCACGCTTGATGAGGGTGGCCCCTAATCCAATGACCAGTGTTTTTATAAGAGGACAAGAGATGCCCTGGTTGGCATGGCTCAGCTGGCTGGAGCATTCCTGGTCCATTCCTGGTCAGGGCACGTGCTCAGGTTGGGGCTCAGTTCCCAGCTGGTGCACTGAGGCAGCTGATTGGCGTTTCTCTCTCGCATCCATGTGTCTCTCCCTTCCCCTCTCCTGATGTCTTCCCCCATAAAACTTTTGAATGAGTTTCACATATCATATACATACTTTCCCCCCTTTCTTCCCCTGTTATCCTGGGAGGCAGAAGCAGAGCCCTTCTCCCCACAACCCCAAACTACTCCCCACAACTCCCCACAAACCCAAACCCTTCCAGTGGCCCCCTTTCGGAGCTGTCTTCCGACTGCCCTGACTGCCCTGTCCCTTCGCAATGTCCCTGCTCAGTGCTGCATTCTCAGGATTGTTCCCACTATTCCTTTCTTCCTGTTCCATCCTCTCACGATTGCACAACAGACCTGCCTGGTATCATGTTCCTTCAGGACCTTGAACTCTGCCAGGAAGCACATTATCTGGTCTGCTAAATAGGTTGGGACACTGTATTAAGTGATCATTACCGAGTTAAAGATGTAATGTCTCTCAAGTAATGAATTTGTTTCAACAGAGTCCATCTTTATGCATGACTGGAAGGAAAAATAAGGCTGGCAGTGGAAATTTCATGCTGGGGAGGGTATGGGTGAATGGAAGGGCAGATATCTTGGGGCAGGCGCACCTGTCATATCCTTCAGGTTATATCACATGGCCAACCGCCTACTGTTCCCTATCTTTGAACTCTGCAGGTGGGAGTTCAAGTATCGTCCCAAGGGCAGGCTCCAGGAAGAAGCACCCAGGAGCCTAAATTGAGCACACTGGGATAATTGCCTCCTGAATAGTAAGAGCTTAGAGTCCGTTCATGGTCCTTGTGCTGTTTCTATTTTACTTTCTCCATAATTGGACTCCTTTATTTATTTACAACATTGGCCCTCCGTGAGGCACTTCCTTCCACCACCTAATCATGTGAATGAGAGCACCCACATGGGGAACAATGACACACGAAGCCTCCTGGTGCAGGTCTATCCTAGGTTTCTTTAACTGGTCAAACATCTAAATAAATAGTTACAAAGTCTGGTTAGGAAACATTTTTGGGGTGTGCATGTATACACACATCTTTCTCTATTTTATACTTATGTGCTACTAAATCATTTGTCTATAATTTTATACTTTGCATTTTTGACTGATTTGAATGAGCAAATTAATAGAGTTTTTCCCTCTGCCATTGTATAGACTCAGCACAGTTCAAGGGTAAATGCCCAAAGCTAATTACATATCTGCTGTGACCTAGTTGTACACAACTTTGAATTTTTCACCTCTGTTTTCTGGGGTCTATGTGATTGGATATCCATCTTCCCTCACTGAGCACCCACTCAGGAAATAGCTCCGTGACTGTAGTGCCTAAGAAGCATTTAAGTAATGACAAGCTCCTACCGATTTTCTGCCAGGGTAAATAGCTGTAAGTAATTTTTGAAATAATAATGCTGGGCTAAGTGATCATCCTCGGTTAATCAATGTGAAAACATCCTAGAACTTACTCATCCAGAAGGTATCAATCTTGAAAGGAAGGGTTTTTTTCAGGTGAGATGCTAATTTCCTTCCATTTTTGTCATTGCTGACAGCATTCCTGGGGCTACTACAAACAAGCAATTGTTTATTGACAGGTGAAACTAGTGTCTTCTGTAAGAGAAGAAAAAAACGTATAATGGCAAAGACTCTAGAGCCAGAATGTTTAAGTTCAAATCCCAGCTCCTCTATTACAGGCATTGCATCCCTGGGCACATTACTTAGCTTCTTTTTCCTCGATGTCCTCATTCATAAAATAGAGTTAATAGTAGCACTTATTTATAGGGTTGTTGTGACACTTAAATGAGCTACTATACATGAAGCTTTTCGCATAGTGTTTGGCACATAGTAAGCACTCAATAAATGGTAACTTTTGCTTTTATTAATATTGTGAGTTTTTCTTAATTCAAAGAGACAAGCTGTTCAGATTCCCAGGTGAAGCTGGAACCAGGAGCTGAAAAACATTGGTGAATTGCATTCTTGCTGCCAAAAAATCTAGAAACCAAGGCTGTTTCTAAAAAAACAAAGTTTATGGCAAAATGTGTTGAGGGCATAGAAAAGTATGGCAGAGACCAAAATGCATACGAGCTGACTGGTGGATGAGAACTCGGCAGCTGTAGTAGCAAAAGTTGTTTCTCTTCTATCAGTAGTGGTAGCCCGAACTGATCTCCATGATTGCTTTTGAGTCTGAGCCTATCTGTGATGTGTATAAAGCATTATCAAGATCCCTGTTTAAGACAAGATCTTGTTAGTTTGTTGGAAATGACTGGCTTAGAAAACATTTGACAAAGTTCAAGTTTTTGCTAGTATTGTATATTGTTTAACAGAATGCTAAAGCCGGGCCACCAAATAAAAGGATTATCCAAAAGAGTGATGTTTGTTCCAAGTTGGAGCTGGGCTTAGGTCCAGGACAGAAGATGAACCAGAAAAGAGAAAACAAGGTCAGAGCGCAGGAGGCGGGTCATGCGCAGAAGCAAAATTACTGCGGAATTGTGTCTTTCTAGGGCAATTAGATTCAAAAGCCCACATTTGAAAAATTACATAGTCAAAATTACCTTTAAAAATCCCTTTTATCCCTGATGATATAATATAGATGGTTTTGTACATACTTTACATAGTATATGTAATTATGTAAATGTGATAGAATCTATGAAAAATTAAGTAGTATGTTAAAAATACAAATACAAAACATAATTTTATAGCATTTTATAATTAAAACAAAATTTTGACCCTGGGTACTTAAATTCACTTAAGCAAAATGCACTTCTTATGTTATTCTTAAAACTGTAGTTAGATCCTTGGCTAATTTTTATTCTCTGGGCTGTGTGTTCTGTCATTTTTATTTCTCAGCTTGCATACTTTTTTTATGCATACTGATACCTAAAGACTAATGTGTATTTTCATGAAAAGGTAACTGGTAAACGGTGATGCGACATGCGGATACTTTGTTCTTCAAGGTTTATAATATTATATGCAGTTGAACAAAAGTGCAAATAGAAAAATTAACAAGAAATTCTCATATCCATGTCCAGTTCTGACTGGGATTGGCAAAGTTGCCACTTTTTAGGAGATTAGTGGGGAAAAAATAAAACACGTTTCATCATTTTAAGACAGGTCACCAAAATGAGTGGGTGTCTCTGCTCAATTCTTCTTGGTTTTTTACTTCCCAGGGAGAATAGAGGTAGTTTATACAGGAATAGACTTAAATATTGAGTGAGAAGCCAAATAAGTGTGGTGTGATTGGGAGGATATCAAGGAGCCCCTTCTCCCCAAATCTGGTCTATAATCAATATGGAATTTTATTACAGGAGATTAATTTTGGGGGGCAAGTTTAGTCCTACTTTGGAGTGGTGATGAGACAGGATGGTAAGAAGCTAGGAAAATTCCTCGGCAAGTGGAATAGGGAAACCGAGACAGTCAGCTGAACAATGGCTGAGCAATGTATAGGTGGTTACAAAAGTGCACCTCCCTAGAGATAACATCTAGGTGTCTGTTGTATTTTAGCTCCAGGCCCGAAAAGCAGCAAAACCAGGTGGGCAACACTAGGACCAGCAGCAATGACTAAAGGCTCTGTCACTGACCAATCAGTGGAGACCACAACCCTGAGGTCTCCTGAGCACACCTGAGAAACTGATGAATATTTCCTAGAAACCCTCACCCCACCACCTGTCCCAAGACCTCCCCTAAGATTGCTGCCTGCAAGAGAGAGATAAAAGCCTCAAGACTAAGGACCCAGTTCCCCATTCTCCCCCTGGGGAGCAGCTTGTGCCAGTTACCTCCCCTCTCCTTTCCCCCAGAGGCATGCATCTCCTGAACTCTAAGGGTCCCCATGAGACTTGCAACCAGGGGAGAAATAGGCAGCAGGAGCTGGTCCCACACTATTCCCCCTGATCCTGTCCCCAAGGCCCTCTTTTCTCTGACTTCCCAGTGAGCTAAGGCAGTCCAGCCTATGCTCTCCTGTAGTTTCTTTTATGCCAAGTCTTCCTCGTTTCACTGTCTCCAGCTTTAATAAATGGACCCTCAAAGTCACCTGGACTCTGGCTATGAAATCTTTCCCACACGAAGTGAAGAGCCCACACACTACAGCTGGCCCTAGGCAGCCCCACCCTGTCTGGTAACTGTAAATCTTTAGACTTGCCAGTCATTGTGCTGGAGCCAAGGGAGATAAACCCTCATTCCTTCTTTATGTATAATGTTAAGTTTGGACTAAAGGAACGTCAGCGGAAGAGATGCCAACCATTTCCAGGCCAGGACTTAAAAACCCTTGCTTCCTCTTCCGAGCTCTCTTTCCTAGCTCGGTGACTGAGACAGCTACATTAGAAACGGTGCCACTACAAGATGGGAGCAGCTGGAACCCCCAAGACCTCAAAGGAGAAAAGCCTCCTGGGAGAACTTCCCACTTGCCTCAGGCTACGCACAAATGACAAATACACCTTTTCATTGTTAAGCCTTTGGGATTTGGGGGTTGTTGGTTATAGTAGCCAAGGTTATCTTAACAGAGGCATTTATATCAGAAGTGAAATGCTGCCATTAAAAAGCTAAAACAAATGTTTGCTTGAAAAAGTTGTTTCTAAAGCCTAAACAGGAAAAGGTTTTTTTTTTTTTTTTTTTTTTAAGTTGAATCAAGTAACTCAAGGCAAAGATTGCATTAAGGGTGTGTGTTTCCCTTAACTAACTATCAGCTAGTTCTTGCTGATAAGAAAGATTACCTGCCTCACCCTTGAGGTTGCCCTTAGCCTCAAGACAACCAGCCTTAAATTGGAGGAGAGTGGCTGGAGGGTGAGGGAGGAAGTAACAAAGCGCATTTCACCACCGAATCTCAGAAAGTTGGAAGTGTTTACCTGCTCATGGCTAATGCATTGGAAGCCCATTAAATTGTTGAGTGAAATGTATTGCCAAAGAAACGATGAATCCAGACTAAAAAAATTCTTGACTTTGAATTTGAAGGATTTCTGGGGCCCCGAGCAGATGCTGTCACTATACCATCCTGTTTCCTCACCTAACCCATCCTGTGCCTGTACCTCCCTGCTCCTGGGGACTTTGTTGCCTGTGGGCTTGCGTGGAATCAGCAGTGCCTCCGGAGTGATCCTAAATCCACAGGAGAGTGGTGGTGTGCGTGTGTGTGTGTGTGTGTGTGGGGGGGGCTAGACTTCCTGCACCACTCATGGAAATTGTGCTCCATAAAGTCCCTTAGAAGCTCCCAGAAGTTTTGAGCTCTGGTTTCTCTAATAAAACCCCTCTAGTGATAAGCTATTCATGAATGCTCCCTTTACGAACTCCCCTTCCTTCCATGTCTTACTTCTCCACTGCTCGCAGTGCTTCTGAAGATCACTTCTCAGGTGAAGTGCTTGCACCTAAAACCTTGTTCTGGGTCTTGTTTTTAGGGAACACATTAAGACAGGTCCCCACCTTTCATGGAGGGCAGTCAGGGCTTCACATGCTCTATAGCCGTCAAAGAGGCCATGCTGTGGAACATCACCAGCTGATGTCACCAAGCAGGACAATGGGCGAAAACGGATTTCCCAGAAGATGGAATCAGGGTCCATGGAGAACAATTGACAAAGGAGTTTCTCCCAGTGAACAGAATCAAAGCCAAATTATGGAATCGCCCTACCTGTCCAGTGTAACTTTGGAATTGGAAAGGTCCACCAACTATTTTGTAACTTCTATTCTTCCTCTTTCTAAACGGGAGTGTTTATCACGGGTACCCTGCCCCTGTTATACCACTGTGGAGGGCAGGGGTGTCAAACTCATTTTCACTGGGCGCCACATCAGCCCCAAGGTTGCCTTCAAAGGGCTGAATGTAATTGCAAATCCAAACAGTTAAGGAGCAGTTACATTTATACAGTCCTAAAATTATTTCAGTCCTTTGAAGGCAACCATGAGGCTGATGTGGCCTCCTGGTGAAAATGAGCTTGACAGCCCTGGTATAGGTCATGCTCATAGGAGAAACACACAACTTGTCTTTTTGGTTCATACGTAGCAGCAACTGGATTCGTCATATCCAGCTTGGGGGAGAGGACTGTGCTCTTCCCAGAGATACAGAATTTTAGCTTTGATGCAATGACCAGAAGACATTGTGGGAAGACAATTGAAATGAGTATTTGATGACCAGAAGGGAGATTAGTGTAACGGACTCACTGGATGCTCATCAATCCTGTTTCATTCTCCTGAGCACAGTTCGTTTTCTAAAGTTCCCTTGAAGTTATTTATGGGCCATGGAATGAGAACAAATGTAATGTCTGCAACTTTCAGCCTGGCCATAAAATCTCCCGTGCCATTGTCTATGCCCTTTCTTTCCTTTTCTTGGTGAAGATGGAGGCCACCTGTGGAAGATGGTCGCATAATGAGGATGAAAAAATCTTCCCTGAGATCTTTCTTTGGGCAGCTCAGAGATTTGCCCAGGGAAGTTCACTATGCTGTGAGCAGCAAGTAAACCTTTATTCTGTTAAGCCAGTGTGATTTTTAAAAATTGTTTCATCCAGTTGCTAGCATAACTCTTGAAAAGTCATAGAGACATACATATTAATGCATTTGTTCTTCTCTTGTTCTAAGATCCACTTAGAACATGCTTTGGTGGAAGAGAAGGCAGCTAGATCATCAGGGATCAGTGGCAGTTAGCAGGGGCTGGACTGCTTCTGCAGAAATCAGAAGATGGCCCTAACCAGCGAGGCTCAGTTGGCTGTGTGTTGTCCCACCAAGAGAAAAGTTGTCAGAGTACCTGCCTGGGTTGACGACCTTGTCCCTGGATTGATGTTTCTCTCACATATCAGTGTTTCACTGACTCTCTCCCTTCCTTCCCTAAATAAAATATTTTTTAAAGAAAGAAAGACAGAAAAGAAACCATAAGATGCCAAAAATAGCCCATACTTTTTTTCATGGACGTGACTGTTGGTTTTCCACTGGATTCTATAGCATTAGATGTGGTATTTGAGTGTGAGCATGTGTGTGCACGTGTGTGGCTATGCACTCACAGTGTCTACATACATGAGGAGGACACAGGGCCAGCTGCAGGTGGTATTGTAGAGCATTTGACCTGCTTTCTTACCTCTCCTTGTAGTGACCCCTCCGTGTTCTGCTTATTTGCTGAGTACCAGTCCCTGCTTGTCTCCCACTCAAAACTGTGCTGTTTATGACATTCACTGTCCCAAGCACACGTAGCTAGGGTTGTTCTGCAGCATGAGGCTGCCTGGGCAAACTCTGCAAAGAAACAAAGAACTCACAGATAAGTAAGGATCATTCTAAGTCAAGGGTTCGCCTCCTTCCCAGCTTGCTATCAGCTAAAATGTGCCTTTTTCTAGAAACATTTACATTTCAATTGCAACTTCCAGAGGACTTCTGCTGGATCAAGAAAATCTTTTTCATGCTTGGAAAAAATTATTTTTGTAGGTAATACATTCACATGGATCAAAAGAAAAATAATACACACTGAGAAGAATTTGTATACATTCTGTATCACCTCCTCTGCCACCTACAAGTAAACACTTTTACTAGGCTTTTATGTAAAAATCAAGCTGTAATGACAAAATTCTCAAAGCAGGTGGGAAATACTTTAAGACAGGGAATGCTCTCTTCAAATTACACGCTTTTATAGTGTTTTGGCCTTGTATTGCAACTATTACAAAATGGTCCTAAAATTGAGAAATAAACATTGAAAAATTGTTTCAACCCAGCACCCCACCACCAACCAAGGAACATACCATCAGATTTCCATACCATCAGGTTTCCATACTGTCAGATTGAAATAGTTTAATTTAAGCTCTTTGCTGCTGAGATAAACATCCAAATATTCACTCATAGCAAATTTTAATTCCGAGCAATTGTAATCTTTGTAACATGTTACAAAGGTTTCGTATTTATCTTATCCCTTCTCCTTAGACACGTTTCCTATTCTTCTGCTGGTATCCAAGAACAAACATGCTGTAACAATCATACAGGTAATAGTATCACAGCCCTGCTGTGTCTCCCCAGTGCGAGTGCAATCAGCTGCACCAGACTTCCTACATTTCTTTCCTATAGATTTTCCTATTGCTTTTCTCTATGGCAACAGCCCCAGAAATTTAACCCCCCTTCTATTTAGAAAAACCAATTTGATTTGAATATAAAACCTCAAATACATTTAGTTTTAAAGATATTTTTGATATTCTTTTTTTGCTTTTGAATTTCATTTCTTGCGACAGTTACATTCAAAATTATAAGTAGAAAAAACCAAAAATGAAGTTCTGAATGTTAAATACTAACCATGTGTTTGGGATGGTTGGAGGGGAGGTAGGCAACTCATGGCTTTTGGATCTATATAGCAGCAGATGTAGAGATCAAAAAGGGAAAATTAGGAGTATGAATGTAGAAAAAATACTTTGAAGTGTAAGTGTTTTTTTTTAACCAGAGGAAACCAATTTTCCCAATTTACTCACACAACGCTGGGACTGAGAAACCCTGGGCCGGCATAAGCTGACACTGAGATGTTGGTAAACAGACGGACAGATGGGAAAGTGTGCTGCTAGCTTTTCGCCTCCTCATTGTCTTTTATTATATGAAGAGAATGCAGAAAACAACAACAAACAAACAAAAACAACAACAGAATTTGGGAAGGTGGCTTGGGACCACTTAGAATTCTGAGTAAAAGGACAAATGGAGCATTTTGAATAACTGAATACGCCTCTATAAGCATACCATCAATGAATCAGCCTTTTGAAATCTCTGATTCCTTATACTTTACGTATATCATGGAAGTAGGTTTATAAGATTTCTTTTGGTCTGAATGAAAAAATAAAATTTATTTATGGTTTATCATAAACTATATATAACCCTTTATATAGTTAAAAACTATATAATTATATGAGTATTGATATAACTAGTTATAACTATTGTCCAAAATTTTAGCAATTTTACTATTGCCCTTATTTAATGAGTAGTAATTTCTGTACTGCCTGGAGATTTTAAAGGTTGCCTGACCTAAGAACCTCTAGGAAGTCTCAGGGCAAGAGTATCATATGGTTGTTGTTTGGGGTTTTTTTTGACCCTTTTTTTTGGTTTTTAATTTTTTTAAAGAGCTTTCAGGATCATCTGTTTCCTCTGGCTTTTCACGAACGACTGTGGACAATTTCGCCTCTTCCCCTGGTATATATGTTCTGATGATCTCAATGAACATGTTGGACTCCGTGAATTTGCTCCCATATGGAACAAGTTAGCAGCTATTTAATTTCTAAAAATGTTTATGAAGTCCACAGCCATGGTTATTTTTAGAGAGGCCTATTCAGATCTTTGCCAGACAGTTATTTCAGGGCTCCAGAGATTCGACATGAAACTACCCTAGAAAACACCACCTTAAATCTATACTCGGTTACTTAAAGATTAATAAAAAGTTATTCATTCCTTGTCTTATTCACATTAATCCTCTTTTAGTAGGAATTAGTTTGTATTTAACCACATGACAAACATAATTTTTTTAATTAGAAGATTTATCTTTAAGCTTATTTGGTTTTATAATCAATGAATGAACTGTATTCATAACTGACCAAAAAAATGTTAATGATAGTTTTAGGAATCATGCAAGTCCTTAGATAAACTTTCAGAAAAGGAGTAATTTGAAATTGCTTTTTAGCATGTAAACTGAGCCTTAGAGAAAATATTTCACTTATGTTGTTTCCAGGTTCCCAATATCATGGTCCTTAGGTGATTTAATTTTTCTTCTTGGCCTATTAGCATAGAGTTACCCATTTATTCAAGGATTTGGCACTTTTTAGTATTCAGCTTTCATTACTCTGTCTGAAAGCTTCTTGTGACTGAATGTGGAACACTCACAAAAGCTGAGAGGTATTTAAACATGAAAATGAATTCTTATCATTAGATTCACTTTTTAATGAAGGATGCAAAATACTGTTTCTTGCTCTCAGTAAAATTTAGGAGATGAAGTTGAGAAAAATGTAAAAGTAAATGTGTCTGTTTCTGCCTATTTCAAAATCTGTATCTCTCTTAAATTGTTCGTATTCGATAATGTTTTTCCCATTACATGATTACTTAGTTGTAGCTGTAAGGGAATGTTTAAATTACAAAAATGTCAGTCTGGTGGTGTTAGAGAAACATATTGTGGGCAACACTTATCTCTGGGTAGCAACGCAGGATAAAACAATCATGGAAAGCGGAAATGCCATGAGACAGGAAGTGGGAAAGGAAAATGATTCATGTAAGGAAGTATAATTTGGCTGCTGATAAGTTTGGAGTTGCAGAGACCATAATGATTTTTTTTACAAACAGACCCTGTTGTGGAAGACGTCATAGGCAAAGTAGTAAAATGCAAGTTTTTTTCTTTTCCTTTTTAGTTGGTAGGAATTCAATAAAGATTTTTTCTTAAAACATTAATTTTAAAATAAAATGAATTTGTCAGCTTGAGGAACCAGTCTTTCTCTCTAAGATGAAAAATAATTTTGTTTTGATTTATGCATTTAATATTTCACACTGGAAATGTAAAACTACAGCAGTTATTTTATAGTGACTGAGATCAGGAAATATGGAGGTAATTCATTATATTTATTATTTTTCTTTATAAAACTATAAATCAATGTTATTGAAAATTAAATGTATAGTCTACTGTGAGGGCATTTCTGAGGTTTAACAGTACTTTCCATAAGGCTTTCTAGGATCTGACAGAAATGTGAATTATTCATAAGAGCCTTGGATTTTCCTTCAACATAATCAAATTAATAAAACAATTTCAATTCCAAAAGCTATTAATGCTCTGTGAAGAGAGCAAAAAGCATAAATTTATCTTCGGTTTCTTTCTGAATTTTGTATACTTCTGGGAATCACCAAGATCATGAAAGGAGATTTTTTAAAAAGGCAGAGTACCAAGTGCCATCATTGTTACTTTGCTAGTATAATACAGTAATGTGATCATTTTTCTTCTTGCATCATCAGTGCACTTCTAAGAAAGACTACTATTTGTGGTCCCCTGGAGGGTCTTTTGAACTTCCTTTTTGAGGAAAAAATAAAGAAAATTATATGGAAGCATTCTATTTTTTAGGATTAATTACCATCCTATGTCCAAAATATTTTGTAGTCCTTATAGAATGGAGTCATAACATGTGGTAAGATAAACATAGCAGCTATATAAAACAAATGCAGAAACAAATATAGGTGCTATGTCACTGAGTACAGTAAGTAAACAAACTCACTGAACTGAATTGATTTGAAATTTTTGGCATTTAAGGTATGAGTGACATACACCAATTACATACCCTTCATTGTCTAACCTCAAAACAAGTATATACATTTTCTATGCAGAAAAACTTAATTCAGAATGTGAATTCAAAAAGAATTATTATGTGAATCTCTGGGCAGTGTTTAACAATAAGGTAAACAATGTCTGCAATTCTAGCTTCACCTTACAGAAACCTAGTTCACATTGAGCCCTCCTGAATCAATCTCTTTGAAGGTTGAGGATATGGTATTACCCAGTGAAGGCATTCTTAAGGGTGCTCAGATAATAATGTGTAAGTATTCCCCTTGTTGAAAATTTGGCAAAATACAGAGATGGAGCTGGGAGACACCAGAAGAGAGAAGTACTTTCAAGGCCCCTGGGAGGTCTCTCTCAAATTTCAGATGCTTTAAGCAGGCCTTTAGTAAGTGCTGGAACACAGTCAATTCTGAACCAGAAACCCATAGGTAGGATGAGGAACAACCGTTCTATTATGAAAGTCCAACTTGCATTCTCACTCACGCAGAAAGCACTGTACGCTTTAGCACGGTCACGGGCAGCTACAGTGCTTGAAGATAGGGTCAACAGCTTTTCCAAATCTCCCTATTTCCCTGGCTGTTGCAATCATAGAGCATGATGGATGTGAATTAGCCAGAAAATGTTTATCCCACTGTGGAAAGTCTAGTTTCTAAGCAGAATAGATTCTGATAACACTGCCAGGAAGAGTTAGCTGCCAAATACACACAACATACCTAAATCAGTTGAATGGCATTACTTGAAAATATATTTTTAAATGTTAGAGGATGACTACAAGGTGTTGCCAATTTTGATGTAAATGAGACCAAGTGACCTCTTTTGATTTTAACAAACCCATGGTTCCAATGCTTAATGCCTTTGTTTTAGTGTCAGGAAAAATTCAAGTGTCTAACATAAAGAAGGGGATTTGGCATCTTCTGTACTAGGAGTGAATACATTTTATTCTTTAAATGAGTTTGGCATTTTGTGTAGCTGAGAAAAATAAAAGCAGTGAGACTAAATTGGTATTCGAGATTCAACACTAGACGAGTGCTTGCCATGATGCCCATGTGTCCACTCATGCGCTCCAGTCTAATGATGAAATCAAGTTTGGGCTGTTTGTCCCACAGACTGAAGAATGATGGGTTAGCTAAGAGAGGGACAGGATTGGTATTGGAAGTTAAATAATGGTCCTAGAAATCAGTTTGTGGCTTAGACTTTAAAGGGCATGCCCAGCAGGTGAAGAGCAGTTGAAATTGAGATCAGAGCCCTGGCTGGTGTGGCTCAGTGGATTGAACACTGGCCTATGAACTGAAAGGTTATTGATACAACAAATGCCTGGGTTGTGGGCCAGGTCTCCAGTTGGGGACATGCAAGAGGCAACTGATTGATGTATCTTTGGCACAACAATGTTTCTCTCCCTCTATTTCTCCCTCCTTCCCCCTTCCCTAAAAGTAAATCAGTAAAATCTTAAAGAAAAAAATCACAGAGAATAAACATTTGTAACTGTTGGTTATTCTGATGGACTTAGATCTCTAATTTTATAAGGATAAGAACATAGTAAGAATATATTGGAAATAGTTTTGGGGGCAAGAGTGGGTCTTTTATATAGTACTTCATCTTTGAGTCTTTGATACTATTATTGGTTTTTGTTTTATATTCTATAAAATATGGAGACAATTGTTTAAAATTAAATGCATATGTCTGTTTCTATTAATTCTCTGTCAAAAATCAAATTACAAATAACCACTTCTTTGAATCTTCATTGTTTCCTTTGTCTGAATTCAAAACTCCTCACTGAAAGCTGGTTTTATAAAATATATGATATATTTAAAATATATAATACATCTTATATATTTATTATATATACTTATATGTACTTACAGCTTTTGAATGCAGAAATGAGAAGACAGAAGTGAAGAACAGAGAAGTGTGTTAGCCCTCTAGGTCTGCTGTACCACAAATGGATGGCTTTAAACAATAGAAATTTACTCTTTCATAGTTCTGGAGCCTAAAGTCTGAAATAAAGGTTTTGGGAGAGCTGTGCCCTGTACAAAGCCTCTAAAGGAAGATCCTTGTCTCTTCTGTCTTCTGGATTCCTCGGTTCGGGGTAGCATAAATTCACTCTCTGCCTTGGTCTTCAAATGATCATCTTCCTTTCTGTGCGTCTCTCCTTTTCTTCTTTTAAGGACACCAGTCATGTTAGATTAAAGGTCCACCCGACTCCAGTATGACCTCATCTTAACCTAACCTGCAACCGCCATATTTCCACATTAGGTCAAGTTACTGGGGTTAGAATTTCCATATATATTTTGGGGGAACATAATTTAACCCATAACAAGGAGGTGTTTTGTTTTGTTTGTTTGGTGGGGAGTATCAATCTTTATATAAACAAGAGTCATGTAAAACCAGACTTTTATTTTTCCAGATTAAAAAAAGCCAAGACTGGGTTTACTTCTCTATTACCTGTGACGTTAAAAGGAAAAGTAGTGGTAGTTGAAGAACTGGTGAGATCGACTTTTCACTTGAACTTTTCACTGTGCTGTAGTATCCCAATAGTCTCGCCCAATCAGTTGTGGGGTCAGATGCAGAAATAATGATATTGGAAATTAAAGTACACTTAAAGAAGAAGAAAAAAATAATTTTAGCAGAGCTAGTGTATCAACTTCAAGAGTGAAAACAAATTATAATATTAATTAATCATTAATGCTGATGTCAGTCAGATAGCCCAGAGTGTGCCATTTATACCATCAAGTTACAGAGAATGGGTTTGACCAGCTATTTTCATAGAAGTTTCAGACATTTATCTCTACAGAAAGAACCCATGGGAAAACAATTTTATTTTTCCACTGCTTTTAGAGAGAGAGAAAGGGAGAGGGAGAAACATCAGTGCAAGAGAGAGGCGCCAACCAGCTGCCCTTTGTGTGCACTTGGACTGGGGACTGTACCCACAGGACCGGGGATCAGATCTGTACAACCTGGGCATGTACTCCGACTGGGAATCAAACCTGCAAACTTTTGGTTATGGGGTAACACTCCAGCCAGCTGAGCCACACAAGCCAGAGTGGAAAACAATTTTCTGATCTAAATTTCTTTTGTGTGGAAGATGTGAAATCACCTTTCATTAGTTTAGTAAACTTGGTTGAATAAACCCATTAATCTGAATTTTTTTCTGCACTTGTAAAACAGAAATAATAGTAACTTACCCAGTAATTTAATAGGTTGTTTTAATATAAAAGCTGTTTATATACTATAATGTTATATACACGAGTGTAAGAATGTATTTCTGGACAATGTCTTCACGGAGCTTTTGAACAGCACTATGGGGTAGCATTTATGAACACAGGTTCCCAGTAAAACTGACTGAGCATCTCAATTCCACCACCTACTAAGGTGTGATCTTGATCTCTGTGTGCCTAGGTTACTTATATGTAAAATGAGGACAATAGTATTTACCTTCTACTTTGGTAAGAGGATTTTACAAGTTAATAATGTGGCACAACTAGGATAGTGCCTGGTACAGTTGATCAGTGTAAACTGCAGATGGTGATGACCATAAGCCCTGGAACCCAGGTCTCTCCAGTAAGTGCTTGGAACAGACGCTATTTAGAAGTCAATGAAATGGTTCTAGAAAGACAGGGTGTTACTTTCCATATGCAACATAACTGTGGTCACCCGCCTGCACACGCAATCGATATATGTAGCTCTCAAAAGTGTGGGGGTTCATGGGTGGTGGGCAATGGAGGATGGAGTCTGGAAAAGCTCACATAGGATTAGATAACGATGAGAGAGTAGTGGTGGCCTGAGGAGAGTCAGTGAATATTAAAAATAATCACAGTGGAGAGCGATTAAAGGACAAATGAAATTTGCTTTAAAAAAATTTCGTGACTACTTTGGGCGTAGCTAAGATGGAACTCATGGTCCTCCCAGTCTGTTAGGACTAATTGTCCTTGTGGGTCTCAGCACTGCTCACTGACACTCTCACAGGTCAGGAATCTGAGGCTTAGCTTACCTGGAAGAGTCCAAAGGGCAAAGGAACAGTCTTTACATGATGACTGTGAGCCTAAGGCCTTCAGCTTTAACACCAATAGATTTTTGTTTTATTGAAGTTGTCAAAAAATAAATTAAAAAATGTTTCCCTCTTGGAGTCTTATACATAATGTGTGAATCTTGTTGAGTAATAGCCATTTGATTAGTTATAAGTGTGGAATGGTTTGAACAGTCGGTCAGGATATTTTCTATTGTGAGTGGGGCATACCCTACTGCAACCAGCTTAAGCAAGGGGGAGATAACTGAATTTAGAGACCACACACCATGAGTGGTGTTCTCTGCCTCCTAGCTTTCCCTCTTCTCTGCTGCCTCCCTGGTCAGTTCTGGCAGAGGCCCAAGAGCTGCACTCATTTCAGAGTCTTCATCATTTTGGGATTAATCCAGTAGAAAAAGAATGACAGACCCACAACAGATCAAAATTTCACTGATTTAGCAATTGTGATCACATCGCAACCTCGAACCAATCGCTGTGGCCAGGGATGAATGAGGTACCGATTGCCTTAGAATGGATTAGAGATTGAGATTAAAGGAAGGGTAGAAGTCCACATGAAATTTAGGGCTGTTGTTGAAGAAGGGAGGCTGGGTGTTGGCAAAGTGAGTATCAAATACCCCATTGAAGGCCCAACCATCTTGGACAGTTGCCTAAAATACCCTTGACATGAATGTATATTGAACTGGTTTATGTTTGTTTGGATGTGGTAATGACTGAGAATATGAATATCTTTGTTCTTTCCCTTTGCAAAATTTGGATTCCATCTAGTCACAGAATTGAAAGGCTTTTTAAATGAACCACATGAATGCTTCTTGTCTAAAAAGAAACTAAAGTTTGTTAAATTTTTCATTTAAATATGATAGATCTGAATGTGTAAGATCAATTTTTCATGCGGTTTTGACATCAGCATTGGCTTTGATATTTTAAAATGTTTTCCTTCTTAAATGTGTTATAATGTTATTGTAACAGGAAGCAGATATTTAAATTGAACTAAAAACTGGGCTTGACAGCTAAAAAGAAATAATTATAATTTAAATAAAAACAAAAGCTGTATATATATTTTTTATGATTGCAATTTTTATAGAAATTTACTTTAGTTACTATTGACTTAATAAACTATAATTTTAAAAAGTGACTAATTACATATACATAAATAGAATTAATATAAAAAAGAGTATATTGTGCCAAATTTTATACACTATTTTAAGAACAAATTGGATTTTACTATATTACTTTTCTTTAGAGGAAAAAATCTGCTTTAATGTAAAAGTATGAGATAGCTGGGAAAATGTTACAAAAAACCTTAAAATTAGGCTAAGATAAATGCTTTTTCCAGTTCTTTGCAAGAGAAAAACACCAGCAACATAGTAGAAGCAAAAAAAAAAAAGTCTTTGAAGAAATCACAGAGCCAGATATTACATTGATGTATGGGACATTTCCAGAAAAAATATGTCCAAACACACCTAGAGAATCATGTATCAATAAAGCAATCTACTTAGTATTTCATGCATCTGAATGTTTCATTGCATTTTGATATGTTTGCTATATAAATTATAAAGTAATATTTAAGAATACTTAAAAAATTATATGGTGTATGAATTTCAAAGATGGAGAGCTATCTTTGACTTTTATCAGAAATTTTGTTATTAGTTCAAATTTGGGTGTGGGTATTTACAAAAACTCCTTGAGAGAAAGAAAGGTGCTTCTTATATTTTATCCAAGGTAGATGCTGCATTGATTGGCATTCAAGAATAATAACTGGGAGTATGCCTGACACAATGTCTTTATTACTAAATTGTTGGCCAACCAACTCACATTCATTGGCAAACTATCCTCTATTGTACTGTGACTTGGTGTCTGCATGAGGACAGAAGTCTGGTTCAAGGCTGACCAGACTGAGGTGGGTGGTGTTTTCCTAACAGAGCTGGTTTGGCCCAGTTAGCTACTCCAGCAAAAATGTATTATGGGAATCAGTCTGTTCTCTCATACTGAGGGAACTTTTCCAGCCAATACATTTGATTGTTCTTGTGTAAACAGTCCAAGTATTAGAAGAGAACTGACGTGACTTTATGTGAAACCAGCTCCTGCCTGTTTCTGCTGGGCACACCCAGTTCAGAATACTCTTGTTAAAATACCCAGAGTCTGGGAGAGAGAGGGCAACGCAGACAGTATTATCAGTATGGCCACGAGAGTTGTTAAAATACTAAATTAATTCTGCACCAGGAGATAGATAGCCACTGTTCCGAGTACTCTTCCTCACCACAACCCTGTACATCTTCCTCTAGACCCTGGCCCCCTAAACCTCTCCATGATATATTACAGCAACTGAAGGCATAATTCCTGGTAGAACAAAGGCCCTCTGCTGTGTTGCTATAGGCAGGATCTGTTCTGATTGGCTGGTGCCTGAGTGTCTCTGGTTCTTGAATCTACTGAACAGCACCCTGACAAAGAGCTAGGGAAATGTCATTTTAGCACATCCATCGAAGACTCTGAACCTCAGGATAATGGCAGTAATCAAAACAGAGGATAGGGATCCTGGCATGCAATCAGGTAGAATTCAGATCCTCACGCTTCTTTAAGGACAGTTTTAATATTGCACGTGATGTGGTTTGGCCTTCCCCAAGCTTTCTGCCTCCACTTTTGGAACTGGTTTTGTTTATAATCCTTCTTTGGGCTCACAGCAATTGCTCTAAAGTTCCGTGGTGGGGCATTTCTGCTAATGAGCATATGCCGGAAACATGTGGGTAGAATGATAACAACCCACCCACTTTTAAGCTTATTTTAGAAGATGCAAACATTAGAAAATGAAAATTAATTAATGAGCAAATTAAGGGAAATGCCAAGTATCATCAATTTCTGTATTTCCTCATTTCTTTTACCTAGAATTTTTTGCAAACCTGAATTATGTTCTGTCTCTATTGGTTTAAGACAGTAGCTTTCCATTGCTCAGAGAGTGAAATCCTCAACCTGTATTCTGACCTACAAGGTTATCTAAGATGTGGCCCTGGCCTCCCTTCTGATCCGATCTCACACTGTTCCTCCTCATTCTCATTCTGCACCTGGCACACTGGCCTTCCAAAGATACACTAAGTCGATGCCTCACCTTTGCCCTTGTTGCTCCCTCTGTTCCAAATGTCATCTGTGTGATCCTGGCTATCATTAGTTCTTATCTCCTTAGAGAACTGTTTGCTGGTTGTTCTTAGAAAGCCTCCAACCAGCACTGCAAGATAATGGCATCGATCAGAATAGGCACACAAGGCAAAATCCAATTATTATCCAAAGGTATAGGAAATGTTTTTATTGTAGGACTGATATATATAGAGTTTGTTTCCATTTTTTTTTTAAGATTTTATTTATTTATCTTTAGAGGGGAAGGGAAAGAGAGAGGGAGAGAAAGATCAGTGTTTGGTTGCCTCTCATGCGCCCCCTGCTGGGAACTGGCCTGCAACCCAGGCATGTGCCCTGACTGGGAATGGAACTTTCATCCTCTGATTTGCAGGCCCGTGCTCAATCCACTGAGCTACACCAGCCAGGGCTTGTTTTCATTTTTTATTCATCCGAATGACTTACCTGTCCCTGCTTCTACTGGCCATTCAGAAGTGACAGGGATGAGAAAAACAAGGACTTCTATTTCTGATTTCTTCCCATGACACATGGGACTTTGTTTTATCTTCTAGGAAGTGAGTTGTGTTCAGATCACAGATGAGAGAAATATGAGAAATATTATTAAATTCCACTGCTTTAATTAAATATTCTTCACCTGACTAATAGCAACAGCAGAGGTGTAAACTTGAATTCACTCTACATTCCTGAGGTGTTAACATTGCCTAAATATAAAAACTAAGTACTACTGGTTTCTCTCACTTAAAATAGGACAAAATAAATTTTAATGCACACACACAGTGTGTGGGGATATATATATATATATATATATATATATATATATATATATATATACCCTCAAAGACATTGTGGTTATCAAAATCATTCAGAGGAGAAAGCCCCTCTTATTTGAAAATCTTGCTTTTCTTTACAATTTAGTGAGGTTCCACTTGTGATGTTGAAGTTTCATTTTTAGCTTTCTGGCCCAGGCATCACTTAAATTGGTTAGTTCCAGCTTGGCATTAGTGGAGTCACAGTCAGGGGTTCAGTGCCCAGGGGTTCAGAGTCAGTCAGGTCAACACCGGGAAGGCTGTTCTGTACTCAGTGACTTTACTGTGGTTTTGGTTATCGAGCCCATGTGTGTGGCCAGTTGTTTACAAGATAGGGGCGTCATTTTTGCTTTCAATTTTTCAATATTTATTAAGTTCTTATTACCATCATTACCTCAATTCTAAGACACTATTGGTGATAAGGTGCAGCATCAACAATATTATAAGTAAATGAAAACTAACTGCATTAAATAAACCCATGGATTGCAAATATGTATAGAAACTTAAAATCTTTTGTCTTAGAATTTGGAAAATATGGTTTGAAGTATAACCCTTTGCTGCTACAAGAAAACAACACAGAGGTATACATTTTGTAGTTTTGTTGGAGACATCTTTAATTTGATAAACATTTTTATTAAATTTAAAGCTCATTCTCAGTATGAGATTAAACTGCTTGCCCTATGTACTGAGATATTATTCATTCACTTTTATACAGGGTGGGGCAAAAGTAGGTTTACAGTTGTGAGGACACGAAACACGGAGTTTATTCTTGTGTTATTATTTGCTAATTATTGTATTATTTTCCAAATGAACAACTGTAAAGCTACTTTTGCCCCATCCTGCAGATATTTATATTATTTTAACTACATATTATATTTACATGTGACTATATATTTTATAAGTATAATGTAAATACATAATATATTCATGCACATAAATATGTGTATAAATATACATATATTTTATATTGTTATTTATCATGTTTATATATTTGTTCAGCAAATATCTGTGGAGCACCAAAAATATTTAACAGCACAGAAAGTCAGATAAGGTTATTGTTTTCATAAACCAGTAAAGGAGAAATAGTAAATACAAGATTAAAATAGATGATAGTAAAAAGCCTACAAAATATAAAACAGGATAATCTGTTAACAAGTGTCTGGGAAGAGGAGCAATCAGCTTTGCTGCAAAGAAGGTCAGAGGTCAGTGAGGAGATGAAGCGAACAGCACGAAGCCACAGGGCAGAGTGTTCCAGGCAGAAGGAATGGAGCAGGAGTTCCAAGGTGGACAGGAAATTGGAATATTTGAACAACTACAGTAACAACTAGAGCCAGAGTCTGGAGCGAGAGAGTGTAGAGAAGACAATATAACCTGAGCTCAGGATGGAAGGAAGGGGAGATATGGAAGTGAGGCTTGGTGGCAATGATAAGTTTTTGTTTTATCCTATGATCAATGGGGAGCATTTGGAAAGTAAGCAGGGTCATAATGTGTTTTGCTTTACATTAAATTTTTTTTTCTGATTGTTGTGTCCCACAGGAATCAGGGATAGAGGTAGAAAGACCAGGTTGGAGTATTGTGAGATAGAAATGATGGCGTACTGATAAGGTGAGAACAGTGATGACAGGCAGCAATGGGCCGATGCCATGCATGTTTTGGAGACAGAGGTGACAGAAGTGGCTGATAGATTGGTTTTGGAGTGTGGAAAAGAGAACTCGAGTAGAACTCTGACTTGATCAACAAGGTGGGTAGTGATGCTACTTCCTGAAGTTAGGGAAGAATAGCTTTTTTGACATAGGACAGAAGTCAAGAATTCTGCTTTGACCATGATACATGTTTTGAGAACAGTCTATGATATATTTAAATAGAAATTCAAGCAGTCACGGAAACAACATGGAACAAACTGGTAACACAAAAATGCTAATGCTTCATGTCACTTTTGAAAACATGAGACATTTAAAATGAAGAAACCAAGGTCATTGAGACTTAGAATTTTAGCAAGTTGATCCTAAAACACCACCATGTCTTCCATCTGAGTTATTTTAATAGTTCATTGTGAAATATTTTTCTGTACCAATAGAGTATTATATGATAAGACACATTTTAAAGGTTTAAGAAATGTTTCTAAGAGAGTAGCAGGAAATTACAAAGAAAAAGATTCCTTTCTGTAATAATGGCATTTGAGCTACTGTCTACAGACCAAAGGGTATTTCAAGCACTGATCCAAGGTAGCTAAATAACAATGAACAAAAATTTAGCAAATTCTACTTGGGCAAATATTTGCAAGATACATGATGTGCAATAAGTTCTTTCTAAAACATGTTAGCTTTGACCCAGACAGCATAGATCATAGTCTTTGGAACTCTTGCAGGTGTACTTTGTTTTGTAAATATGTAAATAGCTTTAGATTTACCCAACGATAGTGAACCATGGGGCTCAGTAGTAGCCTGGTCTTGTTTATAATACCAAAAGTATGAGGTATTCAAATTTATGCAACTGGAGATACTAGAGCTCTTATTTATACAATGTTGTAAATATACAGAAGGCTTTATAATAGATTGAGTTATGACAATAAAACAAAAAACAAAACAAACAAAAGCAAACCTAGCCTATTGTTACAGTTTTGCTTCCATGGGAAGCTGACTCTGCAATGGGGATTTGTGTGCAGCTGGCTTTTTGGGAGTGATCCTGGGAATGACACTTTAAAAACAAATTATTGAATTCACTGGGGTGGCGTTGGTCATAAATTTGGGTGGCACTGGCAACCTATATAATTTTATTAATGTAGGTTACAGGTGTACAACTCTATAATACATTATCTGTATACTGTATTGTATGTTCACCACCCAAAATCAAGTCTCCTTCTGTCACCACTTACCACCCCCCTTGGGGAAGAGTATAACTCTTCCACCTCCCCCTTCACGTTTCCCCTCTAATCACCAGAATGACACTTCTGATGGAACAGGGAAAACCAGACTGTGAACCAAGAGAAGCTGAACTGCAATGCAGATGCAACAGAGCCCTCAGGCCAACTCATGTGTAACTGTCAATTTGGGATGGTTTTGAGATGTCTTGGATTGAGGTAAGGGGCCCTGGCTTTTGTAATTCCTCACTGATTGGCGATTTAACCTGGGCGTAACTTTTCTTTGTGACGCAATTTACTGCAGCTGAAGGCAGTCCCTGATGAGTTGAGTCCCTCAACTGTGGGGCTCTCCTCACACCATATACCCAGCAGCAGGGCAATGAGTGCCTCAGATCTGAAAAGCAGTGCTTGCTCAGATCCACTCGGCTTGAGGTCCCATCTAGGAAAGGCTCCTCCACGATTCTGAGTTCTTTTCTCGGGAAACTTACTACAGTAAAGTTTGTAAGGTGACTTAGAGCTCCCACCACACCCCTTGGTCTCAGGGCTGCCACCAATATCATCTCCCTTGTCTACTACCCATTCTTCATTCCTCTTAGCTTCAGCTGGAACCTCTGCTGGTTTAGGTGGCTTACTAGGTGAGGTGAGTCAGACTATAACTCTGAGTGGTCCCCATGCCCTCCTCGGGTCATAGGTGGTACACTTGTCCTTTTATTTTCAAAGAAACAACTTCTTGAAGGAAGTGATTCCTTTCCTTATCTGATGGTGCCATGACTCAAGGAGTGAAAAGAGACTGGGCAGTAGCTTAAAATATAGTAAGAACCTTGCTATCTTCCTTCATTTCCAGGCAAGATGAAGTGCTGCCAGCAATAGAGCCCAATACTGAGCTCCTGATATGTCACCATCGCTTGAGATGAAACATTCTTTGGAGGCGAGTCTATTACATTGGACCTCTTCTAGCCTGGAATCAACTCTGTTATACTACCTGTTCCAGGATGGGAGAGGATTAATGTAACTGACTTACTACCACGTGATGTTTTAATTCTCTCAAGGTGGATGCCATTGTGGGGCTCAGTGTTAGTCTTTGTTGCCAGCAGACTGTCCATTCAGGAGCAGAGTCCCTAGGTAAGTTTTAATGAGTGGGCAGTCCATGCTGTTTGGACCATCATATCCTCCATCCCTGCCAATGTGGCTACTTACTCTCTTCATGCAAATATTGTTTCCACATTGGGGTGGCTGATGACACAGGCTGTACAATGTTGCCTGCCCAAGTCATGTCTGCTTTGTTGATTGATCAGTGCCTCTTCTGGGGTAAATGACTTTGTAGCCACTGCTGTATCCACACAACTCTTTGCCTCATCATTCCTTATTTTTCAACCTTTCTTCTCACACATTTTGGACCAACCAGCTGAGCCAGTTGCCACTTTGGATAATATACTTGCCTCAGGCCACTTGTTGTTCAGTCATGATTGCCTCACCGATGTCTTTCAGGGCCACGCTGAAAGTGCAATGGCAGACCATGGTTGGTTTGCATCTACATATGAAGCTAAACCATCCATAACTTCCTCCTGTCAGCTAGTCATACTGGGACATCCCAGCCCCATGCAGTCACAGATGCGAGAGGTGCAACAGTGGTGAATGATGTCTAAAGAAGTACAGAAAGTAGGGCTGGGCAAAGGGAGAGACTACGGTAAATCAGCTGCAACAGAGCCATCAGAAGACCCCATCGGGATCTGGAAAGCTAGTATGGCTCTTTAGATACATGTTGAATCTGACATTGAATGCAGAGGCTGGACCTTTGTACCCCTAGCTGAAGGAGATACCAGATGTGTGCTGCCTCTGTGGAGACAATGTAATGGATTGGTGAGGCTGTTCCCTTCAGTTCAGGGAAATTCCCGGAGTGGGATTAAGCCATGGGTTCTTCAAGCAGTAAGAGTAGCTGGAGGAATAAGTGTTGAAGTCTTGAAGTAGGACATGGTGGTGGTATACCAAAGACCCACTACACCAACCCCAAACCATGCAAATTTTCCCAGGATAATTCATACCATGTGGAAACATAAGACAGAAAATACTGTATTAGTTGAGGCCAAAATAATACATAAGCAGCATTTTGAATTTTGGGAACTATTGTAATTCCAACAATGTCAATAATTGGTTATCGCCTAAGTAACTGTTGAGAGTTGAAAGACAGGAATGAAGGAGTATCGGGACTGAATGAAATGTTACTGCATCTATGTCTATCTAAGCCTGATCGCCTTTCCTCACTCTTGAACTCAGTGACAGGCACTGAGAAAGACTTGCCGTACATGCAATCACCTCAGACAAAAATTGGCAACTCATCGCCGACTCTTTTTTTGCCTCCACATTGGGTTAAGTACCATACCCCACGGATTGGCACTCCGACTCTTCTTGAACTCACCCGCACCTCTTTATATATATTACCTAAGTTCAGGCTCTAATCACTTCACCTGGTCAACAAAAAACAGTAGGTTTTTTCCCCTGCCTTCAACCTCACAGCTTCCTTGGACTTTTATACACTGCACTCTACTTTAGCCAGAATGATTTTCCTACAAGGCAAATCCGATGATATGTTCCTGTTTCAAATTCACAAATGGCTAGTTACTGCTGTCCTCATAAATTGCGCTCCTTAAGTGGCATGCAAAGCTCTTTCTGGCCTTTTCTCCACCTGCCTCAACCAGCCTTCTCATCACTCTTGCCTTTTCCCCACTTACTTTGGCTTTATAACTGTAGGGATCTCATACACACTGACTGTTCTCTGTGCCTTTTGGGTTTTACATTGCCTGTTTCTTTTGCCTGGAACCTTCCTGTGGTAGACAGAACAATGGTCCCCATCAAAAACGTCCTCGCTCTAGAACCTGGGAATATGTGGTTAAAGATCTTGAGTTGGGGAGAGTGGCCTGAATTCCCCAGGTGGGCCCAACGTAACCACAAGGGTCCTTGTAGATGGGAGTCAGACTCAGAGAGGACTATGTGGTGACGAATGCAGAGGTCAGAACGAGATCGTTTCTACAATGGGGCTGTAGACCAAAGGGTGCCACAGGCTCCAGAAGCAGGGAATACATTTTCTCTTAGAACCTCCAGAAGCAATACAGCCCTGGGGAAACCTTGATTTTAGCCTAGTAAGACCCATTTCAGATTTCTGACCTTTGGAACTTTAAAATAACACTTTTTTTTGTTATTTTAAGCCACTAAATTTGCTGTAATTTTATATGGCAGCAGTAGGAAACTAATACACTTGCCCTGTGGCTAGATTCTATTAATTATTTAACTCAGCTAAAACCACGAATCTGGTGTAGTGGAGTCTCCTTTATGTTCCAACAATTAACACAACATTCCTTCTATTTTTGCATTGGCTGGTGTGGATCAGTGGGTTGGGGCATTGTTCCATAACCGAAAAGGATGCAGGTTCAATTTCTGGTCAGGGCGCATGGTTTGTGGGTTCAATTCCTGGTCTGGGCCTGTATGGGAGGCAACCAATCAATGTTTCTCTCTCTCCCTCCCTCTCTCTCTAAAAGCAATGAAAAAAGTTCTTGGGTGAGGATTAAAAAAAAAAGTAGATTCTATGGCTCAAGCCTAAGATAAATGGTAAAACCCTATATCCAGCCACATTTAAAAATACATGTGTGTGTGTGCCTTCAAAATAAAGAACTCCCACAACTTCACTCTAGGAAGATAGGCAACCCAACTAAAAGATGAGCAAAGGACCTGAGTGGACACTTCTCTAAGGAGGACACACAGAGGGCCCAGAGACATATGAAAGGCTGCTCAGCATCACTAGCCATCAGAGAGATGCAAATTAAAACCACAGTGAGATACCACTTCACACTGGGCAGAATGGCATCATAAACAAATCAACAAACAAGTGTTAGAGAGGATGTGGAGAAAAGGGAACCCTAGTGCACTGTTGGTAGGAATGTAGACTGGTGCAGCCACTGTAGTAAAAGTGTGGAATTTTTCAGAAAGCTAAAAATGGAACTGCCTTTTCCCCCAACAATTCCACTGCTGGGATTATATCCTAAGAATCCTGAAACACCAATCCAAAAGAACCTATTCACCCCAATGTTCATATCAGTGCAATTTACAATAGCCAAATGCTGGAAAGAGCCTAAGTGCCCATCAGTAAATAAGTGGATCAAAAAATTATGGTACATTTACATGATGGAATACTACACAGCAGAAAGAAAGAAGGAGCTCCTACCCTTCACAACAGCATGGATGGAACTAGAGAGCATTATGCTAAGAGAAATAAGCCAGGTGTTGAAATACAAATACCATATGATCTCACCTATAAGTGGAACCTAATCAACCAAACAAATAAGCAAGCAAAATAGAACCAGAGACATGGAAATAAAGAACAAACTGACAGTAACCAGAGGAGACAGGGGAGGGGGATAACAGGGGAAAGAAGAAGAAGGGTTGTCAAAGAACATGTATAAAGGACACATGGACTAAGCCAACGGCAGGTAGGGTTGAGTGTGGGAGGTAGGAGTGGATGGGATGCAGGAGAGTGGTCGGGGGAAAGTTGGGGACAACTGTAGTTGAACAACAATAAAAAAAGTAAATTTGGTTTCTTAGCTGGCATGCATTCAATCCATTATCAAGTCAAGGTATATACTAGAGCTTTTTAAAGTATGTTTTACTACTTTTATAAACATTACTGAAAGATACACACACATATATGAATATAGATATTCCTTCTACTTCATTATGGTTATCTACTTATTCTCGATCCCCTACCCTCTACTCCCACAGTTATACCCTGCATGAGAGCTGTTACTGTGTCTTATGTTCTGTGAATCCTAGGCACCCAAATGCCTGCCTACGCATAAGCTCAGGAAAGTTGTAATGCTTCTTTTGCCACTGTCATCTTGCCCTGAGGGTTCCCTCTACACTTCGAAGCCACCACTGTTGACAGGATATAGATGACCTTGTTTTCTGTTTTAAGGGCTTATGCATGTTTGGGGTTTGTGCAAAAGAAAATGGAGTAGTTCCTGCAAGTCAGGCCAGATGAACTGATCAAGTCCCAGGCACAGTGAGGGTCCTTCTGCAGAGGAATCACAGGGATGCGCCAGTAGCTGCTGAATGAAGGTCCTCCCTTCCCAGCATTGCAAAGAACATTCCATGCACTTCTCTTCCCAGCACTTGTGCTGTGCTCCTGGAATCCTAAGAGGTAGCCTTCAGCTTTCCACAAGGGCGCTGGCACAGGTCAAAGGTGCTCTCCACAATCCACTCTGACCCCCTCCTTTCTGGGGCCTCCAGGCCTGTCCTGCCCAAGCCCTCCTCCTGCATGTTTTTCCCACTCCTGTACTCTTTTATCTGTTCTATTTTTATGGCCTGTACTTCATTATTTGCTTCCCCTAGGCCCTTTCTTTTGATTCTCTAGAAACTGTTTTAGAAATTAAAACCAAATATCCGAAATTGACTTCTCCTCAAGGCAATGTGCTTGCCTCTGGCTGACTTGGGGGAAAGTCACGAGGGTTCAGAAGAAAAACACAAATACTCCAAAAAATTATCTTGCTACATTCCAGTCTCATTATAAGCAAGTATATGTGAAATGAATAAGAAGTGAGAGGAAACATAAGAGAATATCAAGGTTTTGGTTAGGGAAGTATTTTTCTTTTTTTAAATTGTATTTCTTCCATTACCACTTAGTCCCCTTATACCCCACTTGCCTGTGCAATCACCACCCTGCTGTCCATGTCCATGCATCCTTTTTTCTTTTTGCTCAGTTCCTCCAGTCCTAACCTCCCACCTCACCTTAGCTGTCATCCTGCTCTCCATCTGTGAGTCTGTCTCTGTTTTGCTTGTTAGTTAAGTTTATTCATTAGATTCCACATGTGAGTGAGATCACAGTATTTGTCTTGCTCTCACTGGCTTATTTCACTCAGCCTAATGTTCTCCAGGTCCATCCATACATTCACAGTGTCACAAAGGGTAAAACTTTCTTCTTTTTTATGGCCGAGTAATATTCCATTGCATACATGCCCCATATTTATTTTTTCCACTCATCTAATGATGGGCTGCTTCCATATCTTGGTGATTGTGAATAATGCTGCATTGAACATAGGGGTGCTTATGTTCTTTCAAATTAGTGTTTTGGGTTCCTTCAGATAATTTCCCAGAAGTGGGATCACTGGGTCAAAAGGCAATTCTATTTTTAATTTTTCGGGGTCTCTTCATACTGCTTTCCACAGTGGCAACATCAATCTGCATGGATGCCAACAGTACACAAGGGGTTCCCTCTCTCCACATCCTCACCAGCACTTGTTGCTTGTTGATTTATTGATAATGGCCATTCTGACAGGTGTAAGATGATATCTCACTTTGGTTTTAATTTACATTTCTCTGATGATTAGTGACATTGATCATCTTATCGTATGTCTATTGGCCATCTGTATGTCCGCTTTGGAGAAGTGTCCATTCAGGTCCTTAGCCCATTTTTTAAATTGGGTTGTTTTTTTGGTGTTGAGTTTTGTAAGTTTTTTATAAATTTTGGATATTATCAGATGTATCAGCAAATATGTTCTTCCATTCCGTGGGATGTCTTTTTTGTTGTTGATATTTTCCTTTGTGTGCAAACACTTTTTAATTTCATATAGCTTCATTTGTTTACTTTTATTTTGTTTCATTTGACAAGGAATATACTTTTGATAAAATATGGTTGTGAGCAATGTCTGAGATTTTGCTGCCTATGTTTTCTTTTACAATTTTTATGGTTTCAGGTCTAACATTTAAGTCTTTAAATCCATTTTGAATTTATTCTTGTGTGTGGTGTAAGAAGGTGGTTTGGTATTATATTTCTGCATATATCTGTCCAATTTTCCCAACACTATATATTGAATAAACTATCTTTAGCCCATTGTAGGTGTTTGCTTCCTCTGTCAAATATTAATTAACTGTAAAGATGTGAGTTTATTTCTGGGCTCTCTATTCTGCTCCGTTGATCTATGTGTCTATTTTTATGCCAGAACCATGCAGTTTTCAATACTACGGCCTCATAGTATAGCTTAATATTAGGTAGCGTGATTCCTCCAACTTTGTTCTTCTTTCTCAGGATTGCTGTTGTTATGCAGGGCCTTTAGTGGTTCCACATAAATTTTAGAAACCTTTGTTCTAGTTGTGTGATGTATATCATTGGAATCTTGATAGGAATTGCATTGAACCTATAGATTGCTTTGGGTATAATGTACATTTTCATGATGTTAATTCTTTTTATCTATGAACATGGTATGTACTCCCACTTATTTGTATTATCTTTAATTTGTTTCTCCAGTCTTGTAATTTTCTGAGTACAGGTTTTTTAATTCCTTGGTTAGGTTTATTCTTAGGTATTTTATTCTTTTTGAAGAAATTGTGAATGGGATTGTTTTCTCTAATTTCCGTTTTTGTCAGTTCATTATTGGCACATAAAAATGAAATTGATTTCTGAAAATTAATTTTGTATCCTGCTACTTTGGTGAATGCATTTACCAGTTCTGTTAGTTTCTTGGTGGAATCTTTGGGGTTCTCTATGTACAGTATCATGTCCTCTGCAAATAAAGACGGTCTTACTTGCTCCTTTCCAATTTGGATGCCTTTTATTTCTCCTTCATATCTGATTGCTACAGTTTTACAATTCTCTCCCTGTCTTAAGCTTTGCCATTTTTATTATGATGTGTCTCAGCCTGGGCCTCTTTGGTTCCAACTTGTTTGGGACTCTCTGAGCTTCCTGGACTTGTGTGTCTTTTTCCTTCACCAGATTAGGGAGGTTTTCTCTCATTATTTCTTCATAATTGTTCTCAGTTGCTTGGTCACTCTCTTCTCCTTCCAGTATTCCCATGATGCAGATGTTGCTACACTTCATGTTGCTGAAAACGTTTCTTGAACTCTCTTCATTTTTTTTTACTCTATTTTTTCTTTCTGTTGCTCTGCTTGGGTGTTTATTTTACCTTGTCTTCCAAATCACTGATTTGATTCTCTGCATCATCTAACCTACTGTTCATTCCTTCCAGTGTATTATTTATTTCAAATATTGCATTCTTTATTTCTACTTGTCCTTTTTTATGATTTCTATGTCTTTTTTTTATGGTGTTGAGTATCCTTATAATCATTACTCTAAACTCTCTATCTGCTAAATTATTTTCCTCTGTTACATTTAGTTCTTCTTCCAAAAAATTCTCTGGTTCTTTCATTTAGGGTCTATTTTTGTTTTCCCATTTTGGTTGCTGCTTTGTATTTTTTTCTATCTATTAGGTAGATCTTCAAAGACTCTGGTATGGGCCCTTGTTAGACACTGCTGGTGACTGGCCCCGAGCAATGGGTTAGGGGCTGTCAGCAATCCATAGTGTGCAGCTCCCTGTGCTGGGCCTCGGTCATGCAGAAAGAACCAGGCTGTGCATCAAGGACAACTTTTACCAGCACCAGGCCTGCAGGAGGGTCAGCTAAAGTCTCAGAGCTCCCAGAGATCTGCCTTAGTTGTTAAACTTAATTCATAATATAGCCTCAGGCTGTGCTCTGCAGCCTGGCTTAAACTCCACCAGGTGAGACAGAATAGTTCTTGTGGGTGGGGCTATCACTTCCCTCAGTGGGATGCCACATAGAAGAGAGTGCTCTGCTTGAGAAGATGGCCTCTGCAGTTTGGGGAATGACTCAGCCCTGGGAGCCTGGTGGTTATTCCTTCACTTCCCTCCCCAGAGTCCCCCACCTAGACTCTCCTTGCACATCTCTAGCCCACTCTACCCTTCCTCAGCCAGAGCCCAGGGTAAATGGATGCCAAAAAAATTTTGTGTGTTGACCCTTTAAGAGGCTCTCTGTATCTGCAGCTGTCTCTGCCTGGCAGACTGATACCCTGTTACTTTTCACAGATAGATATTATTTGGGTCCCTTTCCTGGCTCTGTTGATATAAGGTGGGGAGCCCAGCTTGCAGGTTAGACCCTACACTTCTCAGGGGCATCGCTCCGGCAGCTGAAATTTCCCTCTGGAACTTCAGCTGCCACCTCTGGGAACCCAGCCAGCCCTCTCACACCTCTTTTGCACTCCCTACGAGTCATTGTGGGGAAGGGGTTTTTTCCATATGTCCTTCATTATAACGCTTCTCTCCAGCTAGTGTTCAGTTGGTTTTTCAGGATGATTCCTCCACAATTTAGTTGTCATTCCAGATTGGTCTGGGGAGGAGGTTAGTGTAGCTTCTACTTACTTCTCCACCACCATCTTGGGTCCTCGTAGAGAAGGGAAGTATTTTTTCAACTCCAGCCTTTCTTTTGGGCTCTACTTGGTGGTCCTCGTACCACTGGTTGATAATCACTTTGTTAGAAAATCTCCTGGCTGAACATTTTGGCTAGAAACTGAAAACTTGGAAGATGCTGTCAAAGGCTCTAATGAAGACAGCTCTGGAAAGATATAGTTTAAGTAACCCGAGCATGCATCTCTCCCATATTTCCTTTCATGAGTCATGCTTTTGCCATAATGAGAAAGAAGATGATTTCATCTTAGGCCTCTGTGTCTTGCTCAGCACCGAGAGCCCCTCTCAGTCACCCCCCTTTCCTCTGGGCCAACACTTCCTTCTCTGCGGTTACCCTCTTGTACCCTAGAATCAGGCCCCACGGTGACTTGATGACATCTTACCTTTTGCCCGCACAGTCTGGCTGTGGAAAGACCACCCATCCCTTTGCTACCCCATCCTTTCACTCTGTGCAGCCACACAAGGAGTCGACATGCCTAATAGTGAAGTGGATCTAGTTAACTCAAGGTAGCGACAGCACAGCAGGGGAACGCCTTGTATGATAGTGTCCACAGGCCCTCGAAGAGATCATCTCATATAGACACTTGTAATCTTCTGTTCAGGCTTCTTGGCAAAACTGGGTGATGTTATGTCTACTCTTGATCATCACGCTTCCAGCTTTCAGACATGCATACTCTTGATTTATAAGGTTTGGTATGATTTCAGGTGCCATCTTCTTAATCATCCTTATCCCCTTCCCTCCTGTAAGAAAAAGACTCATTCCCATGACTTTGAAATGACAGACTGTCAAGTGTTTATTATATTTTTAATCTTGGACCTTCAGTGTCTGAGTCTGTCTCCAGAGAAACAAGGGAGAAAATTCAGTCCTCCAGCTACATGGTCTCATTTGCAGGCAACAAAAAACCCACGTCACTGCCAAACCTCTGCTAATGGTTTCTAGTAGAAATGGCAGGTAATAGCGGGAGTTGTCAAAGGGTTTCTCATCGTTACATTGGAGGGGGGACATAAAACTGTTTTTTCTCTGCTGAAATCTTTATCCTGCTAGGGGGGGAGGGTGTCTTTTCTTTCTATTACTCAGAAAGGGCACTTTTATTCTGAGGGTTTCCTAGCTTTGTCCCCAGAGTGAATCTCCCTTATTTTCTTTAAAGATGTTAGGATTAGATGTAGAGCAAGCTCCTCACCTCCTCCTTCTTTCTTTTCCCCACTGCCCAGAAGCCCAGTTTTTAAAGTAAGTTCAGGTATTTCACCAAGTGATGTGTCCCTGGTGAGGAAAAGTCACGGCTCCATTGATTAAAACCTTGGTATAACATCCATAATTGGAGTTTTACTGTAATTTGGTGCCAGGTTGCCTCTCCATTTCTTCTAGGGACTATATATCAGATGCTATTTTTCATGTTGCTGTTTGCTGATAAGGGCTTGATAGAACCACTGGTTTGCCCCGATATTAGATTTCCAGAGATGAAAGCACTGTACAGATTGCCAAACGTCCTCAGGTACACCGATGACCCATACCGATATTTTAAAAGAAATGTGTAACTCAGGGGAAAAAATCTTTTGGTTTGAAGGTATGTTGTGTTTTCATCCCCTACCTTCAGTATGTATTTTTATCCACTGCAAATAATTTTCAATCAATAATTAACACTGGTAAACAGATCTGCAGGGGGAAAATCCTTCAGCTCAAGTTTAATATATTGCCTCTCAAAGTCACGCCCTGACAGTGAGTTGCTGAGGGAATTTGCGCCAGTAACTGGGAAAGAATGGGGTTGATTAAAAAGTAGCACAACACAAAGCCTGAATCCTGTTGTGAGTTTAAAAATAAAGCAAAATGAGTATTGGCAACCCACGTTGATTTCTATCAAACTATCTTTACTTGTGGGGTCAGGACAGAAAGCACACATGGCTTCTTATCAGAGAAACTTTGGGCTTTACAGGCTTTTGTGAATTTTTTTAGCCTCGGACTTCTGTCCTTTTTGTTTTCTTAGGATGTTTTCCTCCTGTGGAGACTCGTGAGACACCTATTAGTCATTCTGGAGCCTACAGGTATCTGAGCTGCTGCAGGAGGAGGAATGGGATGTCTTTCGGCTTTTCTTTCGTGTAGATTTGTTGCATGTTTACCAAGGTGAAAGGATTAGTGCCCTGGAGATTCATTTGCTTTCATGAGCCTTAAACTAGAGCAGCAAAAGTTTCATGCCTTGATTCGCTTCCAACAGCTCTTTCTCTCAGCAAGGCACAGAGGAGCAAGCTGAGACCTACAGATTGCCAGCAGGCTTTCCCAACCAAACTGTCCTGTCTCGATCGGTTAAACCGGGTGGGAAGGGAGCGCCTCTGCCAGTGTTCTCCCACATCCCCCACCATGTGGAGAGGCACCCGGAGCGTTCCACACGGCGTGATAATCAAGATGAAAAAGTCCAGATTTCTCAGTCTCAGTACGACCCAAACCCCAGGCCATATGTACGGGCAATTCACGTACTTTCTAACCTTTGCGTTTTGCGTATAACCTCCCTGTCAAACATTGCTTTTGTGAAGCTTCATATAGGGTAAAAAGCTAAATAAAAAAAGCTGAAGCTAAGCACTATTTCAATTTAAGGTTAAGAAAAAGAAATAGTTGTTGTTATAGAAACTAAAAACTTTGCTCTCCAGCAATTTATAGCACGTACTTTCCCATATGACTGGCATCTAAGAGATAATGATTTAAGGTGTTGGTTTTGAAATGGAATATAATAGAAGCTAGATGACAGCTGTAAAACAAACAATAACCTCACAGCTGGATTGACATAAATCCAGAACCAGGTAAAAGCAAGCAAGCTCCTTTTCCTGAATTACTTTACTTAAGGAATACAATAAGAAAAGAAAAGTGAAAAGAAATAAAATTAATTGATACTCTTCATAGTGACCTGCTCCCTCCCAGCCCCTCCCCACATGGAAATTAGGGCGTGGCCTCAAGGGTGGAATTCCCCTTCAGACGAGTTTCTGTGGTGACGGACATTACCTGCTTCTTTACAAGGCAGGGGTCTGATTCTCAAATGAACTGATTAAATGACCTTCCCATTTTGAGGACTGGAAACAACAGAACTGTAGGAAAGAGTAAAATTTCCACCGTGAATCCACAGATTTTTTTTCCTTTTATTTTCTTGTACAAGCACAGTATGGATCTCTTCAGAATAACCAACACCAGATTACACTGAATTCCTATTGATGAATTCTGCATTTGGACAACTTAAAATCTGTGAATTATCTATCATTCCCCTCAACCCCACAGAATGACTTTACCTTGTATTTCATCTCAGGGAGGAATAGGGAGAAATAGAAGGTGCTTTCAAATCCTCGCCAGAAAACCCTTCAAAGCTACCCAGTACTGTCCCATCCCCCTCTGTCCTTCCCTCTGTTTAAAATAGTGGACCCGTTACTTTTAAGGCTTTCCTTGCCTTTGCTATAAATCCCTTCCTCCTCGGCTTCTTTGCTGCCATTTACTGTTCTTTCTCTTTTATTCTTTATCGTAAATCATCTGCCTTCTCCAGTATCCTTTCATCCATATTTAAACATGCTGGTATCCCTTCCATTCAGGAACCCAAGGAAATAAACATGAAAACAACTTTCCGGAGTGTGGGTCATTCTCCTTCCATCTACTGCCTACCGTTCTCTTTCCTTTCACAGCTCCACTTCTCTGGAAAGTTGCTACTAAGTGACTTCAAGCCAGATTTTCATTTCAACAACGATCAGGTTATTTTGGTAAACAGTGCAGCCTCCGATACTTAGAGACAGGTAGGGCTTCATGGCTCGTCCTTATCACCTCACTTGTAGGTGGTATGTTATATTCAATGCGAGTCTCAGTTTGAAATCTGCTACATACACAAATATTTATTAGAAGATTGGCACAAAATTCATTCAACCAGTTCCCATAAGTCCTTAATTGCTGTCCTTTGGCACTTGTATGAAAAGTTTACTCTGAAGCAGACACCAAGATACTCTGCAGGATTTCTAGTTGGGTTAGGCATTACAGCCCCATACTTGGGAGGACAAAGGAACAAATGAGCTATAGATCTGGGCTCCAGTTAAAAGACATTAGGCTACTGGGTTTGCTGGAGTCTTTAATTTTTTCCAGGTGGGGATGGCAGAACCTATACAATCTCTGTTTCTGCCACATATTATGAATGCTACTCACTGAACAAAAAGAAAGTTTATTTCTAAGATCATTACACTAATTATCTAGGGTAGACCGAGGTGAGATTTGAACAGTTTGCCTTAGTGCCTCTGTAGTCTAGCTTCCTAAGTAAATTCCTCCCATAAGTGCTAACTAACCTTCCATGAGGGTCTCATTAAAGTTAACTTCCGTATACACATAAATCACACCACTTATTCTGAGGAATTTTAAAACATATTAGTGCCTAATTGTCTGACTGTGGTCTCTTCTCTCTGTCTCTGCGGCTTTACTACTCACAGCTCAGTCCACTGAGCCTCTATTCCCATGTCCAGTGAACTGGTTCTCTCTAAGGTCTCTAATAACCATCGTGTCAGAAAATCCAGTGGATATAGTTCACTCCTCATTTCACTTCTGGTTGCGTTTGGCACTGTTGGCCGCTTCCACTTTCTTACCCCCATTCGCTACATATTTTCTTCCTGCCCTGCTAACCTGTCTTGGCCGCCTCGGCTGGCTCCCCCGGCAAGGAAGATGGGAGTGAGCAGAATGGCCCATTTCTCCTGGACCACTGCCCTGGATCACCTCGTATATTATTATCACTTGCTCCCCCCTGGAAGGTGATAAATGAACACAGAACCAAGCTCTGGAGTGTTCCAAAATCTGAGGTCAGCTGGATGCCGGGGAATAAGAAAGGAGTCTGAGAAGGACTGGCTAGGGAGGCAGGAGGAAAACCAGCACCGAACGGAGAGCTGGGCGAGTGTTTTGGGAACGGGGAAATAGGCAACCATATTAAATGTCACCGAGAACCCGATAGAGATGAGGTCAGAAAAGTTCACAGAGTTAACCACGTGGAGTTTGATGCCGGTGGTTGTGACAACAACAGTATGGATGCCCCAATGGAGACAGGAACAAAAGGTTTGTTGGGGGCAATACATGGGAGATAAAAATGTGAGGATTTTGTTTGAAAATTTTTCCTGTGAATTGAAGCAAAGATATGGAGTGACTGTTGAAGGGGAATATAACATCTAAAGAGATGTTTTTTAAACATAAGCAAAAACCAAAGCACGCTTATGTGCTGATGGGAAAGAGCCAGTAGAGAGGAAGAAACAGATGATGCTGTAAATAGACAACTAAATCTTAGAGAGGATGAAAGGGACACAATGTGGGACAGAATGTGGGGCAGAACGTGGCTGCTCATAGCAACAGGGCAGACCTAATGAGATGGAAGAGAAGACAGAAAAGTTTAACTTTGTAATTTTACAGGTGGGATGCATATAGACCTAGTAATCTTTAAAACTACGGGGATCCTCAAAGAGTTAGAAGGAAAAAGTTTTGCTTTTTGTCCAACTTGGGTGCAGGCGATGTGTCCAAACGCTGCCGCAGGCTGCTGCGTGTGCTCCGGGGAAACACTTCCCTCACAGTGCAGGGCGGAGCAGCAGTAGGTTCACAGTGGATTGTGTGGAAAACTAATGCAGTAATTAGCAAATAATAATACAAGAACAAACTGTGTTTCATGTACTCACAACTGTAAACCTACTTTGGCCCCGCCCCATATATAATAAAGACGATTAGAGGGGTGTGTGTGTAGAGTGTGAAATGCCCATAAATTATGGACTCTAACATGACTGGATTAAGATACACGTGTTGTTGTTATTTTTAAAATTTAAATTTTGTTGTATGATTTGAAAGGTACTTGGTTCGGTGGAAGACAATAAAGATGATAGGAATAAGTAGGTTTTGATTCAGTAAAGTCACTTTAACTGCTAAGTCAAAATGGTGACAATTGTGATACTATGTTGACTGACTGACAACCTGCTGTTTGCATAAGCACAACCCTCACAGCCCCGGTTCCAGGAGGAGCATGTGCCTTGTCTGCCTGTGAAGTCTTTGACTCAAAGAGATGTGCAGTGTTTTGCAAGTTTGTAAACAAGGGCTACTAAAATCACTGCTGTCATCACACAGGATTCTCCTGAGGGAGATGCTGTTTGAAAACATTAAAAACACTGAGCGTCACTGGCCACTCCACTGTTCAGCACTGTCAAGCAGCATCCTGTTCTTAGCTTTTTAGGTTTTGTATTTTCTTTTAACATAGAAACAATGAACTCCTACTTGAATTTTCCCCAAACATGACGTTTTTACTACCATTTGGGAGACATGGAGCCAGCGTTTAGACTGTCATGCACTGACTTCCACCAAAGTATTCATCCTCAAAGGTAACTAGGTATTCATGCCACTACTGGTTTTCTCTAGAAACAGAAGTCTCCCGATCGTAATTATGGGCTTAGAGCAGAGGAAACAGTAGGGAAGAAACCCAGAGTTCTGTAAACATTACTGAAGCATCCTGGGAAATACACGCATAAGTTCAGGTGTGGGGAAACTCTGGGTTTAGTGGTCTTAACATGATATTTGAAGTGTATTTTTTAAAAAAGGTTTCATAAGGGCTTTTCAAAATCTGTTTGTTTTTCAAGGAAGTTTTGGCCTGTCTGGTTTTGCAGATAATCTCCCCTCCCTAAATCAATGCCTTGCTGTTTTGTTAAGCCCATGGCCCAGTGGACTGAAACAAAAGGTGCGAAGTTCTTCTCATCCATCTTAATGGGGTGTTAATGACTGTAGAGGCTGACTGTGACCATTTAAATGTGAGCGCTATTAATCACCTAGAAAAAAACACAAACATCCAGCTTGAGTCACTGAAATGTAATTGCAAGGGACAGTTAGGTCCAATTTGTATTTGAATAAAGACTAGTATTTTAAAAAATCCTGAGCTGCCCTCATGCCAGCTTGGCAGATTTAAAACTAAACTAACAACAGGCCACAGCCTTCAAACCTTTTATTGAGATTTAAAGAGCTGGCTTCTTCCATGAACTTGCAGTTTAGCTGTTCTGAATCCAGTGAATAACTTTTACCAGCAGTGTAAATTTCTACCAGGCAGTCGTTTGCTAAATTGTATTTCCTTAAGAGAACTTTTCATGTATCCTTTGATTTGGAAGTATGTGTGTATTTTTTAAATGCTTCAGGGATGGATGTTTACTTCAAGGTTTTATATAATTTTCAGTTTCCACAACTTGCTTCCTTCCAGCTCTTCTTACAATGCCCTTGTCCTGCTGGCGCTGTTGTTTCTCTTCATTTTTTTTTTTCTTGGAAGAGGGTCAATCATGGCTTCATCTCTGGCAAAGTTGACAATATTTGCAGAAAGCCAAATTAAAAATAAGGAGAATCTTTCTAGTGGTAACGTTGCAGGGTGGGCTGATGAACAGGAGACATGTACTAATTGTACTTCATAGAAAATCAGACGCTCCTGGCTTTTGATATTAGTATTTCTATTAGTCTGTTAACTTAATAGAAGTACAAGTGATGCAAGGTTTCTGCTGAGGAATGTGCAGTTCAGGGCATCTCATGGCGATCTCGTGTGTATATTGCCTAAGGTTTGAGATTAGTCATCAATAAGGCAGGTGGCTTATTTACTTTTGTTTTTCTATAAATGGCCTGAAGACTGTGCTCAAGTGCACTTCCTGCCTTCGGGTTTGGGGATATGAGACGCTAGGGGGTGTATCTGGTCCAGTGCTCTTGGCCTGTGACATCATGCTTCTCCTGCAATAACTTCATTGGGTGAAGGCCTAGCCCTGGCCTGATCTGAGCCTGCTTCATGCAGACGATGCAAGTGGGGAGGGTGTTTATCTCAGCCGCTGAACACGTTGATTTTTTTTTTTTGACAGGAACAGCAAAGCCACTTTTGATTACACTTCTTCTTAAATCTACCCCTTGCTTGTTGCCTAGATCAGAAGGCACTTGGAAAGTTCACAAGGGAAATTAAACACTTCAGTTGCCTCTGAAGTTAAATAAAATGCTTATGGGTTAGGTCATTCGTTGCCTCGTTTCCCAATGGAGAGATGTAGAAAAGCTGTGGATTTTAATAAGGCTAATATTCTTGCTTTGAGAAAGGTCAAGTGACCACAAATGCCTGATAAAGTATTTACTTCTTTTTCAGTATAATATTTGAATTTTAAAATATGATATTTAAAGCAATTGTTTTTCAGAAGTTCACTAACTTCAAATGAGTAGGTTCCAAGGGGGTAAAAATGCTTGGTGTTCCCCAAGACCTGTCACTGAGGCCATCATTGAGACTTCAACGGGAGGACCTGAAATTCAATACATTTACGGCATTGCCAGCCCCTGCCCCAGTGCTTGGTAGGTGGCGCCAAGTAATATCAATGTACACATAAAATACAGGTTGTGTATTGTCTTCAATTTTCCATTATGAAAATTTGGTGCAAATCTTTGAAAGAACAATGAATGCTATCCACATCCTGTATTTCTCCTCTTGTCTTATTGTGGGCTACTTACGCTTTCTTGTGTCTTCCCGAGTTGAAGTATTTGGAAAATTTAACATGATTTGACTATTTCTAAGTTGATTTTTAATAATTCTGAAGTTCCTTCTGCTAAGGCTACTGTGTGCATAATCATAGCTTTTGGGAGAAAGAGTGAGGAAAATTTACTGATTTAGTCTCTCCAGAAGGAGCTCTGGATTCAAGTATTAGCTGGCTTAGGGTCTGGAGCTGCTATTGCCGCACTGCGTGGTCTTGGCAAGATTTTCTGTTTTTCTCTCAGTTTCCTTACCTATATACAAGGGGGTAATTACAACACTGGGTTACTCAGTGGGTTGCAGCTTTCAATAACACATTAATGATTATAACAATGTAGGAATTCTAAGTGTTATAGTCTTATTCTCTTATAGGAGGTGATAAAATAAAAGTGAGATTTAATTAGTTAATACAAGCAAATTGAAGTTCCAAGATGAAAGGGGCTGGAGAAGTTCAAAGTCATTTTATTATTATTATTAATAAGGGTGTTGTGCCTCTCTCTTTCACCTTCCTCATCTAATCAGCACACATTCCTTGGTTTAAAGGAAGTCTTCTCTCTCCAAATAACTTTTATCTATAGTGTTGAGGCCTTCCTTATCCTGTTTTATGAAGATGGAGCTTTGAATGACCATAAGCAACTCCTTTTTCCATAAATTCTTTATTTATTGAAAAGAAGAGGAGGCAAGTTGGCTCTTGGTTCACCTTCCTAAGCATGTAAAGATATTTTATGTGAGGCTCCTTACAGATTCTGTTCCTCCTCGTGAGACCAGAACTCCTTGCTTGCAAGTCTGTGTTCACTTAAAGATATTCTTAGGCAAGTTTTCCTCTAATAGTTACAGAACAGACCTTGGAGTCAGGCGAATGATATACTGTTACTGAAAGGACCCCCCCTTTTTCTCCGGGGGTGCCCCCGCCTGCTAGGTTTGCCTTGCCCACCACCAGGAAGAGACATCTCTTAATGCCAGAGATGGGTGAAAAGGAAAGGAATTGTTTACTTAAAAGTTACACAGACTTAAAGTAATGACTTAATGTCTTCATTAAAATACTAAAGTCCTTTAAAATACCCAGAGACACACACAGTCCTTCCTTCTCCTTCTGCCCAGTCCGGGGCACTGTATCTCAGGAAAAGAAGCAGAAGTCTGTGATTCGGGCTCCCAGCACCATCAGCTGTGTCGCTGCCATGATCTTCAGTTAGTCCAAAGCCATGTGGCACTTTCTCATGGCCCACCAGCAAGAGTCCTTTCATACCTTTTCTTCCAGGCAAAGTCTTTCCTGCTCCCTAAGCCATGAGGCAAAAAGGCAGCACCCCAAAGCTGCATGGTCCTGACTTTTGCCCAAGCTGTGGGGTCCCCACCTGGCATGGCTGCCACATCTGGGTTTAAATCCACACGCCAATCTTCCTCTGCAGCACCATTTCTGACTCTCCCACAATCAGTTACACTTGCCAGCATTCCTGTATTCTTCCAGCTTTACTGGGCTGCCATAGTAAGTCCAGACAGGCATGGCCTCATGGCATGAAGCCAATCATGTCCAAGCTCTCACACAGGCGCTGTAACCAGGCGGAGTTGCTTCCTAGTTACATCTTGGGTGGAAGTCACTTCTATCCCCCTGAGTCAAAGAATGGCCACAACTATTTAACATATCATCTATGAAATCAGTTAAAGGTTTATAGATATGTTGAGTGACTATGCCAGAAGTTAGCTGCAAAACTGTTGCTATTCAAAACAACTCTCAATGGCCCTGCTCCATGTGTCCCATCCCCCAGCTCAGACTTGTGGGGTTGAGGACATTGTATATATATATTTTTTCTAATATTTCCTGGACATTGAGTTCTGGACCCTATTACAAATCCCTATTTGGGCTGCCCTCTTGGCTGTACCCTGTTACATAACTACCTGGAGAGACCCCACTTTTGTTTATATAACATTATTTTGAGACTATATATATATTTTTTTCCTAACTGGTTAAGTTAGAAAAATAAGTGAAGGGCATATATACTTTACTTTAAAAATTTGCAAGAGTGGCCCTGACTAGTGTGGCTCAGTGGGTTGGGCATCATCCCACAAACCTAGAGGTTACCTATTCAAGTCCTGGTTGTGGCACATGCCTGGGTTGTGGGCCAGGGAACTGGTTGGGGGAATGGGAGAAGCAACCAATTGATGTTTTTCTTGCACATCTCTAAAACAAACATTTAAAATCTGTATAAAATAAAATAAAAATTGGCAAGAGCGAAGAATAGAAAGGAGAAATTTCTCATGTGAAATGAACTAGGAATATCTCTGACGAATGTGAGCTTCATCTAGTTGAAGGGGTGTGAAGAAACAGAGTCAGAACTGGCTTTAATTAGAGTGAGAAACTGCAAATATAAACACAGTTAACTCTTGGACAACAGGGGTTTGACCTGCACGGGTCTACTTACATGCAGAGTTTTTTCAATAAATACCTGTGCTGGTTTTGATCTGTGGTTGGGAGTCTGCAGATATAGAGGGCAGACTGTAGGCATTGACCTACACTATTACATGCAAGAAACTTGAGCATCTTCTTATTTTGGTATTTCTGGGAAGGTCCTGAACCAATGCCCCATGGGTACCAAGGGGCAACTTAGTTTTTGGAGAATCAATAGTCATATGTGGGTTTTCCAGTGTGATGAGAAGGGGGTGGTGTCTGTACCTCGAAACCTTAGAATGTTCAAGGGCCAATTGTACTTGGCTTCTAACAACTCTAGTTTCTGGGTCTTCCACCCTGTCTGGTAAAAACCATGTTGAATAAATATGCAAAATTTATTTGTGCAAAAGAGTAAACAATAACATACTGAAGTACTTTCTTGTGGGAGGTTCAGTGGCTCTTTTATTCAAAACACTAATAAGGATCATCTTTATCACATTGAACTATGCTGGGATTATGGAGAATAGAAGTTCATTTAAAATCTATCAAAATAGATGAGATACAGTGACCACTTAAATAGCTAGAGTTAAATTATGACAGAAGTGTTCCAAAGCGGATGATTCAATGTCAAAGAAGAGTGGTAGATGGTGACTACCATGGGCTTGACCTGGTATACTGAAGGCATTCAAGAACTATTTTTGAATGAGTTCACAGGAAGTAGATGCCACTGAGGGTTAGAATGGTTGCAAAGTCTTGGTGGAAGATGTAATAGTTGAGCTGACTCTTGGTTCAGGTTTAGGGATTGATGCAGAGATAAAATTTAAAAAGGCTTTCTAAACTTTCATTTATAAGATGAATAAACTCTGGAACTCCAATGTACAGCATAGTTAATAATACTCTATTGTATACTTGATTTTATAAGAGAGACCTTCAATGGTCTCACCATACACACATACAAATAGTAACTATGTGAGGTAATAAATATATTAATTAACTTGATTGTGGTAACTATTTCATGATATATATCAAATCACCATGAAATATACTTTAAACATATACAATTTTATTTGTCAATTTTACCTTAATAAAACTGTGGGGAAAGGCATTCAATTGGAAGACCATGGGGAGAAGTTATGAGGAAGAATGATAACTGTGTATTCACAAAAAATGAGTAAATCTGTGACTAAGCAAAGGACCAGAAACTTTTAATAAACACACACACACGCGCACACACACAAATACTGCAGTGTGCTCGGATCCACAGAATTATATAGTTTCTAAGTACTTCATAATTTTTCCATTTTTGTTCATGGCTAAAAACCTACAGAGTAAGCTGGAATGATTGTCTTTTGGGAAGCAGAAGCTGTGTGGCTGGCACTTAGGAGAAAGATGTAGTTTTAGGATTCCTCTTCAGAGAAGTGATAGCTAATAATATGCAAGTGTTGGTACTTGAACAGGATTTGAAGCTTTAAGCCAAATACATTCCTCTTCTAGGGTACATTTTTAAGCAATTGTAAGTGCAAGCAGGCGAGCAAAGCAAAGTCAAGGTGGGTGATGTAGGAACATGGAGTCCTTAACTTTGCTGAGACTAAAAACATACCATAAACAACCCCTCTTCACTGCCCCTCCACTGCCCCTGTATGAATGAAGGGATATGGGGAAAGCAGCTGATAACGGGAAACTGGAATGAGAATGAAGAATGACTTGTCGGAAACCAACTCAGTGTACCTGTTTTAAGCTGATTTTATAAACTGAAGCTTTAAAACCTCATTAATGATTGTTAAAGATGCTAACAAAAAAATACTGCCTTTTTTTCATAGTTGTGTAAAAAGTAGCTTCCATTTAACGAGTGGCTATGACATTCTGGGCTCTGAGTATGTGCTTTCAGAAATCAATCTCCAATCCTTCCCCAAATCCCCGGAGTGGGTACAATTTTCTTTTTACAGTAGGAAAAGTAGGAACAAAGCCTCAGAGAGGTTCAACGATGTCTTTATGGTTACCCAGCCAGGAATCAAAACTAGGCTTATGTCCAAAGTCTGTACTCTTTCCACTATTCCATTCAGATTTTTCTCTCTGTAAAAATTAATTAAAAAATGTATTCTTCTTCTTCTAAAATCTAGAACTAGTATTCCCTGCAGTACCCTGAACAGTTTATTGTTGTTAATACCTGTTATTTAATTACCCTGAAGTAAGTTTGGAGGCATTTTCACACGAGAGGCCCAAGAAGCACACACACTGCACTTTGCAATCTGAAGTTGTTCTATAGCTGGAGATTTCGAGCCACGCTGACAGAATTCCTTGCCCCTCTCCTTGCTGACTCTCCTTCCCCAGCCTGTTGCACTAAACAGGGGCTGCCAGAATCCACGTGTCTGCGCAGATATCAGACCTTAACGCAGAAGTTGGCAACCAGTAAAGAATAGAAATAGCTGCAGATGTTCGGGGCAGGGGAGTTCAAAAGCAGGCCTGCTATATGGAATCCCACATCATTTGAGACTCTCTCTCTTTTGGTCGAGAAACTAATAACCCTCCAGTTTTGAGTTAAAACATTGTGCTTCTTTCAGCGGAAATATAAAAGAGCACTTGCATTCCCTGCTTAGGCAGAGGCAGCCCTACCCTTTGCTGGCTCCTCAGCCTTGTGCCCCAGCCTTGGCCCCATATTCACGCCTCCTCCTTGTCACTGGCACTGGTTGAAAGGAAGAATTATGGCCAAGATGCGATCTGGCTGAAGAGAGGGGTGTGGTGCCAGCATGGAGCCCCTCTCTCATCTCCGGCCCCCATCACTTCATCAGACATCAGCCATTTCTCTGGCTTCCAATTCTTCCATCAGTTTTTAAAGACTTGGCACACTGAAAACTCAACTGCATCCTTATTATTTATTAAATGCAACATCTCAAATATAACAGCATTAATAGATCGCCTATATTCTGCCTTGTTCCTTTATTCCTTTGCTGCCACGCCCTCACCTCCTAGGAAGAACTCATCATCCAAAATCAGTCAAACAAAACTTGACCTCGTTGTGCTTTGCAGCACACCCACTCATTCCCCTAAAAATCCCTTCTCTTAATTAGGTGCTGGCCAGGTATATGTGCTGTCTTTGTGGAACACTATGCCCTGCGCCTGTACGTGTGTGCATCTCAAACTAGTCAGGCACATCAGTCTCTCATCTGTGTGTCAGTGCATTAACCACATCACCCACTCATCAATTTTCCTTCTGAGTTTCAGTCTTTCATTTCTCAATTTCTCTTATGTTCAACTGTTCATATGACCCGATGAATAATTCCTTTTGTCTTTCTTCTCAATCACCTTTTGTCCCAGCAATAAAACTGGAGCATATGACCTGACCTTTGAATAATCTTCAGGAGCACGTGGTAGAATTAGATGAGAACTATGGATTAAGAGTCTGGAGACAAGAGTACTTTTTGTAGTTCAGTAGCATAGGACTTAGAACAAGTTTGTTTGCCTATCTGAGCTTCAGTTCCTTCTTCTGATAAAGAGTTGGATGATTGGTCTCATATGTCCATTAATTCATTCAAGAAGTAGCTACTGAGTGCCTACTCTATGCCTGTATTGAGCTAGGTGCTGTGGATACAACAGTGAGAGCAAGATATCGTTTCTGACCTCATGGAGCTTATGGTGTATGGAGGTGTCAGCTGTCAATGAATAATTCCACAAATAAACATGTATTTATCAACCACTGTGAGTACTGTGAAGGAAAAGCGCAAAGTGCTGCAGGAAAAGTTAACTAGAGGTAGTGACCTAGTGGGAGCAAGGGTGGCAGATATGTCAGGAAAGAAATGGGAGGATGTCTGAGGGGATGGTACAGGAGTTAACTAAGCAAAGGGGAAGAGAGTGAAGCACATTCCAGGCAGAGACATGGCAAATGTAAAAGCACTAAGGCAGATTGGAAGGTATATGGAAAGAAATGACTGAAAACCAGCAAGGCTGAGATAGACCATTCTGAGAGAGGTAGAAGGAAGCCAGACTGGTGAAGCCTCCCTTGTAAGCCAAATTAAGAACCTTGAACTGTATGCTTAGTATAATTAGAATTTTTGAAAACAGTGGAGTAGCACTTTAAAAAGGTCACTGTGGCCCCCTGAGAAGAAAAATGATGAGAGGCAATAGAAACAAGTGGAGGAATCTTTCCATGCAACAGATGAGAAGAGTATAGCTTGGAAGAAGGTGGTGGCAGAGGATGTAGAGAAATCCTTCTGAGCTCGCCTCTGATAAGTTTCCTTGTGACCCCCAACCTTCCAGTCACCCTGGAACTGATCACTACCCTTCCTGTACAAGGTCTTTGTTTTGAACTCACACATAGTACAGTGTTTACTCTGCCTCAGTTATTCATTGTTTTAGTTGCCCCACTGGATTGGAAGCCTCTCATAGTAATTATGCTGTTTTGCTCATCTTTTCAATAAAATTATTTTTTATGTCCAGAGTTTATAATACAGAGACCAGAACTTTCCCCCAGATTCAAGTTTATAAATTCTCAAGTGGCCTGTGAGGCCAGTAGAGATACTTCTTTTTGTCTAATTTAGTTTCTGGGAAGACTTCATTCAAATCCTCAGTGGTCATCTGGTCAAGTGGAATTATGTTCTACATCTTCTCCAGCTCTTTCTCATATTGCTCAATCCTGGCCTTTGAGCGAGACAGACACTCAGCACAACTTTTCACCTTTTATTTCTCAGCATCCACCAGGACACGATGTTTATCCTCTGGCACAGAAATCTTCAGGACATTAAACTTCTTTTCCAAGTCATCTACCAAGCCAGCCTTTGCTATATCAGCCATGTAGTAAGCCCAGTCAATCGAAGGTGGATTCTCAGGTAGAGTAGCTAACCTGGAGGTGAGGGCGTCATTGTAGGATTTCAGGGAGTTAGCAATGGCTTTCTGGTCTCAAGATATTATCTCCCCAAAAGCTATCTAGTCAATGGTTTTCAGAGCATGTTTTTGCCCAGCCATCTCGAGGTTCTTCACCAACCCTGGCCTTGCTCATCTTTCTCTTCCCCTGAAAAATAGCCTATTGATATGGGTGCACAGTGGGTTTTGGTGGGATCCATGCTTTTCTTGGTGGGTAGCTGTATGAGCTGGTGAGACAGCCACCCCAGAGACACAGCTGAGGGATACCTTGGCAGGCCTAAGTGTAGCCTACATAGCATTTAATTTTTTTTGCTGTTCCTGAGGGAACAAAGGAAGGAAAAGGGCTGTGATAGGAGTTGGAGGAAGAAATAGTATCTCCCCTTTGAAGATCATATTTCAGAGTCACATTCTTCTCTGCTCCTGTGGTGCTCCTGCCCACAGAATTCTCACACACACAGAGTTGCACGGCTGTTTCAAGTGCTGTAGGACAGTGGGAGAAAATTCTGGACTGTCAGGATCATAGGCTGAAGCAGATAAAATGATAACCTTTTTCCAGATGGTTATTACTTACTCTCTGAGCTTCGAGGTGTTGCCCCTCCTAGTTAGGGGTCCCCTTAGCAATCTCTCTCCATCCTCTCCTCTAAGGCTGACGTGCCTGTTTCAGCTCCTTTGTGGCCTTTGTAAGAGCACAATTCTTTTTTATTTGGATCCCAGATCTAGCTTTTTGGCGTCTGGTTTGAAACTCTCATTTGAGCGGCTAGTTTCTTAAAAAATTAAGAGCCTTATATTGGGTGCTCTTTCCATGAATTCCATTTTCCCACATTTTCTTCTATTTGTACTCTTAGGAAGTTAGTCATTCCCCGACTTCTGGGACTTCTGAACAGTAGTCATAGATTTTCCTTGTCCCTTATCTACTTTGTTAATGAAAAGAAAAAGGAACTTCAGCTTTCCCTAGCACCGGTCCTCTGTCCTTGGAGCCTATGTGTAGTTTTCTCCACTGCAGTTCTTTTATAGGGCCCTGTGGTGGATGGTAATTTGCTAAAAGCCATCTCTTTCAGACTATAGGAAGTTCTATTGTCTTCATTTAGACTCTTGACAGTTCTTCCCAGCAAACCCCCCACCCCAGGAGGCACATTTAAACTTAGGAAGCTAAGACCTTTTTCTGGGACCCCCTTCATTCCATATTTATTTTCTGGTGATAGTGATATTTTGCTCTGGCTGACAGTTTTTCAATCTGCAGTTAGAAAATACTAGCACTAGCAGTAACCTTAGAGACCATCTAAATTCTCATTCATACTCTTATTCTGTTATTAAGAAATCTAAAGGCCTGGTGAGTCAAGCAGTTTGCCCTAAGTCATTTCATTATATAGTGCTAATGACTAGAATCTTTGTCTTCAAAGGCCTAATTCTCTACTCTCTGTTTTATAATTCTCTTTTTGTATTCTCTACTGAAAGTCATACAGCAGGACAAAGACAGTGTGTACTCACAGAGCATTGCATCAATCATTCACCAAATATTTATTGAACACCTATCTAAACACGGCACTATGCTGGTGCATAACTAATACACATAATCAGCCCGATAGAAATGCAAACTAAGTATGATTAATTATTGTTAACCATTTAGAAATTCTATGTTCCTTTCCTTAGAGCTGAAGAGGTAAAAATAAGAAAAATTGTAGTCCTATAATGTACAGAATGTCATTCTATGGAGGAAAGGGAAAATGCCATCTATTTATTTATGCCAAGTTATGAATTTATTGAATTTTATATAAATGTTTTGGTATACAAAGAGGTAGGTTGAATTTTGGTGTTTGTGAAAAAATACATTGGGAATTAGGGCATTCTCAGAACAAGCTACATAGTGGATAAGAGGTTGGAAAAATTTAGGTTTTAGAAGAAAATTGTTATAATGTCAATTCTCCCTAAAAGGAAAGAGACAGATTGTTTATTTGTCTATTTAATTTATAGGTAGCTTAGTATTATAGCTTGAAAGGACTGGATAGCTGTGCACTGTCTGAAACTGTTCTTGACTTCATTGGAGGGAATATAAAAAGATAGAGGTCTTTTCTCAGCAGCCTTTTTATTAACTGCACCCCTTCAGATTTAGCCATCTGTGGTCATTTTAAATAGCAAGCATTGGAGACAATAACCAAGTTTGACAGTAATCACAAAGGTGGAAGCGATTGTGCCCAAACCACATCCCAGGGTCAAAAGGATCTTCATCGATTTGAAGATAACAATCATGATGTGATGTTGAAAGAGCACTAGTTCAAAGTCAGAAGTGTAGGTGCTCTCCCTAGTTCCATCTCTTCATTGCTGTGGGACACCAGGCAGCCGCCTAACCCCACGAATACTATCCTCGCCTCTCAGATAAAAGCTGCTACTGCGTGGTGGTGTTTCGACCATCAAATAAGATCACTAATACAAAAGTGCTCTGAAAACTCAAAGACCTTTGGAGATGTAAGGCAGTTTTATTCCAAAGCTCCAGAATTTTGGCCAGTAACAGAAATTTAACCTTGTAAAATTAATATTTCCTTCTTTTGTGTATGTTGGGTACCAGTGTGCATATTTTGCTCTGTTTGAAGGACTTCTGTTACCCTTCCTTGGAAATGGCAGCTGATAGCCTGAGTGCTGCTGACAAATAACAGGCTTCTCCTGTCCCTTCAGGAACTGAGAACAGGACTGAATTTCATTAGAGAGACTCAGCCTGTTGATCACAATGGGGTAGCAGGCATTGGACAGCCACCGGTCCTCTCCTTTTCCTGGAGTCCTGGGAACACTTCACAGACAACTGATGTGAGTGAGGTCTCCAGTCCTGTTTGCAATGTCTCCAGGTGGTGGCTGATACTAAATGTTTTTTTGTTTTTTGTTTTTGTCAGTGCTGTAGAGTCTGTTTTGTCATGGGAAAAAGGACTAAAGATCCCTTTGTAATGCTGGATTGCAAGGAGCTTAGTTTTTCACATTCCACTGGTTCATTCAATAAGAATTCATTGTGTGGGAACCATGCTGCATGTTAGAGACACAGGCTGATGTGGTTGGGGAAGACAGAGACCATGGGATAACTACATTACATGGTCACAGTTCTGGTTTCAGGTAGTTGAAACTGGAGTATTTCCTCCACAGCTGTGTCCCCTAACCTGGAGGAGGGCATGCATCTCAGAGAGGACAGATGCAAAATGGTGGAGATTCTATTAGCTTGACTTATGTCGATCACTTTTTTCAGCCCCACTATCCCTGCCTCTGGTCAGTATTTACCTTTGTGAAGATAATAGAGTGAAAAGTTAATATGGCGTTTGTCTGAGGTAGCAGCAAGCAGTGTATTTCAATACATTTACTTGGTAAATATTTAATTAATATGAAAGATCTTTGTCCTCAATCAGCTCAAATTCAAGATTGGACATAGTAGTCACAACAATGTAGAAACTTCTAACCTGGGGGCAGAAGTTATATTGCAAAGGACCTGCAATAATATACCAAACATAATCTGAATAAATGATATGCTTGTGTACATATATGCTATTTTCAAATGCATGTAGGAGGTGTTGTGATTAATAAAATAAAAGTTATGAAATTCCTTATGTCCTTATCATGTTGTATTTTACTTTTGCCTGTGTAATTATTTTATTATATGCCTTTCCTTACTACAGTGTAAGCTCCATGAATCTGTTTTGACACTTCATTAAGTCCTTGGGTAGTCAAAGAACATTCGTTAAATGTTGATTAAATATATTTTCTCAACCAACAGGTTGAGAAATTACAAATATCATGTGCTGCCCCTTGAAATGTTATCATGTTAAAAAGGTGTCCTCCTTTGGGTTGAGGCTGAGACTCTGAGTGGGTCAACAAAGGAAAGATAAATAAGATAAAGATTATGGACCCAGTCAGAAGGGGCAGGGCACAAAGACCGGTGAAGAGATAATTAACTGTGGAATGTCATCTCTGCCTTTATCCCTCACTGTCTTGCATTACTTCCTACTCCTCACATTTCCGAAAATTCTAACAAATCTTGTCTCATATGAGCTTTCCCATAACACAATGAATAACCAGGTAATAAGAGCAGAATGGCTGCTGCCTCGTTCTTTTCTCTTAAGCCTTTAGAAAGTTGCTGATGCTTTGAAGGACCCAGCTGGAAGGACAAATGAGATCCTCTGGTCCGACAAACATGGTTTCACACAAAGGAAACAGAAGGCCACAAATGCTAAGGTCCCTGTCCAAGGTCATATGGCTAAATGGTGACAGAGGCAGAACTAGAATCAAGTCTGACTCAGACTTTTCCCACCACTTTGCTGCCTCTTTGTTGGGGTCAGGCTCATCAGCACTCAGATATTTGATTTGGGAGGAGAATGTGGTAAATCTTATGAATTAAGGGAATATAGATTCAAGTTTATAGTTTAAATATTAACCTTCTGTTTTCATTCAGTCTTTTAAAATATATGCTCCTTCACACTAGCAACAGTTGGAGTGTCATCCAAAAGTAGAACTTTGACTGTGAACGAGATGTTAATGTTTATCTAATTCTACTGAATATCACAACCTTTATGTCAGCATGCATTTATTCTGATAAGTTATTATAAATATGCTGCTCACCTTAATATGAGTGAGAAAATATGTTCTTTCTTCATCAGTTGGGCGTTCTTTTGACACAATGCTCTTCCGAAGCCAATATCATTGCTAATTCTGCATTAACAAAGATGAAAACATAAAACACAGTGTCATAATAAATATCTGGCAAGGCAGAGAGACACTATGTTAAAGGAAAATTGTCCCAAGACACTTTAATGTTTTCTTTTGCTATGGTTACAGAATTACTTGAGGGCACATTGCTGAGGGGACCTCTATTACATCTATTATTGAGATTTATAAGAACACTAATAGGTGAATTCAAACCTAACTCCTACATTAGTGATGCAAATTAATGTGACTCTAACTATGCAACTTGCAGTTATAAATATTCATGCAAATTGTCTGTCATAATGAACACAGACTCTGTGTGTTTTAAATATGTGTGCAGAAGAACATGATGTATATGTTGACATGATGACAAAAGCACATTATCATCTACAGAGGGAATATTCTGATCTGAGTTAAATGTACAACCTCTAGTGACTTATCTGCTTTTATTGCTGAGGAAGAAATGTATACTACCAACTACAGACTGAAAGGCAGATGGTTAAAATATTTTCCAACACCTTTCAATGGCATTGACCCACAGTCTTTATCAGCAGCCTGAATAGTACTTGTAAGACCATCTGCTGGGTTCAGAGGAACACCAGTCATTTGGTGAAGAGTGAGAAGACTAAAAAAATGATACTGGAGAACAGCTCAAGCATGGAGAAACTGGAAAAATGTATCATGGAAGCATGATTAATTAACATTTCAGTAGATTCTGAAGGGGGGAGATATTTCTATGCAGGTAGGAGTAAATTTGAGTCCATGCTATATGAGTATGTGATCACAGCACTGAATATCTTTTTTTAAATCATTTTTTATTATCCTATTACAGTTGTCCCGATTTTCCCCCTATGCCCTCTTCTACCCATCCCAACCACCTGCTACCAGTCAATTCCCACACTATCGTCCATGTCCATGTCCATGTGTCATTCATACAGATTCTCTGACTAGTATCTTTCCCTTCTTTCCACCAGTATTCCCCTTCCCTCTTCCCCCTCCCCTCTCGTCACTGTCAGTCTGTTCTACGATTCCATGCCTGTGGTTCTATTTCGTTCATTAGTTTATTTTGTTCACTAGATTCCTCCCATAGCTGAGATTATATGGCATTTGTCTTGCACTGACTGGCTTATATCACTTAGCATAATATTCTCCAGTTCCATTCATACTGTTGCAAAAGGTAGGACTTCCTTCTTTCTTTCTGTTGTGTAGTATTCCATTAGTAAATGTAGCAAAGTTTTCTGATCTAGTCATTTACTAATGGTCACATTAGTCATTTACTAATAGTCACTTAGGCTGTTTCCAACACTTGGCTATTGTAAATAGCACTTGGCTATTGTAAACAGTGCTGCTATGCTATTGAAAACATACTTGGCTGTATGTTTAGACAGGGGTGCCTAAGTTCTTTTGAATTGGTGATTTGGGATACTTTAGGGTATATTCCCAGCAGCAGAATTGCTGGGTCAAAAGGCAGTTGAATTTTTAGTTTTCTGAGGGAATACCATACTGTTTTCCACAGTGGCTGCACCAGTCTGCATTTCCTCCAATAGTGCACTAGGGTTCCCTTTTCTCCACATCCTCACCAGCACTTGTTGTTTGTTTCATTTATGATGGCCATTCTGATTGGTGTGAAGTGGTATCTCATTATGGTTTTAATTTGCATCTCTCTGATGGCTAGTGATGCTGAGTATCCTTTCACATGTCTCTGGGCCCTCTGTATGTTCTCCTTGGAGAATTGTCTCTTCAGGCCCTTTGCCCATTTTTTTAATTGGGTTGTTTGTCTTCCTGGTGTGGAATTGTGCAAGTTCTTTATATATTTTGGAGATCAAATCCTTGTCCTAGGTATCTTTAGCAAATATATTTTCCCATATGTTTAGTTCTCTTTTTATTTTGCTGATGCTTTGTTTAGGCATGCAAAAGGTTTTTAAATTGATGTAGTCTCATTTGTCTATTCTTTCCTTTATGTCCCTTGCTCTAGAGAACACATCAGTGAAAATATTGCTGTGTGGAATATCTGAAATTTTCCTGCCTATGTTTTCCTCTAGGACTTTTATGGTGTTGCAACTTAAATTTAAGTCTTTTATCCATTTTGAGTTTATTCTGGTGTATGGTGTAAGTTAGTGGTCTAGTTTTACTTTCTTGCATTTACCAGTCCAGTTCTCCCAACACCATTTATTGAATAGGCTATTTTTACCCCATTGTATGTTATGCCTCCTTTGTCAAATATTAACTGATCATAGAGATGTGGGTTTATTTCTAGGTTATTTATTCTGTTCCATTGATCTATGTCTGTTCTTACGCCAGTAGCAGACTGTTTTGATTATAGCATAATCATAATATAGTTTGATGTCAGATATTGTGATGACCCCTACTTTGTTCTTCTTTCTCGAGATTGCTGAGGCTATTTGGGGTCTTTTTTGGTTGCATATAAATTTTTGAAATATTTTTTATAGATCTGTGAAATATACCATTGGTATGTTAATAGGAATTGAATTAAATTTATATATTGCTTTGGGTGCTATGAGCATTTTAATAACGTTAATTCTTTCAATCCATGAACATGGTATGTGCTTTCATTTATTCATATCTTCCTTAATTTTGTTCTTTAGTGTTCTATAGTTTTCTGAGTACAGGTCTTTTACCTTCTTGGTCAAATTTATTAATGGGTACTTTTTCTCATTGCTATAGTAAATGGGGTCTTCCCTCTAGCTTCTCTTTCTGATATTTCATTATGTACAAAAATGCCTTTGATTTTTGAATATTGACTCTGTATACTGTGGTTTTGCCAAATTCACTTATTATGTTGAGTAGTTTTTTTTTTTGTTGGAGACTATAGGGTTTTCTATGCACACTATTATGTCGTCTGCAGATAGTGACAGTTTTACTTACTCCTTTCCAGTCTGGATGCCTTTTATTTCTTTTTCTTATCTGATCACTGTGACTAGAACTTCCAAAACTATTTTGAATAAAAGTAGTGAAAGCAGACACTCTTGTCTTTCCTGATCTTAAAGGGAAATATTTTAGTTTTTGCATGTGGAGCATGATGTTGGCTATGGGTTTCTCTTATATGGCCTTTATTATTTGAGATATGGTCCCTTGATTCCTACTTAGCTGAGTATTTTCAACACAAATGAGTGCTGGATTTTATCAAATGCTTTTCAGCATCTATTGATATGAACATGTGATTTTTGATCTTCATTTTGCTTATGTGATGTATTGCATTTATTGATTTGCAAATATTGTACCATCCCTGTGTCCCTAGGATGAGTCCCACTTGATCATGGTGCATGATCATTTTAATGTATTGCTGAAGCTGGATTGCCAATATTTTGTTGAAGATTTTAGCATCTGTATTCATCAGACATGTTGGTCTGTAGCTTTATTTCTTTGTTGTGTCTTTCCTGGTTTTAGAATTAGGATGATACTAGCCTCATAAAAAAAGTTTGGGAGCCTTCCCTTTTTTGTATTTTTTGGAATAAATTGAGAAGGTAGAAGTTAGTTCTTCCTTAAATGTTCAGTAAAATTCAACTGTGAAGCCATTCACTCTAGGGCTTTTGTGTGCTGGGAGTTTTCTGATTATAACTTCAGTTTCACTAGTTGTTATCAGGCTATTCAGGCTTTCTGCTTATTCTTGACTCCTTTTTGGAAGACTATATTTTTCTAGAAATTTTTCATTTTGCCTAGGTTGTCCAATTTCTGGTTATGTAGTTGTTCATAGTAATTTCTTACAATCCTTTGTATTTCTGTGGTATCTGTTGTAACTTCTCTTTCATTTGGACACTGAATATCTTAGTGAGCTTTGCTATTGGATGATTTAAGAAATCTAAGTCATGTCAAAATTTTTTTTTTATGAGCCCTGGCTGGTGTAGCTCAGTGGATTGAGCACAGGCTGCAAACCAAAGGGTCGCCTGTTTGATTCCCAGTCAGGACACATGCCTGGGTTGGGGGCAGGTCCACACTGGGAGCCAAGTGAGAGTCAACCACACACTGATGTTTCTCTCCCTCTTTTCCTTCCTCCATTGCCTGCTCTATAAAAATAAATAAATAAAACCTTAGTTTTTTTTCATAAATGTCTTACTTTATAATTCTCCCTGCAGGTCCTGCTTGATGAAATGGCATTATTATTAGGTCTCCGTGGTCCTTAAATGTGAAAATTCATTTAGATGAAGATGAACACAAGCCTAATTTTTACTTAATTCCAGTGCCACATTTATGTTCTCAAGTATTTATTTCAAATATGCATTGTGTTGTTCCATGTGGTTACAAATAATTAATATTTTTCCAACTTAGCATAATTAGGAGAATATACTGTATTTTCCAGTTTCTTTAAAGCAGGAAGTTTATTATTTATGTGCTTTTTCAAATAATTTTTTATATATAAAATTTATGTATAATTTATTTTTTCTATGGATTATTTTAAATATAATTGAAGAAGATTTCTATGTTTATTTTATTTAATAAGCTGTGATTCATGATTGTTTAACACTTTGGTCAGTGTTTTGCCTCTAACAGTCCAATGTCAAATGGCATGTTGGTTTTAAAGACAGTCCCTAGTCTTGTGCTACATATGTATACTCAAGAAAAGCCACATTAGACTTGCAAATACACTCTGATATGTGATCATCTCATATGTGTGTTTGTGCTTTTTTGTATGCCACAGTTTCTTTTTATTTTATACATTTAAAGTCTCCTGCCTTTACCATCTTCTCCATATTTTTTTTGAAATGGCTTATACACTGAAATGTTCCATCAAGGTCATCTTGCTTCAATGATGCAATCATTGTACACATGTACTTCTGCTTCAGAGGGTTCTAATGAGGAAAATTATCTTTCTCTTTGTATGACAATATTCCTTGGCATTCTAATCCACAAATATCTGCAAATCAGATGTTTATGAAGTTTAGAAAGAGAACTGAAGGATAGAAAATGAAGGATAGCCAACAAGTTAAAAATCTTTGCTCGCCTTAGATTTTTCCATACCTAATAATCACCACTGTCAATTCAAATAAATTCAGCTACAAAATGGTACATAAAGAAGTAACTTTTATGTCTCTCTCCAGAGTCCTTTCAAAGTATGTCTTTTTAGCTTTTAAAATATATACATTGTGCAGAAACCCCAGAAGCAGATCCAAAACAGAAAAAAAATCATGGAAAAGGAATAATGAGATATAGTGAAAGAATTCCAAATCAGTACCAGCTGCTGCACAATTAGGTTCAACTGCTAACAGGTGTGTGGAAGAGCCCATGAGTAATGTTACCTTTTTGTCAAGGTGCCGTCTGAAAGGACTTTGGGTTGTAAAATTCCCAGAGTATTTGGGCTATTTAGAGAAAATGCTTTGTGTGTGTGCGTATCTGTGTAAGATAAAGCTTATTCTTTTTTATACATTTCCTTTTAAATTGAACAGAAATCAAGTATTCATGTTACACAAATCATAGAGACATGGGTGGAGGGGAATAAAAGGCAGTGGCAGGATTCAAAATATTGGACCTGTAGGTTCCCTGGAAGGCAAAGTGCAAATATATATATATGCATATATATATGCATATATATAGTTGTGTTAAATCTTGGGTGAGGTTTCAAAACTTTCATGAGCTTTTCAAAAGAGTCTGTGACTCCACTCTCAAGTTTGAAACTGGTGAACTAAAAAAATCATGAACTTTTAAGTCAGTCAGCCCTGTCTTCACTTAATGTCATCAGTAGATTCTTGGCAACTGTGACTTTAAGCTTAATGACTTCTAACAGAACCAGTTTTACCCATACTAATTGATGTAAGTACAAGTTCAATTTCTACAGAGTTATTTCTGGTCACAAAAATATTACCAAACTTCTAAAGAAAGACACAATTCTAATATTAAACACTGAAACAAATGTGATATATATATATATATATATATTTATGAAAGGCTAATAGAAACAAGTGAGATAATTATTTTCCAACCTGCTTCTTCCAGTTCAGGGTTGCCGGAAGCTAAAGCCTATCTCAGCAGCTCAAGGCATGAGGCACAACACACCCCGGACAAGATGCCCTTCCACACAGGGCCACTCACACCCCCCCACACTAACTCCGACTGAGACAATTTAGACACACCGGTGAATTTCACCTGTACGTCTCTGGGATATGGGAGGAAATGGAGCACGTGGAGAAAACACGCACACATGGAGAAAAAGTATAAACGTCATCCCGACAGCCCCAGCTGGGAATCAATTTTTAATTCTATTAACATAATAACAAAATGATATTGAATGGAACAACATTATTCAAGGACCTGCTGTACATGACCTTTCTGAACACATTTCTTTCTTTAAAAAATAGGGATAGTGTTACCGACCTCATTTGCGTATTCAATTATTTAAAGCATTTTTTTGGTACAAATTGCAGTGTGCGTGTTAACCACTTGGGATCTTATTAAATTGAACATTGTTCCACGAGGCCTGGGGTAGCACATGAAATTCTGCAGGTCCAAGAAGCTCCAGGATGATGCTGATGCTATTGGTATGCTTAGCACACTTTAAATGGTAAGAGTTTGAAACACTGGTTCTCAAATTTGACTGCACATTATAATCACATGGGAAGTTAAAAAAATCTGATATCTGGGCCCTATCCCCAAGGTTCCTGGTTTAACTGGCACAGGGGGCAGTGAGGGCAGCGGGATATTTCAAAGCTCCCCAGGTGACCTGAATGTGCAGTGCAGTGTGAGAATCACTGCCTTAAAGTGCAGTGCCTGACACATACGAGCATTACGTGCTCCCCAATCACCAGTTTCCTTAGGAGGCCCCTCCATGACCCGGGTAGGGTGATGAAAAAATAAAAGACTGACATATTCTTTCCAGTGGTATGAGAACTGCAGGGACCGCTAGCAGGGAGGCAAACTGAATCTCATTGTGCAGCATACTTGCTCTGAGATGGAGACTGAGGTTTCTTATCATTTTTCAGTTTCTTATATTTAGACAATTGGGAAAAAGGGGATAATTATGTTTTAACCTCACATATTTGTTTGGAAAATTAATGTTTATAAAATACTTCGGGACTCGTGGATTAAAGGGTACTCAAGATATTTAAAATATACAAAGGGAACAAATGGATACTCTAAAAATGTTCAGTAATTGGCTCAAAGCAAGGGCAGTTAATGTTGGGGCAACAAGAAGAAAGGCGGTGGTGAGGGGAGGTCGATACTGGCATGTTTTCTTTGGATACTTGGAACAACGACACGAAAGTTTATATTGGTTCGTTTTACTGGCCTTGATAATTTTTATAGGCTTTCTTTCCTAGTGGAAGCCTAAATTTCAACTCATAATCTGGGTTTTTGAAGTCTTCTTACCCAGGCGCAGGCTGTGGGAGCCACCCTTACTAAGCTGTTATTATCACCAATCCCTGCCAGAAAGAACTCCCAACCTTTCATAAGAGACCCTTCGGAAGTGTTTGAAGCAAATGCTTTGAAATTTGTAAGTGTTGCTCTCATTTATGAGTGTCCAAATTTTTTGAGAGTGAAGTTCATTACTATAAAACATCAAATATTTGGAAAGCTCATTAATTGAAGCGGGGTCCAATATGGTGTGTGTAAAAGGGAATGAGCGCCTCTGTGCCCTGGACTCACGTGAGTCCATCATATAGAGATAGGATGCCTGGCCAGACGGCTTCCATTCCCACCACCAGTATCTTCCCTTTTCCCTGTGCCTTCAGACTTACGGTGGTAACAGCAGTACATTACTGGACCCAGAGTACTGCATTATTGCTTATAGTTTCTCTTCACTTTGACCATCATTTTGTAAATAGTCCTCTATCAAACCCTCCTTAGATTATCCTTATTTGCCATAAATAGAAATACTGTGAGTACCAGCACCTCATCTGTCTTTCACTTACTGTTATATTCATTAGTGTTTCCTGAATTTTAAAAAAATGAATGAAAGTTTCAGCCTCCTCTTCATTGTCTGCATTTGTCCTCTTGACCTAAATATATTGATTAGTTATCAGGGGAGCAGTTCTGTGAGCAACGGGGCACTTCCTGCAGTTAAATTTGTCTAAGAATTAAGGCCATTTCCAGGCCATTTCCGTGTCCCTTTTGCTTATATTTATTTTTACATTCTTAAAGTTATATGGAATTTTAAAAAATATGACATAGGAATTTCACTCACAAAAAGTGTCTGGTTTCAACATTCCTCTCCCATGCTAAATTACCATTACACACAAGCAGAAACTGTAGCACAGATTAGCTAAGTGGTGTCCAGGAAGTAGTAGGGCCACAGCTTTTAATGCCCATGCTTCTTAGTTGCCCTCTCAGCTTCCCCACCTCTCATTTTTATCTCTGTTAGCAATGAAAGTTGCACTCACATTTTGAGATGATGATCGTCTTGCTTTGCTTTCCCATCTTGGGACAAAAGTGGTTTTTTGGTTTTTTTTTTTTTTTTGGTGTTCAATTTGAGCTTCCATTTGTTTAGATCAACAGGAATTCATGTTTCCTAGTAACTTCCCAAGTTTTTCTAAGGGGCAGCTTAATCAAGTTTGTGAGTTAGCACTCCTCCAAAGGGACTTCGATGTACTCATGAAGTCAGGTCTCCACAGTCCCCTCCCCACTCTTGCCTGCCTTCTGCAGCTCTTCTCTGCTGCTGTCACAAGAAGAAAGCTCCGTTGTCATTGCTTGATCCTGGCTTTGGACAGTTCTTACATTTGAAGATAAACCTGGCATTATGGGCTGGATTGGGTAGCCCCAGAATTCATAAATTGAAGGCCTAACCCCCCAGTACCTCAGAAAGTGATTGTAATCGGAAAAAAGGCTTTGAGGAGGTAATTAAGATCATAAGGGTGGGCCCTAAACCAATACGACTGGTGTCCTTATAAAAAGAGGGGACTGGGACACAGATGTGCATGAAGGAGGACCATGTGAGGCAAAGGGTTTCCTTTCAGTTTTGTGGGCTAGTAGTCCAAGATCAAGGTGTGAGCTGGGTTGATTACTCCTGAAGGCTTCTCCTTGGCCATCTTCTCCACATGTCTTCACATGTTCTACTCACAGTGAGTGAGTGTGTGTCCATATCTCTTCTCATAAATATAACAGTCAAGTTGGATTAGGACCAACTCCAATGATCTTATATAACCTTAATTCCTTCATTAAAGACCCCATCTCCAAACATGTTCTGAGGTACTGCGGGGTAGGCCTTCAGCATGTGAATTTGGGGAGAAAACATTCAGCCCATAAATGACACGACATTTAATATAAGCTGTAACCTCAGAAAATATTTAATTGCAGCTTTTTTTTGGTTTCTTTTCATGGGCATAGAAACCAATATTGGCCCTGTTCTCAAGAGAAGAGATGGGCTTCAGCCTCCACGTTCTTTAGTATGCAGGTATATTCCTGATTGCTCCTGCTTGTTTCAAGAAAGAAAACCCAACACACTGCCACTTCTGCTCCACTGACTTCTTTGTGCTTCTCGTTCATGGAGATGATTGCCTTATTTTGAACTCAGCTCATTGCTATGTGAGAGAATCATCAATTGGTTGCTGCTCGCACATTCCCAGTTGAAGATTTGGCCAGCAAGCCAGGTGTGCATCCTGACCAGAAATTGAACTAGTGATGTTTCAATTTGTAGGACAATGCCCAACCCATTGAATCACATTAGCCAGGGCTCATTTTTGTTTGTATGGATTGTGGCAGAAGGTAGTCAATGAATAACTTAATAGCACCATTTTAATGGAGCTTCCAATATTATTTTTAAAGAGAAAAATAAAACTTTGTTGATAGCAAACTTCACAGGAAGCTCGAATGTGACCATTTGGTCAAGTCTGTGGTTAGAAGTCTGTCTAAACATCCTACTAAATTAACATGATTACTAATAAACATAGAAGAGTAACTTGAATCCAACAATGTTCTTCCAAATATATATCCACAGAAGTACAATTAAATTTCAAGAAAGCCCAATTTTTAAACATTGCACAATGTAGCCAATTATTTTCCAATTAAATACTAAGGCACAAATTATTTTTGAAAGTTTCAATTATTTATGCTAACAGAGGGGAACTTTGACAAGGATAATGCAAAAATGGTAAACTGCAAATAATTTATATTTTGTTTTGTTTTATATTTGTGTACTCTAATCCAGGTGTTTGATGTGTTGGGAGTTTACACCATTACATTCAAATGATAAAAATGCATTTTGAATATCAGATTTGGAAAATTCCCCTGTGTCCCATTCTGTTTTATCACTTGCCAAAGACTTCCCTGTTACTGATTCCATGCTCAGGAGAGATACTGAATCCGTTGACTGATTCACAGCATCTGGAACTCACCTTATCTCCTTCTAAGTTCATCCATGATCTGACTCACATCTTCCTTAAGGAGCATATTAGAAAGAAATGATGTGTTTGGCTTCCATGGCTTTATGCGATGTCTGACCTTAGGAGCAAGAGAGAGAAATGTTCTAGAATTGGAGGAGGTTATATGTAGACTAAGTCAAAAGAACATAGAACTCATATATATCCTCTGTAAGTAACCCACAAAGGGACTAATGCTTCACAGATTTGATTGTTATATTGCTGAGTGTTTACTATGATGCTTTGACAAAGACTTCAAATTACCATCAACCAGCTCCCGATTACCTGTGCAATGAAAGCAAAATGACAAGTAAATCATACTTTGATCTGCTTTTGTGACTGTAAACATTACACAACATCTTGACATGATTTGCCACCTTCTGTTCACAGATGTGTGATAGGCATCCCCTGCACATAGAATGAATGTACTTGACCCTCCCAAAGAGTACATGATCTTTGATGATCTACAAAGCTTTACCAATGTAGCACATGCTGTTACAAATACATATTAAACTCCCACTACTTGTCAGAACTACTTTAGGCTCTGAAATAAAGCAGTGCATAGGACCAGATTCCTGTCTGGGAATTGCTCAAAGCTTTGTGTTAATGTTTTCCAATTAAAATATGCCTAAACATTTGGAACAATGAACCTATGCAATGCTTTAAAAATGTATTAAATACTTTGAGATATGAATTTTAAAATTCCACTAGAACTACTCTGATACCTATGTAGATAAGTTGTGGTCAATTTTTCTGATAGAATTTTATGATTCTAATATTATTTTTCTGAAACACATAGGTCCAGTCAGTGATAAATATAATGATAGTTTATACTTAGATGATGTGAATTGGAAAGTCAAGGAAATTACCCAGATAATTTAGAAGAAAAAAATGTTGTCAAGGAAAATCTGGGCTTTTCTTATTCACACTCAAGGGTCCATTATTCTGATTCACAGAATAATCATGTAAATTTCTCTTTTGCCTTATGTACATGGTCAAAACCAGTGAGAAAAGGTTGAGAAGGCAGAGAGGTAAATGAGTTTCAACTTTTCTAATGTAAATAATGACTTTTTTTCATAACCTCAGTTTTATTATTTAACACTATGCCAATAATTTACCATAATAAATATACTATCAAAAGCATTCACATGGACATTGGTTTCTGAAGTTAAAAATGCAGAGCCAAGTTTAATAATGAGCTGATCAAAATTTGTGTGGAAATTTTATGTGGTTCTGAAATTGTGTATGTGAATCTAGTACTGGCTTGCAATAGATAATCTTTTAGGGTATGATGTATATGAAGTATTGCTGAAAACATCATATATAGCTTTGTGTACCCCAAATATTCTCCAATTATTTAAAATTAAACTTCAACTCAGTGTTTTCAAATTTTAATTAGTGAATCTTCTGCTTCTGAAACGTTTTTGGCCAGATGACTGATTTCCATGTTAGACCTCGTAAGTCAGAATATTCAGTTGTACTAAATCCTGGAGTCCACATTTGAAATAAACTGTCCAGGCGAGTCTAATGCATACTAACATTTAAATTTCCCTCTTAACCTCAGCATGTCTTAAGATACTTAATTTGCTGCTGTTTGAAATCATTTTCTGGCTTATAGAGAATTTACACTGTTTTATTAATTTTTAAAAATATTAACTTCAATTTAGGCAATTGAAAAGCATCAAAGAAAAATATGCATTATTGAAAGTTTTTTATGTCTTAAAGGATAGTTCACATGATGGGAAAAGGGGCTGCTTAACGTCATCCATATTTCCCCAGGGCCGACTAATTCTGATAATTCAATTTGACAAGTGCAGTTTTGTAAACAGATACTAGAGCTTTTAAAACATGGAACTATTTTCCTTTGACTTGTGTAATAAAAGGGAAAGGAGCTTTAATAGATACATTTGACTAGGATGATTACACTTATAAATCATGTTTTTTAGCCAATTACATTCCTTTGTAACACAAGTGAATCTCGGAATCCCAGGTAGCACAATTTCCACAGAGAACATGTTTTTAAAAAGTGTCCAGCCCACAAATAGAATTAAAAATGAATCCCAATGTTTATTTACCTCCTTCATAGCACATTGAAGAGAATCTCTTCATTGGGTTTCTAAAAAGTCCGTCCTAAATTCTCCAGTTCTTTTGCTACTCCAAAGCTGTTATTGAACATCCTATATCCTAAATTCTAAATCCCCCTTTCACCTTGACCAGGCTTTTTCCCTCTTCCTTCCTGATCCTTTGTATTATTTAAGTAGGTAGTTTCTGTGGTTACCCTCCCTTTTCTCCTTACTTGCCGCTCACTAATCTCTTGACTATTGTAGGTCAGAAGATCTGAAGACCTGATTGACAGATGCTCTTCATTTCTCATTTAGTATAAATAATTAGGAACTGACTGAAAATAAGATCGTATGCCTGAAAGGTTGGGTGGTGACTTGAGACTTAAAACTTCCATTGTCATCAATATGTCCTTAATATTACTATTACCAAATGAAACTTTAGCTGTGTGAGTTCTATGAAGTTAAAAAGAGTTTTTTTTTCATTTTTCTAATTTTGGCACCTATTAAGTGATATAAAATTTTGTGGACTATAATTTCAGTCTCTACTGTGAAATATGATATGTAATTAAAACCAAAATGCTACTAGTATGTATTCATTGCAGATTCCAGACCGCAGCAGAAATATTTTCGTGTTAATGTTAGTACCTTCACAGGTAAGTGTGATCCAAGCACTATGGGACCATATATGCGCCTCAGATTTTCACCAACAGGCAATTCTTGTTCCATGCTTTGCCTTCCATTTACTTAAATGATACTTAATAACGATACTTTGTATTTATGTAGCACCTTTTATCCAGTGATCCCAAAGCTCAATGCAAACATTGCTTCTTAAAATTCTCTAGAAGATCAGTATTTTTAAACTTACTAAAAACTTTAATAAAAATATAAATCCATGCTATCTGGAGTGAATATATTCAATGGCTTAGTTTGTTAGAGAATAGAACCTGTTACAATTTTTGCCCTGGATTTTGAAATTCAGCGTTTATCAAAAATAAAATAAAGGGTCTTTTTTCTAAGTATAAAGTAATATATATTTATTGTAGAAAAATCTGGAAAGTACTTAAAATATCAAGAAGAACATAAAAATTACCCACACTCTTATAACATAGAATTAAGCACTCTTACTGTTTGGTATATTTTCTATAAGTCCTTTTATATGCATATATACAAATATATATTTTAAAACATTATATTATTACTAGGGGTATGTGTATGTTTATATATTTTTAGCTAATATAGTTGAAGCATTTTCAAATATAAAATATTTTTGAACTTGGATTTTTAATGACTATATAATGAATACGAGGTGAATACATAATTAACTACACACATACTTTGGAATATTTAGGTTATTCCAGATTATTAGCAATCTGGTAATGGCCATTTCTATGCAAAGCATCTTTTTCTTTCTCTCTATTTCCTTAGGGTGAATTTTAAAAGTGAAATTACTTTGCCGAATGGCATTAAAACAATTTAGGCAACTTGTATGTTTTAAAAAATTACTTTCCAAAAAAGTCTTTTTGTTTTACTTATTTGTCATCTTTTATTTACAACATTATAATAGCTTAAAACTCCTGATAAAATAATCTGAAACTAAAGAAAAATAAAGTAATACCACAACAATTAAGGTTTTTGGAGTCAGTCATTCCCTGCTTTAAATTTTAGCTGTGAGGCAAAATATTTATTTATTTATTTATTTATTTATTTATTTTTGGTTGTTGATTTTTTAAAAATTTTATTTAGTTATTTTTCAAGTACAGTTTTTTGTCTATTTCTCCCATTCCAGCCCCCACACCCCATGCTCTCCACCTCCTTCCCATTCCCTTCCCCCCAGAACTTGTCCCTGTGTCCTTCATACTTGTTCCTCCAAATCCCTCCCTTTTTTCCCCCTTAAATTCCTTTCCCTCTCCCCTCTGGTCACTGTCCCCTTGTTCTCTATTTCAGTGTCTTGGTTTTTATTCTGCTTGCTTATTCATTTTGTTGTTTAGCTTCCTGTTAAAGGTGAGATCATATGGTATTTCTCCTTCAATGCCTGGCCTATTTCACTCAGCATAATGCTTTCCAGTTCCATCCATGTTGTTGCAAAGGGTAGTAGCTCCTTCTTTCTCTCTGCTGCATAGAATTCCATTGTGTAAATGTACCACAGTTTTTTGATCCATTCATTTACTGATGGGCACCTAGGTTGCTCCCATCTCTTGGCTATTGTAAATTGTGCTGCTATGAACATTGTGGTGCATAGGTTCTTTGATATTGATGTTTTAGGATTCTTAGGATATAATCCTAGCAGTGGAATTGCTGGGTCAAAAGGCAGGTTTTTCTTTTTCTGAGAAAATTCCATACTGTTTTCCAGAATGGTTGTACCAGTCTGCAATCCCACCAACAGTGAACTAAGGACCCCTTTTCCCCACAACCTCTCCAACATTTGTTTGTTGCTTTGTTTATGATAGCCATCCTGACTGGTGTAAAGTGGTATCTCATTGTGGTTTTAATTTGCATCTCTCTGATAGCTAACGATATTGAGCATCTCTTCATGTGTCTCTGGATATTCTGTATGTCCTCCTTGGAGAAGTGTCTGTTCAAGTCCTTCTCCCATTTTTTAATTGGGTTAGATGTCTTCTTAGAGTAGAGTTGTGTAAGTTCTTTGTATATTTTGGAGATTAAACCTTTGTCTGAGGTATCATTGGCAAATATGTTTTCCCATACAGTTGGTTGTCTTTTTAATTTAATACTGTTTTCTTTAGCCACACAGAAGCTTTTTATTTTGATGAGATCCCATTTGTTTATTCTTTCCTTTATATTCCTTGCTCTAGGAGACATATCGGTAAAAATGTTGCTGCGTGGAATATCTGAGATTTTCTTGCCGATGTTCTCCTCTAGAACTTTAATGGTGTCATGGCTTATATTTAAGTCTTTTATCCACCTTGAATTTATTTCGGTGTATGGTGTAAGTTTGTGCTCAAGTTTCATTTTTTTGCACGTAGCTGTCCAGTTCTCCTAATACCATTTGTTGAAGAGGCTATCTTTACTCCATTTTATGTTACTGTCCCCTTTGTCGAATATTAATTGACTGTAGAGAGTTGGGTTGATTTCTGGGTGCTCTGTTCTGTTCCATTGGTCTATGTGCCTGTTTTTATGTCAGGCAAAATATTTAATTTCTGAGTCTCAATTCTTCATCTGGAAATTAGGGATTATGATGCATATTTTTATAGAGTTTCTGTAAGCTTTAAATAAAAGGAGATATGTAAAACAATTGGAACAATTTCTGGACGTTCCTCACTGTCTCATCCATTCGGATAGTAAATCACAACTACGTAGACTCATCTCAGACCTGTCCTCTGAGACTGATATATCTAGTTCCCTAGTTGACATCTTGTTTTGCATGTCTCTCAGATACTCTACTCATAAAGCTTTCAAAATCCTGGTATTTGGTATAAATTCTATAAGTACTGTTTACATGTACATATGCAAATATATTTTCTTTTACAAAATTATATCATTGTTAAGTGTATTTTGGGATTTCTCCAGATAGCTATTTTATCTATCTATCTATCTATCTATCTATCTATCTATCTATCTATCTATCTATCTTCTATTTAGATATTTTAAGTAATTGGCTGATGTGACTGTGGCATCTGGCTAGTCCATTATTTGCAGGGCAATTTGACACCTGGGAGAACTGTGGAAGAACTGATGTTGCAGGTTGAGTATAAAGATGGTCTGGAGGTAGAATTCCCTCTTCCTCAGAAATCTCAGTCTCTTTCTCTTAAGGCCTTCAACTGATTAGATGATATCCAATTACCGTATTTTTCAGATTAAACAAATGCACTTCTTTACCACATTTTTTTGCTTCAAAATTTTTTCCTATTTTCCTCTCCTAAGACCTAGGGACATCTATTTTTTGGTCCATAAGACACATCTAAGTTTTAGAGGAGGAAAATGGGAAAAATATGTTGAAGCAAAAATGTGTTAAAAAGTGCATCTTATAGTCTGAAAAATACGGCACATTATGGAGTGAAATATGCTTTGTTCAAAGTCAACTGAGTTAAGTGCTAATCTCATCTCATAAAATACCTGCATCTAGACTGGTATCGACCAAATATCTGGGCATCATGACCTAGACATTATATAAAATTAACCATTACACTAAATGCATGTGTATACTAATTCCTAATTAAATGACTCTTTATTCCCTAATCTGTGCTTTTTGCTAATGTCCCTATCTTACTTCCAGTGTCTAACCAGTTGTACAAGCCAGATACCTGGAATTAATACAGTCTTCTTATCAAATCGTTCACCAATTTTTGTGTATTTTATTTTCTAAATGTCGCTTCAATCTACCTTTTCTTATCCATGGCAACCACCCTTGGCCAAGCCACCACTGCCTCTGGTCTGGATGGACTGAACTGTTTCCACTCTTGCCCTATCCAATCTATTCTAAACCTAGCAGGCAGAATCAGCTTTAAAAAATCTAAGTTTCTACCTAAAAAGTCTTCAAAAGTTTCTCATTTCTCTAAGAATAAAGGTTGAATTCCTACTATTACCTACAGGATCATGCATGCTCTCGTCCCCGTACACCCCTCTGAACACATCCCTTGCCCTTTTCCCTACACGCATTCACTCACATCCAATATCGTTGTCTGTTTTAGTTCCTGGAAACTGCCTCACTCTACTACTTCAAGGCCTATGATAAGTTGCTTATTCTGTGAGGTCTCTGTCCCCCAATTCTTTGAGTGTCTGGGTTCTTCATATTCCAAAGTCCTATCTTAAATTTCCCATTAAGTGCAGTCTTCCCTGAATACTTTACCTAAAGCTCCCCTTTGTGGAGTGCCATGTTCTTTTTCCCATATGAGTGGCCACAATTTGTTGTGTGTATGTATTTCTTCACTTGTCTACTGAATGTCTTTCAAGCTGATCTGTAACTTCCACGAAGGCGGCATGGGGCATAGCCGCTTGTCTTCCCACCCATCACCCAAAACACGAACTTCATGAAGACAGCGCTTGGTTAGTATTAAACGGGTGAAAGAATGGATATAGACTTACTTAATAGGCAAAAGTGGCTACATTTTATAGCATTATTATTATTAAAGTTATAAAATTAGGATATAATTTATGACTGGTACTGTGGGTTGAATGATGACTCTCAGAGAGGTACGTCCACATCCTAATTCCCAGAACCTGTGAACGTGATTATTTGGATAAAGGGCCATTGCAGATGTAATTATGAATCTCAAGATGAGATCATCCCTGTTTACCTGGGTGGGCCCTATATCTAATGACAAGTGTCCTTATAAGAGACTGAGGGGAAGAAAACACAAACACGTAGAAGAGAGGACCACGTGAAAATGGAGGCAGGGGTTGGAGTGATACAGCCACAGGAAATGCTGACAACCACCAGAAGCTCAAAGAGACAGGGAGAGCTTCTCCCCAGAGCTTCCGAAGGGAGAGTGGCCCAGTGATACTTCATTATGGACTTCTGGCCTCCAGAACTGCGAGAGGACAAATTTCTGTTGTTTTAAATCAGTTTGTGGTGATTTATTACAAAGTCCCCAGGAAATTAATACATTGGTGAAAATTCTGGATCTAAAGACTAGAATTTTGAATTTTGTAACAACCTTTTAGCATAAGTATGTTTATGTAATTTAAAAATTATGTGTGTAAAATCTTAACTTCACTAATTCAGAACATAGACCACTGTATTGTAATACTCGTCATCATCCCCTAGCATACGCACAGATTACCGCTTATTTGCTGAGATAAGGGCAGGTTTGCATTTTTCTTTGCCTTTTTATATCAGTGATTACGACTTTTATAGATTTTTCTTTCCTCTTCCTTGAAATAATTGCATCAATTATCATTATTAGACGGGCTCCACTTTTCACTGTGCATAAGGGGAAGTTGAAATAGATTTAGCAATACGTTGTAATGAAACAAATATTTTCACTATTTATTACTTACAAGAAGATTCATTACTTACATACAAGGTTAGTATTTTTGCTAATAATACAAGTAAGAAATGGAGACTCACAAAAACAAAGTGACCTACAAAATCCACAGCACTAGTAGGCAGTAGGAAGTGGCACTCAGATATGGGCCTAACTGTTCTGTATTCTTAATTAAAATGCCCTAATCCATGTGGTAGATGCTGCTATGTCCCTTCTATCAGTCATGGGAAGTGACTTGCAAAGCCCATTCATTTTAACTGCTTAGAAATTTATGTAATAGTTTGTCTCAGGAGACATTTTGTTTTGAAAAAGTATCTGCGTATGAAGCCCTAACAGTAGAACTTCTAATAGGGGAAGATATTTTGAGGACCTCCCTCTTGAATTGAAGCCAACCTAGGATATGAAATTGCTTACTGGTCATACACAAAAGGTTGACCCCAAACCTGCAGGACATGACTCACTTGAAACAGATGGAAAGTTGAGAACTGATTTAATGATCTGGGCTGACTATATAGTCTTATTCAATAGCTACCAGCTATTTACTGATTAGCTTTATATGTATTTGTATAGAACATCATCTGTTTCTACACAGGGGAAGGAGCTGATAGAAATCATGCCTCCGGTGCAACATGGGCTGTCACAGACCCTCACGTGACCTGTGTCAGCACCGATCAGTGCTGGCTAACTCCAAGACGGGAGTGGGAGAGCCTCTCACTCTTCCAGCCACTGAAGTTCTTTTAATCAGTATATTTTTTCTGATGACTGGAGCAATAACCTCACCTTGGCAACATGGAACATGTTACTTTAAAGAAAAATTGTGATTTGTGGTCAAATTGTCACTTTGCTACTTGCTAACTGTGAGACTTGAGCAGGTTAACCAGCTTCTTTGAATTTCACTTCCTTCATCTTTGCATACTGATGAAAAATTATCCTGGTGTTAAAAAAAATCCCAACACATAGTGCATTGCCTAGTACATATTTATGCACTCAATTTAGGTAGTTTTATTCTTTAAATCATTCAATAAATAATTTTTGGAAAGTTTCTATGTGCCATTCAGAAAGATCACTAATTAACATGATGTTGGAGGATGTGGAAATCTGATAAAAAACTTTTAGAGGTATCCATGCTTCCTTGTGCTATCTCCCACCACCCAGCTTAAGGGGAAGTCTAATAAAATAAATTGGAACTTAATAGCTTCAGTGGAAGACTGGCCTGGTGTAATTCCATCATCGGCTCCAGAGCCTACTCCCTGCCAAGCCACGAGTGGGCACTGCTTCTGTAATGTGCTCTCGTGGTGTGCTCTAGAGGACTGCCTGTAGCTAATATGGGCACTCAACATTACTTTGTCAGTAATGCTTTTTGACAGCTGTCAATTCTTAGGAAAGCCTAAATGAACAGGGAACTCTCTGGGTAGAGTAATTATGCAGGATCACAAACAGGGCTGTAAATGACAGTTCAAAGCACCTAACCATTCAATGGAATGGAATTGGGAATGGTCCTGGAAGACGTTGGCTGGCTTTATGTTCTTATAGCACTTTTGCTTTAGTGTTCTTCTTTGGTCAGTGTGTTGGCTAGCTAGGATTCCAACCCTCTACTTTTGACTAAATTATATGATTGTATTTTCTTTAGTTACATACATAACTTGGCCAAAACAAAAATATTTACGTGAATTACTAAAATTGCTTTGTGTCAATAGGAAACTTACAATTTATAAAACCCAAATAGGTATTTGTTACTAACAGGTATAGAGTTGGCTTGTCAAGAATATCAGTTGGATAGTGTAAACATTTAATGAAAGAAGAAACAAGAAGATTGTATTCTGAAAGCTTGCAACATAATACTGGCATGAGGAGAGTCCCAAAAACATATATGTGTGGCCAATGATAACTTTTTTCAAGGGTAATGAATGTTATTAGAATGACAGGATAAAGGCAATATGAATCTGGGAAGGCTTCATGGAAAATATGAGTTTGAATAAGCCTTTAAATGTTCTGAAGGCATAAGTCTTGGCAGAAAGATTATTTTTGGGCAACACAGGCAATGAGAATGTCCTAGGCAATCTCTTCTTCTCGTTTTACACCCTTTCTACATTTCTAGGCCACATCGCAACTTTGAACATTTTTTATGCATTGAATATTCCCAAATTTGCAAACACAACCCAGTAGATCCAATTGCCTACTGATATATTTACTTGGCTTCTCCAGAGGATTTCTAAACACAATCTATTAAAATACAACACTCATCCATACCATCCCTTCTGCTCCCTTTCCATACAGCCTTTCTCAGTGCAGGGCATTACCATCCATCCACGTGCTTAAGGCAGAAATTTGTGACTCATGCTTGATACCCCTGCACCCTCACTCCTACTTCCAAACAGTGAATAAAGCCTAACGTTTTATGGCAGGAAATTTCTGTTATCTATCTATCCTCACAGCCAGGTTTCCAATCCAAGCTACCTACAAGAACTTCCAAGTTTGTAATGACTGTTACGCCCTCTAGTTCATTTGTTTACCTTTTACCTAGGGTGATCTACAAGTGTTAAGTCTGATCATAGTACTACTCCGTGTAGAACTCTTTACTGTCTTTCCATTGTTACAAGGTTAATCGAACCTTCCTACCACGGACTCACAAGGTTGTTTCACACTATGACATCACCCATGTTGTCATCTCATTTAGTGCCAGCACACTTCTCATCCCTCTGCCTCAGTTTTCCTCCCAGTGTCATAAACAAGCCACTGTCCTTTTCTTCTCCAGTCTTTTGCAAATGCTCTTTTATGTATTTGGAGAAACAATTTGGAGTATTCATTCATTCATAAATAGATAGACACTTAGATCATGATAAGGGTGATGAAAGAAAAATACAGGGTCCGATAAGGGAACCTTATTAGAATGGAGACTGGAGGATGCTGCTGAGCAGTTATTGGCTAGTGGGGAGTAAAAACATTCCTGAAAGGGTGACAATGTCCAAAGGGTCTGAGGCAAAAAGAGCATGTCAGGTTAGGGGATATCCAGAAAAGAAAAAGAATAGCGCATGCAAAGGTAAGTGGCACGAGCTGAGGCTGGAGAGGTAGGTGGAGCCCAGACAATGAAGGGCCCCCTAATCATGTGAAAGATTTTAGGTACGAGGAAAGACAGTGGTGCCTGTGCGCTGAGCAGAATGGATCAGGAGAATCTGGAAATACAGACTTTGTCGGTTTCCAGTATTAAAGCTGGTGTTCATGGGTTAGCGGTGGGAAAAAAAGAGGTGGAGATGTGAACACTTGGAATTCAAATTAGAAAAGATGAATTGGTCAAACTGGTGCAGGAACCTGGAGACAGGTGAGAGAGAAGGGCCTGAACAGGGACTGAAGAGGACACCCCGTAGTTATACTGCTGTGTGCCCAAGTGGGGAATGGTGACCCTTGACCATAACAGACAACTTAAAATGAGGCAACAGTTTGAGGGAGAGGACCCTGGGTTCAGTTTGGTCATAACTAGTTTTAGATCTTGGCAAGTCAGTTAGGAAAATTATTTTTTGGATGGCACAAAACATGTCATCAGGAAGAGGTTGAGGGGTGAAGACCTGAGATATTGATCTGAGAACTATCTGTGGCCAGGGAGTAGTAGTCATGTGGCTTTGTAGTAAGCCAGACGGTGTGACAATATAGAATTTATTGGACCGGGTCAGCTGGGTTCCTGCAGCTTTATTAACAGTGTTTAGTGGCATCAGCATGGTGAACAAGTTTGAACTGTGGTATTGTACAGAGAAGGAAGAACTGAGTGAAGGGGAGGCTGGGGAGAATGAGAAACATATACAAGCCTACTGTCTGCTGCCAGAGTCAGGTTTAGGGAGCAATCAGAGGAAACTGGGTTAACATCAACTTATAGAAAAGCCTTGAGCAGAAAAGGAAGAACAGCAGTCTCAGAGGAGAACAGCACATGCATTGAGAAGTATGGATGGGAAGAATGGGCCAATAATAATCAGCCTCTGAACCCTGATAATGTATTGATTTTATAAATGGTTTGTAGGTGTGTGTGTTTGACCGTTAGGAGTAAGTGTCTCTTCATTTTTAGTTTCTTTTTTGAGTGAGAAACTGCTATGACATTTGTTAGCTTGATAATCTTGGGCAAGCGACTTAAACTTTTCATATTTAAGCTTCCTCAACTTAAAAATCAGAGAACAGAATAATATTCTATTAGGTGGCTCTGAGCTTTAAGTGAACCGACGTATGAGAAAGTGACCAGCGCTGTGTCCACCCCACTTCATCCCTTCAAGCTCCAGCCGGTCATCAAGGGATTGAAGACCATTGGAATCTTTATCCTTTGCTCTTGTTGCCCCCTGCAATTGGAGGCCTCACACTATTCTACAAGGTTTCTTCATTTAGGAGGAAATCAGATGCCAGCTGCTCAACAATCTCATAGATCTCTTTCCACAAAATAGATTATTGCCACAATTTTTGAATTCCTGAGAATTTCATTGACGTGGCAATGAGCATTGGCGTCCTTGATAACTCTTTCATCTCTAGGTTACACAGAATGGGGCTGTGCCTGTGAACTCATTGTAATTTGCAGAGCTGTACATACCTTTGAAAAATGGTTTGTAATTCTCGTGGCTTTCAAAATATTTTTTAAATGACTGAGCTGTACAAGGACAAGCCAACCACGGAAAGCTTTAAAGAGGCACCTGACAGACACAGATATCACACATCTGTTTTGATAGTCAATGGGGCACTAGGAAGAGGTCTAATTCCACTGATCACAATACATTTCACAGGGACTTTTTTTCATGTTGCTCGGATAGTCTATGAAAACATGTTGTGTTCCTGACAGGAAAAAAAATAAGTAAAAAGGAGGTCTTTGATCTTTTTAAAAACTCCAGCATAGATTCCAAAAGCACTTATAAGCATAATAACAATGCAAACAGAGATAATGTTATAAGAATTGCTATGAGTGGATGCTCACTTATTTCTAACTACAGCAAAAGATGCCAACTAATAATTCTCAAATAGTCTTGCCAGAACAAGTTTACTTTGTTTTTTTTTCTGGGAATATTTAGAGTTTCTACATTGGAAAAGAGGCAAAATACATGTTAATTTTGTGAACTTGGGATCAGGGCAAAACATATGCAAATGATGAAATTCACATCTGTATGGTCAGAACACGCGTAGCATTTAAGTAGGAGCGACTGGAGGATTCCTTGTGAGTAATAGAGTGTTTGGGGACCCACATTGTGTTGGGGTTAGGACCTGACCTTGGGAGGTAGGGCTAGGGGTGAAAGCATGCCTACTTACAAATAGTTACCCTTTAATTGGCTGAAGGCAAAACTGTTTTGTTCACCCGCTTCTTTACAGAAGCCTTAGGCTGCAGATTTGGCTTCTTCCATATTCTCTTTGAGTCGGTCTTTCATTAGTATTTCACTGTGGGTCCTCTCTCTTACTTAAAAAAGTTGAAAGGATAACGAGAATTTGCAATGATTAACTGTTACTTTTTAAACAAACAAGATTTCCCCTGGCCAATGTGGCTCAGTTGGTTGAAGCATAATCCTGTAATAGAAGGGTTGCAGGTTCAGTTCCTGGTCAGGACACATACCTATTTGGTGGGTCCAATCCTCCCCCCGGCCCTGGTCTGGGTGCTTATGATCCCCGGTCCTGGTGTGCATGGGAGGCAACCAATTGATGTTTCTCACTCACATCAATGTTTCTCTGTCTCTGAAAGCAATAAAAAGAGAATTCCTCAGATGAGGATTAAAAAATTTAAAACAACAACAAAACCAAAAATAAATAAGATTTTTGTCTTGAATATCGTCTTTCTTCTCAGTAATAAATCGTAACAGTTTCACTCAAAAAACATGGATTGTTTCCTATTGCCTCACTCTCAAAGTGATAACTTTACACTTAATAATTAGCAGCAATAGCCATAGCAAAAGTATTATAGAAACACAAAAGACGCAACCATGTAAAACTTCTTTCTTGTTAGCTTATAGTTTTTAGCCAATTAAAAGTAATTTTGTCCTTCCCTGGCTGATGTGGCTAGGTTGGTTGTGCATCATGCGGCAAACCAGAAGGTTGTGAGTTTTCTTTTTTTAAAAATTTTTAAAAGAGATTTTATTCATTTTATTTTTAGACAGAGGGGAAGGGAGGGAGAAACAGAGAAACATCAATGCGTGGTTGCTTCTTGCATGCCCTCTGGCCTGCAACCCTGGCATGTGCCCTGACTGGGAATCTAACCAGCGACCCTTTGGTTCACAGTCTGGCAATCAATCCACTGAGCCACATCAGCCAGGGTAGAAGAGTGGGAGTTTGATTCCTGGTCCTGGCAGAAGCCTGGGTTGTGGGCTTGGTCCCCAGTAGGGGCATGTGCAAGAGGCAATCCATCAATGTTTCTAACATCAATGTCCTTCTTGCTCCCTTCCCCCCTCTATAGAACCAATTAAATAAATAAATAAATAAATAAATAAATAAATAAATAAATAAATAAATAAATAAAACAAAAAAGTAATTTTGTCCCTAAAAATTCTTTTGACTAGCTCTATTTTTCTATTGTCTTTTTTGAAATCTGTTTTCTTGTTGCTAAGTAATTTATTAAGAATACAACATTATTTAAAGCACATGATATTAGCATGACTTGCTCTGAGGGTGTTAACCTAATATTTAAAAAAAAGTTAAATTCAGTTTTACTATCTCAGTGGTATTATGCTTTGTTAAAATTGCACTTCTGGAAAACTCACTCATCTGTAACAGTTTAAGCATGAACCCTTTACTCATATACTATATTAGCTGAGTAAAAATAAATTTCTTTTTTACTGTTTTTCTTTTCAATACATCTTGTGAAATCATAAGAGAATTCTGCAATTTATATAGTGAAATTTAGCTGCCATTTGCTTGGACTGTGACATATGACTATAATTTGTAACTTTCCTTCAAACATTTGGTTATTTGTTATCTGAATATCTGAGTTTCAGAAACATAAATCAATGTATGAACAGTGGAAAAAGTAAAAAGGTATTCAGTAATTCTCAGAGGTATAGTATGCTACTGTCCTTAGAAATATGGGAAATATGGGCTGGGAAACATATTTAGGTACAGAATTTGCATTTTCCTTATCTTAGTGATTTACAGGACTCAGTGTGACTTGCGTCTTCATTTGATTTTTACATCTTTTCGTTTGTATGTTATTAATTTTGTTTTGTGTCTGGGATTGTGCATGTCTTTGGCTGTTTCCAATTGTCTTTGAAACTTGATCAAAATCACATCATTATTCTTGGAGTGAATTTTAAAGAAAATATATATTACAGTCATATAGGTCTTATAGAATAGGGCGTTTATTCCTTCTTAACAAATATTTATCAAGTAACTGCTATGTGTCACTTACTGTACTGGGCACTGAGAACACAGATTTAAACAAGGCAGATGCAGTCCTTTCTCAGAGAGTAAATAGTTCGGTGGAGGTTACAGAGGAGCAAAGAGGCAATTATAAAAACGATGTAGTAAAGAATAGGTGACAGTATTGAGGTACACAGGATGGGGTATCTACTGCAGAACTGGTAAGTAAGGGAGGGCTTCCTGGAGGAAGTGACTCCAACTTGATACTTGAAGGATGAGCAAGAATTAGCCAGCCAAAAGGAGTTTGGGTTTGGATGAAGATAATGGACAAGAATACTAAGTATATTAATCAGAGGAAGTAGCTTTGTTGTACAAAAGAGTAAAGGCAAGAGAGAGCATTAGTCTCTGAAATATTAATTTCTTTAGTGGAGGTAGCAAGGCAGAGCACTAGAGATATAGTTAGGAGATATATAGGAAGTAATATTCAATGCAAATGGTAATCATTGATTGGATATGAGCCTGGGAGAGGTGAAAGTGAAAGGTGACACCCTAATATATTATTTGAGCAAATGGATAGTTGAAGAGAAGTAGGTTAATGGGGAACAAGGTAGGGAAAATTAGTTTGGATGTGGTGAATTTTAGCAACGTTGAAAAAACATAAAATAACTATGGGACATTTAGGTGGAGATGAGTTAGATAGACATGGAGTTCAGAGAGATCTGGGCTGGACTTACACAGCTGTGATTCCTTAGCATATAGATGCTATTTGAAGCCATGGGAATGGACTTGATAAAGAGTTTTGGAGCTCAGTTAGATTTACTGGAACTTAAGCTTGGATAATAATGCGTAAAAGAATTGGTTCAGGTGCCTCCAAAACAATTGAGGTCCATGCTTTGAAGGACTATGTCTTGCTGAGTTAAAGTAAGTTGTCATCAAAGAGCATGTAAGAACCAGAGGCCCTCTGATGGCTCCACATAAACAGGAATGTCGAAGCCATATAATCTTTGCCTTGGTTTATGTTTCAGAGGAAAACCATCCTAAAACATGGAGACACTAGCATAATTTGAGTTAGAGTCTAAAGATCCTATTGGATAAGACCAGTACAGTGCCTGCCACACCAATAGCTTTCTTCTAAGGAAAAGTGCCTTCACCACAGTGGGCTGTGGAAGCCGCCCTGGGTGGCCAAGAGTCCCCTTCTTACAGACCTATCTGACTGGACCAGGGTGGTCCTATCCTTAACCAATCCCTCTGCTGGCCAGTGTGCTATGAGATGGTTTGGCATAAAAAACTGCCCAAACAGGCAAAATGGTGATTAGTTGGGTCAGATGTTCTAGTTCAGGAATTTGAACTCAGGCATCTGGGGAGGGAGTCAATTAGTTGGTTTTGGGAAAGAGCATAGCTATGAAGAACCACAAGAAGAGGCTTTGCGGCAGCAAGAAAGATGAATAAACTGATGGTGTAAGTAAACTGAATTTATGAGTGAGCAGAAAGACAAACAGAAATGACAGAGAGTGGAGGGTAAGGTGGCCAACTGATAGCAATGGAAGAGATACAGGCAGTCAGAGAGGAACTAAGTGATCACCATAGAGGCAAGTGAGTGATCAGCAAAGTCCTGCTACTAAAGGGCCAGTATGTTTAGTAGCCCCTGCAACCATGATGGATTTTTCTTATTCCCAAACATTCTCATTTCCACAAGTGTTCCATGAGGCTCTTTTTTTGTCTTTGAATATCCTTACAATAAGCTCTAATTAAGATAGCCAGAGTGAGTTCTTTATTTATTGGAAACACGTTGCTTTACTAACAGAATCCTTCAACCCAAAAATTTCTTCTGGGCTTGCCTCTGACATCACAACATGATGGAATACACCATTAGAAATGCTTTCCTTTGGTCTAAGAAACTGGGGGCTCAGGAGTCTTTGGTAAATGCAAATATCAGTGAGGAGTACACAAGGCTATTTTTCAACATAAACAGCAATTACTGAGCCTCTATTATGTATTGAGCCTTTATGCCTGTGGGTGTGTGTGCATGTATGCATGCAAGCACAGGGGTGTAGAGATGGGAAGGTCCGAGGAACACTGAATATGCATAAGACAAAGCCCCTTCCCTTAGAGGTTTCAGTGGGGATACATTCAGGACTAGGAAGGACTTTAAAAATAATCTAGACCAGGGATTGTAAACTCGAATGACTACAGAGGCCATGGAAGCAGAGTGTGGGGTGAAGTGGGCTGAGTCTGAGCTGGGGGGACCTGCAGAATGCGCACACCCTCTCGAGGGCTAGTCATGTGATGGTGTCTGGGCAGAAGACCTGACCAACGCTTATATATCAAAGTGTTCCAGAGGGCTCGATTTTATGTAAAATACCCTACATTTTAAATTTTGGCGTGTGTTTCAACTTAATGCAAAACAAAATAAAAATCTTTGGAGCCAAACAAAAAAAAATCTGCAGGCTCCATTTGAACCGTGGGTCAGCCGTTCATGATCTCTGGTCTACACCAGTGGGTGTCAAAATGTTTGAAGATTCAGAACCTTCCTGCAGAAGAAATTTCATGCCTAAATCTAACTGATCAAACACAGAAATAGAAAGATTGGGGTTGAGATTGGATGAGGAAACAGAGCTTTGTCACCCTCATCTTCTGCTCTCACCCCAGTTAAGTCCAAAGAGAGCTTTACCAAATCTTGAGAACCACTGAGGTGGTTCAACCCCTTAGGTTTGCAGATGAGGGACAGGGAAAACCTGAGAACTACTGGCCCAAGATAAGAATATTTAGAGAATGATTCAAACAATGTCTTCTTTCATACTATAGAGTGTGAATTGTTTTACGAAGGTGGTTAGGTGTTCTGGTTCTAGAGTCGCATTGTCTGAATTTGAACCCACTTCTCAAGTGCAAATTTAAAAAACTGGCATTCAGTCCTTGTGCCTAAGTGTCTGTATCTGTCAGATGGGGATGATAAATAGTACTACTAACTTCATTAGGCTGTTGAGAAGGTTAAATGAAATAACACATATACAGTATATATACACTATATACACGCTATATGCTGTATATGTGTATAGTATATACAGTAACTTAATTTATGGGTCCATCTTCCTCCTCCATTTACAACAGCAGGTATGGCCAAAAATACCCCTTTTCAGGCACTTGAGGAAGAGAGCTGTAATTGTCCGGGGGTCCAGTTTAGAAGGCTTTCTAAGCAGAGACTGTCTCTTTTGGCAACCTCCTTGGGATAATAACAAGTGTGGACACTCAACGAGTAATTCCTGAACACGTACCATGTGCCCAACTTTATGGTGTTTCGAATGTCTCCCAGTCAAGATGACTTTATCAGCTCCATTTTGGTCTGGATGAAGACCGCAGGGCCTGGTCAGCCCCACCCGACACCCACCTACCTCCCTGTGCAGTGCAGGGTCCTTTATAAGGCAGGCACTTTAGGGAATCTGGTCAAAGGAGAGATTGAAGCCTCTTGGCAGAAGGAAACTTAAACACCATAAAAGGATTTTCTAAATATGTCCACAATCCAATATAACCCTAGATAATTTGATTTGTAGGAAATGGAGAGAAGAACATTACAGAGTGCTTATCTATAATTCATAATAATTACTGTAACGGGGAATCTATTGTATAGATAGATACATGAACACAAATTACACCCTCAGAAGAATGCATTTCTGGCTGAAATAGCCTTTCACACTCTTCTAATCTACCTAACCCTTAGTGCATATCACTTAGCCAGTTGCCCAGTAGATTTAAAGCTTTTCCAGGCCGCCCATTGAAAGCTCGAGAGTTCCTCCTTGGGATGAGAGACACCAGTGGACCACTTTGCAGGAGGAACTCAAGTGCTTTCTCAGTCTAGTTTTTCTTCAATATTTTGGGCTTTGGTATATCAGAACATTTGAGAATTTTATTGATTTATCTATTTGTAATATTTGTGATCTAATTAGGAGAGGAACATTTTCTCCTCAGTGGAAATGACAGGGCCTCTTAGGTTACCCTGTGCGACTGAAGGCTCAAATTCAACTGGGCTAAAGGCTGGTAGGTCATGAGGGAACATGTTTCCTTGAAAAGGCACTAGAGAGAGAGAGACAAATTTGTGAGGAGCAAGAGAACATGGAGATGAGTAACCTGTGTTTTGAATGTGGACCTTAGAATTGCATACTCTTCCTCTATGCAAGTCCATTTATCTTTGCTAAATTGTGAGATACATAAAATATTTCCTGAGAGTAAGTGGAGAGGGTGATAGGTGCTACATACAAGGTCTGGCACAAATAATGCCTCTCTTTATTACAAAAATCTTTTATGACAAAATCATAAGCATGCATTTCTGTAACATAACAATATCACACTCAAGCATATTATGTGACTTTTTAGGTGAAATGTCATATGAAATGTTCAAAATAAAAATGTAAATTATTAACACCCATATTATTACCCTACTGATCACACTCAAGCAGGCATTCCTTCTGTCGGACCCTGTACCTAACAAGGAAATAGTTATGGTATCTTTATCCTCCTACTTTAAGCATTATTTTCATAACTGTTGTCTCTCTTTCACAGATGCCCTCTGACCCTCACATTCCGCCCCAAGAGAGCTTCCTGTAGCTGCGACTTCAAACATTGATCATAGTCTCTTTTAGCTGTTCTTTTTACAGTTTATAATTGTCCATCATCATGTGCTTTTGGTCTGTCTGGGAGACATTCAAAATCTAGCCACTACTTTATTTTTAGTGGCAGAGCGTGTCTACTCTTCAGCTGTTGAGAATGCTGGTCCTGGCTGTGAATCTTGTTTGCTTTACGTTGCATGCTTTCGGCCCCATGTGTTTTAGTTTTTGGAAGCAGCTGTATTGGTAAGGCTTCTGGCTGAATTACTGGACAAAGCCTGCATTATAAAAATCCTCAACTTGTTTGCTCTTCACTTCAAAAAGACTGTGGGCTGCCAGCTTGTCATACTCATATTACCCATATGCCTGCTTAAGTTTTCAGCAGCAGGCATGAATCTCTTGGTCTCTACTTTTTTTTTTAATGGGTTGGCCTATTGCTATTTGGTTTGATACCGATCTGTCAAAGACAAACCATAAAAGGGCTTGCACAAGAGAGCTGGCCCTCCCATTAGCAAGAAGAGGGTTTTGGATGGAAGATTTTACATTTTTCTCCTGGTCAGCAGCTTCAGAATAGAGCTGAAACTGGCATAGAAGACTTCTGCTGGGTTTTGGAATGCTGATTGCTCAGTCCAAACTCAGAATGTGTGTGTGTGTGTGTGTGTGTGTATGAGCATTAGGGACCATAGGGCAGTAAAGCAGGTCATGGTAGGAAACATGCTGTGTATACATGACAAGAGGAGAAGGAGATTTTAGTTGGTTGGTGGTCCACGAAAGCCCTGAAATTCCATCAATGCTATGTAGTTGTTCAATTGCTTAAATTGCCACCACATCACTGCTTTCATTGCCCCTAAACTCGTCCTTCTGTTTCTCCAATTTTCAAAATGCCTCCTGAGTCCTCACTGCCATTTCTGATTTTTTATTACCACCAAACCCAACTGTATTTCCTTTCTTATGATTCATTCTCTGTCTTAAAGAAATTCTGGGTAGTCGAAGACATCAGTAGATGGAAACTGAGTTGATCTGCAATTGATTATTGGTATTTATATCGGTTATCATGAATTCCATCCTTGGATGTTCAAGATAAGTGATAGATGAAAAAAGAATTAGCTTCCTTTAGGTTTTTACAGAGTCTAACTCTGATGAGACCGTGCACAGTGGGATAGCAAAATTCTGGAGTTAGCGCTTGGAACTGTTCTTGTCATTACAACCTTGGATTAAGTTGTACTGAATCTTGTGCTTGAAGTAAAATCAGAAAACATTTTTCTGAACATTGTCAACTAGAGGTGCAGATCTAGTCCACAGATGAGATTTTCCTTGCCCTTAACATTTATACTCCAGCAAGTGACTGTCTTTTTAAAAAAGCCTTTGGGTGGACTTAGTTGTCATCACTTAACAACTTAAAAACTGGGAGAATTTTGATTCTTGATTTTCAGCTCCTTGGGAAACCACAAGATCTGGTCATAGTGAATTTTTGTTCTTGCCTTCAAAACAGTTGGATGGAGCTTAATAATCACTGACCCTTGTAGATGGGCACATTTGCCACAGGCTCCATGAATGCCAGTCATGGAGGTGAGCATTAATTTCCAGTCATCCTATTTGCAGTTTTGCTTTTAAAAGGGAGCATTAGGAATCTTTAACCGTGTGTCCATGTCACTTTGTTTTCTTCGCCCATTACACTTACCTGTTTGGTCCCTAAAAATATTTGCATTTTGTGGTGCTTGCCTTCATCTCTCTACAAGGCTGGGGAAGTACACAGTGGAAGACAATGGTGTCTCAACAGAGACATTCAGGCACTAGAGTCTATTTGATTTATTTTGTATGGCTCATTTTTGTAAAATCCTGGTGTTGGAATGCTTGTGGCATCAGGAATAATGTCTGAGGCAGATACAAAAGAGAGACTCATATCTGTTAGGTATAAGTGATTCAGGATGGTGGTAATGCACTAGGGTAGGAAGAGGGTTTGAAAGGTCACAGGACTGTGGAAAGCTTAAGTATAATGGATAGTGAATCCTTTGAAGAAAACTCAAGTCCTTCATATTGTTCTCTAAATTACCAAATTACAAAAAGAAAAGTCAGGCTTGAACCCTCCTTTCTTTGGAGACGGCATGAAACAAGGAAATACGAGAGCCCTTGTGCACTGTCCTGAGGCTCCTGGAGAAGAAACTTCCCAGAGGAGTTCTATGTATGTTATGTGGGGAGGGGACCATGGATGAACAAACCTCCTACAAATCTGTTTACTGCACTACGTGCCCCTTGAATTTGGGGCATTCTATACTCATCTGGCCTCTTTGTGGGAAGAAGAACTTCAAGGAGAAATCACATAAACTATCCTCTGGATGCTTGATAAATATTTCTAGATGAATTTGTAACCCAGTGGTTGGTTGTTTTAATAGGAAATCAAGAATAAAAAGTGATCAGTTCCTGGCTTTTTAAACATTGGCTCCCCAGGAAGACATTGCCATTTAAAATTATTTAAGATTCTGCACCCCCCCTCCAATATAAATGCTTAAGGCAAGAACTAGCTTTTATACCTAGCAAATAGCAATGTAAATGTCAAAGAACATATTCCATAGCTTTACACTTACAGCTCTTAAAATGGTATCTTAGAATGGTATTAATCACTGTCAGTGTTGTGTACAACATTTCATCAATTAAATAGCAAGAGGACCTGTCCTTTCATGGAAAGCAAACAACACATATGGATTTCCTCTTAGCAATTAGCTGAACGCTCTGCATTTCCTTCTTGCTTGCAAAAAGGGTTTGGTCTGAAACCATCAACATGTTTGTATTCTTCACTGGTAAAGTAAAGCAGATGTATAACATCTTCAGTAGAATCCAGATTCATTTATAGAGTATCTTGTGAAACATCTTGATGTGTTGTGAGATCTTTTAGAGTTAGACAGAGGGTGCGTTTCTATGTTGTTAGATCTTTGAGGGCTGGATAGAGGGTGACGCCCTATAAAAGCTATGAAGTGCTTTTAAACGTTGTTGTGTCTTGAGCCGAGGTTTTCAAGCCTGTGTCACTATGTGTATGTAACGGGAGTTTAGAACTTTCAAGCTTAATGTGAAAAATTTGTTTTCAGCAAGGACTAGTTTCAACTAGGTCTATGGATTTATGAAATGATGAGGCAATTTTGTGCAGCGAAGACTGATGATAGAAACGCAGTTTACATAAATGGCAATGGATTAGCACTTAAACCACTCTCCATGTATGTTTAAACAATCTTCCAGGACCCTCAAAAAATCTCCTTTTATAAACTTCATCATTTATCCGGGATTAAAAGGGCAGTGTTTTGACAACATTGTTGATTTACTTGTAACTCATCATTTGTTTATCGTTTATCTGAGATGATTAGTGCCTGAACTTCATATGCCTGGAATGTGTTACATGTGTTTACATTTTTGGTGGATGATGCCCTTTTTAATGTACGATTTAGGGCTCAGGACAGCCTGGTGACTCTGATGGTGTTTCGAGTAGTCATTCCCATCTAAGCCCGAGGGAAGTTGAGGATCTATACCTCTCAGCACAATTCGGTTTGAGTCATAACCCACTGAAGTGCAGCATTCTTCTGAGATCTCAGTTTCAGGCCTAGTTGGACACAATGCACTGGTCTCTGAAAATTGGTCCTTAGGGCCAAAAGTCCTGTAGAGAGTCAGGAATACAGCACCAGGCATAAGTATTCCCAAATGTGAAGAGATAAATGAATAGAGAAATGTGGATATCAATACAGTGAGAGACACTCCATATTGGTAAAATGCATACATACATATGTACACATGCACTCATTGAAGCAAGATGTAATTATCATACTCCAATATTGTCTATCCATCTAGAATAGCTTTTGAATTTATTCATATTTTCAGTGATAGAGTATGTCTGTTGCCATGTATTTATTATGACTTTTTTCCTCATCCAGGGGCATCTTGAATTGATTTCGTAGCTTAAAATAAGAAAAGACATCCAGAGGAAGTGACTGAAAATAATTTCTATTTGTAGAATAATTTAAGCAGTTGGGTGAATGATTGTACATTTTATAGATTGAAAGTCTGACAAGGTGGAGAATTTGTATTTTTGTGTAACATCATTCCTGTGAGAGCTGTTTGTTATGAGAAAAACAGTCTGAGCAGAAGACAAACTCTGCTCCATGGAGACGGCAGATGGTGTGGAGATGCCAATGTTGGGAGCACTAGATGCGTAAGCTGTGCTGGGCAGAGCAGGGCAGTTACGAACACGGCAGGAGTGAGCCTGGACGGACAGTAAGAGGCAACTTCCAGGACAAGGAAAACTGCGGTGAAAGAGAAATGTGAAGCTACAATGTTTTGGAAGTCTTTGTGAAATTTTATATAAATTATCCACATTACCCATTAATGGCAATTCCCAATCAATATTTACATAATATTTCAGGCCTTTGGTGGCGAGGCCGCTGTTTCTCTAAATGTAATGTTATACAGAGACTGGTCCAAGTAGAAGTCAGCTATATCAGGGACACATCTAGGATTTTGTATTCAAATCATTACACTAGAACTAAGTCACAAATGCACCTTCACTTATGACGACCCATGTTTTGAAATTGTATGGAAGTAAGTACTATGAAATTTGGACCACACAGTTATTGCAACTGAAAAAGTTGTATAACGTAGCATTATGCAATTTTACAAAATATTGACACACATGAATTTCTTCTATTACGCTTTTATCTGTCTACAGGATATATATATAATAGGGAAAGATAGATACAGAGGTTGGGAGACATTTAGGGGTAAGCCATATAGTTCTAAAATGAAACAAAAACAGGAAGAACTCACTAGTATCAATATACACAATGTCTAAGTAGACCTTAGAATCAATAGTATGTTATTAGGTGATGGGTTATCAAAACTCTCAAGAAGAAGAGCTGACTGACTCAGTTACTTATCTGCCGGAAGATAGGTCATGAGACATTAACAAGAAAACAGTCAGGTAAGAGGATGTGTCCAACAGCTGGAACTTAAGGTTATGGGGAAAAGTGGTGAGTTGCTAGGGGAGAAACTGGAGGTGTGAAAGGGGAGAGAGGAGGAGCAGGGAGCTCTTTTCTTGTATTATGTGTAAGCCAGATCACTCACTGTGTCATTGGTTCTTGGCCAGACTCTAACTGGCAAAGGATTGCTTTTAAAATTAAAGCTCTCAGGTAAGAGAAAGTTAAGGTAGTCTGTGTGATGTCTATGATTTCTTAAGAGGGAGGATGGCTGCTGCTTCTGGCTTGCTGGAGGATGATCTCTGGTTGGGGTGGATCTGGTGTTATCACTCTGTGTTCTGTAGCATCACGTTGGCTGGTTTGAGATTAATGGCTAAGGATCAACGGAGATGTCTTAAAAATTTCCTTGTGACAGGGACCAGAGGGGAGAGGGGAGAGAATTTAAGGGGAAAAAGGGGAGGGTTCACAGGAACAAGTATAAAGGACACATGGACAAAAACTAAGGTGGGGTGGGGGGAATGGGAGGGAGGTGGGGAGCACTGGGGGGGTGGGCTGGGATGGGAGTAAAAGACAGAAAACTGTACTTGAACAATAATTAAAATTTTCCTTGTGAACAAACAGGCTGAAATTTGATTTTTAATGTAGACTCAATGGACACCCATTTACTAAGGAAATTGGAGTTGTTCTTGGAAGGGAGAAGAGCTCAGTGTCAGCTAGCCTGGGGTTCCTTCAGTGATTTGCACTACCTTGCTAGATGAGAACAAATACCTGGGGGCTTGGTTGCAGCTATGGGTCTGGAATTAAAGGCCTTGAGTCCATGGTAGAGGCCAACTCTCCTAGAAACTTGAGAAATTTGTACAAAATGCTATATTAGGGACTGGAGAAAGGTCTCTAAATGTGGTTAGAATGCTGCTGAAATGAGATAAGGACAGGTAGCCTCAGAGTGGGAAAATGCTACCAACTAACTGCAAGTCTACAGGCATTCAGGTCATTCATAGGTTCACATTTTGAATGAACACTGTGAATCAGCAGAAGGAAAATATTTCGGGCACATTGTTCAGATTGAAGCAGCTGGAACTGTGGGCCATCCACCAGGGGGCAGTAAACTGAAGCATGGTCAATCTGGAACTTGAAACAGATTTACTATTTATAGATAACCTTTTGAATTTTATTACCAAACCAAAAAGCCATCACAATTCTTTCTGGAGGGAAAGAGGCAATTCTTGCAAACCTCCAAGAACGCAAACAACAATTTTATTTGAGGCCTAAGATGCTGGCATGATCTGGGCAGCTGGAATATGATCATGCTTCAGTTTCGTGCAGTGATCCCTAGCAAATAAGGTCTCCCTAGGCAGGGGCAAGAGGTTTGCAAACCCTGAAGAGACTGGTTATGGTCAGATTGGAGAACTGCTCTCGTTCATTTCAGGAGTGGCATGGTGATCACAAGCAAAGTTCGTTTGGTTCTTTAGCTATCCATTCCTCAGGGTTTTGCAGACCTCTGCCTACTCAGGCTGCTCAGAAATTTGAGGGGCCACAGACGATCTCATCTTTGCTTGTGCATTTTTGACAAGGGCTTTTAGTGCTCCTCAGCCCCATGAAGGAAATAATTAAATGAAAGTACCCTTTACCAGCAACACAAATTCTGCAGAGGCTGATATCACCTCAGAAAGCCAACAAGTTGTGTTCCTGGACTTGCTAACAGGAGCTTTGGAGGGTCATGTTGCCTGAAAGGTATCAAACAAGGTGAAGGAAACTAAGTATGAGATTCCATAACGGGAGTAGGAGTCCCAGGGTAGCACCAAGAGAGATTATGCTAGTCTTTGTGAAACACTACCAAGATATAAATAGATGTAACAATAAAATGCTAGCTAACATTGATTGTACCTGCCAGGTGTCAGGCACTGTCCTAAATGCTTACATGAAAAACATACTGAATCCACACAATAACCTCAGAGTAAAACACAATCATGACTGCACTTTGCAGGTGAAGAAACCAAGCACAAAGAAGTTAACACCCCACAGTAGGGCTCAGCAGCTCAGCCTGTGCTTTTGCTGTGCTGCCCTGCATCACCAATGAGGTAGACGATTTTATTCATCGGAGCCTCCGAGGGTGCAGTGCCAGGGTTGATTGTTACGAGAAAGGTAGTTTTAAATTTGGGGGAGATGGAAGCATGTCAAATAAAATATTTAGAAAGCATTTTACATTGAATGCTATGTGTCTCCTGTCCTTGACACTCTCATACTTTGGTTTTAAGAAATTGAGGGTGAAACCTGTATTGTTCTCCAAGATTTCTGTAAATGAATGCAGCACTATGCAAAAAAAAGAATAAAATAAAAAGTTCCTGAGGGTGACCAGCTATATTCAGGTTGGTATAATTTTGAAGAAATTTTATCATTCATTATACAGTGCTATTTTTCTTTGTTATGTACGAAGGGTCTTTTCTCAAAGTTATTAAAACCCTTTCAAAGTTGGAAATTCAGAATAATAAAGACTATAATGTGAGGGGCATCACTGTGACACAATGGTTACTATGTGTGCGACATTATCCTGTTTCGGGCCCCAGTTCTTCAGAATTATCACAAGGACTCTCGAGTCTCACAATAATCTTCTAAAAAACCAGGGGAAAATAATCTTTATTTAATAGGGTTTTTGAGAGCAGTCAATGAGACTGCAGTTGTAAAATGCTTGTCATAGCATAAGAATATAACATGTGACTGTTGTTATTATTATCAGTACACCTTATTTCTGATCGTCAGCTTTAGCCTGAGTTGCAGAGCACATCAAATTAGACTGGATACTTGGCTGTGGTCACCCCCGGCTGTAGCCATTAGTAGCTATCAACATATCAGTAAGCCTCCATTTCTGATTGGCTTCTGATGTGCCCCCTATGGGCCACTTTTTCTTTCCCATTTTCTTAATTTTGAGGTGTGTCAAGGCATCACCATCCTTGGAACTCTCCTCTTCTTTATTTGCACTCATGGTCTTGAAATTTCTTTTGAATGTTACTTTTACTTGACTATGCTCAACTTTACATCTCCAAACTAGAATTTAGACTCGTATATTCAGCTGGTTATCCACACCTCCACTTAGATGTCAAACCCACACAGCAAACTCATCATGCTCAAAATGGAACTCTCGATTTTTCCTAAAACTTACTGTACCCACAGGCTTCCCTATTCTCAGTCACTAAAATAGCAAAACCAAAAACAAATAACAAGAAACACCAGAGAATCTGAAATCATTCTGGGCTCCCCTGTTTCTCATGTACCGCATCCATGGCGCTCCGTCGGGAAATGCCACTGATTCCACCTTCAGACTCTGTCCGAGTCCTACCACCTCTCACCAGCAACTCTGCTATCACCCCGTCCAGGCTGCCACCGCCTCGGCTTCAACGTTACAACCGCCTCCTAACCAGCTTCACTGCTCCCATCAGTCTGTTCTCAACACAGTGTTCAGAGTGATCCCCTGTTCACATCCAGTGTCACTCAGAGCAAGGCCAAATTTTAAAAATACATATAGAGATATTTTTTGTGTGTATATATACATATTTTATACATATATAAATGTGTATAAATATATACACATATATGTAGATATGTAGATATACGTATATATAAATTTATATGCATATATGTGTGTGTGTGTGTGTGTATACACACACACACACACACACAAAACTCTGCACTTTCCCCTCTATTCCTTTCACTTTTGTTCATTACACTTTCCCTGGCCATAGTGGCTTCCTTGCTTTACCTCGAGTGTATCAAGCTCACTCCCTTCTCAGAGCATTTGCATTGCCTTTTTTCTCTTCCTCGAATACCTTGCTCCCAAATATTGGTGAGATGCACCCTCTTTGATATTGGTAAGATGCAGCCTCACAGTCTTTGACCACCTCATTTACAATGGTAACTTCTAATTACCCGCACCTTTCTTCATAAAGTGAAACTGAACTAAGATATTTGACCTTATTGTTTTTCTGTAGAGCACTTACCACCTATTAATATGCTCTATGTTTTATTATTTATTTTGTCTAATCTCTGATTCCCCAATTTGAGTATTTAAACTTCATTTTTGCTGTTATGAACACTGCTATATTCCCAGCACTACAGCAGAGTCTAGTTTTACCAGGGGTAAAAATAGCCCCTGAACAACAGGATGTTCAATACTCACTGGTTGAGTAAATGATCAATTTGTTTATTCCTTATGAATTAAACCCAGTTTGGGTGCCTAGCTGTAATAATCACTGCAAATTTGAAGAGCTTCAGTCAACAGGTATAACTGCATGCTACGAGTGAATTTCAGTTCATTTGCCGGGCTGATTTTAATTAGTTGGCACATATATACATATACATACATAGATCTTAGCCTCTATCATCCTAAGTGTTCAGGGTGACATTTTCTCCTGGGATATGTCGTTAGGGAAATTACCTTAGTTCTTATTCCCTACCACAAAACCATGGAGAATACCTTGGTATAGCTGGAAAAAGTGAAATGTATTTGTTTTTCTTCTCTTTAGTGTTTATAATCATTTGCTTTTTATCCTCACTGGTGATACCACTGGTATTGCAAACCAGAGAATCCAATACTAAAATTTTCCTGTTCTTTGGAATTCAGGCAATAGCTGCCTTCATCATCTGCTCTTTTCTTGCCAACAACTGGAGGAGCTATTATATTAGATGCACAAACTGTCCAATGAGCAAAAGGCCAGGTGTCACTTTGAGTGACAGCCTTCCAGTGTGCAAAAACTGTAACTCTGTTCACTCAATTAAGTAATTGTGTGTCTGTATGTCACTTTGCCTTCAGAATATCTCCTCTCAACTTCCAGTGTTTTGACTCCATTCTGGAGTTGATGCTGCAAGGAGAGGGTGGGGCAATGCAGAGAGCACTGGCGGTTTGAGTTGTCTGCAGGCTGGGGCATATCCATGGCTGCAATGTTTATATCTTTGGCTAATGGTTACATAATTCTGTTTTTTAAGTGACAGGTAATTGAGATTTGAGCTTTTGTTCTTCCATAAAAGAAAGAGCAGATTCATGTGGTCTGTGAGGGTAGGTTCATCTTGTTCTGAGATTTGGATCTAATTCTTCAACAACATTTCTATATTAATTTAATTGAATGGGAAGAGTAAAGCTATGGCTGTGCTAACTTGGTTATTTTATCTGTCATCTTACTCAGAATGGAGATCACTACATGGCTGATTTGGCTGCAGTTGTTCTCATTTGAAATAACTGAGTGTCAAGGCAGTCACAACGATGAGCTTGGAAATGAAGGGGTCTACTTAATTGGCCACAGGTGATAGTCAATGAACAGGGGTTTTTCTTAGCAGCATTTTGCAGAGCTGTTTCTTCTCAAGTATTCTGTGATGTTAAGTAAAAACATCTACATTGCCATGGACTCAGATAAGTAGCAATATAGTTGCTTTGGCCAGTTCAACAATCTCTTCAAAATTGGGAAAACTTACCATTCTTCAGGGTCAGATCTTGAAGTAGGCAGAAAAGGCATATTTCTTCATGGGATACCCAGGCTAGGCCTCAGGCAAGTCATCCCTTATCCACACCAACAGTAGCGTTATATTAGGCAGGTCTTGACTATTAGGCTGGTGGTTGGGACTTCATTCTTTCAGGGACGATTTCATCTCTGGGCAAGGTTCTGGGTCCTGTTTTAGAAAGATGAATGCATCACAGACTGTTATGCATTCACCAAAATTCATTTTCTGCTCTCCCTGGGGACATAACTAGACTTATACCACAGTCTTGCTGTGGTTATCTGAAGCTAGATGACAGTTTTGACCAAAGGAATTTGAGGAAAAGTTATGTATGTCACTTCTTTGTCAAGGTGGTTAAGAAGTGGGTGTGTCTTGCTTATCTGCTGGATGAATGGAGGCAGTCTGATGACTTAGCTACAGGTGTGGACAAAAAACAGAAATCATGAATTCCTGAATAAAGTTTACTTGACTAGTATAGAGAACCCTAAAGATTCCACCAAGAAACTACTAGGAATGATAGATGAATTCAGTAAAATAGCAGAATGCAAACTTAATATCCATAAATGAGTTAAATTATTATATGCCGATATTGAACTATTGGAAAGGAAAATTAAGAAAACAATCTCATTCACAATTGCTTCAAAAAGAATAAAATTCCTAGAAATAAATTTAACTAAGGATATAAAAGACCTTAACTTGGAAAATTTTAGGACATGAAGAAAGAAATAGAAGAAGATACAAATAAGTGGAAGCACATACTGTGTTCATTGATATGAAGAATTAACATAATTAAATGTCCCTGCTACCTGAAGCAATCTATAGATTCAATGCGATTCCTTTCAAGATACCAATGATATATTTCACAGAACTAGGATATTTCAAAAATTTATATGCAAACACAAAAACTCCATATAGCAATAGCAATGCTGAAAAAGAACAAAGTTGGAGGAATCATGCTACCTAATATCAAACTGTATTATAAAGCCATAGTAATGAAAACAGCATGGAATTGGCATAAAAAAGGACACATAGATCAATGGAGCACAATAGAAAGTCCAGAAATAAACCCACACTTTTATAGTCAATTACAATTTGACAGAGCAAGCAATCACCAACAATGGACTGAAGGTTGTTTATTCAATAAATTATGCTGGGAAAACTGGACAGATATGTATAGAAAAATGAAACTAGAACATTTTCTAATGCCACACACAAGAATAAACTCAAAATGGATTAAAGACTTAAATATTACACCTGAAACCATAAAATTCTTAGAGGGAAACACAGGCAGTAAAATCTCAGGCATTGCTCATACCAATTTTTTTCTGATATATCTCCTTAGGCAAGGGAAACAAAAGAAACAAATAGCACTAATCGAACTAATAAGCTTTTGCACTCAGAGGTAACTATCAACAAGAACGCAACACAGGAGTGGTAGATGAGAAGTGTGACGGAACACAGACGAGGATGCTATTGTTATAAAGAAAGAGAAATCAGTAGAGAAGTCAGAAAAATAACCAGTAGACAAAAGAAAAAGAGGACAGTGTGATGGCAGAGAATTAACTTTGTTAAGCAATTTATTTTTAAAATTGAAAAATGATTCAGGTAATCAAAACCTATGAGGAATAAGAAAAAGCTGACTTCCGGCAAAGATGGAGGCATAGGTAGACATGTTTTGCCTCCTTGCACAACCATAAGAAAGATCAAAACTAACTTCAAAACTAAAACCAACAAGAACTGCCAGAAAATGTAATTGTATGGAAGCTTTACAACCAAGGATTTAAATAAGGAATATTCATCCAGATGGGTAGGAGAGGCGGAGCTGGGGAGCCAGGGTGGAGGGACACTGTGTGGCAGCAGTGGCGAGTCAGTGGTGGCAGCAGCCAGTAGAATGGGTGGTCCCACATTCATGTGTGGTGGATAAAAACCAGGAAGGACACCCGGGGAGAAAGTGATCCTGGCCCCAGGCCAGACTGTGCAGCCCAGCGTTCTAGCACTGGTAAAATAAAGCTTCATAATTCCTGGCTGTAAAAACCAGCGGGGGTTGGGATGGCAGAAGAAACTGCCAATCTCTCAGGTGAATGCATTCTGTACATGGTCCTAGAATGTACAGAAACCTACCCACTCTGGGATTCAGCACCAGGGTAGCAGCTAGAAGGGCACTAGTTGCATAGGAAGTGGGGGAAGGGATTGGAAATGGGGCAAGAGCCAAGCAAGCAGCATTTTCCCCTCTCTGATCCCTTCACCACATACAGTGCCAGAGAGCTCTGAAGTGGGTTGCCCTATTCTGGCAAATACCTAAAACTCCATCCCTAACAATGTAACAGGTGTGTTGAGACTGGGAGTCAGAGCAGCTCTACCTAATACACAGAAACAAACACACGGAGGCTGCCAAAATGAGCAAAGAAATAAGGCCCAAAGGAAAGAACTGATCAAAAATCCAGAAAAAGAACTAAACAAAATGGAGATGGCAACCTATCAGAATCAGAGTTCAAAACACTGGTGTTCAGAATGCTCAGAGAACCCACTGAATACTGGGAATGCATAAGGGAAGAAACGAAGGCTGTATTACGTGAAATAAAGAAAAATCCATAGGAAACCAACAGTGAAGGGAAGGAAGCTGGGGTTCAGATCAATGATTTGGAACATTAGGAAGAAATAAACAGTTATCCAGTGTGGAATGAAGAAACAAGAATTCAAAAAAATTAGGGAAGAATAAGACTCTGGGACATCTCCAAATATGCCAATGTCTGAATCATACAGATGCCAGAAGGAGAAGAGGAAGATAAAGAAATTGAAAACTTATTTGAGAAAATAATGACGGAAACTTCCCTCACTTGCTAAAGGAAACAGGCATACAAGTACAGAGAGGAAGCACAGAGAGTCCCAAACAAGTTGGACCCAATGAGGAACACACCAAGACAAATCATAATTAAACTGCCAAAGGTTAACGATAAAGAGAGAGTCTTAAAAGCAGCAAAAGAAAGCAGGGAGTTACCTACAAAGGAGTACCCATAAGACTGTCAGCTGATTTCTCAAAAGAAATCTTACAGGCAAGAAGGGGCTGGAAAGAAGTATTCGAAGTGATTAAAAGTAAAGACCTATAACCTAGATTACTCTATTCAGCAAAGCTATCATTTAGAATGGAAGGGCAGATAAAGTGCTAAAGGAGTTCATCATCACCAAGCCTTTATTATATGAAATGTTAAAGGGACTTATTTAAGAAAAAGGAGATCAAAACTATGAAAGGTAAAATGACAATAAACTCACAACTATCAACAATTAAACCTAAAAACAAAAACAAAAACAAACTAAGCAAACAACAGAACAGGAACAGAATCACAGAAGTGCAGATTACGTGGAGGGTTACCAGTGGGGAAGGGGGAGAATGGGAAAAAGCTACAGAGAATGGAAGCAAAAATGGAGGTACAGAATAGATGGGGGATATTAATAGCACAGGAAATGGAGAAGTCAAAGAACTTATATGCATGACCCATGGACAGAACTAAGTCAGGGGGGATTACTGGAGGGAAGGAGGGGACTAGGTCGAGGGGGGCAAAGGAGAAAAAAATGGGACAATTTTAATTACATAATCAAAAAATATACTTAAAGGATAAAAAGCTATTTACTTTGATTTTTTAAGACTCCTTTCTGGGGATATCCCTCTGTATGACCATGATAGATCTACATGTGTATATATTTTTGCCATGTGGGTGATCCCTGACTGGATAGACTAGTGTGAACACAGGGCAAAGAAACTTGGAAAGGCATGACACATTTTAGATTTAGTATATGTATCAATATCTGTCAGATACTTTTCTGAGCATGTTTTATAAACTAAGCCTTAAGTAAAATGTATAGAATGGGAAATGGTATAATACTCAGTCCTAAGTACCCTGCTATGGGACAAGTGCCTTGGGGACACAAAGGCTGGGCTGATGGAGTTTTTTCAGGCCTGTGGAGATGGGTTAGAAAAAAGGTGATAGCAAAGCAAAGTGACTTTCAAACACAGTGAAGAAAGAGTAAGGGTAACTAAGCACATGGACCGGAAAGGACTGAGGAATGGCACAATTTCTTTGTGATGAGGCTGGATAAGAAGGGCCTTTGGTGTGCAGTATTCCATTGTGTAAATGTACCACAGCTTTTTTATCCACTCATTTACTGATGGGCACTTAGGTTGCTTGCAGAACTTGGTATTGTAAATTGAACTGCTATGAACACTGGGGTGCATAGGTACTTTTCAACAGGTGATTTAGGATTTTTAGGGTGTAGTCCCACCAGCAGCAGCAGCAAGAAGGAACTCTTACTATTTGTGACAGCATGGATGGAACCGGAGAGCATTATGCTAAGTGAAATAAGCCAGGTAGTGAAATATAAATGCCATATGATCTCACCTATAAGTAGAACCTAATCAACAGGACAAGCAAATGAGCAAAGCAGAACCAGAGACTTGGAAATAAAGAACAAACTGGCAGTGACCAGAGGGGAGGAGTGAGGGGGATAATAGGGGAAAGAAGGGGAAGAGACAAGCAAAGGAATGCAAATAGAGGACTCATGAGCATGGACAATGTGGGGTGGGGATTGACTGTGGGAGTGGGAGGAATGGCATTTGGGGTGAGAGAGGGGGAAAAAGTGGGACAACTGTAGCTGAACAACAGTGAATTTTAAAACAATTAAACAGGCTAGGAAAAAAAGAAGTGCCTTTGGGACTTGTTCTATAGCAGTGTGGTTCTACTGAGGATTGTACACAGAGGAGGGACACGAATTTGGGCTTTGAAAATATGGTCTGGTAGCCCTGAGGAGGATGGATTAGAAATGGCAGAAACTGGAAATATAGAAGGCCATTAAAATGTTATAATAATTGTCAGGTAAGAAATAATGAGGGTCAGTACGTAGCAGATTAGGCATAGGAAGGAAGGAGGGAACAGATTTGAAACTGTTTTGGAATTGGAAATGGTAAATCTTCTGAATGACTGGATGTGGATGGGGGAAGGTTTACCTAAATTTGAGGAAGCCATTACAGGTATAGTTGGTAGGAAATTTGTATTGTGTATGTAGATTATTATTCACCAAATCCAATCTGGGGAAAAATTGCCTTCACTTTCAAAAAATATCCAGAATCCAACTGCTTCTCCTGACTTCTTCCTCCAGTCCTCTATACCAAGCTGCCATTCCCTCTTGCCTGGATTATTACAATGCTTCCTATTTTCCCTCCTTTTACCCTTTGCTTTTGATAGTCTATTCTCAATGCAGCAGCGAAAAATATTCTGCTAAAATATAAGGACAAGCCTTTTCTCCATCTCTCTCCAGTGCTTTCCAGCTCTCTCAAAGTAAAGCCCAAATTCTCACAAGATCTACTAGGGATTATCCAATCTGCCATCTCCTCTGTTCCCTTCTCATCCACACATCCACACTCACACACCCCTTATCTGTCACCCTTAGCTCCAGCATCATTGCCTTCCCTGTGTTTTCTGTAATGTATCAGGTATACTTCTGCCTCATGACCTTTGCATTTGCTTTTGTCTCTGGCGGGAATGCTCTGTCTTGGAAATCTGCATTCTTCTACACTCTCAGCTTTTTTCAGGTCCTTCACTCAAATGTCACATTCACAGAGACTCCTTTCCTGGTGACTCTAAGTAACAGAAGCATGCTACTTCTTCTTATTCTCTGCATAATTTTGACTGTGAGCATTTTTCAGTGTTTAATATAATTGCTTTTAAATTTAATTAGCTTGCATATTATGTGTTTTCTTTACTAGGATGTAAGCTTTGTGAGGGTGGAATTAAAGAAAAATGTTTAAGGCTGTTTCAATGAGCACTTGACACATAGTCATTGCTTAACGTTTGTTGAATGAATAAAAGTTTCAGTGAAATACATCTTGTAACAAAAAGGTTAAAATGAGGAAAATCATTTTCATAAGTATCAACACATTGAGAAGTACTCCAAGATCTCCATCAGCCAACAGCGTTGTTCATTAATATTTCACCAGAATGCCTTTAAGCATTGAAAATACATTACCTAAGTAATAAATTAACAACAAAAGACATTATATAGTTATTGTTGATTTTTACATGAAGAATTAAGAGGAATGTAACATAAAAAGTATAACCTAGAAACATGGCTGGTGTGAGGAGCACAATCAGAGGATCACCCAGGCTACCTCCGTGAATTCCACATCTACACTGGGAGGCTGGATTCGGAAGGTTGATGAGAGTTTGCAAATCATTAAAAGCCTTGGTGACCTCCTATATTTACGCTTCTTTGAGACAGGAAAGGGGAATTAATTCTTATCTGCTCTCCACTCTAAACAATTACAGTGAAAATCATATGCCAACATACGTCATTACTCCCCTAACATTTTCAAACAATTCAATAATGATGTAACTATGAACTTCAAGTTTTAGGGAAATGTGTCTTATATAATGAAGGGATTGTAGGGGAGGAACCTTATAATTGTGTAGTGTTTGAACTAAAGAATCATAACTGTTAAAAAAGTGAAGATAAAATCAGTCTTATGAGTTGTATGACTGATTCATTCACTTGTCAACATTGATTGAATTTTTCCTTTGTGATAGACATTGTTCTAGGTGGTGGGGATGTAAGGCTGACAAAAATAATGCTCATTATTGATAAAATGACCACTGTAACCAGAGATACAGGCAGGTAAATAAACAATTACTTTACTGTATAAAATATTGTGATAGTTCTGTATACAAATGATGCTCTGGGAGGCAAAGAGAAGAAACCATCCGATGACAAAGGCCCTTTGTTTGTGGGATCCAAGATGTAACTGTGAGAAGAGGAAACAGTGTACATGGATTTGTGGATATATAAAGGCTTATAGTAATATAAAACACAAAATGAATGTGTAGAAGTATAACTTAACACTGTATTCATCAAATTGATAGAATTTATGAACAATGCAGCATCCTTATAGATGACTATGTGTTTAGCAGTTGAAAATTTGAATCTAAAGTTCAGGACAGAGTCTAGGACTAGAAAAAGTAATATCAAATGCTGAATAGCATTTTGACATTACTGATATATGGGTGAAAAAGTGAGGGAAGTGAATAAAATTACTCAGGAAGCATAGAGAAGGAAGAGGGTCCAATACTTACACACGCGTGTGTTTCAGGAGGGGGAAGGAGGCGGAGAAGGAGCCTGTGACACAAATGGTGGGAAGATACCAAGGGGGTTGGAGTCCGACCCAGAGACCTGTTGTAAATACTAAGAAGGAAAAGTGTGAAGGAATCTAAATCCTGTCAAGTGCTCAGCATCAAATGAAATGATGGAAATGAAATATTAATAATAAAAATCATTGTAGGTAGCTTCTTTACATGATAGCTAGAGTCAAAATTCTAAAATAGTTTCATTGCTCTTTGGAATATTAGGCACCTTCATACATATAAAAAGTAATTCAGCAGTTATAGAAAAAAAAATCATACAATGTAGTTTCCATAGTGGTCTTTCCATTGTGTCAGCAAACATATTACCCAGTTTTTATTAGTTCAGTAAAAGCTGTGGCTTTTTTCAAATATTTAGGTTTGGATAAAGAGCACATAATTTCTGGATTTTCAAAATCTACCTTGTAAAACCATAAGGAGGATATTGTATGGATCGAACTTTATGCTATCTATATATTTTTCTAGGTCATTTGTTTCTTGCCTTCATTTTTTCTAATATTTCTTACAGAGTTTTTCTCTGTGGTTTTCAAAATCCCACTGGCATATTTTTGTTGTACTTGACATTCGTCTTGTTTCGGGCTCAGATATTTTTGGAAGATCATATCACACAGAACCTAATCAAACACAGATAATGGCATTTTTGACTATGTGGCACATCTATTTCTTAATGAGTTAGGGACCATACTCTGGTAAATGGAAGAGCTGACACCAAAGATGTTTTTGGGTTGCTGGTGGGTAGCAAAATGATTACTGGCTGGAAGAAATGTGGATGAGTTGGTTTATGTCTAATCCTTTTGTGGCTTCCTGTGTGACACACTGTAATGAAAACATTGCCACAAATTATAAGAATTGTCAAAGTAGGCTACCAGAAGATTTTTTTTTGCTCTAGAATTTGCTAACCTAAAATACGCAGAGCGTTCGTTGTACTGTGCCCATAAGCCACTCTCGCTCAGTGGATATATAGAAGCTGAGCAATTAACATATGATAAGGAAGTTAAATCCCCTTTGAAGTCAATGAATTGAGGTCTAGAGCACAGTGTTTCCTAAACTGAAATATAGAAATAGGTTGAAAGTCAAGTTTCATTCCTGGGGCTAAAATCATATTTGCTTTTGAATGTTCGGTATTTAGTTTGAGTATGAAAGATATTGTTTCTACACTTAACAATATGTAAAAGATTTTGGGTGTATGATATAACCATTAAATATGCACAGACAAACTCTCTCTTATAAAACTGTTAATTCATTTAGGACCTTCCAGGAAATTTATATACTGCTCATTTACTTGGGCCATGTAACATAGATGAAAGTTCTTCAGGAATTTAAAAGATCTTAAAACAACTCACTGTAGAAACTGCACCATTAGGTTAATAGGTACAGTGCTAAGTACTTTAGCACTGTTTTTCTCACTCCTTCCATGAACTCTGGAGATATGTACTATTATGCTCCCATTTTACAGACCACCTCAGAGGCACACACAGGGAGCAAGGACAACATCACGACTGAAAACCAGAAAGTCTGACTGCAGAACCTGTGCCCCTAGGCACGCACCTGGTCTTTGCCCACATCAGTGCGCTTTCTCATGTGCTGCTTGTCCGTACTTTACCTCATCTGAGCTCCTCTACACTGCGAGGCAAGAAATAAAGACAAGTATTCCTACAATGAAGACAGGTGCATAGAAAATTAAATGGATTGTACAGGGTCTCATTAAAAAACCTTTGACAGACTGGACTAAATTCCAGGTTTCTTTTTTCTTTTTTTTAAAGATGTTATTTATTTATTTATGTATGTATGTATGTATGTATGTATGTATGTATGTATGTATTTATTTATTTATAGAGAGAGGAAGGGAGGGAGACAGAGAGGGAGAGAAACGTCAATGTGTGATTGGTTGCCTCTCACATGGACCCCACTGGGGACCTGGCCCGCAACCCAGGCACGTGCCCTGACAGAGAATTGAACTGGTGACCCTTTGGTTCACAGCCTGCACTCAGTCCAATTGAGCTACATCAGCCAGGGGGTAAATTCCAGGTTTCTTAAATCTATTCTATGCTTGTTATCTGCTAATCATCTCATTTCTTTTAGAGAGACTAAAACTTTTCCTGGGGGGACAAAACCCCAGTGAAATGTTCTAATGTGGTATATAGGTGCTTAAAAGTATCATTAACATTTCTTTTAAAGATACCAAAATATAAAAGCAAGTTCATCTTTCCTTGATGTATTAATTCAATAGGCAGTTGCTCTCCAGTATTGAAGGGCTAGAAAGGAAACTTTGGAAGTATTTGGTTCACAAGTAGGACCTGAAGTCATCAGAGAAGAATGGGCTCCCCCAGGGAGAAGTTTGGTAAAAATATTACACCATGGTCAACAAGGAAATGGAACTCAAAACAATTTTAATGCATATGATGGAGTTTGAATGAGTTCCAGATAATTACCCCATTTTAAAAAGCTTCCATGCCTTCCCCAGAACCTAAAAAACCATGTAGGTTAGACACATGTTCTACTGACTATTTAACATGTCTTAGACACTAGGCAGAGGGGGCCACAGACGACTGATGCAGAGCCCCAGCTGCACAGGGAAAGCCTTTTAAATGAAGAACAGGCAAGTATGGCAATAGTGTTAGTATGAGGCACCACGTGCAAGGTGCTGCGAGAAAAGCCGAGGATGCAAGGGGCTCAAGGAAGGGTGAGAGCCTGTGTGGTAGGGGAAGCTCCAGGAAGTTTTGCAGGAAAACATTTTTGAGGGTGGGCAGGGTTTCAACAAAATAGAAAAGTGTGAGGCGAGGGTATTGGGGGAATTTTAACAAAGTGCCTTCCAATCTATAAATTGAGAAAGGATAAAAGGAAGTTTATATTTTACCCTAATTTATTAATATTATACCCATTTTTACAAATTCTTTGCAAAGAAGAGAAACTATACTATAACTAAATCTAAAACTTTTATTGATTAGGCTTTCTTTTAATGCAGTTAAATAATTGGGTGATCAATAATCTGAATTATTGATAATCTGAATGCTTATGTTCTTTGCAATAAGTGGGGACTAAAAAAATTGAGGGTTTAAGTAATTGGCCTTTTAACACACAGTCACTGGAAAATTAAAAATAAAGTTAATACTGTCTTTGGAATTTCTTCTACTTCCCCATTTTTTAGTTATAAAAGACAGGGACTATAGAGACTTCATTCTAGAATTGAAAAATGGATATTAATGAAATGAGTAGAAAAAATGTTTTATAATATTGTTGCAATCTACAAACTTTTGTAACAATTTCTTCTTAAATATGGTTAAGTTTACTAAGATCCTCTGCTTTCCGGAAACATTCCAAAGCTATTTTCCATCTGATAAAAATCTCCCAGTTCACTGTGCTAGAATGTCTGAGACTCATTAGAACATGCCAAATACATTCCACTTATCAAATGAATGAAACTACCAGAGGTTGCTAGGCTGGACACAAACTACACAACAAACACGTCTGACAACTCCCCAAACCTACTCAATTTTGGCAGTAACAGACAGTGAGCTCAGTCCTTCCTGACAGTCTGACATTCTCCCTTCCCTCCTGCTACAAAGCATCATTTCCCAGGAACTCTTACCTAAAAACTGCGTTTAAATTATTAGCACTTAATTATGTTTTAGCTAATATAAGTACCATGATGGTTCAGAATAAGCAAAATTAAGGAATAGGGAATCTGCAGTGAGTAAACTTGAATTTGAAAATGGGCAAATAATTTTTATACAGTATGATTTAGGTGAAGCGTGAGGCTGTTTCAGTGGACTCAAAGTTCAAGTTTTGAAGAAGGAAAAATAAATTTTTCTTCCAAGTGAAAATAATGCTCTAATCACATGATTTAGAGTTCTAATCTCATTTTCTGTTGATTTGACAGGAATTGAGTCTAATCTGAGAAAGAACTCATTAAGCCATGATAATAGAACACTAGAAAGTTCTATGTTTAAAGGACACAAATGCATTATTTTGAAAATTTAAGAAAATTATTTAAAGAGGATTTGGGGGTATTACTTTTTTTGTTATCTCCATATTTAGTCCTTGTTTGCTTTTATTTAAAGACAGATTTTATTTTAGAGCAATTTTATGTTCACAGTAAAATTGAGCAGAAAGTACAAAGAGTTCCCATATACCCCCATTCCCACATATGCACAACCTCCTCCACTGTGGGCATTCTGCAGCAGTTATACATTTGGAACAATCATTGACATTGTACATACGTTGACATTATTATCACCCAAAGTCCGTAGTTCACATTAGGGTTCACCTTGGTGTTATATATCCTTGGTGTTGTAAACCTGCGCAGTGGCATGTATCCATCGCTACATAGTATCATTCAGAATACTTCCACTGCCCTAAACATCTGCTGTATTCCTCCTGTTCATCCTTCTCTTCATTGCAAACTCCTGGCAACTACTGCACTTTTTACTGTATCCATAGTATTGCCCTTTCCAAGGTGTCAGATAGTTGGCATCATACAGTCTGTGGCCTTTTCAGATTAGCTTCTTTCACTTAGTAATATTCATTTAAGTTTTTCCCATCTTTTCATGGCTTCATAGCTCATTTCTTTTCAGCACATACAAATATTCCATTTTCTGGATGTACCACAATTTCCTTATCTACTCACCTACTGAAGGACACCTTGATTGCTTCCAACCACCTTTCCCTCTCTGTTTGTTCCCTCTTTTCATTTAACTAAAGGTTCCTTTACAAATACACTGACTGAAAATGTAGAGGTTCTAAGATTTAAGTGTTCTCAAGGCATCTTTTTTTCAAAATACAGATTCCTAGGCCTTACTATTGATCCAGAAGATATGATTCTGCAGGTTTCATTGGGTTACAAAATCTGCCTTTTGAGCAATCTCCCATCAGCTATTCTAATGCAGATGGTTCCAGAATGCACACTGAGAAATTTGGACATAGAAGTGGTATAATACCAATAAATCAAGTGCTAGGACATTATAACAAGTCAGTAAAACTAAATCGCAAAAGATGTGCTAAATGCTATTTAAAATTCAAGGTTTCACCAATTAAAAATGCAGATAATCACATCAAATAGCAGTAATGCCTTTGAGAGGTTACTACTTCTAAGATCTCTGTCAGGAAAAAGGGACATACAAAGATGCAGAGGGCCCTTGTCTGTAACCAATGGATGTAGAAGACTGTGACTAGGCTCCTGAGAAAGCACTGCAAGCAGTGTTAGTGTTCAGTGATATGACTTGACCATGAGTTACCCTATTTGATACTGCCTAGTCCCTCAAATTTGTTTTCATAGTGAACTCATCATCAATGGGCCTAAAATAGAAATTAAAATTTTATATCATTTGTTTAAAAATGCTGGTACTTTCTAGGAAAGAATTTTTATTAAACTAAAAGTTGATAGGACATAAAAGGGGAACTAATTTCACTAGTTTATAGTCTCATTTTCTGATTGCTAAATGTTTTCTGATTTTATTTTTTCTGTTTCTTTTCTGTCACACTTCCTAATCCCAAGGTCTCTTGAATGAGCTCTTTTTTTTGTGATCTATACGGTTTAATGGAAGCATATTTCCAATGTAACAAAGGGTCTGAGTCTTCACTCAGATGGCATGCATAAAACAGTTTTTTGTTCAATGATATACTGTCCATTCTTTGAACATTTATTTGAGAGATGTTAAGAAAATATCATAGAGCTAAACCTTGTATGTATCAAATTTAACAGCTCACATATTCTCCACTTTAAGGTCTTAAGGTCTTTAGTATTTTCAAGGACTATTTTAATATCCCTCTACCTAATAATTAAACTGATTTTGATCAGAGATAGCTTAATTTTATTATCGGCTTTTCAAGAACAATATGAACAAAGCTTTTTAATGATTTGTCCCTGGAAAGAAACTGTCAGCTGTCAGTTCTATCACAACTCAGAGCTCTTTATGGGTGAAATCCAAAATTAGCTAACTCCTCCTTCATCTCATGAACTAGTATGTTCTGAATGTAATAGCTTGATTTATTCATTTAGCAACTGTTTATTGAGAGCTTACCTCAGGTAGGGCATTGTTCTGGGCACTTAATGCAAATGAAGCCATTACAGATTCCATCATTCAGTTCTAACAACTTTTTCTATTTAAGACATTTACAGGGATGAATAATTCACCCAATTACAAAAAAGTTACACAATGTGCTATTGTCGGAAGGAGAAAATAAAGGCTTTTCCTCATCTTACCCTGCTTATATTCAATTCCCCAAGGTTAACCATTTTTCAGATATTCAAAGTATACTCTAGAGAGTTTTCAATGCATGTATATGAATACAAATATACATGCAGAAAAATTTGCATGGACTGTTTATAATAAAAGGGACAACATTAAAAGTATTATTTAGCAACATGCTTTTAAATGTCTGTAAATGTAGAGTATATGTACATATTAATCATCTCATTCTTATTAGCAAAGAGTCTCCTATTAGTAGACATTATCTTACCTTAATTTGCTTCTGCTATTTATAACAACAGCATAGTGGATGCAGTTATACATAGAACCTGATACTCTTTTGCTAACATTTGTAGATTGAAACATGATAAATCCAAAAAAAATTCTAGCATCAGAATTGTTAGGTCAAAAACAGATACATTTAAAGTTGTAATAGTACTTACCAAATGATATTAATTTTTGTGAACAAATGACCACAAATTTAGTGGCTCAAACAATGCATTTATCTTCTCACAATTTTCACAGGCCAAAAGTCCAGGCCTGGTTTAGGTAGGTCCTCTGCTCAGGGTCTTACAAAGTTGCAAACAAGGAGCTAGATGGAGCTGAGGTCTCATCTGAGGCTTGAGGCCTCTGCCGAGCTCACCTAGTTGTTGGCTGAATTCATGTCCTTTCATTTGTAGAATGCACGCTGGCTTGCTTCTGCAAGACTATAAGGAGAGAGTCTCTGGTTCTCCTGACTCTGGCCTCTAGATCTTGTAAAGGGCTCAGCTGTTTAGATCAGGCCCACCCAAGATAATATCCTCTTAATTAACTTAATGTTGACTGATCAATTAAACCTTTAAGTCCTTTCACCTTTGCCCTGTATGCGATATAATCATGAGAATGACATTGCATAATTTTGACTAGAAACAAGTTACACGTCTCACCCACACTATATGTAAGGGGAGAATATACAAGGACATGGGTCATTAAAGGTCATTTTAGAATTCCTTGTACCACAGTATTCTAAGAGAGTTGTAAAAACCCGTACTGTCATCAAGATTTTTGAGGAGGCCTTTATCAGTCAGAGGTTTGTCAGGAAAACAGAGGTTACTCCATGAATTTCATAAATAAGAGATTGAAGCACTTAAAATTAGAAGCTTCTACAACAATTGGAAGAGCTAAGGAAGCAGGTCCACATAGCTGCCAGAAGTGATTTCTGGCTTTACCAACAATGTGGGTGGTTCTTTACAACTTGCCAGTAAATTGCTAAAATCTCCAAGAATTTCTGGGAAACTCTGACCAACTACCTCAGTCAGCAGAAGGAAAATGGGTGTGTCGCTAGAACTAGTCAAAATCTCACATCTGGACACTCATCTGGCTGCAATAACTTCTGAAGTATGATGGTTCTTCCCTCCCTTTGGCTACCCTAACCTGGCACAAAAGGGTCTCATTAGTATGGTACCTGGAATGCAATGAAGGGGATGTGGAGAAAGGCAATTCCTGCCTTCTGCGTTGTAATTAAAGAGAACTTAAAAGGGGGCTACTGATAGTTAGCTAACACCAGACAATCTAGTACCCATTCCCTATACGCATTCCAACCTAAAAATAAGCAATCTTTTAAAATTTTGCCATTCTGAGAGGTGTAAGAAAATAGCCGTGTGTAGTTTTAACTTGCACGTCCTTGATCATCAGTAAGGATCATCGCTTTGTCCTAATATTTTAATTCGATCTAAGGAGTGTATACTTTATCTCTCGGAAGACACTAGTGCAAACTTGGGATGTCCAAACCTATGCCAACATAAATACCATATTCATGCTGCTTCTGCTCCCCTCCCTCACCCACCGATCTAAAAGAAAAAGAAACAGAGCCAATTCTGTAAATCCAATTACATCTTTCATTTTCAGAGTTTTGTTTAAACTACTCTTTCATAGAAAAAAAAGTGCTTAAATATAAAAATAAACCCAAGAATGGCACAGATCAATCTAATGAGTTAAATATGAAACAATTAGAGGAATATGACATTTTCTATCAGATTCCTAGTATTAAACTTAGAAGATACCAGTGTTGAGTTATATTTCACATTTAAAACTAATATGAATGTCTTCCTTTTAACTTAATAATAAGTATAAACTGTTGTTTTTAGACACAATGAGTGGGTAACACACAAAAAATGCTTAATAGTCAGACACATGTGTCATCAGTGATACAAAGGCTAAAAATGGGGCCTACTGGCAGTCATTGCTATTTTAAACAATCATTATGTTTAATCTCTACACGCCATTCCATGAAACTTAGAGCATACATTGATATTTCTCTTATGTGGTATTTTTGTTTCATATATAGATTAGGATCATTTTGGCTGCCAAATTTGTATGTTATATACTATAAAACTTTGTATTTATTTTAGAAATGGTTATTATGATTTAACTTTTAATTTGATCAACAGAAAACAAGATGAACAGCAAATGAATTGCATTTCTTGGCAAGCCCAGGTATGATTAATTTTCATTGTGTGTGCTATTGAATACAAAAATACAGTCTCAATTGCTATCCATTGAGCAACACTTCCACCCATTATATCAATAAAATATAATGCTTTTTGAATATTTCTGAGCAATTGATTGTATAAAGCAGGGAACTGCTAACTGTAGTAAGAAATAGACCCCTGAAGTTCAATGGCTATGAGCAATATCAATCAATTCTTACTCATGGGACAGTTGGATGTAGCTGCTTCTGATCCACAGGCAGCTTCCCTCCAGGTGGTGATTCAGGGATCGAGGTTTCTTCCATCTGATATATAACTTCCTAGAACATGAGGAATGTCCTTTGCATTCAGCTTGCAGTGGGAAAATTCTCTGTAAAATCTTTCAATTGATTAAATTGCTTCTGGGAGAAGATAGATCACACTAAGCATATGGTACTCAGAAAAACCACTCAGTTTGGACAAATGGCTCATGGGAAGAAGCAGGTTAGAGATTTAGCTTTCTACAGGAAAGCCTGCAGTCCCAAGGAGTGCCCTTACACTGAAAGAAAAACAGAGTGCTTGCCTGTGTGTGTCCGTGTGTCTGTGTGTGTCCGTGTGTCTGTGTGTGCACGTGTGTGTGTTGCAGAGGGAGGGGATGATAGGGCTGGTGTTGAGAAACCAAAGAACAGAAAAAAAAAACAATGAACTAAAGGAAATATGAGCTCACAGTTTATTTTATCAAAGAAACCTATCACTTTTTGAGATAAGTGTATTGCTAAAGAATCAGTGAACCTGGATTAAGGCCTGTGATAGCTCAAGATTTAGAACAAGTCTTGGGGTTCCTTCTTCTCCTCTGCTGGTGACTGAGAAAGTTGTGTAGCCCCTCAGAAGCTTACTCTAATGACTACTTCAGTTGCAGCCCAAAAAAAGTACTAAAGAAAAGAAACAAAATCTCTTCGTGGATGAAGCCAGGGAGATCTTCCTAAGGTGTGGAATTAGGGCCTAATTAAGAAATAGCTCCGTATTCTTCACTGAAAGACCCCATAATATTTGCTTAGGAGACTTTCTGAATTGCCTTGCTATAGGCCAGGGAGTTCTGTATGTCTCTCGACCATCCTATTTCCAATAGGATTGTTACTGTGGTTACTGTTCCATCACTGTGCACTGAGTGGCTGTAGGACAGATGGATTCACATTTGAAAGCGATTTAGAGATGACTGCACACCACTCACAGATAATAGACTTTGATGAGGATGCCAAAAGGATGGGCCTTTCAGCTTGCTCCTGCAAGGGAGGCTTCAATGGGATCCATGTGTGGAAAGAAGGGAGCGAAGGAATGTTTGGTGCTCAGAAAGGCAGACTGTGGCAAACATTTTGATGTTCACCCAATGTTCCATCTGCTCCCCCACATTTCTCAGCCTGAGTCCCTGATCGTGTAGTAGGACTCCTTGCAGAGTGCCAACAGGGCAGGCGGGGAGGGGTGAGTGGGGGCGGGGGGTGGGGGCAGAGGGAGCATGGAGGATAAGACATGGAACTGGGAGAAAAGACAAAAAGTAGAAAAGTTGGGCATGTTTATGGTACATTTTTCTTATTTTAAATTCATATAAGAATGATACGGTCTATCATCATTCTGATAGAAATAATAATAGCTGACACTTATCGAACATTGGCACATGCCAGCCACCGTATCAAGTTGTTTAATCATCACAATTGCCCTGCGAGTGCTGTTATTATTCTTATTTTACAAATGAGAAAACCAATGCAGAGATAAGTTAAGCAGCTTTTAAGTGGTATAAATCAAATAAGTGGTAAAGATGACATAAGTGACCTCAAGCAGATTTATAAACAGAGCAGAAGGCAAAGTCAGGAAAGGTTCAAGAACCGAGGTCAGAGTACCGGAAGGCTCTGTCGTTGTAACAGTGGGCAGGTTTGCCAGAAGGGCAAAGCCCAGGGTGGGAAGCACCAGACACTGGTTATTTCTAACCCTGCTCTGTGGGTCTGTACGACTAATTATTTGGGAGGAGAATTTTATGATGAAACAGTACTTAGAGCTGTTTCTTTTTGCCCTGTTTCTCTTTTTGTATTTTAATCATACACCTCTATGAAATATGTTTAGCTGAAATACATGTCAGGTATTTTATAAATCAAATTTCAAATTCCAGAAACTAGTTTAACACTATGTAAAATTAGAGTAGGATTTCAAATTATACTTAAAAATTGTTGTATGTATAAGACATGCCATTCTTTGAAATGGTTTTTTAAAGTCCCTAAATGTAATATATTTAAAGAAAATTAACAAAATATAGTTGTTTACATTGAGCTATTGGTGTTTGTTGATTTTTTTGCTTTAAATTAAGGTTAATATAGTATTCTTCAAATTGATTTACTTAGTGCATCAGAAATAATGAGGTGTTATTGTTGCTACATTTTGTTATAAGAAACACCAACTTCCAAGATGTCATGAATGATATTTTCCTTTTCACTAGGCACTAATCATTGGGTGTCAGAACACTTATTTTATATTTATTGAAATAGTACTTACCAATTAGTTTATTGCTCTGGATTCTTTTCTCCATTTTTAAATTTCAAATTCTAATATTTGTGTTAATAGAAATTTAAAAAGTAAGTAAAGTAAAACTATAATAACACAGCAGTCATGTTATACGTTCTCTGATCCTTTCCATTCAAAAACATAAATAGTTTCTGCTGTTGCTATAATATTATTTTCTCAATGAGAGAGGATGTACATATTGAAAATAAAACCTAACCTAAAAGTGATGGCTTCAGATAAATATTTCAGCTTGAAGTTTAAAGCACCTGGACTTCCTAAGAACAGGGGTCCCATAGTTCCAGACACAGATTCTCCTGCGATGATGGAAATATTTCTATCCTTTCCGCTGTCATAAGAAGTTGCTCAGGGTAATATTCAAGTTCAGAACCCACAGTGCCAATTTAAAATAACACCTATTTGAGTCCAAACAAATACTTCTTGTTTTAGAAATGACTTAATTGATGTGACCTAATAGGTATACCATGCCCAATGGAGCAATCTCATTTTAGCATGTCTTTTTTCCTACAGTTCTCTTCACTGTTGCACAGGGGTTGGCTTGTGTAATATTAATAATGTTTCAAAGCCTATGCAACAATGAATGAACTCGGAGAAGGCTGCACTGGCATATAAAATGCTGAATAAGCACATCCAATTAACACGGGAATCTTGTGATTCATGTCAGCACTTCAAAACCAAATTATGTGTGTCATTATTTTGTGTTTTATTTCCTGGGATAAATCTAACAATATTAATGAAATATCCAAGAAATGTCCTCAAATTCTAGAGAATAAATAAAATATTACTTGCTTTTTTGCATGTATTTTTTTGTATATACCTATCAAAGTGTGGCTCTAATGAGTGAAGAACTTATTAAAATAAGAATTCCACAGCTGTATTTTGAACCTGAAATTACACATCATGTTAAGTGATTTGTAACCCTTATAAAAAATATGAGATTAAACATTATCCATCTGACTATTCAGATAGTTTAAAATATCAAAAAAATATTTTCAAGTTTCCTATAACATTTAAATAATCATGTATAAAATAAATGTTAAAGTGATAAGATCTTAGGGTTTTTAAAAATTTTTTAACAGTAAAGATAGTTAAAAATAATAGTGATCTTTTAAAATATCTATGATTGGATATATTGTTTTTAATATATATTAATATTTTAAATAATTCAACAGGTGATAATATAGGTAAGCTTGATGAGCAAAATATCACAATGTAGTTCATTTAAATAATCTAAACACAATAAGAAAATATGAGTCCGTTTATGAGTTCAGTAAACCTACCAGAGAGAGGGTAAACTAGCTGTAAATACATTTTAGAAAATGAATTCAAGAAAAAGCTAGAAGGAATAAAATGTTATAGTGAAGATAGTTTGGGGCCATTAACTGCTTGAGCGATCAGCACCAGGAATAATAAGGTAGACAAGAAAAGATTTATTCATAGTGTCTAGCATACTGAAAAAACATGGCAATGTAATACTTAAGCTTGTGAGGATATATCTGATTATTAATTTCATAAACAAATTAAAAAATATATGTATTTTGGTCACACAAATATATCCAATATATATTAAAATCATGCCATAATCTTTTCAATGTCTGCATTGACTTCCTGAGAGGAAGATCAAGCTGTGACTCCACAGACACAGACTGTGGTTTCCGAGGTGTGAAGCTTGTGTCCGTGCTTCACACTATTAGGGATCATCATCTATTAGGGAACGATCACTGAGAACGCTGGTTGGAATGCGTATTTTGGCAGACTTTGTTACAGATGACATTGTATTTCTGGTAGCATTACAAGGGAGGAAGTCTCCACTAACCCATTAAGCACCGAGGGTATAAAAATGCTAATTGGTAGAATATCAGGGAGAGTAGGAGGGAAGATTTTGCTGCCGTGCTATGTTCTAAATGGATGAGAGAGATTCAGAAAGCTGTTTCTACAGTACATGGAGCTAGGTCTTAATCTTTTTGTCGTAGAAGAGGAGGGACTTTTTGAAATGGACACCTGCATAATCTCCTCCCTCCTGAGGAAGCTTCTTTCAGCAGCACAATCATGTGACTCCAGTGTGGGCATGTAGATGTGGGCCTTGGCTATACTTCCCGGCACATATTGCTCCCTGCAGAAGTCTATGCAGTCATATGGTTGTCTTTGGGTGTCCGTCTGTGGCCATTCTGCAGCACGTCAGTACTCGCCGAGTGCCTCAGATGTTATTCTAGAGAACTGGCAGTTTTCATTACCATGTATGTAGTTGGGGAGGCAAACGTGATGATTTGCCAGTGCAGAGACAGGGCTACCTTGAGCATAGGTGCAGTAGACATTAGCCTATGCAGTGAGATTTGAGGGGAAATAAGTACAAGCATCCAGTCTTGCTCCAAAGGTGCTATGAATAGTGAGAAGGAATATATACAGCTTCTAAGCTTGCTTATGTGAAAAGGCATATTATGTTGGCTGATTTCAGGGCAGCCAGGAATTATCACTGATCCAAAATATCTCCCCCTCCCCTTTTTTTTTGTTGTTTTTGCTTGTCCTTGTTCCTGAAATTGCACTGATCAAATATTCATTCTTTGGCAGTAAGACTTTGCCTTTTCTAGAAATATCCTTTGGTTATTTATTGCAGTGAGTGAGAATGCTTTTATACTGTCCCCTCCCTCCCACCACCCTGAGAACAGGAACATAAAAGGAAGACAATTTGAGAAGACAGGGTTCCATTTGTTTCTGGTCAGGGGAAGTACGGCCTCGTGTGAATTGGTATAGCTCTAAATTTACACCACTTGCTAAATTTCATGAGAGCACCAACCTCATTTCTTGCATCACCGTACTGCCATCACCAAACACAATCTGTGGCAGTGAACTAGAAGTCAATATATTGCTAACGAATGAAGATACGAGGATATGGTGCCCAGGGAGTCATTGAGACATTCACTTGGTCAGGCTAGATCTCTGAGAAAGTGGAGCCAGGTTTCATCTTCGAACAACATGGTAGCTAGGCTGAGTGAGTCAGACCAGAGAAGCTGTAGGCCAGAGTGCTTGGAGCACATCCTTTCAAGAGAGACAGAACATTTGGATCTAGGCACCATAATTTTACTTGCTCTATGATCTCAGGCAATCTAATCTAATTTTTCTGAGTTTTAATCTCAACTATAAAATTGGAAGTATAATATTTCATGTGCTTTTATGGAAATTAAGTGTGGTACTGAACATAAAATCTTAGCACAATATCTGGCACATAGGAAGGACTGCTATTATTTTTTCTTTTTATTATTATTCATGTCATCACAATTACTATTACAGTGAATCAGAAGAATAGGTTAGAAAGAGCTCTAAACATTACTAAAATATCTTTTCTGTATTTCTGACCCTTTAAAACACCTTTAAACAGTATTCTAATCTTGGGAAAATCAGATCTCCCAGGTATTATTTTTTCTGTAAAATATACTTATGGACAAATAAGGTTACTATAAACAGCACTTGTTAAATTGGGAAACATTAAAAGAATGCAGGATGATATTATTTTCTACTACTTTATTTGGTTTTGTGACTTATGCTTTTGGTATCTCTTATTTGTTTCACTTGACCTTGGCTGTCAAACCAAACTATTCATAAGAGATACCAGGGAGCTTTAAATGTGCAGTTTCCGGGTCCTCACCCTCAGAGATTCTGATTCAATAGGTGGAAGGAGGATGAAGCTGCATTTTTAAACAAGCTTTTCTGCGGATGCCAATGCAGGTGACCTGTGGACACCTGTGGACATTCTGTGATGTGTAACTAATTTGAAGACTGCCATGACTACTCTGGAATTCCAGATCTTGCTTGGCCCTGAAGCAGTGGTTGGTGAAGGCTACTATGAGAGCTGTGGCCCACTGTGCATCGTCATTTCTATTTGTAGCTGAGTGGAGTTGGCAGCAGACACAGATTGGCAGCAGCTTGCAACACACTCCTTGTCAAAGCGCATACTGTTTCTGCAGCTGGCATCTATTCCCCATACATCCCAATTATAACAGTATTACTGAGTCTACGACAGTCACACATTTCATCACCTTGGGGGACTGGGCAGGGTAGTTGTGCTGCGGCATGGGTACCCTGCCCTTTCCCTTCCTTATATTCATCATTGCTTAGCACTCTTGTAAGTCTTGCTCGGCCATGAGGGCTGCTTTTCCTCACCGAGGATGTTTGGCGTCCAGACCAGGTCAGAGATAATGCACGAGCTGCAGGTTGTGCAGAGTCTACCTGCTGCAAAACACTCCTTTTTGAAGCATTTCCACTATTACAGTCATCACTATTGTGATGATCACCATGCTTCTGCTCTCCTTTTCTGGGCTTTTATGCTTCAACAAACTATACCTACCCCTGGATGCACAAGGCTGGCTCTCTATCATTTGATAGAACTACAGTGTGCACTCCACTCTACCTGCATAATGGAGAGTTTTAACTTCTGCTTAGCCTTTGCCTCTTAAGGGAAATAAAGGGGCTAAATAAGATAGATGTTGTACTCTCCTATGAAATATACAATTGATAAATGATACATACTCAAAATGCCTTTACCTAGTAATCTGATTTTAAAAACAGGGTGAAAAGTTGATACACAGAGAAATTTTGTTTTTGAATTACTTGTCTTTCCTTGTTGTGCGAGGAGGCAAAGTGTATCTACCTATGTCTCCATCTTGGCCAGAAGTCCTCTATAATTATGGTTATTTTATCTTAGGAGAAAAATTTGTGAAGCATTTGTTCCTAGCTGAAGGACATGGACATTAATGGTTACAAGTTCTAGAACTGGAGGAAGAAAGATCTATTACAATTCTTAAACAAACAAAAAAAAATTAAAAAAACTTTAAAACAAGGAACATTTGCATCTAAGGGGGTAATTTTCTCCAATTTATACACATCTGAATATTCAGGCTTTGGTTGGAAATACTTTCTTATTTATAACTATACTGTTACTAGGCTGTAGCTATAATGTAGTCCATGGTTGGGCCTCTGTTCATAAATCACTGGCTCACAAGTAACAAAAAGATGATTAATTTACATCACAGAAGCATGTCTTCAGAATGCTGTGCCTTCCAGGCTGTTCTGTTTGGGTTTCTTATGATCAAGGTTCAGGTTCAAGGTATTACTAATTTTGATGAAATGCATTTAACAATCTGTATTCCACTTTAAATAATTTTATCTGTGGTAAAAGTTATTTTTGTTTGTTTATTTTTATAGAAGTACCAGCGTTATTCTTATCTATATTCATTTGGTATAAAATCGAAACAAAACTGGCTGCATTAACATATACAATTGTCTGTAGGATGTGTATGATAAATAACTGAAAAACTGGCAAAAATATTTAACCATTGAGTAAAATACTTTTTCAGGTGGGTCTATGTTAATGTTTATTCTTTTTAAAATTTCCCTGTTTTGACTAATACGTAACAGGCAGACAGTTTTGGGGCATGGCGGTGTTTAGGGAGATTAAGCAAAGAGGAAAAAGGATTCATAGACACAAACAACAGTGTGGTAACTGCGGGGGTAAGAGGGTGTAAGGGGGCTAAATGGTAATAAAAATATAATAAAAAATAAAAAAATACTTGTTTTTTCTTGCTGAGTGTTAATATTCTCTCTTTCATTGTTGTTCCTTATTGTTTTATTTTTTCCCCTCACTGTGCCATTCCTAGGTTGAACCTATTTTTTATTTGGAGTGTTTTCATTTTAAATCTTGAAAAATTCTCAGCTATTATCTCTCTTAAATATAGTTTATCTTTGATTTGCATTTGATGGACCATAACCTTTGTCTTTTGGTGCTGCATTCTGAATGAGCCAGTTTGTTTTTCTTCTAATTGATTGCCCGTGTTAGTACAGAGATGAAAAAAATTCAATAAATACTTTTGTCTTAAATATCTAATTGCTTCTATATCGTATTTGTTGTTGTTTATGTCTATCTTGGTTTCATTCTTATTTTTTCACTTTTTAAAGGTGAAACTACTTTTATAAGAACCGCAAAGATTTTTTATTATAGTCATTTTCACATTAAAATATTTCATTTTACTAGTAAGCCAAGTATTCATTTTGTTGTTCTTTTTCTTAGTGCTAATCTCTCGGGGCTTTGGAATAATCCTTCCAAAGTTTATCATGAGTTCTCCTTGCCTGCCTGTCTTCCCCCAAACCCCAGACCCACGACTACCTGCCCACTCACTTTGGAGTGGTTTCCCCTGTCTTGGGATCCTGACCCAGACAGCAACCCTGAGCTGGTGAACAGCAAGGTCCAGGTTGTGTCTAGGAAAATTCCTCTTTGATCTTCCAACCTCTCATGGGTCACATACTTATCTAAGGACAGCTTCAGGCAATGGAGAATTTTGTCAGTACCCTTTCACTGGCTAGAGCCCAGTTTAAAGATCCCTCTGTTTCTTCTTTAAAATCTGAACAGGCCCACAGATTCATCCTCTATAACTGAACCTCTTTCTGGTCCATAAATTGTTTTTTAGTGTGACCGTGTCATTCTAATTATTTTTTAAAAGTATTGGTTTCTTTTGAGTGGAGAAAAAAATTCAAGGTTGAATTGACAGTGTCAACCTGACTATGAGGCCAATGGTTACACGTGTAGAGAATTGAGATAATTAATGCAAAAATAAATCAACTAATCTGTTTGAACTCAACACTAAATAACGTGTTTGTATATGCTATAGCTTGAAACTTGAGAGATGCATGAGTTGATTTAAAACAAAGCTTCTCCAGTTATTACATGACTATTTCATTGAAAAATGGAAGAGAGGGACCCAAAGATGGCAGAGGAATAAGTGGAAGCTACACCAACTTCCTCCAGGACCAAACTAGAATTACAACAAAACAATAGAAAAATCATCCTGAATAACCAACTGAACACTAGCTGGAAAGAAGCCTTATAACCAAGGACAGACAGAAAAAGACAGATCACCACAGTGTGACTGGTAGGGAAGGAGGTGTTAGAAAGGTGACTGGGCTCCTACGGGCAGCAGCTGAAGGGCCGGAGGGATATGTCAGTGACCTAGGGGCTCCTCCTGAGAAGTGTGGGGTCTAAACCCCAAGCAGGGCTCCCCAGCATATAGAACCAGAACCAGGAAAGGAACCCAAGTAACACACACCTGTGAAAAGAGGCAAGGTTTCTGTCCAACAGAAAGAGATGGCCGGAGATGCAGAGAGACTCTTAAAGGGCCATTGCACAAAATTCGGTTTGCAGCCTCTCACCCTGGGCTACAGCAGAGGGAGGGCACAGTGAACTGGGCACATTTGAGGAGAGTTGGAGACTGGTGGCTCTAGGGAGAGAAGTGAAGGAATAGCCATCTGATGCCTGTACAGAGTCATTCCCCATACCGCAGAGGCCGTTTCAGGCAGAGCACTCCTCTCTGAATGACATCAGCCTGAGGGGAAAAAATAGCCCCACCCGCAGGAATTACTCTGTCCTATTCTGTGGTGCTTAAGCTCTGCTACTGAGGAGTACAACTTGAAGACATTCACCGAATAGCCTTACAGAGATGCCTGCAGGCAGAGGTGGATTGCTGGGCACTCTAAGACTTTTGCCCATCCTCCCCTGGGCCCAGTGCCAAGAAAAGCCCACCTTGCTGTGCAGCCTGGTTCTTTCTGCACACACCCGGGCCAGGCAGAGTGAGTCACACACTGTGGATCACTGACAGCTCCATACAGGTTGCTCAGGGCCAGTCATAGGCATGGTTTGATTTAGGCATGTGTTGTAGACGATCGGCGGGTAAATACACACTCTCGGAGTCTGGAACCGAATTGATAAAAATTTTAATGGCCAAAGATTTTCCTGCGCAGGGGCGAACTTCCCCAACTGTGTCCGGAGTCACGTAGCTACTCAGAGCTACAAAATGGAAGGCGCGCCTGGCTTACAGACTACAGAGTATTTATATTTTCTAGCAAGCAAGCAAAGGCATACAGAAGCAGAGGTGGCAGTTAGCTATTGGCTTATTTAAAAACGGCGAGGGTCCCTGATTGGTGGGTGCTGCTGCTGGCGGGCACTTTCTGGCGGGCCCGGGTTAGTTACCTTATTTGGCTAGAATTTTAAACCCAATTGTTCCCTGATGTTTGTTCATTACCCTGTTCCAGGAACTGCAGATTTGGGTTGGGTAATGCCCTAGCTGTAATTTTCCTAGCTGGGTATAACACATGCACTAGAGTCTTGCAGATTTACCTAACAGATAGAAACAAACACAAAGAAGCAGACAAAATGGGAAGACAAAGCAACAGTCCCCGAATGAATGAAAAGAGAATTCTTCGGTGAAATGAGGCAGTCAGGGAAAGTCAAATACCATATGATTTCACTCATATGTGGAATCTAATAAACAAACTGAACTAACAAGCAAAATAGAGACAGACTTCTATAACGACAGCTATGGGTTAGGGAGGGGCAGGGGTGGAAGGATCTAGCAAAAAGGGAAAAGGACTCATGGGCATGGACAACAGCCTGGTGGTTGCAGGTGTGGTGTTATATGGGGAATAAATAGTAATGGAAAAAATATAACTAAAAAATGTAAAATAATTAAAAAGATGAAAAAGAGAAGAGATATTGTTATAGAACAGAGCCAAGCGGGGGTACAATATACTATTACAGAAAAAACCTCCCACTAGGTTTGCTATGCCTGCCGCCAGAGGAAAGACATCTTTCGATGCCAGAGATTTGTGAAAAGGAAAGAAAATGTTTATTTAAAGCTATACAAACTTAAAGTAGTGCCCCAATGTCTTCATTAAAATATGAAAGTCTTTTAGGATACCCAGACACACACACACACACACACACACACACACACACAGAGTCCTTCCTTCTCCCTCTGCCCAGTCTGGGGTACCGTAGCTCAGGAAAAGAAGCAGAAGTCTGTGATTCAGTCTCCCAGCACCATTAGCTGTGTGGCTGCCACAATCTCCAGTTAATCCAAAGCCATGTGGCACCTTCTAATGGCCCACCAGCAAGGATCCTTTCACTCCTTTTCTTCCAGGCAAGTCTCTCCTGCTTCCTAAGCCACATGGCAAAAGGGACACCCCAAAGCCACGTGGTCCCCACTCTGCCAAAACTGCATGATTCTCTCTTCAATGGCTGCCACATCTGGGTTTAAATCCACACGCCAATCTTCCTCTGCAGCACCATTTCCGACTCCTCCTACAATTGCTTACACCTGCCAGCATTCCTGTATTCTTCCTGCTTTACTGGGCTGCTGTAGTAAGTCGAGCAGGCATGGCCCTGTGGTAGGGAGCCAATCATCTCCACACTCTCACGCAGGCCAGGCGCTATAACCAGGGGGAGATGCCTCCCAGTTACATCTTGGGTGGAAGTCACTTCCCTCCCCTTGGCTCAAAGCATGGCCACAGCTATTTAACATATCTATGAAACCAGTTAAAGGTTATAGATATGTTAAATGACCATGCCAGAGGTTAGCTGCAAAGCTGTTACTATGCAAAACAGCTCTCTGTGGCCCTGCTCCATGTGTCCCTTCCCCCAACTCAAACCTGCAGTGGGGGAGGGGGAGGACATCCTGTATATTTTTCTAATGTTTCCTGGACACCTTGAGTTCTACACCCCACTCCAAATCCCTATTTGGGGCCCCCCTTTTGGCTGCACTCTGTTATAATATGAGTCTTTCTGGCCTCTAATATTTAGGTGATTCATACATATGCATCTAGAGTCTTATTTTGATGTTTGTGTATATTTTATGAAAATGCAATTTTTGTCTTGAATGACATGAATAATGATCTCAGATATCCTCAGAATAAAGTGTAAGTTTGGAAAAAATTACTTGGTGATACTGTGATAAGAGTGAAAATGGAAATAGCTATAGTAATTTACAATATTAAGACTCCAAGAAAAATAGAAACTAGTTAGTTTAAAATTTCAAGTGGGTCAGTGTCCTGAGTCAAAACACTGCGAAGATTTCTTGGGTCACACTCACTAGCTAAATTTGAGTGATGTTTTGTTGAGCTGCCAAAAAAATTACAATAAAAATATTCCCACATAACATTATGAATGTTATAGAAGTCTTTGACAAGAGTATAAGGTTGTTACTCCATATTTTATTTAAAGACTCAATCAGATGTCAGCAAATTTTGATGAAATGGAACCAGAAAAAGCTTGTGCTTTTAGTGTTTTTGTTTTGTTTCACTTTGTTTTTTAGTCCTTAAAGTCTAAGTCCTTTAGTCCTAAGTCTAAGTTTTGCTAAGACACACTTGACCCAAATCTTGCCTTAAGGACACTGTGTGTGGAACAGAAGACAAGTATAGTAGACCATGTTACCCAGCCAATTCAAACATAAAGAATATCTGTTCTGGGAATGGACAGAAAAATAGGGGTCATGTAAAGTGTCTCTTGCTATCCTTGAAGAAGAGGTGAGGCAAATAAAAAAATATTTATGCATACTGCTAGCAGGGTGACTCTAAGGTGATACTTGAAACCTGATTTGATACACCATGTAACTCTTCCAGGAACAAGAAACAATTTTCATAAACAGACTGAACTGAAAGATTCCCTGCCACTGTTCTGCCATTCAGCTGACCCTGCGTGCAACCACATATGATAGTTTAGCCTAGGTTCTATGCCACAGTTTTTTAGGAAAAAAGAATGATAAATAGGGATTCATAAAATATATGGACACAATTTATAAAAGCAATGATCAATTGCTCATTTTTAACTGTAAGTATAAAAATCACCAAAGGCTTCTTTGACAATTACTATGACCTAAACAGCTCATGTCATCCAAGCAATAGAATCTATTTTTTTTGGAATTCATGAAGATGTTTAGAAAATCCAGTGGCCCTGTAGAAACATGAATTGTGAATTCCCCATTTTTCGTAGTAATAGACAATTAAAATGTTCTCATCTGTTCTCTTTTATGTTTACACTGGAAGTATTCATATGTGGTTACATTATATTATTTTTACACACTTAACAGAAGATTTTGTTTTCTGTAACAAAAATATTGATATTTTATGTTATCGACCACATCAAGCACAATGAATGTAATAAAAAGGTAAATAAAAATAACAATCAATTTCACATTTGTCAGTGAGGAAACTGAGTGTGCCAACATTCATGAATGATTCTAAGGAAATTTGAGAATAAGGGAAGCAAGAATGGTGAGTGAGACTTTGAATAGCAATTGCCTTTGTTCATCTAAGACATACAGGTGATAAGGATCTCTCTGATTAACAATATATTAATGATACTAATGAAAAATTTCAGTTCCAAATCCTCTGCCCTTTATACATAGCTTCCTCTGTTTTCTGGTCTTTATTCACGGGACATTGAAGTCTGACTAGGGATGCCAAAACCTTAGTAACACTTCCCTAAATGTCTTTGGCCCACTGAAAAGTGTAAATAAGAATTTTTTAACTCAGCGAGAACTGAACAACTCAGTGATTATAGTGAATAATCACGGGAACATAACAATAGGTTTAGAGTAACAATAAAAAATGTTAACAACACAATCAAATTTTCAGCTTGCAAACATATGGCATTGCACTCAAATACTAATAGATTTAAATTCTTAATTATTCTATTCTAAATATTTTCACATAGATTATAGGAAATAATATGATAAAGATTTTTAGTCTCCTGATCTGAGATTTATATCAAAACCATGGGAACCTACTTTTATACATTTTGTTTTCTTTAAAAATTTAACTGGAAATATCTAAGACATTCAGAAAGGAGTAAAATCACTATGCCAATGTTTCTACCACACACATTGAGAATAGAATACATTATTTATACAATTAAAGCTCAAAATCATCCCCTTTCCTGGAGGAAACCACTCTCCTGAATTTGATATTTAACGCTCTAGTAAATGGTTTATAATTTTACACTGTAAATATGATTAAATTTTATGTATATGGTTCTAAATGGATGCAAACTGCTACTTACTGCTTTTATTGCTTGATATAAATATTTGAAATTCATCCATGTTCATAATAAATCCACTTTATTGATTTTCTATGTATTTGATAAATGCATATCATTCATTTCCTTTCCTATATGTGGACATAAACTATTTTAATTTTTTTTACAAACAAACAAGACTACTGCCATAAGCAGTGTTATATTATTAGGCTTGTATCATTCACAAGAGTTTCTGTGGGATATATGAATAAAAGTGAAATTGCCAAGCCACACAGTTTTCTATCTTCAACTTTGTTATAAATTGCCAAGTTGCCAACTGTACAAATTTAGATCCTTGCCAGCAGTGAATGATAGTCTCTGCTTTTTTATCCTTGCCAACTCTTGATAGTGTCATAATTTTTTCTTAATTTGATTAGTGTGAAATGTTGTTTCGTATGTATTTTAGGTGGTACTTTATATAATCTATAAGAGGATGAGGTAATATTTTATGTATTGATTGATTATTCCTATTTCCCCTTTCAATTGTATAGCTCATAATTTTTGCTTTTATTTGTGGTACTTATCTTTTATTTATTCATTTGTAAATTTAAAAAAATTTATGGATACTAATCATCTGTAGTTATATGTGTTACCAATACCTTCTCTTAGTCCATGTCTCATTGTTTGATAATTTTCATACTTTTTTTTTCCAAAGAAAAGTGATATTTTTATTGGAAAACCAAGTGTGTATATATATATTGATAGTTATATACATGCATAGACACTCACACTCATGTATATGCATGAATGCATATGTATGTCTATACATACACACACAAAAAATGACTTGCAAAAATATATAGCAAGATGATATCTCTAGGAGCTGGAACTACACATTTTTTTCTTTTAAAATCTTATCTGGGAATTCCGTTTCTGATTCAGCCAGTAAAGAGCTTGGAAGTTGCCATTCCACCTTAACAATAGGCATGAAACTGAACAAACTGAAAAATTAATAACTCTTCTTAGAGCCATAATAGAAATGAGGTCACAGGGCAAACTACCTCCAAATTGGAGAGACAGAGAAGGTAAATACAAAGAATCACAACTTATTAGAGCAGAAATATTTTAGGAACCAGTGCCAGGATAGAGAAACCTAAACTGTAATTGATGAATTGCTGAGGGAGTGGTGTGGGCAAGCCTAAAAGATAAAAACTCCAGGGGGACCCAGTAATTGAAGGGCTGCCACACTTTGTGAGTTTTACCTCCTGAAGTTCTACTGTGAGTATGGGAGAGAAATTCCCTTCTGCTTCCAGGAGACAAAGGGGAAAAAGATACCATTTTGAAATATGCTGAAACATTCTGTTCTTCTTAATAAGGTTTGACCTCAGGAAAAACTATTTAACCAGATGTTAACATGCTGGGTTCTTACCAGAACCTAACTGTCCTAGGGAAGGGAAGTACCCGACTCCAGCTGGCTCTACCTTCCACATGGAGGAAGAGAAGTGGCCATTCCGTCCCACCTATGAGGTGGAAAACTGAGAAGCACATGTCAAGTTCACAGTCCAGAGAGAAGGCTTACTAAAAGACTGAAACCTAATCATAGGGCTAGAGAACACTTCCTCTCCTCCCAAACCTTGCCACAATATTACTAAAAGCTTATTTATAGCAGTTACCCTATACATCATGTCTGGCTATCACAAAAAAATTATGAGACGCACTAAAAGGCAAAACACAGTCTGTGTGAGTAGACAGAATAAGCATCAGAACCAGACTCAGACATGGTAGAGATGTTGGAATGATCAGACCCAGAATTTGAATCAATTATGATTAATATGCTAAGGGTGCTAATGGATAAAATAGATAGTATGCAAGAACTGTTGGCCAAAGTAAACAAAGAGATGAAGATTCTGTAAAGAACACAAAGGAAATGCTAGAGATTGAAACACTGTAACAGAAATAAAGAATGCTTTTGTTGGACTTAGTACTGCACACAGCTGTGGAAAGAATCTCTGAAATTGAGAATTACTCAATAGAAACCCCCAAACAGAAAAACGAAAAGAAAAAAAAAGAAGGAAAAAAATTTAGAATAGAATATCCCAAAATTGTGTACAACTGAAAAAGAGGCATAACATACACATAATGGGAATAGCAGAAGGAAAAGAGAGAAAGGAAGAGAATAAACACAGGAAAGAGTAATGATGGAGAATTCTCCCAAATTAATGTCAGAATTAAACCACAGATCCATGAAGCTCAGAAAATACTAAGCAGGATAAATGCCAAAAGAAATGATACCTAGGCATATTATTTTTCCAATTACAGAAAATCAAACATAAAAAAAAATCCCCAAATAAGCCAGGATTGGAAAACACTATTGCTATAGAGAAGCAAAAATAAGAACTTCTCCTCAGAAACCAGGGCAAGGAAGTAGAAAGTGGAATAAAATATTTAATATTTTGAGAGAAAAAAAAATCCCACGATCTAAAAATTGTGTACCCTGTAAAATTATCCTTCAGAAGTAAAGGAACACTGAAGATTTTCTCAGACAAAAATTGAGGGAATTTGTTGCCAGTAGAATTGCCTTGCAAGAATGTTAAAAGTAGTTCTTTAGAGAGAAGGAAAATTATAGAAGTCGAAAACTCATACCTACATAAAGAAAGGAAGCGCATGGGGGAATGAGTAAGTGAATAGGGAGTGGAGGAGCCTGAAGTAAATTAGCTATGTCTCTTGTAAGAGTTCAGCCACAAATCTCCCAACGACTGTGGTTGTGAGAAATCATGGAACTTCCAGATATATGTACTTCCCGTAGCTGAGGTCATTGTCAGAGCAACTACAATCTGAAGTTACTTTTGATTTACATAGTCTTTTTGGTTGTGCATCTTAAGGCCATTGTTGTAGAGGCAGGAAAGTTAGGATTGAGGGAACGGATATCCTGTAGAGTTGGGTTGTGGCTTTTCTAGCCAGTGTTCCTGTTGTCTCAGATGGAACAGCCTTCATTGCTTACCAATATTTTCTGTTAAAGCAAGGCTTTCCTCTCCCAGGCATAAAGAGAGACAGCATTGTCAGTGTGGGGTTATCCCAAAAGACTGGAGATCCAGATTGTCTATTTTGAACTATTTAAAAGTGTCATTGAGGTATAATCAACATGCAATAACCTATAAGTATTTATGGTGTACAATTTGAAAAGTTTTGTTACACGTATACATCCATGCAATCATTGTAACCATGAAAGGGTAGGAATAGAAGAGAACCTCCTCAATATGGTAAAGAATATCTACAAAACCCCTACAAAATATCACACCTAGTGAGAGAAACTAGAAGCTTTTTCACTAACATTGGCAACAAGGCAAGGGTGTCAGTTCTCATGACTGCTTATCAATAATATATTGAAATCCTAGCTAGTGCCATATGACGAGAAAAGGAAATAAAAGGTGTATAGACTGGGTAGGTAGGGAAAAAATTGTCTTTGTTCACAGATGGCAGATCATCTATGTAGAAAATTTGCAAGAAGTGACAAAAATTACTGAAAGTAATAGTGATTATAACAAGGTTAATATAAAAAGTCAATTGCTTGCTATATACTCACAATGAACAAATGAAATATACAATTAAAAACACTATTGTTTACAATGGCACCAAAAATAATATTCTTGCATAAATCTAACAAAATAGGTATGAGATTTATATGTGGAAAACTATAAATCTCCAATAAAGGATGTTAAATAATTAAATAAAGGTAGAAATATTTTATGTTCATGGAGAGGAAGAAAATATTATCAAGATCTCAGCTCTTCCCAACTCAATTTATAGATTCAATGCGATATAAACCAAAATCTCAGCATTTTTGTGAATATTGACAATGTAATTCTAAAATTTATATGGAGAGGCAAAAGTTGGAGGCATAAAACTCTCCAACTCCAAGAAGTACTTAAAGCTACAGTAACTAAGACAGTGTGGTATTGGGACTTTTCAGATTGGCTTCCTTCACCTAGTAATATGCATTTATGTTTTCTCCACGTCTTTTCATGGATTGTTAGCTCATTTCTTTTCAACACTGAATAATATTCCATTGTCTGGATATACCACAATAATTTATTTATTGATTTACTGAAAGACATACTGATAGCTCAGAAGTTTTAGCAACTATGAATAAAGCTGTTACAAACATTCCTGTGCAGGTTTTGTTTTGGAAATTAGAAGTTTGTTTTTCTAATTTTTATTTTTTATTGTTGTTCAATTACAATTGTTGTCCCTATTTTCTCCCATTACTCTTCCTTGCCCTACCTACCGCCTCTGCCCACCTTCATTCCTCAGTCTCCCTTGTCCCTGTCCATGGGTCCCCCATACATGTTCCTTGATGACCCTTTCCCTTCCTTCCCCCATTATGTCCCTCACTCCTACCCTCTGATTACTGTCAGTTTGTTCTTTATTTCCATGCCTCTGGTTCTATTTTGCTCACTTGCTTGTTTTGTTGATTAGGTTTCACTTATAGGTGAGATCATATGGTATTTGTCTTTCACCAATTGCCTTATTTCACTTAGCATAATCCTCTCCTGTTCCATCCACGCTGTCCTGAAGGATAGGAGCTCCTTCCTTCTTTCTGTTGCATAGTATTCCATTGTGTAAATGTACCACAGTTTTTTTATCCACTCATTTACTGAAGGGCACTTAGGCTGTTTCTAGCAGTTGGCTACTGTAAATTGTGCTGCTATGAACATTGGGGCACATAGGTTCTTTTGAATTGGTGTTTCAGGGTTCTTAGGATATACTCCTAACAGTGGTATTTCTGGGTCAAAGGCAGCTCCATTTTTAGTTTTCTGAGGAAATTCCATACTGTTTTCCACAGTGGCTGCACCAGTCTTCATTCTTACCAACAGTGAACTAGGGTTCCCTTTTCTCCACAGCTTCACCAGCACTTGTTTGTTGATTTGGTTATGATGGCCATTCTGACTGGTGAGAAGTGGTATCTCATAGTGGTTTTACTTTGCATCTGTCTGATAACTAGTGATGCTAAGCACCCTTTCATATGTCCCTGTGCCCACCATATGTCCTCCTTGGAGAAGTGTCTGTTCAGGTCCCTTGCCCATTTTTTAATTGGATTGTTTTTCTTCCTGGAATGGAGTCATGTGAGTTCTTTATATATTTTGGAGATCAAACCCTTGTCCGAGGTATCATCAGCAAATGTATTTTTCCATACAGTTAGTTGTCTTTTCACTTTGCTGATGCTTTCTTTAGCCATGAAGAAGCTTTTTAATTTGATGAAGTCTCATTTGTTTATGCTTTCCTTTATGTCCCTTGCTCTAGAGAACACATCAGTGAAAATATTTCTGCATGGAATATCTGAGATTTTCCTGCCTATGTTTTCCTCTAGGACTTTTATGTTGTTGTGACTTATATTTAAGTCTTTTATCCTTCTTGAGTTTATTTTTGTGTATGGTGTAAGTTGGTGGTCAAGTTTCATTTTTTTTCATGTCCAGATCTCCCAACACCATTTGTTGAAGAGGCTATTTTTACTTCATTTTATGCTCCTATCACCTTTGTCGAATATTAATTGACCATGGAGATAATGAGTTTATTTCTGTTCTGTTGATCCATGTTCTCAGGCCAGTACCAGACTGTGTTCAGGTTTTTGTGTGGACATGTTTCTATGTCCTTTGAGTAAATGTAACCCTTGTGCTTTTCATATTTTTCTTACTGTATTTCCCTGCTTATAATCTCTAGTGCAATGTTGAATTAGTCATATGGACAGTCTCTTCTCCTGTTTTATTGATATACAATTGATTTATTACACTTAATAAAACATACAATGTAACAAATTGTATATGTGTATATTGCAAAATAATTACAAGTTTAGTTAACACATCCATCACCTCACATGGTAACAAATTTCAAGACCTCTCAGAAACTTTCAAATATACAATACAGTAGTGTCATCATGATGTATATTAATTACATCCTCAAAACCTATCTTGTAACTGGAAGTTTGTACCTTTAGACCACATCCATCCATTTCGTCCATCTCCCACCTCTTGCCTCTGCCAACTACCAATCTGTTGTCTGTTTCCAAGTTTTTTTTTCAAGTTTCACATATAAATGATATCACACATTATTTGTCGTGTTTGACTTATTTCATTTCACATAATGCTTTCAGGTTTCACCCAAGTTGTCACAAATGGCAGAATTTTCTTTTTCATGGTTGAGAACATACCATGGTATGTGCATGTGTGTGCATGTATGTGGGTCACATTTTTATCAATTCATCCATCAGTGGACAACTGGGGTGTTTTGTTTGGCCATTGCAATGTCTTGTCCTATGTTTTATATTACAACTATTGCAAATAATAATGCAATGAACATGAGGTGCAGATACCTGAGATAGTGATATCACTTCCTTTTGATATACACCTGGAAGTGGAATTGCTAAATCATATTTAATTTTCTTCCATCATGGCTGTACTGATTTATATTTCATCATTAAGGTGCAGCAATTCCCTTTTCTCCACATCCTCGCCAGCACTTGTTATCTCCGTCTTTTTCATAACAGCCATTCTGACAAGTGTGAGGTGACATTCCATTGCAACTTTGATTTGCATTTTCTTGATGATTCAAATATCTCCATTGGAAAAAATGTCTATTCAGGTCCTTTGCCCATTTTAAAATGTGATTACTACTATTACTACTCTTTTGCTATTGAGTTGCATCGTTTTAAATATATTTTATATATTAACCACCTATCAGTTATTTGATTGCAATATTTTCTTCTATTTCCAATGTTGCCTTTTCTTGGATGATCATTTCTTTTGCTGGGCAGAAGCCTTTCATCTGTGGTAATCTTATTAGTTTATTTTTGCTTTTATTGCTTGTGCTTCAGGTGTCATATCCAAAAAATCATTTCTAAGACCAATATCAAGGAGCTTTATATTTTCTTCTAGGAATTTTATGGTTTTAGGTAGGTCTTACGTTTAAGTTTTCAATCTATTTCCAATTTCTATTTTTGACTAGTCTAAGATAGAGTTCTAGTTTCATTCTTTTGCATGTGAGATAAACCACATGCAATTTTCCCAGCACCATTTACTGAAGAAACTATCTTTTTCCACTGAGCATTCTTGGTTTCCTTGACACATATTAGTTGCCTGTATATGCAGGGTTTTATTTCTGGGCTCTTGATTCTGTTCCATTGTTCTTTGTGTCTGTTTTTATGGCAATGCCACACTGTTTTAATTACTATAACTTTGTAACATAGTTTGATGTCAGGACATGTGACATGTTGGGAACCTCCCCGCCTGGTTTCAGAAGCTGTAACCCCTCCGTGGATAAGGCTGAGTTGAGAAACTTTGGGACCCTATGCCATTAAGGAGACAAAGCTTATCTTCCTCGCAGGGGCACCGCCTCTGCCCCCTTTTACTTCACCATGCTTGGCCTCAGGTGGATGACTGGTTAGCCAATGATGGGTAAGATTCCTCAAAGGAGGGACGACCTAAGACAGGTATAGTCATGAAGGGGCCCTCAGGGCGGGACTTGGGGGGCTATAGAAAAAGGGAGTGATGGACCCTCACCCCTCACCTTTGACATACCCTGAGTCCTCATTCTGTCTGCAAGAAGTCTCCTAATCTCTTGGCTCCCTTACTTCCCCTGCCTGATTTAAGCCTGAAACAATGCTGGAAGGCAGTGCAGCCTTAGGCAGGAGTGGGTGGTTCCCCAGAGCTATCAGGCCTGAGAAAGAAGGCATAAAATCCTGTGAAACCTGCTTTGCTAAGAATGTCCTCAATTTTCTGATAAGGGTCCAAGCATGAAATGAGTTTGTTTCCCAAAGTTTTATAGTCCTTTAGCTAACTGACCCTGACTCAGAATAAGCCCTCATAATTCTTTATATGTTATCTATTGTTTGATCATTACTGCCTGAGAATGATGAATGAAGACCTTTCTTGAGGTAATGCTCCCAGAAAAGCAATAAAAACCTGTCCAGGCAGGGGTCAGGGTGCTCTCTCACTCAGAGAATGGCCGTCCCTTCCCTTTTTCTCCACAGGACTTCTGCAGTCCATGTGACTTTGCTCATTGCATCCAGAACATATGGACCCCACTGGATGGAGTCCGCATCAGTGATACCTCCTTCTTTCTTTGTTTTTAGGATTTCTTTGTATATTCAGGATTTTTTGAGATTTTACATGAGATTTAGGATTTTTTTTTCCTACTTCTATAACACAAGCCATTAGAATCTTAATAGGCATTGTATTGAATCTAAAGATGGTTTTGGCTGGTATGGACATTTTAATAATCTTAATTCTTCCAATTCATGGACATGGGTTACCTTTTCATTTGTCTTCTCAGTTCTTTTATCATTGTCTTATAGGTTTAAGTGTAAAGATCTTTTATCTCCTTGGTTAAATTTATTCCTAGGTATTTTTTTGTTTTTGATGCTATTGTAAAAGTTTTTTTTTAACGATTTTATTTATTTTTAGAGGGGAAGGGAGAAAGAAAGAGAGGGAGAGATACATCAGTGTGTGGTTGCCTCTCACACACCTCCTACCAGGGACCTGGCCTGTAACCTAGGCATGAGCCCTGACTGGGAATCAAACCAACTACCCCATGCTTCACAAGTGGGCACTTAATCCATTGAGTCACACCAGCCAGGGCATGTAAATGAAATTAAAAAAATATATATTTTCATTTATAATTCATTGTTATGGGCATTTTTATGTTACTTCAGAAATGAATGGAAGTTTTGCTTAAATTTTACAATTAATGATTATATTTACAGCACATTTTTGTTAGCTCTACTTCAGATTTGAAATGTGGTATTATTGCTAAGAGGTTTTTCATGAATGAAAGTTAAATTTTATTAAATATATTTCTGAGATAAACATGTTTTTCAGATTTAATTATTAGATGTAAATTATAATACTTTCTTATGTTAAACCATTTTTGGTTACCTAAAAATACCCAGCTAAGTTATAATTTTTCTTTCAACTTTAGAGGATTTATTTCGTTAATATTTTGTTTAGGATTCTGGTACCAATGTTCCTAATGATTTCTTCCACTTTCTATCTGTATTTATAGCAAGTTACTTGCTGTGAAATTTTTCTTAATAGGAAATATTTTCTTCTATTAGTTTTCAACCCTTAAAGAGAAGGGAGAGATATGGTCCCTAGATTTTGGGGACACTAATTTTTAAATAAATTTACAAAGATTTTATATACTTTTTTTCCTCAAATTCTAAAGCTCTTTTTCTTCATACATTTTATAGCTTTCTTTCCTCCCCAACCTCATCTAGCACTTACTGACTACAAAATTAATTTTTATATATAAATTTTCTGCCTATTTTCTACTGTTTAGAATGTTATTTATTTGTGTTCTTCATGTCGTCTTCAAATATACTATAAATGCCTCTGCTCACATGTTACTACAGAGCTTTATTCTGTATTTTTTAGAAACTCAATAGATATTTTGACTTGGCTTTTATTATTGAAAATATTACCTTTCTTTAAGAAATACTTAGTTTGGAGTATTTTGGGCAAGCCCTAAATGTCTTTTGAGTCCATAAGTCTTATTTTTTTTTGTTCATTTTATCCTTCACCTTCATCTTTGGCTGACTCTCTACCGCCGCAGCACCCTCCTCCCTGTCCCAGGAGATTGCGGGCTGACACTTCTACACAGGCAGTTTTTCTGGGTCATTGACTGGGTCACTGAGGTAAGTGTCAGAGGAATGAAAGATGCTTTTGGCTATCACATCTGATTATTCCAGTCCATGCTGTATTTACTTATTCCTAAAAGCACAATTGTCAACAAAATTTCAATGAATCCTGAACAGCTTCTGAAGGTATATTGAGTTCTTTCATTTTAAAGGCAACACAAATCTTCCCAGTGGGAAAGTAAATGATCGAATCTCACCTCATTCCAAATGAATTAGAGTTGGCAGCCTTGTGTTTCTGGAGTGGACTTACAGTACTTGAGGCTAATGTGTAGCCCCTTGTCGTAGTTATAATAAATTAAGGCTTCTGTTAGAGACCAAAGTCATTAAAGTTAAAGGAAAAATATACCACTTCCCTTTATATTTGGGGGTCTGATAGGAATTTTGGTGTGCAGCAGGTTGACAGCACAAAAAAGACAGATTCAATATTTTAGGATTGTCTGCCACATTTCAGGTGTAGGAGCCTGTGACCATCTTGCATTAAGCTGTGAGTTGTAGCAGTGAAGGCCCAGAAAGTGAGAAATGGCATGATGTTGGAGGCCTGCAGGGCATACAAGTTCCACAGTTCTCTCTTTAGAAGGACAACGTGGTCCACCGTCCCCCTGAGAAGCATGCTTGTATGTTTCTTTTCCTGTACTCTTTTTCTGAATAGTGTGAAAGTGTTGTTAATTTAAAAACTGTCACTCCCAGGACATAATGCTTTTCATTTAAAAGTCCAGTGACAGGCAGAAGGCAATGACTTGGGGACGCTGAGACAGCGATAATTTTCTATAGTTCATTATCTTTATTTTTCTATATGCAACATGATAAAAAAATATATTGAGGGATATTTGCTTTGATAAGGTGTATTTGCAAAATGCAATATTCTGTATTCACTTTACCAAATAACTGCCACTTATTTTTTTTTAAATGCTCATGACTGGGTTGGTCTCATTCAGAGTTGGAATGTCTTTGCTGAGATAATTTTTTGTCATTTTATCTGTTTGATCTTCGCTATTGCGATGAGGTAAAAAATGAGAAAAAACTAAGGATACACCGGAAGCTGTTTCAAGATATCAGGATTCTGAAATGGAATCTATTTCGCCTCCCCACTGGTTTCCTTTCCTGATAAATTTCATAGTAACGGAGGAGTCTGTGCGGCAGAGCACCCGGCAACAGGAAACTGACCAGACCTCTTCCCAATGCCTGTGGGAGTCCATTTGTCAATGATGTGACTACTTGTCTGTCCAGTGACTGTTGTTAAAATTGACAAATTAAGTGGGCATCCTCTGGCTTTAAACGAAAAGCCTGATATATTAACAGTGGAAACAATCTAAAATATTTTTTAAAGAATCAGAGAATGGCTCAGATTACCTGAACTATAATTAACACAAGATCAATAGAAATGGAAAAGAGTAAAAGTTCACGTAGCTGCTGGTGGTGCTGGGTATTAAAGGGTATGAAAACAGAGGTCAATTTCCTGACTTCTGAAGATAACCTATGTAGAGCTGATGCACAAAAAACAATGTATCAATATAGAACTGCAAAGTGAAAAAAAAAGCAGCTCTATTCCAAATGTGATTTAAATCTCTTTATATTTTGAATATTCAGTGGGAATCTTCTAAGGTTTCAGTTTCTCCTTGGGAATAAAATGGGTTCTTAAAAGTGCATTCATCTACTGCTGGAGTATCATTTACTAACAAATGATTGCAGATGTACCCAAGTGGCCCAAAAGTTTTAATGTTGCTTCCAGATGTGCTTAATTTATTTCCAGGGTATGATGCTTGCCATGGGAGGCTTGGGTGATTTTCTCACTTATCAGTGCCAATTTCTTGGAGGTAGGTAAAATTTTAGTCTATTTCTAGTTGGAAAAATGGGATAGGAAGATATTATGATTGCATTAACATCGAATGAGGAGCCCTTAACGATCATGGGTAAAATGTGAAATCCAGTGTGTACTTCATGAACTTGCACACCTGGACTTATGTTTGCTGCAAAAGTTTCCTGGGGCTCCTTTTACCAAATAATGTATGTCAGGAATTTTAAAATTTTAGAATTTTGAAAACTGCCCTTTGAGTTTAGCTTTCCAAATCTCCTGGGGTTTCTTTATACAATACTAGGAGGATGAAACAAATCTAAGTTTCCACTACTCAAAGGACTACCGAATTGTAGCTACTAACATTCTTTGAATGGTGGATATGAATAATAATATAAGGTATTTGTTGCAGGGCAATCAAATAAAATTTATTTCAGAGCACATTAAAATGAGCTCTTTAAATGTAAAATCCATAACATATCTAGAGCAAATCATAGTTATTATTAAAGCTACTTTGGTGATGTGCAAACGATGCAATTGGATTTTAAGAGGTTTTTCACAAATATAAATCAGGTGGTTTAAGGCATTCAAATGTATTCAGTTGCATTTAAATACATGCTAAAACAGATAATCTAATGTAACCTGTATCAGAAGCACAGAAATCATCTTTTGTGTGGTCCTTTAGTATTCATACTGGAATTTAAACCTTAGTCTCATTGTTACACCTTCAATACTTTTTCTGAAATAGCATGTTTATCTTTAAAAACAATAGTAACAACTTTTGCAATACCTAAGTAACTCCATTTTGAAAGACTTTGTAAATGTAATTCTCTATTCCAGTACCAAAATCACAAGAGAGTGTAATCTTCCCCAAAGGATTCAGCACTTAAATCAATTACTAAAACAAGAACTGGGAATTGCTTATCGTTACAATTAACCTTGCAAATATTTTATTACTCTCAAAAAAAAAACAACAAAAAACCCCAAAGAACACATTTTCCCTCCTTTAGGGTGGTCAGGAATTCCTTAAAATTACTCATACATTCTTCTCATTGATTTGCCTGACAGCACCGTTTCAGGTTTTTTTTTTTTTGCAATGTCTGATTAATACAAATGACATGCTGTTCGAATTCTTCCTATTTGTTGAAGTAAAATTCTCAGATGATGCAACTAGACTATTTTAGGAGAATGTAAGATCATGAAGGCTGAGAATTTTGTCAGTTTTGTTTGATGATACAATTCACTAATCTAGAACAATGCTTGGGATGTACCATGTGCTCAATAAATATGTGAATAGACAAGTAAAAGGTGAATTAGACACACTGAAAAAGTGAGTGAATAAAATATAAATTATGTCTCCTAAGTCTAGTTAAAAAAGGTTTTAAGTTAACACCAAAATATCTAACTAAAGAACTGATTATATGGAGTTAGAGTAAATAACCTTCTGAGTTTTTGCTTCTTAATTATTTCTTTTGGCTTGATAATAATCTGGTATATTTTGACTAAAATGGTAAAATTACACGTTTTTAGTTGCTGTTGATGGATGGCTTTGTTCACATTCAAGTTGCTCAGTGAATGGACCAGCTATCTGATACCACTTTGATACAGTAGAAATCTGCCACTGAAAGGTACCAACTAAAATAAAAGATAGGATGAAAAATAAGTTGTTTTACATGAAACTCTTACAGAAGCCAAGTTATATCTTTACAACAAACAAAGTTAACCTTTCAACACTGAAAATATTTAAATTTTATATCCCATGGCTTCCTCTAGCTCAAAAAATAGTTAGGATATTACTAGTAATTCAGATCCTCTGGGGATAATTGCTCTGTAATTGGGTTTCTCTAGGAAGGCTGTTTAAGATTCATTGTGTCACCAAATTTGGTAATACCTTCCTGTTCTCTGTTCTCTGAAAGTTTTAGATTTTTTTTCCCTTATCCTTCCCTCTTAACATTCCTTTCCTCCCCTTTCTCTTCCTCCTCCCCTGCTCCTCCTTTTCCTTCCTCTCTCCCTTTCCACTTTCAATTGTTTAGAGTGTGGTTACAGATTTACTTATATTGCCTTTAACATATGCAAGAAATTAGAGCCTCTTCAGTTTTTCCATGCTGAGGTCCTAAATTGTGAGGCTTCCCAAATGGTGGGGAAAAGTAAATGGATTTAGTTTAGCTGGATAACTTCAGTCCTTTAAAAGAAATAATCCTATCAAACAACCAACCTCTTTTGCCTAAATGCCTCATATCTTTTAGATAAAGTGTGTTGCTGCCCCTCCCTTCTCATCTTTGCAGCCTGTTTACTCAAGGCAGCATTTACTCCCTGGCAGTCCTGAAAGACTTGCTGCAGGGTACAGGGGGTAGGGTCCTGGAGTTGAGTGCTGCCCTGACCGCTCTGCCTGGTGCAATTCACGTTATCAGCTTTTCATTGTTGATATATCCGATTAGCTAAAGCAATGACTTCAAGGGCTTAATAATATAAAACCTTCAAGTTTTAAATGATTAAATTTCCATTTGGTTTGGACATAGTCTTTTATTAATTGGATAACATAATCAAGAGAGATCAGCTATGTAACTACCACTGAAGTAGGAAGAGAAGGGCCGAGATGGGAGTAGGGGCTATGCCTACAGAAAGGAAACACTGGGAGTTCTGGAAGGCTGTACCTGGAGCAGGAGCAGCGAGGCTGGTAGTTGGTCTCCTTTGTCTACCAATTCAACTCTTAGCTTTCCTCCCTCTTCTGGGGAAGAGAGGATCAACTCTTCCGCTTTCTTTCAAATAGCAGAAGAACTGGAACTCTCACTCTTCAGTGTTACAAATTTGATTCATTCTTTACTGGTCTGGTGGAAGTATTTTGCTTTTAAGATTCCATTAAGGGATACATATAGAACTGTCAGAAGCAGAGACAGTGTTTACGTGTTAGCGAATGATTTAAAAGCATGGAGATAATTATGTAAAAAAAAATAAAAAGCACAGGAAATGGTGGCCAAGTACCAAAGTTTGGCTCTGACCCTGAATTTCTAGGGTCACAGGATGTTGAAACTGAATTAGTTAATATTGCCTCCTTGCGTTGTAACAGAGGAGACCCTCCCCCCATAAATAGGGAGGTGTGGAGAAAGGCAGAAGAGTGCATGGGCGTGGGTCACCCTGGCAACCGGGTGATTCACCGGCATGACACAGCAGAAAAGAGGCACATGGGGCTGGCTGGCAGCAAAAAGCAAAAACTGGGGAGGCTCCATGGAGGATTATGGGGACAGTTTTAAAGGCAGAGCACGTGGCAATCGTGCCCTCTTGCTCCCCCATCCCCTGGCTGGTGGGTCTGAGGCTGGGGACTGAGGCTCCTGTGCTGGTGGGCCTTGAGGGAGGATTCCCTGTATCCCTGCCCCAGCATTCCAGGACCTGTCTGGCCTGGAGCAGGTTCTGGTAAGAGGGCAGCAGGGAGGCTGGGGCTGGTTGGCCTGCGTCCCTTCCCCAAACATGAAGCTGCAGTGGCTGCTGTCTACTGCAGCCCATGCCAGTGTGAGCCCATGGAGTACAACCCCAGCACACCTGGGGGGGCAGGCTGCACACCCCTCCCTTAGTGCTCTGATCCTGACCAGGAGCACAGTAGGCACTAGGATGGTAAGAAGGGGAGCTGGGGAAGGAGGCTTTGGCTTGCAGGTCCTGGGAGGTGGTGTGGCCAGGCAGCAAGCCCCGCAGCCCTCCTCAAGGTGAGAAGCTGTGGGAAGCCAGTCGCGGAACACCCTATGCTTCTCCATTGTGGGGGTTGGAGTGGGCATCAAGAAACCTGCTATGCATGGTTTAAATTTTTTAAAAATCCATTTCCTGTCCATGGGATTCTGTCTCCAGAGTTTTAGCCTATGGGTGGCAAGTGGAAGAACCCCACTGGCTGTTCAGTTACAGCTTTACAGATTTTTATGGTTTAATTTTAACTGTTCAATTTAGTATATTCTTTGTGTGAGTTTACTTTATTCTTTTAATTTTGTAAGTACTAACATTTCTACACACATAAATGTATGCGATAAGTCATGGAATTTTAAGAGGTAAAAATTCTGCCAGGATTTTGAACTGTGCAGAAGCACTTTACCTTGAACCTAATGAAACAAGTTATTTCAAAGGGACCAGGGGAGGCCCTAGCAATGTGTCCACAGGGTAATACAGTTTGATAGTTTGCTAAAGTCAAGGATGAAGTCTCTGCCCACTGTCACTTCTCTTCGCTCACAACTCGTTTTTGGCCCTGAAATGCTGGGGGTACGTCTCAGATCAGGCCAAGTTGTGGATACAATAAACGGAAGTTAGTGTTGTATATGAAGGAGGACCTCAAAAAACCTAGAATTATCTTCTGGAGGGCAGGTACCTTGTAGTACAGAGTTCTCCACTAGGGAAGTATTCTAGGAACACATCTGTATCAGTGTACCAGCTGGCATTGTTGTGAGAGGCTGTGTTTGGCTTCAGTGAGTTTTTTGAAGACTCTTTCAACGAGTTTGACCATTTCATGATGGGTGATTTACAAGTGCACCTGTCCACACCACACCAAGTGTTTAACCCAACAGTTTTTGACCCAAAACAGCATGACCCCCATGACCTATACCCTCCTTATTCATGCCACCTCACCCCAAGCAACATTTTTTTGGTTTTCCTAGATGAAAAAAGTCCTCAAAGGGACACGTTTTGCCAATGTGGAAAAGGTGAAACAAACAAACAAACAAACAAACAAACAAACAAATGGCAGACTAACTAAAAGGCATCAAAATCTGTGAGTTAAAAAACTAAGCAGTGGAAAAAATGTCTTAATAATGAAGAGTACTTTGAGAGGGTAACTGAAATTTGAACATGTAAAAATACATACACAATTTTTTAAATAAATTCCAGGATTTTTTTTTCCCCCTCATATTTACATGGTTTTAATATCCTCTCTGTTAGTTAAGTTACTGGCTGTCCAGGTATAATTGGAATATTCTAAATGCCATTGGGTCGCATTCCTTAAGTATATAGGGCCAGAGATCTTACCATGATGTGAATGTCTTACAGTGGTTAGCACCAGAAACATATGGGTGGAAGATGAGAAGCAAGATCTGAAGTATATAAATCCAGAACGTTTATAGAAAATATTTCCAGTCATCAGATGTTTAAGTTTTTAAGTGGAGGATTCAATTAACATCACTACTCAGTAAAAATGAAAGTTCTCGCCTGTCATGAATACACTCAGTAATGCATTTTATGAAATTCAAATGTACCCTACATTATTTTTATTTTTGATGGAAATTTTGCAAAATGGAATATGTCAAAATTTTCAATGTTATAGGAAACAAACTTCTAGCAGCTCTAAAAATGGTGATTATGTTTGTGTTGATGTTTCGTGTTTTTTGAAGTTCAAAACACCCTGACACAGAAAAGTCCTAACCAGGCTGCTTCATGCAGGGATGAAGCCATCGGTCCGTTCCACACCCCAGCTCCACGGTTAGCTCTGACTTCGTGGCAGTAATCCATCATACTTGTTAAGGTCAGCACTTTCTTCTGCGGGTGTTGTCCCCTAGAGGGTGGGAACTCTTTAAAGGTCTGATAGAAAGCAAGTGCAAATGTTTTATCTGCTTTTGATTTGTGGGTTCTAAGCACATGGTTTCCAAATGTCACATTTGGAATGTGGAATTCAGTAATTCACAAGCATTTTGATTAAATCATTGATCTTCTCCATTGTCTTCTGTGAATTAACAATACATGATGTCTGGCTCTTTTCAAGCATCCTTCTTCTTTCCCCTTATATAATCTTATTCAGCTGACATGTTCTTTCAAAGGTTAGGAGCATCAGGGATCTGTGTGCTTTGAGAAGAAAGGTGAACTCATTAGCTTCATTTCTAAATATTTTAATAATATTACTGGAGCCTGGGATGCCATCTTTATTCAGCTATCTCTTTTGTTTTTCTGCCACAACTTAGCACTTATAGTGAATGGCAATACATATTAATAAGCAGGCAGCTTCAGAAGACTCAGGTTAATGATGATAATTATTCCTACATGGTGTAGCTGACAGTGTGTGCAAAGATATTCACTCTTCAAAAAGCCCCAAGGCTGTACAGATAATTCTGACATCGGGTACGTTATCTGAGAAGAAGGTTAACAATGCTATGTGATACCTGGCTTTTTTTTTAAGCGAACATTTTAATTACCTGGGGAACATGTCCGTGGCTGGAATTCAGTGAGTGGGCATAGGGCCAATACCTTTTCAGTGGATCCCTCAGAGAGTATTAGAATTTTAACCATCGAAAATTATGGCCTTGCAAATGGCACACTATCTAGAAATAAATAAGCATAGTCAAGAATTAAGAAAAGGTCAGTGTTTTAACTCAAATTCTCATGGTGGGTTCCTAGTTTGAAGTAAATATTTATTGTTTGATTAACTATGGTAAAAGTATGAAATTGTGAAGTTCTGCTTCCTTTATTCTTTATTCTCCCAAGTCCAACAAACTCCCCACAAAACCAAGCACTCTCATGTCTGACGACCCCTGTGCTACGATTTCTATTTTTCTGTTCCAGCTGCTCTACAAGCTGTCATTATACCTGAAGAATTAATGACAAGAGACTAACAGTTCAGAGCTATGTTCCACTTTTTTTTCCTCCCAGGGTCAATCGCCTTTTCAGAAGTATTAAAACCTTAAACCCGGTATCTCAGAAAACAAAAACAAAAAACCCACCAGCTAGGCTCTGTCAAGTAACATTAATGAGTGACGCTAGCCTAGTGAGGCTCGTAGGAGGATGAAAGGGAGGTTTCTAGAAGGGGGGCCATCACTGAATGTCTCTAGCAGATTATTTCCATGTAGACATTTTGGTCCAGATTTGCTACAACCATACATTTTGTAAGGGAGCTTGTTAATCTGGATTTTGGTGGATTGTTTCCATGTTTAGATTGGTACTCAAATACTGCACAGGTCCAGGCAACATGTCCAAAGCCAAAATTGGTCTGCAGGCAGTTTGCAATTTCTGCTTGTACTGAAGGGAAGAAGTTGCAATGAACATAATTCACACACTCTTCTTGTTCCCAAGGTCGAGAAACTGGAGGACACACACGCCTCTAGTGGACTGGCAGCCCTCCCGCCTTCGTCACGCTGCTGCATTTGCCCTGGCTGCTCATGCTGCCTCTACTACTCACTTCTGATGGCTGTGGCTGAATTCCCCCTTTTCTGCGAAGCTTTCTAAGGCCCTTCTCTCCCTCCAAACCATTTCTTTTTCATCTCCCTTCCTTGTTGGATGAATCCATTTTCTCATTATGTTGCTACAGCACCTGGCACATACTATAATTAGCTCTTAACATGGTGTGTACTAAGTATTTGGGGGTGTGTTGATCTCTCCAGGTACAAAGTGAAGTCCCTATGAGTAGAGTGCTTTTTTATATCTTTATCAGCACCACATAATAGGCAATAAATGTTTTCTAAGTAAATGAATGGATCAGTGAATGAATATTACAAAGCCACTTGAAAGGCTAAGTATCCTTGCAAACCTCTTTGCCCCCTAGCAGGGGGTGTGTGTATAGAAGACATTCAGTTCATATTTATTAAATGGAAAGTGAATGTCAACCAATGGAGGAGGGTTATTTTTTGAAGAGTTGGAGATTGGTGTACAGGATTGGTATACAGGCAATTCTCAGTGCTTATATTAATTTTTAAAAAATATTTTATTTATTTATCTTTAGAGGGGAAGGGAAGGAGAGAGGGAGAGAAATATCAATGTATGGTTGCCTTTTGTGCGTCCCCGGCTGGGAACTCGCCTGCAGGGAACCAGCCTGCAACCCAGGCATGTGCCCTGACTGGGAATCGAACCGTGATAATCTGGTTCGCAGGCCCGTGCTCAATCCACTGAGCTACACCAGCCGGGGCTTTCAGTGCTTATACTTCTTAAATCATTTCCCGCCAGAAAGAAATAGGTTCTTAAATTCTATCTGATCCTATAATTCAATGTAAAATTAATATAAATTATAAAATACACACAACAGAGATGTATTTATTGCTTTTATTTTAACAGCAATAAATAATCTTTTAACATTTCCCTTGCTGATTCTTCTAACTGAGGCAACTACCAGGTATGTATATGCTTCAGCATCACAACTGAGCAGATACTATTAAGGCAATGCCTTATATAGGTATAACGGTTAGAAAATAAAGTCTTTCATAAGTCAGCAAGGATAAATTTGAATTAAAACATCATCTGGTAGTACTACATTCAATTAGTATTTACTATAAATGCATACAGTTATTTAAAATATATTTGTTGACCTCAAAAACATTTAATCTTCTCATCACATTAGTGAAAATCTATTTGACTCCTTCATACCTGAGTCTTCTAAATACTGCCTTATTAGAGACTGACTTTTGATTAGGAAATCTAGATTAATTTGGAATTATGTGAATAATTAACAAATTTGTGTAAGGGTATCATCCAAGTACTCTATCCTGCACATTGACCCAAGAAGAAAGAAAAAGGTGAAAGAAATGACATGCTTATGGCCAGCTCCTTATCTCTGCAGGGATAGAATCAGGAGAAGACCTGCTAATTATTCTGCAGATGGGTCTACTTAGTAGAATAGGTTTGGGAACAAAATCAAATGAGGCAGGCCAGTTGCTTAGTCACTTGTACATCATGATAACAACGAACTATTTTGGTTGTGTAAGACTCAACCAATGAATTAAAGATCTAAGTGTGCAGACAGCTGTGGCACTGCAGTAGTTGTTTTAAAAAAAAAAGTTGCTCATTAGTTTGTGTATCCCATATCACAATACTATGCAGGAGCTTATGCCATTTTACCTGACACTGACACTTTAACAATGAACAGTTTTGAATCATGAACATTTTTCCCCATTTGGGACAATGCATACAATGCAACCCAATTCAAATGAGGAGGTTTTCAAAGTGTATTAGAATCTCTTCCTGAGGCTAAGATAGACCTGCTGCTCGTCTCTCCATTTTGTTTGGTAAGCCCTTATATTTTAAGGGTAGAAAATAAAAACAACAAATGTTATTCAGCAAAAAGATAAAAGCCCAATCTTTGTAAAGTGAAACAGAAGACATGGAAGCAGAGCATGTGGATTTTGCATGCTGAGCCTCATAAAATGCAAGCGTGAATTTCCTCTCACAGTGAGTGTGGTCCAACATTAAACAAAGCATGGGGCGTGATTATGAGAGATAAGATCAGTAGTTGGAGAACACAGAGCAAGCTGTTTTACCCACATTGAATATAATTTCACTCCTCTGATCTATTAGGCTCTCTTGTTGCACATCTTTGTGGATTTTTGCTAGTTCTCGGGAATGCATTAAAAAACCCTACAGGCTATAACTAAAATTACTGAATGTTTTTTTCATGTCTCACATGTTGACAGGCCTGATTTTTGTTATATAAGAAATAACTGTCGATAGTGCCATTTAAATCCCTACTCTTCAGACTTGTGAATGCTAATGGCTGGGCTGTCGAACTCCAGCTTCTCCTGTAATCGTTATTCCTGGTTTCCTGTGGTGGATATGTATCGAACATAAGAAATTAGCTGCAGAGAGAATTAGAGGGTGTAAGTCTGAGTCATGTAAATGCCAAAAGCTTTTTGTGACATTTTTCAGACTTTAAAAATGGAAATATGTTATTTGCACAGGAGCTCCTGATGGAATATGACATACTGCAGTGATGTGGTGATTTTAAGATTGGGCTGCAGGCCATTCGGATCCCTCTGTGTGAGAGCCAGGGGTCTGAGTGGAGAATGGGAGTGAGCAAGAAGCATGGCATTTGCTGACGAGCCAAAGAATCCTCATTAGATCAAGAACTGCTAATGAGAATTAAAAACTTGCTCAAACCTGTTATCATAAGTAAGGTTTAGGAATATAATTTTCAAGCTTGATGTAACTTTTGTCTTTATTCCAGATAGTCTTACATCATCATCATTATATCAACACATGAAAGGAAATCATAGGGCTAAGTACATACCTTAATTCTTATATTTCAATTAAGGCTGAGCCCTTTAATTCATTTAGAATGAAAGAAAACCCATCTTAATAGATTCTGAACCATTTTCGGGTCCTGAGAGGCATGGAGGATGGGGATGAGGATGCAGAGTGGAACTTTCTCTGGAGGAAAATGGAGAACTCTCATCTGTACACTGTCTAGCACCTCCTGTTCCAACTCCTCTTAGCTTTGGAGAAAGCCTCTAAGGGCGTCTGAAACTGCTTTCACCCTGGGTTAGCATGGTAGATCTCCTCAGAGATTTACTTCTACTTCAGGCAAAAGCCCAACTTCTTGTAAACATGGGAGCATGGGGCATGTATTTTGTCGGGGGGGGGGCAGTGTAAAATAGCTCAGTGATCTCATGCTAATTTTGATATCTTTCTGCAGGGGATAATGGGCAATCATGAGAAACAAGCTTGTTTCATTTTCTCTGCTTTGTAGTCTGGAAAATTCAGTGTTCAGTTTTTGAAAGATATATAATGTGGGAAAATAGATTGATGATATTTGGAAGATGACCAAGTAGACCCCTGAAGGAATTTCTTAAGTGTGGTCTTGAAGCAGATGATTAGTGAAAAAGACAAAACAAACAAAACAGGGGAAGGCGGTCTCAACTCTTTTTCCTTTTAAGAATTCCTTCTGAGAAGCTCCCGTTCAGACTGTTCTTTGCACCTGGTAAATGCAATCCTGCTTTCCCCTGAAATTCTCACTGATGCTTAATAATGCCATTAAGCCTGTTCTCCCAAAGCAAAAACCCAGTTGCTATCCTTGACAATTTCCTCTTCATTTTCTCCCTCTAATTCACTGTTAAGATATGTTGGTTCTATTGCAAATCTCCTTGTCTCCTTGTCCACTCCCTACTGTTGCTCCTTGGTAACACATCTCAACTGAGCTAGGGCACTTTTAACTGGTCTCTCAGCCTTCTGTCTCAGCCACTTCTCCATCTTCACTGTTTAGATAAATATTTATGATTGTTGTTCTTTCTTCTCTTTATTGGCTAGAAGCACAACTATATTTGATATAGAGCACAGTAACAATTAAATTTTGTAACTGTGAACTATACCAATGTATCTTTTCCCTTCTCTACTTATGCCCAGGAACCTTGTAAGTATGTACAAATCTAAACAAGAGTAGTTCTGTGCCTCCCGGGAGCCACGCAAACCTGCAGTGCTGTCTTTCCTCCTCCCCTGCTCAGGTGAGGAGCTCTCAGTCTTTCTGTTGTCCGTGGGAAGAAGTCCACGACAACAATCGAAGCTGTTCACAATTCAGTCCTTTCTTGCCTCTTGAGTTTACTCATCATTTCACCTAAATACGACTGTCCGCAGGCCAAACTGATGGTATTCGGACTTTTGTCACTCATTTTCACAATGCTATACTTTTTCACATCTGGTTCGCTCTGCCTGAAATGGCTTTCCTCATCTGACAAATAGCCAGCCATTCTTTGGGCCTCTTCTAAATGTCCTCTCTTCTACACTTCCCTGACACCCTCAGGCTGACTGGAGGGTGCCCTCCCTCAGGCCTTTACATTTTAATATATATTTACCTCTCCTATGTCTGACTTGCCTATGATATTACAAGCACCTTCACGACTGTACATTTTTAGAGAGAGGGGAAGGGAGGAAGAAAGCGAGAGAGAGAGAGAAACTGATGTGAGGGAGAAATATCGATGTGAGAGAGAAACGCTGATGGGCTGCCTCTCACAGTACACCCTGTCTGGGGACCAAACACACAACCCAGGCATGTGCCCTGACTGGGAATCAAACCGGTGACTCCTCATTTTGCACTATAATGACCAACCAACTGAGCTACCCAGGCCAGGGCTCATTGTGACTTTGTTTTAGTCATCTTTAGATTTCTAGCTATTAGCACTGTATCCACAAAACAAACAAACAAACAAAACATGCTGTTAAAATGCATGAAAAAATTGAAGATGTAGCTTTAATACTTTCTCTTTGCATCAATTTTCCAAAGTAGTGGAAATCTAAGATACTGAATATCCTATACGTTGCCTGTACAGAACATGGTCCAGGGAGCAGTAAGTTCATAGAATGAGCAACGTACATTTTTCCCTGAACAGAATCTGTGCTCACTTAGAGGTTTACTGTAGAAACATTGTTCTGCTAACAAGTGCCACTTTCTTGAATTCTATTAGAGAATTTCACTACAGGTTTAATTATTGCTCACCTAGGTGTCGGGCTGGTTTCCCTTTATTAACTAATCATCTACTGGCCCAGTGGGGTTCCTGCAGCCTCTAGGCATCTCAAGATATGTCAAATCAGATTATCTGTCCTTATTTTACATAGATTAAAATTTAAGTCTTTTCTATACTCAGTGAAGAAACAATCTCCCACTGCTTAATATATGCTAAATATACCAAGGCATGCAGGAGCTTTGTTAATTAACTTTAGAAAAGAAAGTTAGCTTAACAAGAATAGTAAATGGATATATTTAATGAAATTTTATTTACTTTACAACATAAGAGTATTGTAGTGTTGTTATGATGATTTCTCAATACCAGTTATGGAATACAGGTCACGGACCGGCCTTTGTATACACTGTTATAATAACATTATAGTTCAGAGTCTGTTTTTACCTCAGCAGTTCTCAGAAAAGGAAGATCCTATGAATTGAGTTGGCATTGAAGTAACAGTTATTTGTAAACTGCTTTTTGTTGATTCCAAATCAATGTGCTGAGAATTACTTTTAAAAAGCCTAGCTTTTCAGTAGACTTTCGTGTTTGAAATGTGAAAATTAAAGATGAGGTATTTTAAAATATCATGAAGTGCTATGTGGCATAAATATGTCAAAAGTATCTTTTGATTTTTAAACAGTTTAAAAACAGGAGTTCAGTGTCTTGTGATCTTTTGGATTATACTTGAGTCCTTCTAAGTTTATACTCTATGAAGTTTAGTGATTATGGCTCATAGAAAATAAAGCTTCAAATCATTTTTGTGTGTGTGTTGGGGTGTTAGTTTTATATGCAGGCCCAATATGTGGTTAATAAAGTGTTAGAACTTTATGTATATATGTATGTATGATTAGTATATATGATTAATAAAATTCTCTACATGAATTAAAGAAACCTAGAAACTATATACTTAACTCACAGATATGAAATAAGTTGGGACAAACATAAGAGTAGATTCCTCTCTATTCTCAGATCTCATTGTATTTGACAATAATTAATAATTTAATCTAAGTGTAATGGATAATCAGAAACTATTAGCTCCCCTGAATAATTATAGCATTTATTATCCTAATAGATTTGTATTAGTGGTTTTACTTTAAAAATGATAATACTGTAATAACCTTGCATTTCCAGAATAAATCCCACTTGCTCTTTTTGGTGCATTGCTGTGTTCAGTTCGCTAATATTTTGCTGAGGATTTTAGCGCCTAAGTTCATCAGGGGTATTGGGCTATAATTTTGTTTTATTTTTTGTAGTGTCTTTATCTGGATTGGGAATTAGGATAATTCTGGCCTTGTAAAATGAGCTTGGGAGTCCCCCCTCGTCTTGAAATGTTTTGAAATAGTTTGAGAAAGAGAGGTGTTAGTTCTCAGAATGTTTGGTAAAATTCACCTGTGAAGCCATTTTGTCCAGGGCTTTTGTTTGTTAGGAGATTTTGATTACTGTTCAGTTTCGCTAGGTGAAATCTATATATTCAGATTCTCTGATTCTTCCTGACCTATTTTGGGAGGTTGTATGTTTCCAGAAATTTATCCATTTCATCCAGTTTGTCTGTTTTTTTGGCATATAGTTGTTCATAATATTTTCTTACAGTACTTTGCATTTCTTTGGTGTTAGGTGTTATTCTCCTTCATTTCTGATTTTATCTATTTGACTCTTTTGTTGTCTTTTTTACTTGATGAGTCTGGTTAAAGGTTTGTAGTTTCTCTACTCAAAGGAACTGCTCTTCATTTCATTAACCTTTTGTATTATTATTTAGATTCTATTTCATTGATTTCTCTCCTGAATGTTTACTATTTCCTTCCTTCTTGACTTTAGGCTTTGTTTGTTGTTCTTTTTCAAATTCCTTTAAATATGAAGCTGAAGTGTTTATATGAGCTTTCTCTTGTTTCTTGAGATAGAACTGTAATGCTATGAAACTCCCACTTAGGGATGCTTTCCCAGTTTCCCACAGATTTTGGATTTTTTGTTCTCATCTTCATTTGTTTCAAGGTGTCATTTGCTTTCTCCCTTGATTCCTTGTTGCCCCATACATTATTTAATAACATGTTATTTAGCTTCCATGTCCTTATGCATTTTTCAGTTTGATTTCTAGTTTCATAGTATTGTGGAGAATGCTTGATATGATTTCAGTCTTCCTAGATTGGAAGACTTGTGGTCTATCCTAGAAAATGTTTCATATGCATTTAAAAAGTATGTATATTCTGCTGCTTTGGGTTGAATGCTCCGAAGACATCAACTCATAGATGGAGAGCAGGAGACGGCTAGTGGTGGGGGAGGTGAGGAGGTGGAAGGAATGCAAAAAAAGGAAAAAGGATTCATCAACATGAAAAATAGTCTGGTGATTGTTGGGAAGAGAGTGTAAGGGGAGTACATGGTAATGGAAAAAATAAAGACTAAATGAAAATCAATCAATCAATCAATCAATCCATTTGATCTAATGTGTCATTAAGGCCACTATCTTCTTGTTGATTTCCTGTCTGGAAGATCTATCCATTGAAGTCAATGGATGTTAAAATCCCCTACTATGACTGTATTTCTATTGATCTCTCACTTTATGTCCATCAATATTTGCTTTACATATTTAAGTGCTCCTATGTTGTGTGCATAAATGTTTACTAAGGTTAAATCTCCTTGTTGGATTGTTCCATTTATCATTACGTAGTGTACATCTTTGTTTCTTACTATAGCCTTGGTTTTAAAGCCTGTTTTTTTGGATATGAGTGTTACTAGCTCAGCTTTTTTTCTTTCCATTTGCATGAAATATCTTTTTCCATCCCTTTATCCTTAGTCTGTGTGTATATTTTAATCTAGGTGGGTCTCTTGGAGACAGCATATATGTGGGTTTTGTTTTCTTATCCGTTCAGCTACCCTATGTATTTTTATTGGAACATTTAAGCCATTTACATTTAAAGAGATTATTGATAGATATGTATTTATTGCCATTTTACTTTTAAACTATGTTCCTCTTTTTTTCTTTTTCTTCTTCCTTTTAAATCAGCAAGCATTTTAACATTTGTTGCAGTACTGGTTTGGTGTTGACAAACTCCTTTACCTTTTTCTTGTCTGGGAAGCACTTTATTTCTTCTTCATTTTAAATGATACCGTTGCTGTGTAAAGTAGCCTTGGTTGTAGATCCTTGCTTTTCATCACATTGAGTATTTCGTACCACTCCCTTCTGGCCTGAAATGTTTCTGTTGAGAAATCAGATGACACTCTAATTGGAGTCTCCTTGTAGGTAATAACTGCTCTTGTAGCTTTTCACATTCTCTCCTTGTCTTTAAGCTTTGCCACTTTAACAATGATGTGTCTTAGTGTGGGCCTTTTCGGGTCCATTTTGTTTGGGACTCTGTGCTTCCTGGACTTGTGTGTTTTTTTCTTTCATCACATTAGGGAAGTTTTCAGTCATTATTTCTTCAAATAGGTTCTCAATCCCTTCCTCACTGTCTTCTCCTTCCAGTATTTCCATGATGCAGGTGCTATTATACTTTGTGTTGTCCCAAAGGTTTCTTAAGCTCTCCTCATTTATTTTTAATTCTTTTTTTCTTTTTGTTGCTCTGCTTATGTGTGTTTTATCCCTTGTGTTCCAAATCACTGAATCGACCCACTGCTTCATCTATTCTACTGTTTTTTCCTTCATTTATTCATTTCAGATATTGCATACTTTATATCTGATTAGTCCTTTTTTATAGTTTCTGTCTTTTTTCATGCTGTATAGTATCCTTAATAATGATTACTCTATACTGTACCTAATAAATTGCTTGCCTCTATTTCATTTAATTCTTCTTGAGAATTCTCTTTTCTTTAATTTTGGGCATGTTTCTTTGTCTTCCCATTGTGGCCACTTCATATTGGTTTCTGTGTATTTGGTAGGTCTGCAAAGACTCTGGTCAGTCCTGTGTCATACACTGCTTGTGACAGGCCATGGGCAACCTGTGTAGGGCTATCAGCAATAACTGATAGCTGGTGGCTTCCTCTCCTGGGACTGGTTGTGTGCAGAAAGAAACAGGCTATGTACTAGAACTGGCTTTTATCAGCCCTGGACATGTGGGAGGATCAGGTAAAGTCTCAAAACTCCCAGTGATCCACCTTTGCTATTACACTTAATCACTGATATAGCCTCCAGCTGTACTCTCCAGCAGCCTACCTTAAGCTCCACAGTGGGGCAAAAGGGATTCTTAAAGCTGGGGCGATTGCTACCCTCAGGCTGATGCTGCTTTGTGGGGAGTGCTCTTCCTGAGAAAGATGGCCTCTGCAGTGTGGGGAATGACTCAGCACAGGGATCTTGGCTGTTGATCCTTCAGCTCTTTCCTCTGAGCCACCAACCCCAGACTTTGCTCATGTATCCCTTGTTTATTCTCCCCCACCCTCTGCTCAAGCTCAGGGTAAGTGGCTGCAAACAAAATTTTGTGCATTGGTCCTTTAAGAGATCTCTGCCACTTTAGCCATCTCTCCCTGGCACACAGTACCCTGCTGCTTTTCACAGCTGGACGTTATTTCGCCTTTTTTTCCTGATTCTGGTGCTCCATGCTGTAGAGCCCAGCTTGGGGTTTAGTCCCCACACTTCTTATGGGAACCCCACAACCACTGAAATATTCCTATAGAATTTCAGCGGCCACCCTTGGGATCCCAGCGATCGCTCTTTCTTGTACCTCCACACTCTCTACCAGTCTCCTTGTGGTGAAGTGGTTTCTTCCATCTGCTCTTGTTTATAAGGCTTCTCTCCAAGCTACTGTTCAGTTGGTTATTCAAGGTGATTTCTCTACAATTTAGTTGAAATTCCAGATTGGTTCTGGGAGGTGGTCAGTGTAACTTCCACTTACTCTGCTGCCATCTCGGGTCTCTCGAGAGTTCCCTTTTCTTCACAACCTCCGCAACACGTTTTATCACTTTTTGTTAATAACAGCCATTGTAACATGTGTGAGGTGGTATCTCATGGGAGTTTTAACTTGCATCTCCCTAATAGCTAGTAAGATTGAACATCTTTTCATATATCTGTTCACTGTTTGTATGTTTTATTGGGTGAGGTGTTTGTTCAAGTTCCCTTCCCATTTTTCATTTGGATTGTTTGTTGTTGAGTGTTGTAAGTTCTTTATGTATTTTGGATATAGAGCCCATTGTTGGAGCAGTTGTTTGCAAATATCTCCCATTCTGTTGGTTGCCTCTTTGTTTTGTTTTGGTTCCTTTTGCTGTGCATAAGCTATTTAGTTTAAGGTAGTCCTGTTCATTTATTTTTGCCTTTACTTCCCTTCCTTTGAAATCATATTCTTAAAATGTTCTCCACAACTAAGGTCCATAAATTTAGTACCTATGTTTTCTGCAATGTAATTTGTTTCAGTAAACTTAAGCCTTTGATCCACTTTGAACTGATTTTTACACATGGGAACAAACTGCAATCTAGTTTCATTCTTTTGCATATGTTCGTCTCGTGGGTAACTGCCTGAAAAACTTGAAAACATATATTCACAAAGATATATGCACCCCGGTGTTCACTGCAGCATTATTTATGGTGTCCAAGACACAGAGACAATCAAAGTGTCCTTCGATAGAGGATTGTGTAAAGAAGATGTGGTATGTATACACAGTGGAATACGACTGAGCCATAAGAAAATATGACATGCTGTCATTGCAACAACACAGATGGACCTTGAGACTGTGATGCTAAGCAAAATAACTCAGAAAAAGCTAAGAATCATATGATTTTACTCTTATATGGAATATAAAATTGAAACTCACAGAAACAGACATGCTGTTGCATGACAACAGCAATGTCATGGTTGCCAGAGAAAAACATTGGAGGTGAAGGGAGAGCTGAATATCCAGAAGATGGTTTGACTTTAGGTCGTGGGCACACAATAGAATATATACATCTAATATTAAAGAAATGTACACTGGAAACCTATATGATTTTATTAACCAATATCCCCTCAGTGAATTTAATAAAAGTAAATATACCATTCAAATAGCTGAGTAGTATTTCATTATGTGCAATGTACCACAATTTATCAACTTAACTGCTCATGGACATTTGAGCTGTTTCCATTTTGTGATCTATTTATTATAATTAAAGATGTCCTGAATATTCATATACATGTCCTTTTTTGCTAATGTGTTTTCATTTCTCTTGGCTAAATATCTTGAAGTGAGTTACACACATGTTTAACTTTATAAGAAAATGCCAGATTGTTTTCCAAATTGGTTGTACCATATCATGCCCCCAGTAGGAATGCATAAGAGTTGCTGTAACTCCACATTCTCATCCACGCTGTGTGTTCTTATGGTGTAAAGAATTACATTGTGATTTTAATTTACATTTCCATCTTTTAATGTGCTTAGTGTCTGTAAGAATATCTTACCTTATAATATGTCTGTTTAAGTCTTTACCTTTTTTTTTGTTTCCTTCCTGAATTCTAAGAGTTTTTTTTTATGTTCTGAATAACAGTCCTTTATCATATCATATGATGTATTGCAAATGTTTCTCCTAGCCTTGACTTTTTATTTCTGAAAGGGCACTTTTGAAGAACCAAAGGTTTTAATATTGATAAAATGAAGTTTTATTTTATTTCATGCTGTGTGTTTTCTTGTTCTGTCCACAGTTGTTTGGGGGGCAGTCACCTTAACCCCACACATTACCCCACTTCCCTCCTCTCTGGCAACCATCACTTCGTTCTCTGTATCTATGGGTCTGTTTCTGTTTTATTTTATCTATCTATCTATCTATCTATCTATCTATCTATCTATCTATCTATCTATCTATCTATCATCTATCTATCCATCCATCCATCGATCCATCTATCTACCTATCATTATCTATTTGTTTTTAGATTCCACATATATGTGATCATATGGTATTTGCCTTTCACTGTCTAACTTATTTCACTTAGCATAATACCCACTAGGTCTGTCCATGTTGTCACGATGACAATATTCCATTGTTTTCTATTGCTATCTAATATTTCATTATATGTCTATACCACATCTTTATCCACTCTCTTTTGATGGATATCTATATTGCTGCCATACATTGGCTGTTATAAATAATGCTGCAATAAACATAGGGTTGTGTGTATCTTTTTGAATTAATGTTTTTTTTCCCTTTGGGTAAATGTCCAAAACTGGAATTGCTTGTTCAAATGGCAGTTATGTTGTATTTTAATTTTTTGAGGGATTTCCATACTGTTTTCCACAGTGGCTGCACCAATTCACAATCCCACCATTAGTGCATGAGGGTTCCCTTTTCTTCACATTCTTGGCAGCAATTGTTATTTGTTGAAAATATGATGATTGACATTTTGACAGGTGTGAGGTGGTATCTTACTGTGGTTTGATTTGCAACTCCTTGATGATTAATGATGTTGAGTATATTTTTGTATGTCTGTATGTCTTCTTTGGAGAAATGCCTATTCATGTCCTCTGCCCATTTTCAAGTGGGATTATTTATTTTTTTGATGTTAAGTTATATGAGTTCCTTATACATTTTTGATGTTATGATTTGCAAACATTTTCTTGATAATTTCCTTTGCTGTGCAGAGCTTTCAGTTTGATATACGCCCACTTATTTATTTTGCTTTTGTTGACTTTACTTTTGGAGTCAGTTCCAAAAAGTCAATGCCAAGCACTTACTGCCTATATTTTTTTCTAGGAGTTTTATGGTTCCAGGCCTTAGATTGAAGTCTTCAATCCATTTTAATCACTTTTTGTGTATGTTGTAAGATAGTGGTCCAGTGGAATTCTTTTGATTGTGGGTGTCCAGTTTTCCAAATACCATTTATTGACAAGAATGTCCTATTTCCATTGTATAGTCTTAGCTCCTGTGTTGTAAATCAATTGACCATATATGCATATGTTTATTTCTGGACCCTTTCTTTTGTTCCATTGATGTTTCTGTTTTAATGTTAATAGCATATGTTTTGATTACTACAGTTTTGTAATATAGTTTGAAACTAGGAAGCATGATGCCTTCAGCTTTGTTCTTCTTTCTCAAAAATTCATTGGCAATTTCGGTCTTTTATGATTCCATACAGATTTTAGAATTGTTTGTTCTGTTTCTATAAAAAATGGCATTGGAATTGATAGGGGTCACACTGAACCTTGAGCATTTTATTTTATTCTATTTCATCTCCTCTCTTCGCATATCAGTTCATCTGTTTAAAAAATGTTACTGATTGCACTGGAGTTTGCAATATATCTTAACTAATATAAGTCTACTATCAAATAACACTATACTAGTTTATAAGCAGTGCCAGCATCTTTTAATGGAGTATTTCTTATTCTGTTCCTTTATGATATTACTGTCATTCATTTCACTTATTCATATTCTGTAATCATGCTATACACTGCCAGACTTTAAATAAATATAACTCTTTTGAATAAAAAAAGAAAAATGAAGGGTTTGTTTTACCTTTATTTTTTCCTACTCAGAGTACCTACTCTGGTACTCTATGTAGATTTACACTTCTGACCTATATGATTTTTGCTCTCTTTGAAGAATGTCTTTGAATATTTATTTCAGGGAAGGTCTGTTGGTGATGAATTTCTTCAGTTTTTGTTAATCTAATACAACATTTTGTGCCTCACTTTTAAAAAATAAAACTGAAGGTTAATTAGTGTGCTTTTAGTAGTTCAAATATTTCACTCCATTTTTTTTTCTTGCTGGTACAGTTTCTGATGAAAAGTCTGCTGTAATTCTTGTCTTTGTTTCTCTTTATGAAAGATTTTTATTCCCTTTGGCTTTATTAAAGATTTAATTTTTGTTCTTTTTTTTGTATTTTTAATATGATATACCAAAAATGCACATTTTGGGGATATACTCAGCTTGCTTATGTCTAAGCTTTCTGGATCATATTTCATTGTTTTTTAGTTCTTAGCCAGTATGAAAATATTTCTTCTGCTCTGATCTCTCTTCTCCTTGTGGCCTACCAAATATACATATGTTGCACCATTTGAAGTTCTTCCCAAATTTTTGAATTTTTTCCTGTTTTCTTTTTTTTTGTCTTTGCATTTCACTTTGGGAAGTTACTGATTTCCAGTCTACTGATTTCATCAGAGGTACAGTGTTTTAGATTTCTAGCATTTCTTTTTGACTCTTTGAGTTCATATTGCTATGCTAGAGTCAAAGGAATGCCCTCAGCCTCTGTTAAAGTCTTTTCAAATGGAGACTAGGCATTTGTTATAGAAACATTCTGGGCATATTTCATAATGGTTGCTGCACTCCTCCCCCTTACTAGAGTTAAGATGACATCATACCTGGCTCTTCAACATGAGATTCTGGCAGAGTTTCTTGAGTGAACATGTGAGTCTCCTTACCCTTTACCCCTGCCAAGACTGCAGCCCCAAGGAATTCTCCAACTAATCCACCATCCAGCAACTTGTCATTTTATCATTTAGTGTTCCCGCCACTTTATGGCTCCAGTGCCTTCTCCTCTAGAAGAGCTACTCTAGAAAAGCTGACCTTAACCGTGACTCTGGATTTGCTTCACTTCAGATTTTGTGGTGGCAGTTTGTCCTGTTATACCAGTCCTCTCACGAGTCCAAGAAGTCATTGATTTTTAATTTGTTCATCTTTTTTGTGTTATTTAGTCCTGCGCAGTTTGTGGTCCAAAAAATTATGGGATAGGTCATGCGCATCTGAGAGATACATCCATTACTAGTATGTGCTGAAAAGCAAAATAAAATTTAAAACAATACCACCTGTAGCCCATAAATCCTCCAAATTTAGCCAATTGCTATGACATAAGTCAGCTAGATATGAGGCCTAAAAATGCTTTCAATTGGGTTTTGTATATTCATTTAGCATTGCCTTCTTGTGAAAACTGGCTTGAGATAGAATCAATGTATTTATTTGTATGTAATAAGATTAGATTTAAACTATCATTTGTAGTAAAGCAGTTCCAAGGTTCAATTTCTGTCTTTCATTTTTTGCATTTGGCCGAACTAACAGAAGTTGACACAAAATATTCTGTGGCTGTTTTGTGATTTGCTTTCTTACTGGATTTTCCTCCATTTTGATTCTTTATGATTCCCCCCCAAAATACTCTTCATTCATGTCTAATTCATCTTTACTTTATCTTTAGAAATATCTTGCTTGTATCTGAATCTTCTAAACAAATTTCCACATAAAGTACTTTCATTTTCACATTTGAGTCTATCATTCTTATCATCAGACACAAGTAGCATTTGCTGAAGTTTTCAATATCTCTTGGATTATTGAATTAATATATTTTTCCAGCCATTTTCAATGGTAAATGAAAAACATATACACACAACACTGACTTTGAAGTTTATGGAAAAAAAACCCACCTACACCAACACTAACTTTGGAGTTTATGGTATCTCAGATATAATCTACTATCAAATATCACACACCCTTACACAACACATGTTATAGTCAAACTGATGGCTTAAACATTACAGATTAACATTATTCATGGACAAATATGCAGCTAGTGTGACCTTGAACCTATGCACCTGATGTATGTAACAATATTTGAGAAAGGAGTTTGTATCTCTTAGATCAGCCATGATCTCCACAGGGTTCAGAATAGAAGCAACAACTTCCGTCTTTCATGTTACAATGGAAATGAGAAATTCTAATTTTCTATTCTCATATATTTTGCCAATATTTGGTATCAGAGTTATACTACCCTCATAAATCGAGTTGGAAAGAACTTCTTTTTCCTTTATATTCTGAAATATTTTGTATAAGAGCAATATTTTAACTCCTTTTAATGGTTGATAGAAATTACTGATATGTAAGCCAGGATTTCTTTTTGAAAAGATATTAATTATAAATTCAATTTCTTTAAAAAATCTAGGTCTTATCAAATTTTCCTAATTTATTATTATTATTTTTAAATCCATAGTTCCCTCCCCCCCACACAAGGAAATGTTTTCATTTTATTGATTAATTTTCTGGCATGAAGTGGTTTATAAAAATCTCTTATTGTCTGAATGATCTACAGGAATAGCTACTATTTCAATCCTGCTATTGATCATTTTGTTTTTCTTCATCAGTTTTCATAAAGGATTGCCAATTTTATTAATTTTTTAGAGAACCCACTTTAGGATTTGTTAGTTCTCTTTATGTTTGTTAGTCATAGATTTTTATTTTTTATTGCTTCCTTTTCTTTCTACTTGCTGCAGGTATGATTTGCCCTTTTTAAATCTTATCAAGATAGCATTTAAAATAATTCAATATTTTATACCTTTTTTGTCTTCTGATGTTGACATTTAAAGCTATACATTTCCCTTTAGGAACTGCTTTAGCTGCATCTCACAATGTTGATGTGTTTTACTTTCATTATTAAACAGTTAGAAATTTCCTGGTGATTCCCTATCTACTATTTATTTAGAATGAGTTGTTTAATTTCTAAATACTTTAGATTTTATATATCTTATTTTTATTAACATCTAATTAAATTTTTTGTTGTAAGAGAACATACTCTAAAATTTTCAGTCTTTTGAAATCTATTGAGATTTATTGTATTCTAGGTACACACTTAATCTTATAAATGTCCTGCTTGCCCTTGATAAGAATTTTTTTCAGTCTTATGTTAATGTCATTTAGATTAGAATTGTGATATTTTTCATATCTTTTATATTTATATTGTTTTGTATATTCTGTTGGTAACTGTAACAAAAATGTTAAACATTAAATTCTAAGTATCATTATAGATTTATCTACTTCTCTCAAGTTCTTTCAGTTTTTGTTTCATAGTTTTTCATGTTTTTTTATTAAGTGTATATTTAATCTTGTTATATATTTTGTTGATGACCTTTGATTAATATATATATTTATCACAATATTGTTTGTTTTAAACTATATTTTGTCTCATTGATGTAGTAGCCACAACAGTTTTTTAATGATCACTGTTGCATGATATATATCTTTCATGTTTTTACTTTTAATCTCTGTATCTATTTTTTTATCTTCACCCAAGGACATTCTTCTTAATTTTAGAGAGAGGGAAAGGGAAGGAAAGAGATGGAGAAAAACATCAATGTGAAAGATAAACATCAATAAGTTGCCTCTCATATACACCCCAACCAGGGCCTTCTCGAACATGCCCCAACATGTGCAACCTAGGCATGTGCCTGACAGGGAATTGAACCCATGACTTTTCAGTTTATGGGACAAGGCTCCAACCAAGTGAGCCACACTAGTCAGGGCTCTCTGTGTCTATTTTAATGCACCCATTTTGTAAAGAACATATAGTCAGAATTTGGTTTTTAAAACTGGTTGCACAATACTCATGTTTTAATTTGAATGTGTAGTCCAGTTACTTTTAATGTAATTATTGGTATGGTTGGGTTAAAGTCTACTATTTTGAACTATGCATTCTATTTTGTAATATTTGTTTTTTGTATCTCTGTTTCACTTTTGATGTAACTTTTGATTTAATTCTATATTTCTAGTGTTTCATTAATTTTTCTCAAGCTTTTTAGCTATAGCTCTTTATATTATTATTTTGGTGGTTGCAATAAATGCAATGTTTATTTTACTCTCATTAGAGTCTATGTATAATTAATATTTATCATTAAAAATTTTCATACTATATAACATATGTAAGACTCCTACATAATATACTTATACCCTCCATCTTTTGTTCTAGTTTGTCAAATATTTCATTTTACATTGGTTATAAGGTACCTTATTATTATACCTTTTTGCTTTATTGTTTCACTTGTTTTTGAAAAGAAATTTGTAGAAAGAAAAAAGGAGATAATCATTTATATTTGCTCACATATTTAGCATATCTTTTGGCTCCTGTATTTTTTGATGAAAAATCAGTGATTGCTCTTATTAGTGGTCCTCTATATGTCATGTATTGATTTTTCTTGACAGCTTTCATTTCTCTGTCTTCTTTACTTACCTCTGGTTTTTAGCAATTTTTTAAAGATGTGTCTAGGCATGGTTTTCTTTGTATTTATTCTTGATTTAATGAGCTTATTGGATCTGTAATTTGACTTTTTCTCTCAAATTGGTACAGCATCAACCACTATATCTTCAAATAGCTATTTCATGCCTTTTTATCTCTTTTTCTCTTTTTGAAACTCTAACTGCAGATATTTGAATGTTTGATATTTTTTCACAGGTCACTGAACAGTGTCCATTTTCCTTCTATCTTTTCTTCCATATTATTCAGATTGAATGATTTCAATCATACTATGTTGAAGTTTTGTGACCCTTCTGCCATCTTCAATCTGCTGTCAAGTTTATCAAAGTGAAATTTTCGTTTTAGATATTGTGATTTTTCAGTCTAGATTGTAATTTGTTTCTTTTTAAAAATAGTTTTCTTTCTTGTCTGAGATTTGCCATCTATTTTTTTATTGATTAGGGCCATATTTTTCTTTCAAGTTTTTGAGCATCTTTATATTAGCTACTCTAAATCATTGACTGTTAATTCTATTATTTATATCATCCTGGAGCCTTTTTCTACTCACTGCTTTATTTCTTTATGAAGGGTTATATTTTTCTATTAATTCTTACAGTGATTTTGCAACTCTGTAGGTGGGCTATTATAAATAATCTGGATTATTTCACCTTGTTAAATATAGCGTTGAATCTTGTTTTGGTAGTTGACAATTTACTGGGAGGCTCCTAGATCTTATCAAGGCTTGGTTTAGGCTTTGTTAATCTTAAGATATACATTTTCTAGCATTTTACCTGAATAATGAGAATACTGATGAATTTGTTAATCTCTGGCTGGGCTAGAACTTAAGTCTTCCACACTGTGTACTTCTGGTGTTTTTGCTTCACTCTCAGTCCTGTAAGGACCACTCTTTGGTCCACCTCTCAAAGGCTTACTCTGTATATGTGCAGTGCAGCCTTTCATCCAAAGACTTCACACAGATTTCTGGACCACCCTTCCTCTCTGCTCCCTTTTCTCTGACACCTTGTCCTGTTAGTAAGTTCCAGCTTCTTTCAGCAGCCCTAAATTCTGAATGAACTTCAGTCAGGTGGTACATTCTCGTTTCTGTTTATCTCCAATTACTTATGCTGCTTTAGGGCAACTGTCCCTAGACAGAAAGCCTAGTAATCATAGATCTCACCTTTTGTGTTTTCCCTTTTTCAGGAAGGAAGTCCTGTGCTGCCTATTGTCCAATGCTAGGTAATAGTCACTTCACATATTTTGTTCAGTTTTACAGTTGCTTACTATATGTAGCCAACTCTGGTACAAGTTAATCTTTGATATTTGGAAGTGAAAGTTTCACAGTATTATCTTTTTGAGAGGAGAATAACTTCTTGCTCAGTGGAATCTGGAACTGGAAGGTGGTGATTCTAATCTTGTACAATGGGATACAGAGGAATTATATTTATTACTAGTAAGCATTGCAGCCTCTGAGACAACAAAACAATGGCATTGCACCCTGCTCAGATAAAGGTACAGGGAGAGGCAGAGTATCCTCTGTTTTGGCACTGTGATATTCTTTTTAAAAGTGGTCCCTGACTTTGACATTGATTGTCTCTCTCTCTCTTTTTTTTTTTTGGCTAGAATACCTAAATACAAAATGCAGGATGTAAGAAGCTAAAATCAGAATGCCTATTTCACAGGTTAGTAAATATTTATAATTGATTTTTCCTTCATATGAAAAAATGAGGAAGAAACATTATATGGCATAATTTAACATTATATACTTCAACAAAACAAGAAATGTGAGGGTGTCTAAAGCTGTGTGATATTAATGTGCCATTTTACTAGATGTTAATGCTTATCACATTTTATAGTACCCATAATAGTTAAGAGTGTAGTTAATATGAGAATTTTAAATTTTAGGTTTTTTTTCTGTGTGTTTTGAATTTTTAGACTCATTTACTTAGCTGGAGATTTTAAACACTATATATATATATTCACAGTAGTTTTTGTATAATAGACACAATAAAAAACACGTACGTTACAGGTAGAATTTTACATAGTTACAGATTTGCCTTGGATCAGGTCACAGGGGCTATTTTTGAACGTAACAAAGCCCATGTTTCTTCATTTAATTGTAAGCGAAGCCTGAGCAGCTGGGTCCCATCTTCTTTCATTCATCCTACAGACCAGAGTCTTGTGTTTTAGCTGCTACTCTCAGAATGTATTTTAAATTTCAATTTCTTTGAAAACTCACTTCATTACCTCAAAATATTTCTACACATTTTCTTCTCATTAGTTATGCGGATGTATATTGGAGACTGAATTCTCCTTCCTTCTTGCCTAATATTATACATCAAAAGTTTTGTCTTTAAACTTAAATTTTCTTAATTAATATCTCATTATAAAAGAATAATTCTTTGTCTTATAAACTATCTGCTGAATCCATTCCCTCATTCTTGAGAGTTATGTTTCCAAAAAATTCTTGTTTGGAGATCTAGTAGAAGTTCTTATGCCTTAAGTAATAATAAAACTTCGAGGGTCATATGTTCTGAGTGAAACCCTGTAAACTTTTAGCAAGAGTTTGACTTTACCAAAGTAAAGCAATAAAAAATGTCATGTTTTACAGTATTTTACTTAGTAATAAGGTCCTGTACTATTAATATATAAATATATATATAAGAAATATACATTCATTTTCAAATGAGAAAATTTGAGCTTGAGAAAAATTTGATATATCTATTTGTCCTTATTGTTTAAACACTTAGAAAATCGCTGTATTTTTAGAATAACTCTTCAAATGTATTAATACATCAAGCATATGATAGATAACTAATGAGTTCTTATATTTGAATTAGTAATCCTAAAGTTTTAGCTACCCATTCAAACTACCTGTGCACTTCTAATTGAACTTTTGATTTCCTTCTAGTTGTTTTAGTAATTGCAATTAACTTTCTTGGTTCATATGCAAATTCTTGCTTTTCTAGAGACTTTTTATATGTAGAATTTCTGTGTTCTTGTGATATAGAACACTTTGATAGATGTTAAAATTTAATGAAACTGCAGAGTCAAAGTGGCAAAATGTGAATAAAACATACCGCAGTTGAGATTTCTACAAGTAAATTTTTGGGACTTACATTTATTAATCTTCTGAAACAGCTGTTGTTAAATGATGTTTTACTAGACCTGGAGGCCTCCCAAAATTTAGAGACAATTAAATAATTTTCCTATGTTAAACTGGTCCTAACCAAATATTAAGAAAAAACATTGACATCAGCTAGTTGTAGAGATTTCATAGGAAATATCCCAATCAGTTACAAAACATGGGCTGATTTTATTAAGAAAGCTAAACTTTCAAAACTGAGAACCAGTCTCTAGTATACCATGGCTTTATCAAAGTTCAGCCACCCTGTGAAGCTACTTTAAAATCACCTGGGAGTTTTTCAAGACATCATCTTCATAACATTTAAGCTCCTGGTAACCTCATGGTTATGTTTGTCAGTAAGAGGTTGACACTGACCATTACTGCAAAATGAGCTACTTAATTGAGATGATGCTGAACAGTCCTGTGTGAGCTGATAAAAGTTACATATTAAAATATTGGTTCTTAACTCCAAACTGACATATTCAACAGCCTATACCACATGCATATGTAACTTTGCTTATTCAAAACTTTACTCATCCAAAACTAAATGCCCCACAGTATCCCTCTTGCCCCAAATCTGTACCTTCCGTGATCCCCTCCTGTTTTTATTCTCAAATACAGACATCATCCATACCTTCTCTTTTTCTATATCTCAAGTCCAACACAACTACAAAGAATCTTGACCGTCTTCAATTTGTCTAGAATCTGGTATCTCCACTGCTACTACCCTGACACAAGTTAAATCATTTCTTGCCTAGATTATTGAAATAATCTCCTATTCCTTGAATAAAGTTGTTTAGGCACTATATGCTTAGAACTTTACCTGCATGATATTTAGTCCTTATAATTATGTTAAATGATGATTACTAACCATATTTTGCATATTAGGGAGCTGAGACTTTAAAAAATAATTTCTCTACAGTCACACAGTTTGTAAATTATGGAGCTAGTATTTGAACCTGATTTGTTTAATTCCACATCTACACTTACAACACCTTTATAATGCTTTATCTTTTGGCATTCTTAGGACTAGTAACTACAAAACTAGGTCAAAGTTGAGATCTTTTGGCATTCTTAGTACTAGTAACTACAAAACTAGGTCAAAGCTGAGATGAAAACGATAGCATTAGAAGTTTTCATAATACTTATGAGATCTAGGAGGTAAACAAAAATTTAAAACACAAACCCTCAAACTCAAAAGTACTTGTGATACAATTAAGATGGCAATTTTGAATAGATAACACAATTGATTGTTCTACTTTAATTCTGACTGTTCACATGATAGGAACTGTGAGAGTTCTGTGGTTTTTCCTTACTTGAGAGCTAATAAGTTAGGCTACTGGAGTTTTATAAATGCTTTCAGAAGACAAGAGAATCCTGGGTCAGAAGTTATAGTAAATCATTTATATTTTAGGTACAGGCTTGTAGTAATCTTTCCAAGATTAGTGTACTAATATATTTTAATAACATATAAATATCTGTGGTATAAATACAACCTAGTGTCAGTTTCCCAGTTAACCTGATCAGAAATAAGGGTTAGGAGCAGATTTTACACTTTTTATAGATTTTAAAATGTGCATAGATTCTTTTCACTTATTGTTGTTCCACTACAGTTGTCCCCATTTCCCCTCTACCCACTCTCCTGCACCCCACCCACCCCCCTCCCATACTCAATCCTATCCCTGCCATTGTCTTTATCCACTGTACATGCTCCTTGATGACCCTTCCCATTCTTTCCCTATTTATCCCCCACCCCCACCACTCTGGTCACTGTCAGTTTGCTCTATATTTCAATGTCTCTCATTATATTTTGCTTGCTTGTTTGTTTTGTTGATTAGGTTCCACTTATAGGTGAGATCATATGGTATTTGTCTTTCACTGCCTGGCTTATTTCACTTAGCAGAATGCTCTCCAGATCCATCTGTGCTGTTGTGAAGGATAGGAGCTCCTTCTTTCTGTCTGCTGCTTAGTATTCTATTGTGTAAATGAACCACAGTTTTTTGATCCACTTATTTATTGATAGGCACTTAGGCTGTTTCCAGCACTTGGCTATTGTAAATTGTGCTGCTATGAACATTGGGGCGAATACCTCTTTTGAACTGGTATTTAAGGATTCTTAGGTTATAATACCAGCAGTGGAATTGCCAGGTCAAAATGCAGTTTCATTTTTTTGTGTTTTGAGGAAATTCCATAGTGTTTTACATAGTAGCTGCAACAGTCTGCATTTCTACCAACAGTACACTAGAGCTCCCTTCTCTTCACAACCTTGCCAGCACTTTTTGTTTGTTGATTTGTTTATGATGGTCATTCTGACATGTGTGAGGTGGTATTTCATTGTGGTTTTAATTTGCATCTCTCTGATGGCTAGTGATACTGAGCATCCTTTCATATGTCTCTGGGCCTTCTATATGTCTTCCTTGGAGAAGTGTCTGTTCAGTACTTTGCCCATTTTTTAATTGGATCGTTTGTCTTCCTGGTTTGGAGTTGTGTGAGTTCTTTTTATATATTTGTCTGAGGTATCATTGACAAATATATTTTCCCATGTGGTTGGTTCCCTTTTCATTTTGCTGATGTTATCTTTTGCTATGTAGAAGCTTTTTAATTTGTTGAAGTCTCATTTGTTTATTCTTTCCATTATGTCCATTGCTCCAGGGGATGTATCAGTGAAAATATTGCTGAGTGGAATAACCGAGATTCTCCTGCCTATGTTTTCCTCTAGGACTTTTATGTTGTTGTGACTTATATTTAAGTCTTTTATCCATCTTGAGCTTATTTTTGTATATTGTATAAGTTGGTGATCAAGTTTCATTTGTTTTTTGCATGTAGCTGTCGAGATCTCCAAACTGCTATTATTTGCAGATGATATGATTGTGTACATAGAAAACCCTATAGACTCCACAAAAAAAAATACTAGACCTAATAAGTGAATTTGGCAAAACGGCTGATAAAAAGTCAATATTCAGAAATCAAAGGCATTTTTGTATACCAACAGTGAAATATCAGAAACAGAAATCAGGGAAAAATTTCATTTGTTATAGCAACAAGAAAAATAAAGTACCTAGGAATAAACCTAACCAAGGAGGTAAAAGACCTGTATTCAGAAAACTGCATAGGTTCTTCATGCTCAATTGAGTCTGTAGGCTGAACCATCCAAGCCAGAACTTAAAAATAACTGATCATGATAAGAAATACCCACATCTGAACTAACAATGTCAAGCATTGAAACTATTTAATGACTATCTCCTACTTAATAATAATTTGCTGGTTATGTAGTATAGCAACTATTCTACTTCATAGTACTCTTTCAACACAGTTTTACTTCAGATGAATTTAAGATAAATTTTGTTGTTTAGGTAGATTTTGCGTGTACTAAAGAAAAGAAAAGAAAAAAATACCTCCAGTTAAGCTGAATGTTAGGTAACTTCAAAAACGGCATCTTTGCAGTGTTATTAATATTAAGTAGTATTAATTAAGGAATTAAGTATTTTTAAAGATTCAAATTTGGCGTGTGTAGTTGTAATTTTTAATGCTGATGTCACTGTTAAAATAAACTGTTTTTCCCCACCAACAAATTTTCATTGTTATTTTAAATGCTTTCTTAAATTCATGTGACAAATATATATCATTAATGTAATGAGAGAATTTGAGGTCATGTCCTTGTACACCCAGAAAACAAAAAGCAGAATAGATCTCTAAAACGGGCTTTGGGCAGAACTGTGACAGGGGTAGGGAATGATTAATGGGAGAAGAAAGAATCATCTGATGGCTGTGAATCAATGTCTTTTGGTTTGTGTGTTCGTGAGGTTAACATAGTCCTAAGCAGAGTCAGTCAGTATTGCTTTAACATTTTATTCAAAGCATAATTCCGAAGCCACATTTAGGACATACTTATTGAGTCCGCCTTTTAAAGCCAAACTGGAAGTAGAATTCTGTTAAGTATCAATAAAAATGTTCAGTAGGTAGAGTAGGTAGATCTTGATTGGAGTGATGCAATGACTGTGATAAAGCTTGTGAAGGGATTGGCAGGCCAGCCAGGAGCCTTGTCCCTTTCCTTCCTGGGAAGTTTCCTATTTACAACACTATTCTTTATGTATTGAAACAATTCCAGTTTTCATTTTATGTCTTAATTAAGGAGTATGCATGTAAAAGTCTAAGATATCAACAAGCTGATTGGAAAGGTTTTTCACAAATGGTATTTTTTTTATGCCTAGTATCTGATGTGGCACTACTGGAAGAATGTAATTATGAAACGGTAAATTCAGAAAGATTTTTGTCCTCAGCCTAAACTTACAGTCTCAGACACTAAACCTAGTAAGTGAAATCCGTGAATCGACTGCACTGTGCTGTTTTAAATAGTGAGTCTGGGGAGTGATCCCCATTAATGTGTAGTATTTTCTCTCTTTATTTCTTTTATTTACCATTAATTTAGCTTTTTAATTTATTTTTAATATTTTATTTATTTTTAGAAAGAGGGGAAGGGAGGGAGAAAGAGAGGGAGAGAAATATCAGTATGTGGATGCCTCTTGCATGTGAACTGATTGAGTCTTTGGTTTGCAGGTTGGTACTCAATCCACTGAGCCACACCAGCCAGGGCCTAATTTAGCTTTTTCTAAAGTCAAATATAAAAGTGTTCCATCTCAGCTTTTTCTTGAAAAAGTATATAATCAGGATTTGTAAATAATTTCCACTGTGTATGCTGTTAAATTTGAAAATATTTTGTCTAAAAAATAGCTGATGTAGCAATTATTTGAAGACATTCTGTGTCTCTTTTTGACCTGCAAGATGGCACAAGATAGATCTTTACTATTGGACAAGCTGCTGTTCTTGCTCATTACTCCTCCACCTTTTCAAAAGCAAAAGTCTACTTTTTTCCATTTAAAGTTCATCTCTATTAAGTTTTACCCTCCATGGCTCCTAGTTATTTTGTTGGTTTGATCTGTTGTACTTGTCATAGTTTATTTTTATCAAATAGTTCATAGACGCTCTGTGTCATTTGATACACACACACACATTAAAATTAAATTGGACTGGAATATTTACTGCCTTGTATGTATCAGAGATATTTTGCGTGATTATGTGACACCACATCTCTTGAGTAGTCTTTTTAAAATTTTGCCTTGAAGGTTTAAAATGTATTCCTTCAGTGAAAGTTTATAATAATTTTCTTGCTATCTTAAAATATAATAAGGAGATTATGAGTAAAATAGCATTAAATTTAAATTGAGAACTATTAATACCTCATAATATTTAATCTTAGAGTTTGAAATTTTAAAAAATATAATATCCAATAAAGATGACCTCACAAACTAATGGATAAATTAAGAATTATTGAAATTATACAAAATTGAAAAACTTGGAAATTGTTTTCTAATTTCTGGAAAAATCACTTAACTTTGCTGAAAAACTTAAATCTTCAATCCAAACATTCACATACTCCAAATGAAATGAAGATTTAAATAATATAAACATGTTTCACAAAAAATAACTTGGGAAAAAACATTAATTTTTTATAAGTCCTCAAAATGAGAGAGAATCTCTAAGCAGGTAAATAACAGCACTAGTGAAGGAAAATGTCCATGGTTCTGAGAAACAAAAAATTAAAAAAAATTCTTAAATGCTATTAACAAAGCCAAATTAAGAAAAATGCAGCCGATATGAGAAGACAGAGTATGGTATAATTATTATATACGGAATTTATTTAAATTTATTTAAATCATATTAGATAAATGGGCCAAAGATGTAGCAGATCATTCACAAACAAATTCAGTTTATTGAGAAATGTTTTATGGGATAGCATATGGTCTAAGTTGCAAACTAATTTATTTGCACTTAAAAAGAATATATGTTCTGGTGTTGTCGATACAGTGTTCTAAAGTATTGGTTAAGGTGTCTGGGTTGTTATTTTAGCTGTTATAATATCTCATAAATTGTATTTTCTGATTTTATGTTTAGTAATTTTATCAGCTATTGAGATTGTGGTACTGAAATCTCCAAGTATAATTGTTGAATTGTCTGTTTGTCCTTTCATGTATTTCAGGTTTCGCTTCACATGCTTTTGGGGTTCTGCTCTTTGGCACATGTGCATTAGTAACCGTTATTTCTTTCTGATATCTCCTTATCATTTTGAAATATCTCCTTTTATTTCTAATGAATTTTTTGGCCATCATGTTCATTTTGTTGGTATTATTATACTGCTTCAGTATCTTATGGGTGTATTTGCATGATATGTTTTTCCATCCTTTTACCTTCATCCTAATTGTGCCTTTGAAACTAAGGTCTATCTCTTGTAAAGTTGTGTCTTCCTTTTTCATTCAGTTTAACAATGTCTGCCTTTTAATTGGAGCAATTATTCCACTCAAATTTAATGTAACTATTGAAAAAAATTGACATTCTTAGCTTTTAGCAGTTAAATTATGTACCTTCACATGGCTGTCTTTATGTTTATCTTACTTGGAGGTTTCTTGACCTTGATTTTTTTTCACTAAAAAAATGAAGACTCTCTCTTCTCCTGGTAAATCCACTATACATATGTTAGTATGCTTGATGTTGTCTCACTGAATAACTTAATTTTTCTTCAATCTATCCCCTCTTTTCTTTGGATTGTATAATTTTTGTTGATTTATCTTCAAGTTCACTGAACCTTTTCTTTGTCATCCCAACTCTACTTTTAAGCCCTCTAGTGGGGGTTGGGACCAAGTCCAGGAATGAAGGCAATTCCTACTCAGAGTTTCAGCAACTCTTCATGAATAAGCATGTCTCAATTTGCTGTTTGGTCAACTTCTGAAGTTCTGAGAGGGTTGTTTTTGACCATGTTATCTTGTTTTATAATTGCTCTTTTGTAAGGAAAGCTTTGTCGAACATTTCATGTCACGATAGCCATATTTCCTGACCGAACACCATAAATTAAATTGCTTAACATGTACTTTTAAAATAGCTCAACTCCACTATCTAAGAAAGGTAAATAAAAATCATATAATGAGATATTGTTTTGCCTATAAAAATAGCTAAGAATGAAAACTTGAGGATAATGAATACTGACAAGAATTCAGAGATACAGACATTTCCATGTGTTCTGGGTGCCCTATAATCAAGAAAGCTTACTTATTTTTTTATTTTACTTATTGTTTCCCTAAACGTAAATTTACAAAATGCTTTAAAATTGTTGCTTAGATTTCTTAAGTATATTTTTTAGGTTATTACAGTTGTCACAATTTCCCCCTTTGCACCCCACAACCCCTCACCCACCGCTTCTAGCAATGCCCTCCCTGCCAGTTATGTCCCTGGGTTGTGTGTATAAGTTCTTTGGCTTCTCCATTTCCTATACTATTCTTAACATCCCCTTCTCTATTTTGTACCTACCTTTTATGCTTTTTAATATCTGCAATTTTCCTTCCATTTTCCCCCTTCTCCCTCCCAGCTGGTAACCCTCCAAATTATCTCTATACCAATGATTTTGTTCCTGTTCCAGTTGTTTGCTTAGTTTGTTTTTTGAGATTCAGGTGTTGATAATTGTGAATTTGTAGCCTTTTTAATGTTCAGAGTTGTCATCTTCTTTTTCTTAAATAAATCCCTTTAACATTTCATTTAATAATGACTTGGTGATTATGAATTCCTTTAGGTTTACCTTGTCTGGGAAGCACTTTATCTGTCTTTTCATTCTAAATGATAGCTTTGCTTCATAATCTAGGTTGTAGGTTCTTGCTCTTTATCACTTTTAATACTTCTTGCTAGTCCCTTCCTGCCTGCAGTTTCTTTTGAGAAATCAGCTGATAGTCTTATGGAAACTCCTTTGTAGGTAACTGTCTACCTTTCTCTTGCTGCTTTTAAGATTCTCTCTTTATCTTTACCCACTGACATTTTATTTATGATGTTTCTTGGTGTGGTCCTTTTTGGGCCCAACTTGTTTGGGACTCTCTGTGCTTCCTGGACTTGTATGTCTATTTTCTTCACCAAATGAGGGAGGTTTTCTTTCATTAATTTCTCAAATAAGTTTTCAATTTCTTGCTCTTCCTCCTCTCCTTCTGGCATCTCTATGATTTGAATTTTGGCATGTTTGGAGATGTCTCAGAGTCTTCTTATACTCTCCTCATTTTTTGGAATTCTTGCTTCTTCATTTTGTTTTGGTTGAATATTTATTTCTTCCTCATGTTCCAAATCATTGATTTGAATCCTGGCTTTCTTCCCTTCATTGTTGGTTCCCCTGTAGATTCTTCTTTATTTCACTTGGTGTAATCTTCATTTTTTGTTTTATGTTGTTGCTGTACTCATTGAGTTCTTTGAGCATACTGGTCACCAGTATTTTGAACTCTGTATCCAGTAGGTTGGCTATCTCCATTTCATTTAGTTCTTTGTCTGGGATTTTGTTCTGTTCTTTCATTTGGGCTATATTTCTTTGTCTTCACAATTTGGCAGCCTCTCAGTGTTTGTTTCTGTGTATTAGGTAGAGCAGCTTTGACTCTCTGTAAGAGGCACCTGTAAATTGTATGGGGTGGGGCCTTAGGTAATAACCAGGGTGGGGCAACCTGCTTCACCACTTTGGCTCTGTGTGTGGGGAGGTCTTGGAGAGGGGACTGTGCTGCTGCCTGGCTTCTGGGGGTTTGTCTGGCACTCACCCCATTTCCAGTCACCTCACCCACTTCCTGTATGCGACTGGCATCCTTTCTGCTGTTGCCCTGGTGGTGAATCCCAGAGTGGGTGGGTACGTGCATGTTTTAGACTATGCCGGCCCTTTAAGCAGAGTTTCCTAAAAATCCAACAATTTCTTTCATTGCCCCAACTCCCACTATTTTTTTTACAGCCACAAGTGATGAGGCTTTATCTTCGAGGCGCTGGAACCCTAGGCTGTGGTATCTGGCCTGGGGGTGGGATCACTGGCTCCCAGGGTATCCCTCTTGATTTTTATCTACCACACGTGAGAGCGAGACAGCTTGTCCCTGTTCTGCTGCTGCTACCACCTCTCCTCACCACATCACCTCTCCTCACCTCTCCGCCCTGTCTCTGCATCCCTGCCGCTCCTACCCATCTGGATGAATGTGTGTTCTTTAAATCTTTGGTTGTCTGACTTCCATATATAGTTTGTTTTTCTGACAGTTGTGTTATCTGTTTTGAGATTTAGTTGTAATTTTTTGTGGTTGCTCCAGGAGGTGAAGTTTGTCTACCCATGCCTCCCTCTTGATCAGAAGCTTTGTTGCTTAGATTTTTAAAAGATGCTAAGTTAAATACATTTGAACATTCAAAGATTAAGTTAATAGAGTACATGGTGAGAATTAACTTTTTCTCCCAGACTGTCACATCCTCTCCCTGGAGACAGTCATGACTATCTCTTCCTTCTGAACATTTCCAGAGGTACTGTATGTATATATAATCATAAGTGTATAATACAAGCTTTAAAAAAAAGACACACACTTGAATATTCAATACACAATTCTCTCCAGCTTGTGTTTATCATTAACAAACTATTTTGATGATCTAACTAATATATGGGGATATCCTGAAACAATATCTTTTAGAATTTCCATATCAGGAAAATAATTGAATCTTAGTTAATTTTTAACCATTTGTTATTTTTTCATACTTAAAATTTTCTCTGTAAGGGCATTTATTAATTCTGTAATTATAGAATAGGCTTTATTATTAAATAAGTATGTCCTTGATTCCTTAATTTCACTTCTCTAAAAGTATCTAGGAAATAATTACACATGAAAAAATCATAAGCACAAACAAGTTCATGGCTAAATAAATATTAAAATAAGGGTTTCAATTACAATTTTAAATTTATTGTCTATGTACATATAGCTCATCCATTTGAAAATTTAGGTATCTGTCAAAATTATAATAATAGCTAATATTTTATTGAATGCTATTATTATATGCCAGACATTATTCTAAAATCTTTAAATGTATTGACACTTTTCATTGTAAGGATAATTCTGTGAGATAGGCACTTTTATTTTTTTTCATTTTATAGCTGAGAAAATTAAATTATAGAAAAGTTAAGTAACTTGCCCAATGAAAAGTTCATTATGATACGCAAAAATACTTATGTTGCATTAGGTCAGTTTCCCTGGGGAAGGAATTCTGAAGTTATGCAGGAAGAGGGGGCACCCATGAGATCAACACCAGAAAGAGGAAGCAGAGGAAATAAGATTTGGCCGAGCAGAGAACTAAAATGAGATGCAGATGTGATGTGGTCACGAGAAAGGCCTCTAAAAACCCTGCAGGGAGCCATGGAGCTGGCGTGGCCCTTCAGGAATATCATGACCTGAAATAAGGTGGCTGGGTCTTTACGCCCATTCAGTGAAGTCATTGGTGGATTGAGGTGATAGCAGAGGAAGGTCTTGATATTGTCAAGCCAATACTTGCTAAGGGTAGTTTCCTGCAAGGGCGTCAGTTGAGCACTGCCACCTACAACTCCCTCAGCATTTGATGAGACTAGTGCCTTGGTCCTGCACGGGGGGTATCTACTTGGGGCCCACAGCATCTACTGCTCATAGCATAACAAGTCATTGTTAATTTATACAGGGTAAAGTATTGTGTACATGTATACATTTGTACATGTATACATTTTACATGTATTTTTACATGTATCTATATAGTTTAATATTTTTATTTTACATGGATTATTATGCATGGGTATATGTATATCACTCATGTACACATGCATATATATGTTTAGAATAAAAAGAAAAACATGCTTTCATGATAGGCAACAGGTAACTTTTTCAATTTTTAGTTACTTCTTTTATAAGTACAAATACTTTATTTTAAAATAGAAGTTTACTCTCGAAACTTTCTTCAACTAGGTGAATTGAAAAAATTCAGGTTTGTAAGACTTTTCTAATGTCCCTGTTAGAGTATATAAAACAAAAGTTATCTTAATGGGTAGAAATGCAGGGTTTAAAAAGACTATTAATTCTGTATTTGAATAAGAGGGATAACTACAGTCCTAAGTCAGGTGCTTATGTGTACTTTGAAAAGTTTCATATAATAAAATTTAACTTTCTTATTACTGTTGGGAATTTTTAAAATGAGAATAACTCTTTTCAGCCAAAAACTTCAAAGACAAAATCCATTCAGAGATAGGTAATATGAAGTATTTGACCATATAATTTGCTTCTTGAGTTATTCTAACAGACTTCAAAAATATCAGCTTTTCATTTCTGCAACCTCCTCTTTATTGAAAAAGTGCAGAGAATCAAGAAAAGAAAGGGAATGAGAGGAACGTTGAGTCAGGAGAATAAAATCATCTAGATTGATGACTGCAACGGCTGCTTCTGGGCGTGTCAAGAGTCCAATTTAGTGCAGCCTTTGGGCAGCTTTCAATATTCCTGACCTGCACCAAGGTGCCGATTGCAGATCGCCTCAGGCCATTGCAGAGATCATTTTCGAAAATATAAACCGGTCTTTTACAATTTTCTCATCTTTGCTCTGAGCTCTTTTTCTCATGCTGTGTTCTTAGGAGAACCAACATCAAGTTGATGGGGCCACTTTAGGCACTCTTTTTCTGTGTTTTTGTTTGTTTTTAAAATTAAAGTATCCTCCTAATGCATTCTGTTTTCTCCATATCATTGCTGTGCTGGGCATGTTTGATTGGGGATCTGGGAAAGTAGGCTAGAGCTTATTGATCTGACCCATCAGGATAATATATAAGCAGGAGCTTGGATAGAAACATATATGTGGTGAGAGCATGAATGTCTGAGCAGTCACATTCCTGGGCTGGAATTTATTCCACTTTTCAGACATCTAGCATGTAATAGTTTATGGAATTTCATGTTTAGGAATTTCTCTACTTAGGAGTTTTTAATAGGTAAGTATTAGTGCTTATAGGACCTGAAAACACTATAGCATAGACATGACTTGAGCTCTGTGTCAAGTAGATTCATCAATGCTAACCTTGAACTTAGCAATTAGTATCACAAGAGAAGAGGGACCAAGAGCCTATTCTCTCTTGTTGGTGGTGAATTAAACAGTAGTGGTATAAGCTGACTGGAGCCTCAGGGGCACAATGGCTTCAGGGTAGTAGCAGAGGTAGCTACGGTCATTAGTGCTCCCTCTTTGGGACATATAGTTGCCGAACTCCTTGTCCTTGGATGAAGGTACATGACTACCCCTGACTAATGAGTTGTGGGCAGAAATGACCATATCAACTTCTGGCTCAGTGTATTTAATAGCTGGCATGAGACCCTCTTTCCCTCTACCACAGTTAATGGTAAAATTTCAGATTTGGCTTCTGTCAGCCTGGGTCCCACAGTGAGGACAAGGCAAAGCAGAGTTGCTTCTGTTGAGCAAGTAGTGTGAGAAAAAGCATTTGCTGCTTAAGTCTGATAGCATAAGCCCCTGCATCCTGACTGATGTAGGGGCCACCACGGCTGTGTTTGTGTTCCAGGGAGGAAAGTGGCTGCAGACAGTAAGAGGAATTAAGCTTTTATTATTATGTATATTTAGTGATCATAACACTGTTGGTGATAAAATCTCTGTTGTCAGAATAACTTCTTATTTTTCCCTGTTCTTTTTCTCATACACTTTAACCTAGAGGCCAATGGTATTTAAGTGAAATAAATGGTATGGGCCAAGAGTGACAGCTGACAGATTTGTCTCTGTGGTAGTACATTTAGCTGTGTGTGTGTGTGTGTGTGTGTGTGTGTGTGATATATATAGAGAGAGATCACCATAGATCCAATCATCTAGTTTCTAGTTTTTTGGGTAGTTTTTTTTTTTGGTGCAGGAGACAGATGTACACCCTGATAATCTTTACTGATAACCCAGTGGCTGGAAATTGACTTGCTACCTGTGATAAAGTAAAAAACGAGGCTGAGTCAGATAAAGAGGAAATGAAATAGAGTCTGTAGAGGAGAAAATGAGCACAAAGTCAATAGGTGAGGAAGAAGGCTGCTGCACAGTGATTCAGGATTATTTGATCAATGCAGGGGAAAATGTAGGGGGAGAGGGCAGCCAACCCGGTGGTTTCCTACTCTGTCCACCAGTCAGTCAGAGGGCCGTCTGTAAAACCATTAGCCACAGCAGTGCCGAGTGGGTAACGCTACAGTGAGAAAAGCAGATGTGAAGGGACCGGAATAGCTCAGGTATAAGACAGTTGTTGGATAGACGCTGTTTAGACCAACCATATACTTGTAACAAAAACAGTGTGAAATTATGATTTTAACATTTTTGGTATCAGCACTACTCTTTAATATTATATACATTTTGCATTAATTTTAGAATAAACAGTAAATTGAAGGGAGAATAAAGGCAAAAGACACTAGAGGCAAGGCTTCCTTAAACATGTAAGTGTGGGTTTAAATATGAATGGGAAGGCAGATGTCAGAAGAAAGAGGGAGCTGGAACAGGATGTTTACTCTGAAGTAGACAGACTTCCGTGGCTCTTTTGACACCTGCCTATCTATCACTAATAGTCACTCCTTGAGTCTTCTTAAGGTCTCTTCATGATCATCTTTCAAAAGTAGTATTTGTTTTCCCTCAAGTCCAGGCCAGGAGCCTATTCTAACTAAATTTATTGCTTTTTTTCTATGTCAAACTTAAAAAGAGCTGCTTTGTTTTGGTTTTGAAATATTTCCATCATATGCCAGAAGATATGTTTTACACAGCAGGTGTTAAGGATCCAATAAGGTCTGTTGGACACATGATTCACAAATATGTGTTCACGTGCTGTACAATGGTTGAATAGAACCACACAGATGGAGCCACCCTATTCTATTGAGGAAGTGGTATGTGTTTTTGTAAAAACTGTGATACACATGGTTTTTAGCCAAGGAGCCAGACTCTGGGAAAGTTTTTGGAATAATTTGCTTATGTTGTACTGATTTGTTCAGTGGGAGCGTGATGTAAATACACCCTTATTACATATTACAGAAGGGCCTGGGGAGTCTTAATAAAAGAAGTTTGAGGCATCTCTGGGGGAACTATAGATAAGAACACAGATAAAAAGAGTGCCACTGGTGAAAAAGATGCTATCTGGTATTTTCAAAGTGATGGAGATTAAGAAATAAGCTTTAGTGCTTGGGTAAAGAACATGTTTTAAATCAAATAGAGGATGGTGAAAGGCCAGTTTTTGATTCTGACACATTCTATTTTGTATAAATGTCATACTCACAAGCAGAAGACATAAATGTTTGCTGAATGTCTGAGCAATGGGGCTACTTAGGACTTTTCTCAATCATGATTTGACTAAAAATGAGTGAAATGGAAGGGTTTGGGCAGCCATGTATTACATTTCATGAAAAATCTTTTTGATGGCGATGGGGTATACAGAGACCACGAAAGACCTCGCCTCACCATTCACATGCAAACACCCCTTTGTCTGTCCTCACATCTCCCGGAATATTTCATCATCATTCATAAATGGGATATTAGTCAAGAGACTGCAGAGTCTGATTTAAGAATGACTTTGAATTCTAGGAGAAGCAGTTCAGATTTTATTTTCCAATCTTAGGAATTCTGTCCAGCAAAGGAGTGGCGAGATCACCCTGGAACCTTGGGAAGATGTTGCCAGCAGAACTAAGAAGGAGTTTGAGGACAAAGAATGAACACAGTGAGATTACGTAGTGCCATTCCTCCTCAGTCAGCCAGCTTGCTGTCCACGAAGTTCACTGAATGGAGGAGAAAAGCTGGCTCCACACACTCCCAGGCTGCTCAGTGCATTCTTTAAGGATCCCCCTGCTCATTCCATACCCACTCAACCCAAATTTAAACTCTCCGTTCCTACCTCTTCCTCTTGGATTACTTTTATGCCAATTTCCAGGCCTTTCCTTTCCCTGGAAGGCTGTCCACCATGTATTTAGAACCCCTGTCCAGTCACGCGCATTGTTCTTCAGCCTCAAACACTATGTGGTGGGGTAGGATTTGGACAATATCATGATACGCTGGCTGAGAGGTAATATGGATTACAGCAGGGAGTTAATGACTAAAAGGAACTGTGGAGTCCTTAACTCAGATATGGAAGACACAAGAGAAATAGGGTTTAATAGGAGTTAAATTTTTAGCATGTTAAGTTTGAGGTACCTGTGACATATTTTTGTGGAGCTGTGAGAACAACTCTCATGAAAGATACATAGATATGCCAGTGCTTTTTAGAGCCGAAAGCTGATACAATTGGAGTGATGATATTAGTCATAGGAAAAAGCAGAGTAAGAAGATAGAAGGCCACTTGAGTTATATTCATACTTGATGGGTTATCAGAGGGACAGAAATCAGCAAAGAAATTTCAGAATTTAGAAAGGCATGAGCAGAGGCAGGAGTGTGGAGAGAAGAAAAGTGGAGTGCTGTATAAGTCTTTATTCTTCTTAATAAAAAGGGTATAAAATTGTATGCGATAGAGGGAGCCAAGAATGAAATACACTGGCTTGACATTTTCCTGAATAACTTATTGTGTGATGGCTTTTCTTGGTTAATTGCATTCTTCTTGGTTAACTGTGTTCTATTAGCTTGAAAGTAAAGGCCAATAAAGGAATAAAGCACAGCGCCACTAAGCACAGGTGAAGGCAAGACTTCATTTAATGGCTATAACTCTAGCTTTAGTGTTTGTCACTATTTTTGACTTGCTTGCTAAATTCACAATTTACATGATAATGGCTAATAGGTTTGCAGCTGTTGGGTTCCTCAGCTGGCCACTTGGTGTTTCTGGAAGCTTAATTTCAGTGAATTATGGAAATGTTTCTTCCAGACTGTTCACTTGTGACTTCCTACTTTAACTGCCTGTATAATTACTTGCTTGAAACCATGTTCCTTTTTGGTTGAAATTAGTAGTTCATATTTTGATTACTATTGGTGGGATTTTAATTATTAGTAATATTTTTATGTTCATTCTGTTTTAATGTGAAAATGATGACATTTCTTAAGAAGTTGTTCATATGCTCTTATCTTTCGAACATGAAGGAAATATGTATGTATAGATGTGTGTGAGGGAGGGAGGAGGGAGATGGTGTGGAGGAGGGGAGGGGTGGGGTGAGAGGGAGGGAGACGGAAAGAGGGAGAGGGAGGCAGAGAGAATGAGGAAAGAGTGAGAGCAGAGAGCACTCTGATGGCTTTTCAATTCAGTCCTTTGGAACTGTACACAAATCAATCAACCACCTGTTGACATTTCTAATAAGATTTAAAGTTTTTTCAGACTTAGTTTTACACATTGCTTGTTGCCTTGAAAAATTAATACTAATTAATAATACTAATACTAATTAATTAGACCAGAAGGGTCTGATTTAGAAATGTGGTGACTGTTAGACTTTATGGGAATTGGACTCAACAGCAGATAGATCCTTACCCCTTTAATATATTTCTGTTTTATGTGATAATAGGCAACAGGGCTTGCTACTATAAACCACAAAACATTCACATAACACCAAAGGATCCCATTCTTCATATACACATCTCCAGACTTTCACAACATGTATAATTGTTGAAACAGAGTTGGTACCGATATTACTTCAAGTGCTAAAATACTGAATATGAATGAAAATATGTACCTATAGTCATGTATTAATCAGAGATCTTTCCATTCACGATTAGTAATCAAACTAAAGTAACATCAGTAATATTCTAAAATGGGAAGTAATATAAATTATACCACTATATGGAGTAAAAACAGGTGTCACATTCTTGTTTTATTAACTGTTTTTTTGTCATATATAGTATAGGATGTGGGATAAGAGAGTCAATGATGGAAAGTAGAGGACTTGCCTGAGCAACTGGAAGAATGACATTTCCACTTAATTAAATGGGGAAACATGGGGGAAAAGAGTTTGGGTGATAAAACTCTGGAGTTTAGTTTTGGCTAGTTTAATTTTGTAATGATTATTAAATGAATTTGTGAAGTTCAACTCCATAAGACCTGGACAGAATTTCCATTACTTTGACCCAATATTCCTCAAATAAATGCCTGAACAGGGTTCAGGATAGAGGACCGGCTTGAAACATAAATTTCGCCATTGTCAGCCTAAGGGTTGTATTGCAGATCAAGAGTCTGAATGAGACCACAAAGGCTGACACTGTAACTAGAGAACAGAAGAGAGGTGAAGAAGTCAAGTGACCGAGTACTGGGGCATGCTGAATTCCGGCAAATGAGTAGAATGTCTTTCTCTGCCTCTGTCTCTATTGCCTTTACCTCTGCTGCCTCTACTCTCTACTTCTATTTAATTCCATCTCCATTTCTATCTCTGTATCTACATCCCTATCTATATTCATATCAGTATTCTTATTCATTGCTCTTTATATATATAAATATATATCCATATCTATATTCATCTCTATATGTAGACATAGATACACACACACATATATATTACAATGTGTGTAAAAAGGATTGTACTATACTCAATCTTATACTGGCTGTTTGTGTTTTCAATTTAGGGATGCTCCTTGAAGATCTCTCTCTGTCATCATATCCTGCTCTATCTTATCCTTTTCTAGTAGCTGCATAGTGTTATATTGTTTGGAAACTCAACAGTTTTAGTAAGCAGGTTCCCACTGACTGACATTTAGTTTATTTCTCTTTAGATTATTTGCCGTTGCTAACAGTGTTCTAGGAAACATCCTTGTCTCTGCATCTGTGCACACTTCCAGGTGTGTGTATCTGCAGGCTCTACACCAATAAATGGATTTTTGTTTAAAAATATATACATTATTAAGTCTGACAGACATTGTCCAAATGTTTTACTGAAGATGGCCCTCTCAATCACAGTATGTGAAGTTTTTAAAAAGGTTATTTATATAAGTTGAGTGATTTCTGTGTCAACTGATTCATTTGTGTAAACTCAAAATAGTAACTGACATAGGTCACAGAGAATAAAGTTTTGATTGGTCCTGAGAGGGAGGGAGGGCAGTTCTTCCATAGTCACAAAGCCCTGGGTCGCCTGTGTGTGATTGTGGCTTCTTGTTCCATAAATGCTCAAACCAGGGCAGAATTTTACTTTTGATGTCGTAACTTCCTCTTTGTAAGTTTTTTATTGCTATAAATATAAGCTAAACTTCCATGTAAGCTTTTAGGATTTAATTCTATTATGTACTTGTGGTAAAAGTGGCTGGTAAAAGTGAAGTGAAATGAATATTTTCATAAGTTGTCAGTGGCAATTTTAGAAGGCAATATAATGATAAAGATCATACTTATAAATGTTATCTTTTGATTCACATATACATTATTTTATCTCTGAGAAAATACTGTATGTGTGAAGTAAACATCATTGAAAGTATTAATTGCAGCAGTATTTGTGAAAGTAAAAACTTATATTCTACTAGATATTCAATGATATGGAAATAGATATCTATGAATGTAACCTGTATGATGGGTTATTATGCAAACTTTAGCATTGCTCAGTGGGATTAATAATAAGGACTAGTATATAATAAGTGGGAAAAAAAGACCCAGAATCTAATGAACGGTATGATTAGAGCTTTGGGAAGAAACAGTTACTGATAGATTAAAAAAATAAAAAGAACCACAGCAAATTAGTCATAGTGGCTATGTTTGGATGGTAGGTGGTCTCTTGGTAGTTACTTTCTGAATATACACTTCTATGTATTTGAAATGCTCACTAGTAAGAATGTAAAATTTTATGATAAAACAAATGTTTTATAACTGTAATTTGATAAAATAAAAAATATTTTTGTTTTCTATTATAAAAATTCACTTTTCTTTTTTGGCTTTAGATGAATACATACATTTTAATTTCTGGATTCTGTGACTTTTCCTTAGATTTCATGTGATTAGAATCTAAGCCTCATCGAATAAAGAATTGCATACCTGAAAGAAGCCATCTGTGTGCCATTTTCACCTCCTAAAGGACTGTCAAGAGTTTCCAAGTCCTCCGCACTCCCCTCCATCCTATTTGAGAAAAAGAAATCCTTCATGTTTCTCTATCACATGCCAACTTTAGGAACAGGTGGTGATGCTCCACTTCCACCCATGAGTGCGCCCATTTCAAAGTTTCTGAGAGTGTAAACCATGCTGAGTGCTTTGCATTTGCAGAGACCGTGTCACGAGGACTGGCAAACCAAGAACTGTGTCCAGTGAGGAGAACAGAGGAAGAAAACTGAGGCGTTGAATAAATTGTCCACTGTAGAGTAGTTGAAAACTGATACTCCAAATTCCAACCAAGTGATGTCCATATCTTCTAAATTTTTCAAATTGCCAAGATAACTGAAGCCTTTGAATTAGTTCTATCTTATGACTACTGAGTTAGAGTTAAAACTTAGGACTGTGAATGACAGTATGACTGACAGCAAAGTTTCCCTTAAGGGTAACTCAAAGTAGGGCTAGATAGATATACATTCTAAAGATGAGGACTTTTCAATATACCTTTTCTTCACCCATCTCCCTGAAGATCAAAGTCTTAGCATTTTTAATAGACTGTGTCAGACCTGGATCATGAGGGAGTCTAGAGATTAATCATAAACCAAATATAAATGTACAGCTACATTTACATGCATGTATGTATATAGGATACAAATACACACATATGTACTCATGTGTTATATGTAAAGCATGTTACACAATCATTTCAGTAGGTTTAAGATTATATTAAGCTTGTTAAATAATGGAATGTGGTGGGTTATTACCTGACACGACATCAAATCTCTTAACTCTTATCTGATTAAACTAATTAGGAAACAGTATTTGCTCATTTACAAAATATAGAGCCAGCCTTTAATCTTCAAAGTAGTTTGCTGTGTTAATTAATTTAGTCTATATTCAGCTGTATATTAATTACTTTTATACTCACCTCTATAATGTTGTCTACATATCTCATTATGAAGAATAAAAGACTATTTAATGCATTAACTAAGTGATATATCTCATATGGGTGGTCTAACTTTTGACACTGATTTGTCAAGGTAACAGCAGAAGTCGCACAAAATGCATTGCTTTGCCATCATCTAGAATACTAAGCAGCTTATAAATGCACTTCCCTGGAGACCTCATCAGGTTATACATTTTTTAAGAGACTCCTAGCATGATCAGCAAGTCATAGGTAATCGCCAGCGTCGCAGCTCTTCCATCTGGCCTGAGTTTTGCTGCTTTTATTTGTACATCTTCTTATGAGGAACACTCTAGGAACTAAAAACTTCTCTCCTTCATTATGCATGTGGTGTGCGATGCATAACAGATGCCATAGCTAAATACTCAGATCATGTCATGATTCATTCATCTTCAGACAATCTGCCTCAGAAATGCATGGCTTTCTATAAATGGGGAAACTTTGGCTTTTGAGTAATTCTGTAAAATGCTGCCTGTTTATAACTCTAATTTTTCTTAAAACTTGATTATAGACTTTGGATTGTTTGTTTTCAGGTTGGCAGCCTCTTTTTGGTTGCACTTTATAGATCTCTGCTGCTAAAAATAATAATAAAGAGTTTCCCATTTTTTGCCAGAGTGGTTATTGAGGTAACTCAGAATATTATCCTAAAACTGAGGTTTTGATGTCTAGGCAAAAAAAAGTTCCTGCCGGGTGGTATTTTACATAATAAAGCCATTAAACATGGGCTAGCTTTAGTAGAAGAAGCAGACAGTAATAAGTCAAGTAAGGATGAAGAATTATCTGAATCAGAGGAGATACACTTGCAAATGAGTAACCAAAATTATTATTAAAGTAGAAATGTGACATCCGGATTAATAGAGGAAGAGCTTGAAAGAAATGTTTAACTATTGAGAGTAATTATTGGAAGTTTTTTCATAAAGGAATATGTTACGTAGTCTCCTATTTTTGGAAGCTTATTTTTCTATGCCAGAATAAAGAACCCATAGATTCTTCGCTGCAGCTGTTGTGGTCTTGATTAATCTAAGTGCTGTAACCATAAAAGGAAAAGTAGCTTAATTAAAAAATGTTAGAGCAGAATAGAATACATTTACAATAACTTCCCTTCTTTTTTTGGCTGAATGTAAGAAAGAACATCATCCTTTCCTTCAAAGGGAGCAAATCAATATCTGCGCCTTTGCAATTACCCTCGAGGCTCAATGTTACACAGGCGGGTGCACAAACAAAGGAATCATAGGTTAAAAACCATATCCCTCAGCATTAAAAAGAGAAGAGAACCATTTAATCCTGCTACATTTATTCCTGTTCTCCTCCTCCAATCAAACGCTATTATCGTAACTTCCAACAGTAATCCCATAAAAACATTTCTCCCAAATGTATAAGCTTGTTCTTTATTACTTAATTCTGTTCTTTGGTTTTCCCCCAAGGGACTCAGATTAATTTCATTATTACCCAGTATGTCTCATTGGGTTGATGTGCAGATTGTTTATAAAATAAATTTATCCTTTTAATATTTACATAGCTTTTGAAAAGTATGGGGTAAAGCCACTGCAGGAAAGGTTCCCAGTTGTGACTTCTGTGTTTTCCCCTCCTGTAAACATAGAAATTGATTTCCCATGTGCATTTTTAGGAGCCCCATGGGAGATAGTTTTCTTATGATTGTGCTGTCAATTACGTTTAGTATCTGTAAATGGCAGGCTATAGTTTCAACAAGAATGGGTAAATATTTAAAATTTTGATTGTATGTTTATATAAGTTTCCTTTTTGATAAATTTAAGAATACATCTAAATCTAAATTTATTTAAGAATACAGCAGGAAAATAAAACAGTATCAGAGAGTTTTGTAATATTAGGAACATCCAAGATTCTTATATCATTATATTACCTTCCTCAGCAATTATCTCAATTTCTTAAGTATATAACCAACTTAGTTCCATGATAGTAGCTTTGCATCATGGCTGAGATAGATTACATTCCATACATAATTTATTTTTCATGATTTTCCCATGAAAAACTGAATTATTTATCTTCAATTCTGCAATATGTTTGGTTTAATTTTAAAGGATTTTTATGACTCCATGTGAAAATAATAAAACATTTTTAATAATGCCCAATGATACTGTATGCAGAATAAAACCAAGTACCACCCACTACTTAGCTCCCTGAAGTCCATATTAAAGGCTAAATAAAACATACCACCCAAAATTAAGGGACAGAAGGGACCCAACTGGACTGAACAATAGGAGAGTATTTCATTTCTCTGGCTCAACCATATCACTGAAATATAAAGCTATCTGTACTTCTTATACAACATAAAATATATACTTTGCTTTACAGATCCCTCAGGAATTGACAGAAGGGGCAATTTGGTTAAAACAATTTCTAATTCTTTTCCTTTGGGCTAAATTCAGATCTATAAACTGAGTATGTTTGAAAGAGAAATTCTTTTATAGTTTTTAGAAACTTGCAGGAAACCTTAATCTTTTGTTGAATTGTTGTACCAGTTTATAAATTCCTTGTTTCTTCGAGGAAGAATGTGTGTCTGCCATTCAGTTGACTCCTTTGGAAGGAGGAGCTTTTTGGTGTGGACAAAAATACATGAGGAGACTCAGTTGTCATGATGTTTGAGTTACCCTTGAACTGACTGAAAAAGTAAGAGACTTGATTTCAGGAACCTAGAGAGTAAGCTAAGGTGTCTTTTAAGGAACATACCTTGTTCAAAATTGGCAAAAAAGAGTATCGCCTGAAATATTGGGTTGGGCAAAAAGTCTGTTTAGTTTTTCCATAAATAAAACACACATTTTTTCATTTTCACCAATAACTTTACTGATTTGGATACTTTGAGTATGCTGGCTATCTTCCGCTACTGGGTTCTAGTGGGTAGAGGCCAGGGGTACTGCTCAGCAGCTTCCAGTGCATAAGACAGCCCCATAGGAAACCACTTTTGACACATTTGATCAGTCACGGTATCTTCTCTATACACTGCACAATTTTTTTCTTGTCTTTTCTGTTTCAGATACATTTTTACCTTTCTTGAAATAATAAGGCATAATACACCAAAAATGTTGCATATTTTCTTCCATTTTTAATATTAAAATGTCTGCACAAAAATTCATCAATTTTGAGTTTTTTCTAAATGTACTCTGATATGACAACTGTCACAATACAATCTAAGAAAATTGTTTTAAATGAAGTTAAAGACAACTAAGCACTGCTAGAGCCATCGTATAGAAACAAATCTAAACAAACTTTTAGGCCAACCCAGTACTTGCTGAGTTATAGTTATAACACCCACCAAATTGTATCTAGTGAAAGACCTGTCTATGGAGAAACAATACATGAGATTTATTTAGTCGCCCTTTCCATTAGGTCAGGAAGTTTCTAATCCAAATTCACATTCCTTTGGAGGCCAGGCAAGTAATGTAAATGAGTGAATCGGGGCAGGTGACATACAAGTGTTTGGAATTAATATTTGAGTTTTTATGCACAAAGGAAATGTACACATCTGTTTTGTTATGAATATACATGTCAGACACTCAAAAAACTATCTGGCTCTACTGATTGGCCCCAATATATGACAAGTCCTAATTCTTCCACTAACTAGCTGTTCAACAGAGGAAGTTTCTGAAACTCTGTGCTTTAGATTCCTCATCTACAACATGGGGATTATAACAGTACCTATCTCATGGAATAACTATGAGGAATAAATGAGTTGATACATTTCAAATGTATCAACAGCTTTAAGCAGTACCTGGCACAGATCAAGGAGTATATACCTACTTACTGTTATGCATGTTTGTTCTGTGTCTTTCAGTTTTCCTCTCTCTTAATATACACACTGAGCACATAATCACAAACACATATAAGGATAATAAAGAAGTACCAGAGAGTGGATAATTCATATTTGTCCCTAAGAAAGCACTCTCTGCCTCCTTTATACCCTTTCTCATCTTTGCTGTGTCCTAGAAGGCTGGCCTCTACAAATTGGCTCACAGGCCCTTTGGGTTATACACAAATTTGCCTAAAGGGACTCATGCATTGGAGACTGTAAAGAGTAAGGAGAATGAAGTCAAGGTATTTATTTCCCTGCCTCCACCAATTAGATTGTTGCTGGTTGACTAGGTTCCTCTGCTGAAAGCCATAGTTCCTTTAATGTTTCTTTCAATTACCACTCATCTTTCTGTTGAACCTTAGGCCTAGCAGGTGACAACTCCTACACTGGGTAGCCCCCACGTATTTGGTCATAAATGCTATGAAATTAAAAGTCAATCACAAGAAGAACCATGAAAAACAGAGAATGGAAGCTAAATAACATGTTATTAAACAATGAATGGGTCAACAATGAGATCAAGGAAGAAATAAAAAGATACCTTGAAACAAATGAAAATGAGAACACAACAATCCAAAATCCGTGGGACACTGGGAAAGCGATCCTAAGAGGGAAATTCATAGCATTACAGGCCAATCTCAAGAAACAATGAAATCTCAAATAAACAATGTAACTTTATACTTAAAGGAACTTGAAAAAGAACAACAAACAAAGCACAAAGTGAGTAGAAGGAAGAAAGTAATAAAGATCAGAGCAGAAACAAATGAAATAGAATCTAAAAAGCAACACAAAAGATCAGTGAAACCAAGAGCTGGTTCTTTGAAAAGAAAAACAAGATTGACAAACCTTTAAGTAGACTCATCAAGGAAAAAGACAAAGGACTCAAATATATAAAACTAGAAAGGAAAGAAGAGAAGTAACACTGAATGAAAGAAATACAAAAGATTATCAGGAAATATTATGTACAACTATATGCTAACAAATTGGACAATCTAGATGGAATGGATAAATTTGAAGAGACATACAGTCTTCCAAAATTAAATCAGGAAGAATCAGAGAATCTGAATACACAGACAACTAGTGATCTTGAAGAAGTAATAAAAAACTTCCAACAAAAAAAGGTCCTGGAACAAATGGCTTCTCAGGTGAATTTCACCAAACATTCAAAGAATTAACACTTGTGTTTCTCAAAGTATTTCAAAAAAATTCAAGAGGAGGGAAAACTCCCAAGCTGATTTTACAAGGTTAGCATTATCCTAATTCAAAAACTACATAAAGACACTATGAAAAAGAAAATTATAGGCCAATATCCCTGATGAACAGAGACACTAATTTCCTCAACAAAATATTAGCAAACTGAATACAGCAAGGCATCAAAAGATCATATACCATGAACAAATGGAATTTATTCTGGGAATGCAAGTTTGGTTAATATCCATAAAGTCAATAAATGTGATACATACTACATTAACAAATGAAGGATAAAACACACATGATCATATCAATAGATGCAAAGAAAGCATTTGATAAAACCCAGTACGCACTTATGATAAAAATTAACAGTAAACTGGTAATAGAGGGAATATATGTTAATCTAATTAAAGGCCATATATGACAAACCCATGGCCAGAATCATACTCAGTGGGAAAAACTACAAGCATTCCATTTGAGATCAGGAACAAGACAGGGAAGCGTGCTTTTACCACTCTTAGTCAACATCATACTGGATGTCCTAGCCATCAGAAGAGGAAATAAAAACATCCAAATTGGAAAGGAAGAAGTAAAACTGTCACTTTTTGCAGATGACATGATACTGTACATAGAGAACCCTAAAGATTTTACAAAAAAAAATGCTAGAATTAGTAAACAAATTTAGTAAAGTAGCAGGATACAAAGTAAATTTCCAGAAATAATTTCATTTTTACACACCAATAATGAACTATTAGAAGGGGGAAGTTAGAAAAAAATCCCCATTCACAATTTCCTCAAAAGAATAAAATACCTAGCAGTAAATTTAACAAAGGATATAAATGACCTGTACTCAGAAAATTGTAATACATTGAAGAAGATACAAATAAATGGAAGCATATAATGTGTTGATGAATAGGAAGAATGATCATTATTGGAATGTCCATACTAACCAAATCCATCTATAGATTCCTATCAGGATACCAAAGGCATATTTTCTAAAGCTAGAACAAATATTCCAAAAATGTACATGCAACTACATAAGGCTCTCAATAGCAACAGCAATCTTGAGAAAGAAGAATAAATGGGAGAAATCATTCTACCTGATATCAATTGATACTACAAAGCCACAGACCAAAATAGCATATACTGGCATAAAAAAACAGATGAATAGATCAACTGAACATAATAGAGAGCCCAGAAATAAACCCATGCTCTTACGGTCAATTAATATTTGACAAAGGAGGTAAAAACATACAATGGGGTAAGCAAATCTATTCAATAAATGATGTTGGAAATATTGAACATATGTATGTAAAAAATAAAACTAGACCACTATCTTCCATCATACACAAGAATAAACTCAAAATGGATGAACACTTAAATGTCAGACTTGAAACTATAAAAATCCTGGAAGAAAACAGGCAGTAAAATCTCAAACATTGCTTGTAGCAATATTTTTTTCTGATACATGTCCTCAGGCAAGGGTGACAAAAGAAACAAAAATGGGACTATATCAAACTAAAAAGTTTTTGTACAGTAAAGAAATCATCAACAAAATGAAAAGACAACCCACTGAATGGGAGAACATACCTGTGGACACATTTGATAAGAAGTTAATATCCAAAATTTATAAAGAACTTATAAAACTGAACACCAACCCCCCCAAAACAATCCAATTAAAAAAATGAGCAAAGGACATGAATAGATTCTTCTCCAAAGACAACATACAGGTGGCCAAGAGACATATGAAAAGATGCTGAACGTCACTAATTATCAGAGAAATGCAAACTAGAACCTTTCGTTACACTTGTCAGAATGGCTATCGTCAATAAATCAGTAAATAAGTGTTAGTGAAGATGTGGATTGGTGCAGCCACTTTGCAAAGCAATATGGAGTTTCCTCAAAAAATTAAAAGTTGAAATTCCTTAAAAGCCAGAATTCCATTTCTGGGAATTTATCTGAAGAAACCTGAAACACTAATCCAAAGGAATATGTGCACTGTTATAGTCATTGCATGGTTGTTTACAATAGCCAAGATTTGGAAGCAGCCCAAGTGTTCATCAGTAGATGAGTGGACAGAACAACTATGAGACATTCACACAGTGGAATACTACTCAGCCATAACAAATAAATCTTACCCTTTGCAACAGCATGGGTGTCCTGGGATAGCCTTATGCTGAGTGAAGTAAGCCAGTCAGGGGAAGTCAAATACCATAAGATTTCCCTCAAATGTGGAAGCTAATGAACTAATAAATAGAATAGTGACAGACTGACAGACAGAGAGCCTGCTGACAGCTATCTAGGGTGAGGGGGCTGGAGGGATTGAGCAAAAAAGAAAAAAATAAAAAAAAAATTCATGGACACGAACAATAGTGTGGTGATTCCCGGGAGGGAGGGGTTGTGCTGGAGGAGGCAGAAGATGGTATGGGGGGATAACCGGTGATGGATGGAGTCTTGGGGTGGTGAACACAATGCGATGTACAATAAAATATTGTAGAACTGTGCTCCTGACATCTGTAAAATTTTGTTAATCTGTGTTACCCCAATAAATTCAATAATATGAAAAAGAAAACTTTACATTTTGTACAACTCTTCAGAGAGTCATTCTGTTTACCTATTAGGATGCTGTTTAATTCATGAATCGTTCAATAAAGACAAATAGATCTTAAAACCTACTCTTTGAAATTTTATTCTTTAACAAGTCCAATGCCAGTGACCTTTGTTTAGTTAGGGGGAAAAAAAGGAAAATTCCAGCATTGTTGTTCCTAGTTGTTAGGAAACCTAATTCTTACCATTATTACAAAGTGAAAAAATAAACACTGAAAATAGATTACTCAGATAAATATGAAATTATCTGGCAATTTGGTTTATATGAAATCTACAAAACTGTTTTTTGTCTATCAAGCATTTATATGAACATCCATGCATATCCTGGAAAAAATGACTCTCTGGACTGTCTGAAACTTTATAACACTGTTAGAAGTCCAGCATAGTTTTCTTTATATAAATGTAGAGTACTCAAAGTAAGGGGAACGAATAAGTGTGTGTGGTGTGTGCATGATGTGTGCTTGCATAGCCACACACGTGCTCCTCACGGTAGATCTACACTGCTGAAGAGCAATGAAGTGAGGTCCACTTGGTAAGTTCCACTTTTTATTGTGCTTTTTCCTGCTAACAATGTGCACATATAAATCATCAGTTTTATCATGATTTATAGTCTAAGGAGCCAATTGAGGAAAAGTAAAATTTCCACTTTATTTTCTTACATAGTAAGAATATTTTATTATAATAAAATGAATTCATTTTTAGAATTTATTTCCTATCATAACAATAGCAGCTTAGAACCGCCAACAATATAACCACAAAAAAAACACCCTAAGGGTATTTGTTCTTTTTAATAACTTACATACTATTTTATTTTCATTGTCTATCTATCAGTCATTATACATAGCTGAAAACTTGTGAACATTTAAACACATTTTAAACATGGCTTGAAGTGGCATAAGTTATTATTATGAAGTCTTTGAAAAGCCAACTTAACATTATGGTTTCCTAACTTTTTCCCCAATCAAAACAAGTCAAAGCAAAATCAAAATAAAACAAACAATGGTCATGAAAGGCAAAGAAAGAAGAATCAAAAGTGGTTAAGAGAAATAAATAAACTACACATAATGCTTTGGTGTCTCAGTCATGTGGTCCATTCTAGTCACATGAACGCATTTTAGAAAAATGTAGGTTATGTATACATTCAAGAAAAGTTTCTACAATAGTAGAGTTTGAGGGATATTTATTTAATTGGATATAAGAATTTTAGATCCCATTTGAACCCCTATAAGTAACTCTTGGGGCATCAACAATAATATTCCTCAGTCTCCCTAGACAAAAATAAACATTATTTATCTATCTTAGATAGAGATAATTTCACTAGATTCTTATGGGGGATTTTGTACCAGATTATCTGAGGCTGTCTTTGGAATATGTAGCTTATTAAGGACTGCTGAAGATGCCTTCCTTGACACAGACTCAGGTAAGGTTTGCATTTATTAGGTTCCAAGTATCTATTAATGCTATTAATGCTATTAATCCTCAAATAGAGGATGGAATTCTACTTGATGCTATTAATCCTCAAATAGAGGATGGAATTCTACTGTACTAGAGCATAACACTAATTAACTTTCTGGGTTTAGTGGACAAAGCAATTTCAAAGTACTGTGGATATTCGATTTTATTACATTGGTTTCATCTCATTTATATTTATTTTTTGAACAAAAAATAATATCTACTGTGGTAAAACATACATAACAAAATGTACCATTTTAATCATTTTTGTGAGTATAGTTCAGTGGTGTTAAGTACATTCACAATGATGTGCAGTCATCACGACCATCCAGCTTTGGGGACTTTTTCATTTTTCTCAGTTGCAACTCCATACTCATTAAATTATAGCTCATCATTCTACTCTCCCCCCAGTCCCTGGTAGCCACCATCTACTTTCTGTTTCTATGAATTTGACTATTCTAGGTACCCCATTTATTCGAAATCATACAATTTTCCCTTTTGGGTCTAGCTTATTTCATTTAGAATGGTGTGTTCAAGGCTAATTCATGTTGTACCATATCAGAATTTCATTGCTTTTTAGGACAATGTCCCATGGTATGTACAGACCACATTGTGTTATCCATTTATCCATCAGTAAGACATTGGGTTATTTCCACTTTTTGGCTGTCATGAATACTACTGTTGTGAACACTGGTGTAACTATCTGTTTAAGTCCCTGTTTTCAATCCTTTTCATTTATATATCTAAAAGCAGAATGGCTGGATTGTATGGTAATTCTATGAAGACCCCTTTCCGGTTTCCCCAATGGTTATCCCATTGTACATCCCCACCAGCAATTAACTTCTCTACAAGGATTCCAATTTCTCCACATCTTGCCAATACTGCCTCTTTTCTTTTTAATAACAGCTGTCTTTAATGGTGTGAAGTGGTATCTCATAGTGATTATGATTTGTGTTTTCCTAATGCTTGGTGATGTGGAATGTTAGAAAAAAAATCTTAAAGTTTGTTTTTTTAATTCCAAACAATATGAGGACCAGAGAGTTGAAATTCCTTTAAAAGTTTCTTGGGTTGACTTAATGTTATCTTTTTTAAAGAGAAACAGAAAAATCACTGCATATTTAATTAAAATTTTAATTAAATTCTCTTTTTAGGTAAAACAGGGTCGCAGCTTCTCTTTTGATCAAGACAATGGAAAAATATTTTCTATGCCCTGTAAATTACACATTTACTATCTCATTTCTAGATTTTATGAGTAGCAGATTCTTATTAGGTAAAAGAATATTCTAAAATATGAAGAAAATGTAAATACCAAAAGAAACAAACTATCAAACAAGCAAACTAAGTCATTTATTAAAACAGTACTTGGATTGAGTATCAAGAAATACCAAAGAAACAGTGCAAATTTCTTAATTTAAATTTTTAAAAATCTTCTTTAAGTGACAATAGAAATTTAAAGAGGCTGTGAGAATTGGTGTTCTTATTTCTGAGATCCTCATTAACCTACAAGATAAATAACGGGGAACATTGTTGGAAGGAGAATGAAGGGGGATGTTTAAGGCCAAAAACGTAGTCTATTTGGAAAACAGATGGCTTGTAAAAATCAAGCTGTATGAATCAAAGTTTGATGGAATTTTGCTGGTTAGATTTAAGAAGGGTTTTTTCCCTCCCCTCTGAGTATTTCCATTTAGTCAGAGAAAGCTTTGTGGTGATATTTCTGAAGCTAGTGATTCTGATGCTGCCAGCCAAGGAGTTTCAATGGTTTTCTCTGAAAAGTAGTTTCATACTTCCTTTTCCAAGACAGTAAATTACCCAAACAAAAGTAACATGTGTAGTTTGCTGGAGGCCACAGAAAGAAAGAGAGAAATGTGTTTGCGCAGCAACAAAAGACTGTGGCTTTATTGGCAACACCATCAAAGCGAATCCATTTGCTTGCCAAGGCAGAGGGAATCCACTGCAGGATGTGTCAAATCTGTCAGAGAAACATTTTCCTGGAGCACCCACTTGCGGACCGCAGCCCTTTCGTCGGGTGCCCTGATTGAGAGTGAAGACTTGCCGTGACAGTGCAGAACTGTTTTCCTCTTAGTTTCCCTCCTTGCAGAAATTACATATGTAAGGAACCATTTTGATTCTCATTGGTCAGCAAATTTTCTATCAAATCACTGAGAAGATTTACTCAGGAAACACTCTCACATGTTTCTGATTAACAATCACTTCTGATCTTAAGGAGTTGGAATTATTTAAGATGTGATTCCAAGAATTATTCTGCACCATTTTAATCTACTCATTTTAAGTGTTCATTGACTGTTGTGGAGACATTTTGGAGAATTAATAGGGAATATTTCAAGTCATGGAAATTTGACCCTCTGGCTTAGGACAATATATGCTCAATCTATGACTATGGGGCAATGCAAATCCACAAGTATATCTTATTTAGCTTCCATCCAAAGAGTACTTTAAGCTAAAGTCTTTTTGCTCACCAAGATAAACCTCTTTGCACAGCAAATACTGAACATCTTGTTATCTGGTGGAGCCTGAAGCCAGCCAGGACACAAAGAAGCTCCCCCCCAAAACAAAACCAAAGGAAAAAAACGAGAGCGAGAAAATACATAGGACCCTGTTTCATGTTATAAAAGTCTTGACTTTGAATTCTAATAAAGTGGTACACACTGTAAATAATCCTGTGCTGTAGTTTGTGCAATGTAATTCAGTATCTTCTAAGTTTTTTTAAACATTATTTGATTTATCTTTCTCATAGAAATGGTCAATGTTACATGGAATTCACAAATCTTAAGTTTAGCCCTCAGTGATAGGTTTCATTGTGCATATGCTTTCCTCATTTAATATAGTTGATATGGAAATGTTTTAAAGGTAATATTAGAATAAATTTTTATGATTCTGGTGTGTTTATATTTGCTGTTGAGTAATAACTTACATTTGCTAGCACATAACAGTACTGGCTTATGTGTTGCATCTGACTTATAATATCTGGGTAGACCATAAAAATGTATTTTTGCCAAGCCATTCAGTGTTACTGGGAGATGCCTTCTTACAATAATTGTGGGAAATGTTCTTAAAGTATTTAAAGCATAAAGACAGAACTAGAACTCTTGGTCAGAAAGGACATCAGATGATCATTATGTGCTTTTGCTTTTATCTCCTGGGCTAGATGGTCTCCTGGGCTAGAAATATAAACATTTGCCAGGGCAAAAAATGAGCCATTGACATATAGGAAAATGTTAGCCCTGTTTATATTTCTTGTATTTCATGTTTTAAAAACACAAGTTCATTTTACTTTTAAAGCATACATAAAAATGCATAAAGACCATGTGTAATATTAGTATCTACAATCAACTTATAAAAATATACATATGTTGTAAAGTTACAACCTAAAACTGTTTGGAGACCACGTCTTTAAGTGATACTAATACCAAATAATCCTGGCAAAACATTGACAACACACTGAAGATGTGTTCTATAGTGCAGGTACCATATCTCACTGCTTAGAAGAAGTAGGTACTCCACATCTACATGATGGAATGCTATGCAGCAGAAAAAAAAAAAGAAGGAGCTCCTGCCCTTTGTGACATGGGTGGGATGGAACTGGAGAGCATTATACTAAGTGAAATAAGCCAGGTAGTGAAAGACAAATACCATATGATCTCACCTTTAAGTGGAACCTAATCATAAAACAAACAAGCAAGCAAAATATAACCAGAGACATCAAAATTAAGAACAATCTGACAGTAACCAGAGGGGAGGTAGGAGAGAATAATGGGGGGAAAGGGGTTTCAGGAACAACTATAAAGGATACATGGACAAAATTGACAAAACAAAGAGGGGGTAGAATCAGGGGAGGGAGGAGGGGTGACTGGGGTCGGGGGAGTAGTGCGGGGAAAATGCAGACAACTGTACGAGAACGACAATAAAATAAAAAAGAAGTAGGTACTTCATAAATGGAATTGAATAATTTTCAAGGCTTACATTATTCTTTTTGATTATCTACTTGACAAACGAGTTGGACAACTGTAAAATATTCTCTTCTTTGTGTTTATAAAAATTATTCAATTATATGGGAATGTAAACATGCTTATCTTTGAGAGGAAGCAATTGAGAGAGGCGGAAAGAGGGAGAGAAAGGGAGAGGGAGAATATGTGTATGTGTTTAAGAAAACATTCGCCAGATTAGAAAATATTTTATCTGGAATTCTTCTGTTGCTGTATGTACTATCTGATTGAGATTTTCTTATTTAAACATGGTTATAGAAGTGATGTTTTTAAAATCTATATAAAGGTTGTGAAAGTTAAAAATATAACTATGATTCTAGATCATCTAATTACACACAAATGATATACTCAAATTCATTTCCACTAAAGTTTGCTTTGATAATAAACAAAATCTGTTTGTTCTTGTCATCCAAATTCAGCATAACAGATTACTATGGTTTTATTTTAAGTGTTCAGGTTCAGCAATTTGCCTCACTTTTTCACCATCTAGGAATTATTACTAGTGCAGTTATTGACTCAACATATTGGTTTTTAGCCTATAAAGAAGATTGGTTGATGAATATTGTAATATTAATAATTAGGATAAAAATAACAACATATTGATTGTAGCATGAGATACTGTAATTGATAAGCACATTTAATCCTTATGAGAACTCTATAAGGTGAACAGTATTAATTCCATTTTATATATAAGGAAACTGAGTTTCGAGGAGAGAAGTAACTTTTTCACATTGCTGGCAATATGAAAATCAGATGTGACTATCAGACGTGAACCCCATTCTGCGTGGCTTCAGAGTCCGTCACAGGGAAACGCTTCCTATAGCGATAGTGCAGGCCCTGGTTTCAGCCACTTGTTTTATGTATATAAACTACTAGCGATAAATTTGAAGATATAAGACCACTATTCCTGGAAAAACAGTTTAAATCACACACACAACATGATGATTTAAAGTATCATCTATCTACTTAAAAAGCCAGGTTTTTGTGGTTTCAACTAGACCAAAGCTTGAAGTTGGAGTAAAATTAATTCAAGTAACATTCTCCACAACATATTATTATTATTAATTGATTGTAATAACATTTACAGATTCTTTCTAGTTGAAAAATGCTGCTTTCCACCTTAAATATAATTCCCTAGTGTTGCAGATAAAATTTTTGAAAGCTGAAGTTTAAACTTTCCAAAAGAAAATAGTTTTCAAAACTAGGTGTTGAGAAATCAGTCTTGATAGCAAAGGCAACTAATTAACAGATTTTGTATATCTACTATATGCTCTGCAAAAACTGCCTTGGGTTCAGGGATATATGACACTTTTCTCTCCTTCCAAGACACATAAGTGCCTAATTAATTAATTATAGTAATATGATAAGAGCTATAGCAATCTAGGCATCCACCAGGTGCCATGGATGTACTGAAAAAGAAGTAGTGAAGAATTCCATGGGAAATGAAAGAGGAAGGAAGGTAAACTTATCTTGAAAGAATTTCACTAAGTTGTAAAGACAAGAATGAAAGACATAATCACATGTTTTAGTGATTTGGGGCTAATATTATAGGATGAAATGATTCTAGGATAAGCTTCTTTGCCATTTTGACCACTGAAGAGGATTCTGGGAATATGACTGCTTGAATATGTCTCATCTCTCTTTACTGCCTAACTTCCATCAGAGTTTCCTTAGTCAAATTGTTTCTGGAAATGTAGAAAACTATGAGTCAGACAAAGGAGGCTCTATGGGCAAAACAGTAAATGGCTTTCGTTTCTATGGGTCAGATGATAACCTGAACACTAAACCTGAACAATAACTTGAACAGAAAATATCAAGTCGTGAGTATCAAGGACTGGTATACAATAGTAGATTCGTGGAAAAGCTTAGCCTTCAGGGTCTGGAACACACAAAGGTTAATGATGATAATGGACCCACTGGAGCTGGCCTGGTCTTGTTTTACAAGAATCAGAGGAGCTGCTGAAATAAATGTTAGACTGTTATCGCCCTATTCCTAAGACAAGGGATATGTTTAGAGGCTGGAGGCCAGGGATATTCCATCCCAATGCTTTCAGAGAAGGTCACCTTGCCTCCTGCAACCTTCATTTTCTGCCTCCATTGCCCATGTGAAAGAGCAATGAACTGTTAAGTCTTGTACCTAGCCAAAAAATACTTGCATTTTAAAGACAGATATTTATATCTATTAAGAGAGACTGTGTTCTACAGGTTTTATCTTGTCATTTGGGAGAAGAAATGGAGTGTTTTGGCAGAAAAAATTAATTCATATCCCTTTTTTTAGTAATAGTAGAGATGTATGCATCTTAAAGTACCAGAAAAAGAAATTTAACAGTTAAAGAATTGCAAAGGTAGAATTTTCTAAGTAGGAGAAGAAGACAATCAAGGTTAATTTGCCAAAGGGGGGGCTGGGTGAAAGAGTGAAGGGACTAGGAAGTACCAATTGATAGTTACATAATAGTCACATGGGTATAAAGTATAGCATAGGGAACATATTCAATAACACTGTAATAACTATGTATGGGGGGAATACTGAGGGGGGAACACTTTGTAAAGTATATAATTGCCTAAACACTATGTTGTATACCCAAAACCAATAAAATAAATATTGAAAAATTATAGATGAATTTCTGACTGCAGGGGAGGGGTCATGGCCCCTAATTTCCATGTTGTTCAAAATCATCTTTATTTGCTCATGGAATATTTAAATAGATTGATCATATACTTGGCCATTAAGAAAATTTCAAATTAGATCACAATTTATTAAAGAGCACGTATTTTAATAAAATAAATTAATCAATAAATGCAAAATATCTCAATTTAACTAACTGGAAACAAAAAAAACATACTCCTAGATTAATCTTGCATCAAAGAAGAACTAAACATTTACATTACTAACTCTAGAAATCAGAGAACATAGAACCTCAAATTAATACCTCACATCACTGAAGAGAGAAAAAAAGATCCCTTTTGTTACATTTCATTTAAAATAACAATATTAACAACATTTCATACTTATCTTAAGTATTAGTATCTTAAGATAATAAATACTTATCTTAAAAACCTGAAAAAAGAAGAGAAAAATAAATAGAAAGAAGTAAAAATAAAAGTTTGAAATAAATTGCTAAAGTAGAAAAAATAGTTCTGGCTATTTAAGAGATCTCAATTAAAGAGATGAGTTAAGGTGTTTGAGTGGCAAAACTGATGAAAAATACATACAAAATTAGATGCAGGAAAGAAGTAAAATGATAGAAGAAATGAAAGGAATTATAGAAGAAAGTACAATTCTTTCACTAAAACCTTGAAGATTAGAAAGAACAAATGACTTTTATTACAAGTATAGGTCAATTAATCCAAATCAAAAGGAATACTCAATATTCAGACAGATACTTTTCCACAGGAGTTGAATAGGTGATCATAGTGTGACCTTTGAGAAACTCACCAACAGCAGATGGATTCAGAGATAAATTCTATCTAGTTTTTTTTAACATTTTAATTTTCTCATGCTTTCTAGTTGTTTCTTGCATGGAAAATATAAAATACTTCTGTAGAAATTTTTTGGAGTTGATATAAGATTAATTGCAAACCTGATAAAGGTCACACAGAACAAATATACAATACAATCCCATTTAAAAATAAATATATAGCCCTGGCAAGATGGGTTAGTTGGTTGGAGCATCATCCTGTACACCAAAAGTTTGCATGTTCTACTCCCAGTCAGGACACATACCTCGGTTGCAAGTTCAATTCCCAATCGAAGTGCACAGGAGAGGCAATTGTTTGATGTTTCTCACATTGATGTTTCTTTCTCTCTGTCTTTTCTCCCACCCCTTCTCTCTTGCTCTAAAATCAATTAACATATCCTTGTTATGGCTAGAGATACAAATAAACCGAATTAAAAATTAGTAAAGAGAATCCAAAAATATAAAAAAAAGAGTAATGCGCTTAGATGAGACTGAGCTTGTTCTAGTAATAGAAGGGTGATCAAATATTAGGAATGTAGGAGCACCATCCATTATGCAATCAAATAAACAACGTAACCACAGAAATAGCAGACAAAAATAATATGCTTAAACTTGGCATGGAACATTTGAAAATCACTTGGTTAAACTGTAATAAAAGAAGTCACTTTAAAGATAAAAAAGATCATTTATTCAAAGTAAAAATCAGTATTTTTCTAACTGGCAAAAATTATTACAATTAAAATCAAGAATGAAGACTTCCGCCAGGATGGAGGCATAGGTGGAAACACTTTGCTTCCTCACAGAACAAAATCTAAAAACAATAAAATTTTAACAACAATAAACGCAACCAAACCACAGAAAATCAAACAATATGGAGTCTGAAAATAATAAACCGCTCAGCTAAACCAGTGAGAAGGGCAAAGCCAGCAGCAGAGCGGGTCAGGCACAAAAGATCCCCTGACGTGGGTGGCCCACAGGCAGCTAAAAGCGCGGATCCCTGGTGTGGGGTAGCTATGGGCAAAACCAGGGAAGGCGCAGCTCGGCTGGCTGTCTATGGTTGCACATTTGCATGCAGATAAACTGGGAAAGAGACTTGCATTGAGACAGACTGCGCAGGCCCCAGCGCAGGGTGGCAGGCTCGCACCTTTGTGCTCAGATAAACAGGCAGGGGTGAGCGGCGAGGTGGACAAGGGGAGCAGAGAGGGCCACCATTGCTCCCTCTCTGACCCCGCCCCCACATACAGTGTCACAAACCAGCAACCTGGGTGGTCCCGTCCTGGTGAACACCTAAGGCTTAACAGGCACAGACAGATCAAAACATGGCTCAAGAACAACTCAGAGCCCCAGAGCCAATAAATCTAAGTGATGAAGAAATAGCCAAACTTTCAGATGCACAGTTCAAAACACTGGTGATCAGGATCCTCACAGAACTGGTGGATTTTAGTTACATATTAGAGGAACATATGAAGGCTAAACTAATTGAAATGAATGGAAATGCACAGGAAACCAATAGTAATGGAAAGGAAACTGGGACTCAAATCAAGGGAGCAGGTCAGGAGGAAGGAAAAATTGACCAAACAGAAAAATATGAAGAAACAAGAATTCAAAAAAATGAGGAGAGGCTTAGGAACCTCCAGGACATCTTTAAATGCTCCAAAATCCAAATTATAGGGGTACCAGAAGGGGAAGAGGAACAGTCACGAGTGGAAAACTTATTTGAACAAATAATAAAAGAGAACTTTCCCATTCTGGCAAAGAAAATAGACTTCCAGGAAATCCAGGAAGCTCAGAGAGTCCCAAAGAAGTTGGACCCAAGAAGGAACACACCAAGGCACATCATCATTACATTAGCCAAGATTAAAATGAAGGAGAGAGTTGGGTATTCTAGAAGCACCAAGAGGTAAGGGGACAGGCACCTACAAAGGAGTTCCCATCAGACTGTCAGCTGATTTCTCAAAAGACACATTACAGGCAAGAAGGGGCTGGAAAGAAGTATTCCAAGTCATGAAATCCAAAGACCTACAACCAAGATTGCTCTATCCAGCAAAGCTTTCATTTAGAATGGAAGGGCAGATAAAGTGCTTCTCAGATAAGATCAAATTCAAGGAGTTCATGATCACCAAGCTCTTATTATATGAAATGTTAAAGGGACTTATCTAAGAAAAAGAAGATAAAAAAGATGAACAGTGAAAGGGCTGCAAACTCACAGTTATTAACAACCACAACTAAAACAAAAGCAAACTAAGAGGACAGCTAGATCAGGAGCAGAAACATAGAAATGAAGATCTCATGGAGGGTTAGCAACAGGGGAGTGGGAGGAGGAGAAGGGGGGAGAAGGTACAGAAAATAAGTAGCATAGACCGTAGGTAGAAAATAGAGAGGGGGGAGAGCAAGAATAGTAGGGGAAATACAGAATCTAAAGAACTTGAGACATGTGTTCATAAACTAAAGGGGGGGAATGGTGGGGGAGGGGTGTGCAGAGTGGAGGGGAATGAAGGGGGGAAATAGAACAACTGTAAGGGCATAATCAATAAAGTAAAAAATATATTAAAAAAATCAAGAACGAGGCCAAAGTTTTTGATATTACTACTACTATTCATCAGAGTCTTCAAAGCTCTAGATAAAACACTAGCACAATGAAATTAAATGCTTGGTATAACTATTGAAAAATTAGAAGTAAGTCTTATTATATCCAAAGGTCTCTGGTTAGGAAATCCCACTGGCATTAATAAGGATATGTGATAATTATTTGGACAAAAGACAAAACACAAAATCATGGGCTTTCTCTTGTTTAACAACAAGCTCCTGGAAATAGAGATAACAAAAATATCTTATTAACTATTTTATAAAAAATAATAATAAATTTTGGAATTTAACTAATTAGGAACAAAATTTATATTAAAAAAATCTTATTGAAGAACATGCAGGAGATAAAGACTATGTTAACAAAAATAAGTTATTCAGCTCTGGCTGGTGTAGCTCAATGGATTGAGCATGGGCCTGTGAACCAAAAGATCACAGTTCAATTCCCAGTCAGGGCACATGCCTGGGTTGCAGGCCAGTTCCTAGCAGGGGCCAGTTCCCAGCAGGGGCACACGAGAAGCAACCATACATTGATATTGCTCTTCCTCTTTCTTTCCCTTCCATTCTAAAGATAAATAAATAAAAAAAATTAAAAAAATTGTTTAAAAATATAAGTTATTCAGTTGGATCGAAAAAACTTAATACAATAAAAATTAAATTGGATAAATTATTAATTAGAATCTCAATAGATTTTTTCAAATAGATAAATTATATTAGAGTTTACATGAAAGAAGAAATTTCTTAGCATGACCAAGAATATACTAATAAAAAGATATTTGCTCTGTGAAATAAGTTATAGCATAAAACACCTCAACTCCAGTCAATATGGTATTGGTGTAAGTACAAGATAGAATAGAATAGTGAATTCAGAAATCATTTCTAATGTATACAGAAATACAATATAGGGTACAATGGCATTTTATTCAAAGTGGAAAGAGTGGTTCTTGCTCAATTAACCATCTATCTGGAACACAATAAAATAAATTAGGATTGTTCACATTATAGCCAATGAAAACTAAATTCCAGCTGAGGTGAAAACTGAAATGTAAAGAGTAAAACAATAAAAACTCATCTGGGAAGTTATTTTATTCTGGAAAATATGAGAAAAAAGAAGGAAAAGGTTTTAACGCAAGAAAATAAAGAATTATGAAATTAAAGCTAGACATTCTAGCATGTAAGAGATATAATATACAAGCAATAGATGGAAGACAAATGTTTAATATTACTGTATTTGTGCATCTCTGGAAAATGTATTTTAAAATTGTATTTTTAACCACAAGAGGGAATGAATATGAAATAGCAATTTATAGGAGCCCAAACCAAACAGCTTGCAATTATATGAAAAACTGTAAATTCACGAGTATTCGGGGAAATTTGATAATGGGATAGGGCTTTTATATTTGCTACTTGCCAAAGTAAAATAAAAGACTTGCTACTTGCCAAAGAAAAATAAAAGACCAGGAACTACTTTGGGTGCAATAATATGAGTAAAGGCTTAGTGATAGAAATAAAATGATTCAGCCATTTTGGACAGTAGTCTGGAAATATTACTCAACTTTCTTTCTTTCTTTTTTTCATCTGTCTATCATCTAGTTATTTATATATTTTTAGAGAGAAAGGGAGGAAGAAAGATAGGAAGGGAAACATGGATTTATGAGAGAAATTCTGATTGGTTGCCTCTTATATTCCCCCAACTGAGGACCTGGCCTGCAACCTAGGCATGTCCCTTGACTGGGAATTGAATTAGCAACCTTTTGCTTCATGGGACAGTGCCCAACCCACTGGGCCACACAAGTTAGGGCAATCATTTATTTAATTTTAACAATGGCACTTGTGATTTTATTCCATTGTAAGAAAAACACCTAGGACTTTCAGTGAAGATGGTGGAGAATGTAAAGACTGTTCTTTCCTCCTCCCATGGCCATATCAAAATTACAGCTAAATTATAGAACAACCATCATTAAGAACTGCCCTAAGACTAGCTGAACAGAATCCCTATAGCTAAAGATATAAAGGAGAAGCCATTGGGAAACTAATATGAGGAGTGAAAATACAGAACTAGCAAGTCTCAGCCCGTAGTGTGGCAGTTAAGAAAGAAGATGGCCATCTTGGCTACAGAGGTTTCTCCTTAGCAGTGAAGCAGCTCAGCCCCACACCAGACTACCCCCATCTGGGTCACCAGTTCTGGGAAGACAAGTTCCCATAACATCAGGCTATGAAAACCAGCAGAGTTTGTATCCTAGAAACCCTGCTAGAGGTTTCTAGCTAGAAATGGGCTGCTAGAGATCTAGGCACTGTAGGTCTTAAAGGGTCCATGCAAATTCTTAGTCACTCATAATAAATTTATTATTTTTGACTTCCAGGATAGGGACAGCAGCTGAAAAAGCTCAGGGACATACAGGACTGAACTAAATTGACTACCTTCAGGGCAAGGGCTGGAGGGGCAGGGATCAGGGCAGATCTTTTAGGGATGAAACACTAGCAAGTCACATTACTCCTTTGTTGAGCCCTTCCACCACTTGGCATGAATACTCAAAGGAACACCAAATCTGGACACTCCATTAACTTGGCTAACACTGTTTTCCCCAGCCTGGTGATTCCCCGAGACCATGCCCCACCCAACTAGCATGCCAGGATTGAACTTCTTTCAGAGGCTTTTCCACACAAACAGCTTGTCTCAGCTTGGCTACGGACTTTCCTAAAATGTCTCAAAGGTCCATAAACCTCCCTGCAAGTTGCAATTGGCCTCAGTGCACCCCATACTTCTTGCTAAGTGACACCAAGCCCAGCAGAGGCAGTGACCAGTGACAGATCACTCTGTAGCTTCTACCAGGTTGCCCTGAGCCAGGCAGAGGCAGCTAACCTAGGTCTGCACAAGAGCACTTCCAAAGATGCCTGAGAACCAACACACCTGGAGGCCAGCATCAGACAACACAAAAGTACCACTCAACCAGCTCTAAAAATGACACACCCAAAGGGTGGGCTTGGTAGGTACCAGAGCCCTGCTAAAGCAAATCCCACTCTGTGTTGTCAGCCCCTGAACAACAGCTTGTCTGCTGTAGTCACAGCCAGACCTCAAAGCCATAGAGCCTGAGGGTCCATCCTACTAACTGATGTGCTAAAGGAAATCAAGGATCGACAAGAACTGAAGGAAACACACCACCACCACGAAGAACACTCCTGGATCACCCAGCTTAGGGACAAAGGAGACTATACCACTGAGTTCCACAAGATACTTACTACAAATGGCAACTCTGCCAAGATTGGGAGATAAGCAGATCTACCTAACACACAGAAAACAACAACAACACAGGGAAGCAGCCAAAATGAAGCGAAAAAGAAACGTCCTAAATGACAGCAGGACAAAACTCCAAAAAATAACAAAATGAAATAGAGTCAAGCAACCAACCAGATACAGAGTTCAAAATACTGGTTATAAGGATGCTCAATGAATTTCCAGGAGAAGAATAGATTAATTCAGTAAGAATTTTAAAAAGGAAAAAAGTAGAAATAAAAAATACAATAGTTGAAATGAAGAACACATTATATGGAAACAACAACAAATTGAATGAAGCAGAGGACAGAATCATCCATTTGAAAGAAAAAGTGGCAGAAAACACCTAATTGGTATAGCAAAATTGAGAAAAGAATAAAAGAAAATAAGGATAATTTAAGGGAGCCCTGGGAAAATGTCAAGCATAAAAATATTCACATCACAGGGGTCCCAGAAGGCAAAGAGTGAGATCAAAGGATTGAAAAACTATTTAAATAGATAATGGTGGAAAACTTCCCTAGGCTAGAGAAGGAAATAGATATACAAGCCCAAGAAGTTCTGAGAGTCCCCTAAAAGATGAATCCAAAAAGGCCCACACCAGGATACATTGTAATTAAAATGCTAAAGTTTAATAACAAGAGAATCTTAAAAGAAGAAAGAGAAAAGTAATTATTGACCTACAAAGAAGCTCCCATAAGATTAGTGGCTGACTTCTCAACAGAAAATTTGCAGGCTACGAGGGACTGGCATGAAACATTCAAAGTGACAATATACAAGGATTTACAACCAAGATTACCTAGAAAGGCTATCATTTACAAAGGAAGGAGAGACAGAGTTTCTTAGACAAGAAAAAGCTAAATTAGTGTATCATTATGAAACCAATATTATGAGAAATGTTAAAGGGGCTTCCTTAAAAAGAAAAGATCACTAAAGAACTTGTGACACATGGACATAAACTAAATGGTGGGGAATGGTGGGGGAGGGGTGGGCAGGGTGGAGGGGAATGAAGGGGGTGAAATGGGACAACTATAATGGCATTATCAATAAAATATATTTAAAAAAAATTTAAAAATTTAACTGACCCCCCAAAATAAAATAAAAATAAAAGATAAAAATATTAATAAGCAAATATGGGGAAGGAAAAATTCTCACTGGCAAGGGAAAACACATAAAAGCAGGGTATCAATCAACTCTAAAGCTAGTGGGAAGGTTAAAAGCAAACAAGGGAATATATATGTAATTACAAATATAAGTTAAGGAATATACAAAAACAGAAAAGAAGTAAAAAACAGTGACAGAAATATAAACATAAAGGGGTAAGTAAAAATGGTAGGGATTTTAGAATATGGTTGAACTTGAATGACCATCAACTTAAAACAGAGTGCAACCATAGCTTGGTATATACAAAGCACATGGTAACCCAAAGCCCAAAATCTACAAGAGATGTACAAGACATAAAGAAAAAGGAGTCCAAATACAACACTATAAAAAGTCATCAACATACAACAAAAGAGAGCAAAAGAATAAAAAATGAAAAATTATAAAAATAATTGGAAAACAATTGATAAAATTGAGATAACCACATACCTATGAATAATTACTTTCTATGTCAATGGCCTAATGTTTCAATCAAAAGACAAGGGATGGATAAATGGATAAAGCAACAAGACCCAATACATATACTGTCAACAAGAGACCCACTTCAGATTGAAAGACAGGCTGAAAGAGATAAAAAAGATATTTTATGCAAGTGGAAAAGAAAAATAAGGTGGGCAGCAACTTACATTGAACAAATTTTTATTATTTATTATTACTTTTAATCCTCCCCCCAGGATATGTTTATTGATTTTAGAGAAAGAGGAAGGGGGAGGAAAGCAGAGAGGGAGAGAGAGAGAAAAATGATGTGAGAGAGAAACATCGATCTGTTGCCTCTCATACATGCCCTGATTGAGGATTGAACCTGCAACCTAGGTATGTGCCATGACTGAGAATTGAACCTGTAACATTCTGATGTATCAATGATGCTCCAAACAACTTAGCCACCTGGTCAGGGCAGACAAAACAGACTTTTAAATAAGGACTATAGCACGAAGAAGGGAATTTCATAATAAAGGGATGAACCCAAAGAGGATATGACTCTCATAAACATCTACACAGACAATGTAGAAGCACCTAAATATAGAAACCAAATTTGACAGACATAAAGGGAGAAATTGACAGTAACATTATCATTGTAGAGGACTTTAATACCCCACCAATATCAATGGGTAGATCAACCAGCCAGAAAATCAACAAGGAACAGAGTGACCTTAAATGACACATTAGACCAGATGGAATTAACTGATACTTCAACCAAAAGCAGCAGACTATATATTTTTCTCCAGTGCACAGAAAACATTTTCTAGGATAGATCTTATGTTAGGCCACAAAACAATTCTCAGTAAATTTAGGATTTAAATTATATCAAGCGTCTTCTCTAACCATAATGGTATGAAACTAGAAATCAATTACAAGAAAAAAACCTAAAAATTATACAAACACAAAGAGCCTAAATAACATGTTACTGAACAATAAATGGATTAACAATAAAATTAAGGAAGCAATCAAAAGACACCTAGAGACAAATGAAATGAACACACAATATGGCAAATTTATGGGACACAGCAAAAGCAGGCCTATGAGGTAAATTCATAGCATCACAAGTCTAGTTAACAAGACAAATATCAAATAAACAATCTAACCATATACTTAAAGGAACTAACAAAAGAGAGCAAGCAGCCCAAAGTAAGTGGAAGGAATAAATAAATGAAATAGAGTCTAAAACTACAATAGAAAAGATTAATGAAACCAAGAATTGATTCTGTAAAAAGATAAAAATATTGATAAACCTTTATCCAAACTCATCATGAAAGAACAGAAAGGGCCCAAGTATATAAAATCAGAAATGAAAGAGAAGTGACAACGAGTACCAAAAAAATTTACAAGATTGTAAGAAAATACTACAAGTATATGCCAAGGAATAGACAACCTGGAAGAAATGGATAAATTCTTAGAAACACAATCTTCCAAAGCTGAACTGGGAAGAAACAGAAACTATAAATAGCCCAGTAAGATTTTTTTAATGCATGCTGATATGACAGCTGTCACAATACAATCTAACAAAATTGTTTTGAATTAAGTTAAAGACTACTAAGTGCTACTATAGCCATCTTACAGAAAAAAAAAAAACAAGTGAACATTTTTGCCAACCCAATACTAATGAAATTAAACCAGTAATCGAAAGCTCCTAACAAACCAAGCCGTGGACCAGAAATTTTCACAAGTGAATTCTACCAAACACTCAAAGAATTAATAGCCATCCTTCTGCAATGATTCCAAAAATGTGAAGAGGAAGAAAAGTTCTTAAACTAATTTTAAGAAGCCAGTGTTACTTTGGTACCAAAACCAGAAACACAAGCCCTTATTTTATGAAATGTTAAAGAAACTTATCTAAGAAAAAAAAGATAAAAAACATGTATACTAAAATGACAGCAAACTCACAATTACTAACAACCATGCTTAAAATAAAAACAAACTAAGGAAACAATTAGAACAGGAACAGAACCACAGAAATGGAGATCACATGGAGGGTTAGCAACAGGGGAGTAGGGGGAGGGGAGGGGGGAAAGGTACAGAGAATAAGTAGCATAGATGGCAGGCAGAAAATAGACAGGGGGGAGGGCGAGAATAGTATGAGAAATATAGAATCTAAAGAACTTGTGACACATGGACGTGAACCAAAGGGGGAGAGTGGGGGGAGGGTGTGCAGGGTGGAGGAGAATGAAGGGGGGAAATAGGACAAATGTAATAACCTAATAAAATATATTAAAAACCAGAAAAAGAAAACAGAAAAAAATATAGGCCAATATCCCCAAAAAACATATACCAAAAATTCTCAACAAAATATTAGCAAACTGAATTCACCAAAACGTTAAAAAATATACTATGATCAAGTGGGGTTTATTTCTGGGGTGCGGTTAATGTGATACCTCAAGTAAAAATAATGAAAGATAGAGATCACATGATCCTATCAATAGATTCAGAAAAAGCATTTGACAAAATATAACATCCATTTATGAAAAAAACCCTCAACAAAATGGGGATGGAGGAAACATACCTCAACATAATAAAAGCCATACATGACAGGCCCACAGCCAACATCATACACAATGTTGAAAAGCTGAAAGCTTTTTCTTTAAGACTTGGCACAAAGATGTCCACTGTCACTATTTTTATTCAAAATAGTTTGGAAATCCTAGCTACAGAAGACAAAAAAAAACAAAACATCCAAATTGAAAAAGAAGTAAAACTGTCATTATTTGCAGCTGACATGATAATATATATAGAGTAACCTAAAGATTCCACCAAAAACTGTTAAATAAATTCACTAAAGTAGCAGGATAAAAAATTAACATTCAGAAATCAGTTGCATTTTATACACTAATAACAAACATCAAAAAGAGAAATTAAGAAAACAGTCCCATTTACTATTGCATCCAAAAGAACCATATACTGAGTAATAAATTTAACCAAGGAGGCAAAAGACCTATAAGGCACTGAGGAAAGAAACTGAAGAAGATACAAATAAATGAGAGCATACTACCCAAAACAATCTACAGATTCAACAGAATCCCTTTCAAAACACCAATGGCATTTTTCACAGTACAAAAAACATTCTAAAATTTATATGGAGGCATGAAAGACCCTAAATAATCACAGCCATCTTGGAAATACAGAACAAACAAAACAAAACAACAAGACTGAATATATAATGCTACCCAATATCAAACCATACCACAAAACTACAGGAATCAAAATAGCATGGTACTGGAATAAAAACAGATGCATACATCACTGAAACAGAATAGAGAGCCCAGAAATAAAACCACATCGACATGGTCAGATAACCTATTTCAAAGAATGCAGAATTATACAATGGGATAAAAAGTGTCTTTAATAAATGGCGTTGGCAAAATTAGACAGATCAATGCAAAAGACTGAAAATGGATCACTTTCTTACACCATAGGCCAGAATAAAGCCAAAATAGATTAACGACTTAAATGCAAGACTTGAGACCATGAAACTCCAACAAGAAAACATAGGCAACAAATTCTTTGACATCACTCTTTGTAGTATATTTTTGGATATGTCTTCTCAGGCAGGGGAAACAAAAGAAAAACAAATGAGACTCCATCGAAGTAGAGAGTTTTTGCACAGCAAAGAGCACCATCAACAAAATGAAAAGACACCTGCTGAAGGGAGATGATGTGTACCAATGATGCATCTGATAAGAGGTTCATATCCAAACTATATTAAAAAACTCATTTGACTTAACCCTGAAAAACCAAACAATCCAATTAAAAAATGGGGAAAGGACCCGAGAGACATTTCTACAAAAAGGACATATGGATGGCAAATAAACATATGAAAAGATGTTCAACATCATCAATAATCAGGAAAATGCAAATTAAAACTATAATGAGATACTGCTTCACATCTGTGAGAATGTCTATCATCAATAAACAACAAACAACAAACAACAAGCACTGGAGATGATGAGGAGAAAAGGGAACTCTTGTGCACTGTTGATGGAATTGAAAATTGGAGCAACCCTTATAAAAAACAAGCACTTAAAAATAGAACTATTATGTGAACCACTGTTTCCTAGCACTTCTGCATATTTATCTGAAGAAATCCAAATACTAAGCTGAAAAGACATACATACCCCCATGTTTATTGCACCATTATTAAAATAGCCAGTATATGAAAGTGACCAAAGTGTCCATGAGTAGACACATGGATAGAAAAGAGATGGTGCAAATATATAGTGGAATATTACTCAGCCACAAAAAAGTAATCTTGCCATTTGTAAAAACATGGTTGAATGTGAACAGTATTATGCTAAGGAAAATAGATGGAGAAATAGAAATAACATGATTTCACTTATATGTGGAATCTAAAAACAAAATAAATTAAAAAACAAAACAGAAAAAACATATATATGCAGAGACTGAACTGATGGTTGCCGGATGGGAGAGGGGTTGGGGGAACAGGTGGAAAAGGGAAAGGAACTAAGATGCACTAATTGCCGGTTGTAAAAACAGTCATGGGATGTAAAGCTCAGCATAGGGAATATAATCCACAATTGTAATAACTATGTATAGTGTCAGTGGGTACTGGACTTATTGGGGTAATCACTTTATAAATTATATAAATGTCTAATCACTATGGTATAAACCTAAAACTAATATAATAATTGTATATCAATGGTAACTGAAAAAAATATATATATAGGCATAAACTTTTTAAAAAGAAAGAAAGACACCCATATGTATAAATGTGTCCAGAGGAGATAATTTTATCTTGGAATTTATTTTCACAACAAAACACTGGAAACATATCCAGTCGTGGTGGGATAAATTATGGTACATCAAATGCCCAGACTCTTATGTAGTCATACAGAATGATGTAGAACCACACAGGTTTATTTGAAATGATTTCATGTGTTTTTCAGAGGAGAAAAGTATGTATACCATATACAATAAAAAATATATGCACATATATATGTGTATGTGACCATGTATATTTGTATATGATTCTATAAAATAGATGAAAGTATGCACATGAAAGCATATTTTATACCTTATAGGGATAAATGAACAGCAAGAAAGAAATAAGGGAGGGGAGAAGAAAAATTACTAAGAATGTCCCAACATATGATATAATTCCATTTATGTATTAGTGAGAAACCACATATATGTATATATACTGAATTTTAAAGAAAGTGAATAAAGAGAAAAAATTGTGATATCTGTATTGTGAGTGTTACAAAAGAGGATAAAGTATGTTTTGAGCATCTTCATTTCATTTAGAGGTTCCATGTCACAAATATCTTGTTATTTATTTTTGATCATTGTGTTGTCAGAAACTACATTTAAAAGTATATTCACTTCTATAGATATTTAAAAGAAACTAACAAAGCACTTGAACTTTCTAAAACTTCATCTTTGGAATCCATATTCTAGGAAAAGACCTCAAGAATGCTTGAGACCCAGGCACATTGAAAACGGTAAATGGTATATTGCAGACCATTTCCCTGGATTCTTTTATTTAGTACATGGTTGGGAATGTACCATGGTTATTACCGGTCACTTACATTTGGTGAGCAGGCTGACACGTATACAGAGTCTCTCCAAGAGTTAAAAAAAATCAGAAGGTTTTTTCTATAAAAATAAGGCACCCTGAGAATGCAGGGAAACTAGCTCTTTAGAAGAGCCAGATGGAATTTTAATCTGAATTCTCACTGGGAGCTGGGTTGCCAAAGGGCATGGAACTTTGTTCCTCTAACTTGAAATATGGTTCCAGCTCTGACTTGTTTGTCTGTATGAAATCCCAGCATTATTTCCTTATCTGTATAATTGGAAGTTGTGTCCTTTGCTTGCGTGTGTTAGTGTCTTACCCTGTACCATCGCTGTACACATTAGAGAACTGCCTTCATTCATTTATTTCACAAATATCCCTTGAATGCCTGCCACAGGCTAGAAACTGCGCTAGGTACACTTTACCCATAAATTTGTATTAGGGCAGCTTTTTTGTTACTTCCGTAAATCTACTCTCTGAAGAACTTCAAGACATCCTTGACTACCTTTGTAATATTAATAGCTTCCTATAAAGCATTCCTACAATAGACGTGCTAGAGAAAGTGCTACTTCAAGTGTGGTGGAGTACCTTACACTGCATTTTGTACGATAACAAATACTATAGTAAAGGTTCTAGTGCATTTGATGATATGTGGCCAGCTTATCAATAATAACTCTGACTTCACTGTGGAAGAGGGCCTTCTATGCAAGGCATAAAATCCAATTGATTTTTATGAAATAAGATGCTATGAAGAAGTGCATTAAGTGTAGCGTATCACAGTAATTCCACTTTGTAAGCTAAATGGCTTCTGGAACATTGTTGAAAATGCTGTCAGTATTCTGAGCATACACAAAAGAGCAAGATAAGGCCAATAATTAAAAAGTCAATGCTATTCCTCTTCAAAGATTTCTTTCCTCAATTAATAAAGCATTTTCTCCTCTGTGCCAGTTAAAAATAAAATCCCAAGTAGCTCTATATGATATGATCAGACTCAAAACATGTGTAAGCTGTGTTGATCCTACAATACAAAGTTTATAGAATTCTTGGGTCACTGCTATCTTTAACTTCCTTTTAAGGCACCCTATGAAAATCTATTATGCATATTTTAAAGGATACATTTTTGCTTGGGATGCATTTATGGAATTGTTTTCAAGTTAGCTCATTTCAGAAGGCCTGGTTAGTTAAATTTCATGAACATTTTTAAATTAATGGTATAAGAACACAGGCAGGAAAAGCAAGTCATCTGATTTATGAGACTCTATAGCTTTTTAAATCAGATGATAATTTGCAGTGAATTTGGTTGGGTGTATTAGTGCTTGAAGCATTAGTTCCTAAAATTTTTTTTTTGCCCAACACACCTGAAGAATAAGCATACTTCTATCATCAACAGGGACATGCTAATAGTGTTTCAATGAATTGGGGGGGAGTAGACTATAAACCAACCAACCAACCAAACAACCAACCAAGCAACCAAACAACCTTCCCACTTGGGAGAGATGATTTTTAAGTGCTGTCCTAGGTGATGTATTTGAGAATAACTGCAAAGTAGCTGAAATTATGTGAAAGACTCTTGGGTCTTTATATCTGGTGGTCTTAGGCGATAGACTGTTTTTGTACCTGTGATCTAGGTGCTCAGTAAATAGATGATTAAATAAAAGGAGAAAAAAGAGAGAAGGATTTTTATATCCCTATTTCCTATTATGGCAAAGCAGTATATATTACACTGTCATTTAACATACCTGTTGTTAAATGGAACTTCTCACAGGGTTTTATTTGATGATATATAGTACAATTAACATATGCCTATACCTTTTGACTTTGTAATCCACCTCTGTAAATCTATCTAATTGAAGAACCCCTTACATATGTAAAACAAAGAGGTCCTTGAACATTGATTGCAATGCTCTTTGTAAAAATTAGAAACACATTATTTGTACTTTCATCATTTGAAAATAAAACATTGTACCTCCACGCAATGGCATACTATTCGACTATTATAAAGGATGAATTACATTTAAACCAACTCACTTGGAGAGGTTTCCTCAAGATATTTTTAAGGAGAAAGAGCAATGACACATAGAAATATTTCATTTAATTTTTATGAAGCAAAAAGTTTTACAATATCCCCATATATCACTGCAAAGGATAATATAATGAAAATATGAAAAAGATGAACACATTTCTAATATGAATTACCCGGGGCCTGCGAGGAGGCCCTAGGTAATGTGGATGTAGGAGGGAAGTTGACAAAAGTAAAAATTAATGATCATTTAAAATAAAACTGCACACATAAACACATGATAAAATTCTGTTTCTTTTTTTCATTACATATATTTTATTGATCATGCTATTATAGTTGTCCCATTCCTCCCCCCCTTATTCTCCTCTGCCCTGTACACCCCTTCAACCTGCATTCCCTCCTTTAGTTCATATCCATAGGTCATGCATATAAGTTCTTTGGTTTCTACATTTTCTATATTATTCCTACCCCACCCCTGTCTAGTTTCTACCTACCATTTATACTACTTATTCCTCTCTCCCCCACCTACTCCCCCACTGATAACCCTCCACGTGATCTCCATTTCTGTGATTCTGTTCCTGTTCTAGTTGTTTGCTTAGTTTGTTTTTGGTTTTATTTTTTTTAGGTTCAGTTGTTAATAACTGAGTTTGTTGTCATTTTACTGTTCATATTTTTTATCTTCTTTTTCTTAGATAAGTCCTTTTAACATTTCATATAATAAGGTCTGGGTGATGATCAACTCCTTAACTTGACTTTATCTGGGAAGCACTCTATATGCCCTTCCATTCTAAATGAAAGCTTTGCTGGATAGAGTACTCTTGGATGTAGGTCCTTACCTTTCATAACTTCTAATACTTCTTTCTAGCCCCTTCTTGTCTGCAAGGCTACTACTGAGAAATCAGCTGATAGTCTTATGGGAACTCCTTTGTAGGTAACTGTCTCCTTTCCTCTTGCTGCTTTTAAGATGTTCCCCTTATCTTTCATTTTGGTTAATGTAATTATGATGTGCCTTGGTGTGTTCCCCCTTGGGTTCAAATTCTTTGGGAGTCTCTGAGCTTCCTGGGGAAATTCTCCTTCATTATTTATTCAAATAAGTTTTCAATTTCTTGGCCTTCTTCTTCTCTTTCTGGCATACCTATGATTTGGATGTTGGAATGTTTAAAGATGTCCTGGAGGTTCCTAAGCCCCTCATTTTTTGAGTTCTTGTTTCTTCATTCTGTTCTGGTTGAATGCTTCTTTTTTCTTTCTGGTCCACACCATTGGTGTGAGTCCCAGTTTCCTTCCTGTCACTGTTGGTTCCCAGTGCATTTTCCTTTATTTCACTTAGTATAGCCTTCATTTTTTCCTCTAATTTGAGACCACACTCAACCATTTCTGTGAACATCCTTATAACCAGTGTTTTGAACCATGCATCTGTTAGGTTGGCTATCTCTTGGTCAGTTAGTTATATTTTTCCTGGAGCTTTGATCTGTTTTCATTTGGGCCATTTTTTTTGTCTCTGTGTGCCTGTTACTTAGTAAGGGGAAGAGCCTTAGGTGTTCACCAGGGCAGGGCAACCCACCTTGCAGTGTTGTGATGCTGTGTGGGGGAGGGGTCCGAGAGGGAGCAATGTAGCTGGCTCCATTTTCCGTCAGATTTCAATGACTTCTTCTGCTTTCTGTAAGCAAATTAGGCCCTTCTGGTGCTGATTCCTGGGTGGGTCAGCTTGTGTACATTCAAGGACTCTCTGAGTTTCTCCAATGAACTCTCTTGTGAGGCTGGGAGTTTCTCCCACTGCTGCCTCAACCCCCATAGGTTTTTTTCAGTCAGAGGTTTTGAGGTTTTTATTTCCCTGAACTGGAACCCCAGTCTGTGTGGTCTATTTCACTCCCTAGTTGTTCCTCCTGGTTTATCTTCACACAAATGTTGGACCACCCGGTCTGCAAGCTGATGCCTCACTGGGTCCTCCAGCCACTGCCTTGCCAAGAGTCCTTTCCACCCAGCTGCAAGTCTGTGCTGCTCCTACTGGTCTGGATGAATGTTTCTTCTTTAACTCCTTGGTTGTCAGACTTCCATACAGTTTAATTTTCACTCAGTTCTGGTTGCGTTTTGTTTCTAAAGTTGTTGTTGCCCTTGTCTTGGTTGTGTGAGGAGGCACAGTGTGTCTACCTAGGCCTCCATCTTGGCCAGAGTCAAGATTATGTTTCTTTAAAAGTTTATCTGTCTGTCTGTCTATCTATCTATCATATCCATCCATCCATCCATCCATCCATCCATCCATCCATCCATCCATCCATCCATCCATCCATCCATCCATCCTGCATCAAGTCATGCAAGATAGCTTGGTCACCAAAATGTTAATGATGGTTATTATAGACTGGTACAGTTATAGTGTGTTTTACTTGCTTTCACTTTTATGTATTGTTTGACCATTTTACATTATTTACAACATTTGGGTATTTTATATTACCAAGGAAAAATGTTAAAACTGTATTTATCCCCCCAAGTTAAATGCTCAGGGTGAATTCCTTCCGGGATCTCAAATATAATAAAAACCTTAAGATATTGACAAACTAAACAACAAAGAACTAAACTAATCAATCTATTAACTAACCAATTTAAACATACACACACAAATATATATATACAAGAAATATTTGTCTTTTGAACCATGTTTTTTTCCTAATACTTATCTATTGTTTTTGAGGTTGAAATTTTTTTAAATGTTAAGGATGCAGGACCAATGAAATAACAGCAGCTTAAGCTATCTCCTAAAATCTATTCTGAACACAGAAAGAGGGTTCAAGCAGATTGTTCTCATAACTACTTTTCTCTAGATTTGAAGCTGAGGGAAGAAAATTTTTTTCTCTTTAAATATCTGAGAAAATCCCTCTAAGCCAAACCTGTAGAACACATTCCCATTTTACTCAAACTTTCCTTGCTGATGATCGTTCAGTTTTCTTCTGGTAAGGGAAGATTTTTTTTCCTCTTCAGATTTGTTGGACTGTAGAACAAATGAGCACCTCATTTATGATGATGTTTAAAGCTATGCCTCTGGCCCAACACTCAGTCACGTAGGTCCCTTTAAGCAGTACGAAGGCAGCACCACAGTGCAGCAGAATTCTGAAATCAGGCAAGATGTGTTTCAAATCATCATGCCACTCCCCATGAGCTGTGACACTTCTAAGTTATTTACTGTTCTGCAGCCTCAGTTTCTTTATCTGTAAAGTGGGCACAGCAACTTCTACAGTTAGATATGTAGAAAAGCCTCAATAAGCTGTATCTATAAGCACCAGCTTAGTGCCTGGTACTACATAAGCACTCAGTAAATGATAGCCATTACCATTATTATTTTTATATATTTTTGTGTATTCTCAGAATGTGTTGGTATAACAGAAAATTATTGCTTCTGTGGGTCTGTATATAAGCATTATTTATATCAAAGGAAGGGCTGTCCTTATTTTTTTAGGTACTTAAAGAGGTTCCATGCATCATTATATTCATATATTATTCTACTTCCCATGAATTAATGGAGAGTGGGGGTAGGAGTATTAATTCAGAATGATGAAATGCTTATATTTAAATGTAATCTATGTCTATGCCATGTGATCTTAGCTTTATCTTGCTCTTCCTTTTACACGTATGAATTTGCAGCAGGAAAATATAAACAATATATTTCTTTAACCAAGGATTCAGTGAAAATCATGCTGCTGTTGAGCACTGAATCATTAATCATCACTTGCACAGCAGAAAAAATGCTTCGGCTTTGCCAAATGCACTGTTTACTGAAAAAAGGCCAACATTTACCACTGGAAAGATAACACACTTGAAGAAGTAAAATAAAAGAGAATTAATTGTGTGTATGTTAAATACGTTTCTGGAAGCCATTTAATTTGTGATTTGAACCTTAGAACTCCTAAAATAAGGGAGTGCACATGAGGAATTATCTTCCCTGCTAAGCTGCACTTGTTACAAACACTTGCATTGTTTTCTTTCGAAACGCCCACTAAAACAAAACATCAGCTGAAGATAATTGGCACACTTCCTGAAAAGCGTCAGTAAAAGTTGAAATTACTTATGTAAGAAGAAATGTCTTCATTAAAATAGTTTAAACATAGTTTTTCTTAAAAATAATTCCTATTTATGCAGATGAAACTAAAGCAAAAGAAGAGAAACAATATCACTAACAGCTTCATTGTTCAAACACACAGTTAATAATTTGGTGCATTTTCTTCTAATCTTATTTTTTCTAAGGTTAAAATATTTTTCTGACTGTGTAGTTGTAATCCTGCTGTATGTGTATGTTGTGCTTGTGATTTGCTTAAACATTTTTATTGAGTAGTTAATTAAAACAGGCACAGGATTAACTTGGTGACTTTATACTTCCTCTACCTTTTGTGATCCAATGTTCTGTTTTCTGTTAGGCTTCAAAAACAGTGTTTGAATTTAAAAAATCATATAGTCAGATGGGAAAATAATTTACTTATATCGTGTAAATTAATCTGAACATTTCTCTGTAAATCTGACAATCTCTCATGCAATTCCTGAATTAGATGATGGATTTGATTAATAACCATATTCAGGATCTGATATGTTATGTAGGAAATTTCTCATCATCATGCTTTTAAAGAAGATTAAATAACTACTGTGTTAAAACTGTGTATTTTGTGGCAATGTGAAAAGTTACGGGGGGGGGGAATGTCCAGCTTAATTCCCTTATGTTCCTTTTCAGACATGGTTTCTTTTCATTAACCATCTGTAATGAAACATTTGGTCACTGTCACCGGTAGGCATTAATTGCCAGGAAATGCATATTTAAATAGCTCATATTTTAGAGCACTATAGTAATCACAGGATTTTAAACAGTATCTACTTTAGATTAAGATGTCAGAAGTATCAAAACTTGTGAAGTGTGATGTGAAATAGTCCATATGCTAGACAAGCATAATCTCAATAGAAAACCATTACATAATCATCGCTGTTTTCCTCACGGTTGAGCGATAGTCCTTAATATTCGGTTAAGAAACCTAGTTACTAGACTCAGATGCTGATCCAAATCTCAAAGTAAGCTCCATTCATTTGACCCATGTAACCTGCTAGCTTTTATTTTGTTTGAGTTTGTGTTTAATCCAACTGTCCCAACCAGGGAATTTAACCTAATCTACACCACTACCATCAACCACCACCACCATTATGATTGTCATTATCATATCACCATCATCATCTACTATTGAGAAATGATTAGTTCTTTAAAAGACGAGTAAAGTTGTTTGGGATACCAATTTTTTGGTTTGTTTAAGGGGGAAAAATCTTCAGAGAACATTTTACCTACAATAAATTTTATTTGCTAACATAAACAAGAACTAATAATTGTTGCAGAGAATTAACAAACACAGGAGACTAGATTGTATGTTTCAAACTTTACTTTTGGCAACCTGAGGGGATGCTTTTGTGTGAAATCAGATTAACCTTTCTGATACTTTTCTTTAAAGTACCTCAAACTTAAACAGCTTTGTTTCCCAACTCTGTGAATACTTACTTAATGGGATAGGTTTTGAGGTTATAAATGAAACTCTCACAATTTTTGCTAAGAATAAGAAATAAAAAATATTTTCATGATTTGTCAATGTCTCATTCCCACCGTGAAGCTCTCTTCAATGAAGACTGTCAATTTCTACAGCACTGGTGTGCTGCTCTTGTTTATATCCCTGTGACTGAGTCGATTCTAAGAAATGTGTTAAGAGTAGTTTCTATTGGATCAATGTGGCCCTTCATAGTGAATTCCACTTAAAATCTTTTCCAAATCTATTTATAAATTGCAAATAGTTTCAGGTTTACTACATTTATCTGCATTGAATAAAGAGATAACATGTCAGATATTACTCAAGAATTTTTTTTCTTTGCCTGATCTCCTCTTTACCTTACCTTTTAACATGAAAAAGAGTATATTTGTCACATTAGTACTGGTGTACATCTATTCATTTACTGGATGGATATAAGAAAATCAGTTATGAGAATTTTGAAGCAAAAACTCATCAAATTGTTGCTAGAAAAGAACTGAATCCTCTTCTCAAATAATTTTACTCAGAAAATTATATAGAACTAATTTCTTTTTCTTTTTCTTGTCCTGCCTCTCATCATCCTTTTATTTCTCCTTCAATATTAGGCATTTTATATAAATCATTATCAGTGTAAGTACCATTTTAAATTACTAGTACTTGGTTGCAAATACTTCAAGTTTAATTTAGACACACGATTTTGGAATTTAAACACCACCACTTAAACACTAAATGTATTTTTCATCGAGTGAAAGAGATTTTTCCTAGGCATAGTTATCTGTATTTTTGCAATATTTTCCACTTTGATATTGACTTCTCAGTTGTTTTTTTGCTATCAAAATTATTCCTTTCTGAGGTTCTCTTTGCCAAACTTTTCACGTTGACTTTGAATTTGTGATCACACATTGGAATCTGTATCCAGATTCTACTCGGCCTTTCCCTCTTGGGTCTAAAGCACTAGATGTTGAACAGCAGGAAGTTAAAAAATGAGCACCTTCTACTTGCCCAGAACGAAACACTATGAAGAAAAGGCATTGATAGATACATAGTTTCTAAATTTAAACCAGTGTTATAATGTGCACAGAGTAGTACCATTAGACTACTGAAAGTATAAATCATTCTTCCTAAGGGCTGATTTATCGACATGTTTAATTTAAACCCTGGGAAGACCAATAGAACACTTTCAGTGATTAGGTTCATAGTACAGTTTTATGGGCTCAGAGACTATATCCCTGTGAGAATGAACAAAAGCAGAAGATCCAATTAATGCTCTGCTTTCTTGCATATTGTCCTAAAGTAAAGTGGGGCAAAATCTGGCCTCTCCTGTAACATAATGTGATTCTACTACAAACATTTAGCTCCATAATTGAAACTCTCTTTGGTAGGTATAGTGTTCACATTTAAACTTGGTATGTTGTTCTTCTAACCTTTTTTCATTATTTTTACATATCAATTGTTTCTATCCTGTATTACAACATACCCATTGACCAACACTTAATGATGTATATAGCATCTCCTTTATGTATTTAATAATCTTTCTGTGTGGTTAAGTTTCAAAAAGAAAAATATAATAATCCAATTACATCCATTGAAGAAGCTGGACATAAAATGAGCTAAATTTGGGCAATATATGTGCTCTTTGAGAATATTCCCCAGGATTTTTCTCTTTATTTTTGTTCAAGAAAAAAAATCTGTAAAACCTTTGAATATTACCATTATATTCACATTTTTTCCATTCTTACTATAGTTGTATTTCAGGGAAAATATACAGCATTGTGTATTATGTAGAATGAAATTCATATTGGGTTCTGGCAATCAAAAACATAGCACAATGTTTAGAATCATCTGTCTTTTTCACCTTTCTGAGGAGAATGACAACATAAGTATAACCCCACAAAAAAAGAACCCAAAAGAATAAAAATTTAGCATATAATTAATAACCTCATCTCCATTTGCATCTAATTTTTGCACCTAGCTCCTTACGTGCTGTCTGATTTTAAAATGATTTAAGAAAACAATGCTGGGGTGATTATTTGAGATGCCAATATGGCTATGTTTGTAGATAGCTCTTGTATCATCCTGTTTACAGATGCTCTCCTAACAGAGGACTCAAAATCCTAAGAACAGTTTAGAAATTCCCAGGGGTAGACCGGTGCTCTCTGACAATTTACCAAAAAGGGAGCACACTGTGTTTAAGCAGATGCTACCCCTTTACATGTTTCACTATTATGAACCAAAGAACCAAAAAAAGTTATCTTACAAAATGTTTTATATATACATTTTATAAATTACCCTTTTAATTTTAGTCTGAATAATCATCGAAGGAGAAAAATTCAGAAGTCATGTGTGTGTATATATAATTGATATTATGCATTTTTACATAAAAATCTCAATAGTACATATAATTTCTAATTCATTCAATATAGTGGCATGAACATGTGTTTTCATATAATTTTGCCACATGCAAGAAACCCAGAAGGTATAACTTTGGTATGCAATTACTGATTTAGAAAGAGAGAGAGAGGAGAGAAAAAGAAACTATACACCTCATTAATCTTTTTAACCTAGACATGAGAAATGATATTTAACAGTATCTTCTATAGTGCTGAGAAAAATACATTGAGTTTCTGTTTGGTGATATCTGGCCTGTTTTTGAGACATCAGCTTGGTTAACAAATTTCCTTTCAGTAAGTGCTTAAAGAAGATGGTTGTGTTTAGTCCAGGGAAAATGCCCCTCCCTAGTTCGACATTTTTCTGTATAGGTTATTCTTAAAAATTTTGCAGCTGTTCTTACTTTTCCCATAGAACAACGGAGATACTCCTACAGTTTCTTCCCACAGGAAATCATTCCCCAGACACTGCACTTGAGATGAGGAGAATATGTGGAACTCCTCAGCTGAAGTTCATGTAGCTTCTTTCAAGGAAGACAGGAAGATGTGTGAACTAAGGAAACAGGTTACAATTTAATTTTAAAACCTATATTTAAAATGCAAATAATGTAATAAAGTGGTTGCTAATAAAGTACAATGATTTGGGCTAAGAACAGATTGAAAAAAATAATATATAGAAGAATCCTATAAATTTGCGATTTACTTATCAAAATGTACACAGCCAACTTTTACAGGCATTTGCAAATTTAAAAGCCGTGCTTTCTGCATGATTAAATTTATTTTCTGAAATGCAAGCTCTAAGAAAAGAATCTTATGCTTAAAAGGAGCTAACCTTAAAACTTTCTGAATTTTAGAATGACATGTTCAAAATGTCATATGATTGATGGATGTTTTTGTATTACAAGAGAATAGCTGTACACCTTTGTGATTAAAAATAGTCATCAACTTTAGTCTGGTATTTGGTGACTCCAGCATTAAGTAGGAGCTGGAGGAGGTACTAATAGGTGAGATGAGAGGTTCACAGGGGTGTCGGTAGCCTATATGTTATGCTAAGGGGCAATACACCTAAGGAAAGCAATTAAATTTGCCTTTGTCTCCTGTTCTCATTTGAAGTGAATATAGATAGATACCTGTTCAGAATACTGAGGTTGCTTACTAAGGTATGAGCTACTTAGGTCATAGCGGTTTCTCAGTGATGGAAAGGACACATTTCAGCTTTCCACAGGAGAAAAAAGGTAGTGGATAGGAATTTAAATACCACGAAATGGATGTTGCTTTTATTAGTGCTAACACTTGTTACTGTAGAAATGCTTAGCAAATGAGTATCGGTTAAAGAACAGGACAACAACAACAAAAAAGGCTTGTGCCTTTAACTGTCCAGTCATTTTGCTGAGAAGCTGAAATAATCCTCTGGTGAATATATCTGTTGTAAGTCACTCTTTTAAATCAGCTGCTTTCACCAACTGTGACACTATTCAGGAGTTTAGAGGAAAAGGCCTTGCTTTGCCTCAGGCCACGCTTCTATTCTTTTTGCTTAATGTGGAGATGAGAGAAGAGATGGAAATCTCAGGTGAAACCTCTAGGAGAAAATACCCTTGTGCATTACAACTTATTTTTCTGGTCTCACAGAATCTAAAATAGATTAGTTCTGGTATCCTCCTGATTTCAGCTTGGTTGGCCAGCTCCTTGTGAGCAAGGGGGCTGCATTAGCTTCTGAAATGAAGCATTTATGCTGTGGTGCACAGTTTTCTCTATGAATAATTTGCTAAGCTGTTTAAAAATCACAAAAGAAGAAAGGAACATAAAATGTACCATTAAGTCATTCCATGAGATTTACAAAAGCTTTAATGAGTTAGAAATGGATGAAAAAGCCTTTTTTGATTCATTAAAGATATCCATCTGATTAGAAGAGATTTTCATCACCTTATCAGCTAATCCAATAAATTGACTATCCATTTCAAAATGACTCCAATTGGATTCCTGTCCATTAGAATGATTTTCTGAAAACCCTGGAGCACTGTATAAAATTGAAAATTATCAAATTGCCACTGGAAAAAATTTTACTAGATTCTGATAAATCTAGATTATTAGGGAAAAAAATGCCCTGAGCTGAAAAGTTATACGAATCAAAGTTCAGCCTGCATAGTTCTCTTCAATATCATTATTTATCAGCACAAAAAAAGTAATCCCTAACAGAAAAATAAGTATTTGGGTAGCTAAAGGAGAACTGTTTCATAAGGAGGTTGTTTGCTAACTCCATACAGACCTTGAAAAAACTAACACGGTTCTATTGTATATCTGGAAAATATTTTAAAATGCCATACCAATGAGATAGCTAATGTATGGAACCAGCTAATCAAATTTCCAGTTTTTGGCTGGTGCATGCCCCAGTGTAACAAAGTAAGATTAATGGGGTGTTAAAAGTCTGTATGGACTTGTCAGTTTTATGTTGCAAATAGGGTTAATTTCATCCAAATGTAGAAATTTTAAAAAATTAAAGTGAGTGAACTAAAGCCTTATATTTGCCTTTGCTCTAGAGAAACATGTTTGCAGGATCAGTCCTAACCTGGCTAATGGGGAAAGCTGAGGGAGGGAAGAAATGCTTTTCAGGGAATAGAGTATCACGAGGTCAGCCACAATGGAGAAATGCCAGACGCTGAAATTTAGAAGTAGATAATTTTACCTATTGGACTAGCCAAAACCATTTATTCTGGGCCAATATCTGATACTACCCAGGAAGACAAGCCTTCTTTATCTTTCCTCAAACTCACTTTTTACATAGTCTCCACAGGAAAACTGGGGTGAAAGTATTTTGCCCTTTGTGGAATATTTTGAGTAATAAGAAGGAGTCTTCATAAACCATCTCCAGCATTTTAACAAACTGGCTGTCATCCAGATATTTGTCTACATAATGCCAGACACTTGGATGCTTGGAAACATCCAGATGTCTGATTGCCTTTTTAACTTGTCATTCAAATGGGAGAGACCTAGCCCATGTCTATGTGTAGTTTGAATTGGGTGGTAGTTGAAGAGGCAAGGGGTGAACAGAATTTCACGAACACTTTTTTTATTGCTCCATATATTTTGTTTTCCCTGAGAGAACTTCAACTTAAATCATAGAAGCATACATTTTTAGGATCCCTGATAGAAGTGAAATGCTTACACTAAAACAGAAATTTGCATAGCCTAAATAAAACAGACATTCATTTGGGATGATGTATGGAGCGGGTATGAGATAGCTAGGTAGATTGTCTACATAACCTCAGCTATTTAGCATTACTTTTGGTATCCTGAGAAAAAGGGCATCAGGCAAAGGAATGGCTTTCTAGAAGAGCATTTTATAGTGGTGTGATTTAAAGAGTTCCAAGAATTACACCTCTCATCAACTATCTCTCATATCTGGACCAAATATATTTTCTTCATTTTACCTTATATGCTATCTTAAACACTTATTAATTTGTAGTAATAAATATCATCTTTTAAAAGTATAATCCCCTCTTCTCTGATGGAGTAGTTATGAAATATATATCTGCTAAAAAATGCATTTAATAAGACTCAGTGTCCTCCCATCTGACACCTTTATCCCAAGGAGGGGGAGGTGAGAAGAAAGGCAGATTGCATTGGAGCAAAGGACTGCAAGACAGGCCAGAGCTGAGTGGGGGACTGAGAAGGACAACAAAAAAGGCTGGAATTGGGGAGCTGCCTAACAGACTGGTGAAGACACAATGAAGACAAATGTCCCTGCTTTCCCATTTCACTTCTGCCCTGCCCTCATGGAGCATTCTCATTCTCTACGGGAGCATCTGCAGGTCAGGGCCCCTGTCTTAGTGCATTGTGTTGATCGTTTGTATGCCCCAGTGCTTTCCGCAGCACGTAGCCTGCAGTAGACGCTCAGCAAATGTTTTCCAAGTGAATCAATAAATGAAGAAAAGATCGGTGTGGTCTAAAGGCTCCAGGTTAAATTTCAAAGACTCCAGGCTCGGAGGAATTTCAGGAAGTTACATAGTTCAACTTGTCTTCAGCTAATGCTTACGCCACACCAAAAAATAGCTTTCAGTAGTTTCTTTTGTGAAATTGCCACATCCTTTCCTCAAAGCATATTTCAGCATCACTTAAAAAAATCTATTTTAAAACCTTCTAAGATTCAAGATCATTTTCCTTTTTAATAGAAGTAAATTTATGCATACTAATACATCTTTTAACTTTTCCAAGAGGTTATATGCACACCCCTTCTCTCTAGAACAAACTGCTAGGGAAATAGGGCAGAGATTACAGTCTTTACTTTAGCTTAATTTATTCAAAATTTCTGCATCTTGTTTTGTCATTTTAAAAATGAGAATGGTTTGATGAAGCTTCCAGCTTAGGGCAGACAGCAGTGTGCCAAATCTTCTTAAAATTAAGGAAAGCTAAGGTATTTAGAGACCTGGGGGGTTTCTCAATAGTGTGAAAGAAGGCAGCCCTAACACCAGAATTCCACTCACCCTCATCTGATAACAGTATCTGATGTGTTCCACACAGTATCTGCTATTCACGTATACTCACGTAGGCTTTGGAAAGTGACCCCCATCTCCTTAAAATTTCACATTGGCTTTCTATGTTCAGGTGAATTTTTTTTTACCATCCTGATTCTTACTTATGAACTTTTTCCTAGGTTTTCAAAATGGCTTGGTTGTAGGATAAATCCTGAGGCTAAATTCATACCGATGATAAAATCAGGAGTGGCTTTGTTAGATTATGTTCAATATTTATGTAACTGTTAACGCATTTTGAAAATGACAAGTTTCAGGACAGGTGTAAAATAAATGTGGGTAAAGCAATTGTGATTTTCCCATTGTCTGATTTCTCGATTACCATGGGAAATGTTACCTGAAAGATTAATTGAAAAACTTGTGGTTTGGAAATAATAACACTATTTATATTTTGGAATATTCAAATAAAAATATTTTCTGTGTTGCATGAAGATATAGTTTTGTACAAGACAGAAATAGTCCATGCACATTAAGTTCATATTATTTAGAAAATTAAAGTACCAAGAAGGGACTAGTGCAGCGATGAATTTGGTGATGTATCAGGAGTTTGCGGGTCTGCCTGGGGTCTCCCTCAAAACCCAGTTCAGAAAGAAAACAGCTAGAGTCGCATGATGAATCCAGTTAATATATAGGTGGCATAAGCTGACACACACATCGAATTGACAACTTTTCTCCTGATGGAAGAGGCTGGCCAGCCTGTCTCATCAGCCGCAATAGAAGTAACATTTTAGGGCTTAAGCCCTTTTTCCTTTTCTTTCTGAGTGAGCACTAACAGAGCATACTTTACATAGCCTGGGCATCCCAGACTTGGGTTTACCTCCACCCTTGGTCCTCAGCCTCAACGGGAGCTGCAGCCTTAGAAAGAACTCTAGAAGTCCTAGTTGATTATTCTCCTAATTTGTCTCACCTACTGTTGAGGCCTCTTTCTATACACGTCCTTAACCATGACAACGATGAAATGTGGTGCAAATTTTCCTTGTGGTGTATTTTGATGAGAATGTTGAAATTCAGAGATGTTAAATAATGTATTCCCAGAAACACAGAGAGCGGTAGAGTCAGGAATTATACCTTCATCTTTCTAGCTCCCCCGACTGCATGGTCATCGAGGAATGATAGCACCAGGGACACCTGGTCAGCTAAGCAGAAGCAGCAGTCACTCCAGGTTGTGTCTATTCATCTTATAGGGAGGCTGCTCTCTGCTTAAAATTGATTATTGGTAAAGTCAGAATAAACTAATACTTTAGCTTTCTACTGTTACAGTTTTTATGAGCTAAGTGCATTACACTTCAAAGGCAATCCCATCTACACATGTCTACAGCATGAGAGGACAAGCTCAAGTTTTGAATTCGGGTAGATCTGGATTTGAAACTCCACCTTGACTAAGCCACATGAGGTAAGTTACTTACTGTCTTTGCCTTTTAGTTCCCTCATTGATAAAAATGTAATAGCACCTTCTGCACAGGGTGGTTATGAGTAAAAAAAATACAGAATAACGCTCAATGTATGGCCCGTAGTAGAAACCAAATAAATTATGTTTTTTTACGAGATTTAATATTAATTGTTTTTAATGATAGCAGTAATAATGACTCATTACTTTATCATAAGTGCCTTTTTTTGTTTGTGTTTTTATTTTTCCAATAGAATAAGATTTCCTAAAAGTGCAATAACTAGTTACTTCATTAGTAGTAATAATAATAACTGTGTTTGCTTGTAGGGCCAAGTATTAAAAAATATTCTTACATCTGCTTTGTGAAGGGTTTTGTATGTCTGTTGAAATCCTATGAGCCAGAATATTAATTTTGTGAAAAAAAACCTAAAAAAACACTGGCTTAAAATTAATTGTTAAACATAACTCTTATTTTCTTCATAAAGAAATAAGGCGTTTGCTTAAAAAATAGTGACAGTGCAACTTGGTGAATATAAATTATCAGCCACATTAGTGATTTCATTAATATTTAGTAGTATTTGAAGTATGATTCTCAAAGACTGCTTCTTACTACTAAATGTAATATTTGATGAATATCATGCAGACTGTTAAATATCAACACTATCAAAAATGCAAATGAAGTAACACAGTGAACAAGGAACTCTTATGACAGTAAAATGCTTGTTCTGCTCCTACTAAAGGAGGGTCAGTTTCATACCATCTCCTTTGTTTCCTCCTCTTTGGTAGTGGGCCCTGCCTTTCCTGTCACCTGCTCTGGAGCGTGAAAGCCCGACACTGTTTCAGCTACCATCCTCTTGATGGGAAATCATGTCAAGGCCAGCAGGTATACAAGGTAGTATCTTAAAATCTCAGCACTGAAAACTATTTTTTTAGTGCTTGCTTGTGGAGTGCTTGTAAAATGATTTGCTGTTTCAGCAACTTATAGACTAGTCAGTCACTGGTATAAAATCTTCAGTTATCATATGGTAATATCCTTTTATTAACCACTGAAATATATCAAGACATTTCATGATAACCGACAATGCCAGATGCTATTACTGGCCTAATGGTTAATACATTTGCACTTTCTTTTACTGAGCTCTTTCTGCATGCTTACTCTTCCTGTTGTGTAAAACATTTTTCAAGTGTGTGGGAGCATCCTAACTTTTCAGTGTCTATTCTAATATACATATATTTATGGGCACTCAGTTGGCTTTTCAAGTTTCCCCACAGAGATGTTATTTTTCTAAAGTGCAGGCACTCGCTAAGAAATGAGCACCTGACTTGTAGAACATCCTGCACTTGGACTCAGTTTGCTGCTGGGACCTCCTTCTCCTCTGCCCTTTAAAGGCTAACCCTTTCATCCTCAGCCTGCTTCTGACTTCCAACAGAAATTTTCTTTAGAGGATACTGTTTGCTTGTAGCTGGTAAATGGAATGATCTGAATCAATCTTGGCTAATTCATGGTTATTTTGATATATTTTTTTTCTTTTTATCCATTTCAGATCACAGTCAACACCATTTTGGGTATGTTTTCATCTCATACAGACGTATACTCATTTAAATTCATCTTTTCCCTTGTTTTGTAATTCTTGTCTATTTTCTTCTGTAAAATTTCTATCCTTTGCCGTCTCCTGCTTTTCTTCTTGTGTGTTTCAATTGTGAGCCCTCAAAGGAATCTAATCAAAGCTAAAGATGAGTAGATATACCACTATTAAGGAAATATTCCCCATTTGAAAAAATATATCAGAATTGATGCATAAAATCTTGAAAGTCCTGGAAACTATCTTGAGATTTCTTTCAAAATTTTTAAAAATTCTCAATCTATTCATTTTCCTCAAGATCCAGGATACGAGCATTTTTGTTTCATCCAATTTTGGGTTAAATTCCTACCCTATTTGCTCTAATTTTCATATGTACAGTCATTCAGGATAATGTGGACATTTTAGGTTTGTGTTGAGACCAAAGCATTACTTATTTGGTTGTTACTATGGGCAAAAGATTTGTGAGGCTGAAAACAAATGGCTTCCTAATGAAACTTTGTAATGTATGAGGCTGCTCTCTTTTGCTGGTTGGTGGGCAGAAAGTAGTCCACTCTAATCGATACCAAGCCCAGGGAAGCAAGAGATAGTGGCAGGGCAGTGTTCTGCGCAGCAAGTTAGGTGTTGCTAGAATGTGGCTTGAAAACTGTCTTTGTCTTTGAGAGTTGATGACGACTGAGAAGTGGAGAGCTGACAGAGGTATGTGCTCACTGGCATCTCTCCTTTCGCCTCACTTGCCCTGTGAACCTACCGTGACTCAGTAAGTAGCTATCTCTGGCACTGCTTTGACTGTACAAAGGTTCTAAATCAGGCTGTCCATTGCAGGGGCCAGTTGAACAACAGTTCATCCTATCCACAGAAGAAAATGTCTAAGAAAATTTTCCCCCAAATGCTAGGAAACATTTTTCCCTTGACCTGAGAGCATGAGAGCGGGAAGGACTTATAGCTCACAGTTTGTTTTATTAAAATGTGATGGTTTGGGTGGGGTTCTAATTTCAGGAAACAAAATAAAGGAAGAAAGAAAGGAAAATAACAAAATAAGAGTAATTCTCACCCTAGCTGGTGTGCCTCAGGATTGAGCAACAGTCTGGGAACCAAAGGGTCGCTGGTTTGATTCCCAGTCAGGGCACATGCCTGGGTTGTGGGCCAGGTCCCCAGGATGGGGTGTACAAGAGGCAACCACACAGTGATGTTTCTCTCCCTCCCTTTCCCTCTGTTTAAAAATAAATAAAATCTTTTTAAAAAATAACACTTTATAAGTCACAATGTACACTTTACTACTACATTTTACACATTTAATCTTATGCAATTTCCTTTGAATTTCTGAGGTAGGAGGGCAGGAATTATCCCACTCATCTTGGAGGTAACAAACTGAGAATTGAAGATGTTACATTGATTTTTTTAAGGCTGTATAGCTAGACAGGTTTAAAAAAGGTTGAAACTGGGGAAGTTTGCAGGTTGGGAACACAGGAAAGAATGGAGAAGCTATCTCAGATATTTATAAATTGTTTAGTTTTAGAGAAAACTCAGTTGAACTTGGCCAATAACTATGAAAATCTGCATTTCTGATAAACAATTTATAAGAGCTCCATGAAAGCTCTTCAAGGCATATTTAAATGATTTTTCATTATATTTGAAATTCTATAAGTTGAAAGTGATATGCTGGCCTCAAGGTTTAAAACTTATCCTAAGCGTAGAACCTGAAAGATTTCAGGTAACTTTAAAACCTTAGAGACTGGGAACTCCCCACAAAGTAGTACTTTCATGTCTGGAAAAGAAAAGCTATTTTTGGAATATAAATGGTTAGAAATCAAACATGATGGAGAACCCTCTTTGCTAAATGTTAAATATTCAGGTCCTCTTGATGACCCAGGGTAATTCATGGTTAGATCTGAATGCCTAATATCTTTTTAGGGAGACCAATAATAAACTAAAATCATGGTTTCAGGTGAATTAAAAAATATTTTTTTTGTGAAGAACTAAGGTCTTTTGATAATCAAAAAAAAAAATCAGACAAAGAGGAAAAATGACATCTTTTGTGAATCTTCCTAGTGTCTGTTCAGTCTCCTTGATGAATTCTATTATCACAAAAATGACCTTTCCAGTTCATATCTCTTTTGAGGCTAATGCAATTCTTCTCCATTCTGTTATAATGAAAGTATTACATGGATAACTATCCAGCATTATCTTCTAGAAGGAGAACTAATTTGGGAAAGAAATGAAGTACTTTAATATAATATCAGATCTCACTTCTTTTTTATCCTTGTAGAGACCTGCTGGGTAGAACTAAGCAAGTTCATGTGCATGGTAAATATACTGAGCTACCTGCCTAATGCAGAAGTAATTTTTATTACTATATTAGCGAACAGAACAGTCAGATGAATGTTTAAAAAACAGAGCCTCAGATAAATTCGGAGGCATAAGGCGGTGAATATGCTGCAGACACCTTCCTGTTGATTTTTCTTTTTGGAGATGTGTAAATAAAAAGCATTAAGATCTATGGCACAGTTCCTAGATACAAGTTGCAAACATGTACTGCTTGTCCCTACCTGTGGAAAGCGTCAAGATGGGCAAGAATAGCATAAACGCCAATTACGTGCTCTTGTTAATTGCATATTTCTTTGAAGTGGTACCAAAATGCAAGCTAGTGGATGGTGGAAAGAGCTGGGATAATGATGGGAAGCTTCCTTAGACAGGTTCATGCATGCAGAGAGGTAAAGTTTTTGGTGAGCCATAGTGTCTTCCTCTTGAAAAACTTGCCCTGATTTTCATTTCTATCTGAAGAATGCATTTCTCTGAGGAATATAATTAAGGATGGTGTACTGACCAGTTAGCATACAGTGCAGAGATCCAAACGATGGTGCAGATCCATGGCTAGGTCACATGGATTGAGGTCAGGCCTCTCACGCCATTAGCAAGGGGGCAATTAAATGAATGCACAAATCCCTGCTTGTTCTGTATGATAATAAATGTCTTTGTATAATTCTTCATAAGCGGTAAAAACACTTTGTAAAAAATGCCTTTACTATTACACTCCCTATGAGACAATTAGTTGGCAGAGATTTTAATTGCTATGTTGTGGATGTGGAAATTGAGGCTCAGCGATCTTAAGTAGTTTACCTAGGTCGTAAGTGTGGGCTACAGCAATGTGAGTTAAAAATCTGGAAACTAGAAGGCAACGAGATAGAACAAGAAAGCCATGGGTTTTGATGGCTAATATGTCCCACATTTTGCTGAATTTAGATATTAAATTAACTTCATGTCATTAAACATGAGTTTTCAATATTTAAAAAATGAATACTAGTGAGACAATAGAAAGTGAAAGCCTTCTTTTTGTTTCCTGTAACTGTTAAAATACCAAGAGTGTGTCAGAAATTTCTCTCAAATTGACCACTGACATACCAGCATTTTGGGTTATACTGTTTACTTCAGCCTCCGTGACCCAGAGCATTAATAAAAGGTAAATACTTTTCAATGTGCTGTTTTCTCCTTTTTTATGTAATTCTGCGTATAATTTTGCTTTCCTTCTGCAGGTCATTCTGTACTTTTCACTACTTCCCCCTGCTTCCCCGCCACCCCCAGTTTTAGCTTCTGCTTATACATTTTATTTCTGGTCTAGTATGGTGACAATGAACTCTAACCACCCAGTAGCATAGCCTGTATAACTACCTTTCACATCTCTTTCAAAGGGGCACGTTTCCTTTGGCTGGGATGCTACAGGATTGGGATTTGTAGATCAGAGCCTGACTCTTAACTCAGTCCTGCAGCTCTTAATACACACTTTTCATCTCTACCATCCTTGACACCACACAGACAGCCCATGTTGAAGTCTTTTTCAGAGTCTCGCCCCGTCTGCTAGACTAAACAGAGACAAGGAAACAGGTAATGACAGGATTGAAACATGGTTTGGGGATCTTGGGAGGAAAAAGGAAAGTAAAAAAAAAATTTTTTTGATGAACAACATAGTCACCCAAGCTTGTGGAGTCTCATCAGAACCTCTCAATGTTTGGAAGTTTTCCCAAGACTTGCCCTAGTGAGACAGCAAAGACTTATTAGATCATTGTGTCTGCCTCCCCACCTGGGCAGGAAAGAGTCTCCCATACGGAGAACATATGGCTTGGTCTTAGATTAGCAACAAAAAATGTCAGTTGGCAGACAGATGGAGGAGAAGCAGAGGATCATGTGAGCTTTGCTAGCCTGGACCTCACAAATGAATTCTAAAAATCATAGCCACTTACTTCAGTCCAGAAAATAAACATCGACCAACCTATATTCAGGAAAGAAGAGCTAACATTTATTGGACACATATGACAATTTAAGCACAGTATTTCATAGATCTTTTTTTCATAATCCTCCCCTGTTTTATTGTCTCCATTTTACAGATGAAGAAAATGAAGTGGCCTCACTTTGCCCAAGGTCATACAGTAGTAAATGCAAAGCTCAGAGTCCCGCCAGGAGTTTGATTTGAAAGTAATGCTTTTTTGGAGGTCAGAGAACATAAAAAATGATTTCATATAACTTTCTAGCTACTTCTTCCACTTTTTAAAACCATGGATAAAGGGAATCTCCTTTTTTTAAATTAAGAAATTCAATGAATTTGTTATAGGCTGCTGCTTATATTGCTTAATTTAATGGTACTGGGAATATGGAAGTAGATTTTGAGGAAAAGGAATGAGGAAGAAGATATGTAAATGGGACAGTTACAAAATACTAAATTATAAATGTTTGAGACCACCCTTCCCCTCATGTCCCCCCTGCCCCTGCCCCAGAAGAAGGAAGATTCTTACTTGTTGGTTCAGATTAAGAGTTTTCCTTGCTGACCAAAATCTGAGTACAGGTAGGGGGCAGGTATCTTTTCCTAAGGTAAAGAAAGCAAGAATGCAAAATATGGCTGTATACCCTGAAGGAAAAGAGAGTTAAAAATGTGGGGAGGCAGTGCAGAGGGGAGTGTCGAATGTTTTTTCTTCTTCCTTCTGCACTTTGCCAAGTATGGTGTTTTAATTTTTAAAAAATATTTATTTACTTATTTATTTTTAGGCAGAGAGGGAGAAAGGGAGAAAGAGAGAGTAACATCAATGTGTAGTTACCTCTCACACGCCCCCTACTGGGGAGCTGGCCTGCAACCCAGGCATGTGCCCTAGACTGGGAATCAAACCAGAGACCCTTTGGCTCTCAGGTCAGCACTCAATCCACTGAGCCACACCAGCCAGGCCTGGTGTTTGAATTTTGATTATATCTGTTTATATACAGGGTGGGGGGAAAGGAGATTTACAGTTGTGAGTACACGACACAGTTTATTCTTCTATTATTGATTAATTACTGTGTGAACCACTATGAACCTGCCTTTGCCCCTCCCTGTATTGTTTAACTTCTGTTCATAATTAAAAACTTGAGAGGTAAAGTTGTGAGAGAAGTGGTTTGTAAGTTGAAGGAGAGAAGAAAGTCTCAGCATCATGGTAGGTTATGTGGAAGATGAAGAGGCTGGTGAGAAAAGAGGACAAGGAGGAGTTTACTGGTTGTGAATTGGAAATGACTTGATATTTTTCAAGACATTCCAGTAAAAACTTGAGTTTAAATCTACCACCTAAATATACATCTCATCCTTGTTTGTTCCATTTCTTCTCCTTTCTTATATTCTCTTGGTTTAATCAAGTTTTTTTTAACTTATTATATTTACTCTTTTTGATTATCTTCCTCCCTTTTTGTTTACCTGTGTTTAATATTCTTTGATCCTAAAGAACTCCCTTTAGTATCCCTTTCAGCCAAATGTCTTACTGTGAATTTTCTAAGCTTTGTTTTTTTTAGAAGATAACTTAAATGATCTTTTAATTTTTAAAATAAGCCATTTCACTGAAGTACAATTGACATATAAAAACTATTCATATTTAATGAACATGAGTTCACTAAATGAATTTGGGGAGAAGTTTACACCCATGAAGCCATAACTATCATCAAGACCATAAACCTATTCATTGCCTCCTAAGGTTTCCTCCTACCCTTTTTATTATAATTATTATCTTTTGTTGTAAAAATACAATGGAAGATCTATCTGCATAGTAGATTTTTAGTATGTAATACAGTGGTGGTGTTAGCTATAGGCACTATGCTAAATAGATCTCCAGAACTTACTTATATCACTGAAACTTTGTACCCTTGGACTGTTCCCGCTCCTGTATCCCCTCCCCCAGTTTCTAGCAAGCACCATTCTACTCTCTGCTTTTATGAGTTTGACCATTTAGATTCAATGTATAAGTGAGATTGTACAGTATTTGCCTTTCTGTGCGGGTTACTTTACAATATAATGTTCTCCAGGTCCATACATGTTGGTGAAAATGGCAGGATTTCCTTCTTTTTTTAAGGCTAAATAATATTCCATTGTATGTATATATCACATTGTCTTTATCCATTCATTGATCAATGGGTGTTCAAGTTATATCCATATCTTGGCTATTGTGAATAATGCTATGATAAACAAAGGAGTGCAGGTATCTGATATTCTGATTTCAATTCCTTAGGATAAATACCCAGAAGAGAAATTGCTGGATCACGTGGCAGTTCCATTTTTAAGTTTTTGAGGAATCTCTGTACTATTTTCTAAATTGTCTGTAACAATTTACTTTCCAACCAACAGTTCAGCTTTATTCCTAAAATTCATGTTCTCTGGGTAAAACAGTCCAACTTAGAAATTACTTTTCATTTACTATTTCACATATGGTTTCCCATTGTTTTTTGTTCTTCATTGTTTCCTACTTTTTAAGGTAATGCTGTCCTTCTCCAGTTTCTTTTAAGTGTTTCCCTTTGTTTTTGTTTTTCATCAGTTTTACTATTATATGCCTAGGGCTGGTCTATCCTACTTGTGGTTAGCAGAGTTTCTTGAACCTGTTGCTTGATACATCTTCATTAATTTAAAAAATATTAGTGATGTATCTAAAAAAATTTCATTCAATCCATTCTCTTTCTCTTCTTCTGGCCACCAAATATATGCATGCTAGAGTTTTTCATCATTTAAATAATTTCCCTTTGAGCATTTCTATATCTTCCATAGTGTTCTGACTTATCCTTCAATGTGGATATTCCTATATCATCCAGTTTAAGAATTCTACTTGTGTTGTATCTTTTCTGCTATCAACCCATGTATCAATTTCAATTACTATATTTTTCATTTCTGGAATGCTCAGTTAAGTATTTTGTTTAGACTTAGGTTCTCTTGAAATATTCCTTACTCTTGTCTATTTTGTTTGAGCATAATAATCATAGTTGTTTTAAAGTTTTTATCTAATAACTCCAATGCCTAGATCAACTCTCTGTTATTTTTTCTTCTGGTTTTCAGTCCTCTCATAACTGTTTTCTGGCTTCCTGATGATTTCTTTCTTGATTGCCAGATATTGTCTAGAACAAGTCATGGAGGCTCTTCAAAGATCTCTTCCTCCAGAGAGAACTTGATTTTCTTCCGGCAGACACACATGTATGGGTGTATCACATTGCTTCAGACACAGCTGGATTTGGGGACTTGTCTATTTTTGATTTTCCCTTACTGGTAGTGCTTAGCCCTTTCTCAATGGAAAGCCTGAAGAGATTACAAGAGCCCCTCCATCTTCACTAGCATTGAACAACAATTTTTTTTTTGCCTCCCCAGCTTTGTCAAGATCTCTGTTTAGCTTTTTAGCCTATAATTAGCCATATGTTGCTTGGATTGGTGACCCTCTGTGCAGATTTACAGGTTAGGATCTGTAAAGTGATTTGAGGGGGAATTGAATATAGAAATTCAATTTTACATCTTTGGAGTTCACTTTTTTTCTGGAACATTGGCCTATTGAATAATGCTCCCTTGATAGCTCTGAATTCTAGTTTTTTGTCTCCGTAAGAATTACATCACCATCTTCCTGTTTGACTTCTATGCTCTATACTGTGACCCACCAAATGCCTGGAGAGAAAAGACTGTAAGTGAATCCAGGCTCATTCCAATGCATTTTCCTTCTTTTTAGAATCTTGGCCACTCAAGACCTGACTATATTCATCTCCAGTGCCTTGAAACTGCTATTTATTACAGTTTTTTTTGTGGGAGAATAATTCTGTCCAAGCTACTACATTATAGATGGAAGCAGAAGTACCCAGTAAAAAGGGAATCAACTTTTAGCTATTTTTGGCCATTAAATATTGCTCTTCCCCCACCCCATGAGTGTTCTTACATGAAGCACTATACAATAGCGGGTCCGTGTGTACTCCCAGTTTATATAAATTTACAAAATTTGAACATCTCACCACTACCTACATAGTTGTGGTGCTACTTACCAAGCTGGAAAAGAACATGGGGTGGAAGAAATAAAGAGTTGGTTGTATGTTAAATGTAAGGTGTAAAATGAGGAGTAGAAATCAGCTGAACCTACTTATCTGGAGTTTAGAGGAGGGTTGAGGCTAGAAATATATTTTTGGGAATTGCCCAGCTATAGATATCATTTAAAGATTTGGGATTAGTTGAGATATGTGTGAAGTAAGTGTTGAAGAGAGAAAAGATAGGAAGAGAATCTGAGGCACTTCAACATTTAGATGATAAAGAGAGGAAAGGATTTGGGCAAATGAAACAGAAAAGAAGTTGGCCTTGGAGTATAAGAAAAATCAAGAGATTGTGTTCTCTTAGAAGCCCCTTAAATAACCTCCTTCCAGGAGGAGAGGGTAATCGACAGTGTCAAAACTGCTGACAGAGTAAAATAACGACAGAGACTTGAACATTGGATTAGGCAATATGAAGAACCATAGTGACCTTGATAAATGCAGCTTGAGAAAAATTTTGGGGATGAAGATCTTTGTGAAGTAAAGTAGGGAAGTTGAGAAAAGAGTATATACACAAGTATTTTAAGGAGTTTTGCAATAAAAGTGACTGATACATGGTTATGTAGTCAGGCTTTTTTTTTTAAGGATGGAAATATTTCAGTTTCCTCATATGCTAATAAAAATGACTAAGAAAAAGAAAGGAAAACAATGATCCTTCTTGAGATATGGGGGATAAAGTGCTAACAAGAACACAATTTTTACATGGAGGAGAGAGAATGGGATCAAATGAGCAAATACAGGGACTGCACTTAGGTTAGAGTATGGCCATTTCATCCACTGAAAAAGGGGGGAATCATACTACTTGGGGATACATGCTTATTCATTAGTAAATTTGGTAATGCAAATATATGACATGTAGCTTCTGAATGTTTATAAACATCTTGGAGGGCAAGATAGTGAATTGACCAGGGGAATGCAATGTTTGAGAGTCTTTTTGGAAATTCGTGATCATAAATTTAAAGTGCATTCAGTCAGCATAGCATGGTTATGGTTTATTCCAGTTATGTTCAACTGGTTGGGCAAATAAAGAGTACATAGTGAGATGAGTTCTCCCAGGATTATTTATTATCATATGTGTAAAATAAAGGTAGAGAGGGGAAAGGAGTAGAAGCTATATGCAGGGAAGGAATTATAACTAAAATGATGAACTGCAAGATTTTAGGCTGTTTTAGCACGTAGGTAAGGACGAAAGGGAAGAGGTGGGATGATTAAAAGGATGAAAAATGACTACACAGGGGAGGAGGGAGCTATAATCTGATGAAATATGCTTTAGAGGAGATAGATGATTTCGTTTTTTGAGAAGGTATGAATACTGAACTTTTTTCCATGGAGTAACCATGGAAAATTAAGAAATTGTGCCAGATCAGCAGCTATTCGGAGGTTTAGAAAGAGGAAAATATGAGGCATAATGGAATGCCTGAGGTTTAGGTCCTCTTATGATGACTGAGACAGGCAGGGATGGAAGGAGTCAAGGGTGATATTCAAAATATTTTTCTAGTAACCAGTATGCATGGGCTCTGACCAGTCAGAATTGGCACCACCTGTCATGATGGGCCAGTTATAAACACCTGTGATTGTGTTATTAGCGCTTCCAAACTGAATCGTGTAGCCGGGTGCTGAGGCTGCTCTGGTGGCGGGCTAGGGAGAGAGGAACAATCAGACCAAGGTTCGTCCTTGGGGTCATTTTCAGGCGGTTTGTTATGACAAGGCTGATAATGCGCTGGGAGAATATTGGGAGTTCTGGGGTCCTCACCTTCAGTCCTCCTAGGGCACTGTCAATGATAAATATCTGCAAAACAGAGCTGTAATTATGTCCAAAGGAAACGGACTTGGAGTTCAAAGGTATAAACGCAATCCTTGTTCTAGCTGCCTGATCTTTAGAAAGTAATAGAACTATTCTGGGCCTCAGTTTCCTCATCTATAAAACAATTAGGTTGAATTCAAACATTTCTAAGGTCCATTTTGGTGGGAAGGACTTGAAATACGACTTATAGCTTGCTTTTACATTTGCTTCATGAACATGTTTCAGCAGAGGTGCTATTTCTACTTTGTTATTTGTACTTAGTCTCAATGAATGTTCTCTACATCAAAATGTCCCCAGTATCAAACAGACGGTTTGATAGTGATTTTCAGGCTGTTATGTAGTGATTTTCTGATTCTGTAAGGAAAAAAACCCCCAAAACCTGAATTTGCATTTTCTGTCTCTAATACTTGTTCAGTCTTTCTCCTACTCACTCTTTTAATTCTCCTTAGGGAAAACATTTTTTTTAAAACTCTTTTGAGAGAACTCTTTTGAGATTTTCATCTTTGCTAATTCCTACATATTTTCCAAAAAGTTTTTAAAGTGTTTAACTGTTGAATATATGCAAGCTATTCCTAAACTTTTAAAAGACACTTTTTGTGTTTAAAGATTATCTCCTTTGTGGTTAAAGTGAAAAACGAGGTTAGGAATTCATTCTGTGTCACTTATTTAGATGGTTAAAAGGTCACTGGGTGTGTTCCTCAAAGTTCACCTTTGCTTAATGCTGCTCCTTTTTCGCCTAAGGCCGTAATGCCCTGAACGCCAACTTAGTCTCATCTGGGAAGCTGCTCCTTTTTTATTCAGGGAAACATATTTCCAAGGTTAATTGTCCAGAATCTTTTAAATGCTAGAGACAGAAGTCCAATTCCGAGTGACTAAGATGAATTGTATTAGTTATGTATTGCTGTGTGGTAGATTGCTCCCAAACATACTTTTTACAAGAACACTCATATATTCTATGTCGGGATTATGGGCCCAGTTTACCTGCGCGTTCTGCTTCATGGTCTCTCACGGGGCTGCAACCAAGGTGCCAGCATGGTCTCTTCTGAGCGTTATGACGGTGAAGGATTTGTGTGAGGAGGACACAGAGATAAATCTCTGACACAGAGAGAGTCAAAAAGAGGACGAACTGGGGCAAACGAAGCATCCAGGGCCAGCAAAGAGGAAGGCAGAAACAGGCTGGAGACGCTGCTGCCCACTCTCCTCCTGAACAGGCCGATCTCGCGGCCTCTCAGCAATCTGGCGTGGGCAGGGGAATCTTGCCATGAGAAACACCTGGGTGCCCTAGTTGCCAGAGGCCTCTTATCTTGGACTTGTCAGTACCTTCTGGCAAATTCCAACCCTCGCTGAAGCTACCCCGCTCACCCCAGCTCCATTCAGAGTCTCAGTAGGTGGCGTCTGGCCTCGGGGCCACTGCCGTATGTATGGAACTGGATTATGACTCTGTGGCTGTGGAAGGCAAGGCCATGGAGGCCTCATTCCGACATCACAGTGTTTGATTGCATGCAGCCTTCAGCTGCTTGGGCTGTTGCCTCAACCCCTCGCTTGCTGTTGCCCAGAGATTGCCTTAGTTACTTAATGCTTGACCTCACCCGTGTGACAACTTGCTTCTTCAAAAGTGTGCGAGTCTAGATGACAATATATGGAGTATTCCATTAAGACAGAAGTCAGTCTTTTATAAACCGATCATGAAATTGACACTAATTCCTCGTACTTTATTCTACTCATTAGAAGCAAGTCATTAGCCCACACACATGGGGAAAGGATAACACAAAAACATGAATACTAGAAAGATTATTAACTCCCTAAAGTTAGATTGCTAAAATTGGATTTTTGAGGGTCATTTTTAAAGTCAGCAACATAGATTCACCCATATAATTGAAAATGCAAGGATAGCTTGTCTTTAGGTACAGCTGGATCCTGAAACTTAAAAGATGCCAGCAAATTTGAGTTTTTTCCATCACCTTTACTGCCGTTAGTTTCATTGTAAGTTCTCCTTTCATGGTTGCCCATGATGACTTTAGGTTTTCATCTGACCACTTAGCAATTCAATGGAAAAAGTATTTTTTTCCTATTAGTTCTAGGGGAAGTCTTGAGCTTCCAATCACTGAACCCACTTTGGTCACATGGTCATTTCTAAATCATACATGTGACTTTGATTGTATCATTTGAGGCCATTTGCCTCCTTCTGAAGCTAGAAGGAGTAGACATCCCAATCTAGGCAGCATGGACTGGGAGTGGTGCCTGGAGGGCATTAGGATGCTGGTCTCAGAAGAAGGGACAAAGGATTCTGGGTATAAACAAAAACAACAGATGAGTCAGACTGCCCTACTTTAACAGAGTGGTTCTGTGGAACATGAGGGGCACAGAGGCATTTGAGGTTTTGCTTCTTAATGACAGTTCAGGGATTCTGTACATGTCATCATTGCTGCATAGGAACAAATCAGACATCTATATGGCTGAGTGCCTACTGTGTGTTAGACTGTGCTAGGTACTTTACATATATGGTCTCATGAAATACTTGGAGCAACCCTACAAAGTCAGCATTGTTTCATTTTTTATACAGAAGGAAGTATTTTTTCACACCTGATTTTGAACACCTGATTTTTTTCACACCCGATCTGTCATATTGACCCTCAAAACAGTCCTTATATGCTATCATATACCTGCCAGAATATACAAATATTTTTAATCATGTTATATTTTATACTTATAGGAATAAGTAGTATTTATGTTTTAATATAAAGTGTGATTTAGTGTCTTGCATAGTTTATAGTTTAGTAACCAAATAGTTTATTGAAATAAACTTCTTACTTAAAGGGTTTGAGGCTCTGGAGTATGAAACTGGAATAAATTTTAAAAATTGGAATAAAAGTGGAAAAAATGGAGGAAATGAAGAAACCAAATATTTAAACAATGCTCCAATCAAATTTGATTTTACCAAATAATTACTTGTCTTTCATTTTTCTCTTTTCTGGTCATCTTTACATTTTTGGTAGACCCATTCATATAATACATATGGGATAAGTTAATGAAGGAGAAAACTATGCTTGCACTTGATAAGACATGGTAAGTACCAGACAAGTGATTAATTGCAGAACAAAAACTATAGTTCCATGTGACAGTTATTTTTGTCTGTTTTAACCTCAGTTTTCTCATTTATAAAGTAGAGATAACATATCCAGAGGGTTGTATAAACAATAGAAATAATGAATAAGAGGGACCCAAACCCCTCTTTGTAAAAAACTTATAAAAAATTGTGTATTTACTCTTACATATTTAAACTTCAGTCACCTTCAAAGTAATGTCCATTTGATGCCTTTTAGTCCCTATTGACGTATTTTTTTCCACTGCTCAAAACAGTTTTTGAACTCGTTGATTTTGTTGCCTTTTAGTCCTTGTGCCCTTTTTCTCTTTCACATTGGTAAAGCATTTTCCTTTGAGGACTTTTTTGATCCAGGGAAACAGAAAAATATTACTTGGGGTGAGATCTGGTGTTAGGGAGGGTGGGGTATGGGGGTCAAGTCATTTTTGGTCAAACACTGTTGAATACTCAGTGTGGTGTGGGCAGGTATACTCATAAATCACCCATTGTAAAATGGGCAAATGTGTTGAAAGAGTCTTCGGAAAAAATTCACTGAAGCCGAACACAGCCTCTCCCAATGACACCAGATGGCACATTGCTAAGATGGGTTCCTAGAACACTCAAGCAGTGGAGGGTGCCTACTGCAAGGGGCCCACCCTTGAGAAGATAATTCCAGTTTTGGGGGCCCCCTGTAATGGAGTAGGTCAGAGCAGAAATCACTGGAAAGCAAGAAACCCCAGTTTGGGCAGGGGACCCCCAAATGCAGCACAGAAGCTGCTCCCCTATAGCCAAAAAGCAGGGGGAGGAATGTGAAGGGTGCCAAGGTAGCAGATTAAAGCTGCCTCCCTTTTGCAAAAGTGGGGCTGCCTGAAAAAGGGGAACTGCCCAAGAAAGAGGCTATTATAAACATAATGCAGTTAGCAGGAGAAGGAGCAGAGAGCTTCTGCAATCCAAACCTGAGTGCTTACATGAGCCCTGGGGGTTGGATGACCTGTCTGGGTGACTAGAAATTTCTGTCCATACCCAGAAAAGAGGAAACACAAAAAAGGCCATTGGTTAAAAAACTGGACACTCTTACTGGCTTCTGGAGTATATACAGTTTCTGAGATAGGACTTTTTAAGCAAGAGACAGAGAAAAGCTCTCTGGCTTTGGGCACTGTGTGGCTACTATTGGCTCTGTCTTGGCTCTTGGTTTGCAGCAATTGGACTTGGACTGTGGGTTGCAGGTGCACTTAGATGCTTCAGTCCTCTGGCCCTCATTTCCCACGTGGGTGGGAGCACTCAGACCAGCAATGCCAGGCCCACCAGGGCCTGAGGCCCTGCATCTTTTGAAGCCTGCTCCTGGAAGCAGGGTCCTACACTGGGACGTGTGTCTTGCTGGTCTCCAGCCCCTGGAACACTATCATCCAGTATAGCACAGCACCTGGGTCCTGGACTGCTACATGGAGACTGAGAGCAGCACACCCCAGACCCTGAGAGAGCGCTGCTGCAAGAAGATGGCGACTTTGAAGCCCACATCACAGCGAGAACAGATGAGGAAATGGGGAACTTCTGGCTGTGGTTTTGGCTTCTGATCTTTTGGGGAGCAAGAGAAGTTCTGGATCTTGTGGGAGTCAAGGGCTCAGAGTAGGAGCACTCTCAGAACCCCCCTGCTAAATCAGAAAATTGTTAATAAATACTTGTTTTCTTCAACACAAATCTTTGGGTCACATATTAGGATGACAAGTGGCCAAGCCTCATGGTGCACAGTTACACCCCTTTACATATAAAGCACACAGTTTAACATGAGCTACATGCCCAGTAAGTTCTTCCTGCTGTTGTACAAACAGATTAAAATATCACCTGACATAGACTCCTAAAGTAACTAATTCACTCAAGGGAAGAATTTAAATGGCTCTAGTTTATTATTATTGGGATGTCAGTAGATCAGCAATTTTTAACCCATGTGCCACAAGAATTTTAAAAACATGCAATACCTGACTATTTAGTCAGGGGTACTGACTCTTTTATCTTAGATTATCAAATTAAAAAATGATAGACTATACCTATGTTTTGTCAGATTGGCAAAATTATATATTGGTGTGCTATAGAATGTTAGTAATTAGTTTATGTGTGTGCCATGAGATAAAAAAAGTTGAAAATCTCTACTCTAGATGGATTGTTGTTAGTCATTTCTTAGACATTTCTGAGTTTATCCCTCATATGGAGTGGTAATTATTTAAAGATTTTTCAGTGTCTTGAAATTTAGAGTGGAATATTTTGTCTGCTCAAAGGAATTCTGTATGGTTTGGATCTTGAATGGAGGCAGAGCCAGTTTCCCATAACAAAAGTGAAGACACTGGCTACCTGCTTTACTAGTTTTCCATGGAGATGGGCCATGGCTTGGGGGACTTTTAAGCCAAATTCAAGGAAGAGAAGCAGCTCTCCCTATGGATATTGGGGGAAAGAGCATCCCAGGAAGTCCAAAGGGCCTTTCCAAAGGCCCTGGGGTGGAGGTGCTTGGCAGATTTTGAGGAACCGCAAGGAGGTCAGAGTGCCTGGGGCACTGTGAACAAGGGGCCAAGAAGCAGATTTACAAACATATGTTATACACATTATTCCAAGACCATTTAAAAGAAGAAGACATTGGGACCCAGAGAGTTTGTGACTTGTACAATGTGTGGCAAAAACCAGGACTCAGAAGAGCCTCTGTTTTTGTCAAGCCCTGTGTTTTTATTAAGATGCCATTTCATGTTTACTTCCAGAGTGCCCTAACATTTCCTCTACCTCCGAGGTGTTTTTGGTTAAAGCTATCAGATGTCAGGAATCACACCTTCTCAGGTTGCCTTGAATGCAGCACCAAGTTCAAATAGACTCATTCTAAATGGCTTTGATGAATTGCTCTAAAAATAGACATTAATTTCCATTTTATTGTGATAGACTCTGACTGAATTTCTTAATTTAGTGAGGATATTTTAGAGTATGTTAAATCTGATTATTTAGCAGATTAGCAAATATATTTTATATCTACATTATATTATTTACTATAAAGCTATTTAAAAATTTTACATGGGATTTAAATCACTTGTTTATTAAAACATCCAACTAAGGGACAAAGGTTCAAGTCATATGCAGTAGTTGAATTCATTCAGAACATACCTTTATACAGACACACACACATGTGTATGCACACACACATGTATTACCCATAACTCATGAGTGCTCTAACAAAAAATATTTTTAAATGCCTAATGAAGAATTAAATGGACTTTCATTGATAGTGTAACATTGTAACAGACAGGTGATTTAATTTGTGTTATTTTAAAAATGTAATTATTAAATATTCATGACATATTATATATACTTCATGAGACTTAAATATCCATACCAAAATCATATGGTGAAGATAAAATGCAGACAAAGAGTCTGGGTTCCCACAGCCACCGACCCCTAAATGACCTGCTAATAAATGCCAGATTCTCATCTTGTAAAACTCCTGTGGGAGAATAATAAAGGATGAACATTTGGCCCAACATTTATTTTTATAAAACCAGCGCCTTAGTTTTCTTTCAGAAGAGTCATTGTCCTGCTCTGTAAAAGTCTGTGGTCCTTTATGAAAATGTGTACATCACATCACATGGCTGGAGCCGTAAATCCAGGCAGTTACACGTGGAAGCTCCAACATCCGGCCTAGCCAATCTTGATGATTTAAATTGGAGTCGAGATTTATATTTATATTTTTTGAGTTTCTAGTACATTTACCAGTTAATTATATAATCCTTCATTTTTCTTAGACCATAGCTTTGGTTGTGAAATTTTAGGGAATAAAATGAGGTAGATTCAAAAAGAAATACAGTAAATATAATCAGTCTTTCGACTAGTACTTGTTATAGGCCAGAAATTCCAGAATTTCTTCTATCTCTGGGTGCTACAGAACAGATTGGTATACATGCCACAATGAAGAGAATACTGAGTTTGTGACAAATACAAATATAAACTAAAATAAATATATCGAAGATACTTAGAGGTGAATCAAAATTAATAGTAAAGAAATTATAAAACTTAACACCAAGAAAACAAACAATCTTATTACCAAATGGGCAAAGGATCTGAATAGACACTTCTCCAAAGAGGACATACAGATGGCCCATAGACATGAAAAGATGCTCAATGTCACTCATTATCAGAGAGATGAAAATTAACACCACAATGAGATATTACTTCACACCTGTCATAATGGCTATTATCAATAAATCAACAGAAAAAAAGTACTGGTGAAGATGTGGAGAAAAGGGAACCCTAGTGCACTACTGGTGGGAATGTGGACTGGTGCGGTCACTGTGGAAAAGAGTATGGTGTTTCCTCAAAGAAGTTTTAAAAGGGACCTACCTTTTGACCTAGTGATCCCACTTCTAAGAATATATCTTAGGAATCCTGAAACACCAGTTTGAAAGAATATACGCACCCCTATGTTCATAGCAGCATTATTTACAATAGTTAACATCTGGAAATAGCTCAGGTGGCCATCAGTAGATGAGTGGATGAAAAGGCTATGATACGTGGTATATTTGACTATGGAATGATACACAGCCATAAAAAAGCAGGAAATCTTAGCTTTTGCAATGTCATGAATGGACCTGGAGATTAGTATGCTTTGTGAAATGAGCCAACCAGAGAAATACAAATACCATATGATTCACTTATATGTGGACTCTAATGAACAAAATACATTAACAAACAGAATGGACAGACAGACATAGAAACATGGAACAGACTGACAGCTGTCAGAGGGGAGGGAAGAGGAGAAATTGGCTTATTTCATTTAGCATAGTTCTCTCCAGGTCTACCCAAGCCTGTTATAAAAAGAATAAACATAATTAAAATGTCCATACTACCCCAAGACATCTATAGATCAATGCAATTCCTATCAAGGTACCAATGCTGTATCTCACAAAACTAGAGCAAATATTCCAAAAAATTTATATGGAACCACAAAGGACCCCCAATAGCCACAGCAACCTTGAGAAAGAAGAACAAAGTTGGAAAAACCACACTACCTGTTATCAAACCATGCTACGACGAGGCCACAATAATTAAAACAAAATGGTTATTGGCACAAACAGACATATAGATCAGTGGAACAGTAGAGGGCCCAGAAATCAACCATGACTTTATTATCAATGAATATTTAGCAAAGGAGGCAAATACATACAATGGGATAAAGAGAATATAGTTGATAAATGGACAAAAATGGAAAAATTGGATGGGCATGTGCAAAAAAATGAAAATAGATCACCTTATTACACCATACACAAGAATAAACTCAAAGTGGATTAAAGAGTTAAATGTTAAACTTGAAACCATAAAAATCCTAGAAGAAAATATAGACAGTAAAATCTCAGACATTTTTTCTAGCAATAGTTTTTCTGATATATCTCCTTGGTCAAGGGAAAAGAAAGAAGAAACAAATGGGACTACATCAAACTAATATTTCTACACAGCAAAGGAAACCATCAACAAAATGAAAAGACAACTCATTGAATGGAAGAATGTAGTATTTGCCAATGCTACATCTGTTAAGGGGTTAATACACAAAATTTATAAAGAATGTATAAAACTCCACACCCTTGCACTTCCCACAAATAAAACAATCCAATTAAAAAAGTGGGCAAAGGACCTGAATAGACATTTCTCCAAACATGGCCAATAGACATAGTAAAAGATGTTCACCATCACTAATTATCAGAGAAATGCAAATTAAAAGCATAATAAGATACCACCTCACACCTGTCAAAGTGGCTATTATTAATTAATCAATAAAAAGTATTGGCAAAGATATGGAGAAAAAAGAACCTCCTTGCACTGTTGGTGGGAATGCAGATTGGCACAGCCACCCTGCATGGAAAACAGTATGGGGTTACCTTGAAAAATGACTTATGATTCAGTGATTCCACTTCTGGGAATTTATCCTAAGAATCCTGAAACACTAATTTGAAAGAATATATACACCTCTATGTTCACTGCAGCATTATTTACAATAGCCAAGATATGGAAGCAACTCAAGTGCCCACTGGTAGATGATTGGATAAAAAAAGCTGTTTGTACACATACATAATGGAATACTACTCAACTGTAAAAAAAAGAAAATCCACGTGTCTTTACAAAAAATTAATATAAATGATACTATCTTCTATCATTCTAAAAAGTAAGTATACCATTGTCAACCTTTTAAGTTGTATAAATTAGAAATTGTTTCCAGCTATGAATAGCTGAGGTCAAATGCAAACAAGGTAGAAACTTTTTTTTATTAGTTTGCTCCTGGAAAAAGATGAATACAAATGTTGGTATGGTAGATTCCTGATACTATCAATATTCCAGTTCCCTTTTATATTTTATCTTTATTTTCTTAGTATGGGGCTATAGTCACAGCCATATCTCAGCCAAGCTGGCTATCCCATACGTGTTCTAGGTTGGAAGATAATAGGAAGGGCAAAGGGTGCTCTTCCCAGTCTAGAAAGATATGAAAGTAGCTTCAGCCTCTTTAGTGAGCAAGTCCAAATGAGACAACAGGACATCAGTAAAATTCCATGGTCTTTATTTCTGAAGGAGTGAACTACCCATTTTTGTACACTGCAGATCATTAGGTAAGTTAAAACCTTTAGACTGCTATTCAGCAATACATGTTGAGAAAGGGAAAAAATAAATATCTGGTAATTTCACTTTTTAAATTTTCTATGAAATAATACAAAAATTTCAAGCTACTTATTTTTATTCAATTATTTTTATAATAGAAAAAATGGAAATTAGTTTTATGTTTAAGAGAGATTTGTAGAATTTATGGTAAAACCATACAATGGAATATACTGTATATATTATGATTGTGTTTTTGAAGAATTTTTAATTAGTTGGAATTGCTTTCTGTAATGATAGTATGTTTAAAACAAGTGATAGGCTAACAATTTGTGGTCTTCATTTAGTAATATGTAGGTGGTGAAAAATCAGCAAAGAATTATAAAATATAGTCATGAATATTCATTCATCTATATTTGTTGGAATCCACTTTGATTTTTATTTCTTCTTTTGTACTTCCTAAATTTTCTACATGAGTGTACTGTATATTTTCTATAATTTAAAGAGTCCATTTAAAAATTATAGTAACTCTCATCTAGGTGCAATGTAAAACTTCATTGGATTTACCATAAACCTCAAATATATTTTATTTAAGTAATACTTTATATATATATGATCTATATTTGTGTATTCTGAGCCTCTGGATATATTCGTGTTGGATTTGAATAGTATATTTATATTTGAGATGCCATTTAATTCTGTATCAGAAACTTCTGGTTTGAATGATGAGAAACTGAAGTAAACGAATCTAAAAATATGGAACGTTCACTGTTAGTTCACTGTCAAGAATAAACAAGTAGAAGACATTAACACACCCTCAGAGTGGAGGGAGTGTAACAGTCTCTAATCCGATTTGCGGCTGTACGTGAAAACCTGGTCGTCTTCAGAAGGAAACACCCAGGAGGCTGGATTCTAGGCATATGGGTTTCCAGCATATGAAAAATTCCTGCGCCTAAATGCAGCACAGAAACTCTTGAGTCACTAATTGTAAAGATACACTGGGACAACGTGTCTATCAGTGGTAAAGAGTATGAATAGATATTCAAGAGGCCTTGGGGTCTCCTGAATGCTCTGGTCTGGTCTAAGAACTCGTGAAGTTTGCACACCTGGTGTGTTGGAGAGGAGCTTAATAAGGACAATCTGAATTTCCTGCTTTCTTTTCAAGAGGAGATTCTCACTGTATCCACTCTACCATATACTATTGTATAATTGTGGTTTTTAATACCTTAGGAAGCACCATTCAGATAGTATGTCCAGCCATAAGTAGAACATGCCTACTTCTCTGACTTGATATTGTAACTTCATTCTTTTTGCCTTTATACTTTGGTCCAAGAACCGTTATCTTCCTTCTGGTTATTAAACATATGTTCACCATGAAAAAGGGCCTTTATATTGGGTTGGCCAAAAAATCCTTTTTTTTTTCTTGTAAAATAGAAGACACATTTTTCATTTTCACCAATGACTTTATTGGTTTGAATATTTTGAGTATGTTGGCTGTCTCCCACTATTGGCTCTAGTGGGTAGAGGCCCAGGGTACTGCTTAACATCTTCCAATGCATAAGACAGCTCCAAACAAAGAATTATTTGGCCAAAATGTCAATAGTACCAAGAAACTTCACGAACCACTTTTGACACATTCAATCAATCACAGCCCTTTCTCCATACACTGCATAAATCCTTTTTTTTTGCATTTTACCTTTGTGTTTTTACCTTTGTTGAACTAATAAAGAATAATATGCCAAAAATGCATGTTTTCTTCCATCTTCTATAATAAAATGGCTACACAAAAATTCACCAATTTTGATAAGTTTTTAAAAATGCACATTGATATGACAGCTGTCACAATACAATCTGACAAAATTGTTTCTAATGAAGCTAAAGACAATGAAGTACTACTAGAGCCATCATACAGGAAAAAAAGTAATGGACTTTTTGCCAAACAAGTATTTGCTGTCCCTGATATGTAGAATGCTTTACCAAAATATTTATATGACTTTAACTTCTCATCATCCAGGTTTAAGTTCAAATATAACCTTTCCACACATGTCTTTTCCTGTTGACTTAACTAGCATCATTTGAATCTTTCTACATCACATTTCTCCCTTTAATGTCTTCAGAACTCTTACAACTATCTGAACTGATGTTATATATATTTGCTTATTGATTTCCACACTACAACATAGGGTTATAAGGGCATTATCCATAAAACCCACTGTTCCATCTATAGTAACCTAGAACACAATGCATGACCTAAGAGGTGTTCAATGATTATTTGTTGAATGAAAGAATGAATGAATACATAAATTGTAATGAATTTGAAACTTAAGATTGTGTCAGGTTTTAAAAACTGTGAAAGGAATCCTTTTCTCCCATTACATCTATAATCACTTTCTCTTGCTATATGTAAACATTATATAAAATGATTTTGTTTTATGTTTGGTTTTGGCCTACAGGATGATTACAGAGAAGATAAAAGTAGGACAGCAATAGAGCACTGTCACCTAGGACTATTGGCATGCTGTTGAAGAAGTCATCAGCAGAAGGAATGAAAAAGCTTATTATTGGAAACCTTTTAGATTCAGTACCTTACTTATGCATATGTATATATGAGTCATTGCTCTTTATATTTTGGTTTTTCTTTTTTCATATGCAAATTCCATAATGTAAATTATAAACTGGGTATTTGAATATATAATTCTAGTACTCTTTTTATTCATTAATTTGTATCATATTTGGTAATCAATTTTGGAAGAAGTTGAAGTTGACATAATTCTCAGATCAAGTCAGCCATATATCTACTTTTTAATAATAGTACATAGTTTGAATTATCTTTTTTAGCCATTTTATGCTTTTTGTATATACTATTGAATCTTTAAAAAATGTAGATAAACAAAAATATCTGGATGAGTTATTTATGTCACATGTTCAATTACTTCTAACATATGACCTCCCCAATTGTATTTCTTGTCTTATAGTTCATGATAAAAATAAGTAAACATGATTAAAGGAAGTAATTAAATTTGAATATTAATACTAATATATTTTTATCTTTTGGGATTTTTAAATCCAAAAGCTGAAAGTAGTTTAATTTTTAATTTTACAGTCACATAATCTGTGCTGTACACAGGCTTAATATTAAGAAATGTACTCATTTGAGACTAAGCTTTTTTCTACTTTTAATTCTAGAAGTTACTTCTTTTAGTTAAACAACAAAGACATTCTTTAATAACTAAAATATTTATTACTATAATTAATAATTTTAAATTAGTAGTGTATAGTATGAAATATATTTTGTTCTTGTTTCAACAAATAAAAGGATTATTCCTTGTAATCAAAGCATATTTTTGCACTTACATTAATCTGTTCAACCTATGTTACAATTTTGGTACAAACTAGAAGAATAGATAAATATGAATAAAGCATTCAGAATATCTTGAAGGGTACATGTACTAAAATAAAAAAATATATATCCCATTTTTAGAAAAATAAGAGATTTGTTGCAAGAAAAAATAGCTGCTTAAAAACATTACTCGTTCTTAAACCCTGTTGGAAAATGAAGCTAAACCAAAAGAAAAAGTCCTGTGGGTGTTATGAAACCAGTTAAGCTCCATACATATGTTTGCTGACAGTTGGAAGAATGAACATTTCTCATCCCCGCTTGACTGCATTAAAAAGCATTGAAAAAGCTTGTGGATTCAGGTTTCATGCTCTTTGCAGCTGAATTCCTTTCCTTTTCATATTTTAAATTTGTAACATGTCCTATATAGTCCTTAAGCGAGCATCCTGTTTTTAGGACTTCTAAACTCCATTGCTTTGAACCGTGTGCCACATGGCAATACTACAAACATAGAGTCCAGCTGTTAAGATGGAAAATACCATATAAATCGCTGTCCAAACATCTTGTCTTTACTGCTTTGGAGAGCCCACTGAAGTGTTTTAAAAAAAAGGAATACTAACTTTAAAAGTCTCCAAAAAGCACTGTCCTGGTTCTTTGGATTTTAGATTATAATCTCAGACTGTTTCACCAAGGGCAAGTACACATAATTTATTCCTTGAGTAAAGTAATTGTTTTTCCACTAAATTTCTTGTATGCTCCTGTCTCTGAACTCCTGGATATGGTTTGTAAAATTTGTATCATAATTACTTCTATTTAAGTTAACATTTTAAATAGAAAATTCTTTGAACTAAAATTCTGGATTCATCCTGAAAAATAAATATAAAATTTGTTTCAAGTAAGTCTTCTGGGTTGAGAATGTTTCTGGGAAGCAGAGCACCCTCAGCTAGAACACTCCTAGAATTTGGAGCATCCTGGAAAAGTCCTGAGCCAGGGTGACTCAGGGTACTCATGTCAGGGTAACTTTTGTTCCTGATGCCATATGCATTTTTATGTTGAGCTGACGTTTTACACAATGACAGAATTACTGTAAGAGCATAATTCTAAATGCTGTAAAAGAGAAGGCTTGGATTTAGAGACACTGATTAGGCTGATGAACAATATTCGAAAAAGGAACGAATCCATCTAAGTATGCCCTGATTTTGTTTGTATGCCGAGCATCAATTTTGCTATCTTGACTTCCAAATAAGATACTTAATAATTTTATTCCCTAATTGGACTATTTCAAAGAATTTGATTGAGCTTTCTTGGTTTTGATAGTGTTGATTTTTGTTCTTTTTTCCCCCATCTGACTGGAGGCAGGAGAAAATAGTTATTACAGATTATTATACTGTATTCAATATACAGTTTGTGACAAAGCATTTAACTTTTCTAAGTTTCTTTACCTGTAAATGCTGGAGATAATTATAACATTTTCTCATAAGGTTGTTGTGAGGATTAAATGAATAAACATTTTGTTAAGAATTTCCCACAGTGCCTGGTACACAGTAAGTGCTCAGGAAGGGATGGATGATAAACAGACCAAACACACTGGAATTTGTGATCTTGGTTGATTATCTTTGTGCTTAATATTAGTTTGGAATAATTTAGAAAGATAGAGTGTTAGAGGCAGGTGGGCTTTAAAGACTAGTCTACATTTTCTTTTGTAATTGAAGAGTTGCAATCTAATTCAAGAATATGACTCGCCCAAGTTCTAAGTTCTTTATCCCCTTATCACACTATATTCCTACTGTCCATCTATCGTTTTTAAATTTTCACCCATGGGGGTAAAACATGTGCTTGGCAGCATAACTGCTGTGAAGATACTAGAGAAACTTGTTTTCTCACTGAAGCCTTACAGTTATGCCACGTTGACTGGGAAAAAAAAATTTAAAAAGATGTGTGGAGCCAAGCAACGCAGAGATTGTTTCTGATGTTTCCATTATGTAGACATGGCCATGACATATTTCAATAACCATCTTTTAAAAGAATGAACTCATTGAACTTAATATTCAGACATGAATTACTTCTATTTATTTAACTCTTAAGAGTGGAGCAAAGAAGCAAGATCCGGATGTACATGTTTGCAAAGCTGTTTTGCAATGAATAACAAAGGCAGACCAATGCCTTTATGGGTTCAGGTTAATGCTTACTGTGCCTGGAGCTTCCCCATCTGACAAATAAGAATTTAGATTTATCAAATGTTAAACACATGGCTTTAACGGTTCGTATTAGGAGCATTCCTGAGGGATTTGCACTAGTTGTGAGGTTGTATTCACTTCACTTTATTTCTTTCCTGTGGCTCTCCTATTTCCCTTTGGGACGTGTTTCATGTGTCTGTTATTGCTTTGAAGATTTTTTATTTCTATCTCATGCTTAACACCTGCCATTGACTCCTTGTATAACTTATGAGAAATGAATGGCATTCTTCCCCATGAGTACAGTCTTTATAAGGGAAATATGTCTGTGTTGATTTAGAAAAGAATGTATATTCCACCCCTTCCCCCTTTTGTACTAAAATAAGATTTTACTTTTTTGGTTTTGATAAATTTTTGGAAACTTTATATCAATTTTTATCTCCTTATTTGTTGCATTGTGGAACAAGGCAAAATGACAGAACCTAGAATTTTGTTTTCAGATAACAACATATACTTGAGAAGATTGAATATAGAGATACATAGGACCTCCAGAAAATCCTTCTTTGAGAGGACAATTTTATTTTGTTATGTTTAAGTTTTTGAATTTTGTTATATGCTGATAAATATCTTGTAGCTGATAAATATCTTGTAGCAATTTGAACTTGAGGAGAGTTACCTTACTTTGTTAATATTAAGTTTTATCCATGGCACAGTTTAGAGCCCACTCATGAACGCTCGACCCAGAGTCACACGAAGAGATCAGCTTTACTTTTGGGCTGTTTCTGCCTGTGTAGGTTGCAGAGCAGTGTATTCTGATTATAAATTGACATCATTGATATAAATAAAATGAAAATATATTAGCGACTGTGCTTACAGAGTGAATTACTATAAAACATTCAGCCTGTATTTCTGTGGCTGTATGTGTTCTTTTTTTGTTTTTATTTAGATTTGAATGATTAAAAAGAAATTACGTTAAAGACATCATACTGTGGTATGAAAAAACATATTTAAAGGAACTTCTTACTTTCTTAAATAAAATCTTTACAGTTGCCATTATGGCAGAGCTATTCTAGCCGGTACCACCACCGTACAGCTTTTGTGGGTGTTACAGTTACCCTTATTATGTTTAATTAAAAACAGATCATTTAATTAATAAAAATAATATTGTAAAGAGGGTTGAGTGGAGATTTTGGCAAGTAGCAGGCATATGGATTTTAACAGTGATAATTCTTTATTAAAAATAATCTGAGGCCAGTTTCTTGATCTTCTAATTCTTCTCCAAAATGAGTAAAATAAATTTTAGTTCCATTCAATCATATGTGGAACAAATTTAGCTTTATTCGTTTGATTAAGAAAATCTCTAAGACTGGTTCTTTCCAAATAGCATGACCAATGGTTAGATCCTTTAGACAGAGGGAAAGTCTTACTCTTCACTATTTTCATGTACCCCTAAGTGTTATCTCCTGGCCACACCATTGACTGTGGTGGGTCACAGCTTCCACCTACTTGTGTTCAGTATGATGCGAAGGAAAATTTTAAGTTATTCAATCATAAGGCTGTGTCAGTATAACCTTCTCCATAAACACTGCCCATTATTGAACTGATCCTTTGGCCATGCTGCCTTTGAGCCCTCCATAAATGGTGAGAATGTGGGGTTCAGGACTGGCCAACATTTCTCTAATTTCCTTTAACAAACCATAAACATCTCATTGTATAAATTTGACGTAATGATTACCCACCTTATTCCAAAGTAAGTTTCTCTTACATCAATGGTAAAATAATTTATTGATTCCTTCTCTTTGGCCCTGGTCCTCTTCCGGTCTCTCTTCTCATTTCTTATGCTCTCTTCCAGTCTGTTACAAATAATTTATTCATACAAATGTAACATATATTATATACACTACATTATAATACATATAACATCTTTTTAGGCTGAATTGTAAATTACATATTTTTCCTGAACTGTGGACTAGATAAGTAACTTCTATCTTCCCATGACTATCTAATATGAATTTCAAATTTACAGATGTGAAGTAAGACATCTTATCTCCCCCATTCTCCCACTCAAACCTATCTCTTCTAGCGGGCTGCCCGAATTTGGTTCATATGAACTCCATTCTTCTAGGGTTTCAGGCCTCAGGCCTGCAAATCATCTGCGATTCCTTCCTGTCTTTTACACTCCATATTCCATTTATCATCAAATTCTATTGACTTTATCTTTTAAATATATTCAGAGCAAAAGTATTCTCTTCACATTCTTTGCTGATCTCCTGGACCAAGCCACTGTTATTCTTGCGGTTACTGTGGTTGTCTTCTAATATTGCTTTCTCTGGTTTTGCCTTGGTTTGCTCTCCAGTTCCCTCCACTCCAATCAATTCAGCAACGGGGGTCATTATGTTGGCATCTTTGTGAAACAGTAACACCATACCACTCTTCTGTATAGAATTCTATACCCGATTCCAGCTCACTTGAAAAATAACCAAAAATTTTACAATAACCTACGGTATCATAAACTGTCTAGTTTCCCACTACCTTTGTGATTTTCTCTATTTCACCTCTATTCCTTTGGCTCCATCCAGTCAACTCATGTTCCTTAAAAATAACAGACACTCTCCAATGTGGGTTTACTCTTAGCCTGGAAGGAGCTTCCTCAAGATATCCACAGCAGCTCACAAGGCTAGTTTCAATCTGCAGGCTTCTCACTGAGGCTTTTTCTAAACACTCTACTGAGTGTTTAGGAACTTTGTTAAAGTCACAACATCCTTATTTCCCTAGCACATCTTAGCTCCCTCTTCTGCTTTACTTAGCTCTATATAAAATTTACCACCATCTAAAGACTTTATATTTTATTTATCTTTTCAAATACTTGTTTCCTGCTTAGACTGTATAGACTATAAGCTGTACTAGGACAGTGAATTTGACTAAAAAAAATCTGTTTTTCCTCTACCTAGAATGGTGCATAGTAGGTGCTCAATAAAAATTATTCAAACGATAAAATAAGACTAAAGTATTGGAAGGAGATATAAAATGTTATGAAAGCAACACCTGGCTACAAATTGCAATGGTGACAGGATTTATTAAAAATGTGATCATGAGGAAATACCATAATCACTTTAAATTTTAGTCATCATAAGTATAATGCTAAAGCTTAAATGATATAATGGATATGAAAATACTTGCCAACTATTAAGCATATTACTAATGCTATTTGTGTTTTTTTCACTAGAGGATGAATTAATTTTATAAATGGATTAATTTTGTCAGCAGTAGATTAACCTACATATATTTGCTTATTTTTTTCCTTTTTATAAATTTAATCTTTATTATACTTTTTACACTACCTTTTAATCCCCTTACATCCCTTTCCCCAAGCAATCCCTCCACTTTTTGGAGGGATTTGAATCTTTTTTCCTTTTTGCTCAACTCCTCCACCCCCTTAGCTCCCCCCAACTAAGCTGTCATTCTGCTCTCTATCTATGAGTCTGTCCCCATTTTTCTTGTTAGTTCAGTTTGTTCATTAGATTCCACATATGAGTGAAATCCTACAGTATTTGTCTTTCTCTGACTGGCTTATTTCACTTAGCATAATGTTCTCCGGGTCCATCCATGCTGTCACAAAGTGTAAAATTTTCTTCTTCTTCTTTTTTTTTATAGCCAAGTAGTATTCCATTGTGTAAATGTCGTATAGTTGTTTTATCTACTCATCTACTGATGGACACTTGGGCTGCTTCCATATCTTGGCAATTGTACATAATGCTGCAGTAAACATAGGGCTGCTTGTGTTCTTTCAAATTAGTGTTTTGGGTTCCTTCAGACATTTTATCTTAAGTTTTCATGATTCTCTTTCTAAGTTAATATAAATACAACTTGTTAGGCATTAAGCATTTACCAAGTATTTTTTATTATTATACATGATTTAAAAACTGTATTTAGTGGGTCTGGACACATATAACACAATTTTCAGAACTGATTTGTATATGGTTTTTAATGTTTATGCCACACTCTCTTCTAGGTGTTCTATACATATGAACTTATTTAATACTTGTGACAACATTATGAAGTATTGTTATCTCTGTTTTGCTGATGAGAACATACAGACAGAACAACTTGTTCAAAGTTATAAAGTAAATATATTTATGTTTTAAATAATTTTAGTATTAATAATACAGTTTAAAATATAAACAGAATGCTTCTATACTGGAATTGGGATATAACCCAACTAGGGTTTGAGAAATCCAGTGTTAACTGACCTGTACCCATTTATATAATATGGCCAATATATGCATTAAGCAACTGAGATCTTGAAATTATATAAGCAGTGTCATTGTGTTAGTCTTTACTACTAATTTTGAGAGTAGAATATTGTGCAATTTTTATATCCAGAGAAATATTGGCTTATGGAAACATTTACACTTCTCCTCTACATGTTCATAAGTTCCTGAAGTATGATTAGTGATAGAAGGTTTTTTGTTTTCTAGATATATTCTTACCATAGTCTGGGCCTTGCTTCTTTCTAGGCTTTACACCCAAGTAACTTTTCCTAATTAAGGGTGTTGGCTTTCAATGATGATATAAGACCATCTCCCAAAATTAATAGATAGATTCCCTTATTCACTTTATGTGCACTCTCTCTCTCTCTTATCATGGTTATTCAGTTCCATATTCAGAAAAAACTTACTGGAAGGATTTTCTGAAAAACTTGATATAAATATATTGGTAATTATATAGGTTATTTATAGCACAAATATTATTTGAGAACCTACTATGTGTCAGGAGTTAGGAAAGATAGGTAAAATCACCATTGTTGAAATCTAGTTTAAGAAGGGAGAGATTATGAATTTTCAGTTGATGATATGTTCAGGAAGAAAACCAGGGAAGGTAAAATGACAGTGACTGGGTGGCTTTTATCATTGTACTGTAGCTGTACAAGATCTAATGATGTTCCAGATCAGAAAGTCTAGTGTGTCCACAGCACAGCAATGAAGGAGGAAGTGGTAGAAGATGAATTCCGATGTGGTAAGCAGGAGTCAGATACATTGGTCTTAATAGGAAAAAAAGAAAATAAACAAACAAACAAAGAGTATTTATGTTCAGTGTGATGGAAAGCCATTTGAGGATTTAAAGCCAGGGAATAACATAAACTCAATCATGCTTAAAAAAGTCTGTTCTGGCCTCACTGTGGAAAATGGTTACTGGGACCAAGGGAAAGAATGCGTGTGTCCGTGGGTTCCCTGAATTGACCTGAGACAGGTGTGCACTAGTGAGCACATTTAACTCCATCTATCCCTTCCTATGAAAGAATAAAATATTTTTCAAAGTTCTTTGATACATATATCATGTTAATTACCTTTCACATACATTTAGTTTAGATTGAACAAAAACTTACTTTGTCTCACATAGAGTTAGAAATACTTCGACTTTGACAAGTATTAGATTCATATTAAAATGACTATTTTTTTTCAATAGATCTAGTGTTACATGATATAACAGCAAGTTATTTTTCGGGGGCATTTTGGTATGGTAAAGTCGTTGAACCTCTCTAATGTAACATGCTTTTGAATTGTTACATCGTTCCTAGTAATGGGATATAGTGGTGCCAAGGGACAGAGCAATTTCTTGCCATTTTATGCATTATTGTACTGCTGGGATATGAGATCATGTCATGAGATCCAGGAGTGTGATTTATGGAACCCTTTGTTCAATTTTGGCCTGATGTTATATAGTAGATTTACCTAGAGGACTTTGTAGGAAGTAACATATGATTTCTGTAACCCCAAGTTGTTTTTATTTATTTTAATTAAAATAAATGAGAGTGAGAAGATATTTTGTCTGATTTGAAAGTAGTCCTCCACTTTACTTGGTCTTGTTTTCTTTTAAGAAATCTGTTTTTCTTTAGGATTATATTACTGACATAACTCTTTAATATTATGAAAACATTCCAGTAACCTTGTGGTTTCTTCTATAGTCTTTATTCATAGTGGTCACGATAAAGAATAAAACAGTCATAGTATTCAAACCCAGTAGAAACATATTTATAGATAGAAAAAATTGCAAAGGACAGCATGTAGAAATTTTTATATAAAGTAATCCCAAGTGATATTGATAGAAATTACTTTTGATATCTTATATTTCAAAATATGTTTAGAAAAACAGAAGAAAATGCTGCCATTGAATTGTTTTTACATGCATTGCAGAATATCACTTTGGTCTGTGTTGTTTATTTCAATGGAAAAGAGGGCATTTGGTACCCTGAAAAGCCAGGCCTCATAATTAAGTGATATCTGTTCATTTTCTGGACCAATAGTCAAGAGGCATAAAATTTATTCTCTAAACTTTATTTAAAATTTGGATTCTTAAAGTATATCATCTTTTTTTCTCCGCTTACACACTTGAGTTGAGCCTGAAGGGAAAGTAGCACATCTGCATATCTGCTTTCTATATCTAAGTTTAATTCAACAGGAGATTAAGATTTGGTGTCATGACTAGGTTTTTGCTTAAAGAAGACACGAGACCCTTCACGTTTGACATCTGCACTTAGGACTTAGTACAAGAGCACCTCATGCTCTCACAGACCACACATATACAGGCCAGGTCAGGACAAGTCTTGTTTTCTTTCACTCTCCTACCTGGTGGCCATCAGGCCTCACTTGCAGTTTTCAGTCCTCACTGAACTGATGCCAGTACAAATCTGCTTAGTTACGGTCAGTGCTATGAGCCTTTTAGAAAAAATGGCTTATGACAACTGCTTCAGTGTGGCTCTGTGACAGCAGTTTTAATGTGCCGATGGTGGGTGCCACCAACACTCCTCCACAGGCTGTGGGTTTTCCCATTCCTTTGTCTGTGGGCACGTGTCATTTCCAGCTCGGTTTCTTTTCTTGTTGCGATAAGTTAGAATGCAGTGTGTGAGTCCCAGCGTAGGTGAATGTTAAGGTGTTGAAGACACTCACATATTGTCATTTAAACTAAATGCATTGTTTTGCATTTTTAGCAGAGGCATATGAGGGTTCTATTCTTAACATCCTAAGAAAGTTTTGCTTTGTTTTGTTTAATTGATTTAAATTTTAGCTTCTTTAGTAAGTTTCTCATGCTTTCTTCCTATTGTTTCAGTTACATTTCCCTATGGATTCACTAGGAGTGTTTTTGTAGGTGTGTTTTTAGTAAAATGTGTGCTGATGTAATTTTTCTATTTTCTTATAAATCTGGGCTCTTTCCCTTTAGCATGTACTACAGTGAAACAACGAAGCCATATGTTGCGTTCACCCATTTTCAGTCATTGCGCAACATTAATGACTCCTTTGACTCATGGAATAATTATTTTCAATACTGAAAAATAATTCTCTATTTTTATTTGTTTTGTTGTGAAAAAGTCATAGACAAATACTCTCTGCACTTGAAGATTAACCTGCATTATTAACATCATCATTTCTGAAGTTCCAACATTGAGTTGTGCACTGAAGTCTTATTTTTTAAAGTTCACTCACTTTTTTCTGGCCTGTCATCTGGGGAATGCTGGATTGGAGCAGGATTTGAAGGTGCGCCACATGATATGAGGATAAACAGGCATTTGTTGTGACCCAAGTTCTTGGCAGAAGCTAAAGAGATCAGTGATCAGGTTCCTCATACCTTCTAAGGGTGTCCAACCCATGGCCCAGGGGCCACATACAGCCCAGGATGGCTGTGAATGTGACCCAACACAAAATTGTAAATGTACTTAAAACATTATGAGGGTTTTTTTTTTTTTTGTGATTACATGTTGCGATATATTTAATGTGCAGCCCAAGACAACTCTTCTTCTTGCAGTGTGGCCAGAGACATCAAAAGGTTGGACACCTCTGCTAGACCATGCAACCTAGGATCAAACCCCAGATCTTGGATCTCTTCTCCAGCTGAGCCAAGGCCGCCCCGCCTAGGTGCTCTCCTGTTGCCTTATCCTAGGCCTTTCCTTCCTTCACCGTCCCCAGCCTTAATAAATGTACTCTAAAAAAAAAAAATCAGGTGCCTATACTTGTATATAAAGATTTCTGGTACTAAGAATTAACCAATCAGATGCAATGTTATTATGTGTTGAGAGCAATAAGATGCAACTCTATAACATGACCTTATATATTTATGGTTCAAGACAGGGCATTCACACAGGATGGTATTGCATGTTTTATAAATTCTTGCAGCATACCCATTGAAAATTGGTGGATTAACCCAAATGTCCATCAACTGAGTAATAGATAAATACATTTTAGTGCATCAATACAATGAAACATTATTCATCCATAAAAAGGAATGAAAGCACTGATACATGATACAATGTGGTGAACCTGGAAATTTATGCTAAGTGAAAGAAGCCAGACAAAGTAACATATTGTATGACTCCTTTTACATGATATATACAGAATAGGAAAAAAGAATCAGAAAGCGGATTGTGGTTGTTAAGAGAGGAAGGCAGGGGAAATGGGGAATGATAACTTCTCGGGTGTGCAGTGTTTTGCTAAGGTAATGAAAATGTTTTGCAACTATAAAGAGGGGATGGTTGCAGAGCATTGTGTATGCGCTAAATGCCACTGAGTTGTGTACTTTGAAATGGTTGGCTGTATGCTGTATGAATTTCACCTTGATAAAAAGTTAAAGAAAACTGAAGCACAGAGCATTTAAGTCATTTGCCTTAGGTTACAAGGCTAGTAAATCATAGATCCAGGATTTAAATGCAGGCTATCTATGTCCACACACTATGAGCTTAAATACAATGCACTACTGAAAATAGAGTAGAATTTCTTGCTTTTAACTTTATGTTTTGTAAGCAATTTTCCTTAACATTAAGCAAATATTCCTAAAGTTCTCATATTTAAAATATAAAATAAATGTAAGCAGCACACTTTTGCACTTAATATCTGAGTTCTGATATGTGACTGCTTTATGTATCTTTCCCTGAGAATTTGTCATGATAACCCGAGGACAGAGATAGTCCTGTCTGGGACTGTAGTTAACTCCCAATCTTGAGAGAAGAAGATAGAGATGGAAGGAAGAAAACCTGGCTCCATCCATAGGTCCTTTCTCTCACATAAGAGCCCTGCATGTTAAGACAGTCCAGTGAAGTCAGAAAGTTTCTTCCACATCAGGGAGAAGAATTTGGATTACATTCTAAAGATCTAGATGACTCCCCCAAACTGGGCTGTTTAGGACAACCAAGGCATTTTCTTCCAGAAAAAAAAGAGTGTATCAAAAACCAGAAAAATCCCTCTCCAGCTTCCATAGTCAGACTCTGCAGTGCCAGCAGCGGGAGCAGGTCTGACACTGGAGGGAGGAAAGGAGGCACTTGGATGAAGGATTAATGAATTCCTCCAAGTCATTAGGAGCCAAAACGAGTGATCTGAAAATATTTAGTTAACAAAAGTGATTTTTAACAAATGTGAGCTGTACTGAAAGTATCTACATTATGCTTTTGCAAGAAATGGGAAGAACATATAATTGCATATAGTATGAATTTAAAAAATTGGAGAAAAAAGGGCAGGAAAAAATTGACTGCTGCAGTTTTCAATGAATATATACCAACTGTTAGTCATAATTATTCTTTGGGAGATGACAGTAATATTGATTTTTACTCTCTTATACTTTTTTTGAATCTTTTGATATTTCTACAAATGATATTACATTGGTTATTCAACAAACAGAGTGCTGAAAATTAATTACAAAAGAATGAGCCAGCCTTGACTGGTGTGACTTGGTTGGTTTGAGCGTTGCCCTGTAAACTGAAAGACTGTGGGTTTGATTTCCGGTCAGGGCACACACCTGGGTTGTGGGTTCTCTCACATCTCTCTCTCTCTCCCCCCCCATACACGCAACTGCTGCTTCCCCTCTCTGGAGTCAATAAATATATCCTCAGGTGAGGATTAAAAGAGGGGGAAAAAAAAAGAATGAGCCAGATCCTCCATTTCACTAGCTTTTGAAAATGTAGAAGAAATTCACTGGTTCATTCATCGATGTATATTTCTTTTGTGTCAGGCACTGTGTTAGACTCTGAGTGTTCAATGATAGAGTAAACAGACAGGGCCTAGTACTCAGCAAAGGTATCATTTGGGAAACAAATTGGACACAGGACTTTCCTCAAATGCTTCTCCCCAACACTCCCTCAGGTGCTCCCCTACTTACAATTCTCCTTTTTCTTTTTCTTTTTGAGGACCCCAACCACACACAGAGAACCAGGAATGTAATGAAGGTGAGAGAGAGGTTGAGTCATACTGTACATACTATATCCTTCCTATGGCCAAACAAAGGATGGAAGAACAATGGTAAAGTACTGAAGGGTTTAATCAGATTCAATGTATATTTTTCATAGATGATTGTGATGAAATAGAATGCTGGATTAGAGAGAGAAATGTTTGGAAATAGGGAGACTATTGCGGAGGTCCAAGTAATGGCTGTTAGGACTCAGGGGTGACAACGAAGGGGACGACAGGACAGCCTGCAGGCAGTTTTCCTAGTCTGGGGTGGGATAGAGCAGGTGTTCCAGGTCTCCTCCTCTGACCCCGGGCACAGCAGCAGCCAACCGACCCTGGGGTACCAGAACCTGGGCCAACACTGGTTCTCTCTGATCCGCATTCCCTCTGACGTACAAGTCATTTCTCAAAGAGTGTCGTTGATAGAATGATAATGATGTCATTGTTATTAAAGCATTGTCCAAACATATTATTTCCCCTTTTTTTTTCTAACACTGCTAAGTCTAGCAGTCAACAACTTGAACGCTTACAGACATATGCTGTCCTTTCCCCTGTGGTGCTAGTTTTAAAAATTAAAGAACTGTAACATTTTCTCTTCTGCTGTTGAACTGTAGATATGTTTAGAATTTTCTACTTTTTTAATAGACCCTGAGAATTATAGCATTTGAATTTTTAAAAATGAGATATTTGAATAATCTCCATCTATGTATAAATATATTTGAGGTTATCAATGCTTATAGTAGTCTTGAAGTAGTGGATTTAACTGAGAAAAAAAACTACTTTAGACCAATTAATAATACATATATCCAGTCATAATATTTAATTGTAAATCTTTTGACAAGAAATCCTTTTCCCACGGATTTTACCCAAGGCTTAATTTTATTTTCAACCTTAATTACACTGGTCCTGCAGAATACCCATCATGTCAAAATCAGAGTTCCACAATCTATATTCACTGAGTTCCACAAACTTACTATAAAAGTCTTAAAACAATGAAGAAATAAAAAATATATATTTAGCTTTTTATGTCAATAAATGATGAAATATATAGATTGTTTGAAGCTATCACTGTTCCTTATTGGTTTCCTCTTTACGATCTCCCCACCCCGACTACTCTAGTCTTTCCTTTTTCCCTGTACAAACTCTAGACTGTTCTACACTAGGTACTCTTGACTCCCCCTTCGTGCTAGCAGAGTGACAGAGGCCAATGCAGGAGTCTACTTGATTTGCTACCTGAAATGAGCTGAGCTTTGAAAAAGCTAGAAGAAAATATGCTTTTTGCTCACTATATTTCAGCATGCTGAAAGAACAAAATGGGCACGTGTCAGCCCCACGACACAAAGCAGGGGAGAAGCCACTTCAAGTGCATGTCCAGAAGACAGCTGCTACGGAAGAGGCGGCGGTAGAAAAAAGAAGAAAAGAAAAACCTTCAAAGCAAATGAAAAGAAACAGACAGTTTTTCAATAAACAAGAGAGGAAATTGGAAGAGGAACATTTGGGGGCAAAAAGCATGTGGAATTTTTCTGACATGAATGTACAAATCCAACTCTTAGAAATAAGCACACAGCAAACCAGGAGATGAGGAAAGATGAAGGTGGTTATAGAAATAAGGAACAGCAAGGGCAAAGGGTTGAGGAGAGAAAAATCATTAATTGTTCTGGAAATCAGAAGATGCCTATGTTACAGAAAATGAAGAGGCCAGTGGCCCAAGGAGGCTTAGAGAAGAAGCTGGAACCAGTTTGCACATGTTTTTCTAACTATTTGTGGTAAAGGACAATACATTAAAAAAATTCTAATTTGCAGGATTCTATTGTGCAAAACTCATCTGCATATTGAGTCAGATACAACTGACTATGTGATTTCTGTCATGCAAACTGGTCTATCTATATCTTCACAACAAAACAAGTTCACTGATATACACATCACAGCACTTTCAAGTGAGTATAGATGTCTCTAAATTCTTACTCTTAATTTCTGTACTTTTCATGCCACAGCCTGGCAACGCACTTTATGTTACACTAGTGTAAGAAGTTTTTACTTTATTCTGCTCCAATGGGAAGTTACAGAAGAGTTTTTGAAAGCAGAGTAAAAAAATTAGAGGGTTGGCATTTTGAGTCCAATCAACAGTGTGTAAACAGCCTACCGGAGGCAGGGCAGGGGCAGAAGTAGGGAGTGTGGGAGACCATTATAATAGTGGGGTGTAAATAACAGGTAGTGACTGTGAAGATGGCGGATGGGTGGGTTCAGGACATATTTTAGTGATGGTGCTAAGGTGTTAGTAGGTTGGATGTAGGAACCGAGAGTGAAGGAAGAATCAAGAATAATTCAAGGATTCCACCTGGAACAACTGATTGGATAACACACGTTGAACTGTAAAATGGATGAAGAATCTCATTTGTTTAAAAGATGACATCTTTCCAGTTGAGTTAAAACCAGATTTTATGTCCCTGACCCCAGAATTCTGAGCAATGGTGTCCACAGTGCTTTTGATGAACTACTGAGTGGTCTGATAGTGATGCTATTAACTAATATAGTTAGGCCTCTCTGTGCACTTACTGGTCATCTATGGGAAGATTAATTACTGCCCTTAACCAGAAAGAGTTCTCAATATGTGTATACCACCTCAAAAGTGTCCTGTTAGTGTTTTTATTGATCAGATTTATTTCAGTTTTGGATTAAAAAATAGATTTACATTTGGATTAGTATTACAAGTATAGTTTTACAGTTAGATGTAAATGGTGAAAATGGAGGAAAAATAATATTATAAACTACCTCAGTTTGTAGGAAAAAGTACCAGAAGTGAGAAATAGAGACAGGTCAGCCACTTCCTTAGAGTTCCAGAGAATAACCTTTGAATTCACACTAATTAGTTTCAAAGGTCCTGGCAAATTTGACCCCAGTAACTGCCCTGCTGAACTTTGCTAAGCACGAATAGCAATTGAATTCTCTGGTTGGTTGGTAAGGACATGACAAGCTATCTGAAGAATTTTTCATTTTCTAAGAATTTTCCCTATGGTACACATGACAGCATTAACTCAATATCTTCAATAAAGTCCTAGTTATATATTTTACCAGTCTGTAAAAATATTGTGCTTGATGGTATTTAAACAAGACGTATTGTGTCATGTCACCTTTTGCATTTCAGTGTTAACTCCTGTTTCTAACAGGGCCTCTCTTTATGGGTTTATTTGCACTCTGGTAGCATGCAAAGTTTATCTTACAAATTTGTCTCCAAAATCGCCTTTTCCCTCAGTCCATGGGTTAAAGCATATTCTTCTAACCTTAAGCTTCAGTGGAAATGAGCGCATAGTATAAATGACATATCTAAAGCCAAAGACAGTAGAAACAAGGTCATATTATAGTCATTGATTTTTATTATTTTTAATCCTCACTCAAAGATATTTTATCATTGATTTCAGAGAGAGAGAGAGAGAGAGAGCTGTGTAAGAGAGAGAAAGAAAGAGGAGAGAGAGATTGACTGACTGATGTGAGAAACATGGATCATTTGCTTCCCATACATGTCCCAACCACAGACTGAACCCACAACCTAGGTGTGTGCCCTGACCAGGAATCAAGCATGTAACCTTTTGGTGTATGGGCGGGCCAATGCTCCAACCAGCTGAGCGATCTGGCCAGAGCTGGTCGTGGATTATTTTTATGTTTTAGTTCATATTACTCCAAGGGAAAGGATTTACCTAATTCTCTCTAGCTTTTATTTCCTATAGAGGTTCTCAGTGCATAAAGCGAAGGTTATTTGTTTCATTAGAAAAAGACCGCTGAAAAATATAATTTATTCTGCTGGCCCATGGATCTTCTTAGAGTGTTCAGTAGCAGAAACACATATCTTGAAGGATTACATTTAGTCATCAATGAAAAACTTAAATATGACAAATTCTTAATTTTGGAAGACTAAGTAAGGGTTGCAGAAGGCCAACTACTTCAACTCCAAAGACAGTGACAACAGCCAGTATTAACTGTTGCTAAATACGTTAGACACATCCCTTATCCCCGGTGAGTTCTATCTGCCGGTGGAGGCTTTCCCGGGGATGTTATTGTGAACCATGTATTGGATTCTTTATTCTGATCCATCCCAGGGAACACAGTTATAATGACAAGATTTTGATCAGGGCATTAACTAGTAGCCTCCCTAGCTTACTTTCTAATGCCCATGGGTAATCCACTTAACAATTGAGATGGTATTTTTTACTCTTATCCATGGAACAAATTCCCTCCAAATGTATATTGTGGACTCTTTATGCCTTTGAAAAAACTTTTATACTGAATATAAATATTTCTCTCTGGGCAAGATTAGATTCTGCTGAGCTGGTATCTATAATCCAGGGTCTGCACAGCTATTATTCCTAATGCACCGAGTGGTAATAACTCAGTCAGCTCTGTCCTTTCCAAACCAATCCTCAAACTCACTCCATCAATTTTTGTTGTGACTATTGTTAGTTCCTATTGCTCTGTAAAAATCGCATGCTTTTTTCACTGTGCCTAAGTCTCAAAGCAGTTGCTATGGATTGTTAAATCTGCAGAGAGATTTAAAATATTGGTTATCAATATACCACAGTTGTTATTGCTAAGGAATGAGAGATTTTGGCAGTTGTGGGGTGGGGGTCAGGATAGTTCTCCAGATCTCAACTGGCAAATTTTGAAGAAGTTACTGTAGATTTTAGCTCTGTGAGGACTTTTCTTCTCTCTCTAATCAGCATAATGCTACATAACCCATGACACCTCTATAACTCTACTTAATGTTTATAATGTAAAAGCAGGCTTTTTATTTTAAAATAGCATCACTAGCTCTTGACTTTTTGATTTAGTTTGGAAACATCGTAGCAATCAGAATAAACTCTTACTCCTAAAACTTATCCATACATACATCTTCATTTTAGTCAAGCACAGATAGTGGGTTAGGCATGTAAATTATTGAATCTTTTCTATGTTCTGAAAAATAAAGAAAAGATTAAAAAAATGACATGTCTAGACTTTTCTTAGAGTAACCTAGTATGTAAATAAAATAATTTCAAATCTGTGTGTTAACTTCTGGGAGAGAGATATGTAAGATAAGTGGGTTGTTGTTGATTTTTGTTCTTTTAATTTTTTTAATGATTTAGTTCAGTTTATCACATGCATCTTTTAAACTTTTATTTAAAGATTTTATTTATTTATTTTTTAGAGAGGAGAAGGGAGGGAGAGAGAGAGAGAGAGAGAGAGAAACATCAATGTGCTGTTCCTTCTCACAAGTCCCCAGCTGTAGACCTGACCCTCAAACCAGGCACTTGCCCTGACTGGGAATTTAACCCTTTGTTCATAGGCTGGCACTCAATCCACTGAGCCACACCAGCCAGGGCCATTCTTTTAATCTTAACAGATGAAATAATCTATTTTACCTGGGGATAGTGGAAGGATCAAGGGAAATTTCAGCAGAAGAATTGTTTGACTTGGTGGAAAAGATGGAGAAAGAATTTTGCCAGGTGGAAGAGATGGAGAAATACTTTAGCCAATAGAAAACTGATTTGAAAAGGCACAGAGTCAGGAGACAGCATGCCTCTTTCCCATCCATGTTATTAAAACTTTTCTTTCCACATGATTTTAATTTTTAGGAGAACAAATGACATTTAGAAGTCCCTATTAGGTCTGTGGGTGGAGTGATAAAGGTGACAGATACTGTTCATGTATGAAATTTTTCTTTGAAAAGTAACAGTGAAGTTGAAATTGATGCCTGGATCATAACTTGCTCTGAGGAGGGTTCTTTTCCCCCCAGAAAAAATATATAGAGTCCATATTTCTGAAGTAAGGGTAGATTATGGGTCCATGGGAGAGGGTCACAATTTCTACTAATGCAAAAACTTTTTAAATTTAGAAGTCTTACTAGTCCAGAAGAAATTTTATCCACTCAAAAATTATTCCAGATATTATTTTTTACAACTGTAACAAGATAGACAAAATAAATACCTATTTCCTGAGAGAAATAATTGCATTGTAGTTTGGACACCATATTAATAAAATGTTAATACTTCTTCCTCCATCAATATGACAAGAAAATTTTAAAAATGCAAAATGTTTCATTGTTTTTAATATAAACTATATAGCTGAAGTGGTTGGTGTGTGGAGAACAATACGACTTATTAAAAAAGGGAAAACAGGTCCAAAATGGAGCCACTTGTGCGAAGCCTCACATCAGCAAACTGAGACTTAATAGCTAACCTCAATGCAGTTTCAGCCTTTCCCAGGAATGTAATCTTAACCAACCTGTCTGGAATCCTTCGGCCAGCATTAGTAGTAAGATATTCCATACGATAGGCTCTTTAATCCTTCAAAGGAAGGTGACTTTGCCTGGACTAATCTTTCCCTTTGTGTATGATTTCCTTGTACTACCCCCTTTCTGCTTTTATTTTATTGTATTTGAATTTTTTAGTGTTGTTCAACTACACTCGTCTCCATTTTCTTCCCCACTATTCCCCTCCACCCCAGTCATCTCCACTTCCCTCCCTTGATCCGGCCCTCCTTTAAAAATCTTTCCTTTTCTGTAGTTCTTTGGAGCTTCCTTCTATTTGCAAGATGGAGTGTTGCCTGATTTATGAATCCTTGAATGAAACCAATTAATCTTAAAACTTGCTCCACTAAATTTTATTTTTCAACTGAGTATATAAAAATAATTTTATTATTCATCCTAATGTCTACACCAATAGGACACTGTTATTGCATTGTTGTTATAATTATAACCATTTTGAAAAAGCAAGATATTGAAAAATAAATGTAATTTGATGGAAAAATTTCTGCAAAGAATCCAAGGACTGTGGGCACTTACCTTGGTGATTATTCTTGATATTTGCATTTTTGAAGAGGTACTTTACAATTGTAACATCAATGCAGAAGTTTCCAGTGGGCTCAGACTCTTGATGAGGGTAATTACACAACACAAATTGTCCTTTTCCTGTTCACAAGCTTGTATCTTCATTTCTGTCCACAGCCTTTTTATTATTTCTCTCATGTTGTTAAAACTGATTTTCTTTAACATTCTTTACGACGCAGATCAACAAGGGAATCAGTTCTATTAAAGGAGGTCTTTAGAATGAAATCAACTCTGGAATGTTTTACAAATGTGGTTCAGTAAACTCCATATAATTTCAAAAGAAAATGATGCATACAAGAGCATCTTGGGAATTATCATAAAAAACACTGTTTCACTTAGACTCTTGCAAGAAGGACCTTTGGGAGAATAGGACTACTTTTAAATAGCCTGATTGGGGAAAAAAAAATCTCTTACTGGGGTTCTAAAGAACAAAATTTGCATATTAATAGAAGATTAAAGTGCCCATCAAGTATTCTGAAGCAGTTACTTTCTCTTGTCTATTTTGTTCTTCACATAAACATCTTTCATAATAAAAGAAACTTGTGCCTTTGCTGCTATTTCAATGAGTCTCCAAGGTTTCCTATTACAATAGGACAGATTTTTTAAATGTCTAAAACCCTTGAATAAAGCCCTTTGAATTTTTATTTATTAACACAATGAAAGGGTTACTTTTAGGTAAAAATACAACATTATATAGGAAAGGACGTATCCAAAAATATTCTTTAAGTTCTCCCTCTACCAGAAAAATGAATGAATGAGTGAATAAATACATAAATAAGGAAGAAAATACATACAACTAAAAAATAAATAAAAACTCAAAAACTCTTATAGAGAATAATATATATTTCCAAAGTTAATTTTAGATACAGTGACAGCAAAAAGGAAAAAATGTAAAAGGAGACATTTGTAGGTGGATAGAAGCCTTGTATCAATTCTAATAATATTTCATTGATCCCAAACACAGTTGTTGCTACATATTTTGTGTTAGCTCCTGATAGTGTTGTGGGGGTAGTATTGTGATGAAAGGTGGGTGTCCTTCCTCATAATGCCTTATAAAATTGAAATGTTAGAAATATATTTGAATAGAAAATATAGATTGAAATCAATATAAAATTTCATAATGTTAGAGAATTGCTATTAATGCCAAATTTTCTGCAGAAAATAAAGAAGACTTATTTATTCACAACCAGCGATGTGGGGAGTCAGAGTATGGCCCCAACCCGCCCTCAGCCCCAAGCCGTTCCTGTGTTTTGGGTTTAGAGCTCCTTCCAGCTCAAAGACCTGAGACTCTGCTTTTCTACTGCTTTATCCGGCATATGACGAAGAGCAGTCATACCCAGTCATATAGAACATGGATTTTTCATTGATTTTAATATAAATGACTGCTGTTTTTCACATATGTTCTCTAAACCAGGCAATGTATTTATTTATTTTTAAGAATAGCATCTTGCTGTCTCTTCAATTAAGAATGTGTGGGATAAAAGTAAATCGTGTGTGGATTAGCTTTTCATATTCTCTCAGGCTCTTAAATGTGAAATAACCATTTCCATTATGATTAGGCTGGTATTCTGTTTCTATGAATGTATTATATTCACGCTCAGCTTGAAAATGATACTTTTGACAATGGACTTTTGTGTGCCTTTTTGGTCTGGTTTGCCTGCTTTCAGTTCCTAGGCCTCTCTAACCCCAATGACAAAGAAGCACAGAAAATGCAGGGACTACAGCTATGAGAGCTTTGGAAAACTCATCTCACACGGAGTGCCCTTTCTCTCACTTTGAAGATACTCGCAAAGCTTCCTTGCTCCCAGCCAGCTACAGGGCACTCTCCAGCTCCAGCTCAGGAACTTGCTGCCACTGCGTATGATCTGGGAACACTGACCCGCAGCTCCAAGTTCTGAACCTCGATGTTACCAGATATCCTTTTCCCCCTTTGATCTTGCTTATCTAGGAAAGTCCTTGGACTTTCCTATCCTACATTAAATATTTTAGTTTATTCTTGGTATTGAGAAGTGTTTCTCTCCATCCCTTTTTGGTGTAAAGTGTTTCCAACTATGTTACCTTAAAAGATAAAATAAAATTAATTAAAACACCCAGCCAAAGGACTTTTCTGCAGAGACATTCCTTCCCATTTTTTATCTTTTCTCATGTGAGTTTTGCTGAGATATTGATATAGCAGAAGCAACATCAGTATTTTTAAGAGAGGCCTTTCTACAACAAATTTGTTTCTGGCTAAGATATTGGGAACGAGATCTAACTGGTAATGTTAAATGGAGATGAGACAGAATGACACACTGAAGATGACCCTAATTCTTTCATCGTTGCTCGGTGGCAAATTTTGTTTTATTGAAATATGTTAATAAATATTACTTTGATAAAATTTCCTTTTATTTCTTTATGAATAAATAGATTAGCACATGAAATGTCAAGTGTCAAGAAATATTAGTAACTCTAATCGTTGAGAATGCTTTTTTTAAATAGAAAAATATGACAAATCTGACGTTATTTATGGCAAACATTGCGAACGACTTCCCAGATACCAAGGCCATTGGATTCGGTTTGCAACCTGTTTAGATTACACTCTGTCAAACACAGCCATGGACTTGAAATTCCCTTCTTTGCCATTCCAGACATCATTTTTTTCCTGGTATTTTCTTCTTTACTGTTATCTCCTTATTTTTCTTTACTTTTACATTTACTACCACTAAGAGATCAATGATGACTACTCATATTATCTATTGTATATTGAGCACTTCCTGCCAAATGAAGGTATTCAAGAATCCTCTGAGGCAGGTATTACTATTATTACTTAAAAAATGAATAAACTACATCATACAGAATTTGAACAACTTATCAAAGGCCAAGATATGTGGTGAGTGATAGACTTGCATTCCCAAGTAACAGCAGTCACCTTCCTAACTAATAGCAGTTACACCTACCACGTCAGCTACAGCCCACCTGGAAACTATTGGTGTTCTCTTGATACTTCTGTCTGGGCTTTCTTATTTTCTCACTTCACATTGTCCCTAGGTAATTTCACGCATTAGGTGATTTTATCTCTCCCCATTATGTTGCTGGTTTTCAAATCAAGCATTCTATGAGACTTACCACATGCACACTAACAATTTTCCTGCATTTTAATTACATACACCTAGATGTTCAAAATACTAAAAAATAAAACAAAACAAAAACCTGAGAGTTTATCTTGTCTTTAAAATCTGCTACTTTGTCTGAATCTCCCAAGTAAAAAAAATTATGACGATGTTTATCCAAGCCAATTCCTCCATATTCCCCCTCCATTCCCTTTAGTCCAATAGATGAACAAATCTTCAATTCTCCTTAATATTTCCTGCTATATATATTACCTAGCTGCCCTCCCTATACCTATTCCCTTGGATCTGGACTTCTTAATAGTTTTACTGCTGTAATATGAAGCAATGTATGATCATTGCAGACCATCTGGAAAATAAAAAAAATCAAAGAAAATAAATCTAAAATTACTTAAATTCTTATACGCACAGAAAACTACTACTCAGATTCAATAAATTCAATTGTATTATTTTGTCTTGTACATTAAGAATAAAGTTTTTATTCCACTACTTTATAACTTTCTTTTACTTATGTCATTAACAGTTTGGTATGTAATGATATTTTTCTACTATATCTAATGTCTGCTTGGGATTTCATTATGGGGTTGTTATACAATTTGATCAGTCTTCTATTGTCAGGTAGACAAAATGTTTATGAGTCTTTATACATGTAAATCAGAGTGGACAATTCATTTACTTTTTAGGATACATTCCTAAGTGGATTCACATGTTTATACTTTTTAAAAAATATGTAATATTTTTATAATAAAAACAATAGACATTGATTTTTGCATAAGGCAGAAAGTACATATAAGTAAAATAAGACAATAAAATTCTTAACATATAAAAATATATTTGTTACAACTTGTTACCTATAATTTTGCTTGAAAATAAAATTAGTCTGTATATGTTAGTTTAAAAAATCTTTGTTCTATATATATTTGTTTTAAGAATATTAATTTATAGGATGATTCTTAATGGTGAGAGAGTATACAATTATGTGGCTATAGTCTATTCTTTAATAAATTTCCTATTATTAAACATTAATGATGCTTGAAGATTTGAATTGTTATAGTTAACATTTTTAATACTCAGATCTTTGCAGAGAAATTTGTGGTTGTTCTTTAAAATGATTTCTGTAATTGAAATCTTTGAGTCAAAAAGGTAAAAATATATTTAAAACTTTTGATACATATTTTTAATTTTACCTCCAATATGAGGGACTATTTTTCTGCTACCTTAGCAAAATTGATTCCTTTTCTGTCTTCTATGATTTTCTGACCACATATATAGAAAATGTGTCGGCAATTTGAAATTAATTCATTACTAATTAGGTTGAAAGTTTTACACACGATAATTGGCTATTAGTATTTTTTCTTTTGTTCCAATGGACTATATTCATACTTTGAATATTGTATTTGAAAGTGCTCTTTAGTATTAAATGAGTGCTATTTAAAATTATTTTTTTCCAAGTTTGTCTTGATGGAGTTCATTTATCCAAAAGACAACACCTTGGCATATTGAATATTTTAAAGTGAAGGAGTTTAAGAAAATATCAGAAACAGGAAGTTCTCTTTGACTTTTGTGATATCTCCTGAAGCAGGTTATAAATCCATCAGATGAGAGGGGCCCTCTCAATGTTTAAGGAAAAGGAGCATCTTCATCTCTGAAGACAAAGTGATTCCCTAAAGAATCGTAATGAACAGGACATCTCCCCTAGTTAACTTCCTGTACCTCATACTTTTTAAGCTTCCTTATTTCTGCATGACTGCCCACTCTTCATCAAACTTGGCATAAAACACTCAGATGTTAATTCTTCCTTTGGGTCTTCATTTTTTAATGAAAGCTCTATTGTCATGTGAAACTTATATAGAATAAATTTGTAGGTTTTTCTCCTTTTCATCTTTCTCTGTTAGTTTCATTGAGCACCCTGGCCAGGAACCCTGAGTGGGTTGAGAAGAACCTTTTCTCCCCTGTAGTCTTAGGTTTCTTCATTTTATAGATTGAGTTTTATAATGTAGATTCATTAAAAATATCAATCAAATCAAGTTTCAATTTGTTTTTTTTATCCATAAGAAGTCTCCTTTTCAAAACTGAAATACATTTTTTGCTTTTTGGTTTAAAATGTATACAATATTCATAAACATATTTTAAGAATACAAAAGAGTGTGAAAAGCCTTATATTTTATCCATTTACAGGCTAACAAGTTAGCCCGCCATAGCTTCTTAGATGCTGGCAGGAGAACTCAGCACAGAGATGAAGACGAGTACGTTACTCATAGAAATAGGAGTAGCCAGAATAGCAGGATTATTTTTGGGCAAGTATGTGATCCTCAGTCCCCACAAGGCAACACTCAGAGAAGGAGACGTTACCAGTATGTGCTGTTGGCTGCTTATAGGAAAAGAAATCTGACCTTGGGAAACGAGTGTTTTACAATGAACGGTAACTGGGCCTGCCCCTTGCTGTGGAAGATGTAATATTTTCCCAGGCATTAACCAACCTGCCCTTTATAGGGAGTTACTGTTTTGATGTTCCAAGGCTGTTTTTTATAGAAACATTTTTAAAAAAATAGTTTGGAACCAACTATTAGCCAGTGCCTGGCTCCCAAGAAGAGTTAAAATATGCATGACTCATAGAAGGTTTCCTCATTATAAGGCTGAAACAGACACTTTTCAGCCGTGTGAAAGACTCTGCAGTGGTCAGGCCTGCAAGGGAAAAATGGCCTCAGTCCTAGGCCCATAAACTCAGTTTACCCCAGATTCTGCCAGGAGCCTGATCTCAGCAGGGCAGGACCACCGAGAGTCAGGAGGTTGGGATAGTGGATCTTCCCTGAGGGGGAGGTGCCAGTCAGGCTTGGGAAAGCTGGGAGAGTGGCCCCCGCCCCAGAGCAGCAGAACTCAGTCAGTTGCAGATTCTGCCCAGATCTCAGCAGGACAGAAACACCAGGAGTTAGGAGGGTGGGGTGACTGGATGTTCCCTGAGGGGAAGGCAACAGTCAGCTTCACAGGATAGTGGTGGCGATGGTTCCCACCCCAAAGCCACACAGATCAGGTACTGACACTCCCCGAGTCTACACTGAACTTCATACCCTGGCCCAAGAGCCTGACTTTTTCAGCAAGGTACAAGCTCTGCAGGGTGAGGCAAGAGGAAGTCCAGAGGGTTGGCTGCTGTTTTCCTCCAGGCTAGTGCCATATGGAGGGGAGGGGTCCATCCAAGAAAGATGGAGTCCTTGGTGAGGAGAGGGACTCGCACAGGGATTCTGGCAGCTATCCCCTCAACTCTCTCCCCAGAGCCGCAAACCTCAGTCTCTCCTCACATGACTCTAAGTGGCTTTGAGTGAGATTTTGGGCATTGACCTTTTAAGAGGGCACCTGTGTCTCCAGCAGACTCATCTCCCTGGCAGACAGAATTCCCACTGATTTTCAAAGCCAAATATTATGTGGGCAGCTCTTCCTGGCACTGGTGCTCTGGAGCAGGGAGCCTGGCTTTGGGTCGAGACCCCATGCTTCTCAGGGGGATCCCCGACAGCTGAGACATCCTTCTAGAATCTTACCTATAGGAGTGGGGCCAGCCCTTTTCCCATTTCCACCCTCCCTATCTCTCTTGCTGTGCCTTCTTCCATAAATCCTTGGTTATAAGACTTCTCTTCGGCTAGTCTTCAGTTGGTTATTTAGATTGCTTGTTTTATATTTTATTTGTAATTCCAGTTTGGTCCTGGAAAGAGGTAACATTCACCTACTCTGTTGCCATCTTGGATTCCACAAACACTTTTAGAGTCCACACTTTAGGAGCTAAACTTGTGGAAGTTCCTCTTCCACAAGTTTTTTATTAAGTATTTTTATATATTTAGTAGAAGTATTTCTATAAATGCAGCCTACCATATGATCTGTGGTTGTTTTGTCTTAAGTTTTAGGTTTTTCATTATTATTAGATACAATAATAGCACTACTCTTATAAAATTGTTTTCAAAGTTAACAGGATAATTAATGCAGGGAAATCGCATAATATACTACCTGGCACATAGACTGTAACTGATAAATTAATCCGGTTCCTCTTACATCCTTTAGTTTTCCTTCTACCTCAGTATATGTTTTCTCTTTGAGTGCCTTTTACTATTTTTAATTCTGCTTTGGCATCATTAATTTTCTTCTAACTTGCCACATTTTATTCAATTGATTTTATCAAAAAAATTCTCCTTGCCCTTCAGCCAGTGTTTTTTTTATACTTTAAGGTCATCTTTATTTCAGAGAGCAAATTTTCTTGAGTTTAAGAGATCATGAACAGATGCTATCTGAAATTTTCTTCCTTAGTAAATATTTTCCCAAAGCAGATTCTCTTTTTTTTAGTGCCATACTTTTCTCATTTTTTTCTTTGTGTTTTATATAAATTTTCATTCAGTTGTGTGTGGATTTCATTTTTGTTTATTTCTTTTTGATTTTGAAACAATTCATCCATGCCTGGTAAACACCTCAAAGGAGAAGCTCTGGATTCTTCTTGGATCACTCTGATGTCCTCCAGGATCTTGTTGGAAGGACGAGATATCTATTTCTAGATATTCATAGAATTCCACACCAAGTTAATCATCCAGCAATATCTGGAGACAGTTTGGATTTTCTCAGAAGAATAAGTTTGCTTTGCTGTTCAAGTTTCTTTCCTCATTGCTGAAACTCAGTGACCAGATCTTCGGTCCGTTTTCTGTTGGTCTGATCTTCTCCTGGATTTGTATCTTTGCACACCAATAAAAAGCTGTATAGTGTCCTCCCCTCCCTTGCCCTCCCTTCCCTTTTTTCTTTTTTTCTGGACTAGGGATAGTTTCCTCTACCTATCTGTTTATCTATTTTGGTAAACTTGCCTGCATTGTTTTCCCCTACAAAAATGAGACATTTTGTGCTCAAAGTTAACTTGGAACATCCATAAAGTATATAACACGGGATTATATATTAGAAAAATAAAAACATTTTTTTCTATTTGTTATTCTCTTGGGTTTTGTTAATGTGTTAATAAGCTTAATACATGTAAAATGTTAACATAAGCTTCATTTTTTACATTGTCTCCTAAACTGTCTCATTTTGTTTGCTTTGACTTTTTATTTATTTAGTTTATAAAAGTGTCAAGAAAAGAAGGGGAAATGGGTGATTATATGTTAATCCAATGCTGTGACTTTCTACTATCTTAAATAAATTCTCATGAGTGAATCTTCATTCTATAATTTCCCAAGGTACAGTTTAGATGGAGAAATACTATGTTACTCTTTTGGCCCCTCTTTATATATTTCTTTATTTCAATTTAATTTTTTCTCCTTTCCTGTTGCTTTTTATAGATATATGTTAAAGTTAAATCATCCATGAAAGGAGATAATTGTCATTATTTAAACATTAAAAAAATTACATTAAAATAAATTCAGTATCTTAAACTCATCAATTTTATTTCACTCTTTTGATTATACCAAATAGTATTGTTAACTCTAGAGCTATAAAACTAGAAATATGGAAAGTTTTCACTATTACAGTTCACATATAGAAGTATTTTCTTCACTGACATTTACTTTTGAGATATCATAAGTAAATATCATACATGCTTGTAACTTATAAAGGGTTATCTATTCAAATAAATGGCTTGCTCGGTTAGTATGTGATTAGACACTGATTTTATTTAGTGCTGGATTTCTTCTTCAGAGCCATCCGGGTGGAGTTTTTCTGTTCATGGCAAAGGGTAATAATCTCAGTTCCGTGACACTTAAGAGGGCATGCAACAAACTATGAAATACTACAGGGGACACGTATTCATTATGTGGCCTTGAGGATTCAGGGGTTTCTTGCAGCAGTTTCTTGCAGCAGCTTGGGGGGAAGCTGCAGCAGCTTCTTGTGTCATAACTACATGGTCATCCCAAGCCTGGCATCCAGGCATCTTAATGGTGCCAGGTGCAGGAAATTAGGAATTGGTGCTGGAGGGCTGAGATGACGTGTCTCCGTAGAATTAGGAGACAACACTGGCATCCTTTATATGAGTCACATTAATAGTTTCAGCAAAACTAGGACTCTGTCACTTAATATAAACAGTGTCAAAGTAGACATTGACCAATCTAAGCATGTGATAATTATGCCTCCCAACAGTAGGAAAAAACAAGGTACAGGGCAGTCAGCAGCTAGCTTGACTTCAGGCAGCAGAGCAAGTCTAGAATGGTTGTTCTCCTTATTACAGGAGCCAAGACATTTCCCCCATTAAAACACTGAGTCGAGGTTCTAGCCATTACATAGCCAAACCCATGTATGTACAAACAGGCTAGGTTACTAATGATGCCCAAATCACAGAACTATAACTGGTATAAACCAGGACTGAAGCTCAGGTACTCTTATGGGAATGCCGCATTCTTTCCGCCTACTATACTTTCTCTGAGTAGACCAGCCACACTGCCCAACAGGATTTGGATTGAGAATTAAGACAGATAATGTTGGAAACAGCCTAGGGCCAAATTAGGGCAACTTTAAAATGTTAAATTGAAATCTTGTGATTCTCACAGATTAATCTCACATTACTATTGTTCAAGCTGCTTAGTCCTAAAAATCAGGAAGGGTGCTTGTTAAATGGATTGCCTGGCTCTTCTGAAAATATCTATTTGGGGAGTCTGGCGAATGCCCTGGATTCCAAATGTTATTCAATTTTTCTTGGGGAGTATGTTGGATAATCTGTCAAGTACCTTTCCTGGCAGTAGGAATTGCTCCCTCTCCCACTTAGATAACATTCATGGAGCAGCTCCCGGGAGGAACAGTGCTGTGGGAGACACAGAGAGAGAGGAAGCTGGGGCCCAGCCTTTAGGAAGCCTCCTTTAGTGATTGACAGATGCCTCTAGCATCTCTCTGCACCACTTTTAATTACATAGCCATCTTATTAGGAACCTCATTATGATTTGATTTTTTTGTTTTTAAAAAGAAATACGTTTAAAAATACTGATCGCTCTTCACTTGGTTAAAATTAGATTCAAGGCATCCTTTCTTAGCCATGTATATTTATCATATTTAATCTGGATTTATATTATTCTGAGTATAAAACTATTTTTATTAAAGATATAATCATAATATTTATGCTTCTGTGTTAGTTTTGGATTTGAGATACATAATTCTCTGAATTATCAAAGAAAGGCTTAATTTCATCCAGAAATGGAAAGTTTCTTTTGTTTATTTAGCTAAGCTACTTGATGTTCAAAACCTCAGTTTGGGTGGAATTTTAGAAAGTGAGGAGTATTTGAACTTTAAATTCAAAATCTTGGCACCAAAACCCTTAACTCTTGGTTACTCAGAAAATGTACAGCATTCAAGCCTCTATTTATAAGCTAGCACAACCCTGCAAATATATCATGGCCTTAGGTTTCCACAGAGAGTATTTATTGTAGGGTATTCTCACCAAACTACAAGAGTTTCTAAATGGAATACAAATCACCATTAAGATTGTGTCCACACATGCAAAATTAAATGAGAAACTGTCATAATTACATAAATATTCCAAGCCCCAAACAGCTTTCCTTGAAATAGTCAGATAATTGAGGCAATAAACATAGATTCTAGTAATTACAAGGGACTCACATATCCTTTAATCTGCCTTATTTCAGAGGAAAAGCTGACAACTATTTTTTTAAATCATAAGCCAAAAATATACCTTTGCCTGAATTTATGGCTAGTTCAAGCAAAAGTTTTTTTTTTAGACTAGACATATTCAGGTAATTTTCTCACTTTTTACTTCTTTTTGCTTAAGGTCTTGATCCTAATGCCCGCTTTAACATACGACGTGAACATCTGCCTTGGGTATGGGCAACTTGAATCCGTAACAGTGTTTTTCTATCTTGAGAAACTGTGAAGCTTAGAGTGGACAGTACTGCATAGAGGCTGATGTGATTCAGATCCCTGGCCTACCTTTGAAGCTTGTGATATTCTCAGCATTCGCCTTCTCCCTCCTGATTTGAGTACCTTCCAGTTTATTCTTCACTACTGGCTTTTCTGTTCAATTTAGTTCAGCCTGATGTTCTTCTGATTTTTTTTCCTTCTAAAGGACAAGAACTAATGCTCTAATTTAGAAGACTCAAGTACCATTTTTGCCCATTCTTTATCAGAGATTGCACTATTCAAGTACTTTGCTTTTTTTAGATGAATGCCCTAATTTGTACCTGTTATACAGACAAAGAAATCTTAGTTCTATATTAAAAGGTCTCATCACCAGCTTCAGACACCTTGGAATATGGAATAGAAATAAAGTAACATTGAATGAGTAAATGGTCTCTGACTTTAGGAATGAAAGCCCATAGAATAGGAGGTTGAAATTAGCTTTTCTGAATAGACAATCAGAGGGAATCACCAAAGGCTACCTAAATCATGTCTGTGTGTCCAAAAATGGCTAAACTTTCTGATGGTAAAACCACAATTTGCCAAGTTTTTACAAATAATATGAAGAAGTATTTAGAAAACAAAAGATGTTAAGGAAATGTAGTCAATGTTTAAGGTGTCCCTAGTAAACTGATAAAAAAAAACTTTCAGAAGTACACGACATATTTTGTTATTAAACCTATTTTCTTGGTATCAAGTTTAGCATGAAAAAACCTTTTGTTTGCATTAGGACATAATGTGAAAATTAGTCTGTTTGGCTAAAAACAAGTTCAAATGCATTTAATCTGACAAACTAGGTTTGTTTTATTAACTATATATAGTAACTGAAAACTTGGAGCTTTTCTCAATAATATCTAGCGTTAGAGGGAGATCATTAAGTGGCAATGAAGGATGGAATATATTTTATAATGGGGAGGAATATAAACATTTACTATTTTTTTGTTTGATATTCTTAGAAGATGTGAGTTTTTAAAATCAGATTTCTAATATTTGTCAGAGTTCATTTTTTTCCCTTTTATGTATTTTTTAAAAATAAGGACACATTTGACATGAAGCAAATGTACAGACCTGAAGTGTACATACAATACAGTAAGTTTTGGCAAATGAAGACATACATGCAAGCCACACCTCTATCAAGGTATAGATTATTTCCTTCACACCAAAGTTTTTTCAAAAAAGTTTCTCTCCTAGTCAATTGGCCTCCTCAGCCCAAAAAGGCAATGACTGTTTTGATTTTTACCATTATAGTTTAGTTAGCTGTTCTAAAAACTACATGAATGAAATCATACGGTACGTACGTGTTTTGTACCTGGCTTCTTCTGTGTGGGTGGACATTAAAATTTTTTTCTCAGAAATAAAACTGCTTTGATCATTCTTTTATGTGCCTTGTTGGTTGTAGGTAACAGTTTTATTTCTTTGGTATCAGTAAACTGGTCAGATTAAAATTACTGGGCTATAGGGTAGGTGCATTTTTAGCTTTGTAAGACATTTTCAAATAGTTTTTTAAAAGGCTGCACTATTCATGTCTACCAGAAATGTATGACTCCATTTCCTCTTCAGTCTTGCCGAAATTTGGCATTCTCAATGTTTTCATAGTGAGTATATATATCTTACTGTGGTTTAAATTTGCATTTCCATGATGTTTAAGAATGGTGAGAATTTATTGTGTGATTATTGGATATCTCCCTTGGTAAAGCCTCTGTTTAAGTCTTTTGTCCAATTAAAAACAACGCCTTTAATTATTATTACATTGCTTAAAATCTTTATATATTCTGGTAAATGTTCTTTTCCAAATACATGTTTGAAAAATATTTTTCTTAATCTGTAACTTGTCACTTACTTTGATGAGCACAGGTTTAAATGCTGGTGCTGTCCCTTTTGTTAATTGTTTTCTTTTTCTGTCTTGTATTTTCTGTGTGTTGTATATATTAAAAAAAAAACAAAACTATATATAGGCAAGGTTATGAAGATGTTTTCTTTTGTTTCCTTCCTAGAATATTTGAGTTTTAGCTTTTATATTTATGTCTATACTTTGTCTTGAATCAATAAATTGTGAGATGCAGTCATTTCACTTTTTCCCCAGCACTATTTGTTAAAAAAATTTTCTTCCCCATTAAATTGTTTTGGCATATTTGTCAAAAATCAAGCAGTTTTTAGTGTAGATCTGTTTCAGAAATTTGTATTTAGTTCCTTTTACCTGTTTACCTATCTATCTATCCTTAGGCCAATACCACATTTATTTGATTACTATAGCTTTGTTTTAATAAGTGTTAAAATGAGGGCGTGTAAATCCTCCAATTTGTTTTTCTTTTTCAAGATTAATTATTTTTGCTCTAGGTCTTTTGCATTTCCATATACATTTTAGAAACAGCTTGTCAATTATGCAAAAAAGGCAATATGATCATGAATGGAAGAAGAAGCAAAACACTATTCTTTCCCCTATTATGAATGACTCCTAGGTTGTTTCCATGTTAAAAAAAAAACAAAAACAACTGGTCAGAAAAGTCAAAATTAGCATTGTTTTTTTCTATAGTATTTAATGAATGCTTTTTATTATTTTTTCCTGACCAAAAGAAAAGTCATATAATAACTAACTACAACTTCCACATATAATCTGGAGAAATGACTGGTTAATGGAAAAGAGCTCACTTAGACACTGACAATTTATGGAAGTTAAAAACCTAATATTACAGGCAACTTCTGGTCAAGATGGCAGTGTAGGGAAACACGGCTTGCCTCCTTGCACAACCACAGGAAAACTGCAACTTAACTGCAGAACAACCATCATTCTGAATCTTCAGAAATCAATCTGAATGGAAGTTCTACAACTACGGCATTAAAGGACAAACTACTCTGAGACTGGTAGGAGGGCCAGAGATGAGGAAGAGGCTGGTGCTACACTTACATGTGGCAGATAAAAATTGAGAAGGATATCTCAGGAACAAAGAATCCCAGGCCCATAACAGGCCTCCCCACCCAGGCTTCCAGCATCAAACAAAGAAGTCACATAACTTCTGGATGTAAAAACCAGATGGATTGAGGCTTTGGAAGACAGAAACTTCTGGAGTCCTTGGAAGTTCATCTTAAAAAACGCACACACAGACTTACTCAGACTCACTCCCTCTGAGCTCCAGAGCAGGAATAGCAGATTGAAAAGCACTGAAGACATACAGGGGAATCTGAATTGCCTGGCATCAAGGCAAGAGCTGGGTAGCAGCTCCCTCCTAGACAGTGTGCTGGCAGAGGCCACTGTTCATTTTCTGAGTCCTCCCCCCACAGAGCCACAGAGCCACAGAGCTAGCAGCCTGGCACCACATTGGAGGCACAACCAACCTGGCTCACAAGATTTCCTGCCCTGGAGGTCCCCTGAGGCCCTCTCTTACACAGCTTTTGGGCAAACCCAACCTGTTTCCAGTGGCTTTGTTTGCAGTGGCTTTGTTTCCAGTGGCTTTCCATATGAATGGCTTGTTTTGGTTCATGTTTTAGATTTTCCTATTATCTCCCGAACAGGCAGCATGTGGCTTCTGTTAGCCCCCAAACTTTTTTTTAAGGGTTTTTTTTTAAGATTTTATTTATTTATCTTTAGAGGGGAAGGGAAGGGAAGGAGAGAGGGAGAGAAATATCAATGTATGGTTGCCTCTTGTGAGTCCCCTGATGGGAACTGGCCTGCAACCCAGGCATGTGCCCTGACTGGGAATGGGAATCGAACTGTGGTTGCTTGGTTCCCAGGCCCGTGCTCAATCCACTGAGCTACACCAGGCAGGGCCTAGCCCCCAAACTTTTGCTAGCCCTAGGACTGGCACTAGTAGCAGCTGGCTTTACTTCACGGCTTGGCCTCAAATGGGTTCACCTTGAGTACCCAGCTTGAGTAATAGGGGAGGCTGTGCCACTGGCCCCTGTAGGACACCTACTACATTAGGCTGCTCTACCAATCTTGGAAGATGTAGCAGCTCTACCTAACACATAGAAACAAACACAGGGAGGCTGCCAAAATGAGAAGACAAAGAAACATGGCCCAAATAAAAGAACAGAAAAAAACTTCAGAAAAAAGTAATAAACAAAATGGAGACAAGCAAGCTAATAGATGCAGAATTCAAAACACTGGCTACAAGGATACTCAACAAATTTAGAGAAAGAGCAGATGAACTCAGAGATTCAATAGCATAAAAAAGAACATGGAAACCATAAAAAAGAACCCGTTAGAAATTACAGATGCACTGACTACAATGAAGAACAATTAACAGGGAATCAACAGTAGAGTTGTAGCCAAGAATCAAATCAGTGACTTGGAATATAAGGAAGAAAAAGCAACCAATCACAATAACACACTCACAAAAAGAATCCAGAAAAATGACAATAGTGTAAGGAGCCTCTGGGACAACTTCAAGCATACTAACATTCACATCATGGGGGTGCCAGAAGAAGAATAGAGAGAACAAGAAATTGGAAACCTATTTGAAAAAGTAATGATAAAAAACTTTCCTAATTTGGTGAAGGAAATAGACATATTAGTCCAGGAAGCACAGAGTCCCAGACAAGATGAACCCAAAGAGGTCCACCCCAAGACACATCATAATTAAAATACTAAAGGTTAAAGACATAGAAAGAATCTTTAAAGCAGCAAGAGAAAAGCATTAGTTACCAGCAAGGGAACCTTCATAAGGCTGTAACCTGATTTCTCCAAAGAAACTTTGCAGGCTAGAGCTGGGAGTAGTGGCAAGAAATATTCAAAGTGATGAAAATCAAAGACTTACAATCATGATTGCTCTACCTAGCAAAACTGTCATTTAAAATTGAAGGGCAGTTAAAGATCTTCCCAGACAAAAAGTACATCACCACTAAACCAGCATTATATGAAATGTCAAAGGGTCTTCTTTAAGAAGAAAATCAAAGACATGGGCAGTGAAATGTCAACAAATACATATCTATCCACAATTGAATCTGAAAAACCAAGTAAACAAACAAGCAGAACAGAAACAAAATTTTAGATGCAGAGGACATTTTGATGGTTTCCAGATGGGAGGAGGGGTCCAGGGTTAAATAAAAATGGTGGAGGTATCAAGAGGTACAGACCTGGAATTTCAGAGTAGTCACGGGATGTACAGCACAGGAAATAGTGCAGCCAAAGCACATGTCTGCATGACCTACAGACATGGACAACCGGTGGGGGGTGCTGCCTGAGAGAGTGGGGAGGGCTGTGTGGAGGGGAAAGAATAGCATAATCAATAAAAATAATTTAAAAATGATTATACATGTATTTAGAACCACTGTCAGGTAAGTTTCACTTTAGATTTACTCAAAGAATTTTTTAAACATCATTTTTCTTTAGATTTTATTTATTTATATTTAGAGGGGAAGGGAAGGAGAGAGGGAGAGAAACATCAATGTGTGGTTGCCTCTTGTACGTCCCCTGCTGGGAACTGGCCTGCAACCCAGAAATGTACCCTGACTGGGAATTGAACCGATCCTCTGGTCCGTAGGCCCGCACTCAATCCACTGAGCTACCCCAGCCAGCCTCAAAAATTTTTTTTCCTGTTTGTACAAGGTTTTAGGCTTAAAAATAATCTTAAAGATAAATTAATGAATATTTGTTTCCAAAATATCACGTCTAAGTGATCAGGAATTAAAATGTTATTGAACCTAGTGTAGCTCTATACAACCAACATAAAACAAATTTGGGATAACTCACACTTTAAGTTTTGAACAAATTGTCCAGATGATTTTATCCAGTTTTCTCTGTCGTGTGACTGTGCAAGTTTGCCTGGAAAAGCCTAAGTGGTGGGCAAATTGGAACATTCCATTTCGGATTCGATGAGCACTGTTGTTTCCGCCCTCGTTCGTAAGAATGGGCCTCTACATGGTTATAGAAATAAAATTATTAAAATAGATTTTTAAAACTGTAACTGCTATATTTTACAGTACCTGATATAATAGGCATGCAATAATTACTTGTGAAATGAATATGAGAAATACTTGTCTTTTTTGTTAACATTCAGAGCTTAATCATTACTTGAAACTTAGAATTTAGTAGTTGACATTATTGCTGTTATTGCTTTTGTCTTTGTCTTGTTCAATGCAGCTTCACACCTATTCAGTGTCCTATAGAAACTTAGGGCTCACCTTGGGACATGAAGTTTTGGAGGGCAGAAGAAAGAAAATGGGGGTGTACGGTTTATGTGGTTCTGGGACCAGGGTATGATTATGGGCCAGTAATTTAATGTGTTTGGACCCATTTCCCCACTTTATAATGAAACATCTGGATGTCCCAGGTCATTTCCGAACTTAAAATTTTACAGGTCTGTGTTCTGAACCTAAGATTTTACGTGTCTACAAATATTTCTCTGAGATTGAACTATTGTACTGCCTCTACAGAAACTACTGACTTTGAGACTTCAAATGCATAAAGGAGGAGGTGGACATTGACCATGATCATGCAATCAGATTGCTTTTTAGTTGATCTTTAACTATATTTAAAATTGGTTCCCTTAATAATATCTGCTGTAAGAATGTGTGGATGATAGAACTGATGACATCCACTTGGAGTGAACGGCATTCCTCTTTCAAGTCTGAAAGTCAGAGAACTCATGGCAGGAGGAATGCATGTGTTTACAGAGTAACCAGCATTCTGGCTGGTGCTGATAGCAGCTCGCCCTGTTGGAAAGAACACAGTTGCATTGCCTGTTACATGCTGTAGAGAAACCACTCGAGCATTTGCTAGAGATCAGGGAGGAACGGCTGTGGAGTGATTCTTTACTACAGTTTGATAAAAGGGAGGATTTTAATTGGATGAGGTGGTATTCAGCTATTAGGCACATTCTTTGCTAGTATTATTTCAGAGCTTTATTAAGTACCTTAATTAGTGCCATCAGCAATCCTGTCACCGGGATAAAAATGCATGCCAAAATACTGATTTCAACTTTGTGTGTTCTGTATTGAGAATTATTATTAATTTAACCTTTTAATTTTATTTTGAAAATTTCCTAGGGATTCCAATTAAAAAATATTTCTAACACCCAATATATCGGGGGAAATTTTTCCCCACTGGGCTAATTATTTTACATACATTAATTCATTGAGTTCTCATAACAATGATGTATGTTATGTAAGAGCTTAGAAAGTTTAAAGGAAATGACTTGTCCAAAGTCTCACAGAGAAGACGACCAAATTCCTACTCAATGGCCTTTGAGTCCAGAACCTCAGTTATTACTCAGTAAGCTCCATCTCCCTCGGCAGCTTCACTCCATGGGGCACTCTTTTTTTTGGGAGGGGGGGTGTATGATTGCACGTGTGATTGCAGAGGCTGCTCCCAGTGTGACATTTTGTGTCCCAACACGATTCCAGTGCAGCTGTGGTTGTAAAGCACCATTGCTAATGTTGCACTTCAGGCATGCACAGTGAGTCTCTCCGCTTTGCTGCGCAGGGCTTTCCTCAAAGCAGAAGAGGCTACTCCTAGCAGGCCCAACTCAGAAGTACAGAGAGGATGATGCCACGGGGGGTGACCCTGAACCAATGGCATAGAAATCAGTGGATGAATTCACTAGCCTCTCCTGCTTTTGGTGCGAAGACTCTGAAACTTGCTAGTCCGGTGTCTTTGGAAGGTCCACAATAGGACTGAGTCCTCTCCTCTATTTGTCCACATCACTAACCAGTCCATTAAAGGTGCTCTTTACTGGCTTTTTTCCTTTTACCTTTCTCACTAATTTCTCACTTTTCTTTCTGTGGAATTTCTCCCAAATAAATGACTTATATTTATGCCTTGCTACACTTTCAGAACATAAACGAAGACAGTGATAATTACATTTCATGGGTGCCTGGTTGTTAACTCATTTACCATATATATTCTAAATAATAACACCCTCTATATTCCCACTAAATTATAAAAACCCATAGATTTTTAATTATGAATGTCAATTTTCTCTCCCCACCTCACAGGCCTGGCCTTTGTCACATTATCCCTGAGGTACTGTGTTGGGCTTCTAGTTAGCACACCTTCTTGTACCACCTAGGATATCCTGCATATTGATACCACATTAAATTTATTCCATCCCCTGGCTGGTGTGGCTCAGTGGATTGAGCACTGGCCTGTGAACTAAAGGGTCGCTGGTTCAATTTCCAGTCAGGGCATATGCCAGGGTTACGAGCTAGGACCCCAGTAAGGGCACATGCAAGAGGCAACCACACATTGATGTTACTCTCCCTCTCTTTCTCCTTTCCTTCCCCTCTCTCTGGAAATAAATAAATAAAATCTTCTAAAAAAACTTACCCCAGTGTTGGTTTTATCTGTCACTTTTCTCCTGCTCAAAATACCTACAATTACTTTTAACAATTTATTACATCAAGTCTAAATCACACTACGCAAGTTAACATAAACTTTCTTCACGAAATTCTCCCATCTTGGAAGTTGTTTTGAGTTTTCCATGTCTTTGAATTCTTAAACACATATAATATTGCCATAGAATTTAATGCATTAATTATATTTTTATGTTTTCTCTTGGTCCACTGAATGGCAGGCTCCTTGATGCCACAAACTATGCCTTGTGGTTATTTTGCATTTTCCATAATCTAGCAGAGTCACAGCCACAAAAGTACTAGTCTAAAAACGCTTTTCAACTAAATGATAGTTCACTTTTGAAGGCTTCTTAAAGGGTTAATTTGTATCAGATCGTGCAGATATATTTTTTCTGAAAATGACAAAATTTGGAAGGTATTTTGATTTGTCCTGATGCTCAGAGTAAGCGACAAGTAAAGCTAGTTCTTTTAACTTGCAGTTCCAGAAAATTATTGCTAGTAGTCTAAGTGGTAAGAGTCATCTTCAAAAGACTGTGAGATTTGCATGCCTTTTAAATCGAGAGCATTGTTGAATATTTGACCACAAGGCAGTGATGGAAAGGAAGAGGAAAACCTTCCTCTGCATGCCCTGAGGATTTTACATCTTACAGCAAATTAGTTTTAGCCAGGAAGTCACGGTTGTTTTTGCCTTATTTTAAAGACACCTCTCCGTTAGTCTGTGGAACTCTGTCTTGATTAATATCAGAGATTCCGGAGAGGGAACATTTTTATATACCTATAGTCCCTAAAGAGGTATTTTTGTTTGGTTTAATGTTTTTCAATATGTAATCTCTGTTAGGGGTTTATTTCTTTCTAAGAACACATAAAATTCACTTATTTAAAAGCAGATAATGCTAAAATGCAAAATTCTAGAACTCACCATATATTATGTACTAATTTGCAATATTCTAGCGAGGGGTGTGTGTGTCTGTGTGTGTGTGTATGTTTTCAGAAAGTAGATGGGGAAGTAATTCTGTGAAGTATATAAAACTTGAAACTAAGAGTTGTGATTCCTTAGAGAATTCATCCTGGTGTTTTTGCAGGCTGAATTTTTATAATTTCATAAGTATGCTTCGCAGCAAAGTCCTAATGGAAGCATCTAAATCTTACTGTGCAACCTCAAGAACAAATACATTCTCTTAAAAACTTGATTGCTTTTCTATGGAAGCAGTTAGCTTTGATTTATATTACTTCTGAAGGGAGCTTCACTGAGGCTTTGAGTAATACAATAAGGATCATATAATATACTCCCCTTTACATCTCATAGAGTTGCTGTGTATGGAGCTCTTTGTTTATGATTCAGGAAATGGGCTAAGAGCTTCCTAGGTTCATCTCTGTTCACAAAATTTGTTCTTGGGGGAAGTAATGGCCTCTTGCATTTTAATAAGCAGTAAATTTCACATATGACAATGCTCTAGTAATAAGCTATCTTTAGCAGTGTGGGCCTTTCTGTGTTTTTGAAGCTTGTTCTTATTCAGCAGTTTGGATATGGAGGTAATTCTTAGCTCATCGCTGTGCTTTCTCACTTGATGACACCACTGGAGGGTGCGGCCACATTTCCTCCTGGTAATATTCTGAACCTCTTTCCTGAGTGCTTACAAGGGATACAAAAACTTAAGAGGTGCTTTATAAATGGGAAGTTTCATCGAAGTAATATAACTTCATCTGAAAAGACAATTGCACATTATTTTACTTTGTTTCTTTTGCAAATATTGATTACTTAAGTATTTGTAGTTCTTCAAATAGTCAATGTAATGTTTTAGGTGCTGGGGATGATATAAAAATGAGTACGATAAATCCCTGGCTATAGCCGCTTCAGAAAATTTTCATGTGAATGGACTGTAGGAAGTCTAACCAGAGTGGACCCTTTTTGAGTTTTGTGATATGGACACCCTTCTAAGGAGGCTCCTTAGAGCATTTAATTTTCTTAAGTAGAACTATCTCCAAAGAGAACCGGATACACAAAAACCCAATTATATAAACAATAAATTACCAAACAAGCATGTGAATTTCATTCTTAAAAACTTCTAATGGGAGTTCTCAATAGAATAGTGTGGTTTTCACCTGGCTCTTTGGCTGAATCTTTATGACTCAACATGCCTACCACTGAGTGATGTGAGGGTCTTGACTGTTTTAATTCGAACTGACCAAGTGCTTAAATAGTCAATTAGGTTGTGATTCATTTGATGGCCTTATGCAGATATGTACCTAAATTCAAATTTAATGATGAGCTTAGTTTCTTTACAGTGAAACTCTCTAATATTATGCGACCGATTTCCTTATTAGAATTTGAGTTTGTGAACATTTAGACAGCTTGAAACTATGAAAACGACTCAGAATCCAGTTAAAATATACAGAATATTACAGTATAAGAAACAGTACACAGACAGGTATTTTCTAGGTATTTTTAAAATATTGCATTTTTTTTGTTTCAGTATTTTCATAAGAACACAGAATTTGAACAGTCAGGTACATTTTAACTCCAGTCTAGATTTTCTTCTTTTGTAAATAAGATGCTGGCTCTTAGAAGCAAAGTGATGGGTCCAAGAAAGAAGCATGACTGGAATGTAAGCACTGAACTTTTAACTTAGTTCAAAATGAATGCACTGAATTCATTATTGTACACATATTAGATGCTTACTTTTTATTTCTGTGAGATGTTTTCTTCTAAATATTAATATATTGGAATCACTATGAACTGTGAATGGTAACATATTCCTACCTCCCACCCTACCTCCTTCCCTTCCACAAGTATTTATTGAGTGCCTACTATTTTCCAGATCTAGTCTAGCTATAAGGAATACAGCAGTAAACACAAGACAGATGGGGTCTCAGGGCCAGGAACCTTAAACAGACGACAAACCAAAAAACAAACAATGATCCAGAGAACTATGACATAGCCATGAACGCTATGCAGAAATTTAAACTGGATCATGTAAAGGAAGTGCCCGGGTGATGACTATGGACTGAGTGCTTTAAACAATTATTTCTTACAATTCTTGATGTTAGGAAGTCCAAGATCAAGGCACCTGCAGATTCGGTGTCTGGAGAGGACACTCTTCTTGGTCACTGGTGCTGCTTTCTGTCTTGCTTTATCTTTACATGGAGAGAGAGTTCTTTTCTCTCTTTTTTCCCCATGGGTGCTAATCCCTTTTTGAAGGGACTCCATTCTCAAGAACTAGCTAATTATCTCCAAAGGTCCTAGCTCTGAATGCTGTTACACTGGGAATGTTGGGAGATAGAAACATTCAGTGCATAGAAATTAGATGTACACAATGTAAATGAAGAAAAAAGCATAGAGCAATCCATGGTGAAGGAAGAGCAAGGACAAATACTGCAGTGGGAATGAACCTGGTGTATTCAAGAAGCAGGCAGAAAACTAGTTTGTCTAGTGTACCTCTGTCCAGTAGAGATGCCGGTGATCATAGTAAGCTCTGAACTGTCCAATGTGGTAGCCACTAACCACACACGACCTTCAGATATTTGAAGCGGGAGAAGAAGGGGCTAGATTATGTAGGGCTTTGTAAAACAAACAGAGAAACCTGGTTTTTATTCAAAGTGGATTTGGAAATTACTGGGGCTTTTCAAGCAAGGCAATGGCATGATTTATTTTTTTTCTTGAAAAAGAACGTTTTGGCTTTTTGGTGGAGAATGGAACATAGGCATAAAAATGGAAAATGGGGGAGCCTATTAGATGCTATAGTACTAATCCATGGAAAAGATGGTAGTGGCTGGGATTGAAATTGGACACTTTCAAGAATAAGGAGTAGAGGATAACAGGAAAAAACCCCTTTGGTATCTAGAAACCCTAATATGACAATGGAATTAGTATCATTTATACGTGCTTCCCTTTCAAGCCTACCCACTTCTCTGCCTTTACTCCATTTCAGCTGTGACCTGTTATTGCAGCAACTTCCTCACTGGTTGATGCGCCTTCACATGTGTCTCTTCTGGCCCATTCCTCCTTTAGCAAAACAAAGTGATGTTCGAAAAAAAGGAAGTATTTTTTGGTGCTCACCCAATAAAGTCCTTCAAAAGTTCAAATTCATTTCTTCTCATCGTCCCGCCTACTTGCTTGGGTACAGTCCTACTCAGACTTTTTTGTATCCTATAGTCCACTGTGCTGTAGCTGAATGTGTAGCCCTCACTCTTGCTATTCCTGTCTCCCAAATGTCACCGCCTCATATGGACAGACTACCTTACCTGAAGTAAGTTTCTCTGATGCGGATCCCAGCTTCTGGGGTCCGTGGTGTTATGGATGAGACCAGACAGATTCACCTGCACTACTGAGTCCTGTGGAGGAAAAGAGCTGGCCTGGCTTCTCTCTCAGGGGGAGAGTGCCTCGCCCCTTGCCTTGACTAGCTTTTATTGGATTCAATTTGCACAGGAATACAGGGTGTATAAGTAAAGCTTACCAATCATTGTTAGGCAGAAGTGATTAAACAATAAATATTCTAAGAACTCTGAGGGCTTATTCTGAGTCAGGGTCAGATAGTTAAAGGGTGATAAAACTTTGAGGAATAAACTCACTTTCTGCTTGGACCCTTATCATTTAAATTGAGAGTATTAGCAAAGTAGGTTTCATAGGATTTTATCCATTCTTTCTTAGGCTTGATCACTTTAGGGAACCTGGCCTTTCCAGCACCTACCTCTCGAACTGTTTCAGGCTTAAGGCATTGTTTCAGGCTTAAGTCAGGCAGGGGAAGTAAGGTGGCCAAGAGATTAGGAGACTTCTTGCAGACAGAATGAGGACTCAGACTATGTCAAAGCTGAGGGGTGAGGGTCCATCACTCTCTTTTTCTATAGCCCCCCAAGTTCTTCCCTGAGAGCCCCTTTACAACCATGCCTGTTGTAGGTTGTCCTCTTTTTGAGGAATCTTACTCATCATTGGCCAACGAGTCATCTGCCCAGGGCCAAGCAGGGTGAAGAGAAAGGGGGCAGAGGTGGCACCTCTACAAGGAAGATAAGCTTTGTGTCCTAGGTGGCTTATGATCCCAAGGTCCTTTATTCAGCCTTAGCCATGGGGGATTACCTGCTTTTGAAACCAGCCAGGGCAGTTCCCAACATTTCCTCCCCTCACATGTTGTTTTATACTGTACCCTATGCACATGCCTCACAATCCTCCTTCATATTTAATATTTGTTTGCTTTATTGCCTATGCTCTTTTCATCCACCAGTGAGGGCAGAGATGATGGCCTTTTTCTTTATCATGCTATTTTGGTGTCTAGCACAGTTCTTGATGCCAAGTGGGTAGTCAATAAATACAAGCTGAATGAATCGATAAATCAAATATTTTACTTAAGAAAAAAGGCTGTCATAATTCATAAGGAAATTATATTTTGTCTTAAAAGACAAAAGCATGGTAGTTGCCTCATCGGAATGCTGTGAGCACTCTGTAGTGAGTGCTCTCAACCTCTGTGAGCACAGAAATTCCTGGGGAAATCTTTGAAACATAACCCCTGAGTGCCGGGTCCCACCCCTGTGTGTCTGACACACTGGGACTGGGGTAGAAACTTTGCATTTTTAACAACTTCCATGAAAATACTGATGCAGCTCATCTGAGGATGATATTTTGAGAGCCACTGCCCTATAATAGTCCTTCTTCCCACCTTAGTCTTGAAGTACATTTAGCCACACTAGGTCACACCTATAAATGCACTGCATGTTCTACAACTTCTGTTTTACAAATTTTTGTGAAGCTGTTTGTAAATTTTAAGATTGTGGAGATTTTCTGAAGAAAAGGCAATTTAGGAATTATAAAATTTCTTTATAATGTTGCTCACGATGCAGATTCTTGTTTTATTAGAGTGATATTTGGGAAAAATTAAACAATCATCCTTCTATTCCAGCTGAGGAATAACTTTAAAGCCAGAAATGCTGTATCTGTTGGATCTGGCCTTTGCTTTTGGGAAAAATCTATATAACTTGCTTACTTAGAATGTTCAGTGCATGCAAATTAGTTGAAATGTAGTAACACTTAATATATCTGGGATTCTTTATCTAAAAGAAAAGCGTAAAAAGTTTAGGTGAGCTAGGCACTGTTTATGAATGGAAATTTTTCCTTTCAGCTCTTCTAAATTATGTTGCATTCATAAGTGACAGAAGACCCTAAATAGCTAACTAGGACCAAAAGCAAATAAAATGATGGGATATGAATTTCACTTATACCCATATATCTTATAATCACTAGTAAAAAAGGTAATCCCCAGCTGACATTTACTGGAGGAATAACCAAGTCTTACCTGCCTCAGCCCTTGACTCAGCTGCTCATATTATCACAATCTGGCTTTGCTTTTGGGAAACTACTTTTTATTCAGAGGATCTCAGACTTCGACAGCATTAGAATCCCATGGAGGGCTTGTTGAAAAGCAGACTTCTGGGCTCCAATCCCCGAATTTCTGATTCAGGACCCAGAGATGGGGCCCCAAATCTGGATTTCTTACACGTACTCAAGTGGTGGAGGTGCTGCTGGGACACATGGAGTCCCTCATTCTGGGTGCTATTTGGGTAACTTTAGGGGTCCAGCAAATTCTAGAAGATACTATTTATCTTTTTAATCTGTGGCTAACCGGACAATAAAGATAATCTGTCAGAAAATGTGAAAGACTGTCTTTCTAAAAAACAATGGCGTATACCTTACCTTACTCCAGAAGCAAACCTAAAAAAATGGCTGCCCTGCTGAAGGCACATCTGACTTCTCTGCAAGTTATGGTTTAACATTTGTATCTCCTGTGCACATGAGGCTGGCTTTTCTGCTTCACTGGATTCTCTTTCCATTGTTGCAAAACAGTATTTGTTCTAATCTCATTAACTTCATCGCACATTTAGGGACTTCTAGGTATTTCTTATGTTTATTACCTTACAGTTTCATTTTAACAAGTTAGAAAGTAGACGCTGACACAAACAAATCTCGAGAAAAATTTTTGACTGGGAGATTTACTGTGGCAGGAAGATCCTTGAGATACATTTTTTTTTTTATCCACAGTTCATTGATAAAGTTGTCTTAGGATGAAGAAGATTGATTGACTTAATTGTATGGAGATGAGGGTAAACTTGGGATAAATGCCAAACAGAAAAAGCTTACTTCAATTAAGAAGAAAGAAAACTCAGAAAAACAACAACAATGAAAGTTGTCAACCCTTAATTGGTATCAAAAGCTTTTGAAACTTTAAACCTGTCTACAGTTTTACTTTGTTGTGATACTCAGCAACTTAAGCGCTACTTTAATTACTTTCATTATTAGTGGCCTAGATCTCAGGTACTCCTTTCCTAAGTAAAATGTTCCCTGTGGGTGTCTTAAAATTCTCTCTTGCTAATTCTTTTCCTTGACATTATTTAGTGTAAACTGCATCTAGTGAAAATTTTAGTGTAAATGGGTGTCATTTTTCTTTCTAGACAGTGGAATAAATAGGCAACTATCTTTTTCTCCGAGGAAGGACTGAGGAAAAATGCCAGGCAGGAGGAGAATATCCAAGTGATGTCGATCACATTCAGGCTTTACTCTTGTGTAACTTGTATTGATCCAGGCATATTCATGAGCAATCGGTGATTTTGCATGATATAGTTTTTCTTTAGTATTTTGTAGAATTGTTTTTCAGAGCTATATTTTCAATTCTTTTAGATATCTACATGTATATTTGCAATACAATAGAAAAAGTGTGTAGAAAGCATGTCTAGCTAAAGGCACGGTGGTTTCTTCATCAGCTAAGGAAAATGCAGGCTTCTTGTTTCTGCTGATTTTCATCAAGATATATGGTAATCTGATTATTAAAGTCATATTGACAAGCTTCTTCTGTGTTGGAGATGGAAATTGATTTGACTTTTTTTTTCTGTCTTAATTAATAATATTGTTTTTAAAATATTTCCATGATATTTTCATTACCTCTTTATGATAGAGTCAAATATGCAACTGCCCCTTGGAACTCAAGTTGAACCTAAGGTAAGTTTCAGTTCTATGCTACAGATTTCTATTTCCTTGCTGTTTTATTTTCAAAACACCCAACATATATTTTAAAAAAGCATTAGTGATGCCAGAAAAAAAGCACTGAAATGTTATGGACCCCTCTTCTGCCTCTAAACAAACAAACAAACAGACAAACAAACATTTGGGTGTCAATAATTACCTTTATGAAATGCCTGAGGTTAATTGCAGACTAGTTTCTGCAGACAAGAGAAAAAAAGATTCTCACTCTTAGCCAGAGGGAGCTTCTTTATACTTAGCCCAGAGACCTACCCTAAGAGTCTGGTTGGCTAGACTATATAGAATGTTGTTCAATAATAAGTAATTTTTCTTCTTTCTTGAAAAAAACCAAAACAAAACACCTAAAACTGCTTGTAGAAATTCGACTCACAATCTGTTTCAAAGCAATCAATCAGTTAAGCAAGAGCCTTGACACTTTTTTAGCTAAAAATAAGAAAATAAGTTGCAGAGATATAAAAATTTCAAGTAAATCATGTGATTTATACTGAGATAAAACTTAGACATGCCTACTTTGTCTGTATATATAATTTTGTCTTATCAGATCATTTTGCATTATTTTTCTTCAGTTATTATAATGATAGGTTGTTCACAGCAATAAAACTATTGTTTATAGACTATTTGCCAGGCTGGAATAATCTCTTTTAGAATCCATGAAAGCCAAAAGAGAGAACTCAGGAAAGATAGTTCCTTTTGTCTGCCAGGTAATAGCAGGTACCAGGGATTAACATATGTTTCAATGAAAAGTTTGAGTAGCTTGTCTATTAAATTGTACAATTTGCTTATATTCTCCTTGTGTATGATGATATTCCTTTCATACAATATCAGTGATCATTTCTTCCCTTTCTCTTATTGATTGATTGATTGGTTGATTGCTCTGTGCTCGGTATCACCACCCCAAGGAGAAAGCAGCCTTAAGTGCTACTGGTAAATTTATTTTTCTTTTAACATTCTTTTGAAAGAAGCATGAAGACGAGGCATTTTAGAATGACAAATGCTACTCATGTAGTCATGTGTGATCACTCATTCTGCCTCCTACAGTCCTGAATCACTCTCTTTAACGGTTGGTTGCCAGACTTATGGAATGCCTTCCTGAGTACTCCCAGGTTAGGTATTGTTATACCTTTTGAGCTGAATTTTTAGAGCATCTTTTGAACCAGTTTGGGAAATTGGAAACTTTGAAAGACCATACAATTTAAGTAATGCTATTTTAATAGAGCTTAATTGTTGTTATCATTATTTTGATGCTGGTCTCTGGAACATTTCAACAGACCAAACCTGGAAAGGGGAGTTTTTGTAAACCTGGAAAATTTAAAGGTTAAAAAATTTCAAGAAATGGAAGAAATGACTGAGAGGCATAAAGAACTAACAACATGACCTCAGTTCTGACTATGACTTCAAGGACAGGCATAGACAAAAACAAACACTTGGAAAGATGCTGCATCAAAAGTAATAACAGACTTCATTTGGGCCAAGCAAATTATGAAAATAAGAATAGTCATTTATAAATCAGCATCCTTATTTTTAATAAGTCATGCTTATTAAAGTTCATATCATACTTTTCTTTGTGCAGAACAAAGGACTCTCAGAATGACCTCATGAATACCAATTAGTAAAGTTGGCAATTCAGATTAAATGAACACAGACAGGTGGTGTTCCAACCATTTGAATTTTTCTCCCTTCTTATTTCGGTTGTGCTTAAAAGCACTTTGTTTACTCACCAGCTTTCTGGACCAGTACATAGTCTTCCCTAAGGTAGTCGCTGATCTATTTCACCTTTATATGTCCTGTGGCCATGCAAACAGATATACTAGCACACCTGTACACAGTGGATGTGGAACAATTATTCACTGAATTGAAGTTATTCAATGAATAACTTCATAATTAGCTTATGTGCCTAAGCTATTGATAGAAAGCAGAAGTAAGTGATGACAATTCATCAAAGCCAAGTAGCTAGTGAACAGTTTGATCTTTTTCACTTATTTATATTTAATTAATAAATACTTCAAAATACATGTGGTCATCATATGTAGAAACATCTAAATTTGAAGTGACTAGCTTTTTTTTTTTTTTTTACTTCAGTCAGCATAAAGCCTGTCCCTGACAATCCTTCTGCAGCTGTGGAACAGAGAAAGTTGTGCCGTTCATTCTGGTATAGTACTAGAATCTAACTCGTTATCTAAGATTTTACTTTTAACAGTGAAAGAAATCTCTTAAGAGATTTTAGCCAAGGCCTTCCTAGTAGGTGATACCCTTTTCCCCTCTTCTATATGTTATACAACTTTATCATTATTCATATCTACGTATTAATATACATTTTTGATGTAAGATATTTGTGATACTTTAGTGCATTATAGGTTTGTCAACTCCCTGAGAACAAGCACCATAACTTAAGCATCATTGTATTTTATGCAGCAACCATTGGATTGCTTTGCACATAGCAGGTTCTAGCAAGTTTAATGATTGAATAAGTATTATCTATGGGAAGACATGTTCACTTAGAGGTAGCAATGGGAAGTATTTAGGGTTACAGGCTCTAGAATTAGACTAGTGCCTGATTTGAATCCTGGTTTCTATGTTTGCAATCTTTGGTTAGTCACAAAACCTCTTCTAAGCTTCATGGACTTATGAGAAATAAAGAGCACAAGGCAAACAAGTCTTAGAACAGTGACTGCCCAGAGTCAATGCCTCATACATGTTAGTTTTCACTCTGTGTTTTTCCACTCTGTGTTTTAGCTACATAAGTTACATTGACGGAATTTTATGAAAATCTGGGTTTTAATCTTCTTCTAGAGTTCTATGGTAGCAATATAAAACTTTGGCATGGGGAGTTCCAGCCAAGATGGAGGCATAGGTAGAAATGTTTTGTTCCTTCACACAACCAAAACAAATATAACAACCAATTTAAAAACAATAAATAAACCTGGCTGATGTGGCTCAGTGGACTGAGTGCCAGACCACAAACCAAGGGGTCAGTGGTTTGGTTCTCAGTCAGTGAACATGCCTGGGTTGTGGGCCAGGTCCCCAGTATGGGGTGTGAGAGAGGCAGCCACATACTGATATTTCTCTCCCTCTCTTTCTCCTTTTTCTCCCCTGTCTCTAAAAATAAATTTAAAATACCACTAAAAAATTAAAAACAATGAACAACCAGAACTGCCAGAAAATCAAACTGCGTGAAAATCTGACAACCAAGGATTTAAAGAAACATTCATCCAGACCAGTAGGAGGGGTGGAGACAGGCAGCTAGGCAGAGAGGACCCACTGAAGGTGGTGAACTGCACCAGTGAGGCAGGTCTGGCTGACTGGGAAGCTAAATACTCAAAACCTCTAGCTATAAAGTACTAGGGGGTTGTAAAGGCAGGAGAAACTCCCAGTCTCACAAGAGAGTTCTTTGAAAGTGGAGCTAGAGCACAACAAGTGAGCAGAAAAGTGCAGAACGAAAACTAACATGCATGCTCCCTCTTTGATGCTTCCCCCACAGACAGAGCAACAAAGCAGCAAAGAGGGTTGCCCCACTCTGGCAAATACCTAAGGCTCAGCCTCTTACAACATGACAGGTGTGTTGAGACAAAGAACTATGGACCAAATGAAAGAACAGATCAAAACTCCAGAAAGGGAGCTAAGCAGTGAGGAGATAAACCACCTATCTGATGCAGAATTCAAAACCCTGGTAATCAAAATCCTCACAGAATTGATTGAGTTTGGTTGCAAAATGAAGGAAGAAATGAAGGCTATGCAAAGTGAAATAAAGGAAAATATATAGGGAACCAACAGTAAAAGGAAGGAAACTGTGATTCCTTTCTGAAAAATCAGTGATTTGGAATGAAAAGAAGAAAAAAAAAAAACAACAAACCATCCATCCAGGACAAAATGAAGAAACAAGAATTTGAAAAATGAGGTGAGGCTCAGGAACCTGAAGGACAATTTTTTTTTCCTGAAGGACAATTTTAAGCACTCCAACATCTGAATCATAAGAAGGAGAAGAGGAAGACCAAGAAATTAAAAACTTATTTGAACAAATAATGAAGGAAAACTTTCTCAATCTGGCAAAAGAAATAGACTTCCAGGAAGTCTACGAAGCCCAGAGATTCCCAAAGAAATTGGATCTAAGGAGGAACATACAAATACACATCATGATTAAGTTACCCAAGATTAGAGATAAGGAGAGAATCTTAAAAGAGCAAGAGGAAAAGAGAGTTACTCCTACTTACAAAGGAGTTCCCATAAGACTATCAACTGATTTCTCAAAAGAAGTCTTACAGGCAAGAAGGGGCTGGAAAGAAGTCTTAGAAGTCATGAAAGGCAAGGACCTACTTCCAAGAGTACTCTATCCAGGAAAGCTCTCATTTAGAATGGGAGGATGGATAAGTGCTTCTCAGATAAGGTCAAGTTAAAGGAGTTCATCATCACCAAGCCCTCATTATATGTAATATTAAAGGGACTTATTTAGCAAAAAGAAGAAGATCAAAACTATGAACAATAAAATGACAGCAAACTCAAAACTATCAACAACTGAAACTGAAAAATAACAAAAACAAAACTAAGCAAACAACTACAATGGGAACAGAATTACAGAAATGGAGGTCACATGGAGGATTATTAGTGCAGAGAGAGAAGCCAGAATGGGTGGAAAAAGTACAAGGAATAAGAATCATAGTTGGTAGGCATAAAATAGACAGGGGAAGGTTAAGAATAGTATAGGAAATAGAAAAGCTGAAGAACTTGTATGTAGAACCCATGGGCATGAACAAGGGAGGGAATGCTGGAGGGTGGGGATGGTGCAGGGCAGAGGGGCACTAAAGGGGAGAAAAAAACTGGGACAACTGTAATAGCATAATCAATAAAATATATTTAAAAATAAAAGTTTGGTATGGATATTTTTTCTTTTCACCTTAGTATTTCAGTAGGACAAGTATTTGTTCTCTATATACATTCTTTTGATTCGCATCTACCTGACATTACTTTTCATTTGGTATGGGGTGGAGTTGCAGAAGAATTAAAATAAATATTTGTCATTTAGGTATTCTGATAATCTTTTAGTAAGTCAGTGGTTTTTTTTTTTTTTTTGAGCTGATTAGAACTATTTTATTTAAGGGATGTGACATAAAAGTTTTATTTTTATTTTTGTAAGACCTTCCTTATTTAGAGTTGTTTTAAGTTGACAGCAATATTGAACAGAAGGTACAGAGATTTTCTACACATTCCCTCTTGCCCCCTTCCCCAACACATAGCCTCCTCCATTACTGACATCCCCTAGCCCAGTGGTGCAGTTGTTAAAATTGATGAATTTTCATTGACACATCATAATCACCCAGAGTCCATTGTTTCCATTAAGGTTCACTCTTGGTGTTGTACATTCCGTAGGTATGGACAAATGTGGCATGTATCCATCAATGTAGTATCATACATCGTATTCTCATTGCCCTAAAATCCTCATGCTGCACCTATTCACCCCTCCCACCCCCAACGCCTGGCAGACTCTGATATTTTTACTGTCTCCATAGTTTTGTCTTCTCCACAATGTCATATAGTTGGAATCATACAGTATGTAGATTTCTCAGATTGTCTTCTTTGTAAGTCACTGTTTTTAATTAAAGTAGTGTCAAAATCTTTTCTATATTACTTACTGATAAATACCAGACAGATGGTGCTGGCACTCAGTGTCATACTCTAGTCAGGGGATAGAGTATGTCCAAGTAAGGCCTGGTCAATCATTTTCTTTTTATGAAGTTTTGAAGAAACTGTGCACACAAAAAAGAAGGGCAAAGGAGACAGCATGAGCTGAGCTCTCTGGTCAGCTGTGTCAGAGAACCTGCCTCAGGTTCATGTCCCGAACGGTCTTCAACTTATCATCTCAGACTTGAGCAACTTTTCACTTAGCTGCTGAGTCCATATCCATAAGAACTGCCAAGGGACAAAGTCTTCATATGAGATAGAGGACAAGACAAGACGGCAAGACTTTGAAAGGATTTGACTCCGGTTACTCCCAGGAAATGTACTGGTTTCTGTCTACTGGTAAATGCAGTGAAACTGTGTCCTAGGTGTGACCAACCAGATTAGTTTTTCCTCCTTTGAGGATAAGTGAAGCAGGGAAGGGGATGGAAAGAAAAGAAAGACAACTTTAGTTTAACAAGAAAGAAGGCAGGATTTTCTTGTCAGTAGACGCTAAGACTTGTGTTTTTTTGAAGAGATTAACCCTATTTTTAGACATAAAAAAGTTTAACACAATAATGTTTGCATCATTAATGATATACAGGGTGGGATAAAAGTAGGTTTATAGTTGTTCGTATGGAAAATAATACAATAATTAATAAATAATAACACCAGTATAAACACTATGTTTCACATAATCACAGTTGTAAATCTACTTTCACCCTGTATAAACATCAAAGAAGGGTATGCACTTTTAAAAAATTGCAAAGAATTGGACTTTTTTATTTCAAAATTCTTAAAATTGGTCTTACTCATTTGTACATTTATTTTCTTTGCTCTAAATCTGTATGGTCCTGAAGTACTTTGTTGACAGAAAATACCCCAATAATCTTGTTATTTGTAAATAACTATGTTTTTAAACACATCTTGCATGCTCTAAAATAGGAATTTTTATGTATCTTTTAAAAAGTCTAATAAAAAACTTTCTTAATTTTTTGGTTGTAGTCTTTATGGTTTATTTGTTTGTTTTAAAAATCTATTTATTTTAAGACACTAGGGAAGCTGGACTCATTTAATTGTGCCCCCATCCTTTAATTTTTACCTATGGAAGCTTTGGTGTAGTTGATAATTAGAGGGAACTTTACTATTAACTAAACAGAAGTAGTTCTAATTTCATGGTTCTAGAAACATATTTTAATCTAATAATGTAATAACTATAGCTATATTTAATTCTTAGGAAAAGAAATTTGTGATGTCTTTGGCTTTTTTGTGAAATAATGAAAGAGTAGTAATTATGTTGATGGTAATAACAAAAAAAGAAGCTCAAAGGGCAGCTGATGGTCAAAGGAAACTAACATTTATTGTGTCAGTTGCTAAGGGCTGAATTGATCAATTATACATGCTGTCTTATTTAACTGTCACTAACTCTGTATTATTTATATACATTATATGAAAGAAAAACTGATTTATATAGAGGATAAATAGCATGTTCAAGATGATTCAGAGAATAAGTAGTGACTTAAGCATTGGAGCTTCTTTGCTGATAGGAATCTTTCTACCACCATGTAAAGAAACTTGGGCTGGTATACTAGAAGATAAGGCCGTGGGAAGAGACAAGCCCCCAGCTGTTCTAACCAAGCCATCACAACCATTCCAGGGGAGGCCCCAGACATGTTGATGAGACAACCCTAAGATATGGAGGCGAGATCATAAGACCAGCCTGGAAATCCACAAAGTCTGGGAAACACACAGAAATAATTACTCATCATTGTCTTAAGTAACATAGTTTTAGGATAATTTGTTATGCACCAGAAGCTGACTAAGACATATGAAATAGTTTTTGAAATAAAAAGTGTGAAATATGTTACAAGGAACATTTTATAGTGCCTAACTGGAAAGAATTGGAACAATCTGAAAGAGGAATGTTAACTTCACATTGAAAGACAGCAACCTAAAGAGTACATATGATGTGTCATGTACTATGGTAAATTTTTTTACATACATCATCACTTTTAGTTCTTACTGCTATCTCATGAGGTAGATGTTATCTTTATTTTTTGGATGACTAAACCAAGATTCAGAATAGTTAAGCAACTTATCCAAGGTCACGACAATTAATAAGTGGCATTGTCAGACTTTGAAACGTTATGTGGCTAATTTGAAGGTCTTCTATTTTGCTTTCGAGTAGCTTTTCGAAGTCATATGAGAGTGGAGAAGTGCTATGAAGACACAACGTCCACAGGCAGATTTGCTTGCTAAAGCTATTCACTCAAATTACTAGAACCCGTCACTTTTTGATAGGGCAGCCTTACTTTGTTAAAAATGATGAATAGGTGGGAAATATTCCCTGGTAAAATTCCAGAAGATTATAGCATTTAGGTTAGAAAGGGGAGAAAAGTCAAATTGAGAAGAAATGCAAATGAGACAATACTGAGGAAAAAATCCGTGTGGCAATTTTGGCTGGGTACAGTAGCCAGCCCAAGAAGTGGAGAGGCATGTCAAAGGTCACTGTGACTGCCTGAATCCAGGTCTTAAGAGAGGAGAGACCTGTGCTGGCAGATAACAAACAAACAACAAACAATTTTGGTGAAATTCTTACAGCAGTCTCTTCACCAGCCTGGATACCTTCTCTTGGGTCATTCATATTCTCCTTGTGCCTCATAGATTTAAAGTAATTTTGAATAGTTTATTATGAGCAGGTGTTCATGTCATGTATCAGCTGTGATAAATTCACTTTTCTCTTCTTTTTTTAGATGAATCAAAAACAGTGTTGACAATGTTTAACTTAAGTTCACAGCATGCAAACTGCTTCACTTTTGCACATAGTAATATTTGAATTATGCAGTTAAGAAACATCGCTGGTATGAGCATCTCAAATCAAACCTTGCCACAGAGGGAATAAAACCATCAGGAACAACATCTTTGAATCATGAGTTTGTTAATGTGTGTATAATGGTGGAGATCTTCTCTGCTGAGCCCTGCGTGCATAGATCTTCCCTTATCCAATGAGTAATATGGCATAAACAAATGAAAAGTGGTGTCATATGACTTCACAGTCAAGTAACCAGAATATAATCAGTGTGATTTAATCTGGAGTGCTAATTCATTACTGCCAAGACAGTTACTCAGTGCTCTGTGCTAAATGAGCTAGATGTGGATGTTTAACAGTCAATTTGCACCATGTGTTTCTATAAAAAAAGAAAAAAAATCAAACTAGGTTGTTAGGAAACTCCTTAGTATTTCACATTTGATAGCAAGTCTTGGTAAAAAGGCAAATAAATAGAGGTGTCCTGTAGTCATAGCAAGAGTAAACTGAATACTTGCTCCATGGAAAGTAACCCTGTTTCTGTAGTGGATTTATGTCCGTCATCACTGGTTCATAGTCTGACTTGCTACATTTAAGATACTAATGTTTTAGGTGCTATGTGGAATAACTTGAACTACATGTTTAGTGCAAACACTTTCAGTACCAGTCTTAATCTATCTGGGAATCTCTTGAAAAACTCTCCACTATAAAACCTTCTGTAAAAATATATTGAAAAATTCCTTAAAACTCCAGACATGTATATTGCCTTCATAGAACATAATAACAATTTCTTAAATTTGTACAAATCTATATATTTTTATTATACTTCCATTTATACTGGTTCATTTGATCTTTATATTGGCATAGCCTAGGTAGGACAGATAAAATGACATCCATTTTACATATGAGGCAATTGAGATTCAGAGATATAAAGTACCCTCTTTATGGTCACTAGGCAAAAAATAAATGAATAAGAGGAATATAGAAGATAAATTTTCTGGTTCTGAGAGAAAATTTCTTTATAAATTCTTACACTTGTTGTTCTCTATAGAATATGCTTTTTTATTCATCTAATGAATGCTGCCTAAAGTGTTTACAAAGAGACATTTCAAAATCTGAGACTGACCATCACTAACGAGAGTTTAAAGCAAGAACCTTCAGTATTAGTTCCAAGCATATACTCTAGCATCATTCCAAACTTCAATTCTTAATGGAAGCCTGATTCCATTTAAAAAAGTTACAGGTTTCTTTCTTTCTTTTTTTTTTTTAAAGATTTTATTTCTTTAGAGGGGAAGGGAAGGAGAGAGGAGAGAGGGAGATCAATGTATTAATGTATGGTTGCCTTTCGTGGGTCCCCTGCTGGGAACTGGCCTGCAACCCAGGCATGTGCCCTGACTGGGAATTGCACCATGATTCTTTGGTTCGCAGGCTCATGCTCAATCCACTGAGCTATACGGCCAGGACAAAAGTTACATGTTTCTAAGGGCTTTGGGGTTTGTATACTCAGGGCAAAGCCAAGTGTACACAGATCTACAAACCAGGATGGCAAATCTTCTGAGAACCACCTTTTCTAGGACATTTCAGTGCTAGACCATCACATTTCCATCAATTAGATATTTTTAGAGGTGATAAATAAAAAGCAACATATCACTAACAACAACTTTGAACTGGGCAAGAAGTCACATTTTGTAGCAAGTAATTTGTTTAATTCAAATTTGAAAACACAATAAAATAAAAACAATCAAATACTGGGGCACTTCGACTAATGTTTTCAGATTTTCCCAAAGCATCATAGATGTGATTTCCACTGACTTTAATAGAAGTTGTGTGTTCAGGTAAAAAGGATAAAAATTTGATGGTAAACTATGATGACATTATAGTTCTTCTGTCAATTAAGTAGAATACACTTGATTGTGTTCACCTTAGAGCTCAAGAAAACACATTCTGCAGACAAAACTAACTACAGTTTTTATATGGCATTGTTTCTTTGGTCACTAACAGTTGACATATAATATATTTTGAATAAAAGATCTAGGAGACAATTAGATGTAGAAGTAAATGTATTTTTGAGAATTCCCAAACATTTATAAACACTTACATATCTAGGGATACTATTTCTGAACCATAAAAGCATTAGCATTCATTTTCCTTTTTATTATACATCCTTTGTGTTCTATAATAGATGATATAGAATTTAATTTATATCCAGGGAAAATGTTCAAAACACAAATTAGTAGGTCAAAACCCAGGCATGCTGAATTAGAATTTTCAGGGCCAGTGCTGGGAAATTTTTATTAAAAGGAATAAAAAATGGTTTCTAGGGGATTCTAATAATTAGCTTGGTTTGGGGTTTCAATGAAGCTAATTTACTGAAAAATTTCTATTCTTAATATTGGTTCCCCATCTTTTCCCTACCCAGGAAAAAAAACGAGTACTGTAATGGAGTGAGTACTTTTTAATTCTACCCAGAAATCTCCCTTTAAACACCTCATTTCTACCAATCCCATTCTACAAGGCTCTTAGTTCCTCTACATTTTGTTCACTATTGCTCCCCCCAGGCTCCTAAGGTTGTTATTTTTTTTCTGTGTTTAGATTTTTAAATTTCATCCTGTTTGACCATTCTTGCTCTCGCTCTGTCTCTTTCTCATTTCAATTTCATCACTAACTTTGAGTTTTGGGGGCATCCTGATAAGAACCACTCAAATTTTTTAAATCCCTATGTGGACTTTGTAATCATAGTGTACTTCATGCAATTAGAGGGAAAAACAGCAAGGCCTAGCTAAGGTCATATTTGGGGAAACCATCTAAGCAAATAACAATATGCACCATGACTTATTTACTCGTTCTCACATTCAACAATTTTCTATGAACTCATAGATACATCTTGTTGTGCCACATTTTGGGGATTCCAGGATGAACAAGAGATACAATTCCTGCTGTTATAGGAACTCTATCCTAACAGAAGGACAGAAATAACTCATTAAGCAAACACATATTTTCAGGTATTGAGGAGTATTAGAATAAATATGTAGCAAAATGTTTATCTCAGTAGAATTAAAAATGGTTAACAATTGAGAAAACTTTGACTAAATTTATGGTCAATCAACCTGAGGGAATTTCATTCAGCTAGTCAAAGTCCCAATTATCAAGACTTTACCAATAAACATGAAAAATACGGAGGATATAATATTTAGTGAAAAAATAGGGTGAAATATATTATTGTGTCTTCAAAGCACGCAGAGAAGAAAACAACATTAAAAGAAAATACATTTTTTGAGACGTTTTTAATGGTTTCAAGGCTATTTTGGATTAGTTTACTAAAGGGCATTAAAGTAGTTTATTAAAGGACATGAACTGTGGGAAAATATTTGATTTCCTATTAAGCAAAGAGTTCTATTATACCTGGCTCACATCTCTATTACTGTACTCGCTTTTTCATAATGGGGAATATGAGGCTTTAAAGTGATCACATTTCGAGTGATCAAAGAAAAGATAATGCTTTACTTCCACCTAATTTCTGTGCTAAGTATATTTTATTGTGGTTTAATTTTTTATAATCAGTGATATATGCATGGAATTAAATAGGATAATAATCTATTAACCAGAATATTTGATGAACTAGAACACATCATTTCCCGATACCCTAGATAAAAGCATTATTTATAGGCAAAATAAATAAATTAAACCTCGAACTACATATAGCTTTTTGTTACCCTTCAATTTGTTAGAGGATGTTGGTTGCAAAAGTAGAATCCTGCAAAGATATCTTGAGAGCACAGAAATTTATCTCTTTATTTCACTTCTAAGTTATAGACAATATTATTGAGTTCCTGCTTTTTTCCTGTCACTGGATAATGGGGATTGGGAATTGATATATTTGGTCTTTTCTTGGCTTAATGTATATCAGTTCATTCAAAACATACAGTTTTTGTGCAAGACTATAATATCAATGATTATAAGATGCATTGGTGAACTAAATATAGCTATTGTCAAGAAAAAGTAGTAACAACGTTAAATATGTATATTGACATTTTTAGTCACATCACAATTTAAAAAAATTAAAATGTTAAATGCGCCTTAGAATCAAAGTTATATGCTATATATACTCTGGAGGAGGTTCAAAAATTTATTTGCAGGCAATTCAGCTACAGCAAAATTCTAACCAGATCTTGGGCTGATACTGGCCAGCAGGCAGCTGTGGCAGGGAGCGGGTGCCTAAATGTGGCTTTGTTTCATTGTTATGTAGATTTTTGTCATTGTGTGGTGAAATGAAAAGGAAACTGAACTTTCATCAACAATACATTTTTTTAATTTAAAGGGAAACATATCTTTTCTTTTGTGAACTGATGATTATTGTTCGGCAGTCTTTTTGATTCTGTTTTAATGCTCTCATAAAATAAAACAGTAATCCTATGGTAGCCTTCTAAATATTTTTGAAAGTTTTTTTAATCCATGGAATTCAATGAGTATAAGTGGTCAGGTGGGAATAAAAGGGAACCTACTGTTGAAAAAAAAACTGGGGCTGCTTTAGCAACTAATAGCTCTGTGTCCTTGAACACGTGTGAGTCTGCATTTCTTCGTTTACAGAACAGGTGGAGCACCCACAGCAATGCTGCATTAACCACCTAACATTTGTCTTTCTCACGTACGTTCCTGCTCTGTGACTGCCCCTGTGTACTTTAGGTGATTGTGTGTTGTTTTACTTCCAGTTCTCTCTAAGCCATTTCATTGAGTGTTAATCAGCCACTCTGGGCTAACTTCCCTTTACACCTTGCTGTTCCATTTGTATCTTGATGAAATCCTCAGAGTTCTTTGACAATACTTTTGCAATAATTCTGTGTCATGTGATACTATCTTATCACTTTCTTATGCCATCTGAACCTTTCTTATCAGTCCTTATTCCAGAAATGAGAATTTTCCTGAGCACATTGTCTTTGAACTTTTTTTTTCTCCTTTAAGGGTATACACTTGGAGGCATTTCCATTAGGGTTATCAGCCACCATAAATATTTGAGAAGATATGCTTTGGCCTGTGTGGAGGGCTTATGCTGTCCAGTTCAGACTGAATTTCTGTGGTATCTTGTGTTGTTCATTGTTGTAATGTCTTACTTTGTTTGGAAATTGATGCTGTTTGTCACTCAACTCTTTTGAGTGACACATCAGTTTAGCAATCTTAAAGGGCCAGCCAACACGGGCTACACAGTGAACACACAGTACAGAAACCACAAGTCCTCAAGCCTGAAAGTCATGATTAGTTCAGTAAGAACTAAGGGAAATATGAAGAGAAAAACCCTTTGAAATGGGAGAAGTAGCAATATTTATCTCTGTATATTTTGAATCAAAAGGCATTCTCTAGGTAATATTAGATTAAAAGATGAAAATTGGTAAGTTCGATATAATTTTTATTGAAATTAATTTTCAGGTAGTATGTCAATTTATTTTTGAGTATGTAATCTTACTAAATCTAAAAACTCTCAAATATAGTACTCTTAGATTTGATCTCCTATCTCGTCAAGAATTCTCATATTACTCTTCTAACATAAGATATCTACCTAATAATGGAAGCATTTATCTCATATTCTGTACTTAAATTACTACTTTGAATGACTGCTGAAATTATTCTAATCTCAAATTTGTATACTTTTATAATTTTTTTATTTTGACAACATGGCTTCATAAGCTATGATTAGTTCCATGATTTTGTGGGTGTAATGTATAAGATAAGCATGTTGAAGTTTTTTGACTTATCAAAGCCACATTTTGAAAAGTAATAAAATGCAACTTGCTTGACTGGCATCTCCATAATTATTTGCAAAATTTTCTGAGTTGTTTGACAATGTCCCATTTGTCTTTGCGATGAAAGGACTATAGGGAGAAAAGCCTCAGACCTTCAAGGTATTTTAAAAATCTTTCATGAGCAAACAGTATTTAAGCAAGAGGAAAAAAGCTGATACCTTTTGGATTTTTTTTCATCATATCTTAATGCTACTACTTCTAATCCACTGAATTTTTGGCTCTAAGGGACATTTTAACATCATTCTTACTCTCTCTGAGTTAAGATTTAAATATTTATGCATTTTTCCATCTAGGAGAGGAACTGTAAGACTTCCCTGAATGAGAGGTTAAGCAAAGGTTATGATGTTACAAATTAGAACTAAATAGGACACTGATACTGAGAAACTGGAATCCTGTTAGTTAGACTCATAATGAATCAAGTCAATGAGACAAAGGGTCCCTCAAGGTGAGGTTTGCTGAAGTCTGAATATAAATGGCCATATTACTATTAATGCATCCATTCATGAAAATACTATAATACTAGTTTATATCACAGGAAAGACAAAGTAGGAGTCTGTGAAGATGTGGATGAATAAAGGAGAATTATTTCATACCTATCTATTTAAAGAAAGCTTAATGAAGGAGTAAATAAATTTGCTTAGTTTGTAATACATCCCCCCATATTTCTTCTATATTGAATGAAAGTTTTGTATTTTGTTATATTGAATGGGGTGGTCTTATTTGTTTATTTTAAAATAAAGCATTAAAAAAATTTAAGAATTTCCAGGATCCATTTAGAGCACTAAATTGTAACATATCTTTCCTTTATAAACAATTTTCATTGTCCTGGTACATTTCTGCCTATATCTGGTCAGGAATTTAAATAAAGATTTTAATGATATTTTTATCCCTCTACTTAAAGTTTTTTATCTTTATTCTTATGTAAAAATGGACTGTTTCCCTAGTCTGAATTTTGAAGAAATTTCAGAGATGTACAGAATGAAATTTGAATATTTTAAAATTAAAATCTGTCATTATTATTTTGTTTCATATTTACCTTCAGAAAATTTGCCGTGCAATTAATTGATCTTTGTGGAAATGACATCCTCTGATCAATGGCATTGGAAGTTAAAGGTCTTCCACTATATTTGGAGCTGCAGAAAAAGTTGGCAGTTGAAATGACCAACTTCACCTTAAGTGTATTGAATAAAATAATTTTATATGAAGCTTAAAATAAAAACAAACCTGTTCTGTCCAGAAATTTGTTTATCTTTCTCCAGTGCTATCAGAAGTCATACTGTGCTGAGAATGATGTTGTTGCAGTAACATTTAATGTTGTTTATTGAAAGTTGAAGTTTAAAAATTGAATTAGATTCACATTGTTCTGCTTTAACAAACTTTATCTGGAATGTGATGCCAATAAAATTTCCACAAATAGTCATTTATATTTTCTGATGTTTTAGTAGACAAGCCTAGATACACATTTATTTTAATATAGTACATATCAGTTGTTGGTCTCACTCTTTCCAAAACAAAAGAATTTAGATACATTTAGGCCTATGAGAAAGTGCATGTGAATGAACATTTTAGTTAAGCTAAGCACTATCAATACTAAACATAAATTTATTTTGTGCACATTTTGAATCTGGTTCTTTGTCAAGTTATAAAAATATAATGATATTCTAGGCAGATGAAGCTGCTGTCTTCATAGAGCAGACTGTGCAATATTGTTATTGGGAACTTTCCTAATAATAGATAATTTGTTCTGATGTCCCTCAAAAATGTGGCAAACTCTTTCAACATCGAGGATCTTTTTAAATTCTATTTTTTCAATGCCCTGCTTGAAAGTCCTTATATTTTGAAAGATTTGCTGATACAGCAGACTCTACATGTTAAGAAATAAAATTTCTCATTTAAATATTAGCAAAATGTATATATGGCTGACAATCAAATCAAATTTCCAGTTCCGGGTACATAATCATCTCACATATTGAATTAAAATAACGAAGCATTTTCTTGAGCAAATATGTTTTAAGCATTTTGGGATTGTTCATAAATTCTGGGGGATCTCCCAGATTGGACATTTGTGCTAAGTTTTGCTTGTATATTGTGGGAGCAACTTTACCAGCAAGTCTCCCCATCTGCCATGGATGAAAGCAAACTACCAAGACATGATCTGCTTGGGGAGGAGAGGTGGCCAGTTTCTCAGAGGAGAAAGGCCAAGAGCCTCTTCCTCTGTGGCTTTTACTGGGTTGTAATACACAGGAACACAGGTGGCAAGTATCAAACAGTAGATAACATTTCAAAGAAATCTGAGGGCTTAGTCTGAGTCAGTGTCTGTCAGGAAAGGGGGTTGCAGAAACTTTGGGAGACATACTCATTTCCTGCTCGGACCCTTAGCATATGAATGAAAACACTCTTAGCAAAGCAGGCCTCACAGGACTTTTAGTAATTCTTTCTCATGCCTGATCACCCTGGACCCTGCTTTAGCCAGGCAAGGGGCTGCACCTCCTCCCCATCACAGGTTTTCAAGCTGTGGATTAGAGCCAGGAAGCTCTTCTCCCAGAGGACATGGGGACTTGGGCTATGTCACATAGCTGGGGGGGGCAAGGGTCCATCACTCCCTCTTTGTTGCAGCCCCCCTGATCCTTCTATGATGGCCTCCCAAGTGATCATGTCTGGCTTAGTTTGCCCCTCCTCTGAGGGGTCTTACCCATCTCTGACTAACTGACCAAGCATTGGGGGCAGGGGAGGAAGCAGAAGCAGCGCTTGCTACCAGAGATAAGCTTTGTCTCCTTAGTAGCTCACATTCCGAAGGTCGCTCACTCAGCCTTTGCCATGGGGGGCAGTTACAACTCCTGAAACCAGTCAGAGCCGTTCCCAACAGTATATTTTTAGGTTCTTTGTTGGATTGGCCCTGGGCAAACTTAGTCTATGCATTGAGAAATCTCAGAACTTTATTTTAGAAATGTGGCTTCTCTTTCCTCAAATCCCCTCACTCCTCAGTCATCCCATGCTGGTTTCTGACTCAAACACTCTACACACAATCTAATCTAAAGCAATATTCTCAGTTATAATCCTTTATAACCCAGCTTCAGGGTTAGGTACAATTGATTACCCTAATTTCTTGAAAATCCCTTTTTATTTGAATCTTAGAGAATTATTTGCTCCCAGTTTTCCCTCTCTTCCTTCTGTTCTCTAATTAAATCCTACTCCAATTCCTTGTACATCATTGATAAGTTTTGTTCCCAGAAAGGCCCACCTTTGACCTACTTCTGTTCACAGTTTGCATGTTCTCCTTAGTAACTCTTCTTGGCACTGATGATGTCAAACACAATTTACAATCCAGAGGAATCCCATATGTACATTTACCTTCTTCCTGATTCCAGACCCATATTCTTCAATGCTTGGTGGCCATAGTCATATGGATATTGTCCAAACATGCATAGAGATAAAAAAAAACTTATTTTCTTCTGTATTCTTAATGTTTCCTATAGGAATTAGTATTATTAAATTGTACTTGATTGAACATTCTCCCTGACTGCCAAGACCCAATTTGTCACAAAGTCCAGTCAGAACTATATTTTGCCTCTGCCATCTTCTCTATTTCCTCTGATTAGTGCATCTTAGTACTTTCTCTATTTCACAAACACACCTTGAGCTCTGTATTTGTATACTAGCTCTGCCATAACAGTATCACCGACTGATTGGCTAGAACAACAGAAACTTACTGTCTCACTGTTCTAGAGACTCCAAGTATGAGGTGAAGGTGTCAGCAGAGTTGGTTCCTTTTGAGACTATGATGGCTGCCGTCTCCCTGTGTCTCTTCAGACCCTCTTCTCTCAATGTGCATCTGACTCTGTGTCCAGATTTCCTCTTTTTATAAAGACACTAGTCATATTGAATTAGACAATTGGATTATCATTAACCTCACACTAACACCTCATTTTAATTTGATTACCCCTGTAATGATCCTTTCTCCAAATAAGGTCATGTCTGAAACATTGGGGGGTTAGAGCTCTAAAGGTATATTTTTTGGGGTGGACCCAATTCAGCATATAACAAGCTCCTACTATGTGTCAGGCTCTGTTTTAAACACTGAAGACACCATGGGGAGGAAACAATCTCTATCTTGTGGACATTAAAATCAAGGGGTGGGAAAGATTACCTTAAATTATTCTTTAAACATGGATAATTATCCATTATCCTATGAACAAAATAATTAAAGCTATTGTTATATGCTGTGGTTAAAATAAAAAAGGGTAATATTGTTTCTTCTTAAAGAATTTTATAACTTCCCACCTCTCTTTGCCACCCTCAACTCTATTCACTCTGTGACATTGCCATTATAGTCCAGTGATAGCATTTAGAATGTTGTATTATCAATTAGCTGCATGTACACCTGTCCCTAAAGCCAATGAGCTCTGCAGGGGTGTATGTCTGTATTCCTAGAACATAGTAGAAAGCCTCGAGTATAGCAAGGTTTTGTTAAATGAACTTGGTGCATGAATTCATTTCCTAGTCATTACTCTGCCACATGCAGTAAATTCAAATATGAATAATAACAATGAAAACAATACCCTTTAAAAGGTGATGCTTTTGTGGCTTGCCCAGCATAAATAAAAGAATGGCTAAAAAGGAGTTTATCTGGTTTACATATAAAACTATAAGTACAACTTAAAGGATTCATTAGTTTGGGGTTTTATGATATGAGAAGCATTAAATAGCATGGTTGAACCCTCACTACAGAATAAAAAGAAAAACAATAGAGTAATGCTGGTTACTGTAGAGTTGCTTGTTTATAAAATTAGTATATGCTCAAGTTATGATAGTATTGTCTATGCTCTCTCCATTAAGGGCTGGTGGAAAACCTGTAACCATGTGGGTCTTTGTCAAGCATTGCCTGTCCAATAGCCCAGCCCTTATTTTGTTTCTTGGGTGGTTCTGGTATTGATAACCACCTCTGGTATATTATACATTTTGGCCCTGCTGTATTAATTATAAAATATTCTCAGAATTTTTTTTATGTATTTGCTTAAATTCCACTCTTGGTGCATGATGTACATCAATGATATTTCTGAGTAGTTTATGCTTCTTTCTGGGAAGAATAGTTACGTTTTTGATCAGGATTGGCTTTGGTACATCTTTGCTGTTTTTACATGACCTTTTCTTGGTGATGGCTGGGATATAATTAGCCTTGCAGAAAAAGTAACAAAAGTGACTTCCACATAAGAGTTAAGCTGAAAGGAAGACTTCCATTGGGCAAAAATATGAATTCCATGGTAATGTTTGAGTCTGTTTAAATGTCATAGGACTTCTCTGTGAACAAGCTGCCTAGATCCTCACAGGGTGACAAGGTCTGCTTTCTTCCTCACAATATTTCTGAATGACATATGAGAACATACTTGGAAAAGTAGAAAGTGTCACATAAGTGGAAATAGTAATAGAAGTCTGATGACTTACTTAGGACCAAATGGCTGATGTATAATGAGCAAGTCTGAAGACAGAGCTTGATTTGAATTTGCGCCCTGAGACCCTGTGTCTCTCTGATTGCACTGAGTTTGTGCATTTCCGTATGTGCTTATATGTGTGTGCTGAATATATTTTGTTTCTAAATATACTTTGATGTACAAGCAATGGTATGGATAGCTCGAAGCCAGGGCAGAAACATAGATTGGAAGCTGGGCACCCTAAGCTGGGCAGAGGAAGTGGATATAGTAGAAAACCGGGAGAGGGGAAACTATGAGAGAGCAGAATAAAAAGTGCATAAAAAACCCCCACCATCACCCTAGAGGTTTGTAGGGTGATGTGTTCTGGAGTGACTGTGGTTTACATAAAAAATGAGTCTTGGAAAAAGATATTTAACAAAGTGTTTTTGTAAGCTAAAAATTGGATCCCCTTAGTGTTCTTTTAAAATTTGAAATAATTATTTGACAGCTGGATTTTGCTTCCTTGAATTCTATTCCTTGCCTTGACTAGATAATGCGGGGGTCACAGGTATAAACATAAAGGCTGTATAGATTAAGCCTTTTCCTAAGAATCTGAATACAGAGAGAGTCTGGCATTTAAATTTTTCAATTTCAAACTTACTGATATTGCTAGCTCTAAGATTTGGTCAAAGTTTTAAATAATAAGTGAAGTAAAAAAAGAAATGTTGATATTATGATTCTAAGAGTATCTGGTATTTTGTTTCTACTAACAAGAGGTACTGAGTGAGAAACACCTAGATGTAAATTTGGGGCTTTGGGAGGACTGTGCCTGCTTCCAGGACACTGGAGCGTCCTTTAGTAAATTGTTCCATCAGCACTCTGGCTGGCATTGCCAAATTTCTATGAATTAGGATTAGAGTCAGAAAAGGAACCCATTCTATTTTAATTATTAACCACAATGGTGTGTCTGGCGAGGTCTTGCAAAGAGTGGTTCGTTGGTGCTGAATGCCTCCCATGAAAATTGGCCTTCTTGTACTAGCTGTGTTGGCAGGACCTATTTCTACTGCATAGAAGTTCACCAGTCTCACTTTCAACCTGAAGATACTCCACTGACTGTCACTGTTAGTGACATAGTGCTTTTCCTGAGCCAGAAATATGTATGTGTCCATGAAGAATCATATGAATTGCACATGGGTCTGCATAGTGTAAACTAAAGAGGGCTGAAGAGACTTTCATCCCCAAATCACTCTGTCCTTTTAGATTTCTGGAGGACGACAAATTCCCACCATTACTCCGTTTTTAGTGACAACAGTTTTACCACTGATAAATGTAATTAAGTGTTTAATGTAATTAACATTGGGACAGTGACACATTTTGGCATTTTCATTAGGTTTGCCTCAATCTGAATTAGTGTAGCAAATTAGCTGATATAAATAGAGGGCCCTCCATAAATAAAGAGGGAGCAAAGTCTGAGGAAAAGGTTTGGGGCGGGCATGAGCAAAAGGGTTAGAGAAAGGAGGGGGGGGATAGAGAAAGAAAATTGTGAAAAGAGTGGTGTGGGCAGTCAGTGAGGAGACCAGAGGGACAAACAAGCTCCTTCAAAATTTGATCTGGGATCGGCCTTGTCCTGACCAAGTGACTAGAAAAAAAAATCCTCCTATTTTTTCTTTTAAATGAATTGCATGAGGATTCTCTTTATTACATGATTGGAATAAATTTTAACCCAAACTTTTCTGTTGATGATAGATTATTTCACAAAAACAAGGAAACAGATACAACATTTGTTATTTCATACACGGTAGTACATTTAGAGGTGAATTTTATAAAGACTTTACTTCAGCAATTCTTTATATTTGTAAAGTATATCTAAAAGTATTTCTTATGTTTTCATGGATGATTGGTAAGACAAAACATTCATCTGTTTTACTCATACAGTTAATTTTAGTCAGATAGAAAGGCAGTGTGATGCTAAGCTCTTATATTCCTGTTGAAAATAGAATCTTGCATGGAAAGAAGACCCTAAGCATTTTATTTAATTTTATCTGAAACCCATATGCTGTCATTTAGAGACATGAAGTATAGGACCCGGTGGGTATAAAACAGGATCCACATGGTTCTATTTAGAAAGATACCTCAAATGTGAGTTTTCACAAGTTTCACAAAACACATTTTCACACCAAATTTGATACAGATATGTATTACAAAATCTCCCTATTGCCATTTGAATATAGAATGGAAAAGTTTCCCTTGAGTTTGCAAGAGTGTTTTCAAGTATAAGGGGAGAAAGAACAAGCTGTATTAGCATCTGCTATTTGAAACTGCATTGTGGCATTTAAACTTTCAGAGATTATAGTAAAGAATATGTTTTTCCTTAGTGGAGATCCAAGGTAGCTTTACATATACAAAGGAGATTCTCTAATGGGTTTTCTCATTAACTGTCAACTTAAAAATGACTTCCAGCCCTGGCTGGTGTGACTCGGTTGGAGAGTCATCCTGCAACTGGCTTGTGGGTTTAATTCCTGGTCAGGCCACACACTTAGGTTGCGGGTTGATCCCCTGTCCAGGTGCAGGTATATTCGACTCCTCGTTTGTCCTTGGATGAGGATAAAACAAGTGATTTCCAACACATGTACAGTGCTGTTATCCCTCAGTAATGGGTTTGGGGATGGGGGGTGTTGGGGAAGGACTGGAAAGGTCTTGTGTCAATGCACTTGTTCAAGTTGCACAGTTTTTAAGGGAGCCATATCTATGAGGCCATGGATTACATGCATGCATAATTTAACTTATAGGAGAGTGTGGGCACCTGTGTAGAGTACAGTATCTGGTGATTCTGGGCTTCTTGGTTGGGTTTCGGGGTAGTAAAAGGGAGCCCAGTCTGGCACACGTGTTTATATGTATACTCAAGAAAACACACAAAACATGTTACATGGACATAGAGATCTTGATCTTGACCTTGTACAAACCACACTCTGGCATCACTTAAACATGTATGCTGTTAAAATTGTATGAGAAAAGACTAATTTTAATGTGTGCTTTTTATCTTGATAAAGGAATACCTATTTTAAATTCATGCAAAGACACCTTATAAAGGACAGTGATGGTCCTGGGTAAATAAGGACCATCTTTTTATACTTCTGTATTGTTTGGTTTATTTTTTCTTTATATACTTCTTTATATACTTGTGTATTGTTTGGTTTATTTTTTAAAAAGGTATTTAATTTCATATTTTTATATTTAAGAGGCAAGAAATTTATGTAATTAAAAAACAAAGTTGATTGTCTAGGAGGCATGCCATAATGCCAAAATGCTAGCACCCACGCAGAGTATCTTTCTCAAAATCTGGAAATGAGGTTGCTTATTGTGCTGCAATGGAAGTCTGCTCCGTGGAGAAATGACTGTTTGAACACTGTGCTTGTGAACTCTGGATTAATGCAGCCTGTGTATGTAAGCAGAGCTCTCAAGTGAGGTTCTAAAAGACGTGGATATAACTTTACAGTGTCTCATTGATACCAGACTGACTTAAGCCATTCGAAGTGAGTGTACACAGGGATGCAAAGCATGTGATCTCGTCTTGCATGGGCAGGTACCTGTGAAATCACAGATCTCTCTAAGGCATACTGGAAAAGAGGTACATCTGTTGCAGTGTCTAAGGTTTCTCCAATTACATCTTGGTTAAATAGTCAGTCATTCAGCAAGTATTCATTTAGCATTCAGCAGATATGAGGAGAAGAACTTGTTGGCCTAGATCCAGATTTTTTTTGTTTGGGCTTGCACTTGGTGTGTTTCGCAGCACTGGCAGTAACAGCATTCTCCTGAAGATGGCCAGACGAGCATGCTGTCTAGCCAGCCAGCCTCTCCCGTCCACACAGCAAGTCTTCTCTAGTTGAGTGCTAGATCCAAGCCACAGGAATCTGCATTCTGTGTGGCCTTCAATGGATTCTTAGGATATTTTTATGCTGCAACAATTGAGCATTTCAACCTATTGTGAACCTGTTTTGGGAACTCAAGTTTTCAAATTTTTTTTCATAGTTTAAGCTAGTCTTATGTAAAATTTTGTGGTCTTAACTACATCCTATAAATATTTATGGATATTATAAAATAACAAATAACAGAAAAGATAAAAAATAGATATGACATTTCTAAGAGATAAGAGCAGTTAATAATTCAAGGGGTAGCCTTCCAGAGTTTCTCCCATGCAGGTCTTTATGAATCATAGTTTCTAAAAATGAGATTATGAACTACATGCTGATCTGTAACCTGTTTTTATACTTAACAAAATAGGATGAATGTCATACTGATACATATAATATCTACATCTTCTCATGTGTATAATATTACATTTATGTTTGTCTTTTGAATATCTTTAATGCTTACATTCCTCTCGCACTGAAGTTTACTCTTTAGATTAACAGGAATCAATTGTACTTACACTTTGCTAGCTATTGGGAATCCATAACCCTGATTCACATATTGATACAAAGTGCTAAGTTTGTATTAATTGTCACCTTGCTCCTAAGGCGAAACTCTTCTGGAACCTCTGAGATAAAACTCTCTATAATTCTACTTTATATTCTGTACAGACCTCATATAATTTTTATATATTAATGCATTACGTGTTATTTTTTTTAAGTACTGAAACTCTGAGCTGTCTTTTCTTTCTGGATTTCACAAGTTTGGTTTTGTAAGGACTAAGGGGCTGTGTCTACTCTCCATGTGGGCTCATTCTAGTCCCACGGTCCCCAGCTTGGTGACCGCCCCTCTCCCATGCTGAGCAGCACCAGGCCCTGGAGCCCTGCGGCTCTCTCGGGGTAGCTTGCTTCTGCTGAGACTCGGAGTGCAGCAGGTTCATTTTGCCGTGGGCTCACAATTTCTTTTTAATTAGGAGCTGGCATAACTCTAAATAGCCATTCTTTTACTTTTTAATAAGGCACATTTATGTTAAATGGGAATGCAGTTTAACTTTGCAGAAGCAGTAACACTGGTCTATCCCCAAGGCACTGTATGCTAAAGATTGACTGGGGAGAACACTCTTTCTGTGATCCTGTAGAGCTGTTCATATTGAAAGAGTAGATATGCACATTATGGAATTTACCTTGGCTTGTACTAGGATTGGCAAAAACCTTAGGTAAATAAGCAGGTTTCTTGAACCCAACTGCTGAATTTTCAGATAAACGACTACTCCAAGTCTCACTGCTGTTAGAAAGGCAATCAGTCATTCCAGCTGATATTATATAAAATATATAACATATAACATATATTCATTTTATATATTGAGTGTTAACTATATAATTAAGATTATATGCCTTTAATGTTAGACATTATGGTAGATATTTTGCACATATCATCTACATTAACCTCACAATATGCAATGAATTTGCAGTGGGTTCACATCATACTTAAAAAAAATCCAAACTCCATGGCAGAGTCCTACATGATTTGAACTATCTCACAGGTCTAAATTCTTTCCACTCTCCCTTTTTTTCATTCCAATATAACCCATTTATTCTATGTGCTTGCTATGCTTTTGGTGATACTTTAAATGTTTAGAGCCTTCACAATAACCTATGAAGTGCTGTTATTAGTCCAATGTTAAAAATGAAGACTTTGAAGCACAGGGAGTTCCCACAGCCAGTAACTTTTGAGACTGGAATTCAAACCTAGGCGTATAGGTTTCAAAGAATGGATTCTTAGCACTATGTAACACTATTACTCCCCACTAGCTTTACTAGGAGAAATGGCAAAAGCAGGGTAACTGAATTGGCCTCCTGGTTTGAAGTGATAAATGCATATGGAACCCTAAAGAACACCCTGGGTTGCTCACAGACATGGGAGTGACCGTCCTTCCAGTGCTAAGTGAATGCTGACATTGGCAAAGAAAAAAAGGACATGGCTTTGTTTTTTTTTTCTTTCTGAGTGACCATGTCCTTATTCACAGTTCATTTCACACTTAAACATTTAGATAAATGATAGCCTGAACAGCATGTGATGAGACGGGGAGATTTCTCCTTCTACCATGCTCAAAGTACCTAATCATCAATAATTATGACTATATTGGGTTGTCCAAAAAGCTTTCTTTAAAAATTTTTTTTTCTATAAGATGGCTCTAGTAGCACTTAGTTGTCTTTAGCTTCATTGTAAACAATTGTATTAGACTGTATTTTGACAGCTGTCATATCAGCGTGCATTTAAAAAAACTTATCAATATTGGTGAATTTTCGTGCCACCATTTTATTAGTGAAGGGGGGAAGAAAATATATAGCATTTTTGGCATATTATGCTTTATTATTCCAAGAAAGGTAAAAATGCAGCTAAAACACAAATAAAAAGATTTGTGCACTGTATAGAGAAGGTGCTGTGACTGAAGAATGTTTCAAAAGTGGTTTGCAAAGTTTCAGGCTGGAGATTTCTCACTGGATGAAGCTCCACAGTTGTGTAGACCAGTTGAAGTTGATAGTGATCAAATTGAGACATTAATTCAGAACAATCAGCATTATACCATGCAGGAGATAGCTGACAAACTTAAAATATCCAAATCAATAAAGTTATTGGTGAAAATGAATGAATGTCTTTTATTTTATGGACAAAACCACATGAACTTTTTGACTAACCCAATATGTTCATTACTAATTTATTATGCAGGCTGCTTGGTGCTGGATTTATGCAGTGGGTAGGCTGAACAAACATTTAGCACATTAAGTAGGTCTTGTATAAATAAGAAATAAAAGAAAAAATAAAAATTTAAAAATTTATTTGAAATAAACCTAACTTCAAATGAATCATTAAAGGAGCCATCATTATGAAGAATTTTAAAACTTTTTGAATATGCATGGACTTATTTATGGTATATGTACATATATGTGTGGGTACATATGAGGTATTGGTACTATGACTTTTTAAAATGGTTATAGACTCCAAAACCTTAACCCTTCTCTCCCCCACAGCACCTCAGTGAGATTCAGGGAAGGAAAAAGGTGACACGGAATCTAGTTAAAAAGTGGCATCTAGATGTGGTGGTCATGTTCTTCCTGAAATAGGGTTTTGTCAATAAATTTATCTGTTCTAAGATACTAGAAGGAAAGACAGTGTTTGATGTTATGGGAAATCCCCCCAAGAAAGAAACTATTAAGGTGATACATATGACTTATATCTTCTTTCATCACATTTCTCAAATGTTCTACTTATGTTAACATTCAACTTAGATTAAATAATATACCAGAAGTGTTTAAATTTAAATGAATAGAAAGTAGTGGTTAGAACAAATGTATTAAGTTAAAGACATCTTTAAGGTTTTTTCATGAGAGAAAAGCATTTATTAAATTTTCCCAGAAAATATTTAATACAGAATATAATGTGACAATAGAAGTCATCTGCCATTATTAGTAATGAACTGGATTCAAAGCTGTTGCAGAAGATCTGAGGTAGTATAGTTTGGAAAGCTGATCAAGCTAATATCCTTCTTTTAGTGGGCTGCCTTAAAATCTCCTTGGGAAGTTCCCATCGACAAGGGCTTTCTGGAGAACTTGTATGTCAAAATTTTGCTATTTTGGGGCAAATATTGATACAAACTGATTTTTAAAAATTTACAAAATAGAGGAAAACCATTTAGGATTTCAAAAGAAAAATCCTTCAAGACAGACAGATAAATCCTGTGTTGCTAAATTTGTAAAATATTATTTTGTTTTACAAAATTGGGATCATGGTATTTGTCCCATTCGGCTATTTATTTATTTATTTAGATCATCTTTCCATGTGATTAAATATTCTTCTCTGTATCATTTTAATGGCTGCAAAACATGCTGTTGTGTATGCTCCATATGTATTTAAGGTAGCACATAATGTTGGACATTTAGTTGTTTTCCAAAGCTTTACTATTACAGCATGCCTAAGTAAAGATTCCTACAGAAAACCTTTATAGACCTCCACGCTTATTCCCTTACAAGGAATTTGCTCTACCCAAAGTTATGTACATTTTTAAAGATTTCGATATCAACTCCTAAATTGCCATTATATTTTGGCACATTCTCAGACCACCAGGTGCAATTAATTTTTTTGCTTTTTATTTTTTTGCCAGCAGAGAACAGAATGTTGAGGGCAGTGGCGTAAAACTTAGGCTAGAGTGAAAGTTAAAGAGAGTGTAAAGAAATCAGTTTTACTAGTGGCACTGAGCTGCTTGGTACAAGCTGTGATAATGAAAACTCTTTTCATTTCTCAAGTATTCATTATGTAGAAAGTACTATACTAAGTACTTCATTATCTCATATAACTCTCATCTAAACCCTCTGGCACGTAATTATTCATTTTGTACAACTGAGAAATTGAGGCACACCTAAGTTAATAGACTTACTGCATGCCATACAACACTACTTAGGCAAGATTTGAACTCTGTTATCTTTGGCTGGAAAATGTATGTTGTTAACCAATACACACTTGGTTATTGTAGAAGACTTGGACAGTGTGGACAGCTTATAGTATTGGAAGCCAGTTAGACTTGTGAGTGTGCAAGGGAGCAAATGGGACACTGGGATATTGGGGCTACCAACAACATAGATTTTTCCCAAGACAGTGTAAATGAGAGCCAATCTACAAAAACTGAATTCATTTTCCATCATCTGGATTGCTTGCCATTGACCATTGTGCCTATGCAGAATGGGTAGGCTTTAAAATCAATAAGCAAATAACAGATGGGGCACTGATGCTGAGTGTACATCTCAATGTAAATGGAATATAATGCAAATGGAGGCCAATAAGAGACACTTAAGCTGGTATCTACACTTTGCAGATCTTTTGAGAGGTGATGATTAGAATGTGTCATTTAATAAAAGGAGTGTTGGCTCTAGCTGGTATGTTAGTTGGGATTACTGGCAATGGAAATGAATTCTTAGCATAGTCAGTGTCATTATTAAGGTTGCTGATAAATGACATTTCATGTAACTTGCTAATAAGTATATGGGGCTGGGAATCCTGCCATGGTTTTCCTAGCTTGGAGTTAAATAAATGTGCTTCTTCTCTCCATCTTTTCACAGCCTTCCATCTCCACTCGCACCTCTGTCCCTGAATTGTATGTTAAATTCTTTAAAGAATGGCTTATCCTGCCTAACTGCGATGTCAAAATCTTGAGATGAACATGGTAAAATAACTATGCAGCTGTAAGCACACACTGTGATGAAGTCAGTTAGGTTGAGTGGAACCTTGGCATGTAACAAATAATTTAACCAAAGCACACGTCATGTCTCCTTATCTGCTGCTACTTGATATGCTTTAAAAATATAAACCAGACATGGAGAGTGAAAAATTGCATGTCTTAAACTGTTTTTTGAGACACAACCCCCAGAAGATAATTTGTGCTCATTTAGTCTTAAACTTGTTAAATTGTAACTTGATGTGTACCATTAGTTTTGAGAATCTGCCAATCATTAAGTGCTTTAACGGCGGATGTTCCACAAGCCTTTGAAACCTGCCTTTGAATTCATTAATCATTTGATATCATTTGATGGCAGCCAAAGAAAATATTTGTAAAAAATGAAAAAGTTTATTATGCTCAGTTTATCTCATTGACTAACGTTGTGTGTGGACAAAACATGCTCTAAGGCAGATTGGTCTCTCCATGTGTTCTTTGTCCTGTGGTGTTTTCATAAATGAAAAATATGCTGATTTTAGCTGATTCTTTTAAAATGATTACATATGTATTGCATGCAGTTAAAAGATGGCTTGTCATGTCACTACCTTAACACCCTTTTCCCTTTTGCAATAATTGTGGGTCTATTTTCTCCTATACAAACAATCTCCTTTTGCAGGATTAGTAGAATTCATTTACTTAAATGGAGAAAACTCATAATATGCTTGAGGGCTCCAGTGTTCTACATGGTAATAGAAGGCAAGCATGTTAGCTCAAGTTCACCAGCTACCCATCCCAGGTGGCCATAAATGTTTAGGTGTTTTTCTGGGATTGGCCTTATGGACTGTCTCTCAGGACAGTAAAATTTATAAGAATAAGGTCTTTGTCTCTCTTGTTCTCTTCTTAATCTTTGTTCTTAGTACTGTGTCTGCCACTAACACATATTTGTGGAAGAATGAATGGTAATTTATAGAAACTTATGTAATTACAATGTTATCTTTTTCATTTTCTAATTAATTATACATATCCTAGTAACAGGAAGTTCAATTATCTTTATTTTAATGTCTTCCCTTGAACTTCTGATTTGTTCAAGAACTTCAGAAGCATATTTAATTAGGAGTCTGTGGGTAAAACATTGCTTTTAATAACAAGTGTGGTAAGAACAAGCACAACTATAGCGATTGCTTTCTGCGGCCACACAATGTGTAGAAAATGGGCCTGTAGAGTTCTAGGAACAGCTTTCCCTCTGCTGCTGCTCAGGCACGGCGATGCCTCACTCTGGCGACAGGGTTATAGCTCCTTTTACTTTATATTTTTAATTCAGCTATTTGTCCCTGAAGCAAAATCACTATACCAGGATGTCTAGATCTATGAGAATTCCACCACCAGCCATACGAAACAGCCAACGCGTTGCCCGAGGAGTCTAGCTCTCCAGATGCAACGCCCAGTTCCCTCTGCATGGGTTTTGCTTTTTGTATCTTTCAGGACATTTTCTGCCAGCGAACTCCTATCAGGTCACTCTGCTACATACCCTGCTGACTTTCAGCAAATTGACTGACTGCCGTATCAGTGCCCACTCGCTTACTGTGCTCTCCCTCATAAAGGAAAGTCTAACATGCTCCAAGGAAACTCTCTTGTCCAAGTGAAAAAGTCTGATAATTTTAAAGTGCCCATTTAGTAAGAAGTCCATTTGCTTTCTTCTTTTACAGTTGTCCTGTTATACAATGAATAGTATATTTAAGACATTTAAGCAGAATCTGTGGGAAGGTATATACCTTCTTTGTAAAACTGTACTAACACATGTTATAGACACATGTTAGTGTTTATTTGGGAAACTCTCACCCTTTCTTTAAGATCTGCATCCAGTCACACCTGCTCTGTGCCTCTCCTTCCTTATTGGGATAATTTTCCTTAGTTACCATTTTCTCCTTTACCCTCGAGTTCTGTATGCCCCTTCAGTTGACCCTGAACATGAGCAATCTCATATTACAGCTGTCTTCTTTTTTGCATTTCCTATGTCTGCAAATGGATCTTTTAAAACCAAGGTCAAGGGCCTCTTCATGCTCCTCTTTTGTTTTGTTCTCGTTACTATCTCCTGCAGTCTGAGATTATTGAATATGTGTTTACTGATAGTGAACTTGGTGACACAGTTCATGCATTTAGGCTAGAAGAGAGGCTTCGAGAGCTTCAGTGTGCTGAAAAGCCTGCAGGAAGATTTGTGGAGAGATTCTCCAGGATTGTTAGGGGCTTAGGGAAACTTGTGTGCTGAGCTGGAAACCATCTCTTCATCTCAAGGATGCAGAAGAGGACATTTAGACTTGTTTACTCTGTAGTCTGAATTGTGCTCATACATAGCTGAGTTTTACTAAGTGGGCGTTTACTAAGTGACAAATAATGGGCATTCTCCTGGTTTGGTCTGTTGAACAAGAGCATTAGCATCACCTGAGAGCTTGTTAGAAAAGGAAACTCTTGGGCCTATCCTATACCTATTAAATCAGGGGTGTCAAACTCATTTTCAGCAGGGGCATCATCAGCCTCGAGATTGCCTTCAAAGGCCTGAAATCATTTTAGGACTGTATAAATGTAACTACTCCTTAACTGTTAAGGAATTGAAATTACACTCAGCCCTTTGAAGGCGACCATGAGGCTGACACCCCTGTGTTAAATTAACCTCTGTATTTTAGAAAGATCCCTGTAGGTTCCCATGCACTATAAAGTTGGAGAAGCAGTGATCTAAAATTTTATACACATCCTTTTTAGTACTTTGGCCACTTATACATAGTTATTGGTCCTCCTTTATGTCTGATATTTGGAGACTGATTTGAAAGCTATCTTCATAGAAGTGCTTTCTTCATCTTTTATAAACAGCATGGTCATTTTTCTAAGAATTTATGAGGGTAAAAGGTGAAACATTAAATGCAATACAGCTCAAATAACATGAGAGAAAATTAACACTGCTTGTAATATTTCACTGTAGAATTCAATATGTTAATCAAAAGGCCAAAGACTATATCTAATAATATATTACCTAGAATTCTGAGGAATAATAATAAAACTATCCAGAAACCAATCTGAATATTATCTACTGGTATTTAATGAAAGAAACCTAGATAAGGTAAGACTTTGTAATGGGTAGGCAAAACATTTTATATTAAAAATTCATTATCTTCTCAAATTAACCAATGCCTTTATTCATGATTTTTAGTACTAATTTCACTTTTTAATTCTACAATAATTTCGCCCAGAAAGGTGAAGTTGGGGTTTCTCATTTACTTAAGGAAACTAACTATAAAGTTGTTGTCCAAAGACTCTTCCACATGGTACAACTCATAAAGAAATAACATTATTTAATCACATTCAGAAAAACTTTTCCTAAAATATGGTGATGTATTATATATTAATATGTCTAATCAGAGTTTGAACTTATAATTAGTATAATAAAATTAATTATAGAATATTGTCATCCTCCCAAATAATATTTAAACTTCTTAATATAGTACAAATTTAGGGTGCCTATTCTTAGGAAAAGTGCACTCAAACACAACATTTTTGTGAATATATAAACTGAAGGACTATGACACTTAAAATAGCACTTATTCCTACCCCAAGGGAGAATATGTACAATGGATTAATTTTCTACAATTGGAACATGTGGATCGAAAAGGATGCTTCATCAGTAGAAGAGTGGATAAAACGACTAGGGAACATTTACACAATGGACTACTACTTGGCAATAAAAAAGAAGAAAATATTACCCTTTGTGACAGCGTGGATAAAACTGGACCTGGAGAATATCATGCTAAGTGAAATAAGCCAGTGAGAGAAAGAGAAATACCATATGATTTTACTCATATGTGGAATTTAATGAACAAACTGAACTAACAAGCAAAATAGAGATAGACTCATAGATAGAGAGCAGGCTGACAGCTCTGGGGAGGGGATTTGTGAGTGGAGGGACTGAGCAAAAAGGAAACAAGACTCATGGACATGGACAACAGTGTGGTGATTGCAGGAAAGGAGGGGATAATATGGGACTAAATGGTAATAAAAAATACAATTAAAAATTTTAAATAAAAGAATGCTTTAAAAGTAGATGCCATTCCTAAAAGATCCAATTTAACTTTCAATAAATAAAGCTGCAAATATTTTTTAAAACAATTTAGTTGTGACATAGATATGTTATTATGAAATTTGGATGAATTCTCTCAGTGATCTCAGTGGTCAGATAATTTCACAGCTATTGATCTTTTTCTTTTTTTATCTTTTTTTTTTTTTTAAATTGAAGTTTGAATACGTGTGTCTCCATTTTCCCACCACCGTTTTCCTTGCCCTCCTTGCTCCCACCTCCCACCCTCAATCCCATCCCTCCTTGGCTCTGTCCATGGGTCCTTCATTCATGTTCATTTATGTCCCCTTCCTCCTTTCCCATGTTATTTCCCTCTTGCCTCACCTTTGGTTACTGTCAGTTTGTTGTCAATTTCAATATCTCTGGCTATGTTGCTTGCCAATTTGTTTGGTTAATTAAGTTCCACTTATAGGTGAGATCATATGCTATTTGTCTTTCACCGCTTGGCTTGCTTCATTTAGCATAATGCTTTCCAGTTCCATTCATGTTGTCTTGAAGGGTAGGAGCTCCTTCTTTCTTTCTGCCGTGTAGTACTCCATTGTGTAAATGTACCATAGTTTTTTGATCCACTCATTTACTGATGGGCACTCAGGCTGCTTCCAGCATTTGCCTATTGTAAATTGTGCTGCTATGAACATTGGGGTGCAGAGGTTCTCTGGTTTCCCAATGAAGTGGTAGATTATGAATATGAATTTTAGTGGTTGCTTAATTTTTTGTGAAATTTTGTTATAGTGAATCCTAACAATGTAATAATAGAGCCCTTTAAGAATTAATATATTCACTCATTGTATTCATATATACCAGTTATAATTAAAAATTATTGTGTCAAATTGGATACCTTACCTTTTTTAATGACTCTGATACATACCCTCAAAGTGGTCTCCAGAAATGTTGTTTCAATAGACTCTCCTACCATGAGAGTATGAATGACCCTAACTCTGTATTATCAGTAGTGAGGATTTGAAAGATGAAAACATCCTAACTCATTATTTTTTTATATTGCTGTTAAATACTTATATACTGTTCACATATTTCTTCTTTTGTGCAGTATATATTTCCTCTGCCATTTTGGAGTAATATTATATATTATTATAGTTATTTTTCTGTTGCAGTTGTTTTCCTAGTTTATAATTATTTTTACTATTAATTTAAATTTATTAAAATTTTATACTCAGATTGTAACTGTAATTTATATATATATATATAATAAAACATGTATTAATTTATTCAATGAAAGTTTTTGTCTTCTCACTCTGAAATGCAGAGAAAACTCTGTAGGTCAAGTATTTGCTCCCAGTCAGAAACCGATTGCTGTTTACTTGGTCAAATCCCTGTTTCAGTATCTTTAACTGAAAGACAGGCAAATATACCCAGGTCTGATTCCCAACTGCTAGGTGGCATTTTTCCAGTGTGACTGCTAAATTGAGGAGCATCTTCTTTTTCACCCTGCTGCCTGACCTCCACGGCCTGTGTGAACACCAGCTGTCTTGGCCTGTGCCTGTACCTATAGGGTGCTGTTTAGAAGGTCCTCTTGGGTGGAATTAAAGTAGCATTACATTAAAAAAATTCTATACTTGCTTAACGTTATATGTGAAGGCTTCAGTCTCTGATCAAGTGTGTAAAGGAGGTAAGGCAAAATTGTTTTTTTATCACCTTAAAAAATAGTGTCAGTGCCATTGATGGACATTGCAATTTTAACAGTTTATTTAGATCCTGGGTTTCTGAGAAAATGGGGCAGGCAGCTCTAAAATGTCCTGTACTTTTCTTAATGTGAGTAGACATTAACCAAATGATTTAAAGATAATATTCACTATGAAAGTGATATGTTTTGTAAAGGAGAGATATAAGATATTATGACAATATTGAATAGTGGGATTAATTCTGAGCTTTAATTCCAATGATTGCTTAGCTTATTGGCTTTTGACCTCTAAATTGTACAATATGCCTTTATAAACATCTAGGAAGTGTAGACATTCTTATTTAGTGTAATTACTATATGGACTTTTATATATGGAAATTTGCTGGCATTGAGATTTAAACATGTTCTATTCCAGTTAATTATCCCCCTTCTTTATCATGTATGCAAAGTATTATTTTCCCAAAATATCTTCAAATAATTTGTTCTAATAAAACCAATAGTAAAAAAGAAAACAATGAACACCTACTAAAAGGTATGTTGAAAATGTAGAGCCTTAAGAACTATTGACATGATACAACCCACATGGATTAATAACTTCAATTATTTAAAAAATATACATGGAAATTTCAGTTGGCATTTAAGATAGCTAGAACTGCAATAGCATTTTATTATCATGTTCATTTTGATCACATAAAATTCTCACATTTTTTCTATTTCACTCTTATTTATATATTGTTAGTGTTTTAAGTATCAAATACTTATGATTGGTGGCTTTTCCCATTTTATACTTTTAAGCACTGGTGTTAAGTCTATTTATGTCCAGTCTGTATACATGACCAATTTTAAGTCTGTGTGGTGGTCATCATTTTGAGGGACATATTAAAATCCCTATTAATTAAATGTGAGTATAAATTATTACCATACTTTTCATGCTACCATAACAATATTGTTTATACTAGTCCCTAGTGCTATGCTTCACCAGAAACAGTAGGAGCTCAGTGAATATTATAAGTGAGCAAACATTTTTTTCATGTCTTCCTCTTCCAATTTAAAGAATATACCAATTAGTATAAACTAAAGTAAATGCTACAGATACTTAACGTTTTGACTGCAGCAGAAAAATTGATGCCACACTTTAAAAGTGTTGTTTGCTAAATTGATTCAAATTTAGAGTGAATGTGAAGTAGTCATATGGATTCAAAACAAGCACCAAGACCATAAATAAAGGATAGAAATAAAGAGGCAATGAAGCAAAACTGTAGGAGGTGTGTAGGGGGTGCAGCAGAGGGTGGTGTTAGTGTTGATCATTTTTAACATTTATCATTTATTAATGATTCAAAGGGACCTGTGAACAGCTCACTGGGGAACTTCACTGTCTGTGGTAAAGTGGGAGGTGTTGCAAGCAATGGAAACTAAGAAATATAATTTACCAAAACATCATAAATTTAAGGAATTAGATTATTATCAGTACAAAGATGTATATGTTGAAAATAATAAAAATACAGCATCTACATAAACACAGTGATTAATGAATTGTTGGGAGATAGATGGGGTTTAATATTTCTAAAAGGTGGGCTCAGTTTTCTTCACGGAGACTTGTCGCTGTGCCCGTTTTTCTTTTTTACCACTGAAGTTGAGATTGATGCTCATCTCAAGTTGGTCCCTTGTCATCTATCTGAATGCATTTTTTAAAATAAAGCAATCACATCACAAAAAGAACGAGATTAACATGTTAATGGTATTTGTCTTTAGGCCTCTACACCATTAGTGGTTAAGGGTATGAACTCTGGAGTGCGACTGTGTCCTCGTGGCTCCACCACTAGTTATGGAGTCTGGGCTAGGTTACTTATTCTTTCTGTGGCTCAGTTTCCTCACATGTATAATGACATACTCATCATGCCAATTGTTGTGAAAATGTGTGAAGTGCCTGACACATAGAGATACTATCTGTATTAGCTAGTAACACTGCTGCTTTTTTTCATTATTACATTGCATATGCCTTATAGATATTAAGCAAAGCAAACACAATTTGCTTGAGTTCATGTTGAAAGACAAGTGATGTGACAGTCACTGACTTTTCAAGCTTTGCCCTCTTCTTAGTGAGAGGGACTCCATATCAAGCCTTTTTAGTGATGTTTTAAATTATGTGCATGTATGTACCCTCTGGTTGAATTAAAGTTGTTTTTTCGAATTGTGATATTTTAAACATCTTGTTCTTTTTCTCCATTAGATAAAAACTATCATCTAACTGGGTATTGAGTCATGCTACAAGGGTAAGTGTCAGAGAGCTTCTATTAAACCTAGAATGGCTAGAGCATAATTTCATATGTTATGAGGCGGGCAGGCATACAGTGCCCTACTACCATGTCTGTTAGAAGAGGCATTATTGCTTCCTGATGAGAATTACAAGGGAGAAACAAATGAATGACTTTTTCTATCAACCCATTACTGACTATCATGTTGATCACAGGTGGCAAACACAAGGCCTGAGGGCTGAATCCGGCCCTTCACCTTGTTTTATCCAGCCCGGCACCTTGTTTCTACCAGGCAGCTGTGCCAAGACTGTCAAGGAGTAGTTACATTTATACAGACCTCAAATTACATTTGGCCCTTTGAAGGCGACCTTGAGGCTGATGCAGCCCCCGGTAAAAATGAATTTGACTCCCCTGATGTAGATAAGTGAAACAGTGGAGTAAAACCAAAGCTAAATAATATATAATATCTATATATATTTATCTGATATAGATGCAATCTGTTAGAGGACAGCAAGAAAAAAATACAGATGAATCAAATCTAATATCACCTATTTAGATATCAATGCCCATTTTGTTATCTTCAATGGACCTGCGAGCTTCCATGAAGTGACTAATACAATGTCAATGGAAGGAAAGGTCATATTTCTTCTCCTTGTGATCCAAATGAGAAAAGCTCTCTTCTTTTGGCTACCTGGGATCCAAAAGATACAAATTAGTCTAGGGATGTGAAACTAAAACTGATTAAAGAAAAAGATTATGAATTTATACAGAAAACTTTGTGAAAAACTAGGAATGAGAAACATGAAAACAGGCTAGGCTGTCTACTTAACACGGATGTTGTAGCAGAATTAGCTGAGAGTTGGAGGTAATACCAGAAATAAATTAAACATATGGCCTGATTATTGAGAACAGCTTCCTGACTGTGAGAATGATTCGGTGGTGGGAATCTTATTAAGGAAATTGGGACAACTCATGGATGTGAGCCAATTAAAAGTAGGAGAATCTTCACTCTCCACTGAAACAGAGCACAAATAAAGCAATAACTGCAAGTGAGGCCCTGATATCTATCTATCATCTATCTATCTATCTATCTATCATCTATCTATCTATCTATCTATCTATCTATCTATCTATCTATCTATCATCTATCTATCATCTATCTATCATTATCATCCATCCACCTCTCTCTCTCTCTCTCTCTCTTTCTTTCCCCTCGCTCAGCAATGGAAGTGGGGGATGAAAGAATGGTGACAGACATTTACCATGAGGTTGGAAAAATGAGTGGCCTTTCTACATTTTGGGTTTATATTAATTGTAATTTAGCAAGAAAGAAGTAAAACAATACAATAAGGGATTAGGACCCAGTCCCAATCTGGTGTGCCAGACACTTGAGTTTTAGTCATTGGTTATTTTCTTCTGCAGATTATACCTCATCCCTGAGAAAATTTGAGAGAACTTAATTTTTATGTAAGTTCTATAAAACCATAGAAATAAAGATAAAAAAGAAAAGTGGTCACAGTTTTATTCTAGCCTGATTTTCCTTAAAAATGGTTTCAGAATGGTATTCTCCTATGCAAACGAATTGTTACTTTCTTCTTTTACTTTTATAACTCTTCAATTTTAGTTTGGACACCTAGAGGAAGACTAGACTCTCCACCCTCCTTAGGTATTAGGTATAGCCATATAGTTATGTTTTTGAACTTCTCTCTATCCTTTTCTAGCTAATTAGAGTGAACTCAAGATGTTGAAGGCAGAAGTAACCACATTGCACCATGAGTTGGAAACAGTATTTTGAAGATGATGGAGCAACAAGACAGAGGAAAGTTGGTCCCTGGGCAAATTTGTAGAAGAAAGCTTCTACACTATTTTGTATCAGAGAGAAAAATAAACCTTTATCTTTTTAGCTCCTCATCTCATTTAATTAGCTGAAATGACATCATTTGGATTCCAAAATCCAAAAAAGTCAGTTCTCTTCACTGTAAAATAGGGATAATAATATTACTTATCTAGAATTGTTGCTAAGGTTAAATGAGATCTCTTTAAAATGCTCAGTATCACTTCTAACATATTATTCACTAAAAAATGCTGCTGTAGGTTTGATTTTTTTAATGATGGAAGATTTTGTGCCGAATCTTTAATATCTCACTTTCTTGACCTTCCATACAGTTACTGTACTAACTGAAGTTTGAATCTGTCAAATCATATGCATTCATGACACCTACAATGTGGAAGAAATCGTATAGTGATGGAGCCTGGGAAACCAGTTCTCCATAGTCCCCACCTAACCTCAGCTGAGCTTTCTGGGTAGTTGCATTACTTGGCAATATCTTTACAATGTGTTCCTGGCTCTCCTTCCCATTTCATTCAGGAGTACTTCCAGGTATGATCACCTTGCTCTAACCACTTGTATTAATGATCCATTCCCCCAACACTGAGCATAGGATATGTCTTTATCAATCCCTCAATTTCCCATCCTGTTCCCCAAATCTAGATAAATCTGAATTTACTGTTCTGGCTTAAGAGGAAAAAGGGACCCCTTTTCTGAACACTAGAGAACTTCCTGCTTCCTTCAAGAATTGACTGCATTGATTGCCTCTAGGACTTTTATGGTATTATGACTTATATTTAAATCTTTTATCCATCTTGAGTTTATTTTTGTATACTGTGTAAGTTGGTGGTCAAGTTTCATTTTTTTTTTTTTGCATGTAGCTGTCCAGATCACCCATCACCATTTGTTGAAGAGGCTATTTTTTCTTCATTTTATGCTTCGTTCCCCTTTTTCAAATATTAATTGACCATAGAGACTTGGCTGTATTTCTGGGTTCTCTATTCTGTTCCATTTATCTATGTCTGTTCTCATTCTAGTACCAAACTGTTTTTATTACTGTGGCCTTTTAATGTAGTTTGACGTTAGGTATTGTGATACCTCCTACTTTTTCTTCTTTCTTAAAATTGCTGTGGCTTTATAATAGCCAAGTGTTAGAAGCAACCTAAGTGCCCATCAGTAAATTAGTGAATCAAAGAACTATGGTACATTTACACAATGGAATACTATGCAGCAGAAAGAAAGAAATAGGAGCTCCTACCCTTTGAGACAGCATGGATAGATCTGGAGAGCATTATGCTAAGTGAGATAAGCTAGGCTATGAAAGATAAATAGCATATGATCTCACCTATAAGTGGAACTTAATTAACCAAACAAATTGGCAAGCAAAATAGCCAGAGATATTGAAATAAAGAACAAATTAACAGCTACCAGAGGGGAGGTAAGAGGGCATATCAGGGGGACCAGGAGGAAAGGTCTTCAAGGATCAAGAATAAAGGACACATGGACAAAGCCACAGGGTGGGTAGGATCAAGGGTGGGAGGTGGGGATGGCTGGGGTGGGTGGTAGTGGTGTGAGGAAATGGAGACAATTTTACTTGAATGGAAAAATAGAAAAAAAAATCGATGGCATTGATTTTATCATTACCCTATATTTCATTTTTTCTCTTCTATGTGTGTCTCGCACGTGCAGAAAAGCATATTTTTCTCAAGTCTCAAAAGTCCTTGTCTCTTATTTCCTCTCCTATGGCAATTACCCTTATCTCTCCCTTCTCTAGACTCAAACTGTCTCTGTATCACTGTGTCCAATTCAGTCTTTAATCCCCTGCTATTTGGTTTCTGCTCTAGTTTGCCTAATGACAGTCTTCTAGAAAAAGTAACAATTAGCATGCTAATTCACAAATATAATGATTCTCTTAAGACCTCTATGCAGCACACAACTTGAAAATTTCTTTTTTGAAAGTCTCTCTTCTTTTGATACCCAAAGCATCATTTGCTTCTGTTTTATTCCTCCAACTTCTTTACATTCATCTGAGTCTTTTACCTCCTTCCTCCCTGTATACCTTTCAAGTACTTGGTTGCTGTACTTGGCCATCTTTCTCTTCACTTATCACTTGATTTTCTTCTAATGTTATGTGCTGTATTTTTTTACATCAGTGACAATTTCTTTAAACAACATTTTTATCTTCATACCTATTTTGGAAAATGTGGCAGATTGACTCACTGAACATATTTCAATCTCCCATTTAAGAGGCTGTATTTAGAAGCTCAAAAGCTAAAACCTGTATTTCCCATATACTCTGCACCCTTGGTATTTGCTCTAGCTTTTGTTAAACCAATGCACCATGTGAGAGTTGCAAGGTAGAAGCGAAGTAGAGTTTTCATGAACCTTCTGTCAAGCAAAGTTGCTGTGCCTTTGATTTTCCTTGCAGAAGTCCTGATATCTGAACCCTAACTTCACGCATGTCCAGGGGCAAAGTAAGGGGCATGTATTTTTAAAAGGATGAATTTAATCTTTTTGCTGTGGCTCTGAATGTGTCAGATGTGCTAGCAGTTTTCTGATTTCATTGCTTCTTGATCTCAGTAGATATAGCAACTCCATTGGAAGGCCAGGTTTTTTGGTGTAATTGAGAGTGTAGTGTCTGGAAGATTAGGCTATAGGCCCTTCATGTCTACATTAATTTTGAATGTGTTCCATAACACTTAATAGATCTCTTTCTGATATTCTAGTAAACACCGGTTTTGTGGTCTGCAACTAAGAAGTTCAACTAGTTTGACTTCCAAAGTCATATCTATAGCTCAATATTTTATCTTATAATTTATTTTATTTTATTGTTATTTTACTACAGCTCAAGGAAGAAATAAAAAAAGTACATGAAAACAAATGAAAATAAACATATAATAATCCAAAACCTATGGGACATAGCAAAGGTGGTCTACAGAAGGAAATTCATAACAATACAAGCCTACCTAAAGAAGATAGAAAAATCTCAAATAAACAACTTCACTCTACAGCAATAAGAATTAGAGGAACAACAGGTAAAAAAGTCCAGAGCAAGTTGGAGGAGGGAAATAGTCACGATCAGAGCAGAATTAAATGACCGAGAGACTAAAAAGACAATTTAAAGGATCCATGAATCCAGGAGCTGGTTCTTTGTGAAGATAAACGAAACTGACAAACTTTTAACCAGATTTATCAAGAAAAAAAAAAGAGAGAGGACCCAAATAAATAAAATCAGAAACAAAAGAGGGGAAGTAACAATTGATTCCACAGAAATACAAAGGATTGTAAGAAATTACTATAAACAACTATATGCCAAGAAATTGGACAACTTGAGCAAAATGGACAAATTTCTAGAAACATACAATCTTCCAAAACTGAATCAAGAAGAAGCAATCAAGCCTGAATAGACCGATAACAACTAGCAAAATTGAAGCAGTAATCAAAAAACTCTTGGCACACAGAAACCCTGGACTAGATGGCTTCATAGGTGAATTTTACCAAACATTCAAAGAAGAACTAACACCTATTCTTTTCAAACTATTTTGTAACAAATTCAAGAAGAGGGAAGACTCCCAAACTCTTTTTACCAGGTGAGTATTGTCCTAATTCTATAACCAGGAAAAGATACAATAAAAAAAGAAAATTACAGGTCAATATCTCTAATGAACGCAGGTGCTAAAATCCCCATCAAAATATTGGCAATCTGGACCCAGCAAAACATTGAAAGGATCACACACCATGGTCAAGTGGTATTTATCCCAGGGGTGTAAGGATGGTACACTATTCACAAATTAATAAATGTCACATAGTCCAATCTTCTTTCAACACTATACACCTTAAGCATTGCTGACTACTGGTAACTCACCTTGGTAGACCGACAAGGTGATGATAAATTCAACAGGCTGAAAACTAACACATCGTCTTTTCCCCACAAACCTATGCCTGTTTCTGAACTCTCAAACTTCATTAATAACAACACAGTCTACATAATAACCCGAGATACAAATTTGGGGCCATCTCTTTCTCTCTCTTTCTGCCTCCAACTTATCTCTGTCTAGCAGAGTCTATCTTATCAATAGTTCCCATATCCAACCCTCCCCTTTATCTTCATTATTTCTCCAATTCAAGCTTTTATCTATTTTTGTCTTGCATTACTGCCATAACTTTCTAAGTTCCTTTTCCTCTACTCTTGATCTAAACCAATCCAGCTTCCTCAATTTGGATAGTTGGTAAGACATATTTGGATATTTTACTGTAGTGCTTAAAAGCTTTGTCATTGTCTACAAAGTAGTATACAAATCCCTAGTATGATATGCAATTAATGACCTCCTTGAGCTGGTCTATGACAGTCTCTCCGGTTTAATTCCTGAAAGCTCGTTTCAAACCCAGTTGATTGAGAACTTCCCACAGCACCCCAAACAGACCAGGCTTGTTAAGGCCTCCGTATCTTTTCTTCCTTTGTGTTTTCTCTCTCCATTACCCAGTCTGAGGTAGCAAGTGAAACTTTAAGTGTTTTGTCATATATCACCAGTCAACCTCCTTCAAAGATAGGCACGGAGTTGACATTCTTTTAATGTTTGAATGAAAAAAGTTACTTTTGCCACAAGTAGACTGAAGAACTGTACAGCGTATTTTAGAGATTTGGGAAGTTTACAGTGCTTTTTCAAGGTTGCCCAGCTTGGCATAGCAGGCCTGGGTTTTAAGTTCAGGTCTTCTTATATAAACCCAGCGATCCTCTTTCCACATAACTGGAATGCCAGTGCTCTGAGGGCAAGGGCATGGGGGAGGGAACTGGAAAATAAATGAGAAGAAGGTGGAAGCCTTAGACCGCACTGGCATAAATACTCCCGAATATCTCCTATAGTAGCGTCCCTAATAATGAGTGATGATGAATAATGATGGATAATTTCTAGCATTTGACCTCGTGGGAGGGTACTATAGAGTCCTGAAGAATCTTAATGGTTGCTTGTTTTAAAATAATTCAGATAGGCTCTTCCTATTGACTACAAATTAGAAAATTATAGCTATTTCCCAATTGAAATAAAAGAATTACTGCCTAAAGTATTCTTTATCTTTAAATTTTTCTTACCAGATGACATTTTAATTCAAGGACAGATAGATGTCTAGTGTCATATTTTCTTTTGCAGTGATAGAGAAATTGAAGGAGAAGTAAAATAATTTGGTCAAGGTTATAGAGGTGTGGTGGATAGAAAAATTACTCTTCTTTGTTGAACACTTGCTATTTGCCTTGATTTTTTAAAATGAAATCAACAGCTTCACATCAGCCACTGATCAGGTACCAGATGGCAAAAACTTTCAGTCGCTACCACCTAGGGCTATATTCAAACCAATGAAAGGCTTGTATCTCATTATCAGTCCCCTGAGCTCTCTTTTCTCCCATGTGGTACTGTCTTTTTACAAGTGGAAAAGTGACATTATTTTAAAAACTGCCCTTGTTTCAGATAACCAAACATTTCCGATAATTTAAACAGGTTTGTCCTTTAGTTTTTTGATTTTGTATGACAATATTAAACTTGTATTGAATGACACTGAACAGAAATTTACAAAATCAAACTAAATCTAAATAAACTATATAATAACACCACAAAATCTTGCTTCATGGTAAGAATTACAGGTGATTAAAGAAAATTGCCAGGTTTAGCAAATAAAATTACAGAATGCCCAGTTAAATTTGAATTTCAAATATTTTTTTCAGTAAACACATGACCCAATTATTACATAAAACTTACTAATACTAAAATGTTATTCATTATTTATCTGAAATTCACTGAACTACAAGTCTGTATTTATTTAGAAGCCCTATGAGTAAAGAATGGACAGTTCAAATTATTTTGTATATCTGAAAATACAAGGTCATGTAAGTTGCCCATAGAAGTATGTTGTGATGTTCATTAAAACCAGTTTATGCTCTGTGGGAAATAATCATGTCTTAGAATTATTACTAAGATACTGAAAGTCTATAAAGAATAAAAGGAGGAAAAGTGACTACTGTTTTGGCTTGAAAATAAAATTCTATTTTGCTAGCATGAAAAAGAATGCAGCAAAATAAATGTGGATTTTTTTAGTCCCTCTTACAGAAATTGTTCAGAAATTGTTTTCCATTTTTTTAAAATGAGAAAATCATGCTGCTCCTAGTTGAAAAACTACTGGGCAAGTTTTAGGTTCAGCAACATTGTTCCCTGAATAACAAACTAGGAATTGCTGCATGTATTTCTCCATCATTTCCTCTGTCAGCTAGGTCTGGGAAGGTAGAATTGCATCTCTGGCCATGTGTATGATTCAGTGGTGTCTTTAATTAAAAGGCAGCACACAGATAAAAAAGAAACTAGGAAAACATTTGCCTGGGTACAGATTTCATATTTCTCTTTTCTTATTTCAAGAGTAATGAAAGCAACATGACATCCAGTATTTTACTTTTCTAATTTGTATGCATATGAACTCAAATCACACAGCCGTGGTAACAAAGACTTAAAGAGTAAATACAAAGAACACATTAGAGTCCCTTTTGGGTGCATGTTCTTTTCTTGATCCATAGAGATTTATATGCATATATCTCTACACCTTTAACATTGATGAATATAAATCTCAGACACTGAGTACAGAACATAAATTCTTGTAACTCAAGGTGTAAGTATCCCTACATTTAAGAGTTAGTCTTATGAAAAACAACAAAAGCAATGAAATGCAAAGTACGGGGAGCTGGCATTATGCTTTTAACCCAAGATAATGTAATATAGATAGTAAGAGTTTTTGAATTGTAAGCTATACATTCTTATATTAATTGTAATGTACTGACCTTGCGTATTATGCTACAACTACAGTTGCTACTTTAACATAGCTGTTACTTGAAAAGTGAAGCTAGTTTATTGTGTTTTCCGCTCTTTTAATGTTAAGGAAAATAAATGTATCTTGAGTACACTGCCAGCCATTTTGTCTTCTGAAAATCTGAGACACTTGAATACCTTCAGCGAATACTACTTTTTTCCCACCAAGATAACATAAATACTTGGTGACATGAAATGTCTTCATGAAACAAAAATACTCTATATAGAGAGGAAAAAGGTATTTTTCAGTGTATCACACGATAAAGTTTTGCTCTGTGCATATCTTTGTATCTTAACCGATCTCTAAATTCACACTTCAAGCAAGTTAGCAGTAGGTCTTCTTGTGATTTTAAAAAATTAGATGTTTGTCTGAAAATTCAGGCTAATCTTAAATATTCATATTAAAAAAGAGGTTATTTTGGTCCCAGAAAGTGATATTCTCTTAGGTGGTGAGGATGAAGTGCCCAGGAATCCTTGCCTCCTGTCAGAGAGCTGAGGATGAACCTGAGCCGATCCTCATGTGTGAGGAGAGGGCCTATGAGGATGGGAGTTCCAGGCACACTTCGATATCATAAAAATCAGTTATTGGGAAAATGCCATGTACTTACAGCTCATTCTCCATGCGGTTTCTGGTCTGATTTGTACCAGTACAGGAAAACATCTACTAACAACAAAGAGTGCTGCGTTCCCTTTTGTTACAATTTAGTATCGATTGCTGTGTGGGAAGTTTGACATGAATCACAGAATGGGTTTAATTACAAGTATACATTAAAAAAGTAATTGGCAGAATAAGCAAGAGGTTAATTATCAGGTTTCTTTTTTTACAGAATCACAACATTCAACTTGAGCAGCAGTGGCATCAACAAAATTAAAAAAAAACAAGAAAAAATACATATATTAGAGTCTGCAGTTCAATTTAAAATTCATTTACCTCTTTCTTTTAGCCAATCCCTACAAAAGCATTTCAATGGCTTCTCTGTTGTCTTGGTACACAAGTCACCAATGACTCAATAAATGCCAAACTGGCAAATTAGGGTAGGCTGACACTTGGGCGAAAGAGAGTGGAAGTCTCCCTCCCAAAACTTATCCAAGTGTGATGTGATATAAAACCTATCATAACTCTAGATGTTAACATTTTTGCATTTTTGGCAGCCTTCCAATAAGCCTGAAAATTTAGCTTAGTAATATCTTCTCTACTGATGGGTTCTTATAAAGCAAAGAGAATAAATCTCAGATACAAAAATCTGAAAAGTCATTTCACAATATATTTCTTCCCTCTTCAGTTGATTATGTTTACATTATCTCACTTTGTTCTGGGGACACAAATTGGTTTCTGAGGTCATGCTGTTATTAATATGATTTTTTAAAAATAATCGAATTTAACATAGAGGTTGGTTGAGAAAACAGGCAAAATGAAAATGATAATTCTTGGTGTGAAAACCTCAGAAAGTGAAATAAACACAACGGGGTTTTTGCTTATTTCAAAATGTCTCAGACGTGTTGCACTGACTGTGGTGCAATATTTACAAAAGTGTGGCCTGCCAGGCCACTGCTGTTCATGCCGAGTGAGGTGTGAGTGGTTCGTTAGAAACTTTGCTAGGTAACCATGAAATGCTTCGCTGGGATTTATTTTGCTTTGGTCTCTCTTAAGCTCAGTGTTTTCTTCCCATGATAGAATTATTTTCTCTGATAAATCAGTGCAATATTTATTTGCTATAAAGTTAATAGGAAGCTTCAACTTATAGATTATGAAGTTTTCTTTCTCCTGCCATCTTATTTCTTATTTTTAAAAAGATTTTATTTATTTATTTATTTTAGAGAGAAAGGAAAGGAAGGGGAAAGAGAGGGAGAGAGACATCAATGTGTGGTTGCCTCTCACGTGCCTCCTTCTGGGGACCTGGACTGCAACCTGGGCATGTGCTCTAATGGGAATCAAACCAGAGACCCTTTGGTTTGCAGGACTGTGCTCAATTCACTGCGTTACACCAGTCAGGGCATTATTTCTTGTTTTATGTGAAAATCCTTTTTCTACAAGTTTAACTAGTCTAAAATAACCTAATTTGGTGTAAATAAAAATGATTATAATCTCTAGTTTGTAAAGCTAATTTCTGTAGTCCTATAAAGATGAAGATTGGACTCTTAATTAACCATTAACTATCAGCCCTGATTATTATGCTGGAAGCACAGTAGGTACTTAGGAAACACTTGTGATTGCCACAGAACTGTTTTAAAATTTTACCTTCATTGACATAATTATATCAGAAAGAGTAAATAATAAAAATGTGTAGACATATTTGTCTATATATATATTTTGTTTTTTATATTCTTTAAAAAATTTTCTGTAAATAATATAAAGAAATATAAGTAATGATATATTTTGTAAAATAATTTTTTAAAATCCCAAACTCACCATTTTCATTTATATATATATGTATATGTATATATATATATATACATATATATATGAACATGATGAACAGAGTTTTATTTGAAAATCTGTAACATCAGAGGTATTGCATTTTAACGTGAACTGACATAAAAAGAACTGAATTACTTCAACCTGTGCAACTCACATCAGTGAGATGGGAGTCTTTTTGTCTGAGTACTAAATCCTATAATGCAACACAATTAAAGCACAGAGTCACTGATTAAAGATAGAAAGAATTTTTAACAAAAAGTTACTCCTGGAGCAGACTGGTATTCACATGACAGAAGAAAATATAAAAGAATCACACTTTTTTACATTTTAGAAAAAGTAAAATGACAGAGTAGCCATTTTACTGCACAGCTGCATTAGAATTGCTATGATCACAGAGTACATACTTTGCTTGAAAAATATATTATATAATGTAATGGAATTTTTATGTGTGATAATTGAATAAAATGTTCCAAAAATTAAAACCTGTGACAGTGAAAATGTACAAAATATTCTTAGCTGGCATTGTAAGAGTTAAAAAAGTTTTAAAAGCATAGCTCAAAAGAATTTGGGTTATACAAAATGGCAACAACTTCCTGAATTGATTGGAACAATGACATTTTGAAACATAACTAAAAAACAAATGATTTAATCTGATTCTCAGCACTGGTGTATTTACAGCTCAACAGGGCTCGCATTGATCAAAGACAATCTGCAACATTAGCTATCAGAGTACTTTTTATAGCTATCTCAGGCAATTATTCAATACTTTGAAGCTGAAAGAATGAAGTAATCCTTGTGGCTTCTTCATAAAACATAGAAAAGTCATGATTATTTTATATAAACTCAATGATACAGAAATGTGACTTATATAAATCTTACATAAAATGCCTGCATTAATAATAACAATAACAAAAAAGTCATAAAATGTAAACATACAAATCTGAGAAAACAAAACATACAGACAAAATAATATTATGTCATTCTAAAAAGTATTCCCTCTTAGGACATTTGAAAAGAATTATTTTGTAAAATGTTCATGAAAATAGAAGATTTAGACAGTATTGTAAGCCTAATGAGTTCGGGCTTGAACTGCGAACAATATAAAATATTTTAAAGACAGGCAAGGTGTTTTTAAAAATTGGGATTGTTGCATTGGAACCTTACATTTAAGAGGATATTTTCATAATTGTTAAATATGTGTTTCCATTATTTCAGACATATGAAGACTGAAAATTTAAAAATAATTTTTTCCTGAGTGTCTATAAGCATTATATTAGAGGAAAGGTCCCTATGATTCATAGAAATATCATCAAGTTTTTGAAAAAGATAAATTTCATAGCTTTAAAAATTATGTTTGACTATAAATACATATATGTCATACGATTAGAAGAATAGTGGTTTTTATATAAAAATTCTCAAAGTAAGTTTCCCAAATACACTTTTACATTTTGATTGGACTTTTCATTTTAGTTAGAGTTTTATCTTTAACAAATAGTGATTTTTGAAAAGTTTAGATAAACAATGACATCAATCTTTCTGGAATGGCTATGAATGGCTATGAATGATCCCTAATTTTGCATCCTAGGAAACCCAGGCCAAGATATATTGACAATCAAGTCCAAACTATTTACTGGCAAAGTAAGAGTATGATCTTGATTTGTCCAGTTCCCAACCCTTGACCACACTACCCAGATCACATAATTCTTGTGGTAGTAGAATTCGTATGTATCAAACTGTTTTAAATGTAGTAAATAAATTTGCTGCTTAAAGGTCCCCTGCAGAGAACCTTTCAAAAGCAAAGAACTTATGGGTAATATAAATAATACTTTTCCAAAATGGTAGAAAACACTCTGAAGGAGCCACCATAAGACATGGTTTCCAGTTCTGTTCTGGCAATAATTGGGAACAGACTTAGAATGTGACCTGTAGCCTCTGTCTTTCTGTCTGTCTCTCTCTCTCTCTCTCTCTGTCTCTCTCTCCTTCTGTACAAAGAAGTTGCATTATAACTTTTGAGACACTTTTTAGTTATAATAGTTCAGTTAAGGTCATACTAGAAAGTGCAATAAACTCTAACAATTGTTTGGGCCCTGAACTGGTGGGCTTATTTTGACCTGTAAGTACCTCATTCATTCTATTTTGAAGAAAAAGAAAGAGTGTTTACAGTATTGGAATCCTTAATAGGGACCATCATACTGGCTCTTTCCTGAGCCATTGTTTTTTAAAAGGCCCACATTTCAAAAGGTTTCTGATGCACCTACTCAAATTCCTGATATAGAGTCACATCCTAGCCCTGCAGTAGAATATGATACAATTTATTGCAGTAGTTAAATGTGATATATATTTACAGATGGGGGAGTAAATACAACACACACACAGACACATAGACATGACCATACATGTACATAACGTCTTTTAGTTTCAGGAGTAGGTGAAATGGTTACTCCTTTTAGTATGCACATGAATCTCTTACCATGTTATATGTCATGTGAATAACATGTTGATCTCTTAATGCAGTTAGAGAGGTCATGAGCTCAGTTCGCACCTTCATTTCTTATCAGTCTTAGTAAAGAGAGGGCTGTTTGTGGAAAGGAAAATGAATAAGTTGTCTTGGATTTGTCTCATGCAATGAAGTCCAGTAATTTATTTATTTTCTCTTGGTATGTATACTTGTTTTGGGAGGATACTTAAAATTTGGAGAATGTTTACTCTCATTTTTCCTGAAATACATTTCTACATTTTCCTTCCATTTTCATAATTAAGAATGTACTTTCAAAAGGGTACTGTAAAAGTTGTGTTATGTTCATTTGACAAGGCTCAAACTTGGGAGGCTACAATTATTCATTAAAAATAATAGGAAATATTGGGAAAATAAGTTATGTAAAGGTAAGGTTGCTGTATGTGATATAATAACTGTCACTGATTGGAACCCTTGAAAAGAACCATATCAACGAACTGTTATTTTTTGGTTTATTTTCACTTTAGGCAATCTGATTTGTCTGTCTAATCTACAGCAGTTTCACTTTGCTGCATCTCTCATGTGATGAAAGGAAGGATTACTCCATCCAGTCAACAGTTTTTTGGTGCATGAAGCATAAGTTTGTGCTTGTCAGGGAGCAGTAAAAAATATTAACTACCTATCTGAAGACAATATTTCCATCAGTAAAATGTGTTTACTTGGCACGGTGTGTCAGCTAGGGTGAAGAAAACCCAGGCTACATAGATCTCCATTGAGTGCTTTGAGGACATTCTAGTGTTGGAATAAATAAAGACTTACTGAGGTAGGCAAGACAAGGGGGAGATTTCTGATGGGTTTTGTAGATAACTCGATACTTTCAAATGAAGCAATTATTACACACGTTTAGTAGAGATGGAAAACTAATTTTTAAAAGTTTATTAAATTGTTTAAAATGTATAAAAATAGTAAGTGCACAATTGAAAAGTGATACTTTTTAACTGTTTAAGATTTGATAAAAAAGAAAATGTAGATAGTTTTTAAAACTTTTGATGGTTGAAAGGCAGATATAAAACTATTATAACTGTTCTTGTTTTTAAAATATGTTCTCTTAAGTCCATTACTTGTATATGATTATCGAGTATATGAAATGAATGTGCCTTAAAGAATGGAAGGCTTTTTGTCGAAGAATAACTTCATAGTCAAACTAACTCAATACACAAAGTGGAAAACATCATATTTTGAAACATGATAGAAAAATAATTGGATTGTGATAGTAGTAATTTAGTGAATTTTTTTGTTTTTAAAAGGCTTTTTATCTATTTCGTTATTCAGAAAGGAAATGGTGCCCATTTGTGCTAAGTAGATAGAGAAAATTATTGGTGAATGCATCTGGAATTATTGATTATGCTTAGGCATAGTGAGAATTGTTAAAAGGAGACTGAATCAGGGGAATCGAGCTGAATCCTCCCTTCTGGTGGTTCTTCACTTTTCTTTCCAAACCATCTCCCTTCCCTCCCTTGCAGACTCCTCAAGATCAGAGGTAGGCCCTGAATTCAAGAATGTTGTTGAAAAGACATTTATAATAATTTGTGATAATGAGACAAGGAAAGCATAACATAAGGCATATTTATCAATCCAGTACTGTGCATTTGCATTGATATGGGAGAGAGAATTGGAATTTGAGGTTGGTGCCAAGGCTGTATAAGCGCATGTTAAAAAGTTTGGCTTAATTCTTTAGCTATCATTGGGAGTAACAACAGAATTCTCAAGCCTCTTGTTCTATACCTCTGCTCTCATTTTAGGGAATTGTTTTCATCCCCATCTGCAATATTTTAAGGCTTTAATTCTCTTTTCTCCTTGTTCCTTTTCTTTCTGTGTTTTTCATGTGTTTCAAACCTAGTTCACATCTGTCAATTACTGGACACAGCTCTTAGAATGCCTGATTTAGCAAATTTAGCAAATTTGTTTCAATTCTCTTTATGGCATTTATTAACTCAGTAAAATTTGCAATTCTGACAGTACACATAAAATGCAAGCCCATAGAACAGGAACTTTCCCCCTTCAGTGATCAAATGTTATGAGACAGTTAGCTCATGCATCTGCAAAAAAAAATGTTTAGGAAGCCTTAGGAGAAGACATTCTAATCATGACTGGGGGAAGGCAGGGTTATTTCATTTTTAAAGGAGCTTAAGTAGAAAGATTTGTGGAGCTAATATATGGCAAGGTAATAAACCATGCATTAAACATGTCAAGTATTATATAAACTCTAAATACACTTTCTAATGCTAAGAGATGCAGATGCTATTAAATGTTTGTCAAAGATCCATTGCAAGTTTTCAAGAAGACCAACTTGGGACTCTCATCATATAAAAGTCTGTAGGGATTTAGTCAAATACTTAAGGAAACAAGTATTTTATCTTGAACTTGAATTTGCCTGTTGGCTAATTTGAAGCTCAATGGACTTTTTTTTTCCTGTTTGATTTCAGTGTGTGTGAAACTCTGTAAAGTAGCTGGATAACATTCCACATTGTCTGGCAGGTAATGAGTCTGGGCTGGATCAAATCTTGTCAGGTTCAGATTAGAGTTGACCCTATCTTTACGGTCACATTTTCCAGTCCTCACATCACTTTACAAGCTTCAGTGTGCATGAAATTATAAAACATGGAGCATGTGAAAATATCTCCCAGGTTGTTTTTGTGGAAAGAAAACCTAGAGAAATAAAGTAATTTTCAGCCTTTTGAGTTTTATTACTTTCAGAAGAAAGAAAATTTGGTTAGGGTCAGTTTTCAAGTTTAACAGTTCATCAGCCCATAATTGCACTCATTATTACTGTAGCCAGCTTTATATTGGAGTTTGATTAATAACGATATGCACTTCAGAAACGCTTTCCATTAAGTGGCACTAATTACTCTATAACTGCTGTTCAACAACCAAGAAAGTGTAACTACAATGTCATTTTTATGGAGCCAGATTTGCTCATAAGGGTACTTTGATAATGCTAATGTAGGAATGAAGTAACTCAACATGTGGTGCCAAACTTACTACTACTTTAACTCCTATAGACATTAAACCATGGCATTCTGAGTTTCTTATTGGTAAGAGGAGTTTTTGGTATGGACTCAGTGAAAGTCTCTGGAATGGAATAAATAAACATTTTCTGCATGGAACTACTTTGGGGACTAAGAACCCCAGTTATTGCATGTTAGAGCACAGGATTTAAGTGGGAGACTGGACATAAATGTTCAGTCTAACTATTTATTATTCTGATCCTGGGCGGAGTACTTAACCTCTTTGAAATTATGACACATGTATAATGATGCCTGCTTGTGCATTTGTGATGCTAGGATTAAATGAGTAACTTTCTGTGAAAATGCCCAGTTTAGTGCTGGGTCCACAGTAAAGGGTCTCCTCATTCTTTCCATCATTAAGTAGTAAAGAATGGACCCTGGTCCTCTTAGTAAGCTTTCTACCTATATCAAGATTAATTAAATAAAAAACACTTTAAATGTATATACACAGGTAAGGAGGAAAAGTGTTACACTCTAATAGGAAGGACATGAATTAATCACCATTATATTAAGAAGCTGGAAAAACTACAGAAAGGAGACGAAGGGTCTCGGTTTAATTCCCAAGGTGGAATTATCATGTAGAAACAGGGTTCTGGGTGGGGGGACTTCAGTCATATTTCAGGGAGGAATAAATACTACAGATAATGAAGTAACTTGAAGCAGAAAAATTGCACAGGAAAGTGGATATCTATTTTTTAAGAGTTGTATTTTTCAGTCCTAACTCTAGTTCTTTTGCTAATCATTGAATTTTGGGGGTATGTGTCCCAAAAATGTTGCTGATGAGATGGAATTAGAATCTGTGTAGAATAAATTATTGCAATTCCCAGAGTGGGAGATGGGATTTTTTGTTTTTTTGGAAGAGCAACCACAGGGAACGGGCAGTGTTCCAGTGTCTGTAGCAATATGGTTTACAGATAATGTATTTAATAGTGAGTGATGACAGGCCAACTGAATTAGAATTTTTGCAAGGAATCACAAAATTTCTTGGAGGGAAGGTCAAAGTAAGATCAAAATATGTGTGATGTGTTTCCTCCATTTGAATACCTCTCCTTTTTGATGTTCCATGTACTCAGTAATCACTTTATACAAATTAGCTGAAACCTCCTGGGACTTAGCACAAAATATGTTGTGTAAGGAACAGGAAGAAGAATCATTTAGATATCATTATGTCTCTGTGGTTCTGTGTTATTGGAATATTACACAAATGAAAAATAAGGATGGACAAGAGAATGGAAGACTCGAATGATATTTCCCTTTTAAATTATGGGTTCTTTGTCCCAGTTTCTAGTGACGTATGTTACTGTTGGTGCCCAGCTGTATCGTGCAATAATTTAGCAACAAAGCTTTATGACACATTCAGTTAAAACAAGTAGCATCTATTGAGTTAATGCCAAGAGACAAGCAGATTTGGGTGTAATAAAAAATCTTAAAGGTTGGTAAGCTTACTTTTAGGGATGGGCCCTTTCTAAACGCTGGCATCAATGATTAGTAGCTGGTGAGCAGCAGTAATTAAACATTTGGCTCTGATTTCCTGGGTTGTAATAAATTCTCAGCTTTTGCTTTAACTTGTTGAAGAGGTTTTCACATTTCCCTTCAAAGAATTTTGTAGACTTTCATTTATCTAAAAATATAGAACTGTGACAAAATTATAGGTTCCCACAACATTGGTATTCGATGGGAAGGAGTTGCCCTGACAATGGGACGGGTCACCATGGGAACAAAGAGGCCACACCACCCCACGCCTGGGACAGAGACCACCAATGTCATCTGCAGCCGAACATGGACTTGGATCGCTACTCAGCTGTGTGGATCATTTCATCAGTGTTGTGTTTTTTAGTTGTCTGCAAATGTATTAAAATAGGATACTGTACAGAATTAGGACTGTTCAAAAATAATGTGGGCTAAAGATACTATAAAGGTTACCTCTTCAGATTTTGATGCTTCCCTAAAAACAATTCATTAACAATAATTGTAAAGGAAAAAATAATAAAATTCTTCCCCCGTGTAAACTAATTCAAAAATATGTTTATGTAAGCCTATTTAAATATTTAACGCATCATAAATAAATGAACTGTAGTTAGAAGAACTGATGCCTGAAGAGTTTCTGTTGGGAGTGAGTGAGCAGGAAACCTCGTATGAAATATTGAATGGAATAGAACTTAAAGGATTGAAGGCATATCAATACAGGATATAGCATAAATTATTTATATGATGGTTACTTTGTCCACCAGCTATAGTGAGCCTAATACAGGTTTCCTAAAATTTTAAAAGAATAAATCTTTTATTGTAATTAGCAAGGATTCTACCAAAAAATCTACTTTTCTATGTAGAAAAACTATATAAGGTCATTTACAATTAAAATGACCATATATTTTTGTGATAAGATTTGTTGTTGATAAATGCATACAGATTTTATTAAACACAGTGTATGGTCTACCTGTTACGGAGTTTGGTACATCTAATAGCATGTCACAATAAAATATTATATTGGGTATCTGTAAACACAAGCTACTAAAAATTTCCAAAAGTAGAGAGTCCTTCATTGCTCTCTAACTCTCTGGAAAACACAAAAACATAGAACATTGTTTCATGCCCGTATTTAACCACATGCAGTTAAATGGTAAATTTCTCTCACAGGTACAGTATGACCTGATGGCTTCAACAAGGAGCATGTAGAAAGAAGGTTTGTTTTATGTCACCTTGAGAATATCAATGCTTATGTAACTTTCCCCCAAGTCATGAATATGTTTTCTCTTAGAATGAACTTGAATTTATTTGCATTTTCAGGTTAAATTATCTCTGTTGACTAATACCACTTATAATCTGATCTCATTTTTACTTGCTTGATATTTTCCTATAACTAGTCACTAGGAATTTCTAACCCTAATCATTTGAAATTCTATGGTACATTTCATGTGCATTCTAAATGTGTTGAATGTAATAGTAATTGACCTTTGCTAATTCCCCAGGTTGAAGTTAGGACAACAACAAAATTCTGTTCATCTTGACACTTTCTCATTTTCACTTCATCATCATTGTATTTTCTTTGTAGCTCTTGGGGCAGAATTTTATTTTATTAGTAGTTTGTAATAAAGCTTTTCTTTTATTCTCAATATGTCCTCAGTGGTCTGGTACATTTGATTTCAAATGTCTAAAAGACAATCTACTTAAACTCTAAACATTTAAAAAATATTACCTAAAAATTAAAAATGGCTCTCAGATCTTTATCTGGTTTGCAACTGGTAGTCTACTTTTTCAACTGTTTTTTCTACATATATATATATATTACCTATTCATTTCTTGACATATTTGTTTAGTTGTAAAAATGTAAACTTAATATTTTGTTATCCAGTATAAATCCAACACACACACACACACACACACACACACACACAATACACTTCCTAACATTTGTTATATCTTGGAAATTATTCTACAGGTATGCACAGTATTTATGCCACCAATTTTTACTTATGCAAGGATCAATAACTATATTTATTTATAAATATTATGATAATTGTTATAGATGGAGTGGGCTGGCTTTCATTAACAGCATTGGAATCTGTGATAGAAGAAAATAGTAAACTCAAGAAAACTCAATGTCTACCCAAGCCCAAGGACCTCTACCACAGCTTTTTAAAAACTCTCCTGTCCTATAACCAGAATGCATACTACATTAAATATATTGCCAACGCAGGTCTCCTATGTCAAAATCATGTCACTAATAGGAAGAGACAGAGATTTTAAGACTTATCAAGAGGCCATTTGATTGGAGCGAACTGAGGTTTTTGAATCCCTTGATTTCCCACAAACCCTCTGGGCTGGCAGAAGCAAGCCCTTTTCCTTTTGCTTGTTTTTTAGAAGCAGATTCTTTCCCCCAAGAAACCATGTAATAGTCTCACCTGGCAGGTCCCTTGCAAGATGATGTTTGTTCTCTTCAATTTTCCCCTGCTATATCTCATTGTTTCAGGCCAATAACTAGGGTCCGATCTCTCAGCACAGCTGCAATGAAAAGTTCAGCCATTGTTATACTAAGCGGATTTACTTAAGGAAGTTTACATTAGACTACTGTTATTTGCCATATCCTAGATGTTTTTTAAGAGTCAGAGAGGTGAATTAAATGGGATGATGGGAAGTATCACCTTGAATCCAATAAGGGTTTGCTAGTAGTATAAATGATCTGCATCACTGTTCCTCCTGAAATGCTCTATTGTTTTCGATTCAGTATTTTAACCAAGGCACACTGGATATGGTAAGACATTTGAGAAGCTCTCACTTGGCCTTTCCTCCATAATGATACTTTACTAGAGAGGTAATGTGAAAGTTCTGCCCAGGTACAATATATATTTTTCTCGATTGTATACTCAAGAGACCAGGCAAATAGTCACAGGGTGGAACTACTATAAATAAATAATCACAGATGAAAACTACCATAAATATCCACAGAGTGGGACTACTATAAATAGACTGGAACCAAACTACATTCATGATCTGATGTCCAGAAACCTCCTATCTAATTCAAAGAACTTGATGGAATTTTAGATTTCCTAGCATTGGCGTCATACCAGACCCTATATCTCATTGTCAAAGTTGTGGCTATTCTCACCTCCCCTGTGGATGTAGCTACTGTGTAAATAACCAGAATTGAGAGGGCAATTGGTAAAATTTTGATTGTTTACATATAGAAGAGCTGTTTTTGAGTAGCAACTGGGGTGGTACCCAGTGCATTTGTGGAATGTGTGACCTTAGGAAGAAGTATCTGCTGCCCTGGCAGGGTGGCACCGAAAGGTTGTGGGTTTGGTCCAGTCAGGCCACATACATAGGTTGTCAGTTCAATCCCTAGTTGGGGTGGGTGTGAGGGGCAGGTGATATTTCTTTTTCTCTAAAACTCAATACATAGATAGCATGTTTTGGTGAACAGAAAAAAAGAAAGAAAAGAGAGAAAGTAAGAAAAAAGAAAGAAAGAAAGGAGAGGCAGAGAGAGAAGAGAGAAAGAGACGTCTACATGGAATGCATAGTAACAGGATGAAAGACATGGGAACTGCACGTAGAACAGTTGTGCTAATTAATGTGTCAACTTGACTTGGCCACATGGGGCCCAGACTTTTGGCTAAAATTATTCTGGATGTGTCTGTGGTAGTTTTTCTGGATGGAATTAACACATGAATTAGTAAACTGAATAAAGCTTGATTGCTGTCCTTAATGTGGGTGGGCCCTATGTAATCAGTTTTAAGTAGAACAAAAAGGCTAGGCCTTCCTGGCGTACGAGGGAATTTTATCCTGCCTGACTTCTTTGATCTGGGATATTGTAGGTTTTATTTTTTATTTTCCTGCCTTTGAAGTGAAACTGAAGCTTTGAGTCATCACCATCATTCTCTCAGTTGGTTACACCAAATATTGCGTATTGTTAGGCTTGGTTTCTCTTTTTCTCTTCCATTAGGAAGCCTGGTTGACTCTATTTTTCAATATAGATTTCGAATCCATCTACTTCTACTTTCATGTCTTTTTAAGTTCAAGTGACCTTCATTGTTGACTTGAATTTCCACAGTAGTCTGCTACCTAGTTGTCCCTACTTCTAATCTTACACACACAAAAAATCCATTCTCCACTCTGCTGTCAAATAGTCTTTTAAAAATATAAATTATTTCATGTCTTTCTTCTTTGTAGAATTCACATGTGAAGTGCATTCCAAATGCCTTATCCTCACTTCCCAAGCTCTTTGTGGTTGGTAAGCTTATGCCCTGTCTCAATTCCCTCCACTGTGACATTTGCTCAACACTCTTCAGCCACACTGGTTTTTCTATCTGTTCCCTGACCATGTCCAAATTACTCTTGCTTGAGGGCCCTCTACCTGCTTACTCCTTCCTCTTCTATAACTTCTAATTAGGCAGGTATCAGCTTCAACGTCTCCACATTAGTGCAGGCTTTTTGACCACTCAAAATAAAATAGCTATCCAGGCACTTGTTATTAATCTTTATTGAATCTTTACAGAGAAAGTATCAAAATGCTAATTAAGGTCTGAGTGGAGAAGGATGTCGTCAGAAGTATGACAGATAAATGCTAGGGAATGACTGTTCAATGGAAAACAGATTTTAAAAAGCAACCGACAGCAGTCAGTTTATTGGGAAAAATGTTGGTTGTTTCTAGAGACCTCTGGACAACAACCAAGTACAAAAAGGGAAGATGCAGTAAATAAATGTGGGCCTCAGGGAAAGGGGAGTTATTATATGTGGATTTTATGAGTAATGGTAACAGAATAAACATTTTGATATAAACTGCAATCAGTGTTCAGAGACAATCTTTGGGATCAAGAAGGACTTGTAGTTTTGTACTTGCTCAGTATTTAAACACTACATTGACTAGAAAGAGAAACTGGTTTTTGAAAGGATACTATGGACATTTTCAATAAATGATTTTTAAGCCAACTTTAAGTTTTTCTTAAATATCGGTTGAACTATTTGATACTACTTAAACTAATATTAGCCACTTGGTCTAACTTCATTGCAATGCAGCGTAACTGCGACAGTAGTCAATTATTTATGAATCAGTGGAAACGTCTGGAATCTTGACCTCTTTTTGGTGTTAAAAAGACTTGGAGCATTTGCTGTATTTCACTATCAGTGTCACTTCAGTTATTACATGTTCTGCCAATACTTTATGTAACGGGACTGATTTTCCTCTGATGTATGAGGTCGGATGGCTGTGAAAGGATTGGGTTTTTCTGGATGTTGACACCTACGACTACCTCCATTTTCAGTGCCCCACTACCTACCGCTCACACACAGTGGGAACATTATTCTAGCACTACATAGTACATGGTGTAAGCATGAAATACGATCAGCTATTTTCCTGGACCAATCTTAAGTTCATGTTTCTTAGCATTTCTAATATTTTCCTTTTTTGATATATACACTTATATGCACTCACACACACACATTACATATTCTTCCTTTGTATCTAAAACATGCAATGACCTTAACCAGAGGAACAATTTATTCCAGTTAGTTAAAAGAGAATGCTTCAGTTTTATACCAAATATATTTCTGATGTACTTTTTTTTTCATGGAGAGTTGGAGAAAGTGTATGTTTAAGGACTGATGACATATGAACCAAAATATATTCAACATACATGCCTGCACAGGTGAACTTGCAAGTCTATGGCTGGCTAGATAATAATGTATAACTAAGTGGATGTGTTCTACTTAGTTTCATAATCCCAAACTGCCTGCAATCAAATTATTTGCATTTAGCATAGTTATTTTCCTGCCAACAGACTTCCATCCTAATTTATTTTACTTAGGCTTATTTTTATTTATGGAATATTTATTGTGAATGTTCCCTGAATAAGACATGATACTAGACACTGGAGCTAAAAATGAAGAGTAAGAGATTGTCTTTGGTTTTAATGGGTTTCAGTCTTTTCACATAGTCTAACTCTGGAGCTGCCCAGCATCAGGGTGAAATAATTAGGGAACTGAACTAGGAGATAAGAATAACTGTTCTGAGATTAAAAAAAAAACACAAACAAGTAAAACAACCAGAGCAAACTGACAGTTTAATACTTAATCTGATTTTTTAAAAGCTCCTATATATTCTTATCAGGTTGTTCAATATCAATATTGAAAGAACTGAGCTGTGAAAAGCAGAGCAAGAGATTTGAGTGCCTAGAATGGACCAAAAAAGGCCCACATTTGAAAAATGACTCTTCCTAATTTCTATAAAAAACAAATGCTCTGGAAACCGTGAACCTTGGGACAGAGCATATATTGTCCCACCAAATTATAGAAAATAACACATATCCAGTGCCTGTCTCACCCGTACCCACTTCTGGCAGCTTCTTTTCTGTGTTTGCTGTTCTTCATGCTGCATTATACTACTGCTCTGGCAACTGATGATTAGATCAGCAATTTGACTCTAAAACCATTTCAGGCAGAGGTTGTGAGATACCTGGGCCCTAGAGCTCTAACAAGCAAGTATTCCCTAAACTGAGTGTAATTGACTGACCCAACACACCGTTTTTCTTTGAAAGGTTTGAATGTGCGATATAAAAATAGAGGCAGCACCTGCAATAGTAGAGTGATAAGTACGTGGTGAGTCAGGGTGAAAGAAGGCAGTTTGCAGGAGCTATCAGCCAGAAGAATCCCAGTGATTAGGAGACAGAAGGCAGTACAGGTGGTAGAGAAATAAGCAAGCAAGGGGAGTGAAACAGAGAAAAGGTGAGACTGTTATTGGGCAGAGGCAGGAGCAGAGAGATACTAGCTGAGTCAACTCAACGATAGGACTCTGGGGTCATGAGTAATGAGCTCGCCTTCTGAAGGCTAAACCTCAGGCAACCATTGGTGAGGTAGGTGACACCAACTTTAATTAAGAAGCAAGTAAGCATGAGTTGTAACGACCGTGCTCAGTGTTTCTACGGAAATAGAGACTTGAAATAGTCTCTCTCACACTAGGCCCAAATACTTAAAAGAAACCAGTCTCTGAGTAAAAATTGTTAACACACGGGGAAATGAATGTCCTTAATAAGTTAAATTTTTCTCTATAATTAATTCCCTCTGCAAAACTTTTATTTGTAAAAATAAGCTCTGGCTAGAACTTGGACAAATGATCAGGATTTCTTAAGTATTCCTATCCTTTTCTTTAAAATAAAATGGGTTAACAAAGGACTCATGTGGTCATGTGGTAATATTAATTCTGAACGGAATCATTTCCCTCAATTCCTTTGTCCTACAGGGCAAAGAAAGCCCCAAAGGTTTCCCTGGTATTTTGCTTAGTGAATACAGAGATAGTGAAGATGGCTATAAAGCACCTCCAGTCTCTTTCATGATAAAATCATTATATTGTTTAAAAAACAAACAGTGACTCTGGAACAATGTTTCTCAAGGACCACATCAGGCATGAATGTACACTATGCCACCTGGTTGTACAGCCTAAGAGAAGAAGCAGGGTGCTGGACGGTAGAGGACCACTGCACCCCATCCAATTGTTTTTGTCCTTTTCATCTTGTATGGCGTCTAACAGAGTTCGGTTATGCCAGATTTCTCGCATTCTATCTTTAAATAAATGAACTGAGGTTCCACACTGAGGCTCAACCCTCATTATATTCAGTGGGAGAAAGTGAGGGTCTGCGAAGTCAGGATTGGGGGTTCAACCAAAGAATTGAACACTAGAGTTCCTGTATTATCCTTAATAGCATCTTTCTTTCTTTATGAGTCCTTTATGAGTCTTTACAAGACTGCTGGAGTGGTTTCTTCTTTCTTTAAAAAATTTTTTTGATATGCCTTGGTTTCTTTTATTAAGCACCAATGAACTGTTAACTGGCAGTCATAGGTTTCCTGCAATCTGTAAGACTCTTAAGAAAAAGAGTGAAAACAAATATTCAAAACATTTTAGGTTATGGAAAAAGGAAACTAATGACAATTTGCTTCCATTCTATAAGTCATGTAGGAGGCAAAGTTAACTGCATACAGAAAAGGTTGAACAGATATGGGTAATAAAGTCTGGAATTGCTACTTTGAAAATATGGCAGGGAATCAACTACAGATGAGTAAGAAAATTGCAATAACAGTCCAAGAGCTGATGGATCGCATGCCTTATTACAGTGATTTGCACACGTTTTTTTCCTCAAGTCATGACCAAATGTCCTTTGGCAGAAATCCATGTTTGAAGATGGGAATATTTACATCTTTATTTTCAGTAACCTTGAACTGAAATTTACATTTTATTCAATTGTGAATATAGGCCACAAACCACATAAGTATTAGTAGTTCTTGTGATATTTTATCCCATTGAAATATTATCTACTTTCATATCATGTTATAGTTATCTCAAAATATCATTTATTATATTCCAATGGCATTGCTTTTTATTTAATGTGTTAGTACAGAATATATACTATAATGTCATTTTTGACAAGAGTTTATTTCAATATAATTGGTTTCCTTTGTATTCTATAAACCTTATTCTAATTTAAAATACTTTTGGAAGAGTTCTATGGTGTTCATCATCTTCATCAAGTTACCAAAGAAATTCATGGTTTTAAAGGTTTAAGAATGCCTATTTTGTCAATATTTGTCATGCATTATATAACACTTAAGATTGTGGGGGATATGATACAATGAAATGAAATATTGTTTTTGAAGTGGGCAGAAAATATAGGAATTACCAAGGTTCATTAACTACTATGATATACAGTTTTTTTAATCTCAAAATTTAATTATGACTTAAGTGGTATTTTTCTTATACAAATACCCAGGACTTTTTGTTACAGTCAATTAAATCTATCTCATTAATCCTCCCTAACCTCCAGCCAGAATGTCCACATAATGTAACATTCGTATTTTAACATTATATATGCAACAGAATGATTTAAAGGTGATAAAGACTTTTTTATATAGATACTTTATTTGCTGAATATTTACACCTGACATTTACAAGTCCTGTGGTGGCTTGCATCAGGGATTTTTGCAGGTAAATATTGATAGTGTACCTTTGATTTTTTACTGGTTGATAAATCAGTGCCTAAATGAGGTGACCGAAGAAGGCTGACATATTAGCATCAAAGCAAGGATTACAATACTATAATGGTAGCTGTTCCTTTTTGCATTTGCCATGTCTGTACTCCTCCCCCATCATTTTCCTAGAAAGCAGTCAATCTTTTATTGTATCAGAAATTTTTCTACTACTCTTAATTGCTAATTTTGTTGGGCCTGATCTTTTTCCTAGCTTCAGGGGTGAGCATGTAACTTAGATCTGTAAGATTATTCTGTTCTCTTCTCCATAGTTATGCCTCCTAGAAAGAGGCATAAATGATTAAAGCAAATAAGATTTATTTTGAGGGACATTCCTTGAACTATTAGGGAAAAGTTGGGGCTGTTGAGATCTATACTAAGCCTAGAGCTTCTGGCAGCATCATTCCATCATGACAGCAAAGCCTGCCTGAGAATAAAGGCTGTAGAAAGGAGCATTCCTCAGACATGGCAGGAGGCAATTATGTTGGTGACCTAATTAGACCTTGGAGGTCACCTGAAGTCAGCACGTGAGTTTTCAGGTTTGTGCACTTATGTGAATCTACATGTATTGGGTCACTTTGAGTTCAGTTACTTGGACTCACCCAGCACCCCTAACCTGAAGTTTAGGGCATCGGCTTAGTACTGACTACCTAAACCTCAGTTTTATTTTGTAATTTATTTTTTATAGATGAATATACTTGGAGAAAAAAGAACCTGGAATAACATAGATACTTTTGCTAAACTCCAAATCCTAATTAGTCTGGAAAGTTGTTATTAACTATGAAACACTGATTAGTGATGCATGAACTAGTAAAAATAAGAATAGTAACAAAGGAAAATTATTTCGTACTTCACAAAAAGTTCATTTTGATTTAAGCCATGACTAAGTGGGGAAGGAGGAAAAAAAGCTGGCTATTTCAGATGAGTCAATACTTTGTATGAGTTAATTATTTGAGGGGACACTGCATTTGTCCTCCAGGATGCCATAATTTCTGAACTGGCATGTTTTGGTCGCTTGCACACTCTGAAGTCAGAGAATGTAATCAATCTTCCTCCTGGATTTGTATTCCTGTGGAAACGATGCTCTATTCTAGGGCAGCCAGAGTTGCCTGGCCTATTGTACTGAAGAATAAATGAGTAAGAGTCTTGATTACCTTACAAATAAATTTGGTTAACAGTTATATTAATTAAAATGCCTGCTTCTGTGGCTATTCTGAAGTATTTATACGTGATTTAATTCATATCAGCAACTAATTTGTATTTAATGCAAACTAATGGGTTTTATGTAAATGGAGCATGTGGCAGTCTATTTAAAAAACAAATTATCTCTAGTTTCATTTCAGTTATTTTAATTAAATTTAGAGTGTATGTGTGGTGGGGGGGGATGAAGGGAAAAGGGATATGTTATACATGAAGTGATGATTAAATCCAATTTAAGTCTACAGAATAAGAAACAAGTAATTCCCTCAACAGATACATTGGTCCTTTCATAAAGTTTAGGGAAGACTATAGGTTTAGTACACAGAAAACCCTCTAAGATTTTAGACAGGATGACTTTCTTACAATCATACTTTACATTATAAACCACAAGTGCTTGTAAGTGCTGTGTAAATATATTTCTTTAGAGAATTTTTAATTTAGCTGAAAATTATTTTATGACTTAAATGTACATAATATGTATATATGTATATGGGGTTCGGCAGAAGTAAGGCCTGCTTGAGTGTGGTTGGTAGGGTAATAATATGGGTGTAATAACATAGTTTTAATTTGAACATTTCACCTAAAGTGTCATTTAATATGCTTGAGTGTGATATTGTTATGATACAGAATTACATGCTTATGATTTTGTAACAAAATATTTTGTAATAAAAAATGGGCAATTTGTGCCAGATGTATTTTTTTTCTTCCTTTGATTTGTAAATTTTGAAACCAGTCTATACATTGGTTAACTAAAGATGACTTGGCTTTCTGTCTGCTCAAACCTACAGAATCATATTTTACCTATAATAAAGTTTTCCTCAATGTATACTTTATATTGGTCTTTCATTTTTTGAAAGAGCAATTTTCCCTCTCATTTCTCTAATTTTGATATGTATTCTAGAGCTAATGTGGAATTTGGCTCATTCTTTATCATTTCTGCTATTTAGTCCTCATCTAAAACCATTTCTCACCTTGAATAACTTAGTTAACTTCAAAGTTGATGAACTTCCCATTCTTTTTCTAGCACTGAGGTTACTTTTTACTATATTTCTTTTTGAAAAAAACTTATTTTATTGTTGTTCAATTACAGTTGTCTGCATTTACTCTCCACCACTCCCCCCCAACCCCAACCAAACCCTCCTCCCTCCCTTCCTTGCATCCCCCCTTGGTTTTGTCCATGTGTCCTTTATACTTGTTCCTATAAACCCTTCCGCACTTTACCTCCATTATTCTTTCCTCTCTCCACTCTGGTTACTGTCAGTTTGTTCTTAATTTCAATGTCTCTGGTTATATATTGCTTGCTTTTTTCTTTTGTTGATCATGTTCCTGTTAAAGGTGAGATCATATGATATTTGTTCCTTACCACCTGGGTTATTTCACTTGGCATAATGCTCTCCAGTTCTATCCATGCTGTCACAAAGGGTAGGAGTTCCTTCTTTCTTTGGGCTGAGTAGTATTCCATTGTGAAAATGTACCATAGTTTTTTTATCTATTCATTTACTGATGGGCACTCAGGTTGTTTCTAGCACTTGGCTATTGTCAATTGTGCTGCTATGAACATTAGGGTACATAGGTTCTTTTGGATTGGTGTTCCAGGATTCTTAGGATATAATCCCAGCAGTGGAATTGTTGGGGGAAAAGGCAGTTCCATTTTTAGCTTTCTGAAAAATTCCACACTTTTACTACAGTGGCTGCACCAGTCTACATTCCTACCAACAGTGCACTAGGGTTCCCTTTTCTCCACATCCTCTCTAACACTTGTTTGTTGATTTGTTTATGATGGCATTCTGCCCAATGTGAAGTGGTATTTCATTGTGGTTTTAATTTGCATCTCTCTGATGGCTAGTGATGCTGAGCAGCCTTTCACATGTCTCTGGACCCTCTGTATGTCCTCCTCAGAGAAGTATCTGTTAACGTCTTTTGCCCGGTTTTTAATTTTTTTTGTCTTCCTGGAGTAGAGTTGTGTGAGTTACTTACATATTTGGAGATCAAACCCTTGTCTGAGGTATCATTGGCAAATAAGTGTTCTCATATAGTTGGTTCTCTTTTCAACTTAATGCTGTTTTCTTTAGCCATGCATAAGCTTTTTAATTTGATGAGGTCCCATTTGTTTATTCTTTCCTTTATGTCCCTTGTTTTAGGGGACATATCAGTGAAGATAGTGCTGCGTGGAATGTTTGAGATTTCCCTGCTGATGTTTTCCTCTAGAACTTTTATGGTATCATGATTTATATTTAAGTCTTTTATCAACCTTGAATTTATTTTGTGTTGGTGATCAAGTTTCATTTTTTTGCATGCAGCTGTCCAGCTCTCCCAATACCATTTGTTTAAGAGGCTATTTTTATTCTATTTTATACTGCTGCCCACTTTGTGAAATATTAGTTGACAATAGGGACTTGGGTTGATTTCTGGGCTCTCTGTTCTGTTTCATTGGTCTATGTGTCTGTTCTTATGCCAATACCAGGCTGTTTTGATTACAATGGGCTTATAATACAGTTTGATATTATGATCAAAGTAGGAGGTATTGTGATCCCTCCTACTTTGCTCTTCTTTCTCAAAATTGCTGCAGCTATTTGGGTCATTTATGATTCCATATAAACTTTTGAAATGTTTGTTCTATATCTGTGAAATAGGTCATTGGTAATTTAATAGGGATTGCACTGAATCTATAAATCACTTTGGGTAGTGTGTACATTTTAACTATGTTAATTTCTTCCAGTCTGTGAGCATTTTCCAATCTGTACTTTCATTTTTTGTGTTTTCCTTAATTTCTTTCTTTACCATTGTGTATTTTCTGAGTACAGGCCTTTTACCGCCTCGGTTAGGTTTGTTCCTAGGTAGTTTATCTTTCTTGTTGCTAGAGCAAATGGTATTTTTTCCCTGATTTCTGTTTCTGATTTTTCATTGCTTGTACACCAAAATGCCTTTGATTTCTGAGTATTGACTTTGTATCCTGATCTTTTGCCAAATTAATTTATTAGGTCGAGTAGTTTTTGGTGGAGTCTATAGGGTTTTCTACGTACACTATCATGTCATCTGCAAACAATGACAGTTTTGTTTCCTCCTTTCCAATTGGGATGCCTTTTATTTCTTTTTCTTGTCTGATTGCTGTGGCTAGGACTTCCAGTAGTGTGTTGAATAGGAGTGGTAACAGCAGAAATCCTTGTTTTGTTCCTGATCTTAGTAGGAAAGCTCTAAGTTTTTGCCCATTGAGTATGATGTTGGCTGTAGGTCTCTTGTATATGGCCTTTATTATGTTGAAGAATGCTCCCTCTATTCCCACTTTGCTAAGTATTTTTATCGTAAATGGGTGCTGTACCTTATCAAATGCTTTTTCCACATTTATTGCTATGATCACATGATTTTTGTCTTTTGTTTTATTTATGTGATGTATTACATTTATTGATTTGTGAATATTGTACCATCCTTGCATCCCAGGGATGAATCCCACTTGGTCATGTTTATGATCTTTTTATTGCTAGAGGTGGTTTGCCAGTATTTTGTTGAGGATTTTAGCGTCTATGTTCATAAGTGATATTGGTCTGAAGTTTTCTTTCTTTGTTGTGTCTTTTTATCTGGTTTTGGGATTAGGGTGATGCTGGCATCATGAAAAGAGTTTGGGAATCTTCCTTCTTGGATTTTTTTGGAATAATCTGTGAAAGATAGGAGTTAGCTCTTCCTTAAATGCTTTGTAGAATTCTCCTGTGAAACCATCTGGTCCAGGGCTTTTGTGTCAGGAGTTTTTTGATTACTGATTCAATTTCATCAGGTATTTTTGGTCTGTTCAGGCTTTCTGCTTACTCTTTGTTCAGTTTTGGAAGATTATATTTTTTCTAGAAATTTGTCCATTTCACTTAGATTTTCAAATTTCTTGTTATATAATTCTTCATAGTAATTTCTTATAATCCTTTGTATTTCTATGGTGTCAGTTGTAATCTCTCCTCTTTCATTTCTTATTGCATTTATTTGGGTCTTCTCTCTTATTTTCTTGATGAGTCTGCTTAAAGACTTGTTGATTTTGTTTATTTTTTCAAAGAACCAGCTCCTGGATTTATTGATTCTTAGAATTGTGCCTTTAGTGTCTATGTTGTTTAATTCTGCTCTGATCTTGGTTATTTCCTTCCTTCTACTTGCTCTGGGCTGTCTTTGTTGTTGTTTCTCAAGTTCTTGTAGGTGTAGGATTAGGTGGTTTATTTGAAGTGTTTCTATCTCTTTTTAGGTAGGCCTGTATTTCTATGAAATTCCCTCTCAGGACTGAGAGGGAAATTCCCTCTCACAGCCTTTGCTGTGTCCCATAAGTTTTGGATTGCTGTGAGTTCATTTTCATTTGTTTCCAGGATAAAAACTAAACTCAACACCCTAATTAGTGTGGTTTTCCATACCAACTTACAAATATATCCTCCAAATTCACAAATGGTTACCCCTTAGAAATTGTACTAATATCATGGTAGCATAATGAAGGATCATCTATTGGCTTCTGGGAGTAAGGAAGTCCTTCAAGAGAAGGCAATACTTGATTATCAGGCTTGAAAGAGTTTTCTAGGTAACATGGGGAAGAACGTGCTTTTGTGATGCAGAACGGCACATGTATCCATCACATGATAGGGCATAGCATAATCTATATACATACATGACTTCTTTCCTTAAGAAAATATATTAAATCATCTTCTACCTTAATACATTTTTTAATTTTACATTTGTAAAATTGCAACCATTCCTTAATACTCTGAATTTCCCCACTTAAATATTTTAGTATTGCCCAAAACTATGTCAAACATTAAAATAAGTTTTAGAATTGGCATCATTGATGTATATCCACAATTACAGAATATTGTATCAAGATCAAACCATCAATATTTATTTTTATATTTGTTTTTTAGCTTAAATTTTTTTTTTCTCACAATTCTTAAGGCTGGAAGTCCAGAATCAGGGTGCCAGCATGTCAGGTTCTGGTAAAGGCCCTCTTTCTAGCTTGTAGAAGGCTGCCTTCTTGCTATACCCTCGTATGGTTCAGAGAAAGCTTATATCTTTCTTGTCTCTTCTTATAAGACAATCAATTTTTAAACTTCATGTTTCCTTGTCACCAAACACTGAAACAGCAAATCCACACAATTGTGTGTGTGGGTGTTAATCCTGGTCACATTGATTGGCTGACAATTCTTCAGCTTCACTGGTTGCCTAGGGAAGTGCTGACTTTCCTTCACAGTAGCTGTAATGACTTCTCCTTTCATTCAACTGCTGACGATCTGGAGCTGTGCACAACAACTCCACTTTTCCAAAGAAGCTTTAACAGGTGTAATTAGCCATATTTGAAATGAAAGAACATTTACTCAGTCAAAATGATTGGAGATCCATTTTTTAAAAAAACAATGGAATTAGATTTTAACAAATTATTTCATTGATTTCATCATAATTCACTTTAGAACTATCATAACTATTCAGATGGCATAATAAATGCTTTGTTACTGTGAAGTAACAGATTCACCAAAATAGAGTGGTATCATTCATTCTTCAAAAGCAGAAAGAGAGTGGAAAACTGTTGTGCTGTATATGACCTACTTCATTTCATGTAACTCCACAACCTATGCAAGTTATAACTTATACAAAAGGTACCTCTGGGGTCTAAATAGTTCAAGGAAGTGGTAGAAGAGAAAATGTATTTCAGAGAGATCACTGCTATATCCTTTTTCTGAAGCAAAAAGTAAGTTACTAAGATAGCATTATTTGTGCAGTTGCCAAATCCCTCCTCTCCCCTCCTCTCCTCTCCTCTCCTCTCAACTTAGCTGCATTAGCTGTCTACATCGATTCCACTGGCAGGTGATTTATCAGACCAGCATTTCATCTTCCCTACAAAGGCAAAACGTGCCCTGTTCCTGGGTGCTACAAGGGGGAACAGACGAATATTCCTTTGATGCTACAAGGACACCAGACTGATAAAATTTGCTCCTGCATTGAACTTGACATGGAGGTGGAGTGCTTTAACTTTTAAAAGTCTGTTCTGTAACTCAGAATAACTGATGACCCTCATTTATATTCACACTTCCACTGCAGATAAATCTCTGTTTTTTTTCTTCTTTGGTTCTAGGTCCAACGTTTTCACCTTCTACATACACACACCATGTTATCTTAAACTAACACAAATCTTTCTACCTGCTGAGTCACAAGGTCCACTTAGCAATTTATTCATCTATCTATATGCAGTGGAAAAGAAAAATATTGCTATCTAAACCAAAGTCACGTGCACTTGCTATCATGAATGAGAGAGTGGAATCATTTAGAACTGAGTGAAGACTCTTCATTTAGAAAAGTACCACAGTCTCTTCACCTCTTACTTGACTGAAGAAAATAAGAAAAAAAATTAGAAGTACTTGGGGTTTTCAAAGGCATTTCAGAAATTGAGTAAGGGGACAGCAGCAAGGCCACTTCACAGGTGAGTGACTTGAGCAGTGGCACAGCGCGCTGCAATCAGGAGGGCTCCATTTTTTAAATTTAATGTTCACCTGTCACTATCTGGAAATATTTAAAAATTTCTGAACAAGAGACCTGTGTTTTTACATCACACTGGACTTGCAAATTATACAGCCAGTTTTAGATAGCAACACTCCATTTTCTTTAATTTAGTGTAAATCTTAAGTTAAATATAGCAAAGTATTGCCAATCAAATGTCTTAGACCTATTCCCAGGTGTGAACCAATGCACCAAATGTTGTGTTAACCCACTTTATAACTTTAGTAACTCTTATACTATATAATTCTGTGTTTTCAGACGGTTGGGATGCTTTATTCCATAGGCTTATGGTTAATTTACAGAATTAGCATTTATTTAATTAGACAGATTTTTTTTTTTCTCTTTTATGAGCGTGTCCTGTGGTTCCTCAAGGAAACTGATTTTCATACGAAGGTTAGGGCATGAGCTTAGTACGGACTACCTAAACCTCAGTTTTATTTTGTAATTTATTTTTTATAGATGAATATACCCTTGAGTGAATATACAGGAGGCTTGGTAAGCAAGGTTTTAGTAACCTTGTGAAAAGTAACTATTCCTACTTACCACTCTGCCTTTTAGGCTGAGAAAGTGAGTCTTTAAATCTAAGGTCCCAAATGCCAGATTCTCCCTTTACCAGTTTCCCTTAAAGCTAGGAAATAACATTTGTCAAATCCTGGCTAATGGAAGCTGAGATGAAAGGCCTCTTGGAGGCTTTGAGGAAAGGTTTTCTTTGATGATAAAGACAGAAAAAACTCATTCCCATGCTTGCCTGTGGATATGACTTTACGAATATACCGTGCACAGAGCTACAGCAGACATCTTGGGACAATGCGGGAAAGGCCATGAAAATGGAAGAGAGGAAAGATGAAAAGCACATGAGGCATGGATGAGGCCATTTTGCTGCTGACTTAACCAACGTTGAAAACACCTACCTCCAGAATTCTTGTAAATTTTAACCAGTGGTATCAAAGTGTGGTCCCCGTGGCAGCCACATCAGTGTTATCAAGAAATTTGGTAGAAAAGATAATTCTTTGGTCCTGCCTCAGATTAATGACTAAGAAACCCGGAGGGTAAGACCAAGAATTCTATGCTTTAACAAGCCCTGTTGGTAATTCTGATGCATTCTAAAGTTTAAGGGCTACTTTAAGTTACATTTTGTCATCTATTCTGTTTATTGTAATTCAAAGGATCTCAATTTAATTATGAGATATAGACACTTTAAAATTACGAACTTAAAAAATTATACTTTATTTTAATGTTATATTTTGACAACACATTGATTTCTGCAGTTAGCAGTAAGTGAACTTAGTAGTTAATTGACTACTACTTAGCAGTTAAAAATAGTTTAATTAAGAACTTTGCCCCATGTTTATTGCAGCATTATCTACAATAAGATACAGAAGATATGGAAGCAACCTGACTGTCCATCAATAAATGCACATTTCATGTACACAATAAAATACTACTCAGCCATAGGAAATAATAGAACCTTTGCGACAATATGGATGAACCCTGAGAGCACTAAGCTAAGTGAAATAGGTCAAAGAAAAGAAATACTATATGATCTCACCTATATCTGGAATCTAAAAAATACATAAGTAAGCAACTAAACAAATAAGCAATAAAACAAAACGAACACCCAAGATTATAGACAGAGACCAGATGGGTGATTAGGAAGGAAGGGGGCATTGAAGGGAGCAAAGTGAGCGAAGGGGGTCGAAAGGTACGAACTTCCAGTTGTGAAATAAGGAAGTTGTAGAGATGTAATGTACGACGTGGTGACTATAGCTAATACTATATATGGTGTATTTTAAAGTTGGTAAGAGAATAGGTCTTTTAAGTTCCAATCGCTAAATTATTTTTCTACAATTTTGTGTGGGGACTGATGGTATCTCGATTTATTATGGTGATTATTTTGCACTGTACACAAAATATCAGACTATTATGTTCTACAGCTGAAACTAATATATGACAGTTAAATTATAGCTTAATAAAAGAGAATTTGTCATCTTGCTCAGAATACTCATCTGTGAGAATCACTGTCATCAAATAAAAAGTTGATTTAATATTATTGGTCTACTTTTTGAAATTGTTAGGTACACCTTTGCTGTTACCTGAGGATTTTTTTTTTTTATCTTAATGGAAAGAACTGGGGTAAATAGAAATATTAATTAGAACATTGTATGAACTTTGATTTGAACAATCTCTTTGTACATTAATACAACTATTATTGAATTTGGATACAACATTCCTTAATTAGACTCTAACAATAGTCTGTCACTTTCCAGCATCACTCCCATGTTCCTGTTCAGGATATTTGCATACTCTGCTGTCAGCTTAATCACTTCAACCATATCTTGACCTGTGTCTTCTCTACAAGACCCCTCATTGTTTTCTCTTTGTCTATAGAAGTCTTCTACAAAGTGGAAACATGTGTATTCCAGAGAGTTTCAAGATGATAAATTGAAGTGAGAGGAGAAATATTAAAATTACTTATATTTTATGTACTAATAGGATATAAATCTTTACTAATAATGTAGCATATGGATTAACAATCATGTACAAATGTAGTTCATTTTGGGGTACATCATATATCATGAACAATGTGAATGCTACCTTGAAGAAAGAATGGAACGGACAGAGGGGGAGAGTAGAGCCTTTTTTTCTTTTCTTTTCTTTTCTTTTCTTTTCTTTTTCTATTTTCTTTCCTCTTTTTTTGCTATCAGCATATTATTATTAATGCAGTTAGATTGTGCCAGATTTAGTTACCAATTATATGAGCTTTCACAGATTATGGGTGTCTAAATATTTCTAAAAAGAAATTGTAGGTTGAAGGAATCATAAATAATGTAAATATGGGTGAAAATAGTGGTATTGGTGCTTTAAATTTTATTCATGGGCATTTTGACAGCCTTGATACCAGATAAAACCAAGTATGTTCTAATATAGCTCAATGAGTTTTCAACTACTTTTTAAAAAGTTAAAAATATTATCTGGAATATAAATTTATATCTATTAATTTTAATGATGATATTCACTCTAAGGGGACATTTACCTATAGGTATTAGCTGATGACATCTTTCCTATGTCTGTTACTATTATTATATATACTACCCATGGTACTATATAGTTTATTCTTCACTGATTTCTGAAGTTTTATTGAGCTACTGATTTTATTCTAATTTGCCTATTTTTTAGCTGATAGAGGGTATGTAGTGAAAAAGAGTATGTAGGCTTTTGAGCTATAGAATGAGGTCAAAATTCCTTGCTTTTCATACTAGGATTCCTGGCATCTAAGCCCAATCTACTTTTCAATCATAATTTTCCTTTACTCTCCCTTCATGCTCTGTGTGTCGCTGCTGTACTGGAGGATCTGCTCATACTTCTCCATGCCCAGCCCTACACACCTCCTCAAACTCATCTCAGCCAGCAGTCATTTTACCTTCTCTGAACCTTCATAACTAGGGGAAGTCAAGTAAGGCTATACTTTACAGCTTGTTAGGTCCTTTAAGCACAGAATTCATTAACCCATTTACTTTACATTCCCTATAAATATATAGGGTATGCACTCCAAGAAAATGTTAGAGGAAAAAAAGAAAGGAAAGAAGAAATATCATCTGTGTGAGAAGAAAAAGGGAAACTAGTTTTTCACCTTTCTTGTCGGGAAGTTCAGGCTGATGGGGAGTCACCACGCTATTCAAATGAATTCCTTTAATCATCTCATTTTGAAAGTCTACTTCTTTTTACACTGTATTTCATGACTAGAGCAAACTTAAAACATCACCAGACTGCAGTCTTTCTGTCATGTGGTGACATGTGAAATATTACTTTATTCATAAGTCTTTCCCCCGATGACAGAAACTCCTGAACTACAGCAAACACAGAAACCTGAGAAGCAGGGTTGTGTGGGGCATGGGCATGTCATGCCATCAGACTTAAGTGACAGTCCCAGACGCATCAGTTACTCAGAGTACACATACAGCTCTTCTCCAAACTCTTTATTTTCCAATGTTCTCATCTACAATGACTATGTAAATTCGAATATATTTTATATATTTAAGGAAGTTAGGAAAGACCAGGGCATAATAAATGTTCTATTAGTTACTAATGGGAAATTTGTTTTTTCTCTTCTCACAGCACTTTTGACACCAAATACGTGAATTTCTTTTCCTTCATCAACTGATTTTTTCATCTCGTTTGCTACTATCTGGTGTCCAATAATTCAATGATGACACCAATTACCCAGACTTAACACAGAATACACAGTTTAAGTTTTCACTCTTACATGACTGCCTCTAAATTCAGATGCTGGTTGTAAATCCAAGGTTATTACCTGCCTTAAGGTCTAATTATGATATCATATATATAAGATCTATCAGGAAAAAATCCAGACATTCTTGAAACAACAAGAATAGTTTGCATGACATTGATGTAACCTGGCAGATAAAGGGAGTGGACTGGAATGCACATGTGTGAATGATGACCACTCCACTGTACTAGTCAGTGGGGATGGTAGAGGCCATAGAGTGAGCATGTGCACTATGTGGCCATCACATTCAAAGTGACTGAGCAAGTAGAGCAATGAGTCTGCATCAAATTTTGCATTAAGCCTGAATATTCCTCTGCAGAAACTGTTTGGATGATTCAGAAAGCTTTCTGGGATGATGCAATGAGTGCAATGCAAATAAAAATGTGTCACAAACCCTTCAAAGATAGTTTGTTCAAGAAGCTGTTGAAAGTAATCCATGTTTTGGAAGGCCTGAAACAAGCAGAACACCTGAGAATGTGGAATGAGTATGGGCTGCAATAAACAAAGATCAGTGACTCACAGCAGAAGAACTAGAAGCGGATCTGGGGATTCCAAAAATCACTGTTTCTGAAATTCTGATGTAGGATCTTGGCATAAAACATGTCCTGGCAAAATTCATCCTGCGGCTTCTGCTACCAGAATAAAAGAAACACTGTGCTGAAGTTGCTAATGACTTGATTCAAACTGCTTGCAAGAACCAGATTTTCTTAAGAAGGTCATAACTGAAGATGGATGGTGGGTGGATGTACAGCTATGATCTCAGAACAAATGCTCAGGTGTTCCAATGGAAGTTTCTTTGTTCTCCATGACCAAAGAAGGTGCAGCAAAGTGGCACTAAGGTCAAGACCATGTTAACTGTGTTTTTTAATTGGGAAGGCATTGTCCATCATGACTATGCTCCTTTAGGCCAGACAATTAATAAGGAATATGACCTCAATGTTCTTCGTCAGTTGAGAGATTGCAATACAATGAAAATGGCTGCAGCTATCAACAACTGGTGATTGACAGCTTCATCATGACAATACCCCCACTCATGCATCATGTCTTGTGCAGTTTTTTGGTGAAACATCAAATCACCCAGGTGACTCAGCCCCCTTACAGTCTGGATTTGGTACCCTGAGACTTCTGGCTTTTCCCAAAACTAAAAATCACCTTTGAAAGGTAGGAGATTTCAGACTGTTGATGAGGTTCAGGACAATATAAAGAGGCAGCTGATGCTGATTCCAGCAAAAGATTTTGCAGAGTATTTTGAACATTGGAACAGATGGTGGGAGAACTGTGTGAGGTCCCAAGATGCCTACTTTGAAAGGGACTAAGGTGTCATTGTACAATGTTTCTTATACCTTGTATTTTTTTTAAGTCTCTATTTTTCATATCAAACAGCTGGATCCTTTCTGGACAGACCTTGCATGTAATAGATTTATTTTCATTGATATGATTCAGGTTCTAAATCCCAAAGATAATTAATTAGCATTGCTACAATTATCAAATTGAAGATTCCCAAACCCCCTTATCAGGTTTGATAATTTACTACAATGGCTCAAAGAATTAAAAAAAAAACACTTATTTGTGTTTCCTGGCTTATTTTAAAAGATAAAATAAAGGACAGAGATGAATAGTCAGATGAAGAGGTAGTTAGGGTCCTGAGTTCAGGAGCCTCTGTCTGTGTGGGTTTGGGGAACCCACCTTTCCAGCATATGTGGTGGTCAGTAACGTGGAAGTTCTCTGAACCCCATAGTCTAGGATTCTCATTCTTTCTCCGTTTTACTTTTCTTTTCCTTCCTTTCTCCCTTCCTTCCTTCCTTCCTTCCTTCCTTCCTTCCTTCCTTCCTTCCTTCCTTCCTTCCTTCCTTCCTTCCTTCCTTTTTTTTTTACATAGAGGCTTCATCATATAGGCATGGTAAATCTCCAGTCTCTCTTCCTTCTTCTGAGGATCGAGAGTGGGGCTGAGAGTTCCAAGTTTCTAATCTGGTTTGGTCTTTTTGGTTACTGGACCTCGTTCAGGTGCCCTTATTATAAAAAAAAAGATGCTCTCATCACCAGGAAATTCTAAGGTATTTAGGAGCTCTGTATAAGACTCCATCACCTCAGCTGCTCAGGAGATTACCAAGGTTTGAGGAGAATTTTTTCAGGATGGGGGCAGAGACAAAAATACATTTCTTATTGTGTCACAACTGCTTGTTGCTATTAGACATTCTTACCATTGCATGCGTCCTTTGGGCCTACTTATGATAACATGTACACATGAGATATTTATTTTTTATTTTATGTTGTTAAGTTCTAAATTCTACAGTTAATTAATTAGCATTGGTACAATTATCTTATGTTTCTTAAATAGCTTAATAATTTTATGCTTTGATTGTATTCTCACGCTTTCTAAAATAAACCATTTCCCATGATCAAGGTTATTAATTCCGCAGCTTAGGTCTCCTCTAACATTCATCAAATTGACCATTTAATATTCTGGGAAATGGAAAACAAATTTATAAAGAAAGATTACTTGTAAATAATAGGGACTATGGTAAAGGAAATAATAAAAATAAAGGAATCAGGAGATAACTGTACTTGAACAACAACAAAATATTTAAAAAATAAACATTATTTGAACAAAATTATATTTTATTCTCAATTTAGGTAATAAATTTATATACTAAGAAAGAGTAAAGGAATGGTATCAAAAATGAATAACACAAGAAATTCCTCAGATCTGAAACACACCATTCCTCAAATCGTTTCTACTGAAGGTCCATTAAAATGAAAAAACAAAAACAAAAACAACAAACTGACACAAAGGCATATTATTGTGTAATTTTTATACACTAATAAAGGGGAATTTCTAAAAGATTCAAAGGGTTGTAAGACGGAGAAACTAGTAAGTTACAAATGATAGGAAAGCAAAATGTCTTTCATCTGTCAACGCCCCATATCCTAAATCCTTGAAACAATGCTTCTAAATTCTATGAAAAAATGGTTGTAATACAATAGTCAGGCTAACTGTCAATCAGCAGTGAGAGGGAAATAAATATAATCTCAAAACTAAAAAATCAATAATTTAGCTCATAGGTAATATGCTTTGAGAAGGTTCTAGAGATTTTACCTGTGCACGTGTGTTAAACTCACACATGCACATACACACACACACTCAACATGCCGTCCCGATGAAAGGACACCCAATCAATACAGGAGAGAGAGGGATTGAAATTCCACAGTGACAGCTGTGTTTTGGGTCCAGAAAGAAGTAATTTTTCATATAAGGAGCAGGTAATTAGAGGGCTGTGTGGAGGAACTCATGTTTTATGAGGAACTTGGGTATTTTGGAAAATTACTAAGCATTTGACATCTTTGATGTAACATTTGGACAAATATCAATAACATATACATAGGACACAATAGTAAAACTTAAAAAGCAGAAGTGTATTCTATGGAAAAGAGTTGTATTGAGAAAGAAACATAAACTGCTACACATAGCAGTAAATAATTATATCAAAATAGACTAATGGTTTAACCAAACATTGTATTACAATAGTGAAATGCTTTGGGAGAGGAATTCAGGGGTGGTGAGGATAGAATAAAGGAATTTAAGCCTTATCAACTAAAATAGGAAGTTGATGATTTCTGCCAAAATTAGATAAAGTCCTACAAATTTTAAGTGTTTTACTTAGAAAAATGGTGATAAACACCAAAAGAAACAGCGAATAGAGTTGAGAACCATTAGGGGAGAGAATTGTGGAATTGATTGCCTGGAGCCAGCTTCCTTCGTACCCCCCACTTTTCTCACCACTGCCCAGTTACAACTACTTGCCTTCCTACGACATTCCTGAGGCATCTACATACGCATGAAAACCCTGGCTTCGTTGAGGTTTTGCAGTGTCCTAGTCCTGGCTTCTCCATCTTTTTTTTTTTTTTTTTTAGCACAACGGTGACAGGGACAGTGGGGTTGGAGATCATGGAAAATATTTGCTTGAGGATGAGGCTCTGAAAGCAGCAGATCATAGGAAAAGATTTGCTCAAGCCAACTGTAGACCCTAGGGACAATGGGATGTTGAGCTGTGTTAATGTACAGATACCATGGATTTCTGGAGAACTGGGGGAGAGTTGAGTCAGGGGGCTGAGCCTCCCCTACCCAAGAGGGTACGAGAGTGTGGGGAGACTGGAGAGCATAGTTTCCTATAGATGTCTGTAGTTTTGTGATGAGGAGGGTTCGTGAATGACATTTTACCTTTCAACACCTATAGGAATCACATCATGTAGTATATACCTACAATAAAATCTACAGCCACTGAGCTGACACGGGAAAATAGCCACCCATCTCAGAGGCCAAGTAGAGAGGGGACAATCAGGTTGAAACACCTAGATATAAGTCCAATGAAAGAGTGCCTGAGGAGACAGCTGAGTACCTGAATTAACATAGTCATTTGATAAAAACCAAATGCACCATAGGCAATCTTCAAATTACAAACATGATTTGTAATTTTTAAAAATTAGTTTGTGTCAAATCAGAATATAAAATCACTGCTGAGACTCAGTGTGGAGTCTCTGGGCGTCTCACAACAGAAATAAGTGACACATGCCACTTCTGTTTACAGTTTGGTGACTACACTGGTGTCATGATCCTGCTGAACTGCAGGGAGAGGAAATTTTAAAGCCTTTCACATGCCAGGATAGAATGCAGAAGGCCCCATGGTGAACAATTAAGGTTGCCACAAACATCTGAGGTCAGGGAAAAAATACTAACTAAAGTGCAAATGAACAGAAATCCCTCAAAAGAAACATTATTGAATAATGGATAGTGAAGTAAAGATATAGATATCAATACCATGATAGGAATACAATGATTAAGAACAGACTGCCTGTGAATATGTAACACAAGTGTGAAATAAGATCACTTAAAACAGAAGTGACTCTCTGTGAGAGACAGTTTAACTACAAACTACCCTCATAACCCTTACCTGTGGGAGGTTAGGAAGTAAGGAAATACAAGCTTATCTTCAAGATATTGTGCGTTTGGTTTCAGACCATCTCAATTAAGCAAATATCACTGTAAAGCAAGTCATACTTTTTTTTTTTGTTTTTCAGGGCTTATAAAAGTTATGGTTACACTACACTGTATTCTATTAAGTGTGCAATGGCATTATGTCTAAAAATGTATATATACTTTTAGTTAAAAATATTTTATTTCTAGAAAGTGATAACCATCATCTGAACCTCCAGCATGTTGTAATCTTTTTTGCTGGAGGAGGCTCTCTCCTCAGTGTTGATGGCTGCTGACTTATTGGTAGGATGAATACTGAAGGTTGGGGTGGCTGTGGCCATTTCTTAAAATAAGACAACAGTGAAGTCTGTCACCTTGACCAACTCTACCTTTTACAAATGATTTCTCTGTAGCATGCCAGGCTGTTTGACAGCATTCTACCAAAAGTAGAACTTTTTTCAACATTGGAGTCAGTCCTCTCAAGCCCTGCTGCTTTTTTATCAACTAAGTTTATGAACTGTTCTCAATCCTTTGTTATTTCAGCTCCTCCCCAGGAGTGAGTTCCATGTCAAGCAACCACTTTCTTGGCTCATTCATAGGAAGCAACTCCTTGTTTGTTCAAGTTTTATCATGAGATTGTAGTAACTGAGTCTCATTGTCAGGCTTCTAATTCCAGTTCTCTTGCTATTCCCACCGCATCTGCAGTTATCTCCTCAATGGAATTCTTGAACCTTTCAAAATTACCCATGAAGGTTGGAATCAACTTTTTCCACACTCCTGTTAATGTTGAAATTTTAACCTCTTCCCATGAATCTTAAATATTCTTAATGGCATCTAGAATGGGGAATCCTCTTCTGAATGTTTTCAACTTATTTTTCCCAGATCCATCAGAGGAATCACTATGGGCCACTATACTCCTAAGGAATGTGTTTCGCCAATAAGATTTAAAAGTCAAAATTACTCCTTGATCTGTGAGCTCTAAAATGGGTGCTGTGTTATCTGTCATGAAAACAACATTAATCTCATTGTACAGCTCAATCAGATCTCTTGGGTGAGTAGGTGCATTGTCAATGACCAGTCATTTTTTTGGATGAAATCTTTTTTTTTCCCCTCAGCGGTAGTTCTCAACAGTGAGCTTAAACTATTCAGTAAACCATGTAAATAAATGTGCTGTCATCTAGGCTTTGCTGTTCCATTCATAGAGCACAGGCAGAAGAGATTTAGCATAACTCTTCATGGCCCTAGGGATTTTAGAATGGTAAATGTGTATTAGCTTCAACATGAAGTCAGTAGCTGCATTAGCCCCTAACAAGGGAGTCAGCCTGTTTTGAAGCTTTGAAGTTAGGCATTGAACTTGTTCTAGCTCTGAAAGTCCTAAATGGCACCTTCTTCCAATAAAGGGCTATTTTGCCTACGTTGAAACTCTGTTGTTTAGGGTAGCAACTTTTATCAATTACCTTAGCTACATCATCTGGATAACCTGCTGCAGATTCTACATCAGTACTTGTGTTTTTATGTTACGGAGAAGGCTTTCTTCCTTAAACCACATGAATCAACCTCTTCTAACTTTAACCTTTTTTCTGTAGCTTAGAGCCTTACTGGGTATTAGGCTTTGGCTAAAGGGAATGTTGTGGCTGGTTTGATCATCTATCCAGACCACTTAAAACCTTTCATTTTCTTATTATTCCTGTGTTCATTGGAGTAGTACTTTTAATTTTCTTCAATAATTTTTTCTTTTCATTCACAACTGGTCTAACCGTTTGTCATAAGAAGACTAGTTTTTGGTCTTTCTCAGCTTTTAACATACCTTCTTCACTAAGCTTAATCATTTCTAGCCTTTTATTTAAAGCAAGAAGCATGTGCCTCGTTCTTCCATGTGAACAGTGAGAGACCATTGCAGGATTATGAATTAGCCTAACTTCAAAGTCACTGTGTCTTAGAAAAGAGGGAGTCCCAAGGAGTGTGAGAGAAACAGGTCCTGGCTGGTCAGTGGAGTAGTCAGAATACAGACAATATTTAATTCACTATCTTATGTGGAGGCAGTTTGTGGTGCCCCCAAACAACAACAGTAACATCAAAGAACACTGACCACAGTGTGGTGGTTCCCAAAGATAAGGGAGGTGAGGGAGAGGTTGCAAGGTGGAAAGGGGATCAAACAGCTGGTAAACGAGAGATTTGACTTTGGGTGGTAAACACACAAGGAAATATACAGATGATGTATTACAGGATGGTACAGTTGTACACTTGTAGCCTATAGAATTCGATTAACCACTGTCGTCCCAATAAGTTTAATAAAAATTTTAAAAGATCACTGATCATGGATCATCATAACAAAATATCAATAGAAAGTTTGAAATATTGCATGAATTTTCAAAATGTGACAGAGACACAAAACGAACAAATTTTCTCGGAAAAATGAAACTGATAGATTTGCTAGATGCAAGGTTGCCACAAACTTTTAACTAAAAAAAAATAGCAATATATGCAAAGCTCAATAAAACAAAGTACAATAAAACTAGGTATGCCTGTAAAAACCTATCATGAGTCTCACTCATCAGGGTATGAAAAAAATAGAGACAGAAAAAACTTTAAAAAAAGTTTTATTCTGTGCGAGGAAGGAGTAAAGCAAAAGACAATGGAATTAGAATCATGGTAAGAGAGGCAATGGGTCTTAGTGAGCAAATAGTAGGTAACCATAGTAAAATCAATTATAATAGATTCATACCTCTGTGTTTAATAAAGTAATTAAGAGGGATCATAGCTAGAGAAAGAGAAATATAAAATCTTCAACTCATTTGGGAGAAAGATGAAAATCAATAAAATAGTTGGCAAAAATAAGGTAAGCAGAAAAATGTAAAATATAGTGTTTTAAAAACAGGTTATCGTAGAATAAATAAATTAAAATACATTAATTACACCTGGCTGGCATAGCTTAGTGGATTGAGCACGGGCCTGTGAACCAAAGTATCTCGAGGTTCGATTCCCAGTCAGGGCACATGCCTGGGTTGCAGGCCAGTTCCCAGCAGGGGACACATGAGAGGCAACCCACACTGATGTTTCTCTCCCGCTCTTTCTCCTTCCCTTCCCCTCTCTCGAAAAATAAATAAATAAAATATTAAAAAAATACATTAATTACCTAAATGTCAATAGACTGAACCTATCTATTGAAAACAGACCCAGAGTAGAATAGGAAGCAAACTCAGATACATGCTGTTTTCAAGATATATACTTAATAATAATAATAATAATAATAATAAGAAGAAGAAGAAGAAGAAGAAGAAGAAGAAGAAGGAAAAGACAAAAAAAAGTGAAGAAGGGGAAGACAAAGGGATAGACAAAGAAATTCCAGGTATCTAAAATGGAAAGAAAATAAAAATGTTAAAATTACTTTCTAACAAGGTGGGGCTTACAATTCAAAGTTCTAAAGTGGGTTAAGGACAATGTACATGTTACAAATACAAATGAGAAAGAAGATAAATAAATGTAAATATATATGAGCAAACTGTGTAACAGCTAAAGATAAAACAAAAAGTATTAGACTGTAAGAGTTAGAAATATATAATCCAAAAAACTGAAAAACATGTATTTCATTCATCACATCCTAGCATTACACAGAAGTAACAGAGAAGATGGAAAATGGCTGCTCTCTAAGAACTGGGGCTTTCAAGAGGACAGCAGGGAACCTCAGTTATGTTGATACAAGCCATTAAGAACCATTCTACTTTTTCAAGTTGCAATAACATATTTGATAAACCTTAATACTAATTTGCATCTATGTCTGTGCAATAACCATCTCTTAGAATAAAGGGAGGACTGTTGGAGACTGTTGGAGGCTGTTGGAGAGTGAGTACTAGGACTTATGTCATCCTCCTTTTCCCTGCTGGGATTAACTTTTTTACATTCATGCTTAATTGTAAATAAATGTAAGAGACTTTATAAAAGAAAACAATTAAAATTGCTAACATTTCATTCAAGTTTATATTGTTTATTTCAAATGAGGTGTAATGGTTAAAATCATAGTACATTTATGACAAACCATTAAAGAGATCTATTTTCAATAGAAAGAAGTATTTTCTTTTCTTGGTAAGAAAGCTATAGAAATTCTTTCATTTTAAAACTGTTTTATATTTGCTTCAAGTTTTCATTTCTGTGGGCAGGTTCTCCAAATCTTTGTAGGCATTAATAAAATTCTGTGCCCAAGTCTCTTCGTTTCATGCTACTTTAGCAGTGCTTCTTTTTAAGGAACAATATTTTCCAGAAGGAAACTAAGTTGCTACAATGTAAATAAACTGACAAAAGACCTAGACATCAATGGTATTTTTGCCAGGCATAGTTTAGTTAAAAAATTAAAACATTCTTTTAATGAGATCTGTAGATGAAGTCATGGGATTTTAATTTAATTCTTATTTCCCTTTATGACTTTCTTTTCCAAAATTCTTGTTTTACATAATCATTTTAAAAAATGTAATTTTATTAAATTCAAAACTGATTTAATGAGGAGGTTACTTGAAATTATGTTAAATTGGAGAAAATTCCCATATTTTTAACACTCTTTATTACTATTAAGAACTTTCTGTATTTTGCATAAGTCAAATCTGGTTTTATACTACTTAGCAAATTTGATAATGTGCTCTATACATCATTCACATATTTTTATTTATTTAATTTCTATTTCTAAGTTACCTTTTAAATGTATTTTATGAATTGTTATTGCTACTTTTTTAGATATATTTGGGATTTTAAATTTAGTTTTTGTGTCCATTACCTTAATCAACTGGTTTTTTAAATCTAATTGTATTTTAGTATATTTTCTTAGTTTTTTGAGATAGAGCATCCATTTTAAATGTAATAATTCTATTATTCAGTTAACAAAATTTGTGTCTATTATTTATGTTTCTTGTCTTACCGCTTTGGATAGTATGAGGTTAAATAGCAATTAGCATAGATGGCACTCCTATGAGATTTAAAAGAACATTATTGAGAAAGCCTCTACTGTTTGCCCATTAATGTGTAGTTATATGCTCATTTAAGGCAGATATCCTATAGCACTGTCATTTTACTAAGAGTCTTAGGATGATGGTCAAGTTTTGCCAAACATCTTCGTGCATTTTTCAAGGTGATCATGTAATTTTTTAATCTAGAGTCTATTTGTTCTATGATTTATGCAAAAATATATTTGCACTTTTGGGAAAAACTCTATTTAGCTGCTGTGGATTAATTTTAAATACATTATTGAATTCAATTTGTGGTATTTTATTATTATTACATATAACATGTTTTATTCTACAAATTTTTCTTTTTGCTACCTTTGTCTATTTTTAACATTGGAGGAATACATAACATTCAATTTGACTATATATTCTGAAAGAGATTGTAAAAACTTGAAATTAGTCAATATTTAATACTCTATGAATTCACGAGTAGAGTTGCATGGACAAGATACTATTTTAGTGATAATTCTTTCTGAAGTTTTATAGTTTTTCTATTGGCATTGGCCTGATTTGATTTTCTGATTTTAGAAATAATGATGGAAATTTTAATTTTGTCAGAAACTTTATTATATTAAGATGTAAAATGTAACATAAGTTCATGAACTCTAATATTTTATAACTTTAGTAATCTCCAGTTGTTTTCTCATTTTTTAATATTAATTAATTTTTTAGATAGAGGGGACACATGGGAGAGAGAGGAAGAGAACATAGACGTGAGAGAGAAACATTAATCAGATGCCTCTTATGGGCACCCTAACTGGGACTGAATGTACAACCGAGGGATGTGCCCTAACCCAGAATCAAACCAGTGACCTTTTGCTTTGCTGGATGATGCCCAATCAACTGAGCCGCACCAGTCAGAGCTCTTTTCTCAGTTGTTTAAATTTTAATATGGTGTTTTACAAAAATGTTAAAATAGATTGAGAAATAGTATATATTACATTTATTACATTACTATTAACTTGCTTAAATAATTTTACAGCCTTATCTTACTATTCACTTATATTTGCATTATTAACTTCTCAACTTACTGCATCATGATATGATAATATGGTCATATATTTTCTATTCTTTTGATTCAGTGAGTTTTTTCTTTGTAATCAATGAGTCATAAATTTTAATGACTGTTTAATATAACTGAGAAGTTGTGTATTCTCTGTTAAAAGATGTATATATACACTTACTATCACTTAAACTTTATTGTCTATATTATTTTACTTATTTTTGTATATTTTTCTATATAAAATATATTGTATATTGTATTATACCATGTATACAATATATGATATTTTGTATATTGTATATTGTGTGTTGTGTATTTTATCTTTTTTTATTTGATGATTATGTGGTTTTTAAAACTGCTATAACTTATTTCTTATATGATAAGTATTCCTTAAATAATATTATTCAGAGTACCTCCTTATAAGAGAAGATAGTTATTTTAATAATGCCTACTGGGAATATAGTATAAAACCAAACTCATACAGTAAAGGTTGGAAAAGGTAGAAAGGCCAAAATAAGTTGCGCTAATACTTCTGCATTAAAATATGAATGGCATAAATTCGATTAGTATAAATGCCCAGAAAAAGCAGTTTAAAAAATAAATACACATTTAAAATAGAAAATTGCAAAATTAGTATTTCACTCTGCCCTAAAATTAATTTCTTGGAATAATTAAAATGGTACATATATTTTAGAATTTATTAAAATAAAAATTCAAATTAAAATGCATACAAATATTTAACTTGTTTGCTGCTTGTATTACACAATTTGAAGTACTTTTCTACTCAAAAGTTATGCTAAATATTTTATGAGGATTCACTTTCCTGATAAAAATTATTACCAATTTTCAATAATTTTAGAACATGTTTAAGAGGAATAACATTTTAAAATGAGAGAATAATGTTGAAAATAGAAGTATGCTTAAACTTTAGTACCATAGAGTAAAGAGATGATGTTAAGGAAACTGAATAGCAATGTACGAAAGAATGGAACTGGATGACTACCTTACAGCTACCCACAAAAATTAACTCAAAGAAGATTAGACTCGAACATAAGACCTGAAACCAAAAGAGTCCTCGAAGAAAATGTAGGTGAAAACCATAAGCTCCTGGACATAGGTATTGGTGATTTTTTAAATCTCATACCAAAAGTAACAGCACCAAAAAAACAAAAATAAACAAGCAGGACTACGACAAACTATAACGCTCTGTGCAGCAAAGGAAACCACACAATAAAAAGGTAAACTATTAAATTGAAGAAAATTTTTGCAAATCATATACCTAAGAAGGAGTTAACATCTAAAATACATAAGGAAGTCATTGAACTCCATAGCCAAAAAATGATTAAATTAAAAAATGGGCATAAGATCTGAATAGACATTTTTCTGAAGACAATACACAGATGACCCACAGGTATATAAAAATATGTTCAACATCATTAATAAACAGCAAAATGCAAGTCAAAACTACAAAGAAGTATCACCTCACACCCATTACAATGGCTATTATTGAAAAGGGAAGAAATAACCAGTATTGGAGAAAATGTGGAGAAAAGGGAACTGTGTACACTGCTGGTAGAAATGTGAAATGTGAATTTGCCATAACGGCTCTGGCAAACAATACGGAAGTTCCACAAAAAATTATAATTACAACTAGCATATGATCCATCAATTCCACTTCTCATTATTTATCTGAAGAGAATAAAAATACCAATCCAAAAAGATATATGCACTGTCAAGTTCACTACAGCACTATTTGCAATAGTGGAGATACACAAACAGTCTAAGTGTCCATTGATGGATGAATGGGTAAAGAAGTTGTGATATGTATAATGAAATATTATTCATCTGTAAGAAAAAATTAAATTTTGTCATTTGTGAAAATAAGAATGGACTTTGTGGCTCTCTGGTCCTCTTGTTTGACAGACAGCTGAGTCTTCCTGCACAGTGCCATCCTCAACCCTGAGACACAATGGTGAAGGGTGGAGTGAACGGATTTGGCCATACTGGGCACCTGGTCACTAGGGCTGCTTTTTACTCTGGTAAAGTAGATGTTGTTACCATCAATGATCCTTTCATTGACCTAAACTACATGGTCTCCATGTTCCAGTATGATTCTACTCATGGCAAGTTCAAAGGCACAGACAAGGCTGAGGATGGGAAGCTTGTCATCAGTGGAAAGTCCATCTCCATTTTCCAGGAGTGAGGTCCTGCAAGCATCAGATGTGGTCATGCTGGTGCTAAATATGTTGTGAGTCCACTATTGTCTTCACTACCATGGAGAAGGTTGGGGCTCACTTGAAGGGTGGAGCCAGGAAGGGCCATCATCCCCTAACATACTGAGAATCTCCTGACTGGCAGTTTTCATCTGAAACCCTCTGAAGAGGGGAGGGGCTTAGGGACCCTGCCTTCTCATGCACCATCAATAGAGTTCTCTATATCCAGCACCCCCTCCACCCCCACAAAGAATGGGCTTTGTGGGCATTATGCTAAATGAAATAAGTGAGACAGAGAAAGACAAACCCCATGAGACCTCTTGTATGTGGAATCTAAAAAACAAGCAAATGATAAATAAAATGAAACAAACCAGGATCATAAACACAGAGAACAAATTAGTGGCTGCCATAAGCAGGGAGTAAGAGATGAATAAAATAAGTGAAGGACTCAAAAGGTAAAAAAATAAAAACTTCTTTAAAAAACCCAGGAATTTCTCTTTATACAATTGTCAAATTCTTAGTTGATGCTTTGAGACTTTCCCTAAAGTATTAAAATGGGAGAATAAACCAATTTTCATGGCTTATTATTATTTTTAGAGAAAATAAGTTTACTAACTTAGTGGAACAAATTATCCAATAGGCTAAGAACATAATTCAAAATTACTGTTATTATAGAAATTTCCAATAATTGCCATTTATCTTTCTTTTTTGATGTAAAGTGGTTTATTTGCAGATGTCAGCCATCTAGAAAATGGGGGACTCAGGTCTCTCAAAGCCCATCTCCACCTCTCAGCGAAGGCAGAGGTTTTTAATAAGGAGGGAGAGGGTTGGAAAGTTCTCTGTGTACAGAATAGCACAGTCCATCTGATAAGGCAAGTGATGGTCCTGCGTGGGTCATCCTGGCTCCATGGTTGAAGGTCAGGAAATCTCCCAGAGCTGGGATGCTTGAAGACTGGAGTCTATCTTTGGAAACTAGATCCTAGGATTCTTATACAAACATGCTGTTCATCTGCAAGCTACATATTAGTCAGAGTCAGCACTAACAGAAACAATGTCAAAAGAATGGTGGGGTGGGTTACAATTTTCCATTGTGACAGTAAAGGAGAGTGATACTCTCTATAATCCTCCTGGGTGGGTGAGGCACAGGTGAAACTCAAAATAAGACAAACAAATGCCCTCATGATACGTACTCAAGTTGAAAGGACATACCCAAATATTCAGCTTACTAACACTTGAGGGCAGAGTTTTAGCCCATACATACTTTCTATATAAAGTTGTATTCCAAATTCAACCTCTGAAGCCATGAATTTTTGTTATTTTACCCTTGAATTAGCTACACTATGGCAGTTGTGAAGAGTGTCAATATTTAGTCGTGGTTAATTTTCACATTAATAAACTGGAATGTGATATGCCATTTAGAAAAGATAGGGGTAGGATACCAAGACCTTGACCCATAAATCCTTTTGCCCGCCCAGGATGTATTCACTGCACCACGTGGGACAGGAGAGGGTATGAAGGCAGAGGAAACAGGTGGGCCTTTTTAATATTTTTCCATGGGAGCACATATTTTATAGATGAGTTACAACAGCCAGCAAACAACACATTTTGTTTTACCTGTACTGATTTTTTTATTGTTGTCTTTTCCAGAATAGCTGGTCCAGTTTGGAGCAGAGGTGGGCTCTCTGCCAGAGACAGCCATTTATTTTCTTATAGGAATATTTTAGTTAATGACTTACTAGATTATTGTTATACAGTTCTGGATATATAGGATACAGCTTGACCCACTTTTGAGGAAGAAAAAGAAATATTGATAGAAAAATTGGAAGAAAAATGAAATATTTTTATTATGACTACATAATGAAAATTCATTTTCACTGTGAACACCTTAACCACTGGAGAGTACTAGGCCTCTGAACAGCTCTGTGCCTCTTGCTTTTTACTCTCAATTTCAGCTATGCTGTGTAGGGTCTGTGCAGTCTTTGACAGGCTTCGCACAGGTTAACTTGACCTTACCTTGCTTTATTTGCATCCCCTGAACCTTTCACCTTCTGACCTAGTGATGCTCAGCTGAGAAGCCTGCGTGAATTGCTTGATCCTTAAGCACTAGGAAATGTGGGAGAGTTAACAACCCAGAGGGCAATACTTAATGAAAGACAAGAGCCAGCAGATAGATAAATGCTTCATTTATCTGTCCCCTCAGCTGAAGCTAATGTCATATAATCAACTTCACATTGTTTTTTGCTCCTGTCCGCACTCCAGCTCACAGACATTCCAAAATAAACCACTTTCTGATTATTGACAGAGAGAGAGAAAAGAAGAATGTTGAAAATAGAGACATGCCTAATCTTTAGTATCCTAGAGTAATGTGATGACAATTGGAGTTCTATCTCTGAAATAAAAGATCTTTTTCTTGATCGTCTTTCCATATTGTACTAATTTCCTCTTGGTCTCAGTGGGTGATGTTAAAATTTTTTGGTGGAAGATAGATTTAGTTGTGCCACAAAGGAAAAGCCTGCTTATTTGGTTACAATTTGATGCTGACCAAATGTTCTTTTGAAAAGTAATTCTCACATCTGCCAACCAAATTCTATCATACATCAAATTAGATGTTACAACTATTTCTTGTTGTCTGTATTCTGAAAACTCTTGAATTATAATTAACTATGATTATACAGAATATATACTTTTAGATGGAGAGTCTATTTTTCTTAATCTGTGATAGATTTGTACTATGTTATTATGCTAATTATGAAGAATTTTAGAGTTTTTAAAAAATTAACTGTTGTTGTCACTTCTCCCTGGGCACACAAAATTGCACTTTGCAAGATCTTGCAGCCAGGTAGGACTATGTAATTAGTTCTGGCCAATAAAAGGTGTGTTAACATGATGTGTGCCACTACTAGAGTAATTAAATTAAAAGCCTGTGAGTGATTAGCTAGTGTCTTCTGTCCCCTGCCTGTGGTGGTTGTAGACACTATAAACCTAGATGCAGAATCTCAGGATTAAATTATTTGCGTCCCAGCATAGTGGACAGATGCCCTGGGAAGTGGCCCGAACCCCCAAAACTTTACATATACGAAGAATAAATGTTTGTTGTCTTAAACTACCAAGGTTTTGTGGTTATTTTTTATTGCAGCATATTTCCGTCTAACAAACGCACCAAGAAATCTGCCAACTTGGGGTTTTTACTTACCAGTAGGGAGTCTGTGAATGCATGTTTGCACTCACACCTAATTTCATCAATCCCACTTTCTTACAAAGTACTTCTCAATATATATATTATAGTAATATTTTTTCATTTACATTACATTTATTTAAATGCAATTTACATGAACATTTCTATTCAATTTACTGTTATCAAATATTTAAGTGCATGGTGGCAATTATATTTGACCCATAAATGATGAACTCATCCTTTTCTTTTGTAGCACTTAGTATATGATTGTCTTAGTACATGATTGATTATGTGAAATGTGCTCCACCCTTTGAATTTTGTTATTATATTTTGTACTTGTCACATAGAATGCTTAACATGAAATATTTATGTCTCCTGAGGAGCCTTAAATATGCACCTCTGAATCTGAAGTAGACAACGGTGGTAGTAAATATTTATTAATTGTAAAGCACGACAACAAAATTTATGAGATGGCCTACATGCATATGGAATTTCCATACCGAACGCCAGTGTGCACATTGACGTGTCATGGGCAATAAGACGGACAAGTCTGAAAATGACTGTGAGCTCTTTTGAGGAAAGAATGCTGTCATTACTTAGCATTTGTTTCTGTTTTTTAATTTTTTAATAAAAATTTAGGAGCATGAAGAAATAAAGGTCTCTCCATTGTATTCTCTCCTTTTGTGTCTACGAAATTATTCTCACAGATTGAACTATTATTTATTTAGCAGCTACTCTGTGCCCAGTACTGTTCTAGGTGATCAGGCAGGGCCCATTAAAACATACAATTTTCTTGCTCTCATGGAAATTATACTCTAACAGAAATAATCAGCAAGATGTTCTATTGAGAAATAATTGACATATATCAGTGTATAAGTTTAAGGTGTACAAAGAGGTGATTTGAGCTGAAACGTGAATGATAAGATCTAGCCCCTGTAAAAATCAGATTTTTAAAAATCTACTTTGGAGTACATGGAAATCTAAGTAAAACTATGAGTATCAGCTGACACTTTTTGGTTTAAATTGTCTATGTGGAGGCACTACCTTATACTATTATCGCTGTTTTTGAGATCAGGGGACTGAAAATGTGCTCCAGCAGCTATTCTTGTAACACTTTCCAATTTTAGATGCAGGGATCATGCAGTGTATGGACCAGACCATTTATTCTGTGCAGTCCCCTCCATCTTCCAATGAATACATTAGTGTGTCGAGCTTGACATCTACATATTATTCAGTTTTTTCTGGTATAGTTGTCATTTTTCTTGCTAACTATTTTTCTTAATCATGTGGAGTACGATGAAGCCTTCCAAATGCCCACTCACATTCAATGGCTCCACCTCAATTAATTTTCCACACAGCAGCTAAACTAAATATTTTTTAAAATGTCTATCTTGTCACCACCTCAATACCCGTTATACACATATCTGATATTTTCTATTAGCTTCTTTTTGCTCTTCAAATGAAACCACCAGATCATAATGGTCCCAGAAACCCTGTGCATCTGTCCCCACACATCCCTACCTCTCCTGGTTCCTCTACTTCAGAGCATAGGAATTGGACAACTTTCTTGCATGTATCATGTTCTATTCTTCCTCAGATCTTTGTCTATGCATGCTCCATCTGAAAGGTTCTTTTTTAATAAAATGATTTATTTATTTATTTTTAGAAGTGGAGGGAGAGAGCGAGAGAAACACCAATGCACAGAGATATATCCATTGATCTTTAGCCTTTTACACACCCCCAAATGAGGACCTGGCCTACACCCATGACCTGGCCTGACTGGCAACAAACCAGCAACCTTTCAGTTTTCAGGTTGGCACTCAATCCACTGAGCCACAACAGCCAGGGCTGAAATGTTCTTAATTCACTTCATATCTTAATTTTTAAAAATAGTTTTCAAATTCTGAATTATTTTAAACATTAGAAAAAAGACATAGAATATTATTGTCTTGACATTGTTTAACAAGTTAAATATTTTGTGAACTTTATTTCAGAATTATTTCACACATTGATTGTATTGCAGAAACACTGTAAGTAACAAGTGTAGCTATTCTTTCATTGTCTCCTCCATAGTCCCAAATCAACCACTATATTGAATTGGGTACATTTCCATTAATAATTTTATACTAAAACTTTCCCTCTCTATATAATTACAACCTTTATCTGAATTTAGGTAATATAAGTCTGGGTAGAGAGAGGGTCAGGGAGAAAAAGAATATCAAATTATCTGAATTATTTGGTTTTAGAGTTTGAAGTGGGAAATAGTGACAATTGAGACAGAGAGAGATTTATACAAAAATTTACCCGAATCCATCAGTGTCTATGTTTGAACAGAAAAAGTTTAGATAGTGAGGAGACTGTGAGTGTGTGGGTGCCTATGGACATATGGGTGTGTTTTCTTTTCTGTTTTTAAGAAATTCATATAAGTGGATGCATATGGCTCACATAATTTTACTTTGGCAACATTATGTTTTTGTAGACTTGTCCATGTTGGCCTAGTTTATTTACTTTAGTGCCTATATATATTTGTGTGATTATGTCTTCATTTAATTATGCATCCTCCTATTATCTCCTTTTTTGTATTATAAGTAAGAATTGAATGAACATTTTCCAAAAATCTCTCTAAATAGATTTACCAAGTCATCCTACATCCGTAGTGTATGGAATTGCCCAAGGTTTTACTTACTTTCCAAAACTTGCTCAAGTCAATATTTTCATTTCCATTCCCCTGACAACTACTGAGGTTGAGTATTTCTCACATTTTTGTTGGCTCTTTCTTTTCTTCCTTTTTTTCATTCTTTTGTTTTCTTTATTCTTTTTCTCTTTTACTTTGACTAATTTTCTTTTTCTTCCTCTCTTTTCTTTTGTGTATGTATGAATTTTCTATTCATCATTTTTATCCAAAGTTGTATTGGGTCATTTTTTTTCTTATTAATTTATAGGAAAAATTTTAATTTATTTATTTTTAGAGAGAGGAGACGGGAAGGAGAAAGAGTGGGAGAGAAATATCAATGTGTGGTTGCCTCTCATGTGTCCCTTACTGGGGACCTGGCCTGCAACCCAGGCATGTGCCCTGACTAGAAATCGAACCAGTGACCCTTTGCTTCACAGGCTCGTGCTCAATCTGCTGAGCTACACCAGCCAGGGCTATGTATAGAAATGTTTTATGAGGACTTCCACCAAGACGGAGGCATAGGTGGAGATGCCACACTTTCTCCCACAACCAAGTTTAGAGACAACAAAATATTAGCAACAAAAAACATAGCCAGAACACAGAAAATTGAACTTTTCGGAAGTCTGATAACAACAAATTCTTCAGCCTGACTGGTAAGAGGGGCAAAACCAGCAGCTGGCAGAGTGGGGTTGCACAGGAAAACTAGGTCAGACAGATTCAGGTGCGTGGATCCCAGGCGTGGGGTTGCAAAAGGTAGATCCAGTGAGTGACCCAGTGAGTGACTGGCGTACCCAGCGAGGGTGCAGGGTGGTGGGTTGACTGTGGTCCTGCATTCGTGGGCAGATAGACCAGCGAGGGAGTGGGCGGTGAGATGGGACCAGCAGGCCCCAGTGGCAAGAGGCAGCAGAGGGGGCCACCATTTCCACGCTCTGACCCCACCCCCACATACAGCATCACAACCCAGCAACCTGGGCAACCCCGCCCTGGTAAACACCTAAGGCTCTGCTCTTCATAATTAATAGGCACCAACAGACCAAAAATGGCTCAAGAAGATCTCAAAGCCCCAGAGCCCATAAATCTAAGTGACAAAGAAATAGCAAAACTTTCAGATGCACAGTTCAAAACACTGGTGATCAGGACGCTCACAGAACTGGTTGATTTTAGTCACAAATTAGAGGAACATATGAGGGCTAAACCAATTGAAATGAAGGGAATTGTATAGGAAACCAATAGTGATGAAGAGGAAACTGGGACTCAAATCAAGGGAGTGGACCAGAAGGAAGAAAATAATGGCCAAACAGGAAAATATGAAGAAACAAGAATTCAAAAAAATGAGAAGAGACTTAGGAACCTCCAGGACATCTTTAAATGCTCCAACATCCGAATTATAGGGGTACCAGAAGGGGAAGAGGAACAGCCACCAATGGAAACCTTATTTGAACAAATAATAAAGGAGAACTTCCCCAGTCTGGCAAAGGAAATAGACTTCCAGGAAATCCAGGAAGCTCAGAGAGTCCCAAAGAAGTTGGACCCAAGAAGAAACACACCAAGGTACATCATCATTATATTAGCCAAGACTAAAATGAAGGAGAGAATCCTAGAAGCAACAAGAGATAAGGGGACAGTCACCTACAAAGGAGTTCCCATCAGACTGTCAGCGGATTTCTCAAAAGAGACCCGAGAGGCAAAAAGGGGCTGGAAAGAGGTATTCCAAGTCATGAAATCCAAAGACCTACAACCAAGATTGCTCTATCCAACAAAACTTTCATTTAGAATGGAAGGGCAGATAAAGGGCTTCTCAGATAAGATCAAATTCAAGGAGTTCATCATCACCAAGCCCTTATTATATGAAATGTTAAAGGGACTTACCTAAGAAAAAGAAGATAAAAAAGATGAACAGTGAAAGGACAGCAAACTCACAGTTATTAACAACCACACCTAAAATAAAAGCAAACTAAAGGACAGCTAGACCAGGAGAGGAAACATAGAAATGAAGATCTCATGGAGGGTTAGCAATAGGGGAGGAGGAGGATGAGAAGGGGGGAGAAGGTACAGAAAATAAGTAGCATAGATGGTAGGTAGAAAATAGGGGGGCAAGAATAGTATGGGAAATATAGAATCTAAAGAACTTGAGACACACAGTCATAAACTAAAGGGGGGAAATCATGGGGGCGGGGGTGCAGGGTGGAGGGGAATGAAGGGGGAAATAGAAGAACTGTAATGGCATAATCAATAAAATAAAAAAAAGAAAAATAAATAAATAAAATCCTAAAAAAAAGTATTAAGGACATAAATATAAGAAAATAAAACTCTTAAAAGAAAACAGGACAAAAGCTTTATAACATTAAGAAAAAGAAATGTTTTATATCTAGACTTTAAAATATTGTCATTACATGTGTTTTAAATAGCTTCTCTTTGTAGTTACCTGTCTTTTAACTTAGCTTATATTTATTAAACAGATAATTTTAATTTTAATATCAGATAATTTAGCAGTTTCTTTATAGATTTTATTTTCTGCTTCTTGTCCAGATTATAGAAATACTCATAAATTCTTCTACAAAATTTTATACTTTTCTATATTTATTGTGCTTTCATGTTGTATTTATTCCTAAAATGTATGTTTGCTATTATATAAAGACATATTTTTATATTTATAATCTTTAATCAAATGTCTAAATATCATCTATTAAGTTGTCTATACTTCCCTTCACTAATTTATAATACCAAATTTGTCATATCCATGAACACTATGCTAGACTGTATTTTTTTATTCCTATATATTTAATATTATAACTTATTAAATAAGTTTTGTTATCTTGTAGACTATTCAATCTTCTTATTCAATATTATTTTTACTATTCTTTGCCCTTTATTCTTTCATATGAATTTTGTGTTATGTTATTAAATTCAATGAAAATCTCATTCTGAATATTAATGAAAATTGCATTCAATTTAGAAAGTAATTTGTGGAAAATCGATGTCATTTTGATGCTGAGTTTTTAGTGTATGTAAAATTTTAAAGTTTTATTATGTTTTTACATCCACCAATAAATTCTTCCATATATTTTTTGTAATTTTTTAAAAGAAATATTCCTAGGTTTCCTTGATTTTGACTACCTTTGGAGAGATATTCTTTTAAAACATATTATTAAAATGTTTGTTCCTGATGTAAATAAATGTAATTGCTCTTTGTATACTATATCTTCAGATCTTCACTCACATTGTTGCTTTTGAACCCGATTGACTTCCTCCACATTTCCCAACTCTGGTTACCTCTCTTTTATATATTTATATATATTAATGTATTTGTCACATGTGTCATTTGCCTTTGTTCTTATGATTACTTTTTGAAATACCATCTTTCCCACTAGACTTTATGTTCTAGGTTACAGATAATGTCTGTTTTCCTCAACCTTTATATCTCTGATGCCTAAGGACAGCTTTGCACATAGCAGATATCTAACAAGTACTTTTTGAGTAAGTGACTAGATGAATAAATGAATAGGTTGGTAGTATCATTTTAAAAGCAATTTATTAATTATGCTTAGATCCTCAGAATATAAAAGAGATTAAAGCAAGCTTCTCTTCAGACCTAACAGTTTGGTTCACACAGGAGACAAATCAATTAAAGCTAGCAACCATTAAAAGACTGAAAGTAATGATCGTTCAAGACTTAAAATTATGTTTTCACTAGCTCCCGTCTGCTGATCATAACAACCCCCTTCAGATAAAACATGAAATAAGGAATTACATAGAAGAGGAGAGAAGTAAATGTTGCCCTTCATTTTAAGTGTCCTTCAATAGTTAAAGGCTGTGGAGTATTTATGCAAACGGCATGAATAACAAATGAAATTGTTCTCATCAAGGCTACTAAAAGGAAATCTCAATGAATTAATTGTAAACAAAGTACAGCTCTTTATAACGCAAGGATTCTTAACTTGGATGCAGTTTGATGAACTGTAAAAAAAAAGCAGTTCTAATTTAAGTGTATACTAGTACAATAACTAAAGTTTTAACAACACTTCTTCTAGTTTGGATTACAAAGAGGAGCCCACAAACTGTTGTGAAGAGAATAGTTTACTTTTTCATCTATGGTTTTCTAAGCTGAGGAGACTTGGAGATTAGAAGTGGTCTTTTTATTAACCAAAGCTGCAAATAGCACATGAAAGGGTGCAGAACTTTTTCTTTAAAATATCTCTTTGGCATATCAATTACTTTTAGTCTGATTATTTTAAAGAAACAGTAGGTGCATAAAAAGTTCTGAAAGCCTAGTAGAAGTTACTGTTTTGGAAAAAAAAAAACATTTACATTTACAAGGGAAATTTCCATCTGTAAATGTTGTCTAAGTACTTGAAAGAGCAGGATGACTAGGTAAATAATTAGGAATTCTTATCAATGAAGAAGGCTGGGGTGTAAATCTGCATAACAATCTTACCAGTGCTCACTGTGCCTTTCCTGGTAACCTCCTTTGACTGGCCTTCCTACCCAGGATCTTTTTTCCTTTTAAGCAGGAGAAGACATTGAAGGTGGTGACCTGGGCCATTTCCTGGAGTTGCTCAGTTTCCCTGGGTCTCTCTCTGTATACAGGAGGTGTATATGTAATTAAACTTTGTTTTTCTCCTGTTAATCTGTCTTTCATCACAGAGGAGTCTCAGCCAAGAATCTAGTAAGGTAAAGGGAAAATGATTTTTCCTCTCTGAGACACATAAAGCTAAATATTTGGCATTGATTATATTGATAAGGACAATTATATTTTCTGGGTCATGAGTGTTTTTGTTTTTGCTTGTTTGTTTGTTTTTTTGTCTAGCTTTATATATTTCCTAGATGACTTGGAAAGATCAAGAAATATAGCTGGAGGAAGAATGAACTTCACTTTCCACCTGTGTCCCAGGTTCATATCCGTATAGATATGACTATTGGTGAATGGTCAATGGCACCTTAATGAAAAGTTTCATGAGAAACTCATAACCAGGGCTGGAGCCAGGACCAGCCATATAATCTGTGAGACCTAATGCACAACAAAAATGCAAGCCCCAATTTTCAGAAATATTTAGAGTTTTGAGAGGCTGACAACAAAGCATTCAACAAAGTGTGGGGCCCTTTTCAGACCTGTATGTCACTTACTCATGAAATTGGGGCTTTTATATCTGGTCTTGTAATTCCCATACTGGCCCAGTGGGGTTAACTTGTGCTTCCTCTTTTGTGAATGGATGCTGATCAAGTGCAGGTGAAGCATGGATTAGCTTTTGCAGTTGACTTCTAAAACAAGGATTTTGACCATCAACAACATACTTAGTGACCTTTAGGAACATGCCAGACCTTTTGAATACAGGCAATGGTGACTGCCATTGGTATAATTTCTGTGACATGAACTGTAATTATAAAGTTAATTATGAATGTATTTTAATTATAGATTTATGTCAGTGATAAAATTTCCATTTCCCTTTGGAAAAATTTTAGTGTGGAATAACTAAAATCATGATTGTGTCCAGATTAAAAGGACTTTAATCTGAAAAAGTATAATACAAGCTTCTCTATACACTGGTGTCTTGGTGCTTCAAACTATTTTGCCTGGACCACATCACATGTCACCTACTACTTCAATAAGAACTGTAATTTTTTTTTAATTGCTCCTCCTTCCAAAAATACATAGACCTTTTAAAACTGGACTCTAACATGCTAAAGTATTTTGTAAAGTACAGAGGCAAAAGTAGATGCTCAAAAATGGTTGTTTCTGCTGTAGAGGAGTTAGTCCCTTTGAAAAGGGGAAGAGAGAACTATGGCCCTTTTGGCCTGACTTGGGTTACAGCTAAATATGAAAATTTAACATAGCAAGGTAGAGTTGGGCAGGAAGTTTTTAAGGAAAGGGGAGTAACTTTGCTACTGGCAATGTTGGCTTTTGGTTCTTGAGTTTGGCAAAGAAAGAATTCAGAGCCAAGAACTCTAATGCAAGAGGAAGTTTATCATGCAAAGTGAAAGTACACTTAAAAAGAAAATTCAAGCAGGGTGCTCAGAGAATTTCCTTGGCCTATTAGAAAGAAAGTCACAGAGACAGAAGAAGTGAGCCAGCTGGGCTGCATGGACTCAGGAAACAAGTTACAGAGGCAAAAGAAGGTGAACCTGCAGAGACAGGTTCGGGGGGTTAGTCTGGGATGAGCTGCCATTGCCTGATGCTCCTCTGGTTGCAAGTCTTGTGGGGTTCATTAGAGTTTAGGAGAAAGAAAACAAAAATATACTCCTGGAGAAAGAAGGTGAGGGCATGCTAGAGAGAGAGAGAGAGAGAGAGAGAGAGAGAGAGAGAGAGAGAGAGAGGACACTTACTATTTATCTGTTTTCTAAAGGCAGAAATTTTAGGGGAGGTCCATGGACGGATTGCAATAGAAAGTTCATCAGCTTTCCAGGTGTGTCATTTAATAAGCTGATTCATGAAAATGAGCATCTAGGGTCAGAGTCATGGTCCCTACTGATTGGTTGGTGATAGGGTAGGGGGTCATTGGTCATTGCACCTGGTCCTGATGCCGGTCATGGCATTGCTGGTGTTCTTGGCCTGGAGCTGAAAGGTAACTAAGGCCTAGATGTTATCTCTATGTTGACCAAAATTCTGTCTCTGTGGTCAACAGACACATGGCTTTGTTCCTAAGAATATTTGATGCTGATCAGAACCCCATTGTCCTGAGGGCTTAATGCTAGTGGAAGTGATCATGCAAAAGAGGAGGCAGGTGGGTCAGCTTGCTGAATAAGACCAGTTTGAGTCAACTATCTGTCTCAGTTGTCATATCCACTTGGCAAGGAATTTTCCTAGCTCCTTAATGTCCTGACTCAGGCTGACATCAGAAAGAAGGCTACGTAATGAATCACAAGTAATCAGTTAGTTTCTGACAAGAACCTTCCTCTTAGCAGGGTACATGTGAAACACAGCTCACCTCTGAAAAAAGGAAATGACAAAAACAGGACAGGGCCAGTCCATGTCTAGGGAACTTGACCTGTGGCCTGGCTTCTGTCTTGGAAGGCAAACTGACACAGAAGACCCTTCAGAAGGATCGTTGTGTGATGAGGCAATGGGATGACAGAAGGGACAACAAAGAATGAACCAGAGGGGAAAGCATGGGAGTCTTGGGCATGAAGAACGGTGACCCTCACAGCCAGGAACATTCCACTGACACTGACAGAGCGGTGGCAGGCTCTACCAAGGCAGGTGAGAAATACAAACATAATGTCACACATATTGTGGCTTCAGGTAATCTGGATCTAGTAGTTGAAAAAAAAGTCCCACGAATAGTTTTATTATAATAAGATAATAAGCTTAGAAGTATACAGTGAGTAGGAGTAGCTGACAGAAAGGTACAACAAGGCCCTGGGATTTCAGGGAAGACGTTTATAATGGAATCTTAAAAACTGAGTAGTGATAAGTCAGGTGAAGAGTGAGTGGGAGGTTACTCTGGGTAAGTAGAGTAGCACGAGCGATGTCAGAGAGGTGTGCATCAGCATTTACTAGACATGAGCTCAGTATTCACTTGGTGAGCTTAGCAACCAAAGAAAGGTAGAAAATGGAAGGGTTAACAGCCCAAGTCATGGAAGACTTGTATGTCCCACCAGTGGGCTGAGACTCCTGATATCTGCAGTATTTTAAAAAGGAGACCCATAAGGCAAAGTTGCATTTTATATCATTTAAACAAAAGTAAAGAGATCTGAACGAAGTAATCTGGAGGTTGTGACACCAGTTAGGGGTGCTGTCAGAATAATCTGGTAAGCATGGCTGAAAGCTTGGTCGAGGGGTGTAATGGTGTAACTGGAGAGGTTGGGTTATGCATGGGAGAAGGTAGGAGGTAAAGATAGCCATTATTAACCCAACTGTTTTGTGGTTTAATGATGAGATGGAGTGGAAGGAAATAAATAACTGTATTTGAGTGGATTGAGAAAGGCACGGCTAAATATAGCCCCCAGGATGTGTGGATTTATTCTAGGGGCACACAGCATGTTACTCAGGGTCACTTTCTGTGGCCTAACGCCAAGTTTATTTCTTGCTCATGGTACACATCCTGGGGATCGTGAGGTATCTCTGCTCCGCATAAGCGCTCAGGGGCCACCCTTTTGTACTTCCATCAACCGAGTCCTGTACCAGCAGCGGAGGGAGGGTAGCCTGCAGTAACGTACACACACATCCCTCACCTTAACCAAGAAGTGACACACTTTTCTTCTGCTCACATTTCATTGGTCAGAACCAGTGATCCATTCCTGTATAATTTTCGCAGAAGACTGATAAATGTAAACTTCAGTACACCCAGAGAGAAAGGATACCAAAACTGATGACAACTAGTAAAAAAAATTATAATAAAACTTCGGGTAATGACACCCTGTTCTGGTGTGAAGTTATGTAGCATTAGACAAGCTAAGCTTGGTCAGAGGAAAATGTTCAGAGCACTCACTTGGTAATAACCTGCCCTGTTCCAAGCCCTGTGTTCAACCTGCGTATATTAGAATAATTCAGTACCTCAATCCTAACAGCCACTTAAGAATATGATAAACTTTTAATGACTTTTTGAATTTTAAACTGGGAAAAGAACTTTCAAGTGATCATTCTAGAACAAACCCCCTATTTTGTAGATGAAGAAATGATATCAAGAAGAGTAAAATGAAAAGGCACAAACTTCAAGTTTTAAACTAAGTCATGGGGATGTGCTGCCCAGCATGATGACCATAGTACCACTGCATATTTGAAAGTTGCTAGAAGTTCTCATCACAAAGAAAAAAAGTTGTAACTATGCATAGGGACAGATGTTGAGTAGACTTACTACAGTGAAAAATTTACAATATATACAAATATAAAAGAATTATGTTGTACAACTGAAACTAATATAAAGTTCTATCTTAATTATATTTAAAAAAACCACAAGAGCAAAGACGCTGACAGGCCGGCCAACAGACAGAAAAATGCGACCCTATGAACAGGAGACCCAAGCATTTTTATTATAGAGACTCATATAAAAAAAGGACAAAACAAATGACATGCAAAAAAATGAGTGAAGTGATGAGTCTCAGGTAACATAAAAATGAGCTTCAGAGACAGAATCAAACTCAGAATGTACTCTAAACCCAGAGTGCTTTTCTGCCTTCACACTGTTCCTCGTGCTCCATGATGTCGCTCCCTGAGACCATAACACGGCTCTGTGGCATTTCAGACAGCTGGACAAAAGTACTGGTCTGCACCTCTCAGTAAAGAGTGAGGATAAAGACTTGATCAGATTATTGTATTTTATTCAATATTGATGGCATCTCTGTGGCTTTCTCAAGATGACATGGGTGGTCAAGCAGGATTTTTGATACTCTAAACATCAATGCATCATTCGTACTGAAAACCTTAAGGTTTGGTGGGGTAGGGAAGGGATGTAGTGTTTCCCTTACTAGCCCCATAAATGCTTATTGATGAAGTCTCTATTTTATGATTTGCACTTGTATTTGACACCACTTATCACACCAAATTCTATCTAGTATGCATGACAGGAGGGATGGATGGGTCTCCTCTGCCACATTCTCACAGCCTACCGTGTTTATGTAACCGAAGACTTGCTACACTGAGACACTACCTTCCTGATTCGAAATTCAAAACATAAGTGAATTTTAATTACTAAATATTAAAAGAGATGAACTATTATGTAAAATGGCACTGAGGTTAAGATGCATAATCATTGATACAAGTGGAGTTAATGCAAAAGCTAGTTTACCTTCTGGTTGCAGAATTTAACAAATACTATCTTAAAGTCCACAGGCAAAAATGAGAATTAATTCACCAGGAATTATAAAATAGACAAGTAACACCAAAAAGAGACATAAGTTATGCAATTAGTCAACAAAGAACTTCTATGAAAGACAACAGTTTTTAGAAAAGCAAGAGTGAACATTGGACTACTTCCCAATCTTAGTGCTCTGAGGGCTGTACAGAGGCTAGTGAGCTACAAAATAAACACATTATGTTCTTAGAAACTCTATTTTAATAAAGAAATTAATGATTTGACTAGTATTTTTATAGTATTATAAACATGGAGATACTGTGGGATAGAACCACGGCTTGCATTACTTTTTATGATGTAAGAGGAACTACTGTACAGTGGAAGCGGGCCATTCAGTCTGCTGTGGGGTATGTGTCAGTTCCCTGTGCTATTAATGGTAGGCTAGCAATGAACTCTGAGGCACAGACGGAGGGAATTTGCAAATTGGAGCAATACAAGTTTGTGGTTTTGCCATGGCTTTGGACTTCAGAGTGAAGGACACAAATTATCCTTCAGCAGGTAAAGTAAGAAAAGGCCAAGAATTATCTTCCTTTGAACATGATCTGGACAATAATGTGGATAAATGATGACAGGTTACATTCAGTTACCAAGCTGGCAGAGCATCTAAGAACCCTCCATTTTTATATTAGAGGACAGAGGGCTAGCTGAGCCCTAGGCAACAATGCTCTTAAGACACCTGCTGTGATGAGGATTTTAGTCCTGCCTATTCCTACAGAATCTCCGTGCTCCCTTCCTCTTGGCATAGATTTGAAGAGTATGCTGAAACTGTGAAATAGAGAGACAGATTTAATAATAATCATTCCACTTAGTAAGTACAGCTGGGGCAGGTAATTAAACAGGTTTTCTCTTGCCAGCAGGCCTAAAGCAATGTAGCTCAGAGTCTCGGTCACACCTCTGGACTGAGATGGAAAGCTAATATTAAACAGTCCTTCTCCAGGCAGGCCCATCTCAGCACTGCTGTTCTTAGCAAGTAGAAGTTATTAAAGGGTCTAGTCAGGCTGCCAGAGGCCTGCCAAGTCATCAGACTTAGGAATGCTGAATTTATAGGCTGAAAATGAAAAGGGACGAGAGTAACAGAAAAAAATTATCATCATTATTCAGGTGGTTGATGTCTAATAAAATATGTTCATTGTAGATCTTTGAGATTGTCATGATATGAATAACTATTCAAATGCTGTGGATATAATTTCGTAATTTTTAAAATCTCTAGTTTTCTTTGCATTATGAAGATATAGTGTTCAATTGATATGAGACATACTAGCCTAATTGTGTGTAGGTTGACTAGTGACAAAACATGGAAAGATAAAATTTAAACTTAGTTAAATTGCCCTTTGTTAGGAAATGGTTCTTTACTTGTTTGAGGATGGAAGGTCAAAACAATTTAAACATTTAAAAAATATATCTTCTGTTTTATTAATTTTGAGTATTATTCCTGCTATGTATCACTATATAACACATTACCCAACACTTAGTATCTTAAAATAGCACATACTTTAGTATACCTCGAAATGTTGGGGGCCAGACATTTGGGTCAGGTGTGGTTAGGTGATTCTTTGGCCCCACATGGTGTTGACTTGGATCGCTTAGTGGTGTTCAGCTGATGGTCGGTCTGGTGTAGAGAGTACAGGACAGCTGTTGCTTTTATATTGGCTGTGACAGGTAGAAGTTTGGGCCCAGCTGTGTCTTTTTCTTTCACCATAGAGACTTAGGGCTCGTCCACTGGGCCGTCCCACCACTGATGCCCAGGTAGCATGTCCTGATTAACCATCCCTGGGGCCAGTGTGTGCCACAGATCTAGGACCACTAATCCCTAGATCTGGTGATACCTCTTGTCCTAATTTCATCAGGGTGCCAAAACTATAAATACTCTTCATATATCAGACATATACATTCCAGTAAGTGTTTTTGGACAGCTTGGTGACATGTGGAAAGGCATGAAATCCAAGCACAGGTTACGTGGATCACTGTACTCTGTGGTTCTGCTCCTAAGTGGGTGTGGGTGTGGGTGGCAGTGGTGGTAGGAAGTAGAAAAGCAGCTTGGCTGGGCCAGACTTTTCAATGAATTTCCAATCTTAGGTGTTTTTTGTTTGTTTGATTTTTTTGGAGGGAGCAGGCAAGAACAAAGCCTGTCTGTACCCTTATTCCCCATTACCTCTATCCTCTAGGGAGCAAACACTAACAATTTATTTATGCACAAACAAGCAAATATGAATATACATTCTCATTTTCACAAAAAGTAGTATTCTACACATGCTAGACTCTGACTTTTTCACTTAATAAATCTTTCTCACAGTAAGTGCTTTCTCATTTTTTACATTTGCATAGTAATGCATTATAGTGATGCAACATAATTTCAATAGCACCCTGTTAATAAACATTGGATTAAAAAAACATTTTTTTTGTAATTAATAATCTAATATTTGTATTATTTCAAACACAAGAATATCCATGGAAAACTTCATAGAAGTGAAATGCCTGGCTCAAAATATATCCACTTATAATTTCTGTAGATGTCATCAAATTGCTCATGATAAAAGCTGCCAAAGCACACTGACTAGAAATAAATGACAGCCCCAACAGCAGGGTCTACTGAAACAGTATTCTTCTTTTCAAGTTGAAAGGTTAAAGAAGTGTCATTTCTGTATCATTAATGGGCATTTCCTTTAGGCTCATTAAATCTATGCATTGCTTTTTATAGTTCAAAGAGCATTTGCCTTCTTATGAACTGTGTGATCATATTCTTTCATCAAAAATCTATTGGTTTTTGTTCTTTTTCTTATGAATATTTTGTATCAATATTTTGTTTTTAAAGTACAGTTTTAACAAGGCTTTATATCAACGTCATATTCTTTGTATAAACTTGCTTTCTTTTTTTTTTATGCCTGGAGCAGTTTAATAGCATCTTAATAGACTGACTGTTAAACATTTGTTGGAATTCTCCCGTGAAGCCCTTTGATCCTCCTGCTGTTTAGGAGGATTAATCTTTGACCATTTTTTCCCCAATTGCTTTATGGGAAATAAGCTTTCCTGATTTTCTGGTTTTGAAAAACATCAGTTTTGAAAAAAAAATTAGGTAAAATATCTATGTTGTCCAGATTTAATTTTTTTCCATAGAATTAACATAGCACTTCTTAGTCACCCAATTTCTATTTCTTAAGTATATCTTCACTATAACTTTGTAGTATATGCTTTCTCCCAATTAATCTCAGTTAACTGGTGATTTTGTATGTTTTATGTTCACTTTTTTAAAAAAACAGTTTATTGATTATTTTGCTATTTATATATTTTTATCTCATTAAAGTCTACATTTATTTTTATTAATTTTTCCTTAGGCTTGCTTTCTACTTATTATGTACTTTTAACTGAATCAGTTACTTAATTGATACTTTCTTTTTAACCAATATAAGCATCTAAAGCTGTTTATCTTTCTTTGAACAGTACTTACCCATATTCCAAATGCTCAAATACAAAGTATATATTTATTATCATTATTTATTAGAAGTTTTACAATTTTGATCAGTGTTTGATTTGAGCAGTTAAGAAAGAATTTTTTCTACATCCAGATTTATAGATACGTACACTTACTTGCGATGGAGAGGGAGCCCTAGGATATATGAAGTGGAAGATAAAAGAATCTGAGTATCTTTAAAGTTTTGGTTAATTTGGTGATCTTCGTTACATTTTTATAGCATTTACAGGTGGATTCTGAGCCACTTTCTTTTTTTTGGTACCTATCACTGAATAAGTTGGATTTTTCTAAACTAGCTCTTCATAAATGGTTCCCATGAGAGTGGGTGCGAAAGGATCTTCGTCAACATGCCAAACCTCACAGAGACAGATGGCCTCTTACAACTGTGGCTCCTCTGTATGTCTCTGTGTACTTCCACAACATCCCACGTCTTCTGTTTCTCTTCATCAAGCCTTGTCCACAGGTCATGTTCTCTCCTGTTTAAGAGGTACAGTTTTTGTACCTCTTGAGTAATCCCCTCACCTCTCTGAGGCTGTCTACTAAGGCATCTTGAACTCCTTGTATTCTTATCTTGATTTTGTCCTTATGGCTCTTGTCCATTTAAGTTCCTTGGATAGACCTCATGTGTATGACAAATGCAGTTTATTATAGCTCAACTTTTCTGAGAAGTGAGGTTACAGGGCAGTGTTCCTTTTCCTTGATGCTTTGGTGTGATTATCAGTAAGACAAGGGGAAAGATTCTACTTAGGTAGTGTGATGGGTAATGTTTTGTGTCAACTTGTCCAGGCTATGGTGCCCAGCTGGTTGGTCAGATGCCAGTCCATGGGTGTTGCTGTAAAGATATTTTTAGATGTGATTAATATCTAAATCAACGACTCTGAATAAAGCATACTGGCCTCTATAATGTGCAGTGGGCCTCATTCAATCAGTTGATAGCCTTAAGAGGAAAACTGATAGCCTTAGGAAGAAATTATGCATTCAGATTGCCTTCAAACTCAAAACTGCCATCAATTCTAGCCTGCTGAACATTCCCACAAATTCCAAAAATACCAGCCCCTACAATTGTGTGAGCCAATTTTCTTAAAATAAATCTCCCTCAATATGTGCATAAGCATCCTATTCACTCTATTTCTCTGGAAAACTCTGAATAACATATGTAGCCACATTTGCAATGAAAATTCAATAACTAATTTGATGTCAATATTGGGAAAAATTTTTAGAGACTTTAATAATCTTGTGTTTAAACTTACATACATTCAGCATTTATATGTTTAAATTTTGCAAAGATGTATTTATTATCACACATGTAATTCTATAGGACATTTTTGGGAATAGTAGTTTAACATGTCAGGTAATTCTACATTTTATTTTTACTCTTCCTGTAGTGTTCGCAGAGTGTGGAATTTAAAGTGAGGGGTCAAGAAGCTAAAGTGGTAAGGAGTTATCATTTGGGAAGACTACGTATGTGAGACATCAGTAATTGAGTCTGTAGAGCACAGCATGGTGATGGATTTCTGTCACTTTTGACTGGAGACAAGAACACTCTAAACCTCTTTCCTACCAACAAATATAACTGTTATTTTGCAAAACATTCTTCACCCACTATATACATTTATAATAAACAATGTATCAAAGTGATGTAGTTTAAAAGTAATGACATTAAATGTGATAGATACATAGTGATGGCAAATATTTCAAAAGGTTTCTCTGGCACTCATGGCTGGGTCATTAGGGCAGACTGGAGGCCTTAACTTTTAATCTGGGTCAGAAAAGTCCAAGGGTCATAGGAAAATATCTAAAACTTAGCCATTAAAAATATAATTAGAACATACATCTTTTTTAGTGTCATTGGTTTGTGTGATTTTACATTCATGTTATGAAGATAGACTATGGATGTATTCTAGAGAAATATAATATATATAACTATAAACAGTAGCCTTTTAAAATATAGCTTGAATAATTACATGAGAGAATTACCTCCTGTAACACCCAATGTGAGATATAGTACTCTATGTACTACTGACTCAGTTGAACGTGGCATAGATGAGAAACCCATATTTTCCAAAACATCTATGAAATCAGGATAATCAGACATTTGTCAATTATCAGAATTACCCCCCCCCCACACTTGCTCTTTGAAAGAATAGTTTCTTACATGTTTCCATAGTACACACTACTTTGGGAGGTCTCATGTTCTTGAATTTGTGTTTCATATTATAACTATTGATGGCCAGATAATTTGCCTAAGTGTTAGGTTGCCTAACATTTTGACAGTGTTTATTCATAAAATTCTTGGTGGTTATAAAGACTGCACATACTCCCCTAACTTAATGATTGACTAGTTAAGACATTAAACCTGAGGTTTCTGAAGATAAACATGTGTGAGTATAAAAGATTATTAGATGTTGGCTTCTTAGTTGACAGTGTGTTGTAAAACCTTCAGAATTAAGTGTACTCATGGCATAGATGGCACTGTATGAACTCTGGTTCACCCACACCAGAAAGGCATACTGTAAAGAGAAAGAAAGTAGAAGAAATAAGGAAATAAAGCATAAATTACACTACTGGTAATAAGATGAAACATTCAGAGAATGTGACTACGATTTGTAATATGCTGGAACAAATTTCAAACTTGTTGTACACTATGAGATATTCTAGTCTTGTATTTTGTTCTAAAACTCATACCAAAGAAATCCTGTGAAAGTCCTTAAATAAACTATGAGAGAATCTGCACTTGGACAAAAACTTTCTCAAAATGTTCCTTCAATCGAGATCCATGAGACAGAAAGTTTGTCAACATTCAAATGTGCTATGAATATATAGTGGGTTTTAATATAAAGTTCTGGCCCATTTAAGTGCATAGTCAGCAAAATGTTTTATTTTTGTCGGATTTGCTCTGGACCTTTTTAAGAAATGTGTTTTAGGCTATTCTTATTCCTAGGTGTCTTGCTCAGGTATCTCTCCTTGCTGCAGAGAAGATAATGCTGGTTTTACAAGAGTGTTAATGTTTGCATGTGTCAGACCTGCGTGTGTCAGGCTCTCAAGCCTGGTTCATAAGAATTTACAAGAAAATATTCCAACAGTGGCATGAGCCCAATCAAGAAGATTCTCACTTATTAGTGGAGTGGGCAGGCATTTAAAAATGGGCATGGTTAGGCTACTAGTTATGATAAACCCTGGTGTGTGCTTATCTCATAGCTCAGTCTTTCACTATCAAATCTGTCAATTACTCCCAATTGCAAGAAAATGATCTATAAAATACAGGCTGACTGTTTTATTGCTTAATACCAGCGATGACCATGTGACATCATGATGTTCTCTCTGAGTTTCTCTGAGTAGCATTCTTCAATTTGTTTTAGCACTATGATACCTGCCATGCTAATAAACAACTCTCTACCACCCCTACTATCTTTGCCACCTTCCTACCCACCAGCAACATCTCAGCATGTTTACTGCTTAATCATTTCATGCCCAAGAACACGTGTACTGCACTGAATGGGGATTGTAAACAAATGGGAGAGTTCTACTTGATTATCGTTCACAACAGTAGCCCAATACATGATTTTTCTAATTATCTCCCCTGTGGTGGACATTAGCCCCTGTTTTGTTTTCAATTATAAAATGTATATATCTTATTCCCCAAACATTCCTAAGGGATATACTAGCAGAATAACTATGGAGTAGTTAGTCGAAGTGCCGGGAAAGCAACTCCCTTTGATAACTTCCTCTTTCTTTCATCGTAAGTTGGACTGTTGCTGTTAAAAAGAACAGCTAAGGAATAAAGATGAATCAAATGCATGAATCTTTCACTTGTATGATTTTCAGAATTTTCTCCAGATGATAACAAAAAGTAAATGCCACATTCATTTCTCTTAGGTATGCTTTCAGATATGCAAGCATTCTTCTTTTTTACTGAATGAATGTCCTAAATGAGCTTGTTTATTTTCTGCAGTCATTCAGTTTATAATTTTTTTAAAGTTTTATTTGTTAAATGACTGTTTTAGGTACATAATTTTTTAGGATGTAAATCAGATTTGATTATAATAATATTTTATAAAGCAATTTAATTATTCAAGTTCTTTTAGGAAGTCTTCAATTAAAGGTTGTTCAATATGTATTTTGCACTTTTACAAATAGCATATAACATATTTTACTATTAGTATATAGTTTTCTCGACAAATTCATTAAGCAGAAAATGATTTCCTGAAAAATACTCAACCTGGAAAACTGTTAATATTCTTCTCATGTTCTCTGTCCCAAAAGAAGATTCTACGGAGTCATTTTGCTTGAGTGTCAAGTTTTATTGATGATCTTAGAATCATTTATACTTTTCAGTTTCCTTGCATATGTCATTAATAGGGAGCTGCTTCCTTGCTTGCATGAATGTTTGATTTCTTTTTCTAGTTAAATAGTGATCCAAATGTAAAATCTAATGCTTAGGGTAATGATGTGAATTAATGATTACATGTGAATTTATTCACTTGGATGCTGGGCTTTCAGAAATGAATTTGAATAGATCACACTTCTCTATAAATGTAGGTTTTACAGTGGAGCTAGATCTAATATTGATAATCTCTTTATTTAACTGTTTCAAAATGCCATATGTGACTGAAAGCAACAGAATGGAAATAACTATGTGTATAGCAAATAGAACAGAGGATGAAAGCAGGATGTGCAGAGCTTCTTGCTGAAGTGAGCATCGTATGAGTCTCACTGTACAGCAGCACTGAGGGCAGCGATCCGCTGAAGGGAGGGGTTGGTGTGCACCTACATGTAGGAGAAGGATATTAAAATGGCAAAATATGACGGCAATTTTCAGGTACTCAGAACCTCCCAGAAGGGATAACCTGAAGACTAATTTAAAACTAACTTAAAATTGGGAACAAGGCCTGTTGATTTATTTCAACAATTTTGTATGGGACAAAGCGAATCTCCTAGGTCTCATTTCCCCAGTACTGACCCTCGTCATGTTGGTGTTATTGCAAAAACGATGGCCAAAGGTACATAAAAATTTCAGTTTAAGAGACTTCACTTATTCTAAAATGAATTATAATTTTGCCTTTTTTCTTAGTCTGTGTTCATTCATTTATCCCAGGTGGTCTTTGCAAGGGAAATTAGTTAAAGGGAAAATGCTATGGACTGTATTGTGTTCCCTGACATTTGTATGCTGAAGCCCTAACCCCTATGGGACTGTTTAAAGTTTTAGGTTGTAATTAAAGGTAGGGTTCTCATCAGATGGGATTGGTGGCCGTATAAGAAAAAGGAGGACCCTGGTTAGTGTAGCTCAGTGGTTTGAGCATGGGCTGTGAACCAAAGGGTTGCCAGTTTGATTCCTAGTCAGGGCACATGCCTGGTTTGTTGGCAAGGTCCCTGATAAGGGTGTGTGAAGAGGCAACCACACATTGATATTTCCCTCCCTCTCTTTCTCCTTCCCTTCCCTTCTCTCTAAAAATAAATACATAAAATCTTGTTTAAAAAAAGAAAGAAAAAGGAGGGAGAGAGAGATCTCTTTCTTTCTCCATCATGTGAGAACGCAGCAGCATGATGGCTCTTTGCAAGCCAAGAAGGCAGCCCTCACCATAAACTGACCAGGCTGGCACTCTGACCCTGTTCTTTCCAGACTCTGGAATTGTAAGAAAATGCACTTCTGTTTTGAAACCACGTAGTCAACGTAGTCACTGGTATTTTGTCACGGCAGCCTGACTGGCTCGAGACAGAGAGCATATTCATTCCAAACACAAACCTAGGCTCAGGTGACAGGGTAATCACCATTGAGTTTAGTTTCCCTGCAGCTTCCACAATACGTGGATGCGATAGCAGCCATGGGCGAAAGGTCCATAGAGAGGCTTTCGAAGACAGTGTTCAGTCTGCATTTGCCACCCATCTTCACCAGGCATTTGTACCTTGGGATTTCCATTTATTTTGGTCTTTACAAAATTCTCTTAATAGAAAAAAATTCAGTTCCCTGGAAGATGGCAAAAGGCACCTAGAACAGTAACTTGCTCAAAAAGGTAAAAAAGTTTTAGGTTTTTGGGAAGATGGAATTATGAAGTTGCCTGAAAGATGGCAGAAGGTAATGGAACAAAATGTTCAATACTTCGTTCAATAAAGTTATTGATGAAAATGAAAAATGTCTTATTTTTGTTTAAAACTGAACAAACTTTTTTGGCCAATTAACTATATTGCCTTTTATGAAGATCAGAGAGCGGGTATTGCATTTAACTGAAAAAAAAATGTGTAATAGATTATTATTAGCTCCAAACTCAAACTTAAGTCTGTTTCATGAAAATTTTGCCTCTTAATAATACCAGTAAAGAAACTATGTATGTCACTAGACTAGAACTTTTCCAACATGACTGTGCTTTTCTACCTCTTGAAATGATCTTTTCTGTATAGATTCATAAATAGGTGTGAAACAGAGAGGGAGGCGGGAAGGAATAGAGAAGTATGGCTCTTGTCTCCTCTCACCACTCCTTTCTCTTCCTTCTGCAAGTTGGAGAAAGATTTGTCTGTGTAAGTAGCATCGAAGATTACTTCATGGCTTTTTGTGGTTTATATGTACATTTATTTGGAAGTCAGCCTTTAATTTCTCTCCTCATTTTTGCTTCTCCTTTGTTCCTCTATTTAACACATTTATTATACTGACATTTAGTAAGGGACTGCTCTGGGATGAAAATAGTTTTTATAACTATATTTTAGCATAATAAAGCATAAATCCAGACAAATATATTATGCTATGTTATGATAAAATTATCACCAATATTCAATACTCACTGGTATTGTGCCATAATCTAAATGCTGTAATACTTGATTTTATAATATGTGAATACCTAACCTGTCCTTTTAGCCACATTTATCAGATCCAACATTTTGATGATTTAATCTATTTTCGCCAAAGTCAAGACTATATATCACCTAGATTCAGGCAGATCCATTAAACTTGAGTATTACAAACTTCAGTATCCATCCAAACTTCTTATCCTGTTTTATTATAGGCCCTCATATTCCTCAGTTTTAGCTTAGTCTCTATAATTCTTCCAATAGATACAGATAAATAAGTTATGAACTCTTCACTGGAGAGCGCTATTTTTCTGTTCTCCTTGGCACATTTTGGGATCCGTTCTTCCACTGTGTGATGGAACCACACACGAGGAACTTGTTAGAAGGATGACATACAAGTGCAGGATAGGTACTGAATCCTTGTGCACAAGTTCCTGATTGTTTTGATCACTTAGTTTATCTTTTATTGAAAAAAATTTCATCTTTGTAAAGTTTGTACCAAAGAAAAAGGGCTTGGAAAACAGGCGTTCTGGGTTTTGGTCATCTATTTGGAACTATCTTTCTGGTTTTGGAAAACTCACTTCATCTGCCTGCTTCCTCATCAGTAATTAGCCCTTCTAGACTATACTAATGATAACTTTTACTTCCCTGACACCCCTCTTCTCCATTTTTCAAGAGCAGTTAAAATTGGCTAACTCTCCTTGTTTAGTTTGAGGTCCATAGCAATTTAGAGAGACTATTTGGCACTCTGTATAGAAGTAGTCAGCTAATATGGCATTGTTTATTTTTGCTCCTCCATTGGTAAGGCACTACTGTTATACAAATCCTGAAGAAATTTTCTAGAAATAATATCTTACATATCAGATGTAAAATAAAATACATTGGAACTTCAGACATTCCTTATGGCCTCTCTTATGTTTGATTCTAGTGTAAATATTGGGTTGTCCTTCTCCATATGATTTTGAAATCTGTTTTCATTTTTACTATTTTACTATCTCATTCAAGTTAGCTAAAATTTCTGTATGAATGGTCACATTGAGGATCTTTGATGCTATTTAAATCACCTTTATTTCATGTTATTTTTTCTTGCTTATTTTCAGCATAGAGATAACTGAATTCTGGAGACAGAATTTGTAATTTTTGAAGACTAGAATTTACTTCATTATTTTTCTTGTTTTGTGTTAGAAAATGACAAAGAACAGGCCATAGTGGACAGTTCTGGTTTCTCTGATTTTCAAAACTTAAAATTGAGGTGAGAAGAAAATTATTTTGTGTGTATATTTTAATGTTACTGTTTAATTAATGCATTCTAGTGAAAAAGGAATATAAAACCCATGCATTAGAATATTCAACTAACTCTCTCCTTGTGTGAAAAACAAGCTTTTGATAATTATTTTCTTTGTGAAAGAGAAGAAAAGAAATTCAAGCATTACTACTATTGAATTATAAAACAACAAACTATCTCTTTCTCCGTGGCTTTCATCCATATAATTTACAGTGCAAATGCAATTTTTGGTACACAAATGCTTCTATATTGAGAGCCGTGTGGAAAATAGAATGCCTAGTTCCCATTTTCTTGCCAAACAAAGAAAACAAAATCCTTCCCCATCTTCTGTATTATGTGAGTGCCAATAACGCCTCTTTGATGGTAGCTTTGTGTTGTGTTGTGTTTTTGCTTTTAATGAAGATACAGTGGGTAAAATAGTGCTTCATTGTATTGTACAAAACACTGCAGCATAGGCTAATTACAGCCTTCAGTGGGATTTGGTGTAGACCTCATGTCACTGTCTCACGCCCATTTTTCAGTGTTTAGCGAAGTGGTTCTGATATATCTTCTCCTGTGGTTTACTTTTTAAACTCATTTCAGTCAAATGAAAAAGCAATGACCCCTGCCTAAAATGTTAATTAAATGGCTACCTCAGTTGTTATAAAGTTTTTACTTAAAAATACTCTTACATTTTGGATGTGAAATTTCAATTTTGCCCCGTATGGCCCTTCTCACACTTGTTTCAGAGGGCATAATTTTCAGAGAAGGCAAAATTTAAAGTCAGCAGAAAGCAGTTTGAGAGCCAGAGAGATATGGAAGAAATGTCACCTTCATCTTTATTTAAACCTGGTTAATTTAATTTAGTCATTAAGTTCTATTGAAAATGAACCGAATATAGTCATTAGTTTTGGAAAGAGAATAGAATCAATTTAGATATTAAATTAAAGGATAAAATCTCTAGAACTTCTAGGTAAAGATAAAATGATAGGTGGTTCATTGCCATCTGATTATAGGGGAACAATAATATTATCCATATTGAAAATGTAATTTACCCAGTGGCAATCTATTTGTGCTTGCAATAATGTGATAAAACTGAAATAATACCCAGTATGTATCTTTCAAGAAACTGATTAAATATTTGTTAGTTGACTTGACAAATGATTGTAGCTAATATTTTATTGGGGTTATCTTGATTCTTGAGCATGCGGTATGATTGGGTGGGAGATCAAAAGACAACTTTATCTCCTTTTACATGAACTTAATAAAATATCTTTATTTGTAAATGGGATATAAACAGTGTGTTATGGGAAAATGTTCAGTGAACCAAAAGAAACATTTAGTGTACATTTTAAAAGGAATGATATTAATAACTATGTGAGGTTCTGTGCATGTTCTTTTTCTGAGACTCTGTTTCTAAATGCCTGCAATTTCTTTTGTCGTGAATATTCTGCAAACATTATTAGTATTCATAAAATTATCTAATCTTTTGTTGAACTGCACTGGATTAAATGGTAATTGTAATTGCTGTAATTGCCATTTTCATTCTGCATGCTAAATACAATGGAGTCTATTAAATTATTGCCTGAAATTGCATAATATTTAAAGATGTAGTTTGAAGTTGGTTTTGCCAACAGCAATAATAGTGATATGCAAATATATATGTTATGGAGTGGTTATTACGTGTGCTTACTTGGATCATCTCATTAAATTCTTACAGCTACCTTATGGTATCATAAGGATACAACTGATTTCTCATCTGTTCCAAGAATACTATGTGCTTCTTATAGAATTTTACATTTAATATATACATCGCCTCTCCTTTCCCTAGCAAGTAGGAATTTTAAAACTGAGGAAAATGGAGCTTTGAAATTAGTATATAGTAAACAGTGTTTTAAACCCATGCAGCTTGATTCCAGAGACTGTGGTCTCAGCCAGTACACAATACTGCCTTCCTTTATGGATAATGCTTTACTTAAGACCTCGGAAGGATGGTCTTATAGTTCTCTTCCTGGAGATTTCTGCCAAGTCAATGATGAGGCATGGAAGTGCTCATATATCATTTGGTCAATCAACATGAAAGCACAGCTGCACCAGAGCTTTGGGTATACAAGAGTTATTTGTTTCACAGTCCTTGCATAGGGTTCAGCTTTAAAATCTTAGATCAACCCCTAGGACAGCTCTTCTTTTTACACAAGTGGAAGATTATGTCTCAACATGGGTTTCAAAGTCCTGTACGATCTAGCTTCCTATTTGTTCCTTGACCTTGTGTCTGACTGCTCTTTCCTTGCTTTTACCATGCTGTCATGTTGTTCTTTCTTGAATATGCCAGAATGATCTTTGACTTTGATCTTTGACTGCGTGACTAGCACCTGCACATCTGTGTCTTTCCCTAATTTCAGTGGCCTACAATGTGAAATGCACTATGTACAATTTATGTAGATACAGAAATTAAACACTATATGTGGGCATCACTATAGGATAGTCCTGATTTAAATTTTCCCATAGGGCACCGCCATTCTCAGCAAATATCAATCTTGATCAGATTTTTGGGGTCTTCCCTTCTCTTTATACCTTTCTCTGAGGCACTTCTGAGTTACACTTCTATTCATATATTTATCTTTTATTCATACTGTTGTTGTTGGGACTTACTTTTTCTAGGCATATACACATAAATAATAAAACCATTAACAAAAATAAGAAAATGACAATTATAAAATCAGGCCAGTATTTTTTCTGGTGTGTGTGTTGTGAGTGTTGAGGGAAAGGCAGACAAATGAGATGGAAAGGAGCTCATGACAATAAGAATTATTAGTAAATTCACTAGTTTTGGGGCTTTGTGGTCATTTGAGAATATTTATGACAGTTTTATGTTTTCTAAAGTACACATATTCTCTTGTTTATACCAAATAATATGTTAATTAAAAATCCTTTTATGGTCATCACAGTTTTTTCTGCATTAGCCTTTTCTGGTTGTACCCACTGAGCAACACCCATCTCCCCCCTGGACATTCGGAGTTGTCATTGCCATTTCGCACCACCATGCCATGTGCTCATGCGCACTTGCACCTGCCTCACTATCACACACCTCGAACACATACCCATTGCTCTGTCCGTTGGAAAGGAAATTGCTAACACAGAATGTTTTTAATATCATGTGGATCTCAATTGTCTGCGGGTAACATTTCAAAGGAAAAATAACAAATATTGATTTGAAGATATGTGAGTTTAGATCCTTGATGGGCATCTGGGCATTGCCTTTTTTTCCCCCTCTGTTTTACATCTGTCGTTTTTTTGTTTTGCTTTTTGCAACTAAGAATAATAAATTATTATGTTACTTATACTTACTATTAGAAAACTTACTATTAGAAAAATTTATCATTATCACTCTTATGTCAGAATTGTTTTAGAAACCGGCGCTTAGATATTTTTAGGGAATGAATCCTCTTTCAGTTTGTGAAACCTTTTACCCTAAACTGACCTCACGCTCTGTCACCTCCTTTAACTCAATCTTGTGAAGATTTTCTTGTGTATTTTTCATATTTATATATAACATACACTAAAACAGGCATGTTAGCTCTCCTGGGTCCCTTACTTCTCTTTGATTCAATGTGCGATTTGCATCTCACCAGAAATCTACTTGCTGTTTTGTGCTGGATCCCTTAGAATTTAGATCCTTATCCACTGGGGCGACTCACTCCTTGACTTTATGTGGGTGGTTTCTGGTAGTTCATCCTGTTTTGCTACCCTTGCCTATTATTTATATTCATCATGCAATATGGTCATTGTTCATTATTTCTTGACCTCATTTCTGGCTATCACTTAAATACAATTTTCTCATTTCTTTAAGAATAATACATACTATACTTTTGTCACTCAAAATTGTAGAGAAAAGGGTTATGTTGTTCTAAAAATATAGTATTTTTCTTTATGGGACCACTGTAAGCTTCATTCAGCTGTGTGCTGATTGTTTTTCTACAGTTATGGCTAACTGCTGTTGCTCTGTGTTAGAGTTTGGAAGAAGAGAAAGTAGCACCTCAGGGATGACACCCCCACACCTCCGAGACTTGCACAGCTACTTTGTAACTCAGAGTTCTCCAAAGGCGCTCAGACAAAATATTCAAATCGAGAATTGTTAAAAAAACAGATCTTCCGCCTAAATAGCAGGAGGGCATATTATGATTGCCATAGTTTTGCAATCTTTTTTTGAGAAGAGGAGATACTGTAATGAAATAGCACAATTGGGTAATAACCATCACGTTTCATAGTGGAAACATGAGTCAGACATACCTGGGGACCAATTCTATCTTGTTACTTAGTAAGTAGTGTTGTTGACCGAGACAGTCCAGGAGGATTTCACCGGCCATTTTTATTTCAGGTCTGTCAATACCCATGAACAAAATGTTTTAGTCGTGAGAGGGGTTATTCCATCATCAATATCTATAAATCTAATAGCCTCTATGTTTTTCATATAAGAGTGGAAAACCACACTCGGCTCAAAAGTTAATTATAGATGTGTATCTTTCATTATAATTTCTTTTGTTAAGGTATTTTTCTTTATCCAAATAATCATCCCCATTTTCTAAAACTATAGTCTTTGATAAATATTTTTAAACAAATGTGTTTTACAGACCACCCTTACTCTTCGATGTACTAGAAGGCTGTCTAAATTTAAATTTCATCAATATATAATATTGCCACCAGAAAAACTAAAGATATTTATGTCATTTACTGATTGCATTTGTTAAAATGTAGATTTTTTCAGTATGTGTAATTTAACCACCTTCGCCTGAAAATTGTTGCAATCATTTTTCTTCTCAAAACACATAGTAAATTTTAACAGGTTTTGGTAATAAAAGTAAAACAAAACAACAAAAAGAATAAAAAACAATTTGTTATCACAGTAAACTCTCTTATGTTTTCCTTTTAAGAGAGTTATATCACAAGAATGATGAATTACTGGAGACAAAGGAGTGTGGATAGGAATAAGAATGGAAAAAGGTACCATTGCTTATTATTGCTAGCACTTGAATAATTATAAAAGAGACAGTCTACAAACAAACCCTTTTTGGTGTAAAGCAAAAATCGTTTTTTATATAGAATGAGATTTAAGTTGTAGGAAAACATTATGTTGAATGAGAATTTAAATAATGCTTTTTTTCCCCCTCAGAAATCAGAGTTTAATCTCAGAGGTGTATGTCACAAATGTTAAAGACATTAGCTGTCCTGTGTCCCTTACTGCTTTTAGGTTCAATTTTTGTGATTGTTTGCACATTGTATCCTCGATTCGGTATTATTTCCACTTTTAACCCGTAACAATATTCCTCCACAAATGGCAAAATGAAACCATTTTGTCTAAGTCAGAAGAAGGAAGGAGAGAAGGGACCTGCTTATAATCCGTGTAAACATCCCCCTGTGCTCACAACTTTATGCTAATGACAAATACTTTGCCTATTCAACATACTAGTAGCATTTTACAATTTGAATAATCAGAAAGTTTAATTCATTTAAAATGTGTTCATTTAAACCTTGAAGAAATTTTTGAGATGGAAGCTTTGGATTGTTTCAGGGCCATATCCTCTATGAACAACCCTAGTTGCAAAAACTTAATTACTTAATGCATTTTTAAAAAATTCTGTGCAAATAAAATGTACCTAATGTGAATTCAGAATTTGATTTTTATTTTGGATATTTGTCTTTCAAGCCACACGACTGAATGCATCACGGCCAACTAGAGGAGTTCTCTTTGTGCTCACACGGGCTGTTTGCCTTCTCTGGGCCTTTGCCTCTGTGGGCTGTGTGTCATGCTGCAGACACCAATATCACCCCAGGGATGGGAGAGGGCTTAAAATTTCATGTGGCAAAATGAGTTTCTTTCTTTTTGCCACCTGAAAATGGCACATACCTCTCTGTATAAAAGAACTAATTAAGCCACACACTTTTCATTGAATACCTTACAATATTTTCTTTTGCTATTCACTTACCCCGGTGCATTCTCATTGCTGCCAGCTCAGTTCTTATTTAATAATGGACATACCTGTTATTTTATAGGTATATGAATTGATTTTTGTGGGATATTATTCACGTCACATATGTTATAAAATATGATTATTTAACCTCTTTTCTCTTTGTTTTATTTATAAGAATCAGCAACATTCTCAAGATTATATATCAATCTATTCCTCTATATGAGATTACATGTGTATGTGTATATATTCTCTTAGAGCTATAGGGAGCTGAAGCTACTAGAGAACATGGTCTACTTTATTGTCAGTGAGTCTAATGTGTTCCTCTAATCTGTGCATTTTTTAATTTAACATGGAGTAGGATGAAAATAAATGAGGACAAAATCATTTTAAGAAAACAGGAGAACAGTTGAGTAGTCATTGATTCCCTTTTGCTTCCCGAATAGCACCTAGTTTGGGGCCAAGTCCATAATAATGTTTGACTAGACGTCAATACTTCAAATTTAATTTATCTTATATTTTTTCTTGCAATATTCTAAAGAAACATAGTCATCTTTTTATAGTAGTATTTAGAGAAACGCACAGATTATCCATATATAGTTGACTTTAGGACTGTCTTGGCTTTTCAAGGAATAATTCCTTGTAGAGTGTTCTATATGTAGTATATCTGGATACAAGGTATATCCAGATATACTACATGTGATATGTTTCTTTTTATCCACAGCATCCTTCCCTACAGAATGTTCATTACACATCTATCTATAAACAAAGCATCACACTGAATGCCGGCGCTCCAAAGACAAGCTGTCTACGGTCTCATCTTGGAGCCTGTTCCAGGCTAATAATAAACATCTTAGCAAGTGCTTGGAGATGTTAAAAGAGGCCTAGAATTCCATGGAATGAAATGATAGGGGAATCATTAAAGATGAAATGAGTTTTGATCTGCATTGTGAAGAAAAGGCAGATTTTAGCTGAGCATGGAGAAAAATGAGGGGGATTCTAGAAAAGACATAAATTGTGAACAAATACTAATAGGACACACACGAGAGTATTTTCAAGGAAAGTGCATTAAACAGTTTTCTTTGAATAAGTGTTTGAATAGGGAACTGGTAAGAAGTAGTATATTTAGACTAATGTAAGGAATTTAGATTTAGTGCTGGGAGGAGATGGGTATCAGTGACTATTTTGGTTGCACAAAATAACTTGTTATGTATTCTTTCTTTAAGTGTGAACTTCTTTCTCAAATAATTGAAGTGCTCTGCTTCTATGATTAGAGTTTTAAAAAGGCTCATCTTTGTCTGCCTTTATGTTGTCTAGCTATTATTCATTTAAACTTTTAATTTGCTTTTTAAAGGCAGTATCTCTACACTTCATATTATTTGATTTACCCAACTCACAGACCTCATAGTAATTCTAATTTCTTTGGTAAAGAACAAAGAGATAATGAGAATCTTTTTTTCTGCATATAGAAGAACAACAAGTTAAAATTGACAAATGGGAGTTTATAGACAGTGGTATTACATCATTTAATATATTAAGTTTCACTTCACTTAGAATTTTCTTTCTCAAAGACTGAATGTATCTTTTGAAAGCATTAGGAAAAGACAAAGAAATAGAAGCAGCTGGAAGTATAGAGTCTGATCTTTGGCTTTTCTAACCTAGCTATGAGCACTCATCAAAATTTCATGGGCAGTCTCCAAAGTCATTTGGAGTTCACCAAATCGAATTACCTCTCAAATTACCTCTTTACCTATCCTAATATGTTGCTCTCCATGCAAATATGGCATGATCACATTTCCTATTGTTATACTTGTCTGAAGACAGATATACATTATAACCAATCCCTTCATCAATTGGTACATTTAACATAATAAACAGCAGGTCCCTCTTTGTGATCATGGGATAATGTTACTACTAGCCAGAATGTCTTCTCTTTTATCCAAACCCCAACTAAATTATAGTTCCTTTAAACAGTCATAAGTTGAGATATTCTTTCTGCCTTTAGCGTCCTCATCTAAAACCCCTAGTTTGTGCAATTTTTCTATCCTTAAAATAGTAATACTGTTATATAATATTTCACTACAATAAGATAATTCCATTAAAAAGTCATAACTATCAATATTTAACAGACTTTTTAAAGTCCAAAGTGATTAATCTTTAATCAGCAAGTGGCCATTAGGTACTGTTTGTAGAATGTTAGTTTACTGACATAACAGTAGCACTAACTAACATCTTCCTTCCTGTTTCAGAAAATATTAGATCTTTTAGTTCATTCAATGTCTATCTTGCTTGAATTTGCTTGAAATGAGGACTGTGGATGCTTCCTTCTGTTTTTAATTTCAGAGTTAGCTACACAATAGCCTGTGGCTATTATCTTGACTCCTTTTGACTCAGGAAGTCTGCAATGTTTATGAAAATACTATATTTTTGTGCTGAGCTCTATTTTGTCATGTTTTAGTACTGCATTATTAATAATTGTGATCTACGACTACTTTGTTTTACTATTATAACTAACCTTTACCTGTAACTAGTTTATATTTACCACTGTTACATATAAACAATATTCCCAGAAAGTAAACCAAAGCTAACATATCACAGTACAATACTAAAATGCCCTTTATTGATTATAGAAAATCAACTCTGAGATAATAATAACAAAAAACATGAGTTCAATGTATTGAAAGGTTGTGATGTTGCAGATACTTCGTTAAGTACTTTATAAGCACTGTCTCATGCTTAAAATGAAATATAAATGCTTAAAATTAAATATAAACATTTGATTTTAGAACTAACATTAGTGTGCAAACTATAACTATACCTACATTCAGATGAAGGGGCTTAGACGCAGAAACTCACATAGTGGAATATGAAAATAATTCCAAGCTGACTCCAGAAAAACATTACTTACCAATTAATAATGTTAACTTTTTAAGTAACCAATTAACTTATAATAGTAACAAAAATAACCAATTAATCAAGTTAAGTTATAAGGCTTGGATTTCATGTTGTTTTTACAGGAAAAGAAAAATAGTTTTCTATTAATTTTGTTGTGATCCCCAGGAACGAACACTTCTTCATTCCCTGGCAAAAAAAGAAAAATGTCCATCTGGTGCTCCTATAGAATTTATAATTCCTTAAGTGGAAAATCTCTGACCTAGATGGGATGTTCACTAAGGTCACTGATAACAAATGGGCCCGTCGTGCTGGGCTTGAGGAAGTAGGAAGTTTATGTCTGGGAGAACGTGGAATAGCCAGAGACAGCAAATAACAGGTATAGGAAAAGACTCATTGCTGGTTTAGTCCCTTCTCCTTGCTCCCCCAAATTACTTTATGTGTTTGTGACAGAGCCCTTTGTCACTGAGCTTGGGAAGAAAGAGTAATAGAGGGAGCACACTTATTACTGCTTCCAGGATAAACTCCGGATTTGTTTTCTACCCAGATGCAGCCACCATCATAATTCTGCACAAAAATCCTTTCCTCTTAACATGATTTTATGTGAAATAATTTGCATGTTACGCAATATTTATTAAAAGTAACTATAACATTTTTGTGAATTCTTTGAAAATATTTTCTAGGTCTTAGGAAGGGAAAATTATATACTAGAAAAACTGAATAAGGAAATTTCAGAAAGAGGCAAAAGCAGGACCTCAAATATAAGTAAGCAAGTATCATATGATAAGTTAAAAAGTGTTTACATTGGAGACAAAAATAATCTAAGTAATCTGATTTAGTTATTACATAGAAAAAGACTAAATAAAATCTATTTAGTTATTGCAAACCAGTCACCATTGTTTTAGCTTTACTGGAGTTAAAATACTTCAGATTTCAAAAGAAAGATCTTAAAGGTTATATTAGGTTGTGTGAGGCTAACAGGGGCTCACAAATTCTCAGATAATATTTTAGTTTATTTAATGGAAAAGGAGATGTTCATTGAAATAGTGTTTAAGAACATAAAATGTGATTTAAGTTAAATACCAAAATGTGATTTATATAAAATTTAAATTTCCAAACTTGTTGCAAGTTAGTTGTAATTTATAAGGGGGGACCCCCAACACCCTGGAATTACCTTCTGGAGGACATGCCCCTTGTAGTGTAGGCTTCCCCTGCTCAATGTCCTAGGAACCCATCTGTGTCCGTGTACCAGATGGCATTGCTGTGGGAGGCTGCATACAGCTACAGTGAATTTTTTTGAAGACTCTCAATGCGTTTGCCCATTCCATGATGGGTGATTTACCATCATACCTGCCAACAATGCGCTGAGTGTTCAGCAGCGTTTGACCAAAAACAGGAGCCCCGTGTCCCAGCCTCCCAATTACCTAATATAGACCTGAGCAAATTATTTTTGTTTTCCTGGATGGAAAAATTCCTGAAAGGAAACATTTTGCTGATATGGAAGAGGTGAAACAAAAAAATGGCAGAAGCACTAAAAGGCATCAAAATGTAATAGTTCGAAAACTGTTTTGACCAGTGGAAAAATATATTGATAGGTGTATTGTATCAAATGGAGAGTACTTTGATGGTGACTGAAGTTTAAACATGTAAGAATAAATACACAATTTTTATAAATACATTCCAGGTTTTTTGGGTCCTCCCTCATATTTCAGTTTTAAAATCTTTGAATAAGCTCCAATAGACACAAAACTAAAACTGACTATTTTATCATATTACAAAATTATTCAAGAACATATAAAATCAGAGTATAGTTTCTTGTATTATTCTTTCTAATATTTATGATCTTAAAGAAAGATTATTTGTCCATAGACTGCAGGTATCTTGAGTTAAAAACTTACTTAACAAAATAAGTAAGTTATTATAGAAGACCACAAAAGGTTACATGGTGTCTGAGGAGACCTTATAGGTAATACCAGAAAATACATTTGTAGCAAGTGAATAACATAAAACACATATATTGATTCAGCATGTGAGGAGACAGATGACAGAATTAAAAAAATATTTTTACCACTGACTTATAAATGTCAGAGAGTATAATTGAATGTAAAAGGAAAAAAGAAAGCTAGCACGAGACTTGTTTAGAAAATGATTTAAAATAATATTGAAAAGACTTGAACAGACACTTCTCCAAGGAGGACATACAGAGGATCCAGAGACACAATGAAAAGATGCTCAGTATCACTAGCTACCAATGAGATACAAATTAAAACCATAATGACATTCTACTTCACATCAGTTGGAATGGCCATCATAAACAAAGCAACAAACAACAAATGTTGGAGAGGTTGTGGGGAAGAGGGGACCCTCGTTTACTGTTGGTGGGATTGCAGACTGGTACAGCCATTATGGAAAACAGTATGGAATTTTCTAAGAAAACTAAAAATGAATATGCCTTTCAACCCAGCAATTCCACTGTTAGAAGTACATCCTAAGAACCCTGAAGATACAAAAGAACCTGTGCACCACAATGTTCATAGCAGCACAATTTACAATAGCCAAGAGCTGGAAGCAACCTAGGTGCCTGTCAGTAAATGAATGGATCAAAAAATTATGGTACATTTACACAATGGAATTCTATGCAGCAGAAAGAAAGAAGGAGCTCCTACCCTTTGCAACAGTATGGATGGAACCGGAAAGCATTATGCTGAGTGAAATAAGCCAGGCAGTAAAAGACAAATACCATATGATCTCACCTTTAACAGGAAGCTAAACAACAAAGCAAACAAGCAAGCAAAATATAACCAAACACATTGAAATACAGAACAGTGAAATACAGAATAGGGATGAGAGGGGAGAGGGGAGAGAATTTCAGGGGAAAAGGGGAAGGACTTACAGGAACTAATATGAAGGACACATGGACAAAAAGTAAGGTGGTGGGGAAATGAGAGGGAGGTAGGGAGCATTGGTGGGGGGTGGACTGGGATGGGAGTAAAAGACAGAAAACTGTACTTGAATAATAATTAAATAAATTTAAAAAAACAAATCCTAGGAAAGAAAAAGTAAATAAATAAAATAAAAATAAATAAGATAATGTTGAGAACAAGGAAAGAGATGATCCCACTATTACTTGGAAGAGAAACTAAAGGGCCCCACGTCACAAAGCTGGAATGAAAAGGGCCCCCTTGGAATGTCTGTGGAGCGTGATGCTGGCTCACCATGGTCAGCAGCGGCCCCTCATCGTCCGGGAGCTGTGCACACACATGGCCATTCAGAGGACAATATGTAAGATTTTGAGAAAGAGGGCAGAAAGATTGATTGATAAGGCAAGATTAAAGGTACTAAAGATTTTTGTAAGTTGTAAGGAGCAACAAAGAAAATGATACTGGCCTGGAAATAAATAACAAGTGCTATGCATAATTACTGAACACACTGGAAGGGGATAAAGAGATAAAAGTAAATTTAAGGTGAATATTATGTGTGGGAGTTCCCTTCATATGAAATATATAACAAGCTAAATGTATAACCTCCTAAGAAAAGCTACCTCATACTTGAGGTCCTGGTGAACCCACATTGTAGGGGAAAACCTGGATGAACACCAGAAAATTCCAGATCCAGAGAGCAGATCCATAAGTTTATATACCTTCGAGTTAAACTGTAGCCATGTTTAAATCAACTGGACCTGCCAGGTTTATTGAGGATTTCTTATCAGCTGCACAGGGGCAGAGCTCACTAAAGAGTTAGTGACCTGATAAGCTGATTAAACCAGGGAGGAGGAAAATATGAGAACCTATGAGAGATCCTAGGGAAATGTGTGTTCTTGCATAGATGGAGAGTATGCTCTGACAATCTGATGGAATGAAAAGGGTGTGTGCTTCCAACTGAATTGGGTTCTCCATGTTCAGAAAGGAGAGGGTTTGATAAGAAAGAAATGGTTTATGTAAAAGATCCTGCAAGAAGGTTAGACCATTTCTATGTTTCCACTCCTGATCTAGATCTCAAGGAGGGTTAGCAACAGGGGAGTGGGAGGAGGAGAAAGGGGGGAGAAGGTACAGAAAATAAGTAGCATAGACAGTAGATAGAAAATAGAAGGGGGGGCAAGAATAGCATGGGAAATATAGAATCTAAAGGACTTGAGACACTTGGTCATAAACTAAAGCGGGGGTAATGGTGGGGATGGGGGCTAGGGTGGAGGGGAATGAAAGGGGGAATAGAACAACTGTAACAGCATAATCAATAAAATTTAAAAAAAAGAAGGTTAGAACATTCAAATACAAATAGTGGATGTAAGTAGAAATGTAGGAAGCTGACTATTTCTTGACTCATAATTAAAAGGAGAGTGAGGGAGAGGATGAAGGGGCGAGAGAGAGAGGGAAACTGGGGTAAGAATTTTGATGTGACTTTTTGTCTCAATATAAAAGATACTAAAGCAGTAGCAGAGATAATTGCAAATAGAAGTCACGCCCCATTTGAAGAGGAAATACTATTTAAATTCACTAGAATACTGCCATCTGGTAATATTGCCTCATCTTCCAATTTTCAGGAAAGTTGAAAATAAGAATTTTTAAATTGGGAAACTAAAGAAGAAAACTAACCAAGTGGGCTATGTGAGTTTAAGGACATGCTATTCAAATTTGGGGCCATTATCATCTCTTGCTACATATTATGATGTGTAATTATATAGGTTATGAAGATGAGTAAATATCTCTTTAAAGAATCAGTGGCACCTATTACAATTCCCTCATATCCTTAGGGAGAAAACAAAGATATGCAGAGAGCTCATCTTCAGCATTTTCCTTGAGAAAATGTTTAAGGATAACTAAGGTCTGAATTTCAAATTGTTTAAAAAATGTGATTTGTTACTAAAACATCTAACTCTTGAGTCTTATTCTCCACTTGGACTAGCAGTCAAGAAAGACAGAGTTTAAGACCACACAGCGACCCCATGATTTAGACACACCCTCTACAGAAAACTCAGTTCATCGTTGGATAAATCACAGGGAAAGTCATAGAAAATAGAAAGTAACTAACAAAGTCGCTTGTATTTTTTAAATAAAACATCTACCTTGGATCCTCCTTCAAATCTCCATAGAAAATATTAGAATACAAAATAATTTAGCAAGATTTTTTAACACAAGAGTCAACATAAAAGTCTAGCATTTCTATACAAAACTGATAACTCATTTAAAGTATACAATAGAAAACAATCTGATTCACAGTAACAATAAGCTTTAAAAAACAAAAATAAATAATGTAGAAAAATACAGTGATGCTGCTAGGATTATATCCTAAGAATCCTAAAACATCAATTTCAAAGAACCTATGCACCACAATGTTCATAGCAGCACAATTTACAATAGCCAAGAGCTGGAAGCAACCAAGGTGCCCGTCAGTAAATGAATGGATCAAAAAATTGTGGTACGTATACACAATGGAATTCTATGCAGCAGAGAGAAAGAAGGAGCTCCTACCCTTTGCAACAACATGGATGGAACCGGAAAGCATTATGCTGAGTGAAATAGGCCAGGGGTTGAAACTCAAATACCATATGATCTCACCTTTAACAGGAAGCTAAACAACAAAATGAATAAGCAAGCAGAATAAAAACCAAGACACTGAAACAGAGAACAAGGGGACAGTGACCAGAGGGGAGAGGGAAGGGAATTTACAGGGGAAAAAAGGGGAGGAATTTGGAGGAACAAATAGGAAGGACACAGGGATGAGAAGGGGGGTGAAAATGGGAGGGAGGTGGGGAGCATGGGGCGGGGGGGGCTGGGATGGGAGAAATAGACAAAAAAACTGTACTTGAAAAATAACTAAATAAAATTATTGAGAAAAATACAGTGATGCAATCAACTATTATAAGCTAATTAAGAATAGATAAGGCCTAAATAGCAAAAATGATATGGATGGTAAAGCCAATCAATATAATGAGAATACATATTCTTACCCAAATTAATCTATAAATTTGATTTCCATTCCAAATGGAAACTGTTCTTTGGAATCTAGTTTCAGGATCTAAACTGATTCTGAAAATTTCTCTCAGAAACAAAAGGCAAATAAGATAATTTTGAAGAGGAATAATGTGTGACAGGTACCTCCTACCAGTTGTTAAGATTCATTTGCAGCCTTACTAATTAATATAATGCATACTGAGAGCAATAGGGGTTGATAAATAGATTTATGGGATATGATAGAGAAAAAAGCTTGCCCATATATTTAAATAATATATTATAGAAGGAGCATTTCAAATGAATATAAATTATGGATTAGTTAATAAGTGGTGGTGATAAAAATAAATATTCACATAAAAAGAATATAAATTTAGATCCCTTCTTCAAACAACAGAGAGGTAAAATGTCTAGTTCAGTAGAACAAATGTCCAAAGTAAATCCTTAAACCTTTGAGAAATATATATTACTAAGATGTTAGTTTAGAAATAGCTTTCATAGAAAATAAATGAAAATGTCCAGACACAAAAAATATTTATTTAAATTAAATATTTATGTTTTTTAATAAAAACACCATAAACAAGGGGAAAGATAAGCTTCACACTAAGAGAAATTATTTCCAAGGAATATAATCAAGGCGTGTTTGGGAAATATGGGAACTCTAACAAATCAATAAAAAATGATATAGGTCTACCCTGGCTGGTGTGACTCAGTAGATCGAATGCCAGCCTGTGAACCAAAGGGTTGCTGGTTTGATCCCCAGTCAGGGCACTTGCTTGGGTTGTGGGCCAGGTCCCCGATTGGGGGTGTGCAGGCAACCACACATTGATTTTTCTCTCCCTCTCTTTCTTCCTCCCTTCCCCATTCTCTAAAAATAAATAAATAAAATCTTAAAAAAATGATGTAAGTCCAGCAGAAGTAGAAAACAAGAAGAGATACACACAAAGTATTCACAGAAAGAAAATCAAATGGCCAACAAAACATGAAAAATGCTTACTACACTAGTAACAATAAAATTTCAAATGGATGCTGCAATAAGATAATTATTTTACATTCTTCAGAATAGAAATAGTCTGGAGAGAGCAATCTTGGTGAAGAGTAGATATTTGGGACCTGGTAAATAAGGTAGTAAAGAAATAGAGAAAAATTTTCACAACTTAAAGATGAATATTAACATATGGCCCAGGTATATTTTTAGAGCAACTCATATATGTGGTTATATTTATGAATGTGCTAAATCTCAAAAACTACATTTTGAGCAATAAAAGGGCAAGCTCCAATATGACATATTCAATATGATTATTTGAATGAAGGTTAAACCTCAATATCTGGAGATCTGTTTTTAAAAGTATGTCATTTTAATTAATTTCTAATAAAATTTATTACACTCAGATAATGTACTCAATTTTATTTCAGCCCTTTGATACTTAGTGAGACTTGTCTCACAGGCCAGCTTGAGGTGAACCCTCTTGACTGTTCTACTTACGCTTGAAAATAAAACACTTTCTACTTGTTGGATGTCATGTACTAGAAATGTAAATTATAGTAAATTCGATTTAGTGTACATTTACAAATACTGTGTTCAATTCCATTTAGTGTAAATTTATAAATATTGTGTTCAATACCTCTTTATCTTTGCCAATGTATTTTTCATTTTATATTCTACTAAATATGGAAAGAGAGGTGTCAATATCAGCAACTATGATTGTGGATTTATCTGTTTTGTCTTTAGTTTTCCAAATTTCTTGCAATGTGTATTCTAAAGTTCTGTTTGATGTTATATTTTCTAGAATATATGCTATACACTTTTCTAAAGTATTAGGGACATACAGTTTATAATTTTAATGTCTTGGTGAATTGACTTTTTATTTTAGAAAATAGCCTATTTATAATACATTCTTGGTTTTGAAGGGTTTTTTGAAATAATATGCCATTTTTCTTGAGTCTGAGGTTTGCATGGTGTATCTTTTTTAACTCCATTTTATTATAATAGAATACTAAAAGTGATTTTGTTTTTTTATACCTTTTGGTCTGGCTTGTTATAGCAGAATTTAATCTGGGCTGCTTATGCACCCCTACTGAGGGAATAAGAAATATGTCTTCTGGATGTTTAAAAAGAGGTATCCTGTTTAGGAAAAAAAGTTCCTTTACCATCTGCCTGGAGGTTTATGTGTTTCTCCTCCCAAGGCTGAGTCTTGGGTTTACGATCCTTGCCACCATGTCCCTCTCTATTCTGCAACATCACTGCCCCCCCCCCCTCCACGGATGTCTGTTCCTGTGCAGGCTGCCCACTGCTCCACAGACATTCAGCTGGTTTGCTAGATACCAGTGAGAGTGTCGACTTAATGGAGATTAGACAAGTCATGGGTAGAAACTCTCAATGTTTTAGTTTGATTTGACAACCTTTCACATATGTGTACATGTTAACCATTCTTTTACTTGCTTCACTCTTGATTGAAACTGCTAGTGTAAAACCAAAGATCTTACATCATTTTTAGTTTGGGAAAACTACAGAACATTTTGACATGCCTCGCTTCAGCCACTGTATTTATTCTTCTGGCCTGTGAGTTCAGACTGGTCTCTCATAGCCATCTCTCCTTGCACTTGATCAGGACATTCTGAAATCCACTGTGACCTTTTTTTTAAATGTGTTTGATTTGTTTAAATAAAATTTTAATTCTATAATAGTTAGATGTACCGTAGTAATAGAATATGATAAAAGAGGAAACTGGGTAAGGGTTGTATGGTAACATTCTATGCTGCCTTTTCCATTGATCTGTAAATGCAAGTCATGTCTCCTTAGGCTCCACTTGGCCAGTTGCTCAGATCTTTCTTGTTCTGATGACTGACAGTTTCAAGTATTACTGGTCAGTTATTTTGTAGAATGTTCCTCAGCTGGGATTTACAGGAAGTTATTCTCATGAATAGGCTGTGGTTATAGCTTTTTGGCAGAAGGACTACAGAAGAAATGTGTCATTTTTATTATATCAAAAGTATATAGTACCAATAGAATTTACCACTATTGATGCTGACCTTCATCACCTGTATGATGTGGTATTGCAGCTTTCTCCACAATAAAGTTCCTCTTCTCTAGCCTTCCCATCTGTCCTCTATGTGCAGTCCGCACTTGGGAGTGGGAAGGTATTCTTCATCTCCTTTGGTGAAGATATAGATACTCTTATCTATATAATAGATAGCTAATAGATAGAATCTATAATAGAGATAGGTATCTATTTATATGGATACTCTTATCTATATAAATTATTGGAACTTTCCTGCATCTCTCAGATTTGTGCATTATTCAGTCAGTCATTGTATCGGTATGGGCTTCTGGATATGTATTTTATACCATTTTAATCCTCCACACATAGCCTCCAGCAATTAGTTAAAATGACCATGTAACTGTTTCAGCAAATATATTATGGACCTAGCATTTCTGTCCAGAAAAGCAGGTCATAACCATCTTTCCTTAGGTGCACCAGACTCTCCAGATTTTGGGGTGGGTTAGTCCTACAACCTAGTGAGCTTGTAAGTCCAAGAAAATAATGGATTTTCAAGTAGTCCAACTTTTTCTAAGAATATAAGAACAGAAATGAGTCTCTAAACTCTCTGTCAGAACAGAAACTGGAGGCTGGTATATCTTTTTTCTCAATATTTTTTTATTTTCAACATGTCCCTGTCTTTTTATTTGAAGTGTGTTGTGTGTTGCTTTTTAACTAATGTTTATATATGTAAAATGTACATAAAATATTTTTATAAATATACTTATTATATTTAAATATCTAAATATATATTTAATAGAAATTTATATGTGTAAAATTTAAATATCTACCTTTACATATATAATATAGTATATAGTATACTATATATATAAGTATTTTTGTATAATTACTCTTTTTATTTATCCTCAATCCTTTCTTAAGAGAAGATATCTAGGATTCCATGTACTCTTACTTCCCCTCAGTTGAAGAAAACTTACAGTGAGGAAAAATCTACAGGGGGCAAAAAACTTTTTATTTTATTATCTTTATCATTTCAAAATGTCTTTATTTCATCTTCATTTGGGGAGAATATTTTCACTAGGAATACAATCCTAGGTTCATATTTTATTTAATTAATTTTTTTTGAGCAAGGTAAAGATGTTATTGTATAATGTTCTAGCCTCCTAGTGTTTTTGTTTAGAAGGATTCCCTTCTGCTGTATTTAATATTTTTTGTCCTTTAGATTCTTGTGACACTTGCTTTTAATTTTAGTTTTCAGCAGATTGGCTATGATGTGCCCAGTAATTTAAAAAATATGTTATCTAAGAATTTGAAGAATTCTGGATTTGTAGATTAATATCTTTCAATTAATTCCTGAAAAGCCACAGCCATTTTATTTTTACATATTTCTTCTAAACTTTAAAAACAATTAAAAAAATTTACAGGGAGAGAGAAAACCACCCATCAGTTACCTCTTGCATGTCCCCAACAGGGCACCCAGCCTGCAACCCAGACGTGTACTGTAACTGGGAACTGAACTGGTGAACTTTTAGTTTGTGGGACAATGTCCAACCCACTGAGCCACACCAGTCAGGGCTTCTTCTAACATTTTATTTCTCACCTTTCCTTTCAGGATTATAATTATGCAGACCAGATCATATTTTTTTCTCCAAAATCAGAGATACTTTTTTCTCTTGTTCTAGGTAATTTTTTTAATTCCATGAATACATTTTATTAATTTTTGTCTTCCATAGTAATTTTATCCTAACCTCTCATGGGTCCTTGGACATGGTAAGACAATCGAACCGTGATAATCAACTAATAATAAACCTAGGTTTATTATACAAGCTTTTTGTACAAAAGACTGAAAAATAAAGTTACTTGTACATGTAGTATTTTTGCACTATTGTCACTAAAACTCTCTTTTCCTCTTTTTTGCTTTGGATATAATCCACTGATCAATCTCAAAGTCTTAAATTCATTATTCTACTATGTCAATTGATTGTTAAAACCCAACAAATGAATTTATTTTTGATATTTGATTTTTAAAATTTATACAATTCCTTTTGGTTCTTCTATATGTTCTCAATATCTTATCATACACATTGTTCACCATTTTCAGTAGGTACTTGCTATTGTCTGAATGTTTGTATCCCTCCAAAATTCATATGTTGAAACTTACCGGTATTAGGAAGTGGAGCATTTAGGAGGAGATTAGGTCATAAGAGTGGAGCCCTCGTGAAAGGGATTAGTGCTATTATAAAAGATTCCATGGTGCTCCCTAGCCCCCTCATTCTGCTCTGTGAGGTGACAGCTAGAAGGTGCCATTTATGGACTAGAAAATGGGTCCTCACCAGATGTGAGTCTGCTACCACCCTAATCTTAAACTTTCCAACGTTCAGAACTGTGAGAAATAAATTTCTATTGCTTGTAAGCTACCACTTATGGTATTTTTGTTAAAGCTTCTCAAATGGACTAAGACAATACTTTAGTTTCTTTATCACCTAATAATTATTGCCTGTAATTACATCATCAAGCCACCTTTTTGCTCTTTCATGTGACTTGCAATTTTTTTTTATTTTTTGCCAGACATTTTGTATTTAATAATAGTAGGGGCTGAATTATATAGTATTTATCCCCAGAAAATATATGACATTTTCTTTCAGGCTGCTAGAGCTGGGGGCTGAGCTAGATTAAAATGTAGTTAACCACACATTGGCCTTGTTTAAATTTTGGTTTACCACTGATTTAACATATTTTGAAATTGTGATCACAGCTTTTCCTTCTGTTTTATAAAACATTGGAGTTCTGGCGATGTTTTTTAGTGTGTGGTATACAAATCTGCAAGCTGGTCAAACTATATTATGTCTTTCTTTTACAGATTAGTTAAATTTCCAGGTCATTTGGGGTTATCTTTGCTATTTAGTTCTACACCTATGTTTCCCTGCCTTGAAAAACCTATGTTTTCCCTATTACAATGCCACATTCTCTCCAATATTGAGGGTGGCTGCATTATATTCCTACAGTGTCTTACAATGGATCTCTTAGCTCTTCTGCTGGCTTCTGGTAACTGAAAGCTTAGAGTGTCTCAAAGAGGTTTTTCATATAGAGCTCTTTAAATATGAATATCAGTGTGGTAAATTTTTCACATACAATATTTTCCTTGATTATTAGAAAAAGCTTAGGAAGCAGTTATCAGTAAAATTATGCAGGTGAGTAACTGAGGGAAGTTAGTAAAAATTATGATGAAAGAATTAAAAGAATAAAATTATGGTAAAGAAAATGTAGGCAACTCTATAAAGAGAGAAGAAGAAATGGAAGGATGAGGAAGTTGATGGGGACCTGTAAGACAGTAAAGGATTAGACCAGATTAATAGTGGCACGCTTTGTTTTATTTTCTTTTGTTTTTTTTACTTACAGAACCTATTCAAATTTGTGATGGTTTAGGGTATTGTTTTGATCCTCACTGCATGTCTTGAAGAATGAGACTGTGCATTATATATATATATTCTTAGCATGTGAAAGGGCTCAGCACATATTAAGCATTCATAGCATTCATTACTACCTTGAGGTTTCATTTCATCTATTCATAAAATATTTTCAAGGCCTTTCCACTAAGTGTCAAACACTCTTCTAGATGCTTGGAATATATTAGAGGAAATGCACACACACAAATCTATGCCCCTGTAAAGCTTAAAAAAAGAGCAACAAACAGGAAACAAAAAAATTATAAACTATTATAGAAAGTACTATGTACTATTAAAGAAAAACAAGATAGGGAAGGAGCGATTTGGAGGGTGTTTTAGGAAAAATGGGTTTTAATTTTAGAGTGTGGTCAAGAGAGGCATCTATGAGAAGATGATATTTGAGCAAACCCCTAAAGTATGTTAGGGAGATAGCAATGCAACATGTAAAAGCCTAATGTTTTGAGTTTCCTGAGTGATTCATGGGCTGCAAAGAGATAAATATGATTGCATCAGAGTAATAAAGGAGAGAGCAGTACAAGGTGAGAGAATGCAGGGTATTTCAGATTATTTTGGGCCAATTAAGGTCATCATAAAGCTTTTGCTTTAAATGAAATGAGTTACTATGCAGAGTCTTTAGCAGAAGAGTGACACCATACATCTCATGTTTCAAAAGTTTTCCATTCTCCCAAATGATCCAACAAATGAGACAGAGCTTTGTTGCCCTATCATTTTCTTTTCCATATACTCTATTTCAGGATTCCTATGTAGTAGTCCGTGGTAAAGAAACAAGCATCATATTTCAACTTACAGTTATGTAATTCATGGATTGGTAAAGCACTAATTGGGGACTGAATATCTAGATACCCCATAGTTAAGAGATGCTAGACCCAACTTCCCAGACTGTGAAGTTCTTCCATAATTAGGTTAAAAAAAAAGAAGGCTAACCTATCATCTCTTTGTATGTGAAGAAATTGAGGTTTGAGACATGAAGAGAGCATTGACATTTTTACCATTACAACATGCTGTCTATCATTTCTTTGTCAAAGAAGAAAATGATGATTTAGGCCTGGCATGAACAACTTTTATTTGTACAGGGGAGGGTAGTAAATAGTTTGGGCTCTGTGGTCTTTCACAACTACTCAACTCTGAGTTGCAGTGCAAAAGCTTTCATAGACAATACATAAATGAGTAAGAGCAGCTGTGTTTCAATTACTCTTAATTTACAAAAACAGATGGCATGCATGGTGAGTCAAATTTTGTCGGTGGCCAATGGTTTGCCAACCCTTGTTTTAGATTATGTTGTTGAGAGCAAAGGGGAGACTGTAAAACATAGTTGCCAAAGGTTATACTTATTCTTTTAAACTCAGTAGTTCCTGGGTGACATTGAACAGAAGAAAACTTATGCAAATAAAGACACAAATATACCTAGCTTTCAATTGAACCTTGTTTTACATATAGCTCTTCTAGTGCCTATCCAAGAATACCTTTGGGAGGAATTATAGGTTAGTTTGTCTTTCTTCACAAAATAATATTTAGAAGGTTCCAGCATAGATGTTTGAATATGACATTTATTTCTTAGAGATTTATAAATTCTCAAGGCATTCACAGTTTGGAAATATATGTTGAATGAAGAAATAAATAAAATAAGTTAAAATTGAGTATTCAAATCTTAATATTTCCAAAATTTTAAAATTAAGTATTCAAATATTAATATAGTAATAAATTACTATAATAGCTCACGTTATTATACTGTCTTTATTCTCTTATTTCCTTATAGTATATCTGTGAATAGTTTATATATATATAATATATATTAAGTACACATATAAAGCATTATATATAATTCTCTATAAAATATTATATATATTTTTTTACCTCACTTCATGATAAGGAAACTGAGCCACGATAAGGATTAATGAATGCCTATAAAAGAAGTCAATGAGAAACTGGAGTAGAGAATTCTGAGTTCATGGCGCCCAGATTAAAGCTGTTTATATTTCTTTAAATCAATATATCTGTAGCCCAGGTGAGTCTCCTAAAGCAAACATACAGAAATCCCAGGGTATGTCAAGTTCAGACAAGAATAATAATTTGCACGTGTATATTTGAAATGAGGACATATCTACCATTTTCTAAAGCCAAAAGCTTATCCTTATAAAACTCACATTTAGCACAGATGTTTCATATACCTAATTATTATTGGTTAGAGTTTTTCAGTGGTAAAAAGGTTTGTCATATCTTTTCCTTGGCCAGATAACTTTAATAAAGAAGATTGTCACTAAAAAGGATGATTAAAGTTCCCTAGTGGCCTTCTACTCCAGTTCCAAATAGAGGTAGGACATTTACTAGTTATTATCTACATCTCTGGTGATCCTTAAGAGACCAAATGGCACCAGAAAGCCAGTCATTAAATATATCCTTTGGCTAGACCCTGATAGAGAATTTACTTGAGTAGAGATACATTACCTATAATCACATTTCATTGCTCTGCATATGTGTATGATATTTTTGAAGGCCTGAATTGAAGAAAAAAGTTAGCTGGCTTATGATATGTTAACTTGAAAATTAAATGCAATATGTATTCCTTACTACATGCTGTAATAGACACATTTACTATCAATTTAGTTTTTGTGTCAAAATGTTTTTGTTTGGTTAAAAGAAACTTTATAAATACAAAATTTTGTTTTAAAACAACTAGAAGAAACATTAGTACTTTTTAAAATCAATGGACCTGTGTACTTGTCATGAAAAAGACTGAACATTCATGGCATACCTATGACCTGTAATAAACAAAACAAAGGAAAAGGGAACCTGAAGAGGTACTTTGGGTAGTTTTAAGAACTGTATGTTGAATTTCCTATGTTGCACAATGCTACCCATGTCAGTAGAGGTGTTTCTATTAATTTAACAAATAAGACTTCATATTTTTATGTTTAGATGCTAAAGAGGTTTCAAAGTACTTAATATTGTAATGCTGAATACTAAAGCTTATTCAATAAATTTAAATTTAAAAATCCCCATTTTTGAGAGCCCAGAAATATAGTTTAGAATCACTGCATAGTACTAATAATTCATGTATGCAAGCTTATATGTTAAACAAGGTTACACTATTAAACAAGGTTCTTATTTTTAAGTTTTGTTAAATGCCTATGGATTGTCTGTTCATAACAAAGTTTCTGATGCCCAGTTAAACAAAAATCAGGTAAATGTGCTAGCATAGTTACCTACGGAATTTTGTCACTTAGATCTTGTTTCTCCTTAAGCAAGCTACATATATACTTAATCTCATAAGTATAGGTTATCAGAAATGTATAAAATAATATGATTTTATTAAAAATCTCAAAGCAGATTTTGAGTCTATTTTAGAAAATATTAAAACTTTTTGAAGACCCTATCCTGGGCTTCTGGTTAAGATGGCAACATAGGTAAATGTGTCACTCACATTTTCTCACAAACTACCAAATAACCATTATTCAGAACCACCCAAAGACTAGCTAGACAGAAGATCTATAACTATGGATAAACAGAAGCAGCCATGTTGAGACTGGCAGGAAGGGTGGAGACTCTGCATGGGTTGATCCCTCACCCACATGTGGTTGAAGGTCACTAAAAATTGGGAGGAATTTTTTCTTTTGTTTTCTACTGCATACTATTCCATTGTGTAAATGTACCATTGTTTTTTAATCCACTCATCTACTGATGGACATTTAGGCTATGTCCAACAGTTGCCTATTATAAATAGTATTGCTATGAACATAGGGCTGTATAAGTTCTTTTGAATTGGTGTTTCAAGATTACTAGGGTATATTCCCAGTAGTGGAATTGCTGGGTCATAAAGCAGTTTCATTTTAATTTTTTTGAGGAAATTCCATCTGCATGGATGGAACTGGGGACTATTATGCTAAGTCAAATAAGCCAATTAGTGAAAGACAAACACCACATAATCTTACTTATGCCTGGAATCCAATGAACAAAATAAAATAGTGAGAAAAAGAACCAGAGACATGGAAACATGGAACAGACTGACAACTGTGAGAGGGAAGGAGGGAGGAGGAGGGAGGAGTATGGTGGAAGGAAGGGGAAGAGATTAGTCAAAGAACATGTGTAAATGACCCACAGACATGGACAACAGAGTGGGGTTGACTGAAGGAGTGAGGGTGGGCTGAGTGGAGGGGGGCAAAGGGGAAAATTGGGACAATTGTAATAGAATAAACAATAAAAAACTGGGAGGAATATCTTGGTTATGGAGCCCACCTCCTTACTCCAAGGAGCAAGGAATTACAGTTCCACTCCAGGCCACCAGGCCCAGGGTTTCAGTACTTGGAAGAGAAGTCCCCATAACTTCTGGTTGTGAAAACCAGTGAAGAATGTGGCTGAGTGAGAGGGAGAGCTACTGGAGTCCTGGGTGTTTCTTTTAAAGGGCCTGTGCATTGACTTTAGACCCACTCACTTTGAGCTCTGTCCCTGGAGAATCATTTTGCAAAGCACCAGGGACACATGGGGAGGTACTAAATTGTCTGGCCTTAGAGTGAGGGCTGGAGTGGCAGCTTTCTCCTAGACAGAAGTGCTGGCAGAAGCCATTGTTCCTTTGCTGTATCCTCCCTCCACAGAGCTAGGAGGCGGGCACCATATGTGAGTTTCTATCAACCTGGCTAACATAGTTTGTCTTGCCATAGTGATTCCTGAGATCCCACCCTACCAAATATTTGGGCCCATTAAGCTGTTTCCACTGGCTTTTCCATATAAATGGCCTGATGATTTGACTAATGCTGGGGATTTTCCTAAATTCTTTCAAAAGTTCGTAAATCATAAAAAGCAACATCTGGCCTCAGCATGTCCTATACCTCTTGCTAAGTGACCCCAGGCCTGGTACTAACAGTAGCTGGCCTCAGTTCACAGATTGGCCTCTTCAGGGCATCTCCAAACTCAGCACAAGTAACTCTGTCACTCATGTGGGGTGGACCCAGACAGGGAATAGGTGGCTGCTGAACTTGACCTGTACCTTCTGGTGAACAGCTTCAGACCATGCCAGAGTACCATCCAACCACTCCCATGAGTAACATATTGTAGTGGTGGACTCATCGAGAACCAGAATACTCCTGAAGCAAGTCATGCTATGAAAGTTTCTGCCCCTACATAGCTGCTCCTGTTCTGTGCTCAAGGAAAGTCCTTGAAACTAGAAGACCTGAGGGTAAATACCTCCCACTGATGTGCCAACAGCAACCAAGTTTCAGCTACAGCAGGAGGGTGCACACAGCTAATATGTGTACATCTGGAATGCCCAGCTAAGGTGACTTGGGAGACTCTGCCATTGGGCCTCACAGGACATTTAGTAAAAGGCCACTCTACCAAGGCCAGAAGATTGAACAGGTATACCTAATACATACAAAAAACACATGGAGGCTGCCAAAGTGAGGAGGCAAAAAAAACATGACTCAAATAAAAGAACAGAATAAAACTCCATAGAAGGAACTAAACAAAATAGAGACAGGCAAGCTACCAGATGCAGAGTTCAAAACACTAGTTATAAGATGGCCCAATAAATTTAGGGGAAAAATAGATGAACTTAGTGAGAACTTCAACAAAAAGATAGGAAACATAAAAATGGAGATAGAAAGCATACAAAAGAATCAGTTGGAGATAAAGAATATAGAGTGGGAAGATAGTGGTGATGTAGGTGGGAAATGAGCCTACTTGCTGATGCACCCAACTGGGACACTTAGCAGATCTTCCAAAAAACAAAGTGAAGAGCCAACATAATCTTAGCTGATATAAAGTTTGGAAGCCAAGGTGTGCAGCAAACACTTCTAAACAGGTGCTGTGCAATAGCATACAGACAAAGTAAGAGTTGTGACTATTGGTAAGCCTGCTGGATGAAAGAACCCAGCAACAAAGAAGCCACCAACAGATAAAACCCAAGTACAATAAGAAGGCCCACATAAACAGAAAAAAAAGGGCAACCTTAGAGCATCCAGGCAAAGGAATCAAAGAGACTGCACTACAAGGTCCCATACCACAGATGTTCAGCTCACAAAGACAGCAGCCAAAGCAGAGCATCCAGAAATGCAAAAACAAACAAAAAGATTCACTAAAATGGAGAGACAAAGAACCTGCAAGCAAAAGGAATAAAAGAATCCCCAGTAAAAGAGTTAAATGAAATGGAGGCAGCAATCTATCAGACATAGAATTCAAAAGAATGTTTATAAGGATGCTCAAGGAACTCAGTGGCAACTACAAGGAACTTAATGGGAACTACAACAATATGAAAAGGGAAACAGAAACTAAACAAGAACCAGGAAGAAATGAAGAATACAAAATCTGAAATAAAAAAAAATGCACTAGAAGGAATCACAAGCAGACTGGGTAAAGCAGAGGACAGAATTAGTGAGCTGGAAGACAAGGTAAGAATACCCAGGTAGAGCAGAAGTACAACAAAACACTAAAAAACAGGATAGCTTAAAGGAACTTCATGACGACATGAAATGCAACAATATTCCAATAATAGGAATACCAGAAGGAGAAGAAAAGGAGAATGGGATAGAAAACCTGTTTGAAAAAACAATGACAGAAAACTTCACTAGCCTGGAGAGGGAAAAAAGCTATTCAAGTTCAGGAAGCACAAAAGGTCCCAATGAAGATGAACCCAAAGATGCCCAATCCAAGGCACATCATAATTAAAAAGGCAAAACCCAAAGACAAAGAAAGAATCTTAAAAACAGCAAGGGAGAAACAGATAGTAATATATAAGGGAGCTCCAATAAGGCTAGCAGCAGATTTCTCAACAGAATCACTATAAGCCAGAAGGAAATGGAAAGAAATATTCCAAGTAATGAAGATCAAAGGCCTGTGACCAAGACTACTCTACCCAGCAAGGCTCTCAATTAAAATGGAAGGTGAAATAAAAACTTTCCCTGACAAAGAAGGCTGAAAGAATACACCTCCATCAAATCAGAAAGGATACAAAATAATCAGTTGGAAATAAAGAATATAGAGTGAGAAGATAGTGGTGATGTAGGTGGGAGCTGAGCCTACTTGCTGCTGCGCCCAACTGGGACACTTAGCAAGATATGCTAAAGAGACTGCTTTAAGAAGATGAAAAAGGGTGAGAGAGAGAGAGGGGGGACCACAGGTACAAAGGAGAAAAATGAATAAGTACCTACCAATGATAACCTTAAATGTAAATGGATTAAATGCTTCAATCAGAAGATATAGGGTAGCTGAATGAATAAAAAGACAGGACCAACACATAGGCTGCCTACAAAAGATGCACTTCAGAACAAAACTTACACAATGGAAAGGAAAGGGCTGGGAAAAAATATTCTGAGCAAATGGACAGGAAAAAAAGCCAGGGTAGCAATACTTATATCAAAAAAAAAAAAAGATTTCAAAGCAAAGGCCATAAAAAGAAACACGGAAGGATACTTCATAATACTCAAAGGAAGAACCGATCAAGAAGTTGTACACATTATAAACATATATGCACCCAAAATAGGAGCACCCAGATATATAAGGAAAATCTTGGAGGACCTTAAGAAAGATACGGATAGCAACACACTTATACTGGGGGAATTAACACCCAATTGTCAACAATGGATAGATCTTCTAAACAAAATATAAGCAAGGATATTGTGGCACTGAACAATACTCTAGATCAAATGAACTGAATTGATATATATAGAGAACTTTTCATTCCAAAGAGTCAAAATATGGATTCTTTTCAAATGCACATAGAACATTTTCAAAGATAGACCACATGATCCTATGCAACAAAAAGCCTCAACAAATTCGAGAACATTGAAATTATATCATGCATTTTCTTAGATCACAGGGTCTGAAACTAGAAACCAACCTCAATGATAAAATTCAAAAACAGCCAAATTCATGGAGATTGAATAGCATGCTATTAAACAATAAGTGGGTTACTAATGACATCAAGAAAGAAACCAAAAAGTTTCTGGAAACAAATGAAAATGAACACACAACAATCTGAAACCTATGGGACACAGCAAAGGCAGTCCTGAGAGGGAATTTAATAGCAATACAGGCCTATCTAAAAAAGATAGAAACATTTCAAATAAACAACCTAACCCTACACCTAAAAGAACTGGAGGAATAACAATAAAGATAGCTCAGAGCAAGTAGAAGGAAGGAAATTATCACAATCAGATTAGAATTAAATGACATAGAGACTAGAAGAACAATGCAAAGAATCAATAATGCCAGGAGCTGGTTCTTTGAAAAGATATACAAAATTAATAAGCCCTTAACCAGGCTCATCAAGAGAAAAAGAGAGGAGCCAAATAAATAAAATCAGATATTAAAAAAGAGAAATTACAGCTGATACCACAGAAATACAAAGGGTTGTAAGAAATTACTATGAAAACCATATGCCAAGAAATTGGAATGGGTGGGTGAAATGGACAAATTTCTAAAACATATAATCTTTCAAAACTGAATCAAGAAGAAGCAGAAAGCCTAAACAGACCAATAACAGCCAATGAAATTGAAGCACTAATCAAAATACTCTAGGCACACAAAAGCCCTGGACCAGATGGTTTCACAGGAGAATTTTACAAAACATTTAAAGAGCTTACTGCTATACTTCTCAAACTAGTCCAAAAAATCCAAGAAGAGGTAAGACTCCCAAACTCTTTTTATGAGGCCAGCAACATCCTAATTGCACAAATAGATAAAGACACAACAAAGAAAGAAAACTACAAGCCAATATCACTGGCGAACACAGAGGCTAAAATCCTCAACAAAATATTAGCAAATTGCATCCAGCCATACATTAAAAAGATCAAATACCATGATAAAATGATAATCATCCTAGGGGTGCAAGTATAGTACAATATTCACAAATCAATAAATGTAAAATATCACATAAACAAAAGCAAATATTACATGATCACATGGATAGATAAGGTATCACAAAGAACATTTGATAAGGTACAGCACCTATTTATGATAAAAAACATTCAGCAAGGTGAAAGAGGGAGCATACCTCAACATAATAAAGGCCATACATGAGAAACCTAAAGCCAACATCTTACTCAATGATCAAAAACTAAAAGCTTTTCCACTAAGATCAGGAACAAGAGAAAGGTGTCTGCTTTCACCATGTCAACTCAACATAGTATTTGAAGTTCTACTCATAGTGATCAGACATGAAAAATAAATAGAAGGTATCCAAATTAGAAAGGAGAAAGTAAAATTGTCATTGCTTGCAGATGACATGATAGTGTATGTAGAAAACCCTATAGGCTCCTCCAAAAAACTATTTGACCTAATAAGTGAATTTGGCAAAACAGTGGGAAACAAAGTCAATATTCAGAAATCAAAGGCATTTTTGTATACCAACAATGAATATCAGAAACAGAAGTCAGGAAAAAAAATCCCATTTCATATAGCAAAAAGAAAAATAAAATACCTAGGAATAAACCTAACTGAGGATGTAAAAGATCTGTACTCAGAGAACTAAACAACACTGAAGAAAGAAATTAATGAAGATACAAATAAATGGGAGCATAACCATGTTCATGGATTGGGAGAATTAACATCATCATAATATTCATACTACCCAAGGCAATATATAGATTCAACACAATCTGTATTAGAATATCAATGACATATTTAACAAATACAGAACAAACATTAAAAAAAATTATATGGAACCATACATGACTCCGAATAGCCTCACAATCTTGAGAAAGAAGAACAAAGTAGCAGGGATCACAATACCTGATTTCAAACTATATTGCCAGGCTACACTATTACCAAAAACAGTCTGCTACTGGCAGAAGAACAGACACATAGATTAATGAAACAAAATATAGAGCCCAGAAATAAACCCATGACTGTATGGTCAATTAATGTTCAACAAAAAGGACAGGAGCATAAAATTAAGTAAAAATAGACCATTCAACAAATGATGTTGGGAGATCTGGATAGCTACATGCAAAAAAATGAAATGACCACCAACTTAAACACCATACACAAAAATAAACTCAACATGGATAAAAGACTTAAATATAAGTCACAACACCATAAAACTCATAGTAAAACATAGGCAGAAAAATCTCAGATATTCCATGCAGCAATATTTTCACCAATATATCCTGTAGAGCTAGGGGCATAAAGAAAATAATAAACAAAAGGGACTTCACCAAATTAAAGGGCTTTGCACAGTTAAGGAAAACATCAGCAAAATGAAAAGGGAACCAACTGTATAGGAAAATATATTTGCCAATGATACCTCAGAAAAAAGTTTAGTCTCCAAAATATACAAAGAACTTACATGACTCCACTCTAAGAAGACAAGCAACCCAATTATAAAATGGGCAAAGGACCCGAACAGACACTTTTTAATGGAGGACATACAGAGGGCCCAGAGTCATTGAAAGGATACTCAGCATCACTAGCCATCAGTGAGATGAAAATTAAAACCACAACGAGAAACCACTTCACACCAGTCAGAATTGCATCATAAACAAATAAACAAGCAACAAGTGCTGGCAAGGTTGTGGAGGAAAGGGAATCCTAGTGCACTCTTGGTAAGAATGCAGACTGGTGAAGCCACTGTGGAAAACAGTATGGAATTTCCTCAAAAAACTAAAAATGGAACTGCCATTTGACCCAGGAATTCCACTGCTGGGATTATACCCTAAGAATCCTGAAACACTAATTCAAAAGGACCTATACACCACAATGTTGATAGCAGGTTTATTTACAATACCCGAGTGCTAGAAACAGCCTAAGTGCCCATCGGTAAATGAATGGATCAAAAAACTGTGGTACATTTGCACAATGAATTACTACATAGCAGAAAGAAAGACAGAACTCCTACCTTTTGTAACAGCATGGATGGACCTGGAGAGCATTGTTCTAAGTCAAATAAGCTAGGCAGTCAAAGACAAATACCATAAGATTCTACCTATAAGTGGAATCTAATCAAGAAAACAAACAAGAAAGCAAAATAGTACAAAAAACATGGAAATAAAGAACAAACTGACAGTTACCAGAGGGGAAGGGTGAGGGGGATAATAGGGGAAAGAAGTGAAAAAGTCAACAAGGAAAATGTATAATGGACCTATAGACAAAGACAACATTGGCTGGAGAATAGAATGTTGAAGGTGGCGGTGGGTAGGTCAGGGGGAGAGTAATGGTGAGGAAATGGGATCAACTGTAATTGAACCTCAGTAAAGAAAGAAATAAAGAATATAATAATTATAATTTAAAATATATTATAGGGAATCAACAGTAGAGTAGATGAAGCAGAGGATCAAAACAGTGATTTGGAGTATAAGGAAGCAAAAAACACCCAATCAGAACAGCAAAAAGAAAGAATAAAAAAATGAGGATTGTGAAAGGAACTTCTGGGATAGCTTCAAGCACTTCAACATTCACATCATGGGGGTGCAAGAAAGAGAAGAGACAGAGTAAGAAATTGAACGTCTCTGTGAATAAATAATGATAGGAAACTTCCCTAACCATGGTGAAGGATATGGACATACAAGTCCAAGAAATGCAGAGAGTCCTGAACAAGACAAATCTAAAGAGGCTCACTACAAGACACAGGGTGAATAAAAGGCCAAAGGTCAAAGACAAAGAGAGGATCTTAACGGAAGCAAGAGTAAGGCAGTTAGTTATTTGCAAGGGAGCTCCTATAAGCCTGTCAGCTGACATCTGAACAGAAACTTTGCTGGCCAGAGAGATTGGCATTGTATAGTCAATGTGATGAAAATCAAGAGCCTACAAACAACACTATTCTGCCCAGCCAAATTATCATTTAGAACGGAACAACAGTTAAACAGCTTCTTACAAAATAAGAAGGTAAGAATTTCATCACCACCAAACACCATTTCTTGTGTTACAAGAAATGGTAAAGGATATTCTTTAAAAAGAAAAAAAAGATTAAAAACAGGAATAATAAAATTACAATAAGTGCATATTTATAAAAAATTACTGGTTCTTTTTATTTTTTAAGAGGGAGTGGAAGGGAGAGAGAAAGAGAGATAATTATTGACTTGTTTTTCCACTTACTTATGTATTCATTGGTTCATTCTTGTATGTGCTATAATTAGTAATAGAACCACAACTTTGGCATAGCAGGGCAAAGGTCTAACTGAGCTACTCAGACACAGCCAAAAATTACTTTAAATTTAAATGAATTAAATGATCTAATCAAAAGATCTAGAGTGGCTGAAGTTATATCAAAAGAAGACCATTAAATGTCTACAAAAGACAAACTTTAGGTTGAAAGACACACACAGTCTGAAAATAAAATAAAGAAAAATATATTTCATGAAAATGGAAACAAACAAAAAATGGGTAGCAATACTTATACTAGACAAAATAGACTTTTTAAAAAAAGGTTATAACAAGAAACAAAGATGGACCCAGAATTTTCAATTCTGGGTATTTACCTAAAGAAACTATAAATACGAAATTGAGAAGACATTTGCTCGTTGCAGGATTATTCACAATAGCCAAGTTATGGAAGCAACCTAAGTGTCCATCAACAGATGAATAGATAAAGAAGCGGTGCATATATGTGAAGGAAAACTTTCCCCATCTGGCAAAGGAAATAGATTTCTAGGAAGTCCAGGAAGCCTAGATAATCCCAAAGTAATTGGACCCATTGAGGAACACACCAAGGTACATCATCATTAAGTTACCCAAGATGAAAGACAAAGAGAGAATCCTAAAAGCAGCAAGAGAAAAGGAGACAGTTACCTACAAAGGAGTACCCATGAGTTTATCAGATGATTTCTAAAAAACAACAACAGCAAACAAAAACCCAAAACCTTACAGACAAGAATGGGCTGGAAAGAAGTATTTGAGGTCATGAAAGGCAAGGACGTACATTCAAGATTACTGTTTCCAGCAAAGCTATCATTTATAATAGAAGGGCAGATAAAGTGCTTCTCAGATAAGGTCTAATTAAAGAAGTTCATCATTACCAAGCACTTATTATATGAAATGTTAAAGGAACTTATCTAAGAAATAGAAAATCAAAAACTATGAACAGTAAAATGACAACAAAGTCCTAACTATCAATAATTGAACCTAAAAAACAAAAAACAAACAAACAAAAAAAAACTAAGCAAACAACTAGAACAGGAACAGAACCAGAGAAATGGAGATCACATGAAGGGTTTTCAGTGTGGATGAAGAGGGAAAGAGGGAGGAGAAGGTACAGGAAATAAGAAGCATAAATGGTGGGCATAAAATAGAGAGGGAGAGGTCAAGAATGGTATAGGAGGCAGAGAAGCCAAAGAACTTATATGTACATCCCATGGACATGAACTAAGGGGTGGGGGACCTGGAGGGCTGGGGGGGTGCAGTGTGGAGGAGAAATAAAGAGGATAAAGTATTGGGACAACTGTAATAGCATAATCAATAAAATATACTTAAACAAAAGAAGTGGTGCATATATGCAATGGAATATGACTCAGCCATGAACAAGAATGAAATCTTATCATCTTCAACAATGTGGATGGACCTAGAGGGTATTTTGCTTATATATATGGTATCTAAAAAACAAAATAAATGATCAAGGGAAAGAGAAACCCACTCATAGGTACAGAGAACCTTTTTTTAAACAATGGGTGTTTTTTTGTATAATTTATTTATTGTTTAGATTTTATTTATTTATCTTTAGAAGGGAAGGGAAGGAGAGAGGGAAGAACTATCAATGTATGGTTGCTTCTTGTGCATCCCTTGCTGGGAACTGGCCTGCAATCCAGGCATGTGCCCTGAACTGGGAATCAAACCTCGATCCTTTGGTTTGCAGGCCTGTGCTCAATCCACTGAGCTACACCAGCCAGGGCACAGAGAACCTTTTGATGGTTGCTGGATGTGAGGGGGTTGAAGGTGGATGAAAAAGGTAAAAGGATTAGTAAGTATTGAAATTGGTAGTTACACAATGAATGGTCATAGTGATGTAAAGTACAGCATAGGAAATACAGTCAATAATATTGTAATAGCTCTGTATGGGGTCAGATGGGTACTGGGTGGTAACTTTGTAAGTATATAAATGTCTAATCACTATGTCATACATACACCTGAAATGAATATAATATTGTACATCAACTATAATTTAAAAATTAAAAAAAATTTTAAGAAATGCCTAGATCCTCACAATGAGCGTTGAGGTTTCCTTACTACCATCTGGTTCTCTTACCTTTCTGACCTCATCTCCTATCCTTCTTCTCCTTCCTTACTTGGCTCCACTCACATTGTTTTTTTTTATAAAATGGATCAGAACATGCCATCCCAAAACATGTCACTTTGGCATATGGCGCATTCTGAGCCGAAGACAATTGAGAAATAGCGGATGTAGAATGAGTACTCTGTCCTCTTCCCATCTAACTAAATGGGGGTATGATTTCCCCTTGGGAAGTGTTCCCCTCTCTTGCCCATGTCAGGAACAGAAGAAAACTGGATATTGGAGATGACACTGACTTGAATCAACATAAACAAACATTACTGAAATAACCCTGAACTTCCGTTAATTTCCTTCCATATATTTACATTCCCACATTTATGGCTCCCTAGAAGCTCAGACCCTTTGCCTTTGTCTTGTCACTATTCCAGAAATGTATTGCTCTTTGCTCAGTAGGTATATAACTCTCAGGCTTAACACTTCTCTGGGTTCTCTGTTTATTTCTGTGAGATTTCCATTTCCACATTCAAAATTATATTAAAATAGTAATATAAATAAACCACATTGAGCCATTTCCATATTACAATATTTTCTTTAAAATAAGGAATTGGACCTTTAAAAAATTAACCCAAGTTGGAAAGCTGAAAATTTTGATGTAATTCCAAAATAAGGATAAATTACATATTTTCCAAAAATCTGATTTCTTAAAATTATGTTTCCTTTGCAGTAAAATAAAAGAAAGGATATGTTTTAATACTATTTAAATCTTTTGAGATTTTTAAAATTAGTTTTTGAAATATTAAACTATTTTCCTTGCTTTAAGTTACTCATTATGCAATATAAACACCTGGAAATCACTGTGAAGAGGACTCATTAAGATTCTCCTGTGACAAATTCCCAAACTCACTGTTTTAAGAAATAGAGATTCAATTTATCTTGGCAGATTCTTTTTTATTATTATTAAAAAATTCATATTGATCTTGAAACATCCAAGTAAATAATGTATATAGACCTCATTCTAAAATTCTTATAACTTGTTAAATTAAAAAAGTCCCTAAAATTTCTTCACATGAATATAGAACAACACACTTGCTCAATATTTTTTTTGCTTTATACTTTAATATCCATTCTCACCTTTATATCAAGCAACTCCATTTATTATTATTATTATTATTATTATTATTTTATATTTAGCTTAGTTTTTTATTTTGGTCTTCATTTAAATTAACAAAAAATCTGTGACCCTGTACAAAAAAAGTTAATCACCTGAAATAGGTGCAATATACTGCTACCCTAGTGAATCAGAACAAGTTACTATTAAAAAGGATTAATTTTGAGGGGAAACTAAGAACCTCAGCAAAGTGCTTCTACATGAAACAATCTTATCTGGAACACAATGGAGAAGCAAGTGCCTGTGAGAGAGTGACTGATTTGGTTTGCGTCCTTCCCCTCCTTGACTAAGTAACCACAGGTATTTCAGAATTTGTACTTATGATCCTTCTTGTGATTATGCAATTTATAAAAATTGCATAAATTTCATTGGCAGGAGAACACTCATGATATTCATCCTTTTAATCTGATATTCAGTATACTTTAGAAAGCATTGTAATAAAAATAATAATTCTAAAATGTAATAAAATAAAACAAAGATTAAGAAAAAAAATAAAAGCCCAAGTTAAGCTTGAGAAGCAAGAAACAGTATCTCAAAACAAAACTGAAATGTTTATTTATTAAATGGAGTAGAAGCAAATGAGAAAGAGTAGTCAGAAAAGGCACCCATGAAACTTTAAATGAGCTGTCTCTCAAAATTAGACATAATAGAAAATACAAGAAGAATACGTCTTTAAAAAAATATAACCTATGCACCACAATGTTCATAGCAGCACAATTTACAATAGCCAAGAGTTGGAAGCAACCTAGGTGCCCATCAGTAAATGAATGGATCCAAAAATTGTGGTACATATACACCATGGAATTTTATGCAGCAGAGAGAAAGAAGGAGCTACTACCTTTTGCAACAACATAGATGGAACTGGAAAGCATTATGCTGAGTGAAATAGGCCAGGCATTGAAGGACAAATACCATATGATCTCACCTTTGACAGGAAGCTAAAGAATAAAACAAACAAGCAAACAGAATAAAAACAAAGACGCTGAAATAGAGAACAAGTGGGCACCGACCAGAGGGGAGAGGGAAGGGAACTTAAGGGGAAAAAGGGGGAGGGATTTTGAGGAACAAGTATGAAAGACACAGAGATGAGGACTGGGGGGGGGGGGGGGGGAATGGGAGGGAGGGGGGGAGACCGGGGCGGGGGGGAGAGAAAAAAAAATGTACTTGAAAAGTAACTAAATAAAATTAAAAAAAAATATATGCCATGATATTGCAAAGTTAATATAAAGTTAATAATTCAAAATAAACATTCATGGAACACAAGATAATTAATACTCCACTATGAAAATTCAATATTTTAAATTGAGGTAACTTATAGAAACACATGATTAATTGCAAGAGGACCTACAAGCCAATAGAGCAAGATATAGGAATATTATTAGTGCAAATACAGAAGGCCTAATCTGTAAGGAATGAAAATTGGGCTTTAATGTTAAAGGTACATGCATTTTAATCCCAAATGTTTATTATTATTTTTTTTAGCTATTTAATCTTTTTAAAAGGTCAGATACCTCATTAGAAATAGGCCATTATGGTTTTGTCATAGAATTTTGGAGACAATTAAATATGGCCATAACATATAGCACATAGGCAAATGCCTGGCAAATAACGGTCACCTATTTCTTTTGGAGGAAGGGAGAGTTGAATAACTTAGTTGGCTAACTTTCATTTTTACCACAGCGCTTCCTCAGAATGCATCTAAAGGCAACAGCAGCTCTTTCAGTAGAAACACACACATGCACACTCCCAGGCCTCTACCTGTCCTCGTTTAAAACTTTAAAAGCCTTAAGTTTAAAGCTTAAAACTTTTAGAACTAAGAGAAAAATGTTCAAACTGCTAAGAAAGCAGGAGCTGCAGTGACAAGAATGTCTCCAAACATTCTGCTCTTGGCTTTGGAGAGAATATCTCCAATGCCACACCAAACTGACTTTTTCTTTTTAAATTAACTATTAAAACATAGAGAAGCAATTGTTTTTCAAATAATATCACCATAACGAGTTTGAGCAGGAGTGAAAATGAGTATCTCAGGACACATGAAAGATGTTTTAAAAACATTGGTTAGAAAAATAATGTGAGGCAAGATGACAAAATGAAGTAAAACAATCTAGGAAATCAGGCCAACATTTGGAAAATAAAAAAGCAGAAGGTAGAAATTCTTAGATTTAGTCTACAAATATAATAGAAAGTGAGTAGGACAAGAAGTTTAACCTAAGAAAGACGCTTTTGGTCTTAAAAAGCAAGTTCAGAGTTTATTTAATAAGAATAAGTCATCATGGAAAAAAGAGCCAATGAGGCTAAATGTTTGCTTATAAAATTAAACTCCATTTTATTTCATTAGCAAACTATGAAAAGTAAATCTCAGCTTAATTATATTTTTATTAAAATGTGGCATAAAATTATACATTAGATTACAAATAAATTGTAACTGAATTAGAAAATTTTGTGTTCACTAGAAACTGCATATAAATAAAAAAAGAACATAATCTCGCAGTTTCAAAATTAAATGACACAGCAAGAATTATAGTACTTAGAAAATTGTTCTAAATTGTCTTTTATTTAGATGGCTCCCTGACTATATTTTTAAAAATGCAATCATTATGCTCACAAAAGATGAATCTGATACTAATAAAAGTCTCATTACATTTTACTATTGGCTCCAAAAGACAATATAGAACACAGTAGCACGTACCTATAAACAAACAAAAGATGAATAGCTATAAAAGTTTCAGATATAAAGGAGAGAGACAGAGAAGGGGACAGGTTGAGGAAGAGAGGGCGCACGTATATACATGTTTGGATAGATACAGACAGGCATAAAGTAACCTGGAAATATAAATGTCATGGGAAGCTCCCAGAGATCAGTTAGAAGAACATTATACCTTAAATATAGCATGAAACCTTTTTTAAAAGAACAAAAAAATACCACAAAAATTGGCTCTATTAAAGAAGTTTAGAAGTAGAACAAAGCGCCAAAAGAAAACAGGAATCTTCTGCTCCTTCTGACTGGTTCCTCTCCTCCCTCACTACCATGGACAGGACTTAGTTTCTTAAACAATTTTTTGCATATACTTTCTGTTTCTAAAGTTAATCTTGAGCTCCCTGTAGAATTCCAGGAACTATGGGAAAGCAGTGGAGGCATATAAAAATTCTCTAATTGACTTTGCTTTCCCTTTATTTATTGTTGAATATGAAGTCTTCAGGTACATGAAAGACAACCTTTGTCTATATTTCAGAGAAACATGGAGACTGGATATCTTAGGGGTTTTGTTACAGCGGCAGGGCTTTTGTTTCTGGGTATGGGTGGAGTCAGTGGTATCCTAAGTATATAGGAAAAAAGCTTAAGACACTATTTTGAAGCTGCCATTTTTGGAAAATTGTGCAAAAACAGTGAAGATGACTAACTCACGGCACAAGCAAGACATTTGAATTTCAAGGCTGATTTTCTCAGAGGAAATTAGAGATACATATTTTCCATTTTGATACATAATTTGTTACCTTTCTTAGAGAAAATAATGGTAGGGTTGGTAGGTTCTTGTTATTATTTTTTATTTTAGCTTTCTTTTAGAAGTCAAGTTATACTCTGATCCATATAATTTCTGAACTTTTTTGAGGTTGGTGAATATGAGCCATATATGTATAATATATATAACATATATTATGTGTATATATTTTTTAACTTCAGATTCCACTTCATCAATCTAGTTGGCTTTCAGAGTTAAGTGACCAAAAATACCATTTCGATATTAATAAATTGCTGGATTCCAGGAACTTAGTGGGCCTAACTTATAGTCTTTTGAATGTTTAGAATATATGTTATGAGGAGATCCAAGATGGCGAAGGGGTAAGTAGAAGGTACACTAACCTCCTCCCAGGACCAAACTGGAATTACAACTAAGTTAAAGAAAAATCATCCTGAATAACCAACGGAACACCAGCCGGAGAGAAGCCTTATATCCAAGGACAGATGGAAGAAAACACCTCACAACAATGGGACTGGTAGGGAATGTGGAGGAAGTGTGGGAGAGCTGGCTGAGCTCCTATGGGTGGCAGCTGAATTTCCAAAGGGGTATTTCAGCAGCCACGTGGTTCCCTCTGAGAAATGTAGCGTCTAAACCCCAAGCTGGACTCCCTAGTGTAGAGCACCACACCATGAAAGGAGTTCAGATAACATCTGGCTATGAAAAGCACAAGGGTTTCTGTGTGCTGGGGAGAGGTGGTTAGAGATGCAGAGAGTCTCTTAAACACTCACAACACAAAATTTGTTTGTAGCCACTTACCTTGGGTGCTGGCAGAGGGAGGGCAGAGTGGACTAGAGATGCTTAAGGAGAGTCTGGGTTTGGTGCCTCTGGGGAGAGAACTGAAGAAATTCTACAAGGATCTCCGTGCTGAGTCAGTCTCCATACCGGTGAGGCCATCTTTCCCAGGCAGAGCACTCCCCTATTAGCAGCATCAGCCTGAGGGGAAGAAATAGCCTGGCCCAAAGGAATTACTCCGCCTCATTCTGAGGAGCTTAAGCCAAGCTACTGTGGAGTACAGCTGGAGGCTATTTCAGAGACAAAGCCTAACAGAAAGCCTTCAGGTGGAGGTGGATCTCTGGGAGAGCTGAGACTTTGGCTGACCCTCCCCGAGGCCCCTGGGTGGTGAGAGCTGGCCTTGGGGCACAACCCCGTTCTTTCTGCAAACAAACAGACCCAGTGGAGACAACCACAAACTGTGGATAGCTGAGAGCTCCAAACAGGTTGTGAAGCGAATAAAACAAAACTTCAAAAAGATCATATGCCATAATCAAGTAAGATTTACTTCAGGAATGCAAGCTTCCTCCAGGAAATTCCCAACAAACAAAAGCCCTGGACCAGATGGCTTCACAGGTGAATTTTACCAAACATTCTGAGAACTAACACCTCTCCTTCTCAAAACATTTTATAAAATTGAAGAGGAGGGAACACTCCCAAACCCATTTTTTGAGGCCAGCATTACCCTAATTCCAAAACCAGATAAACACGCTACAAAAAAAAAAGAAAGAAAGAAAGAAAGAAAGAAAGAAAGAAAGAAAGAAAGAAAGAAAGAAAGAAAGAAAAAGGTAAAAGAAAGAAAATTATAGGCCAATGTCTCTGATGAACATAGATGCTGAAATCCTCAACAAAATATTAGCAAACAAAACACCAATGCATCAAAAAGGTCATACACAATGATCAAGTGGAATTTATCCTGGGAATGCAAGGTTGGTACAACACTCACAAATCAATAGATGTGATTCATCACATAAACAAAATGAAGGATAAAATCCGCATGATCATATCAATAGATGCAGGAAAAGCTTTTTATAAAATCCAACACCCATTTATGATAAAAACTCTCAACAAAGTGGGAATGGAGAGAACATACCTAAACATAATAAAAACCATACTGCTAGCATCACACTCAATGAGCAAAACTATAAGCACTCCCCTTAAGATCAGGAACTAGACAGGGATGTCTGCTTTCACCTCTTTTATTCAAATTGGTACCTGAAGTCCCAGACACAACAATCACACTAGAAGAAATTAAATGCAGCCAAATTGGAAAGGAAGAAGTAAAACTGTCATTATTTGCAGATGACATGATACTATATATAGAGAACCCCAAAGATTTCACCAGAAACTATTAGAACTGATAAATTCAGCAAAGATTTTATTTATTTATTTTTAGAGAGGAGGGGAGGGAGGAAGAAAGAGGGAGAGAACTCTCATGTATGGTTGCTTCTCGAGCAGCCCCTACTAGGGACCTGGCCTGCAACCCAGGCAGTGTCCTGATTCAGAATCGAACTGGCAACTCTTTCATTCACAGGCTGGTACTCATCCACTGAGCCACACCAGCTAGGGCTCAGTTACATTTTTATAGGCCAATAATGAACTAACAGAAAGGGAAATTAAGAAAACCCATCCATGATTGCTTCAAAAAATACCTAGGAATAAAATTAACCAAGGATGTAAAAGATCTGAAGTCAGAAAACAATAACACTGCAGAAAAAAATTGAAGAAGATACAAATAAGTGGAAGCACATACCATGTTCATGGATAAGAACAATTATTATCATTAAATAGTCCATGCTACCCAAGCAATTTATAGATTCAACGCAATTCCAATCAAGTTTTCAACAATGTATTACATAGATGTAGAACAGATATTTCAAAAATGTATATGGAACCTAAAAGGCCCTGCATAGCAACAGTGATCCTGAGAAAGAACAAAGTAGGAGGAATCACAGTACTTAATATCAAAGATTACTATAAGGCCACAGTAATAAAAACAGCATTGTACTGACATAAAAATAGTCACATAGATCAGCAGAACAGAAGAGAGTGCCCAGATAAAGCCAATCTCTTTGTAACTGTAACCAATTAATATTTGACAGAGGAATCAAGCACATACAATGGGCTAAAGATAATTTATTCAATAAATAATGTTGGAAAAATTGGATAGATACCTGCAGAAAAATGAAACTAGAACACCTTATATCACACAAAAGGATAAATTCAAAATGGATTAAAAACTTAAATATTAGACCTGAAACCATAAAACTCCTAGAACAAAACATAAACAGTATAGTTTTAGACATTGCTCATAGCAATATTGTATCTGATCTATCTCCACAGGCACAGAAACAAAAGAGAAAATGAATAAATGGGACTACATCAAACTAAAAGGTTTTTGTACAGCAAAGGAAATCATCGACAAAATAAAAAGACAACCCACAGAATGGGAAAACATACTTGCCAATGCATCTGATAAGAGGTTAACATCCAAAATTTATAAAGAATTATAAAGCTGAATATCATGCATACACAAAACAAATAAGAAACAATCAATTAAAAAATAGGCAAAGGGCCTCAATAGACACTTCTCGGAAGAGGACATACAGATGGCCAATAGACATATGAAAAGATGTGCAATGTCACTAATCATCAAAGAAATGCAAATTAAAGCCACAATAATGTATCAACTCATACCTGTCAAAATAGATATCTATAAATCAACGAACGACAAGTGCTGGTGAGGATGGAGAGAAAGGGGAATGATTTTACACTGTTGGTAGAAAAGCAGATTGGTGCAGCCACTGTGGAAAGCAGTGTGGAGATATCTCAAAAAATTAAAAATGGATCTGTCTTTGGATCCAGTGATCCCACTTCTGGCAATATATCCAAAGAAACCCATGACATTAATTTGAAAGAACATAAGCACTCCTGTGTTCATCGCAGCGTTATTTATAATTGACAAGATATGGAGGCAGCCCAAGGGTCTACAAGTAGATGAGTGGATGAAACAACTGTGGACATTTATATAATAGAATACTACTCATCCATAAAAAAGAAGAAAATTTAACCTTTGCGATGGCATGACAGACCTGGAGAACATTATGCTAAGTGAAATAAGCCAGTCAGAGAAAAACAAATACCATATGATTTCACTCATATGTGGAATCTAATGAGCAATCTGAACTAACGAGCAAAATAGAGACAGACTCACAGATAGAAAGCAGAATGACAGCTATGGGGAGAGAGGATAGAGGGTAGATGGGCAGCAGTGTGTGATTACTGATGGCAGGTAGGTGTAAGGGGGCTAAATGGTAACAAGGACAATGAAATAAAATTTTTAATAAAAAATAAAAACTATGTTATTTTAACACATCTCATTTTTTGTGTTTGTGGCTTGTTTTCCCAACTATTAAATTAATATACACCACCGAATAAAATTTGGAAAATAGGAAACAGTATAAAGTAAAAACAACCATGAATGCGATTTCAAGATAATACCTATAGGGAGATTGATAGAGATAATAGAAAGATAGGTAGGGAACAAAATATCATTTAGATTATACTTTAAATAAATGCAGTTTTGTATCAAGCTTTTAAGTATTAATCCTCTATTTGGTCTAGTTTTCATGTATTAAATATTCTGCTTCATTGTAGAGTCATTTCATAAATTTTTAACCAGCTTACTATTGTTTAGTATAGATATATTTTCTAATTATTTATTGTAAATGATGGTTCATATTAAGAAGTGAAATTACTAAGTCAAACGCTGTGTTCATTTGCATTTCTTAATAATTAGCCACAGCCTGGAATAGTGAGACAAAACCATTGGTTTCAAAATTTGGAAACTTCATTTATAGCTTTCTTACTCTATTAAAAAAATATTTAGACTTGAGATGTTGGATTTGTAAATAAAAATACTGTTAGAAGAACCAAATTAAATACATTTAATTTAAATATGTTTTGCATTTATTTAAAGTAAAAGATCTTGTAGAAAGCTTAGAACATAGTATAACCATATACAGTAAATATTTTTATTCTGTAAAGTTATTTACACTTAACCATTATATTTATTATAAATGTTTTTTTTAAGTTGTTTTTAATTTCTCTTTTGTGCATGATAATCTTGGCATTGAGGAGCTTATGTTACAAAATCTACTTTTGTTTGTAAATTATATTACATTTCTTTTTTTAATTTATTTTTTTATTGATTATGCTGTTACAGTTGTTCTATTCCCCCCCTTCATTCCCCTTCACCCCACCCCCCATCCCCACCATTACCCCCCCTTTAGTTTATGACCATGTGTCTCAAGTTCTTTAGATTCTATATTTCCCATACTATTCTTGCCCCCCATCTATTTTCTATCTACTGTCTATGCTACTTATTTTCTGTACCTTCTCCCCCCCTTCTCCTCCTCCCACTCCCCTGTTGCTAACCCTCCTTGAGATCTTCATTTCTATGTTTCCACTCCTGATCTAGCTGTCCTTTTAGTTTGCTTTTGTTTTAGGTGTGGTTGTTAATAACTGTGAGTTTGTTGTCCTTTCACTGTTCATGTTTTTTTTAACTTCTTTTTCTTAGGTAAGTCCCTTTAACATTTCATATAAGAAGGGCTTGGTGATGATGAACTCCTTGAATTTGATCTTATCTGAGAAGCACTTTATCTGTCCTTCCATTCTAAATGAATGGAATTGCACAGGAAACCAATAGCGATGAAAAGGAAACTGGGACTCAAATCAATGGAGTGGACCAGAAGAAAGCAAATAATGGCCAAACAGAAAAGAGTTAAGCAGCAAGAATTCAAAAAAATGAGGAGAGTCTTAGGAACCTCCAGGACATCTTTAAACACTCCAACATCCGAATTATAGGGGTACCAGAAGGGGGAAAGGCACAGCCGCCAGTGGAAAACTTATTTGAACAAATAATAAAGGAGAATTTCCCCAATCTGGCAAAGGAAATAGACTTCCAGGAAATCCAGGAAGCTCAGAGAGTCCCAAAGAAGTTGGACCCAAGAAGAAACACACCAAGGTATATTACATTTCTACCTTTGTTTATATGCAAGTTTTTCCTCAAATTGAAATTAGAAAATAGGTCACCTACATAATTTTAATTCTGTCTTAACTTTTTTCCCGAGGAAATTATTCTAAAGCAAGGTGAAAATGAGTAGATAACTGAGAAACAGATATACTATTACCTATATTAATACTTACTACACTCTCTATTGGGGTCTCTATTTGAGTTAAAGAACCTGAGCAAAGAAAAATTGTACCTCATAGGAATGAACTCCCAGGAGTAAGATCAATATTACTGGCTCTGCATTTAGGACTCCTGATACTATAGCCTTGACCTTCCCATGTATGTTAGAAAAGGAGTTGTCAGGGTAGAAGCTGAAATTAAAGAGGAATACTGATGGATTTTTTTTTTTGCCATATGTTAAACACTGTGCTGGTATGTATATCTTTACCAATTTAATGATGGCTAAACACAATCTAAAGAAAACATGGCACCTGATAGGATTTTGAAGCCAACAAACACAAAGCAACTTAAGGGAAATTGCACAAGTCATCTAAAGAATTAGAGAAAAAGAATTTTAAAACATTGTCTAAAGAAAAACAAATGAAAATGCTGTTGAAGAGAAACTAGAGATAGGGCAAAAGCCACAAAAATGATAAAAGTTTACAATAACTTCCAAAATGTGCACTAAAATAACTAGAATCAGAAACATAGAAGAAAGGATGTCTAAAATCTAATGAATAAATTAAAGTGCATAAGACCTGTTATAGCACGAATGAATTCAGTAGCATGGAGGACAAGTTTGAGAGCTTATCAAGAATGCAAATGAAAAAATAAGTATTTTATCTAAGTGACAGACCCAGTTTATAACTTAGGGCTAAGAGTTAAACAAGGAAATAACTTCATTGTGTGTTGAAGAAATAATCTAATATACAAGAAAACAAACATTTCTGAAGTGATGATATATTAAATATGAAAACACAATATTTTCATATTTAGAGGCAAAGAAAATAGTTTATATTAGGTTTTTAAAAGTAAATAAAAATCAGGATAGTGAAACATTTCTTCTCCCCAAATATAAATCACAGAAGCCATTAGAATTTTGAATAAAAATCTCATCCTAAGATAGTGAGACCTTTATTTACATGAAAATAATTACATAAGAAAGAGATTGTCCCATTCTTTTACCCTCCCCAGGAGAATTACGTGAGTATCCTTCCTAAGTTAGTAAACTTGGCTGACATTAACAGTCAATTAAGAGGTACATCAAAAGCAAGAATTCAAAAATGGTAAAGCAGTAGCATCAAATATCTGATGGTGAACACAAAAAGCAATGAATTAAATTGAATGTAGAGTAGGAGTGGTTATAACTATGGCTATAAATGTGAGCCCAATAGCTCAAAACCATTCTAAAAGGAATTTTATATGGTAATACATAAAACATAGTTAAAATTTATTTGAAACATTTATTCAAGGGGAATATATGTTTTATGGCATGAGAGACTATGGAACATAAAAATTTGCTTAATTTTTTTCTGTACTTCAGTTATTTTTATCAATGGATAAGTATGAGATTTTTAGTTAAAATATGTATGAACATTAAATAGGGAAAACAATTTTTAGCAATTATTGCTAATTAGGCTCTTTGGAAATTAACTAATGTATTAACCAAATTACAAGAACTAGCTAGATTCTAACTTATGCCATAGCAAAGTAAAATATATAAGAAAATATAGATTGTTTTTAAATAAATCTCTAGAGAAGTAAACTAAGGAAAAATAATGGGAGCAGGTATTTTTATATAAAATATTTTTATATTTAATTTTATTAAAATTAAAAATTTAAATTACAAGAATTATTAAATGGAAATCACAAGATGAATGAAGTCTTTTCAATAAATAAATAAATGTATAATATCCTCAAACATAGAACATACATGGAAATTAGTAATGAGAAGAATTATGCTACTACAGTATGTAGTCAAGAAATTATATTCTTTTGCCCTGGCTGGTGTAGCTCAGTGGATTGAGCACAGGCCTGCGAACCAGAGGATTGTGGTTGGATTCCCAGTCAGGGCACATGCCTGGGTTGCCGGCCAGTTCCCAGCAGGGGACACGTGAGAGGCAACCACACGTTGATATTTCTCTCCCTCTCTCTTTCCCTTCCCCTCTAAAAAATAAATAAATAAAATCTTAAAAAAAAAGAAATTGTATACTATCAATTCTAAAAGAATTACTGTTGGAAGATAAACATAAAAAAACCCCACAAAAAACCTTTCCTAGTGATTCCTAGTCAATAGAATGTAATGTAACCTTTTCAAACATAAATTTGATGAAAAATAATATTTATAATACTTGGTACTTGCACCAGTATTGAAAATATATTTTGGAGAGAATTTGACAATATACAGGGTGGTGAAAGAAAGATTTACAGTTATTTGTATGGAAAATAATATAATAATTAATAAATAATAATAGAAGAATACACTATGTTTTGTGTACTCACACTGTAAATCTATTTTTGTTCCATATTGTATATGAAAGGCCATGTAAGTATGTTGTTTGATGCAGTTAATTTAATTTTATAAATCTGTCCCAGAGACAGAACTGAAAAATGTGGCTTGTGCCTGTGAGTATAATTTAATATTTATATTAAAGAAATGCATAATTCAAAGACACAGAGTTCATTTTGGAATAAATGATGACATGATGTTAAATATTGAAACTACATTTGTTTAGGAAAAATATGATGTTGAAAAATACATTAATTGAATTATAAAACTACTCACAGCATGGTGTTAAATAAAAATATAGCAAGAGATAATCAATTATGGTCAGTATCATAACTTTAAATGAATATATAGATAGCATCCAAAACTTAGAGCACCAAAACATTACTGAAAAAATATATACCAAAATATTAATAAAGACTTTTGCTAATGGGTGGAATAACAAGTGACTTTAATTTATGCATTATATTTTTATGTAGCTATAAATTGTATATACAGTTTCTATACTAAAAATATTCTAGAAAATTCATGGATTTTTTTTTCAGCATAATGTGTTAGAGAAACACAGAGTTAGGAAACTGGGGCTGAATCCTGGTTCTGTTACTTAGTAGTTGTTTTGATTTATGCAAGTTACTAAAATTTTATGGAGTTTCAGTTTATCATTTCTAAAATGTGAAAGATACTAATCATAATGCTAAAATGATCATTAAAAAAATAAAATTATGCTTAATGTAACCCATACTGTTTTTTCACCAGGCACTTAATTACACATAGATCACATAAACTCTTAATATAAAAATTTGACTTATCAAACTCTAAACTGCAAATGCTATTTTGTAGAAATATATACATAGATATCTGTTGTATGCGTGTGTGTTTTCAAGTATGCTTACATTAGCAGGTGTATATTAAAGAGTGAAGGTAAAGACATAAATTCTCTTCCATAATTCTGCTTCATTTTAGTATCTAAACACTCAAGAATATATTTTTAACTATGAAATTGAGCATCAGTGATTAGGATTCTAGGTTGCAAATGCCCTAATAAATTTCACAAGTAACTAATGGGTAATAACACCAATGTTATTAATATTGAGCACTAATGGGTATTACCCATTCATAATGGGCGATAACACCAATGTTTTTGAATACTGAATATCCTGTTAGACATGCTGTTGCCTTCTACAATGGGTTTATAGACTTATGCTTCCTCTCCGGCAGCCCATACTGGGTCAACTCCACACAACCCCTTTTTCCATTTTTACCAATTCTCAGAATAACTGAGTTGATTTTTAACTTCTTCAGCTGATACATAGCTTAGTTGGTTTCATAAGCAGTTAAGATTCTCCTCGTCCATTTTTACACGTATAGGTCTAGATTTTCCTTTTACTGTTTCAGAAAACTCTGTATTTCAGTTTCTGTGTTTACCTCCAATTAGTGCTAGACGTCTGACTTCCTACTAACCTCAATGGGTGTTAACTTTATTGCCTCTTTAGGTTCAGATTATGCTAAATTCATTTCAGAGTATGGAATTCAATACGATTACCCTATAATCACATGGTTAATTGCATGTAAAACCTCCTCTAAAATTAATATTTAAAGTGGAATTGCAGTCAAAAGCAGAATGAAGGAAGAGGTATTTTTACAATAGTGCCCTGAGGGAGATTAGTGCATTTCAGAGAAATTTAAATTGTGAATCAGGAAATAATCCCTAATATGGTAAATCTCTAGAGAAGGCCATCTCTACTTCTGGTGGGTTAGAAACTCAGTCCGCGGCTTTATCTTCTTTGCATTTGGCTGAATAATCTCTTTTAAGACTGAAGAATGAGACTTCTTTCAGGATCTTTTTCAAAGGCTCACTGTAATGGCGTTTTATTCTACCCTGAATAGCATATTTGACAAGAATTCTCTTTCCATATGTTTGCTAGATGGGAAAACTAAGCATGTATCATTTTTTCTTTCTATTTAGAATTAGATATTAGCAACCATTTCAGAAGATAATTAAATAAGTAGAAATGTAAATTACAAACAGGGTTTTTGATGCTATGTCTTGTAGTTCTTGGTTGATTTAATGCCACCTAGGATGGGATTTCACCACCCAATACAGAACAAACAATATAATACTATAATTTACTTTTAAATAGTCAAGTATGGTCTCTGTACTAATCAAAACTCACTTGATTTCCAATGCTGTTTAGACTATGTAGAATTTTTACACAAATTTTTAACTTATAAAACTTTAAGCACAGAGATGTCAATTTTGAAGACAGTTTTTTTTTCCTTTCTCCTTTTTTTTTGTTAATTAGGTAACATAAAGCCATCACTGTAAAGGCTTTTATTTTTCCAAATCTATAAGAAGAATATTAAAAAGCTTCTAAATACAAAAACCAGGCCAGATTTAGTCTCAGTATAATCATACATTTCAGAAATTCAAAAGTTTTTTTGTGTTCAGAAGGGGTCATTTTATATATACTCTTCAGTGGACATCTGTCATAAAATCTGTCCTTGCATAGCATCTGTCCTCAATATCATAAAACAAAACATATTAAAATAATCTATTTTTCTTTAACATATTAAATAGGTTCCTTTTATCTCTATTTTTTATTGACTAATGATGCATAGTCGATGGGTTTCTCCTGCATTTCCTGACTCCTGAAAATACTAGAATAAAATAAATTATAGAAGGTGATGCAGTTATACTATATACAGAAAAAAATAATTGTCCTCATTTAGTTTCAGATTAAATTTATGTATAGAATCATAGTATGGCTACCTGGAAAACTTCATAGATCACTAAGGGTTAATATTTTATTTTATAAATAATGAAACCGAGACACAGAGGGTGTCTTGTCTTCAGTTATCAGGTTGGGAGTGAACTTTTTCCTTGCTGCCATCCTTGACTGGATAGTTCCTCATACCTTTTGATTCTTCAATAAATACATTGCACTAGATAAGGGTGACTGTCCAGAAGACAGAGCCATGAGAAACTGTGTCTGACTTCAGGCTTTTCTCAAACCCTGGCCATTTGCTGTCTCCCCTGGTTTGGGGTCTGCACACTGTACCATGTGTGTGCACAACTGATTAAACACTCAATAGTTCAGTCAATAACTTTTTTCTAAACTCTACCATGTACTTTCCATAAAAAGGAGACAGATACACAAAAACTAGCTGTAATGTCAATTAGAATAAAATGAGAGTTAAGTGGACTTTCAGACTGTAGATGGAAAAGGCCTTGATTCCAACTGAGAAATGAAAACATAGTCTTCAACAAAAGGGCACTTGGGCTACTGCTAAACACTAGGATGGCATTTGAAAACTGAACCTAAGTAGGAGTACTAGCTAGACTCAGCAAACTGTATCAGCGGAAGTGTGGAGATCCTCAAATAGAGAGAAGAAGAAATAGTAAGATTTATGATTTGCTTGAGATTATTTCATGCAATATCATAAGAAATCTTAGACTCATTGTTTCTTTTTTTTTAACGTATGTTCCACTCTCTTCTATTACCTATAGAGTAAATAATTTGACTTTTTGTCATGGTCGATAAACATGTACTTTTTTCAAGTTTTGATTATTTGGTTTAGGGAGTCCAATAATCCTAAGCCTACATTTTCCATAACCGTTCAAGCAGACAGTCTTCTGTGTCCAGTACAGGGACCAGTCTGGATGACACGAGTTGAGGCATGCTGAAAGAATTCTTGGCTGTAAAATAACATGATGCTGTCTGTTCATGAAATTATCAACTTCACTACTGACAGATACTATGGTGTTAGAACCAGGTATTTGATTAAATGAAGCCATCGGACGGCAGTGTTTTGCCCACAGTCACGTAGCTCTGGTAGCATCATATACTTTTTGAATAGTTTTCTCTAGAAATATCCTGTTATAAAATTATAAAATCCAAATTCCTCTGAAGAACAAATACTCATTTCAAGCACACGCTCACAATTTATTTTTCTTTTTTTCTCCTTCTTTTGTGGAACACAGATTTCATTAATCATATTTTGTTATTTACAGCTTACTGACATCATGGTCCATACATGACTCTCACTAATTATACTTGTTTAAATATTTATTAGTAATATAATTACTAGCTACAATGCACCAAGTACTCCAAGAACTCAAATATTTCTATGTTTATATAATAAAATATTTATATGTTCATAAAAATGAACATATAAATATTTCTATTTATGTGTTAATTCTCTATATATTCATTATATATTCAATATATTTGAATATTGAATATTGAATATTTCTATGAACATATAAATATTTCTATTTATATGTTCTTTTCTACACATCCTGTCTCTGGTTTCTCCTCCAGAAATATCATATATCTAGAAATTTATGTTTATCATTCTCTTGTCTTTGTTTATTTTCTATCAAACATGCTTATAAATCCTTAGCAAATATATTATACAGTTTACTTATTTTTTAAAACTTATTAAAGGGGGTATAATTTTATATTAACCTGTTAATATAGGATTAGTTTGCCAGATAATTAACTATCATTTGCAAAGAGGAGATAAGAGCCTGAGGAAATAATGATAAAAGCCCATTCAACAAACATTTGTGAAACAGTTAACATTTGCAGGCACTAGAGATACAAATTCTGGTCAAATATAATTCCTTCTTTGAGAAACTGGTGACTTGTGAGGAACAGATATTAACGGATAACTGAAATAAAATGGAAAGATATTGCAGAAAGTTGTTTTTTTTGCAAGCAAGTATCAGTACATGGGTAGGTGACAATTTCCTTACGCCTTTAGGGATGTTGGAATAGCAGTATAATTTGAGATACATTTCAGTTTAAGAGAGACACCTGTAGAATGCTACCAAACTGGAAGCAGAGTAGACATAAAGATACCAAGAAATTATGAAGGATTGAATTAAGGCTGAAGAAAAATTAGTCTGAATACCAATGAATCAGGAGGATTACAGAAAATGGTAGAAGTTACCATCAATCCTATCTATACTGTAAGATAGTATAGATTCTAAAATTTGGTGGCTATTTGAAATAGTAATGGAAAACAAGTAAAAGCCAAAGATTAGATAGATTCCTCTGCCATTTAATTGAATAAGTGACAATGTTCCCAAGGACAAATAATGGAAGGAGTTGGTAGGGCAAAGAACTTCTTTAAATATTTAACACTATTTTACTTAATTACATATATTGTCACCAAAGAATATATACAACAGGTGCACATCAGAGCAATCTAGCCCTACTTATGCAATGTTAGTACACAATACCTCATGACCTGTGAATGTGTGTGAACCTGTGTGTGTGTAGCCCAAGAAAGTTTATTAGTGGCAATGCTCAAGGAAATTTTTTTCAGCATTATTTGTGGTGGGGGTGGCAGGGTGGGAAGCAACCTGAGTATCCATAACTTAAATCAATTACTAAAATATACATACAATGACATTTTAACTTACACATAAAAGCAGTTTGTATTGCTAATGTTGTTATATGTCTCATGTTGTGCCCTGGTGTTCTTTATTCTCACCACAGAATTGGCCAGATGCAACTGAATGGTCTAATCCATGAGTTTTGCTCAGGAGGAGTCATTGTGCTCTGAAATCTCATTACTGTAGAGTTTCCCTGTCAGCTGACGTTAGCCGCAGCATGGATGGAATTTGTCCGGAAGCTTCAATGACTACTATAGTGGGTCTTAGCTTCACACTCATACCTTTTTTTTTTTTAAATCCAAAGAGTTCACATGTAACAATCTGCCATTTTCTCTGAGCCCCACATCAGTTGCCTGGTGTCTGGTTCTTATAAAATTATCCTGACATTCACAAAGCAAATGTCCTTTGAGTTTTGAATGCAGTGTGAGGTGACCCACCAGATGTGGTATTCTGGTGCAGTTTGAAAGAAGCAGACAATGTTTATATTAACCTTTTCAAGCCCTTTCTCATGTCAGGTCAGCAGCATGGTGGTTAAATAAAAATGCTTGGTCATCTAGAATCCTGTAAGCCCTTGACTCCATGTCAAGTAATCCCCTCCACTCCTTGAGATCTGGCCGGCCCGGCCACGGCAGGGAAGCTGCCTGGTAATAAGGACCCAGTGCTGCTTGAGTACCTGTGTCAGGACATTATGCTGACGATTTTCTTTTCCCTTTGGGAATATGCTTTTACCAAACCTTACTATGAGGCAACTGGCCACTAATAGGAGAGAGAGAAAATTTTCATCCTGATTTTATGAATATTTGGACTGCAAACAGATTCCTCAATTATTTAATTTGTTTCTTAGATTATGATCTGGCAGACAGAGCATTAAAGAAAGAGCAGACTAATAAAAATGTCCCTGCACAATGTTGAACAGTTCACTAAGGAAGTGTTATACTAACAGAACACTTTTTAATCTAATTTATGATTTAGTGTAAATCATAAACTATTAAAATCTAGCAAAACTAGTAGTTTAGTCCAAGAAAGAGTAAAGATACTTATAGAAATAATGACATTTAATCCAATATATATCCACTTTTCTAAGAAATGGGAGACAAATCTAAACACATGCCCTTATTTTTGTTGTTAAGCTCCTGACTAAAAATAGCATGTGGTTTTCTTAAAACAAATTATTTTTCTCCTTCCCTTTTAATTTACAACTAAAGTACATGGTGTCTATTAGTAGATTTAAATGTACCAACAGCTTCAAGGCAACACAGATACCGTTTTACAAATGTGAAATTTGTCACAGTGCTCAAGTAATGAAAAAACACTGTAAAGATTTTCCTTTGCAAGTACTTGTGACAGCTAAAAAGCAATAATTCCCATTAATAAGTGATTTAATGTACACCAACATATGTCCAGGCCCACGCTATTGTGTCAATAAACAGAGCTAATCAGTTTAGTGTGCTGTAGGCAGGAGCTAGTAATGCATACAAATGTAAAGACAGCAAGGAAAGGAGCCTTTATCTCTTCTACAGTTGCTTTTTTTTCCTCCAGGAGTGACAGGCTCTGAGACATTCCTATTCAAATTCTCTTACATTTGTACTTGTCCAAAATGTCTACTCTCAAGTTTACTCTTATCAGTGGACTATTCTGGAGTCATTTTTATTCCAGTCTAATCTTCCCAGTGTATCTTGCTGCCTCTGCAGTGTCTTACTTTGATTAGGGTGTGGATTCTACCGTTCTTGACAGGAAGACTGAGGGAGTGGGAAAGAAAGAAGATGGGATGGGGGAGGGGGAACCAGGTAGGGAATTAGAATAGATTACCTGTTTCCTGTCATTGCTTGGAAAAGGAATACCAGCAAGTAAGTATGATTAAGAGTTATTTCTTAAACTGGTAGTGAAGGACATACCATGTTAAAAATATGTGCACATGTGTTTTTGTGTATACGTGTGTGTATTTTATGTCTGAGTATCTTTAGATACAGTGTGTTGTATGCTAAACTAATATGATACTAAATATTTCAGAATATATTGTTAGCATTACAAATGAACAAGAAAACTAAAGCGTAAGCCTTATAACTTATTAGAGTCTCATTTAGGGACAATGATAAAAACTAAAGGTAAGTATAATCTATCGAATATTTCCACTGATCATCTGTAAACAGCCCTCAGAAAAATACTGTAATTGCATCTATTTTAGATTATCAAAGTGTGCCAATACAGGATTTTGAGTCCCCACACTGGCTTCTGCTTTTTTCCTCCAGCCTAAACCTGGGAAGAAAGGTTGTTTGTTGACAGAGTCAAGAGACAACAACAACATAAGCTTCATAGTTAGGCTCTGAGATTTGGGCCACAGCAGCAAGAGAATAGTAGCCCTTGTAGGTGCCCTACACTGAAGGGATTGGGCATCTCTCCAGGAGGGTACCTAGACTTGGTTGGAAAGAGAGTCCCAGGGCAGGACTGATGGATTGAGGGAGAGAATTCAGGCAGAGAGAGAACTCTGGATTTCCCATTGTGAGACTGTACATGGCTATTGTGAGACTTGAGAGTATTGGTAATGGCATCTTTCTGTGCACTGGCTGAATTTTTAATTACCTAAGAGTTAAATTATTTTCTTTCTAAATACAATTTGTTCCTGCAAGCCTTTTTCAATGCTGCCAGTGTAAGTAAGGTGTTACAGAAGAAAGTGAAATAACAACTATAATCCCACTGCCATGGCCAATTTCTGACTTGAATTTCAAGTCTGTCTGACTCCAAAATCTATGTCTTTAAAGCTGTGCCACACTGTTCAGAGAGTATACAATTGTATCTCTATTGATATCTGCTATCAAAAGGGTAGATACCGCTTGGCAGGTGATAGGTAATACTCCAAGAGATGAGAAAGTCTCATGCACATCAGAAGAGCACTTTCAACCTTTTTTAGTTTTCTAATATCTATTGTGATTTATTGAACCAGGAAATGTCTAAATTATATCTGTTTATAAGCCCCTGAGTAAATAATATGGCAGAAGAAATAACTTGTCAGTTCTGCATTTCTTATAAATGAAAACATTCTAAAAAAATCTCAATATTTTTAACTTAAATTGACATAAATATCCATATGTATAGATAAATTGATAGTAAATAGATATACAAATTAGAGAGCTAATTGCAACACTGGCAGAGAAGTAGAATCTTAAGTATTGCCACGTAGCAGGAATAGATATTTATCCTGCATCAACCTGGCAAAACATACTTTAGCCTATTTGAGATTAATTTTAAAATAAATATACTTACATATTTGACATGGGAATTACATTTGCTCTAATATTGATAGTTGAAAAAACTTACTTTTAATAGATTTTTACCTGAGAGGGTTTTATAAATTCCCCTATTGATATTTTTTTTATTACATGACTTCATCACTTCACAAAAATCAAAACCTTTACTACACTGCAACTTTTATTCTCATTATTATTGCCAGCATGGAACAAAAAGTATATTATAAAAATCATCCTGAGAAAGTAGGCTGAAAATACAAAGATCTCATTTTGTATAAAGGGAAAGTGATACTTCACCATTTAAAAATGATGTCATCTGTTACTTTCTTGCACAGTGTTATGGTCAGGATAGGGCTGGATACATGTCACATTACATTAAAACCAGGAGTGTGTACCCCATATATATATACTGCGGCAACAGAACTAGAGAGCTCAGGTTCCTAAAGAAAATTCAGCTAAGATAGCACAACCTAATTTGTGGGTGATGATGGTCTGTAATACTTATTAATATAAATACAGTGCATTCCTACCCAAGTTATTTGTACAAAATCAAATAATAATCTAATTACTGAGTATACTTGCATGAATTTTAACTTTGAGACAAAAATGCTCTCATATTAAAATATAGGTACACACACATATGAAATGCAAGACTGATAGAATTAGTAATCTAGTAGGACATCTGGAAGAATTTTGTATCATACTCAGAGATAAAGATTGGTAAGAAGCTGAGTTAAGAAGTAGGCAGAAACACATCTCTATATTCCTGAAAAAGCAATAGAAAGAGGCATACTCCTGCTTGGAGAAGGTATACTGAGAGGTGGCAGCTATTCATCTGAAGTCAGGTATGTGGTTTTCAGATAACCCAGGCCAAGTAGTCCCACTCCCATAAAGAATGGAAATGAGAGAAAGTTGAAAAGTCTTTTCTCTCACTGCTCAGCTTAATGCTGGCTATGCATCCTTGCCCATGCATTTATTTGTGTTAGGTAGTTTTTTAAAAAAGAATATTCAAGGCCACAATGAGCCCTACCTAGGGAATAAAGGTGTTATAAGAGGATGTGAGAAGTGATTTCTTACGGGGCTTGGTTTGGCTTGTGCAGCTCCAGGAGGCAAGTTGTAAAATTAGAAATGTCTGTACTCTATTTCATTTAAAAGGAACCCTTTGACAGGGGGCTTGGCAGCTCTTTTTTAGCTTATAAATGTGTGCACACAGACACACAAACACACTCACACACACTCATGGATGATGTATTCTTCCTCCCAGTTGTCTCATTATTGACATTTGCACACATGATTTGTGTTACTTAGGTTACAGTTCTAATTAGGTCTCCATTGCTTAGGGGACCTGATTTATTATATTAGGTTAGGTGCTTACAGCACACACGTATTCTCTAAGTGTGCTAAAATTACAACATGGAGAGCACTAACAAATGAGTAGTTAATACTAACCAAGGTGGAAGTAAGATGACTTTTCAAACGGGTGGTTGAATAAGAGGCAAAGAACACTTTGAAGTGCAAGTATGAACTGTGTAATGGGTAACACAAAGATCTCTCTAAGAACTTGTTATAGTTTTATAATTATTCATAATTTGAACATCTCTCCTGTGATCTCACTTATAGTGCCACATATAGATACTTTACACAACATATAAATAGAAGTTTGGTGCAACATTTATTATTCACATATTTTTATTTTTCATTCTTTAAAACAGCTTATTTATTTACTTTTAGAGAAGGGGAAGGGAGAGAGAAAGAGAAGGAGAAACACTGATGTGCGAGAGGAACATTGATTGGTTCCCTCTCGCATGTTCCCAACCAGGGACCCGGCCTGCAGCCCAGGTTATGTGCCTGACCAGGAGCAGAACTGGCAGCCTCCCCGTTTGTGGGACCAGGCCCAGCCCACTGCTGTGGACAATGCCACACCAGTCAGGGCATCTTTCTGTTCTTGATAAAGTAATTTTTAGCTATCTAGTTACTTTAAGTTATATCATATAATTTTCTAATTTTATAGCTAGTGAAATAAGATGAATAACAATTTTTCTTCCCATCTAGACTGCAAGCACATTGATGGCATGGGCAAAATTTTCATGTTGCCATAAAGCCTTATACACATTGCTCAACTCTTTTTATTCACACAAATATTTGTCTTCTCAAACTGTGGGAAAATAGAGACATTACTAATTCCACAGGCGTAATTATGTTTTAAGTGCACTTGTAAAAGATAAACTGGAATTAGTGTATTGCAGTTGTAATATGTGGCTTAGCAATATTTCTTTACATAGTCTTATATCTGGAATTTTGACAATTTTTAAAAATATATAGTTCAATTACCAATTGATTGACACCCAAATCAAAACAAAGTAGCTTTTACTTAATTTAAAGGAGAATATCTAGGTTTAATAATGTTGCTCTTGGTTAAGGAACAGTGCTTGATTAGCAAGTAAAAATATTAGTTATGCTGGATTAAAGGTATTGAAGCTATTCACTAATTAAATTTATTCAGCTATAGCTTGTAGATATCTTAGATTAAAGGAACTGCACTGCTGTTTAATACCAAATATTAAAAAAAGTTTGTTCATATAGAGGATCTGCACTTAATATGATCCCCAAGGCTTTGGGTGTCTATACAGACTCGTGAATAGTTATCAAACAATATCGATGTAACAGCAAGGAGCGAAAATAGAAGGAAAACTACATTATTTATGGCTTCTGTTGATTTCCACCTTATTTTTCTCCATATAAAGAGATGTAAATGGACATTTTGGGAAGCTGAATATAATTTTCTTCTCAGAGCATTATTTTGGAAAAAAAATTTTTTCTATTCCTTTTTATCCTCCAGAGTAACCAGAATGGTGATCAGCCTTCTGAGAGTATTGGAGTTACTCTATTTCAAACAACATACCTCTGGCTATTTGAGTACATATCCTTCTTAGAAAACAGAATCTGATGTTCTATCTACATGCTTTTCTTGTTAATAGTTTTCATGCAGAATTTGAGAATTAGAAAAATTTGCCCTCACCACCATACTCTCACTACATTCTGAATGAGACATGCATTGGACTACTGATGTTGTAGAGAGATATGAAACAGAAAATACCAATATTCAGTTCTAGAGATTCTAGTTGACCTTGCTAAGTAGCGGAGCTCTGAAATAGGTAACCTTTTTACAAGTTATATTTAGAAATTTTAAGCAATAAAATTAGGTCATTACCCTCTTAATTTAAATAAAATGGATCTATAATTTTATGTAAACATATAAATGAATTTTTAGGCATATGATATCACATTGGTTTTAATTTGGGAAGTTTTAGAGACATTTATTTTATTTTATTTTTATTGCATATAATTATTTAATAACAATTTTGATAAGTGGCATATAAATTTTATAAAAACATATTAAAGGTCCTGCCTACATCCTGTTTTTTAAAAATTTTTTTTTTACTTATTATTTTTTAAAATTTTATTTAGTTATTTTTCAAGTACAGTTTTTCATTATGGAAAACAGTATGGAATTTTCTCAGAAAAATAAAAATCGACCTGCCTTTTGACCCAACAATTCCACTGCTAGGATTATATCCTAAGAATCCTAAAACATCAATATCAAAGAACCTATGCACCACAATGTTCATAGCAGCACAATATACAATAGCCAAGAGCTGGAAGCAACCTAGGTGCCCATCAGTGAATGAATGGATCAAGAGACATTTATCATAATGTGTTTCTAGAAAATACTAGAAGCGTGTGTCTCAGGCCTAAAGGCAATGAGGTTGTCCTGAAGGACCCAGGCAGTGTCCACAATCATAAGGTGAAACATATTTCACTCAGTTGTCTGGCCTTGGTCCTCTCCATTAGTCTCTCTTGGTTTCTTTCCCTTCACCTGTGAAATGAATGGACTGAGCTAGATAATTTGAAACTTGCTTCAAAAGTTTATATGTATTCCCTTTTATGGATTTTCTATTTACAGGCACTGGGGTTGTACTCAGGAGACAAATAATTCCATGAAGGTGACACTTAAAAACATGCTTTTTCTACCTCTACATCATTTCTTGTAGGATCCATAGGAAAAACTATCTAATGATAGAGGTTATCTTTTTAATTTTTATTGTGTATGCTGTGATAGTTGTCCTGTTTTCTCCCTGTTTCCCCCTCCACCCCGCCCACCCCCACTTCCATAGTCAATCCCCATACCATTGTCTATGTCCATCGGTTCTTTGTGTATGTTTTTGACTAATCCCTTCACCTCCTTTCAATCAGTCCCCATCTCCCTGTCCCCTCTTATAGCTATCAGTCTATTCTATGATTTTATGCTCCTGATTCTCTTTTTCTTTTTAGTTAATTTTGTTCATTAGATTCCTCTTATAAGTGAGATTGATGATATTTGTCTTTCACTGATTAACTTATTTCACTTAGCATAATAGTCTCCAGTTTCATCCATGCTGTTGCAAAAAGCTGGAATCCCTTCACTTTTTCTGCTGTGTAGTATTCCATTGTGTAAATACACCAGTTTTTTATTAAGTAATTTACTGATGGGCACTTAGGCTGTTTCCAGCATTTGGCTATTGTAAATGATGCTGCTATGAGTGTAGCGGTACATAAGTTCTTTTGAATTAGTGACTCCGGATCCTTAGGGTATATTCCCAGCAGTGGAATTGCTGGGAAAAAGGTAGTTCCATTTCTAAATTTTTGAGGAAATTCCATACTCTTTTCCACAGTGGCTGCACCAGCTTGCATACTCACCAGCAGTGCACTAGGGCTCCCTTTTCTCCGCATCCTAGCCAGCACTTGTTGTTTTTTGATTTATTAATAGTGGCCATTTTGGCAGGTGTGAGGTGATATGTCATTGTGGTTTTATTTGCATCTATCTGATGATTAGCAATATTGAACATCTATGTTTATTGGCCATCTGTTTGTCTTCCTTGGAGAAATGTCTCTTCAGACACTTTGCCCATTTTTAAATTGGATTGTTTGATTTCTGATGTCAAGTCATATGAGTTCTTTATATATTTTGGAGATCAAACCCTTATCTGATGTATCATTGGCAAATATATTCTCCTATATGGTTGCTTCTCTTTCTCTTTTCATTTTGATGATTATTTCTTTCATGGTGCAGACATTTTTTAATTTGATGTAGTCCTATTTGTTTATTTATTCCTATATTTCCATTGCCCTAGGAGATACACTGGCAAAAATATTGTTATGTGAGATATCTGAAATCTTATTGCCTGTTTTCTACTAGGATTTTTATGGTGTCATGACTTATGTTTAAGTCTTTTATCCATTTTGTGGTTATGCTTATGTGTGGTGTAAGTAGTTTCATTTTTTGCATGTACTGATATAATTCTCCCAAAACCATTTATTGAAGAAACTGTCTTTACCCCAATGTATGTTCTTTCACCCTTTGTCCAATATTAATTGACCTTGAAGACATGTGTGTTTTTTTGTCTGGACTTTCTGTTCTGTTCCATTGATTTTTGTGTCTGTTCTTATTCTAGTGCCAGACTGTTTTGGTTATAGTAGCCATGTAGTATAGTTTGATATCACATATTGTGGTCCTTCCAACTTTGTTTTTTCTCAAGATTGATGAGGCCACTTGGGGTCTTTTTTGGTTCCATATAAATTTTTGGATATTAGTTCTAGATCTGTGAAATATGCCATTGGTGTTTGTGTTGAATCTATAGGTTGCTTAGAGTGGTATGCACATTTTAATGATGTTAATATTTTTTTATTTTATTTACATTTTCATTTTTTATTGTATTGGTGTTAATTCTTCTAATCCATGAACAGTATATATGCTTCAATTTATTTGTCTTCCTCAATTTCTTTCTTGACTGTTCTATAATTTTCTAAGTACAGGTCTTTTACCTCCTTGGTTAAGTGTATTCCTAGGTACTTTATTATTATTATTTTTTATAGGTAGAGGTTGTTTTTAAGAGACTTCAACAGAAGCATTTTTGTTTCTGGCATATTTTAGTTAACTATAATTTCGAAAGACAAACTATTTTCCTAGCCACAGCTGAATTCTGTATCATACATAAATTGCTCCTTTTTAAAATTAAATACTTTAGAATTTTATTGTTGTTCAAGTATAGTTGTCTGTCTTTTCCCCCCACCCCTCCCCACCACCTCAGCAATCTTCAACTTCCTCCCCTGTTTCCATCCACCCTTGCTTTTGTCCATGTATCCTTTATAGTTGTTCCTATAAACTCTTCACACTTTTACCCTCATTATCCCCTTCCTTTTCCCCTCTGGTTACGTCAGTTTGTTTTTAATTTCAATGTCTTTAGTTGTATTTTGCTTGCTTGTTTGTTTCGTTGATTAGGTTCCAGTTAAAGGTGAGATCATATGGTATTTGTCTTTCACCACCTGGCTTTTTTCACTTAACATAATGCTATCTAGTTCTATCAATGCTGTCACAAAGGGTAGGAGCTCCTCCTTTCTTTCTGCTGCATAGAATTCCATTGTGTAGATGTACCATAGGTTTTTGATTCATTCATTTACTGATGGGCACTTAGGTTGCTTCCAGCACTTGGCTATTGTAAAATGTAGTGCTATAAACATTGGGGTGGATAGGTTCTTTTGGATTGGTGTTTTGGGGTTCTTAGGATATAATCCTAGCAGTGGAATTGCCAGGTTAAAGGCAGTTCCATTTTTAGTTTTCTGAGGACATTCCATAATGTTTTGCACTGTGGCTGTATCAGTTTGCAATCCCACCAACAATAAACGAGGGTCCCCTTTTCCCCACAACCTCTCCAACATTTGTTGTTTGTTGCTTTGTTTATGATGGCCATTCCAACTGATGTGAAGTAGTATGTCATTATGGTTTTAATTTGTATCTCACTGGTAGCTAGTGATACTGAGCATCTTTTCATGTGTCTCTGGACCCTCTGTATGTCCTCCTTGGAGAATTGTCTGCTCAAGTCCTTTGCCCATCTTTTAATTGGGTTGCTTGTCTTCTTAGAGTGGAGTATTGTGAGTTGTTTATATATTTTGGAGATCAAACCCTTTTTTGAGGTATCATTGGCAAATATGTTTTCTTATACAGTTGGTTCTCTTTTCATTTTAACGCTGTTTTCTTTAGCCATACAGAAACTTTTATTTTGATGAGGTCCCATTTCTTTATTCTTTCCTTTATGTCCCTTGCTCTAGGGGTCTTATCAGTGAAAATATTGCTGTGTGGAATACCTGAGATTTTCCTGTGTGTTTATCCTGAAGGACTTTTATGGTGTCACAACTTATATTTAAGTCTTTTATCCACCTTGAATTCGTTTTTGTGTATGGTGTAACTTTGGTGATCAAATTTTATTTTTTTGCATATATCTGTCCAGCTCTCTCAATACCATTTGTTTAAGAGGCTATTTTTGCTCCATTTTATGCTGCTTCTCTCTTTGTCAAATATTAATTGACCATAGAGACTTGGGTTTATTTCTGGGCTCTCTATTCTGTTCCATTGGTCTATGTGCCTGTTTTTATGCCAGTACCAGGCTGTTTTGATTACAGTGGCCTTGTAATACAGTGTGATGTAAGGTATTGTGTTCCCTTATACTTTGCTCTTTCTCAAAATTGTAACAGCTATTCAGGTCATTTATGGTTCCATATAAATTTTTGAAGTCTTTGTTCTATGTCTGTGAAGTATGCCACTGGTAATTTAATAGGTATTGTATTGAATCTATAAATCACTTTGGGTAGTATGGACATTTTGATGATGTTAATTCTTCCAATTCATGAGAATGGTACATGCTTCCATTTGTTTGTGTCTTCCCTAATTTCTTTCTTCAGTGTTGTGTAGTTTTCTGAGTACAGGTCTTTTACATCCTTGGTCAGGTTTATACCTAGGTATTTTATTTTTCTTGTTGCCATATCAAATGGGACTTTTTTCCTGATTTCCTTTTCTGGTATTTCATTGTTGGTATACAAAAATGTCTTTGATTTCTGAGTATTGACTTTGTATTCCGCTGTTTTGCAAATTCTTATTGGGCCAAATTCATTCATTTATTTTGGTGGAATCTATGAGATTTTCTATGTATACTATCATGTCATCTGCAAACAATGACAGTTTTGTTTCCTCTTTTCCAAACATAAATTACTCTTGAATACATTTTGATAAAATTTCCTCTGAGATTCTTCATGAAAAAAATCATTAAAATCCAGTATTGTTATCCAGAAGAGCAAGCCAACCTTCCAGGATGTTTTTCTTTAAACCTAAACTTATCTTTGGAAGAAAAATAAAACTAAAAAAGGAAGTATTGAGTAAAAGAAAGAGGGAAGACATAAATCTACTATGTCTTAAGGCATTTAACCTGATGTTAAATAAAATTTCATGCCACTTATTCCAATTAGCCTAAATACGGCCTGTTAAATATGTTCACAATGGCTTTAGAATCTTAAACAAATAAAAACAACACACACATATGTTGGGGTTCTTCAAAATTAATGGGGATGTATCAAAGCTGGAATTAAAAAATATATATATTTTATTTATTTATTTTTGGAGAGAGGGGAAGGGAGGAGAGAGGGAAAGAAACATCATTGTGTGGTTGCCTTTCATGTGTCCCCCCCACTGGGAACTGGCCTGCAACCCAGGCATGTACCCTGACTGGGAATCAAACCGCCATCCTTTGCTTCACAGGCCAGTGCTCAATCCACTGAGCTACACCAGCCAGGGCTCAAAACTGGAATTTTTAAGTTCATTTATACCCAACATATTTTTTAATGCTTAGAAAATATAGTATGCAACATATTTTTATTTGGGGATGGAACTAACTCTGATTATGTTGCATAAACTGAGGAAGTAATTTTAATGAAGAACCCAGAGGCATTAGAAGTATGGTAAGGAAATGACAAAACCAAGATTTAAGTTGTAAAAATGCAAATCATTACACAAGGGGAAGAAATAACCTAACGCAGCTACTTAGAGGGTGGGATAGTCCCAAGAAATCTTGGCAAAATAAATCTCTGAGTGATAGTGCACAGGAAATGAGATATGAATCAACAGTAACAATAAGCAGAAAATGTTCCTTTGTTCTTTTGAACCATAAACAGGAATTGTGTCATGGGAGGATGAAGGACATGGCACCTAAACATTGGATTCAGTTTCTGTTACATTAAAGAAAATGACATATGCACAGTTAGGCACACAGTTGCTTAGGTTCTGACTGCTGGGAACCTGCCACAATAGAGTAAATTTTTGTTACATATTTGTTTAGTGGACTTCTAAATTAGTATAGTTCAATAGAAGAGAGCAAGAAATAATTACATGGCCCCTGTGAGCAATGTCTACATCCCAGGAATTAAAGGGAAATTCTACAAAAAAGAGCAGATGGTCTTTATTTTTTTAAAATACTATTCCACCTTTAAGAAACTTGGGCCCCAGAAACAGCATTTCTAACTCATCAAGTAATTTTAAAAATCTAATTATGCAAATTGCTGGTAGGCTTTTAGTCACATACTACATAGTAACCACTAAGTTTATGTTTATAGCATGAACAAGTGAATACAAACTAGAAGATTTTATGTCCATTTTACAAATGAGAAAGAGTGAGGCTTTATAAAACTTAGTATTCCTAACCTCACACAGAAAAGGAGTTGTAAAACCAGAATTTATGTATGCTGACTGTTCAAGTCCATGATTTTCCTACTCTTACACTAGTTCATTGATTCCGTAACTGATCCAGTGGCCATCCATTTTTAAAGCTACCTTATATCTTATCTGTTTTAGAGATTTTCTTTAGATTTCTATTTTACAAAGCCTTTGTTTAGGTTTTTCACTGGCTTTAATCACCTTCTGTCAAGCATATGGTAGGGAAAATATCTGAAATTGTTACTGCGTTTATGTACATAAAACTTAGAAACCATGGAAATGGCAAATTCTATAAGGAAAAAGTCTCTTATGAACAAATTATGCATGTGTTCCTCCAAACTTACTTTTCAAGGTTAAGCTCAGTGGTCACTGAGTCATCACAAGGAACACTAATGAATCACCCTTTGCAAGACTGTTTACACTTACCAAGGACTACAGAAAAAAGTAGTTTTTGTGCCATTTCCCGATTTTTCTTTTGTTGCAACAAATACTTTGCTATTTGGGTGTACATTTTAAGGTAAGCCTGTAAGATTGTCTGAGATGAAAAACTATCTACAAAACTGAGTGATATTTCTTAACTTATCTTGACATATAGCGTCACACATTGACCTTCATTAGACAGAATGGCTATGAAATGGCCATTGTCCAAAGCGAGAAATGTTCTCTGGGTTTTTCAGTTTCAGAGGTTAGTTTTAACTAGGAAAGACGGAAATTAATATGTAAATTTTGCACAATAAAACTCATACTTGATTATACATAGCACTGATTAGACTAAGAGTTATTGCTCATCCTTCACAATTTTCTGTATCTGTTAATAGCGAACACTTTGGGGAAACTATCAAATAATTTAATTATCTTTGTGGGTACAACCAGTATGAACCTACTTAAGAAACTAGGCCAAAATTTTACCTCAATTTAATAAATATGATTATAATTTAAAATATTATTGCCATTAGCCTAAAATAAAAATCAGTTTGTATGAAAGTTATTACATTCTGTTTGGAATAACCTTGCCTTCAGAAAAATAAGGAGATAAAATGTCAAACATATTCAATGCATTGTAAGCAATTTTTTAAAAACATCAGTGTGAAAGTCTTGACCTTTAATATAGCAACTTTACAAAGGTAAACTTTTATGAAAAATAACAATCTTGGGGCCATGGACAAATGGGAACATTCCCTCTGTTTTGATTCCCATTTTTAGAGCAGCAGGTATTTAGAAATTACTGAGATATGGTGAGGGTTAAAGTGTTGAGTGGCTGTTCTGGCTTTTTATGATTTTTTTTTGGAAAATGTATTTAATTCAAGGCAGTTCCTTAGCAAGCAGCTGAAGTTGGAGCCAAGCAGACTAGCCAGTCTCCCAGAGGCCTCACTAGCATTACACTCATCACCAGCAAATCCACTGAAAAGGAAGTCACCTGAAAAATCGAAGCATTGTATTTTGTTTAAAAAATCAGCAGATAGAGAGGGGCAAACATTTTTCCTTCTTTGTCCAATGAATTCCAATATTCTGGCTTTGTGATTCTTAAATGTGCAATTATATATATGGAAACATGATATTATTTTCCTTCAGCTTTAAGAGATCTTGAGTATTGTGTATAGGATGCTCAGAATTAGAAGAAGTAGTAATAGCAATAATAGAAGGTGAGCCGAAGTGTTGGGGAAAAGGCTGAAGCCTACACATTAGGGATGTCTCAGCCAAAGTGAAATAAGCACGTGGTACATTTTGATTCTGATACAGTCTGGCACTTGACCTCTACAAGTCTCAGCTTTCTAAGGTTAAAATTTTACTAGAATCTCAGGGCAAAGCTGTGACTAAAATGAGGAGGCAAAGAATCCAAAAATTGACAAGAGATTTACGAGCCTGAGAAAAGCCAGTCAGAGCTTGGCAATTATGTGAGAAGGTGGCACTTTAGTCCTTAACCTCATATGACAGGATCTCATTCTACCCAATTTGGTTGCAGCAAATTGCACAGGAATCAATGGGCAGACACATCTAGAAAGGTGCCAAAGTATTTGTGAGCTAAGAAAAGTGCAAAAGGAGCAAAAAGATTATCTGGAATATGACCTTTGAAGTGGTAAGACAGTTTGAGGCTTGTGAAAGACTAAACTCAAACTCTGAATTTTTACAAATTTTTAACTTTATACATAATGCATTAGAATTGGCAGACACGAGATATCCTATCTGCTAAAAAAGTCTGCAATTATCCTTGGCTTTGAATATTGCGGTTTTGCAATATTTTGAGAGTAACATAATGACATAAATAGGTTAAAATTATTGATATGTTGATATTATTAAAATTCCACACATTTATATAATAAAAATATTAATGAAATGGTTGCACAGATTTTTTGAATCCCCACCCAAGGACATGCTTATTGATTTTTCTTTTCTTTCCTCTTTTTAGAGAGAGACAGAGAAGGGAGGGAATGAGAGAGGGAGATAAACATTGATGTGAGAGAGAAGCATTGATCAGCTACCTGTTATACATGTCCTGACCAAGGATGGAACCAGCAACCTAGACATGAGTGAGGCATGTGCCCTGACCAGGACTCAAACCTGTGACCTTTGGTTTAGGAGGTGATACTCCAACTAACTGCACCACACTGGCTAGGGGAGTTGCATGGATTTTAAAGCAAGAGTGTCAACATTGGAAGTAGATCAGAAATATATATGTGTTTTGCTTTTGTGTGTTGTTGTTATTTTTAAAGATAAAATACCCCCCCCTCCCTTGCTCCCTATACTAGGGTATTCTCATTCCCTTGGGTTGGAATGTGACATAGGCATCTGAGTCTTTTTTTCTTTTAATATCTTTAATTGATACTAAGACTCAATCAGGTTTTATAATTACAGTTTCAAAGTAAGTCATAAAATTTAAAAGCATGACCTTCAGAGTAAAATTGATCCAAATAATCATTCTACATATGGCAGCCAAATAATCAAATTATAGGCATTCTTTGTTTTATTGTGCTTTGCTTTATTGCATTTCATATGTACTGCATTATTTTACATAAACCTTGTCTCAAGCAAATTCATAGGCACCATTTTTCCAGCAGCATTTACTCAGTTTCCCTGTGTCACATTTTGGTAACTCTTGCAATATATTTCATAAGTTTTAGTTATTAGGTTCATAGGTTCATAGGTTATTTGTTGTGGTGGTCTGTGACCAAGGATCATTTATATTGCCCTTGTCATTGTTTTGGGGTCCCATGAACCATGGCCAGGCAGCTGACAAACTTAATAAATGTTGTGTGTCTTCTGACTACCCCACTGACTGGTCATTTCTCTACCTCTCTTCAGGCCTCCCCATTCCCTGACACACAAAAATAGTAAAATTAGGCCAATTTAGTAACTCTGCAATTGTTTCTAAGTGTTCAAGTGACGAATCGTAGGTCTCTCATTTAAAATAAAAAGTTGGAACTGATTAAGCTTAGGAAAGAAGGTATGCCAAAAGCAGAGATAGGCTGAAAGCTATGACTCTGGTACTAGTTAGCCAAGCTGTGAATGCAGATGAAAAATTCTTAAATGGAATTAAAAGTGCCACTCCAGTGAACATACAAATAACAGAAAGTAAAACAGCCTTATTGCTGATATAGAAAAAGTTTTAGTGGTCTGGAGAGAAGAGCAAATCAGCCACAATGTTGTCTTCTGCTGAAGGCTAATCCAGAGCAAGGGTCTGTCTTTAATTCTGTGAAGGTTAGTAGAGCAAAAAAGCTACAGAAGAAAAAATAAAGCTAAAGAGGCTGGTTGATGAAATTCAAAGAAAAAAAGGCACCTTTATAATATAAAAGGACATGGTGAAGCGCAAAGTGCTGGTGTAGAAGCTGCAGCAAGTTATCCAGAAGATCTAGCTAAGATAATTAATGAAGGTGGCTATACTAAACAACAGATTTTTAATGCAGATGCAAAACTCTTATATTGGAGGAAGATGATGTCTAGAACTTTCATAGCTAGAGAGAAGTCATTGCCTGACTTCAAAGCTACTACCCTTTGCAACAACATGTATGGAACTGGAAAGCATTATGCTGAGTGAAATAGGCCAGGTGTTGAAAGACAAATACCATATGATGTCACCTTTAACAGGAAGCTAAATGACAAAACAAACCAAGCAAGCAGAATAAAAACAAAGACACTGAAATAGAGAACATGGGGACAGTGACCAGAGGGGAGAGGGAAGGGAATTTAAGGGGAAAAAATGGGAGGGATTTGGAGGAACAAATATGAAAGACACAGGGACCAGAACTAAGGGGGGTGGAAATGGGAGGGAGGTGGGGAGCACGGGGTTGGGGGGGGAGCTGGGATGGGAGAAATAGACAAAAAACTGTATTTGAAAAATAACTAAATAAAATTTTTAAAAAAAGCTTCAAAGGACAGGCTGACTCCCTTGTTAGGTGCTAATGCAACTGGTAACTTTAAGTTGAAGCTGGTACTCATTTACCATTCTGAAAATCCTCAGACCTTTAAGACTTATGCTAAATCTATTTTGCCTGTGCTATGTGAAGGTAAACATTGAATACAAAGCTTTGATGATAAGGATATTGCTTTTCAACTTGGTTTACTAAATAATTTAAGTCTACTTTTTAGACCAACTGTTTAGGAAAAAAAAAGATTTCTTTCAAAGTATTACTGCTCATTGACAATGCACTTGGTTACCCAAGAACTCTGATGAAGATGGACAATGAGGTTAATGTTGTTTTCCCACCTGGTAACACAACAACCATTTTGAAGCCCACAGATTAGAAGCACTTTTGACTTTTAAGATGTATTATTTAATAAATACATTACACATATTACATTACAAAGTTATAGCTGGCTATCTAGTGATTTTGCTGATGGATTTGGGTAAAGTAAGGAGAAAACTTTCTGGAAAGAACTCACCATTCTGGGTACAATTAAGAACATCTATGACTCATGGGAAGAGGTCAAAATATTTACATTAACAGTAGTTTGGAAGAAGTTGACTCCAATCCACATAGATAAGTTTGAGGAGTTCAGACTTTATTGGTAGAAACTGCAAGTGAACTAGAATTAGTAGTGAAGCATAAGATGTGGCAGAGTTTTGCTGCAATCTCATAACAAAACCTTAACACATGAGTTGCTTCATATGGATGGGCAAAGAAAGTTGTTCCTTAAGGTAGAATTGATTCCTGGTGAAGATGCTCTGAGATTGTTAAAATGGCAACAAAGGATTTAGAATAGTACATAAATTTAGTTGAAAAATTAGCATCATATTTTGAGTGGATTGATTCCAATTTTGAAAGAAGCTTTGTGTGTAAAATTCTTTCAAACAGCCTGACATGCTTACAGAGAAATGATTTGTGAGAGGAAGAGTTGATCACTGTGGCAAACTTCACTATTGAATTATTTTAAGAAATTGTGATGATCACTTTAACTTTTAGTATTCACCCTTCTGATAAATCAACAGCCATTAATGTAGGGGCAAAACCCTCCACTAGCACAAAAAAGGGTTATGACTGTTTAAAGGCTAAGATGATGGTTATAACTTTTAAGCAATAAAATATTTTCTAATTAAGGTAATCACATTGTATTTTCAAACATAATGCTATTCCACACTTAATAAATAAACTTCAATAAAGTGTAAACATATTTTTTATGTGCATTAAATATCATGTGACTTGTTCTAGAAAGAATTTTGCTTTATTGTGGTGGTCTGAAACAGAACCTGCAGTGTCTCTAAGGTGTGACTACATCAACCCCCAATATCAAGGTGTTTTATATTCCTTGATATTAAAATTGGGATGTTGATAGAACCTACAAGATAGAATAGTTGTCAGGATGAAAAGAGACAGGATATGTAAAGAAAAAACATTTTTTGATATAATAAATACATTCAGCAAGTATTTCCAGAACAAATGAACTACTATTGCATAAGTATTATAAATTAGGATTAATTTCTAGTGGTTAAAAATGAATGAAAAACAGAGATCATGTATCATTCATCTTTTGCTGTAAAACATCATTTACTTGTATATTAATATTCAAACAAATTTTCAAAATAATCTATATTAAAATAAGACATTCTATGTGAAAAATAGGAAAGTAATAAATGATTCAAATGCTCTTGGCATTCTTACTTATCTACTGAAATTCAAACTGAACATAAAAATAGGAAATGGTATCTAGATAGGATTCTTCTCTGGTGAGCTACATTTGAGTCAATCTGTCTATTGTATGTGGTCCTATTTTACGACCCCGTTATCCCAAGAAGCATTGAAAACAAAAACTGCTGTAGGTATAGAAACAACAAAAACAAAAATTGCCCTAGGTATTGGCTTCTTATTTCCAAAATGTATTCATTTATCTTGGAGGGGTAGTGTGTAATAAAAAAAAGTTACAATTTTATAAATATTTCATGTACTCCAAAATAAGGTCCAATTGCAGAGTGTGGTGAATAAAGTTTGATGTATATTTATTAACTCTAAAAGATGGTCTAAATTCCTATTTATGATTGCATTTTTGGTAAGTCAATAATTAAGTTGTATCATGCTTTCTTATTACAACTTATTACAATATTTCTGACAATTCTATTTTGTAAGCAATAATAAGTACTTTTAATTAAGGAAAGTGCATAATTTATATTTACATTTTAGATATGGTCTGTTACCAATACACTTACTCTTTTTTCCTATGTAATACTATATCACTAATCAAATTTGTGAATAATCTCTACCTAATACAATATACTTTATTGGCCAAATACAATGAAATTGGTCAAATACAATAAAAAGTAGCAGATGCAGGAAATAAATTCATGACACCTCTTTTTGACAGAGTATATTATATGGAAGAAATAAGTAGAGAAAATTCTGATAAAACCATCTTTAAAACACTTCATTCACCAATTTAGCAAAATTAATGAACCTGAGGTTGCATATCATAAGAAATGTTGGGAATCCTCACATAGCCTCAGACACCTCAGTCTCAATGAGGACACCAGGAAAACCTTCCTAGAAACCATTGAAGATTGATGGTGGCAAAAAGGCACTTGCCTTTTTACACCAAATACAGAGTCCGAGGTTCACAAAATTTCTCAAAAACTCATCTTCTCATAAGATTACTTAAATTAACCTAAAAATGTCACCACTCATTGGGACAGTTTTCACTGTCAGTCTACTGAGACACCCACAAATGTGGCAATGCAACGTATTGAGAGAGAAATCTCATGGAAACAATATTTCTTGACTAAGATAACCCACACCTCTAATTCCTTCTTAATAGCTCAAAGGTTAAAGCCTGATATAAAGAAGCAATATTTAATATCTAAGCTCCATGTTTTAAGTGGAACTTCCAAATAATGTTCAAATAAACAAAAAAAGAGAAACAAGGAAATCTACCTCTATTGTTTTAGAGAAAATAGAGAGCTTTGAGAGAATGCATTTATAGTAAACAAGAAGAAATAATGGGACAAAAAACCCCTAAACATTCAAACAAATAACATCTATGTAATTTGTACTAAAATAAGTGATAAAATGTCTTTAAAAACATATGACTACCACACATGAAAAAGCTTAATTTCAAGATATAAGAAAACATAATTTACAGGCAAGGTAATTAAACTAAAGATGGATTAACAGAGAGAATTTGAGAATATCAAGATACTTTACAGATCTATGTAACAAAATTAAGGAAAAAAATCTAAAATACTTAAAACAATAGTAGAAAGAGTAGCACAAATCAACAGAGGGAAGACTTGAGGAAAATTATTGTTCAAATAGTGGAAATGTTTGCAGATATGAAAATGACTATATGCTTTGGAGACTGAGCCATTGAGAACCAAGAGATAGATAACTGGTATTTCTGAAAAAGACAACATGGAAAATGAAATTATAAAAAAAAATCAAAAGATGAAATAACATCTACCTACTTATCATCTGTTGATTACATTTGAAAATAATGTAACATATTTTCAGATTGGAAGGCAAAGCATATAGTAAAAAATACAATAAAAATTGTCAGACAGAACCCATTTGTAATAGTAACAAAAATAATAACATATTTAAAACATATATAACATGTAATTAAGAAGATATGTATTTGAATAAAACTTTAAACTTCTTTTGAGGGACATGAAAATAAACAAACATGGAGGCATATTTTGTTATTGGAATTGAAGACTATGCAGAAAAGTTTACAATTCTCCCTAAATTAATGAAGGTGGATGTACAGGTAATGAAATCTCAATAAAATTGCCAAGATATTTTTAAATGATGAATTTATAATTAAGTTCATAAAGAAATAGATAAAATTATCAAATTTAAAAACATTCTGGAAAAAAGATAAAGATGGCTAATCCAAGCTGATATTAAAATGTTTGATAAATTAGTTATTTTAAAAGTCAACACTGGTACATGAATACAGAAACAGTTACATTTGGCAGTCTATTAGAATCCATATGAATGAGAATTTGGTAAATGACAGAAGTGCCACTGTAATCATTACAAGAAAGATGAATTATTCAGTAAGTGATATTGGGACAACTGAGTAGGCAGATAAATTTAAATCCTTGGAAAGAAATTATTTTGAAACTTTTACTATGAAAAATGCTCACTTTCCTTAATATATAAAGCATTAGTAAAAATTAGTAAGAAATAACCTGCCAAGCTACCAGGGAATGGGCAAAGAATATGACAAAGGTTTCACAGAAAACAGCATGGAAGTCATTTACAAATAAACATACAACAAAATATTTATCCCAAGTATAATCAGAGAAATAAAATATAAATTAAAACCATAGTGACATAAACCACAGTGTGGCGAGTGCTCGAGGGAAGGGGTGGTGGGAGAAGGTAGAGGAGGGAAGAGGGGGATAAAAAGTGATGGAAGGACACAGTGAGGGCTGGAAAGACACAATACAACACACAGATGATGTATCGCAGAGTGGTCTACCTGAAGCCTAGATAATTTTGTGACCCAATGTCACCCCAATAAACTCAATTAAAATAAATTATAATGAAATTCCAGTATCTTTTGTTAATTGGCAAAGATCACACAATTTGAAAACACTGTTTATAAAACTGTGAACAAACAGGAGGTCTCAGATATTTGCTGACTAGAATTATTTTTTTAAGAAAGCAAAGTTCAGAAATGGGTTTATGTTGTGCTCCCATTTGAAAAAATAATTTTAGCCAGCTATGATTGTATGTTCATAGAATATCTTATCAATGCTATACAGAGTAATCATTATTAATAGAAATAAGTGATCTGTGGGGAAAAAACATTAAGTTGACTTAGACTGTGTAACACCTAAGTGTCAGAATTTAAGACTGTCCTGTGTATAGAGTTAAAAGAGAAGAGTAAATAATTCCATGTACAAACAAGTGCAATTCACGAATGAAGGCAAAGCAATACATCATGGGATGCAAAACAATAAAGAGGGATGTAAATAATAAATCCTGGAAAATCTATCTGAAGATGAAACCCAGACAATCAAAACAATACACCCCATTAATTATGAACAATTAGAATGAAAGGCAAAAGAATGAGCATTGAATCCCCCCATGTAAATGTAAAGTTAAAACTAAATACCTAAGTTAAATATATGGTTCCAAAATGAGAAATATAAGTTATTATGTGGAAATAAAACCTTATCGATTGAATTCTCATAAATGTGGAAATTACCATTTTTAGTTGAATTATTACCACTTCCAACTAATCTTTACTTCCGTATTCATAATACTTAAATTTTGCTTAATCATTTGTACTAGCTATTAGAATAGTGTTTATATTTAAATACATTTCTTACAATATGTTTTTGTGCTCATTTCTCCTTGGGCTGTAGTATTTCTTAAAGTAATTTTTCAGGTAGACAATGTTAGTGATGTCTTGAGCCCAGTCCCCATGAATTTTAAAATGTATTTTGTACCTTCACCAAATGTTCCATTTACCTTATCTGGGCATAAAAATCTGGGAATTACAAATTTTATTCTTTTAGAACTTTGTCACTACTTGGAGGAGAGAGGGAAATGTTCATCACTATCTGAAACTGAAATGTTGCATTCCAAAATTGCAGACCAAATAGGATTGGAGGTGGTAATTAAGGAAATGCTTTCCATTTCCTATGACCATCTGTAACCTCAACTTGTTACCACCCCAAATGAGTCAGTGTCAGGTGAGGGAAATCTCTTGTTAGCCTTTTATCAAGTAGATGCTAACTGGAATCGGATGATTCAAATTATCCAAAGTGGGCATTAGTATTTGTGTAGGTGAGGAAACAAACAAAAAGTCTTGATGTGTCTGTCATTTTTTAAAAGGAAACATTTTTCTTTAATTATGCATCTTCCATAAGCATAGCTATTTCCAGAAGTAGTCATGCTCAAATATAACCAACTTCTCATTTATTTACCACTCTGTTATAATGGTAATAAAAAGCAAAATTACAAAACCAGCTAAGAGAAAATATGAACATGAAGAATCAACGCTCCTGTAAAATCCAAGATATTTAAGGAAAAGACCACAGTTTTTCCATAATTTTGGTGTTTGGTTTGACTAGAAAGCCATAAAACATTTTTTAAAATAAATTGTCCATTAGAAGAGGGTGTTAGCTTTCCAGAAAAAAAGTTGAGGTCTGACTCATTTTTAGCCTCATTTCAGCATCTTGATTTGATAAAGATTGGAAGTGAAGATACAAAATAAATTAATGAATTGAGGTCATAAAAATTAGCAAAAGACTTTAATTTGATGATGGAAAACAATAATACTTGGTTAGCTTGCTCATGAATCATGCTGTTGTTAACCAAATGAGGAAAAACTGAGAGTAGCAATTGTAATATCATTAGTGGTTCTCTTGGCCTTTTGTTTGCTTTTCATCTCTTGGATTCTTGCTGCTCATTAGGATCCGGTTTGTATTCATTGCCTGTATTTTGGCTTATAGATACATAATTGTTAGGCAGAGACATGTGCTCACAGTGTCCATAACTCATGTTTTGTTGCTACACAGTCAAGACAAAAATCTCAATTTTATTATTTCACTTCATTTTATGCTAAACAACACAGAAACATTCCCTTATTTTTGTGTCATTTTTTTACTGTTATAGTTTTGTTTGATAATTAAATAAGGACTAGTATAAAATAAATAGTTTTAATGTTTTTGATCATGCTTATTTGTCGGCAATTTAAGATAGTAAATTGAATACATTTACAAGTTTATTTACATATACTATTTATAGATCATTGCAATGATTTTCATTATAATATTATCAATAGGATTTACAGTTTTCTAAACTATATGAAAAATATTAATAAATTACCTCAGATAATCACTTGTGTAAGATTCAAAATATGAATTTTTATGCTCATAGTTGACTAATTACTATGTTATTCTAATAACTACACATTTGTTATTCTTTTACTAACTTTCTATGAAGATTAATAGGTGTAACCAGTAGGTTGAAGTTTAACTTTTTAATTGGGAGAAAAACTTCTCTTGCTGTTTTATAAAAGCTCTATGGGTTTCTCATAGATTTTCTGTTTTTGCTTAGTAAATAGATAATTTTTCAATATTTGAGTTTGAACACACTCAGTTCACCAAATCACATTTTCTAACCCATAATTAAAATAGTAATTTCGAACTTGATTTTGTACAAAATCTAAATTTTTCCTAAACCCTCCTATTTCAGCCTGGAAACACAAGTGAGAAAAGTGGGCCACAATTCTATATTTTCTACATTTTTTTCAGCTCATTTCTCTCCCATTCCTTGTTAGTGTCTTCTCTCCAGCAATGTGGAGAGAATAGAATGAGAGGTAAGGGAATGTATTGAGCCGGCAGTGTTGCTTTTACTTTTGGAGTACTCTCTTTCTGCAACCTCTTAAGGGGTTTCTGCTATGTTCCTCAGTGTTTCAGCTCTTTTCTTTTTTAAAATATATATTTCCATTATCACTTAGTCCCCTTACACTGCCTAGATTCTGCCCCCTGTAATCACCACACTGTTGTCCATGTCCATGAGTCCTTTTTCCTTTTTGCTCAATCCCTCCATTCTCTAACCACCCCCTTATCTATCATCCTGTTCTGTATCTATGAATCTGGATTTTATTTTTCATGTTAGTTCAGTTTATTCATTAGATCCCACTTATGAGTGAGATCATATAAGGGTTTAATATCCAAAATGTATAAAGAACTTACACAATACCAAAAAACCAATCAAACCAATAAAAAATGGACAAAAGACCTGAATAGACACTTCTCCAAAGAGAACATACGGATGGCCAATAGACATATTGAAGGATGCTCAATGTCATCATTACCAGAGAAATGCAAATTAAAATCACACTTCATACCTGTCAGAATGGCTATCATCAATAAATGAACAAACAACAAGTACTTGTGAGGATGTGGAGAAAGGGGAATCATTTTCACTGGTGGTGGGAATACAGATTGGTACAACGACTGTGGGAAGCAGTGGAATGCAGTTATCTCAAAAAATTAAAAATTGATCTGCGTTTTGACTCAGACATTCCACTTTGTGCAATATATCCAACAGAACTCAAATACTAATTTGAAAGAACATAAGCACCTCTATATTCATCAAATGTTGCTTATAATCATGAAGATATGAGAGCAGCCCAAGTGTCCACTAGTAGACGAGTGGATAAAACAACCATGGGACATTTACATAATAGAACACTACTCAGCTGTAAAAAAGGAGAAAATTTTAGTCTATGCATCAATATAGATGGACCTGGAGAACATATGCTAAGTGAAATAAGCCAATCAGAGAAAGAAAAATACCAATTTCAGCTCTTTTGATGCTGGCTGAAGTATTCCTTTGCAGCAGTTCCTTGTCACTTCTTCCAGGCATCTGGAGATCAACTGTGTAGCTCTATCTCCTTTCTGATAAGATTTTAATTTATCTGGGTAGGTCTATTTTACAGGACCCATGATACTCCTGTGCTAGCTCTCTGGAGAGTGCAACATACCTCGTCCAAAAGAAACATGCTCTCATCCTTTCCACTGGCTAATTTTGGCATTGCAATAAGACCTCAGTGCAGCAACATTGTACTGGTTCTGCCAGGGAAACTTCACCTTCCCTTCATATTATCTTACCAGAAATGAGACCACAGGCCACAGTCCACTCTAATTTTATAAATAGGAACCAAGCCCAATACTCAAGGTCTTTCAGTTACAAGGAACATTATGCCTAGTCCTCCAAGTAATGCATTTAAACATCTGACTAGGTTTGTAGTTGGAAATTAGCCTTCTCTGGTTGTCCTTTCTGAGGAGCTCCAACAACATCATTTTATTAGGTGGAAATAATGTAGAGAAAATGGATAGAAAGCCAAAAATTCTGGGCGAGCCTTCAGTCTTGGTTCCAGTCTGACCCCAAGAGAAGGATGGTGGGAGAGAAGATTGGGTAAATGGGCATAGACGATTGTGTAGTCAGATGAAAGTTGGCAAAGCTCTGATGATATCCTCAAGCCACTGATGTTCTCAAGCCACTGTTATGTATGACAGGAGTCCTATGAAATTCTCTTAAGAGTAGGTTTTTATTGGTGTCCCTGCATCATTAAGTCATTGGCTGGGAACAGTTTATCAGAGATGTGGCCTTTATACAAACTGCAGAACAGCAGCTGGGCCCTTGGCCGATTACACTTTCTATGTTGGAGTTCCAGGAAGTATATTCTCAGGGTCACCTGCCAGACCCCCCCTTTTCCCCAAAGTGTGAGACAATAGTCTGTAGTGTGGAAAGAACTCTCTCTAAATATATTTCTTCACTAACATTCCACACAAAGGCCTCTCTCTATATCATCCTCTTCATATTTTTAAACTGCATAAAGGGTCATGGTACAGGTTTCTCTCATTTCTTGCAAAACTTCTGTATTGTTATTGGTCATGATATTCTGTAACAATTCTAACTGAAGGTACATATTCAACATTTTAACATTGACGTTCTGTTACATATTTATTTCTAAATCTAGCAAAATTATAAAATCAAACATTGGGTATGTATTTCCTTCAAAATTGATTCTAATAAAATCATCATTATTATTATATAAAAACACATACGAGTTGATCAGTGAAGAAATCATGGTATTTGACTAATGTTATTGTGACTCATGAAGGTATCACACAAGTATGTTTTGTGGCTTATGAAGACATTACACAACATTTTTGTTTGTTTTACACAGTCTCACTTATACCAACTATATGCAATACTGAAAAAGTACGCTTGCTTATTTATCTGTATATTCCTTCTTCAAACCTGAGTAATTTGTAAGGAAGCATTTTTTTCAATGCCTCTCCTGCCCTTACCTATGAACCATACTGACTTATACACGAGCTTACAGATGCAAATATATTACAGTCTGAAACTAATAAATGAGGAAGCAAATTAAAATAACATTATTTTTATTTTTATTTTTTGGCATTTATTTTTTACTGTTATTTAATTAAATTTCTCTTCATTTTCCCCCAATTACTCCCCCCTGCTGTACCCACCCCTACCTCCCAGTTTCAAGCCTCCATGCCCCCCGCATTGTCTTTGTCCATGAGTCCCTTACACAAGTTCCTTGAATTGACCCTTCCCCTTCTTTCCCCTGTTATCCACCCCCCTTCCTCTCTGGTTACTGTCAGTTTGTTCCTTATTTCAATGTCTCTGGTTATATTTTGCTCACTTTTTATTTTGTTGATTAGGTTCCTCTTATAGGTGAGATCATATCGTATTTTTCTTTTGTCACCTGGCTTATTTCTCTTAGCATAATGCTCTCTAGTTCCATCCATGCTGTCTTGAAGGGTAGAGCTCCTTTCTTTCCACTGTGTAGTATTTCATTGTGTAAATGTACCATAGTTTTTGAGCCACTCATTTATTGATGGGGACTAAGGCTGTTTCCGGCACTTGGCTATTGTAAATAAACCTGCTATGAACACTCAGGTTCATAGGTTCTTTCGAACTGGTATTTCAGAGTCCTTAGAATATAATCCAGGCAGTGGAATTGCTGGGTCAAAAGGCAGTTCCATCTTTAGTTTTCTGAGGAAATTCCATACGGTTTTCCACAGTGGCTGGATCAGTCCGCATTCCCACCTAACAGTGCACTAGGGTTCCCTTTTCTCTACAACCTTGCCAGCACTTGTTTGTTGATTTCTTTATCATGGCCATTCTGATTGGTATGAAGTGGCATCTCATTGTGGTTGTAATTTGTATTTCTCTGATGGCTAAAGATGCTGAGCATTCTTTCATATACCTCTGGATCCTTGGTGCGTCCTCCTTGGAGAAGTGTCTGTTCAGGTCCTTTGCCCATTTTTTAACTTGATTGTTTGTCTTCCTGTTGGAGAGTCATGTGGGTTCTTTATATATTTTAGAGATCCAACCCTTGTCTGAGGTGTCATTGGCAAACATATTTTCCTACATGGTTGGTTCTCTTTTCATTTTGATGATGTTTTATTTTGCTGTGTAAAAGCCTTTTAATTTGATGTAGATCAAGGAAGAAATCAAAAAGTTTCTGAAAATGAATGAAAATGAACGCACAATAGTTTGAAGCCTTTGGGACACAACAAAGGCAGTCCTGAGAGGGAAGTTCATAGCAGGCCCACGTAGAAAAAAACAGGAACATTTCAAATAAACAACCTAACCCTGCATTTACAAGAACTGGAGGAACAACTACAAACAAAGCCCAGAGCAAGTAGAAGGAAGGAATAAACAAGATCAGTAGAATTAAATGACATAGAGACGAAAAGCACAATTCTAAGTATCAATGAATCCAGGAGCTGGTTCTTTGAAAAGAGAAACAAAAAGGACAAGCCTTTAACCAGATTCATCAAGAAAAAAAGAGAGAGGACCTGAATAAACACAATCAGAAATGAAAGAGGAGGGATTACGACTGATACCACAGAAATATAAAGGATTGTAAGAAATTACTACAAAGAACTATATGCCAAGAAATTTGAAAACCTGGGTGAAATAGACAAATCTTTAGAAACATGTTATCTTCTGAAATTGTATCCAGAAGAAGCAGAAAACCTGAACAGACTGATAACAGGTAGTGAAATCAAAGCAGTAATAAAAAACTCCAGGCACAAAAAAGCCCAGGACTGGATGGTTTTACAGGAGAATTTTATAAAACATTTAAGGAAGAGCTAACCCCTATCCTTCTCAAACTATTCCAAAAAATCCAAGAAGAGCTGAGACTCCCAAACTCTTTTTATGAGGCCAGTACCACCCTAATCCCAAAATAGATAAAAACACAACAAGGAAAGAAAAGTACAGGCCAATGTCACTGAGAAACATGGATGCTAAAATCCTCAACAAAATATTGGCAAACCACATCCAACAACACATTGAAAAGATTGCATACCATCATCAAGTGAAATTCATTCCAGGGAGGCAAGGATGTTATAATATTCACAAATCAATAAACATAATATGTCACAGAAACAAAAGGAAAGACAAATGAAAGTAGTATTACACTGTGTAAATGTACCACAGCTTTTTTATCCACTCATTTATTGGTGGGCATTTAGGTTGGAAGAGCTTTACTACAGATAAGGAGTGAAATTTCATAATATGACTTCTAAATTTCTATGTGGTCAATATATATTTAAGACATATATAAAACTACCGTGCAAAAATGCCAAAAGTTAATAATTCCTAGTTAAGACAAACCAATAAGGATATAGAAGATATCTTACTTGAACAACATTAGGAAAAAATTTTTAAAAAAGAAAAAGATATAGAACATATGAATAACGAAACAAAGTTGAGTTAATTAGTAGACCTAATTGTCACACATTATGCCCTTATATAATTAAAACAATTAGTGGATTTAAATGGCATACAGTGTACCCTTCATTGACAAAATTCAAACTATTTTCAGGCATAAATGGTGCATTTACCAAAATATCGGAGATGGTCTCTGTAAAATAAAATTTTACTAAATTACCAAGGAATTGTTTCATGCTTAATCTAACAGGGATCCTAGCAGAATTTCTATTAATTTAGGTGTACATCTTGCACAAGTAAAGAGCAAAATTCTGTCACTTCTCTATCCTATTAGTTAATGTTGCTCATGTAATCAAGGAGGACTGTAACCTCGTGATGAAAGTCTCATGGGCTGCTGTTTTTGCCAGGGTAGATCAACATTATTTATTTAAAAAGAATATTTGCACTGAAGGAGATTAAAAAATGTTTTTAACTAAAAAAGTTTACTTACAATTATTATATTCTTGGTTTCTTCTTTTAATTGTGCACATATATTTTATATTGCCTCAAACAGAAATTCTCCTTGATGTTGACACTAGAATTAAAGTGCTGATGAGGCAATTGTCCTTTCTTGCCATTAATAAAGTGAAGATCATAGGCTCTACTATTCACTGGCCAGGGAGTATTGTATTGTATTATGCCTAGAATAAACCTCCAATGTTTGGCCGGGCATTTTATAAAATGTGTGGCTTAAATGGGAAGTAAAATGTAAAATGTAGATGGATCAGCACAAACAGAAAAAATCTACTTAAAGAGCATACCCTTTGAATCAATCACGCCATCTTTGTTTAATAAGCACAGGGCCTTGATTTGTCAGAAAAAGACTCAAGATTCATCTCTCATTAACAGTAGACTGTGCTGCAGGCTTTGTTTACTTTGAAAACCAAATTGTAAGAAATGCTATGAGGTTGCACTTATATGTGGCCTTAATAATTTGCAGCGAGCCTTGACAAAACTAGAAATTTGTGCCCTTCTTTACAAACTAGGAATGATTTCATTTGAAGGAAATTATACAAAAATGAAACAAGCTCAATCTTAAGAAAAATTCACAATTACTTGTTCTTAAAGTAAGCATTGTAAAGTATAATATTAAATACAAGACTGGTCTACAAGACAGCTAAAAACCCCTGTATCAATACTTTGGATTTTTCCAGAGGCAAAGTGACTTCAACAAAGTTAGGTGCAGGACACTGAAATGCAACATCATACAAAGTTTAATGAAATGGTAAAATGGCAATCATACACATTAGTCTGAAGAAAGGTATATTTGATACGTAAGGCAAATAACTAAGCACAGTATGTAGTTCATACTTTGTTCAGATAATGAAGTTCACCAGTGCTAAATTGGAGAGACATCAGGAAATGAATGTTAAACTATGAACCTATTCTGAATTCTCTGATTTCTAGTCTGTATGTAACTTTGGCTAATACACAAAGATGTGGGTAAGACTTGACATTTTAGTTTTTAATTAATTACTCCACTAAGTATCTTGCCCGAATGTACTATAGAAAGTGAAAGTAAGTGCTTATTTGACTAAAATGTCATTATTTTTCACAAACTATACTCAAGGCCAGCTTAATGGGTTATAGTTTCAAGAATAATTAGAGTAAATTATAAAATGTCAAAATAAATGAACAGGCATGCCCTTTGATGTGTTTTCTTTATTTAAAACATTACTGATTTGCATATAGACCAATTCTTCAAATTGGCTACATTTATAGCATTCATGTGAATCATCTTGTTTCATTTATTTAGGCAATGTTTTCAATTTACAAACTTGCTATTACTATGGGTAGGTCCTGGCAGTTTTTTCTTTTGCTAAAGAAAATATATATTTATCTAATAATTTCCTACTGTATACTAAAGACTCTCTTTTATACAACATGATTTAAACAGTACTGTTAAAAACTGACCTAACCAAAATTGGTCCCCTTATTAGCTTGAGATTTTCTTCAACAATTACTGCGGTTTAAATGCCTAAATATATATTCGAAGTCCCATTTCCTGAGTTATGCATTCAAAATAAGAGTATGTGAACTTGCACACTTTCTCCATTATCTCCTTATACTTAGTCTTCATAAAGTTAAGACCTCAATTATTTAAAGTTCTATGACCAGCTTATCACTCATTTCAATTTATAATTCCTAACTCATATTTTAAGCCATTAATATCTGATTTATGGACCCATCAGCATATAATCAATGATTTTTCTGAAGTCACCAATGTTCTCTGTCATATGCCACAAAATTTCAGTGGCACATGACAATATACATTTATCTCACACAGTTTTGCAATTTAGCTGGGTGGCCCTGATGCTCTTTAAAAAGTATAGAATGAAGAGTACCTCATAGTATTAAAGAAATACTATGGGGGGAGCTGGGAAGATGGCGACAAAGTAGGACAGAGAGGATTCTAGCTCCTGTACTTGTGTTGTGGGCGAAAATCCTGGCAGATCTATAGAGAAGCAGCGCACTAATCCATCGGTTATCCAGCATTTGTGAAATTAAAAGAATGGAGATTGTGACGGACGCTGAAACACCAGAAAGTGGAAGGTCAGTGGGGTCTCGGGGACCGGAGTAAAGACAAAGCAGCAGCAGGGGCCGGCACCCCCGGCCAAGCGGCCCGGTGCTGCCTCTGTGGTCGGGGTCCAGAGGCATCAGTCTGAGACCAACACCAGAGGTGTCTGCCACAGGAGCCTGGGCACCCAGCGTCCCCAGTGGCCACCAGCTTGGGCCAGCAGCTCCCCTGCTCCCTGTCTAAGCAAGGCTGGACAACACCGGGCAGAGACCTGTCTGCTTGCTTGCTTGTGTTAACAGGGAGGGTTACAAAGACACAGGGCCTGGTTCAACTGCAGACTCTGTGGTCAAAAGCCTGGGAGAACTGAGAGACGCATTGGCCTCACCGGTCTAGCTGGGATCTGGGCTGGACTGAGAGGCAGGCTGTCTGGAGAGTTTTGGGCTTTTTTAAAAAAAGTGAACTGAGGTGTTCTCCTGCCAGGACAGCTTGGCTTGCTTCCCACCCGGCCTTGCAGCGAGCCAGGGGGAAAGCGGAGGAATTTGGGAACTCGCTGCAGGACCAGGAAGCACCCTGCTCGTCCGGTGGGTGGGTGCATGCAGGCGCAGAGACTTCGGGGTCACCACCACAGGGATGGGAGGCACCTTGCTGGTTTCTCGGATCCCAGACAGCTTGGCGGGTGCACACAGGCACAGAAGCCTCTGAGTCCCCCACGCAGGACTGGGAAGTGCCCTGCCGGTTTCAACTGGCCGGTGTGCACAGGCACAGAAGTGGTTGAGTCCCACCACAGGACTGGGAAGGACACTACCAGAACCCGTGGGTCCCAAGCAGCTTGGCAAGTGTGCAGGCACCCACACCCCAATCTGGTAGCCTGGCTGGTGCGAGCACTTGTGCCAGCATCCCAGCACACAGAGAGATCCTGCTGCAACCAGAAAAAACAGTCTGGACAGTTTGAAACCAACAAGGAAGGGTTTCTCTGTTGTTGTTGTTGTTATTATTTTTGTTGTTGTTTGTTTATTTTTGGGGTTCCCCCCCTTTTATTAGTAACTTTTTTGTGCGTTTGTTTAGTAATCCTATATATTTTTAATTTTATCACTGCTTTATATACTTTGTTCCTCTCCTTTCTTTTTCCCTGTTTTAGTCCTTCTTCCTTTCCTCTTAAACTCATCACTTTTGCCTCCTTCTCCTGCCTTTTTGTTTGATTGTATGTTTGTTGCTTCATTTCCTTTTACCCACAAGAGACACAAACAACTAGGAACTGTGAAAGGACCAGAATGGGACCCAAAGTGGGGGCATCTCAATAGTAGAGACAGAGAGACAAATTTCACCTTCCTATAGCAGAGAAGCCACGAAGTGTTGCATATTTTTTCATTATTCTCACTTCTTTTATATTTTAATAATATCTCTGTATTCCTTCTCTTTCTGTATAGGCTTCTCAGTCTTGAGTAGACAGGCTCCCCCTGTCCTTTCCTCCATAGTGCTTTGCTAATCCTCTAAACTCCGCTCCACTTGTTTTCGGTTAGCACACTACCTAAAGCTCTATACCCTTACTCAGACAGATCACATAGAGTTTGTTATATGGAGGGATGCTCTAATATTAGTGTAAATAATAGCTGATCTATACAACAGTAAATACTCACAACATATCTCACGGATCTTAGCCCATTGTACAGGTCCCTGAATTCTATCACTGTAGTGATTAACTCTATTTGCTCACACACTATACCTATTTACTGTTCCTTACACTCACCTTACCTCAAAATCTGACTGTCTGAAACCTCACTGCTTTCTAGTTTCAACTAACAAGCCTTCCCTCCCCAACAAGATGCTTATCTTTTGTCCATCCTCTCGTAAAAGTGGCAAGTTGGGCTGAAGAATATGGGTAACATTATATATAGCCTAAAGACCGCCTATCTCCTCTCTACCAGCTGTGACTGTAAATATCATAAAAAAACTCTTCTGCTGTCATAAACCATTTTGCCTCCTCCTACAACTGATTACACATACACAATAAAAGGAGTAGGTGGAAATGAAGAACATCAAGATACCTGAAGGAGTCTGAACCACTGAAACTCACAGGTATTACAACATACCACAGAGGTTTACAACATAAACCCAGGGAGTCAGAATAGATCAATTTTAGAAGCTGAGGCTAACAAGAAGAGTCTCACAAACAGTGGGAAGACAAAGAAACAATCCCCAAATGAAAGAAAAAGCAGGAATTTCAGAAAGAATGTTAGATAAAATAGAGGCTAATCAACTATCAGATAGTGAATTCAAAGCACTGGTTATCACAAAGTTCAAAAAGCTCACAATGAGCTACCAAAAACTACAGGGGTCCTACAATGATCTCACTGCAAACTATATCAACATGAAAAAGAAAATAGAAATGATCAGCAAGGGACAAGAGGAAATGAAGAATACAATTTCTGAATTGAAGAACACAGTAGAAAGTTTCAAAAGTAGGATAGATGAGGCTGAGGATAGGATTAGCGAGCTGGAGAACAAAGTAGAAAGCATCTCACAGAAAGAGCAGGAAAATGAAAAGAAACTCAGAAAGAATGAAGAGGGATTAAGAGAAATACAAGACAATATGAAACGTAATAATATCTGAATAATAGGGATACCAGAAGGAGAAGAAGAAGAACAAGAGATAGAAAACATATTTGAAAGAGTAATTGGAGAAAATTTTCCTAATTTGATGAGACAAAAAGTCACACACATCCAGGAATCACAGAGAGTCCCAATCAAGAGGAACCCAAGGAGGCCCACTTCAAGACACATCATCATCAAAATGGCAAAATTCCAAGACAAAGAGAGAATCTTAAAGGCAGCAAAGGAGAAAAAAGAAATAACTTACAAGGGAGCCCCAATAAGGTTAGCTACTGACTTCTCAATGGAAACACTCCAAGCAAGAAGAGAATGGCAAGAAATATTCCAAGTAAGGAGAACCAGAGGCCTACAACCAAGGCTACTTTACCCAGCAAGGCTCTCAATCAAGATAGAAGGCCAAATAAAGAGCTTCCAAGACAAAAGAAGTCTAAAAGAATATGCCTCCACCAAACCTGTCCTACAAGAAATACTAAAATTACTGCTTTAAGGAAAGGAAGGGAAAGTGAGAGACAGAGAGGAACACAGGTACAAAAATGGCAATGAATAAGTACCTATCAATAATAACCTTAAATGTAAATGGATTAAATGCTCCAATCAAAAGACATAGAATAGCTGAATGGATAAGAAAGCATGACCCTCACATATGCTGCCAACAAGAGACCCACCTCAGGAAAAAAGACCATCACAGACTAAAAGTGAAAGGCTGGAAAAAATTTACCAGGCAAACGGACAATAAAAAAAAGCTGGGGTAGCAATTCTCATATCAGACAAAATAGACTTCAAAAAGAGGGCCATAAAGAAAGACCCAGAAGGTCACTTCATAATACTCAAGGGAAGAATCCACCAAGAAGACATTAACATCATAAATATATATGCACCCAACATAGGAGTACCAAAATATATCAAGAAAATTTTAGAGGACTACAAGAAAGATATTGACAACAACACAATTACATTAGGGGATTTTAACACCCCACTGTCAAAAATGCACAGATCTTCCAAACAAAATATCAACAAAGATTGCGGCATTAAACAACACCCTAGAGGAAATGGACTTAACTGATATATATAGAGTCCTTCGTCCCAAAGAAGCTAAATACACATTCTTTTCAAATGCACGTGGAATGTTTTCAAAAATAGACCATAAGATAGGACACAAAACGAGCCTCAATAAAGTCAAGAAAATTGAAATCATATCAAGCATTTTATCTGACCACAAGGGACTGAAATTGGATTCCAACCCCAAAGGAAAAAACCCAAAGCACCCAAAATCATGGAGACTGAATGGTATGCTATTAAACAACAAATGGGTCAAGAATGAAATTAGGGAAGAAATCAAAAAGTTTCTGGAAACAAATGAAAATGAACTTACAACAACCCAAAACTTATGGGACACAGTGAAGGCAGTCCTGAGAGGGAAGTTTATAGCAATACAGGCCTACCTAAAGAAGATAGAAACATTTCAAACAAACAACCTAACCCTATGCTTGCAAGAACTGGAGGAACAACAACAAAGACAGCCCAGAGCAAGCAGAAGGAAGGAAATAACCAAGATTAGAGCAGAATTAAATGACATAGAAACTAAAAGCACAATTCTAAGGATCAATGAATCCAGGAGTTGGTTCTTTGAGAAGATAAACAAAATAGACAAGCCTTTAAGTAGGCTCATCAGGAAAAGAAGAGAGAGGACTCAAATAAACACAATCAGAAATGAAAGAGGAGAGATTACAACTGATACCACAGAAATAGAAGGGATTGTAAGAAATTACTGTGAAGAACTGTATGCCAAGAAATTTGAAAACCAAGGGGAAATGGAGACATTTCTAGGAAAATACAATCTTCCAAAACTCAGTGAAAAAGAAGCAGAAAATCTAAATACACCATTAACAGCTAAAGAAATTGAAGCAGTAATCAAAAAACTTCCATCACACAAAAGCCCTGGACCAGATGGTTTCACAGGAGAATTCTATAAAGCATTTAAGGAAGAGCTAACCCCTATTCTTCACAGACTATTCCAAAAAATCCAAAACAATGGAAAACTCCTAAACTCCTTTTATGAAGCCAGCATCATCCTAATTCCAAAACCAGATAGAGACACAACAAAGAAAGAAAACTTCAGGCCAATATCGCTGATGAACATAGACGCTAAAATCCTCAACAAAATATTGGCAAGCCACATCCAACAATATATCCAAATGATTATACACCATGGCCAAGTGGGATTCATCTCAGGGATGCAAGGTTGGTTCAACATTTGGAAATCAGTAAATGTAATTCATCACATAAACAAAAGCAAAGACAAAAACCGCATGATCATATCAATAGACGCAGAAAAAGCTTTTAATAAGGTACAACACCCATTTATGATTAACACACTCAGCAAAGTGGGAATAGAGGGAGCATTCCTCAATATAATAAAGGCCATATGTGAGAGACCTACAGCCAACATCATACTCAATGGGCAAAAACTAAAAGCTTTTCCACTAAGATCAGGAACAAGACAAGGATGTCCACTTTTATCTCTTCTATTCAATATAGTTTTGGAAGTTTTGGCCACAGTGATCAGGCAAGAAAAGGAAATAAAAGGCATTCAAATAGAAAAGGAGGAATCAAAACTGTCACTGTTTGCAGATGACATGATAGTGTACACGGAAAATCCTATAGACTCTACCAAAAAACTGCTCAAACTAATTAATGAATTTGGCAAAACAGCAGGATACAAAGTCAATATCCAGATATCAAAGGCATTTTTGTATACTAACAATGAATCAGCAAAAGCAGAACTTAAGAAAAAAATCCCATTCGATATAGCAAAAAGAAAAATAAAATATCTGGGAATAAACCTAACCAAGGAGGTAAAAGACATGTATGCAGAAAACTACACAGCACTGAAGAAAGAAATCAGGGAAGACACAAACAAATGGAAATATATTCCTTGTTCATGGACTGGAAGAATTAACATCATCAAAATGTCCATACTACCCAAAGCAATATACAGATTCAATGCAATACCTATTCAAGTGCCAATGGCACATTTTACAGACATAGAACAAACACTTCAAAAATTTATATGGAACCATAAACGACCCCAAAGAGCAGCTGCATTTTTGAGAAAGAAGAACAAAGTAGGAGGGATCACAATACCTGATATCAAACTGTATTACAAGGCCACTGTAATCAAAACAGCCTGGTACTGGCATAAAAACAGGCACATAGACCAATGGAACAGAACAGAGAGCCCAGAAATCAACCCAACTCTCTACAGTCAATTAATATTCGACAAAGGGGGCAGTAACATAAAATGGAGTAAAGATAGCCTCTTCAACAAATGGTGTTGGGAGAACTGGACAGCTACATGCAAAAAAATGAAACTTGAGCACCAACTTACACCGTACACCAAAATAAGTTCAAGGTGGATAAAAGACTTAAATATGCCCTGGCTGGCATAGCTCAGTGGATTGAGTGCGGGGCTGCGAATCAGAGTATCGCGGTTAGATTCCCAGTCAGGGCACATGCCTGGGTTGCAGGCCAGTTCCCAGCAGGGAGCGCATGAGAGGCAATGATACATTGATATTTCTCTCCCACTCTTTTTCCTTCTCTTCCCCTCTCTCGAAAAAGTAAATAAATAAAATATTAAAAAAAAAAGACTTAAATATATGCCGTGACACCATTAAAGTCCTAGAGGAGAACATCAGCAAGAAAATCTCAGATATTTCACGCAGCAACATTTTTACCAATATGTCCCCTTGAGCAAGGAATATAAAGGAAAGAATAAATGCGATGTCATCAAAATAAAAAGCTTCTGCGTGGCTAAAGAAAACAGTATTAAATTAAAAAGACAAGCAATTGTATGGGAAAACATATTTGCCAATGATACCTTACAGAAACATTTAATCTCCAAAATATACAAAAAATTACATGACTCTACTCTAAGAAGACATCTAACTCAATTAAAAAATGGGCAAAGGACTTGAACAGACACCTCTCCAAGGAGGACATAAGAAATATCCAGAGACACATGAAGAGATGCTCAATATCATTAGCTATCAGAGAGATGCAAATTAAAACCATAATGAGATACCACTTTACACCGGTCAGGATGGCTATAATAAACAAAGCAACAAACAACAAATGTTGAAGAGGTTGTGGGGAAAAGGGGTCCTTAGTTCACTGTTGGTGGGATTGCAGACTGGTACAACGATTATGGAAAACAGTACGGAATTTTCTCAGAAAAATAAAAATCTACCTGCCTTTAGACCCAGTGATTCCACTGCTAGGATTGTATCCTAAGAATCCTAAAATAATTTCAAAGAACCTATGCACCACAATGTTCATAGCAGCACAATTTACAATAGCCAAGTGTTGGAAGCAACCTAAGTGCCCATTAGTAAAGGAATGCATCAAAAAATTGTGGTACACATACACAATGGAATTCTATGCAGCAGAGAGAAAGAAGGAGCTACTACCCTTTACAACAACATGGATGGAACTGGAAAGCATTATGGTGAGTGAAATAGGCCAGGCATTGAAAGACAAATACCATATGATCTCACCTTTAACAGGAAGCTAAACAACAAAACAAACAGGCAAGCAGAATAAAAACAAAGACACTGAAATAGAGGACAAGGGGAAAGTGACCAGAGGGAAGAGGGAAGGGAATTTAAGGGGAAAAAAAATGGAGGGATATGGAGGAACAAATATGAAGGACACAGGGATGAGAACTAAGGGGGATGGAAATGGGAGGGAGGTGGGAGTACAGGGCAGGGGGGGGCTGGGATGGGAGAAATAGACAAAAAACTGTATTTAAAAAATAACTAAATAAAAATTATTAAAAATAAAAAACAAATACTATGTATTAAATACTATGTAATAATACTATGTACTAAATATTAAATACTAGTATTTAATACTAGTATTAAAGAAATACTATGTAGTGATACTATATAATATTATTACATAGTATTAAAGTATTAAAGAAAGGTTAGCTTTTCTTCTTCTCTTTCTCCTTTTTTATTATTATAATATATTATCTATTACTTATTATTATTATTAACTAACTTGAACTGGTATATAACACTGTCTTAAACTTCTTTTCTTAATTAAAATGACAAAAATATATCTGTATTAAAATCTATAAGCCAGATCTGTGGTTAATTTTCTCTATATGTAACACTGTCTTTTTGATTTCTATATGTCTTCTTTAATAATCTTATACATTTAATACTTAATAGCTAGAAAGCAGACTTAGTTGAGTTAGGGTTAAAAACTGCCCACAAATAAGGACTTCCGCCAAGATGGAGATGTAGGTGGAAATACTGTACCTTCTCGCACGACCAAGTTTAAAAACAACAAAGTTTTAGCAACAAAATATGCAGCCAAGCCACAGAAAATTGAACTACACAGAAGTCTAAGAACAACGAACCCTTCAGCCAGACAGGTAAGAGGGGCAGAGCCAATAGCAGAGCGGGGTTAGGCAGGAAAGATCCACCGGACAGACAAAGGTGTGTGACCCAGGTGTGTGACTCAGGCATGCAGGCAGCCGAGGAGGAATCCCAGGTGTGGAGTAGCAATGGGTGGACCAACTGAGGGTGCATGGTGGCAGGCTGACCACGGTCACACATTCATGCACAGATAAACTGGGAAGGAGCAAGCAGTGAGACAGATCTCGCAGGCCCCATTGGCAGTAAACTGCAGAGGGGACTGGCCTTGTCCCTCTCTGCCCCCACCCCCCCCATACAGTGTCACAACGCAATGACCAGGGTGGCCCCACCCTGGTGAACATCTAAGGTTCTGCTCCTCATACGTAACAGGTGCAAACAGACCAAGACATGGCTCAAGAAGAACTCAGAGCCCCAGAGCCAATAAGTCTAAGTGACCAAGAAATTGCCAACCTATCAGATGCACAGTTCAAAACAAACACTGGTGATCAGGATGCTCACAGAACTGGTTGATTTTAGTCACAAATTAGAGGAACATATGAGGGCTAAACTAATTGAAATGAAGGTAAAGACACAGGAAACCAATAGTAATGGAAAGGAAACTGGGATTCAAATCAATGGAGTGGACCAAAAGAAAGGAAAAAAATGACCAAACAGAAAAATATGAAGAAACAAGAATTCAAAAAAATGAGGAGAGGCTAAGGAACCTCCAGGAATCTTTAAACACTCCAACATTCGAATTATAGGGGTACCAGAAGGGGAAGAGAAAGAGCAAGTGGAAATATTATTTGAATAAATAATAAAAGAGAACTTCCCCAATCTGGCAAAGGAAATAGACTTCCAGGAAATCCAGGAAGCACAGAGAGTCCCAAAGAAGTTGGACCCGAGAGGGAACACACCAAGGCACATCATAATTATATCAGCCAAGATTAAAATGAAGGAGAGAATTCTAGAAGCAGCAAGAGATAAGGGGACAATCACCTACAAAGGAGTTCCCATCAGACTGTCAGCGGATTTCTCAAGAGACCTTCCAGGCAAGAAGGGGCTGGAAAGAGATATTCCAAGTCATGAAATCCAAAGACCTACATCCAAGATTGCTCTATCCAGCAAAGCTTTCATTTAGAATGGAAGGGCAGATAAAATGCTTCTCAGATAAGGTCAAATTCAAGGAGTTCATCATCACCAAGCCCTTATTATATGAAATGTTAAAGGGACTTATCTAAGAAAAAGAAGATATAAAATATGAACAGTAAAAGGACAGCAAACTCACAGTTATTAACAACCACACCTAAACCAAAAGCAAACTAAGAGGACAGCTAGATCAGGAGCAGAACCATAGACATGAAGAGCACATGGAGGGGTAGCATCAGGGGAGTGAGAGAAGGAGAAGGGGGAAGAAGGTACAGAAAATAAGTAGGATAGATGGTAGGTAGAAAATAGATAGGGGGGAGGGCAAGAATAGTATGGGAAATGTAGAATCTAAAGAACTTGAGACACGTGTTCATGAACTAAAGGGGGAGAATGGTGGGGGAGGGGGTGTGCAGGGTGGAGGGGAATGAAGGGGGAAATAGAACAACTGTAATGGCATAATCAATAAAATATATATTTAAAAAATTGACCACAAATACATCCTTACCACATCTCTTATACTTAAAATTGAGGCCTCTTTTCCAATATGCTTATAAATATGCTTAAAGTAGTTAATGACTACAAATTAAACACAAATATGACTTATACATCTAAATTAGATGAGTCATTTTTATCTAAGGTGTATTACACATAGCATTTTAAGTTTAATAAAATGGAGATAAGCTTTCAAGAAAGTTTAATGTATTTCTTTTTATATCTGATTAATATCTGATTAATACTGTAATGCAAGCTTGATAATCTTGAGAATATTTTGGCTGACTTATACCAAACAAGATAGAATATGTCATGTGAAATAAACTAAGTACTTTATCCAGTATCAGGAATGTGTATAGAAAAATCTCAAGGTCAGAATTTACACAATTTTTCACTTCCCACTCTCCAGTAGTATTTTAAAAACATACTCAACATATTTTATCTGCACGGAAATGCCAATTTAGGGAAGCAAATATTTTCAGTTCACGATTCTTCTGACAGCTTCAAGGGCAAAGTATTACAGAAGTTTTCTGGAAATTTTAGGAGATATCACAACGTAAAACAAGAGCTGTGCTTCAGAATAATGAACAAGATACTGTGGCTGGTAAATATATCCTCTTCCTCCAACATCAGACAGTGGCACTCCCTCTGGATCGTGTCCCTGTTGCATGGAGATGAGGTTTTATCCTTGCTGTTCCCCGGAAGATAGTGTTGGGTTTAACTATATTATATATTTAGTTTAAACTGTTAGTTACTAATATGTATGCTTAGTGTAATTGGGGCAGAAGGTATCTGAGAACTATGCAAAGTGTTTGCAACATGGTTCCTGTGCCTGACTTACTTTAATATTTTGACATTTTATTTCAATGTCTCTTTGAAATGTAGGGTCCAGGAACAAGAAGATCAAGGGTCAGGTTCAGTTGATGCAGAAGTATCATAACATGTATAGGTGTTGTTACCAATGGCTTTTTTAAAGATTGTATTTATTAATCTTTAGAGGGGAAGGGAAAGAGTAAGGGAGAGAATATCACATTGCCTCTCATGGGTCCCCTGCTAGGAACTGGCCTGCAACCCAGGCATGTGCCCTGACTGGGAATCGAACCGTAATCCTCTGCACTCGATCCACTGAGCTACACCAGCCAGGGCTGTTACCAATGTTTTTAAACAGTTATACTGAATTTAAATATTAACCAAAATATTTCTTCACATTATAATTGTATAGATTTTGATGACCATTGAAAAATAGCTTCTGATTATAGTGTTTGGTGTGATGGCAGTAGAAGTGAAAATAGATGTAATCACCCAGACCTGAGTTCAAAAGCAGCTTTACTGCTTTTTAGCTGAGTGAATTTGGGCATGAGAGTTAACCTCTGTAATCCATAAGAATGACTATTTTAATATTGTTGAATTGTCTATAGTTGTAGACACATAGGAACACTTGTAGTACCCTCTATATGTTAGGTACACAATAGTTTGTAGCTTCTATAATTATCATTATTATTGATGTCTAAATAGCCTACCAAGTGCTTCATTAAAATATATATCTAAGGTTAGTTTGTCCTGTTAGAAAATTGATGAAATGAGTTTTATTATTAGGAAGCTAAAAGTTTTAAAGTTATTTGAAAGAAGAGAATTTTCTTGGCCAGAGGAAAGACATTGCAGTAAATATTATGTTTAATGATTATATAGTAAAAACATTCTCATTGACAGTTGGGAAAAGGCAATAGTTCAAACTAAAACATTTAGTTTTTATCATATTTTCTGAGACTTCTACACAATACATTAAGCCATCCAAAATAAATAAAACAGAAAGGTGAGAAGAGAAAAAGAAATAAGACTGTTAATATTTGCAGATGATATTATTTCTGGAAATTTATCTAGGAGTTCAAGAGAATTAACTGACAAATATTGGCACTTGAGTTCTGCAGTTCCTCACAAAGGTTGTATGGGTTTTAAGAATGGCAAGAGTGACAATTTTTTTCAATAATCCATTCTGCTTTACATAAGTGATTGAGCAGATAAGCAATTTAGTTTCTCACTGAGGAAATATATTCCACAAATAATAATTACAAGTTAAAGTAAAAATATTGCCTCTTTATAACAATAAAACTGTAGACTACCTAGGAATAATTTTTTCCGTCTTTTTTCCATTAACATTTGTGTCACTTATAACCCCTTTGTCTTGCAGTCACAACCTTGTTGTCCATGTTCATGAGGCCATTTTATCTTTTCGCTAAAACCCTCCACTCCCAGCTTCACTCACCCCATGCCCAGAGCTGTTAGCCTGCTCCTAGTCTATGAGTCTGTCTCTATTTTGCTGGTTAGTTCAGTTCGTTCATTAGATTCACATATGAGTGAAGTCCTATGAAATCCAAGATGATGATAGACTAAGTGGAAGCTACACTAACCTCCTCCCAGGACCAAATTGGAATTACAACTAAATTATAGAAAAATCATCTTGAATAACCAACTGAACAATAGCTGGAGAGAAGCCATATAACCAAAGAGTTACAGAAGAGACCACAAGTCTATCATTTAAAATTGAAGGATAAGTAAAGAACAGTTCATTAAAAATGATGCATGATCAATTTTTTTCAAAAATGGTACAAATATACTCAAGGGCAAAATTAAAAAAAGATCTATATAAATGGGGAGATAGACTATGTACATAGAAGAGAAGATTCAACAGACACATGAATAGATGTTCCACATCACTAAATATTAGGAAAATGTAAATGAAAACGACAATCAGATGTCAGCTCACATCTGTCACAATGGCTATTATCAATAAATCAACAGGCAACTGCTGGTGAGGACGTGAATACAAGGGGGCCTCTGTGCATTGGTGGTAGGATTATAAAGTACTGCAGGTACTATGGAAACCAGATTCCGCAATGACCCAGGTGTCCCACTTCTGGGTGTTTACCCAAAGAAATCTAAAATGACGATTTGAATAGACATATGTACTCCTCTATTCGTTACAGCATTGTTTATAATAGCCAACATATGAAAACAATTTGAGTGTCCATCGATAGAGAAATGGATAAATATAATGTGACTCATATATACAATAGAATATTATTCAACCATAAAACATTAAAATCTTGCCATTGCATCAACATGGATGGATCTAAAAGCATGCCATTGCATCAATATTTGGCTAAGTGAAATAAGTCAGAGAATCAAATACAATATTATTTCACTTATATGTGGAACCTAAACAAAAAATAAACAGAAGTGAACTCACTGATACAGAGAAAAAATTGATGATCACCAAATGGGAGGGGGTTTGGGAGGATGGGCAAAAAAGATGGAAGGCACTGAGAAATACAATGTGCTAGTTAAAACCTAGTCATGGAACATAAAGTACTGGTTAGGGAATATAATATTGTAATATTTATGTTTAGTGTCAAATAGGTATCAGATTTATTGGGGTCATTGCTTTGTAGGGTATATAAATGTCTAATCACTGTGTTGTACACTTGAAACAAATGTAATATCGTATATCAACTATAATTAAAATAATCAATAAATTAAAAAGTAAACCATTCAATACATGACATATGTATAACTAACTCTACATTAAAAAAAGCAATCCCTCTCTCACATCACCCATAGAATAATGTCAAATGGATTATGTACCAAAATATACGGAAGAAAAGCTCTGATATACTAGAGAGTACAGCAAATAGGTACATTTATGATCTTGGGTGTAAAGAAGATTCTGTTTACATAGGACCTAAAAACCAAAAGGCCTAAGGAGCACTAATAATAATTCAGACTATATATATATCACACTCAGAGAGTTCTTTACAAAAACAACAAGCACCCTAAATCAAGTTAAAAACCAGGTGACTGACTAGAATAAAAAATAAATAACTCTCAAGTTTTTAAATTAATAAAGAAAAGACTAACACTGATAGAAAAAGGGCAGATGAGATGATTGGGCAACTCACAGCAAAGGAAGTAAAAATGGCCAATAACATAAAGTCAAACCAATTATAAGAAGTGAGATGCCAATTTTTTCATACATCAGAGTACCGAAAGTCCAAGTTTGATGGTAAGATTTGGCAAAGAAATGGTAAAATGAATATTCTGAGAAACTAATGATTGGCTTACATAAATGATATAGTCATTTGTAAGATAATTTATCATTATTTTTTAAAGATTTCATTTATTTATTTTTAGAGAGAGGGTAAGGGAGGGAGAAAGAGTGGGAGAGAAACATCAGTGTGTGGTTGCCTCTCACATGGCATGCGTCCTGACTAGGAATTGAACTGGTGACCCTTTGGTTCTCAGTCCACACTCATCCCACTGATCTACAGCAGTCTGGGCAATTTATCATTATTTCTTAACAGCAAAAGTCAACTCATTATGATACATGTAATTCCACTTCTTAGTATATGCCTTTTAGAAATATTCCTAATTTCCATAAGCAAAAATGTTCATTGCAGTATTGTTTCCACAAGAAGAAGGTTCATAGCAAAAATAGTAACAGCCTAAAAGACAACCAGGAATGACTAAATAAATTTTGGTTTAACAATTTTTTGCATTACTATGCACTCATTAAATAAAGTAATAAAGACCCTTTTATAACAACACAGATGAATATCTATTTTTTAAAAATAAAAGATGGGTATCTGTGTAGAGTGATGGCTTTTATAAAAAAACAACAAAAACCACAAAATACTACATATTGTCTATGTGTATGTTCTGAAGTAAACTGAGAACTCTAAAATTATCTGTATTATTTTAATTATAATAATCATGAACTAATTATTTCAAGATAAATTTCTTTAAAAAACACAAAACAATAAAATTCTCCCTCAAAGTATAGTTTTGAGGATTAATTAGCTCTAGTGCTTACAAAAGTCATGTTCATATAATAACTGATATTCGACTAACGTTAACTCCTTTCATCAATATACAAATAAATACATAAAAGTTCTTTAAATTCCTATTTCTTACATATATTTATTATTTAACAGAAATTTAGACAATAGTGACAATTTAGACAATTGTCATTTAGACAATGATGGAGACAATGGTTTAGAAATTGTAATCACTGTGTCTGCCATTAATTGATTTGGATTTGACTTGATATCCCTAGGTCCAAAATGCTAATCTAATTAGAAAAACCATGGTAATTATAAGCAATTAATTGACTGAAAAAAAAGATAGTTTTCTAAACACTGAATATACATGTATATTTGAGCTGTTACTTTATAACTTATATATACTGAATATATATCATTATATATTTGGACTATAAAATTATAACAAATACTGAGAATTATCATCTTTCAGTCAATTATGTATATTTAATTATAAATATATGCATTCCTAAGTGTTGGTAACTACAGATAACTAATCAATACAGTTTTAGATTGTCATCCATCATCATTTGCCTAGTGCAGGGTTCCTTAACCTGAATAGCAGGTAGAATTACATGGTAACTTGAAAAAAACCCCACTCATCTCAGGCATCCCTCTTCTCCTAACAATCTTATTGGTGTCCAGGAAACAGTAGCTGTAAAAGACCAGAGAAGATTTTGAGTAGATTTTGACCAGAGAAGACCATGAGTAGCCAGTGTGGCTAATCATGGCTCTGTGGGAAATCTGTGCAAGATTCTACAAAGAATATATATTTGTTAATCTATTGTAATTTCTTTCTTATCAGAGTTATTTAATTATTTGTGTGGTTAAAGCCTCCATTTATTTTCAGTTAATGATCTTTGAGTCACCATTAATAATAATGTTATTTCCAAAGAAATTGGAGTTTACAACTGAGGATCGTTGAATGATAATGTCATCATTTAAGAAATGACTTTAATTGAAATTTAAAAAATTAGATAAGCTTTAAAAGTTGTCTGATTTCCCAGCATAAATATAATTAATGCATATTACTAAATCTGATATGAAAAACTTTAATCTCCCAGCACAGATATATCACTATTTCAGAATAATGAATTGAAATTTTCATCTTAAGGAGCTCATTTTTTAAGGTGCACCATCTTAATGTGTAAACATTTTTATCAGTTGGCTTATAATTATTTTAATTGGATCAATTAAATGCATTTGTACAAATGACTAAGAGGTATTATGTGTGTTATGGCAAATGAACTTCAAGGTAATGCTTAAATTAAGTTGAAATATTAAGTTGAAATATTTTAATGCCTTTTTAAGTATCACAATATAAACTATAACTACAAAGTGGCTAATGCCATCACCATTATTCCTGATTAAAACAAAGTTACTTATAGCTACTAAAATAATACTTACTTGTTAGAAGATTTATTTTGATTGTTTTTAAGGGGTGTCAGCAATAGAAGTAATATTAAAAAATTAGATTGGGAGGGAGGTGGGGAGGGCTGAGATGGGAGTAAAAGACAGAAAACTGTACTTGAACAACAATTAAAATAAAATAAAATAAATAAAATTAGATTGGGGACTTGATTTTAAGAAAGATTTTATACTGCTCTGTGATGCTAAAATGATTACTTACAATTAAATATACCTCATATGAACACACACATGCTCAAATGTGTCCTATATAGAAACAGTTTGAGCTTCCAGTGGCAATGTCTTTTGAAATTCCTGTTATTGTCATGATCAAATCATTTTCTTTTTCACAGGTATGATCTTCTATTTAACAATAAAAGTTGAAAAATGCTATTAATGTATGTATAGTTTTAAAATTTCATATAAAACCCATTGAAAGCTTTGTGGTAGACAAAATAATGGCTCTCTGAAGATACCAACAACTTAACCTCTAGATCTGTGAAATGTGTCATTTTACACATCAAAAGGGACCTTCTTGATTGAATATGAGAGGCAGAGATCATCCTAGAATTTCCAAATGGGCACAATGTCACCAAACACAGGGGTGTTTGTGAGCGGGAGGCAAGATCAGAGTCAGAAGAAGATGGGATGCTGGAGGTAGAGAGGTTCAAGTGTTGTACTTTGAAGACAAAGGGTCCACAAGCCAAGGAATGCCAATGGCCTCTAGAAATTGGCAGGAACAAGGCAAAGGCTGTCCCTCTGGAGCCTGAAGAAATGTGGCACTGCCAATACTTTAATTTTGGATTCCTAACACTCATTTTATACATCTACCCCACAGAACTATTAGAGAATAAGTTAATATAATTTTAAGACATTAAGTTTCCAGTAATTTGTTATCCCAGCAATAAGAAACTAACAGGTTTTCACATACACTACCTATTTTTTAAATAATAATTACTCAAAATAAGAGTGCAGGCAATGCCAACTCAGTAGCAAAGCCCCAATATATATCTTCTAATCCCTTATAAAGCATACTGTACTAGTTCTGATCTGAGTGTTTAATGTGAGTTACCTCTGCTGTAATATTTAAATTTTATAATCCAATTACTGGATAGAAACACATAACTTTTAGTGCTTATATTACATTTCCTATTTTATTATTTTTCATCATAAAGTTTAGCTAATTTTACCAATAACTTAGAAAATAAAAGTGAAATATTTTGTAACCTATTAATTACATACAGTAGTTTTAGAATATAGATGTACTTTCTTCAAGTTTAGAAATCGATATAATGTACATTAATTAAAATATGTCTATATGCTTGTTAACATGTTATTTTGTATCTTATTTTTTCTATTTAATATACTTGATACATAGTGTTCATAACCATCATTTAAAATTTCTACATAATATATTCTTGAATGGATATAAAACAATTCCTTCACCATTTTTCTTCTGTGGGATATTTAACTTATTTACCAAAATTTAGCTATTATTAGTAATGCCAAAAATGCATTTCAGTGCAATCCTATTAGCCTTTGGTTTTTATTAAAAAATAGCTAGACTCCCTAAGACCTCTTGATAAAATTAGATATAGTGGTATAAAATAAATTTAAATATTATAATTGTTTCTTCATATACTCAATAAGTATATTGACATGTATGTAATTAACTTGAAGCTCAATGTATTAGGGAGTATGCAAAGTGATAGGTACAGATTGATGAACACAGAATACATGTTCTCTAATTTCTTGGAATATTCAAGCTATGGTAATACATGCGGCAATAAAAGCACTTAAACATTTTAATGCCAATAGTTGTTTAATACTTTATTCTGCTGTACTCTTCAAACTAGCATATGATTAAAATTGATTTAAAAACTATCAAGCTGCATCTTTCAGTATTTATAATTTGTTCATTTACATTGGCTATTTCAATTCACCATCTGTTAGTTATTATTATACTCCTTACTTAGATCAGTAGGTTCAGGCTTGAGAAGACAAGTATATCACTCAAGGTCATATAATGATTAATTAGCAAATGTGAATTCAAATCCAGGTGCTCTGACTCAGGCAGTCTCTATGTTGGTTGGCACTTCTCTGCAGTTTTGATAGTTTTACAAACCTTATGAATAATGTGTCTCTCCTTGTTTTGCCTCCCACTCTTGGTATAAAATTCTTGCCTGTGAGAAAAAAAGAACTGCACCATCTTCCAAAACCATGATTGTGAACTTGACTTCATTAGCTTCAGGTCTTGGCTTCTAACCAACTGATTTAATAAACTTAGAAAATGATCATTTTAAGCTTGAATATTATTTACTCATAAATCTTAGAGGCAATTTTGGCTTGTAAATAGGTTTTGAAAAGCTTTTACCTAACTTCTAATTAGCCTAGGAAGATAACTGTGCAACAGATAGGATTTAAATTTATAAAAAAAGGAACAACTTGGTGCTATGAATGGACAAGTAGCCAAAGTGAAGAGGGAAGCAAATGCCAGGGCAAGAATGCCTTTAGTTATGTATGCAAATGTTTGGAGGTAGAAGTAGATATGTTTTTTCTCCTTAAACAAAACTACATGAATGCACAGTTGCAGAATATGTGAAAGACCGTTTAATGGTATATTCTTCAATCAATGAAGAATTTAAAAAATGCACACAGCATTGTTTTAGCAAATGGACTGGGCATAAGCTTCCAGATTTTGAACTAATTCCAGTAGTAGCACAGGTTGAAAGAAAATCAGCTGTATCTGTGGAAGTTTGTTTACAAACTCTACAGTAATAAAGAGTCTTTATTACAGACCCTTCTGTAATAAAGGTCAATCTGCCCTATTCTGGGGGTCTTTAGGTTGTTATAGTAGACAAAGGCAATGTTTTCTGTATCAGAACAAAAATACTTTGGATACAACAAAATTCACATTTGGGATAAAAAGAAAAAATGATAAATGATAATTCTTTTTTCCTAGTAAAATGCACTACTAAGAAATCCATAATAAGTTATGCATTCTTAGGAATAGTTATGTTTGATGAATATTCATCTCCTAAAAGAGCTTATATTATATAGAATTAAATGTGAAGCATGCTTGTAAGTAATAGGAAAGTATGTTAAAGAAGGAAACTGAAAACCAAAAAACAAGGTGATATAAACTGTCTTGTTAGCAACACTACTACTTTTTGTTGACATTGTTCCTGAACTACTTCAGCTCTGCCACTTTTTTAAAAAAGTAACCTTTTACATTGCTTTCTGTGAATGAAATTTATCTAAAATAAGGTAATACTCAATGTCTTTTTCAATAGTTCCTTTTTATTGCATTTTTTCCATTACCATTTATCTCCCTTAATTACTCTTCCACCTCTACCCACCCTACTCCCCTTTTCAATTACTACCCTGTTGTCCATGTGCATAAGCTCTTTCCCTTTATTTTCCTTTTTTGCTCAGTCTTTCCACTTCCCAACTCCCCTCTCAAGCTGTCAGCCTGCTCTCTATCTATGAGTCTGTCTCTATTTTGCTTGTTAGTTCAGTTTGTTAATTAGATTCTACATATAAGTGAAATGATATGGTATTTGTCTTTCTCAGACTGGCTTATTTCACTGAACATACATCCTTTAGGTCCATCCATGGTGTTGTAAAGGGTAAATTTTTCTTTTTTATGGACGAGTAGTATTCCATTGTGTAAATGTACCATAGCTGTTTTATCCATTCATATACTGGTGGGCACTTGGGCTGCTTCCATATCTTGGCGATTGTATATAACACTGCAATAAACATAGAGGTGCTTATATTCTTTTGAGTTAGTGTTTCAGGTTTCTTCGGATAAATTCCTAGAAGTAGAATCCCTGAGTCATAAGACAGTTCCATTTTTAATTTCCTGACATAATTCCATACTGCTTTCCACAGTGGCTGCACCAATCTGCATTCCCATCTACAGTGTGCAAAGGTTCCCCTTTCTCCACATCCTTGCCAGTACTTGTTTTTGATTTGTTTACGATAGCCATTCTGACAGATGTGAGATGATATCTCACTGTGGCTTTCTCTGATGGTTAGTGACATTAAGCATCTTTTCATATATCTATTGGCCATCTATATGTCCCTTTTGAAGGTGTGTATATTCCAGTCCTTTGTTCATTTATTTCATTAGATTGTTTGTTGTTTTGGTGCTGAGTGTTATAAGTTCTTTACAAATTTTGGATAGTAGCCCCTTATCAGATATTTTGGTGAATATGTTCTCCCACTTAGCAGGTTGTCTTTTAATTTTGTTGATGGTTTCCTTTGCTGTGCAAAACTTTTTAGTTTGCTGTAGTCCCATTTTTAAAATTTATTTGTTGTTTCCATTGACTAAAGAGATATATCAGAAAAAATATTGCTATAAGCATTGTCTAAAAATTTAATGCATGTTTACTTGTTGGATTTTAATGGTTGTAAGTCTAACATTTAGGTCTTTAATCCATTTAAATTTATTCTTGTGTGTGGCATAAGATGGTAATCTAGCTTTATTTTTCTTCACGTATTTTTTCTAATTTTTTCACTGTTTATGAAAAAACTTTCACTGGCTCACTGTATGTATTTGCTTCCTCTGTCAAATATTAATTGACTATTGAGGCATGGGTTTCTTTCTGGGTTCTATGTTCTGTTCCATTGATCAATGTGATTATTTTTATGTCAGTACCATGCTATTTTGATTACTATGGCCTTATAGTATATTTTGATATTAGATGGTATTATTCCTACTTTATCAAGACTGCTGTTGCTATTCAGGACTTTTTTTGTGGTTTCATATAGATTTTTGAAATATTTGTTCTAGTTCTGTGAAATATGTCATTGGTATTTTGGTAGTAATTGAATTGTTTCCTGTATTCCCACTTTGTTGAGATTTATATCATAAATAGGTGCTAGATTTTATCAAATACTTTCTTTGCATCTACTGATATGATCATGTAGTTTTATCTTTCAGTTTGTTTATGTGGTTTAACACATTCGCTGATTTGTAAATGTTGTACCAACCTTGCAACCCTGGAATAAATCCCACTTGATCATGGTGCTTTACCTTTTTGATGTATTGCTGTATTCAGTTTGCTAATATTTTGTTCAAAATTTTGGCATCTATGTTCATCAGGGATAATGTCCTATAATTTTTTATAGTGTCTTTATGTAGTTTTGGAATTAGGATAATGCTGGGGATGCTTGTTAGAACCTGTGACTCCCCGTAGATTGCTCATCCCACAGCATGGCTTCCCTCTCTGTGCTGTGGACAGGTGTGAAGACTAGGCTTGGAAGTTGGCTGCAACACAAGACATTGTGGGGTTGTTTTGGGTGGTATGGACATTTTAATAATGTTAATTCTTCCTGTCCATGAACACGGTGTTAGTTTTCACTTATCTGTATATTCCTCAGTTTCTTTCTTCAGTGTCTTATAATTTTCTGAGTAGAGGTCTTTTACATCCTTGGTTAAATTTATTCTTAGGTATTTTATTCTTTTAGAAACAATTGTGAATGGGACTGTTCTAGTTGGGTTCTTGTTCTGGCTTTGACATTTGGGAGCTTTCTGCAGTCTGACCTTGTTATTCATTTATTCTCTCTGAGTTGCTTTCTATATCTGTCAACAATAATAACCAAATATTTATTATGGGGTTACAATGTGCCAGACACTCTTTTTGGTGCTTCAAAAAATATTGAAAAAAGATAGACATAATCGTGGCTCTTGTAGAGCATACAGCCTCACGGGTGAGACAATTCAATAAACTCTACTTGTAATAAATTGACAGGGAAATTAAATATTTCCCTGGGCATACATAGCCACAGTGTTTAACACAAGGCCAAGTGAAAGGGAAACCAGCATAGAGGAAGTGCCGCTGGAGTTGTTATGACCTGAGAGTTGAGATATCAAGTGTAAAGCAAATGCCAATGCTAACCATCATTATTATTTGTCAAATTGGCCCTATTTTAGAAGACCAAAAGAACGATTGAACTCACAGGTCTGCTTTTTGGTTGCAAATACGTATGTATATATGTATGTATGTACGTACCTATTATTGTTGTTCTAGTACAGTTGTCTCCATTTTAAACCCCTCCATGACCCCTGCCCCACATCCCTGCCTCTCACACTCAAACTTACCCCTTTTGGCTTTGTGCATGTGTCTTATATACATGGTCCTTGAATTGATCCTTCCCCTATTTTCCCCTATTATCTCTCTCTCTTTCCCCTCTTCTTCCTGTTGGTTTGTTCTTTATTTCAATGTCTCTGGTTATATTTTACTTGTTTGTTTGTTTGTTTTGGTGATTAGGTTCCTCTTATAGGTGAGATCATATGGTATTTGTTTTTCACCACCTGGATTATTTCACTTAGTGTAATGCTCTCCACTTCCATCTAGGCTGTCATGAACAGTATGAGCTCCTTTCTTCTTTCTGCTGTATAGTATTCCATTGTGTAAATGTACCATAGTTCTTGATCCACTTATTTACTGGTGGGCATTATTCAGCACTTGGCTATTGTAAATTGTGCTGCTATGAACATTGGGGTGCATAGATTCTTTGGAATTGATGTTTTAGGATTCTTAGGGTATAATCCCAGCAGTGGTATTGCTGGGTCAAAAGGTAGTTTCATTTTTAGTTTTCTGAATAAATTCCACACTCTTTTCCACAGTGGCTGCCCCAGTCTGCATTCCCATCAACAGTGTACTAGGGTTCCCTTTTCTCCACAACCTTGCCAGAGCTTGTTTGTTGATTTGTTTATGATGGCCATTCTGACCAGTATGAAGTGGTATCTCATTGTGGTTTTAATCTGCATCTCTCTGATGGCTAACAATGCTGATTGGCTGCAAATATTTAAATTAGCAGTAGAAAATAATTAAATGTGTTTGATAATAGAAAACTGCATGGAAAGAGCTTAGCTGTCATTCTTATGTTCTATACAGCCAATAAACTCCTTTTTTGTTATCTAAAGTTTATATAATAATATTCTATGAGATATTTGAAATTATTTGTGACTGGGCAAGTCTTATTTAAGAAAAAAAAGTTTTACTGAAGCTTAATACACCTATTTTAAATTATTATATCAAAATATACTACTGAATATTATTTAAAAATATTATTAAATATAATATTAATTTAAAATATAAAATCCAGCATTGTTACTCTATTGTGGAGCAAGCAGCTTTATTGGGTATTTTTATTGGTATTTTAATAACTTCACTGCATAGTTCACGTTTCTCTTCCTCCTCTTCTCCCCTCCACTTCCCTAGCTTATCAACAAACAAAAATAACAGTAGAGGATTCTGAAATAAAAATAAAAATATTGCTACTTGTACTATAGTACTGGACTGAAATGAAGGTCTAACCCATCAATTACAGTTTAAGTCAATAACCAGCAAAGAGAAAAACAATCCTAGTCCCTACAGAGTCTGTCTTTGGGGGGCAAAGTGGAATAGAAGATCAGGGCTATGTCAGGAGAGAAAATTCTTAAATTAAGACTGAGAGACTTGAATGAGAGTATGAATAGTTTAGCATTGCTTTCATCCTCCACCTCCCCTCCCACTATAGACTTCAGTTTTAGTAATGATTAAAGAATAATGCTTGAATTCCATCTCAATGGCTTTTGAGATTTAACTCACTGAATCTATTCAAAGCTCTGGGCTTGTAAGCGGGACTGAACAGATCTGCACAACTAATCGTGGAATTTTACACTGATACTTCATCTCCCACGTCAATACCAATTATGGCTGCAGAGAGAGCATTGCATATTTTTAATCCAGTCAGGTAGTTCTGGGTGAATATGTTTGTATGTCTGTCATTAAAATTTGGTGGCTCATGCTGCTCAAGACAGACACATTTTGAATGTTTAAAATTTCCACAGATGTTATTTATCCATCATAATGGAAAATTTCCTGCTCTCTACTATATAGATTCTGCTTCATTAACATAAATAAAAAATAAAGCATAACAACAATCTTGCTTAATGTGTACACACAGAAATACTGTCACAGGCATCTGGCAATCAGTCGGAGATGGTGAAACTGTTAAGTGAATGAAACTGGCAGAAGTATAAGATCCTTTTCTGGGAAAAAAGCTTCCTGTTAGTGATTTTGCTTCTATATTTTATTGCTTTTTATTTTAAACGAGGTTGTGATCAGCAAGGACATTCAGATAAAACATGCCTTTACCAATTATTTGAGATAAACATTTTTAAAAGTATTCATCCTATTAATTGAGAAGTAAATTTTTATTTCTCTTAAAGCCATTTTGTTAAATAAAATCATAAAGAAAAATTCTAACATTTTAACATCAGTATCCATGTATCAAATCTCACAAGTACATACTTGAGAGGATAATCACAAAAGAAATCCAGCTAACAGCCATATTCATGTACTCTTTGCTACATTCAAGAAAATGTCATTACAAAAGTTTGATTATTGCTTCTGAAATCTCTTTTTTTTTGTCCCTTAAAAGTACTCTGTAAATTTCTATAATGTAGAACATGTTTTAGTAAGATAATTGGTTTTGACTTTGCTAAGAATTTATGAAAAAAGAGGAGAAACTGATGGACATGGACAACAGTGTGATGGTTGCTGGGGAAGTTGGGAGGTAGGGGAGGGAGGGTCCGGGGGTGGGTAGATGGTGAGGAACGGAGACTTGACTAGGAGAGGTGAACACACAGTACAGTTACAGATGATGTGTTGTGGAACTGTGCACCTGAAACCAGTATAATTTTGCTAACCAATGTAATCCCAGTAAATTCAATAAAAAGGAAAAAAACTGATGGCCAGATACGCTACTGATACAAGCATCTTTCACTATCTTTCTTTAGACCATGATTGCCAGGTTATCACGCCACACGAACTCTTTTTATGTCAGTCTTCCTAGTTAGGCAGAAAGCTTTCTTGGGTGCAGGGCCACAGAGGAGGACTACTATAAACTTTCATTGAAGGAATAAGTAAAATTTCTATACTCTTTCCCTGAGGTTATACTAAATTATACCTTTGAATTGGCAAGAATGAGAAATTATGATAAGGATCTAAAATTCATTATAAACATAATGATTCTAAAAACATTATGTTAACATGCAATATTTTAGCTATTCTAAAAAATTAAATACCCAATATATCAGCAATGGGCAAATGAAATTTGAAATTAAAATCACATTATCATTTACATTAGCAACTCTCAAAACTTGATTACAAACCTAAAAAGATGTGAAAGCTCTACATGAGAAAAGCAAAAAACTATGACAAAAGCCATCAGAGAAGAAACAAATAAATAAAGCTATATTTCATGTACACGTGTAGGAGAACCCAATAACAAGATGTGAGTTCTTCCTAATTTCATCTGTGGAATCAATGCAATACCAATTAAAATCCCAGACAACTATTTTGTGGATGTTGACAAACTGATTCCAAAGTTAATATAGAGAGGCAAAATGTCCAGAATAGTCAACAAAATATTAAAATAGAAGAACAAAGTCAGAGCCCCAACACTACCTAATTGCAAGACTTATTATAAAGCCACAATAATCATGGCAACGAAATATTGGTGGAAAAGGAGACAAGAAGATCAATGTGACAGAAAAGAGAGCCCAGAATTAGACTCATATAAATGTAGTCAACTGACATTTGACCAAGGTGTAGAGTCAACACAAGGGAGCAAAGATAATCTTTTTAACAAATGGTGCTTGAACAATTGAATATCCACGTGAAAAAATTTGATCTAGATGCAGATGCAGGTCTTATATACTTCATAGAAATTAATGCAAAACAGATCATAGGCCTAAATATAAAACATAAAACTGTTAACTCTAAGATAACATAGGAGAAAATCTAAGTAATTTTAGTTATGGCAATGACTTTTTTAGTTACATCAAATTATTTCCATGAAAGAAATAATTGACAAGCTGGACTTCATTGAAATTAAAATTTTCTGCTCTAAAAAAGACAATGTTAAGAAGATGGAAATGAAAGTTATGAACTGGGAGAAAATATTTTCAGAACACTTATCTGATGAAAGACTAGTATCCAAAAATATACAGAGAGCTCTTAAAACTCAACAAAATGAAAATAAACAACCCAATGAAAAAAATGGCCAAAAGACCTGAACAGCTACCTCACTGAAGAAGATACACAGGTAGCAAATAAGCACATGAAAAGATTTTCCACATCATATGTCATTAGGGAATTGTAAATTAAAACAATAATGAGACACTGCTATATAGCTATGAGAATGGTTAAATTCAGAACACAACAAATTCTTATAAGGATATAGAGCAACAAGAACTCTCATTCATTGCTGGGGTGATGTTAAATAGTACAGCCACTTTGGAATAGATCTGGTAGTTTCTAATAAAACTGCTCTGTCTACAGCCATACCACCCTGAACACACCCGATCTTGTCTAATAAAACTGCTCTTACTATACAAGCCAACAGTCATGCTCCTTGGTATTTACCCAAAGGTGTTGAAAATTTAAGTCCATGAAAAAGCCTGCACATGGATAGTATAGAAGCTTTATTAATAATGGCCAAAATATGAAAGCAACTACAATGTCCTTAAGTAGATAAATAAATAAACTGTGGTACATCAAAAAATAGAATATTATTCAGCACTAAAAAGAAATGCACTATCAAGCCATGAAAAGATATAGAAAAAATCTTAATAAATGCATATTACTAAGTGAAAGAAGCCAATCTGAAAAGTCTCCATGCTGTATGATTCCAAATGTATAACATTATTAAAATTGCACAACTATAGAGACAATAAAAATATCAGTTCTTGTGAGTGATTAAGGAGAAGAGAAAGATAAACAGAACACAGAGGATTTTTAGGGCAGTGAAAATATTCAGTGTGATATTATGGTGGTGTTTAATTTCATTACACAGTTGTCAAAACCCATAGAATGTAGAACTGTAAGAGGAAATCCTAGTGTAAACTATGGGCTTTGGGTGGTGATACGTAAATGTAGTTTTTCATCAATAGTAACAAATGGGTCACTACGGTGGGGGATATCGATAATGGGGGAGGCGATGCATGTGTAAGGGAAGAGGTTATGTAAGAAATCTCCGTACTTTCTGCTCAATATGTTGTGAACCCCAAACTGCTCTGAAATAAAGTTTATTAATTTTAGAAATTTACAATTAATTTTTCATGTGAGAAAATAAATTTGAAGCACATTTAAGACAAAAATTAATACTTCAAGTTACCTGTTTTTATTTTCCTTAGTAATCAGATCTTCAATTCTAATTGGAAAAGGAAGTGAACTTTGACAAGTATTTTACTTTCTTTTGCATTGTAAAGTGTTTTTTCAAGGCATTTTAAACTCCTTTGTTTTAAAAATAATAAAAGGGAGACTTCATTTACACATCATTTAAGCAGCTACATTATTAAGAGTACTGTTTGCAAGCAACAGAAACTGGCTATTGGTAGTGTATGTAGAAAATTAATTTTTAAATGAATTTTATGACATTTAAAGAATTTCTGAGATCTCTAGAAAGTTTAAAAGCTGAACATGTAATCACAATAGCCAGAAGCAGGGTTTCAGACTTCCTGTGGACTTGGTTCTATGAAAATACCACAGAAACTACCTTTGGCTGTGGATACTACATCTTGTATCCACATCACCAACTTTGGACACTTATTGCCTCTTTTTTGGACTGTAGCCATTGATGCCTCTAGAAATTGTGTGTACAAGAGTTACTGCCCCTTCTGCCATTCTTACCAACATTGATTCCACTCAGTTTCTTCTTTTTTCACCATTAGTTTTCATGAGTTCCTGGAGCGTTGAGCCCCAAGGGTCTCTGGTTGGTGGAGCTATATGGTCTTGGTCTCTCTCTCCTCATCTCTTTATCTATTATCTGTATATTTACCTATCTGTTCCATCAGCAAAATAAGTAATATTTGCATTTATTCTTAATCATGAGATATAGACCCATTACTCCTTTTTTTGCTATTCTAAACTTTAAAAAAATAATGCTATTAATGTTGTGGTATCGCTCTAGTTTTGTTGCAATGGACAAGTGATTAGAAAGTCTAAAGGGCTACTATGTCAATGGGGTAGAACATACTTTGGAGGAATGAGAGATGGATGGTTGGGATAGATTAGATAACTACTGGTGAGAATGGATACCCTATTTCACATATTTATATAGTTAGTGAATTCATTAATAACCTCTCTGAAAATTTGTTGAATGATTGAACCTTGATTGCAGAGCTTGTACGTATTTACAAAGTTGTGCAAACTATTTTTAAGTAAATAAGCCCTGGATCAGAAGAACTTAGATTTGTCAACTAACTAGATGTGGAAAGTGAGATATGGAAATCTTGGAAAACTCCCAGATTCCTTCATTATTGCAAACCTGGGTGATGCCAGTAAGCAGGAAAGTGATGAAGAAGTTTTATACAGTGGTAAAAAAAGTATTTGGCTTAAAAAATTATTGATGCTTTATTTTTTAATTGACACCTACACCATATCTATTATAAAATAAGTTTTTGGGTAGGAATAATATATTAGTTTGCTAGTTTTAATGTAATAGTGTTGAATAGTCTGGCAAGTCTTTAGGATTAGTGGGTTGAGAAGTTGGAGTATGCCCAGTTTGGGGGCACAGCACTGCAACCTTTAGATACACTGTGTAGAGCATACACTGGAGGGAATGTAGCAATGAATGATAAGCACTGGGGTCCGGGTCTCTAGACTCAGAGTGAAGACAATGAGGAAAAACATATGGACTAAACTGAAGGCTTTCATCACCGACAGTACTAGTGATATTCAGCCCTAAGGTTTAGTGAAAATGGTATCTCAATGAATGAAGCACTATAAAAAATTTGCTTCATTTTGATTTTTATATGGCAATAACCTCTGTCTTTGTCGAAGGAGGGGAAATTTGCATTGCTCAGCCTTGGCTAGATTTTTATTATATTAGATTATCAAGAAGAGAAATGGAATAATCTTGTCTCAAGGTCATTTACAATAGGATAAGATGCTATCAATTTAGACAGTTTAGTTGCCAGTCACATTATAAGTTGAAAGAGACAAGCTGACCTCTTAGACTACTTCTCAGGGTAAATTCGTAAGTTTTTATGAGATAGCTGTGCCCCAAACTCATGATCCAGGACTGATGCATTAGTCTTTTTTTGTTTGTTTGTTTCTTATAGAATATGGTGGGGAACTAGCCCTTAAATATTATTTCTTCTTTCTGCTAGGATTAGCATGGCTAAGTGATACAGAGTAATAAAAACCAAAATCACAGTGTGTTCACAAACAAGATGGAGTGGGCATTTGATGAATATCTGTATAATTTTTCACCTTCAGCTTTGTTCATCTTTGAGCCAAACAGACTGAATTCAAGACATGCAATTCATTACAGTATATCTCCTTGAGACAGATAAAAATATTTATGATGCTATCTTGGTCCTCATTTGAAATTTACTGAGGTGTTGTATCATTAGCATTTATTTTGGAATATGCAATACAGATACTTGGAATAGTTTTAGTTCTACCTAAGATTGATTAACTGATAGAAAAATTGGCATTTTCAACTTAAATTTATATAATTACTAGAGGCATTAATAATTAGCCTTGAATAATTAAATAAAAAAGAAAATACAATGGATCATATATTATACATATTGATATACAAGTATCTATATCATATGTATAACATCCCTATATATGTTTATATTTGATACACCTCAAAGGAGGTGTTTATATTTAATAATGAGCCCATTTCTCTAACATGTGCTTTATTAAAAGAAAAATATTAATCGCTGTATTGAATCACTGAGTTTTAAAGCTAAACGGGACTATCAGAACTATATGGTAAAGTTCTCAACCACTACTTTTTGCAGGTGATAGTGAGAATAATGAAAAGACTTGCCTAATACCATCAGTTGGTGATTGTCAGGGTTCAGACTCACATAGGGCTTCATGGTTCAGTCTCTTTCCCAGTCCCAGCATTTTCTGTTTTTATCTCTCAAGAAGAGAAAAGACATCAACTTTAGTCACTGAGAAGTCTTTGCTTACTTTCTGTTTTGGAGATCTGTCATCAGTAGACATTATGACGGTAGTAATTTTTATTAATTCAAGGGCCACTAGAGTCCTTATCTGCCTGGATGTTCAATGCAAATGAGTTTTTCTAGGTTTTTACTAAATAAGTCATTAAGAATTTCAATTCATCTTTTTTCCTCCCTAAGTGTATTTACTTTAGTTAGTAAATGTCTATTATTAGATCAGTACAGGAAAGCTCAGTCTCTGCAGGTATCAAGTTTCTGACCATAGCTTTAGACATTCAATGTGCTCTCTCTTTAATATGCTCTCCACTGAGCTTTGTGATGTGACCCTACTGAGACCATTAACAGGTTTTCCAGGAGGCCATGTTGCTCCTTTGACTGCCAACTAAACACCAAATATCTCACGGGTCTCTTGTTTATGTTATATTCTTCTTTATTAAGTGACTACATAAGATTATTTCTGAATTACTATAGAATTATTTGTTGTTAACCACTTAAAAATTTAAATACACCCTTGTTCAAATAAATATATTTTCATGCTCTTGAGGTGGTTGTTAAGTAATTTGTTTCTCTTAATAAGTCTGTACAGGATTATAAAGTGATTAAAAATTACTCATCACACTTGTTTATTTTCATTTAATAGCCTGAGATTCCTTTAAATTTTAAACGACTATGTTTTTCATATTGAAAATGAGAAAAAATTTTACTATAAAAAGTCATTTATCAAAGAACTGGCTCATTTTGAGAAGTCCAGAATTTGAACAAGGGTGACGCTTCTAATTCATGGCTAAAACTGAAGATTGGAAAAAGAAAACAGGAAAATCATTTAGCAATTAAGGTGAATTGCTGTTTGGGAAAAAAATAGAATGATTAATTTAGCCTGTAGTCAACATGCATTAAAATCTAAAAATGACCCATGAGTCAGGTAGAAAACCAAAGTAAAACAAATAAATGTGTTTCAATTCAGCATTTGGAAACATTTTATTTTCAATTTCTCTATTAATCTTGCACGTGCAACTTCACATTTTTGCTTTATGCTGTTTGACTCTAAACTAGTTATAAAATTTTAAATGTTTATTGACTGCAGTGTGAAAATTGCAAAATGTTTATAGCATCAAGAGAAAGCCCCAAGACATTGTGTTTTCTGTGCGGGTACAAACAATTTTTTTGTACTTTCTTCCCCCCCCCCCCCCATCTTGAGAGTTATAATAATATACAATGTTACTGAGGCACATATGAAAACATCTACTCTTCTTTTCTTTAAGACGTAAAATAGAAACAGTTTAAAATATTAATTAATTCCTTTCCTCATTTGCTGCTCTTACAATATTTGGTATCTTTAACATCTTAATCTGAAATGTATCAGATTCTTTGTATTCATATGTTTATTGAGTACAACAAAAATAAAAATAACAACCTATGAAGTTTTGGATGAAAAAAAATTTAAGAATATTGAAATACTCTGATGTAAAACTATTATTACTATTATTTTTATCAAGAAAGCAGCAAAAGATTAATGTTCTAGGACTTGATGCCAGAATGCTGTCCTACTGATTCTTTCCTTATCACTTATAATTTGAGAGACTCGAGCTAATTATCTAGACTTATCTATTCCTGTTTCCTCAACTGCAATTGATGTAAAATGGGAATGAGCACAGGCCCTACATCCCAGGTTTTATGTGGAAGGATTAAAACTGAGAAAGCTATAAATATAGCACATTGCTTAGTACTAATATATAGTAAACACTTAAAGTATTCATTATCTTATAAGTTGAGTTCTAGTTCTGTTTTTATGGTAAGGAATCACTCATAAATGGGCAGTCTTGGGGAAAACTTTATTTTATTCATATGCATTAATAATATAATAATATTCATTTGGAAGCATAAAAAAATTTGAAAGAATTTGTATTCAACAAATAGTTTATATCTGAGGAATCTTTAGGCAATTTACAAGAATGAGAAATTAATTCTGACCTGAAACAATTGACTCATTTACTAAAGGGTATATCTCCTCTTAAGTGAATGAGATCTTTTGATTTCTATGAGAGCTGTATATGGAAGTGAACACATGAAAAACCTACTAAACACTCCATTATTAACTTCAATTATAGGTGTGAATCCTAGTGACATTACTCTTTCACTCTAGATTTTCTGGAAACTATGCTTCATACAATAGAAAAGTGATTTTCATTCTTCATTTTGCAGTGCAATTACACTTAAAATGCAGCCTCTTCACAGTGCATTTGTGTGCCCACATGCAGTGACTGCCTGGGCAAAGAAAGGTTCTTTCTTTCTTATGCACAGGCCCTTCAGCCATGTGTGATCCCTTCATTTAAGGAAGAAAACAGCAACCTCATGGGGTTAAAAGGCACACAAGTCCCAGCTATACACAGTGAATTGATGTATAGAAATACTGTATATGGCTAATTGTGCAGTCTTTAATTTAGGTGCAAACATGGGTGAAGAATAACTCCAAAGATAGAAATCAAGGTAGAGATAATGCTTCTTTCTTCAGTGCCTGAGGAATGCCCAATTTCTAATGTAAAGGGTTATTTCAAATTCTTGCATATTTATTTATTGACTTGTTTATTTGTTTTTTATTTTTGCATATAATACAGTATTGCTGAGTGTAATCATAATGCTGTTAAGTCTCCAGAACTTATTTATCTTCCAGTTGTAAGGTTATGCCTTTGGCTGACATCTTCCTAGTCCTCATCCCTCAGTCCCTGGTTACTGCCATTTTACTTTGTTTACACAAGTTTGAGTTCTTAAGTTGCACGTGTAAGCGATATCATATGGTGTTATTTTCTCTCTGTCTGATTTATATCTCATTTAGTGTAATTCTCTCTAGTTTAATCCATGTTGTCACAAGTGGCAGGATTGCCTTCTTTCCCATGTCTGAATAACACTTGCGTGCACTTGTGCATCTCACATCTTCTTCATCCATTTATCCATTGATGGGCAGTTGTACTGCTTCAATAACTTAGCTATTGTGAATAAAGCTGCAGTAAACATGGGAGTATAATGTCTTTCCATATATGTTTTCATTTCCTTTGAATATATACCCAGGAGTGGAAATGCTGGATCATATGGTAGCTCTATCTTCACTAATTTACATTACTACTTACAGTGCACAAGGGTACTCTTTCCTCCACATTTGTGATAATGCTTTTCATCACTTGTCTTTGAAAAAAAATTACTTTTATTGAATTTATTGCGGTGATATTTGTTAATAAAGTTATATAGGTTTCAGGGGTACGATTCTATAATACATCCTTTATATGTTGTATTGTGTGTTCGCCACCCACAGGCCAGCCTCCTTCCATCACCATTCACCACCCTCCTTTACCTTCTACCTCCCCTACCCTGCTCTCCCTCTGGTATTCACCACACTGCTGTCTGTGGCTGTGTTTTTTTCCTTAATCCCTTCACCTCTTTCACTCAGGCCCCAGCACCCCTCCAGAAGCTGTCAGTCTGTTCTCTGTATCAATGAGCCTGTTTCTATTTTTTTGTTAGTTTATTTTATTAGATTCCACATATAAGTATTTTCTTGATAATAGCCATTCCAACACATGTGAGGTGATTGTGGATTTGATTGGCAATTTGTTTACGATTGGTGATTTGGAGCATCTTTTCATGTATCTGTTGTCTATCTGGTGTCTTCCTTGAAAAACTATGTACTCAGTGGTGCCCTCTGTCCATTTTTTAAGTTTGTTGTTGTTATTGGTTGTATGAGTTCTTCACATATTTTTTATATTAGCCCTATGTCAGGTAATAATTTGCAACAATTTTCTGTCATTCCTTACTTTGCCTTTTTATTTTTAATTGTTTTGTTTCTTTCTCTGAGGCTTTTTAGTTTGTTGTATTCCCACTTGTTTATTTTTGCTTTTGTTGCTTGAGTTTTTTAGTGGGATATCCAACAAATCATTGCCAAGATTAATGAAATGTCAAGAAGCTCCTTCTATGTTTTTCACTAGGAGTTTTACAGTACTAGATCTTATGTTTAATTCTTTAATTAATTTCAAGTTAATTATCAAGAGTGGGGTAAGATAGAGCTCCAATGTCATTTTTCTACAGGTGGTTGTCCATATTTTCCCACTGCTGTTTATTGAAAAGACTATCTTTTCCCTGTTGAGTGTTCTTGGATCTCTTGTCAAATATTAGTTGACTATATATAGAGAGACTTATCTCTTGCCTCTGTATTCTAGGTCTATGTGTTCTGTCTATTCTTATGCAAGTACCATACTGTTTTAGTTACTATAGCTTTGTAGTGTAGGTTGAAATGAGGAACTGTGATATTTTTGGTTTTGTTCTTTCTCGGGGTTAATTTGGCTTTTTGGATTCTTTTGTGTCTCCATGTGAATTTTAGTATTTTTTTCTATTTCTGTGAAAAATGCCATTAAATTTTTGATCTCTATCATTGGATCTGTATTGCATTGGATCTGTAGATGGCATGAGTAACACAAACATTTTAACAATATTGTATCTTTAAATCAATAAAGGATAATGTCTATCAATTTATTATAGATATCAGGCATTTTTGAACCTATAAAATATATTTTTATTCGTTAATCTGTGGTACATTTCTGGAGAAAGTGTGCAGGGAGGGTATGGAAGCAAGCATAAGAGAAATGAGACCGTGCTACTCTGACAATTTACTCTTGGTTAAAAATAAAATGCTAATGCTATATGACACATTTCCCCCTCCCTTCAGCTGCTTTACCATGTGAAACTACTGGATATATAAAATACAAATATTTACAACAAAATATTGAAGAAATACATCTGCTTGAAATAGAACTCTATGGACTATCCATAGCTTTCATTTGACTTGACACCTTCAGAAATTAATTGCCTTATGGGAATTGATGAATATTGTTTATATGTTGGATAGGATCTAAAATTTAAATTTCCATGCAGTTTAAAAAAATGATCCCCAAACATACAGGTAGATCTCTATCTAGGTAATATCTGAATTCTTAAGATTATCTTTATGTGTTTCCAGGTGATTATTAACCTTTCAACACATTTGTCAGAAAAATAAAAATATCCTGTGCTTTATTTCTCATTCCAAATATAATGATAAAATTTGTATTTCTGTGACTTTTTGTAGTTTCAGATTGGCCTATTTTTCTAATTATCACTTTTAAATGAATTGATTTTTGACCAAATTTTATATATGATTAAAGACAATACATATGGAGTTTTTCAATTTCAACAGGAAAACAAAATAGCCCTAGATTTGAAATGGGTAAATTTTCTGTAATAATATTTGATAAATATTTTGTAATTCAATAGTTATTTATAATTTTCAATCAAATAACATTATAATGTATTTATAATTTCATAATGCTATTTGTAAAATTTAATCAATTTATTTTTATAATAAAAAAATCAAGATATTTTAATCACTGTTTTGACACAGTTCTCTATTTTTAATAGGAACTCCTGAGACCTTAGCAATACCCTTATCTGATTGATGATGCTTAGAATAGGAGCTACTTAAGGTCACACCCATCATTAATGATCTTAACTAGGAGTAGACCTCCAGTCTCTATTTTATTCACTAATCTATTTAACACACATACAAATGCAAGGAAAATTTGTAAATGGGTAGATGACCCATGTATTTAAATTGAGTTTGCATATATCTAAACAATTCAGTCTACACTTGTCTGGTATAAAAAAGATTGTCATTATTTGGTTTCATTTCATGGTATATACAGAAAGGTAACAGAGACAGACAGAGGGGGAGGGAGAAAAGCACAAAATTCTAAGATACCACTGTTTTCTACAAAATAAAATCTCAAAGCTTATAGACATGTAATTAATGTTTAAATTATTTTCAGATGAAATATTCTGGTTGGTAACTACTCTTCTTTTGATTGAGTAGAGCGATGTAAAACAGTGCATTATAAGAAAACTTGTGTACTATTTAGAGCTTCAATTTTGTGTGGAGACCCTATTATTTCTATTTAGAGAGATATTTTAGGACATATTATTTGGCTTTAATATCTTATGATATGCCTTTCTGTTACTGTTGTGCAAAAAATTTGTCATAATGCCTAACAATGAAGCACCCTTCTCATTGTTAAATAACCTACTATGGCAATTTATCAAAAATCATAATTCTTTATGTATAGGTAAAGTTGTACCTATTGACTTTGTGATGGGAGTTTGATATATACATTTGTAATCATCATTGTAGAGTTCCTAATTCAACATTTCAGACATCATCAAAGATGATTTTACTATTGAGAGAGGCATTTTTGCAAATAGTGAGAAAATGAAATCTAGTTCAATTAAACTTCATCTTCGAATGTTTAATATAAAGAAGTATGGAGTTTCCTAAAAAATAAAAAAAAAATAGAACTACCTTTTGACTCTAGCTATTCTACTTCTGGGAATAAGTCATAAGAAGCCCCAAATGCCAATATAAAAAAAATATATGCACCCCTATGTTCATAGCGGTATTTACAATAGCTAAGATCTGGAAACAGCCTAAATGCTCATCATTAGGTGAGTAGACAAAAAGCTGTGGTGCATGTATGCAATAGAATACTACGCTGCAATAAAAAAAGAAGGGATTCTTATGTTTGCGATAGCATTTATTGACCTGGAGATTATTATGCTCAGGGAAATAATCCTATCTGTGAAAGACAAGCCATATGATCTCATTTATATGTGGAATCTAATTAACAAAATCAAATGATGAACAAAAGAGAAACAGAAGCATGGATACATGGAACAGACAGATTACTGTTGGAAGGAAGGAAGAGGAGGGGACTGGATGAAAGAAGGTGATCGAGTTAGGCAAAAAACATGCATGCATGGCACATACACACAGACAGCAGTCTGGTGATGGCCAGAAGGAAGTGGGGGTGAGGGTGGTTGGAGACGGGCAAAGTGGGGGAAATGTGACATCTGTAATAGTAAAAAAATAAAAATTAAAAAGTGAAGAAATTCATTGTTTTTTAAGGCATCTGGTCATTTTGCGTAGTAAAGTATTTATTAGGTCTGTTCAGAAAGTATCCAGCTATGTACTATGAAATATAGAAACATTTATTGAAGAAGATACAAAATACAGGAAACATTGTACATAGGACAATGATGCCTTAGTCCCCTTCAGAGTAGGCACCTTGGGACCTCACATAGTTCCCTACGTTGCCATCAGTTGTCCTGTCCAATTTACCTGAATCTCAGTGAAAGTCTGAAATCTCTTCCCTTTCATACAATCTCATCATGCAACTGCAGCGTGATGTGCCTTCTGCTCTGGTAGCAGAAGCCACAGAACAAATTTTGCCCAAACATGTTTTATGCCTAGATCCTGCATCAAATCTTGGACACAGTAGTTTTTGGAATCCCCAGATCAGCTTCTAGTTCTTACACCGTCAGTTGGCAGACCTTTGCTGATTGCACCCTGTACATGGTCAACATTTCAGGTGTTCTGCTTGTCACAGGTCTTCCAGAATGTAGATCACTTTCAACAGGTTCTCAATCATTTTTGAAAGGTTTGTGCCATACTTTTATTTCTATTGCTCTCATTGCATTATCCTCAAAAGCCTTCTGAATCATCTGAATAGTTTCTCTAGAGGAATGTTCAAGCTTAACGCAAAATTTGATGCAGATTTGTTGCTCCACTTGCCCAGTCATTTTGAATGTGAGGGCCACACTCAATGCTCACTCAATGATGTCTACCTCCCCCACTGACTAGTACAGTGAAGCTGTCATTGTTCATGCATGTGCATTCCATTTCATTCTCTTTGGCTGCCAGGTTACCAAGTTACATTGATGTCGCACAAACTGTTCTCGTTATATTAAAAATAGCTAGAGTTTTTTATCGACAGATGTCATATACTGAATTCAATTACCTTGAATTAATGAGAATCAGTACATAATCCTAATTTATAACATATTTTGTTTTTCCTTTACATTGAAAGACCTTTTCAGAAATAATAGAAATACACCAGAATAGATTTGTGCTGTTCTTATTTTCAGAAAATATAGGAGGTTGAAAGTAAATTGAACAGGAAATGTGAACATTGTGATTTTCAAAGTGCATGAATGTCCTCTGAATCTAAATTTGGAAAAGAGGCATTGAATTTTGTATAAGTCAATCTGTATTTTATTGTTTAAAATTTTAAATCCAAACACTAGAGCTTTGTTTATAGGGACAATATGATAATTGGTAGTTTTCAGCTCTTAATTTAATTACACTGATTAATCTCACTAGCACCATGCTGACAGTCTGGTTTCTTTTATAATACATATATCTGCCTTTTTTTCAAATGTATAGATTTATTAGTTTGTTGAAACATTTTATCCAAATTTCATTCTTAGTGAAACTCAGACAGAGATTAAATTGTTTCCCATTTTGTGGCAATTCTTCTTAGAACTAAAGATGACCGCACCAAAACTCCTAAAGCTTGAGCTATAGAATGGAATGACTTTAACTGTTTAACTGTATTTGTTAAACTACAAGACATTCTAAGGAGCAAGGGATAATGTGACAAATCCTTTAGAATATGCAGCAAACTTTATCATCAAATTTTTATCCCATCAAATGTGTATTAAAACACATTTGAGGATCTGTATCTTATCTGAAAATATTAGCAATTGAAATGGCCATCACTAACAAAGGCAGGCTAATTAAAGACTTCACATGCACTAAGAACGTGGGAGAATGATGGGAGAGCTGTTTAATCACAATGAGGGTAAGGCAGTGAAAAGGAGAAAAGAGAAGCTAAAGTATTCCTTTCCCTACTTCCTTCAATCTTTGTTGTATTATCTGACAGTCTCGATACTTAAAGGGGAGAGAATAAATAGGGGGCTTTGAACTTGCTTCCATGTGATGAAGGACATTGCTCTCACCTATATAATATTTCATGGAAAGACACACTAAATAATCAAGAAGGAAGGATACCAATGAACCTTTTAATATGACTACAGTATGAGGGAGGACTCCCTAAATATTGAATTTAGGAAAAAATGTGTATTTATTCCTACATGTTAAAACTTCAGTCACCTTCAAAGTACTCTCTACTTGATGCAACACACCTATCAAGACTTTTATTCCCACCTCTCCAAACAGTTTTTGAACTTGTTGATTTTGATGCCTTTTAGGGCTTCTGCCAGTTTTTTTCACCTCTTCTACATCACAAAGCATTTGCTTTTTCTGCTTTTTTCATCTGGGGAAACAAAAAAGGGTCACTGGGGGTGAGACAGAGTGACTAGAGAGGGTGGGGCACAGGGAGGGGTCAGGCCGATTTTGGTAAAAAACTGCAGAAGACTCGGCAAGGTGTGGGCAGGTGAGCTCATAAATCACCCATCATAAAATGGGCAAATGCACTGAAAGAGTCTTCAAAAATTTTCCCCAAAGCTGAACACAGCGTTTCATAACAATGACAGCTGACACACTGATGCAGATGAGTTTCTAGAACACTTATCTAAGAGGAAAGCCTGTACTACAAAGGGCCCACCTTCCAGAAGATAATCCCAGTTTTTGGGGACCCCCTTGTATAGCATGTCAAGTCTTCATATATGGAAAATAAGTAAAAACCCCATAGGATTGAGTATTACTAAAAAAAAAATAAACTTCTCCCTGGGGATTACCAGACACATATGCATCATATATTATCACTGCCTTCTTTCCAGATATTCTAAATCAGCATAGTGGGTTGAAAAGTGGTACCCTTAAAGACATATCCACATATCCACATCAAATTCCTGGAACCTGTGAATTTTGCCTTATTTGGGAAAGGGTCTTCACATGTGCAAGTTAAGGGTTTGAGATGAAAAGATCATCCTTAAGTTCAATGAGTGTCTGTGAGAGACACATAAAGCAGATTTGTCAGAAAGAAGAGGAGGGGATGATGTGGAAACAGAGATAAAAGCAAACCGATGGGGCCACATGCCAAGGAAACCAAGGACTGCTGGCTCCTAGTTCCTAGAAACTGGAAGAGGCCAGGAGGGATTCTTCCTTATAGCTTCCAGATTTCAAACTCTTCCTGACTCCAGACTGTGAAAGAATAAATTTCTGTTGTGGTACTTTGTAATGGTGTCATAGGAAATTAGTACATTCATTAAGTATCTCCAACAAACTACTCTGTCAACTCTTTCCTTTTCAAATAAAATTGACAAGAGGTTATTAAATGCTTCTATTGCAAATATGCTCATCTCTAAAATAAGAGTTAGATCTAAAATACCTTTGATTTACTAACCCAATCATCACAGAAACATAGATCATATTCCTGAAAATACCATGATTTTAAAATGATTTCTATCTTATTTAATGATTAAATATTCTCTTCTTGAACATGATAGGGAAGAGAAAAAACACAACATACCATAAGATTCATATTTGCTTTGCCATTACTGATGACAATGGCTATCATCAAACTATTTTCTCTGCATTCCACATTTGCACACTTTTTTTCTGGTTTAGATACAAATACGGTTAGCCATTAGCAGTTAGAATCATCTCCTAGGTAACATACAGACAGAAGTGTTTTGACTTACATATCATTATAATGACAGTTCCTGAGCTAATTCACAAGTGTATGTCTATATGCATATGCATTCATCAGTGTGTATATATAATTCCTATATCCTAAATCAATCAATATCTTCCTCTTTCAGTTCCTCACTCTTGTTTTCACTGTGTAGTGTATTTTCTCTGTCCCAACAGCAGTTTATGAATCTGATATAATTTCTGTCATATTTAAGAGTATCTGAAAAATGATAAGAAAAGAAAGCAAATGTAAATTATATATATACATATATTATATGTAATTTTATATATATATATATATATATATATATATATATATATATATATATATATATATATGGCTTTTCTTTCCTTAGACTCTACTACCCTTACTATTTTTTAAGTGTGGGAGAAAAAGGTGGCAATAGCATTGATCACCTAGCCATCCCAGTTTTATCCTGGGAATCGCAATGTTCACCTAATCTTCCACTGGGTGTGTACCATTGTAATTTCCTTGCCCTGACTCTCACCCCATCAGAGCTTTTGTCGTTGTTGTTGTTGTTGTGTTAGAGTGCATCTGGCAGTTTATTTACTAATACTGGGATTCTGTTACCATTTTTTCCAAGAGACAATCTGATGTCTTGGAATTTTTGAAGTGAACATGAAACAGGACTTTATGATACATTTTATATAGGTATGTACCCCTACCAAATGGGATCCCAGTAATATTTTCTCAAACTAAAGCGGCAAGGAGCTTGTCAAGGTCATTTGTTGTAAGAGCCTGGTGGAACAAGATCCTTTTTTTTCTGTGATTACCACACAGATAAACTTCTAACAGATTTCTAGTTTTTCCATATTCCACGTAAAATCATAAAATATGTAGTTGATTATATGGTCACAAAATAATAAGGAAATTGAATAAAATAGTACTCTAGAGAGAGACTGATGATTTCATATTCCAATTAAACTGACAGCGTGACCCTGAAAAAATTACCTAATGTTTATCAGCCATCTACAAGAAGAGGGCATTTATTTCACGGGGTCGCTGTGACGAACACATGAGATCATAAATATCAGGTAATGAGCATAGTAAGTGTTCAATAAACCAATTTTATAATCATACAAATTAACAGTATCTCTGGGTAAATCATGTGAGATTCAATGGAAGGATATAAATCTTATAGAGTAATGTACAATATAAGACAGCGTGGCCATATGCGTGTCTTTCTATGTTCTTCAACTTTAGTATTTATGAGTAGCAATACAAATTTTTAGTTTTTGTCTAAACAATTAGCATAGGATTTTAAGACATTTTCAACATTGAACCATTCTCTGGAAATTATCTTGAATTCCAAATGAAAGAGAACGAAATAGAAGGATTCTTGTATACTTTCCATTATGAAGTTAACAGTGGAGAGTATATCACATGTCAACTTGTTTTAATTGTATGAAGAATTTTCTTCCTAAGTGTTCTCAAGCCTATAGTTCTTGTTTTCATTTTGTTTTTATTATTTTTTCTAATTTTATTCTTCTAGAACATCTATACTTTTCTCATACTAAATATATTGTCTTTGCTCTCCACGGCTGCAATAGGAGAACACACCACTGCTAATAATGAATTGCCAGAGGCTAATCTTAAATCTCCCTTAGATTGCAATCAACATTGGATACCTGCCCGGAGGTGCCAGTGGAACAGTGCTGGGATAACTGCTCTGCCCACAGTCCTTTCTGATACATACTAATTCCACTGTGTCAAGCGAGTAAGGAGAGGAAAGACATGTTCACAAGTCAGAAAATTCTGGTAAGGCTTTTTTCCCCTCTTCTGCTTAAAAACAAGTAACAAAGCCCAACACAAGGAATTGTTTGAAAACTATCACTCTGCAATTTAGATTTTAGTAATATGCATCCCTACAGCTAAGAGAGAGACAGAGATGTACTGTGCCTCGGTTCATTTAAGTCATTTGAGCATTTCTACAAATATTTACTGGCATGTATAAGTAAAATTTTTAAAAAATATATATAAATCATTTGGATTGGGGAGCAAGGTGCAGTTGCAACAGTAAGAAAAGGCAACTAAATAGTAAATCATTGGCATGGCTGTGCAGCTAGTCTGGGAAGTAACACAAAGGAAATGAGGCAGGTGGGAAATCAGCTGATGGAGCTACTACTAGAGAGGCCCCCAACTTCACATAGAGGGAAGCTAGATGAGCCTCAGTGCTTGGTGAGCATCTGCGCCTAGATTCTGATATTTAGAAAGAAAATTGGAAAGACTATCTTACTGTTCATTTAATAGATGTTTAGTACAGCAATATTGACCAGGTACCTATTTCAGGAACTCCCCTACACTTACCAAAATGCTTTTTAATCACCAAATATCCTGGGTGATTTTAACTTCTGAACTATTCATCCAAACTTAACAAGGTAGAAAGGAGTAAGAAAAATACCAAGGAAAGTATCCACATCTCATGAAAGGAAGCCCACTCAAGCACTAACATGTTCCGTGTATTAGATAAAAAGTAGCACATGTGAACTTGGCTCAATAACCGAGTATCGATAAAGACAAGATGTTTTTTCAGCAGTCTCTGCAATAAGGAAAGATACAGTAACACTAAAACAAAAACAAGAATAAATAATAGCCTCTATTTTATAGTGTGTGGGTTATGGCTTCACATTCAATGCAACTTGGAAAAGCCAACTTTATAGGTGTTTATGGAGAACTGGAAATGATTTGAAGATAGATGCCTGCTAGTTTGAAGTTACCATCATAGAGGAAAAGAGAGTATTCCTACAAAACTTATGTTGGCACCAAACATCATGTTTAGTATGTACAGAGATGTAAAGCACGCACACTTGCTGGAATTATAACTTTTGCTATTGTGGCTATTTGGGGAATGTGGGAAAGGGTAGATGCTACGCAAGTGGGAAGGATATGGTCTGGATGGAAAGACTGCTGCCTGAACATTTTAGTTCTGTCACTTCTCACCCCATTACGTTTTCTTAAATTCCTTCTCTCCCTGTGTCCTTCTGTCCTTAATTCTCTCCATCCCCTCCTTCCTTTTGATTTGGTCTACATCTCCATTCAGTTATTTGGACCTGGAATGCCTTAATTAAATTTTGAGCTGGGTTCTACTATTGAAGCATCAAGTAAGCTCGGCTGCTCTCTAAATGATTAAAAGATGTCTTGTCCAGAGCAACATGGTTCAGAAGATTGAATCTGAAGAGAAGAGCAGATGCTCTGCTTCTTGTGTCACTTTCCATCACTGACGTAGGTGCAGTAGACCTGTCATTACGAGCATCCTCTTCTCTTTATCACTGATGAAGTTGAACAGCAGCAGCCAAGCATGACATATTAGCTCTTTTTAAACAAACACATCAATCTTATGTTTTCATGTTCTCAGTTCATTATGGGAGTGATGGAGTGAAATCATGGCTTCTTTGTGGGGTTAGGATTCAAATGAGATCCGAACTGGGTGACTGAATGACACCTTGTTGCTTCAATTAGTTTTGGAGAATAAACAATTACAGTGATATGCACAGACAGAGTTCCTAGTTGAGAATAAAAATAGTTATGCCTGTAAGTAAGGTTTAAAATATAATTATATTCGTTACAATGACTCGCTATTGAATTGTCATTATATTGTATTTTTCTAATGTTTTCTTTTCCAAACATTTTTTAAATAGAATGTATAAATAACTTTTGAAAAAGAGCCATTTGAAATTTAGGAAAAATCAGGATTGAAGAGAATAAAAATTACTCTTCATTTTATAATTTAGAGATAACTATTGGTGTAATTTTTCATACACTCCTCTTCAGTATATTTCTTTTCATAATTGGTGTCATACTGTATATATATTTTAGCATTTCCTTATCTTTGGCTTTTATTTGAGGTCACTGTGCATTTGATATCAAAAACTCAGAAAACTCAATTTATATACCTGCAAATCTGGAAACAGCTTACTTTGTTGGGAACCTTACACCTGGCTTCTAGCTAAAAACATTGCATTGATTACAGGAACCTGTGCGCTCCACAAAGCCAATCGGCTACAGGTAAATGAGGTGTGCATGCGCTCCCCAAGCCAATCAGCTACAGGCACATGAGGTGTCCACGAGTACCAGTTGCACCCAAGTAATCAATAAGCGGGCCCTTCTTTGTCTCAAGCTAGCCAATAGCAAGCAACCTAATCTCCTTCCTCTCCCTCCCCCCTATATATATACCCAGTTCGGAAAAATAAAGTTTGCAGCTTGATCAGAATCTTTTGTCTTGCTGCCATTCTTCGCGCCTCTTGTCCCCCCAACTCATTTGTTCTAGGTAGGTGGTCGAGCCCCAGTTGATTGCTCCGCGGGCCGGAGCATTACTTTATTCTGTATTTTAAAGCATTCAGTTAATCCCAATTTTAGCTATTATAAAAATGGTGAACATCAACATGCATAAATGTATATTTTTTACTATTGTCCAAATTAAGAGCATTGTTTCTCTCCATATATGTTACATTGCTTTTACATACACATACACATACATTAACTCTCCCAGAAGCATTTCCTATTATATGATGCATAGGTGTGGTTTTAAAATTCTCATTAAAAAATTAGAACAGAAAAGAAAGAAAAGAAAAAATGCTAATTTGATTCAATACAATATCATCTATTAAACACATTTTTATTTGTTTATTAAACTTTTAGTAATTTTTTTAAAATTAGATTTACTTCACCCTTTTGTTATTAGAATATGGAGTGCCTTAATTACATTTGGGGATGGATTTTTTTATTGAGGAATCAAAGGTGCAATATATACCATTTTCATATTGTATATATACATAAGCTCACTACAGGTCAGATATTGTAAAGCAGTATAGGAGCTATGACAGAAATATATAAAGGGGAAAACCAGGTTTTAAATTTTATTTTAGTTCTGTGTAGCAAAAACAAAGGCCTAGCAAATTCCTTTAATGAGATGGATCCTATAAATTGGGCATTCCCAGATGCTTGAGTAATTCCTTTTCTGGTAAACTGACTACTTTCTCTGAAGAAATCTTTAAATAGAATTATCGTTAAAAATTTTTACATGAACTTACTAAAGGAATGCTAATTCTGATGATATCTGTCAAATTGGTGTAACCACAGCAAACTTGAAATAAAGTGTGCATCCAGGAAGTCATGAAAGAGAAATAGGAAAGCCAAGAAGAAATAATTAAAAGAAAGCTTAATCGAATCAAGTTGGCAATGACAGCCCAGGGCACTGTGAGCAAACTTCAATCAGATTAGTGAGGCGCTGTCGGGCTTTAAAGAGATAGGGAGACTAGGCAAGGCTCCAGAAGATGGGCAGCTAACCAAATCAAACCACCAGGAAGCAAAGTGGTTGGTGAGCTTACAGTCAAGATATGAGAAGAGTTTAGGGGGTATCGTTAAAAGGACACTTTAGAATAAATAACATGAATACAAATTAGTGATAAGAAGGATCCATGTAAATGGGCAAAAAAACATAATTTTTGATTAACTGCATCCATATCATATATAATCTATACCTTATTAGATTTAAAATGTGATAAATAATGTCTCAGAATTGGGAGTTGGAGACAACTTCTTATAAAAAGTTTCTAGACAATATGGAAAAATAGCAATTGTATGATGTAAAACTTAAATTATTGTGTATGTGCATTCTTACTAAATGTGGGTACTTTAAAGCAGCATCAGAAATATTATAGGAATATCTAAAGGAAAATCTATGTTTTAACTCGATTTTTATAAATATTCAGAAGCAAGCTAAATAAGCATCATTTAAAAAATTATAATATAGAGACTTATGAAATATCACCATAATCAACATTTTGTCAATGATTTGCACTGCAACATGTTAAATATAAATATGGATTAAACTATTCAAGCATTTTGAAAACATAGTCAAGAATTATTCTACTGATGTGCAAGTGGGAAGGATATTCATTTATTGTCTGAAGAATTATGAACTAGAAGATAATGATAGGCTAAAAGATGGTTAACTGTCCAAGTGTTTAAAATTTGTAGTTATGTTTGTATTGGTTAAACAATACATATCTATTTCTAACTGGTAGGCCTAGATCGCTTTTACTTGTTTAATTCATTGAATGTTTAATTTAAAAAAATGCCTCTTGAACATCTTATTGGTATATAATAGTTTGTGCTATTTGATTTTTAAGTTGTAAAGAAATTGACAGCTTTAGTGTGTTTACTACAGAACATGTCATGTTTTTTAACTCATGAAAGTCATTTTTGTGCTTGTATACAATTTTGTACTTCTCTTGATTTCCTCTTTACATTTCTTCTTAAGTGTCTTGCTAGGTTAATTATATCTTTCAATATTTTTTCTATCAACATTTTCTACTTTTATTTTCTACATTGAAGATCATAATCCATTCTGAGTTATTTTTAATATAAGTTTTGAGCTTTAAATCTAGGTCCTTTTGGTGGGGGTGGGGGCTGTGGCTGCCCACTTCCTACAGTACCATTTGTTGAAAAGGTGATCTTTCTTTTATTGAATTGCATTTTTAAAACTTTGTACAAAATGAGTTGAGCATGTTTGCATTGGGTTATTTCTGGGTTTTCCACTTCATTATGTAAATCCATGTGTTTATTTCTTTGCCAGAAGCACAATATCTTGATTACTGTAGCTATACAGTAGATTTTAATTATCAAGTAAAGCAATTCCTCCCATTTCATTCTTATTTCAAGATAATTAGAGCTATTCTGGAGCCTATAGCTTTCCACATAAATTTTAGAAATGTCTGTGTATACAAAAATCTTTGCTGGAATTTGGGCAGGAGTGCATTAAATCTATAGATCCATTTGGGGAGAATTTTTATGTGGAAATTACACTCCACGAACTTGTTATTTCTCTTATTTATTTACCACAGATTTTCTTTGATTTCTTTCATCTGCATTTTCTAATTTTAATATACACATCCTCTACCTACTTTGTTAAATGTATGCTTATTTTCCATTATGTTTGGAGTAATTGTAAATGGTATTGTACTTCTAATTGCTGTCTTTTTTCCTGTGCTAATTGTTAGTACACAAGAGCATTATTGATTTTTTGGCATGCTAATTTTTTATCCTGTGATCTTACTAGTTCTTATCCTAGGTATATTTTCATAGATTTCTTGTGGTTTTCAATAGTCATTTGTTCTGTAACTATAGATGGTTTTATTTCTTTCTGTCCTGTCTGTATATTTTTTGCTTGCTTTATTTGACTGGCTATATCTTAAGTATTATAACTGAGTAAGAATTTTGAGAGTTGACACCTTGCCTTTCTCCCAGTCTTAGGGGACAGGAGTTTGACCTTCGCTATTAAGTTTGGTGTTTTTTGTAGGTTTTTTTTTTTTTTTTTAATTTTTTTTAATTTTTTTTTTAATTTTATTTAGTTATTTTTCAAGAACAGTTTTTTGTCTATTTTTCCCATCCCAGCCTCCCCTGCCCCTTGCTCCCCACCTCCCTCCCATTTCCTCCCCCCCCTTAGTTCTCGTCCCTGTGTCCTTCCTATTTGTTCCTCCAAATCCCTCCCCCTTTTTCCCCTTAACTTTTTTTAATGCCTTTGTCAAGTTCAGTAATTAGTGCAAATGGGTCTTAAATTGGTTAAAAATATTGTATTATATTCTCTGCCATTGTACAGATATTCAATTCTCTGATTTCGAGTACTGAGGTCCAAGTCCCTCTGGTAGTGAGTGGCACACCATTTTCCCTGTCCTGACAGTGAAGCCACTGTGTCCTCTCCTGGAGTGTGATTATCCTTAGTCTTTCATTTAAGATCCCTGTGAAAGTACCTAGTGATGAGAGGAAAATTTTCAAAGCTACAGAAAAGCTACAATTCTGAATAGTGTTTTTATGCACCTTTTGTAATATTCCTTTTTTAGCAGGAACATGTCAAATATTTGTTTTCATGGTAGTACAACTCTTTCTTGTTGGGATAGGAAATAAAGCTCTCACCTAACCTCTGGAGGCTCCTCAAGTTTGTTGAAAAGGTTTTTGATTGAACAACAACATATTTTAGGTCAGTTAACACATAGCTTTGCAGAGATGGGCTATGAATTGCTTGGTATATTGTATGCCACCTGTTTTCATTCTTGTGAAGAATCAAAGGAAGAGGAATCACACCTAAACACAAAATTGAGTAAGATGCAATTTCTCGGAGCAACGTTTTTTTTTTGGGTGAACTGGTACCAACTTTTTGGAAGTTTCCCCGGAGCCCTGGAGAGAGTGGGAACACCACTGACAACATATTGGAATATGTTCTATAGAAAGTGAGTTTATGTGTCACAATAATGACTGAGAGAAAAGAGCATAAAAGCATGAAAAAATAATGCACTTTACTTCCCAGAAATCCTAAGGTGTAGGAAACCATTCTGTGTGGCCTGGGCTCAGCCCCCAGTGGCAAACATTTACTGCAGAGTAACTTCTTAAAATCCATGCTAAACCTTCCAAGGACAAATGTAATCAGTTCAGCTACTTTTGCCTTTTCATTTGCAAATATCCCTCTTCTGTGATGTGATCAGTGGCATTGGCTCCTTTGTTTTCTGTAAAAGGTAATCACCTAAAGCAATGAGGACCATCTTGTAAAATGCTGAGAAACCCAATAAAGGCCTGTTATGGCGGAGGCCGCAGCTTTTGCTCCCCTTGAGAGAAAAGCCATGCTGTCCCTTTCCCTCCACTGGACTTGGTGGTCTGAGTGAATGTCTCATTTCATCCAAAATGACTTGGACACTGCAGGTCAGTGTCCACATCACTAAGGCACAAGTCACACCTTCTTCTTTGTCAAGTCCAAACTGAGGAAAAATAAGCTAGTAACCAACCTTGTCACTGTCATTAAAACAAAGAACCCTCAATTCTGAATAGTGTCTCTTTAATAAAAAAAATTTTGTTCTATTGAGTATATTAAAATAAATTCTGGTTTAGCATTTTAGAAGTTTGACTAAGCTTTCTTTTTTCTCAGTGAACCATTTCTATTTACATCACTCTGAAATAACTATGTCATCTCAGATTATCCTTGAGTCTGTCCGGTGTTATGAAATCTACTAGAATGAACCTGACCAATGACCATGGTTAAAATAGAAGTATGATGGCAACTTCTTAGAATAGAACCATTTACTTAACAACTTCCTTCCACTAATCTATTTCTATTTGGTCCATGGCTACATATAGTTCCTGCTTTCTTTCTTTGAGCTCCCTCATCTTGAGTTTTGGGACAAATGCAGTATATTTATATCTTTCTCTGATTGTCAGCATTATTTTCAACATTCCAGTTGACAAAGTATTTAGTTGGGAAGTCTTTACAATTTATTTATTTTAACCAATTTTGGCATACTTTCATAGTCTAAAGTTTACAAGGCTCATCAACCAATGGATATAAATGAGGTCACGTTAATGTTAACACAGGAATTTCACTGATATTTTCTGTCTGCTCAACTATAGGACCTTACCCCCTAAAATAATCTTCCACTGTTGAGACTCATTAGGGGGTCTTTTGCATTTGTGCAGCACTAATTTTACACATCCCAGTGTTGTGGTTTCCCCTCATGCCTCCATTGTTGATTGATTATATCAATTTACCATTCATCATTCTGCTATATTTGCCATAATTAGTGTATCGTGGTGCAGCCCCAAACAAGGCAGACTTTAAAAGGCACTTTGCTTCTTTCCATCATTAAAGTTAGCTTCATGAAAAAACCAGACAGAAATGGCTATGTCCTGTATGATTCTATTCATATGGCATTTTAGGAAAGACAAAACTATAGGTAGAGAGATAGATCAATATTTGCCAGGGGCTGGGGTAAGGAGAAGGGTTGTCTACAAAGAAAAATAAATAAATTTTGGGGGGGTTATCAAACTATACTTTGATTGTGGGTAAAGTTAAGCAGTTTCATGTACTTCTTGTAATTCAAAAAACTACACGATAGGGTACATTTTACTGTACTGTAACAAAAAATACCTCAATTTAAAAAATATCTTTCCTGAAAACATCTCCTTTAACTTCTGCCCATCTCCACATGGTAGAGTATAAACAATCTCTGTGGCTGAGTCAGGTTTCGTGGGACGGGCAAAAGGTATAATCTCTCTCATTCCCTTGGCCTCCCTGAACAGGTCCCTTCCTCTGTGTACCCCAAAGAGAAGACTCTGTATGTTTGTTCATAACATTAGACTCCTCAACTCCATAATTTTAACTATACATACACAGTGAAAACAAGTATTTAAATTTTCTTTAAACTCATTTTGAAGCAAACCAAATTTCACTGCAAAATTGTTTTCTCATGATGTTCAAATGTTAATTAGTAGGTGTAAAATTTTGCGTTTAAAAAGACCCATTTGATTGACTTGGTACGTGGTTTGTTACAGCAGTGACTTTGCAACAGATGCATAGTCCAATATCTAAACTTGCCTGCACTCCCAGATGACACCTTCTGCTGTGTTGATCTGACAGTCCCTGCTCTGAACACATCCCCCAGTTACTCTTTCCTTCATCAAGTAATTATGAACATGAAATAATTGGTCTTCGTATGCAGTAGAAATCTTTCTCATTTAAACTCACATGATCTGGTTCTTCTCCTTATAGTGTTTTAATTAGTCTTTATCTCTTTACATGAAAAAGAAAACTTTAAAACATGTGAAACAACTAGATGTCTTTCCTGAATCCTCTCTCCTTAAGCCTAGAGACTTTCATTAAATGATATGATTTCATTTCCCTATAGCAACTTGTCTTCTTTTCTAATTTAGGTTTATTATCATTGCTTATTTCTTATTAGTTGACTTATTGTTTTTCATATTTTCTTAAATTTTCCTGCCTAGAGCTCAATACAGTTCTTGAAGATATCTGATTAGATGGGAAACATTGTGGCTCTCATTGTAGATTTATGTTTCTATTCATGTAAACTAAGACAGGTAGGCTTTTTTCCCCAAGATATATATATATATATATATATCATATATATATGTTTTATATATATATATATATATATATATATATATATATATATATATATATATCTTGACCTCTTTTTTGTAGATTCTGGTTTAATTTTCTCTTCTATACCAGCTTAATATTATTTAGAAATGTGATCATTATGCATTAAAGGTTCTCATTTAGGTCACTGGATAAAGTATTGCCCTTTAGAAGTAGCACCAAAGGAAATATTCCTCAAGATCTATGCAATCCACTAATTAAAAACCACTGTGTATAGCTGTACAACCAAATACAAACTTACCTAGTTTGTATTTATCATTTAACTTATATTTCTTTATCTTATTCATAAAGATGTCACAAGAAACATTTATGTAACTTACTGAAATCTGGATATTTCTTGTCTACTGCATTGTTTTTTGACTTCCCAGTCTGGTAAGCCTGTCAAAAAAGAAAATTAATTAGTCTAACAATTTTTTTTCCTCAGTTAACCTGTAGTAACGATCATTGCTTTGTTTTTTAGTTGTTTTTGCAAAACATTACGTTAACTATCAGTTCTGAATTCTTGCCTGATATTGATGAAAAACTCTCTGTTTTTCAAAATATAAACATTTTTCTTTCTCAAAAATCAAAATAGCTATTTTTTCCATTTCCAGTCTCATGGAATTTTCTTTGTTTTCAATGAAACTTCAATTCCTCTTCAAGGAATATTCCACAAGGGACAAGTAATTTAATAAGAAAATTAGTATTTCTTCACTAGCTTAAAGTTGTATTAAATAATTCATAAAAATCAGTAAAAATGACAGTTTCCCAAAGAAAAATATGTAGATGTGAACAATTCCTGAATAAAATGCAAGTAAATGTTTTAAATTAATATAAAATCACACATTTAAATAGGTTGTTATTTCTCACCTATAAATTTATCAAAAATGCATTCTTTCATTTATCAAAAAGTTCTGAATTATATATTTTATATCAGGTTCTATATTAAGGATTAAGATTTGGTTTTATGAAATATACATATTTTCCTGTCTTTTTTGGCATTCACAATTTAGTTCAAACTTAATGATAACAAAGCATGGATTCTACAAATAACTTGTAGATTATTTGTAGATAGTCATTAAGAGATAGTCATAAGAACTATGAAAAATCACAATGCATAAAGACAGAGATAGCTGTTTTAACTCTTTTAGTCAGGTCCACTGAAAAGTGCACAATTTAGCTAAGTTTCCAGTGACATGAAGGAGGAAAACAAATGGAGATGCCAGGGAAAATTTTAAAGTCAGAGGGAAATAATTTAAAGGCTTTGATTCAAGGGATCAAAAGACCGATGTGACTTATGTACTGCAAATGCTGGAAAGAGTGACAAAATCTAAGAGACAGACCAAGAACTGTATTGTATAGACTCTATAATAATGAAGAACAGGGGACAAAATTAGAGTGGAAAAAGCTGGGGAGTGTTTTGATTTGATTTACCCTTTGGAAAATAGTCACCTTTACTGCTATGTTAAAAACTGACTCTAAGTGCCACGTGTGAAAATAGGGAGAATGGTAGTAGCCCTTGCAGTGTTCAAGGTAGAAGATGATGTCTTGGACCATTGTGCTAACAATGGAGATGATAATAAATGACTGGATATTGAAAGGTTTTCTGTCATCAGAGAAAATTCTTTTCTGAAGGACTGAATATGAAATGTGAGGTTAAAAAAAGCCTAATTTCTAGGATTTATGCTGACCAACTGGGGACATTAACTGAAAAGGGGAAGATGAAGATGTTGGATCAGTTGTTCATATAATTTTGTTTTGGTGTTTTGTTTCTGAATAGCTCATTTCATGTAACAGCTATTTTTGTTTCAAAAAGAAACTGCCTAAGTGCCCATCATTAAATGAGTCGATCAAAAAACTGTGGTACATTTACACAATGGAATACTACACAGAAGAAAGAAAGAAGGAGCTCTTACCCTTGGTAACAGTATGGATGAACTGGAAAGCATTATGCTTAGTGAAATAAACCAGGTGGTGAAAGACAAATACTATATGATCTCACCATTAACAGGAACTTAATCAACAAAACAAACAAGCCAGGATAGAGAACCAGAGACTTGGAAATACAGAACAAATTTATAGTGGCCAGAGGGGAAGGGGGAAGGGGGTAATGGGGGAAGGAAGTTAAGTCAAGGAACGTGTATAAAGGACCCATGGACAAAGCCAATGGAGGAGGAGGAAGGATTGAATGTGGAAGTGGGAAGGGCAAGGGAGAGTAATGGAGGAAAAATGGGGACAACAGTAAAATTTAAAAAAATTAGTCTTTGGAAAAAAAAAGAAATATCCCCTTACCATTCTGAGGTATTAATTGTAGTGCCTTTAAAATTTTTGTCTGTTTATAACTGTTAACTTTTATCTTTTTGGTCTTGGTTTTATAACATGTGTTTAGTACTGTTTTGACTCAAATGCTTAGTGATTTGTGATTTTAGGCTATTTCATGTAATGTTGAGATTTTCTATTCACATGTCTATGAATTACACCAACAAGTATTGTGGTGCTGTGATTAAGGTGAATCAACAACTGTTCTTTAAGGAATGACAGCTCTTGGAACTTGTGAACAAACTGAGACACTGCCCTGAGTCGTGTTACAGTTCCCTATAGTTAACATTTCCACTTTGGGCAATTACCTCTGCAGGTAATTGCTTGATTTAATCATCCCAGATTTGCTCTTGTTTTTCACAATAATAACTTTCCCCGAGTCTGGTATAACTTTCCATGCTGAGGAGAGGAACTGTGTAATTCTCGGCAAGAATGCGGACCTATTTAACCTGTTTTTGAGCACTTTTCTTTTTAGATTCAAACACAAAAACAACCAAACATAAAGATTTAAAATTCTATAATTTGCATCTAGCTTCTAGGCTGAGATTGGAAAATTTAAATTAATGGTTGCAAGGGAGTTCTGACTGAATTACTGAGATTTCTCTACTCAATTGACAAAACCTGCTCTGTTATCTTTGTCACCTTTTACTCTAGTTTTATAGTAGAAGCTTACAGCATATAAATGTAGGTAATCTTGCCTTACTTCTAGAGCTCATTCAGATTTTTACCTATTGGGTTTTTAGAAAAGAAGAAGAAGAGGGAGCTATAGCAATTGGTCTTCTTTCCACTGTATAGGGATGTTACTTACAATGTTTAAAAGTTTCATGCTCAAATATAACTGCTTTTCCAATTTTGTAATATGCAACTCCAATACATTATTTTCTTTGTCAATGGGATAATTTTAAATACACAGTCAGGATTCTTTTCTTGATAGCTATGAGGTCTCTTTGGGGAACTATTTTCTGAAATCTTATGACATCATTATTTCTCTGTTGCTTCTAATTGTCAATACAATAAATAAAGTTTGTGTCATGTAATTATAAAACCATAACTTCAAGCTGTAAAACAGCTTACTAATTATAAAACTCTTGGAGAATATATAACTATACAAATAAAAATTAAAATAATCCACAATACAAATTATATAGAACATCAAAAGTATAGAATTTCCAATAACCTAATCACTCTCCCTTTCTTCTATCTTTCGTTCTGCTTATTTTCAGAATTAAATTAAAATTAACAAATCAAGAACAACATTTTCTGGAATTCTATCATAATAATATTTTACTTTATACCTGTTACATTGTCCATGTATGTATTCAATTTTTACACATTTAAAATAAATTATTATTAGATGTTTATATTTTATTTTTTAATTTTTTAAAGTTTTTATTTATTTAGAGGGAAAGGGAGGGAAGGAGAAAGAGAGGGAGAAAAACATCAATGTGTGGTTGCCTCTTGCATGCCCCCAACTGGGGACTTGGCTTGTAACCCAGGCAAATGCCCTAACTGGGAATCAAACTGGTGACCCTTTCACTCACAGGCCGGCACTCAATACACTGAGCTATACCAGCCAGGGCTAGACATTTATATTTTATATACCCAATCAAAATGATGCAATATGTATTATTCCATTTTGCTTTAACTTTTCATTTTCTTTCTATACTCTGTCTCTTTTCTCTTCTAGAAAAAAAATCTGGTAAATATAACACCTGCATTTAAAAAAATAAATAAGTATGTAATTTTTAAAATATATCACATGCTTCCATCTGTATTGATACATATAGTTCATTATTTTTAGTATTAAAGAATATTGCATAGTATATACTTAATACTACAGTATATGATACTATGCTGCAGTATATTCTTATACTATATTATACTTAGTAGTATATTACATTATACTATAATATCATTGTAATATACTATAGTATATTACATATCCTGTGTAATAGCATATATTATAACACTCACATATACTATATAGCATATAATATACTACTAATATATATGCATTATACTAATATATGTATACTAATACACATTAATATACATTCATATATAAATACATATTAATATATACTACTGATCAACCATAGATTATTTTACATGATCAATTATTCATAAATAAATAAGTTAATCAGTTATGCATTATTAAATATAACAAATCAATAAATATAAATTATTTTTATATAATTGTTCTGCATTAATTATTTGTATATGAATAAATGATATATTATTAAGTATTTATGTATGAATAAATATACACATATACATTTATTAATATGTATTGATTTAGTGTAAATGTATGTAACATACTATTACATATGGTATGTAATAGTATATACTATATACTATCATATATAGAACATCAGTATAGTATATAGTATATGCATGTGAAATATATATAAACCATATATAGAACACATATATTTTCTATATATTACATATACACTATATACAGTATATAGAACATATAGTGTATAGAATACTATATATATTAGTCTATATACTATTCTATAGACTAGTATAGTATATAGACTAGTATACATAGTATATAGTTAATACTATTACACAGTACATCCTTAATACTATAGCATATTATACTATATTTAGTATATTATACTATATTATAGTAATAGTAATATACTATAGTATAAGTATATATATATCTATATAGTATTATGTCATATATTCTTAATGTTTTTTATCATTTCGTTAAAATCAGACAATTGTACAATATATAATTTCAAAGACATGCTGATATTTATTTCCATAGGGGTGGCCAGGTAATAGTCTAAGTGCATTGAAAATATGTTACCAAATATTTTCTGATTGGATTTCATTCCCTTCAATAATGTATGAGAAAACCCTGGCTTCTGCATCCCTAGGAGCACTATTAAAATTTCATAATCTAATAACAAAAATATATTATATTTGGTCTACTTTAATCCTAAACCTTAAAGAAAGCAAGGATTTCTTTGCTTACTTTTTCATTGGCAGTAGCATTTTGAAATTATTTTTATACCTTTGTTTATTTAATTATATATATATTTAAATTGTAAAAGCTCTGTGCATATTTTGGTTACAAATATTTTGTGTATAATATGAATTTTGTATTGGCCAGACATTTTTATTAAACAGTAGAAATTATATATTACTCACTATGTGCAAAACATTTATATTATTTAAGCATAGGACCATGGTGTTGTTAATTAAGGATAATTAGAGTATTGAAAATGTCATACATAAAGGCAGCAAATAATTTCAAACCTGGCTTCAGTATAATTTACTTACCCATTTGCCTTATATTGGCCATCCAGGTTGTTAATTTTTTTAAGCATGAAAAATAATGCCTGTCATAAAGCATTTACTATGTTATTCATTGTATTTTAAGTCCAGTATCCTAGAATAAGAATTAGCGGATTCAAACACATTAACATTTTAAGCATTCTAATAAACATTCCTAATAAATATAAAAGTTTTTTCATTGCGTTTTCTTCTTTTATGGTAATTCCACTGGAAGTAATTTAATTGGAAGATTAATATTTCTACATAGTACAGTGCCCTAAAATAGATTTTATTTCACTAGATTGTTGTATAAAATTAAGCATTCCTCTTTTGTTTAGTGAATTACTTCTTTAAATCCAAGGCTATCGGATTCGTGACATATTTTCTCTTTTGAGTGATAACTACCTATATGCCAATTCTATGAAAATGGTGCTGCTTGCTTAAGCTTAGAAGGTTAAAAAGAGAGATCTATGTTCACAGGTTAATATTTAAGAATGTAGATTAAAGATAACTCTCCAGGATGGCTCCAGGTCAGGGAATTGTACCGTGGTTCTTCCTCTGTTTCTCCTAACCACTACTTTCTTGGTCTGCCTTCTTCACTTCTTTAAGGTCTCTGCTCTAATCTTAGCTCCTCTGAAGGTTTTTTTTGTCACCCTTTGTAAAAGCTCTGTTTCCTCATTTTCTCTACATACTCACTGTGATTTTCCTTTGCACCCTATACTATACACCATGTAGTAAAAATTCTGTTATGTTAACTTGTTTATTTTGCTTTTATGGCATTAAAGTATCTATGCCATGAGAAAAACAACACTGTCTGACCGGTTTATTGCTGTGTTTTCAACAGCTAAATATTTTCTCACAATTGTAGGTGTTCACAGTTTATCTAAAATTAGTGGATATTCATCAAATTGTTTGATTTTTGTTCAAGCGTTTATTATTTCAAAGGAATTTTATAATTGTTTCATGTCAGTAGGGTTAATATTGACAGATGATTGTGGTTCTTTTTGTTTTCTTGTACTTCTGAGTATTAAAACATCTTTAAAATAAAAAGCAATCAGAAAGATGAACAACTCAATTTGAGTTGTGGGACATGTTTCCTTTTGAATGTGGTCACTTGAATGAGCAATGCACAGGAAGAAAGGTACAAACTCTCCTGTTGTTACTGTTTTGTGATTGTGTTGAGCAGCTTGTCTTGGTTTGGTCAAACACATACTATGTGATACTGTTGCACTGCCGTGTTGTAGCTGTCAAACAGAGAGATTCCAAATGGAATTTACATGTTTTAAAGAAAGTTTTCAGAAAGATTCTAGAAGCATGAGTAAACACATGCTACAATCTGTTACTCATTATATACAATCTTAGGAGCTGCTTAGTTTGAGTTGTCATTGGCTAGCATGCTGGCATTAATGTTCCTCATGAGCTACAGGCACAGCTAGAAACGCTGTTTAATGTTTTAAATCACCACTTTTATTATCCAAACTTTTAAAAATGCCCTATATAATAAATGCTTTTGATTTATATTAAAATGCAAGAGGAATCTAATATAAATAATATGGCCTCATAATATTGTAGTTTTGGAAAACCACTCCTTCACTCTGAAATACTTTATGGTTTACATAAAATAAAGCATGTTAGTTATTATACTTAGATATCACCATGTGTCCTCATTATTGATGGGCAGATATTCTCCTTTATAACTAGTTTATAATTTCATTTATTCTCTTTTTACTTCAAGCTTCTTATGTATTTATGATCCTTCTATCATCTATCTATCTATCATCTATCTACCTACCTACCTACCTATTATCTATCATCTTTCTACCTATCCTCACTATCAAAATTGGAAGGGGATGGTTATACAAATACATTAGAATAATGTATCAAAATAATATTAATCATCAAAGTGTTCCATAATTGATTGACTGGTCCTCTTAGGTTTATAGCTTAGATACCCAATGAGTGCAGTTATTCTCCCCTATTCATTCACAGTGACATCCTTCCAGTCTAACATTAGCCAGGATCAAATCAGATTCGCTGTCAGTGGTGAGCATAGCTTTGAATTATATTAGGGCAAAACAAAAATAAGGTGTAAGAGTGACAATTCAAGGACTTTACTGCTGTGATGTTCTAGGGATATGGTAGCTTTCAAGCAACCAATGTGAGTAGAAAAGCGGAGTTCCAAGATTTATGTCTGAGGTTTCTTTCTTTTTTGTTTTTCAGCAATTTATGGAGTTTTGGAGGTCTACTGTCTTAATTACTAGTGTTTCCTAAAGGTACACTAGCACTCTTTAAAAGACTTAAAAATAGCTTAAAAACAAACAGACAAAAAGTAGCAACAAAAAGTCCAAAACATTAGCTAATATATTGCAAAGGGAGCTGTGTGTGTGTGCATATGTGTGTAAACTTCATGGGAAAATGTTTTAATCTGTATCTATGCTTAGAAGAAGAAGAAAGATATGTGTATTTTCATGTTTAGATAACTACTGAGTTGTTAGTTTGCTAAAAGCTTATAAAATCTGAAAAATTTCAGGTGTGCTTCTACAGTATCTGCAATTCTACAATATATTATTTCCTAGGAAATTAATCAACTATGTTAACCCAAATACTACTTATCTTTTAGGGAATATTTAAAGATAAGGTATGCCATAAATTGAAAGTTTATGTGATGGAAGACACTAAGTAATCCTATCTTTGATATCTATCTGTAGAGATTATGTAACTCTTCTTTGTATAATAATTCATCTGCTGTAGTTAGCTGGTGAAAAGTTCTCTTTGGAATGAGTTAATTCTTGATGCAACTTAGGTTTTTGTCATGTGTTTTGGGTTTTACTTGTTTTCTAGGCACATGAAAATCTCCTCTAGGGTTGCCGGACTTCTGTGCTTTATGGTATCATGCTCTGAAGTCATTAACCTGATTAAATACAGTTTCAAAAATGTAAACCTTTATAACTGCTAAAATTTATCCATATTATTGCATCTAGTAATCTTTTTAAATCTATGAGTTTACTTTGGTCATTCTGTTTTAAAATTTCTGTGAAAATTTAATTTTTTATGAGGAGTTAGTGGGAATATTCACATGATTTTAGACTTTGTTGCAAATGAGGAAAGCAGTAGTTTTTTTTGTGATTACAGTTCTAAAATGCAAAAGTTGTTTTAGTAAAACAACTTCTGTGTCCTTTTAGACCAAACACACCGTTTATATAATTGCATGGTTTTAATTTATTGTAGATGGCATAAGGAAGGTTTAGACATGATTCAGCTATTTTTGAAAGCATTGCAGGCAATTTCCAATGCTGTATTTAGTAGTCTATCAAATCTGTTATTGGGATTTTGAAAATTACTGGCACACATCTAGTTAATTGTGACTGTTGCACATAACAAAACAACAAAGCAAATGAGACCACTGTTTGGTCATTGATTGTGGCCTCAGCATTTGACCATCACAATCAGTGCAAAATGCTGAACTAAATTGAAAAGGTTAATTTTACAGCACCTTTAAGATATGAGTTTCCTGTACATTTTACAAGAATAGAAAATGCTGGTGTCATGTGGGTTAAAATACATTAATTCCACATAAAGCACTCTACAAAAGGAAAGGATATTTGATTTGTATGGCTTTAAAGTTTTAACAGATGAGTCTATCCCTGTGAGACCACAGAGCATTTACCATCACTAGATTGATTTCTTTCAATGCTAAAGGCCTGATAGTACTTTTCAGCACAGTTCATTGTGAGTAGAATGATACTTCAAATACACATTAACTAAAGAGTCTTGGGAGGCTGTATTAAGGATTTGAAACTCAGAGTGGCAGGGGGAATGGTCACATTTAATAAGTAGCAAAATTCTTCATAAGGTTTATAAAAATAAAACTATATTATAATAATTTCTAAGTGTCTTTGTAAGTGTTGAAACAATCAAATAGTCTTGTGGATCACTAATCTACAAGACTATTTGTTTAGTGAATCACTAACTTATACAAAGAAAAAATGAGTTTTAGTATTTTTAGTGTTTCTTTTCATTTGCTAAGTATATGCCCTGCAATAGTTTTCTGTAGTTATTTGCAAAATGGATATGTTTACAAGATGAATACCACAATGACAACTGATATCATTTAAAGGAAACATGAATGAAGAAATTAAAATCTAAGTGATACTACTAATATTTTATTTGTAAAATCTTCATTTAAATAACATGGGAAAATCAGGAGATGTAATTATGTAAGATAAGAAAAGCAAATTAACATAATACTCTTTGAATGTGAGAATTTTAGGACATTTTTGTTTTCCTTAAAAGTTTACTACACATTACTTTTGAAATTGGAAAAATATATATTAAACATGATTATTTTAAGGAGAGAAACCAGTTAGAGAAATCGTCCAATGGAAATTCTGCCGAATGAACTTCAGTCTATCTTTTAAAAAAGGCTGAAGACTGTGAATTTTCTTTTACACATAAATAACCACATGAAGCAAATGAATGTGGGTGTTATTTTTTATGATAACCATTTCTGAATTGTTCAAATCAACTAGGTTACCTCTGGCTCAAAAAATTAATTTAACTTTATTTTAAAAAGTTTTTAGTGTATTTTTTCTTTACCATTTAACCCCCAAACACCCCCACTCCCACCTGCAGTCACCACACTGTTGTCCTTCTCTGAGTCCTTTGTCCTTTTTGTTCAATCCCTCCATCCCCTGATTTAGATTTCAATATTATGTTTTTGTACTATGTTATTTAAATTAGACTGTTTTCATGTTATTTTGAATTATAAAGTATATATATATATAAAATGTGTGTATATATACATATGCCATATGCAATATATAATACGTGATATATATAGTACATTATATATATTATATATTTTTATATATTTATAATATAGATTTCTTTGGAGCAGGATGTTGCTAAACTTCTCACACAAACTGAATTTGTTCTCTATTTTCTGGCTACCTCATTCAGTAACAGTTCTCCACATTGATTTTATCCTCTTTTTAAGTTCTCTGGTATTTTTTGTCTGAACTACCCAAGTGGTTAATTTGTTTGTAGGGTTTATGTTTTAGGGTGTGCTAGCTCTGTCTTTGCAAGGATATAAATTCCTTAGGGTTATGATTTCCACTTCTTTTTCCAGTCTCCCTACCATGTTAGACACTTAAAATATTTATTGATCTATTCACTTGAAACAATGTTTGGATGCATGTCAGCTTATTATGACACTGTGCATCGTGTTCCACTCTCCAATATAAATGTAAAAACAATTTTCTTTTTCTTATGAACATTCATTGTTTCACTGAGAGTTTTATAAAAATACTTACCTTATTATGGAATCATGCTTTTTGGCTTTTAAAATCTGATTTGCTTACTCTGGCTTAAAGTTAATCCTGCATAACAGTGTTTCCTTTTCTCAATTTACTACTAAAATCCATATAAGAAAAACAGAAATGAAACAAACAACTTGAACATACATATTTTAGCTAACTTACTACTAAGTTATGAGAAGAGTTAAATTATGATTTCAATGGTAGTATTTTATATGAAACAAACCAACATATCAATAAACAAAACAAATTTAAGCAAACTAGATCGTGCCTTATGATAGCAGGGTTTTTGCCTCATAAATGAGAGTAACCTTGTTATTTACCACCATTGTCCAGTGCCTGCCTCTTGCTTTAAAGACCTAGATTTCTTTCTTTTCTCGTTCTTCTCTTTTTTTTTTCACAACACAAACTTGGCTGCATGTGCTACTCTTGTGGTGCCTGAAAAATTGATCTTAATGAATGGCTTTCAATATCTCATGAAACTTTGAAACTTCCAAAAAAATAAAAAGAGAGAAAGTCGTCAGAAACTAGCAGCAAAATATTAATATGATCCATTCTCAGTAACAAAGGATTTTCTGGGAGCTAAAAGAGGGGGAAACCCTTGGAGGCAATGCATTGGGGGAAGATAATTTGCTGTTACTGTGTTTTACTGGGTTGTTTTACTAGGTTGAGGAGGTGATCGTAGGAATGGCATCTCATGACAACTGAGCTACATGCTAGAAATGGGGTCACGCCCTGGGATATGAAAGTCAGCCTTCCTTTGAGATTCAAAGTCGAGGAGGGGATTAGATTTCATTAGAATCACGAGTGAGGAAATTGAGGCATATTCACAATGTCATTTTCCATTAGAGAATATCTATGGAGACCTTGCTTGTTTAGAGGATGGGACCAATAAAAACAACCCTTTGAGACAGCATGGGTGGAAATGCAGAGCATCATGCTAAGTCAAATAAGCCAGGTGGTGAAAGAGAAATACCATATGATCTCACCTATTGGTGGAACCTAATCAATAAAACAAACAAATAAGCAAAATAGAAGTAGAGACTTGGAAATAAAGAACAAACGACCAGAGGGAAAAGGGGAAGGGATAATGGGGGAAAGGAAGGGAAGGGGCAAGCAAAGGAGTACAAATAGAGGACTCAGGGGTATGGACAAAGGTGGGGGATTGACTGTGGGAGTAAAGGGGGACAGGGTAGGGGTAAACAATGGGGAAAAAGGTGGGACAAATACAACTGAACAACAATAAATAAAAAAATAAGATACAGTGGAAATTTATAATTTTAAAATTCTTTCAGGTTCATTTTATCATCTAAGGAAACATATTCTCAACAAAATAAAAAACAATTTACATCTAGAAATTGCACTGCTCATGAGCACTCCTAGGCACCTAGCTAACTGAGTCCTTCAGGGCAGGGTCTGGTGTTTTCAGTGTAGCTTCTATAAGTGTTTTCCAGTGGCATTCATCATAAATAAAAGGATGAGGTTATAAAGTGATGGTTTGGATCTTTGGGACCTATGGATCTTTCATATCTCCCGTAACTGGTCACAGCATCTATAGAAGTAAATACATTTGTGTTTTCATACTGTGTCTCCTTATACAGTGCCCTGTCTTATGAAACAGGGCCCTAGAAACAGTAATAGTTAATACTATATTTAAAAATCAGCTGAAAAATTCTATGATGAGAATGAACATTCAAAGCTATAGAAATAGCTACAGATTTTAGAACACACATTTTTTTTTGGTTTTGATAAAAGTTTTCAAAAAGAACATATGATGTAGAGGATTAATTCAATAATTCTGGTTATTCTTCCACAGATAATATCAGTGCTCAATCAAGTTTATCACACATATATACACACACACCAATGTCAAAAAATGAAGAATTCAAAATAATCACATTTGGAAAGACCCAAACATTAAAATATCAGAAAGTTACTTTAAAGTAACCAATATAAATATGTAAAAGGATCTGATGAAAATATGGTTAACATGAAAGAATTGAGTGAAAAGAACCAAGAACAAGAAAAATAAAAATAAGTACTTCAAGTTTTGATTGACTAACCATTTAAACATAAGATATGATAGAACATCATTAGAAAACTTCTGCATGGATGCAAGTATGCCACAGAGTATTTCATTTCTATCAAGACTACCATCTAGATATAGCATAAATCTAATATATAAATACATTTATTTGTATATTTTCTTCTCTATTTTTATTGTTTTGCCTCTGACTTGATATCTCAATAGTCCACTCTTCCTTATTTCCTTCTGCCTATGTATTTCCCAGGAAACTTTCTATGTGCCACACAATTTGTCAATTAATTGTGTATATTCTGGTAATTTACATATTAATATCACCTACCTGATTCTAAGTACGGAACAAGAATCCTAGGGATGTGGAAAAGACTGCTTTGCTTAATCGGAGGGACGTTTTTCAGAAAGGTATTCAAGTTTAAGGCAGAACTGACTCCACACGTTCTGTCTGAGCACCTCCAATACTGTTACAAAAATATATCTAACTATTTGTGCATCTGTAATGGATTTAATGCTTTGAGGGTGGAGACATTGTTTTATTCATCTTTATCATATCTAGGACAGTTTCTAACATATTTTAGATACATAATAAATTTGTGCTGAATGAATGTGCGTGAATAGATGAATGAAAAATTGCCTGTGGTCCAGGCAGAGGCCTCAGCAGTATCATCCTGTGTTTACACTTGGCCTCATTCACTCTCTGATGCTGGGCTGGATAGTGATACGGACTCCCTGGACTCCTGGGCTCCTTTCTACATTCTCGGAGTCCTGGCACAGGCTTCCATAAAACAACAATCCACACTGTTATCTTTGCTTTTGTATGACGTGTGTGAGAGGAGCTCTCCATTATAGTATTCTTTTTCTATTTCCCTCACAATAATGTTAAGCTTAGGTTTCCTTAGATGCAATTTACTCTAATGCTGAGGAAGATTCTTTTTATGAGCAATCATTATTATCCTTTTTATGTATTGTAGATTTTCCTGGTGGTATTTCATTATTTGGTAATAAAACCTGACTATTTTAATTTTATTTATAGCTAATAGCTATTTTCTTATCAAGGTAAGATTTCTAATTTTAAACCTAAATTTCTTCATATTTTCCTTTATAAGAAGAGGGTAGTCTATAGAATTTTACACTCAAAATGATAAACATTTAATGAGAATACGGAGTACCAAATTATAATGAAATGCTGCTATTGGATTAGGTATGGAATATCTTCTAGTCGAATTATGTCAGAATTTCCAATTAGGCTATTACAGGTAAACATGAATTTCATTGTATTAAACATTTGCTGGCAAGCCAGGCTTTCAATTTAGCTCTGTGCACTGAGTAAAGAAATTTGATCTTGTTCAGCTCTCTATTAGAGAATATTTTCAAATTAGATCTACTCTGGGCAGATTTTATAATTGAGTAAGAAACAATTTTTTGCCTGGTCATTTTTAGGTATATGAGTGCCTCATGTGAAGTAAATATTCAGATAAGTAAATTAATTGATATTGATCGTTGGAAAAAAACAATATTATTATAAAGGCTGTTTTAAGATAGTACAAAATAAATTTGAACACTTCCAAATAAATGTTATACTGTAATATGATAATTGAATCTTAGCATAGTATAACAAATGTTCTTCTTTTGGAATACATTAAATATTTTAATATGTAGACACTGAACATTTAAACAAGCATCAGTAGAAGTTTTCAAGGTTTTCAATAAGATATCCCTTGAATTTTTAAAAAACAACAGAGCTGGCTGCCATTCTTCATTTTCACTTTATTACTTGTGCTGCTGTAGGCACATTTTTTGTAAGATAGAATAAAAGCTTCTTTCCTGAGTTAAAGTATCAAATATTATTTTATCCATTTGCTTTTTCTCTAAAGCAAGTGTTTAAAAATTTGTATTTACCAAGTCATCTAGCTTGAAGATTGGTAGTTGATTATTTTTTAATTTAAGAGAGACTTGAACTATAATAATTCTTTCACGCTTGTAGTTTTTCTCTATAGAAACTTGGTGGAAATATAAAGAGCCTATTTAAAAAGATAAAGAAATCTCAGCCCTGGCTGGTGTGGCTCAGTGGACTGAGTGCTGGCCTGTGAACCAGAGTTGCTGGTTCACTTCTTAGTCGGAGCACATGCCTGGTTTGCTGTCCAGGTCCCCAGTAGGGGCCCATGAACAGGTAACCACACAGGGTTGTTTCTCCCCCTCTCTTTCTCCCTTCATTCCCCTCTCTCTAAGAATAAATAAATAAAATCTCTAAGAAAAGATAAAGAAGTTTCAGAAATCATTATATAGAAAAATATGAAAATAAAGCCTGTGCTTTTAAAGTTAATGTTGTGGACAAAATGTAAATCATACAGCTGTTTATTAGTACTTCCTGTCCTTTCTTATTTAGTTTCAAAAATTCTGAATGCCCAACATTTTACCTCATTTTCATAATTGTGTATATTCAAGGACACCCTGTATTGTGAAAGATAATATTGTTTAATATTTATTTAGTCTGTTCATGGTATTATATGAGAACTTTAGAACATAGATTTAGCAGGTTAAATAACGTTACTGAGGATTTGATCTAATCCAAGCTATGAGACTGTGTAAAGCAAGCAATTTGCAGCTTTACCCCACTGCTTACCAGAAAACACCTTTCCCTCATAGAAAACAAAATATTTCTATATATCCCGACTTCTCTCTCTGTCATTATTCATATTTTGTATGCTAATTCTATAATACGATTGTGTACCCAGCTCCTTCACTCATAAACACAATCCAGATGTTTTTAGTTACACATATTGAATATATATATTCAATGTATAGATGAATCTTCTATTTTAAATAGAAATATATATAATAGTTCAGATTTTAATATCAAATATATGTCAAAATAGAGTAAACGTTTAGTAATAAAGAACTCTATAATATTTTATTTTGAAACCACAAAAACTTGTTTATTTATCACAGTTTGTGTTTATCACAGGTTTTTTTGTGGGCTTTTGCTCTCTGTTTTCCTCTGTTGGGTACAGACTGACGAAGCAGTCGTCATCTGGAGACTTGCTCAGTCTCAGTGCAAAGAGACAATGTGGTAAAACATTGAGCTCTTGTGTTTCAGCCCAGAAGTAGACCTGAGTAATGTATGCTTAAATTTATGGTAGTGCCAAAATTCATGGGCACAGAAAAACTCAATACCATGAGTATCGACAATGAGGAATCAGAAATAAACAGTAAACTGCACTAATACAATAATTTGTTTTGTAAATCTCTAACTGCTCTTTCTCTTCATGCTTTCCTTCTCTGTCTTTCCTTTCTCTTTTCTTTTTCCCTCCCTCCTTATTCCAATCTTAGTTTCCATTTTTTTTTCCGTGAGCCTGCATTTCAGATGTGTTCTCTCCATATTTTAACTCTTCTATTTACTCTTTTTTAAATTTAATTATTGTTCAAGTACAGTTTTCTGTCCTTTACTCCCATCCCAGCCCAACCCCCAGTGCTCCCCACCTCCGTCCCATTTCCACCCCCCTTAGTTTTTGTCCCTGTGTCCTTTATACTTGTTCCTGTAAATCCTTCCCCTTTTCTCTTGAAATTCCCTCCCCTCTCCCCTCTGGTCCCTGTCAGCCTACTTTATATTTCAGTGTCTTTGGTTATATTTTGCTTGCTTGTTTGTTTTGTCGTTTAGGTTCCTGTTAAAGGTGAGATCATAAGGTATTTGTCTTTCACTGCCTGGCTTATTTCACTCAGCATAATGCTTTCCAGTTCCATCCACGCTGTTGCAAAGGGTAGGAGCTCCTTCTTTCTTTCTACTGCATAGAATTCCACTGTGTATATGTACCATAGTTTTTGAATCCATTCATTTACTGTTGGGCACCTAGGTTGCTTCCAACTCTTGACTATTGTAAATTGTGCTGCTATGAACACTGAAGTGTATAGGTTCTTTTGGGTTGGTGATTCAGGGTTCTTAGGATATGATCCTAGCAGTGGAATTGCTGGGTCAAAAGGCAGATTCATTTTTCATTTTCTTAGAAAATTCCATACTGTTTTCCATAGTGGTTGTACCAGTCTGCAATCTACCGACTTACTCTTACTGCTGTTATCCGATGCCTGATGGCCCTGCAATGTGCTGGGTACTCCTTGCTGTCCTGCTTCAACCTCATTCTTAGGCTGCCTCTATATTCCAGAATCTTAAGGTGGGTCTGTTGCAGTGACCATGACCCTCTCCCAGCAGTAAGAGACCCCTAATGGCCAGGGCCTAAGGACTTCCCCCTGTACTCTGGGCACAGAAATAGTGGGTCTTCCCCTATGTTCTGGGCAGGGCAGAATAAGCTACACTTTTTCCAGCAGTTTATTTCTGTCTGGGAGAAGGATCCAAGTATTTCCTGGTGCTTTTTCCACAGTAATAAATGTTCACTCCCCTAGGCCTTCACAGTGATGAATACATTTTCTGGTTTCTTGCCCTGCATTCCATCTTTCTCCTGGGTGCTCAGTGAGATTGTAAGGAAAATAGCCTCAAGTAAGCACAGTCTGCATTCTTAGGAGCTTTTACTGTCCTGCTGACCACAAATGGCCTTTGGCAACTGTTAAAGGTTTTTTAGCTGAATTCTTCCTGGCTTTTCCTCACTCCGGTGTACCAGGGCCCACTCCCCATCTTGCCTTGGAGAGATATATCTTTTCTCACATCTCAGGCTAATTAGTTGCCCTATGTAATAGGTTAGGAAATTATGAGTTGTTGATTGTGTAAAGCACTGACTAGCTTTTTACTCCCTAGTGGAAGCTGAAAGTCCTATAATGACTCTGGCTTATTAAATTCAATGAGTTTGCTGTACAATATGTAACTGGATGCCAGGGTAATTTCCTCTCACTTTTTATTCTACCTCATTATAGTAGCTACGACTCTTTTGATTATAATTTATATACGCAAAATCCAATTCAAACAGACTTAAGTAAAACAAGAAAAATACAGTATTAATGAAGTTGTACAGCTCCGGATTTAGAGGGAGCTTCTAGCTGGGTGGACACCTGGAGGTGCTGGGAGAGGAGCGCACCCTGAGGGGTGCGGAAGCTCTGTGAGACTTGTCGTGAATGTTGCTCTTTCCTTGGGCTGTTCCTGAGTTGTAGCCTTTTGTAATAAAAAGGTTATCTAGTTAAAAAAACTTTAAAAAAGTAAATAAAAATTCTAGAGGTGGATTTTATTTTTGTCACTGCTAATTCTAGCTATCATATGGTTCAAAAAATCTCTATTTTCTGCTCCATGTTTTCTGTACTGGCTGTATTTCCAAAGAGATTGTCCTGTGTGGTGGCATAGAGACTGTCAACTGAGCAGGCTTAATACAGCACAAATCCAAGGACAGCAGGAAACATGGTATATACTTTCACAAGTGTTTTAGTAACATTTCTGCCCCCAACTATCACTGGCTCTACTTGGATCATATGCTAACCTCCAGTGCAATCATGGTAGCCAGAGAGCAGAATTCTGCTGGGAAGTTAAGCACGAAGCACAACAGTTCTCCAGATATACACCAGCTGAGCATGAGAAAAAGGTGGATCCTCAAATATTGTTCAGTGAGTTAGTAGATGCTAACTGGTCAATGACCAAAAAGGTTAACCACAATCTTCTTTGGTTTAATGTGGTAATTTCTGTGAAAATGATACATCCAGTCTACCAAATGGCTTATAAAACTTATCACAGTTTTATTATTGTTTATGGCTTTGTTATAAGTAACACAGATGCTGGGTCATAGGGTTTTTTCAGATTAAATTTCATGTAATAAATATTGACATTTTAGGGTTGCTGTTGTAGGACATACTATATTTTAAGATTTGTACTTTGCTTTTTTAAATACCCAACTGGAGTATCATTTTTCTTTAATAATGGAATTAAACCTGTAATTATTTGTATCTTTGGCATCTTATTTGTCCTCTTGATTTTATTTTTGTTCTTTATACTTTATTATACCCTCCATATTCTTTCTTTGATTTATCTTTTTAGCTGTTATTGACAAAGTATGCAAGTATACTACCTAAACTTAAGTTTTTTATTTTGATTAATTTTTTTGGAAGATTACCTAATCCTGAAATTTTTTCAGAAGTGCAAAATAATGTTTTGTGATGTGATTGTTTACAAATATCTTTAATTTTGCTCTTCCTTACATTTGTTTAACAGGGTATACAACCCTCAACCCTTAGAAATTTACAAATATTTACCCGATATTTTCTGGAATTTTTGATGAAAAGTGAGAAGCCTGACAGTAATATTGTCATATTTAATTTTTGTAGATAAATTGGCTACTTGTATGATTGATTTATCAATTTATCATTAAAGTATTTAATTTTATCTAGTTATATTTAGGCGTTTGTGTTTACTCAATACTCTTGCCTTACTTTCAGTTCTGGCATCATCCTTTGAAACCTGAATTCAAAATTATTTCATGAGTTTCACATGCAGGGTCTTCTGGCATTAAAGGAAACAATAAAGCCACAACAAAGGAAAACATAGAGCTGAATTTTTAGCATTAATTGTTCTTGCATTATAAATACCTAGAAAAATATGTAAGGTCTCCATAATCCTGGGGTACTATTATGCAGAAATAAATGGTCATAGCCCTGTTGGAGGAACAGCAAGTAATCTTAGTGATATCTCTAATGGCAGCCAGCATCCAAAATAGCCTCCATCCAGATCTTTGCCTTTCCAAATTCACTCATTTAATTCTTTTTAGACTGAATAGGACTTAAGTGTGTGACCAAATTATACATGTGTGGCTGATACCTTCATCCCTTTTTATTTTTTTTTCTGGGAGAAGCCAGTGATCATGTCTTGAGGACACTTTAGTACCATGTGGAGATACATAGGAATGAACTGAGATCCTATGATTAAACCAACTTGTCATTCATAGGAGTAGGCCAACGAGGAAGCAAATTTGTACCCATACGGAAACCTTCAGATGACTGCCATCCTGTTTTACAGCTTGATGTTAACTTTATGTGAAGACCTATGCAAGAACTGACCAGATAATTTGACTTATGGAAATTATTAGAGATAATAAATGTTTACTATTTAAAATTATTAAGATTTGGGGGCAATTCTTATATAGAAATAGATAAGTAATGTACTTCTCTGTCAAGAACTGCATAGAGTTTAAGATTTTATCCTGCCTACAAGTGAACAAGGTAGCCTGCCACATTTCATAGATTATGGCAGAGGACATAGACTCCTGGGTAAGAAAGAAATGATTTTATTTTTCTTGTCACAGAAGCATGGGCTTCAATTTTACATTGGCTCTTCCCCGCCCCCCCCCACTACAAGTCTCTTGGGAATAATGTAGAGGTTGGCCCAGAGGTTGGCGTGTATCCAGGGGCTCTGTGTCACATCTAAGGAACCTCAAGTTTAGAAACACTCAGTCTTATTGAGGAGCTGCTAGTAAACCTGCCCAATCTTTGCCCAAGAGGGAGGCAATAGCTTTACCTTTTAAAACAAATGTGTCTTTTGCCCAGGAGGAAGACACCAGCCGTATCTTCCAAGGATGTTTATATAGCAAACATAGTAATCAGAGACAAAAATTATTATAAAACAGATAGAAATACCATTAAAAACATCTCCCCAAACCCCCCTCTATATTTAAAGGGATATACATAGGTAGATACCAATTCCAGAGTGACACTATTATGACTGAAGGATTTAATATCCATAATGTTATTAAAAACAGTAGTGTAATTAAAAATTAACCCATAACATTTTATTCCTAATAAAACCAATAAACATTCCTATTTAAAAATCTGTATAATTAAAACACTAAAAGGAAAATTATTGAACATACTGTGCATTGATTAAAAATAATATTTTCAATTTTATACCCATAGCAATAACTTATAAAACTAAAATAAAAACTTTTTTCACATATCAGAAAAAATAGTCTTTCTTCTTCCTTAATCTGAGAGTGCTTAGGATAAGAAAATATTTTCTTCATATAATATCTAGTAAGAACATAAGTTTGCAATGAATATCAAATTGCCATTTATTAATATTAAATGTGAATAAATAATATTTACTAGAATTTTTCACTAATCATTAACTGAATTTATGCCAAATTACAGTAGAGTTTTATCGAGTCTTTCAGAATAAAGACACTATTAAGTCTGAATTTCTACATATGTCACCATTTTAAGCATGAGATAATACAGTATAACTTATTCTCATTCTGCATGCTAGCACGGTCAAGGGCTGTCTATCATTGCACAGCACTGTTAAAATGTGAGCACTCTTCAACCTTCAAGGGGCGAATACATTGTTGAATACTTGTGGATACTTAATATTGTTTACTAGTTGTCATCACCTTCCCCCACAGAATAATATTGTACCAGGGTGCAGAGTGGGAGTACCCTGAAATATTCCCCACAAACCTTGTCTGGGAGTAGGGGGAAGTCGATGATACAAGTGTTTAAGATACTTTGCATAATCATTGTAAGTTAATACCTGAGCTGCTGCCCCAGGCAAAAACTTTACATGACTGTAAGGGCATACTGTGACTCATGACATAGCCAGGGGAGATAGATGCCCACGCTGGATGTCCCTGTGTTATGGGGAACTCTTGCCCTGACTACAGATGTCAGCTGAAAGAAGGTAAAAGATACAGGGGAACTGGCAAAAGTACCTCATAATAGGAGGGGCCAGGATATGAGGTCATGCAGGAAGTTCTGGCCAATAAGGGTGATCTGAAAGAGAAGGGATTCCACCATGAAGCCTGGTATAGGAAGAAGGCAGCTGTCATGCAGTCTGCAGTGAAGTAGTAGAAGCCATGCAGGCTGAGAAAGAAGAAGAAGCCATTTGGGAGGAAAAGGTGTAAGGAGAGATGACAGAGCTGTGTGGGGACCTGCCTAACCAACTTTGGATTCGTGAGAGGTACTTGGAGCTGAACTAAACTGTAACCAGGAATGCTAAGGGCACAGACTTCTTCTCTGAAGGGTGTACAGAGAAATCATTCTCTTGGGGCATGTGCCTCCTTGGACTCCACCATTATCCAGTGTAACACAGCACAGGTTTCCCTGTACCATTACATGGAGGCTGAAAACAGTGTATCCCAGATCCTGAAGGAGAGAGCTGGTGCAGGAGGATGGCAACTCTGAAACCCACAAGAGCACCTTCAAGAGGGGATGGAGACCTGTTTATGCACCCAGCTTAAGAACAAATAAGGATATGGGGAATTTCTGAGTGTGGTTTTGACTTATATAGCTTGCTGTGGAGTGAGGAAAGTGCTGGGTCCCATGGGAGAACAGGACTCTTGGCAGGAGTGCTCTCAGCACCCGCCCAAGGTTGGAATCCTGTAAATAAAAACCTGTTTCTTTCAACACTAATTGTTGGGTCATATATCAAGGCACCATGTGGCTGAACCACAGTTTTCTCAATTACAATGTGAAACTCATTTTTTTATCTGAATTGACTGTGCTATTTTTTAAATACTAAGAAAGAGGCTTCCTACATTACTAAAATGATACATACTAGAACAGTCACTATGTAAGAATTCTGGAAGCTCCAATATTTACTAAACTTAGATATTTCCATATTTCAATCCACAGTCAAAAAAAGAGGAATAAGGTGATGTTACTTTATTTCTCAGATGCTCCTTATTTATTTGAAAGTCTACAAGTCAAGGCAAAATTAGTCACTAATATTGTATTAACCAACTAACTAAATATATAAATACATAACTAAAATAACTGAATAAAAAACTATTTTATTGCAAAAAGTCTCATTATAAATTAAATATCCCTGGCAGTTTTTCCTTCCTGTTTTCTTGGACAAAGTTCACTGCTACTCCTCCCTTCCATGCTTAACAAAGGGTTTTGTAATTGTAATAAATAATCCAATCACTTAGCTATGTCGTTTGAGGAGCATGCTGATTATTTCTAATTAACTACGTATTGTAGCTAAATTGCAATGTGGGATTTGCTTGCTGTGATCCTTTGTTGTGTAATTATTCTTTGAAAATTTAATAAAATGCTAAAACAAATAAAGCCACTGATACTAAAAACAATTGATGGAGGGTTTTTTTGGTGAGTATGTATTATATGCTCAGTCTGTAGACTGTGAAAGAATGCAGCTTTGTTGATTCATTATTAAAGAACTGCTCCCAAAGTTAATTCCTGACCTACAGAATAAGAGATTAGCAAAACAATTTAATTGCTTTAACTCTTGATTATAAGCTTGATACTCATCTGTGATGTGCCATGATTCAATTTTGCCCTTTACTGGAACATAATCACTTAATAGAATTATTGATTAAGCAATTTTAGCAATATATGGACAGTAAATCATATTTTAGTTTCAGCAAATAAAATTGCTTATTTTTGTGTCTTTTAAAAATATTTACAGATTTCTGTCTTATGAGAGAATTTCCAAATTACAAAACTGTCAACATTAGGCTTTTAACAGATACATAAACCATAAAATCAATAATAAAATGTTTATGATGTCATAGATATCATTAGTATAAAATAGCATATTCCTTCTGACTTCAATGTACAATTTTATTCAGAGTAAAATATTAGATATTGTTCCCCCGAAATTAATAAATGATTATCACATTAATTTATTATAGAACTTTTCTCTTATGAGACTATAAAGTTTGTGTTTAACTTGCAGACAGCTATTTTATGAAGTATCATATTCTTTATAATTACAGCTATGCTACAAATGTTTTTATTATAGCTACAAGTTCTATCAATCTACTTTCACTTCTCTGTTACCTTATTTTTTACTTTTGTCTTTTTCCATAACACCATATGCTTATTATATCTCTCTCAAGTTTAAGCCTAACAATGTTTGAAAAAATTTTTTACAATTCACCTGTTTAAGTTGAGTGAAAATTCTTCTGTCATCCAATACTTCTTTGGGAATACTTCCATGATTGATGCTGAGTAGTCTAAAGGTGTTGATTATCTAATGATTATACATGAATATTTCTTTGTATATAAAGTCAAGAAGTGGAATGTTTAATGGTTCTCTAAAGGTTTTACAAAAAATGAAAATATTTATTTTTATTGAAATTTAACAAGATAATTGCTTTTAATAATGAACATACTCTTCCCCCCTTTTTTTTTTTTTATCATTGAACATCACACCATCATTGAAATCAATGAAAGGAGACAGCCAGCTCTGTGCAAATCTGGGAAAATTCAAACCTAGAGTTGACAGACAGCATAACTTAGAAATAATATATTAGAAAGAACATATTCAGAAATTTAAGAACAAACATAAAAGCTGCAGATGGTAAGAGAACAAACATATTATGGAGAATTATAAGGGTCTTAGTACATGAAAGCCACCCATTAAGTTGCAGATGTCACTTCTAAATAATAAGCACAGGTCAAACAGAAGAGGATCAGAAACACTTGGACCATGCCAGAAGCATTGAATAAATCTAAGAATGGAGTATTATCTAATTCTGGGCTGAGAGAGATGGGAAAACCAATGTCCACTGTTTAGTAAGCATTTTAGGCTTAAACACAAATCCAGCTTTTTTGTCATCCCATCTAGAGAGCTTTGTAACACACATACATTATGTTACATTATAAAAAATTACCTTATTTATACCTAAGATCATGTACAAGACAAGGGTGTTCACTTTCACCACTGCTATTCAATGTAGTATTTGATGTTCTAGCCATGGAAGTCAGACCAGGAAAGGAAATGAAAGGAATTCAAATTGGAAAGTAGGAAGTAAAACTGTCACTGTTTGCAGATGATATGATAGTGTACATAAAAAACCCTATAGACTCCACCAAAAAACTATTTGACCTAATAAATGAATATGGCAAAATATCAGGATACAAAGTCAACCTTCAGAAATCGAAGGTATTTTTGTACACCAAGAATGAAATATCAGAAAAAGAAATTAGGGGGAAAAACCCATTTACTATAGCAACAAGAAACAGGAGATACTTAGGAATAAACTTAACTAAGAATGTAAAAGACCTGTATTCAGAAAACTACACATTACTGAAGAAAGAAATTAAGAAAGACACAAATAAATGGAAGCATATACCATATTCATGGATTGGAAGAATTAACATCATCAAAATGTTCATACTACCCCCAAAGCAATATATAAATTCAATGCAATCCATATTAGAATACCAATGACATATTTCACAGATATAGAAAAAAACATTTCAAAAATTTATATGGAACCACAAATGACTTTGAATAGCCTCAGCAATCTTGAGAAAGAAGAATAAAGTAGGAGGGATCACAATACCTGACCTCAAACTATATTACAAGGCCACTGGAATCAAAATAGTATGTTATTGGCATAAGAACAGACACAAAGATCAATGGAACAGACTAGAGAGCCCCAAAATAAACCCACGTATCTATGGTCAATTAATATTCAACAAAGGGGGTAGGAGCATAAAATGGAGTAAAAATAGCCTCTTCAAGAAATAATGTTGGGGGACCTGGACAGCTACATACAAGAAAATGAAACTTGATCACCAACTTACACCATATATAAAAATAAACTCAAGATGGAAAAAACTTAAATATGCATTGTGATACCATAAAAGTCCTAGAGGAGAACATGTGTGGGACAATCTCAGATATCCCAGTCTTAATATTTTCACCAATATGTCGCCTAGAGCAAGGGACATAAAGGAAAGCATAAACAAATGGGGCCTCATCAAATTAAAAAGTTTCTGCACAGCTAAAAAAATCAACAAAATTAAAAAGGAACCGACTGTATGAGAAAACACATCTGCCAATGATACCTCAGATAAGGGTTTGATCTCCAAAATATATAAAGACTCATACAACTCAACACCAGGAAGACAAACAATCTAATTAAAAAGAAATAAGCAAAAGACCTGAAAAGACACTTCTCCAAGGAGAACACACAAAGGGCCCAGAGACATATAAAAGGATGCTCAGCATTACTAGCCATCAGAAAGATGCAAATTAAAACCCCTATGAGATATCACTTCACATCATTCAGAATGGTCATCATTAATAAATCAACAAAAAATGCTGAGAAGGTTATAGAGAAAAGGGAACCCTAGTACACTGTTGGTGGGAGTGCATCTGGTGCAGCCACTGTGGAAAACAGTATGGAATTTCCTCAAAAAACTAAAAGTGGAACTGCCTTTTGATCCAGTGATCCTACTGCCAGAACTGTACCCTAAGAATCCTGAGTCACTAATTCAAAAGAACTTATGCATACTGATGTTCATAGCAGTATTATTTGCAATAGCCAAGTGCTGAAAGCAGCCTAAGTCCCCATTGGTAAATGAGTGGATCAAAAAACTATGGTATATTTACAGAATGGAATGCTATGCAGCAGAAGAAAAGAAGGAACTCCTACTCTTTGTGACAGCATGGATGGAACTGGAGAGCATTATACTAAGTGAAATAAGCCAGGTGGTGAAATACAAGTACTGTATGATCTCACCTATAAGTAGAACCTAATAAAAAAGTAAACAAGTAAAAAAATAGAAACAGAGACTTGGAAACAAAGAACAAAATGACGGTGACCAGAGGGAAGTGGGGAGGGGAATAACATGGGAAAGAAGGGCAAGGGGCAAGCAAAGTAACATGAATAGAGGACTCATAGGCAACGCAATGGGGGAAGATTGACAGTGGAATTGGAGGAATGGCGTAGAGTCAAAATGGGGAAAAATGCGGGACAACTGTAACTGAACAATAATAATTTTTTAAAATTGTTCATGGTACTCATCACAATCTAAAAATGTATTTAATTTTTTACATATTTCTTGTCTTTTTTTGCCACTAGAAAGTAAGCATACACTGTCCTATACAGTCCCTGTTAGTCATATGTAGCTATTTAAATGTAAGCTATAGTTGAGCAATATTTTTATTTTTATTTTTATCTTTAACCTTCATTTTATTATCATTTTAATAGAAATCTATTGATTATGCTATTACAGTTGTCCCAATTTTTCTCACTTTGCCCCTCTCCACCCAGCACCCCCATACCTTTGGGAAATCTCGACACCAAGTCCATGAGTTATGTGTAGGTTCTTTGGCTACTCTATTTTCTATACTGTATTTTACATCCCCTTGGCTATTCTGTAACAACCTATTTGTAATTCTTAATCCCCTCTCATTTTCAATGGTGAAAAGGAGGGACCTACAGCCAAGATTGCTCTATCCAGCAATGAATAATATTTTTTAAAGTTTTTTCTCCATTATACATGTCAAATGGCCATATGTGGCTAGTGGCTACTATAGTGGCTACAAGAACTCTAATTTCTGTTAGTGGTTCCATTTATGGTTTGAAATATTTTTTACTATATTTCTTATTTAACCTATATAAAATTGTGACAGCATTGCCAATTCCCAAGTTGGTGAAGAAATTAATCCACCTGCTGTTATTCCTTTTTGCTCTGCTGAATTACCACTTTAACCATGCAGTTTCCTGACTGTGAGAGCAGAACCTAGACATAGGAAACTACAGTTTCATGACATTGTCTTTGTCATTTCCCACTAGACTTGATTACATTTTTGTACCTGGGACCACATACATAAAATTGAGAGATCATCTCTAAGTGGTGGCTTATTTCCTTAATTGGTTTTGCCAGAATTTAGGTATAAATTTTTACTTTGGTGATATTTTATTATTTGGAATAAAAATGCTTTGTTCATTGGACATAAACTTTCTATGTTTATATATTTTATGAAGCTATATATTTGCTCCCATACTGTGCTTATTCTTGTAGAATTCTAGACTTGAAAATAAAACGTGAAATTATGTGACTACTTAGCCTTCCATATTCTACTTCAGTTCTAAAACTGTTGTCTAGTAGCAAGGGTAAAGTAGGTTCTAGAAGTATTACTCTGGCCCATCCACTTCTTCAGTGCTCTCTTTTCCAACTGATAGATACTAATTAGGTCTGTTGGAAATGCACACACTTATTGGTGGATCATTATGTCCTGGATCCAGAAAGTTTTATTTCAGCTTATTTTGTTTTCTTTCAATATTATCTAAATTTCCAGGTCACTTGGAGGGAAGATTTTTTTCTAACTCTTCATTTCTTTTTTTTTCTTCATTTCTTTTCTAGTTTTCTTTTTCCCATTTAAATGCACATTCCAATGTGGTAATTTTGTAAAATATGCTAATACCAACATTTCATTAAGAATTTTGAAAGTTCTGTTGTACCCTAAAACCTTGAAGTAAGTAAAACAAATCTAGGTATATTTTTATGTACAGTCAATTAAAAATCTTGCATCTCACTTAAAAGTGCCCTTAATGTTCTGCTTCTCCAAGCCCCTCACAAGTTTGCGTTGTTGACATTCATTTCTCTAGGTCAGGGGTATTAAACTCATTTTTACCGGGGCCACATCAGCCTCACAGTTGCCTTCAAAGGGCCAAAATAATTTTAGGACTGTATAAATGTAACTACACCTTAACTGTTAAGGAGTTGAAATTATATTCAGTCTTTTGAAGGCAACTGAGAGGCTGATGAGGCCTCTGGTGAAAATGAGTTTGAAGCCCCTGCTCTAGGTGGTATATATTTAAATAGCAGTGCATTTTCATTATTAGTCCTTATTTTTTCCTACTAAACTTTATACATTTTTTCCCTTTATTTCTAACCTAATAGAATCTGGCACACAGTAAGTACTCAAGGATTGTCCAGTAAACTCATGCACACACACACACACACAAATAGAATAAATGAGGATATAGTAAATTAGTACATCTATCCCGACATTTTTTAGAAGATAAAAGAGGAAATTACCCAGATCTTCATGGCAGCTAAATAATATTTTGTAATATTAAGTAATTCACACATATATATATATGTCTACATAAAACATGTGATAATGTCTCTTTATGCTGTAAATCTGTATGTGTCAGAGATGGTAAAAATTGCAATATAAGTTGGTGATTTATGTAATAAAATTTAGAATATGTTGTATTTTTATGGTAATATATAATTCCATTATAAAGTTTGGTTTCAACTTCAAAATTCTACTATATTTCTAAATCTAAGAATTAATTTCTAAATTTTTAGATAATTTTATTGTAACTTTTTTGTAGCAATGTAAAATTTTTGTCCAAATTAATAATATAGGGAAAAAATCTAAAAACTACAATGACTCAGAAAAACATACATAATTTCCCATCACTGTAATTGAAATAATACTATGTGGAAGGTTATAACAATATATTTAGTGATTTTGCTGAAATGAAAGCATAATTAATAATTTTTATAAAATAATTATATGCTAACTTGTGAATTGTATAGTATTCACTTACACACAGTAGGAATATTGAGAGAGCTTTCTCTATGAATAATATGTCTGAAATTTTTTACTTTCCTGTACATGAGCTAGTTTTTTTTTTTTCTGGCAGGAAATTAAATTATTTGTGGATTAGCTTGATGCTTTGGAAGTTTGTCATAATCATCATTTTCAGAATGGATCTACAGTAGTGTTTACTCTAGGAATCGTCACTACTCAAAAACACGTGTATACCACTTCTGGTGTCTTTGCTTAAGGCCTGAAAAGTTCAATAGCCCCTGCATAATCTTCCTTGTATGAATTAAAATGATTTCTATATTGAATGAGTTTTGGTTGTTTAGCTTATAGATCCAAGTTAGTTGTTCATTGACCAGTCTTGTGGAGTATCATACTATACAGCTGCATAGTCAATTGATCTTTAGCTGGGGATGGAGCAAAGTCCACATAGATTTCTGGGACTCTTTTTTTGCATAACTACATCTAGTACAGTACTCTGCCCCATCTAGTCCAGCTGCCTCTACATCTATGAACTCTAATCTTTGTCTTTTCAATTCAGACAGACTTTTTCATCTCATTATACTAAAGTCCAGAAAAGTGCTTGTACTTTTCTTGTAGATACTCAAAAAGCTAAGTTAATCATAAAATGCATCTTGCTTGTTTTCTCTTTTCAGGATTACAGCCCTTCTCTGCCATTTCCTGACATCTGACATTTTTTGTTTAAGGCAAAAGAGCTACTGTAATAACATGTACTCCATTATAGTTGAAAAGAGAATTATTTGTTTTTTCTTGTTATTTTCTACCACTTAACCTCTTAATGTTTTTATATTTTCCTTCAAATCTTTGAACTTGCCTGTAATAGCTTTTAAACTTACTTGTCTGCTAATTTCAGTGACATCACTACATCTCTTCTGATTTCCTGATTTTTTCAGCAACGGATCACATCATTCCACTTTTGTATATGAAAGGTGGAATGATGTGATCTTCATATACGTATCAGTTTTGTATTATATGCTGGCCCTTGTAGAATTTACATTGTTAAAAATTTGACTCAGTTTTTTTTTTTTAAAGAATGATGAGTTTAATTCTTACAAGCAGATAGCAGTCAACATATATTTATGTTGTCATGATTTTAGAATTTATTAGCATTATTTGTGGTTTCTAATCTATTGTCCTAGATTTTTCTTTTTTAATTTACCATCGAAACCATTTTTAAAAGATTTTATTTATTTATTTATTTATTTATTGGCAGATGGGACGGGAAGGAGAAAGAGAGGGAGAGAAACATCAATGTCTGGTTGCCTCTTGTGTGCCCCCTACTGGGGACCTGGCTTGCAATGAAGGCATATGCCCTGACTGGGAGTAGAACTAGTGACTCTTTGGTTTGCAGGCTGGCACTCAGTTCACTGAGCCACATTAGCCAGCCACTCAATCTACTGGGCCACACCAGCCAGGCCCTTTCTGAAATATTTAAAAGGGGGATTTTTTACTACATGTATCTTATACTCAGATAAATAAGTCCTTAAAATTTAGAAAATTTCCAAGACAATTTTGAGTAACTTGCTTGCATTGAATAAACAGTTTTAGCTAAAATAATCTTCACTAGATATTATTTAGATGTATAGACTCTTTGTGGAAAGTTCTTAAGAAAGTAAACTTTTCCAGGATTTTTTGAAGTGTACTTTCCTGAATTCTGTTCTGGTTTGGTTAGAGTTATATATAAAAATCAAATACCCTCATAACAGATGTTAGGGATGCCTTCCAGTGATTCAAAAATAATAGACGTACAACAGTTATACTTTAAAATATTTGTTGAGGAAGTATTTTGACATATACACAAAGAAGTGTATGTTGCTTATAACAGAAATTTTCACCCAAATAAAATATTTGAAATAAACTATAGGATAAATCATTGGTAGGTTAAAAAAATTAAAGTATAGCCTCATGCATTTACTCATGTGAAAAATGTTCATTCAACACTCATGTTTTGTATTTTTAAAAGAATGTTCTAGAAGAAATACAAAAAATAAATTTGAAGTAATTAGTATAAAGACTGTCTATGGGAAATTCCCATCAAAAAGGGTTAAATGTTGGTAATTCATATGGTACACCCAATTCATCCAGAAAGTTCAGTGCAGAAGTGTTTTCCATGTTTCAGAGACAGAGAACATGACTGCTTGTGGCAATGGATATGTCCTTAAGTAAAGAGGTGCTTACACTGGCAGATATGTTCTTCCATAGAGTTGGTTTCCTTTTCATTTTGAGGATGTTTTCTTTAGTGGTGCAGAAACTTTTTGTTTGATGTAGTACCATTTGCTTGTTTTTTTTTCTTTTATTTTCCTTGCCATATGAGGTGCATTGGCAAAACTATTGCTACATGGGATATCTGAAATTTTCCTGCCCATGTTTTCCTCTAGAACTTTTATGGTGTCACAACTTACATTTAAGTCATTTATCCATTTTGAGTTTATTCTGGTGTATGGTGTAAGTCAGTGGTCTAGTTTCATTGTTCTCCCAGCACCATTTTTTTAAATTAGCAAGATTGTATTTTATTTTATTTTTATTTAATTATTTTTCAAGTACAGTTTTCTGTCTATTTCTCCCATTCCAGCCCACCCCACCCCATACTCCTCACTTCCCTCCCATTTCCAACCCCCTTAGTTCTCGTCCCTGTGTCCTTTATACTTGTTCCTCTAAATCCTTCCCCTTTTTCCCCTTAAATTCCCTCCCCTCTCCCCTCTGGTCACTGTCAGCCTGTTCTCTATTTCAGTGTCTTGGTTTTTATTCTGCTTGCTTGTTTGTTTTGTTGTTTAGCTTCCTGTTAAAGGTGAGATCATATGGTATTTGCTTTTCACTGCCTGGCTTATTTCACTCAGCATAATGCTTTCCCGTTCCATCCATGCTGTTGCAAACGGTAGTAGCTCCTTCTTTCTCTCTGCTGCATAGAATTCCATTGTGTATATGTACCACAATTTTTTGATCCATTCCTTTACTGATGGGCACCTAGGTTGCTTCCAGCTCTTGGCTATTGTAAATTGTGCTGCTATGAACATTGTGGTGCATAGGTTCTTTTGGATTGGTGTTTTAGGGTTCTTAGGATATAATCCTAGCAGGCAACACCATTTTTTGAACAAACTATTTTCACTCCATTGTATTCTCATGCCCCTTTTATCAAATATTAATTGACCATAGAGACTGGTTTATTTCTGGGTTTTCTATTCTGTTGCATTGATCTATGTGTTTAATCTTATGCCAATACCAGGCTGTCCTGATTCTAGTGGCTTTGAGTGTAGTTTCATATCAGGTATTGTGATCCCTCCTGCTTTGTTCTTTTTTTTCTCAAGACTGCTGAGGCTATTTGGGGTCTTTTTTGGTTCTACATAAATTTTTTAAATATTTGCTCTAGATCTGTGAAAGATACCATGGCTATTTCAATGGGAATGGTGTTGGATCTATAGATTGCTTTTGGTAGTGTGGAAATTTTAATGATGTTAATTCTTCTAGTCCATGAACACAGTATATGCTTCCATTTATTTGTATCTTCCCTAACTTATTTCTTCAGTGTTCTATATTTTTCTGAATATAGGTCTTTAACCTACATCTTTGGTTAAATTTATTCCTAGGTACTTTATTTTTCTTGTTGCTATAATAAATGGGATTTGTTTCCTAGTTTCTCTTTAGGATATTTCATTGATGTACAAAAAAAAAGCCATCAATTTCTGAATATTGACTTTGTATTCTGCTATTTTGCCAAATTCGCTTATTAGGTCAAACAGTTCTGTGGTAGAGACTATAGGGTTTTCTATGTACATTATCACGTCATCTGCAAATAATGACAGTTTTACTTCCTCTTTTCCAATTTGGATGCCTTTTATTTCTTTTTGTTGTCTGATCACTGTGGCTAGAATTTTCAGTACTCTGTTGAAACACAGTGATGAGAGTGAACACCCTTGTCGTGTTTCTTATTATATTTGCCAATATACCTCTGACAAGCGTTTGATCTCCAAAATATATAAAGAACTCATGACTCAATACCAGGAATACAAACAATCCAATTAAAAATTAAAAAGATCTGAATAGATACTTCTCCAAGGAGGACATACTGAGGCCAGAGACATATGAAAGAATGCTCAACATTACTAGCCATCAGAGAGATGCAAATTAAAACAACATTGAGATATCACCTCACATCAGTCAGAGTGGCCATTATTAATACATCAACAAACAATGAATGCTGGAGAGGTTGTGGAGGAAGAATAATCTTAGTGTATTGTTGGTGGGAATGCAGACTGGTGCAGCCCCTGGGGAAAACAGCATGGAATTTCCCCCCAAAACTAAAAATAGTACTTCCCTTCAATCCATTGATCCCGCTGCTGGGAGCATACCCTAAGAATCCTGAGTCACTAATTCAAAAGATCTGATGCTCCCCTATGCTCATGGCAGCATTATTTACAATACACAAGTGATGGAAACAATATAAGTGCCTATCAGTTAATGAATTAATCAAAAAACTATGGTGCATTTATACAATGGAATACTAAACAGCATAAAGAAAGAAGGAACTCCTACCCTTTGCAACAGCATGGACAGAACTGGAGAATATTATGCCAAGTGAAATAAGCCAGTAGGTGAAAGAAAAACACCATATAATCTCACCTATATGTGGAATCTAATGAAAAAAATAAACTAATTAACAAAATAGAACCACAGGCACGAAAACATGGGGCAAACTGAAAGTGACCATAGGTGAGGAAGGAAGGGGACAATTATGGAAAGAAGGGGAAGAGACTAGACAGAGGACACTTGTGAATGACCCACAGACATGGACAACAGTGTGGGAATTGACTGTGAGGAATGGGTGGGACTGGTGGAGGAGGGCAAAGGGGGAAAGTTTGAGACAAGTGTAATAGAATAACAATAAAAGTTATTAAAAATTAAAAGTTTTATATAAAAACTTTATATAAAAAAGAGGTACTTCACAGACTATCATATGAATTTTGTGAGTGTATGTGAGGTGTGAGGAAGGAGATGGTGGAGTCCAAGATGAGATTCTTGTTTATGACTTGAACAAATGAACAGACTGTGCTATCTATAAACTGTGATGCACTAAAGAGGAACAGCTTTGTTTTGAAAGATGAGGCAGCTATAATAAATTCAGTATGATTTTGGTATGTTCACACAGTATTTGAGGTGCTGCTAAAACATCCTAGTGAAGAAACCTGGATAGAATTTGTTAAACATATGTAACAGTCATGAATGGGTGTGCTTTTTATGTATAGAAGTTGGGTTGAAACAGGAATATGTAGCATCATTCAGGAAAGTATGCAGAGTGAGATAAGTGGGCCTAAAACAATTGAGAATTATGAAGATTTAGGTGGTAGAAGAAACCAAAAATTGGCCAGGGAAAGAGTAGTTACTGTTATAGAAAAGTAAGAGTGTGTGGTTGCATAAGGAGGATTTGGGATTGTTTGGGGATTTTACTTGATACATAGTATCAAGTAAAACAGAGATTCCAAACATAGTAGTGGTTAAAAAACATTCACTACATTTGGTGACTCAGATACAAGCAATTAAAGTGGAGTAGTTGAAGCACTTCTTTTACTGGAGTGGGATGAAGTAGTTAGTGAAGTACATAAGAAATGGGAAAACTACAATTTAAGTAAATTTATGATTACTTAATGAATAATCAGAATGTGCAATTCTGTTCAGGAACTCTTGCAACCTCATATCCCCACCACAGAATATAAAAACATCACTTTTTGTAATGGCATGAAAAACAACAAAAATGAAAATGTTAAAAGTAAGCCATGAAACAATTACAAAAAAGTCCTTGATACATAATCTTTCTCATAGCACTGAAATTCAAAATCCTGGAATAATAGGCTTGTTTTCAGAAAAGACTAAGTGATAGTGAAAAGTACATGAAAAGTATGTCCATATTTTTTATCACAATTATTCCAGAATGATTTTGAGATTTTGAAAGTATCTTAAAGGTTGATAAAAATATCAACATGACTAAAATTCTTAATTCTGAAATATCATGCTTAGTAAGATTACATCTTTTTATATAATGGGGGAATTCAAACACATGAAAACTGGTTGGTATGGATGTAAGGTCATGATTGTCACACATTTCTGTTGAGCTGTGACATCAGTTGTGAAAACTGATGATACTATCTTCACTGAAATTCTTATACATTAATTGTGCCTACTTGGCTCATGTAAATTAGGTTAACAAATGCAAAAATAGTATACATGTCAGGGCAAGGAAACATCCACATGCACTATGTAATATACTTCATTTCCTGAAGTTGGCCAGATTATTGTTCCATTTCTTTATTAGATTTCTAAGCAAAATGTGTTTAATTAAAAATTGAGGTACAATTGTCATTGTAGCCCTTTTTATCATGATAAAAAGTAGAGATTAACTTATTAATTTCAAAAATATGATCTACATGTAGGTATTATGTGCTAATGATTATTTTCTTGTGGTTATATGAGTATACTTTTGCCCAGACATATAACTATTACCAACAGTGAGATTTTTATTCATAACAATAAACATAGAAAATCCTAGGTGTTAGTAAATAGCACTTCTAAAATGTTTCAAATATTTTTCATCCTACTCCAGTATCTAAAATGGAGGGTGAGCAAGTCACTTTCGTAGATTTGGTTTAATAGGACCAGTTCCTCAATAGCTTTTTTGCTACAAATAATTTTTCACATGCAACAGCATTTTCCCAGCGGCCACCATTACTGTGATTGACAGAGACCATGTAGGAAGTTGGCTAATGAACCACCACAGTCTAAGAAGCAGTGTTCCAGTATTACCATTTTTGAAGCGGTGGCAGGTGTGAATCAAATTAGCATACAAAGGAGAAAAATCTCTTGGCTAGGTACGGCTTCCACTTCCTTTCAAACAGGCTATATTAGGAGCACATTTGGTATCTAGTAGTTTTGTCTCTCTTATTTAGATCAGATTTAACTGTTACCAGTTAGGAGAATATATTTTGAATGTTGTAATTTAGTATACCTGATATAGATAAGGATTGAAATTAATTATTATTTTAGCCTGAAGCACATATTATATGAGAATCCCCCCCCAAAATACTTGCACCAAAGAACACTAAAAGGCTGCAATAAAATAAAGTAAAAAAGTATGTTTGCTCTTACCTACCAAGTTTGTTGTCATTTCACATTATAACTAATTACCAGGTGAGTAATGATCACATAGCTATAATGAATTTATAGGAATCACACTGGCATTTGCTTTTGTTTGGACACCTTTTTTTTCAAATCAGTAATTTTTTTCTATGGAGAGAGCCAATATTTAGTAAGAGGTTAGGCCATGATACACATTAACAGATATTCATAACACTACTAAGATTGTTGAAGATTTGAACCAAGTTCTGCTTATTTTGAAGATATGAAACATACTAGCTCTATGATATTGCTAAAGACATCAAAATAAATAAATACTTTGATAATATAAAAATCCCCATGGTGAATGTTTTTACTTACAACCTCAAACCCCAGTAATACTGATATTTGTCTTATTCATCACTGTATACATATAATCTAGAGCACTTCTTGGCTCCAGAGAGGAGCTCAATAAATATTTGTGGAATGATAAATGATATTTTAATGGATGAGAATTTCACATTTATTTCATTTTTAGAGTTATATTAATTTTATATTATTTTAATTGCAAGCAATGAAAATGAAATATTTATTTGCAAATACTAAGTAATAGCAATCAAATATAATATAACAATTTTTTAAAAAAGATGTCAAGATGTGGATATTAGAAGAGTATTAAAAATAATCTCAATTTTATTATTAAAATATATTACCACTGGAAATACATTGCCACTTATAAGATTTTGAAATTATTTTATCAAATAGAGTTAAGCCTCAATTCCTTTTCAAAATATCCTGACACAATGCAAATTTTTTGTTGATGTAATATATTAGTTGTACAAATCCCAATTATGCAGAATTTAATAAAATTCATAACTTTTTCTTCTGTTTCCTCAAACCCCAAATATTAATGATACTGTGTAAGTGACCCAACTTACCCAGTGGAAATAATAATAATAATAATAATAATAATAATAATAATAATAATAATAGCTCATATTTTCAAGTCTTTTTTATTTTACTAATTGCTTATTTTTTATTTAAATTATATTTTATTGTTTATGCTTTTACAGTTGCCCCCAATTTTCCAACTTTGCCTCCCTCCACCCAGCCACCTCCACTCTCTCAGGCCATTCCCATACCATTGTCCATGTCCACGGGTCATTCCTATAGTTTTTTTGGCTAATCCCTTAGCTTTCTTTTAACCAGTCTCCACTTTCCCCCTCTCTTCTTACACCTGTCAGTCTGTCCATGTTTCTATGACTCCAATTCTATTTTGCTTGCTAGTTTATTTTGCTCATTAGAGTCTACATATAAGTGAGATCGTATGGTATTTGTCTTTCATTAACTGGATTATTTCATTTAGCATAATAGTCTCCAGGTCCATCCATGATGTTGGAAAAGGTAAGAATTCCTTCTTTTTAGTGATGAGTAGTATTCCATTGTGTAAATGTACCACAGGTTTTTTTATACACTCATCTACTGATGGGCACTTAGGCTGTTTGCAGATGTTGACTATTGTAAATATCAGTGCTGTGAACACAGGGGTGCACAGGCTCTTCTGAATTGGCATTTCAGGATTCTAGGATATATTCCCAGAAGGGAATTCACTGGGTCAAAAGGCAGTTTTATTTTTAACTTTTTTGAGGAAACTCCATACTATTTTCTAGAATGGTTTCACCAGTCTGCATTCCTATTCCTGCCAACAGTTTACTAGGGTATCTTTTCTCCACATCCTTGCCAGCACTTGTTTGTTAATTTATTGATGATAGCTATTCTGGTGGGTATGAGATGATAATTCACTGTGGTTTTAATTTACAATATTTCCAGAAAGGTTTTGAGATTTCGAAAGCACCTTAAAGCTTGATAACAATATCAACATGTCTCTCTGATGGCTAGTAATGTTGAGCATTTTTCATATGTCTATGGGCCATCTGTATGTCCTCTTTGGAGAAGTGTCTACTCAGGTCATTTGCCCATTTTTTCATTGTACTGTGTGTCTTCCTGGTTTGTCATATAAGTTCTTTATATGTTTTGGAAATTAAACTCTTATTAGATGTATCATTGGCAAAAATGGTCTTACATACATTGGGTTCCCTTTTTAATTTTGCTGATGGTGTCTATATATTCAAAGCAGTTCTCATTAAAGTATCAATGGCATATTTCACAGATTCAGAAGAAATGTTTCAAAAATTTATATGAAACCAAAAAGTCCTCAAATAGCCTCAGCAATGTTAAGAAAACAAAGTTGGAGGTATCGCAATACCTGACACTAAACTATACTATAAGGTCACTGTAATCAAAACAGCCTTCTCTTGGTATAAGAACAGGCATACAGATCAGTGGAACATGACAGAAAGCCCAGAAATAAACCTATGCATTTATTGTCAATTAATATTTGACAGAGCACACAGTGAAATAAAGACAATCTCTTTAATGAGTGGTGTTGGGAGAACGGGACTGCTATATGCAAAAAAATGAAACTAGACAACCAACTTATACCACATGCCAGAGTAAGCTCAGAATGAATAAAAGACTTAAATGGAAGTTGTGCTACCATAAAAATCATAGCAGAAAACATAGGCAGTAAAATTTCAGATATCTTGCATGGCTATATTTTTGCTGATATATCTCTTAGGGAAAGGGAAACAAAGAAAAAATAAACAAATGGGACTATATCAAATTAAAAGGCTCTGTACAGTTAAGTGCTTATTTTTAAAGAATTAATTAAAATGCATACCACTTAACCCACACATAAAACTTTAATTATTATGAAGTAATACTCGTGGAAATCCAGTAATACTGATTTACTTCTCAGTAGAACAGGGATATATTAATGCAACTACTGACTATATGGGACATAACAAATTATGTCCCATATAGTATCTCCATGTTAATTAGTGGTTGTCACAGTACTCCTGAGGTATATATTTTTAGAACACATTTGCTGTTGCTTTTGCAATATTAATGAAATAATTCAGCTTTTTTATTCCCACCAGTTCCACTGGAATCCATAACATTGAATTATTTAAATTTTAACCTAATTATTTTTGTTACTCATGAAACAATATTTCAATAATTTTAACTGTATGAAAAATTTATCAAATTTCTACATTGCTACTGATTTTTGTCTAGTGGCACTTAACTTATAAAATGTATAATTTATTCTAAATTTCACTCTGCAATATTTAACTTATTTCTCATCAGATTTAAATATTTTTTAAGTGAAAACCATCCAGGCCTTGCATGAACAAAAGCCCCCTCATTCACTTTTTACTTTTTCCCACATTTTCCCAATGTGTTACATATTATTTAATTTGTAAGGTGAGCCACTGTTTGAAAGTCCCTGTAATAACACAGATTTGCTTTATGATGCAGTAACTGCTTATAGTGAGTGCTGCAGTTATAATTATAATGTGAGCAGTACAACTGTCACTGCCTGAATGTGCTCTTTGAGCACAGTAGGTTACATGACAGGACTGGGAGGTTTGTTGAGTGGAAAAACATTAAATGCCAACTCGTAACAAAGGGGTCCGTATGAGAAGGGCAAGTAGAAAGCAATAGAAATGAGTTATTTCGGTATACCTTTCACCCCCGAAATAGTTTTGGAAGAAATATTGAGTTTGTCTATAGTTTATTCATTGTTTACCTGTTTAGTGACATTATTTTTAGTGTTTAGAAATAACAGTGGATTCTGTTATAAAAATGAATGACACTTTTCACTATATAAAATTACGTAACACACTTTACACATGTAAAATCAAATCAACAATTTTGTTGTGATAATCTCAGATGAAACACTGCATTTGGAACTTTATTCATTAAAATTAAAATATTTAAAAATGAGGGAAAATAAGTACTTGGAAGTCATATCTAAGTTATTAAAATTACTAAAATATATTTTATCTCAGGGGAGGGTAAAATAGTATATTAAATGGATATAAATAGTAAGTTGAGGAAATTAACATTTTTTAAATTAATTAATTTATTTTTGTAGTCCAAGTACAGTTGTCTCCATTTTCACTCCACCACATCCCACTCCCTGGCCCACTCATTCCCTCCTCCCACCCTTGAACCTGACCCCCTTTGGCTTTGTCCATGTGTCCTTTACACATGTTCCTTGATGGCCCTGCCCCTATTTTCCCACATTATCCCTCTCCTCCATCCCCTCTGGTTACTGTTAGTTTGCTCTTTATTTCAATGTTTCTGGTTATATTTTGGTTGCCTGTTTGTTTTGGTGACTAGGTGTCACTTTCAGGTGAGATCATATGGTATTTGTCTTTCACCGCCTGGCTTATTTCACTTAGTGTATTGCTCTCCAGTTCCATCCATGCTGTCTTGAGGGTAGGAGCTCCTTCTTTCTTTCTGCTGTGTAGTATTCCATTATGTAAATGCACCACAGGGTTTTTTTTTTATCCACTCATTTACTACTGGTGGGCACTTAGGTTGCTTTCAGCACTTGCTATTATAAATTGTGTTGCTATGAACATTGGGGTGCATAGGTTCTTTTGAATCATGTTTCAGGATTCTTAGGGCATAATCCCAGCATTGGAATTGCCAGGTCAAAAGGTAGTTTCATTTCTAGTTTTCTGAGGAAACTCCATACTGTTTTCCACAGTGGCTGTACCAGTCTGCATTTCTTCCAACAGTACCCTAGGGTTGCCTTTTCTCCACAACCTCTCCAGCACTTGTTTATTGATTTGTTTATAATGGCCATTCTGATTGGTGTGAAGTGGTATCTCACTGTGGTTGTAATTTGCATCTCTCTGATGGCTAGTGATGCTGAGCATCCTTTCATATGTCTGTGGGCCCTCTGTATGTTCTCCTTGAAGAAGTGTCTTTTTGGGTCCTTTGATCATTTTTTAATTGGGTTGTTTGTCTTCCTGGAGTGAAGTTGTGTGAGTTCTTTATATATTTTGGAGATCAAACCCTTGTTCAAGGCATCATTTGCAAATATATTTTCCCATATGGCTGTTCCCCTTTCATTTTACTGTTTTCTTTAGCTGTGCAGAAGCTTTTTATTTTGATAAAGTCCCACTTGTTTATTCTTTCCTTTATGTCCCTTGCTCTAGGGAACATATTGGTGAAGATATTGCTGTGTGGAATATCTGAGATTTTCCTGCCTATGTTCTCCTGAAGGACCTTTATGGTGTTTTGACTTATATTTAAGTCTTAATATTTTTGACTTAAAATATCTGAATTTATTATTTTATTTTCTTTGCTGCATTGAACACTCATCACTTTTTAATTCTTCTACTAGATTTCATACAGGGTAATACATATTATTATACCAATAAACTAATGTTTCCATAGTTCTATTTCACTTATACTGACACAGTTTAAAGTACTTGAGTTTGAATTTGTCATATAGCCTCAGGAAGAAATAAGTACATGTAAAAGCCAAATAACATGAATTTTTAGCAACCCATAATACTTACAATGGTCAAACTTTGGTTCCTTTTGTGTTCATATGATGGAAGGTTTTATTTTTTTGTATTGTGATCCTTCTACTGGTTTAGAAAAGTATTCATTTATCCTTTAGATGATATTAAATTAGCATAATTCTTGCCAAAATAAAAGTAAGGCATTAATTCTATTTCATTGACATTTCTTCTGTAGCCTAAAATACATTTTTAAACAGGCATTGGAAATGTCAGCTGCCTTTGATGCTGGGCGATGAATGAAAGTGGTTTGTCTCATTGACTTAACCCCCTAATCAGACCTGTTCACCACAGCGCGGTGTAGTATGCTACAGTGACCTGTGCTGTTACAAGAAATGAGTTTTGGAAAAGGTCTTCATCCTCCCAAATAAAGTTAGTGCATCCTGATTTGGAAACTGACAGCAGTAATATTCCCCAACTAAAGCTGGAGCTTAGTCCTGTTATACTTATTAAAAAGCCTATTCATACAAATTAAATCCATTCCATATCCTGGCCTCTGATGACAGCTCCATTTTTTTTCCTTGTCTGGTTTGAATTACCTCAAGTCTGTACCCAGAAAGAATTTATCCCTTTCAAGAGACTTCTCCAAGCCTATAATAAATTCACATGGGTCGTCCCATCAATGTAGTGAATTTGCATTATTATTTCATTATGAGTAGGAAAGAAAGCGGATTAGATCTCTTCCAGCATTGGCAGAGCCTAATTCAACCTGAACACATGATTAAAGCTGGCATTTATGACTATAACTGTCAAAGAAAACTAATTGTAAACTGAGAGCTGGGGATAATTATGGCTTTTGCTATTAAACCACTTCTCTCCTATTTATCACAGAACCAACTACAGACTTTACTACTGTTTGCATTTAGTTCTCTGATTACTACGAACCTACTTATGCAAATGAAAGTTGATCTATATTCTCAAATTGAGGGCTCTGTGTAGACTTAAGTTTAATCATGCTTGAGTATGCATGTTTTACTTTATTTCCCCCCTTTTTTTTGTGAAGAGGCACAGTGACACTAACACCACTGTGCGTAAGACTCTGAGTCTTGCATTTTTAAAACACAAACCCTGAAGCACGGCGAGGTAAGCAATTTGACACATATTTTATTTGAACTATCTTTCATTAAAAGTTTAAAAAAATTATTTCCTATTATGTACGTGTGTATATATTTTGTATTTATATATTTTTACATAGGCATGAGTACCTATACACATAAAGAAGACACACATATAACTAGGCATATGGAAGCATATGTATTTCTGCACACACATATAAACATCAATACATGCATACACATACACACATAGAAATTAATATATTAATATATCACTGTTAAACAGATATTAATGATGTAACAAGTATCTTTATAATTTTATGGTAGCTCTGTGGGACTAATCACATGAGCTTTCATGTATATATATCTACATGGAATGCAAGTCTAGTTTTACCACTTACCCACTATGCACATTAGTACAATTCCTTATTTAAAAATGTGTGACTATTGTTATGATTAAGATAAATGAAATAACTGTTGCAGACTAAGTTGAATAAAATAAATGCTCAATTAATGTGAGCTTTTATCTAGTTTTATAAAATGCTATTATTGTGACTGTTAAACACTGTAAGAAATTGTGTGACACTGTATTTTAAGATGGAAATATAGTAACAGTGATAGGTGTAATTCAACTGCATGCTTCAATTTTATGGAACTGTTTCATAAAATTGAAGCATGTACATAAATTTGTATTTAGCAAAGACACTTAAAAGCTTTAAGTAGAAGAATTTAATTTTTATAACAATAAGAGTTATTTATGAATGATAGATTACATGTTAAAGGAAAAAATAACTCAATTTTTCTAGTGCCCTGTTTTTCAGTAGAGAGAATAATATCACTAAATCATATGAAATAGTACTAATAATGAATGTAGTGGTTATATGTTGATAAGAATAGGCTTTTTAAAAGTATCAAATAGTGGGGATTATTGCTATTATGAATATTAATAGTTATTGTAGGCACAAGAACACCTGTATTTATTTCACTGACACTTGCATTTAAGGAAACAAAATGTTTCAGAGAAAATGCAAAAACATTTGATGATGGGAGGCGTCATTAAGAGTGCTCAACTAACCACCAAAATTGTATTTTATCACTTCTGAGGGTCAATACAAATAACGTTCTACTCACAATCACTCAGCAATACTAAAACTAAAACCTGTGGGTTATATGATTCTGTAACTGTACCAAACCTTGATATTTAATCTATTCAGTTAGTGTGAATGATTAAAATGATTCATTTCTACTATAAAAAGCATAACATTAGTTAATAATCAACTTCACATGATATATTCAGTAATTTAAAAGGGAGATTTTAGAATCAAGAATAGTTCCTTTTTTGTTTTATTTTCCTTTTTTTATGAAATAAAAGACATTTTAAAGCTACTTCAGGTCTCAGGACCTTACTGAAAAGTCTTTGTGTTTAAGGACTACCTTCCTATTTCTGGGCATGAGCGTACTATTTTGACAGTTTTATTAACTATACACATACATTGCTGTGTGGCACTTTTTCACTTATTATAAATTCATAAACCCAAGATTTTATATAATATCTGCATTATCATTTAAATGACTTCATAAAATTCCACTGAGTCCATATGCCATAATTTACTTAAGTTATATACTACACTTGTACAGACATATTTTTAGGCTGTTTTAAAATTGTTATGTATATAAACCACTAAGAAAATCCCAGAGTCCACTTTTCTGCTTGAGTTATTTATTTAGGCTTAATTATTTGGAATCAGGTTACATTTTTGAAAAGTATGAAACCATGGTTTTTAAAATTTATTGCCATATTATTTTCCAAAAGGATAGTATAAGCAATACAGTTTTCCTAACAGAATTACATTGTCGTTTTGGGTTTATTTTTATTATTTGTTAATTTTTCAATGGTATATAAACATTACCAGATGTTCATAACTTAATGTTTTTCTTGTGTAAATTGTTTATATTATTTTCTTTAAAAACTTAAAGTGAATAAATACCAGATCTTATTTAAAAATGCATTCCTTAATGTTAGGTTAAAGACCAAAGGTAAAAAATCAACAATAATGACATCAAGTTTATCTCTGTGTTTACATTAAATAATATCTAATTGGTTTTTACTTTCTGACAGCTTGCATTTTGCTTATGGGTCCTGAAGGACCACTATAAATAAATTATATTTGCATTTCAGAAGTCTTAATTTCATATTAAAATGACAACCTGAGTCAACACTTCTGATGGACTCAACTGTTCTCAAGAAATAAAGCAACTAAATGTCACATTTGGCTTCTTCAATTGAAGTTTAAATGAAGAGATAAACTAAAAATTTGCTTTTATACTATACAGGAGCACATAAGTCTATGTACAAATTATTATTAAGATTCATGCTGTAAAAGTAAGTAGCTGGGGGTACAAGGAGGATAAGTGGAAAAAGTGAAATAAAAAGAAATTATATATATATACATATTTTCTAATTCAAATTATATGTATGAATAATAATTATTTACCCAATAGAGCTAGTATCATTTTGAATGAAGAAATATATTTTTCATAATAATCTTGTCATAATTCATATAATTCAGTGATGATTTAGTAACAGAGTTATTACTTTAAAATAACTCTCAGATAAACTTTGTTTAAATTTGCCAAGAGAAACAAATTTGTGTCAGTAATAATTCTTCCCTGTGTCAAAAAATCTTTATAATCTCTTCTCATCATTTAAAAATATTGATTTTGTCAAAGTGCTTGTAATGTCAGAGAAAAGTTGTTAGAAGTGCCATTGAAATTTTTATATACATTAAGTAATTTTATTAAACATTTTATTACAAATACAACACTTCATTATTTTTTCATTGGTTATCATTATGATATCTGTATGGGTGAGTAGCTTGAGATGAAAAGAAGCCATTGAGTAAACCAAAACATTAAAAACATATTGGTAATATAAAACATTTTATAGTTTTTTTGTGTTCTCAAGGATATATGAACATAATTTCTCAGAAAATGCAATATATCACTGGAGTACGGCTAGATTACATGGAGTCATATATCATTGCTCAACTATAGGACAGTGTCCATGGTTACCTTATTAAGCAAATGAAAGTGTGTAACTCAAATAATAGTAGAAAAAAATAAAAGAACAAAATTAAAGCCCCAATATATTTAATGGAATCCTGGGAATTTATCGTCATCAGTGACAATGGCTGAAAAAAATTACTACACTACGCAGACATGTAGATGCTTCAGTGCTCACTGTGTAGAGGTCATTGCCATGAATGTCAAGTAAGGTTTAAAGCTGATGTGAAAACTCCTGCTGCCTTGGCTTGAATTAAGGTCTGATAGCTATACACCAAACTTGAATTTTTTTCTTTCAATTTAGAATGCAAATCTAAACAAAAATATTTTGTAATGAGAGCCTTAGTATTACAGAAATTTAATGGCATAGGTAAGAACCATGAGAATATTTCCTTTTTTATTTTTTAACTTTCATGTCTTAACAGTAATACATGCCAAAATAATATACTTAAAATAAAAAAAGTAACTTTAAGTGTCAATTGCCACAAAAATATTTGAGCTTTCATGATGCAAATTTCAAATAACACAAAGCATAGGAGACATTTTCTGAAAATGATAAAAAAGGGTATATATTCTCCCTGGCTGGTGTAGTTCCATGGATGGAACCCTGGCCTGTGAACCGAAGCATCACCAGTTTGATTCCCAGACAGGAAACATCCCTGGGTTGTGGGTTAGGTCCCCAGTAGGTGGTGCTCAAGAGGCAACCACATATCAATGTTTTTCTCCCTCTTCTTTCTCCTTCCCTTCCCCTCTCTCTAAAAATAAATAAATAAAATCTTTTTTAAAAAGGGAGTATCCACCCTAGGGAGGCCATGTCATGCATATTTGAGTAAGTGGGCACTCAACAGAAAGAAAGAGATTAGATTAGCAAATATGTTCTAGAACAGATATCAGTTCTTTCCCCCTTTGTTTGGAAAACATTAACAGCTAGGCCTTTATTCTCTAGGCAAGCCACTAGAAGGTCCTTCTTTAGAGAAAATACTGGAAACATCACCACTGGTTACTTGCAGCTAGATACTTTACAATGAAGTCTAATTGATAAGCCCCATCCCCATGCTTACAGCTTCTGGTTGGCTTTATAATGTCACTTTTAAAGATGAGATAGTAAACAAGGATCACAATATATTTAAGGAAATAAGAGACCAAGCAAATTAGAGAATTAAATAATTTGGAGAACTATAATTAGTTCAAGTAATGAACTGTCATTCAGTAGTATTATAGGGTGTACTGACTTTGGGGCAAGAGCCAGCTTTTTATAATTTCTCCCTACTCTGTATGCAGTGACCATATTTTGGTACCTCGGAACCTGCCATTGTGAAAATATTTACAACCAACCACTGAAATTAACTAACTCAAAAAATACTTTCTTTTTAATTTAAATTTAAAATTATTTCTTTCAAAACATACAGGAAATGTTAAATCTATAAACAAGAAGAGAATGCCTTATTTTTAATAAAGAAAATTCAGAAACAAACAAAATTCTTCAAAAATAAAAATATAAAACCAAAATTAAAAATACAGTGGATGTTTTTGGAAAGATTTTGCTCCCCCAAATGAAATTAAATAGAATAAAATATAAAAAAGAAATGAAAAATTGAACTGGTAATCTAGGTGCTTAACATTCTAGCAATAGAAAGTCCAAAAATAAAATCATCAAAAAATGGAGAGGAAGAAATAATAAAGTTATTCAGTAATAATCCCCAGAGCTAAGAATCATGAGTTTTCTAATTAGAAGCATTTAACTAAATATGCAGAAGCATGGATGAAACGATATTCACAACATGATACATCATCACTGAATTTCAAATTATGAACATACAAAGAAATCCTGTAATCTTCCCTGGGGGTGGAAAAAAATTGTCTTATACTGCGACTCAGAGAAAACAATAATTTTTGATGTTTCAATTTCAGCATAAGAAGCTTAAAGGCAACAGAACAGTACCATTGAATTACTGAGCTAAAATGATTTCCGATTTAGAATTCTATATCTAATTAAACACTAAAACAAAGATAAAGGTAAAAACAAATTCAGACAGGTAGTTAAGACTACTGAGATCATCAACCATAATAACAAATTAAACAAATTAAAAAGGGAAAATACATGTGATGAAATCCAGAAATCAGGTGAAGTAAATATGATAGAGGGGTAAAAAGAGAATCCAGGAATATACTGAAGCAAGAAATCTCCATAATTGTGCTGTACAGGCAGAGCTCAAAATCTGCATTGGAGAAGGTGAGAAGAGCCAATAGAGATTCTTTGAGAAGATTCAACTGATACTACACCTGCGGAATCTGAATGTATTTCAAGAAGATTTGGACACTTTGTTGAATGTTTGAAGTTATATAAGTAGAAAACTATTCAAAGAAACAGCAAGATAAAGTAAAATTCACCCTGAAGAAAATAAGATGTTAAAAAAATAAATAATTACAGTATGCTCATGGTTCAGTGATAAATAATGCTCATATAGTCATCATTTTGAGCCCTGGATAATGTTCTCATTCAAAGCCTGATATAACTGCATTGCAGGGTGGGAGGAAAGTGTGCTCTTGGGGAAAAGTAGAAGGAAAGAGAAGAGGCTAATAAAGTGAAAAGCTCATCGTTCTTATTGAGAAATCAATAGGTGGTAACTAAAATTGGGATGTACCTACAATATGTTTGGTAAAATGTATCACCAAACATAATATGTACATATTTGGTGGTGCATTTTAAATATTAGGACAAAAGTGAAAGTGGGTTACACTGGGGAGGGAAAAGTGCTGTTGATAATGGTTTTTCAGAATAATCTTTATGGAACTGTTTGACCCTTTAAACTATGTCCATGAACACTTTGATTTAAAAATACTTGAGCACAAAAAGGCTATTTAAGTACACAGTGTAGTGCAATGATTAAGAGTTCTGGATTTGGGGTCAGGCTGGGCTAGTTCTGGATTAATGAGTAAGCAATTTCATGATCTTAGATACTTTTTTAGCATCTATGTAAGTCAGTTTCTTGATTGAGAAAAGAGATAATACTAAGATTTATTGGTTATTTTTATTAGATTTAATAAATATTTTATGTATAGTGAGTAGAACTTCTTAGAGCATACATGCTTTTATAACACTACTATTAATACTATTGCTACTTCATTATTACATTAGTTTATCATTCTAATCCTTAAATTCCCTACACAAAAGAAAACATAATTTTTATCATCAAGAAATAGTTATTACATATAAAATAGGTATTTTTATACATGTGTAAGTGTATGTGAATGATTTTTTCAATTTTTAGAAATAAAGGCATAATACAAGTAGCATTTTTATCTAGCATGTATCATTTAAAATATAATGTATAGTGTATGAAGCAGTAAAGATCCAACTTCTTTTTAATGCTTTGAAGTCTTCCTTATATAAATATATTTAGCATGTTATATCTTCTTACTCATAAAGCAAGTTCTAGTCTTATTTTGAAGAAAAGTGCTACAATTTATCAAATAAGGAGAAAATCTCTGTATAATCTAGAAATTGAGTCACTAGGTTAAATGACATGCAGTCTAAAACATTTTAACAGCTGTATTGAATTGTAAGAGTGTCTCAAAATGCAAAAGTTAGCATGCTGCCTACTCTCTGCTGTCTTCTGCAGCCTGAGTACTTAGTGAATTAAGTTGTAATTTAGAGAATGTGAATAGAGATACGATACAGTAGTCTATTCCCCAAATCGTGTGAACACATTTTTACTAGGCTGAGAATGCTAGCATGAGGCTAGAATGAATGAATGGACATCAGGATGATTCTGTTGGACATCAGTACAATATACTGAAAGTTTATTAAAAGACATATTTAGCAGAAAAGACCCTCCCCCAAAGAGGTGAATAAAACTCAAAGTTTTTTCTTTCTTTTTGCTTGAATTGTCTAATTAATATTTTTTAGCTTAAATGCATCTTAAACTCATATATCTTATGGGTTAAAAATATTTTGTTTAAAGTAATATAATCTAATTTTACTTTATTCCTTCCTGCCCTGTCATTTTCTAAATTTCTGGGGGTGGGGGTTCATTTGCTCTTGTAGTGATCTGGAGCAGGATACAATTGTGAAGGCTCTATAAATTGATGTCTCTATCTTCCCAGTAAAATCATCAATCCGTTCTTTTTATTGATGTAGTAAAAGCAGCATCAGACATAGAAAGTCTGAGAGAAAAAAGCAAAATTGTTCAATTTATCAAGGTCTAAAACCAAAAGCATGGAACAGAAAAAATATAATTTAATGAATGAGTGTTTAAATGAGAAATGACTCTGAGGTTTTACTGACAGAAGAGTAGATGTGCTTTCCATCAATTTAAAAAAAAAATTAAGCCTACACTTTCCAGTGAGAATTTTTAGAGCTACAAGTCAAAAAATGAAATATGCCATTGTGTGCCCATTTTCAGACATAGAGAAATCAAGATGATGTAAAATATAACAATAATACTGAAGTTTAAGAGTTCAGGAAGACTTTATATGCCGAAAGACTGCTGCTCAGACATAGCACACAATGTTTGTTTGACTCGAATGTGGTTTTTAAAATATGCCACCAATTAAAATGCAGATTGGATATACAAATCCAAATTTCTGGTTTTCTTGAACAATCTAAATAGCTGTCACGTTGGATGGAAGCCGAGTACCCTGCACATTCTCTAGCTTGGCATGCTCCTCGTCAATCTGTAATGACTCCCAGGCAGGAGGTCGAGTCTTAGTTCACATATACCACTGTGTTGCCTCTGACTTTTTTTCTCCTTGGACAACCCAAAGTGCAACATAAAAGCAAGAGTTTCATATTTGAAGGAAGTTAGGAAAGTTGCATTATTGTGGAAATAAAGAATATTCTTACTTCTTAATATATGCAATATGTTTCCCCAAAATTCAAAATGGTATTTTTATAAATTCAGCCAAATTTTCTCATTTAGTTTTTCTTGACTGGATTCATCAGATTTTTAATTTTGAGATATATCATTTAAGATGACTTAAGGAAGAATTTTGGTTCTGGTTAGGAACATAAATGGTGATACGAAGTTCAAAAGTCTCCCATGCAAAGCAACCAGAAGGATACTGAATAAAATCTAGTGATTAGAGACTTCTGGTCAAAATGGAGGCATACATAAACATGGCTTGCCTCCTCATACAACCATAGCAAAAATTACAACTAAAATACAAAACAACCATTACTCAGATTCATCAGAAAAGTGAGTCATATGGAAGACCAACAACCAAGAAATTAAAGATGTCACATTCATCAAGAGGGATAGGAGAGCTGGAGACATGGAAATGAGGAATGGGCAGTTCCACACCTACATGTGGTGGATAAAATCTGTGAGTGATTCCTTCAGAGTGCAGAAGTCCAGCCTCACACCAGACCACCCAGCCCAGAGTTCCAGTGCCAGGAAGATAAGTCCCCACAACTTCTGACTATAGAAACCAGTGGGCTTTGGACCAGTGAAAGAAACCATAGGATTCTCCGTTGTCTCTCTTAAAGGTCCTAAAAGGGACTTATGACTTACACAGACTATCTCCCTCTGGGCTCCAGCAGCTGGATAGTAGCTAGAGGTGCACTAGTGGTAAGCAGGGAGAAACTGAAGTGTTTGGTGTCAGGGCAAATGCCAAGGGACAGCTTCCTCCCGGAGAAAACTCCAAAGGCCAGGCAGCAGCTATAGTCCCCCTTATGAGCCCTCCCATGCATAGATCCACAGAGTGGAGACACTATATTTGAGAATCCACCAACCTCGTTCTTGCCCTGATGATTACCTAAGACTCCTCCTCCTCCAAATTAGGGGTGTGCTTTTCTACAGTAGGCCATGCTACTAAGACAGAGAGTCAAAGAAGCTCTACCAAATACATAGACACAAACACAGGGAGGCTGCCAAAATGAGGAGACAAAAAAATATGGCCTAAATAAAAGAACAAAACAAAACTTCAGGAAAAAGAGCTAAACAAAATGGAGATAAGCAATCTGTCAGGTGCAGAGTCCAAAACACAGGTTATTAGAATGCTCAAGGAATTCACTGGGTATTTTCCCAATATAAAAAAGACCAAGGCCAAAATGAAAGTTACAGTAAGTGAAATAAATAAAATTTATAGGGAATCAACAGTGCAGTGGATGAAACCAAGTATCAAATCAATGATTTGGAACATAAGGAAGAAATAGACTTTCAATCAGAACAGGGGAAAAAAATAATTCAAAACAGTGAGGATAGGCTAAGGAGCTTCTGGAACAACATCAAATGCATCAAAATTTGAATCATAGGGGTACCAGAAGGAGAAGAGGAAGATCAAGAAATTTAAAACTTATTTGAAAAAATAATGAAAGAAAACTTCCTTAATTTAGTGAAGAAAATAGACATTCAAGTCCAGGAAGCACAGATGGACACAAACAAGATGAACACAAAGAGGTATACACCAAGACACATCATAATTACAATGCCAAAGGTTAAAGATAAAGAACTTAAACGTATCAAGAGAAAAGCAGATAGTTACCTACAAAGGAGTTTCCAAAAGACTGTTAGTTGACTTTTCAAAAGAAACCTTTGAAGGTTAGAAGGGACTGACAAGAAATATTCAAAGTGATGAAAAACAGGGACCTGCAGCCTAGATTACTCTACCCAGCAAAGCTATCATTCAAAATGGAAGGTCAGATAAAGTGCTTCCCAGACTAAAGCTAAAGGAGTTCATCACCAAACCATTATTACATGAAATATTAAAGGGACTTATTTCAGAAAAAGAAGGTGAAAATTATGAACATTAAAATGACAATAAATTCACAGCCATCAGAAATTGAATCTAAAAAAGCAAACTAAGCAAACAAACAAAATAGAAACAGAATCATAGATGTAGAGATCATTTTGAGGGTTACCAGTAGGGAGGGGGAAGGGGGAGAATGGGAGAAAAGGTATAGACATTAAGAAGTAGACATTGGTAGGTTCAGAATAGATGGGGGAAATGTTAAAAATAGTATAGGAAATGGAGAAGCCAAAGAACTTATATGCCTGACCCATGGACATGAACTAAGTGTAGGGATTGCTGGAGGAAATGGGGGGTACTGGGTAGAGGGGACCAAAGGGGGAAATTTGGGACAAATGTAATAGCTTTATATATATATATGTATATGTATGTATATGTATGTATATATATGTACATATATATGTACATATATATATGTAAGAAGAAATATGTATATGTATATCCAGTGATTAAATGTATTCTTTCTATACAATCCAGCAATCATGCTCCTTTGTATTTCTCAAAGGAGTTGAAAACTTACAATCACAAAAAACCCCTGCACTTGGATATTTATATCAGCTTTATTCATAACTCAAAACTTGGAAACAATAAAAATGTCCTTTAATTGATAAACAGGTATATAAACTGTGGTACACCCAGACATTGGAATATTTTTCAACACTAAAAATAAATGAACTATCAACCCATGAAAAGGTATAAAGGAATTCCAAATTCATATTATGATAGTGAAAGAAGATAATCTGAAAAGGCTTTGTACTGTATGATTCCAGCTGTAGTACACTGTGAAGAAGGCAATACTACTGCACAGTCAAATGATTAGTGGTTGCCAGGGATTGGGGAGGCAAGGGAAGGCTAAAATAATGGGACACAGAGGATTTGGGGGACACTAATAATCTTCTGTGTGATACTATAACGATGAATATAAGTCATTATACATCTTTGCAAACCCATAAAATGTATAACAGCAAGAATGAACCTTATAAACTATGCACTCAGGAGGATAATGATGAATTAGTGTAGATTCATCAAATCCAACAAATGGATAATTCTGGTGAAGGTGTTGACAATGGAGGAGGCTAGGCATATTGGGGACAGGAGTGTATGGGAAATTTCCAAATTTTCCTGACAATTTTACTGTGAATCTAAAACAGCTCTAAAATTATTTTATTAAAAACCCCAAACATTTAGTACATTTTAAGTGCAGTGAGAAATTAGACAAAAGTCAAAACTCCAATTACCTTTGAGTGATAACGAAGGTGTCTGAGACCAAAGGATCTGTTTAGGAAGCCTGAACAAGTCGTTACAATTCTGTAGGAAAGAAGATATGTGAAGGGGGCTTTGTAATGGTATAGCTCAGAAACTTTCAGCAAATATTCACTCTCAAAAGGGAGATCCATCCTGACAGACAACTACTCTGAACAAAATTTACATGGTAGTCCTTCACCATCTCTAGAAACCTTGTGTATAGATAGCAGATGTCAGAAACTGGAGTAAAATATACACACATTCAAATATGATTACATCACTCAGGAAGGCAAGTGTTATTATCACTAGATTCAACAGCCTAAGAAACCAGAGAGAAGCATGATTAGGGAAAAGCCCTCTTTAAAAGATAAGGCTCCATGGGGGCCAATTACACAGAAATATTAGTTTTGTAACAACCTATTGCTGAAGTCAAAACTATGGAGCCCCTTAACAACAAACTTGAAAACTAATATACAGTTTATAACTGTATAATAATGTAAATGTTCATCATCACCAAACCATTATAAAATGAAATATTAAAGGGACTTATGTAAGAAAAAGAAGATCAAAACTTAAAAAGATCTCCATATGTATGGAGAGAGAGGGAGACAATTTCCATTGGAGAAGTAAGAACATTTCAAAGTAATAATCATTCCTTTCTCAAAAAGCTCTAACCTTACCTGGTTTCACAAAATAAAAAAAAATGCTGTAAAATATTTAACATAAAAGGACATTTAGAACATAAATGACAAAATTTCTGAATTCTTCTCACCATTCAGGCATAAATTTGATAACAATTCTTATTTTTAAAATTAAAAATATAGCCCTAGCTGGTGTGGCTCAGCAGACTGAGAGCTGGCCTGTGAATCAAAGGGTCGCCAGTTCATTTCCCAGTCATGATACATGCCTAGGTCATGGGCCTGGTCCCCAGTAGGGGGCACACAAGAGGCAATAACACACTGATGCTTCTCTCTTCTTTCTCCTTTCCTTCCTGTCTCCATAAAAATAAATAAATAAAATATTTAAAAATTGAAAAAGATCATTAAAGACAAAATATAAAAGAGATAAATATATAAATAATGTGGAAAAATGTTAATGAATGAATGAAGAAACATATTTATATATACAATAGAATATAATTCATCCTTAAATAGAAGGAAATTCTTCCATTTGCCACAAGGTGGATGAACCTGAAAGATATTGTGCTAAGTGAAATAAGTCAAACATAGAAAAACAAATAATGTATGATCTCATTAACATGTAAATTTGGAAATAGTCAAGCTCATAAAAGCAGAGAGTAGAATGGTGGTCACTAGGGCTGGATAAAGAGGAAATGAGATGTTGGTCAAGTGGAACAAAATTCAATTATGCAAGGTAAATAATTTCTAGAGATGTAATGTATAACACTGTGACTATAGTTAATCATATTGAATTGCATACTGGAAATTTGTTAAGAGATTAGAACTTAAGTGTTCTCATCACACACACATAAAAATATTATAACTATATGAGGTAAATAATATGTTAATTTTCTTAAAAAAAGAGTATGGTGATTATTTTGCAATGTATATTATATCACCGAGTCATAAATCTTAAATGTATATAAATTTAAATTGTCAATTGTATGTCAATAAAGTTATAAAATAAATATTGGGTTTTGATTAAATAATGGTAAAACATTACCAGAAACCCAGGAACACTCATAATGTAATTAAGTGGGGTTTATTTCAGGAGTAGATATTCAATAGTGAGGTATATGTTAACATAATTTAAATGATTTGGAAAGTACCAAAATACCATCTGAGCTTTTCTGTGTATGGTAAGAAGTCCTTTTACAAAATGTAATCCCCAGGCTTAATTAAAAACACTCTTAAAAATTAAAGAAATAAGAATAGATAAGATTATCCTTAGTATGATAAAATGTAGTGATCTTATTCAAAGGGTGGTATTATTCAGAATGGAAAGATACTACAAGCATTTTCACTAAGGTCAATAAAGAGACAAGAATACACTCTATTAATAATATTATTCAAATTTTTCTGAAGCCACTATCCAATAAAATTAGAAGAAAAATATAAGACATATACTTTGAAAGGAGGGTAACTAACAAGTTAAAGAGAATCAAGTAAAGATAACATTATGGTAGTATAAAAATTAGCATATACTAATAACTATAAAAATACAATGCAAGAAGTATCCCTTTTATATTAGTAGTTATTAAGATAAATTGGGAAAAATATAAAATTTGCAAGAAATGTTTAAATTCTACATTAAAAATATTTTAGAATCAGCCCTGGCTGGTGTAGATCAGCGGATTGAGCACGGGCCTGCGAAACAAAAGATCGCGGTTCGATTCCCAGTCAGGACACATGCCTGGGTTGCAGGCCAGTTCCTAGCAGGGAACAGTTTCCATCAGGGACCCATGAGAAGCAACCACACATTGATATTTCTCTCCCTCTCTCCTTCCCTTTCCTTACCTTCTAAAGATAAACAAATAAGATTTTTTAAAGAAGAAATACATTTAAAAAATATTTTAGAATAATTGTTGCCATGCAGGGATATTAGTGGTTCCATATGAATTTTTTAAATATTTGTTCTAGTTCTGTGATATAATCATTAGAATCTTGACAGGAATTGCATTGAAACTATATATTCCCTTGGGCAATATAGATATTTTTATAATGTTAATACTTGCTATCAATGAATGTGGTATGTGCTTCTACCCATTTGTGTCTTCTTCAATCTCTTTCTTTAGTGTTCTATAATTTTTCAAGTCTTGGTCTTTTACATCCTTGGTTAGGCATATTCTCAAGCATTTTATTATTTTTGAAGCAATTGTGAGTGAGATTGTTTTCTTAACTTTCTGTTAGTTCATTACTGGCATATAAAATTGCAACTGATTTCCAGACATTAATTTTATAGCCTGCTACTTTGCTGAATTCATTTATAATTTCTCATACTTTATTGGTGGAATAATTGGGGTTCTCTATGAAGAGTATCATGTCATCTACAAACAAATACAGTTTTACTACTTCTTTTACAATTTAGACGCCTTTTATTTCTTCTTGTCTGATTGCTATGGCTAAGATATCCAGTACTATGTTAATAAGGTAGTCGGCCTACCTAATATCAAACTAATTAAAAGAGCATGGTACTGGCATAAAAACAGATATGTAGATCAATGGATCAGAATAGAGGACCCAGAAATAAACCCACACCTCTATATTCAATTAATATGTGGCAGAGGAAATAAGCACATACAATGGACTAAAGACAGTTTATTCAATAAATGGCGTTGGGAAAATTGGACAGATACATGGAGAAAAATGAAACTGGACCATCTTCTTATACCATATACAAGCATAAATCCAAAATGGATTAAAGAGTTAAGTGTTAGACCTGAAACCATAAAAATCATAGAAGAAAACAAGCAGTAACATTTTGGACATTGCTCCTAGCATATTGGATACACTTCCTCAGGCAAGGGAAACAAACAAACAAACAAACAAACAAAAAACAACAACAAAAATGGGACTACATCCACTAAAAGCTTTTGCACAGCAATAGAAAACATCAACAAAATAAAAAGACAACACACAGAATTGGAGAACATATTCATTGATATATCTTATAAGGGGTTAATATCCAAAATTTATAAAGAACTTGGAAAATTCATTACCAAAAAAACAAACAACCCAATTAAAAATGGGCAAAGGACCTGAATAGACACTTTTCCATATAGATGGCCAATAGACATATGAAGAGATATTCAGTGTCAATCATCACCAGAGAAAGGCAAATTAAAAGCACAATGAGATATTATTTCATAACTGTCAGAATGGCTGTCAACAAGTGCTGGCGAGGATGTAGAGAAAGGGGAACGCTTGTGCACTGTTGGTTAGAATGCAGACTGGTAAGCCACTGTGAAAAGCAGTATGGAGATAGCTCAAAAAAATAAAAAGGATCTGCCTTTTGCCCCAGGGATACTACTTCTGGGAGTATATTATGAAGGAACCAAAACACTAATTTGTAGGAACATAGCACCCCTATCCTATGTTTATTGCAGTGTTATTTACAATTGCTGAGACATGGAAGCAGCCCAAGTATCCACCAGTAAATGAGTGGATAAAACAACAATGGGGCATTTACATAATGAAATTCTACTCAGCTGTAAAAAGAAGAAGAAAATTTGATCATTTTTGACAATATGGATGGACCTAGAGAACATTATGATAAGTGAAATAAGCCAGATAAAGAGAGGCAAATACCATATGATTTCACTCATATCTGGGATCAAATGAACAAACTGAACTGGCAAGTGGAATACAGACAGTCTCACAGAGAGGGAATAGGGTGACAGCTAAAGGGCAGGGTGGGTAAGGGATTGAGCAAAAAGGAAAGATGACTCATGGATATGGACAACAGTGTGATGATTATGGGGGGGATGTAAGGGGACTAAATAGTGATAGAAAAAATACATTAAAATAATAACTGGAGAGTATTATGATAACTGCAATAAGCCAGGTGGTGAAAGACAAATACCATATGATCTCACCTATAAAGAGAACCTAATCAACAAAACAAAAAATAGAACCAGAGACATAGAAATAAAGAACAAACTGACAGTGACCAGAGGGGAGACAGGAGGGGCATAAAGGGGGAAAGAAGGGGAAGGGGCAAATCAAGGAACATGTATAAAGGGCTCATAGAGAAACACAACAGGGAGAGGGGGAGGGGGAGGGAGAATTGAATGTGGGAGGTGGAGTGTGGGTAGGGCGGGGGAGAGTAACAGGGGAAAAATGGGACAGCTGTAAGTAAACAACAATAAAAAATTAAGAAAAAAAGAAAAATTGAAGCTAATAATGAGAAACAAAAAAATATTTTAAAGTGTTCCTGACCAACACAAAGAAAGTTGTAAACAAATCAAAAGGCTAGCTATTAGAAAAGAAGTTTCAATATCATTCATTATCTTGTCTATTCTTCTTATTTACCATATATAACATTATGACACTTAAAAATTCTATCAGGATTTTATCTGAAATCACTAGTGGTCACTATTAAATGCTGTATTACCCATCTCAGACCTCCAGGTGACTGTCCTTCTCAGTCTGGACCATGAAATAAGAGAGAAAGTTACTTTTACCATTTCCAGCCTAGGCCAGTAAATAGTCTGTGGGTACTTTTGTATCTCTTTTCTAATTTGTGGCAATCATGGAGGTGGACTTGTTTGAGAAGGTGGGTCTGAAGATGAATAATTTGGATTGTTGGGTTACATTACTGAATAGAGCTATTTTGGAAGTTATTTGGATATGGCACATTTTGTGAGTAGAACAAAATAAAACTAAACAGTAGATTTTTACTTTAAGCCACTGAAAATTTATACTTGTTTCTACTAATTAATCATCTTATTCTAACTAATAAAGAGGACAGTTGCTATGGATGTGATCTATTTTCAGAACAGCAATAAAATATGTAGCATTGACTAAACAGTCAAAAACTACTAGAAGTGTAATATTTAATTTATGAATCCAATATGGAAATAACACTTAATTAAAATGCAGAATGTTTAGACTAGATTAAATGTGAAATCTGTTTATATGCTATTTATAAAGTAAACAACCAAAAATATGAACAAAAAATTGAAAGTGCGAGGTAAAGCTACTTTGGCCAAATAGAAACAAAAAAGAAGTCCATTGTTATGATTTCCATTTAACATGGTAGTGGTGGACCTAAACGTTTGAACAGAAAAAAATAATAAAAGATAAACAATTTTGAAAGACCCTAAAATACATCAAGAAACCTTTTGGCATTCGCTATTATTCACCACTATAAAAAGCACAAGATCCTAACTGACAAATTGATACTATTAGTAACAGTAATTAGTAAATTTTCTGAACTTAATATAAATAAATATTAAAAATAAAAATGCATTTTAACACATCATTAAAAACCATTTAAATACATAAAATGCCATTTATAATAGCAATAGTTATTATAAAATATCTTAGAATAATTCCAACAATAGCTGTGTAATGTTTATGAAGAACATTAAAAGCTTTATTAAAAGACATTAAAAATAAATTCTATATTGAAATATTTAACATATTTATGAGAAGAAAAATATCATAAGCTTGGTAACTATCCTCATATTACTTCATAAAATTTTCACAGTTCCAATAAAGATTCTTTCAGGCCCTGACTGGTGTGGTTCAGTGGGTTGAGGGTTATCCCACAAATTGCAATGTCACTTGTTTGATTCCCAGTGTGGGCACGTGGGTGGGCTGTGGACCAGATCTCCTGTTGGAGGTGTGCAAGAAGCAACCAATGGGTGTTTTTCTCCTTCTTTTCTACCTCCCTTGCTCTCTTTCTAAAAATAAATAAAATTAAAATCTTAAAAAAAATAAGATTTCAGTTTTTTGTAATTTGACAAGCAAATTTTCACCATTATATAAAAAAGCAAATGACTAAGAGCAGCCAACAAATTTTGTAGAAGAATAATTTAGTAAGGCATAATATTAAGTTATAATATTATAACAAATATTAAGTTATAATGTAAAGCTCTAGTACCTAAGAAAACAGTATCTTAGACAAACATAGTTTTACAGTGATTAGTTACTATGTTAAACACCAAAAATTGCAACCTCATACCCTAAACAAAAGAAGTTAAAGAGTTAATAAAATATATTAAGGAATGCACAGAAACACATTCCATAAAATTGGTAACTGTAATTCATTAAGTAGGTATAAATCAAAAAACAATTTGGCATATTGGCCAAATTTGAAGATGCACTTAATATATGATTTAGTAATTCCACCTAAAGTTATAGACCACAAACATCTTTTCACACATTTGTACTGAAAGACATAAATAGATAAGAATGTTCCTAATAGCAGTGCTTTTAAGTAGTGAAAAAAGGGATGGAAAATTAAATGTCCATCAACAGGGTAATAGGTACATAAACTGTAGCTCTTCATATAAACATAATGGATTTATATAGGGAAGTGAAAATCAATGATTGTTTATAAATAATATTAGTAAATCTCAGAAATGTAATATTGAACAAATAAGAGAGCTGCATAATGTTATATGTCTGAGAATATACTTCATAAAAATTTTGTATAAAGCAATAACATAGGTTGTATATACTTAAGCAGAAATTTTTTAAAAAAGAAATAGATGAGAAAGCTCAATATGTGAAGTTGGTTAAGTATGATGATTGGAAGAGGAGAATGAGATTTCTGGGAGCAATGCTGATGGTCTCCTCAATCTACTGAGCTGTATCAGCCAGGGCTTGATGGTTTCAACATTATGTGTCAACTGGGTTGTCAATGCATAGGTTTTGTATACAAATAGGCAGTCTTAAAAATGTCTAATATATTTCATAATGCTTTTTTATCATGCTTTGGAAAGGTCACTATAATGCTTTTTTCATAATACTATATCTATAATAATTAGATATAAAAGACCCAATTAATCAATTTAATAAAATTTTAAAAAGTAAATGTTAAGAGTAAATGTGTTAGTAAGAGGACTTAATTTTTAGGAAAATAATTTTTCTTTTAAATCATAACAAGAATATTAAAAGGTTAAACTGTAAAAATAATCTTGGATAATTTACATGTATTTTTTAAAAAAAGAATTAATGTTTTTAGGAGAAAAGTGAGAGCTAATTATAAATTAAACCACTTCTATAAATGTAAATGAGAGGATAAAGGGAATGTTATATATATCTGAATTTGCAGATGTTACATATCATTTGACTTAAATTTCTAAAGAGAGCAAAACACATAAGCTACATTCTTCAGAAAACATCTATTTTGTTAAAAACTGATAAACTAGGCAGCTTAAAGAATAAAATGATTCAAGAACATAAAATCAGTAGACAACTGGTTCAAGTTTTAATAAGAGCCAGTTACTTATCCTTGAACTTAATTTAGCCAGGTCATTCTGACTTATGTTTTTGTCCTTTGCCTTTTTAGTAAGTATCAGAGCTACAATAGCTTGAAATACGAGCATATGTGAACTAGCCTTGTCAAGATAACTTTTAAACATAATGAGTGTGCTTTGGCGAACCTTAGTAAGCACAGGTCATTTTGTCAAGCTATTCTGTTACCAGATTACGATGATACCATCGGATTTGAACCATCATGCTTCAGCAGTTCCTGACTAAAAGAAATTTACTTCCATGAAACTAATGCAGGAAGGTTCTGCCTTCTTGACAAGATGATCAAAATAAAATCCTTCATTTAGAATTGAATAGTCCTAGATATCTCTGCTTTACAATGTCACCTGGATTAAGAAGTACAAACTTCTAGTTATAAAATAAGTCATGGGGTGTCATGTACAGCACCGGGAATGGAGTCAATGACATTGTAATGACTCTGTGTGGTGTCAGACAGGTACTAGACTCACTGTGGCTATCACTTTGCTGGTATACAAATGTTGAATCATTACATTGTACACCTGAAACTTATATACTGCTGTCTTTCTATTGTAATTTAAAATAAATTAATAAAAATAAAATAAATAAAAAGGCCTCAAAGTTATATGGACCTTATAAAAATAAAAAATATATATGTTACCTGGCTAAGAAGTGTCTTTGATTCAACTTTTAAACTTCTACCACTAATAATTTTGAAAATTAGAAAAGACAAAATTTTGTGATAGTCTAAATGATTACTAATATACAACCTATTTTTTAAATTAGGAAATTAGTTTTAAAGCTTCAAAACATACAATTACAGTTAATACTTAGATTTCCTATAAAACAGAGGAAACTCAAAAAGTAGAAAATATTTTGTACATTTATTGTTCTTTATTTCCTAAATTAGAGGCTTAGAGTCAATGGTGTTACAGATACATTTAATGGTCGCCTCTATTATTCCTGCCTCCTGGTGTTTAGGCTGGGTTCTAAGCAATAGAATGTGACAAAAGTGATGTAAAGTCATTCTCATGATCAAGTTACCTTACATGAAACTCCCTCTTCTAGTAAACTCACTTTCAAGACTCTTCTTGCTGGGTTAAAAAAGGAAGTCCTCATTTTGGCAAAGCACCCATACATAGTAAGGAACTGCAGACAGACTATAGGAGCTGAAGGTTGCCTCTAGCCAATAGCCAGCAAGAAGGAGTGACCTCAGTCTTCCTACAACTGCAAAGGAAGAACTGAGTGAACTTAGAAGTGGGTTCTTCCCCAGTCACATCTTCAGATGAGAATACTGCTTAGCTAATATCTTGATTGCAGTCTTTTGAGGAATTAAGCAGAAGAACCAAATACCTTACCAGGAAGTTGTGGGACAATAGATGTATGTCATTTTAAGCTACTAAGTTTTTGATAATTTCTTATGTAGCAGTGTATAATTAATAGAGATGGTAACCAGAAAATTTTCTAGTTTTGTGAGTTTGCATTTTGGATAAGTGTTTCCCAGAAGTATAGTATTATAATCAGGATAAGCAGATAGGCTGAAAAGATCTATGATAGTAGCATATTCCAGGGTATTAAATTTTTTCAGCATGTATAAGTTCAAATATCAGGAAAATGCACTGGGAGTAGAAGAGCTTCCTAGGTTAACAGAGAGGTGCTGCACTAGGCAATCCTTGTTTGCTAGAGGGAAGTCACTGTATTAGAATCTGTGCATGTCAACTTCTTCTCAGTTAAACATAGAGAGCCAATAGCACCTTATGTATTAGAGCAGGAGTTGGCAAATTACGTCTTGCAGACCGAGTTTGGTCCCCTTACTTGTTCTTTTGTAAATATGGTTTCATTGGAATACTACCGAGTTCATGTGTTTACGTATTGTCTTTGGCTACAGTGATGGAGTTGAGTAGGTGTCATAGACACTGTATGACATTCAAAGTTTCAAATATTCACTATTAGGCTCTTTGCAGAAAAAGTTTGCTGACCTCTAGGTTAAAACATGAGGTAATGTGGGATCTTCCTACATGTGTGTTATTATTTGCAAATATTATACCTGAATAGATATTACTTTAATTGTTAATAAAGAAGAAGACAGCGGTTTAAAGACATTTTGTAATACAAGTCAGAAATAGCTTAATGAACTCACAAGAAAATATATTTATGACAATGACCTAAAGTAACATTCAAGATAGAAAGAAATCAGAACAAGTGTCTTTTGTTTAAAGAAAATTATTTGAAGATATAATGTAAGAAATTTTTCTCCACATGAAAAAAATCATCTTATTTTTTTTAAATTAAAAATTTTATATTTCAGTAGAATTAACAAGAAGTGATATTAACACAAGGGGAAAATACTACAAAAAATATGCAAGTTGAAAAGATGTGTTGATTTTAAAAGGAGTTAGCAGAATGACGATAGGATTTTCTTCTACAATTAAAAGCAGAGAGCTTAGAGACATAAAAGCTTGTACTCAATATTTTTATACTTAACTAACTTATTTTTTTAGTGAGGGCCAACAAATGATATACTTAAATATGTGGACACTCATAAAATTATTTATTATTTTTGAAATAATTATATCAATTAATGGCAAAGGAAGTAAATTAATGTTTTTGAAGAGAAAATTTAGAGAAACTGGCACTGAACACAGATAAATTGTGCACAGTTAAAGCTAAGTAAATGTTTCATACCAGGTTAAAACTGAACTAACATGTTTATAATAGAAAACATATCATTGAAAAACAGTAATTAAATAATACTTTTACAAGTTGTCTGGCATCCAAAAAGTACTACTAAGGATAATGTGCAGAACAGTTGGGAGATGGGGAGGCTGTAAGTAGATAGCATAGTACAGAATGACACACAGGAAAGAGAGGTTCAGTAGCTATTTTCAAGTAGGAAAAATAGGCTATATTGTGTGTAACACATAGTCCTTCTATGTTTTACTGTTAGGTATGAGTTATTCCTACCCACACCATGATTGGAAGGATATATGAAGTTATTATCAGCATTACTACTATGCAAAAGTGTTATGGGAAATCAGTGTTCATGTTTAACTTTCCTGTATTTTCTAAATTTATTATGGCCAATGTATATTATTTTTTAAAATAAAGAATTTTGCAGACACATTGAAATATATATATAAAATATTTTCTTTAGATATAAGTGATATTATAGATGAATTATATTTTTATGCTAATGTTAATGTACTTTTAATTAAAGTCAGGATTACTTTGTCATTAAAATTTATTTTGTATAACTAGTTCAGAGTCCCATTATTGTTTTATAATAAAGCTGATTGCATTAGAACATGGAGTAAATTCTATTTGGTACTCAGAAATGTCAATGCTTAATAGCAACACCATTTTTGTCATTCTATTAGTCCTAAAATTGGTTTATGTATACACAAAGTTTAAGAAATGTTGTCTAAGCAGTTTTAGCTGTCTTCTTTTAAGCTGTGATGATTTGCTTCTAAATTAACTACCATCATGAAATAATGTACTATCTTGATAAATAATATGTGCGCACCATGTTTATTAATGCTAGATCATAAAAATTAAAATTATTTCCTAGGCAAGGTGGTCATATCCTGCTTATATGACAGGATGTTTTATGTTTAGTGCTTAATACAAGCATAGAGTGCAACAATACAAAATATATATGTGTGTGTGTGTATCTAAAGTCATGAGGTTTGGATTTCTCTGTGGCATTTTAAATTTTCTTAATGGGGAAAGCAGGGGTAGCCTGGCCTACAGGGAACAGAGACTTGAGGTGAGGGGAATTGAAACCAAGATAAAAGCAAAACATAAAAAGTACATACAGCCAGATCACTTATCCTGGTCAGGAAGGGAAGGGGGCAGGTAAGGTGCATATTTTCACAGGAAAAAGGATCTGACTGTATGATGGTTAGACATGAGGATAGTATGGAATGGGATAACCAGGAGGGACTGCAAAAGATGACTGCAATTTCAGGGAGAAGCTCAGAGACCAATACAAGTGGTTTGGAAACATGGTCATGGTCATTAAAGGATCTGAGCTTCATGAATCTGGAGTCTCCCAGCCTCATTGTTCGGAGTTCCCCACGTGTAAACCAGTTTATGGCAAATAACTGGCATATGTAATTATTTGCTAACAGTAGGAACATACGTAAGAAGGAAAATAAAACAGCATCAATGCAAAATCAGGTACTTATTTTTATTTTAAAAATAATTTGTTCATGAGAAAGAACAGTTATTTTCATGAAAATATAACACGGAAATTCAAAATTGTAGCATTTTCCATTTAAAATAAGTTGTAAAAGGTCTCACAGTGAATGTTTATAGGTCAAGCTCGTTCAGAAATCTAATTCTGTTTAACTGAATTGACTGCAGAATGTTCCTTTTTTGGGCAGAGTATAAATTATGTTAGTAAATAAGTTAAAGATTACTTATATTAAGAAAACTAGGTAGGTGATAGAAGTAAAAAAAAGAATACCAGAAATTCCTGACAGCATATTCAATAATATTATTAATTCAAGGCAAAGTGGAAACTTGAAAGGAACTGACAAAAGTGACCTTTCAAAAGGGGGAGGCTGGGTAAAGTTGAAAGAAAGTAATGTGGAGTCCAGCTGCTAACACAAAGAAGGGAATAGAAACATTCATCCTTCTTGGCATCCTTTTACTCTAAGGTTTTCTGTATTTCAGTTGTTGATGTTCCTAATCCATTAGCATTTTACTTTTTGGCAAGGTAAGAACAGAAAAGACTTGATTGTGCCACTATAAACAAAGTTTAAGTAATTATATCTCCGAAGCTTTCCAAAAAGGATTTCTCTTCTCTGGACTTTGAAACTGGGTGCTGGGGAAAGCTTCCTGGTATGGTATTTCTCAGTTTTCATTTCCACTTTGGATAAGAGGCCTAGTTTTACACTGCTTTTTTTCACTGATAGATCTAAGGTGGTTTTATGTCTTGAGTTGCAGATCACTTGGAAATTACTGCAGGTAGCTAAAAGGATTTGGTTTTGTTTCAAGTTAGGCAGACTTCGCTATATTGTAGTTACATTTGTGTAGCAGCTTTTTACTAGCTTACCTTTGCTTGGCCATTCTTTATGTATTACCAGCTAGTTTATCACTTATGTGGATACACTCTATGGATTTAATATACTTGAAATTAATGAAAGATTTGTCTAGATTAGAGTTTTGCTCCAAGTAATGGAAGGGAATAGGTTTCCAGAAATTAAATATACTAAAAAAGTGTTTTTACATATATATAATAAATATATATAATAAATATATACTATATATAGTATAAACATACATATATTTATACACACGTATATATTTAATAGGTTGTTTTGTTTATCTTGGTTCCATATATTGTTCAACAAATTCACTCTTAGTTTTGTCTTTTGTCAAACCATAAATCTAAAATACCTTCTATATTTATTTTACCATTTCCTTGTTTGATTTCTCCAAGTTCACTCCTTGCATTATATTTTTAGACCAGGGGTGTCAAACTCCTTTTCACCGGGGGCCATGTCAGCCTCATGGTTGCGTTCAAAGGGCTGAATGTAATTTTAGGACTGTATAAATGGAACTACTCCTTAACAGTTAAGCAAGAGCTCAGCACTGCTGCCAGGTAGAAACAAGGTTGAGGGCCGATTCAGCCCGTGGGCCTTGTGTTTGTCATCTTTGTTTTAGAGGTAATATGTCCCAAATTTGATAATTCTAACCATCCCAGATTGCCTTGTCATACACTTTTATTTGGGTGGAAAGATATTACTATGAACATTTTATCTTGAGTAAAAGAGGACTGACAAGAACAGACTTCTAAGGCAGTCCTTGAATGAAGAAAGTAGGTAAGACTATGTAATATTTGGCAGGTTCTTTGTTGTTAACATTTGTTTCACTAATATAATTTTAGAAATAAGAAGTAGATTGCATGTCTGATGTGTTAGCTCAAGACATGATTATGATAATCAAAAATAAGACACTGATTCTGATACAGCATTCTTGTGGAAAATGGACTGGTATCTCTAATTACAGAAGGAAGAAATGTTCTACAAAAAGAATGAATGTCCTGGTCACAGGTCGATGCTTAAACAAATATAGTCCTTAGCTTACACCTATGAATAATATAAATTTTACAGGATCCAGTAGAAGTTGAGTGTGGTTGGTAGGGTCATAATATGGGTGTAATAATTTATAGTTTTAATTTGAACATTTCACCTAAAATGTCATATGGTGTGCTTCAGTGTGATATTGTTATATTACAGGATTACATGCTTATGATTTTTTAATAAAAGATTTTGTAATAAAAAAGCAGGGTTATCTGTGCCAAACCTGCATTTACTGAATTATTAATATGGGTCAAGCACTTCCTGCATTCTTTGCCTGTATTAACTAAGGTAATTAATCTTCACAGCAACTCCGAGGTAAGAACATTAACATACAAAGGTGAGAAAAGTGAAGTATAAGAATGATAAACAGAGTTCATATCAATAGTTTGTGGCTAGCATTTAAACCCAAGCAATATGGCACCAGAGCTTAGTTCTTTAAACACCTACTTTATGGCATCTGAAATGGGATTCTGATTTTAATTAACCATGGTACAAAAAAGCCGCTGCCACCTTGCTACCTCTTTCATTCTTAGAGGAGATGCTTGATCTTTGACAGTTCACTGGTAGTTGGCTGATGGTCCTTTTGGCTGTATAGAGCTACAATAAACAGACTTGCTTTCTAAGATGTGAGATTTAGACTTGCCCATGTACATGGTTGGATAGATCTGAGAAAGTTCTTTTTTATACCCTACTTAGAAAAACAAAAAGCAGTGGGACCACACAACAGTGTAGCCACCTTATTTGTTGGTTCATTTTATTTGTATTAATAATTATTTTACATGTGTAAGTAAGTATATACATATGTTCCAATTTGATGTCAGCTTTTTTGTCCTTCATTAATATAAAAAAGATAATCAATCCCAAACCATTACAGGTACTAATAAGAAAAGACTTAGGTCCCGAGGCCTATAACTTGTTTGTGACCAAATCAAGATTAGATCTCAGTAGGGTGAACTCTGGGCCAGTTCTCTTTTTTACTGTTCTCTTTTCAGGTGCTGGGTTAATATGGGATGTTTGAAGAACTTTTGTTTACCCAAACCCCAAGCACCCTAGGAGGAGTGATAGGGCCATTTGGGAAAGCAAACAGCAGGATATTCACAAGGGCTAGGACTAGCAGCCGCCCGCCCCCCACGGTTAGAACTAACTTCTGCATTTAGCCTTTGTACTCTGCTTCTGCCCTACAGCTAGAACTAACTTCCGCATTCCGCTTCTGTATCTCGCTTTGTTAGGTAGACAGGAAGACCCCAGTAGGACTATATAAACCCCAAGAATCCTTTGTTCAGGGCTCATAATTTGGAGATTGACTTTTATGGGCCCGTACATGTTAATAAACCTATTACTCCAGAATCCCTCACTGTCTGGTTGCTTCACTTTCCTGTAACAGATAAAGAAGATACGCTTCACATACTAGGCCACATAATTTTGCAATTCAGCCCAAAACATAGAATTTATAAGAAATAAAATCACACTCAAACCAGTGTGAGTAAAAATTAACATAGTAAAATGTATCCAGATTTAATATTAACATTGAGAAAATCTACTAAGGACACAATTCGAGAAGCTGCGGCCAACAGGAGAAAGCTTTGATTCGCTGTGAGCGGATGACACACCCAGAATGCTTAGAGTGTGAGTAGAACACTCAGGACATGTTTGTACTACAGGTGACATTTGTTTGAACTGTCTGCTCTGACTACTCACTCACTGGCAGGGAAACTGTTCACACATATTAATTAAAAAGTGCTCTATCTTCAGAGAAACCCCGATTAGAATGTTGAAAATTCCATGTGCTACTGTGTGACCTTGGACAAGTCACTTTAAATAAAGGCTCTATTTATTTGTCTATGAAATGGAGAGTATGTTGCATAGATTAATGTTCTCAGTTAATTATGTAAAGTGCTTCATGTACTGTATGTAAAAGACATATAGTACATGATTTAATAAAAATAATAATTTTTATATTTATTGTTGGTATTAAGTGCTCAATGTGCAAGTCTATGACAATTTTTTCTCATGATTGTTCCAGATTATTTAAACCAATGGCCCATGTACTTTTTCCTCCTGGTTGCATAGATAGTCTTTTGTGGGAGAAGGTTTGAGGAAAGGGGATGTATTGTGAACTCAGTGCATGTGGAAAAATATAAAATAGTGCAAAATGTACTAGCAAATAAATAGGATTCCTAGAACTTTTAAAATAAGTCTTAGGAAAAGCTATAAACATACTGCTACTGCATGACATGGTTGTACACAGTTCAGGAAGATTTGTATCCTTTCCTTTCTTGCTGTACAATCTAAATATGCATTGAACACACTGCAGAGGAAATAATGTGGTTGGAACTTGACTGGCGCTCTAAGCACAAGCTGCCACTGGTCACATTGCCTTACATACACTGAACAAACAAAATCATTTTCTAAAATGAAGTGATAAAATAGATTTTTCTCATGAAATTTATTTTATAATTGCTTATGTTAGATTAACAAGACTTATTCCAACATTATGAGTGTATACATGTGTGGATTTTGTAGAATTATGCAATTTATAGATGGGAGCAACATCATACAGTGAGTGAATGCTTTTTGCAACAAGACAGGCAAGTATTTAAAACCTGCCTTTAAAAGACGTTTTCAATACATGAATCTAGAATTATTTAAACTGCTAAAACTGTTTTTTCTTATCTGTAAAACAGAAACCTAATGGGATACTACTTTACTCAAAGTCCTCTACATGGTAGTTATTGTCACTGTGTCATTATTATTATGATGATCTCTGCTAATTGTTTTCTCTCCATTATTCCAAAGCACTTCTTATCATATTACTATGTCTCTCTTTACTCTCTGCAAAAAGTGCAGAACGTAATGTAGGTGCATAGGCATATGTGCTAAATGAATGTGTCATAATATGTTTATTAGTATATATTTAAATATATGTAAATCAAATGTGAGTAATGCTATTTTATATTGACTATAGAAGTGCTAATATAAACACAAAATTTTCTACATCTGCATATATTTTCATTGAAATGAAGTCTAAAACTGGCAAACTAACAGAAACCAAAATAGTACTGAGGATTAGCATTGTCATATTATTGCATTATAATTAAATATAATTAGCATTGTACGTAAAATGATTCACTTTGTTATGATAACTTTAAGCATTTTAAAACATCATAAAAAACTTCTTTTAAAAGGGCAGTTCATGATAGTGCAGATATACAGACAGCTTGATAAAGTAGAGAGAAAATGATCATTGAAGTAAGAATGACTTGGGGTCAAATCAAATTCTTTAGCCTTGACATATAAAAAGACGAAGATGGAGAGCAGAAGAAAAGTATAATTGAAAACAATGAAGAAGGGTTGATGCAAGAATATGGACAGGGAAGAGGAAACAAAAATAAGAGGAAGAAATTAACAAGGAAGATCAAATTCAGGTGGAATTTAGCTAAAGATATGGAGCCAAAATATAAAAAATCAAATTAGTAAAAATAAGAAAAGATTTATTTTCTCATTTCATATAGAACTGCTGTAGCCAACAAACCTTTGTAAACAAGGTTTGCATATTCAAATTAAAAGGGAAATCGACTTATGTGCTTTTGTTCCTTCCTGGAGATTGATGGTGAGATACAGAGCTGGTTCTGTTGTGTTAATTAGTGGGTTTTGAAGTAGTTTGTTCTTTTGTTTTGGTAGAGAGATTTATGGAGGTTTTGAATATAGCAAAAGCATTCTAGAAATTGTATGAGTAATATAGAAAAACTGAAGGGAGAGGAAGTGATCTTAAGGTGGGAAGGGAGTATAGATACGTGGCCATGAAAAACCCTCTAGAACATAGATTATACATGTCTACGCTTGTGTGAGTGATGTTAGGTGGAAACTCAGGGGACTGGAGCTGAGTTCCATACCTGGGATGATGTATTAATAATAGAACATCAGGCCAGCAACATTGGAGTTGTGTGATGTTCCATAAATGAGCAAATATAACTAAACTAGCAGGGATTATGAAAAACACTATTGCATCACAGCTGGAATAGATTTTCAGTCAATTATATTGAAAAACAATCTAAAAAGATATGGTACCTGAATTGACATCCAGCTTAAAGGGATTGGAGGCCTACCCTGGGCTAAGCGTCAGCAGAGATGGCCTGCACTCCAGCAAATAACCACGATTTCTTCCTCTCAGGGAGCGGGGCTCACGAGGGAATTGTGTTTTCAGAATCAACTCACTTTCTGCCTGGTTTTCTAATTTTGAAATAGCATATGACCTTATGTCTGTAGGTAACATTTAAGGCATAATCTGTTCTAAATATGTTTCCCTGCTTCTCACTCTCAAAGAGAATTGTACCTAGTGACAGGAAATTTTTCTCTTACATCAATAAATATCCACTAAGGAATAAACTTGAGTGATAATAAAATCATTCTCTTTAAAACCTTTAAACTAGTTTTCACTGACTGTCCAAAGATTTCAAGTGAGCTAAATTAGAAGAAATGGTAGTTAACTATATTTCCATTGTAATAAAAGTTTTTACTTGAGTATATCATATATACTGAAAATACACAAGTTAAAATTAATCAGAGTTAACTGCTTAATCTCTCTCCCTCTTTCTATCTCCCTTTCTCTCTCTCTCAGTATATATCTTGTACATAAACAATCTCTCTTGTGAAATACAATAAAAACATAACTTTACATGGTCTCCCATGTACCATTTAAATAAATTTGGTGTGGGAAATTTAGGGTTTCCCTTTTTCCTTCATGAAATATGGGAAAGTCTGCCTGAGTCATTCATTGCTATTAAAAGACTTCCAGTGACTTTAAATTGTAAACATGATCTCAATTTTGTGATTCAAATTTTGTTCTCCTAGTAAATAACCAAAATTGTGAACTTGGTTTAACATTGGTCCTCTCCCCTCTTCACAGCCAGGGCCATGGTGGAGATGGTGCTTTCCTCTTTTTTTTTTTTCTGCTCAGAATACATCCTTCTTCCTACTACTCTGTCACTGCTTGGTTCTCACCTCATCAGGTTCAAGCTCAGGGAAACAGAGTGGAGAAGAGGGTACAATTTTCCATGGCAGCAGGTATATGTGATTTCTGACTCTGTCCTTTATGGTACTTCCTGAGTTCTTCAGAGGCCCATCTCACTTGCTGGCTCCTGCCACAACTCTCACATGGATGCCATGTGCCTTCTCCTACAAGTGCATTTTCTTATCGCAGCCCTAGTTTTTCCTGCAGTCCATGTCCGACAGAGTCTTCCAGGCAGGTTTCATGGTTTCAGGCTCAGTCTTCACAATAACTCTAGCCCTTCTCCTTGGTCCCCAAACATCTGATGCCTGAGTTGGAAACTTTTACTTTACAGATATCTTCTTCCCGTCCATGTGCCTCAGGGCAGTAGCCATGTCCTCTGGCCCTGTTATCCTTTTGTACTGTTTCAGATGGCAGCTTAATGTGCTTTAATACTGGGAATGCATCTCAAGTTTCATGATGGATCTCTTTGCAGCTCCTGTGAATGGACTTAAGGTAAACAGCGGGGTGGGGGGGAGTGTCAGGAATCACAGCATAAGAGTGACACTCCAAAAAAGAAAGCAAATGAAGCAAACTTTCTCAAACTTTCCTTTTTATTCTCTGTATTGGTTTTTACCTTCTATCTGGGTCAGGAGTCTCAATGAGAAAGGTCTTAATGTCATAAAACCATTCTCAAAAACTTATTTTGAAAGTTTTCATTTTGTCCTATTGTCTTACTTGTATGGAACCTCTATTGTATTATGAGCCCTTGATATATTCTGTTGTATGGACATGAGTGTGTATAACACTTACACTAATAAATGGGGTGTTTATATAGCGCCTATTCTTTTCTTCCTTAAATATATATTATGATCATTTACCTCTGCTAATAATATTTTTTCTTTCATAAAATCTTAATGCCTATAGATTATTCCTTTCTATGAATGCACTATATTTTATCTAAAATAATTCCTACATTGGGAAAGCTGCCTATGATTACTTTACCCCAATTTTTACAACGGTTAACAAAATACTACCCACATAAATTCTTAATGAAAACATTCATGTTTATTTCCTTAGGATAAATTCTTAGAAATAATTGCTGAGTCAAAGGTATGAACATTTTAAAGAGTTTGAGTATATACTGCTAAATTTTCCTCTAGAAAGTTTATCTTAACAGAAGGGTATAAAACTTCCTGTTTAATTTATACCTGGCAATAATTCATATATAATTTTTTGGTCTTTCTCAGTTAAATAAAAATCAAATACCACTGAGAATTTACCTTCTATTACTAGTATGTTTGAAACTATATATGTGTGTGCATATGTGTGCGTATGTATATATATAATATCTAGTACATTATATCTAGTGTATATAAATATCTAGTATATTAGTGTCTGTGTATATTTTTATTTGATATTTTGATAGATATTTTTATTTGTACTAGATATTTTTATTTCATTTTAGAAATGTTGTCATTTCTTTACCTATTCTCTATTGATACATTATTTAAAAAATTTATTTGTGTTTAAACATTAAGGACATCAAAACTTCTACGTCAGCCAGAATTTAGTTGAAAAATAGAACCCACATTTGCTATTTCAAATAGAAAATTTCATACATGAGATAGTGTGCAAAAGTTTTGGGACCTCTGGAGGAACCAGAAAGAGACAGGAATGCTAATAAAAAGGATGGTGAGAGCTCTGACATCAGAAAGCCACAGACATCCGAGAGAGAGCCATGAGCCCTCACCTGCTGCTGCTGCTGCTGCTGCTGCTGCTGCTGCTGCTGCTGCTGCTGATGCCGCATGGTCGTCAGGGCAGCTGCGGCAGCTCCATTCCCAACCCGTTCTCCCCGATCTCACTATTTCTTCCCTACATTCAGTACTCAGTGCAAGAACCAAATTACTTCTCTTAATATACAGATTGGACCATACACTGCCTCTTTTTATAGCCATCTGAAAATTTCTCATCTAAGAGGAAAATCTCTAGAACCCTTATGATATTCTTCATGCTCATCGTACAGCCTAAATTTCTTATTTTCTTTTCCTTTGTTTCAGTCACACTGGTCCACTTGCTTGTCTTCAATTCTCTAAGTCCTCTCAGGGAGTTTTGCTTTTCTCCCATCTGGAATGATATTCCCCACATATTCCCATTTCTCACTCCCTCACTGTTCTCAGTTTTTTTCAAAAAATGCCTTCCGAATCAGGCCATTTTGACTATCTCATTTCAGACTGGCACCACAGAACTGGCACTTCAGATTCCCATTGCTCGGTTTATTTTCCTTCATTGCAGCTTCCACATCTGATATATACCCTGTTTTCCTTATTTGTTTACTGTCTGCCTCTTTGGAGATAGCCGTAGAGTTCTACAATACATCATCTGTACACTGTATTGTGTGTTCACCACCCCAAGTCCAGTTTCCTTCTATCACCATTTATCCCCCTTCACCCTCTTCTATGCCCTTGTCCCCCTTTCCCTTTGGCAGTCACCATATTGTTACCTGTATTCATGAGTACTTTTTTGTCTTTGCTAATATCTACATCGAACAGTGCATGTAGTTGGAAGAGTATTCTTGACGTTTTATCATTTTCTATATTTCTTCATAACTTTAAAACTCATTCCTGTACAACAATTTCCCATCAGCCTGAGGGTTATAGGGATCCAAGATATATTCAGGGAGAGGTTTATTTCTTCATGGAAACAGTAGCTCTAAAAATTATCTAAAGGCATTTTTGTCTGAAGCGAGTTTGCCATCGAGGGATTTGTGCAGGTTGCCTTAATCACTCCAGGTAATGGAGTGAAGATGTGAGTAATAGAAAAAGTAGGATTGAGGGTAGGAGGTGGGGATGGCCGGGGTGTCAGGGGGCAGTGCTAGGGGGAAAACGGAGACAGCTGTACTTAAACAACAATGAAAAAAAGATGCAGTAAAGCACACACACACAATGAAAGAAGTATGCTCTGAATCAAGCAGGTATTAGCACACTTTTCTGTAAAGGACAGAATATAAATATTTTAGGCTTCGTGGGTCATACCATCTCTCTCACAATTGCTCAGTGCTACTATTACAGTATGAAAGAAACCACAGACAATACGTAAATGAATTAGCGTGGCTATTCTTCAATAAAACAGTATTTTTAGACAGTAAAACTTGAATTTCATATAATTTTCATGTGTCATGAAATATTATTCTGCTTCTGAGTTTTTTAAACCTTTTAAAATCTGAAAACCATTCTTTGCTTTCATGTTGGCAACCGCTCTGCCTGTTTTCAGGAGTTGTAACTGCCCCCCCCATGGCTAAGGCTGAGTGAGCAACCTCTGGGCTGTGAGCCACTGAGGAGACAAAGCTTGTCCCCTGCCCCCAATGTTTGATCGGGTAGTCTATGATGGGTACGACCTCTCAGAGGGGGCCAACCTTAGCCAGACACGATCACCTTCCACCATCATGGAAGGACTCAGAGGGCTGCAACAAAGAGGGAGTGATGGACCCTCACCCCTCAGCTATTTTGACATAGCCTGAGTCCCTATTTCCATCTGGGAGAAGTGCTTTCTGGCTCTAATCCACTTAAGCCTAAAAACCTATGATGGGGAAGGCAGTGCAGCCCTGTGCTGGAAAGGGCAGGTTCCCCCCGGGGTGATCAGGCCTGAAAAAGGATATGTAAAATTCTGTGAAATCTGCTTTATTTAGAATGCTCTCATTTAAATGATGAGGGTCCAAGCAAGAAGTTTGTTCCTCAAAGTTTTATTGCTCTTTAGCTATCTGACCCTGACTGAGAATAAGCCCTCATAGTTCTTTGAATGCTACCTATTGTTTGATCATCATCTGTATTGTTGTGCAAAATGAACCCAATAAAAGCCCCTTGAGAAAGGGGCTCTTGGCCTTTCTCCTCTGAGAGACTGGCCTCCTCTCCTCCCCAAGCAGATCACATCTTGGTAGTTTCACTTTCATCAGTGGTAGATGGGGGTACTTTACGGGCAAAGTTGCCCCCACACTTACAAGAGGGGCAGTCTGAATTTTTTCAGCCATTTGTTTCTATGACCATTGTTTGCTGACCCTTCCTCTAAACACTTACACCCTGCTTCTCATGATGGAATTTGCCCAATAATTGAGCAGCTGATGGTTATAGGCCATCATGTCTGGGCCAGTGTCACCACAATGATTTTCCAAATGATTTTTGCCTTCGCTTGAAAATAATATTTCTACTGTAGAAACTATGTGGATTAGTCCAAAGCCATAGTAGCATTGTTTCTACAATTTCTGAACAAAATGTATACCTTACCTTCGTTTTGGTAAGGAAAAATATCTTGCATTCTTTCAAAGATATGTCTTGCTTTCCCCCACACTGTGGATTAATTTTTCTGCCTTGGAGGGTACAAAGAGTATTTCTATAAACAGATGAAGTAAATATAAATTTTAGTAAAAAAAAGTATGATATAGTGCAAGGTAAGCCCTAGCATCCTCCCCTTTCTGCCGCAATTCTTTGTCATTGGAACTTTACCTACATAGAGAGAGCACCATGGGGAAAGCTGGGAAGGACTAGTTCTGGGAAGCCGGAAGCTGCCTGAAAGCATCAGGCCACATCAGCTTTGAGGTGGGTGTGCATGTGATAGAGAAAGAAGAGGCTGGGAAGATGTGTTTTATTGAATAGGACATTCATACATCAATTTCTTAAAATTATGTTCTACAAGAACACAATCTGTACAAAGTTAAAGCAGAATATTTAGGACAGAATGAAACACAGGCCCAGTACTCCCTTTTGGCTTTAGTTTGAGAAATGCATAATTTGAAGATAAAGCCTAAAAAGAATAAATGAGTTGCTTATTTCCGCAGGGAAAAAAAAAAGCAAAATGATGAGTAGATACACAAAATTTATTTTGAATAACTTAAAAAGCTTTCTAACTATGTAAATTTATTGATTGAAAGTACTAATAAACTCTCTAGGAATTGAAAATAAAATTGTCTTATTGAAAATAAGAAATAATCTACATATTTTAAAGTGTGAATGTTTATTTGGCATGGGCCATTGGAAGGGAGAAAAGATTTGGGTATTGTTAGAAGATTATACTGTTAGTTTATTTTTATCTCAGATTTACAGCATGAAATGTACATCCTGAATGTTCGGACGTAACACAAACAGTCTTAGTCAAATAAAATGTAAACTATTTCACATAGGCTGAAGAATTATTTTTCACATTTGAGAGGGTTTTGACCTGTTTAACATATGCCTGGGGCTTATGTTGAGTAGTTTGAATTTTTAAAAATAACATGTATTTTACTGTGTGTACACAGACACACTTGAGTACAGTTGAAAACATGCCTAAAATGCAGAGTGCATGCAAAAAAAAAAAAGGTTTTATAGAACTGACCTGAACGTTGTGATTACATATTTATTTCTCAAGCTGGTCAGCAAAGATTAATATATCTATTGAAATCTTTTAATCAGTGTGCATTCCCCACCCAAAATTGTGGTTGGATAAAGTCCAGAATGGCTTTCTTTGTGATACTTGTATTTATCAAAGCTGAAGTAGAATAAAAGAACAAAAAAAGTGACTTGTCATAAGTAGAAAATCTTAAAGTTAACTATTATTGTCACTGAGTTTTTTTTTTCTAAGACCTCACATTTGGCTACAGGAAAACAAGGTGGTTTCCATCTTTTCAAGACAGAATGTCACACGTTGTCCATGGGGCCAGCTGGACTGCCAAAATTCCTTGGCCAAAGGAAGCCCCTGGCCAGCTAACTGTGATATAACAAATGATCTGACCAGATTGTCAATGAATTGAGAGCTGAAGTTAGAGCACTTTGGGGATGGAGAAATTAGTTATTTCTCTTCAACTTCTGCCCCTAAAAATACAAAAGCTCTGAAGCGTATACCACAGATCTCTGGAGAATTATACTGTAGCAAGTGTGGTGTGTTTCTCATTTGTCTAATGGGAATGTTATGAATCATTTATTTATTTACAAGAGAATGTTCATTATTAAACATTTATTATGTCTGATTTTAAATATAGCACATTTATTTGGATAATATGGCAGAGTTTAAAGAAAAAAATATAGCTATCCATAATTTCACTATCTACATATAACAATCGATAAAATTTTTATACATTAACATGTTTTCCCTGCATTTTTAAATTATATTATATGCTGTGTATGCTACTTTATATTCTACTTTCCATACCTTTATATTATAGCATAAGCAATTTATCTGATCATAAAAGTCCTTGTAAATACTATTTAAATGTTAAGTATTAAATTATAACAAAATATTTGTTCATTAAATGTGTCTATACCAATATTTTTAAAACTTTTGTGTAAATTGTTTTCATATCTAGATTTTTTTCACAATCATTGGCTCAGTTTTCCATGTTTATAATCCGAGGTAACATGAACTATAATTTTTATCTATGTTAAGTTGTTGCTGTTTTTAAATTTTGTAGTTGCTGCCCTGGTAAATTTATTTAAAGAGTTAGAATTCTATGTTGGAGATAACTTAAAAAAATAACTTTGGCGCTATTCACTGGTAATCTGCAGAGAACCAGCAGGGACTCAGCCAACATGTGAGGCACCATGTTTATATCACGCTCTTTATGAAGTCCTATGTGATTTGGACTCCCTCTGCCTGAGTGTGTTTGTTTCACCACTATCTTCATTAAAATTGTTTTAAGTTTTGTTCTATCTTGGGTAATAAAATTTATTTAGATAAGTTAAGTTGTATTAACAACTAGTAATTTATGGATGGTTTTCTGTAAAGATGTGGTATGAGCTAACCACTCCTCTGTGTAACCCTCCCATAATTCATTCCATCAAAAGTTATTTGAATTCTACCTCCTGGTTCTCAGTTTTCCACAATTTTCAACAATTCCTACTAGAACTCTAATCTAGAATAAAATAAATATATTCATTCAACAGAATTTAATAAATAACATGTGTCGTTGAGAGTTGTAGATAATGGGATACAGCAGGACACATGACATCAAAACCTCTTCTGTTGTGGAGCTATGAACATTAGGGGAGGGATGAGGAAAAGACTTGGACAAATAAAAAATAGCTGAAAAATATCAGATAGTAGCAAGCACTATAGTGTTAATTTGAAGAGCATTATGCTAAGTGAAATAAGCCAGGTGGTGAAAGACAAATACCGTATGATCTCACCTATTAGTGAAACATAATCAACAAAACAAACAAGCAAGCAAAATAGAACCAGAGACATGGAAATAAAGAACAAACAGACAGTAACCAGAGGGGATGGTAGAGGGGGATAACAGGGGAAAGAAAGGGAAGGGTTGCCAAGAAACACGTATAAGAGACCCATGGACAGAGCCAAGGGGAGTAGGATTGAGGGAGGGTGGTGGGGGGAAAGTGGAGCCAATTGTGCTTGAACAACAGTAAAAATTAGAATTAATAAATTTGATTGAGTTACAGAACAGACCGGGGTGGGGTAAATGACATATTATTACCAAAAGGACCCCCCATTTTTCTCTGGGGGTTCCCCCACTAGGTTTTCTGTGCCTGCCACCAGAGGAGAGATGTCTCTCAATGCCAGAGATTGGTGAAAAGGAAAGGAATTATTTATTTAAAAGCTATACAGACTTAGAGTAGTGACTTAATGTCTTTATTAAAATACTAAAGTTCTTTAGAATACCCACACATGCACATAGTGCTTCCTTCTCCCCTTTGCCCAGTCCAGGGTACCATATCTCAGGAAAAGAAGTAGAAGTCCATGATTCAGTCTCCTGGCACCATCAGCTGTGTCACTGCCATGAAATCCAGTTGACCCAAAGCCATGTAGTACCTTCTCATGGCCCACCAGTAGGAGTCCCTTCACCCCTTTTCTTCCAGGCAAAATCTCCCCTGCTACCCAAGCCACCTGGCAAAAGGGAGCACCCCAGAGCCACGTGGTCCTGACCTGGTATGACTGCTGAGCCTGGGTTTAAATTCCCCTGCCTATCTTCCTCTGCAGCCTCATTTCTGACTCCTCCTACAATCAGTTACACCTGTCAGCATTCCTGTATTATTCCAAGTTTATTGGGTTGCCATTGTGAGTCTGGGCAGGTATGGCCCCATGGTGTGAAGCCAATCATCTCCACACAGGTGCTGACACCAGGAGGAGTTGCCTCCCAGTTACATCTTGGGTGGAAGTCACTTCCATCTCCCTGGCTCAAAACAAGGCCACAGCTATTTAACATATCTATGAAACCAGTAAAAGGTTATCGATATGTTAAATGACCATGTGAGAGGTTAGCTGCAAAGCCATTGCTGTACGAAACAGCACTCAATGGCCCAGTTCCATGTGGCCCATCCCCCAGCTCAGGCTGGTGGGGGTGAGGACATTATAGACATATTTTTTCTCTAATATTTCCTGGACACCCTGAGTTCTGGACCCCATTACAAATCCCCATTTGTCCCCTGCTGCTTGGCTGCACCCTGTTAAAATAGGATGACTACTTAAGATCATATGTTCAGAAAAGGCAACAATAAAGGGATGACATTTAGTTTGAGATCTCAATATGAAAAAATAGTGAGCCTTGTGAATATCAGAAGTAAAAGGCAGAGAAAACAGCTAGTACAGATGTTTTAAGGTAGGGGACAACTCGGCAGTTCAGGGAACATAAAGAAGGTACATAGGATTAGGGCTTAGTAAATGAGAGAGAAAGTATGGAAAAGAGATTGTAGGGGAAAAGGGAGGTAAGGTAAGATATGGACATATAATCTAGGATGAGAATTTAGTTTTCATTCCATTCATATGGAAAATCTATTAGATAGTTTTAGAGAGATCAGTCATATAATATGGAAGCTAGCTATATAATTCTGGTTTCTTCATTATGCATGGCTTACAGGGACTCAAGAGTAGAGACAGGGACATATTTACTAGTTGTAGAGGATTACAACCACAAAAAAGATGATGATATGGATTTTCTTTGCAATAGTGGAGATGAGGATGATGGGACAGATGTGAGACATGTTTTTGAAAGTACATGATAAGCTAATGGATTCTACCTAGGAGGAGAAGGGTTTTGGCTAAAAAATATTGGCAATTTGTATACTTTTCACTGGAATGGAAAGGACTGAGGGTAAAGAAATTTTGGGGGAGTAAACTAAAAGCTTGTTTTTGACATGTTAAATTCTTGATGTAAATTAATAGAGATATTAATGAGGCACCTTAATATATGTACCTGTTCCTTGTTTTCAGATAAGAACAGGGAATACTGGATATAAAGTCATAGGAGTTACCTGCTTATAAATGGCTTTTAAGTCCATGAAGTAAAATACATTATCAGTTGAAACTACACCTAGTTCACAGTATTTCTACAAACCCCAACATAGGCCATGAGGCTTGGTAAGTCCAGGATTCACATACCAACTCATCCAACTATTTATCTTCACAGATACTTGGCCTTTTCAATATCAGGTGATCTCCGCCTTATTCTACTTTGTCACTTATTCTCATAGCTTCACTCTGGACCTTGAGCCTGGCATGACTTCTCACTTCCAAATTCCTACGCTCTTGACCTTCCTCATAATTACTGAGCACCCAGCACAACCCCCAAACACTCCCTGTACTCCTATGTAATATGAGCTAAAAATACTATAGCCATAAAAACACTCATTCTTAAAATAAAAGTTCTTCTCTTCTCTTGTCAGATATTTTTTAATGTAGCATTAGGAATGTAACTATAAATAATAACCCCCTTGATATAAAATGGCATTAATTAAAACTTAAAAAATTAATTATTGTGCCCTTGGAGGAGGAGCCTGTTGGAATTGGTTCTATGGCCCATTGATAGCATCATGGACATTCTGGTAATTCTCTTGGACTTTGCTCATGGCTATGAAGGGAGGTTCCACTTTCAGTTTTGTGTTAACAACCAAGGCAGGCAAAGTGGAAAAGAGACACCACAGCAGGTATGACTCTTCCTTTGAATCCATCCACTTTCTCTCCATTTCTACTCTACTTTTTAGCATTAGAAAAAAATTTTTCTTCCTTTTTTCAAAGCCAAATCTCCAATACTAGTTCATGGTTCTGTTCTCTGCATTTTCATATTTCTTTCCTTATTTTTGAAATCCTCACCTGAGGACAAATTTATTGATTTTAGAGAGAGAGGAAGGAAGAGAAAGAGAGAGAAAAATGGATGTGCGAGAGAAACATTGATCGGCTGCCTCCTGTATTTATTTTCACCATACATATTACATCCTTCCTGAAGTCTTCTTGAGCACCATCAGAGGCTTGGTTTGATCCCCTTAATGTGGTCTCATAACATAACAGTATCAAACACATACAGTATTTAACACGTGCCATACACTCCTCTAAGTACTTTGCACATGTTGAAGTATTTAACCTTCATAATAATGGTGTAAGGTAAGCATGGTTATTTCTCCACGTTAGAAATAAGGAAATTGAGGTATTGGGATGTTAATGAATTTAGCCCATTTTAAATAGTTAGCAAGTGAAAGAAAACAATTTTGGGACTAGGTGAGCTGTCTTTGCTCTCTGACTCTACTCTGCTGCTTTCATCTTATGAACATCATTTACTTGCTATTACCAGTCTCCAGAATATAAACTCCATAAAGACATTCATTATCAAATCCACACCTTCTATCCAAAAGCCTTTGAACATCTTTGGTACTCAAAAAAATTTGATAAATGACAAAGAGGCATAACTTAGTGTTTCTCGGCTGTGTTTCCATAGCACTCTGAAAATATTTATGCTTTTGGTTGAATTCTTGCCATTATTTTCTTATAGCTCTTTTGGCCTTATTGAATTACAAGCCCCACTGGGACAGAAAACGTGACTTATCCCTCAGTGTGTCCCAAGTGAAGCCAGGTGCTCAATAAATATTTGTTGAACAAATCTGTAAATAATACCAGGAGAAGAGATAGATGTAAAAGTTTGGGGGGTGGATCTCAACAATTCCTTTCACCTGCACTTCTGTGTGGCCATAGAATGATTTTTATTGTATTGTATTTATGTCAATCATCTACTTTTGAGACCTCTTTTTATTTTATTATGAATAATGATTCTAAAATAAATCTCTCTTCCCTAGTATCCTAATACTTTTATAAATTTTAATTCTCTTCAAATATCACATTGCTTTCAAAAACAAAGCAATGTGCTATTTTGCTAACAGAATTTGCTAACAAAATACATGTTAATAGCCCACTAAGTGCTCAATACTAAATTGTCACAGAGTTAAAAATAAAGCAGAAGATATATTTCTGGCCCACAAAGGTAATGTAATACAGAAATTGGGTCTAGCCCAAGTAAATCTCTGTAAACATAAGTGATGGAGATATTCATATCTCCTTATTGACATATCAAGACACAAATAGTCGCAAAAATATCTGAGGTGAATGGCATGGATCCAGGTGGATTCGGTCTGTTGTTTTTCCCAGAGTTGAATCAAATAGAAACGTGGAGGGTGATGCAATTTTATGCATTTAAGAAAGGTGCATAACCTAGAAACGGCACTGAAAATAAACACTTTAATTAACACCACACAGAAAATAATTTAAAATATTTTCATTTGTTAAAGTATTTGTAACAACCCATAATGTTGTATCTTTTAGCTTGACCTGCTACTGGAGATGAACTCTTTTATAAAAATCCATTTTCTCTGACAAATAGTCTAGGCATGGGCTTAATTTTTATTTTTTATTGCTTCACTGTGCTTGCATTTCCATACATCCTCAGGAGAATCCCACACATCTTTCTACCTCTGCTCCTTGAGATTTCCTCTCTTTTATTCTCATTGTTTTATCAGTATTCTTTGCCTTTTCAATTATATAGAGAACAACTTCAGGAACTCTTGGCAGTCACCACCTGCATTTCCAGTTCTTTATTAGTTCATCTCACTTACACAATGTTTTTTTTTTTTTTTTTGAGTTGAGAAAGTAGGGGTCAATGCTTTGCATCAGAAGTATTTTGGCATCTAATATTCAATTAAATAAGTATAGATATTTTACAAATGTGAAATACATGTATATTATCTATAGTTTTACACAAATGGAGCTAATTTTAAATGCTTCTCATATAACATGTGTTACATACCAAAAGGAAGAATTTGAATGAGGAAAGATGGTTAATTTTAAGATACGGTAGGTATTTTTAATAGAACTTTTTATTTGAATCTTTTCCAAGAGGCCATGATGAACTTCATTTGAATGAACTAAAATGTTTCCTAAATAAACCCCAATTTCCTATTTTGTTGTGAAGTTTCATTTACATAACCATCACATAAAAACACTGTCTTGAACCTAAGTGAAAGGTTGAAGTTGCAATCCCTACACTACCAACATAGCTTTTCCGAGTTGAAACATTGAGACCACATTTCTGGTGCATCTGTTTATATACCTCAGCCCATAAAAACAGAAACAACAAATATAGATATAGCCTGCAGCAATAAATGAAGAGGGGGAAAAAAGACCCTCTGTTGTGCTATATCATCTGGCCTTTGGTTGAATACAGTCTGTTATAACATTTAATCTGGAGTTTATTCCCCTCCTTTGTCAAGAGAGGACCAAATCTGGGACTCATTCTCTGGCACACTGCTTATCAGGAAAAGACAGAGTGATGCAAAAAATAGTCTAAGCGTCACTCTGCTCCTTTATGAAATCCCTTCGCTCTATGAAATTCCAGCTGCAACCCAGAACTCATAATTTTTTCACTTATCTTGATTTTCTTATTCTTAACGATCATCTTGTTTTCTATTCAGAAACTTTACAGTAATTTAGAAACACAGCTAGGATTGGGGAAGTGTTTCTTCCATCTATTTATTACTGGGAAAGAGACATTTGACCGATCAACCAAAGTGTGAAGAGTGAGATTTATTTACAGCTTTATTACTACATTAGGAGGAAGAAAGAAATGTTGACCCTTTTTATAAATAATAGATACTAAAAAAGCTAACATCTATTAATTGTGCCAGACGTTGTTTTAACTAGAGGCTTTACTTCCATTTTCTCTTTACTTGTGACATTCTCTATTAAGTTGGTATCATCCTCATCTCTGCTTCACAGATAGAAAAAGAGGGCTTGAAAGTATAAGCCAATTTCTCAGTAGCCCTTAGCAGTTAAGCAGGAGGACTGGATTTGAGCCCATGTCCATCTGGCTTCAAAATGCATATTCCTAAACAGCATGCTACCTCATTCTATATTTAATACACCAAACCACAAAAGAACTTACTGCTAAGCACTGTTTAAATTTTGTGTTCTGTTTGGTTCTCTATAATTACAGTGAAAGTGAAATTTAATAAACTTTTAAACATGCAACGATGCAACAAGTGAAATGAGCTTTATCTAAGAATGCTTCAAGTATTCAAGTAATTCTTTAAACTTGTAAAAACATTTTATACACTTTTCACTGAAATATGTAATTCATTACACCAATCTCTTTAGTAGGCTCCTCAACGAATCTCATTATTCCACTCTGGGTCTCTCCTTGGCTTATCTTTAATTATTTTCTCCCTGCTCATGATACATTGAAACAGAAGCTTTGTATATTTAACTTTTTAAAAGACCACAATTGAATAATTGTTACAGACATATTGGATGTTCACTATCAGCATTTAATGACTATCACTAAACTTCACTCTTTATATTTATTTTTGGATTACTACATTTTCTCACACAAAAGGAAGATAAAATTTTGTTAAATTAATGACCTAGTTGGATTTTTTTCCCTCCTCTGCCTAAGGCCTCTTTGCAGGATTTATGATTAGACAGAATATGTATCACAATCAACAGGGCTGGTAACACAAATTTGGATTAAAAATGTTATTCAAGTAATTACAGATACAGATACAAAGAAAGTTACAGATATTTGTAACTTTCATGGAATTAAGTAGAGACTAAATTTAGAATAAGATTGGAAAATCAAAACGATAGTTATATCAATTCGGTGTTGGGTAAAATTTCATAATCATTTAAATATATTAATGGAACTAATTTTTCATATAATTTTATTTTTTAATATTTTATTTATTTTTGGAGAGGAAGGGGAAGAGAAGGAGAAAGAAAGGAAGAGAAATATTGATGTGTGGTTGCCTCTCACTGTGGTTGCCCATACTGGCCGCCTGGCCCGCAACCCTGGCATGTGCCCTGACTGGGAATTGAACCAATGACACTTTGGTTTGCAGGCCAGCACTCAGTCCACTCAGCAATACCAGCCAGGGCAATTCTTTATATAATTTGAAATAATTAATGGCTAAGTCAATTTGCTATTCACTTTTTTCCATCATCTGCATCGCATACCTCTGCTTAGGCATTGCTATTCTCTTTTTTATTCTCTTCTCTGAGATCTGAAATATTCCTATGTCTGAGGATTGCAATATAAATATTGCCCATGTCTGGGTTCTATATCAAACACACTATTTCCATGGAGAGTTTGTATGAGTGAAAGGGACCGAGTCCATTGAAGCTCCCTATCACCTCTGTTGTTACTATCATGGGTCCCTGCAGTGCTGCTTTCTCCTTAAAATAGATAAGGCTGTGAGTTCTGTTTGTTTTTAATAGGATAAAATCAAATTTTAATACATGAACATAGGAAATTTACATAAAATTTCCTAAGGTATATTTTTAATCCTCACCCAAGGACATGCTTATTGATTTTAGAGAGAAGAGGAAAGAAGGGAGAGAGGGGGAGAGAAACATCAATATGAGAGGGAAACACTGATTGGTTACCTTTTGCACTCTGACCAGGAACTGAACACACAACCTAGGCATGTGCTCTGACTAGAAATTGAACCCGTGACATTTTGGTTTCCAGGACCGTGCTCCAACCAAGAGAGACACTCAGGCCAGGGCCTAGGCCATAAGTTTTCATGAGTTTCAGGAAAGAATTCTGGGAACATGGAAGGAACCAAGCAAACAGACATACCTACAACTGGCTACTATTTACAGTCAGAGACATTTGCAGAATTTTAAGACTACCCCATTCTTGTGAGTGGTTCCTAATCTTTATGTAGAACATTAATTTATTAAACATTATTGAAGAACGAGACTCCCTCCCTCCTCAAGTTCTTGTTTTTCCTTCTTGCTGGGTGAAAATGGGAAATGTGTCACTGAAACTAGTTACTTTTTTATTTCTTTCTCTCTAAATTGTAGCTGCTTATGTGAATGATATTGACAGTTTTAATTTGTTTTTTAAAAGTTTCCTCTGGGTGCCTGGAGTCTCTGTAATTTATGAGACCTCTGTCTGACCGACCCTTCACTGCAGAATACCCCCATCCAAGAGTTTCTGCTTTGACACCAGCCTCACTTACTCTTCCTTAGCTCTTCCCCCTATGGCAAGTGCTGCCAAAAATGCCTTGCCCGGCAAACATTTCCCTTGTATGGAGCACAGGCAGGATTGCTGAAGCACAACTACTTTTTCAGGTGCTGATTTGATCTGCAGCAAACCCGTAAGCATCTTGTTCTGCTCTTAATGCTGCCTTCACTCTCTGCTCTGATATAAAAAGGGGGCAGATGAGCAAGTGCACAAATTAAGTAGTTGTCAACCAGGGAAGAAAATGAAATGCTGGGATTTCTCTTCCTCCTCTTCCGTGACAACTTTTCTCCCAAATACTACCCTTGTAATGGGAAAGTCTAAAGATGTCCCTCTCTTGGTCCATTGGAAAGTGGTTGTGGGTTCACAGCTCCAGGACCAGCTTCACATTCTGTAATCGTTGGGTGAGGATGGCTGGGCCCCACTGTTTATGGGCACTTGACAAAGTGAAGTTTCTTAGCACCTGTTAATTTCTCATTCTACCAAAACCCTTCGTAACTTAAATGTCAAGTTCTTTGCCCATTTTTTAATTGCAAAACACAACCAGAGACATTGAAATTAAGAACAAACTGACAGGAACCAGAGGGGAGGTGGGAGGGGTCATGGGGAGAAGGGGGAAGGGTTTTCAGGAACAATTATAAAGGACACATGGATGAAACCAAAAAGGGGTAGGAAGTGGAGATGGCTGCAGGAGGGGCAAGTGGTAGGGGAAATGGGACAACTGTACTTGAACAACAATAAAAAAATGTGGGGAAAAACCCCTTAATATCAGCGGCTAAAACATGTCTGGCCACTTTGCAAATATTTAACTGGAACTCTGATATTCTGCTCATCTTGCATTTACTGTCATGTTTCCATCCTGTTCCATTTCAAGCTTTAATAGGTCGATTGTCCACAGTACATTGTCAGTGAGTTTGTGTATGTCATTCCTATTCAGGCACACATTCTTGAGATTTTACTGTGATCAAATGATTACCTTGCCTTTTCATAGATACTCTGTTATTTCCTTTTCTTACATATTTAGTGTGTGAGAAAAATAACAACACTAAGTAAAATATTCTTCTTTTTATGCAGCAAATATTCCCACAGATAGAGAAATTATATATGAACAAATAACACCTTCATTATTACTTTATTTAATGTTGATGATTTAGTTTGTGTGATTTCCTGTCAATTCTATTTCAATATGTTATTCACAAGAGTATTGTCCAAGTAATCATTTCCAAAGCATTGTAATCTAACTTTGAAAATAGATATACTCAAAATAAGAAAGAAAGAAACATTTCACACAGGGAGATGGGCTCCACAAAATCACGTGAACATTTTATGACAGTTTTGTGTAGTCTTATCTTTTCAGGAGAATATTTTAAATAAAATGACTAAAAGATAATGTAGTAAGAGAAAGAATACTTTGAGAGACCACACATTGTCACATGGGAAAAATAGGATATAACACACTCCACGTATAATATAGCCATGAAAAGTTTTATCAGAATTGCTGAAGCAAGAGTTCTTTGTTTTATTTGGTGTTTGGTCTTAGAGGAATTTGAATCATTCAGCTGAGCTATGGATGTGGGCTCTGCCCTGATTGCTCTCTGGCTCTGGCTCCCACTGTCTAGCTTCTGCTCTCTTGTTCTCTCTCTGAACTTGCAATATTTTGTTTTTTTTTTCTCACTAATCATTATGCTTCCCACTTGTTAGAAGCTGAATCGATAATGTTTCTTCTCTGCATGGATTTCAAAAGTGAATCTAGATTTCAATAAATGCCTCGTTGAACCAAGGATTTCTAGGGCATGACTATGTTAAATACAGGGCAACTTTACAGTTAATCCTCACTCCTGGAAAGCTGGGAAACTGAGAAAGCTTCGATGATAGACAACCCACAATTAAAAAATGCTATTCTTAATAAAAATAACTGTTACTAAGTTAAAAAGTAAACAAACAGAATACCTGTGTTTACTTTACATCTCCATGAGTATTTTTATCACTGGCAATTTGAGCTTTTTAATCCCTTTTACCTTTTTGGCCCTTCCCACCATTCCCCTTCCATCTGACAACCATCAGTTTGTTCTCTGTATCTATGAGTCTGTTTCTATTACATTTGTTTACTTTGTCTTACAGAGTCAACGTATATGTGAAATCATGTGGTTTTTGTTTTTCTCTGAGTTATTTAATTTAGCATATTAGTCTCTAGGTCCATTTGTATTTCAAAAACATTTTAATAACTATGTACTGTGCCAGATGGTTACTAGACTCATTAGGGTCATTGCTTTGTAACATACATACATGTCTATCAGTATATTGTACACCTGAAAGTAATATAATATCATATGTCAACTAGAGTTAAAGATAAATTCAAAATAACTCAATTGAATATTCACTCAGTCATTATTCAGTAGAGGTGCTAGCTGTATAAAACAGTAAAATCACATATAATTATACTTAATTTTATCAATGTTACTTCTTCTTACACTTGCTATATATAGTCAAATATGCCAAGCGTGGGACCTTAGAGAATCTGAAAAACCATGTTGACTTAGGGGGCACTTGAATTTGTGTTCTGATTGGAAGATTCTGCTGCTCTGAGCTAAGAACTGAGTATTATGTGTGAATTGCTGATAAAATTTATGTTATCACATATTTTAAAGTTAGTGATAATAATAACTCTAAGTTGAACATGAATAACTTGTGAGCAGTATTTCACATCCATTATTTGATGATGATTATTAATGTTGATAATAATAATAAATTTTATCATTCAAGTATTTATTGTCTGGTACTAGGTACCAGACAATTCATGGAGAAAACCTTAGAGTTTCAAAAACAAGAAACCATAATAACTACCAGGCAGAGATTTATATTCTATTTTGTTATTTCACTTTTAGAAAGCAGTAAAGCCAAGTCCTATTCCAAATTTTATTGACTACTTAAAACAGTATCCTCCCAATATTTCTGAAAATAATGCAAGATGATTTTAACTAACTCATCAATAGATGGGATTCCATAGTTAGGAAGATGTCACAGATTTTGTAAAAATAATGTAACAGTTCCTATGGCCAGCTCATGTTACCCTTTATCATACAGACTCGGGGTATGAAGGCAGATACAATTTAGAATGAAAACACACATCCTTTCAGGCACTAAGAAAGGTATATAAATAATAAAATCAGAAGACACGTACACTTACTAGTAAATGTGGAGAATTCTAAAGGAAACACATATAGGAAGAGCTTTATTCATCTGCTTCAGAATGTTAATAGAGAAATTTTGGTAAACAGTGACACCTTGCTTAGTTCCATTGCTTTTTTTCTAATTTATCTTTCTTTTCTTATATTTTTAAGCAGTGTTACCTTAGGACTGCAACACGTTTCTTTAATCTTTTAAGAAATGTCTTTACAGTATAAACATCAGCTACTTATGCAGTTGCTTTGAGAGAACTTTGGGCAAGCAAACATTAACTTACTACCCACTCACTCATAATGGCTTATAGTATAATGATTTTATGTCCATTTCCTTTCTTTTTCACTTCATTATAGAACAACTTCATTGTTTTTACACAATAAGAAACATGATACTATACTCTGCTTTTGTTTCTTTGTAGAAGGCTAGTGGAATATAAATGTTATCATCTCACAGTGAAAAGAATTGTCTTAAGAAAAAAACTTACACCTTCTGAGACAGCGATGATTTAAACAAAATCAATGTAGCTGCAACCATTAAAAATAATTTTCTCTTTTATTTTGTCAAAAAGTATAAAGGCGCAACACTTAACACACTTTAGATTGTATTCTGATACTCTGTACTTTAAAAGGTATATCTTGCTCTCCCCATTATCTTTGTCATTGTCCCTTAAGAAGGCAGAATGAACTGTGTTCACCCTGGTGTCGAGAGCCTAACACCAGGAAGGCCAAGGAACCACACTGTAAGATCCAACACATGTAATCGTCACAGTGTCCTTTACTTCGGACACGTTCTTGTGGGGACTTTGCAACACCTCTGCCTTTGCTCATGTAGGTTCACAGAGGGGTTGTGGGGTGGAAAGAGTGTGGGCCCAGAGCTTGGAATCTGGGGTCTTGTTCAAGTTTAGCCTTTACGTTAATTCAAAACATTTTGAGGGTAATAATTATGCATGGACCTTGTTTTGTTTTCATTTCCTCTAACAGACCTTGGCATGGAATAAGTTCTAAGTAAATATTTGCTGAATGAATTAACATATAAGCTTAGACAAATTGTTAAAGTTGTCTGAGTCACAGTTTCCTCAGATGAAAAATGGAAATAATAATAATATCTGAACTGTAATAATAAAAACTATATGTGGGTTATTGTTCTATGTATATCTACTTGGATATTTGCTATAGTGTGTGAAGATTTAAAGTACATGGAGCCCTGGCTGGTGTAGCTCAGTGGACTGAGCACAAGCTGTGAACCAAAGGGTCGCTGGTTCGATTCCCAGTCAGGGCACATGCCTAGGTCTCAGGCCAGGTCCCCAGTGGGGGCCACATGAGAGGCAATCACACATTGATGTTCCTCTAACTCTCTTTCTCCTTCCCTTTCCCTCTTTCTAAAAATAAATAAATAAAATCTTTAAAAAATTAAAGTACATGGAAATGTAAAGAAATATTATTATTGTTTATACTAGCATCCTTTTTGGAGATACATTATGATACTTGCTACGATAAACATCAAAAGCTGTAAAACCACATAAAGTTTATAAATGCAAAAACTGAGACTACTACAATACTTTTAGCTTGTAATAAATCTCCCTGACCCAAACACTGCACACTTGTTCCCTGAATACCATTTCATGCTATCCGTGGGATATTCAGGAAGAAAAAACTGTTTTACATGTCAAATAGAGATCTTCCTCTCACCCTGCACTGCCACTAAATATTGAATGTCAATCAGAAATTCATTAAAGAAGTAGTCAAACTACAAAAACATCGAAAGTGCCCATCAGTATATGAGTGGATTAAAAGAGCAGTGGTGTATATCTACAATGGATAATTATGTAGCTATGAAAAAGAGTGAAATCTTACCATTTGCCACAGCATGGATAGATTTAGAGGGTATTGTTCTCAGTAAAATAAGTCAGTTAGAGAAAGAGAAACACCATATGATTTTACTTATACGTAGACTCTAAGAAATGAAATAAATGAACAAACAAAACTGAAACAGACTCACAGGCGCACAGAGAGAGCTGGTGGTTGCCAGATGCAGGGGGGTGGAGGACTGGGTGAAAGATGAGAGGGGTTTGGGGGAAGGGGCGAAAATGGTGAAGGGATTAAGAAGTACAAATTGGTAGTTACAAATAATCACAGGATGTAAAATACAGCATAGGGAATATAGTCAGTAATAGTGTAATAATTATGTATGGTGTCAGAGGGTTCCTAGATTTATTGGGGTGATTACTAAGTATGCTATATAATATCCAATCACTGGGTTATATGCCCGAAACTAATGTGATGTTGTATGTCAACTGTAATTGAAAAATAACAGTTCTTTAAAGTGAAAAAAAGAAGGTAGTAAGTGTAACGTTTGGATTATTCTTCTTTAGAACACTCACGGTGATTGGTAGAAGCAGGTCACAAATGAGGCAGTGGGCGTCACTCGTCTGTGGTGTAGGCCATTCACAGGGTGCACTGTCTACAGAGAATTTAAAAACAATAATAAAATGACTAAAGTTGGTCTGCTTTTTATTAACAGCATGCCTCAAGTCAGTGATAAAATTTTCTTTCCAGAACAAAATCTGTGCTGTTCTGAATTCTAAACAATTGTTACATTAACTGTTGAGTTTTAATAATGTATATGTAAGCTTCAAATTAGCACATTTTTATTACTTATCCTTTAGTAAACATTGCATTCTCTATGGAATTTAACTCTCACATATACAGCTGGGCTTGATACATGCATTTGTTTTTAGAATGAGTTCGTAAAGATTTGGAATCATTTGAGCGCTCTCCACGTGTGTTCCATACTTCTGTTTAAACAGCAGAGTAGAAATAGACAATGACAGTTCAGTGACTGTACAATGAAAAGACAAAACGTGAACGGATCAAGTGTACTTTTAATTGTGTTTAAAATATTAAGAACTATTAGAACTGATCCTAAATAAACAAAGACTAGGTCAGTAATGCATTTTGGGGAATTTATTATAAAATAGAATTTTTATCACTCTATGCCAAACTTTCCACTTTAAATTTTTTAAAGTGTATATGTCAATTATATCACTATTTTTTAAAATGAAAGTTAATAAAAGGTGTTTGTCAGCCAACTATGAACAGATAGAATTACAAATCTGTGTATATGTCTATTGACCATAAATATTTTAGAAATATTAATTTTGGTGAAGTTATTGACAAATTTGTAGATTGTCTCTTAAAAAGAAAATTTAAAGTTATTATAACTTTTTATAGCTGTAGACCAGCATAAAGGTATTTTCCCATTCTTTAGAAGATACAATGATATAATTAAATATACTAATCTACTATATCATTCCCTTTTTGTACTATAATAGTAATTCCAAATTTGTGTTTTTACATATTTTACTGACATTATCATATACGTGAAGTTCAGTGAGGTAAAACCTTTACTGTTTGTGATCTCTTTCTGGCCATTATTATGATGTCTTTCCTTTTGTGATTATTACTTGATAATGATCTACTCAGGGGTCACCTGTGCTCGGCAGCCTAAAAACAGGGATTTTTTACCCAAGATTTGTCAAATGAAGAAAAGAATGTTGAAGCTGGATATGTCTTTTTTTAAACCTTATGTAAAAAAATAAGTTATTTTTAACAGCCAAGAGATTCAGTTCTTAATTGTGGCTCATGTAATAGAAAGAGAAAAAAATTATCTTCTGTGTGTGTACATACAAATGTATAAATTAGGGAAGACATTGAGATAATTAGAAAGGGAAGTATTTCCCTGATTTTGTTTTGAAATTTTTGTTCCTTAAAATATGCTGTTAAGAATGTAAAAAATGCAAGGCATAGAGGGAAGGAAGATATTTATAATACATGTAAACAGCAAAAAGATTCATATCCAGAATGTATGAGATACACTCATATCAGTAGGAAAAACAAAGGGAACACAAATGAAAAAAATCTTGAAAGGGTATTCAAATGGCTAACATTGATGGAAACAAGTATTCAACGTCATTGATATAAGGGAATTGTAAATGGAAACCACAGTGTGGTATCATTACAAACTCATTAGAATAGCTTAAACTATAAGAAAATAAGAGACTGATAATATCTATTGCTGGCAAAAACACAGAGTAGCTAAAACCTCTCATACATTAGTTATAAGAGTGTAAACTGGTAGAACACTTCAGAAAATAGTTTGGCATTATCTTCTGAAGCTGATCACGTGTATACTTTGTGATTCAATTTCTTATAACAATGACCTAGTAGCTTTATTTGTGATGACCAAACATGTTAATCAACCCAGTGAGTTATAAACATTACAATAAATGAATTATCAACAATGCACTAATAGAATTGAATGTTATATTGCAATAAAAATGAATAAAGTGCTATACATAACAAGATGTATTCTCACAAACATCATTTATATGAAATATATAAAACATACATTTAAAAATTCCCACAAAATACATAATTCAAAACTGACTAAAACTAATATATAGCCATAGAAATTAGGGTAGTGCTGAATTTGATGGGAAATATTAGTGACTGGGAGGGGTTTTAGGAGACTTGGTTTTCTGGTAATATTCAATTTGTTAACATCTTCTATATGCATACTATAATCAATAAAATAATTAAAATAAATTTTAATATACTTCACTAATTGTAATTTTAATAAATTAACAAATTTATACAAGAATTCCATTGTACAGCAGAGCCACAGAAACCATATCTTTTATGTATAATTACACTAAACATAAATTGACCTTATAGCAATCTTTGTTGTAATGCACCAGTGTAGGCTTTTATATTTTATGAAAAATCTTTTGAATATTAGAGTAATTAATAAGCAATTTAGATAAAATTGGATTTTGAGACTGAAGAAAAATCTATTAGATATGGTTTATATGGTGATTTAATATCTTATTCACGATTTAATCATTATCTCACATAGAACTGCTAGATTGCCTAGTGGAATTACCAGTGAAAGAGATGCAGAGAATGCATGTGTTGCAATATTCTTAACATTTTCTTTACGAGTTTTCTTTAAATAGCCAATGTCGACAATATCATCTTCAGTTCTAATATTTGTGTATTTTTTGTTCCCGTGTCCTTTTCTTGATGCTTTATTTCTTGGATGTAGTTAAGCTACTTTTTATTGTTATCTTACAGATGAACACTAAATCTTATTATCTATTCCAGAAAAATCAATAATTTTGTAAATGAATTCAACTCAGAATTTCTTTTCTTGTTCTGCTATTTGTGTGTCATTCAGTTGAGTCATTTGTGAGTTGTGAGGGTTCGCTGGACTCCATTCTGTCCAAAGTTTCTTCTGGTGTAAGGTGCATGCTTCTTAGATCATCAGATTCATAAGACCCTTTTATTCAAGAGCTCTGTAATTTTGTTCACTTGTGTAGCTGCTTTTCATTGAATGTTGGCCAACTATGAAGGTAGCAACCTGGGGCTCTGACTTGGTGTCATTGTAAGCCATTTAGTCGGATGAAGCACATTTCCTTTTTACTTTGCTCTCCATTATAACCTTTAGCTATCTGACAACTGCCTATACGGCTTGAATTATTCTCTTCTTTTTGATATTGGAGCAGCATTATGTAAAAGTTATCAACTCACCTTCAGGATGTACTTCAACACACTACACCAAGTATTGTGGTCGATGTTAGAAATGTGATAAGAAAAGGCCTTGAAAGGGAGTTTATCTGAAAGTTATATTTTGTTCTTAATATTTGGAATGCAAATGAAATTATTCTTGATTTTAGCAAAAAAAGGTATTTTAATAGAAAAAAATATTTTGCCAAATAAAAAGGGAGAAACAAATAGCACTTCAAAACGTTTTCTTTGACAGGAAATCAGTGTGAAATGGTGGCTCCTCTCATTCCATCACACCTGGAGTCATGGAGGGGCACCAGCTGAAAAATCTAGTTGCATCTGCCACTTAGAGAAGTGTGATTGAGTAATAAGTTCATTTTCTTTTACATTATGCAATCTTATTATTAAAGATAATATAGTTCCATTTGTAACAACTGTGCCTTTAGAAGGAAACATTTATGTATATCACTTACAAATGTAGGTGTCTATTAAGTAAAAAACAAACTTGCAATGTGAAAAGAAATTTTAAAAAGTCTTGAATCTATTATTGTTTTCAATATTGCTATCTCCATGAATTAGATTTTCATCTCTTAAAAAGTATCATTCATTTGTATATACATATATGTATATATACACACATATGTATTATCAATTATATATCCTGAGAAAATATTTGTGGTTGTATTTTATAGGTATTTTAATGCCAGTATGAAAATATTAATATAATTTAAAATTTTGCTCCTTAAAATAATTTTCAAATTAAAAAAAATAGAAGGGGTGGGATCTGGAGGAACAAATAGGAAGGACACAGGGACGAGAACTAAGGGGGGTGGAAATGGGAGGGAGGTGGGGAGCACGGGGCAGGGTGGGCTGGGATGGGAGAAATAGACAAAAAACTGTACTTGAAAAATAACTAAATAAAATTAATAATAAAAAATAAAATTCTAATAAATTCAAGCATGCCTCATGAGACTGACAGCTATTAGAAGGAGGGTTTTGGGGAATGGGGTGACAAAGTAAAGGTATTAAGAAAGAAGAAACACCTCACAGACACAGACAACACACATGGTTATTACCAAAAGGGGTCAGGAGTAGAAAGCAGTGGAAGAGCATATGGGATAAATGGTGATGGAAGGAGACTTGGCTGGGGGTGGTGGACACACAATACAATATACTAATGATGTATTATAGAATTGTACGGCTGAAACTTAATACAACTTTCTGAACCAACGTCACCCCAATGGATTGAATAAAAAGCAAAATAAAAGATAAAATTTCAGGATATTCTTGGTGCACAAAATATTTGACATTAACTAGATTATCCAAACTAAGCAAGTATTAACTTATTATTTCTGGTGAATGTAGGTGCATTTTTATCAAAATATCCACAATAAAAGATTAGTGAATATTTTCCTTGTGTCTGCTTATTTCTTGATTTCTTTTCCTTCTTTCTTCCTAAATACAAGCTCATAATTGGGTGAGTTTTGCCTGGAACTTGTTTGCTAATGAGAAATGAAAGTTTCTTGTCTTATCCTGAAATTTACTGGTAGGAAAGTAAAAGACTAGAATGTTGCAGTTGAAATGGGTAGATCTGATACCCTGATACACTTTAAGAAAAAGTGTGAAAATGAAAGATGGCTCTGCTTCATGCAGTATCAAGGGGACGAACATGTTTATTTTGTCTATTTATATTTTTTATGATATTCATTTGTTTGATTTTGAATTCAAATGACATCAACATGTTTCTTAGGTCTCTTTTAATTATTTATATTAGATAATTAGTATTTAATTAATTATATGTTTCCATAAATTCCTTTCTCCTCTTCTAATATATACATATTATTTTATTACATTTTCCATCACCATCTATACCTTTACACTTCCCACTATTATGATTACATTGCCTTAATCCTGAGTGCTGATGGTTACTGTGTGCTGTGAAGTTCCTTCCTGATGAGAATCACTGTGAAATATTTTTGTGGCAGAAAATTGGGGAAGACACAAATGCCCTCCCTGGGTCTAGCATTTGGATTAAGCTTATAAAGTCATGAGACACCTGGACATTTCATTGGGGAGACTTGAACAATCGTGACCAATGAAACCTATTGAGCAGTGAGTCTTAATTAGCAGTGCTAAGGAACTCTATATTTTCTTCTATTGTTACTTCTAGAGTAAAATTTCTTTATCCTGTCCTGTAATAAGCTTTTATAAATTAATGACAAACCTCTGTCAACTCAGTGCAAAGCAGTAAGGAGAGTTCATTCTTTCATTGCTCAAATATTAGATTGAATACCCAAGAACTGTGTTAGAAACTGAGGGTATAATAATTAATGAAAATGGACATGGTTCCTGTTTTCATGGTATTTATGGTCAAATAAGGAAGACAGATAATAATCAAATAATTCTCATAATGTATCAGTCTCAATTGAGAGAGTTCTCTGAAGGACAACAATATTATTCAATAGCATCGTAAAGCAAAGGAATCAACTATAAATTAAATTATTAGAAGGCTATAATGAGGACAGTCCAGGGCCAGATACAATTTTGAAGTGATAAGGATCTACCAAGCTATGTTCATGAGGCACACTAATATTTCTCAGCGAATCACATAGATACTGGTTGTAGGAGGAAATCTTATTCCTAAAAATGCTTCTGAAGTTTTTGAGATGTGGTCCTCAAACTCATTTTATTGCACATTGAATAAAAGGATTATCCTTGAAAATAAGAGAGATGTGAGCTATTTGGTTTCTATCTCAAAACTGATTGAAAAACAGACTTCTCACGCCTCTTATTTATCTCAATGGCCCACACAGGAAATACTGGGTAAGCAGAGAACTATACCTAGTCACAAAAGTTCTGACTTCTGAATAGGTCTAAATGCAACTTTAATTGCTATTTGCGTACAAGCTAAATGGTTGAGTGATTCCATGAACTATACCCATATGGGGCTAACTGCCTTTTCCAGAAATTCAGAGAGATTTCTTATAAACCACATGTAAAGTATACATAAATAACCATGTGCAGAACTATGAACACAAGCTGAACAGTATTGGAAATGCAACTTTTACCACACTATAAAGTATTTATCTACTTCAGCAATTTTTTTCCGGTGTGAGAGACACCAAAGACACTTCACTATAAAGGAACCACAATATACATTATTTTGGTAACAAATGGGAACCAGAAGAAACAGGAAGATAGCATATGGGAAATAATTTATGGAGAAAAAGATAAAAAAACCAAAGAACAAATTTTTTACTTCAAAAATGTGGTCTGACGTCTGCCGTGCTTACACAGACCATTATTCAGAGAAGACAGGTGGTGGCAGATGTGACTCTGATACAGAAAGAACTGAACGTCAAGGAGCTAAGAGACTATAGTTCTTAAAGAAAATTAATCCTGAGCTCCCCTGATTGGATTTCTTTCCTCCCCTCTTTCCTCCTTAAATTTCTACCTAGAGTTCTCAGGAAATGACAGCAGTCTTGATGGGATCTAATGGTGTGAGTAATTTTTTCTAGTGGTATTCATAAATACTTTATATAGGTATCAGTGTCTATGGTATGGTAATTAATCTGAAAACAGGGACATTTATTTCATTAAAAGCTGATAAAGAATGATATATTATCATATATATACTATTTGAATTATATATAATATAGTAATCCTTTGTATTATTATATCTTTTCTTTCCTGTCAGACTTTCCTCTAGGAGAAATGGGTTAGATATTGTTATTAAACTAATAAAAAACCAAAAATACTACTTTTATGTATTAAACCAGGAAATTTGAAAATTCCTATAGTGTGAAGGTACCAGTTTGGGTGGTGGGAGGTAATGCTGCATTTTGCCTGGTGAGAACTCTTATTCAAAAATCTTAAAAAAAAAATCCATAATAAACACCCAGTTAAACAATGACAAGGTACCAAATTAAAAACCATCTGAATAATATATATATAAAATGGAAAGTCAGATATATACACTCACACAACAGGCAAAGTGTAGGTATTTAATTTCACCATCTCAGGAGTATTCTCTCCGTATGTGACATTAGAGATTATCACTGGGCAATAATGATAATAAAGTGAAGGAGGAAGATGGTGATTTTTATTATGGAGGCCACTTCAGGCCAGTTAGCTGCTGTGGAAAAGATTGTGATTCCAGTGAAGCCTCCTTGCTGTGGAATGATCCATCCTCCACATTCCAGAGAAATGGGTCCTCATCTCTGTGTCTAGCCTGGTTCTGTGTGTGCTGTCCTTCATTCATGTGGCTTCTGACCTTCCTAGCCATCATCTTCTCACAACATGGTTAAAACCCCTCATGGCATTTTATATCAGTGCTATCCAAGAGAAATATCACTCATGCCACATTAGTAGTTTTAAATTTTATAGTAACTACATATTAAAAAGTAAAAGCAGTGAAATTAATTTTACTATTTGAAGTAATATCTAAAATATTATTTTAATACATAAAGAAAAATCATTAAAGAGTGAGTATCTTATATTCCTTTTTATACTAATTCTTCCTAATCTGGTAAGTCAGGCCATCTCAGCTTGAACCAAGCACACTTCAGGTACATGATAGACACATGGGCCTAGTGCCTACCGTATCGGTGAGCACATCTCTAGATACTGGTAGTGGTATGATGATTCTTTTCCATGTGACCACAGGGCTGAATCAAGCAGTTAGCTACCTTATCAAGAATACTTTCCAATTGCATCTACTGAGAAACATAGAAAGGAGATGACCATGTCCCCACTTTAGTAGTCAAATAACACCCTTTCTTTTAAAGTTCATTCCTTCTTGGAACAAATTTAAATTAGTCTCTGTGACTCCATTCATAAGCAGAGCATCTGGAACTTTATTCTCACTCTCATTTAATCCCACCTCTAGATAATTAGGCTTCTTACACCCTTTTCTCTTAGAACTCTTAAATATCTAATAGTAGACAAAGCCCTTAACATACCCTTATAATATACTAAGCAGAATAACCAAATCAGTAGGAAACAAAAGGGAATTCCAAACTCAAATGAGATTGTGAACCATGCAGTCCATATACCATGTCTATAATGAATTAGTATATCCGTCATAAAAGCCAGAGTATGGTTATTTTTATTCAAATAGAATTAGATTTTAGTTTTTACTCTATCATCTGTTTCTGCACCTAACATCTTTACAATAAGAATACATTTCACTCTAAATAGGGTATCAATTATAATTTAAAATACTTATTTTAGTCCTGACTGGTGTGGCTCAGTTAGTTGGAGCATCATACTGTCAACCTAAAGGTTGTGGGTTTGGTTCCTTGTCAGGGCGCATGCCTAGGTTGTAGGTTCCATCTGGTCCCCTGGTTGGGGTGCATAGAGACTATCAATTGGTGTTTTTCTTTCACATCAGTGTTTCTCTTCCCCTTTCTCCCTCTCTCAACTTTTCTCTAAAGTCAATAAGCATATCCTCAGGTGAGGATAAAAAATAAAAAAAATACAATAATCATTTTATAAGAGCTTTCAAAATATTGAGAAAGGTATTGACATTTCTGAAAATTCTGAAAAAATATTGGGTATTCACACATAAAAGAAAAAAACAACTAGACCCTTATTTTACATCATTCAAATAAATAAACTCTAAAGAGATTAAAGACAAGTGTAAGACTGGAAACCATAAAACTTCTAGAAAAAAATAGAAACTATTCCTTCACATGAGTCTTGGCAATGATGTTTTTTGGATATTACACCTAAAGCACACACAACAAAAGCAAAAATCAGCAAGTGGGTCTACATCAAACTAGAAATCTTCTACACAGCAAAAGAAACAATTAAAATAATAAAAAGGCAGCTTAAGGAGTGGGAAAAATATTTGCAATCTACATATCTAAGAAGGTGTTAATATCCAAAATATATAAAAACACATACAACTCACTAGCAAAAAAAAACAAATAATTCTATTAAAGAATGAGCAAAGAACTTGAATTTTTTGCGAACAGAATATACATATGGTCATTAAGTACATGAAAGATACTTAGCATCACTAATCATCAGGGAAATGCAAATCAAACCCACAGTGAGATACCATTTTACACCTGTTAGAATGGTTATTATCAAAATACAAAGATAGCAAGTGCTGGTGAGTATATAGAGAAAAGATAACCCTTCTTCTCTGTTGGTGGGAATGTAATCATTACAGACGTGATTAAAAACAGTATGGAACATTCTTGAAAAAATTAAAAATGTTACTAACACATAATCCAGTGCTTTCACTTTTGGGAATATTTCCAAAGGGGATGAATACACTACATGAAGAGAGAGCTACAACCCCATGTTCATAGCAGCACTATTTACAGTAACTCAGACAGTGAAACAACCTAAGTGTTTACTCATGGATGAATGGGTAGAGAAAAGCACGTGTATGTGAAATATATATACATATATACACACATATATAATATAATATATAAATAACATATATGAATAATAATACGCACAATACACATATGAAAGTATATAAAATATGCCATCTTTGGCCACATGGATGGACTTTGTGAGCATTATGCTAAGTGAAATAGATCAAAGAAAGATAAACACTGAATAATCACACTAATATGGGGAATCTAAAAACAAAAGGAAACACCAAATCATAGAAACATAAATCGGACCTTGTGGTTACCAGCGGTGGTGGATGAGGGGAGGGGGAACTGGAGGAAGGTGGTCAAAATATACAAAGTTCAGGTTATAAGTACTAGGGATGTAACTGTACGACATGATGACTACCATTAACACTGCTACTTGGAATATCTGAACATTGTTAAGAGAGTAAATCCTTACAGCTTTTATCATAAAGAGAGGATGTCAACTAAACTTATTGTGGTAATCATTTCACAGTACATGTTAGTTAAATGATTATTCTGTACAGCTTAAGTTTGTATAGTGCTGTATCTCAATAGAATCTTAATAAAATGAGAAAAGTCTGAGAGAAAAAAGATAATTAGCATATTGCATTAAATAATATTTTGGGTAGTAATCATTGCTTCTACTTATCCTACTCTTTCTAACTTTACTTCAAGGAAATTCTTGGTCTAAAATATTCAGAATATTTCCAAAGCTGGTATTAGAAATTCTGACCACAACCTCATGTCAAATAAAAGAGATTATAATTCATTACACATGATCATCTGGGAAAGATTTTAGATAAAGTTTCTACTTAAAACTTCAAAGATTTTCTTCAAAGAGAAGTGGATGTAAAGATATGCCTCTACTTGCCTTTCTTCCTTCCTTCCTTCCTTCCTTCCTTCCTTCCTTCCTTCCTTCCTTCCTTCCTTCCTTCCTTCCTTCCTTCCTTCCTTTTCCTCTTCTTCTTCTACTTCTCTTTTCCTTCCTTCCTTCCTTCCTTCCTTCCTTCCTTCCTTCCTTCCTTCCTTCCTTCCTTCCTTCCTCTTCTTCTTCTTCTTCTCTTCCTTCCTTCCTTCCTTCCTTCCTTCCTTCCTTCCTTCCTTCCTTCTTCCTTCCTTCTTTTCTCTCTCCCTTCCCCCCCCCCCCACTATTCCTTTTCTTCTTCTGGAAGGAATAATGCTTCAAAGATTGCTGTCATATGAGTACAAGAAATGAGATCCATACTCTAGAGCCCTAAAGGATCAAAGATTATTGCCTGAGGGGGAAATGGGCTTGTCTCTGAAGGTCTTGTAACTACTTTGTCAGAGTAAAAGGTAAGCTAGGTCCTCCTAAAGAGCTACCTGGGAAGCCCATTCTCTGTCTGCTCACAAGGCTGTTGGCAAGGTATCTTACATGTAGGGACGGCAGCACGTGATCCACAGATGCACCTCTCTGCCCTTCACTGCGTGCAGACTCAAGCAGACATGAACTGGGTTTAATGGAAATAGTTCTGAAAAACACCTGGCTTTTCAGGAAACTTAACTTGAACATGCTTTGAAAGATAAAGGCACTATAAATAATGGAGGAAATCATAAAACTCATGGGCATTTTGAAGCCATGCTAGTTTGAGGACCTGTACAGTTCGAAACTGAGTTAGAGAATTCCAGCCAGAAAGGTTTATAGATTTCAAAACCTGTCTTCAGATTAATATTTACTAAGTGACAATTATAGAGAATTTTTTTCAAATTCAAACAAAAAAGCAGTAAGTCTGCATTTTCAAGCTTTATGCATTTTCAAAGTCACCTAAAAAGTGAAAGAATTTGGCTGAATAAAGGAAGGTTAAGTCATCAACAGCAAGATCACTATTTTCTCATTTCAAAAGATCTGTGAAATAGCATAGTAGATTTCTTGTGGCAATCACTTGTAAACATAAACATCTGAAGGTAAAGACTTGAAATGTGCATCTTGTTCAAAGTTCTGACAATAAATGAAAACAAACTACCTCTTTTTAATTCTATCTTTTCCTACATGCAAGACAGATCAAATTGTAATTTGTATCAACAGGAACCTCACAGTTACTACTTGTATCCCCTAACCTATACATCAAAATAAGCAGGGATTGCATTATTTGTAGTACCTCTCATTGGTTTTACTCTGTATTCATTATGAACACACTTAGCATATGTACATATTAACTGAGAGCTGTTACATAATTAGCACAACAAATTTATATTAAGTACATTCTATTGAACCCAAAAGAGACATTTTTGTATAGCTTTTGATGAAAAGTTCTAACTTCCTGAGCCTTGGTGTCTTTATCTATAAAATGGTTGACTTAAAACATTTTTGCAGTATGCATAATGAGATGTACGGTCGTACATGTATCTATATTTTCTACTCTTCAACATAAATGGCTAATTAATTGATTTCTCATTTTCTTGATTCTTAGAGCGATACATTATTAAGCAAAATTATATCTGTTTATTTAGTTTTCCAGCTTTTGATCTGAGGAATTAGTTTGTTTTATAAGAAAATATTAGGTATTCTGTGAAGCTATGTTAAGAATAAAAATAAATCAGAATTACAAAGCAGTTTTGTACCAAGTTTCAACAAGAAATAAATGTCCTCAGCTCTTTCTTTTACCTTGTAGTATACAAAATATTGTAACTGACTGATCTAGTTATCTTGAATTCCAATTTGTCCCCATTAGATTCTAAGTAATTATCTGTTCAGATGAAGTAAAGAAATATATTGTCTTCATTTTATATGAGGTGTTGACATTTATTGATTTAATGTTCTCTTAAAATCTTTTGGGGAAATGGTTTTTAAATTACAATAATAAGCAGACAGAAATTAATGGACGTACCTAAACTAGAGCAACATGTGGGCATGTAATTCATTGTCAACATTTTGAGAGTGAATTTTATTTTTACTCCTTATTTGAGTAAGGAAAAGTATGAGGCCCTATGTAGCTCTCCTTTTATAACATGAACTGCTCCTTCTCTGGGAGCTAGTATTTGAGGACACTGCTCTATTGAGAAACAGTTATTTTCTTTCAGACACTAACCATGCATTATATTTGCTGACATGGCTAGTCTGTAAAGTCCTTTAAAAGACAATCTTTGAAAAAATATTTTATTCTAAATAATTTAGGAAGAATAAATAAAACTATTATGAATATAATAAATGATGAACATTCAGACACTTTTGCATTAATGTTTAATGAGAAAATGTGTTGTAATGTAACATGCAATATAAACTAAGTAAAAAGATGGAGTATAAAATCATTCAGATTATTTTCTTATCAGTCTTCACAATAGGTGTAAGCACATATGTCTCTCAACCATATTTTGCCATGTATAATGCACACTTTTTGCTCAAATTTTTGAGGGAAAAATAAGGATGCACATTATACATGGTAGTACTAATTCCATATCTATATAAATGATTTTTAATTCTTTTATTTATGATTATCGGTTAAAAGTATAATTTTAGAAAGCAGTAACTTCTGATATTGACAGTGATAAAGAGTTCTTGACCTTCTATAATGTGTAACTATTGTAAATTTGTTACTGGTGTATAAAATTTCTTGTACCTTCTATGCTGCAGAGAGAAAGAAGGAGCTACTACCTTTTGCAACAACATGGATGGAACTGGAAAGCATTATGCTGAGTGAAATAGGCCAGGTGCTGAAAGACAAATACCATATGATCTCACCTTTAACAGGAAGCTAAACAACAAAACAAACAAGCAAGCAGAAAAAAAAACAAAGACACTGAAATAGAGAACAAGGGGATAGTGACCAGAGGGGAGAAGGAAGGGAAGTTAAGGGGAAAAAGGGGGGAGGGATTTGGAGGAACAAATAGGAAGGACACAGGGATGAGAACTAAGGTGGGGTGGAAATGGGAGGGAGGTGGGGAGCAAGGGGCGGGGGAGGCTGGGATGGGAAAAATAGACAAAAAACTGTACTTGAAAAATAGCTAAATAAAATTAATTATAAAAAAATTTTGCTTCTACATACACATGAATATTTGAAAGAAATAAAATTCTGTTTTGAGAATGCTGCAAAATTGAAAAATAAATAAATAAAATTTCTTGTACCTTCTATTTCTTCTTGTGTTTTGTAATTATTTGTTGCATAAAATTTCTTGTACCATAGTATATTAAAAAATAAATGTAAAAATTTCTTTATAAAACATAAAACACATATCTAAATATATATATATATATAAATTGAATTAACAAATTAAAATAAATTTTTTCCTGAAAGTTTGGGCCCAAAACATCAGTATGTATTATATACATCAAAATATGGTAATTAGCCCCTTTTGAAAATATGATAACTTCTTCATTGTTCTTTGCTGCACTATCATCATCTTTGATAATTTGTCTGTTTGCTATCTTCTTCAGTTTTTGTTTTTATCTTTAGAACAACAGAAGTGTGATTTCTCTTTGTCAATATGCAAATAAATTATACTTGGATATATAAGGGAGTATCCCGACAAATGGAGTTGTCTTCTGGAGGGCAGGCCCCTTGTAGTACAAGCTTCCCCTGCTAGGTGAGTGTTCTAAGAACCCATCTGTGTCCGTTTACCAGCTGGTGTCGTTGTGGGAGGCTGTGTTTGACTTCAGTGAATTTTTTTGAAGACTCTTTCAATGCATTTACCCATTTCATGATGGGTGATTTACAAGCATACCTGCCAACACTGTGCTGAGTGTTGAGCAGTTTTTGATCCAAAATAGCATGACCCCCTTGCCTCAGCCTCCCTGTTCACCCAATACCCTCAAAGGGAAATTTTGCCAGTGTGGAAGAGGTGAGATAAAACATGGCAGAAGCCCTAAAAGGCATCAAAATCAATGGCTTCAAAAATGGTTTTGAGCAATGGGAAAAACATCTTGATAGGTGTACTACATCAAATGGAGAGTACTTTAAAGATGACTGAAGTTGGCTGGGATGGGGGTGAGTAGGTGGTGGGAGGAAATGGTGTGAACTGTACTTGAACAACAATAACAAAATTAAAAGTAAAAAAAGAAGGAAATCTCACCATTTCCGACAGCATGAGTGGACCTAGAGAGTATTATGCTAAGTGACATAAATCAGCCAGGGAAAGAAAAAATATATATATATATAAATAAGTACACAATTTTATAATTAAATTATGCTTTGTTGAGTCCCCCCCATAACTGCAATTTGTTTAGCTATAATTGCATGTATACATGCAAGCTAAATATAATATTTGAATATATCACTTTCTTTTTTATTCAATTTAAAATTTTTTAAATTATTAAAAAAATGTATTGTTGTTCAAGTACAGTTGTCTGATTTCCCCTCTCCCCACACCCCAGCCATCCCCACCTCTCTTCCCTGATCCCACCCCACCTTGGTTTTGTTCATGTGTCCTTTGTAGTTGTTCCTGAAAACCCTTCCCCTTTTCCTCCCATTTCCCCTCCCACCTCCCCTCTGGTTATTATCAGTTTGTTTTAATTTCAATGTCTCTGTGAATTCATCGCTTTCTTTATATCATTTCCATTCTTAAGCATCTTTAAATAAATCAGGGTTTTTCTAAAACCAGTAACAATAATACTTTGTTGTCAACCAAGATTAAGTTAATGGGGCAACTGTTGGAGCATATCAAGTTCACTTGAAACAAGTAAAGTGAGATAAATTTTGCCTTAGTAGAAATACAGAAATAATAGAAAGTTACAAATGTCAAATTATACATTGTGCTGAATTATTTCTATCTTTTGAAATTAGAGTAAAGGATTATCTATTTATAGGAGTGTTTATCAAATTGTACTGCTTTGATATAAAACTATTTTTCTTTTGTTACAAGTGTCTGTGTCACATTTTACATCTGAAGTCTGAGATTCAAGAATGTAGCACTGCCTTTTGTTAGATAGACCCTGGATGGCATTGCTGTCGACTTCTGTTCCTACGAGCCTTAAAGTGCTCTTATGAGTTTCCATAGCTTAGCTCTCAAAAAAACTAAGGCATGGAAGACAAAAGTGAGTCTATGGAATGGGTTAAACTATGCCTCACACTCTCAGTGCTGCAGGAAATAAACATTTGGCTTACATTTTATTTCACATTGATTGATTAGGCGAATGAGCTTGAAAAAATTTCACTTCAAAATCACTGGCTTTGTTGCAATGTCCTCAGTGTCCTCAGTTGGACTTCTGAGAAACCTTTTTCTCAATTGTGCTACTCCAAGTGGTCTTTGGCCTTATTTATCTGTTGGATTATGGTATTTTACTGTAAAATCTCGGTATACCTAAAATTGAAGCCTTCCGAATAAAACTTATTTTATATTAAAGTCATATACAAGTTTTTATATGGAGAGAAATAAAAAAACTTACTGGAAGTATGAAAGTAATTCCAAAGAATGTATAAATCTGACTTGACGTGTTTGGACTTTCTGAGCAGAGCAGACTCTTCGGCTGGATAGTGAAGTTCAGGAAATACAATCATTGTTATATTAATACCTCTTGGGACTTGGTCTAGATATAATATCTATGTACAAATCTGTCATTAACTTTTTGGACACCTAGTTATTTCCCACTAAATGTCCAACAAGGATTTTGCGTGGGTTTGTTTTTTTTTGTATTTTTTAAGAATTTAGTCTCATATATCGAATGGCCCACTTATTCAAAACCCCAACAGCCTTCACCCTGAGTGCTCACATTCCTGACTAATGTCTTAAACACAGAGGAGGGAACTCATCTAATTGACTACATGAGAAAATAAAAAATCTATAGCAAGACAGAAGACCAGTGATTATACTGAGAAAGTCACTGCTTTTAGTCTCATATTTTTCTAGTTCATGTACCAATAATCACTAAAAATCAAGTAATATTTTCCATTATTTGATTTGGTAGAAAAGTTTCATTGGTTTCAGTTTATAAGTTCCTAAATACTTAAGTTAACACATTTCATAAATCACCGAACAACAAGAATGCTACTGATTCTATGTAATCTGTGTTTGTTATTTTTTATTAAATTGGTATTTGAAATTTTATTACTTTATCTTATTTGTACTTATAGGCCATACATTTTAACACGATTAGTTATTGTCAGCACATGCAGTGAGGTATGTTTGCTATTGTCCAGTAGAAAATTTGTGGTGGTAGAGGGTTTTCCATGTAATGAGAGGGAGTGCTAGAGAGGCAACTCTTTCATTTAGAAGGCAAACAAAACCTTATATAACATCAACACCAGACTTTACAGTCTGCTCAAATAAATATTTAAGATGATAAAAACCTCATTAAATCACCGGAGACCTATTCCACCCTCCAGAGTGCAGTACTATGGGTGAATCAAAGCTGAAGAAGATGACCCTCTTCAAAGTCCTAAGGTATGAAGTGGTGGTGCAGTATGTTTTCCATGTCTCTTTAAATGGTTCACAGAGACACCTGTCACTCAGAGTAAAGATCACTATCTTATAAGTAGTCTTAAGAAAAGTCTGAGTCATAATGAAAAAAATAGCATTGCCAATAGCATTATGAAGACAAGCATGTTTAAAAAAGAAAGAGAGAGGGAGTTGTTCTTGCTAAAGTTTCTTTGAATACCTCAAACCTGGGCTGCTTTAGCATTCTGAATAATCTTGTAAATTTGATTAATTTTAAATGTGACCAAGTGAAACATATCACAGAAAATTTCTGCTCAAGATTTGAATAAATGCAGTTTAGATAAATGCTGGGCTATCATCAAAAATGAGTATCTTATAACATTAGAGTTGCAAGTAAATGGTCCAGATCCATGATTATTCTGTAGAAGTTTGTGACAGAATTCAGAATTCTTGATTAAATCAAACAAGAGAACAGATGAATGCAAAAACTGAAAATATGGCTTTGGTGGGTTTCATCACAGACACCATCCTTTGCGGTGGGGCTTGGGTGAAGTATCTTGAGATCACAACATTATCTGTTCTACGTCTATGAGGAGCTGTGACCTACTCACGCCCATTTCCCATTTGCGCTCCATGGACCTGGCTGGATTCCTGGAACATACTAGACACTCTGTTAATGAATCAATGAAATAATCAATCAATAAAATACACCTTATTTTATGTAGTCACTGCCTCCTTTCTATGTTTTGCTTTTTCATAAAGGAATATTTTAAATAATTTGACTTTCTCAGTTATTTTCTTCTACCAAATATTCTTTCCATATCTGGTTTAAGACATATCTAACTAGTAGAATGACTTTGTCAATCTGTAATGATGTAAATTTCTCTCTCACTAGCTCTCTCAATTGCTCTTTCAAGGATGCATTGGTATTTTTCTTCAAATTTCCTGCATAAAATATTTCATAAATACTTATTAAATTATATCTGTGTTTAAGGGTGGGATATGTCATTTACAAGAAAGACCAAGTCTTGCCTTTCATGAAGCTTATATTTTAATGAAAGAAAAATACATAAACACAACATTATATCATATTATACCAGATAAATGAAAGATGAGAAAATAGAGAATAACAGAGGCTATTTTAGGCAGTAATCAAGAAGGCCTCTATGTAGAATTGGCATAGGTATAAAATATTTCAGGGAAATGAGATGGCAAATACAAAGATTGTAATAGAAAAAGGAATTTTTGTGAAGTGGGGGATTAGAAAGACACCAAGGTGGGTGGTGCAATTCAGGGTCGTGAGTAAGGAGATTGATAAGAAATAGAATTGGAAGAACAGGCAGAATTAGGTGTTGTATGGCCATGTAGACACTTAGATTTCATTGTAATCATGATGAAAACCACTGGAAGTTTTGAGCAGGGAGTGATCTGATATAATTTAGGTATTAAAATGACTATATTGTCTGCACTGTACCAAACTGACTGTAAAGATAAGAAAACAAAATAAAACAAGAATAGTGAGGGGTCCATAGCAGCCTATGGTAACTTCAGCGAGGTTATGATGAAAGCAATGAGAAGAGTTTGGTTTTGGCATTTATTTTATGGCAGGGCAATGTGACTTGCTGTAAGTCAGGTGTAGGGTATGAAGGAAAGAGAGGAGTAACATGACTCCATATATATTTTTTTTTTGCTTAAAATAACATATAGTAATGGCCCTACTTATCCATGCTGGGGAAAATGGGAAAGGATCAGGGTTGCATTTGGGAATCTAGATTTCTGTTTTATGCATATTAACATTAAATTCAAGTGGATATTCAATATTCAACTAGAAATATCAAGGAGGTGGTAGAATCTATGACCTTGACACCATTCATGGAGAATGGAATTGGTTATGTAAAATGACAGTCTTCAGCATATAAAACCGATGGTGCCATGTGCCATTGGGTCTGGGGGCCTTCTTTCTCAGTTTATTGTCTGCAAATATTGGGAGCTTACTCAGTACAAAGTTTCAGTTCTGTTTCCATTTCTTTCTTGGAGAGAAAACTTGGACTGTGATCAGTCCTCAGACTAATCCTGTTTTTGGTGCTTTTGCTTCTACTCTCTCCACTTGTGTGGCTGTTGATCCTAGTGGCTCCTCAGATTTAATGCTATCACACCTGCTGCCTGAAGTTTTTAAGGAAAAGGAGATTTAGAAAAAAGAGGTACATTTTTTTACCATTTTTACTCAGTTATGATTTGCTTCTAAAACTTTTCAAACTTTTTCTATGCATATGAAGCAATGGGAGATAATGTTAAAAGGCAGAATTTTATTCAGGGCTTTATCTAAAAGTCCAAGTTGCTAGTCCCTGGGCCACACTTTGAATAACATGGCATCACACTGCCATACACATGGGCTTCTTGTGTTACAGCTACTCAGTTTATGCTGATGTACTTGGCTGTTGTTCATCATGCATGCCTACTGCTTCAGAACGGCTGATGGGAAAGTGCATGCAGCCAGAATCATGCATCTCCCACAACTATTTTAGTCTTGATTTTGAGGCTAGATCAATTCAGATTGCCTCTTAACTTAGGCTACAGTTCTGGGATGTGAAATATATAAGTGGGATGGGGATTTGGGATATTTTTTCTAACAGTAAACCTCCTTCAAATGATCTCACCATCAGAGAGGATCCAATGACATTAAAAGTGTTTTGAATCTCAATCTTTTTGCTCCAATAAGGATACTCCTCAGAACAGGGAGTTTTGGTGAGAGACAGCCTTTGTTGATTCTTAAGAATCATATACTTCCCCAGGATTATTAGTGCCTATAAGAGTTTGCCTTTGTCTACAGGGCTTGGCTTGATTTGACATGGAGTATGCTTGATGTTTCAAAGTCTTAAGACATTGTATATAAAATCAGAACTATAGAATCAATTGGAACTTCTTGCTTTCATCAATGTTTCTATCAATTCTATGCTGAACATGATACTTGCCTCAACTAGTAAGCCATTGATTCTTTGATACCATCAAGCAGATTGTAGACAAATATGACTCTTCTTATGACAAGGTAATAATTCACAATAAGAACAAATTAGCTTTTGTTCAGCACTGTATAAAGGCACAGACTTAGATGTTAACAACTACATGACAGTCCAGAACATTCTTAAAATGGCAAGCCTAATATCAGAGTCATGGTTTGTTTGTTTGTTTGTCTTATAAGAGATGAAGTATCTCAGTCATTGCCTCTTGAAGAAAGCTAAGATACAAAGTGTGCACTTATAAAATATTTGGATCTCTTCACTTGAGACTTGAGAGATCACTAGAATTGTAGGCTAAGAATTTGACTGCAAAGATACTATTTTTTAAACTATTTTTTAACCTGGGTATTAAATGTACTGACCTGTGCAGATCACTTGGAATTCTTTAAGAGAGTTAGTTAAGTATTCACACTATGGTATTATATCCTGTTAAAAATCCTAAAAAGCAAGTAACAGTAACCCAGGAAAAGGGTTTTACAGAGAATATGCCTCAGAAGGTATATAAGTGTTTCCAGTATTATTATTGTTTCTTTGTGGGGAAGGATAACATTTACAAATATTTTGCCTTCTTCTGCTTTGTCTATCCACTCCCATCAGACCATTCTATTGCACCAGAAACTCTAAGAAAGTAAAGGATTATAGGTATGAGATACAGACATGTTTATTTCAGTCATGATTAAACAATAGTTCAGATAAAATTTGAATTTACTGTTAAATAGTATTAAATAAATGTTTTACCCAGTGGTATGGGGATATCTTAATTGACCTATGTGTTTTCAAATTTTACTTTAATAATCTATTGGGGTAACTTTCTTAAATGTTTTCTTACATTTTATCTATCATGCATTCATATTCCTGGGTTTGATTTGAATCATCTCAGTTTTTTTTTTTTTTTTTGTAGAAATGCTTATACGTCCATTGTATAAGGTTATAGTGGGTCTTTGAATCGGGATATTTTCTTTCTTCCTTTCTTTTAATGAAAACTTAGATTTGTGACATCTAAACCAAGTAAACTTAAACTTTTTTCTTCTAGTACTTTCCAGTAAGAATGAAGTACAAAGATGAAACTAATTTAGATACTTTTATTCCAAGGATAGTGTCTTAATGAAAATCTTGAGTGGTCCTTGCCAGGGACATACACTTTCCATGCTTTATTATTCAGCTCTTATTTATATTAATATTCCTTTATATTCTTCAAACAAATGTCTTTTTATCTAGTCATTCAGATTTTGTTCACAAATTCCATAGAGACTGAAATTTAGAAGTGTGAATTTTTTTTATCTAAAGAAACTTAGCATCACCCTTTTTGATTGAGAGGAGGAGTTTATCTTATTGAGGTATGTTAATAAAAATTCTTCCACAATACCAATTTTTTACAAAGTCACCTTGCAAAAACAAAGTGGTAACTAGGACAATCTCAGTAGTGGGTTTATGATAAAATATTGCTGGAGGTATGTTACCTAATTACTGTTACAATGTAACAGGGTCAACTCCTCTACATTTAAACTACCATGTATGAGAAGACACAGACAACAGTGTTGTGTTGGCCAGAGAAAAGGGGGTGCGGTGTGCTGGGGTGGACAAAAAGTGGGGAAAAATGGGGACATCTGTAATTGTGTTAACAATAAAGTTTAAAAAGAGCTGAAAATAATATGTTAAGAAAAATTTGCCTAGAATTTTAAAAAATGTAAAATCATTTTAATGTTTAATCACAGGTAATAATATTGAATTACTTGGTGATATATAATATCTTTCACAATTATAGCTCTTTCACCCACTGGAGTTAAGGTTGCCTGGCGCACTCCCTACAGTGCTTCATGTAAATGAGCATTTATTTATTAATTGTGAGTATTAGTAAATTTCCAGAGAAAGCTCTGATAACTTCTACAGTCTGTACAGAGCCAGCCATAAGCTCTACGCACTTGATCAGCAGATGTTCTGGAATATATTTTTTCATAATTCTTCAGTACTGTTGACATGAACTCTATCTAGATATCCTGTAGATTTATTTATACTAGAAATAGATTTCAGAAGCATGGAGTGATGTGAAGCCATTTAATAAACATCTGGGTCTTGTAAAAGTATGCCTTTAATACTCTCATAACTTTCAAGAGCATACATATCTGTGTTATTTATTTCAATGTTATTTGCTTTAATGTACAATGAATGCTCTCAGCATATAAAATCCAGGTAACATCTGACTGGCAATAAACTCTTTAGTATACAATAAAAGTACTTTTTAAATTTCTAAAACATATGCTTTGAGGAGCTGTCTTGTTCCATCTAAGATGTCAAACTTATCACTAGTATTGTTTTTAGTATTTTTTATTATTCTGTTGATATCTGCAGGATATTCAGTGATATCTCTTGTTTCATTCCTGATATTGGTAATTTGTGTCTTCTCTTTTGTCAGCCTTGCCAGGGCTTTGCCGATTTTACCAATATTTTCAAGTAACAAGTTCTTTGTTTCAATAATTTCTTCTATTGTGTTCTTGTTTTCAATTTCATTAATTTCTGTGCTTATTATTATATTTTCCCTATGCTTTCTTTGATTATGTTGCCCTTCTTTCTCTGTCTTGAGGTGGGGGTTCAGATAACTGATTTGAAAACTTTTATATTTTTAAATATATACATTTAGTGCTATTAATTTCTCTTAGCACCATTTCAGTTGTGTTTATAAAATTGTTTTATATTTTATTTACTTCATACTATTTATGCATTTCCTTTGAGACTTCCTCTTTGATCCAAAGATCATCAAAAAAGTGATTTAATAGTTTGGTTTTTAGTTTTTAAGTGTATGGTGATTTTCCAGTTATTTTTCTGTTATTGAGTTTAGTACTTTGATGGTTGTAAAACACACTGTGCATGATTTTGACAGAGGAACTCAAGAGTTAGAAAATTTTAGTTTTAGGTAATAGTTACTAAGTTTAGAGTTAATGCATGTATAAAAAACCCTACTATTTCAGGAACTGAAGGTACAGCCCACCCTGACTCCAGGAGACCACAAGCAAGTCAACATTTGTGTTTAGGAAGAGACCACGAGCAATCAAGATGGTATCTGAGCCATTGTGTTCCAGGGAGAGACATCCCGCTGCCCAAGACACAGATTAAGAAAATCACCCAGGACACAGGCACAGGACCCAGATAGAAAATCACCAGTCAGGGAATTAGGGAAATTGCCAGATTGCAGTTCTTAGCTGAGTAACCTCTTTCCTCAATTCCATATCCCTTACCTACACTATTTCCTCCTTATACAAAAGGCTGTCTTGAAAGGAAATACAAGATGGTCTGTTAGGATATGAAACCCACCATCTTCTCAGATCACCAGCCATCTGAATAAAGTGCCCATAAAGATTCAACCCCTGTCTCTGCTTATTGGTTCTGGTGGTGACAGGCAGCATGAACACTGGCTTTTTTGGTTTCAATTTCAATTCTTTTATGTTTTCTGATATTTGTTTAATGGCCTAGAATATGGCCTATTTTGGATTATGTTTCTGAGTGTTTAAAAGTATTGTGTATTCTATTCCACTTGAATGATGCATTCTCAATAAAAATGTTGATTAGTTTCTGCTGGTTGATGGTTTTTAAAATTTCTTCAATGTTCTTGCTGATTTATTGTCTAGTTGTTCTATTAGTTATTTTGAGAGGATGTTAAAGTCTTCAGTTATTATTGTGAATTTGTCTGTTCTCTTTTTAGTTCTATTAGTTTTTTTAAAAGGTTTTTATTTATTTACTTTTAGAGAGTGGAGAAAGGGGAGAAAGAGAGAGAGAGAAACATCAATGTTTGGTTGCCTCTTGCATGCCCCCAGCTGGGTACCCGGCCTGTAACCCAGGCATGTGCCCTGACTGGGAATCGAACTGGCAACCCTTTGGTTCACAGCCCATGCTCAAATCCACTGAGCTATTGAGCCAGAGCTACTTCTATTAGTTTTTATGTCACATCTTTTGAAATTCTTTTCTTTGGTTTATACATAATTAGTATTGCTAAGCCTTCTTGGTACCCTGGACCTTTTATCATTAATATCATGTTCTTCTCTGACTGATAATTTTCTATGCTCAAAGGTCAACTAAATTTGATATTAATATAGCCATGCCTGCTTTTATTAATGTTTGAATAATATAAATTTTGATATTCTTGTACTTTCAATTTACCTATATTATTATATTTGAAATGAGCTTCAAAAGACAACATACACCTGAGTAATGTTTTTATTGTGCAATATATCTCATGTAATTGGTATACATAGTCTATTCAAATTTATTGTAATTATTGACATCCCAGGGCTTAAGTCCACATTTAGCTTTTATTGGTCATCAAATATTTCATTATTATTAGTGCTTTCTGTCATTTTTGTTTTTTTCCCTTGCATGCTGTGGGTTACTTGAAAATATTCAGATTCTGTTTTGATTCATCTCTAGTATTTTTGAATATATCTCTTTAAATAACTATTAATCATTTACACCAATAATTTCATTATGTATACACAACTTACTACACTCTGATGGTAGAGTACAGATCAAAGTAAAGTACCTTGCCTCCCTTATCTATCTTGGTTTCCTGTTCCCTCCTGCTGTGCTTTCCACTCTGCTGTTTCATGCTGTTTTTTACTTGGATTTTTGTATTTTAGATTGTAACATTCTCATTTGCTTTGACTTTTTATGTTCTATTTCTTAAATGAGATTTAAAATAAATTTTTTTTCAAAGGGCTATGTGATTGCTGGTTTAAGTTTTTAATGATGGCTGTTTTGAAGTTTTTGCATATAATTCTAATGCCCCTTTATCTCACTGTTGGCATCTATTGCATTTTATATTCAGTTTATGTTCTTTCTGATTCTTGGAATAAGTGATTTCAGTTGAAGTCTGGATACTGTCATGTTAACATTTTAATTTTCATTTGCCTGATGACTAATAAAACTGAGCACTGAGCATCTTCCAGTATGTTTACTGAAATTTAGAAATCCATGTTTTTGAAATGCTTATTCAAGTTTACTACTATGGATTATCAACATGAGTGGATATGAAAAATCTTCAAAAACCTTCCAGCACCTATTGAAATGGTCTCACTCTTGTTTTTCTCCTTTATTTTATAATGGGATTATTTATTTGATTTTCAATATTAAATCAGTACTGCATTGCTACAATAAAACTTCTCACTTGTATTCTTTATTTAATTCACTGTTGGACTTGATTAGTTAACACTTTCTATAGAATTATTGTCACTTTCTTTTATTGTACTGTCCTTTTAAATTATTTCAGTGTTGTCAGTTTTTGATACCAAGAATATTCTGGGAATATTTGTTTGCTATTGCCATTTAATAAAAATCTGTGTTTAAATCTGGGGATATTATTTTTTAAAATATTTTATTTATTTATTTTTAGAGAGAGGGGAAGGGAAGGAGAAAAAGAGAGGAACATCAATGTGTGGTTGCCTCTCATGCATCCCCTACTAGGAGCTGGACCTGACCCACAACTCAGGCATGTACCCTGACTGGGAATCAAACCAGCTACCACTTGGTTCCCAGGCCAGCGCTCAATCCACTGAGCCACACCAGCCAGGGCTGGGGATATATATTTTTTAATCTGTGTGGAGGAACACAATAAAAAGTCATCTAGGTTTGAATTTTTCTATGTAGTGAGATTTTTATGTATGGTTTCTTAACTGGTATAGAGATATATTAATATTGAACTTCTCCATGTGTCATTTTCCCCTATATTTTCAGTAAAACTTTTTAATCATAAAGAAAGTTCCAAAGCCTCATCCACTGAGCACCTATGCAACCAACACCTAGCCTCTGTTTGCTTCCTAACATATTATTTCATGGACCTGCTATGCATCCATATAACTATCTTATTTTTTACACATTTCAAACTAAGGTGCACACATCCATATGTTTCAACATTAAAAAAGTTCAACATTAACTTCATTAACTATTTTGATATTTGTTTATACTGTTTAAGTAAAGGATGAAGTACATAGGACTAAAGCTATTACAGGCAATGCCTTTTGGTTATACACGTATAATACACCCTTCAACATACATATACCAAGTTTTTTACACTCTGGAGTTATTATAAATAATAATTTTGTCCTAAGTTTTCTGTTATCTGTTATTATTAATTTTTACAACTACCTTATGCTTAAAGTTTGTTCAACTATAGAGACCCTTCTAGACTCAGGCTACTTTTGGTTGCTTTTCTGGGTATTTATGTAGTTGATTTTTATATAATTTACAAAGGTGATAGGTGTCAGTTGCAGGTAAATTGGTCTATCAGGAGTTTATCAGCAATTATTGAAAGCAGCAGAGTCATATGTAGAGAGTTTGTAAATGGCATATTTCATCTAGCATTTGAAATTCACTGGGGTAAAGTTGTTTATAATGACCTCTTACTATGTTTTTAAGTTTAGGATCTGTGGTAATAATCCTTTTCAGTCTTAATACTGATTATCTTCCCACCTTTTTGTAAATGTATCTGCCTTGCTGGGAGTTAATTGACTTGGTTAATCTTTCAGAGTCAATTTTATGCTTTTTTGGTCTCTTTATTGTATACCTATTTCATTAGCATTTGCCTTCTCTTATATTCATGCTTTCCCTTTTTATCTTATAGTTTTCCTTTTATACTGTATGTGTTTACAGATATGTTTTCTTTGTTGTAAATATTCCATGCGCATCAAAACATGCAGTTATTGGCTGCAGTTAGTTCAAGTTTGCTAATCTTTTTTATCTTAACTTTTTAAAATAGTTTTATTAGTTATAGAAATTAGAGATGGATGAGCTTTGTATTATGATTATGTATATAACTATTTCTCTTTTTTTATACTGCCAACTTTTCTCTTGCTTTGATCAGTGTTTACATAGTATATCATTTTCTACAGTATTATTTTCAACTTTCTTGACTGATGACGTGCACTGTACCCTTTTAAGAGCATATAATTACCATCTAATATTTGTTTTTGTTTCGGTCTAAAATATTTTAATTGTAATATTTAGTCACTTATATTTAGTAATATTATTGATATATTTAGGTTTTGATTTATCATTTCATTATTTTACTTTTTATCTCTAGAGTTCTATATTCTTCCTTCCTACTCTTTGCCTTCTTTGCACTACTGAATGCTTTCAGACTTATTTTACCTTTTAAATCTTACTATTTTTTATTTTCTTAATCTTTTAATAGTTTTTATAGAAATTAAAATTTCATGAATGGGTGGGTTCTTAATGTCTAACATTAGTGAATACATTCAACATTTATTTAAGTTTACAACACTTAGAACTATTTAGCTGTACTCATCTTTCAGCTTCATAATATTTTTTGTGACTTTTAGTTCTACATACATTTAAAAACCTGTAAACCCCCATTACCCATTGTATTTAATCTATTGAGAGATTAAACTGCACCTTGAATCTGTGACTTGACATCTTTCAACAGTTGTAAAATTCTTGGTCATTATCAAAATATTGAGCTGTTGAGTTAGAATCTTTAAACCTTGTCAAAATCTTTCATGTACAAATAGAAAATAGGATTTATGATAATAGGTGAGGCCAAGAGTAGGGAGCTTTTAGTAGATCTTTTCACTTAAGTAAGTCAGGAGTGTCAAATTTGGTGATAAAACATTAAGGGACAACCGATGTGGAAAAGCTAGCGGCTAAGTGCCAGAAGATTACAATGTAACCAGGACATCCTCTAATTTGTGTTTTAGTAATCAGCTAATAAAAGTCATGACTGTACATAACCTCCAATCTTTTGGGGAAAAGTGACTTTTGATTTTCTATGACATCATAGTTCATTCGATCAAAGGCCAACAAACTTTTTTAAAATTAATTTTATTATTGTTCAAGTACAGTTGTACTGCCTTTTTTCCCACCTCTCCCCCCAACCCCAGCCATCCCTGCCTCCTTCCCCTAATTCTACCCTCCCTTGCTTTTGTCCATGTGTCCTTAATAGTAGTTCCTAAAAAAGCTTCACTCTTTTCCCTTATTATCCCCTCTCATGTCTGCTCTGGTTATTGTCCATTTTTAATTTCAGTGTCTCTGGTTATATTTTGCTTGCTTAATTTTTGGCTTTGTAGGACTTCTAGTTTCTGTCACAACCACTCAAATCTTTCTTTGTAATATGAAAACAATAAAAAGTACATAAATAATTGTTCATAGCTATGTTCCAATAAAACTTCACTTACAAAATAGATCACAGACTGAATTTAGCTGCCTTTTGTATTGAGTGTTTGGTATTAGTAAGGATATAATTAGACCAACTGAAATCTTTAAAATTCCATTCTCTTTCATCTTTCCCACATCTGAGCTCTCTTTGGCTTAATGAAATTAGGGACAGATTCAAAGTCTAACATATTGTAGATAAATCAGATTGTGACATATCAATCTTCGCAATCAAGTTATAGGTCATGTGCTATTTTTCTCCTGGGTGTTCCAGGAAGCAGCTGCCCCATATATACTTCAATAGTGACATCAAATTTACAAAACAGGTCTTGAACAAACAAATTCAGAAAAGTGGAATTAATTAAGCAGGAACGTGTAGTGAGAAGATCCAGAGTGAACTTTTGAAAATAGGGAGTAGTTGAGACAAAAACAGAATCTAAGGAGTATTGGAGATTTCAATTACTGAAATCATAATCTTACTCTAAGGAAGGAATGATGAGATGGTGGTAGGATTGATGATAGAGTCAAATAAAAAGGGAATGGGCTTTTTTAGCAAATATATAAATAATTTCTTTCTTGTATTAAGGACAATTATGATAAAAGAATTATTGGGAACTGCTCTGGTTTCAGGAGTTGTAACCGCCCCCCATGGCTAAGGCTGAGTGCCAGATCTCTGGAATGAGAGCTACTAAGGAGACAAAGCTTATCTTCCTGGCAGGAGCTCTGCTTCTGCTTCATCTATCTCTGGCCCCCAGTGCTTGGCTGGTTAGTCAATGACAGGTAGGACCCCTGTGGGGGGCAACCTAAGCCAGACATGACCACTTGGGAGGCCCTCAAGGAAGGACTCGGGCGGCTGAAGCAAAGAGGGAGTGATGGACCCTCACCCCCCCACTATTCTGACATAGCCTGAGTCCCCATTTCCTTCTGGGAGAATTGCTTTCTGGCTCTAATCCACTTCAGCCTAAAAACCTATGACCGGGAGGGTGGTTCAGTTCTCTGCCAGCTAGAGTGGGATCCAGGGTGATGGGGCATAAGAAAAAAATTCACGAAGTCCTGTGAAGCCTGCTTTGCTAAGAGTGCTTTTTCATTCATATGATAAGGACCCGAGCAGGAAAAGAGTATGTCTCCCAAAGTTTCTGCAACCTCCTTACCTGACAGACACTGACTCAGATTAAGTATTCAGATTAAGTCCTCAGATTTCTTTGAAATGTTATCTATTGTTTGATCCTTGCTGCCTGACACTGATTGATGAGCTTTACCTGTATTCCTGTGTTACAAACCTAATAAAGGTTGATTAATCCCCAAGCAGATTATGTCTTGGTAGTTTTATTTTCATCTGTGGAAGATGGGGGGATTTGCAGGCAAAGTTTCCCCCACAAAGAATATTCTGTAATATGAAGACAGCCATTCGTCCCTTTTGTATTCTATCTTTTGTGCTAAAACAACTAAATTTTTCTTCTAGTGTTCCTGTTCTATAAAGTATTGACAAGTATCTGTTTGGACTAGAACAGGGAGGTGTGGCTGTAGTTTTTTCCAATTGCTTAATCTTAGGTGCTATTAATTTGGTATGCATTTTTTTCCTTTTCTTGAGCAAAAGTTTGCACAAAGTGTTTAACAAGCAGTCGAGATTCTGAGAGGCTCCTGATTTCTTTCTAATCTTTGGCTTCCTCACTAAATCTATGACCTCAGGTCTAAGACTTTCAACATAGAAGATGAATAAACAGCTAGAACAGTTGTAATACCTTCTCTCTAATAGAGAAGAATTTTCTATGAAGGTGGTAGTAATAAGGTCTAGAAAGTTAAGGGTGATTTTTTTTTCAATTTATAAGACTGGGGTTTTAAAAATATGCTTGATATTTTAGAATAGTTTTTTATTTATAAGAAAATTGAAAATATAATAGAGATTTTTCATATAATTTCACTCAGTGTTCTTATTATTGATATCTGACATGAATATATGTTAATATTAATAACAATTAATGAACCATATTAAAATATTATTATTAACTAAGGTTCATAATTTATTTAGATTTTCTTAATTTTTATGTAGTATATCTTTCTCTTCTAGAATCACATTTAGGGTCCTCCAAATCTTTATAATTCCACTTTGTTGTGATAATGTTTTATACTTTCCTTTTTTATGAGTTTGGAGGTTTATCACTGCTGATATTAACCTTAGTCACCTGGCTGTAGTCCTGTTTGTCATGTTTCTCCACTGTAAGGTTACCCTTCCTTTCACCTTTCTGCACTATACTCTGTGAAAGGAAGTCACTCCGGTCAGTATGCACTTAAAGACAGGTGAGTGATATTCACCCTCCTAAAGGTCAAGTTACTACATAATTTCTCGGAAGTTTTCTCTACAAGAGATTTGTCCTTCCTCCCCAAGTATTCATTCATTCATTCATTCATTCATTCATTCATTCATTCATTTACATAAATATAGACACATGTATATTTATCTTATACTATGAGTGTAATACTATACTTAATTTTATTGCTCAAATTATTCTAGTTTTGGCCATTAAGAACTCCTTTAGTTCCCTTATCAATGTTTGTATCTGTGTTTTTTGCCACCTTCTTATTTTCTGACCATATAAGATGTTCCAGAATCATCTTGTAAAATTTTTGCTCCAATCATAAAACCAGCCCTTTCTGAAGGCTGTCCTGGTTCTTTTGATTGCCAAATGGTAATAAGACCAAGTTCTAAGAGCTAGAGCTAGATTTTTGACAGATAATTTTTATAGAAAAGCTTTTAGGGAAAGCTCTTGGCTAAATTATGTTACTCTGTTCAAAGTTCTGCAGAATAACCAGTGAAGTCAATTGTCTTTGGACAAATCCTTCTGGAGTTTCAATTATTTAGTTATAATCATATCATAACATCTGTACATCTGAGATGGTAGACAACAAATCATAGTTTCACTGAAGTACTGAGAAACCATACACAAATGATAATGAACAATAGACAAATAGACAAGAATCTTGGCATTCCACCTCACCTAATATTTGAGTGCCCTGGGTAATCAAACAGATTCCAATCAAGAGGCTATGCCAAAGTCAGAAAAGAGAAAGCGTGAAAGCTTAGCTAGCACCTGAAGCAAAGAATAGGTGTGCTCATCATAAGGAAGTGTTGCTCAACTGTCTAGGCTCTGGGATTCAGACAAGGCAGACATCAAGGAGGTCCAGTTGTGATCCACCCAGGAGGTGACCTGGGCTGAGTGTGATCTGAGCAGCAGCACCAAAAATGGTGGAAGAGAACAAACCTGAGCATCATTAAGGATAACCTTTATGAAAAATGCAAGCTTTCAAAGGATATCTTATCTTTAGGAAGGCAAGCAGAGTTTTTGCAGCAGGAGGCTTGTGAAGTAAGTTCTATGGTATGTTAGTTATAAACATTTCTTGGAAGAAGGAGAGATTGTTCTTGCAATTTAACAGTTGATGGCTAGGCAATTTAGATTTAGCAAAAGTGGCAGAATGTAGGAGTTATGAACAAATGGCACATGAGGGCCACCATGAGGGGTGAGAAGAACAGTGTTGGGATTGAGAACATGGGGGAAGTCACAGTGGGAAATTTTCAATCATTTTGCAAGGATGTCAAACTCATTTTAACCAGGGACCATGTCAGCCTCACGGTTGCCTTCAAAAGGCCAAATGTAATTTTAGGACCGTATAAATGGAAGTACTCTTTAACTAGGGTCAAGGAGCTCAGCGCTGCTGCTGGGTAGAAACACAGTGCCAGGCCAGAAAACAGAAGGTGCAGGGCCGGCTTTGGCCCATGGGCCTTGTGTTTGCCACCTGCGATTTAGGGTTTCTCATATATAAGTATATAAGGCATTGACATTCCTTAACTTAGATTAAATGCAAATATTGTACCCTCCATACTTGTTATTTTTACTAACTTTTAAGTTTTAAGTAAATTAAATATAGTAAAAATTGTATGTGAGGGTTATACATTTTTATACAGTACATTTTTCATAATGACTCCTTGTCCATATTAGGTCCTGAATAAATGTTTTGAGAAAAATGAAACATTTTAAATAGAAATGCTTATGATTCATTATTAGAAGTATACATATTCATTATAAAAATCTCATAGACTATAAAACTAAGAAAAATAAAAATTTTCCATCTTTCTTCTTAGTCTATCCCTATTGTTTTCCAGGGAAGGCTCTTATTAGCATATTTTGTATATATGAGATTCATATTAATGTGATAATAATATCACTTACTATTATTTATTGAATAGGACCAAGAAAGGGGGTAAGTATTTTCATATTTATTCACATTTATTTTTTACTAAAACCATTATAGTAGAGTAATAACCATTATAACCAAATAGTAGAGTTATTACTATTTTTATTATAACATAAAGAAATAATATAAATCACAAAAGATTAGGGCTTACTCAATACACTACATTAAATGACAGAGCTTGATTTAAAATCTGGTTTTCTCACCTCAGAGCCCATATTCTTAACAAAATGTTATTGTCTATTCCAACTTTAAAATTCTTCTACATCATTGCTAAGCAATACATTTTGCACCTCTTTTCATTTTGGATTATGTAGGTCCGCCTAAAACTTTTGAACAGTGGTATAAAACTCAGTTTATGAACATAGTGTGATTTATTAAACAGCACTTTCCTTGATACACATAAATGCTATAATTTAAAAAAATTATAGCATGAAATTTATAATTTAAAAAAAATTATAGCGTGAAAATCTTTGTAAGTGTATTCCTAACACTTTTTTTCACTTTAATAACTTTAGGATTACATTTAGAGAATTAGAACTACTCAGTAAGAGAGTTTCAGCATTTATAAGATGATATCAATTTAGACACAATGGTTCTGAGAGTGTGATGGGCTCCTTTCTAAACCGTTACCAATGTAAGTAATTGTCAAACTTTGATTATTGGCAATCTGATAACTAAATAGTCTTGTTGCTATTTAATTATAAGTGACTTTGTACTTTCATTTACTTATTGGTGATTCATAGTCTTTGTTGATTAACTGCTTCTTCAATGCTCATCGCCTATTTTTCTAATTAGATCTTGATCTTTTTGTCACTGTTAGAATTTTTTTCTTGTATATTAAAGGCATTAGCATTTGTTTGTCTGAAGTAAGTTTATCATTGCCAGTATTACCTTTTGACTTTCTTATTGTGTGGTTACTTGTTTCCAGAGAGTTGTCTCAACTTTTCATATAATCAAATTTATCAAGCTTTTACATTTTTTGCTTCTTTATTTTTTTATATCCTTATACCTTACCCAATCTATGAGCATAAGCAACATCCATACACTTTTCTCTCATTCTTATTCTCTTTGGTGTTATTTTCCTTTTTTTAACTATTTTATTCATTTGTAATTTATTACATTTTGGTATTTTTTTCTATTGAGTTGGCCCTAAGAATTTATTGATTAGTCTCACTATTCTTGATTCATTTAAAATAATCCTGCATAATATATTAAATGTTCATGATGAAACTATAAGATAAAAATAGAAATGACATGGTATAAATGTTATCATCTCTGTAGAGTTGCAAGACTCTACATTTTTAAAACCCAAGAAATATTTTCCTTGAAGAAAAGTAGAGTTCCTCAACATGAAACTTTTGATTGAGGGCCAAGAACTTTAAATTTTGCAAATAGGGAAATCTATGCCATTTTAAGGTTATTAGAAACACATGCACAAATAACATATGTTTACTTCTCAATTTTAAAGTTAAGAAATTAGAAGCTCTATACTCTTTCAGGTATACAGGGAAATATACTTTTCCTTTCCTACATCCTTTTGGACTTTGGGATATAAAACAGTCTTGTGGGGTTTTAAATGTGTTGCACAGTCTTATTAGGGCTCATTCTTTTATATTTCTCAGGCAAACTACTTAGGAGTGCAGTAGACCCATGACCCATGTTGCTATGAGACATACATAGCAAAATTGAAACAGCACACTCCTTCTGCAGAACACTGATGCTGAGCACAACTAAATAGTATTGTATAATAACATCTTTAGATATAATAATGGTTAATTGCCTACTTGGTTTCTTATTCTGTGGGATTTACTGACTTCATTTTTAGTCTTTATAAAGAATCTTTCCCTTGGAGCTTAAAAAAGTAGTACAATACATTCCTCATTCAAATGGAATATGGTAGAAAAACCTGAGAGGATAATTTGTCAGCCTCTCTGACTTTCCACAAAAAAGTTGGAGGATTAGACAGACAAGTATTCTCATTCAGACCTTGTGACTCTGATCTCAATGACCAGCGCACTAGACACGGAATTGTCACTCTTATAAATGGATAGTAAACTCCATCTCCAAAGTTTATATGATTTTTTTATGCCTCTGCAGAAGCTAAGTCGTAATTCCTGAGTTCATATCATGCATACATATCCATCAGTCTCTGTGTTTACAGGCACTCATGGTAAGCTTATTTGTTTATTTTTAGATGTAGTATTCCTATGAGTATGAATGTATATAAACGTTAATCAGAAAAAAAATGACAGAATTCTAAAGGGCAATATTTAATTTTGCTTTAAAAATGAGCTCTCACCTATTGCTCATGTATTGAAAATGAAGCTGGTAATTTCCCAAAGGTGCGCAGAGGGAAATAAGATAATATTGGGAAATTCATCAGTGGACTTTTCTCTAGTAATGAAAAATATAGACATGAAAAGAAAGGTTGTTTCTGCTGGTCACAGCAGCATTAAGAAAGTGTGAAAAGATGCCCTACGAGTAAACTGAACATAAACAAATACACCATTCAGCGTTCAAAAGTTTCTCTTTCAGCTTCCTATGTAGTGAACACACAGAGACACACACATAATGAGCGAATCAAAGGGACAGAGGCTGCATTTCCCCCTAACTTCCCAGTATTGGGGGCTCACTTTCATTACTTTAGTGAAAAGGACAGCAAAAGACGCCAATGAACACAACCAACAGTGTCTATTGGAAAAACTCTGGCCAGTTATGTTGTCCTCTGTGAGTGTCTTTATTTATTTATTTATTTATTTATTTATTTATTTATTTATTTATTTATTTAGTGGAAGAACTCTGTGTAGATACTAAGGCATCTATCATTTGCCATCATTTTCTACTGTGCTAACTTCAATGAAGAGTATTATCCAAGAAATAAAAAACTTGGAGAAACTGATAAAAAATAGCAAGCAAGTATAAATGATTTCACTACGAAAATTTAACAAGATGATAAATATCTGTTATTTTGGCTATTCTGAAGGTACTTGTCAATGTCTTTAATTTTTCTTAACCTCTTTATCAAGCTAATTTAGCTCACTTTCTTATCTTTTAAATTGTCTTCTTCGTAGAGAATCTGGAATTCTTGTTCTTTACAAATTTGAAGTTGCTCTCTAATGATAATATACAATAATTAATCAAAGCACCTCCTCTGCAGATGACTGGGACTCCACGGCTCTGGGAAAATTGGATCAAACTGTAAAACGACATAGGCTGCTTTTTAAAATAACCCTTGGAAGACTAGAGCATGGCTAAGGGCCAGAAAGAAAACTTCAGGCTTAACATCAATTTTATAAGTTATCATAACTACCATAACTTTTTGAGGCATAAAAGACATAAAACCTATTTTTACCATTTTATTTAGTATGGAGAAATTTATTAAAATCAAAATTAAGCATAGATGTTCATCTTAATTCAAGTATATCTTCATTTCCCCCCTTTATGGCATAATAATGACTTCAGCATTTATGACAGGCCCCATAGCTTTCCAAAGAGCACTCAGTTCACTTGATAATAACAATCACAATTTTAGTGAATGAACTGTATTTTCCTCCTGGAATCAAAAGAGGAATTTCATTCCTCTGTCTTACTGACTCTGAATCATTGGTAGCCATTGAAAGGGATGGAATTGATGTTGAATTAAAATCAGCCCCTACAAGGAATGTAAATTCTGCCTACCTTATATCTTCATCTTTTTGAATAATTTCATAATTGACTAAATTTGGGAAGAGAAACAGGACTTGAACTACTTTTGCAGCTGTGGTTGCTTGTGTTGCTGCTTGTGCTGTTTTACAGCCCATGGGGCAAAGACCGAAAGCCCTGTGCTGCTTTCTTACTAGCACTCAGCAAGATGGGCAGGTCGTATGCATGGCCCCATGAGAGATTATCAAGGGCTGTTCTTCTTGCTAATTGTCCACACTGGAACCCTAGTTTCCTCCAAAAATTAGTATGAATTTGTGTGCAGACTTGCTGACTCTAGCTCCCTAACTTTAGTCAGCAATGTTCTATAAGAGGATATCAGTGATATCTGAAGGAATCAATGGTTGAACCCTCAAACACACAACAAAAATCTATCAAAGTTTAACTTGGTGTACATGTAACTAAACCCATGCACATAAGAAACAGGGATGGACCTGAGATAACTGTGCATTTGTTAGAAAATTTATAATTTGGATACAACTCTTCATGAATTTTGGTAACTTAAAAATAAATAACTGGTTTTAGAAATAAAGCTTTTACTGATGCAACTGAAGAGAGAATACACATGCAATGATTGAAAGATTATTTTTCAAAGCTTTCCACTCCCCTCACAGGGAAGTTTAATACAGCAAAAGAATGTCTGTAGTCCACCATGACAATAATTAAATGAAAGGTGATCTGAGTTAATAATGAGCCTGTACTTAAGTACAAAATAGAGTTTAAGACCATTCAGCTTAAGCATTTCTGATATGTCATATTTTTCCATGCCTGACAAAGTTGGTGCTAAAATTCATTTCGGAATTTTTGACACCATACATTTATGTGATAACATTTCAAATCACCTGGACACAACAACAAAAGGCCAGAAACCACTTAAGTGAAAACATATTTACCATTCTTTTATAAAGATGTCTTATCTGCTTATACTAGAGTAAGAGTATTAGAGTGACTATAGATTTACATACATTGGATACTTGCAAGATGTATATTATTATAAAATAAAACACACTGTTAATAACTAAGAGCCCAAAAGGAAAAATCAGAAATATGTGTCTCATGGGACTTCCACTGCCTATTGTTATACACATCCTGTGTATGTTTGAATGTGTATATGTTTGTGCATATATTTTCACATAACTATATGTATAAGCAAGTAACTAATGGGAAAATACTAACATTTTAACACATGGAAGCATATCTCTTTCATAGTTAATCATATATAAAGTAAGAAATGATCAAATTAGAGGTGCACATCAAATATTATAAGAATAGAATTAAGCAAGAGTGTAGGGATGCAGAAAATCTTATAAGTTATTGAAACATCAGTAATTTGGCATTACCAATGAATATTTCAGAGATATACAATCTTTGTTTTACTTTTATTTTTCTTACTGATTTTCAAGTGATCTTTATGTGGAAAAATCATCTTTTGCATGTTTCTGGGTGTGATATTTCTTTTCAATTTACTATTTCTCTGTGTGTTTTCATTATTGATTCGGCTTTGAAGGTAAAGATTGAATTTGTATGACTTTATGTCATCAAATTAATGAGTTTTTTCCTTTAAGTCTTAGTTTTTGTCTTGCTTTAAAAAAGTTTTCTTTACACAAAGATCATAAAAAAAGAAGGTGTACTCTTATTTTCTTTTTGGTGTTTTATTTGTTTTTGTGGATTGGTTCATTTCAAATTTTTATTATAAAACATTAACTGTGGAGTAATGTAGAGACTTTTATAATAGTTCTAGATATAATTTTATAAATATTAACTTTTTCATATATTGGCTTTGTCTATACTTTCTTTAAACATGTTAAGTAAGTTAAAATATATCATACATTTTACTGATATATCATACATTTTACTGATAATTTACCTAAAAACTCCAGTGTGTATACCTACAAAAATTAAAAATGATTTAGGTACAGGTTATTTCTTACATGAAATATAGAATTTGGTTTTGGAAAGGTTACCACAGAAAAAATTACAAGACAAAAAACTTTAACCAACTCCTCTAATGATGAAGTCTTTGATACCAAAGCCATCATTCTATCACATAGTTTCATTTTTCTAACCTAGTCTAACAATGAAGATAATACTAGTATTTGAGAGATTAATAATTTTGAGACATTAACCATTTTGAGAGATTAACCATTTTTCTTTGTTTAGATTCACTCTGGTTCATCAGTATTTGTGTACAATAAAAGAAAAACTTCTGCAGACATCCTGGCTATTCTTGTTTCTTTTCCATTATTAGTATACATAAAAGTGAAACTTTTAAAGGTTATCTATATGTATCATCACAAAGATTTTCATAAGCAGCCAAAATCATCATAATCAATGAAAATAATTGATTGGAGTCTTACGATTACTGCATTTGACAAAGAGGCATTATTCAACTATGAAATTGAAAGAAAGCACCATTTAATTTGCAATGCAGTACTGATAAAGTTTTTTTTTTAGATTTCTGAAAAAAAGCTATTACAGTTGTTAATGATCTTAACATGGTCTTATAAAGCTAAAATAGAATTTAAATATATCAACTTTTCAAGTACTGTCTGATACTTTGTCTTTCTCTAGATTTCAGATTCATATATTTGTATATTTTTATAGCACTCATTTTAGGCATGATTGTACTTAAACCATATTTGTGATATAATAAAATGGTGATAAAATTTTCATTGGAAAAATATAATAGACTGGACTCATTGTTTTTAATTAAATGCTTTCTCTTCTCTTTTCTCCATATCTTAATAATCTTTCTGTCCAACCTTTATTCAGAATTCAGAGCTTCAGGAATATCTTAAAATTACTTGCAGGGAAACTTCTAAGATTGAAATTTTTCTAGTACAAAAACACTATATCTACTTTTTTGTATTCACAAATGTATTTTCACTAAGAAAGAGGTGAAAGGATAAAACTGTAAAGTAGATTGGAAATATATATGAGATACAAAGAAACACAAAATAAATTTTTCACATATCAGAGTATAAAAGAGAGATCAATCATTTTAGGCCTAAAGCAAAATGATGGTATGTCTTCATGACAAGGTTTTTATATTTAATTCAAAATAAATGATTGCCAGAGGAGAATGGAATGGGGGAAATCAGCAGAATGTGTGAAAAAGGTGAAGGGAAATATAGTCAATAATATTGTCATAAGTTTGAAGTTGACAAATGATTACTAAAATGAGTGGGTGATCACACTGTAAGGAATAAAAATATTGAATCACTCTATTGTACAACTGTAATTATTTATTGTACAATTTATTTATTGTACAATTTATTGTACAATTAATTGTAGTTGTACAATTAATTATTGTACAACTGTTAGTATACAATGATTACAACTGTAATATTGTATACTAACTATACATTAAATAATACATAAACAAAATGAGAAGAAAATCCACTAATAAAAACCAATATTTTGATGTCACTTTAACTTTTGTTCATTGAAAAGTCTGATAATGGTTAGTGTGTGATATTAGAAAAAGAAAAAAATAGAGAAATAAAAAGAATACTCACTGAATAATATCTTATTTTAAAAGAATACCAGTTATGCTACTTATATGTGCCTAAATGTTGTGATTTTGAGTTTTTTATTTCAAACTATATTTTAACTTGTGTTTACTTCAAACACAGACAAAATATTGGGATAATATTAAATTATTGTCAATGTAATTTCAGCAACTTCTGTCTATTCCTTTCTTTCTCTATCTTGTAAGCATTTGATTCTAACTTGGACTTAAGAACATATTCCTTAGGACCTATCACTTTGATATAAAAATAATTTACCTTTGATAGTTCCAGTAAGTTTTGACAAAAATGTATATCCAAAGTAGAATGTAATATGTTATAATATTTCAAACTGGAATGTAACATAATATTTCAAATATTCATACAGAGTATATGTACATATAGTTTCTGCTGGATTCAAGAGCAGGAAAGAGTTGAATCCTAAGTAATTATTATTTTTGAAAACATTTTACTACATAATAGTGAAACAGAGCCTTCACACTTTTTATTTAATTTGTGAGTACAACTTTAGAAATCAGTTTTTTCTTCTTTCTTTATATCCATCATAGACATAGCCTTTGCTCGGAATAATCAGTAACCCCTGAAGTCAGAAAGTCTGGACCTCTGGCAGGCTAAAGATAACCTCTTGACCTAAGTCCTAAATTATATTTCAGCTCCTAAGCCCTAAAGTGGAATGATCCTCTGACTACCACTTCATGTAACCAGACAGAAGGATGCCAGTGCAGACCCAGCTCTGCCTTCAAGATCTGAAGAAATGATGACCACCCTTACCTCATCTCAGCCAATCGGCTCCCAACATAACCCCGAACTCTGAATGCGCAATGTCTTGATTTTGCCCCAAATAATCTGTAACCTCCACCCCACTGAGGATTAGGGTCTTTCAGAGCACTAGCTCCATGCGCTCATTAGGCCAATTCAATATTAACTAATTTTTTTCTACGCTGCAAACTCTTGATCATGCCCTTATTCTAGCCAGTGCATGCAGCCAGGGGACTCAAAAGCTGAGGTCTGATAAAAATAGTACTTCTCAAAATACACTGTATAGAGTACCGGCTCTGTGACATCAGAAGGTATTTAAACTATACAGTGGGATATTATTGTAAAAATATATTTGGGAGTCAGTTTAAACCAATATTCTTATTGTAGGACTTCTGAGAGCCCTAATATTACCACATCTATTTTGAATTTGCAAAAGGGCAATTTGGTATACCACATTTGGTATACCACAGTGACTACAGAATTGCTTTGCTTCAAGAATCTTGCAGAAATAGTATTTTACAGCACACATTTTGGCAGACATTAGGATATTGTTTTAATCCTCACATGAGTAAATGTTATTATTGGTTTGAGAGAGAGAGAAAAAAACAACAATGTGAAAGAAAAACAAAGTTCAGTTGCCTCCATCCAGAATTGAACCCACAACCTAGGTATGTGTCCTGACCAGGGATCAAACCTGCAACGTTTTTGTGTACAGCATAATGCTCCAACCAACTGAGCCACCTGGCCAGGGCCTGATACATCTTTTTGAAAAATTTTTGGAAATACCAGGTAATATTTTAAGAAAAACAGATCACTCTCAATATGGATAGGAGCCTATGAACAGTGCCTAGAATACAGTGAGCACTCAATAGGAGATAGATTTATGTTATAATTTAATTTTATTATTATATGCATAAGTTTTTAGTGAATACATTTAAATTCCTCTTAAAATGCTAACACATTATGAAAATGATGGTATAATAACATAAAGGACTTTTGAGAATCTAAGACAAACACTGATTTATTCTATTGTTATTAGAGAACATTCTCAAGAAGTAAAGTGAACTTTTTCAGTCAACAGTTTTCTAGAGCCAATACATATTGAAATTATCTTACTGCTCCATGGCAATAAATCAAATATTTAATTTTTAATGCAGGTAGTTTGTGGTGATTTTTAATTATTTCTACTCTATGGCACATTTGCAAAATAATTAGCTGGTAATAAACATGTCATTCAGGAAAACTAATGAGAGATGGGATGCAAAAATCTAACCTGTGCCTTTGGTTAATGCCTGTTCAGAAGGTCAGTGCTTCTCAAACTTGAATGCACATAATGATCCCCTGCGGTCTTTTTTTTTTTAAGATTTCATTTATTTATCTTTAGATGGTAAGGGAAGGAGAGAGGGAGAGAAATATCAATGTATGATTGCTTCTCGTGTGTCCCCTGCTGGGAACTGGCCTGCAACCCAGGCATGTGCCCTGACTGGGAATTGAACAGTAATACTCTGGTTTGCAAGCCTGTGCTCAATCCACTGAGCTACACCAGCCAGGGCTCCTGAGGTCTTTTAAAAACCCAGCCTCACCTTCCCCAGAGGTACTGATTCAGTAGGTCTGAGATCAGTCTATAAAACTGATCTTTTCTAAATGCCCCAGGCCATTTTGGCACTTTTGATTCATGAACCACACATTGCCAGGTAATAGGTTCAGAGGATCCCACAGACTTGCCTGATCACTCTCTCCTTCTCCTGAGATGGCCATATTCTCCTAGCACACTTGCTTTTTAGGGGTGTTGGTATTATTATCAGTATGATGATGATGACGATGTCATAAGGCAGATTCATCAAATAGAAAAGGTGGCACTTATACATTGTCTAGAGATAGAAAAAAAGCTTAATTATATTTTAATATTAGATTTTAAAAGAAATATAATTTATTGTAAAAGTGCCATATTATTTGCTGATGACAAGCATACTGAGACATTAGAGTCAGAAGAAATGAATGTTTTATCCCCTCAACTATGCATGTCCAAAAAAGAGTACTTTGAAAGTTTACATTCATAAAACTCAAATTAAAATCTATTTTATTTAATTTTTCACAAACATTTTTTCAACAGCTATTAGGTATCAGGCACTGTACTCAAGCTGGGTACAAAGCTGCAGATACTACAACTCCACCATCAAGTTGCTTTCCAATAATCGATGCAAGATTCCATGAAGGCCCCGATATTCAGGTATTCTGAGATCTGGTAAGCTAATAATACTCTGACTAATGACCTTTCTTTATGACTAGTAGGTATTTAATAAGTGAACATATATTTGCCTGTGCACCATTTTAATAAACAGTTTTTAAGTTTCACTTTCTTAGAGAAATATTAGTCATGTTTTAAAATTCTTCCTCACCTTACAGCTCTTTCATAGTACTGACCACTTTAGTTCTCAGGGGTGTTGGGCAAAGGCATTGGAGTTCCCTTTTGTCCATCTCAGCCATGAAAGTAGTCCTTGATTTCACTAGGTAATTATGTTATGTTACCTGCATTTACTAAGGCAGTGTAGGTATGATCTTTGTGTTATGGATTATAAATTGGTATTTAAAAGAAAGCAAATAACTTTCAGGGATTAGGGAATTCCACGGATAATGGAATGCTGCAACCATTATAATCTTACGTTTGTCAACGGTACAGTTAAAATTCAGATATCTTGATATTTTATATATTCATTGTTATTTATAGGAAGATGGATATAAAAGAACAGAAATACAATAGGAAACAATCTATTTTAATATTGCCACTATTCATTTAGAGCAATAGTTCAATAAGGAGCTTGAGTTACAGTGGAGATTTTTCTCTCACCTTCATAGATATACTTTGTAGCAAATTTTATGCCACTATTATAATTTTGAGATATAATCAGTTAAACCTTTTAATTACATATATGCATGTGTATACATACAAACACATATATATTATATGTACACATTCATATATATGCCTGTATATATATATTTGTAAGCTCCAGGATTTATCCATTTAAGATTGTTTTGTATATCCAATAACCATTCATCACAGTCTCCTTATTAACTCTGGGTAAGGAAATGTATAAGAATAATGGTGGCAATAAGAAATAGTACTTACTTGATTAGAGTCATTCAGTTGTTTTTCAGGAATGCTTTTTAAATGCCTACACCTACTAAACAAGATTTCTAATGTGTGTGTTTCAAAGACTTTATAAGTTATCTAATTTACTACCCAGTAACACACAGAGTTCCTATAGCAACCATATAAGAAAATATAGAATTTGTGTTATAGCACTTAAAAAAAGAGATATGCTCTATAGGAACTAAAATACATTTAAAAATGTATAATAACTTGTCTTTCAATGAGTAGCATACTATGTTATATACACAAATGGAATTTTATATTGTCCTTCTTGGAGAATGATTATGTCTGTATTTATATCTATACATATTCATATATCTATATACAAAGCCACTTTCAAAGTTAGCTTGAGAATGTGTACATTATGAAAAATACATGCATTACTAAATAAGCGACTGCTATTCTTCATCAAAAGTCTCTCCCACTCTTCTTTCTTTTTATTCAGAAGGCAAGATTATTTTATTCATTTATTTGCCTTCTGAGACTTCATTTTTTAGAGGAGTTTTAGGTTTACAACAAAATTGAGAAGAAGATACAGACTTCCCATAGACACATCGCTCACACACCAGCATAGCCTCCCCCATTCTTAACATCACTCCCCAAATGCCATCTTTTTTTTACCAAGGATGAACCTACATTGACACATCATAATAACCAAAAGTTTATAATTTTCATTACAATTTACTCTTGCCATTGTACATTATATGTGTTTAGATTAATGCATAATGACATATATTCAGCATTATATCAACATACGGAGCATTTATACTGCCCTAAAACTCCTCTGTACTCTGCCTTTTTATTACCCAGTGGCAACCACTGATCTTTTTACTATCTCTATAATTTTTCCTTTCCTAGGATACCATAGAGTTGGAATCATGCAATTTGTAGCATTTTCACACTGGCTTCTCTCACTTGGTGTTATTCATTTAAGTTTCTCCTATGTCTTTTCATGACTTGAAAAGACATTACTTTTTAACACCGAACAACATCCTATTACCTGAGTGTACCACAGTTTATTTATCCATCACCTAGTAGAGGACATCTCAGTTACTCCCAGGCTTTGGCAGTTATAAATAATTCTGTGTAAACACCTGTGATCAGGTTTTTGTGAGCATAAGTTTTCAGCTCCTTTGGGTGAATACCAAGAAGAGTGATTGCTGGATCCCATGGTAAGAGTATGTTTAGTTTTTTTAGTTTGTTTGTATGTTTTATTTTTTTAATTGTTTTCCAATCTGTTTTCCAGAATGGCTGTCTCATTTTGCATTCCTACCAGTGATGAAGCTGAGCTCCTGCTACCCTATATTCTCACCAGCATTTGGTACTTTGGATTTTGGCCAATGGAATAGGTGTGAAGTGGGAGATTTCATAAATTTACCTCCTCTGTGCAATTACTGTCACTGTTGTCTCCTCTTCCATTTTGTATCTTTCAATGCCTTTACTGGGTTGGTCTCACTATGCCCTCACCAAAAATGTCACCAACTTCTGGTTCAGAAATGAAGATCTCAAAGTTGTATTGTGCTCCCAAGTTTTCACAGATATTTAGTCTTTTAACCATTCTTCCAATTTCTTCTGTAGTCTCATTATCCAGACTCAGAACAGTAGGCATGAGGCAGATATTTATTTACTCAAGCACTTCTCTAATAGTGCACATGCTATTTTTATTCCCAAACTCCTGTCTCCTCTAGTTTAGCTTCACCATCTTCCACTCTTCCTGATCAACTCAATTATTATAAATATATTATTGAATACCTCTCTTAAAATGACTTCAACAGTTCTACATATTCTATCCTAGTCATAGGTTAATGCCCTTGTATGTTGAAAACTGACAGATATATTTCTCATAAATCTATGCCTATATCATTATTGAAAAAGCATGAGGTTTCTCAGAGCTTCAATTTATATTAAAGTTGAATGTAATATATTTCGACAACTTAAAAGTTCCACTTTAATGTTTTAAATTTTAAATATTTTAGTACTGCCATAAACCCAAAATAAACAACTATAACTATGCCCTGAAGATCACACACACATATACTGACTTTTCCCACTTTTACAGGTCAGGTTCAAAACACTAAATAATTAGATATTTCTTAACACTAATTACCACACTTTGCCATGCACAATGTGCACTTTTTTGCCCAAATTTTTGAGGGAAAAATAGGGATGCACACTATACATGGGTAGTGCCTGAAATACCCTGTATCTTTTCTCATGTTTTATAATTATTTGTTATACAGTATTTCTTATATCATAATATGTTTAAAAAGAAATGCTAACACTTCTTTATAATACAAAACAAATATCTACATATATATAAATGAAATTGAATTAAAACTAAAACAAAATATTTTTTCTTGAAAATCTGGGCCAAAAACACGGGTGTGCATTATACAAAGCAAAATACAAGGAGAACGAGATGTCTACCAGTTTGTCAGCATTTCAGAAGTGTGGCACGCACAGAGATCCATATGACTATGCATTATGTCATATGATGCATGACAGATTTGACAGATTTTAATTACAAACATCCCTCAAATGTTAATTAGCAATCCTGTACTATTTTACAGAAAGTTAAAACTTGTGAGAAAAATACAGATGTCAAATTACACCTTTGGCAATGGAGTAACTTTTTAAGCAAAGGCATTGGGCCACCCAGAACTTGTAGGATAAAGAATTGGAGACCACTGGGCTGTCAGAATTATACTGCTGCCAGCTATAATATCAATATATACAGTGCCTTAATGACTGCTTGTCACTATTACATTTCTCAGCCATATTCACACAGAGATCAGATTTTTCTTTGTTATTATCTTAAAATAAACAATGTTAGTATATAATTGATAGTAATAATAGGATTTGCTTTGTGAGCCAACAAAAAGCATTATTCAAAATTTCAATGAGTTTTCCTGATGGAAAGTCACTTTAAGCGATTTCTATTTTCCAAGTAGTTTCTCCTCTTTTAGTGAAGAGTTGCTATCTAAGTCTGGCTGAGTAGTGCTATTAAATTTCTGCACCTGGACATCTTCTCTCTTTTCAATCAAACTGCTTATCTTTGGGGACATGGAAATATTCAGTGTGCCAATAGCAAAAACCATTTCTAAAAATTTGATCCTGTGTTACTCTGAGAAAAAAATATTGCTTTCTAACTTTATCACACAAAATATTTTTATTCTTTTTATAAGCTAATAAAATGAACTGAAATTGAACCACATAAATCAACTTTATATTAATATAAGTTATCAATTTTTGATCATGTGTAACTTGCAGTGGGAGGAAGGAAGGTCAACTCTCTTGTTAGGCAATAGTCTTGAACCCTAGCAAGTACCTCATAAATTCTCATCCGGCGCTACATTTGGACTGCACTCAGAACACTGAAAATATTTACACCTGTGCTGGTAAGTTTCCTCTTATGTTATTTCCATTTACTCAATAGGCAATTTTAAATTATTTTCAAACTTTGAGAAACATTTTTTTTTCTGGACAATAGTCAAAAGTCTTTCTTTTTCTTGGGTCTATTTTTTCACTAGTATTTCTTCCATGACTACAGCATACTCCTTAACTGAACTACTAAAATTATAGGGATTTTGACAAAGTTCTCTAAATGTGGGGACCATCCTAGATAAAAATGATCAAGTTCCACTTGTGTACCTGATCATTGATTATTTTTCCATCCAGATTTCTTTGTGACAATTCACCTCTCAAATAACATATCTGTATATTCCTACTTGTATCTATATGGTTTTCAGTACATTTATTCATCATTTTAGTTCTAGAAGTTTTCACACATTTACTCATGAGAATCGTGATGGTATAATTTTGTCAGTATTTACTTCAACAAGATACTCATTGGCATCTCCCTTGTACTTATTTTTACTTTACTGCTAAAAAGTTTTCAAGAATTTTTCTGCCACTTAATCCTTTTTGAAAATTTAAGTATAGTTGGTTTACAACATTATATTTGTTTCAGGTATACAATATAGTGACTTAACATGTATATATCTTACAATATAATCACCTAAGTCATCATGCAAATATCACAATATTATTGACTATATTCCCTTTCATCTTTTTTCACTCATCCCCTACCCCTCTTCCCTCTGGCAACCATCAGTTTGATATCTGCATGAGTCTTTTTTCGTTTTGTTGTGCTTATTTGTTTGTTTTTTAGATTCCACATATAAGTGAAAAAATAGAGTATTTGTCTTTCTTTGCCTGACATTTCACTTAACATAATACTCTCTAGGCTCATTTGTGTGTGTGTGTGTGTTTAAATTGTTGTTCAAATACAATTGTCTCCATTTTCACCCCACCACACTTCTCCTCCCCACCCATCACCACCTCCCACCCTCAAACCCACCCCCTTTAGCTTTGTCCATGTGTCCTTCATACAAATTCCTTGATGGCCCTCCTCCTTATCTCCTACTATCCCTCTCCCTCCTCCTCTCTGATTACAGTCACCATGGAAAACGGTGTGGAATTTCCTAAGAAAACTAAAAATGGAACTGTCTTTTGACCCAGCAATACCACTTGTGTTTTTTGCAAATGGCATATTTCATTCATTGTTATTGCTGAATAATATTTTATTGTATATATATATCATATCTTCTTTATCCATTCATCTGTCTATGGATACCTAAGTGCTTCTATATTTTTGATATTATAAATAATAGACAGGGGATATATCTTTTAAAACTAGTGTTTTTGTTTTCTTCAGATAAATACCCAGAAGTGGAATTGCAGGTCATGCTGTAGATTTATTTTTTTTTGAGGAATATCCTCAGCACTATATTCTAATGAGACCTTTATTTATGTTATTCTGTAAATCAAAGTTCAGATGATTCTATGAATTTAATTAAACATTAGTAAGATACATGTGGTAGATTAGCAGGTGAATTCTTAATCTGATTGTGACAATACTTAAATTCAAAGATATGACAAAATTTCTGATGCAAAAATCTCCAATAAAATGTGAAGTTAAACATTTAGTTACTTTTATAAAGGTGAAGATATTTTAATCAGAAGGTTTTATAAAGAATCAAATCTGATCTATTGCCCTTATATTGATCCATACTAATATAAATATTTTTTTCTTTTTAAAAATATTTTATTGTTATTCTATTATAGTTGTTCCAATTTCTTTCCCTCTGTTCTCCTTCACCCAGCCCACCCTCCACTTCTACAGTCAGTCCTCATACTGTTGTCCATGTCCGTGGGTCATTCATACATGTTCCTTGACTAGTCCCTTCCCCTTGTTTCCACCATTGTCCCCCTCCCTCTGCCCTCTTGTCACTCTTGGTCTGTTCCTTGCTTCCATGCCTCTGGTTTCATTTAGTTCGTTCTGTTATTTTCTTCATTAGGTTCCTCTGATAGGTTAGATCATATGGTATCTTTCTTTCACTGACTGGCTTATTTCATTTAGTATAAAAATAATATAAGAAAATAGAGAAGATGGCGGTTAGGTAAGAGGGAGAAGATTCCACTTCCCCCTACACATGGAAGAGAAACCTGGCCGATCTATGGATGAACAGAGCAAACAGCCAATAGTACCACAGCATATATGAAAATAGGAGGTCAAAAATTGTAGTGGGCATTGAAAAACCAGATGGTAAGGAGAGTGCTTCAGGGAATAAGGGCCAAGGGATCAGTGCAGGGACCAGGGAGGCTGAAGACTCAGGTCTGGCCCTCTGGCCTGGCCACAGGGCTCTCTGGAGAGAGCTGGGTTGGTGCTCTCTCCCTGTCCAAGCAGGGTTTGATCAGTACTGGAGGAGACCTGGTTGCTTGAAGTCATAGAGAGGGGAGTAAGGACTGAGTGGCAAACATACGCAGGCTGTGAGCACCCATGCATAGTCCTGGGAAGAGTGCACCTGAGCCCGTTGGACTGGAGGAGGCCTGGCCGGACATGCATGCCCACAACCCAGGCAGAGAGAGCTTTGTGGAACACCTGGGTACCACACGTGGGGACCTGGAGAGAGTGTGTGCGCCTCCGGGGACCCGGAGACCTGGAGCCCACATCTGTAAACCCACCCCTCAGCCTGCTGCAGCCAACAAGAACAGAAAAACCGGTTTGGCCAGTTTAAAACCAGCAAGAGGTATTTTTTTGTTTGTTTGTTTGACTTTTTTAAATTAATTTTTAAATTTTATTTTATTATATTTATCTCTCAATTCCTTTTGCTGCTCTTTCCTTCTTTCTTGTTTTATTCCTCATTCCTTTCTGTCCAATTTTATCTCTTATTCCTCCCTTAGTCTGCCTTTTTTGTTGTTGTTTGAAATACACACAAATGAGACAAAAAAAAAAACCAAAACAGAACTGTGAAAAGACCAGAGTTGGACCCAAAGAGGGGGCATCCCAACAACTGAGAAAGAGAGACTAATGTCACTTTGCTATTACAAAGAACCTGCAAGATATTGAATATTTGTATTATTATTTTATCCTTATTCTTAGATCTTTTATTTGAATAATATTTTTGTATTTCTCTTCTTTCTGTTTAGTCTTCTTTGCTTGGCTAGTTATGTTGTATGATTTGACAGGTTTCCCCTGTTCTCTCATTCATAGTATATTGCTAATTTACTGTCCTTCACTTCACCTGTGTTCCAATAGCACACTACTGAAGGTTCAATACTCCCTATTCTTGGTATCTAGATCTCATAGATTCTGTCATATGATTGTTGCTCTAATATTATTGTAAATAATAGCTGTTCCATACTATTGTAAATACTTTACAACACCCCTCCTAGATCTTAAACCACTTCACAGTTTCCTGAACTCTATTACTGTAGTGGTTAACTATATTCTCTCATACACTACACCTATTTACTATCCTTTACTTTCACCTTACCTCAGAATCTGACCTCCCACAACCTCACTGCTTTCTAGATCCAACTCACAACCCTTCCCTCCCCAACAAAAGTCTTATCATCTTTCCATCCTTTCTAAGAAGTGGCTAGTTGGGTGAAATATCACAGTCAACCCTATACATAGCCAAAGGATCTTCTATCTCTTCTCTACCAGCTGGTACTATAAATAGCATAGAATACTCTCTTACTGTCTTAAAGCATTTTGCCTTCTCCCTCCAACTGATCACAAAAAAAAGTAGGTGCAAGAGGTGAACACCAGGATACCCAAAGGAGTCTGCACCACTGAATCTCACAAGTATTCTACCACAGCAGTTCACACCATAAACCTAGGGAGTCAGAACAGATCAATTTAAGAAGCTGAGGCTAACAAGAAGAGTCTCACCAACAATGGAAAGACAAAGAAACAATCCCCAAAATGAAAGGAAAGGAGGAACCCTCAGAAAGAATGTTAGATGAAATAGACGCAACTCAACTGTCAGATACTGAGTTCAAAGCACTGGTTATCAGGAGGTTCCGTGAGCTCACAATGAATTACCAGAAACTACAGGGAAACTACAATGAACTTGCTTCAAACTATATCAACATGAAAAAGACAATAGAAACTATCAACAAGGGCCAAGAGGAAATGAAGAACACAATATCTGAACTGAAGAACACAGTAGAAGGTATCAAAGTAGGATCAATGAGGCAGAAGATCGGATCAGCAAGCTGGAGGACTAAGTAGAAAAAACACCCGGAAAGAGCAAGAAAAGGAAAAGAGGCTCAGAAAGAATGAAGAGGGATTAAGAGAAATGCAAGACAATAAGAAACATAATACCATCTGAATAACAGGGGTACTGGAAGGAGAAGAAGAAGAGCAAGAGTTAGAAAACCTATTTGAAAAAGTAATGATGGAAAACTTCCCTAATCGGATGAGAGAAAAAGCCACACAAATCCAGGAATCACAGAGAGTCCCAATCAAGAGGAACCCAAGGAGGCCCACTTCAAGACACATCATAATAAAAATGGCAAAATTCTAAGACAAAGAGAGAATCTTAAAGGCAGCAAGGGAGAAAGAGGAAATAACATACAAGAGAGCCCCGATAAGGCTAGCAACTGACTTCTCAATGGAAACGCTCCAAGTCAGAAGAGAATGGCAAGAAATATTCCAAGTGATGAGAACCAGAGGCCTACAACCAAGGCTACTTTACCCAGCAAGGCTCTCAGTCAAGATATAAGGCCAAATAAGGAGCTTTCCAGATGAAAGAAGTCTAAAAGAATATGCCTCTACCAAACTAGCTCTGCAAGACATGCTAAAAGGACTGCTTTAAAGAAAGGGAGGAAAAGAGAGCGAGAGAGAGGGGAACACAGGTATGAAAGTGACAATGAATAAGTACCTATCAATAATAACCTTAAACGTAAATGGATTAAATGCTCCAATTAAAAGACATAGAATAGCTGAATGGATAAGAAAGCATGACCCACACATATGCTGCCTACAAGAGACCCACCTCAGGACAAAAGACCATCACAGACTAAAAGTGATAGGCTGGAAACAAATTTTCCAAGCAAATGGAAAGGAAAAAAAGCTGGGGTAGCAATACTCATATCAGACAAAGTAGACTTCAAAAAAAGGCCATAAAGAGAGACCCAGAAGGTCACTTCATAATACTCAAGGGAAGAATCCACCAAGAAGACATAAACATTGTAAATATATATGCACTCAATGTAGGAGCACCCAAATACATACAGAAAATCTTAGAGAACTTCAAGAAAAATATTGACAGCAACACAATTATAGTTGGGGTTTTTAACACCCACTGTCAAAAATGGACAGATCTTCCAAACAAAATATCAACAAAAATATTGTGGCATTGAACAAAGCCCTAAATCAAATAGACTTAACTGATTCTAGTGCACTGTTGATGGGATTGGAGACTGGTACAACCACTATGGAAAATAGTATGGAATTTTCTCAGAAAACTAAAAATGGATCTGCCTTTTGACCCAGAAATTCCACTGCTAGGATTATATCCTAAGAACCTTGAAACACCAATCCAAAGGAAGCTATGTACCCCAATGTTCATAGCAGCACAGTTTACAATAGCCAAGTGCTGGAAGCAACCTAGGTGCCCATCAGTAAATGAATGGATCCAAAAACTATGGTACATTTACACCATAGAAATGGTACATAGAAATGGAATTGGTACATAGAAATGGTACATAGAAATGGAATTCTATGCAGCAGAAAGAAAGAAGGAGCTCCTACCCTTTGCAACAGCATGGATGGAACTGGAAAGCATTATGCTGAGTGAAATAAGCCAGGTGGTGAAAGACAAATATCATGTAATCTCACCTTTAAAAGGAACCTAAACAACAAAACATTCAAACAAGCAAAACATAACCAAAGACACTGAGATGGAGAACAGGCTCATAGTGTCCAGAAGTTGGGGGGGGGCAGGATTTCAGGGGTAAAGGGGAAGGGTTACAGGAGCAAATATAAAAGACACATGGACAAAAACTAGGGGGGGTGAAGATGGGAGAGAGGAGGTGAGGGCTGGGTGGTTGGGCTGGGATGGAAGTAAAAGACAGAAAACTACTTGAACAACAATTAAAATAAAAATATAAATATTTTTGGGTAATAAATACTATAAGTAACTCATGCTTAACAAATGCAAACATAAGATAATGAATACCTTTATTCTATATTTTTGGTTATTTTGGGGGGTGTAAGTAAGTTCTTAATTATTATTCAGCCACTTGCCTTTTCATTGCCATTCCATAACTCTATAAAATCTTTTAAGTTAAAATGTTTCTCTGGTTAGAAAAATTTGCAGTTTTAAAAAGTAAGTTTTTCTTCCAAAAAAACCCACAAAAAACTTGCAGACCAAAGAAAGTTTTATTTAAAAAGTGATGATGGTATAAATGAGCTGACGAATAATCCCATCCATCACTATGAAACATAGGTAAGAGTAGAGGTAATGTAATCATTCTGGAAGGTTTTTTACATTTTTTAATTAGATTTTTTTCTTCTAACATAGTATTGACCAGTGGGTTTCAAATAGAATAAATAAAAAAATGTTTAATTTTTAAAACTAAATTTTTAATGCATAATGGAACTCATAACAATTTAAGGATTCTGTTTTTCATTGTATGTTTCTTTAATATTTAGAAAAGATTTTCTTCTGAAAAAATAATATCAATCTTTTTACTAAAATCTTTTTTTAATCAATGGTGAGTTTTTAACAATTTATTTATCTTTAGAGAGGAAGGGAAGGAGAAAGGAAGAGAAATATCAATGTATGGTTGCCTCTTGTGAGTTCCCTGCTGGGAGCTGGCCTGCAACCCAGGCATGTGCCCTGACTAGGAATCGAACCATGATCCTTAGGTTCATAGGCTTGTGCTTAATCCACTGAGCTACACCAGCCAGGACTATGCTAAAATCTTTTAAAGATAGTTTATATAAAAATTATATTCCTTTATAATATTTTCTAATGACCTCATGTTCTTTCATGATATTAAAATTTTCTTTTTAGTTGAATATTTTGGCTCTTAGACAGTCCTACCTTTACCAGTTCTCTTTGCCCTAGAAATCAATGAAAAATTGACATAACCCCTAAACAATTAAAAACATTTTTATTTTCATTTAAGTAGCTATCTAGCTAAACTGATGTACACATTTTTTCTCTAAATATGCTCTCCATCTAAGTCACAATATTTCTGCTGAACATAATAGTATCTGAAATGTCAATTTCTACTCTGTTCTAAAGGGCTACCTATTCAGATTGGATGTTTTACTAGCAGCAATGGTGGATTTGAAACTGTAGAATGCTTTTTTTTCCATCCTGTGTAGTATATTTTAGAAGTTTTTATTTATTGTTACTATTTCAAATACCATAGATTTAATATAAAATTAAATTTTCTGACTATCATAAAAATTGGGATATCTGTTATTAATTAGGTTGACTCTTGTGCAGCGTCTACTGAAGCCAAATGGCTGTTTCCCTCTGAGGACAGTGTACTTGACCTACTCAAGGACATTGCTTCCACTTGAGTAGCAGATTGACTCTCATGGGCATTTATCATCTTTTATCTGAAACTTACCTTTCTTCTACTGAGTCCCCATCTAAATTCCAATTGCTTTTGGACAACTTCCTGACAACACCTTGAGGCTGGGGATCATTTATGTTTCTCTTCTCTTACCTCACTTTTTATTTAGAAGGCTGATTTGGAATTTGGCATAAACATCATATGGTTTTGCTAAATTGCCAGTCTCCCAAGTGGATTATAAATCCATTAAGCAGATGGATTATATTTTGCATCAATCTGTATAAGTTGCTTTTTAGTATAATACTGAACACATAATGATTTTTCAAAGAAAGTACTTCTACGGTTTTTGAAATAGAAATCTGTTTTAAGTTGAATGTGTATTATACACTCTGGGTATCCCAGGTTTGTATCTTTCTTCCCAAAAATGTCATGACAGTGACTCAGAAAGCTCATAAGGAAACACTTGATTTACAAGCAATCATGTTCCAGTAATTAGTTTTGGTTCCAATCACTGGAGTTAAATATTTGCAAGTAATTTGCAGGATAGGGATCTAAGGCAAAATGTAGAAAACTGACACAGGTATCATTTTTGGAAACAAGAATTTGCCTCTGCCTCAGTCATGATGCATATGTACGGTGGAAATACACTTGATTTTCAGAAAGCATGTAACAGTCCATGAAAATCATACTTTCATTATGTAGTGAGTGAAATATGTATATGATATAAAATCAGGAATGAAAAAATTAAGCTACATTGATCACAGAAGTTCAAAGCCTTTAATTTGAGCTTCAATTCTTAGACTTCAGATTTTACAAATGCAGGTTAGATACTTTCTAAATGATAATGAATTGAATGCATACATACATACATATTTATATACATTATTAGATTGGCAAGAATAAAATATTTTATTTTTAGTCACCCCCAAACTATTTCAGAATTATTCTATAGAATTATTAGCTAATAATTTGGCTCTTATACTCTCACACAAATGTATAGCTTTATATCTGTCTACTGCTTTTTCTATTATTTGCATAGGAGTTCAAAAATTCTCATGGAACAAACAGAAATAACTTTCATGGTTTCACTGTATTAAGACACAGTGCTGAACTTAGGCTGTTTATCTCCAATCATTTATGTCAGTATAACATTTCAGCTCCAACCTGTATTGTGTATTTATGACACTAATTCAGTTTTTGGAAATAAAGTAGTGTTTTAATAAATGTTTCTTGAATTAAATAATAATAATATTGCTTACTCACCCCTCACACCCACAAACATACACACACAAGACTTGAAAAACACTGACAGTTCCTAACAGTTCAAGGACATCCCTAGGATGATACCAGCTCCCCGTAAAATGCCTTGAGAAAGCTCAAGGCTGCCAAAAGAATGCACTGCTTGATTCAGGCAGCACTTGAACACAGGGCTCCTGTCTCCCTTTCTCTGTGGGAGGGTAGCAGCTAAGTTACATTTTCACCACTTAGCGAAACCAGGAGGGCTATTACATTGAACAAGCCCTTTTCCTGCTTTTTGTCAATGTCTACTTCCCTGACTCTGCTCCAGCCTCCTGCAGCTGCCCCTCCATAATTCCTCATTATCCCTTTTAAATGCCGAGTCCCCTCTGCCTGAATTCACTACCTTTTTCCAAGTGCAATAATTTATTGCAATAATTGAATAAAGTTTGACCTTACTACTTTCACTAGTGTCCAGCTTTGTCTTCGACGTGGCCCGCATGAGAAACGGAGGTTAGAGGCACGTTGTTCACTAGCCAGAAAGGTTGAACATATGCCCACCTTTGACTGAGTGCTTGCGAGGGAAAAAACAAACTACAAGAAATTAGTACTCCAAACCCCTAAACTGAATTAACTATAAGAAATTACAGTCCTAAAGTACATAAATAATCTCTTATGTAATTAAAGATTTACATCTCTTCAATTACCTAGAATTTATTGAACTAGAGAAAAACTAACCCTTACAGAATAAGTGCAAAATTAAATACTCTAAAAAAAAGAGCAGGAAAAAACATTAATAAGGAAAAAAACAAAAACCCATTGAAGAAGAAATATCTTTAAAATATGAAGGAAACTATAAAATAATTGAAAATTATAAACAAAGCAACCAACAACAAATGTTGGAGAGGGTGTGGAGAAAAGGGGTCCTTAGTTCACTGTTGGTGGGACTGCAGACTGGTACAACCATTATGGAAAACAGTATGGAATTTTCTCAGAAAAATAAAAATAGACCTGCCTTTTGACCCAGCAATTCTGCTGCTAGGATTATATCCTAAGAATCCTAAAACATCAATATCAAAGAACCTATGCACCACAATGTTCATAGCAGCACAATTTACAATAGCCAAGAGTTGGAAGCAACCTAGGTACCCATCAGTAAATGAATGGATCAAAAAATTGTGGTACATATACACAATGGAATTCTATGCAGCAGAGAGAAAGAAGGAGCTACTACCCTTTGCAACAACATGGATGGAACTGGAAAGCATTATGCTGAGTGAAATAGGCCAGGTGCTGAAAGACAAATACCATATGATCTCACCTTTAACAGGAAACAACAAAACAAACGAGCAAGCAGAAAAAAAAAAACAAACAAAACAAAGACACTAAAATAGAGAACAAGAAGACAGAGACCAGAGGGGAGAGGAAAGGGAAGTTAAGGGGAAAAAGGGGGAGAGATTTGGAGGAACAAATAGGAAGGACACAGGGACAAGAACTAAGGGGGTGGAAATGGGAGGGAGGTGGGGAGCAAGGGGTGGGGGAGGATGGGATGGGAGAAATAGACAAAAAAATTGTACTTGAAAAATAACTAAATAAAATTAATTAAAAAAAGATCACAAGAAAATAATATTCAGAAGCTAAAAATTAAATGAACATTTCACCTTAAAAAAAAAGAAAATTAAAGCAAAAAGTTAAAAAGAAAAATAAATATAAAACTTTTCTAAAGGTAGAGGTAATTTAAATAAATCAAATAATATTTCTAAAATGAAAACAGTGACAATATCATGCCAGTATTCATTTTCTGTGTCAGCATTATTTCACCACTTTTCTTTCAAAAAATTCTATTTTTTCAAATATTTACTATTCTTCTGTCTAGTTAACTGCTTCATAGGAAACTAATTCAATCCTACTGCCAAGAATAAGTCTGATTAGTACAAAAAATATCCCACTACAGAGCTGATGATTTAGATTGGGAATATGAATATAGCACAAATTCAGTCAAGGAACTATAATGGAAAAAGATTCTATGCTCATCAAAAGAAAAATTATCTTCTTCAACTGAATTATATTTTATGTGGACAATCTCTCTATATACTTCATACAATATATTAGATTTATATAATGCATTAATATGTTATAACACAATATTATATATAATATTGTGTCATAACATATATAATACATATACTGCATATTATTATACATTATATGTTATTATACATTAGATTATCACAGGACTTATTAATGCAGATGAAATGGTGAAACAAAGAAATAGAAATCTGATACTGAAGACATGAGTTGAATTGTATAATAAACCTCTCCAGGACGCTATACAGTCTCTAAATTTTTGTTATTGAAAGTATTTTATTCTAGTTTTCTGTTACCCACAAGTTGTATTCTCTTAACTGACACACACTAAAATATAAAACTCAGTAAATGGGTGAATAAAATTATGTTACATGATCCTAAAGAGAGCATAAAAATGATGAGAAAAAATATAAAGGGATTATCATCACAAGTTAAAATTCATAAATAATATTTTACTATATATTATCTTTACATACTATCCCCTTTAATATTTATATTTATGCAATACCTCTCATATATAATGTACACGAATACATACATATATGTATATATATATACATGTGCATCCATGCAGGCATATACTATCACTCATGTATAGAAATGGCAAACACATTCACAGCAAAAATAAGGGAACTGAATGATTGAGAAGGACAGAAAATGAAATTGCAAATTTCATTCGTGGGTATTACCAATTTGTACCTTCTTAGCAAAATGTCCTTAGAATTTAAAGCTAAAATTATACTTTTTCTTTTTTTTTGCCTTTATATTTTGAATGTTTTATTATTTATACTATTACAGTTGGCCCGATTTCTCACCCTCTGCCCCGCTGCCCAGCCCTCCCTTTAGTTCCATAGTCAAACCACACACCACTGTCCATGTCCATGGGTCCTTCATATATGCTCTTTGACTAATCCCTTCACCTCCTTTCAATCAGTTCCCACTTTGTACTTTGCTTTTCTCAATTAACTTATACTTTGCTAATCAATGTCCCACACCCCAACAAAAGCACATACTGCTTATTTTATCATTTAAAATAAAAGTTGTTCGGGAATGGAATATATTCCTATTGATTGAAAATATTTCATTTATTTAAACTGCTTCATTTGTTTATATCTTTTTATTTATTTATTTATTTATTTATTTATTTATTTATTTATTATTCCATTGTGCAAATTACTCTATTTCCCTTATTGGTCAATATGTCCACATTCTCTAAAATAGATGGGTATGGAAAAACTTAATGTTAAGGAAGAAGAGTTATATAAGTTCAGTATACAATCATTTATACAAAATAAATATATATTATTTTAACTACAGGTATATTTCTGATATTAAAACATGGATGGTGATGTTACATGTTAAATCAGAAATATGATTACTTTAGAGGTAATGAAGATGATGGGATTCAACAGGAAAGCAAAAAGGTATCTGCAATTCTTATTTTACATGTAAGTACATGCATGAAGCAAAAAATAAAAATTTCAACCTTTAAATATTCTGGCTGAGGGATATATGGGTATTCATGATCTCGTTTTCTACAACATAAATATTTTTTCTTTATATATTTAATTTTATTTGCAAGCAACAGAAACTATAATAATAATTCATACCAAGAGATCTTCTTAATTAACTCTGTGAAAGATTAGCTTGATCTTTTTTTATTACTTTTAAATTTTATTGTTGTTCAAGTACAGTTGTCTACCTTTTCTCCCCACCTCTCCCCACCACCCCAGCCCTTCCCACTTCCCTCCTGTTTCCACCCTCACCTTGTTTTTATCCATGCGTCCTTTATAATTGTTCCTATAAACCCTTTACCCTTTTCTTCCCTTTATCCCCTCCCACCTACCCTCTGGTTACTGTCAGGTTGTTCTTAATTTCAATGTCTCTGATTATATTTTGCTTGCTTGTTTGTTTTGTTGATTAGGTTACAACATAAATATTGTCAAAAAAGTAATACATAAACAAAAGTTACACATTGTGGGGCAAAAGTAGGTTTTCGGTTGTATGTGAAACACAGAGGTCATTCTTGAATTATTATTTATTAATTATTGTATTGTTTTTCAATACAAACAACTATAAACCTACTTTTGTTTACAGTTCCCTTGTGTATGGGATAGCAGGGTTGCAAGTCTACTGTATACAAATAACTAGAAAAGTTGTGTAGATAACCTTAGTTATTTAATATTTCTGAATCTCTAACTCATTATTAGTAAAAGCAATGCAATAATAATAGTGCTTGCTTTGTATAGTTGTTTTTGAAGTGAAATAAGACAACACATTAAAGTTCCAGAAATATAGTAGAAAATAAGTAAATGTTAGTTCTTATCCCATCAGTAAATATCCAGTTTTTTTAAATTACATATTCCAGTGGACAGAAGCAGATTTGCTTTCTGTTACCCTTAATCATCTGCTTAACCAATTACTCTTAAAATATTCTTTGATAATTGTGATATTCTGCATAAGTGCCATAACACTTTAAAGTTTTCTAAAAGCCCCATTAACCAGAGTTCAAGAGCATTAATATTTAAAATATTTGTTGTATTGTATGGGACTAGCTAATAGGGTTTATGTATATTAATTTTATCTTTTTATTGGTGTTTGAATACTACATATCTTTATCTGTTCATATTCATTATAAAAATTTTACCTCTATTTAAATTAAAATGTTCATATTTTTGTTTGTATTATAAACTGCACACCTCTTAATAATTGAAAATGAACTTAGCTTTAGATAATGGATTTTTGTTGTGGTAATTGTAAGTTCTTTTTTTCTGTGAAATGTTAAAGTTAGGGAATTACAGAATGCCAATAATATTCAATAAAGCAAATGAACTTTGAAAATTGCTTCACCTTTGAGAATTTGTCCTTTTTCAGTCTGATATTTTTTTGCCGATGTTTAATAATATAATGCTGTGGTATAAAATAAGAGGTAGAAAGTATGTAAGAAGTGGAATTCAATGTTTCATGTTACTTTCCTTCTTAGAGACCAATTTTTATTTATGGTTTAATATATAACTGTCACTTCATGTATCTTTCAGAAGAGGTAATATTTTGACAAGGCAGGAAACTGTGCACCAAGATATACTTTTTCAACATACACACACCTACACATATAAATACACATTCTCTATCTCCCTTCTGTATTTGGAAATTGATCACTTAGAGAAGAATAATTTTCAAATGTTTCTATTAGATGCCACCTAAAAAAATAGAAACTTAAAAACACAATGGGCACTGTATTTTGGAAATTTAGGTTTGTAAATCTACTTCCTAATGTTGTAATACTCACAGTAGTCTGTATCCTATGGCTTTTTAATAATTATAATCTGCCTTGCCCCCTGTGTTAGAGATATAATTATGGTAACAGCTTTTCTACACAGGCACCATACATTGCCATTATGAAGCTAACTTCATTTAATTAGCATCATGAAGTAAATTAGCAGTTATAAGGACTGGTGGGTACAAGGGGATCTCCATTTTCTCACCAATTACTTAATCCTCAGTCAATGTTAAAATTAATGCTCACTGAATTTCCATAGCAAGTTCAAGATCACCGTCACTTCCTCAGATGTTGGGATTCAGCATTTGCAGGGCTATAGAACAAGCTGTTCTCTCCAGATGCTCAGAAGTTAGGATTATTGAAACCCTGCCATGCTCCTGGATGGAAGGACGCAGGAATGCAGAGAGACAATGCCCATGTGAATGCATCCCTTTTCTTTTCAAAGCAACATGTTTTTAAAACAATTTTAAAAAAGTCATAGTAACTAGGAAGTGGAAAGGCAGTTTTTTTTAAAAAAGGAAGTTTCCAGATTTTAATAATATTTTAAAATGTTTATGCCTACTGTTTGGTAGAAACACATAAAAATTAAATATATTGTTATGTATACCATCATTGGGCTTACAGAGAGCTGTGAAAATGATGAATAATTTCTATGTGTGTGTATGTGCTTGGAAATTCATTGTGTTTCAACTTTTCTAAGAATTATTTTTAGAGCAGTGACATTTTCAGTTTTAAGCAGAATTACCAAAACCATGGATCATCATAAACTTGATAAATATTTTAAATGTCACCTCATTTTGTTATTTCAACATATTGATGCTACAGGTATATAAGAAAAACCTATAAATGATTTCCAATTCATGGTTTTATGATCAGAGTCTATAAGTAATAATTCAGGCTCCAGAAATAAATATTGAATAAAATCCTTCCAAAGCATTGTAAAAAGTCATTCAAAAAATTCTGTTGTCTCCTTTCCCTCTGATTCTTCACATGCTGCGTCAAAGAATCTATAAGCACTAAATATCACATAGATGGAAAGCAGTCCACATGTGTTAAAAGTAAAAACTATACTCAAATATTTGTACTGCTCATCAAATGCAATGGAGAAGAATTCAGTTTAGGTTACTTGCTTGGGTGTTCCCTCACCTAACAAGAACTTACATTTGGGATCCATATTGTGTGCTGCGTGGATCCTTCAGTCATCAATTTCTACTGGATGCTATGCTGATCCTTGAAAAACATCACCTAGCACCAGGAGCCTTTCTGTAGGCCCAAAGAAGTTTCTGCCCTCATTAGAAGCAAGCTTGTGGAATGTAGTATGTACTTTTCAGAGTGGCTAGGTTTCTGTGACCCTTTGCATACTTGGCTGTTCTGGCCCTCCATAGTAGTTGCCCAATATCTCAGGGACAAAACCCAGTACTAACTTGCCTCATGCCTAATTCAAGTCCTTTTGTCCTCCTGCCCAAGAATTGCTATTCCAGGGGGACCAGGAGAGCATAAGAGGCCTGCTGTGAATTTACTCAAGTTCCTTAGCTTGCCAGGACTAGTAGGAAAGACTTCCAGCTCACACCCACTTGAAGGCTAACCCTCTGGATTATACATGGGTGTTGTCATTGCTGTCTTCAATCCTGATGTCTCTGGTAACAACCCTGAGAGTACAGGTAACAACTCTGAGAGTGCAGATAGCATGCTGATGTGTGTAAGAAAATGCCCCCCTGTGACACAAATGATCACTGAAACATGGAAGTCAAAGAGTAAATTCTTCTCCCATCATTTTCCTGGAGAGATTAATATTAGACATATTTGTTATGGGGTCTCTATGAAGATAGCCTTCTAATTTTTATTTTCCCTTTTTTTCTCAGTCTTGATTTCCTTGGAATTTACACATAATAAAGTATAAGGCATTTGATTCAGTTTCTCAGGTAAATGAATCAGCTATCTGTGCATGTGAAGAGAATGTTTAGGTCTCTTGCTGGATGGCTAAAAATCAAAGTCAGTACATTAGTTGGTGCCTGTTATCATATTTTTCAGACTATAAGATCCCCCCTTCCCAATTTGGGAGGAATAATGGTTGTTAATGCTGCTGTTGAGTTCTGTATACATTTACATTGGTGAAATATTATGTTATTTATGTTATTAAATATTTTACCACATTTTTTGCTTCAAAAATTTTTTTTCTATTTTCCTCCTCTAAAACCTAGGTGTGTCTTATGGTCCAAAAAATATGGTACTCACTGGGAAACTCCCCATCTCTTTAGACAGATCTTAGCTACACTTATATCACTTCCAGCTTAGCTGTGCTCCATTATTTTGTTTTGAAGCACATGACATCAGGAAGCAGCAAACTTGAAGAGGTGCTGGGGCATGTCTACATTGTTGCCTTTATGAGAGGAAGGTTACAGTGAGGTAGCAGGGAAAGAAGAACTAAAAGAAGAAGTGCTCCTAATATTATGCCATGAGTCCTGGACACTGTGTGTATCTTGGAGACATTTCTTCTGGAAAACAGAATATAAAAGCTGATTTTATAATAATGGCCTTGATTATAAAAGAAGACTTAAATTATGTTTACTATATTCTATGTTAAGAAGGCAGGCAAGTTCTTTGGAGAAGTCTCAACTAAATAATTAAAATAAAAAATATCCTGATGCTTAGATTTGAGCTAGATACTCTAACAAACACAGCCATGCATAACATTTTATTTTCTAAGTTTCCCAATCATATTTAATTTTCATTGTTTAAGGAACTAAATATTTCCATATGGCAATCTGAAAATACATAGATGAATACAGGAAAGATCACACAGTGGTAACACAGCAACTGTTTCTTTCAGCTCTGGTTGTTTGAATCAGATTAATATTTCAAGTACAAACTGCACACACACAAAAAAGGAAATCTGAATAGACCTGTAACTGGGAAGAAGGATGAATTAGTAATAAAAATTGTGATGAAGAAGAGCTATATACCTTGTGGCTTCACTACTGAATTCTACCAAGCACTGAAGGAAGAACACTAATCTCCTCAATATTTTCCATAAAATTGTAAATAGAAGGAAACTCTCTCTAATATATCCTATGATGCCAGCATTATCCTGATGCTAAAGCCGGACAAATAAACTACAAAAAGGGAAAATATGATACAAAAACCTGTGGGGGCAACTTTTCCCACAAAGCCCCCCCCCCTCCATCTACCATGGATAAAAGTAAAACTACCAAGATGTGATCTGCTTGGGGAGGAGAGGTGGCCAATCTCTCAAAGGAGAAAGGCCAAGAGCCCCTTCCTCAAGGGGCTTTTATTGGGTTCATTTGCACAAGAATACAGGTAAGGATCAAACAATAGATAGCATTCAAAGAACTATGAGGGCTTATTCTCAGTCAGGGTCAGATAGCTAAAGAGCCGTAAAACTTTGAGGAACAAACTTCTTGCTTGGACCCTCATCATTTAAATGAGAGCATTCTAAACAAAGCAGGTTTCACAGGATTTTACATATTCTTTCTTAGGCCTGATCACCACAGGGGGAAACCACCCTTTCCAGCACAGGGCTGCACTGCCTTCCACATCACAGGTTTTTAGGCTTAAGTGGATTAGAGCCAGGAAGTGCTTCTCCCATGGGAACTCAGGCTATGTCAGAATAGCCAAGGGATGAGGGATGAGGGTCCATCACTCTCTCTTTGTTGCAGCCCCCCCACCAAGTCCTTCCATGATGGCCTCCCAAGTGATCTTGTCTGGCCTAGGTTGCCCCTCTCTGAGGGCTCATACCCACCATGGACATCAACCAAACTTTGGGGTCAGGGGAAGAAGCAGAAGCAGTGCTTGCTACTAGAGACAAGCTTTGTCTCCTTAGTGGTTCAAATTCCGGAGGTCACTCACTCATTCTTAGCCACGGGAGGCAGTTACAATTCCTGAAACCAGGCAGAGCGATTCCCAACAAAAACCCTCAACAAAAATAGTAGCAAATTCAATTGACAGCACATTAAAAGAATTATATGCCACAATCAAGTGGAATTTTCCCCTGGAGTATGAATACCCTTCAATCTATGAAAATTGAATAATGTAACATAGCAGCATATTAACAAACTGAAGGACAAAAATCACATTATTATCTCAATTTAAACAGAAAAAAAGCTTGACAAAATTCAATACCCTTTCATAATAAAAACATTCAAAAACTGAAACAAAATTATTTTAACAAAATAAATGACACATGAAAAGCACACAACAAAATTTATACTCCATATTTCCACTAAGATCATGAATAAGATCAAGAATGCCCACTTTCACCACTTCTGTTCAACATGTAACTGGAAGTTCTAGCCAGAGCAAATGGCTAAGAGAAATAAAATAAAAGGCATCCAAATCGGAAAGAAGTAAAACTATCTCTATTCACAGATGATATGATCTTATATGTGGAAAACTCTAAAGATTCTGCCAAAAACTAAAATAAATAAACACCATTAGAATAAACAAATTCAACAAAGTAGAAGGATACAAAGGGGGGTACAAAAATCAGCTGCATTTCTATATGCTAACAATGAGCTATCTGAAAAAGAAAATAAGAAAACAATTTGCTTATAATAGCAACAGAAATAATAAACATTTAGGAATTAAGTAATTTAAGAAGGTGTAGAACACCTTCTGTAAAACATTTCTTAAAACAAAGATATAAATAAAGGGAAAAACATCCTATATTCATTAATTAAATACTTAATATTATTAAGCATTTCCTGAAGCAATGTACAGAATTAATACAATTCCTATCAAAACCCTAATGACTTTCTTTTACAGAAAAAGAAAAATTCCCCCTAAAATTATTATGGAATCTCAAGGGACCCCAAAAAGCCAAAACAATTCCTAAAAGGTTAAAGCTGGAGGAATCATACTTCTTAATTTCAAAACTTAATACAATGCTACAGTACTCAAAATAGTGTGTTACTGAAAAAAAAAATTAAAAATGTAGCCATATAAAGTAATAGAATGGAATGGAGAATCTAGAAAAAAATTCTTGCATATATGGTTTAATGATTTTTAATTTATGGTGCCAAGACCAATGGGGAAAGTCATTCTTTTCAACAGTATGTGCTGGAAAAACTGGACATGCACATACAATAGAAAGAACTTGGTCTCTCACCTAATACCATACGTAAAAGTAAGCTCAATATGTATCCAAGATCTAAATGTAAAACTTGATGTTATAAAACTCTTAGTAGAAAATATAGAGCAACACTTCACAATATTGGATTTGGCAATGATTTCTTGAATATGACACCAAAAACACAGGCAACAATAGATAATGTAGACAAATGAGACTTTATGAAAGTTAAATATTTTGTGCACCAAAAGATGCTATTAATAAAGTGAAAAAACAACGCACAGATGGGAGAAAATATTGGCATGTCATACATCTGATAAGGAATTAATATCTAAATTTTAATACCCCAAATCAAACAACCTGATTCAAAAATGAACAAAGGACTTGAAAAGACATTTCTCTAAAGAATATGTAAAAATGGCCAACAAGTACATTAAAAGTTGTTCAATATTACTAATTATTTGGGAAATACAAATCAAAACTATAATAAGATACTACCTCATACCCATTAGAATGGTTACCATTAAAAAAACAAAACATAAGCTATATGCTGTTAAGAATTGGACAAATTTTAACCCTACATACTGTTTATTTCAATGTAAAATGGTATCGCTTCTGTGGAAAACAATAAAGTAGTTCCTCCAAAAATTAAACAAAGAATTACCACGTGATCTGACAATTTCACTTCTAGGTATGTGTTCATGAGTATTCAAAGCTCATAGGTACTCCATGTCCACAGTAGTATTATTCACAATAGCTAAAACATAGAAGCCACCAAGTGTCTATCAGTGGGTGAGTAAATAAGCAAAATGTAGCATATATATTATATATATACATATACTATATATATATATGTATACATATATGTAATAGCATATCATTCAGCCTTAAAAAGGAGGACAATTCTGATATATACTACAACATGGATGAACTTGACATTATACTAAGTGAACTAATGCATCCACAAAAACACAAAAGACTTTATTATGCCAATTATATAAAGGACTCTCATTAGTCCAAACCATGGGTACATAAAGTAGAGTGGGAATGCCTGGGACTGGGGAGAGGGAAAAATGAGGAATTATTGTTTAATGGGTATACACTTTGTTTTGTAAAATGAAAACATTCTTAATAGTGATGATGGCATTTGAACAAGAAATGAATATACTCAATATCTGTGACCTATACTTAAAAATGCTTAGGATAATAAATATTATGTGTATTTTACCAAAATTAAAAATGGAAAGAATATGAGATATGTATGAGTTAGAAATTATTACAGGCATCTCAATTAATTTTATTAAGAAACATTTAAGGTAGGTTTTAGAATTATTAACTGATAGGGAAAGTGGTACATCTTGTCCAAATTCACACAGCTGATACATGAGAAAGCTTGACTTGAACATAAGCAGTGGCAATAAACCTACAATCTTAATCATGTTACCACCTGTTCTGAACAGTGTACGTAAGGACAAAAATGTCCTTATGTGAAAGTTTTAGTTTAAATTTTGAAGTACAAGTGTAGCTTATATCTCTTATCAAGATGTCTCCTTGTGACCAGAAAAGATTTGAGCTTTTGTTCTCAAAGTTGGCAAAAAGTTTCAGAAGAATGGACAGTTTAAAAAGATGAAGAGAAGGGTAAGAAATGGATGAGCGGTGCTGATGGAAAGAACTGTGTTTGTGGAATGAGCTGGTCCTGTGCTCTTAGAGGAGTGAGCACACATGGCAAACTGGGCTTCACGTCTGAATCCCTGTCCAAGTTCAGGTTAGACTTTGTTGCAGCCCTGGTGCTTGGTACTTTAATACATGGGACTTTATGTCTTATGGTGATTCTGTGTTAGGGAAACCTTTATCTATTTATTTCAATAATGTTTTATATTATCAAGAATATTCCAACTTAACATTTTCTCAAAGCCACTTTTATATTTTTATATGAGCAGATAATGATGAAGCATTGTTAATTTTGTTGGACTTCTTTTTTTCTGATTTTCTTTGGGTAATTTTGGGTAAGACAATTTTATTGAAATTTTGACTTAATGCAGTTCATTAGAAAGAATATATTTATAGTTAATTAATTCATTTTATCATTATATCTTATTAAAATTTATGTCTCTCCATTGGAAATCCTCTTAATTTATACTATCTGTTTTAATTTGAACATATTCTTATAAAATGTGCACTATTTTTTTCTGCATATGCATTTTTCTCTCTAGAAATTATATACTGTTCATTCAGTTATAGGAATCAGGAATATTCCCTTTACACCAGTAGGAGACTGGACCAAGTTTATTACAAGTTAGTTACCTCTTTGTAAACCTAGGCTACCATCTTCTTTCTATAGCACATAAAGTGGTTTTCCACTGATGGGCCACCTGGTACTTAATACGTCGATGAATCCAACGCCCTCCTCCTAGCCTGCGCTCCTTAGCCAGAACCTGTCAGTTTCTGCCTCAGGTTTGTAATGCTTATTTTTCTTCCTCAAATAACAGTTATGTGCTTCTTCAACAAGTCAAAATAACTGAGTCAATAACTATTTATACATTTAAATTTAAAATTTCCATCAATCTGATAAGTGTTGGCTTACCATTTGTCATGATCAGTGTATATAGGAGATTGAGGGAAAACCTTTCAATCATCACAATTAATACAATACTATTAAGCCACTGTCATATTGCAGCTTGTAGTATGCTGACTCTAAGAAGAATAATTATCTGTGAAATCTATGCCAGAAAATAGAATAGAACATTACTACTGGATTCATACTGACCTTCCACATTAGAATAAAATAGGCTTATGATTTATTTCAATACCAATTAGGTAGAACTTATGAGAAACTGCTAGCCAATTAGGATAATATACAAAAGTGACCTTAAAGGCTTTTCTTGTGCTTCAGATATAATTCAAAATATTGTTGATACTCTATGAAACTCTGTCTTATATTGTAGTTAATTTAGATTTCAAGGTGAATTACAGAATGGAAATAATCAGCTGGACCATTCAGATATAATGCTCTGCATTTAATCTATTTTTGTAATTTTTTTTTCTGACTAGATAGGACTTTAAACATATGATTATATTTTATATTTATTAATTTTAAAGATTCAGTAATACTTCATAAGGTAATTACTTGCAAATGACACTTTGTTAAGCTGCATTGATAAAAGCACATTAACATTGTTATCAATCAAATATTAAATTTGGACTTAAATTTAAACTTTTAAGTTCAAAGAATTAAAACCTTTTTAATTAAATAAGTAAAAACACTACTACCAAAGTAAATAAATACATGTTTCCTATTAGAAATAAATTTGGAAGTAGTAACAATTATAGTAAAATTTTCCTCTACAGATTTCTAACTTAATCTAACAGATGTAGTTGTTAGTACAGTTTATGAGATGATCTATCTGCATCAGTATGAGCTTACCTAAATTACACAAATAAATTGTCAACAGGTAGATTCTGTCACCAGCTAGAAACATAATCTAAAAAGTCCTTAAAGTGAAGAAGAGTTTTAGAAACTTCCCTTACATAAGAAAACTTTGATTTTTGTTTTGTTTTAACACATTCTTTCCATTTATAATAGGGGTTGGGGGACGGAATTTTAAGAATTATACCTAAATCAATAATGTTGGAAATATAATCACTTGTACAAAATGTACAAGTAATTTCAAGTACATTTCTTGTATTTGAAAACTGAGCATTTTGAAAAGGATATGTGATAACCAAAATATTGATTTGCGAATTTAGGGAATTGTTATTTATACCAATAAACTGATACCATTAGAATCTCATCAATTGATATTGTGTTGGTGGCATAGTCTGCTATTTGATAATTTCTTACACTTCTCTTCCCTTCCCTTCTCTTCCCAATTGTCCTCTGCACTTTTTTCTCTTTCCTCCTCTCTCCTGCTCTTGCCTCCCCTACTCTTTTTCCTCTCACTTCAGTTAAAACTTTTTCTTTACCTGCTATTTCTCCTAATTCAACTTTTGAGACCCTAATCTCTGAAACATGTATTGAACTTCTCACAGTTCAAAGGTGACTTATTTATAAAGCATTACATAGATATAAAAGATTTTTTCTAGCTTTCAATAGATTTTCCTACCTCTTGTGTAACAGGCATTGCATTTTGCTCATTTATACAGGTGCCTGTTCATTCCCCTGACCAAGAGACCCCCTGAAAGGCAGGGCTAATATTCTAGTTAGCATTGTATCCTTAGCCTTAGTACAATTTGTGAAACACAGAAAGTATATAATGAGTGCTCATTTTGTAGATGGATACTTGTATTTTTAGGCCAATTTTTCCATTTGTTCAAATATGTTAATTCTGTTCTGTGTGAGACCTTCAAGGGTAATAAAATAAGGTTAAATAGACTAGAAAATGCATTTTCCTCTTTAGAGATGCTTAGTACAGGTGTGAAGATGATATATTTAGGAGATACTTTCAAACATAATATTACTCATCTGAACTGAGAATATCAGAGTTCCAACATTTGTCTTCACAAGCAGAGAACTTGGAAATTCCTTTCATGCCACAGTTGTATCAGGGAAGCACCTGCAATTGTGTTTACCTTCTTCCACATATTTCTTGACATAGCCATTAGGATATAAAATGTTAGACCATATAGTGATGGTAATAATAGCAACTATGATAACAACAAAAGCAGCCTTCATGACTAAAACTGCCGACACACATTAGACACTGTTTGGATTTATGATTTATTTTTTATGTGGGTATATAAATCTTGCATTTAAATAAACTCTTGACATATGTGCATGCTGCCAGTTTTACATGGTTAGTTTACAAGGAACACTACAATGCATCTGCATTGTCTCATTTGAAAATCTTGGCCAATGAATACATAGCTAAAATTAACATTGCAAAGGTAAACTAGTTTTGGTCATTGTTATCAATACAGAATATTAGGAAGTGAACATAGGTTTTTAGCAGAGCAGTAGAAAGAAATAGCAATGAGACTGTATTTACCAATAATTTTCTATCTGCCAATGTATTAAGTATTAAAGTTTTATTTTATGATATTTTAATTTTTACTTTTGTATTGAGTATTAAGCATTTAAATATGTCTTATTTATATCACTTCATACTAAATGAAGAAATACTATTAGTATGCCCAGCTTATATAAGAGGTACTAGGTAAGAAAAGCTGGAAACTTTGACCTGTCACTCAGCCAGTACATGTCTGCATTAAATTCAAACCCAGTTCTGTTTGCCTGATTTAAAGGCCATGCTATTAATTACTAACTCCTTCACTTTTTATGGTAAAATGAATTCTTCACTGCTATGCCAGAGGTAATTGTTCTGCATTTTACCATCACTAGAAATTTCAATTTTCATCTAGATTTATTAGTTCGTTGCTTAAAGAAATGGTAGGCAAATGATTTGAAAGTTAATTGCAATTTTGTGAAAGGACAGAGAAATATACCTGTTGGAAATAAGCTAAAACATTGTGACCTCTTTTCTTTTTCTTATTTATTATGGATCATATTCTTTAGTGGATAGGAAAACAATCTATAAATAACAGCTTCCATATTCTAAGCACTTAATTTTTGCCAATAATTTTGTTAAGTACTTTATCTATATTACTTCCAATAGTTAAAACATTGCCTCAAAGTAAATTTAGTTTCTTGCTTTACAAATGAGGGAAATGATGCTCAAAGAGATGAAGTGATCTTCCCAATAATTATGGAGCTAGGCCTGGTATTTGTCAGGTCTTACATTTAAATGTCTATGCAAAAATAAAGTGCTCATATACTTTATACTCTAACAAAGTGCAGAAAGACTGCCAACATTGCAAAATGAATCTTATGCAGAGATAAAAGGAGGCAGCATCACTATAATAAGCTGATGCTACAGAAATGAAGATGGCTTCCCTTTTGGATTATGAATATGTCATTTCTACAGATGAAGTGGTGACCCATTTTAAGGGGTGATACTAGAATACTAATTGATAGTTATGCCTATAGTTTAGTGAACACTTAGATTGTATTCCTTACAGCATAATCTCCATTCTTACATGAGCCTTGTGAGATAACTGAGTTATATATATTTCTAACTTTGGGTTGTAGAAAAAGCTAACAGAGACTTAGAGAATTTCAAGATGTTGCCAAAAGTAATGCAATGAATTTATAAATAGAATAAGGATTGAAATGTATCACTGGTTAATACCTTGCTGTATGCTCTTTTTTAAAGAAAACACTTGTTAATAACATCTTGTTAATGATCTCCTATTAATAACATTGTACAAGGTGAATGCAAGTTAAACACAAAGTAACATGTCTGGCCAGAAAATGGAGGCCTTTGAGCTAGATGGAGGGTATGTGGCCCCAGTTAACCAGACTTTAGTCCTACTCAAGAGCTACCACAGCCACTGAGATTCTGTGATCAAGAGAGAAATCAGATTGAAAATTACTGGTAGGTTGAGGATGAATAGCCGAATGACTTTTGGGCCCACCAAGAACACTGCTTAGCACTGAAGCACATGTGTCAGAAAAATTGCTAACTTTAGACCAACGTCTTGTTCTAAGCATGGCTCCTAGTATGCTGTGGTATCAAAATATCATTTCAGTTATGGCTGCTTGGAGCTAGGATAAACAGAAACTTAACTGTATGTTTCTAAATAGGTTATCGTTATCTCAGGAGAACATAAAAAATTAAAAACGTATCACACATTTGATAGTCTGTTAGACTTTTTTAGTATAATGAGAAAAAACATTCTGAGTCATAAAAAATGAAGGGAGATTCATGTTTTGACATGCAAATATAACCATAAAACTGGACAAATGACAAGGGGGAGACTCTAGAGGAGAACTATAGCAATTGGAAATATTTTTTAATCAGTGACTTGAATCATGACAGAGCAGGCACCCTTTTCATATTTGTGGATGATGGATTTAGGAGGATTATCTAATATATTTCATGACAGTGGCAGAGTTCAGAAATCTTGATAGGCTTGAATGATGGACTGACATCAATAAAGAAGAATTTGACAGAAATACATATAAGATTCCCCATTTAGATTAAAAACAGGTTATATAAATGTAGATTCAGAGAGCTCTATCTCGAAGTAGCTTAGTGAAAAAGACTCGTGACAGAAGCCAACAATGAAGCATAAATAAGAAAAAAGTTAAATTCTAAGGATGCTTAAAAAACCCTGTTAAATGGAAGTGTTTTTCAAATCGGGGATTCGCACTGAGTCATTGAATCTTGACTCAGTTAGTGGGTCCTAATGAGCACTTCATTTATTTTTATAAGTAAAAAATAAGAGAATAGGATAAAATGAAGGAATGGAATAAAATACAAAGAAATAATGAGGAGCGAGAGAGCAAGAGAGACTAGATTACTCACTGTATGGGGGGGGGAGGATTTTTGAAGTCCAATTACTTCTCAATGTCCAGTACATACACTTGCACATGACACATGAAATATACTCCATCAAGGTTATAAAATGAATTGCAGTAAAAATATATTTTAACCATAAGTCATGTTTAAAAAGTTTAAGAGCCATAGCTTTCTGTCACTCTGCATGATCAGGATGGGGGAGTACTGGGTATCTGAAAACTTTGTGAGATATAGTAACAAATTATGGAAGCTACAGCTGAAGTTGACCAGGACGGAACTGTCTGATTTAGAAACCATACCATTTTAGAAACTTTAGTCCCCGAATATTCTGGGACCATGATAGATATCTTTACACAAATGAAGAGCATTCAAGTGAAAGAACGATAATTTCAACAGATACTACACAAGGAGGCACACTATTAAAAGTATATTTGTATTCTTATATTGTACACATAGCCCCCAAAATAAATTCTCACAAGAAATATTTCCAACAGAGAAATTACTTTCAACAATTTTAACATTGAAATGTCTTGACACTGACTTTTTAAATGTTTATAAATTCTGCAATTTGCAAGGATGGGTACTATATGTATTTCTCAAGTTTATTTAATATTTAGTTTAACAATAGTTTACATAATTAAAAAATAACCAATTAAAATAATTAGTTGGTTAGTTTGTTAGTTGTGCTGGGAATAGTGTAACTGGTAGTGAAAAGGAATTCAGAAGACAATTGCATTATGGTAATAGCATATTAATGATATAATGAAACCACTTTTCTTGTCTGTCTGAAAAAAATAGAAAAATGGTCCAAAAATTTTGTTCATAATGATGATATTTATTGTTAATTCCTATAATCAATAGGAATATCACCTATTTTCTTTTAAAGACAATATTTCTTCTGATAGCTTAGATTAAATTAAATTAGATGTTCTTTTTAAACCCAACCCAAATTCTAATTAATCAGTGAAAAAACTAAGCTAATTTTGGTCACTAGCACATAAGACAATAAAGCATTGAATGTCATTATTGTGATAGCTGATAGATCAAGAGCTCAACAGTTTCAAATCAAATGGTAAAATATTTTTCAGGTAAATAGAAATAATTTTTTGGAGTCAGAATTATATTTCATTATCATTTATTAGCCCATATTTTATAATCATTGTTTTAAAAAACTATACCAACATATAAAATTTTTTTGAGATTTTAGTTTTTTTCTTATTATAAAGCCAATATGCAGTTTTTGTTCAATTTTAATTCAAAATAGAAAAAGTTAAAAGAATAAAAATAGTTACTTATTATTCAAAGCAAACCCATTGCTAATTTTTCAGTGTATGTGAGATCTCTCCACAAAGTATCTAGCCACATAAATAAGATAAATAGAGACTATTTACCTAAGAAGATACTAGATAAAAGAAACTTTGTATGTAGGACAATGATGCCTCTGTCCCCTTTAAAATAGGCACCTCGGGACCTCACCAGTTTTCCTAGAGTCTCTTCCACTGTTCAAAACATTCTGTAAACTTCTTTGTTAGAATTATCATCAGCTATTCCATCATATTTTCCTGAATCTTATTGATGCTTTGAAATCTTTTTCCTTTCAAAGGTGATTTTAGTTTTGGGCAAAGCCAGAAGTTGCAGGGCACCAAATCCGGGCTATGGGGGTGGGGGGTGAGTCACCTGGGTGATTTGATGTTTTGCCAAAAAATTCTGCATGAAACATGATGTATGGGTGGGCGTGTTGTCATGATGAAGTTACCAATCACCAGTTGCTGATAGCTGTAGCTGTTTTTGTCATATTGCATCTCTCAACCAATGAAGAACATTGAGGTAGTACTTATTAATTGTTTGGCCTGGAGGGGCATACTGTGTTGGAAAATGCCTTCCCAATCAAAAAACACAGTCAACATGGTCTTGATCTTGCTGCAACTTTGTTGAGCCTTCTTTGAGTGTGGAAAACCAAGCTACTTCCTTTGAAATAACTGGGCCTTCATTTCCAGATCATAGACATAGACCAACAATTTGTCTCCAGTTATGACCTTCTTGAGGAAATCTGGTTCATTGGTTAGCAGTTTGAATCAAATTAGCAAGTGAAGCCTGATATCCCTCTGCTCTGGTAGCAGAAGCCGTGGAACATATTTTGCCACAACATGTTTCATGCTATAATCCTGCATCAAAATCTTGGACACTGCAGTGTTTGTAATCCCCAGATCAGCTTCTAGTTCTTGCTCTGTCAGTCACAGATCTTCGCTGACTGCAGCCTGTAGACCTTCAACATTCTCAGGTGTTCTGCTTGCTGCAGGTCATTCAGAACATGATTCACTTTCAACAAATTCTCAACCATCTTGGAAGTGCTTGTGCCACACTTTTATTTGCACTGCACTCATTGCATCATCCCCCAAAACCTTCTGAATCATCCAAATGTTTTCTGTGGAGGAATGTTCAAGCTGAACATAAAATTTGTTGCAGATTTGTTGGTCTACTTTCTCAGTCATCTTGAATGCAACACCCACACAGTACACATGCTGATTCAATGGCATCTACCACCCCATTGACTAGCATAGTGAAGTTCTCGTTGTTCACACACCCTCATTACAGTCCACTCTGCCAGGCTGCCAGGTCACTTTGATGTCATGCAAACTGTTCTCATTATACTAACAATGGCTGGACCTTTCCCCCACATTTTTCACATGTAAGTATTTTTAAAATTTGGGATTATATTAAAATTAGTTTCTTGTAAATGTGTTACATTCCACTGATCTGATAGGTGACTTTAAAAATATTATTTCTATAACTTTATAAAATATGTACTATTATTTTTGTTTGGAAAAGTTTTACATTATTACTGTTTTTTCCTTAAATAGTCATAGCTAATCTAACTCTTGCTTTTATCAGAGGAAATCAAGCATAATTTTAACAAGTTATAAAAAGAAATCCCTTGGTTCTTTATTGGAATCTCATGCTTGTAATTTGTGGGGAAAAAGAAGGCATCTTTATATTTTTTTCTGTTTTCCACCCATGAACATAAGTATATCTCTTTCAGATACATAAAAATAAACCTGCTCCTGGAAATGACCTATATGTTCTATAGACTCTCTCTTATTAGACTTATTAGTAAGTTAATTTGTCTATAAAATATAAGATCATATTTTATTGCAATTTTATTTTCCTACAAGAGGTAAAAAGAAAAAATGATTAAAATAAGGGAAATAGTAAGATCAATCTAACTATTTTGAAGACTATGCACAACTTTTAGCTAAATAAAACCCTTCAGGAATTTATTACTCTGTAAAATAGAAATGATAAAAGAGGTTATAAAATCCACCATAGTCTGAAAATCAGCTAGAGATGTAGATTGTTTTACTTACAAGTTTTGTTGCTGTATAGTCATCCACATTCTTCTTGATTATTATTTTGATTTCCATTCCCACTTAAAGTCAATTTTAGTGTGATGTAACATTTTTGGGTTAGACATAATCATGTATCAAACACAGCTGAATATTTGCAATATATTGCTCAACATAAGGTAGCTTCAGTGATCTTGTGGTTTTCAAATTTAAGGTTATAATTTCTGGGAATCAGAGAAGAAGATACTTAAAAAAATTTTTAAACTAATTACAGATTTGAAAAATAGTCCCTGAAACCATTCATAAATTAACTCTAGGGTAGTCCAGGAGTTGGAAAATGAGTAGCAATATATTTTATTGAATTTAAATAAAACTGAAAATCAAAAATTATTCATTATAAGGAGAATCGCTTTAAAATAGAGTAAGGTAAAGGGTAAGATTATTATAATGAAAATAAGGAATAGGGCTTCTTTAAATACTTATCCATAAATGTTTACACACACACACATATATATGTATGTATATATATATATATGTATGTATATATATATATTAAAATACTATCCATTGTGAGTTCAGTAATTATTGGTTGACTCAATAAGCAAAATGAAGGACTGAGCAAGAAAGGACGTTTGATTTTAACAGAGCTTATACCTACAATTTCAAGAGAACAAAAGGTCTTGGCCGACTAAAGTGCTCAGAAACCATTGCCTGGAGACAACAATCAGAAGAATGTGGAGAACCATGCTAACAACTGGATGATAACTCAATAGTGAGGAGAGCCAGATACACTGCATTTAAAGAAGTGCACACAACACTGACGATTTTTTAAAAAAGTAAATGAAGAAATTTCAGAGACCGAGATATATGAGAAAATGTTTTACTAAGCCTGTCTTCTATTCTAAGCACTGTTGTAAGACATGAGTGGTACACTAATACATTAGGTGGGTAAAACCCTTATTTTCATGAAAATATATTTGGGCAGACGTGTGGCTGTGGAGACGTGGAAGCATTTGAGAGAGGAGAATACAGCTAATAAACTACTGAATGACTACTTCAAAGATCAAACAAACAAAAAGAAGCAAAATAATTTTAAATAGTGGTAAGTGGAGGAAAAAACCAAAATGGGTTAGGAACAAGAAGAATGTGTTCTGAAGCCCAAAAATGTCTTGTGGAAGGGGGATTGCAACTGGTTTTGTAAACAAAATCTGACTTGACTTTGGTTGGACACAAATAATTAGGGACTGTGCTCTGGGAGAAATCTAATGTGGTGAAAATGAACAATAAACTGAGTCAGAGAATGTATCCTGAGCCTTCTCAGGTGGGTAGTAAGTATATTATGTTCCTAGATGTACTCCTCCTTTAGAATGCATTCATGTATTATCTGGATGCAGGGCTATATGTAAAGAGAAACGCTAGAATTTCAACTTAATCATATACATATTAAATATTGGATTTAAATATTGATCCGTGGCCTTATTTGGAATATTTCCATTTTTAACAATTCAAGTTTTCCTCTGTATTAGGATCTAGGAACTTGACCAAGATTCTTCAAAGACACACAGGTGTGAAAGTTCTTAGGGGATTTTTAAATTAGTAGAAATGAATGATTACTAATGTTTTTAAAAATGCAACACCATAGGACAGATACATAGTATTGTAGATGTTTAAATGAGTTAAAGATAGATGTTTAAATGAGATAAAGGGAACCTTTGAGATATTTCATAAATGTGTAGGAGAGTATATGGCTTTTCAAATATTTTTGAAGTATGTGATGTGTGGTCAGGTAGGAAATGAACCAAACGTAAGTGTGGGCATCTGGGAGATGCATAAGGATCAGTCCAAATGCGTAACTATGACAAATGGACCTGCACATCAAATAAGAACTTTAAAATCTCTATACATTTATAAAAATGATTTATAAAGTAAAATTTCTTTCTAAAAGTAAAGCATAAACATAGACATTATAGACGCCAATTACTAATGCACCTTAAGTTTTACTTAATTATGTGTCCTGTTATGCAATTTTATGTATTGTACTTGTTTTAATTAGATAATTAGAATGGGACTAGAAGTCGCTTCTACACAATAAAAAGACCTTAATTTATTTTAGACAGAAAAAAACAATATATACACATTCAAGTTTTACATAAATAAAAATAATGGTATCTTAGAAAGAAATTAAATAGCATGGTACAAATATAGCTAATATTTTCCCAGGAATTTGTGTGGATTGAGTTTCTGTAGAAACACAAAAATTAAGTACTTATCACTGCATACATTGTAGGAAATCTGACAGTCTCTATAATTTTATCATTGGTATTATCTCTGTAAAGATTATCAATCACTTTGTTATATACTCTTTGAAAATATATTAAAATTGTGATGACCCCAAATCAAGAAAGAACGTAAAGGAGATATGATTTAAGATACCCTTACAGTTCTGCCTACCAATAATGTGCCTCCTTTTCTCTACTAGTTAAATCCCTGGAAAGTACAAATAGAATAAGTCAATTTTCATAGAACATTGTACAATATTAAATATGATGATAGAAGAAACTACTGAAACATAGTTTCAAAATATCTAGGCAACCATTATTAAATATTGCTGAATTCATCAGGTTAATGGTTGGTGAGAGAGATACTTAATAACAGACCAGGCTGACAGCTCCTGAATCTAACCATCATTCTTAAAAATCACTAAAATGGAGACAACTACATTTTATGTATTATCCAATGTCAGACAGTATTAATTAATTACACACACCACAAGGTATTCTTTAGAAAAAACAAAACACAACAAAACAACAACTTGAACATAACTGCCAATTTATGGGCAATGTATAGGATAAAGGTGCATGTTAAACTATGCTATGATGTTGTAGTTAGCCGAATTCAGGGAAGGGAAGGGGAGGAAAGGAAAGAAAAGGGGAGGGTAGGGGAGGGAGAGAGGAGAACATGGATGTGTCAGAGAAACATGGATTGGTTGCCTCCCATAGGTACCCTGACTAGGCATTGAAACTGCAAGCTAGGTATGTAGCCTGAGTGGGAAACGAACCCACAACCTTTTGGTGTAGGGGACCACCTTCCACCCAGCTGATCAATCCAGCTGGGGCTCTAATAACAGTTTTATCATAAGGGGAATTGGGACATTTTTGAAAGGTGAGAATTTTTTTCATCTGAAAAATAATTCCCTATATTCTCAAAGAAAATTAATTTGATTTTAATGAACTTGAAATAAAGCCTTCACAGTACAAAGAAAATGGAGACTACTTAATGAAATTTTTCCTTTGAAAACCATTTTCAAGTAATAATAATAAAAGGTGACATAGAAGCAATGGTCTTTCTACATGATTCTTGTGCAATGTTATGACACTATCTTAGCAAAGGGCAAACGCCTCCACTTGTTCTATGAAATTTGCAAGGGCATAATATTTCTTGTGTCTCAATAGCCCCATTTCTCATTTCATGTAGAAGAGGAAATTAGGCAAGAGGAAGAGATAATGTCAAATCCAGTCATGAAAAATTGGTATGGCAGGAAAAGCAGAGAGAATGGGGGCAGTTTTAGTCAAAATTGTGGGTTTGGTGAGATCCTTTATTTGCTCTTCTGGCAAAAATTAGAAAATGATAAAGAATTACATTGAGCAGGTAGGCAATGACTTCGTTTGTAAGGGAAAAAATCAACTCAGGTTGTTGCTGCTTTGTTCTCACAATGTGTACACTGTGCTTACATCAACAAGCACAGCTGATACTGCCATTGTTTCTAACATTCTTTGTAAGTCGGTTTTAAGGGTAGAGACAAATACGTGAGTGGCTATCTCGGAAGAAATATTAAATGCTCGCTTTTATGTCTCCACTAATTTTGTCCTGTGGTTATCTTTTTTAGGGAATTGCTGGGAATTGAATTACTTCGCTCCGAAATTAACCCTGAAGGGTTACACAATTCTTGGGCAAGACTGGCTGGTAGCTTATTAGCATAGAAAAAGATATCCACCTACAGAAACTTCAATTTGCAAGTAAAACACTGATGAATGAAGCAATAAAATGGTCTGAAAGGCTGCTTCCTATCCACAGGGAAACACTAGGGACAAGTCTGCTGAAGTTTTATGCTCATATAAAATGGGGTCCAGCAAAGGATCCAGTTTTATAGCCTAACAAATTGGTGCCAACGTATTTAAACATTCTAACAGCGGGGGAGGTGGGGAGAGGGAGAAAAGTGAAAACTGTTCAAGGACAATCTGTTTAGAAGAGGCCTGAAATCATTAAAAATGTATTCAATGTGAGATAATTAGTAGAAATGCAATCAACACTGACTTACCCTCAGAGATATGAGTTTAACAAAAGTGACGATAAACAGTGACTGTTAGAAGTTTCTGCAGAGCACCTCGTAAAGATAACCGAACAAAAGACAGTGCCCCTGAGAGCTGGCAACTGTGGCGTACCCTAGCTGCAAAGGGAGTACAACCCACATTTCTGTCTGGCTGTCTTTTGGGGAACCCTGATTTGACAGTTGCCAAGCCAAGTTCCCAGAACGCATAAGGAGACAAACAAAATGGCAATAGCTCTCCCTGGGAGACAAAGGATCAATAACAAACGACTGGCACCCCGCCCCCCGCCCCCCGCCATGCATCTCAATTTGAAACAAAAAGAGACAACATAAATTTTAGCTTCCTCTCTTGACCAGGTATCACAAAGATCTGGGAGAGATGACTTTGGTAAAATTATTCACCCTTTGCTAGCTTCTGCCAGTTCTGCCAGGTTCCTGTCTACAGGCTCTGGAGCAGTGGGTCCCAGAGGGGCTTGTCTTAGTCACTCTGGTAACAAAGAGAAGGAAAGATGCTTTTCTCAACCCTCTATGGTGATTGTTTGAATAGACTCCTTTTTCTCTAGGGCACCTCATGAATGGATTAGGTCACCCAAAATGGTTAAAATTTCTCTAATGGGGGCACTGTAGTTAAAAAATATCTTTGGTAAGGTTAACCTACCTGTTCAGAGGCCTCACACTGAATTGTCCAGTTTGTGTAGGACCCAGTCTGACCCCACAATTGGTCCGTTGCCAGATCAGACCCTGTCCCAACCCAAAACTGGTTGGACTTCTAAGTCGGACCCATTTTGAATCTCCTGTGGTTTCCAGACTGTGTCTGGAAAAATAAATGCTCAGATAAATTCTGAAAGCTGTTGATGCTAAAGCTGCAGAGCTCAGAGCTAGGATTCAAGAACAGAGAAGGACTCACCCACCACCTCTAGAGGAGAGAAGGCTGAACTTATGCACTCAAGAGGTAGTTAACCCTGGTTGTTTGTTTTTCCTTGGTGCCATCAGGGACCATGTGAGCAAAAATAGATTCGCATGGAGTAGCACCAAGCAGGAAGTGGTTAGAAGCACTCCACCTGCAGGAGTTGGGGGAGAGACTTAGAAAGGTAAAAGCAATATAAGGAAATTGTAGCTTCATTATAGCTTAAACCCTAGTTGGCTGTTTGTGATTGGTTGTCCTGTGCATTTTGATTTTCTGACCTTGAGGTATTTGTAACCTTAGATTTTGGCTTGCTTATGTAGGCCATCACAGTGTTAGAGCCACCTCCGTCTGAGGGTATCCTTGTTTAATGAACTTAACAGACCAAATCCAACATGAGTTCCCCATCACTGACTCTCAGAGTAAGATTTAGAGTTTTGCTGTAAGCAATTCAAGTCAGTACAAATTTGTAGCCAGCAGCATAGGTAAAAATATTTTGAATATATATATATATATATATGTGATTATTATACTGGCTATATTTTATTTCTTGTTGTTGTTTTCTGAATTTAGTCATCTTTCAAAAACCATAAAGAAAAGTTTAAAAAAACAAACAAAAATAGCACTTTTATTATAATTGTCTGTTAATGTCATAACTGTGACTTCTTGTGAGTGAAATTGAAATATATTATTTAAAATTCTATTCTTAAGTAGTTTATTTCACAGGAATAAAAATCTCATTAAATAAATAGAGGGCAAAGAATAAGAAAATATTTTTAAAGCTAATATCATTGTGTCAGTATTAGTAATTCAATCTTAGATATTCCATACATAGGCTTTATATGGTAGCAGTTAAAATGACTTCAGAGGAGCAATGATTCTTCTCAAAAAGGAAAAATAAATATAACTGGTGTATACACATAGGTGTGTTGGCATCTCTACTTTAAAATTGCCTTTATATAATGAAGCAATATTTAAATATCCACAAGCAAGTCTGTTGATGGTAGGTTTAAGTTATATTCAGAATCATTCGGAGTCATCTCTATATTCATGTTTCAAAACAAAAACCCAACAAACTGCAGAATAAAAAAAATTGGAAAAATAATTCACAAATTAAAAACTAATTTTCTCCTTTGTAAATTGAATGATCAGCTGAGTTATAACATTTTTACAAAAATAGAGAGGTTATAAAATTATTTTATAATAAAAAATGACTGATTCTCTTACATTAAAAAGAGAGAGAAAAACACAACTGCAACTAGCTAAGGAGTACAATGCATAAACATCAATAATGTTATTAAACAAATCACATAGTTACTATCTATTTATTATCTTTTTATGTCTTTTTCTTTTTATCACTGTATTTCTCTCTGTATTGTTATATTTAGATATTATTTTTATATAAAAAGACCACTCTTTTTATGATGTATGTTATATAAATTCATTTGAAAAATTTTTTTCAGTTAATAATACATAAGGATCTTTAAAATTATTAATCCATGAAAGCAGATCTTTGGTTAGAACTTTGTGGGTATTTTGCAACAGGAGCTCTGGTCGGCATACAGTTTTTTTTTGTTATATCTTTCTACTGGCAGTAGCTATTTTTCTGCTAGATTATTCAGGCACTTCAGTTCTGACTTTCCACTTTCAGGGACCTAAGTGCTCAATTCATATACCCATACAGTCATTAAAATACAGATACTGAACAGAAAGGTTGGAGAAGATTCCTAGGCTATCTATACATACTTCCAACTAACGACTTTGGCTTTTGGTTTCTTCTTTCATTTGGCTTCTTAAGATTTATTTTTAATTTTAGTTTCTTGTGAGCTCATTAATATAACTGAGAGAATATTTATAATATTTTTATTCAGACACTCCTAAGTGTCTTTTAGAGGGTTATTTAAATTATTGTATTTGCCATAGTTTAATAATATCTCACTCTGCCTGTGTGTGTGTGTGTATTACAACATTTTTCCTGACCAACAGAACCAGTGTAGAGCTAAATGATGGGAGAAAACCACTACAACTTATACACCCTAATTATATTATTTGTTGAAAGAACACATATAAGGGATTATATGTTCTACATATAAGAGAAACCTTTTTTTTTCAATTTATGCTTCACAAAGGGCTTGCAAGTATAATAGCTTCTTTCTTTAATAATGGTTATGGGGTGGATTCAAGATGGCCAAGGAGTAAGTGGAAGCTGCACTAACTTCCTCCCCAAACCAAACTGGAATTACAACTGAATTGTAGAGAAATCATCCTGAATAACCAATTGGACACCAGCTGGAGAAAAGCTATATAACCACAGACAGAGAGAAGAAACCATTTCACCACAACAAGACTGGTATGAAGTACAGAGGTATAAGAGGGCTGGTGGTGCCCCCACATAAGGCAGCTGAAGTTTTGGAGGGGTACTTCAGTGGCCAGGGATGTTCCCCCTGAGAACTGTAGGGTCTAAACCCAAAGCTGGGCTCCCTAGCCTGCAGGACCAGAGCCAGGAAAGAAACCCAGATAATAGTCAGCCATAAAAAAGTAGTGAGGTTTCTGTCCACCTTGGAGAGACAGCTGGAGACACAAAACCCTCTTACAGAGCTGAAATACAAAATTCTGTTTGCAGCCATTTACCCTGGACTCTGGCAGAAAAAGTGCAATGCGGACTAGGGATGCATGGGAGAGTCTGAGGTTGGTGGCTGTGGGGAAAGAACTGAAGGAACAGCCACCAAGATCCATGTGTTCAGTCATTCCCCATGCTGCAGAAGCAGACTTTTCAGGCAGAGAACTCCCTGACAAGTGGAGTCAGCCAGAGGGGAAGCACCAGCACCACCCACAGGGATTATTCTCCCTATCTTTTGGAGCTTAAATGGGGCTGTAGAGGAGTACATCTGGGAATTATCTCAGTGGTTAAGTTAAACATCTAATGTGGGTTTCTGGAAGTTCTGATGCTTTAGCTGGCCTTCCCACAGTCCTGGTGCTAGTAAGTGCTGAACTTGGTGTACACCCTGGTTCTCTCTGTGTGCCCCCATGCCTAGAAAAGGAAGACAGAAGCTATGGATAGCTGATAGCTCCAAATAAGTTGCCCAGGGCCAGTCACAGTTAGTGTCTGATAGAGGCTGGTACCAGCATCTTTGCAGATCTACCAAATACACAGAAACAAACAAAAAGACACAGCCAAAATGGGAAGACAAAGAAATGAACCCTAGGTGAAAGAACAAGAGAATCTTCCAGATGTATAAGTAAAGAAATGGAGGCAAGCAATTTATGAGATATACAGTTTAGAGTAATAATTATAAGGATACTCAATAGCATGAATAAAGACATAGAAACAGTAAAAATTACTATTTAAAAATAAACCAATATATGAAATAAATAACACCATGGAAGGAATAAACAGTAGGATAGATGAAAAGAGGATTGAAATTAGCAATTTGAAAGACAAGGTAGAAAAAAAACCCCAAAGCAACAAAAAGCAAAGGAATTAAAAGAGTGAGGAGAGTTTAAGAAACCTTGGGTTTCTTGACATGAAGCATGCATCATAGAATACCAGATGGAGAAGAGAGTGAGCAAGAGTTCAAGAAACTATTAAAATATATATAATGACTGAAAATGACCCTAGTCTGGAGACAGAAAATAAACGTCCAAGAAGTGCAGAGATAGATACAAAGAGGCCTACACCAAGACGCGTCATAATTAAGATGGCATTGCTTAAAGACAAGGAGAGAATTCTAAAAGCCACAAGGGAAAAGTAGGAAGTTACCTATAAGAGAATGCCAACTAGACTGTCATCTTATTTCCCAACAGAAATATTTCAGGCCAGAAGGGAGTGGTGTGAAATATTTAAGTTGATGAACATCAGGGACCTACAACCATGGCTATTTAATCCAGCAAGGCTATCATTTAAAATTGAAAGACAAATAGAGACCTTTCTAGACAAGAAAAAGCTAAATAAGTTTGTTAATATCAAGTAAGTACTGCCACAAATGTTAAAGGGATTGCTTTAAGAAGAAGAAAAAAGAAGGAAGAAGGAAGAAAGAAGAAGAAGAACAACAACAGAGGAAAGTAGTTTAGAAACAAAATGGCAAGAAATATGTATCTATCAATAATCACCTTAAACATAAATGGCTGAAATGTTACAACCAAAGGATATAGGGTAGCTTAATGGATAAGAAAACAAGACCCATATATATGCTGCTTTCAACAGAACCACCTAGACTGAAAGATACACACAGACTAAAAGTAAAGAGACAGAAAACGATATTTCATGCAAATGGAAAGAGAAAAAAAGCTGGGGTAGCAGTAATTATATCTGACAAAACAGACTTTAAAAGTAAGGCTATAGTATGAGACTCAGAAGGAAACTACATAATGACAAAGGCAACAATCCAACAAGAGGATGTAACCAGGGCAACATTTATACACTCAACACAGGAAAACCTAAATATGTAAAGTAAATCTTGATGGACCTAAAGGGAGAGATCCACAGAAATACAGCCATAGTTGGGGATTTTAACACTCCATTGACTTAAAGGGTAGATTTCCATAGAGAGTATCAAAAAGGAGATGGTAGCCTTAAATGACACACTAGATCAAATGGATTTAATATCTGCAGAGGATTTCACCCCCCCAAAAGCAGAATTTACATATTTTTCAAGCCCACATAAACATTTTCTAGGATAGCCCATGTCTTAGGACACACATCTCAATAAATTTAAGAAGACAAAGCATATCAAACATCTTCTCTGACCACAATGTTAAGAAACTAGAAATCAACTACTAGAAGGACACAGAAAAATACACAAAGACATGGAAACTAAATAATATGTTATTAAACAGTGAATGGGCTAACAATTAGATCAAGAAAGAAATCAAAAGATACCATGAAATAAGCAAAAATAAGGACACAACAATCCCAAATCTTTAGGACACTGGAAAAGTAATCCTAAGAGGGAAATTCATAGCATTAGAGGCCTATCTCAAAAAATAAGAAAAAAACTCAAAAAAGCAATTTAACATCACACTTAAAGGAACTTGAAATATAGCTACAAACAAAGCCCAAAGTGGAGGAAGGAAATAATAAACATTGGAGCAGAAATAAACAAAATAGACTCTAAAAAGATGATATAAACATCAATGAATCCAAGAGCTTGTTCTTTGAAAAGATAAACAAGATTGACAAACCTTTAACCAGACTCATCAGGAGAAAAAGAGAGAGGATCCAATAAATAAAATTATAAATAAAAGAGGAGAAATAAAAACTGACAGCAAAAAAATACAAAGAATCATAAGAAAATACTATGAACAACTATTTGTTAACAAACTGGACAACCTGGATGAAATGGATAAATTCCTAGAAACATACTATCTTTCGAAATAAATCAGGAAGAATCAGAGAATCTGAATAGACAGATTATATACCTAGTGAAATCAAAACAGTAATAAAATAATCCCCAACAAACAAAAGCCCTGGACCAAATCTTCACAGGTGAATATTACCAAACATTCTGGGAAGAACTAAAACCTGTCTTTCTCAAACTATTTAAAAAATATCGAGCTGAGGGAAAGCTCCTAAGCTCATTTTATAAAACCAGCACTATCTTAGTTCCAAAACCAGATAAAGACAGTACAAAAAAATAAAATTACAGGCCTATATCCCTGATGAAACTAGATGCTAAAATCCTCAACGAAATATTAGCAAACTGAATACAGCAATATATCAAACAGATAATACACCATGTACAAGTGGGTTTTTATTTCTTCTTACACCATACACAAGAATAAATTTAAAATGGATTAGAGGCTTAAATATTAAACCCAAACCCATAAAAATCCTAGAAGAAAACATAGATAGTAAAATCTCAGACATTGCTCCTAGCAGTATTTTATCTGATATATCTACCCAGGCAAGGGAAATGAAAATATAAACAAATGGGACTACATCAAACTAAAAGTTTTTACAAAGCAAAAAAGACCATCAACAAAATAAAAGATAAACCACAGAATAGAAGAACATATTTGCAAATACATCTGAAAAGGGGTTAATACCCAAAATTTATAAAGAACTTAATAGAACTCCACATCAAAAAAACAAACAACCAAGTTAAAAAATGGATGGAGGACCTGAACAGACACTTCTCCAAAGACATATGGAAATAATGCTCAGCATCACTAATCATCAGAAAAATGAAAATTAAAACCACAATAAGATATCACCTCATGCCTGTTAGAATGGCTATATCAATAACTCAACAAACAACAAGTGCTTGCAAGGTTGTGGAGAAAGGGGAACCCTTTTACAGTGTTGGTGGGAATGCAGACTGGCGCAGCCACTTTGGGAGCAGTATGAAGATACTACAAACAATTAGAAATGGATTTACCACTGGCTCAGTCATCCCACTTCTGGAAATATAAAAAATACTAATTTGTAAGAACACAGGCACTCCTATGTTCATCTTAGTGTTATTTACACTCAGCGATGTATGGAAGCACCGTAAGTGTCTATCAGCAGATGAGTGGAAAAATGACTATGGGATATTTATTTACACAATGGGATACTATTCAGCTGTAAAACAGAAGAAAATTTTACCCCTTGTGATAGCAAGGACTGACCTAGAGAATATTATGCTAAGTGAAAAAGCCAGTCAAGGAAAGACAAATACTATATGATTTTACTTAAATGTGGAATCCAATGAACAAACTGAACCAACAGGCAAAATAGAGTCAGACTAACAGATAAGAGCAGGATGACTGCTATTGGTGGAGGGAGGTTTGGTGGTTAGAGGGACTGAACAAAAAGGAAAAAAGACTCATGGACATGAACAGCAGTGTGATGATTGCCATGGAGAGGGTGTATAACGGGGTTAAATGGTAATGGAAAAACACATGAAAATTTTAAGAAATGGCTATGCAGTAGAAAATTCACAAGTTTCATTGGCTTAAGTAGGTGAAAAAAGAAATGGGCTTCAAATGACATTTTAAGTTTTACTTTTTTTTTTAAATTGTGTCTTAATTTAGGACTAAACTCCTCCTGGATTCTTAGTGAAGTCTTTGGGAGTTAAGTACTGACTACCTATGGAACAACACCTATAAACCTAAGACACGGAGATTACCTGTAATTCCAGCTCCAAAAACATTATTATAAATATAAAACCTCTTACAGCTAGTACAAAAATGAGTATTTGAATTCTTATACAATGCCTAATTTTTATTTTTTTTAAAAAATAGGGAGTATAACCTACATGAAACAAAATGACATTATGGCAAAGATTACTATCTTATAATGACTATATTAAATGTTAACAGGCATTTCTTTATTTCTTTCCTATTTTATTTATTTATTTTTATTTCCATGTTCTCTTTAACTCACTAATCACCTAATTTCCAAAAGCCACGGTCAATACCAAACTCATTTACTAACCTGATGGTCTTAGTATCACATGCCACGTTATATAACAATACATGCCAATATAATAAAAAAGCTTAATGAAACAAACTAAGCTGTCTGTGCTATGGCTCTTCAGGTATCTTGTCTCTTTATTGTAGAAGTCAATCTCATTTGTTTATACTTTTATAATTTTGAATGAAGCCAAGAATATTTAGGTAGTATGTATTTTATTGAGATCCTAGAAAAATAAAACAATTCTTTCCTCTATATTCTTAATTTTTTTCTATTCTCTGCTACCCCTTTTTGTTGTGTAAAATTTGAATTTGATTTTACTACTATCTGAAATATCACATGTACACAAGAGTATGTAAAATATATGTGTAATTTTTAAATGGTAACTATTACTGAATATCCATATCACCATCATGTGTTAAAAACTAATACTTCCAGCACCTTTGAAACTCTTGTATGCTTCCTCCCTAAATATTTCTCCATGCAGAAATGATAACTCTTCTAATCTCTGTTACAATAAGTTTAGTTCCTTGCTTATCTTTTTATTTATTAACAGCATTGTTTTAGTTTGCGTGGTTTTAGTTTCTTTCTGATGAACCCCTACTGTGTATAATAGTATGACTTGCTTTCTATGCTATGTTTTGTGAGTTTATTGCATGTTGTTGTATACTACCTGTGTTAGTCAAGTTTCTCTAGAGAAACAAAACAATAGGAATAGGTGTGTGTGTGTGTGTGTGTATATTCTTTCTCCATTTAGCTCCATCTCAATATATATAGAAAGAATACACATACATGCACACACACATATATATAGTCAGTTCAGAAGGTATCAGACATATAATATGAAAGATGAAGATGTCTACCGAAGAAAATACAAGATAAAAAGGAACATTGTACATAGAACAGTGATGCCTCAGTTCCCTTCATAGTAGGTACCTTGGGACCTCACACAATTCTCCAAATTGCTCCTTTGCATTTTCCGGAATCTTGTTGATAGTCTGAAATCTCTTCCCTTTCAAAAGTGATTTTAGTTTTGAGAAAAGCCAGAAGTTTCAGGGTGCCAAATCTGGACTGTAGTGGGGCTCAGTCACCTGGGTGATTTGATGTTTTGCAAAAAAACTGTGCAAGATGTGATGCCTGAGTGGGTGTGTTATCATGATGAAGCTGTCAATCACCAGTTGCTCATAGTTGTGACCTTCTGAAACGTGGACTTCTGAATCATTTGAATAGTTTCCACAGACAAATGTTTAAGCTTAATACAAAATTTGATGCAGATTAATTGCTCTACTCAGTCATTTTGAATGGAGCTGCCAAGTAGTACACATGCTCTCTCAACAGCATCTGCTGTCCCCACTGACTAGTAAAGTTAGCATTGTTCACACGTGCGCATTCCAGTTCACTTTCCTTGGCTGCCAGTTTACATGAATGTCACACAAATCATTCTCATTATATTAACAATAGATGGGCATTTTCTGGACAGATTATATATATATATATAAATACATATGTATATATATTTGTACGTATTCTATTGTTTTCATTTCATTGAAATCTAGATATTGGTAGTATGCAAAAACTATATATATATATAGTTTGTACCTATAGTATCCATATTTTTATCTACATTTAGCATTCAGATGTTTTTAAATGTTTATGAATTTGAAGAAAAATACTCATTCCTGCCAAGATGGAGTCATAGGCAGAAAAGCTTCATTTCCTGGCACAACCGAAAGAAAGATAACAACCAATTAAAAATAAAAACAACCAGAATTGCCAGAAAATCATCTGCATGGAAGCCCAACACTCATGGAGTTAAAGAAACATTCATCCAGACTGGTAGGAGGGTGGAGACGGCAGCCAGAGTGGAGAGGATGTGCTGTAAGGCAAGTCTGCAGACCCCACATTTGCACACTGATAAGCTGGGAGGAACAATGGGGGAACGAGACAGACTTTGAAACCCAGACATTCAGCTTGGGAAACTAAAGACTCAACCCCCATGGCTGTTAAAAATCTGTGGGCGTTGCAGCACTGGAAACTCCCAGTCTTACATGAGAGTCCATTGGAGAGGTCTTCAGGATCCAAAAATGTACACAAATGCACCTACCTGAGAACCAGGACCTAAAAGGGCACAATCTGCTTGTGGGAAGCCAAGGAAGTGATGGAAAGTGGGATGAGAGCTGAGCAAGTGGAATTGTTCCCTCTCACACCCATTCCCCACAGACAGCACCAAACAGCACTGTGGGATGCCCAATACCTAAGGCTCTGCCCTTTACAACATAACAGGTGTGCCTAGACAAAAAAATATGGTCCAAATAAAAGAACATATCAAAACTCCAGAAAAAGAACTAAGTGATGAGGAGATAGATGGCCTATCTGATGCAGAGTTCAAAACACTGGTAATCAGGATGCTCACAGAATTGATTGAGTTTGATTTGAAAATGAAAGAAGAAATGAAGGCTACACAAAGTGAAGTAAAGGAAAATATACAGGGAATAAATAATGAAGGGGAGGAAACTGGGACTGAAATCAATAATTTGGAACAAAAGGAAGAAATAAATACCCAACTGGAACAAAATGAAGAAACAAGAATTAAAAAAAATGAGGAGAGGCTTAGGAACCTCCAGGACAACTGAAAATGTTCTCACATCTAAATCATAGTGGTGCCAGAAGGAGAAGAGGAAGAGCAAGAAATTGAAAACTTATTTGAAAAAATAATGAAAAAAAACTTCCCCAATCTGGCAAAGGAAATAGACTTCTAGGAAATCCATGAATCCCAGAGAGTCCTAAAGACATTGGACCCAATGGGAACACACCAAGGCACATCATGATTACATTAGCCAAGATTAAAGACAAGGAGAGAATTTTAAAAACAGCAAGAGGAAAGGAGGGAATTACCTACAAAGGAGTGCCCATAAGACTATCAGCTGATTTATTAAAAGAAATCTTGCAGGTAAGAAGGGGCTGGAAAGAAGTATTCAAAGTCGTGAAAGGCAAGGACCTATATCCAAGATTACTCTATTTAGCAAAGCTATCATTTAAAATGGAAGGGCAGTTACAGTGCTTCCTAGATAAGGTCAAGTTAAAGGAGTTTATCATCACCAAGCTGCTACTATATGAAATGTTAAAGGGACTTATCTAAGAAATAGAAAATCAAAAACTATGAGCAGTAAAATGACAACAAAGGCAATTATCAACAACTGAACCTAAAAAAAACAAAAACAAAAACTAAGCAAACAAATAAAACAGTAACAGAATCACAATAATTGAGATCACTTGGAGGTTTATCAGTGGGAAGGGAGAGGGGGAGAATGGAGGGAAAAGGTGCAGGGAATAAGAAGCATGATAGGCAGGCACAAAATTTACAGAGGGAGGTTAAGAATAGTATAGAAATGGAGAAGCCAAAGAACTTACATGTACAACTCATGGACATGAACTAAAGAGGACATTTCTGGAGGGTGGGGGTTGCATGCAGGAGGGGGTAAAGGGGAGAAAAAAATTGGGACAAATAAAATATCACAATCAATAAAATATACTTAAAAATAAATGTTTATGAATTTGTTGAGTTTTTATGGGAATTTAATTGTGGTTTTAATTTGTTCTTCTCTGATAACTAAATAAATTGAAACACTTTCCACATGTCTTTGAGAGACAGTGATTCCTTCTTTTCTGTTATGCCTAAATTTAAATTTTTATCTTTATAAAAATTAATTGATAAAGCATACTTGTTGAAGTTAAATTTGTCTTTCAGATAAAAATCATCCTACTCATCTAAAGAGTTTGTTGGCTAATCTGCTCCTTGTTAGACTCATATATATTCCTATATTAAGTAGTTAAGGCTTCTATAGAATTCAAAGCATTTAGTAAAGATTTAGCAAATATGCTTGAGTACAAAAGATAGAAAAGATAATGTCTGTGTAAGTAAAATGAATTGATTTCACAGTTAACATATTTGAACTGATATTCTGTAAATATATAAAATATTGAAGATATTGTGTAAAGTAGGAGACTTAACAAAGTAAATAAAACCAGTTTATAAAATTTTAATGGAAAATGTGTATTTTAAGTTAGACTTGAATCTTCTAATTTAAAAGAATAGTTTTATCAAATATTAGCAAAGTACCCAGGGCCACCTGAAGTAATTGGAAAAGATAAACTATGAAAATAATTTCCTAAATCTCTAGTGTTGCTATTTGATGTGCTTAATGAGGTAAGATTATTATAGATAATTACAGACAATGATAAAAATCAGAGAATATAAATTAACTTTCTAATACACCCTGTATTACAGGAGTTCTGAGAGATGGTCTATCTGTGAATAAGAAAGATAAGATTATAGGTGCCCTTCTTTTTAAGGTTGGGGTTGGGCTGGGCAGGGGGTGCAATGTGGGGAAAGTTGGGATGACTTTAATAGAACAGTAATAAAATTAATAAATAAGTAAAAGAATCTTAAAAGAGGTAAATGGTATGGATGGTATGGGAAAATAACAAAATTTCTTCAACCCTCGATGTTCTTTTGGCTAATCTAATCCAATAAACTTGAAACAGCCTAGCAAGAGCAAATAACAAACTTAATACATACATATGTATGGGAATTCCACATACATGAGAGGTAAAGACCCCACAGGCAGTAGAGATTCATATATAGAAAGATAAATTGATGTATAGAAGACATTCTGATCTAGGGATAAAGTAATGTGCTGTGGGGGATTCATAGAGTCATTGCAGGATGATAAGAAGACCAGAGGGTTGTTAGTAAATAAAAGTTTTCTGTACCATGTAGGTAGGTCAAAAAGGTCACTAATAACTTCTTATGGACAAGGCCTCTAATTCAAATTTTTCTGGCAGTTAAGAGTTGGGTGCAAAAGTTTCTCCTGTGCCTGCAGTTAAAGCTGTCTTTAGCTCAAAACTATCCAGAGGGAGGTAGGGGAGGGGGGGGAACACCCCCACCTCTTGAACAATAAAAAAAGTAAAAAAAACAACAACCCTCATACCACGGAAGCACATCTTCGAATGATTTGTCTGGACCCCACAATGGATAAAGATAAGGCAAGAGAGATTTTGGTAGAAGAGAATAATGTACAAAATATTTCTTTGAAACAAATGCTAATCTTGTTATTTAATCTTAAATATACATGGGTCCTAGCTGTTAAAGTATTTTAAACGCTATTATTTGAAGAAATATTGCTATTAGATCAATGTTGAACTTTAGCATAGGTTCTGATAATATTGTAGCTGGAATATTATCTCTAATGTTTGAAAACTAAATGTATACTTTTTAAAGCTTAAAACAAATGCCTTCCCCTCCCCCTTACAATCAATTGTGAACGAAAAATTATTTAGTTTGTTCAGTGAGTCTAGTTAAAATAGCAGTCTGTCCTGGATGGTATAGCTGAGTGGATTGAGTGCTGGCCTGAAAAACAAAGGGCTGCTGGTTCAATTCCCAGTCAGGGCACATGCCTGGGTTCAGGGGTAGGGGCCCAGTAGGGGGCATGTGTGAAGCAACCACACATTGATGTTTCTTTCCCTGTTTGTCTTTCTCCCTTCCCCTCTCTCTAAAAATAAACAAATTAAATCTTTAAAAAAAAATAGCCACGTATGTGAGACTAGAACTGTATAGTGTTTCCTCATTTTAAAAAATTACATTGTCACTCTGTAAGCATAAGTTATGAACTGGTAACCAACAACTCTAAATCTTCAGTGACTTATGACAAAAATTTTGTCTTGTGTTTTTTTTAATCTTCTCATTTTTTATCATGCAACAACACATAATAACCATCAGAACAACTCTCTTCATTGTAACTTCAGAATCACAATTTGGCATATTGTTGGTCACTGTGTCAGAAAAAAAAATCTCTGGCAATTTGTACACCAATTAAACATTTGGCCAAGCAGTGTTACAAATCATCTACACATAAAATGTTTTGTCCAGAAATCCCCAGTTGGCTTCCTGAAATGATAAGGTTCCAAGAAGAGTGTACTGTGCTTGAAAGGTTGTGAATCAGAAACATTCAGTGAGCAACACCAAACGTTGCCATGTTATTTACTACATCTTCACTTCATGTAAGATACAATCTTTAATAATGTGTAAACTTTTTAGTTATTCTCTTTTATTTATCAAAATCTTATAAGCAACTGAACTTTCTCTGGTAACAGTTGCCTTTAACTAAACTTCACATGCTATTTGGATTTCCCTAGTTTCTCCCTAATGCCCTTTATTTCTGTTCCAGGAATCCCATCAAGGATACTACATTGCATTTAATCATTATGTTTATTTAGCATCCTCTGGTGACAGTTTCTCAAACCTCCCTAGTTTAAGGTGATGTTGACACATTTAAGGAGTACTGGTCAGATTTTCCTGGAGAATGCCCCTCAGTTTGAGTTAGGCTGATGTTTTCTGTCTTTTTATTTGTTTGTTTGTTTTCTGCCCATGGTTTTAGACTGGGGTGATAACATTTTTAGGGAGAAGAATGTAAGGGTGAAGTGCTACTTTCATCATATATTCTCAAGGCTAGGCACAGTCAAAATAATTTAGCACTGAAGATGTCAGCCGTGATCCCTTAGCTGAGGCTGTGCCTGCGTCTTTCTCCAATACACTCATATCTCTCCCACCTTTTCTATGCTCTGCACTTTGGAAAACTCATGGGGATTTAAAAGATATTTTCCCTTCAGAGGTTTAGAGGAAAAATATGATGTCTAAGCTCTGAAAGCACAGAATACGGCAATAAAGTCACAATTATTAAAGTCAAATTCTCACTAAAGGTCAGAGTGTACTTCCTCTGCCTAGAAAAGAAATAATGCCAGTTTGTGTATCTTCAGATGGAAAGTTGTCTTTGTTTCATGAAATGCTCATTATTGCTGTAAAGATTTAGATTGTTAGGCCTTAATGAGGTTTAATTGCTATATGCAAAGAACATTTAAAATATTGATGAAAGTGTTCTGAAAACATCCACTGGAAATTGTTGAAGAAGAAATTAAAAAGAATTATTACAAAGAAGAGACAAGCAGTAAGAAGTAAATGAAAATTTTCTAAAAGGACAAAAGTCATTTAAAGATTAAAGAACTACAGAGGTAACTATTTCGGTGTATTAACAGAAAGATGAGTTATACTACAACATCAAGTGTGCTTGAACAAACAAATAAAAACTAGCTAAGAATCACATGTATTTGGTGTTTCTAGAAAGTGTTTTACAATCTCTTCATCTCAGGTAATCAGAACATTTTTAACTGACTTGAAAGGCAAAGACTGATAGATATGCCAGGGTAAAGACAGACAAATTAGTTAAGTAACCCTAGAAATTAATAAGATTTCTTTCTGAGATAATAACATTTTTCAATTCATTTATTCCTATTCTGATTAATTAGGAGAATATTCTTAGTGGATTCTGGCAGATTTATTGCAAATTAATTTGGCTCTGTCAAAATTTCTGTCTAGAACAGCATATAGCAAGAGCTCTTATGTGAGGTTACATTTATTAGGGTAGTAAAATCATTGGATTAGGTCCCTGTGCCAGTGCATGCTTTTAATAAATTTCCCTCTATCTTATTGTGTGTCCTTCTTAAATACAAATGGCCATCTGAATTAAAAATTGTAACTATTGGCTTGTTGGGTTTTCATACTTTACAGGAAGTATTTTAAACATTTGTCATTCTCTTTATATGAATTAATTAAAGGAGCTGTGTGTTTGTATTAACACAGTTATACAGGGTGGGGGGAGTGCATGTTTACAAATGGTTGTATGAAAAATAATACAATGATGTATAAATAGTAATAGAAGAATACGTTCTTGTGTTTCTGGTACTCAAACTGTCAACCAGCTGTAGCTCCATCCTGCACCTTTGCCTGTGGCATAACTCAAGCAAAACAACACTGAAACTCTAGGTGTGTTAATTCAGACACATGGTAGAAACAGAAAGTTGTAGTAACATTTTTAGTGAAATGGGGAGAAATAATTATTTTATTAAAAATGCTTAAATTGTTTCAAAATAATGTTTAAAAGAAAGTGGCCACAATCTTATTTCAGTCCTTTGTTTACCAGATCCCTGCAATAGCCCGGTCTCCCTGTGGCCAGCACCAGTCAGGCCAATCCCTTTTCCAGTCCTGTCAGGTTTACTGCTTTATGTCCCTCATCTGATCTTACCACACTTAAAAAAAGAAATAAAAATATGTATACATATGTGTGTGTATACACACACACACTACACATATATAACTCTACAAGGCTCTCCACTCTGGGACTCAGGTCTCCTTTTTAGAAAGTTAAACTGCAGGAGTGCCAGTGCATCGGTGGTGTCCCTATCTTCTCATGCTTATTGTGCTTGCATTGCTGTCATGTCAATGCACAGTACCTACCAGCTTCCTCTTTCTTCTTGAAGACTCTGTTAGGTAACCTTCTCTGCTCATCATCCCCATATTCCCCAGGTACATCTTTTTGCCTTTGAGCACTCAGATTGTTCCTGATTAATGTGCACCCTGTTGTTTAGGTACTGCTTATTTAGTCATTCTTTTTTACTCCAGAATATGTAAGGAGTTTTGCATTTTCCATTCCTCATCTCAGGTGAATACCAGTCCTTGACAAAGAATAAACCACTCAATAAATATTGATGGAGGAAAGAGACAAAAAATGTATAGTGATTTTAGTAATGATGAGGAAAATAAATGCCATCAAAAATACCTAAGAATTTCTTCTTGTTTATAGTATAAGAAAACTTTCTTAATTGTTTCATATGATGGATACTGATACATGATACCCCCTTAAAAATTCTTCTTTGGCAAGCCAGAATTTACAGGAGAAAAATCCTTAGCTATGGATTTATGTCCTCTATTTTCCCATTTTGGAGAAGTCAGTTAACAACTGGTGCTTACAGGACTAAGAACCAATTTTACAAGCCCATCTAACATAATGCTTATCTCTAACTACTAGAATATACAAAGAGCAAAGGTATCAATAGTTAAAATTTTTTTAAATGATGAATTCCTAAACACTATTTATTGAGATCTCTTCTTAGAACCACTGAATCTCAGCATGTGATCTCCCTTTTTGAGTTGCTGCTTCTAGTTTCTCCTTCTCATTGCTGTCATGACACTCATACACTTGGAATTCAGGATGGTTTCCGAAGGCCAGCTCCAAGTCTCTGGATTTGAGTGGGTGCGTGGTGAGGGAGGTAAGGATTATGGGTTATTTGCAAAAAACACTAACACTGACAAATGCTAATTTCAACCACCCTATGATTACTCCATTACTCCTTCAAAGAACAAATTGTCTACTGTTTGGGAATTAAAAGGATAGTGTTTTAACTTTGATTGAATGGATGGTTTTGCAAATGCTAATATGTAAGGGAGAGAGAGAGAGAGATTCCTATCTTAAAAAGAATTGTTGGTTTGATCATTGGCACATGAACTGGAAATAAATAGAAAAAAATCAAGTCATTAAACAGCCATAACACTTGGTCAAAAAAAAAAAGACTGTAAAATTTAAAACTATTTTTGAGTACCAAATAGTCTACATGATGGTGGCAAACTGAAGTGAGTAATATTCTTCAAGGCTTTCTTCAGTCGTGGCTCAAGAGAATAGTGGAGAAGAATGGGCTTCTCAGTAGGCAAACTAAGAGGAATGGAGAAAAAATCTTTGGAGATACTGTCAAGAAGTAGAATAATATTACCCATCTTCCAAATTTAGCATCAGCATTCCTAAGAAATAATAACTCTATTTTTTTTGTTTTTTTTTCTATCTGCAGGAGGATTGGTTGAATGATTAATTGGTTCCTATTCCATGTTGTGGAGTGTGTATGTGTTGGAGGCACGTTTGTGCAGATAACCCGACTTTTCAAACTGAGATCTCTGTATCGAGAAGATTCACACCCCAACATATCATATAAACAAAATTAAGAATAAAAATATGATCATTTCAATAGATGCAGGAAAAGCATTTGACAAAATTCAGCACTAATTTACAATAAAAACACTCAGCAAAATGGGAACAAAGGAAACATATCTCAACATAATAAAGGTTATCAACTAACATCATACTCAATGGGGAAAACTAAAAACATTTCTCTTAAGATCAGCAAAAAGACAGGGTTCACATTCACCACTCTTATTTAACATAGTACTGGAAGTCCTAGTCACAGCAAACAGACAAGAACAAGAAATAAAAGGCATCCATATGGAAAGGAAGAAGTAGAACGTCTTTGCAGATGACATTCTACTGTATATAGAGAATACTAAAGATTCCACCAAAAAACTACTACAGTGATATGTAAATTCAGTAAAGTTCTAGGACAGAAGATAACTATTCAGAAATTGGTTGCATTTAAGCATTTTTTATCCTCACCCAATATCATTTTTTCACGACTTTAGAGAAAGAGCAAGGGAGACAGAAAGAGAGAAACAATGATTTGAGAGAAATATTTATTGGTTGCCTTCTTATACACACCCCAACTGGGGACTGAACCTGCAACCTGGGTATGTGCCCAGACCAGGAATTGAAGCCATGACTTTTCAGTCTATGAGGCAATGCCCCCCACCAACTGAACCACTCTGGCCAAGGCAAAATTGGTTGCATTTTAATACACCAACAATGAACTATCAGAAAAGGAAACTAAGAAAACAATCTAATTTAAAATTGCATTAAAAAATACCCAGGGATAAATGTAACCAACAGGTAAAAGACTTGTACTTAAAAAATAAGACACTAAAAAAATTGAAGAAGATACAGATAAAAGTATATCCTTTGCTCAGTTCATGATATCATAGCATGATATCCTCAGTTATAGGAGGAATTACACTATTAAAATGTCCATCATACCCAAAGAATTATAGATTCAAAATTCCTATAAAAATACCAATGGCATATTTCAAAGAAATAAATAATACTCCAAAAACTTATATGGAAGCACAAAATACCCCGAATAGCCATAGCAGTCTTGAGAAAGAAGTGAGAAAGAAGAACAAAGTTAGAGATATCATGCTAATGTCTTAACTGTATACAAGGTTATCAAAATAGTATGGTACTGGCATAAAAGCAGATGCATAGACCAATGGACAAAATAGAGAGCCCAGAAAAAAAACATGCATATACAGTCAGTTCATACTTGACAAAGGAGACAAGAGCATACAATAGAGTAAAAATAGTGTAGTTGATAGTGTTGGCAAAATTGGACAGATATATGCAAAAAAATGAAAGTAAACCACCTTCTTACAACATATATAAGAATAAATTAAAAATGGATTAAAGACTTAAATGTAAGGCTTGAAACCATAAAAAATCCCAGAAGAAAACATAGGCAGTAAAATCTTGAACATTTCTCTTAGCAATATTTTCTCAGATATATCTTCTTGGGCAAGAAAAACAAAAGGAAAATAAACAAATGTGACTGACAAACTAAAAAGTTTTTGCACAGAAAAGGAAAGCATCAATAAAACAAAAAGACAACCCACTGAATTGAAGATGCTCACCAGTGATACATCCAATAAAGGGTTGATCTTTAAAATTTATAAATAACTCATACAATTCAACATCAAACAACCCCAAAATGACTCAGTTAAAAATTGACAAAGGCCCTGAATAGACACTTATCCAAAGAGGACATACAGATGCCCAATAGACTTATCAAAAGATGCTCAATGTCACCCATCATCAGAGAAATGCAAATAAAACCACAATGAGATACCACCTTATATCTGTCAGAATGTCTATCATTAGTAAATTAAGAAACAAGTGTTAGTGTGGGTGTGGAGAAAAGGAAAACCTCATGTACTCTTGGTGGGAATGAGACTGGTACAGTCACTAAGGCAAAAAGTGCAGAGGTTCCTCCAAAAATTAAAAATAGCACTGACTTATAATCCGGTTATTCAGCTTCTGGTTATATATCCAAAGAAATCCAAAACACTAATTTGAAAAAATACATGTGTTGTAGACCGCTCTGCCTGGTTCTAGGAACTGTATCTCTACCCCTTGTGGCTAAGGGCGAGGGATGACCTTTGGAATGCGAGCCACAGGAGACAAAGCTTGTCTCTGGTAGCAAAGCTGCCTCAGTTTCCTCTCCCTGCCCCCAAAGCTTGGTTAGAAGTCAATGACTGGTAAGACCCCACACAGTGGGGGGCAACCTAAGTCAGACTCAATCACTTGGGAGGCCTTCATGGAAAAATTTGGGGGGCTGCAACAAAGAGGGAGCAATGGACTCTCGCCCCCCCCCCCTGCTTTGACAAAGCCCAAGTCCCCATGTTCTTTGGGAGATGTGCTTCCTGGCTCTAATCCCCTTAAGCCTGAATACCTGATAGGGAGAGGTGCAGCTCCTTGCCTTGCTATAGTGTGTCCTGGGGAAAAACCTGACATCACAAAGACTTCCTGACAAACCTGTGAAATATGCTCTGCTAAGAGTGCTTTCATTCATATGTTAAGGGTTCGAGCAGGTAACCCTAAAACTCTGTACCTGACAGACTCTGACTCATACTAAGCCCTCAAATTTCTTTGAAATGTCATCTACTGTTTGGTCCTTGCCGCCCTGTATTCCTGTGTATTACAACCCAATAAAAGCCCCTGGAAGAGGGAGCTCAACCCCCTTTTCCCCTGAGAAACTGGCCACTGCTCATGGCCTTTTGCCTCTGGGAAAATAGCCACTTCTCCTCCTCAAGCAGATCACATCGTGTCTCAGTCATATTTACTCTCATCTGTGGCAGCTGGGGGGACTTGCGAGGAAAGTCGCCTCCACATACATGTACTTCTCCTTTCATTGTAGTGTTATTTAAAATAGTCAAGATATGGAAGGAACCCAAGTGCCAATCAATAGACAAGTGGTTAAAAGATCGGTGGTGCATATATACAATGGAATAGTACTCGTATTACTCAGCCTTAAAAAAAAAGAATGGAATCTTCCCATTTGCAATAGCATGGACAGACCTAGAGGATATCATGCTAAGTGAAATAAGTCAGTCAGAGAGAAAGACAAATACCATATGATTTCATTTATATGTGGATTCTGAAGAACAATATAGATGAACAAACACAACCGAAACAGACTCATAGATACAGAGAACAGACTGATGGTTGCCAGACAGGAGGAGTGTTGGCGGAAATGGTGATGGAAAAGAGAGAAGCTGGGTGGAAAAGGTCATGAAAGCAAGAAATGCAGATTGGTAGTTAGAAAATAGACACAGGGATATAAAGTACAGCATAGGAAATATAATAAAAATATTGTAATAACTATATATGGTGCCACATGGGTACTGGAAATATCAGGGGGAACACTTTGTAAAGTACGTGATTGTCTAATTACTATGTCACCTGAAACAAAGTAACACTAAATGTAAACCATAATTGAAAACATAAAAATAATAAATTGAAACTGATGAATGTATAGAGGTTTCTCAAAATGGTAACAATAATTAAAAAAATATGATTCAGCCATCAATTTCTAGGTATTTTCTTCAAGATAATTGAAATCAAGATCTTGAAGAGATATTTATACTCTCATATTTATTAATAGTCTAAAGTTGAAAACAACCTAATAATCATTAATGGGTGAATGAATAAAGAAAATGTGTTGTGCCCTGGCTGGTGTGGCTCAGCGGAATGAGCACCGGCCTGTGAACCAGAGTCGCTGGTTTGATTCCCATTCAGGGCACATGCCTGGGTTGTGGTACAGGTCCCCTGGAGGGGGCACTTGAGAGACAACCACATATTTGATGTTCCTCTCCCTCTCTCCTTCCTGTTTCCTCCCTAAAAATAAATATATAAAAGAATAATGTATTGTATACATACAATGAAATATTACTCAGCCATAAAAAGAAGAAAATCCTGTATGCTAAAACATGGATGAACCTTGAGAACATTCTGCTAAGTGAAATAAGCCAGTCACAGGACAAATACTTATGATTACGCTTAAATGAGGAATTCAAAGTAGTTGAACTCATTGAAAGGGGAAGAAGATCGGTATTTGCCAGGGACTGGAGGGATGGGAAAATGGAGAGTTGCTGCTTAACACTTATAAAGTTTCAGTCATGCAAGATAAAAATGTTCTAGAGATTCCCTGTGCAACATTGTTTTATACTGTTCTTGAACTTGATTAACAATGTTGTACTGTACACTTAAAAGTTTGTTGAGATTTAATGTTATGCATTTCTACCACCATAAAAATACATTTATTAACAATAAAAAAAAGAGGTTTATATCTGGAACACGTGAAATCTGTGTCAAGATCTTGGACACTGAGCCTTATAGCATGATTTGATAGGACTTTTGGGCATGTCCAAAGGAAGCAGATGAGGATGCTTTACTATATTAAAATAGAAAGTGAAAATTTATGGCCAAAAGCATTGTCTGTGTTAAATTACAATATTCTCCTCAATTGTTTGTTGTGATTTGTAAGACAGTTCTGTAACTCTGCCTATTGTCATGTGATGTATATATAGTACCTCTGTATGGGATGACCATATTCCCTCACCCCACTGACTTCTGGTTTTACAGTGTAACTTGTTCGGGCCAGTAAAACACGTGTAGAATTAATCAGAATACCAAACTGAGAAAAGTACTTTTAGAATGACAATGTTGTTCAACACTTCTCCCTTTTCTCTGCTGCCATGATAACAGCATACTCCAAATATAGGCTGTTGCCTGGGTGTGGGAATGGAAAAGGCCCCTTGAAGACTACCAGGGTAGAGACACAACTGGATTGCAGCTGCTACTGCTTTTATGTAACACAATCAAGAAATACCTTTTATTGTTTCAAGCTATTAAGGGTTTGAGGTTGTGTATTCCAAAGCATAACCTACTAACAGCTCTCTAAAAAACAGCTGAGGGTCATCTCAAAATTTTACTTATAGCACCTGGTACAGTCTGCTACAAAGTTACTGCTAAATAAATAAGTGATATGTGCATGGATGAAAGTCATGAAGATGTTTAGTCATTGATCATAAAACATCTTGTTGCATTTTGTCTACAATGCCTACATGAGTCCTCAGATGACTTCAGGAACAAAATCTTTTAGGGCACTAAAATTTCTTTTGATGGAAAATCAAGATTGCCAAAATAAAGACAAATTCAAAATGTGGGTATCAGTTATTCCATCCATGTCTGAATAGATGAGAATTCATATTAGCGCAAAATGTCTAATGTCTTAGCATCTAAAAATCAATAAGGTAGAGGTCAACAATTTCATTTAAAAATGGGCAAAAGGATTTTAAAATAGTTCTTAAATGAAGGTTGCATAAAAATCAATGATACATTTTCCAATATTAACAAATTTAACACAGATAACAAATTGTGATAACCCGCTGCACTGGCAAGCATTAGAGGAGACAAGCAAATTCATACATGGCTGTCAGACCTTTGTAGGATGAAACTTTGGCAATGTCCATAAAAATTAAGAAAAATACACACATAGCTTTTAACCCAACAATTCTAACAATTTTTCATACGGATATACTTGCATGTAAGCAAAATGACCTATATATAAGGATGTTTAATACATTATTTTTTGTATAGTAAAATATAGAAATGATCTAATTACTGACAGGGAAGACAGTGATGTGTCCATGTAGAATTAGTAATTTTATGGATTATCATCTGGAAATGTATCCAAAATATATCATTTTGTGAAAAAAAGAAGATGAAGAAGAATGTACACAATAATGCCATATAAATAAAATTAAAATATACTTTTACCAAAGTACATAAGATGTACAGTTAGGGTGACCACTTATTTCAGATTATCCACTGTATTTCTGATTTTCACCCATTGTCCTGGCATAATTAACATTTGTATTCTCTTTCATACTCAAAAGTGTGTTGGTTAGCCAAATAAATTAATTTATATAACTTATATTTAGGTTAATGCTTAGAATATGCTTAGAATATTTTTTGAAGTATGCGTAAGAAATACAGTGAGGGCAGCAACCAAGATAGGTATGGGTCTGGGTGGAAAGAACATTTAATTTAATCTATGCATCTTTCATGTAACATGTATTATAATTATGTTTATGGATTGCCAATTCATAAGTTAGTATAAAATTTTGAAATTAATTCCTCAAGTCTATCTTTATAAGATTTTATACAATGTGAATTATGAAACACAGGAATAATAAATAATAATTAAAATAACAATGTAAAATTATACTGTCTAATGTGAAGAGAAAAGAGAAATGGAATTATCATCAGAGAATTTTTAAGGGTAAAATAATCTACAATTGTGTTCTGCTTCTACAATGCCAAAATACGGCTCTAAAGCAGAGTGCAATTTTCTCACTGACCTCTTGATGTTATGCAAAAATAAGATGTGTGAGATAATTATAATGACTTCCAGTAATTAAGTAGACTCCTTACTCATAAATAAATCTTGTGTATTTTTAGTTCTCACCAGGACATAGTATCTATTTGAACATGATGGCAAAGCTCAGAGGACTTGTGCCTCAAAATCCAATCTATTTTTTTTTCTTCAGGCCAGAAGGCTGTCATAAAATCAAGTATTGTGGGACAAGCTTCACTAATTATTTGTTAGAATACGAGCTCTCATACAGAAGCAGCTTTTCCTGGCTGGTTCACTGCAATGCCCCATTAGCTACAGTTGTGCCTGGCATATCATCAGTATGCAATACCTATTTGTTGAACAAATGAATAGATGGATTAATGAAGAAATCATTACAGTTTCATTATAATAGTGTGTAAATTGCATAACATTTTTTCAGAGTAAGCCATGTTAACAGAGTAACCAAATTTAAAATTAGTGTACTTTAACAATTTTTTTAAAAGATTTTATTTACTTGCTTTTAGAGAGGGGAAGGGAGGGAGAAAGAGAAGGAGAGAACACCAATGTGTGATCGCCTCCAGAGCACCCTAAACTGGGGACCTGGCCAGAGCCCAGACATGCGCCTTGACTGGGAATTGGAATTGAACTGGCAACCCTTTTGTTTGCAGGCCTGCAAACCAAACCACTGAGCCACACCAGTCAGTGCAAAACCAGTGTACTTTTGAACCAGCAATTTTATTTCTAGAAATTTACCCTGGGAAGAGACTAATAGGATGTACTAGAATCTACACACACAGAATACAAGGTCTGTCCAGAACGTATCCAGCCATGTACTATGAAAAATAAAGACATTTACTGAAGAAGATACAAGATACAAGAAATATTGTCCATAGGGCAATGATGCCTCAGTGCCCTTCAAAGTGGGCACCTTGGGACCTCACACAGTTCTCCCAATTGCTGTCAGCTGTCCCTTCATATTTTCCTGAATCTTGTTGGCGGTCTGAAATCTCTTCCCTTTCAAATGTTATTTTAGTTTTAGGAAAAGCCAGAAGTCTCAGTGTGTCAAATCTGTGGCAGAGGGAGGCTGAGTCACCTGGGTGATTTGATGTTTCACCAAAAAATTCTACATGAGATGTGACACGTGAGCAGGTGCATTGTCCTGATGAAGCTGCCAATCACCAGTTGCCCATAGCCGTGCTCTTCTGAATCATCCAAATAGTTTCTGTGGCAGAATGTTCAAGCTTAATACAAAATTTGTTACAGAGTCATTGCTCTACTCAGTCATTTTGAATGTGATGGCCACACAGTACACATGCTCACTCAATGGTGTTTACCACCCCCACTGACTAGTACAGTGAAGTCATTGTTCACGTGCCCATTCCAGTCCACTCTTCTTGGCTGCCCAGTTACACTGATGCTCTGTAAACTTTTCTTGTTACATTAACAATGGCTGAACTTTTCCCAGGCAGACCTGGTATATGGGACCTTACTAGAAATAGTAAAAATCTCATGAATTATTTATTTATTTATTTTAGGAAAATCAAGTCCATAATTTAGATTCATAGATGGGATATAATACAATGAATTGAATAGATATATATGTACTGAGTTTGAATTAATCTGTAAGAAAGAAAAGAAAAGGTGAAAGGTGGGAGTGAGGAAGGGAGAAGCCTACCCATGAAGGATCCCCAGATTGGAACAACTGAATATGGAAACATCGTCAGCAGTGAGAGCAATTAAACACATATATTTATAAATTTAATTAAAAAATTAACTACACATTTTATAAACATTTCTGAAATGAATATGTACAGTATGTATGTTTGTTTTGTCATAGTTGTGTTTCTTTATTACTTAGCCCCACAAGAACCGGTACAGTGATATTTGTGCTAATTTTTTTGCCACTTGCTCTACCTCATTGTAAACACTCAACAATTATGCGATTTTTCTGGAAGCTGTATCTAAAACTAAACTAGCAAGAGGTATCTCAGAAATAAAGCCAAAGATCAGGCATGGAGTAATATACACTCCCTGTCATATGAACTCAACAGATGTATTTATTGATTTAATTAATTAATTAAATACTTTTGAATTTTATTGTTAAGTACAGTTTTCTGCCTTTTCCCCTCACCCCTCCCCACCACCCCAGTCATTCCCATCTGCCTCTCCTGTTTCCACCCTCCCTTGTTATTGTCCGTGTGTCCTTTATAGTTGTTCCTGCAAACCTTTTACACCCCCCTTATCCCCTCCCATCTCCCCTCTGGTTACTGTCAGCTTGTTCTTAATTTCTTTTTTTAATTTTATTTTAATTGTTGTTCAAGTACAGTTTTCTGTCTTTTATTCCCATCCCAGTCCACCCCCACAGAACTTGTTCTTAATTTCAATATCTTTGATTATATTTTGCTTGCTTATTTATTTTGTTGATTAGATTCCAGTTAAAGCTTCAGGGAGGATACACAGAAGGTCCAGAGACACCTGAAAAAATGCTCACTATCACTAGCCATCAGAGAGATGCAGATTAAAACCACAATAAGATACCACTTCACACCAGTGAGAATGGCCATCATAAACAAAGCACCAAACAAGTGTTGGAGAGGATGTGGAGAAAAGGGAAACCTAGGTCACTGTTTGGTAGGATTGCAGACTGGTGCAGCCACTGTGGAAAACAGTATGAAATTTCCTCAGAAAACTAAAAATGGAACTGCCTTTTGACCTAGCAATTCCACTGCCAGGATTATACCCCAAGAATTCTGAAACCCCAATCCAAAACCACCTATGCACCCCAATGTTCATAGCAGCACAATTTACAATAGCCAAGTGCTGGAAGTGAACTCAACAGATTTAAAATAAGAGGGTTGAGCAAATCTCTCTTACTAGGTCAATGCATTTAAAAATATTTTACTATGTTTTATATTTGGAAATAGGCCCATGGCTCAAAATTTTGCTGACAGTATTTGAACTCCTGCTGCTTTATAGTATACATATGCACGTTATAGGCAGGTTTCAGCTTCCTTTGTACTTTTATATTTCCTCTGGCAATCTAAGTAGCATATTATCTCCATGCCCTTTGTGTTAGGCACTGCTGTTGACCATGATTGGTATGCAGATGTGTGAGTCTGAAAAAAATATTTAACTAGCATCCACTGCGCTCTGCCTCCTGCCTCATGAGCATAAAATGACTTTTATTTGGTTGGGCTATGCAACTCTTATTTCTACACACTGTGTGTAATTCTGTTTATTTGTCTCACAGTCTGTCTTTTGGTCAAGTGGAACTATGTGATTTCAAACTACTGATAGTCCACATCTCTTTACTGTGACCTAATGTAAGGCATAACTTCATATTTTAAACTCTTTACCACAACAACTTTTAACTTGGTAGAGATTGTGAATTTATAACTCATTTTTAAAAACAGTATTTCTTAATAAAAATCCCAAATGCTTTTCTCTGAAATTGATGTTAATAAAAGTCTTAGTTTTAGAAATAAAATGCTACAGAGTTCTCATGATTGTTTGTACAGACTGAATTTCACTTTATCAACATTTATACAAATAATAGTTCCCAGGGATTCACTGGTAGAATGCACAGAACAAAAAAGAATGACTCAAAGAGCTAGAAGCTCACTAGAAAAATGAGAGCCCTGAGTGCCCTTGCCTCTTTCTGAGCCTCTGCTTCCAACAGGTCCTTGGTGAGCTGTCAGATGAAGTTGTGACTTTATCATCTGGTGTTGGGTAAATAGTAACCCAAATGGCATTTTTCTATTATTTTTAGAATCTAAGAAGACCTATTTAATTCAAATATTCTTTAAAAAGCGTTTGAACTCTCTGAGTGTGAAGGAAATATAGACTATAATTTAAATATTACTTGACCTCTGGCTTTCAAACAAATTAAAGCATAATAATTTTAAGGTCAAAATCTTTATCACAATAATTGTAGTCCTTGGGCTTGAGAGAGTATAATCTTAGAAGGCACTAACTATAATGGATGTGTGATAACAGCCATTTGACTGACACTCAGGTACTGCTTGGACTTCTCAAGGGCAGAAGATTTTATCTCATGTAATGCTGGATGCTCCCAAAGGAGAAAAGAGTAAGGCTTCTTGGGAAGATATTTATTTCAATATGTTTTCAACAGGGAATTATAAGAGAAATCATCATGCCATTAAAATTAAGTTCATATGCTAAAAATATTTATAAATCTTTTATAATTTGTTAGACTTTTTATACATATATATATTTTTAAAGATTTTATTTATTTATCTTTAGAGGGGAAGGGAAGGAGAGAGGGAGAGAAACATCAATGTACGGTTGCCTTTCGTGCATCCCCTGCTGGGAACTGGCCTGCAGGGAACCAGCCTGCAACCCAGGCATGTGCCCTGACTGGGAATCGAACCACGATCGTGTGGTTCGCAGGCCCGCACTCAATCCACTGAGCTACACCAGCCAGGGCTTTTTATACATATATTTTTAATTCTCCAAGAAACCATATCATTATACAAATAAAGTGACTAAGGCTTAGAAAGGTTAAAACAATTCTCAAAGATTCTACCTCTAAGTAAGTGGTAAGGCTCAGATTAAAATACAGGCAATTGGATGGAACATAGTAAGTTATAAAAACTGAAGACAAATTTCTACTGAAAGAATTTTCATTGAAAAAATCTGAATATCTAAGTGAAATATAAGAATATTATTTGTATTTCTATATTACCTATTTAAAAAAATATCCTAATTGTAATAGATTTTTATCTTAATGATGAGGCATTATTAATGACATGTAGGTAAAAAAAATTCCAAATTATCATGTACTTTGACTTTAAGTGCTGTGCAATCATTAATACTGAAGTACAGGAAGCCGGTGGTAAACAGATGGCTCTATTTGTAATATATTATCATGTACTGGTTTTAGTAATTGGTCCTGTGGTTCATGAAAACAAAATCAAACATTAGATGTAGGAAGGGGAGATTTTTATGTTTTATATTTAATAAGCACTATTTTAATTACTTAGGAAGAAATGTATCCTACTGATATACTTACAGAATTTGATTAATGCATGTTTATTTGATAACATAGAAACTAAATCTAAGTTTGTATAGGTATAAATATAGCTACCAGTTTTTTTAAAAATAAAGCTATGCTTTGGGATATTATATGAAGTTTGGACAACTAATCTTGATGGCTTTCATATGAGGTAAAAAACTATCTTGAAGAAATAATTTTTACATTATTTTAAATTTAGTTTATGATATATTCATATTTTGCATATTGATTTTGTTTTATATTAATCAATTATTTGTAACATTAAATACATTATTAGCTTCTTTGGACTAAAAGAAGCAAAAAAAGAGCTTGGTGCAATCAGATGTATTATTGTCAACAAATGCATCAGGGAAATGTGTTTTTGGGCTGCACTTTTGGGCAGCAAAGCAAAGAATACATTGTTTAGGAGATATGGGGAATCTCCTATACATATATATATGAATCTCATACACACACACACACACATATATATATATATATATATATATATATATATATATATATATATGATAATGAGAGCTATTTGGGAGAAAAATATTTATAAAAAGATAAATTAGACTTTTCAAAAGTTTATGGAAGTTATAAATGATTCATGAGATATCAGCTCTGGGGAGACACAGAGAGGGAGAGAGGGTTCTGGTTATGAAGGAGTCCGTTTTGTTAGAAGGCAACAACCAGTTCAAAGCAAAACAAAGTAGATTAGAATGGCAAGATATTATGACAAAGATATGACAAGTGTTAATGAGAAAGGTAAGTGCCTTCCTGTGGTAGGATAGAGGATGGCTCTGTGGATACGAGAAGATGTGTGAAAGCAAAGCAAGGCACAAAAAAGATGGTGAGGTAGAATTTAATTGTTGATACTTTCTTGTGTCCCTTTTACATATGCATAACCTACGACAATGCATAAGAATTTTACAAGCTGCATAGTTATGAAAGAAGTAAGACAACATGAAAGTTTAATTGAAGTGTTTTTCAATAAACCTTGAAAATGGTACTTAGCACCCCCCTATACTTGCATGCTCATGCAAAATCACATGGATTCCCAGTCAGGGCAATGTTTACAAATTCAATATATTGTGTAATAGAGTATAAGTATATAAATAATGTCATAAATAAAACCAATAAAATTATATCACAACTGAGGCTAAGAATCCATTTGTAAACTACCAAATAATGCAGCTGTAAAGATATATGTTTTCCTTAAAAATATGAAGTATAGGATGTGTGAAATTTGTTTTGCAAGTGAGCCCAAGATTTTATATATGTAAAATTTGGGAGAGGCTATGTTTTTCATAAATGATATAAACAATTTCATTTAAAAAATCAGAAGTAGAAAAGTTTCAAACTTATTTAATCATGAGTACAGCTAAATTAAAATCCACAGTTTTATATCTGGTACTTAAAAAGAGTGTTTCAAATTGAAGGACTTTTAACTTTGTCCAGCATGGATCTTAAATAACTCTGAGATTTTCTTATATAGCATAAAACATAATGGAATTTACAGATGTTAGCTGGAGAATTAGTAATCATGTCTGTCCTATTAACAATAGGACTACTTGATGACCTAGATTTCATTCAATGGAAAAATAAAAGGAACAATGAAAACTAGATTTGACTCTTGCCTACCCTTTACATAAATATTATTTACATTACTCAGAGCTTCAAACCCTATTAAAAAGGGAAACCAGGACTTGAAGCTATCTAGTAGGTTAAATCTAGAAGTATTAACCTATGTGTTTCCTGTATTTCCCTTTATATCTTCCAACATTTCATTAGAACCTTAATTTGTTTTGATTCTCTCATATATATAACAAAAATTAAATACTTAGAGAAAGTATTGGCCTAAATGATAAGATGAGATTCTAAAATGTAATTGGAGAGTAAGTTTTTCTCTATCCAAAGGTAAAAGGAATTCGAAATTAAATATAATATTTACCTATTAAATAAATTAAATATTACAGTATTTATGTAAACATTATTTTTTATTCTATCTAGAAAAACATAGTTTGGTGAGGAGGAGGAAAATGGCAGCATAAGGGAGATGCAGAATGAAAGGAAGGAGTAGAGAAGGAAGACTCATTTTGCACATACCATGACAGAAGTTCCAGAATGTGACATATTTCTGGATTCCTGTGGATTCACATCCTCTGGAACACTTGCCGTCTAGCAGTGTGAGCTACTATACCCATCCAAATGTGAATAGGCATCTTGGATATTCTGCACTGCTATAGGACATGGAAGAAACATTTCCCAATTTTGTTCATGGAGAAACTGAATAAAACTAGTTGAAAATTTCCCTGTAAGCTAGGTCAGTGTTAGAGCCGCTGCCATTTAATATATACTGTTTAAACTACTTGTTAGCTTCAAACACGTGTGGACTTCCTTTGACTAAAGTCTTCATACATATTTTTATATACGATTTAATTTCTAGATGACCGGCCATAGTACAGCCCTCTACATATTTTTCTTTATCCACAAAAAGGGGCAGGTAGTATTAGTCTCTTAAACGACTTAAATTCTTTGCTGTAAATAAAAATTAGCAAGGGACTCATTTAATATTTTTATGGTATTCACTATTAATTTGAGCCTTTCAAAATATAAAATATCAGCATTCAAAGAATCACATGAGAATACTATTTCAAAAGATGAGTTAACTTTTTCAGGTATGGTTATTGATATTCAAAACAGCAGGGTATTTGTTCAGCTCTTCTTTGGAGTGCTGATACTTATTCTTCAGGGACATTAAGTAGGAACATTTTTGTTTTACAATTGACTCTAAATTTTACTTTATTTTTCCATTACCATTGAATGCCCTTTGACTCCCCTCCCCTCTTGCAGCCACCTTACTGTGTTCCACGTCCATGAGACCTTTTCCATTTTTCTGGATCCTTCCACCTCTGACCTCTACGCACAACAGCTGTCATCCTGCTCTCTGTGTTGTTTCTATTTTGCTTGTTAGTTTTTGCTCATTTTGCTTATTGGAAGCATTTTTCACCCAAGCATGTTTTCTTTAACATCTCAGAATAGCAAATGAGTCATTATTCCTGTATCACCAAGATATCAATGAAACGTTAATTTATAGTAACATGCAGAGATGAGGGAAAGGAAAGATTTTGGACAGACTTTAGGTTGTAAGAAATGAGGAGTAAATTTTAACCGCAACTTAAATATAACACAGAATTTATTTTGGAATTATTATCTCAAGACAACTTCGGTGTAGGAAAATAACTTTTCCAAGTCTTTCTCTATGTAAGAAACCTGCTGTTATGCATTTATTATGTATCTTTCTCTGAAAACCATATGGTATATACCCTAAATCAAAATATATAATCACAGTCTCTGGAAATTTGATTTGAAGAAACAATTATCCAAAGGTACAATGCCATTTGCTCAGTTGTCTGTGCAAATTTTATTTATAAAATTATAAAATTGAATATTTAATGTCAGGAGTTTTTTAGTTATTATGATATAATAACTAAAGGAGCTATTATGTAGATATTAAAAATTATAGATATGAAGGAGAAAGGAATGTGTTTATGCAAAAGCAAATAATTAGACTTTTAAAAAATTTATATTTATAATGTTATAGAAGGCTAAAGAGATCTAGAAGGATAAAAATAGTTATTTGATTAAGGTCAGTAAAATTGTTTTGAATGTGAATTGTATTGAAATGTGTTAATTACTATCAAATATATTGTATTGCATTGAATACATATGATATGAGCTAAAACAAATTCATATTAAGTTTACTACTTTTGGAAGGTAGTTTAGCAATAGTGTTAGAATCACTACTACTGGTATTTTAGTTTTTATAGAATCACTGTAATGTTTTGTATTCTTATTGCAAATGTTCTTCTATTTCAAATAAAAGCAATTCAAAATTAAAAATAACATTTAATCATTACTTTTTCTTCCTTTCATCTAGAAAAAAATCATAGTTTTATATATCTGGATCCATTTTTTTTTTGCTCTTCATCAGGCTAGGTGTACAATAGGAAACTGTTAAAGATCTTGTTGACAAATGGAAATTGCTAGGAATTAAAATTAGCCCACTTACACTAATCAATACTTAGAAGACATTGAGGCATACACATTCATTAGAAAATCATTACTGCACATAAAAGATGTATTTGAAGCACTCTAATGTAAAACTTTAAAAGATGTTTATTACACATCTTAATAGGTGAAGAGTGATAAGGAAGGAGTCATTAGTACAGTGTTTGTGAAGTGTGGTAAATGGACCATCGCAATTCTCCCTGGTCTATCACACTCTCTGCAGATGGAGCTGCTTCTGTCTGCGATAGAGCGAGGGACAGAAGGGAGAAGCAATTTTCTTTATCTATGTTTCCCAAATTTGAAATAGGAAATATGTAATTCTTCAGATTTGGATTCAGCCCTGTCATATTCTTAACAATCTGTACATTCTTAAAGTTTTCCTATGAACTAATTATAGCATCACATGGTTGAAGATGTTTTACACAGGGCTCCATGATTTTGATCTGAAGTTTTCACATCATTTATTTTTTGTTGCTTAAGAATTTACCAAATATTAACCTTATATCAGGCATAAATCAATGGCTCAAAATGGTTTATTTAAAAGTTGTGGGGACAACATAATGTGAAAAATAAATTCAGAGTAATCTTCATAGGAAATGAGTGCATGCACAGGATGGGCAGACCACGTGCTGGAAAACTTCAATTTCATGGCAGCAGCCATTAAACATGATCTTTAAAAAATAGAAAATTTAAGGCTGAATAGATTAAAACTGGAATCTACTGAATAATTTCATTGTACCTTAAAAATGTTTCTCCCCAAATAACATAAAACCACTAAAGGTTTGTGTAATTTTCCATTAAATTCAAAGGACCTCCCTAGAACAAAATCAACATTTACACAACATTGAAGAATGTTTTCTAGCTTGTAGATAGACATATATAAGGGCGGACCCAAACAAAAATGGAATTACCTTCTGGAAGGCGGGCCCCTTGCAGTCAAGGCTTCCCCTGCTGGGTGCATGTTCTAGGAACCCATCTGTGTCAGTGCACCAGCTGCCATTGTTGTCAGAATCAGTGTTTGGCTTCAGGGAATTTTTTTTTGAAAACTCAATGTTTGTACATTTCATGATGGGTCATTTAGGAGCCCACCTGCCCACACTGCACTGAGTGTGAACAACAAATGATTAATTAGTCATTACATGTGAGGAAAAGAACAAAATTACAGAGGCTTCATGCACATTTTTATTCCTTGGAGGAAATAGAGGTTGAAAAGTCACCAAATAAATAAAAGTCACCAAATAAATTTTTGCAGAGCAATATATAAAGATAATTCTAAAGTTACAAATACTATAGTCACAAATACTATAGTCACAAATACAGAAGTAGCTATTGGAAAACACCCTTTTACATAAATGCTATAACAGTGTTAGATCAATTAAATATGTGAAAAAATTACTGTTATATAAACATATTTATTTGCTTTATTTTTAGATGATTGATAACACTGAAGTATACAGTATGTTTATTCATATGTGAATGCACAAAAAGCATATCTCCATATTATATATAAACATACATGTGCATATACCTATATGCATATCTATATTTGAAGAAGTGTTCTATTGGTTAACAAAATTATCTGCATTATAAAGAAGAAGTTCTTCATTGTATAACCTATGCAGTGAATAGGAAGAAAATAAATGATACAGTTGTATGAGTAGCAAGGGAATGTTTAAATGTATAGGCAGGGCTTTTCAGCATCCCCAGTGTTTTTCCCTAGAAAAATAAGAACACCCCACTACCTCACATCATTTGACAGTTATTTCCTTATTAGTCAATTATTTGGCAATTCCTGGCTAAATGTCTGCAAAGAGATGGTAATATTCACTATCTTCATTTCTTCATCTGATCTTATTTCTCCACTATTTCAATTTGGCTTCAGGCACAGTATTGCTTCTGCAACAATTCATATAAGGAAACCAGTAACGTGTATTCCTCTAAACCTGTCAGGGCTTCTCTAGCACTGTAATATTTGAGTTCTCAATAGCATTTGAAAATACTCAGCCATTACCTCCTTAAAAAACATTCATTTGTTCTTCTCTGAAAATCTTTTACCTCAAATTTCTTACTACATTATCATATTTCAATATTTTTAATTTTTTAATTTAGCAATATTCTGTCTTTTTTAGAAAAACATCAACTAACTTGCTATTCCTTAAAACAGTGGTCTCACTGTTATTCACTAAAGTTAATCATCTTATCCTTTTAAAAATTTCTTTATTAAAAAATTGGCATTTACAGGAACTAGTATAAAGGACACATGGACAACAACTGGGGGAGTGGAAATAGGAGGGAGGTGGGGAGCACTGGGGGCGGGATGGGATGGGAGTAAAAAACAGAAAACTGTACTTGAACAACAATTAAATACATTTTAAAAATTGGCTTCCATGATACAATATTACCTTTATCTTCAATTTTATCTTTTGCTATGTCCTGGCTTTTTTTGTTGACAAATGCATCATTCCCCACTCATCTCTTATATATTTTAGTTCATCAAGATTTGTCTTAAATTATTACCCTTTTCTTCTACTTGGACTGTCTAAGACACATTGTCTGAGATCATAGCCTTGTCTGTGACTTACATACAGATATTAAAAAGTATCTAGCTCGTACTTCATGTTCTGCTCCACAGCATGCTCCAAAGCAATAGCTTCTTACATGTTTTAGGTGATAAATCATCATATCTCAAAACGAATCCATGAGTACCCCCACCCCATACAGTCATTTGCCTTTATTTCTTATGATAATGACAAGAAATACTATTTGTGTTATTATGATAGAGAATCTAAGAGGTACCCCATATATTTCCTCTTTCACATCCCAATATCTAATTTATCACTGTGCTCTGTAATTTATGTCATAAATGGCTCTCACATTTTTGTTTTTCTTCAATTCTGCTTCTTTCTTCACAGCTCAAACTATGAAATTCTCCTGCCAGGTTTACTGAAGTACCTACTTAAGTCTGTCCTCATAGACATTCTTTCCCTGCCAAAGAACACTCTCCACATTACAGAGTAGTAGTTTCAAATTAAATCTGTGTATACTACTGTTCTTTTTTCCTGCTTAGCCCTTTTCTTCATCTATCTAGTAGGTATTTATAGAGTGCCAGGTACGTGCAGTCATTAATTAGGTACAAAGAGCACAGAGGTGAACACACTTAAAAAAAATCTCCACTTAATAGAGCTTACATTCTGTAAAGGAAGACATACAGTATCAAGTAAATATAAAATAAAATGCCAAGTGGCAGTATATGTTTTGAAAATACTGAAGCAAAGTAGGTGGCAAAAGAGTAACTATTACTGAAAACATTACTATTTAACTTCTGTGGGCTACAGTTAAGGAACATTTTGAGAAGAGTGACATGAAAGTGAGAAGACAACAAGGAAGAATACCTCAGGCAGGAGGAAAAAAAACTACGAAAGAACATAGAAGGAGTTTAGGTCATAGAGGGAGAGAAAAGAATGGTAGAAGGGTTAAAAATTATGCAGGTTTATTTATTTATTTATTTATTTATTTATTTATTTAGTTAGTTAGTTAGTTAGTTAGTTAGTTAGTTAGTTTGTTTTAAGGACAGTATTTCAACCCAGTGTGAAACCCCAATTGGTTGAAAATAGGGAGCAGCAATTTGTTGCTGATAATTTTTTAAGCTGCCCCTTTGACTCTTTGGAGATAAAAAAAATTATAGAAACATAAGAATAAAAACAGTGAAACAAGTTCGGAGAGTATGCAATAATCCAACTAGAGAAGATACATATGTGACATAGGTTGGAGCAATGGAGGAGGTAAAGTGGTGGGTGGATTCAGGATATACACATTTTGGCAGTAAAATGCACAGCATTTACTGCTGTATTAGGTGTGTGCTATACTACAGGAGAAGAGGCAAAGATAATTGTATCAATTTTTAAAGAACAATCGGGTGAATTATTGTATAACTTCCTGAGATGAGAATAAAAACATATTTTGAGAAAGTTTCAATAATTTTTATATTAAAAATGCTGAGTTTGAATACTTAGTAGACATGCAAGGTGAATTATTGAATTGCAACCATGCATATCTGTATAGAGCTCAAGAACAAGGCTGAAGTTAGAAGTCTACATTTGGCAGTAAATATTAAATAATATTTCAAGTCATGGGACTACATATGATCACACATAAAGTGCAAACAGACAGTGAATAAAGAAGATACCACAAAACCAATTTAGGAGGGGCAGCCGGGAGGCAAGAGGAAAACTTTTTAATGATTCCCTGATATGTGCCCATTGAATGAATACATAAATAAATTAGTTACCATATAAATTGCAATCCACATGGAGTGCAATTTATATGCTTGCAATTTATACGCTTCCCTCCCTTTGTAAAGAAGAACAAGACCTGTTTCTCAATGTTATTCCCCTGTTTTAGTGAAAAACACCATTACAGATACAAGTCAGCAAACCAGGAATTTAAGACAGTCCTTTGACATCACCCTCTCTGACAAAGTGCTGAAAGTTTCTCTAAAGGAGAAATTTCTCCATAATACCCCCATCCACATTTGAACCCCCTATATATAACTATTTGACTGAAACACTGAATATGTGTATCCATTTCAAGTAAAAGGTAATGGACATGTAATTGTCCATTAGGATCTCGTAGGGGAAGAAACTATCTGGATGTGGAAATTTCCCTACAACTACACCTATTTATAATTAAATTAGAACTGCATGCATTGTCATAAGATGGAAACATTATTACTATTACTGACATTACTATTACTGAAACTATTATTATTAACAATTTTATAATGTTTTGTGTTCTATTGCAATAAGTCACTTTTTCTTAATATATCTAAATGTTATGGTCCATGTGTTTTCCAGTGGTCTATTCAAGGGCCTACACACACCAAGAGTTTGAAAAATGCTGAATTGAGTAACCTAAATATATAAACCAACAATTTAAAATTATGCCCCAGTAGTCCATACATAAAATATTACTTGCCTGTTCTCTCGGAATATACGCTTTGTTTTTGGAAAAACATGCACAAGAGTTAAGGAAGATTGGTAACTCTTTTTCAGGACACAAAGCCATAGGTACCTTCTATTTAATGCTAGACACATTTGATTGACAATAAACAATAGATCACAGATAAATCAGAGACTACAGCAATATCTATTCCTGTTTTATCAAGGCATATTTTAACATCAATATATGTTATTCTAAAAGCTGTCAAAGCCTCTTTTGAAATAATTTGTATGGCTCTAGCTGATGTGGCTCAGTGGATTGAGTGATGGCCTGCAAAACAAAGGCCAAAGGGTTGCCGGTTCGAGTCCCAGTGAGGGCACATGCTTGGGTTGCAGGCCAGGTCCCCAGTTGGGGGCGTACATGAGGCAACCACACATCGATGTTTCTCTCCCTCTCTTTCTCCTTTCCTCCCCCTCTCTCTATAAATACATAAATGAAAGCTTAAGATAATTTGTATGCAGTAATTTTCCCCTTCTTGTGAGAAAGAAGTTTGTTTTGTTATAAAACATGTTAAGGCACAAAACTTATTTCCATAACATTAATAAAAATGAGAACAAGAAGTAAAAAATATTCATGTATATTTGGATTCAGAGTTTCCTCCTTTCTTAAAAACAATCACGAGAATGGTCATGGAAAATTTGCACATGAGTTTCTTTGACACCATGCTACAATACATTAAGGCCATACCCATTTTTTAACTTCTAAACTGTTTTTGATTTAACAGTTAGGCTTGGAATTTCTTGAAAAAAACATGTCTTCAAATTTTTCTATTCTTAAGTTTGAGAAGAAAAATTGACAATAACTCAGGGGGAACTTTCAGCCCTATAAACTTCTAAATATTTTATGAGATTTTTATGTGATAAGAAAAATGGTGGGCATGTTAAACAGAAAGTGGCTACACCAGGTTTTCTGTTTAATTTAGTAATAGGCCTGTTTAGTAAAGCAGTATGAAAGGGAGTTTCTCAATGTGTGCAACAGACTTACATCTCCCCCCCCAAATGCTTCCTCAGGACAGAATCTTTCACTTCTGTTTTGGTGCCTGGATGACTCTGTCAGGCCTGCTTTTGATTAGGTTTATAAAGAGAAAAGTATATTACTTTGTTGGACACAAATTAAGAATGAAAGCAGGATTCAGTTTCTTGTATTTTTCCTTTCCAGAAGATCCTAGCCAGGCAGCTGCTAATTATTACGTTTCAAGGATGAGAGACAGAGAGAGACACAGAGAGGGTCATTTTGTCTGGCTCTGTGACTATCTCTTCACTAGAGAGTCTCATAGTTAAAATAGATGTTAGGTACAATGTGAGGTCTGTTTGGGGAAAGTCCAACCATTGTTAGTATAAAGAGATTGGCTTGTGGGACATCAATGTAACCTGGCAGCCAAGGAGAGTCGTTTGGAATGGATATGCGTGAACAGTGACAGCTTCACTGTACTAGTCAGTGGGGGTGGTAGGCACTGTTGAGTGAGCATGTGTACTATGTGATCATCTTATTCACAGTGACTGAGCAAGTAGAGCAACAAATGTGTATCAAATTTTGCAGTAAACATGAACATTCCTATGGAGAAACTATTGGATGATTCAGAAGGCTGCAGTTGTAAGCAACTGGTGATTGGCAGCTTCATCAGAACAGCACACCCATTCACGCATCAAGTCTTGGGCAGAGTGTTTTGGTGAAACATCAACTCACCCAGGAGATTCAACCTCCACTGCCAAAAGCCTAGATCTGACATCCTGAGACTTCTGGCTTTTCCTAAAACTAAAATCACATTTGAAATGGAAGAGATTTCAGACTGTCAATGAGATTTGAGAAAATATGATGGGGTCACTGATGGCAACTGGGAGAACTGTGTGAGATCCCAAGGTGCTTACTTCGAAGGGGACTCAGGTGTCATTATACTATGCACAGTGTTTCTTGTATCTTGTATCTTCCTCAGTAGATGTCTCTATTTTTCATATTATATGGCAGGATACCTTCCAGACAGACCTCATACATTGAGCTTCTTATACCTATTATATTACTAACAATTCCTCTTTTATTGGCTAATTTAGAAGTGCACTGAAATAACTACAAATAAGGCTCCGTTTTTCAGTGACAATAGTTTTAAACTGAATTAGGCACCTAATCTGCTTACCATCTTGGCTGCTAAAGTAATTTTGGCTTTAAAGTAATTTTTGTAAAGCGACTTTAATTTCAGAAATGCTCTGTGAATTCTAAAACATTAAAAACAATGGCTACCACCAGCAAAATGGCTTTTGGAGAAGTGGATAATTATAGTTTTTCTAGGAACTAAATTAATTAGCTGCTGCCCTTTCCTAAGGAGAAAGCTTTGTACTTAGCACATTTCTCAGTAGATATTTATTTGACAGAAGAGCCATGACTAAGCAAATTAGTCTACTCAGGATCATTTAACATGGTATAATAAAATAGAACCATGCAATGATAGACTGATTTCTTCATGTTAGAGACAAACACATCTCTGAGACTTACAGAGCAATAGAATTTGAAAGGACACAATACTTAAAACTCCTTTCATGTTCATTTTAATTTATTTGATGAAGGCAATAACTTCAAAATTTATTCAAAATAATATGAAAATTCAATTGTTCATAGGTAAAAATGAAGCAACACTGATATTTTGAAAAGCAAAGTCAAGTCAAGGGAAGCACTCGGTAGCAGCCTTATTTCCTAGACTTCAGAACCTTCAGGAGTACATGAAGATTGTGTTGAGGAACTTTATACATTTCATAAGAATACTTTCAGTCTTCATGTGATATGCATTGAGCAAACACACATATTATTTCAAAGTAACTTGGCTTAGAATTTCATGATGACATAGTTCTCTTAAAATATAATCATGAAATTGTAAAGCTGCTTCATTTTAGGACAGGGATTTTAGACCCTGAGAATCCCAATGACAGAGAGATTTCCCTAAAGACTTTAAGAGAAGTGAAACAATTTGACTTCTCACAAATTTCATAACAATATCTTATAAATGTGATTTCCATCTGTTTTTACAGTATCTAGTGTGACTTGTGTCAGTCACCCACAAGCTGTATGACTGTAGGCAAATTGCTATACTTCACTGTTCTCTTTTGTGGATATAGATAATGATGGCACCAATTTAACAGAGTTTAAGAATTAAACATGTACATATATACATGGAACTGGCTTAGAATCAACTTTAATCCATAGAAAGCACTTAAAAATACAAGTGTTGGCAAAAGTAGGTTTACGTTGTTATACAAACAAATAATACAAGAATAAACTCTGTGTTTTGCTTACACATAACCATAAACCTTCTTTTGTCCATCTGTGCATGTAACATACTATTGTCACTACTTCATTTGAATATATATGTATTGGTATATAAATATATACCAATGGATATATATAATGAATGATGAATTAATGATTATATAATATATAAATATATATTATATTCAAATGAATACATTCAAATTAATATGTATATAGTACAAATACCATATGCAATATGTTGTTTATTATTTTAGAGAAAAATCTGAAGCTTTGAAATTATATTTTTAATTATAGTCTTTATTGAATTTGGGGGGAAATCTGGCACTGGTGTCCTTTTTTTAATTTTCCTCAGTCTGTTCCTTGCCTAAGATGGAACCATTTATCTTTAAAAAAACAAAACAACAAACCCAAAGAATCAACTTTTTAATAGTAAAAGACGAGAGAATGTGAAATAATACTTTGTGAGACTCCTGTGGTCTAGGGCCTAAGCATAGCTCATTTTGATATGGAAGTGTCGTGAATCTGTAGATGGGTCTACAAAAATTTCTTCCTCCTTTTCTGGATTTTCTCCCTTAGATCTAAGATACATGAGTTGAAACTTTGCTTCCCTATCGGTTTGCTCTCACCAAGTTGTTTGCCTTCTCTGTCATGCAGTATGTAGCTATAGTCAATCAGACTCCTTTGCAAACAGCATTCCAGCAATTTACTACTTTCTATTTGAATTCCAAAATATATTGCTTACATCTTCATCAACTTGAGTCTAGAAATTAGGGATCTTGCTAAAACATTTTTTTTCATTATAATGTTTTCTTCATAATATTGGCCTCAGGAGATGCAACATATTTTGCTCATTTAGATCCAAGGGGAAAATAAGCAATATGGTGCATGTCAGTAATATCATATAAAATTTCATAACTTAACCTGGAATCTCTTTACTAAAACCATTGCCATTATTCAATTGATTCATACTGTATTTTTTAAAAAAACTAATTCAATGTTTAAGTGATAAATTTTGTGCATTTATTACATTATTAAAATTAAGGGAATTGCTGGATTAAATTAGCTAAAAAGCTCTTAAATAACAATATAAAATTGATTCATGGATGACACATGCCAAAAGGGTTAGCATAATACTGAAATTATATTATTTTGATTTTATTAAGAACTAATCATTTTATACCATGTTATAGAACTATGGTCTACATAAAAAAATTATGTCGATTAAAAAGGTAATATTTTTTCAAAAGTTACTTTACATCTCTGTCTTTAGTTAACAGTTATTAAAACAATATCCTGCTGGGTAAATTTTCTATTTTTAGCACATTTCAAACAAGGGATAGTGACCAGAGGGGAGAAGGAAGGGAAGTTAAATCTCTTAATCTTCTTAAATGAGTGAGAATATTTTGAAAAGCATGTTTAATTTCCAAAGTAAATGCTATAAAATACTATTATTTTTATCACTTCTCTTATATCAAAATAAGTTGAGCTTTTATAAGGCTAATCAACTTAGGAAATTTTACAATTTCCTAAAATTTTAAACAAAATTTAGCTGGTTTTGAAATGAACATAATGATAAGGATAAGATGATGAAGAGAAATTAGAGAAGAAAGGCAAAAATACAATATTTTCAAAATCTTGTCACAAAGACAACAGTTATTGGTTTTTATCCTAACAGTAATAGGAAGTCAATGAAAATACTTAAGAAATGAGTTGCTTTATTCAAACTTGTTTTTTAAAATTATTACTATCATATGTCAATTGTTGATTAGAAGAATCTAAGATACATAAACAGTCTTTATATCTACCTATTCTTAGAATTCAGATGAAAAAGTGGCAATAACTGAAGAGTAACAAGCTATTGATATTAGTATATGTTCAAAATATTTATTGAGTGCTTCTGTTCTGAATCCTGTTTTGATTACTTGAAGAGGAGGTGAATATGAAAAATAGTGTACATGCTCATAATACTCACATTCTAGTGCTCCAAAAAAGTCAGTAAGAAACAGAGCAGTCAATTCTATTTTCTAACATACACACACATATTTATACACACATATATGTAGAAAATCTATACATTTTCTATAACATATATGTTCAACATTGTATGTGTGTGTGTATTAATCAAGTGTAATACCTTTGTATAGAGTAATTTATGCAGTGAAATCAGAAACAGATTTTTGAAGAGATGGCTTTTGATTAGAGATTCAATTTCCAAAATCTTGAAATGTTAAGAATTTATGAAGAACTTTCCAGAAATTTGGAATATCAAATACATAGACTTTATGGATCATTCTGGTATAAAAAGAGGGCCAGTGTGTCTGGAGTTAAGTGAATAAAAAGCTAGAGGTATAAAAATGGGAATTAAAAAGCAAAAGTCAAATGATCTCTAATTTCCTAGATAGATCAGATAAATCCCTGCAAGCCATGATCTCAGGAGCCTTAATTTTAGCCTAGGAGGGGAAGGTTTTAACAGAGATATAATATTTGATAACTTTTTTAAAAGATCACTTTGGCCAATCAGTAGAAAATGAGCAAATGGGGAAGTGTGCAGTAATATAAGCAAAGAATAATTAAATTAGAGAAATGGGTTGGAGACTCTTAAACAGCACATGTAAGTTATGACACCTTCTTAGAATTGGTTAGTAGTATTGAAGGTAGGAAGTTGTAATATTTTGCATATTTTTTGGAACTGGTACCAATAGGATATACTGATGTGGTGATCATTTAAATACACAGGGGAGAATGATTTGATTAGACCTAGAAACTGTGTGGGAAACTTTTCTGAATAAGGAGTCGGTGTGCTACTTGCTAAGACGGGGAACACTAGAGTAGGAATGCTGCCATCAGCTTCAGACAATCTGAGTTTTAAATTCAAGAGGAGATTCTACATAGGGAGTTAGCTGAGACTTAGTTACACATTTGGAAGTGTTTGGCATATAGTTGGCAATTTAGGGCATTTTAGGAAAGAGTACTAACTTCAAAAATCACCTAGACTCAAGCCCTGAAGCAGTTAATCATATTAAGCATTAATAGAGTACTTGAAGATGACAAAAGGTTCTGAAATACTTTGAGTGAAAAAGTAGAAGGAATACTAGGAGAAATATTGTAGAGTTATGAAAACCAGTTGGAGAAATTGAAGCAAGTGGTCAACCCTTCTTCATATCGTTGAGTGAGAGATTAAAAGAAGGCAGAGCCTGAATGTGAAGATTCGCCTTTGGTAAGCAGAAGGGACTGTCAAATTTATTAGATGGGTAGAAGGAAAGGAGAATTCCAAATGCATTTAATTGGTAGGTGATGTAGAAAGAAGATAAGTTAGTTCCCGTATAATATCTTTTATGTTTCAAAGAGTGAGGTCAATTAATGTAAGTAAATTGGAAGTGTGATGTTAGAGAATCTAGGGAAGAGAACATCTTAATATATTTTTAGAAAAATAAAGAGAAAGCTAATTAGAGAAACTGAGTGGAATTCAGAAGTCATTTTCGGGTGCAATTAAGTTTAGTAATCATTACTTCATGGTATAAGTAGAGATGTGAATATTTTTTTACCAATCTGTAAGCTGTCACAAAGATTTCATTTAGCTTCCTTAATTAAGGGTAATAAAAGTGCAATGGATAAAGGGTTTTTTGAGACTGGAAATACTGTGTTTGACCATTTAATATAAATCTAGTATGAGTGAAATATAGAGAATGCATTGATGAGGATTTGGTACATTTGAAAAACAGTAATTGAGAATAGTATCCATACATTAAGTAGTTAAAAATGAGGTGTGTGACAATTTAAAGAAAGTAAAATTCAGTAGAATATAAGTATAAAAGGCATAATAGATGTAGTGGTAACACTTGCAGAAAAAAGTTGGTATGATAATGTGATGTCAATACTCTGTAGGCTTTTGAGTGAAATAGATGAGTTAGGGTATGGAAGCATTCCTAGACTGCCAAATGTCTACAGAACCCAAGGAATGAATTTCAATTCTATAGAGGGTTCTATACATACAATTATTTGTGTAACTTTTTTAATTGACATTTTTGAAATCACTGTAAATATATATACACTTTTAAGATATAGTAGAGAAATGTTTTGTATACTTTACCACATTTCTCATCAATAATGATGTTGTAAAATTACTGTATGCCACAACCATGATATTCATATTAATAATCCATGAATCTTATCTGGAATTCACCAGTTTTATATGGAGCTCTTTGTTAGAATCAGTTTGTGAGTTTTATTAGCTTTCTACAACATTATCACATGTGCCGGTCTGTGCATCCAATACAACAGGCAGTTTCAGGGCCGTTACTACAAGGAGAGCTTGTCTCTCATGACCACTCCCAACACCACCTACCCCTAGCCCTAGGCCATAGCAATCTCTCATATGTTTTCTCTAAGATTTTGTCTTTTCAAAATGTTATATTAAGCAATAATACAATATGTAACCTTTGTGGATTGGCTATTTTTTTCACTCAACAAAATTCCCCAGCAATTAATCTAAATAGTTGCTGTGCACCAATAATATTTTTGCTAAGTAGTATTCATAATCCTTATGAATCACAGTTTGTTTAGAAACACCATTCAGATTATTCACCATTAATTATTTTTCTATAATAATTTTGTTAGTAAATAGTGTGTTATTATTTTCTTTTCTATTATTATACTAATTACAGTACTTATTTTCAATGTTTTAATGCATTGGCCTAAATATTCAGTATAGTATGAAGTGTAATTACATAATACCAAGTGTTAAAGGCAAGCATTCTTATTTTGTACTTAGAGGAAGGGTTTTAATAATTTGCCATTAAGCAGGATATTTGTGTAGGTTTCTGGTAGATACTCTGCATTTTGTCAAAGGAGTCACTTTTTTTCCCAGTATGCAAACAGCTTTTGTCATTGTTGTCATGATTTCATACTCAGATATATTTAGTGCTTTCTTTCATTTATGGAGATGATCATATGATTTACCTCTTCTTTTTTGGTTAGTATGTTTAATTATCTTGATTGATTTCCTGTCACCCTTGCATTCCTGGAATAAATGTCACCTAGTCATGATATACTTTTGATATGTCTCTGCTTTGATTTGCCATCTTATTTTTAAAATTCTTACACATTTTTATAGTTTTTTATCATTTTGTGAAGTTCTTGTTGTGGTGATTATCAAGGATATGCAGGCTTATATAACAAGTTGGAAACTATTTTCTCTTTATTCTCTGGGTGACTTTATGTAATTGATGTTATTTCTAATATATTTGGAGGAATGCACTACAAAAATGGTTTAAGCCTGGCATTTTCATTGTGAGAATTTTAATAATCAATTCAATTTTTAAAAGCAATATAGTAGATTTTAGATGTTTTTCTTTTTTTCCCTTAGATATTATGGTTGTTATATTTGTTACATATACATATATTTACAAACACAATGCTTTACTATTTCCAATTTGTATATAAGTATGTATTTATATGTATCACCTTTTCAGGATTTGTTTATCACTTATACTTGTATTTTCAAAAGGGGTTACCCTTGGACTTTGGACTATAAATTTTAGAAACCTTATGTACTTTTTTCCTCTCAAAAATCAAAACTGGTTGTAATTTTTATTAGAGTTGTGCTTACTGTATAGATCAATTTTGGGGGTGATTTCTATAGTGTTATGAAATATTTATATCTTAAACTATTCTCAGTAATTTAGTTTTCAGTGTACACATCTGTATACTACCTATAGGTTCCTTCCTATGTATTTAATTTATTAATGTTATTTTATACAGTAACATTTTAAAATTTCATCTTCATTATGTTTTTGCTTTTCTACATGTATACAAAGTACTGTATTTTAATGTTGTATGATGTTTACTTCATGAATTTTCTCATGAACTTTAATAGTTTTTGTATATTCTTTTACGTTTTCTGTATATAGATATTTGTGGTCCACAGTAGAAGCAGACAGCTCACCCTTCAACCAGTGTCTCATAAGTCTCTCGCCCAACTCCTCCAGATCATGGAGTACATTTTCTTTTCAGATTGCTGTAGTTTAACAAGGATTTTTACCACTATACAAAGGGAGATTACTCCGATTCCAGCATTTTACAAAAGTCTATGCACGGCGGAGCACATTGCCCTAAAGCTAGTGCTACATCACATTTTTCACCTAAGTACCAATTTTACTATTAGTTATCTATTGTCATAGTAACATTACCTAAAATACACCACAAAATATCAGTGGCATAACTTATTTAGTATTGTTTCAGTGCTTTTGGGTCTGTGTATGGACTGTGGGATCTGGCTAATTTGACATATTACGAGTATTTCAACTTCAGCCCAAGGGATATTGACTACTTTGAATATGTTCTGATCTGGATGTGTGTCAGATACTCTCTTAAGGGATTTGAGAAATGCCTTGAGAAGACTATCTTTATGTTTGAGATTGGGTAGATTTCCAAGTTCAACTCTCAAATTTTGCAAAACTATCCAAATCTTGGCTGTTGCTTTGTTTTTGTTTTTTTAAACATTAGTAGTAGCACTCTTAATGGGCAAAGCTCAGATTCTTAGCTCCCTGTCAATAACTAAATCAGTAGATACTCCTAGAGAAAAATTGGCTACAGAAAATCTGCTCCATGGTTCTCCTGTCTCTGGACTTTTGTGTCTTCTAGACCCTCATTGCTTCATTGATATCCTTTTGGTAGCTCATTGAAGTCTTTTATTAATTTTTGTTTATTTTTAAAAGGTTTGACTTTTTATTTTTAGAGAGAAGGGAAAGGAGGGAGAAAGAAAGGGAGAAAAGCATCGATCTGTCTATAGCCATACTACCCTAAACATGCCTGATCTCGTCTAATCTCAGAGTCTAAGCAGGCTCGGGACTGGATAGTACTTGGATGGGAGAGACACCCATCTGTTTCCTCTTCCTAGCCCCAAACAGGGACCTGGCCTGCAACCCAGGCATGTGCCATGACTGGGAATCATATCAGCAACCTTTCGGTCACAGGCCAGTGTTTGATCCAACACCCAGGGCAGTTTTTGTTTTGTAATCTACCTTTTCTGTTTGATTTTAGCAATAGCTACTCCTTCTTTTCTGGAGGTGAAACTCCCACAGTTGTTTTTCAAATAAATAAAATATTTATTTTATTGTGTTATTTCAAAAATAGTGTTATTTTTGAAATCCTGTTAGAAATTTGATATATTTGGGTTTTTTATTCCATTAGATATCATCACTCCAGAAACTTTTGTGGTCTTTTGCATTTTTGTTGAGATAATTTTCCACAGTGTCTCAGCATATCTTGCATAAGCTTTGAGTCCACCTCTCTTTTTTAGGGTGTTTCTGCAATGAACAGCCTGGGAAGATAGAGATAAAGTCCACTTCCAGGGCATAGGACAGACCTACTTGCTGGCTAGTAATAAAAATAATGTCTCCTCTTGGGATAAATGTTGGGCAGGTTTATTAGCATGGATGAAAAATGGGAGACGTACTAAATCTGAATAGCTCAGAGGAGGCCTGCATGGTGTACCTTACACACTCAGAGACCGAAAGTGGCCACACAAGTGTGATCTGAAATGAAAACTTCCTAACTAAAAGTGAGTCATGGCTGGTAGTCATGTCCTAGGCCAGTATCTTCCTTGACACAGGTCAATCTTTATGTTAACTGAGCCTGTCTATTGTCCTTTTGCATCTAGGATATTATAATATTCTTTTGAGATGTCCAGAGCAATCTCTTTTTCTACCCCCCTCAGTGCACAATCTCCCACCAGAACAGAGACCACATAAGCCCTCATTGTTACTTGTTGCCCATATATCATCTCTGTGTGCTGCAAATGTTAATTGTTAACTATACAGTACTCACTAATGTGAAAGAGGAATACTTCTATCCCTTTTACATTTTATCCAGTCTCAGAGATTCTCTGCTTTACTTTCTCCTGCCTCCCTAACTTACCACCAATGCATTTCATGTAACCCCTTCTCCTTTGATTCTAATACATAAAATAAGGTGCAAAACTACTGTTCTCTGGAGCATTTTCTCAGTCTATTGAGATTTTGCTTTCCAGTAATTGTCATCAGTTTGGCTCAAATAAACTCTGAAATTCTTATAGGTTTGAATGGTTCTTATGTCGACACTAGTTTCCTGAAATCTGGGTTCTTTGCTGTGAGGGAGACTCATTGTGTACATAAAATTTATCTGCATAGGGAATGTTGCACTAGATGTAAGTTTCAAGCTACCTACTGTGTCATTACTAATAAAGTCTTTTTTCTCTGACCCTAAGTATTGTATTTTCTTCCAGCACCCATAAAATTAGAACATAATAAATTGTTAGCTGCAAGAGGAGTAAGATCTCAGACCTTTTACTGTTCTTGATATCAGTTTAACACCTTACTACATATATGTGTCCATTTGTTTTATATATATAATTAAAATATATATTTAAAATTTAAATAAAGGATATCATTTACATGTCAATATTGTCAGTTTGACAGATGTCTATTTGCATCTTGTTGCTTAAACACACATTGCCCAAATTACAAATGACATTGAACATCACTTCATATATTTAATCACTTTTCAGTTTGGTTCATCTTTAAATTGCCTGTATATATAATTTGCTCATTTTTATTTTATTTCACTTTTCTTTTTAAAAATTTATTTTAGGAGTTAGTTTTTGTCAATAACAATGAAACTGAAAAGTATTTCTTTGTTAGTAATATGTTTATAACTATTATTCCTAATATATTACATTTAATTATCTTTATGATTTTATTTTAAGAAATGTATATATTAAATTTATTAATTGATTTATCAGATTATAAATTTATCAATGTTAGTCATTAATTTAATTTATCAAGACATATTTATTTTTGTGGTTTGTTCTTTTTGAAACATTTAAGCAACTTGTGCTTACTTAATATTTTATTCTATTTTCAATTAAAAATATTAACGAATTAATTTTTAACTAAGAATTTTCAAAAGGAAATTTATTTTATGTAATTTCTTTGCATACTGCAGCAATTGTGTAACTTTGATCTTTTAAGTATGTATTTGGAAAAATATGAAGATTAAATAAACAATTGGATAGTCAACATTGTTCAAACCACTGCTATTATGTACTAGGTTTTTAAAATTATTTTGATTTCTTCCTGGATTCCCTATTCTATTCATATACTCTGCCTACACCAACATACAGCTTCTTGGTCTCTATGGTTATAAAATATGGCTTAATATCTTATATACTTCTATGAGCAAATATTTCTCTTTTCTAATATAGCATCTTCTTCATTAATTTATTAGCTATTGGTTGCTCTACTTTTTAAAATTTTTCTGAACATGTTGCCAAGTTATCAGAAAGTGTAATTTTAATTCAAAACATCATATACAGTGATGTGGACTCTGGCCAGCAGTGTCTGTGGTGTTGTGGATGAGACAATACAAATTCACACAGGCTACTCAAGTCCTGTGGAGAAAAAGGGATGGCTTGGCCACTCTCTTAAGGGGGGAGCACCTTGGCCACTCTCTTAAGAGGAGAGCACAGGCTCTTATTGGCTTTCTAATAGCACACATCAAAGAAGGTTCTCATTCATTATGCTCAGGTTTGCTTTTGGTGATTACTTTTACAGATGACCAAGGAAAGGATGTTACTGATTACTTCTGACAGATTAACAAGGAAAAAATGTTGCAAATACAAGGGAATGATGAGAGTGCTTGGTCTGGTTATACTCTGTCCTTGGGAGAATTAGCACAGACTTCAGGAAGTTACTTTAAAAATATGCAGTAAGCATTTGCTTCTTCAAGTAGGGGTGAGGGAGTTTTAGCAAAAGCAAGAATCAAAGCAGTGTATGTATAATGCAGGCCTGGTTTCCTATGGGAAAGCCAATCTGTGGATTTGGCTTCCTGTGTGCCAACACATGCCTACTGGCTTCCCAATAGTGCTACATTTGCCATTCCATGTGGATAGGTTCCCTATAATACAGGGGTGGGCAAAAGTAGGTACATAGCTGTTTACACAGAAAAAGACATGAAGGTTATGATTATTACAATGGCTTTATTAACTCAACAAGATGTCACAATGGCACAAGGCACGTAGGTACTATCTTTTAAGTGCCATTGTTACATTCTGTGAATTAATAAAGCTATTGTAATAATTATAACCTACATGTCTTTTTCCTCACAAACACATTGTAAATCCAATTTTGCCCACCTCTATATGAACACCCACTCACACATATATGTTCTGTCATATATGAATGGAAATAAGCTATTGACCATACAGCTTTTTCTCCCAGCCATGAACATGGTATATTGACTGCTCTTTTATTAATTTTTCAGTTCTTCAGATAATATCTTTTAATGATAAAAGGTTTAGAGCAGTGAGTAACTTTACATTGCAGTGAAACTATTAAGAGTATTGTTAATGGTTTATGATTATTGCTTTATATGATGCTCTAAAACTTACATATGCCATTTATGCATTCTTTTACTGTGAGAAAGCAAACACAACTAGTTAACAGAGCTGAGAATGGTGTTCATTATGGGAACTGTAATCTTTGTGTCTAGAAATAAATCGTTTAAGTTATTTGGTCTTTTACAATGGGCATACAATGTGTTTGAGTTTGAAAAACAAAGATTAAAGAGAAAAAAGGCCTTGTCAATAAATTTTTAAAAATTTTTCATAAAAATTCTTACTTATTTTTATCAAGACCAAGAATCTTGCTCTGGCTGGTGTAGCTCAGTGGATTGAGCGCGGGCCTGTGAACCAGAGTATTGTGGTTCAATTCCCAGTCAGGGCACATGCCTGGGTTGCAGGCCAGTTCCCAGCAGGGGACACACAAGAGGCAACCATACATTGATATTTCTCTCCTTCTCTTCTCCTCTAAAGATAAATAAATAAAATCTAAAAAAAAAAGACCAAGAATCTTATAGTTTAATTGCAAGTGCCAAAAAGAATATTTCTAAATCAATTACTTGTTTGCTAATTACTAGTGTGCAAGTATGCTTTTAATTATGATTGTTCATTATACACCCAGAACAGTGGCCAAAGTCTATAATCTAATACATAAAAATATTTTTGAATTTTATGTAAATAAGTATATCACTAAAAATAAAAATATATATTTTGTACATTTTATTTATTTATTTATTTATTCTGATCATTCACTCAGAATTCAAATGTAATTTTTCCCATTAAACTGAATAATGCTGAGTGAAATACAATATATATATCTTAAAGAAGTAGGATATTTTACACCTATTTTTTCAAGTAGGCTTTATACCCCTTGTATAAGATATGGACAATGTTTTAGTTTTGGATAAATATTTAAGTAAATAAAAAGAAATCTATGTTTTTTGTGTTTATTCTCCCCTTCCACATTCTGAAGATATTATTCCATGTTTTCTAGAATTTATTACTGTTGCTGAAAACTCCAGTGTCAGTCTCATTACTTTTACAATTGTGGACAAATTTTTTCCTGATTTTTTTGGATTTTCTTTTTGTCTTTATGCTTTGTCATTTTAGGGCTAGTTGAAGATCCATTGTCTTCTTAGCTAAAGAATCATGTCTTTCTTCAACCCTGAAACATTTCAGCCATACCTAATTGTGTCTTGTTTCCCCCACTATTTCTTCCTTTATGACATTCTTATTAAATGTACAACAACCCTTCTCATTTCCTATCATGAATCTTTTGACCTATCTTTTAAATTTTTACCACTTTAATTCTATGTTTATATTCTGAGTTTCCCTTAAATCTACCTTCTAGATTTTAACCTTCTAAAAACCTAATCTGTTTATTTAATGTCATATTAGTTATTAATTTGAATGGTTATGTTGATTTTTAGCAGTTCTATTTTATTTTTTTCAACTACTTTCATTTATTTTTGTTCATATTCTGAGTCCTTAAGTCATCTTCTATGTATTTAATCATTTTAAACATACTTACCTCAGATTATTGTTGTTTTCTTTATCTGCAGATCTCTGTGTTTATTGGTTATGTGGATTCTCACATGAAATTTCTCCCTTTTTTTTGTTTTATAAGTATTTGAATTGCAATGCCATTTTTAGTGGTGATTCTTTGTCTGTGGCAGTTTCATATGCCTTAGTTACAAAAGTAGTCATGATGCAGAAGGATTTCTGACATTTCTTTGTGGACCTTAAAGATTTCTATGAAACTGATCAATTATTTGTGTATTTTCTGATTTTGTGTTTTCTCACTTTTTAGATATTTAGACTTTATAACCCTCAAGCTGAAGCAGCCCAGAAACAAGATTTCAGATGTTCATAGATGGCTTTAATTCCCCCCTTCCAACAGGTAGAGCAGACAATTCCAAACTCCTTATCACCTACCCAGTGGCTGTGTCATCCATCCTAGTGTGCTTGTCCAAGCCCCAGCCTCAGCAACTAGGAAATATATCTGGAACTAGAATGCACATGGGTGCCCCTATGCTCATTCTTACTTAATTCTCTGCTTTTAATTTCTCACTACTTACTTGTATATCATCAAGTCCAGTTATATGTATTTTTTTAGTTATATGGGAAGCTAAGAAAGAAGGAATTCCTACTTTTGTGACAGCATGGATGGAACTGGAGACTATCATGCTAACCCAAATAAGTCAGTAGGTGAAAGATAAATACCGTGTGACCTGGCTTATAAGGGGGAGCTAATGAACAAAAGAAACTATTGAGCAAAAGAGAACCAGAGCAAAGAATCGTGGAATAGACAGATTGCTGGAAGTGGGGAAGGAGAGAGCAGAACTGACTGCAAGAGAGTGAAGACATATATGAAGACATATATGAAGGACCATGAACTGCTTATGGAAGTGGGGGATGGGATGGGTTGGAGGGGGTAAAGGGGCAAAAAGTGGGGCAACTGTAACAACATAAACAATAAAATATTTAAAAAATATATACAGGTGCTGATATCAGGTGGGAAGCAGGGTAGGTATTTCCACAGGAGTTCAGTTTTTCATATTATTAGAAGCCTCCAAAAGTAATTTTTGTATATAAATCTGTAAGTCTCATTTATCTGGACAAAGCTCTGAAACATATTAGTGTCTAAAATTTGAGTATCCTTAATAATAGCTACTAGAGTAAAGCACTTAAAGCAGAAACTATTTAAGTTATTTCACTATATTTTAAACATATGCATAATAAATAGCACTTGTTAAATTAAAACACATGTAAATCTATGTTCTGAAATAAAATTTTCTATAAGGAATGCAGAAGACAAAATTTCTTAGCATTCTTATTTTTTTCCTTCATGTGTATCATAAGTTCTTCCTTAATTAAAAGGACTTACAATACTTTAACATAAAAATGTACCATAAGTGATTATTTGCAAATGTTGAATGTACTTTTCTTCACTTGAGGTAATTCAGTAAAATATTTAAGATATTTAAGTTGGCAATGCCTCAAGTAAAACAGTGACTCTAAGTAATCTGGTGAAATTGTTCTGGGTACTAGAAAAATATGTTTTCATTTATTATAAAGACAAATTTTAACTGACCATTTGAAAGCAACAAGTGTTTCCTTTAAAAAGTATTGATTCCTTCAAGGTGATATGAACTGTTGCATATATATTTTCAGGAGAGATTAAGGGAAATATTGTTAATTGAAATATTTTTCATTGTATTTCTTACATATCCTAAAAGGTAGACTCCTGGCCTGAATTGCAACCAAGTAATAATTAATGGCACACCAGTGGATTTACATAGGGCAGGCAGCAATAAAGAAAAGTGATAAGTTCTCATTTTGGAAGAATTTGACCTTTTATTAAATCTGTAAAGAAAAAAGGAGTTAACTCTCTGGCAGATTTCACAGGCCTCACTTAAGAAAGGCTGTAATTATTATTATAGGAGCAAGCTGAGTCAATTTGGCTTCTGAAACTAGCATTCCACTATGCTTAGCAACCCTCTCAGTCTCATGTAAAAGTCCTGCGCTTGGGGCTCTCTGAGACACTCTCAGCACTGGATGTAGTATATCAAGAGAAATGAGTTGTAGCCATGGTTTAGAGAGAGACATTGCATTGTAACATACTGAAATAGTCTATGACTAGAAAGAAAATGGGGGGAAAATCCTTAGACTGCTTAATATCTTCCATTGTTTTTATAAATATAGTGATGAAAAGGAACTAAGGAGACAATAACCACCCTAATTATAAAATATATTTCCATTATCTGTGCTGGAAACCAAATCTCTTAAGATATGAAAAATACTTCCATGTATTTTATACATCTTTTTACTACATACTCTCCCATAAATTAAACACACATTTCAAAAAAGAATAAAAACATTATAAAGAAAAAAAACACTTTTTATATTTGAGTGAACAGTATTGATTTCTAGCACTGATCAAGCTGTGATTTAAATTAATGTGGTTGTTTTTGTAGGCTTCACATGTGAAGTCCAGTCTAATTTCTTATCTTTTTCAACTGGCATAATTTAGTAGATTTTTGACCAACAATTTATTTTATGTTTTAGTGTTTAACATAGTGGAAAAAGTATTGTTAATTTTATTACTACTGTAGCTAGTTAAAAACAACTGTCTTCAATCAAAGACCAGCTATTCATTAAAGCAGTGATTCTCAGAAATTTGCACCATGCAGAGGCTTGTTAAACCAGAGATCGCTTGGTTCAGCTCCAGAGTTTCTGATTCCGTAGCTATAGGTTGGAGCAAGAGAATTTACATCCTTAACAAGTTCCCTGGTGATGTTCCTGCTGCTGGTCCTGCAGTGACAATTTGAAAACCACTGCCATAAAGAATAATAGTTCTCATACTTATGTTTGGGGAAAAATTACTTTGGGAAACTGTGAAATACTATACGGATCTCTTGGTCTGCTGTGTAGACATTATAGGATCCTGAAGAATTAAACCTATAATTTAAGTCTTTCTAAGTACTAGGGGCCAACTGATGTGTACTGCCATTTGTCATTTTGTTAGCTAATTGTCATCTAGTTTCAACTGTGCACCAAGGACCACTCCAGGCCTCAGGGATATCATGGATGAATAGTATAGACCTGAGCCCTTATATTCTAGCATGTTAAGTGGCTTGGGCAAGGAGACGTTTATTGCCTGTAATAACAAAATGTTATAAATCCTACATGTTCCTAAAATAGCCCTCTATGCACTAGAATATCACATAGTAATGAAATTTATGGCCACATGCACTGATATGGAAAGATGAGGGCATATTGTTGAGTGGGAAAAGCAAGTTACAAATTGGTACAAAAAGAATAGTACAATATGTGTAAAAGCACCAAGTTAAAATGAAACTATGTATTTCTATGAATACATTTATATATATATAAAGGATATGCAAAATGTATATAAAATAATAACAAGAATGAGAACCAATATTAAAAATATTATTTTGTTCTTTTAAGAAAATATCCATATACTTTGGTGAAATTAAAAATATTACAAAGTAGTAGATGAGACAATATAAAATTGGACAAAGTGCTCTTCTCCATACAAGAATAAAAGTGACAAAATAAAATGACTAAATCTTAACCATATTAGTCACCAAGAAAATGCATATTAAAATATCCACAATATACTCATTAAGACATAGTATTAATGCAAGAATGAAAATAGGACAAGCTTTGCCTGCCTGGTTAGGAAATGGTTGCACAGGAAAGGTGAGACCTGGATTTACAACCAGATATGAAAAAGTCCTCTGTACTCACTATCCAGAAACAGACTAAAAGAAATGATTTAAACAAGTCTACCACTTTCAGAGTCATCATGCTCACAAGGAATTACTCTCAAAACAGCCACTTACATTTTCCAGCACCTTTTGATCCAGATTTGTTCTTCTAGTCTCCCACCGTCTACCTTTTTCACCATATCAGCTTGATGAGAAATTGTTTCCAACTTCTAACATGTAACTCTTCCCCAATGGTTTCAATTCTGTCCTTCACCTTATTATTTGGTAAAGGATTTTCTTTTTGACATGACTTATAGGAGGTAATAAATGTAACATCACTCTTCTCATTCCCTTTCTATTTGAATCTATTTATAATTAAGACACAGGCAGGTACATAGCCAAAAAAATACCGATAAATTTGATAACACTAATTAGAAAATTTTAGATCTCTTGCCAAAGATGTTTGCAAATATTTCACCCCAAAGTGAGATTTATGCTGCCAGACACTGCAACAGCTAGAAATTGCGCTGAAGGCAACAGAGCTGGTCATAATGAATGTACTGAGTAGCCAAAGAGACCACAGTGCAGACTCCTGTGAACAGGCCAGTCACCGGAAAGATAAGTTTGAATTAGCTGAGCTGAGAAGGCTCAGTGCCTTTTCTCAAATTTGCCAACCTGCAAAGATTCTTGTCCTACTTAGGAAGAATTAGGAAAAAAAAAGCTGAAAGATTTACCTTATAGCATAATGTGGTTCACAAACTTCAGGGAGCAACAAAATCATCTGGAGGGCTTGTTAAAACACGGACTACTGGACTCCAGCACCAAAGGTTCCGATTCCGCAGGTCTGGAGTGGAGCTGAAGGAGGTCTCAGGAGCTCACAGGTGATACTGCTGCTGCTGGTATGTGATCAAAGTTGAAGAACCACACTGATAGTGCATTAGAATCAGCTGGAAGATCTTTTAGAAAATACAGATGGGTCAGCTCTACCCAACCAATTACATTTCAGTCTCTGAAGGTAGAGGCCTAGTCATTGGGATTTGATATTTTTCCCCTAGGGGAATCTTTGGGTTGGCCCCAAATTTCATGTGTCTTTTTTTCCTGTAAAATAAAAGACACATTTATAATTTTCATCAATAACTTCATTGATTAGGATATCTTGAGTATATCAGCTATCTCCCACAGGGTATAACATTGATTATTCTCAATCAATGTCTTGATTTGATAGCTATCAACTCGCACTGGTCTACCCAACCATGGAGCATCGTCCAGTAAGAAACCTCCAGCAAGAAACTTCGCAAACCACTTTTGACACATTCGATCAGTCACAGCACCTTTTCCATATGATACACAAATATTCTTTTTGCATTTTAGTTGTGTTTTACCTTTCTTGAAATAATAAAGCATAATATGCTGAAGATATTTCTTATTTTCTTCCATCTTCAATATTGAAATGGCTACACAAAGCTTCACCAATTTTGTTTCTTATTCAAAATTGTTCTGAATGAAGTTAAAGACAATTAAGTGCTACTAGAGCCATTTTACAGGAAAAAAAACAAGCAAACTTTTTGGCCAACCCACTATATTTAGGTATAGTTAATCATTACATCTAGTGGTAGGGCTTTATATAAAAGTCGCAGGAGAGGGAAATTTGGTTTCTCCTAATTTGTCTCTTAACTTTCTCCCAAAGTTTAAACTCATAGAACTTAGACACTGGAAATAGGTATTTCTGAAGACTCAGAGAAGAAAACAAGTTTGTATTCATAGCTTTTTTTTGTATATACACATAGAAATGTGTATACTTTGGGGGCATTGCATAGTGCCAATTATATTTTCCCTCATTTAAATAAGAAAATGTTCTCATATATTATATAGAAAATAAATTTACCATATTAATTTACTAATTTACCAAATACCAAGTTAAATTACTAATTTAATTGAGTAATTAAATTACTAAAATTAATTAATTTTAGAAAATAATTATACTACTATTTTGACTGTTCATTTTTTAATTAAAAATTTACCAGAAACCATAAAAAACACTGCTTTGAGGCACCTTTGTCCAGAATATTTGTATAAAATGCAGATAAACAATTTTAGTTTGGATTGATTACTTCATTCTTAAAAACTATTTTTTCTGTTTTATTATAAAATATATGCACTTGATATTACGAGTGTTAATAAAGAAAATGCCTGAGAAACAATGAATACATTCAAGAATGTAGCCTTGCTTTTGAAGCTTTAGAGGGTAACCATCACTGGATTACTTTGTAGGTAACTAATAGCCTGTAGTTTGTACCTGTCATCATTTCAGCATTTTCACAGTATTATCACATACTGGGTTGTCTTCCAGAGTGGATGTACAAACATTCCCCACAGCAGCATGTGACTGTCCTCTTTGCTTGGCATCCTAGCCAATCTTTGTTATCGTACAAGAAATTGAAAATCCTTAAAGAGCCTATTTCATATAGTATACATTTTAATTTAATAGAGGAAGTAAGTCTGACACAGACATGGATTTATATAGTAAACAGATGAAGAAGCTAGTAAGTATAGAGTATTAAAATGTAAAAATGTTGGAGATGATTTATCTCAAGGGCCTTGAGGGAGTGTGAGGGTGTCTAGTGTCTTTGGTCTTCCATGAAGGTCCTCCTGTACTATTCCTCCCGCTCTGAGATTTTAGTACAGGGAAAAGTGGATCACTTGCTAGGCAACAAAATTGCAAAACCCTGCCTACCCCTAATTTGAAAGTTATGTGAATCTAAAACTGATTACAAAAAAATAGACTCACAGCATTTAGGCACTGATGCCTTGCTCTTATTAATCTCATCAGCACATACTGAGGTACGTGGTTATTTCCCATGTTTTGGGGGATATCAGGATGCTATATCACTTGGTAATAAGACCCAAATTGGTAGTATGGCTTACACTATATCTTTATAAATAGCCCCATTATCTATATTTTATCCTTGTCTTTTCAAGTTCTCAAACTTACCATATTATTTGGCCTCTTCTTAAATAGTACATGCTGTTCTCTCTCTGTAAATAAATCCACACTTTGAACTATAAGTGAGTGAATGCATGGATGATGATGAAACATCATAGATATTACCTGTTACATTTGCAATGCTTTAAACTTTGTCCCAAGGGACCTACATGTTCCCAGTTCCTCTTAACATTAAAGCAGGACCTGTGACATCTTTTGGCCCATCTGACACCTAAACACTTTAAAGTAGCTTTTTGAAAATGTAATGTGGTTTATTTCTCTTGCCTTCCTTCTTTTTATTAAAGAATCAATATTTTCCTTTATACAAATTTTCCTCTAGTTTGTGTTTCATGTATAATGTTATATGAACATAATATTTCTTAGATCTTCTTGCCCCTTAATGATGATTTTTCAATATTTATGAAATTTACTAAAATTTATACTGATGCGTGCTGATTTTACCTGTAAAACTTGAAAACAGTAGATATTATTTTGTTATGTGCTTATATTTCATTTTATTTCGGGATTTGCATATTTCTGCTATACTTTTTTCTTGTTTGTATGAGATGAATGATGAAACACTCCTGTAATACTAGTTACTTCTTAAATGCTTGCACTGGGATTGGTGTTTTATAGATATGATCCCATTCATTCCTCACAATGACACTGTAAGCCAGAAATAGTTATCCTCAATTAACACAGGAGGACATTGACCTCAAAGGTTAAGTAATCTGTTTGAGATTGCGTTGCTAATATAAATAACCTTGGCAGGCCTGTTGAGTATAAGCCAACCTCTTAGCCACTAAATTCTGCATTTTAATATTTTAGAACATATCCACACCCACAAAGTTTTATTGACACACTTCCCGTATATATTTTTGCTTCTTTGAAATTTTTATAGCCTCCCCACTCATTACAATATATACAACTGTGATACCAAGCCAGTATTCCTTTTTAAAATTACATGATGAGACAGAGAGATGGACAAATAGACACAGAAGTACTGAGTTTTTCTGATCTCTTTGGTTTGTGATGTAGTTTTCAAAAGTTTTAAATTATATAGGTATGATGAAGATGTAGCCAAGCTGGTCAGGCATGGAGAGTCTCTCTCTCTCGCTCTCTCCATTCTTCCTTCTTTTCCTCCTCCCTTCCTCCCCTCCTGCTGTCTCACCTTGCAACTATAAACATTGCCCACCAGAAGGGTTATGTACCAGGTATGCTAATTTAAAAGCCAACAAATTATTTGGAAGAGTTTTTCCCATCACACTTTGAAATTTGAGAGAGCTTTTGGTTTTGTATAGAGGGCATTAAATAATATAGTAAAATGCATCTTTATATACAGCTTCATAGCAAATACATGCAAAAGTTTTTCTTATAACAAACCCTGGTAAAATGAGATAGTCTACAATACTGTACATTATCCTTTTATCAGGCTTTGCCTAATACTGGAGAGTGAATCTGAAGGAAAAGACAAAGGGTTTCTTGCTCAGACTCTCATGCTTGCAAGAGGGATGTTTGAACTAAATGGTATGTTCTTATTGCCCTTGAAACAGTTCTGCCTTTGTTGTTCACATACTTGTTCACAGTGGCTTTTAAAAAGGACTCAGCAGGCTTTAGGATAACTACTGTGGTCTGACAGTTAACCAAGTTTTCTCACACCATGGGGCCATTTATACTTATAATTGAGCAATACTGTTTATTTTTGTAAAATGTACAACTGTATACTTAGAAGCAATAGTAGGTATTGAGTGCTCTGACAGACCTTTATTTTCTTATGAAATAAATCTCAGTCTAGCATACAGCAAGAAAATTAAAAGCCAACTTCTGGTCAAGATGAAGGTGTAGGTGAATGGCACTCACCTCCTTGTACAATGACAGCAAAAATTACAACTAGATCACCAGACAACTATCACCCAGGATTGTCAGAAAATCAAGCTCTATAGAAATACTACAACCAAGGAATTAAGTCATATTTATCAAGATGAGTAGGAGGGGTGGAGATGTGTGGAGAGGCTGAGGTGTCTGGAGACACAGAACAGGTGGTTCCATACCCATGTGTGGTAAAAAAAAAATCAAGAGGAGTACCTCAGGAGCAAGGGATCCCAATCCCACACTAGTCCACCCAGACCAGGTTTCCAGTGACAGAAAGAGAAGTCCTCGTAACTTCTGGCTATAAAAACAGTGGAGGGTGTGGCAGCAGAAGAAACTGAGGGATTCTCAGGATTCTCCTCATAAAAGATCCACAGTGGACTTAGGACTTACACAGACTTATTTCTGTTGGGCTCCAGCATGAGGGCAGCAGCTGGAAGGGGATCAGTTGCATGCAGAGAGAAACTGAAGTGTCTAGCACAGTGCCAGTGCTGGGGAACAGATTCCTCTCAGACAAAACTCTAGAGGCCAGACAGCAGCATTGTCCCTTTTCTGAACCCTCCCCCACCAGAAGCCACAGAGTGGTGACAACATATTGGAGACTCCATCATCCTGGTTCATGTGGGCTGCCCCACCAAGGTGACTACTTATGGTTCCGCCCCATGTAAAATATGGGTGGACTTCTCTTCAATAGACTATGCTACTAAGATAGGGAGTTAAAGCAGCTCTACCTAATACATAGAAACAAACACAGGGAGGCTGCCATGAGGAGACAAAGAAATATGGCCCAAATAAAAGAAAAGAGCAGAACTCTATAAAAAGGACTAAACAAAATGGAGATAAGCAATCTGACAAATGCAAAGTTCAAAACACTGATTATTGGGATGCTCAAAAAACTCAGGTACTTCGATAGCATTAAAAAACAGAAAGAAATGAGGGTTATGTTAAGTGAAATATAGAAAAATTTGCAGAGAACCAACAGTACAGTGGATGAAGCCAAGTATTGAATCAATGATTTGTAAATAAGGAAGAAAAAACATTCAATCAGAAAAGCAAGAAGAAAAAAGAATCCAGAAAAACCAGAGTAGATTAAAAAGCCTCTGGGACAACTTCAAATGTACCAACATTCGAATCATAGGGGTGTTGAAAGGAGAAGAGAAAGAGCAAGAAACTGAAAATATATTTGAGAAAATAATGAAAGAAAAATTCTCTACCTTGGTGAAGGAATGACACATACAAATTCAAGAAGCACAGAGAGTCCCCAAAAAGATGAATGCAAAGATAAACACACCAAGACACATCATAATTAATATGCCAAAGGTTAAAGACAAAAAGAGAAACTTAAAAGCAGCAAGAGAAAAGCAGAGAGTTACCTACAAAGGAATTCCCATAAGACTGTCACCTAATTTCTCAAAAGAAACCTTGCAGGCAAGAAGGGACTGTCAAGAAGTATTCAAAGTGATGAAAAACAAGGTCTTGAACCAAGATTACTTTACCCACCAAAGTTATCATTTAAAATGGAAGGGCAAATCAAGTGCTTTCCAAAGTAAAGCTGAAATAGTTCATTATCACCAAACCATTATTATCTGAAATGTTAAAGAGACTTATGTAAGAAAAAGAAGAAGATCAAAACTATGAGCACTAAAATGACAATAAATTCACAACTATCAAAAACTGAATCTAAAACACAAACTAAGCAAACAAGAAAAAAAGGAACAGAATCATAAGATATAGAGATCATTTGGAAGGTTATCACCTGGGAAGGGGAAGGGAGAAAATGGGGGAAAAGGTACAGAGATTAAGAAGCATAATTGGTAGGTACAAAATAAATAGGGGGATTTTAAGAATAATAAAGGAAATGGAGAAGCCAAAGAATTTATATGTACAACCCATCAACATGGACTAAGTGTGAGGGTTTCTGGAGGGAAAGGGGCTACCAGGTGGAAAGGAGCAAAGCAGGAAAAATTGGGACAACTGTAATAGCATAATCAATAAAATATACTTTAAAAAAAGTTTTCTATAAATGCAAAATTTGTCATAAATCAGTTTATAAATAATATATTCTGAGTCTATGTTGATTGATTATGCTTTCAGAGAGTGCTATTATTTATGTGTGATTAATAAACATTACATCTCAGTCATTAATGTGTAGTAGAAACAATGAATGTAGTCTTTTAATAGGTGAGAAACGCAATTGGGAGATAAAATAGTATCATTAAAAAAATTTGCTAAATAATAGTTTTTTCCTTCTGAGAAAAGGTTATTCTCTTACATTCCCTTTAAAATGTTAGAAGCAAGGAATATACTTATATCAATAAACACACTTTTATATATTTTTGATGTTAGCTTTACAAATTTCTCAATAATACTAAAGTTCTAAAAGAAATCTGACACTCACCAAAAAAAACAAAAAACAAAAACAGAATTAAGAAGAGAAGAAACTAAAGAATTATTGCTGAAACTAAAGAATTATCACAGAATTATTGTTGTTATTACTAATTACAAAATATACAAATTTTTATTTGTTTCAAATTGTAAGTTTTGGATAAATATGATTTTAGCATTTATTGGTCAAATATACTACTAAAATCTTTGTGAAATGAATCACAAAAGCAGATAATTTTCTTTTTGTACAGTATCCTGCATAGCAGTCTTAATTTGTTCACATAGTATTTTTTAATGATGTGATTTTTGTAAAGACACTTTCCCTAGATGCTAATGTGGATATTATTAGGATGTGCTCATTGTACATGAGAACAATAACCACCCAGATAACAAGACTTTTTCTTCATTGAGAGTTTAAAATCTATCTTTTATTTATTTTTATTTTTTGGAGAGAAAGAGTGGGAGCAAGAGAGCCAGAGACCGAGAAACATCAATTTATTCTTCCATTTACTGATATACTGACTGGTTGCTTCTTGTATGTACTCTTACTAGAGACTAAACCCACAACCCTGGCACATGGGGATGACACTAACTGGCTGAGCTACCTGGCCAGGCCCAAAATCTGTCTTCTTAAACACATTTTAATGGCAAAAAGAGAGATCTCAAACAACTTTATACTTCAAGTAAATACAAAAGAAGGCAAAGCCTATATTTAGTAGAAGGAAATGAGTAGCAGCAATAACGCAATAGCAACAACTAGAAGACAATAGAAAAGATCAACAAAAATAAGAGCTGTTTTTTAAAAAGATAAACAAAAATGACACATCTTTATATAGACTAAGAAACCAGGGAGAATACTCAAATAAAATCAGAAATAAAACAGGAACCATTACAACTGATACCACAGAAATACAAAAAGTTATAAGAAACTATAATGAACAAGTATATGCCAACAAATTGAATAACCTAGAAGAAATAGGCAAATTCTCAAAAACATATGACTTACAAAACCAAATCTGGAAGAAACAAAAAATCTGAACAGAACAACAATGATTAAAAAGATTGAGTTATTTTTCAAAAACTTCCCAAATGAACAAAGCCCAGAACTAGATGACTTCACTGGTCTATTCTGCAAAATATTTGAAAAAAAAAACAGTTCCAGTATTTCTCAAACTTCCAAAAATTTGAATGGGGGAAATGCTGCAAAGCTCATTTTATAATGCAGTGTTTTCCTGATACAAGTCAGCTAATCTCACTACAACAAGGAAAAAAGACTAAAGGTCAATATCCTTGATGAATATAGGTGCACAAATTCTCAACAATATATTAGCAAACCAAACTCAATAGAACTTTAAAAGCATTATTCACCATGGTCAAGTGGTGCTTATTCCTAAAATTCAAGGGTGGTTTAACATATGCAAATCAGTAAGTGTGACACACCACACTTACAGAATAACATTTATATGATCATCTCAATAGGTGCAGAAAAAGCATTTTACAGAATTTAATATCCTTTCATGATAAAAGCTCACCAAATTCAGTATAGAAGGAGCATGTACCTCAGCAGGTTAGAGGCCATATGTGACACATCCGCCATTAACATCATACTTTAGATGTTGAAACTTTTCCTCTGTTATCAGAAATAAGCCTAAGGTGCCTACTGTTACCATTCCTACATAACATACTACTAGATGTCTGAGATAAAACAGGCAAGAAAAATAAATAAAAGGTATTTGAATCATAAATAAAGAAGTATAATTTTTCTTTGCTGATACAATTTTATCCACAGACCATCCAAGCAACTCCACTAAAATCTGGTAGAACAACTTATAAATAAGTGTAGCACAATTCTAGGATACAAATATGAACATAAAGAAGGCATTTGTTTATGTATACACTAAGAATAAACATCTGAAAAGAAAACAAACCCATTTACAATAACATCCAAAGTGATAATCGCTCAGAAATTATTTAACCAAAGAGATGAAAAATCTGTACACTGAAAATTATGGCTTTGATGAAAATAGAAGACACAAATAAATGAAAAATAATTTGTTCAATAATTAGAAGAATTAATATATTTAAATGTCCATATTATAAAAAGTAATCACTATATTCAATATAATTTCTGAATGTTTTAATGGCATTTTTCACAGAAATACAAAAAACAATAAATGAAACAAAACAATCCTGATACTTGTATGGAACTGTAATAGACTCTGAATAGACAAAGCAGTTCTTAGAAAAACAAAGCTGGAAGGAAACCTTACACTTTCTAATTTGAAACTATATTACAAAGTTAAAATAATTAAAACACTATGGTGTTGTTGACCACTCTGCCTAGTTTTAGGAATTGTATCTCTACCCCTTGTTGCTAAGGAGGAGAAATGACTTTCGGAATTCCAGCCACAGGAGACAAATCCTGTCTCTAGTAGTAAACGCTGCCTCAGTTCCTCTCCCTTCCCCCAAAGCTTGGTCGGAAGTCATGACAGGTAAGGCCCCTCACAGCAGGGAGCAACCTAAGCCAGACTCAATCACTTGGGAGGCCTTCATGGAAGGACTGGGGGTGAGGTGGGGGGGCTGCAACAAAGAGCAATGGACTCTCATCCCCCGCCCAGCTCTGACAAAGCCCGAGTCCCCATGTTCTCTGGGAGAAGTGCTTCTTGGCTCTAATCCCCTTAAGCCTGAATACCTGCTGGGGGAGGTGCAGCTCCTTGCCTTGCTAGAGCATGTCCTGGGGAACAATCTGGCATCACAGAGACTTCCTGATAAACCTGTGAAATCTGCTCTGCTAAGAGTGCTTTCATTCATATGATAAGGGTCCGAGAGGAAATGAGTATGTCTCCCAAAGTTTCTGCAACTCTCTTCCCGACAGACACTAACTCAAACTTTGAAGCCCTCAGATTTCTTTGGAATGTTATCTACTGTTTGATCCTTTCACCCTGTATTCCTGTGTATTACAACCCAATAAAAGGCTATGGAAGAGGGCGCTCGGGGCCTTTGTCTCCCCTGAGAAACTGGCCACAGCCCACTCCTCCTCCCCTAAACAGATCTCATCTTGTCTCGGCCGTATTTACTCATTCACATGTGTCCATGGCACCGGGGTGGGGTACTCGAGAGAGAAGTCACCCCCACACTATGGCAATTTTTTTCATTAAAATTGTGAAGACAGTTAAAAGTGTGAAAAATGAGCTACAGACTAGGAAAAAATCACGTGCAAATCTGTATCTGATAAAGGACTTACATGCAGAATATTTAAAAAACACAAAACTCAGTAATGAGAAAACAAACAACCCAGCTAAGCAATGGAGAAAAGATATGAACAACACTTCACCAAGGAAAAGGTATGGAGAGTAAATAAGCACATGGAAAGGTATTCAGCATTGTTTGTCATTAAGGAAGTATAAATTAAAAACACAAGACACTACCACTATACAGCTAGTAGAAAGACTGAAATTAGAAGGACTGGCCATACAAGGTGTTGGTGAGGATGTGGAAGAGCTGGAATTCTTGTGTACCACTGGTGGGAGTGTTAAATGATAAAACTACTTTAGAAATATGTACCATATAGTCTATCTACTTGACTCACAGGTGTTTACTGATGAAAATAAAATAATATATTCTACAGAGATTTGAACATCAGTATGCATAACCAAAATCTGGATATAAGTGAAATATACATTAATATGTAAATGGTTAAATGAACTGTGGAATTTACATAAAATGGAATAACTAAGCAATAAAAAACATGCAGCTACCGTATAAGTTATAATGCTAATAAATCTCAAAAAAGAAAAAAATATGCTCAGTGAAAGAAGCCAGACAAAAATTGTATGTTCTATTTATAGGAAATTCTATACAAAGATTTTTTTTCATATGACAGATCAGTGTTTGCTGGGGTGTGATTGGAGAATATTGGAAGGGAGGGATTACAGAGAGGCACAAAACAGATTTTTTATTTAGTGATGGTTATGTTCATTATCTTGATTGCATTGATGGTTTCAATGCAATCAAGATGTGTATGAGATCTATCGGAAAAAGTCCAGCCATTGTTGTTTTCGATAAAATTTTATTGTTGTTCAAGTATTGTTTTCTGCCTTTCCCCCCACTTCTCCCTCCCACCCAACCCATCTCTACCTCCCTCCCCTGATTCCACCCATGCTTGGTTTTGTCCATGTTTCCTTTATAGTTGTTCCTGCAAACCCTTCACCCTCATCTCCCCATTATCCCCTCCCATCTCTGCCTCTGGTTACCGTCCATTTGCTCTTAATTTCAATGTTTCTCATTATATTTTGCTTGCTTGCATTGTTAATATAATGAGAATGGTTTGGAGGATATCAGTGTAACTTGGTGGCCAAGAAGAGTAGACTGGGATGCACATACATGAAAATTGATGACTTCACTGTATTAGTCAATGGGGGTGGTAGATACTGTTGAGTGAGAATGTATACTGTGTGGCTGTTGCATTTAAAATAACTGAATGAGTAGAGCAAGTAATCTGCATTAGATTTTTCATTAAGCTTGAAAATTCTTCCTTGGAACATATTTGGATGATTCAGAAGGCTACAGATAAGGGCAACTGGTGATTGGCAGCTTCATCATAACAATGTGCCAGTTCAGCATCATGTCTCGTGCAGAGTTTTTTGGCAAAACATCAAATCACTCAGGTGACTCTGCCCTTCTATAGGCCAGATTTGACACCCTGCAACTCCCGGCTTTTCCCAAAATTAAAATCACCTTTGAAAGAGAAGACATTTTGGACTGTTGATGAGATTCAGGAAAACACAGTGGGACAGCTGATGATGATTGGAGAACTGTGTAGGGTCCCAAGGATGCCTACCCTGAAGGGAACTGAGGTCATTGTTGTATGTATAATATTTCTTATATCTTGTATTTTCTTCAATAAATGTCTCTATTTTTCTATTTCTTTTTGATTTAACCTTTATTTTATATTTTTCCATTACCATTTAGTCTCTTTATACTCTGCCCCCTGGATACTTTCTGGACAGGCCTCTACATCTAAAAAAACTTAACAAATTATATACTTTAAATATGTAAATTTTGCCCTGACTGGTGTAGCTCAGTGGGCTGAGTGCAGGCCTGTGAACGAAAGGGTCTCCAGTTCAATTCCCAGTCAGGGCACATGCCTGGGTTTTGGGCCAGATCCCCAGTAGGAAGTGTAAGAGCAGCAACTGCACGTTGATGTTTCTCTCTATCTCTTTCTCCTTCCCTTCTCTCTCAAAATAAATAAATAAAATCTTTAAAATAAAATATATGTAAATTTTATGGTATGTCAATTATATTCCAAATAAAGCTGTTTAAAAGAAAAGGACATTAAGGAGAAACTTCTTTCTACTTTCAGTTTCTTGCTAACTCTTAATAATGTAAGTTTAGAATGGCAACTAAAAAAAAACAGTGCGGTGCCGACATAATAGTGGACACATTGACCAATGGAACAAAATAAAGAGGCCAGAAATAAACCTCTAAGTAAATGGTCAACTAATACTTGAGAAAGAAATAAAAAATATTCAAGCTGGAAAGGATAGTCTCTTCAATAAGTGGTGGTGGGAAAACTGGAGAAAATATACAGAAGAATAAAATTAGACTGCTAGCCTGTACTTCTTACAATAACTAACTGGAAATAAAATAAAGACTTAAACATAAATTCTGAAGGTGCAAAACTCCCAGAAAAATGTATAGAGTAGAAACTCCTTGGCACTGGCCTTGGCAATGATTTTTTTATATGACATCAAAACCAGAAGCACCAAAGGGGAAAGAATAAATAACTGGGGTTGAATCAAACTAAAGCCTTGGCACATAAAAAGAAACCAGCAATAGAGTGAAAAGGCACCCTATGGAATTAAAGAAATTATTTGCAAACCATCTATCTGATAAAGGAAATATTTAAAATATGTAAGGAACTCATACAACTCAATAGAAAACAAAAACAAATAATGTGATTATATGATCTCACCTATAAGTTGAACCTAATCAACAAAAAAACAAGCAAGCAAAATAGAACCAGAAACATTGCAATTAAGAATAAACTGACAGTAACCAGAGGGGAGGAATAATGGTGTGGGGGAAGGGGGAAGGGTTTTCAGGGACACCTATAAAGGACACATGGACAAAACTAAAGTGGGTGGCTGGGGTGCAGTGGAGTGGTGGTGGGGGAAATGGAGACAACTGTATTTGAAAAACAAGAAAATAGGGCAAACTTATTTTTATGATTATTTTATAAATAATTAGTTTTCCTGTTAGTTTAACAAACATACAGAGATTTTCCAGTTTTTATCCAAGTAAAAACAATATCTTTGAAAAACAATTGCAAAATTCTTCAACTGTATTAAAAAAATGCCAACAATACATAGACTATTATACGTATTTCCTGATTTTTGTTTAAAACCAAAACAAATACTGCCTTTCATCAAGTAAAAATGTTATAAATTTTACTACATAGTTATGAAGTATTTATTTAATTAGTGAAGAAATCTTATCAGGCCTTATGCTTCAAGCATTATATATCTAAACATTCTATTCAACTTCTGCTTTCTCCAAGCAGTCCAAAATTATGAATATTTTTATTCTGATAAAGCATTTCCACAGATTTTATCTTTCATGCACAGTTATTCTGCTATTGTGTGGCAGTCACTTAAATGAAATGGGCTTAGTTTTTGTGGTAAGTGCAACTCTGGTAGGCCAGTCTTTCCGTTTCAGAGCTTGTTCCAGGTATTCATCTACCATGTTTCGGACAGTCTCCCACCATTCCTCACAATAGACCTGGAAGATTAATTTTGCCAGCATCTAAGTCTTGTTCATTTAAAAATATCAAATAATTTTATTTGAATCATTAATTAAATTGAAGATGAATCTTAATTTACTCTTTTTTCCAAATTAATATGGAAGAGAGCTGCAGGTGAACAACTTATGTTGAATACTAATGAAATAATCTGTTTTTGTTCAAAAAAACATTTTGACATTACTCTGAGATGCAATTTCATTTTATCAGTTTCTCCTCAAAGAGCTTGTAATGCTGACTAAATAGAAAAGTAAAACAAAGAAAACAAAACATAATTATCTAAAACATAGGTTGTATCAATAAATAAGTTTCAGACAAATTATAATTTGGGGCAGACTGCCTAGACAAACTAATTTCAATTTAAGCTTGTGACCAAATAAAACAATTTTGTATGATACAAAAATGCCAAAGGCATTTTAATTACTTTTCCAAAGTTAGAGAATTTCATGCTATTTATATATTTAGTCATTGAGCCTTATTTTCACTTTTAAATAAGAATCTTATATGTTGAATATACTTTAATTGAAGATGAATCTTAATGTTCAAATTACTAAAAAATAATTACCTTTAATTTTACTTCTTCTACTTATATTTATTGTGTTTATTCAGTTTTTAAGTATAATTATAATATACATTTTTATTTTCAATAATAATTTTATTCAACAACATATTTATTGTTTTGTTCCACTACCTTCTTTCATTTTTCGGGCAACTTCATAATTTCATCTTTCCCAAACTTTTTCTTTTTGAGCAAAGAATTGTTCCAGGTGTCTTTTGCAGTGTTCCAGGGCATTGAAATTTTTTTTATTAAGAGAATTTTGTCAAAACCAAAATAAGTGGAAATCCAAAGGTGCGAAGTCTGGTGAATCTGGTGAATGAATCAGAATTTCCAAGCTAAGTTGTAACAGTTTTTTCTTGGTCATCAAAGAAACATGTGACCTTGCATTATCCTGATGGAAGATTATGTGTTTTCAGTTGACTAATGCTGGATGCTTTTCATTGAGTGCTGCTGCCAGTTGGTCTAAATAGTAGCAGTTTGATTTTCTGGAAGGAGCTCATAATAGAAGATCCCCTTCCAATACAACCATACACACATCACCTACTTTGGATGAAGACTGGACTTTGGTGTGGTTGGCGGGTGTTCATTTCACTTGCCCCATGTTCTCTTCTGCTCCACATTATTGTAAACCATCCACTTTTCATTGCCTGTTACAATTTGTTTTACATTTTCATTATGTTTAAATAGAGAATAGCATGCAGAAATTTTGTCAAGAAGGTTTTATTTGCTAAACTTATGTGGAACTCAACCATCAAAGTGATTAACATAACCAAGCTGATGCAAATGGTTTTCAATGCTTGATTTAGATATTTTGAGTATGTTGGCTATCTCCTGTGATATAACATTGATTGTTCTCAATTAATGCCTCATTTTTTTCTTTTTTATTAATTGTATTTTTTCCATTACCATTTTTTTCTCTTTGTAATCCCCTTTCTATCCACAATCACCACACTGTTGTCTGTGTCCATGAGTCCTTTTTCCTTTTTGCTCAGTCTCTCTACCCATCCCTTCTTAGCTATCAGCCTGCTCTCCATCTATGGGTCTGTCTCTATTTTGCTTGTTAGTTCAGTTTGTTCATTAAGTTCCACATATGAGTGAGATAATGTAGTGCTTGTCTTTCTGTGACTGGCTTATTTCACTTAGCATAATGTTCTCCATATCCATCTGTACTATCCCAAAAGAGAAAATTTTCTTCTTTTTTTTTTAACCTCCGAATAGCATTCCATTTTGGAAATGTGCCATAGTTTGTTTTACCCACTCATCCACTGATGGACACTTGGGCTGTTTCCATATTTTGGTGATTGTAAATTTGAATGCTATCAACTTCAACTGGTCTACCTGACCATGGAGCATTGTTCAGCAAGACATCTCCAGCATGAAACTTTGCAAACCACTTCCGACACATTCTACCAACCAAGTCACAGCACCTTCTTCATACACTGCACATTTTTTAATATTTAAGTTGCATTTTTATCTTTCTTGAAATAATAAAGCATAACATGCTAAAATGTGTATTTTCTTACATCTTCAATATTAATATGGCTACACAAAAATACACCCATTTTGATGTTTTTTAATGCATGCTGATATGACAGCTGTCACAATACAAGCTAACAAAATAGTTTTGAATGAAGTTAAGACAACTAACTACTACTAGAGCTGTCATACAGAAAAATAAAAGAACAGACTTTTTGGACAACACAATATCTGGGTGATATAATAGTAAGAAAACTTTGGTTAATAGGGGCATATAGTAAATATGTCTCATGTAACTCTGAAGGCAGTTATAAAAGAGGATTATGATTGCTGTAGTGAAGTAGGTATCAGAAATATTTGTTGTTTGATATGACTGCAATCTACTCATAATAAGCATTATTACATTTCTGAATCATTTCAAAATACAATATTGATGGAGACCTGTTTTATTTTCCTCTTCATGCTTTTCTTGGATATTGATGAAATAGTATCTCAATTTGAAGTGAATGTCTGATGCCAATTCAGATAGGATCCTTCTTTTTCTTTTCACCATTGCATCACTTCCTTGTGATATGTGATATACGGTATTGAGATAGACTGATATAGTTAATGAGCGGTGACAAAAGACAGTAAGATACCAGGTTTTATCAATACTAGATGTAAAATGGAAACCTATACAAGTTGAATTCAAAGAAGACATCTTTCATTTAAGCTTTAGCTTATCAACTAGATGATATATTCACAGGTTAATGAATTTCCCTATTAGCTGTAAATCTTAAAAATGAATGTAAAATAATAATGCACTTCAAAAACTATCTTCATCTGGTACTTTAAAAGAGTCAACTAATTAATTCCTGCATCAGTACAAGATTTGGCTCATGTTAAGAAGTTAACATTTGCATGGGTTACACTTAAGATTCTATCAGTGTACTTACTGGAATGTATCATTTTGGGGAAAATCAGATTATTCCTTGTAATATTATTATATGACACAAAGTAAATGTCATTGGTCACTAAATTCATCTATTTCAATATTCTAGATGCATTAAACAAACAATACTTGAGGATAGATTTAAACTTGTAAATTGGTCTCATGAATTAGTGAAGATCTCAATAAGATTATTTTAGGCATGAAAATCTGGTCTAAAGTGCAGCTACACATAGCAGAATATTAGTTAAAATGATAGTAACTGGTTCATTGAAATAATCAGCCAGTTGTCAAAGCATTTAATTAGTATTCTCAAGTAAAGATAGAGAATAAGACGTTGAGTCAGTATTTGATATCAAAAGAAGAATAGGATCAGAATTTCAGGAAAACATTATCCTAAAGACCTAATAATAAGTTTTTTGATGCTTTAAAAAATATTATTTGTGCTGTCACAATTCTTCCTACTTTTTCTCCCTTTTTCCGCCTTCACCCAGCCCCACCCCTCTCTGCATTCCAAGCCAATCCCTAAAGAATAGCAAGGTAGAGTAGCTAGAGTGTTGAATGTGGCTAACTCATGAAGTTCATTTCATCTATTGAAGGCTCAATATAATATTTATAAGGCTAGCAACCAAGGGTATGACTCATTGTAAGTCTTCAGTAAAAAGTGGTTCCTTTACCTTTTAAGTTTAGGACACAAAGTAGAGCAGAAACATGTCAACTGCAAAAATATATACAGTGTTATTGTCCTATTTATAACAAGAATCTGAAAAACACAATAACATTGTACATGTTTCCATATTACTTTTTAATACAATTAAAAACACTTTATTTTTTACATAAAATATATTCACTTTATTTCTTCAATAATATAATGTTTATTATAATCCTGAATGTGAAAATGTCCCAGTAGTTTTTACATTTCTTTTTTTAATTGCTATCCTATTACAGTGGTCTCAGTTTTTCCCCCTTTGCCTTCCTCAGCCCAGCCCACACCCCACTCCTGCAGTCAATCCCCACACCACTGTCCATGTCCATGGGTCATTTGTGCACGTCTTTGACTAGTCCCTTCCCTTCCTTCCCACCATTATCCCCCTCTCCCCACCCCTCTGGTTGCCGTCAGTTTGTTGCATGTTTCCACACCTCTGGTTCTATTTAGATCATTAGTTTACTTTTGTTCATTAAGACACTTTATAACAGGAAATCTTGTGCAATAGCCATTTTTGCTTTGAGTAGTTTGATAGTTTATTTTAATTAAGATTGCATAAAATTTATAGATGGATTTAGAAAATAATTACTGTTTTAGTAAGGTCATGTCATCTCATTCCTGATTATGGTAGAGCTCTTTATTATTTTGATTGAAATTTGTTCATTGTTTCTAAGTCTAAAGATATTTCATACTTAGTTCAATTTTTAGTACATTTTTACAAGTTATGGTGCATTCCTACATCTCAGTTTATTTCTTTATGTCAGAAACATACATTAGTTACAGCTATTGACTTTTTTTAATTAAGGAAAAAACATTTTTAGATGCAAAAAAAGTTACCATAAATTAAAAAATTATTAGAGAAAAAAACAATTAAAATGTGTTGATCCTGAAATTTCAATGTTAGGAATTAATCCTAAAGAATATAAATAAAGAGGATATGAATTTTAGTATTGTTTTTTATTAGTTAAAAAAAGAACTTGTCAACTACCAAATTATTCAACATAAGAGAATGGTTAAATCTGTTGTAATAAAGCTGTACACCAAGATGTTATGCTGTTGATAAAATTAATGATGTAAAAGTGTTGATAGATCATATTATAGGAAAAATGAGTTGAAAAATGGTATGCATTTTATGATCTCCTTACTACGGGCAAATGTTTACACCTCTTCTCCAAATTGTTAGTCTTAATCTCTTAATCAGCTCCTAAATAATAGTATTGAAAAAATATTATACACTTTAACTTGTATAATATAAACCATTTTTCCTGATAATCATATAATATTTTGAAATTCTTTTTAAATGAAAAAACGGAGAAATTAATGGGTGATTGTTAGTTGTAAAATTTATAGTTGAATAAATTCTATCATTGAGGAAAGAATCTCAAACAACATAGATTAGCACATAACTGGAAAATGTGATTTTTTAAAAGATTTTATTTATTTATCTTTAGAGGGGAAGGGAAGGAGAGAAATATCAATGTAGGGTTGCCTCACATGTGTCCCCTGCTGGGAACTGACCTGCAACCCAGGCATGTGCCCTGGCTGGTAATCGAACTGTGATCCTTTGGGTCACAGGCCCACACACGATCCACTGAGCTATACCAACCAGGGCTGGAAAATGTGATTTAAATTCTGATATGATATAAATGCAAACAATATCATTTTTCTAATTTTTAGTACAGATAACTTATTTAAAAATTGAATATTAAAATTTTTCCTTGAATATGAGCATTATTTAATTCTGTGACAAATAAAGTATTTGGCAAATCTGTTAAGGATAATAGTAGTTTTAAGATAGTTTGTGCCCTGTTTAGAAGTTAGTTGCTTAGCCTGCCACAGTTTTTAAAGTATGCTCTCAGAAGGCACAAGAACTCTAGATGGGAGCAAAGAACTTGTTCTTCACATCACAGCAAGTAGTATGAACATTATATTTGCACCTGAAGTCCTATGAGGTTAGGAGCCTTCATATATGCCTGCGCTCATGTTACATTATAGGACAAAAGCCTTGAACTTAGGAAATCCAAATATTTTATAGTGAGCAATAAACATGCCTGTTTGCTCTAAAAGGAGACAGACTCTTTGTTTTCCAAGATTGTTTGCTATTCAGGTATCTCTGTACATGCTTCTATTTGCTAGATGTGCAGAAATGTGAAAAATCTGTTGTGATTATTTCCCAACAATATCCACCCCTAGCTACCGTACTGTCATGGGACTGGAACATTTTTCCATGACTACACCACTTTGTCTGGCACTCTAATTAACCTCATAGGCAGAGACCGGGACCACATTCATTCAACAGTCTCATTCAGCATTTAATTAAGCCTACACCAATGGGACTTCAAGCTGCAGAATGGGACCAACCAGCATTTATTTTTCAACCATGCCTAGGAGGGCCACAGAGTGAAACAGTAAAAAATTCCATAAACCATCAGGGTCTAACTTAAAATACAGGTGGCTTTATCCGTCTAATTGGCATGTGTGTATTAACCTTTGCTCTTGACTAAAGCATTCATTCGCCTACAGTATGCTGTATTAGTAGTTGCACAGATTTCACTTGGTCCACAAAGAGGACACCTGAGGCAATTCTATTATCTAGAACTGCCCTGGTTAGTGAGCTGAGTCTGAGTTGAGTACCTCCCAGGGCTGAGATGGCAGCATTGATTTTGTTAGCTAAAGTATGGACACAGTTCATAACACCTTTTCTAATTGTCTAACTCCCACGGTAGAGACAATTGCCTGCACTGGATATATGGATAACAAGTCAGTCTCCTCCCCAAGAAATTCCACTAAGTGACCAAGAATTACCAAATTTAAAGAAATCTTTTCAGTTATCTGAGGTGTACATGATCTACAGATGATATGTCATTCATTTCTGACTGTTTTTTTATGCTGTTGAGGTTCTCACTAATTTCTCTGAGCATTCTTACAAGCAGTGTTTTGAACTCTGCATCTAGTAGATTGCTTGTCTCCACAGATGGTGTTCCTTAAACAACTGCAGGTCTGTTATGGCCACCATAAAGTGCACATTAGTGTTTTAGGGAGGAAGTCAAATTAGTGCCTGGCATCCATACAAAAAGTACAATCCCAAGCATGCACATTTTGCCCCTGGAAAGTAGGTGTTACTTAAAATTGCCGGGGCCCTGTAAATAGGCATATGACCTATATTAGGCAGAGGTCATATGTTAATGGTGTCAGCAGTATCTCTATTGTTGATGATACATCTTCCTTCCTGCTGGTGAGTCTTCATATTCTCAGTTCACTATGAATAATTGAGTCAACTCTTTGTTCTCAACAGAATACTTAAGGGAAGTTTGTCCAAACTGTTCTTTGTTTATTCTGACAGCAAGATGGTATTTGCCATGGACTGCATGACATCCAATGGATGATTAAGACTTGGTATATTAATCACTACACCAATAGCAGGAGATAGCCAACATATTCAAAATATTCAAATCAATAAAGTTATAAGTAAAAATGAAAACTAAAACAAGATGATATATTTCTTTTATTTTGCATTATAACAAATTACCACAAACTTAGAGTCTTAACTCAGTACACTCTTTTTTTATTTAAAAAATTTTATTTATAAAAGATATTTGCTATTTTCTCAATTTCCCAGAGATTTCTTGAAACAATTTAGTATGTATATCAAGGGAGATCATAAGTAATCTTTTTACTTTTTATTTCTCTATTTTATAATTAATTTAGTGTTGACACTATTACATATGTTCCCATAGTCAGTGAGAATGCAGACTGGTGCATCCACTTTGAAAAACAATATGGAGTTTCCCAATAAGTTGGGAATAAAGAAGTAAAAGGCTCACTTTTTGAAGATGATGTGATTCTTTATATAGAAAACACTAAAGACTCCACTAAGAAAACTATTAGACACAATAAACAAATACAGTAAAGTTGCAGGATAGAAAAATCAATGCACAAAACCCACTGCATTCCTATATGCTAATAATTGCATTTTAGAAAAAAATGCATAAAAATAATTTCTTTGGAATTACAACAAAAATAATAAAACACCTAGGAATAAACTTAATAAAGGATGTGAAGGACCTGTATACCAAAAACTACAAATCATTATTAAAAGAGATAGAAAAAGAAACTATGAAATGGTATGATATTTTTTGTTCATGGATTGGAAGAATCAGCATAGTTAAAATGTCCATATTACCCTAAGCAATATACAGATTTAATGCAATCTCAATAACATTTTTTTAAGAAATAGAAGAAAAGATTATCAGATTTATATGGAACCCTAAGAGATGGAATAGCCAACAAAATCCTAATAAAAAGAGCAGAGCCACGGATATCACACTCCCTGACTTCAAATTATACTACAAAGTGACAATAATCAAAATAGAATGGTGTTGGCAGAAAAACAGACTATGTGTTATTAAGTTTTTGCATTTGATTTCATTTTCAAGCCATATTGCTCATTGTCTAGCCAAACCTTTTTCCTATATTTTGTCCACCCAAAGCTCTATAAGGAATAGCAAGTTCCTCATTGCAGACAATATTTGTTTTAGCTTTGGTATATCTTGGTTTAGTTGCCATGGATTCATGGCATTTAAGCTATGACCATGGAGCTTGCTTCCCATTGTCATAATAACATTCTCTCCTCATCTCTTCTTCTCCCATCAGAGGAAAGTAAACACAAAAAAGGCACCATTTGTATAGTTTGTTTAATGCTATATTTTACTGCTCAGCCTTTAAATATTATTCTTCCTGTTTATTAACAAGTAAGGCATTGGGATATACTCCCTCCAAGTTGCCCACTATTAGGGCAAGAACATGCACTATCACATCTCAGGGTGTCATCTTGCATTTTCTATCCCAGCCCAAAAAGATTCTTATCCTTCCACTTTCAGAAAGCCATTTATGTTAACATCATCACATATTCATTGCCAAGTTGTCAAAGATAGTGGATGCTGAAACTCTTAAATAGAAAGGACATCATTATTCACATCACAACAAGCATTGTGAGCACTTGTACATTTTGGACCAGTTCTACCTACCACTAAGTTTCATGGGATGATGTACATGTGCTCAGAATGATGCCTGAATGAAAGTGTAGTGGTTTGCATTACAGAGAGAAACAATAAATTTAGGGATCTTGGAACTTTAATAATAGAGACTAATTATGTCTTCCCTTTACTCCGGAGAGAGACATTATCTCAATTTTCAAGGCTCTTTGTACAAAAAAACAGCCTTGAAAAGACAGTCCAGAAAAAGGGTCTGTGCCTCTGTTTGCAAGATGTATAGAAACAAGAATGACCCATATAGAATTGTTTTTCAACAAACTCTAGTACATTGAATTTAAGGCCATTTTTTTCTTTCAAGTAACTTTTGGAAATTTTATTTTTATCATTGCATGATACCTTGAAATAAAACATTTTCAACAAATGTTTGAAAATTAAATGTTCAATACTAGTCTTAGTCATTGGATTATACAATATAGTTTCATAACAGATATTCATCTTCTGTAGATTTTAATAAGTGCCTTTATTAAGATTATTCACACAGTAATGATGCATGGGGATATAATTTTTATTAGTTAATTAAATAGTGTTTATGAGTTAATATATAAATATTATTAAAATACTATACTTTATATTTTGAAATTGGAGTGGCCATAAATTTTGCTGCATAACATTAAAAACTTATAAATTAAAAAAAAAGATTCAATAGAGAGAAAAACCAAACTAAGAGCACACATATGAAGAAGTACTAAATACTAACTCAATGCTTCTTTCTTAAATAATGTTATTTTAGCCTCAATAAAAATACAAAATTGAAATTGAAACTCAACTGTAATGCTATCCTTTTGGCAAGTGTTTGTTTTGGTAATAGAGCGCATATTTCTTAAAAACATATTTCTTCATAAAAGTGGATTAAGTTGGAAAACTTATATTCAGTGTTCACTCATTGGATATATGCAAGGGGAAGTTGCTGGTGAGCACTGAGGCTAAGATAGATGACTGCTTTAATGAGATAAAGATCAAGACTAAGTGATCTCTTAGTAAATACCTGCACATAGCCTCAACTCTTCTTCATTTCATTATACTACCAGGAAACTTTAATTTCTGTTTTATTGGAAGTTGCAAGCTAAAGAATCATAGCATTTAATTTTGAAAATTACATAGTCATTTATCTATGGGACTCCATAAATATTGGGCATATTCTTCTTAAAGTTTAGTTTTAAGAGATTAAATTTTAAGACAATGATAAAATTATAAATCCATGAATGGTAAAAACCTAATTGTAATGTGCTAATAATTATTCATGTTTGGAAATTCAGTAGGTTAATTGGCATAAAACTCAGAGATATTTTTAATCAGATTAAAATATTTCTACAGAGAATTTCTCTTATTCTCTCTTAAATTTCACCTCAGTTTCTCATTGACCCCTCATTTTCATATTAGTTTATGTTAATCTCAGATATGATATTAATACCTTTATTGTTAATATATATACTATTCAGATGAGTAAGTACTTTTCTTAAAAATGACCTAAAGACTGCACACTCCGCGGGGCGGTTTATGGAGCTTGTGTGCATGTGCCTGCGCTGACACTCTGGTATCGCCATTGGCAGCGTTGAGAATATGCAGCTGTTCTAGGAAACATTTTGGCTAATGGAAATAATTATATTGTATCTGTGCTGCCTGTCCTCCAGTTTTCAGAAAAGTTATTTCTACCACATGTCATTCATTATTGTAGTCATAGGATATTTTTGGGTTAATTTTAGGCAAAGAACACATCTTTTATTCTGTACAATATCATTTTCCAAGGTAATAGAGGTTTATAGTACTACAGTGGGGTTTTTTTTTTTTTTTTGCTCTTTCTACTTAATGATAAAACATAGCTTTGTGGGTCTTATGTGAATTTTATTCATCATTTTATGAGACAATGTTTTAGATGCTAAACAAACAAGTTTTATAAATTTGAACACAAAATCATTTAGAAAACAATTGGCCTTCTCTAGAAGTAACTACACTAATTCATTTTTATCTTAGAGACTTTTTCCCCATCACTGTGTGGATATCATGGTTACATGAACAACTGCTCTTATAGGTTTCTCACTCCAGTGGCATAAAGTAGGCAGTGTGTTAAAATGTAGGCCACAGTGCCTGTGCTATGAATATTTATATATTTTGACATTCAGGAAGAATATGCCTTTCTGTACGTAACCCCTAGCACTCTTTTAGTTGATATATTTCTAAAAATGGAGCAATTTATTTATACTATGTCACTTTGGACCTAAGGGACACATAACCTACCTTTTCACAGGCATAAAATTCAGTTGTCTTATTTCTGCTGCATGAAATATGCTTAGAAGCTGTGGAGTCACAAAATGCTTTAATGCCTTTTGTTTCTACAGTTATTTGTCCCTAGGTAGGCACATTCACAGAACTGGGGGGGATATTGAGAAATTACAGAATCCGTATGTAGAACGGCATCTTAAATACGTGAAATAGTACTTTCTTTGTTAAGATTTTCAGAAACAGTATCCTCAAACTATCTGGGAAATTTGCTTAGGCTTAACCAGACATAGTATCAGAAAATTATTCTTCTAAACTCACGCAAGTATTCTCTGTGTAGTTTATATTTTTCTCATATGATTAAAAAAAACTAGAATTCTTGTTACCTTCCTTAATATTCATCCAAGAAGCAACACCAGCAATATTGCCCATAAGATTCCTCTTCATTTTTTGTGATTGAAGCTATCCTAAGTGGGTTTTTTCCTATTTTTCCACTCACAGGATTATAGATTTGATGACATCAGGATTATTACAAGAAAAATTTAAATAGGTGACATAATGATTCCAAAGGCTTGCAGATATAATTGTAAAGTTCATGTATCTTGACTTTAACCAGTGTGTGTAATACTTTCCAGTTATTTAAAGTCCAAGGCTATATTAGCAGGGCTTCTATTTTTTTCACTGAGATAGAAAGGCTGAAATGTTGAATGCACCCATCTTAGTGCACACACTATAGTAATCCCTCCTTCTCCACAGATTGACATTCCATGGTTACCTGTAGTCAACCTTGATCCAAAAATGTTAATGAAAAATTTCAGAAATAAATAATTTATGTTTCATATTATGGACTGTTCTCAGTAGTGTGATAAAATCTCAACCCATTCCTCTTGGGAAGGGAATCATTGCTTCGTCCTGGGTATCTGCACTGCATACACTACCACTGAGTAGCCACGTAGTGGCTGTCTCTGTTTTCACATCCACTGTTGCATTATTACAGTGCTTGTGTTCAAATAATCCTCATTTTACTTAATAATATTCCAAAATGCTTGAATAGTGATGCTGGCAATTCAGATATGCCAAACAGAAGTCATAAGGTTCTTTCTTTACGTGAAAAGTTATGCATGTATAGGAAAAAAAAATGTAGTATGTTTAGAGTTCAGTACTATCCAAGGTTTCAAGCACACATTGGTGGTCCTGAAATATATTCCCCACGGAGAAAAGGGTAGTACTGTATAATTAATTTTGACAATTTAATATGCCCATGTAGCCAACTTTAATCAAGATATCAAACATCTTCATTACCACAGAAAGTGGTACCCTTCATACCTATTTCCTGGCAACCCTGACCCCCATAGGCAAGAACTGTTTTGATTTTGAGTGCCATAGATCAGTTTCTCCAGTTTGAAGCACCTATAAAAAAGCATATGTGTTTCCTCTTTTTTAGCCATGCAGTTTTACAGACTTATATATGTTTAGTATATAAGTTTATTCCTTTTATTGCTGAATAGTATTTCATTGTGTGAATATACCAGTTAATCCATTTTTCAGTTGAAAGAGATCGTGTTTTCGATTGAAAGACATTGAAGTGATTGGGTATTGTAATTACACCTGCTATAAATGTTCTTTAAGAAGTCTTTTGTGTGTGTGTGTATATATATATATATATATATATATATATTTCTTATGGGTATATGATCAGAAATAGAGTACTGAATCATAGAATAGGCTTGACTATATTTAACTTTTTAGAAAAACACCCAACAAATCTTCTAAGGTAGTTATATTATTTTACATTCTCATCAACAATGAATTAAAATTCTAACTACTCAATTTTCTCATAAATATATGGTAGTGTCCACATTGTGATTTTAGATGTTCTAGTGGGATGAGTTGATATATATATTATGAGATCAATTTTTGTGAACCCGGTGAATGATTTTGAATGTATTTTATGTGAAGTGACTATTCAATTCTTTTGCCCCTTATTTGAATAGGTTATTTGTCTTTTTTATACTATTTAATTATAGATATTATTTTTATATCTCAGATATGATGTTTTTGAACATTCTTTTTTTAATAAAGATTTTATTGATTTACCTTTTAGAGAGGGGAAGAGAGGGAGAGAAACATCAACATGTGGTTGCTTTTCACATGCCTCCTACTGAGGACCTGGCCTGCAACCCAGACATGTGCCCTAGACTGGGAATTGAACCATGACCCTATGGTTCACAGGCTGGGGCTCAATTCACTGAGCCACACCAGCTGGAGCTGGATATAAGTTATTTTTCTATCAGATATATTATTGATAATATTTTCTTTCAGATGGCTTACCTATTTATTAATTTGTTAACCTAAAAATAAAAAGCCTTTCTAAGTGAGAGGCAACAGGCATTTATTTCAGATTGAAAAAAAAACAGCTATTCAGGAAGCATTGAGTCATGCAGAAGTCCAAATAATGATACAGTAAGGAGAGAAAGGCAAGAGGTATTTATGAGAATGGGATACGGTACAATTGCATCACTAGAAGGAAGGTATTTCTATTGGTGCCAATATCATTACACAGTGAACTTAAGTTTAAGGAATGTTTTATATCTTTCAGTACAATAGACATCAGTCTGGCAGTCATAATATATGCCTTTTTGTTATCTTCAGTAGCAGTTATTTGGAACACAAATTCGCTTTAGGCTCAGTCCAAAGTTTATTTTGCCCTGTTTTAACATTCCAAAAATTAAGGCACAAGATATGCAAGGCAGTTCCTCTGGTATAGCCATTCCATCTTCATTTTAATGTATCTCTGTTGATTTTTTTTACACTCCTAATGATATTTCTGAGGAGTAGAAGTTTGTTGAAATTTATTTGATTTTTTTACAGTTAGTGCTTTTTATGTTCTATATAAGACAAAGATTTGCCCACAGAGATCATAACCTTCTCTTCACTTTGAAAATCTCTTTGTTTATGCAATTACTTTTACATTTTATATAAATTTTAGAATTAACTTGTTAATTTCTACTTCCAAAAATTCTCCTGGAATTTTTATCAAAATTGAGGTAAATCTGTAGACCTACTTGTGAACTTTTTACATATTATAATAATGACTCTTTTATGTATAAATTTATGTACTTCTCCTTAAAATACTATAGTTTCACTACAGAAGATTTATTATTTTCAGAAAGTTTTATAATTATTTATTAGCTTTATTCTTGATTTTTTGATGATAGCTAAAGGAGTTTTAAAAAATATTTCATTGTCTAAATTTTTGATAATTTACAAGATGTAATTGATTTTTTTCTACTTATGACCTGGACATTGCTAAATTCACTTTATAAAAATATTTTGAAAAAATTTTTAGAATTTTCTAGATTAATAATACTGTCATTTTTCAGTAATGGTAGCCATCCTTTGTTCTTTGAACTTTTTGGTGTATTTTTCTTGCTTTATCAAATGTACTGAAATTCTAATACAATGGTGAATAGAAGTACTAGGAGTGAACATTCTTGCCTTTCGTCATCTTAGAGGTAAAATGCTTGATATTTCATCACTAAATGTAATGACAACTATAAATTTTTCTTCATGAGCTTAACAAATTCAGGAAATTGTATTCTATTCATAGAGGTTTGAGAGGACTTTAAAAAACTCATGAATGGGTTTTAATTTTGCTAAAATGTTATTTATACATTTATTGGATTTATCAGATTGCTTCTTTTTCCTTTATTCTGACAGTGGAGTAATTTACACAGATAAACTAGTAAATGCTAATTTGATATTGCATTACTTAAGTAAGGTCCACTTGGTTATATGGTTATACCATCTTTATATATTTCTGGACACACTTGGATAATATTTTGTTAAGAATTTTTGTGTCTGTGTTCTTGAAGAATATTGGTTACTAATTATTTTTTCTTGCAATGCATTTGGGAGGTTTTGATTTCAAGGTTTAGGTAACCTCATAAAACAAATTTGGAGAATTCTCTCCTCTTCCAGTGTCTGAAAGAAGCTGGATAAGGGCAGCATTATTATTTCATAGTCATTATTTAATGGAGTTCACTAAAGAAAGCACCTGCACCTGAATTTTCTTTCAGATAAAATTTTTGGTCACGATTCAGTGCTTTAAATAGAAATAATGCTAAATAGAATTTTGATTTCTTTCTTCTTAAATTTTAGTAAATTATATTTTAATGTAATTTTTCTATTTACACTTTGTATTAATCAGCTTAAAGCTCTTTTAACATTGCATTTCTACACTCATTAATAAGATTAGAAAAAACTTCTATTTCTGATATCAAAAATCCATATTTTCCTATGTTTTTTTGTCATTTAGTCTTTGTAGAAGTTTATCAGTTTTACTAATCCCTTTAAGGAATGAACTTTGGCTTTGTTAATTTTCTGTACTGTTTTCTACTTTGTTTATTTTTGTACTTTTATTTACTTGTTTCCACTTATGTATTGTAGTTTATTATTTTTCCAGCTGCTTAGGACTATTTACGTATTTATTTTTAAATCTTTCTTATAGTCCATTTTGTTACTTTGTTAAAGCAAAATTGACAAATAAAAATTGCATACATTTAAAATATACAGCATAATAACCAAAGATGATAATACTATATTGTGCACTTGAAATTTAAAGAGAGATCTTAGGTGTTTTCAGCATCCACACAAAAAGATAATACATAAGGATTTGTGAGATGATGAATGCATTAACTTGCCTGTGGTAGTAATTTTATAGTGCATACATATATTATAACACCGTACACTTCAAACCTAGTATAAGAATGTAAGCTTTGCAATTGTCTTAAAACTTGCTTTTGCTGCATTCCACAAACTAGGGTTTTTATTGTTACTCAAGATAGAATATTTTAAAATTCCCCTTCTGATTTCTTCTTCAAACTGTAGCTTATTTTATTATTTATTTATTTATTTATTTATTTTAATTTTGGGAGGCATATATATCTTTTATTTTTATTTATTTTTACATTTTAAATTTTTAATTGTATATTTGTCAATGATCATTTATCCCCCATGTTCTCTTCCTTCTCCACCCATTCTCCTCACCCCTTATATTTACCACATGTCATCCGTGTCCCCCAGTTCTTTTTGTTTTTACTATATTCTTCCACCCGAAAACCCTACATATGCTATAGTCAGAAACATGCTCTGTAATATTTCAATCTATTTCAGTTTATTGAGATTAATTTATGGTGCATCACAGGGCCTATCATAGCAAAATTCCATGTACCTTTTAAATTCAGGATGTGTGTCCTGCAGGTATTAGAAAAATATTCTGTTATTGGCAGTCGAGTGAAGTTAGTTAATGGTGTTCAGATCGTCATTGTCTCCCTTCATTGTTCTGGTATTGTAATATTTTATATAAAATAAACCTCAAACTAAAATACATTAGGTCTGCTTTCAAGACTTTTATTTTTAAAGAAATTAAGAGAAAAAACAATCTTTTATATTTTTCTCATATTTTGTTTTCTTCCTACTCTACGTCTTCCTGTAGATTCAAGTTTCCATGCTTGACAATTTGTTGCTGTGCAGGTAGGTAGACTGTGAGAGATCCTTTCATCTTTCTTATACAAAAACATTTTATTTTAACCTTAATCAGACACAGTATTTATTTATTTATTTATTTATTTATTTATTTTATGTAGTTTGTTTGAATTTTATCTAGTGGAATTTTGAACTGTAGAATTTTGCAATAATTATCAAATGTTTAAATAATTTACTTATGTATCTGTTGCAAACACTTTCCAAAGTAAACATAACGAAATATACAGTGAAGACATTATTTTAATATTGTTTTGAATTTCAAATAATGAACACTTTTAACTTTGATTAACCTGGTTATAAATGTTCTGTGTCTATGTAGAATGATAATGCAACTTTTCCCAAACATTTGAAAGCCCTCTTAAATTTATTAAATTAAAACTAAACTATGTCAGCTTACAAATTTGTTTCCTCTATGCAGGCACAAGAATTTTCAGCAGTCTATTGTGTAATAAACATATATCATAAACAAATATTTTTCCCTGGTCTTCAAGCAACTGTATGAAGCCCTTTAGAAGAATTCTTCTATACATGTGTCTTTCTCACCTATAGCACAGGAATTGAACACACAGTGTCATTGTTATGAGATACCTGTCTTCTGTGAAACCCTAAATTGCTTCTTAAGAGTCACTTAATTCTAAACACAACACACAACAGTACAAAATGAGTTGAATAAGAAGTATTAGACCCACTGAAAGAAAAATTCTGTATTAACATTGAACATCTCCTTTGTTTTAGCCTGATGCTAAAGACATCAGTTTTTTTTTTTTTTTTTTGTAATCAGATAAATGTACATAGAATGTAAACTAAATAAGCTGCCTTTAGCAAAGCTTTCTTTTCCACTTGGTCTCAAAAGACATTTTACCTTCCTTCGTGAAGACAATATTTTATTGCTTTACCTCAAATAATAAATGTTGTCAGCCACGTATTTCCTTCTAAGTACTTTTCAAGCCAATTTCTCCAGTTTTGTCTTAAATGCTCTGACCTTTTAGAACATTAGTTCTGTTACAAACTAAATATTTGTGTTTTCCCAAAAATTCATGTTGAAATTCAAACCCAGATTTGTTGGTATGAGCAGGTCAGGTTCTCCAAAAGTTATTAGATCAAGAGAATGGAGCCCTCATGAATGGGATTAGTGCCCTTATACAAGAAATCCTTAAGACCTCTCTTGTCTCTTCTGCCAAGTGAGGGCACAATGAAAAAGTGATAATCCGTGGACCAGCAAGCAGGCGCTCACCACACACTAGATCTGCAGTCTCAGACTTGGATTTCCCAGCCTTGAGAAATGTGGGAAACAAATGTTTGTTGTTTAAGTAAGTGATTAAGGTATTTCAGTATAGAGCCTAAAAAGATAAGGTTACTTTCCACAACTAAGCTTAGATCTCTTATGTTTAAATTTGATGAGCAAAACAATGTACATTTTTGTCATAATCTCATATAATTTTGGCATACGTCACTAAATTTGTTTTAAAAAAATTGTGCTGATATGTCACACAGGACAAAAGATTTACCTCAAAATCTCTCTTGTTAGTTTCTGGAAGTCCCAGGCAGGCTCAAGCAATAATAAAGGCAGCTACTTGCATAAAACCATGTACTGATAAAAAATAACTGCATTATAAAAATTTTCAGCTTCTTCACCATGTATAAAAATAACTGTTAAAGAATGGCAACTGGTATTTGTGCTCATGAAACTTAATTGTTTGTCTCTGATATAGTCATTGATCACTGACCTTGTAAAAATAGTCCTTTGGGTTTTATGTCTAGGTTAACATCACAATTACTGAACTTGAAGATATATTCACAATTTAATGAGATGGCTGATTTTATAGTCTTCAAACATTATAAAAAGAGGGCCTACATTGCTCTTCCAAACCCAAACTCAATATAATAAAATGAAATTATTAATTATGACTAATATTCTGGAAAACCTCTTCACATTTTGAGATGTTTTCTGTTCTAAGGCTAAAGATCTCTTTAATAAGAGTGTACAGTTGGAATCCTGAAGAATAATAATAGAAGGATAATAAGAGCAATGATCCCAAATAACTTATTTTTGAAGCGAGGGGGTTATTTTTATATATGGATTTCAGTTTCTAACACTTAGTATTTAAATACAGTTTTCTAATTAAAAAGTTAATTACATGCTACATGAAAATTGACTTATTTTCTTTCACAAAATAGCTCTTCACTGTGTTTTTCTTGTTACATTATAATCATTATTTGTTATTTGTCTATGCTCCATGTAAAGTACCATCCTTTGCCACATAATTATGTGAGGTGGTAAGGTGTATCTTTCTTTGAAAGAGATACATTAGCCCATTAACTATGTCTTTGGAAAAAATATGTAGCTTTTATGAAATCAACAAAACATTTGATGGGAACAAACATTTATAAGGCATATGTCTGATATGGAGTTAACAGCCAAAATATAGAAAGAATATGTAAAAATAGCAAAGATATAATGACATTAAAAACTGGGCAGAATAATTGAATAGCCATATATCTGAGGAAGACATACTAATGGCCAACAGGTATTGAATACATGGAAAAGTTTTCAACATCACTAATCATTAGGGAAATGCAAATCAAAGCTACAATGAGATATTGCCTCACACTTGTTAGAATGACTGCCTTTAAAAAGACAAGAGATAACAAGAGTGGGTGATGAGGTGGAGAAAAGAGAATCCTTCTGCATGGAAGCAATCTAAGTGTCCACTGATGAATGAATGGATAAAGAAAATGTGATATATCTACATCCATGTCTATATCTATATATATATATCTATATCTATATATCTCTATATAGATATGTATAGAGAGAGTTGTTATAGATATAGGTATAGATATGAAAGTTTAGGCCACAAAAAGATTAAAATCTTGAAATTTGTGGTAACATGGATAGACCTTAAGGATATTCTGCTAAATGAAATAAGTCAGGCAGAGAGACAAATACTGTATGATCCCAATTATATGTGGAATTGAAATTAAGAGAGAAAGAGAAAAAAGAATGAAGTGAGAAAGAAAGAATGAAAAAAGAAAGAAAGAAGAGAAAGAGAGAGAGAAACAGCAAGAAAATAGACTTATGGAAACAGATTGGTAGTTGCCAGAGTTGGAGGGGGGTGGAAATGGAAGAATAGATGAAGCAATTCAAAAGGTACAAATTTCCAGTTATAAGATAAATAAGCCCAGGGGAAACTATGTACAGCATGGTGACTACAGTTAACGGTGATGTAGTCTATATTGGAAAGTTGATAAGAAGGAAGATCTTGTAAGTTGGCACAGAAAAAAAATTCTATAGGATGATGTTCACTAAACATCTGGTAATTATTTACAGTATAATCTTATATCATATTATGTTGTACACTTTACATTAGCACAATATTATATGATGCGGTATGTCTAGAAAGTATTCAGCCATATAAATATGAAAAATAAAGATGCTTATTGAAGAAGATACAAGAAACATTGTACTTAGGACAATGATGCCTCAATCCCCTTTAAAGTAGTCACCTTGGCACCTCACACAGTTCTCCCAGCATCTCTTATTATTCAAAACACTCTTCAAAAGCCTTTGTTGGAATTATTATTTTTTCACATTTTTATTGTTTTTCAAGTACAGTTGTCTGCACTTTCGCCCAACCACTCCCACCCATCCCAGTCATCCCCACTTCCCACTCCTGATCCTACTCTCCTTTTGTTTTGCCCATATATCTTTTATACATGTTCCTTCGTTGGAATTAAAAACAGCTGCCCCATTGTATTTTCCTGAATCTCATTGATGGTCTGAAATCTCTTCCCTTTCAAGGTAATTTTAGTTTGGGGAAAAGTCAGAAGTTGCAGGGCATCAAATCTGGGCTGTAGGGGGGTTGAGTTACCTGGGTGATTTGATGTTTCACTGAAATACTCTGCATGAAATGTGATGCATGAGCAGGCTCATTGTCATGATGAAGCTGCCAATCACCAGTTGCCCAGAGCTGTGGCCATTTTTGTCATATTGCATCTCTCAACCAAGGAAGAACATTGAGGTAGTACTCCTTACTAACTTCTTGTCCTGGGAGAAGTACTTGTGATGTGCAACACTTTCCCAATCAGAAAACACAGTGAACAGGTTCGACTTTGCTGCACCATCTTTGGGCGTGGAGAAGCAGGCAACTTCCACTGGGACAACTGGGTCTTCATTTCCAGATCATGGACATAGACCCACGGTTCATACCCAGTTATGACTCTTGAGGGAATCTGGTTCACTGGTACCCGTTTGAATCAAGTCATTAGCAATTGCAGCACAATCGTCCCTCTGCTCTGGTAGCAGAAGCCATGGAACAAATTTTGCCAAAACATGTTTCATGCCAAGATACTGCATCAAAATCTTGGATACAGTCATTTTAAGAATTCCCAGGTCAGCTTCTAGTTCTCACACTTTTAGACATTGATCTTCACTGATTGCAGCCCATACATGTTCAACATTCTCAGGTATTGGCTTTTTGCTGGCCATCCAGGACATGGATCACTTTAAACAGATTCTTGGTCATCTTCGAGTCACTCGTGACACACTTTTATTTGTGCTGCACTCATTGCATCACCTCCACAAGCCTTCTGAATAATCTGAATAGTTTCTGTGGAGGAATGTTCAAGCTTAACACAAATTTTGATGCAGATTCATTGTTCTATTCAATCATTCTGAATGTGATGGCCACACAGTGCACATGCTCACTCAATGGCATCTACCACCCCCAGTGACTGTGAAGTGTTCACTGTTCATACTTGCCCATTCCATTCCACTTTCTTTGACTGTCAGGTTATATCAATCTTATGCACATCATTTGTATTATATTAACAATTGTTGGACTTTTCCTGGACAGACCTTGTTATAGCTCAATAAAACAAGAAAAAATGATAATTCCAATAACACTTGAAAAGTATTTTCAAAGGAAAATATTTTACAATTGTGTTTTCAATCTTTTGATTTTCCATAATTTTACTTGGAATAATGGATTATTTGTTAAGAATTTATTTTAAAGATTTTTCTATATTGCCTGTATATCTTCATATTTATTTTGCACAAGAAATATTGTTGGTCTTGCAACAAGATGGTCTCAGAACAAAGTGGTTATCTGGGATTTAAAGCTCTGTCATTCCTATAAAGTTAATCCTGTAAAATCTTCTGCCATAGTTTCATTTTAGTTTTTATTTTTCCCTTGGTTATATTTATATTTAAAATTTTTAATTCATTTGTTGGCATGACATTGATTAATAGAATCATATAGTTTAAAAAATTATATATGCAATTCCTTCAGGTGTTTGGTTTATAGCAACAACCAGATCTTGGAATTAAATTTTTGAGTCACCATAAAATGTAATTCTTATTTTTCTTTTTCTGTCCTTTGGGGTTGAAACCCCTTCCCTTGCCAATATGTCCAGACAGGTTTTGATGTGATAGGCAGTTGCTTCACCTTCCTGTGTCCCATGTGATTTGAAATAAGTGGCACTGAGATACTTCGTGGCTCATTAACTTCTGTATATCTTGGTTGTCCTCCTAAAATGCAGAATGCCTAAATGACAATCAGTTTAGACAGACATCACTTACATGATATAGTGACTTTAAGGCAGTCAAAATTTTAGTCACAAGTAAGCAGCTTATTTTTTTTCCATACACTCGAGCAATTTAATTTCTGTTGCTGGAAGATGCTAGCCCTCTCCGGGAAGCTGTAGAAATGGTTTCATGATAATTAGTACTTTTTGGCAGATAGTATGTTTGCTAAACACTCTTTGATCAACTCATTAAGAATCTTACATGTTTGAAATGTTTCTGTATTGGTAGATCTTAGTAAAAGTAATCTACTCAGTACTGTATGAGGACAGTAGCTTGCAAGGCAAAAGATAAAGTGTTATTTTTTTTCAAATATCCTTTTAAAGTTTTTTTCCTGTTGTAACCAAGCTAAAGGGTTCCTTCCTTGCACACGTCAAACCCCAGTCATGTAGAAACGGGAGTTTGAAGTCAAGAAAGTGAAAGTTTGTTAATGAAAGAAATGGTGTTATGCCCTGAGTCATAGGTGAGCTCCTACTCAAACGCCTGGCACCCCATGGCTTCTAAGGGATGGTTATACAGGGGAAAAATCATGATGGAGTTAGGGTCCTGGTCTCTACTGATTGCTTAGCCCTAGGGTAGGGTAGTTGAATATTACAGGTGGTCCTGATTCTAGTCATGGTGTTACTCTGTCTGGTTTGGCAGTGGTGTGGTCAGTGAAGTTATTCTGCTTTTCTATCTGGAGCAGAAATGCAGCTATAACCTAGATGTCATCTTTAGTTTAACAAAAACTCTGTCTTTCTTACCTATAAGTGGAATCTAATCAATAAAACAAACAAGCAAGCAATACGTAACCAGAGGCATTTAAATAAAGAACAAACAGAAAGTAACCAGAAGGGGGAGGAGATAACAGGGGAAAAAGGGGAGGGGTTGTCAGGAACATGTATGAAGGACCTATGGACAAAGCCAAAGGTGGGTAGGATCAAGGGTGGTAAGTCGAGATAGAAGGGGTATGGGGGGATAATGGAGACAACTGTACTTGAACAATAATAAAAAATACCAAAAAAAAAAAAAAAAGAACCAAGGTTTTCTTTTTAAGACATTCAATGTTTCTGACCAGAACCTCATCATCCTTAGGGCTTAATGATTAAAGGAGAGGATGTGCAAGGGAGAGACATAAGTGGGTGGGTCAGGGTGCTAGATGAGACTAGTCTGAATCGAAAGAGAAGAGCAAAGGTCTTATTAAAGAAATGAAGTTTCTGTACACTTACGCTGTGATATCAGATTCTGAATAATGTCATGTTTCTGGAAATTTTATTTGTGATTTCATATTTTGTGTCTTAGAACTACCAGTCTTAAAGTGTATCTAAGAAATGATTGGTTATAATTTGATAAGTACATGAGCTCTGAAAACAAAAACATGCAGTATAAAAATTTTGAATAAGTCTTTAACATTTTTTATTTAGAAAATAATTGTCATGCTCCACTAGTAGTAGGTTTCCACCTCATTTATTAAATAACTGCTCTCCTCTCAAACAACGATCTCATCATAAAGTTGGGGTACTGAAAATTTATTAAGTTTCTCAATTCTTGAGTATGATATAATGTCTTTTAAAAATTAAGGGTAATATTGAGTTTGTATTTCTCATGGTCTGATCTAAAATTTCACTCTGAATAAGAAGAGATTAATTAAATGATATACAATGCAATATTTGTGGAGTCACTGTAAAGGATAAATAAATCACATCCACATAGATTTTCCTCATTTTTATGCATATAGAAATGCCTAATGTAAATGGAAAATTTTCTATAGCACAAGAAAGATTTAAAATATGTATGTACTAAATCATATTTATAATGAATTACTTTAAAATATGAATATTCACTCTTAAGAAATCAGCCTTATTTTTTTCATGGAGTTAACTAGTTTGAATTAAAAATATAAAGCTATTTATATTTTAAGACCTATTAAGATCACTGTGACTTTATTAAACCGTGTTTAAATTCTACAGTCAAGAAAAGGGAAAGGGTCAAGTCAAGGAATCTGTAACCAGGACCCGTGGACAAGGACGGTGGTGGAGGTGGAGCATGGAATGTGGGACAGGGGTTGGGCAGGGCCGGGGGGAGCAGTGAGGGAAAACAGGGACAACTGTAATTGAGCAACTATGAAAAATTAAAAAAGAAAGAAGTATCTGTGGAATAAAGAAAGTGATGAAATAAAAAAGAAAAAAAGACTTGATTTAGGCATGAGGAAAAATGATCAGACAAAAGAGTTAGTATCACGTAATTATTCTAACTTGTAAAAAACAAATGAATTAGGAAATTAAAATACATTTTCTTGGAGTTATTGAGACAACTCCTTTTCCAAGTAAAAAAAGAATAAGAAGTATTCCATGCACAGTGGATTTTATCATTTTTTTACAAATAATTATTTATTTCCTGGTAATTGATCTTTTTTTCCATTAATTTTTGACATTAATTCCAAAAGTCATGCATTATATGAGCTTTTTAACAAGGTGTTATGATGTTGTGATTGTTAACTGCCTAGAGTTTTGATAATGATAGTTATTTCTTTTGAGGTCCATATGAATTTCAATTTCAAATTGTGTAGTTATAAGGTGAAAAATTAAAAGCAAATATAACGTAATTTTGCCATCTCAGCTTTTGTAATAAATCAAACTAACTGTTTGTCTACAATCACATTTGCCCCTCTGGCCATCCGTACCATTTTCCCCACTTGTTTTCTCCTAAGAATATCCATATTTATGTCTTCCTTACTGTTTTTCTAAAATATTTTTTTATTGTTTGTTCTATTACAATTTGTTTACCTCGACTTTTGATCTGAGTTAGTGAAATACAAAACTCCATGTGTTGACAGTTCACTATGTGAGTTCGCTGTTGAAATTGCTGGGTTATATTTGTTGTTTTCCTACAAGAACACTCAAAGCAATTTCTTAATGTAGAGGCATTCATTCAACATAAATCTAAGTACAATTAAGCACCAAACTAAAACCAAATTCTGAATATGTATTTTAGTATGATGTTCATCTTAGAAAAAGAAAGGCTGAGAAGCAAAAGATTTGTTTACTTTTAATTTCTTTAAATTATCACCATTTTCCATTTTTGAAACCCGTGTTCACTTTACATTTATCCCAGAGGTTTAGATTATCATGAACATTTGACAATTTGTAATTGAATGCTTATAGGCTAAAGAGGTTTTGTTCTTTCATTTGATGGATTGTGTCATGCCAGAGTCTGGCAGTGCATTTTATTTGACCTTTCTCCTTAACTCCATTCATTTTAAACCCCTTGTCACATGAGTGACAGGCCATCATGATGTGATGGAAGACAAAACCTCATAAAGATGCATCACCTTGTCAGACAAATGCACTCAAAAATCCTTCTTATCTCAAAATTTCCACATTTATTTGCATAAATTTTAAACAGTTACTACAAGAAATCACTTTGCCACCCAACTTAATATTTACAGATTTTTTTTTGGTTGGAAATAAAAAATCAAACACAGCAAACCTAAGTAACTTCCCCATGTTCTCTTTTTCTCCCTGATTTTACTGTAGCCACTGGAATGGCTTGCTGCCCTTTCTTTGTGTTGCCTCTCAGCAGAAGATCCAAGGTCGCACAGGTGGTGGCTCAATTAAGACATAGAGCTTGCTTTGATATTTCCGTCCATTGGGTCAGAGAGGAGGCTGCCTTTAAAAGGTGTTAGTTAATTAGAGGGAAGCTTAGGCTAATTTAGGTTGTAATATTGAAAAGTAGGAGAATAAACTTGGGAGATCAAAGATTACTATTGGAATAATTTTAATAATACGTACAAATGAAAAGTCAGAATGACTTTTATGATCTTTCCTGTACAACGTGAAAGTGACAAGATATGAAATTTCCTAATAAAAAAGGTGTCATAGTGAAAGAAAGTTACCTAGGAGTGTGGGCATCCACGCACATGCCTAGTTCAATTTTGGACTATTTATTTTGAAGCATCTCTTTTTACAGGATGATGCGCAAAGCTTAATTCACTCAGGGCCCCTGACACTGCTAAGAATTTTGATGCAACTGGAGATGGGCAGTTTTATATTTCTTAACCAGAAATCATTTTTCTACTCACAGGACAGACATCAACTGAAGTGAAGAAAAGGTAGATTTACTCATCTTTGGAGGTCATTTATCTCACATTCAAGACTTTTTATTACAAAGTCCTGAAAGAGTCTGTGCTTTGTGTGTTTATACCAATAGACAGAGGACATTCATATTGTAAATCAATGAACTAGTTTTTTATTTTGACAGGTTCAGCAGTGATTTAGTGGTGGAATATGAACACAGAGTAAAGACATTGACCTGACACATTTTTATCCCTTCCCATGTGAATAAATTTCTTCTATCTGTGGAAGAACAGAGATATATGTGAGACAAAATAATCACAGGATAGAAACAATATTGCCTGGGAACAGAAATGGCAAAAAGTAAAAAGACCTGAGTTCTCTTTCCTGCAAGGTCCTGAAGTCAGAGAATATTGTTTTTTATTATAATAACAGAACTACACAGGCACACATTTTGGCATGAATATTTTTTGTTAATTCATATATTTAGTCATCTAAGTCATGTGCTGTGTATTTATTTGAATAATACAGAAATCATAAAAATAGGCTCAACATCTCAAAAATTTAATATAAATGAATATATCTATACACACATATATATACACATACATACTTTGGAACAACTAATGCATTTATATTTTCTCTTACGATTGCATTATCTATTTGGCTTAGGTCATACACTTTGTCCAATTCTCTCTTCTACATAAGAATATATAATTATGGTGAATCCAAAGTAAATTGGTGTGGCCATTGTAGACAACAATGTGGAGGTTCTTCTAAAGATTAAAAAAATAAAACAAACGTGGTCCAGCAATTTCATTTCTGGCTATATCTCTTAAGAAAATTAAATGACTTTCTCAAAGAGATATTAGTTTTACGCTCATTGCAACATCTTTCACAATAACCAAGACATGGAAACAAGCTAAGTATTCATCAATGGAAGAATAAATAAAAATGTGGTATATTAAAAATAATAGGACATTTCCATTCATAAAAAAGGGAAATTCTGCCATTTCCAATAACATGGATAAACTTGGAGGATATTATACTTAATGAAATAAACTAGATACAGAAAAACATATACTTTACAATCCTTTAGGGTGGATTCTAAGAAAGTTAGAATCATAGAACCAGGAAGTAAAAGGATGGTTGCCAAGGGCCGGAAGTGAGGAAAATAGAAAGATATTGACCAAAGGGTCCGAAATTTCAGTTAAAGCATGAATCATCTCTGGGGATCTAGTGTTCAGTTCAGTCATTATAGGCAATAATACTTTATTGTAAACTTGAAGTTTGGCAAGGCAAATATTTTATTCTTACAACAGAATATTATGTATGTGAGATTATGGGTATGTTAATTTACTTGACTATGATAAGTATTTCGCAATATATACAAATATTTAGGTGGGGTAGAGAGAAATGGGGAAAAATAATACATAAACAATAATGTAAATATTTAATAGAACAGTGGTATACTGAAAAGGCATTAATGAATCTACATGATTTGATTCTTTACATAGTTCAAATAATTTCATTACCACTGTGAACAAACCATTCACCATGTGGTTAGAAAAGTTTATTTTAGTAATTTCCATGCTGAAAACCTCTCACTAAACAATGAATCTGCAGTGGTGACTCTGGTGTATATAATTCTTCACAAGATTAAGCCTGAAACTGGCATTTCATGTCATTTAGAAACAATTATTCAAAATGGAAGGAAATAGTCTTCCAGGAAATCCAGGAAGCTCAGAGAGTCCCAAAGAAGTTGGACCCAAGAAGGAACACACCAAGGCACATCATCATTATATTAGCCAAGATTAAAATTAAGGAGAGAATCCTAGAAGCAGCAAGAGATAAGGGGACAGTCACCTACATTTAAAGGAGTTCCCTCTCATCAGACTGTCAGTGGATTTCTCAAAAGAGACCTTACAGGCAAGAAGGGGCTGGAAAGAAGTATTCCAAGTCATGAAATCCAAACACCTACATCCAAGATTGATCTATCCAGCGAAACTTTCATTTAGTATGGAAGGACAGATAAAGTGCTTCTCAGATAAGATCAAATTCAAGGAGTTCATCATCACCAAGCCCTTATTACATGAAATGTTAAAGGGACTTACCTAAGAAAAAGAAGATAAAAAATATGAACAGTGAAAGGACAGCAAACTCACAGTTATTAACAACCACACCTGAAACAAAAGCAAACTAAGAGGACAGCTAGATCAGGAGTGGAACCATAGAAATGAAGATCACATGGAGGGTTAGCAACAGGGGAGTGGGAGGAGGAGAAGGGGGGAGAAGGTACAGAAAATAAGTAGCATAGACAGTAGGTAGAAAATAGATAGGGGGGATGGCAAGAATAGTAGGGGAGATATAGAATCTAAAGAACTTGAGACACGTGTTCATGAACTAAAGGGGGGAAATGGTGGGGGAGGGGTGTGCAGGGTAGAGGGAAATGAAGGGGGGAAATAGAACAACTGTAATGGCATAATCAATAAAATAAAAAATATATTAAAAAACACAATAGAATATAATCATATACATGCACATTAAAGATAGGCTTGGTCAGTGCCTACTCCAAGACCCTTACATTGCAATCACAAATACTTAATCATTTGGTATTAAATTTATTTTTCTCATTTATTTGATGAAGTTAAGTATCTCTCTGTAGATTTATTTATTTAAATTTCTTATTTATTTATTAAATTTGTGGTTAAGATGAAAAAAATACAAATTGCCATAAAATTTACTAATTGCAAGTGACATTTGCTGTCACAAATTTCTTATTTAAAAGTTTTCATCAAGTGCATTTTTTTAACATTTCTAATGCAGGTAAATGATACCAGCAAAACTTTTAGAATTTATCTAATATTTCTAAAATAGTTACATATTTATTAGCACCATAGTGAAGAACAAATTGCCCGGTGCACATGTTTTATTTTTTATTTAATTTTTTAAAAGATTTTATTTATTTATCTTTAGAGGGGAAGGGCAGGAGAGAGGGAGAGAAATACCAATGTATGGTTGTCTCTCATATGTCCCCTGCTGGGAACCGGTCTGCAACCCCTGCATGTGCCCTGACTGGGAATCAAACCACGATTGTCTGGTTTGCAGGTCCCCACTCAATCCACTGAGCTACACCAGCCAGGGCCCGGTGCACATGTTTTATAGATGTACAATAATACGGAAGAACTCTGACTTTTAAAAATGATAATTTTTTTGAGGCAGACACTAAAGGGTTGTCATCATAATCCCACCTGGAAACTAGTGCAGACCTCAGGACAGCCTGAGTTTTAGCTGGCCTCCAAGAACATTCACAAAATTGTTGAAATTTCATCATTATAGCTGTCAGTGATGGAAGCCAACCTATCCAATAAAACTCTATTGAACTTTGTATTGAGGTAATGATCCTGATGCAGAGATAATTTGGAGTAAGGCAGAAGTATTTTGTTTTTGTCATAATGAGTTTTTAACAACACTGATTTTTCTAGGCACATAATACTTTTAAAACAGCTTATAAATTTAAAGTGAAAAAGTTTTTAGTATTTTAGGTATAGTCATTTTCATTAAGTAATCATTTACCTTGTTGACAACTTTGAAGAGGGCGCTATGTAATTATGATTTTTGCTGTGCTAATTGTAAAGTTAACTTCAGTAACACATAGCTGTATTTGGTACAAAAAGTTATAAGTTAAATTTCCTGCCAGCATTATCTTAAAACTCTATACCAATTCTTCCTACCAACATACTCATTATTATATGATTCCATATGGGAAATAATAACTACTCATTTTCTATTGAAATGAGAGGGTAATTAAGTCTAGTTACATGTCCTTATGATCATTGAAACATGACAAAAGTATGATTTTCTGTTTTCAGGCAATCTTTTGGAAAAGAGGCATTTTTATCAGCAACTATATTATGTTCAATTGATTCTTTTAAGAATAACGAGGTTTATTATTAGTCTTCTCAGGGGAAATGTGCAAGTAGCTTTCAAACAAATAAGTAAACTGTCTATAAAACTGTCATTTACAAGGAGTCTATATTTTTATCCATTTCTGTAGTGAAGAAATAAAAATGTAAATTGAAAAAGCTCTCAGCTATGATGATTTTTTAAAAGCCTGGGCTTGGTCATTGTCTACTATGAGGTCCTTGTAATACTATAACAAATACTTAATTCTTTGGCATTAAATTTATTTAATTTCATTTATTTGATGAAGTTAAGTTATTGCTACATATTCCACTAAATAATGAGATTTGGGGGAAACATTCAAATCTTCTTCAAACATATGAACCATAAAGTTTTCCATATTTCCTGATTAAAATAATTATATAAAGGTATTGGCACTCATAGTTTTTATTAGAGAAAATAATTCCCATGTCCAACTTTCTAAATCAGATCCCATATTTATCATTCCAAATTTCAGAAAAATTTCAAATTAGTCATCCTGATGTTCATTTTTTCTGACTTCCTGACACAGATTTAACCCTAGATAATCTAGTTGATCAGTTGTGCTTAAGATCCCAATTACAAATTATCTTCTACCTTGTCAGGATCTATAATATCTTCACGCAAATTTGTCTTGTATATCTGGTATACTATTTCTTTAGTATTTTCAAATAAGGCTACTGGCCCTGGCTGGTGTGGCTCAGTGGATTGAGTGCTGGCCTGAGAATCAAAGGGTCACTGGTTCAATTCCCAGTCAGGGCTCATGCCTGGGTTGTGGACCAGGTCTCCAGTAGGGGACGCACCAGAGGCAACCACACATTGATGTTTCCCTCCCTCTCTTTCTCCCTCCCTTTCCCTCTGTCTACAGCAAACTCACAGTTATCAATAACCACACCTAAAACAAAAGCAAATTAAGAAGACAGCTAGATCAGGAGTGAACCATAGAAATGAAGATCACATGGAGGATGAGCAGCAGGGGAGTGGGAGAAGAAGAGGGGAGAAGGTACAGAAAATAAGTAGCATAGATGGTAGGTAGAAAATAGATAGGGGGAGGGCAAGAATAGTAGGGGAAATATAGAATCTAAAGAACTTGAGACACGTGTTCATGAACTAAAGGGGGGGATGGTGGGGCAGGGGTGTTTGGGGTGGAGGGGAACGGAGGGGGGCGAATAGAACAAATGTAATGGCATAATCAATAAAAATGTTTTAAAAAAGGAAAAGAAAAATAAATAAAAAAATAAATTAAATCTATAAAAAATTTTTTAAAATGGCTATCAGACTTAGGGCTGAAGAAGCAAGTTGATGAAATAAAGTGAACCATCACAAAGGTTTTATTTATTAATCTTTAGAGGGGAAGGGAAGGAGAAAGTGAGAGAATATCATTTCATTGTATGGCTGCCTCTTGTGTGTCCCCTGCTGGGAACTGGCCTGCAACCCAGGCATGTGCCCTGACAGGGAATCGAACCACAATCCTGTGGTTTGCAGGCCCTCGCTCAATCCATTGAGCTACACCAGCCAGGGTCACAATGTGTTTTTTAATAAAAAACTTATAAATAAATTTACAAATAAATTCAAAATAAAAAAGCTTAAAGAAAATACCTATACAAGTTTTATACTAAAAAATATTTTATTAACTTGTAATGATCTTAACATAACATATCCTAACCAGGGCTGATCTCTGCCACAAGATATAGTAAAAAAAACAAGTAATATTTAGTAAGCTTATTTTAGGAATAGCTTTAAGAACTTTCATTATATTAATTCCCTTAGTAGCCATAATAGAACTGTGAGATAACAGCTAACAGTGCTCATTTTTACAGGTGTGAAAACTGAGGCTAATAACATGTCTAAGGTCATCAAATTAGTAAATAGCAAAGCCAGGATTTGAGCTTGGCAAGTTGGAGTCAAAATAGCACCCTTATGCATTATGCTACCATACTCCCATTTAATTGAGTGAGAAAGATAAATGTATAATTTGGGAATATCAGAAAAGTATGGCAAAGAGATAGTTGAAGGATGCAGACTATTCGGAGGCAACTCAGAAGAGAGGTATCTACATGATCTCAAAATTTACTTTTGAAATTCAGTAAATTTAAAGTGAATGACATAATGCTTTCCAGTTCCATCCATGCTGTTGCAAAGGGTAGGAGCTCCTTCTTTCTTTCTGCTGCATAGAATTCCATTGTGTAAATGTACCATAGTTTTTTTATCCATTCATTTACTGATGGACACTTAGGTTGCTTCCAGCACTTGGCTATTGTAAATTGTGCTACTATGAACATTGTGGTGCATAGGTTCTTTTGGATTGATGATTCAGTGTTCCTAGCGTATAATCCCAGCAGTGGAATTGCTGGGTCAAAAGGCAGATCAATTCTTAGTTTTCTGAGGAAATCCCATACTGTTTTCCACAGTGGTTGTACCAGTCTGCAATCCCACCAACAGTGCACTAGGGTTCCCTTTTCTCACCTTTAACAGGAACCTAAACAATAAAAGAAAGAAACAAGAAAAATATAACCAAAGACACTGAAATACAGAACAAGCTGACAGGGACCAGAGGGGAGAGGAGAGGGAATTTCAGGGGAAAAAGAGAAGGGTTTATAGGAACAAGTATAAAGGACACATGGACAAAAACTAGGGCGGGGTGGAAAAGGAAGGGAGAGGGGGAGGGCTGGGTGGATGGGCTGGGGTGGGAGTAAAAGACAGAAAACTGTACCTAAACAACAATTAAAATAAAAAAATAAAGTGAATGACATAAATAGTTAAAACATAGAAGGACATACTGGGGCTTGAAGTGTCCTAAGATTCTAAAATTATTCTGAGAGTAATAAAAGCAATATATTATGTTACATTAATAGGATTCATTTTTATTGTTGACACTATTACAGATGTCCCCATGTTACCACCATTTGCCCACCTCCCCACATTTTTTTGCCCCCGCATTTTCCTTTAGGCCACACCACACTATTGTCTGTGTGTCACGTATATATGTTTTTTTGCTAATCCCTTCACCTTCTTTCATCCAGTCCCTCCCTCCCTCCCTCTGACAGCTGTCAGTCTGCTCTGTGTGTCCATGCCTCTGTTTCTATTTTGTTCATTAGTTTATTTTGTTTATTAAATTCCACATATAAGTGAGATCATATGGTATTTGTCTTTCTACGACTGGCTTTCTTCATGACATTATCTATGTACTAAACTCTTGAGAGTCCACAAAGAGAATAATAAGAAACAAAATGTTTATATAATTATTTTAAACAAAAGATATCAAATGGCAAATAAACATCTAAATATCAATTTGATAGTCACCAGGGAAATGTAATTTTATTTCTCTCTCTATATATATATGTAAGTATATACATATACATACATATATATGTACTCATGGGTACACACACAGATGCACACCTATGGGTATACATGGGTATACATGTATATATGGATATATATCCTTAGTCCTTTATACTATATAATTTAAGAATTCATATATTAGCATTATGGTTATGGGTTGTACAGAAAATGAACTTCATATATCAGCAGAATCATTGGTCTTAACACTTTTTGAAATTATGGAGATGTACTTATTTTTTAATGCTTCATTTCAAAAAATAGCACTTACCTAATTATAAGAGAAGAAAACACATGTTTTAGGCTTAAATATTCAAACAAATATCACATATTTCCTTCAAGTACTAGTGCTAAAATTATAGAAATTATCACTCTCATCTTCAGGACAAGGTGTTTCATGGAAAAGAGCCACATTTTTCTAATAACTTTACATACGTAATTTTCAGAATAAAAACTCAGATTTCTTCTTTTATAAAAAGTACAAGTTTATATCTAATGTTTTAATTCTTAAGTAGTGGGTATGGATAAAAAATTACTCTTAAGATATATTCACCTGCCACCAAGGAATGTGTCTTTGTTGGTAAAATAAATAAATAAATAAATAAATAAATAAATAAATAAGAACTAAAGAGGCTTCCTTGAAAATGGACATAGTTTCTAAGTACTTCATATGTAGCATACTTTAATTAACACTGTTTTGAAAATCACCAGAGTTTTAGTTTTCTAAGACTTTTATGTCATTGCCAGAAATTTGATGACAGTTCATTAGAATTAAGGTTTATGAATTTAAAAAGCTCCTATTACCTGAGAATTAAAAGATACAGCATAATATTGGAGAGATCGTACCACAGTTTATAAACTCTTTGTGTCCCTCTGCTCCCATGAGTTATATTAGCTGAAAGGAGACTAGACCATTTCTTGGTAAGTAGTGCCACCTAGAAATATGAAATACGAAATAAATAAATGGTATATTATTATTTTATTGTTACATTAAAATTATTTTGTAAACAAATAATAGTTAGGATCCCCATTAGAGATAAAGCGATTCTCCCAAGGATAGAGGTAACGTATTGATAACTAAAGCTGCTATAGGCAGAATACTGGCCCTTCAAAGTTGTCCACATCCTGTTCTCTGAGCCTTGTGAATATGATCGAATGCATGGTGAGGGAAGTTAACCTCGGGATAGAATAAAGAAGGTTGCTAACTTCCAGATAGGTTTATTATCCTGGATTCTCTGGGTGCATTGACAGCAATCTCAAGGGTCCTTATAACAGTGAAGAAAATGCAGAAGATCAGGGAAGGAGATGTGAGAACAGAAGGAATGTCAGACAGGTATGATGTGAAAACAACTTGTCTGGAAATTGTTGGCTTTGAAGGTGGAGAAAAGGGCAAGGAGCCAAGAATGTGGGTCACCTCTGGCAGCTGAAATAGTTAAAGAAAGGGATTCTCTCTTAGAGCTTCCAGAGGGGAACACAGCCTTCCCAATCAAGTAGGAACTGGGTTGGACTTCTAACCTTCAGACCTATAAGACCCTAAATTTGGTGGTTTTAAGTTACTAAATTTGTGGTAATTTATTACATCAGTTATTGAAAACTAATACACCTTCTATGGGCTGTATTTTCTAAGCAGCAAAAGAGGCATGCTGTTACAGTCAACCCCTTAAACTGTATGGGCACAGACTGGGCACCAAAACGTGTTCAGCAGTTTGTATAAAGTGGGGTAAGGAATCTCAGACTTATCACACTATATAAAATATAAAACATCCCTCCACAGAACATTGATGTTGGAAAGCAAAAGAATATGCTTCACTGTGCACTGTGGGGGAACTGGCAGAACAAAGACTGGTTCCAACCAGAGAGCCTAACGCTTCACTGAGGCCTGAAAAGCACCTGCTCACACATCATCTGCTTTAGTACCTCTGACTCTGGCTATTGGGCAGTGTTTCAAATAGCACATTTTGTGCCAGTCCAAAGCAGTTCTATTCTCATTCCCTGTAGAACAAGCTCTAGGAGCAGAAGGTCATTGTGGACTGGCAGTAACGTAGTGTTATTTTAATGAATGATCCATACGAAAAGATGGAGCTATGAAGCATGGATTGAGATGCATTTAATTCCTGCTGCTGCAAGTGTAGATGAAGACTCAAGTAAAGGAAAAGTTAAATTCCTTTTTGTGCTGCCTATAATTTTCTTTTCTCAGGATACAAATAGAAAGAGGAAAAAGTCTCTCTGAGTCAAATATTTTGGAAAACTGCTTAAATTTAGTGCTGCCAAAGTTGGTGTCAGATTGAGCTGTCTCTGGTACTCAGCTGCCAACACCCGAAATGTAAGCCTCAGAGAGAGTAACTTCACGCAGAGATCCTAAATCTGTAAAAATTGTTCATTCATGAATTGGCAAGAAATTGATGAAGGGGACAGAGTATACAGAATGAAATTCCAAGGTAGAAGTAAATTATTAGTAAACTATAATTTTAGTGAAATAATTTAGTTTTGTTCCCAAAGGCTATATCCAAAATCTAAAAGAAAGGAAAAACAAGAAATAGATAGGTTCATTCACGTGCAGTTTATGAATCATTTTCTAACAAGGAATATTAGTTCTCCATGACATAGTCATTGGATTAATTGGATTTTTATAAAATCTGCCTTACCAATTTTTTTCTCTTGTTTTTCAGTCCAACTGGTGATGCAGGAGAAGACTGGATGCTTTAGATAAAATATGAGTGGAGTCTCTGTGAATTTGACTTTTTACAAGTTCAAAACACTAGGGAAGTAAAAGTGACATTTATGTAGTTTATAACTTATTTTGACTGTCTCTGGTTATTGCAGATTGAATCAAATTATGGAAATATGAGACCTTCTGACATCTCATGACTGATGAACTGTAGCTCTGATTTTTATGATGATTGATTTTATTTCTCAATTGTTTTGATTTCTAAAAATTTAAACACCCACTTAGAAGGAGATTAATAATGGTTATTTGTCATGTAGAAAATCTGACTTAGATTTATGGAATTGCTTGATATATTTAACACCTACTTGTACATCTGAATCACTCTTATTTTGTTCATATACGAATTTAAAATAAAAAATGAGTATCTGTTATAAGATTAGAATGAGAAAAGCAAATTCTTATTATTGGTATCACCAATTCTGGTGACAAAAAATACTGTAGTTTATTACATTACTCCCAGCATTCTTCTCAAAATAAGTCCTTTTACCAATATCACATTAATTTAATAATTATTGCTCTGAGGGGAAGGACCAGTGTCAGATCCTTCAAATAAGTTTTTAAACAGTGATTATACATCACAGACGGAAAAAAGAGTTCGTTCTTGACCCCGGCTGGTCAGCAGGCATTCATTATCTGTGATACTTATACATGTCAGTGTGAGCTCATCAAATATAAAATATCTTCACTTTCACTTGAAATAATCATAGAGATTTTGAGTTGGAAGTGACCTAAGACATAACCTTGCTAAGTATCCACCTAAAGCAGGCATTATCAATGTCAGTGTTCTGACAAGTGCTCATCCATTATTCAAATGATACAAGTGACAAGAAACTCAGTGTAATTTGAGTCAGGCCATTCCATTGTTGAATAGATCAACTTTCTAAAAATATTACTATAAATGAAAAGGAATCTGCATCTTTTAATATGTCCTCATTGGTTCTTTATCTGTGCTGTGTAGCTCTATGACTATTATAGCTGCTACAATCTTTTTCTCACCTTAGTTTTAACATTCTATTACCTTTAACACTGTCTCTTCTCTTTTGACATGTTTTCCAGGGCCATCATATAAGTTGGTCATCATGCATTGGATACACACTAAATTTTCAAAATACCCTTAAAAACTTTACATGGAGAACACTACTGTATTTCAGGGAAAGCTATTGGCTTTCAGTCTTTTGAATGTCATTGTTTGATTAATAGAACACTACAAAGCAGAAAGAAAGAAGGAGCTCCTACCCTTTGTGAAATCATGGATGGAACTAGAGAGTATTACGTTAAGTAAAATAAGCCAGGTGAAAGACAAATACCATATGATCTCACCTGTAACTGAAACCTAATCAACAACACAAACGATCAAGCAAAATAGAACCAGAGACATGAAACAAACTGGCAGTGGCCAGAGGAAAGGGAGAGGGGGCTAATGGGGGAAAGAAAGGGAAGGGTCAGGAACATTTATAAAGGACCCATGGATAAGGACAATGGGGTGGGGGGAACTGATTATAGGAGATGGAGAATGGGGGAAGGTGGGGCAGTGGAGAGCCATGGGGGGAAAATGGGGACAACTGTAACTGAATGATAAATGGTTTTTAAAAACATGCTTTTCGTTGTGGTTTAAATTGTCTTGTTTTCTTGAGCCTCAAAATATACTTGTGATTTATTTCATTTTATTTTTTCTGAAGTATTATTCAGCCAGATCACCACCCTTTCTAACTTTCAACCCTCATTACACACACACTTTATTTGCATTTTAAAAATATTAATGCAATTCTTCACATTTCCCTAATGCCAGTGAATACTATTGCAGTTTTTAAAATTTATTGTCTCACACAATGTAGTTATAGTCATTCCTCTAGCATAGTCTAATATTTTTCAAGTGTAATTTCTGGGTCTTCATCTTAGTTATACATTAAAAAATAGACACAAAGGAGGCTAAAGACTGGTCTTTGTGATATATTATGAAGTTAAAATTATTTCTATTATCATTATCCTTAATGGAGCATTTATCTGATATAACATGTGACGTTTTTTAGATACTTGAAGTAAATTTTTTTCTGAAACAGTACATAATGAAATTAAAATTCTAGGCATTATTTCTTTGGTGTTCTGACTAGAGCTTGAATTACCCTTAGTACCTATTTGTTTCATCCATTTTAGTCTGATGGATAGTTTATGCCCTGTTATAAACCAGCATTACACTAGCTATTCTTACCATTTAGGGAGAATCTACTGCATTATCTTTCAGCATTTTAGGTAATCAAGTCATTCTCAACTGTAGATTTCTTGCAACTGTTATTTCTGATCAGCAACTTTTTAATTAATCTTTGGAGAGAAACACTAATTCCATTTTTTTGTACATAGTATTTTTAAACATTAGCTTTTTGTGAGACATATTATTTTCAGTTTAATTGTCTCATCAGAGAAAAAAAACTTACCAATCTTTAGAAATAAGAAAGTTATAAGTGAATAAATGACTCTAATGGCTTATATATTTTTAGAATTATTCTTCTTTCTTGAGTTATAGTTCTCTCAGAATGTGTTATTAAAATCTCTTTTTCTTGATGATACTGAGAAGTAAATTCCTAATATTTAAGGTTCAAATATATTGGTTCCAAGTTATCTCTTTCAACAATTATCATCCAATTATGAGTTGTCAACTTAAGGCCCCCTTTTTTCATTTTTGTTTTTTTAATCAGAAATCAATCTATAGTAGCAATTCTCATGGTTTCTTATGGCTTCCAGTAAAGTTGCAGATGTTCCATTTGGAAAATCTAGTTCCACGAATGCTTCCATCTTCACTCATAGTTGTTGTATCACTGGAAATTTCCAGCCTATCCTGGGAATTCACATATACCACCTAGCGTGTCTTATATTGAGTTAATATGTTCTGCCATAATGGTGTCACTTACTGAGTACATTATTTTGCAAATTCCCCCATTGGTTTTTAATCTAATTTTTCTGGATATTTATTAGGATGCACCTTTCTCTTATGCAATACTTCTATCATGTCTTTTGAAATTATTAATGCACACGCTTCCTTGGAAATAATGTAATAAAAAGACCAATTTCACTACATGGTGGAACAAATAAGGTCAATTAAAATTCTAAATGAGTAGACATGAAGACAAGGCAGAAGAGACAGATTAATGACTTCGCAGAAATCCTTATATTTAGCATTTTCAGGTGATGGAGTGCCTTCTGATTTTGAATTTTTCCCCTCAGCGGCATTTCTGTCTCTTTCTTAAAATTTCAATTTCTGTAAGTAAATTTCGATAGGAAAAGAATGTACATGTTTAATATGTAAATTTTACTAAACTCTGGAGAATACAGAAATAAAAACATCTCTAGTATTTCCTTCATTAGTCTTAAAACCTACCAGGATATACACATAAACAAGAAAGGCAGTATCAGTATAGTCAGATCTGTATGTTACAAGCATGGTGCTATAACACTTTTGAAAAAGGTATATTATATTTGTTTATTAAAAATGAATCACTTTTTGTATGAGGGTTACGGACTGAATTGCATCCTCCCAAAACACACACACAGAAGCCGTAATCCCCAATGTGATTGTAATTGGAGTAATATCTCCTTTAAGGAGATAATTAAGGTAAAGTAAGGTCACCAGGGTAGAACTCTAATCTAATAGGATTGGTGTCCTTATAAAAAGAAGAAGCGAAAACTCGGTATCTGAGCCCAGGGAGCTCTTCTGTTCTCCTACATTACAGCAGATATAACTGAAGAGCAGCACCATCCCCATATCACTGTATCTCCTGCCTCTACTGACTCACAAAAGTCAAATGGGACTCCTCGTCTTTATTCAAATGAAGCTGGTCACGGCACTCTTTTATTTCAAAACCACCTATGATTTTTAAACTTATAGTGTTTCATATATACATAAAGTCTATTTGTTCATTATAGTGTAGTATACAAATCAGAAGTGAAATGGTGAAAAAATGAGCTGAGAATGGTGTACATATATTCAAACTCTGAAAAACATTTTTTATTTATTGTCCCATCTTAATTACCACAGGAAACCTATACATTAGGAACTAAGATTTTATCAAGTTTACAAATAGGGACACTGAGAGAAAGAATGCTTTAGTAGCTTGGTAAAAGTCCTAAAAGAAAGCCTCATGTTTAAGCCTATCTTAGCACCATTAACTTAACCATTATGCCAGACTGATTTGGAAAGGGAACAAATGTTAAATATGATAAATATTTAAGGCACACTTAATGAAAATGACCCAGCCCTTCTGTAGGAATAGTCTGTTTCTGCATTCTGACAAACCCCAGCTCCTAGTTGTCTAGGTCAATGATTAGGCAGTATGTCAGCACTTCCTCTCAGTTAGGACGTCCTATGATGTGACTAGAGGAGTGAGCAATGGTTATAATAAAGCATTGGGAACTTTGGAGAGAAGTGATCTGAGTTTATGGATTCAGCTAGTTGGGTCAGTATGTGCAAATGCTAAGGTTTGCAGTATGAACTTTCTGCTATGACACTTAAAGATATCCTTGTTGAACTACACCCCTTAGAAATATATTATCTTACCAAGAAACTTAGGATTTTGTTTTACTTTGTTGTGTTTTTGGTATGTATTTTGCAAAGGAAATGTGCTGAGTTGTTTATCATTATTATTATATTATTAAGTATTATTATTTATGTCAGGTACATTTTTTGTATCATTGTGTTAGGGAAAAACATGAACATACATTAAATTTAAAGTTGTTTTTACTCATAAATATATCAAAAAGTAAAAATAGGACTTAAGCTGTACTTATTTTCCCTTGTAAAAAGAATTATGAAACTGTTAAAAGTTTGGAAGGGAATTAGAGACAAGTGAGAAGCAAAATGCCATGAAATCTGAGAACCAAAATTATATAGCAATCCTACATTGGGTAAGATAGTTGTAAAAACATTGTTATAACAAAATAAAATTATAACCTCAGTCTAGACAATGAATGAGATAGTAAATGCTCATATAGATTGTACCACAATTTCAGCTGCATGAGTTACAAAATGCCTGAGTCAGAGCACACTGACTTACCTCTCAAAACCTCAAACTTCTGAGAAAACATTGTTGAAAAGTAAGGGTGAGAAATTGCTACTAGCATCCTGAGAGAGATTAAGAGAACATTTGTTCCCTTCATATCAATAACAACAGGTTGCTTGCTAAAAAAATAGTGCTCTGTGAGGTCTGGAAGTACTACTCTTTGCATGTGAGTTTGGGCTAATCTTTACCTTCCTACTCTGCCTCAAACTCAAATTCTTTTTCTAGCATATTTTGTTATTCCTTTTCTTCATCTCTCATTTAATACTTTCTCTCCTGTTCCTTCTCAACATTAAGTTTCTGTGAGTGAATTTTCCAAGTCTTAAAAAAAATGTAGATGGATTAAACTTCTAAAGAACTCTGATTCTGGTGGAAATGAAAAAAAAAAAAGATAATAAGAGGATATCATTCATTTACGAAGAATCTTCCTTGCATGTCTTATTTTGCTTTATCATCATATAATGCATTCTACTTCACATATGTGAAAACTGAGACTCATAGTTTTTAGAAAGTTGTCAAAGGATGGAATATGTTAGCAAATTACCTTTGAAGGCAGAAAATAAATCTAACCAGCAACTTTAGTAGCTGATGTTATTACTGAGGTATAGAGGAGAGACAGTAAGGGTCAGGTGCACCTGAGGACAGGGGAAGACTAAGAGTCATAGAAGGCTTGGAGGAGAAGGCAATGTGAACTTGAATTTGAAGAACAGTAGACTAAATTGATAGATAATATGGGAACTAGTGCTCTGCGCATAACAAGCAGTATTTGCAAAGTCACAGTACTATGAGAAAACATGGACTAGTTACTGAACTATAATTTCTGAAATATACTTGCATCACAGGTTACATGGTAGGAATGGAATGGGAATTGAGAAAAAGATGACAGAAGGTCTAGCAAAATAGGGCACTAAATTTAAGCTTTATCCTGAAGGCACTAGTAATCCACATAGAGATTTCTAGTGGAGCAATTGTGCAATTAGATTGCAGTTTTAAAATTTACTCAGAATGAGGAGGAATGGAGAAAAATAGTATATTGGGAGAATGGTGATGATAAGTTATCAAGCAGCGATAGTTTAAATGGTGGCAGCACATTGAGAGGTTTCCTGGAGAAACAAATTTTATGCACAGCACAGCCCTTACACAGTAATAGCAGACAGGGCATTTATAAAACCTTGATTTTTTTTTTAAATATTTTATTCTTGTTCAATTACAGTTGTCTGCATTTAGCCCTGACCACCATGATTGATCTTACATTCATTTTTTAATGAGTTAGAGGAAATATTTGGGATCCATATATGATCACAATACATTGCTTTTAATATAGCATACATTTACACACTTTGTAGTGTAACACAAAATTTGGATACGTTATTGATTGCATGCTCACCACATTTCCACTTAGATTCCACATACTTCTCTATGAACTGCAGTCTTCACATGACAAAGCAAAATAGTTCTGCAAATTAAACTTTAATGACATTAATTATGTTTTCTTTACCTAATAAGTCTTTACTGCAAATTTGATTTTAACAATGAAATTTATTTAATTAAAGCAAACCTGAAGTAAAAAAAATAATTAAAGTTTATTTTCTAGGATCTGTTTGTTTTTGCTGTCACTTAACAAGATAGTTATATGAAAATTATTCTGTTTTACATCCTTAAACTATACCCTACAACCAAATACTACTTCCTATTACTAAGTTGGTTATATGGAAGTTCTCAGTTATTAAAAAAGTGCTTGTACATTAATACAAATTTGTATGAAAATTTTCAGCACCTGAAGGGGATTCTGAATAAACTTCAGTTGTCATTATATCATTCTGTGTATCAATAAGCTACTCACATTGCAAAGTGAAGCAGAGATTTGTAGGTGCTTTGTTTAAGATATTTTAGCTTACTCATAAATCTTCTCCCTCCATGGTATTAGAGTTTTCTCAATGCTAAACATCATTTTTTTGCATTGTATTTTTGGGTTCTGTTTTCACTAATCCCCCCATATCTTTTTCTTTAACATCCTTTAAAGATGATTTTTGGAGCAAGGATCTGTGCTCCTCTATGACTTTTATTTTTGACCAACCTTCTAAAATGTATTTTCTAACTTTTTCTCTGTACTAGTGATTTTCAACCTTTTCATCTCATGGCACACATAAGCATTACTCAAATGTGGTGACACACCAAAAAGTATGGTTTTGCTAATCTGACAAAAAATGTAGGTATAATTTTGATTCATTCACAACAGACACTGTTGTATGGGCTGTTGTCATTTCTTTTTTGACAACATAAAGGAAAAGAGGTCACTGCCCCTGACTAGTCAGGTATTGCATGTTTTAAAAATTCTTGGGGCACACTGTTTGAAAATCACTGCTCTATATCACTAACATACTGAAAACAGTATCTGTTCTTATAATGTCTAAATCATTGTTTTTAATGCTTTTTAAAGTATGTATTTTTTCAACATCACTGTATCATTTACCTTTTGCTTTTTTAGAATATGGTATAAAAATACGACTCTATTACATTTTCATCTATAGCTCAGACCAAGTGTTTTCATATAACACATTTTCTTTAAAATAAATAGCCAACCCTATAAAATAGGCTTTATTCTCTTCCTACAACACCAGGGTTATTGCTGTTTTCTATTTTAAGATTTTGAAATCTAAGAAATGCTGTGCCATGTATGAAGGTCATGCAACACAGTGTGTACAGATGCTTGGAAACTGTGTTTCCGGCTTACACCCGGCAGAAAGGCAGAGGCAGAGAAGAACGGTGGCTGAAACCTGTAAAGCATGAGCAGGGTGGGTAGGCGAAAATGCAGCCTTGCTTCTGTCCTTTTCTGCCAATGGATAAACCGGTGAGACAGACAAATAACCATGTGCACAATTATGGTAATTTATATGAATTTTTCTTGAAAATCTGTTATGTGCAGAGCTCTGTTCCAGATCCTTGAGGATGTAAAAAGTTACAAAGCACAGATCCTGCTTTTAAGTAACTTTAAATTTGATGAAGAGTTGATGATTATAAGATATATAAAACATAATTTTTGATCCAAAAAAGAATGAGGGAGGCTATTTACTTAGCATAAAAACCAGATTGACTGAAATTAAACCTGATGAGTTTGCATGATGTTTTCATATTTCTTTGTTCCATCCTCTTTACTACTCTTTTTTAGGTAAAATTTCAGGCTTATCCGTACCCTATGGGCTCTAACGTTGCATTGTAAAAGGGGAGAATTCATATATACACATATATATACATATATACATATATATGTATATATATGGATGTGTGTGTGTTTGTACACATATACACACACATAATACACTCCAAGTTTAGATATGATATTTTTAAATAAACTCAGTGTAACTCATTCTATCTTATCAGCAGTAGTAGATCAATGAGGATAAATAAATTAAAAAACAATTCTGTGACACAAAGTAAATAGCATTAAAACAGTCCCATATATATAAACATAGCATAAGTTAACATTTTCTATTTGTATATAAAGTAGAATCAATTTTAATTGAATCATAAATAAATTTCAGTTTATATCTCCATAATATATGAATTAGATATTGAGCAAGTGTTTATCTTAAAATTTAAACTATAAAATGAACTGAAGTGTTGGTAGAATATTGGTCAACATTTAAAATGCTCAACTTGAAAAATATATGTAATAACTCTTGTACTTTTCATATGTAAAAATATTTAGAAATCAATGAAGAAAGCAAGCATGTTATACTATGAAGTGAAAATATCAGCAATTCAACTCTGGTAAGATCTAATTGTTTGTGTTTCTCTGTGGCTATCTAATTACCTATCTCTATCATTTAGTTATCCATCCATCCATGGATCTGTATGTAAAGATATGGCTTTATGATGAATGGCTTTTTGGAGAATAACTGCATTGTTTTAATTTTCTTCTATTTTTCATAATTTTTAAACTTTGTACAAAAATGTAGATATTGTTATTATTATAATAAGGAGAGAATGTGCCATGTTTGTGCATAAAATCTTATAGCCTTCTAGAAAGCTTTTGTGCCAAAATATTTCAAGAGACTTAGAATGGAGTAATGTACTATGAGCCCTTTATTTGCTTTTATAACTCCATCCTAAGAAATCATTCAGTGACATAATCAAAGATTACTTCCTTGACTAAATTAATATCAGCATTACTTATAAACATTTGGAAAGAATCTAAGTGAAGAAATTGGAAAATGCTTAAATATTGTTTAAAATAATTGTGAAATGGAATATTATGCAACCAATGAAATCATAGTGAAAGATAATGACTAAGGAGCATGCTCATAATGTAACCTAAGAATAAATACAAATGCCATAGGTAGTATATCAATACTGGCTCATATGCAGACTCACCTTTAGGTGCACATTGGTTTTATATGTTCATAGACTAGTACTAAAAGAGAATACATTAATATAGGGGTACTTTCAGTAGGATTTTCTAAAATATTCCATAATGAAAGTATATTAGTAATATACTGAGAGAAAAGAAAATCATTGAAAAAATTGAGCTAAGTGTCAATCTCTTTATTAGATTTTATAGTAATGGATAAAATAAAAGTGGAGTGAGGCATTTTCCCTTTGAGCTTGACATGTAATTATTAAAGCAAGACAGAAGATCTAGAGAAATGGAAAATGTAGTTCATTCCTTGTAGATGTGTGGATTTTTTAACTACTAGAAAATACACAAAAGATTTCTGTGGTTGGAAGATATATTCATAATTTAGGAATGAGGATGTTGGAAGCTACTCAGAAGTCGTTTGACTTCCAGCAGGTCTAGATGAGCACTGGTATTATATTGTCTTGTGGCTGAAAGAATAGCCTGGAGGAAGTCATCTTGAGTAATTTTCATGAGCTGTGTTTATGTTGCAGCCTACCGGAGATTTCTTCTCTAAGTATTGTCATGAGTCTTGAGTGCCAGCAGGCTTCTTGGCCTGATGCATGTTCCAAGATGCCAGATTCACAGATTAGACACAGGGGTACATATCAAAATTTGATGAGCATCTCAGTAATTATGCTATCTCAACCTTATATAACCACTAAGGGGTTCAAGAGAGAAAGAAAATAAGCCTTGTTGTTTCCCTAAATACCCCACCAAAACTTATACTGCTATAATCTTAAATTATTTCTGGGTCTTTTGTAGTATAATTTTGAGATTTAACAAAAGTAAGTGGACAGAAAAAGACAGGAAGCAAAGATCAGTATTTTTTTTTCACTTGTCCCAAGTAACAGAACATTCAGTCTGGTTTTAATGGTATTGTATATTTGAGTGAAAAATTTCAAATAGTCCTTGACTTAAAGTCCTAAAAACATAAAATGAAATGCAGTTTTCTGGTTTTCTAGCTGTTCGACATTGTCAGTTTATTTAAAACCCTTGAATTTCTGTTTTCTGTAGAACAAAAGTAGTGAAGTTTACCTTATATGTTTCGTGTGGCCTCTAAATAAGATTATTATTTTGGAATTATAATGCAAAGCACCAAGTGCATATAACATTGTTAATTCTCCACATCCTTTCCATTGAAATTAAGGTGTGTGGTCGGCGGGACTATGGGACCTTGTTTCAGTTATATACTTGTACGTGTTCAGTGTGTAGATCAGCCACTTATATACTGGCCATTTTTAAACCTGTTTTAATTTTTTATCTATATAAAGGAATGTAGTATTTCTATGAACTATAGAATATTTGAAAGTGCTAAATATAGGAAAGATTTTATACTTTGTAATTTATTTTCATGGAATTACAATTTTTCTCCCCAAACTACATGTTTTTAGAGTTAGTAAATAAATTTCATATGATCATACAAGTAGTAAGAGCTGAAAGGCAATATTCAACCCCAAGTCTTTCTCCTAGTTCCTCCTATCTTTTCACACTGCCACCTTATGGTTGAGACACTTAGAAGCTACCTGAACATGTCTTTCTAGGTAGCTCCATTGCATTGGATCATTTTCTCTGAACTTCTGTGTCCTCATCGGTAAAACAAGATGTATATGATAAATTCTTGCAATCTGGATTCATTTGAAGCCTACAGATTACTCCAACCATCTCAGGAGCAATTTTGTAGGAAATTGAGGCAGGTGTGAAGTCTCCACCTTTCTTAATACTTCAAAAAGAACAGCTATTTTATTATGTATATGGCTAAGGTTTCATTTGTACAAAAGACTCATTGTTATAAAGCTTAAAAAACCATTAGATTTGATGTTTTCTATGTACATTGTTTTCTGAAATATTTAATTTGAATTAAATATATTAAAAAGTCATGGACTAAAGGGCCAGAATGAAAAAGAGATAAGTAAGCAAATAAATATATAACACTAGAATTATGTATCTGGAATATATGCTGAATATGAATGGATGTATGAGGCAAATTTTGTGGTAATTGCTTGTACTGCTGTTTATGATAAGAATTAAGTACTTGTAGCAAAAAATGAATATGAAGATTAATTAAACTATTTGAGTATGCCTAGGAGAGAAGCAGACAGCTTATTAAGTAAGCATATTAGCAAATATATTAGCAAACAGAAGCAGAGTTTGAATCAACAAATGAAAAAGCAGATATTTCAGAGTACCTACAAACCATGAGGGTGAGATGAAGCATTAAGAAGTGAAATAAAAATTTCCCCAAAGTCACTGATAAAACCAGTCCTGACCATTCATGGACAGATGACTGATACAGCCAGAAGTAAGAACACATGATTAGAGACCATGATAGCTAGAGCTAGAATTTGAAAGCTGTAAACAAGATGTGGATGTTTGATCGCATCTTCTGTTCATTCACACATTCGTTCAGGATTCACTCAACATGCTTGTATTAAGGATGACTATTGGAAATGAATAACTGGTAGAAAAGTTACTGAGTAGTCAAGTTAACTTTCTGGGACTATTATGCATAATATAAAAATTATACATTCTCAGGAAATAACAAAATTCATCTAAAAAGATTAATGATAATGTTTGAGGAAGCATTCAATAAGTAAGAAGGGGCATTTAAAACATTAGTATATGCATTGTGGGGGCCACAGAGTAAGTCAGTAAAATTAGATGCCAGGGAAAAGAATCCGTTGTTCTCTAAACCTGTCCACCTCCATTAATTACGGCTCCACTAGAAATACTCTCTCCCCTTGTGTTCTAAAACTGGCCTTCTAATTGGTCTCTATACTTCTATTCCATTCCTAACTTGCTGACAAAGTAACCAGATTGCTTTAGCTTTTTTAAAACCAAAGAGATTGTGTCTTGCTCCACTGTAAGCCTCAATGACATGCTTTACTACACAGCTTCTTTGTCTACAGGTCTTTCTCTGTCCAGCCTCAAATTGTGCCATTGTCTTTCTCAGTTGTCACCTATGAACTTCTGTATATTTCTCAAATACCAACTTTAAGTCAATCCAATCTTAAATAAAGCCTTTGTACCAGCTCTTCCTGCCTGCTTAAATTCTCCTTCTTGAGCTTTCGATGGAGAGTTCATTCTGTGGAGGACTTATTCTAACCTATGTTTACATATAATTTTCTCCTAATATTTTGCTGATCATCCAGTAGAACTAGTTCCCTACACACTCTTATATCATCACTTTAACATTCTGCTAAATCTGTGAAATTATACAGTTTATTATCTCTCATTCTGTTTTGGTGTTACCTGGTATATAATACATGTTCCATATATCCATATATTTATTGAGTAAAATGTGTGTGTGAGTATAAAACAAAAAGAGCCAATTCCCAATGCTGTTTCCAGTCCAAAAAAAAAATCAGAAGATAGTCCATTTGGATACATGTCTATTTGGATACTTTTAAGTGGATTCATGGTGATGGTGCTACATGACTACCTATTTAATTTGTAGTTAACATTATAATATTGAAGTTACTACAACCACCAAATACATACCATTTAGATGATAGATAGATAGATAGATAGATGATAGATAGATAATGAATGGATAGATGATAGATACATGCAGCTATAGTCTATTCTCCTTTCCTTAATTATTACCACAATTTTCATTTTCTTAAAATTCCCAGTTACTGACTCAAATAAAAATTGTAGAATGAGGAATATTTACCTCCTGTAATAACCACAATTAGATATAGTTAGAAATTAGATATATTAGATATATTAGATATAGTTTTCATTGTTTACCAATTAATTAATCAGTTTAGTTCTTTTTATATGTTCTAAAATATTAGCAAATTCACAAATATCCAGAGAGCAGAGGAAAATTGTACCCAGCTAAAGTCTGGGAAGATATACCTGGATATTTTGTAGAGATGAGAAATATTAGTTGATATTTGTGAAATGCTTCCTGCCCACCTCAGGGAGATTTTTGTTTTTCATGTGCTAAATACCTTTACTAGTACTGAAACTGAAGTGAGGAAATTTAAATACCATATTCAAAGAAGCACAACTAAACCAGGTGATCTGCTAATAGATAAAATAATTAAAAGCTATACTTTAAATTCACTTCATGTTTTTCATAAATTTCAAAAACTATATTTGTTAATTTGAGACACTTCTGGTAATATAATATGATACATAAATATATTTTATAAACTCTATAACATAAGAATTTATACATCTTCCTATATTTAATTTGTTTTCCAACCAAAGATTTTCTTTACCAATTCTTCAGTACTTTAGTGTTTTACATTTTTTTATTAAGGAAGTAAATATTTGTCCTCTTAATTGGATGTCCTAAAGACTTATGCAACCTAACAGCTTTCTGGATGCTTTTCTAAATAGAGAGTAATAGTTGGTAAATCACACATGTCAGTAAAGTCTTTAATCTGAAGAAGTAGTTAACTCCTCATTTATGGAATACCATGCTATTACTAAGTACTGAATATTATTAAATCATAAGGCATGCAAAGAATATATAAAAACATTCAAAAAATCAATTGGCCAGAGATGTAATTTTAATATTGAGTTTCGCTTCACTGTTTTTCAGTAGGATCTTCTTTTACAAGATTCAGTAGAACTATTACAGGATATGAACCAAGATATCTATTTCAAAACTCATGTGCTGTGTTTTATGTGTTCACATATGTCTTCAGTAGTTGCTGCATAGTAACTATACTGCAATCTTTAAAACAATCAGCACTGAAAAGAAGTAAAATAGAGAGCGAAATTACCTAAAAGAGTACTCCTCGCAGAGTATAGTAAATTGTTCTCAAGATAGCTTTTAGCCTGTAATGCACTATTTACTTCTAGTTAAGATTAGTGAACCATTTAGTCAATGAATCTGGTATGTATGCAGACAAATAAAGATCATTATTTACCAAAAATCTCTGATCATGAATCAGTTCTGTTATTCTAGTAGTTGGAAGCAATACCAGAATTGTGTCATATGCAATGCATACCAGGAATAAAAAAGATAAAATGTGACTCTATAAATGAATTTACTGCTGAAATTATAAGAATGTGGTTATATGCTTAAAGTTACATAAGGAAAGGCAAATCAGAGAATTATACCATTTTATTAAATAGTATATACTGCATGTCTATGTGTATGTCTATGTATATGTATATGCATACAAAGTTGACCCTTGCATAACATAGGTTTGAACTGCACAGGTCCCATTATATAGAGATTTATATATATATATATATATATATATATATATATATATATATATATATATATATCTGCACTGTTTTTGAATTACTCATGGATTTTCATCTGCATGGTGATCAGCACCTCAACTCCCATGTTGTAATCACATTATAAAATTTAACATATATATATTGAAACTACATAATAAGATATATGATATTATTAATTAAATCAGAGGCCAACAAAAAATTTGTGCACAGGGACAGATAGTAAATGCATTAGCTTTTAAGCTATACATATCTATTGTAATAATTTAATTCTGCCATGGTAGTGAAAAAATAGCCATGCATGATATGTAAGCAAATGAGTGTAACTGGCTTTGATAAAATTGCATTTAGAAAAATAGGAAGCAGGCCTCATTTGCCATTTATGAATCTGGATTATTAACAGCATTGTAGATAATGCAATGGTTAGGTAATATATGGTGCCCATATATCAATGCAAGGAAAGAACAACAAGAATATTTATACAAGTCAGATTCGAATACCATATGATCTCACCTTTAACAGGAAGCTGAACAACAAAACAAACAAGCAAGCAGAATAAAAACAAAAGATACTGAAATAGAGAATAGGGGGACCAGAGGGGAGAGAGGAGGGAATTTAAGGGAAAAAAAGGGGAGGCATTTGGAGGAACAAGTATGAAGGACAAGAACTAAGGGGGGTGGAAATGGGAGGGAGGTGGGGAGCACAGAGCGGGTTGGGCTGGGATGGGAGAAATAGACAGAAAACTGTACTTGAAAAATAAGTAAATAAAATTTAAAAAGGAGAAAGTCAGATTCAATACATAAAAGTTAGAGGAATTTTATTGGTGTATGTAGTATTTTACCTATGACTGAAAATATATTTTAGCTAAAACCTGAAATTGTTATATAGCAATTTACTCCTTTCTTCTTTCCTCCCTTTCTTATTTATTTCCTTTTTGAGCATTTATTTTTCTTTAATTTTCCTTTTCACTGACTTTCTATGAAACTGCAGAATACACTTTTTTCCCCAAACTTGATGTAGGAAACTTTTTTTTAGATAAGCCAGGACAATAATGCACCTTCTTTTATATGATCATAAGGATTTTTTGCCTTTTAGTGGCTGTATTCTCCAGCAAATTGTCTGAATTTTTCAATTTCTATTGCTGACATACTTTATTTCTTAATTTATTGGTCAAGGTAGTGTGATGGTAAAAATGATTCAGTCTTGATATAGAAAGTGAAGGTTTCCTCTTTAATATTATAGTACTAAAATAATTAAAAGATTAATTAATAAAGGGAGCAATTTCCTACAACTAGTAAATAACTACTAACCCTGATCATATTTTACATCCTATATATGCAAAGAGGTCTGGAAAATTGTTTTTATTCTCTAACACCATATTGCGGTATGGTCTTGAGCTACACCAAAGAGATTCAACATGCTTGAAAAATGGTGTTACCTGAAGTTCTTTCCTCAAATAAAATTTATTAATAACAGAAGAACAACAGGCAAAACAAAAAAAAAGGAGGCAAGTCTCCTACATTTCCCGTTCAGTAAATGAAGCTATCTGGGTTAAGGTGTTGGGAAATAGAAAGAAGGAAATCTTCAAGGATAGTGCAGAAAACAAAGAAACTAAGCAACTCTTATTAGAACTTCAGTCATCAGGAAACCAGTCTTTCCTCTTGACAAAATGCCATGCATCAGACTAGACTTTTCTTACACATTATCTCTTATATTTAGTTAATAAAAGAGTTAATCAAAGAATTATGAGTTGTCAACTCACATACATTGCTTTGACAAAATGGGAAGACAAACTGAATGGTTGCAGCAAACCTAGAAATGTATCCCTCTCCAGGGCTTTGCTACTCAAAAACCTTTGAATTGGTCTAGAGCCAAATTATGTCTTCATTGCACAGAAAATAAAACATGAAGGACTTCTGATTCTAAAAGGTTAATGAAACTTGTTAGTAAATAAATGAACAAAATGAGTGATTGACCTAGGTACCAATTTGGGCTGAGATTTTGCATTTATTATCTTTTTTAGATTTACTGGCTTATTGCTATATTGTGGATATATTTTATGTACACATATATACATATATATGCATATATCCTATTTAGAAAAGGTAAATACAAGGATCAGCAAAAGTAGATTTACATTTGTGAGTATAGGAAACACAGTTTTTATATTATTTATCAATTATTACATTATTTTCCATAGGAACAACTGTTAACCTACTATTGCCCACCCCTGAATATATACATACGGATATGTCTATATGTACGTGTATATATACACACACATATACTTTTCTTTTTGTAGAAAATAAAACATTGGCTTCTATAATTACTACCCAGAAATTCATTTGCCCCAGATGCTTTCTTCTTCTTTTTAATTATGAACACTTTTTGTTCCAATAATCATTTAAGTTGCAATAATCATTTAGTTCCAATAACCATTTGGTACCAATAATCATAGAACTTCAAATCAGCTCTTCTTCAAATTTTCTCTCTTCTCTGCCAATTAGTGATTCATAAATCTGTCTCAATGTTAGCTCATTTATATTGCTTACGATATTGCCTTTTAATTCACCCCAAGTCTATTTGACACAATTAAGCTCTCATTATTCCTATTCTGAACCACTGCGACAGTCTCTTGATTGTTTAATTCTATTTTACCCTCATTTCTGTCTCTACCTTTTACACAGCTCCAAAATGATGATGGCAATAAAAGTCTCCAAACATTATGCCTCTGCTCTAGTACTTTAACATCTTCTCAACCTTTTTTTGGCAAAAATCAAAACTTGGTCACCATTATACAAATCATATTCAAACAATACCATTTCATAGGGCAGAGGCTTTTGCAGTCTATTTCTTGGGTCTATACTACTAGGTCCCCAAATTTCTCTCTTTTCTTCAGTCTCTTTGCTCTTCGAGGGAAATACCTACTCACCATCTGAAGCAGCCTAAAAGTTGCCTTTTGGCTGAAATTGTAGAAGGTATCATGAGTGGTACCTTCTACAATTTCAAGTGAAAAGTGATACTTTCACTTTCCAGTTTTATACATACACAAAAAAAACAATATAATATAGTGTCTTCACAAGAAGGCTATTGTATTAGCTCATCAAGAAAAAGGATAATATCTTATTCATACCAGAGTGCCCAAGGCAGTTCCATGGCTACATTAAAGGATATGAAGTGTGGATATGCAGGTAGAAAATATACCATCCATGGGAAATAATGGCAAATGTATTCCTCTGTTCCAGACCATACAAAAACTCAGGAGCTGATGACTAACACAATGGGCAGCAGTTTTGATGTCAGACAGTGCTAGGACATATGCCTTGATCCATTTCTCTCTTTTTCTTTCTTCCTTCCTTACCTTCCTCTTTTTTCTTCCTTCCTTCCTCCCCCCCTCCCTCCCTCCCTCCCTCTCTTCCTTCCTTCCTCCCTCCTTCCCTCCTTCCTTCCTTCCTTCCTTCTTCTTTTTTGTTAATTTGGTCAAGCTGTTTAGACCACTTAGGTCTCATTTCCCTATATGTAAAATGGAAATAATAGTTATCGGTGGATTATGGTTTTAGACATATTTGTTAGTGCTGAATGAATATTAATATTATTGTAACTAAATTTCATAAAGTACTCATTTATAGGTATTTTAGTACCTTGATTTGAACTCCTTCATCATAATTTCTATTAAAGATTTCTTGAAGAAAAGTTTATCAATGACTTAAAAATATTTTTGTGCATTAATTGTATTAAAATCTTAATTTCATATTCAACAGTTTATAAATGCCAACTAGATATAGTACTTGAATCTAAATTTTTCTCCTCTTTTAGCTACTTGGAGCTGAAACTAGAGCTTACTTATACAGGATATAAACTTTTGAATTTTTATCACATAGAAAAATATACTTTAAAACTCTCTAAATTTAAATTTAATTTTTATAGATGTTTTAACGTTAATTTGAGTGGTTGTTTATGCATTCATTTCATGTGTGTTAATGATGTAGAAAACCTATAAGAAGAATTATACCTTATATATGTTAAAACAGTCTCTTAATTAATAGCTAGAAAAATGGAATGGCAAATAAAGTTCTAATAAACATTTTCTCATTTACATCACATATCCTGGTACATCTAGAAGAAGTTCAATGTAATTATTATCCTTTTTTGGCTGACAAATATTTTTGTCATTTCTTGATTATTTTTGTTTAAAGATTTCTGAGTTATGGCATTTGTCTTTTAATGTTGTTTAATGATTATTCTTAGTTATAATTGTGACTATGAATAATTATTCATAAATCTACAATTTTTTGTACATTTCATTACCACAGAGAATATTTAGTATAGTAGTTAAAAAGTACAAAGATGTGTCCCTTGATTCAACTGTTTGAGGAAAGATTACAAAATTTTGCACACAAAATCATTAAAATTAATGAAAGTGATATCAAAGCATAGTAAACAGTACAAGATATGGATTCATTTTCTACCCCTGCTAGTTGTGGTCTCCTGGGCTTTTGCTTAATTTTTCAAGGTTTTCATTTCTCTATCTGTAAATTGGGAATAACATTATGTGGTTATTTTGAGAACTTAGATTAGGAATTCAAAAATGTACAGTATAACACCTGACACAAGAAAGCCCGTGTTATAAGTGGTTGTTATTTTTATCACACATTGATAAACAATACAATTTAATGAAATTTATTTAGATTTAGGGCCACAAAATTATTCACAAATGACTCTGATTTCATTTCCCTTCCCCAAAGTTATGGTGAGACATTTGGGGTAGGTAAAAAATTATTTTTACCCCTTACCGAAACCTGTGAGGTTAGAAGGAGTTTCAAGATATGCAAGGACATGCCCTGGATTGTGTGGCTCAGTGGACTGAGTGCAGGCCTGTGAGAGGTTCCTGGTTCAATTCCTAGGCAGGGCATGTGCCTGGGTTGCAGCCAGGTCCCTGGTGGGGAGAGCATGAGGGGCAACCACACACTGATGTTTCTCTCTCTCTCTTTTTCCTTCCCCTCCCCTCTAAAAATAAATACACAAAAATCTTTAAAAAAAGATATTCAAATGATGAAGTAGCTTGAGATACAGGAAATATTGTGAACTGAAGGTCAAGAAAAACCCTAACATCTGGGAAATGTGGATTGTTATTCAGATTCATTGAGATATTATTATTTGGAAACACAATTACCATAATGTAAACACTTGCTAAATAAAAGTTCTTATTTGTCTTTTATGGTAAATGAGAGATAGACAACTGAGGCTACTAAGTCAAACCAGGATTCTAAAGAAAAAGAGAATCTGTCATTCAGAAAATACTCCACTATTAGGGGAAGTGGGAAGTAAAAATGTTTAGATAATTTGTCATTATAGTTCAATTTTATCACATTATGGACCTTTGATATTTTGTTTTCTGAAATCTTTCTTCAAAGTTGTTAGTTCTATATAATTTTCAACATGCTTCTTTTTCTTAAACCATGTTTCTCAAGGGAAACTTAATTCATACGTATCTGATTCTTTTATATTCACTCATCCAGAACTTATTTTGTAATAATTCTTTATGTTCAGGAAGTCTTATCATTTTATTATAATATATTACAATTTTTTCTTTTGCAAAAAATAAAATTAACAAAACAATATTTAACAAGAAATATTTATTAGTGATTGATGCACTCAATTATTTAATAAGTATTTAAAATGTAAGTTGAGGAAATTATTTTAAATAGAATGTGAATATAATAAATATAATCCATAACTGAAATACAATATTTGTGTATAATATATGCTAAATGGAAACTAAAGCCATTTTTTGATTCCAAATAATTAAAGTCCTTTTTTGGAATGTAAAATTTCAATTATTATATATATCTTTATTTTTAAATTAAAAAAAAATTCTACTCATTCATTTATTCATTTGTTTATTTATTTTTAAAGAGAGGGGAAGAGAGGGAGAAAGAGACAGAAACACACACTGATGTGAGAGGAAAACATCGATCAGCTGCCACTCATATGTGTCCTGACCAGAGACTGAATCTGCAACACAGTTGTTTGCCATAATCAGGAAACTAACTGGCAACCTATCACTCTACAGAATGCAGCCCACCCAAATGATGCACACGGGTCAGGATACACACTTCTTTCTTAAACCACATAATTAATAGGACTTTTCTGTTTGTCTTTTATTTCTTTTATGAAATGTTTAGTGGCTTCATATAGAAATGACCAAGAAGAGTATAAAATTTTTATATGAATAAATTAATTTTCCTTTTTAATCTCAAATAAAATTCCTTAGAAGGATGAAAGAACAGTATTTTTAAATAATTAGAAAACATCATCTTAATAAGCAGCAAAACTCATTGTTATTTTAATTGTCCAGCTAAATCCTCTTCTTTCCTTAAGATCATGTAAATACTCCAAAGATGTGTTTATTGTGCATTATCTTTCAGTTTATATTACTTGAAAACCACACATGGCTTTCAGTGATTACTAATCAGCACTTAAATCTAAATGCTTACTTTAATAAAATATGAAGTTTGATTCAAGTATGTACCAGGTTCCATTTGCCAACATTTTATTTTACACTAGGCTACCACACTATTTAGCTTTCATCATTAGTGATCTATTTTGTTCCAAAGGAAAAATCTAGATATGTCAGAAAAAAATTCACCTACTACACTGTTTTGTCATCTGACATTAAGGAGACTAGATGGGATATTGAAGAATGTTCAAAGTTTTAAGCTATATCAGAAGGTATATTTTATTTGCTCCTTGCTTCATGTTTTTTGTAGTATATTTGTCTAATAAAATTATATAGCACACATTTCAATCAAAATTTGTGTTTGTATCAGCCTTGCAAAGCCTTATATAATTTGTAGCAATTAACTTTGAATTGCATCCTTGTGCATTAATGTTTGATCAGTGAAATGATTACCTAAATTAAAAAAGATTATAACAGAAGTTCAATGAACTGAGAAAATTATCTCATAGCATTCCAGATAAGTAGACATATTTAAAGTGGTGATAACTCTACTTTTAATTTCATTTTTAAGAAATTATGTTTTCACCAACTTTTTTAAGGTAAACACTTGAGTAAGTAAACAAGCATAAATGATGCCTTCTAAAAAAGAGGTTTATGTCTGCATACTATTAAGAAGTAAATGATGTTTACTTAAATATAAATTAATTGTATAATCTTTAGGCCAAATGTTTTTCTCTCAAGGACAATTGAATAGTTATGAAGTCCAAAGTTCAATTTTTGTTAGCTATATGAAAATAAATTTTGATAGTGTAGAGTTAGTATCTAAGAACTCACAGAGAATTGCTCTAACTTGAAAAGGAGATTAAAATTTCTATAAAGAATATGCTCTCTCTCTCAAAAATACAAGCCTGGCACCATATCAGAAAATAATTAGACACAGGACACCCACATACTTGATGCTCAGCCACCATGCTCCTGTGCGATGTAATATAGCCTTATCACATCTGATCTGTCTTGTATTCATTCTGTTTGCTTTGTGCTTATACCTATCTAGTCATTAAATTACATCAGCTATGATCCCTGTTTACACACACACACATATGTGTGTCTAAAAGAGAGAGATTATATACTGTGAAAAATCTCTGAGATTTTACTGAATAATAAATACTATGACTCAGAATCTTCCTAAAGTAATATGTATTAGAGTGTAAAATTATGTAAAAGAAAGTAAAGACAACGTAATAAACTTGTTCTTAAACAGTTTGAAAAATACCTTGAGTGAAGACAGGTTGTCCGTTGGGGTGGGGAGGACTGTCTGGAGAATACGAGTCTTCCCACAGAAGACTCAGAGAGTCACTGACATATGGTGAGTGCAAAGAAATGTTTAGAAGTAACACTAGAGATGTGAATATCCATTAAAGGAAAGAAGTTCTCTCTGAGAGGCAATGAGAATCACTGAAGTAAACTAAGCTTACAGTAGGGAGAATCAGATTTGTGATTCAGGAAGATTTATATCATCCATAGATGTAAAGGATTTAAAAGGTATTTAGAGGAGGGAGACTGCATTGTTTTCACTCAGTCTCTGTGTTCCTGAATAAATAATACTGAAAAATTCCACAGAAATGAGTTAGGAAAATATTTTTCATTCTTGAACTCAGCATGACTTTTCTGACAGCATAAGTGTACAAGAAGAAGGTTGGAATAGTGGAGACTAAAAGATATGCTTAATTAGTAGAACTTAACTTACTCATATATGAATCTTTATCTTACTCCCCACTAGAAGAGTTGGATAACTATACACAGAAAAGTAAGCTAGATTAGGTATTTTATTCAAATCTAGGGTGTTAGAGTCAAGTTATGGTTGAATATAGAGCTGCTTTTTGCTGCTGAGGGTTGAAGTCAATAAATGATAATAGTTCTAGCGGTAAAAGTCTGGAGAGTCAAGCAAAGCTGACAAATGACAGAGCAACAACGTGTCAGAAGTTTGGGAAACTGGGCTGAATAAGTCAGTATGGAGGTGTGGGGGTAAGAGTGGTCAGGTGCTTAAATAGAGAGTCAGAATCAAGTGAGGAACAAGGATTTTTTTCAATATCAACATCCAGATCCAACAAATCCAATCTATATTGACATAACCTGAATAAATATTGAATAGTAGTTGGTACTTTGAGATCTGATATTGTAGAACCCCATGCAAATACAAGAATAATGCAATGTTTGAATTCAGTAAGTGAAATATATCAAGAGAAAAATAAATACCACAAATTTTGCTAAGAAATTGCAACTTACTTCCTCCCAAAAAGCAAGTGATAGAAAAATAACTTCTTTTCTGCAGCAAAAGTCTAACAAAAGGAAATGTTGCTAATTATCTTTATCTGGGAACTTCATCAAAGACCTGGCATTTTCATTTTCGGGTTTGTGGTTAACATGATTCATTGCTTGTGTCTGACCTGCTCTGCCTAGATGTTCTTCAGTTCCCCTCTAATTATTGCTTAATTATGGTCAGCTTTTTCAATGGTTTTGAACTCAAGGAAGAGGAACTTAAAAAAAAACACCAGTTGTTTAATCATATCTTGTGGTAACGTAAGAAACAAAATGGTAAAAAAAGTTTTTTATCACAAATGGTGTCCAAGCCAACATGCAGCCCACTGTTCTCCTTGGTATGTGCTCTTGTGGCCTGAAACTCATTGTGCAGATACAATCTAGAACGCTTAGCTCCTTTTGCAGCACTTTTCTTTAATTTTGTGCTTTCATTACTTAATTCTAAGAACTGTTAAAATTTTATTTTCTATATCAGTCTTAATTTTAAATTTCTCCAGTTGAATTTATCATATAGCCCTTATTGATACTGAGTAATTATGAAGAATTATAAGAGCAGTTTTGTTATTAACTCTGATTAAGATCTTCTTATACAAAGAAAACACATTTGTTGCATTTAATTTTTTAGAATATCTCATAATTTTGTTACTTGATTATTTTAGGAGAATTTATAGTTTTGTGTTGTGGTTGCTTTTTAAGCTACCCCTGAGAAGTTTATAAGGGTAATTAGCTGTGGAAAGCTTGCAACGGACTGCGAATTTGAAGTACTACTGATAAAAATTGACATGAAGAAGGATCAAGTCACTAGCTCGAACTGAGAAAAATATGCAAAATCTACTTATTTAAGGTTCAGAAGTTCAGTGCCCAAGCATGGAGGAAAAATTTGCACATCATTTTCCATAGAGTCTAAAAAAATATAAGTAGTAAGAAGACAGTATAGTGAGAAGCTAAGAAAACTCCTGGATGAATGGAATAGGGGAATTGAGACAGACAGCTGAACACAAAGGCCAAGCAGTTTATAGCCACATACAGAAGGTCACCTCCCTAGAGATAACGCCTAGGCCTCAGTTACATTTCAGCTGCCCAGAAGAACAGCTAAACCAGGTGGGTGACACCAGACAAAACTGCTATGACTATAGATCTCCTGCCCTGTCACTGACCAGTCAGTGGAGATCATGACCTTGGAAGGGCACATCTGGAGAACTGATGAATATTTTTCTGAAATCCTCCCAAGACTTCCCCTAAGATTCCCACCTGCAAGAATGTTAAAAGCCTCAAAACAAAGCCCCAAGAAGTGCGCTGGCACCATTTCCTTTCCCTTCTTCTTCCCCCACTTCTTTTCTCACAGGCATGACATCTTCTAAACTCTAAGGCAACAGGCTGTTGGCAGCTTGTCCCAGGCTAATCAGTCCCCTGAACTGTCCCCAAAGACTGTTTTTCTCTGACTTGCCAGTGAGCTAAGGCAGCCCCGCCCAGGCTCTTCTGGTGCATCTTCTATGCTAATCCCTTCCTTGTTCCAGTCTCTCCAGCTTTAATAAATGGGTCCTATATGAAGTCAAGAACCCACACTCTACAGTTGGCCCTAGGCAGGCCCAGCCAGGGCCAAGCCCTTGTCTGGTGACAGTAATTCCATACAGTGTGATTACTAATCTAAAAGAACAAGTGAGAAAATCTTATGTATGAATTGAGAGAGTGTCTGTGATACAGGGAGAAATGAATGTAAAAAGGGTTTCATTTGAAAGTACTTCAAGATAAATGCAGAAATAAAATACGATGTGCTTTTTTTTGCATGGAATTTTAAAAGATTTATATAGAAACTAACAAGGCACTTAGGCTCAGAAAAGTCACTCTTTTTTTTGTCATAAGTCAACTACACACCTGCATGCTCCATTCCATTAGATAAGTACTAGTTAAATTTGGCTGCACTTTGGGAAATATTGGCTAGTTAAATACCTGAGCCCATGCTACTACACCCATGGAGAGTCTACTATAATTGTTTTGAAATGGGGTTCTGATTGGTAATTTTAATAGCACCCCAGCTGATTCTAATGTGCATAAAGGGTTGGGACTCCTTGCATTAGATAGAGGAAATGGTGATACTATTAGTTTATTCCATGATGGACATGGTAGTAAGCTCTTTACTGGTATTATATCATCTAATCCTCCCAGCAATCCTGTATTGCAGAAATTACTTTCTTCATTTTGCTTACAGAATAAGCAGAAAATTAAATAAATAACTTGCCAAAAGCAACATAGCTTAGAACTGTTACAGCAAAAGCTGAATCTAGGGTTATATGAATTCAAAGCCAGCACTCCTTGACTATCTATTTTATGTATCTCTGTTGTAATAATAGAAGCATCTTTGGTACATTCCTCTCCCCTCAGGCCTAAAGGTGCCATATCTCATGACTCAGGGGAATTGTCACCACTTCCGCAGAATTAGATAAAATGTGAAAAACGTACAGCAGACTGTAAAAACCATTTTCTTCCACCAGATTCTGATGACTAAACATGTTTTGAGAGTTGCAAAAAGTAATTAATATTTATCTTTAAATATAAAAAACATAAATTTAAAAATTGCACTTTAAAATTTACATTGCAGATTTCTCTTTAAAAGTTATAAAATCTGTACAATTTTAGACCTAAAAGGATGAAGGTCTTATGCTTCAAATGAGTTGTGCTTTCTCCTATTCAGCATAGTTTCCATTGCAGATACCTATTGTCTCATATGCCGCTGCTTCTCCAAGATTAGTAATGTTAATACAATTAACCTTAGAGTCTTCTCAAAATGCAGGTTTTGATTTAGTGCAACTGAAGTGGGATCAGAGACTGAGAATCTCTAGTAAATTTGGGGGACCTGAAGATGCTCTTGGTACTCAGGCTACACTTGAGTGTCAAGGTTATACACTACACAACATAGTAATTTACGTTACTTTTATCATATTAATTGATTTTGTTACTCCTACTATGGCTATATTTATTGTATGTTTTTACTTTATTTATTATCTTAGAGAGAGGGGAAAGGAAGGAGAAAGAGAGTGAGAGGAACACTGATGTGAAAGAAAAGCATTGATCGTTTGCCTCTTGCATGTGCCCAACCTGGGACCAAACCCACAACCCAGGCATGCACCCCAGCTGGGAACAGACCCAGTGACCACTCTCTTTGCAGAATGATGCCCACAAACTCAGCTATGCCAGTCGGTGAGGCTATCCTTATGTTAACCTCACATAAATGAATTCTCTCCCATTTTATTGGATAAAAATAAAACAAATATTTATATTTTTGCCTCTTTCTAGAAAAATGATTTTCTTTCTAAACCTGTCATGTGGCAAGCAAGAAAACAATAATTAATTTTGGATTTAAATGCTTCATTCCCTGGTCTAAATCTCTACATAGGACTTAAACAGAGCCATTTGATACACATAGTTTGTTACATTGCAAAAGTGAAACCCAAATTGTAGGAATTCTTTCCAGCATTGAGCCTAAGCTGACTTATCCCAGAATGGGTAAAAGCAGTCCCCAGTTTCTGAAGGTCTTCAGAGGTTACCCATTCAATTTCAACAAGAAGCCAATTTCAAGATAATAACTGCTTTACAAGTCATATATTTGACAGCCATGCTTGGGAGGTCCAAGGCCTAAACCTCAAGGGGTATCTCTAAGTAGGCTTCCATGCTTTCTTAGCATGGAATGATAAGTTCCAATCATTCATTTCTTACTCAGGAAGACTTCTAGTTCAAAGGGGCTATTAGAGTTGTAGTTTCCCCAAATTACACTGTTCTTCAGTAGCTCTTTTTTTCTTTTTTTATTTAATTATTTTTCAAGTACAGTTTTCTGTCTTTTGCGCCCATCCCAGCCCACCCCCCTGTAGTAGCTCTTTCTGATCAGAAGTCTCCCCTCTGCATTCATGGCATGGAGATGTACCAGCATATAAAATATCAATACCTACGGAAAATTTAGCAGTAGAAGCAACAAAGTTAGCACATTGATCTGGCCTAAAGAATCAAACCCACAAGCGACATCTCATTTTCTTTCTTACAATAAATATTTTTCAAAGCCATCAGTTGAATTTGGGTGTCTCTTTGCTCATTAGCCTAGGTAGGATGGTGACTTGGGTGCATATTACAACAGTTCATAAAAGTTTGCTTTCCTGCTCTCTCTGAATTTTTCTATACTAATTGGATGAGTGCAGATGACCTTCAGTATTTCCTGGAGATAGGAAGAGATCAGCCCCATCCATATATAACTTGTTTTTATAGCAGCTTGGGGTAAGGAGAGCAGACATAATCAGAGACATGAAGAGTGAAAGAAGTAAGCAATTCTAGATGCAATTCTAGTAAGCAATACACATTTTCCATTGGTTTCAAAAAGTGTAGCAGCAGCAACCAGCTCAGTCAAATGAAACTTTCATATTTTCTGCTTATACCAAACCCTACATTAGCATATCTTCATTAATAACACTATCTGTTTCAGCTTTGGATATACTTGAATTATTGGTGGAAGATGAGTTCTTGCAGTATTACGAGGAAAAGAATTCCCTGAGGCCTGCATGGGAGGCTGGGACTCCATGGTAAACTTTAGTGATGATGTATATATACTTGAGGGGGTTCCCCTCCTGACTTCCCAATAGTCCATCTCCACCCACTTCACCATGAAAAGAGTCCAGTATTGTCTTCAGTATGGCCATGATAAATTCCACTGCCCCAACTTTCTGCTCCATATTAAATTACAGTCCAGTCCAGCATCTGACTAGTTTAGCTTGTGTTTCTAGCTGTGATGCATTGCTGTGTTATGTCATTAAGGCTCCCTACTGGAGCCTGCATGTGGAGTCTGCATGACCATGGCACACATGGATGCTAAGGTTACTTGGCTATGAAGAGAGGACATGTGAATGCATGGGGTGAATGCAGGTTACATGCAAGAGAAGGGATGGGTGGTGGAGAGCTAGAGCATGTGCTTCTTTGTTCCCCTGAGATTATATATCTCAGGCTTGGAAAAGACAAGAAACTTTTTCAAAGTAACCAATTTCCCTTAGTTAGACTGATAGAGTTCTATGGTCTAGCATTTCCCCTTGTGCCCCGCAACAATCTCGGAATGGAAAAGGGAGAAGTGCTAACCCCTTGGTAGAGCAATACTTTAATCCCTTGGAGTGTGAAGCTGTAGCTTCCTGGCTAAACAAGTAGGTTTATGCACCCCGGTTTATTAATCTCAATATTAAATCCTTTTGCTCCCCTTACTTTATTACTAATTAGTTAAATATCAATAGTAATACCTGGATTCTAAACCCACAGCCTCATTGCTTTCCAGATGTTCCCATGGTGTTTATATTCATTGGCTAATCTGGGTTTGACTCACAGAGTGTTATTTTTCTTTTTCTTTTTATGAATTCTCCCAGAATCTGGGGCATCTGCTACTGCCTTACTAAAAATAAGATCTAAGTTATTACCTGGCTTCAGTGTAAGGGCTAAGGTAATTCCCAGGGTGGGAGAGATGACCACGAGAATTTAACAAGATTTCTGTGGGCCAGTTTTTCATTCACCATTAGAGAGCCTTCATCAGCATTATAAACCAGATCCAGTGCTGTAGTATCCCAAATACAGTTAATACTTCATGTATGGTCTCCAACAGAAAATAGTATAGAAAACCACTCTCTATCGGTTTCTATTTCCCAACAGAAAATAGATAGAAATTTCCCTAAGAGAATCTGAGCCCTTTTACTGTTATCCCCAAATGGATCTAAGTTTGACATAATAAACTGCAGGTGGCCAGGGGTGGGAGTAATGGGCTCAGCCTTGAAACCACACTGCTTTTGCCATTCTTCATTAATAAGAAATAAATAAATCTTCTGTACCTGTTCCCATCCTGCAAGTAAACCAGGCATTGTTCTAAAGTTTCACCTACTTCTATCCATAGAGGCTGTAAATTTCCCACTTTTCATACTCAGTATAGAAAGACATCTCTATAACTTTTATTTGAAAAAAAGTTTTTAGATAAAACCTTCTGGTGCTAATGATTTTTTTTGTTCTGGTTGTTATAATTAAGTGGGCCTAAAGCTAACCACCAGATAACTCATCTGCTAGGTAGTGAGTTAACATCACCAAGGGCATTGCCATGGATTTTTCTTTGAACCTACTTCTGGCTACTTAGCCTTTAAACACATTCCTAATTTGGAAATGTGTGGGTTCCTAATTAACCAATTCCTAATTTTGGAATTGCCTAATCATGAGTAGGCAATCAATGGAGGAACACTTATCACCTGGTTACTCATGTCATGGGTTCAAAATGTTGCTACCAAGCCTGTGGACTTTCCTCAAATCCCATAATTTGGTCCAGAGGTGGTAATCCTTCCTCTTTCATAAAGTTTTTTCAGTGCACCATATGATCTTCATCAACTGGCAAGGAGTATAAATTATCTGAGATTCTGCCCCACTTGTAAGGTAACATGTTTTCTGTCATCATTTAATAGATGCTACCAAAAACAAACAAACAAACAAACAAACAAACAAAAGAAACCCAAAACAAACAAAAAACTTCCTGGGTCAGAAAAGAAGGACATTATTACAATAGTAGCAGTAGCCAGAGTAGGAGCATTTTTGCACACCCTTGAATCTTAGATCCCACAAGGTGAAGAGAGTAAATTGAAGAGATTAAACTAACACCTAATATGCAGTAAATTGTTACAAGAGAGGATACCCAAGCTAAAGAAATGGGGCATTATTATAATGGGCTGTAAGCATTCCTGCCTTTGATCCAGAGCTAAATATGATTTCTGTCTTACAAAAGTGTTTACTGCAGGTTCTCAAAAGATACTATAAGACTTCTAGCTAGGATGGCTGCCTAGACAGACACAACTTGCAGCAATACACAGCCACAACAAAATTACAGCTAAAATGTAGAACTACCATCACTCAGAGCAAACAGAAAATGAATTGAATGGAAGCCTGACACCTACAGAATTAAAGAAACCACATCCATCCAGACTGGAAAGAGGGACATGGGAGTGGAAAAGGTTGGCTCCATATCTACATGTGGATAAAACTTTGGGAGAGACATGTGGGGAATGAGGAGTCCCAGCCACACACCAGGCCCCCAAGCCCAGGGTCCAGTGACAGGAAAATAAGTCCCCACATCTTCTGGCTGCAAAAAGCAGCAGGGATTGAGTCGGTGGGAGAAACTTCTAGAACTCCAAGAAGTTCCTCTTAAAGAACCCATACATGGACTCACCCTCTCAGATTCACTCCCTCTGAGCTCCAGCACCAGGGTAGCAACAGGAAAGTCACCAGTGGTATACAGGGTGAAACTGAAGTGTCTGGCATCACAGCAGAAACAGTTCATTGTCCCTTTCCTAAACCATCCACCCACAAACCACAGAGCTAGAAAGTTGGCGTCATATCTGTGAGTCCATCAACTTGGCAAACACTGTTTGACCCACCTTGGAGATCCACAGTATCTACCCCACCCATCTAATGGGCCCACCAAAGAATCTTTCCATATGAAAGGTTGGTTTTGGCTCATACTGAATAACTTCCTAAATCCTCTCAAATAAGGAACAGCTAGCCTCAATGAGTCGAGGCCCAGCACTAGCAGCAGCCAGCATAGATTAACAGCTTGGCTTAACTTGGGAATCTTCAAGTGCAGCCATCTCAGACTATAGCTCAGGCAGAGCACCCCTGGGCAACACATAGATGGGGGCACACATTGGCCTGCACTACCCAGGGAACCCCAGGGCCAGCAAATCCAGTGGACATAACAGACCATAACAGAGTATGACCACCCTGCCTCTTCACAGCTGATCCTCCATGGAGGGTAGAGTTTGGTGGTAAGTGGTCACATCCAAACTTGCTGCTGACTGGCCTGCGTAAATTCTACCCTTTACTTTGCAAGCAGCAGCTAAAGTTCAACTATAAGAGGAGGGTGTAGTCAACCCACAAAAAGTGTGCACCTCAAGTATCCCGCTTGGGTGATAGAAGCTATGCCACTGGACCCTACAGGAAGCATATTATATTAGGCAACACTACAATGATGTGGAGGCAAAGCAGCTCTATCTAATACATAGAAACAAATGCAGGGAGGCTGCCAAAATGAGGAGACAAAGAAACTTCCCAAATAAAAGAACAGATCAAAACTCCAGAGAAAGAACTAAATGAAATGTAGAGAAGCAATATATCAGTTGCAGAGTTCAAAACACTGGTTATAAAGATGCTCAAGGCCTGCAAACCAGACAATCGTGGTTCGATTCCCAGTCAGGGCACATGCCTGGGTTGCAGGCCAGTTCCCTGCAGGCCAGTTCCCAGCAGGGGATGCACGAAAGGCAACCATACATTGATGTTTTTCTCCCTCTCTCCTTCCCTTCCCCTCTAAATATAAATAAATAAAATCTTATAAAAAAAGATGCTCAAGAAACTTAATGAGGGTCTCAGCAGCATAAAAAAAGATGCAGAAAGAAGCAAAAAATACACAACTAAAATAAAGAACAATTTACAGGGAAACAAAAGTAGAGTGGATGAAGCAGAGAATCAAACCAATGATTTGGATCATGAGGAAGCAAAAAACAAACAATCAGAACAACAAGAAGAAAAAATACAAAAAAATGAGAATGGTATAAGCGGCCTTTGGAACAACTTCAGGATGTCCAACATTTACATCATACGGATTCCAGTAAGAGAAAAGAAAGAGCAAGAAATTTAAAATCTATTTGAAAAAATAATGAAAGAAAACTTGACTAACTTGGTGCAGGAAATAAACATATAAGTTCAGGAAGCATAGAAAGTCCCAAACAAGATGGATGCAAATAGACCAACTCTGAACCATATCATAATTAAAATGCCAAAGGTTAAAAGTAAAGAGAGAATCTCAAAAGCAGAGAGAGAAAAGAAGTTAGTTACCTCCAGGGGAGTTCCCATAAGACTGTCAGCTGATTTCTCAAAATAAACTTTGCAGGTTAGAAGGCACTGGCAAAAAGTATTCAAAGTAATGAAAACCAAGAACCTGCAACCTAGATTACTCTTTCCAGCAAAGCTATCATTTAGAATCAAAAGGCAGATAAAAAGCCTTCCAGACAAGACAAAAATAAAGGAATTCATCATCACCAAACCATTATTATATCAAATGTTAAAGGGACTTATTTAAGAAAAAGAAGAACAAAGCTATGAATGATAAAATGGCAATAATATATATCAACAATTGAACCTATAAAACAACCTAAGCAAACAAGAACAGAGACAGAATCATGGATATAGAAAATGTTTTGATGGTTGCCAGATGGGAGGTGAAATGGGGGAATGGGTGAGGAGGTGATGGGATTAAGAAGTACACACAGGTAGTTACAGAAAAGCCATGGAGACTTAAAGTACAGTATAAGAAATGGACTAGACAAAGAACCTATACACATGACCCATAGACATGAACAATGGCGTTGAGATTGCCTAAGGGAATGGGGGGGCAATGCTTGGTGGAGGCGGCAAAGGGCAATCAGGACAACTGTAATAGCATAATTAATAAAATATAATTTTAAAAAAGGTACTATAGAACAAAATTAGTAATTTCTCTCAGAACCTGTAGATATCAAACACGCATGTAAAAATAAAGAAATATCAGGTTGGAAAACACACTATCTCAGGTGAATTTTGTTTATAAACCACATGCCTAAAACCAAAAAATGGAGAGATTGAAATTAACCCTCTGCTTTGAGATTATTTTTCCCTTCTGTAGTTGCCCATTGCTTTGAGCTTCTAAGGCTTAGAAGAGGATGAAATCAGGATGTCCCATGTACCTATTCATGGGACAGCTTCAAATCATGCTTCTGTTGGGTCCACTTCATTCCCCTGATGAAGTCTGGGGTAGGCCTGATGTTATCTGTCCACTCACCCCTTGGTATGGGGCTGAATCTGCTGTTTACTGTGTTATGCAATCCATCAACAGAAACATGTCAAAGAGCAAAACCTCACCTCAAAAATTTGTTCCTAGACAGTTCAATCACACTGGCTTCTTACCCTTCTATACCCCACCCTGTCCTCTCCCTCCCCAGAGAGTTCTTCTAGTGTTTATTTTATTCTTATGATCCATTCAAAATAATTTTTCTTTTGTGACATTTCTAAGGTTGGACTAGGGCAAGGAGCCAGCAGCCTGACCTAGTGTACCGTCTTGACAGCGACAGCATCTGTTCTGCTTTTATCTTTTTAGAGTTGTTCATTTTCTTGTCCATTTTGGCTTAGAACTGATAAATTCATCTTTACAGAGTTATACTGAATGTCACTCTTTTTATTTACTATGTAATTGGATTTAAAGTTGATCATGTTAGGCATTAAAGAATCAATATATTATTTTTTTCTTGCTTTTGTTATTGTTGCTTATTTTCTCTCCACCCAATATCTAGTTAATATCTTTTCTTCTATCCCATCTTGCTCTGCCATAAAATATAAATGCCTTAAACCAAGAAAATAACTAATTCAGTCTGGATTTAATTTCATGATAAAAGGTGTTTTTAAAGCAAAGACATTTTTAACAGTCAAGAATTTTTTCATCAATAATGTAAGCTGCTTATTTTAAATTGTAGCACTATTACAGATGTGCATGATAAATTGCTTCTGAATGCATGCTATCCCACAGATTTGAAACATATGAGTAGGATGAATACCACATTGGCTATAAAGTAGCATAGTCCTTACAGAAAAGCTTGGCAAGGTATAGAATATGCTTCATTTACTAGCAAGTACTATTTCATCATTTAACAAGATTATTACAGAAATAAAGAAACGTCAAATCCTGACTTGTTTAAATTGTGAGTTTACCCCCCTCCTTGACTTGGCTCTGATAGTCTTTAACTTGGATATCCAATGTTATCTATTTCTTCAAACCTCAGAACCACTTTGTCCTGATTTTGGCTGGCAGTTTTTCATGCTTTAAAATTTCCTGATATTATTATATGAAATGTTAAAGAGACTTATCTAAGAAAAAGAAGATAAAAAAGATGAACAGTGAAAGGACAGCAAACTCACAGTTATTAACAACCACACCTAAAACAAAAGCAAACTAAGAGGACAGCTAGATCAGGATCGAACCATAGAAATGAAGATCACATGGAGGGTTAGTAACAGGGGAGTGGGAGGAGGAGAAGGAGGGAGAAGGTACAGAAAATAAGTAGCATAGACAGTAGGTAGAAAATAGTTAGGGGGAGGGCAAGGATAGTATGGGAAATATAGAATCTAAAGAACTTGAGACACGTGGTCATAAACTAAAGGGGGGAATGGTGGGGGAGGGGTGTGCAGGGTGGAGGGGAATGATGGGGAGGAAATAGAACTGTAATGGCATAATCAATAAAATAAAAAAAACAAACTTAAAAAAGTTTTCTGATATTACTCTTCTTAAGTAAAATGTCACTAATTCTGGAACAAGATTTCAGCTATTGTCCCAACATATTTATATCAGCATAATACCTACTCTTTATCAAAGGTACTTCTCAAGAAAATAATTGTATAAGTCAGTATTTCTAAAGTGTGGTCTCACTGAAATATAATTTTCATGTCCAGGGATTTTTTAAAATTGAACTTCCTAGGTAATTCTGAAATGCACACATGTTTGAGAAACACTGCACTATGCTAAAGGAATAAATATCATAAAGTTAGAGGCACCATTTGAAAGGTATAAGAGAAAAATATTTAGGCATGTTCAAGTAGCCTGTTTTTTTTCAAAATATACCATGATGTTGGTCAACTACTATACCCAGATGCTTGCCAGAAATCAGTTAATACATATTTAACTGTTCATTATACAAATTTGGCACTTAAATAGTATCTACCTTAAATTTATCTTTTGAATGCATATGTTACACCGCATTTGTTTTTGTGTACTAGTCCAACTACCCAATATGCATACAGTGTCATCATGAGGGACATAGGGCTGGGGCACACTGGGGAATAGATTTCAACATGAATTTGGGGGACATAAATATTCAGTCTATATCACAACCCCTGCCTTAAGTGACATCAGGCTCTTCTTAGAGAAAATTGTTTCCCCTATACCCTCTGAAGCCATTCACCATCCTTCGGTTATGCCCCTCCATAGCCTGTGAGTGGGAATGAGTCTCTCCACCGTTCTGCTTCAGCCACTCTTTATTCTGGCCATTTGGGGGATCTTATGTCCATAACTGCTCTTACTCTGAAACTCCAGTATTTAAGAATATGTCAATGCCTTTTCACTTGGTTCCAGGGCTCATGGGTAGCACACCACAATTTAACTGTTTTCAGTAATAATTAAAACCTTTTAAGACCCAAAGAAACATGTCTCAGCATCTCTTGCTTTATGTCTTAAAAAAACAGGTAAATGAGTTATACAACTGCTTATGCCTGTGAGAACAGGCACCACTTTAGAGTAAGAGAAGAATTTGAATAACAGAATGCTTACTAAAAAAAAAAGACCAATTAATTAACTTGTTAATTCATTTATCTTAGGTAACATAAATGCCAAATGATATTGTATTTAAAAAACTATTATTTTCAGCTTTCCTAATAATTCCAGGGCTTTTCTTTTCCTGTTTTTTCTCATGTACTGCTTTACTTTCCAAAATTAGTCATTATTAGCACCATTTTCATAGTGATTCCACTAGTTGGCTGAGAATAACTTTGCAGTGTTAAATAATTCATATTGTGCTATATTGGTACACATGCAGGTCCAATTATGAATACATGCAACATAGTAATTATTTATATTTGCAACTGCATAGACACAATGCTGGGATAAAATATTTTTAATTAAAAATAAACCCCAATATAATATTAAAATATAAAGAAAGGTATCAGTTAATTTTTATTGGAAATAGGTAATGTAAAATATTACATATAATATTTATAACATTTAATGCGTAATATGTAATATGTATATGTACACAATGCAATACTCTTCAATCTTTAAAAGAAAGAAATTCTGCAGTATCAAACAACAAGGATGTACCACAAAGGAATTGTATTAAGTGAAATAAACTAGTTACAAAAAGACAAATATTGCATGATTCCATTGAAGTGAAGTATTTAAAATAATCAAAGTCATTGAATCAAACTGTGGAATGGTAGTTTCCATGAGCTTGGGGAGAGAACAAATCTACAAGCATAGCTTCAATTAAACAAGGTTCTAAAGATCTTCTGTTAAACATTGTAAATACCATTAACAGAAATGCATTGTATGTATAAAATTTTGTTAAAAGGGTAGATTTCATAATAAGTGTTCTGACCAAGATAAACAATATGATGGGAAAACCCTGGGTTGCTTGTGTAAAGGAAGTTCAGATATTTGATATTATGTGAGTCCTGGGAAGATTTTCCTGAAATCTGAAAAATGAGTAAGAATAAATCAGGCAATGAGTGGAAAAGTGGTGTTTGCAAAGCCAGTGAAATAAAAAGAAGTGTAATATAGGGATAGGATGGTAAAAAAGGCCAGTGTGATTCAATTACAAGGAAATATGAAAATAATGGAAAATGAAAGTATAAATTTAATATTAATGTCCTTATTGGTATGAAGGATTTTATACTTTATCCAGAAGAACATAATAAACTATTACTATATTTTAAATGAGAGTAATATGATAACTGATCTTTGTGGATATACTATAGAAAAGAAATTACAAAGGTAAATATGAGAAGAACTGGTAGAAAGCTACCAAAGACCATATTCAAGACAAAAGTAACACAGGGACTATTGTGGTAGTAATGGAAGAATGGTCACATATGACAACATCTGAGGAGATAATTTTGAAAGAATTAGCAATAAACTATGTAGTGGGTAGATGTAAAGGAACTGCCAGGACATACTCCTGTTTTCCCATACCCCTTCAACTTCTATTCCACTTTATTTTCTGTATAGACCTAGAAGACATACATGCTTTAAAAAATGATATCTAGAGAATAGAGATGTTAGTTGAATATTGGCATGAATAAATAATATGAACTAGAGTCTATAGCAGAAAGGAACAGTCACCACTTAGGTAAAAATCACAAGTCATTCGCATTTAACTAGAGTCAAATTACATAGTAATACAGTGATAGGTAATATAGTGGATAAATGGAGACTATAAATATTCTAATATTTCTTAGTTAAAGGAAAATGTTTATATCTCTATCTGTGTATCAATCATGTATCTATCTATAGATCCATCTATCTATCTACATGTGACTAATATTCATATGTCAGAGTGTTTGGAAAGGTTAGGCAAGAATTTATTTCATTCTTGATATCATCCTATCCTCGGGTTGAAGGTGAACCTATGATAATGGGACAGAAACGAAATTCCTCAGTAATGCAGAACTTCAATGGGCTGTTTTTAAAGAGTGATTTCAGTTTTGCCTCCTTCATTAAATTGTCTTTTATCTAAGTCTCTCATTGAGCAGACTGCAATAACCTGGTGATTTATAAACGAACCATGATCAAGGAAAGCAATTAGTTGGTCACAGTTTTTCACCACACGTTCAGTACCTTTCCAGCTGTGTTCTTGCACACTGCAGTCCTCGTGATAATCATTTAAGCAATTTCTTCATCATCTATGGAATTGTACACCAGGAGCATCTGTATGTTTACTATTCATTCTCTGTTTTCTGTAAGGACTATGTTTCTATTGTATCAAATTTATAAATGTAATTTTCAGCTATTTTTTGATTTGCAGTGACTTTTTACCATGGCTTTTCAGATATTTTACACATGATGCTTCTTGAATTCATGAATATACATACTTATTTTTAATGTTTAGTTCTTTGTGATATATGCTAGCTAACTAAACAACATGTGTTGGTGGTATAAGTTTACTTTTTCACTGTCAAATCTATATTACCAATACCAGTAATTATATTTTTTTGTTGTTTATTCGTTGTTTGTTTCACTAAGGAGTGTTCGCCCATTTGTGTTAATTCTTGTTACCACTGTCAGGATTACACTTGAAGTGTAAAAACTTCAAGTTATGTTTCTTTTTCTTTAAACTGCATATTAAAGGCTTAAGTAATATGCTTTCTTCTGTATAACATTCTTCATTAAGGTACCTAACTATACCTGATGAATCTTATACAAAAACATCATTTGTTGAGTTAGTGATAGTAAAATTAGCTATAATTTTTATTTTTTGATATTATCCATGGGTTATATTGAACACTTTTTGACAATTCAATTTTCAATCTAACTCAATGTCACAAAATATAAAACAATAGATCAAATATTAATGAACAGAAGTGTGTAATTACTAGATACACCAAATCTCAACAAGCAACTTCCATCAGTTCAAATAAAATTTTGGCACAAAACAAAATTTGCCAAATTTACAAAGAAAATAAGAAAATTAATATTTTTTACTATTTCAGGTTTTAAAATATCCCAAAAAGACTGTAGATCTATATTGATTTAAAATAGAAATTTTAATATACCAGCTAAGGGGGAATATATTTTAATAAATGAATACTTATGATTAATCTTGAAATAAAAGACATACTCAGAGACACAAAACACTGGTTGTTTAGCTCACTTCATTTTAGTAACTAAAGTTCACATGACACATTTACATATGTTTAGTCATAAGATTTTCACTGATAATGAATATCTCCATGTGGACCAGAAGTGCTACTGTAATAGCTTTCTAAGAAATTCATATGCTATGTGATAAAAATTTGTCACTTAGCTATAATAAATAATACATTTACACTTAGAACTAGTAAGATATCTAGTACTTTTCAGAAAACTTAATTTTTCAGTCACTGACCTTTTTCAATAAGGAAACATGTATTTTACATGCAAAGTATAATACAGAGAATGCATGGTAGCTACAGCCATGGTATTTATAAAAATGTGGATTTTTTTCTGTTGTATGTTATTTGCAATTTTCTCACTTGCAACATTTTTTGACTCTATCTTTTATTTTATCATATTGTGATTGAAATCATTTTCATTCACATTTATAAGAAAACAAAAATTTAGGATATTATGTATCCTATTCACTCATCAAGTAAGTACATTTTTATTCTGTGCTTACCTTGTGCCAGTCACTTCGTAGGCATTCCACACTCCACAGTGAAGGAGTCAAACCACCTGAATTTATGAAGGATTAATAAGACTCTTAGAAGAGTACCTGAGACATAGTAAGTACTTAATAAATAATGACCTTTAGTAATATTAGTAGTGACTACATTTTATTCTTGAGGAAGTCTATTGATGAATGCATACTATTAACATGTACAATAATTAGACTGTTTCATGTGCTAACTGATGCTTTGAAGTAAACACAAAGGTTAACAGGGTGGCGTGCACATTAGGATAGTGAGAAAAAAGTTTCTTTCAGGAGCTGAAATTTGAACTTCAAACTAAATAAAGAGAAAGAACTAGTCCTGCAGAGTCTGGAGAAAGAATATTTTAGGTGGAATGACATTTAAATGCAATGCCTGCAAGGAAGGAAAGAGATTGGTATGTCTATAGGCTTGAAATAATGTCCTGGCACATAGTGCACCAGGAAGAAACTGATAGGAATTGAGGTCAGTGATTTGTAGGTTGTTATAAACCATAGAAAGTACTGAGTTTCAGGCCAATTGCAATGGAAAGCAAGTGAAGAGATTTAAAAACAAAGATATTACCTGATTTCAAGTTTAAAATGTCATCCTTGCTGCCCTTTGCTCATGTGGGGAGGTGACGGGGGATTTGTGGGGAGGAGAAGACCAGTTAGCATCTTTGTTTTTGAATTTTTTTGTTTTTTTCTTTTTTTAAATATATTTTATTGATTATGCCATTACAGTTGTCCCATTCCCTCCCTTCACTCCCCTCCACCCTGCATATCCCCCCCTCCATTCCCTTCCCTTTCGTTTATGTCTATGTGTCACAAGTTCTTTAAATTCTATATTTCCCATACTATTCTTGCCCCCCCAGGTCTATTTTCTACCTACCGTCTATTCTACTTATTCTCTGTACCTTCTCCCTCCTTCTCCTCCCCCCACTCCCCTGTTGCTAACCCTCCATGTGATCTTCATTTCTATGGTTCTGCTCCTGATCTAGCTGTCCTCTTAGTTTGCTTTTGTTTTGGGGGTGATTGTCAATAACTGTGAGTTTGCTGTCCTTTCACTGATCATATTTTTTATCTTCTTTTTCTTAGATAAGTCCCTTTAACATTTCCTATAATAAGGGCTTGGTGATGATGCACTCCTTAAATTTGACCTTATCTGAGAAGCACTTTATCTGCCCTTCCATTCTAAAAGAAAGCTTTGCTGGATAGAGCAATCTTGGATGTAGGTCTTTGTATTTCATGAGTTGGAATACTTCTTTCCAGCCCCTTCTTGCCTATAAGGTCTCTTTTGAGAAATCAGCTGACAGTATGATGGGAACTCCTTTGTAGGTGACTGTCCCCTTAGGTGTGAACAGACCCAAACATTATGGCTCAATAAGAACAGCTCAAAGCCCCAGAGCCAATACTTTTAAGTGACCAAGAAATAGCCAACCTATCAGATGCACAGTTCAAAACACTGGTGATCAGGATGCTCACAGAACTGGTTGATTTTAGTCACAAATTAGAGGAACAAATGAAGGCTAAACTAATTGAAATGAAGAAAATGCACAGAAAACCAATAGTGATGGAAAGGAAACTGGGACTCAAATCAAGGGAGTGGACCAAAAGGAAGAAAAAAATGACCAAACAGAAAAGAGTGAAAAAACAAGAGTTCAAAAAAATGAGGAGAGGCTTAGGAACCTCCAGGACATCTTTAAATGTTCCAACATCTGAATTATAGGGGTACCAAAAGGGGAGAGGAAGAGCAACAAGTGGAAAACTTATTTGAACAAATAATAAAGGAGAACTTCCCCAATCTGGCAAAGGCAATAGACTTCCAGGAAATCCAGAAAGCTCAGAGAATCCCAAAGAAGTTGAACCCAAGGAGGAACACACTAAGGCACATCATAATTATATTAGCCAAGGTGAAAATGAAGGAGAGAATCCTAGAAGCAGCAATAGATAAGGGGACAGCCACCAGTTAGCATCTTAAAACCACAACCCTGGTTAGACATAATATTGATTTGGGCCAGCATTTGCAATGAATATGGGGGGAAAGGACATATTGTAGATATAGCTCTGACAGAATATGTTGATGAATTGTATGTAAGGGAAGAGAAAGAAAAGGGATCAGAATGGGTTTTTGAGCTGAACATATTAATAGGTAGTGGTAACATTATTCTAGAAAATACTGTGAAGAAACATTTGATGAGTAAATGAGCTTGTATGTGTGATGGTGAGAAGTGAGTGTGTGTATAAATCATGACTCTCTTTTTTTAACTATTCAAATAAGACAATATTTCTTACATAGAAATCAATGTGATAAATTCCCCAGATTACATTGACAGAAAAATAATTGTACAACAGCTTGTTTGCTTTTTTTAATCAGTCAATGATTTTATTAGTACACAGAATATTTCCTTTTCTAAGTTGGCTATCTGGAAATGGAGAGATAAATATCATGTTCAATTACAATAACTAATTCATTCCATATATGTAGTACATTCCTGCTCTTCTTCCTTCTAACTATTTTCTGAGAAAAGATTATATAATTTTTATTTTTTAAATATTTTATCTATTTTTTAGAGAGAAGGTAAAGGAGGGAGAAAGAAAAGGAGAGAAATAGATTGGTTGCCTCTTGCACACCCCCCAACTGGGGACCTGGACCACAACCCAGGCATGTGCCCTGGTGGGGAATTGAACCAACAAATTTTCAGTCCACGGGTTAATTCTTAATTCACTGAGCCACACCAACTAGTACTAGATTTTAATTAACCTGTTTTATATGTATTTTAATGTTATATCTTACTTCAAATCAGTGTGGGAAGTAGTTACTTCATAAATCATAGATGAATACACAAGTAAATCAGTGAATTAACAAATATCCATTGCTTCAAACTCAGTCTGTTGATAACTTTGGATAAATAGCAACACCACATACAAAATGCACTAATTAAAAAGGTTAATAGTATATACCACTTGGAGAAACTCTGCAATGAACCAAATCTGATGTATGCCTCGTAAATCCTTCACCTTCTCTTTCCTGAAAACTCAGCATTTGATTAATTTAGCACATTTTTCTTACTGAATTGATAAAAGTGTTGGTAAAATGTAGAAACAGCCAATGTATGCCTCATAACCATTACATTTGATGGTAAATGGGCCATCAATGGGGCAACAGATTATTTTAATTCATATACCAACCAGAGTCTTGTATACATGGTTTAAGAAGTACTCTTTGAAAGTATTAATTTATATATTCCTATTCAATGGCTCATTAATGAAGACACAATGCATGCATTTAGTTTCAGCCTTATAGGGAGTATATAAAACTTTACTCTGTTATGCTTGCAGAGAAGCTTATAACTGGCCTGTAAGTGCTTTACAGATGCTGAACTCACTTGTCCTCTGTCAGCTCTGGGATAATACCACAGCCCTACACTCATTTGAAGACAGCGTAGATTGCTTCTGTCTCATCTGTTCTCCTCCTTTTCAACACAGCAGGACACTACAGCCAGACCACCTAGTGTAAGCCCTGCTCCTAGGTACTAACTGTGTGCTATTGGATGAGCTGCTTGTCTTCTGAAGCTTTATTTCTCAATTAAAGTTCAGTTATAATATAGTATTTTTCATAAAATGATTAATAATTAGCAAATCACTTACTATACTTCTTGAAAAGAGAGTGTTACATTAAAATTAGCACTACCATAGCACCATTTCTTCCTCTTTACAGGACCAGTAACAGAAATGCTCACAAGAAAAGCAAATTATGATAATTAATTTAATTTTAGTATTTTCCTTGTGGAGACTCTTCCTGTAGCAGAGCAAAGAGAAAAAAAAACAAAATGCTTGACTCATACAATTAAATAAAACATCATGGATATTTAGGGACCACCTAAACTGTCAAGTATAGAGGCAAATGAATGGTAGTTGTGTCTTTTTCATTTAGCTTTTCATTAAGGAAGATAAAACAGATATAAAGTATTTACATGAGCAATAAGACTAAGATGGGGAATATTAGAGGATGAACACCAATCATCATCAATGGCTTAAAAACTACATTAGTTGTGGTTCCACAAGGATAAATATAAATAAACTAAATAAAGACAGAGGGAAAAATTATTCAACACAGGAGGAAGAGCAAAGATGATAAATAGCCAAGTATATGAAAAGATGTTCAATATCACTAATATTTAATAAAATGCTAATTAAAACCACAAGGAGATATTTCACACCCAATAGGATGGCTACTGTTAAAAATAAAAACAAAAAATAACAAGCGTTTATGAGGATGTGGAGGAATTGGAACTCCTATGTATTGTTGATATATTACAAAATGATGCAACCACAGGAAAACAGTACAGAAGTTACCAAAAAAATTGAAAATAGAACCATCATATGATTCAGCAATCCTATTTCTGGGTATATAGCCAAAAGAGTTGAAAGCAGGTTCTCAAAGAGACATTTGCATACTCGGGTTCATAGAAATACTATTTACAATAGTCAAGAGTAGAAGTCACACAATATATATTTGTGGATGAATAAATAAAGAAAAGTTGACATATACACATAATAGAATATTATCCAGCTTTTAAAAGGTGGAAACTGTCAAATGTTGCAACATGGATAAACTTTGATGACACTATGCTAAGTAAAATAAGCCTGTCATAAAAAGACAAATGTGAGACTTCTGGCCATGATGGAGGTGTAAGTAGGTACACTTTGCACCCTCATACAACTAAAAAAAAAACAAAACAAATTTAAAAACAAAAAACAACAAGAACTGCCAGAAAATCAAACTGTATGGAAATCTGACAACCAAAGAGTTAAAGAAATATTCATCCACACTGGTAGGAGGAGTGGAGGCAGGCAGCCAGGGAGGAGAGGATGTATAGCAAAGTAGAGTCTGGTGGTCCCACATTTGCATGTGGGTAAACCAGGAGGAACAACTGGAGAGTGAGACAAACTGTACAACCCAGGGTTCCACAGTGAGAAGAGAAAGCCTCAAAACCTCTGGCTTTAAAAACCTATGGGCATTGCAGAGGCAGAAGAGACTCCCAGCCTCAAAGGAGAGTTCTTTGGAAAGACCCACAGGGTCCTAGAACATACACATACTCAACCACCTGGTAATCAGCACCAGAAGGGCCCAATTTGCTTGTAGGTAGTAGGGGAACTGAATGAAAGCCTGCTGAGAGCCCAGCAAGTGGCACTCTTCCCTCTCTGATCCCTCCCCTACATAGAGCACCACAACTCAGCAACACAGGTTGCTCCACTTCAGTGAATACCTAGAGCTCTGCTCTTTAAAATATAACAGATATACTGAGACAAATAAACATGGCCCAGAAGAAAGAGCAGATCAAAACTTTAGAAAGAGAACTAAGTGGCAAGGAGATAGACAACCTATCAGATGCAGAGTTGAAACACTGACAATCAGGATGCTCACAGAAATGGTTGAGTATGGCTGCAAAATAGAGGAGAAAGTGAAGCTTATAAAAAAAAAATATATATATATATGGAACAAGCAATGAAAGAAAAGAAACCAGGACTCAAATCAACAATTTGGAACTGAAGGAAGAAGTATACATTCAACTGGAACAGAATGAAGAAACAAGAATTCAAAAAAAATAATGAGGAGAGACTTAAGAACTTCCAGCAGAACTTTAAACATTCCAACACTTGAATCATAGGGGTGCCAGAAGAAGAACAGGAGGTGCAAGAAAAAAAATTAATTACAAAAATAACAAAGAAGAAGCTCCCCAACCTGGCAAAGGAAATAGACTTCTAGGAAGTCCAAGAAGCTCAGAGAGTCCCAAAGGAGTTGGACATAAGGAAGCACACACCAAGGAACATCACCATTTTATTACCCAAGATTAAAGGTAAGGAGAAAATCTTAAAAGAAGCAAGAGAAAAGAGGACAGTTACCAGAAAGGACTTCCAATAAGACTATCAGCTGATTTCTCAAAAGATACCTTACAGGCAAAAACAGGCTGGAAAGAAGTATTCAAAGTCATGTAAGGCAAGGACCTTCATCTAAGATCCTCTACCGATCAAAGTTATCATTTAGAATGGAAGGAGAGATAAAATGCTTCCCAGATAAGGTCAAGTTAAAGGAGTTCATCATTACCAAGCCCTTATTTTATTTGAAATGTTAAAGGGGCTTATCTAAGAAAAAGAAGATCAAAACTATAATAGTACAATGACAACAAACTCAGCTCTCAACAACTCAACCTAAAAACAAAAATAAACTAAGTAAACAACTAGAACGGGAACAGAATCAAAGAAACAGAGATCACACGGAGGGTTGTCATTGGGGAGAAGGAAGGAGGAGGATGGGGGAAAAGGTACAGGGAATAAGAAGCATAAATGATAGCTACAAAACAGACAGGGAGAGGTTAAGAACAGTATAGAAATGGAGAAACCAAAGAACTTATATGTATGATCCATGGACATGAACTAAGGGGACGATGCTGGTGGGAGGGGCAGGTACAAGGCAGAGGGGAATAAAGGGGAGGAAAAAAAATGGGACAACTGTAATAGCATAATCAATAAATATACTTAAGAAAAAACAAACGCAGTATGATTCTACTTATATGAATTATCTAAAGTAGATAAATTTATAGAAACATAAATAGAATGGTGATTATCAGAAACTTAGAAAAGGGGGAAAGAGCATATGCTGTTTAATGAATATAAAGGTTCAGATTGGCAAGATAAAACAGTTCTAGATATGTTTTACAAATATGTGTATATGAGAGTGCTGAACTATGTACACTTTCAATGGTTAAGATGATAAATTGTATACCATATATTTTCCACCACAGTAAAAAACAATAACTATAAAATACCCCAAAACAGAAGAGTGTTGTGATGAGTCCACAAGGGTGGGCTGGAACCCTCACTCTCAAAATTTGTTCAGATGTTTAGACTGATGACAGAGTACAAGCACTAAGAGTGTATGTAAAGGTATAATGCTCACATAATAATGGGGCTTACTGGGCAGATGAGGTTAGACTCCAAAGCAGGTTTAAGAACAGCATCAGTGAACAAGAAAAAAATGGCTTGGGGTTTTATGGAGGCTAGAAGGTGGGGCCACGTGAGGTTCCCTGCATGCAAGTTGGGACTCGTATGGTTTGTACTTTTCTGCAGTGACAAAGGAGAGACTATTTGAACTTTTTTAGCTCATCCAGATGTGGGGCAAAAGAAATAGAGGGATTATTGGGGTTTGAAAGTCATCAATAGTCAAAAATATAAAATGGAGTCAGACAATTACAATTCAATGACTACACAGTGTTATAATTCATGACATTCTGACTGATGGCTGAAATAAGCAATGCTTCATTCAATTAAATATGGGCTTGTTTAGGTAAGCCACTATTGTCCTCTATGAAGCTTATAGGCATGGGTCTATAAATGAAGTAAAATTGTCATTGAATGCCTTTTTGGCAAACTTATAATTTGGGGGTTTGTATGTGTTTTGTATTGTGGCTTTATATATAATGAAACATGTATGACCTTCACTTATACTTGGAAAATAGTTGAGTGAGAGCTTCCTAGAGTTATTATTTTTTTCCAAACGAGTAAAAGTGTTATTGACCAGACCAGATGCCCAAATCATTAACAATAGCTCAAGAGTCTGTAAAAATGTGTAGATGGGACTAATTGTTGGCCAAGGCATTCAGTGCTAAGGGTCTGAAATTTACCCAATTATTATGATCCTTGGGTTCCATCTCAGATAGGGCACATCCTGGTTAAAAGACCTAAAAGATGATGGGTTAGTGCTAATATTTTGGGTGCTGAGAGGGTTAATGAGAATTTCTTGACAGTGTCAGGGAAGGAGCAGCCCTTGATTTATCCCAGTTATTTTCAGGAATTTAATTAAAGTGGCAGGGCATTGTGGTATATGTGGGGTAAAGACCCATCTCCTCCTCTTTGTGAGCTCCTTTGTATTCATAGGTCTTGAAAGAGTGTGTCAAAAAATTTGATCAGAGGAGTTATGTCTTCAGTGTGATGTCATACCTCTGCCATTAAAGAAAGTCAAAGGTGATTAAGACCTTTCCTTCAAAGATTGTACATGGTGGCAGGGTTGTTGTGGTACCTCATGAGTAGCTGGGGAAAGATGTGTTAGGTCCCTTCAAAAGGAAGGCAAACTGCAGCTAAAAAAGGCTGTTGAAAAAGGCACCAAATAGAATATTTTAGCCAAATATATAACTATAATGCATGTACCTGTTGTGGACTTGATAGTGTTAATAATTTCAATAGTATTGATTGATAGGAAGGTGAACACACATAACTAGGGACTCATGTTCATGGGTCACTTCGAGGAAGGAGTACATCCCATATTCTCATCCCTAAATGCCAATTAGAACTTCTGATTTAGGTTGGGAAGAATCTATAACAAAGGTACAATAGAACTCAGCAAATGCAGCACAAAAGAGGACAGATCAAATTGCGAGCTTGCCAACGAGCAGAAACGAAGCTCAAAAACATGTTAACCAGTAAGTGGCAGAGCTAGCTAGCAAGTCAAAGCAAGAGATTAAAGATCCTGGGGGGTGGGAGTGTGGGAGCTGGGGTTGTCGGGGGTGAGGGCTGTCCGCAGGGTATGGAAAAGTTTACTACTCACATAATGAGGCTTCCTGGAGAGTGCAGAGTGGGCTCCCTTGCAAAACCAAGAATGGTATGAAAGAGCAGGGCAAGAAGCTGGGTTGGGTTTTATGGTGATTAAAAGGTGGAGGTGGGTCAGTAGACAGGTTGATGTGCATGTGGTTTGAACTTTCCACAGGCACCAATCATCTGGCTTTCTGATCAGTTTTCCCTGATGGGGAGCAAAAGGATGTTGAAGTAAGAAATGTCCAAACTGGTAGATAATTTTCTATGAGTTTATTTGAGCCAAACAAATGACAATTGCTAGGGCAAAGTCTCGATGGATTGAGAAAATGCTCTGATAAATGGCATTTTACCAGTCATTTTATACCTCGGAATCAAAGAAGATGGAAAGGGGTTACATGAAATTCATTGTAGATAGTTTAAGAGGAGGGAGAAAGAAGAGCAGGAAAATCTCCAGGATTGGATAAAACATTTGACAAATAGTCACATACTGAAACCAGAAGAGCTGGCATTCATGCTGCCAGACACCTACCAGACCCAATAAGCAGAGACAGTGATTAAATCTTTATGGGCACTTTATTCAGAAGGACAGAGATCTGAGAAGACGGCGGGTTTGTACCCTAACAGACTGTCCCTACATTTCCTTCCAAGCCAGCCTTTTTATAATAGAGAACAAAATTTAGTGAGAGATTTTGAAATTCATGGAAAATTAGATTTACAAAAATAAACAAAATACCCTGCAGCATTATCCCCTTGGGCTGCTAGGTGTCCCCAGGCAGTAGTCTGTCTCTGCTTGGAACCTTGGCTCGATATCTCTAGCTGTGCCCCTGGCGGTGGTCTTTAGCTGTGCCCATCTGTCTCTCCCCAGAGTCAGGGTGGGCCAGTACTCGCGGTTCCTGAAACAATCCCTTTAACACATGCATTACCTACTAGGCTTATTAACTATTTGCCCTAAACCAAAATTTCCCAACTCTTGAGTTTCCCTTCAATACTTCTTTCACATTAGTGGGTATAGGACAGTTAATAGTTAGGGTTCTGTGGTCTCTGGGCTGGGGCAGTGATTGTGCCCTGAGGGGTCTGGAAAAAATTAATGAACTTGATTCTAAAGGTGTGTTATCATAGATGCAAAAAGACAGTAGATAGGTTCAGTTAATGTACAGTCTGACCTTTGTCAGGAAAGATACGGGTCTAAGACATGACTACCCACCATGGCATGCTTTTAGTTAGAGTGTTTTAATTTCACACCATCCTATGCAGTTACTTCAGGTCTCTGAGTTTGTTGAGGGCACCATGCAGGCCTCCCCTGAGCCTGTGAGGTTTAGTGTGTTACCCCTTTTCATCTGCAAGTACTTGCTTAATGATGGGCCCTATATAAAAAATTAAAATTCATTCAGTGTATTTATAATATAGATGAGCTTAAAAAATAAATAATAGGTTTAGGAAAGAGTAAGCTATTTTACACTCATGTACAGACACATACAATGGTAGTACATAAGGATGAGCAACACCACCCTTTCTTTTTTTTCTTTGGGACTAGAGTTATTTTTGATACACTAGACCAATGGTCTATAATAAAAGAATACTCTTTATTGAATGCTAGACTCAATAGTCTGTAGGTAATTTCAGACACTTCTTTTCAGAGATTTTACTTCTAAATATGTAATGGACAATATTGATTAATTCAAGAAGTATATGCCAAGCACTTACAATTTTGTATGTCTTAGGGATGGTTATACAAATCATTGAGAGGTCCTAAAAATGGGATAGATTTTGAAAGCATCTTTTTTGATATAAAATAAAAATATAAAATCATAATATATAAAAATGACAGGTATGCTAAATTCAAAATAGATTTCTATTATCAAATTTTATACAAATGTAAAATATTATTAATTATCTTACTTTTTTCTGTTTGCTTCTATTGGCTGTGCTTGTCTAGGGACATGGCTAGCCATATCATTACATGGATTACATAGGCTTTCATTCTGAGAGGCCCAGAGGTCAGCAAGACCTAGGGTTATTGCACCTGTGGAGCCTCCGTGGGCCTAACTTCCAGGTGGCGAATCTGCTCCTGCTAGGTCTAAGCAACCAAAGAGGTTTTTTGTTTTTGTTTGTCTGTTTGTTTTTTAAAATGGCCTTGAGACCATAAGGGGAATTCGTATAGACTGTATAGAAAAGAGCACTGACTATATATTAAGATATGCCCTGTCAATTTTAACATGGTGTATTTCAATATCTTTCTTACCTATTGTAGGGTAAGTGGAGGCAGTCTGGCTTCCTCATTCAGGTGTCTGGGCAGCTAAGGGAAGCATTATTCCCATAGCCTTGGAGGGGCCTGATAACTAGTGTTCTCATAGCCTTAAGACTGGGCCTGATAAATTTCTCCCATAACATGAAGTGTGCTCACATGTGCAGAATTATGTTATATTATGCAATGTTCTGGCAGTTTTCCAGCTTTGTTTCCCTCTAATACTTAAACAAGGAGGGACTCCTTGCTCGGGGCAATGATGATGAGAGACACACAAGGGGACAGGTGCCATGATGGGTGCCATGCTGGGGAGCAGGGGCCATCACTTGAGACATGCAGATAGGCACACAGATTGCAGCATGTGTGGGTTGCCCACCCATCTAAAGGCATGCCAGGCATCCCAATGGCTCCACGAATATTTTTCCGTCTACACGAATACCATGAACCTGTCTGGCCTTGAAGGGTGGCAACATACCTCCTGTTTAAAAAATGCAATTTTAGGTAACAGATATGAAGTGTTAATTTACAGAGTGGTGGGAATTTTGTCAACAAAAACTGACTATGTTAACAGTTCAATCTTTTATAAAGCCTTTAAATGATTGTTTAGCATTAGAATCAGGAGATTCTAGTGTGGTGCTTCCACCTGTGTCTTCTTAACCCTTCCCCTCCCAACACCTATTCTGTGATAGATGTTAATCCCACACAAATTTGTTCTAATGGAGGCAGTTGTGTTCCTTTACAACTAAATAGATGCGACCACACATAGGATAAAAATCAGTGTTAATTCTCAGGGAATTGTATTTGTGTAAAAATAATCAAGTATTCTAGGTATAAGGAGAAATAAAAACAAACAAACAAAAAAGATAAGGTCTCTGCTCAACTTTTTGTTTACTTTGTTTCTATTGCTAATAAACTTAATCTCTAATAATTTGTTTTTCATCTTTTTTTGCCTTGTCTTTCTTTGACAAGGTCTCAACATTATTCCACTATGTTCTGTTGAATTGAGAAGTGAAAAAATAGCATTTGATTAACATTTAGAGGACATGTTTTTCACCCATGAAATACACAGTTTTACACATCTAATATATAAACACACATGGCATATAATACATATGTAAGATACATTTTTATTTTCTACTGACTTGCTACCTACTCATGCTCTTACCCTTTTGCTTATTTTTATCTCTTATCCTAATATTTGAAAATACAGTGAAACTGTAGGGGTAGTACCCAGGTATCACAGACCAGTTAGATCTCCACTCCTTTCTAGATATAGGTCCTTCACAGAGACATGTAATAAGCAGTGCAATTGGGACTAATTGTACAGAATCCTCACTTTAATTTTTAGGTAGGAACTCAGAGGACATTTTTTCCATGCATAGAAACAATTTTAGAAATGATGTACAGGTTCCCAAAGCCTGTAATCATACCTTATTTAACCAATAGCATATGTAAGTAATTAAGGGAATAAGAGTAGGAAATAGAGAGGGAAACAATACTTTCATAGAGAAAGTCATTTAGAGTTCAACTTGTGGGTAAAATAATACCCCAACCATGAAAGTCAAGGTCATAGGTGCAGTTTGACCTTAGCCAACTTGCTTGAGACAGTTTATCCATATATAAAATATGAGCAATGGGATCCTCCACATTATAGTGTGAATAGGAGAACTCAATGGGATAGTGTTTGTATAGTGCCTAGCACAAGTTTTGGAATTAAATGCGTAAACTATCACCAGGATGGTGAGGTCAGCAGTTTGCCCTATTCTCATATGTTGGGAAATTGGAGAGCAGACTCACTACAGGAGCTTCCTTTATGTCTCAGTCATGTAGGTATTGGTGTTTTGTGGTAATGAAATCTGGCTAAAGACATGAAATTTGGGACTTTTTGACAGAAAGAGCATTGGATTTGGAGCCAGGAAAATTAGACCTGAGCCCTGATGTATGAATCATTCTCTGTGAGCTTTAATTCAATGACTTTATTTGAAAACAGGTGTAATGATAACCAGGGAAAAACATGGTTGATGTAATGTTCAAACTGTGCTTATAAAAATATATAGAACTATAAAGCATTGTAAAGATGCCATACTTTACTTTTGTTAATGCTACCTGTGTAGTCAGGATTATCATTTTGGCACAGAAATAGTTCCTCAGTCAACCTTCTATTTTCCTTATAGAGGCTCCTGGAACAGACCACCAAGCTGGACATAGGATATTGCTTTTGTAAGCAGGCTTCTGAGACTGAGAATGAAAAGTCAGGATGTGGGAAAAGGTGGAAAACTGGCTGGATTATTCCTTTTTTCCCCTCATTTGCCTGATATTATAGCAGTTGAGGGATTTGCATACTAAACGCCCTTCTCAACATTTCAGCAGATCTGCTGCTGGCCACTATTTAAAGTTTTAGAATTTGAGTTCAGAAAAGCCAAGGGGTCAACAAATTCAGTTATTTCCAAATTTCCCTGAGCATAAGATATACTTGGGAACCTCTTCACTGGAGATTCTGATTCAAAATGTCTGTGGTTTGCCTCAGGAATTTATATTTTCAAAAAATGCCCAGTTGATTCCATTGATCTAACAATTGTAAGAATATTCTCATGTAATTACCTCAGAGAGAAAAACTCTGAGACTCAGAATAGCAAACAAATGAGTGGTAAGATCCCATTAACTGAAAGGAAGCTGAAACCAGTTAGTGCCCAACTTGGGTTAAGAATCCAGATCTAACTTTCAGAACAGAGCTATTTTCTCTTTAAATTTAAGATCTGACTCATGTGAAACAATAGCTCATGTCTTTGTATTATTTGGTATTCACCAGTCTATACCTCACAAGAACAATACATGTTAAAATAGGAATTGTTTTGCCTCATTACTCATGAAAAGTAGAACAAGCTACCCAAAACCCTTTTAACAAATTTTCATTTGTGAGGTGAGCTAGGATTTAAAAGCAGAACTTGACAAGTTTACAAGGAGGGTTATAAACTCAAATAAGCTACTGTGTGAGGTTTTAGAATCCTTTTCCCTTGGGATAGGTTTATTTTATTTTATTTTTTCAGTAGAACCAACAGGTAGTGGAAAAGTTGACTCACTCCTGTATTTTAGGGTTATAATTGAGTAATGTACCAAGTTTTTGCCTTTTGATTCCAACTTTCCTTCATTCACAAGAAATGATTAATAATTATATGCACTTCTATGGAATCAATGGATGAATACAAAGGGAAAATAGATACGTATTTTAGTGGATTTTAAACTAACATGTCATTTGCAAAGAAGATTTTTTAAGAAAATGAATGTGAATCCATTTCAATTGAGTCATATCACATTTTATGTTTCTCTCTCTAATATTAGTAATCGCACATCATACAATAGTACAATGAAAAACACATAGAAATAAATAATAATGAGAACAATTTAAAAAAGAGTAGTTATATTCTAGATATGAGTAGTCAGAGATATAAAAATAAATATTTTCACCTAAGAGATTTTCAGTTTTTAAAAAATAAATAATAATCTTTTTAGAAAAGTCATTAGAATGTACAAGATAATTCTCAGACTTTTCCGGAGGGATAGTAAATATTTCTAGGAAGGCAATTTTATAATTTATAAAAAGCTTTAAATATTTTAATTGTCTATAATATTAAAATTCACTTTTATAATCCACTTTTTCTTAGGAAATAACTGAATAAATTATCAAGGATATAATTATTATGTTTTCATTCAACAAATATTGAGCATCTCCTATGTGTCAGGCACTGTTCTGCTCACTGGGCATGTATGTGGGAGCAAAATTATGTCCAGCTCATACTTTTAGGGTATTTATAATCTAAAATGGGAGATGAGAATTAACCCAATAGTCACAAGTAGATGCATAACTACAAACAGAGGACTGGTTTATAAAGTTAAAGGTCATGGTGTTATCAGACACTTCTCTACTTTTCTTCAAGATCATTTCCCTTGAAAAAGTAATATTTAAACTAAGATTTATAGAATACACTATAAGTGAACTATGCAAAGAGAGTTAGGAGATGGAATAGCACATGCAAGGTCCAATATTGCCCAAAACATGTTCTGTTCAAGAAACTAAAATATGATACATAAATAAATAGAGGTTGAATGGAAAATGATAAGACTGCAATGACAAGCAGAATGAAAACTTGCAAAGCCATCTTATAATGTTTTTTTATCCAAAACAACAGATAGTGAGAAAACTTAGTAAGTAGTAACAGAATTCAATATTTCATTTCAAAATATCCCTCCAGATGCAGTGTAAAGACCAGAATAGAGAGAGTAAAGAAAGACTGTAGAAAACTAGTTAGAAGCAGAATGCTGTCATATGAATTAGAAGTGATTGGCTCATATCAAAATAGTGCAGGGCAGATGGAAACAAGTAAAAAAAAAAGCCCTCAGGAATTATATAAGGTGTGAGATATTTAGGATTGTAGGTTGGATATGGGGAAGGATGGAGAAGGATTTTTTTAAGAGTGACTCCAGGGCTTGCTGTAATGATTGAAAAGATACTGGGTCCAATCAGAAAAGTTAGATGCTGAGGGCAGAGTTTTAGTTTAGAATGTGGAGGAAGAAAGATCAAGAGTTCGCTTTTGTGGCTGTTATGAAGGGCTTGGTTCTGAAAGCTCAAATTGGCCATGTTGATAACTTATTATATTAATATATGTCTCCTGAATTATAAATAATTATTGAAGTTGTAAATATGAATGAGATTCTCCTGAAAATATGTAGACTGAGGGATGAAAAGAAGAAAGGGAGGCCTAGGACCTTGTGATCTTCGAGAGCTCCAACATTAGTGGACAGTCCTGCAGCAGAAACTAAGAACCAGTTACATAGATAGAAAAAAAACCCATGAAATACTGGTGATAGAGAAGCTATTTACCAGTTGAGGGAATCTCATAGACCAAAATGTAATCAATATTTATAACAAAGTACAAAATACGAAAAAACAAGGATTGATGAGATTTACTGATCTAGAACAATGACACTGTTTTGATGGTACGGAGAGAAGAGCCATGCTAGAGGAAGTTGAAGAATGAGTAGTTGTGTGAAAATATAGTCACTGCTGATGGAAAGGCTACTAAAATTGAAAAGTTAGTCTTGATGCTGAAAGAGGAAGTTGGGTTAAGGAAGAGGTTGCTAGTTTTGTTGTTGTTGCTGTTGCTTTCTTTTCTTGCCTTGTCTTTTTAAGATGAGAAAGACATGAGATAATTCAGTGGAGATGGAGGTAGAGGAAACACTTACAATGAGGTTTCCTAAGAAAATGAGAGGTTGTAGCCTCCACCATGTCAAATAAGTGAACATTCTTTATCCTAACAGGATACTGGTATGATGCTTATTGAATTGATTTTTTTAATACTGGGGAAATTCAGAAGTTTCCTAATGGGTGTTTAATAAACACTGACTAAAAAACTAAACCCATAGAGAGATAAACACTTCACTGTACAAATCCAACTACACAAACTTGTATACAAGGAATATGGGCATAGTGAGGGAAGTATATATGGAATATAACCACATTTTTCTTCAATGGACTCCATCCTGCTTTGCACTTCCGAGTTTTAGATAGATATATTTTGAAGAGATCTCTGATTACAGTTGGAGGATAGGGTGTAATAAATCACTGAAGAGGGACATTTTACAGGTAAAGGCATATTTCATACCTTTACCATTTCTAATATATATCATTCACCTATAAAAAACACTTGAGTTATGTAAAGGACTTATGCATGTTGATATTCCTTTTGAGTATATTCTCCAATTGACTGAACTGTAAAAAATGGGGCTGCATTTAGATGAAGAGAGTGTCCATGTTACTTGATCTTCTAGCACTTCACTCTCTTAGTGGTTTCAAATTGGGAATGAAAATTCTGTTTTCTTTCTTCTCGGTAAGTAATCATTAGCTATGACTAAATTCCTCTTGGTAGTGCTGACAGGAATGCTGCCAGCAATAGCTCATTCATTGCTTATTGTTAATGACCCTGCTAGACTTGGGACTACACACCGAAGGAGTGTATCTTGATCTTTTCCATAGTGAAAGGCAAGTGAAGCATAAAATGATAGCTACCTACTGTTATCCTGGTTTGACTGTAAGACTTAAAGATGACCCTTCTTAAATCTTCACTTTGCATAAAATTTCCCTTGCTCCTAATGCCAACAGATAAACAGAAGCAAAAGTAAAGCCTATAAATATTCAAGGCTAAAGACTCTGTCAAAACAAAATCTCACCATAGTGAGCATTATGTATACATTTGAGAAGTTTGTCTTTGGTTTCCTTGTGTTGTTTAGGAGTTCAGTTCTAGAAAGTAGCTGTCAGATATCAAGCTTGACCTTCAGCTTAGGGACTTTGGGCAGCAGCTACTGGGCACAGAAGCAGAAAGGGGAAGCCAGGACTGAGAGAGCCAGTTTAGCTCAACAAAAAGGCTAAGCAGTGGATTCACAATAGACAGAAAACCAGGTTACCCAGAAGTATATGAAAATTGGACATTATCATGAAATGGCAGCTTGGAAGTCATGCTGGTAAGCAAAAGCCCGAGGCATGAGCATCCTAGGGGTCATTTTTTAAGAGCAGAGTTTGCATATAGTGTGGGACCCACAACAGTGAACAGAGGTGAGAAGACTTCAGGCTTTGCTCAGAGCTACTATTCAATAAAAGTGAATTAAATTGTGATCACTTCATTTTATTTTTAGTTACCTTTCAAACCTTTTCAAGACAGATTTTCAGTTTATAGCTATGTGTTTCATAACTCTCTACCAATTTTTTTTTTTTTAGTCAGAAGCAGACCTAGTCTCTAGTTCATAAGCTTTAAATAATGTGCTTTTCATCACATTTGTATTACCTCCTACTTATGGCAAGTTATATTTTCCATTTAAATGACATACATATTTAAACATATTTAAATCATACTTAAAATAAAATTCTTAAAATAGAAATGCTAGAGAAATAATAGTTTTAATGCAGTAGAACTGGTAATTAGATACGCCAAAAGTCCTGAAGATGGCACTCAGATGACAGACATTTGGAAATAATCTTTTTGAGCAGTATGATGATACACATACTCTTGCATACCTACCATGTTTGCCCATTGATTCCAAGCTATGCTTATTTTCACATAAGGCAGAATACTGAACCCACACATATATCCACAACAAATGGGTTTTATTGTAAAGGGTTGGGGGAAGGGAATCTGTTTCTAACCTTTATTCTCTTCTTAACCAATAAATTAATTTGACATGAAACAATAATTTGGATTTGGATTTATCAAGCAGGAGAAACAAAAATAACTCTGTCTCCTTTGTATTTGTAACTTCTCTGAATTAACTTGCCCACATAAGTGATCCAGTTTCAGATTGTTGATGGCATTCACCGTAGTTGATGCCAATGGTGTTGGCTAATCCCAATCTCCTGATCTCAGGAATGAATGTAAGATTTAATTTCTCAGTTCCACAAAAAACATTTTAGTCAAATAAATCCATGAATGTTGCACATAAGGCAATACTCTTCTATGATATTGTAAAGCAGAAACAAGTTTGAATAGTAGTCAACTGTAATAAAGCAGTTTATATTCTAATAATAAGAAAATAGCTATATTTTCTCTTCTGTAACTTGACAACATATTCAACTCTTTATCTAATAGTCATGTCAGTCTAAGCCCATTGTTTTTTTAAATAAAAATATATATACTCTTATGGATATTTTTGATGATTCCTGCAATCTGACAAGGATAACTGCTATTTTGATTTGTAATAGTGTAGTTAGTTTTGACAAATTTTGTAATTTACATAAATGAAATAATGCAGCATATACTATTTTATGCGTGATTCTTTACATTCAAAAATAGATTTTTGAAATTCAACATTGTTTATGTATGCACTTTAAGATCACTCATTTTTGTACTACATTATTTATGAAAAGATGTTCAATCTCACTATGAACAGAGAATTCCAAATTAAAGCTACACAGGAATACTATTTTTGTCTATCAATTTGATAAAATTAAAAAGTTAAGCTGCATAGTGTATTGGTGAAGCAATGTGATGAGACATGTTCATACTTTGAGGGCTGGAATGCAAATTGGTATACTTATCATGGAAAGCACACAATTATACACACATTTACATTTTTATCCATCTCTCTCACTTCTAGAATTTACCTTGCAGATACACATACCACAATATTAAAAAAATAAATTATGTAATTTAATGCAGTATTATTTACAACCGCAGAATATTGGAAATGTATGTCCATAGGTAGGAGAGTGCTTGAATAAATTGCAGCCTGTCTTTACAAAGGAACCTAGCAAACCCCCTCCCCCAAAAGTTCTATGAATAGACTCAGAGTGACTTCAAAATAGCTTTTTAAATGAACAAAGGAAAGTGCAAAACATGTTTTCTATTATTTAGTATTCTACTTTTGATTTAGAAACAATGTAAAATTTTTAAAAATATGTAGATGTAGTGCTTACTAGAGCAAAAGGAGACTAGGATGCATAAATTAGTGACTACTGAGACTGTTTAATGTCAAGACATGTTTGGAATGGAATGAAAAGGGCAGAAGGAATTGGGGCATCTGGTTTCTCTGCAACTTCATTAATAATTGTTTTTTTTAATTTTTATTTTTTGATGATAGTCATCTCAGGTGTGAGGTTGTCATACCAATTATTTTGATTTGCATTACCCTGATTATTAATGATGTTGAGCATCTTTTCATATACCTGTTGATCATTGTATGTCTTCTTTGGAGAAATGTGTATTAGAGTCCTTTGCTTATTTTTAACTTTCAGATTATTTATTGATTTTTTTAGTCAGCTGTTATTATAAGAGTTGCTTGCATATTTTGATCATTAACTTCTTATCAGATATATGACCTGTAAATATTTTCTCTCACTTCATAGGTTGCCTTTTTATTTTGTTGTTTCCTTTGCTGTGCAGAAGCCATTTAGTTTAATCTAGTCCTAGTCATCTATTCTTACTTTTGTTGCCTATGCTTTTGGTATCATATCTAAGAAATCATCATCATTGAAAGTTTGATTTTCTTTTAGCAGTTCTACAACTTCAGATCTTACCACACACACACAAAGGTAGACACAAGGACAATCTTGGAGACAACCCTCATGCTTATTATGGTAATGATAATGCAAGTGTATACATATATGGAAACTCACCAAATGTATACCTTAATTATATGCAGATTTTTATATTCTGATTATGTAACTACAAATAATATACGAAAGTGGAGGAAAGTGATACTTCTCTAAATATACATTTTAGCAATGTCCCATATATTTTTTAAAAAAACAGGGAAAATTAAAATGGAATTTTAATGAAAACAAATGAATCAAATCATATTGCAAATAAACATCATACCATTATAAAAATTAAGTAAATAAGTATAAGCACTACATAAGTTAATATATCAAAATAGTAAAAGTTTAATAACTAAACCAATATACAAGCAAATAAATAAACAAATAAGAAAATAAGAAAGCTCTTTATTGTAAAATAGTGAATATAGAAATGATGATTAAACTATGATGTTCACAGTCATCGCAAATGTTCAAGCAAGAACTATCAACAGAAGGTAAAAGGGACAGGTGAAAGTTTAAGAGTTGAGAGCCACTTACATGATCTCAAAATTTTCCATATGTAATATTTATTAACTATAAAATGAAAAATAATAAGTATATAGTGAAGAAGCCCTGGCTGGTGTGGCTCAATTGGTTGGAGCATCACCAATGGACCAAAAAGTCATAGGTTCAATTCATAGTCAGAGCACACACCCAGGTTGCAGGTTCAGCCCTCGTCCAGGCATGTGTGAGAAAGTAGTTAGTAAATGTTTCTCTCTTACATAGATGTCTCTCTCTCTTTCTGTCTCTCTCTCTTCCTTCTTCTTTGAAAAAAAGACAAAAAATACCAGGTCTGTCTGGAAAAAGTCCAACCATTGCTAATATATGGAGAATGGTTTCCTTGACATTGATGTAACCTGACAGCCAAGGAGAGTGGACTGGAATGCACATGTATGAATAAGAACAGCTTCATTGTACTAGTCAGTGGGTGTGGTAGATACCACTGAGTGAGCATGTGTGCTGTGTGGGTGTCACATTCAAAATGATCAAGTTAACAGAGCAAGGAATCTGCATCAAAGTTTGCATTGAGCTTGAACATTCCTCCACAGAAGATATTTGGATGACTCAGAAGGCTTTCTGGGATGATACAATGAGTGCAGAGCAAATAAAAGTGGGCACAAATTTGTATTTGCCAAAGATGGTGAAGAATCTGTTGAAAGTGATCCATGTTCTGGAAGGCTAGAAACAAGCAAAACAACTGAGAATGTTGAACATGTACAAGCTGCAATCAACAAAGATCAGAGTCTGACAATGTGAGAACTAGAAGCTGATCTGGGAATTTCAGAACTACTCTGTCTGAGATTTTGATGCAGGATTCTGGCATGAAATGTGTTGTGGCAAAATTTGTTCTGAATCTTCTGATACCCAAGCAGAAGGAACATCGTGCTGCAGTTGCTAATGACTTGATTCAAACCCTTACCAATGAACCAGATTTCCTCAAGAAGATCAAAACTGGAGATAAATGGTGGCTTTATGGCTATGATAGGAAATGAAAACCCAGTTATCTCAATGGAAGTCTCCTGGTTCTCCACACCCAAAGAAGGAACAACAAAGTGGCATCAAGATCAAGACCATGTTCACTGTGTTTTGTGGTGGTGAAAGTGTTGTCCATCACAAGTGCACCATTTCAGGCCAAACAATTAATAAGGAGCACTACCTCAGTGTTCTTAGTTGGTTGAGAGATGCAGTACAGTGAAAATGACTGCAGCTATGGACAACTGCTGATTGGCAGCTTCATCACCACAACATGCACACTCGTACATTTCATCTCGAGCAGACATTTTCGGTGAAACATCTAGTCACCCAAGTGACTTAGCCCCGCTAAAGCCCAGATTTGGTGCCCTGCTACTTCTGGCTTTTCCAAAACTAAAATCGCCTTTGAAAGAGAAGAGGTTTATGACCATCGATGAGATTCAGGAAAACATGACAGGACAGCTGATGGCAATTCCAATAAAGGATTTTTCAGAGTTTTTTGAACAGTGCAAATGATGCTAGGAGAACTGTGTGAGGTCCCATGGTGCCTACTTTGAAGGGGACTGAGGCATCATTGTCCTATCTATAATGTTTCTTTGATCTTGTTCTTCAATAAATGTCTCTATTTTACATAATAAGTGGCTGGATATATTCCGGACATACCTTGTATATAGTCAAGAAACAGCAGAAAATCACCTTAACCTAGGGTTCTGAATTAATATGACCAATAATTTGAAAAACAGACCTCACAATGACCTGAAAGTATGAACCAAGAAGTCAACAGCATTATTCCTGTGATTTCCTTTGTCCAATCTACATAATCTAAATCTAATCATAAGAAAACAACCGTGAAACCCAAAGTGAGGGACATTTTATGAAATAATTGTCATGTACTCTTCAACAATATCAACATACCGGGCAGTTCAAAATGGTGGTGTTGGAGGATCCTGAACTCACCTCTTCTTATGGACACTATTATAAATCCTCATGAAAATAACATATGAACTACCTGAACACTGGCTCCACATTAAAGAATAAAAGGGCTGCAGGGAGATGGGTAGGAGAAGCAGTGGCACACTTGCCAAAAGCCCTACCTCTGGCATAGCAACCCACATCTGGAGAGATCTAAAAAAAAATCAGTAAATGGAGATTGTCACCTAGGAGCAAGGGGTTGGTACCACACACCAGGCACACGAGTTTTTGGGTCCTGCACAGAAGTATTTAGTCCCCCAAATCTCTGACTATGAACATCAGCAGGGCATATATTAGACAGAATTATAAGACTATAGGGAATAAATATTCCACTCTTAAAAGGGCTAGTACACAGAACCAGTTACCTAAGAACCACCATAAAAATAATAGCTTGAGAAGGGCCTAGACCGTATGTGACTAAGGTTCACTCTCTAATTTTGAAGCATCTGCCAGAGGGGCAGAAGTCTTCTGGGACTCTATCCCTGGATGGAACAATGGTGGTCACAATTCTTACAGGTTCTCTGTAACTTGCTGGTGGCATTATTGGCAGACCCCATTTCTGCACTCTTCTCAAACCTGCCAATATCTGTGGCTGAAAAGCCCAAACCCCAGCCTGGCACCACTCACATGTTGTGTACACAAATGAAGAATGTGCGCAACCCTGCTCCCACGTGCTGCTCACATGATGTCACCAGGGATAGCAGGTGAACAAGGCCCACGCAAGGGATACTTTATGAGTGCCTACTTCTCTGTTGGCCAAGGAGGATTACACTTCTGGGTGCCATATGATATCACCTACATGGGGCCTATCCTTAGGAAATGACTTGGTTCTAGCTGACCTACCAAGGCAGACCTGGCCCAGACAGCCAGGACTACCCTGGTTTGCACCTACTCCAGCTCTAACCAACTTGCCAAGTCATTCAGCAGATGATGTTTATGCAGGGGATGTTCCCACACAAGGCCATTCCTTCAAGACCAGGAGAGTCGGCTGTTTTTCCAAATTAGCACAAACAAATTGGATAAAGTCAACAAAATGTGGATATAATGAAATATGTTAACAAACTAAAGAACAAGATAAAACCCCAGGAGGAAAAACCCTAATGAAAACCAGATAAACAATTAACCTAATAAAGAATTCAAAGCAATGGTTATAAGACTGCACACCAAACTCAGGAGAAAAATAGAGGGCTACAGAAGAACTTCAGACAATGTAAACCATCCGGTCAGAACAACAAAAAGAATAAAATAATTTTAAGCAATGAGGCTAGTTTAAGGAATGCCTGGGACAACATCAAACATACTCACATTTTTATTATAGGAGTCTCAGAAAAAGAAGAGGGAGAGAAAGGGGCAGAAAACTTATTTGAAGAAGTAATGAAACTCATAGACACAGCCAACAGTATGGTGGTTATCACGTGTAAGATGGGAGTAGTGAGGGGTAATAAAGGTAAAAGGGGCCAACTATGTGGTGATGGAAAATGATTGGACTTTGGGTGGTGGGCACACAATGTAATATACTGATCATGTGTCATAGAAATGTACAATTGAAACTTATATAGTCTTATGAACCAAAGCTGCCCCAGTGAATTTAGATTAAAAAAAAAGAAGAAAAATAATGGCTGAAAATTTTCCTAACCTGGGAAAGAAGTAGTCATCTAAATCCAGGAAGCACAGAGAGTACCAAACATGGTGAACTGAAAGAGAATGATACCAAGCCAATTATAATTCAAATGGCAAAAATAAGTATAAAGAGAGAATTTTTAAGTCAGCAAGAAAAAAATAACCAGTCAAATACAAGGGATCCCTTGTAACACTATCAGCTGATTTTTTTACAGTAATGTTGAAGGCCAGAATGGAGTGGCATAATGTATTTTAAGTGTTGCAGAGCAAAAACTTACAACTAAGACTACTCTACCATGAAAGCTTAACATTCAGAATTTAATAAGTGTTATATAAACTTTCCTGGGGCTGAGAGTTCAAAGAAAGGGTCTGACAACTCCATCATTACATCAAAAGCTTGTAAAAGGAACTCAACATGGGATGGGTGTCTTGGGCAGTGGCAAGAAAACTTAGATAGCCTTCCTGCCATGTGGCAGGTGCTAAAGGGTTATATATAAGAGGCTAGGATAAATAGGGGTACTGAGGTGTGACTTACCCAACATAAGGGTAAAATAACACATATTTGCCCTGGGTAGGGCAAGGGCCTGTTCCAGAAATCAGAATTTCAAGGGCACAGGGAAGGGATTGACCAGTCTCTGAAGGGATTTAAGAAATCAGTCTTTGTTCTGGTCCTAATCTATCTGGATCTAGCTCAAGGGTTCTGCTGTAGTAGCCTCATGGAAGAGCCTATCCACGTTAGGACAAATAATGAGTATCCGAGACAAACAAAAAGTAAAGCAGTTCATCACCACTAAATTGGCCTTACAAGACCAGAGGGGAGAGGGGAGGGAGTTTCAGGGGAAAGGAGGAAGGGTTTACAAGGAACAAGTATAAGGGACACATGGACAAAAACTAAGGAGAGTGAAAATGGGAGGGAGGAGAGGAGCACTGAGGGGGGTGAGTTGGAATGGGAGTAAAAGACAGAAAAGCGAATATGAACAACAATTAACATAAAAAGTTAAAAAGTTAAAATGTTTTTTTAAGTGGAAAAGAAAAGGTCATAACTGGACAAAAATATCTGAAAGAAATATATCTCACTAATAAAAGTAAATATATAATAAAATTAGTGAATCGGCCAGTACAAAGCTAGTATAAAGGTTAAAAGGCAAAAATTGCAAAGTCAATTATATTAAAATAAGTAGTAAAGAATACAAAATATAAAAATATTTAAAATTTTATGCAAAAACTATAAAACATAGGGGGATGTAAAAAGGCAGTGTTTCAAGAATATGTTTGAACTTAAGCAAATATTGGCTTAGAATAGACTGCTGTTATATGTATACATATGTGTGCATATATATACATATATACTTATATAAAAACATATATGAAATTCCTGATAACCACAAACCAAAAACGATAATAGACACACACAGAGAAAAATAAATAAAATAATGAGAAAGTAACCCAAACATAGCACCGAAGAAAAGCATCAGATCACAAGGGAAGAGATAAAGATTAAGAAAGAAACAAATAAGCCCTGGCTGGTGTAGCTCAGTGGATTGAGCGTGGGTCTGTGAACCAAAAGATTGTGATTCAACTCCCAGTCAGGGCACATGCCTGGGTTGCAGGCCTGTTCCCAGCAGGGGATGCACAAGAAGCAACCATACATTGACATTTCTATCCCTCTCTCTTTCCCTTCCCTTCTAAAAATAAATGAATAAAAAAATTTAAAAAAAGAAACAAACAAATAAGAACTGCAAAACCAACCAGAAAACTATTAACAACATGACAATAAGTAAAAACGTATCAAAAATTACTTTAGACATCAATGGACTAAACACTTTAATCAAATGACATAGGGTAGCCAAATGGATTTTAAAAGGAAGAAGAAAAACCCGTGTATATGCCACCCACGAGATTCCCTTCAGATCTAAAGACTTAAACGAAAGGATGGAAAAAGAAGGTACTTCATGTAAATGGAAATGAAAAGAAAGCTGGGGTAGCAATATTTATATTAGACAAAACAGGATTAAAATTGTTACAAGACAAAGAAAACTATTATATAATGGGAAAAGGGTTAATCCAATAAGAGGATATAACATTTATAAATATTTATGTAGCCAACATAAAAGCATCTAAATATATATAACAAATATTAACAGACACATACAGGGAAAAATGGACAGCATTATAATAAGAGTAAGGCAGTTGAATACCACACTTACAGCAAAGGCTAGATCACCTAGACAGAAAATCAATAAGTAAACATTGGCCTTTCACCACCATTAGATTGACTTAATAGATATATACAGAATATTACTTCCAAAATCTGCAGAACATACAGTTTTTTTGAGTGCACATACACCATTCTCTAGGATAAATCACATGTTTGGCAACAAAACAAGTCTCAGTAAATTTTAAAAGATTGATACTATATCAAGCTTCATTTCCAACTACAGTGCTATGAAACTAGAAATCAGTTACAAGAAGAAAAATGGGAAAAACTACCTAGAGATAAACAACATGCTACTAAACAAAAAATGGGTCGACAAGGGAATCAGAGTGGAAATAAAAAAAATAATTGGAGACAAATGTAAATGGCAACACAACTTGCCGAAATCTATGGAACAAAAGCAGTTTTAACTGGAAGTTCATAGTGAAATAGGCTTACCTGAGGAAAAAGAAAACTCTCATATAAACGATCTATCTTTTCACTTAAAATAACATGGAAAAGGAGAGCCAGCAAAGGCCAAAGTTAGTAGAAGGAAGGAAATAATAAGCTCAGAACTTTAAAAAGTGAAATAGTCACTCACACATAAACACACAAAATAAACAGATTTTTAAAAGACTCGATAAAACTAAAAGCCAGTTATCTGAAAGAATAAACAAATGGGTAAACCAGTAGCCATCAAGAAAAAAGAAAACAAAACTTTTCCCAGAAAAAAAAAGGAAATTAAAAAGAAGTCACAACTGACACCAAGGGATACAATAAATCAGAAGAGACTACTGTGAACAATTACATGCCAATAAATTTAAAATTCTAGTGAAATGGATACATTTCTAAAAACATGGAACTTTTCTAAATGAAGTGAAGAACAAACAAAAAATCTGACTAGACAAACTACAAGTAAAAATATTGAATTAGTTACTTAAAAACTACTCTCTCAAAGAAAAGTTCAGGACCAGACAGCTTCACAGATTAATATTTTCAAATATTTAATTAAGAGTTATTACCTATCCTCCAAAAATTATTTAAAAATTTGCAGAGACATGAACACTTCATGAGGCCAGTACTCCTCTGACTTCAAAACCAGACAAAAACTCCACAAAAAGGAAAAATCGCAGGCAAATATTTCTGATGAATATATATGCAAAATTTCTCAACCAAATAATTGCAAAGTGAATTAATCAATACAATAAAAGCATTATACACCATGGTTAACTGGGAGTTATTTCATAGATGCAAGAATTGTTCAATTCTTGTGTATCAATCACCATGACATACTACATGAGCAAAACAAGATATGATCTGTTCATATTCATAAAAACTATTTCTCAAAACTCAACTTTCATTTCTGATTCAAATTCTTCAAAAAGGTGACATAGAAGATCTTATCTCTACATAATAAAGTCTATATATGACAAACCCACCACTAACATCATACTTAATGGTGAGAAACAAGATGAAGATGCCCACTGACCACTTTTAATCAACATAATGTTAGAAGTCCTAGCCACAAAATTAGGCAAGAAAAAATAATAATAAAAGGCATCCAAATTGGAAAGGATGAGGTAAAACTGTCACTGTTCACAGATGACATAATGCTATACTATAGGTAACTTTTTAAAGACTCTACAAAACATTAGAATTAATACATGAATTCAATAAAGTAGCAGAGAATAAAATTTATGTATGAAATTGATGGCATTTCTATACTCTAAGAGTAGTTACCAGAAGAGGAATTAACAAAGCAATAGCATTTATAATTGCAAGAAATATAATTAAATACTTAGGAATAAATTTAACCAAGGAGGTGAGAGATTACTTTGAAAATTATGACATTGATGAGGTTAATTGAAGACGACACTAACAAAAGCATATACACCTTGCTCACTGGTTGGAAGAAATAATGTTAAAATATCCACACTGCCAAAAAGCATTATAGAAATGAAGCGTAATCCTCATCAAAATACCAAAGATATTTTTTTCATAAAACTAAATAGAACAATGAATGAAAATCTGTATGGAATCACAAAGGACCCTAAGTAATCAAAGTTATCTTTGGAAATTAATAAAGCTGGAGGCATCATAAACCCTGATTTAAAACTATATTACAAAGCTATAAAAATCAAAATAGTATGGTACTGGTACAAAAATAGGCACATAGATCAATGAAGTAGAATAGAGCCCATAAATAAACCTACATATGTATGGTCAATTAATTTACAACAATGGAGGCAAGAACACACAGTGGGGAAAATACAGTATCTGCAGCAGATGATGCTGCAAAACCTGAACAGCTACAAGCAAAATAATGAAACTATTAAACTCCTAGAAGAAACTATAAAATTACTAGAAGAAAATATAGACAGTAAGGTCTTTGACATCAGACTTAGTGATATCTTTTTGACCTTCTTTCTCAGACAAGAGCAACAAAACTAAGAATAAACTATCAATCTAAATATATCAATCTATAAAGGTTTTGCATAGAGAACAAAACCATCAACAAGATGAAAAGGCAACTTAATGGCAGCAGATACTTTCAAATCATAAATCCAATAAGGGGCTATTATTTAAAATTTATACAAAAAATTTATACAACTTAATATAAAAATATTTTAAAATGGACAGAGGGCTTTGAATATTTTTTTTTCTAAAAAAGTCACAGATAGCCAACAGGCACAGGGACAGATTCTCATCACTAATCATCTGAGAAATGCAAATCAAAATCACAATGAGGTATTACCTCACACATGTCCTAATGGCTGTCACCAAAAAGACAACAAATAATGGGTGTTAGTGAGGATATGGAAGAAAGAGAACTCTAACTTTTGTATGCTGTTGGAGTGAATGTAAATTGGTGTAACGACTAGGTCAAATGGTATGAATGTTCTTCAATAAACTAAAAATACAGCTACCATATGATACAGCAATAGCTCTCTTGGGTATCTTTCTGAAGAAATTCAAAACACTAATTTGAAGATTTATGAGGGAGGATCTTCTGCAAAAATCAAAATTGTCTTTTGGAGGGTGGGCCTCTTATAACATAGGCTTTTTTCGCTACGTGACTGTTCTAGGAGCACACCTGTATCAGTGTACAAGCTGGCATTGTTGTGAGAGGAATAGTGAAATTCTTTTGAAGACTCTTTCAATGTGCCTGTCCATTTCTTGATGGGTGATTTGTGAGTGTACCTGCCCACACCACAGTGAGTGCGCAGCAGTTTTAGACCCACTCTCTATTTACCTGATCTCATCCTGAGTGACTTGTCTTTGTGTCCCGGATGAAAAAAGTCCTCAAAGGGAAACATTTTGCTGATGTGGAAGAGGTGAAAAAAAAATGATGAAAGCACTAAAGGGCATCAAAATCAAGAAGTTCAAAAACTGTTTTGAGCAGTGGGAAAAATGTCTCAATAGGTGTATTGCATCAAATGGGGGGGTACTTTGAAAGTGACTGAAGTTTAAACATGTAAAAATAAACACATATTTTTATAAATTCCATTTATAATGGACTATTACTAAGCTCTAAAAAGAATGAAATCCTGCCATTTATAACAACATAGATAAACCTACAGAGTATTATAGTAAGTGAAGTAAGCCAGGCAGAGAAAGATAATTACCATATGATTCCACTTAGATGTGGAATCTAAGAAACACCACAAATGAGCAAAAGACACACACAAAAAATCAGGCTCATAGATAGAGTGAGGCGTTTGGAAACAAGCAAGGGAGATGAAGGCATTACCTGACAACTGTCCTAATGGCTATCATCAACAAGACAACAAATAATAGGTGTTAGTGAGGATATGGGGGAAAGAATTCTAACCTTTGTACACTAAGGATAAAAAGGTACAAACTTCCACTTATAAAATAAATAAGTCATGGGAATATCATGTATAGAACATGCAATACAGTGAATAATATGTAATAACTTTGGTGACAGATGATAACTAGACTTACTATGTTGGTCATTTTGTATTCTATATAAATATTGAATTAGTATGATGCAAACCTGAAATTAGAATATTTTGTGCCAACTGCACTTCACTAAAAATAATCAAAATACTGACAGTCTAGGATAGCACATTTATTGTGGAAACAGGAGTCTAAAGAAACATAACAGCTCGATACAATATGCAACCTGAGATTTTATTTTTTTCATAAAGGACATAAATGGGAAATAGATTAAATGTGATTTTTGTGTACCAGTTAGAGAGTTATATCAAACTAATTACCTAGCTTTTAACCATTTTACTTTAGCTATATAAGAGAATGTCCTTGACCCTTAGAAATACAAATTGAAGAATTTAAGATGAATGGACATGTCTGAAAATTATCATCCTCCAGTTAAGGGAAAAATATGCACCTATCATAACTAGAGAATAAAAATTATAAAATGTTAACTACCAATATACACATATGTATATATACTTATATGCATGTGTGTATGCCTTATATATACATATATACATACATTGCATATATGTACATTATATATGCATATATATTTTAAAACTTTGGATATCTTGATGGTGAAGGGTATGCAATATTTTTTACATAGAATTTTGTATTTTTATTGCACCTTAGAAGTTATATCAAAACAAAAAGATAAAAATTCAAAATAAATGTTCAGAATGAGCACACTATTTTTCAAAGTGCCAAAGTATTAGGTGCCACATTTTAGTGGAAGATGGATTTAAAGAATTCAAAGGCAGGGACTTTAGTAAAGGTAAAAAATATATAGCTAATCAGAAATCAGTTGCTATGGCAATCAGACGAATTTTGACATCTCTAACAGCAGACCTCTTTTTCAGAGTTCACCTTTATTGTATTTTTTCCATTACCAGTTACCCTTCCTACCTTCTTCCATCTCCACCTGACCCCTCCCCACCACAAGCACCACAATGTGCCTGTGTGTTGCCTTATTTGCACCATCCCTCCACCACCCCAACCACTCCCTGAAAGCTGTCAGCCTGCTCTCTGTCTATGGGTCTCTGTCATGTACATATGTACCAAAGTGTGCATTCCTATGCACTGAAGTTGTGGCCTGGAGCTGAACAACAATAACAACAAAAATCCACATTTTAAAAAAATGCTACCTAATTTAACAATTGATCACTATCCTTCAATGTGATCAATTACTAGAAATCGGACATTAGTTACTTGGAACAGTTTTATATGCATCTACTTTCAAAAACAAATTCCCCTTCACTAAAATATTCATGGTAACTTTTAGAATGTTCAGTGGCTTTTATTTCATAATAATATATTTAAATTTGCAAGGTTTGCTTGACTTTCACAAGTGTTTTAAAATGACATAGAAATTTGTTAATATATTTACATAATTAATATTTATTCAAGGTTGATATAACATCCAAGTTTAATTATTTAAAATACAAACAGGATTTAACTAACAAATATGCTAATTGTGCTAATTTAGAAATCAGTCTTAATTGTTTTCTTTGCAAAACTTTGAAAGCGACTGTATTATACTCAAATAGAAAAGATATAAATATACTAAATTTTCTTCGAAATATGTTTCTTGATTTCAATATTTCATTGCTAGGATTTGGGGATTGCTTCTTTTGTGTAAAGCACCTGTGTATTTTGCAAAGTTTAAAATGTTATTTGATATGATCTTCAGCTTATATTTTTTTTGTCAGGAATATGTAATAAGACATGACTTGAACACTCAAGCTGACCTTTAAATTAAAAAATAAAAATAAAACAGCAAATGGTGTTAGTGTTTTTGATTTGACAGACTTCAAAGACACATTAAGCTTCCTGCTAACACCTATAGGGGAAAACAAAGTGAGGTATTGACTTGTAATTCTAACCTTTTCTGAAGAAAATGTTGACACTGAAAGCCAACGACTCAATGGTGACAGAAAAAGATAAATATTACAAACAAAGTCCTACTGAAAATGAAAAGAAATGCCTTGTTTTGGAGCTACAAAAAGCCTTGAAGACAGACTTGACAAGAAATTTCTGACATAGAAAAGAACATATTTTAAATAATAAACCTAATTTGTCAAGGCTTAATATAAGATTTCTGGCAAATGCAATCCGAGTGGAGGCATCTATATTTAAAATGTTCTTGTTAAGTACTTATTACATGCCAGGCTAATCTGAAAATATTTTATCTACAACAAATATTTGAATATTGTGTCAGTGTTTGAGCTATCAGCTTTGCTGATATTTATAGAGGAGATGAAGTATGTTCAGAACACAAAACAAATTATAAGTTAAAAAATAACAGGAAGAGAGTGTCACTTGTCAGAAAATACAAACTATTGTACCTCATTCACTTACTTCTATTGGGAGCAATAGAATTCACTTGAATTCTATTAGGAGCAATAATAGTATAGGGGATTTAAAAATAATTTGTTGATTTAAATAAAATCTGGTAGTTTACAGTAGATCAATTTCTAAAAGCCTTTTTCTTTTCACTACAAGAATGTTTTGTGCCATTTATATAAGACCATCAACAGGTGCCCTATCTTACCCATTTGTTTTAAAATGAGAATATGTTTTTCTGCTATATTAACAATCTACACACCATAATTTTACTGAATTGAATATTTTTCTTGTATTACTTTTTCTTGTAAAAGTTGTGTAAAAAAATTACACAATTTTTCTTGTGTAATAATTAGTGATACATAATTATTACACATATATTATGGATGTATACTTATGTGTATTTTCACATACTAATTAAAATAAAGGATATAAAGGCTATCCAGAAGTTGAACACAATGGAGTTTATACAGCGTCTTCTACAAACTGAACAAGTGTGAAACTTTGCCAAAAGTACATAAATAACACAAATCTTGTTTAACTCTTTAGTTGCATTAACTAATTATTATGACATTTTATTTTATAATACTTTCTTATTATATTTTAAGATAATGTTTTAATGCTTTAGAACACTAATAAGCAACATGATGTTACAAAATTATTTTTAACTTGGGAATTTTAAATAGAAAGGGAAGAGAGAAGAGAAAAATAGAATAGAAAAATAGACTTTGAGTTGAGAATACTAGAAATGTTAAAAAAATCTTGATAAGTAAACATGAAAGTAAGCTAGGGGAAACTCTTGTTTTTTTAAAGCTTAGTCCTAAGAACTGCTAAATGAGGCATCATTTCCTTTGATACCTGTGGAGAGCTGATAAAGCTGTAGCAAATAAGACTCTTCTACAAAAAGGATGAAGGTAACTACTACTACACTGAATCAGTTAAAGCAAACTTTATATTGGTTTTTGTTCACAAATGTCATGTCCACTGCATTTTCCTTCATTTAAAACCCTAGGAAACCTGAGACTCCAAAATAAAATTCCTACCCTTTGCTCAGCTCTGTGGGTTTGGAAACTCCTCTAGGGTTTAGTTCCTTTTTTTTCCCTGTCTTATAAACTGTCAGGAGAATTAAACACTGAACCCAACTAAAACCACAAAATTTGGTCTCAAAACAGCCTTGACTATGAAGAGAGAGCAAAAAGTTAAGTTTATAGGTTCACCAACTTGTTCAGGGTTTTGAAAACTATTCACATACTTGGTCCTTTTTATCTCTATTTTCAACCCCAAATTTTAAAAAAATCCCTGAGGATTTAGGGCTTCAATTTTAGGACAGAAGCTTGGATCTTAAATAGACAAAATTTCTTGTATTGATATTCAAGAAAAGATAATTGTATGTATTTAAATCTTATGAAAAGATAAATTTAAAATTTATCTAAACTTACATCATAAAGTTATAATGAAAACTTGTAAAATGTAAACTAATCTTATTGTGGACTAAGACTGACAGAATATCATTGACTCACTAGATTACCCAAACCAAAATTGATGTTGCATAACATAAGTATTTTGGTAGTTAGATCATTTGAGAAACATAAAATACACTTAATGTTTTTGGAGTGGTTAAAATTATAACTGCAATATAAATAAAGCTTATTACTGAGTTTTCATTGTGGTATGAGGATGAAAAGCACATTGTCAGTGATTCTAAGAATGAAAATAGACAAAGGTAAGTTATGTTGATCTTTTCTACTTGGAAAATAACACCCATTTTTTTTCTACCACCTCTCACCTATAGAATGATGGATATCTGCCACTGTCAGATATTTAGATTCCACTAGTGGCTTCTTGTTCAAAACGACATAATTTAAACTCAATAATTTAAAAATCAACCATAATACCAAGACCCAAACCAAAATGTCTTCTATTGACTAGATGCCTTATTAAATAGGACATGGCTTTCCTCTAGTTTTCTATTCCTTCTCTTTTACTACACATAGCATTTCCTTTACCTTCTAGAAGAAGGAAGAACAGGAGAATAAATCATCAAAAAAAATTCCACTTGTGTATCCCCTTTTTATTTTACTGTGGTAAAAAATACAACATGAGATATACTTTATTAACAATTTTTAAGTCTATAAAGTGCAGTATAATTAATGATAATTCCCTACCCCTTTTAACAAGCTTTCTTGGCATTCCCATCCAGCAATATCCACTCATTTTATCTTGACCAGAACTGCATGAAATGGAAAAACCCTACAGAAAGGTGATCTGTGAAGTTGAGTATTTTAAATTAAATACAATATTACCCTGCAAAAAATTAGGGATTTTTTTTTACTAAAAAAATAAGGGAAAAGATCTTGTGTATTAAACAATAACCAACAGTGTTTATTGAATACAGATAATTAAAAAATCAAAACAATAAATCTTGCCTTTACTTTTATGCATCTAGGGACTAAGTGGTATGTAAAATAATAACTGTTGAGAGTTTTTAAGAGACATTAAAACAGGTTAGTTTTTAGAATGTAAAAGAACATTGTTTAGTGGGATAATTAAAAATCAATTGAGCCCTAGCTGGTGTGGCTCAGTGGATTAAGCGCAGGCTTGCGAACCAAATAACCGTGGTTCCATTCCCAGTCAGGGCACATGCCTGTGTTGCAGGCCAGTTCCCAGCAGGGGATGCACAAGAGGCAACCATACATTGATATTTCTCTCCCTCTCTCTTTTACTTCCCCTCTAAAGTTAAATAAATAAAATGTTTAAAAAATAAATTGAAACCCATAAACAGTAGTGGAACTTCAAGACACACAAAAAGTAAAAGAGAAAAAAGATATCCTAAACACAATGACACAGGGAAGGGAAAGAATATCTACAAATGAGCAATAATTTGATTAAGAGAAGACTTTGTAACAATAGTATCCTGAAGGTATCCTGAGGGTAATCCTATTTTATTTGTGTTCAGGGAAAGTATATGTCAATGTAGAATTCTATCATTTACAAATGAAATAAAGGCATCTTTAAGACAAAAATATTTATTTCAGTAGATACATGCTGGATGTACCAATATCCATTTTACACAATTAGCTTAACAAAGCGTGATCCTTTCATTCTATTCTCCACTATACAGGTGATTTTCCATTTACTAGTATAATCACCTGAATTCTAGTCCATAGGATCTATTTCAGGTTCTCTGGGGTTGGGGCCTAGGCAGGAGTATGAAGTCTTCAGTGTGATAGTATATAATCAAGGTGAAAACTAGTATAGTAAATGGTTTGGCAACCTCAACTTTAGCCAAGTTCCACGTGAGGACTATTGTTGTCTAAGCACTGGGCTTTTTTTGTTTTATAAATTAGCCTGATCAAATTTTACACCAGCAGGTGTCATGATAAAAAATTAAATAAAACTCGAGACCTTGGTAATTTAATACTGAATGAAAGAATAAAACTTGCATTATTTTTGGACTATGTTCTATAATATCATAACTTACTTCTATAGTATAATTTAGTTTGATTTATGTCTGAATAGGTTTTATTTGTACTAGCCATTATCCAAATTGCAGGTAATTCTAAGTCATGGAAACTTCAAAAAAAATATTACATTTCAGACAAAAATTTTAACTGAGAAGGGAAGAATAAAATACAGGAAAAACTGATGGAAAAATAAGAAATAGAAAAGATGGTAAAACCAAATATGCATTAGAGACTTGTTGAGGATGAAAATTAAATAAGATATAACTAAAATATTAGACTAATTGTCATGAAAGGCATAAAGAAGGTGATTTTAAATGTTCTAAAAACTAAATTTGGCTACAGAATTGAAGTGCTCATCAAGCTGAGAATTTGCAAAGTTATAGATATGCATGCAAGAAAAACAAGGTTATAAGAGTTATTCTTACATTTTGGCTATTAACTCCTAATCAGATCAGATGTACAGTGAATGGGTTCCCCCATTCAGTGTGTTGCCTTTTCATTTTGTTGATTGTTTCCTCTGCTGTAGAAAAACTTTTTAGTGCGATGTAGTCCCATTTGTTTATTTTTTTCTTTTGTTTCCCTTGTCCGAGGAGATAAATCACAAAAAATTTTTTTGCTACAAGAAATGTTTCTGCCCATGTTTTCTTCTACAGTTTTTATGGTTTCAAGTCCAACATTTAAGTCTCTAGTCCATTTTGAGTTTATTCTTTTGTGTGGTGTAAGAAGGTGGTCTGTATCATTTTTTCTCACATATCTGTCCAATTTTCCCACCTCATTTTATTTTTTAAAAATCCAACACCAAAAAAAAAAAGAATTAAAGAATGGGCAAAGGGCCTGAATTGACACTTCTCCAAAGAAAACATATAGATAGACGGTCAATAGATATATAAAAAGATGTTCAATGGCATTAATCATCAGAGAAATACAAATTAAAGCCAAAATTAGAAATAAGATGTCACCTCACACTGGTCAGAATGACTGTCATCAATAAGTCAACAAAAAAGTGTTGGTGAGCATGTGGAGAAGGGAACACTTGTAGACTATTGGTGGGAATGCAGACTAGGGCAGCTAGTGTAGAAAGCATTATAGTGATACCTCAAAAAATTAAACATGGAATGGCCTTTCAACCCAGTGATTCCACTTCTGGGAATTTATCCAAAGAAACTAAAAACACTAAGCACTCCTATGTTCATTGAAGTGTTATTTACAATCACCAAGATATAGAAACATCCCGAATGTCCATCGGTAGATGAGTAGACAAAACAACTATGGGACATTAATACAATGGAATACTACTTGGCCATGAACAATTTTTACCCTTTGCAACAGCACGAATTGACATGGAGAAAATTATGCTAAGTGAAAAACCATCAGAGAAAGATAATTACCATATGATTTTACTCTTCTGTTAAATCTAATGAACAAATGGAACTAACATGAAAAATAAAGACAGACTCATAGAGACTGACAGCTGTGCGGAAGGACGGAGTAAAAGCGATGGAAGGATAGAGCACAAAGGAAAAACAGAGAAAGGACTCACAGGCATGGACAACAGGGTGTTGATTGTGGCGTGGGGGGTGGGTAGCTGGAGGTGGAAGAGGGTATGAGGACAAATGGTAAGAGAAATAATACAGTAAGAGAAATAACATAAAAATTAAAGTAAATAAATATTTAAAAAAAGAAAACAGAAGTTCATCTTTAAAGGAGCAGAATAGATTAGAAAGAAGGCAGGAAATAAAGGATGGTGTGAACAATCCAAGAACAAAGTAAATGGACACAGAAAATAAGTAAAAGTATAACACTTAGAATACAAAATAAGAGAGTTGAAAGAAATACAATTGCAGCAGCCATACTACTAAACTGTTCAAACTTTTCAAACCATTCACAGTAAACTGGTGAACTTCAAAAATATTCAGGATGGGCAACAATTCAACAGCATTACAATATAAACTTTATCAACTTGACTAAAATATAATGCTATAGAAATACTGAAAATATTTTATTTATTTATTTTTAGAGAGAGGGAAAGGGAAGGAGAAAGAATGGGAGAGAAACATCAATGTGTGGTTGCCTCTCATGTGCCCCCTACCGGGCACCTGGCCTGCAACCAGGCATGTGCCCTGACTGGGAATCGAACCAGCAACCCTTTTCTTCACAGGCCCATGCTTAATCCACTGAGCTACACCAGCCAGGGCTATATTAATGTATTTTGAGGGAAAATTATGGATATAAAAAGCATTTTTACTTTTCCCCATTTATGTATTTTATTTTACTATTGTAGTACTTTGTTTAAAAAGCCATGTAGTATATGGTAAAATTATTAATGGATAAATTTAAAATAATAGACTTTTTTTAGAATTTTTAAAAATCTGACCATGTAGACACCTAATTTACATACAGGGTGTGGCAAAAGAGTTTTATTTTCTTTAAAAATATATTTTATTTATTTACTTTTTAGAGAGAGAGGAAGGGAGGGAGAAAGGGAGGAAGAGAAACATCTATGTACAGAGATATATTGCTCCTGATGGGTTGCCTTTCCCATGCCCCCAGTGGGGAGACCTGGTCTGCTACCCAGGCATGTGCCATGACTGGGAATTGAACCAGCGATCTTTTGGTTCACAGGCTGGCACTCAATCTACTGAGCCACACCAGCCAGGGTAATTATTGTATTATTTTCCACAAGAACTCTAAACTTACTTTTGTCCAACATGTATATAAAACAATACCATAATTGGCCTTTATAAAAACACAGAAATAATTTCGAATTTCTTTTCCAAGAAATTTGTTGATAAAAAGACAAAAATAAAAAGTAAAAAATTAAACAGCACAGATAATAGGCTTAATTTAATGAAAATACAGAACACTGTTTAACTATTAGACATTATATATTATCTTCAAGTACACATGAGGCATTTTGTGATATGAACCATAAAATAAGGAATTAATAACAAAGACATAGAAAATATTGTATAATACTGGGACATCATTTTAAATACTTAAAAATTAAACTCCATACACTTGAAATTTTTGTATTGATTTAAAATGAAGTAGTCAAAGAGGAATTTATAACTTAAATTATAATTATTTATGTGTGAAGATTAATGTATCTAAATGTTCAAATAGAAGATACATCCAAGCAGTACGTAGAAAGGTATTTATGTTTTACATGAAAAAATTAAAAACAAAAGATGGAAATTAATAATATGAGACTTTGAATTAGGAAACAGGAAAAAACACAGAAAAGATAAAAAACTGTGGGAGTAAAGAAATCATAGCAATTGGAGTAGAAAATAACTAAGTAAAAAATAAGGACATATTAGAGAGGATAAACAAAGTGAACAGATAAATCACAAAAAAGGAAAATGCATGCATGAGTTAGAAAAATATTAAGTTAAAACTTTTAGGAATAAAAATTAAACAAACATTAGTATTATGGACTGATATTTGTGTTTCCCTGAAATATTTGTTTTCTTTTCCAGCTTTGTCGAGAAATAATTGACATATAAAATTATTAGATGGTTAAAGTATACATCTGGTCATTTGATAAACATATATACATCATGAAATACATTGTATAGATGTGTAAATTTTATCCCTCCCAAATATTCACGTGCTGAAACAAACCCCCAGTGTGATAGTATTTGGAGATGGGGCACTTGGGAGATAACTGGGATTAGATTACGTCCTAAGGGTGGAGCCCCATGATGGGATTAGTGGCTTTACAAGAACCAAAGGGAGATTTGTCTTTGTACCTAGAAAGAAAAGTCAAGTGAGGACATACTGAGAAGGCAACCATCTGTAATTTAGGAAGTGAGAACTTACAGGAATCTAGTCAGCTGGAATGTTGACTTTGGACTTCCAGTCTCCAGCATTGTAAGAAATACATTTTTGTTGTTTAAGCCACCCAGTGTATGTAATTTTAAAAAATATTTTATTTATTTTTTAGAGACAAGGGAAGGAAAAGAGAGAAACATTGGTGGGTGAGAGGAACATGGATCTGTTGCCTCTCACAAGCCCCCAACTGGGGACCTGGCTTGCAGCTTCGTCATGTGCCCTGACTATCCCACATTTCAAGTCAGAGGCCAGTGCCTAGCACACTGAGCCACACCAGCCAGGACATTTATTTTGTTATAATAACCCGAGCAGACAGATACTGATTTAACAAGTAGATATTAAATTAGATGAGAATAACATACACAACTAAGTTCCAAAGGGGGAGGGAAATTAGATGTGAAAGAAACATTCATAGAAGTATAAAAATTAGCAAAATGGAGTCAAGCAAAAAATCTACTCCTAAATAAAAACCATAATACTCAGATTTCTGTGGAAGAATTTTATCAAACTTTAAAGAAAGATTATTCCTTTTTTAAAAATTTATTTATTTAATTGTTGTTCAAGTACAGTCTTCTGTCATTTACTCCCATCCCAGCCCAGCCCTCCCCACCTCCCTCCCATTTCCACCCCCCTTAGTTGTTGTCCATGTGTCCTTTATACTTGTTCCTGTGAATCCTTCCCCTTTTCCCTTGAAATTCCCTCCCCTCTCCCCTCTGGTCCTTGTCAGCCTGTTATCTATTTCAGTGTCTTTTATTATATTTTGCTTGCTCGTTTGTTTTGTTGCTTAAGTTCCTGTTAAAGGTGAGATCATATGGTATTTGTCTTTCACTGCCTGGCTTATTTCCTTTTTTTATGGAGACAGATTCACAAAACAGAAAAAAAGAAGAATCGAAACTTGGCAAGTGCAGTAAAAAGAAAAAAGAAATGATAAGGCATAGTGGTTTAGCAACATAAACGTAAAAAGAGACAGCATCAGCCTGGCTGGTGTGGCTCAGTGGATTGAGTGCTGAACTGTGTGAAGCAAAGGGTCACTGGTTAGATTCCTGGTCAGGCACATGCCTGGGTTAGGGGCCAGGTCCCCAGTAGGGGGCAAGAGGCAATCACACATTGATGTTTCTCTCCCTCTCTTTCTCCCTTCCCTCTGTCTAAAAATAAATAATTAAATGAATTTAAAAAATACAGAATCAAATATTAGCTAATTAATGAAACTATATGTCAGAGAAAAAATAATACCAAGTAATTTTTATTGACAGAAAACATGTATATTAGTTAACCTTTAAAGTAATTAACTTTATATGTATTCTAGGTACAAAGCAATAGTTAATAAATAGAGAAAACCAAAATGTATGCTCAAGTATTTTTGACAAAATTTAAGTAAAATTAAAGTGAAAGAAACTGTATTTATTGAAATTATCCATGTGAAATGTACAAAAAATGCATTAAAATGAATGGAATGTCATTCATTTTAAAGGTGGGGAAAACAAGTTATCATTGCCTCAAGTCAGAACATTATAATCATCTTCGGCCAGTAAAACAATAATAGAAATTAAATAAAAGAGGCATGCAGAGATTGGAGCAACCTCATGTCTTTGCAGATAATCATGCTTGTACAGAAAACTCAGAATATGCTACAGAGCGGATAAAATGACTGAGAGTTCAGCAGGATTGTTGGATATTGTATCATGGAGTATGCCTGTAAAAAGTCAACAAGGAACTGTTTGACTACTTCGTTTCATAAAATTAAAAAAAGAGGGGATGCTGGGAAGATGGCGTCAGAGTAGGAGGGAGCTGATGCTAGCTCCTGTACTCATGGGTGAAAATCCTGGCAGATCTACAGAGAAACAGCACAATAAACCATTGGTTACCCAGCATTTATGAAATTAAAAGACCAGAGATTGTGACCAACGCTGAAACACCAGACCGCGGCAGAGTCAGCTACTGGAGCTGGGACACACGCAGCCCCTGTGCTGCCGCCATAGCAACTTACCTGGGAGCTGGGGAGTCAGGTACAGGAGCCGGACACTCCAAGCCCCCGTGATGGTCCTGGGCGACAGAGGAGTCAGTTGCAAGAGGAGGTACACCGGAGGCCCCTGTGACACCACCATAGAAACCGGCCTGGGCGCCAGGAAGTCAGGTACGGAAGCCGGGACACTACGGAAGCCGGGACACCCCAAACCCCTGTGATGGTCCTGGGAGGCAGAGGAGTCAGCTATGCAGCCCAGGCATTCTCGGCCCCTGTGCCGCTCCCATAGTGACAGGTCTGGACGCTGGGGAGTCAGGTACCAGAGCTGGGACATTCTAAGCCTCTGTGCCACTGTCATAGAGACAGGACTGGATGCCGGGGAGTCAGGAATGGAAGCCGGGACACTCCAAACCCCTGTGACGGCCCTGGGTGGCAGAGGAGCCAGCTACGGGAGCCGGGACATTTTCAGCCCCTGTGCTGCTGCCGTAGTAACGGGCCTGGGTGCTTGAGGAGGTGGCTACTAGAGCTGGGACATTCAGCAGTGGTAGGCGACCAACGCAGGGACCAGCGCCAGGACCACTGTGAGAGTAGGTAGAGACGGAGAACATCAAGAAACTTCAAGGAGTCTGCACCACTGAACTTCACAAGGATCATACCACAGAAGTTCACACCATAAAACCAGGGTTTCAGAACAGGTCAATTTTAGAAGCAGAGACTAACAACAAGAGTCTCAAACAATGGGAAGACAAAGAAACAATCCCCAAATGAAAGAAAAAGCAGACATTTCAGAAAGAATGTTAGATGAAATAGAGGCTAATCAACTATCAGATAGTGAATTCAAAGCACTGGTTATTACGAAGTTCAAAGAGCTCACAGTGGACTACCAGAAACTACAGGGGAACTACAATGATCTCTTTGCAAACTACAGCAACATGAAAAAGGAAATGGAAGCTATCAGCAAGGGACAAGAGGAAATGAAAAATACAATTTCCAAATTGAAGAACACAGTAGAAAGTTTCCAAAGTAGGATAGATGAAGCGGAGGATAGGATTACTGAGTTGGAGGACAAGGTAGAAAGCATCTCACAGAAAGAGCAAGAAAATGAAAAGAGGCTCAGAAAGAATGAAGAAGGATTAAGAGAAATGCAAGAAAATATGAAAAGTAATAATATCCGAATAATAGGAATACCAGAAGGAGAAGAAGAAGAACAAAGGATAGAAAACGTATTTGAACGAGTAATGAGAGAACATTTCCCTAATTTGATAAGAGAAAAAGTCACACAAATCCAGAAATCACAGAGAGTCCCAATCAAGAGGAACCCAAGGAGGCCCACTTCAAGACACATCATCATCAAAATGGCAAAATTCCAAGACAAAGAGAGAATCTTAAAGGCAGCAAAGGAGAAAAAAGAAATAACTTACAAGGGAGCCCCAATAAGGTTAGCTACTGACTTCTCAATGGAAACACTCCAAGCAAGAAGAGAATGGCAAGAAATATTCCAAGTAATGAGAACCAGAGGCCTACAACCAAGGCTACTTTACCAAGCAAGGCTCTCAATCAAGATAGAAGACCAAATAAAGAGCTTCCAAGACAAAAGAAGCCTAAAAGAATATGCCTCCACCAAACCAGCTCTACAAGAAATACTAAAAGGACTGCTTTAAGGGAAGGAAGGATAAGAGGGAGACAGAGAGGAACACAGGTACAAAAATGGCAATGAATAAGTACCTATCAATAATAACCTTAAACGTAAATGGATTAAATGCTCCAATCAAAAGACACAGAATAGCTCAATGGATAAGAAAGCATGACCCACACATATGCTGCCTACAAGAGACCCACCTCAGGACAAAAGACCATCACAGACTAAAAGTGAAAGTTGGAAACAAGTTTTCCAAGCAAATGGACAAGAAAAAAAAAGCTTGGGTAGCAATTCTCATATCAGACAAAATAGACTTCAAAAAAAAGGGTCATAAAGAGAGACCCAGAAGGTCACTTCATTATACTCAAGGGAAGAATCCACCAAGAAGACATTAACATTGTAAACATATATGCACCAAACATAGGGGCACCCAAATATATCAAGAAAATCTTAGAGGACTTCAAGAAAGATATTGACAGCAACACAATTATAGTAGGGGATTTTAACACCCCACTATCAAAAATGGACAGATCTTCCAAACAAATTATCAACAAAGATATTGTGGCATTAAACAACACCCTAGATGAAATGGACTTAACAGATATATATATAGAGCCCTTAATCCCAAAGAAGCTAAGTACACATTCTTTTTAAATGCACATGGAACATTTTCAAAGATAGACCACATGATAGGACACAAAACGAGCCTCAACAAATTCAAGAAAATTGAAATCATATCAAGCATCTTCTCTGACCACAAGGGACTGAAATTCGAAACCAACCCCAAAGGAAAAAACCCAAAGCACCCAAAATCATGGAGACTGAATGGTATGCTATTAAACAACGAATGGGTCAAGAATGAAATCAGGGAAGAAATCAAAAAGTTTCTGGAAACAAACGAAAATGAACTCACAAAAACCCAAAACTTATGGGACACAGCGAAGGCAGTCCTGAGAGGGAAGTTTGTAGCAATACAGGCCTACCTAAAGAAGATAGAAACATTTCAAACAAACAACCTAACCCTACGCCTGCAAGAACTCAAGGAACAACAACAAAGACAGCCCAGAGCAAGCAGAAGGAAGGAAATAACCAAGATTAGAGCAGAATTAAATGACATAGAAACTAAAAGCACAATTCTAAGGATCAATGAATCCAGGAGTTGGTTCTTTGAGAAGATAAACAAAATAGGCAAGCCTTTAAGTAGGCTCATCAGGAAAAGAAGAGAGAGGACACAAATAAACACAATCAGAAATGAAAGAGGAGAGATTACAACTGATACCACAGAAATAGAAGGGATTGTAAGAAATTACTGTGAAGAACTGTATGCCAAGAAATTTGAAAACCTAGGGGAAATGGACACATTTCTAGAAAAATACAATCTTCTAAAACTCAATGAAAAAGAAGCAGAAAATCTAAATACACCAATAACAGCTAAAGAAATTGAAGCAGTAATCAAAAAACTCCCATCACACAAAAGCCCTACCAGATGGTTTCACAGGAGAATTCTACAAAGCATTTAAGGAAGAGCTAACCCCTATTCTCCACAGACTATTCCAAAAAATCCAGAAGGATGGAAAACTCCCAAATTCTTTTTATGAAGCCAGCATCATCTTAATTCCAAAACCAGATAGAGACACAACAAAGAAAGAAAACTATAGCCAATATCGCTGATGAACATAGATGCTAAAATCCTCAACAAAATATTGGCAAATCGCATCCAACAATATATCAAAAAGATCATACACCAAGACCAAGTGGGATTCATCCCAGGGATGCAAGGATGGTTCAATATTCACAAATCAGTAAATGTAATACAGCTCATAAACAAAAGCAAGGACAAAAATCACATGATCATATCAATAGATGCGGAAAAAGCTTTCGATAAGGTACAACACCCATTTATGATAAAACACTCAGCAAAGTGGGAATACAGGGAGCATTTCTCAAAATAATAAAGGCCATATATGAGAGACCTACAGCCAATATCATACTCAATGGGAAAAAACTAAAAGCCTTTCCACTAAGATCAGGAACAAGACAAGGATGTCCACTTTTACCTCTTCTATTCAATATAGTTTTGGAAGTTTTAGCCACAGCAATCAGGCAAGAAAAGGAAATAAAAGGCAGCCAAATAGGAAAGGAGGAAGCAAAACTGTCACTGTTTGCAGATGACATGATAGTGTACATGGAAAATCCTATAGACTCTACCCAAAAACTGCTCGAACTAATTAATGAATTTGGCAAAACAGCTGGTTACAAAGTCAATATCCAGAAATCAAAGGCATTTTTGTATACCAACAATGAATGAGCAGAAGCAGAAATCAAGGAAAAAATCTCATTTGATATAGCAAAAAGAAAAATAAAATATCTGGGAATAAACCTAACTAAGGAGGTAAAAAGCCTGTATGCAGAAAACTACACAGCACTGAAGAAAGAAATCAAGGAAGACACAAACAAATGGAAACATATACCTTGTTCATGGATTGGAAGAATTAACATCATCAAAATGTCCATACTACCCAAAGCAATATACACATTCAAGGCAATAACTATTAAAGTACCAATGGCGTATTTCACAGACATAGAACAAACACTTCAAAAATTTATATGGAACCATAAACAACCCAGAATAGCAGCTGCACTTTTGAGAAAGAAGAACAAAGTAGGAGGGATCACAATACCTGATAACAAACTGTATTACAAGGCCACTGTAATCAAAACAATCTGGTACTGGCATAAAAACAGGCACACAGACCAATGGAACAGAACAGAAAACCCAGAAATAAACCCAACTCTCTACAGTCAGTTAATATTTGACAAAGGGGGCAGTAACATAAAATGGTGTAAAGATAGCCCCTTCAACAAATGGTGCTGGGAGAACTGGACAGCTATGTGCAAAAAAATGAAACTTGAGGACCAACTTACACCATATACCAAAATAAATTCAAGATGGGTAAAAGACTTAAATATAAGTCGTGACACCATTAAAGTCCTAGAGGAGAACATCGGCAAGGTAATCTCAGATATTTCACGCAGCAACATTTTTACAGATATGTCCCCTAGAGCAAGGAATATAAAGGAAAGAATAAACAAATGGGATCTCATCAAAATAAAAAGCTTCTGCGTGGCTAAAGAAAACAGTATTAAATTAGAAAGACAACCAACTGTATGGGAAAACATATTTGCCAATGATATCTCACACAAAGGTTTAATCTCCAAAATATACAAAGAACTTACACAACTCCACTCTAAGAAGACACCCAACCCAATTAAAAAATGGGAAAAAGACTTGAACAGGCACTTCTCCAAGGAGGACATACAGAACATCCAGAGTCACATGAAGAGATGCTCAATATTGTTAGCTATCAGAGAGATGCAAATTAAAACCACAATGAGATACCACTTTACACCAGTCAGAATGGCCATCATAAACAAAGCAACAAACAACAAATGTTGGAGAGGGTGTGGGGAAAAGGGGTCCTTAGTTCACTGTTGGTGGGATTGCAGACTGGTACAGCCATTATGGAAAATAGTATGGGATTTTCTCAGAAAAATAAAAATGGACCTGCCCTTCGACCCAGCAATTCCATTGCTAGGATTATATCCTAAGAATCCTAAAACATCAATATCAAAGAACCTATGCACCACAATGTTCATAGCAGCACAATTTACAATAGCCAAGAGTTGGAAGCAACCTAGGTGCCCATCAGTAAATGAATGGATCAAAAAATTGTGGTACATATACACAATGGAATTCTATGCAGCAGAGAGGAAGAAGGAGCTATTACCCTTTGCAACAACATGGATGGAACTGGAAAGCATTATGCTGAGTGAAATAGGCCAGGTGCTGAAAGACAAATACCACATGATCTCACCTTTAACAGGAAGCTAAACAACAAAACAAAGAAGCAAGCAGAAACAGAAACAAAAACAAAAACAAAGACACTGAAATAGAGAACAAGGGGACAGTGACCAGAGGGGAGAAGGAAGGGAAGTTAGGGGAAAAAGGGGGAGGGATTTGGAGGAACAAATAGGAAGGACACAGGGATGAGAACTAAGGGGGGTGAAAATGGGAGGGAGGTGGGGAGCAAGGGGCAGGGGAGGCTGGGATGGGAGAAATAGACCAAAAAAGACTGTACTTGAAAAATAACTAAATAAAATTAATAAAAAAATTTTAAAAAGCTATAAGCTATTTCAGAATAGCTGTGCTGTTAAAACTTTAGAGAAATTATAAAAATATTTTAGTACATAAATTGTAAATTTAAAATATTAAATGGACATACATGCTACATACTTATTGGGGGATACTAGGTGTATTAATAATGTCAATATGCCTCCAAATTAATTTGTAAATTCTTTGAAATTATAATCAAATACTCAATAGGATTCTTTCCAGAACTAAAGAATCAATTCATATAAATGGAAAAGTACAAACAATTTTTAAGAAGAAAATTACATTTGTGTGGGGAGCAAAGTGTGACTCGCTTTTTGTTCTGCCAGATATTCAGATTCAATATAAAAATTTAACAATTGTAATCAAATGATATTTGTAAAGGGGTTTAAGATTTGAACATAACTGAGAGCTCAGAAGGAAATTCAAGTCATTTAGGAACTTGATATATGACAGAAGTATCTCTGTAATTTTTATGAGGAATGGATAAGCTAGTACAATATAAAAAATATAACTGGTACCTTTGGCTACACATATGAATAAATAGTATTTATTTTACACAGTACCCCAAAATAAATTTCAGATGAATTAATGAAATAAATGTGAAAAGCAAAACATTAAAACATTTAGAACACAATAGAGGAATAACCAGCTAACTATCAGTACTGAAAATATCCAAGTGTTTTCCACGTTACTTAAAAACAGAAATTCTGGGAGTAAATATGAGTAAGTAGGAAACCTAAATGATTAATATGTATGAAAATATTTAGTTATGAAAAATAATTCATTTTTGTTTAAACTTATGTGTCTCAAGTTAAGCAGTTTCTGCTAGTCTGAGAACCACAGTCTGATTAACAAGGTTTAAAAATGTCATCATATGCAAAAGGATACCTGTAATTCTTTTTGGCAACCAATAAATTAGAAGTGAATCAGAGAATTAAAGTTTGCAGTCACACAATAAAATAATGTTTACCTGTTGAGATGAATTAATATCAACCTGAATGTATTTGAAAAAAATTAACATTAATGTTAATTTTTAAATATTGCAAGAAAATATTTACACCAAAATAGCATGTTAAATTAAAATGCCATTCTATACATAGTTAGGTTATGTAATATATAAAAGGGGCAAATGAATGAAATATATCAAACTAAATATAATGCTCTCTTCAGGAATGGGAAAAATGTGGAATGGGTGGTGTAGGTTGGCTAGTTTTAAATACTGGTATTTAAAAAAAAATCTAGGTTGTAAGCATAGTGGGATCTAGTATATTATCTTCTGTATGTATAAAACATTTCATAAATAAAATAGTTTTAAAATATTGTCATCTAATAGGTACCAATTTCTCAACAGAAAATAGACATAACTAACCCAAATATTTTTTATATTTTATATTTTTTATAGTGGTATTTTCTTATATATCACCTAATTGTCATTCTGGCATCAACTGAGAATCAAAGCAAGGCCATTCATAAAATACAGCTGTGATGGTTAGTTTTCTGTATCAACATGGTTAGATTGTATTACCCAGTCAATCAGTCAAACACTAATCTAAGTATTGATGTGAGGTATTCTGTAGCTGTTGGTAATACCTACAATCACCTCACTTTAAGGAGAAATTATCTTCAACAATGTGGGTGGGCTTCATCCAGTCTGCACAAAGGCCATTAGAACAAAAACTGAGGACTCACTAGAGAAGAATAAGTTCTACCTTAAGACTACATGCAACACAGCCTTGGCTGTTAGGTTCCAGCATGCAGGACTGTCTTAAAGACTTCACACTTGCCAGCAGCCCCACTATTATATAAGCTGGTTCTTTGAAATAAATTGGTGCATGTGTGTATCCTATTGTTCTGCTTCCCTGAAGAACCCTGACTGAAACACGATTCCACATCTGTTAATTCTTAAATGGATTCACACATATTGTATAACTTTAATTTAGGCTGATTTTAAGCAGTTTGTGACAGTGTGTGTGTACACATACATACACATATATGCATTTTGTTGTATGTTGGAGGCTGTTTTTACTGTGTTTTGCTTTATATTCTTTTTAGAGTTTCTTCTTTGTAGAAAAGTGTAGGTTAGGATCTCAACATCCAGCCCTCACTTCTTTGCAAACAAAATTACAACTTTTCATGTTTATAACCCTCAAGGAAAGTGACCATATACCCAGCTAAGGGGTGAATCTTAAAAATCTTAGCTTATCGTGATGTTGTTTTTTTCCAGTGATTGATCGCGGGTTGAGCGTATACTAATTTCTGGGCAATGATATACAAAGACAGATCTGCTGGAGAGTCTACAAGATCAACTGCAAGAGTCAGTTCCTATTCTCCCTCTGCATATTGGGTTGTCTAGATGAATTGCTTGGAATCGATGCAACCATTGGTCAACTATGATGCGAGCTAGTCTGAATTAAACAAACCTTTTGGAATACTTCATGTTTCACTGCTTTTTAGCTAATCTAGTCTAGCTTTTTCTCTTACTTGTGGCAAAACTCCCCCTAACTAATACATACTTTTATCTTTTTATTTAGAAGTCATGCCAAAATATGTAACTTGTCAACTACCAAGTCCACTGCATATCAACTGGCAGGGTAATTTAAGAATTAAACATTAAACACCAGAATATTATAGTATATTTAGTGAAACCTAATACCTTGGTAGAGATTCTTTAAAGACTCAGTTTATGTGTTTTCAACTAATAACACTTAATTGCTAGTATTTTGGGCTGGCTTCAGTCTGTGGAATACATTATCAATATGGCATACAAATAGATCTGAATTCAAAAGTATTCATTCCAATTCTATTCTTGTAATACTAATAGAGTGTAGACAACTTTTTGTTAACTACTGCAAATACCTCTCAACCATTTTTGATTCATTGCATAGATTGATAGAAATCTCTATTTGTTGCACAAAATATCACCTTATCTGATTGCTCGACTTTGATTCTTTTCCAAATTTATAGAATTACCCGAAAGGCTATGCCACTAAATAACCATTAACTTTTTGAAAAGAGAATATAATACAGAGATAGCCGTGTGGACTTACATCTGATTGTCATGAAAAGAGAACTATGAAGAGAAGCTTATACACAAAGAATACCTTGAAAATTGTGAGTAATTATGCCTCTTTCTTCCAGAGATACTATTATCTTGACCTCAGCTAAATGATCAATGGCAACAGATTTACCTTCATTGGCCCTACCCTGCAGAATCTAAGATGTAGGTTTGGAGATATTGAGAGACCGTTTTCCATGGGTCTCTCGCATTTTTTAATGTCTTGTGAGCTGAAGCGTTGATGTTTTGGAATATCTTTTAAAGAATTTTAACAATGTGTGGATAGTAGACATCCTTGGAAGACAAAAATATTTTCACACTTTGGAGCAGAGAGCAGGCTTGCTTATACTCTTGGAAACTAGACATAATTACAGTCTCCAGATAGTTTACTAAAGACAGATACTCTTGTTGTTCACTGTATTCCATTGCATGTACAGAATTAGAGATTGAGAAAACAGTGAAGGGAAATGCTGATACTCCGTCTACTACTATTACTGTGAGCAATAAACAATTCTTTGTCTCCGAGGCAGGTGTCTTACATCTTTCCAGTGTTCATTAAACTATCATAGATTAACTTCCTGGCTTGGAATCTGGTAAAATTTCAGACTCTGTACAGTTTTTGACAGAACAAAACTTCCCTTCTCCTTGCTTCAAATTCCCTCACATTTATTTAATTTATTACAAGACCTGGCCAAGTATTCTGCTTTTACGTACTAACTTACTCTTTTGAAAATATCAGAAGAAGTTTTATGTAATTTATTTTAAGTGAATGTATAATGTCTAAAGATAAATGATCTCTTTATTTATGACAGCACTGACTTTATTAACATAGCTTTAGTGAATGATATTAAAAATTACATTCATAAAGCATTGTTTCACCAAAACAATTGCATTTGACTCTTCAAGTGATTGAAAGCTCAGAATTCATTTGTACTATATTTTTTCCTTGACCTAAAACTATTTTGTGTCAAAAGAGCACTACCACCCAATGCCAGAATTCATACTTTCTCAATAAGAGCATTTGAGTATGAAGAACTACAGGTCAATCCCATTTTCATATGGCTTTTATCGACTGTACATATCTGGTCAAATTGAGCCTGCCTCATCACAGAAATTTTATTTCAACTTCACACATCCGAAAGGAACATTAATGCCAGTGTGAAGTGCTCTTCTTTATGTTTCTAAAAGAATTCTGAATGTAAGTAACACTAATTTGATTGCTAATTCTAATATGTGCTTTGGTACATATTCATGTTTATCACTTGCATTTAATGACTGCAGATAGGTGGAAAATTGCACAGGTCAGTATCTTCCTCTCTTAAGAGGTAGTATGAAAGTAGCCAGTATGATATTTAGAATTAATATCTGACAAATAATTGATTTACATTCTAGTTTAAACTTATTTTTTTATTACAAGTGTGATATGTTTCTTTTATATTAAAGTTTCAAGCGTTGGAATATTATATAAAATAAATATGTACCATAGAAGCCAACACTACTTTTTTTAAAACATTACAATGTTCCTATCCATTTTATAGGCAAGTTTTAAGAATTATATGCCTGTGTTTATATATGAAAATAAGCCTCATGGTGCCATCAATGTTGCCATATAATGTTTTTCAAAATAAGAAAAATAATTGGGACACTCATTTGTTAGTTTATTGATTTGTGGGAAAGTCACCTACTACCAAGTTATTTTTCTAATATTTACTCCATCTGTTTTTCATGAAGTTTACAACCATAAATTTCTTTGTAGAATTATATTTAATGTTGTATAATTTCAAAGTTAAAGAAATTAAGTATCAAGAATAACGGTTTCTCAGTTATAAGGACACTTCCTTCAGGCATCTAATATTAGAATTCTGATACAGAGTACTCTATTAATGCATAAAGATTACCTCAGAAGTTTATGTACATATATTCAGATTTACATACATACACACTTCTTGGGCCCGTTCCAGAAGATTCTGTAATAACAGACATGAAATTAGCATTAGGTGATTCTGATTCATGGCTAGATTTGGAAACACTGCTCTTCATAATATTGCCTCCTTCAGAAGAAGAATGGGTTCACCAACCAGATTACAAGGGGAAAAAAAGAGGACTTCAAAAGAAAGTAGAAGTATCAAACAATAAATACCATGGCAGAGTTTTTTTAAAAGGTGTGCATTTTTTCAACAGTCATCTTTATGGGCAATCTTTAGATACACTGAAGATTTCTTAAGAATCTAGGCACATTTTATTTGATTCATACTGATTGCTTCCTTCAATAATTATATTGGAGCATAAGTTGACTTTCAGGCAGAGTTATTATGATTAGTAAAAAATACACAATATTTAGTAGGAGATATCTTAAAATAATGATACTAATAAATATAAAATTATAAGAGAAATATTTTGAAAAGACAGATGATGGTATAAGGCAAAAGAAGTGATATAATATTTTGGGCGTGGCAAAATTTCCTGAGAATATGTTGATGATCCAAAGTCTAGAGGTTAAGTCAGAGTGCTAAAAAGGTTCTGAAAAAGTAGCATTCAAGGGAGAAGACTAAATCACTATGGAAAGTCTGTGGATATGTTATAAATAAAGATGGGAAGGGATCAATTGGATGAATACCCAAAGAAAAGAGGTTGAGAAAATGGAGAACAAGATATTTTGGATATTAACCCCTGATTGGGTATATTTTCTGCCATTCAGTAGAATGTCTTTTTGTTTGTTAGTGGTTTCCTTTGCAGTGCAAAATATTTTGTTTGATGTAGTCCCATTTGTTTATTTTTGCTTTCATTATCTTAGCCCTAGGAGACGTATTAAAAAAATATTGCTAACACTGATGTCAAAATGTCTTTGCCTATGTTTTCTTCTAAGAGTTTTATGATTTTAGGTTTTATATTTAAATATTTAATCTATTTTTAGTATTTTTACATATGGTATAATAAATGATTTGGTGTTATTTTTGCATGTTTCCCAATACCACTATTGAAGAGATCATCTTTACCCAATCGTATATTCTTGCTTCCTTTGTCATAGATTAATTGATGCCATAGGTGTGAGTTTATTTTTTTGGCTCTCTATTCTCTTCCATTGATTTATGTGTCTGGTTTTATGCTGGTGTTATGTGATTTTTTTATTACTCTAGCCTTATAGTACAGTTTGATATTAGATAGTGTGATAAGGGGATATTATCCAAAATGCTTAAATAATGCATACAGTTAAACATCATCAACAATAATAAAAACCCAATCTGATTTAAAAATGAACAGAGAACGTGAAGAGACAGTTCCCAAAGAATATTTACAGATGGTCAATAGATATGAAAAGATAGATGTTCAATTCACAAATCATCAGGGAAATACAAATCAAAACCACAATGAAATATCACCACACACTGGTTAGAATGGCTCTTATCAATAAATCAACAAACAAGTGTTAGCAAAGATGTAGAGGAAAGGGGAACTCTTGTGCAGTTTTTGGGATTATAAATTGATGCAGATGCTATGGTGAACAGTTTTATTTTTAATTAATAAAACTACTACATGAACAAGTAATTCTACTCCTGGGTATTTATCTGATGAAATCCAAAACATTAATTAAAAAAGATACATGCTCCCTATGTTCATTTCAGCTTATTTATAATAGCTAATATATGGGAGCAACCTAAGTGTCCATCAATAAATGCATAAAAAAAGATGTGTGTGACATACGCACACATACCTACACACCCATACCTACATACAGGGTCCAGCACAAATAACATCCCCTTTTTATTACAAAATCATAAGCATGTAATTCTGTAATATAACAACATCACACTCAAGCACAAACCATATGACATTTGAGGTGAAATGTTCAAATTGCTTTCCACTTCATGAAAGGCATTCACGTACCCTACCTAGCAAACCACTCTCAAGCAAGCCTTACTTTTGCTGGACCCTGTATATATAAACAAATTTAAACATTATTCAGTCATAAAAAATAAAATATTGCCTTTAGGATGAACTTGGTGTGTATAATGCTAAGTGAAATAAGTCAGACAGAGAAAAACAAATATGGTAAGGTTTCATTTATGTATAGAATTTAAAAAACAAAATAAATGAGCAAATAAAATATAATCAAACTTACAGATACAGAGAACAAACTTATGGTAGTAGATGGGAGAGGAATTGGGGAAGATGGGTGAAAAAGAAAAAAGGGGTTTAAAAAGACAAATTTCCAGTTATAAAACTAGCCACAGGAATGTAAAGTACCAGTTGATATAATATTGTATATCAACTGTAATTAGAAAATGAATTTTAAAAATTATTCCCTTTTCCCCAAAAAGAAAAAAATAACAAACTGAAAACATTTATTTATTTAGAGGATATATACTGAACTCCAAGTATACGCCAGGTACTTTGCTCAGTACTCTGGAATATGAAATAATTAAGATAGCTCACTATTTAATTCAAAAAGTCATACATATATTTGAAATAAATTTATGAATATGACTATAAAAATCATTTGAGACAACAGAGTGGGGATTGACTGTGGGAGCAAGGTGGGGTGGGGGTGGGCAGAGCAGGGAAGAGCAAAGGGGGAAAAATTGGGACAACTGTACCTGAATGACAAAAAAATCGATACACATACATATATTTTTTTAAAAAGCATTTTATATTCAGGTTTGATAGTTTGATAAAATATTAAATATCTTTCAGAGAATGTTAAACAATTAGGCAGTATATAAAAAGTATTACAATTTAGTGCACAAACTCTGAATTGCTAGAGAAAAGCCTGTGTCCTTAAGCAGTCAGCCATTTGTGTCTCATTAGTCCACACTCCTGAGAGAATGATGAGTTCTCTTCAAATCAAACAGGAGAATTGCTTCCATGAAGAGTGGCAAAGAGAGCCTGTGTTAAACTGTGATTTCCAGACACTGGTATTACTAACAATATGGCCATAATTTACTGGGTTTAATTATCATTAAAGTTGGCAAACAACACTTGCCAGACTTCTAAACATTCAATTTATTTTTTTCATGTTCAAGCACAGCTGACAGTTTAATTGAATAGTTAATGGGAAAATATCTTCAATGACCTGCAGCCATCATACAGACCAGTTAGAGGACAAACTGGAAAAAGATGTTTCCATTTGTCTCTTCACCTATTTTTGCAATTAGTCAAAATGAGAAGTAGTTTGGTGCTGCTGAAATTGGAAATGTAAATAAAATTCTCTAACAGGACCTGTTTTCTTCCAGGTGTTAAAGTATGTAGCTTATGACAAGATTTTCACATTTCTAGGACTTTTCCCTGGACAATTTACCAAAGGTCAAGATTATACTTTTGCCAATAAAAACAATAAAACTACATTTTATGTTGTTTACAGACTCCTTCCTACTCCATACTTTATAGACATGAACTGCATAAATCTTTTTGTAGAAAAATACAAAACTATGCATTTTTTACTTTATCTTTTACTAATCTTTGTTCCCTCTCTGCCTTTCAACAACTGTCCTTGATATTGTTTCAGAATTTCCTGATTTTTCATCTAGTTTTTAACAGTTTAATAAAAAAACATAATTTTCATCTTCCCTCTGCAGATCAAAGGAGTTTCCCACCAGAGGAGAGAAGCATGGTAGGTACATCAATAGACCATCAACATGGTAGACATCACAGGTCCTCAAAAAGATGGTTCTGGGGGAACATAATTTTGAAATATTATGCTGAGGACAGGTTTCCAGCATATTCCCTCAGTTTAACAGAGAATGTGTATTTTTTTTTACCTGGAGGAAGAGGGATGTGAGAGATCCAGTAAGGGCTTTACCTTGTACCTACCTGGAGAAGTGCTCTTCAACACTTCAGTTGACACACAATGTGAACTTGGCATTAAAGGCATAAATTTGGAATGAAGATTTCTTTGCACAGCCTTAAAAATGCAGTTTTAATCAGTAACATAATTGTTTAGTTTTATTTGAGATATTAACATATTACCAAATATAAATAGAATTTAAATGTCTGAACATGAAGCAATTAGATACTGATTTTTCCCCTATAACTTACTATCTTTCTGCACTGTTTGGGTAAATACATGCTACCTAGTAAATTAAATACACTTTCTAACATGCTAATTCATTTTTCAGGGTTAAAGAGGAATGCTCAGTGATTGCCACCACAGTTAATATAAACATTAACCTGATTGAATGCAGAGATCCCTGTGTGCCATTAAATGACCACAGATTTGTCACTCCTGCCAAGGTTTTGCTCCTGGCATCTGATTAAAAGTGTAGGCCAATGTCTGTTTTTATCGACTTATTTTGATTTCCTCTTTGGATCCCCTACAGGCATGGTACTCATGACTCCCTGCTGTTTACATGCTTTCTAGCATTTATTGTCTTGATTTTCTTCTCAGTGTGTCACTGGAGTTCAACTGCATGATATACCTCCCTATGCGTTCACTGTACCATCCTCAACATGGTTTCTGTAACTTTGTGGTATGAGAGAGACAAAAGAAATCACCAACTGCCGTAGGATTTTTCACCTTGGTATAACATGCCCCATAGGCTTCTGTGAGCCAGAATTTATTTCTGAAATCTATGGAAAGCACTATAGTTTTATTCTGGGTGATGATGTCATCCACCAGAACAGTCTTCTGGAGAATTTAATGGAACAGAGTCCTCATTATTGGGTTGTTCAGACCCATATGGGCACTAGCACTACAGCATTTACTAAAAGAAATGACTTGCTTTATAAGGATCAGGCTGAATTTATACTTCTCTTAAATAAAGGGAATAAGATAGATATGCTGAGAATTTAGGATCTTAGCATATAGATGATAGTATACTATTCTAATTTATTAATATTTTAATTGTTATTAAAAAGAAAAGACATAGTTCAGAGTTACTGTTAAAAATGAGTAGACAGATTATTTCCTTCTATATCTACCAGAAATATGTGTTAAACATTCTCTATGTGATATAAGTCTGGTTTGATTCATGTAGTTTCTCTATTTGTTTTTATTTCTGGTGTTTAATCACAATATTTTATGATTATTATTTATACCTCATTTCAGAAGCCTCAACAATACAATTTGAAAAATTCCCATAAAGATAAAATAATTACTTAATATTCATTTAATTTTAGCCTATTATAATGTTTTGTTCTCAAATATGAGAAAAATGAGAAAATATAAATCTGAGCTCTACAACATATAAACCGAAATTAATTTTAGACTGTAATAAAGAATAATAAGCATTTCTTTCAACAAAAGGAGCTGCAGCCCAAGAGACACAGATTCAAGTACCAAATTCAATAATATTTCACGTGAAAATGGGAAGACCCCCTCTCATAATGAAAGTTGTCACCGAGGTTCCCAGTTAGGCACATTTTATGTAAATGAGTTATTCAAATTGTGTAGTTCTGATTGGTTAGTACAGATGCAACCAAAGATACAATTTGGGTTCTGTTGACTAGATGGGGCAAGTCTCAGTCTCTTGGTGAAAAGACAAAACCAGGTGTTCTCTTCAGTGATTGACTCAGACAGCATAAAGCAGCAGAGCATCCTGAGGGAAGACAGAATTTAGTCTGAGGTTCTTCCCTGAGTGCACAGTATGGGTGGAGTCCCTGACAGAAGATGTCCGCTAAGCTTTCATTATTTATAAATATTTGTTCTTCAGTCAACCATGGGGAGTCCATCTCGGCACTTAAATTTCTCCTCAGTGTTCAGATTAAATGAATTTTTTTCAGGGTCTACAAAAATTAGTAATATTTTGGGATCTGTTTGAATGTAGTTTTCAAATTATCATAGTCTTTTTCTACAGAACTGTACTAATGAAACTACAGAACACAGAAGAAAGAAATTAAAGAAGATGCAAATAAATGGAAGCATTTATCATGATCTTAGATTGGAAGAATTAACATCATTAAAATGTCCATACTATACAAAGCAATTTATAGATTTAATGCAATCTCCACTAAAACACCAATGAAATATTTCACAAATATAGAACAAACATTTAAAAATGTATATGGAACAACAAACAACCCTGACTAGCTGCCCTAGTTCTGAGAAAGAACAAAATAGGAGAGATCACAATACCTGACATGAAACTAGTACATTACAAGGCCACTGTAATCAAAAGTCTGGCACTGGCATAAGAACAGACACATAGATCAATGGAACAGAACAGCCCCAAAATAAACCCAAGTATCTATAGTTAATTAATGTTCTGCAAAGGGGGCAGGAGCATAAAATAGAGTAAAAATAGCCTCTTCAACAAATGGTTTTGGGAAATCTGGGCAGCTACATGCAAAAAAATTAAACTTGACCACCAACTTACACCACACACAAAAATAAGCTCAGGATGGATAAAAGACTTAAATATAAGTTGTGACACTATTAAAGGATGAAGGAGAACATAAGCAGGAAAATCTAAGATACTCCATGTAGCAATATTTCCACCAATATGTTCCCTAGAGCAAAGGACATAAAGGAAGGAATAAACAGATGGGACTTCATCAAATTGAAAAGCTTCTGCATAGCAAAATAAAACATCAGCAAAATAAAAAGGGAACCAACCTTATGCAAAAACATTTGCCAGTGATACCACAGACAAGGGTTTGATCTCCAAAATGTACAAAAAACTCACACAATTCCACACTAGAAAGACAAACAACCCAATTAAAAAATAGGCAAAAGGCCTGAACAGATTTCTCCAAGGAGGACATACAGAGGGTCCAAAGACATACAAAAAGGATGCTCAGCATCACTAGCCATCAGAAAGATGCAAATTAAAAGCACAATGAGATACCATTTCATACGAGTCAGAATTGCTATCATAATCATATCAACAAACAAGTGCTGGCGAGGTTGTGGAGAAAAGGGAACCCTAGTGCACTTGGTGGGAATGGAGACTGGTGCGGCCACTGCAGAAAACAGTATGGAGTTTCCTCAAAAAACTTGAAGTGGAACTGTCTATTGACTCAGATTTCACTGCTGGGGTGATACCCTAAGGATCCTGAAACACTTACTCAAAAGTACCTATGCACCCCAATATCCATAGCAGTATTATTTACAATAGTCAAGTACCAGAAACAGCCTCATTGCCCATCAGTAAATGAGTGGATCGATCAACTATGTACATTTACACAATGGAATTCTATGCAGCAGAAAGAAAGAAGGAGCCCTTACCCTTCATGGCAGCATGGATGGAATTGGAGAGCATTATGCTAATTGAAATAAGTCAAGTGATGAAAAACAAATACAGTATGATCTCACCTGTAAGTAGAACCTAATCAACAAAACAAACAAGCAAGCAAAATAGAACCAGACACATGGAAATAAAGGGTGGGAAGTGAAGATGGTTGGGGTGGGGAGAGTGGTGGGGAGAAAATGGAGACAACTATACTTGAACACCAATAAAAAATGTAAAAAAAAAAAAAAGAAAAAACTGATGAGCTGACAATAACCAGAGGATGAAGTTAGATAACGAGGGAAAGAAGGGGAAGGGTCAAGTCAGGGAACATGTACAGAAGACCCATGGACAAAGACAATGGGGGCAGGGGGAGTGAAAGTACAAGGTGAGGGGTGGGTTGGACAGGGTAGAGTAATTGGAGGAAAATGGGGACAACTGTATTAGAACCAGAAAATTAAAAATTAAAAAAAATTAAGTTTGCCTTTGCCAGGTGGTAAAATAGTGTTAAAATTATTTTGTAAAGAGCATGAGTTCAAAAATACATAAGATCATATGGAGTATGCTGTATTGTATAGTGACAGATAATTATGCTGTTATTTCAAAAATATGTTAATATAATATATATAATATTTTTTGTATAATATATAATCAATAAATCTGAAGAATGGTCCCTTTTCCTTCAGCTATATTCAGTTTTTTAAGTTATATTTTTCCAAGTACAGAGCTTAGACTGAAAGAATCTATGTATTTAGTCATTGTTTAAAAATGGAAGTTTTTGTGGGGTCATTTTGAGTGATTTTTATTTTATTGAAGATAAAAATGAGCTGAGTACCTATTCTTATACAGGGGGACCAACCCCCAAAATGGAATTATTTCCTGGATGATGGGCCCTTTGTAGTATTGGTTTCTTCCCTTAAATGAATGTTCTAGAAGCCAATTTGTATCAGTGTACCTCCTGGCATTGTTGTAAGAGGCTGTGTTTGGCTTCAGGGCTCAGGTAATTTTTTTTAAGACTCCTTCAACTCACTTGCCTATTTTATGATGGCTGATTTATGAGCCCACCTGCCCATGCTATGCTGAATTTTCAGCAGTTTTCTGACCAAAATTGGCATGAGTCCCATGCCCCACACTCTCTATTTACCTGATCTCACCCAGAAAGAACTTTTTTGTTTTCCTGGATAAAAAAAGTCCATGAAGGGAAATGTTTTGTCAATGTGGAAGAGGTGGAAAAAAAAACTGGCAGAAGCACTAAAGGACATCAAAATTGACAAGTTCAAAAACTGTTTTGAGCAGTGGGAAAAATATCTCTCTAGGTGTATTGCATCAAATGGAGAGTACTTTGAAGGGTACTGAAGTTTAAATATGCAAGAATAAATACACAATTTTTTATAAATGAATTCTGGGATTTTTGGATCTCCCTTCTTATTGTAAGAAAAATAAAAGGCTCATATAATAGTATAATATATTGAGAATAAATAAAATCTCTTCTGATTTTATCTATGTGGATATATCATATATGTTAATGTCTGTATTTATTTATACTTTTTAGTTAAAGTCTCATTGCCTATGGGTCTCAATGACTTTATTACTATCAAAAAATTAGGCAGTTTATTTTTATTTACTTTAGGATTTATCCCATTAGGAGTCTTCCCATTATATGTCACTGAAAATTAATAATTTATAATTAACTACCTTAATATATGGATATATTTAATTATGGATATATTTAAATATAAGTATAAATAAAGAATAGATTTAATGCAAAAATATTACAAAGGCTAAAAAGCAATAGAAACATATAGTATACACATGAAAATGAGAGTATAATTTTATAGTAGTAATAATACAGGGTTTTCTTTTAGTGGAAGCATTTCTTATTTCAGGCAAACACTGGTTAGCTTAAAATTAATGTGCTAGCTTAAAAAATGGTCTACATTTCCTTGAGTTTGAGTTAACAGATTAGTGTTTAAAGCATACATAAAAAATGATAGCTGTCAGAGAGGGGTAGGTTGGGAAGCTGACTGAAAAAATGAAGGGGTTGAGCAAAAAAAAAAAAACTCATAGGCACAGACAATAGCATAATGATTACAAGAGGGAAGGGCGATGGGGGAGGGAGAAGATAAAGAGGGGATAAATGATGATGGAAAGTGACTTGACTTTGGTGAATATACAATACCATATTCAGATTACGTATTATAGAACTGTACCTACAAAGGAGTTCCCATCAGACTGTCAGCAGATTTCTCAAAATAAACCTTACAGGCAAGAAGGGGCTGGAAAGTATTCCAAGTCATGAAAACCAGAGACCTACAACCAAGACTGCTCTATCCAGCAAAGCTTTCATTTAGAATGGAAGGACAGACAAGGTGCTTCTCAGGTAAGGCCAAATTCAAGGAGCTCATCATCACCAAGCCTTTATTATATGAAATGTTAAAGGGACTTATCTAAGAAAAAGAAGATAAAAAAGATGAACAGTGAAAAGACAGCAAACTCACAATTATCAACAACCACACCTAAAACAAAAGCAAATTAAGAGGACAGCTAGATCAGGAGCAGAACCATAGAAATGGAGATTACATGGAGGGTTAGCAACAGGGGAGTGGGAGGAGAAGAGGGGAGAAGGTACAGAAAATAAGTAGCATAGACAGTAGATAGAAAATAGATAGGGGGAGGGTAAGAATAGTAGGGGAAATACAGAATCTAATGAACTTGAGACACGTGTTCATGAACTAAAGGGAAGAATGGTGGGGAAGGGGTGTGCAGGGTGGAGGGGAATGAAGGGGGGAATAGAACAAATGTAATGGCATAATCAATAAAAAATAAAAATTAAAATAAAAAAGAATTGTACTCTTGAAATCTATATAATTTTGTTAACCAATGTCATCCCAAAAATTTAGTGAAAATTAAAAAATTAAACTTTAAAGCAGAATTTCAGGAGCTAGGATTTCACAGGTTATATTTTAACAAACCTCATTTGAATGAGGTATCCACTTTTCACATCACATACTAATTTTACACTCAGGACAATCTCTGTAATATTAGATATGAATGTGATTGTTCTATCTCAGAGCTCCTGGAATAGAAAATTAGTGCTATAATATCTTGGATAATAAACAAATTTTGTATTTTACTATATTATTATACTGGATTTTAAAATTTATATATTTATTAATATATTCATATTTATAATTTATTCCTATGTATTTACTTACTACATATTTATATATTCACTTCTTTTTTATATATTTTACATATAACTGACTATTTTTATACATTTTACATATAACTGACTATTAGAACTAAACCACATAAGATTAACCATAGATAAATAGAAAGATAGAAAAACAGATTTATGGAAATGTTAGAAATGATCTTCATTTCCCTGTCTGGGTAAAACAAGATGGTTGAACTCTGCATTTTTATACGTGTTAATAAGAATCTAGCCACTCATCACTGAGCAAGCCACTGAAAAACCTATTAATGAAAATATGCATGCTCTGGACTAAGAACTTAAGTATTGTGGTTTTGTAAAGTATGTGTACTATTTCAGAAATGGATCTCTGCAAATACTCTTTCTTCCTATTTGTTTGACACTCAGTGTGGCCAGACAATGAAATGTCTCTTTTCTTTATATTTTCAATCTGTAATCTGTAAACTGTTACTTTTTTGTGAAAATATTTTCTTGTTTTTTTAATAAACAAGTGCAAGAAAACATTACCCTAATATTAACAACAATTTTTTAATGATTTAAAAGTTTATGCACATGCTAATATTTATACATATGTGCTTGCATATACTCATTTTATCTTCACATAAACTTTATGAGATTGGTTTGCTGGAGTTGCCAGCTTATTTTTAAATGAAAAAATAGAAACTTAAATTATTTCCCTGCTTTCCTTTCAGTCATAAAACATCTTACCTTTCCTAACTAGCTGCTAGAATATAATAAAGGAAAAGTGCTAGGAATTATATCCTTACATGAAGGAGATCATTAAAAACATTGTGAAATCATTGTTTTCACATTTATTTGATGAAAAGACTGAGATATACCTTGTAAATATTGCAAAAAGAAAGATTATTTAGCTCAACATAAATTGAATCATAATAAAATTTTTATCTTTAAGTCTATGAAGAACAGCTATAGTATCTGGAGAAAGTAAGTGGTGATAAGACATTCAATACTGACTTAAATGAAACTAAATGGGATATGGGTTTATTGCATCAAAGTCCCTGTACCCAAGTTAATAATGTACTGTTAGCCTCAAAACAGTTCTTTTACTTGCTTGTTGCGTCCATTCTTTTTCATTTAGCCATCTTATTATTGGGTAATAAATGATACAAATGTGAACATAAAATTGTCTTAGGCTTTAAAGTTGCACCAGTATTACGTGAACCTAGAAGAAATTTCATATAGTACTAAGAATACATCCTTTTTTCCCTGTAATGCCACAAATGATTTCAATGAAAATGAGTCATTGTACCCAAGAAGAACTAGATATTGAACTTTAAAAAAGTACAAGCAGGTCTCACCGACAGGTAGTTCATCATGCATCTACATTATGGTATTAATTTTAATTTCAATCTTCCTGTAAAACAAAAAGGAAGACATTTTGATTACGGAATAATGGCCTTGCTGAAGTGACATAAATTAGTGTTGAAGACATTAAAATTATACACTAAAGGCTACTTCTCACTCTTTTATACAGTGTATTTCTTCCAGTAGAATCAGAATTTCTTCTAAAAATAACCTAGGTTCTTACCGAACAGGCTCTCTACTTTCCACATAGGACCACTACAACATTGTCAGAAAAAGGTTGTCAGAAATGATTGCTGTGTTATTTTGTATCTCTGATGGGATATCTCATTGCACATATCCTTGAAGACCCTTTCACACTGATGTCTCTACTTTCTATGAACCAGAAATCTGCTAAAGGCCTAGTGTGGAAATTCAGGACAAATTCAAATAGTAGTCAAAATTATTAATTTGCCTAGTGAAATACTTGTTTTTTGTCTTATCTTTTTTCTCTTCTCCATTATGATTCTCTTTATATTTTGTTCAGAATTCCTTTAATAACCCTGCATACTTTGTTAAGTATAAATATCCTAAAATATATTTGTGTTGAAATGAATTCTGAATATGGCAATGGGGGGGCTTAGAAAAATGAGTTAGGAAATAGAAATTACCCAGAAGTAAAAACAGAAGAATTGGAGGATGCAGGATTGTCAAAGGCTCACATTTAAAGAATAACATTGCCCTGGCTGGTGTAGCTCAGTGGACTGAGTGCAGGCCTACGAACTAAAGGATCGCGGTTTGATTCCCAGTCAGGGCACATGCCTGGGTTGTAGGCCAGTTCCCAACAGGGGACACAAGAGAGGCAAGCATACATTGATATTTCTCTCCCTCTCTCCTTTCCTTCCCCTCTAAAGATAAATGAAAATTTTTAAAAAGAATAACATGAATGCTTTAGGTGTTGCAACCATTTGACTTTAATAAAAATGACATTAAAAATTTTTCTCTTTAAGGTAAAAAATAATATGAAAATGTTAAAAAATTAAATAGTGCAAAATAATTTAAAATGGAAGAATGTCTTCCTTAGAATATAAGCCATTATTCTTGAGCACCAACTGCTTTTTTAATTCACTTCAGTTCATTTCAAAGCATCTCCAGGCAAATGAGTATGTGTGCATATATGATACCAAGGTTTCTGCATCATTTTTATTAACATTTTGAAGATTTCATATAACAATATATATAAATATACCTCATTTTAAAAACAAGTTAATATTTTATTAGAAGTACTTATTAAATTGCCCATAAAATTGATTTCTACTTACTATAAAAAATAATGCTGTAAGTAATGTCAGGGAACATATAAAAGGGTAAATCTATCTCTATAACTTAATTTAAATTTTAATAGGTATTACCAGAATTTTTAAAATATTATTTTCCATTTTAGTTTAAACCTTCGAGGTTATTTATTTCCATGCTATTCCAAAACTAGTGATATTTAGGATGAACACTATATAACCGCAGACTTATAGATGTAAAATTGAATGTTGGCTATGTCATAAAAATCAACTTAATGTTATAATATTTATCTTTTCAAAAATTTGATTATTTTTGATAATCTATAGTAAAAATAAATACAATGTTAATGTTTCTAAGGCATTTTTCTAAATGTAATTTATATCCTTTGAATATTTTTCTATTAGTTGTTTACTCTTAGCTCACTTTTATGATTTATAAATAGCTTATGGAAACAATAAATTTTGCAACTTTTGTCTGAGTTTTATTTTACTTGGTTCAGAGTGAATTTTATTATAGGTGTTGTCAAAAATATCTATAAACAAAGTCATTCATTTTAAGTTTTATTTTAGGTTTAGTCACCTAACATTATGCATTGTTGTGTGTGTGTGTGTGTGTGTATGTAGGGAGAGTTGACACCTTTACAATATTGATGGTTTAAATCCAATAACAACGTCTTTCCTCCATTAAAAATCATATTAAAATCTTATACACATAACCTTAAAAAAGTAGAAAGCAACAACCACCACAACAATACCGACAACAAACTGTTAACTTAGAAAGGCAGTACTGTCCTGGTGCCCTGACTTACCAGCGCTTTCAGGCTCAAAGGCAAACCCAAGGTTTTTTTGTTTGTTTGTTTGTTTGTTTGTTTTTACTTTTAATTGTTGTTCAAGTACAGTTTTCTGTCTTTTACTCCCATCCCAGCCCACCTTCCAGCCCTCCCCACTTCCCTCCCATTTCCACCCTGCCCCTAGTTTTTGTCCATGTGTCCTTTGTACTTCTTCCTGCAAATCCTTCCTTTTTCCCCCTGAAATTCCCTCCTCTCTGGTCCCTGTCAGCCTGTTCTTTATTTCAATGTCTTTCAAACCCAAGTTTTTAGAAGCCTTTCTTCTGCCAGTTTTCTGGCTGTTATCTCCATATTATGTCTGTTCTTCTCAAGTAATCGAACTTCAAATATTTCATCTTCAAGGTACTTAAGACTGTAGATTATGTTAAGTAGAATACATTTTATATTCTCCTTTGGCTATTTATAATATTATCTTTATATCAGTTTATAGTAACTCTATAACTTTTAATAACAGACTTCAAACTTTATTCTTGTGTCTCTTGATGGAGAAATTAATACCCTTGTGCTTCTTTCCTTGCTGATGGCCTCCTCATCTCAGTCAGCTACACCATAATGTTTTATTATGTTCATTCTCTTTTGTAATCATTATTAAAACTGGTACTTTTTTAGATACTGATTCAAAAAAAATGTTAAAAAGAAACTAATGAGGATATTTTTAATATTATCATTGAAGAAGACAAAACCCATGCAGGGTTGAAAAAGAAAAAATGAGCTCAGACCAGGAAGAGAAAAAGCAGTCCTTTCTGTAACCAGGATGGAGAGACAGACAGAGATAAAGCCAGCTGCAGAGTTAAGAGAAAACATTGTTTTTGCCAAGAAATTTTGTGCAGCACTTATGTCTTAGCCACACCTTATTGAGTGACTCCTCCTTTCTTACTAATGATGCCCAGACACATTTTCATTCATTACTATACCTGCTTAATTTCTTAACTGCCCTTAGCTTATATAGCACCCAATTCTTAGTTAACTCCCACTTCCTAACTTCACTTTAGGAAGATCATCAATTTGGAATGTATCCTCCTCCTTTTAAGCTCTCTTTAAAATCCTTCAACAAAAACTCAACTTTATAAAAATTGTTTCCCTCCTCTGCTAGTTGAGTGGCATTCTACTGTTCACTGTTCCCTTTTCTTGAGTGACATTCTACGGTTTGTGGAGAGAAGGCCTAATAAAATAGCAGTGGACTGATCAAGATGGCATAAAGTATAGAAACAAAAATCGAGTCACTCATGTCAACCAAGATGGCTGCCAGTCAGCAGTGACACTTTGGTTCAAGAGGGATACTACCTAAGTCATACTAGACACAACTGACAAGGAGACACACCCTAGACATCATGCACCCTAGATACATGATCAAAACAGCCATGTCTACACAATGGGACCATCCATACATAGGTTCCTGGGGAAATTCCACACTTGCCATCAGGGGTGCCAAGATACTTACCAAGAGGCCCAGAAGGGTAGATCACATCATTCTCAAAGATATGATTGAGGCAGGCTTCAGAACATTGATGAGACAGTTGAGCTCCACACACTAGAGTTATGCTCCCCACCATGATGATTACCCTTTGCACCAAATGCCTGAGGCTCATCCCTGGACTGAGGACTTCATCTGCCCTTCTGCCCATCTGGTTCCAGAGATCCCTCCTTGCAAGACACTGATGGCTCCCTTGCCCACTGTGTTGTCTCCTAGACCTGCAGACTGAGACTCTGGGACTCGGGTTCATTATTTCCTATTGATTGTTGTGTGTGTGTGTGTGTGTGTGTGTGTGTGTGTGTGTTATATTCCTCTTAGGTTGTTAGAGTGGGAGTAGGATATTAATGTATGTTGATGTTCTGCTTAGAGTGAACCTTCATTCAGTAAAAGCTGAGTGAACAGCACAGTTACCTTGGGTGCCTCTTGCTATTCCTTGGTGCTGATTGCTCAGTAGGCAGCTAGCTGAGCAGTTATCTGGCTGAAATAGAAAAGATTATATCGCAAACATATGCTTGTGACACAGTTCCTCCTTGACAGTTAATAAATCTGGTCTTGTCTGATGGCTGGACAGTTCTTGGTAGTCATTAGCTGATTAAGCTTTATCAACTTGGAGATTCCGCCAAGATTTGTCTGTGACTCTGACTGCTGTTGAACCAGACTAAGATAATAGTGCAGATATCTGAGACCCTTCATGTCTTCACCTACTGAGGCAGCGTGGACCTCCTATATGATTGTTTGACACAACTTGGGCTTTTATGGTTTCATCGACCCTCCAATGTGAGATTTATTTGTTTCTCAGGAAATGTGTTTTGATCACATTTTGGTGTCCTCTTGTAAATTTTGTCTGCTAAGCCTCTGATTGCATGCATTCGCCCTTCATTTTTATCTTACAATGTTGTCTGTTAGAGGGAGTATATAGAAAGGGATTGGCCTATCATGGCAAAGCTGCATTTAATTGGTCCTGGGTACTGAGGAGTTCAGAAGGTCTCTTCTGGTCCAGCACAATATGGACATGTTGCTTTAAGTTACTTTTTAAAAACCGTAACTCTCTGTGTGGTTGTCTCCCCAAACCTCTTTGTTTATCTCATTGTTTTTTTCCTCCAGAATCTTGACTATGACATTTGTTTATTTAAAAAAACTAGATCCTATAGGTATGGAGTTATAGAAGAATAACTTTCACCAAATGTACATTTCTCATAGGGTCCTCTCATTCTCAGCCTGCTTCTCCACTGGGTTGGAAACCCATCTATTTCAGGCATATATATGACTATGCTAATGTATTTGCTTATCTCTATATGTGACAGTTCAATCAAGGACAATTTGAAATTACTGTGGCCACAGGATTTGGGAAAATTGTTATTGCAGGACCGGATTGTTCATACATGGGATGCCTTAATATAGAAAGAAAGCATGATTACAATTAAAAATGTCTTCTTTCCTTAATTGCTATGGTAAAATTGCTATTCTAAAAGACATCTAGCAAAGATTCTGTGGGTTGAATTGTTTGCCTCCAAAATGTATCTATGAATATACTCTTGGGAAAGTCTTTGCAGATATAATTTAGTTAAGGTGAGGTCATACTGTACCCAAATTCAATGGCCATAAAAAGTAGGGAGGTTTGGTTACAGAAACACAGAAGACAGGCACAGAAGAGACATGTTAAATCAAAAGCAAAACTGAACTACAGACAATAAAAAAGACAAGATGGAGTTGGAAGAGGCAAGGAAGGATTTTCCCTACAGTCTTCAGAAGAAACATAGCTTTGCTGACACCATGAGTTTGGGATTTCAGCCTCTAGTGCTTCAAGAGAAACCCATGTTGTTTTAAGCCACAGTTTGAGATAATTTGTTATGGAAGCCCTAGGAAGCTGATACAGACATAGCTTGGAGATATTGCAGGTGTAGTTTCAGGTCACCAAAACAAAGGAAATATCACAATAAAGCAAGTCACATAATATTTTTTGCTTTTCTAGTGCATATAGATGTTTGTTTGTACTCTACCATTGTCCAGTGATTTTTCAACCAATGAGTCACAAGAATTTTTAAAAATGCAATACCTGACTATTTAGTCAGGTGCATTGATCTCTTTTTTATTTGATCGTCAAATTAAAAAAATGACAACAGCCAATGCAACAATAGCTGTCCAGTATGAATTAATCTAAATGTACCTATATTTTTGTCAGATCAGAAAAAAATGTATTTTTGGTATGCTGTAGAATTTTACTAATTATTTGATGTGTGCCATGAGTTGAAAAAAGTTGAAAATTACTGTCATAGTCTATTAAGTATACAATAGCAGTACCTGTAAAAAATGTATATACCTTTGTTAAAAAGCATTTAATTTCTTTAAAAAATGGCAACCATCATCTGAGCCTATTGGAAAAAAATGTTGCCAATAAACTTGTTAAATACAGGATTGCCACAGACCTTCAGTTTGTAAAAAGCACAATATCTGCAAGTGTAATATATCTAAGGTCAATAAAATGAGGTGTGCCTCCAAAAGGCAAATAAAAAATGAGAAAAACTTGAGACTGATGTTGCAGATCCACCTAAATCCTACTCCTCTTGTCTTTATCTTCGCCTTTATCCAATGGTTACTTTTTCTGACTCTCCAGTTCCTCCCTCTCCTTCTCCTCCACTCCCAGGGCCATGCCCAGTCCCCAGAACTCTGTCTTTTTCTACTGAAAAACCCATGCAGCTACAATTTATTTTATATTTGTGTAAAGCCAAAATTTCTCTCAGTATTTTTTTCTATTTATCTTTCTTCATTTATCCCCTCACTCCACAGATTGAAAAGGTAAACTGATAAATAATTTTATTATTCTGTGGCTACTGTAGGAATATCTAGTTTGGATAAACACTAAAAATGTATAAGAAATATTAATTAACTTGATGCTTTCATTTTAAGAAATGTAAGCAAATAAATTTAGATAATAGCTTTTGTTACTATAGTTATAAGAAGAAAGACTGGTTTAAGATAAAAAAGATTGCAGCCGTGGCTGGTGTAGCTCAGTGGATTGAGCACAGGCCTGCGAACCAGAGGATCACGGTTTAATTCCCAGTCAGGGCACATGCCTGGGTTGCAGGCCAGTTTCCAGCATGGGACGCACGAAAGGCAACCATACATTGATGTTTCTCTCCCTCTCTCCTTCCCCTGTAAAGATAAATAAATAAAATCTTTTAAAAAAGATTGCAAAATTATTTAAAGATTCAGATTTCATTCATTCATAAATATCAGATTCATTTTTTAAAGATTTTATTTATTTATTTTTAAACAGGAGACAAAAGGGAGAAAGAGGTATCAATGTGTGGTTGCCTCTCAGGCGCCCTCTACTGGGGGCCTGGCCTGCAAACCAGGCATGTGCCCTGACTGGAAATTGAGCTGGTGACCCTATGATTTGCAAGCCCTCGTTTAATCCACTGAGCCACACCAGTCAACACATGAATATCAGATTTTTAAATAGTATTTTTTAGCTCTGACTGCTGTGGCTCAGGGGATTGGGCATTGTTCTGCAAATCAATAGGTCACTGGTTCAATGCCAAGTCAGGGCACGTATCCCCAGCTAAGGGCTGGCGAGAGGCAACTGTTTAATGTTTCTCTCTCACATTGATGTTTCTTTTCCTCTCTTTCTCCCCTCCTTTCCCTCTTTCTAAAAATGAATAAATAGCATAGTCAAAAATTTAAACTGTTACTTTTAAAATAAAATAAATAAATTGAATTTCTTAACTAATGTTTTGATAAATAAATAAAATTCTGGACTGATTGAAATGAATTATCCATTGTATTTTAAAGATAATGCTACATCTTCTCTTTGGCTCTATTATATGAAATAGCATTCTTATTTATATAACTAAATTTAAGCTTTCCTAGTTCCAAAGTTTCTAAATACATTATTATTATTTCTAAAAATTATTTACAGTTAAAATTTATAAAATAATATTTAACTAAATGATATCATATTGGTGGGTGTCTTTTTAAAGGTTTTTAAAACAAAGCTTTATTGAGGCATAATAATATACATTAAACTGAACATACTTAAAGTGTGTCATTTGGTGTCTATTCATATACAAGGGGAAGACCCCAAAATAACCAAAATTATCTTCTGGAGGGTGGGCCTCTTCCAGTACAGGCTTTCCTCACTAGGTGAATGTTCTAGGAACCCATTTGCATCAGATTACCAGCTGACATTGTTATGAGAGGCTGTGTTCAGGTTCAGTCTTTTTTTTTCTGAAGATCCTTTCAGTTCATTTGCCCATTTCATGATGGGTGATTTGCAAGCACACCTGCCCACACCCTGCTGAGTGTTCAGCAGTTTTTTGACCAAAAAGCAGTATGACCCCTGTGACCCACCCTCCCTATTCACCCGATTTTGCCCCAAGTGACTTCTTCTGTTTACCTGGATGAAAAAAATCCTCAAAAGGAAACCTTTTGCCAATGTGGAAGAGAAACAAACAAAAAAAATGCAGAAGCACTAAAAACCATCAAAATAAAAAGTTCTGTTATGAGCAATGGAAAAAATGTCTCAATAGGTGTATTGCATTGCATGGTAAGTGCTCTGAAGATAACTGAAATTTTAACATATAAGAATAAAAACACAATTTTTAATAAATAAATTCTGTTTTTTGGGTCCCTCCTTGTACGTATATACACATGTCATTATACTGTTCTTCATCTTCAACACTTTTCTTGTGTTCTATGGTAATCTTTCCCTTCTTCATGTCTCACCCTTGTCTCCAGGAAACCACTGGGCAGCTCTGCCACTATAGATTAGTTTGCATTTTTTAGAATTTTATAAAAAGCTAAATTATACAATATATACTCTCTTTAGTCTGCATTTTTATCATCCAGGATAATGATGTTGAGATTTGTCAATGTCATGAGTATCTATAGTTTATTTCTTTCTAGTGCCAGACGCTATACCACTATAGGGATATTCTGATTTGATTATGCATTGACTTTAATGGTAATAAGGTCAACTCTTTGGTATTCTTGGTATATTTTCTTATGAACTTATAACTATATGTTAAATGTGCTGAGGAATGTTTCTCCTAATAACATACTCTTATTATATTTAATATGGACCCCAAGGGACTCACACAATGCACACTCTAATCAACAGTAACCAGGAGCAGCACTTCCTCAACACCATCTTCAATAATCTTTTCATAACCTAAAGCCTGGAGACCTAATTTTCTGGAAGTAACACCAGAAAACTGTTTTTGAACTTGGTGTATAAGCATCTTAACAGGTATTGTTAATAATCAGCACATCAGTGGATGTCATAAGGTTTCATCATTTGATTCATTTATCTTAATTAAAGCCACATAAAATGTACTTGAATCAATGCCCCATACAAAGTCCTTATTAGACAGAGATCACAAGCTGAGGTCTCTAATGGTATCCCCCGTGCCATGCTTTAAGCGGACAGTCTTTGAAAGGAGCTCAATCTACTCAAGAACTTTGAATCAAGGTGATGACTGCATGAGATGCCGGGAGCTTCCACCTGAAATCCATAGGGCACGCCTACAAATTGTCAGGCTTTCATCTTCACTATTCTGTTATTTACTTTCACAGCTCTCTTTTTCTTCTTTTGCTGGTTTCAGGCTATTTTGAACTATATTACTTATAGAATCTTAGTTCTTAATATTTTTTTGCATCATTGGTCACTTCTTAGTATGAATCAAACTTCTGCCAACAATTTGCTTGTGATTTGGCTAGAATATAACAATTAAATTGTTTCTTTTGCAAGCCACACAATTCCCTTTGGTACCAATGTCTTACAATAGACCAATTAGCTTCTTAAGTATTTGCAACCATTAAGATGCTTTTTAGAGGGTAAACATTACAATGATCCAGACAACCAGAAATCTAACTACCTATCATGTCATACTTTTTCTTCATTGAAATGACATCCAGGGGCCTGTTGTGGCATTTAGCTTTTATAACTGAACTTAGGCTATTTTACTTTTATAGACTTTATAATAAATAGAGACTTAGGCTTAAATTTACAACTGACCCTTGAACAAAATGGGTTTGAAGTGAATGGGTCCCCTTAAACATCGTTTTCTTCAAATCCATACTGTAAATGTATTTTCTGTTCTGTACAAATGGGTGGGGGTACATTCCCTAACTTCATGCTGTTCAGGGCCAACTGCAGTTGGTTTAGATCTACCTGATAGTCTGTAGTATGTCTAACCACACTTAATAAATGATATCCAAGCATTTTAATTGTATTTGGCAATCCCATAGGCTATTTTGCCAAAAACAGATCATTAGGTGGTCCCTAATGAATGGTACTTCATTTCCAGCACAAAAGACTATTTGTTATTACCAACATATTGGAAAAGATATGTTATCTTGGCAAAGTATGTCTGCCCTCAGAAGGCTCCTAGCATTACCCAAGGCTTTTTTGTCTTCACTCTTCTGCCCTTTCTATTCATGCCCTCCTCTCACTCTCAACCCCTTGCAACTCTCCATCTTTCTCTCTTCCCTACATATTTAATTTTATCAGGATTGTATGCAAGTGAAATGGTACAATATATTGGGTTTTTTTGAGACTGGCTTCTTTTAGTTAAGGCACCAGAGATTCATTTACTATGTTATTTATATTGGTAGTCTGTTCCTTTTTATTACTGATTATTCTATTTTATGGACATAACTTGATAGGTTCTTTAATTTGAAAACTCTACCCTGCCTTTAGCTCTGAAACATTTTCTTCTAATTTTAATTTCATTTTTTAGCTGCTTTTTTTTTTTGCTGTTTTCTTCCTAGTACACTTTCTCTTTGATGCTTGTTTTTTCCTCAACTATTTGGCAAATCTTTGTTTCCCCACCATATTGAATAATTAAAGCTATATTTAATTTGTAACATCAAGAGTCGACATCAATGTTCTTTGCCTATCTTTGCAACATATGTGGATGCATCATTTTCTTTCTAAGTGTCACCCTGAGATGGATATTTCTGGCATATCAGGTGCAGGAGTACAAAAGAGGATCAGTATGGAATGTCATTTCCACATTAGAACCCCCAGTTTCCCCTCAGGAATATTACTTAATTTTTTAGAAAAGAGTTCTCAGTTTTGTGCTTGGATATAGATACTGGACTGGCAGGACTATGCACGGATCCGAGGGTGATAGCTAAGAGAGCTCTCCCACAAGTAGTGCTTCAGGAAGCTTTCTTATTCCATTACCAGCGGCTTCTACTTTTTGTATATATACTTAACAGTTTATCTGAAGGTCTTTCTTTGGAAACCTGATCTACCACTGCTCCTGCATTTTCTTCTTTATCCTCCATAAAATAGCTTCTTGGGTTGTCATTTTCCTATCTAAATGTTTCCATTTACTTCCTGTCTTCCTGGAATTTTCCAAAATGTCTAGTCTGTGCAATGTCTCATCTCCCAGTCTCAAGAATGTAAGGATTTCCTCTTTCAATGTCAATCTTCAAATGCCCAAACATTTATGAAATCAGATTACTGACAAAAAAGAAAGGAAGCACATATTGGCATACTAAAGTATTTATTTTTATATTCAACTTCACATTTGTCTTCAAAATTCATAGCTTAATTGCTGTAACTCTGTACCAACCATGTGACTACCACATAGTTAATGTATATAGAAAGTGTTTTCTCTATGTATATTTACTTAGAAACCATATATATACACTAAACTGTACATACATATGAACTATTTCATAGTTTAATTGCTAAAATGTTACATTTTTTTCAATTACAAATTATGTTTATAACAAAATAATTTCATCCTAGCATATTTTTCATATATTTTTTAAAAACAACTTTATATTCACTACAGTACTTACACTCAACAGAAATTATATTGCATAATCATTAATACAAAAACTTATCTCCTAGGGTTAACTTCTAACTAAATTTATATCAGCATTAACAATTATATTAAATGTTTCGCTTTAGGCAGAATTAACTTCTAAAAGTTTTCCTTAAATTCAATGAATTAGATGAACAAAATCAAACCATATTAATATTAACTGCTTTTCTATTTGCAGGATCCAACAGTAATAAAAGAGTGGCCTCACTTAATTGTTTGTGAAGTTCCACACTAATGGAACCAATGTATTAACACCTAATACTTCACTTTTCATTTCTGAAGAAGAGATATGGACTCAAAACTAAATGAAATTAAATTACAGGAATAACAGAAAAATTAAGCTTTACAAAGGATATGTATAAGCTCTTGAAGATTTACATAGTAAAATGTTCATTTAAAATATGTTCTTCAAAAAATAATTATAACTTTTGGAAGTGGAGGCTAGTGTCTGCAGCAGATTGGTGCCCCCAGCTCTCAGCTGCAGTGATATCACTACCATCTTCATAGGGGAGAGTAAATATTGACACACACTGATGCACGTTACACTTCATTTTCAACTTTCATGACAAATGAAAAGTCATTAACTTTGATTAAGCATGAACTTACTCTGACCTCTTTCTGTAGCTCACTGTTGCTGAAAGCAATTATTATAAAATAAAATAGTTACTAGGTAGGAAAATAAACAAATAATTGTACAATTATCACAGACCATAAATGAGAAACCCATATGGCAAGAATATTTTGGCTATTTTTAACAGGATTATTGAGGTATATTTTACATACAGAGTTGTGCAATCATCACCACAATCTAATTTTGGAAAATTTTCATCATTCCAAACACAGACCCCATGCTCAATTTCAGCCACATTCTGTCCCATCCCAGGTGCAGGGAACTTTGAATCCATTCTTTCTTTTGATAAGTTTGCCTTTTTCAAACACGTTTTATGAATGTAATTTTACAATATTGGTCTGTGGCATCTGGCTTCTTTCGCTAACTCTGTTTTAAAGTTTGTCCATGTTATATTATGTATCAATAATTGTTACTTGTTCTTCTAAGTTCCTTGACAGGAACTCTGAGACTCTGTGTTCCCATGCATGTATTATTGTATAAACACCTATAACTCCCACAGTTACCCTTGCGTTCCCTGATTTGCAGCAGATTAACTGCACCAAGTTCTCTCTTACAAAGCTCATGTGGCACTTATATCAGTGGCTGGGAGAGGTGGTGTTGTCAATTTCTTCTTCCAGCACCACCTGGGACCAGAAAGTGTCGGCTGTCAGAAAGAGGAGATGGATTATATTATATCTTCTTTCAGGTTTCACTACATGTTAATGTGAGAACTCTATTCGCTGTACCTGTGCTGCCCATATTTCTGGACCATGGCAAATGTTAGGGGCATAAAATAAGGTCTTTCAAACTTATACTACCTTATTTCAATGCTATTATTAATAAACATTGATTCAAATTTTAAAAATTTAGGTATTTTTACAGGGCATCAGCTGAGACGTTCCTGCACCACCCATGATATGTGATCACCCTACGCTTAGGGTACAGTCTTGAAATGTAAGATGGTTCCCACACTTTTCTTGTCAGATTATCATAATCATCACTGATGCTACTGTATTTTTACATATCCTGACACTGGATGTGATTTACATATTAAATGTGACTTTTTTCACATTAATTTTGCTAACAACTACTATTTTCTTCCCTTTCATCTGAAGAGGTTTATTTGGTAACTTTTGGATTTTCCATTTATGTAATCCTATTAAATACAAGTATTAACTTCATTAATTCAGGGTAAGTATGGAGAGGAAAATTGGAGACACAGAAGTCTATATGTTTTTTTTTTTTTTTTACCTAAAAATGGAGAGGAGTGAATAAAAAGAAAAAGGTGGGTGATCTTGGGGGAGTCCTATATTTATGAGCACTCGCCAGACACAGGCTGCTCTTTCCTGCCTCTGTAGTGGAACAATGCCATTCTTATACTTCAGAACAACTCTGTCACTAGCATATGTCCGTGATATGGTCTTTCCTATAAGTCAGCAGGGCAACTGCTCTGCAAGCTGCTTGCCGAGCAGCCCGGCACCAAGGGATAGACAAGAGTTACACAAGGTAACTGTGCTATTCACTCAGCTTTTATTGAATGCAGGCTCACTCAAAGTAGAACATCAACACACATTAATATGTTACTCACACTCTAACAACCCAAGAGAAGTATAACTAACACACACACACATGCAGCAATCTATAGGGAATAACGAACCAAAGTCCCAGAATCTCAATCAGCAGGTCCAGGAGACAGCACAGTGGGCAAAGGTCTTGCAAGCCAGCTTCTTGCAAGGCAGGGCCTCCAGCGTCAGATGGGCAGCAGGGCAGATGCAGTCCTCAGTCCCCTGGCTGTCAATGCCCAGGGAGATCAGTGTGGCATGGAGCAGCACTCCGGTGTGTGGAGCTCGGCTGTCTCAGCAGTGGTCTGGAGCCTGCCTCAGTTATACCTTGAAAGTGGAGTATTCCACCCTTCCAGGTCTTTTTGATAAATGTCTTAGCCCCCCTGAGGCCCAGTGTGGAGTTTGCCCAGGAGCCTGTGGGTGATATATGGCTGTTCTGGTTGACACTCCTGTTGACAAGTACGGAATTCCCCAGGAGACTGTCTATGTGTAGTCTCTGCAGACATGGCTCTTCTAATCAGGTGTGCGGATATCTTGGGTGTGTCTCCATGCCAGATGTATCTGTTCTGACTTAGGAATTTTCCCTCTTGACCCAAAGTGTCATGGCTGACTGGCAGCCATTTTGGTTGACATAAGTAACTCCACTTTGTTTTATATACTTTATGCTATCTTGATCACACCAATATAATTTTATTGGTCTTGCTCTCCACCAACTGAGGTCTAGGGTCTAGTTAATAAAGCCAATCTAAAATATTTGTATTTATATATGTAATATCATATGTAATATTATATATATTGAATTATATACATTTGATAGTATAATAATATTGTATATATACAAGTGTATATATATGTATATACACTCAAGTGCCAGATAATGAACTAGTGAAGATATTCTAATTTATGTATATTTAATTGGCTAGCAAGAAGACACAGAAGAAAGGATGTAAATCCTCTTTGCACCCTGCTTGTCAATCATTCAAAAGAAAAGCAAAGGTGTTTATTGTGGTTAAAAAGCTATCACTGAAAAAGGCAGCTTTGGGTTAGCATTAAACTTTGTCCTAGGCAAATTATTTCTTGCAAAAAGATATAAGTGAGTATCATAGTGAGAAACCTCTATTGGTCATCATGCAGCTTCAAAGCTAACATTAAACTAGAGGCTGTGTGACGGCTGCTCGCTAAATACAAAAGACGTTCTCTTCTTAATTTTGTTATTTGGTAATTTATATTTGGGACAAAAACACAGTATGCAACCATGCCAAGTATTTCATATCAAGCAGGGGGTACAGACCCACTATCCTGAACAAAGAGATAAGCTAATTTAAAAAAAAAACAGTATTTCAAATTTCTTCTGAACCAATTCTGATATAGGCAACAAGTAAAAAGAAAGAAAATACATCCTGTGATTTGGGCATAATGATGAAATGAGATGAATAAAATGAAAATTGAGAATTATAGTTTAATAGTCTTCCACAAAAAATAACCCTCTCTGATATCCCTCTTTTAAATTGTTAGAACTACAATTAAACATCAAAAACAAGATTAGGTTCCCATCAAGATGACAGCAGGGGCAAATGTCATACTCAAATCCTTACACAAATACACTGATATTACAACTAAACTACAAAACAACCATAATTCAGAACAATCTAAAATCTAGCTGAGCAGAGGTCCTACAAGTACGGCTATAAGGAATCCACACCAGGGACTGGTGCAAAGGGAGTAGAAATGGAACAGACTGGTCCCATACCCATGTATGGTGGATAAAAATCAGGGGAGATATCTTGGCTGTGGAACCAGTAGGGACTGTGGCTGAGTGAAAGGGAGGGCTCTGGAGACCCATGTATTCCTCTTAAAGGGTTTGTGCATGGACTTACTCAAACTCACTTGCTCTGAGTTCCAGGGATGGGTCACCAACTTCAAAATTTCCAGTGACATACAGAAGGAACTGAACTGTCTGGAATCAGGGAGACAGCTGGAAGGGGGCAGTTTCTACGAGAAAGAAGCATTGACAGAGGCCTTTTTTTTCTGAACTTTTACCCCCACAGAGCCGGCATTCAGGTGCCATGTCTGAGTCTCTTACAACCTGGTTAAGCTGTTTACCCTACCATCATCATTCTTAGATCTTGCTCCATCCAGATCGCAGGTCCACTCAAGTTATTTCAAGTGGCTTTTCCATACTAATGACCTGTATTTTCTCATGCTTAAAACTTTCCTAACTTCTCTCATTAACATGCCAATAGCAATCAAGGCTCAACTACAACAGAAGGGTATACACACAGAGTTCACACCTGAAGTACCCACCTCAGGTGATTGAACAGGCTGGGCCACTGGACACTGCAGAACACCTACTAGATAAGGCTATTCTACCATGTGTGGGAGATGGAGCAGCTCTACCTAATACATAGAAATCAACACACAGCTTTTTTCCCCCCAAATAAGGGAAAAAAACATGTCCCAAATGAAAGAATCAAACAAAAATCCAGAAAAAAAAAACTAAACTAAATGGAGACAAGCAATCAACCAGATGCAGAGTTCAAAACACAGGTTACAAGGGTGCTCAATAAACTTAGGGGGAAAGTAGTTAACTTAGTGAGCATCAACAAAGAGATAGAAAACATAAAAATGAAACTAGAAAACAAAAAAGGAACATTTAGATATGAAGATATGTGAACTGAAATGAGAAATACGTTACAGAGAATCAGCAGTGGAATAGATGAAGCAGAGGACTGAATCAGAGAACTGTGAGGTAAGAAAGAATAAAAATACTCAAATAGAACATCAAAAATTTAAAAAACACATAGTAATTAAAATACCAAAGGTTAAAGACACAGAGAGAATCTTAAAAGCAGCAAAAGAAAAGTAGTTACCTCAAAGTGAACTCCTATAAGACTATGAGCTGATTCCTTGAACGAATAATTGCAGGCCAGAAGAGATTGGCAAGAAACATTCAAAGTGATTGAGAGCAAGGATCTACAACCAAAATTAATCTATCCAGCAAAGCTATTATTTAGAATGGAAGGAGAGATAAAGAGTTTCCTAGACAAGAAAAAGCTATAGAAGTTTATTACCATGAATCCAGTGTTACAAGAAATGTTAAAGGGTCATCTTTAATATGGGAGATGATTGAAGGGATGGGTAAGAAAAGCGAAGGAATTAAGAAGTACAAGTTGATAGTTAAAGAATAATCACAGGGATGTAAAAAGTACAGCATAGGGAATATAGTCAATAATATTGTAACAAAAAGGTATGGTGTCAAACGGGTACTAGATTTATCAGGGTGATAACTTAGTAAGTTATATAATGCCTGATTATCGGGTTGTATACCCGAAACTAATGGAAAATTGTATGTCAACTGTAATTGAAAGAAATATTTAAAGTCAAAAGAACCAGGATTATTTTCCCTTCGTGTATTAAAATAAAAAGTGAACTAACAGATGGATAGTTTTCATTTTTAAGTGTCACTTGTTATATTTCTCAGTTCAAATATCAACACATTTATTTCACAATCTCAAAATATTTTGCTAGATTCTAATTTAGGGTAATTCTAACTTGTAGAAATTTAATGCAAGAAACAATTTAGCTTAAAGTGAAGGATGGGAAAGGCTTCCTTTGAAGAATGTTAATTCTTCAGAATCAAAAGACATTTGAAAAAGAAATGCTTGTGCTATATGACAATTGCAGGTTTATTTTCAGGAGAACTTGATAGATCTTTGTGCTAATGACTCTTATTGATATAATTCAGCATGACCTCAGATTTTGCCCCAGAAAATCTAATTGGCATGGCACATTCTTTTTTTTTTTTCTTTTTTTTCGTACTCTTCCCCCCCCCCTTCCCTTTTCTCCCCCCCTCCCCCCTCTACTCCTTGTTTTATTTAGTGTTTTGTTTTTTTTTTTTCTGCTATTTTTTTTTTTTCTTCTGTTGTCTATGTATTGTCTCCTCTATTTCACTCCATAATGGTCCGGGTGCATTCATGCATCTAAGTTCCAAGCTCCCCCTATTTCAATCAGTGTGCCAGTACAATTCTACAGGATGTGACAACTTACACATTGTTGGCTGGATGGCAAATTTTTACAAAGCACTGAATTTAGGATCTAAAGAATCAATTTTTCTGGCACAGCCAGTTTTATAAATTATTTTCTATTTTGCAACCCAGTACCCATCTATAATTCCCATTTTATTTTTCTAATTTTTTTAAATGAAAACTACCCATCTGTTAGTTCACTTATATATATATATATATATATATATATATATATATATGAAGACAACTGTGTTTGAACAATAGTAAACTGTTTATTATTGTCTAAGTATAGTTGTCTTCATTTTTCCCACACCACACCCCCACCCCAACCATCCCCACCTTCCACCTTCAAACCTGCCCCCCTTTGGCTTTGTCCATTTGTCCTTTATACATGTTCCTTGACAGCCCTTTGCCTATTTTTTCCCATTATCCCTTTCACTACTCTCTGCTGGTTAATAGCAGTTGGTTTTTTATTTCAATGTCAACTAAAAGTGGAACCTAATTAACAAAATAAACAAGCAAGCAAAATATGATTCCTATTTTAGTATAAACATTTTAAGAACCATATATTGTCCTATAATAAGGTTCTAATATCAATTTTAGGCATATTTTCACTAACAAACACTTGAAAAAGTTTATATCAACATGTCTAAAAATATTTCTATTAATGTCCTAATTGGAGAAAAAAAACCCACAGGACAAAACTCCAGAAAAAACACTAAACAAAATGGAGAGGGGCAATCTACCAGATGGAGACAGTGAATGCTTCAGGACACCTACTGTAAAATCTTTAGTCTTTCTGGTTGACAATTTTTAAAGTTTATTTTAATAAAGGATTATGCTTCTTTAATTCACTGTTTTACTTATTTTTAGATGTACAAGGCATCAATAGGTGCATTCTTATAATCAATTAAATAATAATAATAAAGCCGAAATTTATCAGTCTATGTTGTACAATTAATCCACAGATTTTATTTGAGTAAATCACCTTAGATTTTTTTGCATCTTATATTTGTATGTGTGCAGTAGAAATATGTCTGAGGGCATTCATATTTTTGTGTATGAAAACTATATATACTTATATTTCTACAAGTTATTTTTTACATGTAAATTATATGCTTTGGAGTTTTCTATATCAGTTCATATTTTTCCTATTCTTTTTAGCTCTCAGACAGGATTCATAATATTGCTACAACATAATTTACCTTGTACTTTCCCTGGAGGTATAAATTGGGATTGTTTTAAGTTTATTAAAAATGTGTGATGTTGGAATAATTTTTGGAGGTATATGTGTGTGTATACATCTATATATTCATTTTTTTACTTGGTAATATATCACAAAATTCCAGTAATTGAATGTCACAATGTTGCTTCTACTTCCAATTCACTAGTCCAATTCCCAACCAGTGATTAATGTTATTATGATGAGGATAGAGTTTTGATGAATAACAGAAATTGCACTTGTGCCTACGTAAATATCATAATATCAAAGCTTGCATTTCTCAGATATTTAACCTTTAGGAATAAAGGTATACTGTCACAATCACTAAAATTTTATTGAAGAAGAATTCAGGTTAAAAGTGTCCTAAATTTTGCATCTGACAAGTTGCAGCTTTTGTAAACTCTTCTCTGGAATTAGGTGAGGATGGTAGTTCATAGATTCACAGCAATGCTAACGTTTTACTGATAAGAATTCATTGAATTGAATAAAAACACTATTTTTGTGTGTTCTTTTAGTTTTAACATTTACTTGACAAAATTACATATGAGAGATTAACATTTAAGATGGGGCATACAAAACCTATTCAAGACTGACTAAGGAAAATGAAAAGTGTCTTAATGGCTTGGAAAGAGGAGAAAATATATTAATCTCTTATTTTATAAAATCACAATTTTCTAAGGTAAGATAATAAATGTAGTTTTATTTTATATTTTAAATTTGTACTCTGATAACCTTCTGATTAACTTTTGTGTGTCTAACAAAGACTAACTTTCCATTTCATATTGGAATCACTAAATTATGATGATTTCCCTAGAATAGTAATTTCTGCATGAATAGAGACTAAAAATATTCAATGATAACAAATAAATCAATTTTCATCAGACTTCTATATCCTCTAGATCAGAGTTTCTACAAAAAATGTCACAGAGGATTCCTCGTAAGATTTGTAAAAAGAAACATGGTACAACTTTTAAGACAATATAAGCTGAATGTGATTTCCATGTAATCTTAGCTAATTTACTCAGCTTCTCTGTGCTTTAATGATCTCCTCTGAAGTCAGTACACGATAATAACATTATTCTCAAGGAGGACTAAATAAAGTATTCTATCAAGTAAATAGTTTAGCACAGTGTCTGGAATAAATATTAAGCATTAGATATGATTTTATCTTCATAACATTAGGAATTACATAAAACTTTCATTTTATCTTGCAAAAATAAATCAAAGTTTGCCTAAACAATTGTTATTCTTTTTAAATTAGAACTTTTTATTGTGACCTGAATCAACTTTATTGATGCATAATATTAACAAATTATTATTTAAATCATAGTTTGTATTTTTTTATTTCTTCTTTTTTTCTATTTTTAAATTTAATGTTTTTTCCCCTTACCAATTAGTCCACTTATAGCATCTTCCCACAGGCAATTACCATACTGTTGCCCATGCCCATGAGATCTTTTTTTTTTCCCTTTAATCCCTTCACCCCCTAACCTCCTCCACATTAGTTGTCATCTGTTCTCCGTCTATGAGTCGGTCTCCATTTTGCTTGTTGATCAGTTTGTTCATTAGATTCCATACATGAGTGAAATCATATGGTATTTGTCTTTCCCTAATTGGCTTATTTCACTTGGCATTATGTTCTCCAGGTCCATACATACTGTTGTAAAGCATAAAATCTTCTTAATTTTATGGCTGAGTAGAATTCCCCTGAGTAAATGTCCTATAGTTGTTTTATCCACTCATAGATTGACCGTAACTCAGGCTCCTTCCATATTTTTGCTATTGTAAATAACATTGCAGTGAACATAGGACTGCTCATGTGTTTTTGAATTAGTGTTTTGGGTTCCTGAAGATCTATTCCAAGAAGTGAGATCACTGGATCAAAAGGCAGATACATTTTTAATATTTTGAGGAATCTCCATACTGCTTTCCACAGTGGCTGCACCAGTCTGCATTCCCATGAACAGTGTAAAAGGGTTCCCTTTCTTCACATCATTGCCTGTACTTGTTGCTTGTTGATTTATTGATGATGGCTATTCTGACAGGCATTAAATAATATCTCACTGTGATTTTTATTTGCATTTTTCTGATTACTAATGATGTCGAGCATCTTTTCATATGTTTGTTTGCCATTTGTATGTCCTCTTTGAAGAAGTGCCTACTCAGGCCCTTGGCCCATTTTTTAATTGGGTTGTTTGGTTTTTGGTGTTGAGTTTTGTAAATTCTTTATAAATGTTGGATATTAAATCCTTATCAGATATATCAGCAAATATGTTCTCCCATTTTGTGGGTTGTCTTTTTATTTTGTTGATGATTTCCTTTGCTGTGCAGAAACTTTTCAGTTTGATGTAGTCCTAATTGTTTATTTTTTACTTTTGTTTTTGTTGCCTGGGGAACTATATCTGATAAAATTTTTCTATGGGCAATGTCTGAGATTTTTCCACCTTTGTTGTTTTCTAGGATTTTTAATTTATTCTTGTGTGTGATGTAACAAAGTGGTTTAGTTTCATGTTTCTACATGTATCTTTCCAATTTTCCCAAGCCATTTATTGAATAAACTATCTTTAGCCCATTATATGTGCTTGCTTCCTCAGTTGAATATTACTTAACTAAAAATGGGCAGAAAAATCAATAAAGAGATAGTAGCCCTAAATGACATGGGAGATCAAATGGATTTAATTGATATCTTCAGAGAATTTCACCCCAAAGCTCCAGAATATACTTGGTTTTCTAGTGCACATGGAATGTCTTCTAAGATAGAGCATATGTTAACACACAAAACAAATCTTAATAAATTTAAGAAAATTAAAATCATATCAAACATCTTCTCTGATCACAATTCTATGAAACTAGAAATCAAACACAAGAACACTGAAAAACATGCAAAGACATGCAAACATGCAAGCTAAATAACATGTTATTAAATAATGAATGAATCTGTAACAAGATAAAGGAAGAAATGAAAAGATGCCTTGAAACAAATGAAAATGAGGACACAACAATACAGTATCTGTGGACACTGGTAAGGTAGTCCTAAGAAGGAAATTCACAGCATTACAAGCCTATGTCAAAAATTAAAAAAAAAATCAAATAAACAATCTAACTTCATACATAAAGAAACTTGAAAAATAACAACAAAAAAATCCCAAAGTGAGCAGAAGAAAGAAAATAAAGATTAGAGCAGAAATAAATGAAATAGAGCCTAAAAATAATACCAAAAATGAATCCAAGAGCTGGTTCTTTGAAAAGATAAACAAAATTGACAAACTTTATCCAGACTCAACAAGAAAAAAAGAGAAAGGACTGAAATAAATAAAATCAGAAATGAAAGAATAGAAATAACAACTGACACTAAAGAAATACAAAGTGTTGTAGGAAAATATTATGAACAATTTTATGCTGACAGACTGGACAACCTGGATGAAATAGATAAATTCCTAGAAACATACAATCTTCCAAAAATATATCATGAAGAATCAGAGAATTTGAATAGACAGATTACATCTAAGGAAATTGAAGCAGTAATAAAAAATATAAAAAGAAAAGAAAGAAAACTGCAAAACAAAAGTCCTTGACCAGATGGCTTCACAGGCAAATTTTATCAAACATTTGAAGAAAAATTAACATATCTCCTTCTCAAACTATTTAATAAAATTCAAGAGGAGGGATGGCTTCCAAACCCATTATATGAGGCCAGCATTTTCCTCATTCCTAACCCAGATACACTGCAAAGAAAGAAAATTATAGGCCAATATCAGTGATGAACATAGATTCTAAAATCTTCAACAATATATTCACAAACCAAATACAGCAATGCATCAAAAACATCATACACCATGATCAAGTGGGATATATTCTAGCAATGGAAGAATGGTACAACATTGGCAAATCAATAAATGTGTTTCACCACATACACAAAATGAAGAAGAAAAACCACATGATTATATCAATAGGTGCATAAAAAGCTTTTGAACAATTCAGCACCCATGTATGATCAACATTCTCAGCAAAGTCACAAAAGAGGGCATATACCCAAACATATTAAAGGCCATACATGACAAACCCACTGCCAGCATCATACTCAATGAACAAGAACTACAAATGTTTCCCATAAGATTGAGAACAAGGCAAGGATGCCCACTTTTACCTCTCTTATTAAACATAGATCTGGAAGTTCCAGCCACAGCAATCAGACAAGAAAAATAAATAAAACGCATCCAAATTAGAAAGAAAGAAGTAAAACTGTCCTTATTTGCAGATGACATGATACAGTACATGGAGAAACCCAAGATTCCCCCAAGAAACTACTAAAACTGATAAATGAATTCAGCAAAGTAGCAGGATACAATATTAATATTCAGAAATAAGTTGCATTTTTATATGTTAGTAATGAAATAACAGAAAAGAAAATTCAGAAAACAATACCATTCACAACTGCATCAGAAGAGTAAAATACCCGGGAATAAACCTAAGCAAGGATGTAAGACACCTGTTATCAGAAAATTATAAGACACTGAAGAAAGAAATTGAAGAAGACAAATATAAGTGAAAGCACATACCATTTTCATAAAAAGAACAAATTAATATCATTAAACTGTCCATGCTACCCAAAGCAATCTACAGATTTAATGCAATTGTATCAAGATTCCAATGATGTATTTTACAAAACTAGAACAAATATTTCAAAACTTTATATGGAACTACAAAAGGTGCTGCATAGCAATAGTGATCCTGAAAAAGAAGAACAAAGTTGGAGGAAACATGCTACCTTATATCAAAGTATTCTACAAGGCCATAGCAATCAAAACAGCCTGAAACAGTTGTAAGAACAGATACATAGATCAATGGAACAGAATAGAGAGCCCAGAAATAAATTACAGTTTGAAAGCAATGATCTCAGCATAGCACTTTATGTAATGGTAGATGCACAATGATGAATGAGAGCAAAATGTACTTCTGGGATCATTATTGGATTCTTTTTGTATTCTTTATGATTTTATGTGATATCAAACACTGGAGTATACACAACTAAAGCACATATAAGTGTATTTGTTTGTTTTTAACTTATTTAATGGATCATCTCACTCCTTACACCTTGTATTAGTTGACGAACAATTGGAGAAGCTAATAGTATGCTTTAATATTTATTCTGTGTCTTACCAAATAGTATAAGATCTTTAACTTTTCTATTTTTTCCTAGGTAAGAATGAATGGGATATTTTTCCTGGATTAAGAGCTATTTGCCGCTGCCACCAAATCTAACTTTTGACCTTTCCTTAAAGGTTTACCTAAAAATTATGCTTTTATAAATTTTGAATATATGTAGATATTGATAAACACAAAATTAATATTTTTCTCATGATATTAAAAACATATGGGACATTAGGATATGTATAATGGTTGTAGTTTTGCTACAGAAACTTATGTGGTTTGTGGTCTATGAAAATGTCATAAATATAAGTACACACACACAGATTTTCCTAAATAATATGTGGTTGTTATTTTCTTGTTGTCACATGGATGTGACTGATCCGTGCTGAGTTTATCTTTTTCTGATCACTGAAGCAGTCACTACAGATACAGAAATAATCTGTGTCTCAGTTACTGGCAAGCAAAAATAGCATATCTACTGTCTCACTGAACTGTTCACTCTTTGAGAAGGACAAATTACAGAATCAAAATTTTCTGTCTGAAGAAAAATGTTTTCTGAAAACTGATTAAATCTTTTTTTAGGTACTTGCTGTGTACATATGCGGGGCATTTTTGTAATTTTTATTACTTTTTCCTACCAATCCTTTATCTACTAACTATGGTCCTTTCCTATTCTGAGAGCATGTTATTGCTCTTAGAATTATCTTTATGCTCTTTTTTACATTAATCCCTCTTGCAGATTTTTTTTATAATTCCTAAATTCTATTTGATTACTATTCCATTATACAGTATTTATGGCTTTAATTTAGTCTTTATAATACTCATTGTTCATGTCAGTACTAAACACTTCATTATGTTTTATTGATATGTCAAAAGTTAATCAACATGCCTGGAGTCACATTCACCATATATAAATACTGATATTTAATGTAGATTATATAAGGTCTGTCCCCAAAAAAGTCCAGCCATTGTTAATATAACAAAAATGGTTTACATGATATCAATGTAACCTGGCAGTCAAGGAGAGCGGCCTGGAATGCACATGTGTGAACAATGAGGACTTCACTGTACTAGTCAGTGGAGGTGGTAAATGCGATTGAGAGAACATGTATATTGTGGTGTGGCTGTCACATTCAAAATGACTGAGCAGTAGAGCAATGAATCTACATCAAATTTTGCGTTAAGCTTGAACATCCCTCTGTGGAAACTATTTCAATGATTCAGAAGAGTATTGGGGATGATACAATGGGAGTCATGTGGATCTCCATACCCAAAGAAGGCATGGCAAAGTAACAGCATGATCAAAACCATGTTGGTTGTATTTTTTGATCAGGAAGTTGTTGTCCATCACAAGTACACCTCTCCAGGCCAAATGATTAATAAGGAGCACTGCCTCAATGTTCTTTGTTGGTTGAGAGACGCAATATGATGAAAAAAGCCACAGTTATGGGCAACTAGTGATTGTCAACTTATCACAACAAAATCCCTGTTCATGCAGGACTTCTTGTACAGAGTTTTTTTTTGAGAAACATCAAATCACCCAGGTAGGTCAGACCTCTACAGCCTAGATTTTGTGCCTTTTGACTTCTAAACTTTCCCCAAACTAAAATCACCTTTGAAGGAAAAGAGATTTCAGAATGTTGATGGGATTCAGGAAAATATGATGGGGCAGCTGATGGCAATTCCAACAAAAGATTTTGCAAGTGTATTGAACAGTGGGAAACATACTGGGAGAACTGTGTGAGGCCCCAAGGTGCCTACTGTGAAGGGCACTGAGGCATCACTATCCAGTGTAAAATGTTTCTTGCATCTTCTTCAGTAAATGTCTCTATTTTTTATATTACATGACTAGATACTTTCTGGGCAGACCTCAGACTAGATGCTTTCTGGACTGACCTTGTATGTCTTTTGATTCATAATGGCAGATGTGCAGTTAAGAAAATGTTGAAATTACATGTTCCTGACCTTTTTAAAGTACCTAAATGAATAATGTTGTTACCTGTAGTCTGAACCTTATGTGACAGCTATGTTTTCTTTGCTTTGTTTTTTTTTTCTTTCAACAAGATAGTCTCATACTCATTTTTAGATGAGACTGTTATTGTTAGAAATTTTAAATAACTTTTCCAAAGTCGCATAGTTAAAATTTGCCCAAAGGCAAGATTCAATATTTTCTTTTTTAGTATGCCTTATATTTAATATCCTTTATTGTAGGAATAGTTTAACACATCTCTGTAGAAAAGAATATGATGTAATGCTTAGGCTACTGAAGAATCAAATAGGAAGAAGAATTTTAGATTAGATCTTCTACTTAGTAATTCAGTGGTCTTACATAACTAGTTTTTTACTCTAATTCTGCTTATCTGTAAAATATAGAAGTTAGATTAGATGAGTTATAAATTCTCTTTTGATTCTGAAATTCTAATGCATTCAACACATTAGAATTTACTCTTCTCCCTAATTGTGATAGTCAAGCTCCCATGTTCACTTTTTAGAAGTGCCAGGTTATGTCTTGTTGAAAGGGGAAGACTTTATTTTATAATTATATTCATATCCTTATGTCATTCTGGTAATCTTTTTACTTTAAAAGAGTCTGACAAATTATGGAGCCCTTAGCTAACTTGGCTTATCTGTGAATTAGCCATGGTTTTCAATCTTGGTACTATTGAAATTTGGGTTAGATGATTATGTTGTGGAGGGCTGTCCTTTGCATTTTAGTATGTTTAATGCCACTAGTGGTCCATGTAACACTAGATGTGAGAAGCACCTTTCTAATTGTTTTTTAAGTATATTTTATTGATTATGCTATTAAAGTTGTCCCATTTTTTCTATCCTTTATTCCCCGCCACCTTATCCCCCACTCCCACCAATATTCCCCCAACCCAGTTCATGTCCACAGGTCATACATATAAGTTCTTGACTTCTCCATTTCTTACACTATTCTTAACCTCCCTCTGCCTATTCTGTGCCTAATAATTATGCTTGTTATTCCCTGTACTTTTCCCTCACTTTCCACATTCCTGCTCCCCAATGATAACCATCTATGTGTTCTCCATTTCTGTGATTCTATCCCTGTTCTAGTTTTTGCTTATTTTATTTTTGTTTTTTAAGTTCAGTTGGTGATAGTTGTGAGTTTTTGACATTTTACTGTTCATAGTTTTGATATTCCTCTTTTTCTTAGATAAGTCCCTTATCTAAGCACATTTCATAAGGGCTTGGTGATGATTAACTCCTTTAACTGTACCTCATCTGGGAAACACTTTATCTACCCTTCCATTCTAAACTATAGCCTTTCTGAATAGAGTAATCTTGAATATAGGTACTTGCTTTTCATGATGTCAAATACTTCTTTTCTGCCCCTTCATGACTGCAAAATTTCTTTTGAGAAATCAGCTGATAGTCTTATGGGAACTTCTATGTAGATACCTCCTTACTTTTCTCTTGCTGCTTTTAAGATTCTCTCCTTATCTTTAATATTGGGTCATTTAATTATCATATGTCTTGTTGTATTCTTCCTTTGGTTCAATTTTTTGGGGATTCTCAGAGCTTCCTGTACTTCCTGGAAGTCTATTTCCTTTGTCAGATTGGGAAGGATCTCCTTCACTATTTTTGCAATTAAATTTAGAATTTCTTGCTCCTCCTGTCCTTCTTCTGGCATCTCTATGAATCAGATGTTGGAATGTTTAAAGATGTCCTGGAGGTTCCTAAGGCTGTCCTCATTTTTGCGAATTCTTATTTCTATACTCTGTTCCAAGTTGAATGTTTATTTCTTCCTTTTGTCCCAAATCGTTTATTTGAATCCAGGATTTTATCTCTTCATTTTTGGTTCTCTGTATATTTTTCTTTATTCCACTTTGCATAACCTTCACTTCTTCCTCTATTTTGTGTCCATTCTCAATAATTTCTGTGGGCATCCTGATTAACAGTGTTCTGAACTCTGTATTTGATAGGTTGTCTATTTCCTCTTTGCTTAGTTCTTTTTCTGTAGTTTTAATCTCTTTTTTCAGTTGGGCCATATTTCTTTGTCTCAGTTTACCCATTACACTGTAAAGGGAAGAGCCTTAAGTATTTGCCAGGGTGAGGTAACTTACATCACTGCATTGTGTTGCTGTATGTAGGGGAGGGGTCAGAGATGGAACAATTCTGCTTGCTCCACTTGCCCCACTTTCAATCACTTCAGTACTCATGAGCAAACTGGGCCCTTCTGATGCTGATTTCCAGGTGGGTGGGTATGTGTATATTCTGGGACCTTGTGGGTCTCTCCAAAGAACTCTCTTGTGAGGCTGGCAGTTTCTCCTGCCACCACAATGCCCACAGGTTTATACAGCCAGAGGTTTTGAAGCTTTATTTCCCCATGCTGGAACCCTCAGTTGTGTGGTCTGTCTTGCTCCCCAGTTGTTCCTCTAGCTTATCCACATGCAAATGTGGGAAATCCTGTCTGCCAGCTGCATCCTTGTTGTGTGTCCTCTACACTCCAGCTTCCTGTGTATGTCCCTCCTACTGGTCTGGAGGAATGTTTCTTCTTTATCACCTTGGTGGTCAGACTTCCATATAGTTTATTTTCTTGGAGCTCTGGTTGTATTTTGTTTTTAAATTTGTTGTCCTTCTCTTGGTTGTGTGAGGAAGCAACAAGTATCTACCTATGCCTCCATCTTAGGGGGAAGTCTTGCATCTCTCTATAATTGTGACAAATATGTTTTCAGATATTTTAAAGTATTACCCTGGTAATAATCAGTGATACACTAACAATACTGTAAAGTAAATATTGTATATCAGCCTTCCTATTGCTTCTGTGTTTTAACAAGAGGAAATAATTTTCCCTCTTATGGGTAAATTTTAAAACTTAGTCCCAGAATAAATATTATTCTTCATAACTCTGTAGCCCAATGGGGAATAATTTAGGGTGAATATAGTCACTAGTTTATCTGCTAACAAAGTTGACTCTATGAAACTTGGGAACTCATTTATCGAAACTCTGAGGATTTATCTTAGGTTCTTCCTAGTATGGGGTATATCTTAAATTCCTGTTCTAAGATGATGTGGCCTTCTTTTAAAAGAAAAAAAAAAGAACTGCTAATATGCCTTTACCTTTAGAAAATGGAAAATCTGAACTAAAGATAGCAATTAAGTGTTGTTTTCCAGATTTTTTGAAACCTTCCCACCTCTTTTCCTAACTATATGGGTAATATATTAAGTCAAGTTAATCAGTTGAAAGCCTGCCTGCTCCCATGCTCTTGTGGTTTCCCATTAAATGCTTAAAGTTATATAAGAGAAAATTTCTGAAGCTCATTATACAAACCTGGTGCCTTATGTTACAATCAGGGCTCCCATGGAGAAACACATTTTTTGCTATTGTTCCCATTTATGTGGCATATCTCTTCTGAGAAATTCAAAGCACTTTTCTATCTTTAAATAAACCAAGCTATGGTTTATGGAAAGAGAGGGGGGAATGAAAAGGAGAGACACACAGAGATGGAGTGAGGGAGATAAAAATACAGAAATCAGAAAAGTTTAGAAAGAAAATTCTTTTATAATATGGGTAGACTCAGAAACAGGTCATTTGTTTAACTTTCTACATTGAGAAAACAAGCTGAGAAAGGAAATTTTTTCTACCATTACTTCACTTGTTTTTTTTTTAAAACATATAGAAACAAGGGATGCCTAAAATCAAAGAACAATGTCTGCTTTCCTGACTCTATAAACAATAACATCTAAGATTAATGCTGGCCCTCTTTCTTAATAGATGACTAATGCAGCCATTTTTTTTCTTTTCACCTCATTTTCTTTTTTCTCTACATCAGGTTCTAGGAAGCAAGGATCTTTTGCATGTAAAAGTCTGGCTGGTTAGAGATCAGTGCTGAGGATGTGGACAATCTGACCTTAGTTTAGTGCCATGAAAACGAGTATTGGGAGAGAAGATTAGAGATGTTTTAGTAAGCATCTCTTCATTTCATCATGAATGTCACTGAGGAAAAGAAAGGTTGACCCAGACATCACATTTCAGAGTCCTGGCTTCACGGTCTCCTTGTGAAGCTCTAACTGATTATCAACTGCTCAGGTGATGAGGAATTCTATAGTGGTTGCCTCAGATTATAGGGGTTTCTCTGGTCCTTTGGAATGGTCGGTGCACAAATGAACCTTTTATGAAAGGATAATAAGAGGAATAATTTTACTAAAAAGAGATGATATAGGAATTTGAATTTTTGTTGGTATAATTTAAAATAAGATAACTAGTCATATAATATTACACATTTTTTAGGCCTGAACAGAAAGACTTGATGGTTAAAGCAAGATTAGCCCTTAGATTATATTTCTTTTGCCAATCCACTGACCTAGTTATCAACATGCTAGTAAATATGGGTACTTTAGCATAGTGTTTTTGGGGGGCAGAGCATTGGTTGTGTCTTTAAACATACGAGTGTGGTAAGACTCCCTTCCAGTGTCCCCTTGTTGGTATGGGGCAGAGGTGAAAGGAAGAAGACTTGCGGTCTGACAACAGGGACAGTCTAGCATCATTGGGAGAAAAAAATGCAAAACCCAAATTACTGGGTTGGGCAAAAGTAGGTTTACAGTTATGAGTATGCAAAACACAGAGCTTATTCTTGTATTATTATTTATTAATTATTGTGTTATTTTCTATACAAACAACTGTAAACTGACTTTTGCTCCACCCAATGACATCATAAAGTTGTTTGAGAAGCACCATGAAAAAAATTCTCATTTGTATTTGTTAAAATTTTTACTCTTCTTTGTGTCTATGTAAATGTAAGCAGGTCATAATCTGGTGGAACTTGAATTTTCTCATAATCTGGTTGTAGGGATCATTGAATCCCTACAATCTTAACTATATGGTCCAAATGAGATAAGGCATTTGTAGTCTTATTAAGTGCTATGCAACACAAGATACGTGATTATATATATATATAATATAGAAATATTTTATAGGGGTCCTTCAAGAGGTCTGTTTTCTTTAATTGCTCATTCTTTAAAGTTTTGCTTTATTTATTTGTTCAATTATAGTTTACTTTAAATATTATTTTGTATTGGTTTCAGGTATATAGCTGAGTGGTTATACAATCATACAGGAATGGGCAAAGTACATTTACAGTCGTTCACGTGGAAAAATAATAAATAAGTGATACAAGAATAAACTCTGTTTCATGTAATAATACCTGTGAGCCTACATTTTCCCGCCCCTCTGTACACAGTGTTCCCCTCAATATTTCCAGTACCCAAGTGGCACCATACACAGTTGTTGCTAATTACTCATTTTTATTCTAAATATATTGCTTTTAAGTCCAGCATTCTGAAAGAACTTTTATACTAATTTATTGTAACTGTCATGGCATCAAGTTGTTCTAATTGTTTGACATAATTTTAGGTTAAAGATCAAACTGACTTGGAATTAGAAGAGAAATATTTCAACATATGCTCAACACACCTTAAAATCATTGAGACTGGATGAAGTCACCTTGGAAAAATGCAGTAATTCACTTATGTTGAATGAAAATTAGGCATTGCTTTACTTTTACCTTAACACATTTGTTAGTGTATTGATTTTTTGTATTTACGTCTTAAGCTTTGTGATGTATCTTATTACCAAAGTTATTTAATGCAAACTTTGGGAAGGAGGTTGTACTACTAAATCTCTAAATGGTTCCTTCTTCACATTTTGTTTGTATAATTCTGTAACAGTTTAGGAGTAACTTGAGCCTATTTATGCCATTAACTTTTTTATCTGTGATTTTTAAAAAAGCATTTATCAAAGTTTTACTTTTAATTATTTCCCCTGAACTTTGGAGATAGCATCCAGTTTTTAGAAGAGATTTTATATTCTTTATACTCTTTAATTTACCAAATTCTCCATAAAGTTAATAAATTGACAAAAATTACAGATGGTTATAAGTCTTTGGGAATGGCAAACCATAAATAAATTTTGCTTTTTTTAGTAACATAATTTGCTTTCTTAATATTTCTCTCTATTATCTTGAATAAACATTTTCTATTAGGTAAAAAAATATGATAACATTATTGTATGAACTTATTTGATCATCCGTAGAGCACAACTGTCATTCCCAACTTACAAATGAGGAAGTTCAGACACAGAGTAAAATTCGGTGTCCTCCCCAAGATTACGCAGCTTTTAGGTGGCGGAGCCACAATTTGAATGTAGACAGTGTGACTCCAGACCTTGTGCTGTTTACTATTATGCTTCCGGTCCCCTTAGACAGCCATTCTACTATTATCATTTTTTGTCTTTGTTTTCTTATGAGCATACTTCTGTGCACCACTCACTATTTGTGTTTGCCACATTTTCATAAGAGAAAACACTGTATAAAGTAAAAAGATCTGTGTAATTAGGCAGAAGAACTGTGGTTATTTTTGAAATTTATTTGCTTTGTGATATTAAATAAAAGCAATTAATCTGCTACTTTATGTGTAAATAAAGGTGGATATTACTGGCCCAACTCCTATTACAGGTTGTGGAGAAAAAGAAATTAAATTATATCAAGAAAAAGTCCATTATACATGTTCAATGTTTTATTAGCATGATATAGTATTATTTTAGGTTCATTTCTTTATCAGCACCTCCCAGGCCATTCTTACCACATCCCTCATCCCTTCTCCTCATTATGTTGGTCCTATAAAATCATAAAAGCCCACATTATGCATATTATGTGTGTGTGTATATGCACCAAATTTTCCTGGAAGCTACTATGTCTATTTCTTCACCTCTGTATTCTTTAATCTTCTCCAGTCTAACTACTGGCCTATAAATTGACTAAAAGTAGTTTATAATAAAATCACCACGCAATCCCAAAGCTTAAATACAATAGGAATCTTTTATTTATTATTTATTTGATTTCTTCCGCAATTTTCAGAATGTTAATCATTTCTCTTTCTGGAATATTCTATTCTGGAGGTTCCTAAGACACAACAGTTTCCTTTCTTTCTTTCTTTATGACTTGTTCTTGGTCTTTGTTTTGCATTAATTTTCCTATTTCTCATTAAATTACTTCAACATGAAAGTCTAGACACTTTCATTTTCTCAAGTTATTTTATCAGTTTAGTTGATGTCAAGCACATAGAAAGCTTTTTTACACCCTATCTACTGATAGACTGCAACATATTTATCAAAAGCTCTATTTTTAATACAAGTTCCAGACACATATTTAATGAGCTCTACACACCTATTTAATAGGTTATCTTGGAAATTTCAAAGCCAACTCTTTTCAAGTTGCACCTAAAATTGCAAATATGGATTTCTAATGTTTTTAACAAATTGAGTAGTATAATCATGTCTAGTTATGCAAAAGAAAAATGTAGCTTTTTTTCTTAATGGTCATTCACTCTCATTTCTTATGTTAAATCTATCATCAAGTTCTGTCTAATTATAGATATATTTAGAAGTATAAGACACACTTGTACTTCTAAATATATCTAGTGGAATAAGTAATAGACAGTCCCCAGCAAAAGTCACTTAACTGGACTCCATAACTCTTGTCCACTATATGCTACTGTGGTTGATTAGAAACATGGCTACAACAATTTTCTTATTTACACCTACTTACTATGTAATTGTTTCATTCTCTTCCATTCTAACTGTGGGTTCTGACAGTGATTTGATTTGGTATGGGGATGTTACCAAATGTCACACAGGGGGACTTGAAAAACATTTGTATAGTAAGGCATATATTCTTTTTATTTATTTTTTGAGATCCCTGCATTGACATCCTGTGATCAGCTTTAGCTAGCCTATTGAATGTTGAATGATACAGAACCCAATTATCCTGTAACACCAGCCAACAGACAACTAACCTCTAGAAGTGGAGCTGACTGCCAGATGACTACTCACTCATGCTTGAACAAGTGTATCTGAGTCCAATGTAGATTGCTGACCCACAAAATAGTGGGCTAAAAAATAACAGTTCTTCTAAATCATTAAGTTTCCGGGGGGTTGTTGCACAGAAAATAATAACTGATACCTACCTCTCTTCTAAGCTATTTCCATTCTGCACCTACAAACATTCTTCGTTACTACTCTGGTTGTGTTATCCCTGTATAACCTTTAGAACACAAACTCGAGTCAATAGCATGGAATAAAAAGGGCCAGCATATTTTGATATCTACCATCTCTGATTTAATTTCTCATCTTTTTTCTCTTGCTTTCTGTAAAGACCACAAAAGACATTTTTCTTCTTTTATTAAGACTCCGTGCTTTCTTTTAAAATTTTTTTATTGTTGTTGAAGTACAATTGTCTCCATTTTCCCCTCACCACTCCCCGCCTCCCACCCTCAATCCTACCCCCTTTTGACTTTGTCCACATATCCTTTATACATGTTCCATGCTTTCCATTGGCACATTAAGTCATTATGCAACCTTTATATCTCAGTTTGATCATCACTTTCACAGGACAGCTTGTACTGGCCTCTCCAACAAGGTCAAATCACACTATTTGTGGTCAAATCACACTATCCTTACAAAATACCTGTCCTTACAGAAACTTCCTATTGTGCTATTGGATTTATTTGATTGTATCTGTTTATTTTAATAGAACATAAGTTCCAGGAACTTATCTTCTATTAAGATAAGTTCCTTATCTTCCTTGCTGTCTTATTTTCAGTGCTCAGTACAGTGACTAGCACATAGTAGATACTCAAAAAGTGCGGAAGAAATAAATGGATGATGAAATTATTTAATTGAGTTAAAATATTTAGAATATAATTATAAAATTAATTATAAGACTAACAAGAATGAAATCTAGTTTTTAAAAATAAATACATGATGGTGATTGTGTCTCATGCAAACATACAGGTTGTTAAAGTTTAGTAAGTTTAAGAAGCATCTGGGTCAAGTGTTAAAATAAAAATACCTGATTCATAGTCTCAGAAAAGATGGTTAGAAATAATGGGGTATTTTCTGTACGACTAAATTTTTAGTAAGCATCCAAAGTGATTCAAATGTTGCAGGTTCATGGAATTTTTTGGGAAATATCAAGAACAAAATTTTCCTTGTCCACTTTATGTAACAAGCTGTTTTATCTATTCTACTTAATGTGTTTCTGGTTACCTATTAAAATGTACTCAGAAAATATGTATTGACTTGAATATTGGTTGGGGAAAATTACAAGCAGGAAAATAAATATGTGCTATAAACCTGTAACAGAAACAATAACAAACCCTGATTTTCACCAACAAAGACTTTTTAAATATTCTGCTTAAATGCATTTATCCTATCTCTTTCCTCCCCCATCATCGCTGGTTATTGACAGCTAATTTCATATAAAGAGATGGAAACCCCTCTCATCCTAAATCACAGACAATCTGCTATTTCTTAAAGAATATTTATGGCCCTAAGTAACAGATAATCTGCTATTTCTTAAAGAATAATTCAACCTTAGCATTTGAAAGGAATTTTATGACTTTTCTAGTTCAACTGACAAGTTGTGAGAATAATATCCCGACAGTATTATTTTTGATCAGTATGAAGGTCTCAGTTGAGAATGTCAGTCCATAGCAACCTGAAATTGCAACTACTTACTTAAAGGAAAGTTGTTGTGGTGCTGTTATGAAATACACAGTTTCAACTACATTCCCTAGTCTATAGGCCTCGATGGCATTTCTTGGTGCAGATGGGTATGTATGCCAGTCATAAGTAATAAAATGGGAAGAGAGAAATCTCATTGACCATTTGTTCTCTTAAGGGAAGCACCAGAAAATCAAGGTGGTAAGAATTACTGGGTAATTACCCTATTTGCTCATTTTAATCTTTCATATCTTTTTCTTTGTGGTGATTTTAAGTAGTAAAAATGAGATAGGAGATTAAGAATAAGATGGGCAGAGTATATATAATGAATTAGAGAATACTTGTTTATAGCTTCCATATGTTTTTGAGGGGATATATATGCACAGAAGTCAAAGGCAGGAAAACACACTATTTTATTTATTATGATTTCTATAGAATAATCTCTTTGTCTTAGAATAATACTTTTATCAGTCTCTTTGCTTATTTAATAGCACTAACATATTTTACATGCTTCTTTCCCTCTAGCCGGCTAGGTTCTCTACAGTTTGGCAAAATGCAGCAGTAATGATTCTGAACAAATGCAACTTAAAAGAAAAGATATTGATTGCTTTTAAGAAGATGATGCTTTTCATTTAGGAGCACAACACTTCTTATCAAAGATGAGAGCCAGCATATGTGGTGTTAGTAGGCACACAGAACACCTCCTTTTTTTTCTGCCAAGAGGCTTCCAGGTAAGCTGGCATTTCAATGCAAAAGATGAAGCCAAGAAATGGACCAGGTACTACGGATCTGCTGGTTAAATGACAAGTCAGCTCCTTAGCTTACTAGACTTCCTAGCGTGAGTTAATTCTCTAAGATTATGTAATAATTTCTATAAAACTAGAAGGCTATCATGACAAATAGGCTTACAGAGGCAACATGACCAGACTGCTGGTTATTTTTAGTTAAAAAATATATTATAGCACTTCTAAAAATAGTGTGGTGCTGCTGTGAATCAGTTTTCATAAATTTGATTACACACAACTATTAAGTGCTTTTCTGTGGCCAGTGGGGCCCCACGTGGGCACCTGTGGCACCAAAGACCCCTATTTTATAGACAGCTACAGTTGAGTCATGTTTTTTAATGTATTTATGTGTGTATGTATGTATGTATTTAAATGTTTTATTGTTTATGCTATTACAGTTGTCCCAATTTCCCCCCTTTTCCTTTCTCCGCCCAGCCCACTTCCTGCTTCCATAGTCAATCCCCATACCATTGTCCAGTCCGTGGGTCCTACATAATGTTGTTTTACTCATTCCTTTACCTTTTAATCAGTCTCCACCTCACTCCTCCCCTCTTACAGCTGTCAGTCTATTACATGATTCTATGCCTCTGTTTCTATTTTGTGCAGTAGTTTATTTTGTTAATTAGTTTCCTCTTATAAGTGAGATCATATGGTATTTGTCCTTTATTGACTGGCTTATTTCATTGAACATAATATTCTTCAGTTCCATCTATGTTGTTGCAAAAGGTAGAAATTCCTTCTTTTTTTTTCTTTTGCATAGTGTTCCATTGTGTAAATGTACCATAGTTTTTTAATCCACTCATCTACTGATGGGCGTGTAGGCTATTTCTAAATCTTGCCTATTGTAAGTAGCACTGCTATGAACATAGGAGTGCATAAATTCTGTTGAATTGGAGTTTCCGGATTCTTAGAATATATTCCAAGCCATGGAATTGCTGAGTCATGAGCCAGTTTCATTTTTAATTTTTTAAGAAAACTCCGTACTGCTTTCCACAGTGGCTGCACCAGTCTTCATTCCCATCAGCAATGCACTAAGTTTCCCTTTTCTCCACATCCTTGCCAGCTCTCATCATTTGTTGATTAATGATAGTAATTCTGCCAGGTGTGAGCTGATATCTCATTGTGGTTTTAATTTGCATCTCTCTGAGGGCTAGTGATGTTGAGCATCTTTTTCACATGTCTATGGGCCATCTGTATGTCCTCTCTGGAGAAGTGTCTATCTGAGTCCTTTGTTCATATTTTTAATTGGATTGTGTCTTCCTAGTGTTGAGTCACAGGAGTTTTTTGTATATTTTCGAGATTAAAGCCTTTTCTGATGTATCATAGGCAAATATGTTCTCCCATGTAGTCAGTTCCTTTCTCATTTTGATGGTTTCTTTAGCCCTGAAGAAGCTTTTTAATTTGAGATAGCTCCATTTGTTTTTCTTTATTTCTCTTTCCCTAGGAGATATATAAGAAAAAATATTGCTACTCAAGTTATCTGAAAATTTCCTATGTTTTCCACAAGGATTTTTATGGTATCATAACTTATAGTTCAGTATTTTATTCATTTTGAGTTTTTTTTCTGGTGGATGGTGTAAGTTGGTGATCTAGTTTCATTTTTGAGTTGTTCCAGTCCAGTTCTTCCAACATCATTTATTGAAGAGACTATCTCTACTCCATTGCATGCTTGTGCCCCCTTTGTAAAATATTAATTGACTATAGAGACATGGGTTTATTTCTAGGTTCTGTATTCTGTTCCATTGATCTATGTGTCTGTTCTTATGTTAGTACCAGGCTATTGTGATTATAGTGGCCTTGTTATATAGTTTGATATCAGTTATTGTGATCCCTCCAACTTTGTTCTTCTTTCTCAAGATTATTGAAGCTATTTAGAGTTGTTTTGGGTTCCACATAAATATTTGGAACATTTTTCTTAGATCTTTGAAATAAGACTGCTTTAAATTGTTAAATTAAAGCATATAATAATATTATCACAGTAACCAGCAAGCAAGGATCAGGTATTATTATCAGCTGTTACTGTACTTTGAGCTGTAGAATAGTATTGGTTTACCTGCATAGTGGTTATCAGGTTATGCTACCTCCCACAAATGGGAGTGGCAGGTAGCAAGGTGAAATTTAAAAATTAAAATAAAAAATTACTCATGGGTGTAAGGGAAAGTTTATATTTCTTCCCTACCTTTTGCTTGTGAATTTATACAATTACTTAATTATCAAGGGAAGTCAGACAGAGTTTTAGGAGTTTATAACGGTTAATTCCAACTTCGCTGTGTGTTTATGTGCTTGCATATGTGTGCACATGCTCGAGGATATGTGTGTGCATTTTCGTGTGAATTGGTATGTATGGAGTTTCGGGGGAGGACCTTGTGAAACACTGCAAGTAAAAAGCCTCTGGGATTTTCTTCAGCTTTTCCTTGTTCTCACAACATTAAAATGATGCTCTAGAGGTTTCCCTTATCATGTAAAAGATATACAAACTACAGGAGATACATTATTAGTTTTCCTCACTTCAATTCTCCATTATATCAATGCAGGTTACTCAATAACACTTGCAAACATCATATTTTGATATTATTACTCTTAATAATAGCAAAGTTGGCTTTGTAGATGCCACGGCCTGGAATTTAGTTTATAATGGTCCTTGATGCTTTAGAAACACTGGCCATATATTTTTAGGGAGTCATATGCTCTTGCTCAGAATTATGCATTATTTGGATCTGACTCTTTATTTTCAATGGAAATTGTATTCCATAAGACAAGTAAGTTTTTGACGCTTATGCCTATTTGTCCACCATCTTCTTTTTCAATATTTGTTTTTGTTTTGCTGCCTAGAACTATGACATGCCTGAACACGTCACCTTGCCACAGTTTCATGGATGTGGAGAGAGGACGTGAGATCCCTGGGTCAGAGACTGATTCCCACGGGACAATGTGACTGGGTAGATTAGAGCTCCACATCCCACATAACACATTGGTTATGTTAATATAGATAGAGAAGTCCTGCTGCTAGAGAGGCTGGATCTTCTACAATTGATGGCAAACATTTTTGACAGTGTGCATTGACAGTCTCACTTTGAAGGGAGATACTATCCCTTTCCTCTTTGGCTCTTTGCTCTACAAGGATAATTGAGAAGATATTCTGAAACAAAAGTTCAATTGGTACCTCACTCACAATGCACGTACAAACAGGAGAGATCCCTGAGAATCATTTCCCAAAATGTACTTTTTTTATTTTCCCCCTCAGAAACATACTTTATGTTAGTTTGTTATTAGGAGGCTCTTAAAAGAGCCTAATGAAAAAGTTTCTGAATAGGAATGCTGAGAATGACTTACACAGATGCCGAGTTCCTGTTCTTTGTAAATGGTAACTATATTGGAGTGTGTTTTTAGGTTGTTAATATATGGAAGTTGCAAGAATATTGCATCAAATAAAACATTCTTAGAAGATGATAATATAAGCCCTGTGAGGCAAAAGATGCTGTTTTTAAAACTGATTATATCATTATCTTGTTTTTCAAAAAATTCTTCTTAAACTTCTTTAAAAATCTTATGAAAGAAGGAAATGTATTTTAAGAGTTGTCTCTGTGTTTGCATGAGTCATCAGATTACAAAACAATCTGTTAGAAAATATGAAACTCTTATTTATAAATATATCATACAAAATAGTAATTGGTATGGATTCAATTTTCTTGTCTAAACACTATCTGTATTATTTAATTGTTGCTTTAAGAAGGGACTGAGGCAAGAAGATATTGCTATCATTTGACTTATATTTAACGAATACCTATTGAGAACCTACTATGCGGGGGGAGGGGCATTATGCATGAAGCTGGTAATAAAAGGCAAATTTATTGGGAAAGTAAAGGAACGTATGTCTCTAGGTCTTTCACTTGCATGGGACCCTCACCTGTCCAAGATCCCAGGCGAGGTCCTGGGAAAAGGTCCAGCAATGGGTTCACTTGGTTGTCTCATTTAGGTAAAATTTACAAAGATTAAGACTGGTATCTTTTCAATCCTAATTTCCACTCAGTAAAGACTGCTATGTCTTACCCATTCTGATCTTCTAAGCCCATCATGCTTCTCCTGGTGAATGGCATTGAATTGGCCGGGGATATGTTGGCGTCTAAGACAAAACTTGAGGTGCCTCACTGACATGCAGTTACTGCTAGCAGTCACCGTGAATAACTTTCTGGATAAATTCTCTTCCAACCTGTATCAACTACCCATAGTTCATGACACAAAAATTCAGTGTCACAGACATTATCTTGAGATGGACACATTTGATGACACTGTATACATGTGGGCAGTGGCAGATAAACATGATTTTAAATATATGGGGTCAAAAGTTGGTCTGGACTTTTGTTGCCTGCATTTTGTGGTGCTCTGGTATCTGTCACCTTTTTAAAATTTGAAATGTTTACATTAATTTTTACTCATAATTTCATATTTATTATATGTCAACTCAAATCTGACCTTGCTAGGAATATAATGATGAGCCAAAAAGAGTCATACTGTTTGTCAATCTGAAGCTTAAAGTCTAATAGACAATGTAGATACTAATAAAATATTTACACTAACTGATTTAAAATTCTAGCCAAAAGAAATGCAAACAGATGACTATTCCATAGTGAAATGAGCACTTGCATTAAGACCCACCTTGGTTTATAGGGTGAGAAATGTCTTCCACGGCGGGGGGTGGTTGTGGTGTGGTTTGAAGAGAGATCTGAATTAGGTAGTCACCTGAATTAACAGATGACAGTGGTATGGGAGAGAGGCATTTCCTTGGGATTAGCAGGAAAACTTGTATGAAGACCCTTTGGAAGTAGGAAACACATATTTTAGGGGGGGATGTTAAATCTTCCAGAAGACTACCCAATTTTAAAAGCTTTTTTTATTGGCCATTAAATACATTGTTTTTCACTAATTAATCCTCAATTTCATAATTTTTCACCACGATGAGTGAATGCCTAATGTGTTTCCTCCAGTGACTAATTCAACAGTTAAATGTTTTTAAACATTTTTAGATAACAGTATAATAGATAACGGTGGTTGATATAGACATCATATAGCTTATATATTTCTTACTGATGATATAGTCCTTACCCTCTAAAGCTCAGTTTTCTTGTCTTCATCAATACTTCCCCCAACATTTTTCTCTATAATTTAAAAAAATAGGTGCTAATATAAAGAAAACTTAGTGGAACTCTTGGTACTTCATGCAGATTCCTTTCACTAAACAAGCAAAATCTAACCCATAGGTGCTGTGGCTTTAGCTGTTACTGGTTTAAAACAGCAATTATTTTTCTGAAAAATTATCCAGGAAATTGCTCTAGGCCAAAGGTTCTCAACATTTAGGAAGCATCAGAATATTCACAATGTCAGGAAAAAGCAGAGGTTACTGATCCTTACTCTACTTCAGGATGTGGAGTAAGGAATAGGAATTTGTGTTTATACCATTTTTCATGATGCTGATGGTGCTGGTCAGGAAACTGGGCTTAAGTAAGCTGTGTTGTATGGGTTTGCCCTGCCTTTCTACTAGGAAATGAACAACAGGGTAGAAATAAAGGTCACTTAATCCCTGGGTATAATTTTTGGCTCAAAAAGCAAACCCCTCTGAGGATCAAACCAAGAACAGGCTTTCTCTGGGTGCAGTCTTTCTCAGCTCTTTGTTCTTCACTGTTTTGCTTGCCTCACTCTCTCATGGGGCTTGCCGGAGGTACACTTTCCCAACAAATCACACACTCAGTCATCACTACCCATTAAGCCAAACAAACAAATTAATAAACAAACAAAAAATCTTTGCTTCTCTATTTTCCCCCTCTCTTCCCACTTAGGGTAAAACAGGAAGGTAAGTTCTACTGACTGATCTAGCAGGTAAGACTGGCTAAAGCTCATATTTTCAAAATTAATCAACTTACCTTAGTAGAGATATAATCTATAATATACATTGGTGAACAGTTGATGTTGAATAAGTCTTTTGCAGTAATTCTAGGGAAAACACACATATATAAATTTAATTAAACAAAAACAAAAACAAAAACAATTCAGCTATTCTCCCACTCTTCACTTACCTCCCACCTCTCACAACCAACTATCTAGTTTCTGTATCTATTAGCTTTTTAAAATTAATTAATATATTTTTGAAATTCTACATATAAGAAGATCATTGGGTATTTTACTTTCTCTGTCTGACTTCAATTTGCTTAAAGCCCTCCAGGTCTTTTATATTGTCACAAATGGCAAGGTTTTCTTTTTTATCGCTCAGTCATATTCCATTACATGTATACCAAGAACTTTTTTTATCTGTTTATTAGTCTATACACACTTATGTTGTTTCCATATCTTGGCTATTGTAAATAATGCTGTAGTAAAGGTGAGGGCACATGTATCATTTTTGCTTTTATTTTGTTTTAATTTGAGGTTATCGTACTGTGAGTTTTCTTTTCTTAATCTTTATTGTATTTTTTCCATTACCCTTTAGCCACCTTATACTCCCCTTAATCCCTAGCAATCACTACAATGTTGTCCATGTCCATGAGACCTTTTTCTTTTTCTCAATTTCTCCATTCCTTAAGCTCTCACTCCCCACTAGCTGTCATCTCTTTTCTACCTATGAGTCTGTCTCTGTTTTGCTTGTTAGTTCAGTTTCTTCATTAGATTCGACATATGAGTGAAATCATGTGGTCTTTGTCTTTCTCTGACTCATTTATTTCACTTAACATAATGTTCTTCAATGCCATTCATATTGTTACAAGTGCTAAAATTTTCTTCTTTTTTTATGGCCAGGTAGAATTCCATTGTATAAATGTCCCATAGTTGTTTCATCCACTCAATTACTGATGGACATTTGGGTTACTTCCATAGCTTGGTGATGGTAAACATAATGGCACCAATGTTCTTTTGAATTAGTGTTTTTGTTTCTTTTGATATATTCTGAGAAATAGGATTGCTGGATCAAAAGGCAGATTCATTTTTAAGTTTTTGAGATATCTCCATACTACTTTCCACAGTGGCTTACTAGTCTCATTTCCACCAACCGTGCAAAAGGATTCCCTTTTCTCCTCATCCCCACCAACACTTGCTGTTTGTTCTTTTACTGATGATGACCATTCTGACAGCTGTGAGATGGTATCACGTGGTGGTTTTTATTTGCAGTCCTTTGATGATTAGTGATGTTGAGCATCTCTTTATGTCTACTGGCCATCTGTATGTCCTCTTTGGAGAAATCTCTATTCAGATCCTTGTTTGGTCCAGGGCTTTCATTTTTGGGTTTTTTTAAATTACTATTTCAATTTCCTTAGGTATAATCTGTCTGCCTATTGAGATTCTCTCATTCTTCCTGATTTATTTTACAGAAAAAATTTCACCTTTTCACAGATGAGTATGATGTTAACTGTGGGCTTGTCATATATGCCTTTTGTTATGTTGAAGTATACTGTACCCGCTGTATTCAGAGTTAGTATCCAAACACATGTTAAATTTTGTTATGCACTTTTTCTACCTTTATTTAGTTGACCATATAAATTTTTGTGGTGTATCACACTGACTGATTTGTGAGTGTTGAATTATCCTGTATCCCTGTATCCTGCCTCTCACTTAATCACAAACTATGATCCTTTCAATGTTTGTAATTGTATTACAGTTACTACACAAGTAATATACATTTGGAAAACTTTAATATTTCCATTGTTTGATGTTCAAACACTTCCATAAGTTTTATAATTTGTTTTTATTTTGTTATTTTTTTCTGAAATAGTGTCACTATTATTTATTTACCAGATAAGCATTTGTGTTCAATTTAATGAAATTAGCATGGAGTGGGGCTCTTCTGTACTTATTTTCTGGCAGTTCCTTAAAAAAAGTGGGAAGAATCATTTGGAGACATCAATAGAGACTCGTATTGAATTTTAATTAACATAAGGCTTAGTGAATTATAGAAAAGAAGAAATTGCTTGTGATATGTTTATACTCCTATCCACTTATGTACATACTCATGACTTTTATAGGAACAGGAAGTATACACACACAACCATGTGTTATGTGGTTACATGAGTTATGAATTAAGAAATGCATGTTGTAAAATAAAATCTTTTATGATTACATAAAAGGTAAATTATGTTGCTAACTTAAATTCATAGACCCATATCAAGGAAAGTATTCAGTAGAAAATGCATTTGTGTATAATAATGTTATAGAATGGATGAGGAATTACTCAGAGGTAGGGAAAACTGTCATGCATCAAGGATTTTGTGAATTATTGGTACCAATCTATCATTTGATCATGTAAGGTTCTAATTTAGCAGTTTTATGCAAATAATTACCTCAGTGCTCCAAGTGAAAAAAGGCTCAAGAGACTGAGAGAAAGAAAAATCTACCCCTTCACAATATGTCCCTAAAGCTATCACTAAACAATATGTCACCATAGGAATGCTATATGGTTACATTGAGCTTAAATTAAGCTTTTCAAAAAGAAGTGAAGTTTTGCTTTGCTTTTTTTTCTTGACTGCAAACCTTACTCCATGCATTTTGAGTTAAAAAAAACAGCAAAAATTCTAAAATTTATGTAGCTAAAAACTGATTTCTTTTTTAAGATATTAACTCACTGAAGGAAATTGAGAATACTTTTTCTTGGTTTTCATTTTCTCACATCAGCTTTTTACCCTCTGATGCCACCTTTTGTAGTTTTGGATACCAATTTTAACACTTTAACATTTTTTTTTCAGTTTTTCCATTGCTTTTAAAAAAATTTAATTATTGTTCAAGTACAGTTTTCTGTCTTTTACTCCCATCCCAGCCTACCCCCCCCAGTGCTCCCCACCTCACTCTCATTTCCACCCCTGTTAGTTTTTTGTCCATGTGTCCTTTATACATGTTCCTGTGAATCCTTTCCCTTTTCCCCTGAAAATCCCTACCCTCTCCCCTCTGGTCCCTATCTGCCTGTTCTGTATTTTCAGTGTGTTTGGTTATATTTTGCTTGCTTGTTTGTTTTGTTGTCTAGTTTCCTGTTAAAGGTGAGATCATAAGGTATTTGTCTTTCACTGCCTAGCTTATTTCACTCAGCATAATGCTTTCCAGTTCCATCCATGCTGTTGCAAAGGGTAGGAGCTCCTTCTTTCTTTCTGCTGCATAGAATTCCATTGTGTAAATGTACCATAGTTTTGGGATCCATTTCTTTTATGGATGGGCACCTAGATTGCTTCCAACTCTTGGCTATTGTAAATTGTGCTGCTATAAACATTTGTGGTGTGCCCAGGTTCTTTTGGATTGGTGTTTTAGGGTTCTTAGAATATATTCCTAACAGTGGAATTGCTTTTTTTTTTTTTTTTTTTCCTTTTTTTTGGGGGGGTTTTTTTTTTTTTTCTTCTTTTCCTTTTTTTTTTTTTTTTTTTTTTTTTTTTTTTTTTTCCATTTTTTTTCTCTTTTTTTTTTTTTTTTTTTTTTTTTTTGTTTTTTTTAATATTTTTTTTTTGTTTCGGCTTATTCTTTCCTTTTTTTTTGCCTCTAGTTCTCCAGCACCATTTGTTGAAAAGGATATTTTTACTCCATTTTAAGTTACTGCCCTCTTTGTCAAATATTAATTGCCTATAGAGGCTTGGGTTTATTTCTGGGTTCTCTGTTCTGTTCTATTTGTCTATGTGCCTGTTTTTATGCCAGTACCAGACTATTTTGATTACAGTGGCCTTGATATACAATTTGATATCAGGTATTGTGATTCCTCTGACTTTGTTCTTCTTTCTCAAAATAGCTGCTACTATTTGGGCTCATTTATGGTTCCATATAAAATTTTGAAGTGTTTGTTCTATGTCTGTGAAATATACCATTGGTACTTTAATAGGTATTGCACTGAATCTGTAAATTTCTTTGGGTAGTATGGACATTTTGATGATGTTAATTCTTCCAATCCATGAACACGGTATATGTTTCCATTTGTTTGTGTCTTTCTTAATGTATTTATTCAGTGTTGTGTAGTTTTCTACATACAGGTCTTTTCCTCTTTGATTAGTTTATTCCTAAGTATTTTATTTTTCTTTTTGCTATATTGAATGGATTTTTTTTTAGATTTCTGCTTCTGCTGTTTCATTGTTGGTATACAAAAATGCCTTTGATTTCTGGATATTGATTTTGTATCCTGCTGTTTTGCCAAATTCATTTATTAAGTCGAGCAGTTTTTGGGTGGAGTCTATAGAATTTTCTACGTTCACTATCATGTCATCTGCAGAAAATGACAGTTTTATTTTCTACTTTCTGATTTGGATGGCTTTTATTTCTTTTTCTTGTCTGATTGCTGTGGCTAGGACTTCCAATACTATATTGAATAGAAGTGGTGAAAGTGGGCAACATTGTTTTATTCCTGATCTTAGTGGAAAAGCTTTTAGTTTTTGCCCATTGAGTATGATGTTGGCTGTAGATCTCTCATATATGGCCTTTATTATGTTGAGGAATGCTCCTTCTATTCCCACTTTGCTGAGTGTTTTTATCATAAATGGATGTCATACCTTAGCAAAAGCTTTTTCTGCATTTATTGATATGATCATATGATTTTTGTTGTTGCTTTTGCTTATGTGATGTGTTACATTTACTGATTTTCAAATATTGAACCATCCTTGCGTCCCTGGGATGAATCCCACTTGGTCATGGTGTATAATCTTTTTAATGTATTGTTGGATGCTATTTGCCAATATTTTGTTGAGGATTTTAGGGTCTATGTTCATCAGCGATAATTGGCCTGACATTTTCTTTCTTTGTTGTGTCTTTATCTGGTTTTGGAATTAGGATGATGCTAGCTTCATAAAAAGAGTTTGGGAGACTTCCATCATTTTGGATTTTTTTTTAATAGTCTGTGAAAGATAGGGGTTAGCTCTTCCTTAAATGTTTTGTAGAATTCTCCTGTGAAATCATCTGGTCCAGGGCTTTTGTGTGTCAAAAGGTTTTTTATTACTGCTTCAATTTAACTGCTGTTATTGGTGTGTTCAGGCTTTTTGCTTCTTCTTCATTGAGCTTTGGAAGATTATATTTTTCTAGAAATGTGTCCATTTCCCCTAGGTTTTCAAATTTCTTGGCATACAGTTCTTCATAGTAATTTCTTACAATCCTTTCTATTTCTGTGGTGTCAGTTGTAACCTCTCCTCTTTCATTTCTGATTGTGTTCATTTATGTCCTCTCTCTTCTTTTCCTGATGAACCTACTTAAAGGCTTGTCAATTTTATTTATCTTTTCAAAAAACCAGCTCCTGGATTCATTGATCCTTAGAATTGTGCTTTTAGTTTCTATGTCATTTAATTCTGCTCTGATCTTGGTTATTTCCTTCATTCTACATGCTCTGGGCTGTGTTTGTTGTTGTTCCTCGAGTTCTTGTAGGTATAGGGTTAGGATGTGTCTTTGAAATGTTTCTATTTTTTTTAGATAGGCCTGTATTGGTATGAACTTCTCTCTTAGGACTGCCTTTGCTGTGTCCCATAAATTTTGGGTTGTCGTGAGTTCATTTTCATTTGTTTCCAGAAATGTTTTGATTTCTTCCCTAATTTTATTCTTGACCTATTTGTTGTTTAATAGCATGCCATTCAATCTCCATGATTTTGGGTGCTTTGGGTTTTTTCCTATGGGGTTGGGTTCCAGTTTCAGTCCCTTGTGGTTGGAGAAAATGCTTGGTATGATTTCAATATTCTTGAATTTGTTGAGGCTTGTTTTGTGTCCTATAATGTCTATTTTTGAAAATGTCCCATGTGCATTTGAAAAAAATCTGTATTTAGCTTCTTTGGGATGAAGAGCTCTCTCTCTATATATCAGTTAAGTTCATTTCATCTAGGGCCTTGTTCAATGCCACAACATCTTTGTTGATATTTTGTTTGGAAGATCTGTCCATTTTTGACACTGAGGTGTTAAAATCCCCTACTATAATTGTATTGCTATCAATATCTTTCTTGAAGTTCTCTAAGATTTTCTTTATATATTTGGGTGCTCCTTTGTTGGGTGCATATATATTTATGATGTTAATGTCTTCTTGGTGAATTCTTCCCTTGAGTATTATAAAGTGACCTTCTGGGTCTCTCTTTATGGCCCTTTTTTTAAAGTCTATTTTGTCTGATATGAGAATTGCTACCCAGTCTTTTTTTTTATCTTATTCATTTGCTTGAAAAATTTGTTTCCAGCCCTTTACTTTTAGTCTCTGTAGGTCTTTTGTCCTGAGGTGGGTCTCTTGTAGGCAGCATATGTGAGGGTCATGCTTTCTTATCCATTCAGCCATTGTATGTCTTTTGATTGGAGCATTTAATCCATTTAGGTTTAATATTATTATTGATAGGTACTTATTCATTGCCATTTTTGTACCTGTGTTCCTCTCTCTCTCTCTCTCTCTCTCTTTTCCTTTCTTTAAAGCAGTTCTTTTAGCATCTTTTGCAGAGCTGGTTTGGTGGAGGCATATTCTTTTAGACTTTTTTTGTCTTGGAAGTGCTTTATTTGGCCTTCTATCTTGATTTTGAGAGCCTTGCTGGGTAAAGTAGCCTTGGTTGTAGGCCTCTGGTTCTCATTACTTGGAATATTTCTTGCCATTCTCTTCTTGCTTGGAGTGTTTCCATTGAGAAGTCAGCAGATAACCTTATTGGGGCTCCCTTGTATGTTACTTCCTTTTTCTCCCTTGCTGCCTTTAAGATTCTCTCTTTATCTTGGAATTTTGCCATTTTAATGATGATATGTCTTCAAGTGGGCCTCTTTGGGTTCCTCTTGATTGGGACTCTCTGTGATTTCTGGATTTGTGTGACTTTTTCTCTCTATCAAATTAGGGAAGATTTCCTTCATTACTTTTTCAAATAGGTTTTTTATCTCTTGTTCTTTTTCTTCTCCTTTTGGTATCCCTATTATCCAGATATTGTTACGTTTCATATTGCCTTGCATTTCTCTTAATCCTTCTTTATTCTTTCCGAGCCTCTTTTCCTTTTCTTGCTCTTTCTGGGAGTTTTTTTTTTTTTCTACTTTGTCCTCCAACTCGCTGATCTGATCTTCTACTTCATTGATCCTGCTTTTGTTTCCTTCTACTGTATTCTTTGGTTCAGAAATTATATTCTTCATTTCCTCTTAGCCCTTGCTGATAATTTCTATTTCCTTTTTCATGCTGATATAGTTTTCAGTGAGTTCATTGTAGCTCCCCTGTAGTTTCTGGTAGCTCATTGTGAGCTGTTTGAAGTTCCTGATAACCAGTGCTTTGAATTCAATATCTGATAGTTGACTTGTCTCTATTTCATCTAACATTCTTTCTGAGGCTTCCTCCTTTCCTTTCATTTTGGGATTGTTACTTTGTCTTCCAATTGCTTGTGAGACTCTTCTTGTTAGCCTCAGCTTCTTAAATTGATCTGTCTGACTCCCTGGGTTTATGGTGTGAACTTCTGTGGTAGAATACCTGTGAGATTCAGTGGTGCAGTCTTCTTCAGGTATCCTGGTGTTCTGTGCTTCCACGTACTCCTTTTTCTTTTTTGTAATCAGTTGGAGGGGGAGACAAAATGGTTTATGACAGCGGGAGAGTATTTTATGATATTTACAGTCATGGCCGGTAGAGAAGAGATAGAAGATCTTTAGGCTATATATAGTGCTAACTATAATCTTCAACCCAACTTGACACTTTTAAGAAAGGATGGACAAGAGATAAGTCTCTTGTTGGGGAGAGAAGTTTTGTGAGTTGGATCTAGAAAGCAGTGAGGTTGCAGGTGGTCAGATTCTGAGGTAAGGTGAGAGTAAAGGATAGTAAATAGGTGTAGTATGTGAGCAAATAGAGTTAATTACTACAGTAATAGAATTCAGGAAACTGTGAAGTGGACAAAGATCCCGGAGATATGTTGTGAAGTGTTTACAGTTGTGTAGAACAGCTATTATTTACAATAATATAAGAGGAACAATCCTATGGCAGACTCTATGTGATCTTGATAATATGACTAGGGGTTATAGAACTTTGGGTAGTGTGATAAATGAAAACAAGTGGTGTAAAGTGTAGAGAATTGGCAATACACTGTGGAGAAGAGAACAGGGGAAACCTGTCAAATGATACAATATATCCAGCCAAGGCAAAGAAGCCTATACAGAAAGAGGAGGAATACAAAGATACTATTAAAATATAAAAGAAGTGAGAATAATGAAAAAAGTAATAATACAAATATGCAGCAACATGTGGCTTTTCTGCTATAGCAGAACAAAATTTTTCTCTCTGTCTCTGCTGTTGGGATGCCCCTTCTTTGGGTCCAACTCTGGTCTTTTTGCAGTTTCCAGTTGTTTGTGTCTCTTGTGGGTAAAAGAAAAAAGAAAGGCAAGAGAAAGGAGGAAATAGCGATAAGGTTGGAAAGAAAGGAAGAGGGAATAAAACAGAAAAGAGAGGGGAAAAAAAGCATTGAAAGATAAAACAATAATAAAATTAAAAAGATAAAAGATTACTTAAAACAAAAACAAAAACAAACCTCTCTTGTTGGTTTCAAACTGGCCAAACTGGTTTTTCTGGCTGCAGCAGGCTGAGGGGCAATTGGTATGGTCTTTCTGGGAGCGCTCTACCAAGAGCCAACCCCGTGCCTCTCCCCAGTGCCCCACAAAGGGGATCGAAGTCTTCCTCATAGCAGTGTTTCCCCGGGAGTCATCACTGTGGGCTGGGTTGCAGGACACACATGCATGCCTGCCAGCCAGGCTGCCTGGGTCCCTCGGGTTCTGGTGTAGACCCTCCCAGTTCTGTGGGGGGATGCAAGGGCTTCCGCCCAACCTCAGGTTAGCTGCCAGGCTGGGTGGAGAGCAGGCCAAGCGGCTGTCTCAGGAGAATCGTTCAATTTACTTTCCAAAAACTTTCTCCTTTAGAAAGCCTGCCTCTCAGCACATCCTAATCCCCCAGCCAGACCAGTGACTATCGGAGTCAGAGCTTGACACTCACTGCACCTCTCAGTTCTCCCAAACTGGCGACCTCAGACTCTGCAGTTGATCATGGCCCTTTGTCCTTATCACCCTCTCTGCAAACTCAAGCAAACAGGTCTCTCCCAGTGCCCAGACTTGTCTGGCCAGGGAGGGAGGGAGCTGATAACCCACCTTTCTCCCAGGAACCCTTCGGCAGGCCCAGGGCTCCCAAAGAGTCCAGGGTAGACGTTCACTGGGAGCCGGGCGCCGGCTGAGGCCACTGCTGCTCTTGTCTTTGTTCCGGTCCCTGAGACTCTACTGTACTGCAGCCCTCTCCTTACCATATGGCTTTTCCGTGACCATTACAATTTCTGGTCTCTTATTTTCATGTATGCTGGGGAACTGTTGGCTGTTTGCTCTGTTCCTCCGTAGATCGGCCAGGATTTTCTCCCATGTGTAGGGGGAAGTAGAATCTGCTCCGTCCTACTCTGTCACCATCTCGTGAATCCCATTTTAACATTTTAAATATATGTTTATAAACTTTGCATGTCTCAGTTTTCTTGACTGTTATATAGAAAACAATATGAATATCATAAGTCACTGTGATTATTGACTGAATTAATATCTGCAGAATATGTTAAAGAGTGAGTGTCACATTCTCAGCAGATACATTTATATTCTTTATTTTTCCCCTAAGTATCCATATTCCATGACTTTCTTTGTCTTTATTTTATATTATTAGAAGCACTTATTTTAAATTTAAGTTTGTTTGCTTTTGAGAGATACAATCTCTCTTTCTTACAAAAATTGTCAAACAAAATTACATTTTATTCTGTCACATTTTTAAGAAAAGAAATACATGAATGCATATCAGAATTACATTATTATACTTATGTTTTTAATATATTATTTGGTATATGCATTAAGGGGTTGGAAGTACTTTAGTTAATTATAAGTCCTATGCAATGTATGGTGAATTTTTTTCTTTATGCCCCTACCCTAATAGTTATTTTAATGATGGAAATTTTCATAAGCATATATGACACTTTTTATAATTTCATAAATCAATACACTAATGAGTAGTAGCTTTATTTCCATCAAATGTAAACAAAATGTGTGCCCACTACATAAATAAGTGGAACACAGTCCTAGATATTAGGCTTGTATTCTGACGAGAGGAGTACAGACAATAGAATATGAATGAATAAAACTTTAGATACTGATGTGTGCTCTGAAGTAACTGAGCTGGGCGATGTAATAAAAATAGCATGGGCAAAAGGATGGGTGGAGAAGCCTCAGCTGTGGTGTTCAGAGAAGGCCTCTCTGGAGACCTGAAAGATAAAAAGCCAGCTTTGGCAAGATCCAGTAGGAGAACAACCCAAGAAGAAGCATATTTAAGGGACACAATAAGGCCAGTGGGAGTAAAATGTAATGATTGAATGGGAAAGAAGAGAGAAAAGAGATAAGAGATGAGGGTACCAGTAGAAACATACAGTACCTTGCAGAACAATATAAATTGATATACAATATTTATTCTTGTTGCAGTTGGAAGCCACTGGAGAATTCTAACAAGAGGAGTGTGTCATGAGATTTATGCATCCATAGCCAAAAACAGCAAAATATTAGAAATTCTGTGAGGACCCAGCTTATTAAAGTCCATCTGTCAAACTGTAATATATTTATCATTTTAATGGGCACTAATCATACTTTGAAAGTATTATACATTCCGAAGTGATTTTGTAAACCATTGAGTTGTTATACCACTGACAACATTAGGACTCAGAGGTACAGGTGTAGGGAATAAAACTGTGGTAGAAGAATCACCCCGCACATCTCTAATCAGCCACTGTTTGTAATTAGTTAAGCGACTATTCACATAGGACCTCCACGTTGCTTCTCTCTAGGCTTGCAAGCCTCAGTGGAAGCTTGTTGTATTTATTGAGTAGTAAATTAACATCACAGTTCTGAGAACAACAACATGTTTTTTTTAATTTTGTTACAATTTCACCGTCTGCCTTCCCTGCTATAATTGACTGTCAATGAAGAAACTTTATGAACTGAATGCTGAGATAGTTTTGTCAGCTTGGCAAATTATTTTCTTTCCCCTGTTCAGTATAAATAACAAGATTTCCTTAACTTATAAAAATAAAAAAAAAAGAATAGTAGAATTTGTACAGAAACTTAATCCTTGAACATTGTAGGAAATACGGGATCATCTCTTTTCACAAGAAAAGCCATTCGTACTTTAAATGTTCTAATTCCTTTAAAGTTCCTTTCAATATACTTTGAGAAACATCAATTGCAGTAGAAAGCAATTTTTCAAAAGGACCTATTGGATAAGCTTTAAATGGATAACAATACTCACACATTTACAGTGATACTATATAGAAGAAGAAATTGCCACAAATGTTCTTAATCCAAGTATTTTCCACTGAATCATTTAAAGAACAGGGACAATGATTGGGCAATCGGCTGCTTTGCAGTAATTGAACAGAGCAGAAAAGGGCCAAAAACAGAGTTTTAATAGAGCATTAAAATACATCAAAGTAATACTTAAATTTAAAACAGTAACAAAGAAGCATTTGAACTTTGAGTCCAAATGCGGAGATCTATGATTTTAAAATGGTGTCTAGTAATGTTAAATCACACAAAGAGAATCTGACTATGGTTGAAAGGTGGAGAGAATAGTTCCTCTGTTCCCTGTATTTTGGAATCAGGGTAGGGCAAGTTTAGTTAATAATATTGCCCCTTTAAAATTATAGATATGATTTTGTTTTAATTTTATTTATTTATCTTTTAGAAGGGAAAGGAAGGAGAGAGGGAGAGAATATCAATGTATGGTTGCCTCTCATGCGTCCCCTTCTGGGAACTGGCCTGCAACCCGGGCATGTGCTCTGACTGGGAATTGAACCTCGATCCTTTGGTTCACAGGCTCACGCTCAATCCACTGAGCTACACCAGCCAGGGCCGATATGATTTTGTTTTGGTACAAATTCACCCCATATTCAAAGAAAGGATGGTATCATTGATGTAATTTGCAGCCCTCAACCATACACAGAGATAAAAAGTCAGTTGTGTGCCCTGGCTGGTGTAGCTCAGTGGTTTGAGCGCAGGCCTGGGAACTAAGCAACCACGGATTGATTCCCAGTCAGGGCACATGCTTGGGTTGCAAGCCGGTTCCCAGCAGGGGACACATAAGAGGCATCAATACATTGATATTTCTCTCCCTTTCTCCTTCCCTTCCCCTCTAAAGATAAATAAATTAAAAATCTTTAAAAAAAAAGTCAGTTGTGATGTATTTTTATATGAATATTTTACTTTGATCATAGCTAATATAGCATTACTTTGTAATTAAAGTGTAAACTTAATTTTTATACATATTGAGATAAAAACTTTCTAGATTTCTTTATTTTATTGCTGACAATACTATAGATGTTCCACACTTTCCTCCCCTTTGCCCCCACTCCACCCAGCCCCTGCATCCAACCTTCACCACGTTGTTGTCCGTGTCAGTGGGCTATGCATACATATTCTTTGGCTAATCTCTTCCAGTCTCCCTACCCCCGCTCCATGCTGAGATCTGTCAGTCCATTTAATGTATCCGAAACTCTGATTTTATTTTGTCAGTTTATTTTGTTCATTTGATTTCACCTGTAAGGGAGGTTATACGGTGTTTGTCTTTCTGTGGCTGGCTTATTTCAATTAGCAAAATATTCTCTAGGCCCATCCCTGCTGTCACAAAAGGTAAGAATTTCTTATTATTTACTGCTGCATAGTATTCCATTGTGTAAATGTACCACAACTTTTTTATCTACTCATCTACTGATGGACACTTGGCCTGTTTCCACATCATGGTTATTGTAAATAAAACTGCTATGAACATAGGGGTACATATGAAGTCTGGACAAAGGCCAGCCATTGTTAATATAACAAGAGTGGTTTGCGCAACATCAGTATAGCCTGGCAGCCAAGGAGAGTGGACTGGAAAGCACATGTGTGAACAATGATGACTTCTCTATACTAGACAGTGCTGGCGGTACACACCATTGAGTGAGCATGTGTACTATGTGGTCCTCTGTTGGGAACTTCCCTGCCTGGTTTCAGAAGCTGTAACCCCCACCATGGCTAAAGTTGAGTAAGCAACCTTCAGATCATAAGCCACTAAGGAGACAAAGCTTAGCTCCCTGGCAGGGTGCTGCTTCTGCTCCTTTTTCTTCACCCTGCCTGGCCCCCAGCGCTTGATTGGTTAGCAAATGACAGGTAATATTCTTCAAAGGAGGGATGACCTAAGACAGGCACAGTCACAGGGAGCCTCCAGGAAGGCAGAAAATGAGTTTGTTTCCCAAACTTTGTAGCCCTTTAGCTAACAGAACCTGACTCAGAACATGCCCTCATAGTTCTTTGTATGTTATCCATTGTTTGATCCTTGCTGCCTGATAATGATTAATGAGCTTTATTTGTATTCTTGTGCAAACTGAAAACCAATAAAAGCCTATCAAGTCAAGGGTCAGGACGCTCTCCCCTTGAGAGAGTGGCCACGCTGTCTCTTTTCCTCCACTGGACTCGGTAGTCCAAGTAAATTTATCTCGTCTCATCAATAATGCTGTGGACACTGTGGGCTGGTGTCCACATCAGTTCTCTCATTCAAAATAACTGAGGAAGTAGAGCAATGGATCTGTGTCAAATTTTGTGTTAAGCTTGAACATTCCTCCACAGAAACTATTCAGATGATTCAGAAGGTATTGGGGGATGATGCAATGAGTGCAGAGCAAATAAATGTGTGGCACAAATGCTTCAAAGATGGTCAAGAATCTGTTGAAGGAGATCCACATTCTGGAAGGCCTGCCAGCAAGCAGAACACCTGAGAATGTGCAATGTGTACTGGACGCAATCAACAAAGATTGCTGTTTGACAGTATGAGAACTAGAAGCTGATGTGGGGATGCCAAAAACTACCGTGTCAAGATTTTGACTTAGGATCTTGGCATGAAACATGTCACAGCAAAATTTGTTCTGCAGCTTCTGTTACCCAAGCAGAAGGAACATCGTGCAGCAGTTGCTACATGAGTTGATTCAAACCACTACCAATGAACCATATTTCCTCAAGAAGGTCATAACTGGGAATGAATCATGGGTTTATAGCTGTGATCTAGAAACAAAGACCAAGTCATCCCAGTGGAAGTCATGCCTTCCACTGGTTTTTCATGCCTTGAGAACAGTGTAGCAAAGTTGCAGCAAGATCAAGATCATGTTAATCGTGTTTTTGATTGGAGAAGTGTTGTCCATCTCAAGTACATCCCTCCAGGCAAAAAATTTATAAGAAATATTACCTCAATGTTCTTTGTCAGTTGAGAGATACAGTATGATGAAAACAGCCAGCATCTATGGACAACTGGTGATTGAAAGCTTCATTGCAAAAACATGCCTACCCTCTGCACAAGATGTGATGTGCTCATCTTGTCCACATCACATCTTGTGCAGAGTTTTTTGGTGAAATACTAAATTACCTAGGTAACTCGGCCTCACTACAGCCCAGATTTGGCACCCTGCAATGCCTGGCTTTTCCCAAAATAAAATCAGCTTGGAAAGAGAAGATTTTTCAGATGGATGATGATATTAGGAATATGATAACGCAGCTGATGATGATTACAAGAAAGAATTTTGTAGAGTTTCGAACAATGGAAGAGACACTGGGAGAACTATGTGAGGTCTGAAGGTCCCTAATTTGAAGAGGACTGTGTTGCCATTATCCTATGTTTAATGCTTCTTGTATTTTGTAACTTCTTCAATAAATATCTCTATTTTCATAGGATAATACTTTCTGGACATACTGGCAATGTTTATCCTTTCTGATTGGTGTTTCAGAATGTTTAAGGTATATTCCCAGAAGTGTAAAAAGGCAGTTCCATTTTTAATTTGTTGAAGTAATTCCATACTGGTCTCCACAGTGGCTGCACTAATCTGCATTCCCACCAATAGTGTACTAGGATTTCTTTCTTTTTTTTTCATATCTTGATTAGAACTTTTTTGATAATTTATTGATGGTAGCCAATCTGACAGGTATGAGGTATATATCTCAAGTATAAAAACCTATAGCTAATTGCTTGGTATTTAATTGATTATTGTGTACAGGGAGCTAAACCAACAATCCATACCTTCTTTTATGTATATTTTCTAGTAGGCATAATAATGTTAGCCTTTCTTCAGGGTTTAGCATCAAGAAAAAATGATAGCTCTGGCTTGTGTACTTCAGTGGATTGAGCACTGGTCAGTGAACCAAAGGGTTACTGGTTCGATTCCCAGTCAGGGCACATGCCTAGGTTCTGGGCTGGGTTCCCTGGGGTGGCATGCTGAAGGCAGCTAAACATTGATGTTTCTCTCCCTCTCTTCCCTTTATATTCTACAAATAGATGCATAAAATCTTTTTCAAAAAAAGAAAAAATATTTCTGCAAACATGCTAAACATGCAAACTCTAAATGAGATACTTAACTCAAAATACTGATTAAATACAACTGTGTCTCAGTTCTCAAGACATGTCATTATTGAATTATAGGAAATAATAAGATACTGGGTTTCTTTAGTGTCTTCCCAGAAGAATTCTAGGAGAACAGTGGGCTTTCAGCCTAAACTTCAGCTTTAAAACATTGCACTTTTATTGGATTTAATGATATTTAATTTATGAGGCATGGCCATGGAAAGAACTTGGCCTTACTTTTCTTATGCCAAATTCAGCATGGAAATCAAACTCAACATGATGTGCTAAGTAGCTTTCCTTGAGAATGAAGCATGTGGACTGGCCCTGTATTTGTTCAGGTAGGAGGGTAAACTCTATGGAAACTACAGTACCATGAAAGCCATGAAAGCAAGAAATGTCTGAACACTGAGGCTAGCTCATGTTATTAATTGAATGTAATTTACTGAACTGAATTTTAGGAAAAATAAAGGTCTATGCATGGAAGGTTTGTTGCTTAATATCTATCATTATACAAATATAAGTTCTCACCAAGTTGCACACAAGAAGGTAATATCAAAAAGCAAAACAAAAATACAAATTTTATGCAGAATGCATGCAGCAGAGCTTGCAATGAAGTGTATTTTTTTGGACAAAAGTCGATTGTATTGTTATATTTAAATGATACTTTAAATAAACTGTTTTAGATTAATAAGCAAATGAAAGTAAGCATATACCTACAGCCAGCGTCATTTGCTTAAATACGGTAGAGCATGTTTATCATTTTTCTCTCAACAATGTTTCTGTCATTACTGGAGATAATTTTATATTAGTAAATGCTATATCTATATATAATGTGATTCGAGATAAATAATCTTGAATTGGAACAATATTAATAATGTAGCTTGATAATTGTCCATTTTGCCTGTACTAAATTATTAAGTTAAATGATGGTATCACTTGTATTAACATTTAGTTATTATTTTTAATATTTAAAATATTGAGAATTATTAAATATATATAATGTTCATTATTTTTCTAATCACACATGCACTTGTGAAGATTGAGATTTAGTTTGTATCACAGATAGATATGACTTTAGAAATATCAAGCGCTTTCTATTGCTAAGTTTATGTCTTTTAAAGTTATACTTTTCCAGAGTACATTGGCCATTCCATATTACATGCAGTTTTCTAAGATGTGAACTATATCAAAATTTTCCCCTCTGTGTGCCTGCTGTGCTTCAATGTGATGAGACACACATCTTAACCTGGTGTCATGAACTTCTGTGGGCTGTCAGTTCCCACCACCGGCCATGTGGGAAATGAGGTCCTCGGATGAACTCTTGCATTTGATACAAATAAACCATAAGTGGGAGTAATGAGCTATAAAATTAAAAATAATCTGGAAAATATTGAACCGAACTGCTTAAATGAATGAAATAAAAATTGCAGATAAATCACAGTGAATTATTTGATAGCTGATTTGATCAAGCTGTTGACTTAAAGTGTTAAATGGGGAGGTAATCCTTAGTAGTAATTTGGTATTAAAATAACAATGATAATCATATGTTATTCTAGATCATTAGTGGACCCCAGATTTACACATATATCAGTTGGGTGAAAAAACTATATTCATGTTTGTTACTAATTGGAAATGCTAGTAAATGGTTGATTTTCATAAAAATTCCACTGTACCCTTAGTTATTCGTTTTTTAGAAGTGTTATGTGATAATACAAGTTATATATTGGTCAATTTGTCCCAGGTGCATATAATTAAAAGACCATTTAAACTGATGTTATTTACTTTTTGTCATTATTCACATTTCTTAAATTTGTAGTTTTTTAAGATGTTATAGTTCCAATCCACCAAATGATTAATCACTTTAAAATTATTTATTAAAGCATAAAATGTGCCAAAATGATGATATTAATAATTACATTTAAAAAATAGTTTATAGAAAAATGCAGAGGTAAATAGTAAAACGAATTCTGGCAAAACGTATGTAAATATGTATGTTCTGGGACAAGGAGATATGTAAATCAAACGTCTCTGCAGAAGCAACTCAAAAATTGTAAAAAGAGAAAACACTACATATCTTAAATATTTCATTCCTTGGACAGGTTATCTATTCACCATTTCTTTTATTTATCTGTATATTACACAATATTGTCACTGCTCATTAGGGTTTTACATCATTTCAGAACAAAACATGGGGATCACGGTGTTCAAAATCATTGAATGTTTTTAATGTGTTTGTGAATGCTTTATCGAATAATCATGATGTACTAAATTCATGGACTAAATTCATAAAATTTTGTCACTAATGGCAGGCAAGCATGCAAAACTAAAGAAGCATTGTTCAGCCTACTAACGTGGCATAGATTTTTAGGAAAGAAAAAAAAGAGCTACTGGAAAACATTATTTATTTAATAGTAGAGTTATATCAACTGCACAAAGTCAGTACCCTCACTGCCAAGGGAAAAGTACTCACATGCATTTTGGTAGTAAGGGAAGACATAAAATATTTATTCATAGCACTTGAAATATAAAAAAATTTCCATTTCAGTTACTTTGTGTAGCCTGTTATATTGTGTGGTCAGGGATACATTTAACATTTTTTATAGTAAGAACCTATAATTTCTGAGCTAAAAATCATTCGTTGTTAACACTGAGGACAATATATTTAGTTGTTTTAAAGCACAAACTCTAATATCAATAGTTTTGGAAGAATTTATTCTTTCTTTTTTTAGACAATACACTGCTCATACATTATTGGGTATATCTAAAATCTAAATATGTCACGGGAATCAGGAGATTGTGTGCACATTTTAAATATAAATCAAATTTATTAAATCATCACTAAGCTCTAGCATGCAAATTGAAATACTTGACATTTAAAATGTAAAATTTGATATACAAATTTTAAATTTGGTATAGTGATAGTGTTATTCCATAAAACTTTTAAAGATTTTCAGGTATAAATGTCTCTTTATATTCTGAGTCCATACCAAATACTCAGATTCTTATGGTGAATCCACCAAGCACTTGCTGCCATTCCATAGCCTGTGAGCTTGGAGTTTTCAATATTTAAAAATAAAGTAAGAAAAGTAACTAACAATTAAAATATGAACTAAAGTTTATTATATCAATCACTAAGGCTCAAAGAGCATTTTTAGTGTTCTGTGTAAACCATATAATCCCTCCCAAAGATATGAAATCATATTCTTATGATTGCCATGTTTGTTATTATTATTGTCATATTTACAGAAATTATTTTATGTACTTTACTTGAAAATTATTCTTCTATTACTAAAATTTACCTACAATAAAGTTAAGCTTCTTTTTAAAGATTTTATTTATTTATTTTTAGAGAGAGGGGAAGGGAGGGAGAAAGAGAGGAAGAGAAACATCAATGTGTGGTTGCCTCTTCCACATCCCCTACTGGGGGCCTGGCCCACAACCCAGGCATGTGCCCTGACTGGGAATCGAACCAACAACCCTTTGGTTCGCAGGCCAGCACTCTATCCACTGAGTGACACTAGCCAGGGCAAGTTGAGCTTTAATTCTATGTTGAAGAACATTATGTTGGCCTCAGTTGCCAAAGTCTGAGAAATACTGACTTAAGTAAAATGAGGAATATATATATATGGTGTAGCAAATATTTTATTAAAAGCGTAATATTTGTGATTTATGCATTTCCCTCCCATAACTATCTCTTTAGATGTTGTCATGAAAGTTATTTTTTTTGCTTCAAATCTAAAAGTTAATTTCTTTATAATTTCCTAAATATAAAACATTATGAGTTAATTGACTCTTCTAGCTGAGGTTGAACTCACACAGTTACTAAGGAACCATTTTCCAGAAATTTTATCCTTTGCCTTTACATTTAAAACATAGAATTTTATTTAAAGCATAAAAGGATTTTTTAAAATATTTAATTTATTTATTTTTATAGAGATAGAAGAGAACGAGAGAAACATCAGTATGTGGTTGCCTCTCCTGTCCTCCCCACTGGGGACCTGGCCCACAACCCAGGCTTGTGCCCTGAGTGGGAATTGAACCAGTGACCCTTTGGTTCACAGGCCGGCACTCAATCTACTGAGCCACCAGCCAGGGCTAAAGTATAAAATAATTAAAAATTGATCTTCATTCACAATGATTTCAGTGGTTTGGTAGGGGAAATATACTTTAGTGGCTTCATATTATTCTTTGATATGGAAAATAAGCCTTTGGAAAAGTGGGACAGAGTAGACATAAATGTATTATCATTTAATATAATAGGTTTACTAAATTATGTTGTATGATAATATCTAATTAACTAAATTAATTAACTGAATCTAAAGCATGTTTTTCTTAAAAATAAATTGCTGAAAGCAATTTTGTTCTTGTCTGTATTATATTTAGATAAGTCAATTTGATAATATTTTATAAAATATGTCTACCTTAAATGATCTTTATCATGCAGTAGAGTATTGTTTCTTAGAGTTGGAGACAGTATTACATTTTACTTAAGAGAATGTTCAGTACTACTGGCCACTGTGGCTCAGCTGGTTGAAGTTTTGTCCCATAAAGTGAAAGGTTGTAGTTTCAATTCTGGGTCAGGGCACAGGACTAGGTTGCAGGTTCAGACCCCAGTCACAGTGTGTATGAAAGGCGACAGATCAATGTTTTCCTCTCACATTGATGTTTTTCTCCCTCTCTCTCTGTCTCCCTCCCCTCTCTCTAAAATGAATAGGCATATTCTCCATGAGGAATAAAAAAATAAAGATCTCAGTACAGAAAAAAATCAGATCTGTTTAAATCTTGACTTTTCAAATGCCTCAGTTTTTTAAGTTTAAAATTGAGATAACAATTTTACATAACACATATAATTTTATAGGTTTAAATATAATAATAAATGCAAATAACATATAACTATGCATGTCATTGTGAGAATTCTACATTTAGCCAATATAATCTTGGTATTCTTAGATTATGTTTTAATTGTATGCTGATCAATATTTTAATATTTATTCATAAAATACTGATATCTGTAAGAAAAAAGTAGAATAATGTCATAGGTAAGGATTTCTCATTCAACTTCTTTTCATTCTTTCTATATATTCTGTGTATTTACTCACCTAGATAAAGACAGAGCCATATATAACTTCTGCATATTGTATTCCATTTATTTATTTTATTAATAGCACCAAATACCATTTGAATAATGTATTTTTCATAAATAAGCTTTGAGAAACAAAATATCACAGAAAATGGACGTTTTCACACTAAGAAACAAAAATAACCTGAGTAAGCTAAAATATTATGGCTTTGCAAAACTCATTATAAAATGGGTGCCATACACCCACACAGGTGAAGACCAATGCCTCAGGTTATACTCAGGAGAGAGCAGACTCACAGTTGTTGTGAGCCAGGTAGATGAAGAGATATTAGTTGGACTTTAACCAATATTTAATGTGGTATATGGGCTTGTGAAGCATGTTATAATAAAACAAGCTGCATCCATGTGCACTCCTTTCTTGTTATTCACTGTATGTGGTGGTGGTGAAGTACTGAGAGAAATACATTTATAGCCCTCATTTATGTCTTAAGCTTATATACAGTTTCTAGTCAGTCAGGGTAAGAGAGCAAAATGAAACATGTCCATTCCTCTGGGCTTTCACCTAAAAAAACTCTTGAGAGAGTGGTAAGAGACCTGAGACATGTTTCTGAAGAGTTTTGTACACCTTAAACTCTTGTGGTGTTATGTGTCAATTATAATTATATCTCGATAGAACCGAGTGGGGGGAAATGTCGAACAACACAATGGCCCTGTCCCAGAGGATCTCAGTAAAAGGTGACTGTAGTGGAACAAAATTTACTCAGGCACAGAAAGAAGAGGGCAGAACTGGAGGTCAAAGACTTTTACAGAAAGCTGAAACCTGGCAGTGAAGCTCTAAAGGGCACGAGCTTTTTCACATATTTGAAAGCTAGAAATTTAACTGTGAAACAAGACGTTTGAAATCTCTCCAGTGTTCAGATCCCTGGTCCTGGTCATACACTCAAAATGTTTGAAAACAGGTATAATCTGAACCACATTTGTTGCTCTGCGAAAATTCTCAGACCCAGATTAAGTATAAATTATAACAAATCCGCCCAACAATTTTGGGATAACAGTAAAGAGAGCTGCCTTTTTCCTGGTGTTAATATTATTGATTTAGTCTCCAATATTATTTTATTTAAAACTTTGAGAAGAAAAATATTATAAGACACAAGCAAAAAAAATGAAGAAAATATGTCTCCAGTTCATAAAATAATGTCCTAGATAAGCAGTCTCAGGGATGGTTGAAATGTTAGACTCCTCGGATAGGGACTTCCAAACAATTTTGTGGAAATAATTAAAGTGTATTTTTGAAAGAGTGCAAAAATGTGTTAAGAGATCCAAAAGTTCAGCAGATATATGGGCATTATAAAAGTGATCTGATGGAATTCTAGAAATGAAAAATAGATCGGAGGTGAAGAAGTAATTTCATAGGCCTAAATTTAGTCCTAGCTGAAGAAAGATGAGTGACCTCGAAGACAGGAACTAGAAACAGATAGTTAGAAAAATAGAAAATAGAAAAGCAAAGTGAAAAAAACTGAAAAGTTTAAGATCCCTTGGGGTAATATTGAACAGTTCAAAACTTTGTAATTTAAGCTCTAGAAGGAGAGAAGAAAAATATGGGAAGAATAAAATATTGAAAAGAAAATGGCTAGGAACTCTCCAAAACTGAGTAAATCCAATGAATAAGCACAATGAATTCCATGCAGGGCTAATAAAAAGAATAGGCATATAGGCACATTGTGCTCAAACTAGTGAAAACTAAAGAGAAAGGTTATATATTACAGGGTATCAAATCAAAATTTATATGAAAGAAAAAAGATATAAATATTGCTGGCTTTTTATTAAAAAATAAAGTGAGAAAGTAGATGACCGAATGGTAACAGGAAGAAAATGTTTCCTCCCGTAGAAGTGGGGAGGGGCGCAGAAGCTCCGAAGATGGTGCCTGAGTGCGTTGCCCTGGAAGCTGGGAAGGTGTGTGCACTACAACAAAAGAGACTCGTGAAAGGCTGGTGCCAGAAACCAGGAAGGTGAGTGGATGGGAGGGTCATATCCTCTCATCTGCTTCCACCACGTGGGGAATTCCAGGGAGATTTTAAAAGGAGACTAGGGGTCAACACGGTACCCTCTTGGATTCTCCCCTGTTTCCTAGACAGCAGGGGCTACAATATGTGGGCTCTGGACCTTGGGAACCGGATAGCCTGGGAACATTCTAGGGCTCCCTTCCAGAGTGTTCCAGGGTGGGCCTGAAGTGCCAGGAGTTCTAGTAAGAGGGTAGGGGAGGAGACTCAGGCCAGAAGTCTCCAGGAGGCTCGAGCTGGCAGACCCAGGGCTATCCAGACCTGGCAAGCCCTTTGTCCCTCCCCCATGTGGGAAGCCACAGCAACTACTGCCCGCCCATAGCCTATACCTCCAGCTCCTGCGGCAGGACAAGCACCCCTCCCCAGGCAGAAAGCCATGGTGGCTGCCCCCCTGCCTGTGGCCAACGCCTCCTCCAGTTTGGCCTGGCAAGCCCCATGCTCCTCCCTGAGCACTTTGGTCCTAACCCGGAGCAGTACAGGTACTGGGAGCAAGGCTGGTAAGAAGGTGGCAGCGGGGTGAGTGGAGGAGTTGTGGGCCAGCAGGTCCGGGAAGGTGAGTCTGGTGCCCGTCCCCCATGTAAAACCACAGGAGACTGCTGCCTAGGCCACCTGCTAGCAACTGCTTGCCCCCCTGGCAGTAGCGGTGGTGGGGTGGGCATCGAGAAATCTGTGTATATCTGTAAGTAAAATACCATTTTCCTTTCTACAGGACTCTGTGTCTCCAGTTATTGCCTCTGGATGACAAGCAATGGGACCCCTGTAGTTCTGTTATAGTAGTGGCACTAAACTTGTGGCCCTGACTTACTCTTTGAAGGTCAAAACCCCCAGGGAGTGGAACTGTGGGTCTTCTCATTTGCTGGAAGTTCCTCTGCACAACTGCTGGGGTCATTGGCCACATAAGCACTCCTGGCAATTGGAAAGGAAATGTGTCTGGGAAGGGAATAGACTCTGGGAAGGAAGAAGTATCACCTCAGTTTTAAGGCAAAAATGGGTTATAACATATCACCTCACAAGGCCCAGATTTGCAGACAGGAAGTGTAACAGGGAACAGCCAAGAGGGGGGCCCCAGAAAAGGATTTGGGATGGGGTCCAGAGCTCAGGATGTCCAGGAAATATTAAGATGTCCTCACCCCCCCCCCCAAGGTGTCAGTTGGGGAAGGGATACATGGAGCAGGGCAATTGAGAGTTGTTTTGCACAACAACAATTTTGCAGCTAACCTCTGGAATGGTCAATTAACATATCTATAACTTGAACTGGTTTCATAGATATGTTAAGTAGCTGTGGCCATGCTTTGAGCCAGGGAGAAGGAGTGGCTTCTACCCAAGATGTAACTCGGGGCTGGTCCCCTGAGTTACAGCGCCTATGTGAGAGCTTGGAGTTGATTGGATCTACACCATGGGGCCACACTTGCCCAGACTCACTATGGTAGCCCAGTAAACTTGTAGTAATACAGAGATACTGGCAGGTGTAACTGATTGTAGGAGGAGTCAGAAATAGGACTGGCATGGGGATTTAAACGCAGACACGGGAGTCATTGAGGAGAGAGCCACGTGATTTGGGGTAGGCGAGGACCCCTGCAGTCATGTAGGGGAGAGCCATGCAGATTTGGAAGAATGTAGACCCCTGCAGCCATGAGGAAAGAGGCATGTGGTTTGGGCAGAATTAGGGCCCCCTCTTGGCAAGGTGAAAGAGAGAGCCACATGGTTCCAGCAGAGTAAGGATCCCCTCTTGGCCAGGTCAGAGTGCTTTTGGTCAGAGTGCTGACCCCTGCAGCTTTGGTAGAATAGGCCCACGTGGCTTTGGGGTGCTCCCTTTAGCCACGTAGCCTGGGAAGCAGGAGAGACTTTGCCTGGAAGAAAGGTGAAAGAACTCTTGCCAGTGGACCGCAAGAAGGTGCCACATGCCTTTGGAGTAACTGGAGATCCTGCCTGGACGGTGACACAGCTCACAGTTCCACACAGACGTGTGCTTCTTTTCCTGAGATACAGTACCCCAAATTAGGGCAGGGGGAGAAGGAAGCTCTGTGGGTGTCCGTGGTTATCCTAAAGTACTTTGATATTTTTATGAGGACATCGGGTCACTACTTTAAGTCTGTACAGCTTTAAATAAACCTTCCTCTTTCCTTTTCACAAATCTCTGGCATTGAGAGATGTCTTTCCTCTGGTGGTGGACAGACCAGCCCAGTAGGTATTAGTATACCACCCTTGGGAGGGGCCACTATTGTTCTGTAGCTGTTTTTGGCATCCCTAGGTGGCCCAAATATTACATACACACCCCCCTTGGACCTCTGTTTGGTAACAGAAGTGGCATACCTGGGATTTCAACTGAAACAGGGCACTAGGAGCTTGATAGCAAATAGAAAACAAGCCACTGCTATAGTAAAAATCCCAGAAAACCAAACACAGCTTTGTGGGTTCTTCGGAATTACAGAGTCTTGTCAAATTTGAATTCTTAACTTTGGACTCATAGCAAAAGTACTATACAATTCCTTGAAAAGCTTGGACTCTGAACTTTTCAAATGGACAAGGAATTGTCAGGTAGCATTTGATACCTTGAAGGGAAAGCTGGTTCTAGCTCCCATGCTAGGATTGCCCAATTTAAAAGCCTTTCATAATTGTATGTTCATGAAAGGGAGGGGATTGGACTGGGTTTACTAATCCATACTCTGAAAAACTTCCCAAGACCCATAGTCTGTCTCTCAGAGAATTTGGATCATGTGACAAAGGGATGGCCACCATGTGTTCATGTGTACATGATGTAGCTACATGTGACATCTTACAAGAGGCTAAGTAGTTCACTTGAGATAGCCTAATACAGTATTGGAACCACACCAGATACTAACTCCACTGGAACAGAAAGCAGGGTGTTGGCTGATGTCAGGGTACATGGGAAGATACCAGGTCTGCTGGACAACCCAAATGTTATTTTGCAGACTACCACAACTTTGACTATGGCCACTCTGCTCCCAAACACAGAGGGAAACTCAACCCTCCAGCATGACTGCTTAGAAATGATTGACCAAGTTCATTCTAGCATGTCACATCTACTGCACCAACCGTTGGCAGCACCAGACTGGGAGCTGTACGCAGACAGTAGCAGCTTCATGGATAATGGCCAATGGTGAGCTGGGTATGTGGGAGTCACGATAGACAAGAGAATAGAAACCCAAGCCCTTGTGCTGGGAGTTCCAACACAGAAGACTGAACTGATAGCCCTCAGGAGAACATCATTAGTGTCCCAGGGAAAGGAGGTTAACATCTACATGGATTCCAAATATGCCTTCATGGCAGTCCATGCCCTTGGAGCAATATTGAAGGAGGGAGAACTCTTAACCTTAGGGAACAAGATGTTAAACATGCAGAAAAGATTTTACAATTTCTGGAGGCAGCGAATTTACTGGACTGGGTTGCTATAATGCACTGCTGAGGACACCAGAGGCATGGTTCCCAGATAAACCAGGGAAACCGAACTGCTGATAAAGCAACAAGACAAGCAGCCGGAGGGCTCCCATGCTTAGTAATTTTGATCCCCTGCTTGGACTTGTCAAATTTAAACATCATTAAACAGAGCAGGATGAGGAATGGACCTGTGACTGGGGACTCACTAACACTGATTCTGATTCTATAAGGGAAATTAACACTCATGGAATAATCTTACTTCCTGAGGCTCTAGTGTATCCCATCCTCAAACACCTACACGAAGGGACCCATTATGGAAGGGAGGCTTTGTTGGACCTTGTTAGGTCACATTGGAAGGGCCCACATTTGCAAAAAGACTGTTCAGAATATTACCCACGTCTGTCAGATATGTGCCAAAACCAATCCTAAAACAGAACATACCCCAGCAAAAAAAAAAGTAGTACAATATAAATGGTTATCCCCATTTGAGGAGTGGCAAGTAGACCTTATGCAAATGCCTAAATATAGAGGGAATTTCACATTTTTATTACTTTTGTGGACACTTTTTTCTGGATGGATAGAGGCATACCCCACTAAAACTAAGAAAGCAAGCTAGGCAGTTAAGTAGTTATTCTATTTAAAAAAATAATTCCTAGGTTTTGACATCCTCACAGTATTCAGAATGACAGCAGGACAAGGTTTGCTTCAGAGATCTCCCAGAAGGTTTGACAGGCATTGCAAATAACATGTAAACTACTTGCATCTTAGAGACCTCAATCTACAGTGGAGACTGAGAGAATGAATCACACAATTAAAAAAAAACTCTGGCAAAAACATGTCAGGAAACACATTTGGAATAGGATCAGGCACTATCCATTGCTCTGCTCTAGGTTAGGGTAGCACCCAGAGTGGACTTAATTTAAGCCCTTTTAAAATAGTTTATGGAAGACCTTTCAAAATTTCAATTCTGGGGGCCCCACCACCCAGGATTTGGAACATGAGTGAAAAATTAAGCATTATGTGCAACATTTAGGGAAAACTAGTCATTCTGCACAGATTTTCTCATTGCAGGTCAACCCATCCATCTGACAAACCTTTATACCCATTCCAGCTGGGGGACTGAGTTTTACTATAGACTTGAAAGACTCAGGGACCTGAACAACAGTTAGCAGAGCAATGGAATGGTTCCTATGACATCTTACTGGCAACACTTTCTTCTCTGAAGCTTACAGGAGCTAAGCCTTGGATCCACCACACATGAATAATGAGGGCTCCACCTGAGGAGAATTTGAACCTTTCTGCTCTGGTTGATGCTGAAAGGGAAAGCTGCATCTGTACTACTAAAGGAGTTTCAAAATGTCTCTTTAGAAAGAAGAAAGTGGGCCCCAGTGCAAAGTGACCATGTTCCTTTATTTATGTGTTTGCAGATTTAGAAATTTTTAGCTGCCAGTTATGGAGTTTGAGTGTGGTCCATTCCATTATTAGAAAGGACAAGGATCGAAAGTAAGTTATAGTTATTTCTGAGTAAGAAATAACTACGAAGGTTTCAGAAGGTGTGTAGCAAGTTGCAAGGCATATAGAAAGCTAGAAAAATAAAAAGAAAGATTGTTAAGGTTGTAGAGGTCATAAAAGTGTGATTTTTTTGATAGAAAAAAATACCAGTGCTTGGGTTGAATTATTCTTTCTTTAGGCTTTGTTTTGTGTCTTGCTTTCTGATATTTTGGGGACTGAGGGAACTTAACTGTTTTGTTTGCACTGGGAATCCTCTGTGCCTGCTGTTTCGGGCTTTGTGTCATTTGGACCTCATAAAGGCCCTTTGTGGTAGTGGTTTGTGTGAGGACATGTCTCTGTCATTTGGGGTTTTGTGCCGTTTGAACCTTGGAAATGTTTGGAGCTGGCTACAGCCAACTGGGGCAAGAGAGCACCTCTTTGCCATAAGACTAATTGGTGAGAGGCAATGTCTGCTAAGACACCAGTGGATGCACTGATAGCTGAGCAAATGCCTCTACCATTGGGATTGGTGACATTTGGAACCTGAGAAAGGTCATCTGTGTAACTGATTAGTGTGACTGGTTGGTGGGAGATAAACTTCTAAGGCTAGTTTTAGTCCCCTTTTGTATATATTCATTCATGTACATTCTGTATGTATATTCATTCATATATACATTCATTCATATTTATATGAATGATGTCTTTGTTTTGAATTTTTTGTTTTATTTCTGTTTGTTTTATTTCTAAAAAGAAATTGAGATTCCTAAGGGTTAAAACTTCACATTAGGTTAGGAAGTAAAGTAATGAAAGATACAAGGCATGGAGATACAATTTTGGTGGATATTACAAGGACAAGAATTTTCCTTTTTGCTTTGTAGTTTTCTCCCTACTAGATCCCTCTAGAATTTGGCATTCTAAATGAGTGAGGATCTAAAATTTCCTTTGCCTGAAACGAATATGACTGGTCTCAATGAATGGTTTTAATAACCAATACTTTGACTTGAATATCATGCCTGAAGGACGCATGCCTGGGCTCTGGTTGTTATGGGAAAGACTTGAGGAACTAAGATTGACTTTGGAAGCGAATAAAAGCCCACTGGGGAATTATCTTGGTACCTTGTTTGGCTGTATGGTTCATTGCAGTCTTTCCTGGGAAGTAATGAAACTTGCTTTCCTGGAAGATGGCAAGGATAAACCTTAAGACATGATAGGAACCTTGACCTTGAGGTCAAGGACTTGAGGAATACAGGTACTTCAGGCAAAGTTGCATGGCAGTTTGGGGGCTTGGCTTCAATGCCCCAAAGGGCTATCTAAGGGTCAATCTGAAGGTTCCTTGTGGAAGTTCCAGCAAAGCAGACTTAAAAAAAAGACTATGTGTTCAGCAGTGCTCTTGTTTTAATGCAAACAATGGGGCAAAATTAAACTCTCAGTCTTTTCGAAGCCAATGAATGTAATCTTGGGGGGGGAAATCAGATTTTAAAGAAAATCACAATGCTCAACTTTGATCATCAGACCCCAGTGCAGCTAACTGTCTTCAAAGTTTGTTCTCACTTGAGAGTCAAACTGGTTTAACCTGATGATATCAAATTATCATGGCTTAGTATTATTCCAGCAAAGGCCTTGCAACTGAACATCTCAAAAGACAGACTTGTCAAATTAGAAAAGGTGTAGGCCCCACTTGAGAAGCCCACCTGCATCGCCACCTCTTGACACTCAGTGGTTTGGCTGGACTAATTGGTTGAGTTAATGAAGTGTGGGGTGACTTATTGGCTTTGCTTTAAAATTGCTTTCTTTCCAGCCTTAATAGTTTGGACAGAAAGGGCCCAAAAGTGTTAAAAGGGGGAATCTCAGGTTATTCCCTTCAGTCTAATTTGAGTATAGTAGGCAGTAATACTTCAGTTTGGTGTGACATTCCTTGCATACCTTCCTCCAAGAAAACAGTTTTTTTTTCTTAATCAGAGATAATGTAGAGTTATTTTCTACCTTTGTTATTTAGTTCTTATAGTTTAATTGTGCCTTCTAACCCTCTTGCTAAATCTGTCACCTCTAGAACAAGGATGTCAATTTTTCCTGTAATGCCATACTTTGGACATCACACACATATCCAAAGTAGCTTTCCAGGGACAATCGACCGACCAGAATATTGCAAGATCCTTCTCCCTTATGTGAAGGCTCCACTCCACTCTAGGCCCCCTTCGTTAGGGACTTTTGGATCAGGGGATAAGTATGGCTTTGCTTTTTGGTCAGCAGAAAGTAGTTACAAAAGAACAAGACCTTTGTCCATCTGCCCTTGTATGATTACAAGTGTCCAGAGTGTTAAAGTGGTGAATTGAAACAGCAGGGGACCATCCCCCTGGAAATGGAGAAGCACCTAGGACAGTACATAAGTGCAGCACTCCAGCAACTGGGGTGACACATGCATAACACACACACAAAGGCACGTAAGGCTGGCACCAGAAACCAGGGAAGTGGTTGGATGAGAGGGACATACCCTCCTATCTGCTTCCACTGTACAGGTGATTCTGAGGGAGACTTTGAAAGGAGAGCGGACAGAAACACTGCTGTCTTTGATTCTTCCCTCCTTCCTGACCAACAGGGGCTGCAGTACCTGGGCTCCAGCCAGGACTGGGTGGCCTGGGAACATTCCTGGGTCCCCTTCCTGAGTGCTCCAGTGTGGGCCTGGAGTACAGCAAGCTCTGGTAAGAATGGAAAGAAGGAGGCTCAAGCAGGCAGGCTTGGGGTGGTTCTGGGTGGCATATTCAAGGTGACATAGACTTGGCAAGCCCTGTATCCCTCCCCCAGGTGGGACTGAATTGTGGCTACTGGCCACCCACTTCCCACATCTCTGGCTCTGACCAGCAAGCCCCACACTCCTCTCTGAACACTTTGGTACTGACCCAGAACACTGTAGGTACTGGGAGCAAGGCTGATAAAAAGGGGGTGTCAGGGTGGGAAGAGAAGATTTGGGTCAGCAGGTCTTGGGAGGCAGGTCCTGGAAGATGGCATCACCAGGCTACAAGCCTGATGCCTCTTCCCCATGAAAAATCATGGAAACCAGCTGGGGCGATCACCCTCCCGCAACTGCTTGCTTCTCCAGCAGTGGCGGCAGGTGTGTGGGCATCAAGAAATCTTTGTATATCTGTTAAGTGAATAAAAATAGCATTTTCCTTTCTATTAGACTCTGTCTCCAGAGTTATTGCCTATGGGTAGCAGGCAATGGGACCCCAGTAGTTTGGTTACAAAATGACAATATTAAATGTTAGAAAAAAACTCACGTTAGATAAAATTATTTTAAAACATGGAAAATGAAGAATAATACAATCAAAATAAAACCAAATAACTTTAAATTTTTCAAAGCATTACTAGTGTGAGTAGAAAATACCAAAATATATATACAAAACTAATAACTATGCCATATTAAAAAACTAGAAGATCCTATATTCTTCAGATGTTATTTTCCCTATTTTAATTACAGATTCAAAGTTACCTCTACCAAAATTCCAGCCAGTTTACTAACAATAACAATAACAACAACAAAAGGAAAGCTAATACTAAAATTTACAAAAAATTGTAAATGACTTAGAAAAGCCAAAAGGATCTTTCAAGATTAGAACAAATCTAGAAGACACATACTACATGATTTCCTCAATTACTATAAAGCTACACTAATCAAAATGTCATATTTGTATCAGGACAGACAAAATGGTCAATTAACAGAAGGAGTCAAATATACACCTATTTTTATGACCAACTGTTTTTTCATCAAAGTGTCATGTCAATCCAATAGAGAAAAAACATGGTTTTAACAAAATTGCTTGAAAAAATTAGACATCTGTATGGAAAAAATAATTTTAACCAGCTTCCCATTGCATGCACAACTATAATTTAATGTAGAGCATAAAAATTGAAGTCTACATGAAGTCTGCAAAATGAATTTTAAAAAGTACTAAGAGAACTTAGCATAGGCAAAGATGTTTCAAACATGAGGCAAAATTCATCTGCTATAAAAGGAAAAAATATAAATTAAACTTTATCAAAATTAAAAATATTTGGTCTTCTAGAGAGAAGACACTACTAAGACAATGAATAATTGGCCTACACATTGCAAAAGATATTTATTACAAAGAACCTGTACTTAGGAAAAACTTCAACAAGTCAAGAATAAAAAGACAAATGGCCCAATTAAATATGGCCAAAAATTTCAGTGAATACTTTATATGAAAAGATACCACCACTATCATTTTTCAAGGAAATACAAGTTAAAATACTAAAAAATATACCATCTTTTACCAACATAGTCATTAATCTAAAAAGATTTTATAATACCAAATACTGATATGAATGTGAAACAACTGGAACTCTCGTTTAGTGATGATGACAATGCAACATCTTTAAAATATTGTTTGGAAGCTTCTATTGCAGTTAAACATACGCCTGCCCTCTGCCTTGGGATTATTACACGATATTCACCACTACGACCTCCATTAAAAAATGTACATCTGCAAAAAGACCCAAGCAAGAATCACCATATAACCCTTATCTATAATAGCCCAAACTGACACAACTAACAAGTGTGTCAATAACAGAATAGATAAAAATATAATGGCGTATGCATACAATGGAATACTATGCAACAATAACAAAATAATAATGGTGAACTGCCAATACATATAATAGCAAGATGATTAACTCTCAAACATTATGTTTACTGAAAGTAGCTAGACATAAAAGATATATGATATGTAATTCTATTTATAAAGCAGAAGGAGAGCTAAACTTCATCTATAGTATTAGAAATAAGAAAGAGTTTAATTTGAGGGTAAGGAGAGAAAATTTATTGGAAAAACTCATAAGAAAAGTTTTGGGCTGGTAGAAACTTTTTATCTTTCTTTGGACATTGGTTATATAGCTATATAAAATTGGCAAAACTCTTTAAACTGCATTTATTCTGTTATTTTATATTATGGTAATGACACATGAGTTTTATACACACACACACACACACACACATATATAATATATAGCACAAGTGGAAATATAATACCATGCTAAATTACATAATGTTTTAAATATAATTCAAATCATATCTTCAATTTTCTGATTTTTCCTTATATACAATTTTATCTCAATCAGGAAAAAGATTTTTCTCTAAGTCTCCTGGATATACTAATATTTTAAATTTAACTTAATTCTTTTTTACTGTCAATTATTGCAAGAAACAAGAGAAGCATGAGCAACTGAACACTGGTTAGTTCATGTCATTGTTAACCTGTAAAATCTTTTTCAAATTTAAGCAATTTTTATTTCTATTTTATTGCATTTGTTTTAATATTTCTAATAATACATTTATCAATATTATATAAAGCTATTTGGTATATGCCATTTAGCTGTATGTGTTGTATATGTTTAACTTACTCTAAACTCTTATGTAGAAGAAAATAACTAAAACAAACATATCACCTTAAGGAAAAGCACTCATTTGTTCATTAAAAATGCAGTTATTGATCAACTGTACTCTGTAAGCATTTGGGAAACTCATGTGCTGTGTTTCACAGGATAAAAGAAAAAATATTGAGTTAAAGTGTGTTTTAATATTTCTTTGGTTGTGTTTTTCTTTTTGTTTGTGTTTTTAATATGTGAATTGAAATAATGACTGAATTACAGATCCAAAAAAAGGAAATGGAATTAAAAATACATAGAAAGGAAACTTGGAGGAAGCAAATCAGAAGCAAAGAAGTTTAAAATGGAAGCATTTTGTATATTAGTAATATGAGCCCCATCAAAAAGTTTACTCCTGAAGTCTCTTTTCCCTGGAGTGAGAGGAAGTAAAATCACTTAGGATAGGTGAAGCTCTGTGGTGGGTGAGAATACTTCATCTATTTTTTCCCCACATGTACATAGTCAATTCATGAAAGGAGGCTTTTTAAGCAGATATTGGTAGAAAGTTTTTGCTCCTCAATAGCCTATTTAACTGAGCATGAGTAATGATTTTCCTGTTTGAAAAAATGCCAGGTAATTCTTACAGAATATGAAGCTAAAACTGCTAAATAACTGGATACATGTAAGTATTTTTCTGAAAGTCGTCTTAACTATTAAAATACAATGAGCATATTAGCTTTAATAAATACAAATTCAGAGATTTTCTAAGATAAATTAATATAATTTTTCTTTATAAAAATAATTTTGATCATGGTTTAGATTGATCCAACAGTCATTTTAACTGAGACGTTTAATCAGACATTCCCCTAGACATCTGTTATCCTATTCAATGAAGTTTGTATCTATGATAATTGGTTAAATGTATATTGATTGACCTGGGAAATCATAATTGGAGTTATAATATCTCATTAATGGAAAGAAATACATATGCACATATGTTTGTTCCATCTGTGGAAAGTTATATATACTATGCACACACATACACATATACAGATACATTGAGGATAATTATGTCTTAAAGTCTATGTAGAATTATAGCACTGTGAAATGTGTTTAAAATTCTTGGACATCAATGCATATTATACAATATTTACCAAGACCTATGAACAGTCTCAGGCAGGGTAATTTAGACAAATGTAGTCATTTGAATTTGCTGATTCTATTTTTCTTGTCTCTAGATTATTTCTGTTATTTTTTCTAATGTTTCTTCTGTTTTGCTGGTAACCTAAAATCGAAACCTCAGTGTTAGATTAGAGTAGGGCTGGAGTGCTTCAATTTAAATAATTAAGTCTACTTACCCTATATTTGAAAATAGTAAGAGTGCTTAAAGGTGAAATTATAGAATCAATTAAAATAGAAGATGAAACTAGAGAGTTTTGTGAAATTACAGAGAATTGTGAACAACCAAAACAACGCAGATAGGCAATATCTTATTAGATTTCCATTAAAAAAAAGAATTGGTAAGCTTAGCAACACATGCTGAAATAGTTCTAGACTAAATAATTAAGCATGCAACGTGAGAAAATGAAAAACAAGAAAAAATATATATATGAATCTATCTAAATTAACATCCACATAGTAACTAACACTTTTTTCTAAGGTGGAAAGCTATTTTAATCTCTAGGTAATTTCTGTATAATTTTATTCCTGTATAATTTCCAAATAAGGTAAATGTAACCAAATTTGTATCTTTAGTTTCCATATAACAATCATTAGGAGAGAGATTTTAGTTCAAAGTAAGAGGGAGCATTTAAAAAAGTGGGCTGTTTTATGAAACCAATGTCCCGTGGTAAAGAATACAATTCTATGTTCTAGAGGCTTGATGCTAATCTCCTTGAGCTGTTTCATGATTCCTGTGAAACAATTTCTCACAATATGTGACACGTATATAACAAGAGATATACAAGATATACAAGATTTTAGGTGGTGTGTAAAAAACAATCAGGCTAATATGTATTAAAAAGTACAATTAACATATTGAGTCTGTTTTCAAGGGTGTTATTTTCTGAGATGAGGCTAAAATAGATAGTGATTACAAGCCCTATTAGATTTAAATGAAATATTCAGTTAATAATAATGAAATTACCAAGTGATATAAAAATTAGAGAATGATAATGAAAGGATTAAATGAAGGAAACATTTACAGTGAGAATATTAACAAGTAATTAGCTATAATTTCTATGATATTTTCTATGATTTCTTGAGGCCTTGCTAACTCCTAAATCTTTCATCTTTAATATTCTATCTTAGCTTTTAAATGAAGGTTCTCTATTTTACTGCCCTCATATTTAGTCTAATCAATGTTTCGTCTCTCCTCTTGAATAGAGATTCAGTAAGTAGTAATTTATTTTATTTGATGATGTATATTTAAATAATTTCATTTTTTTCCCAGATGTTTTCTTGTTTTGAAAAAGATACTCAGTTTTACTGGTTTCATAAAGATTCAAAGTGATATATTTCATGGTTTAAATGGAATGTTACCATGTTTTAAAAGTGCTCATATCAGTCACCTAATTGAAAAATGTGCCCCCATTGCCATCAAACTTTCAAAATCACAAAACAAAGACAATACTGTTCTGTTCTAAAATACCACTGAAAGCTATTGGCAGAGGGGACTCAATAGTTTGAATAATTAAATCCTCATTCTTATACAAATCCTGATGCAAAGATAAGTAAAAGTTTTGTCAAAATATTTTAAACTTTGTGTTTTCTTAAAAATGACTGATGACACATGTGACAAAATTGTCAGACCTCAAAATTACGAGTATGTTGTGTTCCTAGCATACAACTTGAAAATGACTGTTTGTAACTCAGAACATATACTGGAAGGAGAACACGGTGTTAAATCTGTTCGGTTCTCGGGTTAGTCCTTAAATGCCTACAAATTCTAGTGTACGAAAATGAAATGCTAGTTCTGCTGCCTGAATTCTGAATCCCAGTTTAAGAAGACAATGACATATCAAAAGGAAGAAGCAGACACTTCCAATTTTTTCCTGAGAATAGTTAAATATTAAACAAAGTTGCAGTATTACTTATTATAATTGTTACTATTATTATTGGTATCTGTTTTTCTCCCTTTCAGTACATTTGTCTTATCCAGTTAGTTTCCCTTCTCTAAAATGTTTTGTTTTACTCTTCCCTAGAGCACCTGCCCTGGATTCTGGTTATTCCATTCCACCCACTTGCTTCAGTTGGTTTGTATCCAAAGTCATTGCCTTTATACATGATCAACACTATTCTTTATCAAAGACTGGTGATTTAGCTATAATTTAGGAAAATGTAATAGGATTGAACTATTTTACACTAATCTGTAATTACTGCCCCTGAAAATCTAAAGATTTTTTAGAGGTTATATATTTTTTAAAAATTGTAACGATTGTATCTAATGGCAGTTCTCTCTCAAAATTAGCTCATGAATTTATCTCCACCAAGGCTGATTACTTCTGGGTTAGCTTGAGTATCATTTATTTGATCATCATTCTAATTTCTTCCATTATCCCACTTCTGAATTTATAAGACCACCCACATTTCCAAGTCTTATTTCTCTCACACAAAAGCTTCTGTGGCCAAAGTGGTGACTTGGGGTCAGTAGGAACTAGATTCAAGGGAAAGACTATAGGAGAGATGATGTCGGTAAATAAGTTAAGAATGTTTCCAATCCAGGTCATTGTAAAACAGTGCGTTAGAGTTCTCCAGAGAAACAGAGCCACTAGTGTTGTGTTGTGTGTGTGAGAGAAAGAGAGGCAGAGAGAGAAACTTCAAAGGGTTGGCTTATGCCACTGTGGGGCCTGGCAAGTCTGAAAACTGTGAGGCAGAAAGACCAAGAATCAAGGAAAAATCAATGCTCTGGTTGGAGTTGGAAAGCAGTCTGGAGGCAGAATTCCTTCTTTGTTGAGGAACCTCAGTCTTGTTTTCTTAAGGCCTTCAACTGATTAGATGAGGTTTGAGGTTATGGAGATCAATCTGATTTATTCAGTGTCTACTGATTTAAGTGTTATTCTGATCCAAAAATAACTTCACAGCTATATCTAGACCTGTGCTTGACCAAACAGGTGGGTATCTTAACCTAGCAAAAATGACATATAAAATTAAGCATCTCAGACTGACTGCCAGACTTTAAAAATGGTGTTTTGGGTTTAAATATATTTAGACATAAACATAATTATTCCTATTTTAAAGCAAATAATAGCATATTAGCATAGGAGCACATATAGAGTTAAAATGCAATGTAAAAAAAAGAAAATAAACCATGTTTTTAAAAATTTAGTACTAGTTATTTTTAGTAATAAATGATGTATATTATTTATGTTTAATGATGTATGTGATTTAATGATCACAAATTTTCACCTGTGAATTTGATAGAGATTATGCTTATTGTGTCCTCAAAGTATATATGGAATATATATTCATATAAAAAATAGTCAGAAGTTCAAAATACTGTACTTCCTAAAATGATTCTAATGGGCCCTGGCTGGCGTAGCTCAGTGGATTGAGTGTGGGCCTGTGAACCAGAGGATCGAGGTTCGATCCCCAGTCAGGGCACATGCCCGGGATGCAGGCCAGTTCCCAGCAAGGGACGCACGAGAGGTAACCATACACTGATATTTCTCTCCCTGTCCCCTTCTCTTTTCCTCTAAAGATAAATAAATAAATAATTTTTAAAAATAATAAAATGATGCTAATGGTTGTTTTACCTACAGAGATGACTGCATGAGTAGAGAATGTTTATATTTTGTAACTGGATAAAATTCAAAGCAATTATTGTACCTTTAAAAAAATCATTCTGGGATCTAAATTCCCACTTTAATTATTTTGGCAGTATATTTAATTCATAGAATACATAAACTTTTTTGTAACCCAGAGTATGCAGATATTGCCATCCTCATTACTTCATTTCTCTTTGAACAATAAAAGACAATATTTTAAGGTTTAAATACAGACATAGATCTAATAAGTCTGAACAACCAAACAAAAGCACTCTGAAAGCTGTTGTTCACTGATATTATAATAAACACAAAAACACTCATCTAATATGAAAGTAAATAATGGCATTTTATGTTTAATGAAGTTCCTTTAACAGATTATAGTAAAAACTGATTTTTAAAAGATTTTATTCATTTACCGTTAGAGGGGAAGGGAAGGAGAGAGGGAGAGAAATATCAATCTGTGGTTGCCTCTTATGTGTCCCCTGCTGGGAACTGTCCTGCAACCCAGGCATGTGCCCTGACTGAGAAAGGAACCACAATCCTTTGGTTCGCAGGCCCCTGTTCAATCCGCTGAGCTACACCAGCCAGGGCTAAAAACTGATTTTTAAATAAAATAGTTTTATTTCTGTAGCTATGACAGTATAAATCGCCCTTTATGGTTACTGTAGTGCTGACCAATAATAAAGTCTCACATACACACAAAATGAATATGAATGAAAGGTAATAGTTATCTAAATAACGTGTGTCACATAGTTATATGAAACACTAATTTAGAAATTTCTAGCAACCAAAGTGACTATCAGTGAGAAATAACCTAGAGCAAGAAAGAACCAGTTTGATGAATTGGGCTATATTAAATAAGTTCTGAGACTTTTTTTTTCCAACTCTAGCAATAAAATAGACAAAACTTTCATGTGAGAAAGTAATATTTTACTCTTGGAAAATGAAAACTTAGAACCTTTTCCTTAAGGGAATAACTTTGCATTTAAACCATTGGCTCTTTAGAGACATTTTCAGGATGAAAAAAAATCAAAAGATTCATTTTACTTGGAGCATTAAAAAAAGATGAAACACATGGGGATCCTGGTATTTTTCTCATTTAAGTTTTAGTGTCACAATGGTTTGATAGGGCCTGAACATTCATTTAGAAGGATATGCCAAGTAATTAAAAATATTGCAGGTAAGTTGAACATTTGACCTATTTGCTTATTTTAAGCTCTGCCTCAGGATCACTCTGATTCCACATTGTGGGCTATTCCACAGAAGTTATAGGCCATGCATATATTTTAACATGATGAATGTTGGTATTAAAAGGCTACAGTATGTTCTGTCTGAGGAAGTACTTTATATCAATGCAGAAACGGTGTGAGATTAAGGGTTACTGCAGCACCCTAAGGAATCAAGAAAAGTCACATTCTAGAAGGAGCGTTGTATAAATGTACCATATTTTGAACAATATTTCTAAAACAGCATTGAAATATATATTCTAAAAATATATTTTCCTTTTGATGGCAACATTTGCTTAACTTTATGCTTTAAGTCACTCATTCATTCATTTATATATTTCTTCATTCATTCAACACATTTTTGGTGAGTATCGATCATGTTTCCAGAAACTCTTCCAAGTCCTGGGACATAGCCATGAATAAAACAAACAAGAATCCCCAATCCAGGTTTACTGAGAGGAGATAGAAAATAAGCTAAATAAATAAAAAATATCTGGTGTTTTAGGTGACTAATACTAAAACACAATGAGAATAGAGTGTTGGCTGAGGGTGGTGTGATATAATTTTAGTAAGCACAGTTACAGAAGGCCTTGGTTAACAAGCTCAGTTTGAGAAAGTATCCAAAGGATAAGTGGAGAGACAAGTGTTGATAAATAGGAGAAAAACCTTCCAGGAAGAGAGAAAAGCAAGCGCAAAGGTCCTGAAATAGAAATATGATCACCAATTTTAGCAAACAGCAAGAAGTGCTGTTACTGGAGTGGAGCAAATGAATTCAGAGAAGGGGCTAGCCTCTCAGGATCTTGTAGGTTTTGGCTTTTCTTCTGAGCTTGTTATGGAAGACACTGGAGGATTTAAACTAAGGATAACATGATGTGACTTGGCTTTTAATAGTAACATCTGACTGCTGTGTTGAGAATTGACTGTCTATGTTCAAGGAAGAAAGCATGTACGGGAGGTAAAGGACTTTCCCAATAATTCTGGTGAGAAATGACAGTGACAGATTAGCTGCAGAAAACTGGTAAGACACTGAATGAATTTTAACTGTAGAACAAGCAGGATCTGGACGCAAGGTGATTTTCTGCTCCTTCCTTATGGACAGAGGTCTTTTGCTTCTAGCTAGGTTTGACAGATAAAATACAGAATTCACTGTTAAACTGGAATTTCAGATAACTGATAAATCACTTTTATTGTAAGTATGTCCTGTGTAATACACTGTCCATGGAAGTATTTCTCAGGCAATATAAAAATATGCTTATACTAAAAATTCTGTTTTGTATTTAAATTATAATTGGCAGTCTTATGCTTTTATTGCTGAACCCTACTTCTACCCTTTCCTGAGCTATGATGACCTTTACTTGCATTCTATTGGTGAGAGTTTTCTTACTTATCTTTGAATGAAGATGTATTTTCCTTCTACTAACCTCACTCTTCACCCTGCCCCTAGAAGCAATGGATTTTGCCTGGTTCCTGGAAGCTGCAGAATTTGCTGTCCTTCACCAGTAGCCAATGATTTTTTGCTCCAATGAACAAGTTTCTGATGGAAATAGGCTTTTTTTGTCTTTCCCTGGCAAGAACTAATCACCTGCTGCATTGTGTATCATGAAGAATGGCTCTCACAATTCTCAGTATTCTTTAGAGATTATAAATTCACCTTGGGCTTGGACTTGGGGTCCCAGATTTTCAACATTGTCATTATGTTCCATATTCGACCTTTAAGAATGGGTTAACATTCTTGGGAGATCAATTTATTTTGTTACCTTGTGGCATCCTCATTTGAATAGATTCCGAAAAGTTTTGATTTCACAGATTACTTGGCCTTTTCTCATTAGGATGGAAGAAATATTCTCTCATAGCACTCCCATGCTCACTGGAATAAGTCTCTTAAAAGCTTAAAACAAAATTTAGATGCATTATCACACTGCTTTTTTTCCTGTACATTATCCAGAAAAACTAAAGATAGCAGTGTTGGTTTCTTCATAACTTCCCAAAACAAATGGTAGTGCCAATAAATAGCCAAAATTTAGAGAATTAAAATTTAGGCAAATAAACAAATGAAAACAGTGACTCTGAAACCAATACTCTACCTAAGTCTTCACTTTTTTCCTCCTTTGGTACAACCTGATGCTGCTGGAAATGTACATGGAAACATGTTATATGATATCCAGTATATATTATGTTCCAGTTTGTATCCATGTATCCAGTATAATAATATGATATTTAAACCCCATAGCTCTTAATCTCTACCTAGTAATCAACTTATTTACCTTACATTGATTCTCTCCCTACGGAAGTATTTTAAGATTGTCTAGTCTCTCCCAGACATCTATTTCGATGTCATTTTCAATATCACTATTCTCTTTCAGCAGAAGGAGGTCATTTGGCATAAGCTTCCTGTCTCAACACACTTATAGTTAATCATAGTTTACCCTTACCTTCACACACCTTTGCTTGCTTCTTTCCTGACTCAAACGAGAATGTTCATCTCTGAAACCAAAGTTTTCTGCTACTTTGACAAATTAAGAATAAGAAAAGTAAAAGACTTTATCATTCTTGTAAGGCAGATCTACTAGCAACAAACTCCTTCAGTTTTTGTTTGTAGAATATTTTTATTTGTTCTTCACTTTTAAAAATAATTTTAATGAATACAGAATTCTAGGTCTTTGTTGTGCATGTTTTTTTCAATATTTTAAAAGGTTTATTCTACTCTTTTTTCCTTATATAATTTTATAACTTTTATTTTTGCCCTTCTATAAGGAAACTGCATTTTTGTTTAATTGCTTTTAATGTTTTCTCTTTGTTTTTCATTTTCTGCTGTTTGACTATGGTATGCCTATGTATACATTTTTAGCACAACTGTTTTTTAAAATTCAGGTTCATCTTTGTTTGTCAGTTTAGGAAATTTCTATTCATGTATCTTAAACTCTGATTCTTTTCTCAGCTATATCCAGTCTAATGATGAACCCCTCAAAGGAATTTTATAATTCTTTTTTTAATTTTATTTAGTTATTTTTCAAGTACAGTTTTCTATTTCTCCCATTCCAGCCCACCCCGCCCCATGCTCCCCACCTCCCTCCCATTTCCACCCCCCTTAGTTCTTGTCCCTGTGTCCTTCATACTTGTTCCTCCAAATCCCTCCCCCTTTTTCCCCTTAAATTCCCTCCCCTCTCCCCTCTGGTCACTGTCCCCTTGTTCTCTATTTCAGTGTCTTTGTTTTTATTCTGCTTGCTTGTTTGTTTTGTTGTTTAGCTTCCTGTTAAAGGTGAGATCATATGGTATTTGTCTTTCAACACCTGGCCTATTTCACTCAGCATAATGCTTTCCAGTTCCATCCATGTTGTTGCAAAGGGTAGTAGCTCCTTCTTTCTCTCTGCTGCATAGAATTCCGTTGTGTATATGTACCACAATTTTTTGATCCATTCATTTACTGATGGGCACCTAGATTGCTTCCAACTCTTGGCTATTGTAAATTGTGCTGCTATGAACATTGGAATTTTATAATTCTTTTATTGAATCTCTTATTTCTTGCCATTTCTTTTTATTCTTTTCTAGGGTTTCCATATTCTTGCTTGTATTATTTATAAGTTCTTGCATGTTGTAAATTCTTTTCGTTAAACCCCTTAGCATATTCATTACAGTCATTTTAAATTTCTTATCTGAAAATTGCAAAAAGCCCCTTATCTGGTTCTGGATGTCTGTTTTATCTCATCAGATTGTTTTTCCTTGCATTTTTACCATGTCTGGTAATTTTATGTTGAAGGCTGAACATGACGTGTCAGGAAATAAGAACCGAGGCAGATGGGCCTTTGTGAGAGGCACTACGTTTGCCTTGCTAGGGTCCTGCTGCATTTAATGTTTGACGTAGCTGAGAGGGTCGGAGGCTTCCAGCTCCTCCATGCCCTTATTTCTGTCTCCACTGTTGTATTTGGATATTCCTAGAAACACCTTCTTAAATAGAGTCTGTCTTGAAATTCTCGGTTTTAATTCAGTGTTACTATAGATGTTGATGTTGTAAGGCATTTTGGGAGGAGAAGCATTCTACAATTTTATGAATTGTTCATTTTTGAAGTGTATTAGTTTCCCTGGGTTGTGACCTTTAGAAGCATTTCTTAGCTTTTGTTTTTAGTCTTTTCTGTGCTTGACCTGAAGGCTACTGGGTGCTAGCATTTCTAATTCTTCTTCCTCTGGTAAAGTATTTTGTCTTAAGGGCAATTTGTTGGCGAGAAAACACTGGTGTGGGCCTATGTTATTTTTCTCTCCCCTTCTCCACCACTGGATCTTTCTCTGACCTTCATCAAGATAATCTGATAGGGCTTTGATAGGTAAAATTCACGGAAAGTGCAAAAGCCCTCCCTAAGACTGCCACCCCAGGAGTTTTAACTCTATCGATTAGTCCACATTCAGCTCGTACTTACAGTCATTTGCCCATTACTAGCTGTGTTCCTACCTGTTATTTGCACCAGTGATTCTGTATTTTTCTTTCCTGAGTTTTTAGATAAGTGGTTTTCTAAGTGACCTCAATTATCTGATGAAGCTAACAAAAGTTTTTTGATTATCACTTTCTTTAGTTTCTCAGTGTGAGTGTTGCAGTTGATGGCTTCCAAGATCTTACACATTAGGGAGAAAGTGCAATTGTCTTTTAGAGTTTTAAAATAGCTTTTTATACTAGTCTGCAAATGCTTAAATATTGTTGGACATAGTATATTTTTGTGTACAGCACACTTTGGGCCACCCATCTCAATTAATTATAATCTATATGGATAAGAGTATTTTTCATCTCATTACACCTTAATAAATAAGTTCTAAAGCTGAGACCATTCATGTCTTATTCATAAGCACTACAATTTGTGGAATTTTTGCAGCAGATATTTGTAGAAGACATACTGTGATCATGCATGAATTTAAATGTTTAACTAAACATCAAGTTTTCTTGATAATTATTATTTTTTTCTGTTCAGAGGTGATTTCAGATATTTAAGTTCTTCTTAAGTTAAAACATGATTCAAGCTTTCAGTACAACATAAATTCTTATTGACACACAGTGTCTATTGTGCAAACATTTTCTTTAGTTTCTTAACTGATATTTAATGTGAGTAATGTTTAATAACTATGCTATTTTTATTTACTTGATCTTTGCTATTTCTTGAACCAAATCTACCTTAACAGATAGGATTTTAGAAAATTCCCCCTAGAGAATTACTTTAAGCTATTTAAGCTGCCATCAGCTCCTGATTTAGCATTTTTAATAAACTTCCTAGGGCAAAGGATTAATTTCCCTGGACCCTCTTTATCTTTGATGTAAAAGTACAATGTTTAATCAAGGATGGATCATTGTTTGCCTGCTATCTTCTCTGTGCGTTTATGAAGAAGTAGATGCAAGTTCTGGGAATGGAGGAAAGCCAGGGCAAAATAAAAGTATTCCCAGTTCTTAAAATTTGTTGCTAAATAAAAACAAAAACTAATACATATGAATGCAAATAGAATTACTTTTACCACATTAAAGCAAACAAATTAAAGGAACATGTCTACAGAGGCAGTTTATAGGCAGTTTATAGTTGCATTTAATTGTCTTTGTGCTTACTGATCCTTACCTGAAAGTCACCTAAAAACAAAAACTCCACTGTTTTAGCAAAACCGTGGTTCAGATAGTAATCCAGCAAACTTGGATGATATCATTTGAGGGACGCTTGAATCAGTAAGTCAACTCTCAATAGTTCTTTAGCATTATAATAGGAAGGAGGTCTAAGAAAATGCGTGTGTTTATTCCTACTTCCATTAGAGATACATGTTAATATTCATGACCCAGTGACTCCACACCATGGCAAATATTTGTGAGATTCTCTAGATTTGAGTTTGAATCCACATAAAAACATTTTTAAGAGAATGAGAAACGAGCTGAGAAGCCATATTTAAGCTGGAACGATGTATATGAAATGTTGGCAAAAAATACTAAAGAAAGATATCCTTAGGATCACACTTTCTCTCAAGGTTTCTGATAAGACCTGATATAACTTATTTATGACAAGAACATATATATTCCATGCTGAGACATAGAATACCCAACAACAGTGCCATTAACAAGCCAGAGCCATCCACAAGACTTTTCTTAATGAACATAATAATGATGTTATCTCACATGTCACTCTGTTATTCCATCTTCCTAAAGGTAACCATATAATTTATGGTCTAAATGGGGCATATCTGAGCATTAGTAAAGGCACTTACTGAAGAGGATATTAAGACAACAGGCTTAAATTGAGTGTCTTTCAGACTAGTTAAGAAAAAAAGAGATTTAAAGTATTTAACAACATCAAACTTATGGTTGGATGACTAATTTCCCTTCAACCAAAAGAGAAGTGTTCCAGAATTATCAGTGTTTTATATGATACAATGTGTATGCTAGGAAAATAACTATAAAATATTTTTGAAATAAATAAACCTGAAATCTATCTTCTTGGGGTCAGTATTTAACATAAGAAGAAAGCAGTCACTTTTTAAAGAAACAGGTGATAATGCGAAAAGATTAAAAAATACATGTTTAGAAATATATCTAAAATTAAAGTCTCTATTGCTGAGGATAATGTATTTCATATTGAAAAATGTCATTATCTGTAGACTTTTACAGGTTGAAAACTCATATCCATACTCTTTAATGATTTCCAAAAGGAAAAGATGTACTGGGACATGAATCCATATAACTATGTTCTTTCTACATTTTTATTTACTTATTTTTAATTAAGAGATCTTTTGTGGCATTACAGAGTTTAAAAAATTCAGCAGAAAGTACAAGAGTTCTCACACATACCTTTACAGCGATCTTGTTTCCCTTATACCACTTTGCACTAGTAGTGCCTTGCACTAGTGTGGTGTACTTGTTATTGTACATCTGATGAGCAAAAGTTGATGTATTATTAACTAAAATTCATAAATTACATTAAGGTTTACTCTTACTGTTTTAAAGTCTGTGGGTTTTGATAAAGGTATGCCATGTATTCATCATTCCAATACCATACAAATAGTTTGACTGTCCTACAAATCTCCTGGGAAAATCAGTAAGGTCGTAGTTGAACTCAATAACACCATCAATCAGTTGGATATAATTGACTTCTATAGGCTACTTCAACCCACAGCAGCAGAATTGACATTTTTTACAAAATTACATAGAACATTCTGTAAGAGAGACAATATTCTGGGCTGTAAAACACATCTAAACATATTTAAAAGAATAGAAATTGTGCAGTGTCTACTCTCAGACCACAGTGGAATTAGATTAGAAATCAATGACAGAAGAGGTTATAAGGGGTCAAATATATGGTGATGGAAGGAAACATGATTGCAAATGCTGAGCATACCATAGAATGTACACATGTTGTATTATAAAGTTGTACAACTGAAATTTATATTATTAACTAAGGTTAACCAAATACACTTAATAAAAAGAGGTAACTAAAATTTCAAAATGCAGGTGATTAAACAGCAGACTACTATATAATGCCTAGGTCAAAGAAGACCTATCAAGAAAACTTTAACCGTATTTTAAAGTAAGTGAAATTGAGAACACAACTTAGGATTTTGGGATGCAGTGAAAACAATGCATAGAGGGAAATTTATATCATGGCACACGCATACTAGAAAATAAGAAACAAACAAAAAACATCCAAAATCAGTCATCTAAGTTCCCACCTTAGGAAACCCCAAAGTAAGAGTCAATTAAATTCAAAGTAAGCAGAATAAAAGCAATAATAAAAATTAGAGCAGTAATCAATAAAGTTAATAACAAAAATCAACAGAGAAAGTAAATAAAACCAAAAGCTGATTTATTAAAAGCATCAATAAAATTAATAAACTTCAAGAAAAAAGACATGGCCACACATTACAAATATCAGAGCTAGAAGAGAGGAATCACTAAAAATCCCATGAAAAAAGAAAAAACTATGAATATCTCTATGTCCCCAAATCTGGCAACCAAGCCTGGGCAGAGCTCAGAGAATTTTTAGAACAGTGGAAATGATCTGTATGATGAATACATGTCACACAGACATGTATGACAATGATGAATACATGTCATTATACATTTGTCCAAATCTACTTAATGTACAACTTAAATCGTGAACCCTAAGGTAAACCATGAATTTGGGTGATACTGACGTTTCCTTGTACGTTCATCATTGATTAAAAAAAAATTCTGGTTAGTACTATTGACAATGGGAGGCATGTACAGACAAATAGTATATGAGACATCTTTGTATCTACCTCTCCATTTTCTTGTGGAGCTTCTTTAAGAAAATATCCTGTAAAAAATACACTGTGCTCTACATATTTATACCTCCCTGTACCCACAAACTCTAGCAATCATTAATCTTTTGCCATCTCCATAGTTTTATCTTTTTCAGAATTTATTATAGTCAAAATTATATAGCACACAGCATTTTCAAATTATTTTATTTTGCTTAGTAACACTTCTTTAAAGTTCCTCCATATCTTTTCTTTGTTTGAGAATTCACTTATTTGTGTTACCAAATAATATTGGTAACAACATTATGCTGCATAATGCTGCATAAATGTATCACAATTTGTTTATTTACCTGTTTATGTACATCTTGGATGCCTGTAAGTTTTAGCAATTATGAAAAAAGTTTATACAAGCATTGTATGTACAGGTTTTGTTTGGGCATAAGTTTTCAACTCCTTTGGGTAAGCAGTGCCATTGCCAGATCTTATGGTAAGCGAATGTTTACTTTTGTAATAAACTGCCAAACTGACTACCAAACTGTCTGTATCATTTTGCATTCCCACCAACGTGAGACTTCCTATTGGTTCATAACTTTATAAATTACAATGTAAGTATTTCGATGTAAAAAGTTCATTATCTGCACTTAGAAAAATTAAATACCCATATCTAAACTCTTTAATATTATCCCCAAATAAGTTTCAACACTTATAAATCTATATAATAAATATTTTAAACAGCAATTTTCAAAAGTTCCTAAGAGCAATTTAAGGTCTCAAGAGTGTTAAAATTTTACTAACCAGTTTAAAGATAAAAACACACAACCAAAAATAATAATCCTATGCCTTATTAATGGATAGATTAAAAACTATAAATTTCAGTGAGCAAAAGTCACAATTAATTTGTTCCATGTTGCTCTACATAAGTTTGTCAACTGTATTTTAGTTATAATAACTATTATAGTTAAGATGTAAAACTAAGTTCCATTTACAGTCATAAAATTAAAATGGAAAAATTAATTTTTAAGGTAACTTCATGCTTTCCACAATGGTGCACCAATCTGCATTCCCACCAAGAGTGTTCCTTCTTCTTCCCATCTTTGACAGCACTTGTTGTATGTTGATTGGGTGATGACAGCCATTCTGATACGCATGAGGTTATATCTCCTTGTGGTTTTAACCTGCATCTCTCTGACAACTAGTGACATTGAGCATCTCTTCATAGGTCTATTGGCCATCCTCTCAAAGAGTATGTACTCTTCGGTGAAGTATGTATTGTGGTCTTCTGACCATTATTAAGTTGGAATATCTGGCTTTTGGTGTTGAGGTGTATGAGGTCTTTATAAATTTAGATATTAACCCCTTATCAGATGTCTCATTGATGAATATGTTTTCCCATTCTGTGGGTTGTTTCTTGATTTTGTTGATAATTTCTTTTGCTATACAAAAACTTTTCCATTCGATGTACCCCATTTGTTTGTTTTTTTTTATTTTGTTTAACTTGCACAAGGAGGTATATATTAAAGAAATATATTAAGAAAAGTGTCCAAGATATTACTGCCTATGATTTCTTCTAGGAGTTTTATTTCATTGCAGCATTATTTGCAATAGCCACAATATGGAAGCCACCCAACCAATGAGTGGATAAAACAATGGTGCTACATTTACACAATAGACTATTACTTGGCCATAAAAAAGCAATGAAATCTTACCATTTATAACAACATGGATGGATCTAAAGGGTATTATGCTAAGTGAAATAAGTCAGTTAGAGAAAGACAAATACCGTATGATTTCACTTATGTGTACATTTTAAAGAACAATATAAGCAAACTCAGACTTAAACACTCTAAAAACTGAAACAAACTCATAGATACAGAGAATAGAGTGACAGCTGCCATGGGGGAGGGACTGGGTGAAAAATGTCAAGGGATTGAGTAATACAGATTGGTAGCTATAGAAGAATCATGACGATGTAAAGTACAACATCAGAAAAAACAGTTAATAACATACTAATAACTAATTAAGGTGCCAGATGGGTACCAGAAATATTATTGGGAATACTTTGTAAACTGCGTGACTGTCTAACCACTATGCTCTACACCTGAAATGAATACAAAATAATATTGAATGTAAACTGTAATTTTATTAAATGAAAATCATTTTTCAAATAATGAGACATTTGTTCCACTACTGCCACTGAAATCTATCATTATTATTAATATTTAAGTAAGAGTCCATACATATTTTATTAATATGCAAAAAAATTCACACACACTTTTTAAATCGCTCATTGTAATTTATTTTATGTTAAAATGTAAAGCATTTTTGATCATTTGTTTTGAAGTGACTGACTAAAAAGAGAATGATTCACATAGGAGTGTCAATGGCTTCTATTTTATACAAAGATTATACCTATTTTACTCTATCTTTGCATCATAATTTTAATTTTGTATTGTTTTTTTGTAAAATAGTGGAGAAGGATAGATTAAATATAAGTTTTTTCCTTATGAAGTAAATTTTAGTTAAGTTAATGATTTTTGAAAACGATGTTTGGGACTTTTTAAGCTTTCATTACGACGTGGTATTTTGTTTTTACCACTCAGCAATTGAAATAAAATAAAGAGATCTTGACCGAGAGCCAAAGGAAAATAACATGATACAAGATTAAAAGTCTCAGAAATAAGCTTTCTTAGGAAAGAATAAAGATTGGGGATAGAAAGAAGCAATGACTTAAATGTAGTTGCCAAACTTCATAGAATACATTGAATTAAACTCACAGGACTTCTGTCTTTTCTTTCTGAAGACTATGTTGAGTGTGGTTTAAATTTGTCAGTTCTGATATTCAGAATCATGTTGTCAGTATAGACTATGGGTCACTATCTTTAAAGATTTCTTAGGAGAACTACATTCGTACATAAACTAGAAAAAAAAGTCTGACTGCATGTGGGAAAAAAAACAGATTGCCTTGATTCTTTAAGGACAGATGCTACCAAAATGAGTCGTCTTCCCCGCAGTGATTGCCTACCCCTTTAACATCCATACAACTCCAATCCCAATTCTCTCCACAATCACCTGAATAAGAGTCTCAAAACTTTTTCCAAATAGGCTGTCATGAACACTAAGTTGTAGACAAGATTGTAATGTCAGTTTCCAAGCAGAACACCAAACTTCCCAATACTGTAAAAGTTAAACTAAAATAATTTATGCTATAACTTGCATGTTGTCCAAATTCTTTCAAACACTAGGATTTCCACAACAATTCATGTTTCTTTCAAAAATATTCTCTAAAAATAAGAGATAGGATTTAAACAGATTGCTGGTGGTAGAATTAAGAAAACATTGCTACTTTTCCTCTGTCCCTACACTTAATCTCATAACTGAAAAAAAAAGCATTGTAAAAAGTTAAATTACCTTTTGTACTACTTTTTAAAAATTGCCCTCCCAATATGAACCAACTTCCTATGTAATATTTTTAAAGTGCTCTGGTGCTGTGAAGAATAATTATGTGATTATCTTTCTTGATACCTATAGTTAATGGTCTTTATGTCGAGTGTAAATAATTTTGAACAATAAAAGTGAATGAAAAAATAGAACTACAGGCATAGAAATATGGAACAGACTGAAAGTGACCAGAGGGGTTGGGGGAGGGGATAATGGTGAAAAGAAGGTGACGAAGAACATGTACAAATGATCCATGGACATGACAACGCTGTGGGAATTGACTGTGAGGGGGATGGACGGAGGAAGGCAAAGGGGGAAACTGGAACAACTGTAATACAATAACAAAAAATAATTTTTATAAAGGGAATGAATAATGCTCTGTCTGTGAGCAACAGATATTGTGTGGATTTTGATTTCTTAGTCATTTATAAATATTTCTTTCTAAGTTGAGAAAAGCAATTCGTTAAGAATATAGACTAATATTTGTTGAAATCTAGGTTTTTTTTGAGGTTTTTAAAATTTTTATTTACTTATTTTTCAAGTACAGTTTCCTGTCCATTTCTCCCATCCCAGCCCCCCCCCCTCACCGGGTGCTCTCCACCTCCCTCCCATTTCCACCCCCCTTAGTTCTCGTCCCTGTGTCCTTCCTGTTTGTTCCTCCAAATCCCTCCCCCCTTTTCCCCTTAATTTCCATTCCCTCTCCCCGCTGGTCACTGTCCCCTTGTTCTCTATTTCAGTGTCTTTGTTTTTATTCTGCTTGCTTGTTTGTTTTGTTGTTTAGCTTCCTGTTAAAGGTGAGAAATCTAGTTTTAAGAAAGAAAAGTAATATGAATCACAAAACTGCAGAACACTACTTAGAAAAAACTCATTATATTCATGTTCTTTAAAAAGATCAAAATAATGATTTTTATAAAATATGGGAGTCTAATTATAATTCCCTGGGAAGGTTTATGCCACTCATACATGAAGAAGTGTCTTTTCTGCCTCTGACCAGCACCTTCATGTGGCCTTGTACACTGGGCAACAGACAGCTCTTTTTTATTGAATGGTATAGGTAAGAGTCAGAAAAATAAAAGGTGTACTCTTTTAGCAGTGAGCATTTTCTGTTAGCTGACAGTGACAGGCATTCATTCCCCCTTTTATTATTCATTTTTTAAAGATTTTATTTATTTATTTTTTAGACAGAGGGGAAGGAAGGGAGAAGGAGAGGGAGAGAGACATTGATGTGTGATTGCCTCTCATGTGCCCTGTACCAGGGAACCTGGCCTGAAACCCAGGCATGTGTCCTGGCTGGGAATCAAACCAGGGACCCTTTGGTTTGTAGGCTGGTGCTTAATACACTGAGTCACACCAGCCAGGGCTTATTATTCTTTTTTTTTATTGTTGTTCAAGTACATTTGCCTCCATTTTCCTGCTACCATTTTCTCCCGGATCACCCACCACCACCTCCCACCTTCAATCCTTCCACCTATTGTCTTTGTCCACGGGTCCTTTATACATGTTCCTTGACCACCCTTCCCCTTCTTCCCTGGTTACTGTTCTCCCTCACCCCTACTCTGATTACTGTCAGTTTGTTATTTATTTCAGCATCACCGGTTACATTTTGCTTGCTTGTTTGCTTTGTTGATTAAGTCCATTCCCCTTTTATTTGAAAACAGAATGTATCTTCTTGGTGATAAACTACTCACCTATTTCAGCCCCAGTAATTTAGGTAGAGTGATTGCAGTTCTGGATCCAGGAGCAGTGGATTCAGAATTACATCCAGAATTACAGTTCCAGCCAACAGGAACATTGCATGCCTCACTCAGAGTACTTTGGCTTAGAGATGGTAACATGATTCACATAGTGCCAGACAAGAGGGGAAACCTTTGCTTCAGTGATTAAGAGAGAGGGAAACACGCATTTGCATTGGAATGACTGAAGGGACCAAAAAAGCTTGGAGCTCAGAGAATCACCAAGAGGAGTCATTTTACTCAGAAGAGAAGCCAAAAGAGAAGGAAAGAGAGCTGTGAGGCAGAGGAAGATGAATATTAATGAAGTCATTTGAGCTCTTGTATCCAGCCATGGATAATAGTTTTTTCCCCTAATTTGTGACAAAGATTATCTTCTTAACCGAGCTTCAGGTTCCCCTGAGTCCTTTCTTGACTAGGCCACAACCTCAGTCTATAGGGACTTGAACAAACATGAACAGTTTCTAACAATTCAGAGTCATATCCCAAGGACAACCCTTTCCCCTTAAACCAGAGGTCCCCAACGTTTTTGGCACCAGCGACTGCTTTCGTGGAAGACAATTTTTTCACAGTCGTTTTCTGGATGTTTCAAATGCATTACATTTGAACTCACCTCTTTTTTAAAAAATATTTTTTATTTTATTGATTATGCCATTACATTTGTTCTATTTCACTCCACCCTGCACACCCCTCCCCCACCACCACCCCTTTAGTTCATGAACACGTGTCTCAAGTTCTTTAGAGTCTATATCTCCCCTACTACTCTTGCCCTCCCCCTATCTAGTTTCTACCTACCGTCTATGCTACTTATTTTCTGTACCTTCTCCCCCCTTCTCCTTCTCCCACTCCCCTGTTGCTAACCCTCCATGTGATCTTCATTTCTATGGTTCTGCTCCTGATCTAGCTGTCCTCTTAGTTTGCTTTTGTTTTAGGTGTGGTTGTTAATAACTGTGAGTTTGCTGTCCTTTCACTAACTCACCTCTTGCTGTGAGGCTGCGTTCCTAACGGAATGGTCCTGGTGTGCTGCCCAGATGTCAGGGACCCCTGCATTACAGTATCTGCTAAGGAAATACAAGGTTACAGAAACAATTTACTATTTTTTTCCCAGCCAACACCTGAAGACAGATTCTCTGTTTCATAGTTTCTGTGGGAGGGTAGGAGCCTAGCTCTAAAAACCACCAGCTAGCAAACCCAGATGAGTTTCACATTTCACTTCCCTGACTTTACTAAGCCCTGCTCACCTTCCCTATTCCTTTATTCCTCTTAAAAAATTTCAGTCACCTCTGTACAAATAAAAGTTGAGTTCAGTCCATGTTAAACTAACTCTTCTTTCTTGCAATAGAATATTACTGATTAAAATCTGTTCTTACTGCTTTAACTAGTGTTAGGCTTTGCTTACCTTTGATACTGGTTGTTTATGGGAGTCAAAAACCTGACACATTGCACACTGAGTTTAGTTTCTCCATCATTTGCATCCTCAAAGAATAATAATTATTTTAGTCTGTTGTCTCACCTAGAGTTTGAGTTCTCCTCTCTATGTGCCCACATTCATATTACATAAAGATGACCACAAAGTTATTGATGTGTTGCCATTGTTCCACAAAGATTCCTCATTATCTTTGGGAAAAAACAAGGAAGCATGAAGCTTGTTTGATAGTTAGTAAGACTGGCTAAATTGGAGGGGCACTAAATAATAGAATGGAATATACAGACAGAATAAATTACTTCCTAGGTTACTAAATTTTTTAAGCTAGGACTTGTCTTTTTACAGTCACAAATTTTTAAATGACGTCTACATTTTATTAGATATTTCCCATTCAATAAAAGCTTAAAATTCTTCATTCACTTCCTTCTTCCTCCCTCTTTCCCTCCCTTCTCTTTTTCTTTCCTCCCTCCCTCCCTCCCTCCCTCCCTCCCTCCCTCCCTCCCTCTCTCCCCCCTCCCTTCTTTCCTTCCTTCCTTCCTTCCTTCCTTCCTTCCTTCCTTCCTTCCTTCCTTCCTTCCTTCCTTCTTTCCTTTTTTCTTTCATTTTCTATATACAGACTAATTATAAAAGTTGAGAATGTCTGTCTAAGCACATGTACAAAAGAAAAAGCCTCATGCTTCAGAGTAACATGAGCCAGGATGAACTGAATTTATACTAACTCATTTATACTCTATGATTGGAAAAGACCAACAGAAGTCATTTATTCTTACTGCTTTAATCTGATCCTTATGAAAATGTTATGCTTAGTGTGTCTTTAACTGTGGAGAAAAGAAAGAATCATAGTTGGCAAGACAGATAAGTGGATAAATAACATATAAGCTTCAAAGGGTGGATTTAAGACACCTAATGGAGACTAAATAAGCTGGAAAGCCAAAATGGTAGGAAGATACTGGGGAAAACAAGTGAACATTTTTTATATCAGTGGAGAATGAAAGATACATAATAATTATTTTTAAAAATATTTTATTTATTTATCTTTTGAGGGAAAGGGAAGAAGAGAAGGAGAGAAATATCAATGTGTGGTTGCCTCTTGTTGGTCCCCTGCCAGGAACAGGCCTGCAACCCAGGCATGTGCCCTGACTGGGAATCAAACCGCAATTCTTTGGTTCACAGGCTTGCACTCAATCCACTGAGCACACCAGCCAGGATCATAATTATTTTTAAATTGAAGAAAAATGAGAAGGAAGGATTTATTGAGTGTTAAAAGAATAAGGGCACACACACATGGAGTGTATAACAAAAGTGTAAATTCTATTTTCTTTCTAGGTATCATTAGAAGGAGGCTTACTGAAGGTTGGACTCAGTTTGTTCAGTAATTATTCTGTGTGTGAAAACCCAAGTTATGCACATGGGCCCTCTCAACTCTGACTATGTTTTTTAATATTTTGATTATGTAATTTTCATATTTAAGTTAAAGACCACTTAGTCTTAACTATTACCAATACCAAGACTACTACTGCAATCAACTCGTTTCTTCGAAATACACTAGTATAAATGTAGCTATTGACTTACAGGTACAATTACTTTAAAAATACTCAAATCATCAATGACCTGTACCTATAATACAAACTTATATTTTAGCATAATAACAGGAGTCTGTGTTTCTATGAAATTTTGTGTTGAAAAAAAAACAATACTAATTTTCAGATGACTAATTGTTTTTTTAATCAAGGAGGGGTTAGTACACAACAGAAAAGCATTTTAGAGTTATTGCTTTCAAACTGAATTCCACCTTGGAATCAAGAATAACATTAAAAAATAATGCTGATGCCTGTTTCTCTGTGATTTTTATTTAACTGGATGAGAAGGAAGGCTGGCTATTACATTTAAAAAGACAGTATCTCCTTAGATGGACAGTATCTCCTTAGATACAAGTTGAAAATTATTCTTTGAGAATCCATGTCAGGGGCAGGCTACGTTCTCAGCATTGGGAGGGGTTGTAATTTTCTACAGTTACTTCCAAAGTAGCTGTTCGACACTCTGGAATTAGAGTTTGAATTGTGGTAATGTGTATATTCTTTAAAAGTCAATAGCTCTCTGATGAGCTAAATACACTTTTTATTATAACCTAATCAATAATTATAATATATACATAGCAAAAATGTGAACAACTTCTTAGTGAACTTTAGAAGAAAACCGGCCATGATTGTGAGTTATGGGGCACATTGTACATTATTAATGTAATGTAACAGAAACACTTCCTTAATGGAAATAATTTTAAATACATTATACAGCTTAAAGTGTGTTTCAAATTCTTAGGTGAATTGCTACAGTTGGGAAAATAATAATGTATGTTACATTGAATGCATCTGAAAAGTTTTAGAAAAGTACTTGACAGAAGTGTTTGTGTCCAGGTAAGATATGAACTGGTTTTCAGGTTTGTCTGATTCTGAGAATCGTGGCTGAGTGTGTTTTTATGATGAACCATGTAAGATTGTACTTCACTTGTGGTCGTAGACAATTCAATTCACTTATAGGCTTTATTTAACTGTTACTAATTATTCTCTTTTAAATACATCATATTTCCTGAGAAAAATATATTTTACTGTCAACACTTTTTGTAGAGCCTTTGAAGAAATACTATTCTAAAATGATCAGTTTATAAATGAGGTATTAAGGATAATTTAATGGGCATATATTATTTATTAACAAGTGGTAGGAAATAATTATTACTATAAAATCAAGTTAATATCTGAGGTCTTTATTTGGGCTTTAAAACTTTATCATTCAAAATATATAGTGATTTTTCCAAAAATTGGATTAAAATGTAAAATATAAGATAAATAATATTGTTGATTACAGAGTCCTTAGTTGTGGATAAAGACTATATACACAGAGGTGGAATTGCTGAAGCAAAGAGTATATGTTCTTTTAATTTTGAAGGTCATTACCAAGTTACCCTGCATAAAGTTTAGATATTTCAACCCAGAATATGTGAAAATAGTCCTCCACCTTTTAATAGCATAGATATTAATCATTAGGTATAAACGATATTTTACTATACTCATAATGTGCATGCTTTAATCATAAGTGTTTCGAGCATGTTTTCACATTTCTCTAGGTTTTCTTTGAAAGATTGTGTATTATATAATTTGCCAGATTCTCTGTAGTGGGATAGTTTAGCCACACTGACTTATATAGAGGCTTTGCATTTTTTAAAGGGTCTATAGTTAGTGTTCTGCGTGTGCATGTGTGATGCATATATGTGCACATGTATGCATGTTGCAGGTTTGTTTTCCTGGTTCTTTTTTAGGTCTAGCAGTGTTTTGGTGAAGTATTCAAGGTTCTTTAGGTATAATAACATGTTATCTGTAAATAATGAGAGTTTTACTTCTTCCTTTCCAATTTAGATGCCTTTTATTTCTTCTTGTCTGATAACTGTGGCTAGAACTTCCAGTACTATAATAAATAAAAGAGGTGAAAGTGGACATCCCTGTCTTGCCCTTAATCTTAGGGGGAAACTTGTGGTTTTGCCCATTGAGTCTGAAGTTTGCTGTGGGTTTGTTTGTGGACTTTATTACATTGAGGTCTGATCCCTCTGTTTACACTTTGCTGAGAGTTTTTATCATAAATGGGTTCCAGATTTTATCAAATGCTTTTTTGGCATTCATTGATATGATCATGTGATTTTTATCTTTCCTTTTGTTTGTGTGTTGTATCACAGTTATTGATTCATGAATATTGTACCAACCTTGCATCCCCAAGATAAATCCCACTTGATCATGGTGTATGCTTTTTAGTGTACTTCAGGATATACTCTGCTAATATTTTTTTGAGGATTTTAGCATCTATGTTCATCAGAGATATCGGCCTGTAATTTTCTTCCTTTGTTGTGTTTTATATAGTCTTAGAATTAGTATAATACTGGCCTCCTATTCATTGTGTGATTATGGGCTCTTTGGTATATTTAGAACTGGAAACTTTTTAAGTATTGTGCAATGAAAGTTATCAACCATTTATAGTTTATTTAAATAATTTTATATCTTTCTTAGAAAAGCCATCTCCTATCTCCTACCATTATAATAATCTCCCATGCTTTCAATTAGTATCATTATGGTATAATTTTTTTCTGGTTTTTATTAAAATATAAGACTTGGAAAGTGAAAGATAAAGATAGAAAGAGCTGAAGAGAGAACTAGAGATATAGATATAGATAGATAGATGGATAGATAGATAATAAAACCAAGTAAACATTTACATAATTGAAACCTAAATAAAGACAGAGAATGTTCCCAGAACTCAGGCATTTTTTTATTTGTTTTCTAGGGCTAAATTAAAAAAAATGGGTGGCTTAAAATAAGAGAAATTTAAACTATCACAGTTTAAGAAGCCAGAAGTGCAAAATCAAAGTGTTAACTAAGTTGATTTCTTCCTTTTGAGAAATTCATGGTGAAACTATCTTAGTTTTCATTTTTCTTTGGGAAATACTGAATCAGTTGTATTCAATAGATAAAAAAATTAAGCAACATTTCTATATTTTTATTTAAAAATTTTGGGGAATTGGTGTGTATTCAGGAATTTGTCCATTTAGAGTAAATATTCAGAAGGTCTGGAAGGTGGCTGCCAAGTATGTGGGAGCTAAGCCCACCTGCCCTTGCACCCCTGCACCCAACTTAGCTGGCCTTCCAAATAATAAAGTGAGTGGTCAATGGAATCTTACGTGGTATGAAGTTTGGAAGCCAAAGAGTACAGAAGATGCTTCAAAATGGCAGTAAAGAGGTATTACAGGTGGACGTGGACACTCCCCAGGCATGGCGCCAGCAGTTGTGGTGACAGCAGTTGCGGTCCTTGCATCCATGGAGAGCCTGGTCAGATATGGCAACTTAGCAACTCCCTCCCCTCTGAGGGCAGAAATCCCTAGACCCAGGCCAGGAGCAGCTAGGAATCACAAAGTGTCAGGGAGAACCAGGCTAAGCGCACACATAGTTGCACACCCTTAACTGCAGGGGGCAAATGCCAACCAGGAGAGTGCCAGAGAGTGAGAGAGATGCTGTCTGTACCTGAATCTGGTAGAGGAGCAAGGCCTTGGCTAGCCATGACTATGATAGAATCTTGACTTTTTGGAGGGGCTGTGTACAGAAAGCTGGGCAGTGACTCAACACTGCAGTAAGAGTGCCCAGAGAGACTTTTTTAAAAGGGGAGCAAGATGTGCTGGGCAGGGACCTGGCATATGCAGCTGCCCTGCCAACAACAACAAGAAAAGGATGGTGGGTGCAATTTGCTCCCACTCAGTACAGCTGGACAGATTGATCAAAAAGGTGCAAACTGAGGTGATTTCTCTACCTTAAAGCTGCATGCAGTGTAGAGTGTGGGCTGCTATATGCTGTGTGGGCAGTGGGCTGGGATCTGTGCACCTGAAATTATTTAAAGCTAGACTGAGCCCTTTCCTTGGCGGAACCACCAAGAAGGAAAGGTTGCACCCAACCCCCACCAACTGCAGGAGCAGGGGAAAATCTGAGAAACCAGCCTGGCAGGCTCAACAACCCCGCAGGGGGAATTTCCTCCACAAATGAAAGACATCAAGACAAATGCTTAAAAGGGTCAATTGTGAACTCCTCACAGGGAGACAAAGCACGCTGAGTCCCAGGGCCCTAGGCCCTCAGGTATTTCACTGAGACCATCAAAACAGGGAGTTCAGAAAGTGATGCAACAAAGGGGAATTCAGGGCTCTGCCCAGCTAAAATAAAGCTCAAACACAGAACTGCCATCTGCACCAATCAGGAAAGAGCTGACACTTTTACAGATTGGCCACCCCCTGTGAAATGAACAACAGTTTAATGAGAAACTATGCATTATTGGAAATAAACTGGGGTAGACTAAGACAGGAGATCTCGGGGCCGTGGAACACACCCACAATTTTCCCAGAAGACTGAACAGTGCCTCCCAAGAGAGACCTAGGGGTCCCATACTTCCAATCACAACAGAAGCTCCCTCTAGAGGCAGGTGAAGGAGATAAATGCAGTGTTGCCAGAAATTGGACCACCTAACCTGGGACCTTGAACTGATTCAAAAAACAGAGAAAGATCCAGAAAGAAGTCAGAAGGTGAACATTAACAGTTGAGATGAATTTTATCTTGTTCTTCCTCAGAACTTGTGTGTTTTTTCTTTCTTCTTTTCACATAGCCTTTCAATGTTTCTTCTTTTGCTCCAGTTATATACCAACTAACTCAGTATTCTTGGTCATTTATTTTTTCTTCTTTTTATTTGGATTATTATATATTTTTCTTATTATTGTTATTTCAAATCCCAGGTAGGCCCCTTACCTGGCCTTAGTCCACTTGCCTTCTTCCTATCCTTATTGTTATCATAAACTCCATTTTCTCCAACACTATGCCATGTTCCTATTCCTTACTTACTCCTAGTATTTCTTCTCCATCTATCCTTGCAAAAGTATTCTTCCTTCCTTAAGTCAGCTCTGATCCTTTTTCACTCTCTTATAGTAGTCTTGTTTCCTTTCCACCTTTATAAATAGTGGCTAGTTGGGGGAGGATATCACAGTTACTCCTGTTTTTCTCCAACAGTATTCCTATTTGTTCACTATTCTGCTTGTATTTCAAATCCCATAGGATACTCTCCTTCTGACTAACTTCATTTTGCCTTCCCCCTGCCCTTGATCAGATGAGTTAGGAATTTTTTCTGGATTCTTTTTCCCTTTCTTAGCTTGGGTTCTATTCCTTACTCTTATTGAATTTCTTCCCCCATCCTCCAAAATCATTTTTCTTTATTGTAGACATCTCATGTTCACTTTTCCCTTTTATATAATATTCTTATTCCCTTTCCACCTTTATTAATCTTCACTCAGCTGGCATTGTTATTGACCTTTCTGTGCTTTTTCAGAGATTTTATTCTTATTGGTTCAATAACTTTTTAATTTTACTTCAAACCTCTTAGTGTACTCTTCCTTTTTCTTACTCCGTTTTTGCCATCACCCTTCACAGTTTATGTTTTAAAATGTATTGTTTCTCTTTCTTTGTCTTATTTCTATTCCCTACTCATAATTTCTCCTCCCTGTTCCCACTCAAAATAATTTCCCCCTGTTTTAGTCATCTTATATTCCCTTTTTCCTATCTTATAATATTTTTAATCTCTCTCCACCTTTATTAATCTTTGGTCAATTTTTGTTGATATTGCTGATGTGGTAGTTCATTTTTTCTGGAGTGGGTTTGTTTTTATGGTAACATTGCTTTGTTAATTAAACCCTGTACAACAGCATACAGGGCATGGTTGGAGTTGTGACTACCAGTGAGCCAGCTGGTGGGGAAAATCCACCAATGGATGAGTCACAAACAAGCCAAGTCCAAGTACAACAAGAGAGCTCACACAAACTGAATAAAGGGAAACCCACATCCAGATCATGGGATGAAAGAGACTGCACCACCGTGTCCCACGGAACTCTTACCACAGAAGATCACTGCACAAAGATAGGCGGGCAAACCCAGAGCATCCTGAGATGCAGAAAAACAAAGAGTTACCTAAAATGGGGAGATAAAGAAAGAACACTCAATCAAAAGAAATGGAATATTCCCCCAAAAAAGTTATTTTACTTTTACTTCCAAGATTTTTATGAGATCCATCTAGAAAGTATCTGTGGGGGGGGTTCTGCCCGCAGGGCGCCCCTGACCGCCATGGATGAGAGTAAATCTACCAAGACATGATCTGCTTGGAGAGGAAAGGTGGCTGATCTCTCAAAGGAGAATGGGCAAAAGCCTTTTCCTCAGTGGGCTTTTATTGGGTTCATTTTGCACAGGAATACAGGTAAAGCTCATCAGTCATTGTCAGGCAGTAAGGATCAAACCATAGATAACATATAAAGAACAACTAGGGCTTATTCTGAGTCAGGGTCTGTTAGCTAAAGGGCTACAAAACTTTGGGAAACAAACTCATTTTCTGCTCAGACCCTTATCATTTAATTGAGAACTTTCTTAGCAAAGCAGGTTTCACAGGATTTTACATACCCTTTCTCAGGCCTGATAGCCCAGGCAGCCCGCCCTTTCCAGCATAGGGCTGCCCCACCCTCTGTCATTGTTTCAGGCTTAAGTCAGGCAGTGGAAGTAAGGCAGCCAAGAGATTAGGAGACTTCTTGCATACAGAATGAGGACTCAGGCTATGTCAAAGCCAAGGGGTGAGGGCCCATCACCCCCTTTTTATAGCCCCCTCAAGTCTTCCCTGGGGCTCCCTGTGACTGTGCCTGTCTTAGGTCATCCCTCCCTTGAGGAATCTTACCTGTCATTGGCTAATCAATCAAGCTTTGGGGGCCAGGCAGGGTGAAGAAAAAGGAGCAGAAGTGGCACCCCTGCCAGCGAGCTAAGCTTTGTCTCCTTAGTGGCTTATGGTCTGAAGGTCATTCACTCAGCCTTAGCCATGGTGGGGGTTACAGCTTCTGAAACTAGGCAAGGCAGTTCCCAACAAGTATCCAGCCATGTACCATGAAAAATAGAAGCATGTATTGAAGAAGATACAAGAAATACTGTACACAGGACAATGGTGTCTTTTTTTTTAATGATTTTATTTATTTATTTTTAGACAGAGGGATAGGGAGAGAGAGAGAGGGAGAAAAACATCAATGTGTGGTTGCCTATCACATGTATCCCCCACACCCACCCCACCAGGGACCTGGCCTGCAACCCAGGCATGTGTTCTGATAGGGAATAGAACCAGTGACCCTCTGATTTGCAGGCTGGAGCTCAAGCCACTGAGCCACACTGGCCAGGGCACAATGATGCCTTATTCCCTTTCAAAGTAGGCACCTTGGGATCTCACACAGTTCTCCCAATCACCATCAGTTGCCCATTGTATTTTCCTGAATCTCATCGACAGTCTGAAATCTCTTCCCTTTCAAAGGTGACTTTAGTTTTGGGAAAAGTCAAAAGTCACTGCGTGCCAAATCTGGGCTCTAGGGGGGCTGGGTCAGCTGGGTGATTTGATGTTTGTCAAATACACGTTGCAAGAGATGTGATGTATGAGTGGGCCTGTGTTGTGATGAAGTTGCCAATCACCAGCTGACCATAGCTGTGACCTTCTGAATCATCTGAATAGTTTCCACAGAGAAATGTTCAAGTTTCATGCAAAGTCTGAGGTAGGTTCATTATTCTACTCCCTCAGGCATTTTGATTGAGATAGCCACATGGTACATATGCTCACCAACTGCATCTACTGCACCCATTGACTAGTATAGTGAAGTCACATTGTTCATGCATGTGCATTCCAGTCCACTCTCCTTGGCGGCCAGGTTACACTGATGTCACACAAGCCATTCTCATCATATTAATAATGGCTGGACTTTTTCTGGACAGGCCTCATACACCTAAATAAAAATGATAATCTAATTTTTGTCTAAATTGATACTTTTTATAATTTTAACTTAATTATTCTGTGTTCATGAAAAATAGAATTATTTTGGCCAGGGTTATTCCAATTTTTAATAAGCAACCCCAATGAATTTGGAGATAATATGTATCCTGCAGCTTTTGGTGTAGTACTTCACATATGTCAAATAGCTGTGTTTTTGAAATAATTTATAGACTTACTAAAATTTATTTTCTTTGAAAAAACTGATAGATTCTTGTTAATATTTCTTATTACAGATTTTGGATATCTAAGACATTTATTTTCTACATATAAAGATCTTTTTTGTTTCATGTACTTTTACACAAAGTGATAAGCTAGACATCACCTTAGAGAGTTGTTTCACATTTCCAGCAAATGGTTATCATGTTGAAATGCCTGTATCATTGATAGAGTTTCTCACCTTAAAGTCTATGTGTGTAGTATAGTGTCACCCTCAAGCATTTTTTGCTTAATATTGATATAACATCTTTATTCCCTTTTTTCACTTTTAACCATTCTGCCTGCTTATATTTTACTTATGTTTTCCAAAACACATATATTTGAATTTTATTTTGTTTTTAGTGCCTTTTATCGGAGCATATACTGTATTTACATTATACTTCATTGCTGATATTTTTATTTTTTAGAAGAGGTACAACTGACATAGAACATTATATTAGTTTCAGGTATACAACATAGTGATTTGATATTTCAATATATTTGTATAATGATCACCAGAATGACTCTAGTTAACATCTGTCGCAATTCAGTTACATTTTTTTCTTGTGATGAGAACTTTTAATATCTACTCTCTTAGCAACTTTCAAAAATCCAATACAATATTATTAACTTTAATCACCGTGCTGTGCATTATATCTCCATGACTTATTTATTCATAAAACTAGAAGTTTGTACTTTTGACTCTTCACTCCTTAATTTTTAATTTATTATCTTACTGCTTACTTTTTGTTTATGCTAATTTTGTTTTACTTATTTCTTTTAAATTGATTGCACTTTTAAAATATATTTTCCATTTTATTTGCTTTAACATAGTCCAGAGTTTACAGCTACGTGTGCTTGACTTACCAAAATCTAATGTAAATTGAAATACATTAAAGCATATTTGTATATTACCATATTCCTAACCTATCTGCAAGAGAGTGTACTTCACTTATATATTTATAATATTTACAATACAATTTTCCAAAATCCATTTATTAAATAAACTATCTTTAGCCCATTGTATGTATTTGCTTCCTCATCAAATATTAACTGACTATAAAGATGTTGGTTTATTTCTGTGCTCTCTATTCTGTTCCACTGATCTATGTGTCTGTTTTCATGCTGTTTTGATTACTGTGGGCATGTAGTATAGTTTGATATTATGTAACATGATTCCTCCATCTTTATTCTTCTTTCTCAAGATTACTGTTGCTATTCTGAGTTCTTTGTAGTTACATATAATTTTTTGAAGTATTTGTTTTAGTTCTGTGAAATACATCAATGGTATCTTAATAGGAATTGTGTTAAATCTATAGATTGCTTTGGGTAGTATGGACATTTTACAACACATGATTTTTAAAGTTTTATACATGAGATAAGTTTTTATAGCCAAAATTTTATTAATTAGTAGTCTACCAGTGATGAAACTATGTATTTCTGTTTGCTTGAATTTGCTCTTAAAAAATATTTTTACTTACACATTAATTTAATTTATTTATAGATTTCAACATGTTCAAAACACCTAATCAATCGTTCTGTGATTCACATTGTTTTGGTTAAAATGTTAATGGTATGTTTAATAATTTTATCTATGTGGATTTCAAAATTGGGGTAAATATATTTTTCAGAAGATTGTTCAATTTTTCTATTTTATTTTACTCTATTTTCTCAAAAATGATTTATTTTTTCCTTATTATATATTAACTTCTTTATATCACATTATAAATTTAATTCTCTATGTCCTTGGAAATTTTCCTGGGTTTTCTTTACTTTTACATTGATTTGCTGTCTAATCATGCACTAGCTTTAATTTGTGTTACATAATGTGTCATTATAATAAGATTAAATTTTGTGTCATTAGCACTGACTGTAATACTCTTTCAAAATTATTTGCAGGTTATTCTTTGATGGTCTTACTACCATGTGACTTTTATCATTTTGCCCACTTGAAAAATCTTGTTTGTATTCTTAACTGTAAAAAGCCTGTCATATTTTCTAACACTTTAAATTTGTTTCATTGCTTATTAAAATGCATTACATAACTTTTTAAACCCTTTCTATAAAACATTCAGCTGGGAATTAGTGTTTTTCACCAATCTTGCCTGGTTATTATTAAACTTAATCTGCATATAACTCAGTAGTGAACTTTTAAATTCTTTTTGTGAGTTTTTTCCTCACCCATATAAGTTGGATGCCATATATTCTGTATCTCATATTTTATTGTGTTGTTTTTGATATTTTTTCTAGTTATTTTTATCTGGTCATTTGATCGCTTGGCTACTGTCTCTTTTTGAGAAGCATTGCATGAGAAAAATAGCTTGAGAGTGATTTTTTTTAATGTTCAAAGTCTAACAATGTTTTATTCTACTTTTACTTTTAATAGGTTTATTTGCATACTACTTTAAGTAAACATCATTTTTTTCCTTAGCATTTTCAAAGTGTTGCTTCTTTGCAACTCTTTCCTCTTACAGTTCGTTGTGTGGGTCTTCTTTCCACGGCATTTGTTCCTGTGCAGCCAACTATTTCTTCCTCCACCACCCCAAGTGTCACCAAAGACATACTGTTTTTGGTCCATCATCTTCAGAGAGCAAACCTCCAAACTGCTGCCAAAGTGAGTGGGGTTTACCCGATTTGGTGAGGACAGAGACCGGATCCTGGTACAGAATAGCTTCATAAAAATCACCTTAACCAATTTTCTTCTCTCTGTTCAACTCTGCTTTGACTTCGGCAATGCCTATTGTTTTTGGTCCTGGTTTTGTTACATTAACCAGCTTGCTTCTTGCTGGCATATCCTCTGTTCAGATAGTTCTTCTCTGTTGCAGGCACTAATTTTATGACTTTTGCTTTATTAACCATCACAGTGGAGAAGTGGCCTGTGAAAAAAGTGCTCTGATAACCCTGTTAATTCAAACGACTTTAAAACCAGAGAAATTTTTAACAGCATGTACACTGTATCTTTGTAGAAAAAAACAAACATAATTACAGAGTTTTAGTTTTATTGCTTAATTGTTTTTCTTTACTTGATGAATGGATCTTCCTAATTTTTCAGGCCTTCATTCAAATCTCACCTTTTCAGTGAAGCCCTGCCTGGCCATGTCACCAAGCCCATCGCTTGTCATCTATTGTATTGTGCTTTTACACTGGTCTTCCAGAACTTCTCTGAAATAATTTCTTGTATTTCACACATTTTAATCCTTCTGTATCTTGTTCCACCTATATACTATGCAAGTTGAAAAGTGTGTCTGAAGGAACACAGTGTATGATAGGTATGTGATGAATGAAGGAATGTATAAATAAATATGACAGCTTGTGTATTAAGAATTTGGGTTACTGAAAAGATATAATGAAAAAATAGCTTGTTGCCATAGTCCACATCATGTACATACCTTTGCACAGGTAAAGCCCCTAATAAAATGTTGGTTTGATAGAAATGGAATTTTAATTCTCACTGCAGATAGAATTTTCTGTATTATATTGTTCACCCATGTTTTCTAGTAAGTAAATCCCCATGTATCAGAGATTTTAGTATTCAGAGCACATTAGCTACATGTTACTAATTCTTTATTTTTTAAGAATTTTATTTATTGAGCTCAGAATTTGGAGATGACTCCTCTGGGCCCATGCACGTTAAATAATAAACCTCGTACTCCAGAATCCCTCGGTGTCTGGTTGCTTTGTTTTCCTATAACATTTGGTGCGTTGGCCGTGAAGTGCGACCTCACACAAATTCAGGCCGCTTGCCACCCACTGGGTAAGCGGGGAGGCGGCAGGAGGTCCGACTGGGGAAGCGGGGGTGCACGTGCCCTGAGATTTCTCAGGCCCCTGCGGTTGGAGCAACAGCCACCAGCCCAAACTCCAGGTGGGAAGCGAGGGATTTGGACTACGACTTGACCCCAGACCAGAGGCGCCAAAATCGGTAAGGGCCCGGGGGACTTGACCCGAGACTGGAAGAGGCTGATCACCTCTAATTAGGACCTTGGGTCAGATTCATGCTGAATCAGACCACTTGACCCTCACTCGGGGAGGGACCTGAATTTGGGTCGGATCCATGCTGGGTCCGACCACTTGACCCTCACTCGGGGAGGGATTGTTTAAACTCGGAGTGCTTGAGAGTGAAAGTATGAGTGAATGTGCCCCTGTCCTTTGTGTGTCTACACCCTATCTAGGGGCTCCGCAGGTAAGTGCATATCCAGCGCTCCGAGCCCTCTCAGCTGTATAAGTAAACCCGAAACTCAGAAAAGAACTTCTTTGATTGGAAAAGCGTGAGCACCTGGAGCAAGGGCTGCGGGGCAACCCCCTCCCCCCTCCTCTTTCCCCCTATGGGCACCCAGGTGGCGGGCAGGCCGGGAGGAGGGGCTATCTCCTCCAGCCAATCGGGATTGCCGAAGTGCAGGGTTGCTCCCCCCAGCGCGACCACTTACCCCCCAGCCCCTTACCCCCCCAGCCCCGGAGACAGGGTCGGAGGGCCGGAGCCAGGGGCCCAGCGACTGGAGGCAGGACGGACAGTCCCCAGTGCGCAAGGGGCTGATCGCGCTGTTGGGCCAGGAGCGGGAGGTTTCCCCATTGGCGCTGAGGCCTGGGTCTTCTTTGGGAGTGCTGCACCGTGGAACCCCTGTGCCGCGTCGTGCCCAGGTGCGCCCGGGCAAATGCGTGTCCCTGGTGGGGAGCTGCTGCCCTGCAGGGTCCTGGTGCGACTTCGGCTACTGCCCTCAAGATTTGGAAGGCTGACCAGGGCAGCTACGACACCCTCCCCCCCCCCCCCGCTGTTTCCTAGCAACGGGTGGGGTTTCAGCCAGTGGGCGGGGCTGGTGGCATTGAAGCTGGTTTTCTGGTGCTGCAGCTTGTGGTGTGAGGAATTTTGAGTTCTGGGATGTTTGCTAGTGAAGACTTTGTAATCCAACTGGTCTGGCAATTGTGAGACGGGCTCATACTTTTAAAAGAGTCTTGAGCCTTTCCCCCAAGTTTGATTTTATTGGCCATTTTAACTCTTAGCTTGGAGCGGAGGGTATGCTGTTTGCTTTTCAGAATGACCTTTAGAACTGTAGGCGATGAGAGTGAAGCCATATCACAGAAAAGGCCTTCCCCAACGGGTGATGAACCTCCACACATTAAATTCTCCTGATCCATATTTCTCCAAGCTGTGTGGAATTCCAACCAACACCCCGGAGTGGTCCCCTAAGAGAGACTTTTTAAAGGGACTAAATTAATGATGCAGGACATTTAATGCTTAACCAAGCAGGAGTTTTTTCAGATTCTTCATGCTGAAAGTAACTTTGTAAAGTCTGTGCTAATTCTTCCCAAAATTGAAATGTAACCAGACCTGTTACTTTTGTCTATCCCATGTGTTTATATCATTTTTCAACTGACTGAATTTAAGAGTTTGAGTTATAACAACCCGGGAATGCCTTATTTTAATTCCTGTTTGTATTCTATGATGTATATAGAAGTTGTTCCTTGTAATTGCATTCGAGAATAACAAATAGCAGATTTTAAAAAAAAGAATTTTATTTATTGATTTTAGAAAGAAATAAGAGGAAGAGATATATAAATTTGTTGATCCCCATATTTATGCATTCATTAATTGATTTGTGTATGTGCCCTGACTGGGGATTGACTCACAACCTTGGCATGTTGCAAAAATGCTCTACCAAATGAGCTACCCAGCCATGGCTTCTAGTTCTTTAAATCAGGGGTCCCTAACCCTCAGCCATGGACTGGTATCCTGTCAGGAACTGGGCCGCACAGCAGGAGGTAAACGGTGGGCAAGGGAGGAAAGCGTCTTCTGAATTTACAGCTGATCCTCACTGCTGGCATCACTGCCTTAGCTCCGCCTCCTGGCAGATCAGTGGTGGTATCACATTCTCATAGGAGCACAAACTGTACTGTGAACTGAGCAAGCAAGGGATCTAGGTTGCCCACTCCTTGTGAGAAACTTAATGACTAATGATCTGAGGTGGAGCTGAGGTGGTGATCCTGGCACTGTGGAGCAGCTGCAGATACAGATTAGCATTAGCGGAAAGGTTTGACTGCATAGGGACCATAAAATCAATCGCTTACAGACTCATCAAAACTCTGTCAGTGAATGGCAAGTGACAATTGAGCTGCATCTTGTGGCAGGTTATAAAGCCATCCTCCCCCCCAAGTCCATGGAAAAATTGTCTTGTACAAAACCAGTCCCTGGGGCAAAAAAGTTGGGGACCATTGCTTTAAATTATTTTTCAAACCACCCCATCAGAGTTTCAATTAATACTTCCTATTTCAGTTAGTAAATATGAGATACTGAAATATGATTTTGTTACAACTTTAATTTTAATATTTGAGGGTACTTTTTGTGTTTGTTTTTTAGTATTCTTAGGAACATGAGTTTTCTGTTATATGAGCCCAGAGACACAATTTGTTCTTAGATGACCTTTTTATTCTGTTTAGAAGAATCAATGTCTTGCTGTTTTACTACTTGTGAACTTTTACACATTATTGTATATATATTGTTAAAAATACACCAAAAGAAAGATCTCTCAAAGGACTAGAAAAGAAAAATTGAAAGCTTGAAAGCATCAGAGTAAAATGCATATTTCATGTCATGGTGGTAAGTGCTGCATTATATTAGCAATTTTGCTATAGGATCAGTGACTTTTCTGTTCTTTATTGAATTTCTAATATCATATGAAAGTTACTAATGTGATAAAAGTCTTAAAGTATTACTGACTTTCTATCATGCTCTTGAAGTGAATTTTTTTTATAGTATTAGCAGAAACAGAGTTTCATAATACCATATACAGTGACCAAAATGATAATAAAAAGGCTAAAAAATCAATAATACAGTATATTCAGCTGATCTATTTGAAGCTTCTCATATTTCATTTTCAGATCTTTCTCTTTTAGTGACTCTTGCTCATTGATAAGAATAGAAGCTGCAAGTTCCAGCTTCCTCTGAAACAACATCTAGTTTTCAATAGATAGTCCTGGTAAGAACAGACTCTGAAAATTGTTGGTAGAAAAAAAAAAGATAGCAAAGTACTTGCAACACTATAAATGTTACCTGGCTTTACAAAACCTCCAACAAAAATAAAGTCCAGCGAGTGAATCACCCTGTAAAGTTATTAGTTGTCTTTCTGTAATTTTTTTTTGTTTTACATCTTATTCATATGGAATTTTTCAGTATGATAGAATGTCATGTATAAGTGAGTTACTTTTATTTTCTGTAAGCAGCATATTAAATATTAAAACTAAAAAAACAGGAAAATGTTTACTTTTGTTCACTCTTAGGCAAAGTAATTGTTATTCTTTATCATCTACTCAATTTCACTGATGTAAATTCATTAGTCATTTATATTTGAAATGCAACAGAAACTGATCAGAGAAACACATTTTAAAAACACAACTTCCTCAAGCTAATTTCATAGGTTGAATTTCCTCAGCAACAATTGTGTATTATTTGAGAAAATGTTGATGACTTGTTGAAGATCTTTATATTCTCTTATAAAATAGCTACTTTGTGCTATTTAGTGATAAGTACTTCTTGCCCAAGTATTTTTCTTGTGTATTTCATGAATAATTAAAAGCCAAAATGTGATCTGGAAAATAAAAGAGTTATTAAAACATATGGTTCCAACCCTGGCCAGATTGCTCAGATGGTTGGAATGTCATACAGTTTGATGTCAAGTCAGGGCACATACCTAGGTTGAGGGTTCCAACCCCAGTCCGGGTGCCTATGGGGGCCAACTGATGGATGTTTCTATCTCCCATCAATGTTTCTCTCTCCGTTTCTCTTCCCTTCCTCTCTCTCTATAATCAACGAATGTATCCTCAGGTGAGAATTAAAAAAATTGGTTTCATGAATTAGGAAAACAATCACAAAAATTAATTACACTCCCATATTTTTTTCTACATTAGATCACAAAGTAGAAATTGCTGATATTAGTAAAATAACTAAAAATAGCTAGCTATTATCTTTAATCTCTTGGTTATTTCATGCTTCTTCCCCATTAGTTACAAAACATCAAATTGATTTTTAATTTTCTGAGAAATTGATTCTTAATTATATTTATTCATATTCTGTGTTTTCATATTCTCTTTGTACTGCAGTTTATTTAATTTAAAAATAATATTAGAACTTTATAGTTTTCCATTATTTTTTTTAGTGTTTGGTAGTTTGTATTTGATTAAGAGAATGGAGGCAGTGAAAATCACCAAAATGTTTATGATAGCAAACCTTACACATCATTCCACTCTAAATATTCCTTTACGCCTTCTTCATAGTGCTCACAGTGTGCAAGACAGTGATGTGTACGTATGTGAAAATGAATGTTTCTGCAGACCGTGACATTTATATCATAACCCATTGTGACCCAAGAAATATAGAACCAATATAAAGCATCTTTTAAAAGCAGTCTGAATTAATCCAGTCATTTATTGCGTAAGATTACTGTTTCTTCTCAAAAGTGAACTCTATTTATTATCGTTTCTCCCCCAAACTGGTTGTTCAGGTGCAGTTGCCCCCATTTTCCCACACCACGCTCCCCACCTCCTACTCTCGATCCCGGCCCCCTCTGGCTTTGTTCACGGGTCCTTTATACATGTTCCTCGATGACCCTTCCCTTAAGTTTAGTCTTTCATAATTTTATTCATGGGTTTCTTTACCCATGATCTGATCAAAGTAATGTTTGAACTGATAGAAGTTTGTTTGATCTGATAAAAGTAATAGTGGAACAGAGACATACTCTATTACAAATACTTAATTCCAGATAATAAGTCAATGATTCTCAGACCCACTGGAACATATATTTTACAAGTTGAGTTTATCATTATTTGCAACAAAAAGGCACTCCCTGGGGAACCATGAGACATCTATTTAAGATCATGTTAAATAATTTGAAGGAAGGTTTAAAAAAGTGGGAACTTATTCTAGATGGTATGTTATCAAAAATTGGGATAATTCTATGATTATTCTTTAAATCTTATGTATTAGGAGGAAAGGATAGACAGAGGGTAAAGGTGCAATGTATAAATAAGCAGCAGTGGGAGATGTTATGTTGTGACTTGAAAGTGTTTCTGCTTTGCTTGTCTTCAGACATGATTACACAGTGAGCTTGTGTTTGCTTTGATCCACCGTGGTCAGAATGACCTCGTTCAATGCTCATGTTTTTGAGATTGTTTATGTTCAGGAGAAGAACACTCGAACCTGGTGATGAGTGCAAGGCTGGTTCTTAGTTTTTACCAGAGAGTTCCTGAATGGCAGAGGTTACTATTTTCTTTCTCAATAATAAACATACTTTAATTCACAGGGTGGGGCAAAAATAGCTTTACAATTGTTTGTAAGGAAAAATAAAATAATTAATAATACAATAGTACACTCTGTGTTACACTTACAACTGTAAACCTACTTTTTGTTTCATCCTGTATGTTCTAGCAAATAAATGTTTATTAGATATATTGGATATTTTAATAATAAAATAAGTGTTGGAGAGGATGCCTTAAAAAGTCTTATGGAATAATTTTTCCTTCAAAATTTTGTATAATACTTAATTTTTTAAAAAGTAACCTAATGAATCATGAAGTATCATATATATGTATGTGCGTATACATATATATACTTATTTTGTATTAGAACTTAGTCATCATACACGTAAAACTACTTTTGCTCTCCTTTTCACTGACATTATGTCATTGTTTCTAATAACAAATGCTAACATACATAAAAACAACTTCCCATATTCCTAAATGAGCTTGATTTACAGTCTTTAATATTATCCCGTGATTTGATGCCAGACACTTTGGATACTTTGAAGTTTATTTTGAACGTTTTTCCAATTGAATACTCCATAGGAAAACTAGCTGTTAGCTTCATCATTGTACAGATCAACTCTCTCCCCACTCTAAAAATTTCATTGTAGGTAGAGAAAAAAAATCATTGTGAGTTTGTAATTGTCAATTTAAAGGGTATTGGTTGTGTTCATTATAAGTGAATATTCAACAAACCAAGTTCAGAATACCAGCTCCAATGTGGTGGTTTGACAGCTTCCGCATGAATGGTCCATCATTACAGTCTTGTTTAAAAAAAGTGGATTAACGTTTCATGAATGTGAAATTTAAAAGCATGTAACCAGAGCCCTCAGTGAAGGACTTCTTAACTAATTTAATAAAAATGCTTATTGTTGTGGACCTGAGGAATAAAGTCTCAGAAACTGATAAGAGACTGCCTAAAGGCAGAGAAAAGGCTGGGCCCTAGTAAGGTTATCATTTCCTCAAGGTTATCCTCACAATGGCATCAGAGAACCAATTTTATTTGCTTTGTAAATTTAGAAAGAAACCTGAGCCGTTGTGCAGGGTAAAAGACTTCCCATACAGCTCTCTTGCCTTGACGTGCTTGGCTTAACCTCAGTAAAGATGCTGGCTTCTCATTTATTTTTGTCATTCTTCCTGCCAAACGTCCCACTCCCCAATATTGCCAAGTGGGACCAAAACAAAAGTGTTCAGACCGAAAAGGGGATTTATGACTGATATGGAATGGAAAATGTTAATTGGACAATTTTAAATGTCAGAGCACTGTTGTAACTGTTAACTGTATTCTGGTCACAGAAGAGGCCCTGTGTCTAGAACATGATGAGATAGCCCCTATTACTGGTCAATTAAGAGATAAGGACAAGGTGGCAGTCATTTGCCTATCCATCTAGAGCAAGCTGTCACTGATTCTAAAAGCCACTTACCCTGGGACAACAACCCTAAAATAACCTGAAGAATTAAGAATAAAACATAACCAGCGGAGGAAAAATTTCAGGAAAGAGCTGCTCAGCAGCAAAATCAATTTGACATCATTACATATTATTTTGTATGTCCTAAATATTATTTGAATTTCATATAGAGATTGAAGATAAATCTTGCCTTCAATCTATGGGGATTGATGAGAAAATCTCTTCACAAATAACAGAACATTTGAAATAATTTTCATTTTATTGTTTTTAAGAAAAGTTTCAAATATGCAGGTATCTGAAATAAGCCTGCTTACTCAGGCTTACTTCATATTACACCACACAAAGAAAACATACCAGGGCACTCACTTTGAACAAGATTTGACCGTATCTCTCTATTATATCATCCAAGGAAAATTTTAGAGGAAATTATTATGTGTGATTTTTTTCATATTAATTAATTTGTAAAGTGAATTTACCAGTTCAATGACAAAGAATCTACTAATTTATGAATTGATCTACTTAAGCCTTGTGAAATGGCACTATGTTTATTTCCATTATAAAGATAAGAAAACTCATTTATAAAAATGGTTAAATTACTTGCCAGGGATTCCATAACTAGTATTTGAACATAATCCATATTTTTAAAACTACTTTAAAATCCAGTAAAAATAATATTGAAAATGTAGTCATCCAGTTATACACAATAGTTATATAGTTAATCCCACCAACAAATTTATAAGTGAAATTCTGTTTATATAGTATAATTATTTAATCTCAAACAAATATTTATGTAAATAATAAATATTAGAAAAGTATTTAATCAAAGTAAATTTTTGGAGGACACCACAAATTTGTCTATGGTGTTCTTTCATTTGTTTGGGTGAAAGTTTAAGGAACAGTATTAATATTGCTTATTAACAATAAGATCTAGTAGTTTTCTTTCTTATAGACTATGGCACAGAAATGCTAATTTTTTTAAAAAGGATTACATTTAATATTTATTTGAATTCAATATAATTGGTTTTCTTGGATGCAAAAAATCCTATCTCTCTTTTGATTACCTTAAAAATAATACTCTCTCTTTAAATAAATAAAAAAGTAATAGTTGACTTTATTAACTATGATCAAGACCCTATCTTTTGCAAGACATGCTATGTGATTATATGTTTTCTTGATCCTCTCAATATAAATGCTCAGGTATGTCATAAATATGAAATCTATTTTTGGAGTAAAAGTACTAAGCATAATTTTGTTTTTAAAATATCACATAGACTCTAATAGAGGAGACTTTTCTTCTTAGGATTTAGCAAAGTTACCATATTCATACTAGAATATTAAGTGCCATTGAAGCTTGAAACCCAAACATTTGCTTGCTTAAAAATTTGTTTGAGAAATTGACAACTATAGAGATACAAAAGAAAAATAACATTTAAGAACAAGATCATATAATCCTATCACTTTTTAAAAAGACTTCATTTATTTATCTCTAGAGGGGAAGGGAAGGAGAGAGGGAGAGAAATATTAATGTATAGTTGCCTCTCATGCATCCCCTGCTGGGAACTGGCCTGCAACCCAGGCATGTGCCCTGACTGGGAATCAAACCGTGGTTGTTTGGTTTGCAGGACCGCGCTCAGTCCACTGAGCTACACCAGCCAGGGCATAATCCTATCATTTTTTAACAAATTAACATACCGATCTCCTTGGTATTTTCTATCAGATTTACACATTTTGCATTGTTTTAATGGTTGACAAATGCTCAGTAAATTTCTCAAATGCAGAAAATTTGCTTTTAATCTTCAAATTTACATTTGACATTTAAAACTTTCATTACAATTCTCACCATTGATGCATATCACTAGTTACTCCTTTATTATTTGTTGTATCCTCATGAGTATGAGAACACATTGTTAAATTGAAAATATCAACTTCACAATGCTTCCATCTCATCAGGTGAACTATTTGAAGCAAAACTTTCTGTTAACAATATGTGACACATAAATTTGATGAAAGTATTTTTCAGTTAATTTGCTATGGGATTGTAGGTTTTGATTTAACATTGAAAACCAATGCTTTCTAAAGTTCTGTTTTTATTTAAGAGATTGTTTTGGTTTTCATTTGAGATATGAAACTTAGTAATTATTTTTGTTTAAAGGTAGTATTTTTGGAAGCAAATAACAGGTCTGTTGATGTTAACAATTGCCTCTGGAAATGGATACATAAAAACAATTTGAGCAGCAACAGAAAGAATACACAGCTTGATATCAATGGCCAGTGACAGACAATCTTAAGGGAATTTCTTATATATAGAAAAAATAATAACCTCTATGCAGTAACTGATTTTACATTTTGATAGGTGTCTTTTGGTCAATTTATAATAAATTGATTGTGGTAAATACTCACTATCCATATTTGCAAAATGAAATTGATAGTATTTAATCTGTAGCCAAAGAAACCAAACTACTGTGACTAAGGTTTCCAAAGTACAAGAAGAGCTTTTCACTAAATCAGACATATTTTGAACAGACATGTTCAAGGGCCTGAGATATGCTCAGTATCTATGATTACTTTGCTAGTCATTCAGACTGTTGTCTCTCTACCAGGAGGGTCCCATCTGTATTGAATGTCATTACTGAGGATTCAACATGAGAAGTAATCTATCAGATCTCCCATGTCAGGAAGTGATTCAGTCTTAACCAAAGGAATGATAGGTCTGCCTAAATCTAAAAAAATATTCAACTGTAGTAAGAAGTCATGTGGAAGCAGTACTGTTTTTTTTTTTTTGTCTAATCAAATCAGTTGTTTAAAGCCATATACATCTATAATAGCAAAACAAAAGAGTACCAGGTGGAGAGGGTGTGTTACTTCTCTGTGACCCAGGTCATTCTTAAGCTATTCTTAAAATTGTAACTAAGACCATTGAATAAACTTAAAGAGTGATACCCAGTTAGTTAAACTTACATTTTCGTTTGAGAGATACATTACCTTTGACATACTTAGAATTGATGGTTAAGTCTGAAACAATCTAAACATTTCACCTTTCAAATTACATTCTGTAGGTAAGTGTAAGGAATACATTTATTTACAAATGGTTTGTGAAATAGTATGAAACATTGCATACAGCAACAAGAAAGCATAATTGTGTTCTCATGGGGATAAATACTGAGTTCAGTTTTACTGGATAATCAAGAATCACAAGGAAATTAATGTCCTACTATAAAATCTTCACCACGGTGTCAATACATAATCATATAATTGATTCACTTCAGATACATTTGAAGAAATGTAGAACAGATTTAGTCAGAAAGTACTCATTGTTTTCCACTTGAAGAAATGATCAAATAGAGATGCTGTGAATGAAAGTTCTTTTTTCTCTATAGCTTCTCCAGCACTTGTTAGTACCTACCTTGCTGATAATAGCCATTCTGAAAGCTGTAATGTGGTATCCGAATGGAGTTTTGATTTACATTTCCTTAATAGCTAGTGAAGTTAAACATCTTCTCATATATCTGCTGGCCACTTGTGCATCTGTTTATGTCCTCTGCCCAAATTTTATTATTTTATTCCTTTTATTGATTCTAGAGAGAGGGGAACAGAGAGAGAAAGAGAGGGACAGAAATACTGATGAGAGGGAGAGACGTTGATCAGTTGCCTCTTGCACACAACAAACTGGGTACCAAACACACAACCCAGGCATGTGCTCTAACTAGGAATTAAACCAGGAGACCTTTAGGTTTGCAAGACGATGCCCCAACCAACTGAGTCATCCCAGCCAGGGTGTCTGCCCAATTTTTAATTGTGTTGTTTGTTTGGTGTTCAGTTGTATGAGCTCTTTATATTTTGGATTTCAACCCTTTGTCAAAGCTATTGTTTGCAAATACATCTCACTTAGTTGGTTCCCTTTTTGTATTGTTGGTGATTTCTTTGCTGTATAAAAGGTTTTTTTTTTTTTAGTTTTATATAGACTCATTCATTTATTTTTGCTTTTACTTCCCTTGCCTTTGGGGTCAAATTCATAAAGTGTTCTTTAAAGACCAAGGTCCATAAGTTTAGTACCTATGTTAACTTCTATGTAATTTATTGTTTTAGATCTATGTTTAGGTTTTTTATTCATTTTGATTTAATCTTTGTACATGGGGGCAAACTGTATCCTAGTTTCATTCTGTTGAATGTGAATTTCCAGTGTTCTCAACATTTATTGAAGAGGGTTTCTTTTCTTTATTGTGTGTTTTTGGTCCTTTGTCCAAAAACATATATATATATATATATATATATATATATATATATATATATATTATCCACATATATGCAATTTTATTTCTGGGCTCTCAATTTTGTTTCTTTTCTGTGTGTTTGTTTTTCTGTCAATACTATGCTGTTTTGATGATCATTGCTCTGAACTGTAATTTAAAGTCAGTTAGAATGATACTTCTGATTTTACTCTCTTCCTCAGACTTGGTTTGGGTATTTGTGGTCTTTTGTGGTTCCAAATAAACCTTATAATTTTTTTTGTTCTATTTTTTAAAAAATGTCATTGGGATTTTGATGGGGAATGCATTAAAGCTGTATTTTGCTTTGGGTAATATGAGTATTTTAACTGTGGATTCTTCCAATCTACAAACACAAAATATCTCAAATATCTTTCCATTTCATCATATCTTTTTCAATCGCCTTTAACAATGCTTTGTAGTTTTCAGTATATAGGTCCTTCGCATCGTTTGTTAAGTTTATTCCTAGATATTTTATTATTTTGGCTGCAGTTGCAAAATAAATTATTTTATTTAGTTTTCTGAAGTTTCATTGTTAGTATATAGGAAAGCAGTGGATTTTTGTGAATTGATATTTTTATCCTGCAACTTTATTATATTTGTTTATTGTTTCTAACAGGTTTTTGGTGGAGTCTTTAGTGTCTCCTACAAGGGGGGGTGGAAATCCTTGAAGTGGAATTTTCTTCTGGGTGGTGGACCTCTTGTAGTACAGACTTCCCCTGCTAGGTGAGTGTTCTAGGAACCCATCTGTATAGTGTACCAGCTGGCATTGTTGTGAGAGGCTGCATTTGGCTTCAATTTTTTCTGAAGTCTCTTTCAAAGTATTTGCCTATTTCATGATGGGTGATTTGAATCTTGTCAAATTTTTTACATCTATTTATAAGATCATGTGATTGTTATCCTTTGTTTTATACATTGATCAATGTACATATTTTGAACCATATTTGTGCCCTTAGAATGAACCCTATTTGATTATGATGTGTTATTTCTTATGGTATTGTTGTAGTCAATTTGCTACTATTTTGTTTAGGATTTTTGCATCTGTATCATCAGAGATAACAGTCTGTAGTTTTTGTGTATACATCATCTTTTCCAAGTTTTGGTATCAGGATTATGTTGGCCTCTTAAAATGCATTAGGAAGTATTGCCTCCTTAATTTTTTGAAAGAGTTTGAGAAAGATAGGTATCAGAATTCTTTGAATGTTTGGTAGAATTCAGTAGGGAAGCCAAGTGGTCCTGGACTTTTATTTTGGGGGAGGTTTTTGATGGCTGTTTCCATTTCTTCACTGATGATTAGTCTATTTAGATTTTCCAATGCTTAATGATTTAGCCTAGAAAACCTATGCATTTGTTGGAACTTATCCATTTCTTCTAGGTTATTGATTTTGGTGGCATATAGTCTTTTATAGTATTCTACTATGATCTTTATATATCTGTGATATCTATGATAACTGCTCCTCTTTCATTTCTAATTCAGTGTAGATGAGTCTTTTCTCTTTTTTTTCTCCAGTGCGTTTAGTAAGGGGGTTGTCAATTTTATTAATCTTTTCAAAGAACTAGCTCTTTGTTTTATTAATTTTTGTATAGTCCTTTTGTTCCCTATTTTATTTAATTATTCTCTAGTTTTTATTATTTATTTTTCTGCTGACTTTGGGTTGCTTTTATTCTTCTCCTTTTCCTTTTGATGTAATGTTAGATAGATTATTTACTTGGAGTTTCTCTTGTTTTTTGATACAGGCCTGTAATGATATAAATTTCCCTCTTATTACTGCTTTCACACATCCCGGTTTTGATATGTCATATTGCCATACTCATTTGTCTCTACACACCTATTATTTCTTCTTTGACCTAGTCATTTTTAGTAGTATGTTGTTTCTATCCATATATTTGTGGGCTTCTTTACATCCTTTTTGTACTTGATTTCTAATTTCAAAGGATTCTAGTCACAAAATATGCTTGTTAGGATTTCAATCTTCTTGAATGTGTTCCATCACAATGTCTCACACGCACTGGAGAAGAATGCATAATTTGATGTTCTGGAATGAAAGGCTCTGTAAATGTCAATTATGTCTATTTGTTCTCATGTCATTTAAAGCCAACATTTCTTCATTGATTTTCTGTTTGGATGATCTATCTAGAGCTGTCAATGGAGCATTAAGGCCCCCAAATGTGATTGTGTTTTCGTCTCTCTCTCTAATTCTGTCAGTATTTGTTTTATATACTTTTGTGTTCCTCAATTAGGTACATATATATTAAGAATTGTTATGTCCTTTTGATGTAGTGACTCTTTTATTATTATAAAATGTCCATTTTTGTCTCTTACTACCTTTGTTATTTTGAAAATTATTTTGTCAGATACAAATAGATAGTTTGTTTGGCTACACCTGCTTTTCTGCAGATGCTATTTGCTTGTAGAATCATTTCTCACCTTTTCACTTTGAGTCTTAGTTTGTCTTTGCATCTTAGACGTGTCTCCTGAAAGCAGAATATTGTTTGGTTTGTGTTTTGATCTAAGCTGCTACGCTGTGCCTCTATCATTGTTTGAATAGGCTCTTCATTCCTTCTCCCTCTCTTCTTCTTCTGGTATACTTCTTATGCTCTTTTTGCTCTTTCTGGTGGATTCAGATAGTTCCCATACAGTTATTTTTTTATGCTCAAGTTTCTCTCTTCTTCCCTCCGCATCATTTCTAGATTTCTGTCTTTGATATTACTAATTCTTTTGTCCATCTCATCAGCTCTATTTCCCATGTTCGTTAGTCCATTCTTGCTCTCTTTTACTGAGTTCTTCAGCTCTAGAATTTCTTTCGTTGTTGTTGTTGTTTTAAGTCTCGATCTCTTTGGTAAAGTACTCATTTTAATCATTGATTTGTTTCCTTAGTCCATTAAGTTGCCTGCCTGTATTTTCTTGTATCTCGATGAGTTTTTTTTTTTTTTCTTCAGAAATGGGATCTTGCATTCTCTGTTTATGGCACATATTTCCATGTTTTTAAGTTTGTTTTCTGGAATTGTGTTTTCTGAGCTGTCTTGCTTGCTACCTTGGTTCCTTATGATATTTGATGGATTTCTTTTTCTCTCTAGGCATCCGCGTATGGATGGCACTTCTCTAGCAGATTAATACAAAGACGTCTTTCTATTATTTTCCAGTAGGGGACACTAAATAACAAGTTTTTAGCTCTATTGCACTTTTTTTGTTACTCCATAGGGTGGAGTTCCCTGGGTAGGTGGTCTCCTCTCCTTAATTCTGCTTGCCTCCGTTCTAGGGGGCCAACCCCCGCAAGGGAATGCAGTGGGTGATGGGGCTCCAAATCTGTGGAATCCAAGTGCTTCCCCTGCAGCCGGATACTGCCCTCAATGTAGTGGCAATGTGTGGGGGTTGGGTGGACTAGGGGAACCTGGCTGGCTTCTATGTTCTTTTGTGCTCCCTGTAATGGTGCCCCAGACCTCCATGGTGTTCTGCCTGCAACACAACCTTAGGACCAGTTGCAGAGTGCACCCTTAACTAAGGGGGGAAAGGTGTTTCTGTAGTATCACTTTTCAGGTTTGCACATAATGTGTTCTGCTGTCCAGACGTAAAGTATAAAAAGAGGTGAGCTCTTGGAGGTTATGTGGAAGCTGGGATCCATGTCTTTCTTTGCCTGGGATGCGGGCTACTCAACAAACATGGTCACAAGGTGCTGTGTCTTTGCCTAGGTCGCTGGGCTCAGATGCAGCCCCTATTGCCTACCCCTGTGGAAATGTCCACCAAATCTCTTTGTTTCTCCAGGTTGAAGGGAGTGCCAGACGATCTGATTTCTACCCTCTTCAGGCTGAGCCCTGCCATAAGCTCACAGCTAAAAGCTGCATCCCTGACTTGTCTCAGCTTTTCTCCCTTCCTGCCTCCCCAGTTTGCTCCCACTTTAGATGTTTCGATCCACAGATCTCTCTGGCATGTTTGTGCATAGAGCAGGGAATTTTTGTTGGTGTATAGTTGCTCTAATTGTTAAAATTTCAATGGGAGAGACTAAGGGAATATTTCATGCTGCCATTCTTCTGACACATCATCAGCATTTCTTCATTCTATCTGAATATGGGTACAATTAAGGCAAGCGCGTCTAACAAGACATTGTGAAACATACATCAAATTTTATTGCCACAAAAATCAGTTAACTTTATGGATAATAGAATATACAAGGTCTGGCACAAATATAGCCCCTTTTTATTACAAAAATTTTTATTATAAAATCATAAGCAATAAACATAACAATATCACACTCAAGCATACCATATGCCATTTTAGGTGAAATATTCAAATTGAGACTGTAAATTATTACACCCATAATATCACCCTACCAACCAAGCAAGTGTTACTTCTGCCAGACCCCTGTATATTAGATAACAGTGTTAAACACTTTAAAATCTATTATGTCAATAGATCAGATTTCTTCATTAGGAAATGAAGTGAACTGAGAAAATTTTAATATAATGACACTAAATTATACTTAGTTCGCCTAATAAATTATTGCCATGGCTATCTTTGTTATTACTGGGTAATTGTGACTTGCAACAATTAATAGAGGGGAGAAAAGAGCTAGGTGAACAACTTCGGTTGTATAAGCACACTGCAATCACTTCAGCTTACCATCTTGTAATTTCAAAAAAGAGAGTGGAAAAAGTGAAGTTCTTGATCTTTTGAAAATTTTCACAATTCATATTCTATTCATCTGGGAGAATAATTATTTTGCCTCTCAATTAATTCATTCAAGTTATTTTACCATACTCTATTCAAATTTTGTAACTCTTTTATGCAGCCTTATAAAATATATTAAAAAGGGTAAATTTTCTAAAAGCTACTACCAAACATTGCCTATCATGATGTTTACTTATTTGAAATGCATTATAAAATTCACTATCAATGGTAAAACATTCTATTCTATCAAAAATGCTTAGTGTCTTGATATTGAGTTGTAGAAATTCTGAATCACAATTGTTTCAAATATTGCCTTGTCCATTTTTTTCTTATTTTTAAATTTCAATTGCATGTTTATTATACTTTTTGTAGTTTTTCAAGATTTCTTGTATATTCTGTTCTTCATTTGTTTGTTTTAGTTGTTTAATTTTAATTTTTTAAAAGGTATTATTTTTTATTTTTAGAAAGAGGGGAAGGGAGGGAGAGAAATATCAATGTGTGGTTGCTTCTTGCACACCCCCTCCTGGTGCCCTGGCCTGAAACCCAGGCCTATGCCCTAATTGGGAATCGACCTGGTGATGTTTTGGTTCACAGGCCAGCCATTAGTCCACTGAGACACACAGCCAGGTGAGTTTATTTTTTATAGCAGTTTTAAGTTACAATAAAATTGAATGAGAAGTACAGACCTATTTGCTGTACCAGAAACCTGCTACTCCCTCCACACATGTATACCTTCTTCCATTGTCAACATCACGCACCAGAATGGTATATTTTTTACAAACAGTAAACCCATGTTGACACTCCATAATTACCCAAAGCCCGTAGTTCTACCTTAAGGTTCACTACTGGTGTACATTCCATGGGTTGGAAAAATGTTAATAATATATATTAATTAGAATATACATAGTTATTTTACTGCCCTAAAAAATCCTCTATGCTCTGCCTATTTATCTCTTCCACTTTCCCTCAAACCCTGGAGATCACTGATCCTTTTCCTCTCTATATACTTTTGCCTTGTTCAGAAAGTCATATAGATAGAATTATATAATACATAGCTTTTCTAGATTGGCTTCTTTTACTTAGTAATATACATTTAATTTCCCCCATATCTTTTCATGGCTTGATACCTTAACTCTTTTCGACAATGAGTGAGTAATATTCCATTGTCTGTATGTACTGCAGTTTATTTATCTATCCATCTATTGAGGGACATCTTGATTATTTCCAAGTTCTGGCAGTTATGAATAGAGCTTCTATAAACAACATGCACAGGTTCTTGTATGGGCATAAAAGTGTTTAACTTATTTTGGTAAATGCCAAGGAGCATAATTGTTGGATAATATAGTAGAAGTATGTTTAGTTTGTAAGAAAATGCCAAACTATCTTCCAAAGTGCCTTCAAGGTTCACCTAGAAGTGAAGGGAGTTTCTGTCGTTCCATATCCACACCATCATTTAGTGTCATCAGAATTCCTGATTTTGGCCATTTTAATATATGTATAGTGGTATTTTACTGTCATTTTAATTTGTATTCTCATAATGACATGAAACATGGAACATCTTTTCATATGCTTCTTTACCATCTGTATGTGTTCTTTGGTGAAGTGTCTGTTAAGGATGTTGGCTTATGCCTTCAATAGAAATATTGCTGGGTTTTAAGAATTCTCTGTATATTGAATATATACAGTATATTGGATAATAGTACTTTATGAGCTATGTCTTTTGAAAATGTTTTGTCTCAGTATATGTCTTATCTTCTGTTTCTCTGACATTGTCTTTTGAATGACAAAAGTTTTTAATTTTAATAAAGTCCAGATTATCAATTATTTCTTTCATGAATTTAGCATTTGTTGTCTCTAAAAAGGCATTGCCATTGCCAAGGTCATCCAGGCTTTCATGTATGTTAACTTTTTGAAGTTTTGCAGTTTTGCATTTTCCTTTTAGGTTCATGATCTATTTTGAGACACCTTTTCATGAAGGTTGTAAAGTCTGTGTCTAGATATATTTTTTGCATGGGAATATCCAATTGTTCCAGCACCACTTATTGAGAACACTATTGTTACTTCACTATATTGCCTTTGCTCCTTTGTCAAAGATCATTTTGTGCCCTGGCTGGTGTTGCTCAGTGGTTTGTGTGCCATTCTGTGAGCCAAGGGGTCTCTGGTTCAATTCCTGGTCAGGGCACATGCCTGGGTGTCGGGCAAGGGCCCCAGTAGGGAGTACGTGAGAAGAAACCACACACTGATGTTTCTCTTTCTTTCTTCCTCCCTTCCCACCTCTCTAAAAATAAATAAACAAAATATTTAACAGATTAGTTTGTTATATGTATGAAATCCTATTCCTTGTCTCCCAATTCTAGTCCATTAGTCTATTATTTTGCTAATACCACACTGCCTTGATTACTGTAGATGTATAAGTGTTGAGTTGGAGTAGAGTCAGTCTTCCAACATGTGTTTTTTCTCTTTTAATATTGTGTTAGTTCTTTTGGTCTTTTGACCCTTCATGTCAATTAAAAAATATCTACAAAAGAAATTTTTGCTACTTAGGGGCCTGTATTGAATCTGTAGATCAAATTGGGAAAAACCAACATCTTAACAGTATGGAATCTTCCTATTCATGAAAATGAAATATTTCGCTATTTATTTAATTTTTAGTTTTTCTCATATAGATCTTGTAAATAATTTATTAGGTTCATACATCAGTATTTTATATTAGTGAGTGTTAATATAAGTGGTTGTGCTTTTTATTTCAAATTTCACTTTTTAATTGCTAGTATATAAGAAAACAAATTGGATTTTGTATATTCACTTTATATCCTGCTATCTTGCTATAATCACTTATTACTTGCAGAAGGTTTTTTGTCAATTTCATTAGCTATTCTCCATAGATAATCATGTCATCCGTAAACAAAAACATTTTTTTCTTTTTTCCCAGTCTGTGTGCCTATTAAAACAAACAGACAAATTCAGCAAAGTTTTATGTCTAAAATCAACATACAAAAATTGTTTTTTATATACACTAGCAAAAAGCCACTGGAAATAAAATTAAGAAAACAATTTCATTTACAATAGTATCAGAAAGAGTAAATTTTCCCTAACTGAATATCTCGGTTGGTTGGAGTTTCATCCAGATATGCCTGGGTTGTGGAATCAATCCCCACTCAGGGTACACACACACACATAAAAGTAAACAAATTTGAAATACATTTAACCAAGGAGGTGTAAAATTAGTACACTAAAAACTACTAGCAATTGACAGAAATTAAAAGTGAGCTAAAAAACCCCAGAAATAGCTACCATGTTCATGTACAAAGATTTAATATTTTTTGAGAATATAATACTCTGCAATGTAACCCTTATCAAAATCCCATCTGTCTCCTTTTGAAGAAGTGAATAAACTAATGTTAAATTTATATGGCATTGCAAGAGGCTTAGCATAGTTAAAGCAAATTTGTAAAAGAGCTAAGCTGGAGGACTCACTCTTCTCAATTCTAAAACTTCTGCAAATCTGCATTATAAAAAATAATGTGGTACTTGCATAAACATAGTTATATAGACTAATAGAATATACTTGAGAGTTTAGAAATAAATGTATATATTGTTGATGCATTGATTTTTTAAAAGATTTTATTTATTTATCTTTAGAGGGGAAGGGAAGGAGAGAGGGAGAGAAACATCAATGTATGGTTGCCTTTCGTGCGTCCCCTGCTGGGAACTGGCCTGCAGGGAACCTGTCTGCAACCCTGGCATGTGCCCTGACTGGGAATCGAACCGCGATTGTCTGGTTGGCAGGCCCGTGCTCAATCCACTGAGCTACACCAGCCAGGGCGGTGCATTGATTTTTGACAAGAGTACCATGGTCATTCACAGAATTTTAGGAAAACTGCAAATAAATGTGGTTACACATACATACATATGAAGTTGGATATGTAAATCTTCATAACTTTGGATTTAGTAGTGGGATTTTAGATACAACACCAAAGGCATAAGCAACAACAACAAAAAAGATAACTTGGACTTTATTTTGTAAAACTATATATCAATGTACACTGTTAACAAAGTTAAAACCAAAATATAGCCCTGGCTGATGTGGCTCTGTGGACTGAGTGCTGACCTGTGAACCAAAAGGTCTCCAGTTTGATTCCCAGTCAGAGCACATGCCTGGTTTGCCAGCCAGGTACCCCATTGTGGGCAAGTGAGGGGCAACCACATATTGATGTTTCTCTCTCTCTCTTTCTCCCTCCTTTCCCCTTTCTCCAGAAATAAGTAAAAAAATCTTTCAAAAATTAAAGGAAAGCTATTTCTTACTAAAAAAACAAACTATAAAATGAGAAAAATATTAGGAATTTATATATCTAATAAAGTCTAATAACCAGAGTATATAGAAAATCACTTTCTACTGCATAATAAAAAGATAGACAACACAATTAAAAACCCACAAAGGACTTAAATAGACATTTTTCTGAAGACAATACAGCAGTGGACAACAATTATAAAAAAATTATATTCAACAACATTACTCAAGAAGAAAATGCAAATCAAAATCATGATGAGGTTTTATTATAGCCACTAGGATGGCCATAATAATTTTTTAATAAACAAGACAAGACAAAAGCAAAACAAAACGTCATGTGTTAGCAAAGATGTGGAGAAATTTCAACCTCATACATTGGCAGTAGAAATGGAAGATGGTTCCACGGCTGTGGGAAACAGTTTGGCTGTTTTTAAAAAGTTAAACATAGAGTTCTCATGTGACCCAGCATTTTCAGTCCCATGCTTTAACCCAAGGGAATTGAAAATTATGCATTAATGTTCTTATCAGTTATATCCAAAGTACCTAAAAGGTATAAACAACTCAATGTCTATCAACTAATGAATGGATAAATAATGTGACATTTGTAAAAAGTTGAATATTATTCAGCCATAAAAAGAACTGATACTGATACATGTATAACATGATAAATCTTGAATACATTATGCTAAATAAAAGAAGCCACAAATAACTGCATATTAAATGATTCCATTTATATAAAATATTTAGAATAGTCAAATAATTATAGATAGGAAGCAGATTAATAGATCCAGGTACTGGAAGAAGGGTGATCATGTAGAATGACTGGGTAATGAGTATGGGGTCTATTTTGTGAAAGATAAAAATAGTGTGGAATTACATAGTGTTGGCATGTGCACAATATTGTGAATATTCTAAAAACCAATTAATTGCACCATCTAAAATAGTGAAATAGAAAATTTTGTCTTATGGTGACTATACCTCAATAATATAAGTAAGCAAAGGTTTCGAGATATAAAGAAAATAAAATCTTATTAATTTGAAAATGGCAAATATTTAATTTGAGGTCTTATAGACTACTGATAACTTGGATTTTAAAAAGTTAAAGGGCAACTTAACAAGCCATCAAATATAAAGCAACTACAGGCGAGAAAGAAGAGTCTTTACTTTAAAAGACTCTTGCAATAAGGAGAATATTCCAACTATAAAATTTAAACAGTAAAACAACACAGCTAGAAAACTGCTTGTGAATGGAGTGGGGTAAGCTAGTGGTGTTATTAAGTCTCTAAACGGGGAATGATTGTCTTTGCCGGCAACGGATTCTCAGATGGAGCTATTAAGGAAGTCTCCTTGTGTTTCAGTTCTTGCACTAGTTCAAGTGTAAAGCAAAATCAGGGGTCTTTGAGAAGGATAGAATCTCAAACAAAATTTTTCAAGTTCATGAATCTTTTTGTCCAGATTGGTCAAATTTCAATAGTGATATGAAGTATTTCAAGAGAAAGGAAATATCTAATGAATATAGGACAATCTGTAATTTAATTTACTTGTAAGTGCCTAAAACATAGAACAAGATTATGCTCTTTTTAAATATTCTAACCTTTTTGGTATTAAATATTTCAATAAGAGCTCTGTGCAAGACTGTTTTGTTAGGATGTTGTTTTGCTACTGCAGATACTTAAAGTCACTAAATTTGTACTTCTTTAAGAAAGATTCTGTAGTTCATATAACTCTTTAATTCAAGGAGACCTTTTTTCCTAGTTATTTTAAGTTAATGAGGCTAGCTTAATGCATTTGTATGGATCATAAAATAATCAAAAGGTAGATAGCAGTTGAGATTAGTGGAGTTCACATATGTGGTAGTAATAAATAAGATCACAGATGTTCACAGAGTTTGATAGAAAATAACGAGGACTTCAAAACACACCATTTAAGAGTGTTTTCATGTACATTCCTTAAGCTGTATTTGTAATCAACTGTTAATAATATGCAGGAAGATGTTCCCACACGGTAATGGAGTCAGAATTTCCATAACACCAAAAAGCTTGGGCTTTCAGGCTTCTGTTTACATGGCCTTATTCAAAGCCCAGGAAGGAAACCTGGCAAGGCCATGTAGTCTTGTAAATGTTGGTGAAGTAAGATATTTTAACCATAACCATTTAAGACCACTGTGTCTTTCCACTCTGACTTTACCCCTCATTTTCACTTCCCCTTGTGTCATGGTGATGCTGATTGTGCTATGAATTTTTTTGGATCCAGCCAAAGGAAAGTTGATTTTAAAATGTATTTAGTTTGAGTTCAAAAGGATATAATTATGTGGATCACATCTTTAAAAATATATATGGCTAAGTTATTGTTAATGGCCCAAAGTAGGAACAAGGTCCAGAAATACGTATACCACTACCCATACACTGACAACATGGCATTGCCTCATGTCAGAAAAGGATGAGCAGAATTGTGGTGTGGATATGAACTGCGGTCCCTGGCAGGGGAAGTATGGGAGGGGTAGAGGAGAGCTGAATGCAGCCAGAACCTGACTGTGCAAAATTGTCCCCTATGTTAATTATGTGAAATTTGGTTCTTATCAATACCTAGTCAATACAGAAGCTCCTTTCTGCATGGTATATACATATAAATGTTCCATGATTTTTGAAGAAACATCAGACATTCCTAAGGCACAAACCTGGATCTGTACTTAAAAATAGTGCACATGTCTGTATGTGATATCACATGTTTTAGGCACCCCAACAGTTGATAATAACAATAATAAAATTATGTTTTGAGTAACTGTGCAAGAGGAAAGATTGAATTGTTATATAAAAATTAAACAAAGAGCATAATATCAAAATTTGGGGGGATTGTATTTTAATAGTGTAAAAGTAAGATAATTCATGTAAATATCATGGCATTTATTAATATTTTGTGATGACTTTAATTTGTCTCCTTGTGGCAGACAGAATAATGGGCCTGTGAAATATCTGGGTTCAAATTCCTGGGGCCTGTGACTTTCACCTTATAGGTTAAAAGAGACTTTGCAGATGGTAGTGGTAAGGATCTTCCGATCAGAACACCAGCCTGGGTTACATGGTGAAACAAACGCAGTCGTGAGTGTACTGAGATGAGAGAGGCAGGTGAGGTCTGAAATAAAAACAGAAGGCAATGGGAAGACTCAAACAAGTCACCCTGCTGTTGGCTCTGAGGATAAAAAGAAGGGCCGTATGAAGGAACTGAGGAACACAATTCAAGAAGCTGAAAAAGTTAAAGAGACAGATTTTCCTCTGAAGCTTTCAGAGGGATCAGGGCCTTGCCCACTCTTCTGGCCTCCAGAACTGTAAGAAAATGAATTTGCATTGTTTTATGAAACCAAATTGGTGATAATTTGTCAAAGCAGCAATAGAAAGCTAACACATGCCTTTTAAAAAATTGATGTCTTGTGATTACATTTTCTCATTCAAAATGAACACATTTGTTTCAAGTATACATCAATAATTATATATATTTTTCCTTAGAGATGACTTTGCAAATTAAGTTTCTGATCTTGTAAAAGCGAGCTCCAATTCAAGGATATCCATTTATATTCATTAATGTCACAAATAAGGTCACTAATGTAAATATAAACTAAGAGTCTTTTCAATGTTAAGTGCTATGCTAGTGATGGTGGGGAGTAACACAGTCATAACCTAGATTGAATGTCTAGTGTGTTAGGTCTTCCAGAGGATACTAGGGTCTCAAGTTGATCTGGTGAGTAGATGATTATGGCCTTTGATGGCCCTATGTGACTTTGGGAAAACTACATAACTTTTAACATTGATTTTCTTAATCATGAAAATGTAGAATAGATTAGAAGTAATTACCATTCTACCTTCTGAGATCTCACTAAATATTTCTTTGTTATTTCTGTATAATTTTATACAGAATTATAAAAAGTAAATGTCATATTAGTAAATATTTATAGTTTTTAAACATAATATACCATTCTATTACTTATAGGATATCAGATAAATTAAGGGATCTGAATATAATAATGTTAATTATTTCAAATGTGAAATTCAAAATTAACATGGAATTTTAGAGCAGAGAAAGCTGTACAAAATGTAATTATTTCTCAGAAAAGAGCAATATTTTTATTTCTTACCCTTTTACTATGCATTTAATTTTTTATCAGGATATTCTTTCTAAAAAATTACTGAAAGATATATCATATGTATTCCAATCACTCTTTCATTCTAGAGGTCTTTAGTTCTCATTTTCTTTTTCTTTATGTCCCTCAGCTACTCAATAGGGAAATGTAGAAACGAGACCCCTTATAAGAGTTATGCACAATAGCACAATTTCTATTGGTCACTGTTTAGAATTTCTCTTTTACCTTGAAATGAGGACTACTTGACCTTTACTTGACATAAAAAAGAAAGGAAAAAATTTAAAGATAATGACACTAAAAGAGAGTGATGTTTCTAAAATTAGTTCTTAATTTCTCTCTTATGGGAAGTGCAGTAATACATTTAAATAAGTTCTTGTTATGATTGCTTTATCTGATTTTTCACTTCCCATAGGGTAGTAATTGTAAAAGTGTGATTTGGTGATTTAAAAAACTTTTATTAAGAAAGTATGTAGCAAAGACACTTATGTATATGTATGTATGTGCTCATGCATGCATGTTACACATGTACACATTTGCACAGATATGTAATGTATATATACACATACATGCATGTACACAATTAGGCAGAATTCATTTCAGGGGAAAAGTTATTGCTATATTAACCCAATCTTTAGTAAGTAGCCTAGTGTCCGAATTGACAGAAAACATTAAGTTATTTAAAACTGCAAATTTTGTTAAGGTGTTGAGTGTGGGATTAACATCCTTTTACTTTGTAATAGGAAAATATCTGCCAACTTGAAGAATTGCAAACATTTCCTTTGTTAAAGCATTTTATGAACTTTTCTACATGTCATGGTGTGTTAATGTCATAAAACAAACAGTTTTAACTAATTTCAAATTACATAGAAAACTTCAAGCAATTACATTTTGTTGTCATTCTTATCATATGCTATTTGGTAGAAAGATGTTTGATATTTTATTGATACTTCTTAAAATAGTCCTGTTGTGGGATATGCTTATTTTTTTCTTTTCTATGCTAGATTCATGTAAATTGCACAGTTATTAGAACACCGATGCCAAAGGAAGAGATATGTTTTATTAAAAAATGAATTAAATGTATACCCAATGTAAAGGTTTTGTTAAGGGAATGAATGTTTGCATATGTGAATATGTGTATGAAGTAGATAATAGAAGGGGGATTTTTTAAAATTATATTCAAAGAAATTTTAGATCTAAGTATGAAAATTTGAAGAATACAACATTTAGAGGAAATCAGTTTCATGCCCTTGGAATAGGAAAATATATCTTGAATAAGTCACAAAATTCTAGTCGTAAAACCAAAAGTATATAAATTGGACTTCAATAAAGAAAAGAACTTCTGTTCTTCAAAGTGATCCATTATAGGAATGAAAAAGCAACTCGGGAATGAGGAGTTTTTCACAATATATAAACGACAAAGGATATAAATCTCATTTATAAAAAGACATCATACAAATCATTAAGAAAAAGACAACAAAATAAAACTAGACCAAAATCTTGACCTGACAATTTACAGAAATAAAATTAAAATGGCTAATAAACTTATGAAAAGTTGTTCAACTTTCATGTGCACTATAAAAGTGCACATCAAAAGTACAATGTGGTACCACTGCACACTTACCAGAATAGTTAAAGTGATAAAATTAGAAAGCATCAAGCATTAATTGGTAAGGATGTTGGACAAGTTACACCATATAAATAAGGGGTGCAACTTGGTCAAGTCACTCAGGAAAATTTCTTTGAGTTTCTTATAAATTTAAACTTATACCTGCAATTCAACTGCCATGTATATTTCTAACAGAACTATGTCCAACTATTCACCAAAAAATATTAATCAGAATCTTTATAGCAATATTCATCACAATGGCAAAATCTGGAAACCACAAATACAAGTGATCTAAAGCAAATGAAATACTGCCCATCAATGATAATAAATAATCTAAAACAATAAGTAATAATATGAATGGATTTCACCAAAGAAGTCAAACACAAAAGAAGATTGATTATTCCATTATAACAGCATACAAAAGCAAGCAAAAACAATTTATGATGCTAGAAATCAAGACTAGTTTTTTTGGTAAGGGAAGAGGGTAAGGGAATCTAAGGTGGGTTCTTAATGTATATTCTGTTATGAGTAAATTTGATTCGCAAAAATTTCATCAGGATTTATACTTGCATGCATTTTACTTCACTATAAGTTTTAAAATATATTTATAATTCTTAAATCAATTTCCACTATCAATAAAGTATGAGACTTATAAAAAAACCTCTTAAGATATAAAAAGATTTTTTATCACTTCTTCCTATTATTTATTTTTGTTCCATGTGTTTGGCTATATTTTTATACTCAAATTCTCCAAATATCATAATGATACAATGTAAAAAGCTCAAACCAGACATAGTATTTCAAGTTTGAAGAAGGAAAACTTCGAAATAAAAGTTTCTTCCTCTAAAATTCCATTTTATATTGAAGTTCAGTTGACATTTTTACTGAAAGTCAACAAATGGTGGGAGCCTCCTATGTATAAAATAAATGTAAAAAATACTGGTTGAATGTCAAACTTGAAATGACTCAAAGGAATTTTCTAGATTAGATCATCAGTTTTAATATGGTTCCTGGGTTTTGTTTGTTCTTCTTCACACTGGAAATGTATGCTACTGTGAAACAAATGCTGAGCTCAGGAAGCCCTTGTAAGAGCATTGCTCAACTTCAGCAAACGATTTTTGACAGTTTTCTGTTCCAATTATTCTGAAAATACTTATGTATGCTTTGAATTGCTAAATATTTAAATTTTCAAAAAAGAATGCAATTATTCAAGTGGAGCATGGAGAAGGTTACAAGCATACCTATTATATCAATTTCTATTTTTTCATATATATGTTTTACAATGTTTCAAACATTGAAATGGGGGAATATTGTCACCTATATTAATGCACAATAGGAAAATACATTAGTTACCAGAAAGGAACAGTTTGCATCAGTACTCAGTAACTTCAGAGTTGGGAAGACTTGACTGGCCCCAGTGCTCCTTCCCAAACTGACTAATACAATACGGTTCCACCCTCCTAGTTTGGGTCTGCTGAATTTGGAGGAAATGCCCTTTTTCCAGATGTAACAGAAATAGGTTAGCTCCATCTTTGGACTTAAACATTCATACTCTCTTCAATCTTTGATTAATTCCTGATGACAGCCAGGTGACCTGAGAGGTTAATGTACTGACACAACTGCCTAAATGACACAGACCACAGAATCCTAGTGCCAACATCTTTAGGACTTTATTGTCACCACTCCTGCCTCCGCCTGAGGGTTGATCATTTCCACAGGAGATTTACGAGCTGTACGATGCACTAAAAAAACCCCATCTTTCTACTAGTGAGTTAAATTCTACTTTGAAAGTACTTGGATGTTGTGAATATTCACCTATATTTTTATCCTTTAAAACTCTCACAAAATTTGGACTTCTGCCAAGATGGAGGCTTAGGTGGAAGCACTGCACCTTCTCACACAACCAAATTTAAAAACAACAAAGTTTTAGCAACAAAAATGCAGCCAAACCACAGAAAATTGAACTACACGGAAGTCTGACAACAACGAACCCTTCAGCCAAACTGGTAAGAGGGGTAGAGCCAGCAGCAGAGCGGGGTCAGATAGGAAAGATCCACCAGACCAACACAGGCACGCAACGCAGGTGCGCTCACAGCCACGGGTGGATCCCAGGTGTGGAGTAGCAGGCAGACCCACTGAGGGCTGACCGTGGTCACACATTCACGCGCAGATAAACCCGTGAAGGAGTGAGTAGTGAGACTGACTGTGCAGGGCCCAGGGGTGGCAAGTGGCAGAGGGGACCACTATTGTCCCACTCTGACCCTGCCCCCACATACAGCGTCACAACCCAGTGACTGGGTAGACCCACCCTGGTGAACATCTAAGGCTCCGCTCCTCATACGTAACAGGCACGAACAGATCAAAACATGGCTCAAGAACAACTCAGAGCCCCAGAGTCCATAAATCTAAGCACTGAAGAAATAGCCAAACTTTCAGATTCACAGTTCAAAACACTGGTGATCAGGATGCTCACAGAACTGGTTGATTTTAGTCACCAATTAGAGGAACATATGAAGGCTAAACTAACTGAAATGAAGGGAAATGCACAGGAAACCAATAGTGATGGAAAGGAAACTGGGACTCAAATCAAAGGAGTGGACCAGAAGGAGGAAAAAATGACCAAACAGAAAAGGATAAAGAAACAAGAATTCAAAAATATGAGGAGATGTTTAGGAACCTTCAGGACATCTTTAAAACTTCCAACATCTAAATTATAGGGATACCAGAAGGGGAAGAGGAACAGCCACAAGTGGAAAACTTATTTGAACAAATAATAAAGGAGAATTTCCCCAATCTGGCAAAGGAAATAGACTTCCAGGAAATCCAGGAAGCATAGAGAGTCCCAAAGAAGTTGAACCCAGGAAGGAACACACTAAGGCACATCATAATTACATTAGCCAAGATTAAAATGAAGGAGAGAATCTTGGAAACAGCAAGAGATAAGGGGACAGTCACCTACAAAGGAGTTCCCATCAGACTGTCAGTGGATTTCTCAAAAGAGACCTTACAGGCAAGAAGAAGCTGGAAAGAAGTATTCCAAGTCATGAAATCCAAAGACCTACAACCAAAATTGCTCTATCCAGCAAAGTTTTCATTTAGAATGGAAGGACAGATAAAGTGCTTCTCAGATAAGATCAAATTCAAGGAGTTCATCATCACCAAGCCCTTATTATATGAAATGTTAAAGGGACTTAACTAAGAAAAAGAAGATAAAAAAGAAGAACAGTGAAAGGACAGAAAACTCACAGTTATTAAGAACCACATCTAAAGCAAAAGCAAACTAAGAGGACAGCTAGATCAGGAGTGGAACAATAGAAATGAAGATCACTTGGAGGGTTAGCAACAGGGGAGTGGGAGGAGGAGAAGGGGGGAGAAGGTACAGAAAATAAGTAGCATAGACCTTAGATAGAAAATAGATAGGGGGAGGGCCAGAATAGTATGGGAAATATAGAATCTAAAGAACTTGAGACATGTGGTCATAAACTAAAAGGGGGGAATGGTGAGGGAGGGGTGTGCAGGGTGGAGGGGAATGAAGGGGGGAAATAGAACAACTGTAATGACATAATCAATAAAATATATTTTTTAAAAAACTCACAAAATTTTACTGAAAAGTGCACATTATTTTCTTTCTTAAGTTGTCTTTTATTTTAGTCTGCATTAAAATTTCACCCTTACATTTCAGTGCAGAGAAATGAACATTTATTGGCCCTTCTTCTAAATGTTTTTTGTCCCCTCCCCCTGCCTACCTAAAGTTGCTGTGACCACTCAGCCTGAGCCTATGGTAGACTGAAAATGAGAGATGGAAGCTGAACTTCTGCTCTCCCCCTTCACCTGGAGGCAGTCCTCACCATCCAGAAGAATAAAACATGTGCGATTCTGGAGCTAGGACGTTTAATCCAATATCTCAAGATGGCATCACCTAAGAAAACACAACAGCTAGTGAGCCTAAAGCTAGCAGAAGTGGCATTTCCTGAACCAGATATTCTCAGATCTAGATAAGACAATTTCTACAAGAATTTCTGTAACTTTTTAATACATTTTATCTTTCTGAGATATTAGCTTGTTTATGTAATGTATATTTTTATTGCAATTTTCTTCTTTAAGTCTTTTCTTGCTTAGTCCCAGATTTTTGGTCAGAAGCATTACAATTTGATAGTTTGATTCTCCCTCCATTTAACTTTTATTTTGTGGAAAGATAAGTAAAGGCTCAGGCAAGGTGAACCAAATTCATCCTTCTATCTTAAAAGGAAATAGTCTATACTCTAAAAGAGTTACTAAAAACTTCGAATACACTAGCAGTACTTTTTAGTTTTAAGTGGGCTTTTACATACGATCACATTTTCATTGGAATTTTTTCTAGAACCACTGATTATTTTTTATTTTCAAGGAGAAAAAATGAATATAGCCTAACTCAAGTGCTCTCTGATATGTTGATACAGGGTGCAGCCAAGGGCGGGGGGCAAAAAAGGATTCGGAATGGTGTCCAGAATTCAAAGTGTATAGGAATATTGGAGAGACATATAAGATGTCCTCACCTCCCACCCCCTGGGGGAAGCCCAGGGCCAATGGAGCAGGGCCATTGAGAGCTGTTTTGCATAGCAACGGTTCTACAACTAACCTCTGGAATGATTATTTAACATATCTATAACCTTTAACTGGTTTCATAGATATGTTAAATAGGAGTGGCCAAGTTTGGAGCCAGGGAGAAGGGAGTGGCTTGGACTCAGGATGTAACGAGGGGGCTGCATCCCGGAGAGAGAGAGAGGTGCCTGTGAGAGAGCTTGGAAAAGATGGGCTCCAGGACATGAGGGGATAACTGCTCAGGTGAAAAGGAAAACCACTCAGCTTTGCCAGAATGGAGATCCCTGCACCCAGGGGAACAAGAAAGCCACATGCTTTTGGTGGAGTGAGAAACCCTGCCGCTTTGGTAGAAGAGGCCCACGCAGCTCTGGGGTGCCCCCTTTTGCCACATGGCCTGGAAAGCAGGAGAGACTTTGACTGGAACTGGGTACAAAGAACTCTTGCCAGTGGACCATGAGAGGGTACCACAGTACTCTGGATTAACTCGAGATCCTGCCTGACACAGCTGATGATACCAGCGGCCTGAAACACAGACGTGTGCTCTTTTCCTGATTTACGGTACCTGGAGTTGGGACAGTGGGAGAAGGGAGTGCTGTGTGGGTGTAGGTGTATACCCTAAAGGACTTTGATATTTTAGTGGAGGCGTTAGGCCTGAATAGCATTAAATAAACATTTTGTTTTCCTTTTCACAAATCTCTGGCATTGAGAGATGTCTTTCCAATTGGCGGCAGACAGTAGATACTAGTATACGGTCCTTGGGAGGGGCCTGTTCTTTAGCAGTTTTTGGCATCCCTAGGTGGGCCAAATATTGCCCCTCCCTCAGACCTCTTGTTCTGTAACATGGGGAGAGTCACAAGGAGAAAATGGAGACAATTGTACTTGAACAACAATAAAGATAAAAGAGAAAAATGCTGAATTAATTTGTTAAAATTATATTTTAATTTTTCATTCAAAGCAAGAATGACGTTAAAAAGTTTTGCTCCTAAGATTATAAACTTTTGAGTATGTGTTTTAAATCTGAATGTAGTTTGGAGCTGTTGTAGTAAAACCAGAAAAACCAGAATTTGTGCAGCCAGTCACCTAGCAGACCCAATAAGCAGAGACAGGGATTGAATCTTTATGAGCACTTTATTCAGATAGTCTTTGATCTGAGAGAAGATGATGGGTTTGTACCCTAGCAGACCATCTTACATTCCATATTAAACTGGCCCTTTTTATAAGAATAATGTAGGTAAAGGGTTTGGATTCAGGGAAAAAGTTAATCAGATAAGCTACATTCTTTCTTCTGTGCCCTGGGTGGTGGTCTTTATCTGTGTCTTGGGGGATGAGAGTCTCACCCTGGAGTACAATGGCTTAGATACATCCTGATGGCTTGCAGTCCTCCTGAGGCATGAAGGTGGAACTGCTTATGGTCCCCTGGAGTCAAGATGGGTAATATCTTCAGTTCCTGAAACAAAAGCTTTTTACATGCATTGATTGCTAACCTTATTAGCTATTACCTGAAACTTGTTTTTTCCAATATTTGAGCCCCCCGATCAGTAGCATCACATGTGTGCCTTTTGTATTGAAAGTAAATCTTTCAATAATTGAATCAAGGAATCTAGATCCTTATGTTTTGAAAGCACAGACATCTACAAGTTATATCACAGGAAGTACAAATGTGTGGAACCAAAAGATATTGTATTTCAAATATGAATGCAGTGTTTTTCATTAGAAAATCAAACAGCAGAGAAAGAGGAGATACTGGGTGTATCTCATCAAGGCTATTTGATCAAGACTATTTTCTGTATTTTTACAACCAGGGTGTATCTTGCAAAGTCATCAAGTCCAGCCCTCTGCCTTGAGGCAGAGCACATCACTGAGGCAGATGAGAATCAATACTCTTTGTTGACACACCCCTAGGGAAGATCATCTCCAGCCTCCTTCACAACTATGAATCCTTTTCTGGAGGCTATTTAAAATAGTTTAAATCCATATGGTTTTCCGTAGCCTTGAGGTTCCTTTAGAAGAATTAAACAATAAGCTTCTGAAACAGATCAGCCCCCCTTTAAGGAGATCTATGATTGTACTCTAGAGATTACTTTAAAATATTCAACTAGGAGAAAACCACACAATTTAAATTTTAAAAAAGAAAGAAAGGAAGGAAGAAAGAAAGGAAAAGCAAAGCCACCAAATCATTAGCATATTTAAATAAAAACTGCTCAAATAATGTTACTTCAAAAATGGTTTATTCATTTATTAGGAGAGAACCACTATCTAATGCTTGCTAGAAAAATAATGCAATGGTTATAATAGTGCTGGTGTTTCAAGTTGGGTAGGATTTTGGGAATAAAAAAGACTACTCATTCTTTAATTAAATAAAGCCCTTTTCCATGTAGAATACATAAAAGCAGAAAAATATTTAACTAAATCAGGCAGAGTGTTTAAAATAACATCAACAAAGACAAATAATATATAATTGCCACTTATAAAACCTTGAAGGCTAAATTCTGATTAGTAATGAATTATTCTGAGACCCAAAGCTAAAATTATTTGTATGCCCAATATGTCATACAAACTTCGCCTAACTTCAAAATCAGTAAATCTTAACTTCTTGTTTTACTTTTCAAAGTCATGACATTGTCCTTCTAATTTTAATTCATTGTCTACCCCTCCCCTCTAGCTTCTCCCTTTTTCACAAGACACACAAATGTAGAGACTTACTATATTTTATGGCATACGTACTTTGCCAATTGAATGGTGTAATAAATAGATTATTACATAAGTTATATGTGTGAATTTTTGCACCATTTTTGTTAGAATAGGCTTACTTCAAATATTTCTAATATAACCCATAGATTTAGCATGTAGAGTCCTCTAATACATTTAAAGTTTATAAATATTTTCATTGCTATTGATATGTTTTATGTGTATTTTCTTTAGTTTATGTTATTTTTAAATGTCATTTTACTCTGATATATTTTGCTTCATTCTTTATTTCATGATAACAGCATTCAAGCATAAGTAAAGATTATAAAAAAACCTCAAATATCCATCTTCCATCATTAAACTCAACAATTATCAATCAGTATATACTTATGTTTTCCTCTACTGTTCTCCCTATATGGCATGATATTAATGCAAATTTGAGGTATTATATCACCTGTCCTGTAATTCTGAATCAGAAATTTTAAAATAACAAGTACGTTATTCATTCAAGTTTCAAAATGATCTTTCCATGGAAATTGATAATGCCCTAAATAACTTGGCTTCATATTGAAAACATGCTATTCCTGAACTTGACTAGCAGAACATAAAATTATCAAGGTGCTTGGACCATTCTAACAGGCAGATGTGCTGTGATCATGTTCTGTGCGTTTAGGTTGGAATGTAGGTGGAATACTCGTGTGTGCGTCATAATATCTACTAAACCAGGAGGAATATGATTTAGCTTTGATTTTTGGATTTATTCTGTTCACACTGCATTAATTTCATTGAGATAAAAATGAATGAGCAATTGTGATATGCTAAAATCTTAGTATTCACATACATCTATAAATTTGAGAAAATCCCCAGCAATTCAACACCATAGAACAGAGGAAGAAAATAAAAATTTTATAACATAGGGAAATTAATGCAAAGCAGCTTCCAAAATTGATCCCAGAGAGAAAACAAAGAATTTAAAAATTTAAAAGACAAAAGTTTGTTTACATAATTATCTTAAGCAAATACAACAAGCTAAAATATAACAAGCAAAAAACCCCCCCACAAACCTATACAATATATTTTGAATATTAGAGCCAACACAAAACCAATTTTTTTTTTAAATACAAGTTTTGGAAAGTCTCTAGGAAAGTATTGAAAACTGGTAAGTCCCAATCTGTCCTATGCATATACTCTAGTGTTCCACTTGTTCCTCTTGTTTTTGCTTTGACACAGCTCGCGTGGGGCGACTGCCATCTCGCACCACATTTGTAGTTCCCAAACAGAATGAGGAAGTTGGGTCCATACATCCTTTACTCAAAAAGTGAAGTCTCTTCCAAGGATATCTGTAGTTAAATATTCAAACTTTAGTATCATGATATAAAGGTGCCATTATAACACAAACTTTGAAGAATGTCAATCAAATCCTAATAGAACTTTCTCAATGTGTAGGGGACATAGGTAACAATGATTTTAGTAGAATTTCACCTGATGCATATTATTAAATGACTAAATATCTGGATTTTCAGTGTAGTCATATTGCAAACAGAGGTATTTATGCTGCAGCTGGTATCAGGAACTAACACACCAGGTGTTCTCAATTCTACTGCTTAAAATGTCTAAAAGATATTCTAAATAAAATGATCCATGACTGTATGCTGTTTTTAGGAAAGTGAGTCACGCTGTGACTGAGCTTTCTTTTCAAAAGGAATTATGGAAAATGCTCTGGAATTTTGAAGCAACCAGTATCCTAACGCTCATTGATTTCTATAAAGCTTTTGATAGCCATCCCTCTTCACTTTAATTAGGTTTATTCAAGGAAGCTATAATCTCTCCCAGTAAGGCCCTATTTTGAGGATTCTAAGGGAAGTCCATGGAGAACATTAAATGAAAGGCCTCTTTGAATATACTGGCATTTTCTTCTTTTTTTAGCTATCATTTCAGACACTGATGTTAGAGTTTTGGCTAAATTAAGGTGCTCCTGGGTACAATATTACATTTCCTATGAAAAAGTGTTACCTAAATGTCACCAGGCCATCTTTTGGCCCATAATGAAATTTAAAGAGCTAATCTACATCCTAACCCTAATTTAGAAAAGGTAAACTTTGTCATTGAAAGGAATAATTGCCCTTTATTAAGTCTAAGTTTTAAACTATGTTATATACATATTATATATATATATATAGTGTTTTATACATACAATACATATAGAATATAAGTGTGTATGTATACACATACAACACTCTTAAATGATTATTATCCTTTTTTCTAGGTGTAAAAACGGAAGCTTAGGAAATTAAGTATTTTATACAAAACCATGGCTCTTTTAAGTGGTAGACACAGAGTAATAAAATCCTACTTAACTCATTGCCCAAACTTTCTTCCCTCAGTGGTTTATTCAGGATTGGGCCAAACTTTAGGACCAAGGTAATTTACACATTTCAGAGTTATCTATTATTTTTCTAATTTTGTTTTTTTAAAAGGAGTGTGAGACTCAATAGTCTACAACTGTGGGAAACAGTTTATCATCTTGCTGTAACAGGATGTTTTCTGCAATGTTAAGACCTCCAAAAATATTCAAGTGTGCCTTGAGCATAGAGAAAACAAATGAGCAAACAAAAAGGAAAAAAGAATATACATACGCAAAACAACAGCAAACCCCTCAGCAACTACAAGTGGAATAAACTGAGTTTTTCTCCTTTATTAATTAAAAAGAAAGGTGGGGCTGTAAAATACAACATAGGAAATAATACAGTTAATGGTATTGTGATAACAAAATACTAGGTCATGTGGGTGCAGTACTTAGGGAGATCACTTGGTGAGGTGTATAAATGTCTAACCACTATGCTGTAGACTTGAAACTAATATAATATTGAATGTCAGCTGTAATCAAAACATTTTTTTAAAGTGGATAAATGGATTATTGATCAAAGCAGAAATCCACTTAGAACCTATGCTCTCAGCCAAGGCTGATAATCTGCTAGTGCACACCAGTCCTGGCATGTGTAGATTCTGTCCTGAGTTCCCAGAGGCCGGATTCGGCCTGCAGCCCTCTCTCCCGGCCCTTTTCCTAACTAGCAACTAAAAGACTTGGGAATGTATGGCAGGAGCAGGCTTCTTCAGGACCTGTTACAGCCCATGCCGTGTCTGTTTTGACCGATCGTTCCCAGGCACACTGATAGTTATGTGAATGAAAAGTCCTAGCTGGTGTCTGTGTGGATCATGTTATTTCAGGGGAAATAAGTAGTTACATGAAAATATAAGGAAATAGCCCAGCCAGTGTGGCTCTGTTGGTTTGGTGCTGTCCCACAAACTGAAAGTCTGCTGATTCTATTCCCAAGCCCGAGGTGAGGGTTTGGTCCCTAGTTGGGGCATGTGCAAGAGGCAGCCCATTGATGTTTCTCTCTCACATTGATGTTTCTCTCTCTCTCTCTTTCTTCCTCCCTTCTCCTAACCCTAAAATCAAAACTAAAAATAAAAAAAGTTTTTAAATATAAAGAGAATATTTAACTGATAATTGATAAAATTAGGCTATCTAAGCACAAAGGCAATAAAAGAAACTTCTTTCTTAAAATTAAAAATTATTTTTAATTAAAGTTAATACACAATGTTATATTATCTGCAGGTGTACAGCATAATGATTGGACATTTATATAACTTATGAAATGATCACCCCAGTAAGTCTATTACCCAGCTGATAACAGCAATGGAAGAAATTTTAAAGATAAAAAGGTCAATCGCTTTCATAACCTTTTAAACAAGTTCAGTTCCAAGGGGATCTGATGAGAGTGCTGGGGAGTGGGAAGGGAACCTTGGCGTGGTGAGAGCCTGCCCAGGCCCTGGAGGAGGGAGTGGTCAGGAAATACCCTAGGTAGTGGGACAAACACCACAGCTGGCATGTGGTAGATTTCAATGTCCCTGGGTAAGGGAAAACAAACTGGAACAGCTTGTGACGCAGCAGAGGAAGCTTGCACAGAATAAGTGTGGGCTGAAAAAGTCACATCACATGTGAACCGAGGAGGACACGTGGTGGCAAGAGGAGGAACAGACCTGCCAGTCTAGGTGGGATTGGCCAGAAGAGCAGGATGTTTCCACCGTGCAAGGAAATTGGGGGCCAGGTTTTTAAACAGAGGGTGACAAAGACTCTCCCTTTTTTCTTTCCTCTTGCTCACCCTGTTGGGCCATGAGCCATGGAGACTGCATGGTCTAGCAGCAACCCTGGGACCCTCCCATTGTGAGAAGCATTGGCAGCAGGGGTACAGGTGCTGTGCTGTGTGGTCCTCCTTGGCCAGGCACATGGATATACTGGTATACCAACAGCTGGAGGGACAGGGTGCAAGTGCAGGGCCAGTGGACAGGAGAAGAGGAAAGGACAAGGTGAGTGGTGAGTAGGACATTGGCACATGCAGAGTCCAAAAGACACCTGAAGCTGGACTTCAACCAGGAAGCAGTTAAATGCTCCTGGATGGTCATGCTGAAGTGCCTGCATTTTCTAAGGAGAGTATTTTAAATGGGAGAAGGAACTCTGGGCACAGCTTAGGACTCACCTGGCCTGGCACAGAGTGGCAGGGCTATTGTCTTTGGGTATTTTACAGGGATTGGGCTCTGAGGCAAAAGCCTGCCACTCTTTCCAAATTGTGTAACTTTTGAATAAATGACCCCTTTCCTTTTTAATCATACCTCAGCCTCCAAAGTTTGCCAAATGTGTGGCAGGCAGTAGAATTCCATTTGCTGCTCAGCAATAGCTCTCCATAAAGATTTAGGCAAAAAATTAAAAATTTTAATTACATTGAAAAATGTATGAAAAGTGTAGAAAATACTCATATGTACATTTTGTACCTTTAAGTACAAAAAATAATTGAACACCCAAATAAGTAAAAGAGAACTAGAAACACATATGACAGGTTAATGAAAAACACAAATAAATAGAAAAAATATATAATGTAACTGCAATTAAACCAATCATATGGGAAAACATAATTTGCCAATGATACTTAGGACAAGGGTTTGATCTCCAAAATACACAAAAAACTCACACAAATCTACACCAGGAAGACAAGAAAATCCAATTAAAAAATGGGCAAATGCCTGAAGATCCATTTTCGCAAGGATGACATACAGAGGGCCCATAGACACATGAAAAACTGCTCAACATAACTAGCCATAGGAGAGATGCAAATTAAAACCACAATGAGATATCACTTCACACAGGTCAGAATGGCCATCGATTAACAAATCAACAAACAACAAGTGCTGTTTGTGCGGAAAAGGGAACCCAAGTACACTGTTGATGGGAATCCAGACTAGTACAGCCACTGTGGGAAACAGTGTGGAATTGCCTCAGAAAATTAAAGATGAAACTGTCTTTTGATCCAGTGATCTCACTTCTTGGGATTATACCCTTAGAATTCTGAAACATCTATTGTAAATAACACTACCATGCACCCTAATATTCATAGCAGTGTTACTTACAATAGCTAAGTGCTGCAAGCAACCTAAGTGCCCATCAGTAAAGAACTGGATCAAGAAAATGTGGTACATTTACAAAATGAAATACTACACAGCATAAAGAAAGAAGGAGCTCCTACCCTCTGCAACAGAATGGATGATACTGGAGAGCATTATGCTGAGTGAAATAAGCCAGGCAGTGAAAGAAAAATACAATATGATCTCATCTATAAGTGGAATCTAATCAACAAAACAAACAAATGAGCAAAATAGAACCAAAGACATGGAAATAAAGAACAAACTGACAGTGACTAGGGGAAGCAAGGAGGGGCATAATGGCAAAAGAAGGGGAAGGGCCAACTCAAGGAACATGAATAGAGGACTCCCGTGCACAAACAATGCGGGGGATTCACTGTGGGAATAGGGGGATGATGGGGCAGGGGAGAGCAGTGGAGAAAATGGCAGGACAACTAACTGAACAACAATAAAAAATAAAGAAAATAAAAATTATTAAAGCAGCATATCATTTTCAACTAAGCAGTTAGCATATTCCATCTTTTAAGAAGTGAAATCCTCCTACTTGAAATATCTCAGCTGTTTTTCTTGCAAGTGCAATGATGTACTCAACCCATAGCTATTTAATGTCTTTTGGCAATGACACTCAAAGATATTTGTAGTTTTTAAAGAAGTTTTTAAATATTTCTAATTGTTGCATAATTATGCAAATAAATGTTGTACCATACAAATCATTATGTAAAATGTTACTGCTTGTAAGATCTATAGATTGCATAAATAAACTAATTGAAAAAAACTCAGTTTCTGGAAAAATATGGTTGTTAGTATCATTTTCAAAATGCAGTTGCATTTTCAAGCTTAATTTGACATTAATTATGATAATTATATTAAGCATGGTTAAAGTTTTTTCTGTGATTCTAATACTATGTTTAAATTGTTACCCCAACTTTACTGTGCATGTATGGCCTGTTATCTGACACTTGTTTGGAAAGAAATGCAGCATCCATTTAAACATATAAATTAAATTGGAAGAAGTTTGAAACAGTTTGTCTTTAATCTTTTAAAAACAATTAGGTTCTGAAAAAACAGTTTTTGCTTTTAGGTTATTCTCAAGTAGCTTTTTTTTTTTTTTCAGAGAGAGGGGAAGGGAAGGAGAGAAGGAGAGAAACATCAATGTGTGGTTGCCTCTCATGTGTCCCCCACTGGGAACCAGCCTGCAACCCAGGCATGTGCCCTGACTGAGAATTGAACTGCAATTCTTTGCTTCATAGGTCCGCGCTCAATCCACTGAGCTACACCAGCCAGGGCTCAAGCAGTTTTTAATGAAGGCTTCTTAAGAGGACCTTCGATCGTATCTGCTGCTACTTTCCAATGGGATGTCACCATACAAATATGACATTTTAAAATTGTTATTTCATTTTTAGCAATAGAGATGTGAATCATTCATATCTGAATGCACATACTTAAAAGCACTTTTCTTTAAAAATTAGCATCTAAAAGATTATTAATGGAAATATGCATTACTTTATAATTAACCAAAACTACAACAAATTAAAGTGCTGATTGCGAAGGTAAAATAACACTAATCTATAATTATAATCAAGAATTGAAACAACAGAAAACCATAGTCAACCACAAGAGGTTTCTTAGTTGAATCCAAGATAAACCATAAAAATACACTCATGTTATTTCTGAATGTTAGTAGGTCTTAATCATTTATTTAGTAACTTATTAGTTGTTTGTTCATAAAAACATAATTACATTTTCTATAATATTTTCTACAAAAAAGTTAAAGAAAATAACTTGAAAAATTCTGCTCAGTTAGTAATCCCCACTGGAAGAGCTCTTGTTATCCCAACTAGGATCAAAGTATAAAAATCACCACTGACAAACAATGTAAACAAATCAGATAACAAAGCAAAACAATTTCTTTCAAACTTCCTGTTGTCAGTATACCCTGACACTTTCAATTTAATTCTACATATCACTACCATTGATTGAACATTTCTCTTCCTAAAGAGAGAAATGTGATTATAGATGCCTGTTTACTAGATGGCAACCACATAATTTTCAGTGGCAAAATGTAGACATTAGAGGATTCGTGATGACCCTTTGCTATTACATGTACATTTCTGTTGGTGGAAATTAATGGTTAAATGATCTGGGTTGCTTTGGTTCAAATGTCATTTTCTCTAATACTAATCATTACCTTATTTTTCTAGATCTCCATTTGTTCCTCTTTAGCAAATAACAGTAGCATCTGTCTCCAGATTTGCTGGAAGATGAAATGGAATAACACATGTACACTGTTTACATGATACACAGCACATAGTACAGGCTTAAGCTTTTCACTATCATTATTTTTATTGAAAATTGTACTGCAATTATTTCTTATATTGTATAAAAAATCTTCAAAAAACTGCCTAAAGTGTCTACATTAAAATATTGAATGTGCCCTGGCTGGTCTAGCTCAGTGGTTTGAGTGCGGGACTGCGAACTACACGATTGCGGTTTGATGCCCTGACTGGGCACATTCGTGGGTTGCAGGCCAGTTCCCAGCAGGGGTCGTACAAGAGGCCACCATACATTGATATTTCTCTCCTTCTCTCCTTTTCTCCTTCCCTTCCCCTCTAAAGATAAATAAATTAAAAAATCTTTTAAAAAAAGAGTAATTAAAAAAATATTGAATGCATCTCTCTGCTCGCTCCAAAATCTTTTATTTTTATAATATCATGCTACATTTGAGAATTGATATATTGTATCAATTGGTTTGATTCTACACTTGCTTTGAATTAGAGGTCATAAAAGAGTTATCGGTTATTGTCTTTCTTCAATGAGAAAACTATGTTAATTATTCAAAGGGTTATTGAATATTCCAAAAGCATTTTTCATGGTTTCAGATGGTCTATGAACGAGATTTAGAGCACACACATGCCAGCTAGATATAAATTCTTTTTCTCATTTTCACACACTCACAGTCAAACATACATACATGTCTCTGAGTATTTTGATAAAAGTCAATATCAAGTCCAAGAAATGAAAGTAACAAATCTAATCCTATGATAATAATCTCAAATGAGTTAATTTCTCCTAGAAAGAAATGAAATGCCCAGAAGTTTATGTTTAGAATACTGCCCTGACCAGGCAATATAAAGGGATGAGCAAAAGTCGGTAACAGTTGGGAGTATGTGAAACACAGTTTATTTTTGTATTATTATTAATTAATTAATATTGTAGTACTTTCTATAGAAATGACTGCAAACCTACTTTTGCCTGCTCTTGTATTTACTGGCACATATTTTCCTGTAGGTCTATAAATAACCTTTTTTTTTTTTTTAGTTCACTGTTAGCATTGAGTTTGGGGAATCCTTTGTATCTCAGTGGGAGAATCAGTGATAATAAAATTGTTAGCACAGTGCTTGGTATATAATAGCATTTTTATACATCAGTGAAGGATTGAAAAACTTGGGTGTTTAGAAGAGTAAGTATACAAATTTATAAAAATACTTATGAGAGAAAACCATCTTTCTTCAGAAAGAGATAACCATAGATATTTGACAGAGAAACTATATTATTATTAAGGTTTTCAAATAAAGGTTATTTTCCCACAATATCCTTTTATTATTAGAATGGAAAATAATTTATTTGGTTATACTTTGTTCATATTCAGCCCTCATAGCTATTTAGTTTACTTATTATATTGTTAAGTAAAAAATAATAAAAAATAATATAATTAAAAAACAATATGGAAAATAGAGAATACAAGGATAAAACATAGGATGGATTTTATATAATTACATAACTTCTTTTAAATTCTAGGAAATTGCTTTTCTTTTCTAACTATGGATAATGCAAATGACTTCTATATCAGTGGTCACCTACTCCAGATGTTTCCAAATGATGGTCAAATAATGGACTACTATGGGATTGGGTATATAGGTATCACCTCAAAAAAAAGATTAAGGAGCATAAATCATGGAGAATACTTAATAGTGCTAAAGTCGAAGCTAGAAATCTATATATTTTTACTCCAACCAGGTACTTCTAAAAAAAAAGTAAGAAGTTCAACCACTCTTAAGAAATAAGAAACCTGGAACCCCAAGATATTCAGTAACTTGTTCAAGTTCATAAACCTATTGGGGAGCAGAATATCATGTAGCAACATCAGATTTTTAAATTTATAATTTAATCTACCACTCCTATGAAATGTATTATTATATTTCTCCACTTAACATTTATGTTATGTTTTAATACATGCATCTCTCTATAAAACAAGTTCATTGCAAAGAAAAAGTTCTTTGAAAACAAGGAATGTTAATACACATATATATTTCAAAATGATTACCACAGTGAGTTCACCTAACAACACATCTATCATCTCATATAGTTACTACCAGTTTGTGTATATACATGTATGGGGAGTGAGAACATTTAAGATCTACTCTCTGAGCAAATTTCACATAAACAACACAATATTGTTAACTGTAGTTATCAGACTGTACATAACGTCACCAGAACTTATTAATCTTATAACTGGAAGTTTACATCCTTTGATCATCATTTCCCCCAACCCCAGTCCCTGGTAACCACCAATGTACTTTCTGTTTCTACAAGTTAAACTTTGTAAGGTTCTATATGTATGTTAGATCATATGGCATTGTTTCTCTGATTTATTTCACTTAGCACAATGGCTTCAAGTTTTATTAATCTTATCAAATATTACAAGATTTCCTTCTTTTTATGGTTGAATAACATTCCATTATATAAATACACCACATTTTCTTTATCTGGCAATGGACACTTGTGTTGTTAGCCAAACTTGGCTATTGCAGATAACGCTTCAATGAATGTCGTGGTGCATATATCTCTTTAAAATATCGATTTCATTTATTTTGGATACAGAACCAGAAGTGAGATTTCCGATCATATGCTAGTTCCATTTTTAATTTTTTGAGGAACCTTCACCCTGTTATTTGTAGCGGCTGCTTCAGTTTATAACCACACCAAAGTGCACAAGGGTTTCCTTTCTCCATATCTTCACCATCTCTTTGTTATCTCATGTTTCTTGATGGTAGTCACGAGCGGGGTAACACCTAATTGTGGGTTAGATTTGCATTTCCCTGATAATTAGTGATGCTGAAAATCTTTTCTTCAACCTGTTGTCCATTTGTAGGTCTTTTGCCCATTTTTAATAATTTATTTTCTTATATTGAGTTAAATGAGTTAAACAAAGAGTGCTTCTTACTTTATTTCTATCCTTGGTGCTGATGGCAGAGAATGTTACATTAATTGACTAATTACTATTTATATTGAATTAAATTGCTATTTTAAGATATCACTACAGAAAGAAAGAGAATGAACAGGCTACTATACACATTTGGAGTTAGCGTATCCGAATCTGAACTGTTGGAAGGTTGTGGGGAGTTACCTACAGTAAGAAGTAAGCATGCTATGTTTGAGAGTTCCTAAGTAGCAAGTCCTCACTTATTAAAACTTCTATTCTTGAAAACCATTAATTTAAAAACAGATGCTTTATTTTGAGATCATGTCAAAGTGAGCAATCCAAACATAGTCTTTTAGACTACTCTTCCTAATTTAATCAAAGCTAAAGATATTTTATTTTGCTGTTTCCTCCAGAAACAGTACTCCTCCAGATTATGTATTCTATGCTTAAATACTCAAAATGCATTTATATGAAGTTTTCAGATGCTTCTTCTCTGTATACTAGAAACCTTGTGCTTAGTTTCTGATTGCATTCCTCTACAGTGGGAAGTAGTAATACTTCGAATCATCTTTGTCCAACTTTACGTCTTCTCAGACCCCCTTCTCTTTTCACTGTATGTAGTCTTCTTAGGTAATCTCATTTACTCCCTTACTGCATTGAGGTTGGTAAAATTTATAGCCGTATCTGTAGGTTAAGTATCTCCTATGTTTCAGAAATATGCCTTAAACTGAACTTTATGTAGCTCAACTTGGATACTCCAGAAGTGATTGTAACTCAATTTGTTCAAAAATATACTCATCATTTTCTTTCTATGACAAGTTTCTTTTAATTTTTTTATTCCAGTCACTACTATTGTCATTCATCTTATAGATCAAAAACAGAAACACAATCTTTCCTAAAAATCCTATTTATGACCTGGAATATTTTTAATAAATACCCAGTTATTATGCTACCCTGTCTTCGAATTTCTTCTTTGATCTAATGATAAATCCATACATGAAAACAAGACTAGTGACATCCTTTATGAATCTGATCTTGCAAATTCCTTCCATTTTCTCATCTAGATATATGCACAAGGTTTGTTGTCTACTTGGAAAATTCTACTTTCATTTACCTCTTAGACAATGCATCTCTTCTCTCTAATTCTGTGTAATTTTTAGCATTCATTCAGCTACCATATCTTCCAGGCACATTCTCCTGGTTGTGAATGTCTGGGTTAGGTATGAATTCAGTGCACTGAACACACTCAATTGTACAATAATTAGAAGTTTATTGTCAGGATCCCAGTCTTTGTTCTAATTAGGCACGATTCACAGAATAGTCTTTCCGTAAATGTGATCCATGACCTGTTGATGGTCCACAAATTTTTACTAACTGAGATTAAAAAGTAAAGAAAAAAATAAAAGTAAGTATTTAGACACTTTTTAAAAGCAATTTGGCAAAGAAACCTTATGTTTACACATTTTATAATAAAAAATTTGCCAGGTATTTCTATTTCACTTCTCTGATAATTAATTATCACTGTGTCACACAAAAACATTCAGTGATTGGGTATCACTGCTACTGGGGCAAAAACTTTAGGGTCCATGTCTGTCCATTGCACTGTTACAGCATCTAAACCCAATGCAGAGCTTTATTCACAGTGGTTAAAGTATGTTCAGTGATTTATTGAAAACATGAAAATACTAATGAATATAACTAGGCATAAATCGTATTATATTTGGAAACTAAAGCTTAAATGAAGCAGAATTGTCTAATCTTGAAAAGCAAGAAATATTCTAAAGCACAATATTCATGAAAAATCATTCTCTATTTGGAAAAGCTAACAATTTCCTCAGCTGCTAAGATTACTTTAAAAATAGTCATACTGAATAAAGTCAGATTTTTGCTGATTTCTTTTTTTAAAAATTTTTTATTTTATTTATTTCTTTATTTTTAGAGAGGTGAAGGGAGGGAAAAAGAAAGGAAGAGAAATATCCATGTGTGCTTGTCTCTTGGTCGCCCCCCACTGGGGACCTGGCCTTAACCCAGGCATGTGCCCTGTCTGGGAATCAAACTGGCAACCCTTTGGTTCCCAGGCCAGTGCTCCATCCAGTGAGCCATATCAGCCAGGCAGATTTTGCTAATTGCTTGAAACATCTCTTTTCCTTGAAAAGTTATAATCTGCAATTTTTTGATTTGCCAGTCTTTCATCAGAAATTATTATACATTGACAAATGTTAAACACTTTGACAAAAAATAATACTCTCTGCCTTCAAGATGGGTAAATGAAGAGTCCAGATATGTTTTACAACTTCTGGGATATTTTTTCTTTTACATCTTCTTTTTCTCTTCTTTACTATAAAATATCCTTTGTACTCTGAACTCTTTCCTCCTTCCATCTTAATTTTTTTCTTTTATTAACCAGAATTTCAGGAAGGAAATCCCTGAGCAATACTTTTATGTGAGATAAATGAGTGTACCCACGAAGATGAATAGTGTACAGTTAACTTTTTTCTGTTGTATGCCGTAGTACATTATGTCGTTTTCCATTCAGACTCCGCCTTGAGGACCCAGGCACTCATTTCTGTCTGCTTCCAGTGTGTTGAACTATCGATAGTCCACAGCATATCCCCTCATGCTGTCACCTGTCTCAGGTGACCAGTTTCATTGCTTCCATTTGGAACAACTGCCACGTCCCTCCCAGTTCCTTTATGTGTCATGGGACAAGCTGAGCTCTTTGTTGTAACTTTTTTATTGTTGTTCAATTACAGTTGACCCCATTTTTCCCCATTACTCCCCCATGCTCTACCCACACCCACCTCCCACATTCAATCCCCGCCCCCCATTCTCTTTGCCTGTGGATCCTTTATAGCTGTTCCTTGACTTGACCCTTTGCATTCCAATTCCTCCTCTCCCCAAACTCTTATTCCCCTTCCTACTCAGGAGTAGTTCTTGAAAGTAATCTCCAATAAACCTCATAAATAAATAAATAAATAAATAAATAAATAAATAAATATATATACATCTCAGATTCTATTTTCTAGGAGAAAACGACTTCTTAGAATGAGTAAAATATGTTAGACTGGGGTCATTTATTGCAGAGGATGTCAAAAGACATGTACACTGAAATAAGTTTAAAAATATGGTAGAAGTCACGGAAGAGAAAAATGTAAACTGGTCACGATGGAATATACAGATGATATATTATGAAATTGTACACCAGTAACTTATATAAATTTAATTTAAAAATCTATATCCATCCTATTTACAAATTATTAAAATGTAAGTAGGTGATGGACATTCACAACAGTGTGGTAATTTGGAGGGGAGGGGATATGAGGAGAGGGAGGTGCAGGAGAGTCTAAGGGGATAATTGGAGATGGTTGAGGAATTGACTTGGGATTCTGAACATAAAATACAGCATACAGATAATGTGGCATAGAATTGTATGCCTGAAACCTGTATAATTTTCTCAACAGTGTCCCCCCCAGTAAACTCAATAAGAAAAAAATAAATAAATTTAAATCCCACAAAAAATGTAAATAGGATCTCTGTGAGTAAAAACACAAAAATGACAATCTGAAGCTGTGGTTCTGGAATTTCATTAAACAAAAGAAACATGTTGGAAACTTATAACAAATTCAGCTGTTTTGAGAAGGGGCCCAATAATCTGCATTTCACCAAAAAACATGGAAGAGTCTAGTTGCAGAATATGTATTAACATGCTTCTGAAAAGAACTACTCATATCAATTTAGGTGAAGTCTCTTTATGTGTCTTTAGTGCTGAAAGCAAAAAAGGAAATCAAAAAGTATAAAATAAAGCTATTTTATTTGCCTGATTTACCCAGTCTTTTCATGTTTAGCATATTCAAAAAACTTACTTTATTAGTCATCTAAATATGGGCACATTATGTATTTTGTTTCAGATCATATCATCATCTTGCTGATTGTTCAAGCTCTTTATACCAAACCCCCTTCTTTTGCATCAATTTAGTGTTATTTATGTCATTCCTGAAGACTTTATCTCATGAATATTCCTTGGATATAGTACTTCTATCTTTCTTCGCTGACATGACTTGCTCCAGGCCTCAGGCATCTCTCACCTATACTCTCGCCATCCTTTACTTGTTTCCCTGCTTCCAGTTTCTTCTTTTTAGTTTCTCAAGTGGCCAAAGTGTGAGCTGTATTCCTGAAACTTCTGTCACTTCTTTATTTAAGATATATTTTTTTTAGTACATTGTAACAGTCTCTCTATAAACTTTATTCTACCAACTTTTCTTTTTTTAATAACTTTTTCCGTCTTTTTTATCTTCCTTTTTATTTTTTATTTTTAAATATATTTTATTGATTATGCCATTACAGTTGTTCTATTTCCCCCCTTCATTCCCCTCCACCCTGCACACCCCTTCCCCACCATTCTCCCCTTTAGTTTATGACCATGTGTCTCAAGTTCTTTACATTCTATATTTCCCATACTATTCTTGCCCTCCCACTATCTATTTTCTACCTACCGTCTATGCTACTTATTCTCTATACCTTCTCCCCACTTCTTCTCCTCCCACTCCCCTGTTGCTAACCCTCCATGTGATCTTCATTTCTATGGTTCGCTCCTGATCTAGCTGTCCTCTTAGTTTGCTTTTGTTTTAGGTGTGGTTGTTAATAACTGCGAGTTTGCTGTCCTTTCACTGTTCATCTTTTATATCTTCTTTTTCTTAGGTAAGTCCCTTTAACATTTCATATAATAAGGGCTTGGTGATGATGAACTCCTTGAATTTGATCTTATCTGAGAAGCACTTTATCTGCCCTTCCATTCTAAATGAAAGCTTTGCTGGATAGAGCAATCTTGGTTGTAGGTCTTTGGTTTTCATGACTTGGAATACCTCTTTCCAGCCCCTTCTTGCCTGTAAGGTCTCTTTTGAGAAATCTGCTGACAGTCTGATGGGAACTCCTTTGTAGGTGACTGCCCCCTTATCTCTTGCCGCTTCTAGAATTCTCTCCTTCATTTTAATCTTGGCTAATGTCTTTTTTAAAGGTTTTTATTTATTTTTAGAGAGAGGGGAAGGCATGGAGAAAGAGAAGGAGAGAAACATCAATACGTGGTTGCCTCTGGCACACCCCCTTCTGGGGATCTGGCCCACAACCCAGGCATGTGACTGGGAATCAAATTGGTGACTCTTTGGTTTGCAAGCCAGCACTAAATCCACTGAACCACACATGCCAAGGTTATCCTATAAAGTTTGCTACTTACATCTTGTATCACGTTTCTCTAAACATATCTAATGCTTTGTTTATTTTATTCTATCTTGCTAACTGCCATGGGTAGATACAATATTTAAATGAAATTTTAAAAATACAGCTAAAATTTAAAAAATAATAATTGATTACTTTAAGTATAATTATAAACCATTATACTGGTTTATACAAACATGTTATGTATTATAACCAGGTTGTATAACCAGGTTAATACAAACATGTTATGTATTTTACAAGAAGGAATCATATTTCAAAAAATTATAAGAAAAGGTAACAGATTTTATGGATCTCTTCTATTCCTAGTTTTAAGAGAACAACTATGTTCTTCTATTTAGTTTTACATTCAGTCTATTGAGATGTTTTCTTTGGGCTGAAGTATATGATAAAAATGCCTCACACAAGTATATAACTGAAAAAGGAAAGAATGTTTAATAATCTTTTAGGATAATCATGAAAATTCTTCTTAGATAGTACACCCAGATTTTCTAAGCAGTAGTTTCTTAAAGGCTACTTACAATGTGGAATCTAAAACTATGAATGAAACTTCTATACTCAGTTACATTAAAATTCATTGGCCTATCTTAAATTTTGAATAGATATTTATTTCCAAATGATCCATTTGTCCTTCAGAGGATATTAGCTCATCAATTTACAAAATTTTGATATAATTTATTACAAAATGATGGCAGACAAAATTTTCCCCAAAATTTTGATATTTGTGTGGATGCTCAAATTGTATCATTGGGTACAAATAATGTCATTTGTTTGTCACTTTGGCATAGTGGACTTCTTCATCCAGCTTTATGAAATCCTCTGCCCAATACTCACCAGCTGCCAGAAAGGAGGTCAGAGGGGACGAGATGAAAGATGGTGAAGGGATTCACCAAGAACATTTATGCACAACCCGTGGACACGATCAACAATATGGGGATTGGCTTGGAGTGGGGAGAGGGAGGGGCTGTGTGGAGGTGGGGAAAGGGAGAGAAAGCAGGAATGTAACAGCATAAACAATAAAAAAATACCCCAACTCTGAATATTTCAGGTATTGTGATCAGCCACTCTTTTGATTAAAAATAATATTTAATGAGAAACGTTCATCCTATAACTCAGTCATGCAATTTTTTTCCCCTGGGAGCAATAGTCATGCTTCCATATGCTGTGCTTTGTGCATACTTCCTAGTTTCTCACACACAGTATTAAAGTATGCATATTCAAGGATCCAGATTTCATCTGCCTCATTGAAGCTATTCACTACTTTTTAAATTTTTATTTATTTATTTTTAGAGAGGGGGAAAGGAGGGAGAAAGAAAGAGAGAAAAACATCAATGTGTGGTTGCCTCTCACATGGCCCCCACTGGGGTCCTGGCCCACAACCCAGGCATGTGCCTTGACTAGGAATTGAACCGACAACCCTTTGGTTCACAGCCCATGCTTAATCTACTGAGCTCCACCAGCCAGGGCAGAAGTTATTCACTTTTAAATAAAAGTATTTTTCCTACAGCTACCTGGTAGTGAGGCATACGATGATTACTAATACAATTTTATCACCAATGCTGTTTCAGCCATATTGCAGCCTAAAGCAAAATGAAAAAGATGTGTGTGTGCTTATGTATTTTATGTGTGTTTTAATATATTTTAATATTTTGTACATATACATACGACATTATATGCATTTTAGTAATTAATATTTTTCTCGATGATGAATATAGTTTAAAATATTAAAATATTTTTCTCAGGCCTTAGTGAGGCTCAACATAGCATTGGTCCTTATTTAAATTTTAATTTTTTCTATATGGATTTTTGCATAAATTGTGAATTTTAAGATAATATACTAAAATATTGTCTTGATTACTGAGTGTTTTGACATTCCCTTATATTTTGCAGCCAAGTAGTATATCACTTACCTTACAGTAATCTATAACATCAATACAAAATCCAAAAAAGACAAATGATAACAAAGCAGTGTTGAAAACATAGTTTGATTTCAAGGATTTCCTGACAAAGTCTTAGTGACTGTATGTGGATCACATTTTCTAACCACTGCTTCAGGCTAATATAATTTAAAACCTTTTAAAAAATAACTTTAATTCTAATAATTTATTCCCTTTTCAATCCCACCAAAAAGAGAATAAAGCACATTAGCTTTTAAAATTATAACTATTCCATATTATAATGTATACTATTCTTCAAAGATTCCCAGGTGTGAAAGAATCGTTACAGGGGATATAAAATATGGTGTGGAACAAGATGAACGGAAAGACACTCAAGCGAGATAGGGCAGTAAACTCTTCCTGTGTCCATGTCCCAGAGTAAAGTCAATACAATGCGTGAGCCTATATTAGTTACATACTACCCAGTGAAGGCCCTTTTCAGAGTGGCTTTCTGAATATTGGCCATGGGATGGATGATTATTTATCAGGCTATTGTTAGGTTGTTCAAAATAGAAATCTTTACTGTTGCTCATTATTATTACCAGTAAAGTGAGGCATTTCTAATTATTTTCAAGGTTATAAACTCCTTGAATTTACCATTATACTCTTTGCACCTCGAGAGTTCCTACATTATTTAGTATCATGATCTAACATAATTGTTTATTAAATTGAATTGATTACATAAACTGAAGGTCCGCTGGCATGGATGATATTATTTTAATTTCAAACCCTAAGCAAAATAAAATTTATTAAACTAAAAAGATAATCTATTTCTCATGATATAATGAACTTACACAAAACTGTAGAAACTTGCAAAATTATGTTTAAATACGTATCGTGACTAAGAAAAAAAACTCTTAGATGGAAAAAGTTACATACAAATGGTAATTATCCCTTAACCTTCACTTTAGTTGATAGATGTTGTATGTGAATAAACTGTAGATATTACTACATTGACAAAAGTAAAGAACTTGTAAGAATTCAATTTTAGAACAAAGTAATTAGAGATGGTCCTTAAAATTCTGAATTTGTTTCATTACAGGTATTAGTTAATTATTCACCCTTTATTTCTAATAGGAGAGAAAGAAAAGGATCAACATGTTCTGATAATTCACTTGCTGTATAAAATAGCTCTGTGAATTATACCAAATTAAAAAGTTGAATTAGGCCACAATGCTAAAGTAGTTATAATTTTTTTCCTAATTCAAGTTAAAATACATGTCGCCACTAAAGTGATTTTTAGGCTGTTAAGTGAGAAATGTCGGTAAAGTCAGTATAAGATTCTAGGGATCATATGACCGTAGCAGATAATATGAATAAGAATATGCTCTCAGTGGAGACCATAAAAGCAAGAGAGTGTTCAAGTAATGCAAATAAAGAGTAGGAATAACAGGTTTTAATCACCGTGCGACTAATGGTGATAACAAAACCAAAATTATAACTTTATTCTAGGAAACATTTTCTAGTAATTTGTGCCATTTATCCTAGCTCAAGAGGTAACAGTCTTACTGCTAAATGGAAACTGATGATTAAGAGCTTTCACACAAACTAGAAAACCAGAGGATTTATCACCTGACATTTCATTCCACAGAGGTTTTTATACAGATTTACTGAGTTGCTTAGTAAGGAAAATTCTTTTAGCTCACAAAAAGATTTAAACTGAAAAGTTCAAAAACTACACTTTTCAAATATTTGCACTTTCTTAAGTATGAAATTTTATAACACTAAACCAGGGTGGAATGAGCCTTTCTCTTTAACAAGATAAAAGTAACCAATTTAATAAACTCTTCTCAGAGACAAGGATGAGATGAAAGAAATTATTTGTTTATTATGTTAATGTTAAAAAGGGGATCTAAAGTTTATTAAAACAAAATTGATGAAAGCATATTCAGTTTGTCGAGTTAGAGTCATGAAGCACAAAATCCACATACAGTGTGCAAACCATGGATATTGATTGGAGGCTACACATAATGTATTTTTGCATGTGGTGAATACCTATGATTGTTTGAAATATTAAACACACATGGAAAATAGAAATTTAAGAAGAGAGAGCGATCACTGTGAAAGCCAGAAGGAAACACTCAATGTTCCATTGCAATTAAGCAGCACATAAACTAAGGCGTACAGAAAAAAATTCCTAATGGCCTTTCTTTTTATGAAACTGCTAAGAAGTTCAGTTGAAACAGTGTTCACAATGTATAGTGCTGGCCTGACAACAGAGAAAAATCTTTTTCAACAGCTTTTTTTCATTAGCCAGTCAGAGGGAGCTTGCAGGGATGTAAGAGTTTAGTCATTATTTACCAGCTCTTTTTGATCCACCCCATATCCTTCATGAGGGCTGGAAAGTGTTCCTCTTGCACTCCTAGTTCAGTTTTTGACAAAGTCTTAGTATGTGAGTGAATATGCATGATAGCAAACTCAGAGCTGCTGAAAAGAAAGTAGAAAGTTCGTTTCTCGCTGAGATAAAATGTAGATCAACTTCTTTCTTAAGAGTCAAGGGATCAAATGGACTAAAATTTAGAACTAATTTTATGTGAAATAATATGCTATATTTAAATAAAGTGACTATGTCTTCCGAACATTTTATATGGTGAAATATATTTCAAATTATAAATACAGAAATGATGAAAACTCTAAAAATTTCGTAAGCTTTAAAAAATAGTTTAATGTGAATGATATGTATTGATTAAGTAAATTCAGGACTCTCCACTTGCATTTTACCAGATCTACTTAATATAAGTTAAATTTTTTTTCTAAGAAGGGTAGATAGAAAATATTTCACATTTCATGCCAGTTTAGTATGAGCTCTTTTAACCTTAAGATTCTGCTTCATCATGTGTTCCCCTGTAAGGTTTTATTCAACATGTATAAACAGAATCAGTTATACTCTTCATATAGTTAAATGGTCTCTCCTTTCATGTAAACTCTTTGGGAAGACCAGCGACATCTCAAATTCCCAAATAATAAATAGTATTGGTAAAATATCAACAAATAAATAACACTGTGTCAATTTTGGCTGGATTTACAGATATCCTTGAACATTATAATGACTACAGTCACACTCATATTTTTAAGACAGTGTGATACCATGAATAGAAGCATAGAAGTCAAAGTCAAAAAACATCAGTTTGAGTTCTGAAATTAACTTACCATTTTGGGGAAATTAAAAAAATGTATTATTTCTGTGACCATATTTTCACATTAAAATAGGATAACCTGACTCTATCTAACTCACAGTGTTATTTGGGGACAACATATCTCAGAATAGAGTCTGCTAGTTTTCTGCACAGGAGAAGTCATTTAGCTGCCTATTAAACCGATAGTTTTTGGAGCCCAGAGATGACCGTTGAAATTAACATGTAGATGTGCACACCAAAACCCTGATTTTGAGCAAGCACTTCAGCTAATTTGCGTTGTGGTTTGCATTATAATTTCTAAGAAATAATATATTATGCAACTTAATAGTTTTATAAACTACTTATATTTTTATATTATAAAAGTATTCTATCTCTGCTTTTAGAGCTCTTGTTTTTATTCCTAAAGTAGTACCTACTAAAATATTGGATTGGCCCCAAAAGTCCATTTAGTTTTTATTGATTTGGATATTTTGAATATGTCCGCTATTAGGGGTGCTTCTAAAAACCCTCCAATGCATAAGACAGCCCCTAAGCAAAGAATTATTTGGCCAAAATGTCAATAGTACCAAGAAACTTTTTAAACCACGTCTGACATGCTCGATCAATCACAGAAACTTGTCTATACATTACACAAATCTTTTTTTATTTTTTGCATTTTAGTTGTGTTTTCACCTTTCTTGAAATAATAAAGCATAATACACCAAAATGTTAAGTATTTTCTTCCATCTTCAATATTAAAATGGCTGCACCAAAACTAACTAATTCTGACATTTTTTTAAATGCATGCTGACACAATACAATCTAACAAAATTGTCTCCAATGAAGTTCAAGACAACTAAGCTGTAATAGAGCCATTGTATAGAAAGAAAACAAAAAAAAAACCTTTTTGGCCAACCCAATAACAGGACGTTATCACCCTTAGTGCAAAAACAACACACTTCACTTTGATTTCTAGCCAAATAAAGAGTATCTTTACTCCATTGTCATCATTATTGTTGTTCTTAATCTTGCCATTTGGTTTTCTCATATGAGAGAAGTAGCACATACTATGAACTTGAAAATTACTTTAAAAAAAATATTTGAACTTATTCAATAGCATCTTGGCTTTAAGATGGTTGTCCTGAAAATGTAGACTCACAGCCAGCATCATCATCTTCACCACCTGGGAACTTGTTACAATCAGACGATCTGGAGGTGCACCCTGGGAACCAGCGCTCCCATAAAAAATGGACCAAAGACTAGGGTTGCAGGACCATTTGACTTAGTTAGCCCTTGGGACAATCCCACATTGATCCTCCTTGATCTTCAGAAGCACATGCTATTTAACGCCGATTCACACATTGTATTTATCTTTTTCCTAGTTTTGAATAATTGTGGGAAGACCAGTGCTGTTTTTCACAACTTTATTCCATTGTCAGGCCACTCGGTTTATGTCTCCTCAAAGACAACCCAGAGTTCTCTAATTCTTATATTTGGGGCTAGACTTTAAGTCAATTCCTGATAACCCTAAAAGATAAATTTTTCTGGCAGGAGGTATCTGGTTCTTTTAGAAAAAGCCTTGATCTTTTCTCTATGCTTAATTGTACTGAAAGATTAGCTGTCTTCCTTATACTGGGAACAGAGATAAGGGAACTGACTGGGGTTTATTTTTAGCTGGAAGCCCACAGGGGAATGAAAGTTATGCTAATGGTATGCTGAGAATTCTATTCTGAGGCCATTTGAACTTTACAACTAAAACATAAAACAAATTCTTTATGGTCGATTTTTATTCTGTATTTTTGCATTCATAGCTAGGGAGAGGTAATATATAAAAAAATAATTTTCTATCACCTACTTTTTCTGTTTTTACATGGCTTAAGAAAGGAAGACATCTTTGCTATTAAGAATCTTAGTGAAAAATCATTTGACTTTTTTAAGATAAGGGTTCACTTACACACACACACACTGAGAAGTGGCACTTATACCACTGGTTTTAGTTAGTATACTGAACAGGGTTCAGCGGGAATGGACAGGTGAGAGGCTGACACTCTGTGATCCATCATATTTTGATTTTCCTTTTTCATTTTCTTTTCTTTTTTTTTTCTCCTGCCACTGGATCTTCTGTCCTGAATTCACCTTTTCCTGACTGGGTCATGCTGCAAAATGCCCGGTTATTCTTCCCATCACTGCTGCCATTCTGGGTTCATACTGGTTGGCTTGACTAAGAATTCAAGGATGATTCCCAGTTCTAATCCCTCTTGCAAGCATCACCAGCAGCTCTGGAATCTCTAAGTACATGGTGAATGCGGAACAATAAAGATTCATAAAATATGATAGTTTTCTGTCATGGTGTGACTGATTAGTCCGGGATGCTTTCATCTATTCTGATCCACAATAATATGAAAACCAAATTATTTTATAAATTATGTCATTTAACATCTTCATACCTTATCATTCTTCTCGATGTCCAATATTATCTCAAAAAGAATACTAATAAAGTTGGAAAGAAAACAAATATTTTACTTCAGTGTAAACTGAATGATTCATGAATTTAACTTTTAATATTGAAAAAATAATAAGGTTAAAACAATAAAAAGCAGGCAAAAAGACATTTTAAATTTAATTGCAAATTCCAGAATAAAACGAATTTGTTCTAAGTTCTATATTGTTGCAGCTATGTGAGTGACATATTAAGAATATTCACATATATAAAACAGAATAAATTAAAATGAGAAAAAGACAAAATTTTGTTAGGTGCCGATTTCAAGACACTGCCGAGTTCACATCAGTGTGCAGCATAAGGTTAGGCCATTTGTCACCATGTACATGTGACCCAAAGATTTGTGCTGAAGGAAACAGATGTTTATTCCAATTTGGGGGAGGCTGAGATCACTGCTGCTTTAAGCTCTTCTCTCTCAGGAGACAGAGAACTTCTCTTGCTCTCCAAAAGGTTACAAGCCAAAACTATGCACAAAAGCTTCCTATTTCCTTATATGTCCTTTTGGAGCTTAAACTGGCCATGCAAAGATATCTCCATCCTTTGGGAGGTGCGCTCATGGGATGCAGAGTCACCGTCTTCTTGCAGTAGCCCTCTGTCTCAGGATTTGGGGTGCGCTGGGCATCTTCAGGTTCCACGAATGCTCCCATCCCTGCAAGGAGCAAGGGCCAGAGACGTAGAGCAACCAATGGACATTCGCAACCAAGAGCCCCAACCTAGAGCACCAGGAGCCAAGGGCCAAGAGCTAAGAGAGTGAGCTTCTCCCCACCTCCTGTTTAAAAGTCCTCTCTCCCAGAATTCCATGCCCTCCAGAGGCAGTGGGAGTGTCCAGCTTTCCAACCAATGAGGGCTATTGTTGGCCACATTTGATTTTGCCCCACTTCCAGCCAAGCAAGGGCCAAAGTCCCCTCTCATGACTCCTCCCTGCTGGGAAGGCACATGCTGCCTGGTGTTACAATTTTGCTTGCTAGCTTCTTTACAGTTGATAGCTGCTGTTATTATGCAATGTGCCTTAAGCAACCTGTCTTTTGCTCTGTCACTCCTCCTGGCTCACTCCTCCTGGCTGGAGCAGGCAGGGTGCTTTTAATCTGCAGCCTCCCTAGCTTGGGTCTTGGGCCTCCCCTGCTTTTCAGGATCTCAGGTCCCACCTACCCCATTATATGGACACTTCTGTTCTGAAGTAGCACTTCTTATTTAGAGGGGGAGGGAAGGAGAGAGGGAGAGAAACATCAATGTATGGTTGCCTTTTGTGTGTCCCCTGCAGGCCAGGCATGTGCCCTGACTGTGAATTGAACCGCGATTGTGTGGTTCACAGGCCCGTGCTCAATCCACTGAGCTACACCAGCCAGGGCTTTGAAGTAGCACTTCTTTATGGTTCTTCTGCCACATAGAAGCCACTTGGTTTACTAAACTGCTGTGCAAATAGTGTTACTTACTTGCATCTCACTTCTCTACTTTTTTGCCATAAAATTTAGTCTTGGATTTCCACACTTTTCATGTGTTTCTAGATAATGGGATTGTTAAAGATAGATTTCTTATGATTTCTACTTAGGATTTTCCAATTAAGAAAGAAAGAGAACTGACATTTAATGATTACTTCCTGAGTGTCAACCTACTTGTATGGATTATTTAATTATGTTAGCTAAACAACACACACACTCATACATTTATATGAGATTGAGATTTTCGCCTAAGTAGCTGAGACTCAGAACAATTGATAAACTTGCTAAAAATGTCATAAATTTGAGGATTGAAGCCAGTATTTCAACATAAATGTTGCATCCACCAACGCGAGGGACAAATTGTCAGAAACTTTCAGGATTCAGAGATGTTATTTTATTGGCCAAAGTTTTAACCTGTGCAGGGGCGGACCCTCAGAGTGTCCGGAGACACGGTGCTCATAAGAGCTGCAAACGAGAGCCCCACCAAGTGCTTACAGCTAAGTCTTTTTATAGACGCGAGCAAGCAAGCATTGTATAGAAGCAAATGTGGCTGTTAGCTATTGGCTACTTGGGTGGCGCGAGCAGGACCTAAGCTTTCTGGGTTTTGAGTAATGGAAAAATTTTAACCTAGACACTTGAACAGGTGGTCCTCTACTTGTTCAGCCCCATTGGTTTTGTAGTTCCGCCTTCTCCACTCCCTATGTTCTTTCTTAACTTCCTTGTGGTTTCTGCTCTAAGTTCCTTGTTCCTCCAGGCCAAGTCTCTTTAAGGCAGTCCCTATTTTATTCCCTATTTTTCTGGTTTCAACAATAAACATGTGCTATTTCTAATAGACACATCAACTTTCTCAAGTAAACACTAGTGTGCTGAATACATGAAACTGAATTTCCCATCACTGAATGGATTGTTCCATACAAACATTTTCTTGATAGTGCTTGGACTGACTTTATAGTTTGACCCTTCCTTTTTGGTCAAGTCAAAATGCGTTTGTTGAAGAGAAATGGAGATTCACCAGTGAAGAGATAGGTGGCTCTGCCTTATTGATTCTATAAAAGTGACTAGTGGACGTTTTGGCTGTATGGCATATTATTTTGGTAGATTTTTATAGATTAATATGTAAATATATAGTATTAAGTATATAATATAGTATATAATTAAGCATATATATATATACACACACACACTTAATTTTCTCTTACAAAGCATGAGGAGTAGGTATAACATACAAAATGAACACCTTAACTCATTTATTTGACTTTCAGTGGGAATTATATTCTTCTGCTCGAGAGTTAGGATTCAATATATATATCCTGCATTTACAAAAGACAGACTTTGATGTTAATACAGATTTCACATTTCAATTAAATTCGGTTATCAGAGAGGATATATAATTACAATTATTATAAAGATATCACTAAAATTTTGTTAGATTTTATTTATCAAACAAATGTGAAGTATATGTATATTTTGCGTATTAACACATAGAAAGTAATGAATTCTATAGCCTTGAACAAACATACTTTTCATCAGAACAAGGTAACAATGGCCAGATTTTGCTATTTGTTCAGAACATCTAGTTTTTAACAAAGTCACAATAAAAAAAAAGATACACCAAAAATGCAATTTTAAGTTGCAGTTTCCTAAGAAATAGTACTTGTCCAATTTTTTCAAGACTATATCTGGGTTCCTCCAGGAGACCTATTTTTGTGACAGATGCCAGCTGTGTGTATGGTTTCTTTCTGTGTGCTGGAGTGTTGTTATGAGGACCTGAAATCTAGAAACTCATCACACCAAGAAAGTGCTGAAATCCACTGAAGGTTGATGGTCAGTTGGGGTTGAATGCATTTTAACAAATGTTCCGGAAGAATCTTTTTTTGTTGTTCTTCAGGTTTTTGTTTGTTTGTTTGTTTGTTTTTTTATGTAAGCAACCTTTGGGAGAACTAGCTCCATGGTATAGATGAAAATGTGTCCCTCCTATTTAAACTTCAGAAAATGGGCAAATGAGCCATATTGTCTAAATTTTCTGTTAAAAATTAAAAATGAAAATAAGAAGAAGGAAGGGAGGGAGGAAGGGAGGAAGGAATGAATATTCACATACATAGGTCATTTATTCAGTCCAGAATTACTGGAAAATTTGTGCTTTGACAAAATTGCTGAACATTGATTTCTAGCAGCAGTCTAACAAATCTTTTGTACTGTAACTTCCAAATAATTTTCATCTATTATGATACCTTTTGTCCTTTTTTAATGCTCCTTCTCTGTGGACTTATTTTATAGGCACATGTGATTCTAATAGAGCTTTGTCTCAGATTCTCGTTCTAAGTTTTGGTGCATTGAGAATCTTGCACCACCAAATGAAGTTTGAAGAAAAAAACGCTAACATTCTTTTCTGGTGTCAGGAAGTTGGATGCACGTGTTCACATTCCTGTACAAATCACCTATCTGTACAGGTGTCAGCGAATTTCAGTAAAAGTCACACTGCACATTTAACAGTTTAAACTTATCTTATTGAAAGTAAAGTAATTCACATGCATTTTACATTTGAAATACCTAAACAATGTAGTATACTTAACTCATGCAGTCTTCTAAGGTACCTCTCACTACTTCAATATAAGTAGATGATCTGTATCTACAAAGAATACAAAGTGTTATTGATCGATCGGGGATTACTATAAGAGTAAAAGCAATTTCTTTTGGTTTGTGTGTTGTATCTATTTTTGCTGAATAAGATACAAATTTTTAAAATTAAGTTAACAATTAATGACATTCCACATTCATATGTAGCACAGGCTTTCCAGAAGCATATTTTCTACAATTATTTTTGTCAAATACAACACAAGGCTTCTGTCTTTTTCACTCATACCTTTCCTGTTTGCATTGATACCCAGCAGCAGGAGCTTTGGTTTTAGGGTCAATGCTTTATCCTGGCAAAATCCAAAATCATTTGAGTTAAACAACAGTGTCACTTTGCACAAATAGCTTATGTCTTAGTCAGCAGTAGCAGCTGCAGCAGCAAAAACTGTAATCAGGGTTTATGTCAGGAGGTGGAAGAAAGGCCACTTGGCCTGGACTGTAGAAGCAGTGTGTAAATGATGATGCTAAGATTGGAACCTAGATCTGAGTACAGAAACTATACTATAAACCAGTGGTCCCCAACCTTTTTGGCACCAGGGACCAGTTCTGTGGAAGACAATTTTTCCATGACCAAGAGGGTGGGGAATGGTTTCCAGATGCTTCAGGTGCATTGCATTCAAGCTCACCTTCTGCTGTGAGGCCTGGTTCCTAACAGACCTGGACCGGTAAACATCTATGGCTTGGAGGTTGGGGACCCTCCAAAGTAATAAACAACTGATTTTGCTGCCTCATAGTAACACATATATAATCACTATGGGCCTTATTCACTTACTTTGAGTTCTGTACAACTAATCTTCTTTGTGTGTTGTCATTCACTGTTTTTTTGTTTGTTTGTTTGTTTTGTTTTGTTTTCTACTGATACTAACTCAAGTAGTGACATGCCATTTACGTGATGGAAAGAAAGCAATGTTGTAGGATATATTACCACAATAGTGCTAAATAACAATAAAATCTAAAAACTCACTGGCTTAAACAATAAGCATTTATAATTTTGCTCGCAAGCTTACAGGCTTGCTGGATTGTGTATCTCGTTTCTCACCCACACATCTGCAGGTTGCCAGTGAAGAGTTGCTAATCTTGCTTAGGCTCTTTCCTGTTTTGGGGGTTTCACCTAAGTGAACTAGACTGACTTAGATCTTCTCAGTATGTCCTCTTTGATACTGGCACATTGCCACTTCATCACACGCATTGACGGACATGAGTCAAGTTTATCACCCAGTTTATCACTGTGCTGAGAAACACACTCTTGTGGGTCCATTAGACTGTGAGTAGAAGCACAGAGAAATGGGTTATTTTTTCAATAAACTTACTCCATTAAATTCTACATATACTTTAAAAGATATAAAAATGTCTTCTAGAAATATTCAGTCTTCATTTCTAACTTTATAGTTTAGTATTCAATTTTCAGTATATAGGCAATTACTTGAAATTAATTCCAGTTATCTCAATGAAAAATTATGACTGAAGTCTTTTATAATTATTATTAATATAGAATGTATGCCAATGTCGAAGGGCGAGCAACATTAAAGTTACATCTCTGTGTGTTGAGTCTACCATTGAACTGTATGTGTAACTGCTGATCTCCTAAAACAGTGAACTCAGCAACTTGTGCTCTGCTCCAGGAACCCCTCTTCAGAACACACATCAATGTAGTAAACATTGTTTTTAATGAACAAAATGCCAGGCCCATACGTTGCCCACATCCCAACTGGAACTCCTGTTGGCATCAACAGGAATATTGTGTATAGCATATGGTCCTATTAGGTAAACAATTTTATTTGGAATAATTATTTTATTTTAACTCCCAAACAATAGAGCCTCTTAAAGTATAATTTTGCTTTTTGCTTCATCTATCACTCTCTTAAGGGGTCTGACATTTATTAGTAAAACTTTGTAAGAAATTTTAAAAAACATTAATTTACATAGGAGACAATTTTCTAATGCTGGTATATATTTTTTAAAAAAATAACATTATACAAATATTTGATAAAACATTTTCATTAATATTTTAACTACGTTGAACTTTTCCTACTTTATTTTTATACCTGCCTGATATTTGAAAAAGAAAAGCATGGCTTAATTCATACTTGTTGTTCTCATATTTAATCTGATAATGAAATGGACAGATATTTACATTATAAACAATTGATGATTTCTTTTATTAAAATAAGTTTATGGGCTAACACCATCTGCAAATATACAAAAAATATAGTTCAAGTATACAAACATTAGAATCCTTCAGAGATAGGTACTAATTCAACCCCTTCAGTAAATTGAGCTGAATAACTAACTGTAAGTTTTCAAAGTCAAATTTTCTTACCTGCAATTGGGAATCCCAGTGGTTCTGTATGTAGATGACGTGAGGATTAAACAACCTCATGTGTAAAAGAGATTTTACTTACCACCTGGCTAAAAAAAAAAAAAAAGATTAGAAAAGAATTAAAAATAATATATACTAAGTTAACTAAAGCTTTTGCATGTGGAATTTATTCTTCTTATGAGTGATGGTAAGCTTCACATTTACTTTTTTTCTTCATCATTTTCTTCTTCCAACTTTTCTTTATGTCAGTATGATTATTAAGATTATAAAATGTGAGTACTACAGATGTAATAAAACTAAGTTAATTCATTGCTTATTATTTTAGAATCTTTTTTCTTCAAAGAGACAGGCATTAAAATAATGTCTAAAACTACAGGTCTAGATAGCAATGCATTTGGAAGAGAGTGAAGTTTTATTCTTACCTGCCTTCATTATAGTTTTAGATCTTGCACATAAAGCTTTTCATAAAGTATAGGCAGCCGTTCAATCTAGAAAATCACATAATGACCTCTCAAGAAACTCACTATCACTTTTGTAAATTACAAGAGCACTTTAGTTAGGTGGGAAATGAAGATGACATTTCAGGCTGACTTCTTATTAGATCTTCTTCAGTAAAATATTGGACTGCTGAAAACTAATATGTGGTTCATGATAATAGAGAAAGCAGCAAGTCAGTAATTAAACATGTGAAGTAACATCTTTCTTCAAAACAAAATCAATATAAAGACATATGGGAAGTAATTTGTTAAATATACTTTTACATGGCCTTTAACAGAATACAATTTTTAATGTATTCTTTTAAATAATCACAGATGAAATGCCTCAGATCATGTAGGAAAAGAAGGACTTTCATTATCTGCAGTTATCATTTTTTTCTTTCAGCATATGTAATAAAAAAGTATGCTTCCACATTTTGTGGAAAATATTTTATAAAAATAAAATATCTTTATGGACTGAATCTAGATAAGTAGAACAATATTAGCTATCTTAGACATGGAAAAAAGTTTGATTCATAAAAATAAATTTTTGATTTTGTTATATAATATGATGCCTAAGGTATGTAAAGTTTAGTTGATATTTGAAATTTAGTTAATTTGCTTTTAAACTAATAGAAATACAATTGATTGCTTATCATTAACTTTGTCATTTTATACATACTATCATTATCATTTTGTATATGCATGCATACTAGTGAATTATTTCTTATTAATTGGTGAGTTTGGAGTTCACATTGGTATTTGGAAGCAGTTATGGTGTGCTGTGCATTTATGGGCATGTATAGGAGAGGGTGGGGAGAGACACAGGGGGAATGTGTATAAGGGATATTTCAATTGTGAGTTCATTTTAATGGATGTGAAGTACAAAGATGGAAGGCCCACATTCTGTCTGCATGCATAAGGCAGGCAGTACTGTCTGCATGCATAAGGCATTGGAATAATTGGTTCTCACAGCACACACACACACACACAGAAAAAAAAAATCTGGGAAACCAAAGGCTCCATCTATCTTTCCAAAAATAATCAATATTTTTGATAATGCATATTAATTTTATATCAAGTAAACTTTCTTCCTGGAGCCATGGATCAAGACTTTTATAGTTCTTTTAAACATATTTTTGTTTTCTTTTTTTTTTAAGTTATGGCTGGGAGAATTTTAAAATAAATGTCAAGACTTTTATTGTGTTTATCATGAAGCTTTAAGGTATATAGATGTACATTTATACACCACATAATTACAGGTCTCCTCCCACTGCTAATCATGCACTCACATCTATTATACTCAAAGCTTCCAGTCCTTAATCAAGAATTTTGTGATTATGCAAATTTAAAAAGTAATGAGGTACGCCCTATAACGGAGAGGAAATCAGTGTTGCTAAGTGAATGAAGTCCTCAAAAAATGAGAAAATTGATTCTTTTGGGTCTGAAAATCTTAGGGAACTTTTACAGTTCGTAGACTACTCTTGTAGAAGTAAATGACACATTTTCATATATTGTATTTGCCCTTCTCCTTGCATTCATTTGGTTATTTTTCTTTATTTATCACTTACTATTCTTTTTTTAATTAAAATATTCTATTTATTTATCTTTAGAGGGGAAGGGAAGGAAAGAGGGTGAGAAACATCAATGTATGGTTGCCTCTCATGCATCCCCTACTGGGAACTGGCCTGCAACCCAGGCATGTGCCCTGACTGGGAATCGAACCACAGTTGTTTGGTTCGCTCACTCAATCCACTCAATCCACTGAGCTACACCAGCCAAAGCTCTCACCTAATATTTTAAAAATTTATCATCATACCCAGCAATCAGAAAATTTTTGAAAGGATTGTAGTAGACCGCTCTGCCTGATTTTAGGAATTGTATCTCTATCCCTTGTGTCTTAAGGGCGAGAGAGGACCTTTGGAATGCAAGCCACAGGAGACAAAGCTTGTCTCTGGTAGCAAATGCTGCCTCAGTTCCTCTCCCTGCCCCCAGAGCTTGGTCAGAAGTCAATGATGGGTAAGACCCCTCACAGCGGGGGTCAACCTAAGCCAGACTCCATCACCTGGGAGGCCTTCATGGAAGGACTCAGGGGGCTGCAACAGAGAGCAATGGACTCTCACCCCCCGGCTTAGACAAAGCCTGAGTCCCCATGTTCTCTGAGAGAAGTGCTTCCTGGCTCTAATCCCTGTAAGCCTGAATACCTGTTGGGGAGAGGTGCAGCTGCTTGCCTGGCTAGAGTATGCCCTGGGGAAAATCTGGTATCACAAAGACTTGCTAATTAACCTGTGAAATCTGCTAAAAGTGCTTTCATTCATATGATAAGAGTCGGAGAGGAAATGAGTTTGTCTCCCAAAGTTTCTGCAACTCTGACTCATAGTAAGCCCTCAGACCTCTTTGTAATGTTATCTACTGTTTGATCCTTGCCGCCCAGTATTCCGGTGTATTACAACCCAATAAAAGGCTATGGAGAAAGGCACTTGAGGCCTCTTTCTCCCCAGAGAAACTGGCCAAAGCCCACGCCTCCATCCCCAAACAGATTTCATCACTTCTCGGCCATATTTATTCACTCACGTGTGTCCGTGGCACAGGGGAGACCCCTCGTGAAAATAGTTGCCCCCATAGTAGATAGAAGGGAGCTTCAATCAAAAAATATACTTGTCACGTCTATTTACTACTGCTACTTAAGAATTTGTTTGAAGAAATCACTTTTCATGGAGTTGTGATAGTTTCAAGAGTCAGTGATAGTTTAGGTTTTGACATTTTCTCTGTGAGGGAATAATTGGCGGTAGAATAGTCTGTAGACATCAGGGAAATAACTGAATTCTCACAATTTGCTTTTTTTATACTGCTTTATTTCTTCCAGGTAACTTTCTTTTAGTCATTTCAATGAACCATTACTTGGTCATTTGCAAGTTGAAGTGCATTTTTGTTGAAAGTTTTACTTATTTTTCCTTTTTAGGAAGAAATTATTAGCTTGGAAGGAGTATGAACAAAATGCTAATGAGTTGTATTATCCAGATATCTCTGTTAACAGGTCTTTGTTAAGGATAGGTCAGTAAATATTTCATCTTCAAAAACCAGGAACATATTATAATATAAGCATTGTTTTTTATAAGATATAAGATATATGGGCTTACTTTTAAAAGGGAGAAAATCTTGCACCTATCCATGAGAAAGTCAATGTTTGAGAAGGTAAAATCCAATTCTCTCAAAATTCTGTCTCAGTGGCTTGAAGATGATTATTGCACAAGCTGATCTTAGAAGAATTTTAAAAAATATTTTATTTGCTTATTTTTAGAGAAAGGAAAAAGAAAGGAGAAAGAGAGGAAGAGAAACATCAATGTGTGGTTGCCTCTCACACACCCTCCACTGGGCACCTGGCCCACAGTGGAGGCATGTGCCCTGACTGGGAATCAAACCTGTGACCCTTTGGTTCTCAGACCAGCACTCAATCCACTGAGCCACACCAGCCAGAAAGAATTTTTTTTTATGTGAGAGGCATATTTGTTTCAGATGGAATAGAAAGCCAAAAGTATAAGAACAATATCCAGCTACTGTTGTGGTCCTTATTTGCAAAATCACATTCTTTCAAAGGTATTATACCTTGTTGATCATTTGTATCATATACTTGTACTTAGAGAGTCCCACAGTGTTACACTTTGTTAAAATTTTCAGTCTTTTTTTCTTTCTTAAATAGTCTCTGGGTCTCTGTTGTTAGCAAATTTATGTCTCAGACATGTTTTGATCTCTATCACAATAGTCTATCAAATTTTATTGTGAAGCAATATTTGAATATTTTAAAAATGAAGATATTTTTATTTCTTTAAAAGTTTCCCCTCATTCAGTAAATTATATCCCCCTCATTTCCTTGGGGATATAGTAGATAGAACATAGGATAAAGTAAGTCAATTAGAATGATGAAGAAATGTTTTCGTGTACGGTAAATACTTTGATTTGATATAAAACACTTTTAAGAAGAACACTTCAAATAAATGTAGATATATTAAGTGTCCAAAGGCTCAATTTGGAAAATTCACCCAGGTTATATATATCTAGAGTCCAGACACATGAAGACAAGAGTCCAGGCACACAAATCCTAGATGTGTTGAGGGAAAACTCAATATCAGGTGGCTTGTTTCCTCCTTGCAATTTAGGGACCTGGCAGAAAACCATCTTACATCAAAATGGGGAAAACACAGACTGAATTCTTTTAATAATACTTGATCCAGTGTAAGTTTTTCAAAAAATATTTTACTTATTTATTTTTAGAGAGGGAGGAAGACAGAGAGGGAGAGAAATATCAGTGTGTGGTTGCCTCTCACATGGCCCCCACTAGGGACCTGGCCTGCAACCCAGGCATGTGCCCTGACTGGGAATGGAACCAGCGACCCTTTGGTTCTCAGCCTGTGCTCTATCCACTGGGGTACACCAGCCAGGCCTCCAGTCTAAGTTTTAAAACAGAAATAAGTCCTCATTTACTAGTAAAGATTATTATAAAATGATATCATGTAGAAACAAAACAATGAGCCTACACTCATAGAACTTCTACAGAGAATGCAGGGCTAAGAGTTTTCAGATATCAGCAGAATTGGGTACTTGTTTGCTAGTTTCAGTTTGTTATGGGAAATTAATGTTACTTTTCTGTACATCTGAGTAGTAAATGTACATCTTTTATGTAAATTTAGAACTTAGCCACATTTTTTTAATTTTTACCCTAAGTTCAACTATTTAATTTTTTATAAAATGTTACACTTAAGAGAATTAAGCAAAGGCTTAGAAGAAGGAGTGGTTATATTATTTTTAAAAGAATTACTGAGGCCTGTCATTTGCCAGAATCAACTTTTTTTTTTTCTTTTTTCATTAACAGCAGTGTTTCTGCATTCATTGTCAGGGTATATCAAGAGAAATGATACATGTACTCTGTTGCAACTTAAGGAAACATTCCTACATGTTTTAAAAATAAAGAGAAGGCTGAAATAGATGATAAACCATAGATAGGTATACTAGATATAAGATAATATGTAGATAGACATAGTTTAGTTATCTCGATAGCACATTTTCAAAATAGATTCAACACATACCTATTTAAGTGGTAATAATTCTTATAGTTCCTAGAAACTTGTAAATGCTCATTTTATTTTTTAAATGTATTAAGTTATTCATCATCTGTCTTAGATGTGCGTTAGTATGGTGACGCTGACACAGGCCCACAGAGTCATCAGAGTTATGGATGAGACAAAATAAATTCACACGGACTACCGAGTCCTGTGGAGGAAAGGGGACAGCACCACTTCTCTCTCAAGGGGAGAGCAAGCCTTGGAGCACCTCGACCACCCTCTCAAGAGGAGAGCACTTTGACCCTTGCCTTGACAAGCTTTTATTGGATACAGGTAAAGTCATTAATCATTATCAGGCAGTAAGGATCAAACAATAGGTAACATATAAAGAACTCTGAGGGCCTATTTTGAGTCAGGATCAGATAGCTAAAGGACCATAAAACTTTGGGGAGCAAGCTCGCTTCCAGCTTGGACCCTTATCTTTTAAATGAGACCATTCTAAACAGAGCAGGTTTCACAGGATTTTACATATTCTTTCTTAGGCCTGATCGCCCTAGGGAACTTGCCCTTTTCAGCACAGGGCTGTATCCACCACCGGCATTGTTTCAGGCTTAAGTCAGGCAGGGGCAGTAAGGCAGCCAAGAGATTAGGTAACTTCTTGCAGACAAAATGAGGACTCAGGCTATGTCAAAACTGAAGGGCTAGAGTCTATCACTTCTTTTCTGTAGGCCTCAAGTCCTTCTTTGGGGCCCTCAATGATTGTGCCTGTCCTAGGTCGTCCCTCCCTTGAGGAATCTTACCTGTCATTGGTTAACAGATCAAGTATTGGGGGCCACACAGGGTGAAGTAAAAGGAGTAGAGGCAGCATCCCTGCCATGGAGATAAGCTTTTTCTCCTTAGTGGCTTATGGTCAGAAGGTCACTCACTCAGCCTTAGCCATGGGCAGGGGGAGGGAGGAGGTTACAGCTTCTGAAACCAGTCTGGGTGGTTCCCAACAGTATGACTAGGTATATAACACTTATTTAGTGATTACTGTGTGTGCGAACTTTCACTTTAGCTATATATTCTCTAAAGAAATATAACCAAAATTATGAAAATTACTATTTTTTTATAGAACAGGAGGAGGGCTTTGTTGGTCAGTAGCACTGTGCTCTTGAGGTCCTGGAACCAAGTCCCTGTCTGTTAAAAAGAGCAATTAGATCATAGGACTCTACACAGAAATAGAAAGGAGACACACTGAGAAAGCATGGGGAGATACAGTTTCTTCTATTTTGCAATTTTGCCCAGGGCTTGTTTTGTTTTCCAGTTATGATTTATGACTATGGGAGATCCCCAAGCACTTACATGATTTCACATTATCATCTTCCTGCTTTCTGGAAAGATTTAAGTACATTTGAACAGCTGTCACTGATACAAAGTTTTGTTTAGCATGGAAGTACTCCAGGATTTTTAGTTCGTACTTAGGAGACTACTTGTCACCTCATGGCATTGTCCATGACATTTCTGTGAAAAAATTTACAATATATAACCATCTGTGAATATGAATTAAATGGGAAATGAAGACACAGAACAATGTTTTAGTTTTATTATTTTTCCTCAGAGTAAGTAGAAGTTTATCTTTCCTGTCTCTAGCACACAGTATGTCACTGCCCCTAAATGCCACCACTATCATGTGCATCACATCCCTTGAAGATTTAGCCTTTGCCATAAGTGAGTCAAGTCAGAAAATGCTTTGTCCACTAGCAATATATTTTTTCCTGCCTGCCTCCAAGAACAACACTGGAATAAAAAAAGGGGGGGCAGCTTTGTTTTTATGGAAAAAAAAAAAGGCCACCATGAAAAACAAAGTGTCTTGAACAGCTTAGACTTAACTGGGAGAAATGACTGGGAGAGAAATTGCCAAGGAAAGTTTGTCGATGTTATTTTTTTAAATCTTCATGAATGAGTGTTTGCATATGAAGAGGGAACACAGCTGGTAACTAGGAAAAGAGCTAGGTAAGCCATTACTCACTAAGCTTTCCATTAGTAAAATATATAGACCTATAAAACTAAATCTATCTTATGAACTTAAAATACCATGGAAGAGAATTAGGAAAACCCATCATTGGTTTTACTTACAAATTTGTGACTAGTTTTGTACGGTCAATTTTTGACTTTGGGGAAACACCACTATCATCATTAATATGAATACAAATTTTATTAGGAGATTAAATGCAAAATGTCTTTGACTGCACTGTGCTAAAATAAAACAATTCAAAGAGATACTGCCCTTTACAGTATACAACAGGTTATACTGTTTTCTACAATATTAAAGGCATATATAGAACAATTTCATAGATATGTTCAAGTGAAGAAGGTAGTATTGTTGGATAAAAACAAAATCATATAATGTAATAACAAGAAAAAAACATTTATTTTACCCTATGATTTGCAAAAGCAAATCAAAGTGATTTTGAGACAGTTGATTGAGAATAAAGATTATTGATAAATTAAAGTATTTTATTTTTTGACATTTATAAAAGCATTTAGTGTTGACAAGTTAAGAAGAAAATCATATGATTATATTAACTGACACAGAAAAAAATTGGCAAAACATTTACTCTAGGTCATTAAAATGCTCAACTAATATCATACACAGAGGTGACAAAGTGAATGTTTTCCTCCTAAGATTAGAAGCAAGCCTTTTTCAATACAGCACTGAAAAATGTAGCCACTACAGTAAATCAAGAAAAATAAAGGTATATGAAATGGAAAGGAGAAAATAAAACTCTATTTGCAAATAATATGCTTGTATATGTAAAATGGCACACAAAATCTAAAAAAAACACAGAACTAATAAGTAAGCATATGAAAGTCGCATGTTGCAAGATTATAATGAGGGATCTGACTCTCTTTACGATGGTTCACTATGACAACCATCTTGAAGTTTAAACTTTTAAGCTTCACTCCTTTTTTCCCTCTGACCCACATCCGGACAAGCTGATTAAAAAAATTGGGGTTGTCCTTTCTTTAGTGCATGTAGGAAATTTAGAACTGTGCAAGCCCTTTCCACTGTATGTGAATGTTCTCCCAGGCCCCAGTCTCTAACAGGCCCCCACAAATCAAAAAATTATTCATTATGTTACTGGGGAGAGACCTGAGTATGGGGACCTCCCAAGCTTGTTCCTCAGTTCTTACCTCGCTCGTAATAGATGAATTCAAACAAGAGACAGACATGCATAATAGAAATAAGATAGCAAGTTTATTTATGAAACATATATGAACACAAAGCTGCAAGCAAGCTTTGCAGTAGTCTGAATGCCCCATGTATGGAGGAAACAGGGTTGTTAGTAAGTTTGTTCTATACACTTGAGCCAAGGCTACAAGTGGGCCCTCAGCTAATCAGTGTGATGACTATTAGGGTTCAGAGATTATATACTTGACTTTTAGGTTCCCCCTCCTTCCCTCGTTCCAGACCTTAATACACGGTCACATGGATTAATTGTGACCGGATTAATACACGGTCACAAAGGCCCCCCCCCCCACAGCTATTGGACATGACGCTCACAGACTTTCAAGAGTTCCCCCTCCTCCTGCACTATCATATTTTGCTTGTGATGTTCCCAACGCACGACGATCTTCTCCGACCAGGCTCAGGACTGCTTAATCAATGAGTGAGACAAGTCTGTTTTTTGTTTCCAGGGTCCCCGTATTAAGTTCTTTGTTAGATTGCAATCATGAGGGCCCTGCTGTATTTCCCCTCTGGCCACTCATTCCTACCTGCTACCTACAGTAGCAGTTATAACATATGTTCTTCAACTATAATTCAATTTATTCCCTAAGGACTCACAATCTAAAGTCTTTAGTACAAGTAGCACTTTTCTCTACACTTGCTTTTTTGTACACCCTGGATTCAGTGAGGAGTATATAGTTAAGATTTATGAAATCTAGAGATAAGAATATCAACTTATGATCTATATGGAAAAATATGAAATATCTACTTTGGTCATTTTTTTTCAAAAATTGGGCATTATTTTGCATTTTTCAAGTACAGTTTTTGAACAGTATAGAACAGTTATTTTATAGGATATTTCTATTTTTCTGATGTTTCCTCATGATCTGATCTAGATAATATTTTTTCCAGCAATATCACGGTTGCATTTTTACCTTCTTAGAGTATTTTATTCAGGAGGCCTCTGATGTTGTTATGACCCAATATTGATAATAACATCTTTGATCACTTTATTAAATATCCATGCATTTGTCTACATGAATGGGTAATGTAGTCCCTTATAAATATTTATACAAACATACTTTTAAACACTCTAAATATCTATTCCTCCTCAACCTTCCACCCCACCTATTCTCCACTGATGATACTGTAATGTTGTTTTTAGAGGAGATTTTTCTCTTTTTATTTTTATTGGAAAGAAATGGGTCCTATCAGTATAAAACTTATAATACATAAATGTATGAGCATATTTAAATATAAAACATATTAATATATTTAAAGTTCTAAGTGGAAGGATATTTTTTATTCTGTAAAATAATTTCCATTTTCATTTCATAGTGATGTTATATTTTTGTATGAAAAATTCTACTTTGCTGTAAGTTAATAAGGGATCAGTTGTGAATGTTTTAGAGTATTGTAAAAGAGGATTATTTTCTACTTCCATGATATAAAATTTAATATGTATCTATATGATCTACCTAAGTTTCTATGCAAACAAATTAATGTATTGTATTTGAAGTCAGATTAGCAATTACCTTTGCACAGGAGGAAGTGGGTTGTGGTTGGAGGGAAATGCAGGATGTTGCTGGCTAATAATCACTGGGTTGTGACTTGAAAGGAATGAAATGAGAATGCTTTGCTGAATTATTTCTTGTCCTGGGTATGATTATTCAGGAAATTTCCATTTTTGATGTTTTATTTGCTTTAAACTTCTGATGTGTATATTTTCAACATTTTTAGTTCATAGATATTATTAATGTCAGATCTAGAATAAGAAAACTTTTCTCTGGAATGCGCTGAAGAAGCAAAGAGAACTAGGATTTCCATTGAATAAAAGGGTCAGGTCATGCAATTATATCAAAGTAAAATGTCTGAAAACATATGTAAATAAAGGGTTAAAAGTAATCAGAAGTTAATGAAGTGTTTGTGGAGCAATTATGTTTTGCTAAAGTTTAAGGCAATTTGGGTAATTTGAAAAGGTTTAAAAAATGTATGTGACATTATTTGAAAGTATACATAGTTTAGTAAAGAGTAGGAAAAAGAAAAATTATTATGTTGCTGTGTGGTAAATTCTACCTTATATGAGGGCATTGTTAGAGTTGTGATGTCAACCAGCAAAAGAGACTGAGTAGACATGTTCAGAAGAGATGAAGAAGATAGCTTGGGGATGAGAATCACAGGGAAAAATGATAAAAATAATACAGGAGGTCACTGGGTACATTCAGGAAGAACATTTGTTGTGGTTGTTGGGGTAAAAGAAATAACAGGTTAATGTGGAACATACTCTTTTTCTGAGTTTGGCTAGAGCAAAAAAAGACATAGCTGCTTTCTTTCGTATTTTTTTTAATTGATAAGTATGATAGGAAAACTTGAGCAAGTTATAGACTGGGGTGGAGATCCTGGCAAAGAAAGGAACACATTGAAGAAATAATAAAAAAGGAGAGCTTGACTATTTCTGAAAAAAATTGTAGAGTAGAATCAAAACCATTGTAAAGTAGGATCAAGACTATGCCATTTCTTATGAGTGTACCAAATGCACTGAAAAACAGATGCAATTAAATTCAAGAGACAAATTAGAATTATTTTCTTCTATTTGTAATTGTGCTTTTCCCTCTGAATCTCTGACCACAACTGCCTGCCTTTTCCGTTCTTCCCACACATTTGTTCTTCCTGCCCCTGGTCTTCACTTCTTCAATATCTCCAGTCCCTTACTCCTCACTTTCTAACAACCTGTTCTAATCTGACTCTTCACCCAGCGAGCAGGTGATTCATCACTGTCACTCCTCCTATCAAAGTCCACATTATCAAATTTACTCTACAAATCCTTTCTTCACTTTTATCCTTCCTTCCATAATTTGACTTCTCTATTTCTGCACTGGGAAACAAACTTTCACACCTCTTAGACTATGGAAGGTCCAGGTGGAAATCATCAAAGAGGATGCCCGAAGGAGATGAGGGTGAAACCAGGCTCTCACAACAATGGAGACCTTATCTAAGATGGTGAAAAAAGTTGGATTTTCAGGGGAAACTATGACCACAATCAGGTGTTAATAATATGAGTGTATCCCTAAAGTTTACAGTCACGAGAAGGAGTTTGGATAGTGGTACAAAATCATACAAACTGTAATAGAGGAAGACTGTTGTTGGTTTGCTAGTTTATTTGGTAAGAGAGAGAGTGGAAGACTGATGATGATCTGTATGGGTAGTGGAGACATGCACCTGCAACCTGACTGATGGTGTTTTATGAAAGAAGAGACTCTTTCACAGATCTGTAAGACAGACTGTTGTGGATTATTTTTTTGTAAAGGGGGAGAGGGCAGCTTTCTGTTAGTGCAAAGACAGCATGAGAAATAAGGATGCCTTCAAAGTTCTCAATATTGTCCCCTTCTCCAAAAGCTGGCAGAGATTCTTATAAGTTGGCCAAGACTGTCCTTCAACTTCCAAAGCAGTTGAAAGCTATCAAAGGTCTCAGAAACAGTCAGGATGTGAAATCTATGGGGGAAAGGTTTTCTCTTTGTTTTGTCTCATTTCCCTTTCACAGCAGTCATCTATAGAGGGTGTTTTTCTGTATCACTGTGAAATCATAACCTGTAAGCTGTGTGACTGGAGAGAAAATTTATTTTTCTGAAGGAGCAGGGTACAGTAGAAAAGGATTAGACCACAATTCAAACCTACTTTTCTATACTTTTCTGAACAAGCACAGTTACAGAAACTTAAGAGTAGAATACTGGGTAGTAATGAAAAGTTTTAAAATAGGAACCGCTGAAGAAGCAAAGAGAACTAGGATTATTAAATCCCTATGTTCCTTTATATCTAGCTCCCTCTCATAGGTCCCATTTGAAGCAGGTTGCCTTCACAGGAGACAATTAGACTCCCTTGCCATCCCCACTCGAATACTTGTTTTAACATATGGCAATTTAGATTTGGTTGCTTGTCTCCTTAACAGTCTCTCTAGGACAATTTACTGGTTTTATGGTCAGTTTTTGGTACTTGGCTGCCAGAAAGTATTTTAATACTGGCGTACCTCTTGCAAGGAAACAACCTGATTCATTATTATTAAGTTATCTTTTTTTGGCAGTAAGTTCTGCCTGACTTAAAGATTATGTGGAATAAGAATAATGTCCTTTAACAATCATGGTTACCTCCTTGACATTTCTCTGATAAACTTATTTTGTTTTATCTCCTGTTTTCTTTGTAGAGTTTTTCTTCCAAGATTACAGCTTGGGTGACAAGGATTTTATTGTTGTTTTTAAATATGTTGGCATGTGCTAAATTACCTTTGATAGAAGAAGAACCCAATCAAAACTGACATTGTCTAGTGCTTCACTAAAAGGTTGTGATATGTTTTGGTTTTTTAACTTCAGTTCTGCAATGAATGCTAAATCAACAACTCTGCCTCACATATACAAGAAGAACTCAATCAAAACTGACACTCTCTATCTAGTGCTTTACTAAAAGCTCACTAGGTTGGGATATATTTTAGTTTCTAAACTTCACTTCTGCAATGAACATTAGATCTACAACTCTGGCTCGAATACCAATTCAAGATATTAGCACAGAGCTTGGAAACTCCTGGAAATGAGGTGTGACTCTACTGAAGATAATTCTGGCTTCTGGGCTTTCATGAAGCATACATTAATTCATTAAATTATTCAAGCATGCTGCATACAAAAGCTGACAGGGATTCAAATGTTTGTTGTCTCCTATTAATCACTTTATTATTCAGATCATTCTTTCACTAGAGGCATTAGAATATGTTTGATTAATATCTCATTTCTATTATTCTTGTGAGCAATGTTCATTGGCTCTGCTCTATGGAACATTTGTTTCCCTTCAAGTAAATGAGAGAGAACAACAGATAATTATCAAATGTTGGTGAGTTTCTGTGAATGCACAGTGATTCCTAACAACCATGGCTGTCACACCTAGTTCAGCCTGTGGCTAGGAGGATGGTGGTATCTGGTGTCTCATCCAAATCCGACAAGAGATGAAGAGCCTCTAAAGATCACTTGACTTAGAGCAAATCTTAGCAACGTCTCAGTATTTCTTGGCTACTTCACTGTTCTCTCACTTGGAGTCTATTGTCCTGGGATCCTATCCATTTGGTTTGAATGTCAGATCAAGAGTTTCTTTCATTTATTCTACTAAACATAAAGAGAGATGAAGGAAAGTTTAGAAGACTTTTAATGCTCCAAATATTGAGCTCAATACTGCATATATTTCTTGCTCTGATCTTGAAGGCAAAACCATTAAACAAGTCTTAATGGTTTATGTGCCAGATAATTTACTTTGATTTTTGAAGCATAAATTACTATAGAGCATGTTTTGAATTGATTTAGAAAAAGCCTCTGATTTGGATGTGTTTCATGTAGAAATATCATAAAACTGGATTTCTGAACATTATTATTAGTTAATGTTTTAAAGAGAAAAATCACATTTACTATAAAAAAGAAGGCAAGCAAATTGAGCTTGGAAACTAATGGAAACACAATGCACATAGAATCATGTTTTACATCTGAAAACATCAACTTCAGTTGCTAGACTTTTCTGTAGTCCCTGGATTCAACACCTATGTTTTAAAATTTAGGAGTTGCCTTTGACATTGAGTTCTGTACTCTCTCAGAGGTTTTGCCCTGTATCCCCTGAGCTGAGAAGCTCACTGCAGGAAGCTCCACAGAACACGATGCTTAGACTTAACTCCTCAACATCCATATGGCTCAATCCACATCCTTTACAAGCTCGATTGCATGCATGTTGTACCCAGTATTTATTGACCCTGCTGCTCTCCTTCTGTTCACTGTATTGCCTTTCTATGCTTGTGTGTGTTTTTTCTGCCTTTCTAAAGTTAATAAATAATCAACCAGTTGGGCAGAAGATTGTTCTACAGAAGTCAATGCCCTCTCACTTCTCCATATCTGAGTTTTCTGGTTGTCTAAATTCTATAAAATATTTAGCTATGAACAACCCCATATGTGTGCGGAGGGAGGAAAGCCATTGAATGAGAGCTTAGTTTTGCACGTGGGTGAAAATCAATATAGTATTGTAAGAGAAAGAAGTAAAGGTAGGCTGTCAAAGTGTTGCTGCTTTTTGCAAATGACATCATCTCTTTGGCACATCTTTTTGTGCTCCTTGTGTGTATTAGAAAGGAGGTGAGGAGACACAGGAAGAAAAATGGCACTTTTGGAGGGAGCACAGTATGAAGGAAAGTTCATAGGTTTTAAGTTTAGGAGAGGCGAAGTCAAATCTCAGCTGTACCACGTATAACTTTGGGTACTTTTTTTTTTAAACCTGAGTTTTATTTACTTCATCTGCTAAATAGAAAAAGTATTCCTTGCTTGATGTTTATTGAAAGGTTTTGGTGATTTCATCTGAAGTTACAGAACCATAATATAACTTCAATAATTGGAATTTTATATTTAATTTTCTTTAACTTTGTGGGTCCAGGTTTCCCTTTCCTGAGGACACATGTTACTTTTCTCTTTGTATCTCACACACCTGAAATGTGTGAAGAACTGAATAGTCATGTGAATCTGCATGAATAAGTAATCAGTGATATTCCTCAGAAAAATATTGGACTTTTGTTAAGATATCTTTGTAACTATTACTTAATTTTTCTAATAACTCCAGTTATCTAGTTTAAAATGATTCAGCAAAATGAAAAAAAATAAATTAAAATTGAACTTGAAGGCTGCCAGTTAGACACATAGACAATAGTAAAAGTTAGAGATGACAGATTGAGGACAGAGAGGAGCTAAAAAACACTTGAATGTGACCTATTCTACAGCTCTCTAAGCCACACTGATCCCATCTGGTATTATCATTTTACAGAATAGATTGACATTCACATGGATACTGTGAGCTTTAATGGAAAGGTAAAATCATATTAAACCCATTGTGCTTTAGAATGTATAAATGTGTGTAATAAGTTTCAGAAAAAATTCTATTCAAATGGTTACTTTTTATTACTAAAAAAGTTAAACTTCAGTTATCTGCAAAATTAACATATGTGTACGGATTGTTCCCCATCCATGTCAGAGTAATAGAGTGTTCTGCCACTTGCCATTACCAGTCATTCTTCTGCCACTTTTTGGCATTTGTCCCACACCAAAATATGCTACAGGATGAATATGTCTTTCAAGGAAGGTTCCTTTTAAGAAAGGTAAGAAGATCTACTTTAAAACCATCAGAGGCCACCCCAAACCTGCTTCGGGTGATCATTCAAATTTTTATACTTCACTATGATGTCAAGGAAATTCCCAGGCACAGCCTGGCATCAACACCATTGTATATGTTTGTAATCTGAGCCAGACATCTGCGAGCGAATTCAACAAGCCTCAGGGCAGGAAAGCTGGCATGTTTCCACCTGAATGACTTTAAGTAAAAGCAGCACAAGGGAGAAAAGACAGGGTAGTCTGTTTTCTTTGTAATTGGTGTTGGCTTGAAATTATGCAATTTATAAACTGGCTCCAAAGCTGTTCGTTTTCAAGAAGACAGTGCTTTCATATAATGTAGCAATCATCAAAGAGTTGGAAGATATAGTAAAGTCTTAAGTATATGCATAGTCTAAACTTTTCCTTACAGCTTTTTATGCATGCCACAGCTCTTGCCTTCGCAAATAGACCACCACATCATTCACCACACACACACACACACACACACACACACACACACACACACTCACCCTTAAAATAGTGTGGCAATTTCTTTGCTTTCTTGGCTTACTCAACAAATGTATATAAGTAGATTCCCATAAAAAATAATTTAGCAAGGATTTTGGGTGGTTCACTGAGTAAAAAAAAATATATGCACTGATGAATATAGAATATGAATGAAAACTAATTACAGAATGCATCATACATATATTTCAATATTCTTATGTAAATTAGAATTTAGAAAATTGAAAGAAAGTAAAAAGTAATTAGTATTGTCTAAAAGTAGAAAGCAAATGGAAGGAAGGGTGGTGTCAGTAATCATTTCTGAGAGCAACTTTAATATATGGCTGCTCACACTGGCCCAGGTTATTTGGTGTAAGGGCCAGACAGAAGGGTCAACTGGCGGCACATGGCAGAGGGGCAAATACAGCAGATGTGCCACAGAGACAGACAAACTACATGGGACTTTACATGGGCCTGCAGCCCAGAAATGGAACCCTTGTTCTGCACTGGTATCACTTTTTTCTGAGACAAGAGTAAAAGCAGTCTTTGGGTTGCTTAAACAGCTGATTAAACAGCTGATCCTAGTTGCCAGTTTTGGGAAGAATCCAAGGAAATGTCACCTGCCTGACACTTGCAGACACTGGGGGGTCTTCAGCTCCTGGGGGCAAATTGAATGTGAACCAATCCTTTCCCCTAATGAGAAAGACAAGCTCCTGGACCCGATTTATATCATTGTCAGATGATCTATAATGAATCTTGCAATTTTTAATCTGATTTTCATAACTGCTTATTTCTATAAATGGTTATAAAATTATTAAATATAAACTTAAATCTGAAGTTTTATTTATATTATTTTAAAGAAAATACAGATTTGATGGAGTTTATTTAGAATGCATAGAATTAGGAGGGTATTATAATTTCCTCACATCCTTAAGTTTGTACGTGACAAAATAGTTTAAAGGCTTAAGTAGTTGCTGGGATTTCTTACCTTTCATGGTTTGTGCTTTTAGTTCACAGCCATCTTTTCAAAACTGATTAGTTTTGAGAACTGATTAATTCTCTTAAAATATAGTATGCTCTACATGTCTCAGGCAATATGAGCTTCAGGTTACCATTTTCCTTCTAACTTCTTCTACTTCCTTTTTATACTAATTCTACAGTGAACCGAGCCCCCACCAGCTTCACTGATACAAGTTAACTTCTGTTAACACATCTTTAGTTACTAGGAGTTTAAAGGAAGGTGCCTAACTCACCCACAAATCAGTCTGTCAGCTGAAGTTGCCCTGTGGCATGTGCCCTCTTTTTCTCCACTGCTTTGATACTTTCTTGTTAATATCTGAATTCTCACCCTTGGCTTTGCTGAAGATTTGATCCAAAGAACATCTGATGTCAGTCTTCAGTCACCACAAATATTGTACTTACAAAGATACAAAACATTTTCTATTTTATGAATAGGTTAAGAGAATGATCTCTACTTTGCCCTAAAAGCCCTATAAAATAATGTTAATTTCAGCTCTAAAACAATGACAATAACAAAACAAAAAATCAAACCAATCTAAAAAGCCATCAAAGGAGATAACTCAATAAAAAACATGGTTATATCTGAGGTCTATCCAGAAGGTATCCAGCCATGTACTATGAAAAATAGAAACATTTATTGAAGAAGATAAAAGAAACTTTGTACACGGGACAATGATGCCACAGTCCCCTTCAAAGTAGGCCCCTTTCGATTTCATACAGTTCTCCCAGTCACCATCAGCTGCCCCATTGTATTTTCTTGAATCTCATTGACAATCTCAAATCTCTTTCTGTTCAAAGGTAATTTTAGTTTTGGGAAAAGCCAAAGGTCACAAGACACCAAATCTGGTCTGTAGTGGGGCTGAGTAACCTGGGTGATTTGATGTTTCACCAAAAACTTCCACATGAGATGTGATGCGTTAGTGGGTTCAGTGTCGTGATGAAGCTGCCAATAATCAGCCACTCTTCTGAATCATCCAAACAGTTTCCACAGAGAAATGTTCAAGCTAAACTACAAAATCTGATACAGATTCATTGCTCTACCAGCTCAGTTGTTTTGAATTCAATAGCCACACAGTACACATACTCACTCAACAGTGTCTACTGACTGCCCCACCCGCACTGATTAGTGCGGTGAAGTTGTCATGTTCACACATGTGCATTCCAGTCCACTTTCCTTGGCTGCCAGGTTACATCTAGGTTGCACTAACCATTCTTACTATATTCGACTTTTTATGGACAGACCTTGTGTATATCCAAACAGAAATGAGGTTCTGCTCACCACTCACTGGCAAACTCTGGAGGCAGAGGTTTGGTTAAAAAGGAAACAGTTCATTTATTCAAAAGCTACACTATTTTGTAAGAATGACAGGCATCTGCCTCAGAGCCCCTACCCTCCAAAACACACAGAGAAGAATAAGCCTGCTGCCTTTTATCAGACCAATCTGAGGCTGCAACCAGAGTTCCTTCTCCCATTTAAAACAGCATTCTTTGGGAAACTGCAGGATGCTCCGAGCTGCTCCGCTTCTTTCCCCATCACTGTCAGGTCTCAGGTTCCTTTCTGGAGCCTGTGCTCAAAATCATATCGTACACACTGCCTGCTACCCTTTCTGCTGCTCACTACTTGCCTACCTAGCACCTGTGCCCCATCCCTCTGACACAGGGGACCCTTTCTTGCCATATTTCTCAGCGTGGGGTTATGAAAATCTGATGACAGGCACAATGTTTGGTTTCACCCATTATGTTTCTGGCATTTCCTGTGATCCCTTTCCTTACTCTGGAGCCTGGCCAAGCTGTCTACCTGTGTCATGTACACACACTAAGGCAAAACTACTCACACAAGGTAGTGGGTCTAATAATTCCCAAGTTATTACATTACATCAATAGATGGTTGCAGAATAGTATTTTTTTATTTCAAGTAGTAACAAAATCACCTCATTATATACAATATTTAAGATATGGCTAGTTAATGAGTCAAGTGCAAATAAAAAAAAGTAGAGAGCAAATTCAGGATAGTACTTTCCTCTTAGGAGTAATGAAGGGAGTAGTTCTGGGAATACAGATCAAAGGGACTTTTATCTAATATTTTTTAACAAAATTTTATTAAAATATTTCTGTGTAAATCAGTCAACTTTGCAACCTGTTTTCCTGAGCAGGAAAATATAAAAATATGAAAGAAAATTATGGAAGGCTGTATGAAGGAGTCAGCACAGTTTAGTAAACTATTTTTTAAGTGTAACAATAAATTTACATATTAATATGCAATTGCAGATTATCCTGTAAGTAATACATGAACAAGTAGGTATTCTAGCTTATTATATCTCTTTTCTCCCTAAACTTTGTTTGAAAAGTATAAGTTGAAGTATCAACTCCAGAAATTTATGCTGTGAATATCAGTGTCCCAGGTTTTCTGATCCTTCCCTCTCACCAAAAGGCAGTGCTTCATTTGGAAGCACTCTTGGTTGGTCAGTGTGTAGAAAGATTAATTTTATTTTTGGCCTTTACATGTCATTTGGCCAATTATTTGTTGACCAGTGAAGCTCTTGCATAAAACTACAAGGGCCCAGATCCTGGATAAACATTACGTTCAATCAGGCATTTTCAATCTGAAGAAATTTCTCATTAGTATCTCAAGACCAAATTTTGTATCAGGAACCCCAAACCTCTTGGTGATACCAGGAGCTAACTTTTCCTTTGCTATTAAGACTGCACCCATCCTTACTTTTTTTCAGTGAGTTTTCCCTGGTTGTGCCACATTAGGTATGACATCCCTCTCAGTAAAGTCTTCAGAGTAAAAACTCCTGCTGAGCAGAAGACTAATGTAGAGATCAACTTCCTTTTGATAAAAACTTAACTTTGTTGCATCTGGTTGCTTTTATTTACTTATTTATTTTGTTGACTCAAATTGAATATTTTATTATCTGATGAAAGTATCTGACATTACAGAGTTGAATTTGTCTTGAACACCCCAAGTAAACAATCCAATAAACATTCAAAAATCCATTACAAAATGTCAAACCAGTTTCTATTTTAGATAAAATCACTTAAGTTCACAGTTGTGCCTTCTCTTACTTTCTCTGGAGCTTTTATTCATTATGTGTTTTTCCCTTATGTTTCTCCTGCCCCTTAACTTTTAAACATGAATGGTCTCTCTCATTTAAAACTAATGGGGAGAACCAAGATAGGGGAAGAGTAGGTGGAAAGTACACTAATCTCCCCCCAGGACCAAACTGGAGTTACAACAAAACTATAGAAAAATCATCCCAAATAACCAACCAAACACTACCTAGAGAGAAGCCTTATAACCACAAAAGACTGAAGAAGCCACATCACCATATGTGACTGGTAGGGAGTGCAGAGGAAGTGCAAGAGGGCTGGAGAGGTTCCCATGGGTGGCAACTGGTTCCTAGAGGGATATTTCAGCAGCCAGGGGTTTTCCCTGAGAAATGTGGGGTCTAAACCCTAAGCCGGACTCCCAGGCTTACAGCACCAAAAAGAAATCCAAACAACATCTGATGTGAAAAGCATCGAGGTTTCTATCTGCCAAAAAGAAGAGACAGCTGGAAACTCAGAGAGCCCTTAAAGGGCCGACACAAAAAATTCCATTGGCAGCCACTTACCCTGGGCTCCAGCAGAAAAAGAGAAAAATGGACTTGAGATACTTGAGGAGAGTCTGGGGCTGGTGGCTCTGAGGAGAGAGCTGAAAGAATAGCAACCAAGATCCCTGTGGTGAGTTATTCCCCATAGTTCAGGAGCCAGCTTTCTCAGGCAGAGCACTCCTCATCAGCCTGAGATGAAACAGTAGTGCCACCCACCAGAATTACTATGTCCCATCCTGTGGTGGTTGAGCCCTGCTACTGAGAAGTATAGCTAGAAGACTTTCACTCTTTAACACTACAGCAAGTCTACAGGTAGAAGCAGGTCGCTGGGAGGTCTGAGGCTTCAGCTGGGATCTGGTACTGGTTAATGTTGGTCATGGTGTGCACCTTGGTTCTTTTTGTACACACCCAGGCCCAGTGGAGGAAGCCACCTGCTATGTATCCATGATAGCTCCAAACAGGTTGCCCAGGGCCAATCACAGCTGTGGTTTGACTTACTTGTGTACCATAGTCTTGCAGATATACCTAATACATTTAAACAAATACAAAGAAGCAGCCAAAATGGGAAGACAGGAAAAAGAAAGACCTCAGATGGAAGAATATGAGTATTCTCCAGAAGAAAAACTAGAAGAAATGGAGGTAAGTAATTTATCACATATTTTAGAATAATGATTATAAGGATACTCACTCTCATTTAAAAAGACTAGAAACCATAAAAAAGGACTAGTCAGAAATAAAGAATGCAATATATGAAATAAATAACACACTGGAAGGAATAAAGAGTAGGTTAGATGAATCAGAAAATCAAATCATGACTTGGGAGACAAGGTAGAAAAATATACCTAGGCAGAGCAGCCAAAAGAAAAAAATAATTAAATAAAATGAGGAGAGCTTAAAAATATTTTGGACAACATGAAGCATACCAACATCTGTACCATGGGATACCAGAGGAAAAATAGAGTGAACAAGGAATTGAAAATTTATTTGAAGAAATAGTGACCAAAAACTTCCCTAATCTGGTGAAGAAAAATGACATACAAGTCCAGGAAGCTCAGAGAATCCCAAACAAGTTGGACCCAAAGACACTTACACTGAGACACATCATAATTAAGCAGACAAGGTTAAAAGACAAGGGGAAATTTCTCAAAGCCACAAGAGAAAAGCAGATAGTTACTTACAAGGGAGCACCAATTAGACTGTCATTTGATTAATCCTCAGAAACATCTCAGACCAGAAGGAAGTGGTGTGAAACATGAAAGGATATAAAGAGCAAAGACCTACAATCAAGGCTACTTTACCAAACAAGGTTATCATTTAAAATTGAAGGAGAAATAAGGAGTTTCCCAGGAGAAAAATAAAAAAGCTAAGACACCAAACCAGTACTGCAACAAATGTTAAAGGGCTTGAATGGCTAAAATATTTCAACAAAAATACATAGGGTAGCTGAATGGATAATAAAACAAGACCCATATGTATGCTCCTCCCAAGAAACCCACCTAAGACTGAAAGATAGACACAAACTAAAAATAAAAGGATGGAAAAAGGTATTCCATGGACATGCAAAGAAAAAAATTACTGAAGTAGCAATACTTATATCTGACAACCTAGACTTTCAAACCAAGGCTACAGTAAGAGACAAAGAAGGACACTGTATAATGAAAAAGGGACCAATGCCATAAGAAAGCATAACCCTAGTAAACTTTATGAACCCGACATAGGAGCACCTAAATATGTAAAGCAAATTTTGATGGACATAAAGGGAGAGATCAACATAAATACAGTCTGAGCCAGGGACTTTAAAGGATTGACTTCAAAGGATAGATCGTCAGACAAAATCATTGAGAAGACAGCAGCTTTAAATGACACACCAGACCTAATGGATTTAGTTGATATCTTCGCAGTATTTTATGCCAAAGTAGCCAAATATACATACTTTTCATATATACATGAAACATTTTCTAGGATAGACCACATGTTATGACACAAACAAGTCTTAATAAGTTCAAAAATATTGAAACCATACCAAGCATCATTTCTGACAACAATATTTTGAAACTATAAATCAATCACAAAAACACTGAAATATGAACAAAGACATAGAAGCTTAATAACATGATATTAAACAATGAATATTTCAACAAGTAGATCAAGGAAAATCAAAATATACTTGAAACAAATGGAAATGAGAACACAATAATTCAAAATCTATGGAACATTGGGAAAGCAATCCTAAGAGGGAAATCCACAGCATTACAGGCCTATCTCAAAAAAACAGGAAGCTGAAATAAACAATCTAACTTTACACTTAATAGATCAGGAAAAAGAAAACAAAGCCCAAAGTGAGTAGAAGAATGGAATTAATAAAGATTAGAGCAGAAATAAATGCAAAAGAGTATAAAAAAGATACAAAAGATCAATGAATTCAAGAGGTGGTTGTTTGAAAAGATAAACAAGATTGATAAACTTTTAACCAGACTCATCAGGAAAAAAAGAGGGAGGATCCAAGTAAATAAAATCAGAAATGAAAGAGGAGAAATAACTGACACCAAAGAAAAACAAGGGACTATTAGAAAATATTATGAACAAATATGTGCCACCAAACAGGACAAACTGGATGAAATGAAAAAATTCCTAGAAACATACAATCTTCCAAAACTAAATCAGAAAGAATTATGGACTCTGAATAGACAGATTGCACCTAATGAAATTGAAGCAGTAATTAAAGAACTCCCAAGAAACAAAAGCCCTGGACCACATGGACTCACAGGTGAATTTTGCTAAAGGTTCCAAACACTAACATCTCTTCTCAAACTATTTCAAAAGCTTCAAGAGGAGGAAAGGATCCCAAATTCACTTTACAAGGCCAACATTATCCTAATTCCCAAATCAGATAAATACACTGCAAAAAAAGAAAATTATAAGCCAATATCGCTGATGAACATAAATGCTAAAATCCTCAACCAAATATCAGTAAAATGAATATAGCAATGCATCAGAAAAATCATAAACCATGATCAAGCGGGATTTACTCTGGGAACGCAAGGTTGTACAACACTCTGAAATCAATAAATGTAATTCACCATGTAAACAAACAAAGGATAAAAACCACATCATCATATCAATAGATGCAGAAAAAGCGTTTGATAAAACCCAACACCAATTTATGATAAAAATTCTCAGTGAAATGGGAATAGAGGGAACATATTTAAACATAATAAAGGCCGCATATGACAAGCCAACTTCCAGCATCATACTCAATGGGCAAAAATTACAAATGGTCTCCTTAAGATCGAGTATAAGACAATGATGTCTGCTTTCACCTCTCTTAGTCAACATAGCACTGGAAGCCCTAACTGTAGCAATCATACAAGAAGAGGAAATAAATGGTATCCAAATTGGAAAGGGAGAGGTAAACTGTCTTTATTTGCGTATGATATACTATATAGGGAGGATTCCAAAAATTCCATCAAAATACTACTGGATCTGATCAATTAACTCAGCAAAGTAACAGGATACACAATTAATATCCAGAAATCAGCTACTTTTTCTATATGCCCATAGCAAGCTAATGGAAATAGAAATTAAGAAAATAATGCCACTTAAAATTGCTTCAAAAAGAATAAAATGCCTAGGAATAAACCGAACAAAGAGTATAAAGACCTGTACTCAGCAAATTATGGGGCACTGGAGAAAGAAATTGAAGAGGATACAAATAAGTGGAAGCCCATAACATGTTCATGGATAGGAAGAATCAACATCATTAAAATGTTCATACTACTGAAAGCAATCTATAAATTGAGTGCAATTCCTGCAAAGATTCCAATGACACATTTAACAGAATTAAAAGAAATATTTCAAAAGGCTCTGCATATCAACAGTGATCTTGAGACAGGAGAACACAGTTGGAGGAATCAAACTACCTAAAATCAAACTAACTTGAAGGCCATAGTAATCAAAACAGCCTGGTACTATCATAAAAACAGACACATAGATCAGTGGGACAGAACAGAGAGCCCAGAAATAAATCCACACCTTGATAATCAATTGATATTCAGCAGAGCAGGTAAGCACATACAATGGTCTTAAGATAATTTGTTCAATAAATGGTCCAATTCAAAAGAAAATTGGACAGATATATACAGACATATGACACTAGACAACTTTCATACACCACCCAGAAGAGTCAATTGAAAATGGATGAAAGACTTAAAAGCTAGACCTGAAACCATAAAAATCTTTGAAAAAAAACATAGGTAGCAAAATCTCAGGCATGGCTTGTGGCACTATTTTATCAGATATATATCACCAGACAAGGGAAACAAAAGAAAAAAAAGAAATGGGACTATATCAAATTAAAAAGTTTCTGCATAGCAAAGAAAAACATCAACAAGATGAAAAAGATAACCAATAGAATAGGAGAATATATTCACTGGTACAGCTAATGAGGGATTAATATCCAAAATTTATAAAGAACTTAAAAAACTCAACACCAAAAAAACAAACAACCCGATTAAAAAATGGACAAAGGACCTGAATAGACACTTCACTAAACAGAACATAGAGATGGCCCATAGACATAGGAAAAGATGCTCAATGTCACTGATCATCAGAGAAATGCAAATAATGCCACAATGAGACATCTCACACCTTTCGGAATGGCCATCATCAATGAATCAACAAACAAATGCTGGTGAGAATGTGGAGAAAGTGGGAATCTTTTGCACTGTTGGTGGGAATGCAGGCTGGTAAGCTTCTGTGGGAAGCAGTATGGAAGTACATCAAAATATTAGAAATGGATCTGTCTTTTGACATAGCGCTTCCACTTCTGGGAATATATCCAAAGGAACCCAAAACACTAATTCAAAATAACATAAACATCCCTAAGTTCACTGTAGTTATTTACAATTGCCAATATATGGAAGCAGCTCAAGTGTCCATCAACAGATGAGTAGATAAAACAACTATGGGACATTTATACAATGGAATACTATTCAACTTTAAAAAGAAGAAAGTATTACCCTTTGCAGCAATATGGATGGACCTGGAGAATATTATGCTAAATGAAATAAGCCAGTCAGAGAAAGTCAAACACCACATGATTTTACTCATGTGAAATCTAATGAACAAACTGAACTAACAAGCAAAATACAGACAGACTCACAGATGGAGAACAGATGACACCTAAGGGAGGGAGGGTAAGAGGTGGAGGGATTAAGCAAAAAGGAAAAAAAAACACTCCTACTCAAGGAAAACAATGTAGTTATTGTGGGGGGATGAGAGGTGGGTATAAGTAGTAATGTATAAATAAAGAAATAAGTAAGTAAGTAAGTAAATAAGTAAATAAATATCTCCCAAATAAAAGTTTATTTTTATCTTTTTGCTCTATGAGGTCCTCATAACCTTATATACTATTCATTCTCTCCTCAGTGAACAGTAATTTGTTTATGATACCAACTTTTTTCACTGAGTCAAAAAGTTTTTAGGTATTTGGGAAATAAATTGCTCTGAGAATCTGTTCAGAGCCTTAGAGTCTAACCTCCAGGAAAAAAATATGTATACTTACAATACATTCACAAACAAAATTTGGCAGAGACTATTAATGTGTTTGTCCTTGACATATATTACTCCTGAATTGTGTACAATGAAAGTAAAAGTTATGAATCTAATAACCACAACTGTCTTTTTCTCTATTATATTTTTAACAACAGTTTCCAGATGCTTTAATAAATAAGTGTTAAGTAAATAAATCAATGCCCTACTTGCTATGAAATTGATCTGTATTTTTATTCCATTAATAACCAAAATTTATTGAATACTAACAATTGAACTTGCCATGTACTATGCTTTTTATATGGGTTGTATATGTGTAACTAACATGAAATCTGGAATCAATATTTGTCTGTTATTACCCGGGCAGCATTCAAATCATTCAGTTTAAATAGCTACAGAGAAAAAGTCATTCTAGTTCTCACTGAAAACACATTGAAAAGAATGCAATTCATAACCTCTAGCAACTTTTTTAGTACTTCAATTTCAGACTAACCTTCTCTGAAACTTTGTATTTACCACTAGCATCCTAATTTCTCTACTAATCTGTCCTATACTAATTCTATTTCCTTTTATCTCTCCCCCCCAACCCCTGTCAGAATTTACTATTTAGATTGGGTTAATCTCTTTATCTAAGTAGTTTTTTCTGATAAGGTGTTAATGACGCTGCCTTTTTGTGCTTGTCACACTATACTGTACAAAAATCCAGGACTCATCTAAAAAAGATCAGTTTTCTACAGAAGATGGAGGAGAGAGGAGGGTTAAGTGGGAATAGCTCTCAATTTATGAATCCAAAATAACTGTAGATTTTCTTGTTATTCTTCTCTGATTTACCAGAAACCAAAAATCAAAAATATATAGCATCTTGCCCCCAGGCTAAGTGGCAAAACCAAGACTCATTGGAACCATTCGATTCCCAAAATGTTCTTTAGCACAATACTTCATTGCCTGTTTAAGACTATTCATTCAGGGTTATCCACTATGTATTAGGAATACAGAAATTAACAGAAAACTATATAAAACTCTGTACCTTGTGGATCTGATTTTCATGTGGGATGGTATGAAATAGAAAAAATATGTATAACCCAAGTGCTACAAAATATAGAAAAAATAAGGAGTATCTAGAGTGTGGGAGGTGATAAAGAGATTGAAGTTTTAAGTAGACTGCTTGGGACCATCCATATGAGAAGGGAACATTTGAGCAGTAATTTGAGGAAGTGAGAAAATGAGCTGGATGTGTAACTCCAGCAGCATCAGTCCCAGCATGTGGAATAGTCAGTGCAAAGGCACTAAATTGTTCTGGTTATTCAGAAAACAGCAAAGGGGCTGCTATGGCTAGTGTAGAAGAAGCCATGAAGATAGTGATGTACAGAGCTATATGAACTTTTGTGTGTTTCTATATTTTTTCTAAGTTAAAGTCACAGTATTAAGTTCTCCAAAGAATTTATGAGTCCAAAATAATAAAATTTACTGTCTTGGGGAAAAGAATTTAGGTAGATGTTTGGGATGCTCATATTATTACCATTAGCTCTTACATTTGACTGTGTATTATTATTCACTCCTTGAAATCATTTACTCTTATCTGTCATAAAAGTGCATGCTTCTGGGTCTCCTGATAGCTCTTGGAATTCACAAGTTATTTCATCATGAGTTCATATTTCTTTGCCCAGGAGGCTGGAAAATGTTCATTGTAAATATAAATGCATAGAAAATAAATGAATCAAATATCTGAAATCTGTATATTTATTAACAGAATAGAATATTTTTATGTGAACCCATCAGAGAATTGATCTGTATATTGACTTTGAGAGCTTGTCAGAACTTTTCTAGAGACTGACAATGAAGAGGGGCAAGCTTTCTGTGTTCTCAAAGTTCTGTCCTTGTCAAGCATTCACTCGCAAAATAGCGTTCTCGAGTCAAGTTTTCTGTTGCCTTTGACTTTTAATGAGGTGTCTGTGAGAAGTATTACCTGGAAATTATATTTTATTTTGGCAAATTATAACTAAATACACTATTCATTTAATTATTCATTCTCCCTATCATGAGGATGCACTTCACGTAGTTCTAGAATTCAGTGCAAGGAAAATATTTATTTTATAAATAAACTTTCATGTTTTGTTGTTGTTGTTGTTGTTGATGATGAGAACAACCTGAACCTAATGACTTCTTACCTGTTTGTCTTCTGTGGAGCTCAAAACTATATGAAAGTTTAATGAAAAATTGTGATATAGAGGATGCTGCAAGGGTATACAGGTTGATTGGACAGTGATAATGTTTTCACAAGGCTTACAGGGGACTATTAAACTTATGTGTAAACAACAATGACATAAGAAGTAAAGCGATAATGACTTTAGTGAGGTTAAGGAGAGAGATTGCTTACATTAATGGAGAATTATAACAATTAACTCTTAAAAGTAAGTAACATCTGTTAAAAATGTTTTCCATCTAATCATTTTATTATGTATGTCAGCTAAGTCACATCCTTTTCAGGGACAGGCAAGGGATATATCGATGCTTATAATAATTGCAAACCTTTATCATACTTGACATACATGCTGATTATCTTCTATGTGATTTTTAGAATTTGTTCTAAATTGAATGCAAACAAAGACAAATTTCTTTACCCCCAAAAATGATAAAATAAGAAAAATGACTAAAATGAGTTGTGAAAGTTTTTTGGAAAAAATAACAGTCTCTCTTGGGTTATATAATTGCTTGCCTTTCTGTAATTAGAAAAATGAACCATATAAATGACGGGGTCAATTGTTTTCATAGCTTTCTTAGTTATGCTATTGATTTTCCATAAACAGTAAGAGAAAGCTCTGCCCATGTCTTCTCCCCTTGAAAGAGTAGTCGTGCCTGTTCCATTTTTCCACACAGGGTTATTGTTGCCTTTGCATTGATTCTCGTCATATACCACAATAGGCAGAGTTTGCTGGACAGGGTCTGCAACATCTGGTGCCTGGGCCAGGGTACGCAACATCTGGCGCCCAAATAGGGACAAGGGGAGAGTATGGTTTGGGTGTCTCTGCCTGTGTCTCTGTGTGTTTCTATAGGTCTGACTTCTATGTCTGTAGAAATTTTATTGGCCATGATTAGAATCCAGAATTTACCCAAGATATGATTGGCATTTAAGTAGGAATTGACTTAGCAGTGTGAAGTAAGTAAAGTCTGGAAGAAGACAAAGATAGTAAAAGCATTCTTCTGAAACATAAGAGACTGCATCATAATTTAGAGTTAGTAGAAGTAATCATGTAGTTTCTCACAAAGTAGCTGTTTTCAAATCTTATATATACAAGATGGAATTTTGGTGATTTTCACATTTAGGATTTAACTTTTAATACATTAAAAGGGAGTATGTATTTTCAATCAGAGTCTCATTTGTTCAGTATCTCACTTAATTTCATAAAATATAGTTCACTGAACAACACATTATTTACATGAAATTTCTTTAGAGGTACATCATCTCACTTTCTATTAAGATCCAAGGTAGATGTTGATGAAATCATAATTGCTGATGAAAGCCAAACTTAGTTGACCTTCAGCATTATGGCATTATTTTTTATTTGATGATAAACAAATTCACACTTCATGGACTGAAGCGGTTTCTTCATTAGACTTTTACAGGAAAAAAAGGAAGCATGGTTGTTAACTATTTCTAAGTTTGTCAGAGTATCCGGAGACTTTTTGTGGCCCACATTTTCCATTTGCCAACACTGCACTCAAGGCTTAGCTTCTCTTTATGATATAAAAAGCCTGTTATAATGCCATGATTCCATAAATGTGATAATCACTGCTAAAGGAGCCTTAGCTGGCTAATTCATCTCATTTCACAGTTTGGGGTGGAGGCAAGGTAGCTATGTTTAGAAGTCCTTTAACATAAGAGTTCCATAGCAGTCTTTTTGTCCACACAATCAGCTCTTCATGATGAAAGGGGATCTTACATAAAATACATTTATGATCTGAAGAATACATCCTCATTACATTTTTAGATCTCCATTTCAAAGACATCAGGGCTACTTTCCTCTCATACAGTAAGATCTCTCTAAGGAGCATCACACATCGGCTGTCACGAACCAGGTCATAAACTGCATATTGGTTGATTAGAGAAATCTGAAAGGCAACATTGGGAATCGCTCCCCTGGAAGTTGGTATTTGTACCACTGGCTTTTACCCTTGCCTTCTGTGGCACATCTCTCAGCATCCCATCTCATTTCTTTTAGATCAAACTGGTATAAAACATCCCTATGGGTGGCTTTGTTCTCATGGCAAGGTTTGTGAATTTGAGGGCTTTGTTTTATAAAAGTCTGACAAATTCAACTTTTACTCAGGTTCTGAACTCAGTTGCTAACCAACTAAACAAGAATAGTAAAAAGCTGACAGCTAACAGGCTTTACACAGATTTTATCTGCAAGCAAATCATTTCAAAGAATTTAAACTTCATGATTTTGACAAAAACTCAATTGATTTAAGTCATATATTGTTATATAAACTGCAGCTTAGTATTCAAAGATTGGAGAAATTTAAGCTTAGGTTCAATGAACCTGAACCACAAAATTTCTTTCTATTAAAAGCAAGCACCTTGAAAATATCGTATCTCAGTCATTTGCTGACTTGCTTCAGAACTCGGTAACATCTCCAACACGCCCATCTATGAAGAGCAGCAGTCTCTACTCCTCAGATTCTAGCCATTCCTAAAGAGAAGGAAACAACAAAATAAAAGTCCCACAGCAATAAAAGCACTGGTTGAGGATGGGTCCTGAAATGAGAGACTAGTGACTGTGGTTTAAATAAACACTTAAGAGAGTGAAATTATTAACAACAAAGATATGAAAAAATAACTAAAGCTTGAACATGAAAACAAAAAAGTTAACTACCCATGAAAGCACAGTTAAGAAATTTTAAAAATTGTCCTGAAATATTGATAGCCTCACCAAAGTAGGAAGGTACTTTGGTGAGGCTATTAATCAGATAAATGTGCAAGGCATAAATTTAAATTTCTCTCCCATGAATTTATATATTTCACAACCCATGATAAGTATTGAGTGTGTGTATATGTGTGCATGTTTTTTTAAGATTACATATAAGTAGTAGAAATAGAATAGGATGGGAGCAGGTGGTTGGCCATATTTTGGGAAAGGAGTTAATTTTGAAGCAGCTGCTGACAATTTTCCTACAGTATTATTCATCATTTTTAAAAATTAAAATGATTATAATTACCCTGATATGTCACATCATATGTGACTGAAAAGAGGAAATGATGGAGATGGAGAGAATGTCCATATCCCTGGAGTAGATGCTCATTACTCCATGAAGTCCGGAGCGGCAGGCTTCCATGGGATGCCGTCCCAATGGATGAAGCTCAGGTGAGTAATAAAATTGAGCAGAAGGTCTGCAAGTGCTAGTGGCCACCTGATCAGAACTCATTTTGTGATTGTCATCACTTTGTAGCAACCATGCAGTTAATACCCAGTGTATTTGACACCTGCTATGTTAAATTAGTACTTTCAGAATTAACACCTGCTGTCAGCCACCCAGCATGAATGTTTTTTCAGAATAAAGGGGAAATGAATTATTTCTCTAGAAATTTGTGTAAACTATTTTTGTGCATGGAGAATTACTTGGAAAGGTCTTGGGACTGGCAGTCAAGATTCTGTATGTTTTTATAATGTTAGCACTGTTAGTAACTCAGAGTCTGTAATTGTCAGAATAAAATAAATGAGCTTAATATTTCTTCCTAGAAACAAACAAGACACTGGAGATAAATGTGGTTTCTAAAATATGAAAACCTATGCAGGTGTGAAGTGGTAAGCTAATTATCCATCACTAATAATCATACTATATGTCATTTAAAATTCTCATTGATTATTTAAGAATGGAAAAACCTTTATTTCTTGCAGTATATATTTTTTATATTAGGGCATAGTATATATTTTTATTTATATAGAACTCTATACCTATTTTTGTATATTATATATAATATATTCATATCTTTCTTTTTAAACAGTATGTTATAATCGATATTAATATTAAATATTTAATATATTGAATTATAAAATATAATGCACTTGTGTATAGAGCATGGAAAAATTACTGACTTTTCTAACATCCATCACCTTATACAAAAAAAACAATAATAATAACAATAATATTATTATGGTGTAATAAAGAGAAAGCCCCTTAGCACAATAATATTGTAGGATAACCCTTTCCTGAACAAGTTAGTGACAAAATAACATAAAACAAAGGCAAACCCAAAACACCATTATACTGCAATGACTTCTACTGTGGACCACAGAAAATAATAAATGTGTATAAGACTTGAAACTTACCTTTGTTTTTACTCAGGAAAAAAATTAATGCTCCGGGAAATACTCATAAGTATGTAATACAGTTTCTGAAACTAAAAAGCAAAATAAGAGTCTGTCTATGAAACACTTGAAACTATAATCAGTAGGATACTTTATATTCTATAGTCAATAATAGCCACTGAAGTTCAGAAAGCAAGGAAAAACTGGTGTGTAGAAACTAGATGAGTTCAGGAAATGTTATAGGAAAGAAAGTTGGAGAACTAGCCCAGTGAAAATAGTAGTTCCCAGACTCCTGTCAGGATAAAAGTCTCTCCTTACTAATTACTATAGAGAAAACTACATATAAACTAGCCAGTCTCTAGAACCAAAAACTTAAATTCATTGTCTTTTCTTTACTGAGACTCATGCCAGGAACATTAACAGTAGAGATTTCTTGAGTTTTGGCTATGTGAAAATTTCTGTCAGAAACTCAATGATACTGTGATGTCAGGGTTGCAGATTTAAAAATAAAAATCTACCACAGCTACCAGAAAATCAAATTGTATGAAAGCCCAACAACCAAGAAATTAAAGAGGAAACATTCATCCAGACCAATAGGAGGGGCAGAGATGGGAAGCCAGGGTAGAGAGTGCACACGGCAAGGTTATGAACAAGGCAGGTGAGGCAGAGGCTGGTTGTACCAGGCAGTACAACATTCATGTGTGGATAAGCTAAGCTAGGAGGAACAACCAAGGAACAAGACAGACTGGCAACCTAGGGTTCCAGAATGGGAAATAAAGTCTCAAAACCACTGGCTGTTAAAATCTCTGGAGGTCGTGGCAGTAGAAGAAACTCCCAGTCTCACAGGAGAGTCTGTTGAAGTGGCCCATGAGATCCTACAACATACACAAGCCCACCCACCTGAAAATCAGCATCTGAAAGGACAAAATCCACTTGTAGCAAATGAGGGAAGTGACAGAAAGTGGGACAAAAGCTGAGCAAGCTAGTAAGTAGCATTGTTCCTTCTCTGACCCCTCCTTCACATACAGTGCTACCATGCAGCCAAGGGAGTTGCCCCACCCTTATGAATACTTAAAGCTCTGACCCTTACAATGTAACAGGTGCACTGAGACAAAGAAATAGGGCCCAAATGAAAGAAGAGGTCAGAACCACAGAAATAGAACTAAGAAATGAAAAGATAGCCAACCTATCAGATGCAGAGTTCAAAACACTGGTAACCAGAGTGCCCACAGAAATGATTGAGTATCATTGCAAAATAAAGGAAGAAATGAAGGCTATACAATGTGAAATAAAGCAAAATATACGGGGAACCAAAAATGGAGGGAAGAAAACCAGGACTCAAATAAACAATTTGAAACCAAAGGAAGAAATAAACATCCAACCAGAACAGAATGAAGAAATGAGAATTTAAAAAAATGAGGAGAGGTTTAGGAACCTACAGGACAACTTTAAACATTCCAACATCTGAATCATAGGGGTGCCAGAAGGAGAAGAGGAGGAACAAAAAAATGAAAATTTACGTGAACAAATAATGAAGGGAAACTTCCCCCAATCTGGTGAAGGAAGTAAATATGCAAGTCCAGGAAGCTCAGAGAGTCCCAATGAAATTGAATCCAAGAAGAAACACAGCAAGACACATCATAGTTAAGTCACCCAAGATTAAAGATAAGGAGAGAATCTTAAAAGCAGCCAGAGAAAAGGAGACAGTTAACTAAAAAGAAGTTACTATTAGACTACTAGCTGATTTCTCAAAAGAAACATCACAGGCAAGAAGTGGCTGGAAAGAAGTATTCAAAGTCATGAAAAGCAAGGATCTACATCCAAGATTATTCTATTCAGCAAAACTATAATTTAGAATAGAAGGGCAGATAAAGTGCTTCCCAGATAAGGTAAAGTTAAAGGAGTTCATTATCACCAAGCCCTTATTATATGAAATATTAAAAGGACTTATCTAAGAAAAAGATAAAAAACTACGAACAGTAAAATGACAACAAACTCACAATTATCAACAACTGAATCTAGAAATCAAAAACAAAAATAAGCAAACAATGAGAACAGAAATAAAAACACAGAAATGGCCCTGGCTGGCCTAGCTCAGTGGATTGAGTGCGGGCCTGCGAACCAGAGTACTGCGGTTCAATTCCCAGTCAGGGCTCATGCCCGGGTTGCAGGCTAGTTCCCAGCGGGGGATGCATGAGAGTCAACCATACATTGACATTTCTCTCCTAGTCTTTCTCCTTCCCTTCCCCTCTCTCTATAAATAAATAAATAAATAAATAAATAAATAAATAAATAAATAAATAAAATATTAAAAAAAACACAGAAATGGACATCACGTGGAGGGTTATCAGTGAGGAAGGGGAGAGGGAAATTGGAGGGAAAAGGAACAGAAAATGAGAAGTGTAATTGGTAGGCACAAAATATACAGGGGGAGGTTAAGAATAGTATAGGAAATAGAGAAGCCAAAGAACTTATATGCACGACTCACGGACATGAACTAAGGGGGGTATGTTGAAGGAAGGAGAGATGCAGGGTGGACAGGGATAAAAGGGAGAAAAAGTAGGGCAATTGTATTAGCATGATCAATAAAATATACTTAAAAATGGTGAGAAACAAACTTTGGAATTCAACCAGATTCAATGGCTTTAAGGCTGAGGTCAGTAACATTTTTTTTGCACCAGACTTCAGTAACCTAGAGTTCTAAAAGATACTGAGGAACAACAACAATAAAGACAACAACAAAGAATAATTAATTTAGCTAATGCTAACAACAATAGTTATCACTTCAGAAACTTACAAAAAGCCATGTCCAAGTTTGATTTAATAACCTCTTTAGAGGTTTTTAACTCAATGAAAGAATGGGATTCTGAGTACCATACAATTGTACTTATTCAAGTTGATCTCTTTCTTTACCTTCTTGATGCAGGTTTTTGTCATGAAGATATAGAGCATACAGTTTGTATGCCTTTACACTCACTCTTGCCTCTACTAGATATGCTCTCTTCCCAAATGTCCACAGCAGGCTTTCTCACTTCTATCACATTATTTCTGCTAATAAAATCTTTCTTAAAATAAGTCTTAATTAAAGCTCTCTCTCCACCCTGTTTAAAATGTGATCTCTTGCAGCAAGGCAACTCTTAATTCTTTTTTCTCAGATATTTATGGTACTTATCACCTTCTAACTTAGTATGCATTTTATTTAATTTGTTTATTGTCTTTCTGCAACATAAATATTTATTGAGAAAAGGAATAAATGACCATCTAGAAATAAAGATCTAGTGAGATGCAGAGTAATGTAGTCATGATTTCCTTGTAGAATAAGCTATTTTAACCAAATTTTAAAGCTCTTGCCTTTTGAGTTAATATTCAAAATAAGACTGAAATTTTTGGTCAAGTGGAATCTTGGCCTTAATGTAAAATTTTAATTTTCTGGCAATATATTTTAGAATACATCTGTACATTTCCTTTATAATGATATTTAATTAAGACAAATGTAAATTATGATTATAAATTATTTCCTTTTAACTCTTCAAGCAATTTAATGTCTCTAGTCTAGCTTTTTGTTTTTACTTGAAATTAGTGAGCAATAAGCATTCTGAGTAGCAAATAGCAGGTGTTCATTGTAATTTAACAAAGCAGGTATCAAATTGTTTACTGGGGCTAACTGCTACTCCTTTTGGAAAGCTCTTTACTTTGGGTTTTCCCCTAATTAAAAATATCTGGTCATCAACTGTCAGCCTTGTCTCCATGGGACAGCAAATTCTTCAGGGAACATGACTTGAACAATCTTTCAGATAAAGAAAGAAAAGGGTAAAAAATGCTATTAATTATTTAGAGGTAATTCTTTCTGCACTGTCAAAATTATAGCTGCCTAATATAATTCACTCCTAATGGAAAATATTGTACAGACTCTAAGATTACTACAATCTGATAAGTAAATTAAATGCCAAAGATGATGCACAAAAGAAAGCCAAAAAATATAAATTTGAATGTCCTCCTTTATTCTGTTTTTTATAAAACTTCAAATACCCACATGCAAGTAACATATTCTGAGACTACCCACAAGAGACAGATAGAGGTCAAGTGTGTGATAATAGTAATTGTATGCTCTAAAGACAGAGGTTTTCCTAAGATAATACTAATTTCCATGTAATTTGTATGGATTGCTGCTTGCCATCACTGCAGTCAGTGTGGTATTTTAAAGGCTTTAATTTATGTTGCAGGGATAGAGCATAGAACTTCATCTTCATAAAATAAAACTTGGTTAATGGGACCATTTTCATGGAGTGTTTTGAAACTAAGGAGGTTATTTTTGTTGTTGCTTTTTTCTTTTTTGGTAGCTGACAAATATTTACAAAATAGGTTACCCCATTAGACAAAAATTTAAGATTTAAATAATTTTTATATATTTGTCTTTGAATTCTACCCAAATAAGGAGCTGTGTTGTGCTTCACCTGCTTAAACACAGAAATCTCAATCATTGAGCTCTATCAAGATAAAGAAATGGATGCTGGTTGAATCATAAAACCTGATAAGATAAACACTAGTGTTTAACCTATTACATACCTGCCTCCTAGAATTAATGAATGTTGTTTCAAGTAAGCTTGATTTTTCATTTTTTGGGGGGGTACCTATAATATATGCATAGGGTAATGAGCTGAATGAATTTGTCCTAAAGCAAATTGGGTAAAACTAATATAAATTATTTTCTTTCAACTCAATTAAGATTTGAATCATGAAAATATAAAAAGCTCACACTATATTTCTCCCTAGTATTATATATTTGGTACTTAAGTTTTCTGGTTGTGAGCTATATTAGTAGAAATCACACACACACACACACACACACACACACACACACACACACACACACACACATATATATTAAAATTGCCATTACGTTGAAGCTAAACTCTTGGGAAACATGAATTATATATCCTCAGAAACAGGAACTTTTAGAAATTAGCAAAAGTATTTCTTCCCCAAATGCCATTTATCCCATAAAGAGAAATTTATGAATGAAACAGCAATAAAAAAGTAATCAATTTGGTTCTATAAACAAACTGAACACAATCTGAAAATGTAAGTTCCAGAGCATTAGAACAGTAGAGCAAGTTAGTATACCAACTGGAAGCTTAAGTTCATATTGTCTTTTGTTTTCTTGAACTTTTTTTAATTTAAATATTACTTTAATTATGCAATTAATTTTAGATTTTATTTTTTTGATAGTGTATTTTTTATTAATTTTATTTAGTTATTTTTCAAGTACAGTTTTTGTCTATTTCTCCCATCCCAGCCTCCCCCGCCCCTTGCTCCCCACCTCCCTCCCATTTCCACCCCCCTTAGTTCTCGTCCCTGTGTCCTTCCTATTTGTTCCTCCAAATCCCTCCCCCTTTTTCCCCTTAACTTCCCTTCCTACTCCCCTCTGGTCACTATCCCCTTGTTCTCTATTTCGGTGTCTTTTTTTTTTTTTCTGCTTGCTTGTTTGTTTTGTTGTTTAGCTTCCTGTTAAAGGTGAGATCATATGGTATTTGTCTTTCAGCACCTGGCCTATTTCACTTTTTTTTATGGAGTTAGATAGAAAGTTGATATATTAAGAATAATATTATTTTTACTTTACTGCAGTCAGTTTTTGCAGTGTCCCTCCTGCGTGTAGGAATCAACAGGCTTGTTCTTAAGTTGATAGTCAAACTCATGAAACACAATAGCTTCACCCAGCTCAAGTTTACTTAGAATTAAGAAAATAATACAGGTCAGAGCATGTACATTAATAGCATAATAAATATCTTGCTACTTCCAGACAAAGCTTCCCATCTCTCTCATGCTGAATTGATACATGTCTCAAGAGGGAAGCTGACTGGATGTGTACCAGCTCATGTCCGCAAATCCATCAGCTTGGGGGTCTTTCAGCTGCCAACCCTAGTTGGTCATGCAGCCTCTAACGAGATGTGCTAGTTCCCACTATACAGTGCAGTTGCACCTTTTTCCATACAGAATACTCATTAAATAATAAATGGTACCTATGGTGACATGCAGATGCTTAATTCTATATATAATCCTTGGTGGAATTTTCATTCACCTTGAATCTCGTGAAGTTGTTACCATTTGGAAGTTAATGTCACAAGAAGAATTGCCCAGAGATGCACCGGAGGCCACAGCAAAGTCTTCAATCCTGTTGCCAACCCTTCCTTTAAAGTTACGTAGGATGAGAAATATGACTATAGTGTCCAGTAAGATTTGAAATAATTAAAATAGACCAATTATTTCTTTATACCTCAGGATGAGTTTATAAAGATCCCAGAGTTTGAGGAAGTAAAGCTTCATTTCTTTTCTCTAAAATTAAAATGATAAAATTAAAATTCTAAAAACATGCCCGTCTTTATTATTATCTAGTGATAGAATGTAAAATTTCATTATTTTTATATTGAATAATTCATTTTTAGAAGATTATTTGGTAATAAAGAGTCAGGTTGAATATTGTGTAAATTTATAAAAGTTTGTTTAAATATAAACATAAGCAAATTTAAAAAATAAGAATTGTAAAAAATATATCAAAGTGTCTAGTGTGGCCAGCTCTGTTGTTCTGCAGCACAAACTGGAGTTTAGTAGAACTGGAAGTGTGTCACATTAGCATGTGAGCTACTTTCATTCAGGCTTACATAAATCAACAGTGATCGCACTTCACTGCTCAAGTGACATGCCTGTTTTCATAAAGAGTGTCATTTCAAAAAAGAAACAAACTGGAGACATAAATTCAAGAAGAAAAGAAAAAAAACTGAGTTTTAGCAGATTTATACTTAATTTACTACACTATAAATTAAAACCAATAGGTGCCTCCAGGTATAAGTAAGGAATCACTTGTTATATTGTTATGACCTCAAGGGGTATGCTAAAGATGTCAATAGATTTATCAGATTATAAAAACCATGAAACTGATTTTTGTAGAATTAAAATATATTATAATCAAATTAGAATTTACTATTATCAGGAAAATACCTCGATTTTTGAATAGGTAAAACAATAACCATACAGTTATACATAATCGGTCCTCCCAAAATGTAAATCATAGAATTCTTAATGATTAAAAATAGATTATCAAGAATCTATTTTCTTTTATCATATTTGTAAGGATTACCCAATAGTAATATTTTTAGACTTTATACATTTGTATGGTTTAAAGAATAAATAAGAGCACAAGTAATTGTGTATCAGCTCAAATGTGGTTATGATAGATGGTAAAGAATCCTCATTACTAAAACTACAGTCTAAAAAATGGTCATATTTTGTAACTTATGATTGTATTTACCCTCATATTTATTTAATTTTAGTAAATTCACATAAATTCAGAAGAATTTTAACAAATAATTTTAGAAAAGTCTATAATAAAAATCACTTAAAGATCCAATAATCTACTGAACAGATTGATCAATAACGATACACTATTCTTTCTAGTAAAATCACAAAACATTTGACATAGTGTAAGTGGTTTAATAATGAAATTTATAAAGGCATAATTTTATCTTCTTCTGGCCCATAATAATGATCTAGTTATTTTATTAAATGTTAGAACTGCTCACTTGAATCAGTTGATTATAATAAGACAGAGTACTTGTTATATGACATTAAATAGCCAATCCATTTTATTATAAAGATCTGCCTTAGGTTCCCCTTATAGCTATTAAAATTTAACTTGTCTGTAATTTAGGCAATGAGGGATCTATTTAATCAGTTGTAATAATTTTAAGTGACTGCATTTGACAAGCAGTACTTTGCTAGTTTCAATTAATCCCTAATGTAGACAGCCAGATCTGATAATTCAAAGTGTTTGAAAAATTTTTTTGAATTATCTGGTTTGGTTTACTACATTGGCCGAGTTAATTGAAAGGTTGCCAAATATCCACCTCCTGCTGTTCTATGCAGACAGAGCAATAACGTATGTGACTTACCAAGTGATTTGATTGATAAATATGAAGAAAACAAAGCACTTCATTGGGCTATCTATCTTTGGCCCTCCAAACAAGACACAGCCTCATAAATCCAGCCTCCCATTTTGATTGTCGTTATGATTATTGTCATTTGCCAAGACCTAACTGATGAGTTGACAATTTAAAATAATCATCCAGGCCATAATTCTTAAATTTTATCAAAGGGTAATTCATAGAAATTAGAAATGTATACTTAACTATTTAGAATCAATTTATTTGTTCAGCTGAATATGTTTCCTACTTTGGGGTATCAAATTTGATTATTAGATGATCCAGATTATTTCTACAGATATTTCCTTTTAAAAGTCCTTTTTAGTATGTATGTTTTAACTGCTAGTAAAAATACAACTCACTGCTCAGAATTTGTATATATATACATACATGTATATATATACATACATATATATAAACTTTGTTGTGTATATATATAGATTGTGACATATATATATCACAATAATAATAGCTTTTTTTGGCCAGTCCTTCCAGATAAAGAAAAGTTGTCTTTGATTCAATTATTGATCTTTTTCTGAAACTTCTCAATACCTAATATAATTTTGTTAACATTCAAAAACTATATATTCACTTTTTTGTGTGGTTAAATAGTTGATGTCGTAATACATAATACATTGTTGAAAATACAGGATAAAACTTGAGAGGATGATGTTTTCATGGTTTTGTAATATTATTTCTTACTTTTATAGAATTAATATTTGGATTAACTAACTATAGTTAAATTTTGTCATTTCTTTTATTTTCTTAAAATAAAACAATTTGCGAAGGATTCATTCTTACAAATGTTTCAGGGACTTTTTCCATTTGATGGGACTGCATGGGAATTCTGGGAGGCATAGAGTCCAGAAAAACACTGAGTGAAATAACTAACTGTCCTGGGCAGTCGTTCCATACTGATCACTGTTCAAGTGGTCCTTGACTTTGACCTGTACATTCCTGGTTGATTCCCAAATTGATAACTATTCTCTTTTGCATTGCCATAAGACCCACCTACTAACTCACTCTCAACCTTTAGGTTTTCCTTCCAGAAGTTAAACCACAGACCAATTTTCTAGCATACTAGAATGAATACACTTCAAGCCCTCAAAGGAGCTCTCTTACAAAGAACTTTTCACTAGAGACCAAGGGAAATGGGGGTTCCAGGCTGAACTGGGGGAATGAGGAGAAGGCAGAACTCATCAGCTGTTGTCAATAAAATTCACCATAAGTAAACACTTTGAATTACATTCTTATTACACTCCTTAATGAGAATCAATCACCTAACTAGGTCTTGGCCTTATTTTGAAATTGTTCAATAATAAATAGTCTCACATTTCACTTGCTATGTGTTAAATATCTCAGCTGAAACACCCATTTTAATATTGTGTGCTTCAGTTTCTTCATCTGTGAAATTAAAAGCATATTTTTTAAACATCCCATGTGGAAAACAACTTATTGAGGTTATAGTGACAATTAAATGAACGATTTCATGCTTTAAAAAATTAGAACTTTTAAAAATTAATTTTTCCTCTAATGCTGTGAAGTCAGTCTGATATATACATGAATGGTTAAATGGCTGGAAAGGGAGATCAGACATAGCATGGGTGGAGACAGATACTGTGTTATAAATCTGAAAGTCTACATTCCCTTTCCATCGTTCAATAGTGTTGTGTTGTTTGTTTGTTTATTACAGATACTGATCTCTATGTTTTGAAACAGGTTTTATCTTAAATTTTATTTTTTTGATTACAGTGTATATTAGTTTTTGTATCAACTTTTTGTATTAGTTTTAGGTGTAATGCAATGTGGACAGACATTCCTATAGGTTACAAAGTGCTGACTGATAATTCAAGTGCCCACCTGGCACCGTAGACAGTTATTACAGTATTGTTAACTATAGTCCCCATGTTGGCCTTATACCCCCATGCCTATTTTGTAACTAATATCACCATCATTTTTTACTCCATCCCTACAGATTTTTAACCTGATGTTAATTTGAAATTGCTTTAGAAAAAAGAACTGATTTTTGACTCTGATATCTTCAGTTTTAGTGATGTGAAAACCTGAATATTTGTGCCGTTTCATCTGACAAAATTAATAAAGGTCCTCATATTATTTCAGATAAAGAGTTTCATGTGATGTAGCAGGTGTTGCGAGTTGCCTATATGGTCTATTATATTATTGTTCAAAACAATTTTTGTTTGCTTTTTAGGAAATTCTACTTCCCTGCACCAATGTTATACAACCAACTTTAGCCAAAGAAATATGAACAAAAGTGGTATGTCTCACTCAAATGTAATGACATGAAATTACTAATTTCTAGCAACGCCTTCATTCCGTTTTTACACAAAGACAGATGTACACATACACACGTGTAAAATCACATGGATTATATAATAAATTTTCTCTTCTAAAACAACTAGCAATTTCTGGGTTCAAATAGAGAAATGAAGGCAGTTTACAAAAACCTCCTTTCTTTAAAATGTTATAAAATTAAAATATTAACATAAATAAAAATAGATCAAAGAAAATAAAAGGAACTTTTCTAAGAAAAATATTATCAAAATATACTTTGATATGTTCTTTATTGAAAAAAAGAGAGACAATTTCAGAAATCAAGAAATTCTTTAAGCAGTGTTGGAAAAGAAAGAAAACACTTAATGGAAAATCTCTGAAAGAATAATTTTATTAATAACACTCATCAGATCTTTGTGTAAAGTATGAAGCCCCAAAGAGTAGGATAGAATTCTTTCTGAAAATACCTATTCACAAGAAAAAAAATGGCCATGGATTATCTTTCCATTTTAAGGAGATAACAGAGGGGAAGGTTCAGAAACTAAATGCTTATTACACTAGCCTATTTATTTGTCAAAAGGGGGAGATAAGTGATTGACGACTTTGGAATACAATGTAGAAAGTATTAAGAGACACTTGTCCTTAAACACAAACAGCCAGACAGATATGCTATAAAATCACAGCTACTGTGAATTTATTGGAGAGCTGAAGATAAAAATAAAAACAAAATCTGAAGAGTTAAAATACAAAGAGCAACATATCAGGATAGAGATGAGTTACCACTATTTTCAGCCCTGTTGGAATAATGGGACAAGGTGGAATCTGTAACAGATGGGTCTCTGAAAATATGGGTCTCATCAGATTTTTAAGTAACTTTTATTCAGGCTCTGGAATCAACTATTATATTGTAATGAGCTGTTCAACAATCACATTCTAAGGAGAACCAAATATAGATATGTTTAAGAGAATAAAGATATTAGGAAATTAGGAAAATAGGTGTTGCTCGCAATCCAGAAAAAACAGCCAAATCATTACTGTTTGGGCTGGTTTGATAAAGAGAATGCTAAATTATCCCAGTCACAAGGAAAGTTTGCTGCTAATTGTCAATATTTTCTATGGAACCTTGTTTTTTTAAAAGATTTTATTTATTTATCTTTAGAAGGGAAGGGAAGGAGAGAAGGAGAGAAATATCAATGTATGGTTGCCTCTTGTGTGTCCCCTGCTGGGAACTGGCCTGTAACCCAGGCATGTGCCCTGACTGGGAATCGAACCGTGGTTGCTTGGTTCCCAGGCCTGTGCTCAATTCGCTGAGCTACATCAGCCAGGGCCTCTATGGATTCTTCTTGAGTAAATGGAGATGTTAGGTGGTATCTTAAAATAAAGGAGCAGAAAAAAATAACCTCTGAGATATTTAAGATCTTCACTATCTATAAAATAGTGAAACTATGAAGTTTGAAGACAGATCAAGAGAGTTAATCCAAGTCAAAAAATTCATATATCTGGTTCAGAAACAATTATCCATGGGTCTTTTGCATTTCTGCATGTGTTGTGGTTTAAGACTTTTGCCCTGATTTACTTTTCAAGAAAGTTTTTCAGCAAAAAGCCTTGGAAGGTAGAAATATCTGCCTGCCTCTGAATAAGACAGCTATTACTTTGTTTTTCAGTATGGGTCAAACCAAAGACAAAATATTCTTTGGAAGCAAATGTTTTACAGATTTGGTTGAAGCCCATTATATGAGGTTTGTCTAGAAGGTATCCAGCCATGTAATATGAAAAATAAAGAGATGTATTGAAGAAGATAAAAGACAAGAAACATTGTCAATAGGACAATGATGCCTCAGTCCCCTTAAAAGTAGGCACCTTGGGACCTCACACAGTTCTCCCAATTGCCATCAGCTGCCCTGTCATATTTTCCTGAGTCTCATTAACAGTCTGAAATCGCTTTTCTTTCAAAGGTGGTTTTAATTATGGGAAGACCAGAAGTCACAAGACACTAAATCTGGGATCTAGAGGGACTGAATTACCTGGGGATTTGATATTTCACCCCAAAACTCCACACAAGACACAATGCATGAGCAGGCACATTGTTGTGATGAAGCTGCCAATCACCAGTTGCCTGTAGCTGTGCACTTCTAAATCATCTGACTAGTTTCTGCGATGGAATGTTCAAGCTTAGTGCAAATTTGATGCATATTTGTTGCTCTACTCACTGTCATTTTCAATATGATGGCCACATAGTACACATGCTCACTCAGTGGTATCTACCCCTCACCCCCACTGACTAGTACAGTGAAGTTGTCTTTCTTCATACATGCACGTTCCAGTTCACCCTCCTTGGCTGCCAGTTTATAGTGATGTCATGTAAACCATTCTTGCTATATTAACAATGGCTGGGCTTTTTCTAGACAGACCACATATAGATTTAGATTTTCTAAATTTAGTGTTACCCAGTTGTGATGCATACCTACCATGTTTGTGGCATCCGTCTGGGTCCACTTTCACATTATTGCCATGGGACCTGGTAAGAAAAAGTATTCCCACCTGTGTGAACATAAACTGCTGTCTTGTGGATAACAAAGTCTATTGTCTTTAACCCAGGAATATCCTGCTTTCTGCCAGCATGCATGCAATTATGGTTGGCTAATACATTAGCTTATAAATACAGAAAAAAATTATACACTAAGAGTTCCTGATAATTTTCACCAAGTGGGAGGCATCACCTGCTAAAGGCTGGAGGCACGAAAGCAGGGATTAGAGAAAGTACACAATGTGTAAAAAGACCACAATGGTACTGGAAACCAAAGAGAACCAATTTAGACTACAATAAATAAAAGATAAAGTCAACTGCACAAACTAACAGTTGTCCACAATGAGCGGCATTATATTTTATAAAAATTAATATGATTAATTTAATTAAGTCACATGGCCAAAAGAAGAAAGAGTAAACAAAGAATCGGAGATGGTCTGAATGTTGAAATTATCAGAAAGATACCTTAACATTGATAAATATTTTAAGCCATAAAAATCAAAATGTATATAATACTCATGTGCAAATAGAAGATCCATGAAAGGGAGGAAAGTAGAAAATATGTACCCAATGAAAAAGAAAGAAATAGAAAATCTAAAGTATGAAAAGCATTGTTTTGCTAGACTTAGTAAATTGACACATTAAGTGAAATAATCTTTGCATATGAACATTGGATCAATAGTAATTTTAAAATGAAATATCACTCTGGGCTGGTGTGGCTCAGTGGATTAAGTGTCAGCCTGTGGCTCCATTCCCAGTCAGGGCACACGCCTGGGTTTTGGGCCAGGTCTCCAGCAGGGGGTGTGTAAGAGGCAACCACACATTGATGTATCTCTTTCTCTCTCCCTTCCCCTTTCTCTAAAATTACACAAATGCAACCTTTCTAAAAACTTATGTTTAAAAATGAAATATAAAAATGTAAAAAATATGAAAATGTACATTTGAGATAAATGGTCAATAGCAATAGCTATAATATGTTCAATTTAGTACTCATGTAAATGTGAGACAAAATAAGAAGAAAAAATTTTAAAAATCGTTGAAGAGATTTTTCCAAAACTGTGGAGACACTTTTTTAATTTCTTCAAATGCCATAAGTAAATCATCTGGCCTCAATTTCATCGCTGACTGATATCCACTGATATTATTAGGTAATCATCTCTAATTTCTTTTTAACTAAAGAAAATCATGTGACAGGTTTTTACACATGTGTAGATATTGAGACTTTTTATTTTACTGTCAGTGGAATCATATGATTTTCTTTTATCAAGGTGAAGCTGAAAAGAAATTAAAAAAACATATTGGAATGAACAAACTAAATTGATTTTCGACTCATAAAAAACAGGCACAATATGCATGGTTGATAGGATAATAGTTCCTTAATGAGTTTTCTAAGCTCCATACCCTAATAATTAAGGCTCAAAATTATTTTAAAGATATAAATTTCAAATATTCTAATACAGATTGTAAATAAAAGCCACATTTTTATAGTCTTACTTTTTTTGGATGCATAATTCTATAGTTAGGTTAAGAACACCTTTCTTCAGAGTTCAAAGATCTTAACAAAAAATTGTGCATTTAATAATTATATTGGAAAATTTACTTACAGGATATTTTTCTAAGGTCAGATTAATAATTACGTTGACAATGAGATGGTATCATCATCATAGAATCAAAGAATCTGTGAATTGCAAAAGGTAGCAAATATCATGTCACCACACAGTTTAGTAGTTGATCCATGAATCTTCTTTCCACATTGACATGTACTGAGAGTAAACATTATTTAAAATATGTTGGGAACTGCCCTGCCTGTTTTCAGAAGCTGTAATCCCCCGTGACTAAAGCTGAATAAAGGACCTTGAGACCATAAGCCACTTAGGACACAAAGCTTATCTTCCTTGTAGAGGCGCCACCTTTGCCCCCTTTCCCTTCCCCCTGCTTGGCTCTGGGCAGATGATTGGTCAGCCAATGAGGAGTCAGATTCCTCAAAAGGGGGCCAACCTAAGACAGGCATGGTCATGAAGGGGCCTGGCTCAGGGAAGGACTTGGGGTGCTATAGAAAAAGGGATGATGGACCCTTGCCCCTCAGCTTTGACATAGCCTGAGTCCTCATTCTGTGTGCAAGAAGTCTCCTAATCTCTTAACTGCCTTACTTCCGCTACCCGATTTAAGCCTGGAACAATGCCAGTGGTGGGTGTGGCCCTTTGCTGGAAAGTGTGGGTTCCCTGGGACAATCAGGCCTAAGAAAAAAAATACATGAAATCCTGTGAAACCTGCTCTGCTAAGAATACCCTCAATTTATTTATTTATTTTTAAAGATTTTATTTATTTATCTTTAGAGGGGGAGGGAAGGAGAGAGGGAGAGAAATATCAATGTATGGTTGCCTTTCATGTGTCCCCTGCTGGGAACTGGCCTGCAATCCAGGCATGTGCCCTGACTGGGAATCGAATGGCTATACTCTGGTTCCCAGGCTCGAGCTCAATCCACTGAGCTACACCAGCCAGGGCAGAATACCCTCAATTTAAATGATAAGCGTTCAAGCATAGAATGAGTTTATTTCCGAAAGTTTTATAGCCTTTTAGCTAACTGACCCTGACTCAGAATAAGCCCTCAGAGTTATTCGAATGTTATCTATTGTTTAATCATTTCTGCCTGACAATGATTGATGAGCTTTACTTATATACCCTGTATTCCTGTGCAAAGTGAACCCAATAATAGCTTGTCAAAGCAAGGGTTGAAGCGCTCTCCTCTTGAGAGGGTGACCGAAGTGCTCCAAGGCTTTTTCTTCCCTTGAGAGTGAATCCATGCCACCCCTTTTCTTCCACAGGACTCAGTAGTCCATGCAAATTTGTCTCATTTCATCCATAATGCCATAGACCCCATGAGCCGGATACCCCATCAAAAATACTATTCTTAACAGGTAAATAAAATATCAGAATTCGTAGCAAAATAGTTGAGAAAACATTAATGATTCCCTGATGACCCTTTCTGTTTACTTATTTTTCCTCTTGAACTTCAAAATCATAATATCTCTTTTTATTTCTTGTATTATTATCTCTATTTTCTCGTATTAAATATATCATTTTTTTTACTGTTGTCTTCTGTATTAAAATAGTGGGAAAGTAAAGACAAGGAAGTGCATGATGAGTAACCAGCCACAGAAGACATAGATTGAGACCTAAATTCTGTGACTCACAAGGAAACCAGAATAGAATTGCTAAAGGTAAATAAGGGAATCCTACAATAGCTTATTTCAGAGGTTGTGCTATAATGAATAACATAAAATCTGCACTGAAGGTGGAAAGAGGATCTATCACAATTTAAAGCATTTGTAAAAATGAAATCATAAATGTGGCTTACATATTGAACTATTAGTGTTCGCGTTGTCTGCTTTGAAAGCGGACACCCATGGCCACAAGTAATCACCGTACTGTTTGTCTGCTGAGGGGCTTTTAAACTGATCATCACATTGAACATCAAATTTGAAATATTGAATTTCAAAATAAGATTAGAAATTTAGGAGAGTCAATGTGGTACACTCACATATAGATTCTGATTTGAGGTGAAAAGTAAGGTAAGGGCATAGTGATCAATACATTTTTTCAAAGCAAAAGAAAATAAATTGTAAGTAAAGCATATCAAAGTTGGGAAACCTAGGAAAGGAAGGAATACTATTGTTGACAACTTCAGAGAAATAGGATTCAGTTCTCACAAACATTGTGCATATGCCTTTTCTACTTAAACTTAGCAAGTAAGGAAACAACTTTAATGTATTATCTTACTGTCCCTTCACAAACCAATCATTAAAAACCCTTTCCCTCTACAGATAATTAAATTTGATCTAGTTAGATTGCCTTCACTTACAAACATGTCATGTAACTAAACTTAATTTATCACACTTTATCTACCTATGGGAATTATTATAGTGTAATTATGGAATTATTGTTGCAAATCTTACGATAAGCTAAGTGTAGATGCATGGTACTTTTTCACGAGGCATTATTCCCTCTGCATTGTGAATTATAAATCTTAAATATATTGAATAGCTCATTTTTTTGTCACACTGTGTAAACTTGGAGAAACAAATTCAACTTTGTGTTCTTAGATACAGATATTTAACTTTAAATGTTGAATACACCTGATATTTTGAGTGTAAGGAAACTATGTGTATAAATGCATTATTGTATTTATTACTTAATATTCTATATGATGATTTACATTTATATAATGACATGTAAAAATTGCTATTAACACAGTCTTACCTTTTTAATCAAAAAGAATGATAATATATGTAAATTAAAATATTTTTAAGAGTTAATTTTATCATTCAGCAAACACTCCTCTACTTTTTATTCTGCATTTAATATGCTGGCAAATAGTTTATGGTGGTGGACTGTAATGATAATGCCACATATGTAGATAATTAATTAAGGGCTCATTTAGCATGTGTGTGGATTGTAGCCAGTAGCACAAAGAAATTCTTTGATGCTATTACATGGAACAGATCAGGGGGTCCCACACATCAGCCATATTGCTCTGTCATCTGAATATGTGCCAGGTAAACATATTGCTTTAGATATTACTTATTACCTTCAAAGGGATTCATGTATTTTTCAGGTTTCCTATTTATGTACATATTTACCATTTTCTTTGTTCCACATTCCATTTCTGTATAAAACTACCTTCTGGAATAATTTTATTTTTTTTTTGTTACAGTTTAAAAGCCCTGTTAATGAATGATTTTTGATACAAAGCTCCATTAAGTTTTTCACTTTCATTTTACTCTTATTTGGAAACTATATTCAATTATGGTTATTTATATTTTGCTTTCTTTACTGAAGAGTTTGTCCTACATTCTATTTTATTTCTCTTGTTTTGAGAAGTTCTTTTTTTATCATATTTTACATTCCTTTATAATAAATCTGTCCTATACTTGAAAAAATATTTTAAGAAGATTATTTTAATTTTTTGTGTGTTTTTGTAATTATATTTTAATGTTTAGTATTTGGGTGGATTTTTATAGCTGCCTGGGATCTGTTTGTATTTATCACCCTAAGAATAGTTATCTTATTTTATGAGAAACTCTTAACCTTCATCTCATTGATTATTATCTTTTTAAATTATTTCTATTTAATCCTTCTAGAACTAGCTAGTGCCTCTAAAATGTTATTTCTTCTTACTCTGCACTTCTTGAGGCCAACATTTTTCTTCAGTATTCCAAGCTTATTTGAGTCACTATAATTGTATTTGGGTAATTACTTTAGATAGAAATAATCCCCATATTTCATGATTTTGTATTTAAAAATTATAATTATTTTCTTCCTTTCACCTCTCTCTCTCATTTCTTTCTGCTTTCTTCTTTTTCCTCTTACCTTCCTTTCTTCTTAAACATCATGAACCTTTTATTTATGTTTGTGAGTTATCTTTAAGTTACACACTTTAAATGTGTTTTCCAGCTAGGGTTTGCCTTTGCTTCTATCAGACTCCAAGGGACATTACAAACTGAAGGTCATTTTTCAGCTCCTATTTTTCAGGCCTCATGGGTGGAGTAAATTCCTGTGTGAGATTTACTTGTGGATGGGAGCTCTCAGAGAATTTTTTTAGTGTCTCTTTAATTTTAAAGCTAAAGACAGAATAAGCAAGTTTCCCAACAGCTTCATCTTCAGGGTAGATGTGTTCCTAGTTCACCACTGACAGTGTCACTTTTAGATGATTCCAGCTTTGTTGAGGGACATCCAAACATACCTTCCACTAAGCATGGATCCCAGGTTAACCTCCTGTCATTGATGAAATCCCAAGCTCTTAGTTACCAAAGAATATTAGATGCCCCATACTCTATGTTTGGTATTCATCTGTCATTCTGTACTTAGATTTACCATCACTGCTGGGCTCCAGAGATTTTTCTTACTCTTCAGTCAGTTCATTCACTTATTAAAATTTTTTAAAAATATTCTGTGAAACAATTTCAAGTGTTTGACAATGAGAGTATTTCTTTGGACATTTAGTTATGTTACTCTTGAAATGGGTGACTCATGTTTTGTACTGAAAAGAACTTATCCTTGTCCTGAACAATAATATCTGTGAACTCACCAATTGGCTACTGTAGTAGATATGCTATTTTCAAATAACTTAAGAAAAAATACATATATTTTAAAAAGAATGTGTCTGCATGTTTCCTAATGTTCTATTTTTAATAGCTGAGATACATGTAATACAGTTGTTGAAATGCAGAAACAATACAAAGGTTGAGTCTAAATCCTATTTTAGTCGTGCAATATCTGAGCTTAAAAAATAATTACAAGTTTTTTAATATAAAGTCCAGGAAAAAGTATTTACTTTAGACTATTCCTGTGATAATTAAACAGGGTTATTTTTGTTAGAATCTTGGCACAATTGTTGGAACATAGTAAGTGATTAATTACAACTCATAAGTTTATTCAAAATATATTAATTTATTTTTATCTATGTCTAGGTATTCTTTTAGGTGGGGAAGGGTACACAAATGTGCAATATAGATACATATTCTATTATTCTGAAGAGACAGATAATAGATTAATAAACATGTATGTATGCATATATAATGTACATTGGTTACACTATGTATTACATTATTTAAAAATAGAAAAAATGATGCTGGATAGGAGAGAGAGTAACTAGATGAGGAAAGGAATATTGTTTTACATAAAGTAGTTATGGGAAGACTTTCCAATAGAGTAAATAAGAGGCCAGGTCACGCAATAGCTTGTAGATGACATCATAAAGTTTTAATTTTATTGGAGAAACTACAAAAGTATTGAGCATAGGGATAACAGAATTTAATTTAAGTCTTACACAGATCAATCTGGCTACTCTGGAGAAAATAAAAAGAGGAAGAACTATAATAGTGAAAGTTAGTAGAATAGCTGTGTGGCTGAGTTAGTAAGGAAGAATACTGACTTGGGTCAAGAGTTGTGGAGTGATGAGAAGTGTTTGGATATCTTCATTATATTATGATGTTAGAACTAATATAACTTATTTATAGATTATATAAAGCTTGTGAAGAAAAACATGTCAAAGGTGAGACATTCATTTTGATTATGAGTCACTAGGTAAATTCTGCAACGTGTCCCTGAAGGCACAGGTATAAGGCATAGGATGGGCGCCCATACATAACACCTCCATTCACTCAGGAATGTCTTGTATTCCAGGTACTTCAACATCTGTCCTAATTCTAAAATTTGTATAGGGTATATTAACAGATTTTTCATCTCAATAAATTAAAGTGGGTTTGGTAGACTTCCATTTTGCACTTTGCAGCTTCTTCTGTGATAGATAAGCTTATCCGGTAGAGCACAAAATGCATGTGTGTTTTTTGTAGTAATACATGTAATTTTTTTCCTCCACATACTTTGAAGCTTTACTAGTTCCACATACATTTATGATTGCTTATTTTCTTGATAAATTGACCCCTTTAATGTTATAAAATTCTTTGATTTAGCCTGGTAATATTCTTTGTTCTGAAGTATACTGTGATATTAATGTAATCAATCTCACCTTCCTTTGATCCTTTCTTGCATGGAATGACATTTCTATCATTTATGTTTAACCTATTTATGTAATTATAGTTAATGTGGGTTTTTGTAGGCAACATATGGTTGGGTATGATTTTAAAAAATCCAGTGTAACAGTCTGTTTTGATTTGTATACAGCTTTTGATTTAATGTAATTTCAATATGATAGTAATTCCACTTTATTATTTGTTTTATATTTGTATTTTTCCTCTTTTTGATAATTTTTAATCCTTTTTATTACACAATTATGTTTTACTATCCCATTTAACCTCTTTTATTGGCTTTTGAACTATGTCCCTGTTTTAATTTTCTATTTTTAATTGTAAGAGAAATACACACACACACACACACACACACACACACTTATTTCTTAGTCGACTTAGAGTTAATATTATGAAATTACAAGGAAAATACAGAACCTGGCAATAGCATAGGTCCCTCCTATTTTATTTGTCATATTGTGATATCTACATAAATTAAAAAGTCACCTACACAATATTATTTTGTTTTCATTAGTCATACATACTTAGAGAACTTAAATGGTCAACTATGGACCATTATATTTATCTGGATATTTACACTTTCTGTTGCTTTTTCATTGCTGAAGTTTCATGTTCTCCTCTGGAATCATTTTCTCTTCAACCTAAGAACCTTCTGTTAGGTTTATTTTAGAGCAGTTATGCTGGTGGTGAATCATCTTAGTTTTTCTTCATCTTTATTTATTTAGCTTTGCATCTAAAGAATATTTATATCTGTGGGAGTAAAAGATAGAAAACTGTGCTTGAACAACAATTAAAGTAAAATTTAAAAAATAAAGAAACTTGATAAAAGGGCAGCACTTCATTGATGATGCTGCAAGCTAAATCATTATGAGTCTATTTCAGTATTCTCCCAAGTGAAATAAATCCCGAAAATAAAAATTAAATGGGTTTCACATAGAAGTAAACTGAAAGAATAAAAAAAAATTAAAAGAATATTTACATTTGATATAAAAATCTGGGTTGACATTACATCTAGCACTTAAAGATAATATTCCACTGTCTTATGCCACCGTGACTTCTGTTGGAGAATCTATGATAATTTGAATCATTACTCTTTCTTGTGTAGTATGCCATTTTTTTATTGTTTCAATTTTTTATTTTTGCTTTATTTATTTACTTTTTGAAGTTTATCCTCTACGGAGGCTACTGAGCTTCTTTAATCATTCAATTTACGCTTTTCATACAACTTGCAAGATGTTCAGATTTTATTTCTTTAAAAACATTTGATGTGCCAATGACCTTCTCCTTTCTCTTTCTCTCTCAAATTACAATGACAAGAACACTAGACCTCTTGATATTGTCCTGTATGCATTGTGGATCACCATATTTGTGTTAGTTTCCTAAGCTTCTGTTGCAAAATGCCATAAATTGTGTGACTTAAAAATAAGAGAAACTTACTCTGCCATGGTTTTGGAGGCAAGGATTCTAAAATCAAGATGTCATTAGGATTGTGCTCTTTCTGAGACAATAAGTAGCATCCTTCCTTGTTTTCCATAGCTTCTGGTGATAGTCAGGAACCCTTGGGTTCCTTGATTTGCAGCTGCATCACTCTACACTCTGCCTTTGTTATCACATGTTATTCTCCCAGTGTGTCTGCCTCCTTTTCCTATAAGTACACTAGTCATATTAGATTAAGGGTCCACCTGACCAGTATTACTCATCTTAACTATGACATCTATAATGACTTCATTTTCAAATAAGGGCATAGTCTAAGGTTTTGGGAAGGAAACAGATTTGGAGAAGTGGTTGGGTGGGAAATAGGCACTATCTAATCCAGGACAAAATTGTATATTTCTATTAATCTATTGGAAATTTCACCTGTTCACTGACTCTTTCTTCTGTTATCTCCATTCAGATACTCAGCCCATAATAGTGCTTTTTAAAAAAACGTATATATTGTAATTTTCACTTTAAGTGTTCATCATTACTTTCTTTTTCTTTCTAAGTTTCTTATTGGAAGTTTTTCACTTTCAATTCATTTAAAATTTGTTCAGTTTTATTTTACAAAGGACAGTTACCATAGTTGAATTAAAGATTTTTTTCTAATATTTCCAGTCTGGATTATCTCAGATGGCCCAGCATGACTGCTCCAAGACAAATGCTAAAGGAAGTCCTTCAAGTTAAAGAGAACTGATATAACCTAAGCTTTAGCAACTTTTGACTGATCTTTCTCTTAAGTATTACCCAGAATATCTCATATTTTTGTTTGTCAAAAATTTTGGATTCTATCCTAGAAACTTTCAGTATTATTTATTGATTACCTGACTCCTTTTATAATCCAACTGAATACGTTTTTTGTTTTTTCTGGTTTATTAGCTGTCATGGACTGGATTGTGGCTCTCAAAAATTCATATGTTAAAGTATTAACCCCTAAAATGACAATATCTGGAGCTAGGACCTTTAAGAAGATACTTAAAGTTAAGTTAGCTAATAAAAGTAGTGACTTAGTCTAACAGGACTAGAGTCCTTATAACTAAAGGTAGAGATACTACACTCTCTCTTTTCCCATTAGAACAGAGGAGAGACCATAGGAACACACTGTGGGAAGATGGCAGTCTGAAAGCCAGGAGACTTCACCAGAACCAACCCTGCTTATGTTTTGACCTTGTACTTTTGGCCTCCAGAAGTGTGAGAAAATACTTTTTGGTTGTTTAAGCTGCCCAATTTGTGTAGCTCACTATGTCAGACTAAAGCAGTAGTCAAACATCTTGTTTAGGGTAAGACTGAAAGTCTTATCGTGACTTCTGTGAGTGGCGGTTCCACTGTCCTTTATGTTGAATGTATGAATCAGCCAATAGGGTCAGAAGTTAGTCTGGGACTTGGTCACTGGGAAATAAGATATTTCAGTTCCAAATGACTTTATTATGCCTTTTTAAATGCCTTTTACACATGTGTGCAGCTGAACTACCAAGTCCAGGATTGACATCAATTTTTACACAAAATTAAGGGATGCCATTCCATATCTTTGGGATTTATCCTACACTTTATGAAACAATTTACCACTTCCTCTGTCAAAAAAAAAAGGGTTTTCTTAGAGTTTTAGAGTTTTAATCTCTTCTAATGTTGTTTACTTTCATTTGCTCATGCCCGTATTCTAAAGAATACCATATTTCTCAGGTGTTGTACTCTTCCTCCATTTTCAAAGCCAGAAAAGGAGAATGGAGGAAGTTCTTTTCATGTCCTATCAATATGACTCACTCTTTGATATCCCTCTTCTGCTTTAGGAACTCTCGTGGTTAGATTAAGTTCATCCTATCTAGTTTTCCTATTTTAAAGTCAGCTAATAAGAAACCTTAACACCATTTGTAAATGTTTTTTTTAAATATTTTATTTATTTATCTTTAGAGGGGGAAGAGAAGGAAAGAGGGAGAGAAATATCAGTGTATGATTGCCTCTCGTGCATTCCCTGCTGGGAACTGGTTTGCAACCTAGGCATGTATGGAACTGCTATCCTTTGGTTCTCAGGCCCACGCTCAATCCACTGAGCTATATCAGCCAGGGCTGTTTGTAAATGTTATTGCCATTTGTTATTTAAGATATATATTCATAAATTTTAGGGGTTAGGATGAAGACATCTTTGGGAAACAAATCTTTGGGGAACTGAAGTCTTTGAGGAAATAAAAGCTCTTAAAATTAACATTCTAGCACTATAAAAATGAGATTTTACTGAAACAAAAGAGATAATTCAGTGATTAACTCATATTTTGACAATCTTTTGGCACACCTGTGCCCTGAGTGGTATAACAAATGGAAAAATAGTATAAATGATAGGTGGATAGTTTGTAAATGGCTTTCGAGAAGAAGTGGTACCTGAATTGAGTTTTGAAGGATGCGGTGTAGTAATAAAGAAAAGTAAACACTCATTATTTATGCAGAGTAATAACTCAATTAGATTTGTCTTGTAAATACCCATTTTCTACAACTATCACTATTAATAGCAGTGTGGTAGTCCTTGGAAAAAGCCGGAAGATTAATTATTACATTGATGCAAAAATGATGTGACTTTTACAAAGTAGTAGTAGCAGAAATGGACAGAAGGAAAAAATAATTTTATATATTAAGGCTTGCGTAAGTGGCTACAGAGAGGTCATGTAAGAAAAGAAAGAAAGAGTGTGCTGATCCTGGTGCAAATACAAAGATCAGAGGTGACCATATTGACAATAGTTATTGGGATGATTAGACAAAAGTTAGAAGTATGTTGAGGACTAAACGAGAAAAAAAGCAAGCGAAAAATATTACTTGCAGCAAATTTAAGGCAAAATAAGAGTTATCACAAAAGCAGGGTATAAACTTAGCTATTGTAGAATGAAACAGAATGAGGTGATAAGATGGGGAAATTGGCATATACAAGAAAAAATAGGGATCAAAGAGTGCAAATTTATAAAATTTAAGTTCAAATGCTATTTCTATGTTGATTTCATAGTGTATTTCTGAATGCATACACATTGTTAAATGCACAGTTATACATAGGGGGATTATACATATTTTTAATTAAAAGGATTTTTGGTCAGTGCCTTGCACTAAGTGCTAATGAGGCATACTGCATGCATTGAGACTGATTTTCATTTGTGCATCAGCCCTGTTAATAATAGTATCTAATTAAGACATTCATTAAAAATCTATAATGTTAACTTAATGGAAAAAAATCCAATAGTACTCCATTAGATTCTCCTTGTTACCTTAAAATTATACACAGCAATTAATAAATGCCTTAATTAGTTGGCAAAGGAAAGGAATATTACACTATTTAATTTAGCATTATTTAATGTAGAAAATATTATTTTCTAGAGCTAATGCTTAATTTTGGCAATATATAATATAGATATATTTTTAAATGTCTTTGATTTCATTATATGTCAAAAAGTAAGTTTTTCTGGAGGATATAAAACATGATGCATAATATGAATTCAGACAGACACTTGTAAAGCCTTTTTTTTACTAGTTCTCATGTGAGTAAAATTCTCATTATTTCGTTTCCTTCAGGACTGGAAGTTCAAACTGATAATAGAACTTTGCTTAGCTTTCAGAGACTGTTGATATCATGTTGTATTAGAACAAAGAAGAAAAAGCAAAAATGTTGTTGAGATAAAAGGACATTTGGTTGTCATGAAGTGGGTACCATCATGATGATTTTGGTGTCAGTTGCAGGTGTACTTACATTTTCTTTTCTTAGTTTTAATTATATGTTTATTTATTAAACCTATTTTGCATTTTTCTTTAAAGTAATATTTTTATTATAATATTTTATGACTAATAATAATATTAATAATACTCTTTACCTCCAAGTATCCCATTAAAATTTTTTTAAAAAGACTTGGCAAAGTTATACAATGAAAAATTCAAAGCATTTGGAGAAGGCTTACTTGAAGGGAACTGATAATTCAATATATATTGAAGGTTGCGATGCTCCTCAATAAGTTTTGAATGCTAAAAATTAACCCAAACTAATAAGCTTAAAAGCGAACTTGCCTTTTCCTTTTGTATTCAGATGCTATAAAAAGTCTTAGGGAAAATGCTGTATGGACTATCTATTCAAAATCTAAGTAATTCTTACAGTCTGATGCCATTCTGGATCATCATCAGTATGGAAACAAGACAGAAATAGCTGTTTCTATTTAAATTTGTTGTGAAGATGTCTCAGTAAGTTTCCCTGGAAGCAAAGTCTGAGATGAGGCTTCTTGGTCAAGTGCTATAATGGGAAGTGTTCTTAGAATTGTGGCAAGGGAAGCAGAGAAGAAACAGAAAAATTAGCAAAGCAAGAATGCTATTTTATTTGGAGACTAGATTCAGGTTGATGATGCAGTAAAATGCTGAAGCATAATTTACACCACAGAGTTAGTACTGCCTTGAATAAAGGGAAGAGAACTTTTTATACCCTTGCATTCAGTTAGTGGCTCCAGGCTGTCCCAGAACAAGAGGAAGTAATGAAACCTCAGACAGCAGCCTTCATTTACCCAAGGGCTATTCACTGGGTAAGGGGTAGTTTTGTGTTATCAGTTAACGCTCAGAGTATCTGGTAAGGCAGTTTTAGCTGTTCATTGATTTGAATAGTGATTTTTCTTTACTTACTAAAATGTTCTAGTTCTTGGCTTTACCCTAGACTTTCTGAAGTAATTAGAACTTGTATTTGAATGTTTATAAGTGCCAGTTAATTTTCAAACTATTTCACATGCATATTACCTTTCCTTTAATAAAATTAAAATATAACATAGTCTCAGATTTGATCTTTTATAATTCTTACACCCCAAATGCCAAATTCAGAGTTTATTGACCAAGGAAATACAAATGTGAACAGACGAAACCACAACTTCTAAATAAAATACCAAGACATTTTTACAGACCAGAAATAATAAAACTTCCAAGCACATTGCAATGGCTATTTCAGTTTGTTAAAATTTTACTAAAACATAAATCAAAGAGTACAAATTTGGCAGAAAAGCTAAAACAAACATAGAAAAATATATGTATTAAAACACATATTTTACATAAAATAGCTGATTACATTCTAGAATATTTTCTTTCAGATTTTACATAAACATGTGCTATTGTTCCTAGGTTATTACAACTTTCTGAAACACCTTTTACAAAAAAGTTGTGTGGGTGTGTGTTTAAGACAAACTATAACTGCTGCTGTAATTTGTCCCGAGTGTATGTGGATAGCTAATACTCATTATCATTACTTTGGAGGATATACTCTGACCTTGGAAAGTAGCACTAATCTTTGTCATTTGCCTCAGGAACATGATAATGTTTACTATCCAGTGGGCAGCTGTATATAGGGGAAGGCAGTTTCAACATGAACATGCAAAGTAATTCATGACCTAACAAATTTATTAAAACATATGCCAATTGAAGCAGAAAAAATAGCTACAAAATCATACACAAGAATAGGCAACAGAAGTTAAGAATGGTTAATGAAATGTTCATGAAGAAGGTGAAAAATGATAGTGGACCTTCAAAAGAACTTGAATAAATAGAGACACATGGGAGGGTTTTAAAATACAAAGATAAAATAATGTTAAGTGTATGACAGCAGGGATATGAAATGCATGGGTTATAAATAGCAGTCCAGATAGGCTAAAGTTGAGAGGGGTTGTGTAGAAAGAAAAAAAAATTGCAGTAAGAAGGGGATTGCAAAAAGTCTTGCATAACAGGTTAAAGGAGTTATTCTGTTTTAGAGGAGCAGAATGACAGACTTTTGAAATAAAGAATGTCATGAACAGAACTGGACTTACAAAGACAGACATGGCCACAATGTAGTGGATGGTATTTACGTGATAAGGAAATGAGTCAAGAAGCAAGCAAAGCAGCAATTTTTAATGTGGTCCTACAGTAGGCACCCCCAAAATAGTAAATATTTAATTTTATAATTGCTATCGAAAAAAACTATAGATGTTTCAGTTGCATTGTATACGGATTTCATTATAATCACATCACCAATGTCACTGACAAATTGAATTCCACCTCATCCTCCAAGGAAATAAAGAAAAAAGGGCGCACATATGTGCTGGATTCATATATTTCTGTTGCTTCTTAAAATGACACAAGAAAACATATTTGCATATATGCTATTGGCAGGATTTCCATCCCTTTATTTCAAAATAGTTTCGAGGTCCTAAAGGTTATTTCTGTGATAACAAAACTGAACTGTCTTAACCTTTAGTACCTTTTTCATTCTGTATATTTTATGGAAATAGAAAATCAAAGAATTACTACAGACTGGTGCCAGAAAACTGAAAATAGAATTTCATACAATGCCAAAAGAGGAAACAGAAATCAATTGGCTGCATCCTGGAGAATATAGAATAAAGGACCTTCAGCAGAAATTAAATTATTTTGATTCAGTGTGTCCTTGTAGATATAATACATGTCTCTTTGGCACATAAATGAGTTTGTGAACACTAAGGGCAAGGATGGTGTCTTTGCAACCATAATATTATGCACTATGGGCAGAATTATGAAATAGGAGTTATAAATTGAATTATTGATATTTAATTAGAAAAGTCAAAGAAAAGAAGCTGCTGCAACTTACAAAGGGGTTGGGCTTGTAAAAGTCACATAAGCCAGTGATTTAGAAACTACGTTCATGTTTCTTATTAGAATAAAAATAAATTGATCCATTCACTTATTCATTTCAATGATTATTTATTGAGTACATAATCACTTCAGTAAATATTGATAATAAAAATTCTAAAGATATTATCTGTGCTCCTAAAACACTCCTTTTATAGATTAGTGGAGAAGAAAACATGTCAATGATTTAATCAACATAGTCTGTCAAATTTATAGTATGATAAACATATAATTGAGGAGCAATGAAAAAATAGAGGTGGGTACTTTCTTCTACTCAGAGAACTCTCCTGAAACAATGGAAAGTGTAATGCAGATTGAGTGGGCATTGTGAAATGAGGACATAACAATATATTATTATTTTCTCTAGCCAATTATGTTTTTTGGTAAGTCACGTTTAGAACATGTTAAAACACAAACACATCACATAAACAAGTGGTATAACATGTAATGTCTATGCAATGTGTTTACGATTGGTCTACATTTTAGAGTCATATACCAAGTAAAATTTTGTGAAGACTAGGAAGTATCTCAATTAAATCACTGCTAGGAGACGCCCTTTCTGGGTGACATTAAGGGGACAGTGGGAGCATATAAATAACAGGTTATGTGTTTTATTTATTATCAAGGACAGAAAATGATCTTTCACTATTTCTCAATTCGTGGGTATTTCTAGACAATGCTATACTAGAAAATCAAGAGAGACATAACACATGCAGTTTACATGGACTGTTTGCTGAGTTCAACCAAGGGCAATGGAAGAAAACTAAAAACCTCAAAAGCAATAAAAAACAAGTACATGACTTAATCAAGTACCCTTAACATTAGCACATTTTAAATTATTTTCTGTGTAATTTAAATTTTATCGGTAAATAATATTGTGTGATATTGTCCAAACTTCATCCAAGTATTTTCCCAGTTTTTAACCAATGTAGACCTAGTTAAACAATATGCTTTTCTTCCTCTAATTACCATTTAATTCTATTTTTATGGTTATTCCATCATAAAGCCATTATCATAAGGTAAGTGCCACATTTCCAGGGTACAGAGTTGGTGTGTAGTTGGATCAGATTTAGATAAACATTTTATTATGTTTTGTCAAATTCCTCGTTCTAACCATATATATTTCTGCTCTGAATTCTTCCATGATCAGTACTGTCTACTAATCAACAACAAAAAAATACAAGTTAATTTAATATGTTGTAAAATGTTTAAATATATCAATGTAAGAAATGTCTGAAACTGTAGAATGTTTTTATAAGAATTTATTTGAGTCAGACTGATGTCACGATCCTAAGTACTGCAGAGAATGATAGTTTTTAAGTTTCTTTTATTCATTTGAAATTAAGGAGAGAACCTAAGGAAGAATGGGTGAAGTAGGGGAAAGGAAGGCTGAGATTGGATTACAGGATAGTTAACAGGATTATATACTCTGTTGAGGATAGTTAAACTTATTTCAAATGTGTTTTAACTTAGATGAACAAAACAAATGGATAGGGCCTGCTTAAGGCAAAGATAAACTTTTTACCAATAAACTTATATGCCTAGGGCATGACTACCCACATAAACTATTCAGTTAGGTATCCATGATCAGATTAGCCTGGTAGTAACTTTCTTGTGGAATTCCTTTTTTTTCTCTACAAATAGGTTCACAGACACAGGCTTACTGATAGAGAGATCTGATCACATCACTGGGGAGAAGTAAGGAGGGGCTGAGGAGGAGGTTGCCCAGGCAATGGTAAACAGTCTAGGAGAAGATTGACTGAGAAGCTGAATGCCTCCAAAGTGCATGGAATTATGGGCCAGAAGATTTAAAATAAAAAGAGGACGGAGACTGACTCTCAGGCTCTTCTTTCTTGAGGATGCTTGAATGATTGTGCTGTAGCTGTCTGCATTTTTCCCCAAAATACTGCCCAAAATACTGCATTATGGGCAGTATTTTGGATGGATTTTGGATGGAAGAAGAAACTCCAGATGCAGCCTAGGATCAGATTGGCCTGGCAGAAGGTGGCAGGGTTATTTTTCCTTGGGTGCTCTAGAGGGGATGAACTCTGAGGCAGAAGCTTGCCATTTGTCCAAAATTGCATAGCTTTTGTATTTGTGTTGCTTTAGTTTGTAAACTAACCCTATAGAAATAAGATAATTAAAACCCTATAAGGCAACTTATAGGTGGCATGCTAGGAGAACTCAGGTGTTATAGAGTTTGGCCTGCATTCATAGGTCTAAGTGATTAAAGCTGTGACTAAAGAGTTAAAGATTTTAGCCTTAATTGATAGCCTTAAGTGACTAATGCAAATAGAAAGCTGTTATTCTAAAACTGAGTAGCTTTTGAATAAAGACTCCTTTCCTTAATCACCGAACTTGTGCTCCTGGAATTTTGCCTAGAGGGTGGTGGTAGGCAGCAGGACCCCCCCCCCTACCTTGTTGTTTGGAAAAAAATACTACTGGCACAATTGTATAGCAGAAAGAAATGATGATGGAAGGACACTTGATAGGGTGGTGAACACACGATACAGTGTACAGATCATACTTTGTGAGTTGTGTACCTGACACCTGTGTAATTTTTGTTAAGCAGTGTCACTGCAATACAGCCAAATAAAAAATGCTATTTTTTCGTTTCCCCCAAAATATTCTCTTTATTTCAGTAGGAGTAAATATAATGTCTGGTTGCAGTAATTTTAATTCACCCAAACAATTTGAGCAGTCTGTTAAAGTAACTCTTTCTTATTTAGATGACTATCCAGTCTTTAAGAACCTCTCCCTTTTCTTCCTCTTCTCCAAGTGTATGCTCCTATTTGTTAAGAGAAATAAATCATGTTTAATTTGTACTTGATATTCTTGAGCTGCCTTTAGTCCTATTATCTATTTTACTAGTTTTTTTTGCCCTTGATAGGGAAAAATTAGCGCTTGACAGTTGAAGTAGAAGAATTCATGGTCTGAAATCTCTGTTTTGTTTTTTAGCTTCTGCAGTTGGTGCTTTGGACTTCTTTAAGTCCTAACTTAAAGTCATGGAATACCCAGCCTGTAACTGAACCCACATTTGCCTGCCTGCCACAACAAAAGCCAAATTCACGAGAAAGGTGCTGGTGAGAAGGAAAGAGATATATTCAAGTGCCAACAACCAAACAGGATGGGGTACTCTCATCCCAAAGCCCATGTTAACATCTCAGTGCAGGCAGAGGTTTTTATAAGGAGGGGGAGGGAAAGCAGAACAAATAGATCAAGAGGAGGGGTATAAAAAGTTTTCTCCATGCAGACTAGGACAGTTCATTCTGATAAGGACCTCAAAATTGTTGAAGTGATGATCTGGTGTGTGTCATCCTGGATCCACAGTTCAAAGTCAGCAAATCTCCCAGAGCTGGAATGACTGAAGTTTGGAGTCTGTATCTTTTGAATTTAGTTCCTAGAATACTTACACAAACATGCTGTTTGTCTGCAAGTTACATATTAGTCAGAATCAGCATTTACAAAAGCAATGTCAGGAGAATGATGAGGGTGGGGTACAATGCCCCACTGTTACAAGCCCAGGTTTTCTGTTCTGCTTTTCCTTCCATAGACCACCACTTTGTATATTATAGTGAAAATTCCCTTCCAACAATTATCTGCTTAAATAACCTCAGCTAAATATTACATCCTCCACATAGACAATCAGAAACTTCCATGTCTTTCTCATGACCCATGGGAACTAAGGAAAACAAAAAAACTCAGACCATCCTGGGTGTAGCATGATATACCAACTTTGTTTTTTAAACAAACTATTTTTACTTTGATTTTGATGTCCCTCCATTCAGGCCTGTTTGGGGAGTTTGTCGCATAATCTCTTTCAAGAGTATCAAATATAGCAATGAATTCAAGCAAAAGCCCCTGAACTTGGTGTTTTTCTTACCCTAAAACACCTTCGTCACTTTGCACTGAAGACTGAAGAGCAAAGATGACTGCCATGCCTGTTTTTCCTCTCCCTTTTTTTCTCTTTTCCTCCCCTCTCTTCCCCTTCCTTCCCCTCTCTCTCTCTTTCTCTCTCTTTCTTTCTTTCCTTCAAATTACCTCTCACTAAAAAGATTTTCTTTTCATCCTTCCATTCTTAATTAGAATTAATCTATTTTATATTTTATTACCCTAGGATAAGACCCTGGTGGCTTATACTATGGGGACAAAGCCTATTCTTTCTATATAAAGGTTGAAAGCTAATCTGAGTCTTTAAGTGTTGGTAATAGATAAAATGAAGAAATTCAGAATGTATAAGTGTGGACTTCAAGCATGTGCTGGTCTTGTAAAATAGGATTTCAGATTTAAGCATTTCTATATTAAGATATTAAGGGTATTAAACCTTATATTGAATCAATTTAAATATTTTTATTTCTGTTAAAATAACTTTAAAGCACCACCTTTCTTTCTGCCCAACTTCCCTCCTAAAAAAGACAAAACAACAAACAGGCATAAACATAGAAACCTAAGAAAATAAGGTGCATCAGACTAACCAGGCAAACCATATATCAGAATAGATTCATTAATATTTCTCAAATTATTACCCATATTTTAAATTTTAACTCATTTACCTGCTCACATCCCTAATTAAGCCAAATTATTTTTATGATATGAGTATTAAAACAGCAATATAAGCCTGATTCCACTTATCTAACTATTTCCTTGTGGTTCAGGTATTCTAATGGCCTATGTATGAATTTTGGTAAAGAATTTTTAACATCTGAGTGAAGATGTTTTAGTGCATGTGCATTCATTAATTATTTTCTCAGTGGAAGAAAGATGTTCCTCTGTTTCTCACAAAATATTAAAAAATTTTTTATTGACTAGAATAGAAAAATAAGAAAAAAGAAAGTCAATTGAAATACAGAACAAGAAACAAGGAACACATTTTCTTAAAATGGCCAGTCTTTAGCTGTGTAGAAGTAAGTGATTATCATTACGACAGTCTTTAACCATCTGTCTTGACGTTTGAATTTTTCCCCTGCACCAATGCTCTGGTCTTCTTCACCTCCCTTATTTCCTTCAGTGTCTATTCACTGCTTTCTCTAACTCACTTCTAATACAGCTGTCAGAGCAATCTAAAATGTAACTAAGATCACAGCACGCTCCATTCAGAGTACTCTGAAATTTTCCCATTACACATAGTAAAAAAAAATTCCCATTTTACATAGTAAAAACAAAAACAAAAACAAAAACCAACAGTTTCTTAGCATTGTATTCAAGATTCTTTATGTCCTGCTTACCACTGAATTTCCCAGTTTTGTCAAGTGCTATTTTTTGTCCCCAGATGTATTACTTTTATATCCCTTTAAGTATATTCATTTTTCTAGGGTTATTTTACATGTTGTTGCCTAGCACACTTAGAATGCCCAGCTCTTATTTATCTTTTAGGACTCATTCTAGATGTCACTTCATAAGAGATGGGCTGCCCCCAACCAGATTATAATCTCATTAAAGCAAGATACCTATAAGTTCTATTACATTGTTACAGCCTCAATCTCTTGTTTGGTATTTCACAAAATTAATATATTAATTAAATAAGACAATGCAGGAATAAATGTAAAAGCCAAACAGAGTAACTAGAGATGTATTCTTAAAGTAAATAACTGGATTACCATGATTTGTTTTTTGATGACATCTTCTTTACTCTCTGTTGCTGCAGTCAATTTATTTTGAACACTAAATTACTGCCATATAGTTATTTTTATTAGTCAGCACCCAGAAGATAATGGATCAGTGCAATAAAAATGGGTACATGATAAAATTTTAATAAAATAACTGATTACAAAGGCTTGGACAGATTAATGGAAATCAAGGAACTTGTGACCACATCATCTCACGAGGAAAGAGGGTGAAGCAAGAATTTCCAAAACCTGGGGACACTGGTAGCTGTTAAGAGTGTGCCATGTGTGCAGGATATGGTTTTAAACAGAGGAATGCAGCCACTGGCAACCCAGAGTGGGCCCGATGGGAGGAAACTAAGTCAAAAATATCTTGGACTTCAGTCCCCTTGTATCTCTGGTTCTCCTCTGAGTGCCTGTCATTAGTCGTCCCAATGAAAGCCAGAGAAAAAAGATCTATTGATGTAGTGCAACAAGTTTCAACAACTTAGACCACAGGGTCTTATGGAATGGGGTGGAGAGTGAATCTGGAAGAGAAAAAGTGTAACTAGGGAGTAAATACAGAACCACAGAGGATGAAGAATCAGTCTGACCTTGTGGGAATGTCTCATCTTGGCTAAGTTGTTAGTTTTTGAAAACTGTTAACAAATAATCTCAATTAGTGATGCCTGTTATTGTTTATGTTCCGAGTACAATATTTTGCTGTTCTCCGATATAAATTTTTTTTCATTGTTCACAGAGTAACTTACTAAAATATAATCAGGCTATGTTGTTTCTCTGGTAAAACATATAGTAATGAGTTTCCAGGACCTTCAGAGTTAAATATAAATCCATCAAATTGATAGAGTACACATTACATTAATATAGGCATCATTGTTTACAATATTATATACTACACAAAAATAATGTAATTATAAAGATAGTTATTTTATAAATGAATTACTGATTTGTTAACAAAGGATAAATAACATAAAACAGTTTCCAGAAAATATATTTGAAAGCGATGAGCTGACTGGATTGGGAGACAAGTGGACCATGGAGCTGACCATATTTGAAACAACTGAATTCATTATGTTTAGAATGAATAAAGGCATATTCTAGAGATTGAAGAAATAAAAGGCAGCAACATCTCAAGAAATATTATACTTCAAAGGAAGTACTGATAGCCTTAGTGTTTGACTAAAAGTACATCTCCAGAGAGAAAACTCAGAGATAATCTTATTTTTTAGTATAGAAATTTAGAAAATAATGCTAGAAAGAAGAGGTTGAGCATATGGGTGCGAGATCTTTCTTATGAAACAACGTAGTCAGTCATGTTTACGATGTTTTTATTCTGAGATGAGAGTGAGCCTTTCATGTGGAAATATACTCTAAAGAGCTGGATATATAAAAATAAAGCTTGAGAACAGAGCTAAGAATATAGAAGTTAGAATAGAAGTAATAGCAATTCAATTAAAGTAACAAAAGGAGAATATGTCCATGGCATAATAAGAAAAGAGAGAAAAATAGAGAGAGGAAGTAAATCATGTTTTCATAGCGTTCTTTTTTGAAGTTTCAAGACCCACATCATGATAGGTGGTTAGATAATATACTGTCTCATTTATACTCATAAATTTTGTTTCTCTAATTAAATGTTTATTCAAATTTGTATATAATTTTTTTTGCACATCTCCTTGAGATCTACCCTAATTACAAGTTAACTAACTTACCATAGTTTGTAGATTCCGGGATCTGTCTTATAAATATTCATTTCACCACTCAAGCACTAACATAGTTTTAAAATTTTTTTTAAAGTGCTTTTTAAAATTTTAGTATACTCACCAATGAATATCAGGATAACAAGATTCTCCTGCACACATACATGAATATAAAATATAATAATGAGAATTTGTGATAAGATCTCACTGTGAGTGTTGTTCACTCAAAATTACTCAGTTATTATACCACTGAACAGATACATTGATTTTCCAAGTTCTTAAACAACAGTGTCTCTTTTTCTGTGTTTTTAAACCTGTCCACTTTTATAACTTAATTGTAGCACAGGAACTTCATCTAAAACAGAGACAATAGATTAGAGCTTCCTTATTTTCCCACCAACCAATTTGCTAGTCTATTTCTCTAATTTCTTCCTTATTTTGGGGTGACTGTTTAGGAAACATCTCCAATTCTGTATCTAAAGCTAGCATTCTGAATCTCAACCCACCTCATTTCAAGCATGTCCCAATTTGTCTAACTTATCAATTTCTCACTCTGTATTTAATCATTCTCATTGTCAAACAAACATTGTATTTCTTATCTTAAAAATTAATGGTCTTATTGATTCTGCATCTTCCTCCAGCTACTACACCAGAACCTCTACTCCATAACCAAGGATTGTGAAAGAATAAATTTTTGCCTTTCTCCGAATTCTTTAATTGGATTCTATTCCAATAAACCCATGGCGATATTTCTAGTAAATGTCCTTATGGATACTTCTCTTATTTAACTTCTCAGGAAAAATCAATGTAATTAATCACTTGCTCCATTTTAAAACTTATTCTTTTCTAGATTTCCCTCTATCACACAGCACACACTTAATCATTGTTTGTTGCCTGCTCCTCTCTTGGTCTTGACTTCTAAAGGTTAGAGTGCCCTAGAATCTTTGTTGATGGCTTTTTCTTGTTTTCTCTCTTTATGTGACATCATTTGCATCAAAGGCATTAAATAAATTCTATTTGTCATATTCTCCACATGCATCTGAAGACTTGTGCACACCCATAAACTCCATACTGGTATACCCAATTGCCTAAATGACCTGCTCATTAGGATTAAAAATGGCATCTAAAATTTAATAAAATCTAACATTTCTTTATATATCTGTGTTATCCACAGCCCTCAACCTCAACCAGTGTTACCACCATTCACCAAATTTTGTTCAAAGCAACAATCTATAAGATAGTCTTCATTTTTGATTTTCCCTAACTCTGTACATTTGATGCAACTCCCATTGATTATTCTCCAAAAAATATAATAAATCTGTCCAAATTATTTCTCCTTGTTTATAGACATCACCTACCTTAACCATTTTGCTCCAGTTACACAGATTCTTTTTGTTTCTTCATTAAATAAAACTAGTTCTTAAGGATCATATATTCTAGTTGTTCTCTCTCTGTCTGAAATTATTGTAAGCTTGTTATTTGCTTAACTGGTCCTTAACTGATATTCAAATTTCATATTAAACTTTACCTTAACTAATTTAATTTAAGTTGAACCAGAAAGAGGTTGACAAGGACTCTTCTTAATCAAACTTTAGACAGGCTCCTCTGAGACCTCCTCTCAACTAGTTCTTATGACACTGGCCCCAGTTTTTGTCTGGCTAGCCTAGCATGGTTTTAGCAAGAGTCTTGCTAAGCCAATTTAGACAGATTCCTCCATTCATAATATTTGATCACTCTGTCTTGTTGTTAGAAAGAATCCTGTCGGGTAGTTTATCAAAAATTCCCCTACCTTTGATGTCTCCCTTAGTAATTTCCTATCCATCGATCCCATCATTCTGATCATTCGCTGTAAATTCCCAGTGTCATTTCTTTATTTCAAGTTGAACCTGATCTCTTTTCTCTATTGCAATATTCTCATTAAATCATCTTTTTAAAATATTTTATTTATTTTTAGAGTGGGGGGAAAGTGGAAGAAAGACAGAGAGAGAAAGATATCCATGTTGGAGAAAGACATTATCTGCCTCTCACATGTGCCCCGGCTGGGGCATGAAACACGGGTCTGAAACACAGGTATATGCCCGAACCAGGAGTCGAACTGGCAATCTTTTGCTTTGTGGGATGATGCCAAATGAGCTGAGCCACACAGGCCCAGGGCTCATTGAATAATCTTGAATCCAGCCTTCCTTACTGTTTTGAAAAGTGTCAGTATGTTTTTATCTTTAACAAAGTTTGACCACATTATTCAAACTAAAGTTGTCACCCACTTACTTTCATTATCTTATTTTAGTTTCTCTAGTGACACTTACTTTATTTCTCTATTTGACAGTTATACTGTTGGGAACTGCTCTGCCTGGTTTCAGGAGTTGTAACTACCCCCCATTGCTAAGGCTAAGTAAGCAACCTTTGGAATGCCAACCACAAGGGAATAAAGCTTGTCTGTGGTAGCAAACACTGCCCCTGCTCCATCCCCATGCCCCCAGTACATGGTTGGGTAGTCCATGACAAGTAAGACTGCTCAGAGGAGGGGAAACCTAAGCCAGACATGATCACTAGGGAGACCATCACAGAAGGACTCAGGGGGCTGCAACAAAGAGGGAGTGATGGACCCTTGCCTCTTGGCTATTCTGACATAGCCTGAGTCCCCAGGTCCTCTGGGAGAAGCGCTTCCTGGCTCTAATCCACTTAAGCCTGAAAATCTGTGATGGGGAAGGCAGTGCAGCCCCTTGCCTGGCTAGAGCGGAATCTGGGTAATCAGTCATAAGAAAGAATTCCTAAAAGTCCTATTAAACCTGCTTTGTTAAGGGTGCTTTCATTCACAGGTTAAGGGTCCGAGCAGGAAATGAATATGTCTCCCAAAGTTTCTGCAACTCCCTTTCCTGACATACACTGACTCAGACTAATCCCTCAGATATCTTTGATATGTTATCTACTGTTTAATCCTTGCTGCTTGTATTCCTGTGTATTACAACCCAATAAAAGCCATCGAGGAAGAGGCTCTGGGCCTTTTTCCTCAGAGAAATTGGCCACCTCTCCTCCCCAAGCAGATTATATCTTGGTAGTGTTACTTTCATCTGTGGTGGACAGGGGGACTTGGGAGCAAAGTTGCCCTCACATTATACTGTCAGACCCCATTCTTTCCTATCTTTCTATCCTTTCCTTTCCTTTCCTTTCCTTTCCTTTCCTTTCCTTTCCTTTCCTTTCCTTTCCTTTCCTTTCCTTTCCTTTCCTTTCCTTTCCTTTCCTTTCCTTTCCTTTCCTTTCCTCTCCTCTCTCCTCTCCTCTCCTCTCCTCTCCTCTCTCCTCTCCTCTCCTCTCCTCTCTCTCCTCTCCTCTCCTCTCCTCTCCTCTCCTCTCCTCTCCTCCTCCTCTCCCTCTCCTCCCCTCCCCTCCCCTCCCCTCCCCTCCCCTCCCCTCCCCTCCCCTCCCCTCCCCTCCCCTCCCCTCCCCTCCCCTCCCCTCCCCTCTCCTTTCCCTTTTTCTCTTTCTTTCTTCCTTTATCCTTTCTTCCTTTATCCTTTCTTCCTTTTTCCTCCCTTCCTTCCTTTATTCCTTCCTTCCTCCCTTTCCTTCCTTCCTTCCTTCCTTCCTTCCTTCCTTCCTTCCTTCCTTCCTTCCTTCCTTCCTTTCTTTCTTTCTTTCTTTCTTTCTTTCTTTCTTTCTTTCTTTCTTTCTTTCTTTCTTTCTTTCTTTCTTTCTTTCTTTCTCTTTCCCTCTCTGTTCTTCCTTTTCTTTCCTTCCTTCTTTCTTTTCTTCTCTCTTTCTTTCTCCAATTGTTATCTTATTCTTTTTATTTTTTATTTTTTTTACTTTGTTGTTCTTTTTGTCTTTCTTTTTTATTGCTCTTCTCACTATAATGTAAGTTTGTCAGAAGCTATGTTATCTCTCTTTTATTCACTGAAGCATCATTGATTGAAGACTAATTGCTAAAGAGCAGGCTAGTAATCATTACAAAATTGAATCATTACACTTATGGAATCATTACAAAATCTAAGTATATATTAAGATAAGGGTAATAATAAAAGAACTAAAATTTAGAACAAAAAAAAGATATTTGTCCATGGTAGAATAATATTACACAGGGCATTGTAGTGACATAATCAACAGAAAAGGGGTATTATGGTTTTGGGGTAGGGAGTCACTGAATGAAAATAAATAAGGTATATAAGAAGAAGTATAAATCACTAATTAATTATTCTCCAAATTAATCTAACCATTCCTAATTGATGCATATTCACACCCTTTATTTAATAACAGTAGGGCATTAAATATTATTTTGTCTTTCCTCAGATCTTACAAATAGTATTAATGTCTTTTAAAGGTTCAGGTTAGAAGCATTTAATAAATAAGCCTGTTTAGCTGCTGTTGCAGATAAAGTAGCATAGAGAGAGTGACCAGTTCATAATTCCAGTGGTATCTGCTTCTTACTGAAGTGACCACAAGTCCATGGTTCTATTTTCAGTTTTTATGTCAGTAAGTACAATTTTGTATGTTCACCAGCATGATTAAGCTCTGGGGTATAAATGGATATATAAATCTGTTATGATAAGCTCTATGACAATTTATTGATTTAGAATGAAAGTGTAATTACTGGGAACATGCAAATATATTTCATTTATGCTATAATAAAATGTATTCAGGAAAAATGCTACTTTGTAACTTTCTTATTAAAGCCAGATTCAGAGTAAATGACAAAAGACTATGATAATCTGATGCATCTAGCTCTATGACAAGCCAAAAACTAAAGTGGCAATATAGTACTAATCTTATTGACTGAAATGGAAGAGTTTTTAAACATAAAGTTGTATTTATTTTTAAGTGTGTTAGGAAGGAGACCAAGCTATCAAGAGCATAATATGTAAATTTACACTTAGAAGTCAATCTGTGTCTAGAAACTTAAAGTGCAATTATACTTACCGAATTTGTTTGGTTTAATGTACTGACATCTACATGTCTGAATAACGGCTCAAAATGAGATCAATCTTGTGGGATAATTTATACACTTGAAATGCTCATGTGGCCTAGTCAAAATTATGTGAGGTTTGAAATAGACTTGTTGATGATTTTTTTTTTAGGATTAACTATGCCTTTCAAAAGTAACAAGGAAGGGAGGAAAGTAGACCTCAGATGTCCAATGGATTTCCAAACAGATTTCTTCACTGGAGAGAAAGAGAATAAAAAAGCAGTGTGGCTCAAAGTCTTTCTGTTGCTTTGTTAACAACTGGACTGTGCTACTGCTGTTGTGCTGCTTTATTTCATTTTGATTCTATAAAACATTTAGTTTCTTTTCTGTTTTCAAGACATTCAGATGTTGTGTATTTGCCAAATGTAATATCACAAAACAGTAATGGTGAGAGACCTTTAGTTTCTATTGCTTTAGCAAAATATTTTGTATATAGCTCTTAAAGAAGAAAGTTTTATTCAGAAAGCTTTTTCTAAAAAAAATACGGCTAATATAAAATACAAGTTTCTTTTCTTCTTTGACAGCAGTGTATAAGGCAAAAAGCCCTGATCATTCTTTCTTCCATTATTTGCTCCTTTGCTGCTGCAATGAAGCAATCATTCTAAGCAATGCCATGACAGTAAAGTCAGTAATCCAACAGCATCATCGTTTAATGTCAGGTTGCTCCAAAGTCTTGGCAAGTTTAATGGAGACTGTGATGAGATATTCATCTTTTTTAGCACTATCTAACTGAACTGGTAGACCCCTCAGACAGTCTATCTTTAAGAGTAATTCCTCCAAAGTCTAAGTGAATATAGCTGAATTCTGAACGAACAATATTTGTGGGGATATACAGTGGACCAAGTAGCCCCAACAAATCATGATCAGAATTTCCAATAAAATATGTAATCACTTTATGCATATTTGTTATTGATTTACTTAAACATGTTTATTGATCACCTACTACATTCTAGGTTGAGGGGTATAACAGGGTAAAAGAAAATAAGTTACTCGCTAATATGCTGCTCACAACCTAATATGGAAGAGATGGGAAGATAAATGATTAAATCAATAAGATAATTTTCAATAGCATTAATTGTTATGAAGATACCAAACAGGGTTGACAAGGTGAGAAGGGGTAAAAGGGTCGTGACTTCAGACAAGGTGACATCTCTGAGGAGGTAACATTTGATCAGACCTGAATAAAAAGAATCAAGCATTTGAAAACTTGAGACCAGAAAATTTATGTAAAGGGAACAGCAAGTGTAAAATCATAATATAAGATGTAACTAGGAATTTTATAGAAATTGAAAAAAAGGGGTTATGTTAATTAATGTACTATAGAATACCAAGGGGAAGCACAACAGGTGATGAGGACTGAAAGGCAGTCAGAATCCTAGTTATGTGGCATCAGGATTATTATGTAAGGATACTGGAATTTTATTCTATGAACAATGGCAACCCATAAAGAGTAGAATAATGCAATCTTATGTAAGCTTTCAAGAGATGCTATTTTACTTCTCTTGCTCATTTTGTCTTTTATTCTTTCTATTTCTCTTACCTTTTCAGTCCTTGATTAGTGTGCATGTGAGTACGCATCTCTAAAATCAACTTTGCAATAGCCCTTGGGCCTGTGAAGTCCAGCCATGCTGAATGCTCAGGGACTCATCAACATTTCCTTTCTACTAATGATGTGATGTGTCCCAGATGTTAAGTGAACCCATTCCCAGATGTCCTTCATATTAAGCAATCACAGGTATAATGAATTGTAACTTTGTAAGGTGTGTTTTTAAGGTTAGTGAAGTAAATGGAGTGTCAAAGAGATTTAGTTAGGAGGTGGAAAACATATGTTTGTTCTAGGGTCACTTTTGAAAATGTGTGAGGTCAATAGAATCTCCAAACATATTTTTAAAGTCTGTTTTTGTTGGTGGAATTGTGTAAGTAGCTATGAGTTTTTTCCTCAAGTGTAGATTGCCATGCTATGATACAACCTTGTTTTTTTTATAATGGTAAATGCACATTTTAAAACCTTCTTAAAACAACTTTGAAATTTTTTTCAACTCTAAATATTAATGTTTCAGTTTCAGAAACTGAAATATATGTTTGTATGTTTGTGTGCACATTTAAATCACTGTGATTCAATTAAATTGAAATAGAAAAATTCAAAGAACACACATGTTACGCTTCATTAGAAGATCAAGTGCCAGAAGATGCATGTTTCGTTTCTAATGAAAAGTTACGGAGGCTCCAAACATCACTCCCAGAGAAGACCCATAGGGAGATCTGGACCATCACTTATCTACTGAGTTGATCCTCCCTTAGAGAACCTGAGGCCTTTCTTTTTTATCCCTCTCATTCATCACATTTTGTGAAAACACTCAAGGGCCCAGTGACAAATAGGGATTACTAACATTGTTTAAACTTTCTTCGTCTGATCTCTCAACGTAGACTTTAGATACACAAACAAAAACACAATCTATTATTAAAATTCTTAATGATTTTCAGTAGATCAAAAAGAAAGATACTAATTACCAAACTACAAATAAGGTTTGTAGCTCTACAGTCAAATAAGGTACAAGATTACATGAAAGTCAAGTGATATTAAACAATGAAAAGTCAATTTGCAGATTATATTTTCCATTCAGTTAATTTTGGGGGCATTCTGATTTTGTTGTGAATATATATTACATGTGTTTTAATATTAACTTTAAAGTAACTCCAGAATTGTTGCTTATAATACTACTTAATACAAAATGACTAATTTGATTTGCAACAGAGATCTATCTGGAAAGAAATGTCTAATAAATTTTACATCCCACTGGGATATTTTGACAAATGCCACAACAGAAGCTGTGCTTGGCATTATCTACAAGTGATATCTTGACTTATCACCATAATTTTGACCACAGGACTTGAATTAGCTTCTATGCAGTAAAATAATAAAAGCTTCCATCTCTGACCCTTGAGGAGTTACTTATAAATAGATGAGCACTTTTACTTGCCTGAGTTATAAATCACTTTTTAAACTATTTCATTATTTTATGCATTAATATAATCGATATTTGAAACATTTAATAAAAGACTATTGAATTAGCATGGAGCTAATAAATTTCTTTTTATGCGAGATGGTATAATTTAGATAAGAAAAATCTACCTCTTGTCCATTCTTTACTGTTCTCATGAAAAAGCAAGCCACCTGAGTACCATGCAGTGTCATGAGCTCTTTCAAAATTGGTTCTGAGGGGAAAATATAGGGACAATGTAGGGAGTTCTAACACGGTTTACTACTCTATTGGAAGAAATGTAAAACCCCGTCATTCTGCCTATTGCCCGATGCTATGTTCAGGGATGCGGAACACAGGAAAAATCAGGAACTAGGAGGGTCCCTTGTGACTTCATGGGCATTGTTGCTTGCCATAATATTTGAGTATTCTATTGGCATGTACTGAGCAAAGGCCAAGAATGTTGGATACATTATGAGGAATGGTCATGCTCTGTATCGACATTCAAGTAAATGCAAGTTGATTTAAAATTACAAAGTGAGGTAGCTGAATATTAATATACAGTAAATTTTCCCTAAACACAACTAATGTATATACCTTAGGAAATTCTACTTTGTCATATTTGGAATTTTGCTAATAATAATTCACCATTAAGAAAATTTTGATTCTTCAGTTTAATAAATCTGTTTCAGTATGCATTCATGGTTAGTCTACATATTAATGTAACTATGTGATTTCTTCAAATAAATTCACATTATTTCATTGTAATTTATTTTTATCTATATAATGAAGTTAATTATATGAATTTATTTTGAAATTATATAAGTATGTTTCTTATTTTACTTATAAACCATATTTCAAAAGAGTTTAGAAGGACCTTTGAAATATTTTTTTAAACAGCATCATTGTATCTGATAGGATTGAGAATCAATATTGGTAGAGGTTGCACAGGGAATGTACTGCAGAGTCACTGAACTTGAATCAGAAGACAGGGTTAAAGTCTTAGCTCTGCTTTGTTTCTACATCTTGGGAGTTTTGTAATTTTGAGCAAGTGATTAGTCATCTATAAAAAAAGAATGATGTACTATAGTGTACATATCTCCTGTAATTTGTGAGTTTGGTGTGAAGTCTTGCATATAAAATTAATTTTTAAAGAATGATACAAAGAGGACATTCTAATTATTACTCAAGAAATTCTGCAAGTACACTTCTTTCTTCGGATTTATTTGATTTTAAAGATGATTAGAGTAATCTCTTTATAATAGACATTGAGATTAAACGCCATAAAAATAGCAGAATTTTCTTGATTCTTAAACAAGCATTTCTAAGCCCATATTTGGTACAAGTTATTTTTCTCTGTCTGGAGGATAAAGGACATGAACATGGCAAATCTCTTTTACAACCCAGTTATTTACCTACATAGTGAAATTTAGCATCTAACAAGAAAATTCTCATATAAATTGATGCTTTCAATATCTCTTAGAGATGAAAATCTTGACCTTCAATTAATCTATATATTATAGTAAATGACTTTTGAATTAAAGTTTTTGTATATAGATAGATGAAGAGAGATATACACACAGATGTAGACACAAATGTGATAGAGATAAATAGCTATGGTAGTCCTTTACAAACAATATTACTATGTTACCTTCTAGGCCAAACTGTTCTGCATATTCACAGAACAACAATATCCAAATAAGATGCTACTTGACTAATATATGACTACAGATCTACTTTATAAGTGGATGCTACATTGTACCCATATACAATGCAATTGGTATTCTTGGTTTTAAATGACAATGATAATACAGATAACTGGGTGTTTCATATAGTGATAAGGAAAAATAAAACAAAACCCAAAGTCTTTAGAGAATATGAGTTGGAATATTTTCAAACTTTTTATCTACCTCTTACACAGAATACGTGATTATTTTTCCTGAATGATATGAATATTTCATCAAATTTTACAATATAAGCAATGTTTCAGAAAATCTATGCTTTGCATTTTGTCAGTGAAAATTGGAAGCAACCTAGGTGCCCATCAGTAAATTAATGGATCCAAAAACTATAGTACATATACACAATGGAGTTCTATGCAGCAGAGAGAAAGAAGGAGCTCCTACCCTTTGCAACAGCATGGATGGAACTGGAGAGCATAATGCTGAGTGAAATAAGCCAGGCATATGAAAATACCATATGATCTCACCTTTAACAGGAAGCTAAATAAAAAAAACAAACAAGCAAGCAAAATATAACCAAAGGCACTGAAACAGAGAACAGGCAGAAAGTGACCAGAGGGGAGAGGGGAGGGAATTTCAGGGGAAAAGGGGAAGGATTTACAGGAGCTAGTATAAAGGACACATGGCCAACAACTAAGGGGAGCAGAAATGAGAGGGAGGTGGGGAGCACTGGGGGGGGGTGGGATGGGATGGGAGTTAAAGACAGAAAACTGTACTTGAACAACAATTAAACTTTAAAAATAATCATTTCATTAAAAAAAAAGAAAGAAAATGATATGAACTGCCTAGTGTTACCTTGCTTCCATGTGACTTCTGAAATGTTCATAGTCATGTTTGTTTGTTTGTTTATTTGAATTTCCAGTGATTCAGACATACTAGTGGAGATTTGCAGTTTAGCACAGCACTGCTGGCTCTCTTACATCAGACTCAAATAGTCTCCAAAATGGGACCATTTTCCCCCTTTTCATCATCTCTGTCTTATCCATTGATTTTCTATCAGAAAGCACAAACTGAAGGTATATGCTATGTTCCTTCTAATTGAGATGGTAGAATTCCATTTAAAAAATAAATTTATGAATTCAGGAAATAGCTATTGGGTACTATTTTTTTAAACAAACCATTCTATGAGTTGGATTATGTCTACCAGAAAAGATATGCTGCATTCCTTACCTCCAGTACTTCATTTCAGATGGGACCTCATTTGGAAACAGTCATACAATCAGTTAAGATAAAGGAAGTGTTAATCCATATGACTGGTGTCATAAGAGGTGAGAAATTTTTGTGTAGAGACACAGGTAATGCCATGTGAAGATGGAGGCAGAGATTTGTTTTCAAGCCAAGGAACCCCAAGACTTGCCTGTCATCACCAGAAGCTAGGAATGAGACATGGAATGATACTTTCCAATTAAACTCACAGAGGCGACCAACCCTGCCAACACTGTGATTTTGGAATTTTAACCATCAGAAGTGTGACAATCTACTTTTCTGTTTTTAGACATCAGCTGTTGTCAGTTTTATGAAACTAGTACACATTTTGGTACTGAGAAGCAGAGTGCTGTTGTAACAAATATCTAATAATGTAGAAGTGGTTTTGGAATTGGGTATTAAGGAAACACTAGAAGAGAATCAAGGCAATGATAGAAAAGGTTTAAATTGCTTTGAACAGACTGTTGTTAAAATATGAATTTACTGCCAATTCTGCTGAGGGATCAGACAATTGAAGAGATCTGTGGAGAAAGCTTATACACATACATATACCTCATATATATATATATATATATATATATATATATATATATGTATAATATATATATTGTCTAATATATATATAAAATTGTCTAAATGCATATGTCACCACAAACAGAGTGTTGCTAGAAATATGAACATTAAGGACACTTCCGGTAAAGTTGCAGATGGAAATTAGGAAAATATTATTGGACATTGGAGAAAATACTACCCTTGTTATAAATTGGCATAGACTTGCCTGAATAGTGTTCTGATGTTTATTGGTGAAAAATAAAACTTTTGAGTGAAGAAAAATATTTAGCTGAGATTTACAAGCATAGTCTGGAAGATGCAAAAGATAGAGTGCTCTAGCAAACCATCTAGATAGTTTGCTGGTTTGTTCTGGACACAGAGCCAAGGGTGTGGCTGCAAACTCATTTGCTAAAGAGACAGGTGGGATTCAGATCCAATCAATTATTTCAGCAGAAACTGGGGAGTAACCAGGAAAGATTGGGGAGAACCCTTTTATTTAATGGTGTGAATGTTCTGGACATGCCATGAAGACCCACAAGGTTACTCAGAATTTTATACCAGCAGAAACTTCAAATCTAGACAGAAATAACAGAGACTCAGCCAAAGGAAGGAAGAGGGACTACCAAGCACACTGTGTTTACAAAGGCCTGGTGTGACTATTGTCTTTTGGTTTTCAGAGGTTGGGGCCAATGCCCAGGACTAAGACTTTGGGACCAACTATATGGGCCCAGATGACAGAGCATCAGACCACAGAAAATTATTCTTAGGACTTGGACTGTAATAGAATTTGACCAGTTGGATTTTGGATGTGCTTGGGAACCATGGTTCCTTTGGTCCTTTCTTCCTTTTAGAATTTCTTTCTTTTAGAATGGAAATGTTTACTGTATGCTAATCCTGCCATTGAACTTAGAAAGTAGATAACTTGCCTGGTTTCAAAAATTCACAGATGTAGAGGAATTTTGTTTCATATAAACCATAAGCAATTCTCACCCATAACTGAATAGATAATGATATTTGGAAACTTGAGATGATGTTATTTAGATGAGATTTTGGATTTAGGATTTATAATACAATGGATTAAGACTTTGGGGAATGTTGGGATGGCTGAATGTATTTTGCATGTAGAAATGGCATGAATTTTGAGGCACTAGAGAGAGGACTCTTATGGGTTGAATGTTGTACCCTAATATATATTATTAAATTCTAAACCCCAATACCACAGAATGTGACCTTATTTGGCCATTGAAGTTAATTAAAGTAAGCCTGTTAGATGGCATCTTAACCCAATGTAACATTGAACAAAACTATACCATGCTATCACAACCAAATTATTAATATAATCCAATGATCTTATTCACATTTCCTCTGTTTTAATTTTACTCATGTTGTGTGTGTTTGTGTGTACATATGTATGAAGTTCTGTACACTTTATCATTGTGCAATCATGACCCTGAAGGGTTCAAAAACCATAAAAGCCCCTTGTGTTACCCATTAATAAGCATCTCTTTCCCATTTGCTCCATCTTCATCCCTAATCTAATGCTAGTCTGTCATTCATATCTAACCTTTTGTCATTTAAAATAGAATCTTAATGTAAAATATAATTTTATGAGATCAAATGTTTTCTTTTTTTTCTTTCTGCCTCAAAACAGTTCCCTGAGTATTAGTTCAAAGTATTATGTGGTGTATCTAGGTATATTTACGTAGTTCCATTTTATTACTGGGTAGTATTTCGTAATATACATGATCACAGTTTGTTTAACTGTGGACCTTTTTAAGGACATCATGGATGTTTCCAGTTTGGGGATATAAAAAATCAGGGTATACGAACATTAGCATACAAGTATTTATGTGAACATAAATTTTCCTTTCTCTGAGCTGAGTAGCCAAACACATGATTACTGGAGCATGTGGTAATTGAATCTCAAAGTCAGAAAATTAGCAACCTTAATTCCACGTACAACTTTAATTCTTTATACCATTCAGTCCAACACATTCACAGATTCTGGGATGATATTGTGAACATTTTTGTGGGAGGGCACTATTCTGCTTAATGCAATTATTTTAGTTTTTTTAGGGCCTGTGCCTTAACACATAAATTTTATAAAAAGGTTGTCTGTTTCTACAAAAAACCTTGCTGCAGTTTTGATAAGGACAGATCAATTTGGTAATAACTGACATATTTACAATATTGGATCTCCTAACTTATGAACATGGTTTTTCCATTTACTTGAGCATGTATAAACTATATTTCTTCAGCATTTTGTTGAACCAATACAGTACATATTTTAAGTAATACCTATGTGTTTCATTTTATTTTAAAGAAATAGTAGTGGTATTATGTTCTTAATTTTGGCTTCCACATGTTTATTGTTAGTACAAAGAAGTTCAATTTTTAATCTATAGCAGCTTTATTGAAATATAACTCACATAACATAAAATTCACACTTCAAAGTGTTATTAGTATGTATATGCACAGTTATGCAACCATTACCACTATATAATGTTAGAATCCTTTCATCATCCCTAAAAGGAATACCATACCCTTTAACAGTTAATCCCCACCCATAGCACATGGCAACCAGTAACGGACTTTTGTATCTGTAGATTTTTCCCATCTGGAAATTTTATATAAAATGAATAATACAATATGTGGCTTTCTGTATATTGCTTCTTTCATTAGTTTGTTCTCAAGGTTCATTCATGTTGTACTATGTGTTAGTCCATTGCTTCTTTTCTGTTTTTACTTTATTTTTATCATTGACAGTATTATAGATGTCCCCATTTCCCCTACTCCTTTTGTTTACCTCCACCCAATCGTCATCCTCCTCCCCTCATCCATCACCACACTGTTATCTGTATCTATGCATTATGCATATACAGGGTCTGGTGCAATTAATTTTGTTATTACAAAATCTTTTATAACAAAATCACAAACATGTAATTCTGTAAAATAACAATATCACACTCAAGCATACTATGTGATATTTTGGGTGAAATGTTCAAATTGCTGTCCATCTGGTGTGCGACATTCACATACCCTACCAAGCACATTCAAGCAAGCCTTACTTCTGCGGGACCCTGTATGTTCTTTTGCTAAACTGTTCATCTTCTTTCACTGAGTCTCCCGATCCCTTTTTCTGCTGACAGCTGTTAGTCTGTTCCATGTATCCATACCTCTGTTTCTATTTTATTCTTCAGTTTAGTTTGTTCATTAGATTCCATGTATAAATGAGATCATATGATATTTGTCCTTCTCTGGCTGACTTATTTCACTTGGTATAATAATCTCCAGGTCCATTCATGGTGACACAAAAGGTAAGAGTTTCTCTCTGTTTTTTTAATTGCTGCATAGTATTCCATTGTGTAAATGTACCAAAGGTTTTTATCCACTCATTTACCAATAGGCATTTGGGCTATTTCCAAATTTTGGCTATTGTAAATAACACTGCTATGAATAAAAGGGTGCACATATTCTGAATTGCTGTTTTGAGATTCTTAGGATATATTCTCAGTAGTGGAATCAATGATTCAAAATGCAGTTCTATTTTTAATTTTCTGAGGAAATTTCATGCTGTTTTTCACAGTGGTTGTACTAGTCTGCATTCAACCAATAATGCAGATAGTTTTCCTCTTTCCTACATCTTTGCCACCACTTGTTTTTTGATTTATCAATGATAACCATTCTTGCAGGTGTGAGGTGATATCTCATTGTGGTTTTAATTTGCATTTCTCTGATGATTAATGATGTCGAGCATCATTTTTTTCATGTCTATTGGCCAGAGGCAGTAAAATCTCAGACATCTCTTGTGGCATTATTTTTGCTGCTCTATCTCCTAAGGCAAGGGAAAGAAAGAAAAAAAATAAATAAACAAATGGAGCTACATCAACCTAAAAAGTTTTGCAAAGCAAAAGAAACCATCAACAAAATGAAAATGGAACCCAATTTATGCAAGAACATGTTTGCCAGTGTACATCTGATAAGGGGTTAATTCTCAAAATATATAAAAAACTTACACAACTCAACACCAGAAAAGCAAACAATTCCAGTTAAAAAGTGGACAAAAGACACAAATAGACACTTCTACAAAGAGACCATATGGATAGCCAATAGACGTACTTCACTACTTTTTATACTCAAATGATACTTTATTTGATAAACCACAATTTGTCTCTGTTCACTCACTGATGCCCACATGTTTTCATTGTTTTTGAGAGTAGAAATAGTGCTGCTTGGACAACTGTACACAAGTCTTTGTTTTGACATATTTTCAATTTTCTTGAGTATATCCTTGGGCCATGTATATCAATGATATAATAACTTTTTTATTCTTAAATTGAGAAGAGGGTGTCTTTTTTTCTAACAAAAGTTTCTGACTTTAGTCATATGCTTTTTCTCTATCTACTGAGATGATAATATGGTTTTATTATTCTTTCAATATGGTTTATTATACTACCTAATTTTCAAATATTAAATTAATCATACAATTTAGGAATAACATCTGATTGATCATGATATATTTTTATATATTATAAGATTTCTTTATATTGTATTATCTTAAGCATTACTATATTTATGTATGTGTACTTGTGAGTGATATCTAAATTAAAATTTTCAAATTTTGATTTATGGCCTCTTAAAATGGGATTCTTCCTCTTATGTTGTTTGAAAGAGTTTTTGTAGAGCTAGTGTTATTTCTTCCTCCTATTTATTTGTCAGATTGCACCAGGAAAGCCATTTGAAATTGGAAGTTTCAAAGTAGAAAAGTTTTAAATTTATGCATTTACTTTATTTAATTATTGAGTTACTTGGATGTTCTATGTATCCTTATTTCAGTTTGTTAAGTTCTGTTTTACAATAAATTTATTTTCACATTTATTGAGAAAATTGCTAACACTATCTCTTTGTTTTTTGTATCTGAGGATTCTTCACTTTTGTCTTCTTTTTTATTTTTATTTTTGATTTTGAAAAAAATAGTTTCCTTCTTTTTTTCCTGATGAGTCTTTCTAGGAAGTACTGATTTTGAAAGGCTCTTTTGAAAAAAACAATTCATGTCTTTGGTCATTTTCCTTATTATTGTTTCTCCTGTGTCATTGATTTTCTTTCTTATATTTACTTTTTGCATTTTTCACTTAACATGAATTTAAATTGTCCTACTTTGAGGGTTGGAATTTTGTTAGAAATTTACTTAACCTCTGATCACCTCTGCTTTTTAACTCTTTGACAATGATTTTAATCCTCTCTCCATTGGGGCCTCCAAACTAAATACTTCGAGTTAGATCTATCAGCACTGAGTCTGTCAGACCTTGTAATTATGAGATCACCTAACTGCAAGACCTCCAGTACACTGTATATCAAGACTGAACACTTAAAAACACACCAGGACCTCCTTTTACCATGGGTCTCAGATTAAGACACCTGCTACACGAATAAATAGTAAAGAAGGTAGAATGTGATATAGGTCCATTAACATAGATTTGGTGAAAGAAATCAATGTCATTATTGAAACTGTATTCTTTCTAATTAATTTTGGATTTACTTATACTGTCATGTTGGAAACTAGTTAGGCAACAATGAGGCAGTGAAGGGTTAAATTTCTTCAGCAGGGTTTAGTAATTATAGATATTGATTACTTGAAAACATCATTGAGTTGACAGGATAAGAAAAGCCCACTTGTCTCACTGTTTGGTCCTTTTATTTCTCGCAAGATGGATGAGTTAATAAACAGGGAGCAAACACTCCCATAAATTCAGCATCTGTAATATTTGTCACCTTTGGAATTACTTGGATGAGAGCACCATCCTTTATGTGAATCCACGGGAGAGGACTAGCAGACTTTCCCTAGAATCTGTATCCTCCACTGTGATTAATGCTATGTTGATGTTTAAAAAAGCAGTGTCATTAGGCAAAAATGCATGGAGAAAGAGCCATGCTGCCTATATACTGCATCCCAAACATGCTAAGCCTGTTTTTACAGGTTATTGTTTTACTCAGTAGCATAATTTTAATACCACTTATTTCCTGTAATGCAGTTTAAAAGAATATGAAGTTAAAATGCATATTATGCACACACAAAGATAATTTTCTAAACCAGGTAGAATAGTGAACCTTCTCCCAGTTAAAAATATAATTCATGGATACTTTTTTAGCATTAACATAAAGGTCACCTAATTAAATGCCCTCACTTTAAAAAGGAAGGAACTGAGACTTAGGAGTTGTGATTTTTTAAAAAGAATGTCCAGCTGCAGAATGGCCTAACTACTCCCATCTAAGTATAGAATAATTAGGCATATTTAGTAAATCATGGAGGGTTTATTCATACATTAGATAGCTTACTTGTTTGTTTTATGAAAATGTGGTAATTATAAATATCTAAATTTGATTTAGTCTGTGGATGAAGTATTTTTGTAAGTAAATCTTCATTTTTTTTCTTTTAGCTTTGGAATAAAAAATTTTGATAGATATAGAGAATAAAGCAAAGCCCACTTGTCTCACTGTTTGGTCCTTTGATTTTTCTAAAATTTGATCTGAGTCAATGAAAACCTTAGTGTAAATGAAAAATAAATATTGTTCAATTAATTTGAGTTTTTAAACAAAAAAATTAGGATCCCCTAATCTATAATTATGCTTATTATAAGGGTGAACTATTCTAGCAAATAAAATAAAGTGTATGTTCTGCAATATTTGATGTATTGTCGATTTCTTGTTCACTTAATACATGTCTGGGTTCTTCTTTTCAAGCCCATTGACAAAACCAAAGGAGGGTAGGGATGTGGGCGAGAGGTGGGGGTCGATGGGGGGAGGGGAGTGTGGTGGGAGGCAAATGGTGGCAACTTGAACAACAGTAAAAATAAAATAAATTAAAATCAATACTTTAAACCTAGAAAAATACAAAAGATATTTGTGAAATCAGAAATTTGGCCACACTAACATGGAATTTTACTGTTCCACTGGCCATGTGTGCCCTTCATTCAACAGTCAGTAACCCTGACAGTAAGTGTAAATTTTATTACTAGAATGAACTATTCAAAATAGTGAGCAAGTCAAATGACAATAATTTACTGCAGTCTGTACTTTTACTATTTGTAATTCGAAGTTTTATTATCCCCTCTAATGAGAAGCTTGGGGTAAACATGTTTAGTATCTATATAATTCTAATTCAACTGGTAAAATAATCAAATAATAGTAATTAGAATGCCTTATTAAACGTAAGAGTGAAATCTAATAACTTCATTTAAAGGTAATTTTTTTCCCTCTGCAGCATCTCTTTCCAACTTGCTTGATATTAGTAACAAGCAATAGGGAGAGAAGAGGTGTTATCAACATCTTCTGCCTTTTTGCTGTGTTCTTCATCCCTCTTTTTTCAGCTAACTCATTCAGAATCTCACACAGGAAATAAAGGAAAGAAGGAACAGAAAAGGGCAAGAATTTCCTTCCTAAGCAGCCAAAGAAATAATGACTTTGGTGAATGCTTAGAGGTCGCTTTTCAATTCCTATTTCCCTTGACCACATTTGTTAATAAGCAAAATGACTAAAGACAGAAATAAGTTTTAATATGCTAAAAAATGATTATAGTCATGACTGAGATAGAAAATGTTTATAAGATCAAAATGACAAAGATTTTATGTTTTTTGAATAGAGGGATGTAGTGTGTTAGGAATCTGGCTTTTGTTGTTGAGTGATATCTGGAAGTATAATTTGTGATTATATGTATATCCAATTTCTAAAACTGTACTTGAAAAATAACTAAATAAAATTTAAAATAAAATAAAGTAAGTTACTTCTCTGGTGATTCTATCCAAATAATAATCATAGTGTATGCTTGAAATCTTCTCAGGCAAATATACGAATACACTTATTTAAATATTTGGTGGGGAAGAGGGATGGCTTTACTAAATAAGAAACAAAAAATAATAAGTATATGGAATAAATTAATTCACATTAAGGAATATTAATTTGAATGAGTAGCTATATTATTAATTGTTGAGTGAGGAAATTACTTCTTACTTGTATGACTTTGTACCTTTTACACTTTCTCTGAGTAATCTTTGTATCCTAAAGTTCTATTTTCCTTTCCATTACCATGAAACTGGACAAGATGAAGATGGAGAGCAATGGCAGAAATGTTATTTATCCTTGCCTCTTTCTAATGGGAAGAACAACTTCTACTCTGAGTCCAAAATGACATTTGTTCTCTCATTAGGCAGATATATGAATGTGGTGATAGTAACACTCCTTGTGTGTCTTTACCATCATAAGTAATTACATTGTAACTAATTTATTATGCTCATACTTCTATAGGTAACAATAAAAGAATTCAATTCATTTTATATTGCCTGAAGAATTACATATGACCAATAGCTAAAAGTAATAGGCAGATTTTGGCTAAGCATAAAGAAAGGTTTTCTAACGATCTAACTAAAAAGATTCAGAATGAAAAAGAGTTGCCTTGAAACAAGTCTGCTTCTATTAAATTAATGTGTTCTGCTAGACACTGGAAAAGCACTTGTGGCATTTTATAAGGATAGAGCTTTGAACCTCCGTATCTATGTAAAATCTCAGCTGTTCACATATTGACATGGTATTTTCACTATTATTAAATTAACATGTTTTTTAAAACTCAACTTTGGTTTTATTTATCTAAAAAATTAAACATGGCTTCAACCTAAGCAATGACATTCATGAAATCCAGGCATTGTGAGTAATAGCTTATTTTTCTATTACATATTTAAAAAGTTGATAGCTATTACAAATTTAAATATACATCTGTGTACTCCTAAGTCATTGTATGCTCTAGCACTAAGAAACAGTATTCTAATTTGGAAGAGAGGCCCATAAAGCTTCCTTTCAGCCACAGGATTTCATACTTTCCTATATTTTACATTAGATATGCACTTTTATTTGTGTATTTTATGTATTCATATTTTCATATTCATGAGCATAATTATGTATGGCATATGTGATATTGGTAATTAATATTTAGGTTTGAGCGTGGTTGCCCACTGTAACAATGTTTGGTAATAAAAAGATATATCTCTATTGTCTCACATAAAATGGAATAAAACAAGCTTGGCAGAACTTCACTGCTTTATAAATTGAGCCCAGTGGGCTTTGCTGCCTTAAGCAATGTCTTCATGCAGTAAGATATATTATAGTCCAAGTTTGTTAACCTTTCAGAGATAAATTTACCACCAATAGTTGCACATAGTTTTCCTTGGTTTCTAGGGTCTTTGAAGATCTGCTGTCTCTCAGATTTCCCACATCAACTCCCTCACTCACTTATGTTACAATATGCTGGTTTTCTCTGAGATTTCTATTTTTTTAATTATATTTTATTGGTTTGGTTATCACAGTTGTCCCAGTTCTTCCCTTATTCCTCCCTCTACCCAGTCTCCCAACTCCCATGGGAAAGTCCCACACCATTGTCCATGTCTGTGGGTCATGTATTTTTGTTCTTTGGCTACTCTATTCTCTGTACTGTACTTTACATCCTCATAACTATTCTGTAACAACTGATTTGTACTTCTTAACCCCTTCAGTTTTCTTGACCATTCCCCTGACCCACACCCATCTGACAGCCATCAAAATGTTCTTGCTGTATTATTTTGTTTCTGTTCTGCTTGTTTGCTTGTTTTGTTTTTTAGAATCAATGTTGATCGATATGTATTTATTGGCATTGTATTGTTCATACTTTTTATTTTCTTCTTCTTAAATTTCAAACAATACTGGTTTGGTGGTGATAAACTCCTTTAGCTTTTTCTTATCTGGGAAACTATCTGTACTTTGAGTTTAAATTATAGTTTGCTGGATAGAGTAATCTAGGTTGTAGATCCTTGCTTTCATCACTTTGAATATTTCTTGACAATCCCCTTTAGCCTGCAAAGTTTGTTCAGCAAGAAGAAAAAAGAATACACAGACAAAAACGAGGATAATGTAAGAAATCTTTGGAAAAACTTCAAGCATACCAACACTAGCATCATTGAGAAGCTGGAAGGAGAAGCAAGAGAACAAGAATTTGGAAGCCTACTTCAACAAATAATAACAGAAAATCCCCTTAACTTGGTAAAGGATATAGACATACAAGGCCAGGAAGCACAGATAATCCCAAACGAGATATATGCAAACAGGTCCCCACCAAGACACATCACAATTAAAATGCCAAAGGTTAAAGACAAAGAATCTTAAAAGCAGTGAGAGAAAAGCAGTTAGTTACCTACAAGGGAGTTCCCATAAGACTGTCACCTGGTTTCTCTGAGATTTCTAAATCTTTACTCTGTCATATTTTATACCTTTTCATTTGCCTGGCAATGTCTTCACTTTGGTTTAGCACATATTCATTCCACAGTGGGACACTTTATGGGCATTTATCAGAGTGTCTTTCTAAATGTCCAAGCTATGTATTTGCTATGTATTCTCAAATCTTTTTCTACTTTCCCCTTTGAAACAAGTAAAACCCTTGTAATTTTTCATTGTCTATTTTACTTGGTATTTTCAGTTACTTTATTTTGTTATACAGTTCTATGAAGTTAAACACATGCATAGATTTGAAAACCATCATCATGATCAAGGTATTAGATAATTCTTTTAATCTAGAAAACTTCTAGCTCTTTATTTTTTAAAATTTATTTATTTTAAATAGAGTTGGATGGAGGGAGAAAGTAAAGGAGAGAAACATCACTATGTGGTTGCCTCTTAAGCACCCACTGTTGGGAACCTGACCCACAACCCAGGTATATGCCTTGATGACTGGAAATCAAACTGGCAACCCTTTGCTTCTCAGGCTGGCACTCAATTCGCTGAGCTACACAAGCCAGGGTTTCTTGCTCTTTCTTTATAATCACAATTATACCCAACCCCCATCTCCTGGTACACACTGATTTCTTCTTCATTGCACCAGTTTTGTCTGTCTGAAAATGCCATGTATATGAAATCATACAGTCTATACATTTTTGAAACCAGCCTCATTTGCTCAGAATAATGCCTTTGAGATTCATCCATGTTATTGCATCTATTTTTATGACTCAGTACTATTGTATAGTGGATTGCACCAAATATGTTTATTCATTCACTTTGTTTTCAGGTTTTGATGATTATTGGTAGAACTGTTGTAAACATTTATATACAAACTTTTGCGTGAACATGGGCTGTTGTTGTTTTCTCTAATGCAGATATCCAGAAGTGTAATTACTGGGTCATATAGTACATGTGTGTTTTTAAAAAATATCTTATTATTTTTATTTTTGAGTATTTTTAATTTTTAAAAAATTACATTAAATTTTATTATTTATTTTTATTGTTTTTTTCCATTGCCACTTAGTCCCCTTATACTCCCCTCCCTCCAGCAATCACACACTGTTGTCCATGTCGATGAGTCTTTTTTCCTTTTTACTCAATTGCTTCATCCTCTAACCCCCCCACTACTAGACGTCATTCTGTTTTCTTCTATTTATGAGTCTGTCCCCATTTTCCTTGTTAGTTCAGTTCATTAGATTCCACATATGAGCAATCTCTCTTTTTAAAATATTTCAGAAGGGACCCAAAACACTAATTCAAAAGAACATAAGCACCTCTGTGTCAATTGCAGCATTATTTACAATCACCAAGATATGGAAGCCGCCCCAGTGCCCATCATAGATGAGTGGGTAAAACAACTATGGGGTATTTACATAATGGAATAGTATTCAGCTGTAAAAAAGAAGAATATTTTACTCTCTGAGACAGTATGGATGGACCTGAAGAATATTAAGCTCGGCAAGATAAGTCAGTCAGGTACAAGTGTTTAGTGGGAATTGACCCAAATCTATAGATTATTTTTGGTGTATGGACATTCTAATGATGTGAATTCTCCCAATCCATGAATATGGTGAATGTTTCTAGTTGTCTCTTGTCTCCCTTTATTTCTTATCTTCTATGTCCTATGGTTTTTTGAGCATAGGCAATTTACCTCTTTGGTTACTTTATATCTAGGTTTCTTTGTTGTTGTTGTTGTTGCTGTTGCAGTTGTAATGTTAAATGGGATTATTTTCTTTTTTTTAAATTTTTATTTAATTATTTTTAAGTACTTTTTTTTGTCTATTTCTCCCATCCTAGCCCCCCCTGGGGATTATTTTCTTAGTTTTTCTTTCTGAAAGTTCATTATTGCTGGACAATCAGGAAAGAATAGACAAATTTTTATGAATATACAATCTTTCAAAATTCAATCAGGAAGAATCAGAAAATCTGTTGAAGCAGTCATCAAAAACCTCCCAGCAAACAAAGTCCTCAGCCAGATGGTTTCACAGGCAAATTTTACCAAACATTCAAAGAATTAATATCTGTCCTCCAAACTATTCCAAAAAGTCAAGGAGAATGAAGACTTTCAAGCTCTTTTTGTGAGGCCAGCATTATCCTAATTCTAAAACCAGATAAAAACACTACAGCCCTTGTGTGACTTAGTTGGTTGAGCACCATTCTATAAACTAAAAGATCACAGGTTTAATTCCTGGTTCAGGCACACACCTAGGGTGTAGGTTCAGTCCTTGGTTCGGGTGTGTGTGAGAAGCAATACATTGATGTTTCTGTCTCACATTGATGTTTCTCTCTTTCTCTCTATTCCTCCCTCCCCTTCTCTATAAAAGCAATAAGCATGTCTTTGGATGAGGAAAAAAACACTATAAAGAAAGAAAACATTATGTCCACCCCGATGAACATAGATGCTAAAATTCTGAACAAAAATTAGCAAATTGGATCCAGCAATGAATTAAAAATATTATACACCATGATCAAGTGAGATTTATTTTGGGGATGCCAGGGTGACACAATATTGCAAGCCAATAAATGTGATTCATGATATAAACAAAATAAAGGATAAAATCACATGATCATAATAGTAGATACAGGAAAAACATTCAATAAAATCCAGCACACATTTATGATAAAAAAGTCTCAGCAAAGTGGGAATAGAAGGATCACCCCTCAACACAATAAAAGCCATATATGAAAAACCTACAGCCAGCATCATACTCAATGGACAAACACTAAAAGCATTTCCCTTAAGATCAGGAACAAAACAAGGATGTCCACTTTCACCACTGTTATTCTACATGGTAAAGAAGTCCTAGCCACAGTGATCAGACCAGAAGATGAAACAAAGGCATTCAAATTGGAAAGAAGGCAGTAAAAATGTCATTATTTGCAGATGACATGATATTTTACATACAAAACCCTAAAGACTCTACCAAAAAACTACTAGTTCAATAAATGAACTTGACAAAGTGGCAGGATACAAAATTAAAATTGGTGGGAAAGATAGATTTTGACATGGTATGCAAGAGGTAACAAGTATGCTCTTCTTGAGCAACACTGCATATTCAGTTGCTAAACTTACAGGTATGGAAACTGAGACACAGAACAATTATGTAATTTTTTGAGTTCACATAGTTAGTAAATGGTAAAGTGAGGGTTCAAATAGGCATTTTTAACTCCAGAATCCATGTTTTCAAAAACCACACTGGCCAATTTCAGTCTGAGAAAGTTGTGGATTTAAAGATGGATTCCAGTTTTTCTAATATTTTAGACTATATATTATTTTTAAAGAAATATATGTAAAAATCACTAGTATATACCTAATATATACAAACATTTAACAAATAGAAATGTTTCTCTTTTACTTTTATAGCTGTATTATTTTATCTTCCTGTTTAATACATTTTGTGGATTCTGATCACCGTATCTTAGCATAATGATCAAGAAACTATCCTAATTAGCCTTTGATTGTATATTTAGACATTCAGATTTATCTTTTGGTCTGTCATTTTCTGACTTACTGTCTGTTTCTGTCTGTCTCTTACTCTCTGTTACATACGCACATGCATATATACATATACTTATATGGGTACAAAAAGACACACAAACAGAACAATATATTTTTTGTTTCAAAATGTGGTAGACTGCCTTGTTGCTCTTTTTGTTTATGCTAATTCCTTTGTCTAGAATAGTGCATGTCACTTTTTAAAGCTTAAAAATGCTTAATGTTTATTTAATATTTTTATGAAAAGTTTTTTCTACAAGTAATCCTTATAACCTTCACTGTCATACTCTGTGTTTTTATATCTTATTATCACAGTATATATTACTCGATATCACATTCTTTCATATGTCAAATTGCTCTTTTAGGCAACAAGCTTCTTGAGGTCAAGATCATGTTTTACAGCTCTGCTCCTCTATACTTAGTATATACTATATGAAACTTTAAAAAGCACAATTATTAATAAATGGACTGAGATAATAATCTAACAATCCTCTACATACATCAGGAAATATTTTAGTTTCAATTTATAAAATTGTATTATAATTTTTCCCATTTGGTAAGATAGAAGATAAAATAAACTTCTCTATATCCAGCTTCTCAACAATTTTCCTAAAAACATGAAAGTATATACAGAGTTTGGAATAAATTAGAAATTGTACAAAATGGCAATGATTTTTTGTTTTCATACTAAACAAACCAATCACTATGTCAATTCAGTCTAATCTTGAATACTTCACAGTTTGTGAATGGATATGAGCAGGAAAAGTCTATGCTTGCCTCAACCTAAAAAATATTTTTGACCAAAATAGTTTATTTCATGTATTTACTTTAAGAATTAGGGGCAGAAAGAATATATATATCCATGCTTAATTTTGTTACTTTTTCTACTTTTGACTTTAAATTTAATAAGTAGACTTATTTAAACAATAATGTTAATATCTACAGAAAAGATAATAAAATTCCAAGGGCAAATATGATCTAATATGAAGTTTTTCTTAATTACTTATACACTGAATTGTTAAAAAGTAAAACTCACCTGGGAAATATTAACTGCTCTAATACAATTAAAATCATCATTTTGAAAATCTTTATATTTGTCTGAGAATGCCACAAATATTAAGATAAATATTATTAAAGCTAACAGGGGATCTGTGCTCATAAATATGCTAATTGCATTTCAATAACTTTAGACAAAAAGACTATGCTTGGAATCCAAAATATGGAATTAGTTCTAAAGTATTCCATCACTAACACAAATATACACCAACACTAATGGCCCAGACATTGTGATAAAATTCTATATAAAATAGTGAATAAGAGTTTAAATAATTAAACAAAGCTATATATCACAGGGGACTTAAACCTTCAGTGGTAAATGGAGTAGAGTGATCATATATTTGACTATGAGACCTCTTCTAAACAGACTATTTGTATCCCTCTCATTTTAGTACATCATTAATTCTCAAATACATATTTTTAAATTACTTTACAGATCTGATCCCAGAATTCTAATTGCTGGAAATAGCCTAAGTGTACATGAGTGGATCAAAAAACTGTGGTACATTTACACAACAAAATACTATGTAGCAGAAAACAGAACTCCTACCCTTCATGACAGCATGGATAGAACTGGAGAGTGTTATGCAAAATGAATAAGCCAGGATGAAAAGACAAATACCATATAATCTCACCTAAGGTGGGACCTAATCAACAAAACAAACAAATGAACAAAATAGAACTATGGGATAAACTCCCACAGTTAAATAAACTTCATTAATACATACAGAAGTCCAATTTTGGTTAAAAGTTCTTAAAAGGTTACTGGAAAAAAATACTTGCTTTGAGTAGACACACACACTCAATACATTCTCCTTCATATGCTCTAATAAAATCCAAGGATTCAAAATAAGATCACTTATTCATTTTTTAATCAAAATAATTCCAAGTCTCCCTAAGTATGTCCTTTCTCGGTGGAGTTTCCCCATGATGACCAGATTAAGAACTTCAGATGTGATTATACGGGTTGAAGAATTCACAATAACTACTGATTCACAAAGAAGAAATAGGGGCAGCATCAGTTCAGCCTGCCAAATGACTCTTTTTTCCTCTGCATTTGCTGCTGTCAGGATCACATGACTTTTCCGCAATGATTAAGCTCCTCAGGCAGGGGTCTGCTAAATGGAGGAAGCATCTCTGTAGAGTAGAATCTGTCTATTGCAGAAAGAGTCATGCTCATTGAGAAGATATCCACCAGCAGAACCATTATCCTTGATACATGTTCTAAATGACAATGTAAAGTAACTTTTTAAATTATCAGGGTCAAAGGAAGGCCTTGACTTTTCTCCCATGTTTTGGTCACAGTAGGTGTTTTATACTGAAGCTAGCCAACATTATAGTTCTTCTTCCACAAAGTGTTTTTGAATTTGTATCTACAACTGAACATCAATTTTATGCAAATTATGTCTTTGGTGCTGAGTGAGAAGCCTTGAGCGCTGAACTGAGATTTGTTAAACTGTTGAGCACATGTCACCATTATTAATATTTTCTCCTTGGAGCCTGTGGGATTCTCTTCTTTAAAGTAGCTTCACTCAAACTCACCTCAGACATTGGGAATTTTAAGTACTTTTAGTACATAGTAGAAAAGTTGGAGTACACCTTTTTTTCCTACTTTTTTTTTCAAGAATTACACTTCTTGTCAGAAGAACCCTTGCCTCTACTCATATTATTCTACCTTTCAAATAATATATTCCAGTGAATCTGGGAAATACAATAGTTTGGTGAATTTCTTTTCTTACAGATTAAGGTTTATTCTACTTCCTGAATATAAAATCCTTCCCTTTAGAATCAGTGTTCCACTGCTGTAGACCACACACATGCTCATATATACACTCATGATTTTTCTTTACAAAGAGCCACATTAGGTATTACTGTAAGAATAGTGAGCCCTGGCTGGTGTGGCTCGGTGGAATGCCAGACCGCAAAGCAAAGGGTCATCAGTTTGGTTCCCAGTCAGGGCACATACCTGGGTTGAGGGCCAGGTCCCCAGTAGGGGGGTATGTGAGAGGCAACTACACATTGATATTTTTCTCTACCTCTCTTTCTCCCTCCTCCTTTCTCTAAAAATAAATTTAAAACAATCTTTAAAAAAAGAATGGTGAGATTCCAATTTTCAGGGGTTTTTAACTAAAAATATAAATGAATGGTCATTTTCAATGTTCAGTTTCCTTGACAACCAGTTTTATAATTATAATAATAAAAAAAAGTTCTATCTCACCAGGTACCTTGATTTTGTAGCTAAATATAACACAGTGATTATCATGAGTGACAGGGATAGAGATCATTTTAATATATTTACTTAGTTTTTACTCAATTTTATAGGTGAGTAAGTATAATAAAGTAAAGCAGGAAAGGAAAACAAATCAGTCCAAATAGTAAGAGATTTCAAGTTTAGTAGGCCATTGCATTGCCAGGCGGAGAAGACTATAAAATGAAACTACATAAATGTTACTAGTGTTTTACTGTCCATTAAAAATACAATTTAAATAAATCAGAAAAAATCTGCCTTAAAAGCTTGAGATTTTTCAAAAATACATACCAAAACATGACATGTAGCAAAGCCATATTAAGAAAAAAATTTATAGCAATAAACACGTATGTTTAGAAAAAAAGCGAGATCTCAAATAAACAGTCTAACTTTGAATCTCAAGAAACTAGAAATAGTAGAACAAACTAAGGCCAAAATTAGAAGAATGAAAATACCAAATATGAGAGTGAAAATAAATTAAGATTAAAAAGAAAATAGAAAATATTAGTGCAATTAAGAGCTGCTTTTTGAAAAGATAAAGCAAAATAAAAATCTTTAGCTAGATTTTCCAAGAAAAATAAAATAGGATTAATAAATAAAATAAAAATGAGAGAGACATTTCAAATAATTCTGCAGAAATTTAAAGGATCAGAAGGGACTATTATGAAAAATTATATGCCAACAAATTGAATGCCCTAGAAGATATTTATAAATTTCTAGAAACCAACTCTCTATCTCCCTCTTATCCTTTCTTCCCTTAAAGCAGTCCTTTTAGTATTTCTTGTAGAGCTGGTTTGGTGGAGGCGTATTCTTTTAGGCTTCTTTTGTCTTGGAAGCTCTTTATTTGGCCTTCTATCTTGATTGAGAGCCTTGCTGGGTAAAGTAGCCTTGGTTGTAGGCCTCTGGTTCTCATTACTTGGAATATTTCTTGCCATTCTCTTCTTGCTTGAAGTGTTTCCATTGAGAAGTCAGTAGCTAACCTTATTGGGGCTCCCTTGTATGTTATTTCTTTTTTCTCCCTTGCTGCTTTTAAGATTCTCTCTTTGTCTTGGAGTTTTGCCATTTTGATGATGATGTGTCTTGAAGTGGGCCTCCTTGGGTTCCTCTTGATTGGGACTCTGTGATTCCTGGATTTGTGAGACTTTTTCTCTTATCAAATTAGGGAAATTTTCTCTCATTACTCGTTCAAATATGTTTTCTATCCCTTGTTCTTCTTCTTCTCCTTCTGGTATTCCTATTATTCGGATATTATTATGTTTCATATTGTCTTGCATTTCTCTTAATCCCTCTTCATACTTTCTGAGCCTCTTTTCATTTTCTTGCTCTTTCTGTGAGATGCTTTCTACCTTGTCCTCCAGCTCACTAATCCTATCCTCCGCTTCATCTATCCTACTTTTGAAACTTTCTACTGTGTTCTTCAATTTGGAAATTGTATTCTTCATTTCCTCTTGTCCCTTGCTGATAGTTTTCATTTCCTTTTTCATGTTGCTGTAGTTTGCAGAGAGATCATTGTAGTTCCCCTGTAGTTTCTGGTAGTTCACCGTGAGCTCTTTGAACTTCGTAATAACCAGTGCTTTGAATTCACTGTCTGATAGTTGATCAGCCTCTATTTCATCTAACATTCTTTCTGAAGTTTCTGCTTTTTCTTTCATTTGGGGATTGTTTCTTTGTCTTCCCATTGTTTGAGACTCTTCTTGTTAGTCTCTGCTTCTAAAATTGATCTGTTCTGAAACCCTGGTTTTATGGTGTGAACTTCTGTGGTATGATCCTTGTGAAGTTCAGTGGTGCAGACTCCTTGAAGTTTCTTGATGTTCTTCGTCTCCACCTACTCTGACGCTGGTCCTCGGGCTGGTCCCTGCGTTGGTTGCCTGTCACTGCTGAATGTCCCGGCTCTAGTAGGCGCCTCCTCAAGTGCCCAGGCCCGTTACTACGGCACCGGCACCTGGGCTGGGAATGTCCCGGCTCCCGTAGCTGGCTCCTCTGCCGCCCAGGGCAGTCACAGGGGTTTGGAGTCTCCCGGCTCCCGTACCTGACTCCCCGGTGTCCAGTCCCATCACTATGGCAGCGGTACAGGATCTGTGAACGGCCCGGCTCCCGTAGCTGGCTCCTCAGGGCCCAGGCCTGTCTCTATGGTGGCGTCACAGGGACCTTTGGTGTCCCAGCTCCTGCAACTGACCCTTCCGCTGCCCAGGCGGTAGCTATGGCATCGGCACAAGGGCTGAGAATGTCCCCGCTCCGGTTCCTGACTCCTCTGTCGCCCAGGACTGTCACAGGGGCTTGGAGTGTCCGGCTCCCGTACCTGACTCCCCAGCTCCCAGGCCTGTTGCTCTGGCGGCAGCACAGGGGCCGCGTGTGTCCCAGCTCCAGTAGCTGACTCTGCTGCTGTCTGGTGTTTCAGTGTCGGTCACAATCTCTGGTCTTTTAATTTCATAAATGCTGGGTAACCGATGGTTTATTGTGCTGTTTCTCTATAGATCTGCCAGGATTTTCACCCATGAGTACAGGAGCTAGCAACAGCTCTATCTTACTCCGTCGCCATCTTCCCAGCATCCTCAGAATAAAGGCTTTATAAGACAAAACAAGCAGATATGCAAATGACCAACAAGGACATGAGAAAATGCTCAATGTCACTAATCATCAGGGAAGTGTAAATCAAAACCACTGTGAGATGCCACCTCATACCCTTTAGAATAGCAATCGTCAAGGATACGAGAGGTAAGCCTTGGTGGGAATGTGGATGATTGTGGGGTGTAAACTGTTGCAGCTACTATGGAAAATAGAATGGGGATTCCAATAATAAATTAAAATAGAACTACCATATGATCCAACAATTCTACATCTAAATATGTATCCAAAGGAAGTGAAAACAAGGTATTGATGAGATATTTTCATTCCCATGATCATTTCAGCATTATTTGAAATAGCCAAGATATTGAAACAAACAAGGTTTCCGCCAAGGATAAATCACCTAAATATTAAAAAGTAGTGGTATATATTTATAAATAAATAGATATAAAATAGAATATTATTCAGCAATGAAAAAAGAAGGGAACCCTGCCATTTGTGACAATATGGATGGACTTTGAGGGAGTATGCAATGTGAAATAAACTATATCATTTATATGTGGAATTTTTTTAAAAAAGTCAAACTCAGAAACAGAGAGTTAGAAAAGAGCTTGTCAGGGGCAGAGGTTGGTTTAAATTAAGAGTGGTTGGTAAAAGGAAAATACTGTACACTTAATCAAACATAAAACTTTAAAAAAGTAATTATATTATTTTGCCTTTTATTACCATTCCAAGTTTACTATGTTGATTATATATTCACTTTGTGATATGCTCACTATATTACCAAACTGATTTTTTGAAACACATTTAGTAAAAAGGAGAATGAACTTAATCTGATACAATTAGATTTGAGATACATAGACCAGGTTGGAGGGTGAATTCATTTTATTTAATGGATAATTTATATATTAACATTAACATTATTTTAATACTGGTTAGAATGTGGGGTAGAACAGGTCAAAGGACACTTTTCAAATAGAATCAGATTACATTACATAATATCAGACATGAGGAATTATCTGAGAATCTGTTTCTTGCTCCGGCATTTAAACCCAGCTCTGGCATTTTAAAATGCTAAGATATCTGAGTGTTATGTTGACTCAGTTGCTTTGCTGAACTCTGTTGCTTAGAGGGAATAGAAGTCTTAATGGAAACCTAGCAAAGTCATAATTCATAACTTGCCTTTATCAGCAGGCTGTCAAGGTGGGAAGCATAGGCTTGAAAAATAAGTGTGTTGCGTCATCATCATAAACGAAAGTTTTAGTTGCTGAACCCGAGGCTTTTGCACCCCACACATTATGTCAAGCAGTTTTGGTGGCCTTTTAATCTGTCACACTAATAATAACTTTTCTTGTTAAGTGGTTCTGGACCAAAACTTTTTTCAGAAAATGCCATACAAGGACCACTCACATTAACAGTGTTTTGTTTTGCTCTCAGCATCAGAGATGGAATAAGCCACAGTGAGAGTTGGCTGCATCAGAGACACCACAGACATGCTAATGAGAAAGAACTTTGTACATTTCAGCCTGAGAAAGTCAGGTAGAAAAATTATCGCCAGTCTTTTAAGCAGAAAAAAATCTAAGGAAAACAGAGAATACCCCTTTATACCAATATGGTACTTTATTTTACTAGAACAGCTTTCAAAACTGCTCTGTGAAAGCACTTAGAACATATCTCAGGATGATCTAATTTCTCCTGTGGCTAGTAGTGAGCCAAACACTAAGTGACACTTATAAACTCTTTCAAAAAAGGATGGAAACATATTTTGGTGTACAGGGCCCCAAAGGAGATAAAAGGGAAAGAGTTTGAAGAAAATCGTCTGCCTTTATTCTTATTTATTTGACTTCCATTCTGATGGAGGAGGAGGAATTATCCATTTGAATTCCAGCAGAGCTTTTGTAGGATGTAAAAGTCTTGTCACTGGTACTTGTTTAATACAGAAAAACATACCATAGGGATGAGTTAGAAGGACTTTGATAAGGAAAAAATATCACCTTCTGTATAACATGCTGTGTATGCATCCTATAGTTATCTTTATGAAATTATCACTTATAATGAATATACACATATGGATATAAGATTTATGAAGGTGGGAAGATTGGTTCACTACCCCATTTTCAGTGCTTGGCATGAAGCTAGGTGCATTATAGGAGTTCAAATAATATTTGTTAATGTTTGAAAAAATCACCTATGGCATTGTGTTTTTTTGTATACCTTACCCAATTTTTGTCTGTAAATATATTTATACTTGGTATTCTATTTTCTTTACAGAGAATTCATGAAGTTTTTTTTTAAACTTTACATTCATTGTAGGAGAAATTCATGGAATCAGTTATTACATCTACACTTCAAGTAGCCTCTTTTCTTACTATTGCCAAATATGAAAATATGTAAGTGTATAATCTTTCTGGGAAAGACCCAGCAGGACTTTGGTTCAATCTCAAATTTATGAACAGTCTACCAATGTGATGTGTGCATTTAAAGCAATTTGTCTGTTATGCACATATTTGACTATTTGTTAACTAAATTCTAGACTGAGGATACCTGAAAGGTTATATCTTTTAATTTAGTCTTGTAAGTAAATGACATTAAAAGTGTTGTATGAACTTATCCTTGTCACTTTTGTTTGCTTCTTTAAATCAGTTAATCTTTCTGGTTATTAATGGATTCAATAAGAAAGAGATATATGTCTGAAGCCCTCTTTTTTTTCACTGTAAATAAGAGAGTTTTACATAATACCCAACCAAGGATCTGGTCTTCAAAGCACTTTGAATGACTTCATTCTTATTTGACATTTAATTTAACTTTTAAGCTAAAGTCTAATTTCAAAAAGTCAAAATGTAATGACTTTATCTAGGTATTATTGCTTTTCATGTGTCACTTGCTTTATTTACAATACGTGGCTAGGAAATTTATTATTAATATATTAGAAACCACATAATAGGCCTTAAATTGAGTGTGCTGACTAGGATTAAGTCATTGGAGAGTAAAGTCTGTCTTATTAGAATGCCTAGTAACACCTTCCTTAACATTGTTGATATGCGCTCATTAATGGGATGCAGCATCAATAATAATGAAGAAGCCTTGCTGCTGATTTATAACATTCATTACAGGTGAACTCGACTTGTCCAAAGTTATCATTACTATAAAATACAATTTATGTATACCATTTTAAACTCATTTAAAGAAAACATATAATTTTATTGGACTCTATTATGAGTCTTTTTCTAAGGTTTCTAAAAAAGACAAACTCAATATATGGTGGGAGTTGCTTCTATCCTGATTCCAAGGGGTAATGCTAAGTATTTCTGATACAATTTTTTTAGACTAAAAAAATAGCTTATACTGTCACTACTCCTACAGCTATTAACTAAATACATGCAAAATGCCATATTAAATATTAACATGTTTTCAGACTAAAATATTTTAGACAAGAGATTTGAATTATCTGTAAGACAATGAAAATTTGGACAAATTAAGCAGAAAATAATTGAAAATTAGTAAATTAGTGGGCTATAATTATTTTATTGAACTCTGAATGAATTAACAAAAATAGTGTAGGGGTAATAATTATTTTATTTAATGAGAAATCTAAAATATCTGTTTTATTTTTATAATTTTTTAGAAAATTATTTTATTGTTGTTCAAGTACAGTTGTGTACATTTACCCTCCACCACTGCCCACCCCATAAAATATCTGTTTTAGAGGAAAGTACCTTCCAACAACAACAAAAAAAATTAAATTGGTTTGAGTGTGTGACAGCTGATAGGAATGCTCCATCCACATGCTTTCTGATCTCTCCACCATTGTTGTGCTTTTGCTTCCAACAGCCAACGCCTGCAAGAACAGCCAGAAATACCTAGGATTTACATCTTCCTGAGGAGAGCCCTGGCAAAACACTCCAGGTACAGAAGTATGGCCACTCCCATTTCCTTGCCCCTGGTCTAGACTGCTCTGAGGTAAGACCTTCTCTAAATTTTTATGTGGAGTTGAGCCTAATTTTATTCCATGGGACTTTGGTGACAAATATTTACTTGACTTTATCCTCTTTCCTGTCTTTTTTTCTCACTCCCTTAGCATTTTTTCCTGGAAGCACATGAATCTTTATCTTAGGGCCTACAAAGGGGGAATCCCTTCTAAGAGAGTATGGTAGTCATTAGTGCTACTTACTGATATTTCTACTCTCTGCCTTCTGTGCACAAGGTAGGGTTAGACTTCATGGCCTTCTATGGTTGTATTTATGGGCCAAATGATCAGTTCTAGCAGAGGTGATATGGCTGCTTCTGAGCTGAGCATTAAGTTGCTAGAATGAAATCCTTGAGAGCTCTTTGCCCTCTTTATGGTGACCAAGAATGTCCCAGATAGTGGCTACTATATGACCCAGGTAACTAGAGTCAGTGTGCCACAGTGGAGCAGAGCCCCAGCTCTGACCCAGTAGGTAGAGAGAGAAATAAACTTTGGTTAGTCACTCAGAGTTGAGGGACATTTTCTATACTATTGTAATATAACCCAGCATATGTTAACAGATATAAAGGATAAAAAAAGAGAAGACTCAAGGATGATTGAATTTTCTGACTTGGGTTGTTGATGAATGGGGTAAGCATTTAGGGGTATTGGGAAAAGCAAGGAGAAAAAGCTGGATTTTATTAATTAATTAATTTCAGGTATAATTGATGTATAACATTATATTAATTTCAATTCTAATATACAATGGAATGATTCAATATTAGTACATATCATCAAATGATCACCACAATAATTCTACTTAATATTTCTCACCATACATAAGCATAAAAGTCTTTTCTTGTGGTGAGAACTTTTAATGTTTATTTCCTTAGCAACTTTCAAATATCTATCACAGTATTATTAACTACGGTCACCATGCTTTACATTACATCTCTAGGATTTGTTTATTTATTTTTTAATTAAACTATATTGGTTATTATAGATGAGAAATTTACCATGATTTCCACTTTGTTTTAATAATATAAATTATAATTTTATCTTTAACTCTTTATTTGATTTTTACTATTACTGTTTAGTTCTCCTATATCTTTTTTCCATTACCATTTAGTTCCCTCCCCACAGCAGTCCCCATACTGTTGTCCTGTCCATGAGTCCTTTTTCCTTTTTGTCCCATCCCTCTACCTCTAACTTCAGAAATACATGCTTCTTTTATGCTGTGTGTAATGGAAGCTAGTATGAGTCAAATTATTTTTAATTTCTATAACCTAAAAGATGATTTTTATAGCAATCTTTAGATTTGAAGTATTTGTTTTTGTTTGTTTGTTATATATATATATGTGTGTGTGGTTTAAAAAAGCTTTTTATTTTTCTTGATCAAAAAAGAAAACAACCTAAAAAGCATTCTGTATGTTTATCATTGTGTGTCATGCTTATAGTCTTGATCTTCTATGTCAAAACTCCAAGTGTGACATAATTTATATTATGGTAATGCACGAATGATGTCTTGCACAGATCTGTCCAAATGAAATCTGGTTTTACTATAAAGCTCTTATGTCTGCAATGAGCCTTCGGGTATGTTTATGTATGTTGTGTGTAAAAGAGTAACAGTGGGAGAGAAGCAGTGAATGAGAGTTCATCCAGATGTTTGTATGCAAGATTTTCATAAGCAGGAAGAAATTAAGTGTTGTAGACTTAATATGACAATATGGTAGACCAGATTCTATGCTTAAGTGTTTGTTCTCATAGGGGATCAGAAGGTCTGATAGTTTCATAAGGAAATGAATGCCAGAGTCTGCTTACTCAAGTCCCACCCTTGTCCCTGCCTTCCCCTCCCCGTCATTGTATGGGGGTGTTTATCACTCCTCCTAAGCTGCAGTTACAGTGGCTTCTGCTCCTCTTCTTCCAGACTTGGGTTACCCTGGTGCCGCTGCTGCTGCTGTTGCCTCTGTGGTCTGTATAAGGAGGAGGAGGATATGAAGTTGGTGGGCCTGCAGTTGCCACTTGAGAAAATCCTGGGGGACCACTAGGACCTCTTTGACAGCTATGTGAATCTGAAAAGGGTAGCTATTTACTGAGAGAACAACTGCATCCAGATAGTGGAGGAGTAAATGGAAGCTACACTAATTTCCTCTCAGGGCCAATCTGGAATTACAACTAAATTGTAGCAAAATCATCTTGAGTTACCAACTGAACACTAGCTAGAGAGAAGCCTTATAACCATGAACAGACAGAAGAAAACATTTCCCCACAATGTGATGAATAGGGAGTGTGGAGGACATGTGAGTGTGCTGGCTGGGCTCACTCACAGGCAGCAGCTGAAGTGCTGAAGGAATAGTTCAGCAGCCATGGGGCAGTCCCTGAGAAGTGTTGGGTCTAAACCTCAAGGTGGGTGCCCAGCCTATAGCACCAGAGATGGAAAGGAACCCAGGCAACATCCAGTTGTGAAGAGCAGAAGGGTTTCTGTCTGCCAGGGAGAGGTAGCTGGAGATGCAGAGAGCCACTAAAAGGGCCAAAGTATAAAATTTCATTTGCAGCCACTTACCCTGGGCTCTGGCAGAGGGAGGGAAGAGTGGACTAGAAACACTTGAAGAGAGTCTAGGGTTGGTGGCTCTGGGGAGACAACTGAGGGACAGCCACCAGGATCCATGTGCAGAGTCATTCCCCATACTGCAGGAGCCATCTCTCTCAGGCAGAGCACTCCTCTCACAATGGCATCAGCCTGAAGGGAAGCAGTAGCCCTGAACACAAGAATTACTCTGCCACTCCCTGTGGAGCTCAAATCTGACTGCTAATTACAGATTGATTATATTAACAAATGATTAGTTTAACAGCTGATTGGTTTAACAACTAATGTGGGACATACAAAGAAGCAGCCAACATGGGAAGATGAAGAAACAAACCCCAAATGAAAGAACAAGAGAATTTTCCAGAAGGACTAGATGAAACAGAGGCAAGCAATTTATCAAATAGAGAGTTTAGAGTAATGATCATAAGGATACTCAACAGCATGAAAAAATACATAGAAACCATAAAAAAGGATCAGTCAGAAATAAAGAATGCAATATCTGAGCTAAATAACACACTGGAAGTAATAAACAGTAGGTTAGATAAAGCAAAGGATCAAATCAGTGATTTAGAAGAAAAGAAACAATCAGGCAGAGCAACAGGAAAAAAAAGTGATGAGAGCTTAAGAAATATTTTGGGCAACATGAGGCATGACAACATCTACATCATGGGAATACCAGAAGGAGAAGAGAGTGATCAAGGGATTAATAACTTATTTGAAGAAATAATTACCAAAAACTTCCCAAATCTGGTGATAGAAAAGTCTCACAAGTCTAGGAAGCTCAAAGAGTCCCAAACAAGTTGAGCCAAAAGAGACCTACACCAAGACATATCATAGATAAGGAGAGAATCCTCAAAACCAAATGAGAAAAGCAGGTAGTTACCTACAAGGGTGCACAGTTAGACTGTCATCTGATTCATCAACAGAAATATTTCAGGTCAGAAGGAAGTGGTGTGCACTATTCAAGGTGATGAAAAGCAGCTAACTATGACCAAGGCTGCTTGACCAACCAAGGCTATCATTTAAAATTGAAGGAGCTTCCCAGAAAGAAAAAACTGAAGGTGTTTGTTAACACCAAACCAGTACTGCAACAAATGCTAAAGGATTTGCTTTAAGAAGAAGGCAATGAAAAGGAAAAAAAAAACAACAGAGGAAAAGAGTCTAACAATAAAATGGTTCTAAATATGTACCTATCAATAATCACTTTAAATGTAAATGGCTGAAATGCTCCAACCAAAAGACACAGGGTAGCTGAATGGATAAGAAAACAAGACCCATATATATGCTTCCTCCAAGAAACTCTTCTCAGATTGAAGATACACAGATTAAAAGTAAAGGGTTGAAAAAAGATATTTCATAAAAATGGAAAAGAAAAATAAACTTGTAGCAGTACTTACATCTGACAAGATAGACTTTAAAACCAAGACAATAGTAAGAGAAAAAGGATACTACATAATGATAAAGGGAACAATCCTACAAGAATGTATAACCCTAGTAAACATTTACACACCCAACATTAGAGCACCAAAATATGTAAAGCACATATTGATTAACATAAAAGGAGAGATTAACAGAAATACAGTCATAGTTGGAGATTTTAACACCTGATTGACTTCAATTGATAGATCTTCAAGGCAGAACATCAACAAGGAGAGACCAGCCTTAAATGACATAAATCAACTGGATTTCACTGATATGTTCAGAGCATTTTACCCCAAAGCAGCAGAATATACATATTTTCCAAGTGCACAAGGAACATTTCCTGGGAGAAACCACATGCTAGAACACAAAACAAGTCTCAATAAATTTAAGGAGATTGAATTCATATCAAGCATCTTCTCTGACCACAATGCTATGAAAATAGAAATGAATGACAAGAAGAACACTGAAAAATACTCACAAATATACAAGCAAAATAACATGTTATTAAACAATGAAGGGATCAACAACAAGATTAAGGAAGAAATCAAAAGGTACCTTGAAACAAATGATAATGAGGACACTATGATTCAAAATCTGTGGGACACTGGGAAAGCAATCCTAAGAAGGATATTCAGAGTATTGCAGGTCTATCTCAAAAAATAAGAAAAATCTCAAATAAACAATGTAACTTCACACTCAAAGGAACTTGAAAAGGAACAACAAACAAAGCCAAAATGAGTAGAAGGAAGGAAATAATTAAGACCAGAGCAAAAATAAATGAAATAAAGTCTAAAAAATGTACAAAAGATTAATGAATATAAGAGCTGGCTCTTTGAAAAAGAAACAAGATTTACAAACATTAAACCAGACTCTATAAGAAAAAAAGATAAAAGACCCAAATAAATAAAATCATAAATAAAAGGAGAAATGACAACTGACACCAACAAAGTACAAAGGAGTGTAAGAAAATAATATGAACAGTTATATGCGAACAAATAGGAATACCTGAATGGAATGGATAAATTCCTAGAAACATATGATCTTCCAAAATGAAATCAGGAAGAATCAGATAATCTGACTAGATAGATTACATCTAATGAAGTTGAAGCAGTAATAATTTTTTTTCTAAAAACAAGAGCCCTGGACCAAATGGATTCACAAGGGAATTTTACCAAACATTCTGAAAAGAACTAACACCTCTCCTCAAACTTTTTTATAAAATTCAAGAGGTGGAAAGACTCCCAAACTTATTTTGCAAGGCCAACATTATCCTAATAACCAAGCCAGATAAAAACACTCCAAAAAAAGAAAATCATAGGCCAAAATCTATGATGAACATAGATGTTAAAATGCTCAACAAATTACTATCAAACCAAATACAGCAATGCATCAGGAAGGTCAAACAGCATGATCAAGTGGGATTTACTCTGACAACTAAAGGATGGTAGCCAATCAAAGATTGTGATTCACCACATAAATAAAATGAAGGCTAAAAACCACACAATTATGTCAATGGGTACAGAAAAAGCTTTTGATAAAATCCAACAACAATTTATTATAAAAACTCTCAGCAAAGTGGGAATAGAGGGAGCACACCTGAATATAATAAAGAACATATATAGCAAACCCACTGCCAGTATCATACTCAATAGGCAAAAACTAGACGCATTCCCCTTAATATGGGGAACAAGTCAGGGATATTCACTTTCACCTCTCTCTCTTATTCAACATAGTACTGGAAGTTCTAGCCACAGCAATCAGACAAGAAGAAAAAAAAAGCATCCAAATTGGAAAGGAGGAAGTAACACAATCATTTTTTTTGCAGATGACATGATACTGTGCATCATAGAACCACAAAGATTCCACCAAGAAACTACTAGAACTGACAAATGAATTCAACAAAGTAGCAGGATACATTGATATTCAGAAAAGAGTTGCATTTTATGTAATAATAACCAACAAACAGAAAGGATGAGCGTCATAAAATGTCCATACTGCCTAAAGCAATCTACAGATTCAATATAATTTCTGTCAAGATTCTGGACATAGTTCATAGCACCCAGACAAATATTTCAAGAATTTGTATGGAACCACAAAAGGCTCCACATAGCAACAGTGATCCTGAAAAAGAACAAAGTTGGAGGAATCACGTTACCTGATCTCAAACTATACTAGAAGGCCATAGTAATTGAAATAGCATTGTACTTGCATAAAAACAGACACATAAAACAATGGCACAAAATAGAGAGCCCAGAAATAAACCTGTACCTTTATGTTTAATCATTATCTGACAGAGAAAGCAAGCACGTACAATGGGCTTAAGATGGTTTATTCAATAAATGGTATTGGGAAAATTGAAGAGATATGAGCAGAAAAATGAAACTAGATCACCTTATTAGACCACACACACAAATAAATTCAAAATGGATCAAAGATTTAAATACTAGACCTGAAGTTATAAAAATCCTAGAAAAAACAGAGACAGCAAAATCTTGGATATTGCTCCCAGAAACTTATTATTGGACATAACTCCCAGGCAAGGGAAACAAAAGAAAGAAGTGAACAAATGGGACTTCATCAAACTAAAATGTTTTTGCATAGCAAAGGGTATTGTCAACAAAATAAAAAGACAACCCACAGAATGGGAGAACATATTCATTGATAGACCTGATAAGGGATTAATATCCAAAATATGTCAAGTGCTTCCAAAACTCAACACCAGAAAAATAAACAACCCAATTTAAAAATTGAGTAAATGACCTGAATAGACAGACACTCTCCAAAGAGGACATACAGCTGGCCAATAGACATATGAAAAGATGCTCAACATCACTAATCATCAGAGAAATGCAAATAAAAACCACAATGAGATACCATCTCACACTTGTCAGAATGGCTATCATCAGTAAATCAACAAACAAGTCCCAGTGAGGATGCGGAGAAAGGGGAACCCTTTCACAATGTTGGTGGGAATGCAGACTGGTACCCGCCCCCCAAATTAGAAATGGATCTGCCTTTTGACCCAACAATCCCACTCCTGGGAATATATCCAAACAAACCCAGAATACTAATTTGAAAGAACATTAGCACCCCTACGTTCATTGCAGAATTATTTACAATTGCCAAGATATGGAACCAGCCCAGATGGCCATTAATAGATGAGTAGATAAAAAGACTATGGGATATTTAGTCAGTGGAATTCTACTTGGCCACAAAAAAAGAAAAAAAATTACATTTTGCAGCAGTATAGATGGACCTGGAGAACATTATACTAAGTGAAATAAGCCTGTCATAGAAAGGCAAATGCCCTATGATTTTACTCATATGTGGAATCTGATGAATGAACTGAACTAAGAAGTAAAACAGACAGACTCATGGGTGGAGAGCAGATGACAACTAGCAGGGGGTTTGAGGTTAGGGGGTCAAGGAATTGAGCAAAAAGGAAAAAAGGACTCCTGGACATGGATGACAGTGTGGTGCTTGCCAAGGGAAAGGGTGTCTAAGGGGGCTAAATGGTGTTGGAAAAAAAGTATAATAAAAAAAAAAGAAAATGTATGCTGAACCACTTGATTTTACGTTGGAAGTGATCTGGTTGGTACCCAAGGGAGGAAGGAAATGCACACAAATTAGTTCTTAAAGTATCATTGTTTCTTAGCAGTCACTTATGGATTTTCAGCACAAACTTGTGTACTAAAGGCTCTGTTCCTTATTTCATTTGCTTTGCTTGTCAGAGGTAGAGCAAGTCTTATGTTGAAGGAAAACTACAGAGACCCTGTCTGATATTGAAGCTAAATGCAATGGTTCTATCAGGCAAAGGAAATGCGACTCCTAAAAGTCTTATTATTTTGATTACTACACAGAATTATTCAAAATAATATTTAGGTTTTCTTGGCTCTTTTCTTCCAAATAGCCAGGCATCATCACAGGCCTTTAATCTTAGCTCTTTATAGATTTTTTGCAAAAGGATTTTATTCCAACTTCACTGTTATTGAAGATAATTCTACTTACATTAAGCCCTCAGTGTATGTGTTTGTCAATTTCTGACACCAGTTCAAATTTAATTAAATAATCTTAAATACATGCACTTAAAAAGTCAGATGAAGAAATTAAGGTCCAGTAGTTCGCCTGCAACTGATTAATTTTTTGCTGGATTCTATATAGTTGAAAATCAATAACCTGGAAAGGAAAAGCATATTCACTTGAGATCGTATTAGAAACTGTAAAGCCTGATTAATTGCATGATTTACGAGCATGTCCATTTATTTCTTTCTTTAAGCATAAAGCAACATATTTTTCTCCTCTTCAAATGTGGGTATCAGATGTACATGCCATTTTAAAGTGATATTAAAAGTATCAATATCTTCAATTACATTTGAAAATAAATGTTAACTTAAGCTAGCAAAAGCTAAAGTTTTTAATGCCATACATGTTTAGTTTTACTGTAGTTACATTTTATTATCTTGTATATTTTTTTCTTTCTAATCACATATATCTTAACATAATATTAAAGAGAGAACTAAAATTATACCTGAAGAATGAGGTCTCATATCCACATGAACACTGTTTCTATACAGCCTTGTGTTTGATTACTATTCTGTGTAATTTAGTTGACTCTTGTTTTGCATCTCTATCATTTCTGCATATATTGTGCTCAATGGAAGGTTTAAGAAATCAAAATATTTTTACTTACTATAATTTTTCAAAATAAGTTAACCACTAAGGACCTGAATATAACTAGGAAGAAGGTTCTTACAGCATCTGATAGTGAGGACTTTGGAGCTCAACGGCCCTGACCCCCACTACTGGCCCACTACTTACCTCGTGACTTTGGAAACGTCGCTTAACTTCTCCGTGTCCCAAATTATCTACCGTTAAAATGACATAGCAGCAGAATATATTATTTAGAAATCATATCTAAATTTTACATCACACCTAATCACATATTTACATAAAACAGTCAAAAATTCAAAAGCTGTAAGAGAAACCAGGGTGTCATTTTTTTTGTGTGTGAAATGGTGAGCAAAAATTTTAACTTCCTTAAACATCAATTTCCTTTGTTGTAAGTCAGGGATGATTATATATTTTTTCTTATAGACATAAGTTCTATTAACCCAGTAATGCATTTGGGGATTTCTTATAAGCTATAAAATAATATACATGCTGCTTGTGAATAAAGTTATAATAGCAAGCACTAACACCTGGGTGTGTCACATTACCTTAATAAGCAATGCTTTTCAGGCCTGAAAAGTTTATAAAAGTTAACTACATTAATTTAAAATTACAACATTATGGAATATTGAGATTCTACCAAATAAAACACCATATGCATACTGTTTGATGAACTTACACATCAACAGCACACATAAGAGGCTGAAACTATTATAGTTGATCTCTAATTAATTCTATGTTTATTAAATACATATTTTATCCTTCCACAATATGGAAATATAGCTAGTGTTAACATTCATTGGTATCTCATAATAATTAACCAGATATTCAAAAGTTTTAAATTATTTGAATAAGAAGGATATAATATTTATATATCACAGGTACTGTATTTTTATCAGATGCCAATCAACTGTACTGTACAGTTTCATAAGTAACACAAAATATAAAATGTTAGGGCTAGATCTGGAAGCATTAGGGCAAGAGCTTGCATTTGCCTTTGAGATTAACTGGCAGATCTGAGGAGTCTAACACCTAGGTTTTATGTTTCGGGAACACAACAGGGAGAAGTAGTGAGAAACATAAAACAAGAAATGCTTTGTGATGTGTTCTTTTGATGCTTTCATGAGTTTTCCTATGGCTAGACATTTTCTTTAACATATTTCTCTTCATTTTTTAAAGAGTTGAACTGTTATCTTTGAAAAACATTCATTTAAAAATTCTATTCTTGATCAATATTTTTAACATTTTGACTTATTTATACTAAAATTGGTAGAATGAGTGTTCCTACAGTAGTTAAATCTGTGGTGAAATTTTGTAACAGGGTACTGAGCTAGAAGATACCCCCAAATGGAGAAAACCCCCCAGCTATCACTCCGGGGATAAGGGAAGCAGAGCAGGGACATTAAGAGCTACTTTGCATAGCTGAAGAACTTGGCAGGGGTTTTAATAATGTTAGAAAGCTGTGCCCATGCTGAGCCTAGAGACGGGTGTGACTCTAACCTGTGATGCTCTGTAGCGGAGGGGCTTCCTGTGTCTGTGAGAGCGGCTTGGAGGTGGCTTCTGTGTTGTAGGTCCATGCTTGCCCCGACTAGCAGTGGCAGCCGGGAAAGGCAGAAGAAGACAGATTCCTGACAGGTGTATCACAGTGTGGGTGGAGTCAGAAGTTGGGTTATGGTGGAAGAGCCACACTGGGATTTAAACCCAGGCACAACAGCCATACTGAGGCTTAACCATATGGTTTGGGAGCAGAGATGGGGCTCTCTTGACCAAGCAACTTAGAAAGCAGGAAAACAGGATATAGCAGCCATGAGAAGGTCTCTCTCTTGACCACACAATTTGAAAGGATACAGAGGGATTCCCTGGCCCACTTTGAGGACACGATTTTGGATTAAGAATGGAAGCCTAGCTGAAGTACGGACTTCTGTTTCTTTTCCTGAGATGTGGTGCCCTTGAGCAGCCTAATTTGGCAAGGGGAGGCGGGACTCTCATGTGTGTGTGTGTGTGTGTGTGTGTGTGTGTGTGTTTAAGGGACTTTCTGATTTAATGGCAACATTTTGCCATTATTCTGAACCTTTATAATTTTTGAATAAATAGTTCCTTTCCTTTTTACCAAACTCTGGCATTGAGAGCCACAGTTAATATCAACAGTGGACAAAAAGAATCAAAGAGTAAAAGACCTCCTTGGGGGTCTTTTTTTTCTGTTATATTTTTTCATGGGTAAAATACATTTAATGGAACATCTTGATTTTGTATAGGTAGAACACTAGAGATTTCCAGGTAGAATGGTGGATTGAATGCTGGTGCCTAATTTCACAGTACGGAAAAATCATTTAAAAAACTTAAGGGGTATATTTCAAGGCCATTAAAGTATAAGGATGAAGAGAACAAGAAGGGAGTCAAGAACAACACATTTGGAAGGTAGAACGTGGTTAGAAGAGTGGTTAAGTGAACTCCCAGATCTGAACTGTCAAACTAAAGACATCCAAATACTCAGTCATTAGTGGTACAAGTTGAGAATGATTCTGTCTTACACTGAATAATCCCCCATGGCGTCAGGTGCTGCTGGGAGTTGTGATAAAGAAGGTGCAATGAGGGAGACCTACTGTAAGCAGTTTAAGAGAGAGGCCGTTAATAGTTCTCTTTTTTAACACAATATAGCCTGGTAACAGCTTATTCTAGACGGAAACAAAAAGTTTGTTTTTTTGAGAGGTTAAAAGAGTGAGCCTGGCCTAGGAAACAAAACAGGTGTACCTTGCCGGGGACAGGGTTATCACAGTGGAGACCTTAGGGGAAGGAGTGATTAAATGACAAAATGCATATTCTGTGCCGGAAACAAGAAACTCTTTTGACACTTGACTCTTAACATGCTGGCAGTCATTCCTTTCAGGCTGGCAATTATAACTAGATCTATTTGATGTGAAAGTACAAAAATATTGCTATCAGGAGGTTCTTCAAGACACACCCATCTGCTGAGAGTTTTCAATTAACCTTTTAACCCATACTCACATATATATGTAGATATTCAAAGATTACCAGAAAATTGAAGAAAACCTCTAATATAAAAAAAAGGGGGAAACCAATTTGAAACTTTCAGTTTCTAGTCTATGCTTAAGAAATTTCGAAGTTGCTACTCTGTGCTAAAAACAAGTAACAAGCTAACAAAATGAAATATCAACAACCCTTCCTAGAGCTACCAGGGAACTAACATCACAGGGAAAACTGCTGCTCCCAAAATTTGAGAGAGGGAGACAGGTGCATATAGATAATTACTTTTTACTGGAGCAGAAATTCTCAGGTAGATGCCTGTGTGGGAACCAATGCCCAGGTAGGGCACACATTGACTATAATTGACGAATTGCTGGAGGCTCGGTGTGGACAAATATGAGAACTAAAATCTTCAGAGAGCCCAGTCATAGGAGGGTCCACTGGAGATCTACTCTCCTGGAGAGTTTGAGCTCCTGAAGATCTACTAGTTCTCACAGTGAATATCAGGGAAAAATGCCCTTGAGCTTCCAGCAGGAGGAAGAAAAAAGAAACAGCTTGGAAATACACATACCAGAACATTTTTTTTTTTAACAAGGCCAGCGATCAAGAGAAACTATCAGAGCCTAACCTAACTGTGTAAAGGGAAATACACAACTCCAGCACTGCCATCTATCTGGTCCCACCTAATGGGGGTGGGTGGGTGAAGTGCACAGTCCAAGGATAATGGTTTATAATAGGGATCCCCCAAAATAGAAAGAAAACCCCTACAAACTTAGGTTGTGGGAAGGGAAAGGTAGATGATGCAGCTGTTAAGATACTTTGCATAACAATGGCAAGTTAAAAGCTGTGCAGCCACCCAGGGCAAAGGTATACATGACTTTGGGGGCATACATGGACTCATTACATAGCAAGGGGAACTTATACTGCACCTGAACAAGAGGCAGGAGCCAGATACCCCTACATCACTGAGAACTCTTGCCTTAACTAAAGATGGCACCCAAAAGAAGGTACAGGATACAGGGAACTGGCAAAACAGCACTTCATAGGAGAGGCTGGATATGAAGTCACACAGGAAGTTCTGACCAAGCACTTAAAATAAGGGTGGGCTGAAAGAGAAGTAGGAAGCAGTTATGAGATTTGAAAGGGTGTAGAGAAATGGCCCCACTCCACCCTGAGGTCTGGTGTGTAAAGAGATGCTTACGAGGGTTGGAAGAGGAGATGCCATGTGGTTTGGAGCAAGAGATGAAGTAAGAAAGAGAAGACCTTCTGGTAAACCCGTCTGGAGAAGAGGTGGCAGAACCGATGGAGCTGTGTGGGGTCCTGCTTAACCAAGTACCGATTCATGGGAGGTGCCTGGAGCTGAACTGAACTGTGCCCCTGAATGCTGCTTTCCCGAAAGATGGTACCTATGACTGGCATATTCTGATATTGGCCCGGATTGGAAAAAGATGTAGGACTATGTGTTTTGGGGTGTTTTAAAGGGAGTGGGACTCATTGGCAGAAATCTGTTGTTATTCTAAATCTGTATAACCTGTAAATAAACAACCCGTTTCCTTTTTCACCAAATTTTTGCATCAGGAGTCATGCTTCTTGGCAGTGGGTAGTCAAAGCCTACAACTAGTCCTGAAGAGCATTGGCAGAGTTCTGTAACAGGTTCACCAAAAGACTCAGGCATACTCATAAGCTGTGCAATTGTTCCCCTTTGTCTACTTACCAGTAGATTTTAAAAGCCTAGTTATCACAATTTATTTTACCCATAAAATCATGTTCACTTTTCAAAAAAAAATTACAAGGCATACTAAAAGGCAAAAAGCACAGTTGACTGTACAAGCATCAGAATCACAAGCATGTATGGCAGGAATGTTGGAATTATCAGACTAGGAATATGAATACATATACACACACACCCATAATTAATATGGTAAGGCTTTTAATGGAGAAAAAAGAAGATAACATGTAGAAAAAAAGGGATGATGTAAACTGAGAGATGAAAATTCTAAAGAAAGAGTAAGAAGGGTATTCTAGAGATCAAAAGCACTTTAACAGGTATAAAGAATGCTTTTAATGAACTCATTAGGAGGCGGAAAATAGTTAAGAATATCTGAGATTAGGGATATGACTAAAAAATTTCTAAAGCTGTGGAGCAATGAGAAAAATGACTAAAAAAAAGACATAGCAAGGAGCAAAACCAACAATACAATGAAGCAAAGATAGCCTTAACAAATGGAACTAGAAGGACTGCATAGCCACATGCAAAAAAACAAAAAGATGAATTTTACATTTATAAATATGAACTCAAAATGGCTCATAGACCTTAAGGTAAAATGCAAAACTATTAAAATTCCGGAAGAAAACATAAAAGGAAACCTAGTCGACCTTTGGTATAATGATAACTTTGTAGATATACCACCGAAGATAAGATCCATGAAAGATATAATTGATAAGCTGGGCTTTATTAAAATTTTAAAAAGCTAAAAATTAAAAAAAATTCTGTACTGTAATAGACAAAATGTTTCTAAAATAAACATCTGATAGAGGGCCATTACCCAAAATGTCCAAAGAACTCTTACGACTCAAGGAAAAGGAAATAACCTGATTTTAAAAGGGCCAAAATCCTTAACAGACATTTCACCAAAGAAGATAGGTGGGAAATAAGCCCATGAACACATGTCATCTGAGAAAGGAAGACTAAAATCACAATGAGCTGCCACTACAAATACATCTGAAAGGCCAAAAACTAGGCCATTGGAAACACCAAATGCTGGTGAGGATGTAGAACAATGGGAATTTTCATACATTACTGCTAAGACTATGAAATGGTACATCTACCTTGGAAGATAGTTTGACAGTTCTCTTTAAAATGCTAATGATAAAATATAGCAATTGTGCTCCTTGGTATTTACCCAAATGAAGTAGAAGTCATGTCTGCCCTAAAAGTGGTATGTGGTGTTTATAGCAGATTGTTTTCATAACTGCCCAAATGCGAAGTGACCTAAATGGTTTTTATTAGCTGAATGGATGAAACACTGTAGTACATGCAGATAATAAAATTACTCTGTGCTAAAAAAGTATATCAAGCCATGAAAAAATATGGAGCAAAATTAAATGCATATTACTAAGTGAATAAAGTCAATCTAAGAAGACTACATGCTGTATGATTCAAACTATATAACCTATAACAGACAAAACTATGGAGCAAATAAAAAGATTAGTAGTTGCCATAGTGAAAGGGTCATAGATGAATAATGTAGAACACATTAGATTTTCACATCGGTGAAAATATTCTGTATTGTATTCTGATGATGGATATGTGTAATTAATATTTGTTCAAAATTGTTGAATGTACAATACTGAGAATGAGCTCTTATATAAACAAAAACACTATATGAAAATTTAGAATAAATACTACTTCAAAACTTTCATCAATAACCTATAGACTTAAGGGAAAATAAAACTTGCATTTACCTATTTCACAAATGTACTCTTAGATTTATGTTTTCCTCTATTTGGAATATTCAGTCTACTGCCTCTATTATGTACATACTTCAATCAAAGTAATATTTAAGTCAATCTCCAGCAACTTTACTCAGCATCCTGTGAAGTCATTCAGGAGGCCACTTTATAGTCAATATTTAATACCAGAAAAATGTGTGCTTGCAATTATTAAAATCCACAAAGTGATTTGACATTTTCTATATTTGACTTTGCATTTCCTGATATAATTGCAATGCCTTATTTTGACATTTGAAAACACTTTTTGATGATGACTCAATTATATTTCTTTTACAAGTTATTTTTAATGACTTCTTATTTAAAGAATATATTTTCAAGCTGACAGTAACCAGAAAGGAGAGGGGAGGAGATAATAAGGGGAAGGGGTGGAGGGTTTACAGGAACAACTACAAAGGACCCAGGGGCAATAACAAGGAGGGGTGGCAACAAGGGAGGGAGGTGTGGAAGGCTGGGGTTGGGAGAAGGAATGGAGGGAAAAGGCAGGAAACTGTACTTCAACAACAATAAAAATCAAAACTATTTTTTAAATGTATTTAATTATTGTTCAAGTACAGTTTTCTGTTCTTTACTCCCATCCCAGCCCACCCCCCGCTGTGCTCCCCACCTCCCTCCCATTTCCACCCCCCTTAGTTGTTGTCCATGTGTCCTTTATACTAGTTCCTGTAAATACTTCCCCTTTTCCCCTTTAAAAAATATAATTTTTAATACATAGTAATTCATGTTTTTCTTTCATGTTTCAGAAAAATAGAATATTTATTGGTCAAAGTTTTCATACTTAGTATGATAAAACAAAAACTAAAGTTCAAATAAAATTTATAACACTTGCAATCTTTAATACACTTTGTCTCACTTTATTTTTCCATGCTTAATTAAAAAAATAGCTTTTTTAATCCAGTTATGTCCAAATAAGATCTCTTCTTTGTGCTTGTTTAAAAGTGAGGAAATTGATGACGCTTTATCTTTCACAAGCAAACTCTATTGTCAAATTTTGAATCTTTTATAGATTCTGATAACAGTTAATTTTTAAAAATTCCATGTGCTGCTTCTCCAGCATATGTTAAAAAATACTCTTTTCTCTTTTTCTGCATGTAAACATGGGTCAGTTTCTGTTGCAAAAAAATCCCCCAAGATAAAAATAACTCTGTCAATGATCTTAGGATAGTAGCAAAAGAGAACGAATATTGGAAGTAAGCCTTATCTCAATACTATATTTTTCAGACTATAAGATGCACTTCCCAAGGCCACCCCCCAAATTTGGGAGGAATAATGGTTTTAATTCTGCTGTTGAGTTCTGTTTACATTGACATTGGTGAAATATTGTGTTATTTATGTTAATAAATATTTTACCACATTTTTTGCTTCAAAAGTTTTTCTCTATTTTTTCCTCTAAAACCTAGGTGCATCTTATGGTCCAAAAAAATTCGGTAATTATCATTGTAAATTTCCTTCTGTTAACTATAATAAAGGTGATTTATAATGCTGTTTTGTTTGTTGTTATCTGGGGTATGCCTTTAGTATTTAAGTACCTTAAATAGTATAATATTAGTTAATCACATAAAAGTAACAATATGAAATATTGAGAAAACTAGTGTGATATTTTCATTACATGTGCAAACCTGAGAACCTTCAAAAGGACCCTGATATTTTTTGTTTACTATATGACTGAGCTTTAAGTGGGCATGTTGACACACACAAAAAGTATATCAGTTATCCACACTGGAACGAGGCTTTAAATTTCACTATTACTTTTTAAATTCAAATGTCTAGCTCTGGCTGGTATAGCTCAGTAGATTGAGCGCGGGCCTGCAAACCAAACAACCACAGTTCAATTCCCAGTCAGTGCACATGTCTGGGTTGCAGGCCAGTTCCCAGTAGGGGACACATGAGAGGCAACCATACATTGATATTTCTTTCCCTCTCTCCTTCCCTTCCCCTTTAAAGATAAATAAATGAAGTCTTTTTTAAAAAGGTTAAAAAAAGTGGCATCTTCTTTAAATTTAAGTGTCTATTTCCTGAAAGTCAAAATTATAAGAATTGGTCAGAGATCAATTAAAATAGACAAATATAATCATTTAAATAAAAATTTATATTGAGATATTTGACCTCATCAATGTAATTAAATTTTGGCTTAAGCAAAATAACACATTTCATTAAATTAATTTATTATATTGTAGATTAATTTAAAAGACATGGATGCTAGATGAAAATGATTTTTTTACGTTATAAGAATATTCTTCCTTTGTTTAAAGAATATAAAGGTTTTTTGTCATAGTCTTATGATTCTTTCCATCAAACCCCTTTTCTCTGTAATTCACTTTTTTAAATTGCTATTTTATTTACTATTAGCGAAAATTAAGACTATATTTATGAGAATATAATTTAATTTCTTCACTTGACAACATATAGGGTTCCTAACTGCCCTTGCAATCCTAACATTTTTTTTCTTCTTAATTCTTTCCACTGATGAAAATATACTGGATTAAAATATGTTTTTCTTGATATAGTCACAACATCAGACCACAATAAGGTTTTGGTGACTAATATGTGTTTCCAACTGGATTTTCTAATTTTTTATTACACTCTCCTAAGATAGCAAGTTTGAATATTTGTTTCCTAAATTAGACAGAGGTCCCTTTTGTCTACTTATAGTGTTATATTTATCTCCTATTTCAATCTAGGAGATCAACAAATACATGTTAATTTAATTTTAGTTAATAGAACTTAGACCTAATGTGGTTCAGGCATGTCAGTCCATAGGGGCTAGCGGTACAGGCATCAGTTGTTAGATGGCATGCAGTTCTATTTCTTTAAAATCATACTGACTATCACATATTTTAACAATCTAAAGAAGCTCAAAAGCAAATCTTTACACCCCCTTTCACGTTTCTCATTATCTTACATGGCTCTCTTCCTTTGGTCTGGGTCAACAAAATAAACAGATAATAATGCTGCTCAGTAGCGCAGCAAGATGTTTCAAGTGCCTGGAATCAGGAAGAAGACAATTATGTTTCACAACAACTCAAGGGGTGAATGTCCTAAAATATCTGGTCTATCCATCCATTCAAAAAGTATTTTTGCATCTCCTCTCATGCCCAAGATACCATGTTAGGCATTATTCATGATATATTGGTGAATCATACAAATCTTTTGCTCTTATGAAATTTATTTTTATAGAGGGCAAAACATGTGATATTGTCAAGAGTGTACTATAGACTATGCATGTAGAAGCCATAATATCAGTCAAGTTTTTAAGCTATTAAAAATGTTTAGTGTTAGAAGACTATCTTCCTATATATTCTAAGAAGAAAAGATTTAAATAAAAATTGAGGACATTATAGGCCCTTTTCATGTGAAACCAAATTTTGTTGAGGCAAGACATTAAAATAAGTAGAGGCATTAGATTTATGCCAACAATAGGAATTAAACATTTCCTGATTTTCAAGGGTTGCATTTTATATTCTAGCTGTGCATAATATTGCAACCTGTTCTTTACTCACCATGTGTGGTGTTCTAGTATTTTCTTCTCTCATAATTCCAAAATAGGTATTCTCACTTTACTTTACTGAATTGTAAAGCTCTTAATTAGCACTGACTTTCATACCACAGTATCTGTAGTGAAAACTCATTAATTGTGCCCAACTGGAAAATAAAAGGTAAGTCTGAATTGTAGAACATTTAAGAGGAGATGGCATGAAATAAAATATGCATATAAAAACCTGCTAATAGCAACTGAAAATCAATCACAAATGTGAAGGAACAGAAACTTGGTTTGAACCTAAAAATTCCAGAGATTAAATTTATTTTTATTACTATATTCAATATTTTAATAAAACAAATTTTAAGATGCCATAAAATAATTTTCTAGCTTTTTCTTGAAAATAGGTTAAATATTACCTTTATTTCCATTTTAACTTAATATTAATGTTTTGGGGGCATAAATATGTATTAATGTTAAGATAACCTTAAATTTCATAATTTTCAAATTTTACTGAAACAGATTTTTATTGTTTGAGGGGGGGATTCATCTAATAAGACAAGTACTATGGCATAAAAGCTTCCTGCCAAGACAGCATATAATGTTAATTTTGTAGACATTTGAACCATATACTGGATAGTACAATTTAGGATTGATACCATGTGTAATATTTTTATTTTCTTAGAAAACATTTAAAATTGAACTAAAATTACAAAAACTTCCAAAGTACACTTTAAGTAGGTAAGTATGCACAGATAAAGGGCTTATGTTCATTTACCTCTTGGTTATTTCATTTATTTCCTTTGGCAATAATTAAAATTTTTAGTTCACTTGCTTTCTGTTAAATTACTCTAAATGTATGTAATGGTAGGTCATGGTTAAATGATGGAACAATGTACTCATCAGCAAAAACATATACAATATGATCTCACCTTTAAGTGGAACCTAGTGAACAAAGCAAACAAACAAGCAAAATAGAACCACAGACATGGAAATAAGGAACAAACTGACAGTAACCAGAGGGTAGGCAGGGAGGATAATGGGAAAGAAGGGGAAGGGTCTAGTCAAGGAACACATATAAAGGTCCCATGGTAATGAGCAACAAGGTGGGGATTGACTGAGGGGAGGGGCTAGGGAGACAATGAGGCAAGAGAGAGCAATGGGGGGAAAAGTTGAGACAACTGAACAACAATAACAATTGACCAATCAAACAAACATATTTTCAGAAAAAAACTTTTAACAAAACAGGAGTATGAGATAAAGGTTTAAGGAAGGGTTAGTTTTGTGCAAGCAGAACTTTATTCAGTTTGGGAAAACAGGAGGGATGACAGACAAATAGGATGAAACTGACAGATGCAGTACCACTTAGAAACTGAACTGTAGCAGTTATCATCGTAGGATAAAATCCTTAACGGAAAAGTGTCCCTGATTTATAACTGGAGGGGATTTTAAAAAGGACTCAGTCATCAGTAGTGTAGACTATATTAGACTTCTAAAAGATCGAGATAAAACTGGTTTTTTTTTCCCCAATAGAGAAAATATAGAAAGGAAATCCTGTGGTCCAGAGTTTGGAGGAATTTACTTTTTTTTTTCTCCCATCCCAGCCTCCCCCACCCCTACTTTTTCTTTGCTCATAACACCTAGATCTGAGGGTAGCTCCAGAAGAACACAACTGCATTACAACGTGGGAATCTAAATTATTGAAGAAATAAACAGAAAATATGTCTATTCAGAAGAGTGGGTAAAGAGCTCTTGTGATACAAAGAGTGTGGGGAAATCCTGGAGAGAAGCAAGCTAGATAAGAGAGCCCTCAAATTCTGTCTACAGATGTCAACAAGTTTGGGGTCCTCTTCATGAAGTTAATAGGACAGTTGATCGGAACACAGCAAAGGATATATAAACCAAAAATACTAGGATCACTTTAGATGCCAGCTGAAATGTAAAATGGATAAACCTCTAACCAGACTAAATATGGGGAAAAATGAAATGAAATATTTCAACCTAGAATTTTGCATCCATTAATTTTTTTAAGGATAGACAACAAAATAAAGATATTCTTAAATCATGAAAAACTAAGAGACTCCATCACTAGCAGATGCCCCTGACCCCAATGCACAAACAAATGCATAAAGCTAAAGGGAGTTCCTCAGGCTAAACAGAAATGATTCTAGAAGAAATCTTTAAGAAAGAACAATGAATTAAAAATGTTTAAAGTAATTATTTAAGTTAATTAAATAGATACCATACAAAGCATATTCTCATATACTCTGGCTATAATAGAATGAAACTAGAGATAAGTAACAAAAAGACATATGGAAAATTCAAAAAGACTTGGAAATTAATTAATAATTTCTAATCAACCTACAGACTAAAATAGACTCAGGACTGTAAGAAAATAGTTTGAACTAAGTAAAAACAAAAATAACAACTACAACAGTAATTAGAGCACAATTTATAGCATTAAATACACATACTAGGACAGAAGAGGGATTTAAAATCAATAAACTAAGTGGTCTTCTTAAGAACTAGAGATAGAAAAGCAAGATAAACCTAGATTATCAGATTAATTATAATTAATTAATCTAAACCTAGATTAATAAGATTATATTTAAAATGTTACATATTAAATATATATTAAATATATATATATATTTATATATAATCATGATTAGAGCAGAGATTGATGAAATTAAAAACAAAACAGAGAAAATTAATAAGCCAATAGTTGCTTTTGGTAAAGATCAATAAAATTGATAAAACTCTAGCAATGCTAACATAGAAAGGAAAAAAGATACAATATTTGCCCCCCAATATTAAAATGATAATAGGGTAATATTACAAACAATTTTATGCCAGCACATTTGAAAAAGCAGAAGAAAAGAACCAATTCCTTGGAAAGATACAAACAACTGAAATTCATCCCTAATGAAATAAAACCATGAGTAGTACACTATCCAAAAAAGTCTCAGTCCCTGGTGGTTCAACTGGTGAATTCTACCAAATATGTAAGACAGAAGTCATATCAATCCTACATAATTTTTCCAAAATGCTGAATGGGAAAAAATACAACCAACCTAATTTAGCAGTCCAGGATCCTGATGTCATAATCAGATAACAATATTATTTGGAAAGAAAATAACAAATATCCATCATGAAAATGGACAAAAGCATTCCATGAAATCTAACAAAGAAAATCCAGCAATATGTTAAGGGATAATATATTATGACCAATTGGTCATAAAATGAGACTAGTTAAACATCTAGAAGTTAAACTATAATTCACCTTATTAAGATATTAAGGAAGAGTTATATAATAATTTTAATCAATGATAGTGGTGTAGGCAGTCATGGCTTGCCTCATTACACAACCACATCAAAATTGCAACTAAAATACAGAACAACCATCACTCAGAACCATCAGGAATTGAGTTGAATGGAAGTCTGATATCTACGAATTAAAGAAACTATATCCATCCAGACTGGTAGGAAGGGTGCAAACATGGAACGGGCTGGTCACTCACCTACATGTGGTGGATAAAAATTTGAGAGGGATCTCTTAGGAGCAAGGATTCCCAGCCCCACACTAGGCCCCCCAGCATAGGTTTCAAGTGCCAGGATGATAAGTCCCCACTATTTCTGGCTTCAAAAACCAGCCGGTATTGAGTTGGTAGAAGAAACTGGTGTACCCCCAAGCAGTTCTTAAAGAACACACATGGACTCACCTACTCAGACTTACCCTCTCTGAGCTCCAGCCCCAGGGTGGCAATTTGAAAGGCACGAGTGGCATATTGGGAGAAACTGAAGTTTCTGGCATCAAGGCAAATGGAGGCCATTGTCCCTTTTCTAAACCTTCCCCCAACAGACCTGGCCAGCTGGTGCCATATTTGAGACTCCAACAACCTGGCTAACACTGTTTGATCCACCTTGGAGACACTCTACCTCACCCAACTTATGGCCCCACCCACTGCTTTTCCATATGAATGGCTGATCTTGGCCAATGCTTCACAACTTCCTAAATCCTATCAAACAAGCAACAGCTAGCTTCAGGAAGCCACAGGCTGGGCACTAGCAGCAGCCAGCCTAGATTCACAGCTTGGTTTTCCCTGGGAATCTCCAAGCCAAGCAAAAGTAGCAGCCATCTCAAATTGCATTATAGATCAGGCAAGGTAGCCCTGGGAAAGATACAGATGGAGGTTGACCTTGGCCTATACCACCTGGGAAACCCTGGGGTCAATACACCCAGTGGACAGCTACAGACCACATCAGTGTACCCACCCTGACCTTGCACATCTGATACTCCATGGAGGGTGGAAGTTGGTGGTCAGTGATCACAGCCCATCCTTGCAGTTGACCAATCTGGGCTAATCTCTACCATTGATCTGCCAACAGCAACCAAGGCTCAACTACAAGAGGAGAGTGTATTCATCCCACACAAAGGGCATATTAAGTACACAGCTTGGGTATTATGGAGGCTATGCCATTTGACCTTGCAGGACACCTACTGCAGTAGGCCATGCTTCCAAAACAGAGAGTCAGATCAGCCCTACCTATACATAGAAACAAACACAAGGAGGCTGCCAAATGAAGATACAAAGAAATGTGACCCAAATGAAAGAACAGGTGAAAACTGCAAAAAATGAACTAAATGAAATGGAGATAAGCAATCCATCAGATGTAGAGTTCAAAACACTAGCTATAAAGATGCTCAAGAAATTTAGTGAAGACCTCAAAAGCTTAAAAACAATCTAGTCAATTACAAAGAGTACACATTGAAATAAAGAACAATTACAGGGAAACAGTAAAGTTGATGAAGCTAAGAATCAAATCAATGATTTGAAACATAAGAAAGCAAAAAAACAATCAACCAGAGCAACAAGAAGAAAAAAATTAAAAATGAGGACAGTATAAGCAGCATCTTATAGGGAAACTGAAAAGAGAAAATAAAGAGCAAGAAATTTGAAATCTGTTTGACAAAATAATGAAAGAATATTTTCCTAATTTGGTAAAGGAAATAGACATGCAAGTCCAGGAAGCACAGAGTCCCAAACAAGATGGATGCAAAGAGGCCCACTCCAAGAAACTTTATAATTAAAATGCCAAAAATTAAAGATAAAGAGAGAATCTTAAAAGCAACAAGACAAAAGAAGTTAGTTACTTTCAGGGAAGTTACCATCAGAGTGCCAGCTGATTTCTCAAAAGAGACTTTGGAGGCAAGAAGGAATTAGCAAAAACATTCAAAGTCATGCAAAGAAATTACCTACAGCCAAGATTGCTTTACCCAGTAAAGATATCATTTAGAATCAAAGGGCTGATACACAGCTTCCCAGACAAAAAAAAAAAAAAAAAAGAAAATACTAAAGGAATTCATCATTGCCAATGCATTATTATATGAAATGTTAAAGGTACTTATTTAAGAAACAAAATATCAAAACTATGAATAATATGAGTGTTCAGAGACATATGGAAAGATACTCAGCTCAGCATTGCTAGCCAGCAGAAAGATTCAAATTAAAACCACAATGAGATACCACTTTACACCAGTGAGAATGGCCATCATAAACAAAGCCACAGACAACAACTGTTGGACAAGATATGGAGGCTATGGAGGATATGTTGGTGGAATTGCACACTGGTGCAGCCACTATGGAAACCAGTATGGAATTTCCTCAGAAAACTAAAGATGGAACTGCCTTTTGTCCCAGCAATTCCATTGCTAGGATTATATCCCAAGAACCTTGAAACACCAATTCAAAAGAACCTATGCATGCCAATGTTCATAGCAGCAAGATTTATGATAGCCAAGTGTTGGAAGCAACTAAAATGCTCATCAGTAAATGAGTGGATCAAAAAACTGTGGTACATTTACACAATGGAATACTACACAGCAGAAATAAAGCATGAGCTTCTACCCTTTGCAACGGCATGGATGGAACTGGAAAGCATTATGCTGAGTGAAATAAGCAAGCTGTTGAAAGACAAATACCATATGATCTCACCTTTAACAGGAAGCTAAACAACAAAACAAACAAGCAAGCAAAATAAAAACAAAGACACTGAAATAGAGAACAACTGGGCAGTAACCAGAGGGGAGATGGGAGGAGATCATGGAGGGAAAAGGGTGAAGGGTTTTCCAGGACAACTATAAAGGACACATGGAAAAAAACAAGAGCAGATGGAATCAGGGGAGGGTGGTGGAGATGGCTGGGGTGGGGGAAAGAGGCAGAGGGAAAAGGCAGAAAACTACTTGAACAACAATACAATTTAAAAGTATTTTTAAAAACTATGAACAATAAAATGATAAAAAGTACAAATCTTTCAACAGTTGAATCTGAAAAACAAACTAAGTGAAGAAGAAGAACAGAGACAGAATCATGGAAACAGAGAGCATTTTGATGGTTGCAAGATGGGAGAGTGTTGGGGAAATGGGTGGAGAGGTGAGGGGATTAAGAGGTACAAATATGTAGTTACAGAATTGCCATGGGGATGTAAAATACAGTAGAAGAAATAGAGTTGCCAAAAACTTATATGCCTGACCCATGTACCAGACAAGTTGGGGGATTGCCTGAGGGCGTGGGGCAGGCTGGTTGAGGGGTGGGGCAGAGTGTAAAAAAGCAGAACTATAATAGTATAATCGATAAAATATAATTAAAAGGCAATCAAATAACTAAGTTAATTAATTAATTAATAATTACATTTGCTGAAATTCAACTTGTGCTCATTTAAAAAGCTCTCAGCAAACTAAGAACAGAGAGTAAGCACTTCTGCAACCATCAGGAATGTGAACTCCCAGAGGGCAAGGACTATGAACTGCTTTTCCTTTTCACCAGTGCTTAGCACAGTCCATGTTTCAAAGGTAAAAAAAAAAACCATAAAATAAATTATTTAAAAATGAATAAGTCAACAGTGCTCAATTTGATACAGACACATACTTTTGTGGAAATAGAATCAATCAGTTCACCAATACTAACAATATCTAGGAATGATGGTTCCAAAGTAGGAGGACATGAAATGTGTTTGTGTTCTTTTGTGTACATGTGAGCCTGTGCCAGTCAGTGTTTATTTGTAGGGCATGCTTAGAAGCTGAGAATATTTTACTTTGAGGAGCTGGGTTGTTAAGAAAACCATCCATATTTCTCTAGTTTTCCTAGCAATGTCATGATATCAAAAAAATTTTTAGGAAACTGAAGTATTTTAATGTCCTTGGTTAATTTAAGTGGGTCAGTGAAGGGGTTAAAACCATCTCTGGTTCTGTTACAGACGTGATGGTCAGAGTCTCCCTTTATGACAGTGGGTTTGATAACAGGGTGGAGAAGAAAAACATTAAAAGTCTTTCTTTCTTCTATTTTATGAGGTAAATAAATCAACTCAAAGTAAATAATGCACTTTCAAGAAAAGAGAGAATTAAAATCATTCCTTTAAATGAATTATTTTGTTCTCTGGAAAAGGGGAAATTCAACTATTGAGGCTGTTATATGTTCATTGATTCATATATATATAAATTTATGTATATTCATACTTATACATATTTATATTAATCTTATCTAACATCCTCCGTTAGAATATACATGCATTAATATCATTTATTGGATCCACACAGATTATATTTTTTCCTCATACAATATATTGACCCAGAAAGGTATTCAATACCATTTCATGGAGGAGTGTGAATAAATGAACTTGTGACCAAGTAGAGTTACTTGTTGTTAAAGAACTGAACGATCTTATTTATTTTAGATATATCTCTGTCAGACAGAATGTATTTCCTAAGCTTACTGCACATTTAACAGGCATGATTAAGAGGAACATCTGTTTTTTTAAAGAACCTACTTAAAGTAAATTCTAGTATGGACTAAAGGTCTGCATCCCACTGAGAAGGCAGATGGATAAAAGTTTGGTTTATGGTACCAGAAGGAGATATGCTTTTGATTTAGCAATTTTAGTTCACCTTGTCATCAACTGGAGAAACTTCATAGGCCTTGAGGCAGTATCTCGATAAAGCTCTACTTTGCCTTATATCTTTCCTGTCCATTATTTCAAATTGTGTTTCGAAGGTAGAGATAGATTTACAATTTAGTGCTAAATGCAGAAGCTGAGTTCTTTTCTAATTACATAGTTGTTTTTTGCACACTACCTAGAAAAATGAATATATACATGGCTTTAAAGAAACTATGATATTGTGTCAGCTTTAGATCATGAAAGAAATACTTTGGACTCTAATTTTTCTGATTTCAAGGTTATAACACTTGCCATACTATTTGCTGGTTGTTTTATTATTTATTGAACAAAAAATATACTAATATTAAAATGAGATGGTAAGAGTCAGGAATGTGTAATGTTCATATGGTTTATACAGCAGAAGCAGCTGTTGGTACCAATTACATAGTAATAAGCTTGAGCAGTTGCCAAAGGAATAAAACTAAGTTCGACTTGAAAGCTAGTAATACATGATGCTCTAAAAGCTTCTGTCTCCTAGGACAAGTGTCTGTTTTCAATCTGTAGATCATTGGAGCCAATTAAAATGAACGGACAAGGACAGTCTGGCTTCATACATGATCACCTTTGCCACCGTGATCTTAAATTTCTACATGTTAAAAGAATTCTGAATCTGGAAAATAGAGAATAAATGTGTGATTTAAACATGTAGGCCCGTTTATGTCAAATCACCATGCTGAATGCATACACATAGGAAATACACTAAACATACAGATTGCCTCACTTATAATAAAACATAGCCACTTCTCCAGTGGAATTAAGCAGATGTTTAAATTTTTTCAACACATTTTAAAAGTGACTTAAGACAGGAAATGAAGAAAATTATATCCCATTTAAGCTCTAGAAAGTCTGTAGACAGGCTATAATTATCTATTATTAAGGCAACTGGTGTAAAGGAGAGAAAACTTCTATGTGGAAAGAGGTATGTTTCATTTACTAGGCCTTTTGAATGTCAGTGAGATGACAAATGAGAAATACTTTCGTATTCAATGTTCATCCATCTTCTTTTAAGGCCCATCTTTTCTTTTATTAATTTATTTGTAGAAATTTAAACTGCTTCAGATAATGTGAAACAACTATTTCTGATAATTAGCCAAGAAATAGAGAAGCCTGGATAATAGTTGTTAGTCTAAGAAATATTTAGTCATTTGTGTCTTATATTTCTATATGTAAGTAATTAAAAATTTTAAAGGTTCAAAATGTCATATCCTGCTTGATATGGTAGGAAGAGAACAGTTTTGTTTTTTATGTTGTTATTAAATATCAGATTCTGACTTTCCAGTTCTTCAATCGTTAAGTGTGATGACCTTTGAAATCTACCTTATCTACCTTCCTGAAAATGGACAGCATTTAGGGCTTGAGGTCTCAACTATTACAGAAATTGGAAGTGAGTAATTGTGCCACAGATACCGATGAGAGTCTCTGCTCAGTGGTCTTCTAGAGGATGGAGTTTGGCCCAAAGTGTCCACTGTGCTTTATGCTCTGTCTCCTAATCTGAGAAATTGCCCTTTTGCCACATTGAAGACTCCTTAGAGAGTTGTGTCTCCTACATGCTACAAACACTGACGAATTACTAACTAGGAAACCCTTGTAAGAAGAGAAATTAATTATTGTGACCATCTTTTAATTTACCCTAGGAGATAAAACAATGAGCTGGCCAAAAATATAAATATATTAATCAAGAAGACCTAGTAACCAAGTGAAAAATAAGTACAATTTATGGATTAGGTAAGTCCTAATGAAATAGAACAGCTGGGGAGAAATGTATACTTAGAAGAGAAAGAGTAAGAGCACTCAAGAAGACTCAAGTGTTGCACAAATAACATTTTAGAACTGAAGAAATCACTCCAAAAATAACAACAATCTAAGATTCAGGAACAGATTTCTGATTAATATTCTGTTTCACTGTGTGCTGTCAAGTTAGATTCATGGATAACATCTTCTGAATTCTCTTCTGTATGCAAAAGAGCAGCTGGATACTATATTTCCCAGAATCCCCATTCCTATGTGAAACCCAGAATCATATGAGATTTGTGAAGCAGAAGAAAGGAAGAAGCTATTATTTTCCAGAGCCAGTTGCATCTTGATGACAGATTCACTTCAACTTCCTGACAGTTTCTTAAAACCACCTACTTTGTTGGCTGCAGATTGAGGCAGATGAATACCTTTCTGTATTAGTTCACTGGGCCTTCTATAACAAAAATACAAGACTGGGTGGCTTAACAACAGATTTTTTCCCCCTCACAGTTCTGGAGGCTGAGATGCCAGCAGGACTGATTTCTCCTGAGGTCTTTCTCCTTTGCTTGAAAATGGCTGACTTCTCCCCGCATGGTCCTTACAGGGTCATCGCTCTGTGCACTGAGGACATCCCTCTGACTATGTGGGTCTGTGCAGACTCTGAGAACTCACACCCCCAGTACACATCTGCATGCCTCTTTGCCTGTCTTCATCTTCCATCTCATAAGAAAACCTATAAAATTGGATTAGTATGTCTTAATATCCTATTCTTATAAAGACATCACAAAGATTGAATTAGAAACCACTCTAATGAACTTATTTTAATGTAATTACTTCTTTAAAGATTCATTTTTCTAATACATTTACATTCTTAGATTCTGGAGGCTAGGGTTTCAATATATCAATTTTGAGGGAACATAATTCAGTCTTTACATCTGCTTAGAAATTCTTAGGCATTACCATTGCTTTTCACAGAGTTACTAAGAATTACCTACTTTGGTGCTTCAGGCCCAGAAATTCAGTGTTTGCTTCACTGATTGTGATAGCACTTCTCTAAAGCGTAAGCATGTCCAACCTGATATTTTCTTCTCAGTTTCTTAAGTTATGGAAGTGCATAGTTCCTAATTTTAAACTTTTCTAAATGGAAGATAGTGTGCTCTTTATCACTCTCTTTTAAAAAAAAGTTTTCATTTATTTATTTTTAGAGAGAGGGGAAAGGAGGGAGAAAGAGAGAGAGGGTAACATCAATGTGTGGTTGCCTCTCAAGCACCCTCTACTATGGACCTGGGCCACAGCCCAGGCATGTGCCCTGACTGAAAATCTAACCAGCCATGCTTCAGTTTGCAGGTTGGTGCTCAATCCACTGAGCCACATCAGCCAGGGCCCCACTCTCTTTCTTAATGTATATATCTATCAATCAATTTTTCATCTATCTCTGTATATTATTTTGCTAGGGCTGCTATAAAAGAACCATAAACTTTGTAAAATTGGCTTCTTCTGAGACCTTTCTCCTTGGCTTATAGATGGCTGTTTTATCATTATGTCTTTACCTTGTCTTCAAACTTACTCTTCTTATAAGCACACCAGTCATTCTGGATTTGGGCTCACCCTAATGTATTCACTGTCACTTAATTACCTGCCTAAAGACCAATCTCCAGATACAGGAACATTCTGAGGTACTTTAAGGATTCAACATATGAGTTTTGTAGGAACACAATTCAGTTTATCTATTTGTTTATCAATCATATGTCTATATCTGTATGTTAACTAATTGCTAATTGCTAATTATAAAGCAATTTGCAAATCACATGATGTTATGTGTAGATACATAGTGTGTTCTTTATAATAAAGACTCTGCTCTACATTATATAGTTTGAGAAGGGGATTTAAAGTCAGGGAGACAAGCTCCCATTGGCTTAGAAGGAAACAAGCACTCAGGTTGTGACCTGACTATGGGGGTCTTGTGCCAAGGAACTTAGGGTGGCCTCTAGAAACCAACAGTTGTTCTTGGCAACATCTAGCAGGAAAATGGGGACTTCCGAATTGAACTATAAGAAAATGATTCTTCCCAAATTAGCCTAGTGATATCCTAAGCAGAGGGCCCTGTTAACTCATACTCCTGATCATGGAAAGTGATACAATAAAGTTCTGTTGTTTTAAGCCACTGAGCTTGTGGTAATATGTTCCACAATATCAAAAATTAAGATGCTCTTCTTTTCAGACTAGATCATTTTTGGACTGTTACATTTGCCTGTAATATACAGAGATGAGGGATACTGTTAAACATCCTACAATGCAAAAGACAGACCTCTGATAGTACAGAATTTTGCAGCCCTAAAATTAATGCCAACATCGAGAGACCCTGGATTTGGCTATTTTCTTATAATCATTTTTAATTGGAAGAAGAAAACTAAATCTGAGTGAAAATCTAAACAGCTTTCTAGGAATTAATTAGTCTCACTAACTGCATAAATTTTGTTTAAGATACCAGGATATTATTAAATGTTACCATATGCAGAATATTATTTTCAGGGTTCCTAAATGGAATCTGCCACTTCTTATGTGTATGGATTATTTTAAGTTTTGTTGTGATAGTAATACATTTTGTTGTAACTACCTATATGAGAAAATAAAAGATCATATAGTTTAGAATATTTTTCTTGGGAGATGTAAAATGCTCTAGTATTTTTTTTTAGTTTTTACTTTCTGAAAATATTGTTATATACATTTTGCAGGGTCTCAGTGGAAGCATTTAATTGATAGAAATAATTCAATATTTGTCTTCTGCTGTCCCCAGGCAGCTTTCCTTATGGTAATGTGTACATTCTACATTTGTAGAAGTGTATAATGTAGAATTATACATCAGAAACGCTGTCTAGGTCCCTGGCAGAATATCTGTTTGAAGTATATGATGTATGCCCACAGGATTCCAAAATTTGTGGGTGGCCTGAATACACAAAGATGAAATTATTATACCTTTTTTAATTTTAAAGCAAAAGACTTATGAGAAAGAAGGATTTGTTATAATACATATATAAATAAAAGCTACAGGTGATGACATGCTTTAGCTACTTATAATCCTTCAATATTATGCATTAAACATTTAATTTGTGTAGGTTTGGAGTACATTTACTTTAACACCATTCTTGAGTTCTTGACACTCAACAGGACTTTTTAGATTATTGCATGCTATTTAAGGAGAATTTTAAATAACAGAAAAACATTGTAAAAGCAGTGGTTTCCCATAAGTTACTACTGTCAGTCAATGTGATTCTATAAGGCAGATCCTCTATCATTTGATATGAGTTCCAATACTCTCTGACACAAACCATCAGAATATTTAACAGAGAAAAGGTAAATGAGTATGGAAAGGTATTGTGACGAGATTGCAAAAACATGCTTAATATCAATGTCTATTTACAGGGGATAAAAACAATGTAGAAAATCTAAAATTTGTTCATAATCCTCTGTCTTGACTGGTTCTTCACTATCAAATTAGTATTACAAAATAAGATCTCCCTAACCTTTCAGTCATTCTCAAATCTCTGCAAAGACAAATGTCTTAGGTTTGTGGGTTTTTTTCTATTTATAATTAGAGTAGCCTTCCAGAAGAATAAAAAGGCAAATAGCAAAAAACTAAGTAAATGTGAAGTTTTGTTCAGAAGTGATTTATCTGATAAGCTCAGCTATCTCAAATTTACAAAAAGCATAAAGTATCAAAAGATCTATCAGAACAAATGTTAGCATATCCATACATGAATAATATGGGTAAGCACACACGGTGCTATTGTAAGTCAAATCCAATTCTGAGAGCTGTCTTCAGATAGTAACTTATTTCATCCTCATATCAACATTTTGAGATAAGCACTGCATTTATTTCCCTTTGATAAGTGAGAGAACTGAACTAGAAAGTGAGTGAATAATTTTAGCAAGAAAGTTTAGCCTGCTAGGAGTTAATAGATATTCAAAATAGAGTCCTTACTCTTAACCAATTCAAGTCATTAATCTGTAAGTCTCTATTTTGTCTTTATTCAAGTGTTTGTTCAGTGTTTAGTGTAGCACTCTGATTTGGTTCCTGGGGATAAATCTCACACACACACACACACACACACACACACACACACACATGCACACACACATGTATAATGTATTTAGGTATAAATATAAATTATATAATTATAATATATAATTGTAATGTATGTTGTGAATAAACACAAAGAATTTTCACTTAAAAATAACAAAAGGGAAAACAAGAAAACACTTAGATTAACAGTAAATAATGCTATCTAGTTCAAATTCACATTGTTTTATAGCCATTTGAACATATATTTATGACAGCCTAAAGTTGCCAGAAAAGATTTAATTTATGTGCACAAATTTTTAATTAAGAAAGAAGGCAGTTGTGTATATAAACTTTTATTCTAGATAGCTTATATATGTTTTGGGCTAAATACTTAGGTTTTTAAAATTGTATTTAGAGTTATTTTCTCTGTGGTTGCTTTGGGGCTTAACACATATGTTTTAGTTTATCAGAATCTACTTCAGATTTATACTGATTTAATTCCAATTAGAGGTAAAGATGCTATTCTATAGCTTTATTTTGCTTTCTCCTTTTTTCTATTATTATTATACATATTGCACCTACATGCTCCATAATCAACAATACATTGCTAGTACTTTGTATCATTTCACGTGGGTTATAGAAGCTGAGAAAAGCATGAAGAGGAAGTATATGTCCATAGGTTACGTTATATTTACCTCTTACTGTTTATGGCTTTCTTTACCATCTTGCTTCTGCCCACTATCTTTGTGCTCTGTTAGCAAACATATTACATTTCTAGATGTTCTAGGTCAAGCAGTACAATAATATACACATTTTATACAACTGCTCTTTAAATCTCTTGAAAGAAGAACAGAAATATGTATTTACATGGCATTTTATAATTAAACAACTACCTTTACCAGTACTCTTTATTTTTCTATGTGAATTTGAATTTCCAACTATTTTCTTTCTTCCAGCATAAGAACTTATTTTAGTATTTTTTCAGAGCTTCTTTCCAATGAAAAAAATTGACTCAATTTTTGTTTATTTGGAAATATCTTTTTACCTTCATTTTTAAAGGTATCTTTTCTAGATATAAGATTCTTTGTTGACAGTTCTATTTTTCAGCACTTTATTGTGCCTTTTGGATTCTATTATTTCTGCTGAGAAGTTGGGTGTTAGTATTATTGAATTTCCCTTGTAAGTGATGAAGGATTTTTCTCTTGCTGCTTTCAAAATGTTGTCTTTGTCTTTCAGTATTTTTATTATGATACATCAGTGTGTAGAATTTTTTCCCCATTTATTCTATGTGCGATTTGTTGAGATTCTTGGATGTTTAGATTAACATTTGTCAGCATATTTGTAAAGTATTCAACCATTGTTTCTATGAATACTTTTTTCAGTCCTTTCCTTTTTTCCTTTTCTTTCCTGTACTTCTGTATGCTATGTCAGTATACTTAAAGGAGTTCAACATTTCTCTGAGGCTCTGTTCATTTCTATTTCTTCTATTTTTCTCTCTAATATTCAGATTGCATAACATTCACAGACCTAAGCTTCCTAATGCCTTCTTCTGCCATTTTAAAGCTACTATTGTGTTCCTGCATAGAAAGTTTAATTTTAATTATTGTACTTTTTAACTCCAAAATTCCCATTTGATTTTTAAAATTATTTCTAACTTTTTATTTATATATTCTATTTGATAAGACATTGTCTTCCTATTTTTCTATACTATATAGCTTCTTTTAGTTTATTGAGCATATTCATTATGGTTATTTTGAAATCTATCTGTTAAATCTGACTTCCGGTTTCTCACAATTTTGGTTGACCTATTTTGTGATTGTTTTACTGTGCATAGGTCATAGTTTCTATTCTTTGCCTGATCACACTTTGTTATGAACTGGACATTTTCAGCAATTTACTTCAGCAACTCTGGATACTGATTTTATTTCCTCTAGATGATTTGATTTGCTTTATTTCTTTTTTAAATTTGTGACTTGACTATTTTAGTGAAATTAGTCTCCACTCCACTGTGCAGGTTTTGGTGTCATTCTCTGCAGAGTGCAAACTGAAGCAAGGGCACAGTGGCTCAGCAGGGCTCTCTTTGACTGTTTCTGCCCCTGATCTCTCTGTCAATACCTGTGTTTCATTTGGTGTTACACCTCACCTTTTAGGCTCTCCCCTAATTGTTGATTTATTGCTCTATAATTTTTGACAATATTCTGGTACATCGCTCAGCAGTCAGGTCCAGTTTAAATCAGTAGTCAAATTAAGTCCAGTTTGTGACATTTGTTCTGAGTTTAGCAGGCTATTTTTAGCTATCTCTTTTTCTTATCCTGTCTAGATGGTTTATTGTTTAACTTGTAGTTCTTATGTTATTCTTTTTTAAATTTTTAAATTTTAATTATGTTATTCTTTTTTTAAGATTTTTATTTATTTATCTTTAGAGGGGAAAGGAAGGAGAGAGGGAGAGAAATATCAATGTATGGTTGCCTCTCATGCGTCCCCTGCTGGGAACTGACCTGCAACCCAGGCATGTGACCTGACTGGGAATCGAACGGCAATACTCTGGTTCGCAGGCCTGTGCTCAATCCACTGAGCTACACCAGCCAGGTAAGTATGTTATTCTTTTGAAGTGGCTTTACAAGTGAACTTCCCCCACACTCTGCTTCAGATAAAGTCAGTAACCTTGTGGAGAGTTTTGGAGCTTTCTATTGTTGTGGCTTTCCTGTCCGTCTGGAAAACTCTCTGAGCTAGTGCTCTATCTGTTGGATGTGGCTATAACTTCTGGTCCTCTCACTTGCTTCTCCCATATGCACAAGAGTCTGCCCAACAAGGCCATAAGGGGTAGTTTTGACTGGCCATGCCTGGTGTAGAACCTACATCCTATGTTTAGGGGTTCCTGTCCTATTAGGAGATCCTGTCCTATTGGGTGTACTCACCAGACACTTAGCCTCTTCAGTTTAGTGTTGGAGGTAATGAGCAATGTGGTCTGCCCCTAACAGGTATGGTAATTCTTGATTGGGGATCAAAACAGAATGCTCTCTGTTCTGTGGCCACCCAAAGGTAGCTAGCCTTCATTAAGCTGATGTGGGGGTGGTAGGAAGGAGGGAGTATGTTGTGGCTCAGATACACAGATTCTCAGTGTTACTGCATAATTTTAAGTAATATTCTAAAATAAATGTTTTAATTTTCTTTTACTGGATGCCCTTAGGACAATCTTCAGAGACCTGATATATGTATATCACTGGTTTTCAGCAGCTTTGCTAGTTTTTCTAGGGAGAAGCTGTGCAGAACACTTCATGGTGTCCTCATGGATAAAGAATAAACACTTATTTTTAAAGGGTACTTTTAGTTATCTGAATATTTTCCAATACAAATGATAATATCCTTCCTCAATAATGTGAAATAAATGAGGTATATCCATAAATGCTTAGAATTAATTTAGAGTGTACTAATTCCATTTCTCTTGGTCAAAAGATTACTTAAAATTAAATAAAAGACATCATTACTCTATAATCCAGTTTGCTATTGCCAGCAACTGGGTCAGATATTTACAAATACCATTTATAAGTTACACAACACATTGCTGAAAGTGTCTCGCTTGCCTATTATTATGATTTTCACACTGCAGTGCCGTTTGTTCCCCCAACACCCCGCTGCCATCCCAGCAGCCCACAGAATTAGTTTCTTTCAGATCACTTTGGGGCATTTCTTAATCATCACCAATATCACCATCATAATAATGTTTATTATTCCTTTTATTCCCAGAAATTCAAACTCAATTTATTTTCCTCTTGGCTGAGCATCAAAAAGATTGGTCCAATTTGTTTCATAAATATATGCTGGTTTGAAATTAATTTATTGTATGTTTGAACATTTGTAGACAGTTGCTTGTGTCAATTCTAAGCACAGAAATGAAGAATACTCATCCAGGGATGAGGTATAATTCCAGCTTTCAGTGAGTTTACCACAGTGTAGTGGCTGGAGAGAGTTTGGAGAATATATAAATGTACAATAATATTTTTATTATGAAAAATAAAGCATTTTAAAACATTTATACGTGGTTCAGTAAGTACAAGAAGAAATGGGTGGCTGATTTTATTTGTACTGAAAAGCTGCTGTCTGTGTCAAGACACACCAAAATGAGGTACCTCATTTTGGTGTGTCTTGACATAAGGACTCAGTATTTTAGGCAGAGTTACAAAATATAGGTATTTTGGGATGAGCAGGGAGTTCCATTTGACTCATAGCACAGATGTACAGAATCAAAATGTGAAGACAGTAACTCTAGAAATTTAGGCAGGCACAAGATTATGGTGAATATTTCATACTGTGCTAAGGATATTTTACTTACCTAGCAGGCAACAGGAAGCAGTGGGATGAATGGTTTGAAGTTAAAAGATAACGAGGATCACATTTTTACTATTTTTGTTATTATTCGCTTTAGAAAGAGTTCTCTGCCAAATTTTGGAAGATAAAGTACCTAAATGGTAAGACACTACAGTGATGGTCCAGATAAGAGATAATTTCCTAAAATAAGGAAGCATTAGCGGAGATGAAGCAGGGAGGGTAGATATAAAGGTTGTTAAAAATGTACAAGTAAACCCCGGCTGGTGTGGTTCAGTGGATTGAGCGTTGGCCTGCAAACCAAAGGGCTGACAGTTCAATTCCCAGTCAAGGCACATGCTTGGGTTGCAGGCCAGGTCTCTGGTTTGGGGTGTGTGAGAGGCAACCACACACTGATGTTTCTCTCCCTTTCTTTCTCCCTTCCTTCTCTATTCTCTAAAAATACATGTAAAAATCCTTAAAATGTAGAAGTAAAAGAAGTGTGTTACTAATTTATATGCAGACTAAAAGGAATGAAGTGTTTAAAGACAAATTTTAGGTTTTGTGATGCTGTGACTGCATTAATGGTGAAATAACTAAAGGTCATTGATGCTTGGAGAAAAAAATAACACTTTCAGTTTTAGACACACGGGTTTTGATATAGTAATGGAACATCAGTCATGCCTAGTAGGCAGTTTAATATATAGGTTTAAAGAACAGGGGCAAGATCTGGGCTAGAGATATATGAGATCTGTTGGGAAAAAGCCAGCTGTTGTTAATATAATGATAACAGTTTGCTTGGCATTGATGTAACATGGCAGCCAAAGAGTGTGGACTGGAATGTGTGCATGTGTGAACAATGACAACTTCACTGTACTAATCAGTGGGGGCAGTAGGTGCTGTTGAGTGAGCATGTGTACTGTGTGACTGTCACATTCAAAATGAATGAGGAAGTAGAGCAACAAATCTGCATCAAATTTTGGATTAATCTTGAACATTCCTCTGTGGAAACTATTGTGATGATTCAGAAGGCTGAAGCTCTGGGCAGCTGGTGATTGGAAGCTTTATCACAACAAGTCTGCTCATACATCATGTCTCATGTAGAGGTTCTTTTGGCAAAATGTCAAATCACCTGGGTAACTCAGCACCTCTGTAACCTAGATTTGGCACCCTGAGACTTCTGGCTTTTCCCCAAAGTAAAATCACCTTTGAAAGGGAAGAGGTTTCAGACTGTCAATGAGATTCAGGAAAATATGATGGGGAAGCTGATGGCAATTGGGAGAACTGTGTTCTCCCAAAGTAGGTCCCAAGGTGCCTGCTTTGAAGGGGACTGAGGTGTCATTGTCCTATGAACAATATTTCTTGTATCTTGTATCTTCTTCAGTAAAAGTATCTATTTTTCATATTACATGGCTGGATATCTTGCAGACAAAGCTCATATGTACATATACATAAACACAGATATAGATATGAACTTATAGATTTTCGGGGATCTTTGCTGTAGACTTCGCGAGGTACAGATAATTAAATATATACAAGTTTACTCCATTGTACTCTCTGCAAGCACCACTTTTCCTCTGAAGAGCTGAGGTTTATGTACCAAATGTTGTTAAAAATAAATTATTATTCTGTAAAATTACTTTCTAAGTATTACAAAGTGGAAAGTCAATGAGAATAAGAAATGAAAGATAGAGGGGTTTTCTTGTCAGCCCTGTGCCAAAGTTCCCACACTCTTTCTGACCGAAGCCCCTGTTCTGCTTTTCACTAATGACCTGATCTTGAGGCATTTATTTAAAAATGAAGTTCTCTATTCATGTAAGAACATGACCCTTTGTGCCTTCATTTTTCACATACGAGTTTTACTTTCCACACAAGCATTGGCAATGTTGAATTAGTATAAGTTTTATCCTTCATCATGCTCCTATAACTAAATTTAATAGAACTACACACACACACACACACACACATATATATATGTTTCATCTATATGTACATGGTGAGAGAGAATGTGTGTGAGAGAGGAGAAAGTGTGCATGAGAGATAAATGCTGTAATATATCAAATGCTCCTATACAATTTCAGTAACTTACAGCTGTGAAAATATAGGTATAACTAATTACCTTCCAAATGTTTGAAATTTTAGTTTTGTATGTAGGCTGTGTACCAAAATCGTCATTTTTTTAAGTTAAAGCAGAACTCTTGACTGACTAAAGTAAGTGTCATGTTTTGATGAACATTCTGTTTGCACTAAAATACTCGATAAAATTCTGGATGAAAATTTGGGATAGCTGAACTTTTAAACATAAAATAAATATACTTCAGTTACTGAGACTTTACCTTCTTCCTTTCTGAGTTGGACAATTTCCATAACTATGCTTGGATTTGAAGACCTCACAACTAGGATCCATTTTCTACAGAGACCTTTTCAGAAATTCTACACAGAAGAAAAACATTGTGTTCCATATATGGTGATGCAGTATACATAGTTTCTACTTTTGAGTCAGATGGATTTCAGATGAAATGGTGAAATGCAAGTTCCTCCTTACTATACATAGCAATATTTCAAATAAAACTATTAATATCTGTTCATCCAATTCTCTCTTGTGCTTGAAAATTATTTTTGCTGGAAGAGAGGGGCTTGAAAAATGACATGGCTCTGGAAGTTGTTGAAAGGTGATATTTTATGACTTGTGTTATATCCTTCATCTCACAAATGTGAAATGATGAAACTCGGGATTGTAGGCTGACAAAGATTTCATAAACAAGAGCCAGGGGAAGATAGTAGGCAAGGGACAGTAGTACGCAGCCAGAAACATCATTGCCTGTTCCCAGACAATGGAGTGTACTTCTGGGGAAAATATCGCTGTCCCCTCACTTTGCAGATTATGTAGGTCTTTTCTCTTTTTAAGTATATTTTATTGATTATGCTATTACAGTTGTCCCATTTCACCCCCTTCACTACCCTCTGCCCTGCACATCCCCTCCCACCCACATTCCCCTCATTAGTTCACGTCCATGGGTCGTACATATAAGTTCTTTGCCTTCTACATTTCCCATACTATTCTTGCCCTCCCCCTATTTTCTACCTACCATCTATGCTACTTATTCTCTGTAGCTTTTCCCCCCTCTCCTCTTCCCACTCCCCTTTTTGCTAACCCAGTGATCTTCATTTCTATGGTTTTGTTCCTGTTCTAGTTGTTTGCTTAGTTTGCTTTTGTTTTTGTTTTAGGTGTGGTTGTTAATGATTGTGAGTGTGCTCACATTTTATTGTTTTGGTGTGTTACCAAGCCCCTATAGTTTTATTATTCATAGTTTTATCTTCTTTTTCTTAGATAAATCTCTTTAACATTTCATATAATAAGGGCTTGGTGACAACAAAATCCTCTAACTTGACCTTATCTGAGAAGCACTTTATCTGCCCTTCCATTCTAAACAAAAACTTTGCTGGATAGAACAATCTTGGATATAGGTCCTTGCCTTTCATGACTTGGAATATTTCTTTCCAACCCCTTCTTGTCTGTAAGGTCTCTTTTGACAAATAAGCTGACAGTCTTATGGGAACTCCTTTGTAGGTAACTGTCTCCTTTTCTCTTGCTGCTTCTAGGATTCTCTCCTTCATTTTAATCTTGGCTAATGTAATTATGATGTGCCTTGGTGTGTTTCTTTTGGGGTCCAACTTCTTTGGGACTCTCTGAGCTTCCTGGACTTCTGGAAGTCTATTTCCTTTGCCAGATTGGGGAAGTTCTCCTCATTATTTGTTCAAGTAGCTTTTCCACTTGTTGTTCTTCCTCTTCTCATTCTGGTACCCCTATAATTAGGATGTTGGAACATTTAAAGATGTCCTGGAGGTTCCTAAGACTCTCCTCATTTTTTTGAATTCTTGTTTCTTCATTGTTTTCTGTTTGGTCATTTTTTTCTTCCTTCTGGTCCACTCCCTTGATTTGAGTCCCAGTTTCCTTCCCATCACTATTGTTTACCTGTGCATTTTTCTGCGTGACCTTCATTTTTCATCTAATTTGCAACCACATTCAACCAATTCTGTGAGCGTCCTGATTACCAGTGTTTTGAACTGTGTATCTGATAGGTTGGCTATTTCTTCATCACTTAGTTGTATTTTTTCTGGAACTTTGATCTGTTCTTTCATTTGGACCTTTTTTTTGTCTTGACACACCTGTTACATAGTGAGGGGAAGAGCCTTAGGTGTTCACCAGGGTAGGGAAACCCACATGGCTGGGTTGTGATGCTGTGAGTGGGGGAGGCATCTGAGAGGGAACAATGGCACTTGTTCTGCTCTCTGAAGGATCTCAGTCCCCTCTGACACTCCCTCCCAAGCAAACTGGGCCCTTCTGGCACTGATTCCCAGGTGGGTGGGTTTGTGTATATTCTAGGATCCTATGGGTCTCTCCAGCGAATTCTCCTGTGAGACTGGGAGTTTTTTCTGCTGCCTCAACCGCTGCAGGTGTTTTCAATAAGTGGTTTGAGGCTTAATTTCCCTGAGCTGGGGCTCTGGGTTGTGTGGTCCATCCCGCTTCCCAGTTGTTTCTTTTGGTTTATCTGCACTCGAATGTGGGACTACCCACTCCACAATCTGCTCCCTTGAAGGGTCCACCAGCCGCCTCCTTGGAACGAGTCCTCTCCACCCAGCTGCCCATCTTCGCCTCTCCTACAGGTCTGGATGAATGTTTCTTTTTTAACTCTTTGGTTGTCAGACTTTTATACAGTTCAGTTTTCTGTCTGTTCTGGTTGTTTTTAAATTGTCGTTGCCCTTCTTTTGGTTCTGTGAGGAGGCACAGTATGTCTACCTACACTTCCACTTGGCTGGAGTCCTAGATTATGTAGTTTTTAAATTACCAGATAAAATCGTAGCAATAGAGTATCTTAAAAGAGTGTTTTGTTACTACTCCTTTAAAAAGTTTGGAAAAAAACTTTCTTTTATCATGGATGCATTTTTATAAATACCTATTGATTTTGATAGACAACTTCATTTTTTAAATTGTATTTATTTACTTTTAGAGAGAGGGGAAAGGAGGTAGAAAGAGAGGGGGAGACACATCAATGTGTGGTTGCCTCTCGTGTGTCCCCTACTGGGGACTTGGCCCACAACCTTCGACCCTTGGTTTGCAGGTCAGCATTCAGTCCACTGAGCCACAGAAGCCAGGGCTGATTCCTTCTTTTCCCACTAGAAATTCTATTTTATTTTTTTGTTACTCTCTCTTCTTCAATTGCTCAATTGCCTGTAATTAATCCTCAGATCTTCATTAATACATCCATACCAATTTATGATTTCAGCATTATTGCTTGTTAACTCATCTAAACTTGCATAGTTTTTGTGCCTTTGCACAAGTTTTTGTTTTCTCAAAAGCCATTTCCATGAAGAGGAGTTCAAGGGTTTTCCAAGCAGAACTAAGTGCCTTCTCCTATGTGTGCCTACAATCCTTGCCCACGCTGCCCTTTCGGCATTTTATGCTGTACTGTCATTACATGTGCAGGTGTACCTCCAACACCTAAGCACCTAGAATACATCCTCTATTCCATTCACCAAACATAATTTTGAGTACAAATAGGTAGTGAAAATGCTCAATGAATGCATGAAAGAAAATAAGTTTGATGTAATGAGACAGAATATGTGTGCTATTATGAAAAAATCTGGGGAGCACTAATAAAGAAATGAGCATTTGGAGAAAGATGGAGAAGTGTAGAGAATAGAGTCTGTCAAATATTGCCTACATCAGAGCTTTGTCTATGAATAAGAGGTTCTTTTGTAGTCATAAAACACTACTGTCTTCTTACACAGGTACATAATCTTCATATATATTACCTTATCTGATTGTAATACCATTCAAGGAAATACTACCTTAATCAATTATTACATATATAAGAAAACTATTAAATGAAGTAAATATTTACCCTCCCAAAAGGCAAATTAAAACAAACAAACAAACAAAAAAACTAGATTGGGCCTGCCCTGTTTGGCTCAGGTGGTTGGAGCATTATCTCATAAACTGAAAGGTCATGGGTCAGTTCTCAGTCGGGACACATGCCTGGGTTGCGAGTTCAGTTCTTAGTTGAGACAACTGCAGGAGGCAGCCAACAGAGGTTTCTCTCCCTCCATTCTCTTCTCTCTAAAAATTAATGAGCATGTTTGTGCATGCAAATTAGAAAAAACACACAACTAGATTGGAATGAAAGTACTTACTGTAATTTCGAAATATTATTAAGAATGAATTCCTATTTGTCCACATATATTTTTTTCTTTTGCTTCTTTAATTGTTGTTCAAGTACAGTTGTCTCCATTTCCCCACCACCACCACATTCCCCTGCCCCACCGACCCCCACTTCCGGCCCCCAATCCGGCCCCATTTTGGCTTTGTCCATGGGTCCTTTATACATGTTCCTTTATACATGTTCCTTTATACCCTCCCACTTCTTCCCCCCAGTATTCCCCTCCCCCTTCCCTCTGGTTATTGTCAGTCTGTTCTTTATTTTCATGTCTCTGGTTTTATTTTGCTCTCTTTTTTTGTTTGTTTTGTTGATTAGGTTCCACTTATAGGTGAGATTATATGATATTTATCTTTCACCACCTGGCTTATTTCACTTAGCATAATATTCTCCAGATTCATCCATGCTGTCTAGAAGGGTAGGAGCTCTATTTTCTTTCTGCTGTGTAATATTCCATTGTGTAAAAGTAAAAAAAAATAAGTTATGAAATTGCTTATATATTTTAAGCCTAAAGTGTGTCCCAAATACATTGCCAACCTAATGGAATATACAAGAAATGTTAATTTAACTAAAAACTAAAAATATTTTGGAAAATAAATCAATGCCCCACCAAAATACACAGGCTTTGTTTTCTCTCATTTGGTTCTATCAGTATGCATCTTGTTCTAAATTCTTTTTAAATATAACTTAATCTATGCTTATGATTGAAAAAGGAATGAATATAAACCAACAATATACTTTGATAGTTTGAATGCATAAAATCTAGAAAATATGTACTATGTGTATATATATATCTAGTTTCCATGGTGACCTGATCATATGGGATATATTTTTGAATGAACAATGATACAAAGTCATCACTTTAAATTTCCTGACCTATCTTTTCTCTTTAAATGTTATATTTGCAGATTTTAGTAGTTAAGGTTTAGCATATCTTATAAATTGTATTAATGTTGTCTGTCTGCAGCTTGACAGTTACTTTATAAAAAGTTTATATTTTCTTTGAAAAGTTGTGTTTTAATTTTAAATAAGCTTTGAGATTACAACACTGCAAAATAAATATGGAAGATTCAGAAATTATATAATTTATTTTGATTACCCATAGCTTTTAAAGTAAAAGTGAAGAAAAAAACAAGCATTTTTATCTTTATAAAATTATGGATTAAAAGGCATCATTTAAAATTAACATATTTTTTAATTAGCCTTGAGCTATTATGTTTACAATGTCAATATAAAGATTATAATGTCGGAGAAGAGAGACTGAGCCAGGCACCTAGGGTCCTAATGTGATCTTGCGGTATCACTTATGTTGTATGAGACAAGGTAATAAACTTTTCAAATTCTCAGTTACCTTCTCTATAAAATGGGAAGTATTAAAAACATAATTATTTTGATCTCTCTAACTCTGTAACTCTGAAAGCCTCTAAAACCTCAAATGATAAAAAATAGCTATGTATTTTTAAAATGTTAATAATGGCATGTTTTATTATAGCAAAATAGAATTAAACTATATATGACTAGTAATTGGGGAATGTTACATAATCTATGGCATATGGTATAATAAATATTTTTATTAAGGGATAAATATGTGAACTGTACATATAAAAATATAATAGCAGTTAAAATGCTACATAAATTGTTTTCATTGAAGGCAGTTGTGTAAAAGATAAGAACCCATATACTAAGGTTGAAAGATATCAGGTTACATTAAAATATTGTGGTAAAAGTATCATTTATTGCTATCGTTTGTCTCTTCTGTTATACTTGGATAAATGTGTAAATTTTTAAATATTTAAGTGAAATTTTTTTGCAATTCTAATTTATCAGTAAGAAGAGGAAAAAAACTTATCAATTAATTGTGAAAAAATTAGTACCCTTGATTGGGGTTCACAAGTAGGGAGACAATGTTTTAAGATCACAGGCAGTTGAGGACATAGCTCTGCGTTAAATGTGCTTTGGGCTCACATCATACTCCATCCAGACCTGGTGAGTTCAGACAAGTTAGTTAACCTCCATAAAGATTATGTCATACAGAAATGGAGCAAATGACTCCTAAAGTCAATCTGAAGTTTATAAGTAAATGCATTTGAAATTCTTATGATAATACTGAACTGGTAAATATTCAATAATATTACACTATAATTTGTTAGCTATAAGATAAAAGATATGTCTTTTTCTGGAGAGATAGAAACAAGAAGGTCATAATATGGTCATCCTAATATAAAACTGTTTCATTTAGGGTTAGTAGTTTTTTGTAATGTGACTTTATGTAAGAGTGGAAGGAGTTAAAGGGAAATCATTTAATGCAATATAACAGGCAATCAAGTCTTTTTAGCTTGGCTTCTCTTTATATTGCCAAGATGCATAATGTAATTGAAATGTAGGGAAATGTATGAATATAATATCTGCAGTAGTTAGTCAAAAGAAAGATGGCAGTAATCCTAAGAATCTGATTATTGTAGGAGTACTGGATGAAATGAAATGATTATAAAATTGCAACACAAGGGATTTAACAATAAGAATTACTTGACACTAGAACTACATAAAAAATGCCATACAATCATTTAATCCTAAAGTTTATTTTTAAAAAGTAAAGGAAAATATGGTTATAAAATTAGGAAATAATTATTTAAATTTTTTTTTATTGCACTCATCTTTCTGGAGTGAAAGTGTTTACGGGTGCATTTGCATGTATGGTTAGAAAAAATAATTAAGCTAAACTAAAAGTATTTACCTGTACCTCACATTACACCAAACATCTAGTATCTTTATAATTTTATTATTTAAATCTTGAGATAAAGATTTATGTGCATGTGTATAAGTAGAATAAAGAGTCAGTTTATTAACTTCATGAAGTCAACTCCCCTTTTCCCATATAGCTGTTTATTATATCAACTTTTTGTAAAAGATAGGAACATAGTATGAAATCTCATAAATAATTGGGATAGGTCCAGGGACTTAAATTCAGTCACCTTTTGTTGACTTTTTAAATTGAAATTATTGGGGTGACATTGGTTAATAAAATTATATAGTATTCAGGTATATAATTTTATAATGCATCGACTGTATATATACACTGTGGTATTGTGTGTTTACTGCACTAAGTTGTCTTTTTCGATCACCATTTACCACCCCACCCCCCTGCATACCATCTTCTACCTCCTTCCACATCCTTCTCTTCTGATAATCTCCAGTTATCATCTGTGTCTATGAGTTTTTTCCATAATCCTTTCACCTTATTTACCAAGTACCACAACCCTTTTCCCTTCCAACAGTCAGTCTGTCCTCTATGTGTCTTTCTCTCTCTCTCTATTTTGGCTAGTTTATTTCTTTTGTTAGATTCCACATATGAGTGAAATCATATGGTATTTGTCTTTCTCTTACTGGCTTATTTCACTTAGCATAATGCACTCCAGGTCCACCCATGCTGTCACAAAGTGTAAGGCTTCCTTCTTTTTTACGGCCAAGTAGTATTCCATTCTATTGTGTAAATTACCACATCATTTTTTTTATCCACTCATCTGCAGATAGACACTTGGATAGCTTCCAAATCTTGCTTGCCTGTTGTAAATAATGCTGCAATGAACATCGAAGTGCATATACTTTCTGATTAGTGTTTCAGGATTCTTCAAATATAATCCCAGAAATGGAATAGCTGAGTCATAAGGCAGTTCCAGTTAAAGGGAAAGTGTAGAGGTGAATAGATGACATTACAATCTAGTACTTTAAAGTAATCTTTTTCTGAAAATATGGCTATAGCTCCGGCTGCATTCAGCATAAGCAAAGAAAGAGAAATAGACATATCAGAGATAATAAATTGTTTGTGATGGACAGAAAAACAAGAGTTACAAATTTTACATCTCTTTCAGAATGATCTATTTTTCAGAATAACATTATATGCATTTTCATGAGAAAAAGTCATAAAGCATTTAGAAAAATAAGATATATAACTTTTTCTCCACATAAAAAAATGTAATTTTTACTTGCTGGGACTCAAGGCAAAAAAAAAGTAGTTTAGGCAGATATTCCTTATTCTCTGTATTGCTAAAGCTTTCTGTGGTTCTACAGGTATCTCTAGATTTATGTTACAAAATGCCCTACTTATCATGTTTATAGACAGAAATGCAGTGCACAAGTCTAAATTTTGGTTGCTAACACTAAGTAAGAATAAAGTGATATTTTAGGTAATCCAAAAAGGGAGGAAAAGTATATTATAATTATTTTTAAATTTTTGAAAGTTGGAACTTAAAGCTCCAGAACAGCACTGTATTTTTACTCAGAATTGAGAGCTCTGTACAAACACACTAAGATCTACATTGAAGCATTACTTCTGTAAACAATATCAGAACCAAATTCCATTCTTTATTTTCTGATTATTTTATTATTCTCAAATTCTATTCATTAGATATTGTCTCATAATAAAAATCCAGTTACAGATTATCATAGTGATGCTGTTATTAGTATGTGGCTTTTATTTTGAAAATTAAAGGTTAAGTGGCTAAAGTGTATAAAACAGTGATTTAACCATTAATATTAATATTTGCAACTGGAAGGGATGATGTAAATTGTGTCTACAGAGTTCAGAGCAAAACTGAGGTATAGAAGTATAAATATAATGCATTAACTCTCACCACACTTTTTCTTCCATCTGTATTTAACCCGAAGATGCCAGAATCACCCAAATGATCATTACCATTGTATCAACATTGCTTACCATTAGGATCTCTTCAATGAAATGGTGTTGGGAAAATTGGACATCCACATGCATAAGGATGAAACGAGACCCCTATCTTACACCACTCACAACGATTTATTCAAAATAGATTAAAAACTTACAGAAGTATTGATAACATGAGTATCCTGGAAAAAACATAAGGGAAATGCATTTTGATATTGATCTTGGCACTTTTTTTAATGACACCAAAGTACAGTAAAAAATGCAAAAAGAAACAAATGGGATTGCATCAAATTAAATGGCTTCTACACAATAAAGGAAAACATCCACAAAATGAAAAGGCAATCTATGGAATGGGAGAAAATATTGTAAATCATGTGTCAGATAAGAGGTTGATATGCATTCTTTATGTTGAATATCAACTTTTTACAACTCACTAACACAAAACCAAATAAGCCAATTTTAAAAACAAAGGACCTGAAAGATATTTTTTCCAAAGACATACAAATGGCAAAAAGGTATGGAAAAAAGGTCTCAGATCAATAATCATCAGAGAAATGCAAATCAAAATCACATTGAGATGTCACTTTACATCTGTTAAAAATGACTATTATTACAAATAAAAATGGTAAAGTTTGGTGATGGGAAAGTAGAAAAAAGAAGTCTTTTACACAGTTGGTAGGAGCGTAAATTGGTACAGCCATTATAGAAAACAAAGATTCCCTTTGCAGCATTATTCCCAATAGACTATATGTGGAAACAACTTGAGAGTCTGTCAGTGAATAAATGGAGTAAGTATTGTGTACACACACACACAATGTAATATTATACAGCCATAAAAAGAGACAATTCAGCCACTTGCAAAATCATAGGTGAACCTGGAAAATATTCTAAGTGAAACAAGAAAAACAAAAAAAGATTAATGCTGCATGATTTCACTTATATGTGGAATTTAAAACAAAGTCACCCTCAGAGAAAAGAAGGTATTGGGATACATAGGGATTTTGTTTTGGTCAAGGGTATACACATTCAATTATAAGATGAATAAATTCTTCAACTCCAATATATATCTTGGTGACTATAGTTAATGTTTTGTATGCTTGAAATTTTCTTTGAGAGTAAAACTTAAGCATTCTCGCCATATACACTCAAAAAAAGGTAACTGTATGAGGCAGTGGATATGTTAGTTAACTTGATGGGGGAAATCCTACAGTGTCTGTCTATGCATGTGTGTGTGTGTGTGTGTGTGTGTGTGTGTGTGTGTGTGTGTGTGTATAAAATCATCACATTGTATTCTTTAAACATATACAATTTTATTTTTTGTTATACTTCAATAAATCTGTGAAAAAAGTTAAAAAACACTAAATAAAATTTATGCAAGGAAATAAAATAAACATATAATGGATTTCCTTGTTTATTAAATTTATTAGGGTAACATTGGTTAATAAAAGTTTGTAGTTTTCAAATGGGTTTTCTTTTTAATTTTATGTATTAGCTAATTTTAGGTGAATAGACAGTTCTTTTGAAAGATCTTATTTTTATAACTCAGGTACCACTCATGTGTCCACTGATAATATTTACTTACATAAAAGAAAAAATAAATGCAGAAAATCTGAGTTTCTCTAAGATTCTACTATTTAAGTATATTGAAAAGACTTAAGAAATTAAAATATTTCTATACTATTGAGGAACTGTTTGCAATAGAAATTGCTTTTTTTTTCATATTTTGGTAGTGTTTCAAAGTAGGAAAATGCCACCTGGATGAACTTTGCTTTTTAAAGATTTTCTTAAATGATAATTTCCCATTTTCCATTTTTAACACAGAGGATGCCTTCCTTCTGGGTCCTTAAGGTAGAAAAATAGGTCTTTGGAATAAAAATAGTCATATACTAAAATATTTTATACTATTAGTTTATTATGTTGAATCTAGAAATAAGGTAAAATGATCCTCTCTATGAAATCATATTCAGAGAATTTTTACTTTAGAATATGAATATGAAAGGATTCAGTTACAACAAATAAAGTTGTTTTCAAATATTTTTTTCTTGAACTGGATAGAAACTGACATTATAGGAAACAGGAATGTGAGTGGGGGTAAAGTGGGAGGAATACCTCTTACTTTTGTTCCTGGGATTTTTACGTTCTAGTTGTTCTGACCTACCTTTCACCATGTTTTTAATGAAACTACATTTGCTAATCCATTTTACCTCTTTTTAAATACCCGCACTTGGAAAAATATTATCAGTGTTTCTTTTATCATTTCCCATGTCTTGTTTTAGGTTGAGTAAAAAAAGTTATATCAGACATTTTTTCCTCAAGGCAATGGGTAATTTTGCTTATTAATATGCCCTGCTTCCAATAACTGTTTCTATCTGTCATCTTGAAATATATTGCAATTCAAACGTCAACACTTTCTTTTTATATATGAAAATTTCAACTTATTCCAAAGTTATAAAGTTCTGATTTTTTGCAATCTCTTTACATAATTGTGTTTGTCAAGTTGTGTTCTATTTGGATGATGCTAAACTCCTGAGTTTTTAATTACTCCACTGATGTTTAGCTGCCATAATTTTCCTTTATAGCAAAGAGTTATTTGACTGAACTTTCAGCATTTTCCAAACCAACCTGAAAAATAGTTCCTAATCGACTGTATACTTTATATAGACTAGTTATGGCTATCAATATATGAACTTAATTAAAAGTAATGTCTCGAAGCTAAAATGTAAATGCCTTAAACAAAAGTTATTATAACAAACTTATCTATTTAAATCAAAACAAATAGTTGGCAGCATGAGAAGTTATTTAAAAACATCAGATCCAAAGTCTAATATTCAGATGCCTTACTCAGCTTTATTGGTTCCTAATCTAACAACCAAAAAATAAGTCAAATTATGTGACAATTAAAAAGATAAAAAAACATATGAGCAAATGCTTCAAATGCTTGCCTCATGAAATGTTAAGCACACCCACCCTTTGGGAATGACAGAAACGACTCATTAGATTTTAGTTCTACTGAAAGATATGTCATCTCTTAAATTGGTCACAGGGTTCAGACTAATTAATTCATACACACACATGAATAATTTGCTAATAACAGCAAAAGTATATTGACCTAATGACGTGTGGATGAAATTTTTATTCAATGTCAGAAAGCAGAAAGGTATTTGAGAGCAACATTGCCCGAAAGAGAACCATAGAATTGAAAATTATTAACCCTTATTAATTCTAGGACCTTGGACAACTGACTTCATCTGTAAAAATTCATCTTCATTCCTCGTTCTCCCGTATGTAAAGTAGGAAAATAAAAATCACCGTTTAGAGGAACTAACAGATATAAATTAGAAATGCAGAGAATGTCCTCTGACACTTTAAAGTAGTTTAACCGCTTTTACAGCCACCATTATTCCCCTGTAACTTGCAGCCACAACTGTTGATGGTGCTGGTGTTGACTACCACTTTTATTTTACAACAGAAAACAGTTTCTTTGTAAACTAACATAATGGCTAATCAGTTACAAGTTAAAACTGCCAAACACAGTTGTAGGTCTTGCCTTCAGCCTCTCTTTTAAAATGCTTCCTAAAGTGATTAAAATTAGTGGGATGGATTTTATAGTCTCTTAATGACCTCTGAGTGCTGCTGTAAAAGCCATGCAAAGATCTGCTGTGTTGGTAAAAATAATTTAGTAATTTTCTCACAATTAAATTCTGATATGTAAAAATCTATTAAAATGTCTGAGAGGCTTTATAAAGTGGATTATAAATATTAGAGATATTTCTCAGTATGTAAAAAAACAAAACGAAGTTAATGTAAAAATAAACCAAATGATGTACTGCATTTAATTTGGTGATTTCAGCAAAGGGGCACATTATAAGGACAAAAAAAGTCCTAAAAATGTCACTGCTCATAGTACCTATGAGAAAGTAAGTATAGAAATACATGCAAGAGAGACATTGTTTTCCAGAAATAGGAAATGAAGTGGAAATTGAATGAGTCATGAGCAGTTAAGAAAGATGTAGTAAAAATTTATCTATATTGTTATTTTACTGCTTTTACAAAGTAGTATAAAAACCTTAGAAGTAATTAATATCAAATACATTTGAACAAACAGAAGAAAATACTTCACACAGCACTGTGGAAATATATTGCCGTTAGAAGGTCACAGAGTCAAAAACTGTAACTGATTAATAGGACCAATGATAATATTTGTATTGGCCAACATGAGGAAGTTGGGGCCAGTTCCATGCTAGCTTCAGGGACTTTTCTCTGAACTTCATCCAAAAGTACTTTCTAGCTTGGGGGGCCCCGAGTGTGCTTAATTAACTCCGTCTGACCCAGTCATACAGAGTAAAGACATCAATCTATAAGATCTGGCTCACTCTCTTCCTGGGAGTTGAAGGTGAAGGTCTTCTACCTATTTTTGGACTAACCAAAGCAAATTGTCTCCTTTTACAATACACACACATACATATCCCAAAGAAAAAAATACGATGGGATAAACTCAGCACTTTGACTCAACACTGATAAGCCCATGAAGTTCCTGTCCTGACTCTATGGAGGCAATGACAGACAAAACTTAGAATGAAGAGTCAGAAAATCTGAATTAAACAATTTACTGATAGTGTGACTTTGGCAAACTTCTCAAGCCTTAGTTTTTTTCTTACTGAAAAATGGAAAAATAAAACTCTACTATGGATACAAACCCTAGGTCATTAACAGTTTTTTTAGGTTATTTTGTGTTGAAAAGTTTATTCATAATTGGGAATTCTCTGCCATATATGAATGGAAAGCAAAGCTCACTTTGGATCTTCCTGTTTTTTCTCTTTTTCGTAAGTTTTTGCATTTTCTAAGTATTAATGCTACTCAATAGATGCCAAAGTCTGTGCCACTTCTTTCCCCACAAGTATATGAGCACATTTATTTCACATTATTTTATGTGTGTCCATTTACTAAAACTACTGCCTTCCTAAAATGAAGCCAAGTCAATGAAGGCTGATATTGGGAAAATGATCCACAGTGAGGATGTTTGACTTGCCCTTGTAGTCTCAATTCTCTTTCCTAAGTTTCATTTTCACCTTATATATTTCTCTCATTTTACAAAGTTTGATTCAGGAGTTGTTTCCCCAACTAGAAATGATGAGAAATAAATTATAGATATTTTATTTATTTTGGTGGAGACTGCCAAAGGAGCAACAAAAAAACTAACCATCTTCCGTAATATAAGTGAAGCTGCTGCCCAGGGAGATACATTCTCAACCATCCCCCTCCTTCTCCCTTCATCTCCGGACATCCAGATGGAGTGATGTGGTAGAAAAATCATAAAATAGAAAAAGCCTGGTCTCTGAATACATACATAAAAGAAATCTGCCTGCCAACAGTAACACACATAAGGAACTCCTTTAAGAGTTAGAAATAAAATTTTATTGTGCTAAGCCACTGAAATTGTAAGGTTTAGTTTTAAAACCTACAAGCATTATTCTAAAAAAATACCCAATCATACACAAATACATTGAGACCATGCAAACAGACGTCTATATGCACTAGGAATAACAGAAAAAAATGAGTGCGAGATAGGCCTTGAACTCCCACAATTGTTTTTACTAGGGCTGGCAGATGGGGCTTTTGCACACTATCTCCTGGTCTGCTTCCAGACAAAGGATGACGTCTTAGAAACTTCTATTCAGAAGCCACACATGTACCTTCCCAAAGACAAAAACCAAGAGAATTTAGATAAGAGAGGAATGCATATTTTTTTATTTACCTAAATAAAACTCACTTTATGCATCTTTATTTTCTTTCTAATTATCAGCCTCTTCTCAATATGAATGATAGAATAGACAACTTACTTACCCCTTAAGGAAAAACTAAATCTACTCACAAGGTTGTTTCTAACCTATGGATGATTATAAAATTATTTTTATCTCAACCTCCTTTTTTAATTTTGTCTTTTAAAAAATTTATTGTTGCTCAGTTATAGTCCTACCTTTTTCTTCATTGCTCATGCCAGCCCCATCCCCCACTCCCACAGTCAATCCCCATGCATTGACCATGCCCATGAGTCCTCTATTCTTGTTGCTTCACTTGACCCTTCCCCTTCTTTCCCCCATTATTCCCCTCACCCCTCCCCTTTGGTCATAGTCAGTTGGTTTTTTTTTTATTTCCAAGTCTCTAGTTCTATTTTCCTCACTTGATTCTTTTGCTTACTAAGTTCCATTTATAAGTGAGATCATATGGTCTTCGTCTTTCACCACCTGGCTTATCTCACCTAGCATAGTGCTCTCTAGTTCCATCTATGCTGTCACAAAGGGTAGGAATCCCTTCTTTCTTTCTGCTGGGTAGTATTCCATTGTAGAAATGTACCATAGTGTTTTGATGCACTCATTTACTGATGGGCACTTAAGCTGTTTTCGGTACTTGGCTATTGTAAATAATACTGCTATGAACATTGAGGTGCATATATTCTTTTGAATTGGTGATTCAGGATTCTTAGGGTATAGTCCCAGTAGATTGCTGGATTGCTGGATTAAAAGGCAGTTCCATCTTTAGTTTTCTGAGGAAACCCCATACTGTTTTCCACAGTGGCTGTACCAGCCTGCATTCCCACCAACAGTGTCCTAGGGTTTCCTTTTCTCCACAACCTCACCAGCACTTATTGTTTGTTGATTTGTTAATGATGGCCATTCTGACCTGTGTGAAGTGGTATCTCATTGTGGTTTTAATTTGCATCTCTCTGATGTCCAGTGATGTTGAACATTTTTTCGTGTGTCTCTGGGCCCTCTGTATGTCCTCCTTGAAGAAGTGTCAGTTCAGGTCCTTTGCCCATTTTTTAATTGAATTGTTCATCTTCCTGGTGTGGAGCTGTATGAGTTCTTCATACATCTTGGAGATCAAACTCTTGTCCAAGGTGCCATTGGCAAATATGTATCCCCATACAGTTGGTTCCCTTTCTATTTTGTTGATGTTTTCTCTATCTCAACTTCTTAGAGACTCCAACATTCAAACCAGAGAACGATTTAAAATATATAGTATCAAAAGTATAATTTCATTACAAATCATATTCCCTCTATCTCCTCAAAAATTCTGATTAATAAATAAAATGTCCAAAAACATTTTCTGTAAAAGGCCATATAGTAAACTTTTTAGATTTTGCAGGACATGCAGCTTGTTTCTACTGCTCAAGCTTCCCATTGTAGCATGAACACAGCTATAGACAATGTATAAACAAGTGAGTGTGGCTATGTTCTACAAATCCTTATTTATGAAAATAAGCATAAATAAGGATTCTGAATCATCCAAATAGTTTTCATGGAGGAACATTCAAGCTGAACACAAAATTTGGTCCAGATTTGTTGCTTTACTTGCTCACTTGTTTTTATTGCGATGGCCATGCAGTACAGATGCCCATTCAATGACATCTACCGCCCCCACTGACTAGTACAGTGAAGTCATCATTGTTCATGCACGTTCATTCCAGTCCACTTTCCTCAACTGCCAGGTTACATTGATGTTGCACCAACCATTCTTGTATTAAAAATGGCTGACTTTCCCAGGCAGACCTTGTATACTTGCTATGTGAACTCACTCCCAAAATTAAGGAAAGAGAAAGGGATGAATACAAATCTCTAGTTTTTTGCTTGTTTTCTTCTAAAGTCCACTATGCCAGTTCAAACATTTTTGTCCAATGAATTCCTATCCCAGAGTGGCACGATGGGGATTTGGTGCTGGGTGGGAGAGATTAGCCAACTCTCAGAATAATCTGTTACAATATATATATAAAAAAACAGTTGAAAACAAGATGTAGAATGGAAATATTATTTGCACTACACAATATTGATGCCACAAAATACTGAAATCAAAGTAAATATTCACCAAAGTGTAATGTTCCATCCACAGGACTTATCCTGAAACAGACAGTCTGCTTCCTCAAATGCTACTTCTTGTTCATTTCTCACATGTCTTGGCCCGATGTACTAGACATTGAGGGTGCTATCTTCATATAACACCAAAAATACTTTTTACATCATGCTTATTATCTTCAGTCCTCTATGAAACATTTTCTGTGCATCTTTGCATCCCCAGGACAATTTGTTCCTTCCTTCTCTATGGTTCCATTAAAAGCTGCTTAATATGCTAGAAGACAACTTTCAATGTAATATTATAATTAATTGTACATATTTGTTTCTCCTTGCTGTGTTTCCAGGATGTTAATAATGGTCAATTGGACAAAACATATATGTACAATTATACAAAATACTCTCTATATGAATATTATTAATGTTTCTACGTATATATTATAAATGTTTTATTGACTTTGATAAGAATAACTAATCACCTCTAAGAAAGTGTAAATGCAGTTGAGATTTTAGTATCATGAAATTTTATGTGTGATTGTGATTTGGGTATTATGGGAGATTTTAAGAGCTTCTCGATATCTCTCAAATTATATTTCCATGATTATAACTCTGTAAGATGGAACACCAAATATAAATTTTGTGTAGTTTTAAAGTAGGAGATGGAAATTCAGGAAAACAGTTTAAAATATTAAACTGACAGACTGTAAAGGTATGAATAGTCATGGATTTTTGATCTGTGAGATGTTAATAATGTTTAATTCTATGAATATTATTTAATTTACTGGATTCATTTCCAAATTTCTAATAATTTCTTGAAAAATACCTCTTTTAAACAATATATAGTTCAATAACCTAAGATTTTAAACATATTTTAGATCACCTATTATAATTATTTTCTTTTAAATTATTTCAGTCTTCATATCTGTTTTTAGATAACTGACGTTTGAATGTTATGAACTACAAAATTCAAAAACTACCTTACAAAATTGAGAGAACTAGTATTCTGAAGAATTCTCCATTACAATGTTTTAATAATTGATGTATTGTTGAAGAAAATAATGGATATGTGAGTTAAATGCCATTTTATATTTACATTTTATTGAAAGATGATATATACCATGGAAGGGAAATAAGTTTTCTTTTTCATACATTATATATCACTTCATGCACATGATTTCATTGAGTAACACTACAACTCTTCATTTAGCAAACTCTAAGAATCCTAAATGTTACAAAGCAGAGAAGAGGCATAAGCTATTTTAAAAAAACACATAATTTTGGTAATGTCAATATTATGTTTAAAATAATAAAAGTGGCTGATGAGAGGAGGGGTGCAGGATAGAGGTTATTAAAGGGGAGAAAAAATGGGACAACTGTAATAGCATAATCAATAAAATATATTTTTAAAAAAACATAAAAGTGATAATTAGATATACTAAACTTTAAAAAATGTGTTCAATATTTATTGAGCTTCTAATTTGTACCAGAGTAGGCTTTAATAATCTAAAACATAAATTTTTAAATAACAAATATGTCTCTGAAAAGTTCTTCTCTTAGGAATTTAAGTGTTAGCTTTACATAAACACATTTTTTCTTATCAAATTTAAATAAATCTCAGCTTTATTTGCATATTCTCAATTAGGAAGTTTTACCTGCGAATCACTCCTGGGGAAAAAAATAGGTCAATCCTAATATGCGAGATAAGCCAAAAGATCAGATAGGTTTATTAAATAATATTTCACAAACTTCCTTAGTGTCTATTGCATTACATAAGTATTCTTCTGATTGACTATATTGGATACTTGTAATGTTTTTCACCTCTTTTTAAAACAACATTATCATCTTTAATGAATTTGTTTTTTAAAAAGTCACTATGTCCTAGTATAAAATCAAATCTATTACAACTTCTTCTTAATTTGATGTGTATTAGAAATATAATTTAAGAATACTGAAGTCAATATGAAAAATATAATGGAAACAATTTTAATTCATATTGTTTTATATAAGTAGTAATGTAGATATTTAACTGTTTTACCAAAGAAGGTCATATAGTATCTTCCTCTTATCAAATATTATCATTACCTCTGCATTTCACTTATTCTTATTTTAGTTTGATTAATTTTAAATAAGCATGTACTTTATTTTTGTAAATATTATGTATAAAACTTTCTGATGCTCCTGATGTATGTATATGTAATATGCATATATATGTCTGTGTATAGAAAGTTATAAATACAATATATATACTATGTCAGTAATTTAAAAATGAGAGATTAGGTACTGAGAAGTTCTTCACTTTAGAAGGGACAGTGCACAATCTGAAAGAATATTGAGTGTCATGTAAACTTTGTATGGCTCTTTTGAGGCTTCACTTAATTATTTGGAGAAAGCTAGAGCATCCCCTGTTCCATGAGGCTGAAAAAGGTAACACAGGTGAAGAATGATGCTATGCATCTAGATTAAAATCAGAATGTGAGATTTGAAAAGACCTTCTTTCTTTGAAAGAGATGTTCTGTACGGTGTCACCCCATTCATTTAAAGGGGAGAGGGAAGGGAATTTAAGGGGGGAAAAGGGGAGGGATTTGGAGGAACAAGTATGAAGGACACAGGGATGAGGACTAGGTGGGGAGGGAATGGGAGGGAGGGGCGGAACAATGGGGTGGGGGGCTGGGATGGGAAAAATAGACAAAAAACTGTACTTTAAAAATAACTAAATAAAATAAAATATTTGTATTTTGTTACTGGGTGACTTTGTTAGAGCTGGATGTATTTACACTCTCAACATTTACTCTGCCAAACTTATGTACAAATGCCGGACCTTATAAAGAACATTTTTAATTCTTAGACAGTGCTTCCACACCAAGCAGATAGAGTCACCTTGACTAATATGGGGAGTTTCAAATAATGATTGATAATTGCCTAGCTCAGGTCCACCTTGAGTGACATCCTTGAATACAAACACCTAAACTAGAAGGAGTGTCTATTTCTGATTAATTAATAAGCTGTATGTGCAGAGTCATCATGTGTTTTACTGATAATAGTAGGTAGGTAGAGCATAAGGAAGGAGATAAACTCTAAGAGGACTGTGAAAAATAGGTATTATAGAGATAATATAATCTAAAGTATATTAATTTAAATTAAATTATTTAGATTAAATTTATATAATTTAAATATAATCTAGTGTAGAATCTGCATTTCTACACTAATTACCTAAAATTGGGATGAGAAGCTACTTTTTCTGCCAACTCATCAGTGGATATCAGGATGCTGAGAAAACGTTTACAAAGAATCTCTGTTTTCTTTAAATTATCCCAAAGAAATCACAACCGATAACAAAGAGGACTGAGAGAAAATTATGGTAACTCATGTTCAAAGCCCACAGACAAAGCCCCTCATAAAGTATTATACTTTGTCTTTGAAAAATACATGAAGTTGTTTTGTGTGTCTATAAATGTCAAATTGTGGTTTTAAGTAAAATAGTTTCATTGACATATTTGATAATCCTTTTTGATTATTTAATATCAATATTTAAAGACACTAATGTGAATCTAAAAATATAAAACACTTTTTTTAATGAGACTAATTATTATGAATGGATAGGAATAAGAATGTGTTTTTAATTATAATTCTGTAGAGATCAAATGAGACATTTTAGTGAAATATATTCTATACATTATTTTGTTCTCCCATAAAGCATAATTTAACCAGATATCCTGTCTCAGAAATGTAAATTAAGCACTCAAGAATGGAAGTTCAAGTGGAATGGTATTATAAATGTTCATAGAAACTCAAAGTTTTTAGAAAACATAAGTTCGAATTATGAAGAGGTAAAAGCTATGAGTGAACAGAAACTATTATATTAATTAAATGCATGCTCTCCCACTGTGGAGGAAAACAGGGAGTTGTGGCATAAGGGAAAGGAGTAAGTGTGTAGGGAGTAGGGGGCATGTCAATGATAAATGCTAGAGTGAAAAGCTTGTTTTTCTCCTCTCATTGCTGCCCTTCTTGAAGCTCAGATGTTTTCTGTTCTCTACAAGCATGTGAATTAATTAGGTAAGTGACAAGGCATAGATATTTTGAAGTATAAGATAAACAAAACAAAGTAAAACAAAACACCAAAACCTTTGATAGTCTTTATGAAAATGAAGTTCAGTGGGGAAATCCTCTTTCAAATTAACTAGACAGGAATTATGGTATAGTAGAGACAGTAAGTTTTGGTGCCAAGTACAAATCTTCCACTTAATAGTCATGGGATCTTCAGTAAACTTCAGTGACTTCACTAAACTTCTCTTGCATCTAATTCCACATCTGCGAAATGGGAGTAAAAGCCATACCTTTCTCAGAGTTGATATAATGAATAAACGTTACTACATCTAAAGTGCTTGCAAGAGTATATGAGGCATAGTAAGAGCTCAAGGAATGTTGTTTTTATTATTGTGTTCTGATAGTTCCATACTGTAAAATACTTACCATCTGTACATTACTCCATGAATAATCTCCTAATGTTTTTGTGTCAGAAAATATTTATTTTGTATATTAGTGGAATAGACACTAGTACAGAATGTTTTATTCTATAGGAATTTGTTCACATAAAATTTGTTTGTACATTTATTTGAATGTAAACAAAGCCAAGGTGAAAATTCATTGTTTTTAGAGTACTATCCACCATGGAGATATATATGTCTTTTTTGGAGAAGAAGTAACAATCAATCACAGTTCACAAACCAACACACTGAGTTAGACAACTACAGACTATTAACCTCCAGTCATTTCACTTTGAAGAAGACATGGAGTCAAAGGGAACATTTCCAGTTTCAGTGAGGATTTGATCTATTCTGGATTACTTCCTTCTAGGGAAACAGAATCTGAAAGTTGGAACTTTCTAATTTACTATTGAATGTATGGTCACCATATAGTCCATAATTTAAGTATAGAGTCGAACAGAATTTATGAGAGAGAGAGAGAGAATGCTAGCTAATTAATTGAAGAAAAGGACTGGAGAAAATAACAAACCTGATTACTGGAAGAAAACCATATTGGTGGTGAATTACTACTATTGATACATACCTCTTCATACATAGCAGGAGGGAGGCATCCTTAGTCACCTGTGGTTTCATCAGTAGGGACAAAGAATAAATTACTCAGTACAACATAATTTTAGGTGAAAACCCTTGAACTAAATGTGTCATAATGTTTAAATAAGTTATAGCATATGAAATCTTGAATATATTTTTAAAAACCTATAGCAATGAACATGTTCCAGAAAAACTTTCCATTTCCCCTGTTATTGATTTTACCCTCCTATTGGTTCAGTTCATCTTCAAATTATTGATTTCCAAGTAATGTTGTGAATTAGTCTTCTATAGCATGAATCTAACTAGTATGTTTGTTTTATCATTAATCTTGTTGGTCATTACATCATTTACTGTTCATTATAGCCAGAGATAAATTGCACAAATGCTTAATACCGTTAGTTTAGCTTGGCTGCTTTCTGTAGTGACACTAATTCCACAGAGCAGTTGGACAAAATCAATGTCTTATGAACCACTTATATTAAATTATGCTTGTTATGTGATTGAATCAACAGTACATAGAGTTTACTCAAGTTAATTGATCAACTCCTACAAAACAAGTTAATATAATACATCAAACTTAAGGAATTGTCATCCAGAAAGAACATAATAAACATCATTGCTGAAAGAAAACCAGTATTCCTGCTGGAATACTGTATTTCTCAATCATAATCAGATGGCTACATAAAAGTAATAACAGAAAGAATGGAAATATAAATGGAAAGAGGGATATTTATACTTTTCAAGAAGGATTTAAGATATTTATTTCATGATATAAACACACTTGTTGAAACATTGCAGTGTTGTTTGATACTCCTCCAATCACCTGCCCCTAATCAATTAAGAAGAAATGAAACTTAAAAAATCACTAAGACACTTTTTTCCCATGGCTGCATGAAGATTAGTCATCAAAATGACAAAGCAAGTAGATCAGGAAGTTCATGACAAACAGACTATTTCAGTGGAAAAAAATGGTCACCAACATCCTTCACCCTGGGAAGGCAGCAGTTCCTAAGACAGAAATTTGAGAAAAACTAACAAAAATGTACAAAACCACCCAGATGTCATCTTTCAATTTGGATTCAGAATCCATTTTGGTGGTGTGAGAACAATTGTGTTTGGTGTGATTTATGGTTCCTTGGATTATGCAAAGAAAAATGAATCCAAACATATACTTACAAATCGCAGCATGTGTGAGAAGGAAAAAAAATAATAAAACCAGTAGAAGATCTCATGGAGGGTTAGCAACAGAGGAGTGGGAGAAGAAGGGAGGAGAAGGTACAGAAAATAAGTAGCATAGATGGTAGGTAGAAAATAGATAGGGGGAGGGCAAGAATAGTATGGGAAATATAGAATCTAAAGAACTTGAGACACATGGTCATAAACTAAAGGGGGGAATGTAGGGATGGGGGTGCAGGGTGGAGGGGAATGAAGGGGGGAATAGAACAACTTTAATGGCATAATCAATGAAAAAAAGAAAAAAAACAGTAAAGGAACACAAGAATGGAATGAAGAAAGTCAGAGGTAAAGCTTTTAGTTTTTTGCCCACTGAATGTGATGTTGGCCATAGAATTCTTGCATGTGGCTGTTATTATGTTGAGGTGTGCTCCCTCTACTCCAACTTTGCAGAATGTATTTATCATAAAGGGGTGATGGATTTTATCAAATGATGCTTCAGCATCTATTGATATAATCATGTGATTTTGTCCTTCATTTTGTTTATGTGGTATATTACATTTATTAATTCACTAATATTGTACCTTCCTTACATCCCTGGGATGAATCCCAGTTGATCATGGTATATGGTCTTTTTAATGTATTGCTGGATCCAGATTGCCAATATTTTGTTGAGAATTTAAGGGTCCATATTCATCAGGGATATTGGCCTGTAGTTTTCTTTCTTTCTTGTGTCTTTTTCTGATTTTTGGAATTAGGATAATACAGGTTTTGCAGAACAAGTTTGAGAGTCTTCCTTCTTACTGAATTTTTTGCAATAAGAAGGATAAGAATCAGTTGTCCTCTAAATGTTGGGTAAAACCTCCTGTGAAGCCATCCAGTCCAGGGATTTTGTGTGCCAGAATTTTTTGAATATGGCTTCAATTTCACTACTTGTTATCCATCTGTTCAGTATTTCTGCTTCTCCTTGATTCTGTTAGCAAGATTCCATGTTTCTAGAAATTTGTCCATTTTGCCCAGATTGTCCAATTTCTTGGCATATTAGTTGTTCATAGTAATTTCTTACAAACCTTTGTATTTCTGCAGTATCCGTTAGTAACTTATTTTTCACTTCTGATTTTATTTACTTGGGTCCTCTTTCTTTTTTCTTGATGAGTATTGTTATAGTTTTGTCAGTTTTGTTTATCTTTTCAAAGAATAAGCTGCTGGATTCATTGATCATTTGAATTGTATTTTTAGTCTCCATGTCATTTAATTCTGCTCTGATTTTTTATTATTTCCTTCATTCTACTCATTCTGAGCTTTTTTGTTGTCATTTCTCTAGTTTTTTTAGATCAAGGGTTCATTTGAGTTTTTCTATCTTCTTTTGGTAGGCCTGTATTGCTATAAATTTCTCTCTTGGGACTGCCTTCGCCATGTCTCACAGGTTTTGGGTTCTTGTGTGTTCATTTTCATTTGTTACCAAATACTTTTTTATTTCTTTTTTAACCTTATTATTAACCTCATTAATTTTTAAATAACATGTTATTCAGTCTCCATGTATTTGAATGTTTTCGAGTTTTTTCCTTCAGGTTGGTTTCTAGTTTCAAGCCATTGTGATTCCTTCAATTCTCCAAGGAGGATGTACAAATGGCCCATTGACATATGAAAAGATGTTCAACATCAGTAGCCATCAGAGAGACACAAATTAAAATTACAATGAGATATCACCTCACACTTGTCAGAATGGCCATCATTAATAAATTGACAAGTGCTGGTAACGATGTGGAGAAAAGGGAGCCTTAGTGCACTGTTGGTGGGTATGCACTCTGGAGCAAACACTATGAAAAATAATATGGAATTTCCTTAAAAAACTAAAAGTAGAACTACCTTTTGACCCAGGGATTCTGCTGCTGGGAATATACCTTAAGAATCTTGAATCACCAATTCAAAAGAACTTATGTACCCTTATGTTCGTAGCAGCACAATTTACAATAGCCAGATGCTGGAAACAGCCTAAATACTCATCAGTAAATAAGTGGGTGTAAAAACTGTGGCACATTTACACAATGGAATACTACACAGCAGAAAAAAAGAAGAAACTCCTATCTTTTGTGACAACATGTGTAGAACTGGAGAATATGCTAAGTGAAATAAGCCAGTTGGTATAAGAAAGATACCATATGATCTCACCCATAAGAGAAACATACTGAACAATAATAAAGTAATGAGCAAAATAGAACCAGAGGCATGAAAACATGGAACATACTGATAGTGACCAGAGGGGAGGAGGATAGGGAATAATGGTGGAAAGAAAGGGAAGGAACTAGTCAAAACATGTAGGAATGATCCATGGACATGGACAACAGTGTTGGGATAGACTAAGAGCAGAATCTGGGCTAGGTGGAAAAGGGCAAAAGGGAAAAACTGGGACAACTGTAATAGAATAACAGTAAAAAAACTAAAAAGAAAAGAAAGGTCAGGGTGACTGCAAAGACCAATGTTGATGCTGGCTGAAAGTGAGATGGGAGATTAAACAACAGAAGCAGCAAAGATTCTTCAATGACTTTATCTATGGTGATTGAACAGATTTTCACCAGAGGATTAATAAAGAACCTTAGTAATATAAATTCTGAGTTTTTTTCTTCTTGACTAGTTCAGATGGCTGTAGGGGGAGTTATTTCCCTAAAATTGAATATTAGTGAATATTCAGTGAGCCATCTTCTATGCTTTAGCCAATTAACTCATTTTTAATAATTTTTTATGACAATAAAACACCAAATTTATCTAATTGTGCTGTTTACTACTATGTTTTAAAATTATTAACACGAACTCCAGCGTGGATTAAGTGTTAAAGACTATAAAATACCATAAATTATTATTCTAATTTTCTGAAAAAAGTTAGTAATTATTATTTTTTGTACACTTGAGATTTTCAAAGTTGGAGCCATTTGAAAAAACAGGGAGAGAGAGATATGAACTACAATTGTTCCTTCATATAAACAAGTATTATATAAGTAAACTAAGGAAAAAAACACATTAAATCCTATATGTTTATTATATGTGACAAAGACAATGCACTTAATCCTACATAAAATATTTTACTTTAAATACAATATTAAGTTTAATTATCTGGTATGCTTAAAGCAATAGTAATAAATAAAGGAAAATGAAAGTATTTAACATAAATAAATAAATAAATAGTGGCATCCAGCTAACTACATGGGCTCTCACCAGGGAATTTAGTGTAAAAGTGGAGGAAAAACATAGTAGGATACTTTCATTATGTTTCACAAACATGATAACAAGGTGAATTCCTTTAGACATTATGCTGTTTATCTATGTTTAAAGATAGAGTTGTCTGATGCTTTTTCCTAGCTAAGCAAAGTTAGGGTGTGTGTTTCCCTTTAGGTTATTTCCTCTATTCAATGGCATACCATTTCCTTTCAAAGTAGTACTTAAGTTTTCACATATAACCTTTTGGAAGGAGTGATAGACTGACCTTGTTAATGAATTAGTCTTGTCAATCTGCTCCAATTAATATCCAGTTAAAAACTATATGAATGAGTGATGAACAAACACAAACTATATATCAAGTGTATGCTTGTTAAGGTGAATAAAAGATTATAAATACATTCCTTTTGTTGAATACCATCTGTTGAATGGAAATATTAATAGCAAAGTATGCTTTTTCTGACTGTGTTCTTGGAAATTTTATGGGATTGCATTTTCATAGGATATAAAAGACAATTATTTAAAGGACTCAAGCCATTCAAATAAATATTTTGAAATTTATATTTTTAAAAACTGAAAAGAAAATACTTTACCAAGATAGCATCACTTCCTACATATTGTCATGTCTCTCGTAACAACTATAAATGAACATAATTCATGTAATTTTACATATTAACTTTATATATTCAACTTTAATTAGAAAATACATTTTTAGTTTGTTCTGAATGTACATTTCAAGTTTAATGATGTTATAATCATTTGTTTCATTGCATGTATATTTAAGTATTTAAATTATGTGTAATAAAAAGTACCTTGAAAATATAAGAATACAGCTAATATATTTATCAAAAGGATTGACCAAAATACTTCTGTACTTGAAAATTGAATATAAGTAAGAAATTCTGTTAATACTGTAAAAACATTATGCTAAATTAATGGTGATTTAGTACAATTTTGCTATAGAATTTGATATTTTTATTCATATAGTAATATCTTGCCATGGAATTTTACAGAATGTTTACTCTTATTCCCCATAAATATTCATTGCAGAAGGTTAAGGTATCATAAGATTTTACTTTGCAGCTGCCTTTGACCAGCTGTAGCTCATTCGTTAACATTGTAAAATGTAAAATGACAATATAAAGTCGATTAATAAGAAAATATTTTAGGCCCTGGCTGGTGTAGCTCAGTGGATTGAGCTTGGGCCTGCGAACCAGACAATCGCGGTTCGATTCCCAGCCAGGGCACATGCCTGGGTTGCAAGCCGCTTCCCTGCAGGCCAGTTCCCAGCAGGGGATGTGCAAAGGGCAACCATACATTGATGTTTCTCTCCCGCTCTCCTGCCCTTCCCCTCTAAAGATAAATAAATAAATTTTAAAAAATAAAATATTTTAATCCCTGTAATATTCTAAGCATCATAACTAATTATTGTAAATTTTCTAAATGTAGCTTTTATCTTTTAATATGGTTAGTTTTAAATCTGAAGAAATGATTAATTATATGATAGAGAAGCAATCTTATATGTCTATGTTTTATAACATTAAGATTCTACATATTAAGGAAAAAAACATCAAAGTGACCTTTGTTTACATGTGTCTGGGTATTTTATAATACATAGACATGTTGTTTGAGAAGCATCTTTTTGTGTATATCTTGTGATTAAGGATTTTGTTTTGGGTGTACATTATAGAATCTCAAGAAATATTGGCTTGCACAGTTAATGTATTATCTTTCATTTTGTTGTAATTAGAATTTTGGAAAAAAGTAGTCTGGGACTGGTGAGGTGACTCTACAATGTTGGTGGAGATTTAGGATCCTTTGATGTTTTAATCACTTATTCCTAACTTGTAAGACTGATTTATAATTCCAAGATGGTTTCCTGCTTCTGGGCGTTGCATATGTTTTCTTGACAGCAAGAAGAGGGGCAAGCAGAAAATGTCACACACCTGGGAGTTTACCATTCCCCACCGCTTCACTTACATTTTTTAAGGAGCTATCATCAAACGTACAATCAACAACTTCTCCTTATATCCCATTGGATAGAATGGTGTTGCAAAGGCACTCTGACCTCTAAGGGAAAAAGAAAAATGCAGGTGCATTCCCCTTGGTAAAATCAGGATTATTCATATTTATAAGTGAGAAGGAGAAAATGAATATTTGGTATGGAAATTCCAGTCTTTACCTTAGTCTGTGCTGCAATTTCACAGAGTAACTTTATCCTCAATATTACTGTGCTAAAATCACTGTCAGGGAATGGTCAGTCTGTAAGCCGGAGTAACATCTGGGAGACGGTTGCTCCTGAATGGAAATATTTTATTAGAGTAGAATCTGTGTGGATACTAGGGTCAGGCAGATAATTTTGATTCTTTGTTCACACCCAGATGTGTGAGCTTGGGCAAATACTCTGACCTGAAGTTGCCTCAGTGACCTTATGCTATTAGTGACTGAATTAAAAAGTAGATTTTAATGAGCATGGCACATACTTGGAACTCAATGATTTTCCTTTCTGGTCTGGATAGAACTTTAAAATCTTTCTTCTAAAATTCAATAAAATACTGTTTCCAAAAATTCCAGAATAATGGGAAATATTTTACCTGTGACAAACCCTTATTACCTTCAACACCACTAGCATTATCATAAGAATTTTCATCATTATTAATAAATTAAATTTGAACACAAAGCCAGAACTGTACTTTTGTTTACCCATTTAGCAAGACACCATAATTAACAGAATCTTTTGAACTCAAAATTAATTTGTAAATATATATTTTTTCTTTTCCCTGCAACTTTTGTAGTCTTTTTGGTCCCAAATTTTCTAGTAGCTCCTCTTTGTTATTACCTATTTGTTTTTTATTATTTTTCTATTCTCTTCTTGAAATTTCCACATACCAAACTTCCACCAAGACAATTGTTAAATTGCTGAAATACATTATATCATTTCTTTTTCCTGAGGATATATGTTTTGTTGATTTTAGAGGCAAAGAAAGGGAGAGAGTGAGAGAAATATTATTGTAAGAGAGAAACATCAATTGGTTGCTCCCTGAATGCACCAGTACCTGGGACAGAACTTGCCACCTAGTTATCTACCCTGAACATGAATCGAGCCAAAACCTCTGGTGCAAACAACAACACTCCAACCAACTGGGCCACGCAGCCAGGGCTACACATACTGTTTTATATTTTATTTTATTTTATTATTTTATTTCATGGTTTTATTTAATTTAATTAGTTTGCTTTTTATTTATTTTTATCTTTATTATATTTTTACATTACTTTTTAGTCCCCTGGTACTTCCCTGCCCCCAGCAATCACCACAATGTTGTCCATGTCCGTGAGTCATTTTTCTTTTTTGCTCAATCCCTACACTCTTTAACTTCCCCCACGATTAGCTGTCATCCTGCTCTCCATCTATGAGTCTGTCCCTATTTGCCTTGTTAGTTCAGTTTGTTCATTAGAGTCTACATGTGAGTGAAATCATATGGTATTTGTCTTTAAAAGAAAAGATTTTATTTATTTTTAGAGAGAGGAGAAGGGAGGGAGAAAAAGAGGGAGAGAAATATTAATGTGTGGTTGCTTCTCACATGCCCTCTATTGGGGACCTGACCTGGAACCCAGGCATGTGCCCTGACAGGGAATGGAACGCCTGACCTTTTGGTTCACAGGCCTGTGCTCAACCCACTGAACTCCACCAGCTGGGCAAGTATTTGTCTTTGTCTGACTGGCTAATTTCACTTAGCACAATGCTCTTTAGGTAAATCCATGGTCTTCAAAGGGTAAAATTTTATTCTTTTTTTATGACTGTGTAGTATTCTATTGTGTAAATGTCCCATAATTGTTTAATCCACTCATCTACTGATGGACACTTGGGAAGTTTCCATATCTTGGCAATTATAAATAGTGCTTCAATGAACATAGGAGTGCTTATGTTTTTTTAATTAGTGTTTTGTTTTCCTTTGGATATATAGGGTCTGACAGAAGTATGGCCTGCTTGAGTATAGTTAGTAGGTTAATAATATGGGTGTTATGATTTATAGTTTTAATTTGAATATTTCACATAAAGTGTTACACCATTACATGCTTATGATTTTGTAATAAAGTATTTTGTAATAAAAAGGGGCATTACTTCTGCTGAACCCTGTATTTTTTTAGAAGTGGGATCTCTGGGTCAAAAGGCAGATCCATTTTTAATCTTTGAGGTGTATCCACACTGCCTTCCACATTGGCTGCATCAATCTGCATTCCCACCAAGAGTGAAAAAGGGTTCCCCTTTCTTAATATCCTAGTTAGTGCTTGTCGTTTGTTGATTTATTGAAGATAGCCAGTCTGACAGGTGTGAGAAGGTATCTCATTGTGGTTTTTATTTACATTTCTCAGATAGTGACATTGAGCATCTTTTCATATTGACCATCTGTATGTCCTCTGTGGAGAAGTCTCTATTCAGGTCATTTTTCCATTTTTTAATTGTGTGTGTGTATGTGTGTGTGTGTGTTGAGTTTTGTAAGTATTTTGTATCTTTAATAAGTAGAATTTAGGAAAGAATTACTTAGGGAGAATATTACCTAAAAAGTAAAAACTATAAAAAATAGATGTATTTGCCTTCTAATTTTAAGCCTCTACTATACATTTCTAACTTTTTAATATATTGTGTCTAAGTCTTGAAATATTTATACTTAAAAAATAATTTTCCATGATTATATTTAAAATGAACTATTTAGGTTTTTCTGATTTTTTAATAAAGTATGTGTATCCTACTTTAGAAAAGCAAAACAAAGCAAAAACTAAAACAAGTGAATATGAATGCATTTATTTTAATTTCTTAAGAAACCAGGAAGGTACTATGTTTCATAACAATGATTATTATTATGAATGTGAATACATTTTCCACAAAATAGTATAAATTTTTCATATAATAAAGTTTCTCTTTTAAAAATTCAAATGTAATAACTATCAAAATATCACTCAGAATTTATCATTATGAAATTTAGATATTATGCTATTAACATAAAATAAGAAACACATAAGAGGTAAAATTCTGTCTTATTTCTTGAATAAAATGTATCATTTGCCGCTTAATCGTGGAGACCTGAAGAAGTATTCTGAGCCATATATGTTAACATGTGTATATTCTTTGTCTTTTTCCCTCCAAAGTTTCCCAAGACTCTTTAGAAGTCAGCCCCACTATAATTAACACTCAGGTCTTATTTCCTGTTATTATTCATAAGCCCTCTGGTTTTGGTCTCATCAGCAGACCATATAAAGTTTTATCTTAGATATTATATTTCAGCAATTTTTATTGCCCCAGTCCTGATCGAGGACTACTTTAAATGCTATTCTGTAGAGGCAAGACTCCCTGAATGTTTCAGTTTGGGGGGATGATTTTCTCAGGCCTCATCAACCATTTTGCTCCAAACATTCATTTTCTCTGTAGAATTTGCTTCCTTGCATTGTTTTCCATTGGGTGTCTGGCCCTTTTCTGCAGCAAAATCATAAACTCTTTATACGCAGATGTAATTTCTTATCCTCAAAGAATGACACATGATTTATTTATGTTTATTATTTCTGATGATATAAAGAGCGATTTCAGTGAAAAAAAACAAAACTATGAATAACTGCAAGTCATAGGCAAAACTACATAGGATAGATAATATTTAAACGGTTGATGAAAAATAAAAGAAAATAACTAATGTTTAAATCAACATTGCTTCAAAGATGGTTCATATAAAAAAGACAGAACATAAATACATTAACTCTAGCTATTCATGAAAACAAGAACTTCCTCAGATTCCCTGAGCTCAAAACAAATATAATGAGACTTGGGATCCAAAAGAAATACCAGGCTCCATATCTGCTTAGTTTGGTTTACTTGAGAGATGTCCTGTGAGATTATATTTGCTGTGGGCAGATAAGATGATTCCTCTTCGCATGGAAGGCCAGCGTGCTGAACTTTGCTTTGGCATAACTTATAAAACAGGAAACTCATGGGCTGTGTAAATTCATGCTAACATATTTTTACTCCAGATGGAGTGAATTATCTTAAAGTAGCAAGCAATTCTGCTATAGCTACAGAAACTTTATGACCTTGCTTCAGTTTTATCTGACTATAGGGGTGCCAAGGATTGGGTAAGCATAGCCATAGTGTTTGTCATAGCAAAAACATAATAATAATAATAATAATAATAATAATAATAATAATTAGTAAAGATGCCCACCCAAAGAGGAAGTGATCAATGGAATACCAGAGTCAAACTTTTTATTCTTATTTTTTCAATATTCAAAAATGAAAAAGTGACAATAATGAGTTGTTTTTACTTTAAAAGTTGAAACTTTACCAATTGATATGAATTTTTGTTATGGACACGAGAGTCTTTTTAGTTTAATTGTTAAAACTAACAGAAGATATTCATGAACCTAGCTAGAGCCATATGTAGTTGTTTGAGGCTTCTTTGAGAAACCATATATTCTTCAACATTGATGTTATATATCTATGACACTAATTTGCTAAAATAAGGGGAAAATCCGAATTTCATATTTCTGTTGTTGCTCCTTCAATTTTGATTTTGAGCAATTGATTTAGGCAGTGGTAAGAAACAGGTGAGATAAGATCATTTATTTTATTTTTATTTTTTTAAAGATTTTATTTATTTATCTTTAGAGGGGAAGGGAAGGAGAGAGGGAGAGAAAGATCAATATATGGTTGCCTCTCCTGTGTCCCCTGCTGGGAACTGGCCTGCAACCCAGGCATGTGCCCTGACTGGGAATCGAACTGCGATCCTCTGGTTTGCAGGCCTGTGCTCAATCCACTGAGCTACACCAGCCAGGAAGGTAATTTATTTTTGACTCACGTGCATTAATAGGGTTTTACTTAAGTTATAATAGTATTTTCTTCCTAACATATACAACAACATTTAAATACTTGTTTTCTTATAATAAAATCAAATCTTTTATGCTTTTTACTGAAACTTTCTGTAACAGAAATTAAACAATCTGGAATATGAAAAATGAGTCTGCTGGAAGATATCACAGATTTAGTTTTCTTCATCTTGAAATAGAATGCTATAAAAGGAGAGAAGAGAAAAAGCAAGAAACAAAGTTGCTTATGGGTAATGAAAATCATACTATTTTTCATTAACTTTTACCTAGACTGTACATGAATCCTCAAAATGAAATATTCTATTGGTCATTATCTTATCCATAGTGTTTGGCAAATATTGATCAAAATACCAAATACATCTTCTTTTAGTCCTTCCTAAACTTTCCATAATAGTTCTTTTTTTTAATAAACTACACACTGTTTTAATTACCTGCATACTAATAATTAACATTTTTCATGTATTAATAAAAGTATAGACAATTCTTAAATGAGTTGGCTATTAAAGACCTCATTTTCTGTGTCCTCCCCTTCAACCTTACTTACTATTCTTTGTTTATTTCTTCAACCATCTTATCACATTCATCAGATGTCAGACTTGAGTTTCTTTGACTTTCCCCTGCTTTCTACGTACAGTGAGAAACAAGGGAACCATGTCTGCCTCCCTGAAGTTTCATCACCTTGGTGTGTGTCTTGTTTCCTGATGTGGCTGTAACTAAAGCAAACTGAACTCTTCATAGGAATGTCCTTTAAGCTTTTAAATATGTGTGAACTTTCTTTCTTATTTTGAGTATTTAAACTATTAATCTAGATTTCTGAGGATATGGTATTTTTCCTAACCCTTTTCCAAATCTTTTAGTTCTTTTCAATATAAAATGTATGTATTTTATCAATTATTAAACAATATTTTTATTCTTTATTGTAAAATATATAACCTTTCACATATAAACAACCATACACATTCTGTTTCAGTATATTCTATCAGTTGAAAATTAAAAGTGCTGGTTTGTTACATATGTACCTTTATTTATCTCATATGTACATTAAGTATATTTATATCTTTGTTTCTTTATTTGATGTGTATTCTTGAATATTTCTTTGGCATCATGGAATAGATTTTAAATGATTTCATTTTAACAATCACACTTCTAATTTTCAAGGTTTATTTGCTTTTTTTATTTTTGCAATCATTCTCCTGCATTACATATGTTTCCCTCCTTAAAGTGTGGTGATTCTGGTTGGACCATTAAGAATGTGGGATCTTGCCAAAGTAGTTAAGAGTGAAGAACTATATTGATTTTTCTAGGTGGCTTATGTGGATTTCCTCAGCTGTTTTTCAAATAGTTTGTTTCCCATTAGGCTTCCCCCGGGAATAGGAAGTCAACTAGTTGCTCTTGGGATAGGAGTGCAACAGGAGAGAGATTGACCTTGTGGACTAGTAGGGTTCCTTATATTGTGAACATAAAGGGAATCCATTCACAAAAAATAAAAATAAAAAATTACCTTGTTTATAAATAAAAAGATTTACATCGTGGTATTATTTTGTACCAGTGAGGATGAGAAGATAACTGGAGATGGTTCTATAAAATATGCTTAATGCCTGTTATGGGTGCCACACAACAATTAGAAGCACTAAAATAGATCTATGCCAATAAATATTAAAATAGAAATTTAAGATCCTAAACCTATAATTCCAATTCCAATTTCAGTAAAAACTGAGTAAGAGAACTTGAATTAATGTAGTCCATGTATTCTTTTAAACCATAAATCACATAAACCTTTATTCCATCCTGTTTTTTTTCATTGTTGTTGTTGTTACCTGGAGCAGTTTTTGTGGTAGTATTAAAAATTATCTAATTCTATAACCCACACTTCACATTTTGTTTTCCTGATTTTGTCACCCAGCTAAAATTGATGAAGTATTGTTTTGTGCATATTCTTGTCTCTCTATGTGTATATGTATGAAGCATTAAGTAAACCCCGATTTTTTAAATGCTTCACAAAAAGGTGCTCTCTCTCTTAGGCAGTAGAAGACATCCTCTCCCTAAACAAACATTGGTTACTTAAGTACACTTTAAGGGATGGGCGTTTATTTAGCTTAATTTCTTTCCATCTATGGGGAAACTGTGGTGATTATAGTAAGAGCTAATTTTTTTGCTTATTATTACTCACTATTCAATTCTTCCTTACAGAGCAATAGCTTATCCAGACTTAAAATTTTCTCAGAAGAGAAAATCCAAGTGACTTTTAACATTTCTGTAGAGCAAGTGTTTATTATATATTAAGTATCTTAGGTGGTTTGGGTAAGAGGAGATGAGAAACATAATTCTCCCTTTTTTGCCCTTATTGTCAACTTGTGATTTAAATCAAAATTATACTTTTGCTACATATTTGCTTATTATTCCATAATCAGTGATTCTACAAGTACCCAGAGGAAGAATGGCTTACTTCAGATATATTACTTTTTAATATTTCCCTTAAATAACCCCCTTTTTCCCTTTTTCTCTCTTTCTCCTCCCCTCTCTTCCTCCTCTTTTATGTTCTATTCTACAAGAAAAATGTTCCTCTAGATGTTTTTCTGTGCATCAAGGATTTTAAATTTGGCAAGAGCTGCTTGGGGCCCTGGTCATCTCATATTTGTACTCTCACACACTCGTGGAAAAGGAAACCTACACCATTACATAAAATAAACACTGGCTTCAGTTTTTGTGTGTTTTCCTTCATCTCATATGATCAGAGGCATGTTTTTATTCATAAAACTAACAAAAATTGTAAATACTCTGTAAAACCAGTGCTACCTCCCCATTTTCTTTTGTTTATTAATTGTTTAAGGAACATTACCTCATGGTACAGTGCATGCTAATGCATGTCACTGGTTAGCTTTATCATTCGTAACTGCCTCTCAATACTTGCTTGCTCTTTTCTTAATTTCAGGAGCAAAAGTCTCCATCAAAGTGTGCGCAGGGTAAAGGTACAGTAATTTCACTTTGAATGATACCTTTTGTTCTAGCAGCTGAGCTCCATTTACTTCTTTGCCTGCCAAAGACAGCATTTTTGTGCCTTATTCATGGCATACTTTTCTCTTTTTTTCATCTTCACTTACCTTTTTTCTTTTTTATGGACTAAATTGGCTCCAGATTCTAAGCTTAATGAGTACGTACAGGTTGGCAGGCAAGAAAAGAGTCATTTATCTACAGGGCCAGGCCAGCTGCAAGGTACAGAGCTTTCATTTCATCTTGAGGAAATAAAACAAAAAAAAATACTAATATTATACTAATCCTCATGTTCACATGGTAGGCATTTTAGGAATCTTTGGAAAACATGGAGTGGATTATAGACAGCATTGGAACTACCAGCATACTGCAGTGGTGACACTTATCATGAAGCAGTATCCAAAAGAAGTGAAGGTAGCTAGTTGGAAACTATATAAAATAGAAAACATTAAAGAAGTTGGCTATTGTGGGAAGATTCAGTTTGTATGTATTCTTCCTCAGGAACTATGCTTTAAAATTTAAATTTGAAAAGACATTAGAAGAATAGCTACATAATGATTAGGTATAGTTCTTAGTACTAAGGAAAGCTTATTGGAACAGTCTGTTTTGCTACTATAGCGAGTTTTGTTTTGTCCTCTCAACATAATAGTTTATGATGTTTTTATTATGATTCTAGATGAAATATTTGTATTTTAAATATAAAACAAAAACACATCAAGAAAGGAATAAACTACAGAGAATAAAGTAATTAATGTGACTAATCTAGGGAAAACACATTATTTGAATGTAAACCCACTTGTAATTTAGAGTTGAAACTAACATTATTTTATATCTACTTTACATAAAAATTAGCTATACCCAGGAAGTAGCTATTCATAATATCCAAGTCGCAAATAGTTACCCCAAACCTCTCTTTTTCTTATAATATTTACACCACGTCCAAATGACTGCCTAACTAGTTAATTGAAATCTGAAAAGAAATATTGTTTGTTTTTAGGGGCTTGTGAGAACCTGACAATTTACATTTAAATATGCTCTCCTTCCTATTCTTTACTTTTGTGAGTTGAACGTACAGGACAGTTTTAAAGACCAGTTGTTAAATTGAAATATCTCTCCCTTCCACCACAATCTTCCATAATACTTTTCTAAGTCTGTAGTCAACATTCCACTCTTTCTCCTCACAGGGTTTTGCTTCACAAAACTTGGTCAAATTAATTCATTTCACTAATTTTTTTCTCTTTATTGAATTTATTGGGGTGATACTAGTTAAGAAAACTATACAGGTTACAGGTGCATGAAATCCGCAACATATCATCTGTATACCATATTTTGTGTCCGCCACCCCAAGCCAAAGCTCCTTCCATCGCCATTTATCCCCTCTATAACCTTCTTCCCTACCTCCCTGGCAATCACCACACTGTTGTCCTTGTCCACGATTTTTTTTTCTCTTGATCTTCACCCAATCCCTTCCCTTGACAACTGTCATCCTGCTCTCTCTCTTCAAGTCTGTCACTATTTTGCTTGTTAGTTCATTTTGTTCATTAGATTCCACATATGAGTGATGGTTCTTGTCTTTCTCTGACTGGCTTATTTTACTTAGCATAATGCTCCATACAATAAATCTTCAAAGAAGTGTTGGCAAGGATGTGGAGAAAAGGGAACCCTCATACACTGTTGCTGGAAATGCAGACTGGTGCAGCCACTGTGGAAAGTAGTATGAAGTTAGCTCAGAAAATTAAAAATCGCACTGCTGCATGACCCAGTGATTCCGATTCTGGGAATATATCCAAAGAAACCCAAAACACTAATTCAAAAGAATATATGTACTCCTATGTTTATTACAGAGTTATTTACAATAGTCAAGATTTGGAAGCAGCCCAAGTACTTACCAGTAGATGAGTGGATGAAAAAACTGTGGTACACTTGTATAATAGATTACTACTCAGCCGTAAAAAAGAAGGTTGAGTGGTAATCTATTCTACTACTACTACCTTTTCCAGGTCCACCCACTTGCAATAGCATGGATGGACCTGGAAATCATCTCACTCATTTAAAACTCACACTTTGATGTCTTCATGAAGTGACATTTTATGTATGCCTAGTGTGACCCAAATAACTGCAGTATGGACACCATCATTTCTTTTGTTGATGACTAAGACATTAGTTATCAGGGGAACAACATTGATTTATTGCATGTACCAATATTAAAAATAGTTCTTTATATCCTCTTAATATCACACCTGGCCAGAGAAAAAAATATTTTGTCATTCCCTCCTGTGCTTAGTACCAATTTAACTAAGCATTCATGGTACATTTTCAGAATCCCTTTTCTCATAATGTTCCCAGAAGCCAATATTAATTACTCCAACTTGTGATGAAATGAAAATGATTTGACATCCTGCTATCAATAATGGAAATGAATGGTGCTGAGGATGAATAATTTTAGTTTAATATAGGTTATTAAGTCTGAGTTGCTGTCCAGGACTGTTTCCTAGCTTCCTTGCATCCCCACCCTCCTCCCTGGAACAGATGCTCCCACAGTGAACTCACTGAGATTCTGCTGCTGTCATAGGGGAGGAAAAACACAGCTGGGTAGTTAAAGAAGAAAACAGCATTTTAGGACAAATTCTACTTTCTAGGCCTCAGCCTCCTCATCTGTTGAAATACATGCTCTACACTTAATATTGAATGATCACTGACTTCTTGTCTGAGTCCACAGAACCACAGTTCAGTGCCAAAGCAATAGCTTTTGGGGAGTGTTATGAAGTAGGCTGCAAATTTCTTATTTCTGACAGTTTAATACTACTGTACATTTTGTGGTTGATTGTATGCAGCTTTCACAAAAACAATGTGTAATTATTTAAAACATCATGATTACCATGATAACGCCCTTGTAGATGAGATAATCTGTGGTGAAACAAGTCGCTTTACTCCTGCACAGCTCTCCTGAAAGGAAACTGTAGTTGTCGGTGAAATTACACTTTTATTAATAAACTATTATAATAATTCTTTGAAATACACATTCATATCAAAATTGCTCTGTCTACACACAGGAAAATATAGTGGTGCATTAAAATGACAAAACTCTTAAATGTAAGTCCCAAAGACCTCTGTTTCACTCTTGTTTCTCCCTTTTTATTCACAGAAAATAAGCTTTTGTCCTTAAATTCTGAAGGTTAAAAGGAAGTGGAAAGGATTGTGATTTCATTTTGACCAAATATTTCCTGTTATTTGGAGTTCTTCATGGGAAAATATATATGATATGCTATCAAAGAAAATGTAAAGCATAAAAATTACACCTGTATAAACAAATGCATAGAAAAAAAGTAAGAAAAAATATATTAGCTGTAATAGTAGCTGACTGGAGTTAATATGGATGATACGTTTTTTTCCTTTCTCTTTTTTATAAATTTTAGCTTTAACTGTTTTTAATGTTTGCTCCAATTCCTGCAAATGGTTAAAATGCTATAAAGGACGCATTAATAAATATATTTTAAGTGAACCTTACTGAGAAGACTGAGTGCCTCTAAAGAAAAGAGAAGATGAACAAAGGGGAAAGTTCCTTGAGTTCTTGAGTTCATACTACAAGTGTCTTTCTCTCTGGCACAGACAAGATGCTAGTTAATGTTTTGTTAATCAAATATGTGGCAATTCTGTCAAGGCCAGAGTCAGGCGATTCATAAAGATTTCCCTGATTCTTTCTGCTCACCCTTCCCCTAATTCTTAATCAGAGGCATTATTCTTTTCCCTTGTCCTCTGCTGCACTCCTAATTTTCTCTTATATTTGTTAGCACATGCTGGTGCCTTGTGGTATATGTTTTGTTTGCTTATCTTATTACTTCAAAAAATTCAAAGTTTCTTCCAGTTATTAACCAAGTTTTGTTTTCTCCATATGTCCTTTTTGATTAAATTTTATTGATATGTTACCGGAGTTTAGATTATTCTCACTTTATTTTTTTTCTTTTTTAATTTAAATTTTATTTTTAATAACATTTTACATTCAATATTATTTTGTATTAGTTTCAGGGGTGTAACACCTAACTTTTTTTTTAAATTTTTATTTAATTATTTTTTCAAGTACATTTTTTTGTCTATTTCTCCCATGCCAGCCCCCCCCATCTCCCCACCTCCCTCCCATTCCCCCCCCCATCCTCATCCCTGTGTCTTTCATACTTGTTCCTCAAAATCCCTCCCCATTTTTCCCCTAAATTATTCTCACTTTAGATCAGGGTTCACATTCAATCTTAAAGAAAGAGAATGAAGAAATAATCAAAATTATTTATATTTTCTAACTAAATTCTCCCTTTGTCATTGGTAATGGAAATCTTGCCACATCCCTTGTTTCTTTCTAGTATTATTAATTTTGTTTTTTTAAATGCATATACACCTGCTTGTCTTGCATAGTTCTCATTGTGAAAGTTCTAGATAGTCATTTTCAATGTTGATAAAAATCACAGCAATGTAAATGCTAATGAACTCATCCTTCTGAAGAGTCCTAATAAAAACTAGTAATGAATGAAGAAATTTGGCAATCCTAAGAGGACTTTCCTGGTTGGTGACTTTAGGTGTATTCAAGCTATAAAAATAAGAAGTTATCACGGCGCCCTGAATTTACTCAATCAATGATGAAACATCTGTGGCAGGGAATATTAAAATTTCATGACCACAACACACAACATCTTTAATCTAAGTCAGGAAAGAAAAGTTTAAAAAAATTTACAACTTCCTTAGAAACTAAAGCTTTGAAATCAAATACCTCTTATTCAAATGTATTCCAGTTATTCAAATATGTGATGCCATATTTTACAACTAATGATATACAGTGCTGGGAGCACGGGGAAAATCTGGAATCATAAAAATGTCATTATTTCTTGCTTGGACTGGATTTAGTTAAAAGCACGATTGGAATATTTTAGTGTTTGGAAGCAATATACACTGCTACTAACTTTAACTCCAGTTCTTTAAACTTTACAATCATGTAGGCATTATTTCTTAAACAAATATTTTAATATATTTATATTATTACTATTTATATTTAATTCAAGTTGAAATTCCCATAAGCTGATTTGAAAATATTTAGAGTATTTTTCTTTCTTATGTTTTTAATCAAATAAACCAAATTTATCACATTATTTCAATTCCAGTCTCTGTGAATTAAAAAAATATATTAATTTTTAATTTCATTAGTAGTTTTTCAAAGTCTTACTTCATAGAACAAATTTAACCATACTGTAATTTTATAAACATGTTTTTTTAAAGATAAATAGTTTAATAGCAGTGAAAAATTATAATAATGTAGTTGAATGTCTATTTCTCAAAACATTCCCATGTAAAAAGTATTATTTCTAGTTTAACTTTCTAATTCATCCTTGCTTGTTGAATATGCAAATTAAGCTATTTTCATTACAATTCACTAACAGTAAGATTGATACATTCCATAAGTTTAGATAAATGTACAAAGTAACTTAACTACCACTGTAATAATACAGAACATATCTACCACGCCAGTCAGTTCCTTTGTGTCCCTCATAGTCAATCCCTCTCCCCAGATTATAGCCTCTGGAAATACTTTTATGCTGTATAATTTTGCCTTACCAACAATTTCATGTAAATAGAATTAAAAAGTGTATAGTATTGTCTGGCTGGTGTAGCTCAGTGGATTGAGTGCAAGCTGCAAACCAAAGGGTCACAGGTTCAATTCCCAGTCAGGGCACATGCCTGGGTTGCGGGCCAGGTCCCCAGCGGGAGCCATGTGAGAGGCAACCACACATTGATGTTTCTCTTTCTCCCTCCCTTCCCCCTCTCTCTAAAAATAAATAAATAAATAAAATATTTTTCAAAAGTGTATTGTATTATAGTTTGTTTCTTTCACATACCATAATTATTTTGAGATTCATTTAAATTAATATGTGTGTATGTGTTGTGGTCTGTTTTATTGCTAAGTAGTAGTCTGTGTTTTGGACATACTAAATTTGCTTGTCTTTTTTTTTTTTAGGCATTTGGATGTGTCGGGTTATTATGAGTAAAGCTGCTACAAATATTTACAAGTTTTCTTTGTGGACAATTATGTTTCATTTATCTTGGGTAAATGAAAAGGAATGGGATTGCTGAAATTAGGGGAGGTATATGTTAAAATTTATTTTAAAATGCCAAACTATTTTTCAGAGTAGATGTATTATTTTTTTATTTCCACTATTAATTCAATGGTCAGCCTTTAAAATTTTTACCATTGATTCATATTATATTTTACCATAATTTAATCTATATTTCCCCAGTGACTGATAATGTTGAGCATCTGTATATGTGCTTATTTTTTATTTGTAAGTTTTCTTTAAATATGTATCTCATTACATCAATGGATACATGTGTCTCTTTTGAATACTGTAGCTTCGTAGTAATTTAAAAATGAAGAAGGGTGAGACCACAAACTTTGTTACTTCTCAAGATAGCTTTGGCTATCAGTGGTTCTTTGAGATTCCATTTTAATTTTAGGATGAAAGTTTATACTTCTGCAAAAAAAAGTCATGGAAAGTTTGATAGGCATGACTATAATTGGTAGATCACTGTGGGTAGTACTTGTATCTAAACAATATCAAGTCTTCTGTTCCATAAACATGGGATGTATTTTCATTTCTTGGTATCTTTTTTAACTTTTTAAACATTTTGTAATTTTCATTATAAAAATTTGCATCCTTAGTTAAGTTTATTCCTCAGTATTTTATTCTTTTTGATATTATTGTAAATGAAATTGCTGCCCTGATTTACTTTTCAAATTGTTCAGTAGTAATTTACAGAAATGCAAATGATTTTATACTCTGCAACTTTATCAAGCTTGTTTATAAATTCTAACAACCATTGTTTTATTTCTAGTGTGGAATCTTTTAGCTTTCTGTATATAAGAACATGTATTCTGCAAGCAGAAATAATTTTATTTGTTCTTTTCTAATTTGAATTAGTGCTTGGCTAGGACTTCCATTACTGTGTTGAATAGAAATGGCAAAAGTGGGCATTCTTGTTTTGTTCCTGATCTCTGAGAATAAATTTTCAGTCTTTCACTATTGAGTGTGATAGCTTTGGAAACACTTGAGTTTAACTCAACAGAACATATCCTTTCTCTTGTTTTACTTTAAGAATTTGGAATTACTTAATTTTTCTCTTGAGTATCTCTTCAAAAATTTTTAATTATTCTTCAATATTGTTTTATTTTAGGAATATGAAAGTTTAAAATATGTATTAAATACACTATAATTATAAGCACCTAAAGAAATATCAAGATATTAAAAATAGATTAAAGAACAAATTATGCCCTACTCTTTCATTTACAATCTTATTCACTAAAACCTAGTAAATATCCAAAACCTAATGATGCATAATACATGAATTTGTTCTTCAAGAGATATTTTGAAATTGATAGCATATCTTTAAATTCCTATTGACATTCTTACTATATTATAACCTCCAGTTTAGTTGTGTTTCTGTTTTGTTTGTTCTGCATACTGAAAAAAATAACAATAAAATAGTATATCAACCAGAAGATACCCTTCACATTATAGGAGATTATTGAAAATACAGAGTATCTACCACCAATCTTCTAGTCTACACATTCACATAAATTGCACTCCTTTCTTTTAGTATAACTGGTCACTTTTGTTCTTTCGATTGTCTACCTTAGTTAACAAAATTGTTACATTATTAATTAATATAAGTATTAGAATGTGTCATGTTCTAAATTTTTATTTTTTTCTTCTTTTTTTCGTTGTTTAAGTACAGTTGTCTCCATTTCCCCTCACCTCTCCCCGCCATCCCAGACATCCCTGCCTCCCACTCTCCATCCTACCCCCTTTGACTTTATCCAGGGGTCCATTATACCTGTTCCTTGACAAACCTGCCCCTACTCTCCCTCATTATCCCTCTTCACTCTTCCCTCCATTTATGATCTGTTTGTTCTATATTTCCATGTCTCTAGTTATATTTTGCTTGCTTGTTTGTTTTGTTGACTAGGTTCCACTTATAGGTGAGATCATATGGTATTTCTCTTAGGGGGAAATACCTGGCTTATTTCACTTAGCGTAATGCTCCGTCCATGCTGTTGTGAAGGGTAGGAGTTCTTTCTTTCTTTCTGCTGCATAGTATTCTATTGTGTAAATGTACCACAGTTTTTTGATCCATTCATTTACTGATAGGCACTTAGGTTGCTTCCATTACTCTGCTATTGTAAATTGTGCTGCTATGAACATTGGGGTGCATAGGTTCTTTTGTATTAGTGTTTCAGAATTCTTAGGGTACAATCCCAGCAGTGGGATTACCAGGTGAATAGGCAGTTCCACTTTTAGTTTTCTGAGGAAACTCCATACTGTTTCCCACAGTGGCTGCACTAGTCTGCATTTCTGCCAACATTGTACTGGGCTCCCTTTTTTCAACAACCTCACCAGCACTTGTTTGTTGATTTGTTTATGATGGTCATTCTGACTGGTGTGAAATGATATCTCATTGTGGCTTTAATTAGCATCTCTCTGATGGCTAGTGATGCTGAGCATCCTTTCATAGGTCTCTGAGCTCTCTCTGTGTCCTCATTGGAGAGGTCTGTTCAGGTCCTTTGCTCATTTTTTAATAGGGTTGTTTGTCTTCCTGGAGTGGAATCCTGTGATGGTCAATTAATATCTGACAAAGGGAGCAGAAGCATAAAATGAGGTAAAAATAGCCCTTCAAGTAATGGTATTGGGAGATCTGGGCAGCTCCATGCAAAAAAAAAAAAGAAAGAAATTCAACCACCGACTTACACCATACACAAAAATAAACTCAAGGTTGAATAAAGACTTAAACATAAGTTGCAATATGATAAAAGCCATAGAAGAGAATATAGGCAGGAAAATCCCAGATATTCCACACAGCAATATTTTTACCAATATGTGTCCCCTAGATCAAGGGACATAAAGGAAAGAGTAAACAAATAGGGTTCATAAACATAAAAAGTTATACAGCTAAAGATAACATCAGCAAAATGAAAAGGGAACCAACCATACAGTAAAATATATTTGTCTATGACACCTTGGACAAGGGTTTGATCTTCAAAATATATAAAGAACTCACATGACTCATCTTCTAAAATTTCAAATGAGGCATTAGAAATAAATAAAATATTGCACGGAAATTCAGTACTTGAAAATTTGAACTAAACCTAGTAGTGTTTGCTAGTTTTAAACTCAGTGTTATTTTAATTTGGCTCAGAAGAAAAGCATACCTGTGAACTGCCAAAGATTTACATATTTAATTTAATTGCTTTATATTGCAGTGATAAAATAAATTGGAAAAGGCATGAGAAGCCAAGAAAAATATTAAAACTCAATGGAAAATTTAGCTATATTTAATAGTCACAATTGATTACAGACTCTAGAGTATTCAGCTTATGTATTTGGGACATAGAAAAACACAGCGATGAATCAGACAGCAGGCAGCTTGGAGTTCATTTGTGGTTGCTTTCTAAAGTTTTGAAGGCAAATAATGGTGAACTTTTGAGTCTCTTTTATTATTATTTAGACTATACATTCATTGTCACATTTCAATATTGATTTTGAAGCAATTTCTAGAAAAATTCAAGTCCTCAGATAGCTCTTACTTGATATACTCTATTGGAGATTTAGGTAAATGCAATCATGTGTCAACTCTTAAAAATGAACATTTCCTAGTATATGAAAAGAATTATATAATTTGGATTTTCATCTTCCTACAATTTCTTAAGCAATAGATACAAAAAAATAAAGAATAGATAAAACATGGTTTCCTATTAAATAATATATTAGAATAGATAGTAAGTAGAGTTTAGTGTATTTCTATGTGCAAGTTTTTGTGAAATGGGAAAACTTTCTTTATATGAATGAGAAACACTCTACATATTAATACTTCTGAGTCCAACATAGAATCGGAAATTTACTATATGGCACCCCTTGGCCTTGATTGACTTTAATTACATTTTATCCACATCTTAGTGGACTTGGAGAATGCAATAAAACCATTATAGACAAGAAGTTCTGTTAGATTCTGTATATAAGTTAAACTGTTTTAATAAAGACATTTTTGTATAGAACATAAAACAGACCTTAAATATTACCTGATGTATTTGCCTAAGCATTTAGTTTTTTAACCAAAATGAATAGTATATTCATGAAAAGTTAAAATTGGAATTCACAGAAAACCCGTATATTTTTCTTTCATGCAATTGATGCCACTAAGTAAAAGTGGTTACCATTTGATCCCTTAAAACTGAAAATAAATTTTAAAATTGAAATTCAGTTAACTAAGAGCTTTTTTTCCTTACAATTATTTGAAGTAGTGTAACCTGGTAATTACATTTTGCATGTAACGATACTACTTTTTTTTCTCTTTCTTTCTTCCTTTCTCCCTCCTACCTTTTCTTCTTCCCTCCTTCCTACTGCCCTTCTTCCTCCCTTCTTACTTTTCATCCACACTTCATTGATTCCTTCCATTTTTTAATTATTTTACACTAGAAAAAAATAGCAGTTACATATTGAATTGTATTATAACAAACTATATACTCCTATGGTATATGTCATGCATTTCTCTATTTATGGTTCTAATTTTATATTCAAACTTCAAAGTATAAAATAGCTTTATAGGATAATAAATATTGATGTAATAAATACCAAATGTGTAATTAACTTGGTGAGACTTTTTTATTTAGAAAAAATTGAATTTGCTTATGTTTTTAATATGTTATCAACAGCTCTATGATATAGTTAAATCATCTGGCAGTATTGTCCCTACTAGAAGCTCAAACCCAGAAAAACAAAGACTGTAAACAGCCACATGGCATATAAAAATACTGTGAGTCCATACTCAATTACTACCTTTTTATTATTCCTGTAGAAATGAACATGGGGCATTGCAGTGTTATCTGAAATATAGCTTAAATATAGAATCTAGTGTTTATGTATTTGACTTACCTACATTTATCTAGAAACAGGACCCAAAATGAGGGATAAATTGACAATATTATTTGGGGGCATAAACCCTCGATGAAGAGAAAGAGTAGTCAAGCAAAGAAGAATCTGAGCATAAAATATTTTAAAAATACAAATAAATAAAATGGTAAAAAAAAAAGAATATGAGCTAATTGCAAAGTCATGTGTAATAGCCTTGGCTACCACCTTAAGAGAAGTGGGAAAGAGAGAGTTTCTTGCTGTGTCTAGACTGGTGCATATAAGACCTCTGGGCAAACATCAAGAGAGCCGTACCTTAGAATGGGCCATGGAAGCAAGAAAAGTGAGACATTTTGTTGTTTTCCAGTTCCCATTGGTCAAAATTTGCTTCAGAGGGAGTTAATTCCTCTGCAATTACAAGTAAAATCATTTGACCCATTTTGTAGGCTCTAAAATTTTTTTATTTAGTTATTTTTCAAGTACAGTTTTCTGTTTATTTGTCTCATCCCAGCCCACCCCCCCCCATGCACCCCACCTCCCTCCCATTTCCACCCCCCTTAGTTATTGTCCCTGTGTCCTTTATACTTGTTCCTCTAAATCCCTCCCATTTTTTCCCCTTAAATTCTCTCCCCTCTCCCTTCTGGTCGATGTCCCCTTGTTCTCTATTTCAGTGTCTTTGTTTTTATTTTGCTTCCTTGTCTGTTTTGTTGTTTAGCTTCCTGTTAAAGGTGAGATCGTATGGTATTTGTCTTTCAACACCTGGCTTATTTCACTCAGCATAATGCTTTCCAGTTCCATCCATGTTGTTGCAAAGGGTAGGAGCTCCTTCTTTCTCTTTTCTGCATAGAATTCTATTGTGTACATGTACCACAATTTTTTGATCCATTCATTTACTGATGGACACCTAGGTTGCTTCCAGCTCTTGGCTATTGTAAATTGTGCTGCTATGAACATTGTGGTGCATAGGTACTTTGAAATTGATGTTTAAGTGTTCTTAGGATATAATCCTAGCAGTGGAATTGCTGGGTCATAAGGCAGGTTGATTTTATTTTTCTGAGAAAATTCCATACTGTTTTCCATGATGGTTGTACCAGTCTACAATCCCACCAACAGTGAACTAAGGTCCCCTTTTCCCCACAACCTCTCCAACATTTGTTGTTGGTTGCTTTGTTTATGATAGCCGTTCGGACTGGTGTAAAGTGGTATCTCATTGTGGTTTTAATTTTCATCTCTCTGATAGCTAGCGATATTGAGCATCTCTTCGTGTGTCTCTGGATCTTCTGTATGTCCTTTTTGGAGAAGTGTCTGTTCAAGTCCTTTTCCCATTTTTTAATTGGGTTAGTTGTCTTTTTAGAGTGGAGTTGTGTAAGTTCTTTGTATATTTTGGAGATTAAACCTTTGTCTGAGGTATCATTGGCAAATATGTTTTCCCGTACATTTGGTTGTCTTGCTAATTTAATACTGTTTTCTTTAGCCACGCAGAAACTTTTTATTTTGATGAGATCCCATTTGTTTATTCTTTCCTTTATATTCCTTGCTCTAGGGGACATATCTGTAAAAGTGTTGCTGTGTGAAATATCTGAGATTTTCCTGCCAATGTTCTCCTCTAGAACTTTAATGGTTTCAAGGCTTATATTTAAGTCTTTTATCCACCTTGAATTTATTTTGGTGTATGGTGTAAGTTGGTGCTTATGTTTCATTTTTTTGCACGTAGGTCCAGTTCTTCCAACACCATTTGTTGAAGAGGCTATCTTTACTCCATTTTCTGTTACTGCCCCCTTTTTCAAATATTAATTGACTGTAGAGAGTTGGGTTTATTTCTGGGCTCTCTGTTCTGTTCCATTGGTCTATGTGCCTGTTTTTAAGCCAGTACCAGGCTGTTTTGATTATAGTGGCCTTGTAATACAGTTTGATATCAGGTATTGTGATCCCTCCTACTTTGTTCTTCTTTCTCAAAAGAGCAGCTGCTATTTGGGCTCATTTATGGTCCCATATAAATTTTTGAAGTGTTTGTTATATGTCTGTGAAATATGCCATTGGTACTTCAATAGGTATGGCATTGAATCTGTATGCTGCTTTGGGTAGTATGGACATTTTGATGATGTTAATTCTTCCAATCCATGAACAAGGTATATGTTTCCATTTGTTTGTGTCTTCCTTGATTTCTTTCTTCAGTGCTGTGTAGTTTTATGCATACAGGCCTTTTACCTCCTTAGTTAGATTTATTCCCAGATATTTTGTTTTTGTTTTTGCTATATCGAATGGGATTTTTTCCTTGATTTCTGCTTCTGCTGATTCATTGCTGGTATACAGAAGTGCCTTCAATTTCTGGATATGGACTTTGTAACCCACTGTTTTGGCAAATTCATTAATTAGTTTGGCAGTTTTTTGGTAGAGTCTATAGGATTTTCCATGTACACTATCATACTATCTGCAAACAGTGACAGTTTTGTTTCCTCCTTTCCTATTTGGATGCCTTTTATTTACTTTTCTTGCCTGTTTCCTGTGGCTAAAACTTCCAATACTATTTTGAATAGAAGTGGTGAAAGTGGACATCCTTTTCTTGTTCCTGATCTAGTGGAAAAGATTTTAGTTTTTGCCCATTGAGTATGATGTTGGCTCTAGGTCTTTCATATATGGCCTTTATTATATGGAGGCATGCTCCCTCTATTCCCACTTTGCTGAGTGTTTTTTTTATCATAAATGGGTGTTGTACCTTATCAAAAGATTTTTTCACATCTATTGATATGATCATGTGGTTTTTGTCTTTGCTTTTGTTTATGTGAAGTATTACATTTACTGATTTGTGAATATTGAACCATCTTTGCATCCCTGGGATGAATCCCACTTGGTCATGGTGTATGATCTTTTTGATATATTGTTGGATGCGATTTGCCAATATTTTGTTGAGGACTTTAGTGTCTATGTTCATCAGCAATATTGGCCTGAAGTTTTATTTCTTTGTTGTGTCTCTATCTGGTTTTGGAGTTAGGATGATGCTGGCTTCATAAAAAGAATTTGGGAGTTTTCCATCCTTCTGGATTTTTTGGAGTAGTCTGTGGAGAATAGGGGTTAGCTCTTCCTCAAATGCTTTGTAGAATTCTCCTGTGAATCCATCTGGTTCAGGAATTTTGTGTGATGGGAGTTTTTTGATTACTGCTTCAATTTCTTTTGCTGTTATTGGTGTGTTCAGATTTTCTGCTTCTTTTTCACTGAGTTTTGGAAGATTGTATTTTTCTAGAAATGTGTCCATTTCCCCTAGGTTTCAAATTTCTTGGCATACAGTTCTTCATAGTAATTTCTTGCAATCCCTTCTATTTCTGTGGTATCAGTTGTAATCTCTCTTCTTTCATTTCTGATTGTGTTTATTTGTGTCCTCTCTCTTCTTTTCTTGATGAGCCTACTTAAAGGCTTGTCTATTTTGTTTATCTTTTCAAAGAACCAACTCCTGGACTCATTGACCCTTAGAATTGTGCTTTAATTGCTATGTCATTTACTTCTTTTCTGATCTTGGTTATTTCTTTTCTTCTGCTTGCTCTGAGCTGTCTTTTTTGTTGTTCCTCGAGCTCTTGCAGGCGTAGGGTTAGGATGTTTGTTTGAAATGTTTCTATCTTCTTTAGGTAGGCCTGTATGGCTATAAACTTCCCTCTCAGGACTGCCTTGGCTGTATCCCATAAGTTTTGGGTTGTTGTGAGATCGTTTTAAGTTGTTTCCAGAAACGTTTTGATTTCTTCCCTAATTTTATTCTTGACCCATTCATTGTTTAATAGCATACCATTCAGTCTCCATGATTTTGGGTGCTTTGGGTTTTTTCCTTTGGGGTTGGTTTCCAATTTCAGTCCCTTGTGGTCAGAGAAGATGCTTGGTATGATTTCAATTTTTTTGAATTTTTTGAGGCTTGTTTTGTGACCTGTCATGTGGTCTATCTTTGAAAATGTTCCATGTGTATTTGAAAAGAATGTGTATTTAGCTTCTTTGGGATGAAGGACTCTATATATATCAGTGAAATCCATTTCATCAAGGGTGTTGTTTAATGCTGTAATATCTTTGTTGATATTTTGTTTGGAAGATCTGTCCATTTTTGACAATAGGGTGTTAAAATCCCCTACTATAATTGTGTTTCTGTCAATATCTTTCGTGAAGTCCTCTAAGATTTTCTTTGTATATTTGGGTGCGCCTATGTTTGGTGCATATATATTTATGATGTTAATGTCTTCTTGTTGGATTCTCACCTTGAGTATTATCAAGTGACCTTCTGGGTCTCTCTTTATGGCCCTTTTTTTGAAGTCTATTTTGTCTGATATGAGAATTTCTACCCCAGTTTTGTTTCTTGTCCGTTTGCTTGGAAAATTTGTTTGTAGCCTTTCACTTTTAGTCTGTAATGGTCTTTTGTCGTTAGGTGGGTCTCTTGTAGGCAGCATATGTGTGGGTCATGCTTTCTTATCCATTCAGCTATTCTGTGTCTTTTGATTGGAACATTTAATCCATTTATGCTTAAGGTTATTATTGATAGGTACTTATTCATTGCCATTTTTGTACCTGTGTTCCTCTCTGTCTCCCTCTTTTCCTTCCTTTCCTTAAAGCAGTCCTTTTAGTATTTCTTATAGGACTGGTTTGGTGGAGGTGTATTCTTTTAGACTCCTTTTCTCTTGGAAGCTCTTTATTTGGCCTTCTATCTTGATTAAGAGCCTTGCTGGGTAAAGCAGCCGTGTTTGTAGGCCTCTGGTTCTCATTACTTGGAATATTTGTTGCCATTCTCTTTTTGCTTGGAGTGTTTCCATTGAGAAGTCAGTAGCTAACCTTATTGGGGCTCCCTTGTATGTTACTTCTTTTTTCTCCCTTGCTGCCTTTAAGATTTCTCTTTGTCTTGGAATTTTGCCATTTTAATGATGATGTGTCTTGAAGTGGGCCTCTTTGTGTTCCTCTTGATTGGGACTCTCTGTAATTTCTGGATTTGTGTGACTTTTTCTCTCATCAAATTAGGGAAATTTTCTCTCATTACTCTTTCAAATAGGTTTTCTATCCCTTGTTCTTCTTCTTCTACTTCTGATATTTCTATTATTTAGATATTATTACGTTTCATATTGTCTTGCATTTCTCTTAATCCCTTTCCATTCTTTCTGAGCCTCTTTTCATTTTCTTGCTCTTTCTGTGAGATGCTTTCTACTTTGTCCTCCAACTTGCTAATCCGATCCTGCGCCTTATCTATTCTACTTTTGAAACTTTCTATTGTGTTCTTCAATTTGGAAATTACATTCTTCATTTCCTCTTGTCCCTTGCTGATAGTTTCTCTTTTCTTTTTCATGTTGATGTAGTTTGCGATGAGATCATTGTAGTTCCCCTTTAGTTTCTGGTAGCTCATTGTGAGCTCTTTGAACTTAGTAATAACCAGTGCTTTGAATTCAATATCTGATAGTTGATTAGCCTCTATTTCATCTAACATTCTTTCTGAAGTTTCTGCTTTTTCTTTCATTTGGGGATTGTTTCTTTGTCTTCTCATTGAGACACTTCTTGTTATTCTCAGCTTGTAAAACTGATCTGTTCTGACTCCCTGGGTTTATGGCGTGAACTTCTGTGGTATAATACCTGTGAATTTCAGTGGTGCAGACTCCTTCAGGTATCTTGATGTTCTCAGTCTCCACCTACTCCCGTGCTGGTCCTTGCACCGAACTGGTCGCCTACCACTGCTGAGTGTCCCAGCTCCTGTAGCTGACTCTGCCACTGTCTGGTGTTTCAGCGTCGGTCACAATCTCTGGTCTTTTAATTTCATAAATGCATTTCATTGCATTTCATAAATGTGATGGTTTATTGTGCTGTTTCTCTGTAGATCTACCAGGATTTTCACCCTGGAGTACAGGAGCTACAACCTGCTCCATCCTATTCCGTCGCCGTCTTCCCAGCATCCCTGTTTTTAAGATGTCTATGCCATTCTCATGAATTCAAAGGGTAAAGAAGAATCACTATCACGAGGAAATATGATTTCAATAAGATGAATGCATCTCCAAAATTATGGCTACTTTAATGTATTATCCAGATTTTCCCCTTGTTTCTCTCCCTTCCTCCCTTTTCCATTCACATTTTTCTTCCTTCAAAATGCACATAGGTCTGTTCTTCCTGTAGGCTTCTTAAGAAGACAGATTTTATGCCTCGTAGCTGCTACTTTATACAAATGTAAAAGTAATACTAGAAGCCAGAGCCTCTGGTTCTATAGCTGTTCAGGCTGGCTGTGTAATAGGAACAGGGACTGGTTAGCCTCAGATAATAGATGCCAAGACATGAATGAGTGAATCAGAAGAGGCACATGAAATGTGCTTCCAATTCAGTGCTAAGTGTAGGAGCCATTTTATTCTTATGTTTTTTTTTTCCACACAGAAGATATTGTACAAGCTTCTTAGAACTTTTGCATCCTGGATTCTATTTTTCAGGGTCCATTACTAAAGCCCAGTATCCTGTAAATGTCAGGACCTCAATTCCTCCCCTCCCCCTAAAGAGGTGGACCACACTCCTCCTTTCTGGAAATAAATTTTTGCCTGGCTCCTGCTCCCACTGGTATAGCCTCTCATTTCTCAGCACCTCTTCCCGCAGCATTCCTCCTTCAAACTTTTAGGTTTACTTCCCATTTTTCAACTTTTTTTTTGTTTTCTCAATTCTCCCCTCCCTGCATTTCTCCACAGATGTAGCCTAACTTGCTGCTTAGGTTTTTAACTCTCCTAGACTCTCACCTGCTTTCAGCAGATCATCCCATGAACAACCTCACACCCACCCACAAGTTATCCAGAGCTCTCTGCCAGGCCCACACTGTTCTTCCCACACCCCAGCTCCTTTCTAACACCAAAACCTTTGTAACAGCAGCTGGGACAACATGTGCCTGTCTCTAGGCTCTGTTCCCTTCCCACTGGTCTATCATTTTTGATCCCATCTTTTCAATTCCCTATTGCATTGTTTTTTCACTTCTGTTAGATTCTCCTTCACTTGCACATGAAATAATTGAACAAACTCTTTTCAAAGTTTTCTAAATCATAGTACCTGGACTCCTAATTTATGAAGAAGAAAGAATAGATTTAAAGAACAAAAAATAGGGATCTAGAGAAGGCATGACTGTCTTTTCTCTCTTTTCTTTGTGATTGTGCTCCTTTTCAAGGATGCTTAACTTCCTGTAAAGCTGCAGGAAGAGTTCTGGAGCCCAGGAGTCAGATGGAAGGCTTTTCCATAGAATTCGTTGTTTGAGAATTATGGATAAGTTATATGTACATGGAATGAGAGTGCATTCCAAGAGAGACTATTGTGGCTTTGTATCTAATAATTGATAGACACATGAGATAGTCAAGTTGTCCACTATCATGGAAAATCCACAAGTTTGACATATAACAAATAACTCAATTATTGGAAACTGGTAAAGTGGAAATATGCAGCTCTGGGTGAGAACAAACAAGGTTCAGCTGGAAGGTATGTCACTCTCGATGACCATGAATTAATTTGGTTATTTCACTTCACTAAAGTTTAGTTTTCTTATATTCCAAACATTATAAAAATGATAATGCTGTGAGGATAGTGAGATTCTTTGAAGGGATGACATAATATTAAGCACTTGTAACATAGTACATATACCTCTGTTCTTCCCAGTTCTCTTTCTACCTCACCAAGCACATTAAAAAATATGTGCTGTACAAAATTGTCATGAGGAAAATATTTACTTAGTGCAAAAAATTTATAGGAGTTTTTAAATTGCCTCCCATGAGGTTAATGTGGAAAAAAGTTTAAATGTAAACTTTTTTCATTAGTTTTATATTTTGTGTGTTTGTGTGTGTATGTGCAAACAAGTCCCCTCCAAGAAGAATACTTTGTGAGGAAGGGACGTTATGGAAGCTTCTGGATGAAAGTGGATAGATGGCTCACAATACTGGGATGGAAGCAGACATCTTTATGTCCCCCAGGGAGCAGGAACCTCCTCTAACATAGTGGGCATTTAGGCAGAGGCAGCACCTCTAAGGGAAACTCTTTAGAGCACCTAGGAAGCTGGTACCAGGACTGCTGCCCACACCTATGACAACTCCAGCTGTATGAGAAAGGTACATTTTCTTCTAGGATGCAGTCAAACAAAAGGTCTTGTTGCCTGTGGGGGCCTCCCCAAAACTCCACAAGCCCACGACTTTCAGAGTAAGTAGTGCAGTGCCTCTTTCAGAGGCCTTATGGACTTTGACAATGATGACATAAGCCTGACCATATGAATTTGAGACTTGTGGTCCTTTTCTGAATTTTCGATAAACATATAACCACAACTCCCATTAGATCCTTGAACAATTTCCCAAATGACTGAAATGAAATGTTGTGTAAACACATGAAATGGTTGCTAAGATTTAGATTTAATTTAATTTAAATAAAATAATATATTGCAAAATTTCTTGTGCATCTAAGTTTCTATTATTTGATTTATGAAGAAAGATTCTAGGTGAGTTTTAACTTTTCAGCTAGGTAAATTGCCTTCTTTGTATTCTATTATTATACAAATCTATCTATATATATGTGTGTGTATACATATATATATGAGAGAGTTGTGAAACATATAGTTTATATATATTTCAAAATATGTTTATAGTTCATTATATATTATTGTATATTATATATTATACATAGTTCATTATATCATTCAAAATATATTTATAGTTCATTATGTGTGTATGTATGTGTGTACATACATGAGAGTTTTGGTTTATATATATATATGTATATGTATATGTATATATAGTTTTAGAAGTATATCATTAAATTATTTTTCAGATTGTTGGACCCATGGATTTTTAAACATAAAAGGGGAAACTATTTCATGAAGGTGGATATCCTACATAGAAATTGATTCATAGAATAAATATACAAAGTTAATGATGCAATATTATATAAATTATACAGATGACTTCAAAATAGTCATTGATTTAAAAAAAACAGTTCTAGTTTAGAATTTCATGTTGCTTTGAATAAAATTAAAATACTTTATTTGGTTCACTTGAGAGATGATTAGCTATATAAAGCAGTCTTTATTTAAAAAATACTATGATTATATATAATAATCTCAGTCTTTGAGTCATCAAATATATATTTTTTAGCATGGCCTTTTCCTTACATACTGCCATATTTTTCCACAAATAATCGTCAATAATTAAAGCCCTGAAATACAAGACAAAAAGATACAAAATTTTAAAATATCTCTATATAATCTTACATTGAGAAAAAATTAAGGCTTGTTTTAATAAAGAGAGTGTAATTGTCTTCCTTAGCAAAATCATTTCCTTTTCTGATGAAATATCACTTGTTCAAAGGACAAATTAGAAAAAAATATAGTAAAGTATATTTTTAATAAGGTAAATCTGTGTTTGATTCCTGGGCAGTTGGTTGCCAATTTTTTAATGCTGGGCAATTTGCTTAACATATCTAATTATCAGCATGTAATCAGTAAAAGGAAGATATATTCTCTATTATATTTTTACTACAATATGTTGATCATAAAATAATCATTATCTTGAGCAGATGGCCCAATATATGTATATGCAATATAAATATTACAGATTAATCCTAAAAGAATTTTTAACATTTTAAATCAATTTAACAAAACTATGAGGTCTGTCTCGAAAGTATCCATGTACTATGAAAAATACAGACATTTATTGGAGAAAAGACAAGAAACATTTTACATAAGACAACGATGCCTCAGTCCCCTTCAAAGTAGGCTCCTTGGGAGCTCACACAAGTCTCCCAATGTTCTCCTCCACTGTTCAAAGCACTCTGCAAAATCCTGTGCTGAAATCACCATCAGCTGCCCCATCATTGATGGTGTGAAATATCTTCCCTTTCAAAGGTGATTTTAGTTTAAGGAAAAGCCAGAAGTCACAGGACACCAATTCTAGGTTCTGTGTATCTGAGTCACCTGGGTGATTTGATGTGTTTCCAAAAAACTCTGCAGGGAATGTGATGCATGTGTGGGTATATTGTTGTGATGAAGCTGCCAATCACCAGTTGCCCATCACTGTGTCTGTTTTCACCAGTTGCCCATCACTGTGTCTATTTTCATCCTATTGTATCTCTCAACTGATGAACATGGAGGTAATACTCCTTATTAACCGTTTGGCCTGGAATGGTGTATTTGTGATAGGAAATAAGTTCCCAATCTAAAAACACAGTTAATGTGGTCTTAACCTTGCTGCAACTTTGCTGTGCCTTCTTCAGGCATGCCATGGGATGACTGGCACGCCCAGTAACTTCCATTGGGATGCCTGGACCTTCACTTCTGGATCATAGGTGTAGAATCACCATTCAACTCCAGTTATGACCTTGAAGAAATCTTGTTCATTGGTAGCAGTTTGAATAAAGTCATTAGCAACAGCAACATGATGTTCCTTTTCCTCTTGTAGTAGAAGCTGTGGAACAAATTTTTCCACAATGCATTTCATGCCAAGAACATGCGTCAAAATCTGAAGCAGTAGTTTTTGGATTCCCCAGATCAGCTTCTATCTCTTGCACTGTTAGTCACTGATTTTTGTTGATAGCAGCCCACACACATTCAACATTCTCAGGTGCTCAGCTTGTTTCAGGCTTTCCAGAACGTGGATCACTTTCAAGAGATTCTCAACTATCTTTGAAACGTTTGTGCCACACTTTTATACATGCTGCGCTCTTTGCATCATCCTTGAAAAATTTCTAAATCAGCCCAAGTTTCTAAAGAAGAATGCTCAAGCCTAATGCAAAATTTGAACAGATTTGTTGCTTTACTCAGTCATTTTTTAATGTGATAGCCACACAGTACACATGTTCATTCAGTGGCATCTACAACCCCCACTGACTAGTACAGTCAAGTAATCATTGTTCACACAGGCACATTCCAGTCCACTCCCCTTGGCTGCCAGGTTACATCAATGTCGTACAAACCATTCTGATTATATTAACATTTACCAACCACATTTTAATGAATTATATTTATCCTATTTTATGTAATTTTCATTTGCCTTTTCAATAGCTTGACATTTATTTGTCTTTATTTTTAGCAACTGGTTAAGTTTTTAAAAAAATTATTTGTTTACTTTTAGAGAGATGAGGGAAGGAAGGGAGAAAGATAAGGAAATGGGAAAAGATCAATATGAAAGAGAAACACTGATCAGCTGCCTCTTGCACACACCTGAACTCACAACCCAGGCATGTGTCCTGACTTGGAACTGAACCAGCAACCTTTTGCTTTGTGGGACACTGCTCCAACCAAATGAGCAATGCCAATGAGGGCTGGTTTATTCTTAAGTCGATGTATCCCTTAAAAGACAATTAATGAAAATATTAAAATTCGTTTGGAACATTTGTTAGTCTTCAATTTTTAAACTATTTTTCTATGCTAACTTGAATTAATAAAAAACTGAAACAAAATAGGTGTATGTGTACAGCATCTTTATCATTGAGCTAAATAACACAAAACAAGCTTTTCCCTGGTTATGTTACTATTGAAACTACAGCGGACCAAATATTTCACAGGGATGTTTTTCATTTACCTTCTTTACATCTGGTATATTAGGCCTAATTAGTATTTTTTAGTCATAAGTTATACTTAATAACCTGAGGACTATTGCATTAGTGCTACAATTTATTGGTTTATAAGAAGAACAAATTTGAGAAAGGACAATCTCCTAATTTGCATGTGCTAATTAGAAAAATGTTAATTCTAATTTTAAAATTAGTAATTTAATATTTTGGTAAAGCAGGCCAAGATAATAATTTAATTAGTTATACCAAATTGTTACTAAATGAAACATATTTAATATTCCCTTTGAATGTGTTAAGGAAAGTTGGGTTTATTGTAATAAATATCTCTGGGTATTGTTTTGACCTCTGCTTCAACTACACAATTCCAATTTGTTTTCAATGTTTTCCCAGGTACAGGACTCTATGATTAATATCTCTTGCTGTGTTATCTCTGCTGCTAATGAAAAACATTGAGTGTTCTTTCACTTCACAGAATGCAAACGTAGATGAAAAAATTTTACAGGTGAACTCCTTATGAACACTTCTAATTGCTTAGGAACAGTGTTTGAAAATCTCTAGTAATTTGCCATTATTATAATGGATAGCATAAACTGTAATTTTTCATAGTAATTAACTTGTGTCAGCACCATTATTTTTCATTAATTATAAATGAGAAAGAATGAAAGAACACCCGCAGGAACAGATGTGCAAAACTGTCTCTTCAGTTCTGTTTCGGGTTTGCTTTGTTTTTTTTTCCTCCCCATTCAGCATACTATTTTGAGTACACTATCAAGCCCGGAGAAAAATGCAGATGGTAATACATGTTTGGGGAAGAAAGGGACAAAGGGCATTTAATAAGTTTGTGCCTCTGAAGTTCAGTGTTTTAATAAAAGAAGTTGTTACTGACATGCCAGATGTAACTACTGAAAACAAAGAACTTTACTTTTGGTAAATGCAGGTAAGATAATTTGAGAAAAATATATTTTGCCCATCTTTTCCTTCTGTTAGAACAATGAAAGCCACTGTCTAGTTTTCTCCAGATCTTAAGCTGAGGGTGTGTTAATTGAAGTTAAATTTAAAGAGAAAAAAAATGAAGGAAGGAAAGAAGGAAGGGAGGAAGAAAAAAGGGAAGAATGAAAGCAAGGAAGGAAGGAGGAAGGACACAAGGAAGGGAGGGAGGGGAAAGAAGGAAAAAAGAAAAGAAAAAAGAAGAAAAAGAGGTAACTTCATAGTGATGTTTATGTGGTTATTTATTTATTTGGTAATTTTACATAGCATCTTTCATGCTATCTCCAGAGGGCATACTGCAGGTATATCATGGATATTTTTATATTAAATTTATTTCTTTTAACCTCTTACAAATAGTTAATTGTGGCCCTCATTGATGTGGCTGAGCTTGGAGTGCTGGCCTGTGAACCAAAGTGTTGCTGGTTCAATTCCCAGTCAGGGCACATGCCTGGGTTGTTGGCTAGGTTTCCAGTGGAGGTGTATGAGAGGCAACCACATATGGATGTTTCTCCCCCTCTCTTCTCCTCTCTCTAAAAGTAAATAAATAAAATCTTTAAAAATAATTAATTATGTTATCCTCACTTTTCCTTCTAACCTTGGGCTGGTTGGTTATAGGTATTAAAGTCCTAAAACCATTGTACTATAAATTTTCTGTGGCTTAATAGTTGGTTAAGGTGGTAACCTAATTAGCAGAAATCTAGAGCTGTCATGCTTAGTCTTAGCTCTTCACAAGTTTTGGTAATTCTGTCCTCAGAATTACTCTTATTGGATTATATGAAATAGGCTGATCTCTCAATTTTATTCAAGGTCAGTTGTAAATAAATGTTATGTGAAAAAGGAGGCCATAGGCAAATACATTTGGGACAAGTTGACAACATTAAACAAGATTTTGTTTTATCTTTAGGATTTTTCAGGCTTATAAATCGGTAATATTCACTGTGACTATCCAGGAGGAAAGTGGAATATTCATAGAATATTCTTGTTTCTTAAATATTTTTTATATTGTAACTACTTTTCCCATAGCTCATGTATTTCAAAGCACATATTAGAAAATATGTACTCATTCCCCGGAGGAAGCAGTGCTAAGGAGGAGGAAGTATTAGTTCTTTTCTATTGTCAGAGGCTGGTTATCCTAATGGGATCAAGGACGATGGATACAGAAACTTGAATTGAGGAAAGTTTGCTCTTTTTTATCTTTACTCTTCTCGGCTTTTGTCCACCTATTTGTCCTGAGCTTATTGAATCCTTCAAGATTCATCCTATGTTTCAGGCAGTTTCCTATCACTAAACTCAAACTTATACTGTTCTGTATCAATTTTAAATTTCAAACATGGTGGTAATAGTGGGTTTTTATTCCTTGGAAGTGATCAATAAACAGTACTAATCTATATAACTAAACTAATCTTATAATCTATATAATTATAATATACATATATATGTATACTTATATATACACACACAGACATACACACACACACGTCTTAACACCACTGCTTGTTTATATTTTGGATAATGATGATGATTAATTGAAATTTTATATAATATATGAGTGCCTCAGATTCAATGGCTATTTATAAAACTTTAATCTACTTCAACTCACTCTTCTCCGTATTCTAATGAGAATTAATTCTCCTTTAATAATTTTGATGTACAAAAATTGGTTAAAAAATACAGCAAAGTGAAACGTTTCTCTTCTTTCTTTGCATCATGGATTTCTAATCTTTTAATACCATAGTTCTCAAATGATTTTGCCGAAACATTCTTAAAGTGGAAAAGTACCTACAGGAATATGTGGACACTTACTAGGATATAAAGTTTCTCTGAAGTCTCTTAATTTATTCTAAAATTAGGAAAAATTTACAAATTCCCATGTTGTATTTTTTCTAAAAATTTCAAGTAAATTTTACAATCCAGAAAGCTATACAATGCTTGTCCTATAGCTTCTGTATCAGTTTTGTTAGTTTGCTGTAACAAATTACCACAAATTTAGTGGGTTAAAAATCATAAATTTGTTGTCTCATAATTTTGGAAGTAGAATGTCTGACATCAGGGTGTCAGCAGAAGAGCTTTTTTCTTTCTGATGATGATAGAGAAGATTTAATTCGATGTCTCATCCAGTTTCTGGTAGCTCCAGCATTTGTCAGCCTGTGACGGCATTGCCCCAATCTCTGACTCCAAGGTCACTTTGTCTCCTCTTCTTTTGTGTACTCTCTTCTGTCTCAGGACTCTCTCTTTTGGTTATGAGGACATTTGCCATCAGATTTTGGGGCTTCATAAATAATTTGATCACATATCAAAATTCTCAAATAAACCACATCCACGAAAGGTTTAGTTTTCAAATGAAAAGGCACACATAAGTTGTAGGGATTTGACGTACTGAGGTAGATGGCCTCTGGGTAGAAGGAGGCAAGTTTCTTTGGCCACTGCAATATCCCATAGACACGGGCTCCAAGATAGCTTAACCTGCACATGTCTTTTTTGTTATCTTGACACAAGTAGGCCCTCATGGGATGGGTAATATAGGTGCTATGTAAGAGGAACAGAAATCTTTACTCAAGATCTGATTCTATGTAAATAAACCTTTATTACTCGCTTCTCTACCACACACAGAATGGATGAGCAGAGACAGGATGGGCCGTTCTTCTGTGACCATACTTACCATAGAATAAATAGAATATTCATACCTATTTAAGAAATTTATATCTAATTATTTATACCTATTCTTTATTTATACTAATTTAAGAGATTTTTTTCTTTGTGTTTAAGTGAATTGCTTAAGGTCAATGTCGTTACATCATAAGTAACATGGTAACATTTAGAGAGGTGGTTTGACCTCCTTAGAAACATATTAATTTTCTACAAAGTGACATTCTCACCATTGACATAAAAATGTTCAAATCTCTAGAGAACTTTTTTAAAAATTTTATTTATTTATCTTTAGAGGGGAAGGTAAGGAGAGAGAGAAGGGAGAGAAATACCATGCGTTCCCTGCCTGCAACCCAGGCATGGGCCCTGACTGGGAATCAAACCGTGATAGTGTGGTTCACAGGCCCGAGCTCAATCCACTGAGCTACACTAGCCAGAGCTCTAGAGAACTTTTATACAAGTTTATGTGAGCCAGAGTATATGCTGAGGGGGTGGGGGAGATCTCAAATTCCCTTGAGAATGACAGTTTTTTGCTTTCTTTATGCATTTGAAATGAAGGAGGGGATGTAAAGAAGATTACAGAAAGATAAGAGAAAACAAGGCAGGGATTGGATTACAGGACAGAAGGAGGGTCTGAAAGAAGGCATCTCAAAAGTGTATTCACCCCTGGGCACAGAAACAAGGGACAAGACTGAAGGCAAAGGTAAACCTTTTACTAAAGAAATTGTATGCCCAGGGTGTGAATACATACTGTGACCTGCCCAATTGGGAATCTATGATCAGCTCACTCAGTGAGAATATCTTCCATACAACCCCTTTTTCTCTCCACATCACCAATATCTTATAAACTTCTGGCAGAAAATAGCTTGTCTTGATTTTTTAATTGTGATACTTCTATAAATCTTGAAAATGACAATATGAAGTGATGAACATATGCTAATTTTTTGATAAGCAAAATGTTTGAAATGTATTTTTCTAAAACAGACTAGTAATAGGTGGTAGAAGCATTTAGCTGTGGTTTCTCTTGTTGCTTTTTGGGGGGGGTTAATTATCATTAAAAATTTATCTTTAGTTAAATAAGAGAAGACTGGTATAAAGGTGGTTTGACAACAAATGCTGGGTGTACTTCTGCTTGAGTATGCCTCTGTTTTTCTTTCTAATCTTATTCCCATCAATGTCCCTGTGCTTTCTGTTGGCCTCCTTGGTGCAACCTCCCTTTACCTGGAAGGTTCTTCCCACACATATTTGCATAATGCAATCCCTCGCATTCTTCAAGTCCTTGATTAGATGACATGTACTCAGTGACCTCCTATTTAACACTGCAATTTTTCCATAATTGGGGCCCTCTTTCCTCTTTTACTTTTTTCTTCATCCCATGTAATACTTTCCAGTGCTATACAATATGCACCATATTGCCCATATCTCTCCCCTAGAAGAGCTCTTTCTTGAAGGCAATGGGCTTTTTTTCATTGCTTGTTTTGTTCCCTAAAATACTCTAAATACCAAGGACCTCTAGCAATTAGTAGCTTCTCAATAATATAGGTTGAATAAATTTACCCCAAAATATCTCATTTGGCCACATATTGTGGCTCTTGATGCTATTGGTGACACCTTTGCCTTCAACCTTACATTATCTTTCAGTGTCCTGAATAAATGTAGAAATACTAAATTTTTAATTTCCCATGCTATGTTCTATAATGTAGCTAGCTTAAATGAAATGACATATAATTGAAAGGTTCATAGCATGAGTACCTTGAAGTACATTTAAAATTAATTTATGCAAAAACATTCTTAATATTATTTAAAAACATGTCAAGATGATATCAACAAAAAATGCACTCAACTTTTGAATTAAAAAGTTCATTTAGACATCTTTCTTTTATAGAGTATTAATATGATAAATTCTGCAGCTCCTCAGATATGTGAATTAGCTCAGAACCAGTGTATAATAATCTCACAAAGCTTCAGGTATTTGCAGTCTTTAGAGTTGTAAGTTGTCATATGCAATTTAGCAGTAGAATGAAAGCAAAGTTTCCACTTATAGGATTCTGGTGTTTTACAGTTTGCTTTCTCAAAGTAATTAAGAAAACTACTAATTTAAAGACTGAGACTCTGAGCCCTGGCTGGTGTAGCTCAGTGGATTGAGCGTGGGCCTGCGAACCAGATGATTGTGGTCCAATTCTCACTCAGGGCACATTCGTGGGTTGCAGGCCAGTTCCCAGCAGGGGCCAGTTCCCAGCACGGGGTGCACCAGAAGCAACCATACATTGATATTTCTCTCCCTATCTCCTTCCCTTCCCCTCTAAAGATAAATAAATAAAATCTTAAAAAAAAAAAAAGACTCTGAGACTCTGAATTAACTCAGGGTTAAAGAATAGGGAAGACTTTTTGGCTTAGTGTTATTCAGACTCTAGGTAATACCTGTAGTTTGTATGTTTTCATTGTTATTATTATTATTATTACTTATTATTATTATTTTGTTATACAAATCACTTAAGATGTCAGTAAATTTTTATTTTATCAATTTCATTCCTGATAATTTTATAATTAACTACTAAGAGACCTCCATGAGTCAGACCATTCCCAAAGACCCTGGTTCTTTGACCACCCTCATTCCTATTATATTTGTCTTGTACTTAACCACTACCTCCTGTGCTCTGCCCTCACTGAACTTCTCTCATCCCTGTTGATAAAAGGGAACTAATATTCAGTTGTTAGGCTCTCTCCAGCCTTCCAGGCCTAAAGGAAATAGCACATTTGGGTTAGTTTGTCTATTTAGATTTTTCCATTTCCCCAACCATAGTAGATTTCAAGAAACAGGAGAAACGAAAGTATTCTGAGAGTGTCTATCAGCACACCAAAGGAGGGATATTTGGGTGAAAAACTCATGATGAGCAAGTTCAACTTTCTTGTCTCCCCAAACCTTCCCATTCTGTTCTTTTAAACCTAGAGATTTCTTATGTTTGATGACACTGAGCCTGGATTGTTCCTAAGGTGTTCAAATAAAAACAGAATTTATTACTCTGTAAGAAAAGTCTTTGGCATGGGTCTATTGAGACAATTTTATATTATTCAAATTATTTGAAGTTATTTACTTTTCTGTGACAAGGAGTAAAAAAATTATCCATTTTTATGCAGTTAATCTCTTCTAATTTTTGGTTTTGCTTTATATATTTTGACACTATGCTTTTTACTCTTATATTTTTCAATATGTTTTTAGGATAACTCAAATAATTTACAAATATGTTTTCCCAATAAAATCCTGCTTGTTGGTTGCTATTACTACTAAATCTACTTTCTTTGTTTTTGAACTTTCTTCTTTTTTGATATTTAATATTTTTATTTTTTAATTTAGTTATTTTTCAAGTACAGTTTTCTGGTTATTTCTCCCATCCCAGCCCACCCCGTCCCATGCTCCCCACCTCCCTCCCACTTCCACCCCCCTTAGTTATTGTCCCTGTGTCCTTTATACTTGTTCCTCTAAGTCCTTCCCATTTTTTCCCCTTAAATTCCCTCCCCTCTCCCCTCTGGTCGCTGTCCCCTTGTTCTCTATTTCAGTGTCTTTGTTTTTATTTTGCTTGCTTGTTTCTTTTGTTGTTTAGCATCCTGTTAAAGGTGAGATCATATGGTATTTGTCTTTCAACACCTGGCTTATTTCGCTCAGCATAATGCTTTCCAGTTCCATCCATGTTGTTGCAAAGGGTAGGAGCTCCTTCTTTCTCTCTGCTGCATAGAATTCCATTGTGTATATGTACCACAATATTCTGATCCATTCATTTACTGACAGGCACTTAGGTTGCTTCCAACTCTTGGCTATTGTAAATTGTGCTGCTATGAACTTTGTGGTGCATAGGTTCTTTGAAATTGACGTTTTGAGGTTCTAGGGATATAATCCTAGCAGTGGAATTGCTGGGTCAAAAGGCAGGTCAATTTTTATTTTTCTGAGAAAATTCCATACTGTTGTCTATAATGGTTGTACCAGTCTGCAGTTCCACCAACAGTGAACTAAGGTCCCTTTTCCCGACAACCTCTCCAACATTTGTTGTTGGTTGCTTTGTTTATGATAGCCATTCTGACTGGTGTAAAGTGGTATTTCATTGGATGCCTTTTATTTCCTTTTCTTGCCTGATTGCTGTGGCTAAAACTTCCAATACTGTATTGAATAGAAGTGGTGAAAGTGGACATACTTTTCTTGTTCCTGATCTTAGTGGAAAAGATTTTAGTTTTTGCCCATTGAGTATGATGTTGGCTGTAGGTCTCTCATATATGGCCTTTATTATATGGAGGCATGCTCCCTCTATTCCCACTTTGCTGAGTGTTTTTTTATCATAAATGGGTGTTGTACCTTATCAAAAGATTTTTCCATGTCTATTGATATGATCATGTAATTTTGTCTTTGCTTTTGTTTATGTGATGTATTACATTTACTGATTTGCAAATATTGAACCATCTTTGCATCCCTGGGATGAATCCCACTAGGTCATGGTGTATGATCTTTTTGATATATTGTTGGATGTGGCTTGCCAATATTTTGTTGAGGATTTTAGTGTCTATGTTCATCAGCAATATTGACCTGAAGTTCTCTTTCTTTGTTGTGTCTCTATCTAGTTTTGAAATTAGAATGATGCTGGCTTCATAAAAAGAATTTGGGAGTTTTCCATCCTTCTGGATTTTTTGGAATAGTCTGTGGAGAATGGGGGTTAGCTCTTCCTTAAATGCTTTGTAAAATTCTCCTGTGAACCCATCTGGTCTAGGGCTTTTGTGTGATGGAAGTTTTTCAATTACTGCTTCAATTTCTTTTGCTGTTTTTGGTGTGTTCAGATTTTCTGCTTCTTTTTCATTGAGTTTTGGAAGATTGTATTTTTCTAGATATGTGTTCATTTCCCCTAGGTTTTCAAATTTCTTGGCATACAGTTCTTCATAGTAATTTCTTACAATCCCTTCTATTTCTGTGGTATCAGTTGTAATCTCTCCTCTTTCATTTCTGATTGTGTTTATTTGTGTCCTCTCTCTTCTTTTCTTGATGAGCCTACTTAAAGGCTTGTCTATTTTGTTTATCTTCTCAAAGAACCAACTCCTGGATTCATTGTTCCTTAGAATTGTGCTTTAATTGCTATGTCATTCACTTCTTCTCTGATCTTGGTTATTTCCTTTCTTCTGCTTGCTCTGGGCTGTCTTTGTTGTTGTTCCTCAAGTTCTTGCAGGCGTAGGGTTAGGTTGCTTGTTTGAAATGTTTCTATCTTCTTTAGGTAGGCCTGTATTACTATAAACTTCCCTCTCAGGACTGCCTTCGCTGTGTCCCATAAGTTTTGGGTTGTTGTGAGTTCGTTTTCATTTGTTTCCAGAAACTTTTTCATTTCTTCCCTAATTTCATTCTTGACCCATTCATTGTTTAATAGCATACCATTCAGTCTCCATGATTTGGGGTGCTTTGGGATTTTCCTTTGGGGTTGGTTTCCAATTTCAGTCCCTTGTGGTCAGAGAAGATGCTTGGTATGATTTCAATTTTCTTGAATTTTTTGAGGCTTGTTTTGTGTCCTATCATGTGGTCTATCTTTGAAAATGTTCCATGTGTATTTGAAAAGAATGTTTATTTAGCTTCTTTGGGATGAAGGGCTCTATATCAGTTAAGTCCATTTCATCAAGGGTGTTGTTTAATGCTGTAATATCTTTGTTGATATTTTGTTTGGAAGATCTGTCCATTTTTGATAGTGGGGTAATCCCCTACTATAATTGTGTTTCTGTCAATATCTTTCTTGAAGTCCTCTAAGATTTTCTTTGTATATTTGGGTGTTCCTATGTTTGGTGCATATATATTTATGATGTTAATGTCTTCTTGGTTGATTCTCACCTTGAGTATTATGAAGTGACCTTCTGGGTGTCTCTTTATGGACTTTTTTTAAAGTCTATTTTGTCTGATATGAGAATTGCTACCCCAGTTTTTTTTTTTTTTTTTTTTTTTGTCCATTTGCTTGGAAAATTTGTTTCCAGCCTATCACTTTTAGTCTGTGATGGTCTTTTGTCCTGAGGTGGGTCTCTTGTAGGCAGCATATGTGTGGGTCATGCTTTCTTATCCATTCAGCTATTCTGTGTCTTTTGATTGGAGCATTTAATCCATTTATGCTTAAGGTTATTATTGATAGGTACTTATTCATTGCCATTTTTGTACCTGTGTTCCTCTCTGTCTCCCTCTTTTCCTTCCTTTCCTTAAAGCAGTCCTTTTAGTATTTCTTGTAGGACTGGTGTGGTGGAGGTGTATTCTTTTAGACTCCTTTTCTCTTGGAAGCTCTTTATTTGCCTTCTATCTTGATTAAGAGCCTTGCTGGGTAAAGTAGCCTTGGTTGTAGGCCTTTGGTTCTCATTACTTGGAATATTTGTTGCCATTTCTTCTGGCTTGGAGTGTTTCCATTGAGAAGTCAGTAGCTAACCTTATTGGGGCTCCCTTGTATGTTACTTCTTTTTTCTCCCTTGGTGCCTTTAAGATTCTCTCTTTGTCTTGGAATTTTGCCATTTTAATGATGATGTGTCTTGAAGTGGGCATCTTTGGGTTGGTCTTGATTTGGACTCTGTGATTCCTGGATTTGTGTGACTTTTTCTCTCATCAAATTAGGGAAATTTTCTCTCATTACTCTTTCACATAGGTTTTCTATCCCTTGTTCTTCTTCCTCTCCTTCTGGTATTCCTATTATTCAAATATTATTACGTTTCATATTGTCTTGCATTTCTCTTAATCCCTTTCCATTCTTTCTGAGCCTCTTTTCATTTTCTTGCTCTTTCTGTGAGATGGTTTCTACTTTGTCCTCCAACTCACTAATCCAATCCTGCGCCTCATCTATTCTACTTTTGAAACTTCCTATTGTGTTCTTCAATTTGGAAATTACATTCTTTATTTCCTCTTGTCCCTTGCTGATAGTTTCTTTTTTCTTTTTCATGTTGATGTAGTTTGCGGTGAGATCATTGTAGTTCCCCTTTAGTTTCTGGTAGCTCATTGTGAGCTCTTTGAACTTAGTAATAACCAGTGCTTTGAATTCAATATCTGATAGTTGATTATCCTCTATTTCATCTAACATTCTTTCTGAAGTTTCTCCATTTTCTTTCATTTGGGGGTTGTTTCTTTTTCTTCCCATTGTTTGAGACTCTTCTTGTTAACCTCAACGTCTAAAATTGATCTGTTCTGACTCCCTGGGTTTATGGTGTAAACTTCTGTGGGATAATACCTGTGAATTTCAGTGGTGCAGACTCCTTCAGGTATCTTGATGTTCTCCGTCTGCATCTACTCCTTTTTTCGTGTGTGTGGTATCAGTTGGAGGGGGAGACAAAATGGTGTATGACAGCAGAAGAGTATTTTATGATATTTACAGTCACAGCTGGTAGAGAGTTGATAGGTGATCTTTAGGCTATATACAGTATTAACTGTATTCTTCAACACAACTTGCCACTTTTACAAAAGGATGGACAAAAGATAAGCCTCTTGTTGGGGAGGGAAGGCTTATGAGTTGGAACTAGAAAGCAGTGAGGTTGCATACAGTCAGATTTTGAGGTAAGGTTAGAGTAAGAAATAGTAAATAGGTGTAGTGTGTAATCAAGAAGAGTTAATTGCTCCAATAATAGAATTCAGGAACTTGTAAAGTGGGCTAAGTTCTGGTAGATTTGTTGTGAAATATTTACAATTATATAAAATAGCTATTATTTACAGGAGTATTAGAGCAACAATCATATGACTGACTCTATGAGATCTGTCTGAATACTGGGTGTAGCGCTTCGGGTAGTGTGCTAAAGGAAAACAAGAAGCGTGAAGTATAGAAAATTAGAAATACATTGTAAAGAAAAGAACAGAGGGAACCTAAGAATACAATAAAACCAGCCAACACTAAGAAGCCTATGCAGAAGAAGGAGGAATACAAAAGTACTATTAGAACATAAAAGAAGTGAGAATGATGAAAAAATAATACAGATATGCAGCTACTTGTGGCTTCCCTGCTATAGCAAAATGAACTTTGTCTCTTTGTCTGTTGTTGAGATGTCCTGTCCTTGGGTCCCACTCTGGTCTTTTCGCAGTTCCCAGTTGTTTGTGTCTCTTGTGGGTAAAGAAAATGAAACAACAGACAAAAGAAAACAACACACACAAAAAAAAGGCAGGAGAAGGGAGGAGAAAGCAATAAGTTTTGGAAGAAGAGAAGGACTAAAACAGGAAGAAAATAAAGAAGAGGATCAAAGTATTGAAAGATAAAGCAATAGTAAAATTAAAAATCTATAAGATTACTAATAAAATTAAAAAAGACACCCATAAAACCCCAAACAAACCCCCACCCCCCAAAACAAACAAACAAAAAAACTTCCCTTGTTGGTTTTAAACTGTCCAAACTGGTTTTTCTGGTTGCAACAGGACCTCTCTGTGGCCTGGGTTGTCTGACCTGACCATAAGGTTGAGACATAAGCAGCTGGAGAAGAAACTATGAGGAGTCTGCCATTTTTTTTCTATAGACAAAAGACTTCCAACTGGATTTTTAGTTTTATTTTTTACCTTTAAACTAATATAATCAAGCACAAATATAGAAGATGACCTGGAATAGGATGATTAGAGAGAACATTATTTCAAAAGTTAAGAAGGCTTCTAGAAGGGTCCTTTACTAAAATAGAATTGGGGAAGGATAGATGTGGGGTTCACATTCAGTGTTAAAGATGTCAGGGAATGAGAAAGAAGGAGAAATCAAGGTTTAATTCTGAAAATTATACTACAGTGGTAAAGAGGAAGGTAATTCCATTAAGTCTACATAACAAGTAGAGAATGTCTTTTGAAGATAGTGACTTTAGTTTTACACTTGTAAAGAATGAGATTGTGAAGAATTTTCAGATTACCCAGATGATTATGCTAAAGAAAAAAGGATTATGTTTTAAATTTGGAGATGAGAATAATGTAGAAATGCTCCTAATTTCTTAGACATAAAATAACTGGTGAAATATAGACCTTTAACTCAGTGAGTTTAAATATCCATATATATACACACCAAAAGTCACATACAATTCCAGTGGTATCAAATTATGTTGAAATCATGAAAGTATATCTGATTACCTGAGAATATTTTGAGTTAAAAGAGAATACATCCTTAAATGGGTCTTGAATCAAATATATGATGGACCTCATCAGGTAGAACGAGAAAAAACAAAACAACACTAACAAAGAAAAGATTAATAAATAGAACTTTATTAAGAATGCTGCTAAACAAACAAAAAAAAAGCAAGATTTTTTTTAAATACTAGAGAGAATTTCAACATTACCAAAGGAACTCTGCAAAGAAGATGAGAATTTAAAATAAGGCTTAGTCTTTATCAATTACAAAATTGTCATTAGTATTAGTTGGGATACATTCTTCTTATGTGGTGGTAAGAGGATAGAGAAGACTATAACTGATTGAAGGGTAAATTCCCATTTAAAAAAGTTAAAACATAGTAATTAATTAATTTTTTCTTATTTTATATTTGGGTACTGTTAATGTACTATTTTGTATTGTTAATATTATTCATTCACATTGACTTGTTGGGATTATCAATGTTGACTAAACTCCCATACTTTTCTCATTAGTGAAACTATCCCATTTGATTTCCATAAAAGTAAATGGTAATATGGTGGGTGACCTCACCTTGGCTGTAACTACCTGAAAAATTATCCCAGAATCTGAAGCCTAACTATCCTTCCTCCTAATGAATGCATTAGAATTTCTCTGAATTTGGTCAAGAAATTAGCTTATTACTTGAATTATTTAAGGGGTGTTGTGTCTGTACTTTGCAACTAAAAAACAAACAAACAAACAAAAATAACACAGCTGTATCCAAATGTCTAGTCTGGAAGGCCACTCATATATTCCCCCCAGACTTTTCACAGTAAATTGCTGGGGGAAATATGAGGCAGAAACTAATAATATAAGACTTTATGCTCAGTGATGAATGAATACATGACATGATCAATCCCCATTTTCATTAATAGATAACCCCCACATTGCCAGATGGCTTCATTTATCTCCATCTCTCATTGGAGAGGAATTAAGTGATTTTACTGTTTCATTGGTCATTTTCAACCATTTTAAACTACTTTACTTCTATTAAAGTTTGCATTTATAATTTCCTCCATTTCCTTTTCTTTCTTTTAAATTCACTTATGCTTCTGCTTATTTTACACTACTGTGTAACATACATTTTCATGATTAGATACACATTATTTCTATCTTCTTATTTCTGCTCCCTTTCAATTTTTTTCTAGTTATTCCCAGAAAGTCTTTGTCACTTTTTCTAATTTTTCTTCTTTATCTTTGCTTTATTTGTGAGTCAAAGAATGACCTCCACCCCCTCCATTTAAAGACAATAAACATAAAGGAAAGTTAATAGTAAACACATGTCAAAAAAAAGAAAGTCATATAGTTTTAAAGTGAATTTAGTCATAAAGAAAAACATGTGATATTAAACTAGATAGACATTCAAATTGCTTAGAACTTTTCATATAAATATCCTCAAACTTCCATCATCCCCTTTTATTCTCCTTTAATGAAAAATCTTTATGCTTTAAGAACCAGAACTCATAATAACTTTTTTAATTCCCATTCAAATTTTCTCTTTCTTTCTACTACTGTCATCACATAGTTTCCACTGAACAACACTGCAAACAGGCAAGTTTTAGAAGCAAGATCGTATAAAATTTGTAGTTGTTTACTATATTCTGGAGCGAAATCAGTGTTCAAAATAATGTCTCTATGAGTAATCCACTTGACTCTTTTTGAAAAGATCCTTTTCTAAGTTGAAATTTCTTATTATGATGAAACATTGAATAAATTAACAATAAACTGAAACAAAGATTTTAAAAATAATCTTCACAATAGGTGAATGAAAAAAAAGTCATTTGAAATTTTATGAACTCAACATTTCCATCAGTAAATCTTTTCTTGGATAATCACCAGTTTGTTCATCAGTTAACATTTTACCAGCAGTAAGTTTCCCCCATGATTAGAAGCATCTAAATCTGAGCAGCACTCTTTGGCATAACTCTAAATTATATGCCATTTATTTAGCAGTTACTGTGTAATTAGTGTGTCTTAATTTGAGCATTAAAAATGTATTGAGTTCTACAGCATTTATAATTATAAGATCAATTTGTGGTTAACTGATTTCACTGCTAAGATTTTGTATTTGGAATATTTATATGTGCTTTGAAGATTGCAACAATAAAGAACTTTGTGCAGGAGAGTACTTCAATAAAAAATAAATCATTTGTATTTTATGGTAGATTAATACTGAAACATGCAAAGTGCCAAACTCATGAAAGAATCAATAATGTACTCAATAGAAAATACTACAAAACATTTCTATGTATATATATTTATCTGTATATATATATGCAACCTACACACAAGCATATACACATATATAGCCACACAACATATGCATGTATATATGCATATGTATGTGTATATACGCACATGCATATACATATGTGTATACATACACACAAACTACACATAAGCATATATGCATGCATATACACATACACACATATGGTCATACCACATTAGAATGCCCTATTTAAGAAGAATAAAGCCTTTTTTGGAGCTAGGGTAGTATTCTCCCAAAACCAGGCATTTTAACTTGCTATAACTTTCTTTAAAATCTTGTTTTATGACCTCTATAAACAATGTTACAAAATATTTCTATACTGTATGTCTGTGTTGGCAGAAACCTTTAGTCTCATAATCTATGCAAGTTTCTAAGCCACTGAAACTTCAAAATGACACAAACTTGATTTTTGCCCAGTCAAGCATAAACATGATTGACTTAGTAAATTGTGTCATGATATATACATGTTTATTCTTTGACTAAAGTTGATAAACTGATTTTCCAAGGAAGAAAAAGTTTCAGAATGCAGTTTTAAAGAGCCATTTAAGAGCATACACATCTGGAGCACAGCACAGTGTGCTGTAGGAAAGCATAATTAGATACCGACTTTGGTGTGCAAAATTTTGCATGAATGACCTGGTTAAATTTCTGCCTTAAATCAAAACACAAATACCCTAAAGATCCATCTTAAAAAATACAGTTTCAGCAAGGTGAGTACACAGTGCTTTTGGGATTTTAAATGAAGCACTAGGTTACAATTTGGTCATCAAAGATGAAAATATACAAAACAAAAAACAAAAATTCAAAAGAAAAGGGATATTTAAATGGAGGACTTGAAAGCAAAATCAAAACAATTTAGATATCTCTGGAACAAAATATTTTATATTTGTCACCAGAGATATAGTTTTCAAAATTGATGTAAGACAAATTGAAAATTAAATATAATTATTTAATATATAACTTTGTAAATAAATATATTATAGTACAAGGTAATTAGCACATGAGGTTTGTCCAGAAGGTACCCAGATGTGTAATATGAAAATTAGACACATTTATTGAAGAACATACAAGACATAAGAAACATTGTACATAGAACAATGACACTGCAGTCCCTTTCCAAGTATGCACCTTTGGACCTCACACAGCTCTCCAAATTGCTATCAGCTATCCCATTGTATTTTCCTGAATTTCACTGAAGGTCTAATACCATTTCCCTTTCTAAAGTGATTTTAATTTTGAGAAAAGCCAGTTAAGTCCAGGGCACTAATCTGGGCTGTAGGGTGCTGAGTCACCTGGGTGATTTCATGTTTCACCAAAAAACTCTGTATAAGACATGATGCATGAACAGATCCTTTGATGTAAGGAGGCTTTCAATTTCCCATAGCTGCAGCCTTCTGAATTATCCCAATAGTTTCCACAGAGGAACATTTAAGCTTAACACAAAATTTGATTCAGATTTGTTGCTCTACTTGCTCACTTGTTTTTATTGTGATGGCCATGCAGTACAGATGCCCATTCAATGACATCTACTGCCCCCACTGACTAGTACAGTGAAGTCATCATTGTTCATGCCCGTGCATTCCAGTCCCCTCTCCTTGGCTGCCAGTTTACATCCACATGGCCCAAACTGTTTTTGTTATATTAACAATATCTAGAGTTTTTCCAGACAGACCTCATAATTTACATCAACATAGTTGTATGAATATATATATACACACACACACACACACACACACACACACATATATAAATAAGAAAAGGATTAGGAAATCTGAGAAGAACTAAAAAATAAACATTTCTGAAGCACTAATATATATTTGTCATGAGCTAGTTGTTTTTTCTTTAGAGCCACTGAATTTCAGTCACCTTTTCTGATAAAAGCTTTTAATTGGCCTTTACCCAAAGAAGCAGCCATTTAAAATAAAATATTTTTTCTGGAATTGTTTAGGAGTAGACATCTGTCACAATCTGGGCTAATCTTATTTCCAGATCTAAGGTTTTGGGGATATGGAGTGGAAAGAAAGAAAGCATGAGAGACACAGAAGGAAGAGAGGGAGAGAAGGAAAGGAGGAGACCCAGATACATGAAGTGAGTCTAAAAAAGAAGTCTGCCGTTACTGCCAGTTATGCAGCATTATGTTCCTCAGTGACTATTCTGACAGCTGTAATAAGAAGTAGAGGACACTTTCTGTAGTGACAGTGAAGAATGAAGCAGAGCCCTGGCCGATTTGGCTCAGTAGATTGAGCGCCAGTGTGGGAACCAAGAGATCACTGGCTTGATGGCCAGGTGGGACACAGGCCCGGGCTGCAGGCCAGGTCCCCAGTTGGGGGCGAGCAAGAGGCTACAAATCCATGTTTCTCTCATACATTGATGTTGCTCCCCCTCCCTTTCTTCCTCCCTTCTTCTCTCTCTAAAAGTAAATAAATAAAATATTTTACAAAATAACAGCATGAAGCAGAAATTCATAGAGAAAAAAACAGAGAACAATATACACTTTATAGCATTTGAATACCTACATGCTTTCCAGTAGATTCTAGTAAGAGTCATGTCCTTGCCTTAAGTTCTTCGAAAAACACGAAAACCATTTCTACTTAAGTTGGTTGAATGGGCTTCTGTTACTGGCACTGCAAAAAAAAAACCAAAAAAATTTAAAAACCTTATTTTATAAAATAAAATTAGGTGAGAGAAGAGTAATGATTATAGAACAAATGCTTTGAAATGTAATTTAGGGTTAAACATTATAATGACTGGAGTAAAAATGAATTATAAAGTACCAAGTTGTTATGGTTTAGATATGGTCGTGTGAATACTTCATATTAACAAGGATATGTCTGTGGAGAAACATCCAAACACGTTTCTGGCCAAGGCAAAAGGCTAGAGCAGACAATCACATATGACAACTGAAAATGTTTAGAATTGATCACTTTTCATCCATCTGCAGCTTATTACACAGAACTTATGTAAGTAGAGTCACTATTGCAAATATTGGCCTTCATGAATTGGATTAGTGAAATTTAGCATTTTCCGATCTATTTTCTAATAATGACATCTATCCACTTCCAATCTGCAAGTGCTATCTATATTTGTGTTATATTAATGGTCTGGCACAATTTCATGTTGTAATGGATTTCTTTACTGATAACTTCTTACAAAGAGCTTTGGATCAGAATACTATTTTGATTAATAAGATCTCAGGTCACTTAGGCAAATTTTCCTATTAATAATAAATACACTGGAAGTACTCTAAAGATGAATGTCAGTAGCCCTTTGGATACCAACTTTTCATCTTAAAAATATCTCTTGTCTCAATGTGAACAGACTAAACATTAGCTGAGCACTAAGACAGTAGTTGAATACCTGTCCATAGTCACTAGAGAACAGTAACATCATGTGTGCAGTTTTTAAGAATATAAAGCTTGTTACATGATGAAGAAAATGGTAAACACCTGACTGGCAATAATTTACCAGAATAGTTCTTTTATTTTTAGAACATTTTTGAGTTTGGTTGAACATGAAAAATCAGTCAATCAAACAAACAAACAGACAAACAAAAATGACACCTAATTCAAGCTTTGTGCTTACTATAAGCTTTAAGAAGGAAAAGCAGTCTAAATGCAAAATTCAGGCTTCAGCACAAATAACATCCCTTTTTTATTACAAAATCTTTTATTACAAAATCATAAGCATGTAATTCTGTAACATAACAATATCACACTCAAGCACACACCATATGACATTTTAGGTAAAATGTTCACATTGCATGTGAGACAGTCATGTATTCCATGAACCACAATCAACCACATGTTATTTCTGCCAGACCCTGTATTATTACTTTTATTCTTTCCACAATTTAGAAGGAAATCAACTCCCACATGCCTTAGTTATACCCCCTTTCTTTTAACACCCATTTTTCTTATTTAGGTTTAGTGTATAAATTTAACATAAATGTATTATTTATTAATATAATATTTTGGGATATTTATTATCGTTTTTAAACAAAATAAAATTTTACCTCTATTATTTGGCTTCTTGGCTTTAGCAATTGTACTAATTCATCTTTATTAAAAATAGATTTTACAGTGAGCTTTACCAATGCCTTTAACACTTCTATATATGTTTCTCTTCTGTACTTATCTCCCTCCATTTTTCCTTTCCATAAGTATGAATATTACAGAATACTAGGCCCATCTCCACTCACTTTGATGTGCTTTTCAGAAAGCATTTATGATACACCAAGCCTTCAACTACCATGTCAGCACAGATAACATGGATCTGTATCTGCATCCTCCATCATTTACTCTTCACTAGATAAATTCAACTTTGGGAATTATACAACTTTAAAATGCCTTAGAAAATGTTTCAAAATAGAAACAGAACCAAATGGAAATGTATGCTTCTGCCATATCCCTGGTTGTAAATTTGAACATGAAGTAAATCATTAAGCAAGTCTTTTGGCTATCAAATATTTGAAGGCTTTAAAAAAATTTTTTTTCAAGGGTCACCTCTTTAATTTGCCCCTACTAATCTAAAATTTATATAATCTTTTGTTGCTTGGAAATTATTTGTATATAGGAACTTTCTGATTAATGTAGATAGTACCCATAGTTGAAAATCAACCTGAAATTAGAAATAAAAATAACATACTACTTCAAAAATCCATGATAATATATATTAAAATCTGGATAAAATAAATACTTTTAGAGAATTAGAGTTTATTTAATACCCATAATAAAATAAGATAACTTAAGAGATAAGTAAAAAATAATTAAATGGGTGAATAATTAACATGATATTTCCCATGCAGGTCCAAGGTGAGAAAACTGCAAGGGTGAATTTAAGCTCAAGTTTAATCCTTTCAAGGCACGTTATTTTTATACATATAGCATATGACTAATAACAAAATCTGACAAAAATAAGTATTAAAGAGTGAAAAATAATTCTAACTTATGGATGTTCAACTTTATAAAATATTACAAAGTATAATTCAGCAATACATCATAGTGTGTTCATCGCAGAAAGATAAGAATTACTTGTTCTAAATCCATTAATGTAATTCAATTTGTTCTAAATCCATTAATGCAATTCAACTTATTAATATAGAAATGGCAAATGCAGTAAAAGCAATTCACAAATGAAAACAACAGTAACAGCAAACATTTATGGGGAGAAAAGAGAGATATTAAGTGGATCTCTCCAGAATTGAATGAACTACTTATTTAAACAATAATATTACATTTCATCTTCAGTTTATTAAAAGTTGAAATGAATTATAGTGACATTGAGGATTCAAATAAACAAGGACTGTATTTTAACTTTTTTAGAGCAATTTCTCTGTGTGTATTTCTAATAAGTATATATATTGTTATTAATTTTACTAGTAGAAATGCATCCTATAAAATTTTGTCAATATATTCAAGTATATAATTGTAACATTCAAAATATTTAAAAATATAATAGAGGGTTATTTAAATAAACAAAATTGCATACTTTATATAATATAATAATATTCTTTAAGAATAATATACTAATAATTATATTATACTCAAATAAAAATATAATGAACTTACAAAACAGTATGATTTCATATCTCCAAGGCAAAGGTCCATTTAAATATGCCTCCCCCCCAAACTGACACACAAATATTTGGAAAAAATACACATAATGTGCATAATTCTGAGAAGGTGTGTCAATATAAACATATTTTTCAAAGGCAATTATAATCTCCAAAAATTCAAAAGAACATTGTATGATAATCAGGATGGTCTTGCAATTTAGAGAACCGTAGTGATTTTAAATATTTTATTAGATGTTGAATTAATTTTATACTTGTTTAAATTAAGAATATATTATATTCTTAATATGATGGCTTAAACAAACAATACATACTCATCAGTACCGAATAGTTTTAAAGATAAACTTCAGACTAATGATAGAATTTGTTATTAAATTTGCTTCAGTGCACAGTCTTCTCTGAATTCACAGATTAATTTTTGGAAATACATTAAAAGCTTGTAAAAGCACATTTACTTATCCTTTTATTATGGATTTCCTCAGAACGGCTTATGATTATGTTTTGATAATAATTAAAATGGATAAGTAGTAAATGTTCATTGTACAATGTGTTTTAGCCCAGTTCCCCTGAGAAGGTGATGCCGATATATAATCAAATATGTAAGGATTTTATTAGAGGAAATGGCTATGTGAGAAATAACAAGAAAGGTACTGGACAGGCTGAGAGGGCAATGCAAGTCGGAGGGAGAGAAAGTTGGATGAAAACATCCTAGAGTGTTTTGCAGTCTAATGAAGGTCTGCCAAAACTATTAGGACATTTTCAAAGTAAAGCTGATCATCTGAAAAATTTGCATATACCAGAAACATGCCTGCCTTACTATTCCTGTTGCATTGAATCTTGACTGGTAGTGTTACAGAACACAATGGGGGGTATGATATACTGTTACCAAAAGGACCGCCACTAGGTTCACTTGTCCACAGCCAGAGGAAAGAGGTCTCTCAATGCCAGAGATTTGTGATCTTTATTTAAAGCTATACAGACTTAAAGTAGTGATGTAATGTCTTCATTAAAATATCAAAGTCTTGTAGGATACCCACAGATGCACACAGTCCTTCCGTCTCCCTCTGCCTAATTTGGGGTACCGTATCTCAGGAAAAGAAGTAGATTCAGGCTCCAAACACCATCAGCTGTGTTGTTGGCCAGGATCAAGCTGTGTGGTTCTCCTTGGCAAAGCTGCCAGGGGATCTCCACTCTGCCAAAACTACATGGTTCTTCCCTTAATGGCTGCCAGATCTCTGTTTAAATCCCCACGCCAATCTTCCTCTGCAGGCCCATTTCTGATTCCTCCTACAATCCATTACACCTGCCAGCATTCCTGTATTCTTCCAGCTTTACTGGGCTGCTGTAGTGAGTCTGGGCAGGCATGGCTCCATAGCGTGGAGTCAGTCATCTCCAAGCTTTTACATAGGCACTGTAACCAGGGGGAGTTGCCTCCCAGTTACATCTTGGGCAGAAGTCACTCCCTTCTCTCTGACTCAAAGCATGGCCACAGCTCTTTAACATATCTATAAAACCAGTTAAAGGTTATCGATATGTTAAGTGACCATGCCAGAGATTAGCTGCAAAGCTGTTGCTATACAAAACAGCTCTGCATGTTCCTGCTCTCTTTCCCTTCCCCCAACTCACACCTGTGGGGTGAGGACATCCTATATATCTTTCTAATATTTCCTGGACACCCTGAGTTCTGGATCCCATTCCAAATCCTTATTTGGGGCCCCCCGCTCTGGGCTGCGCCCTGTTTCAGTAGCAACCCACTGAATATGTGTGTTTGCAGATCTGTCCTGATGGACTTCAAAGTGCAACAACTAGGCTAACAAGTCTGCTGCAGTTAGTTAATACACCTTAATACTCACTTTAAAGTTATTAATATAAATAGATATGTATTTTCCAGTAATTTTTCTATATTTATCTTATGTACATAAATACACAAATAATTACATGCATAGAAATATATCATGTTTTCTAGCTCGTGTGGTTCAGTGGATTGAGTGCTGGCCTGTGAACCAAAGAGTCATTGGTTCTATTCCCAGTCACAAAACACACCTGGGTTACAGGCCAGGTCCTCAGTTCAGGGTGCGTAAGAGTCAACCGGACATTGATATTTCTCTCCCTCTCTTTCTCCTTCCCTACCCCTCTCTCTAAAAATAAATAAATAAAATCTTTAAAAATAGAAATATGCCATATTTTACCATGTATAGTGTGCACTTTTCCCCCAGATTTTTGAGGGAAAAACAAGGATGCATATTATACATGAGTAGTACTAATTCTGTGTGTATGTGTATATATATATACATATATATGTGTAAATGTTTTAATTCTTTTAGTTTTGCTTATGCATTAAAAGTGTAATTCTAGAAAGCAATAATGTTATCTGTATGTAAAATAATATCCTTGAATACAATAATTGGTTTTGTTAAACTATGACCAATATGCAATGAAAGCAGGTTTGGCCAGTGAGTCAATGGAGTGAAACAAAAAGTAATGTGTTGTTATCCACAGAGTATGATAGATGATGATGATTGTTATCCACTTGCTAAGATAGGTGATGTTCATTAAATTGGGTGAACAGTGCAACATTTCTCTTTGTACACTTTAAGTTTGAGAAATTAAAATCCAGTGGAAAATATTGAAACAGTTTTCATACACTGCAATCTTCAACCTAAAAGTTATTAAATATGGTAAAAACCAGGGCAACAGAGCTGCTGAGAGACCCTTTGGACCGCCTCCCACAGAAAGTGTCATCAGATTGTGGAGGCAACAGGAAGAAAAGCTTCTTCAGACACCAGAACACAAAAACACAGTGTGAAGGAAGCCTCCAAAGTTGTCAGAGTTGGAGCAGGAGGTGAAGACCTGGATTCGGAAGCAGCATCAAAATGGGATTTCTGTTTTGACCAAGATGACACACTGTTCTTGTGTTTTATAATTATTTGTTATACAAAATCCCTCATACCAAAATATGTTCAAAATAAATGCTAAAATTCCTATTAATACAAAAAGCAGGTATCTAAATAGACATGAATAAATGGTTGCATTAAAAAATTAAAACAAAAGAAGTTTTCATTAAAGCTGCAGTCAAAAATGTGAGTGAGCATTATACACAGCAAATTTTTGTATTTAAATATATATGTAAATGCACATTTACATGTGTATATTTACATTATTTGTATACAATATGACATATAGAACATAACATATAATATACAATGCACAATGCATATTATTTTATATATAATCAGATTATATAATATCTAATTTATATAGTATAATATATGCTACAACACAACACATTATATTATAATCATACATCATCTTACACATTAATAATATATATGCATTTGTATTATATAATTAATATAGTATTTACACACTACACATATGTTATAAAAGTTTATGTATGATATATACAATATACATAAATATCATGTATTACATATTTACGTTTTAATATGAATATTAAAGTACAAACATTAAAATATAAAATATATTTATATATTTAAATAAATATACTGTAAACATTAAAACAAATATTAAAATATATTATTTAAATATAAATATGTGTTTATATGTTTGTGGATATATAATATATTATAGTTATATTATGTAATTATACAATATATTTATATTATACATGCATGTCATATTAATATGATACATACACACATGTATATTTATATTATTTATAATATATTTATATATTGTGTTTATACATATGTACACATATACACATATATAACAGCGTCTGATACATTACTTAAGTGTTCCACCTGAATTTTGAAAAAGCAATGTATTTTCATCTATGACTACACATTTCACAATCTAAAAGTAAATTTTAGTTATTGTGTAAAGTTCACAATAGATCAAATAAAGTGGGTATTATCTCATATACTTTAGAAATTCAAAGTTTCTGTTGAGAAAGAATATAAAGATTCATTGCATAAGAAATAAAAATATACATGTAGCATTTAGAATAGTATTAGATTATGGGGAGAAGTCTTTAATTGATAAAAAAATCAATGGCATAGTTGCATGCAAGTCCATGTGAGTTGTAAATTTCTAATTATTCTTTCCCTGGTTTTGTCATTTCTTCTCTAAGAAATGTATCAATTTCAATGAACTGAATTTATTGCTATATAAGTCTCATAATGTATTTTACCCTTCTTTATATCAGTAATATTATATTTTTTCCTGTAATTTTTCTTCATGAGTTTTTCAAAACAACACACAAAAAAGCCGAACAATCTCCTGTATTACATTTTCTCATTTTTAATGTTTACTATTGATTTTGTTTTCTATTTTATTAATTTTTATTATTTTCTTTTTTTCTAGCTTCTTTGGGTATTTCATTTCTTGTTTTCTTATACATTGAAAGCTAAGTTGTAAATATTACTTAACATTGCAGTTTTCATGCGATCGCTGTATGTTTGCATGTACACAGGCTAGAGTGATAACATGAAGAATAGGACTAGATGCATACTAAGGGATGTGTTTTAGTCTTTTAAAAAGGTAGCAGGGGCTAGAATATGGCCTATTGAAGGTTTTAGCTGCCTCTTACTGACCATTCTCAACTTGGAAGTTACAAGTCAGACAGGTATATGGCTTTCTTAGTAATTATGACTGGATAGATTCATTATCATTGATACAATTGAGAGGTAAGTCTCTCCAGAATGGATGCTGAGCATAATTAAGATAAATATGAACAGCATTTTAACAGCTCAGAATATACAAACTAACCAATGTGTTCAAAATATTTCATGTTTTCTGTGTTCAGAGGTTTTAATATAGGAAACATGAAATCAAAAAGTTTCCCATGCTAGAATAAAATAAATATTCAGTGAATGAATTCAAAGCATTGGTATTGGAGGTCTGGATTTATATTATATTGTCATAGAACTGAAACCCAGTTTTCTGTAACTTTACTTTCTTATTTAAGGAGTAAATGCAATGTCTAAAATCAAGAGTGTATTGACTTGGCTGGTAGAAATACTACTGGCTAAAAAATAATGCAGAAATATTTTATTATTTATGGTAGTTTTTTTTCCTTAAAACTCTTTCTTGACCTTAGCAATTTCCTTCTCATCCTGTACTTCAAGGAGTCAACACATTTGCAGCCTGTGGTTGCCAGGATACATGTGCAGACCCTGCCTAATGAAAATGCAGTGTAGCAGCTTGATTTGTCATCAAAATGAAGAAATCCTAAGGGAAAGTGATTTTGTGAATGTCGACTAAAGTGTCAAGTGCTGATTTTCCTGAAACTTAATGACATAATTTGTAACAAGTTGATACCATGCACATGTATGTGTGTCTGTATACTAAAAAATAGATATGTAGATATATATTTCAAGACTGAAAGCCACGTGAAGAAATAAAAATTTGTGGTTGATATGTGTTAAAGAGTTTGCATTTCCTATATTGAATCAGCAGGTAATAAACTTGCATTATTGTCAGTATTAGTTTGTAATGCCTACTTAGTCTGACCATCCTGATTATGTAGTAACCATTGGCTTATTTTTCATAGTTAATAAACATTACCTTTATGGACTTTTTGGAAGAATTTTAACCTATGATCAATGAATTTACCATTCGGGGTTTCTTCACGACTCCCAGATTTTGAAAAATTGTTTATTAAAGAGTATCTCTAAGTGAATTTCAGTATTGTGACTCTATGATAATGCTGTTGGAAATGCCCACTAGTTGGAGTTCTTTGGAAGAAGAAGTTCTCCACAGTCCTGAAAGATATTCGAACACTCATATGACATTTCTCTGTACAAGTAAAATACTTTCAGAAAATTTTAAATTATTTTACAGCATTGATACTGCACAGGAGAAAAAAGCTGGTATGTAATAAAACCAAAATATTGAAATCACATTTTCTCATTATAATTTGATTAATTTTGTTGCATAAAATCCTTCTTACTTTTAGGATATGTAGTATTTTTTAACTATAACTTTTAATGCGATGAAAATGGTCCAACAGGATTGATGAAGGAGTTAAAATGAGTGAAAAAGAGATTTAACTCTTTAGTGTATAGAAAATTAAAATTATAAGAGAGATGTGAAGTGACTTAAGTATCATTTGCTGCTTTAAACATGCAGATTATGTAAATTAAAACCCCTCAGTCTTCTACCTTCATAATGTTTTCTAAAAGGGCAAATATACAGATCTTATCTTTTCAAAAATAGAAAAACTCTTAAAGGAATTTCAAGTTTGTAAGGAATTTCTGTGTCAAAACCTTACATAACATATAGACATTTAATTGAGGATATTAATTTCTGTACTCTGGATGCAGACTCATAACCATTTACCATTCACATCGTTGACAGATATTTATTTCACCACCGCAAGCTGTAACGTTTAAAAGTTTAATTACGGGTATCTATTTCCTTCTTTTAGCCTTGTTGCATACTCATTTAACTATCCCATCAGAGATACATATATTTTCACCAGTGCAAACTCTGAAAAGTTAAAATTAAACTGCAAACATCATTTGCCTTCTTCTAGTTCCATGCACATAAATACCAGGCACCAAATTGTACACAAAAAAGATATTTTACTGTCAAATATTTGTAATAAAATGATAATTTCAATCATTAGTAGGCATATAGAAGGTAAAGAATATAGTAGCAAAGAATAACTCTAAATATAAATTTAGCCATGACACAATATGTAACAAAAAAGCAACATAAAACTGAAACCAATTAATGCAACTTAAAATAAAACTTAAAATAGATTAATTTGTTCGTAAAAATTGAAGGATGTCTGTTAACATATCAAGCAATAGAAAAGAGCACATGAAGTTAAAAATTCACTCCAAAATTCTAACACCAGAAGACAATCTCTGACAAAATTCATTTGCATTTTAAAGAATATCCCTCTACTGCATGCAGATACAAAGATATAGATAGATAGGCAGATGATAGAGATTTAGATAGAAAAAATACTGCTTTAGAAAAAGTGATTAAAATACCATTGCATTTAACCAAAGAAAATGAAACTAAAGAGAAAGTAAAAGACTTAATGAGTTTCAAATAATGCCTGTTTTACCACAAGGGATATAGTTACTATATAATCTATTTAAATTTAGAAAATATATGCCCCAAACTGTGCAGCTGCACATTAGTTCACCAGAGATAACATTATAATTACTGAGGTCTGAGTCTCAGTCCCATAGTTCTGATTTAACTGGGTGTGGCTGGATGATCAGGAGTCTTAAATGTGATTCTAATGTGAAGCCAGAATTGAGAATTGTTGTTGTAAAGCAAGAAAAGTCGTAGTAAACATATTGAGTTATGTAAAATTATAAAGACCTGTAAACCTCTTATTTTTAAATATTGTATATAGTGTCAAGGTACACACAAATATAAAAATTATAAAGTTACAGATTTGTATTTATTTCATCACTCACCTCCTTAATGTCTTTTATTTCATTTTAATGACTAATAAAATGCACTTCATTATTTTTTCAATTCATTATTAATTTCAGAGAGAGAAAGAGCAAAAAACCACCAATTTGTTGTTCCACTTATTTATGCATGCATTGGTTGATTTTTTATATACACTAATGGAGGAATGAACCTGCATCCTCAGCATAGCAGGATGATGTTCTAGACAACCAAGTTACTTGGCCAGACCCATGCATTTTATATAATCAAAAATTCTTACCAGTGTTTAATATTAGTTACTTGAACTGGTTCAGTGAGCCTTTCAATGAATGTCCTTTCAGTATGGTTTCCTCTTTCTTTGCTTAAATCATATCTTGAATGGCTGAATTTGATTATTTTCTTTTTATTCATCTCTTTGTTCAACCATTTAAATACATATATTTGTGCTATATTTTTAAATGGGAGATTGAGGAAATAAAATTCTTAGTTTATAATGTTTTTAGAAACATTATACATATTAGAAACAAATAACATTATTACTTATAATGTTTTTATTAAAACATCATAGGTTATACAAGTATAGTTTACATTATAGCCATTAAATATTGCTGTCAAAATATGAAGTAAACTAGAATTTTATTTGTTTCAACTGATCTTTTCTTCCTGTTCATATGCTGATGAATTTTCTTTCTCCTGCAGATTCTATAATTTTATCTCATGATGTTTAGCATCATGTTTTTTTTTTTTCTTGGTAAGTGTTACTTTCTTATGACATATCTTAAGTTGTTATTTCAATCATTTATTTTTAAATAAATGTGCATGTGTTCTGCTTTATTTTCCTTTCAATATGGTTAGTTATTCACATAATAGATTTCACATATTTTGAATATATACCATTAAATATTTTATGTATAGAATTAGAAAATAATTAAGTGTAGAATTTGCTATGAAACAATAGAGAAATAATGAGCGATAGTTAAAGTCTTATTCCCATTTTGCTCAGGCCAATAAGTGGTATTTTCCAAACTCCCAGAAGCCGCCCAAGGGCTTCCTTCCTACTCCCCCTTTTGCAAAGTAACCATTATCCTAAAGACTGTGTTCAGTTCACTATGTTTCTCTATAGGATTATTATATACATTTTTATCCCTAAGCACTATATAAAATTTTCAACTTTATACATAAATTCATGCCATATATATTAAATTCTGACACTTCCTTTGTTTAACATCATGTTTTTGAGATGAAGGTATGCTGATAGTCATCTTATAGTTCACTCAATTAAACTGCTATATAGTATCTCATTGTATTAATTTCACGTTTTAAAAATGTGTGTAATTCTTGATGGACAATCCAATTTTTCTGGATATTTTAATTTCTAGAAAATTGTTATACACAGTCTTACATGCATTTTCTGGCCCATGGGTATGAGTTATTATGGGCAAATATAAACTAGTAATATAATTCCTCAGTTCTAGGATATCCTCATGTTCGCTTTACTGAGTACTATCAAATTTTTAAAACAGTTTGTTAAAAATTATTACTCCCCCCAGAAGGGTATGAGAATTCATATACTTTATATATACTCATATATTATATATGTTTGATATCCTCACCTACATTTTTCTTTTGCTGACTTTTTTTCTTTTTGGTCAATCTGGTAAATTAACAATTGTGGGTTTATTTGTGTTGTGTTTACTATTAATTTCTTTAAATTATCAGTTCCCTGTGTATGGACCAATTATATTATGGATTCTTTGAAATTTCTATTAATATATGTGATCATTTTTTTCTCTTGAAAATTGGTGATTTTTTAATGCTATAAGGTATAAAACATTTTGCTTCCTACCTTTTTACCACCATTTTCCAATATTGCACTGAAAGTTATAGCTAATTCAACAGAAGAAGTTAAGGACATAAAGGGTATAAAGGTTGGAAAGAAAGGCATAAATCTGTCATTGTTCATAAATGACATAAATATCTATGTAGAAGATTCAAAAGAATCAACAACAACAAAAACTCCTGCAACTGAGTAACACAGCAAGGTTGCAGGACACAAGATTAGTATGCAGAGTCGATTGTTTTCCTACATCAGCAATGAGAAAGTAGAATTTGAAATTAAAAACACAATAGCATTTATATTACTCCCCCCACACAAATAAATAAAGTATGAATGTAACAAATATATGCATGACATCTGTTCTGAGAAAAAAACCTCCCAAACTGTGGTAAATGAAATAAAAGAAAAAGTGAATAAATGAAGAGATACTGCATATTCATGGACAGGAAGACTCAATATTGTCAAAGTATCAGTTCTCCTTAACTCAGTCAATGGATTCAATGCAACTCAACGACAATTCCAGCAAGTTACTTTGCCTATATTGGCAAACAGGTTATAAAGTTTATACGAAGAGGTGAAGACCCAATGTAGCCAACTCAATATTGGAGGCGGGAAGAACAAAGTTGAACGTCTGACTGACACTACCTGACTTCAAAACTTACTATAAATCTAAACTAATTGAAATTTGTGCTATTCATGGTCAGAGAGTTCAGAAATAAACCCCGTAAATTCGGTCAAGTAATCTAACAAAGGAGCAAAAGCAATACAATGGAACAAAAGACATCTTTTAAACAAATGGTGCTGGAAAAACTGGATATCCACATGCAGGCAAAAGAATCTGTGCAGACATTACACCCTTCAGAAAAATGAACTTAAAATATATCACAGATCTAAATTTAAAAAGTAAAACTATGAAATCAAAGTGTAGCAAATAACTTCTTCATTACTAGCTTTTACACTTAGAAATATTATAACCACTACACAAATCTTGCAATAGTCCTTCCTTACCTCTTTCTACTTTTCTTACAGAAAACACTGAAAATGAGGAGGGAGTCTTTTTTTCATTTTATTGTTCACCTTGTATGTTTCTCTATATTTTTTACTGAGACATAGTTCACATAATATAAAATGTCACAGGACTTAAATATTAAAGAGTGTAATTCGGCCCTGACTGTTTTGGCTCAGTTGAGTGGGCCTCATTCCACAAAGTGAAAAGCCACCAATTCACATGCCTGGTTTCAGGCTTTTTCCCAGGTTGGGGTGTGTGTAAGAGACAACTGATCAATATTTCTTTCTTTTTCTTTCTCCTTCCCATTCCCTCTCTCTAATAATAAATAAATAAAATCTTTTAAAAACTAGAGTATAATTCAGGAACTTTTGGTATATTCACAAGGTTATGCAACCATCATCATTATTTAATTCACAATATTTCTATTACCAAATAGAAAAGAAAGAAAGAAAATAAGAAAAAAAGGAGGAAGGGAGGAAGGGAGGGAGGAAGGAATCCACATCAGTTCAGATCTGGTACCCACTCGCATTTCTGCCTTCCCTCCAGTCCCTGGAAACCACTGATCTAATCTGTTCTTGACATTTCATATAAGTATAGGAATACAAAATGCAGCCTTTTGTTTCTGGCTTTTTAAATTTAGAACATATTTTTCAAAGTTTATTCACATTTTGCATATTTTACACCCATTTGGATAGCTACAGTTAAATGAAAAACAAGCAAATGTTGGAGATGCGAAAAAACCAAACACTTCATACTTGTTGGTGGGGATATAAAATAGTACAGCCACAGTGGAAAAAGTTTGGCAGTTCCTCAAAAGTTGAACACACAGTTACTATATCACTTAGCAATTCACTCTTGGGTATATACCCAAAAGATTTGAAAATACAGTCACATAAAATTTGCACAAGCATATTTATTGCAGTATTATTCATATAGCAAGAGGGAAAACAATCCAAATGTCTAGTAAGTAATGAAGTATAAACAGAATGTGGCATAGCCATATAATAGAATATTATTTAACAATAAAAAGTGATTACATTTTTAAAAAATACGATGTCCTCTTTTTATCAAGATAATGTTTGTTCTCACTCTTTTCTGAAACAAATTATGGTAGGATATGGATAGGTAGACAGATATCGGTATCACTAATAAGACATATAAATGGGAAACATTTTGAAAACATATCTTGTGTTTATTGAAAAAAATTAGAAAATTTTGAAATTTTTGTAGTGAAAAATTAAATTTGAGGTGGCTTAATTAAAATACAGAAGAGTTTTACCTACTCACATTACAAAGGAATTCTAGAATAAAGATAGTAAGTAAATGAGATTCAATTAAGTTACCAGGTCCACTTTACACAGATTCTAATTTCTTTTTGTCCTCTTCTGTATGTTAACTTGAAACTCAGCTTGACCGTAAGTTGGCCTTCTCTCTGTTGAATGAGGAGTATAGACTAGAATAAGATTGATTCATTGGCTTGATTTAATAAAAGTTTAGGGTAGTGAATTTAGTTGAAAGATGAGTTCATTTTGAGGTACATAGGAAGGCCTAAAACATTCTACGACACAGCAGACAAAACAGTGAGACAGATCCTGAAGTATGTTTGCTTTCTTGTGACATTTTTATAACGTTCTTGTGAGATGCTCTGAATTTGAACAATTAAATAGAAGAAACACAACTGATACGAAAGTTTTTTTACTATTCCCCCTTGCTTTGAGATGAAACTTCCCCTGTGCTAATGACAATAGCTATATGAAAATAAAATACAGAGCAATTAAGGAGCAGGAAGGGATATACGGAGCTACTCTGTGTGGCAGATAAAGGGAGAATTTGAGAAAGGATGGTGCAGAAACCAAAAAAGTGAATCACTGAGGATAAAAGTTGGGATTGATTATAAAAAGAAATGGAACAGACTCATGTATTTGAGATTGTTTTTAAACTGTAGGCTCAGTGTATTGACTCTCCAGCTTATTTTGGTTGAAATTAGTATAAATAGTAACCTAAATGTAAACCTAGGCTTCTTGAGTGAAACAAAAGCTTCTTGCTTCTTGGTCTATGCTTCTGATCTGCGTTGTGTCAATGTCCCTTCCTCAACCTATTTCTAAACCCCAGAAATGTAATATAGGAAGGCTTAAGCTTACTAATATAGAAAACAATGTGTCAGTGTGACACAGAAGTTGAGTGACTTCAAGAATTAGCCAGAACCTCCTACCCTGCAAATCTGGAGTTGTTGCTCCAGGTTTAATTATGATGTTTATGTGGAGGACGTTATAAAATTCCCACTAAATACCTTCCACAAATATTTATTGAATATTTATCACCTACCTGGTAAAAAAAAGTAAATGGCAATGGTACAATAATGTGCTAGATAAAGTCCTCTGTATCAAGTAGCTTGCAGACGAATATGAGAGTTATATATGTAAATATTTAATTCAACATTATGTAAGAAATAATACTGAACACTAAACATGCTAGTACAGGATCAGGCAAGATACTATATGAAAAGTGACTTTAATGTTGTTTGAAAGTGCATAATTTGTATAGGAAATAGCAGGAAATGGGCTGGCATCCTAGGCAAGAAGGGAGAACATGCACAACAAAATTGAGGTGTTCAACAGCTAAGTCTTGGGAAATGGGACTGGACAGTGTCCATGGACAAATTGAATATAATCTTGTAGACCAAGGTAGAGAGTGTAAGCTTTATTTCACAACCTGAAGCAAAGATGTTGCTTACTTAGATATATAATTTACTATCTATTCTAATGTATGGTTGACAAATTGTGAATGAGATAAGGAAGGGGGTAGGAAAGAAAAAAAGCAGTCCAATGAGGATACCCTTTTTATGTTAAGATGGGTGCCATCTTAACATAATGGCATGGAGAGCACGTAATTAAAGTTTAGAAAAACATCTGAACCACACAAGCATTTAGGAGTCACTCGTTTATTAGTTGTGAGAGTAACTGTTGCAGAATACAATGATATTACTTCATATTATATTAAGATGCACCTATATACACACATACACATATAGTATTTGGGTTTATGCATATTCAGCATAAATCATTTAGAATTTTAGTGGATAGAGGAGGAATTTACAGTCAACATATCTAATGAACACTTAAATATTGATAGACATTTTCCCACTGGAATATTTTAAACCAAATTGGAATTTCAATATTACTGAAGTTAAAGCACAGTGGCTAAGATTATAAGCATTTTGTGTTATTTAAAATAGAAAAGGCTTATGTGAGTTTTACATTGACTTCTATTATTTTGTTGGCAATAGCACTAGGCCCTAAAAGTACTATTGTGTTGTGCTTTCATAAAAACAATGATTCCTCTAAAAAATTTCACTAGAATAATTTTATTTTGATTTATATTCTTGTCATCTTTAGGCCTAGAATTTAAATCTGTGGAAATGCAGTTATCTCCTTTCATTGGGGGTATTTAATCATTTTGACCAACACATATATTTTTAATGCCTTACCACAGTTAATTTACATGTCTATTTCGTATTCAATTTTAAGGTTTTGAATGTATGGGATTTTCCTAAAATAATTCATTAATGTATAATTCATTAGCATTCCCTTGGAAGTTCTTGCTCTTAACTAGGGAAGATAATTACTAGAATTGAAAGATAGCTTTTGGTATGTTTTCTATATTAGGAAATATACATCACATGAAACACTCATCAAATATGCATAATACCTTATTAAAGTAATTATTATTATTTAATGAACAAATATATGGAGTTGACTTCCTTTGAGTGGTACAATATTAAAGGTATAATGCTTAAATCTATTGATACCACATTGTAGCTAAGAGTTTTACTTATAAAGTGGCTTTGTAAATGATTTTGCTGATTAGGGTTTTAAAGAATATAGTAGGGAATTAGGGGAATAATATAAGAAAAAAACAAATGGCTTCATTAAAAACTATTTTGCAGAAACTGTGTGCTCTAAAATGCACACTTTGCAACAATTAGTTGAGTGAATGGCCAATGAGTCCTGATTCTTTTACCTCACCAGTAAATTCTGTCTGTGCACAGTGAGGCATAACATTACCTGCTAATGGCTCTATGATGTAGTTTTGATAGATTCTTTTAACAAGAGGACCAATAACTTTAGAGAGCAGTGAGAAGGTTTTACTTAGATTGCTAATATGATTAAGTGAGGGGAATAAAGACATCTACAATTTTCTTAAACTTCTGTCTTACTAAAATAATGATTTTTAAAAATTAAATACATACATAGTGATTTCTACCCTAAAGAGCAGTTTGTTAAAAACAAGACAGCATTCCCCAAATGGATTCACTTATGCTAAGCCCCACATCACAAAACTAAGACTTAATTGCACTTTAGGCCTCTTCCAGAAATGGAATCTTAACTCAGTCAGTCAGGAATCACCTGGTTAGCTCTAGTGAGCCAATCTGCCTAATAAACCCTGCTGTCCTAAAAGGAAAGTGATCTCACCCCAACCAATCCACATGTAGAGAGTATAACTTCCTTTTTCTTGCTTTTTGTCCTAAGTCTTTCATTTTGTCGAGCCCCATGGAGCTTCTTTCATCTGCTAGATGACAGGCTGCTGCCTGATTCATCTAGCACGAATCAATCTAATTATTTCTTCATAATTTACCAGTTGAATTTTAACAAACAATATTTTTCAATGATGTTATTTGATAATAGTACATATTTTATACTTTTTAATAATAAGCACAAATATATCTAAGTATATTGCTAAAGAAAACATCTTTAGTGAGCAAGCTATAACAAAAATAGTTTCCATTTTGAATAGATACACTATAGTTACATAATACCATTGTAAATAGATATCCCTCTTCCTGCCACTCCCGCCCCCTTGCCTGAGACAGTCCTGCACATTATGTTGCCGTGAGTGGATTAGTCTGCACTTCTGTGCTATTGCGGAATCTGCTTTGCCTGAGTGGTGATGGAGGATCTGAGGTTCCCTGAGGCTTACTTGCTTCCAGACAGAGCTCTGACTTAAGATTATCAAGAGAAATTTCAGGTGCAGTCAGGGTAAGGAAGTGAAAACCCAGTGGTTTAAATTATGCCTTATCTTTGCATTTGAGTTTCTTGACTCTTGTTTTGAATTATAACTGTATTACCAATTACATGTAGATTTGGAAGCTGTGTGTGCGATAAATATGTACATAAGCCTTTAAGTACTTTTAACTATGGTTGACACAACTGAAACTTATTTGCTCTTGGAAAAAAGTTATCTGTATTTTCCTTACACATCCAGTAGAAAAATCATTTGTACATACTAGGCATTTTTTACAGCTTTGCATTCAAAGTTCCATTCTTAAATCTATCCAGTAATATGAGGTTTCCTTCATGAAGTTCCCAGGAAATCATTTGCAGAAGTAGATTATCAAGTCTTAATGGATTAGCCTTAGTGGGGTGCTTTATATGATTCATTCACTTATGTATTTATTTTATAATTGTCCACTTGAATTGAAAAAAAGTATGAAAGTGGAAAATAATGCCTCACTGAATACAAATATGGACTAAAAATTGGAGTATGAATAGAGGCCTAGGAAAATCTTAATTTCTGTCTGCTGACTGCAAGGGCAGAGAGGTCTCAGAGGTGTCTAACTCTCTCGGTAGAAAAATCAACCCCAATTTTGAAAAGGACTTTTTTAAACTTAAAAGGTCTCTTTCTATGCCACAATAAATGGTTTGAGGATTATCTAACACTTTGGATTATCCGCACCATTAGTGAGAATAATAAAGAGCTGACTACATTTGCATCAAAATAGCACGGTCTATTACACTCATGAATAGTCTGAGACGGGAGCATTGGAAAGTCTTTCTTGCTGCATTTATGCACAACAGTTTAACTGACTGAAGTGTGGTTGATGAGTTTCTGGAGCTGTTTATAAGTGATGATACATCCATCACTTATTCAATAATTAGTTTCTAAATTATCAAAATTTACTAGAGTGAATAATTGTGCAGATATGATGTCAAGAAGCTTTTACTTTATATTCTTAAAGACAATGTAGTGTTACTTCACAATATTTGTTTTCGGTTTCTCCGTTGCAATTTTCTTGACAAGCTCTAGTTGTTGTTATATCCTGTGTTTTTTTCCCAATAGCATCAAAGGAATTATTATAATACCAATAGTTTTTAGGAAATGTATTTCAAGAAACATAAAAGGAAAAGAGTCTTAGTTACCAGAGTTTAAAGCTCTGATAGATTGGCAGAAATTCATTTTCTCTAAAAATATTCTAAGCATTTCTGCTTATGGAAATCATAAAACCTTAAATGAGATTTTTTTTCTTCCTAAACATTACCACATGTCTGGGACTTAAATATCTCTATCAAACTTCTGATAAAGATAAAATTCCTTTGTATTCCTCTCCAAAGCTATTTTTGTTGCTTTTACATGGTCCACAGATCATAGTGATGCTGGAGAAAATGGCATTCTTCACTCACTAAATCAGGCATGAATTTGCAATGGTATTTCATACAGAATGTCTGGCATAGATCATATTATTCCTTCTAATTCTGAAGTTTTAAAAATAACTAAAGTTTCTTATTTCTTTTAAAGAAAATAACCCAAGTACTGGGGAATCCTGAATGAAAATATTAATTATCATCTCACAATAATATTTAATTAGAAATAGCTTTTGGTGCTCATTTTCTGCATTTACTTGATATGGACCCCAGCCCACAGGGTCCATGTGTTGTGGCTGCTATGAACAAATTCACATGGACTACAGAAGACTGTGGAGAAATTTGGCAACATGGCCACTCTCTGAGAGAGAGGGCCCAGACCCCTATCTGGTCAGGCTTTTATTGCTTTTCTCAGTATGTTACATTGAGGATGGTCTTCATTTACTTTGCACAGGTTAGCTTTAGGTGATTGCATTGTACAGATAACAAAGGAGAGGAAGTTTTGAATTACTACAAAGAGAAAGGATATTTGCAAATATAAAGGAAAAAGTGGTTGAACTGGTTACACTCCATACTTGGGAGGTTTAGCACAGATTTTAGGAAGTTACCTTAAAGGTATGCAGTAAACATTTGCTGCCTCAATTCAGGGTGAGGGAGTTTTAGTAAAAAGCAAGCCTCAAAGCAGCGTAAACAATGCAGGCCTGATTCCCCACAGGAGAACCTATCCTTGGGCATGGGTCCTGTGTGCTGACCACGCTCCCTGTCAGTTTTCTGAATCAGGGGCTGGGCTACATTCCTCACTGCTACACAGAATGGCTCCCTATATTTACTCATTTATACAGAAAATAATAAAAGCAGAATTTGCCCTAGCCACGTGGCTCAGTTGGTGGAAGCATTGTTCCATGCACCTAAATGTTGCCAGTTCTATCCTCAGTCAGGACACATCCTGCCATCAGTCTGGAAGGATGTTTCTTCTTTAAGTCCTTGGTTGTCAGACTTCCATACAGTTTGATTTTCTGGCAGTTCTGGTTATTTTTTATTTTTACATTTATTATTGTCCTCCTTTGTTGTGTGTGGAGGCAAAGTGTATCTACCTACATGTCCATCTTGGCTAGAACTCTTCTATGATTTATTATCTTACCCAATAAAAATTCTCTCTTAGATTAATTTTAAATAAATCCTAATATCTATGTCACTTAATCCAAAATATTTTATAATATAAATATTTTTAAAATAAACCATTATTATGATATTTGAACACACTTTGTATCCAAGTTTTCCTACTTAAGTCATACATATAATAGTTTATTGGCTTAAATAAAGATTTAAAGAAGGTTCATGCATTTCAACTGATTACATATTTATATAAAGGTTTTAAATTATAGGTTTAAACTATAGGTTTTCTGTGTGTGTGAGTGTGTGTTACAATTTACATTTTGAATTATTGGGATCATATGTTTCATGGGACTTCTGAGAGTTGGGTTTTGCTAATCACATCTACGAGCTGTCATTTAACACATCTGACAGGTTTCTCTGCTTTGTGTAATGTCAATACAATGGTAGATAGACCTCAAGTCTTTGCTGATTTGACAAGGTCAGCTCAAAGTACTATTCTGATTTTTTGATTTTATCAAATACTGAATGTAATTGTTTAGATTCATTTTTAACCAAGTGTTATAAAATTATGATATTTTAATCATATGATTCTGTTCCTCATATACAAAATGACTTAATATTAACAAATTATTTGGTGTTGCCAATTATTTAGTTACTCTGATGTGTCATTTTTATAGAAAAGGCACATAAAATGTTTTCAGATGTCAAAATAAAGAATTAAGCATTCAATATCCTCTTGTGGTGACTTTTTTTTAGCATCATTATAAACACATGGATTAGCACATATATGATGTTTTTTAATTCATTGCAATGATTATTCCTATTGATGATCAAATTATCTGATCTTTGCTCAAAGGAAAGGACCATCTCACTCTGGTTCTTGCATCCTTCTGTTATAATTCAGTACTCTTTAAGTGTTTTCTTCCTTTTTGGTATGGCAAATGATTTCATTATTTTTTACTTTTCTGTACCCAATCTGGAATGTGTCTTTTTTTTAATGAATGTCCTGTTCAGAGTAAGTATTGATTTATTTTGCATGTAATAATATAAATATATGTGTTACATTTCAAAATAATTATTATAAGAAAAGAAATAGACATAAACTGGTGGAATATTATGAAATAAAAAACATTCTCATTCAACTCAAAATACAGTAGGAAGAAAATAAAACAAAAAGCATCAAACAAATTAACAGACAAAATAATATCTAAGTGACAAGTTTAAATTTAGGACTAATGACAATAACTTTAAATGAAATAAATACCTGCTTTAAAAACACAAATTATTTGAGACTTGTTTTTTAAAATCAAGTCTTTTTCTATTTTCTAGAGACACACCTAAAATCTAAGAACACTGAAACTGTGGTATTAAAAAAAGTAGAAGAGAGATAATAATAGTAATAACAAAATTAAGGCTCTTTGGATATATTACTATTTGTGACAAATAGATATTTAAGCAAAAACACTTTTCTAGAGATAAAGATAGTCACAATATGACACTTAAACTAAGAAAGAAAATGTAAAATTATTTAAAAAAATTTTTTAAAGATTTTATTTATTTATCTTTAGAGGGGAAGGGAAGGAGAGAGGGAGAGAAACATCAATGTATGGTTGCCTTTCCTGTGTCCCCTGCTGGGAACTGGCCTGCAGGGAACTAGCCTGCAACCCAGGAATGTGCCCAGACTGGGAATCCAACCGTGATTGTCTGGTTCGCAAGCCCACGCTCAATCCACTGAGGTACACCAGCGAGGTCTAATGTAAAATTATTTTTAAAAAATAAAGGTATTTATTGATTAAATCACAATTAATGGGGCATTCTGTTACATTTCACGTTGATTTCAAGAATACAAGCAATATTGTTTTTTTTTCAATTAGTGTTTGAATGGTATTCAGTATCATTGTGTATTAGTTTCTGCTATACAGCACCTTGGGGCAAGAGGGGAAGATGCAGTGACCAGGAGAATCATGGGTTGCTTGGTGCCAGTTGTGTCTCATTTTCTGTTAACCGGGTGGGTTCTGATTTCATGGCATGTTAGTGTCATGAAAATGTACTAAGTTATATATGAATGTTTTTTTCTGTATGCCTATTAAACTTAAACATATGTTTTACCAGAAAATGTAAGGAATATAAGAACAATTAGGATGAAGTAATCCACATTATACAGTCTTGAAATAATTATACCCAATCTCGCCAAGGCAAATAAGGCCTGCAGCTGCAGAAAGAATCAGAGGATTCAGCACTACTGTGGATAAAGCAAGAAGAATAAAATTTGGGTATATTTATATTACTCTTTTAACTCAAAAGAACAGATTCTTTTATTACAATTACTATAAATTTTTTTTGGACCTGGGGTGTGTATGTGTGTGTGTGTGTTGATTTTAACTGGCATTGAGATTTAATTATTGAACTCTTATTTCAACCCAGGCTTTTGGTAATCAAAGGGATTTATATTCTAAGTTGGAATTTCTGGGCTGAAATTATATTTTTAGTATTATTAATACATGCATTGCAAAGATGCAAGGTCTGTCTGGAAGCTATCCAGCCATGTAATATGAAAAATAGACACATTTACTGAAGAAGATATAAGATACAAGAAACATCTTACATAGGACAACAATGCCTCAGGCATCTTCAAAGTAGGCACCTGAGGACTTCACACAGTTCTCCCAGTCACTATCAGCTGCCCCATTGTATTTTCCTGAACCTCATCAATTGCCTGAACACCCTTCCCTTTCAGAGGTGATTTAAGTTTTGGACAAGCCAGAAGTCCAGGACAAGCATCAAGTCTGGTCTATAGGGGGCTGAGTCACCTGGACAGTTTTGTTTTGACAAAAAACTTTGCACGAGACATGATGCATGAGTGGGCATATCATTGTGAGGAACCTACCAATCACCAGTTACCCAAAGCTGCAGCTTTCTGAATCATCCAAATATTTTCTGCAGAGAAATGTTCAAGCCTAATGCAAAATTTGATGCATGTGTATTGCTCATCTTTTTCAGTCATTGTGAATGCAAGGGCCACACAGTACACATGCTTATTCAATGTCTAACGCCTCCCCAGACTAGTACAGTGAAGTCATCATTGTTCTCACATGCACATTCCATTCTATTCCCCTTAGCTGCCAGGTTACATCAATATCACACAAAATGTTTGTATTATATTAACAGTGGCTAGACATTGTCAGGACAGACCTCATATACATGTGTGTATGCATGCTTGCACACACATAAATGCAGAACCAGGGCTATGTAGCTGGACAAATTTACAAAGCATAACAATGTAGTTATGCTTTGGAAGTGAAGAGTCAGCCTAGGGTACAAAGGGGCTTTGAAATAATTTAATTAACATAATGTTTAGATTGATTTTAGAGCCTCTGGATGGAAACTGAATATGTTTCAACATCACTTCCAAAGATTCCAAAGAAGCATTGATAATGTTCCCACATAAAGGTGGGAACACATATCCTGAGAGATGGCTGATCTCCTCTCACACACCAGATGGCCACAGCCCTGTTGAGTGAATGCTGAATGGGTATGGACAGACTGTTCATAAAATAAAATACTAGGACTGTTGCAGTGGTATACTTTTCCCAGATCTTTATTTAAAATTTTAAGTAGAAGGTGCTTAACTTTAATAAAAGTCTTAATCATACCAAGTGTGAAAGAAACAATTTAGTCAGAATTTTTTTGATTTATGTAAGTCAATGTTATTCTGACTTCACAATATAGATTGCTGAAAATAAAAATAGAAAGCAATATAATTTAATTTTATAAATTATCCATATTAATTAAGGGTATAACCATAAAAATTGGACAAAAAAAACTGAAAAAAAAGAAAAAAATTGTTTGCATTATATATAACTAAGAACTGGTATCTTAAATTCTGTATTACAGTCAAGCTTCCTAATAATGAAATAAGCAAAGGAAATAATAGTCATTCCAAAGATGAGGAAACATATGTGAATGACAGATAAAATATTAAAAGATGTCTGTCATTTTAGTACTATGTAACTACAAATTAAAAAAGCAATATATTACCTTTCCATTAACACTTAAAAATATAAAAGTTAAACAGTTTAGTCAACTTCAACAATATAGAGCGATGAAAATATGCAAATACTGCTGTGATAAAACTGTTCACTAATGCAAGTATTTGAAAAGCCATGTGGAATTACATCATGTATTTGAAAATATGCATTCTACTAAATCCACCAAATTCATTTCCAAGTATACACTATACAGAAACTTTTGTATATATATGCAATGTAAGTTAAATAAATGAATGACCATATTATCATAGTTAGTAATTACAGAACACTGGTAATAATCCAAATGCCAATCAAGGCCACATTGGACAACAGTCCAAAGAAATATTTTACTGTAGTAGGAATACATACACTTATTGCAAACCTTGAAATAATCTTGTAAATCTAATTTTTACTAACATGAAAAAAGAAAAATGGCTAGAGCCCTATTTGGTGAGGCTCAGATATTTGGGGCATCACCCCACACACCAAAAGGCTGGCAATTCAACTCCCAGTCAGGGCATATATCTGGGTTGTGGGTTTGATCCCTGGTCAGGGAGCTTACTAGAAGCAACCAATGGATGTTTGTCTGTTGCACTGATGTTTTCCTCTCTGTTTCCCTTCCTTCCTCTCTTTCTGATATTAATAAGCATTCCAAAAATTAAAAAAAATTGTTATAAATAAATTTTATATGTCTAGATGAAGATAAAATTAAAGAAAACTATTAGTCAAAAGTGGACTTTTACAAATGGGAACATAAACAGTGTCATTAGATAAGAAGAAACAGTATATGATATCTATTTTACCTATATTAATTTTCTGATTCTCCCTGATTTAGTTTTGGAACACTGCATATTATTAGGAATTTATCCATTTTGTCCAGATTGTCCATTTTGTTGGCATATAGTTGTTCATAATTTTTCCTACAATCCTTTGTATTTCTTTGGTTTCAGTTGTTATTTCTTCTCTTTCATTTCTCATTTTATTTATTTGGGTCCTCTCTCTTTTTTTTTTTTAATAAGTCTGGTTAAATGTTTGCCAATTTTGTTTATCATTTCAAAGACCCACTTCAGTGATGTTTTGTATTGTTTATTTAGACTCTATTCCCTTTATTTCTGGCTTGATCTTTATTATTCCCTTTCCTCTGCTCATTTTGAACTTTTCTTTATTGTTATTCTTGTTCTTTCTCAAGTTCCTTTAGGTGTAAAGTTAGGTTGTTTATTTGAGCTTTTTTCTTGTTTCTTGAGAGAGGAGTACAGTGCTATGAATATTCCTCTTAGGACTGTTTTGTCTATGCCCCGCTGATTTATGAGTCACTGTATTCTTATTTTTATTTGTTTATTTATTTATTTGAAAGAAATCAAAGTATTTCGATTTATTTCTTCATCTCATTTTTAACCCATTCATTTTTTTAAATTTTCTTAATTTATTTTTTATTGATTATGCTGTTAGTTGTTCTATTCCCCCCCTTCATTTCCCTCCACCCTACACCCCTGTCCCCACCATTCCCCCCCCTATAGTTTATGACCATGTGTCTCAAGTTTTTTAGATTCTATATTTTCCATACTATTCTTGCCCCCCCATCTATTTTCTATCTACTGTCTATGTTACTTATTTTCTGTACCTTCTCCCCCCTTCTCCTCCTCTCACTCCCCTGTTGCTAACCCTCCTTGAGATCTTCATTTCTATGTTTCCACTCCTGATCTAGCTGTCCTTTTAGTTTGCTTTTGTTTCAGGTGTGGTTGTTAATAACTGTGAGTTTGTTGTCCTTTCACTGTTCATGTTTTTTTAACTTCTTTTTCTTAGATAAGTCCCTTTAACATTTCATATAGTAAGGGCTTGGTGATGATGAACTCCTTGAATTTGATCTTATCTGAGAAGCACTTTATCTGTCCTTCCATTCTAAATGAAAGTTTTGCTGGGTAGAGCAATCTTGGTTGTAGGTCTTTGGATTTCATGACTTGGAATACCTCTTTCCAGCCCCTTCTTGCCTGTAAGGTCTCTTTTGAGAAATCTGCTGACAGTCTGATGGGGACTCCTTTGTAGGCGACTGTCCCCTTATCTCTTGCTGCTTCTAGGATTCTCTTTTTGATTTTAATCTTGGATAATGTAATTATGATGTGCCTTGGTGTGTTTCTTCTTGGGTCCAACTTCTTTGGGACTCTCTGAGCTTCCAGGATTTCCTGGAAGTCTGTTTCCTTTGCCAAATTGGGGAAATTCTCCACTGGTGGCTGTTCCTTTCCCCCTTCTGGTACCCCTATAATTCGGATGTTGGAGCGTTTAAAGATGTCCTGGAGGTTCCTAAGCCTCTCCTCATTTTTTTGAATTCTTGCTTCTTGACTCTTTTCTGTTTGGCCATTATTTGCTTTCTTCTGGTCCACTCTATTGATTTGAGTCCCAGTTTCCTTTTCATCACTATTGGTTTCCTGTGCAATTCCCTTCATTTCAATTAGTTTCGCCTTCATATGTTTGTCTAATTTGTGGCTATAATCAACTAGTTCTGTGAAGATCCTGATCACCAGTGTTTTAAACTGTGAGTCTGAGAGTTTTGCTATTTCTTCATCGCTTAGATTTATAGGCTCTGGGGCTTTGAGATCTTCTTGAGCCATTTTTGGTCTGTTTGCGCCCGTTAAGTATGAGGAGCAGAGCCTTGGACTCCCAGGTCGCTGGGTTGTGATGCTATATGTGGAGGCGGGGTCAGAGCGGGGAAATGGCGGTCCCCTCTGCTGTTTCTTGCAGCTGGGTGAAGAGCAGAGCCTTAGGTTGTTCACTGGGGCAGGGCCACTTAGGGTGCTGGATTATGACGCTATATGTGGAGGCGGGGTTAGAGCGGGGAAATGGCGGCGCCCTCTGCCTCAGCTTGCTGCTGGGGCTGCTGGCTCTCATCTAATCGCCCACTCCCTCGCTTGTCTATCCACACACGAATGCGCTACCACAGTCAACCCGCAGCCCTGCTCCCTCGCTATTTCCCTGCGATTGCTTGCTGAGTTGCCCACCAGGTCCAACCCTGCGCCTGGATTCCGCGCGCCTGAGTCCTTCTGAGTTGTCCTGTGCTACCCTGCTCTGCCAGCTGCTGGTTTCGCCCCTCTTACAGGTCAGGCTGAAGAATTTGTTATCATACTTCCGAAAAGTTCAATTTTCTGTGTTCTGGCTGTGTTTTCTGTTGCTATTATTTAGTTGCCTCTAAACTTGGTTGTGTGAGGAAGCAAGGTGTCTCCACCTATGCCTCCATCTTGGCGGAAGTCCCCAGGGGCTCTAACCCATTCATTTGTAGGTAACATGTTATTTAGCTTCAATGTCTTTGTGTGTTTTTCAGTTATTTTTGTCCTTCTGGTTGATTTCTAGTTTCATGAAATTATGGTAAGAAAATATGGTTATTAGAATTTAAATTTTTAAAAATTTACTGAGACTTGTTTTATATCCTAACATGTGGTCTATCCCTGAAAAGATCCATGTGAACTTGAAAAGAATGTATATCTGCTGCTTTGGGCTGAAGTGCTCTGAAGGTGTCAATGAAATCTATTTAATCTAGTGTGTCATTTAGGCCATTGTTTCCTTATTGTTTTTCTCTGTCTGAAAGATCTATTCATTGATGTCAGTAGGGTGTTAAAATTCCCTGCTATGTCTGTATTACTGTTGATCTCTCCCTTTAAGTCCATCAAAATTTGTTTTAGATATTTAGGTGTTCCTATGTTTGATGCATAAATGTTTACATGGGTTTAACCTCTTGTTGGATTTCTCCTTTTATTATTATTTACTATCCTTCTTTGTCTCTTATTATAGCCATTGTTTTAGAGTCTATTTTTTAGATGTGAATATTATGGAGTAACACTTTAATTTCCTTCGAGAAGTTTTTTTGCATTCACAACTTGGCTAACTGGTGCAAGAGGCCTAGCGTCTGGCCTGTCTCAGCTTTCAACATGCTTTCCTCGCAAAGCTTATTCATTTCTAGCTTTTGATTTAAAGTGAAAGATATGAAACTCCTTTACTTGAATACTTAGAGGTCATTGTAGGGATTGGCTTAATTTGAATACATTTGTGTCTTAGGGAAGCAGAGAGATTGGGGGATGGCTAATTGATGGAGCAGTCAGAACACTACACAATATTTATTGATTAAGTTTTCAGTCTTATATAGGCATGGTTCATGGCACCTGAAAAAATTTCAATAGTAATATCACAGATCACTGATCACAAATAACCACAGCAAATATAATAATAATGAAGCATTTGAAATGTTGCAAGAATTACCAAAAGATACTCAGAGGCATGAAGTGACAATTGCTGATGGAAAAATGGTGCCATTAGACTTGCTCAGTGTAGGGTTTTAACAAACTTTCAACATATAAAAAAAGTAATATCTGCACATACAATAAAGCAAAGCACAATAAAACTAGGCATGCCTATAAATGATATTTAAACATTTGGTTACTCATATGGAAAAGATCAATTTGTTTCATGCTGTACCACATTATACCTCAGGATAAACTCTAAATAGATCAAAACTTAAAAATATAAAATAATCAAAGTACTAGAAGTAGACACAAGTACATATTTTAGGGAAAAAATAAAAGTTTTGGAACACTTAAGCACTTTTAAAATACAAAACAACAAAATCTGGAGTTAATAAGTTAAAGATTGATAAAGTTGACTACATTAAAATTTAAGTTGAAAATACTATCAAAGCAAATGAAAAGATGCATATTATATTGGAAAATTACTGATAACTCAACACAGACAAAAGGACTAATGTCTTTTTTCAAAGATTTTATTTATTAATTTTTAGAGATAGGGAGGGAGAAAGAAAGGGAGAGAAACATCAATGTGTGGTTGCCTCTTGTGAGACCCCAACTGGGACCTGGCCCACAACCTAGGCATGTGCCCTGATTGGGAATGGAACCAAAGACCTTTTGGTTCACAGGCCAACACTCAATCCACTGAGCCACACCAGAAAGGGCAATAGGGATAATGTCTTGATATACACAGGTCTCAAGTCAATCTCAAGTCATGAGTATTCTACTGCTCTGATTCACCAAGATAATTGATATAGATTTTTACCTAAATCTTGTATATAAGCCTTTTCTTTAAATTTCAGAACTGAGAAATATATTCTTGATCATATCACTTACCTAGTGAATTGCAGTGATATTCTCCTTTGGCATACCCGTATAAGGCAAATACTTCTTGTGTTATGATTGATCTTGCATTGCATGTTATATTGGCCTAACCTAAAAATGAAAAACACTACATTTGGGATTTATTTTTATTGGAAATTACCACATTTTGCTGTGTATAATGCACACCCATGTTTTCAGCCCAAACTTTTAGGAAAAAACATCATTCATTTTAATTTTTTTCATTCAATTATTTATTTATTTATTTATATTTAGATATTTGGGTTTTTTTGTATTATAAAGACATTTTAGCATTTGTTTTTTAAATGTATTATGGTACAATAAATTTTATGTAACAAAGAATTGCAAAAAACAAGAACAGATATACAAGAATTTTTTTAAAGAATTAAAAACATTTCTATAGATATGAAATTAGTACTACCCATGTATAAAGCACATCCTTATTTTTTCCTCAAAAATTTGGGCAAAATAGTATGCATTACACATGACAAAATACTGTATATCCTACACTTCTCAAAGTATTTTGCAAACTTTGATCAGGTGCATTTCCATGAGAACTTAAATTAGAAATGTCTAGTGCCCAAGAATATCTCTATTCCTACCAGGATTTTGAAAGAAAAAAAATTAGATTGTGCTTAATGTTGAAGAAGTTTAGTATCATTTTTTTCAGTAATATACTACCAACCACTCCAACCAGGACTTTGGATTGATAGTCACATTTTTATCAGCCTGGTATCTTCTTATTTTGCTGATAGAATGCAATGCAAATGTTTATGTATCAAGTTATGGCTATGAATGAGAATGCATTTAGTCTAGTCTGTCTTATTACTGTTGCAGCCGCAATGCTGACAGCAGTCAGCAAGTGCTTTCTAGCAATCACATCAGTTCTTTCTCTCTTGTACGATACAGGTTCAAATGGCAATCACTTTGAAATTCTAGAATGAAATGCTGATAAATAGGGGGCCTTCACATCATCCTGGCATATCACTCGTCTCTTAGTGTTTACCTCTTAATTAAAACAGCATAGGAAATGAAGGAAGGTGCTGAACATACTCTAGGAAACAAATGTTTTGGAGAAGCTTGGTGCCTGTGGTTAGACAAGCATTATTAGTTATTAATTTATGGATTGCAGTGCCCCTGTACCAGGTGCTTGATGACAACAGAATCAACAATACAGCCTTGAAAGCAATAAGATATGCTCTCTCTAAACAAACAATAGCAGTAATGCCCTTTTGATTTGATAGAGAAAAACTCTAGAAGCTTCAAGCTTCTTGACAAATACCACATCCAGAATTTTAAATTTTCAGGGAAATTAAATAGCCTGACATGACTTTGGATCAATTGTAAAAGATGAAATATTATAATGCTTTGAGCCACAATGTAGTTTGGATTACCACCGTTTATTTTTATTTTATTTTTTTAGATTTTATTTATTTATCTTTAGAGGGGAAGGAGAGAGGGAGAGAAACATCAGTGTATGGTTGCCTTTTGTGCATCCCCTGCTGGGAACTGGCCTGCAGGGAACCGGCCTGTAACCCAGGCATGTGCCCTGACTGTGAATTGAACCGCGATCCTGTGGTTCGCAGGCCTGTGCTCAATCCACTGAGCTACACCAGCCAGGTCACCACCGTTTATTTCAAACCTTATTGGCTACACTTTCCGCCTCAGTTTCATAAATATATTGAGTTTCATAACACCTTTATGTTAATGCCCATTATTTTTTCCACATTAAATTAATAAAATATATTTATTGTTCAAGTCAGAGTAAAATTTATCTTTACATAAGAGGTAAATAGTGTCCTTTGTCTTACCTTTAAAAAATTCTTTGCCGCCCAGGGCCGTCACATTATGGAATTTTCTCAGAAAAATAAAAATCGACCTGCCTTTTGACCCAGCAATTCCACTGCTGGGATTATATCCTAAGAATCCTAAAACATCAATATCAAAGAACCTATGCACCACAATGTTCATAGCAGCACAATTTACAATAGCCAAGAGTTGGAAGCAACCTAGGTGCCCATCAGTAAATGAATGGATCAAAAAATTGTGGTACACATACACAATGGAATTCTATGCTGCAGAGAGAAAGAAGGAGCTACTACCCTTTGCAACAACATGGATGGAACTGGAAAGCATTATGCTGAGTGAAATAGGCCAGGTGCTGAAAGACAAATACCATATGATCTCACCTTTAACAGGAAGCTAAACAACAAAACAAACAAGCAAGCAAAATAAAAACAAAGACATTGAAATAGAGAACAAGGGGATAGTGACCAGAGGGGAGAAGGAAGGGAAGTTAAGGGGAAAAAAGGGGGAGGGATTTGGAGGAACAAATAGGAAGGACACAGGGACCAGAACTAAGGGGGGTGGAAATGGGAGGGAGGTGGGGAGCAAGGGGCAGGGGAAGCTGGGATGGGAAAAATAGACAAAAAACTGTACTTGAAAAATAACTAAATAAAATTAATTATAAAAAAGGAAAAAATTCTTGATGTATTCAGAGTCTAGGAAAAAATACAAGTGGCAAAAATGTTATTCTGTTTAAAAAAAACTTAATTCACTGAAAAATAAATACATTTACTATGAAGTTTCTTTAACTCTGTGCAGTAATTCTAGCCAAAGACATCCCATTGTTTTTGTGATGCACTGAATATGTAATGACTATTGTCTTCCCGAAGGCCATTGGTGATGCTGTGATGTATCTTTACCCCTCTGGCCTCTACAGGTGCAATCCAGGTAATAAATTGTTTAATAATTTTAAAAGAAAAATGATACTTCTGTTGACTGCCATTGAAAATAAAAGTACTACTTTATAATATAGATTAAAATGAAGTGTCTTTTCAAATTTCTTTCAATATTTCTGGTAGTAAAATCATTAAGATTGGCCTGAGAACAATCTCTATACCATCAGAATTAGAGAGAAGACAATGTCCAGGAGAAGATGGGAATGCGGCAAAATCAGAAACAAAAGAACCTATAATTGGATTCACTGAAATACCATTACTTGAAAAATGTGATGTTAATTAATAAATATATATTTTTAGGAAGTTTGTTCAAAATTTTTTTAGATATCTTTTTAACAAGCATGAAAAATCAAAATAGGCCATCTTGTCAAGTATTAAATTCAAAAGTTGTCTTCAAATGCATGGACAATATATATCCCTGTATTTAACTTTCTGATTTCTGCACCCTGAAAAAGGATATTTTATGAAAATTGAGAATAGAAATTAAAAATTTGCAAGCAATAGCAGCATAAACTCCTTTTATTTTTAATTTTGTCAGCTTCTTTATTTTAATCTGATTTTTAAAATGAGTTGGAAAATAAAAATATGATTTCTTTCAGTTTTACTTTGTATTTGGTAATAAACACAATCCTCCTTAGAAAATTAATTCAACTTTATTTAACAAATATTTATTTTTTTCCCAGTGTTTAAGACACACTTCAAGAACTGGGACGGAGGCTGGTCGGCTGGAAAAACAGTCAGATATGCCATTAACTATTACTTTGAAGCTCATTAACAAGGAAAAAATAAGTAACAGTTAATACTGCAATAAGTAAACTATAGTCTGCTTCCATTGGCATAATCAATGGTGCTAGCTGGACATTCTCTACTTATAATAACACTTTTCTTTATGAGAAGAAATTCCCATCCAAGAAGATAAGTCACCTGGAAACAAGTCCTCCGAGGAAATTGGAAAGCAGATCTCCAAAACACGCTCATTTGAAATAGAAAATATCAATTTTACATGAGCCCGAAGAAGTAGAAAGTGTATTAAAAGTTTAAAGAAAAAGATAATTTTATCTAAGGTTAAATTCAGAAAAGTAGAAAATCCATATAGAGTCACTTTAATTACCATTGAAGTGTCCTTGGAAACTGTTGTGCAGGCGCTCCACCTGAACATGCCCCGAGTAGCAGGTCTGACTTTTATATGAATAGGGTGAACTTTCTATCAGTATAATCCTAGGGATGCTTCTTAAATATCTAATGATTGACTACCTTAATGATAGAATACCTTAAATATGGAATAATAGCTTTCCCTTTAGAAAGTTGGGTGAAGTTTTAATGCAAACTGTTTGGTATATAACAAAATGTAAAATGAAATTAGATGTAAACTGCTAATCAATACATTGTGCTTTTCATATTTCCATAAGTCATAATTTTATAAAAGTAAATTCTTTTGTAACAAAATCAAGGATCTTCATGAATCAACTGCAAGATGGTTTAAAAATGATTGCTCTCTTATCAGTATGGGATGGAGAACATTAGAGGGGAAAGATCGTTTGTAAAAAGAAGAATGTCAAGTGAGGTTCAGTTTTTGTGTTACTGTGTATGATGGATGAATTAATTCCTCTGACTAGTGAACCAAGTCTTTCTCTTGGCCAGAACTAATGAACTAGGATGTTTTGCAGACTCAATATTGTAAGGTAGTCACTCCTCTGAAGTAGACATGGGCCTTGGTGACAGCAGTCATATGTTAAATAATAGTCATGGTAAACACCTTACCTGAAATCACTCATCTGTTTTTAAGGCATTCGAAAGAATGTGGTAGGAGTGGGTTCATGGATTATATCTAGAAGACAACAGGAAATCACTTCGTTTCATAACATGAGTTTTTGTTCTTTTTTAATTATTGGGGATAATCACAATTAAAAGCAGGAATGCAACTTGACAATACTTTTTGTACAATTTCACTATGTATTCAACAGCTTTCGTTCAACCTTTACTTTGTCACCTCAGGCAATAATGTAATGCAAACATATATCTTAGGGGATGCTCTTCTATATGAAGAAGAAAGTAGGAGGATAGAATAACCCTGAGTGATAAAAGAAGTCTCTGAGAAATATGAAACATGGAGGGATATCAGTATATCTGATGAATGAGACATAATTTGAATGTTAAACATGATTCACAAACTTTTCTTAGCTCTTTCAGGGGATATTTCAACATCAAGGACACACGGACTGTGGATATCCCTTTCGTTACTATTGTATTCCATTATAGATGCACAATCCATCAACTACAGACCTTTCAAAGACAGGAATAGCCAAAGAGGATGAGCAATGTTACTATGCTATAAAACGTTTCCTAACTTACTGTTATTTATTTATACAGTCCAGTGTTTCAAAAAATAGTGCCTGCTTTAAATTGTGCCTCATTTCAAGTTTCAAAAGTCATCCTATGTATTAGAATTTAGAACCATATGGCAGCTGGTTTAAAAAATCATAGAGAATTTAGTACAGATAGTGAAAGTCAGTGATTTGTTTAGAGCAAGCATTCTCCATATTCATTTTCAGCAATGTAAATACCCACCCCATAACTAAAAAAGGAAAAACTACTTAATAAACACTGAATTTGCTGTGTGCCAAGCATTTTTAAATTCAATTTTTATTAACAGTAACTCATGTAGTACTCATAAAAAATGCCCTTCATAAAAATTAAGGTAGTACAATTATTATTCCCATTTTTCACATGAGAAAATAAGATACTCACAGAAGTTTAGAAATTTGCCAAATTACACAGCTGAAAGTGGCTGACCTGAATTACAAATCATACAAGTGGGAGACTTCCAGTCAAAGTGGCAGGACAGGTAAACATGGCTCACCTCCTCGAGAACCACATGGAGATTACAACTAAATTACAGAACAGTCATCACTCAGAACCTTCAGAAATTGAGGATATGGGCCTGGTCCCATGTCCATCAGTAGAAGAAATGTCTGGAGTCCCAAGCAGTTCTTAAGGAACCCACACATGGAGTTACTCAGACACTCCCTGTGAGGTCCAGCACTAGGTTAGCATCTTGAAAGTCATTAATGGCATACAGGGAGGAACTAAAGCGTCTGGCATCAAGAAAAAAATTGGGGGGACAGTTCTTTTACAGATAGAAAGGTGGGCAGAGGTCATTCTTCATTTTCTAAACCTTCCCCCAACAGAGCCACAGAGTCAGCAGCTGTGTGCCATATCTGAGACTCCATCAATCTGGCTAACATTGTTTCCCTCACCCTGGAGATCCCCTGAGATTCCTTCCCACCCAACTTATGGGCCCACCCACTGCTTTTCTACATGAATGGCTCATCTTGGCTCATGCTGCACAACTTCCTGAATCCTTTCAAAATAGCAACAGTCAGCCCCCAGACCCTTATCTCTTGCTAAGTGGTCCTGAGCCAGGCACTAGCAGCAGCCAGCCTAGATTCACAGCTTGGCTTTTCCTGGGAATCTCCAAGCCCAGCACAAGTAGCAGCCACCTCAGATTGATTTGTAGCTCAAGTAGGGTGATCCCAGGCAGAAAACTGGTGGGGGTTGACCTCAGCCTGTACTCCCCTCAAAATCCCAGAGCCTGTGCACTGTTGACAGCTACACACTATGTTAGAGCAGCACCATCGCTCTGCCCATACATAGCTGATCCTCCACAGAGGGTGGAGATTGGTGGTCAGTGGTCACAACCAGTCCTCGCAACTGACTGGCCTGGGTAAATTCCTCCCATTGACCTGACAACAGTAATCAAGACTCAACTACAAGAGGAGCATGTACTCAGACCACATGAAGGTTGCACGCGGAGTACCCAGCTTGGGTGATAGGGGAGGATATGCCACTGGACAGTACAGGGCACCTACTATATTAGGTCATGCTACCAAGACAGGGAGTCATAACAGCTCTACCTAATACAAAGAAACAAACACAGGGAGGCTGCCAAAATGAGGAGACAAAGAAATGTGGCCCAAATAAAAGAACAAATCAAAACTCCACAAAAAGAACTAAACAAAAGGAAGATGAGCAATCTATCAGGTGCAGAGTTTAAAACACTAGTTATTAGGAAAGAACTCAGTGGATTCCTAAACAGCATAAAAAAAGACCTGTAAAGATGAAGGATTCACTAACTGAAATAAAGATTTTCAGGGAAACAACAGTAGAGTGGATGAAGGTGAGAATCAAACTAATGATTTGGAACATAATTAAATTTAAAAAAAAAACAGTCAGAACAACAAGAAAAAAAAGAGGAAAAAAACAAAGATAGTATAAGCAGCCTGTGGGACAACTTCAGGAGGTCCAACATTTGCATCATTGGGGTGCCCAAAAGAGAAAAGAAAGAGCAAGAAATTGGAAATCTGTTTTAAAAGACTAATGAAATAAAACTTCCCTAATTTGGTGAAGGAGATAGACTTGCAAATCCAGGAAGCACAGAGAGTCCCAAACCAGGTGGATGCAAAGACACATTATAATTAAAATGCCAAAGGTTAAAGATAAAAGAGAAAATCTTAAAAGCAGCAAGAGAAAATAGTTCCCATAAGATTGTCAGTTGATTTCTCAAAAGAGACTTTGCAGAGTAGAAGGGATTGGGTCAAATGTAATGCACCTGGTGATTGTCACCTGAAAACCAAGTCTCCAGCCCACTAGATGTATACACCCATTCTAGTCATGTATTGGCTATGCATTTTGTACACTTTTAAGGTTTTACTTACTATAAAGTTATTAATTAGTGTTAGGCAATTATTTCTGGGGAAGGTCAGACACACATGGTTTTCCATGTCAGAAAATCACATAATGAGATTTAACCACAATTCTGTGGTTATTCATGTTTTATAATCATGTTAATATGTGACTGTCCTGTCTTTTAAAAATAAAACATTGGGAACAATAATGCTTTAAAATTTATTTTTAATTGAATGTATTGGGTGTCACTGGTTAACAAATATATACAGGATCCAGGGGAACAATTCAATAACACATCATCTCGGGTCTGTAAAATTCAACTATTTTATAACACTTACATTGTGTGGCTTATTTTTTAGACTTCATAATTTAGTTATTAAAGGAGGTAGCACAGCTGTGAAAATAGCCTCTCTGGGGGTTACTGTGAAGTTTCTGTTGAAATGAAGAAAATAAGTGCATTTAAGTGACCAGGGAATTTATGACTTCTCATTTTCTGTAAAAAAACAAAATAAAACAAAAAAGTATTTTCCTTTCTGTAATGTAGATGTTTCCTCCTTAGACACTAAAATTGTGTTAGCTAATTGTGGCCCCTGAAGTGTGATTTGTTCCTTTGATGAGTGCCTGCTTTGTAAAAAAAAATAAAATAAAATCTTATTATATTTTAGAACAAACAAACCTTAAGCTAGACAAACCTAATCATGACTTGATAATCTAAAAAATTTATACTTTTCATTAACAGGCTTTAATTCTTTTTCCACCAGAGCTTCAAAAGACAGCTAGGTACTCTTCAGGTAGTTTTTCTTTATCAATTTTTGAATTAATAAGCACTATTTTCTTTTTTTAGAAGTCTGTAGTAAATTTTCTTCTTATTTATATGTTTCTCTTCACCTATTCTGGAATTTGGGAGATGTAATCACAAACACAAACTCAGCATCAAATTAATCATGACAGTAAGCACTTTGATTACTTGCTTTATATCAAGTCTCTAAGTGCAGGCATTACACATGTAATTGGAATTTAAAAGTATCTGTTCTTCTGAAATGGTAATTTTTGAATATGGACATTTTTTTACTTGTCTTAATCCTCAATGACTTTGTCTCATCCTTTGTGATTAGAATATAAAATAATCTATGGCAATGCAATCTTTTTTAATGGAGTTATTAGTGGGAGGATAATCTAAATTAATCATTTTTATAACTCTCATTTTCCTAATGTCTCTATACTGTTGCAAGTAATGGCATAGGAAATTCTGGAATAGAACATTTACTGAAAACATTAAACAGATTAAAGGAGTATAAGATCTATAGAATTATAACTTGCAATACTGAGTGAGAGAGAAGGTGAATAAAGTGGTAAGCATGACAAAGAGAGAGAAAATGCTGTTGGGGTTAATAAGTAACTCCAACAGGTAGTATAGTATTATCTGAATGATATAACATTTCATTGAGAAAATACACAAATATAAAAAAAACTGATAATAATTTTGGAAGTTTATTAAATCAGATAATAAAGTGTATTCAAAGAAAAAGACACCTTTTGGGATAGGTAAACTAGCTTCACCCTCTATTTTCATATAACCTGTGGGTTAAAAATATCTGTATTTTTAAAGAGTTTAAAGGAAGAAGAATTATTTCCTCCCATGTGAAAAGCATATAAAATTTAAATTGTTGACCACATATACTTGGGCTCAGTTCTGGACTCTCATTTCTATTCCACTAGTCTATAGGTGTGTGTTTATATTTCCACTAGTATCACGTTGTTTTGATTACTAAAGTTTAATAGTAAGTCTTGATACGGAGTGTATGAGGTCTGCAGTTCTTTTTTCGGTCTTGTTTTGGCTATCTGGGGCCCCTTGTGTTTCTTTGTAAATGTGCTTGGCTCTTCCATTTCTGATGCAGTAGCTCATGCTAAGGTGAACAGTAGGGGCCAAATAGGGACAGTATTGTGTGTTTTGATCTAAGTAGATGTAAACATGAGCTCTCATAAACTGCTTTTTTGAATGTGTAGGTTTATATACCTAGTGGATAAATATGTAATATCCAACAAATCTTGTCATGAGCTTGTTCTCAGTTTATATTCTGTGCTACAAACACTTCTTTTTTTTTTTTTTTAAAGATTTTATTTATTTATGTTTAGAAGGGAAGGGAAGGGAAGGAGAGGGGGAGAGAAACATCAATGTATGGTTGCTTTTTGTGCGTCCCCTGCTGGGAATTGGCCTGCAGGGAACTGGCCTGCAACCCAGGAATGTGCCCTGACTGGGAATCGAACCACAATGGTCTGGTTTGCAGGCCCGTGCTCAATCCACTGAGCTACACCAGCCAGGGCTCTACAAACACTTCTTTAGAGAATCTGATGGAGTTTGAAATTCTTTTCTGAACAACATAGTATTCTAAACAACATCGTGTTCCCTCTCCTTTGTGTGAATCATTGGTGTAAAAAAAATCAGAGTATCTTTCTTTCCTCATTGTCATGCATAGTACTTAGAGTTATATCCTCTGAATGGATGGATTGAGAGGGAGGGGGGCTGGTAATGCACAGGGGAGAAAAGGCAGAATGCTATTTATCTCTTAAGCCACAATTCCCATATCTGGGAGACAGCCTTTAAAATCTTATGTCTTGTATTTCAATACTGACAGTGAATATGATACAAAATGCTTCTTTCTTTGAGATAGTTCAATTTTGTTTCAGAGGATGAGAATATGATAGGCTGCTTAAGAAGGGGCTTCTTTGATGATGCAATTAAGAAGTTTCCTCACACAGACCAAGCTTTTCACTTCTTTTCTCTTCTCAATGTAGGTGGAAGTATTTTCTTTTAATAAAAGAAATATATTTATGCTATTTTCATGAGCAGTTTGGGGATAGTATACCATACACGCATAGATTACTGATGTATTAAAGGAACATAAATATTTTTTTTGTTATTTGTTCTCAAGGACAGAAAGCAACATAGGAAACATAAATATTCTTTTTAAGCTAGTTATTCAATGTTACAGGAATGTTAATATGGTTGAAAAAACATGGATTAATTTAATTTATGTTGATTTATAACATTTTATGCTGTTGAAAATTAAAGTCACAAATCATTAAAAGACATCAATGGGACTCAGAAATCTCTTTATCCGATGAAACTCAGAAAGCAAAAAGGAGAGATTATTTCTTTTATTTCATTCCAAGTAATTAGCACTTTAAGAAGCTGAAATTAGAGTAGGTAAGAAGAAAGAGGTTGGCTTACATATTAGTGAGAAAAATATCTGATCTAAAAGTATATGTTAGAGAAGTCACAAAGTGATGCTTTGGAGAATTAGGTTATTGCTCTTTTTGTTGACACAGATAAGAAGTATAATAAAGGTAACATCATGGTGTTCAAACAATTAGATAAGATTATTCTGTCACTCAAAATACCTGTTTTTTCTATATATCATTATAAGTAATTTTCTTCTTAAATTATATTACAAAAGTTATTTTATTCAGGTGTTACATATTTGCTTTATTATGTTATCAATTTAAATATTTCAATTCATCCTTGTAATGATTGCTTATAATTGAATTGCCCAATAGTAGTTTTTGGTATAAAAATGATGTCAAGCATTATGTGCTCCTGTTCCTTGAGTGAATATAATTTTTAATTTTTTTAAATTTAATTGTTGTTCAAGTACAGTTTCCTGTCTTTTACTCCATCTCAGCCCATCCCCCCCAGTGTTCCCCACCTCCCTCCCCTTTCTACCCCTCTTAGTTGTTGTCTATGTGTCCTTTATACTAGTTCCTGTAAATTCTTCCCCTTTCCCCTGAAATTCCCTCCCCTCTCCCCTTTGGTCCCTGTCTGCCTGTTCTCTATTTCAGTATCTTTGGTTATATTTTGCTTGCTTGTTTGTTTTGTTGATTAGGTCCTATGTGTAGGTGAGATCATGTGGTATTTGTCTTTCAATGCCTGGCTTATTTCCTTGAGTGAACATAATTAAAGAATAAACCTAGGTGTCAAATTCTTATTCCCCTAAAGACTCCCTGAATTGATCTTGTATCTTGCTTCTATTTCTTTAAAATATGGGATTTTATTATATTTTGCAATAAAGGGAGGAGTTGACAAAAGAATAATAGCTAAGGACAAATCCTATTTACTCATCTTTTTGAATAAAGTACAAATTGATTGGAAAATATGTTTTGATCTTCTCCTCTTTCCCTGCACTCAGGAAGCTAAGAAACACTTGAATGAGAAGCATATATATAGAATTATCAGTGACCACTGCTTTTAGGGAGTAGGTATATCCTCATAAAGAAAAAATTCCCAGTAGTCAACATACTGTTGTCCATGTCCATGAGTCCTTTTTCCTTTTTGCTCAACCCCACCATACCTCCCACTCCTTTCCCCCTCATAGCTGTCATCTGATCGCCATCTATGAGTCTGTCTCTGTTTTGTTAGTTCAGTTTGTTCATTAGATTCCACATATGAGTGAAATCACATGGTATTTGTCTTTCTCTGACTGGCTTATTTCACTTAGCATACTGTTCTCCAGTGCCATCCATACTGTCACAAAGGGTAAAATTTTCTTAATTTTTTATGACCAAGTAGTATTTTATTGGTCCCATAGTTGTTTTATTTACTCATTTATTGATGGAAACTTGGACTGCTTCCATATCTTGGCGATTATAAATAATGCTGATATGAACATAGGGTTGCTTATGTTCTTTCAAATTAGTGTTTTGGGTTCCTTCAAATATATTCCCAGAAGTGGGATCCCTGGGTTAAAAGGCAGATCCATTTTTAATTTTTTGAGGTATCTCCACACTGCTTATCCACAGTGGTTGTATCAACCTGCATTCCTACCAACAGTGTAAAAGGGTTCCCTTTTCTCCACATCCTCGCCAACACTTGTTGTCTGTTGATTTATTGATGATATTCATTCTGACAGGTGTGAGATGACATCTCATTACGGTTTTCATTTAGTGATGCTGAGCATCTTTTCATATGACTATTTGCTTTTTGTATGTTCTCTTTGGAAAAGTGTCTATTCAGGTCCTTTGCCCATTTTTTAAATTGGCTTATTTGTTCTTTTGGTGTTGAGTTTTGTAAGTTCTTTATAAATTTTGGATAACACCTTATCAGATGTATTGCAGAATATGTTTTCCCATTCCTTGAGTTGTCTTTGATTTTTTGATGGTCTCCTTTGATGAGCAAAAACTTTTCAGTTTGATGTATTCCCATTTGTTCATTTTTTGTTTGTTTCCCCTGCATTCAGTGATGTATCAGATATAATATTGCTAGGAGCAATATTCAGATTTTACTGTTTATATTTTCTCTTAGAATTTTTATTGTTTTGAGTCTAGTATTTAAGTCTTTAATTCATTTTGAATTATGTCTTGTATATAGTATAAGAAGTTAATCTAGTTTCATTTTTCTGCACATACCTATCCAATTTTCCCAACTCCATGTTGAATAAACTATCTCTACCCATTATATGTGTTTGCTTCTTCTTTTGAATATTAATTATCTATAAATGTGTGGGTTTATTTCTGGGTTCTCTACCCTCTTACACTGATCTATGTGTCTGTTTTTATGCTAGTACCATGCTGCTTTGATTATTATGACCTTAAAGTATAGTTTGAAATTAGATAACATAATCCCTCCAATTTTGTCTTCTTTCTTAAGATTGCTGTTGCTATTTTGGGCCTTTCATAATTCCATATAAGTTTTTTAAATATTTATTTTAGTTCTGTGAAATATTTCATTGTTATTTTGGTAGAAATTGCACTGAATCTATAGATTGCTTTGGGTAGCATGGATATTTTAATATTAATTCTTCTTATCTATGAACATAATATGTGCTTCCACTCATTTGTATCTTAAATTTCTTTCTTCAGTGTCTTATAATTTTCTCAGTACAGATCTTTTACAACCTTGATTAGATTTATTCCTAGGTATTTTCTTTTTTTGAAGCAATTGTGAATGGAATTGTTTCCTTAATTTTCCCTTCTATTAGTCCATTATTGACATGTAAAAAATGCAACTGATATCTGGATATTAATTATGTGTTTTGTTGGTGTCAGTTGTTATTTCTCCTCTTTCATTTATTTTATTCATTTGGATCTTTTCTTCTTGATGAATCTGGTTAAAATTTTGTCAATCTCACTTATCTTTTCAATGAATCAGCTCTTGGTTTCAATAGTTTGCTGTATTATATTTTAGACTACTTTATTTTTTTTATATTTGAACTTTTCTGCCTTCTACTCACGTTAGACCTTGTTTGTTTTTCTTTTTCAAGTTCCTTTAAATGGAAAGTTAGATTGTCTGTTTTAAATTTTTCTTTCCTTTTTTTTTTTTTTTTTTGAGGGGGACACGTAGGCTTGTAATGCTATGAACTTCCCTCTTAGGATCACTTTCCAAGTGTCTGACAGATCCTGGATGGTTGTGTTCTCATTTTCATTTGTTTCAAGATATTGTTTAATTTCTTCCTTGGTTCCTTGTAGACCCATGCATTGTTTAATATCATGTTATCTAGCTTCCGTATCTTTGTGTATTTTTCAGTGTGGTTCAGTGTGGTTTTCCTGTGGTTCTTAGTTTTGTAGCATTGTGGTGAGAGAAAATCAATATGATTTCAAACTTCTTAAATTTGTTAATTCTTGTTTTGTGTCCCAATATGTACTCTATCATAGAAAATGTTTCATGTGCACTTGGAAAGTATGTATACTCTTCTTTGGGGTGAAACACTCTGAAGATATCAAATAAATTCATTTGATCTACTGTGTCTTGTTTAATGCTGCTGTCTCCTTGATGATTTTCTCTCTGGATGATCTATCCACTGAAGTCAAAGAGATGATAAATTCCAGGACAATGACTGTACATCTGTCCATCTCTCCCTTTAAGTCCATTGAGATTTACTTTACATATTTATGTGTTCCTATGTTGCATGCATCAATGTTTACTAGAGTTACATCATTCTTTTGGATTATCCCCTTTATCATTATATAGTGTATTTCTGTATCTTTTACTATAGTCTTGGTTTTAAAGTCTATTTTATCAGATGTAGTATTGCTACACTAGCTTTTTTTTCTTTTTCAATTTGTATGAAATATATTTTTCCATCCCTTTAGTATTAGTCTGTGTGTATCTTTCTTTTTAAAAAAAATTATTTATTTTAATTGTTGTTCAAGTACAGTTTTCTGTCTTTTACTCCCATCCCAGCTCACCCACCCAGCCCTCCCAGCTCCCTCCCATTTCCACCCCATTAGTTTTTGTCCATGTGTCCTTTATACTTGTTCCTGTGAACCCTTCTTTTCCTTTTCCCCTGAAATTCCCTCCTATCTCCCCTGTGGTCCCTGTCAGCCTGTTCTCTATTTTAGTGTCTTTGGTTATATTTTGCTTGCTCGTTTGTTTCATTGTTTAGCTTCCTGTTAAAGGTGAGATCACATGGTATTTGTCTTTCACCGCCTGACTTATTTCACTCAGCATAATGCTTTCCAGTTCCATCCATGCTGTTGCAAAGGGTAGGAGCTCCTTCTTTCTTTTTGCTGCATAGAATTCCATTGTGTAAATGTGCCATAGTTTTTGGATCCATTCATTTACTGATCTGAGGCATGTCTGTGGGAGACAGAACATATATGGGTCTTGTTTTCTTAGCCATTTAACTGCCCTGTGTGTTTTGGTTGAAGCATTTAAGCCATTTACATTTAAGATGATTATTGATAGATATGTATTTACTGCCATTTTATTTTAAAACTATTTTCTAAGCTATTTTCTGTTCTTCTTCTTCTTCTTCTTCTTCTTCTTCTTCTTCTTCTTCCTCCTTCCTCTTCTTCTTCCTCCTCCTCCTTCCTCTTCTTCAACAAGCTCTTTAACATTTGTTGCAGTACTGGTTTGTTATTAAACTCCTTTAACTTTTTTTTTTGTCTGGAAAGCTTTTTATTTTTCTTTCAATTTCAAATTATATCCTTTCTGGGTAAAGCAGCCTTGGTTATAGGTCCTTGCTTTTCATTGCCTTGCATATTTCATACTGGTCCTTTCTGGCCTGAAATTATTCTGTTGAGAAACCTGATGACAGTGTAATTGTGGCTCCCCTGTAAGAAACTACTGCTTTTCTCTTAAAAGCCTGTGGCTTTTAAGATTTTCTCCTTGTCTTTAAGACTTGCTATTCTAATTATGATGTGTCTGGGTGTAGACCTCTTTGGGTCCAGATTGTTTGGGACTCTCTAAGCTTCCTGGACTTATATGGCTTTTTCTTTAACCAGACAAAGGAAATTTATAATCATCATTTCTTCAAATAAGTTCTGGATCCCTTTCTCACCCTTTTCTCCTTCTGATATTCCCATGATGCAGATATTGTTATGCTTCATATTGTCTCAAATGTTTCTTAAGCTCTTCTTATTCTTTTTTTTCTTTTTGCTGCTCTGCTTGGTTGTTTTTTTCTACCTTGTTTTCCAAATTGCTGATTTGAATCTCTGCTTTATCTAAATTACTGTTTATTACTTCCAGTGCATTATGTATTTCAGATATTACTTTTTTTTTGTTTTTGGCTAGTCCTTTTTATTGGTTAAATGTCTCTTTACAGGTTGGTGAGTGTCCTATAATCATTGCTCTAATCTCTGTATGTGATGAATTGCTTGCCTCCCTTTTATTTAGAAGATTTGTTTAGAAGATTCATTTATTCTTTCTTTTATGGCATGTTTCACTGTCTTCCCATTTAGGCTGCCTATTTGTGTTTGTTTCTATTTATTAGGTAGATCTTCAAAGAGTCTGGTGCAGCCCTATGTTAGATGCGGCCTGTGACTTTCCCTGGACAATCTTTTGGAGATCCACAGCTTGTGGCTCTCTCTGCTGGGCCTGTTTGTGTGCAGAAAGAAGCAGGCTGCACAACAAAGCTGCCTTTTACCAGCACCAGGCCTGGGTGAGGGTCAGCTAAAGCCTCACACCTCCTAGAGTTATGCCTTAGTTCCTAAACTTAATCACTTAGATAGCCTCAGTCAGTGCTAAGCAGCTCAACTTAAGCTCTATATGGTACACAAGGTAAATCCTGCTGGCAAGGCTATTGCTTCCCCTCAGGCTGATGCTGCTTGAAGGAGAGTGCTCTACCTCAAAATGGTGGCTTTACATTGTGGGGAATGACTCAGCACAGGGATCCTGGTGACTGTCCCTTCAGTTCTCTTCCCAGAGTCACCAACCCAAGACTTTCCTAGTCCATTTGGCCTTCCATCTGCCAGAGTCCAGGGAAATTGGCTACAAATGGAATTTTGTGCATTAGTCCTTTAAGAGGCTCTTTGCATCTCTAGCTGTCTCTCTCTGGCAGACAGAATCCCCACTGTTTCTCACAACTGGATGTTATCTGGGTTCTTTTACTGCCTCTGCTACTACAGGCTGGGGAGCTCAGTGTGGTCTTTAGACCCCACACTTATCAGGGGGAACCCACCCTGGCCCCTGAAACTTCAGTCTCCACTCCCGGGAGCCCAGCCAGCTTTCTTGTGCCTCCTCCACACTCCCTACTAGTCACATTTGGTGAAGCAGTTTCTTCTGTCTGTCTTTGGTTATAAGACTTCTCTCCAGGTAGCAGTCAGTTGCTTATTCAGGATGATTTCTCTACAATTTAGTTTTAATTCCAGTTTAGCCCTAGGAGAAGGTTTGTGTAGCTTCCACTTACTGCTCCAGCATCTTGAATATCCCAAATAAATGTGAATCTGTGTCTTATTAATTTCTTTAAAACTGTTTCCTTATTAAATGCGATGGTTGGATAAATTTTAGAAAATAATTCTCATCTGTTTAAAGGAATTCTTTTGTGTTTTTGGTGTATTAATATATATTTTCATGAAAGAGAGTATGGACTTAACAAGTTTTACATCTTTGAAAAGTTTTATACTTTAATTGGTTAACATATTGCTCACAAATTTAAAATTTCCATGTTGAGTCATTTGTGCAATCATGGGATTGATTCTAGTTGGTAACAATAGTTCTCCTTTTTCTTCTTCACCATCTTTCTCTCATCAATGATAACATGACAAGATTACATACATGACTTGATGCTTTTGCACTTGAAATGATCTCCCATAGACCCCAAAAGCAGCTTCTTAGGTTAAATATCTGGACTTTTTAAATGATAAACTCTAAATATATGTCAAAAAGAGCAGTTGTGTGAAAATTCTTATGTTGATTCTTACTTTTGTGGGGGTTTTGACATTCTTTTTTGATAAACTTGTCCAGTAAAGCCCAAGACAGTAAATATTATAAAATTTGAGGGCCATATGGTCCCTGTTTCAACTACTTAAGCCAATTGTTTTAGTACAAAAGCAGCCATAGACCCTCTGGTAAATGAGTATGGCTGCGTTTCAATAAACCTTATTATATGCACTGAAACAACCATTGACAGAATTGAATGGAGTAATAGACCACTTTACAATGATAGCTCTACCCTTTAATACTTCACTTTCAATAATGGATAAAACATCTAGACAAACATCAAAAGGAAATAGGGGACTTGATTGACACTATAAACTAACTTAAATAACAGACATAAAAACACTCCACACAATAGAAAAATATATTTCATCTTAAATGCACATGCAAGAATTTCCAGGAAAAACTGTAAGTTAAACCATAAAACATGCTTCAGTATATATTAAAAAACTAAAATTACACAAAATACGTTTTGTGATCTAAATTGAATGAAAGTAGAAATCAACAGCAGAAGGAAAACTGAAAAATATACAAAAAGTAAACAATATTCTTAAAAACAATGTCAAAAAAAATCACTGTAAAAATTAGGAAATACTTTGAGATGAATGAGAACATAATTATAAAATACCTAAACTTATACAATGTAACAAAAACAATGCTCGGACTAAATGTACAACTGTAAATGCATACAGTATAAAAGAAGAAATATTTCAAATCAATAACTTTATTTTATACTTTAGGAACTAGGTAAAGAATAGCAAACTAAACCCAAAACAAACACAAGGAAGGAGATAATGAATATTAATGTAGAGATAAACAGAACAGAGAATAGAAAACAATAGATAGAAATAATGAAACTAAATGTAGGGTCTTAAAAAGGTAAAATTTATAAGCCCTTAGCAAGACCAAAGAAAAAATGAACAGTACACACAATAATTCAAGTCAGAAATTAATGTGGGGACATTACTACTGACATTACAGAAACTATAAGGATTAGAAGAATATAACATGAAGAATTATATCTCAAAATAATTAGATAATTAAGATGAAATAGAAAAATATCTGATAACACATAAGTTACCAGATCTGACTTAAATAGAAAGTCTAAACACATTTTTAATAAGTAAAGGAATTAGGTGATAAAATTTTTCCCAGAAAAGAAATGTCAAAGAATATATGGCTTCAATGAATGTTGAATTCGACCAAATATAAAGAATAATTTACCCCAATCTTTTTAAAGTTTAAAAAATATATGTATAGAAGAGGAAGGAACACCTTTGTTTTCTAAAGAAAGAATTATGTTATTATTTTCTTCTATAACCACCTATGCCCTTTATGCCTCAACCCACACTCACCGCAATGTTGCTGACCATGTCCCTGAGTCATTCATACATATTCTTTAATTAGTCCCTTCCCCTTCTTTCCACCTCTAATCACTTTCAGTCTGCTCCATGTTTCCATGTCTCTGGTTCTATTTTGTTCATTAGTTTATTTTATTCATTAGATTCCTCTTGCAAGTGAGATCATATGTCTTTCACCATCTGGCTTATTTCACTTAACATTATATTCTCCACTGCCATCCATGCTATTATGAAGGGGAGGAGTTCCTTCTTTCTGCTGTGTAGTATTCCATTGTGTAGATGTACCACTGTTTTCTGATCCACTATAGTGATGGGCACTTAGGCTGTTTCCAGCATTTGGCTATTGTAAATAGCACTGCTATGAACATAGGAGTGCATAGGTTCTTTTGAATTGGTCACTTGGGATTCTTAGGGTATATTCTCAGCAGCAGAATCACTGGGTCAAAAGGCAGTTCCATTTTTAGTTTTTTAAGGAAATTCTTTCCTCAGTTATTTTAAATTAGGTACATTATTTTATGAAGGACATTTAATCCTGATACTAAAACTTGACAGTTTTCTGACAAAATAAAAGTAAATATTACATATAAATAGATGCAAAAATTTATTTCAAAAGTATATTTCATAATTTATATAGATTTTTAGATTTATGCAACAAATAGTATTAAGTCATAAATTAAATTCAAACAGTTATCTATGCAAAGCAAAAAACAACAAAAATATATTATCATGCACATATTGAACATTTTTACTCTTTTATCTCAAATTTTGTGTCTCCAATGTGAACTTCTGATATTCAGGACACTTTTAAAAATTGTATGATTTTTTAACATAGGTTGTTTTTATTATTAAATACATTCTATAAATAGTATTATTCTTATTATTGGATAAATATGAATATTATTATCTTTTTAACATTTGATGCTTATGGTCAATTTATTGAACATTCAGGGTATCCTGTCCTACTTGCAATTTAATCATTTTTAATTGTTATTCAACTGTATCACCAAGATAAAATGATATATTTGTCATATAGTGATTGGATGCTATAGGTCTATTTCCTTTTTACTTAATTATCTGTATTTCCAGAATAGTGTAATATAGCACTGAGATCGTATTAACTACACTGCTTGGTGTTTATTTGAATGTCTCTAATGTGGCCTTATTTAGTTATTAATTTAAGATGGACACAATTCTTTTCTCTGCTTACCAGTTCTCTATGTAGATTTTTTTCAGTAACTATTCAAACATTTAAAATTATTGTTGTGCTTTATTTAACTATTGAAAGTGGAGTTGTGTTAAATATTATTTAATTTTTAATATGCTATCTTCTACATAAAATGATTCCTAATATTTCTGCTGATCCATACAATAAAGGTTTACTTTTTGCTCTGGCAGTCATCTAACATAGTTTACCTTGTTCAGTAGGTAGTTTTTCTCCCTGGTGAATTAGATATCCAGTATCCTTGTACCATGCACTTTTATCATTCATTAGAACCTCCTTTAACTGAAAGCATTCTTTTGTGCTAGACTTCACTTCCACTGTCATTTTTTTGAGAGCAGTATCTATATTAAAAGAAGATAGGAATTGGATAGGACAGGAAAATTCAGTGCTTGAATGAAGAGCATATTCTCTGTAGCAACTCGTTATATTGAAGTTGGAATATGAAAAACTAAGTTATTACTACAAGAGTGACCACCTATAACTGTCGACTACTCAGTTTAGTATCAGACTAATTCCTATCTTAAACACTCTTTCAAACAGAACATAACACAGTGATAATCAGATAGATTTCTAACCACTATCTGTCAGCTCTTTATGTATTGATGATATTTTGTGAGGTTTCATTGCCAGAGTGAGGACAAAGTATTAAAGATATAATACATATCTTGAGCTAACTGTAAATGCAGTTACTCTTGATAAAAATAACAGATTTGGTATAAAGTGACATAACATACTTATATGTTATTCTTTTCACATAAATTTGACTGCTAGTTCACCATGGGTGTTTATAAATATTAGATGCTGATTCATAAAAGTATTATAAAAATCAATGTCTATTTTTTATAAACACACATTTTGAAGGAGTAAAATCATGTTGTATTATGTCAATTGCTTTCTCTATTATAATAGAGTAGGAAGATAGGCCATGTATATTTACACGTAGATAAGCCAAATCATTTAAGACATCTCTATGAGTCTATTTCGAAGACAGCTTAAAGTAAAACACTTAGGTTGGCAAGTTTACCTTTGAGTATTTAAAACCCACAACTATGTTATTTAAATAAAATAATGGTCTTCAAATTTGTGATACAATCTCCTGATAGTCTGATCAACAACAATTAGTCTGAAAAATACAGTTTGCTGAAATTTTTAAATATAAAACTTACTTTTTTAAATATACAAAAGGACACATTTGCTTTCCATTATCAATCTTAATGGAAATCTAATGACATTCCAGATATCAATCTTAAATTATTACTTGTGCTTGACTTTAAAGAAATATTATTTGCACAAAAGGAAGCATGAAGATTGAAAAACACAGGATGGCAGTTGTTTTTTATAATAATTACAACTCTAAGGACTTCAACAAGTGATTATTGGGATTTAAATCATTGAATGTAATAAGAACATAGATGATTCAATTCTCAGAAAAGAATGAGGGAGGTGAAATAACAAATTAATGAAATACTTAGTTACTACTATGTGTTCACACATTTTTCATGGCAGTAGAGGAAAACTGAAATAAATGCCCCAATCCTTTTCTTTGTTTAAAGTAACTGGAAAGGATTTTGAAATTTTATAGGGTCTAATGTCAATATTGACAGATTGCAGAGGACAGAGATGAGGAAATACTGTAGTCTATGAAGTCATCCTGAAGGATGGAAATAATAAGTGGGTAATGTTTATAAATTATTTTTTATAATTTATTTGATAAATTATAATTTACATTATAATTTATATAATTATATAATTTAATTCTATTTCACTTCCTCAAAGATGTAGATAAAGAGATAATAATGGCATGTTGTCAGATAACTTTCAGTCTGAAATATGTTATAAAGAGGGTAGAGATCTGGAGGGAATTGAAGATAAATTTAGGTGTCGGGAAGAGTGTTGAATTTTTTAGTCTTTCTTCTGTGTTTAAATTTAATTGTGAAAATAACTAATATGCATCTAATTTCATGCAATTATAGAAAATAGAATTAATGTGGGTAGTAACATGGAAGTCATTCATAGTTATTACAGAAATGAATAGCCAGTGTTCACATTAGTAGGTACTGCCTCCTAATAGCATGTTATTTTTGTCCGTTTACAAAACTAGAATCACATTGTGTGTGTAAATAATATTCTGAGGATTTTCATATATAATTAAATATTTTTGAAGTGATAGTTGTTTTTTTTTTTTTAGATTTTATTTGTTTATCTTTAGAGGGCAAGGAAAGGAGAGAGGGAGAGAAACATCAATGTATGGTTGCCTTCGTGGGTCCCCTGCTGGGAACTGGCCTGCAGGGAACCAGCTGACAACCCAGGCATGTGCCCTGACTGGGAATCGAACTGCGATTGTCTGGTTTGCAGGCCCACGACGCTCAATCCACTGAGCTACACCAGCCAGGGCTGAAGTGATAGTTTTCTTTTGAAAACTTTTTCTAATGGCCTGATAGCACCCTACAATACAATGCATGCATTGCACTGACTTTGGTCAAGTTTCTGAGTTATCAACTTAGTAAATAGCTTTTAAAAATCTGCCATCATCTCTTCCTCTCCTCTATTTCCTTTCTCTCTACTTAATTCTTTCCTCTCTCCCTTCCTTTAGTCATTCTAGCTACTACATATAATCTTAACAAGCTTATTCCCTAATTTATTATTTCTTTATATAATAAATAAATTTATTATTTATTTATATGGATAATTCTTGGAAGATAATTACTAGGAGAGATACCTTTCACTGCAGAACAGTTTAAAAAGCAGCACAATGACAATGGCATGTAGATGAATTGAGGAGACAAGGGCCCAGGGTTAAGCATATAAACTGAGGTCTGGGTAAGCCACAGACATTTGCAAATATTGTCTCCCTGATTCTCCTTCCCTTTTCCCTTACCTGGATTTTCTCTCTCATCTTTCCTTTCCACATTTAGTTTCAGGCTTTTAGTATTTTTAAGATGAGTGTAGGCACGTCTACATAAAGAAAAGTAACATGACAACTATTTAAAAAGAGCAAATAATAATAATAAAAACCACTTAACTTGAAGGAGCAACATTATAAACGTCTGGGGCAGGTCCAGGGGACTACACATTATTACTTAGTTCCCAATATGTACACAGAGTATAGAGGTAATTTAATTCATATTGTTGGTTTCTTTTAAAAAAATATGTAGCATCTTTTGTTACAATGGTTCTTTTAATGAACAGTTAAAATAAATCATAAAGTCAGCATAAAAAAGAGAACAAAATTACTTAACAAATTATGAGAATGACTTTACTTTTACTTAATGCTCACACATACAGATATAAAACACCCATAACCTTGATTCTGTATCTAATTCTGTGGTATTAACTCCACTGAGGTCTCTTTTATAAGAGTCGGATACGAAATCATATTTGTAAAAGTATATTTTTAGGATGCAGTCTCCTGTGACATAAGTAAGAATCACAGGCTTGAAGAGACCCCTGTGTAGAAATTCCATACTTTAAATACATTTTGCCTTTTGGATTGGTTATTTGTATCACTTTCATGCTATACCAATAACTAATTCTGAAATTTGAGTAATTTTACAAATTATGTAACCAAGATTATTATTAAATATTGTGCTTTGCAGGGATCCTCAGTTATTGTCTAGTCCAACCTAATTTTCTAAATTTTTTGCTTATTATATAGCAGTTTCAATCCAAGTAACCAAAATAAACATTTCATTTTGGTCAAAAGAGGTAAATTGGTAGGAAAACAGAAAAGTTGTCAAAAGCCCTTTTTGCCTAGAAAACTGGCACTAGGAAATATGAACAAATAGTCTTTCTCTTATTTTACATGTTGTGTGGTGATTTTATAGTGTCATTTACCTAAGACCCTGGCACATTTATTTGCATTTGTATCTTCTGTTTTCATATTCTTTCATTGTTTATTTTTTCCTCTTACATATTACAGCTAATACTAAGCTAATGAATTATTTCATTTAGCATAATGTCCTCTAAATAACATATGTTGTCAGACGACAAGATTTCTTTTTCCTATGGCTGGATATTTCATGTAGACAATACTGTTCAACCTTTTTTATCTCATGGCATGCAAACCATAATTAATAGAATTCTGTGGTACACCAAAAATAAAATTTTGCTGATACGACAAAAATAGGTATAATTCTGACTCATTCACACCAGATTGCTATGGTTGTGCTGCCTGTTGATATTTTTTTATTTGACAACCTCAGGAAAAAGAGGTCAGTGTCCATGACTAAATAATCAGGTATCGCATGTTTTAAAAATTCTAGCAGAACACTGGTTGAAAATTACCACATTTATATGTCTATATATATCATCTTCTTTATCTGTTCATTCAACCATGACATTTAGGCTGTTTCCATATATTGGCTATTATGAATGATGCTACAATGAACATGACAGTGCAACTATCTCTTCAAGATACTGATTTTGTTTCTTCAAATAAAATGCTAGAAGTAGAATTACTAAATCATATGGTAGTTCTATCAAAAATTTTTAAAGGAATTTCCATATTGTTTTCCATAATGGCTGTATTGATCTGCATTGCCACCAACAGTGTACAGGATTCTCTTTTCCTCCATCCTATTCAACACTTGTTATTTTTGATTTTTGATAATAGCTAGTCTAACATTTGTTAGGTGATATCTTATTGTCATTTTGATGGCATTTCACAGATGTAACTGTTGTTGATCACTTTTTCAATGTAGCTGTTGACTGATTGTGTTACTTTTTATGAGAAATGTCTATTTATGTCCTTTGCCTATTTAGGCTATTTGGGTTTTTGCTGTTGAGATGTTTGAGTTCTTTACGTATTTCCTGTATTAATTCAGTATCAGATGCATGGTTTGCAAATATTTTCTCTCATTTTGTATACTGTCTTTTCATTCTATTGACCTGTTTTTGTTACTGAACACAGGTCCAGGGGGGGGCAATATTTGGCCCACCTAGGGGTGCAAAAAACTGCTATAGAACAACAGGGGCCCCTCCCAAGGATGGAATACTAATATCTACTGGGCTCTTCTGTCCACCGCCAATTGAAAAGACATCTCTCAATGCCAGAGATTTGTGAAAAGGAAACGAAATGTTTATTTACTGCTATTCAGGCCTAACACCTCCACTAAAATATCAAAGTCCTTTAGGGTATACACCTACACACACACACACACACACACACAGCTCTCCCTTCTCCCACTGTCCCAACTCTGGGTACCGTAAATCAGGAAAAGAGCACACGTCTATGTTTCAGGCCGCTGATATTGTCAGCTGTGTCAGGCAGGATCTCTAGTTAATCTAAAGTACTAGGATCTCTAGTTAATCTAAAGTAATCTCTAGTTAATCTAAAATCCAAAGTTATGTGGCACCCTCTCACAGTCCACTGGCAAGAGTTCTTTGTACCCAGTTTCAGTCAAAGTCTCTCCTGCTTTCCAGGCCATGTGGCCAAAGGGGGCACCCCAAAGCCGCGTGGGCCTCTTCTACCAAAGCTGCAGGGGTTCGCACTCCACCAAAACTGCGTGTCTTTCTTCTTTACCTGGCTGCAGGGATCTCCATTCTGGAAAAGCTGCGTGGTTTTCCCTTTCACCTGGGCAAGAGGGTGTCTGCACTCTGCCAAAACCACGTGGCTCCCTCTTTCACCTCGCCAAGAGGGGATCCTCACTGTGCCCAAAACCACATGGCTCTCCCCTCAATGGCTGCCATGTCTGGGTTTAGATCCCCACGCCAATCTTCCTCTGTACCCCTATTTCCGACTCCTCCACGATCAGTTATACCTGCCAGTATTTCTATGTTATTACAAGTTTACTGGGCTGCCATCATGAGTCTGGGCAGGTATGGCCCCATGTACTGGAGCCAGTCTTCTCCAAGCTCCCACACGGGTGCTGTAACTTGAAGGACCTGTCCCCCAGTTACATCTTGGGGGGAGGTGACTTCATCCCTGGCCACAGCTCCAAGCCTGGCCACAGCCATTTGACATGTCCAAGTGACCCGCCAAAGGCTATAGATATATATGTTAATCCATGCCATGGATTAGCTGCAAGGCTATGGCTGTACAAAACAGCCCTGCACGTTCCTGCTCCATGCATCCTTTCCCCCAACTCACACCTGTGGGGGCAGGGGTGAGGACATCTTATATGTCTCTCCAATATTCCTATACACTTCGAGTTCTGGACACCATTCCAAATCTTTTATTTTGCCCCCCCCCCATGCACCCTGTATCATTTTCTCTACTGTGTGGATTCTTTTTAGCTTGATGTAATTCCATTTGTCTGTTTTTGTTTTTGTTGCCTGTGCTTTCTGAGGTCCTATTAAAAAAAATCATTGCCTGGACCAATGTCAAAAAGCTTGTTTTTCTAATAGTTTCATGGCTTCAGATCTTACACTTAATTCTTTAATTCATTTGAGTTAATTTTTAATAAATAAAATAATATAGGATTTAACTTAATTTTCTGAATGTAGAAAAATATTAATATAAGGAAAAATAAACTGTTACTAAATATGTGAAAGTTAAGCAACACACATCTGAACAACCATTGGGTCAGAGAAATCAAAAGAGAAATAGAAAGATAGCTCAGGGAAAATAAATAAGAAATGAAATGTACCAAAACATATGAGATGTAGCAAAAACAATTCTAAGAGGAAAGTTTATAGTGATAAATATATACATAAAGAGGAAAATAATCCCAAATAAACTGCTTATTTTCATACCTCAAGGAACTAGAAAAAGAACAAAATAAACCTAAAGTTATCAGAGAAAAGGAAGTAGTAAAAATCAGAGCAGAATTAAATAGAGACTTAAAAAACAACAGAAAATGTCATTGAAACTAAGAATTAGTTTTTCAAAATGATAAACAAAATTGGCAAACCTTTAGCTAAACTAATAAAAAAGAGAGGAAATTCAAATAAATAAGATTTAAAATGCAAAAGAATACATTATAACTCATACCACAGAAATACAAAGGACCCAAGATACTGCAATAAACAACTACACACCAAAAAATAGACATTCTAGAATAAACTGATAAATTCCTAAAAACATAAAATCTACCAAGTCTAAATCGTGAAGAAATAGAAAACCTGAAAGCACCAATAATGAATAAAGAGAATGAATCCATAATAAAAAACTTGCTAAAAGATAAAAGCCCGGGACCAAATAGCTTCACTGGTGAGTTTTACCAAACATTTAAAGAATTAATAGCAAATCTCCTCAAGATCTGTTTAAAAATCAAGGAGGAGAGAACACTTTCAAAGTCATTTTAAAAAGCCAGCATAACTTTTATACCAAAGACAAACAGAAACATGAAAAAGAAAAAAACTATAAGCCAGTATCTTCAGTAAACATAGATGCAAAAATTCTCAACTATGTAGGCAAATAGAAATCCACAGCACATTATACTATTATCAGGTGTGAGTTTTCCTTGGGAGGCAAGGATCATTTAACATATGTATATCAATAAATGTGACATTATCACATGCACAGAACGAAGGACAAAAAGGCTATTATTATATCAAATATGCAGAAAAAGTGTTTGACAAAATTTAACATTCTTTCATCATAAAAACTCCCAACAAATTAGGTATAGAAGAAATGTACTTCAACACACAAAATTCAATTGTGCTTCCATATATCAACAGCAAATTATTCAAAAAAGAAATTCAGAGAATAACTGAATTTACAATAGTATCAAAAATAAATAAAATTCTTAGAAATCAAGGAGATAAGGGGGAAAATTATAACTACACTGAAATCTGTAAAGTATTTATGAAATAAATGTAAAAATCCCTCACATTCATGGGTTGAAAGAATTAATATTTTTCAAATGTTCATACAATAGATCTGCAAATTTAATGCAATTCCTATCAAAATTCTAAGGACATTTTTTACGTAAATGAAAAAAATGTGAAATTTATATGGAACCATAATAGATTCCAAATAGCCAAATAAATCCTGAGTAAAATCCAAAATAAAAACAACAAAAAAGATTCAGAGGCATCACATTACCTGATTTCAAATTATTCTAAATGGCTAATGTAATCAAAACTGGCAGAAAAACAGACATATAGATCAATGGGGCAGAATAAAGAGACTAGAAATAAACCCATATATTTACAGTCAATGGATCTTTGACAAAGGTGCCAGAACACACAATGGGGAAAAGGGCGTCTGACCAGTTAATGATGTTGGGAAAAGGTACTTTCTTTTCATTTTCATTCTATCTGTTTAATGCCAAGTATATATCTTCTGAGGATATAATATTATTTTAACCGTTTCTTCCTTACAATCTTATTTGCTTCACTAAATAGTAAAATTCATAATTCAGACATTTAAAGTAGCAAAGCAGAGTTCACATTCCTGGTCCCCACATCTGAGTGTGTAACTTGGAATATTTTGAGAATAATAAACTTTTTTCAGGGGTAATACAAGTATCACATTATATTTTGAGACTCTCATAGAAAAGTACCACCTATGAGTAATCTGACTGCCAGTGTTACCAAGAGTAATGTTTGTAAGTTGAACTTCTATTTGTCCTTCTGACACCCAGAATCCTACACTATTTCCTCAATCCACATAACCTTCCATTAAACAAAAGTCCTTAAAAATACTTTCTCAGTGCTCCCTATTTTTCATAGTACCTACCCTTGTTTTTTATTAATTTATACACAGTTATTGAGTATTTACAGTGTATAATCCAGTATTGTATGTTTGGAATACAAAAATGAATAAGAAGATAAATGAGAAACAAATTCATAAACTAGCCCACTTCCACAGTTTCTTTCCCTATTTCTTGATTCTGACTCTCCTCTCAAAAATAAACAAACAAATAAATAAACAAACAAATAATAAAACCACACTTGAGGCAAAATCTTTGTCAAATATTGACTGATTCAAAAATTTTCAGGAAAAATTCCAAGTTTATAGCCATGAAAATACAGTGTCTTGAGAGCACAGCCCGTCTGTTTCAATTTGCATCCCTTCTGTATTTTACACGTTATATACAGCAACTTTATAGAAAAACAATTTTCATGCTAAGACATAAAATGCTTATAATTCTCCATTCACCTTGTCCTATTTTATGCCTCTTTGCTCATGTTCTCTCTCCCTAAGAAACACACTTTCTACTTTTTAGATATTATTATTCTTCCCTCAGGTCAGAAGTCTTCTCTCCTCCAGGTATTTTCCCTTAAATCGCAGATTTAAACAGTATTTTTTTTTTGTCTGGGCTCTCATAGCACTTGTGCATATATTTATCTTAAAATTAATAGTATATGCAAATTGTCTGTTGATGTTTTGCCTATCACTCAATACTGAAGCTTCTTAAGAGCAAGAAACATTATTTCTTCATTTTTTAAATTTGTTTCTGTAGCTCAGTGGTGGGCAAACTATATTTGAAACGGGACAAGTAATATATATTTTAAGCTTTATAAGTCACACAAGCTTTATCACACTGAGCTCTGCTGTTGTGACATCAAATCTGCTATAGGTAATACGTATATGAGATATCATGGCTTTGTGCCAATAAAACTTTACTTACTAAAACAGGCTTGCTGGCCTTATGTTGCTGACCTTTTCTGTAGCATGGTGCCAATAACATAGTGCCAAATATATATTTAGTGAGTAAAAGAATAAATGAATCCCTGGCTTATGCCTGTGCTTAAATTCTAACTTCATAAAATTCCTAGTAATCTGTTCCCCTCTGGAAGGGCCCTATGCTGTAACATCCTATTGGACTAGTGACTGGTATCTATCTTATCTTGCAATCCCAGAGAAGTATTTGGCAGACTTTCACTTACTAAGAATCTTTCATAATGTCTGCTGCTTGAAAAATAATTTTCTCTACATCCCTAGTTTTCCCATTGATCCTCTTCCTATGTGAAGTCCCAATGTCTCTATTGCCATCATCCTACATTGCCAGTCATTTAACAATGCCTGCATATATCTTCTCTGCGCCAGGGACTGTGAAGTGGAGATGAATAAGACATGGGTCTCACTGCCCCAAGGCCATGTGTATCAAGGAGAATTACAATCAGGTAGAGGAGTGGAAAACATATTCCATTGAATTAAACAATAACAGAGCTTTTCTCTCCCAAAAATCAGTAATGTCATAGGGGGTTTATGGTTTCTGGCAGCTTAATGATGCTTTTAAATACTCAAATTCTTCCTATAGTCTGTGGTATTCTCTTTTGATAAGATCTTTTTTTGTCCTCATGTTCACAGATAGCTGCTGAATATCGAGGAATCATACCCACTTTCCAGGTAGAAAGAAGGGAGAAAAAGACTAGAACTCCAACTATTTCTGTGTATGTAATTGTCTTTATCACATAAGCATTTCTAACTGAAGTGCTGATTGCAAAAATTAGATTAGAATACATCCAAGACATGGGTTTGAATGGATATTGAGTGTATTTTCCATAAGTATGTGCCTCATTATGTTACTTATATGCACTGCTATGCAAATATGAATGTTTTGTTACACTTTCAAGTAGGTCTAAAATCCCCAACTTTAGCCACATGATTTTTTAATTTTCTTACATACAATGTTAAATTTGTGCTATTTGTCATTATGTAAATTTAATGTTAAATTATGATTACTTTATGTGCAAAGTATTATTTTGTTTATTTAGCTCTCAGTGTCTTAACATCTTCGCCATAAAACTTCTCACAATTGAAAGAATTTCTCCTATTCTATATAAATATTAGCACATTTTTTGTTATGAAATTCCACATAGAGAAAATACAGTAGATGTCTCATTATTTGATATTTGAAAAGTAATCTAAATTTTTTAAGTACTTACAACTTATGTATCCATTAATCTTATTTGAATATTATTTTTGGCCCATTTTTATTTTTATTGCAAAGAAGAGGCTTTTAGTAAAGACCTACAGTAATTGAATGTCATAGGTAAGGGGACAAAGTATCTTACATTCCTTTTTTCTTAATGAATTCTCCATGTCTTCATATTTAAAAATGCATACCTAAAATTTTGGTTGTAATGTCACACTTTATAAACATATTGCATTAAACTTGTCACTGCAGAATTGTCTGTTTTGTGGTAATAATTATTCTGAATTACTGATATTTCAAAATAATGGGAATACAGTGATAAAATATGTTATCAATAACCCTCTATTGAAAAATAGCATAATAGGAAGAAAGTAGAAAAACTTAAAGGGCAAATGGCAATTTTATTCTCTTTTAGAGCTAGAACACCATCTTTCCCATGACTGCACAGATATTATAAGCTTTCTACCTTAGTGTTTTTACTTACTCTTTAGAGATGTATCTATAAATAATTTAATGTTTAGGAAGGACTATGTGAAAGGTGATACAAAAATGCTAAGTAATATTACTTTACTTTTAAGAAGGTTATCAAGAATGCTTTAATTCACTATAAAAATTTCAATAACAATTATAATAAATCCATTTAATTAGTAAAAATAAAACTGCATTCAAGACAGATAGCAAGTTTTTGAATTGTTTCTTATAGTAACAAATATAACATTATTTCTAATAGTCTGCTAACCCTCAATATAATATGTTATTATGTATGATATATTTAAAGATCCCTTACTTCATTGGTAAGTATAAAAAAATCCCTCTCTTTTTAAAATTTTTCCTCCCCTTTTCCTTCTGGTTTATCCTCTAGAGTTAATTTGTGACACCCCAAAATTGAGCTCTTGCCAAAATAAAATTAATCTTTGCAAATTAACTCTCAGATGTTTCTTTCAGGTTATTATAATTAACATTGATATTAATAAGAGAATAGATACTGAAGTAAGACTTATTGGGCTTTAATCAACCTCTACTGTTTTTTATCTTAATATAATTTTACATTTCCAAAAATATTATACATATATCACAGTGTTCCCATATTCACTTTACTGGATTCCTCTTACATTAGTGTGTGGCAAAACTATACTACAATTATGAAAATATTCATAATCTATTATCTAAGTTAAAAACATAGTTAGTACTTCTCCAGATTATCATTAATGTCCTTTCATTGTTGTTTTTCCAAGATCCATTCCATGAGCCCACACTACACTGAGTTGTTCTCCTTAGTCTCTTCCAGTCTGTAACAGTTCTGCAGTCTTTCCTTCTTCTCTTTAATGGCCTTCACACTTTGGATGAGTATTGGTCAATGCTTGTTTATACATCCCTAAACTTGAATTTGCCTAGTATTTCATCTCTTATTGAGTTAATTGGCATATAACATTGTTGAAGCTTAAGACACTGATTTATACAGTTTATACTGCAATAAGATTACTACCCTAGCATTAGCTAGCACCTCTACTATATGACATAACTATCATTTCTGTATGTGTGAGTGTTTGTGTGTGTTTTGTAGTAAGAACATTTAAGATCTAGTTTCTTGAAACTGTGAGGTATAACAGCATATTATTAATAAAATGTACAGTAGATTGTCAGAACTTATTCATCTTCTAATGGAGAAGGAAAACTACTATACAGTATCATATGTAATAATATCTTAAAAAGTGGAGTTTGTATAAACAGTACAAGAAGTATTTTTTATTGGTGGCAGAAGGTGGGGGTAAAGAAACTGGAGAGTTGCATGTTTCCTTATTATTAGATTAAGAATTCTAATCCTTACTCCAATAAAAAATAAAAGTATACTTCTTTACACCGCTCAATAAAATATTTTATCAAACAGGCGCAGTTAATTTACTTTTGGTATTGTGACTTCAAAACGATCACAAGGCACTCATTAAGAATCTAGAAAAATAAAATCTTTTTGTTGTTTCTTCCTTTTGCTATTTTTAAATAATAAACTTTATTTTAAGGGCTAGAGTTTCATGTAAATTTAATTGCATTCCTATATGTCACAAATTCTGATATAAGTGCCATTTCTTTCCTACACCTTTTCCAACAAAGAGATGAAAATAGACCTCAAGTGTGTCCTCGCCTGATTCTTCTGCACATGCTGACTTAGGTGTCATGCTAGAGTCAATGCTCCTACAGAATTTCAGTGAACTGCCGTGCTCACTCCATTAAAAAGTCTGGACAAATGAGCGCACCTTCAGACTCTCAAGCACAATAAAGTATAGACGTACAGTTACTGCCATTATTATAATTGCACTACTACTAGGCAAATTGAATAACTTCAATGATTTACCATTATATTATAAAGGCTATCTCAGAAAGTGTATGAGTGATCTGTTACATTTTATAAAACATGAAAATAGAATAAGTGGTCAATATTAAATTAAAAATACAGTGGATGCATACACTATTAAATACTAATATTCATATAGATGCTGGTAAGTTGTATTGAACAAGTTCATTTTACTTATTGTTAGCACTTTTTTAGGTAATAAATAGATTAGTGAAAATTATCCATTCTGACAGTGTCTTTATAGCTCATTTATTTTGCCTTCTTTAATGCACTAGTATGGAAATCTACTTTTCAGCCTGCTTTGGTTGAAATTTGATTCACTCACAGGCAAGGTTATGTATGATATGATAGAATGAATGTAGTAGGGTAAGGACACAAATTCTCTAATGTAAGATGAGATGGAAGGAATTAGTGGCCAATTGTATATATAAATAACTATTGTTTTTTTCAGATAATATTTTACTCTATTACTTTTGTACTCCAATATGTTTTAAGCACTATTGCCAATTTTATCTCTTAAAAAAAAGTGATAAAACAATGGAAGATAATTCACTGACTATTCAACTCTAGCACAAAAAATAGTTACTTGACAGTCTTAAATTCAATTTACCAATTACTGAATTTTTTGGACTATAAGATGCATCTGACCATAAGACACACCTATATTTTAGAGAAAAAAAATAGAAAAAAAGTTTTGAAGCAAAAGATGTGGTAAAATTTTTAATAACATAAATAACATAGGCTGCTGCTCACCTGCCCCCGCCCCCGCCCCAGCACAGTGAGCCAGGTAAGTTGTATTCTGACTATAAGATGCACCTCCCTTTTCCTCCCAAATTTGGGGGAATGCATCTTATAGTCCAAAAAATACAGTAAGTTTTAGTTGCAAGCATGTATAGATAAGTACAGAAATTACTTTTATAACCCCCCAAAATGACAACATAGGGCATAATATGTGGTTATTTAAATTTCTTGAAGAAATTATTATTTAGAAAGCAAAACATGCATTTTGTTACTCAAACTTTTATTGATTTATATAATTTTGAGTTGGAATCATATTTAAAATATCTTATCTATATATATTACTAATTCAAAGATAAGATATAAAACATAATCTCAACATTATCTTCTGAATTTATTTAAAAGTGTTTATTAATGACCTACTCTGTGGTAGGTACTTTTCTTGGAGTTGGAAGGAGGTGAGCTAGAGATTTTCCCCAATCCAGAGTGTGAAATCTAGACATGTGCCTCTAAGGCAACTCTGAGCATCACTGGTCTATTAAGAAAGTTGCACACCTAGAGGGGATGCCTTCCCTGGCTACATTCAAGCAGGTAGTAAAATGAAGTGTGCAAATACTACCATCTTCAAGGCTGCCAACTTAAACAGGTGATGCCAGAGGTAGTGGTGGACAAATTCTAGACAGACCCAGTCCACCGTACAAGGAGCATAGAGGCCCTTTCAAGATAAAGGTTTGAAACAGAGGCAAGATAAACTCAGAAATGACCAAAAGAAAGAGGCAGATTGCCAGTGAGTTTAGGGGAGGTGTGGGGGTGACTTTCCTCGAAAGTCCCCCCCATGTGCCACAGATGAGAGTAATCATGACTGAGATATGATGTGACCTGCTTAGGGAGGAGAAGTGGCCATTTTCCCAGAGGAAAAAGGCCATGAGCAATGGCCAGTTTCTCAGGGGAAAAAGTCAAGGCCTTGAGCCCCTCCTCCAGGGCCTTTTATTGGGTTCTAATACACAGGAATACAGGGCAGCAAGGATTAAACCGTAGATAACATTTCAAAGAAATCTGAAGGCTTACTATGAGTCAGAGTCAGTCAGGAACAGAGTTTTAGGGTTTCCTGATGAAACCCTTAATATATGAATGAAAACACTCTTAGCAGAGCAGATTTGATAGGTTTATCAGAGAGTCCTTGTGATATCAGATTTTTCCTCAGGACATGCTCTAGCAAGGCAAGGAGCTGCACCCATCCCCAGCAGGTATTCAGGCTTAAGGGGATTAGAGCCAGGAAGCACTTCTCCCAGAGAGCATGGAGACTCCAGCTATGTCAAAGCCAGGGTGTGAGAGTCCATTGCTTTGTTGCAGCCCCCCTCCCCACTGAGTCCTTCCATGAAGGCCTCCCAAGTGATTGAGTCTGGCTTAGATTGCCCCTCACTGTGAGGGGTCTTACCCTTCATTGACTTCCCACCAAGCTTTGGGGGCAGGGAGAGGAAACTGGGGCAGCATTTGCTACCAGAGACAGGCTTTGTTTCCTGTGGCTCACATTCCAGCAGGCATTCATTGCCCTTAGCCACAAGGGGCCGAGGTACAATTCCTAGAACCAGGCAGAGCAGTCTACAACAGGGAGGAATGAGGAAAGGGAAACAGTGAATATGAGCATGAAGACAATCACAGGATGATGATGGGAAAAAAAGATTTACCTGTGTCTCAGAATCTGATGAAAGAAGAATGTTTTTCAGTAGTCACTATCCAATTCACAGAATTTTTATTTGTGTTATTTCATTAAAAATAGTATTTGTTAATATTTAAATACCCCTGCTCCACACCCAGACACTATTCTAAGAGTGCTACAACAACTCACATAACAATTTTATATATAATTATTAATATTTTTGCTACTTGATGAAGGAAAATGATACACAAATGACTGAATAAGTTAAAAAGTTTACATGATTAGGAAGTGGTTGAACTGGGATTCAAGCACACAGACTCTGGCTCTAGTCTTTCCTCCTTCCCACTGTGACATATTAACTTTCAAATATTTAATCAAGTGTTACCCTTTTCTTCTCTTATGTAGAGATGACCTTAAATTAATGTTATTCCCTTTATCAAAAGTTCTAAAAAGGTTAGTTTTGCTGTACTGACACTGTGAAGATTTGTTCAATTGCTACAATCTTTTTAGAAAAAAAACAAATATTTTCACTAGATAAATATGCATATATATTTGTAATAGTGTCTTTTTCTCATCATCTTTCAATTCTTTCTTCCTTCTTTCCTTCCTCCTTCCTTCCCCCTTTTGCCTTTATTTCTCCCTTCTTATTTTTTCCTTCTTTTTCAGATAAGTTCTGCTTTTGGTTTTACCTTTGTTAAATTCTTCAAACTGTATTAATATAGGAGAAATAAAATTATAAATAAAATAAAATGATCAATGATTTAGTTACTTATTAAACATATTACTACTAAATGCCTGCAAAAAGGTTTTTGCATATGTGACAGATTTAAAACCCTAAATAATTTATAAATAAACTCTCAAAGCTAGAAAATCAGGAAAATACTTCAGTTTGTCTGAAAGATAAAACTCTCCGAGTTTGTTAGCTCTGGATTGAGCCAATATTCCTGATTCTTTTCACAACATTGGCCATAATTCTAACCATTATTCTTATCTATTTAAAGATCAATTTATATTTATTTCTCCTCTGAGTTATCTGCAATTTGTTATCCTTTGTGTGTGTGTATGTGTTATTTGGTGGATTAAATTTCTTCTAAAGTATTAGCAAACACAATGTGCCTATCCAAATACTAAACAGTTTGAAATTTACAATGTTTGAATCATTGAATTCCTGATTTTTAATTCTGAGACTAGGGTAATATTTTCTATTGAGTCCATTCATTCTCATTGGCAGTTAAGTTCATGCCGAAGTCTTTGCCAATATCATTTATTAATAATTTCAGTAATTGAGTACAAAAATTACAACATAATTTTATATATAAATTTACTCATAAAATGAAACTTCTTTTTTCTCCTTGGTGTAGACTGTTACTAAAATCTTTCTTACATGTTTTATTATTCCCTGAATAGATGCATCAAAAACATGGGGAAATGCCTAACAGGGCTGAGGGATTTTGATCCACTTCAGCTGTTCTGTCCCTCACCTAGTGATTCAGAAAATCAATGGCATATCAGCTTAGTAGTCACTGATCCATGAGGTAATTGCACCTTCTATATTTTCAGCATAAAGCTTCTGAAATGGGTGCAGCCAATGACCAGAAGGTGAAACACCTTGTTATTTTCCGTTTTTGTGATCAGATTGGAAAAGAATCATCTCAGTCTGTATTTTTGAAGGAAAAATTATATTGCCTCAGATAAAAAACTTTTATCATATTTAGATTGTAATTCTCTCAAACAACTGGCTTTATTGTGCTACCCTGCACAAGCTTTATATTTGCCTGCAAAGCTTGTGTGTAGTCTTCTTTCCTAATTTATTTTATAAGACGGCACTCTGGATTTAGTATAGAGAATGGGGCACTTCATTTTGTTGTTAATATGGCTGGAAATTATCCCCACAGTTTTGTTATGCTGCTTAGAAATGTTTTATCTAACTAGATAAGAGTTCTTCTTTAGGAAAGAGATGCGGGCTTAAGTAAATACTAAACAAACTGAGTATTAACACACAGGGAGAAAGTAAGATTAATGATCTGACAAAACATTAATTAAAATAAGGAACATTGCTAAGATTTCCTTGTATAATTCCAGTCCACATAATACAAAGGCAAAATTAATTTACTGTTTCTTATTTGACAACAAAGGCAATGCTTTATATTGATTACTTTTTTAAATGTGTGCGCACATAACATGGTAAAGCTATATAATCGGAAACATAGTTGTTTAACCTCAGAAGTTCGCATTTATTTTCCCAAATTCCACAGGGACAAACAAACATTTTTTTTGAAACAAAATGAGTTTGCACTTATTTCTGCAAGTTTCTAGGCATGCATACACATCAAAGATTAATTTCAGTATTAAGTAAATAATCCTAAAACGTTTGGCAATTTTTACTTTAAGCCATAGCCAGTTTTCACAGCCCAACATATGCTGAAAATTTTATATACAGATATATTGCAAAAGTTATCAGTTAGAGTTAATACAATCTCCAAAAGTTTAATTGTGCAAGTATCAGTAGTTTTAAACACTAAATATCATTCTGAATTATAATGCTGAGTGTACTTACTAATTTAAGCCTGCCTGAGAAGCTTCATTAAACTTATTTAGTGTCACTGTCAGTTAAAATTGTGATTTTTCAAATAATTTTTATGTTGAAATCTTTATGCAATTACTTTTTGAAAAGCCTTAATTCTTCTGTTTGATGAAGTGAAGCAAAATGAATTTTGCTCCAAACGTGTAATTATGTCTGGCATTAAATTGTTGTCAAGGTGAATACTCTTCAGAATGCTAAAGGTAAAGAAACAGATACCTGTTTGCAATAGAATTCTGGAGTTTTTACAATAATTAATTTTGAGATACTGGTTATATAGGTTATATAACATTGGTATTGCTTTGGAAATGTTTCATAGCAAACTTTGAACTTTGTTCCCAGGAAGAGAATGTTAGTATATAAAAAAGAATTTTGTAAATAGGATTTATCTGGTTCAGCTAGAAATCAGAATTTAAGCATAAACTTAGGTGGTATTACTTTATTAGGAAGTGGAACACCAGGGAAGGAGAAATAACAGAAGAATAGAGCAAGGCAGAAGGAAGTCAGTGAGAGGGTGCGGTACTAATCTGGTATCACTTGGAACCAAGTGTAAATGGTCCTGTGCTCTCAATGTAACTGAGGGAACTAGGGCTCATCCACGTGTCACCTTGATACACAATCCAACAATTAGTGTTGAAGAAAACCGATTTTTATTTACAGTATTCCAACTTTGGAAGAGTTGGGAACACTTTGCTCAGAGTCCTGTTGTCACACAAAACCCAGCACTTTCTTTGCTCCCCACCAGCTATTAGCCAAAAACATGCCCAGAAGTTCCCAAAATCCTTATGTATTATTCCCAAGACAGCTGCACAAATGGTCCTCCATCCTCTCTGGAAGATGCTCTTGTAGGTTTCAGAGTGGCTATCCTCTCACAGTAGCTCTCTTCTTCAGAATATGGGGTGCATTGTCCTCAGCCTCCATGTAGTAGTTGAGGGAAACCTGTGCCGTGTTCCACTGGATCATGGTAGAGTTCAGGGAGGCACACATCTCAAGAGAGTGACTTCTCTGTACATTCTTTAGAGATGCAGAAATCTATAGTCCTGGTCACAGTTCAGTGCAGCTCCAAGCCCTCTCACGAATCCTGGCTTGGTTATGAGGGTCCCTGCAGAGCTCCATCAGCTCTCTCCTTTCCTCCAGCCTGTATGGTTGCTGCTTCCACTACAGACTGAATGCCTGCTTCAATACAGACCACATACCTGCTTCTTCACACCAGGCTGCATGGCAGAACCCCTCTACTTCTTGGCTCCTTCCTCATAGAGCCTGATTCTCTCTTAACCCGCCCTCATGTGAAATGCTTGGTCCAGAACTTCCTATGTGACCTCATATCTGACCCCTCCTATGATGTGCCACATTTGCCAGCTCCCACATAAATTTTACCTTTTTCAGCTGCCATCTTTAGTCAGGGAAAGAGTTCCTCATGACACAGGGACATCCGCCTCCCCTGGCTATGTCACAAGCCACTGTACAGTCTCAGAGTCATGCACTCCTTTAACCCTAGGCAGCAGTCCACTTTTCTTCAGGAAAGACAGGGCTATCACTTTGCCATTATAATGCAAAGTATCTTAAATGCCATATCACCTGCACCAATCCAGGTTTATGGATTTTCTCCTATTTTGGGGGAACCCTTGCTCTGCACTCCATAACATCAGGACTCTTGTGAAAGGCTACAGAATTCCTGGTTCCAAGGAAGTCCAAGGCTAGGCAGAGGAGGAGGACCAAGAAAGCATGTATCCACCAACTTTCCTAATCTAAATTGTCAATGTTTGCTTCATGGGGTATTGATTTCATAGCACTTGTTTTCTTTCCACAGGCATAGGCTCCAACCAGGTCCTGAGAAATTATAATATTTTGTGTCAAAAAAAGAGAAAATATGACATGACTCCATATAGGGTATGCCCTGGCCCTCAGGCAAGGCTCCAACATGTTTTACCCACCTGAGGTTACAAGTCCATGCAGAGTTGGCCATTCCAGCAGTTACTTAACCAGAAAAAAAATGCCAAAGCTGGAAATAAGTGAGGCCAAGAGAAATGAAGTAGCACGTAAGAGGTGTTGGTAATATACATATAAGTGAATATATAAATATGAATTAATATAAGTTTAATTCATATTTATATGTATATATCATATAGAAGCAGTTTTTGTATTTTCATAAAATATTTATGTTTGTTTGAAAAGGACATATTTAGGGATCCTAGTAGGATTTCTTTCCTCTTCTTTATGACACTGAAACTTAAAATATAGAGGGCAAATCAGATATTAATGAGAGAATTACATGAAGTCTTCTTCTGTTTTAAATCCTTTCAGTGTTCACCAAATTTTTCTAGCCAGAGTCACATTCTCTAAGATTTTATTGATGACCAATTTTATTTTTCTTGAAAGGAATATCATCTGGCCACATGGATTTTTACTAAATATGTTCAAAGCTCAAGAGATAGAATCAAACATTATGTTAAAGCAAAGCACTTACTTGCTGAGATATGATACTTTTAATGCAAAGAAATTCCAAAAAATTAGAAAAAGAATTTAAACATGTTAAATATCAACATTAGTAAATAAATTAAAATTCTCAAAATATTTAGATTGACAAAAACAAAGATGGAAAATTTAGGTCAAATGTCTCTAGAGAGCACAAATAAATGGCTTTCTGGATGCTAATGAATAAGACTAGTTCATTTAGCTTTAGGGATTTGCTTAAAGAAAACCATGCCTACATTTACATGAATTTGAATACCCTACTTATGGTAAGCAAAGTCTACAAGGGAGGCATTTTTGCTTCTAGTAAATACACTAAATCTAATAATTTGTGAACATAAAGTTTATCAATATGATTTTAGATTATTTAATTAATTTTAATTGTTTTCTTATTTTTCAACTACAGTTGGCATATATTACTTTCTGGTGTATAATATAGTGATTAGACTATATATATTCATAATATATATCATATATATATACACATCCATATACATACACACATATATTCATACACACACATATAATAATCACCCCAATAAGTTTTTTAGCTTACTTAAACCTCAACAATCAGTTTGCTCTGTAAGAATCTTTCAAACTTCAGGTCTTCAGGTTGTTCACATAACTGTAAAAATATGTAATATCAATAAAATATAATAAATCATCAAAACTAATAAAATTGTATTTATTAAATTGCTTCTTATTTGATATAATAGCTCCTCAACTAAGACATGTTTTAATGTGATTTCCAAATATGCTATGAACTGTCTTACTGATTAAATATTATATGAATAAATTCTCTATGAAAATAATTAATGAAAAAACATTAATTTGTATATTTTACAGAACCGAAGCCTCAAAACTCAACACCTCAAATAGAATAATGATTAAAGGAATATTAATACTTATTATATTCTTGTCTTCAATTTGGTTAAAGTTTTCTTTTAAATTAAAATTTTCAAATTGCTTCTGTTAAAAAAACAAACAAAAAAATTCAAGCAGATGCCTGCTGCTGTATTAGCAAGTTCCCAAATGCTTACTTTCCATCATGCTAAAGGAATAAACAAGAACCACTGATAGCCCAAATGAACTACACCATCCATTTAATCTGTCAGTATAGCTATTTAGAACTATAGCGAAGAGGATATTTTCATTTGGGTATTACTTGACAGTTGAGAAAATAATCTTTTCTAAACACCACCCTGTTGTACTGACAGTAATAATACAAATTCTGTTGGTAAATTGTCTAAATTTGAGAATGTAATCTAAAGGCTACAAGCTTATTTGTTTTCATAAAGTGAGTATAAACAAAGGAAATGTATATTGGGTCTGCAGAAAGTCTAAAATTAAAAGCATTTAAAATGTGGTAAGCAACCCAAATCGCAACTTATTTTTTAAAGCTTGTAGTGCTTAAGGGGAAAAATATACCTGGATTCACAGCTAACCTGAGATTTGCAATACAAAATAAGTTAACAAGGAAAACAATGCCATGGGCCCTGGGGTAATGTTACTTGCTGGAACAAAATAATAGCACATAATAATTCCAGGAACTCTGAAACTATACAGAAGTACACTTAAAAGAAAATAATTTACAGAAAGGCTGTCAGTTCTTACACAAACATTTTTCATCAGATTTGGCACATTTCAAGGTGTCATAACAGTACGGGAAAACCAAAAATGCTTATCATTTAAATAATTTAACAGCTCTCCAATTTGAATAAAAAGAGCTTCGGAATTTTCTACCAGCTCTATGATTTCTCATGCCTAAAACATAACCATTGGGCATTTTCCCTTAATTACCAGCTCCTCCACAATCACATTTATCATTAGTTGGGAAATGAATCTTATCAAAATCAGTATTGCAGTCAATGACATTTAATTCTTTGCTAGGAATCTCTGCTTTTAGAATTTGTTTTTGAAACATCATGTCCTTCTTAAATCTGTTCTTAAACTTTTATTTGTACTAATATTCTGATAAACAACTTTACATGCCATGTATTGCTAGGAAGTATCTTCAGTTAATTAACGATGTTATTGAGTTTTGGAAGACACAGTACTAGACCAGTAAATGATTCATAGAAATAAAAAAATGCATAAACATCTTATATTGTATCCCTGCCACTTTCTCAACAACAGGGGACAAAATTAACAATTATTCCATCCTTTTTCTCAGTGACCTTGTTTAGTCATTTCAAGAGTAATGCAGCTATATATTACTGATTTCAAGAGTTCCTGTTTGTATGTTAGACCATATTTTGGTTCTATATATTTGTATTCAGACCTGTGACCAAATCCATTCTTTCAGCAACATTCTTCATACTAATAATGGTAGAATATGACATATTAAGTACACAACAGCATTCACTCATTTAAATAAAACAATAAAGTTTGGTGTAGTATTTATTCTGCTAAAGAATTTATGTTAAAGTATTGATTGTCTTTAAACTTAAACTAAACATTACTAAGCCATATTATCATTAAGAATTGTTTTAACAAGAGTTCAGTAAAAGTATTTGTAAACACAACTATACAGCTGGCTGTTGTCTATAGGTGGTAAATTAGCACAATAAATCCAACTGAAAATGACAAACAAGGCTTTATTTACTTACTATGATAGGCAAGGGAAAAAAGACAGCCGCCAGCTTCCCAGTGTTATCAGTTTTCCTCATGGAAATACACACTCCAATGATCAGAAGACATGCGGTGCAGATCAGGGGGAAATACCTCAGTCGAGGCCCCTGATAAAGAGGTGTCTGCAAAGTGTCTGCCATTATGGCGTCCTCCAAGAGTGGCTGCCCAGGCTGGGCATACTTCCGTGCACATGAGATGGCTTAGGAAGAAGGTGCTTATGTTGACTGAAGCTTAGGCTGAGCCTCACGATTTTCTGGAAAGCCTCATAAAAGGACTGTAAACCAAGTCTGGTGATGTGAGAGCAGCCTGTCATTATGCAGACTGCCAGGCAGAGCCTTGTCCTCAGCTGGCATTTAACCTGAAAGACCACATATAGAATTTTACCTATAGATAGACTTCTTAAAAACAAATTCCTTTTTTAATTACAAAGCGTAATCCTGTTTATTCATACTATGAACACATTAGAAGCTAAAGTAACAAAATTTTGTGTTAAAATTAAACTATTTTTTCTGATAACAAGAATTTGTAGGGCCCTGGCTGGTGTAACTCAGTGGATTGAGTATGGGCCTGTGAACCAAACAACTGTGGTTTGATTCCCAGTCAGGGCACATGCCTGGGTTGCAGGCCAGTTCCCAGCAGGGGACTCACAAGAGGCAACCATACACTGATATTTCTCTCCCTCTCCCCTTCCCCTCTAAAGATAAATAAATAAAATCTTTAAAAAAGAATTTGTAATACATCAGAAATACTGGCTTTGAAAAATGTTATTTGTTTACCATTCATATTGCTCAGAATATTTTCACTATATAAGTGGCAAATTCACATGGAGAATCCAGAAACTCAGTTTTTAGCTTTCCTTGTCATTATCACATGAGCATATGACCCTGACTCTTCCAACTTAGATTCGCATTTTACTGAAATCCAACATTACAGAACCCTTGTCTGTGTGTTCTGGAAAAGCCGTGGGGAAGCCACCAACAAGTGTGATTTCCAATGCAAGAGTTTGGTGAAAAAGGAAAGAGGTTGTTTATTTAACAATCATACAGACTTAGAATAATGATGAATTTCTGCCATTACGTCCCACTCCCTTTAAAACACCTGCAACACATAGTCTTGCCTCCTTTTGCTAAACCAGGCCAGTTTCAGAACACACCAGTCAGAGGTACGGTCTTTCAGGAAAGCAAAGTCTGTAGATCGGCACGCCTGGTCACAGTTCAGTTCAGTTCCAAGCATCTCCCACAACTCCGTGCTTAATTAGACAGGTCCCCACACAGGGCCATCAGCTATGCCACCCCTTCTCCAGGCCAGCCCATTCAGTCTCCTCGTTCTTAGTTGCTACTTCATGGCAACTCCTACTCCAAACTGTGTAGCATCTCCTTACACACCAGCCCTCATGGCAGACTGGGGCTCTTCTCTTTCAGCCCTCCCTTATTTTCAGTGCTGCTCCTGGAACTTCCTATATGACCTCATATCCGGCCCCTCCCATTTTGTCCTACTTTCCCCAGTTTCCCCCTGTCTTGTACCTTCTGTTGGCTGCCATCTGTAGTCAGGGCAATGGTTCCTCATGACACAGGGGCATATGCCTCCCCTAGCTATGTCATGAGTCACTAAACTTCTTAAAGTCATGTACACCTCTTGCCCACAGCAGCAGTGCACCTATTAGCATGGTTATGCAGAGTATCTTAAATGCCATATTGGCCAATTCCCCCACCTGCGACCAAGTTTTGTGGGGAATATTTCAGGGAAATCCCTGCTCTGCACCTCGTTACAACAAGAACAGCTCCACTTTTGTCATTGTGGCCAGTGAGATACACTGAGAAAACTCTTCTAAAATTAACTACAATGTTATATAAGATATTGAAAACAAATTAAAAATGAATACATGGCCTTAAAAATAAGAAAACTTCAAAAGTTAAATGTTAATTAATAGTTTAAGTTCAGAGAAAAAGAACAATAAAGTGAGAGAAAGAGGAGGTGAAGAGGGAGGGAGGAGAAAGAAAGAAAGAAAGAAAGAAAGAAAGAAAGAAAGAAAGAAAGAAAGAAAGAAAGAAAGAAAGAAAGAAAGAAAGAAAGAAAGAAAGAAAGAAGAGAGAGAAAGAAAGAGAAAAAGAAAGAGGGAGTATGGAAAGAAGGAAGGAAGGAAGGAAGGAAGGAAGGAAGGAAGGAAGGAAGGAAGGAAGGAAGGAAGGAAGGAAGGAAGGAAGGAAGGAAGGAAGGAAGGAAGGAAGGAAGGGACAAGAAAGAAAAAGCTTCAAACCGATTTTTCCTTTTAGATAACTGCTGAAATCAAATAAATTTGAATCAATCAATCTCTCTCTCTTCCCCCACACCCCTCTCTGGTCTGTTTCTCCTTTTCTCTTGCTCATTTTGCTAATTATTTTTACACACGTGGAACCTCATAATTTTTGGATTATTATATACTGTTTTTACCATGTGTCATTGTCAGATTTCTCATTTTAATGTTTCTAGGCTTAAAGTCAGCTTTGTCTGATATTAATATAGCTATACCTTTGTTTAGCTATATTAATATAGCTCTTCTTTGTTTAGTACTTCCATAATAAACAATATCATTTAAAACCGTATTGGCAAATATCAACTATCTTGGAATAAATGTAGTGTAAATGTTATAATATTTCACATGAAAATTGAAAAAGCACTACTCAGGGAAATTAAAGACCTAAATAAGTGGAGAGGACTATATCATGTTCATGAATTGTCAAAATCCATAGTATTAAGATGACAGTTCTCTTCACATTAATGTATTTTATGTAACATGAAATTTCAACATAGTCTTTTTTTTGTAGTAACTGTGTATTGGAGTATAAAATTTACATAGCCATGCAAAGACTCCAGATACTCAAGGTAATTCTTAAAAAAAATAACAAAGCTGGAGGGCTTACCCCACCATATAGTAAGACGTATCATAAAACTATGGTAGTTTCCGATGTATTGTACAGTACATTGGAGAGCATAATGGCTCCTCAGCAAAAAAAAAAAAACTGTTAACGTAACTCACCAGTCCAGCTGATTAGTAGAAAATACCATGAAGCATTAGTATATGTTCTACAAAGCATTTGGTAAAATTCCAAAGCCATTAATGTTAAACACAAACAAACAAACATGCAATATTCAGCCAACTAGAAAGTGCTTTTCAGAAACCTAAAGTTAACAAGAAACCACAGAGTTATGTGCATGTAATCTGTCTCTCAGAGTACACACTGTACCTCTCCGAATAGAGAATGTTCATTGTATGGGCTAACCTAAAAGAATCAATAAGAGTTATGAACCTGTGCACTGGGCTGTGTGCCAACATTACCTTTATGGCACTCAGTTATTTTTTCATTTTTCCCTAATTTGTTCTCATTAATTAGATGAACCCTTATTTAAAAATGTTGTAAAAGCTTACTTTTTGCAACATTCTACATAAAGTATAGATGCAAATAAAAGATGAGTTATATGTAGAACTTGCTTTTAACAGCTTTTAAAACTATTTTATCTATAATTTTGTATTTCATAAGTACATATTGATGTCTATATTATCTATAACTATATGCATCTTAATCAGGTGAATTGTCTATGATAATTTTAATATACATGCAAATGTATATGTGTATGTCTTTGTATATGTGTGTGCATAGGTAGTTGGGGATCAGCGAAAATAACCTTTCTGAATTGACATACAAATCTAAGATAAAAATGACCTATCAAAAGCCATAGATGTAGGTGTTAGGTGTTTATCTTTAAAAATTTCACTGAAAAATCATTCTTATTTGTTTATAACTAATGGAATTTAATAAAGAATATATGAAAACATGTAAAACATAGAAGTGTATAATCCTTATTTTGCTCAAATTTATTTGAAACAGACACTTGACTTCTGAAGTTGAATGAATAATTCGTTATGTTTTCATTATGACAATATAGATAGTATGTATGTTAAATTTAATGATACTTCTAGAATGTACAAAGTACAAAAGTTCTTAAGATTGTGTGCTTATAATTGTTACTTTATCAATCTGTCCTTTTTGGTGAATATTTTAACTTTAACCAAATTAAATGCCAGCAATAATATATTATGTTTCATTTGTTACTACCTACTAAAATCATAATACTGATTTATTGCTGTGATCTCCTATATAAAGCATGGACAAGAAGTATTAAACTCTCATTCAAAAAGGGGAATTTTTATTACTAACAGATGTATTCTAACTGGGGAGTCGTATGCTACTATGAAATATGAGTCTTCCTTCAAGATGCATTTATTCATTAGGTGTGTATGGGGACCCAGAGGCTCAGCCCTGGGCCCAGGTTACATTCTCAGTGGGCTCCTGTTGTCACCGGCTCCCTAAGTGACTCTGCTCCTCTTGTCCCTGGAGACCTACCCGCTGTTGTATTTCTTCCTGTGTAAACACTGTGTTGCCAGTGCAGACGAGTGCTCTCTCCTCCTCCCTAATTTGCTCTAATAAAATCCCTATTTTTCACAAACAAGAAAACATTCATTTTTCCCACGTCATTTTTCAAGTACCAAATCACAGTATTTCGAATTTTAAGTAAACAGAAAGTCCAATTTTTCATGGTGACAGCAACTGCATTGATGTATGAACCTGAAACACCAAATGACTTATTCCTGATGACATTTGAAGAAGCCCCTTGTATTTTTAAAATACGCCAAAGTGATTTGTTTTGGCACTGCAGTTTAGCCCTTGTTTATATAAGTTCTTAATAGGCTGTGTTTCATTATCAAGGGTAGGTCCTTGTTAGAAATTAGATCCCATCAGCTAAAATCTCCTCATTAGAGGTTCAAAGGACAGATAATGCTGTGTACTCCTTACTTAAATAAATCTCATGAGCTTGTGGACTGCCCAATCAATTCCCTTGGAATCAGGAGAAACAATGACATCCTGGATATCATGGGAGAGGAAAATAAGCTTCGCGGCAATGGCCTTTTCATTTCTGCTCCAGTCACAGAACCACAGGGATGTGTCACAAGGAGAAAGTACTTGTAGCCGTCACCGTAATGCCGTGCCCGTCGCCTGCACGGCTCTGTGTGAGTGGACAGTGATGAATGAGGAGGGCTGTGAGAAACAAGTGTCCCCTTCAGCTCTGAGGTCTCCACTTTTCCGGAGTGACTGTCTTCGACTTAAACGGTGCCAAAAAACACTTACTAGTTTTGTTTTTTCCATGACTGTACTGGAATATAGTGACATATTTCAGTGGTTAAAAGATTAAGATCTAGAGTAAAAATGCAAAACTGTGAAATCCTCCTTACCTTTTTTTTTTTAATCTTTGTGGAATTCGAGGGTGGGCCAACTCTTGAGCCCTAATTTAATGTTTAGACTGATATATAATTGAAAGAAAATGAGTATGCATATTTAAAGTGTGTCATTTCTCGCATGTTGACCTATTCAGACACCTGTGAATCTGTCACAAGCAAGAGAAGGAACTAAGTCATCAAACTTCAAAGTTCTTTATGCTGCTTTGTGAGTCCTCTGCTCTGCCCCTCGCTGCCTCATCCTCATTGTCCCAGGAAACCCCTCATCTGCTTGTTACTGTAAATCAGTTTGTATGTTCTGACATTCTATATAAATGAAAATATAAATAAATATTAAAGATACAAATATATTTGGGTGTGCTTTGGCCTCCTTTGCTCAACATTAATTATTTCACAAATATTCTTGGATTATTTGCTCCCTTTTTATTGCTCAATAAGATTCCATTGTGTGGATATGTCACCGGTCGTTTACACCCCCACTAACAAACATTCGGTGGTTTCGACTTTGTTAGCTATATTAGGAATAAAGCTGATTTGAACACTCTTGTACAGAGCCTTTCAGCAACATACTGTTAAAAAATATTGGCTAACCATGTAGGGTTAGAGTAGATGGGTGGTAGAGTAGATGTAACTTTTTAAGAAGCTGCTAAACTATTTTTCCAAATAGTTATAGTATTTTACATTTCTACCAGAAAAGTCTAAGAGTTCCAGTTTTTCCATATCCTTGATAACATTTATTTTTTCACCTATTTAATTGTAATCATTGCAACATATTAATGGTTTTCCATTGTGGTATAAATGAGCATTTCCCTAGGGTCTACTGAACTGGATGTTTGTATTTCCTTTTTCTTGAAGTTCATGTTCTAATTTTTTGCTCATTTCTTATTAGATTGTTAATGTTCTTATTAGGTTTTAATGTTATATATTCTATAGATAAATCCATTGTCAGATATAGGCTTATCAAATATTTTTCTCCTAGTATGTCTTGGTTTTTCATTCATTTAATAGTGTCTTTAAAGAATATTTAATTTTAAATATATTATAATTCATCATATTTTGTAAATTGTAGCTTTATAATATCTAAATTTCCCTAATTCAAAATTCTAGAATAGTATAGATTGAGGCTTACATTTATGTCTGACTTATTTTGAGTAAATGTTTGCATATGGTGTTAAAATCTATTTTCATATGGATATTCAATTTTTCCAGTGAAATTTGTTGAATGACTCTATTCTTTACAGAATTTCTTTTGCAACTTTGTTGCAAATCATATTCTGACAATTGTCAATATGTGTGTGACTATATGTACATAAACACACGCACAATCACACACACACAATCACACACACACATATAGAGAGAGAGAGAAACAGAGAGAGGGAGAGAGAGATAAAGTGAAAGAGAGACTCTGCATTCAGGTACAGGAGTATAATTTGATTCTCCTTGTGCTAATGTAACACTTTAGAATAAACCGTATAGAAAGAAAAGCTTTATAATGTAGCTTTATACTGAAGTTTTTTTTTTAAGTTGTTTTGTCATTTTTTCTTTTTGTCTTTTGCTTTACTATATGAATTTTGACTTGGCAATTTCATTAAAAGAACTGCTGAGATTTTGGTTGGGGTTGTGTAGAATCCATAAATCATTTTTGGGAGATGACTTGCTATCTGAAAGATATTGAGTCTTCAGACTCATAAACCAGGCATATCATTTTTTTATTTAGATATTTAATTCCTCAGCACAGTGTTTTATAGTTTTCTGTGAATAGGTTTTTGTACATCTTTTGTCAGATCTATCCCTAAATATTTCATACTTTTATTGCTATTATGAATGGTATTGATTGTTTAAATTTTATCTAACTTTTCTTTAGTAGTACATAGAAAGAAAATGTTGTGTCCTGAAACCTTGCTGAACACATTTTTTTTCATTCTGGTAGCTTTTTGGTACAATCCATCAGAAATTCTACATAGGTGATCATACTATCTGTTCATAAAGACAATTTCACCTTTTCTTTCCAATATGAATGACTTTGATTTAGTTTTCTTGTCTTTTAAATTTTTTGCTGTCTCAAACTCCTAAGATAAAGTTGTGAGAACAGGTGCTCATGTCTTCTTTCAATTGTAAAGATTTCAGTGTTCCAAAAATCAGCAAAATGTTAGCTAAAAATTCTTGTAGATGACTTTATCAGGTTAACAGTGTTTCCTTCTATTCTTAGTTTGCTTAAAATTTTATCAGGAATTTACTCAATTTTGTTAAGTGATTTTTCTGAGTCAACTGTGATGATCATATTTTTTATTAATATGAATTACATAATATTTCTACTTTTAAATCAACCTAAAATCCTGAAATAAACTTCACTCAGTTATGGTACTTTACCCTTGATGTGTATTGTTTGATTTAAAGTCCTAATATTTGTTTAGGAAGTTTTCATCTAAGTTTATTAGGGATACTGATTTGCAGGGTTTTGGTTTGTTCTTTCTGTAAAATTTTTGCATGATTTTGTTATAAAGATATAAGCAATCATGATAATATAAAGATAATGCTAGGTTCAGGAAATTCTTCAATTCTCTAAAAGAACTTGATCAGAATTGGAATTATATGTTTCTTAACTATTCATTAGAATTTACCAGTAAATCTATTTGAGCCTGTGGTTCTTTTTGTGGGCTGGCGTTTAACTATAAATTTTATTTAGTTAAATTATATGATTCCTGTCAGGTTATTTAGGTATTCATGACAGAGCTTTACTAGTTTATTTCAAGGAATTTGCCTATTTTCTCTAAATTGTCAAATTGATTAGCCTAAAGTTCTTCATACTATTCCTTTATTATCATTTTAATCTGTATCTGCATAGTGATGCCAACATGCCCATACATGATTTTGTTAATGTTTCTTCTCTCTCACTTTTTTCCTGATAAATCTGATTACAGCAAGGGCTGGCAAATGTTTTTCTGTATGGATTCACACAGGTCAATATTTTAGGCTGCACGCTGGCCTCTGTTGCATGTCCTTCTCTGTAATTGTTGTGTAAAAAATATCTAACATAAAGTCTGCTCTAATAAAAGCATTTACATCTACTGCACAGTTTTATTAATATATGCACATTGTTGTACAGCGGATATATAGTGCTTTTTCATTTTTCATGTCTAGAACTACACCCATTTAATCGTAACTCTTCATTTCTACTTCCTACACATGGAAGCTACCATTTACTTTTTGCTTCTATTAGTTTGACTATGTTAACTGTTTTACATAAGAGAAATCATGCAGTATTACTCTTTCTGTGACCAGTTTATTTCATGTAGCACAATGTTCTCAAGATACATCCATGTTGTAGCAAATACCAGGAACTGGTATTCTTTATTCAATATGGACAACTATAAATTATTTTCCTTTTCTATGTGAATGTCCAGATGCCTTTTGTTTCTTATTCTTGACTTGTTTTTCAAGTTAGAAATTTCAATATTATGTTGGAAAAGAGTGGTAATAGAGGACATCTTTGCCTTATTCTCAGTCTTCAGAGAAAATATACTGCTTTGTACCATTAAGTAAGAGGTTACCTATAGAGAATTTTTTTAGGAATTATTTTATCATATTGGAGAGAATATCTATTCCTAGTGCACTGAGAGTTTTTATCACAAATGGCATTATATTTTGTCAAATACTTTTTTGTATCAATTGGTAATAATATTATATTTGTTGGCCATTTTTTTAGCTTGTTGTATTGTGGATTACATTAATACTTTAGATTAATTACCAAATGTTAAACCAGTTCTATATACCTAAAGTAACTTTCATTTGTCCTTATTCTAAAATAATTGTTATACATTATTGGATTTGTTTTACTAATATTTTATTGAAGATTTTTATATTTAACTTCATAAGAAATATAGTTTGGAGTTTTCTTTTCTTCTACTATCTTCATCTGGCTTTCTTATTTTTCAACCCTATTTAAGCTTAGTACAGAATTTTAGATTGGTAGTTTTTTCATTGTGTTTTGTTGGGTCTTTTTTCAGTAGACTGAAGGTGTTGCTTTATAATATTGTTGTTTTTTTCTTTGCATTATTTCTGGTGAAAAATCTGCCATCACCATTTTCTTTGCTATTGTATATACAATTTTTTTCTTCCTGTGCATACTTTTAAGTCATTGTTTCTAATTATGATTTTCTTTGGTTTAGTGTTTGGTGTTTTCATGTTTCTTGTGCTGGGTTCATTGACCTTCTTGAATTTATTTTTTTCTTTCCCAGATAATTTAACAAATTTTGACCAATATTCTTCAAATATTTTTTCTACACCTTTTTCTCTTTACCTTTGGCAACCCCAGTCACATGTATATTAGGCACTCATTTTTTTGTCCTATTTCTCTGCAGTGATTTATATTGGACAGTTTATTCTATTACACATTCAAGTTTTTTTCTTCCACCAAGTCTAATCTGCTATTACTTTTATTCAATGCATATTTTTCACCTCAAACATTGTACTTTTTATTTTTAAAAGTTCGCTGTAGAACTTTTTATATTTTCTATAACTCTACCTAACTGTGCAAACATATTTAATATTTTTATAGTAACTTTTTATCTCTTGTTTTCTAATTTTACCATTTGTGCTATTTCCAGATCTACTACAATTTATTGATTTTTGTTGGAATTGTTTTAATGGGCCATATTTTTCTGCTTCTTCATATGCCCAATAATGAATTTCTTCACTGTGAAAGATAATGAATTTTACCTTGCTGGGTCCTAGATATGTTTGTATCCTTACAAAAATTTTTGAGCTTTCTCAGGAACACAGTTATTTGGAAGCAGTGATCCCCTTGGGTCTTCATTTCAATTTTGTTTAGTGGATTCCAGGCAGCATTTATTGTCTCTATTGCTACAAAAATGCTTCTGTAATTTACTTTGAATTATGCATTTTCTTTTCCAATTGGAGAATAACATCAGATGTCGTTCCCTCTAATCCATTTGATGGTCTTTCCCCAGGCTTTATTTCTTCACATGAATGCACTGATCAGGATCTACCGAACAACTTTTGCAGATCTTCAGGGATTGGGACCTGATATCTTCTGGAGCCATTATTCCACCAACCGATGAGTTTTACTCATCAGTTATTGCAATGAAAATGCTGCAAAATAAACCCAAAATACCAGCTACTATGTTCCATCTAATTCACCTGGGTTTTTGACTGGGTTAGGCAGACACTGAATTCATTGCCTCCAGATATGCTTCATTTGTCTACATAACAGATGGTGAGAACCTCTAGGCCAGGCCTCTTTCCCAGCACAGTTATAAAACATAACTGCTTGAGTTCGTACCCAGGAAGGATACTTTTCTGATGAAACTAAACTCGACAGAAAAGACATATAAAATACCATTTTGGTATCTCCAGTGAAAAACCTAGCTGTTAAGACTACTATGCATTAAACTCACCAGTCCTATACAGAGTTTTTTAATATTTTAGAATTTTAAAAATAAATAAGCACGTTACAAGAAATATACCACTCTGGTATGGGATGTTGTTAGGGGAGGTTATACTTGTGTGGAGATAGGAAGCATATAAGAACTCGAGAATGTGAGACTCCACATTCTGCTCAGTTTTCCAGTGAATCTAAAACTGCTCTAAAATAGTTTATTAGTTAAAAAATGAAGAGGCTTTTGAGAATCTCTAGTCAGTTTAATAAAGACTTAATGCAAGAGGGACATGAAGACAGAAAAGAAATCAGATAAACTAAAGATAATTTTTGTTGTTGTTCAGGTTAAACTAAAGATAATTTTAAAGTTATAATTAATATCTTCATAGAGATAAAAAAAGATTGTGTGTCCATACAAGTATAAATGTATGTTATGTTTAACAAGGCACAACTAAAAATAAATAAAAAACTCATGGAAATTTAAAATAATATAGTTGAGCTTGATAAAAAATAATCAGAGTTTAGAAGATAAAGTAAAATAAAATTTTCACAAAATAGAAAATATGTAAAGATAAGGTCAATTTACAAAATTCAATATTTATTACAGTATTTCTATAATGAGAGAATAGAGATAAAACATAGCAAAAGAAACTGGTAAAGAGGAAATATTCCACATGAGAACATTAGTTTTTTAGGCTGAAAGAGACCCATAAATTACCTTACAAAACAAATAGAAAAAAAAATATTTCCTGATGAACTTACAGAGTACAACCCAGGAATGGAGAGGTTAGAAAACAGTATTTCTTGAGGTTTATATTGAAAGAGGTTTATATGCAATTAGTTAAAGGTTATAGATATGTTAAATGACCATGCCAGGGGTTAGCTGCAAAGCTGTTGCTATATAAAACAGCTCTCAATGGCCCTGCTCCATTTGTCCCTTCCCCATCTCATACCCCTTAATATTTCCTGGACACCTTGAGTTCTGGACCTCATTCTGAATCTCTTTTTGGGTCCCCTCTCTTGGCTGTACCCTGTTACATACCTACTAACTGAAGGAGCCAAATAGGCAATAGAAATGACACACGACAAACAATTCCTTTCACTTGTCGTAAGAGCTCTAAATTTACAATGTTCATTGAAAAGGAAACTGATCAACAAAACAAACAAGCAAGCAAAACATAACCGGAACATTGAAATTAAGAGTAATCTGACAGTAACCAGAGGTGTGATGGGAGGAGATAATGGGGAGGAAGTGAGGAAAGGATTTCTGGAACAACTATAAAGGACACATGGACAAAATCAAGGGGAGAGGAAGCAGGGGAGGGAGGTGGGGATGGCTGGGGTCAGGGGGAGTGGTGGGGGTAAAAGCAGACAACTGTAATTGAACAACAAAATAATTTTTTATAAAAGGAAACAGATTAAAGCCAACAATCTCAACTATAGGAAAAGAAATATTTCAAAGGGTTCATTATTTGAAGAACTTATATTATACAATGTTTTAAATGGCAGACATTGACAACTTTTTAATATTTTTCAGAATAATTTTTAATATTCTTTTAATTATTTTGTGGAGAATAAGCATAGTGTGGTATTAATATTTTATTCTTTCATTCACAATATATATTAATCTTCTTTGAGGTACCAATTACTGTACCAGATGCTAGATTCCAAAGTCAAAAAAAACCACTGCATCTTTTCCTTAAATCCTAATTGTAGGAGACCATTCTGCATGGTGTGGGCTCAGCTCCCACTTGGAGATGCACAGGACCCACGCCCATGGATAGGTTCTCCTGTGGGGAATCAGGCCTACAATGTGCGGGACATTTTGAGTCTTGTTATTTGCTAAAAACTCCCTCACCTGGATTTGTGGCAAACATTTACTGCAAAGTATCTTCCTAAAAACCATGCTAAACCTTCCAAGGAGGAGTGTAACCTGTTCAAACATTTTTGCCCTTTTCATTTGCAAATATCCCTCTTCTGTGATGGGCTTAGCAGTATTGGCTCCTTTGTTTTCTGTAAAAGGTAATCACCTAAAGCAACCTGCGCATAGTAAATGAGGACCATCATGTAATGTGCCCAGAAACCCAATAAAGGCCAATCAAGGCAAGGGCTCTGGCTTTTGCTCCCCTTGAGAGAAAAGCTATGCTGTCCCTTTCCCTCCACTGGACTCGGTAGTCTGTGTGAATGTCTCATTTCATCAGTAATGACGCGGACACTGTGGGCTGATGTCCGCATTACCTAATGACAGTATTTAGTGATCATTTGGTTTTGGGGAAAAATGGAGGTCAGGTAGTTTGGAGTTTCAGTAGGCCCCTATTATCCACCAAAGGAAAAATTGCATATCATGAATTAAAGCTTTAAATGAAGGCCTCAGATCATTAATATTGCATTTTTGGTTTGGTTTGAAAGTAAGGTGCCTTTTAAAATGATTTTTTTTTTAGCAAAATGGAAAAAGGACTCATGGGCATGGACAACAGTGTGGTAATTGCAGGGGATGGGATATAATGGAGCTAAATGGTAATGGAAAAATACTATAAAGATATGAAGTAATTTTTGTAATGAATCTCATTTGATGTATTATTCTTAATTTATTGTTGTATTAAGCTTGCTCTTATCTTGCTTAGGATTTTTGTCTTTTTATTTATCAGAGATATTGGTCTGTAGTTTTCTGTTTTATTCTTTGGTAAAGTATTTAAAAAAAAAAAGTCTGTGACATCTGTCCAAGGAGGACATACAGAAGGTCCAGAGACATGTGAAAGGATGCTCAGCATCACTAGCCATCAGAGAGATGCAAATTAAAACCATGATGAGATACCACTTCACACCAGTCAGAATGGCCATCATAAACAAAGCAACAAACAAGAAATGTTGGAGAGGCTGTGGAGAAAAGGGAACCCTAGTGCACTGTTGGTGGGATTGCAGACTGGTACAACCACTATGGAAAACAGTATGGAATTTCCTCAGAAAACTAAAAATTAAACTGCCTTTTGACCCAGCAATTCCACTGCTAGAATTATATCCTAAGAACCAGGAACACCAATCCGAAAGAACTTATGCACCCCAATGTTCAGAGCAGCACAATTTACAATAACCAAGTACTGGAAGTAATTAAAGTGCTCATTAGTAAATGAGTGGATCAAAAAACTATGGTACATCTACACAACAGAATTCTACATGGCAGAAAGAAAGAAGGAGCTCTTACTCTTTGTGACAGCATGGATGGAACTGGAGAGTATTATGCTAAGTGAAATAAGCCAGGCAATGAAAGACAAATACCATATGATCTCATCATTAACAGGAACCTAATCAACAAAATGAACAAGCAAGAAAACTATAGCCAAAGACATTGAAATTGAGAACTGGCTGACAGTCATCAGAAGGGAGAGGGGAGGGGATAAAGGGAGAAAAGGGTGAAGGGTTTACAGGAACAATTATAAAGGACATGTGGACAATAGCAAGGGTGGTGGAAATGGGGGAGGGAGGTGGGGAGGGCTGGGGTGTTGGAAAAAGGTTGGGGGAAAAGGCAAAAAGCTGTTCTTGAAAAACAATAAAAAATAAAAAAGAGTCAGTAATTTTCACTTTAAAATTAATTAGAAAACTATAAGAAAAATATCACATATATATGTATATATATTTAGTTTCTTAGCATTTCCTAGAGTTTGAAATAACTTCCTAAAATTAATAGCAAGAATTAAATATACAAATTTTACTCAAAATGACTCTAATAAAAAATAACATCATTTATATTTTACTTCCACCAGCAGGTTTGTGAAAAAGTAAAACAATTTCAAATGGAAAGGGTATATTACTAAACATATACCTTTGTTAATCTCACTTAGTAATCTGGACAATTTGTATATCAAAATGTCTATTAGTATTAATTTATTAAAAACAAATTCCGTTTACTAGCCCAGACACTAAAAAAATATGGTCTTTTATTTTAAAACACTGTAACTCATTGGGAAATACAGAAAACCTTTACTTTGAGTTAATTGTCATGGTAATTATAGTCATGTGTTCATTAGAAAGGGGAACATATTAGAATAAACACTGATAACTGTTTGTATTCCTTTTCAGGGCTAAGGAACTGTATTGTATTGTCACACAATATCAAGGAGATTACTTTTAATCAATTTGATCAAATGCTAATTTTTCCATCTAAACTCTAGTTTTACCAAGAAGAGTCAAAATGTAAATGTAGTTATTTATTATTAAAATCTGCTCTAGAATCTATTTCTCCAAAAGGCAAAATTTAATTGTAATTAAATAATTTTGTTTATTTTTTCATTGGCTTTAAAAGTCTTCATTAAAATTGAGTTGTTGTTTGATTTCTCCACTCAGGGTCTTTCTTTTAATGGTGGACTTATACTCAGGTTGAATTGAATAACAGTAAGTTATCATCTTTTAAACCTACCATTTATTTAAAAGTATTAAAATAAATTTCTGTCTTTTTTTTTCTGTTACTCACTCTTTCACTACATTTATTTTTTCCCTTCTTCCCATTTGTCTTCCTCTTCTTCTCCTTGTCCTTCTTCTTTTCCCCTCAGTGTGGCAACGTATACAGAAAAGAAACATACAAGGTGATGAAAAACTGAAGAATACATTCACTATGAAAGGTAGACGACCTTAAGTTGTCACTATAGAGATAATTTTCCTCCAATTTTTGCCCAGTACTGAATTCTATGCTGACTAGAATTCAAAGATTTTTTTCCATTGGTATTTCACAAAATCATAATACATATATATTTTTTAAAGCTGCATTAGCTATTACAAAGTAATATAGTTCTTAATTTTATAGGTGAGATAAGGGACATTCCATTTGAAAAATACGGGTGATTTCCTCAGTCTCAAAGTGAGTGCCAGTGCTTCAAAGTTTCAGCTCTAAAATTCAAGTCTCTGAGCAAGTGGTAGATTAGAAGTCTAGAATAAGACACTAGAATAACTCAATCCTGCTAAACATTTTTTATTTAAATATTCAAATTTTATGTACCTATATGGTTTTACATAAAAATTCAAATAGCTAAATAATTAAAATCACATTTTGAACCATTTTGGCCCAGGATGGCTATGAATGCATCTCCATACAAAATCATGAATTTACTTAAAACTTTTTTTTTGCTCATCAGTTTTCATTAGTGTTCATGTCCTTAATGTGTGGCCCAGGACAACTCTTCTTCTTCCAGTGTGTCCCAGAGATGCCAAAAGGTTGGACACCACCATGGGCTTACACGCATGAGAGGTTCAGAGACAGAAAGGGAAAATGGGTACATAAGACATTCTGAGCCAGGGATGAAGTCATGAAGTTTTGGGCTTCAGGAACAGCACGTGTGCAGTCATTATTCGTTTTTCCTGTGACACAGATAGATAAAAATCATTTCTGGTGATATCATCCTGTGCCAGGATTCTCATTTAAATTATTCTAGATAGTTAAAGGTGGGGGTGGGGATGGGGGGTGTGGGTGGGGGTAGGTGGATGGGCAGAAGTTTCTCTTGAGCCCGCAGAGCCTCAGTTGCATTAGCTCAAAATAATTCCCACACCACTGAAGCACATCTTGGGACGGCTCATTCCGAACTCCTGCAGATTGTAGAAGGAAAGTGTTCATATAGTCGGGTCACGTTTGTTTCTCTTTGAGCTCCAAGCAGTTCTCTTTCAATAATCACAGATATTGCCCTGGCTGGTATAGCTCAGTGGATTGAGTGCAGGCCTGAGAACCAAAAGATTGTGGTTTGATTCCCCGTCAGGGCACATGCCTGAGTTGCAGACCAGTTCCCAGTGGGGGATGCATGAGAGGCAACCATACATTGATATTTCTCTCCCTCTCTCCTTTCCCCTCTAAAGATAAATAAATAAAATCTTTAAAAAATCACAGGTATTATAAACATGGATTAGGATGAACACATTTTCTGAACTTGATAAACTTTGCTTTAGACAATTTAAAAATCTACCATAAAAACTAATTGTTTTTCTTTATCCCTTTCTTCTAGAGAAATGTTTACGGTGGCTGCTTTCCTATTTAAAACAAACAATCAAGAAACCAAATTAAATGCATTTACCTACTTTTATTTTCAGCAGTGGTTTTTGTTTGATTGTTTTTTACTTCTAAGTAAGATGATTCTATTTTAACTGGTGCCTTTACAACTCTCTAATAAGATAGATTTTACTGTACTTCAACTGGGGTGTTTTCTAAGATTGAAAATGAAGTATGTGGTCAAGACCCAAGAGAAATTTGCCAAAATGGGTTTCAGTGTGACTTAGGACATAACTGAAACATTCTCCATTCCCAAATTCTGTTGTTTCCATAGAGATCCAAAAAGCAAGTAACATCTTTTCACAGTTGCTAATCTAGCCTTCATAAATAGGCTGAAAAATGCATATAACATGTCATCTCAGGACGACTCTAGTGGAACTTGAAGAAGCACATAGGTGGGATCCCACATGACCTCCGCCCAGCTCATCCCTCCCCAACTTAACCTTCACTAACAAGAGCTGTGATTACCTCAGCTCTGCATACAGAAAAGACTGGGTGTGATTGAAGTCACAGCAATTCATGCCTTCCTTAAAGAGTTTTTGTCCCTTTATTTCTGTTTTGATTGAATGAAGATTCATAGTAATGTTTTCTATTTTGAAAAATGAAAGTTTTAGTGGCTTATGTAGAAGAAGAGCTATCAAAATGCAGGCAGAAAAAAAGGTATGTACTTTGTTCTTCACCTTCAACTATAAAAACATATCTTTATTTGCAGGGGCAGAAACAAGCTTTGGATCCTGAAAGTCATACAATTTGGCAACACTTTTTTAAAAAAAGAAGACAAAAATTTACAGCATATTATTAAAATAACTGAATATTTATTTAGAATGGAAAAGAGGGACACTTAGACAGAACCCATAAAAGAAAGAGGGCTCAAAGTTTTATTTACATGAACTTCCTAGTAAATCCACCTTTATTTGACTGATTATTTTGTCCTCTGGCACAAAGCCATGAATAGGGAATATATTTTACCATACTGTTTCAGCGTATTTTACCTTTTAATGGAAGTACTATTTTTAAAACAGTAAAGGTATTAGTATCCTAAAACTTAATTTATTTTTTGTCAGGAAAATATACACAATAGTGCTCATAATTTTTCAGCACATTATATTTTCTTTTCATTTTTAGAATAAGTAGATTTAAAATTATCTTTCTTCTTAGATATGTAAGCTTATCTCACAGTTGTTAGCTGAGCAAAATAAAGGATGCCTGCTTTTGTTTAAAAAGAACTCCGAGATAGTTGACAGTTTCATGCTGCTCAAATCTGAGAGTATAATCAAGAATGTTCCTCTGAGTGAATCCATTATTCACCAATAACAGATCAATCTCAATTACTTTGAGATTTTAGTTGCAGAGAAAAACAAATTGTGCAGTTGTATCTCTATGTAACAAGAATTGTTTATACCACTACAAATATAAAATTTCCATATTAAAAAAGCAAAGAAATTAAACTTTGTTGGAAAAACAAGTCCTGTTTTTAAGAATGGAGCATTTTGTGTTTTTGTTTCCTTAAAGAATAGCCTTTTCCTTCATTGACTTTTCTAATCTCCCTGACAGTAATTATAAGATATTTTATACTATTTTTTTCTTTTTTTATTGTTGTTCAATTACAGTTGTCTGCATTTTCCCCTGACCACTCCCCCTCACCCCAGCCAAACCTCCCTCCCTCCCTTGCTTCCACTCCCCCTTGGTTTTGTCCATGTGTCCTTTATAGTAGTTCCTGAAAACCTTTCTCCCCACTGTCCCCTTCCCCTCCCCTTTGGCTATTGTTAGATCGTTCTTAATTTCCCCTCCCATCTCCCCTCAGTTACTGTCAGATTGTTCTTAATTTCAATGTCTCTTTTATATTTTGTTTGCCTTTTTATTTTGTTGATTATGTTCCAGTTAAAGATAAAGATCTTATGGTATTTGTCCCTCACCACCTGGCTTATTTCACTCAGCACAATGCTCTCCAGTTCCATCCATGTTGTTGCAAAATGTAGGGGTTCCTTCTTTCTTTCTGCTGCGTAGCATTCCATTGTGTAAATGTACCATAGTTTTTTGATCCACTCATTTACTATTGAGCACTTAGGTTGCTTCCAGAACTTGGCTATTGTAAATACTTCACATCATTTTAAAGGACATCAATATGACTAAAATATTATCAAGTGAATATATTTTAGGCATAGAAATTTAGTTTCCAGATGGTTTTTAGATGTTTGTATATGAAGATTTTTTTTCCGCTCCAAATGTACTGAAATAATTACCTGCACCAGTTACTGGATTGCTTGTTAAACTGTGGTGCTGAGATCCAAGTCCCACTCAGTGAACTAGAATCTTTGAGAGTGGGCCCCATATGTACATTTTTAAAACAATGCCTTGGAAATTCTTTTGCACAATAATGTTTATGAGCCACCATAAAAATATAATGTTGCATTTTATTAGTAAACACTTAAAAATAATTATTTAACTATTTCTTACAGTTGGATGCAATTACTGAACTTAAATTTAACCTTAGTTTTTTTTAAAAAATTACCAAAATGTTAGAGATATTGACCATGTCTCTATCTTTATGTTCTTATATATATAGTTCTTAGGTAATTTTAAGATTCCTTATCCCTTTACAATTTGGATACAAGATCAAACAACCACATTAAACTCTATTTTTTTCAGGAGGTATGACAAATATAAACTCAATACTAATGACTAAAAATTTATATAGCTCTCATAATTCCTATTATGGAAAGTACAATTAAATTAATAATATTATTATACACAAGCTAGTATTATGACTTCTAGGTAAAGTGGAGCTAGGACATGATTCTTAATAAAATCTGCCAAGTTCTGAGAAGATAAATTAACTATGTAATTTAGGGGACAAGTTAGTTAGTTTATATGAACCATTAATTTATTTTCCCAGTGGCAAACTACAAAGGCGTGAGTCAGATTGCTATTTCAAAACTCTCTGGGCACATTCAAAGGTATCTGCAAATAATGCATGATTCATGGTATTCAAACAGAAATATATTTTCTTACCCATCCACACATTATTAACCTAACCATCTTCTCTATTTCCCATTTCTCCCCTGGCACTATTAGAGTAAATGTAGATCAAAGATAAAAGTTACCTAAAGGTTATCCAATCACAAATATAAAAAGATCTAAAACATGGAGAGATCAGTGACCTCCGGCTGGGTCTGTGATTCATATCCCAAGAGGGAGAAGAAGCATTGAAGGCTTTTTGACAGTGTTCTGTCCTACTCCAGACCCCGAACACCCTCCCTCGGCCAGAACGACTGCTTCTAGAAAGTAATTTTGGATTGAATTAGAGGTTTCTGAGACAGACAAAAGATACTTTACAGTAGGCAAATTGAATTTCTCTGGTTCAGTGACTTGCTGTGCCACAGCTCCTCTCAAGAAGTTTTTCATATTATTGAGAGCTGGTAGTTTCCTTGTAAAATAGCCACAGGCAGCACACAGATTCTTTGTCTGCCATTTCCCTCAGAAATATTTCTTTCTTTAACACTCATACAAAACTATTTAAATGAAGCATACAAAGGGATGACATAAACTATTGTCTGTCTCTGAACAGAGTATGTTTCAAGTGGCTAATTCATGAAGTAGTCTCAAAGGACAGCCTTAGCTCAGTACCTAGTATTGTGAAAACGAAAAGTATTATTAATGAAATGAGATGGAGGAATATTTACTTATCTCACATACGACTATGAATGGAGAATTGGAAATGTTTGCAATGATTTGATTAGGAATACTGTGTGCTAGCAGATATTGAAGGCATCTACTTATCCTACCAGTGTGAAAAAAGGCCTTCTTTTAATTTTTCCCCTTTGGAACATTCCTAAAAATTATAAGCTCATTCAACTTACAAAATATATTGGTTTTTCAAATATTTTTGTTCAAATAAAGCCAGAACATTCTACTGAGTTTTCAACATGCACAGGTGTAAATAGAAAGTACTTTGGTGGGATTAGTATTAGAGGAATTTGCAGCATTCATAACAAAATAATGCCACCCATTACAATTTCCTTAGTTTACTTAAGAATATTTTTATGATTAAAATAATTCTTCATACAGAGAATTTTTTTTGTAGACAAAGCAACCATTTTTCTTCATTCTTAGTTTTTTTTGTTGCTATTTTCTTTATTTCTGAAATGCCTCCTGCCTATGATTATGTAGTCAAATTATCCCAGGAAAACTATGTCTCCATACTTTTCTACATGGCATGAAATGCCACAGTCAGATTTATCCTGCTTTCTCTTGCACACAATACCATTTTACACTTCTCAGGTAAAGTTTCATGCCAGGAATAAGAAAATGTCAGGATCATTAGGCAATGAGGAACATTGATTCTGACATAGAGAGAGGATTGCATCTAACCAGAAAATGCAGTCTCTGTGATGATTCTTTGCTCAGAAGTCCCTTGGGCTTGGAGCCCTAGGAACAGATGTGAGCTCAGGCCTGGTCTAAGGAGAAGAGCGCCACGGGCGGAAATGCCTCCCTCCGTCAGTGAGGCAGCTTCTGCCAGAAGCCGTGTTCTCACCAGGAGAACCCTAGAATCATTGCCAAATTAGAATATGCCTGGTGGGAAGTCACTGGGCATAAAATCTACAGTGATTTGGTGCTTGTTCACTGAACAAACCAGAAAGCATATGTGAAGATTTCAGAAAGGATGTGTGTGCCTGTGCTGTAGACACTGAGGGGAGTAGGTGGGAGGGGAGCTTGTTGGCTTCCCTCCTGAAAGCACTTTCTTGGTGTCTGCTATATTTTAGAAACCTCTGGCAAAATTAGGATATCTAGAATGTATGGGTTGGGAAGGTTGATGTTATATACTTTTTTCTTTTTTAATACTTATTGTTAAACATATTTTATTTATTTACTTTTAGACAAAGGGGAAGGAAGAAAGAAAGAGAGGGAGAGAAACATCAATGTGTGGGTGCCTCTTGAGCTCCACCAACTGGGGACCTGGCCCACCACCCAGGCATGTGTCCTGACTGGGAATCCAACCAGTGACCCTTTGGCCAGCACTCAATCCACTGAGCCACACCAGCCAGGGTAGATATTATACATTTTCTTTAATTCTATTTGTCTATATTGTTTTGTTTAATTTTGTTTTGCAGGGCAGGACAATAACAAAACTATCTGGTTTCTATAATTATTTTTTTTCCTTTAAGTGTATAAGTTACACCCCAAGGAGATGCTTTAAAACAGCATTATAATAATGCTTAATGTGTATAGCTGGGAAAAAGTATTCTATAAATAAAATCCTTAAATAATATACAATTTTATTTATATATTATATGCTATTTATCCCTCACTTTAAGTGAGGGATATGTTATAACCTTCACCTCAAATAAGTAGATCCAGTGTATGTCCTAAATTCTAAAGCTCTTTGTTAGAGTGAAAAATTAAAAGTGACCTAAAGAATTTGAAAATGATAAATGTATTGATAGATTACACCACATAATGCTATGAATACACATTAGTTACCTGACTTGTTAGCATCTTAGATGATACTCTGTCAGAAAACAGGCTTGAATGTTTTATTCCTTTTTTTTATTTTCAGCAGTTTTGAGATCCCGTGAATTGGCCAATTTAACAGCAAAAGCTACATTTTTAGTGTTTTGCATGTTAATCAGTTATTTAGAACATCCCTGCTGAGAAATATCATTATAGCAACAATACCATTTTAATAAGCAATTCAAAGATACCCTGCAGAATAAATTACAATGAAAACCTTTGAAAAGCTGTTCTGCTTTGTATTATTTTATGAGGTTAGGAGGACAGTGGATGAGGTAATGAGACTTTAAACATTTTCAGTACATCTCATGGAAAATATAATTCATTTGGATCAGAAGTCTTACTCGAGAGTTCGTAAGTTGGAAATGTTGGTCTTTATGACTCTGAGAGTCTGCTCATGGCCCACCACAAGAATGTTGTGCCAGCTGAATGAGTAGTAGTTCAGTTCTACAACTCACTTTGTTTGGAAAAAGAATTTGTAAATAAAATACTGGGTGCCATCAAGTGCAGAAGTCCGCACAATGAAAAAAATTATCGGAGCTAATCTGAAGAAAGCTGGCAAAGAGAAAGTACCTTAAATTTAAAAGTAGCTGCTAGGTTTTGCTAATATAATCAGAGATCTTCAGCTGGAGTTAAGAATCTTATTTTAATATTCCTTAGTTGGGATGTATTTGTCAGGACATAGTTAAGCCAGTGAAACCCTAATGATATAACTGAAACCTATTCCCAAAAACGTTTACCCCGAATGCAACATTTTAACTAACAAAAGAATAAGATATGAAGTGTTTACTGAAGCAATTTTGCAAGAGTAAATGCAAGAGAGCTTATATTTAATCATGTCTCAACTTACATCTTCAGCCTTGTCTTCCAGAATTCCTTCATCCATGCTCTACTCGTATCTCATATAAATAATTTCTGCTCCTGAACTACACTTTACACAACTTTACTTGGTGCTTTTCCTCTGCCCAGGAGCAGAGTTCCCTCCCCTTATTTTCACTTGCCCAAAGGATGCTCTTCTTTCAAGTTGTGACACTCTCTTTTCCTTAAAGCATTTCCTAATCCTCCCAGCTGGAAGTAATTGGCAAAGGGCACAGTCTCAGCTGTAATAGCAATTTGTAAAGCTCACAAAATACTTAGCACATTCTGTTTTGTCTTATAGAAATGTTTGTACCTCTCCTCAATTCTACTGGACTCTAAGCTCCTTGAGGATAAAGACCACGTTGTGTCATTCATTATATGAAGCACAATATCTTAAACTAGGTGGGTGCTTAAAGTAAACATTAATGAAACATTGAAAACTATATTAAAACTCATTGCTCCACTTTATGAAAATTTTCTTCAGGTAGCTCACAAAATTTAGAGAAGCGTTAATTAGTGGATAAAGAATATGTGGAAACTGACTTAATTTGCAGAACTTTTTCCTCGAAAATATGTGTTGTAAGATGAATGAAAGTATGTGTATATTCAGTATAAAGCAAGCTACAAATAGTGTAATTCCCTTTTGGCAAAATGCCCCTCTTTCGCCAATACAAGAAAAAAATATTGTGCAAATTTTTAAACAAAAATTAAAATTGAATTTTTATCATGCTTTCTGGACATAAAATGAACAGTGGAATTATATTATATGTATACAAATAACTGTTAATCCAAAATCTGACTGGATTATTAAATCTGGGAATTAATGAATTCTTAGCCCAGTTGAGAGCCACATTTGAATTGTGGCTGGAATTGAAGGTGGTAAGTACAACTTACATATGATAAATAAAAGGAATATTTCTTTAAGACTTAGAGGAGGTGATATAATGCCTCTTGATCTTCAGAAAAACTATGTTGTAACTATATTACATATTCTTGTAGTTTTTTTGTGATTTGTAGATAACAGTAATATTTATATCTATGTGGAATTTATTGCATGGATTCTTTGTCTTTTTTTGCAAATCCTTAGATAGTGAACATTTAGTATGCGTGGTAATATACTTCAGGTAAGTCTAAAGCCCAGGGTTCTTAGTGGCTAAAATACCAAGAAAATTTACCCTAAGCAACAGTCTTTACTTTATCCGCAGATAAACCCTCAGGAATTTGTTGTTTTTTTTAACAACTTACTTGAGACAATGGGCTTTCAAAAACATATTCAGAGACCCTCACAATATTTTGATGAATATGGACCACTTCCCACTACTTCCCTGACCCCTAACCATCTATCATGCTTTCTAAAATGAGCTGAATGAAGGTGTCAGATAATGCAGGGCATCTCTTTGCCAATTTTAAGGATAAGGAAGATTTCTTCTCTACATGGAGGACAATGTTGTTGAGTAATGGCTTTCCAAAGTTGTCTTCATGAAGTTACCCTCATATATAGATTCTTACACATACATGTACATATATATACATGTACATATACATGTACACAGTTACATGTATGGTTAGCTATAGAATTTTTTATATGTGGCTATATATAGTTTATTAATACTGATATATAAAGGTATACAGTAAAATTGTATATGTTATATTCTCTATTATATATGGTACTATGGTTCTTTTCTTTTTCTTTTTTTGCATATTCTCACAACTATTTCATTGCAATATATTCTACTGCATAGTAGAGATGTGAATAGGGGCTGGGCTTTTATTCTATAGACCTTATTGTTTGAATATATGATTTTAAGCATTCCTGTAATTTTTAAGCAAAGATTGAACAAACAGTATTTTTCTATGTAATTTTGGATGTATATATTTCTATTCTTCACTCTTGTGAACTGTGCATTTTCTCTTATTTGAGTATGCCAAAAACTTTAAAACATTTTTTATAATATACAAACTATATTTTGTGGGATAAACCCTATCACTTGTTGGTGGACTTGGCATTCTCCTACAGAGCTGTCAGAAGCTAACTGCTGTTGGGTTTTACAGAGGTGCCCTCAGGAACGTTCTTGGATCAGGCTGTATTTTCCCCAGTCTGGGGCTGGAGGAATAAAATGCTGTTCATCCATGAGAGAAGACCTGGTGCCACTGGAAGTTAGTATTTAAGATGATAGCTTCTGGGAGTCAATCTGTAAATGCTTTTATTTATAGTCATTTGTAAAGACACTCTGTTTACTGGTACAGCATTTTCTAAATACATTCTAATTATTTCCTGAATTTTGTCCATTTCATACTTTTTTTTTGTTTGTTTAACTTTTTGCCCAATTAATTACTTTATTTTTTAAAATACACTTATTCAATGGAAGTACTTCAGTTATAAAATTTTCCCTGACAGTTATAAATTTCCCTATTTTATTAATTTTATTTTTCACATGCTTATATTCACCCTCTTCTAAATAATTTTTCAATACCATTTTGCTTCTTCCTTGACCCAGGTAATTCAGTGGGATATGTTCAAAGATATGCCTTATTTTGTTCATACCTTTATGTTAATACCTAACACAATTGCATTTTAACGTCTGTGTGTAGTATGCCTTTTTCATATGTTGAAGTATCATCAAATTTAATATAATGAAAGTTTTTGTTACATTCCACAAACATTCTTTATAATGCATTCCTCTCTTTTCTCTGTATGGAATGAAGCATCTCTAATTCTCACAAATTAGCATTGAGCCAGGGTACAAAGAATTAGTACCCTGCCTCATCCAACAGGGATGAGGCAGTAGCAGTGGACTGCACAGCAGCGGTTTGTGTTCCTGTCAATGGTTCATGTTGGGAAATTCACTAGGTCTTCTCACCACAGCCCGCACTCCCACACATGAACGAAGGGAAAAGAGCTGATGGCAGGACGTTCCTGCAATGATTACAAAAGTCACCCACAGCAAAAAGATTGAGTAAATCCAGACCAATCCAAGATGCAGAAAAATTGACCAGGGACCAACCCCAAAGCTCATTATACTGTCATTATAATAAAAACTGACACCACATGGAGAAGAGACGCCAAGGGGGTTGAATGCCCTGATGCTTTCAGAAGGAACCATATTTGGAACAAGACCCCTCTGAACTAGAAGTGCAGGCAGAGTTTGGAGCCACAGAGTTCAGAAACAACCTACCCCTAAAAAAACATTAAATAGGAATAATTGGCTGACCTCCCACAAAACTCACTCTCAAGCTTGCCCATGTCCAATCAGACATGTAATTTCGCTTATTTCACAGCAGTGCGTCCTGGCCTTTTTGTCTCTGCCTGAATAAAACTTGATTTCTCTCTTTCTCAGACACTCATTCAGATGCCTTCTTAAAGTCTTAGAGCCTAGAGGTCCAGACCCAGGCCCCAGGATGGTACTGGTTTGGTGAGAGTATTATTAACTGTACTACCACAGGGTAACTGGGACACACATAGCTTGAACTTTTTTTAACTGAACATGGGTTATATTTGACATAATAAGGACTAGGCCCCTGCCTGACTACAAGGGTCTGCTATCATTACTACTTTACAGGGTCTTTCTCTGGGACCCACACGTTGACAATATACAAGGCTGTTGAAATGCAAAGGAGAGGGAAGAATGCGTAATTGCAATATGGTATCAGGATGCATTAAAGACAATAAAGAAAAGTATTCAAAAACATTGGTACTATATCTATATCTATGGCACGAGGAAAACAGGTGAGCCCCTCTGAAGGCATGGAATAAGAGAGAGAAACAGAATAGTGTCACGCCTACTCATATGTGTCTTATTTTCTCCATGTTTGGGAAAATGATGATATATGGAAGGAGTAGCTGACAATCCATACAAACAAAAAAGGCCCTCAGGCCTGAGGTAAGAAGTCTGTGGCATCCATGTTATCTTCTAAAATACCTAAATATCTTCATTTTAGAGGTAAAGATGAAGAGTCAAAAGTAGCAGTGAGGAATGAAAGTGTAGTTAATCATACAGAATGCTTTATTGCAAATATATACATTTTTTCTATTTTTTCTTCTTATTGAATTTATTGGAATGATACCGGTTAATAAAATATATAAGTTTCAGGTGCACAATTCTACAATGCATTATATCCATCTGATCTAAATCCAGTTTATTTCTTTTTCAAGGTACTAATTAAGCTTTTTGTTTCCTCATGTAAATACTTACCACTATCTCTGTAACAAAGTAGTAAGGTATGATCTACTACAGGTCATAAAAGTTGCACTTTGTTCTTTTTGCCTCCAGGTTTATGGTACTTCTTTGTGTGTGATATTTCCTCTCTGGTCCTCTCTACACATGACCCTGAGCTCTGTTCAGTGAAAACCATTGTGTGTGTGTGTGTGTGTGTGTGTGTTTGTGTCTGTGGTCTAAGAGTACTTTTTGTGCTTTCTTCTCATTGAGAATGATCTTATAACATAGATATTATTTGATTTCATCACCTAACTTCTAATTACAAACATTTCTATTATATAAAATGATCACATTTGTTCTTAATAGTTGAAAAGCATCCATCACATATGGTGGGTGAACTACTGGTAAAATGACTAGGGGCGTATTCAGTGTGTATATTCATTTTGACTGTCTCAACTTAAATATTTATTATATTTCTCTGCAGTACATTCTCCAAGTTCTCCCACCCACCTCCAGGATTTGTTGTGTCTCTTGTCTTGTATGTCTCAGACATTTCTGGTCACACTTATTCCTAGGTAGTTTATACTTCCCCATATTGAGTTTAATTAAAATAAGGAAAGTATGCAGTCAAAAGCTAATCTAATTCTTCAAATGATGAAATTTGTATTTTCACCTTGCTTTCATCTAAGACCAACACACTAAGCTCCTTAACCCACAGTTTTAAACTGAAGCACTAACCTTATTTTTTGGATTTTCTTAAGCCAAAAGCTGCCTCACTTATACTCTTCTGAGCAGCTAACCAGGATTTGGCAGCTTCTCCTGTGCTGTGGTTGAGGGAGCAGTGATTACTGCTGTCAGAGGTCTGTGCATCTCAAACTGTTCTGTCAAATCATCTGAAATTTGACTGAAGAGCTGTACCCAGTGTTTCCCTTCCAAACAGATTTGCTACTCCTGTTGAATCTTGACTGAACTTTATTAGTGTAAGCATAGATTAAGTTACCCCCGAGGATGTCTCCTCTACCCTTTTTTATCATGCCAGTGGGTGTGGTTTCACTGGGGGGAATGACATTTGATATGGGCTAGTTGGATCCAGCCATGTGAAAATTTGCTTTCTTCATTATATACTGATGTTTATCCTTGTTAGATGTGCTTTGATGGTTTTAATATTATTGTGCCAGGGATAGGGACATGGTAGGGTGTTTTGTGTGTTTGTGCACATGGAACAATATTCCATATTTCTTCAATATCATTGTTCCCATTATTACCCCTCTGTCTTATTTCTCTCATTCTTTCAAAATAAAAATGTTTGAAATTTGATTTTTTAAAAAAGACCACTCGACTAGAAAATGTAAAGGAATCCACTGACACATTACTTTCAGTAATACCAAAGCAATGCAATGGCTCTATTAGAATTTAGGGAAAAAATTAGGAGCTGGGGATTTTTTAAAAGACACTACTTACAATTGCAAATATATACATTTTAATTCAATAAAATTATTTTGATAAAAATTTTACTTTGTATTTGTTTGTTTTGTTTTTATCTTAATCTTTTTGACAAAAAAAATTTGAGTGTTTTTGACCAAAATGACTTTTAGATCATGTAAAAAACAATGTAAGTAGAGCCACTTCAAAATGGAATTGCAGCTGCCAACACAGAGAAATTGCCTTGCAAGTCTTATCCCTCAAACCTCTGGAATGTTAAAATTGGGCAAAAATAACATTTGGATGGGGCCAAAAGCAGCACTGTATGCAAAACAAATGTTTGCCAAGCTAATGGGAAAGCAGACATCAGGACTACTGGACTAAAACTTGAAGACATTCTTTAGAATTAGCATTACTATTCCAGCTTATCTGCAACTACACAGATTTTGTTCCTAGCCCTCTGACCCCCAGAGAAATCCCTTCCTTCTATTCATGTAATTAAGGTATTCCCCTTCCCCTTTTCATAATATCCCTTGTTTTACCTTCTAATCCAAACACTTCTTGAATTTCTGCCTGAATTCTGACTTTCACCCCCTAATAGCTATTCTTTCAGATCTCAGATAAATACTTTTTGCCTCTCACTTTGAACTTTTATTTTTAGGTTAACAATCACATGGACTTATGAAGCTGTAGAGAAATTCTGAATGCTTAACTGCGAGTTTAAAGTAATTCATTTGAATAGTAAACATGGGTATGGTAAAAATATCATAAATGTTATAAATAAAATATAATGAGCAATAACAGGATGATTTTTTTGCACCCTAACTATAGCTGACAACATGTGGATAAGGCTTTATTTAGAATTTTATATCTTTAAATATCAACAAGCATATGCATTGTTGTAGATTGTTATTGTTGTTTTGTTTAGCTTGAGGAAGGTGGACAATATAGACTCAGCAAAACAAAACAGAAGCAAAACAAAAAAGCACCAAGCACTACATATGAGAGAAAAATGTGAGTGAAAAGCAGAATGAATAACCACGTAAAGGATAAGAGAACAGAAAGCATCGATTAACTCACTGAGGTCTTCTCTCTACAGAGCTGCCAAGATTCCACAAAGTTCTGCTTACTCATTTCCTGGCTGCTGCCCAATTTTCTGGTTTCAGAATCATGAAGAATTCAGAAATTCAGCAGTACCTACACTAACCAGGAAAATCTCAACTTGATACAGGGAAGTATTATTCTATACATCTATTCTAATAGATTTGAAAGTACTTTATATATCCATTGCTAATAAACTGTTCCATGGGATATTTTGCCAAAAGAAGCTTACTGATTACAGTAAAAAATTCTAGTGACAACGTGAGTCTTCATACTCACCAGACATTTATTTAGCAATCACCTATAGCATTTGTTTATTTATTTGCTGTTAAACAGCTTTTCTGGGATAATCACTGCAAATGAGATTAGGATCTTCCTGAGTCCTTTAATTCGCTGACTTTAGAACAAAACTTCATTAATAATAATGAGCTGCAATAATAATTTTGAGTTGACTTTTACAGTGTCGCCATCCTGAATGTAGTAACTAAAGTACATTTCTGCCTCCCTGTATTTTGGGAAGGCTTGAATCAAGAAAGAGGTATTTCTGGGCTTAGAAATGAAAGTATAGTAGAGCTTTGTTCAAATTCTACTGTAATGGGGTGTAAGTTCCTACACTGCTGCCTTCCTGATGTCACAGAAGCTGGGCCTACAGCTGTGCATAGATTGAGGAAATCCTTAGGGTCATACATATTCTTCTGTTATGATAATGGTACCACTAATCTCGATTGCTTTTGACAATGGTTGCAAAATTGCCCAAAGCAAAAAGTTTAGTTTTCCTCACACTTCCCCCCTTAATTTGGGAGAGTGTTTTTATTTCACTTTTATTTGAAATGAGCTCCTGGGCTGTTATTATGCCATTTTATGTGGTTGTCATTTAGTAATCAATTTTATATTTCCTTCACGCCAGTTCAACATTTTGCTCTTGACGAGCACTTTGTCATATATACTAGGCTTCTTGTCATACATTGGGAAATGCTTCTTCTATTTATCTCCTAAATTTTCGTTTTCGCTTGTTAGTAATTTTGTTATCTCTATATCAATGTTCTGGCTGGTTGCAATTACAAGTTTTCCCAGCTGGGACATTATAGCATTTTCTCAGTCTCTGCAACATGCTGATCTCTGCTGATATGAGTTCCAGTTGTTTCACCTCCGTGTTCTGCATTTTTACCATGCTTTGTTGAAAAGGAACAGTCAAAATTTGAAGGGGTAGAAGTTTGCTTTTTGTGTGTTTCACCTGAGACAAACTTCAAGTTGCTTAGATACCTTCCCAGTGAGATTAATTCTTTTAAAGCTGAGCTTTTCGAATGGCTGCCATTTAGAGTTTAATCTATAAAAATGTCAAAGGCAAAAAGTGATTAAGTACAAATCCTGAATGAGAAACTAACTGACACCGTAAATGACAGCAAACACACAAAAACTCCTTTGTATGCAGTAAGTGGAAGACCTGCATGGGTGTGTGCACACATGTGTGGGGATGTGCACCACACACTGAGATCAGTGTCTTCATTGTTACTGTCATAAATGCTACCATTTCCATGTCTGTTTTTTTTATTCTTTTGACAGTAAAGGTGCTCTTCTAGGAAAATAACTCTCAAATTGCAAATTAGAATAACTTGCATGGCTGAGTAAGGCAAAGAAATTTTGAATAGTATGTCAGAGATAGAGCCCCCAAATTTGCATTTCTAATAAGTTTCCAGGTAATACTAGGGTGAATGACCAGAGAACCAAACTGCTGTAGGCAATGAGGTATTTGACATTAATGGACCCCAAGTTTCTATGTCTATGTCTCTAATATTTTAGAATATTATTTGAATGCTACTTTAGGCATGATGGTGACAATGACAAGGACAACCCCAGCCATCGATTACTCATAAGTACAAAACTCAAGAATTCAAAAATTTAAATGACACACCCACACATTGCTCTTCTATGAAAAATTTGGATGGGTGATTGATTTGCCTTAAAGTTGTATTTCTGATATAACATAGGTTGAAATGAAGAAAGATTTATCCACAGCATTCTAAAACATTACTTTAAAATCATAAAAAAAGCCAAACACATACAGTAGAAGAAAACGTTAAAGTAATAGCCTAATTTGGAATGACATCGAGACAAGTTTGATTCTCTATTCAAAGGTCACTTTTATTTTTCAAGTTATCCAAATTTGACTGATATTCCAGTTACAAACAGTTTTCAGATCTTATAAGGGAAAGTCAGGAAAAAAATCTAAGATAAAGAGTAAAAATACAGGTTTTCTACAGGAGTATATTTTGCAGGCTAAAGAGTTAGAAAGTAAAGATTAATTCCTGGAATAAAAACAGATCCACAATTATTCATTCTCTCTGTAATGCAGGAGGTCCAGCTCAGGAATCTCAACTGATCATTTGGATAAGCTGAAAAATACCACAGGGAGGACTCAGTGGAGAAGATGTAGCCTTTATTACTCACATAACAGGGAATACTGATGGCAGACCAGCAAAGCAGTACTGCACCTTCCTGAACCTGAGTCTTGTTTTAAGGGGACCCAGACAAAGGGGGCATGTGTTTTGTGCATGACCTTAAACTATGTTACCTCAGTGTGTACGTGCAGAGAGAAAAGGTCAATAAGCAGTCACACAGGACAAGGAGCTGCTCTCAGAAAGAGATAGGAATGGAATGACAATCCATTTCCAAAGCAATACACACTCCTTCTGACTGAGAGCCCTCTGGCCAGCCTTCCAGTATGAGATTTGGAAGAGCCATGTCCAGTACTACATCATAGTATCTAAGAAATTTAAACTTGTTAAAACAAGCTGTTAAAATTTTAAGATGAATTGAAATAACCATTTTAAAAGCATAGTTATAGTCACCATAGTTATTGTATTAATGTAAATACAATTTTGGTTTTAAACAACTTGTGATAATATGTGAAGCAAAATTTTGGAGAGGAAAAATGGCTTGAAAGGTCTTGAAAAAATGTTCGAATAACAGAATGTTTGTTTTTGGGTTTTGGTTTCACAAATCTCAAATCTCAGACATAAAATGTATTTCTTATAACAACATCTAGTATAATTTAATTGCTCTCAATGTCTTTTTTCTAATATATATTCATTTAACAGTTTGACAGATATAATTACATACAATAAACTATATATTAAAGTGTACAAATCAAATAGTTTTGCCTGTGAAATTGGCAAAACAATCACTGTAACTAACATACTCATCATCCCCATGAAGTTTAGCCTGACCCTTGGCAAACCCCTACCCCTCACCTTCCTTAACACTCCTCCCCAGTTCCCAGGAAACCACAGATCTGCTTTCTGACATTGTAGGTTGCATGACACTTCTTGTATTTTTATATAAATGGAATCATACAGTAGTATATTGTTTAGTCTTTTATTAAAAATGCTATTTGATTATTTGTATGTTCATCTGTGAACATACAAAGTCAGTTCCATGAGTAGCTGCAAAGTCTATAACAACAAAAACTGAATCATAACACCTATTTCTTTCACTTCACATTTTCTTTGAAAAAAAAGTTCCATAGCTCTCATTTCTCAAGTCCACCCCATCCAGGAACCAGTACCCAAATAGGACTTGGAGAAGGGGATAGAGTGAGATTTCCTGAAATACTTTTCTTAAAACAAGCCCTACCTGAATGCAAAACATTCAAAAGGATGTATCAAAAACAATCTAAAGTGCACTCACAATACTATAAAAGTATAGGATAAACTATTTAAAACACATATAAAGCTTTTATCCATCCCAGGCTCCCCTGACTCTCTTTCACTTCCCAGCCTTCTTTTATCCCAACCTTCTGGGTCCGGCCTCCAGGGTGCAGAACTTAACTCCCCCTGCATTGGGTTCCCTTAGGTGTTTGCTAAGACAGACCTCTGATAAGGAATATTAAAGCTGCCGCAGAGTTAACTGGGGATATCAGAAAACTTCTGGGTGAGTTTCAGAAATGGAATAGAACCCCCTGAGATGGCTGTTTACACAATTCTGAATCAAGCTTGTGTATAGTTGCCCAAATTTTCTTTGGAAGGAGTACGATGTTAGCCCAATTTCTAAATGGATATGTAGCTTAAGATTTCTCTGCCTATGACAAATTAAAAGCCAGTCTCCCTATTTTTAAAATTAAAGTTTAATTTTCAAAGACGTTAATATCCTTAGAAATTAACTGTTGTATGACAGCACAAAAGTGCCTAGATAGAGTAAATGTTCAAATAAAGGTTTGAAATATTTTACTGGTCTAACTTTGCTTTTAGAAAACCATTTTGTAGGTATCAAGGGTTAGTCCCAGTGAGAAGATGATTGGGTTTATGAATTGAGTGCTTTGGAAACAATTATACACCAAATCAAGGAAGGAAACAGAATTATGATTGGTTTTACATTTAGTCATTGAAGTCTGCACTACAATTCTGCTGGGTGTCTAGTGTGCACTCTTGGTGGGCCCTGGGGGTCATCATCCTTTACGCTATGTATGTATCTGTCTATCCGTCTTTCTATCCATCTATCTATCTATAATTCTACTACTTTTTCTAAATGACAGGTTACCCATTCATTCCATTAGAAAAGTTTCAAAGTTACTGGAGTTTTGGAGTCAGTGACCGTTTTTATTCCCAGGTGTAGCACTTTATTCCTGAAAGGCTCTGGAGGACAGACTTAAATCATGCAAGTACACGGGGGATAATTTTATTTTTTCTGGTTTTCCACTGAAACACTTCGTTAAAGCCCCTAAATAGCATCCTTGTCCCAGGCTTGGTTGGGAGGTGGAACTTCATATTATAATTTGTGTGGCGATGCCCCTAGGGGCTGGACAGTGTGTGGCATGTGTAGGCCTGTGTAGGCCCTTTCTGTACTCTCTGCACCTCCATTCATAACCACAATGCCAGCTTTTCTTGTATTATTTTCAGCAGTCATTATATATTCTGACATATTTAATCCAAATGGCTTTCTACTTCTCACAATCAAAGAATAATGGAACAATATAAACTATCATAAAACATAACATCATCTCTTTCTAAGTCATTACATATTCTCTTTCTTGGCCAAAACATCTCTTCAATATGATTAAATGACTGAAGAAATTATATTAGATTCAGTTCCCTGAAAGACCATCTACAGTAAATACAACAGTGGATTTCAATTTAAATTAAAATTGATTGTATGCTTACTGGTTCTTCTGAGCTTTGAAACTGGAAAATTAAAAATTCACACATAGCAATTTTGATTTGCTTCTGAGAGAAGGTTCTTGATTTATATACCCAGCAGGTTGCCAATGGGTAAATAGAATGATGGGGAAAATATAAAAGTATTTGATTTAGGATGTTATCATAATTGTATGGATAAAACTGGAAGAAGAGATTATCTAGTGGGCTTCTTAAACAATTGTATAATAGACTATTAGTTGTTGTTATTGTTTGATAAACAACATTAAGGTTAGCATATCTTCCGCTCTTCTTGAGATAAACCCATTTTACATATGGTATTTCAGTGTCCAAATTACCCAGGGTGGATGATCATTTGTACCATCAACTTACACATTAGAAACTGTTTTCAGCAGCGGCCAAGTTAGAGGGTTAAATACTTGCAGGTGGGCTAGTAGCCCTTTGCTCAAACATACGTTTTTCTGGTGGTGTACTGAGATAAAATACCACCAAATTTAAATCACATAGAATCACTTTTGGATTTCATAATGACAAGTTTTCAATTAGTATTTGGGACCCTGTGATTCTAGTGGAATAATTAAGTTTTGATATAGTCATTAATTTAGGTGGATAATGAACAAAATAAAATTGTCTCCAGCATCAGCTGTCTAAATACTTTTCCTAACCACCTGACCATCCTTCTTTAAAACTAGGTTTTGGAAGATCTATTGCATGCATACATGTGAAAATATATATATATTTATGTATGTGTGTCCGGCAGAAGCAATGCCTGCTTGAGTGTGATCCATAGGGTACTAACATGGGTATAATAATTTATAGTTTTAAATTTAAAATTTTACCTAACCATAATATGGTGTTCTTGAGTGGGATATTGTTATGTTACAGAATTACATGTTTGTGATTTTGTAATAAAAAATTTTGTATAAAAAGGGGGCGTTATTTGTGCCAGACGATGTATTTTTTTCAAACTAAACATGGACAGGAAAGCAAATAAGAAGATAAGGCCTTTACCTCAGGGTACTATGTAATCAATTAGAAACAAAAGACTGGACTTAGGAGTAATAAAAAAAAGCGATTATGATACTCGATTCATCCATAGTAAACTAGAAGAGCTTTGTTAAAATATTTAAAATAATTCAGAAAAGTAATTATAAAAGCTAATACCTGCCGGGTACTTATATACTAGGCATTGTTTAAATCTCACCAAAAAATGTATTAGGTACCTTCATTGTCTTAAATTACAGGTGGTTAAACTGAGGGACTTGTAGTTTCATTGTTTCCTAGAAGTAATGGTTTTAGAAAGCAGGAAGCAAGGATTGAATTCACATTGTCTCACTTCAGAAGCTACACTTGAGCTCTGTACTCAATAGAACAATTGTGTCATGTCTTCTATATGCTAAGAAAACCTAGATATGTGAAAATTGATAGTTATAACTTTTATGCCAAATATATCAACATCAGAGTCACTGGCGTATATTTAACAAATTTATATTTTACCTTAAAAGTCACAATGCTAACCCATATTCTGGCATAAAATATTTCACCTATTCTTCATGATTACTCATAAATTATAGCCATTCATGGATCATATTTAAAAGTACCAGTAAATAATACATAGTGAGGTGTTATTGTGTCAGTGTTATTCCCAGTACTTGACATATATCATTCATTCTCATTAGAATCTCTGAGATAAATCTGTATTTTTCCTAATTTTTACTAGTAAATCACATAATTTCTCAGGTTATGAGGGATTTCTAGATTCTTATTACTGCACCTGACATGAATGTTAAAAAATCATTTTAAAACTTTATTAAATATTATCTCACATAAACCTATAAAGAAACACATGATTTAGATAATATTATGCTCTTTTACATCCAGTTATTTTGAATGTCTTGCAGCACAGCATATATAAATGTGGCACATGTGCCGTGTCCATATAAATGGACATGAGGAGAAGAGCAGTACCCTCTCTTAAAATCTCAACTACCACGAATATTAATCTTTTCCTTCTAGTATTAGTTCTATAATTTATGATAAACCAACTATTATCATCCTCAAATATAACCAACACATAACGTAAGTTTAAATTCCCCACTCAAATTTATATCATTTAATATTATAGTGTTGATGTTACACACCAGTCTAATCTACCCCTCTTTTTTGTTGCTGTTTATCTGCTTACTTTTAATAAATACTTAAAAGCCTAAATTACTTTCTTTTGCTATTTACTTTATCTCACAGAACCCACCATTTATTATTCTGTTCAATCTTATTAATCAGTATCACTCATATTTGTCATTAAAAACAATAATATTAAGCCAGGCAGTGAGGGATAAATACCATATGATCTCACTTTTAACTGGAAGATAGTCAACAAAATAAAAGAGCAAGCAAAATATAACCAGAGATGTTGAAATTTAGAATAATCTGACCAGATTGTAACCTCTCTTCAGTAACCAGAGGGGAGGTGGGAGGGGACAGTGGGGGGAAGGATTCAGGAACTACTGTAAAGGACACATGGACAAAACCAAGGGGGGTGGAAGTAGGATAGGGAGGTGGATTTGGCTGAGGTTGGGGAAGAGTGGTGGGGGGAAAATGCAGACAAGTATAACAGAACAACAATAAAATAATTAAAAATTAATAGTTGAAAACTGAAAAAAATCTATAATATTAATAAGCAATATCTTCTAATACCCAATCCAAGCCTGGTGATTATAATAAATATGATGGGACAATTAAGTTATTGAAGTTGACAGTAGAAAAGTACTCAAAATCTCTCATTTTGGGCATCCCCGTATATATTTCCTCCACCAGAATCAAATGTGCCTTTTTCAACCTAGCTTCCGGTATGAATCACTTGAAGTACACAACAATGTCGTGTTATAAGTTGTAGAATCTCAACTTATTGAATGAGAAAATTGGTGCTTTGAGGGTAGTTGCTTGCATCAGACCATGTAATGATGTGTGTAGAGGTCCAGGATTCAAACCCAGCTTTGCTCAATCCCGAATGTATATTCCACTGACATCATCCCACTACTCATACCTTCCCTGCTGGTTTCCCCTTGCTGCTCTCTACTGCCCATCTCCTTTAAGGCCTTACTTTGTTTTTTTCCTTCTCTTTCTCACTCATTTTCTGGACAAGAGAAGCAGAATAAGCCCTGACAAGAGGGGACAAAGGGTTGAGAACTCAGGCTCCGTGTTCATGCTTTTCTCTCCACAAAATTTGTACATTTTTTTCCCACTAAAAGGACTTTTCTGAAAGGGTACTTTCTGAAGGCTAAACGTAGTTGAAATTCAATGCTAGAAAGTGCTATTATTGTAGACCATGAGGGTGCTGTAAAGGTTTATTTTATAGATGGAATAAAATGAAAAAGAGCAGAGAAAAGATTTGTCTCAAAATCACACATGCAGTAAATGATGGAATTGAGCGGATGATCTAAGTCTTCTGAGCCTGATACTCGCACTATTGTTTCCAAATTATAGGGATATTGAATGAGTTACAATTCTCAAGATGATTGGAGCTGTTACATGTCAGCAGCATTAGATAACAGTAAATCACATACTGAGAAAGTTGTTCCCATTTCACTTCATTACAATCCTTTATTGCAGAAATCTCACTTTGAAGCTAGTATGTCTTTTAATCCCACTTAAGTGTCTCTCAACCCTTGCTTTTCTGTATTGAAAAGCATATAGTGAATAACACAACAAACACCCATGCCTTTCCATACTCTGCAAAACAAAATATTACCATAATGCAGTTGAGGAAATGAGCTTGTCTTAGTTCTTTCAGGCTGCTATAACAAAACACCACAAAGTGGCCTATAAACAGCAAACATTTATCTCGCATTATCCTGGAACTGGAAGTTGACATCAGGGTGCTGGCAGATTCAGGGTCTGGTAAGAGTCCTCTTCCAGCTTCATAAGAGGGAAGTCTTCCCACTGCTTATTCACATGCTGGAAGGGCAACGTTTCTTTCTGAGATCTCTTTCAGAAGGGCACTTAGTCCCTTTCGTGAGAGCTCAGCCATTATGACCTAATCACATCTAAAAGGCTCTAACTCCTAATACCATTCATGTCACAGGTTTTTTTTTCAAAATATGAATTTTGGGGGAACATAAAAACTCAGTTTATAAAACAATCCTTCCCTGGTTTTAACCTCCTCCCTTTCATTTGGCATTTACTGATTGCAGTGTGGTGATTTCTAATTAAATGGACAAATGTATACATCTATATGAACTATAGATTCATATGTACAGTCAGCACAGTCTGAAGTAGTATACATAGTTTTACCTTTTCTCTGTTCTTTAATGTCAAGGTATTATTATTTTGCATTTTTTAAATATACTTAAATGATATTGCATCATTCTTCTGAAAAACTTTTTAGCTCAATTATTATGTTTTTGAGCTGATCATGTTGTGTGGCCTTCATTTTTATTTCTGTATATTCCTTACTTGTTCATTATTAATATGCATATTATTGTCTGCAGGTTTGCCTTTTTGATATTACAAATCAAGCTACTTTGGGTATCTATGTTCAAGTTCAATGGGCTATTCTGAGTATTATGATGAGATCTCACAACTTGTTACTCCATCTGGACTAGGAATGTAAATCATCCCTTTGTCTAGTGTATTCATGCTGTATACGATACCTATCCATTAGTCACTTAGCAGTTTTCTCTGCTACCAGATCAACTATTGCAGCACTGCAGTGTTTGTGTTTGTGTTCATGTTACCTTTGTTTTACTTAATAATGGCCCCAAACCTTGAGAGTAGTGATGCTGGCAATTAAGATATGCCAAAGGAAAGCTACAAACTTTCTCTTTTAAGCGAAAAGGTGAGAGTTTTCAAATTAATAGAGAAAGAGGAAGAACGTATGTATAGGAAAATATAGTATATATATGGTTCAGTATTATTCATGGTTTCAGGCAGCTACAGGGGTCTTGGGACATATCTCCCATGGATAAGCAGGGAGGCTACTGTATCTGTGTTTTGACATTTTGATTTTACTAGTGTGTCTTACATTTGTATTATCCATGGTTCTAAAACTTTATTTTTATCCAATCATTATAATTCTGTTCAAGGAATTTACTCTCATCAAGTTTCAAATTCTTTGTTTAATTAATTGTTCTTTGTAAGTGAGTATATAGAGAAATAGGCAATCCATCACAGATTCCAAAATGAATTTTAAAATGTGTTTATCCTATTGAACTTTTAATAAAAACCGAGTGCTGTTTTTTTTCTTTGTCCACAGACAACCAAGGCATGTAGGAACATGCATACATATTAAATCTACCAGCTTCACAATCAAGCAAGAATGTTTGGATGGCTCGGCAAAACTCTCTTGCCACTCCTGGACAGATCATCTTTGCCTCTGCAAGTAGATAAATGGAGTTGTTTGGCTCTTGTGAACAGCAACTTACTGTAATAAAAAAATACCCATCCAATTGCACGAAAAACAATGCAGATTTATTTCCAAATGGGCTTCATTTTGTCTGCAATTACTGAATGCATTTATATTTATTATAAACAGCATCAAAATTATTTTTTGTTGAAATACCATCAGGACCAAAATCTTCCCTAAGTGTCTTTGATTGATTTAAATTAAACTTAGAATGATGGTTCTTTTCACTTGTCCATTCCAAAATTACTGCAGGTCTTGATTATCATTCCTGTGGATTTTCAAATGTCTCCTAGCCTTTTCTGATTCCCAATAGAAAATGTTGAAGTTTTTTTCAAGTAATTTGTTTGTTTTGTATTGTTGTTCAATTATAGTTGTCACCATTTCTCCCCTATTACTTTCCCCTGCCCTACCCACCCCTACCTTCCATTTTATATCCTCCCCCCACCTCACTGTGTTTGTTCATGGGTCCATTATACGTGTTTCTTGACAACTCTTCCCCTTTTGAATGCTAATATTATATTTTAAATTGACACATTCTCCAAAGCAGTATCTGCTAGAGTTTAACTGGCAAGACACAGAAACACAATGCATGCAAGATCTGGCTTAAAATCATATTACAAATTTGTTGGGGAGCTGAGAGTAGAATTTAGAACTATTTCTTCTTCTCTATCTTTTCTTTTTCTAAAAACTAAAATAATTTTATTAAAATAAGAGGATAAATAATTCTAGATTAACTCTAGAGTTCTGTTCTTCTCTAAAACTTTTAGACCTCACAGAACTCATTTAAATAAGTATTTGTCTTCATTTATGTGTGTTTTATGTTTATTAACTTAATTTTTATTATTAAAACAAAAAAGATATAAACTAAATATATGAACCTTAATACTGTTCAATTTTATGCACAATTAAAGAATCTGACAAAATATAAGCATAATAGAGATATAATGAGCAAGAAAATGAAATAGCCACAAACTATAATATATTTTTTAAAATAAATCCAATACAGGGGACACAAATCCAGTAATTTTATTTTTTTATTTTTTTAATATTTTATTTATTTTTGTTTCTAGATAGAGGGGAAGGGAGGAAGAAAAAAAGGAGAGAAATATCAGTGTGTGGTTGCCTCTTGCATGACCCCCACTAGAGACCTGGCCTGCAACCTAGGCATGTGCAGTGACTGGGAATAGAACCAGCCACTCTTTGGTTCACAGGTCAGCACTCAATATACTGAGCCACACCAGCCATGGCTCCAGTAATTTTAATTGACTAGGAAATAATGCATATACATATGCATAACAACGAAATGCATGAGCATACAGAAAATAAAGAAGCAAAGGAGAAGTATCACAAGCCTATGTTTGGAAAACTGCCTATTCCTTTGTTTCCTTCTTCAAATGTGTGCACTAAATAGCATATCAGAGGCTAATGTATCTATGGGTTGTTCTAAAAAATAAACAGTAATATATTGAAATACATCCTCAATACTCTATTATGCATGTTTAGCTGTGGCCAGGTATCACTAAAGTTTGTTTTAGGGTAAGTTTTTGTGCATATGGTTTACTTTCCTTGAGTTGAACAAAATTTCAGTGTCATCTACTGAATTGTTGTCCATTCACTTATTTTTTTTTAATTTCATCTAAATCATACTTACTGCCTCTAGTATAGTGACCAAGTGAGCTGACATTTTCAGTCACCAGACTGGCCTAGAGATTCTGATGTGTTAGAGCAGAGAGATACAACTAAGTACATTCACCAGTTCAGACCAGACTAAAACCTTGAAACTATCTGGACACAGTAATTTCCATGAAATTCTAACCACATAGGACATACTAGCTCCATCAGATAATTAGAACCTCTCTATTTGCTGGAACAAGTCAGATTTGCCAGTTTCTTCATATATACCCTCTGTAGAAATATCACCATTCCATCTACATATACTGAGAATCCTATACTTGCCACTGAGTATCTGCCAAGCAAATTATAGACTTTAGGTAGTATAATAAAATCTAAAATAATTGCATTTTTAATTTCTGAAGCTAAATTGATTATATAATATTTAGCCTGTTTGTAAAATAAGATTTACTCAGAAAGTAAAATATGGTAATGACAGCATAAAATTTTACATTTTAATATTGTTTTCACTGTATTGTTCACTATTTGGAGGAGTAACTCTATATAAATTCAAACTCATACGAACACTTTCTCTGAGCTACTAATATAATTAGTTTTTGACTGTGTCAGCTAAATAAAGGGTGAGTTTATTATTCAAATAGAAAATTCTTAAATTCTCTAGAAGTTACAGTATTACAAAGTGAAATAATAAAGAGATCTATTTTTAACTTATTAAATTCTTAAAGTTAAGAAAATAAGTAATAATACCCAGTTTATGAGAATTAAGAAAAAGAGATTATCTCACTGAAATGAGAATTTTCTATATTAAAACTTCCTTAAAAATTCTGACTTCTTAGGTTCAATAAGTTAAATTTAAAATACATTTTGATTAAAGAATACCTCTTTGGAGAACCTTTGAAGAATAGTAAACTAACAAAAAAAAAATACTAGCAAAGAAGAGCCAAGAGGATAAACAAACCTTTAATATACAGAAATCATTGAATCAAGTATCAATTCTATGTAACAATTTATAATTTAAAATTACTTATATCTCAGCCCTGGCTGGTGTAGCTCAGTGGATTGAGTGCGGGCCTGCAAACCAGACAATCGCGGTTCGATTCCCAGTCAGGGCACATACCGGGGTTGCAGGCCGGTTCCCTGCAGGCCAGTTCCCAGCAGGGGATGCGCAAAGGGCAACCATACATTGATGTTTCTCTCCCTCTCTCCTTCCCTTCCCCTCTAAAGATAAATAAATAAAATCTAAAAAAAATTTATAAAAAAAAATTACTTATATCTCCAAGTAAGGGACTAGTAAGATGTCAAATAAAGAATAAAAAAGGGAGTATGAACTATTTTAATAAAATGGTTTTATAAACAGACATATATATATGCAAAGTCATTGTTTATTTCCTAAAAGTACAGAGAAAAGATGTACTTTTGAAAGTACATCTTTTGATGTATTATTGAAAGAAAAGATGTGTTATTGAAAGATGAAGCCAGATTGATGAATTCAGATATCTGAATATGAGACTGTAGAGGATGAAAGATTAAAGCTATATTCCATATATTTTATAATAGCACATGGTATATAATATATTATACATATACTATAAATAATTAATGATTAATGTTTATATAAATATACATAATATCATTAATGATTATTTATGCATATATATGTTATATTTAAATATAATTTTATATTATAATACTTGAATAGCAGAAAAAGCATGCTTGTTATATCTCTGTGTGAGTATGATACATGCATAAATAAATGCACCAAAACACTAGAAATATGGAAACAAGTAGTATTAGCTGTTACTTCTTAGATGGAGAATCTCATTCTATTTTTTCAATGTAATGTATCCCTTGGAATTTTAAAATAAACCTACTTTCCCTTCCTAATAACAATAGACCTATTTCTTAATTTCTTAAAGACACAAAAGTACAAATATATAATAGGAGTGCTTCTCTACTCCTATTTTAACATATGATTAAATTGATAATGTTTATTAGATTTTCTGGCTTATGGTGACACAGAATTCATGTTAAATTTATCTTTAAAATGAGATATCTACAGTTTATTGGAGAGTTTGCTTCTTTCAACATAAAAAAATTGTCTTCTGTTTCTAGCTATTTCCTTTTAACTATGTCTTTTGTCTTGAAAATACATTTGAAGTACATTATAAATAAATAGCTTTACTTTATTCAATAATCATCAAAAATATACTCAACACTTTCATTAAGAATTATCCTATGGAATTATTTTACTATAAAACACTTTGAATTAGTGTTTTGGGTTCTTTCAGGTATATTCCAAGATGTAAGATCACTGAGTCAAAAGGCAGATCTATTTTTAATTTTTTAAGAAATCTCTATACTGCTTTGCACAGTGGCTTCATCAATCAGCTTTCCCACCAACAGTACAAAACTGATCCTTTCTCCACATCTTTACCAGCACCTGTTGTTTAGTGATTTATTGATGATAGCAATTCTTACAGGTATGAGATTATATCTCATTGTGGTTTTAATTTAATTTCTCTGATGATTAGTGATGATGAACATTTTTTGGTATGTCTATCGGCCATTTGTATGTCCTCTTTGGAGAAGTGTCTATTCAGGTCCTTGGTCCATTTTTTCATTGGGTTGTTTGCTTTACTGGTGTTGAGGTTCTATAATGTTCATTGCAGTGTTATTCATAATTTCCAAGATATGGGAGCAGCCCAAGTGTCCATCAGTAGATGAGTGGATATAACAACTATGGGACATTTACACAATTAAATACTACTTGGTGTAAAAAAAGAATAAAATTTTACCTTTGCAACAGTATGGATGGAACTGCAGAACATTATTCTAAGTGAATAAGCCAGTCAGAGAGAGACAAATATCATATTTCATTCATATGTGGAATCTAATGAACAAATTGAACTAACAAGCAAAACAGAGACAGACTCATAGATGGAGAGCAGGGTGACAGCTATAGGGGTGCAGTAGGGGATGAAGGGATTGTGCACAGAGGGAAAGGACTCTTGGACACAGACAACAGTGTGGTGGTCGCAAGGGATGGGAGGTATAAGGGGACTAAACGGTAATGGAAAAATACATTATTTTTTTAAATGAATGAACATAATTGCATGACTAACTAAAATTATATTAGTTTCAAACATAAGCCATCTTAATGCTTTAATAAGAATTATTAGGGAGTTGAATATATCTATTAAAACTCTGAACTCATAAAACCATAATCCAAAATATTCTGTATATTCCAAAATAAAGCCACATAAGAATTATTTTCTTATGTTATAGTTAACCTGAATTGTGTGATAATTCTATGTCAAAAAATGAGCTTTGTAAAGAAGTTCCGATGTATTTTAGAGTAAATAGCAAACAGTCCCATTAAACTGGTGACACATCAGTGTTCATACTGGTCTCACACAGAAATTTCACCTTGATGAAGTAATCTAAATTTAAAACATGTCTGTTATAAAAATATATGCAGAGCCTTTTCTCTACTTCTAGGTCCTAAACAGGAGATTAGCCTTCAAGCCTACAAGTGATTTGTAATGAAATTCGTAGCCTTTCCTCTTATTTTCCTTTTTGTTTTTCACCCCTTTCTCTCATTGTAGTGGCTTGCACATTCTCTTTTTTGAAGACAGTTCAATACATTTAATACATTGCATGGCAACTGAGAATATGTTATGTACCCAGCAGAGATACAATTTTTGTCAATTTAAAAACTCATAAAACATTTGAAATAAAATATTTACACTTCTGATATTATTATAAGGTGGCATTATACAGTGAAGAGTTAATTAAGTAATTATATGAATACTAAATACTAATGGAAGTAAAGGAAAATAGGTACATAGAGAGGACTTAAATTTATCTAATTTTAAGATAAAATAGTATTGAGTTTCTACAGTATGGGTTTGTTTTTTTCTCATGGAATTCTAACAGTTATAGGTAAAACTTGACAGTAGTAAATATATATGTATCTTTAACTTTAAATACATATTTTGAGAACATTTATACAATGAGCAAATTAACATCTTAATACACACATTAAATATAAAGCAATATTTTTACATCGACAATATTTTTAAAACTAGGTACTAAAATCTGGTAATGAGGTGAATGTTAAAGGTTAAAGAGTATTTTCGTATTTCTTTCTCAACGTTCTATCTCTATATTGTTATGTACTACCTCACTTGGACCAAAACTCAAATGCCCCAATTTAAAGTTGTTTGTGACTCTGTGGCACCTGTTCCATGAATGATCCTAGTGACATAAAATGTTCGCGATCAGATCCCCACAAATTATGTGTTCTCTCCCAAACCCTGAGGGGCATAAGTGCACTGTGTGTGCAGTCTGCCTCCCCTCTCCCCCCTATGCAGGCTTGGCTGGGCTTCCCGTGGTGAGGGGAGTAGCAGACACCATCCCATCTCTCACTAAAATTGCCTCGTAGAACTAGACCAGCACCATCGTCCAGTAGAAATAGAAATCTAAGTGTGCTGTATATGTGATTTAAAATTTTCTAGTAGCAACGATAAATTATTTTTAAAAGGTAGAGTTAACTGTAATATACTTTATGTAACTAATATCAACTGGTAAACAGTGGGAAATATTGAGAAATTTTACATTATTTTTACTTTTACTATGTTTTCAATACCTGGTGTATTTTCTGCTCACAGCACATTTCAGTTAGGACCAGCCACATTTCAAGGACTCAGGGCACTGGTGCTCGGTGGCTACCATAGCAAAAGTACAGATCTAGGTTGTTCCTCTCTCCACCTCCTGGCAGCCAAGGCTCCTTCAGTAAGACCTGCTGCTTGGGACTTTGCTGAATAAGTAAAACAGAGGCAAACATTTATTGAATTGTATTAAAGCATGAGCTGTGGTGATTCCTGTAATATGCTGGCTTTCAGGATAGACTTTTCCACATGAAAGATGACGTTTTAGCAGTCTACTTTTTGTTCCTTTGAAGCTTACTTATTTAATTAAAGTCTGTGTTCCAATTTTGAGTTTTCCCCTCCCCATTTCTTCTCTTAGTCTGATATCCTTCCAAACAATACTATAATTATATTTTAGAAGAAAGACAAAATCCAGTGACTTGAAATGGAAACATTCCTATACAACGCACAATGAATATTTGGATTGAAGTGAAAAACTAACCATAGCCAATACTCAAACTTTATTTATAAATATCAGACATATAACATAATTTGGTACAGAGACTATTTTTCTCTCATAATAAAACAATTATGCTTAGAACTGTGGTACATGCTCTGGATTAGTGCCCAGGTAATTAATTGCCACTCTGGAACTTCATTTGTTCTTCCATTCATTAACTGTCTCTTTTACTCATTTATTCTTTCAACAAATACTTATGGAAGCAGATGATGTTCAATGAAGACTGAGATAGAAAGATGAGTAACAACAAAGTTTATCTAATTCAGGGATTTATTTTCCTAGAGGATTTGTGTCATATACACATATAAATTTTAAAACCAGTATCACATTGATTGCTGTAAAGATTCTTGTAATTTGAAAAAGTAAAATGGTAATAGCTTATGAAAGAGGTGCCAAATGTCCCATATTTAAGGGACATGACCTTTGATTCCTAAAAATATGGACATAGAGGATTACAGGGGAAAAAAGAACACAATGGCTGAAAATGATGAAACATGATTTTGAAACCGAGACTGATCGGTGCAGCAGGAACATACTAGTTTTACACTGTGACAGTGCTGTTGCTTGAGTGTTAGTCAGCTGAGACTTTCTGGATTTTACTGATCCACCACCACTTTGTCACCTGGCCTCCAATTTGTGAGTGGGGCACTTTTTAAGATACATGGTATGAGATCTAGAGGTAGAACAATGCTAATTGGCCCTTGTGGGGATTTGACCCTTAGCCTTGACCTCATTAGCACCAGACTCTAAGCAGCTAAGGTGCCTAATTGAAACTGGCTCAAAGTAGGCCTTTGTTATTAACCTCTTAAACCTTTTGAAAGAGAGAGAAAAAGAGACAGAGACAGAGAACAGCAAAAAACAAATAAATGTCCTAATAATACTACTCTGTACAAAGCATCACATGAACAGTCTATCTTTATATGCCCTTATTAACATTTTAAATAATCCAGAGACAATGGTTACATACATATGTGTACATGCAATGATCAAACCACTTCAATGTTTTAGAAATTTTTTTAGTAGAATATGTGGATATAAAACATTATGTGCCATTTAGAGTTTAGGAATGTCCCTAACTAACAGTTTTCCCTGCCTTATTAGCTCAGTTAAAATATAACATTTTTGTTAATTCATGTATAACTGAGATCTTCAAGAAACACAGTTTGGCTACTATAAAAAACAGTAGATTTGGTACAGTTCCTAAAACTTCACATGATGTAATATAAAGCTTCACATAAAAGTAATCATTTCCCCATCTTTCTGGTCTGTTTCTCCAGGAAAATAGTAAATTGAAATACATTTTAACAGTTTATCTTAACTTTTCTGTATTATGCTAGCATTCATGAAATGACCGCTGTGTTAAAATACACATTTAAATAGCACATACAAGGTCATTTTTACTAGAAGATTATGGTTCCTTAAAAAAAACTGTTTACATAGACAATTTATTTTATAGACACTTTAAAATACCAACACATGAACCATAAAATAAAAAGACCGTATGGTGAATTTTTCAAAGATTGGGTTTTTAATAGTGACATCAAGAAGAAAAGACATAGTACCACATGTGCACACTAAATATTGTGAAGGCAACCAGTTAGTTTTCTCCTCATTTTGGAAAGGTTTCCCAAACAACTGCAATGTTAAAATTTGAATAGTTATTTATTTTATTTACAAAAAAGGATAAAATAAGTAATTTTGAATCTAGACATTGTTAGTATATAAGAATAAATATTTATTAAAGAAACCACATATATAATTCTTTTGTCTAAAATTAATCAGATTGTGAAGTAATTTTTATTATGAAACAAAAGCTTGCTTTATTGATAAGAAGTATGGCAGGCCTTCTCTAGCAGTTTCGTCAAACTACAACAATGCAATATTTATCAAGCTATAAAGTTTTTAATTTAGTTTTTCTTTTGAAACTTTTCAATGTGATATAATATTAGAGTTGAAATAATTTTAATGCAATTTTTATCACAAATTGGACTCTAATAAATTTGCTATATTTCTCTTTTCAATTTTTATTGTCTCATGTGTTTATTGGAGGACAGAATTCAAATGATATTTTTCCTTCGCAATTCTTTCCCTGCTTAAAATGGAGATGAAATATTTCATGAAGTGTCTGGAGCTGTTCCTGAGGTCTGGCACTTGATCTAACTTCTGTTTTCTGACTGACTGGATGTCGAGCACCTTTTTTGTGCTTATTTGCAATTCCTCTATCTATGTCTTATTTGGTAACATTTATTTAAATCTTCTGCCCAATTAGCTTCTTGTCTGGTTGTTCTTATTATTATTGAATTACAAGAGTTCTTTATATATCCTAGATGTATGTCCTTTACACATAGAGGGTGGGACAAAAAGTCGGCTTACAGTTGTGAATACACAAAACACACTTTATTTTCATATTATCATTAGTTATGGCACTATTTCTCATATAAAAAAACTGTATGGCACTATTTCTCATATAAAAAACTATTTTCCCCACACTGTATGATGCAAATATTTACTTCCAGTGGCTTGCCTTTTTATTTTCCTAACATAGTATTTTAAAGACAATTTTTATTCTAATGAACTCAGGTTTATCATTTTATTGTTGTGGCATTTAAAGAATCTATGCTTAATTCAAGATCACAAAAATTTTCTCATATATTTTCCACAAGTTCTATATGTATATATATACCAGTTCTATATATTCTGTGAATGTTTAGGTTTATGATGATCTTAAGTTAACTTTGATTTCAGTTACAAATGTAGATGCTCACATTTTTTGTTTGATTGTATATACACATCTAATTGATCCAGCATAATTTGTTGAAAAAACTATTTTTTGCTTATTGAATTTTACTGGAACCTTTCTGAAAAGAATCAATTAGCAGTGTATGTATTGGTTTTTTTCTGGACTTCCAAATCTGTTCCAGTAATCTATACAATAACATACTCTTCAAATTTTTGAAACTTTACTGTGAATTTTGAAAGTAGATAATATAAATCATCTATTTTTTTTCAAGTTCATTTTGGCTTTCTGAGATATTGTGTGTCTTCTAAAAAATTAAAAGCATTTTGTCAATTTTATAGATAAGAGCCTTATGAGATTTTGATTTGAGATTGCATAGTTTCTGATCTCTGAGTACAATATTTCTCTCTATTTATTTGGATCCTCTATAATTTCTTTAAGTAATATTTTATAGTCTTCAAAGTAGAGGTTATAGTGAGGTTTAGTTAAATGCAACCCTATATACTTTTTATTCCTGATGCCCTTATAAATGACCTTTTTTAAAATTTTAGTTTTCAAGAATTCATTTCTAGAAATGGATATATGACTGAAATTTGCAGTGACTGTGAATCCTTCAACTTTCCTTAATACATTTCTAAGTTATTATAGCTGTTTAAGGTTCTTTAGGACTTTAGGACATAAAGGTAAGACTTTGTACACAAATGATCACGGTATTGGAAAATAAAGACTACGTTTATTTTTTCTATGAAATCTGTATATGTTTTATTTATTTACAAGGTGACTAGAAAAAGTGAGATTATGCTTCCTTCTCTTGTTTCTGAGCTTATAGAAAAGCATTTGGTCTTTCATTTTTTAAGAATAATTTTACTTGTAGGTTTCATAAATATGCTTTTATCAGATTGAAGATATTTTCTTCTGAAATATGACGAATCTAAAAATTCAAAATGATAGCTGGTTTTCCTTGAATATTTGTGTCTATTTATTAGAAATTATATGATTTTTTTATTTAATAGATTTATATGTTAATTTTATTGCTTTTCAAATGTTAAGATATCTTTTCCTTCATAGGTTGACCCCTACTTGGTCATGGGATATTATCTTTTTAATGAATTTCAAAATTATATTTGTTAATATTTTGGTAAGAACATTTGCATTTATGTCTCTGAGGGAAACCTGTCTTGGTTATATTTTCTTCTAATATCTGAAAAGTTTTGTTGTCAGGATAATGCTGGCTTATCAAAGTGTTTTTTTAGTGATCTCTTCTTTTATACTCTAGGGTGGAATTTGCGTACAATTGTCATAATTTCTTAAATGCTTGATAAACTTCTATGAAGACAACTTGACATGTAAAGGGCTTGATATTATTTATTTTTTAATGAGAACATTTCAATTTCTTTATAGTTATGGGGTTATTTTGATTATCTACTACTTTTTAATGGCCCTTGGAAGTTTATGACTTTTATTCTAATATGTCAAATACATTGGCAATATGTTGTTTATATTATTGATTTCTTGTTCTAATGTCCATAGGTTCTGTAATCTCCTCTGATCATTTCTGACATTTATTAATTTTGTTTTTCTTGAAATAAACTTTTTGTTTTATGTTATTCTGTACTTTATTTTATTCCCTTAAATTTTCTCTAATCTGTTTTAATATTTCCTTTCTCATTTAAGTGAGCTTAATATTATTCTTTGTTTTTAGAGTCTTTAAATGTAAAGTTGAGCATTTATTTGAATTACTTATTTCATTCTACCATGAGCATTTCATTATACACTAAGCATGACTTTAATGGCAGTTTTAAAATTTTAACACATGACATTTTCAGATGGTTAGGGGAGGGGGGATAATAGGGGGAAGAAGGAGAATGGTCAAATCAAGGAACATGTATAAAGGACCTCTGGACAAAGACAAAGTGGAGCAGGCTTGAGGGTGGGGCTGGGTGGGGTGGGGGAAAGTGGTAGGAAGAAAATGGAGACAATTGTACTTGAACAACAATAACAATAAATAAAGAAAAGGAACTACGAAAACGTGATATTTTCATTTTCAGTTCATTCAAAGTTTTTTTCTTGACATACCTTTTTTAACTTATGGGTTATTAAAATATAGCTTATTTTCAAATACATGAAAAATTTTCAGATTATCTTTCTCTAATTGATTTTCAGTTCAGTTCCATTGTGGCTGAACTTGTCAGGATGGCCCAGTGGTCTAAGGTGCCAGACTCAAGCTTCCTCCGCTTCCCATTGTGGCTGGAGACTAAAAATGATTTTCTAAGTGTTGGAAATTATTATTTCATATTTTATAATAATTATTGAGATGATAGTATAACATAATGCAAGTATACCTATACATTTGCCTATCCTTTTATTTGTATCACATTTTGCTTCATACATATTAAATTTTATTTATTCTCCCAAATAATTAAGATTGTCATGTTCTCTTGATGTGCTGAAATAATTGTTCTTATGAAATTGTTTGTTTCATCTGGCAATATTGTTTTTTACTTTTACATTGTCTTTTATTAAAAAGTCACTCCAGCATTCTTTAGATCTGTAATTGTACTACATATTTTTATTCTATACTTTCACTTTTCAAGTACTTTTCAGGTAACATATTTTAACATTTGTTTTAAATATATTGCTCCATCTTCCTTTGGTTTGCATATTTTCTGACACTATACTTGGATCTATTTCTGGGTTACTCATTTCATTCCTGCTGGTCCCTTGACTATTCATGTGCCAATACTATAGTGTTTTAATGATAGAGTCTTAGTATGTTTAAAGTCTGGCTGGGCTTGTCTTTCTTTATAGTAGTTTGGCTCCTCCACCCCTGACTTTAACCCCAGTAATTCCTTGGCCATTCTTACGTTTATCTACCTTATAAATTTCAAAGTTAATATGTCTAACTCCATAACAAAGCTTGGTGGTATCTTTATTAAAATGACATTAAATGTATAAATTAACTTAAAGAGAACTGACATTTATAATGTTGAGTTATCCTATCCAAGAAAAAGAAATGTCTTTTCTTCATCTAAGCCTTTTGTTTTGTTTTTGTTTTAGGAGCGTTTCAAAGTTTGAAACTTTCCCCACATAGGTTTTACATATTTCTTACTAAGAATTAAAATTGTATTCTGTGGTATTATTTTAAATGGTATTTTTATACATCTATATTCCCTGGCTGGTTAGTGTTTAGTTTAAGAAAGCTATTGGATTGGATTGGATTTTATATATTGAATTTCTAAATATTTGCAAATATTTTTGCATAGAGTTCTTTAGCTTAATTTTTCTGATTTCTCCTTTTTTAGTGGTTGTTTATTTAGATAAACAATTTGTAATTTGTAATTTCATGTTATTCCTCTCCCTGAAGATATTCTGTTAAATTTTCTTATAGTGTATTTTCTGCCTTTTTAGAATATTTATAAAATATAATGTTTATAATAGTATGATAATTTTTCATTTTGTCTTATCAGTTTATTAAAGATATTTTATATTGACTGTATCACATTGTATCACATGGGAAATATTTTCACTAAATCTGTTAATTTGTGGTTTTTGTACAGCTACTATTAAGTTATAAAGTAATTTCTATGTTTTCAGTAATTTTAATATGATGCAATTTGGGAAGATTTTCTTTCTATTTATACTATATGGGATTTGTTTGTGCTTGACTCTATAAAATAATATTTTTTATTAAATTCAGGCATCATTTACTATGCTTTTCCCAACTATTATACTTTCCAAATATTTTATCTTAAGTAGATGTTTATTCACTTGTCTATTGGACTTTTTAATTTTTACACCTTTCTCTTTATATTATTTTTTGGATTATTTATACAGCCATGTCTTCAAATTATTTTCTATTTTCTTATTTGTATCATCTAATAGTCTGTTAATTAAAGTTTGTGATTTTTTCTTTAATATGTTATATTATTTATCTCTATAAATTCTATAATATTTTAAAAACATCTCCACTTTCTATTTTTTTCAAAACCTTTTCTTAGAATATAGTGAACTGCTTTATTTTTCTCCTTTTCACAAGAAAATAGAATAAGCCATTATCACACAAATGGAAGCCTCTCTTAAAAGTGAAGTGGCCTAATGCAAACTTATTGAAAGCAGGGATACCTGCCGTCAAATATTGTACCAACTTTTTATAGAGACAGATGTTAAGTAGGCTGATTTTGGTAATCATTTCACAAATACATAGAAATATGGAACCACTATGCTATACACTTGACCCTAATATAATATTGTATGCCAATGTATTTCAATTAAAATTTTTCATTTTAAATATCTTTCTGGAAACTAATAAATTTTCAGCAGTTTCAATCTCTCCTCATTGCCACCAAGAGAAGCCTAGTTCCACACAAATTAAAAGTACGTAAATTTCCTTAGGGTAATCTATTTAAATAAAAATGCATGTATTATAATTATATAAGGGAGTAATAGAGTGGAACCTTGGTTCTCGAACTTAATTCATTCTGGAATTTTGTTTGAGAAATGATGTGTTCAAAAACCAAATCACACCCAAGAGACTTACGGACTTGTCATGTAAGCACTAGCATGAAGAGTTGTCTGGTGGAGAACTGAAGTTCTGTTTGATAACCAAGACTTTTTTCGTGAATAACTAGGTTGAAAAACAAATTGTTCAAGGTGGAAAATATTGGAGAACCAAGGTTTGATAGTTTTCAACATGAAGTAAGGTTTTTACCTATAATATTATACATTATTATAAAAGACAATCAAAATTTATATTTCTTTTTATTTGCATAACATGATTTTCTTTCAGTTCAGAGCCAAGCAAAATCCAAACATCTATCATATAGCAATAATTTGGTTTCATTGCGATTCCAGCCCAAATCACAGAGATCCAAGTGATTTTCTCATTCAATCTCACCGCAGAACAATTTTGACAAATTCTCAAATTTAACCTGAAGTAAAATAATTCAGAATGCATGGGGACTTTGACCCAACTTATTTCAATTTCAGAATGGGTTTTATATTATGCATTGCAAATTAAGGAAATATTTCTTATGAAAAATTCTCTACTATGCACTCTTCCATGGAAGTCAAGCCTAGGCTCAACAATGGAAAGAAAGGGTCAATGTAAAACTTGTGACTTGTCATCTTTGTTTCTTGTAAATGATGCAAATGTATTTCTCTTAGGTCAGAGCTTAGATGTTACCATTCACCATACATGGTAGTTATAGATGGTGTATTTTAAAAACTTGAGAAAATTACTCATTAGTCTTCTGCTCTGTAGCATTACAACATAGTTGAATTTTCAACTTTCTCTGCCAACTTTAAAGAGGAAATTTGAGTGAACGTTTATGAGTTCTTTAAGTCAGTTTATTTGTAAAACATACATATTAGACTCAGCGCATTATAATTGTAGAAAAAACTGAGGCTAAAATAATTCTCCTTCAGTACTTCCAATATTTTAAAGCAGTTACCAATTCCCAATGTAAAATAAACATTAAACCTTTTACTCTTCTTTTGTTATAAAGTTTATTCCCCAAGTACACTCACAGTTAAGTGCAAATGCTTGTTCAAAGTGACTATATACTAGGCCTCTCCTTCTTCATTATCATTAAATGTGTTTTGATTATGTTCCAGTTTTCAAAAAGATAGAGGCATCAGAGAGGGCAACAGATCTAATCTGTTTCCACGATTCCTCTCTTTATTACTAGAACATTACATTTACCATTGTGAGTCCAATTCACCTGAAAGTTACTATTAATTTTATCTTTTTATTTTTTTAATAATTTGCCAGTGCAGTTGTGCAATTTAGTTTTAGTCTTTGGAGATTGTAACAATTCTCTACTATTTGATAAGAAATATCATTACAAATACTATATGACAAGAAATTAATTTCATTTTGATTATGTATTCTCTGAAAATTGAAACAAAGTTTAAATTTACTATATAAATTTAGAGTTTTCTTTGGGGATTGTACAGTATAAAAAGCAATTTATTGTAAAATCTTGCATTTATGCAAATACATATTATTTCAGTCACAAGTGTTCTGGCTAAGATTAGCATATAATAATTGTATGATGTCTATGATTCATAGCTCTCCTGTAGTTAATGATGAAATTACACAAGTAAAGAGAAAAATTTCTTTGAGAAATATATCATCCTTAATTCACTGTGTTTTTATATCTTCTACCTTATGGTCTAATATGCTTATAAGATATTTCACTAGCTTTACCACCATTATTATAATAATAACGCCATTATTATTAACACAATATTAATCCACATATGTATAAATTATTACTAACAGGTCCTTAATAATGTATAACCATTTTATTTAAATCTTACAACAAATATCTGGTGTGTGCTACTTTCATTTATAAGGGAAGAATAAAAACATACTGAATTAATTGTCTTCTGTGCACTCCTTCTATGTCATTTTTCCTTCATTCATTCATCATTTATTCACAAAACTTATTAGAGTATTTACTATGTGCCAACCATTATGCTAAGTGTTGGGCATTTGACTCAGAATCATGCAAGATGTACTTCCTGAGGTAAAAATATATGAATGTGTTTGATGACGTTCACAGGCCCTTAGCACTATAATACTACAATAAAATTTTTTAGGAAGGCATATAAATTAATATGTATTTGACTTGGTTAGCGTTTGATCAGCTAAGAAAGATGAGCATGTTATTATTAATTTTAGAACGAAATAAAGTAGTACTGTTTGATGTATTTAAATTTTAGATCCCTTTGAAATTCATTTTCCTCAACTATAGTCAAAGAGGGATTCATCTTAGGCTTTGGTATATTTTGTGGCATGCAAAGCCATTTCTTTGAGGTACTTGTAGCTTCAGTATCCAACAAGATGAATGACCTTCAAAGACTAGCTCAGTTCACTGTACAGGACAATGCACTGTACCATAAGTTATTTGAAATCCTGTATTTCTCTGTCCTCTATGCAAGTATTTGTTTCAGCTAAATGAAGTTAATGAGCTTTGAAATACTCATTTTGTTCACCTTTTAAATTAATGGAATTAAATCCAAATCTAAATACACACACACATATATTTATATTTATATATATCTTGGTTGTTGGAGAACGGACTACTAGAGATTCAGTTCTGTGAGTGAGTGAAACCTGGGAAACAAATACGAACACACTATCTCACAGAGTTCTTTCCTATCACTTCATAGGCATTGCTGGCCATTCATCCCCTCGTATATGCCACTGCTACACCTTACCATATCCCTAGTTTTCTAAATGGTAAGTATTTGTTAATTTATCTGCTCTTTCAAGCAAGAAAAAGTGTGTAAGGGAGTAAACAGCATGTTGTTTCTGGTTTTAATTGAGCACCAGGTAGCATGCATTAGTAATCTCCCAGTAGGAGAGTTTAGGCTGCATAACCTTACATTGTTAATCACTCAAATAGTATTTTTTGTCTAGATGACAATGTGCCTATATATATATATATTTACTGGACTGATCCTTTTTTTTAATTGAATAGATGTGTGTGTATTTGTTAGATATAGCTCTATTTTGAATAATAGCTGTACTAAGTTGGTTTCAGTTGATAGCTGTTTTCCATGTCCTATAAGCATTTTGATTGATTTTTCACAATTCATGTGGTCTTTAAACTTGCCCAAACAGAATTCTTTCTCTACACACATCAAAGCACACACAGTGTGTTTCATTATCTCAATTGATTGTTTTAACTTCTAATCTTCATGGAAGGATTCCAATCATGGAACCTCTGACTCCTTAGTCTTTAACTTGTATTACTTCAATTCCCCTTTGCTCACTTTACATTTGAAACCAAAACAATCCAAAAGGCAATATTTGAAGATGGTGAACTCATATATGTTTTCTTCTCTTTTTATCTTGCCTCTAAGCTTCTTCATGCTTTTGCCTGAATAAGGTATTTGGCAGTCCAGAAAATTTATATTACCAATCCCTGCAGGGAATTTATGACGAACATAGCAAACATGTTATATTCCTAATATTCCAAAATACTTTCTGATTTAAATGCCCATTTCAGGAAGCTGGTTTCAAGCTTCACCATACCACATATAATTTTACAGGAACAAAGGAAGTAAAAAGAATTATCTTACTTCAAAATAAAATATGGTACTGTGTGGTAATTTTTTAAAATTTGGTTTTAAATAATTTCAAATTATAAAAAAATCACAAAATTATTTAAAAAATAAGTCACATTAATCCTTCACCCAGATTCCTCAGATTTAAACATTTTATCAAATTATATAGTAGTTTTTTTATTTTTCTGCATATGTTGGTTTTTCTTCAATTTGATATTTTTGAGAGCACAGCTATTTATTTTGTAGAATGTGGCTCAAATTGGGCTGCACTAATATTATCTTATGATTACAGTCATTTTACAGTTTTGCAGGAGCATAACAGAAGTAACATTGATTCCGAGAGCATAACACTAGAAGATAATGTCTGTAGGTTCTGTTACTGTGTAATGTTAACTTGGATTACTTGGCTTAGGTGGTATAGACCAGTTGTCTTCAATGTAATAATGAAATTTTCTTTATATGTAGTAAGGCTCATGGAGAGGTACAGTGAGACACCTGTTTCTCATTAAACTTCCAGCCATTAGGTTTAACATCTATTGATGATCCTGTGATTACTATGGTGATTGCCAAGTAGTGTTTTGCTAATTCTACAATTCACTTCACGTTTAATAGTTACAAGTATATAACAAGAAAGTATTTACTCTTTTCCCATATTTGTGTAATTATATATTTATATCTGCCTAGACAATGGTTTTCATTTTAGAGTAAGGGTTATAATTACTTATTGTCATTCATTGTTTTAATTATTGATGTGTGAGTGGAAGACCCTACCAAAGTGATTATGAGTTCTATTGATGAGCCCAATCATACTTAAAATGTTCCCTACTGTCACAAAAATACATTTCAGTCTTGTACTTCAGTCCAATTGGCCAAACCAGGAAAAACCATTTATGAAAGGAGCCTTAACTCCATTTGGTGATAAAAGATATTTAGAAGTAAGATCTGAATGCTAGGTGGGCATTTTCTTTCAGGCCAGTGATTCTACTACCTCTCTGTGGACAAAGATAGCATGTGTACATACATACAAGTCATCTCCATGCATAGTTGTTCTTCTATGATTTTTATACACCTGTATGTATTTATCGTTGCATTTAAAATAGATTTTACATTAAATTGACACATTTCTTAACACATTCAATAAACTGAACCTGTCAAAATAATTGAAAAACTGACTAGTTCTAAACCTATTAAATAAATTGTATTATTTATTTATTTATTTATTTAAAGAAATATTTCCAGAAAGAAGACTAGGTGCAATGTTCCTGGTGAAAACCTCCTAAAATGTAATAAAACATATCACCCATTGTAAACTTTTTCAGATATAAAATAATAAAATATTTTCCATTTTGCTTTTTAAAACTAAAATAACCTTAATTTCACAATATAAAGGACCTCACAAAAGAATCACATTTCAAATACTCTTATGTGCACAGTTTCTATAAATATAAAATTCTCAAAGAACAAAAAATTATATGTACATCTCTTAAGAGTATTTTTTGGTAGTTCTAACTGGCTTTCTTATTCAACACATTTATTGCTTTATTTACACAGTTATATTTCTTCAATATGGTTTATCTTTCAGTTTGTATGGTTTAAATAATGAAAACATGCATTTATAAAATCAATTTTTTCAATACTGAATGTGTCAATTAATTTTATTGTAAAAACCATTGACTAACCCTCAAAATTATACTTCTATTGCATTTTTAATGTTGAATTGTATTTCCTCTCTGTTGAAGTCCTGTGTGCCCTGGACCATAATGATGTTCCTAGTTAGCAATTTTGAATTGGTTGGTACCTCTCTGGTTTCATTTTCTTGTTCATGAAACTTGGAGATAACTAGTTTTGTGGCCTGAGATTTACTGTCTTTTCCTCCTCCTCTTCCTCATTTTCCTCCTTCTCTTCTTTTTTCTTCTTCTTCTTCTCTCTCTCTCAATACATATATAATATATAATATAATTATATATAATTTTATATACATAATAGCTGACAAAAGTATAATTAATTGTATTATTACCTTTATACTAGACTAGAAAGTGTAGTATTATCATAATATTCAGGATAATAATTTTCTAAACTAAAAATATGCTTTTAAAAAAACTGTATTTTGCCTAACTACCAAAATGGCTTACCAGGCCGATGATATGAATAAATTTGTAAAACATTTTATATAAAATGATACCATATACTTTTGGTAAAGGTGAATCAAACAAAATAAATGGTGATAACAATTCATAGATTTAGAAAAGTCTACATATTTAGTTGTATTGTTCAGTATTTTCAAAATCCAGGTATTACCCTTCCTTTATTTTTTTTAACCAAGCACTTTTTAAATTTTGTCGTGGTGATATTTATCAGCATAATAAAATTTATTTCATATATTAATAAGCTCCCAAATAAACAACAAAGACAGAATATTTCTGTGTCTCCAATTTTAGATTATTGCCTGTTCCCTTTAATCTTGGATAAAAAATGGTTTGATATGAGTGACAAAGATGTTTCATATTACCAAACTTTTTATTTTATTTTATTCATTTATCTTTAGAAGGGAAGGAAAGGAGAGAAGGAGAGAAATATCAGTGCATGGTTGCTTTTGGTGCATGCCCTGCTGGGAACTGGCCTGCAACCCAGGCATGTGCCCTGATGGGGAATCGAACCCCAATATTTTGGTTCACAGGCCCATGCTCAATCCACTGAGCTACACCAGCCAGGGCTTCCAAACTTTTTTGACATGTTTTGCTTTATATTACTACAGAAAAAGGGGACGCATGCTATTCCTCCATCATCTTATTCAAATGTCAACATTCTTCCCTTTCTAATTTTTAGAAATATTATTTTTCAATTTTCAAACATTTAGGGTTGACCCGTACCTTTTCCATAGCTGCAAAAGGTATGGACCAATCATCAGCCTGCCTACAACATCCCTTTCCTCTCTCTTGCTATCAATATGCCCCCTGCAACACACACTTTACTTTCTAAGATTTTTCGCACTCCTCTGTAGTAGTGATGATAGAAGAAAAGTTTTCTCCTCAGGGACTCTACAATCTACACTTTAAGTGCTCATTAAACATGAAAAAGGGGAAATGAAAAGGAACTCACGTAAAAGAAGAGATTTAAGGTTTCTAATGTAAGTCTTGCAGTCATTTACTTTTTAAGAACATTTTGGATTACAGATTAAAATACTATATGTGTAATTGTACATATGTACAAGTCTTCTATTTTATTATTATACATAAAACTTATACAGCCCAAGTTACATAATCTGTCACATCTGTATTCACTGGTTTGAGGATAATATCTTGGTCTTTATGGCCTGCTAGTTATCAAATTGCTCTTTTTCTGTCATATACCTGAGATAACTACTAGATGTCCTATATTCAATTAAACACAATTTTGAGGTAATAAAAGGTCTATTTGATGGAACAATGAGACTGCCGTTAAATGTTTTCTCTCAAATAGCTGCTCTAACATCTTTACTTGGTGCTCAAATTTTTATATATGGGATACAATAGAATTTTTACTGTGTCAGGTTTGTGATTTGAAAAAAAAAATAAAACTTTCCTCAGTTGAAGGATATGAAGTGTCAAACAGAAACATGGAATGTTTACATTAAAAAAAATCTGCCTTCAGTGTCATTCCTGGTATAAATGAAAGCATATTTTCTTTAAATACTAAAGTAATGTGTGTACTTGGCAAAGTAAGAGTTAACATATCCTACCTAGGACTCATTCATTCCCTTTACCAGGATGTAACCTCAGGGGAAAAGAAAAGAGGGCCAATTACCTGGCCTACTCTCACTGTGAACTGGACCATTGGATAAATTGACTAAGGATATTTTTTAGGAGGAAGAGACCTTATCTACAGAACCCCTTAGCCAATGGCCCTGGCTAAAGGATTACTTATAGTAAATAAAATTGCTATCACCAGATTCATGAGGCATGGCTCCCTGGAGAGTCTCATGTAAGCCACACAACTCTGTGGGAATAAAACAGAGATGTTACACAACTCACATGCCCTCTGCTGAGTTAAGTAAAGCCACAAAACCTCCTTTGGAAACCTCACCTACTATTATGGGTGAGGCAGTATATGGCTGATACTGGAAGGAAGGACCTAGTGGGGTTGCCATATTTAGCAAGTTCAAATATAAATGCCCAGTTAAATTTGAATTTGAGAGACAAAATGACATTTCTTTGTGTGTAAGATTATCCCATGCAGTATTTGGGACTTACTGAGACTAAAAATAAATGTGTCTCTGCAATTTTAATTTAGCTGGGTATCCCATATTTTATCTGGTGGCACTCATCTGAAGAAACAGCTGAGATGTTTCAAGTATTTAGCACTTATCATCTTCTTTGTCTTTGCCTCTGACTTAAGTATTTTTGACATCATTAGTAAACTTGATACTTGGTAATATCTCCAATTGATAAGTCTTATTTGACAATTCAATTCTTGTGAGCTTGGCAGGATATGTGTACCTATGCACAAAATTAGTTTTACTCAGTGCATTGCTACTATTTTAAATTTTCTAAAGTAATTGTTCATGAAGACTAACACATCTCTCTGCTTATCTATCAACCAGGGGCCAGATTTGTGCTTATGTACATGCTACACAGATGCATAAAACTTGTGTCCATACCTAGTCACACATATTTTTACTTACAGAAAATATAATTATGTACCACAGAGGAGTAAAAGTATCTAACACTTAGAAATTACAGTTTGATTTGCTATCCTCTCATTGCCACTTAATGGCACTTAAATATCACTTAATGGGAACAAACAAGGACTATTTAATTTTCTATAGGAAAAAGCCTCTATTTGACCTCTTACTTATGCTTGAATAAAATCCAGATATTATGAGTTCTATTTAAATTGTAGATTTTTTTGTGGAAATGAAAATAATTTCTGTCTTCTGGAGAGAAAATTCTGTCATTATTGCCTGCAGGAGAGTAACCAGATTTATATTTGTCCTAGACATCTTATAACAGCATTCCTTCTTTTAGAGACCATATAGACTCACTCCCTCAAGTTCTCCTTTGAACCAATTGGATCATTCTGCCTTATCTCTTATTAATGTGGTAAATAAAACCTTGATATGTGCTTATTCTATGTCTGTATACTAATCATATTTTAAACTTTTTTTGAAAATAATACTTTGACCTACATAATACCAAAGAGCTTTTAGTTTGTTGAGGAGACTGACAACTAAACAGATGAATTATAATGTTTGTACGTCTGCATGACTACTTTATTCACCTCTTCTATGAAAAGAGGTGTTTGAGGACAGTGACTACATTTGATTGTGTTTAAATTTACTAAGTGATTGGGTTATACTCATTCAATTAAACTGACCATTCATTGAGGTCCAGATGGTAGATAATTACTAAATCAGTTTCCATTGAAATATTTGTTGATTAAGTGATGTTTCTCAATATACTATATGTAGCTAAAATAGGATTGAAAACAATGTTAATAACTTCTGATAACATGTTTGAAGAGGTTGTGTGATGTCATATGTTAAATAGTTTGTGTAATAAGGAGGAAAGAGTAAATGGCCTCTCTTTTTATCCAAATACCTCTGTTCTCAGTATCTTTTAGTTAACCTCCCAGATCTACTTTTCCCGAGCTACCCTACTCTTTGTCCCTAAGGCTTACCTCCATGGGGTTCTTCAACAAGTTTGCTTGCCCTCTGGATTTACTTTGCTGCTATTAAATGCTAGCAAGAGCAAAGAAAGAAACCCTGAGCACTACCAGTGGCAATAGTCTCTTGCCTTATTCTTATGGTTTTAGACTGTTAATTTCACCCAACACTGGCATTGTATGATTAAAAATTTTTTTGACTCCAATATTCTACAATTAATTGATTGATTATACCCTACTTTTTGCCAATAGTATTACAAAGTTAGCTAAATTTAAAAAAATTAGATAATGAAATAATATAAAAACTATATGAAAAAGAGAAACATTAAAGGAAGGCAAAGTGATATGAGATGAAATGAAGATAATAGTGGTGGAATTAATATCATGATGATCTTCACCTATACAATTTTGGGGATTCACAAGTATGTCTTAAAAATTATGAAAAGCAAAATCTTACCCATTACTATTTATTGTGTCTAAATGGAATGAATATTGCTTCAGGAAATTCAACTGCTTATAGAACAAGTCAGTAGAAAATGTATGTGTAAGGTCTTCATTAAAATCTTAATAATGTTAGATAATGTGTTTTAACAAACTTTCTGTAAGTACAAGTTTAATAGCAGTTTTTTAGGGTTTTGTATCATTTCATTTTTTAGAATGTGTTTTGTCTTATTTGTTTGTTCTCTATAATGTGGATAACTTGCATACAAGTACAATTCCTTTACAATTCCAAAAATTTTGAGAAAAAGCTTTCAGGTGAGAGGAGACAGTATAGTAGAAAGCAATGTTGTCATGTAGAGGAACATTTTAGAATAAATGAAATCTATTCAGCTAGATTTTCAGTGACTCTTGAACTGTGCTAAACATGAAGTTTTACTCTGTCAAACGCATCATTTGCCAATGTCGTACATTGCCAGTTTAGAAGAGACTCACAGATACAAATACACTACAATCACAGTGGGAGAAGAGTGAAGATCTTTTTGAAGAGGTTCAGAGGCTAATGACGACTTGTGCCTGAAGAGAACTCCATCACAGTCTGCCCTAAGCGGAGGTGCCAGCAAGGCCATGTTTCATCTTAGAAAATTATTTTAAAACAACTTTATCAAGTGCTGTCAAATGGGTAAGAAGGGCACAAAAGCTTGACCCACTGAGCCAATAAGCAGTGACTCTGTATTTGAACCTAGTTATATCCATCAAGCCAGTCTTTGCTTTTTCTAATACATCATTAATAACATATATTATTAGCTATTAACATTAATATAACTCAACATTATTTCTATGATATACTTATAAAAAAACTGATGTTTCAAATAATGATGCAACAACCTTATTCAATAAATACTGCTGCTTCTCAATGAATTACTCCGAAATGAAGTGGCTCTTCAAAATTAGACATTTTACATTCCTTACTAAGTATCAAACTGCTCATTAAGAATGAAAATGTGTTTCACATATGCTGGTCTTTGACCTTTCTATTTGTAGAGCATTTTACACTTATGGTTTCATTACCTTCTCCAAAGCCCTGACAATATTTGGCAAGCTTTGTGAAATAGTAACTTGATCCATTTGCCTTAGGGCCACCCAGCCAGTCAAGAGCAGCCCAAATGGAGCAAAAACCCAGGCTCATGACTCCTTTTTACCTTTACATTGCAAGAAATATTTAGATATCAAAAATGTACTTTTTAAAAGAAATACACTTCATATACATAAATTGATTTAATAATAAAAAGTTATATAAAGAAAATTTGAGAAAGTAAACCAAATTTATAATGTTATAGGTTTTCTTGCATTTTTTTAAAACTATTAGTGCCAATAAGGTGGAATTTTCTGAGTCACAGTTACAAACTGTTACAAACTCATAATTGTCAAGCAGTTGCCAGAAATGCTTAGTTATAAGAGAAAATGTATTACAACTTTTCTGATAAAAAGTAATCTAAAATGTCTTAAATGAATGTTTACTTTTTCTGAAAATTACCCCCCAAAAGCTAAGAGGCTTATTAAATTAACTCCATAATTCATATGAGATTATTTGCGTAACTGTTTTGATGAAGCTTTCCTTCTTCATGCTAAATCCATTCCAAAGCTAATTGTAGAATGTAATTATAGAGCTTTACAAGCAAAGATATAATTGCTGTCCTTGCTATGAATGTAAAAAGTTTAGGTGGAAAAGATTAAGTGACTTGGTCAAGGTCATGCCACTCACTGCTGAGTAGAATTTAGAAATCCTGACACCCACTCCATAATATTGCATTTATGATCTATTTAACAGCTTCTGTGCAAGAGCAGTGAATAGTTTAATCACTTGATCACAAGAGTACATTGATTCAACAAGTCAAATATCACACAGCTTAAAAAGTGCATTTTATAAAAGATGTTTACCTTATCCTTATTTATGCAGCAATGAACTTTGAGGAGTTAATTTCAACACTGTTCAGCTGCATGAATCAACTTTGATGATAAACAAATATATAAAACTCAAAACAACCTCTAAATATTCTAAGCAGATAGATTTAATAATATAACTTAGAAACATGTCATATTGTGTTGGCAGTTCCATGTAATGGAAGTTGTTTCAAAATTCTTAAAGTCAAGCAAAAAAAAGAAAAAGACAAATGGACACGAACAACAGTGTGGTGATTGAGGGGGTGGTGTGAGGAAGGAAATGGTAATGGAAAGATACAATAAAAAGTTTTTAATGTCAAGTCAGCTTACAGAAAGATCGAGGAAGTAGAAAATAAATCAAAGCAATAAAAAAATTCACTGTCATCACTATAGATAAAATTAAACTTCTGTAATTTGTTCAAAAATTTTTGTGGGAGCAAGCGGACAGGAAATAAAGTGGAAGATATTTCATCTAGGGTAAAAGTGCTTAAGTATACCCCCCTCAGGTGGATTTATTCCACGGGGATCTGATGAGAAGACTGGGAAGCCAGGAGGGATCCTTGAGCCTCTGTGAGGCCTGCCCAGGTCCAAGAGAAGGGGTGGGTCAAAGTGCTGGAGGCAGAGGGATTGAGGCAGTTGGAGATAGATTTCAACCCCGCCCCCATAAAGAGTAAACAAACAGGCACACAACTCAGCAAGAGGAAGCTGGTATGGAATTTGCCCTAGGCTGGTGAAATATTTGGACAGAGGAAAAAAGCCCTTCTACTCTCTTCTGGAGTGCATGGGATTGGCCCGGGAGATTTAAACAATGGGCAGGCAGAGATTCGCCCTTCTGTTTATCCTTGCTCTCCTAGTAGGGGGCAGTTGCACTAAGGCCAAGTCCCACGCACTGGGCTGCTGAGGCTTCAGGGCACTGAGGCTGTGCCCCTTGTCTCACTCTGAGATCAGCACTCAGACCTGAGTCAGAAAACTCCCCTGCCCTGGAGGCTGAGGTAGCTTTTGTGAGCCAGGGCCCCACAGACAGAAACCCTGCACAGAGTGGTCGGCTGTGCCTCCAGCCCTGGAGTGGGAAGAAGCTGCAGTGAAGCGATAGCAGCCCCACAAACGTGCAGTTCAGGAAAAGAGCCTGCAGCCAGAAAGTGTTCCTTCGGTCTCTGAAGGACGTGTAAGAATGGAGTGGGGTTTCTGGACATGGTTCTGGTCCTGGAGGTGACTGGATTCTCTCTGTGTTTTGTGAAAGAGATTGCTCTGGAATCGGGGAGACCTCACTTCCCCAAATTGGACAACTTTTTAATAAACACCATTATTCTTCCCCCCCAATCTCTTTTTTATGCCTGTGTTCAGCTCAGTCTGTTCGGTAACAGATAGTTTAATTTAAACAAAAACATCAAAATTGAAACTATAAGCTCAGGAAGTAATTTAATATATTCATACAACTTCATTAATGGATGTAAGAGTTTCAATAGCACAGGCTTGAGCTAATAGTTTCTTGAAGAAAGAATTTCAAACATTTTGAATTATTATTGGCTGTGCTACGAAGACTTTAGACTTATAATAATATAAACAAATGTATTGATTTTTTTCAAATTTAGAATGAATCTATATATAGTCTTCCGATCATTATTTTAAAAAGTATATATGTTTTTGTATATTAAATAAGATTTATTATGCAATAAATTTGTTGTATGTACAACAAATTTTATGATTAAAGGACAGAATGTAAAGTGTATCAGCTGTAATAATGTAAAAGTTTATTTGACAAAAGTTAGGAAATGGGCATGAGGAAATCTTAAGGGAACAGAAAATATACAAATATTCTCATCTTACATAAACAGGAATCAAGAAGTATTGTCTATAGTTGATAGGAAAGGAAATAAGTGTTTATATTATTATTCCAAGTTAGAAGTTTGACCTATAAAACTCAATAGAATGATTAAAATATATAAACAAAATGGATATTCAAGAATGTAATAGGATAAATTCTCTTCTACTGCAGTATACATACAACAGGCAATGTTTAAACTCATAAATTAAGAAAGAAAAGCATAGTGTACTAGAGATAAAATTTAGACACCAAAAATATTTTTAAATATTTGTTAATAACACTGAAGAATGAGCAAGATACTTTTCCTTTATATTCTTTTCCTTTGTAGATCATGTTCATATATTAATATTAATTTTAGATTTGGTTATCAGTTCATTAAAATTATTGCCTCATAATTAATAGATCTGACTTAAAGTTGTTACTAAGACAGTTCCTACTCTATTACCAACTTTCATTAAAACTAAAAGTCTAAAATATATGAGTATTTCAATCTATATTCAAAAAATATATTGTTACAAAACTATTCTGGGCCTTAGCATAACATTAATTGAAGAGTTGATAGTCTTTAATATTTCAAATAATTTTAAGTCAAATAGTTCACAGGATACAATGTTTATTGGTACAAGCTATTTAAATACAAACTTAGTGGCTTATTTATTACATTAAATTAAAACTTACTTGGAATCCTTAAGAAAAGACTTTCAAAATTGAAAGATAATTTAAAGTAACATATTTGGAGTCTAGCTGAAGATTATTACTATACATAAATTTGACTAAAATTTTCAGACATTTAAAGAAAATAGTTTTATGTGCTTTAGTACTTCTAAACTTATAAATTTTTATTATTCACTCTGGGAATATTTAGTATCAGAAATTATATTTTTAAACCACTGAGAACCATATATTCTAAATAATTAAAATAAATCACATATTACTGTACTGTCATTAATAGTAAAATATGTCAGTATGGTACAGTAAGCATTTTATGTAACATTAAGCATGTTTAATACATTTTTGGAAGGTAGAAATATTTGTTTTGATTAACAATTTTATTTTATTTTTATTACTCTCTCTTTTTTTTATTGTTGTTCAAGTACAGTTGTCTACATTGTCTCCCCAAATCCCCATCCCATCCATCCCCACCTCCCACATTCGGCTTTGGCTTTGTCCACGTGGCCTTTACACATGCTCCTTGATGACCCTTGAAATGATGGCATACATTTTGAGCAAGTTTTAAAAATCTGAAATATTATTGCATTATAAAAATGTCTCAAGCCCTGGCTGGTGTAGCACAGTGGATTGAGCATGGGCCTGCAAACCAGAGTATTGCGGTTCGATTCCCAGTCAGGGCACATGCCTGGGTTGCAGGCCAGTTCCCAGCAGGGGACACATGAGAGGCAACCATACATTGATATTTCTCTCCCTATCTCTTTCCCTTCCCCTCTAAAGATAAATAAATAAAATCTTTAAAAAAATGTCTAAGATTACTGGGGAATTTGAACAGTACACATGGATTATTTGTTCTATAGGAAATATAATGTTCGTATAAATATTTACATTTAATTACAATTATGGCTTGAGCATCAGAAATATTCCCTAAACTGTGTTGGTTATCAAAAATCTTTATTTAATCTCAGCAATACTAGTAAATGATCATGCAAGTTAGTGAGTCATTAACTTCTCTGAGCTACAGGTTCATACCAAGTTCAAATTGTGAAATTCTAAACAATGAATAAATTTTACATTTCTAAGTTTTTAAACTATCTTTTAAAAATCTTAAGCTATCCTTCAACTTAAAAAGCATCTACATTAGAAAAGTAAAACAAATGATTGTCATATGAGTTCTATTTTAGTGAATAATGATAGGAGGTGAGAGGATGCTGTAACAGGTTACGAAGCCAACAGGGAACAGAAACGCACTGTGAACGAGCTGGGCAGGACGGGTGTGAAGCAGCAAGGGCGCAGTGGGCTTCTCTGAGCTGGAGAGAGCCTGCCTCATCAGAACGAGGCAGCCACTTCAAAAACTCGGTTGATGGTTGCTATCTGAGAAGGTGGACCTGGTGCTGCACAGCTGCAGTCTTATTGTGGAATCCATAAATCTCAATATTTACATAGAATATCTAATTTGTAAATGTGGGAAGTTAATTTGAATTACATAACTCAAACAAAGCAAATTTGTTGTCCAGATTCACCCGATGAAAAATGATATATTCCTTGTGCTTTTCCTGTTTCATAGTTATAATTATAAGAACAATGTATAATTCAAAAATACATAATAAGATATTTAATACAAATATTTTAACACATTGATTTTAATTAGTGTTTACATTAATTTCTTAGAATGTTACATTTTCAGTTAAAAGAAGTGTTTCTCAAAACTTACATAACTTGCCTTAAAAATATATTTGATTGAGCCGTTATCAGACACTTGTATTTATAATTGCAATTTATCCTAAAGACTTCTCCATTTATCAGCTATTAGTATGATCAGAAACCATAGCGTTTTGTGATCCTAATGGAACAGATCATTAATTATAAAGCTAGGAAGATAAATACATTTTAAAAAATAAGTCTATGGGGCAAATGAAATATGGTGATATAGTGTAATGGAGTATGGTTTCCATTCTGTAGTTCAATTTGAATGACATTTGGAGTAGAAAAATGAACACATGTTGCAATTTCTAATGTTAAGTAAAACAAAATGTAATATTTATAATGTTACTCAACTTCTCAAAAGCTAAGTAACTGTAAGCATGCACATGAACACACACCCACACATGCACAAACACATGCACAGACACACACTCGTGCTGAATCCAAACACTAAACTCAGTTTGTAATGGCTTACATTTTGTCAGAACCACTCAGGTCTGGGCCTCTGATGTTGTTGGTTCCCTGCAGGGTTGTGTGCCTGTGTGTGTATGTCTCACCGTATAGGTACTGCCTAGAATATTAACTGACTCTTGATAGTTTCTCAATACATTTGTTTGATAATTGAATTATATTCTTGGGTTCTTCATGGTACATTTTTGGAAGATGTGTTTTTGTCTCCTTTGCACACATATGTGTAGAATAGCAGTGTTAAAGGGGATTGTTCAGCATTGCCGTAGGAAACAACCACTCCCAGAGTCACCAGTGCTATGGCTGGAAAACAACAGAGAAGACAGTCTCACAGGCCATCTGCACGGAAGGATCTGAAGGTGTAGTGAGTATGCTATTTACATAAAAACAGAGAGGTGAGCCAAATAGGTCATGGAATTATCTACTGCAGAGGAATAAAACAGCTTTACTGTGTTCCTATGTTTGTTTGGAACTAAAAGATTGAAAGAGTGCTGTGTTATTCAGGTTCAAACCCTCCACTGACTGCTCAACTTTTACAAGATGCCTTCATATCTTTAGACCTTTCAGTTATTGGTTCAAAAATAAAATGTAATGGGTGTGCAAAGGGTTTGTTCTCTCAGTTTCAAATAAATTGAAGCAAAACTAAATTCAATTTAATTTTCCTCTGGCAATAGGGGGTGATCATTGAGATTGGCCAGTTCAATGAGTAAACATTTATGCTGTTTTTTTTTAAATAAAACCTTTGCTAATCATATGAATTCAAGTGATATACTTGTGCCATCCTTAAATCTTATTTCTTCTTACTTCCTTTAGGATAAGAACTATAACTTTAATATGATTTTGATATTTATGAGTGAAAATATTTATTTTCAGTGTGATTTTTTATATAAGATAACAACATATGTTAACTCTTCCAAAGCTAGTAGTGTCCACATTTCCACAGCTACTTTGAGTAGATATTAAAATGACCAAATTCTTTCTTATCAATGATTTATAATATGAAATAGTCAAATTTTTCAGTTTTATCCTAAATTAATTATGAAAGGTAAATAAAATGTTTTATTTAATAAAACAAGTTCAATGTTTAATTCACAAAAATACACATTTCTTTACAGAGAGTCCATAATGTAAACGTATCTTTTTTACCTTCTCTTTGCTTTCTACTTTTGTTCCATATGGTAGATACTTGCCTTATTACTTATCACAAAACAAATAAAAGAGTCATCAAAAAAAGTTTAAGTACCAATCAAGAAGTCCAGACATCACATTCTGTCATTTGTTACATAAAACGTGCAACTCAGAAAACTTTAGGTCTGGAAGGGATCTTGAGCTGCATTTTATATTAACTCAACATTCATATATTATGAATTTACTCTGGAATAGTATACTTTACTAGCAGGTAAGAAGCAAAGTTAAATTTTAATAGAATCCTAGTCCCTAAAGGCTATTGTCCAGTGAGGAATCAGAATTTCTCACAATGTAATCTTCATGCATGTGCATTAGTACTATGAAAGTAGTTCAATATAAAATGAAGATACTATGCCTCAACAATCAAACTAGTGAAGGAGAATATTTGAGGCTAGATCCACAAATCTGCTAACTTAACAAATAACCAATTTGAGAACCACTGGTCTAGTATAATCTCAACACTTTTAATGTAAAGAAATATAGTTTTAAAAAGCTTATCTTGGTTAGTCCATACAATTAGTTCATGAATAGGCTAGTGAGCTGTTAAATTCAGCATGTTTTTTTTCTATTTCACTTTGTGCTCCAAACATACACCATCATTCCCATACACCCATAAAAAACAGGTGCCTCCAGTATTAGCAGCCAGGGCATTGCACCAATGCACTGGCAAGGGAACTTTTATCTTCTTTGTATTCCTAATTCAAATTCTATGCCTCTGTTGCACATAGCATGCTTTCTTCAATGAATTATAGACAGAAGCTGGTGGATAACCACATTAGAATACTTGATGCAGAGGGTCATTCCATGATTTTATAACTTTTAAAAGTTAATTAATTGAGGATTATTCATAAACCAAGAGAAACACAAAGCCATATTTCATACCTTTGTGAAACATGCCTTCATATAAAAGACATTATTTATATTGTATTTAAAGTAGAAGGCAGAAATTTTTACATTAGAATTTTATTTATTTACTTATAGATATTTTATTCCCAGAAAAATTCTAAAATACAAAAGAAGAAAAAGAAAAAAAATAAATGAATAAAATTGGTTCTCCACTTAGGATGCAGAAACCTTCAAGAGCATGTTTCTTGAGTGCTAATAGTGAAAAAATGAGGAAAAATAATAAATGTTCTCATCAAACATCTAAAATTGCAAATCAGTCAAGGAAACTGATATCCAAAGAGTGACAAGCTTCTCTGAAGAGAGATGGCATGTATGAATTGTTTTATCTTTAACACAGCTTGGTTGGAAAGAGCTTTGCAAGCTAATCAGGAGAAATCAGCTAAAATTTAATGAATGACTATAGGCTAGACGTTGCATGGCATATAAGCTTAGAACAAAGTGTTTCAACCTAAGTGCTATTGACATTTGTCAGCGAATAATCCTGTGTTAGTATGTTCTCATACTAAGAATGCCACATGAAAAGAGGAGATCTATAGCAAGGTACAGGGCAAAAAAAATCCTCTGCTGCCTAAGAATTACAAGAAAGAGAATATGGAGTTCAGATGAGATGTCATGGAGCTCATTTTAGAAGTAGGAGCAGGAAAAAAACAACTCACTTAGTTTATGGAGGTTTCAGAATAAAAAAATAAAATGAATATCTAGATATCAGCAACAATGACTGACAAGTGATGTAAAAACAATACTGTTGATAATAGCATTAATAAAATCTATTTACAAATTTTAAAAATAAGTAAAAGAATTATATGCTTAAAACTACAAAATAGTGATGAAATTAATTGAAGTAGACACAAACAGAGAGCTATCTACTGAGTTTATGAACCAGAAAATTCAATATAGTTAAGATAGAAATTTCCCCACTTGATAAAAAGATTCAGTGCAATCACAATTAAGATATCAGCAAGGTTTTTATAAACAATGATAAACCAGTTTGAAATTTTATATAAAAATGTAGAATATCTACATAACCAAAACTTAAAAACAAATTTATTATAAAGGACAATAACCAAGATAGTATAGAATCGGCAAAGAGATAGGCATATAAATCAATAAAACAGAGTATTGTGTTTTGGAATAGATCCACACATATATACTCAATTGATACTTTACAAAAAGAAAATTTCTAGGGTAATTGATTAGGAGAAAATAGGTTTTTTTTTTAAACAAGTGCTCCTGCTGGATCCATTAAATATTCATATAAAAATGAACTCTGTCTCATATCTTGTAACACGTGTAAAAGTCAGTTTTAGGTGTATGATAGACCTAACCATAAAACTAGAACTATAAAGTGTCTTTAATAAAACAGGAGAGAAAAATATTTATAATATTGGATTAGGAAATATTTTCTTTCATATGAGACAAAAAGCATAAAAAGAAAAGAATTGATTAGACTGCATCAATATCTAATACTTTTGTTCTTCTAAAAACATCATTAAGAAAATTAAAAGACAAATTGCATAGTGGGATAAATTGCCAAATACATTTTTGAGAAAGAACTTTTATTCAGAATATATGCAGAACATTTACAACTTAATTAAAGTCAATCCAATTAAAAACTGAAGTAATAGATTTGAATAAATATCTCATCAGAAAAAGATGATTGGCAGATAAGAACATAGAAACATGTTTACATCTTTGTTACTTGGGAAATGAAACCTAAAACTAATATAAAATTTCATGACATACCCAGTAGAATGTCTAATATGCAAAAAACACAATTTAAAAAGCTGGCAAGAATTCAGATCAGCTAGAAATATTGCATATTGTTGTTGGAATTTATCTGGAGAGAACCTAAACACTAATTCAAAAGAACATAAGCACCCCTATGTTCATTGCAGCATTATTTACATTCACCAAGATATGGAAGCAGCCCAAGTGTCCATCAGTAAATGAGTGTGTAAAACAACTATGGGGAATTTACACAATGGGATACTGTTCAGCCAAATCAGAAGAAAATCTTACCATTTGTGACAGCATGGATGGATCTGGAGAACATTATGCTAAGTAAAATAAGCCAGTCAGAGAAAGAAAAGTACTGTATGATTTCACTCCTGTGTGGAATATAATGAATAAAATGAACTAACAAGCAAAATGGAGACAGACTCATGGATGGAAAGCAGATAACAGCTATAGAGGGGTGGGGTTAGGGGGTGGAAAGATTAAACAAATAGGAAAAAGGACTCACGGACATGGTCAACAGGGTGGTGATTACAGGGGGCAGGGGCTAAAAGGGGGATAAATGGTAATGGAAAAATAAAATTAATTTTTTAAAAGCTGACAAAAATTTAGATCAGCTAGAAATATTGTACATTGTTGTGGGAATTCAAATTGTAATCTCCCTGATGATCTAGTGGTTAGGATTCAGATCTCTCCAATTATACAACATTATGTCAAAGAGTATGTAGTGGCTTGGCTGGTGTGCCTTAGTGGATTGAGCACTGACCCGTGAACTAAAAGGTTGCCAATTGAGTTCCCAGTCAGGGCCCATGCCTGGGTTTCAGGCCAGGTCCCCAGTAGGGAGCATGGCAGAAGAAATCACACATTGGTGTTTCTCTCCTCTTTCTTCCTCCTTTCCCCTCTTTCCAAACATAAAATAAATAAAATCATTAAAGAAAAGAATGTGAGGTATTTTATCAACTTGAACATAACCATAACATACTGAAATCTTACTTCTAGTCTTTTACCCAAGAGAAAGAAAAGCATATGTTCACACAAAGGCTTGTATGTGAATGTGTATAAAGACTTTATTCACAATAATTGGAGACTGAAAAAAACCTCAAATATTCATCAGTTTGGTATTGGTTAAGACAATATCACAGTCCATCCAAACTTATTACAACTCAGAAATTTTAAAAAAATCACTGGCATAAACAACAACAAGACTAAATATCCAGGTCATGCTAAGTGAAATAAACCAGACACAAAATCCTACCTACTGTATCGTTACATGACTTTCTAGAGAAAAGCCAATTATAGGTCAGATATCAGACCAGTGATTGCCAATGATTTGGCAATGATGAGGAGTTGATTGCAAAGTAACTCAGGAAACACTTGGGATGATGTAAATGTTGTATATCTCAATTGGGGTGTGGCTAAACCACTGTATAAATTTGTCAAAACAAATGTAGTGTACAGCAATAGATGCTGAGTTTTATTCTATGTAAATTAAATCCCAGTAAGCATTGGAAGAAAAATAATTCAACACTCTTTAGAAAAGTACATGTCATATGTATTGTTGAATAATCCTGAAGAAAGTTTGGGAGTAGTAGGAAGAGTGTCTTGAACAGCAATTGGACCTTCTCCACCAGCAATCTGTTTATCAAGTAATTAGCTTAGAGATCTTTAATTTTTGGCTTGAGCATAAATGTTACATTTGCCTAAAATGGAATAAAAAAAGGAAGTAGAAAATAACTCTTTCCCTAGAATCAAGAAATGCAGCACAAACAGCTCAGACATCTAATTTCTTATTTATTTTATTCTACTAATAAATTTGTTAAAAATTAATTGAACAAAATAATGTAAATTAAAAATAAAATACTCTCCACTATCCCTTCAGCGCAATCCCTCAGCTACTATTCCTTAAAGGTGGTCATTGTGGAGACATGTAAACAGTGGTTTTGGACATTGAACTTTATGTTTACACTTTACAGGTGTAAATTAAGTTGGATGTGTTTGGTGTACACTGTAAGGTAAACTGTGAAACTTAATGTATTCAGATGAAGTTGACAAACTTGTTAAATATAGCTACACCTGACGAACTGGGAAGGATGAAGAGTAACTTGGCAGAACTGGGCGTGCATCCCCCTGACCACTCAGAGTTCACACAGAAATCCGGGCTCTCCAGGTGCTGAAAGTCTCCCACGTCTATGTGCAGCTAGCTCGCCTTCCCTGCATCCTCCACATTCAGTACACAATTGCCTCTGCACATTTGACTTTAATTTATTGAATGAGATGCACAAAACTAACATTACTCATATATTAAAATAACAGAGTTAACCACTAGTAAGATTTAGGATTCAAAGTATTTGTACAAAATAAACTATTAAGACATCTGAGATATTTTAATAAAACTGAGATAAAGGTACACTTTAGACTATCATTCCTGGAAAAAATAATCACTGACCTGCACATTGAAGTGGTAATGAAAACCAAAATATTCTTGCAGTTGTAATATTAAGTAATTGTTCTATACAAGTAGAGATTTTGTTCATGTCTAACAATTATTGTAATTAATCATAAACTTTATTTTAAACAGTTTGAAATTCAATGAACATTTTGCCAAAACAATTATTATCTAAAGATAATTAAATAATAAGTATTAGACACTAAAATACGGATGTTTTCAATAATTATTTTATGCATCAGATCTGTGGGAATTTAGTTGTAGATATTTAATGTGTTTCTCAATCATATTTTTATAATGCCTTTATCAGGAGAAATAATTTTTGTTTGTGAGAATATTAATAGTTTTGCTTTAATTATAGATTGATTTCCTCTTCTCTATGAGTAGCATTTCAGCAATGCTGTAGAAAGTAATATTTCGTCACTGTCAGAGAAACCAACATATTCATTTCCAGATACATGTGTATGGAGATACCCTATTTTTCACTCAGCCTTCTGAAACCACAGCCTCAGTCACTCATTGTACCAGTCAAAGCCCTCCAGGTCCTATGTTGTCTTATGTCTGCAATTCAGTTTTACAGCATCTTGACTCTGGGGAGGTTCAAGCTGCTTTCTTGGCTGACTGGACTCTTATCACCAGGCCCGATCTATTTCTAACATCCCACACAACCATTTCTACTCTACTGTGTCCACACTATGTGTAGTCAGAAGGATTTTCTTTAAATTGTCAACTCCCAGAATAGCAAGTACTTTCTGCTAAGAGCCTGAAATTTATTTGGAGCTTCTACAGTTTCAACTTCAGGTTTGGAACAGAGGAGAGAGAAGAGTACAGGTCCATGCCATTGGCATCTGTCACTCTCTTGTTTTAATCCTCACCGGAGGACTTTATTTTATTGCTCTGAGAGTGGAGGGGAGAGAGAGAGAGAGAGATTGGTTGCATTTTCATGCACACCCTGACTGGGATGGAATCTGCAGCCAGGGTATGTGCAGTGACTTGGAATGGAACTCACAGCATTTCGCTCTATGGGACAACACTCCAACCAACTCAGCAGCAATGGCCAGGACAGCATATACCACTCTGGTTTTATTCCTTTAAAATTTCTTCGAAGAGTAGTGGTGTTGGTGGCAGTATGGAGTTCTGGGGTGACTGTTTATGCCTGATTTTTGTCTTCCCCTGGATATTTCATTCTTATTTTATTTGAGCTATATTTTGGGGGGGAAAGTATATTTTTTATATGCTAGGTTATGCATTTGCCATTTTGGTTCAGTAGTTACCCCAAGACCCTTCCTCAGTCAATACCAGACTCATATCTCATATAACCAAGACAAGGAAATAACACAGTGAACATGGGCATTTGAAAGAAAATCACAGAATTGGCATCTATTAATACTTTACATATTATTCTACCATATACTATTCTTTTCTTCCACATTGTTGAGGAACTCATTATTGATACAGGTTGTTTTTCTCTTTTTTTGAGCTTCCCAGTTCATTTTTAGGTCAAAATACTTGTTGGTGTGGACTTATTCATTATACCTAATGCATTTACTAAGCCATAGAGCTAAAATTATAAATGTCATTAGTAAGAGAATGGTTCTTAAAAATATGAGACTATAAATACATTTTGAAATAATATATTCATAGAAGTATTTAAAAGGTATTGAATACTATTTATCTGTTATATAAATTATTAGGTCATGATTTTTTTAAAGTCAAACATGCTGAAGTACCCCATGTTGTACTTCAGTTCACTTTACCGGAGACTTCATATTTTCCAGTAAGTAGGTTCATTGTCAGGATTGGCATTGAGAATTAGAGAAAAAGGTAAAAAAGGCAAATATCAGAAAAATAATACTTTTTTAGGCTTAAATAACAATTAAGTCACTATGGATGAGATTAGCTAACAGCATGAAAACTTACTGGAAGAACCTTGCCTAAAATGGATTCAGAAATATTCAAGTTACCTCTCTGGATGTTATAGAAAGTCATCAATTAAAATGAACTAGCATTAGAAAAATTAGCTTCTCAGGTATGTTATTAAATAATAATTTCATTTTGTAGTATAATTTTGTAAAACAAATGCAATAGTCTCTAAGCTACTGAAGCTGTAGTGAGAACTGATGGCTTCTAGATCAACAAGAGTTCTAGAACAATTAAAATCACCACAATTTCCCCTAATAAATTAGTTCAGGTGAGTAGAATCAGGATAGATTATTTTATATGTTTTATTTATTCTTTTAGAAACCTCCCATTTCAGCATCTGTTAACTGTTTCATTGAATCTTGGTAGGAATGTCATGAATCAGCAACTGGGGCAAAGGGTGGAAATAACAATAATCATTTGGGTAACATATTTTCAATTCATTTCAGTGCTTTATGTTTGTTTGCTATATAGTTTGATATGTTTCTAGTATATTGGAAATCTCATAAAAATTTTCAGATATGCCAATTTACTGTGCAAGAGAAATCAAATTTTAACATTAGGATCCATTAACCTTAAAAAGAATTACAGAATGATTTTTTATCTGCTCTCAGTATATTTGTGCATTCACATTGCCAAAGATATGGAAATGATAGAAGATTGTTAAATTACTTAAATAAAGCAATGTTCACTTATTTACTTTCACTGGTTACTTAAGATAGACTTCTCTTATAAGAATATCAACGTATGTGGTCTCTGCAAGCAACTATATACAGATTATTTTTGTATCTATATATCTATATATATATGTATCTTTGTGTGGTAAACATAGGTAAAATTGGTACAAACAGAAAAAAATGGGCTAAAAGATTATTTTTCTTTCTTTTCACAGTGTTTATTTAACTTGCTTTGTAGTCAAGGCACATAAGAGACTTTGATTTGGAGAGGTTTTCTTTTGAAGGTGACAAGCTAGCTTTCACTAAAACATTAATCCTCTGGCTATTTATCAGAGACTAGAGACCATAAGGGCATCAGAGACTAGAAATATACTAGGAGTGTAAAGAAAATCTTAGTACTTTTGAAACTCAAGGATATTTCCACACTACACAAAACATTTGAAAAGTATATATTTGGAGTTAAAATAGAAGTATGAGACTTCAATCATTTATAATAAACAGATTGAAAAAAACTATAATTTAGTGAATTTCTCATTTTTTAAAATTGCTCAAGAAGCTTCACAAGCATGCAAATAATTAAGTCTGAGAAAACATTTTATGACTATGGCAAAAGGAAAGATGATTCAAAAGGTTTTAATCATATTATTTGTTTTGATTTTACTAAATTAATCCCTAAAGCAAAATAAAGAGAATGAGCAGAGTACACACAAGAGACATTCTTCTGGGAAAACTATTCAGAAGACATTAGTATATGGAAATATCCATTCAAATTTTACAAATCTTGATTTTCCCCAAACTGTGTTTTGTGCCCAGAATTATGAGGGATTTCATAAGAACACATAAATTGTAAATTAAGAAAGCCAATATATGATATATTCAGGAGCAAATAGACAAAATCACCACTTTAAAGCAGGTTTCCAGCTTAGTGACTTATAGATTTGAAAGTGGTGATGATCTCATTTAGCTGTATCATCCTTTACCATGTCTACTAATGGGAATGCTGAAATCCAGAACGGCTCATTAGGCACATGACACATGGCAGAGGCCACTGCGCTGTGGAAGGAGCTCCTGGCCTGACTGTAAAGGAAACTGAATGTTAATTCACTAAACTAGTCTCAGAAAATAAAACAGGTTAGGTCACCTTTCATTTCTGTAGTTGCAAAAGTAAAATAGTTGGAATACAACATATTAATTAAAAGAAATAAAACATTAAATGTGTCTAAATCTTGAAAATATAATTTTCAGAAGAGCATACACAGTCTGATACCTTTTATATGTATTCACAACATAAAACACATAATTGTATACTACTTATGGACAGGCATAGACATGTAAAAAGTAAAAATAGACTAGGGTAATATACTCTGAACTCAAGTTAGTGGTTACTGCTGAGGTAAGGGTATGAGAAATACTACTGTAGAATGTGCTAAAAAACTTCACTTGCATCTTGGATTCAGTTTTCCAACTATAAAATAAATATAATAGAAGTATATATATATCATAAGATTGCTGTGAATATTGAATGAGCTAACAGTTAAGTATTAAGAACAAATGATTGAAATAGAGTAAGGTGCTATTATTATTATCATTAATATTTTTTCATTGGAATATTATGTCTGGTGGTGAGCTAATGATATTCATATGCATTCCAGGTGAGCCCTGAATCTTCCTCTATTCCTAGTCATGTAGTAAGTACCATGGGAGACAAAAGAACAGTCACTTCCTAACAGTTTTATTACATGAAAGGTCTGATTTTTTATCAAATATTGCCGTATCTATTGAGAGAAAAATACTTGGTTATCACTGATAATTTTTATAACATCATTTATTGACTAATCTAAAATAATATAAATTATATATCAGAGACTATTATAGAGATTATCTATATATAATATAGATTAGATCTATCTATATAGATCTAATAGATATATAATATCTAAAAGATATATATATTGTATATAAGCAAGGTTTCTCAAATTGCATGTCAATTTCTAATTTTAAGTTGTTTTAAATATGTAATTAAAAAAATCTTTCAATTATCTTAACATAATACAGTTGGTTATTTAATTTCTGTTTTGACATTAATTCATTACCCCAAAGTTCATCATTATGTTTTCTAATTTATTATCTTTAACTTAATTATATTTTAATTAACCAGAAATTTTCAATAGTGTAGTATAATGTTACTTGAAATAATCTCTGCTTGTATAGTTGTAATGAATAAATAATATTTATTTGAAATAATTTAAATTTTATTTATCTTTAGAGGGGAAAGGAAGGAGAGAAGGAGAGAAATATCAATGTATGGTTGCCTCTCGTGTGTCCCCTGCTGGGAACTAGCCTGCAACCCAGGCATGTGCCTTGAACTGGGAATCAAACTACAATCGTGTGGTTTGCAGGCCTGCGCTCAATCCACTGAGCTACATCAGTTAGGGCTATTTGAAATAATTTAAATTTATTATTTCACACTTCTATTCTCTAATATTTTAACTATCCTTGCTCTGTTTTATGTTTATATCAAGTATATTGATTGCAAGTAGGTGAAAACATATTCTCTAAAGAAACTTGTTTCAATGTTGTAATAATTCAGAATTGTAGTCTATCATTAAATACATAGAACTATTATTTCCATTTCCTAGTTTAACTTAGTCATGTGTCTAATCAAATAAAAAACATTCAGGTAAATTTTTCTGATTAAATATGAATCTAATCAAGCAATGTATCTTGATTCCTCAAGAAATGGTATTAGGGACTCTAAAGCAACTGTTTGGATGTGGTGCACATTAGCAGTGGTGTAAATAACATGTGCACAACTTCACATGGCGAAAAGCCATTTTATTTTACAACTCTGAGGAATTGTATTTAAACAATCACAGAACTTTTTAGCAACTCCTAAATCGCACAACAAAAGATATGTTTTTTCTGTTATTGATTTTTAAAAAATAATAGATTTCCCAATTTGATTCAAGATTTATGTAGAATTTGAGGCTCTGAATTTCATGGCTATTTTGTACACATCAAGGAGATTTAAACAATTACTTTAAATAAAAATTTTATATTCTCTTTATCGCTATGATTCATCAAATTAAAACAAACTTGTGGTCCCTAGAGTCAGAAGTAATTCAATTTTATATCCTTAATACTTACACATTTTGGGGCACTGAAGGCACTACGCAAAAGTCTTTTATATTTGAGTGAATTAGAATTTCACTGCTTTATATACTTGTATATATTATTCATTATTTCTGAATTGTCCTGCTTAAGTAAAGAATGTAAAAGAAGAGCGAGAAAGTACAACTCTAAATTTGCAGATGGGCAACAGAAGTGGCGGAACAGGATAATCTGATCCATCTTTGCTCCTATTATAGGAAAATAAAAGCTCCTATTTACTACAGAAATTGATAATAATTATCATCTAGAACTCGATATCCTTTAAACAAGAAAAACATATTAGACAGTTTAGACTGGTATCCCAGGGCCTATTCAATTTAAACAATGAAAATGTTTACATGTAATATATTTTATAAGTGTGATAGAACTACACAGAAACATCTTCCTCCAAATTTCTACCCACTCCTGAGTGCACTAAAATATGGCTCTTATTACAAAACTGCTCCCAAATTTAGGAAATCAAAGCTTATCTATCTTTGGAAGAGTAAATATTGTTTAGAAAATAATTATAAATCTCATTTACTTAGATAGGATCTTCCTTTTTTAGAAAGCTTCTGTCCTTTTGATTTTTAGACAAATGAAAATTCCTGCAGATGGTTTTTCAAAACTGCAAGGATTAGAGCTTTGACTAGAAGCTGCATACATTTCACACTTCTTTGGCAATAAAATAAAATATTGCCAGTATGTATCTAAAGAAAATAAGTGTACTTGTTTTTATATTATTGTTTTTATTTTGTATTTAAAAATTAAATTCTTAAAATGTTATAATACTTTTGGGTATACAATGTAGTGATTAGACATTTATATACCTTATAAAGTGATTACCCTGATAAACCCAGTTCCGCTCTGACATCTTACTCATTATTGCCATATTATTGACTATTTTCCCTGTGCTGTACCTTATATCCTTACGACTATTTTTATAACTGGCACTTTGTACTCCTAATCCCTTCACCTTTTTCACTCATCCTCTCAACCCCCCTTTCCTCTGGCAACCATCCAATTGTTCTCTGTATGTATGAGTTTCTTTTCTGTTTTGTTAGTTCATTTGCTTTTTAGATTGCCTGTATAAGTGAAATTACATGGTATTTGTCTTTCCTTGTCTAATTTCACTTAGCATGATACCCTGTAGATGAAAAATGGCAAGTTTTAGTTTTTTGTTTGTTTTGTTAAGTAATGTTCTATTGTATATATGTACCACTTCTTTTTTTTAAAGATGTGATTATTTATTCCTAGAGAGAAAGGAAGAGAGGAGGTGAAATGGTGCAGTAAGAGAGAAGTATCAGCTGGCTGCCTCTTACATTTGCTCTGAACTGGGACCTAACCCACAACCCAGGCAGATGCCTTGACTCAAAGTAGTGACCTGTGTTTTCCAGGACACTGTCCTACCAACTGAGCCACAGTGGTCAGGGCTATTTCACATTTTTTAATCCATTTGTCTAATATGGACACTCAGGTTGCTTCCATATCTTTCTTGCCTGTTGTAAATAATGCTGTAATGAACATAGGGGTGCACATATCTTTTTGAATTGATGTATTGGAGTTCTTTGGATAAATACCTGGAAGTGGAGCTTCTGGGTCACATGGAAGTTCTATTTTTTAACTTTTTGAGGAACATCTATGTTGTTTGTAGTGGCTGCACCAATTTCACCCCAGCTACCGTGAACAAGGATTCCCTTTTCTGCACATTCTTACCAACACCTGTTTGTTGATTTATTAATGACAGCCATTCTGACAGGTGTGAGGAGATATTTCATTGTGGTTTTTACTTGCTTTCCCCTAATGATTAGTGATGTTGAGCATCCTTTTCATATATCTATTCACCATCTGCATGTTTTCTTTGAAGAAATGTCTATTCAAGCCCTCTGCCCATTTTTTAATCAGATTTTTTGGGGAGAGGGAGTGTTAAGTCGTTTGAGTTTCTTATATATTTTGGATATTAACTCTTTATTGGATATGTCACTGTCAAATATCTTCTCTCAGTGGATTGTCTTTGTTTGATGAAGAATAGTTTTTGAGAAATACACTTTATAGTTTCAGTCTTAAAAAAATGATATGGTTTGAATTTTTTTAATCTGAGATTTCCGAAATGGGGAAATCAAAAAGTGCTGGGGCAGTCTGGAAAAACAACTGAGTGAGTCAGAAAGGCAATGAACTAGGCATTAAAATATATTATAATTTAAGGGAACAGGGAATTCAGAAGAGCAGGCATGCCTCAGAGTCAGGTTATGAAGTCAGTAAAATATATCCCAGACTATCAAGCCCGACAGACCCAACTTGCCTTTCTCGAGTAAATGTGGAGAATGCATGACTGAGGCTCAGGTTGGCTGTAAGGCTTTGTGGGCCAGTATTCTATCACCCCTGTGAAATGAGTGGGGAGTTGACCAACGTAAAGTCTTTTCTTGATTAAAAAAAATATATATATACACACATATACACACATATTCTTTTATATATATGAATAAATATACACGCACACACACATATATATCTTCTTAAATGTATTCTTTCTTCTACAGACGGCTCATGAGTTTTTCCAAGTGCTCTGTAAATTCTCCATTCTTTCCCCCCTCTTCCCTAAGGAATACAGAAAATCTCATTAACTAGAGTGCCTTGTGAAAAAAATGCTACCAAGTCCAAAAAGATTCAAAATAAGAAAAACTCAGTGCTGTTCAGGCCCATAAGATAATAGAAAAAAAAAACATGCAAAATGCTTGCAGATAGTCTGGCTCTTACTCTTGCTCCTCTCTTTACCAAGAGAACCTTCCCATAGTAACCTGTTGAAAGGTAAGTGACTGGCAGCAGAGCTGACTTGCCCCAGTCAACCCACCTGAGACTCTCTTAGAAGAGCAGAGAACCAGGCAAGGCTCAGGTGTGTGAGTGAGCCCAAGGTTAGCAGAGCCAACTGGCAGACACTTTAAAGAGCAAACTACTGCACAGAGACTTGAAAGGTAACAGCCAATAGACCTCTATATTAGCAAAAGCTGTAAGCCATGCCAGACTTAAATCTTTATTACTGCATGTGTCTGAGTTGTGCGTATTATGTCAGACAACTCTACTGTGTCAATAGATTACTGATACACTCAGCTCTTGACCAAAGAGATAACCGGTTTACATCCTCAAAAGGAAAGGCTCTTTAAGGCACTTCCTCAAAGTAGCTTGATTAAAAACTAGATCTTCCTGCTTGCCTAAAGCCGTTGCATCCTTAAGACTCACTAACAAGTGTTTCTTTCCCCTGACTAGAGAAGAAAGGCCCAGTGCTTTTGAGTTGCTTCTGAAAGTAGTAGGTGGCCCAGAAATACCACAAATTCCCTTCAGCACACACTGATTACTACTGGATAACTGACACATTGATTCTTTGCTTTTGTTATTGTTTTAATTTTTCTCTTTTCAAATAAAAATGAGAGGAATAAATAAGATTATATTCATGTCCTTATCAAATTTGAAAAAATAATAGAGAAAAAGCAGAACTCACCATTTAAATGCTGAATAAAACATATATTTTCTTAAGCCTGGCATAATTCATTCATTCAAGATATTTGCTTGGATCTTAAAGGCATTGAACTTCTTTATGACACACCTGGGAACTATCATGGATACTCTGTGTGGTCACATATAAAATTACTTACATGACATAAAATTTGCATGACAGGTGAAACAGTAAGATAATTCCCTAGATCTTTTCACTTTTTATGACCTTGGAACCAGATGCTATGTATATGATACTGGTACAAACTATGCTGAATTTATCATAATAAAGTTCTCATTTAAGTATTTTCTATTATGCCTTACCCTCTTCTAAAGATGTCCTTCACCTTTCTTGTGTGTTTCTGGACAACCAGAGGCTAGCTTGACCTGAGCACATTAGTATCTCCAGTGACTTCAGGAGTGTAGCCAATAGGGTAGGCCTGGCAGGAGACCATAAAAAAGATAGTGAAGCCAGGGAGGGCCCTTATCCCCACAGCCTCCCTGCAAGATTTCCTTAGGTTGCCAAAAGTCACTTTTATTTCAGCACAGAAGTACTTATTTTTTTCTGACCTCAGGTTCCGGTCACACATCTCTTAGTCACTTCTGTTAGGGCTTGGGGTGGTAAACTCCTGGTCACTGCCCCTTAGCTCACACCTTTGCAATTTATTATAAATAAAGTCTTCTACAACTGTAATTATTATGTACTGAGTTTGCTGTCTGTTTCCTGTGGGAAAACTAACTGGTAAAGGTACAGTTCTCAAGGTTTTTTTCATTAAATAATTATTTTTTTTTGCAGGGGATGTGAATGTGCATGAGAGCTCTTGTGGAGATTAGAATTTACCTGACTATTGGAGGGGCAATTCTAAGAAGAAAACATAAGAAGTATCTACTTTACCATTCTATGAGCCATGGTAGAGAAAACAAACTTTATGCCATAATATAAATACAGTATCAAAGTTAGAGTGTACGATAAAATGAAATGCTGACTGCGGTCTGACTGTGTAATCTTGGTGGTGGCCTTAACCTCAGTTTCCTCCTTACAAAATAAAAGGTAACTAACTACCTGTCCTGTTCACCTTCAGCAGGATTCTTGAGAGAATTAAATGAATAAAGTAAAGATACACAGAACTCTAAACTTTTAAGAAAGAGTTTTTGTTAAATAAGAGGAAAATATCCTATTTTATGTGATTTTTGGCCCAAATTATCAAAAATGATGAAGAGTTACAAATTAATGTTGGTTTGATTCTCCTTATACACATACCCATTTTTTCTATTAAAAATTAGGGTGAAGTTCTGGTTGTGCTAGTATAGCTCAGTGAAAGGGGGAATCAAATAAACTAAAAAATTTACTGAGACTAATTTCACTAACCACCTCTAATTTCTGCAACATCATAATTTGGCAAATACAGGTTATTCCCATGAGTAAGTATGAGAGAAGGAATCCAGATACTATTCAGGGCAACTCACTGGTGTACTAAACATCTGGAAGGCCATTTCATTTCTCCCTCTCTCTGCTCTAACCCATTCTCTCTTCTCTTTTTCCATCTCCCCCTCTTGGTTATTCACATAGCACGTGTCATGAACATTATATGTGGTCTATTTGTTAATATCCCTGCCACTGGCAGCTTAATAAGGACGTCTTTCATTACTATGCTTTCTTGGTATAGCTGGTTGAGTCAGTGATTCTTATCATGTCTGAAAAAACACCACCCATTGGGGGTCACATTTACATGCTCTATTGAAAAAGAACTTTAGCTGAAAGTATTCTAATAGTTCAGATCCTGCTGTGAAACATATGTGAGGAGACATTAACCACCTACTTGGGTTAGGAATGTAAGAAACAGGGAAAACTGTGCAGTTTTACAAACTAGCAAAATAATTGAAACTTAATGAGGAGGTTCTCTGGGCCGAAAACGACCTCTTGTTGTGGTGTCTCTGAGTTCCCACTTCCTAGTGGGGAGCTGGAAAAAGGAAGGAATGAAAGTGTGAAGAGCAGTCTAAACCCCAAAGGGCTCATTTATTACTCAGCACTGATTAACTTCTAAGTGTTTTTTTTTTCACTTAAATATTCGAAATAGGGTTTTTTTCTTTTTGGTTGGGGGGCTTGGCTGATTTAGATTTTTACGTTTATAAAGAATCAAAAAGAGAGAACTGTTCTATTGTTTTCACTAAGTATTTTGAGTTCAAAATTAGTGACTTTCCAACTAATCCTGACTCAATTTTTGTGACACACTTGCAACTAAACTCTAACATTCTAAACATGTTGAATTTGAACACTAGGTTCATTCTTGTAAACTTCAAACCCAATCTGCCTTTTTAGATAGCATTTTTCTTCTACTAAGACACTAAAAAAATTCAGCTATGTATTTCTCCAAAGACAAAACTGCTTTTGGGTCCCTGCGTCACACTGTCCGGTCACGCAGGGCTTGCAGACTGTCTCCTGGCTCACCAGGGCGTACCATGCTTCAGACCTGCTCTCCAGACCTGAAGTATCTGGTCGACATTTGCACTGTCTTCTTCCCAAAAAAGTTTGTGTGAAGTCTATTTACCCAATGTTTTCTCCCATTTCTCACATGATGAAATTCCTTGTTTCAGCAAAGCTCGTCATATCATTTACCATAGTAAAGGAATTTTTTAAATTTATTTAATTATTGTTCAAGTACAGTTTTCTGTGTTTTAGTAAAGAAATTTTTAATGGAAGAATCTCAAGTTTATGTGCATTCAACTTGGTTACTTTTTTCCCTTTTAATTTTCTCACTGCTTTTTGCTATTATTTTCATACATCCTCGGCCTTGTTGGATCTTGCAACCAGTGATGTTAGAAACATAGCTTAGTTCTGTTTCCAGATTTGGTAAGCTGTAATTGGAGAATATTATAAACAACACACTTTATTTCAAAATAGCTAAAGAGTTTAACTTAACATAATGCTCTCTAGGTCCATCCATGCTATTGCAAAGGGTAAATTTTTCTTTTTATGGCTGAGTAATATGTCACTGTGCAATTATACCACAGTTGTTTTAGCCATTCACCTACTGATGAATACTTGGCTTCCTTCCAAATCTTGGCTATTGTAAAAATGCTGCACTGAACTTAGGGCTGCTTATACTCTTTTGAATAAACCAGTCAGAGAAAGACAAACTATATGATTTCACCCACATGTGTAGTCTAAAGAACAAACTGAAGTAAAAAGCAGAAGAGAGGCAGAATCATGGAGAGCAGGCTGACCGCTCTGGGAGAGAGGGTGGGTGGGGGCGAAGGGATCCAGCAAAGAAGACAGAGGACTCATGGACGGGGACACCAGGGCTGAGATTGCGAGGGAGGAGGAAGAGGGTGTCAGGGGATAAATGGTAATGGGAAACAATACAATGAAAAATAAACTACCAAAAAGAATAAAAGGAAAAAGAAAAAAATAGCTAAAGCATCAGTGTGAGTATCGAGCAACAGAAACACTTAAAACACTGCAAATGGGAAGGTAAAATTGCACAGCTGTTTTGGATGTCAGGCTGGCTATTGTTAATGATACTGAGTGTACACATATTATATAAAGCAAACATTCAACTCTTAGGTGTTTAATAAAGATAAATGAAAGTATATGTTAATACAAAATTGCACACACAAAATAGTGCTTTATAGAAGCTGCACTGGAAATCAGCAAAACATGGAAACATAAATTGTTCAGAAATGGATGAATGGATAAACAAATCATTGGATAGCCATTCAAAACAATGCTCCTTAGAAATAAAAAGAATAAACTATCAATATACACAACATGGATGAATCCCCCCAAATTATGCTAAGTTAAAGAGAACAGAGAAAATGGCACATACACTTATATAATCTTATATATTTTTTAGAAGGTTAAAACTAATATTATTGTGACAGAACAGTTCATTAATTACCTGAGGGTATGGCTGAGTATAAATTGTTTGTAGAAAAATATTATAAAAAGAGTCTAGAAAAATTTGGGGGCATTTTTTGTGCTTATCCTTTTGATAGTAATAATGTTTTCATAGTTGAACACAGGTTAAGAATTTTAAAAATATATACTTTACATCTGTACAGTTTATTAAATATCCAATATATTTTAACAAATCTATTATAAAGTATTATAAGAAAAACAGAATATGAGCTTCATACTTGAAAATGGTAAGTTGTTGAAAGGTTGTGTTTAGAGAGTTGACATGTATTTCTGAGGAAGGGGGCTAAAAACTAGCTGAGGGTGGAAGAAACAAATATTTAAAAATGGAACTTTATAAATTAATAGCTGCAAAGCAATAGAAATTTCAGATATTATCTGCTTATTCATAATATAATAAAAATTTCAGTGTTTATACGATAATAATAGGTTGCAGCTTCCTGATGTAACAAATGTTCCTATCGTAATCTCCTTAAGGGGGCGCTGTCCCTTTACACTTGCTGAGAAGATTGCCGGTTCAGGACATCACGCAGGAAGGTGCAGTGAGGTTGAGGCAGGGTGGGCAGGAAGACTATGAGTAGACTTTCTCATCATGTCACAGCCTTGCCCTCTCAGATCCCAGAAAAGTGACTCATCTGAGTCAGGAAATTCCCCCTTACTAGAGTAAGTGGATAGTTGACCTGGAAATTGCAGATATTCATGAATAAGCAACGTTAGCTGGGGTTCAGAACCAATTGGACCCTTGACATTTTTAATCTTGAGGCAATTACTAGCTAAGTGTGTTGTGATTACTTATTTCAACATAAATACAAAGTGAAAATGAACCATGTGATGAACTTCTTTCTTGGTGTCTTAAAATTTCCTTTTATTTTCAATTAAAATAATGTTTTAAACCAAAGTAAAAGAGAATACTTAAACTAGAGTTCTTGCAATATCAAACATATAAGGATGTCTTTAACTAAATGAAGTTTCTCAGAAGAAATCAGGGACACATGGATTTTGCTCCATTCAGTTTTTGCGTATCAGATAGAGTAGGTGTTGTTTACTCTGCTGAAAAACAGGATTATTAAACAAAAAATATAAATGTTGCTCTTAAACCCAAAATGAATTACTAGCAAACCCATAGCCATCACACAGCTCTCTCAGTCCTCCCAGGCGTGTTTCCAGTGGTCTCTTATGATATACTTGCCTTTAACTGTGGATTGAACTGCATAGCCGCAACTTCCGAGGTGTTGCTAGCTAAAATAAAACAGTTACCATGACTTAATAACACAGATCATTTTTGTCCAGTAAATCTAAAGCACATATCTAATCACCTAAAAATGACTATAAGGGAGAGAAATAAGAGGAAAAAAGCCTTGAAATTCTCTCTCTATATTTTTATTGGTTATGCTATTATATTTGTTCCATTTTCTCCCATTCACTCCCCACACCCTGCACACTCCCTCCCTCTCACATCCCCCCCTTTAGTTCATGTCCATGTGTCATACTTATAAGTTCTGTGGCTTCTACATTTTCCATACTATTCTTACCCTACCCCTGTCTATTTTCTACGTACCATCTATGCTACTTATTCTCTACCTTTTCTCCCTCCCTCCCCCTCCCACTCCCCTGTTGATAACTCTATGAGCTCTCCATTTCTGTAGTTCTGTTCCTGTTCTAGCTGTTTGCTTGGTTTATTTTTGTTTTTGTTTTAGGTGCGGTTGTTAATAATTGTGAGTTAGCTGTCATTTTACTGTGCATGTTTTTTATCTTCTTTTTCTTAGATAAGTCCCTTTAACATTTTATATAATAAGAGCTTGGTGATGATGAACTCCTTTAACTTGACCTTATCTGAGAAGCACTTTATCTGCCCTTCCATTCTAAATGAAAGTTTTGCTGGATAGAGCAATCTTGGATGTAGGTCCTTGCCTTTCACAACTTGGAACACTTCTTTCCAGCCCCTTCTTGCCTGTAAGGTCTCTTTTGGAAATCAGCTGACAGTCTTATGGGAACTCCTTTGTACACAACTCTTTCCTTTTTCTTTGCTGCTTTTAACGTTATCTCCTTGTCTTTAATCTTGGGTAATGTAATTATGATGTGCCTTGGTGTGTTCCTCCTTGGGTCCAACTTCTTTGGGACTCTCCGAGCTTCCTGGACTTTCTGGAAGTCTATTTCCTTTGCCAGATTGGGAAAGTTCTCCTTTATTATTTGTTCAAATAAGTTTTCCACTTGTTGCTCTTCCTCTTGTCCTTCTGGTAAGTACCCCTATAATTCGGATGTTGGGATGTTTAAAGATGTCCTAGAGGTTCCTATGCCTCTTCTCATTTTTTTTTTTGAATTCTGGTTTCTTCATTCTTTCCTGATTAGATGTTTCTTTCTTCCTTCTGGTCCACTCCATTGATTTGAGTCCCATTTTCCTTCCCATCACTATTGGTTCTCTGTACATTTTTCTTTATTTCCTTTAGCATAGCCTTCATTTTTTTCATCTAATTTATGACAAAATTCAACCCATTCTGTGAGCATCCTGATTACGGGTGTTTTGAACTGAGCATCTGATAGGTTGGCTATTTCTTTGTTGCTTACTTATATTTTTTTCTGGAGCTTTGAACTGTTCTTTCATTTGGGCTATTTTTTTGGTCTGGTTGTGCCTGTTATGTAGTGAGGGGCAGAGCCTTAGGTATTCACCAGGGTGGGGCAACTTACATTGCTCTGTGTTGATGCTGTTTGTGGGGGCGGGGTCTGAGAGGGAACAATGGTGCTTGTTCCTCTCTCTGCTGGATTTCAGCCACTCCCCCACTTCCCCCAAGCAAACTGGGTCCTTCTGGTGCTGATTCCCATGTGGGTGGGTTTGTGTACATTCTAGGACCCTGTGGGTCTCTCCAATGAACTCTCCTGTGAGACGGAGTTTCTCTGGGCACCTCAGTCCTCACAGGTGTTTTCAATTGGTGTTTTGAGGTTTTATTTACCCTCTCTGCAACCCTAGATTGTGAGATCTGTCTCACTCCCCAGTTAGTCCTGGTTTATCTGTGCGTGAATGTGGGACTGTCCAGTCTGCCAGCCACCTTGTGCACCAGGCCCTGCCTGCTCCACAATCCGCAGCCTCACTGGGTCCGCCAGCCACCACCTTGTGTGCCTGGGGTAGGGTCTGCCAGCCGCCTTGCCATGAGCCCACCCCCCCGCCGGCCGCCTATCTCCACCCCTACTACCGGTATGGATGAATGTGTTTTCTTTAACTCCTTGGTTGTTGGACTTCTGTACAGTTCACTTTTCTGTCAGTTCTGGTTGTTTTTTGTTTTTAAATTGTTGTTGTCCTTCTTTTGGTTGTATAAGGAGGTGCAGTGTGTCTACCTACACCTCCATCTTGTCCAGAAGTCCCAAGCCTCAGAATTCTTAAAAAAATGTAATTATTATATGCATATAAACCTCATAGCCTTAATATAAATATAAATATCACTTTAAAAAAGAGTCTCACTATTCATATAATTTTATAGTTATTAATACTCAGATGGAATGGATCTTTATATCTAGTTATAGGGATTTTATTTTCAGAAATCATATAAATAAAAACTAGTTAAAACCTCTAGTTTTTATTTATTTATGGAGGAGGATGGTGAGTAATTTACAAAATAATGAAAAAAGCTCTCAAGAGTTAATTCGGCCAATATCACAGGCTCATCAGGGATTTAGACTGTTTTTTGACTATATGTTTCCTGGCTCCTTAATCTGTCTGTTTGAAACACACTCAACACATATGAACAAAGGGTAGATTGTTTGCCAATCAAAAATTGAATTGAAGGTTGCTCCATTTCTTTCAAGGTATACCTCAGCAGCACCTTGCTTCTTAAGCACCAGTGTTGGGTAGTAGATGTTTCAGGATTCATGGAGACATGAAATTCTGAACTCATGGTGTCTTAGTGGCTTGTGTTACATCCTGTCCTTGCCAGCAAGAAGGGTCGGAGACTGCTGGGTAGTCAGAGGTGTTTTATTGGCCAAAGTTTCAAAGTTTTACCTGCGCGGGGGGAACTCTCGGGGTGCCTCCAAAGACACACGAGTGCCAAAATGGCTGCAAATGAGAGTCGCGCCTAACGCTTACAGGCTAGGGTTCTTATAGAAGCGAGCAAGCAAGCAACTTCCAGAAGCAGAAGGTGGCAGTTAGCTACTGGCTCAGGGGCTTATGCTAGGGCTCGTGATCTTGCTGATGATTGGCTGGCAGGGCTCATGAACAGCTTGTGCTCAGGTTAGCTATTGGCCTAGGGGCTCATGCTAGGGGTAACCCCCCCCCCCCACCTAACAGATGTTCCAAGAAGCTATCTGCTTAACTTCCTGGAACATTTGCCTGGGGGTGGGGGTGCAGTCCCCCCACCCAAGCTTGAGCAAGCAGCTAAGGTTGAACAAACAACTTAGTTTTCTTAAGACTATTTCTCTTAGCCCCTAACAGCTTGCATGACTCTTTTGTATACTTTTCTGCACCTCAGTCTCCTAACAACACACCACTCTCTTCATTCTTAGCTGATGACCTTACTTTCTACTTTATTGAGAAAATTAAACAATCGAGGACTCCCCCACTATTTAACCTTCTACCAGCACCTGCAGCCACATTCTCCCATCCACTCCTGTGTAGTGACCACACTTTCAGTAACATTGGTCCTTCCCACTTTTAACAACTCAAAACCATCACTTCTTAATTCTGTCTTCATCTTTATATTCCATTTATTTTTTCTCTATTGTAATATTTTCACTAGTTCCTTGTGTCATTTTTTTTATCCGAAAACCAAACCTTGTTTGACCCCACTTCCCATTAATGCCCTATATACATTTTTTGACTGTCATTTGCCACATATTTCCTTGGAGACTGATTAATGCAAGTGTTTTCAATTCCTTTCTTCCCATTCCATCTTAATAACAAATATGTACTCATGCCCAAGAGTCTTCTATTTATAATCTGTTTTTTCTTCAGATTGTATAAACCATTCACTTTTTACCAGTTTTCTATTTAAAACATGCCACTCATGCAAACATCACTAACCTCCTCCACATCCCTAAACCCTTTGTCCATTATACAATTTTAATCTTTCTGAAATCATCAGCAGCATTTTAGTACTTCCTCCTCTTTAAAGCATATATCAATCTAAATAGTCTGGGTTATACAATGATAAACATCAATCCACAAGCCTTAGTTTATTAAAAACTACCCATGTCTTTCATTCATTCTAAAAATTCATTCTAAGTTGTCTGAGTCTTCTCTCTGCTAAGGCCTCACTTGAGTAACAAGGCTGATGGAACAACCACTATTTATAAAAAGAGATAATAAATGTTTGAGCTAAGAAATGACAAATTCCCATACCATCTACACCCCCACCATGCCCCCACCCGCACTTCTTCAAACCCACATTCAATCTGTTAGCAAGTTCTTAGATTTCTCATCTATAAAATATACCAATATCTTGTCATTTCTATCTTTACTTCTAATATGTAAGCCATCATTATCTCTTTCTTGAATTTTGGTAATATATTCATAATCAACAAGTCTCCTTGCTTCTTATTTGCACCCCAACAGTTTATTTTCAACATAGTAGCCTGAGAGATGCTTTTAAAATGCAAAGCAACACTATCATTCAGCCTGTAATTAAAAAAAAAGAAATTCTGACACATACACAACATGAATGACTCTTGAAGACAATGGTAGTAGAAGTTAGCTAGTCACAAAAGCACACATACTCTATTAGTTCTCCTACATGACATACATAGAACAGACAAGTTCATAGAGCTGGAAAGTAGAATGGTGATTGTTGGGGGCTGAGGAAGAGGAGGATGGTGAGTTATTGTGTAATGAAAACACAGTTTCAGTTGGGGAAGATAAAAAATTCTGGAGCAATAATGGTTGTACAACAATATGAGTGTACTCAGTTCTACAGGACTGTACACTTAAAAATGATTAAATAGTAGATGTTATACTATATGGGTTTATGAGAATAAAAAGTTGAATATTAAGTAACATCAGGTCACTCTTCTGTATCCCTTTCTGAAGGCTCCAGGTTTCACCTAATGAAATACACCAAGTGTTCACCTTGACCTACTCCGCCTACTTATCTGTCTGCCCTCAGTAGCCTCCCTGATTATCACATCTACTATTTTCTCCCTCATTTACTTTCTTCGAGCTAAATGGTCTCTTTTTAAAAACTATCCTCTTCTACTCTTTGCTCTAGCCATGACTAATTCCTTCTCTAACTTATAATCTTTGGTTAAATCTCATCTTCTCACTGAGTTACCTCAATCCCACTACCTGAAATGTTGCACAGGCACAGATTTCTACTCACCATTAACATACTATACATTTTGTACTGTAGCGAACATACTTTAACATTTTATGTAATTTGCTTAGATATTATGTTTGTTTATTACTCATTGTGCTTTCACTCACCAGAATGTAAGTTCCCACAGGGTAGAAAGCATTGATCTTTAGCTTGTTGATGTATTGTAATAGCCAAGGACAGTGTAAGAGTCATAGAGGGTAGTTAGTAAATATTTGTTCAATGTTAAATAAGTAAATGCCATTCTGTTACTCCCAACTGATTATCATAGTTGGCCCATCCAGCTTTAATCTCAGTGGCCTTCAAGGAACATGTTTGCTCCAGTTTTCTAGGTAAACATCATTGACGGAAGTTATTTCAGTTTTCTTATAGGTTTTCATACCCGTACCAAGTAACTGACAGTTACTTGAGTTACACTTTGCTTTTACTGTTCAGTCACTTGCTTTTTATCCACTGCACTGATATGTAGTGTATCTGCAAGAATGAAAACAATAATCTAAAAGGAATGAAATTTTATAATGGTTACTTGTTAAATTTTTTTTGCTCTTATTAATTGTCCTGGAAGTTATATATTATTTTTAAAGGCAACTATTCTTTATTTATGAGAAATTTAACTTTACTAGTCAAATATTATGTCAATATCATCTAAAATTTTATTCTTTAATTTATTCTAATTATATGGTATAATCAATATTTGGTAATTATTCCAGGCATAAATTTTGAGCATGTGTTTGAACTTTGAATATGAATAGCAAGGTCATTTAAATTTATAATAGAGGATAAAGAATTAAAACAATATTGTTTTTATTTAAGCATTTCTAATTATTTTAGAAATATAGACCTTTTATGATTCAAAAACAATGTATAAATTATCTTGTATAATTAAATATTTAAGGTACACTATTAAAAAATCTCATTCTACAAATTGAGGTAAATACCAAATAATATTTCTATCTGTGATTTGCTTGTCATTTTAAGATTTTTAAAAATCAACAACCTGCCCTGGCTGGTGTAGCTCAGTGGATTAAGAGTGGGCTGTGAATCAAAGGGTTGCCGGTTCATTCCCAGTCAGGGCATGTGCCTGAGTTGAGTGAGGGCAAGGTCCTCAGTGGGAACCACATGAGAGGCAGCCACACATTGATATTTCTCTCCTTCTATTTCCCCCTCCTTTTCCCTCTCTCTAAAACTAAATAAATAAAATATTTTTAAAAATCAATGATAACAAAAATATATCGATATATTAAGGATCAAGATCAATTTAAAAAGTATCTGTTGAATGCATTCAAGTGTCCATATTTATATGCAAAACTATATACAAAGTATTCAGTTCATTCCTTTTTATTTTTAATTATTTTATCAAAATAATTCCATAAATGTTCTTAAATGCTTTCTGAGATTTATACACTGACAGGCATTTTACACAATAAAGTCAGAGTAAATGTAAAAGATTTGGTCTTGCATTTATGTCTTTACCTTGCAAAAATGAGCTTTTAAGCAGTGGTTTACCCATTTAGCTTCCCACTCCATTCCCCATATCTGGGCAACGGTTGATTCTCTGCATGCTGTTTCAATTATTGCCTTTGAGTAACCCCAGGAGCAATTACTTTCATTTGCATCAGCCATCAGTTCAGATTTAAAAAAAATGTTTTACCTGAATTATACAATTTAATGACACTATGCCTTAGCTTTACAAATAATACAATCAGCTATAGTCAAAAGCCCTGAATATTTAAAAAACTACGAACATATATGTGGCCCAAATCTTCAAATTCCATTATCTTTATACTTATTTTTTTTTAAATAGGGACCAGGATTTCAATGGGGAGCTAGCGTTGACAGTGGCTTTTTCTGGCATTGTAATGATTCCAAGGCAAACTCCCATACTCTTGAGTATCAGACTCAAGATTTATACTTTTCTTTGGTTTAATTGTTCACTCAATGGTGTGCTAGCAAATGATTAGCAAGGGACTCTAAAAAAAATGTAGGCATGTAAGTATGTAACCAAGTTTACTGGGATTTTTACTTATATAATGAATAACACATAATTAATAAATATTTATAAGATATAATCTTTTTTTACTTCAAATGTAGTCTTTATTGTAAATTCTTTATCATCAATTTATTTCCACAGAATGCATTCACTGATTTTACCAATTTTTGAAAAATTATAAAACATACAAAATATACAGTTATAATAAGTATAGTTCTAACATACTTATTATAATAAAATTGTTGACATTTTGCTTATATTAATATACAAGAAGAAAATACAATGATGATATGTTAGGTCTTTTTTATTATTCAGTGACTCAAAACATTTTTTATTGGATCAGAGAATTATTTTACAATATAAGATCTATTTACATGGCTAACTTTCATGTTCGATCTGCATTATTAATATTTTATCTATTGCTCTCTAAAGCCTGGACATTTAAAAAATAAGTGAAACCCTGATTTGCAGTACTTGCTTATTCCCATTATAAAATCTACCTAATGTGGCCAAATTCAAGATGTCAATGTGGCATCACTGAAGGAACATGGAATACTTCTATTTTATAGATAGACATAGTAGGTTATTCATTAAATCATCAAAATCCTATCTTTAAAATCCTACTTGATTATCAGACTTTTTTCATAGACTCGGCAATGTTTGAAATTTTACATCAGTCCACTGATAAAAATTCCAATTAGCTCATTAACCTGCATTTTTCAGTCTTTTTCATTGGGCTTACTGAGTTTTGCTGAAGGTGGTAATCCTACCCAGCTGGTTTCTGTGCTCTTCCCGGATGGCATAATAAGCATGCTTTGATAGTCAGGGTGTGTAGGTTGTTTAAGCCTATAATTGGTTTTAATGGTTATAATTTTGCTTGCTTCAAAATCACAGTTGGTTATGAAAGACAGCAAACCAAAAAGAGTTAGGCCCATAAAAATTAGTGGATTTATAGGTTTGCGATAAGACAAACTTTGTTAAATATAAATAAATATTAGCATTTCTTATTAATTTTGCAGCAGCGTGTGTAACATTTATGATTAAATGTATTGTTGTTCAGTAGTGATTTGGAGTACTGGCAGTGGTAAACAGCCAGAAAAATGCAATAATAAAATGCTCTCCTGTTTGATGGTTTCATTTTGGCAAAGGTTTGCTTACGTGCAGAGTGACTTCTGCTCAAAGCACTCAATAAGGAAGGCCTTTCTATTTCCGACAAGAGCAATCCGGTTTCTGCCAGGACGGCTGTGGCCCTGAGTTACACACACTTTGGGAGTCATCAGCTTCCCAGGAAACTCAGTTCTGTCTGGGCATACATAAGCAAAATTAAGTGCATGTTGAAGCAATTCTTTGGTAATTTTCAGGCAAATGAATTGGCAAGATGAAAAACAAATCACTTTAGTGCTGAATGTGAGGAGTTATATACACATTTTTCCATTTAATTAGTATTTTTTCACACTGTTCATTTGTCTGTATGGAAATAGAATGTTAACTTGGGACTTTTGGGGTGAGTTGAGATTCAGAGAGGAATTATTTAAAAGCTTAAAATTTGAGATGGGCAATCAATATTTTTAAAGTCCAAAACTTGTCATTTACTATGATAAACTTACTCCACTTTCTTTCTTCACAAATCCTTACTTTGATTATGTACGAGTAATGGTGCCAGGTTTTAAGAAGGTTCAATGACTCTTAAACTAAGTTTAATGTGTTTGAGTTCATTTAAAATGAATCTGTTTTCCAAGGATGTTTTCTCTAAAATCTAAGCCCATCTGTATTAAAGGAAAAAAATTTTGCATGTGTTTTTAATTCTTCTACAAACATACCATTAAAGTATACCATTGCAAAGACCAGTAAATAGCCAAAAAGTGTATAAACTCCTTTTCCATAGTAACAAAAAGGTTTTAAGGGCCAAGCATGAATAAAAGTGATACTATAATATTCAGATTGTTAAAAAAGGGGGGGACTTTATTCAGTCTGCTCAGATATTTTAATTATACATTATACTTTGTTCTTTATAGCTATTTTTCACTTTCTCTGTATTTATTCTTTAAGCATTCCTTCTTACAGTGCTTTAAAAAGGCTTCTTTTCAGACTTTTCTAAAACCATATGCAATGTAACTACCATGGTTCGGAATAGCAGAAAGGCGTAGGGAAAAATAAAACTAGTTACATGGTCCACAGAACTTATTATATAGTATTCAACTCATAATTTTAGAAAGGAAATATTTTTAAATGTGGGCATTTATCAAATATTTGAGGTTAAAACACTCAATGGATACTTTTGTAAGTTTATGCTCTGTCCAAAGGTTATTTCAATAATTAATGTGAGTGGTAGAGAGAAAAGGGAGACAATTGTACTTGAACAACTATAAAAAATGTGGAAAAGAAGAAATTAAACACATTTCTTTATCAATCTGATGATATTAGTCAAGTTTGTCTTTTACTTTTGTTGTTATACTCCAAATGGGAGCACCCATACCCATTTGAGGTCTAAAATATTTCTGTTGGCCACTTGCGCAATCCAAATTTATCAGTTACTTGCCATGCCTTTCCTTCAGTGGAAGATGCCATCACAGAACCTGGAAAAATGGGTGATATGAAACTATTTAGAAACAAAGCAGCCAGAATCATATCTCTGCGCCACGATGAGGCAGAACCAGTCAACACAATCACCTGAGGCCAGACAACCTCATCTATCCGCAGGGAGCACAGAGGAAAGAGCAGGTGGTGATCTATCTGTGGACCGCACTGACCATTCAGTTTTTTTTAAGATTTTATTTATTTATCTCTAGAGGTGAAGGGAAAGAGAGAAGGATGGAAGGAGAGAAGGAAAGAAATATCAATGTACGGTTGCCCCTCGTGTGTCCCTTGCTGGGAACTGGCCTGCAACCAAGGCATGTGCCCTGATTGGGAATCGATTTGGTTCTCAAGCCTGCACTCAATCCACCGAGCTACACCAGCCAGGGCCTGACCATTCAGCATTCAGTTTTTTCTATGGTCCATGAGGCTAGTTACGAACCTGTGTCTATAATACAAAGGGAAATGGGCAGCTTCAGCAATTATCTGAATAATTCTGGCAAAAAGAAAGTTTGTTATTAAGGAAAAAGTGAATTGGAGGCACCTCAATTATTTGTACTGAATTTCTATATTGATCACGTTCACAAGACAATAGTTTGACTCACCACTTCCTTTTGCTTGGGTAGGCATGGACTAATGTACATGTAGGCCATAAACAGCAGTGTCTGGAGAAACATAAGTGACAAGGTCAAATATTGTGGTGCAGGGTAGCTCCACCAAGTATTTATTGAATCCCCACTGTGCTAGATACAGGGAGAATTACCAGTTAAACAGAGAAGAAAATTACTATGCACAAACTAGTGGAAATGAGGTATGCATTCATGAAAACTTTGGGTGGGATGGGCAACACTTGAACAGAGAGTTTCAAAACAAAAAGCAAAAGTCATGTTTTAAGCAATATGTTAGTCTCTTTTCAAAGTCTAGTGGAACTCACAAAGCTTGGGGTTAGACATTGAATTGGCTTTAAAAAAGGCACATTGTTATTTAAGGAGGACTTCTATTGAAATCATTGAATAAATGAAGCAAAAGCGGTCTGGCCATCCTTCTTTGGAAAGCAAATATATCTGGAAGTGGGAGGAGTCAGACAGTTAACTGCACTGAATCCCTAAGGCCTTTCCCTAAGGAAAGTGAGTTGTCATTTTCCTCCAGAGTGACAGGTGAGAACAGCAGCAGGTGCCTGCAGGAGATAACTGAATTGCAAAAAAAGGATAAGAAAAAGCTGAAAATAAATTCTGCACTCATATTGCAATTTTGCCTTGAGCCAGTGAGTCAACGAGCAGGCCCTTTAGGACCAAATGATTACTGCAGTGAAAGTGACAAAAAAGGTAAATCAACCTCTCTACCTGGAATGCTGAGGCAAGACCTGTCCAATCCATGTTTATCTGAACATTTTCTAGTTTAATGGGGACAATATCATTGGTAGGTCTATAGGAACTTCATCTAGAACCACACGTGTGTTTTTTAGTATGACACACTCACATACACACAGTACTTGACTCCTCTATTACTGCAGAACAAGGAGAATTTTTTTTTATCATGAAACTACTTAACTCTTTAAAATACTATATAAGATGTCTTTTGAAAAATAATTTTGAAGTATCTGTGTAGGCTTATGAAGTATAGCTGTAAGACAAAACTATTAAACATTTCATAGTACCTATGATGTTAAGAAAGTGTTAGAACAAGAAAATAATTTCTGGATTAAATGCAATTTGCTATCACATATTTGAAATTTTCCTATGAAATAAAACTAATTACCTGTGAGTCAGAAATTAATAGTCAAATAGCACATAAGAATGATTATAGACACTTTCTGGTAATGTTTTAATGCTTTGAAATGAGAGATTAATATGTCATTAGAATCAGATCTTCCAATAACACATATCCTTTCATAATCATCATTGTAAGCAAAAGTTAGGACCAGTGCGGGAAAGCAGAAGTGGCTGACAGATGTTCTAGTTTTCTTGGAAGCTCACTGCCTTTTTTACCCCACTGACCCCTAATACACATGCATGTACTTTCTCAGGTGCTCCCACAGACTCACTCCTTTTTAGAGTTATTTGCAAAAGTACTAGGGTTCAGAGGCAAGTTGTGATAAACGAATTTGCTGCTTTAGACTTTCCTTATTAAAAATCATCTAATTCATTTGTCTCTGATTTAATCTATAAAATCAATCAAATAAAAAATGGTGCAAACATACATATAAGCTACAGTGATTCTGCTCAGCTGTAAAGATGAAACAATTGTTACTCTTCACCATAATTGTATCTCACCCTGAATCAACCCGAGTTATAACTGAGAAGCTGGAAAAGTTAGAATTGGCTTTACTTGCTCATTCAGCTGTTACTCCTCTAAAAGACCTGAACCTTTCCACGAATCTTCAGAGGCAATACAATTCTCTATTTTAATGAATTCACTTGCACCCCGCAGAGAATTAATTGCTTTGGAAGCAGCCCAATGCTCTGACATGCTGAGAGGCCCTGGTAGTTTTTATTTTTTTCTAATAAACAGTTCTAAGGAATTAACCAACCTCCTGACCAGGTATACTATCTACTTTTATTATCCCTTTCTACATATGTCTCTCTGGACTTACTTTCTATTTGTCTTCACACACACACATACACAAAAGAGTTGTGGGATCCTTGATATTGACAAAGCTTCAATACTTTGTTGTATACACACAACTGGAGCATGTTGTGGTATGTAAATTTGCAGGTCAACTCTCTACAGTCTCTTTCTCTTTGTAAATAAAGTTGGCAACAAATTATTTGTCGTGAGGGTTTCTCGATTGTAAGTTATTTTCTTTTATTGTTGTTCAGTTACAGTTGTCCCCATTTTTCCACTATTACTCTAGGATGCACCATCCTGTGATTCTTATTTGGGGCTATAGTTTCTAATTGAATTCATTCAGTAATCCAATGGATATTTATTTAATAACTATTGTATGTAAAAATTTGCCAAAAATTAGAGTCTGTAATGGGAAGTTTGCTCTGGGAAGGTAGTGCATAATAACAGCTACAAAAAGGCAACTCAGGTGACATATAGGACCTGGCACATATACTTCAATAAACAGAGCTAATGCACTGGCTGGTGTGACTCAGTGGATTGAGTGCTGGCCCGGGAACCAAAGGATCACTGGTTCAATTCCCAGTCAGGGCACATGTCTGGGTTGCTGGCTAGGTGCCCAGTAGGGGGTGTATGAGAGGCAACCACACATTGATGCTTCCCTCCCTCTCTCTCCCTCCCTTCCCCTCTGTCTAAAAATAAATAAAATATTTAAAAAGCAGAGATAAGATACTGTTTGAATTTCATGCAAATACTACCTTCTATATATTAACTTTGCTTCAGTAGCTCATCTCATCTACCCTTTCAGTTAAGATATTCGAGGAACTTAGGCAGAGCATAATATTTTTTAAAGTGTTGTACTTTAAATGATATTTTTCTATTATGGAATTCTAAAAGTAATTTAAACCATAACTCTTTTTAATAAGTTTGAATAAATATAAAGGCACTAATTCATTCCTAATGCTTGTCTCATAAAACAAGAAGAAACATTCTTTAGAGACTTTCACTACCAACCAAGATGGAGTAAAATAACCAAATTTATTCTCCTGTCTGGAAAGAAAAATTTTAAAAGATCACACAAAAATAATAGACTTTATAGGATATGAGACTACAAAGGATAATAATCCCCGAAAGATGTAAAACAAATAGAGAAAACCTTTATAATTGTCTCATCATAAGGCCTGGGGGAGTGTCCAGCCTGTAATATGAGGTGAGGGATATGCCTAAATTAAGGGGTAGATCTCAAAATCCAGAGAGCCAAAGGTCACTAGTATAGTTAGAATGAAATACTAAGAGTCACGAGCTGAAAAGAGACACAGGGAGGAAGGGAGATAGGGAGAAAGAGAGCTCCGAAGTCTGAAGATAGTCTCTCTCAGTGCCTCAAATAACCACTGATCAGTACACACACATGAGGAAAAAAAATCTGAGACTGGAGAAGGAGCATCTGAATGGATTAGAGAGACAACCCCCCTCAAGTCTCATAGAGGGTAAGGTGACATGTGACTTTGGAACAGCCAAAGTAAAAAAAAAACAAAAAACAAAAAAAACACCTCAAAATGTATTGCCCATCAAATAGAGCATTTTGAATAATTTGGCTTCAGTAGCGGTCAAACTAGCCCTAAAATAAATACTACTCTCATCCTGACTTAAAAACTGTACATCAAGAACCAAAAAAATCAAATTGTTTTTGATAACATGACTGTATCCCTGAACAAAATTCATGAATATTTATAGGAAGACAACAATATTTAGCACCCAACAAGGTAAAATTTTAACTTCTGCTTTCAGACAATACATTACCAGGTGCACTAACTGTGGTAGTAAATCAGACTTCAGTTGTGAAAGAAGTCATAGGACCCAAAATAACAATGCTTATTCATTTCAAGTGTGTTGCAAGAAAAGTTTAGAATACAACAGTATGGAAGTAAAAATGTGTATCACAGCTCAAAGCTGGTTCTGAGCAGGGCTCTGCAGAAGCAGGGTGAAGCTGTCCTCCCTCCACAAGGGCAAACAGAGTGTGTTTTCTTCTCTGGGAGCCCACATAGTGCACAGGTCCCCTTGGATCCGGTGGGTCCAAAAGAGAGTATTAACCTGTACTTGTTATGAGACCTGCTTTAACCCTTTGAGGATCTTGCCAAAACCAGGGACAAACCATCAATCATAATTTTATCAGCAATGGATGCTCATAAACTAGTCCAAAGGCAAACAAATAAAAAACATTAAATTTGACCCAGAGTTATAAAACAACACCATTAATCAGTATATTTCACACTTTGTTCAGGAAGTACTATCAGGGCAGTACATCCTTTTGAACAGCCCTAGAAGGCCTTTTCAAGGTCTTATAGAATAAACTATTTTAATGCACCCATCATACAAAGAAGCAGGAAATCACAATTGATAATGAAATGCAAAATCTATCAACCTAAATAGTCTATAATATAAAGAGTATGTGATTATTAGACAAGCACATTAATATAGTTATTCTAACTATCCCATGAATTCAAGAAGCTAGAAAAAGGATTGAATTTGTAAATTCAAAAAGATGTGAAAGTGACAAATCAAACTACTAGAGATAAAAACTACAACATTTACCCCTGACTGATGTAGCTCAGTGGATTGAGTGACAGACTGTGAACCAAATGGTTGGTGGTTCGATTCCCAGTCAGGACACACACCTGGGTTTGGGCCAGGTCTCCCACACATTAATGTTCCCTCTCTTTCTCCCTCTCTTCCTCTCTCTCTCTAAAAAGAAATAAATAAAATCTTTAAAACACCTACAAAGCTTAGATTAAAACTATACTGGATGGGTCTACTGAATGAATATTCATTACAGATGGAAATGTTAGTAAACTTAAAGACATAGTAATAAATATTATTTAAAACTAGACACAAAGATTTTAAAAAGACTGAAAATAATAAGTAGATATATCAGTTGGGCATTTATGGAAATTTACCTAAATCTTATACCATGTACATAAAAAGTAACACAAAATAGATCAAAGATTTAAAATAAAATGCATATACAGTTATATAACTTGTAGAAGAAAACACAGGAGAACATCTTTTGGACCTATGGCTTGGTGAGAAATATTTAGACATGAAATAAAACATAATGCACATAAAAATGTATAAATTAGATTTTATAAAAATTATAAAGTTTTTTTTGTGAAAGACCATGGTATGTATACATAAAGACAAAATACATAATCAAATAAGATATTTTCAAAGTACATATGTAACAAAACTCCAATATCTAGAACATATAAGGAATTCTTCAAAATCACCAGTGAAAATCTGAACTATACAAATAGAAAATGAGCAAAAGACACAAACAGACACTTAATTAAGGAGGATACAAGATGGCAAGTAAGCATATGAAAGATATTCAACACTGGTAGCTATCAAGAAAACGCAAGTTAAAGCCACACTGAGATGCCACTACCCATCTATTAGAACAGCTTAAAATAAAAATAGTGACAAGCTGGTGAGAATGCAGAGGAACTGCATTACTCATACATTGCTAGTGTGTTTGCAAGATGGCACAGGCACTCAGAAAAATAGTTTGACATTTTCTTAAAAGCTGCATAGAGGCTTACCATATGACCCAGAAATCACACAGCTGGGAATTCATCCTGTAGAAATAGAGGCTTAAGTCCCCTCAAAAACCTGTGCCCTATTGTTCAAAAGAGCATATTTATTTACAATAGCACTAAAATGGAAACAAAACATCTACTAACTCTTATCTCTTCCATTCCAAAGACCTTTCCATCACACACCACGATACTATTATTATTGAACCGGAAGGGTAGAAAGTTGATGCTAAAACCAATGAACTCTTCTTTGACGGTGCCAGTGATCTGATTTGTCTGTAATTTGGAGAAGACTTATAGTTTCTATGTTTTAAATAGAACCGATGAAAAGAAGCAGAGAATGTTGGAAGATACACAGACCTTATGGCTAGAAGCCACATCTGTGTTCATTACATTCTTCTCCTATGAGTCCTGTAGGACAAATTCTTTCATCCCTCCCAGATTCTTAATTCTCACTTAGAAGGAAGTAAGAAGAACAGCTCCTAAAAAGTTGTGAAAATGAAACCACTTTAAAGTACCTATTATACAAGTATTTAATGAATATTTTTTCCTTAACCAAACATGGACTATTATGGTGGATTTTATGTAATGCATCGTGAGAACACAGAGTCAGGCTAAAATGCAAAGTGGATTAGAATTCAGAAAGTTTCTCTTAGCAGTAGCGTGAACAAGGGGTATTCACTTTGAGCTGCAGTATTTTCACCTCTGAAAGAAAGTTAATAATGTTATACTACAGATTTTTTTCATTGAGTTAATGATACAATGATATATTTTATATATGCACTAAACTCAGACTATTTGATATCTTTACTAAATATATCAGATTTAGATTTAGACATGTGGCAGAATGAATTATAATTTGGATCAAAATTCAATCCATCTTTGTTGTTCTTGTATTAGAAGTAATAAATCCAGCACATTCTAAGTTATGTAAGTACTTGGAATCAACTGAAATGATAAATAATTAGTTTTTGCATTCATTTTTAAAATTTATTGTATCTTTTTACATTACATTTTAGTCCCCTTATATCTCCCTCCCCCAGCAATCACCAAACTGCTGTCCATGTCCACAAATTTTTTCCTTTTTTGTTCAATCCCTCTACCTTCAACTCTTCCCCACAAATTCGCTGCCATCCTGCTCTCCATCTATGAAGCTGTTTTTTGTTTTGCTTGTTAGTCCAGTTTATTCATTTGATTCCACACATGAGTGTAGTATCTGTCTTTATCTGCCTGGCTTGTCATTTAGCATAATATTCCCTGGGTGCATCGGTACTCTCTCAAAGAGTAAAATTTTCTTTTTTATGGCAGAGTAGTATCCCATTGTGTAAAAGTTCCACAGTTGTTTTATCTACTTCTCTACTGATAGACACTATGGTTGCTTCCATATCTTGGCAATGGTAAATGATGCTGCAATGAACGTAGTAGTGCATATGTTCTTTTGAATTAGCGTTTTGGGTTCCTTCATATATATTCCTAGATATGGGATTGCTGGACCAAAAGGCGGATCTATTTTTTTAATTTTTGAGGTATCTCCATACTGCTTTCCACAGTGGCTTACCAGTCCACATTCCCAGCAACAGTGCAAAAAGATTCCCCTTTCTCTAAATCCTCACCAGCACTTGGTGTTTGCTGATTTATTGATGGCAGTCATTCTGACAGGTGTGAGGTGATATATCTCATCATGCTTTCAATTTGCATCTCTCTGATGGTTACTGATGTTGAGCATCTTTTCATATGTCAGTAGACCATCTGTATGTCCTCTTTAGAAAAGTGCCTATTCAGGTCCTTTGTCCATTTTTTAAATTCACTTGTTTGTTCTTTCAGTATTGAGTTTTATAAGTACTTTGTAAATTTTGGATGTCAACCCCTTATCAGATGTACTGGCAATATGTTCTTCTATTCTGCAGGTTGTCTTTTTTATTTTATTGATGATTTATTTTGCTTTGCAAAAACCTTTTAGTTTTATGTAGTCTCATTTGTTTATGTATTTTTTCTTTTGTTTCCCTTGCCTGGTGAGATATATCTGATAAAAAATATTTTATATGAGCAATGTCTGAGATTTTGCTGCCTATGTTTTCTTCTAGGATTTTTATGGTTTGGGGTTTAACAGTTAAGTCTTTGATTCATTTTGACATTAGTCTCGTGTGTGGTGTAAAAGGTGGTTTAGTTTAATTTTTCTGCATGTATCTGTTCAATTTTCCCAACACCATTTATTGATTAAGCTATCTTTAGCCCATGGTATGTGATTGTTTCCTCTGTCAAATATTAATTGACTATAAAAGTGTGGGTTTATTTCTGGGCTATCTATTCTGTTCCATTGATCTATATGTTTTTTTTAATTTTATTTTTATTTTTTGCCAGTACCATGCTGTTTTGATTACTATGATCTTAGAGTACAGTTTGATGTTAGCATGATTCCGCCAACCTCGTATTTCTTTTTCAGGCTTACTGTTGTGATTTGGAGCATTTTGTGGTTCCATGTAGATTCTTGAAATACTTGTTTTAGTCCTGTGAAATATGGCATTGGAGTCTTGGTAGGAATTATGTTACATCTGTAGCTTGCTTTGGGTAGTATGGGCATTTTAATGAAGTAAATTCTTCCTATCCATGAACAAGGTATGTGCTTCCACTTATTTGTGTCTTCAGAATGTGAACATTCCAAAGTAGGCAAATTTTGTGTTTCCAAGTGACACCCAGTTAGGACCTCATTCTCTCCCCGTCTTTAACTTTCCCCTTTTCCCCATTAATATTATTACTGAGTGAAAGACAAAATCAATAAAGGTTTAAACATAAGGGCATTGTTGTTCAAATAGAATCCTATAATAGTACACAAATTTTATTAAAGGGAAGAAGAAACTTTTTTTAATTGTTTTCTAGCCCTGGCTAGTGTGGCTCAGTGGATTGAGGCCTGTGAATAAAAGAGCTGCCAGTTTGATTCCTGGTCAGGGCACATGCCTGGGTTATAGGCCAGTTAAGAGCACATGAAAGGCAACCACACATAAATATTTCTCTCTTTTTCTCACCCCCATACCCTCTCTCTAAAAATAAATAAATAAAATCTTTGAAAAATAAAATAAAATTGTTTTCTAAAGTGAATTTCTCATGCTGACAAATTTTATGTGTAAGTTTTAGTGACTGTGTGGAATGTTTGATATGGTTCTTAGAATAAAAAATTTACAGTTAAATTTTTAATTTATTAATTCAATACTTATATTTCTATTTCCATAGTTGCTTTTAAAATAACCAAACTAAGATAGGATTAATTTATTTTCCACATGTAGCCTCTCATTTGTTTGAATTGGAGGAATCTATATACTTCTTCAATTGGCTTATCTCAATAAGGGAAGATGACTGTGACAAAGAAGCTAAAAATATCAGATAGAAATAGTAAGATTTTATACTGAGTTTAAAGTAAATTAGTTTAGTTCCTAAAGTAAAAATAATTTCAGTTTCTAATCTGAGACAAACACAGTGAGTTTTGGACAGTATATACTATTTAAAATTTGGACTATTTTTTTCTAATGCTTTTAAAGAGCAATTTGGGTGCATCATTTGCTTTACTTACTGATGATATTACAACACTTAACTAAAATGCTTATTTTGATAGTTTAATGCAGAAATTGTGGTTGGAAATAAGACACTTGAAGGTACCTTCTGTTTTACCATGGCTTAATGTATCCTCAGTGGCTAACGGAATGTTTCATACACTGGAAAGCCTTAGTATGCTTGTGTGGCGGTACGTGAGACAATGAGATGGGTGTGAGCACATCTGCACACACACACATACAGGTGCACACAGTAATGTTAGGCTCAAGAATTTTAAATAAATTAAAATAAACAAGAGCATAAAGTGTGTATTCAGCATCTAAAATAGAAACACAATTAGTGAGCATGGTAAATATGCATTCTCATTTATTTAAAAATTCATAGCAGCAATTTTTAGAGGCAAAATATATGATTAAGGAAAATCATGACAAAAACAATGAGAAGTATTTTTATTGGGGGGACCACAAAAAACAAGTTATTAAAGATGTTCACAGACAACATGTTTATTAAGATTTCCCCAGTGTTTGGACGTGTTTTTTATTTAAAGTCAAGAACATATAAGGAAATAAAGAAACTTTGCAAATCAGTTAACTGAAACACTTAATGACTTTAGACTCTATATCTTATAGTTCTATTAATTTTACCAGGCATCACCATCTTCTATATGTACATTTTATTTTATAGTAAAATAAAGTTATAACAGTTTTTTGAAATATGAACTATAACACAAATTCCTCTGAAAATCCAGAAATGCAAAAATAAAGAGACCCGAAGTACCATTTGTTGCCTGAACACTGAAATAGCTCCGGTTTCTTTAAGAAAATGAAACAAATAAAAATTCTCGAAGCATGGAAGGAAGATGCAGCAGAATCATTATTGATCTCTATTCTTTAATCTTTCTGGAATCCACAACTTTGTCATGTTAGTACTTTGAATTTCTTTTCACTAAATGGGTGGTGTGTAATTTCTCACCCTTTGACTTTGGTCCGGCCATGTAACTTGCATCAGCAAGCAATACTAATAATAGGATTTAAAATATCATACACATTCTATTTGCTGTCTTTAAATCCACCATCATTATAAAAATAACGTCCCAGGCAGCCAGCCTGCTAGTCCACAAAGAAGGAGAGATGAGAGGAGCAGAGCTGCCTCAGCGCAGCCCCCTCGTTCCTGGAGAGGAGTGCCTTGCAGCTACACCCAGCCTCGCAGATCAAACCCAGCAAGCAAGCCGATGTGCAAGAACCCATGTTTTTAGTGTTTTATTCACAAAGAGTGGTGGTTGTTTTTAAAACAACATTATTTTGACAAAGTTAACTGGAACAAAATTTTAAATACAAAGGCTTTAAGTTCACAGGCACGTAGTTAAAGAGGAAGGCAAGCCAAAAGAAAACTGAAGACTCAAGAACTATGTCTTGATGGAGGTGGACAGTAGCATTCCTTTGCTAATGTAATTTTCCAAAAGGGAAGAAATTTTCTATGACTATTGAAACATTTTACCCAAGTGTACTGTGACAACTGATTAAAATTTGAGTGATTATATTGACAGACACATAAGGGGAAGGTTCTCAAAGAGTGATGTTGGTATACAATACTGTCTCAAATACAAAGGCAGAGGACACTGCTTTCAACCTAGAAACATCTCAGACCCCTAAGGTTTTTTTGTTAAAACTTGGCTATGCCTTTATGTTGAAATTAAGAACTACAGGAATCACTCAATAAACTAACCATAATGTCTGTTTTTAGTACATTTTGCTCCATTCAATTGGCAAGCACCTTGGGATAATAAATAAGTGGTGATTTGCTATGTGACAAGAGAAAAAATGCCTAGTAAACATTCTATTAAACAACCTCTGTTGAGATCTCTGGATGGCTCTATTCTCAGTGGTAAAGCGATTCAAATGTAAGCCAAGGTAAACCTTACAAATAAAAAAACTCAACTCTCAATTGTGTCTCTAATTAAATCAAAACAGATTTGCCCCATCTTCTCTTGTAAGAATTAAGATTAAAGCTCCTCTTGAAGAAGACAATATTTTAGGATATCTGTAACTTTTACTGCACAGTATGTATGCCATGCAATCAAATGCAAACATACAGGGGAGGGGTGTAAAAATAGATTTACAGATGTGAGTGTGTGGAACAGAGTTTATGCTTGGATTATTATTTTTAAGTATTGTATTATTTCTCATATAAACAACTGTAAACCTTCTTTTACCTGACCCTGTATATTCTTAAAAATAAAAAAGATGGGGAATTTCCTTAGAATAAAATAAAATTATTAAAAGAGAAAATACAATAGTAAAAGGAAGAACTAAATAGAAGGGTTTAACACTATAATGGACAGAGTTGAAGAGAAAATTAATATAGATCACTATAAAATATGTATATTGAAGCAAAATATGTTTAAAAAATTGAGAAAGCAGTGTAAGAAATACATGAAGTATTATGCAAATATTAATGGATGAATAATTGGAGTCTCAGGAAAAGGCTAATAGGAAAAACATCTTTAAAATGATAATTTTCAAAAGCTAATAAAAATTATCAATCCATATATTTAGGGAGACTTATTACTCCTAAGCTGGATGAATTAAAAAATAAAATAAAAACAGGTCATTCCAAAGAAAAACTTAATAGAAAAATCTTAGAAGCACTTTGAGAAATCAACCTATTATGTTTGAAGAACCTGCAACAAGACTTATTAGCTGAGCAACAGAAACCAGAAGAATGTGGAACAACACCTCTAGTTTGTTATAAGTATCTGCTTGAAGTGGAAGGTGGTACCCTGAGCAGGTGGATCCCCAGCTAGAATTGAGGTCCTCATTTTCGCGGTTATGTTCATGGTTCACAAATGATTGTACATAGAAAACACTTTCAGTGAAAGGTAGCTGCTTCAGCCAACATCCTATGATTGACTGATGGGGATAAACAAATATTAATTTCCCTTGCTTCAGATGGAGATGACTATAATTGCCATCTCAGAACCAGAGCCCCTGGTAGATTCATGGAGGCAATTCTTGCAATGCTAATGCAGTTTACTATCTCCTGCAAATCTTTTTTCCTTTGTCCTTCTCCAGTGCCCTTTCTCAGAACAGTTGCTAACAAACTCCTTACAAGCAAATCATTTTTAAAATGCAATCTTCTCTCTTACAGGAGACAACTGCCAAACTAAAATTCAAAGTGAAAGATAGTTTAAAGGTATTTATTTAGAATTTTTGTTAATAAATTGTAATTAACAGTATCTCACTAAAATTTATCTTTAGCAGGGTCTCAGAAAAGGAAACTAAAAGGATTTTTGGACAGAAGGAAAGTGATTTCCAAAAACAAAACAAAAATGTAAATAAGAATTAAGGGTGCTGGAAAATATCTTAATATCTTCTTGTTAATAAGGGTGCTAATGTATATTTGACTGTAATAAACTAAATGTCCACATTATAAGCTCTAGGGTATATAATAAAATAATGGAAGGACATAAAACTTATAACTAATAATGGTAAAAATAATAAACATATGTCATTATTTTTAGACAAATTAAAAGTAACAGAACAGTTGGATCAAATAGAAAACATATTATAAGCTGGTTATTATAAATCCAAATATCAATAGTTAGTTTAAATGTACTAAATATTCTAATGGCAAAACAAAGATTTTTCAGGCTATGAAAGATATTTTTTAAACCTCTATATATTCCTTATAAGAGAAACACCTGAAATATAGGGACCAAAGACTGTTGAAAATAAAAAAGTTGGAAGTTTGAAAATAGACACATCATATTAATTCTAAATCAAAATATTCATATCCAAGTACAGAAATTTTAATGCAAGAAATAAAAAGATATATAATAATAAATGGGAAATCTTCTAGGATTCAACAAGTATATGTGTCCTTAATTGCATATCTTCAAAATATAAAAGGCAGAAATTGACAGAAATAAGAAGAGGTTAGAGAGACAATGCATAATTATAAAAGGAGTCATGAGTACATATTTTGTTGCATTCAGAGGATCTGGCTGTAGTGATCCGGCAGAAATAGAGGTTTGAATAAGTTAAAAGGTTGATAGGTGATTCTCCATGTGCCCCTTCCCATTTTAGTATTTCCCATAGAATTACCACTATGGAGAAATTATTAGAATAAAAATGATTATCAGCTATTAAATGATTGAAAATGCCTTCATCTTTTATAATCACAAAGAATTGAAAATCTTAGGTTCCACCATTTCTCCTCACACTCTCAGACTTCTCTGTCAATAGCTTTTCATAGACAGCAGCAGGTACAGCACTGAGCAATAATCAGAGGTTAATGCCCAGCTGCTTGCTTAAGGTGGAAACTGAATTTGATATTCATACAAAATATAATCCTGTTATTAAATGCCTTTCATTTTTGAAGATTTACTAATATGAGTGAATCCATGCCACATATTGGGTTATTAGATACGGGATAATAGACTTTTCTTTTGAAAAGGTAAGAGTGGGAAAATGCCGAACAAGAAGTATCTTTAATAATATTAATCTTACAAAGTTAAAGACACTGAATCTTGTGTTTTAGTTTTTAGGATCAAAGAACCATAAAGAACTTATATAATTCCGTTATTGTTGCATCATGCAATGTATTAATGTTGTAGCCATAGAGATCATGTAGCTTAATATTATTTTGGTTATCAGAGTTTTAACTACTTTGATTTCTTATGTTAATGAAACACACAGTTCAAGTATTTCTAGTTCTATCCAAACAAGGGAAGTTTGCTGCATCTCCCCACCCTCTAAACGTATGCTCATGGGCATTTAAAAATGTTTCCTTCTATAAATAATGTTTTAATCTACATACTTATAGCTAAGCTGTCTTATATTTAAAGTTAACTTACATTTATTCTTTTAATTTAAAATTGATTGTTTGACCCTAGAAAAGTTATACAGAAAGTTAGGTTTAGAAATTAAACCTTGAAGCTGCATAAGAAAAATATAGCACAATGGTAGTACAAAGTGTGAGTAAACATTTTTCTAAACTATAAACATTGATGATTCCTTTTTGTTTCTCTAATTTACAAATATAGATAGACCCACAATATTTTCTATAGGTGTTTAACAACTGCCCAAAGTAACAAGTTAATATTTCTGAGACATTTTCCAGGAATTAAAGGAAATAGACATGTCTGTACAGTTTTCATAGCAGTGAGAACCAAGCATATGATAGACTGGCTATATGGAATTTGACTATGCAAGTATTCTGAGGAAGTCATAATCTTCATTCCGTAATGAAGAGGGCAGAAATTGCAGAAACCACTGCAAATAATTTTATGCTGATGCTTGGCAAAACCAATTATTTTTCAGGGTGCCAGGAATTAACAGTGATTGTCCGTGACAACTCCCATGCTCACACACACTGCCACAACCGAGCATTCCCAAGTGGGTAAAGCGCGGACTGTGTGAGCGGAAGCAGTGTCCAAGTAACCCACTGTAACTGTGAATCTAGCTTTTCAAAGGAATTGCTTTAAGCAATGTTAAGAAAATACTGTTCTCTAACAAAGGAGTCATTTGCATTTGCAGTATGTTAGGTTTTTGATATTTGTATGAGTTTTAAAGGTTTATTTCAGTCAGTAAATTCGTGGAATTATGAAGATGTTAGGTTTTAAGTACGTATCAGTACCAGACAGTATGGCTAGTTTCAGCCGAGGACAATTATCAGTTAATTTGCATATATCTAGTAGATTGGCTCCCGAATCACAGAGCTTTTCAGACTAAATAGTACTTATTTCTTGAGTTGTTTCATGAGTGCTCATCTGCATGTATGAAATTTATCCTGTGATTCTGGCTTCTGAATGTGCATGTTAAGTGAAACTGTAGTGTTGAATCTGTTTAATACATTTCAGATTCTGACTAACTTACTGTATTCTAAAGTTACCTTTAAAGTTTTTAACGCTCTCACTTAATTTCAGTAAGGATTGGTATTTCTGACTCCCTACACTGTGCTTCAATAGGGAAACCTGAATGAAAATGTAAGGAGATTCTACTAGAAATTCTAGTTCATCTACACATAAACTCATATGTTAAAAAAAAAAGGAAACATATAGTTAGTTTCCATAGGTTACAAAAACTCATATATAGTATAGCTGTCATATTTAACCTGATATACTTAATATGTTATACTAAGTTATAATAATCTAAAAACAGATACGCATTATATGCATTTACATTTTTTTGTACTGAACTTCTCAAATTGTGAGAAGACAACTGAATTCATGCCATTATATATAATATTTTGTCTTTTAGAGTACCTCAGCAAAGCACATTAATAATTTAAAAATATGACACATTTTTAATGAAAATACAGCAGTTTGATACGGGTATGTTCTTGTGTATGTCCAGAATTCACACTATTTAAATAAAACTAAATTATCAAGTCTTTTTCTTAGCTTACTGGTCTTGCTTATTTAACAGAAAATGCATAATCTGTGATCATGCTTGCTTTATATGAGTTTTACCTCAAGCAGCAGAAACTTTAGTCAAGGGCAAAGGCAAGTTTACAGTGGTCAGGTAGATTATAATTATTACAATAGCTTTAACTAAACAAGAATAAACTCTGTATCATGTACCCCCGAAGTATAAACCTACTATTTCTCACCCCTGTATACTATTCTTCATTTGTGTTTTAAACACAAATACTGTTTTTGCAAAATCGAGTTTTCATATTTGTCAGTATTTTCTGAAAAAATCATAATGATTTTGTAATGTATTTTAATTGTAGTACAGCAGCAACATAAAAATTATTTCACTTTATCAGCACTCATGAGAAAAATTATTTTGAGTTAATTTTATTTTTTGATTTAGATTTAAATTTAAGGTGATTTATCCATTTATTTCTGCTTATTTGACCACTGTGGTCAAAAGTATTTTTTGAGTATTGAAGAAGGGAGCAGAGGTAATTAGTCCATTATGATGGAACTTAAGAGAACCAACTTAACTACTGTGGAGTCTAGCCATTTGCTTTGGCATCAGTAGCCTAAGGCTCTGAGTATATGAAGCCATATAACTAACAATCATGTAAACAGTTCAATTTGACTCTTGGACCACAGTGGGAGTGCAACCATTTTCCTATGGATTCAAGTGAACTGATAATGTGCTTGTACACACAAATAGAATCATCCTGGTTGTTGAGTTGTTTATAGTAACTGTAATTTTAGATTGGCAAATTTCTGTACTATAGTGATTTTAAATCCATTCTTCTTTCAGTTTAATGTTCTTATTAATTTTTTTCCCCAAGAAAGTGTTTCAACTGACAGTTGTTTCAGGATAATTGCTCTTTTTATGTGCTATTTTGAAGAATATGTTATATAGTGTACAACTTCCAAGTTTTTGATGCATTCATACACTCATTGATTTATCAAACTTTTAATGAGTAGTATTACACTGGAGACTGAACACTCACAGCTGGACACTGAACTTATTAAATACAAAAATATACACATTGCTCTACTGGCATATAGCAAATCTGATACTAATCTAACTGCAAACTCTAAGCACACTATTGCATTTTCAGAATTAGATAATTCCTTTGCATTTAATTTCCATAAGTTTATCACCTTTTTTTGTGAAGTATTTCTACCTTTTACTCACATTATATTTACTCTTAACTACTTTGAATAGGTTTGAGTCATTTATTGTACCTATTCAATAATTTTTTCTAAGCATAATAATAATTCTAGTGCTACCCACCATGCTGTTAACTGCTTATTTTCCAATTTATTTGTTTTATTCTCTGATATTTATTGATAATCTTAAGATCACTTATAGTTTATTATTTATTATTTATCTAATATTATGTTGACACAAAAACCTGAAGGTAATCAACAACTTCAAAATTTCATCTGTGCACTTCTTTTTTATATCTGCCAAGAAATAATTTATTTTATTACTTTTTATTATTCTTGTTTATTCTACTATACTGGGTCCAATTATTCCCCCTTTGCTCTCCTCTGCTAAGCCCACGCTATGTTCACACAATCATTCCTACACTGTTGTCCACGCCCATGGGTCATTCATACATGATCTTTGATTAATCCTTTCCCCTCCTTCCACCATTGCCCCCACTGGCAGCTGTCAGTCTGTTCCATGGTTCCACGTCTCGGTGGTTCGGCTTTGCTTATTATTTTATTTTGTTCATTAGATTCTTCTTATAGGTGAGATCATATGGTATTTGTCTTTTACCACCTGGCTTATTTTACTTATAATAATCTACAGTTCTAACCATGTGGTCGCAAAAGGTAGGGATTCCTTCTTCCTTTCTGCTGTGTAGTATTCCATCAGGTAGATGTACCACAGTTTTTAAAAATCCACTCTGCTACTGATGGGTATTTAGGATGTTTCCAAAATGTGGTTAGTGTAAATGACATTACTATGAACAAAGGGGTGCATAAGTTCTTTTAAATTGGTGTTTTGGGAAATTAGGGTATGCTCACAGCAATTGAATCACTGGGTTAAAGGCAATTCCATTTTTAATTTTTGAGGCCATTCCATACTTTTTTTCCACAGTGGCTGCACCAGTCTGAATTCCCACCAACAGTGCACTAGGTTTCCCTTTTCTCATTCTCTCCAGAACTTGTTGTTTGTTGATTTATTAATGATGGCCATTCTGACAGGTGTGAGGTGATATCTCATGGTGGTGTGAGCTTGCATCTCTATGACAGCTACTGATATTGAACATCTTTGCATATGTCTATGGGCCATCTATTTGTCCTTCTTAGAAAAGTCTCTATTCAGGTCCTCTGCCCGTTATTACAATTGGATTGTTTATCTTCTGGTGTTGAGTTATATGAGTTCTTTATACATTTTGGAGATTCAACCCTTGCCTGATGTATGATTGACAAATATGCTTTTCCATACAGTCAGTTCCCTTTTCATTTTGATGATGGTTTTTATAGCCACGCATAAGCTTTTTAATTTGATATATTGTTCATTTGTTCATTTTTTCTTAATTTTCCATGCCTCCAGGGATATATCAGCAAAAATATTGTTATGTGGGATGTCTGATATTTTACTGTGTATGTTTTGTGCTAGGACCTTTATGGTATCCATATTTGTATTTAAATCTTTTTTCACTTTGAGTTTATTCTGGTGTATGGTGTGAGTTGGTTGTCTAGTTTCATTTTTTGGCATGTATCAGTCCAGTTCCCCAAAGTCATTTATTGAAGAGGCTATTCTTACTCCTTTGTATGCTCATGCCCCTTTTGTCAAATATTAGTTGATCATAGAGACATGGGCTTATTTCTGGGCTCTCTATTCTTTTCCATTGATCAATGTGTCTCTTCTTATGTCAGTATCAGACTGTTTTGATTACAGTGGCTTTATAGTATAGTTCCATATCAGGTATCATGATCCCTTCAACTTTGTTCTTCTTTCTGAATATGGCTAAGGCTATTTATGGTCTTTTCCAGATCCATATAAATTTTTGAAATATTTGTTCTACATCTATGAAATATGCCATTGGTATTTTAATAGAAATTGCATTGAATCTATAGATTGCTTTGGGTAATATAGATATTTTGATGATGTTAAATATTCCTATGTAGGACAGTATATGGTTCCATTTATTTGTATCTTCCTTAATTTGTTTCTTCAGTGTTCTATAGTTTTCTGAGTACAGGTTTTTACCTTCTTGGTTAAATTTCTTCCTAGTACCTTATTTTTCTTTTTGCTACAGTAAATGGAATTTTTTTAGGTTCTCTTTCTGATAGTTGGAGTACAGAAATGCCATCAATTTATGAATATTGACCGTGTATCTGCTATTGTGCCAAATTCACTTATTAGATCAAGGAGGGGTTTTTTTTGAAGGGGACTATAGGGTTTTCTAAGTACACTATCATGTCACCTGAAAATAATGACAGTATTACTTCTTCCTTTCTAATCCAGATGTCTTTTATTTCTTTTTCTTGTTTGATGGCTGGGTTTAGGACTTCCAGTACATGTTAAATAAGGGTGGTGAAGCAGACACCCTTGTCTTATTCCTAATCTTAAGGGAAAAACTTTCAGCTTTTGCCCATTGAGTATGATGTAAGTAGTAGGTTTCTTGTATGCAGCCCCTTATTATGTTGAGGTATGCTCCCTCTATTCCCACTTTGCTGAATGTTTTTTTTTATTATAAACAGGTGCTGGATTTTATCAAATGCTTTTTCAACATCTATTGATATGGTCATTTGATTTCTGTCCTTCATTTTGTTTATGTAACGTATTTCATTTATTGATTTGCGAATATTGTACCATTCTGTGCATCCCTGGCATAAATCCCACTTTATCAGGCTGTATCACATTTAAATGTACTGGGGGACCTGGATTGCCAATATTTTGTTGAGGATTTTAGCATGTTCATCAGAGATATCGGCCTGTAATTTTCATTCATTGTTGCATTTTTACCTGGTTTTGGAATTAGTATAAAACAGGCTTTGTAAAAAGAGTTTGAAGTTTTCCTTCCTCTTGAAATTTTTGGAATAGTTTGAAAAGGATAGGAGTTAATCCTTTTTTGTAAGAATGTTTGCTAAAATTGGATGACCTATGAAGTCATCCAGTCCAGGGCTTTTGTGTGCTGGGAGGTTTTTGATTACTGCTTCAATTTCACTAGTTGTTACCGTCTGTGCAAGTTTTTTGCTTCTTCTTGATTCAGTTTTGAAAGACTATGTTTCTAAAAATGTGTCCATTTCGCCCAGTTTGTCAGTTTCTTGGCACATAATTCATAGTAATTCCTTGCAATTCTTTGTATTTCTGTGGTATTACTTGTTACTTCTCTTTTGTTTCTGATTTTATTTATTTGGGTCCTCTCTTTTTTTTATGATGAGTTGGGTTAAAACTTTGTCAATTTTGTTTATATGTTCAAAGAACCAGCTCTTGAACTTTTTTGTCCTTTGGTTTTTTTGTCTCTATGTCATTTAATTCTGCTCTGATCTTGATTATCGCTTCTTTCTGCTCACTCTGGGCTTTGATGTCATTTCTCTAGTTCTTTCAGATGTAGGGTTAGGATGTTTACTTGAAATTTTTCTATCTTTTTAGGTAGACTGGTTCTGCTATGAGCTTCCTTCTCAGGACTGTTTTCACTGTGTCCCATAGGTTTTGGGATGTTGAGTGTTCATTTTCATTTGTTTCCAGCTGCTTTTTTAGGTCTTCCTTGATCTCATTTTTAACTCTCCATTCTGCACATCCTCCTGCTTGCCAGCAGCACTGGGTGGGGTCCCACAATCCCTTCGCCAGTGCCATTTTCTGTTTTTCCTGTGCAACTGTATTCAGTGGATATGAACTGTACTTTCAATGTAGTTTCTTTGTTGGAGATGCTACTGCATACACACAGGGTCCCTGCCCAGCCTCGCCGCAGGTCCCCTTTTAAAAAGTATCTGTGGGGCACCACATCACAGTGTAGAGTTGCTGATCTATTTTCAACACACTCCACCTCCCCCACACAACAAAAACTCTCTCTTGGTCAGGTCAGAACTGGCCACAGCTCACCAGTGCCTCTCAATTTTAGGAGATAGAATGTCTTTCTTGAATTATCCTGGTTGGTGGTGCAGCTATGGAAGGGCTGCTCACTGTGTGTGTGTGCAGCCTGAGTTTCCCAGACACCTTTTATACCCCCAAGTCTCTCCCAGTTAGGGCTCAGGGTTACCTGTGTGTGAACACCTGCTCCTTACCCCCTCCCCACCCTCATGCACTGTAGGAGAGAAAAGAACTACTAAACTGCATTTGCTGTCTGCTTTCTCCTGTGCTGCAAGCACTTCACATAAGATATTTTCCTTTCAACTTACAAAAATCTCTTACAGGAGGGTGCAAAGCATCCTCTGTACTCTTTGGTTTCAAAAATTTACATCAACAGAGATTCTGTTGATTATTTATATCACTTGCCAGAAGATTAGCCAAAAAATCCATGCTGGGGTTGCAGCAAGTGGGCTCAGCTTCCACATACTCAACTGCCATCTTTATTCCTATGCCCCTCTTTGTAAATATCATGTTACATAGTTTTATATGTAAGTGCACAAGATTGTATGATCTTATTCAGAAAAAAAACCCACCAACTAGTATGTGTTTGGGAAGTTTCTTTCTCCTATATATAAGACCTTTTGTATTATTATTTTATTTTATTTTATTTTATTTTATTTTATTTTATTTTATTTTATTTTATTTTATTTTATTTATCTAAGCTATTATTCTCTGTATAATAATCCCTTGCCTGGTGAATTGATGATTTATCTTTACTAAAGAAACTAAACTTGCTATCGAAATTTCTCTCCATGTATCGTACTCTCCTAAGTCTACTAGATTTGTCAGTCATATTTTCCCTTAGAGAAGCCAAGTTTCCTTTCACAGATGTGCAGGCAATGACTATAACATACAGGTGGTTCATAAACAACAAGTTCACTGTGTTAATGAAAACCTAGCAATTCAATGGGCAGCAAATACTCAAAGACCTAATACGTATAAGCAACTAAGAAGGCTGTTGCTGTACCATGAAAGCAGTATCAATAAACTGCTATTGGATTTTGAAGGACTAAAAAGTCTTAAATTTTCATCAGGAGGGACATATAGAAAAAGTTAAATTATAAGGGCTTCATTAACAATAGATTGTGAAGGTTGGCTACTTGGCATTCAGAAAACTTCAAAGACTAGATAAAAGAGAATACTATAAACAAAGACACTTGAGGCAGACATGCAGAGTGGAGTTCTCAGGTACAGTGAAAATTCATTTAGGCCAGAATTTAGAGTAAGTCTAAAAGTTCCATTGGAATCTAGTTACAAGTTTAGTTTGGGTCATATCACAGGAACCATTTATATAAGGCTGTCAGCATTTTAATTTGTATATGTGGTTGATTTGAAGCCAATAATTTTTAAAATCATATTAATAAAAATTATACATTTACAGGTATTTTGTAATATATGCACAAAATATAATTTACAAAATATAACTTTGTAGAATTAGACAAAATAGCAAGTATTTATCGTGTAATCACATGTGCAAAGTCATGCCTAAATGAACAGGAAGCAGCAGTGTATGGCAAAACAAAGATCAGAGAAAATGAGTATACCCGTGCATGGCCAAGAATTAATAGCAGAAGAAAAATGTATTGTCATAAAATATTAGGCAAAAAAGCAAGGAAACAGCAGCTGTTTAACCAAAGTATGCAATGTGGTCCAGAACGACAAAGCACAGGGGAGAAATAGACAATTCTAAATATGTGAGCGATGAGAAGATTGACAGATAGATTTCAGAGATTTTATGAAAATAGATTTTGATATGTTAAACAATAGTGAGCTACTTGGATTTTTGAAGGTGTAATAGAAGACTGAATGTCATTTTATATTTTGACTTGCTCATTGTCTGAATTCAGGTAGCTCGAACTTTAGAAAGAAAACTGTAAGTTGAAAAATTTCCAAACCATCTGTAGCTTCTCGGCTCTGGATCCACTCAGAAATAATAATAGGGGCAATTTCATTGTAAGAGAAAATGGAAGAAGATAGAAAGATGGTACCAAGATAATGAGAGAGTCTTCATTATTCACTGAAGTTTGTAGTAATTATGTTTGAAGAGGGAATGCTTTCATTCACCTTCCTTGGCACAGCCTTGTTCTTTTCTTGGATCTAAGGCACTTGAGAGACTAACAGAGATGAATGTGCTCCCATTTTGAAAATTCACTGACGTACATTCTGCTTAGAAATTTTATAGACTCTGACAAATCTCACATTTTACCATCTGATTTACTTTAACATATATTGTATTATTTTATCTCCATCTGATAGAATTTTTTTAAATGTTCATTCTTTGATTGGCATATGGCCCAAATAAGTTTTGTGAAAAAATAATAAAGAGGATCTTTAGAGTTTTTAATTAGGTCAAGTCAATTTTCTTTTTCAGCCAAGGGCATCATTATTAGACAGTGCCTAACGTGATACAGGATTTCAAAAGCAGTACAATCAATGGCTTTCCCATTGTCAGGGAATAATAGGGCTGAAGCTTAATTACATTTCAAAAATGAACAGCAAAAAATCTCAAGGTACATTAACCTTTATCACAAGTTTCTGAGGTCAAAATTTATGAAAGTACAGATAAAAATCAGTCGATTTTCTCTGAATGTTAGTGTATATTGTAGACTCATCATTCCTTTGCTGAGAGGGGTTATAATGCTGTAAAAGTTCAATGCTGCGAAGTCATTATGACTTCAAATGGGTAGATGCTATTTGATTTTAACCCTTCTCTTGAAAGAGAGAGGAACGTTTTTCTCTCTCTTTATACTCATAGGAAGCTTATGCCACCTAAAATATTTGCACCATAGTGCTTTTAACATTGTCATTTGTTACATTTCTTTTACTCTAGAAAATTAAAACAATCCAGTATAGAATTTCCTATGTACACTAAGCTGGTTTCGACCACCATTAAAAATAAAAATAAAAATAAACAGAAAACAAACAAAAAAATTTACTTGGCTAAAATCATTGCACTTAAGATAATTTTCTAAATTAGTGTAACTTAAAGCTCTAGTGATAAGCTGCTGAATTTTAATATTTGTAATATTAAAATTAGAAAAATATTATATATAAGAAATTTGTTGTTTAAATGCACTCTCACCTACATTATCTCACTTGCTATGCTATATATACTTCAGATTTTAGAGTCAGTATAGCTATTCCTATTGAATAGGAAACTGAGGCCAACAATACTAAATGCCTTGCCTAAGATTATACAACATGATTAGTAAGCCTGTTGTTTGCGTGTGTGTTTAATAGGAGAGAAGATGTTACCAGACAGGAACCAGCCCGAAGTGGCCTGCTTTAGGCCAGCCTGTAGTGTGTAGATTCTTGTCTTCATGTAGGAAAGAGTTTAGAGCATGAGTCCAGGCAATTTTGATAGTACATTTATTAAGGCTGGGACAGTGACACAAAGGAAGACCTTAGGGTCGAAGTAACAGGAGAGAGTCTAGGTGGTGCTCTGCCCTGGTTCCCAGGAAAAGTTATAGGAAAGGGGTGAGCCAAGGTGGGGCTAGTGTTAGCTCACTGGGAAGTCAAAGAAAACGGGGCCCTTGGAGACAGATCATAGGGCAAACCTGGGTCGAGCTGCTGCCGCCCACTGCTCCCCTGGCTGCAAGCCTCCTGGGCACACTTAGAGTTGAAGAGGAAATACAAACCTCATGTTTGGGAAAGGGCATGGATATGCTCTAGAGTGAGCCTGCACTGAGGGACTGAGTCTTTGTCCTGAGGGCTTTATATCTTTTTTCTCTGGGTGAGAATCCTAGGGAATGTTTCAGCATAATATTCATCAGCATTCCAGGTGTATTTTTAATATGCTGATGCATCAGAATCAGTGCATAAGGAGGTTTGGAAATACTCTGTGGTCTGCTCAGCTGTTTTACTTTTATCTTGGGTCTCTCTGGCTTTTAATCAGGTTTCTGTTATTTGTTTCCCTGACTTCATCTGTCCTCGGGTTTAGGTGGCACCAATGGCAATAATTGCAACTCTGTTCTTTATTCCTCAGCACAGGGAGATTTAAGTTATGCATTCTCTGGTTAGGGAGGACAGGTATAAACCATTTGCTCTCGAGTGTCCTTGGTTAGAGGAGATAAGGTCTTGCAATTCATCAGATGACTGTAAGATGCTCAGACTGTTTGGCCTCGTTTAATTTTCTTGTCTCAGTTTCCCCATTCTACTTGCCCAGGAATTTTCCTAGTTTCTTACTACCCTGCCTTCAATTTGAGTCCAGAAAAATATGCCATTTACTTTGAAGGACCCAAAATAAAATTAAATATTCAAAAATGCTTACTTATTTATACTTATACATGTTTTCGAATAGTCATATATGCCATTATTCAAAAATTAATTTCACAAATTTCAGAGAAATAAGCAAAAACATTAGCATAAAAATTGACATCCCTATCTTTGTTTATGGAAAAGACTTGTTGAATAAAATAAGAATCATTAGATATAATAATAAAAATATTTTTATTTTAGTCCTCATTGACCTTTAAAATGCTAAATGGTAAATATATCCTTTATCTTAAATACTAACATGCAGGCCTCTTGGCTATTTTGCTCAGTCTATGGTAACATAAATTTTCGTGGACACTTTAAAGAGTAAAATTATCCCAATCCAATACAAATGTCTAATGTCATGTAATAACCAAAATTTGAAATTAATTTCATGTTAAAACATCTTGTCTTTCCCAGATGAGGGAAAATATTGGCTGAAATCTCTCTTGTAGAAGCTTCTTGATCAGAATCACCTCACTTTTAAATGACCCCCAGCCAAAAGTCCTCTTGCAGGTTCCATATTTTGTCCCACAAGTTACATGTATCCTTTCATGCCATCAGAGAGGTGTGCAGCCAATTCCTGAGTGAATCCCTCCTTTCCTGTTACCCTGCCTCTGTAACTAGTCTCTTCTCTTTTAGTTGGTTTACGTGTAGTCACATCCTAGAAATCTGTGTCCACTAACTACAAAGACACCAATTCCTGTAGAAACCCTACTCAGTCGTCTCAAAGTGAAGAGCAGCCAACCCCCTCTGCCTTCTAGAGCAACCCACAAGACTTTCCAAACAAATTCTCTTCCAAACCCAAAAGCTTTCCAATCTCTCAAAACTCCTGTTCTTATTCTCCACATTAGTGAGTTCAACAAGTTGATGACCATTTGGTATGAAGGTTGTCACTGTGGACTGTTTTATTCCTCACTGCAATGTAGTAGTATCTATTGCCTCCATAACTCAACTGAAATTGGGTTTGAAGTGTTCTATGTTAACTCGATATGCACATATATAGAATTATAGACACATTGTTAAAAATAGATTTAAGTATTAAATTTTATTTATTTTTAAGTACCTATTAAATTTTAAACAAAGCATTAAAATGCATTATAAATGTAAAAAAGAAAAAGAAATCTTATGCTTTATAAATTGACTTTGTATATTTTCCATATTTCCAAAAACATTTTTTCAGTTCTTTCTTTTGTGAAATTTTTTCAAATGTTACTTTCACCATTTTTCTTTCCAGAAATTGTGCTTTATGATGTCTTCAATTTTGATTTATAAAAATTTTCAAACATAGAAAATCTAAATATGTGTGTTTACATGGATATGTATCCTCTAGAATCAACTGTTGCTATGATTTTGCCATATTTGCTCTATCCATTTTTCATTTTTTTCTGAACCATTTGAAAGGAAGTTGTCTATCCGTGCCAACCTGGTTATGGAACATCCCAGAACATATCATTTCCTCTTTCTTAGGCCTCATCTTTTGGCCATGTTTCCTGATCAGACCAGCTTCGATGATTATGCCCTTTACATGGTTGTAAAATTGTAGTTACCGATGCTATCACAGACATCAGAGACCTGTGTCCCAGTTGTTCCTGTGGGCAGGAGCCACTGTGCACACCTCTTGGTCAGATTAGACAACAGTCAACCATATCAGGACTTGACAGTTACTTTGAACCCCTGCCTCTGGAGGAGGTAGCAATGCATTCTTATCGAAATCAACATGTACTCCAGATTTGAGTTTTCCTTCTCTGGTTTTGAAACCTTGAGCATCATCACCATTGACGACTTACTGAATGCCAGACACATATATATGGCATCTTACAGATCATCACTTCAGGTCAAGGTAATTTTTGTGGCAAAGAAGGAATGACAATTTATTTATGATTATTAAATTTGCTGATTTTATTATTTTATTCAAAACCCATAAAGTGCTGACCTAAAAAAAGTGCTGAACGAGTGTGTTGATATTAAAGCTAAGGTACCAATCTCAGGGAACACCTTGCACATAGGGTCTTACAAGCTGTGGTTTATGTACTTAATTGATAGCAAAAGCAAATGTGTCCTGAAGAGCTCAGATATGCTAGTTTGAGAATCAAAGAGGTAAAAATAGAATTGTTGCTTCATATCATCACTCCCTTCACTTGGTATTTCTCTTCCTTGAAAATTATGCCCTGCAAGATTAGAAATACTAGTTTACAGATTGGGGGGTATATGTCTGCCAAAAGACATAGTAAGAATTCCAACTAAGTATAAAAATTCACTACTGACTTCTTATGAATTTGTCATCCTATTGAACTATAAGACAATGATAAGGATACCGGCACTACCTAGGAAATCAACCCTCATTATTTTAAAAAGCTAATTGTTACTGAAAAATCCATGAGGAAAGAGTAGGTGTAGGGTCCAATGGATTCGCCTAGAATATAGCCAGGTATTGATATAAACTACAAAATGTATCGATTAACAGAGTAAAAGCAACCAAGGTTTTTAAATAGTTAAGAAAGAAACTCAGTGGTACCTTACCAAGCAAGCAACTCAAAACATATAAATATCTAGCCAAGTGTGATGAAAATCTAGAGTGGAAATTGGATAGAATAGGTTAAGGACATAGAAAATAATACACACACACACACACACACACACACACACACACACACAAATTTTGGCTCAGACCAGCAGAAGCATGAGAACAGTACTTGATTTGCTAACACTACTTATACAACCTCATTTTGGGAAACTGCAATTACTCCTCACCTTGAATAATTAGACAAGAATCTCCATTTTCAGAGAAGTGAGAAGACCTTGATCTTATATAAAATATAATTACGTGAGTGGCTCTCAGTGGCACAAATAATGAGCCACACCATGCCCAAATTTGGTACCACTCCGGATCTGCCTTGCTTCTCCCACTAGCCCAACTCCTAGACTGTCTGCTTCCTGGCCAGAGTGAAGCTTACACAGTTTGTAACTCTTTTAGTGGTATTAAGAATACCAGTCTACGTTGCTGGCATTGCTTCTAACACAGACAAGAGAGTGCCATTCTTCTCATCTACTGACAAGAGAAACCTACAACCAGGCCCTGCTGGACTGTGCCCTCTGAGGATTTTGCTTTACCATGGGCTCTCTTGTGGGACCAAAAGACCACCTGATAGGTGGAGAAAGTTAACTTTCTGTTGGATAGACTTTGACAAACAGGAAATGAGAGATAGAAAGAAGTAACAAAGAAATAACTTGCCATCTCATGCCTAAAGATATTATGTATGCTACATGATATAATTCCCAGTTAAGTAAGAACTCCTTATTCTCTGAATCATAGTTTGAGTACTGGCTATTTTGTTATGCAAATTATTCCACTGTGAAGAAGCATGGTTAAAGGAGAAGAAAGAATCAGCAGGTGTTAGGTGTAGGTCTTTCTTGCAGGATTGACTAGCACTGTTATGGGCTGCATTATGTTCCCCCTAGATTTTAATGTTAGAGACCTAATCCTCATTACTCAGAATGAGACTGTGTTTTTAGATAAGGCCCTTAAAGAGGAAATTAAGTTAAAATGAAATCACTAAGGTATGCCCTGATTGAAAATGACTGATGTTCTCATTAAAAGCAGAGATTAGGACACAGTCACACAAAGAGGGAAGATCTTGTTAACACAGGGAGAAGAGGCCATTTACAAGCCAAAGAGAAAGAACCTTAGGAGAAATCACCTATGATCTCAAGCTTCTAGCCTCCAAAAGAGTGAGAAGGATTTTCATTTTTTAAGCTACTAGTCTGTGGTACTTAGTTATGGCAGTTCTAGCAAACTGATATTAGTGCTTCCTGCTTTCTCCCCTGAGATTGTGTCAGATGTCCTGTGGGCTGTTCAACCAACTGTACCGGGTATATTATCTTTCTATGAATGTGTATGGTACAGCACTTTAGAAATTCAGTTCAACTCACTATGGAGAAAAGAAAAAGTGATTTCTTTTTGCCTCTGCTAAAACACTCATATTCAGTTATTGAAACATCCAATGCAGAAGATTTTTGGAATCCTTCTTGGCCTACCAACACTTCAATTCTGCATGCTGTGCTTTATAGTTCAGAGTATTTGTTTTAATGTCTAGAATTTTGCAAGTTAAATTTTGTTGCCTAATGCAGTTCTTCTTGGAAATGTGTAGTAAGGCTAAAATTCTCTATTTTCTTTAAAAAAATTTTAAATTTAATGTCACATTTTATTATTCCATTGGTTGCTACCTTTAAAGGGTTCTTAATTTAATTACTGTCTTAGTTTGAGCTGCTATAACAAAAAGTAGGTAGCTTAGAAATAACAGACACCTATTGCTAATAAATACTTCCGGAGGCCGGGAAGTCCAAGGTCATGGAGCCGGCATGGTAATATTTTGGTGGGGGTCCTCCTCCTGGTTCATAGCTGGCATCTTCTCGCTGTGTTCTGACAAGATGAAAGGGACTTGAGAGCTTTGTGCAACTCTTCATAAGGACACTCAAACCATTAATGAGGGTGCCACCCAAAGACTCCACCTCCTAACACCATAATTTTGGGGGGTAGGGTTTTAAGATATGAATATTGAGGAAATGTTAACATTCAGTCTAGCAATTATTATGCTTATATTTTAAATAGTATAAACAGGGAGTCTATTCAACCAGAAATAAATTTAATCAGAAATAAGGCACAGGAATAATTCAACAATTAAGTTGAATCAGCAAAATTCAATTTAATTGCATCAAATTTTTTTCACAAAATTTTAGTTATTTTGTTTTGATTAATATCAATTATTAGTTGACTTTAATCTTGCCATCCTAGAAATTTAAAACATGATGGAGTAGCTAGTCTCTTTTGAATTTCTCTAAAGAGATTGAGTTAATTTTTTTCACATGCAAGAAACAGAAATATTCAAAATTATTTTACTGATCTTAGAAGTACACTTATACCAGTGGGTTTTAATAAGTGTTTTTCTGTTGTCAATAATGATAACAACGTTTCTCCCAGCAAAAGTCATTTTTTACACTAAGGGCTGAACTAACATCCTTTTTCTTATCATTTTTCACCTCCACAGCTCATTCAAAGTCACAGGCGCTGCTCAATTTCAGACCAAAGCAGCTCAGCCAGGAAACCTACATCCCGTTAAGTCTCTCTTTCTCAGCCATTGCTTCTGCAGGTGTTCTGCTCTCCATGTGTTTGCAATTTTACTAACATGAGCCTTGTCATGTCATAAATGCGGTATCTTTATAAAAAGAGCTTCAAATACCCCTTGCAGGTTCATCTTAACCAGGAAAGGACAACATCCTTACTATATATCTTGCCTCAGGTGGTACTCAGATGTTGGTAAAGTGGCCTTTGAAAGAGAATTCTTGAGTTGTGATGAAAGCAATGGATCTTGACCTGGTTTGTGTGAGCGGAGACCTTCCTGTTGACTGTTACTTACAGGCGGAGCATTTGGAAGGAGGTTGGTCAATAGAGCAAGTCTACAGTACTTGAGAGGAATTGCTCACACTTTTCACAGATTAGGTACTATGTTTTAGCATTCATACTCTTACCTAATTCACATAATTTTACACCGGCCCTTAAAATATCAAAGTGGTTCAACATTACATGCAAAAGGAAGATATCTTTTATTGGAAACCCTGAAAACTGCAAAATTGGAATTGGGAATATTGGCAGAAATAATGACAATAATTCTTGGCAGTAATTCTAATTACTGAAATTTAAAATGGACAGGTATCTGAATAATGATAGAGATCTTCATTGTAAATTTTATAAAAATTATTCTGATTAAGTAATTATAGTAATGGAAAAAACATTTTTACTACATTGTTTACAGTCTATAAATTCAAGAGATTTACTTTGGTTTACTTGAGAAAATGTTTTCTAAATAAATGGCAAAGCTTGATTAAAATATTTTTACTATTAACAGGAGGCAAAATGGCCTTAAAGTCAAACTAAAAAATCAAAACATAAATCACATAAAAATAAGGGATAAAAGTATCTCGCATCTCCAGCTTCATAGTATTGGTAATAAGTTGGAGAATAATAATCATCCCAATGATTTGGGATGCATGCAAATTACATTTCTTATAGTGAAATAAAGAAAGTAGAACTCCTGGCCCTCCTACTTGATTTGTTTCTAATTAGTTTTGTGGTTTGTGGTGATCATGTTACTACCTTGGTCACAAAAGAAATTTTTAACCAAATCTTTCATTAAGCTTTATTTCAATTCAGTCATACATTTTGTTTGGCCCTCACTTTAGTATATTTGCCCATTTCTATTTTTTTAGTTCCATTATGTATGTATTCTGTATAGTCAGGAAGACTTAGATAATAAGATTTCATGAGAAGAACACTGCCTGAGGTAACAAAGAATTGAAGGATTTAAACCCCAGGGGTTCTGGGGTCAGAAAGTAGGAATAATTAAGCTTTGAGGAAGCTCTTATGATTTAAGTCATTTTACTAGGTGCCATCCTAGGCAAAATTTCACTCTATTATAACATATAGACTATTAAAGTAGCATTTTTGTGTTCCTACTGAAAATTCAACACCGGTTCCTTCTAAGTTGTAAGTAAGAAAAAATGCCCAGTTACCATGTTTAAGTCCTTTCTCTGTGCCAAGAAATATATTGAATGTTTTTATATAGATAATACTTTAAGAAAAATATTTTCCTAATCATTTACCACTGTTCTTACTGCCTATGTGGTTGGTAAAATACACATACAGTAAAACTGATCATCTTAACTATATTGAATATTATTCAGCAGTGTTAAATACATTCATATTATTTTGTAATGAATTTTTATAATTCTTTTCTTTTTTATTTTTAAAAGATTTTATTTATTTATTTTTAGACAGAGGGGAAGGGATGGAGAAAGAGAAGGCAAGAAACATCAATGTGTGGTTGCCTCTGTCTTGCCCCCTACTGGGGAACTGGCCCACAACCCAGGCATGTGCCCTGACTGGGAATCGAACTGGTGACACTTTGGTTTGCAGGCTGGCACTCAATCCACTAAGCCACACCAGCCAGGGAAACTTTCATATTTGTTTTTTCATTTTGCAAAACTGAAACTTTATACCCATTAATGCTTCAATCTCCTTTCTCCTTAGTCACTGTAAATCACCATTCTACTTTCTGTCTCTATGAATTTAAATATACTAGGTATCTATAGCTAGGTATCAAGAGTTTTCAATATTTAGGTATCAAGTGGAATGATACAGTATTGTATGTGTGATCCTCAAGTTTCACCCATGTTGTAGCATTTGCCAAAATTTTCTTTCTGAGGCTGAATAACATTCCATTGTATGTAATATATACATTTTGTTTATCAGTTAATTCTCAAATGGACACTTCCTTGTTGTAAATGCTAAAATATGTGCAAACATATGTTCAAGATCTTGCTTTCATTTCTTTTTGGTATCTACCCAGGAGTGAAATCACTGGGTCATATAGTAAGTTTCTTTTTAACTTTTTCAGAAAACAGCATACAGCTTTTCATCATGGCTATGCCATTTTCACTTTCTGTCAATAGTACATACAAATCCCACATCCTTACCAACTTGTGTTATTTTCTGGATTTGTGTGTGTATGTATGTTCTCTGTTTTGTTTTGCTACATAGTAACTATCCTAATGAGAATGAAGTAGCATCTCCTTGTACTTTTAATTTTTATTTCCTTAATGACTACTGAAGTTGAACATCATCTGTGTGCTTGTTAGCTATTTTTATATCTCTTTGGGAGGTATAATTATTCAAGCCTTTGCCCCTTTTAAAAAAGTCAGGTTGTTTTGTTGCTGCTGTTGAATTGTAGGAGTCTTTTATATAGTCTTAATATTACCCTTATCAGATGTATGATCTGCAAATTTCTTCTTCTGTTCTATAGACTGCATTTCCACGCTGTTGGTGTGTCACTTGATGCACAGAAGGTTTATATTTTTATGTAGTCCAATTTTATCTATTTTTACTGAGCTAAGATGTAAGAATTTTAACTTATTAGAGTTGTGATAGGAGCACAAGAATAAGTGTGTTATGATTCTTGTTATAAATGTAAGACAAAGACTAATTCCATGACAGCTTTTTTGTTATAACAGCCAATATGAAGAATATGTGTCTAAAACATAAGCTCCAATGGAGAGGGAACCATTCTTAGATACGAATCATGTGTTTGTTGAGTAAATCATTGAATAGCAAGAAGGTGATTTAATTTTAATCAGTATTGGGTGTTTGCTTTCCTACATTTTTCTAATGTTTCTTTTGTTATCAGATTTCTTTGTCTGTTTGTTTGGCTTGCTCCTATGGTGTTTACTGGGCATGTTATGGCTTGTAAGCTGGCTTTGGTTTTCTCAGTTGCAAAGGCCACAAGACATCATTTCTTCCAAATTTTCTTCCTTGGTCTAGATTAAGTCTAAGGTTAATAAATTATCTATTCAGCTGAATAATTTTTCTACTGAAAATTTTTGTTAACTTTGATTAATAGGGAAAAATTGGTTACTAAAAGTAAAAACTGGTTCTTAATGCTACAGAACATAATGTCTTTTAAATATCCTGCTCACTATATATTAAATCAATTATAATTGCTTGAATAACACTGGAACCAGAAGTGAAATTACTGGGTCATAAATCAGGTTTTTAAAAATTTTTTTGAGGTAATCTCATACTACTTTTTACAGTGGCTGAATCAGTCTGCATTTCTATCATAAGGGTTCCCTTTCTCTACATCCTTACTAGCAGCTGTTATTTGTTGATTTATTTATTGATAATAGCCATTCTGAGAGGCATGAGGTGATATTTCATTGCAGTTTTAATTTGCATCTCTCTGATGATTAGTGATGGCAAGCTATCATATATCTGTTGGACATTTGTATGTCCAGTTTGGGGAAGCATTTATTCAGGTCACTTCAGCCCATTTATTAATTGGATTTTTTTGGTGTTGAGTTGTATAAGCTCTTTATAAATTTTGGATATTAACCCCTTATCAGATGCACCATTGGCAAATATGTTCTCCCATTCAGTGAGTTGTCTTTTCATTTGGTTGATGGTTTCCTTTTCTGTGCAAAAATTTTTTGGTTGATGTAGTCCCATTTGCTTATTTTTTTTTGTTTCCTCTGACTGAGGAGATGTATCAGGAAAAATATCGCTCTGAATAATGTTCAAAATTTTACCACCTACCATTTTGAGTTTATTCTTGTGTATGGTGTGAAAAAGTAGCTTAATATCATTTTTTGCATGTATCTATCTGTCTGATTTTTCAAACATCGTTTAATGAATAGACTATCTTTAACACATCGTGTGTTTTTGCCTCCTTTGTCAGTCAAATATTATTTGTCTGTGTAAAGGTGTGTGTGTATTTCTGGGCTCCCTATTCTGTTCCATTAATCTATAACTGGGGACTGTAGATTATTGCTACCACTATGGATAACAGTATGGGTTTATCTGAAGAAATTAAAAATGGAACTGCCTTGTGACCTAGCAATTCACTTCTGGGAATATATCTGAAGAAACTTAAAACACTAATTTGAAAGACTATATACGGTCCTAGATTCATAGCAGCATTATTTACAATAGGCAAGATTTGGAAGCAGCCCAGGTGTCCATCTGTAAATGAATAGATGAGAAAGCTGTAGTACTCTTACACAATATAATACTACTCATCTGTAAAAAAAAAAAAAAACAAAACAAAACAGAAATGTTACCCCTTGTGACAGCATGAGTGGACTGCAATTTGCTATGTGAAATAGACAGAGAAAGACAAGAACCATATGATTTTCACTCATGTGGACCTAATGAATAAAATAAACTAACAAACAAAGTAGAAAAGGACTCATAGAGAGTCTGACAGACTGATAGCTGTCAGAGAAGGGGGTCTGGGGGTTTGGTGATAAAGGTGAAGGGGTTAAGAAAAACCCTCATAGACACAGACAATGGTATGATGATCACCAAAAGAAAATACGGGGGACATGTGGAAGTAGAAGATGGTAAAGGGAGATAAATGGTGATGGAAGGAGACTTGACTTGGGGTGGTGAACACACAATACAATAGACAGGTGGCATGTTATAGAACTGCATACCTGAAATCTATGAATTTTATTAACCAATGTCACCCCAATAAATTTAAAAAAGAATAAATGCATAAATAAATAAATGCAAATTTATATTCCTCTCTCAATATAAAAAGATAATAGCCTAAAACAAGAATGCTGATATCTTGTCCTAGTCAAGGTTAATAATCAATTGAGAGATTCTTGGGTTAAATGAAGACTAATATTTTGTAAATGAAGTATAATTGGCAACAATTTTTCATTCTGTTAATTCTTTTCATAAAGATTTCAGATACAAAAATGTGACAAGTTGGCCTTGCAGTTTTCAAGATTTTCTTTTAATATCTATGACAATCACTAGTATGAATTTTTATATCCTAAAAATAGGGCTCATGTACTTAATCTTCTTTATACAATACTTTAATTTTGTTCTATTGCAACTATAATAAATATAAAATTTTATAAAACCTTACTTAATATTTTACTAACCCAATAGAATTTGAATTTTCTTACCAATGCACATAAGAACAATGTTAAAGTGTCTGAGATTCAAAGTAAAATATTACAAAGTATTGAGATTTCTAGTTAAAGAGGGGGAAATGTTTGAAATGAAAATAGCACAGCTGGATGTAGAATGTTGTCCCATTAGGCGGGCACTAACATTTAATAACTGCTAATGAAGTGTTATTGTTTCAAATTTAATTAATAACAAATAGTCCTGCTCTGTGTGTTAATAAATCATGTCAACTGGCATAGCTTTGGGAGATGGAAAACAAACAACCCTTAAAAACAAACATAGTTTAATGAGCCATATTGAATAAGGGCAATCAAATATCTCTATCACATCTAATCCAACTCTACCTGTGTATAAGAGATCTAAGCATAATTGGTGAAAACATGTGGTAAACCTAAGACACAATTTCTAAAAAAATATGCTGAGTTTTCATTTAATTATGCTTTCTGTGTAACACTAAATACCTGAGGGAAAATTAAATGCTTTGGCCTGGGTTCTCTGAGAAGCTGACACTGAGATGAGAATAAATGATCAAATATTTTAGGTGATACTTATGAGAGACACTGGAAGAAGACTGTTAAGGCTGGGAGAGCTGTGAAGTACAAGTATGGTGTAAAGTGAAGGAAAGGGAAAGAAGAAAGAAAGATTATGTGGAAGACTCTAGGGCAAATTTGAGAAGTGTCCCCCAAGACTGTCAGGGAGATGGCAAGCTAAAGTTGCACCCCAGACTCTGAGGCTCAGAGGATTCCTGTAGCCCCCAGAAATGACCCTGCTTTTCAATTGACAATTGACTGAATTAGCAATTTAAGTAACAATTGAGTCTATTACTAAAAGCCAGCTTGCTATATGACTTCTTTGAAAAAACTCCTTAGTTTCAACTCATTGGCATTTGCCTTGAAGTGTACATTTTTACACAATTTGCTTATCTTCTTTCAAGTTGTGCTATAGTTGCTCATATTTACGAATGTCAGAGTAACTTGATAGTTTTGTTTGTTTATTTGTTTATTCTGATTTTTTAAATTTCTAATGGTTTCCAGAACATTTTCTTTTGACTTCTTATTTCCTTCATTTATCAAGGATAAACATTTGAGGAAACGCAGAAGTGATTTGTGATAAAAACTTTTAGCAAAGTGAGAATAGAGGGAATATAACTAAACATATAATAAGGGCCACATATGATAAACCCTCTGCCAGCATTATACCAAATGGGCAAAAACTACAAGAATTCTCCTTAAGATTCAGAACATGACAGGGAATGTCCATTTTCACCACTCTTATTCAACATAGTACTGGAGGTCTTAGCCACAGCAACCAGACAAGAAGAAGAAATAAAAGGCACCCAAATTAGAAAGGAAGACGTTAAACTGTCTTTATTTGCAGATGATATGATACTTTACATAGAACCCCAAAGATTCCACCAAGAAACTACTATAACTAATGAATAAATTCAGCAAAACAGCAGTATACAAAATTAATATCCAAAAATTAGTTGCGTATTTACATGCCAAAACCAAACTAACAGAAAGGGAAATTAAGGAATAATCCCATTCACAATTGCGTCAAAAATCCTAGGAATAAACCTAACCAAGGATGTGAAAGACCTGTACATGGAAAATTATAAGGCACCGCAGAAAGATATTGATAAAGATACAAATAAGCGGAAGCACATACCATGTTCCTGGATAGGAAGAATTAACATCTTTAAAAGGTCCTTATTACCCAAAGCAATGTATGGATGCAATACAATTCCTATCAAGAGTCCAATGATATATTTCACAGAACTAGAATAAATATTTCAAAAATGTATATGGAACTACAAAAGGCCCCACATAGTAACAGTGATCCTCAGAGAGAAGAACAAAGTTGCAAGAATCATGCTTCCTAATGTGAAACTACACAATATGGCCAGAGTAACCAAAACAGCATAGGACTGCCATAAAAACAGACACATAGGTCAATGGATCAGAATAGAGAGCCCAGAAATAAACCCATAACTTTACAGTACATTAATATTTGACAGGGAAAGAAAGCACATACAATTCATAGTGTTGGGAAAGTTGGACAGACATGTGCAGAAAAGTGACACTAGACCACACTCTTATACCACACACATAATAAATTCAAAATGAATTAAAGACTTATAATTTAGAGCCCAAACCACAAAAATTGCAGAGAAAAACATAGGCAGTAAAACCTTGGACATAGCTCATAGCAATATTTTATCAAATATATCTCCCTAGGCAAGGTAAACAAAAAAATTAAATGAAAGCCACTACATCAAACTAAAAAGTTTTTGCACAGCAAAGGAAAAAATGAACAAAATAAAAAGACAACACGGAATAAGAGGACACTCACTGGTATATTTGATAAGGTGTTAATATCCAAAATTTATAAAGAACTTACAAAACTCTACACCAAAAATCAAACAACCCAATTAAAAATGGGAAAAGGACCTGAACAGAAACTTCTCCAATGAGCATATACAGATGGACAATAGATATATGAAAAGATGATCAATATCGCTGATCATCAGAGAGATGCAAATTAAAACCACAAGATGATATTATCTCACACCTGTCAGAATGAATTTTAGCCACAAATCAACAAACATGTGCTGGTGAGAATGTTAAGAAAGGGAAACCCTTTTGCACTCCTGGTGGGAATGCAGATTGGTGCAGCCACTGTGGAAAGCAGTATGGAGATACCTCAGAAATTTAAAAATGGATCTGCCTTTTGACCCAGCAATATCACACTTGAGAATATATCTAAAGAAACATAGAACACTAATTTGAAATAATATTAGCACCCCTACATTCAATGCAGCATTGTTTACAATTGCCAAGATTTGGGAGCAGCTCAAATGTCCATCAGAAGATGAGAGTGGATAAAACAACTATGGGACATTTACACAATGGAGTTCTATTAAGCTATAAAAAAAAGAACGTTTTATCCTTTGCAACAATATGGATAGACCTAGAGAACACTATAGTAAGTGAAATAAGCCAGTCAGAGAAAGACAAATACCCTATAATTTCACTCATATGTGGAATTTAATATGATTTTACTCATATGTGGAACAAACTGAACCAACAAGGAAAATAAGGACAGACTCATTATGGATGGAGAACAGGATGGCAGCAAGGGGTGGGGAGGTTAGAGGTAGAGGGAATGAGCAAAAAATAAAAAGGACTCATGGACATGGACAACAGTGTGGTGATTGTGGGGGGCAGGAGAGGTATATAAGGGGACTAAATAGTAATGCAAAAAATACAATAAAAAATAAAAATAAACTAAAAAGGTTTTGACCATTTAAAACAAACCACAGTGTGTGAAAAGTTGCAAACATATCTCCACAATGGAGTTTACACACACATTATTTCTCTACAGTGTAAATTTTACAATGGCCAGGAATCTGTCATGTTGACTGTATATCCAGGTTTATTGAAAAAAAAACAAACACTTGACACATAATACACACACTGTAAATATTCATGGCTCTGAAATGTAGCTGAATATTGAGGTGGAGTTTTTAAAAAAGTTGGTAGGTGAAGATTATCAGATTGGAATTACGTTAGATTGGCATGATCTTGCACACATTCAGAAAGATTTTCTGTTTTCTAAAATTAACACTACTCAAAACCTACCATGTCACTTCATTATTTTAGCTTCTTTTTTATCACAATAAAAATAGAGTTTGGTTAAATTAGTATTGAATTATGTGCACTCCCCCCAAAAAAATATCTAGGATGCTTACATTCCAGTAAATTGGAGAATCACTAGAAGATTTTTATGTCCATTTAAAAAATTATTGTATTTGAATTGTAACTATTTATATGTCCTTAATCTTATCCTAGAATTCTATTTTATTGAATAATGATTTTTGAGTGCCTTGAATTATAAGAACACATTATAATTGAGGCTTTTATATCTAATTGATATTAATTACATACTGATACACCACCATCTTATTGGCCGCTTACCACCTGAAGTCCTTTGAGATGACATCCATATTATCCTGTCAGATAACGTAGTTTATTAATAATCCAGATTACCTATAACTACACAAATTCCAATTTCTTTAGTAAACCCAAGAAAAGTAATACATGTACCGATGACAAAGTATCATCTGCACATGTACCATTTCTTGACATTGCTATTGTCTGCAATTTGTGCATTTTTGCACCTATATCTATCATAAATTTCCTCTAGATATATGGTGATGGAAGGGGATAAGAAAGTGAGGAAAATACGTCTTAACATTTCAAACAGCTCCCTGTTGCCCACACAGTTTTTGCCTCTTCTGGCTCCTCCTTGACATCATTTCCTGCATATGAAGCATACATGAAAAACTAAAAAGCTCTTTAGTTGGTTTTTGATAATTGTGTCTAGACTGTGTGGGAGAAGAAAAGTCAAAACAAAGACACCCAGACCCACTGACACACGGACTCACACAATGACTTACACTAACACAGCCCTCAGGCTATATTTTCCCCAATTTTGCTTTGTGCTTTGGTGTCTTGTGAGAAGTTGAGATGTTTCTGGCCACATGTCCAAGGGTTCCCATGTGTTCTTTGTATGAGATTGATTCTCGCCAAGACCACCCAATATGGCCCTGCGTTACTTATCTTTGTTACTCTAAGACAGAGTCCAAGCTCTTCCCTATTTTGAATTAGATTCTAAAGTCCTCTTCAATTAATTTGATGTGCAACAGTATTAGTTCTAATCACTCTATTTTCCTAACCACCGGCTCCCCAGGGTCAATGGGCAGAGGGTGAAGCATAGGTCATTGCAGGGCTATATAGTTCTCCCCCAAGTTTTTTGGCACCTGTCTCTTCTTGAATTACCAATATGCACTATACTCTGGTACTGGAACAACAAGTTACATAACTGTGCAACAGTTTTAAAAATTATAGTTTTATTTTTTTAATTCTACCCATAATGTAGAAGTAACTGACTAGGTGTCTAACACAGTCTTTTTTGTTTGTTTCTTTGAGCAATAATCTCAATGACTCTGCTTAAATAAATATGCTGCCTGACATCAGAGTTCAGTGCTTTGTCAGATCTGTATTTAATGTGTGCTAGCCCCGACAGCTGCTTTTGTTAGTGCCCCACACTCTTTCCTCTCTGGCCTCATTATCAACTGGACTTTGACTTCAGGTGAAGGACCTTTCCTTCTACCACAGCAGGGTTTTTGTTCATTTTTATGCCAAATCGGAATTTATTAATAGACACTTCGGTTAAGTAACTTCAAGAGTATGATCAGTTGCTTGGCAGTTCTCATACTTTCTTCTTGAGTTGGTAAACTCTCTGTGTTTTAGGAAGGTTGATATAAAATAGAGTAGTCTTTATAAAATATAGCTATTGTCCCTTTTGTCTAATTCAATCTAGTTTGTATATGGAATTCTTTCTATGGTCTGTAGATACTTTTATTCTTCCATAATAATTTTTGAAGGCCTCCAAATTTTCGTCAGATTTCTTAAACCTTGCCCTTTCTAACATGCTTTTTGAGCTACAAAAATTTACCTAATATTTTCCTTTTATTTTAAAATGTTTTTGAGATAGTCTTAACTTCATTTTATTAATAACTATTTGTACATCTATAATTTAGAAAACCACATATCTTTCTGTCTCTTTTTTTTTCTCATGGAAAGAATAACACCCAAATAGCATAAATATTTGACTTGGTTTACAGGTGTTAATTTACATCAATACATTTTTTTCTCTTTTGGTGTTTATCTTTTTATTTCTAATTGACATGACACATTTTCTTTTTATTAAATCATTTTTATTTATTATTATTTTATTACAATTGTCCCAATTTTCCCCCTTTGTTTCCTCTGCCCATTCCACTCCCTGCTCCTACAGTCAATTTCCAACTGTTGACCATGTCCATGGGTCATCCATACATGTTCTTTAGTTCCTTCCCCTTCTTTCCACCATTTTTCCCCATCTCCTTCCCCTCTGATCACTTTATGTCTGTTCCATGTTTCTATGCCTGTGATTTTATTAATTTGTTAGCTTTTATTTTTCATTAGATTCATATTATACATGAGATCAAATGGTATTTTTCTTTCACTGACTGGCTTATTTCATTTAGCATAATATTCTTCAGTTCCATCCATGCTGTTCCTAAAAGTAGGAGTTCCTTCTTCCCTTCTACTGAGCAGTATTCAGTTGTGTAAATGTATCGCAGTTTTTTTAAAATATATTTTGTTGATTATTCCATTACAATTGTCCCATTTCCCCGCTCTTCATTCCCCTTCCCCCTGAACAGCCCTCCCCCCATCCCCCTGTAGTTCATGTCCATGTGTCATAAGTTCTTTAGCTTCTACATTTCCCACACTACTCTTGCCCTCCCCCTGTCTATTTTCTCCCCACTGTCTATGCTACTTATTCTCTGTACCTTCTCCCCACTTCTCCTCCTCCCATTCTCCTGTTGCTAATCATCCATGTGGTCTCCATTTCTTTGGCTCCACTCCTGATCTAGTTGTCCACTTAGTTTGCTTTTGTTTTAGGTGTGGTTGTTAATAACTGTGAGTTTGCTGTCCTTTCACTGTTCATATTTTAACTCCTTTTTTCTTAGATAAGTCCCTTTAACATTTCATATAAGGGCTTGTGATGATGAATTCTTTAAACTTGACCTTATCTGAGAAGCACTTTATCTTCCCTTCCATTCTAAATGAAAGCTTTTCTGGATAGAGCAATCTTGGTTGTAGGTCTTTGGATTTCACGACTTGGAATACCTCTTTCCAGCCCCTTCTTGCCTGTAAGGTGTCTTTTGAGAAACCGCTGACAGTCTGATGGGGACTCCTTTGTAGGTGACTGTCCCCTTATCTCTTGCTGCTTCTAGAATTCTCTTCTTCATTTTAATATTGGCTAATATAATTATGATGTGCCTTAGTGTGTTATTCCTTGGGTCCACCTTTCTTTGGAACTCTCTGAGCTTCCTGGACTTCCGGGAAGTCTATTTTCTTTGCCAGACTGGGGAACAGGATGGCCCAGTGGTCTAAGGAGCCAGACTCAAACTTTGCTTCCGTGTACCACAGTTTTTTGATCCACTCATTTACTGATGGGCCATCTGGTCTAAGCCTTTTGTGTACCAGAAGTGTTTTTGATCACTACTTCAGTTTTACTTGTTATTATTATTCTTTTTAGGCTTTCTGTTTCTTCTTGTTTCAGTTTGAGAGATTGCATGTTTCTAGAAATTTGTCCATTTCTCCTAATTTGTCCAATATTTTGGCGTACACTTGTCCATAGTAATTTCTTACAATCCTTTATATTTTTGTAGTATTGGTTGTAAGGTCTCCTCTTTCATTTCTGATTTTATTTATTTGAATCTTCTCTCTTTTTATCTTGATGAGTCTGGTTAAAAGTTTATTAATTTTATTTATCTTTTCAAAGAAATAGCTTCTGGATCAAGTGATCCTTTAAATTGTTCTTTTAGTCTCTATGTTATTTAAGTTTCCCTGATCTTGATTATTTTCTTCATTCTACTCACTCTGGACATCATTTGTTGTTGTTCCTGTAGTTCTTTTAGATGTAGGGTTTGGTTGCTTATTCAAGATTTTTCTATCTTATTTATGTGGCCCCGAATTGAATCTCCCTCTCAGCACTGCCTTCACTGTGTCCCATAGGTTTTGGGTTGTTGTGTGTTCATTTTCATTTGTTTCCAGATGCTTTTTGATTTCTCCCTTGTTTTCATTGTTGACCTATTCATTATTTAATATCATGTTATTCAGTCTGTCCACATATTTCAATGTTCTTGAGTTTTTTCCTTGAGGCTGGTTTCTACTTTCAAGCCATTTTGATCTGAGAAGATGCTTGGTATGGCTTCAGTTTTCTTGAATTTGTTGATGCTTGTTTTGTATCTTGCCATATGGTCTGTAATTGAAAATATTCCATGTGCATTTGAAAAGAATTATGTTAGCTTCTTTGAGGGGAAAAGTTCTCTATATATCAATTAAGTACATTGGATTTAGAGTGTCATTCAATACCACAATATCCTTGTTGATTCCTTGTTTTGAAGACCTATCCATTGTTCATACTAGGGTGTTAAAATCCCCTACAGGGACTGTGTTGTTGTAGATACCTTTCTTGAAGTCCTTCAAGACATTCTTTACATATTTAGGTGCTCCTATGTTGGATACTCATGTGTTTATAAGAGTTATTCCCTCCCAATAGACTATTCTTTTTGTAGTGACCTTTTTTGTCCTTTTTTATGGCTCTTGTTTTGAAGTCTCTTTTGTCTTATATAAGTACATCCATACTTTCTTAGTACCACTTTAAACATGGCCATTCTTATAATATATTATATATTTTAAGCCCCACATTATCTAATAGAAAGAAAAATTCTATAATTATTTTCTTATAAACATAGAGTATATTAACTCCTGATGTGAAAGCGGAATGTCACTCAGCACTTTCATTTTATTCTGAATAAAACGGTTGCTCTACTTTGTAAGAGAAAATGATACACACAATAGAAAAGATTTTATAACTTTTAAGAAAATAAATCAATGATCTCTCTCTTATTCTAAAATCAGTTTAAACAAAAGTAAAAAAAAATCAAACATTTAGTAATTAGGAATAAATTAGATACATTTACATTGTTATGCAGAATTCAAAGGTATAATAGCATTCTGTGGTTTTCAGAAAAATGTTACAGAATAGATTTTTCTGCAGGATGACAATTAAAATGCACAACCTAGAATGTACCTTGACCTGGGATCTAACCTGCAACCTTTTTGTGTAGGAGATGGTGCTCCAAACAACTGAGCCACCTGGCCAGGGCCATGATCCTTTCCTTCTAACGTATATACTTAAGTGAGGTCCTTAAGCTATGTCTAAATAAAAATAAAATCGAAGCTTACATTCATTTTAAAATAAAATTTGAAGATGCCATTGAAATGAATATTAAATGCAAACATGTAGATCTATGAAGTTTATAAGAAAGTGTAAACAACATAAATTGGCACTGATCAATTTCTACATTGGGAAAACAAATATGTACTGCATACATGAAAGTAAATAAACAATAAACAGGAAAGTAAGAGATTTGATAAAGGGAGCCAGATCATTAAGGTATTTTTTTGAAACAGATAAATTCAAAATAAATGCAAAGAATCAGAGTGAAAGATAAATTAGTGGAAAAGATATTAAATCTTTGTGTGTTTCTATGCAGGACAAGAGAAGAGTGTGTGCATGTATGCATTTTATAACTCTGAAGTGAAGCCCTGCTCTTTTCCAAAGAATTAATTTCCTTTTTTTCATGTTGCTGCAAAATATTACCAAAATTTTATTGAAATATCTGAAATTGTGTATAGCTATTCATAAATTTATCTTTGTAGACAACTCTTCCTTCGTATTCACTGGTATGATTGAATTTTAGATCCAATATTTCATTTGCATGTGGAAATGGCTGAATTGATCCTGCCATGCTATTTCTAAGTCTGTAAATATATACCCACCTTTTGTAGAATCAGATGATAATGATGTCAGGGAAAAAATGCAGTGAAACTATCAACTTCCCTTATAGGCAGATAACCATGAGGGGCTTTCAGCGAATGATAATTTCAACTTCACATTTTTACTGTGCTGTGTCAAGAGGCTTTTAAGCCAGATCTTACAGTGAATCATAAAAAGGCAGATAGCCTCAAGAGAAAAGTGCTAGTGTATTATATATTTTCAATTCACCAGTGAGACTAAACCTGAAAATTTGATTTTATACAAATTTCTTAGGAAACTAAGAAAAGTCAGTAGAAAGTGTAGCATCTGGAATCTTCCATAATTTTAAAAATTGTGATACTGAAATAAATCTAATTTAGGAGAATTAAAATGTAATTATGAAAACTGAATGAAAATTCACACAAATAAAGTTTTTCTAAAAAGATTAAATAGATTTCAGATCTTTGCAAGTTTTCAAAATGAAGCTAATAGCAGAGTCCTTTAAAGTTACAATTTGGTTTAGTTTTAGATAAATCTTTATACATTTAGGTCTAAATGGGATATTATATTTGCCAATGACAGACTTGTCTGCTAATTAAAAAGCTAGTGATTCAGCTTTGCAAGTACCATCCTTGTCAACATTAGCAATAATTTGTTTTCAAAGGGATAAGGAATCCTAACTTTAGCTTCATATAGCTATACTCTAAATAAATATACACCCAAAACATTAAGGAAACATATAAAGGAACCTACAGATGTTGAAGCTACAAACATTAAAACATATGTAAATTGTACATATCTATTTACCTCAATTTTCTCTTGAAACATACTTTTAGCTTCTGCATTTAAATTTCTTACCTTTTACATAGCAGAATTTAAGTTCTTGTGTGGTACTGTGAAATTATGCCACTTTAGGGTGTTCACAAGCCTGGTTGGCATTTGTGATGCCTTCTGATAGTTAGAGACACATTTTTCAGTCTGGTTTTAATTTTAAAAAATGGAATAAATTACATAGTTATGTTTTATTAAAACAAGTACTACCATTTACTTATGTAATAGAATAGTATGCATAATATGGGCAGAGTGTTTCAACACCTGTTTTAGTATATTCAAATGTAACATCCACGCTTTCCCATTTCACACATGGGAAAGCAGGAACAGATTTCAGTGATTTGCCTAAGGTCATACAATAAATTGACTATCATGTGCAAGTCAAAAATTATCCCTTTGGAAGTTTAAAATGAGACACATCAGTGATAGAAGCAAAGGATACAGGAACAAGTGAGTAAATATTTAACAATTATAATTGTGAGGTGGTCAGTCCTGATAACTGAAAGAGGAATTTGAAACTTGCTTCAAATGCAAATCTTATGGAATGTGAATAATATACTAGTGATAGTAACATTCCAGGAAATTACTGGAAAATGAACATGAGGTTTCGGATACTACAGGCTTTTCTGTCAAAAGGGAGATAGAAAGAAAGTACTCCAAATGATTAAAATGAATAGAGATTGCAAAGTATTTCAGAAAACATAGATAACCTTTTTAAAAAATGTTTTTCAAAATTTGATTTATGCTATTTTTATAATTATGGCTTAAAATATGTTCATAAATAAAATTCTGCATCTAACTTGCTGGTTACCCCTAAATCAAGATACCTCATAATACTAATATGTAGTTTTTCTATAATATAGTATATTTCAAAGTAAATGTTTATGTGAAAAAATTACATAGATTTTACATTAGTAATTGCCTGGAGGTGAATAAGAATGGAAAGAAAAAATGATTCATAGCATAGAACAAGTAATTTTTGTCTGAAAAAACCAAAAGTTTATTTTTAAATCTTTAATATTTATTTTGTGATTCTTATACAATTGAAAATGCAGTCACTTTTCCTAATCAGTAAACCATTCAGCTTCCCAAGTTTCCATAAAAATGAGAAAAACATATCCTGTTATTCCAAACCTTAATACACTCATACAAATGTTGATATAGTTTCATAGCAAGTACTCATTAGTACTTGTTTTTCTAGAGTACAAGTACTCTGTTTTTCCATAAAATGTTCATACCTCATTTGCAAGTAGGAAAGACTAAAATGGATTTTTAATTCACAGTAGAAAAGTGAATATATGTCTCACTTGAAGTGCATGCTAACAATGAGCCTGATTATCTTCTGAGACAATCTGTACCTTCTTAAATTATGCATTATCAGAAAAATCACCAGTCTTGTCATGTTGCAAAGTTGTTTTTTAAGAATAATAGATATCATATTTTAAAGTGAATCATATATACCTTTTGAAAACATCATTCCCCAGATGAGCTTTTGTGGCTTAATTTTTTTATTGCAGAATGCAACCCCCTTTTGGCTCACTGTGTGGTAAAATTCTAATTACTAGAACCAAAGGTTAATCTGGTAAAGCATAAAACCCTGTAGAGATTTAATCTTTTTAATGTTTTATTCTTCCTGAAAATAACATGGAAAACTAAAATGAAGAGGTAAATTGATTGCACTAATGATATAAATAACATTTCAAAACATATTTTTAAAAGTGTTAACTTGGTTTTTCTGTTTTTGTTTATGAATTCTAAAGATACCTATTAGTAAATGCTTTAGTATATATGGGTATAATGATACTTCAAGATACTTGTTCAAATAAAATAACAAAATAATGTATTAATGCATAGTTTTCTTTGAGAGTGTTTAAAATTTTCCATAGGAACTTTTTACTGCTTTAACTTGTTCACTGTACTTTATGCAGAAAATGTCTATTGCTACTAAATTTAAGCTCTCTTTATAGCTTTATATCAAAACAAATAATATATTTTTTATAATAATTTGCATAGAGTTTTATAATTGGGTGTTGGCTGACAGTAAAGATATATGAAATAAAGAAGAAACTGACAGTGACCAGAGGGGAGGATGGAGGAGGATAATGGGGGGAAGAGCGGGGAGGGTGAAGTCAAGGAACTTATATAAAGAACCCATGGACAAGGACAGCACGGGGGCAGGGGTTCTAAATGTGGGAGAGGAGGGGTGAACAGAGCAGGGGAGAGCAATGTGGGGAAAATGGGGACAATCGTAATTGAACAACAATTTAAAAATTAAGAAGAAAAGCTTTATGACTGTACAGACTCTCGAAGGGCTAAATCCTAAATCATAGCATATTTTGTACCGTAGTGTTGGGCAAGTCTTCCAATTTGCTTCCTTGAGGTTTCAGTTTAAATACTATCATCCTGCTTCAGGACTTCCTCCATCCTTCAAAATAAATCCAGGCCACATGTCCTATTATTATTTCACTTTACTGTCTGTGATTTTTCCTTCATAGAACTTACATATACTTATTATATATTGAATATCTCCTTACTACCATTCAAAAGTTTCTATTTCATCATTAAATATATGATGGCTGTTACAACTCTCATTATTAAATATTTTTAATAAAAATTTGATAAATCAGCCTAAATTTTGCCTAGCATTTATAGAAAGAATTATATATTATTGGGTTTAAAAGGGGTTTGTACAAGAGGTCTATCTAGCCACCTACCTGACTGGTGATTCTGCTCTAATACATCTCTGAAGAGTATGCAGTCCAACTAGTCTATGAATATCTTCTGTGATTGGACGTGTTGGAACTTTGGCTGCAGCCCAGTCCATTATTACACAGATTTCATAGTGCAGTCTTTCCCATTTCAAGCTTAATCCGTCTCCATTTAATGTCTGCACATTTGCCTCAGCTTTATAGTTTCAGCCATAAAAGAAAATTCATGCTGCTTTTCACATGAAAACTTTCAAATATTTGAAGACTTCTATCATATTTCCCTTGAGTGTTATCAGATATATGCATAACATTCATACTTTCTAACCATTTCTTCTCAAAATTGGGTCTATGATCTTCCACATCCAGGTCACTTTATTGAATGAGCTCTACTTTGACTGAATTCCTGGGTATGAATTGTGGCCTTTTAGGAATGTATTAACCTAATAGTACAAAGCAGTGGGAAATACAGGTGTAGTGGACACCTGCAATGCACCAGCCATACCTGACGACCTCACCCTCAGGCTACTTGATTTAGTACAGCTGTAGTAGAAAACCTCGGTTACCCTGTTCAGTACCCTAGTCTAATTGCATGTAACAGGGTCTCTCTATTCTGCTTTCTCAGATGCTCAAGGCCAGCCAGCTGCACAGAAGTGCAACCCAACAGTTCAGGGCAGTTAAACAGTGGGGACTGGGAGTTGATGGATCAATGCTCTTTCCTTCACGTTCTCTGATTAAAAAGTTAGGCAGATCCTCTAGTTGCTCATTATTGTAACAAGCACATTATCAAAATTTAATTGGTGGTTTTTATTCTCAAATTTCTCATTTTCTTACTCCTGGTGTCTACTTTCAAAAGAATCCATACTGAAAGCTAGAAAATTCTTAATTATACTGTGATATTACAGCTTGATATATTCTGATATATTTTAGGAAACAAAAAATATTGAAATACTATGGATTCACTCCATCTTTTTAAATATTTAAGTTTATGTTATATTTGCTCTACTAGTTATTCTGTGTTGAAGTTTTTCTTTTTTTTTCTAGGAAAAAAACTAGATCTGTACATTTATATTTTGCAAATATGTCATTGTTGATTCAAGCCCATACCAATACAATATTAACATTTGTTAAAGCATCCTTCTTCTAGCAAGCATATAATGTATCTTGCTGTCTTTTGTACATCTCAGATGATCTAAACATATGACTATGGTTTTTACCAAGTGATTAATGAAGATATTAAATAAGGAATAACTAATGACAGAAGTTATTTTTTTTCAGGTATGATTGTTTTAAGTTTAATCTACTTACTTTGCTTCTCATGGCTTTCTAGAACAATTTTTAAAAATTAATGTCTACATTTTCATTAAAAACAAATAAAAATTAATATAATTATCACCTGATCTTTTATTTAAAATCCATATTATGATAAAATATTGATAATTTTGTATAGAATTTTGGTATACTTATGCTATTTAAATTGAATTTTACTAATAAATTATATCATTTATTCCTTTTCATAATCATATTATATTATTTTAATTTTGAGAGGAGAAAAAAGATTCTTAGATTATAAATCTAATTAAGTATATGAGGTCTGTCTGGAAAGATTCTTAGATTATAAATCTAATTAAGTATATGAGGTCTGGCTGCCAGGTTACACTGACGTCACACAAACCATTATCACCATATTAACAATGGCTGGAATTTGTCCAGCCATTGTTAATATGGTGGTAATGGTTTGTGTGACGTCAGTGTAACCTGGCAGCCAAGGAGAGTGGACTGGAATGTGCGTGCATGAACAATGATGACTACACTGTACTAGTCAGTGAGGGCAGTAAACACCATTGAGTGAGCATGTGTGCTATGTACCTGTTGTATTCAAAATAAATACAGCAAAGAATCTGCATCAAATTTTGTGTTAAGCTTGAACATTCCTCTGTGAAAACTAGTCAAATGATTCAGAAGGCAACAGCTGTGGACAACTGGTGATTGGCAGCTTCATCATGACAATATGCCTGCTCATGCATTATGCCTGGTACAGAGTTATTTTGGTAAAATATCAAATCACTCAGGTGACGTAGCACAACCACAGCCCAGATTTGGTGCTCTGCAGCTTTTGTTTTTTGCTAAAACTAAAATCACCTTTAAAAGGGAAGTGATTTCAGACTGTTGACAAGATTCAGGAAAATACAGTGCAGCTGCTGATGGCTATTGGGCAAAGTCTGTGATGTCCCAAGGTGCCTGCTTTGAAAGGGACTAAAACACTACAATTTTAGTTGTATCTTGTATCTTCTCCAATACATTTCTCTATTTTTCATACTGTATGGCTGGGTACCTTATATATCCAAACATATGTGCTAATATATGATGGGATTGATAGGTGTTTCATATGTTTCTGAATCCCCAAATAGCTCTTTTAAAATATATATTTGTCAGAAAAATGCTCTGAATTATAATTCTATAACCAGATAATTTAATATTCTATATATGACTTTTTACTCTGCTACATGGTAAACTCTGGGTCCCCTACTAAAACATCCAGTTTGAAGGGGAGTGTATCACAAGATAATATATTCAAACTCAGGCATTACATATAAAAGATACTATTGAAAATATACATACAATTTCTGCAGCCATATATACGAAAACTGACTACTGGAACCAAATTGTAAAAGGAACTTTTTTTCCTTTTTATCAGATGTATTGGGACTGTCACTGCGCAGCATGGGGTCCAGCTGTGTGCTCACATGCACATCTATAACACAAAGATTTGTGGGAAAGGAAATAGGTTTTTATTAACAGGGTTCCCAATTTGAGGGGGCTGGGAGCATTGCTTCTGCAAGCCAATCTCTCCAACAAAGACAAGCAGCCACCCCCAGGAATATTAAAGTTCAAATCCACGTCCAGAAGTTCCTCCTTATTGCTTATCTATAACCCGAGGTTGATACTCAAATGGTCACCAGGCCCTCTTTCTCCCTCTTGTCAGACTCACCGTCGCCTCACCGTGGCATTCTCTTGCTCAGATCTGTTGTGCGTTGTCAGATTACTTTCCAGGAGTGTCTAACCCATGGTGTGTGGGCTGCATGCAGTCCAGGATGACTATGAATGCAGCCCAACATAATATCATAAATTCACTCAAACATTGTGAGATATTTTGTTTTTATTAGTGTTTGTGTATTTAATGTGTGGCTCAAGACAACTCTTCTTCCACTGTGGCCCAGGGACACCAAAAGGTAGGACACCCCAGCTTTATATGGTCATGTAGGGGAATCTTTATTTGCAGGGAACTTCTCAGCCCATGCCTCTGTTGCTCTCAGCTTTCATGCCCTGCTCTCAGGGCAAGAGAGTGGAAGGACTAAGGCACACGAGCCTGGTTGCATAGGGTCCTAGAATCCTGAGGCTGGGCACTCTGTGATGAGCACATCCCAGCATGGGACCCTGTCTTTGGGAGGTGGCTTCTTACTCTTTGCTGCCTAAGGCCCAAGCAGTCCTTGTGTCTGCTGCTCTGTGTATGCAGTGCATAGCAAGTGAGGAGGCTTTCACTTACCTGCTGTTTAAAAGTCCTCTCCCAAAATCCCACATGCTCCAGAAGACAGTGGGGGTGTCCAGGTTTCTAACCAGTGTGTGTCATGTCAGCTGTATTCATCTCTGCCCCTCTTTAGGCCCCCATTTTGCACGAAGTGGCAGAAGTCTTGATCATGCATGCTTTGTACAAGCTCCCTTCTTCTGAGTCATGAGCTGCTTGGTATCCTTGGACAATCTCCCTTCCTTGGTAGCCACTCCTGGCACAGGGAGGGCAAGCCACTGCTAATCTTCAATTTCATCTTGGGGTTTGCTCCCCAGCCCCTACTTTCTCCCTGCAATCTGGCCTGAACCCTCTGTTACAGGGTGACACTTGTTAACAAAATTATATAGATGTCAGCTGCACAATTTCACAACACATCATTTGTACCTTGTATTGTGTGTTCACTACCCCAAGTCAAGTCTCCTTCCATCACCATTTATCCTTCCTTAACCTCCCTCCCTCTCCTTCTTGTACCACTGTTACCCATGTCCGTAAGTTGTTTTCTTTTTTTCCCTCTCAATTGATCTAACTCTCCTAACCACCCCCCAAAACCACCCCTGGCAGCTGGCAGCCTGTTCTCTATGATCCTGCCTCTATTTTGTTAGTTCATTAGATTCCACATATGACTGAAATCATATGGTACTTGTCTTTTACCAACTGTCTTATTTCACATGGCATAATTCTCTCCAGGTTAAACTGTGCTCTTGCAAAGAGTGAGATTTCCTTCTTTTGTTTAACCCAGCAGTATTTCATTGTGTGTAAATGTACCATGGTTTGTTTATCTGCTTATTTACCAATGGACATGTAGGCTGCAACTAAATCTTGGTTATTGTAGATAATGCTGTAATAAACATGATAGTGCTTTATTCTATCAAATGAATGTTTCAGATTTCTTAAAATAAATCTCCAAAACTGGAAACACTGAGTCATAAGGCAGTTCCATTTTTAATTTTTGGAGGTAGCTCCATACCACTTTACACAGCGGCTGCACCAGTGTGCACTTCCTTCAAGCATGCCCGAAGGTTCCCTTTTCTCCACATCCTCACCAGCACTTGTTGTTTGTTGATTTATACATCTTCCTAATATTGGCTTAGGTCTAATTAAGAAGTCATTCATTCTATGCCATACTCTAACAATTATAATCAGGGAAAAAATAATATATCTGCTAACCTTTTCTTTCAAATTATTTTTTCTGGTGGGGGAATACTCTGGGTACTCCCTAGTTCTCCAGCCTAAGAGCATTATTTTAATGCTACAACTTCACCTTGATATATGATTAAACTTTTTGGAGAGAAAACCGTGATTAATTTAAAAGTGAAATATTGGGATTGACATTTAAAATATCATCCTCTCTGTGTGTGTCACTTCTGATTTATGGTTTGTTATTGCTGCTGTTATTATTACTCTTCTGACTTCCAGTTTCAAAGAAGTTTAGAAAGGAAAAGTAACTATCCTGAATCCTTTGTTATTTTGAGTGATTCATATAGCCCATTCTGTCTTCACAGATTTTACCTTCTACTTTACATAGCCTGTTTTGGAGACACTTGATATATAATCTAATAGACAATGAAAAACTGAGACTAGTGGGGTGGGCATGGTGGGGTGAAAATGAAGACAACTGCATTTGAACAACAATAAAATTAAAAAATTAAAAAAACTAAGCTTAATTTATGTGGCAAAACACCCTTCTTCTATCACTCCCCTGCAATGTCCTACATAATTGTCAGTCAGCTATTGAGCATCTTCCAGTGCCTTGACCTTTACATTTCTTCACCTCATTATCCACTTTTCTATCTAAATGAGAGTTAATTTGGAATCAGGGTACTTGGGTTGCAAAGAATATCTGAACTTGGGTTCAGATTTGATATATTAATTGCTAACATTATAACATGTTATTTTTAATTCTTATTTAGAAACTGTTTGATGCTTATATTTATTTTCCCTATTTTTTTCTTCCTTAGACATGCTAGCCAAGAAAATGTTTATTTATGTGGTCCTTCCAATTATTTTGGTGATTACATGAAGAATTTGCTCAAATTAGCACATGAAATAATGAAATATAATGTTATGTTATTTAACATGATTCAATAATGCTATAAAATATTTAATGCAGTGTTATTTTTTTATTTTTTACTTTAATATATTTTATTGATTATGCCATTACATTTGTTCTATTTCCCCCCTTCATTCCCCTCCACCCTGCACACCCCCTTCCCAACACTCCCCCTTTAGTTTATGACCACATGTCACAAGTTCTTTAGATTCTATATTTTCCATACTATTCTTGCCCTCCCCCCTATCTATTTTCTACCTACTGTCTATGCTACTTATTTTCTGTACCTTCTCCCCCCTTCTCCTTCTCCCACTCCCCTGTTGCTAACCCTCCATGTGAACTTCATTTCTATGGTTCGCTCCTGATCTAGCTGTCCTCTTAGTTTGCTTTTGTTTTAGGTGTGGTTCTTAATAACTATGAGTTTGCTGTCCTTTCACTGTTCATATTTTAACTCCTTTTTTCCTTAGATAAGTCCCTTTAACATTTCATATAAGGGCTTGTGATGATGAATTCTTTAAACTTGACCTTATCTGAGAAGCACTTTATCTTCCCTTCCATTCTAAATGAAGGCTTTGCTGGATAGATCAATATTGCTTGTAGGTCTTTGGGTTTCATGAGTTGGAATACTTCTTTCCAGCCCCTTCTTGCCTATAAGGTCTCTTTTGAGAAATCAGCTGACAGTCTGATGGGAACTCCTTTGTAGGTGACTGTCCCCTTATCTCTTGCTGCTTCTAGGATTCTCTCCTTCATTTTAATCTTGGCTAATGTAGTGATGATGTGCCTTGGTGTGTTCCTTCCTGGATCCAACTTCTTTGGGACTCTCTGAGCTTCCTGCATTTCCTGGAAGTCTATTTCTTTTGCCAGATTGGGGATGTTCTCCTTTATTATTTGCTCAAATAAGTTTTCCACTGGTGGCTATTCCTCTTCCCCTTCTGGTACCCCTATAATTCTGATGTTGGAATGTTTAAAGATGTCCTGGAGGTTCCTAAGCCTCTCCTCATTTTTTTAATTCTTGTTTCTTTATCCTTTTCTGTTTGGTCATTTTTTTCTTCCTTCTGGTCCACTCCTTTGATTTGAGTCCCAGTTTCCTTTCCATCACTATTGGTTTGATGTGTATTTCCTTTCATTTCAATTAGTTTAGCCTTCTTATGTTTCTCTAATTTGTGACTAAAATCAACCAGTTCTGTGAGCATCCTGATCACCAGTGTTTTGAACTGTGCATCTGAAAGTTTGGCTATTTCTTCATCACTTAGATTTATCAGCTCTGGGGCCCTGAGTTGTTCTTGAGCCATGTTTTGATCTGTGCGTGCCTGTTATGTATGGGGAGTGGAACCTTAGGTGTTCACCAGGGTGGGGCCACCCAGGTCCCTGATTTGTGAAGCTGTATGTGGGGGCGGGATCAGAGAGGGACAATAGCAGTCCCCTCTGCTGCTTCCCACCGCTGGGGCCTGCGTGGTCTGTCTCACTGCCCGTTCCTTCACCAGTTTATCGGTTTGGCTGAAGGGTTTGTTGTTGTCAGATTTCCGTATAGTTCAACTTTTTGTGTTTTGGCTGCATTTTTGTTGCTAAAACTTTGTTGTTTTTAAACTTGATTGTGTGAGAAGGTACAGAGTTTCCACCTATGCCCCCATCTTGGCAAAAGTCTGCTGCAGTATTATTATTATTTTTTAATATTTTATTTATTTATTTTTCAAGAGAGGGGAAGGGAAGGAGAAAGAGTGGGAGAGAAATATCAATGTATGGTTGCCTCTCATGCGTCCCCTGCTGGGAACTGGCCTGCAACCCAGGCATGTGCCCTGATTGGGAATCGAACTGCAATACTCTGGTTCGCAGGCCCATGCTCAATCCACTGAGCTATGCCAGCCAGGGCTGCAGTATTATTTTTTTAAGACAAAAACAACATAGCAGGAGTGACATGAAAGAAAACATGTGCATTTTTACTCACTTTTTGAGTTTTTATTATAATTTTGGTTAGGTCATCTGAGTAAATTAATATAAAAGGACAGCCATATTTTAAAAAAGAAAAAACATTTAAAATGTTACTATTATATTTTATAAATTCTAGTACATTGACTATCCTCAAGTTAGTGTTTTTAAAATTTTTAATTTGACATTAATTGTGCTTACAAAACGAACAATAGGTAAAGTGCACATGCATGCACTGCTTTTCCTTCACAAAAGTATATTCATGTCACAAACACTGTTCTGAGACTTGCTTTTTCACTTAATAATTTATCTTTGATTTGTTTTATGTCAATACTTAACTCATGTCCTTATTCTGTTTAATTCCTGAACAAAATTGTATAGAATAGCAATATATTACATCATTTCTTTCAGGTCATTTCCCAACATTTACCCATTCAAGTAATACTTGAGTAAATTTGAGCATAATTTGTTTTGAGCATGTGTGAATATATTTTTTAATAAAATAGATCAAAATATCAAAGAACATACAAGCATTTATTTATTGGTGGGTATGACCACATTGCCTTCTGTTGAACTTCCAAACTTAGTGGTCGGCCATCAAAGCATACCAGTTTACTGTTTACTGTACACTGGTTTATTTCTCAGGGGCTCATACCTATCCTTAATGTATCTAACTATTTTTATAAATGTATTTTTTCAACTACAGTTTCCATTTAATTTTATTTTGTACCGGTTTCTTTTGTAAGTCTGTTTTGCTTAAATATGCTACCGCTCACATATCACACTTCATGAAACACAGATGACACTCCTCCTTCTCTTCTCACACTTAACACTTCTCATTCATACCAACAAATTATACTTTCACCTCATGGTTCAGACTTTAAAATTCCACCATCGGAAGTCCCTCTTCCTAGTCCCAGTACAACAACCATGAAACATAAAAATTCCATTTGTTTATATCTTAACATGTTTTGAATCATTGCTATAGATTACAGACTCATGCATACATACGGACAACATTTTTATACTTTTCCTTTTTTTCCTACAAATTAGCATTTTCATCTGGTGTTATTTCCCCTTAGCCAGAAATAAATCTTTTGATATTTCCTGTGGAGAAAGTTAACTAAGGCAAACTCTTGATGTTTCTTAATCTTAAAATGTCTTTATTTCACTTTTATTTATGCAGAAAATATTCATTGTATATAGAATTTTTAGTTAATATGTGAACATAAAATGTTCATTCCACCTTATTTTGTTCTGTATTGTTCCTAATAAAAACTCAGTCATAATTTGTTTTACTGCCCCTCTTTCTAGGAAGCATGTTTTATCTCTGACTGCATTCATATTTTTCTGTATTTTCCACAGTTAAACTCTAATATACCCAAGTGTGACTTCCTTTCTCTTTATCCTCCTCGGATTTCTTTGACTTTTGGTATTTATATTGGTAATCTTTTAAAACTAATATTTGAGGAAAAGTATACTTTTTCTTCTTAGTTTGTATAATGTATTTTTTTAATCCCGGGACTGTTTTCTTTTTCTTTTTTTTAATTGCTGTTTCAAATTGTGATTTTTTAAATGGTCTATTGTAAGTATTACAGACTTTTTCTGATATTGCCAGCTTTTAAAGTTATCTGATGATATTTTAAATTTCAGACATCTAATTTTTTATAAATTCTGGTTTATTCTCATAATTTCCATTTTGCTGCTAAAATTTTCTGATTATTCCTTAAAAATCACAATGTCCTTTAATTTTTATACATATTTTTTAAAATCCTTAAAACATATTTATAATGTCTGCTTTCAGTTTTTGACTGCTAAACTTAAAGTTTGGATCACCTTATGTTCAGCTTCTTTTGAATGATTCTTTGGCCAGTGTGTCAACATTACCTGTTTATCTCTGAGTCTTATAATAGGATGTCATTAGTAACATATTGGAGAGGATCTTCATTTTGTTATGTACCTCTAAATAGTTAATTTTGTTCAAGTATGCACTTTCTTGTAAGTTGATCAGATTTAAATTTATTTAGGCTTCAGCTTATGCTTTTGTAGACTACAGCTTACAGATTCAAGAAGTTCTCTAAGTCCCTGTAACTTGCTGGGACTCAAACTGCAAACTCAGCTGTCAGGCTTTGGAGGGGCCTTCAGTGTTGATCCCAAAGCCTGGCCTTATTTGTGTCTCCACCTAGGTGTTTACAAGGTATTGATGAAGACATTGCACCATAATTGAGCTAGTATTCTAGTGTCTCCAACGTGACTTCAGTTGTGGTATTTTAATTTTGTTCGTAAACCCATAAATGCTGCTCTCTGATAAGCCTCAGGCTTAAACTGTGCCCTAGGAATTTGTAGCCTAGTCTTCACTGAAGGACTGCTGAGGATCTCCATCCAGCTGTCACTCCTCTACTGTGACACACAAGCACTCACACACACACACTTTTCACAACTCCCTTTGGTGACCACTGTGCTCTACTTGTGTTCTAGTAGGCTTGTTTGTGTATAGGAAATTGCCCCAGGCAGAGAATTGGGCAGTTAGTTATGGGGCTTACTTCATAAGTTTCCCTTTACTCAGTGATTATATTATTGCAATGCTTGATATCCAAACCCATAAATAAGTGATTTGATCTATCCTGTACACTTTCACTATTTATTTTAGGGGGATTAGATAAGTTTTAGTTCATCATGGCTGGAATTCAAAAAAAACATTTATTTAGAAAAATAAGACAAAAAATTAAAACATGTTTCTGTATGCGCCCATTGTGAATCACATTATCTTTTCAAAGATTATTTATTTATTTATTTTAGAGAGAGGGAAGGGGAAGGAGAAAGAGAGGGAGAAGAACATCAAGGTATGGTTTGCCTCTTGTGTGTGTGCTCCCACTGGAGAACTGGCCGGTAACCTAGGCCTGTGTCCTGACCTGGAATCCAACCAGTGATCCTTTGGCTCACAGGCCAGCACTCAATCCACTGAGCCACACCATCTGGGGCTATGAATCACAGTTTTTTGTTTGAAAAGCATAACAATGGCATTCATGAAAAAGTACATAGTGAAGCAAACAGAAACATTGGTAGTAGATTTTGGTTCATTTCCATTACTTCATTATAACATATGCAGATGTGGAATATTAATGAAAATATAGCAGATTTAGATAATATGAAAAGTGATACAAATAATGTATTTTAATTGATAGTGAATTTTGTTCAGATTATTTGCCTCTCTTGGAACCAAAATGGTTCCAACTATTCCTAGAACTTTGCTAACATGAGAATTCATCAAATTATCATCCATTTTCAAGATCTTCACAATGTAAAGTCTTATTTTTCTTGTATTTCTCTCTCAACAAAGACTTGTGTCTTTTAAGATGCATAAAATATAAAACTTTGTTTAGTTATATTCAGAGGGGTATTTATTACTCATTAATCTAAAAAATCTATCTTTAGGCTTAGTTACATATCCACAACTCAGAAATTTATATTTAAATTAAACATAAATATACCATATAAGTCTTAGATGGATTGGTAATATTATCTATTCATTTTCTAGATCTAAATGGTGTTTTCAAAAGCTATGCAAATCAGTAAAATTAGTATAATTAACTTTCTCCCCAGCAAGCAGTCCATTCTCTATAATGAGAATGTCATACTAATATAGGATTTCCTTCTTACACCAAGAGAAGATATTTTAAAATAATATATCACACACACAAAAAAATGTATCAAGTCAGATGGAGTGAGTCATAAAATCACAATTCAAGACATTTTCTTAAATCTTTGACTAAAACTGAGCTCCAGAAAAAGCATTAATTTTTTTCTATGCCTACAGTGAGCCTAATGTTTTATTACTGGTTATCAGAGGTGGGAGGGTGTTGTTACCCATATCTGAGATTGAGAAGCAGAATCACATACAACACTGTCTCCTAGTTGATGCATGACTGAAGAGTTCCTGTGTTAATTTCTTACAAAAATATTATAGTAAGCATTGTTATTATTAGCTGGGTAATTTTTAATTAGTATGAATTACATTTTTATGCAAGTTTTAACTTTACACTACAGAAATGTTTGGTTCAAATGAGATTTCTAACACAGAAGTTAGTCACATTTTATTTTGTATTTTGTTTGATGTAACAGCCAGGTACATTTAAAAGCTACGTGTGTTTGAATGTACCTTCAGAGTTTGGGGGATTGACACCGTGCATACAGGAAGGCAGGCACCACAGGCCCAGAACAGTTTTCCAGCATGTGTGCATTGAAGGGTAAGCACATGTGGGGACTCAGTGTATTCCAGGGTTTGGGCCTGGCTCTCCAGCTGTGGCCACACTAGCAACAACTTGCACATATCCCCATTGCGGGCATCTAGGCAGGACACTACTATCTGCTCCTGGCCCTGCTACAAACACAAGGGTAAGCTGTGTTACAGTTTCTAGACTTTACATCATGTATGAGCCTAAACTAACAGTACCTTGCTTCAGTTCTGTGGCAAGGTCACCAGTGAATTCCCAGTAACTGCAAGATCTCTTCACACCCCAAAGATATATCACCAAGAAAGTAGAAGGATATGAAATTCTTGAGATGAACTTTAGCTACTGGAAATAAAACTATAGCTAAACTACTATACATAAATTGTTTTACCTCTTGTCAGATTCTCTATGATTTTCAGATACTTCATAATAGTTTTATAAGCTCTCCATAAGTCTCCATCGAGACCTAAACAGTCAGCCTTCCACACTGCTCTAGCCAGCTTGGTTCTATACTTATTTCTTCTCCCTGCTACTCTTCCTCTCTGCTTCCTTAGAAAAGCACTCCCTAATAATCTGCTATCACAAAACTTGTTCCCAGGATTTGCTTTCTAAGAAACTCAAGCTAAGATAGGGTGACAGGAGACAGAATGAAATTGAATATAAGCACCATTTCTGATCAATCATATTAAAGGACAAGTAGTAGACACTAGTAGATTTTATGTACAATAATAGGACATGTTAGTGAGATTTAAGCAAATAAAATAGCTTTACCATTTTTAAGACTGTCTCTTTTATTAGTAGGTCTTGGGGATTGGGTGATAAGTAATAAGTAAACAAAACTACCAAAGGCTGTCCAGTATAGCCTTTTCATATAGAATGCTACAAATACTTAGGTACAGAAAAATTTCATGATTATAGATTTCTACTTTTTTTCCAGGCATTTACCTCTAAATATAAATTCATTCATTCAAAAATATTTAATGAGTACCTTATGTGGACTTACTTACTATGTACTATGCCTTCTAGGCACCAATAAACAAGAGAAAGAAATCTTTGCTTTCATGTAGTAAGCATCCTGATAAGAAGAGAAAGAAAACATGGAATATGGTAGATGGTGATAAATGATAGGAAGAAAATAAAGCCATTCAGAATAAAGAAGAAAAGAAAGGCAAGGCCTTTGTGGTTAGGTAATATTTGATCAAAGGGACTGCAAGTCTTCTTTAAGAAAACCTCTGTCTGTTAGTTGCCTACTAGATCTGTCAGCAGTGGAGATAATGATTCAAGTAAAAATAAGTTATATAAATATAATTTAATAAATTAGTGGAAATTAGATAAAAAGGAATTATGACAACTTCTCTGATATAATAAAGCTAACATTATTATTTATAGCAATGAAAATAAAAAAATCATTGAGTGTTTATACATGCCAGTCCATCTTATAAGCAATGGACATGAATTTGGTCTTTTAACCTTAACTGGAATCATATGTGTAGTAGTAGGTAGGTGCTATTATTATGACCATTGTGCAGATCACAAAAACTGAGGTTCTGAAACTTTAAGTAACTACACTAAGGATATTGAGATGAATATTGCCAAAAGAAACCAGAATTCTGAGCCTAGACTGTCTGAGTACAGAGCCCAAGACCTACTACTACCTTATGCTACATAAAGTTTTTTTCTTTAGAAAATGTCTGATTGACTTGCAGTTTCAACACCAAAGGAAAAAAAAAAAGCAGTGAGAGAGACATAATTGTCTCAATTTAATTGGAGAATTTTCAAAGCATAAGGGAAAAGGAAAATAAAACGAGTTCATACACTTAGAGCCAATAAAATAACATTGGCTGATTAACTGAATAAAAGCTGGTTAAGTTTTAAAATTGTTGTTGTGGGTCTTCAAATATTAGCTCCTATAGTTCTCTTGCATTTCTGTTTTTGCTCTAGAAATCAGTCATTCTAAGGTGATCCATATCTGAAAATATTTTAAAGGGTCATTATTTAGAGCAAAACTCATTAAACAAACATCATAAAAGAGTCTATTCTGGCCCTGCCCAAGGAACTCTCAGATGGCTGGAGCATCATTCCATAGACCAGAAAACTTGCCTGCAGGTTTGCTTCTGAGTCAGGGCACATTCCTGGGCTTTGGTCAGGGCTTTTTTCTTATTTGGAGGAGGCCGATCAATACTCTTTCTCACACCGATGTTTCTCTTTTCCTCTCACTTCCTTCTTCTCTTTCTAAAAATCAGTAAACCTATCCTTGGATGAGAATTTTAAAAAAGTATGGTCAATGATTTTATATTCTTTAATTGATATTCAATTGAAACTGAATTGATATTCAGTTTTCAAAGTTTTGAATAATAATGGTTTAACACACAATTGTTGTAAATAAGTTTAGAAGATTGCTTTTAAGTCTTAATTTTTAAAGAAAAAAGATTATATTACAAAAGTTGACCCAGAAACATGATCTTGAGTAGATTGTGAAAACTTTAAGGAATATTAAGTACAACCTGTTTCTTATATTTACACAAAGCTTTGTGCATATTCTTTTATTTTCTGAAAAACAACACTGAATGGAACACTTGGAAAAGATACATCTTTTTGCCAATTGTTAAACTGAATTGAGGTGAAAATACTTAGATTGACTTCTGTGTAGCAGTTTAAGTTAGGTCAACTACGTTCTTATTAATGGCATTTTAATTCAAATGCAACTTGAAATGAATATACTATTGAAAATGTATTGTGTTAAGGAAAGAAGAAAACAAATTTTCCTCTGATATTCTCTTACGTAATCAAACAAAGGGAGAATTTTTGTTTAACTTTCTTTCTTCCTCACTTATTTCACAGACAATATCTTTTGTTAATATTGTAAGATATAGAGAAAGGCACAAAGAAGTAACTGGTAGTATTTTAGTGTTTCTCTTTTTCCTAAGGATTTAAATACATTATTCCCCAGAACTTACAAGGAAGTCGATTTGTTCTGAAAAGAAAGACTTTAATTAAAAGTCATAATTTAAGTGAGCTTATAAATTATTGCAACTGAAATAAAAAATTGCTCTATGTATTTGTTTATTTACTACTTGTTTATTTACCTAGTAAAGTGATATCATTGTTATTTGGGAACAAATTTTTAAATTTAAAAATATTTTTGTGTTTAAATATCATATGTGACATTATATTTTAAAACAATAAGCCAGAAATATATATATATATATATATACCCTCTCAGAGAGGCAAATTCACTTTTAGGTTTTGATAGGAAACCTATGTAAAATTGAACTGTCATTTTACAGACACTGACATTCTTTATTCATAGGTAAATAATTCCAAATCACTAAAACAAACTGGAAAGAATTAAAAATTGCTGTTCATAATTCTAAATTCTAGCTAACCATGGAATTTTAAATTATGTTTACAACACTAAATTTTAATAAGATACATTTATAGGAAGATCATGAAACATGCAAATGTCTGTTGTCTTTAATATCAGTATTTTTTTTCTAAATGGTGCCAGAAAATTGAATATTTGGATATATTTGAGGCTATATTCTAAAGGGAGAATATCTATGTATACTTACAGCATGCTTGTGGGTTAATTTAATTTATATGGAAGCAAGTTGGCTTTTCAATGACCCATGAGCTGCATGAAGAACAATTTTATTTAGTAATTTTTTTTCCCCAAAGCTTCCTTAAACTTGGTGAAAGTGCATTGATTTTTGGACTGTCCCCTTAGATATCAGATTTTTTTATTGTTGTTCAAGTACAGTTATCACTGTACTTGATACTCCCCACTTTCACTCCCCACACCCCTATATCCCACTGACCCACCTCCACCCTCAGAACTACCCCCCTTGGCTTTGTCCATGTGTCCTTTATACATGTTCCTTGATGCATAAATTTTAAATGTAGAATATTTTTGAAGATGTAGAATATTATAAATGACTGAGTCGAATTTTCTATCTCACTAAAAACTGATAATATATATAGACTCAGTTAACTTACAATATTTAATTTTTTTAAAAAATTACTCCTGTGGTTTTACAGTAAATAAAATAATAAAAATATACTGAAAAATAGATAATATAATTTAAATATTTGTTTTTAGTAAGTTTCCTGTGTATTTCCCTTTTCTGGAATTATGTATTATCTACAATTCATAAAAATTCTTTAAGGCCGAGTAAGAATGCTTACAGTGAGATCTCCATTTCTCTCTAGAATAGTTATAGGAGAACTGTACATTTTATTTACTAGGGTTGTATAGCAAGAGGGTACTTAGAATTCTCATCTCTCCTTGCAGCTGAAGGAATGGTATGTGTGTGCATAAAACCGAATTTACTATGGTGCTGGAAGGCGTAAATATTGCTGCTAAGGGTGTCTGATTAAGTTGTCTCACTGCATTTTCTCTACCTCTTTGTAATTGTGTTTGTTGTTATTTTTCACTTGCTTTGTTTTGGCTTTTGATTCCATCTGCCTGAGAGGTTTTCCATATTATGACTGCTGTGTAATCAAGGTTATCTTAGTGATATGCAGGAGTTTATGTGATTGCAGCCATGTTTAAATTACTTCCAGAAAAAAGAAACACTTCAGCTTTAGAGAGACTAGACACTTTGTAGACACTAGAACCCAAGTTGTAGGGTACTCTCAAAAAGTAATGAGCAACTGGGCATGGCAGATCAAAATGAACAAGAAAGATTTCCCAAATCCAAGTTCCCCTCACACTTTCTTATTATTCTAGTTTAAAATGACACTACTATGGAACTCATTCTCCATGAATGAGAGAATTATCTCCTATTAAAATGTAAATGTGCCAGAAAAAGACACTATAAGAATCAATCAATCATTTACATCTTAATGAGAAATAGTCCTTCAAACACTTCCAATATTAGTTAACTGAAATTAAGCATTGTTAGGATGGAAATGAGACAGAAGTATTTTGGCAACCAGAAGTGGGAAGAAAAAATAAAGGGGAGACAAGATAGTGCTGAGAATTAACAGCACAAGGTAAAATGTTTCAAAGAGGTTGAATTTCAGTCGACAAACAGTTTTTGGGGTAGGTTGCTAAACTCAAGAAAAACCTGCTCATGTTAAACCATTTAGTGTCATATACGCATCTGAGGAAAAAACAATGTTAGTGTGTCTGTAGAGTTCCATTCATGTTCAAGGATGCTGAGACACTCCAATAAGAGTCAGGGTCCATATTTGTGTGCCATTTGTGTGTGCTTGCTTTAAGAACACAAATATAAACATGCATTTTGCATTTATCAGAATAACACAGAAGACAAAAAGTCTTCACCTTAAAAAATTTCCCATTTATTATTTCAATAGAACATATATTTAGATTATATAAAATGTCTGTGATGATCTAACATTTGATCTAAGCATAATATCTTGGAAATATGCCTATTTAGTAGGTAAACATACCTTCTAATTCTTATGCATTTGTACTCTTAAGTGAATTGAATACAATAATGTTCTATGCATGGCATTTTATATAGTTCATTGATTTGCAATTATCTTCATCATTTTGTGTGTGTGTGTGTATTTGTCTGAGGTTATACAGGAGAGTCATGCACAAGTAATCAGGAGGTTCTCTGGATTTAAGGACAATTCTTAAAAGTCCTTTAAGAAGAATTATCTCAATTCTTTCATGATAATCTGTTACCTTCTTACATAAACTTAAAAGGCACTCAGATAACTATATTTTGATTATTTAATAGATACATATATATACTATCATGACATATATAGCATCTTATGTAATGCACGCATTGTATATATATGTTAATTTAATATTATATATAATATGATACAAAATATAAATATTATACATGAACACATATAGTCAGATTTGGTACCATACATAATTAATTATAATAAAATAAGTATATGTTATATGAGAGTAGTTAAACTCTTGTTAAAAAAATTTCCCTTCAATCTGAGACTTCAATAACATGAATTTGAAATTCTAATAAAAGCTCAAATTAAAATTTATCTAGTTATTTAATTTGAGGACATTGTATTTGTTTGTTCCACCTATAAGCTTTTAAAAATTTATAATTATTGTGAATAGCAGTATAATAATGTATAATATATGTCTTATACCCAAATACTCATGAATAAAATCTGATCCCTGTCTTGTTATATCTTATTAAGGCTATTTTCAAATACATTTTTAGATAAATTATGCTTATTTATTAACTCATCTAAGCAATATTATTATAGATATTTTTGTGTGATAACCTTCTGATTAGTCATTAGTTGGGTGTTAGTCATTTTTAATCCTCTTTATGTTTTGTTCTTGACTTTTTGTATTACTTTTATTTATCTTATTCTTGGGATAAAAGTATAAGATAATTGGGCTCTTGAATCAATTATATTTATCTGTTGGTGGAAAATTATCATCCTTACGTTATTTTTCAATAAGTAGAGACATTAAAACAAAACTTAATGGTTAAGTCTACATTTAAATTAAGAACTTAGAGAAGGCAGTATATTAATTATAGGTTCACCTGTTTCTATTTTAAATCTGTCATGTTTTTTTATTCCTTTACTTGAAACACAATATTATAAATTTATACTTTTTATTAGAGATATTATATTAAATGTAAATCTGATTACTTTCACTATAAAACATTCCTACTGGTATAATCGAGAGCTTTATCTTCAATAAAGGTTATAGTTTTATTTATTACAGAGAGGAAAAAATTAAAAGAAAGCCAGAGAAGACAAATCACAACTGTCTAAATTTTACAGATTTTTTTCTCTTGTCAACAGTCAGCATCAAAACTGTGTAGTAAATTGCTTTTGAATACTTCTGTACCAGCTGTCAGCCATCTTGCTTATCACTGAACAAGACACATTTGAACTAAACAGCTCAGTATCGCATTGAGGGATGTGGTTGCTGATTGAACGCAGGTGTAATGGTTGATATACGGTCACCCAGTCTGACGTTAACCTAAGATCTTTGTTGAAGTAGTTATTACTGATGGCACAGAATGTAATTGCTAATTTTCTGCCTGAGTGGTTACATATTTTCTCTAAATCTTAAGAGTTATTCATCCTTTTCCACTACCCATTTCTCAGAGTTTAAGGCAGACGTGTCACTGGTCCATGGACCAGTAATTGAACCTGTCACTTGCAATCTACCAGTTTCATTCTTCAGAAATGTGACTACTACTTTATTCACACTTTTGCTTATTTTTCTCTAGGTATCAAATGTCTTATTTGAACCTAAGCTAACCAATATTCATTGTTTACCTTTTAGAGAATCTTTGGGCACTGAGCAAAGGAATTGTGGGTGACCCAAATCTGATTTTTTTAAAAAATATTTCTTGTTTTAGATGTTTTCCTGTCAAATGAATTATTTCTTTATAAGCCTAATTATAATAAATCAATTGTATTGTAGGTGTACGAGGTGTGGGTATATAGTGAAGAAAGGGGGATGAAGCTGGAATAGATGTGCTATTTATATTTGAATGACACCCTTAGGATGGCTTAGTATAACCTGGGCTGCTGATACACCTTTCCAGAAATTTACTGAGTGATAGCGCTGAGAGCTTGATCATCAGCTAGTGTGCAGTGGTTTTGAAAATAAATACACTGTGATAAATTTAGTTCTAATAAATTTTGGTTTTTACTAAAATAATTAAGTTATAGTCCAGAGTAAAATAAAAAAGGAGATAATATATGTTAAATTTATACTTAAATGGAGCACATTCCATAAACATTAATTGTAGATTTTGTCAAAGTCCTTTCAAAGTTGACAGACTCAAAATTACTGTGTTTTATTATAACTTATTTTACATATTTATTTTACTTGCAAAAGATTATTAATTTTCTCCAACTCTATGTCTAACTAATGAATATACAGGATTGTAAAACTACTGGTTGAAATTTTAGATTGTGGATCATGTCTCCTTAAGTGAAAAATAAAGGATTAAAATAATCAGTTTGGCTTAGTAGAAAAATATTCTGGTTTAAAATTATGCCCTCACCCTTTTGTGATTTAGGGCATATCATCTTCATCAGTATCTTTATCTTTAAGAGGGGTACAATAACCCTTCTTTTATGAGTCAATGTAACATTAGAGATATGTAGATAAATTACCTCCAGCAGCAGCTACACATAGTGGAGACCTGATGTATACAACCTACTATTATGGGATCTGTTGTGAATCCTGAAGTTCTAGTAAAAATGAGACAAATTACTAATGGAAGAGCTAGCTACCAGCGTTAGAATCTAAGGAGAATGTTTTTAAGATTTGACAGAAGATGAAACACAAACCTCTGAAATTTAGGTCTGACTGAAGAAAGAAAAGGGCCAGGTATGCTAATTGTGGTTGCAGTGGTCTGAGCCTCATTAACATGGAAGTGTTCTGGTGGGTGTTTAGCTAGATATTCATAAAGAAAAGACAGCAAAGGGAACTAGACGTTAAGCTTAATAAAATGTGGGAACATAAGCCTGCTTACTAGCCAGGAAGTTGCAGCTTTACTCTCCAGGGGCCCACAACATTGTGCTCTTCCAAAAGGATTAACACTCCTCCCTTACTCTCTCTGGTACCAGATTGCCAGGTGGGAGCAGGGGAAGACAGGCACACAAATAGTATTAGTCCAAACGGTGTAGGGGGAAGTGCTTAATCAAAGAGGCCTGTCAGTCTAGCCTGGGTGAAGAAGGGATTGGTTGGGAGGTAGACCCATCAAAAGCCTAGAGGAAGCATAGAAAGTTGATTGGTTCTTTTGAATAGGCGCCTGGTCAATCACAAACCCAAGCTAATATAATCCAAAGGGAACAACAACAACAACAAAACACTCAATCTTTCTTGCCCATTAGGTAATGCACTCACGCATTTGTTAATGCTCTCTCTTGCCTGGGGGCATGCAACCATGTGGGGCTCCAGTACTGGGCTAGCAGCAGATGCTGTGGGTTCAGAAAGGACTAACCTCTTTGGCAGCCATGTGGACTCCACAATTAGAGCAGCTGGAAACAAGCTAATCTACCTGGATGTGGACTAAGATTGCTTAGCAGCCACCTGTGGACTCTACAGGATGGTACTTTAATATGAAACAGAAACTAGAGAGTGGCCTTCATCCTAGCCTTACTGAAGACAAGATTGGACTTTTTTCATGGTGAAATAGATGGAGATGAGGTATTGGGAAGTAAGAAAGGGAACCCCCTTAAGTGCACTTCATCAGTAAACCGTACCAAAGAGCCACATCCTCCTGTGTGGGTCTCAGACAATTATTTTCCTTTAGGTAACACAAGAGCCCGATTTCCACCAGGAACAGAAATAGATAGTATGCATGCATATACATGTGAACTACACAAAAATGCAATGCTTAGTACTTGTGTTAAGATTCTCATTGATTGATTTATACAGATATTACATTATAAATCAGAATTGTTGGTGCTACAATGAAAGGGAAACCACATCCTTTAAATGATACATTTTATTTTAGTTTTTTAAGTTGCATATTTATAAAGTAAGATTTCTAAGTTAATTAGAATCAATTTTTGTGCTTGGATTTTCTCTATATGTAATTTATGAAGCATTTTATAACTAGTCTCTATATATCCATTTGTAGGTTGTAACAGGAAAGAATGTGCAGTGGATGAGTGCATTTTGGAAAAGGACAGGCATCAAGGAACTTTCTCTGAAGGATGAAATCTGCTTAAAATTGAAATTAGGAAGTAGAAATCACAAGCATCCCAAAAAAGTAAGTCACAGAGCAAGCTGCAAAAAGCAGGGGTATAATAATCATTTTCTTGCAAACACATTCCTGAGTCAGTTTTTAGACCTTAGCTAGAGGATGGTCAGTTCCTCATTTTCAGCAGTTAAGTCCACACCGTAACCATTTTCCTTATCAGATTCTTATAGTCTAGGACTACTGCATTCCAGAAATAATTGTCCCTGGGTCAAGTTTCAGACAAGGAGGGACAGCCCCTCTATAACCTTCAGGCATTCAAATTAGTCAATCCACAGGGAGCCTCCCACAGCTAGTTTACCTTTTCTCACAGCCTGGCTTGTCACACATAAGCAGCCTCCTATGGCTCCAAGATGCTGTTCCTCTGGCCTCAGGTTCAGCTTTCTGTGTGGCCCTGCTCTGCAGCTTCTTCTATTTTGAAGCTTTGTCTTTTATCTATCTGAATGTCATTGCATTGTGTCCTGCTCTAAATCTTATATAAGGAATGTCCAGTAATGATGTGGAAGAGAACAAACAGGTCAAGTACTCAAGAATCCCTCAGTTAAAACAAAGCAAAGAAAAACAATTACCTGGGTTTGATTTCTCGGAAACAGCATAGTCTTACTGAAGTAGAACCTGCCATGTGGTCTTATTTCTGTGCCTACGAAAGTAACTCATGATTCTCACTGCCCGACATAACTTCTCAGAAATCACAAACATAATCTACTTATGTGTTAAAGGCAAAAAAACAAGCGCTGTTCTCTTTTTTCCCCATGAGTATACTTAATATACAATAACATGAGCATAAAGTAAGTTTACAATTTGACAGATTTTGACATAAGAGTATACCTTCAAAACAATTACCACAACCAAGATAATGAATACGTACATATCTTCAGAAGTTACCTCAAGCCCCTTTAAAATTTCTCTCTCCCACCTCTTCACAGCTCCCCTTGGATATCACTTTTTACTCTGTAATTTGAAGTCTAAATATTAGTGGGGTTTCTTAATTTAAATATAAATGTGTACATGCATAAAAAATACATATAATTTCTCAATATAAATTCAAAATTTGCTACTATCTATAGATGCTGCAAGCAGTATTGTATCATTTCTAGCTGTTATTCAACAAACACAGGAGTCAGACATACAGACATTCAAGTGCTTTCTTGAGTTTTCATTATATTAGTTTACATTTATATGATACTTTTGATATGCTTAAAGTTATAAATAACATATGTTGTTTGTAATAATTCCAAATAATACAATGTGAAGAAAAACATTGTCCCTCCCCCATTTTCCCAAATATAAAAGCTACACAATGCTATAAAAATATTTTTATTAATTTTAAATATTTAAATATATAACCTGTTAATTTAATTGCCTTTCTTTTATTTAATATTAATAAAAACTGAGATGCATTATATATTATTATGCCTTTTATTTACTTTTATACTAACTTATCATGGATAATTTTTCAAGTCAGTACATATAAATCACACTTCATTTTATACAGTGTAAAAAACATGATTTAGTCAACCATTTCTCTATTTACAGACTTTCAGAATGTTTTTAGTATTTTAACTTTGCAAATAATGTTACAATAAACTGATTTGTGAAGGAATTTATCTAGTCACAGTATTTTTGAAAATGATTATGTTCTTCCATATTATACATTTTATGTTGTCCTCAGACAAACAGATTTCCTGAAGTCTAATATAAAATAAAAGCAACCTTAGCACTGGATAGTCTTTTGAAGTAAATTATAATTACATGGAAATAAATAACTTCATCAGGAGCGCACACTACACTTTTAAAGTCTCTTTTTTTCTACAGAGCTCCCACTGCGAAAAAAATTAAAATATGAAAAAAATACAATTTTAAAGCCACACACATTAAAAACATAAAATATTATGTAAATTTTGACAGTTCTCTTTTTAAAAAAATGTATTCATAGGACAAATAACTTTTCTTTATCTAGGAGAGCTTTAAATAACTCCAGTAAATTAGATTAAATTCATATAGAATATTATTTTACAGTTGAAATGTTCATATTATTTTTCATGTATTAGACATTTGAACTTATTTGTATTAGTTTTAGTTTAAGACTTTAGCTAATATCATAATAATTCTATATAGAAACAATCCTAATTAAGTAGTTAGTAGAGGTAGTAAATTCTTTTTTTTTTAACAGATGAAGAAAATTGAGGCTCAACAACATGAAATGAGTGTGCATGGATTAAGTTGGTTAATCACAGAGGTGTAACTTTAAACCAGGGCTTTGGGATTGCTGGCTTTTCTTCTTTCCACTAAGTCATATTTTAATTATTTTTAAGATTTTATTTATTAGTTTTAGAGAGAGGAAAAGGGAGGAAGAAAGAAAAGGAGAAAAACATTAATCAGTTGCCTCTCATATACAGCCCAGTCTGGGACCAAATCCACAGTCAGTCATGTTTTCTGACCAGGAATCAAACCTGCAGGTGACCTCTCACTTTGAAAGATGACACCTAACCAACTGAGCCACAACATGATTCTTGGTCATACAGTAGATATTTGCCTAGATAGTATTTTCTATCACATGTGATATGCATACAGAAGCCAAATCATCAAACAGAACAATATGATTTTCTAATAGTTTAATGCAGAAATTGCCTAAATGAGAGGGTTAATATGTTGTTTGAAACCAGAAGTTTATACCAATCTACTCTTACCCCAAAAATGTATACCAAGTTTATCAATTTATCTTTCAACTATAATGACTCGGGTTTTGGAGCCTTCACACTTCTCCCTAATACTAACTCACTAAATAGATTAGACAGTTTAGTAGAATGAATCATGCAACATATTCTCCATTTGTACTTCCATATCTCCAATCCACATTTTTGACAATGTTCTGTTACCTGAAGGCTATGGCATCAGGTTTTTTGTTTGTTTGTTTGTTTTTTGTAAGCAGATAACTGCTCCCTCCCCAAACTCCACAAGCCCAGGGTTGGTAAAGGCCTACCAGTGCTAGCTAGCTCCACACTTTGATGGTTTCTCTTAATCCTGCTCATAACTTTAAATAGTTCCTTTACTAAACTCTCTTTGATCTCCCTTTTGAGTATATTATATATTTTCTCTTGGATCTTGGCTGACTGTCATAAAAAAGATTATGCAGTTGCTAGAAAATTCAGTGACTCTTCATTTTAGTTCCAGGCATGTAAATGGTTAATTTTAGGCTGCTCACTCAACACAAATAATAGATTATTAAAGCTATGCTACTTATTTCCACAGTTTTTAAAAGCACACTTACTGGATTGCTTTTACTATTGAACCTTTATTTCATATAATTATTTCAAATATGTGACAGCAATTGTAGACTACGGGGAAATAGTAAGACATTTCACTATGTACCTATATTACAAAGTTGATCTATTTGTCAACATTCTATTTAAAATTAAACTGTTGCTCAAGATTTATACAAGTTTGAATTACTCATAATACTACTGATAACTTCTGTTTGCATACTAAGAGTTCTAGCTGATATAATACAGTAGGTGAGGGAGATATATAAATGTCTTACTAAATATCTAGGACATATTTTTATCTGAAGTTAGAAAAGCCAAAATCTGAAAAAGGCTGAGTAAAATAGATGATAGAATCTATGGGAAAATGCTCTAAGATGGCATATTTAAGCTGTAACATCTGCTATTTAGTATGTTCTTAGAGGACCCTTTTCATAATAACTTAAAAAAGTTATAAATCCAAATGGAATGATCTATATTAAAAGGTAAATAATAAGTAAAAATAATGCAAAAAAGATACACAAAAATTATAACCCTCACCCCCACACAAAATAAAAAACATACCATTAGAAAGTTGAAAAACATACAAAAGATACATACATATGAACAAAGACAGTTAAAAATATTTCTATATACTAAGCATGTAAAACACAATAGAGACTCTAAAAATTCATGCAACATGTTCAAAACAAATAAAAATTAGAGAATAGTGAAATGAAAGAGTTGAGGAATTAAACTGAATATTATAATGCACCTTTATGTAAATAAAACTCTGTTGGAATCAATGGGATTTAAAATAGATGTTGTAGGAGATAAAAAGAGTATCAAGCAGGCCAGCTTGAGATTAAAAAAAAAATCAAGTAAATTGAGAAGAGAACAAAGATAAAAATAATTTTTATTGATGATAAAAAGAATGTAAAACGTATGAAAACAATCGGTGTATTTGAGAAAAAATCTATGAAGCAAATAAAAATTTTCTAACATGCAGTAGAAGTCTTAAGAACTATTGAAAGGCAGAATAAATGAAGCATTATGCCCTATGCCCTTCTATGTCCTGTGTTCACTTTTCTTAGTGAAAGCCTATATCTATAGAATACAAGAACTTATGTGGTACAAATGTACATTTAATCTAATTCTATTATATATATAGATAAAATACATTTTTAGATATATACTGTAAAATAAATGCAGCAAGAGTAAAAATATTGAGCATTATTTTTTTTCTAAAATGTAAATAAATAACCAAAGGCAAAATATACAACACACATATTTATGGATGATATGTAGGAAACAAATTACCTAAAAGAAGGAAAATCGGAGTCAAGTTCTTTACTGTCACAGGCATTGTCAGAGCAGGGCCAGCTGTGAGACAGTGATTAGAAGAATCATGAACTCCATGGTCCAAAAAGGTTACATAGTCTTATTAGCCATGAGTAATAATTTTAAAATAAAGGGCATTGTAGTTATAAAAGCCATGTGAACATTAACAGATATTTATACTCAAATTAAGATTAATGTAACATATCATCTATTTCCTCCTGGAAAATGTATTTTATTTGATCATGAAATCCATCATGAGGTAGGCTGAAAGTGCTCCCAAAGATTTGTGTGTTTTTCAAATCTTGGATAATGTAAATGTTCCTTTATTTGAGAAAAAAAGTCTATGCAGATATAGTTAAAGCTGTTAGGCTAAGAAGATTGTTCAAGATTATCTGGGTGGGTCCTATAAGATACAGGGGGGAGATCTCTCATACACAGATACACACTGAGCAGAGAGGCAGGGTACCACAAGCCACATGTGAACAGCCAGCAGAAGTCAGAAAGGTAAAGGGTGAATTCTTCCCTAGAGCTTCTGGAATGAGCACAGTCCCACCCTCATCTTAATCTGGGTTTTCATCTCTAAAACTCTGAGAGGATAAAACTCAATTGTTTTAAACTATTACCATGGTTAATTTTTCATGCGTCAACTTGGCTAAGACATGGTACTCAGGTTTTCAGTTTAACATGTCTGGATGTTGCTATCAGGCTACTTTTTAGATAAGATTAACATGTAAATCAGCAAACTCTTGGTAAAGCAGATTATAATCCATCATGTGGATGAGATTTATTTAATCACTTGAAGGGCAAAGAAAAAACAGACTGAAATACCCAAGAAGGAGGGAATTCTGCATATAGTCTCCATACTATCTTTAGATTTAAGCTGTGACATCAACATATATATATATATATATATATATATATATATATATATATATATATTCACATCTTATTGGTTCTGTTTCTCTGGAGAATTTTAATATAGCCACAAAACTTGCTGTAGCAGCTATAGAAAATTAATTCACCAGTCACAAAAATTATCATTTTAACATACTAATTTAACTAAAGATTCAGAAATGGAACAATTTTTATTTGGAATGATTTTTAATGTGTCAAATCTGTTTAAATATAAATTATAAATATAACATAAACAAGTCTGGACATGTTACCCAAACTATAATAGTACAAACTTAATAACTAAAAAATGAAAAGTAAATAGCAGAAGACAAGTAAAAATAAAAAGTATACTTTTAAAACAGTTTTCTCATGATAAAACTGTTTCCTTTTCCCTCCCAAAAGAAAAATTTATTATTCAAAACCTTTAAAGACTAGATAACTAAATATATACTGTTATACTTTTAAATTATATATAAATTATATATTATTTATATGGCCATAAATTATATATAAGAAAACCTCAACAAATACACATATACTCACATAAAATAAAACACACACTCAAAAGAACACAGTCACATATGTACACATACATACAATAAAAAACAAACATAACAGAGAAGACACAAATTATAAAAAAAATACTTCATGTGAATTGTCATAAAGCTAAGTAAAAACAAAGCTTCTGTATTAGCAATAAATGAAACACTTATCTGTTAATGTACTTATTTTGCTAATTATAGTTGTTAAAAATATTTGACATACTTTTTCATTGTATAGAATTATGGGTGCTTTAAATATTTTATAATAAGCATATGTAAGTTTCATTCTATAAAATATTGAGTGCCTGCCTATGGCCATGATAAAGAACATAATATTATACCTGCCCTAAGAAGCTATAAAAATGGACAAAACATATGAGGCAGTGTTGTTTTTTTTTTAAACTGTCATCAGAGAACAGACAAAGAAGAGCTATGATGCTTGATAAAAAAAGATATAACACCAACCCAATTAAAAAATGGGAAAAGGATTTGAACAGACACTTCTCCAAGGAGGACATACAGAATATCCAGAGACACATGAAAAGATGCTCAATATCGCTAGCTATCAGAGAGATGCAAATTGAAACCACAATGAGATACCACTTTACACCAGTCAGGATGGCTATTATAAACAAAGCAACAAACAACAAATGTTGGAGAGGTTGTGGGGAAAAGGGGACCTTAGTTCACTGTTGGTGGGATTGCAGGCTGGTGCAACCATTATGGGAAACAGTATGAAATTTTCTCAGAAAAATAAAAATCAACCTGCCTTTTGACCCAGCAATTCCACTGCTAGGATTATATCCTAATAATTCTAAAACATCAATATCAAAGAACCTATGCACCACAATGTTCATAGCAGCACAATTTACAATAGCCGAGAGGTGGAAGCAACCTAGGTACCCGACAGTAAATGAATGGATCAAAAAATTGTGGTACATATACACAATGGAATTCTATGCAGCAGAGAGAAAGAAGGAGCTCCTACCCTTTGCAACAACGTGGATGGAACTGGAAAGCATTATGCTGAGTGAAATAGGCCAGGTGTTGACAGACAAATACCATATGATCTCACCTTTAACAGGAAGCTAAACAACAAAACAAACAAGCAAGCAGAATAAAAACAAGAGACACTGAAATAGAGAATAGGGGAACAGTGACCAGAGGGGAGAGGGGAGGGAATTTAAGGGGAAATAAGGGGAGGGATTTGGAGGAACAAATAGGAAGGACACAAGGACAAGAACTAAGGGGGGTGGAAATGGGAGGGAGGTGGGGAGCACAGAGTGGGTTGGGCTGGGATGGGAGAAATAGACAGAAAACTGTACTTGAAAAATAAGTAAATAAAAAATTTTAATAAAAGACATAAGAACAATATAACTACTGCCTACAGTTCAGTGCTTTGTCCTCTGGGCCTATTGGGGTATCCCTTCCCTGGGTAGTGGCCCACTCTCTGGAATCAAGATCTTAGGGCCCCGATCCCTGAGTTTGTGCCTTTAGTGTGATTCTTCCTTTATTTCCTCTCATCTCTTTTCCTTTTAATGTGAATGGACAGTGTTGCTGCTGACAGAAAATTCTTGAAAACCTTGCTGATCATTCCTTATTAGCATTTTCTACCACCTGTGGCAAGGATCATCTGTCCTCCAGTTTCCAATCACCCATTCTTTATTTCCATCTGAAACTTCACCAGAATGTGTTTATATTTCCAGCAGCATTGTGATTATTATTATATATGTTTTCTAGGATGATAGAAGCTTCCTCTATAGCCTCCTTTTTTTTCCCCAAAAACTTTACTAAACTCATCATTAACATTGTATTTCTATAAACAGCCTTTTCAAGGCAATGTAAGTTTGTCCTATAATGTGCCTCAAAACTTTTCCACTCATCACTTTACCCAATCCAAAGCTACTTCCATATTTTTAGGTATTTATTTTAGCAGCACAATGCTTTCCAGCACCCAAATCTGTTAGATTTTTAGGGCTGCCATAACAAAGTGCCATAAATTCAGTGATCTAATATGAATATAACAGATACTTATTCTCTAACCATCTTAAAGGCTAGAAGATATGAAGAAGTTGGGGGCGCCATACTTTTTCAAAGTCTCTATGGCACAATTTGTTCCTTGCCTTTTTTCTTAGTTTTTGCTGTTGCCAGGAATACTTCGCTCTATGACCTGCGGTTGCATAACTTTAACCTCTGCCTCTGTTGTCACAAGTTTTCTCCCTGTGCTTTACATTGTCTCTTCACCAAGACACCTGTCATGTTGGTATATGAGTCTACCCTACACCGTTATAAACTTACGTTAACTAATAACACCTACAACAGCCCCATTTCCAAACAAGGCCACATTCTGTTGTACATGATTAAATCCATAAAGAGTAGTGATACATGTAGCAACGTGGATAAACTGTGAATAAATTATGTTAAGTGAAAGAAACCATACAAAAAAGTCACATAAATTATTTCTTACTGTATTAAATAACCACAATAGGTAAATCCACAGAGATAGAAAGCAGATTGGTGGTTGCCACAAACTGAGGGGACAATGGAAGAGTAGGAACTGATAATGGGTATGTGGTTTCTTTTTAGAGCGATGAAAATATTTTGGAACTTATATTGGTATACTCAGGCAGCATAACAAAATGTCATGGCCTGGGTGGCTTGAACAAAAGAAATTTATTTCTCACAGTTCTCAAGGCTAGAAAATCACTCTCAGTGTATGGGCAGAGTCGGTTTCTAGTGAGACCTTTATCCTTGGCTCACAGATGGCCACCTTCTCCCTGTGTCCTCATGTGGCCTTTTTTCTGTGTAAGCACATTCCTGGTGTTCCTTCTTTTCTTATAAGGAAACCAGTTTTATTATATCAGGGCCACATCCTTAGGATCTTATTTAACCTTGGTTACCTTTTCAGCTAACTGCTCCATCTGCAAATATAGACTCATTGAGGAGTAGGATCCCAAGAAATAAATTTTGGGGGACAAGTCAGGTCACAATGGAACTATATAGAGATAGTGGTTGGACCACATTATAAACATGCTAAATGCCATTTTGTTGTTCACTTTAAAATGTGATGCGAATATCACCTCAATAATAAACAATAAAAACATCTAAATCATACCCTCTTTGATGTACCATAACTGTTTTCAAAGTTAAATTATACTTAAGTATAACAAATAATTTTTGTAATATAACTTTATTAAAATGGATATAATAAATTTTATTTATTTTCCCAGTTCTGCTATTTAGTACTGTGTCCCTGAATAATTTATTTAATCACTCATATCCTCAGATATGGCTTCTTACATTGAAAAAATGGCACAATAATACTTGTTTTTGAGGGTTGTGGGAAAGAAAAAATTGAGATAATATGTGTAAAGTGCTTTGTACTTGCTTGGACCATTGATGTGCTTAATAAACATTAGCCATTAATATTATTTATGTAAAACAATATATTTGTTTTAATAAATTATGAAAATAATACATTACCATAGTTTTAATTAGCCAATGTCTAATAATTATAGTTTTAGCTTTTCAATGGATAAGTTCCACTGCTTTTCTCAGGCAATGGAAGAAGCTCTGTTCCAGCCTTCATCCAGCTTCAGTCCACACCAAGCCCAATAGATCCACCATCTTTCTGTCTCACATTGTCAAGTCTCTTCCCACCTAAAGAAGTGGACGGGAGATGAAATGGGTAAACTCATTGTCTTAAACCAGCAATTTTCAACATTGTTTATCTCATGGCACACATAAACTAATTACCAAAATTCTGCAGTACATCACAAAAATGTATTATGGTATTTTTTCTGATCTAACCCCCCAAATGGGCATAATTTTGACTCATTCACAATTAAACATCTATTGTATTGGCTGTTATCATTTTTTTTTAAATTTGACAATCTAAATGAAAAAAGGTCAGTGCCCCTTACTAAATAAGCATTGCATATTTTGGAAATTCTTCCAGAACTCCCACTGCAAATTGCTGTCTTAGACAACACAGCATGGTATAAGAAAAATACCATAGACTGGGTTGCTTAAATAACAGAAATTCATTTTTTACAGATATGGAGGCAGGAAGTCCAAGATCAAGGTGCCAGCAGATCCAGTGTCTGGTCAGGGCCTACTTCCTGGTTTTCAAATGGCCATATTCTCACATGAAGAGCAAAGAAAGTAAATTTTGTTTCTTAAAATATTTAGTAACTGCATGTAAATTGAATTTAATGTATCATGAGCAATTTAATTTTACAGACTATGAAGAAAGTATAACTTCAAATTGAAAAACTGCTTTATGGATGCTAAATCTAATATGGTGTTTTGATTTAAAAGCTACTATTTGGAAATAATTACTTAAAAGTAATTATATTCTAATTATGTGGCAAGCCACTGTTATTGCCTTTCATCAATTATTTATGTTTAATTATGTATCTATTTTTTTATGTTAGAATATGGTCAGTTATAAACTCAATTCCAGTTGCTATTTGTCTCAATATTTGGTAAGGTATAGGGTTAGTACTAGAAAATAAGTTCAATTTTAATTAGCAATAATTATGGGCTGAGACATGACAAATTTAATTTTCGTTATGTCAGATAAGTAACCATCTCTATTATTCAAGAAGGTTGCCTCTAGCTCCTCCAATTATCCATAACCTTGTATCACATACAGTTATGCTGTTAATAATACTGTAATTTTTGAGTACTGATCTATATAACTAAAAGGTAAAATACACCTAAAATTTCTTATATTTTGATGATTATTTTTCTAAATTTATAGTATGGTTGTATTATAAGTAATAAGCTTGAAAATTTATTGTTCAAAATTAAGTTATTAGCCCTGGCTGGTGTAGCTCAGTGGATTGAGCGCGGGCCTGCGAACCACACGATCGCGGTTCGATTCCCAGTCAGGGCACATGCCTGGGTTGCAGACCAGGTCCCTGCAGGCCAATTCCCAGCAGGGGACGCACGAAAGGCAACCACACATTGATGTTTCTCTCCCTCTCTCCTTCCCTTCCCCTATAAAGATAAATAAATAAAATATTTTTAAAAAATTAAGTTATTAAATAGATCAACAGGGAATATATTGCTTGCAACACTTATCTGATTTTTTTTAAAAGATTTTATTCATTTATCTTTAGAGGGGATGGGAAGGAGAGAAGGAGAGAAACATCAATGTATTGTTGCTTCTTATGCATCCCCTGCTGGGAACTGGCCTGCAACCCAGACATGTGCCCTGACTGGGAATCAAAATGTGATCCATTAGTTTGCAGGCCTGCGCTCAATCTACTGAGCTACACCAGCCAGGGCTGATTTTTAAGGAAGTTTATTTGGAGGTAAGAAAGGAGGATAATAATTGTATCAATTCCACTCACTTTAATATATGTGTGTGTGTGTAAAGATTTTATTTATTTTGAGACAGGGAGAGAGGGAGAGAAATATTATGTGTGCTTTTCTCTGGAGCACCCCCTACTGGGGTCCTGGCTTACAACCCATGCACGTGCACTGACTGGTAATTGAACTGGTTACTCTTTGGTTCAAAGGCTGGCACTTAATCCACTGAACCATACTAGCCATGGCTCATTATATATTTTGATTTAATAAAGTGGATATCTATTAAGTTCCTTTGCATGCTTACATTCATTCTTTTCATACTTTTTTATGCTCCTAGATATGGCATATGTTTTAGAAAACATTCCTAAGAGTCTCAGTATCCCATATAACTGGATGATAAAGAAGAATAAAACAGGAAGCCAAGGATCCAACTTCCATACTTGAAACTTCTGGTTCCAAACTTAAGCGATATTTGGGTTGCTGGGTAAACTAGTCCATCCTCATAACTTGCCACTAGTCTGTGAAACTAAAGAATAAAGTATTTATTTGCAGCTAGCAGACCTCTTTGACAAAAATAAAACTGCTGAGCAGCTGTCTCAGGCAACGACTTTGAGATACCCAGTCATTGTACAGAATGTTCCTTGTTGGCCTCCCGACTGAAATCCATCCTCTTCGATTTTCTAATGAAAAAAAAAATACTTTACTGTATTTACAAAGTTAAGATCCTTCTGGCTTTGTAACACAGGCAAAATAATTATATATCAGACTAGGAAAGTATGTCATAAAATTCATAATAAAAAAAACCTCTAGGCTTATACAATCATATACCTTTAGTGCTTTAAGAAATCCTAAGAATCATCTATGGCATTGTTTCACAAATTGTGTGCTTGTAATCAGATCATCAAAAACTTTATGATCTGATATTGCTAAGTTGTAGGGGTCACAAAAACAATTGCCAGACAATATCATGAGTGAGTTGGGTCTGAATGAATGGAGTGCTGGGAACTCTGGAGGACATAGGGATTTATTTTCCTTATTTTCTGTATTTTCTTTCTAAAAGTGGCTAAAAGTCAGTGCATAGTTGTCACAGTATTTGAATTCAATACTGTCAATCAACAATTTTTAAGAGAAAATTAGCACTTTAAATTCATGTTGTGTCTTAATTTTCAAATATCAGCAAATATATCTTCATAAGGCATGTTTCTGAGGCTCACTTTATGAGTTCTGTTTATTAAATGCCCAATCTAACAATGAGCTCATGATTAAATATGTTTTGGGAGTATTGGCATTAAACAATATAAAAATGATTTCTTTGCTTTTATACTCTAGAGTCTATAATAATAAATGGAATTGTGAATCTAACAGAGAATATCATGTATAGAAGAATTCGGGAAGCTAACATCTATGAATCTATTTTAGAACCCTCAAGCTTAGTTCAACATGTGTTGATTGGCTACTATAGTAAAATTGTGCATATTTTCAATTTTGCAGACAGATATTAAAAAGTACCTGAGGAGCTTGCAGGCAAATAGAAGGGAGATATGTCTAATGGGAGACTTTTAATATAATCTAGTAAATGTGAAAAAAAATTCAGAAGTATATTAGAAATTTTATATATGATCAACTAGTGAAATCCTTGGCTTCCTGTTTTATTATTCTTTATCATCCAGTTATATGGGACACTGAAAAATTAAAACATAAAATTTAAAATGTAGTTTTGTCGTTGTTATTATTGTTATGATTCAAATAGAAGAAGGTTTCTAGAAGGGTGGTGGGTGGGGGGGTGGCTGACCAAGGTAATAAGTAATAAGAGGTACAAACTTCCATTTATTAAATATATAAATCATGGATGTAATGAACAACAAAGAGAATATAATCCATATCTTTGTAATAATTTTGTGTCGTGACAAGTACTTACTAGACACACTGTGGTGTATAAAAATAGTCATTATTTTGTACACCCAGAACTAATGTAATATTTGTCAATGATGTTTAATAAAATATAGCAATGACACCAAAAGCAAACAGAAGATATATTTTGGAAGATATCATATATTGATTACTAAAAGTTGATTAAAATCTCAGGAAATCTATGTTGGGGATTTATATTTTGTTTGTTTTTCTGTTTCTATTAATTACAGAGAGATATCAATCTGCCACTCCATCTCTGTGCATGCATTGGTTGAGTCCCACATGTGCCCTGATGGGGGGAGGGAGCCCCCAACCTTGATGGTCCAGAGTGATGCTCAGTGAACTGGACTACCTGGCCAGGGATTATTACCTTAAATCAAAAACTATAACAGGACATATTTAACTGCTATTTCTATAAAGTCAAAATATGTGCATCTTCATAGATTACATACAATTTTTTCAAATTATCAGTTAAATTGATTTAAAAATTTTATAATTTAACTTTTAATAATCCACTTAAGATAAATATAAAGTTTGCCCCAAAATATGTTTGTTTTGAATTTCAAGGCTTCTGCTCTATTTATGTTAAAACACGATGCTGTTTGAACATTTACCTTTAATCACTTTTTATGAAATCTTTTTTTTTAAGATTTTATTTATTTATCTTTAGAGGGGAAGGGAAAGAGAGAAGGAGAGAAATATCGATATATGGTTGCCTCTTGTAAGTCCCCTGCTGGGAAGTGGCCTGCAAGCCAGGCATGTGCCCTGACTGGGAATCAAACCACGATCGTGTGGTTCGCAGTCCCGTGCTCAACCCACTGAGTTACACCAGCCAGGGCTGAAATCTTGATGTACACTTATTGCCCCCACTGATGTAACAGACATTTATTAGGTATATTTTGCTATTTTTCTCAGTTTTATAAATTCAAATAGTGGTAGATTTTCAGAATTCAGAAATGTCCATTTTCAAATTTAAGGCATCATTACCCAGGATCGTATATACATATTTATTAGTTTGGGTTAATTTGAAAATTAGTCTGTGGCACTATGTTTATATCGGAATTAACTAGGATACACTGGGGAAATTGGAACCATTATTAAATAAAACTCAGGAGACCCATTTCCAGATTATTTTATTCAGTAGCTGTGACTTTGATTTCTAACTAACCACACATAAATTGTAGTTGCTTAATCTTGGAGGCCACATTTTTCTCATTTAAGATATGAAAGTTTCAGATTAACTAATCTCTTCTAAATTTTTTAACACTTTTTTTCTGCATGAATCATTTGAAATCAGAGCCATCAGAAATCATTGTATTTTATTTTATTTTTTATTCTTAGTGTATTTGATCATATAAATGGTACATTTCTAACTTCATAGATGGAACCAAATCAATGCCTGCCACCTTCACAGATGTTTACAGACCTAAAAGTCACGAGTTATATAAAATACAATCTTCCTTCTGCCCTCTCAAATAGCAGAGAAGAAAAGGGAGAAAAACAGAGTTTGTTGGAGTGGAAAAAGTAAAGACTGTAGTACTATTTTAAGCAGGTTATTTCATCAGTGACTCAGCAATACTGACTAGAAGTAGAAAGTCTGGAAGTGAGTCTTTTGACTTTTAGTTAGGTATTGGGCCACTTTGACATTGTACAGTTACTCGTAGTATAAAATGTTTTTATAGACTGAATTTGAAAATGATTATTTAAGCTTCTTTTATGTTAGGCTAAAGTCTCAAAGACAATTAATTAATTGTAAATGTTTACAAAGTCTTGTCTTCAGTGAGGCTTGGACAAGTTATTTGAGTACTTTGGCTGGGTTGATGCTTTAAAGAATTAGGTGAGAAAGAAAATGTGAGGTGATTGGGAGAATGTCATAGAAGGTGCATTGTCAGAGCTTTACTCAAACGGGGTCTGCCTAACTCCAGATTCTGTGTTTTTAATACTGCATTAAGCTCATTTTAATATTAGGTATTCACTCATACTAGTAGTTATATTTATCATTATTTTCATGATACTGATGATTATTAAATAGTCCAGAAATACCCGAGGCTGTATCAGGATCTTGAGTTTGCTGTCTTTAACTCCTAGACCTTTCCAGCTATCTCCATTAATATATGTGTATAATTTCACTAGTATTTTCACTGAACTACAGAAAGAGAATTTTGTCTTTTGATTTTTCCCCTGGAACTTCAATTTTTATTTCCTTGTTATTCTTAGCATGACAAACAAATGGAATGTTCATCCCATAACTTACCAAAAACTGTACCCATCAACACCAAGGATAGTTGGTACTAATATTATTGTAGTACACTTACACACAAATGTAGGTACTAATGGGCCTTGGTCTTAGAGAAGATTTTATAAATTTGACATTAAAGGCAAGGGGAGTAAAGGCAAAAATAAATTATTGGGACTATATCAAACTAAACACCTTCTGTGCAGCAAAAGGAACCACCAACAACACAAAGAAGGGAACTAACTTAAAGGGAGAAGATATTGCAAACAACCCCTCCAACAAGGGGTTAATATCCAAAATATGTAAAGAATCATACAACTCAGCACCAAACATCCAAAAAATCCATTTAAAACTTGATTTCAAATGACTTACTAGACACCTCTCCCAAGAAGTCATACAGATGGTCAACAGACATATAAAAAGATGCTCAACATCGGTAGCTTTAAAGGAAATGCAAATGAAAGCTACGATGAGATACCACCTCAAATTTTTTAGAATGGCTATCATCAAAGGGCAAGCAGCAACAAATGTTGAAGATGTGAACAAAAAAGAACACTCAATTCATTGCCGGTAGGGATGCTGCAAACTGGTACAGCCACTATGGAAAATGTATGGTGATTCCTCAAAAAATTTAAAGTAGAATTACTATATGATCCAGCAAACCCCTTCTGGGTATCTACCTGAAAAATTTGAAAACATTTATTGACAAAGATACATGCACTTTTATGTTCATTGATTACGTCATTACTCATGGGAGCCAAGGCATGGAGACAAGCAAAGTGTCCTTTGATAGATAATTGAATAAAGAAGACATGGTACATTTATACAATGGAATACTACTTACCCACAAGAAAAGTGAAATAGAATGGTACCTTGGTACTCATCATTAATTCTTTGCAGAACTCATAACAAGTGCTGAAACCAGCCAGTTCCAAACTGTGAGCTACAGTGAGACTTATGCCTCAACCTGTTTTGTCGTGAGAGAGGGACTACTATTGGGAGCCAGCTTTGAGTGGAAAAACATTTTTTTTCTCCTCAAAATGAGATGAGTATAGGGTTTGAGGAGTTCTGAAGTGGATGAATACTGAGGTATGACTGGAGTTCCATTTAAGACAATCTGGGGGTGACTTCTCTCTCTAGTCCCCCTGGTGCCTCAGACACGAGTGAATGAACAAATATGGCGGCACAAGATGAGATCTGCTTGGGATGGAGAAGGAGTGGGATGTGACCAGTTTCTCTGGCTTAAGAGGAATAGAGCCAGGAAGCGCTTCTCCCAGAGAATATGGGGACTCGGGCTTTGACAAAGTTGGGGGGAGGGAGTCCATTGCTCTCTGTTGCAGCCCCCTGAGTCCTTCCATGAAGGCCTCCCAGGTGATGGAGTCTGGCTTAGGTTGCCCCCCGCTGTGAGGGGTCTTACCCGTCATTGACTTCTGACCAAGCTCTGGGGGCAGGGAGAGGAACTGAGGCAGCATTTGCTACCAGATACAAGCTTTGTCTCCTGCGGCTGGCATTCCAAAGGTTGTCTCTCGCCCTTAGCCACAAGGGGTAGAGATACAATTCCTAAAACTAGGCAGAGCGGTCTACTACAAGACAGCATGGATGGATCTTGAGAATATCATGCTAAGTAAAATAAGTCAGACAAAAAAATTTTAAGAACTTATTATTTCAATTCATATGAGGAATATAAAACAGAAAGCAACGAGTGAATACACTGAAAAACAAACAAAAATTCATGGACACAGACAACAGTATGGTGCTTACCAGAGGGAAGGGGGTGGGGGGTAGTAAAGGGTAAAGGGGTAACTTATATATGGTGGTAGAAAATGATTTGAGTTTGGGTGGTGGGCACACAATATAATATACAGATCATGTGTTATAGAATTGTATATTTGAAATCTATATAATCTTATTAACCACTGTCAGCCCAATAAATGTAATAAAAAATAAAATAAAACCCCCCAAATAAAAAATCTATAAAATCCGTACATCTGAAAATTATGGGCCCTGGCTGGTGTAGCTCAGTGTATTGAGCATGGGCCTGCGAACCAAAGTATTGAGGTTTGATTCTCCATCAGGGCACATGCCTGGGTTGCAGGCCAGTTCCCAGCAGGGGACTCACGAGAGGCAACCACACATTGATGTTTCTCTCCTTCTCTCCTTCCCTTCCCTTCTAAAGATAAATAAATAAAATCTAAAATAAATAAATAAAATTATTTTAAAAGAAAATTATATTATTAGCCAATGTGACCTCAGTAAAATTAATTTTTTAAATGTTAAAATAATTGACAATTTGAAAATTTCAAATACTCTGTTTGGTTCACAGATTTGTTATTCTTTATAAGTTAATTAATAGAGAGTTAAAATCACCTCTACCATGAACCCAGACTGTCTACATGTGAATTTTCACTCCAATTACAGATTAGAAAGCTTTCATTATGTGCTTATGATGTATAACCCCTAGTTTCCTCATTTTTAAATCATAAACATACCTTGCTTAGAGTGACATAAAATAAATATGGTAATGTAAACAAATTGATTTTATTGTCATGTTTGACAAAGGTTTAGTAAATGTTGGCTTTTAATAATTAATATTAAAAATTACCAAAATAAATACATTTCAAAATTGAAAGTTTATATTTCAGAGTGAAGGCAATTTCAAAAAGTATTTAGTCTTGGAACAATAAGGGATTATATAGATGCCATTATTGAAGTGAGATATCTTTACAAGTGACTTTTTACCAGCAGAAATTTGGGTAAAGCTTTTCTTCTTTCTAATTTTCTCTGAACAATTTGTGTGATTTTTTTAAACGTCCTGTGAGCAACTTTGCAACTGAAATTAAAAAGTATACTGACCATGTGTCATTTCAGATTTAGTTCCAGAGGAGGATAAGATAATCAGGACAAATGAGGAACTGGCTACTGAAATGTGTGACAATAAACAAATGTGAAAATATAATGAAAGGAAAGAGCTGCATTAAAGTGCATGATTAGGCTTTGCAGGATAATTTGACATTTCTGAAATGGACACAAATTCCATTAATTCACCCACTTAACTAGAAGTCAATTTTAGAGATGAAAATTTCAGCTTCCAAATCAACCTGATCATTTGTTGTAAAAAAGAAAACTCTGGCTCAAGGCAAGATTGCATCTTTTACTTCACCAGTTTTGTTGGTTTGATTGTTTGCTTTTGTTTTGTATAGGATGCCATTGGTCTCAAACTTCACAGTATGTAGGAAAAACATTGATTTGATCTGTACTGCATCTAACACATTCTGTCTGTATTATCATAGTTATTTTTGTGTATGCTTTAGTTTCCATTTACCTAGCATGGGATTTTAAATGTATTAATTAGTATGTTATAAATAGCTTTATATTCTTCTGATATGCATTAAAATGTGTATATGGAAGTAGAAAATAACAAATAAGTTCTATTTTGGAGGTAAGAGAACTAGATTCAAAATAGATGTCATCATTGTTTGATAGATATATTCAGCTTCATATATAAAACATCAGGTATTTAGTCCATTCAGGGCCATATTGACATTGATCATCTCACAAAAGGATTTCCGTGACACAGAAGTTGCATGATTCCTCTTTTCCCTTTCTTTGGAATCAATAGATTATGTTTTATTTTTAATGTTTCCCTTTGTGTTTTCTATTTTGCTTTAGCAGTTAGCTTAGAGAATATATGTAAATCCACATGTTCTGAAGTACAAATTTTGAGAGTCATAAAAATGTAAATATTTATTTTCCCTCTTCCCAACAACACTATATAGAAACTTAAAACACTTTATCCCTTTGGGCTTTACTCACATCTTTGGTTTCATTCTTGCCATATAGTTTAATTTTCATATATTTGAGACCCCATGCAACATTGCAGTCAATAGTCATTTATATGTATGAATATATTTATGCTTTATAATGCTCTTGAGCCTTCATGCACTTCCATGTTTTTATAAATCTATAGTCACTTTTTTCTTTTGAAGAATGTGCTTTTTGTGTTTTTTCAACACTTTAAAGATGCCAGTGCATTGTTTTCTGTCTTCTTCCACATTGTTTCTCTAAATAAGGCTTTTTTTCTGTTTTCAAGATTTTCTCTTTGTCTTCCGTTTTCCGCTGTTATTCCAAAGTGACCAGTGCTTGGTGGTATGCAATGAATGCATCAATATGAGATCCATTCAAAGTGCACTTTGTGCCAATAAATTTGAATGTAACAGAATACAAAAAGTAGTTACCACTTGTCAGTTTTTCTGCATATCAAAGAAAATATTTCACTATCTGAAAAGATTATTCTTATCCAATTTTTCTTCATTTTCTTACTACATCATTGTTTGAACTCAGATTTTCTTCATATAATTCTACCAAAACAACATATTACAACAGGTTCATTTTAGAAGCAAGTAGTGATAATCAACATATTTTCTAGTTAGCCAGATATGAGTGATATTTATAAAAATGTAAAGCAATTAAGTATAAGATTAATACTTTGTTTTTGGAAAATACAGTTATGTTTTGTAAATATGTTACATTACATTAAGATAATGGATATATTATTCACATTTTAAAAATGAATTGAGTGCATATTTTTAATGCTTATGTTTGAATTTCTAATGCATTAAACATGTATACACATACTGACCAAAAAGCACATTGGGGACTTCAATATATTTAGAATATAAAGTTCAAAAAATACTGTCTTAGATGTATATACATGTGTCTTGTTTGAAATCCACAGAGCTTCATGATTTTATTTGTCCATTTTAGAAACTTCTCAGACATGAATCAAATATTGTTCTGCTCAATACTCTTACATCTCTTCTGTGATTCCAATTACATATCTGCTAAACCTTTCACTTGGTTCTCCATGTCTCTTGTGTTTTTCCATGTATTCTTTTTTTTTTTGTCTCTGTGTCTCAGTTTGCATTTTTTTGATTGATTTATCTTCCAGTTCAGTAACCACATCATTGGCTGTCTCTCCTATTACCCATGTCTTGAGTTCATATTCTTGTAATTGACATTGTTAACATTTAGAATTCCCATTTGATCTTTTTTTTATCTGTAGGCATTCCTCATGTTATACAGCATTTTTAACTGAAACTCTTGCAAATCAGAATTGTGTCTTTGCTTATGCAGATCTTGTAATTACTGGGGCTATGCAAAGGAAAGATGCTGTTTCAACACTCACATATTTCAGTTTACGGTGTCATTCATGCAAAGTGAAGACTTCTGGTAACCCAATTTTCTACAGATAGTTTACACGTCTTTTCTTTTTTTTTTTTTAATGTAATTGTTTTGGTTTGGGCAAAAGTAGGTTTACAGTTATTTTATGGAAAATAATATAATAATTAAATAATAATACAAGGATAAATTCTGTTTTGTATACTTAGGACTGCAAAATGCTACCCAGTTGTAAGATAAGGAGTTGCTCCATAATGTAAATTTACCACATCACTGATTAAATCAGTTAATTTTTTAAATTCGAGAATTTCAGTGACAGAACAGTGTATTAATTTACATTTTGTCAACAGCTCTTTCTTCTTGACCTTATCAATATTAGTTTCAAGTGATAGGATTCCATTTCATGTGTTGTATACCAGTATATACTTATTTTTCTCCCATCCTAACCTTTGTGCTATAGCTATCATATAAATCACTACTACATATTTCATAAATCTCTAAATGCATAGTAATATTTTAACAGTAAATTAGCCATAAACTTATGTAAATAATAAGAATAAACATATTTTGTATTCTGCCGGGTAGTTACCAATCGAGGTATCATATTTCTTTTGCCTGAAGAACTTCAGTCATTCCACTTACAGCACAAGTCTTCAGGTAATGAACTATTTCTGCTGCATTGTGTCTGAAACCTTTTAATTTCCCTTTAGTTTGAAACATTTTTATTGAATTTAGGAATCTAAAATAAACCCTACAATGTTAAGTTGGTAGTTTATCTTCTATTTTTTTAAGGATATTTAAAGATGCTTCTACATTCTTCAGTGATATTGGCCTGAAGTTTTCTTTCTTTGTTGTTTCTTTATCTGGTTTTGGAATTAGGATGAGGCTGGCTTCATAAAAAGAGTTTGGGAGTCGTTCATTTTTTGGATTTTTTGGAATAATCTGTGAAGGATAGAGATACAGTCTTCCTTAAATGTTTTGTAAAATTTCTGATGAAACCATCCAGTCCTGGGCTTTTGTGTGTCAGGAGGTTTTTTGGTGCCTGTTTTGATTTCATCAGCTGTTATCAGTCTGTTCAAGCTTTCTGCTTCTTTTTCATTCAGTTTTGGAAGACTATATTTTTCTAGAAGTTTGTCCAATTCACCTGGGTTTTCAAATTCTTGGCATATATTTGCTCATGGCTGTAGTCACTGCCATGAGAAAGATAGTGTTTTGAGTATTTTATGAGAGGTAAAAGTCACACTGGATAATTATCCACATTTATTTTTGAGGAGTCCAAGAGACTTATTGGTAAACATTGTTCATTTAGACAGAAATCTTGTACTGCCACAAGGCATGTCACATTGAACTGTGGTGTTTTTGTGGAAGCCAGGAACATAGACTAAGGTAACTACAGAAACAGCAAGTGTTAGCATAACCTTCATCCATTGGGCCTTATGATATAAATTTAAGTTTCATTAGTTTTTATTAGAATTATGGCAACTGTCCTAGTCCATTTTCAGAACCTTGATTGTTCAGTTCCTCATGAATTTTATCAGGGGAAAAGTTCTGATTCAAAAATGCAATTCAAAATGACCAAAGGCTATTATTTGTAGAAGGTTGTGGATACCAAAAGTTCCACATTTCTACCATGTTTATTGAGTTAAATTTATCTTCTTCCAAAGGAATGAAATGTGTTTCACATGCATCGTAGCTCACTTACACATATTTATGTATTTGTCAAATTATTCTTATTGTTCTTAGACTACTCCTTCACAATTCTTTAGTTATTTGTACCCCACAATAATGATGTTGACCTTGAATCTGATCAATAATAAATCCTTGGACCTGACAATATCTCATAATTTAAGCATCACAATAATATTTTTATAAATAAGCAATATGTGAGAATTTATTCTTTAACATAGGTTCAATAATTGAGTTTTACTTTTGAAAAATTATTGAATACTAATGCTTTATTTTCTTCAAATTTTAAATCCAGAAAAATACACTGTGGTTAAATTTACTGGTATTGAACTTAATGAAATGTAAAGAAGAATTTTCTGACAAGAGAAGATGGTAGATAACTTGTCTTCAGATAAAATATTTTCGTGACCATGTAGAATAATACCCTTATTGTCGGACATTAATATTTTTCAACTTAATTTTTAACCAGAAAAACAAAATTGTTGATTTAAGTATTAACATATTTTGAAATAGTTTAACAAAATTTACTAAGATTTAATACTTAGCCCAGAGATTATGAAGATACAAAAATATGTAAATTAAAATTTTACAGTTAAAAAACTATGAAGCTAAACAATAAAACAAACAAGCAAACAGAATAAAAATAAAGACACTGAAATAGAGAAAAAGTGGGCAGCGACCAGAGGGGAGAGGGAAGGGAATTTAAGGGGAAAAATGGGGAGGGATTTTGAGGAACAAGTATGAAAGACACAGGGATGAGGACTGGGGTAGGGGGAATGGGAGGGAGGTGGGGAGACAGGGTGGGGGGGGGCTGGGATGGGAGAAATAGACAAAAAATGTACTTGAAAAAAATAATTAAATAAAAATTAAAAAAACTATGTAGAAGTATAAAGCTATTTCTAGAATAGGAAAAACTGTATTTCAGCATCATAAATTACCATTGCTATGATTGAGGCTGAACTTGGATTCTATGGATAGAAAACATTCTTACATTAGTAACGTTATTTACTACCCAAACAGTGAAACAAAAGAAAACACTATGATATTTTAACCTCTTACCAGCATTATGTAAATTTATGATACTCATTTGTGATATTTTATTAGACATCTTTATATTCTGTTATTGAATTGCTTTAATAGCATCACAGTCTGTGTCCTATTACTGACTTCTATGAACAGCATGAGACAATTGGGTTTTTGTAATGCAGTTTTAGATCAAAGGTTTATCATATAAATTGCTGTCCATAGAGTAGATAATTCTGATGAGATCTGCCTCATTTATTTCTGAGAAATAAAAATGTATTAGGTTTTTACAAAGTATAATTAAAATACTAATGAAAATACTGTGCTGTATGCATAATGGCTGTCATCTTACTTTTTCAAGTTTGGCCAGTATTTTAAATAAATCTGACAAGAACACAATGCCAAAATGATGTCCTTGTGATCTTTATGTTCAATGTATAAATCCAAAAAAATCAACTCTTTTAAAATTTCCCTTTTTGTATTTATACAAATAATTAATAGTAAGCGAATGTAGAGTTACTATGAAAATTGATGAAGGCATTAGTAAAAATTGCAGATATTAGAGCACATAATAAGCTCTCTATGTGTTTTTATAGTTAACTGTACCTATTAACTTTTTATTTATGGTGCTATTCTCTATATTAATCTTGAAATACATGCACTAGTTTCTCATTGTCTAAATTATAATGCAATTTCACATAGGCCAAAGATTGCCTTAGACAGTGAAATAATCCTATTTTTATAAATTTTTCTTTTTAATTTTACTTTTCTGTGTGAAAAAATAAAGGAAATATATCTAAGATATGATGTTACTTGTCAAAGAAATTGAAACCAGTCAATATTGGTAAACTGTTTTAAAGCATGCAAAATTAATCACCCTCAATCAAAAATTGTAATACTACCAGTCCCCTTTATAACTGTATTCAATCATGTGACTTTAGATTCTACTTCTTATAAGAACATTGCAACTTTATATTAGAGTTATAAATCAAAGGGAAATGTTCTACTGATAATATCAGAGACTAACGGATTTGCTTGGCCAGTGAAGGAATCTCCTGAATTTGCTACTAACCAAACATAGTGTAATTTATTTATAAATATTATCAAATTGGAGGGAACAGAAAATTATCAGTCCATAACTAAAAAGATGTTTTATCTTTATTTAAAATAGTTACAATAATGAGAGCATTATATATTACAAAGTGTTTTAAATGTTCAGGTTTACACTGGGGAATAGACAAAAACTGCACAGAATATAAAGCACATAAGTACTGATGTGGAAGAAATATGTTCTTACTACTGTTTTCCACACTGTATTTTTGTTTGTTTTATTTTGTTTTTATAACAAGCTATGAAATGATCATATACTTATATTCTCTAAGATGATGCTAGCACATCCTTTTCCACAAAAGGATTTTTGTTTCTCCACAAAAATAATGTTTTTCATTAGACCAATTGTGAACTTTTAGTTTTTAAGAGAATTAGATGAATTTTAACACATATATTTTTCTTGGTAGTTTATAATTTAATCTTTTATACTGACCCAGTTTTTTGTCTCTGGACCTAACATAAACCATAATACCAGATGTAAGTTTTTAAACATTCTGATACATTATTGAGATACAGAGAATGTAAATGGTAAATCTTTTTTTCCTTAAATATTTCATTTCAATTTACTGAGGTGACATAAGTTAATAAGATTATATAGGTTTCATGTGTACAATTCTATGATACATCTTCTATATATTGAATTGTGCCCGTCACTCAAAGTCAAATCTTCTGTCACCATATATCTGACCCCCTTTAAACAGTAAATCAATGTTTTATCTTCAAAATACGCTTCGCTAAAAAAACAAAACAAACAAGCAAGTCAAATAAAAGCAAAGACACTGAAATAGAGAACAGGGGGGACAGCGACCAGAGGGGAAAGGGAAGGGAATTTCAGGACAAAAAGGGGAAGAATTTACAGGAACTAGTATAAAGGACACATGGACAATAACTAAGGGCGGTGGAAATGGGAGGGAAGTGGGGAGCACTGCGGGGGGGGGGTGGGCTGGGATGGGAGTAAAAGACAGAAAACTGTACTTGAACAACAATTAAATAAAAAAATATATATATATATATACACACACATACATACACTTCTCTCTTGTGTTTTAGTTTATTCTCAGAGGATTTACTTAAGAGCAAATATGAAGGCTCACTGGGAGGACAGCTGTTACTCTCAGTATCTCTTTGTCCTTCCTTGGAGTCTGCTGAAAGCTAGGGTGGAGGAAATGAGCCAAATCTGATACAATTCAGCTGAAGCTGAATTTTCCTTTATCAAGTCTTATAAGAAACACAACAGTAGATAATTTTTTTAATCAAACCTAGGAACTTAAACCAATTTTGAAAACAATAAATGATTAAGCAAAATAGTTTTATTAAATAAACATGAAAGAAAATACACCAAAATGACTCTTCATAGTTGCTATTTGAATAAATAATATATGCAAGGCATTTTATTAAAATCCTTTGTCAAACTTCTCATTTTAGGATTAGATGAAAGATAACTGCATGCCCCTTGAATAATTTTTACTTCAGTAAATATTCTTATACTTCCACTTTTATATAACATTTAAAATAAAACACCTTAAAATATAGGGCATTGTTTTTTACTTAATAAATTAATAAGAGTAAAATATTCCTTAAAAATATAATGATAGTCCTAGCTGGTGAGGCTCAGTGGATAAGAGTATCAGCCTGTGAACCAAAGGGTCACTGGTTTGATTCCCAGTGAGGGCACATGGCTGGGTTGTGGGCCAGGTCCCCAGTAGGAGGTAAACACACATTGATGTTTCTCTTCCTCTCTCCTTTCCCCTATCTAAAAATAAATAAATAGAATATTTAAAAAAACAAAAATATGATGATAAATCTTCTTTAAAATAAGATAAATTAAAGCCATTATATAGGTACTAAGCAGAATAATACCCCCTCCCAAAGATAGCTGTATCCTAACTGGCAGAACCTGTGAGCATATTCAGTTTCACAACAAAGGGGAATTTAGGTTGAAGGTAGAATTAAGGCTGTTATTCAGCTGACCTTAAAATCAGCATTTTACCCAGGACTGCCTAGAAGGATCCAACTGAATAGCAAGAGTACTTCGAAGTAGAAGAGGGAGACAGAATAAGGAGGGAAAGGAAGACGCCACTACTGAAGAGGGCTGCGAGAGGGAGTGGGCATCTTTAATGAAAACGGAGGAGCCGGCCCAGGAGTCCAGGAATGCGGGCCTCGTCTCGAAGCTGGAAGGGACAAGGGGACAGTAGATCCCCATAAACTCCAGACGGAATGAAGCTCTGCTCACATCTTGATTCATTTTAGCCTAGTGAGACCCAGGTTGGACATATAAAATACAGAAATAGAAGGTAATAATTTTTTGAGTCACTAAGTTGTCCTAAATTTGTTAAAGCCTCAGTAGAAAACTAATACATCGCACTTTTTGTATCATAGCAACCCCCCCCCACTATTTAAGCCTATATATGTGTGTGTTTATATATGTGTATGTACATACACATATATACACACATATATATATATATATATATATATTATGTATACATTACTTTGGGCGAATTGTGTTTTAATATTTTCTATATCAAACATAATGTCAATTGAGAAAACTCGAGTTAATTTTCCAATACTTAAAATTTAAAATACTCCCATTGCCTCACTAATACTATTTTTGGGAGTATAAAAAGTATAAATTTTTGCAAATTTGAATATTAAACCATAAACATAAACAATTTTAAAAAGTGGGTTGGTAAATTTAAAAATTAGTGATATTGTGTCATAAGTTCCAGGGCTAATGGATATGGGAGAAAGTTATGAATTTAAAGAATAATTGGTCTTCTAACACTATCCTACTTTTTGTTGAGGCTGAAGAGCTTTTGCTGACCTCCTCATTGATTTTTCATAAATCACAAGATTCAAGGAATTGGATCTCAATTGCAAGAACAGTTTTCTTTGTCATAAGTTTAGTGGAAAAATACATGATCAATTGAATAAACAGCAAATAGAGGACTTTGTAGACCAGCTAATGTCAATTATGTTAGAAATAGACGGTTGCTGATGCTGATGGCACTTCTAATGGGTAAGACTTCAAGTGTATAAGCTTAAACATTTAGAATAAAGATTCCATTTCAGAAAGAGCTTATGCTGAAATCAAAGTGGATTTTTCTAACCTATAATTTCCAAAGGATATGACCATATGGTTAGATCGCTTTGAAGTGTGCTGTATGTTAGGTGAGAAAAAATTACCCATTCACCATTGCCTCTTTTTAAAAAAAATTAATTTTATTTAGTTATTTTTCAAGTACACTTTTTTTTGTCTATTTCTCCCATCCCAGCCTCCCCCGCCCCTCGCTCCCCACCTCCCTCCCATTTCCACCCCCCTTAGTTCCCGTCCCTGTGTCCTTCCTATTTGTTCCTCCAAATCCCTCCCCCTTTTCCCCCTTAACTTCCCTTCCCTCTCCCCTCTGGTCACCATTGCCTCTTTTAAGGGCAGTTAGAAGAAATGAAAACTCTCTCAGCAAATCAGTTACACTGTCAGTGTATCTACATTAGACTACTCTTCCGGCACTTCCTCCAGTGAACAAGGTTGTAACGGGAAACCACAGATACTTCCTAAAGTCAACCATTCAAAGATTATTTATCAGGATGAAAACAGTCCACTTAATTTTTGTTCCAAATCCTTCGCAAAAAGAATATGATGAGGGCCATATGAGCCTCCTAGGAAATATGCTGCATAAGAACCATAAAGGGAATATGCTTGCTATACACCAGGTAGACAGTTACCAGTGGGTCCAGAAAATCAATAATACACAATTACTGGGCACTTGATAGCGCAGAGCACAGAGGAGCAACTTTATTTTCTCTGGAAGAAAAATGAGTTAGGTTGAGAGGCTCAGGAAATAGAAAAAACAACCATAATAGTACCTAGGGCCATGATGGTGAATCCTCATAAAGAGCATGAGCATATTTTTAGCTATATTTTTAATTCTTATTTAATATTATATGAAGTCTTATGTAACACTAACAAATATACCCAGTAAGGTAATAGAATGAAGACACTGACCTGTGAAAAGTCAATGAATTATGAAGGGTAACAGTTTAAATAAGCATACTGTGTTTTTAAATTAGTTTTAACATACAACACACTGTAAAGTGCTTAGAATCTTTAAAAGTATTTGGATGATGCATAAACATTCCTATGAATTTCAATTAATAAGGATTGAGATTCACTAATGCAAATGTATCTACTAAGTCAAAGTACTTTTATAGATCTTGAAATTCTTGCCATATGATTGCAAACACTATGATTGACCGTTGGTCTGAAAAAATAACAGAATACTACAACAAAATTTATATAAAATGTCATATATTATATATAATCTTAAATATAAGCCTATTTCTGGTGAAACTTTTCTCTGAAAATTAAAGAGGAATATTTTTTAAGCAACACATTTTTCACATAAAGGGTTAGAAAGAATTAGGAGAGCTGAACTCTACCTAGTCCATACAGCTTCCATACTTTCAGACAAAGCAATTTTAAGTGTGTCGCAAGGTCAACTGTGGAATATAAAACAGTAAATCCACATGTTCCAGCTTAGTTTCATAGTAGAATTATACACATTCATAGCAGAAAAGATGAAAAAAGAAATAGCATCTGCTCAGCCTTGGGCCTGATCAAAGGAAGTTAGTTCCATCAACATATGTAAATCTTAATTATTTATCATTAGAGATAACAAAATCTTAGGGCCAAAGGAAGCATAATGTCAACTTGTACAGCTTCTTTTCTTCCTTCCTTCCTTCCTTCCTTCCTTCCTTTTTTTCTTTTTTTTTTTTTTTTTTTTTTTTTCTTTCTTTCTTTCTTTCTTTCTTTCTTTCTTCTTTCCCTTCCTTCCTTCCTTCCTTCCTTCCTTCCTTCCTTCCTTCCTTCCTTCCTTCCTTCCTTCCTTCTTTCCTTTTCCTTCCTTCCTTCCTTCCTTCCTTCCTTCCTTCCTTCCTTCCTTCCTTCCTTCCTTCCTTCCTTCCTTCCTTCCTTCTTTCCTCTCTCTCTCTCTTTTTCTCTCTCTCTCTTTTGTACCTTCCTGCTCTTTTTTTTTTTTTTTTGGCTTGTTTCTGTATCAGGAGTTTGGATAGTATCATCCTCAGTGGTTTACTCACAATCAAACAACCAACTACAGACAAAACTAGACCTTCAGTACACATTTGTTTATTCCCTAATAAAATAAACATCTCATACTTGCCTGCTCAGCACTAATTAAGAAACTGTTTCTATTCTATTACACATGTTTTTGATTATCTACCAGTCACAGACACTGAGATGCAAAGAATGGGCTCATATCCTAAGTTTTTATTCTGGTAGTTTATTTGGGGGGAGATTTTATCTTACTAGTGACTTACTGGGATAGTAGTTGTTTTGAACCTGACAACATCTTGAAGAAAGTTCTCATATATATTAATTATGATAAAGTATCTCATAACCACAGCTATTAAAAACTAAAAGTGCGTCCTGGCTGGTGTAGCTCAGTGGATTGAGCACGGGCCTGCGAACCAGACAATCGCGGTTCGATTCCCAGTCAGGGCACATGCCAGGGTTGCAGGCCGGTTCCCTGCAGGCCACTTCTCAGCAGGGGATGCACGAAAGGCAACCATACATTGATGTTTCTCTCCCTCTCTCCTTCCCTTCCCCTATAAAGATAAATAAATAAAATCTTAAAAAAAAAACTAAAAGTGCTATTATTTTATACTATTACTGAAATAATTAACCATGTCTTATCTTAGGTATGTGAAAATGCATGGCCTCTGAGAATGTAACTTGGGGGTCCAAGCCAAAGTTCTTAGAAATAAATTTAAAAGAAGTCAGAAATCACAAAATAAGCATGTAGGCTGGTTGTTTAGGGTGGTTCTGTGATGGAGAGGTAGACAGACAGATGGAGAAGGGATGAGTGGCTGTGTGAATGAACAGAAGAACAAATGAATGAAAGGATAACTGAAAAGAGTTCTTGGCTCATGTCTCAAAATTTTAACTTGAAATCATTAATGAATTCTCAAAACTTCTGTGATTATAGACTAAATGTGTGCTATTCTTGTATAATAATAAATTATAAAATTAAATTTGGGGATCAATGCTACAACTTTCAAACCACCTCAAATCTTTTATGAGACATTAAATACTTGGATCAAGACTGACACAATATTGACAGTTGGAATGACTTACAAGCTTTCTGAAACAGACCTGAATTTACCTACTGAAGAAGGCATCTGTCTTTTTGAGAGGAAAAACAGTAATCCCCTTACAACAAAACATGTGTTATTTCTCTTGCTAGTATTTAAAACAAGACAAAAATGCTTAATCAGAGGAGCAAGAATTTAGTAGTAGCATAAGGAATTATAGTAATCTTATTTCTTCAGCTACCAGATAATATGCATATACAGGATTTTAAGCATACTCATCAAAGAAAACTGAAACACATCTTTGGTTCTAGATGAATTCTGTGTGGATATGTGTTTCTTTTACTAATTTCTGCATTAAACTAACAAGCTCAGAGTCGAATACTCCTTTAGTAGCTGGCTGTGCTAGCCAGCAAAAAAGTAGCCTAAAGTGGGTCAGTTTAATAAAAAATTTGATATAAGACATTTGTATAATATGGATTATGAAAGTCAGTGAGTTCATGGAACAGAAATTGTGATTTTAATTTACTAGGTATGATCTGCTTGTCAACATCGTTGAACATGTAGCTGCTGAAATGGCCCAGAAGAAATACTCTTTAAATGTGCCATAAATCCACCAGTATGATAAAGTCAAGTATTTTAACATAAATATAACAGGTATAGTTCACATATACAGTTTATGAATTTTCACACTATTAATGCATATAAAGTCTCAACCTAGGTTTGTAACACAAATACTGCCAACATACTAGATGCTGGCTACCTTAAATAGCAAACAGATTCTCTATCACTCTCCACTTGAATTTAGTTGCAGTCTGATTTTTGTGGTAATAATTTCCCTTATATTCTTTCTACTTTTCCTACCTAAGTACACATACCTCAATACTGTAAATAGTTTGTGAATTCTGAATAAGTAGAATCACACAGCATGTATAGTTTTGGTTTAGCTCCTTTTATTCAAGTTTACCTTTTTTGCATTTATCTATTTTTAACATGTAGCTGCACAAGTTCCTTTAGTAAGTGGCATTTCATTATAAGAATATATACAATGTTATTGTTGACTTTTTTCCAATGTTTGGGTTAATACAAATGATGCTACTACAGCAGTAATTTAGCCAGTTACTCCATTCCCTGCCAGCACTGGGTATCGCCAGATTTTTCAAGCTTCCTTAATAAATGTAAAGATGTACTTTATTTTTTATATTAAATGCTTTTACATTTCTACTCTTTTTCTTACTGGCTTCTGCTTTTTATAACCTGTTTAACAGCTCCTTTCTTCCAGGTTCATGAACATAAACTCATCTATTAAACTCTGAGAGTTTAAGAGCTCCATATTTTAAATTTAGTTCTATATCCTACTTGGCTTTTACTTTTGTGCGTGGTGTAGGGTAGTGTTTAAGACAGATTTTTCCTCATATAGATGGCTAATCTATTCACTACAATTATTTAAAAAGCAATCAAGAATTCCACTTTCATCCCAAATCAAGAACTGATACATGCAGAGGTATATTTTTGTGATCTCTAGTCTGTTCCATTGGTCTGTGTACCTATCTCTGGGTCAATATCACATCCCCTTTATTACAGTAAATATAATAACCTACACTGTTTCGTTAAAAAATAAGCCACCTTTTTCCATTTCCATTTTTTAAAGAGCATTATTGGTTGTTTGTTAGTTTACGTAGTTTTTAAGGATCAGCTTGTCAGTTTTCACACATACATTTGGAAAGAAATGAACTGGAGTTTGGGTTGTATTTTAATAAAACTATACAAAATTCATAATGATTCTCATGTCTATATTCTTGACATTCCTGATACATGCAAATATCATCCATCATTACTTAATTGTTTCTTTTATAGCTTACCAAAATAATGGTTTAGATATTGTTTGAAGGAATATTCAAGTTTTGATATATTTATTCCTAGGTAATTGACATGTTTACTTTTGTAAATTGTGCCTTTTAAAATTTTTTATCTTAAAATTTCACTGCTGGATACAGAATTAAATATTTTACAGTTAGTGTTTTAAAATTCATTTTTAATAAAGAACACATATCTAAAATACACAGTTCGATACACATTTTATTTTTCTATGATTTAGTTTTTAAATATAAAATGTATAATTAATATTTTTATTGATTTTATCCTGCAACATTGTTAAATCAATTTGAATGTATTTTTAGGATTTAGAACTATCTACACAAGCAGCTATACTTTCTTATAGCAAAGACATTATTACCACTTTTCTAATTTGTACTTATTTTTCTTGTTTTATTGCACTAACCATAGCCTCTGGAAAAATATTGAATAAAAAATATGAGAGTTGACACCTTTGCCTTTTTCTTGATCTTTGGGTGAAAGCAGTGTTTTATCATTAAGTCTGATATCAGGTATCGCTTTTTCATGAATGCCTTTGTCAGGATGAGGAAGTTGTCTTTATTCCTGTTTGCCTACTACTTTTTATCATTATTAGGTGTCGAATTGTGCTAAACCCTGTTTCTGTCCTTATTGAGATGATCACATGATTACATGGTTCATTCTCTCCATTTTTTTTGCTTGTTTGTTGATATGGTAAATGAAATTAGTTGATTTAAACTATTTTATTTATTTATTTTTAGAGAGAGGGGATGGGAAGGAGAAAGAGTGGGAGAGAAACATCAATGTGTGGTTGCCTCTCATGTGTGCCCCACTGGGGACCTGGCCTGCAACCAAGGCATGTGCCCTTACTCAGAATCAAACCAACAACCATTTGCTTCACAGGCCCATCCTCAATATACTGAGCTACACCAGCCAAGGCTGAAATTAGTTGATTTAAAAAGAATATGTAAAGTTCACATATGTAGAATAAGATCCACTAGATCATGACACATTGTCTACTTATATATTTAATTTGATTTACTAATACTTTTTCAGAAAAAAAATATATGTTCATGGTAGATATTGGTCTAAAGTTTACTTTTAATGTCTTTGTTTGGTTTTGGTATCATAGTAATCCTGGTCTCATAGAAGTGTTAGAAAATGTTTGCTTTCTTCTTCTTTCTGGAAGAGTTTGTTTTGAATTTCTCTCTAAAGATTTTGTAGAATTTCTTCATAAAACCATCTAGGACTAGAATATACTTTGTGAAAATTTTTAAACTAAATTTAATTTCATCATACACTAGGGCTATTCAAGGCATCTGTTTCTTCTTGAGAACTGGTAGTTTGTTTTAAGTAATTTTTTCATTTTATTTAACTGTAGAATGCATTGCAATTGTATTATTTATAATATTTCTCTATTATGCTTTAAGTGCAGTTGGGGTCCCTATTGATCTGCCCCTCTTTATTGTTGATGCTATTATTGTGTTATTCTCCTACTTTTCATTTCTTGATAAATTGAGTGAGAGATTTATCAAATGTATTGATCTTTTCAAATGATAAGAATTTAGGTTTTAGTAATTTGATTGTGATAATGTCTATTTTATTGGTTTTTATTTAAAAATATTTTATTTTATCTGCTAGCATTGGGCTTAGTCTTCATTTTCTTCAAATGAAGAAAGTTTTCATTTCTTATTGTGGGAAGCTTAGGTCATAACTTTGAAATTGTTCTCTTTTTCTAATGTGTAAGTATTGAAAACTTTTAGCTGCATCATACTACTTTGAACTTATCCTATTTATAAAAATGTTACGTTATTAAAGTATTTTATAATTCCCCTTCTGATTTTTTTACCCATAGATGATTCAATAGTGTTCAAATTTTTTTTATATTTTCTTAGTCACTTTCTGTTACTAATATTTAACTTACTACTATTATCAGTGGACACGATTTGTATTATTTTAATAATTGTACACTCACTGTAACTTGTTTTCTGGAAGCAAACTTGATCTACCTTGCTAAATGTTCCATGTACACTTGAAAAGAGCACCATTTATGTTGTATAAGGTACTTCCATAATTACAGGTAACTCAGAGTGATTGATATTATTCAAGTCTTCTATATTATTACTGATTTTCTGCTTTATTAATTATCAACAGAATGTATGATAATCTTCAACTGTCATCATGAATTTGTTTATTTCTTCTTTCAGTTCTATCTGTCTTTTTGTGTTGCACTGCTTCATGCTAGGTTCACACACAATTACACACTTAGGTTTTTCTGGGATTTCCTTGAATTGATCCCTTTATTATTTGAAATTACCATCTCTATCTCTGGTAACATTTTAGGCTCTCAGATCTATTTTGTTTTGTCTTAATATATTAGTTAACGTTTTTCGTCATTAGTATTAGCATCTCATATTTTTAATTATTTTATTTTCATTGCATTTTTTCCATTACCATTTAATTCCCTTTTACCCCTTGACAATCATGACACTGTTGCTTATGTCTATGAGTCCTTTCCTTTTTCGTTTTTGCTCCATCCATCCACCCCCTACCTTCTCCAACCCTTTTTTAAAAAAATTTATTTATTTATCTTTAGAGGGGAAGGGAAGGAGAGAGGGAGAGAAACATCAATGTATGGTTGCCTTTCATGCGTCCCCTGAGGGAAACTGGCCTGCAACCCAGGCACGTGCCCTGCCTGGGAATCAAACCGCGATACTCTGGTTCGCAGGCCCATGCTCAATCCACTGAGCTACACCAGCCAGGGCCTCCAACCCTTATTATTTAAAATATTTTATTTATTTCATTTTTAGAGAGAGAGGGGAAAGAGAAAGAGAGGAAGAGAATCTTCAGCGTGTGGTTGCCTCTTGAGCACCCCCTTCTGGGGTCTTGGCCGGAAATCCAGGCATGTGCCCTGACTGGGAATCAAACCAGTAACCCTAGTTTGAAGGCCCAGGTTCCCCCCACCCTTATTTAACTGAGCGTGGGAGTGCATTATATTTAAATTAAGTTTCTTTTTTGTTTCAAGATTAAGAGAAAGGAGGGATAATGAGAGAGAAACCTCAGTGTATGGTTGCCTCTCATGTGTCCCCTACTGGGGACCTGGCCTCCAACACATGCATGTGCCCTGACTGGGAATCAAACCGGCGACCCTTTGGTTCACAGGCCCATGCTCAATCTACTGAACTACCACAGCCACTGCTACATGAAGTTTAATGTACACTCACTTTTCCAGTATTTCTAGAAATCTAGGCCTCCCTGACCCATAAAATCAGATTGCTAGCCAGGCTGTACAAAGTTACCACTTACTCTGCTTGGCTTGAAACTTTCCAAAGCACTTTGTTAATCACAGTGCCCTGCTCATTTATTTATCTTTGCTCATGGATCACTGCTTGTGCTTCCTGTTGCCCAGTGCCTAAAAACCACACTTGGTATGTTTAGCCTGGCCTTTTGGCTATTTAAAGTGCGAGGGTACGTATGTTTTGTTACTTTACCATGGAGTGAGGGAGATAATTTATTGTTATAGTTTGACCTTCGCGTAATCTAAAATTCAGATTTTCAATCAGACTCATATAACCTGGAGTTCTTATGTTGTGTTAAGCATACTACTTGTTTCATGGGTGTAAGGAATTGCAGTGTGAAGGGAAGAGGCACAGGACCAGAAACACAGCTCACACTTTCATTCATGGCTAGTGAGAAATATTCTAGCTCAGGTTAATATGTGAAGTCTCCAAGTAGTATATGCAACTGCATAATTTTCACAGAAGAGTCATTTTGGACATGAAACATCTTCATTTTACCCATTTGGTTTACATCAGGGTTGACGAATTATGACCCAGGGGCCTAATGTGGCCAGCAATTTTTTTCATATGGCCCATGAACTAAGAATGGATTTTGTTTTTAATGAAAAAAAAAAAAAAGAAAAGAATATGTAAGACCAATGTGGCCTGCAAGTCCTTACATGTTTACTATTTGACCCCTTTCCAGAAAAATGTTTGTTGAGTCCTAGTTTACACAAGAATGTATGTAACAAAGGCAAACCAGGTATATGTTGCACAAGCAGTGCCCCACTAGAAAACGCCATTTGTGTGTTTGCCAGGAGGTTTGTCCATATTTTTCAAGGAGATTCAACTAGGTTACCTTCTTTATTTGCTGGAAATACAAGCTATGTCCAATAAGCAGAGGCAATGGATACATTAAAACTTGCTCATTCTTCCTGTAAACATGATTCTACTAATTTATTAACTTGAATAATGGATATTTTAAATTATTTTACATAACAATTATCTAAATCATAAATATGTATTTCTAAACTTTATATTTTGTTTTAACTTATCACCTTATTCTACTGGTTAGAATACCCAGCAGAGTATGAAATAAAAATAGTAGTAAAAGAAATAAAGAGCCCTGGCTGGTGTAGCTCAGTTAATTGAGCGCGGGCCTGTGAACCATGCGATCGAGGTTCGATTCCCAGTCAGGGCACATGCCTGGGTTGCAGGCCAGTTCCCAGTGGGGGACACATGAGAGGCAACCACACATTGATGTTTCTCTCCCTCTCTCCTTCCCTTCCCCTCTCTCTGAAAATAAATAAATAAAATGTTTAAAAAAATAAAGAAAAATAACTTACTCCCCGATTATTTTTTCTTGAATAAATTTCCTGAATTAATAATTTTTAATCTATTGAAAGAAGCAAAAATGTTGTTTTATCTTATTTATAGAAATATAGAAAATTACACTGAAATTTCCTTGTTAACTATTTTTATTTGCCAAACTTTATAATAGCTTTTCTTCTTTGTTAAAAATATGCATTAAAGAGTACCAATTTATTCTTAAACAGGACTTCTTACATTTCTCAAATTTTTATATGTAGTATTATTATCTCTATCGAAATAACTAAAATACTGATAGCTTTTAAAAAAGTTCATTAGTATTTTATGTGTAAATGATCATGTTTCCTGCAAATAAAAGCTGTCTTTATTCATTACAAATTTTATAACTTTGATCTCTTTCTTTTTCCTTCTTTCCCTCCCTTCTTTTTCCTTTTGGCTTTATTGCATTTCTTAGAATCTATAGGAATATATTCCATAGAAGTGATGAAAGTTGAAATATTTGCTTTGTTCCCATTTCTATATTAAATGTGGGCTTTAGTTCTTTATTATTAATATTGTTAATTTCTGCTACATCTATTATTTTAATCTTTTCTCTTACTAGGTTATCAATCTTAACTGTCTTTTTAAATGATCTATTTCCCATTGAACTTTACTATTATTTGCCATTATTCTATTTCATAGTTTTTATTTCCTTCCCCTGCATTCTTCAAATGTATGCTTTTTAAACATAAGCTTTATACTATGAGCATTTCTTCAAAGCACTGCTTTGGCTTTCTTCCACCATTTTGGTATACTGTCATAAGAAAAATACCACACTGGGGAGCTTAAACAACAGAAGTTTATCTTTATAGTTCTGGAAGTCCAAATCCAAGGTGCTGATAGAGTTGTTTTTTAGTGAGACTCTTCTCCTTAGGTTGCAGATGGCCACCTTCTCTTTATATCCTCACATGATCTTTTCTCTGTGTGCGCACATTTCCAGTGGTTTCCTCTTTTTGTAAGAACACCGTTTCTATTCAATTAAGATCCCATTCATTGGACTTCATTTAAATTAAATTACCTCTTGCAAAGAACTATTTCCAAATAAAGTTAAATCGGGGACTAGGACTTAAAATGAATTTTAAAGAGGGTGCAAGTCAGTTTGTAACACAAATATAGAAGAATATTCTAATTTTGTTTTTATGTAGTTAAATAATACCTTAAGTTCACAAGATTTTTGTTATATTAATTATTGAAATTTTTCAGAAATAGCCTAATAGCTCAGCATATGGTGATTTTCTAAACTCTTCTGAGTATCAACAAAAAATAAAGTTTATCCCACAGTTTTTGTCTGCTGATTTGCCAACTTTAGGAGACTGAACAGTGGCTCAAATCCCCAGGGCACAAATAGCCCCAGGTGAAGACTTCTTTAGCCAAAATTTCTCTCTTTTACCTGATCTTCCTATGGTAATTTTTCTTTCACTGCAGTGTTAGTTTTCTGATTCCTTTAAATGTCAGCCCCCAGATCTCCAATTGTTCTTAGTTGAGCAATTAGTCTGCATTACATGGTTATATGTAACAAAAACATTACAAGAACACTTTCCTGGCTCATCTTTCTTAGCTGGAGATGCTGATGAAAGAAGTCAAGTTGAAATGGACTCGTTTATCACAATACTATCTATAAGAAATGCATAATATCTTCTTAGCTTTAGCTTAAAATATGTATTTATATATATTTAATTACCTGTGCAGGAAACTCTCAAAATATTAAAGCACTTTAGTGCCTCAGGATAACACTGGTGTCTAAAAGTGATAGCCATTTTAACTGGTCTTCTAGTGTGAAGACATGTGAGATAGGCAATTATGTAAAATTTGCTCCTGTTGGCCCTAGTTTTTCTAATGTAATGCTGAATTTATCTCATGTTATTTTTCTTCATGTTTTCGAAGTTTCTGTTCTATATGCTATTATTGCACAACAAATTATGGTGCTGTAAAGCATTGTGTTATACTCATGGACTTTTTTTAAGTCCAGCATTTGCATATAGCAGCTAGGAATAGCTTTTCTCAGTTCTATGTTTGGAACTTCAGCAGAAATAACAGCTAGCTTTTTGTACTCATCATGTGAAGCTTTTGAAAACCTGCCCTGAAGAAACCTTGGCTCCCATTTGTTTCAGATGAGTTGGAGCCAATATATGTGGAAGAGTCAGAGTTTAAGGTCATGGAGAGTCATGGTCTTGGTGATTAGACAATGATTTTCAGAAGGTAATCCTGTGATGTCTTTATCTAAACTCTTCACTTTAACTGATACCTTAATCATATGTTTATATGTTTTCAAGTTTTATATTATGGATGCATTTCTTCCCCATCAGAGGGGAGAGAAGCATTCTCCTATAAACTCCATAGTGTTGTGGATAAGAAGTATCATCAATGGACCAGTGGTTCTACTATCTCACTATTGCCAGAAAGAGGTTGAACCATCTATTCCAAAAGTAATCTGAATACATTTAATGTAGTCTTGAAGACTGAATGCTAAAACTCTTTTTTTGAAAATTCTTCAAGCAACTCAATTGACTAGTCAGGGAGGTATTTTGTAATTATAGTGCCTTTGATACTTTACCGAAAGTTTGTATTGCTTAAAAGTTTTCACTTTACTGAATCCATTATTAAGGTTTGTGTGTGTGATTTATTTTAAAGATAAGTATATACATTAGTCAATCTAAAATTTTCTCCAAGAGAAAAATATTATAGCCATACACAGTGACAAATACTGTATATTCCACATTTTGAAACAAACAAAAATTTTTCTGATAAATATCGTGCTGCTGTTCATGGGCACTTCATTAAATCTACATGTTGCACATGCAAGTAATTAGATTTTTAAACTTTCATAGGCAAATATTATTCCTTATTAAATAGTTAAAATTATTATTAAACATGACTTAACCTATAATATATAAGTACTTTTCACAGAGTATAACTTCAAATTTCCTATATTACGTCTATCAAAATGTCAAGAAACTGAGTTCAAGCTAACCCTTGAAATATTGCAGGAACAATATATCTTCTATTTGGAGGTAGTTCCTCATGCAGCTACTGAGAAAAAACATAACACTGATTAAGACTCTATTGACCATGAGCAGAGTAGAAAGAAATTTGATAAAGGGGATCTGTAAATTTGATTATGTAAAATGAAAAAAAATTCAGTTTGTATCTTTTTATTTATTTATTTTACAGTATTTTTCCATCACCATTTATTCCTCCACACCCTCTTCCAAATCCAACCACCCCTTCTCCACCACAATCCTTAAACACTCTGTAGGAGTTTGCTAGTGTTCAAAATTTTAGGCATTTATCAATTTCTAGCATTGTATTTATGTTATACACATATACACTGAATAATTTAGTTTGATTTTCAACCCGTGTGCCACAGCATACTGATATGTGCTACAAATATTTTTAAAACATGCAACACTTGACTATTTATTCAGGGTCCTGACCTCGTTTTCCTTAAATTATAAAATAAAAAATAACAACAACTAGCACGATAGCCATCTGGTGTGAATGAATCAAAATTCTACTTATATTTTTGTCACATCAGCAAAAAATATATTTTTGGTGGGCTGCAGAATTTTATAAATTAGTTAATGTGTGCCATGATATGAAAAAGGTTGAAAATCACTGATTTAGTTGGCTATACTATGAGTTAGATAACATACTAGACTAATATAGAGTAATCATTTAAGTTATGTATTTAAAGTTGTATTTTGGTTCATTGTATGCTTCTGGAAGCTATTCCTGGACTATCTAAAAAAATGTCTCAAGGTTTAGTAAAAAGTACCCAGAAAGGAGTGAATCTAGAATTTAGGCAGGACTAGTCTATTATTCAATTCATCTCTTCTTTCACTAAAAAACACTTTTGAATTATTTATAGATTTAACCAATAAACACAAAGTTGCCTAACGAGAGCCATCTTTTATAGCTATTCATATCCTCTCCTTATAGTTCCTTTCATGTAGTCAGAATTAAATATAGTAGAAAAATCAAATTTAGGAATTAGATATGTGGGGGAAAGGGATATGAATGTCTTGCTATGAAGTTTAGCCTAATTAACTTAGTGATGGAAATGGGGGTTACCTACCCTCACTCAGTGGAGACATCAACTGTCAGCTGTGAGGTCACAACATAGATTTTTGTATTATTTTTTGTGACCATTTGTATTAAGGCCTAGCATCAGGGAGTGGGGGTATTATTAGAAGCAAGACTTAGGTATTCCTGGCTTCCCAAATATATTAATTATTTTATACTTTATTTATCTGTAAAAGAGTGTCTGGATTAGTTTCTTTTTTAATTTTTTAGTCCGTATAGTACAGTGAAGCAAACATGGAATAGATTCTCACACCTTTTAATTTTTTCACAGACTGTATTTTCTTTAATTTACATGTAGACTGATACTACTTTAAATCCAGGGAGGGGGAATGACCCAGGAAAATGTGTGAAAGTAAAGGTAAAAGAAATGGAATTATACTTCCCCAAGATTCAAAATTCCCTAACAGGTTCAATAGAAAAGGTTTTAAGTAACATATCCAGACTATTAGTAAGTGTAGTCCCTTATGAGGATTCTGACTTAAAGGTTGGTAATGAAGGGTCTATGGCAATATTTGGTTTTGATTTTCACCTTTGCTGTTTGAATACTTTTACACACTGAAAATGTAGTTACATATTCCATCTGAGTATAAAAATGAAAAACATGAAATGTAAATGTCTAGGAAAGTTGCAAAAATCATAGCTATGAAAAAGATTGTGGCCAAAGCATTTTGTATTCTTCCATTTTATATACTGTTGTATTCAGTTTCTTTTTATAGCTGGAATGTGTTCATTCATGTTTGCAGCACTTAATTTTTAATGTTTTTTTTCAACTTGACCTTGGCAACTCAAGTTTCTTTCTTTTCCTCTCTTCCTGGCTTTTTCTGATTGAATTACTCACCTCTGTTTCAGACAACCCAGTCCTACATTGTTACCTATCTGACACATCAATAATTCAATTGATTCTCACATGTGAGTTATATCTTTGGAGTATGGTAGAAAATAATACTACAGCAAGCTGTTAACTTGTATAAATGTGTTCGCCATATCAGCCCTATGGAATGTATCCATGTCATTACTTAGTTCATTCATGGATTGGCTCAGGTTCTTGCTTCCTGAAAACTGCCAATGAAATAGAGCTTTATTCATTAGACAGCTTTATATTTTCATGAGGAAATGTTAGTAGGTGTTAACATATTTTAGAATATACAATATAAAAAGTTTTCTGTGGACATTACACAGGCCTCAAAATTTCCACATCTTTTGCTAAGATCTGATATTTCTAGCATTTAGGGTATGAGTTTAGCAGAAATAAACATACCAGCTTAATGTGCATTTATACATTGTGAAATGCCAAGTCAGAAGTATGCAACTTAATACCTTTCCCAAGTCCAATTAAGAATTCTCACATTTTAAAACTATATGTGATTAACTAGTATAAAGAGAAGAGGAATTCATATTTCTCAATAACTGGTTAAAAACTTGGTGTATATTTGTGTTTACCCTATAGAGTATATTTTGAATGCAAATATAATCACAATTTTTGTTTTCAGAATTTTTTACTTGGTACTCCTACTGGAAAATACCTCTGCAAAAATGAGCTCATTGACAGACTGTTCTTGACTCATTCAGGTCTCAGCTAAACTGTCAACTCTTCAGAGAATTCTTAAGGAAAATACATAAAACATTCCTCTCTATCCCAAGATACTATCACATTATCTTCTTCCGAGTCCTTAAAATCATGATCTCCTTGGCACCATATTTAGTCACCATAATAGTAAAAAATTACTGTTTAGTCCTGTATTTTCATTATCTAGAAGAGTACCTAATATCAAATGGGTACCCTATAAATATTTTGAAAGAATAGAATTTAACTATTGAATAAATATCAACAAATGTATAGTAAAGTACAATATCATTGGCCCTCAATTTATGCAAATTTTAGCTGATGAGAAAAAAAAAAGATAGCCTTTTTCCCAGTGCCAGCAGAGGTGATACATACTGTGACCATCACTGAGAGTCTTCTCAGTTGTACGGTTGGCAAATGCTGGCTTCCACAATTTTTCCACTGGTAATGGTCTATGTTTTACTGAAACTGTGCTCATCCAGCTTCCTGCCTGGATTAGTATAATCCTAAGGGGATTAAGTTGCTACATCCCTTTCCTACACATGGCGGAAACAATGATAACAGGTAAGGAAAAAAATATCAAAGAACCACCATTTATTTCAAGCAACTCAAATTTAAGCTTGTAAACCTTTGGTTCTAAATAAATGATCTATTCTAAATATTAGTGATGGCATTTTTTTTTACATTCCATGAATGTTGGGACAGCAATTTTTTTTAATGTTTATATTCTTATTGAGGTTCTTCCCATCAAGATCACACAGTAAATAACTAAATATCTTTAGACAAGATAAATAAACATACATAGGTAGACATGTAAATATAGATGTAGAAACAGATTGATGTAGACAGGAAACTAATTTTTAAGAAGCATAAATAAAATATAGCAGGGTTTATAAACTATTCACATAGAAAGTAACAGAAATTCAAACACAAACATGGGCAAAACATGGGATTGCGGTACTCTGCGTGTGGAAATGGTCAGCAACAACTGAAAGTTCAGTTACATAAATGGGATGAGAAGTGCTTCACATGAAAGGGAAAATTAAATTCCCCTTTTTTGCTCGAACACGGTGTCCCGTTCGAGTCTATATCAATAAATGAAAAATTACAGTTGATTTTATCTCAGTTAAAATTTTCCTTAGATTTTAACATAAATTGTAAACTCACATGCAGTTGTAAGCAATAACAGAGATCCCATGCATGCTTTCCCCCAATGAAAGAAACCATCTTGCAAAACCACAATATGGTATCACAACTAGGATACTGGTATTAAAACAGTTGGAACACAAAATATCTTATCATACTAAGGATCTCTCATGTTACTCATTTTTAGCAACCTCCCACAACCACTAATGTGTACTAATGATTTAAAATGTTGTCATTTCAACACTGTTTGCAAAACATGCCATAACTAACTAACCTTCTAGGATTGACTTTTCACACAGCATAAATCTCTGGAGAGTCATCTAATTTTTTGCGTGTATCAATAATCTATTATTTTATTGCTGAAAATTACAGAGGTAGATAAAAGTAGGTTTACAGTTGTGAGTATGAGAAACAGTTTATTATTTCACTATTTGTTAGTTACAGTATTATTTATTTGTATTACAACTGTGAGTCTACTTTTGCCCACCCCTGTTCATGATGATACAGATGGGCTAGTTTGTTTAAACCATTCATTCAGCCACCTAAAGGCATCTGTATAGTTTTTGGACATTATAAAGTTGCTAAAAACATTTGGGTACAGATTTAAGTGCTAGTATGATTCTTTATTTCCCTGACAGAAATACCTAAGAGTTCAATTGCCAGCTTTATGGTCATTGCATGTTTAGATTTAAGAGACAAACTCCTTTCCAGTATAGATTTACCATATTACCTTTCCAACAGCTGTGTAGAGTGATTTGATTTTTCCCACACTCTTGGCTATATTTATTGTTGTCACAATTTTTTTAAATTTATTTAAAACATTTAGCAATTCAAATAGATGTATACTGATACATCATTTTGATATTAACTTGTATTTCCCCAATGGTTATGATGTTAATGATTTTTTCATGTACTTATTTGTTACCTGTACATCTTATCCTGTGAAAATTTTGTTTCTCCCATTTCCAATTGGATTTTAATTACTGACTTTGGTCAATATTTTATTGACACATTTTAGATCCTAGTTTTTATCAAATATTTAGTTTGAAATATGTTCTTACACTTTGTAGTTTTTTTGTTCATCTCGTAACAAGATTTTCTATGAAACAAAAAGGCTTTAATTTATGAAGTTCAATTTATTAGTTTTCTTTTTACATATCACACTTTGTTACCAAGTCTAAGAACTTTTACCTAGTCTTAGATTTCAAATACTATCTCCAAATTTTCCAGAAAAATTTGATGCCGACACTGGACTGCAGTGTCTGTGGCATTATGGATGAGATTAGACAAATTCACATGGACTACTGAGTTCTCTGGAGGAAAAGGGATGGCCTGGCCACTCTCTCCAGAGGAGAGTACCCTGATCCTTGCCTGGACAGGCTTTTATTGTGTTTAATTTGCATAGGAATATGGAGTGTATACATAAAGCTCATCGATCATTGTCAGGCAGTAATGATCAAATGATAGATAACACTCAAAGAATTCTGAGGGCTTATTCTGAGTCAGGGTCAGATAGTTAAAGGCCATAAAACTAAGGGTCCAAACTCATTTCCCGCCTGGACCCTTATCATTTAAATTGAGGGTATTAGCAAAGTAGGTTTCCTAGGATTTTACTCATTCTTTCTTAGGTCTGATTGCCCAGGGGAACCTGCCGTTTCCAGCACAGGGCTGCACCTACCTCTTAAGGCATTGTTTCAGGCTTAAGTCAGGCAGGGGAAGTAAGGCAGCCAAGAGATTAGAAGACTTCTTGCAGACGGAATGAGGACTCAGGCTCCATCAAAGCAGAGGGGTGAGGGTCCATAACCCCCTTTTGCTATAGCCCCCCAAGTCCCTCCCTGAGGCCATGCTTATCTTAGGTCATACCTCCCTTGAGGAATCTTACCTGCCATTTGCTAAGCAGTCATCCACTCAGGGGCAAGCAGGATGAAGTGGAAGGGGGCAGAGGTAGGCCCCTACAAGGAAGATAAGCTTTGTCTCCTTAATGGCTTATGGTCCCAAGGTCTTTTTACTCGGCCTTAGCCATGAGGGGTTACAGTTTCTGAAACCAGGCTGGGGGGTTCCCAATAAAATTGTACAAGCTTGTGTTACATTTTATTATTTTTAATTTTATTGTTGTTCGAGTACAGTTTTCTGCCTTTATCTTCCACCTCTGCCCCCCCACTCCAGACATCCCCACCTCCCCCCTCTTTTTGCCCCACTTTGGTTTTGTCCATGTGTCCAGTAGAAGCTCCTTCTTTCCTTGTGCTGCATAGTATTCCATTGTGTAAATGTACCACAGTTTTTTGATCCACTCATTTGCTGATGGGCACTAAGGTTGCTTCTAGCACTTGGCTTTGAAAATTGTGTTGCTATGAACATTGGGGTACATAGGCTCTTTTGGATTGGTGTTTCAGGGCTCTTACGATATAATTCTAGTCGTGGAATTACTGGGTCAAAAACAACGGCCTTGTTTTGTATTTTAGTTCACCATCAACTCTGAGTTATTTTTGTAAGTTTGAAGACTTAGCTTTTGGGTCATTTCTAGTTACATAGACAGACAACTATGAGCTATTCTAGTTCTGCTTTCCATAAAATTTAGAAAAATATTGTCTATGTTTATAAAAATATTTGTGATTTTAAGTGCAATTATGTTAAACCTTTATATCAGGTTGGAGAAAATTGACATCTTTGAGGTATTTAGGTTTTTTCCCCATCTATGAAAATATGTGCCTATTCATTTATTTAGATATTTGGACTTGTTAATCAATATTGTGATTTTTTTCAGTATTTAAGTCCTGTATATATTTTGTTATAATTGCACACAAGTATTTTATTTTATTGAACAACTGTAAATGCCATTAAATAATTTTTGTGTTTGTGATCATTACTGGTGTTTCAATTTTTTTTCTCCATCCTGCCCTCAAATATTTTTTAATTGTATGTCATGGGTATTTTCTCAGAAGTGAAATTGCTGGGTCAAAATATAATTTCATTTTTAATTTTCTGAAGTAGCTCCATACTATTTCCCACAGTTGCTATAACTACACGCATTCCCACAAACAGCAAAGTTTTTTGTGTTTTTTTTTATTCTCCAGATCATCACCAACAGTATGTCAAGCATCCTGTGACCTGAATGAACTCACTAATGAGTTATTAATTAGATCTTCCAACAGTATGTTAAATATGAGTGATGACAGTGGATATCTTTTACCATACTACATAAAATTACATTAATTTTCAAATATTGTACCAGTCTTGCATTTCTAGAGTAATGATGTATAAATTTTTTTAGACATTGCTGAATTTTCTTTGATGTTATCATGCTAAGGATTTTTGTGGCTCTATTTATTATGAATATCAGCCTCCAGTATTATTCCTTCTTGTACTTTCTTTGTCCATTTTCAAATCAGTAAAATGATAGGTTCTTAAAATAAACAGAAAGTATTTTCTCATTTTTTTGTTTTCTAGAAGATATCTAGAATTGGTGTTTTTTTAACATTTGGTAGAATTGAGTGAAATTATGTGGCTATCTATTTGGCATAGCTTTTATATTATGAATTCAGTTTCTTTAGAGTAATAGGCTCATCACATTATATGAGTATACATTGTATTATATAGGTTGTGGTTCATTTGATCTAAGTTGTTAAATGTCTGGGTGTTTAGGGTCTGTCCAAAAGATATCCCTCATGTAATATGGAAAACAGATATAAAATACAAGAAACAGTGTACATTGTACAATGACACCTCTGTCCCCTTCAAAGTAGGCACTTTGGGACTTCATATAATTATCTCAGTAGCCATCAGCTGCCCCTTCATATTTTCCTGAATCTCATCAATGATCTAAAATCTCTTCCCTTTTTAAAGGTGATTTTAGTTTTGGGAAAAGCCAGAAGACACAGGGTGTCAAATCTGGCTGTAGTAGGGCTGAGTGACCAGGGCGATTTGATGTTTTACCAAAAATTTTTGCACAAGATTTGACGTACGAGCTGGTGCATTGTTGTGATGAAGCTGCCAATCATCAGCTGCCCATAGCTGTGTCCTTCAGAATCATTTGAATAGTTTCCATGGAGGCATGTTCCAGTTTAATGCAAAATCCGATGCAGATTCATTGCTCTACTGGCTCAGTCATTTTCAATGTGACTGCCACAAAGTGCACATGCTCACTCAACAGCACGTTCCATTCCTACTGACTAGTACCATGAAGTCATGAAGTCATCATTGCTCAGTCATCTGTATTCCAGTCTATTCTCCTTGGCTGCCAAGTTACATTGATATTATGCAAACTCTTCTTGTTATATAAACAAGTTAACAGTGGCTGAACTTTTTTCCGGACAGAACTCATACAAGTTTTCATAATATTCCCTGATGATACTTTTGATGTCCACAGAGTCTAATAATATTTCCTGCCTCACACTCATATTGGTAATATGTGTCTTTTTTAGTTTTGCTATGAGTTTATAAATTTTATTGCTTTATCAAAATAACAAATTTTTGTTTTATTCATTTTTCTAAATCTTTGTTTTCTTAATGTTCATTGATTTCTGCTATCTTTTTTGTGGTGTTAATGACTTTTTAAATTTAATTATTGTTCAAGTACAGTTTTCTATCTTTTACTCCCATCCCAGCCAACACCACCCCCAGTGCTCCCCACCTCCCTCCCATTTCCACCCCCCTTAGTTGTTGTCCATGTGTCCTTTATACTAGTTCCCATAAATCCTTCCTCTTTTCCCCCTGAAATTCCCTTCCCTCTCCCCTCTGGTCACTGTCCCCTTGTTCTCTATTTCAGTGTCTTTGGGTTTTTATTTTATTTTTTATTACTTTGTGCTTATTTTGTTCTTCTGATTCTATATTATTGATGTGGAACCTGAAATTAATATGGTGATATTTTTTTTGTCTAATATGTATTCTTTTCTAAAGATGAAAGAAAATGAAAGAAATACAAGAACAAATTGATGGTAGAAAAATAGTTTTACAGTATACAAACTGCATTAGAAATTAAATGTAAGTAGACAAAACCTCCAAACAAATAAGGAAGGTAATCATATTAGATTTAAAAAATATTCTGTGTACAAGAAACATGCATTGAATATAAGGATATAGAACATTAAAAATTAAATAATAGAAAGCATGTAATATGCAGTACTAATCAAAATAAAGTGGATAAATTTTTTAATATGGATGTTACATATCCTTGATTTCATATTATGAAAGTGACACTTTACCTCAATGTTTTCCCTATTAAAAACATAGCCTCTTTCTAATCATGAGGAAAATATCCTACAAATTAAAATGGTGGAAGAAAATAATTACATAATGTACCTAAATTCTCAGGATTATAAAAAACAATGAAAGCCTGAAAATGGTCACAACTAGAGACTAGTAGATATAATGGCTAATTGGAATTTAATTCCTAATCCAATTATTTGTTGATGGATACTTGAGTTGCTTCCATACCTTGGCTGTTGTGAATAATACTGCAGTGGACATATCGATGTATATATCTTTTCTTTTTTTTTTTTTTTTTTTTTTTTTTTTTATTTTTTAATTTATAAGGTGTTAGTTGTTTCCCTCTTCCCCCCCCCCCCATCCCCCACCATTACCCCCCTTTAGTTTATGTCCATGTGTCTCAAGTCCTTTAGGTTCTATATTTCCCATGGTATTCTTGCCCCCCCATCTATTTTCTATCTACTGTCTATGCTACTTATTTTCTGTACCTTCTCCCCCCATCTCCTCCTCCCACTCCCCTGTTGCTAACCGTCCTTGAGATCTTCATTTCTATGTTTCCACTCCTGATCTAGCTGTCCTTTTAGTTTGCTTTCGTTTTAGGTGTGGTTGTTAATAACTGTGAGCTTGTTGTCCATTCACTGTTCATGTTTCTTTAACTTCTTTTTCTTAGATAAGTCCCTTTAACATTTCATATAATAAGGGCTTGGTGATGATGAACTCCTTGAATTTGATCTTATCTAAGAAGCACCTTATCTGTCCTTCCATTCTAAATGAAAGTTTTGCTGGATAGAGCAATCTTGGTTGTAGGTCTTTGGATTTCATGACTTGGAATATTTCTTTCCAGCCCCTTCTTGCCTGTAAGGTCTCTTTTGAGAAATCTGCTGACAGTCTGATGGGGACTCCTTTGTAGGTGATTGTCCCCTTAGCTCTTGCTGCTTCTAGGATTCTCTCCTTCATTTTAATTTTGGCTAATGTAATTATGATGTGCCTTGGTGTGTTTCTTCCTGAGTCCAACTTTTTTGGTACTCTCTGAGCTTCTTGGATTTCTTGGAAGTCTATTTCCTTTGCCAGATTGGGGAAATTTTCCTTTATTATTTGTTCAAATAAGTTTTCCACTGGTGGCTGTGCCTTTCCCCCTTCTGGTACCCCTATAATTCGGATATTGGAGCGTTTAAAGATGTCCTGGAGGTTCCTAAGACTCTCCTCATTTCTTTGAATTCTTGCTCCTTGACTCTTTTCTGTTTGGCCATTATTTGCTTTCTTCTGGTCCACTCCATTGATTTGAGTCCCAGTTTCCTTTTCATCGCTATGGGTTTCCTGTGGAATTCCATTCATTTCCATTAGTTTAGCCTTCATATGTTTCTCTAATTTGTGGCTATAATCAACCAGATCTGTGAGGATCCTGATGACCAGTGTTTTAAACTGTGCATCTGAGAGTTTTGCTATTTCTTCGTCGCTTAGATTTATCTCTGGGGGCTTGGCGCGGGTCGGCCCGTTGGTGGTCTGGGCGGGGGGGGTCCCCGCCCCCGGCCCCCAGGCCCCCCCGCTCCCGCGGCCGGCGCGGCAGCCACACGCCCGCGCTCTCCTGGCCGGCCTCGGGTCGGGTTCTCCCTCCGTCGCGGGCTTTTCCTCTCCGGCCCCCCCCCCGGCCCGGCCCCCGGCCCCGCCCCGCCCGCCCCCTCGCCCACCTCTCGCGCCGGGCGTTTTTGTGTTGTCGGCTAGGATTCTATTTCTGTTGTGTGTTTTGTCTGCTGTTTGTGTCCCAAAACCGGTTTGCGGCAAGGGGCCGGCACACCCACCTATACATGTGAAGTCCTCTGTATATATCTTTTCAATTTAGTTTTTTGTGTTTCTCCAGATATATGCCCAGAACTGGAATCACTGGGTCATAAGGCAGTTCTATTTTTAATCTTTTGAGGATTCTCCATATTGTTTTTCCATAGTGGCTGCATCATTTGCAATTCCATCAACAATGAACAAGAGTATCCCTTTCTCCACATCCTCATCAGTACTGGTTGTTTGTTGATTTATTGATGGTAGCTGTTCTGACAGGTGTGAGATGATGTTTCATTGTGGCTTTACATAGCATTTCTCTGATGAGTAGCATCTGATGATTAGCATCATTTCATAGGTCTATTTGCCATCTGTATTACAAGAGAGAAATGTCTATTTAGGTCCTCATCCCATTTTTAAAAATTGCATTGCTTGTTTTTTATTAAGTTGTATGAGGTCTTTATAAATATTGGGTATTAACCATTTACCAGCTGTATCATTGGCTAGTATCTCCAGTTGGCAGGTTGTTTTTTCATTTTGTTGATGGTTTCCTTTGCTGTGCAAAACTTTTTTGTTTTTTTTTTGTAGCCATATTGGTTTATTCTTTTTAAAATATTTTTGGCTTGAGGACAGATATCAGAAAAAATATTACTAAGAGCAATGTCAGAGAGTATACTGTCTATGTTTTCCTCTAGGAGTTTTATGGTGTCAAATCTCACATTTAGGTCTTTATTTTATTTTGAGGTTATTTTTATAAGAAGAAGGTGGTCTAGTTTTATATTTTAGTGTTTATCTGTTCAATTTTCTCAGTGCCATTTATTGAATAGACTATCCTTATCCCATTGTATAGTTTTGCCTCCTTTGTCATAGATTAATATACCATAGAGACATGAGTTTATTTCTGGCTCTCTATTCTGTATCAATCATCTATGTGTCTATTTATATGCCTATACCCCATTGTTCTGATTCCTAATACCTTGTATAAATTAATAACAGGTAGTGTCATACCTCAAATATTGTTCTTCCCTCTCAAAATTGTTATGGTTATTTGTGATCTTTTGTTGTACAGTATAAATTTTAGGATCAATGTTCTAGTTCTATGAACAACGCCATTGATATTTTCATAAACATTGCATTAAATCTATAGATTGCCAATTTTAGTATTTTATTTTAAGTAATTTATTTATTTTTAGAGAGAGGGGAAGGGAGGCAGAAAGAGAGGGAGAGAAATATTAATGGATGGTTGTCTTTCACATGTCCCCCATAGGGAACCTGGCCTGCAAAGGACCCACGGACAAAGCCAAAGGGGGACAAGATTGAGAATGAGAGGTCAGGTGAGTTGGGTAAAGGAAGAGGTGGCAGGAGAATCTAGACAACTGTACTTGAAAAACTATTAAAAATAAATAAATAAATAATAAATATCTAGATTGCTTTGGATAGTATGACCCTTTTAATGATGTTAATTCTTCCTATCCATGAGCATGATATATATTTATTTGCATCTTATATACAATTTTCTGAGTATAAGTATTTTACTTCTTGGTTAAAGTCATTTGTAGGTATTTTAGTCAGACACAGAGAAAATAGAATTATATATATTCTATATATAATTTCATTTATATATAGAAACTTCAGAACAAAATAAATGAATAAACAAAATAAAACAAACCAAAATGAAAAAAAACAACCCTCATTAATACAGAGAACAAACTGATGGTTTCCAGATGGGAAGGGGTTTAGGCTGCTGGTTAGAAAAGAAAAAAAGATTAAGAAGTACAGACTGTTGGTTACAAAACAGACACGGAGATATAAAGTGCACCATAGAGAATATAATCAATAATATTATATTATTTTATTTTAATTGTTGTTCAAGTACAGTTTTCTGGCTTTTACTCCCATCCCAGCCCACCCACCCAAGCCTCCCCACCTCATTCCCATTTCCAGCCCCCCCTGCCCCAGTTTTTGTCCATGTGTCTTTTATACTTGTTCCTGTAAACACTTCCCCTTTTCCCTGAAATTCCTCTGAAATTCCCTCCAATAATATTATGATAATTACGTATGGTGCCAGTTGGGCACTAAACTTATCAGAGGGATCACTTCATAAATTATATAAATATCTAGCCACTACACTATAAATATAAAACTGATATAAAATGACATAGAATGTCCAGTGACATTTTAAAATTTAAGAGATGCAATTTTATATTTGGGTAGGATCATGAAAAACTAAAGAACATTAGGTAAAATTAAGGAAATCTAAATAATCCGTGGATATTAATGAATGTTATATCAATATTGATTTATTAATTGTAAGAAAGCTCCCATACTAATGTAAGATGTTAATAATAGATGAAGTTGGTATAAGGTTTATATGAACTCTATGTACCATTTCAGCAAAATTGAGTAACTTGAATCTAATTCAACATTAAAAGTTTATGTGAAAAACCAAAAGAAACTGGTATATCTGTACAAATATTTTAACAAAATATATTCTAAACAAAACTCATCATTATATGTAAAGGAATCCTGCTGCTAAACTATGTGCATAACTTTAAGGTTCATGAGATGTAAGAAAGAATAATGGAATAAGAAAAAGAATAATAATATTAGCAGTAGGAAGAGGAGGAACAGAAAAAAAAGAAATAATTGCAGGCTTATTTTCAGTTATGTAATAAGCAGAATAATACAAAATAATAAAAATTTAGAAGATATATATATAACAAGATTAACAGGTATATTTTTATTGACAAGTATAAAAATGATTTTGACATTTTAATACATTTGGAAATGAAATATCATACTAAAAGATAAATCAACATATGAAATTATAATTTAAATAAAAATATTTAATTGAAAACATATTAATAAAATGTGCCCTAATTTGTAAAATTTAATTTCATATATGCTTATTGCATGATTTACATTCTCAACTGTATGTATTGGAGAAAAATAACCACTTTGATCAATGATCTAATTAGAAAAACATCACACAGTAATCTTGAAAAGGTAAATGAAATTATAAGAATGGATAAAAAAATAGGTGAAATAGGGAATGAATAAACAATACAAAAAATATTAAGCCAATAATTGACTTTAAGAAAGACTAATACATGAATGATGGAGAGAACAAATGATCAATACCCGTGATTTATGACAATGTAGCTTCATTAATGCCAACTTAGCTTCGACAGCGTACAGGTACCCTGCCTTTAAACAGCTCTGTCCTTAAACAGCTCTGCTCACCTCTAGGTGTGACAAGAAAAATTAAGTAACTGAGTAAGTCTTTCAAGGCACAAACTAAATTTAATATATTGCTAAAAAAGAAAAGAGGGGCACTTTCACTGTTTATCAAAGAGATATCCGATCTAGTAGTAAGTGCACGTTTCCCCAAACACTATTTTTTATGAATACAAAATATGTGTAAACTGATGTATAAAAATGATGAGTGAATGTGTATCCAGTCACTACCCTGATCCAGGATAGGAAACTTAAACTGCTGTCTAAATAAAGAAGTTCAAGGTAAAACCCCCCACAGAAAATTTCCTTCAACTTTCTCAGGCAAAATTCAGCTTGCATGTCATCATCATCCTTTCCTTTAAGTAACATACTTAAATATGTAATTGTGATAATATATCATATGTTTTTATTCCTTGGATGGGAAAAATATGTGTACATATTTCTTTTTAAAATTAAGGCAATGTTAAGGTTAGCTACTAGTGTTTTTCTTTATTGCACTCCTCTACAATTAGCAGTGTGCATTAGTGCTTGTGGAGCTAATGATCTCAAAATCATTTTGAAGAATTTTAAAACATGGAATGAAACCCATTAGAGCTCAGTAGCTGTTCATTTTACATGATGTAAATACTGATGTTTGTAAGTGCATAGACTGTACAGCATAGTTTAGAAGCATTTCATCAAACCAGAAGAACCAAATGTGTGATTATACTACACAATTATATTTTACATTCTTTTGGAATTTGGAGTTTCTGTATTCCCTTTAAGTTATATGAGTATAATGGACTTATTAGAAACAGGCAATAAAAGAATAATATCTTTAAAGGACTTTGCTTTTTCTCCCTTTTGTTTTTATACTAATTAGCTAAATTGTGGTTAGAGACCCTTAAAGAATAGTCTATGGATTGTCTATTAAGTGAAATGAATGATTGATATCTATGTTAGGGATTTCGTAATGGCTAATGACACTTTCCTTTTTATTTATTTATTTTTAATTTTTTTATTTTATTGATTATGCCATTACATTTGTTCTATTCCCCTCTTCATTCCCCTCCACCCTGCACATCCCTTCCCCACCATCCCCCCTTTAGTTCATGAACACATGTCTCAATACCTTTAGATTCCATATTTCCCCTACTATTCTTACCCTCCCCTGATCTATTTTCTATCTAATATCCATGCTACTTATTTTCTGTACCTTCTCCCCCCTTCTCCTTCTCCCACTCCCCTGTTGCGAACACTCCATATGGTCTTCACTTCTATGGTTCACTCCTGATCTAGCTGTCCTCTTAATTTGCTTTTGTTTTAGGTGTGGTTGTTCATAACTGTGACTTCATTTTAGTCATGTTTGACAACAAATTAATTATTAATTGCATCACTTTATTTTTTGTCAAGGGCCAGTGTGCTTATTATATACTAAATATTTGCTGACATCAACATGTTTCACTTACTTCAAAGTATATTTAAAACAAAGTATATCTCTATTATATTACTTAAGATAAATAAACTAGTGGTTGGATTATTTTGTTTTTCTTGTAGGTTTAGTTATATGTTCGGGTAAGAACATTTTCTTGAGTTCAACATATGTTAGGCCTTCAAATAACAAAAATCAATTCTTTTCTAATTCAAAGCATTTGAGTTCGATTTAGCATATATTTTAAATTCTTTCAGACATTTATTTGATATCAGCAATTCGAGTTGAGCTTCCTGGAATTTACTTAAATCTTTTATTTGCAATCTTAAATTTAGTACCTGGAACTGTAATACAAGAGATATTTAGGTAAGTACTAAAAACCAGCAATATTATTTCTTTATGTCTCTCTTCTACATAATAAAACATCAAGCACTTGATGGATTACTTTTAGATTTCTTGGAATTTATATTCCTTAGTTTAAGGTCACTGAAGGGTCTTCCTGTTCAGGTTTTCCAGAACACTTTATGGTATCAGTGATATTACATGTGCATAACAATGAAATCATTCCCTGGTGTTTCTTGAGCATATAATGTCCCTTCACATCTAAATCCTATTTAGGGTAATCAGAGTATTTAATTTAATAGACAGACACATCTTGATATAATTAGTTTTCTAGCCAACTGATATTTTTAAAGATGCAAAGGACATCTCTGACATAATAATGCCCATAGCACGGAATCCTGTTTTTACCAAAAATATTAGCTTAAGATCTACTTATAAGCTATAAACTTGGTAGATGTAACAAATAAACTAGAAAGCAGAGTTGCCAAATTACTACTGAGATTTAACCCAAAGGCTATTTAAATGAATGGAGCAAAAACCCATATTCGGTAACAAAACTAATTTTTTTATAGCTTTAGACCTGTCAGGAGTAAGTAAATCATATAATAGAATTTGTATACATATCAGCTTTTTATGGTATGTGATATCATTAATAAATTTATGATTTTATTTCTCTTTATTTCCTGTAATATTTGAGTCAAAACAGCCCTTAAAATTTAGAATAGAATGCCTTTTTAAAGCAAAGTAGTTTGTAATATTTGTTCATTAGTGATCAGTTATAAGCAGAAATAACTTTCCAATTTGAAATCAACAGAAATAGAAATATTTTCTCAATCAGGAATTTTGAATCTAAATAGCTAAGCATGAGTAATGTATCTGCATCATACTTTATTTGGCATATTTGATCTGAGTCAAGAATAATTTAAGGTCTAGTAGCCAGTTATATTTGTTATCTGTATTTCATTAAACCTAAAGTTACAACTGTTGTAAAATGCAATTCTGCCAATAAAAATAAGATATGAAGATATCATATAAGATATGAAGATATGAACATTAATAATAAGAGGAATCAGAAAAAAGCCAAATGCAAAAAAAATAATAGAAAAGAAGTTAATAAAGGGGTTTTTCTACATTTTACAATGAGAAATTACAGACATTATTTTTGTTTGGAAGAAAATGCTCTTATAAGAACATTATAAGTCTGACTTTAAGGAAATACAAAGGTGACTGGGCTGTTCAAAGGTACCCTGCTTTTTAATTTTCCCTTGAATTTTTAATTTTTGTGTGTTTAATCTCTATTCATTTTATATGTGACTATCTGTGCCTTTAAAGATAGTCTGCACTCCTCGTCTTCACTAGAACTCTACAATTCTCCTGTAACTCATCTAAAGTATGGAGAGTATTTTTAACGTATTTTTCCTCTTGCCTTTTTAGAAATTAGGTATTTACACCTAACCATTTGGTCTTTTTTCTGATACATTCTGAAACAGTCCACATCCATAACCTGCTCCTACTCTGCCTCTTCTGCCCTGACACCCGTTCACCTTTTCCTGCTTTGAATTTGGTGGGCGGAGTCATGGTTCTTCTCACTTGCGCTCTCTGATCCCTCCTTTACAGTCATCCCCTTCTGCTTATATATTTATTCTACTCATTGTTATTCTTTTATCAATTGATTTATTTTCTCATATCACTTTAGCAATAGTCTATACTAGAAATACCCGAATCTGAATTTTATTCACAGAACTGTATTTTCTTATTGTTCAGAATTTCCATTCACGTAGCACTCAGACACCTTATATTTAACGAAAGGGAAAATGCAGGCTTTCCCTCCTCTGGAGCTTCAAGCCAAAAACCTTGAAGTGTTGCTCACCTCATTTGTCTCCATCCCCCTTATATTCATTTGTAGTGGATTCTATTTCATAATTTATTAAAACCTATCCCTTTGTCTAAATTCCAAATGCAACTTATTAGTTTTCATTCTGATGTCCTTTCACCTAGACTTATACAAACAAAACAAAACAGCAACGTACTTTCACTATTTCTTCATCACAGAGCTCATTTTCCCTATGTAAATATGAGGTATTTATGTATTTTCTATTTCATTCTGTTTCCCCAATGTGTTCTCAGAAATTTCTTCTGATATCTTTTACATCATTAACTTTCTCCTGCCACCTTTTCTGCTCTTAAACCAATTCATCTAGTTTTTACTTCAACATATTTTATATAGTCTATTTCTAGAATTATTGGAACTTAATAGTTGCTAGTGTTTGTTTTGGCTGGCTGTTCGTTTTGAAGTCTAGTTTCCTCCTATGCTTGTTTTTGTCAATTTGCTGAGCATACTATTGGAAAAATGATATATTTATATGAATGCTATAATGAATAAATTAAGATTATTTCCATTCAATGGCATTTGTGTTTGCTTTTGTGAAGCATCTCAATGCCTTTTCCAATTAAGGATCACATTAAATCATTATCAAGGCTTGAAATTTTGAGCTGGGTTTTGAACTGGAATATAATTTTGCATGGGCTTCCTTTACCCTGATATTGCAGCCATTTGATCTTGCACATTGGAAGGAAAATGTCTTTTAATTCATCTCCTTGACTGTAACCTGGACTTTGATATTTTTCTTTTCTTGTAAGTGTGTCAGCACAAGTTTTTAATATCTGGAAAAGAGAAATAACCTTTAAGGCAAGAGTGGACCTCATGATTGTCTGCATGTAGGATTCTAATTTCACTAAATAGTAAGACTTCACAAATGTTTGTTGCTTCTATGATTAACAGTAAAAACAAAAATATATTTTACTTATCATTGTATAATATATTCGGCAGGAGGATTAATGCAAGTAATGTAGCCCATCAGAAACAGGGAACTGCTCATTGTTTGCCAGTCTTTCTAGAATGTAATTTGTGTGAGGGCAAATGTTTTGTCCTTTCATATGCTTGCTTATCCTGCTGAACCTAGATTAATGCCTCCAATACAGCAATAGTTTAAGTAGTATTTTATGAATTAATAGTTTCTTTATGTAATTATATCCAGTGTCTTAAGATAATATAGTTTGAATGGTCTATCTACTCTAGACAAAGTAACCCCATAACTCATTGATTGAACATTGACATTAAATACTACTTGGCTACTGGATTTGCTATAATATACAGATAGTACCTGACTTAGTGGTTTTTAGCTTTACAATGGTGAGACAGGGATATGCATTCAGTAAAATGCATGCTTTAAATTTAAAATTTTTATCTGTTCCTGAGCTATCAAAGCAGTATAATACTCTCTGTGATACAATACTCTGTAGTGATTCTGGGCAACAGAAGCACACTGCAGCTCCCAGTCAGCCTCCTGTTCCCTGTAGAATAAGTAGATATTCTACAGTGTAATATTAAATGCATTTTAATTTACTGTGGGTTTATTGGGATGTAACCTCATTGTAGATTTAAAAGCACCTATATACTACATGTTGTATTGGATATAATACTTACCCTAAGTGTCAGGTTATTCAACTGTAAAATAGTATAATAGGGACAATCTACAGTAAAATGGGCTGGGACCACACAAGTAGTTAGTATTATTAAGACTAAAAGGCTTAGAGGACACTCATTTTAGAATTATAATATGCTAGAGATTTTTCTAAATGCTTCATCTGCAGTACCAAATTTAATTCTATTCATTCCTTAGGATAGGGATAATAAATTCCCCATTTTAGACATTAGGAAATTGACACAATACAGGTAATTTACCTGCTCGAGGTACCACAGCTAGTAGTGGCAGACACTGGGACATTAGACACGCCTTGTCCTACTATCTGTACTTCACACTGAGCTCAGTAGGCAATAGGTCTCCTTTATATAGGCATGCATGCATCAATATTATATAATAAGATTTAGTTTTTGTGTATATTTTATTACTAAATTTTTTATGGACCTGCTATCCTTTGAAAAAATAATTGACAAATGTATTTTAGAGTTGACTTCCCTAGTTCAAAAATTGTTTCCTTATTCTTATGAAGACAATTAGATAAAAATCAACATTCCTAAACATACTCCTAACTCTCATTCTTCCTATGCATAGGATGTCTAATATATATATATATATATATATATATATATATATATATACTCATTCTTTGAATTTAACAATGTTTAATGCTATCTCCTACTCTTGTTTTTTTTGTAGTTAGTCTTCTGGTGGCATCTTTTATTAAGTGTATTTGTTAGCAGTTTTCATATTCCTAAAATTATAAAGAAATTACAATGTCTATTTTTGGTATATTTGTATATGTCACAAAAATTGTCAATTTATTTTCTAAGCATTTCACCCTAAATCAACTTTCTCCATTATGGAATAGCTACCAGATAATGAAAATCATTAAAATAAATAGGAATGATTCATCTATGTGAATAACTAATCTGAGAAATTATCTAAAAAACATGTTCCTATCTGCTGAAGGAAGAAAAAGTCAATTTATTTAAGAATATTATTGAGCCACGAGGAAAATCTGAATCTAGATTGCTGTATATATAAAAGATTTGTGTCCAGTGCAATTTAAAGATTTCATTATTTTCTAACTAATAATTAATATATTTCATTTACTTCAAAATAGCTTCCATAGAAAGGATAAGCTACAACATGTCACTAACTGACTGGTGGTTGGATTTACTTAGATGCTTTTTTATTCTTACCAAATCTATTAAAATCACATAAAATATATTTAACAAAGAATACATTGAGAAAAGCATTGAGGGAAAAGTAACACACACATATCAGCATAAATCTCAGGAATATTACAGAGGAGTTGTATTTTACATTATAAGAAAGGAAGATGTACAGGAGTAGGAAGCATTACGGAAATTCTGGAGATCCTCAGGTGTTATGCAGAAAGAAGGAAGGGGTTCAATTTTAAATGGCAGATTAAAATACTGTCAAAACTGTGGCTCAGTTTTTCACACATCCTTTCTTTCCCCTATTACATTCATAGCCACCAGTCGAAGCTGGAGGAGTAGTTTTGAAAGAAGACTGCGCTTAATTGGGTGAGTCTGAGGCTTCCTGAATAACCACTGTTGCGATAAAGTAGATCATTCTTATACTTAATGCTAATGATAGTTATGGGTGAATTAGATATAATGACCTGATTATCTTACTTAAGCACATGAAAGAAATACCTGCCAGTAAATATATCTATCATTCAAAAGGAATAAATATATCATTCAAAAGAAATAAGCATTTAGGGTATCTTTATGTATTAAAAATACATACTTTACCTAATTAAGCCTGTCTCTGATTCAAAACAGTGAATAAACCGGGCAAATCCCAAGGCAAACTGGGAAAGCTAGTACTAACAGGAGCTGCACAAATGCTTTTAGAATAACTCTCCTTAAAGGAAACATAATTCAGAGAACAGAAGAGAACTTAAATATTATATTTTGTTTCTTCAGTAAATAGTATGGGAAAAGTCAATATTTACATGTGAAAGGATGTCGCTGGACTCTAACTAAACGCCAAATACAAAAATTAACTCAAAATGGGCCAAAGACTTAAATGTTTAGCTAACACAGCAAGACTCCTAAGAGAAAACATGGGGGTAAATGACCATGATGGAAATTCAGGAGAATCCTGGTTCTTCAGTCTTTAAGCTTACAATTTAATGACATGTTTACTTTTTGCAACAACTCATCAAAGCAACATATTGATTTGCAATGGGAAAATGAAGATTACTATGAGAAACATCGAATCAGAAACTGTTACATATGTTTTTCCCAGTCCATTTGGTCCAGGTATTTGTGCTAAGTGTATGCCAAAGGATATTTTTCCAATTAGTATGCACTTTGAAGTTATAACCAGTGTTTGCTTGTAAATACAACTTTACAAAAACTCTTTATGACATTAGATACTAGAATTGTAAAATTATTTCATACCTATTTCTTAAGATAAGAAATTAACATCTATTTTGTTACTTTCCATTTTGTTTTCATTGCTGTTATTTACTAATCCACCAAAGACTTTGTCATTTTGTCTGGTCTCCACACTCCTCTGCCCTCTATTTTCCACTCCACTGTCCTTAGGCAGACTTCCCTGTTCCACTGCAGTGAACATGTCTCATACACACTTTTCTCCACAGTGTGTAATTTGGACTGTGTCATGTCAGGGTTGGAACAATGCTTTAACCACATTTAACACTAGATTCCCTACTGACACTTAATGAAACTTATTTTGATCAATCTTCCTTGTGTTTTTAAGCTCTTACTTTGATTTTATAATTTAATGGAATAAAGTGTTCAGGTATTAAAAAGAGGGGGATTAATTTAGAGATTATATATTACGAGCATTATAGATGATATGTGCATTTTAAAAAATAGTTTATTTCACTTAAATAATGCATTTTATAGTATTGTTATAAATGCAATTATATTTGACACATATTATAAACTCACAATTAATAAAATGTAGGCTTAGAAATATCTTTAAAGATACGCAATACAGACCTGCTCATTTTATAGGAGAAACAAAGTTCCAGATATACCAAAGCCTTAAATCAAAGCCAATAACACTGGCAGATCTAGGAGTTGTTTCTCCTAAATCCTATCCTGTCCTGTCTTTTACCAGTATCAGGTAAAATAACACTAGGCAATGGAAATGCTAAAGGTAGTTTAACTCAGCATAAAAGAAATGCCTTTCATGGACCTGTGAATTCATTAACATATTTTGAATATATTTCCTGATAAAACTAAATACATTTCAACTAATTACAAAAGTATACCGCGAATCTGCATAATGTTGCAAGTTATTTGTTTCTTTGTATAGCTGTCCAAAGAGGTTCAAAATCCCTGCTGCAGGAAGATATCTTACAGTAACTGTTAAAATTATGTTTGAAGTGTGAAAGATTTTCTACAACATAATATGGAAAATTACTTGCATTATAGTACATTTATTTGGCTTTCTTTCACACATGCATGTACACACACAAACACTCAGAATGGAAGAGAGTGTGAAAAGTGTATTAAGAGGGGAGGAGAGACAACTGGATTTACTGTTGGTACCAGGATTCTTCAATCTTTAAGCATACATCAAAACATGTTCTCCTATCTTTTGTTTGACAAGTGTTGATTGTCCCATTTTAAGTGCCAAATGCCTAGTTATAAAGATTTTTATGTGTCACTGCTCCGGCCCGCGGAGCAATCAACTGGGGCTCCACCACCTACCTAGAACAAATGAGTTGGGGGGACAAGAGGCGTGAAGAATGGCAGCAAGACAAAAGATTCTGATCAAGCTGCAAACTTTATTTTTCCGAACTGGGTATATATATGGGGGGGAGGGAGAGGAAGGAGATTAGGTTGCTTGCTATTGGCTAGCTCGAGACAAAGAAGGGCCCGCTTATTGATTACTTGGGTGCAACTGGTACTGGTGGACACCTCATGTGCCTGTAGCTGATTGGCTTGTGGAGCGCATGCACACCTCATGTACCTGTAGCTGATTGGCTTGTGGAGCGCACAGGTTCCTGTAATCAATGCAATGTTTTTAGCTAGAAGCCAAGTGTAAGGTTCCCAACATGTCACAAAGAATATGGGACTCACTCTAAACCTTTATGTAAACTTAAAGTTAGTTCCATTCTAGACCAAGCTTTCTGGTCACTTTGAAATGTGACCATGAACATTTTCTTAAGTGTAAAAACAATAATTTTTGAAAAATTACAAATTCACCAACTTTTTTTTAAATGTGGGAATGGATTATGTGGCTGCTGTCAGCCTCAGGGCATCATGATCAGTTAATGACGTCTAGATGTCTGCCTGACTGTTAAAAGGTATATTCACTAATGGATTCATTTTAGTTTTTGTTCACTATTCCATAAATGTTATATTGTTCCAAATTCTAAGTCTCACTTTTACCACTCTTCCTCTGTAACTTTTCTAGATTTCTCACAGTCCTTCCAATAAGTACTTCCAAAAAATAATCAAGATCTTAGTCAGTTTTTAAAATCATAAATGTCTTGACCCTGCCTTTAGACCAAAAGCAAAATTTTTTTGTCAGCTTAATAGGCATAGACTGTAAGAAATAAAGGCTCAAAAGACAGAAAAGTAAGTCATGGGAAACTTTTACATCATTTTGTGACCAAGTATTTTAAGTAATTGAAAATAAATTGTGTCTTCAACATGTTCTTTATTACTCAATCTGAGTTTGATAAAATTCCTTTTATCTTTCAGCTTCCTTCCAAGTTTTTACTTCAGTTTAAAATCTTAGAACTTGCCTTGTCTTGAAAATCACTTTGTGCTCTTGAAAGGTTGTAAAAAGCTTAGTGATTTTCTATTTTCTTAATTTTTTGAAATGCAGAGAAATGAGTAAAATTAATCTCTCTTATTTCCCCATGAGCTGATTCCTTTCCCATTTAGAGATCTTTGCAAAACTTATGGCATGTTTCTACCTAATTATATAATTTTATTAGTTATCATATAACATTTGAGTTACCACTTAGACAATGCCATCCTTACAGACTACAATTCAAGAATAAAATTACCCAATTTGCTTCTGAAGAAAATGTAAATGCGTATGTATGTACACATGTACACATACACACATACAGATTAATAGATAGACCATAACCTAATACTTATAAACACATACATAGCATGAAAATAATCATTACTGTATTTTTTATAGATTCTTTCTATACCACAATGTCCTTTCATTTGGACAGCATGGTCAGAACTCCTGGCACACACTCTGAACCCTAGAGACCTTTGCAAAATTTTCTCTATTACTTGGATGGAAATAACAGCTCTTGGATTATAATTAAATTTAGGTAGAAATTGAAAGATGATATTTGAAGTTTTCAATATCAACTTTAGAGTCTAAATATGATAATCAAACCATGGATTAGATTGTGTGCTAGATTGGTAGATATATTAGAGAGTACAAAATCAGGTTTTCGTGTTATCAGTAGCTGCTCTTCTCATCAGAACTATTTTGCTCTACATTGCTCACATTCATCTTACTTTCCTACCAAGAGAGATCATACTGTAGAAAACTGATATTTATGGTACAGTTGGCAACATACTTATGGTAAAGAAAAATGCATCCCGAAGGTTAGCAAAAGCTGTCTAGGTGAAAGAATATTTCAAGCATTACCATTTGTTACCAGACAATGTTATATAATTGCATTTTAAATTATTCGGAATACATGAATAGTAATATTCTCCTTACCAAGATTTCTTATTTAATTCTTGTGTTTCAATATTCTTCCCCTTACTGCATAAATCTCCTCAGTTTTTGTTTGATTTGGCATATGTATATTTCTTTTATATACCAAAAATCTGTAACAATGTGAAAATTATGAATTAATTTACAAGTAGGGCAAAGCAAATGAATTTAAATCAGTATTCTGAAAGTATAACCCACTTAAAATTATTTGCTTTTAATTAAGTTTAATTTAGTCAGTACATGTATCCATAGGCAAACCCACAATTATTGTTTTAGACAATCATAAGAGATTTCCTATATTCCCTTGCTTCTCTGCACACTCATCTTATAATTTATTTCTCTTCACTTAATTATAAGTAGTATCTTCCTTTAAGATCTTAGAGGAATAGCCACATATTCAGGCACCTCCATCAGATACTTTGTCCACTAAGGTGACTTATTGGATGCTATATATTTATCTATCTGTATTCATGGAGAATTTGTTCCAGGACCCCTGAGGATACCAAAATCTGTACCTGCTCAAGTCCCTTATACAAATGGCATATTTGTATGTAATCTATACACCTCCAATATACATTAAATCACGTCTACCTGGCTGGCGTAGCTCAGTGGATTGAGCATTGGGTTCGATTCCCAGTCAGGGCACATGCCTGGGTTGCAGGCCAGTTCCCGGCAGGGGACGCATGAGAGGCAACCACACATTGATGTTTCTCTCCCACTCTTTCTCCTTCCCTTCCCCTCTCTCGAAAAATAAATAAAGAAAATATTTTAAAAAAAATCACGTCTAGATTTCTTATAACACCAAATGCAATGCACATTTAATAGGTTGATACATGTTATGCAGATGCATGAAAATGCTGTCTTGGCTTTCTTTTGCCTAAACATAGTCAAAAAGGTTTTTCAGGTTTTGCTTGCTAATTTTTTTAGGGTAACTTCACTGAAAAAAATCAGAACCAGCTGACGTCCACCACCAAAGGGAATTAAGACTCCGAGACCACCTGCTACTTACTTTGACACATCGATGCCAACCTTTTGTGAAGTGTCTAAGCTGCAGGTGGTAATGTCCAGGTGTGCTGGCATATTTTGCCACTTCATTTCTGCGTTCAACCTGATTAAAGTGCAAATGGACTATTTTGGGCATTTTTTGTTTTTGCTGAATGTGTTTCTAATAATGCTATACTGGTTGTTGTTGGAGACAAGTTTTCTAAAAATGGCTCCTTTGGGAACAATCAAACATTCCTCCTTTTGTTTTATTTTATAGCTTTGCTTTTAAATAGTAACTGTCTTTCCAAAGCACTCCTTTTACACTATGTGTATTATTATACTTACCATGTAATGTTTTAATTGACATTTTAAATTCAACCTTTAAAAGGTATAGTAAGGAAGAAAAGTAAACAGCCCTAATTAACAAATAAAACAAAGGCTCATTAACAGAGTAACATTGTTTGACAATACTAAGATTTCTTATTTAATTTTTGTACATTAATATTCTTCCTATTACTGCATAATTCTAAATGTTGAGATAAATTTTAATACAAATTTTAATTATAAAAAAGAAATCGCTAATGATACACAGTTTACAGTGATTGTACCTAAAATTCAGGCTGTGGACTGAATTTTCATAATGTACTTAAGTTAGAATCAATGAAAATAAAATGAATATCAGAGTAACCTGGCAATATTCCTTAACAAGAATGTTATACACTGCTTTTTTAAAAAAAAGATTTTATTTATTTATCTTTGGAGGGGAAGGAAAGGAGAGAGGGAGAAAAACATCAATGTATGGTTGCCTCTCCTGTGTCCCCTGCACAGTCCAGACTGCATTGCTCTCCAGTGACGAAAAGTCTGCTCTGTAAGCCAAGTGTTTATGTCTATATTCCCTAAAACATATTTTAGGTTGTGTGAAACAAAAATTACAAAACTTAGTACACTTACTATATATTCTACTCTGACCCTAATCGCAGAGAATTGGATCAAATGTTTTAGAAGCCATTTATATATAAAAATAATAAAGTTTTTTAAAATGAGTAAAATGTAATTATATATATATGGTTTATCCAGGAAATAATTTTTGGACCAAATATTATATGTTTTACTTCTTGTTTGATTATAACTAAAATATGATTCTGCATATTGTGTTGTAAAATAAGTACAGAACAGTCTTTTATAAGTAGATGACTTTAAAGAGGGGCAAATTGTAGGGTAAACTGTTAACAAATAATTAAGAAAAACCTTTCCGAGGCTTTCTTTTTCTCCTAACACCTACCAACTCAGTTCCGGTGAAAACCAAGGAGATAATAATCTAGTTTTTATATATTATATGTCAGCTATTGTTTAATATACAGATACATTTCTACTCACATAACTGACATTGCAGCTGAAAATCATTTCTATTATTCTAGGTAAAATGTATTGTGCTAAGCCTGAGATTTAACAGAGTTCTTATGACATCTGTATAAGAAACAAACAGCAATCAAGATAAATATATCCATATTGCCTTGGTCAAATAAATGTAAAAAATATGTGTTTTATTTAGATGATTAATCCCATCTGTTTTGTGTTCTTTCTGTTAAGTATAATTTTCAGAGAAAAACCTTATCAGACAAAATCGACCTCAAATGAAGGCCATAAAAAGGGATAAAGAAGGTCAGTGCATAATACTTAAGGGAATAGTCCAAAGGGAGAATATAACCTTATAAACATATATGTGCCCAATATAGAAACACCTAAGTATGTAAAGAGAATTTTTAAGGACATCAAAAAAGATATTGACAACAACACAGTTATTGTAAGGGATTTTAACATCCCACTGTCAACAATGGATAGATCTTCCAAAGAAAGAATCAGCAAGGGCACTGCAGCATTGAATGACACTCTGGATCACATGGACTTAATTGATATATTCAGGAGCTTTCACTTACAGGGGCAGGGGAAACTGGGATGGGAAAAATAGACAAAAAACTGTACTTGAAAAATAACTAAATAAAATTAATTAAAAAAAAAGAAAATAAACTTTTATACTTAAAAAAAAACAGAAGTAAAATATACATTCCTTTCAAATGCACATGGAACATTTTCAAAGATCACATGGAAGGACACAAACAAACCTCAACAAATTCAAGAAAATTGAAATCATCAAGCATGTGCTTAGATCACAATGGATTGAAACTAGAAACTAACCTCAAGGAAAAAATTCAAATACATGGATACTGAATAACATTATTAAATAATGAATAGATCAACAATGAGATCAAGGAAGAAATCAAAAAGTGCCTGGAAACATGAAAATGAACACAAAACAGCCCAGAACCTATAGAACACAGTGAAGCCAGTACTGAGATGGAAGTTCAAAGCAATACAAAAGATATAAACATTTCAAATAAACAGCCTAACCCTACATCTATAAGAACTGGAGGAACAACAGCAAATAAAGCCCTTAGCAAGTAGAAGAAAGGAAATAATGAAGATCAGAGCAGAATTAGATGATATAAAGACTAAAAGAACAATTCAAAAGATCAATAAATCCACTATCCGGTCCCTTGAAAAGATTAAAAAAATTGACAAACCTCTCACCAAACTCATAAAAAAAAAAGAGAGAGAAGACCTAAATAAATGAAATCAGAAATGAAAAAGAAGTTACAACCAATAGCACATATGTACAAAATCTTGTTAAAAATTACTATGAACAGCTACATGCCAAAAAATTGGACAACCTGGGAAAAATAGACAAATTTATAGAGATACACAATCTGCCAAAAATAAATCAAGAAGAAACAGAAAGCCTGAATATACTGATAGCAACTAGCAAAATTGAAGCCATAATGAAAAAATTCCTGGCACACAAAAGCCCTGGATCAGATGATTTCAAAGGAGAATTTTACCAAACATTTAAGGGAGAACTAACTCATTTGCTTCTCAAATAACTCCAAAAAATTCAAGAAGAAGGAAGACCCCCAAATTCTTTATGAGGCCAGTATCATCATAATTCCTAAACCAGGTAAAGATACAGCCAAGAAAGAAAACTACAGGCCAATATCTCTGATGAACATAGATACTAAAATTCTCAACAAAATATGGGTAATCTGAATGCAGAAATACATTAAAAAGATCATACACCATAATCAAGTGGGATTCATCCCAGGAATGCAAGGATGGTATACTATTTGTAAATCAATAAATCTAATATACCTCATTTAAAAAGAACAAAAATCACGTGATAATATCAGCAAAAATCTCATGATAATATCAATAGTTGAAGAAAAAAGCACTTGATAAAGTTCAGCACCCATTTATGATAAAATTACTCAGAAAACTGGGAGTAGAGGGAGTGTACCTCAACATATTAAAGGCAAAATATGAGAAACAGCCAACAATATACTCAATGGGCAAAAGCTAAAAGCATTTCCCTTAAGATCGGGAACAAGACAAGCATGTCTACTTTCACCACTCCTATTCAACATAGTACTGGAAGTTCTAGCCACAACCATCACATGAGAAAAAGTAATAAAAGGCATCCAAATTGGAAAGCAGGAGGAAAAACTCTAATTTATTGACAGATGTCATGATAATGCACATAGGAAACCCTATAGTCTCTACCAAAAAACCCCTGCTATACCTAATAAGTGAATTTTGCAAAACAACAGGATACAAAGTTAATATCAAAAAATTAATGGCATTTTTGTACAGCAAAAATGAAATCTCAGAGAAACTAGGAAAATATCCCATTTACAATAGCAACAAAAAATAAAGTGACCTAGGAATAAACTTAACTAAGGAGTTAAAAGACCTATACTTGGAAAACTATAGAACATTGAAAAAAGAAATTAAGGAGGACACAAACAAATGGAAGTATATACTACATCCATGGATTAGAAGAATTAACATCATTAAAATGTCCATACTACCCAAAGCACTTTATATATTCAGTGCAATTCATATTAAAATAGCAACGACATATTTCACAGATCTAGAACAGATATTTCAAAAATTTATATGGAATCAAAAAATACCCCAAATAGCCTTAGCAATTGTGAGAAAGAAGAACAGAGTGAGAGGGATCACAATACCTGATATCAAACTATACTACAGGGCCACTGTAATCAAAACAGACTTGTGTGGCATAAGAACAGACACATACATCAGTGAAACAGAATATATAACCCAGAAATAAACCTAAGTCTCTACAGTCAATCAATATTTGACAAAGGGGTCATGAGCATACAATGGTGAAAGGTAGCTTCTTCAAGAAATGGCGTTGAAAAAACTGGACTCGTACTTGCAAAAAAAAATGAAATTAGAAGACCAACTTATACCATACACCAGAATAAACTCAAAATGGGTAAAAAACTTAAATATCAGTTGTGACACCATAGAAGTCCTAGAGTCCTAGATAGGAAAATTTCAGATATCCTATGTAGCAATATTTGTACTGATATATCTCCTAAGGAAAAGAAAGTAAAGGAAAATTTTATATAAATGGGACTACATCAAGCCAAAAAGCTTCTGCACTGCTAAAGAAACCATCTTCAAAATGAAAAGGGAACTGACTATAGGGGAGAACATATTTGCCAATGATACATCAGAGAAGGGTTTGATCTCCAAAATATAAAAAAAAATTTACTCATATAACACCAGGAAGACAAAAAATCTAATTAAAAATGGGCAAAGGATCAGGAGGGACACTTCTCCAAGAAGGACATACTGATGGTCCGTAGAGCTAGGAAAAGATGCTCAGCATCACTAGCCATCAGAGAAATGCAAATTAAAGGCACAATGGAATATCACATCACACCTGTCAAAATGGCCATCATTAATAAATCAAAAATGAATAAGTGTTAGTGAGGATACAAAGAAAAGGTGACCCTAGTGCAACTGTTTGTGTGAATACAGACTGGTGCAGCCACAGTGGGAAACAGTATGGAATTTCCTTTAAAAACTAGAAATGGAATTGCCTCTTGATCCAGAGGTTGCATTGCTTGGAATATACCCTAAGAATCCTGAATCAACAATTCAAAAGTACTTATGTATCCCTATATTCATACCAACACTATTTATAATAGCCAAGTGCTGGAAATCAGTAACTACTCATCAGTAAATGAGTGGGTTAAAAAACTGGTACATTTACCCAATGGAATACTACAAAACAGAAAGAATGAAGGAGTTTCTACCTTTTGTGACAGAATGGATGGAACTGGAGAATATTATGCTAAGTGAAATAAGACAGCTGATGAAAGGCAAATACCATATGATCTCACCTATATAAGGAATCTGGTGAACAAAATAAACTAATGAACAATACAGAATCACAGGCATGGAAACATGGAACAAACTGACAGTAACCAGTTTGTCAGGGGCTAGGGGGATAACGGTGAAAGAAGGGGAAAGGACTAGAAAAGGAACATGAATGAATCACCCACAGACATGGACAACAGTGTTGAAATTGACTGTGGGAGTGTGGGTTGGGATGGGCAGAGGAGGGCAAATGGAGAACGATTGGAATAACTCTAATAGATTAACACTAAAAATTATTTAATAAATGAAAAAACCTAAATCAAAAAATAATTTGAATAAATATATTCTGTATGATAAGAAAAATAAATGCAAACCAATTCACATTTCTTACACTGGAAATCTTGTGTGGAAGGTAAAGATCTTTATTCTCAAGACCTTTATTCTCAAGATCTATTCCAGTTCCTGGAATAGTTGAAATTCTTAAGATAAGGGACTAAAATATTAAGGAAATTGCTAACAAATGAGTTATGCATATAATTCCTTAATTCAACACTAAATATATACAGGTAACTCTTTTGGGGCTACCTATTTCTCTTTCTTTGATCCTTTATTATACAAAATTTAATATACAAGGGTGGGCAAAGGTAGGTTTACAATTGTCCATAAGAAAAATAATAATAATAATGGTATAATAATAAACAGTTTGGCATACTCACAACTGTCAATCTACTTTTGCCCACTTAAAATGTACATATGATTTATTTTATTTTATTAAAGATTTTATTCACTCATTTTTGGAGAGAGGGGAACAGAAGGAGAAAGAGGAGAGAAATATCAATGTGTGGTTGCCCCTCACACATCCTGTACTGGGGACCTGGCCCTCAACCCAGTCATGTGCCCTGACTGAGAATTGAACTGGTGACCCTGTGGTTCACAGCCCATGCTCAATCCACTGAACTACAACATCCAGGGCTATATGATTTATTTTCAGTAAAGCAGTTAGTATTGTAGCTATTTTAATTAATATATATATATTAAAGAAACTAATAGTTGTAACAACTATAACTGAATGTTTTTAAAATATATTGTTTTTTGAGTCATGTTTTTCACAAAACATATAGGTTGTCAATTCAACCTAAGCTATTTTTTATCATTGTTTAAGTACAGTTGTCTCAATTTTCAGCTCACCATGACCCCCCACCCCACCCTGCCTCCCACCCTCAAACCTACCCCCCCTTGGCTTTGTCCATGTGTCCTTTATATATGTTCCTTGAGGGCCCTTTCCCTACTATCCCTCTCCCTGCTCCTCTCCTGTAACTGTCAGTTTGTTCTTTATTTCAATGTCTCTGGTTGTATTTTGCATGATAAAACATTTCTATCTGAAAATATTGCCTTTAAAAATAGTAGAAAATTATTTTTATAGTCCCAAACATATGTTTTTAATACATACATTGTGATTAAAGAATCTATCCATATGATCTCACCTTCGGAGAAAGTAAGCAGAAAACGGAGGAAAGGGGGGCAGAGGGGAGAAGGAAGGGGAAGGGGAGGGGGGGGATGGGGGGGGGGGGGGGGGGGGAGGGGGGGGGGGGGGGAAAAATAGAAAACTGTACTTGAAAAATACTAAAATTAGAATTATCCATAACTCATTTAAAATAATTAGTGGATTTAGTCAATGGATTCACAATCCAAGAAAACTTTTTAGAAACACCATCATCCTATGAAATAATTCATTTAAAATTTTGTTTAATGTTTAACACAGTTCACTATGTGTTTTAGCAACATTGGAATAATGTGCTTAACAGACCTACTAGAATAAAGCCTTGGGGCAAAGTACTCTGTATTACGATGTTGATGTCCTTCTCAGAGGTGAATTTAAGATATTGTGACTCCACTTTAAATTGGAAGCTTAAGGAAAATTAATGAGGGACTTAGTGATATTAAGTGGAGGATAAATAAGTCACTCTGTAAATAAAAGTCATCCCCTTGGGGACCTCTAGTTTAATTTCTTGTCTACTTAAACCAATAGTATAATTAGAACATCTTTGTAAAATAAAAAATGTATTGACATATATATTCAATCTCATTCAAAGCAATTTAAAATTAATCCAAAATATTTATCTGAATAATTTAATAATTTTGTTTTTATACAGATAATATTATGTTAAATATCATATAACTCACTCACTTTCACATGGTTGTATGGTTGTTTTGATGATTCTGATTAGGCATTTTGACATTTTCCAATGTAATGTGACTATTGTATTGTTCTTTTGTCTTCAGTTCCTAGGAATGAATGAATGTATATATATACACACACATACACACTCATATACATATTCAATCAAATGTATTATTTATTTTAAATAAATATTTTAAATGGCCACAATTAAGACTAAGCACACCAGAATGTTGTGGCTCTATTTTTAATTTTGATGTGTTCATTGTTAGTATATACAAATGTAACTGATATGTGTACTGCTCTTCTATGCTGAGAGCAGACTTCTTTGCCATGGTCCCAATTTCATAGGAAAATATAAAGTCTTTCATCATTAATTCTAATAGCTGTATATACTTTATAGATTTTAGTTAACAAAGTGAAAGTTATTTCTATTTTTAATTTTATGAGTTTTTATCATAAACTGGTACTGATTTATCAAATTATTTTATCAACTGATATTATCACATATTTGTTTTTAGACTTTTAATTGATGAAAAACATTTATTTTCAATGATTAAACCAGCTTTTTAGAAAAATTAATTCCAACATTCAGGACTTTTATTTTATTTTTTAAATTTTTATTTATTTATCTTTAGAAGGGAAGGGAAGCAGAGAGGAAGAGAAATATCAATGTATGGTTGCTTCCATGCATCCCCTGCTGGAAACTGGCTCCTGCTGGGAACTGGCCTGCAACACAGGCATGTGCCCTGACTGGGAATCGAACCATGATCTTTTGGTTCACAGACCCGTGCTCATTCCACTGAGCTATACCAGCCAGGGCTTGATAAAACCAGCTTTAAATCCAGGAATGTACCTCTGGTGGTCATGGAACACAATTCTTTATATATAGTGCTGGAGTTTTGTTATTATGTTTAAGGACATTTGTGTCTATGTATTAGAGGGGTATCAGTCTATAGGATTTGTTTTGTTGTGTCTCTTTTGATTTAGGCAGCACGGTAATAATGGCTTGGAATAAAATGAATTGGAAAATATTCCCTATTTTTCTGAAAACAGTAGAGCAAAATTGCTAGTTCTTAAAAATTATTTCTTAAAGTGTTTAGCACAATTCCCCTGGAAAACATCTTGGCTTAGGGACTATTTTTGTATTAATAATAATGAGAGTACTGTTGTCATAGTTTTTGTTTAAATATGGGATTTCTTTAATGCTTCTTTAAAAATCTTTTATTTTTAAAATTACTTTATTGTGGTTCAATTATAGTGGTCTGCATCTTTTCCCCACCACTCCCACCCCACCCCAGCCAAATGCACCTCCCTATACTTACAGGAAGTTTAAGTTCAGAATGAACAACCACAACAGAAAAATGTTAACAAAATTATGAGTCTTCTGAGTTAGGTGAGATTCCTCATTAGTGGGGGACATAGTAATCAGTCTGTAATAACATTATCCCAACCACTATCTCTCAGTATAAATACCACCTCTCATAGAAATTGACACCTATAAATTTTTTAACAAATATATTGAAATTTGGGGGAATTTTAGGTATACAGAAAAATTGGGCAGAAATTAGAGTTCCTAATAACATCCTCAACCCCGCCCTCCACCTCACAGACACAATTTGCTATATTATCTTGCATTAGTGTAGAGCATTTGCTATAGTATCTTGCATTAGTGTAGAGCATTTGTTACAATTAAAAAATTTGCCCTGGTTCGTGTGGCTCAGTAGATTGAGCACTGGACTGTGAAGCAAAGGGTCACCAGTTCAATTCCTAGTCAAGGCACATGCCTGGGTACAGGCCAGATCCCCAGTAGACAGGCAATCACACATTGGTATTCCTCCCCCTCTCTTTCTCCCTCCCTTCCCCTCTCTCTAAAAATAAAGAAATAAAATCTTAAAAAAACAATTTTATTAATTATTATTAAAGTTTATAGCTTACTTTAGGGTTTATTCTATGTGTAATAGAGTAGTATGGGTTTTGACCAATCCAAAATGTTATTTCTTTATCATTACAGTATCACATAGAATTCTGAAATACCCAGAGTAACCCTTGTGCTGTTGTAGTCCTCCCTCATTGCTACCATATCCCTAGCAACTATTAATCTTTTCTTAACTATTTTAGTGATTTAATTAATACCAAAACTCTATGAAGTTATTGTTGTTATTACAACTGTTATTACCAATCAACGGGTGAGGAATTAGACTGTCGGTCATGCCATTGAAAGTATGAGTCCAGCAGAAAGTCTGACTACAGATCCCAGCTCTTAATCATTATGTTATAGTGCATCATTAACTGCATGAATTAATGTTCCAAGATATAAATAATCATTTAATTTGCAAAATAGTTTATCTCTTGGTTTCAATAATGACAGGTTAAGAAAAATTAAACAGTGGAATATAGTACTTACTTGCAAGAATTAAAAAAAAATCATTTTCAGTTTTACTAGATATATCTTTTACAGCCCAGTTTCATCAACTCACTAAAACACTAAGTCCTAATCATGGATTACAGAATATTTTCTTCCCCCCATGTTGCCACGCATATTTATAGCTGTAGGTGTCAACAGCTAAAATTTCCCATTGTGTCTCTGTTTTTATCTTTGATACTGTCTCTGGCCTCCCTTTTTAAATATTATAAGTACTAGCAGTTCTTTTAGCAGTAGTCCAATGAGATTACATAGGAGTCTGATTCATATATTGGGAGGTCCAATAAATACAGAGTCTAGATCATTTTGAGCATTCAGAAAATACTAGCTATTATTATTAATGGGCATTTTTACAGATAGTAATTTCCTTACAGTGAGGATAGCATATATATTTAAAACACTTCAGTTACTAAACAATTCTCAAGAATTGAAAGAAAATGATGAGTAATTACTGCATGCTATGTATTTACATAGCCATATTTGTTTAAAATTTCCAAGGTTTATGATACAGGAAATGTATTTAGACCTGCTTTTGGAACAGTAGAAGCTATAAAAAAATTATTTCTCTCTGACCTTAGATTCTTCAGACCTACTTACAAACATGGATGTTGAAAAAAAGAGAATCATATTTTAATGGTCAAAATACAGTCACTTGCCCTGGCTGGTGTGGCTTAGTGGATGAAGCACTGGACTGTGAGGCAAAGGGTCACCAGTTGGATTCTATCAGGGCTTATGCCTGGGTTATGGGCTAGGTCCCTGGAGGGGGTGCACAAGAGACAACTATACATTATGTTTTTCTCCCTTTCTTTCTCTCTCTCTTCCCCTCTCTCTAAAAATAAATAAATAAAACCTTGTTTCAAAAACCAAAATACAATCACTCTATCAGGGGTGTCCAAACTCTCCGCGTCTCAGGACCACACTGGAAGAATTGTTGTCTTGGGCGCCACACATTAAAAATGCAAACATTAGCAAAAACTGTTAAGCAAAAAATGTTTTAAGTATATTTATAATTTTGCATTGGGCCACACTCTTAGACATTCTGGGCCACAGATTGAACACTCTGAGATCTTCTTTCATGCAGCACTGACAGTGCAGTAAATGTGGAGCCAAACTGGCATGAGCACAGTTCTGAGTGCTTGATAACACCCCGTTCTTAGTGTGGCTGCCTATATGTCTGAAAAGTTTTAAACATAATTGAATCATTTAAATTGTTGTCACAAAGGTTTATATTTTCATTGTACTACATCATGTGAGATATATGCTACAAAAAATAAATTGGCATTTTTAAAGCACAGTTAGATGAAATTATTTTTTTAATCAGACTATTTTTGCTCAAATATCTTACATCAAAAATTTTTAGTACAAGTTTGATGATATACTGTTTCATTTCAAATTTATGAAGATGTCTTTATTACCATGTTTGTTTGGTGTCCGTCCCCCCCACACACACACTAAGCAAGTGTTTTCTAAGCAAGACTGCAGTGCTGGAATTTCTAAGCAAGACTGCAGTGCTGGAATACATTTCTAACATTTTACCTATTTTCACTCCCCTACTATTTTAGATATAGTGGGAAAAAGACTGGAGATCTTATTTTTCCATCTTAGGTCCTCCTTTATCTGCCTCATCTTTAAAATGATTTGTCATAGCCTGTTTTTCTCTTCATACTTCTTACTTTGTCTCTTCAGCTTGATTTCAGAGCAATGCTATAACGTTACATGCACTAAGCTCTTCCAAACTCACCAGTGACTAAGGTGTGTATCTCAAAGAAACACATGATAGATGCAGTTAATAATAAAATGCCAGAATATGCCTGATAACAATTCTACTGGTTGTCAGTTCTTGGCCAAGATATTTCTTTAGGTTATAAGGGAGAGACAATTAAACAACATACACAGTCTTATAAACAATACACAAATATGAAAAAAACTCCAGAAGAATTTAGGAACTTATTTTTAATTGATTTATTTAGTGACACAGAAATACAACCTTTTACTTGCATCTTCCCAAGTTAACAGTAATTTCTTCTGGATTTTCTGCAGATAAACATGGATATGCATCAGAGATCTCACCTAGAATTTCTTTCTTATATCTTCAAATAAAACAAAAAAATATCCATTACATAATATAGCCAATGAAGTAAATATATGTTAGTGTGATCAATAGCACAGAATATTAAACAATATTGATTTGTTGCTTCTGCTTAGATGTGGTTTTCAAGAAGTCGTTATCAAGACTCATGGCAAAAGTTTTATTCCTGTGTTTTCTCCTAGGGGTTTCATGGTTTCAGGTCTTACATAAAGTCCTGGATCCATTTCAAGTTAATTTTTGGGTGTAGTGTAAGATAGGGGGTCACATTTAATTCTTGCTTTTTTTTTTCCATTGAGTATTTTAAGCTTCCTTGTTAAATATTGGTTGACTGTTAAATATGCTTGGTGGGATTATTTCCTGGATGTTTCATTGGTATATTTGCCCATTTTTATACCAGTGCCATGCTGTTTCAACTTCTATTGCCTTATAGTACAGCTGGAAATTATAAAGTGATGCCTTCTATTTTATTCTCTTTTATCAGAATTTATTTGGGGATTCAGAGTATTTATTTTGATCCATATATATTTTAGAAGTGTTTCTTCTCTTCTGTAAAAAATGCCATTGTAATCTGTGTAATCATTGCACTGAATATGTGGATGACTTTTATTATTATATTAAAACTTGATCAATATTAATTATTCTAACTGATGATCACCAAACATCTTTCTATTAATTTGTGTCTTCTTCAATTTCATGTGTAGAGATCTTATAGTTTTCAGAATAGAGATCTTTCACCTTCTTAGCTATAATTATCCCTATGTATTTTATTATTTTTAATGGTATCATAAAATGAATTGTTTTTCAATTTATTTTTGGAAAATTAATTGTGAATATATAAAATGCTATTGATTTTTGTATGTTAATTTTGTATCCTGCAACTTTGCTGCATTTGTTGATTAGTTCTAAGTTCTTCAGTTGAGTATTTAGGATTTTTCTATATGTCAAATCATGTTATCAGCAAATAGAGACAATTTTACTTCTTTCTAGCCAATTTAATTGCTTTTTATATTCATTTCTTGTCTGATTTTTCTAGTTAGGACTTCCACTACTATGCTAAATATTAGCTGTGAGCATGTTACATATGGCCTTTATTACATTTACATAATTCCTTCTATGCCTATTTGTTGTATTTTTATCATAAACAGGTACTGAATTTTGTCAAGTGGTTTTTCTGCATCTATTGAGATGATCATATGATTTTTGTTTTTATTCAGTTAATGTGAAATATCATGATTAATATGTGTAAGCTGAATAGTACTTGTATTTAAATGATCAATTCCACTTGGTCATGGTGAATGATTCTTTAAATGTACTGCTAATTTGGTTTGCTAGTATTTTGCTGAAAATCATGTAAAGATATTCCCTGGGGTCTTAGTCTGTAGTTGTTTTTGTTTTTGTTTTTCTTTAATAGTATCCTTATCTGGATTTGGTGTCAGGGTAACCCTAGCCTTGTAAAATAATTTTGGGAGTGTTCATACCACTTTGTTGTTATTTGGTTTTTTTTGTAAGATTTGAGTATTGGTGTTAATTCTTTAAAATTTTTGTAAAGTTTGACAAGGACTGGTATTGTCAATTTTACCTGGCCTTTCTTCATTGGAAGACTTACAGATTTAATATCTTTACTTTGTAATTGGTCTATTCATATTTTATCCTGATTTAGGGTTGGTAGGTTGCGTATTTCAAGAATTCTTTCCCAATTTTTCTAGGTTGTCTTGTTTGTTGGTATCTAGTTATCCATAATGCTTTTTATTTCTGTATTACTAGCAATAACATAATCACTTTCACTTACACTTTTATTGATGTTGTTTTCTCTCTCTCTCTTGATTAATCTAGGTAAGTTTTGCCAATTTCATTTATCTTTTCCAAGAACCAGCTGTTAGTTTGGTTTCTCTTTTGTATTTTCTATTTCATTTACTTCTTTGTCAATGTTTATTATTTCCTTCCTTCTGTTAACTCTGCTCTCAGTTTGTTCTTTTTATTTCTATTTTCTTGAGGCATATGGTTAGGTTGTTTATTTAGTGTCTTTCTTGCTTCTTAATATGGTATTAATTGCTATAAACTTTTACTGCATATCATAAGTTCTCTTATGTTTTATTTTCATTTTCATTTATCCGAAGTAACTTTTTTAAATTTCTCCTTTAATTCCTTCTTTGATCCATTGACTGTTCAAGAGGATGTTGTTTAACTTTTATGTATTCACAAATGTTCCACTTTCCCTCTTCCTACTGATTTCTACCTTCATACCGTTGTGGTCAGAGAAGATACTGGGTAACATTTTGTTTTCTTCAATTTGCTAAGACTTGTTTTGTGGCCTACCATATAGTCTATTTTAGAAAATGTTTTATTTGCACTTGAGAAATATGTGCAAATGAGAATATGTGCAAATGAGAATATTTGCACTGAGAATATTTTGCTGTCGTTGAGTGAAATGTTCTTCATATGTCTGTTAAGTTTATAATTCTAGAGTGTCCTTTAGATCTGCTGCTGTCTTATCGGTATTCTGTCCATTGTTGAGAGTTGTGTATTAAAGTCCTCAAATATTATTATAATTCTTTTTGTTTCTGCTTTAGTTGTTAGTTTTGGCTTTATTATATTTAGATGCTTTGTTGTGGATGACCAAATATTTATAATTGTTGAGAAGATTATATCTTCTTGAGAGATTGATACTTTTACAATATTTAAAGTTTGTTTTTTTTCTTTTTCTGATATAAGCATACCTACTCCTGCTTTTTCTCATTACCATTGCTTGAAATGTCTTTTTCTATTTTTTCACTTCAGTTCATGTGTACCTTTAACACTAAAATTTTTTGTAGGTAGCATATCATTGGATCATTTTTTTTACCCTTCCAATCATTTTGTGTCTTTTGATTGAATAATCAGTTTGTGTTTACTGATAGGTTAGAACTCAATATTACCATTTTGCTAATTGTTTTCTTGTAAATAAATTGTTCTTTGTTTCTACTGTTTCTTATTTTTTAATATATTTTATTAATTATCCCATTACAGTTGTTCTATTTCCCTCCTTCATTCCCCTCCACCCAGCACAGCCCCTCCCCCACCATCCCCCCCTTTAGTTTATGGCCACATGCCTCAAGTTCTTTAGATTCTATATTTCCCCTAGTATTCTTGCCCTCCCCCTATCTATTTTCTACCTACCATCTATGCTACTTATTTCCTGTACCTTCTCTCCCTTCTCCTTCTCCCACTCCCCTGTTGCTAACCCTCCATGTGATCTTCATTTCTATGGCTCTGCTCCTGATCTAGCTGTCCTCTTAGTTTGCTTTTGTTTTAGATGTAGTTCTTAATAACTGTGAGTTTGCTGTCTTTTCACTGTTCATCTTTTTTATCTTCTTTTTCTTAGGTAAGTCACCTTAACATTTCATATAATAAGGGCTTGGTGATGATGAATTCCTTGAACTTGACCTTATGGGAGGAGCACTTTATCTGCCCTTCCATTCTAAATAAAAGCTTCACTAGATAGATCAATCTTGGATGTAGGTCTTTGGGTTTCATGACTTGGAATACTTCTTTCCAGCCCCTTCTTGCCTTAAGGTCTCTTTTGAGAAATCCGCTGACAGTCTGATGGGAACTTCTTTGCAGGTGACTGTCCTCTTATCTCTTGCTGCTTCTAGGATTCTCTCCTTCATTTTAATCTTGGCTAATGTAATTATGATGTGCCTTGGTGTGTTCCTTCTTGGGTCCAACTTCTTTGAGACTCTCTGAGCTTCCTGGATTTCCTGGAAGTCTATTTTCTTTGCCACATTGGGGAAGTTCTCCTTTATTATTTGTTCAAATAAGTTTTCCACTCATGGGTGTTCCTCTTCCCCTTCTGGTACCCCTATAATTCAGATGTTGGAACATTTAAAAGTGTCCTGGAGGTTCCTAAGCCTCTCCTCATTGTTTTGAATTCTTGTTTCTTCATCCTTTTCTGTTTGGTCATTTTTTTCCTCTTTCTGGTCCACTCCTTTGATTTGAATCCCAGTTTCCTTTCCATTACTACTGGTTTTCTGTGTATTCCCTTCATTTCAATTACTTTAGCCTTCATATGATCCTCTAATTTGTGACTAAAATCAACCAGTTCTGTGAGCATTCTGATTACCAGTGTTTTGAACTGTGCATCTGAAAGTTTGACTATTTCTTTTTTTTAACTTTTTTTTATCGATTATGCCATTACATTTGTTCTATTTCCCCTCCTTCGTTCCCCTCCACCCTACACAACCCTCCCCCATCATTCTCCCCCCTTTAGTTCATGAACATGTCTCAAGTTCTTTAGATTCTATATTTCCCCTACTATTCTTACCCTCCCTCCTATCTTCTATCTACTGTCTATGCTACTTATTTTATGTACCTTCTCCCCCTTTCTCCTTCTCCCACTCCCCTGTTGCTAACCCTCCATGTGATCTTCATTTCTATGGTTCACTCCTGATCTAGCTGTCCTCTTAATTTGCTTTTGTTTTAGGTGTGGTTGTTAATAACTGTGAGTTTGGTGTCCTTTCACTGTTCATCTTTTTTATCTTCTTTTTCTTAGGTAAGTCCCTTTAACATTTCGTATAGTAAGAGCTTGGTGATGATGAACTCCCTGAATTTGATCTTATCTGAGAAGCACTTTATCTGTTCTTCTATTCTAAATGAAAACTTTTCTGTTTCTTCATCATTTAGATTTATCAGCTCTGGGGCTCTGAGTTGTTCTTGAGCCATGTTTTGATCTGTTCATGCCTGATTCGTTTGAGGAGCAGAGCCTTAGTTGTTCATGGGGGGGGCACCCGGTCCCTGGTTTGTGATGTTTATGTAGTGGTGGGGTCAGAGGTGGAAATGGCAGTTCCCTCTGCTGTTTCCTGCCACTGGGGCCTTCATGGTGGTCTGTTTCACTGCTAGCTCCTTCTCCAGTTTATCTGCACGCGAATGTGTGACCGTGATCAGCCCTCAGTGGGTCCTCCCACTTCTCCACACCTGGGATTCGCCCTTGGCTGCTGGTGCACCTGGGTCACACACCTGGGTCGGTCTGGTGGATCTTTCCTGCCTGACCCCGCTCTGCTGTTGGCTCTGCCCCTCTTACCGGTTTGGCTGAAGGGTTCGCTGTTGTCAGACTTCCGTGTAGTTCAATTTCCTGTGGTTTGGCTGTGTTTTTGTTGCTAAAACTTTGTTGTTTTTAAACTTGGTTGTGCGAGAAGGTAGAGTGCTTCCACCTACACCCCCATCTTGGCGGAAGTCCTCCTCTTTCTATTGTTTTTGATGGTATTTCTTGTCTTTTGATATTACTATGCTCTGACTTTTTTATCATGTCTTTTGTACAATTGATATAATTTTTAACCTTATGGTTACCATGAGGATTTCATAAAAGAATTTAAAGCTGATGACAACTGTAACAGAATATCTAAACTTTACACTTTTACTTATTCTTTCTCTCATGTTTTGGTTATTGCTGTTATAGTTTACATATTTTTATATCATATAGGTAAAAACAGATTATAATAATTATTATAATATTATATTAATATAATTATTATAATTATTTCTACTACATTCATTCTTAATCTTTAAACTAGTTATAGGAATGCATCCCCATTACCAAAGGATAGAATCAAACTTTGACTTTATATTAATTATTACCAGTGATTTTTGTGCTACCTTTGCATGTTTTTATGATGCTAATTACTATATTTCACTTAAGAACTGCCTTTAGCACTTCTCATAAAGTGGATCTATGTTAATAAACTTCCTTTTGTTTTTTCAGAAAAATTTTTATTCCTCCTTCATTTCTGAATGACAGATTCCCAGGGTATAGGATTTTTGGTTGACAGCTTTTTCTTTCAATATTTTAAACTTGTCATTCCATTCTTTCCTGGTCTGGAAAGTTTCTGTTCAGAAATCTGCCTACAGTCTTAAGGGGGTTCCATTCTCTGTAGCTTCTATCTTTGGCTGCTTTTGAAATGATCTCTTCTTCTTTTGACTATTGACAATTTAATTGTATGTAATGCATGTTGTATCCCTATTTAAGTTCAAACTTTTGGAGACTTTTTGGTAGGGCCTCAGGGACCTGGATATCTATTTGTCTTCCAAAGTTTAGGAAGATTTCAGCCCTTATGTTACAGAGGAGAGAGAGAGAGAGAGAGAGAGAAAGGCCCAAGTCTGGAGGCTCCCTCCCCTACTTCAGCTCTTGTCTCAGTTGCAAGACAGAAATTCAAGGGAAAGGCAGACACATATAGTAGAAATGAGACAGCAAGTATAGTTATGATACACACATGTGCACAAAACTGCAAGTGGATGCCCAGCTAAATAAATGCTCTACATAAAGAAGAAATAAAGTTGTTAGTAAGTTTGTTAATAAGTTCATTTTATATACTTGAACCAAGGGAACCAGCATTTACTTAGCTAACTTAAGTACACCAACTATTGGAGTTCAGAGACTATATACCCTAGTTGGCTTTCAGAGGTACCCTTTCATCTCCCCCTTCTAAATCTTGAGAATAATGTACAACTACAAAGCCTTTCTTTCTCAGTTAGTACAGATCTTTGTCTTAGTGAAATTGTCACAGAGGCTCCTTTTCCCAGGATAGGCCCTTTCTTTCTCCTGTGCAATTTTCACCTGTGATGTTCAGAACACCTAGGAATCATAGTAAGGTCATTACAGAAGCCCCATTTCTCAGCATAGTCTCAAGGACTCTCCCTTCATCTCGTACTATTTAGCTTGTAATGCTCAGGATACTGAGCAATCTTACCAAACCAACCTCAGGACTTCTGAGTTAACCAGTGAGACATGTTTCCTTTTGCTTATAGCCTCCTGTATTAAGTTCTTTGTTAGATTGTAATGGTGAGAGCTTTGTTTTTTCCCCCCTCTGGCTACTCATCCCTAGCTGCTACCCAATACTTGTTATTTTAATATGCTTTTTATATCTTTCTGTTTCTCTTCTCTTTCTAGAATTCACAAATGGGAATATCATTTTTTTTCATTGTGTCCCATACGTCTTATAGGCTCTGTTCACCCTTTGTTTTTCTTTTTACTCCTTTGAATAATTTCTAATGTCTTGTCTTCTACGTAGCTGATTCTCTTGTTTGTGTGGTCAGGTATATTTCCAAAACTATATATGGAATATTTTAGTTCAGTTATTTTCACTTTTTAACACTAGAATTTTGGAAATGTTTTAATGGTTTCTATTAATTTCTTGAACTTATTTTGATCATACAATGTTTTTCTAAAATTTCAGTCATGTATCTGTGCTATTATAGTTTACTAAACTTGTTTAAGATGATTATTCTGATTTCTTTGACTAACATTCATAAATCTCCATTTCTTCAGGACCTGTTACCACAGATTTTTGTAGTTTCCTTTGTTGTTAGCTTGTTTTGTTCTGTTTTGTTTTGTTTTGATTCTTGAATCCTTGTTTTTTTGATTCTTGAATCCTTACATTAGTATCCATGCATTTAAGTAATCTGGTTCCTCTTCCAGACTTTACCAATTTTTTGACAAAGACAGATTTTTAAAATTCAGTTCAGTTTGAGTTTCTTGGTGTGCCTGCTGATGATGTCCAAACATCAACTGCTCTAGGACATATGAGCAAATAAAACCAGAAATTGAAACTGATATTCTCTTAACATTCTTTTGGATACTTACGTATTCAAACCCATTAAAATATTTTTTTACCTGAACCTTGAAGCACAAGTTTCATAGTCAAGAATGTTCTCTAAAATATCCAGAATGACTATCTGCTTGTCAGTACCTTCTGAATATTCATTATATTTTTAGAACTTAACATGAAGTGTTTATATTATTCTGGCTTTTCTATTGATTTAAAATTCACAAGCAGATAGTAAGCATATTTCTAAATGTCTAAATTAACATGTTAAAATAAAATAAAACACAAAATTTTCCTATCTTTGGGTTGTTATAATTTAGAGCTACCATTTTTATTGTTTAACAAATTTAGTGTCTAAAATCACATTTCATTAAGCTAGATCATTGAATGATTTACCTAGACCAAATTATTTTTTCAGACTTGAATTACAGTTTTACCAGTTTTGCATTATTTTCTCACAATAATGGTCTGCTGTTTTCTGAAATATGACAGTAAGTTGGAGAAAGTGTCATGCTATCAAATGTGAAATAGATATGTTTCCCTTGAGGAAAAACTTTCCACGACAGGTCAAACAGATGTCTGGAAAACATTGAAATTTATGGACTTTTCATACATTTACATGACAATGAGCCACAATATAAATTCATGTATCCTTGTTATATAAATTGAAAATAAACATAAAAAAGTGTTGAAACTATGTCTTGAAAATGGCATTTAAAACCTAAGAGGCTTTTTTCTTCATTCTTGCTGTTACTCTTTCAAATAAAATAATAACTTAAAAATTAGGACGTTAATACTGGATTCAAAAAAGAGCTAGATGCATGCAGAAACAGAATTATGTTGTGTGAAGCATTATATCTAATCAATTTACTCTGTACTGAATCTATAAATTTTAAGGATCAGGTTATTATGGTATAAGAAAACAGGAAATGGTTTGGAAGCTTTTAGAAACCAAATTGGATATTGTCTGGCTGAGTACTTTAAAAAATCCTTTTGCTTTACCTTTCTTACATTAACAATAAAGAATCAAATTATATTATTTGTTAGGTCCCTTGAAAAGATTCTGTTATCTTTATCAGCCTTGGCTGTGTATCAAAATAACTTGTCTGGATTTAAGAAATACAGATGTAGATGCCTCTCCTGAAAATCGACACTTTAGTGATAGAATATGGCCATTGCATTTCTAATTCTCAAATTATAAACATCAAGTCCTTGAATATTGTGATTTTGTTCAACATTATTTCACTATAAAGTTGATAACATGCCATAGGAACTTAGCTTTTCTTTACATCAGTCAATCAACCTATGGCAAAACTGGTTTCACTTTATGTCATTTCACTTAAAGTCACAGAACCTATTGACAACATTAAGGACTTACTCTGTGTGTGTCTTTATGTATCTGTGTATCCCATATTGACAGAGTTATCTATTTTTTCTGTTGTAATGGTATTATTTAAGTAATTTGGTCATTAATAATTCTCAGGCTATTTTTATAATAAATGACCTTTAGAGTTGTTGGGGAGCTCTCATTTCCTTGCTAGTAGGTAGTTACTTATAATCGAATATGTCCAATATATGATTCTACTACATATCTAAATATTTATTGGAAAATAGACCCAAGATCAATCTATACTTTACATAGTTGGTGACCAGTGACACACCATATTGCCAGTTAAGCACCTTGAAAGAAAGATATATTGAATTAAGAAGCAACAATATACCAACAGCATGAATGATGAAACGTGATTTGAAAATGCTGTAAAATCTTTTATTGCAGATGCTATAGGAGAATGTGGGATTGTAAATAGGCAGGGCATACGATAACATGTAAAATGACCATGATTTGCAAAGGCAAATACATTTGTAAAATATTGACATTATAAATACCAGTTATTTCAAAATGAAAAACAAAATTAGTGGCTTGTATGGAAATTAATAAATGTTTAGATAGTGGTACTTAGATCTGTTATTTGGACCCACAAGTTAGGGACTTTTTAATGCTAATAACTACCCCTGCTGTGCACATTAATCAGTTGTGTGTTCCAATTACCTACTTTAGAATGCAAATTAAAACTAGTATACACAGATTTCCACCCCTGGCTATTGATGGGGAAATAAGAAATTAATTAACTCTCCCAGAGTATACTACTATAAAACCAGGGAAAAAAGGGAATACTGGGTTACAAACAAAAGTCAAAGGGTGCTAAGGAATTTTGATCCTCATGAAAAGTGAAACAAACAAGATAGGTCTACAGTAAACCTAAAGTTCTACATGGAGGTAACTTTGTGACTATGATTAGAGGAAGTAAAAGCATTAAGAAGCCTGGAAGTCAAGCTGATTTAGGGAAATGGATTTGATGATTGTGGAGGCTGAGAAAATTTATAATTTTTACATTTTGTTCATGAGCGGTAGGAGTTATATAGAACAAATCCCAAGAATTATACATAATACTTGCTTTGAGTCTTCCATGTATATCAGGTTAATCATGGTTATGGTAAAACTCTACAGTACAGAACTCAATAGCATGGCAGAATATAAGGTGAGAAGTTTCCAAAGCTTACATACAAGGAGTTCTAACTATGCAGAGCAAGGAGTTCTAGAACTCCTTGGAACTCTAACTATCTAGAACAAGGAATTCTAGAACTCACACAGTAAGTTCCAACTATCCAGAGCAAGGAGTTCCTATTTAGCCCTTGAGGTATTCAGGAATATTTCAGAGGGAACATGTCTTAGTTGAAAGTTTGAACTATTAATCAAATGAAAAATAAGTCTTCCTATGTGCCAACTCAACTGCTTACAGGAGCAAAGTCGAACAATCTTTCAAGAAGGATAGCAGACTGGAGACAATGAACACTATAATATTCACAAGGTCTAGCTAGCATCAGTTTGTCAAGCGTGCAATAAAAAAAAAATGCTAGATTTTCCAAAAAGCTAGAATATGTGACCTAAAAACAGGCAAAAAGTCAATAAAAGCAGGCCTGAAAGTGACAGAGTTTATGGAATTATCATCCAAAGACCTTAAAATATAAATTATGAATTATTATACTATTTGAAAGAAAACCTAAGCATAGTGAGGACAGAAAAGGAAAGTATTAGATAGAACCAACCAACTGTAATTTTAAGATAGTGAGAATGAAATAAATAAAATTAAAATTTCATTGGATGGGACTGGCTGTAGATTATGCACTGTAGCAGCAAATACTATGAAAACAAATAACAATAGAATTATTCCAAATAAAAGCATTAAGAGCAGAAACATAAAAATGCAAAGTAACAGAAACATTGTCTAAAGAACAATTTCAAGCTCTATTATATATAAGTGGAGTTTGACAAGGAAGGAGCTACAGAAAAATATTTGAATAAAACAATGACCAAATATTTCTCAGGTTTAAGATTTAAAACACTACAAATCTAAGAATATTGTAGAAACTGCAAAAAAGAAAACGAAAGTAAGGTACACTATAGTCACACTGGTGCAAATACGTGATTAAGAAAATCTTAAAAGTGCAGCAATAAGAAAAACAGATATGCAAAATAGCAAATTCTCTGAAACTATGAATGCATGAAGAAAATAACATCTTTAGAGAGTTAAGTTGTTGTGGCTGAAAGGAATGGCTAACAAGGTAGAATTCTATACCAAGAAAAAAATGCTATTGCATAATGAGTGTGTGATGGGAACAGCTAACAGAGTTGCAGGTAGAAATTAGCAAACATGAAGAGAGGTGAACACTGATATGAATCATAAATAGGTAGTAACCATAAATTATATTTTATTGGTGAATTTACTGAAGCATAATAATATTGATTATGAAAATAAAAATATTCATGATATATCATGAGATTTCTAACATGTATACTAGTAAAAACAAATCATGACAAGATTATAAAGGAAATAATGTAGAATAATACTATTATAAGTTAGTGATTGTGTAAACTAATATAATGTGTTAAAGAAGAATTTAATGTTAAATGTATTTTAAAATTAGTAGATTACAAAATATGAAAAATGGACAATAATAATTCACTTACAAAAAAAGGATATAATGCTCTCCAGTTCCATTTATTATCTTCTTTTTTTGAATAAGTAAATTATTATTATTCAATTTTTGTATTTCCTAGTCAACTAATTTAAAAATACATTTTAACATTAAAGTCTTCTTTAACATATTATATTAATTTATACATGTTACATCATGTAAGACAAATATCATATGATCTCACCTATGAGTTGAACCTAATCAACAAAGCAAACAAGCAAGCAAAATATAACCAGAAACACTGAAATTAAGAACAAATTGATAGTAAGCAGAGAGGAGGTGAGAAAAGATAATGGGGGGGAAGGGGGAGGGTTTTCAGGAACACCTGTAAAAGATACATGGACAAAACCAAAGCAGGGTAAGATTAAGGGTGGAAGGTGGGGTGGCTTGGATAGGGCGGGTAGTGGTGGTGTGGAAATGGAAACAATTGTACTTGAACAACAACAAAATTTTTTTTTAAAAAAGAAGATAAAGAAGACAGGACAAATAGAAAACATATATCATTGAAATAGTCAAATACTATTAAATTTAAAATGCTATTATTTGCAAAAGATACAATTAACAATGTAAAAGAGATTGTCATACTGCATAAAAAGGAATCAAGAACTATTTTTGGTCTTCAAAAACAAAACAAACAATTTAAAGTTAAAAAACTTCATAGACAAGGATATAAATTCATATGCCATGAACACATGAAACATAAGGGAAATTTAATATTTCTAATAATATTATATAAACAGGACTTGAGAAAAGAAATATTACTAGGGAACATTTATGACAAAGAGATTTGATTAATTGAGAACACACAACTATTATAAATATTTTTGAATCTACTAATACAGGTCTATAATACATGACACAAAATTATACAGAAATAAAGAAGAAATTAGATATTACTTCTCTCTTAGTAGTTGAATATTAGATGGAAAATCACTACAGGTAGGAAAGACTTTAATATAGGCAAATAATTTAACCTATCTGATATTAGTAGTCAATGTCCCCAACCACAACAAAACAGGATACACATCTTTTCAAGGGCATATGTTTCCAAATATTTTATATAGTAAATGTTACATTAAAAATAGCAATTGGGTTTTTAAATTATTTATCAAAATTTTGGATTTTTCATATATCTTTCTGTTACTTATTTATAGTGAATTCTATCTGGCCAGATAATACAATCCTCATGAGATTTGTTATATGGCACAATATATGCTCTATGTCATTGCCTGGAATCTGAGATGAACAGGGGCATGATAGAAATGTTTGCAAGGGAACTTTCTTAAGCTTATTAAATGTTCTACAAACATCTCAATTATAATGGTGGTTACACAAATGTATACATATAATTCAACTCATCAAACTGTAATAGTAATGGATGCATTTCATTGTATAAATTATTCTTTAATAATTCAATGAAATAAAACACACATAAATTTCCTCTTTTCAATATGAAATTATTTTAAAGCAATTTGGACATAATGTAATATCTGTGAAGCAGAAAAGCAAAACTAGTACTACTGAACTTGCCACTCAACATGAAATGGTACTAAATGCATTTAAGGATACAGAATGAAGTATATTTTCATAAGTCATTGAAGAAATGAAAATTCAGACTGTAGAGAATTACTGTATGATACTCACTAAAATTGCAAAAATAAGTAAATAAAAAATCGTTCAAGTATTGTTGACAAATTAATGCTAGACACAATTGCTGTGGGCAGTTAAACTGTGACAACCTCTTTGAAAAATACAATCTGGCATTATTTTATGCAGTTGAACATGCAGAAACTCTATACATAATTAATCCAACTTTTAGGTGTACATGCCAGTGGCTTGCATAGGAATGTACATATAATATCATTGTAAAGTAAACACTGAAACTGAGATCAATCAAAATATCTATTCAGCAGAAAATGAATAATTACACTGTGGTGTATTTATATACACTTAAATTATGATTCAAGAATAAAGATAAACTACAACTGAATTAACAAAATGAATGAAATTTAGAGGTAAAGGGTGGATTGAAAAATTGTTGCAAAAGAGTTAATACAATATAATATGATTTTCATAAATCTCAATAGCAGACATCTGTATTTTTGGAAATGAAGATCTTGTAAAGATTAAAGGTTAATCTTAGTGCATGGCCAAGGATTAAAAACTGTTGTTCTAAAATTAACAAGTAATATAAAAAATCCACAATTTCTTAGAATTATAATTTGCTTGGGAAATTAAATCTTGAAATTTTGTTGTTTAATATTGAACTGACACTTCAGAAAGTTATTGGTTTGATACAATCAATCATGGCTATCTAAGAACAAGAAGAAAAATAGTAATCAATCTAACCTTTGGGAAAGAGAAAAGCACTTACATTTGTAAGAAACTGGAAGTAAGTGAATCTTTTGCAAAGCAGTAAATACAACAATCAAAGCTATGATCCATCATAATTTCTTCAGATATACAGAGCCCACCCCATCATACTCTCTTCAGGTTATCAGTGTTATCTCAGAGTCAGGAATACAGAAGGTGGCAGGAAAAACCTGCCTGTGCAGGATAGGAATGTGCCCTGACAGGCAGAGTTCTACTGTACTTGCTTGAAAGAGAATTTGCTACATCTCAATGACTTTTAAAAAATTTGAGTGATATTTAGTGAAATAAATATCTAATCTTAACAATGTCTTTGATTCTTAAATACTTGCTATGAAAGATTCATTACATGTTCTTTTGTTTTTAACATTGTCGAATTTACTTTGGTGCCTGATAGCACTCTAATGGAGACATAAGTTCCTGAAAGAGTTATTGAACTCTTCAATGTCTAACTTACTATCATATCTAGCTTAATCATAGTTGATTTAAAAAGCATACTATAGTAGATTGTCCATTTTATTCTATTAAAATAACTGTATGACAAAATGAATGAAGAATATTATCATTTCACACCACAATATGCCTTGCTTTAAAATTCATACCTTTAATATGCTTAGAATGTGGTGTTAGATTTGCTAAAACACTTTTTTAAAATCCTCAATAACAAATGACATTTGGTGGCATTTGTGTCAAACACAGAAAAACTCATTTTATTTTGTGTGTGTGTGATATTGTGTTAACAATACTGAATTATGGTAATTATCCTAGAGAGTCATCTTAAGAATTTCTCATAACTGCACATGTAAACTAAGGATAACATACTTTCTCTCTGTCCTCTAGGAAACAGATCTTTTTCTGATATATGAAGCAATTCTAACTCAATATAATCCCTCCAAAATAAAGCAATTATTACTTCAGTTACCATGAAGAAGTCATATTGAAACTCCTCATGAGGAAGCTAGATATATTAACTTAAGAGCACTTATCCACATGATTACTCAGACTGACTATCCGTGGGTCAATTGCTGGGAAAAAATTTATAAAGCCAAATGATAAATTGAGTCATAAGCTTTATAAAAGAAGGAGATGTGTTGTTACTCAATCATCTAGAGTATAGTGTGAGTTTGCTGCTGTTTCACGGAGACCTTTAAATGTTCTAACAGAGCCTCCCGCACTTCCTAATTATTTGCTTAATCAATTGTTAGTAAATACAATACTTTTATAGTCCTTAACAAAAATAGTTTAAACTATTTGACATATTTTTTCTAAGAAAAATCTGGGAGTAAGTTTTGAGAAAAAGCTGGAGTAAGTGCTATCACCAAATATACAGTCCAGAAGCTGAGGTAGAATTTTAACTAAGACTTTGTGGATGATGTTTACATATATAAAGACTGAACACATATTGTAATGCATTATTCAGTGTGGAATGATCCTTGACCATTACAATATCTCATTTAATTTATTTGAAAAGATTGATTGTTTCTCTGTAATTTATAGGTATTGCAACATGGGATTAATGAGCAATCATTTAAAATCACAATTATGTAACTTAGAACACATAAGAATAGTTTTAAATTTTCCAAGATGTCATAATATTTTCTATCCTAAAATTTAAATGAGTTTACTAAAAATGCTTTAGAAATGTGCCCATCCTTTAGTTCAAATTATAGGCATACCCAAGTGCTCTGTTCCTGTATGTAATTTATTCTAAGCAAAGTAGCTATTATAGCTACTATCTGTTTTGGCTGCTTGTCCTATTTTGGGAGGCATTTGAACAATGATTTAATGAACAAGGGAATTGTGGACTTATTTAGAATTCTAGATAGTGCCATAAAAATTAATTGTCACAGTGAAAATATACACATATTATGATTCAAAAATATTCATTGGGGGCCAAAGTTGCAGACAATGTTATCTTTCTCTTTTACCTGACACTCTATTATTTCTGAACAGAAGAATTCCAATTTTTACAGTAAATTTACTTCAAGAAGATTCCAGATATATATATATATATTATTGAGAATTAAATCAAGGAAAATGTACCTTAAAAAAAGGTTTAATAAGGCATAACTATGTTGGGAACCATCTTGACTGGTTTCAGAAGCTGTAGTTCCCCATGGCTAAGACTGAGTGAAAGACCTGGGGACCATTAGGCACTAAGGTGATAAAGCTTATTTCCCTAGCAGGGGTGCTACCTCTGTCCCTTTACTTCACCCTGCCTGGCCCCCAATGCATGAACAGTTAGTCAGTGATGGGTAAGATTCCTCAAGGAAGGGATGACTTAAGACAGGCACAATCATGGGGGTCCCCAGGGAAAGACTTGGGGTTTTATAGCAAAAGGGGGTGATGGACCCTCTTCCCTTGGCTTTGACATAGCCTGAGTCCTCATTCTGTCTGCAAGAAGTCTCCTAATCTCTTGGCTGCCTTACTTCTGCTGCCTGACTTAGGCCTGAAATAATGACAGAGGGCGGTGCAGCCCTGTGATGGAAAAAGGGCAGGTTCCCCAGGGTGAAGAGGCCTAAGAAAGAATACATAAAATCCTGTGAAACCTGCTTTGCTAAAAATGCTCTCAATTAAATGATAAGGGTCTGAGCAAGAAATGAGTTTGTTTCCCAAAGTTTTACAGCCCCTTAGCTAACAGACCCTGACTCAGAATAAGCCCTCATAGCTCTTTGTATGTTATCTATTGTTTTATCCTTACTGCCTGATAATGATTAATGAGCTTTACCTGTATTCCTGTGCAAAATGAACCCAATAAAAGCCCATTGAGGAAAAGGCTCTTGGCCCCTCTCCTTTGAAAGATTGGCCACCTTTCCTCCCCAAGCAGATTATGTCTTGGTAGACTTGTTCTCATCCATAATGGCTGGGGAGCCCTGTGGGCAGAGCTCTTGCCCCCACATAGCTATATTGTATTAATGTTTAAGGCTTTCTTGTATTTGGGAAACATAGTCATTTCTCATACAAATATGTTATTTATGCACACCAAAGGGTTGTTATTGTTGTCATTATTGTATATTTTATTGATTATGCTATTACAGTTATCCTAATTTTTCTCCCTTTGTCCTCCTCCTCCTGGTACCTTCTTTTCTCCAACAATCCCCCACCTTAGTTCAAGTCCATGGGTCTTGCATGTAAGTTCTGTGGCTTCTCCATTTCCTATACTATTCTTAGCCTCCCCCTCTCTATTTTGTTCCTACCAATGATGCTTCTTAATCCCTGTACCATTTCCCCATTCTCCCTCTTCCCCCTCCCAGCTAATAACCCCTCCAAATAATCTCCTTATCTATGATTCTCTTCCTGTTCTGGTTCTTTGTTTAGGGTTTTTTTCTTTTTTTTTTTTGATTCAGTTGTTGATAGTTGTGAATTTGTTGCCATTTTAATGTTCATAGTTTTGATCTTTTTTTTTCTTAAATAAATTTCTTTTAACATTTCATTTAGTAATGGCCTGATGATGATGAACCTCTTTAGCTTTACCTTGTCTGGGAAGCACTTTATCTGCCCTTCCTTTCTAAATGAGAGCTTTGCTGGAGAGAGTAATCTAGGTTGTAGGCCCTTGTATTTCATTACTTTGAATACTTTTTGCCAGTTCCTCTTGCCTCCAAAGTTTCTTTCTTGCCCTTCCTCTCCTTCTGACATTCCTGTGATTCAGATGTTGGCACTTTTGGAGATGTCGCACAGGTTCCTCGGCCTATCCTCCTTTTTTAGAATTCTTGTTTCTTCTATTGTTTCTGGTTGAATGTGTATTTCTTCCTTATTTCTCAAGTCATTGGTTTAAATCCTAGCTTTCTCCCCTTCTTTATTGGTGTCCTATGCATTATTCTTTACTTCACTTAGTATAATATTCATTTCTCCCCTTATTATTATTGTTTTTTGCCATACTAAAAAAATCTCTGAGTATCCTGATAGTCAGTGTTTTGAACACAGCATCTACATCTGATAGGTTGACTATCTCTATTTTGCTTAGCTCTTTTTTGGAAATTTTGTTCTGTTCTTTCATTTGGGCCATTTTACTTTCTCTCCTCAATTTGGCAGCCTCCCTTTGTTTGTTTCTGTGTATTAGGTAGAGCTGCTTTGACTCCCTGTCTTAGTAATGTGGCCTATGTAGAAAATAGGTTACATTGTGTGAGGTGGAGCCTTGAGTAATTGCCAAGGTGGGGCAAGCCTCCTCACCATTATGTGGCTCTGTGGGGAGGGCTCCAAGAGGGGATAATATGACTGCCTGGCTTCTGGTGGTTTGGCTGGCACTCTTCTTTTTTCTGTCACTTCATGCTCTTCCTGTGTGTGACTGACACCTTTCCAGTTGCTGCCCCAGTGGTGAATCCTGGAGGGGCTGGGTTTGCATATATTCTAATGCTGTGCTGGCATTTTAAGTAGAGGAAATCTGGCCATTTCTTCTGCAGCTCCAACCCCTGCTAGGTTTTGTAACCAGAAGTAACAGGGATCTATATTCCCTGGGCTGGACCCCTGGGCTGTGCTGTCTAGGCTGGGGCTGTGATTGCTGGCTTCTAAGGTATCCCTCCATTGCATTCCACTACCACTGTCACTGCCTCTCCACCCATCTCTTCAACTCCTGCCCTCCTACCCATCTGGATGAATGTGTCTTCTTTAAATTCTTGGCTGTTGGACTTCCATACAGCTGGATTCTTCTGATGGTTCTGGGTGTTATCAGTTTTGAGATATGGAATTCTTTCTATGGTTGTGCAAGAAAGTGAAGTGTGTCAACCTGTGCTTCCATCTTGACTAGAAGTTTTTTATTTTATTAATTTTTAAATGCCATTACAAATCAGAGTACTTTAATCAACTAAAGTCTAAAAGAATTTGTTTATATTTACCCAGGTGCATAGGGAAGGCAACTAATTGAAGTTTCTCTCTCACATTGATGTCTGTCTCTTCATTCCTCTCTTTCTAAAGGCAATGAAAAAGTGTCTTTGGGTGAGAAAATATATGTGTATATATAATATCAAACTGTTGTTAGGGCCATGCTAATTCTAAAAAGTTTTAGAGGAGATTCCATTTCTTCCCTCTTGATTTTTTGGTGACTGTCATGTTCATTAGCTGGTGGCTACATCAATCTAATCTCTACCTCTGTCTTCCCAAGGTCTTTCTTTTTCTGTGTCTTTTGCTCTTCTCTCTTTTAGAAGAATAACTTAAATTCAATATAGGGACTATGCAGGAGGATATAATCTCAAGAATTTAACTCACTGACACCTACAAAGACCCTTTTTGCAAATAAAGTAGTGTTAATATGTTTTAGGCTTTATGATGTGGATATATTGTTTTGGAAGGACACCATTGAACCTATTACAAATTGTATCTGTCAAGGTTAAATATAAGAATAGCACCTAGTAAACTCTAAATTTAAGAGTCTAGTTTAAGAAGAGATAAGAAGACAGAAGAGGAAAAGAATGTTTCTTATGTTGTGCCAACATACCATGTGGCCTACCTTCATTCTTCTTCCCCCTAAAGCACTGTTTATTATTTTCAAATCTTTTCTTAAGGCCCTGACTGACCAGCCACTGCTGCCTATATGTATGGTATATCCTTACATCACTCCAGTTGTTCCTGTACACAAAGAAGATTAAATATACTGCTTGAGGCTTTGCCAACGGAGGGTATTTCCCCTTAATGAAGGTTGTTTAGTGCTACAGTTAAATAATACCACCGTACTGATGCTATTCATTTTCAGCCTATACCAATACAAGTTCATTTATTTGTAAACCAACCTCAAGCCTTTCTCTATTCTTTAATTGTTCACAGGGAAACTCCCATGAGTCTATGGCTATAATTGAGGGAGAAATGTCTGTTGATCCTTCTCTTAAAGTTCAGTCAGGGAGAAAAAGGAGCTAAAAAAGTTGTCAAGTTTGTGTATAATTGTTTGTGCTATAATGTTTGGTGGAACAAAATGCTACTTTTTAAAAAAATGCATACCATTTGTAGACACAAATAATTCACACTTTGGCAGTTGTTCTTTGATTTCATATCCTTTAAATGGTACAAAAGATAAAAAGGAGTCATGGTAAACAATTTGTAATTGAAAAGATTTAAGCAAGAATCAGATGGTGGAATGTGTGTAAGATGGAGGTAATTTACATCCAGACTTGAACATTTCTACCCTTATTTCTGGGGCTATGGATCTATGGATATAACTCATGGCTCAGGTAAAGAGAGTGGAATTGATGATGTGCTGCTTTAGAACTAAAACTCCCCTGGTTACCCCAGGATCAATTTTACTGATGGTTTCAACTGGCATAATTGAGTACACATTCTGGCTTGACTACCTAATTAGAAGGACAAAAGATTGTGCTGGGAATATCCATCTTGATTAGATTACTAGAAGACTCTTGCTATGTAATATTTTTTTATGGTTAATATTTTTTGTGATCAGTTGAAGAAACCTTTTGCCAGCCTAAGATTTTAAAGATACTCTTGTTTTCGCATAGAATATTGTATTTTTTTACTTTTAAAATGTATTTATACATCTTATCTGGAAATGATTGGTGTGTAGTATGAAATAAAAGCAAAGTTACCTGTATGGACAACAAAGTTTCCCAAGATTCCCTATAATGAACCCGTCATTTCTACAAAGCACTGTAGAGTCACCGTTTCATAAATCTGGTGAGGCATTATCTGTTTGGCTATTTCTGAACTCTTTATTGTGTCCCATTAGCCTGTTTTATCCTCCTTACACATATGTTAATTGATGTAACTTCATAATAGATAAACACACAGTGTAAGTTTTCAGTTCTTTATAAAATGAACATTGTCTGCATCTTTCTATAGTATTGCATCATCATATATAATTATTTAGTTGAGGTATAATTTACATATAACATGTTAGCTTCAGGTACACTGTATATATATATATTTCACAAAATAATCATCACAATAATTCTAGTCACATCCGTTAAAATAAAATAGTTAATTTTTTTCTTGTAATATGAAATATTAAGACCTGTCCCTTAGCAACTTTAAAACATACAATACAGAATTATCAACTATAGTCACCATGCTATGCATTATCCCCCCATAATTTCTTTATTCATAACTGGAAGATTTTACTTTTTGATCACCATTTCCCATTTTGCTCACTAACCCTCCCCAAGTCTGGCAATTACCACTCTTCTCTACATCTATGAGTGTTGTTTTTGGTTTGTTTGCTCTGTAGATATGCTATTGAGGTCTGTCAAAAAGTATTGAGTCATGTAATATGAAAAACAGAGACATTTACTGAAGAAGATCCAAGATATAAGGTACATTGTACATAGGACAATGACACCTCAATCTCCTTCAAAGTAGGCACCATGGGACCTCACGCTATTCTAATCACCATCAGCTGCCCCATTGTATTTTTCTAACTCTCATCCATGGTCTGAAATCTCTTCCATTTCAAAAGTGATTTTAGCTTGGGGGAAAGCTAGAAGTCACAGGGTGTCAAGTCTTGGGTGTAGGGAGGCTGAGTCACCTGGATAATTTGATGTTTCACCAAAAAACTTTTCAAGAGACGTAATGCATGAGCAGGAATGTTGTTGTGATGAATCTGCCAATCACCAGTTGCCCATAGCTGTGTCCTTCTGAAACATCTGAACAGTTTCTGTGGAGTAATATTCAAGCTTAACTCAAAATTTGATACAGATTTGTTGCTCTGTGTGCTCAGTCATTTTGAATGTGACCTCCACAGAGTACACATGCTCACTCCATGAAGTCTATCAACCCTACTGACCAACACAATGAAGTTCTCATTGTTCATGCATGTGCATTCCAGTCCACTCTCTTTGGCTGCCAGGTTACAGTGATGTCATGCAAACTATTCTTGTTATATTAACAATGGCTGTACTTTTTCTGGAAAGACCTGGTAAAGGAATTCATATGATATTTGTTTTTTGAAGTTTTTCACTTAGCATAATGCCCCCAAAGCCCATGTATTTTGTCACAAGTGGCAGTATTTCTTCTATTATGGCTTAGTAATGTTCCAATGTGTATACAGGTACCAAAATTTCTTTATCCATTCATCCATCAATGGACATTTGTTTTATTCCATATCTTGGCTATTGTAAATAATGCTGCAATAAACACGAAGGTCTATATATCATTTCAATTTGGTGTCTTTGTTCTCCTTTTTGGATAAAACCAGAACTGGAATTGCTGGGTCATATGGTAGTTCTATGTTTTATTTTTTGAGAAATCTTCATACTGTTTTTCATAGTGGCTGCACCAATTTATCTTCCCATCAACAGTGCATGGGGTTCTCTTTTCTCTATAGGTTCTCCAACATTTGTTATCATTTGTCTTTTTGATAATATTCATTCTAACAGGTATAAGGGTGTATCTCACAGTGATTTTGATTAGCATTTTTCTGATTATCAGTATGTTAAACATATTTTAATGAACCCGTTGGCCATCTGTTTATCTTTTTTGGGAAAATGTCCATTTGGTTTCTCTGCCCATTTTAAATGTACTTAAAAAAAAGATTTTATTTATTTATCTTTAGAGGGGAAGGGAAGGAGAGAGGGAGAGAAACATCAATGTATGGTTGCCTTTCATGCGTCCCCTGAGGGGAACTGGCCTGCAGGGAACCGGCCTGCAACCCAGGTATGTGCCCTGACTGGGAATCGAACCTCGATTGTGTGGTTCGCAGGCCCGCACTCAATCCACTGAGCTACACGAACCAGGGCTCTCTGCCCATTTTAAAATGAGATTGTGTGTTTCTTGTGCTATTGAGTTGTATGCATTCTTTATATATTTTAGACATTAAACCTTTATCAGATATGTGACTTTCAAGTATCTTCTCCCACTTAATAAGTTGCTTTTTTATTTTGTTGATGGTTTGTTTCTTGTGCAGCAGGGTTTTTTTACTTTAATGTAGTCAGTCCCATTTGGTTACTTTTACTTTTTTTTTAATTGTTGAACCCAAAAACTCATCAGCAAGACCAATGTCCAAGAGCTACCACCTATATTTTCTCTTAGGGGTTTTATGATTTTACATCTTGTAATCCACTTTAAGTTCATTAAATTTTGTATGTAATTTAAGATAGTGGTCAAGTTTTATTCTTTTGTATGTGACTGACTAGTTTCCCCAGCACCTTATTGAGGAAACTGTCCTTTCCCCATTGTTTACTCTAGATCCCTTTGCCATACATTAATTAACTTTGTTTACATAGTTATATAACTGTGATCTTTATTTCATTTCCTTGATCTATGTGTATGTTTTCATGCCAATACCATATTGTTTTGATTGCTGTGAATAGCTTGAAATCAGAGATTATAATGACTCCAACTTTGTTTTCTTTCTCCAGATTGCTTTGGCTACTCAGTGAGTTCTTTGGTTTAATACAAACTTTAGGATTTTTGTTTTGTTCATATAAAAAATGTCATGAGAATTTTTATGGGGATTGCATTACAACTGTAGGTTGCTTTGGGGAGTATGGACATTTCAACAATATTAATTTTTTCAACCCATGATCATAAAATATACTTTTGTTTATTAATATGTTCTTCACTTTCTTTACCCATGTCTTATAGTTTTCAGTGTACAGATATTTCACCTTCTTATATAAAAATATTCTTAAATATATATTTATGCAATTATAAATGGAATTATTTTCTTCTTTTTTTTATTAAATTTTATTTAGTTACTTTTCAAGTACATTTTTTTTAATCTATTTCTCCCATCCCACCCCACCCCCCCGCCCGGTCTCCCCCTCCCTCCCATTCCCCCCCCCCCCCGCCCCAGTCCTCATCTCTGTGTCTTTCATACTTGTTCCTCAAAATCCCTCCCCCTTTTTCCCCTTAAGTTCCCTTCCCTCTCCCCTCTGGTCGCTGCCCACTTGTTCTCTATTTCAGCGTCTTTGTTTTTATTCTGTTTGCTTGTTTGTTTTATTCTTTAGCTTCCTGTCAAAGGTGAGGTCATATGGTATTTGTCCTTCAATGCCTGGCCTATTTCACTCAGCATAATGCTTTCCAATTCCATCCATGTTGTTGCAAAAGGTAGTAGCTCCTTCTTTCTCTCTGCTGCATAGAATTTCATGGTGTATATGTACCACAATTTTTGGATCCATTCATTTACTGATGGGCACCTAGGTTGCTTCCAACTCTTGGCTATTGTAAATTGTGCTGCTATGAACATTGTGGTGCATAGGTTCTTTGAAATTGATGTTTTAGGATTCTTGGGGTATAATCCTAGCAGTGGAATTGCTGGGTCAAAAGGCAGGTCAATTTTTATTTTTCTGAGAAAATTCCATACTGTTTTCCATAATGGTTGTACCAGTCTGCAATCCCACCAACAGTGACATTCCTTTTTCTGAGGTTGTTTTTGAGAGATTATTTTGGTGCGTTTTTTGTTTTTTGTTTTTTTACTTTATTTTATTTTTATTTTTTCTTTTTTTTTATTATTTACCTTTCTTCCTTCTCCATTCCTTTTCTTTATCTTTTTGCTTTTTTAAAGTAATCTGTTATTTCTTTTAAACTTTATTACTGTTTCATCTTTCCATACTTTTGTCCTCTTTTCCCCGGATTTCCTGTTTTATTTCTTTTTCTTTTCTTTCTAAACTTATTGCTCTTTCTTCCATTCCCCTACCATTTTTTTCTTTCTTCCTTTTATTTCTTTCCTTATCATTTCTTTCTTTTACCCACAAGAGTCACAATCAACTTGAAAATATAAAAAGACCAGAGCTGGACCCATAGAAGAGCCCTCCCAATAGTAGAGTCAGAGAGACAAATTGCACATTGTTGTAGAATTATTTTCTTAACATTTCTTCCTGATAGCTTCTTATAAGTATTTGAATATAATTAATTTTGGGATTATAATTTTGTATTGTGCAACTTTACTCAATTTATTAGCTCTAATAGCTTTTTGGTGGAGTCTTTAGGGTTTTCTATAATAAGATCACATCATCTATAAATAATAACAGTTTTACCTTTTCCTTTCCAGCATGATTTTTTCATTTCTTTTTCTTGTCTAATTGCTCTGGCTGGGAGTTACAGTACTATGCTGAATAAAAGTGGAAAGAATGGGCATCCTCCTCTTATTCCTGATATTTAGAAAAAAACTTTCAGGTTTTCGTGGTTGAATTAACTAGAGCTTCTTATATGTTACCTTTTTATATTAAGGTTCATTCATTCTATACTCATTTATTATAGTTTTACCATAAATAAATGTTTAATTTTATCAAAGGCTTTTTTTGCAGCTATTGAGATGATCATATTATTTTTACTTTTCAGGGTTTTTTATTTTATTTTGTTTTGTTTTAATCCTCAACAGAAGACATTTTTTCTTTTTATCTTTTTTTTTTTTTAAAACTAAAAGAGAGGAAGGGAAAGGAAAATAACAGAGAGAAACATCAGTGTCAGAGAGAAATATCGATTTGTTCCCTCTCATACTTTTCCTGATTGGGGATCTTCTGTGCCCCGCCCAGGGATGAATCCTGAAACCTAGACATGTTCCCTGACTGGGAATCAAACCACCATCTTTTGGTTATGGGACTGCACTCCAACCAACTGAGCCACACAGGTCAGAGCTTATTTTTCAGTTTTTTAATGTGGCATATTATATGGATTGATTTGCAGATGTTGAATCATCCTTGCATCATTGGGATAAATCACACTGATTTGATGTATAATACTTTTATGTATTTTTTAAAAAGTGTTGCTAACATTTTGAGAAAGTTTTCACCTATGTTCATATGAGTTTTTGGCCTGTAATTAATTTTTTTCCTGTCATGTTCTTGTCTGATATAGGTATCAGGGTAATGCTGGCCATGCAAAATGAGTTAGGATGATGTTTTCTTTTCATTCCTTTTTTTTTTTTTAGATTTTATTTATTTATCTTTTAGAGGTGAAGGGAAGGAGAGAGCGAGAGAAATATCAATGTATGGTTGCCTCTCATGTGTCCCCAGTTGGGAACTGGCCTGCAACCCAGGCATGTGCCCTGACTGGGAATCGAACTATGATCGTGTGGTTCACAGGCCTGCACTCAATCCACTGAGCTATGCCAGCCAGGGCATCATCCTATTTTTTGTAAGAGTTTGAGAAAAGTTGGTATTAAGTTTGTTGTATGTTCAGTAGACTTTTATTTGCAGGAGAATTTTTATTACAGATTTAATATCTTTACTAGTAATTGACCTGTTCATATATTGTATTTCTTCATGATTCAGTCTTGGTTCACTCTATGTTTCTAGGAATTACCTTTACTTTCTAGGTTGATCAATTTGTTGGTATGTAATTGTTCATTAGTAGTTTATTTTGTTACTTTGTATTTCTGTAGTATCAGTGGCAAAATCTCCTGTTTAATTTCTTAAGTTATTTATTATTTTCTTGGTAAATCTAGCTAAAATGTGGTCTATTTTGTTTATCTTTTTAAACAAACATTTCTTCTTTTTGTTGATGTTTTCTATTGACTTTCAGTCTGTGTTTTATTTTGGCTCTAATTTTTTTCTACTGTTGCATTTGAATTTCATTTATTCACTATTTCTAGTTTTGTGAAATGTTATGTAATGTTTATTTGATAGCTTTCTTGTTTGTTGATATAAACATTTATCATTATGAACTTTTCTCTTAGAACTGTTTTTGCTGCATCCATTAAATTTTAATAGGATATATTTCAATTTTCACTTCATGCAAGGTATATTTTCATTTCTCTTTGGCTTTTTTCTTTAACCCATGGTCATTTAGTGGCTTGTTATTCAAACTTCACATGTTTGTTTTACAGTTTTTATTTTGTAATTTTGTTACCTAATTTCATGTAATTGGGATTTGAAAGATGCTTGATATATTTTCAGTATTCTTAAATTTATTAAGACTGGTGTCTAACACATCATCTATCATGGAGAATATTCCTTCTATACTTTATAGAGTATATATTCTATTGCTTTTAAATGGAATATTCTCTGTTTATCTATTAACTGTCTGTTATGCCATATGTTTAAGACCAGTGCTTCCTTATTGATTTTCTGTACAGATAATCTATCAGTTGATGTTAGTGAGAGATTCAAATTCCCTACCATTATGCTATAGCTATATATTTCTCTCATTGAGTCTGTTAATATTTGCTTTATATGTCTAAGTGTTCTTATATTGAATGCATAAATATTTACAAATATATTATTTTTGATGGACCCTTTTATTGTTATGTAATGATCTTTTGTCTTATTATATTTTTTTGCCTTAAAGTTGTTTTTTTTTCTGATATATAGAATTCCCAGGTTTATTCCCAGCTCCCCAGGTTTATTTTTGTTTCCATTTGCATGGAATACTTATTAACTTCTCTCTAACTTCAGTCTGTGTCCTTGCATCTGAAGTGAGTTTTTTATAGACAACATATTGATATGCCTTTTTATTCATTTAGCCACTTCATCTTTTGATTACATAATTTATTCCATTTACATTATGATTACTTTTAATGGTAATGGAATCATTACCATTTTTTTCTGGTTGTTTTGTAATTCCTTTGTTTTTTCCTCCTCTTGCTCTCTTACTTTTTCATATGATATTCTGTAGTAGTATAGTTATACAACTTCTCTTTATACTTCATGTGTGTGCTATAGGTATTTGTTATGTGGTTACTATTAGGCTTATATAAAATAATTTATATTTATAATAATCTGTGTTATGTAAAAGCAAATTAAATTTTATTGCATTCGAAATCTCTACATATTTAGCATTGTCATATCTATTTAAAAATTAACTTGTCAATTTCTTTCTCATAAAAAAACCATGGTATTCTGAATATAATGCAATGGCTTTATAAAGAATTAATATTGTTGCATTTAGTTTTCGAATCTATTATTATCCTATTTCCCACCATTTATCTAGTTTTCTTTTTGATACTTCTCAACAATGTCATGCATTTATGCTATTAGAGGTTTTGTGTATCATTCATATTTTTGCTTGGTATTTAATTCTTTCAGGATATTAAGTGGTATAATTTTATGTTACATATCCAATATTTTTGTATGTATATAGAAATATAACTATATTTAGATTAATACCTACCTAGGTAAATATGGCTATGTGTACCTATAAATATTTTTGTATATAACCTTGCTATATATGAACTGAAGTCTAGATTTCTCAGACATCTTTATTTACAAAATAAGGGATGAGAGGTTCCTACAAAGAAAGTTACATGAGAAATATTGGGGGTGCTGAGCCTGAGAGTGGATAATAAATGATTAGTAAAAATTCTAAGAAATAAATAGGGTAAGTGAATACCTGCATTGTACTAGAATTATTATATATTTATAGAAAAAATGAGGTTTTATTTAAAATGTACGTGGATGACTAAAGAATGCAATTTAAGACTCTTTTGCTTATCAAATAGAGCAAATAAATAAGTAAAACAATCTCTGGTTTTTATAGCAGAACATTTCAGTACTAGACCTATGTCCACGCAGAAACTTCATATATTCACAGATTACATGAGAAGTGGTACTAATTTCCCCCATGTTGGCTTCATTTTTAAGGAGGCTTCTTCTGGCAAAGAGATGATTACTGATTGCATTTGTGTGGCAAAACTAGATGAAAAAGAGTACTTCAATCACAATAGTTTCAACCCAAGTTTTTTTTATTGAGTCTCTCTGACTTGGCTTGAATCACATAATCAAATTTAAGTCATTCACCACGGCCAGAAACACCCAGAAATATGGTCTCCGATTTACAATATTAAGACTGAGATTGAGGATAATTACTTATTCCAAGAAAATTAAAAGGACATTGATGTTAAATAGGAGATACATACTATACAATGCATTGATTTAAGTTAATTTGCTTTTAAAATGTGATCATTTAAAAATCACCAGTATTTGAGGTTCTTAGAATTGTATGAGAAAAAGAAAACTTTTGGTGTAACTTTTGTTTAAATTCAAACTATTGAAACAGCTATCCAAAGATAACAATATTGCAATGAGATCCAAATGAAACAACTCAGTGGGATCTAGCATAAGAAATAGGGGCAGGCAAGAGGTACTAATAGTGTAATTTCACAGAGAGAGCAAATTAAGGTTAAGTGAAGAAAGAAAAAAATAAAATAATCTTTAGAGATAGAAATTAAGGTAATATGTTCAACAGGAATAAACATTTTTGAGATGCCAGTGACTGAATGATATAGTGCCTTGTATCAGGCAAATAATTACTAGTTTCATCTATTCTGATAAGAATAAACATTATAAAATCCAGGGATGATTGCATTAGTAGTTAGGTGTTTTGGAAAGAGCAGGGTTGACAACATATTCAAACAGTAATAGACCATGGTTTCAGAATTTTTGCCAGAAGAATGGAGCTCTTCTTAAACTTATGACTGTTACTGAAATTGAATAAAGAAAACATAATGAAGACGATTGTGAAATCTGCAATGATTTTTTTCTTCCATAATGGGTCAAAACCAAGGTCACTTTGTATAAATGGATTTTCTGGAAAAAGAGAAAATTGGCAATATCCCTTAATACTCTCATTTTAAAAAATCTCATTTTATTAGAGTAACGATAGGCAGTAAAACATGCCTTTCCTCTTCTCCCATGTGTTAATGAATCAGAATGCACAAAACCTTAATAATAATTGACATAAAAGGTTCAAAAACATTATAATCTTTCTTACCCGCATTTCTGTTAAAATGATATTGCTTTAAAGTGATATTGCTTTTATATTGTACAATATAAAAAGAAGTATGGTGACAGGTTTTAAAAAGATAAGAATGGAATGTAGTTTAGAATTTGGTCTACACTGTGTGTGAGAATTTTATCTTAAACTAAAAGTATAAAATGTAATTAATTAAATATTTTTGGTTTGAAAAATATAATTTTTAAGTTATAAATATTTAATTTCCTAAAATCTTCATTCCTGAAACATTGAATAGTTAAAATAACTGGAAAATGAAAGCAAGAATCAAATTCTGAAATGTAGCTTAGACTCTGAGACATTGGAGGAAGTGCTGAATTTGGCAAATATGCAAACATGTGCCTGGCAATAGTAGGGTACAGTGTGATCATCTACTGCTTGATCCTCCCTTGGACAATTAAGCACATGCCCTCCCTAAGCAGTTTATTCTAAGTGTACAAAATAATGTCACTAATTAAAATGTCCCACTAATGTCCTCACTTTATTTCACAGCTCAGTTATTTTTCTAGGCAGGTAAGCTAATAAAGGATTATTATTAGCTTACATTTTGAATCCTAGCCAATAGTAGTGCAGAATCTTTCTATGCCATTTCCAGCATTGAACTAGCTCCATATGCTGAAGACTTAAAAATACTCTCTACTCTTTACTTCTTTTATATTATGCATTTTGTAACTTTGCCAAATACAGTTTTAGATGCTTAGATCTTACCTGATAAATTTCTTTTAATTTAATTTAGTTAAATTAGAAAATATTTTTCATTCCAAATGGTTTTAGTTCATGTATATTATGAAACTAATTTATAAATATTTTATTCAATCATTTGAAATTTATGTGAAGTTAGTTTAACCCTCCAATATCTATGATTGAAAAAAATGATGGGAAGACTATAAAGTATGGGTATCACAGAATCAAATCTATTGGGAAAGAAAGGAAGGGAAAGATGAGCACTGACAGGTGCCAAACAAGGCCCAAAATAAACTGCACTGAACTTCGTCTTGCCCTTGATATGTCTCTCATTACTAGGTTTAAGTAAGCATTATATGTGTGCCAATATGTTATTCATTTTAAATGTATTCTAATAACTTGTTTTATTTAATTTTTATTTCACTTATTTTTATTAAATTTATTGAGGTGACATTGGTTAATAAACTACATAGAATTCAGGTGTACAATTCTATAATACATCCTTTGTATATTTTATTGCATGTTCACCACCCCAAGTTGAATCTTCTATCTCCACTTATTCCCCCTTTTACATATTTCTACCTCACCCCGTTCTCCTTTCCCTCTAGTAATCACTATACTGTTTTTAAAAATATTTTGTTTATTTATTTTTAGACAGAGGAGACAGGAGGGAGAAAGAGGAGAGAAACATGAATGTGTGGTTGCCTCTTGCATGCCCCCTACTGGAGACCTGGCCCACAACCTAGGCATGTGCCCTAGACTGGGAATCCAACCAAGGACCTTTTGGTTCTCAGGCTGGTATTTAATCCACTGAGCCACACCAGCCAGGACTAGTAATCACTATACTGTTATATGTGTCCAGGAGTCTTTCTTTTTTCTTAATCTAATAACTTGCTTTGAAATTAAGGTTTTATGAGACATTAAGATAATTTTCTGAGGAATATCTTGCCTTGTACAGCATTTAGGTAATATAACCCTCATTTGGGGACTAATTTCCATGGATTTTATTCACAGTGACACTGAGATAAGGTAGGCACATGCTGTGTTTTACTTGTAGCAAGGTATTTTACATAACTTAATTCAGTTCAGACTCATAAGACCAATTGTATCACCTTGACAGAGCCACAGAGTTTCCTTGATTTATTTATTTAAATAATAAATGATGATTTGGGAATAGATTATCTGATGTCTATTCTGTCCAATTTTAGCCTAAATGCTAATGGGAGATCGACGGTCCCTAACTGAAGGTGTGGACCTGTTTGGTATACTAGCAATTCTGTCTCTCTCAACAGTGACTCCTGCGGCAACTTAGGCCTCCTCTGCAAGCACCAGAAATCTCCCGGAACACACACCTGGGCTGTCAGAGAATAAATTTGTATTAGTAAGACTAGAAAAGAACTTTGCCAGATGCCTCTGGAAATATTTCTCTTCAACTCTTCCTCTAGACACATGTACCAGTTATAATGCATGTTTCTCTATTTATCCTCTGACATAGTATCTCATTGTTTATTGCAGAGAGAATTTTCTAAAATGAAGTATAAGTGAAAAATAAAAGGTATAATCCTCAATATTAGCCATCCAGTTATAATTCCTATATGGATTTTAATCTCTCACTTGCCAAATAAAAGGCAATCACAAACTTTTCTTCTCCTTAAATACTTGTGTCATCTTTTGGAATTAATTGAATAATTGCAACTAAAAATAAAGTTTTAGAGCATATTCAAACAGCAAGTAATCAAGTTTTGGAACTCTGCTGCGTATTTCAATGATGAATTTGGAATGCATTTCCAGTGCTCTTCATTGTTTTAGGGGAATGAATGTAGGCCACATGTCCCATTCAGACAGAATTTTCTTGTCCTCTAGAGATTGTCCTTGCAAAGCTACACAAACAGTGAGAAATAAAGCTATATAAATTTGCTTATGAATATGCAATTGCATTTGAGGCTTTTCCTTTGTTTTTTTCCCATATTGAAAGAAACCAAAGAAAAGTTTTAACATATAAAGCAACCTAATAGGTTTATTTATTACATTATCAATGTATTTTAAATTAAGTGTAACTCAATATTAACTTTCCTGATCAAGGACAACTCAGATATGTCTTTAAATGTAAGTTTTGTAAAGATCAGAAAGCATAGAAATAATAATTGAAAGAGTTCAACAGTAGTTTCAATAAGACAGCTATTAATTTCCAATAGCTTTGCTCATCTGACATTTGGTATTATTAACAGAATAAAATTAATTTCCTCCAAAAAACACATTCTAATTAAATATCATTAGACACATTGGATAGAAAATATATCAACTTGATCTGATGCTGTGTTGTAGCTTTTGATTTGAGGTTTACAGAGGAAATTGCAGACCTATGATTGAAGCATATCAAATATAACAGGCACATATTTGAAATATCCTCAAAAATAGAAAAGTCACTATTTTCACTTTCATAATTGACAACTACTCAATAGGGCTGTTTTCTCCTTAGTATAAATGTCACTCCAGCAGTCAGTGGGCAGTGTCATATTTTTTAATCATTTGTGGAAGTATTTGAACATTTATGGGAATGATAGTTCTGTGTCATTTCCAATTGATTGAATCAGTGACATGTTCCTGGAAGTCACTTCATAGGACTATTATACAAGAAATGAAGGGAGGTTATTTCAGGAGAAGGGAAAAATCTCACTCAATTGGGTAACAGGGATTATTTCAAATGTGATAAACCATGTCACTTGGCCTGTTTCTGCCTCAGTGCAACCTTCCTTCTCTGTATCAATATTATTGTTACATCCGCTACCATGAAGGAGTACTTAGGTTCTTAAAATTACCTTACAATATATCTTACAGTGCCAAATAAATATGAACTGCTATTCTGAAGCCTAAAACCATGTTTTAAGGCTTGGTAAACAATGTCTTATACACACACCATGCACAGCCATGCACTTAGGTATGTGTACACACACACACACACTCACAAAAGGAATGAATTGGTAACAATTGTTGGAAATTTTACTGCTTTACTAAATGTTCTGGTCTACATAGTAAAAACTGCCTGGATTATTTCAGTTAACTTAGACTTGAAGCGATGATCTAATACAGAAATTTCTCTACATAGTTTGGGCACAAGTAATGTTTTAAAAGTTGTCTGTAACTTCCAGTTATATTAAAATGGATTTGGGGAAGTCAGCTGCTCAGATGACTTCATTGCATTCACTATTTCACAAACTTTATGGCTAATCTAATGAAACTATGTATAACATCAGTTTAAACACTTTTTGGATAGACTATAAAGTATTTGTTTTAAATAGCTTTATGTGATATAGCCTTTTAATATTTTCACCTCCATGCCTTTATTAGTCTTAATGCATTTTTATGAATGGGACAACTTGTTCAGAAAATAAGTTGCAATTTTGGGGGCTTGAAATTTGTACCAGAGTGTCTAGACACTGAGTCTTTTCAGACTGGCCTTGCTTTAGCAGTTTTGTTGTTCTGGGAAGTTGTTTCCTAGCACTTTTGCCTAGTAAAATGAATGCTTTATTTATATGTATGGTTTATTCCCAAAAAAGATTCAAGGCATGGTCCTTATAACATCAAAACTTTTCTTTTCTTAAGATTTTTGACCACATGACTCCAAATTCTGAGGTTACCAGTTCCACTAAGATGTTTAGTGAGAACTGTCCATCCCTGGTAGTGGTCAACTAGACAACTCCACTGAAGTTCGCCTATCAGTCTGCACCACAATCATGGATCCTTGTTCAGTCTTTCTGACCAGTTCTCCTTGTTCAGGGATAACTTTCATATCTGCCTCTTTTACTGACATCTACTCTATCACTGTCCTGGTCAACATTCTTCAACATTTCCATTTGAATAATATATCTAGCATACTGACCATTTGCTGGATATATTTGGTGCTTTGTCTTGATATTTAATTGATTTTTCTCTCCAACCTATACTCACAAGATAATATCCCAAACTTATCATTATAATAAATATAGCACATCTGAAACCTCAAATTCAATTATCCTACCCTTAGGATATTACCTGTAATATTTAAAATTTATTCTTTTTAGACTGAAGTCAATTAATAACACCATTCTCCCAGGTGACTATTTAACAGGTTATTTTTTATCTCCTCAAATTTCCAAAATCCACTTTCTTCCTAACTAATAACCTTCCTATGTCAATGTCATGCAGCCAACAATCACTAGAGGTATATGGTTATCACTTCTTGATTAGCACAGCGACTTAAATTTTGTCTGTAATTATTAGAGAAGATTAAGTAATCTGTTTGCTTTTATGTTTTATTTTCCCTTCACTCTGGTCCCGACGTAATACTATATTTTCCCAAAAGTATTATTTAATAGTCTTGAATAATTACAAATAAGTCGACATCTGAAAATAACAGATTTACTATGAAAACCTTGTATTAAAAAATGTTGACAATAGGGCTACCAAAGGCGGCGTTGCCTTAGTAAACTCATCAAAATTTAGGGCTTACCCAGTCTTGAGCTAACATACACATACTTCAGTAATCTAAATCTTAATGCCCACATAATATAAATTTTGATATTTTGTCAAATGACTGTGCTTTTGACATAATTGGACCTTACTGAATATATATGTGCATAATAGTTCTCTGTAAGTTTGGAGGCTAGAGTTGTGCAACTAAATACAGACCAGGACTATATGTTGAGAAGAACGAAGATGAAATATTATGGGGGAATAATTACTGATTTTTTTGAACTGCTTACCTTATCCAATACCCAATAATAATTATCTTGGTTTATGTTCTCCAAAATATATATAAAGACTAATTTTCTTTTTAATTATACTGGTTTGTTTTTCTTTATTAAGGTATAATTTACGTATAATAAAATTCACTCATTCTCAGTAAGTTGTTTGATGAATTTTGGTAATTGAATACAAATGTGTAACTTCCACCAAAATCAAGATATAGAAAAATTCTCATAACCAGCTTGACCCTTTCCGATTTTATTCTGTGAAATTGCTTATATTCAATAAAAGAACATCTTGATGTTTCTATGAATGCCAGTCCAGGTTTTGAAAAATCTGAGCATTTGCTGTGAGTGTCAGCTAGTTCTAAAAATTGGGATTCTTTTCTTTTTCACACTTGCCTTTTAACTAAAAACAAAATATTAATCAGAAGATAAATTTTACATCACCTCAGTATCTAATATACATATGTACTATTGCAATAAATATACTTTTAACTAGTTGCTGCTATAGATAAAAATGTAACTATTCTTATAAAATGAAAACACTTCTTATATACTGGATTATAGCCCCTATCTCTTAATTAAGATCTTTCCTTTTAAATATTCTTTCCTCCCTTCTAAAACACTGATTTTTCCTCTATAGTATGTCATTCTCATCAGCACGCAAATATTCTCTAGTCTATCCCACCTTGAAAATGAAGATAAAAAAGCTTGCCTCAGTCTTCCATCCTCCTCCAGCTTTTATAGCACTGCTCTTGTTTCAAATGAAATTACTTAACTACTGTACATATTCAGAGTCATCATTTTATCTTTTTCTAGTCTCCTTAAACTTCATCCAGTTGTCCCCTGCATTCCACAGCAGCAGCTACCATCAAGGTCACTAATGACCTCCATATTTTCTAAGCTATGGGTTAGTTCTCAGCCCTTATTTTATTTGACTGATCAGCAGCATTTGACATGATTGCTTCTTTTTTTTGAAACATTGCTTTTATTCAGTTTTGTAGTAGTGAGACTTTGTTTTCTCGGTACTTCTTAATCTCCTTTGATGGACTATTTTCTTTTTGCTGATATACATTTTGAATGGTAACCTTGGATTGTGCCTACCAACTTTTTTTCTTTATTTACAGACAGTCTCTAAGTGATCATATTCAAGTGATCATGACACTTAAAGAGAAATAATTTCACATTTTATTTCCCTCCCAGATCTTTACCCTGAGGTTTAGACATTAATACTACCCACATCTCAAATGTGGCATGCCTTAAAGCAATTTTCTCTACTGTCTTCCCCTGTAAGATAATGTCTCCTATCTGTTAGCATCCTAGGAAACCATCTAAGCTAGTTACCATTTCTGCTGGGATTATACAAACTATTTGTCATACACTCTCTTGCCAGGTGGCTTCCTATTAGGCTGTGCTCATGTTAGACTCTAGCAAGAAATTGAAAGGTGATAAGAATAATATATTTTTATGGCTTCTGAGTATTTCTGGCAATGGTCATTTCAACTTACTGGTGGATACCACCATATTGAGCAAACTTGGGGAGCAGGAGTAACAGAGGAGACAGCAATAGGCCTGTGTGAACAGCACTTACAGCACCAGTAGTAGCTGCACAGAGTGAATGTGAGTCATTGGTTTTCTGCTTAGCCAGTGCAAACACAGCTGCAGAGGCCTCAGTTGAGAGAGTGATTCCAGGCTTGGGATCTATTCTCCCATGCTTTTCCAGCCCTAAGAATAACTTCCTGTAGTTAATCATTATTTACTAATTGTATATATATATATATATATATATATATTTGCACTATAGTTCTTTAATCATGCTTTAAGAAATCAAATTCTCTATATTATCTCCATTTAAATTCCTAGAGTAGCTTCTGTTTTCATGATTGAAGACTGACTGATCAAGTACTGAGCCAGCAGGGCTCTTTTCAGATTAGTTATTTAACATAATTGGGCCTGAAAAAAGTGGTGACATCATTAATGACTTTGGCATTTGTTTTTTTTGAAAGAGTGAGAAAGTCTTCCTTTGGACAAAGCAGTTGTATTCTATTAAAAAGGATATTTATTGCCTTTGCTGAGCAGCCAACATAGTGAACGGTACTAAGTACTGTCTTGTGCTCAGCTCTGTACCCGCCCTTCAGGTTACAAACATAAATTATATGTCCCCATCTGCTTTGCCAGCTGGCTTACCCATGGCATTCTTCCAATGGAAGACACAGGCAAAGATTTGAATGAGAGCAAAAAGAAAAGGCCAGCTTACTGGAGTACCTAATGTTTGAGTAGTTATAAATTATTGGTCAGGAAGGGATAGCTTAAACTGCCCAAAAGACTAAAATTTCACTGGCTTGTTTATTACTCAGACTACATGTCCACCCCCAGCTAATCTGAGGAATCTAACCATGTCAATCTAATCCCGGGATGCAGAATTATAGCACGTTCAACATCTGGCAAATTGCTAACTGTTGTGGTGGCAGACAGGAGCTTATTTTCATATTGCATTAGCCAAATAAAATCACTTGGTTATAACTATCTCTCAAATTACCAAAAAACTGGAGCTTCTTTGGTAATAGCGTTAGTGAGCTGTGCACTAGCCTTCCATTGTATGAACTGTGCTTCCAAACAACTCCCAGCATTGCAATTCCTGTACAATTTAAAAAAGAGAGAAAAAACTAAATTCTATAATACTTTTAGCTTTTTTACTGACCTTTATTGAAAACACCAACTTAAGTCATTTTATTTTCCATAGTCTTCCTCATTGAGGTAAACTGGTAATCCATGAACTCAGTTTTTTATTCAAAAATATTTTGAATGTCTCTATTAATCTTATATCACATACTCAATGCATCAGAAATTCTTGCCAGCTCTGACTCTGAAATGGTTGCCAAACCTAAACATTCTTAGCATCTCTGCTGCTCCACATTTGTCCAAGCCACCATCATTTCTCATCACAGTTATTATCTTCCTAACTGGTCTTTCTGCTTGTACTCTTTCTGCAACAACCCTGATAAACTTTTTGATATGTAAGTCAGAGTTTGTTGTTCCCTTCACCAAATTCCTCTGGTGGCATCTCCTTACTTGTGAAGTAAAATTTCAGAGCATGGTTTACCACACCTTACACAATTGGATTCTTCACCACCTCATGACATCTTCTCTTTCACTCTTTTCCTTGTTCAAGGTCTTTTCACTATTCCTCCTTCAGTTTTTGTCTTTGTTTCTCCTCTTTCTGCAATATTCTTAAATAAATATATAATAATGCACTCATTTAATTAACCCCTCTGCTCAAATACCAGGTCTTACTTTTTTTTGCTTTATCTGAAATAGAATGGCCATAATATTCTATGCACATGCCTTGATTTATTTTTGTTCATTACAGTTTTTAATCATTTAAAAATTACATACCTACTTGCTTATTATCTGCCTCAGTAACAAGGATGTACATTGCACAAAAACATTGAATTGTCCCCGTTTTTCCACCTGGAAAATAACATAAATTTTGTAATTGAATGAATGGCTTGTTTAGGTAAATTAATATTTCCAGGAGTTGTTGATATTCTCTGATAACTTTGTTAACACAAACTACAAACATAGTCCTTATATTATTATTATAAGTCATTTTTTTCCTTTTCTTGGTGCTCTGGATGTTTTTGTGAGACATGTTATGTATTGAGTGGTAGGTACACAAATGATAGGTCCAATTGCATTAGTATATGTAATTAAGTAGGTACACAGACCAATAGATATATACAACCATAGAAAAAATGGATGCTTCACTGAAAGCAATGAAACTAACAAAAATTCAAATCAAGGCCTATATCAGACATGAAGGAACTGCTAATGACAAGGATTGAAGACCAGACAGACACAGAATTGTCCCTCATGGAAGTGTAATGATTATAGTCAAAACAAAGTGTGATATTGAAATAAGAAGCTGGATTGTAAACATATATGCACCCAGCATAGCATCACCTGACTATATAAAGATATAGACAGCAATACAGTCTTTGTAGGGGATTTTACATGCCACTGTCGACAATGGTCAGATCTTCCAAACAAAGAGTTTACAAGGATATTGTGGCACAGAATAACACTATAGATCACATGGACTTAACTGGTATATACAGAACCATTCACCCCAAAGAAGCAAAATACACAATTTTTTCAAATGAACATGGAACATTTTCAAAGACAGACCACATGACAGGACACAAAACAAGCCTAAACAAATTCAAGAAAATTGACATCATATCAAGCATTTTCTCAGACTGCAAGGGCTTGAAGCTAGAAACAAACCTCAAGGAATAAAACTCAAAAACATTCAAATTCATGGAGTCTGAATAATATGTTATTCAGTAATTGTGGAATCTAATTTCACTCACATGTGGTATCTAATGAATTTAAGAAGCAAAACAAAGACAGATTCATAGATAGAGACCAGGATGACAGCTCAGGGTCAGGGGAGCTTAGATGTTGGAGTTATTGAGCATAATGTAAAAAGAACTCATGACCGTGGACAATGCAATGGTAACTGCAGAGAGTATAAGGGGATTGAATGGTAATGGAAAAATACAATAAAATCAAAATTAATAAATAAAAGAAATAAAATGCTGACTAGACCAGGATGTTGAATTTAGTGCTGGCTTGAGTGATTTAATTAATTCAATCATTGAATTAATTCCATTACAAAAGTGAGTGGTGATTCTGTGTGTGCTGAAGATAAACCAGCTAAAGAATTTTTGGAAACTGTAGATAAACTCCTTATGTGGCAAATATTCAATCTGCATGAAACCTCACTCTTCTGGAACTAAATATGTGAAAGGACTTTCTCATAAGGAGACATATGGTGGATTTTAAGTAGGATTTCTTGTTTAGGGGCAATGACAGGAATGAAAATCTTTGATTTTATGAGAAACAGGCCTTCTATCAATAAGTAACCTACAAGTATGCTACAGGGACAATAAGAAGAAATGGATGGCCCAGCTTTTCTTTCAAGATGCCCTCCTTTATTGCTATGTCTGAAAAATGGAGAAGTACTATTTGGAAAATAATATGCTTCTGAATGTTATTCTTTTAATGGTGGTCTTCATTCTAACATTAAAATGATTTTTTTTCCCTGAGAACAGCACCTCTTTGATCCAACCAAGGAGTTAGAATAGCTTTTAAGGCCTACTACCTGCGGAGGTTATTTGCCCACCTACTGTCTCAAATGAGAAAGAAACTGGGAAGACATTGAGGCAAATCTAGAAGGATTACATCCATGACTGCATAAAGAAAATTTCTTGGTTTGGGAGTAATGTCAGCAATAAGTCTATTAATGACATCTGGAAGGAGACAAGAGTTTTGTTCATGACTTCTGAGAACTTGCCAAGAATGAGTACATTGCAAAATAAAAAAGGTTGTACTTGTGTTGGCAAACAACTTCACTTTTTATTTTTCTTTTTCATCATATTTTATTGATTATGCTATTACAGTTGTCCTGATTTACCCCCTTCCCCCCACCCAGCACCCTCAACTCTCTCAGGCAATCTCCACACCATTGTTTATGTCCACGGGCCATGCATAAAAGTTCTTTGGCTACACCATTTCCTATACTGTACTTCACATCTCAACTCCATGGCTATTCTGTAACTACCTATTGTACTTCTTAACCCCCTCACCTCTTTACCCACTTCCCTAGACCTCCTTACATCTGAAAACCATCAAAACACTCTCTATATCCATGATTCTGTCTCTTCTTGTTTGCTTTCTTTGTTAGATTCAATTGTTGATATATATATATTTGCCATTTTATTCTTCATAGTTTTGATTTTCTTTTTTTTAAGTACCTTTAATATTTCATATAATAATGGTTTGGTGTTGATGAGCTCCTTAGTTTTTTCTTGTTTGGGAAGCTCTTTATCTGTCCTTTGATTGTAAATTATAGCTTTTCTGGGTAGAGTAATCTTGGCTCTAGGTCCCTGATTTTCATGACTGAATATTTCTTGCAAGTTTCTGTTGAGAAATCAGCTGACAGTATTATGGGAACTTCCCTGGAGGTTACTAACTTCTTTCCTCTTGCTGCTTTATCTTTAGCTTTTGGCATTTTAATTATGATGTGTCTTGGAGTGGGCCTCTTTGGTTCCATCTCGTTTGGGATGCTTTCTTCACCAAATTAGGAGAGTTTTCTTTCATTATTATTTCAAATACATTTCCAACTTCTTGATCGTTCTCTTCTCCTTCTGGCACTCCTCTGATGCAAATTTTGGACCTATGACAGTTGTCCCACAGGCTGCTTACACTATCCTCATTTTTTGGATACTCTTTCTTTTTGTTCTGATTAGTTGCTTTCTGTTTCCCTATGTTCCAAATCATTGACTTGATTCTCAGCTTCATCGACTCTACTGTTGTTTCCCTGTAAATTGTTCTTTATCTCAATTAGTGAATTCTTTATATCTGATGGGATCTTTTTATATGCTGCTGAAATCCTCACTAAGTTCCTTGAACATCCTTATAAACAATGTTTTGAATTCTGCATCAGATAGAGTGCTTATCTCCATTTTGTTTCGCTCTTTTTCTGGAGTTTTGATCTGTTCTTTCATTTGGGTCATGTTTTTTTTGTCTCTTATTTTGGCAACATTCTTGCATTTGTGTCTATGTATTAGGTAGAGCTGCTTTGACTCCATGTGTTGGTAGTGTGGCCTAACATAGCATGTGTCCTATAGGTTCCAGTGGAACAGCCTCCCCTACTACCCAAGCTATGTACTTGAGGTTCATCCTTCATGTGGTCTGAGTACACCCTCCTTTTGTAGTTGAACCTCAGTTTCTGATGGCAGAGCAATGGGAGGGATTGACCCAGGACAGTTAGCTAGAAGGATCACCTGCAAACACTGACAACCACTCCCTGACCTCTGTGAAGCATCTGCTGTGTGGGAACACAGTAGTGGTGTGGTCTGTAGCTATCCACTGTGTGCATCGGCCCTGGGGTTTCCCAGGTGGAGCAGGCCACAGTCTGCTTCCACCTTTGTTTTGCCCTGGACCACTCTGTCTATGCTGTAAAGCAATCTGAGATGGCTGCTACTTTTTCTGGGTTGGAGATTCCCAGACAAACCCAAGTTGTTACTCTAGGCTGACTGCTGCTAGTGCCAGACTTGGGACTACTGAGGCCAGCTGATACTTAAGAGGATTTAAGGAGTTGTGCAGCATGAGCCAAAACAAGTCATTCATATGGATAAGCAGCTTGGGTTGCGGCAGAGTCTCTGGGGATCTCCAAAGTAAATCAACCAGTGTTAGCCAGGTTGATAGAGTCACAGATGTGGCACCAGCTTGCTGGCTCTGTGACTCTGAGGGTGGAGGATTTAGGAAAGGGACAATGGTCTCTGCTTGCCTGGGTATCAGGGGCTTCAATTACTCCCTTTATGTCACTGGTGCCTTTGAAGTTGCTACTTGATGCTAGAACTCAGAGAGAATGAGTCTGAGTAGGTGAGTACATGTGTGAGTTCTTTAAAAGGAAATGCTTGGGGCTCCAGAAGTTTCTTCCACTGACTGAATCCCTGCTGTTTTTTGAAGCCAGAAGTTGTGGGCACCTTTGTTCCTGGCACTGGAACCTTAAGCTGAGGGGCTTGGTGTGGGCCTAGGACCCCTCACTCCCATAATATGCCCCCTAAATTTTTATACACCATACCTGTGTGTGGGACCAGCCCGTTCCACATTTGCACCCTTCCTACCAGTCTAATGAATGTGTTTCTTCAATTCCATAGCTGTCAGACTTTCATTCAACCAGATTTCTGACAGTTCGGACTGATAGATGTTCTATATTTTAATTGTAATTTTGATGAGGCTATACAAAGAGGTGAGGCCACGTTTGCCTATGCCATCAACTTGACCAGAAGTCTCAGGAAACAACTTTAACCTGTGTGTGGATGTTGATGACAGTAATGAGTTCCTAGAGGTGGTTCCTGAAAACTGAATAATGAGGTGTCAAAACTAGGAAAGGAATGCATAGCTAAAGAAGAGGCAAAAGAAAAGGAAACTGCAAGAAAAGAAAAAGAACCCCCAAAAAATTCACAGTGAAGGGTGTAGCAGAAGCTTTAGTAGACTTCAACAAGACTCCTTACATATAATGAAATCATAGTCCCAAGCACTGAGAGGCTTTCATTAATAGAAGAGATATGTTTATGGTGTATTATCTGCTTACGAGGATATATGAAGAAAAAAAGAAATCATGCAAATCACCATGGACATATTTTTGAAATTAGAAACCTCCTCAAGTAGAGCCTCAGCAGCCTCCTTCAGGAGGTATTACAGAAGACATTATCATTATAGGATATGACATCTCCACATGTGTTATTGCCCCCGAACACCTTCTAGTGGACCAAGATGTGGAGGTGGAAGATGGGGGTATCCATGACCTTGACCCTGTGTAGGCCTAGGCTAATGTGTATCCCTGTCTTAGCTTTTACCAAAAAAAAAGCTTCATATTATAAGGAAGCTAATTAAAAAATAAAAAATGTTTTTAGAATAGGGATATAAAGAAAGAAAATATTTTTGCATAGCTGCAGAATGTTCTGTGTCTGAGCTTTGTGTTATTACAAAAGAATAAAAAAGTTAAAAGATTAAAAATGATAATTATAGTGAGCTAAAGTTAATATATTATTGAAGAATTTCTTTATTAATTCAGTGTAACCTAAGTATGCCGTGTTTATGAAGTCTACAGTAGTATACAGTATTGTCTTAGTCCTTCACATTCATATACCAATCACTCACTGACTCAATCCAGTACAACTTCAAGTCCTGCAAGCTCCATTCATGGTAATTGCTGTACATAGGTATACCATTTTTCAGTTCAGTAACATGCTATATAAGTTTATAACTTAGGAATAATGGCTATTGTGGGGGCGACTTTCTTTGCAAGTTCCCCCACGTGCCACGAATGAGAGTAAACATGACAGAGATATGATGTGATCTGCTTGGGGAGGAGAGGTGGCCATTTTCCCAGAGGAAAAAAGCCGTGAGCAGTGGCCAGTTTCTCAGGGGAAAAAGGCATGGAGCCCCCTCCTCCAGGGCCTTTTATTGGGTTGTAATACACGGTAGTACAGGGTAGCAAGGATCAAACAGTAGATTACATTTCAAAGAACTCTGAGGGCTTAGTTTGAGTCAGAGTTTGTCAGGAACAGAGTTTTAGGGTTTCTTGCTCAAACCCTTAACATATGAATGAAAGCACTCTTAGCAGAGCAGATTTCACAGGTTTATCAGGAAGTCTTCGTGATGCCAGATTTTTCCCCAGGACATGCCCTAGTAAGTCAAGGAGCTGCACCCCTCCCCATCAGGTATTCAGGTTTAAGGGGATTAGAGTCAGGAAGCGCTTCTCCTAGGGGACATGGGGACTTGGGCTATGTCAAAGCTGGGGGGGGGGCAAGAGTCCGTTGCTGCCTCTTTGTTGCAGCCCCCTGAGTCCTTCCATGATGGCCTCCCACGTGATCGAGTCTGGCTTAGGTTGCCCCCCTCTGTGAGGGGTCTTACCCGTCATTGACTTCTGACCAAGCTTTTAGGGGCAGGGAGAGGAATTGAGGCAGACTTTGCTACCAGAGATAAGCTTTGTCTCCTGCGTCTGGCATTCCAAAGGTCTTCCCTCACCCTTAGCCAAGAGGGGTAGAGTTACTATTCCTAAAACCAGGCAGAGTGGGCCACAACAGGCTATAATGTAACATTTAGTCAGGTAGTAGACTGTACCATTTAGGTTTATTTAAGTGCACTCTACAATGTTTGCACAAGGGCAAAGTATCCTATCAAGGCAATTCTTAGAATGTATCCCCGTGATTAATACATAGTGGTAGTGAGAACTGTAACCATGAACCAATCACAGAAAAACCTCCAGTTTTCAATGTGCAGTATGTGTAATGAGTACAAGACTTCTTTATAGGCAATGCATATTAGCTATAAAAGGGAAAGAAAGATGATCATATTTTTGAAATGGGAGATTTTTTAGAGTAAGCATTGTTCTTTGTGACTTCGATAATCTTGAATAGCCTGAACTTATTATACTTTGTTGCAGACTCATCACAATATTTAATACTGTGCTTGGAATCAGCCATTTTAAAGACGAAACTGTGAGGAAGCACTGAGCTCTCTAGAGTTTGACATTTCTACCACACGTAATGGTTTTCTTCGCCTACAATAGAAAACAACTAATGATCATATTTTATAACCACATGCAACTTCAACCACAAACTCTGAGGAGAGAGCTTTAGATCTGAATTTGATCATAGATAAGTTATAAAATTGATTTGCCTTTGTTTTAAGCTGAAACATTCAATCTTCATGTTTTTTTAGGGTAATATTCAGTAGGCTTCATATCTGTCAGTATGCTTACAGTATTTTTTAGTGAGAAATCTTCATTCCAAGATCTTTACTGTGTAATATCTGATACTTCTATGAAATTATATCAATAGTTATTAATTACATTAATATTCAGTTGTATATGGTATATAAATAAAAGTTAGAAGAGTAACTTTTAAAAAAGCCAAATCATAGACTTTAACACAAGGCAGGTATAAGTGCCTTATTATCCCTCTCACTTACATTAATAATAATATTATTATCGATTAAATACTTCATCATTTTAAAAGTGTACCTTATTTAAAATTGGTGACCTTTGAGGCTCCATAAATGCCAAATATTTTAGATAAATTATCCTGTGTATTGTTAATAAAAATTTTTTCACACAGGTAGAAATGTATTCCTCCTTTATCTCCCTATCTACAACTATAATCAATATGAGCAATGATCTTAGATCAGTAAAATTATAGGTTTAGACAAACTATTAAAAGTTAATCTTAATTAATATAAATCATGTTTTTCTTATTCTTCAAAGCAAATAGGTTGAAAACCAAGCCTATTGTCCTTTTTCTAAGTTTTTTATATCTTATATCAGTAATAATTCAGATTTCACATTTTGATCAATTCTTTATTCTCCTCTACCTTGAGCTATATATGTATGAAATATTTTCTCATAATATTTGTTGAGACACTCATTTCACACATATATTAAACACCAGATAAAATATCCTACTATCTTTGTAAAGTTTTCTTTATCTCTTTTATGTTCTGTCAATATTGATTACAGGTGTTTGGGCACTGTTATTAAGTACACACATAGGATTATCATACCTTCTTGATTGACTCATTTTCATGTTATGGTATATCCCTCTTCTCTAGAAATACTTTCGTTTTGATTGAATCAAACACTACACTGTCTGACAGCTAAGCTAGCTTTTATTTTGAGTGTTTGTTATATTTCTCCTTTTTATTTTCCACCACTGTGACACTTTATATTTAAAATCAGTTTATTTTAAACACCAAATAGCTGTTTAAAATCTTTTCTCTATAGCCTGATAGTCCTTGACTTTCAACTGGTGTTAGTCCATATATGTGTGTGTATATATATATATATATATATGTATATATATGTGTGTGTCCATATATATATAATTGTTACATATATAACAATTTTTAATAATGTTGGCTATAAAACTGCTACTCACTTTTTTGCCTATCTTCTTTGACATTGATTATATGTATTTTAATATTTCATTTTATTAAATATATTCAATATTTTAATGTTTGCTAAAATATGCATATTTTTACTATCTTTCTTCAAATGATAACAATACTTTACGAGGAGTATAATAACTTTACCAGAGCATAATTCTATTTACTCCATTTATTGCTTTGGTGAGCTTCTCATATTTGTCTTCTCTCCTTTTCTTTATCTGAAAACAAATGGTTATTATTTACCATCCAAAAGTGCTAAAAAGTGTTATAAAATCTATACAAATATTTTAACTCTGTGGTGATTTTTATTCCTTCTTGCAGTATTATGGTTTATGAATAATTTATATCACTCTGAGTAACTTTTCTAAGCTTTTATTGTAGTATAGTTTTCATCATGACTTATTGTATCAGCTTATGTCTATCTGATATATCTTTGTCTCTATTGTATTAAGAAAATTTAGTTGAATATCGAACTCTAAATACACACTTTTAATTTTCCAAAACTTTTGAAACATTCTATTATTTTCTGCCTCTAATTATTTTTTAATTTTTTTAGATTATATCATTGTTCAAGTACAATTGTCTCCATTCCCCCCATTACTCTCCCCCAACCCTGCCATCTATTTACTTATTAAAAATTGTCTTTTATTTGTTTCATTGTTCCTTTTATGTGTTGTTTCTTTTTTTGGCTACTTATATTCATTTTATATTTTGATTTATTTTTCAGTTTTTGAGCAATTCAGTTTAAACATACTAAGATGTGATTTTTTAAAAAAAATGATTCAATGTGCTTGTGTTTCTTTGAACTTCACATCTCTTTATGTGTTACTTACCATCAAATTTGGAATATATATATTTTTAGACATTTTACATTGTCCCACGGATCTAAAAAACACTTGTTTTATTTTTCTATTTTTAAGAAAATGTTTAGTTGTGATAATTTTTCATTGATTGAGATTCAAATTTACTTATTTTTTATTGTGTCTAATTATGCTTTTGAACTCAATATGTTTATATGGCATAATTTATTAAATTCAAGATTTCTATATAGGTATAGTTTTGCTCTTTTTTCCCCACTGTTCAGAAAACTTTTTTTTCAATAAATTACACTTACTACAATTCTGTTGTTGGAGGAGAGTATAATATGTATTAATGGCATTGAAAAACAAATTAGGCTAAGTCATGAATGGTTAAGGATATTTTCAAATATAAGAAGCAACAATTAAAATAAACCAGTGTCGCTTTGCAACAGATAAGATTGTTCACTTCATTCATAAGGTAGCCTGCTATTTATAATAGTATAATCAACTGTTTTATACTTCCCTTAATGTGATTTTGCAAAATGAATAATGAAAATCAAAGGCAGTGTATATAGAATTATATTTATCTTAGTTTTTTATAGTTTTTGTAATGCAAAATAATTAAAAATAACTAATAAAAGTAGTAACTATCATTTCAAACATCATGTTTAAGCCCTTAACAATTACTATGAAATAATCTTCATATGTAATATGCACAAAGTTTAATAAAAACCTATTGAAATGAAAAACTAGGGTGTCGGTTATTACCCAAACTACATATAATTTAGTTATTCTTTCCACATGTCATAATCTTGATTACAATCAGGTCAATTTTATTTCTATTTTTTTTAGTATTTACTTGAGTATTCATCAAAAGATAATGGTTCATCACCATGAATAGGTAAATATTTAAGTAAGAAATTTCATCACATCAGACCTGCCTCAGATTTGGTGTAAATGAATGTGCCTCAGAGTCATATACTAAAATCATGTTTGAAAGTTACTTTATAAATCATATTCCTGATAAAGAAAAGTTAGTATAAAGAAACAATTGACTTAAATACATTAAAAATATAGATACCGTTTTACCACATTTTAACATGCATAAAAATAAAATGTGTGTGTTCATATATGTACAAATATTCCACAAAGTAACTTTATCTAGAACACATAAATATCTCACTTTAATAATAAAAAACATAAACCCAATTTAAATGAGCAAAGATTTAAACCAATACTTAATATTGATAATGAGAAAATGGTATTCATTATTCATTAATTATAATGAATATTATTGGCTTGTAAATAAAAACCAAAACAAGAAATAACTACACAATAATAAAATTGGTTAAAATTTAAAATTTGTATATATCACTACTACTGGGAATGTACAATGACGCAAATTGAAAAAGATCATCAGTTTCTCTAAATATTTAAACATAGACCTACAAAATGATCAGCCATTTTATATTTAGGTATTATCAGAAAAAAAGAAAGATTATATCCATACAAACACATGTACACATGTGTTTGTAACATCTTTATTAATAATAGCCTCAAGCTAGAAATAATCCCAATATCCACCAATAGGTGAACCTATTGATGGCAAATTGTGCTACATCTACACAGTGGGAGACTACTGAGCAATAATAATGTGTACAAAGACATGGGTGAATCTTAAAATCACTTTACTGAGTTAAACTAGCCAGATAATAAAAATATACACTGTATTATTCCAATTATATAAGACACTAAAAAAATGCAAACTTCTCTATAGTGTGGACAGCAGAATAGCATATCCTGGGGAATGTGGAGGGTTGGGGGTATTGGGGGTATGAATAGCAGGAAAGAAGGGATTACAAAGGGCATGAGGAAATTTGGGGGGTATTGAATATGTTTATTATCTGGACTGTGGTGATGGTTTCATACAGGTAAATGTGTTAAAACTTAACAAATTGTACACTTTAAATTTTTGGAATTTATTGTATGTAAATATAACTTAATAGAACTACTAAAAATAGTAATACACTGCAAATTACTTGCTATCTGAACTGGAAGCAAAGAGCTGTATAGAATTCTCCAGTTCTATTCATGCTCTCATGAAGGGTAGGAGTTCCTTCTTTCTTTCTGCTACATAGTGTAAGTGTACTGCAGTTTTCTGATCCACCCATTTACTGATGGGCACTTAGGCTGTTTCCAACACTGGGCTATTGTAAATAATGCTGCTATGATCATTGGGGTTCATAGGTTCTTTTAAATTGGTGTTTCAGGATTCTTAGTGTCTAGTCCAAGCAATGCAATAGTTGGATCAAAGGCAGTTCCACCTATAGATTTTGAAGAAATTCCATAGTTTTTTATTACTCTAAAATTTAATACATTTTGATTATTGTTTTTTATTTATAGTAATGTTCTGTGTCAAATTGAATATCATTTTTTCTTTTTTAATATTTTTATATGTTTATTGATTTTACAGAGAGTGGAAGTGAGAGAAACATCAATTGATTGTCTGCCATCCACACCCGAAACAGGAATTAAACCCACAACCTAGATATGTGCCCTGACTGAGAATAGAAACCCCAGATTTTTGGTTTACAGGACAACATTCTAACTAACCAAGCTATACCAGCCAGGGCTCAAACTTTTAAAAATGTACTTGTTGTTTTAAATTTAAGAGATGTTCACATTACATAATTGTACATATATTTTCCTTGTGTATTCATATGTATAGCTGTACCTAAATGACTGTAAGTTTGATTTAAGGTTTACATGAAGTTGAAGCTTGATTTAATTTAAAATATGAAATTGATAGATATCGAATGGGTTTTTTAAATCTAAAACTTTATCTTCTAATTTTTTGGCTTTAATTCTAATGGTGTGCTATGCAACTTAAAACTGTGTCATTAAAATAAAACATACCTTTAAAAATCTATTTTATCCTGGAAAAAATAAAAATGGAGCAAAATTTACTAAAGGAAGATATGCCAAAATTGATAGAAATTGTTTTTCCTCTTATGTAAGTGAAAAAAATACCAACATGACAAGTATCAGTTTGTCTCCTCCTTTTGGTTATTTTAATATATATTTTTTTGGTTGAGAAGAAAATAATCTTTTTGTTTGTCTAAACATCCATCTCCCTCGTTAGTAAAAAAACAACACTATGTAAGGAGACATCCCTGGACTATTGGCAATTCCTTCCTGTAATAGCATTGCATACTCCAGCAATGTGGGCTGTTCCCTGCACAGAAAACTGACATTTTACAGGAGGAAACATGAAGAAATGAAAAAGAAATATTAGAAACTCTTGATGTTGGATTTAATCTAAAGTTTCAAAATGTTTTTTGCAGGCCATTTTTCCTAATATATTTAAATATACCAAACTACAAAGAGCAAAGTATAAAAGTTAGTTTGTAGAGACCTTAATTCTGGTATATTTAATAAACAGCAATGTTGTAACAGAAAAATTCAAGGTTTCAGTACATTTGTCCCCAGGGTGCCAGAGGTCTCTATAGAGGGAGAAGGTCACCTTGAGTTGGCATCTGAATTTTTATTTTCTCCCTTCTATTCTTTAGTATAATTTATTAGTTGAATATTAATCTAGGTGATTCCGTTCTCCTTGAAAGATAAACAAATACTGAAATTTTCACATGCATATAAAAAGGTATTATGTGGTTAAATAAATGACATTTGATATTCATACGGGCCTTCTACTCTGAGATTTGTTTAATAATTCAAAGAAGCCAGTGATAAAAAAAGCAATGCATTGGGTGAACTGCTTATTAATGTTGTTAATAGAATTTAATGAAGAGGTTTGGTTATATAATATATAATGGTTTTTAATGAAAGTAGTTTTATCTGAGTAATTAGAGGTTGAGTTATCTATCACAATATGATGGGTTATATACCTTCAGATTGTGTGCCAATTTATAAATGGTTTACAATAGCTAAACTAGAAATATGTGCTGTCTCTAGCAAAACAAAAATTAGAAATTGAGAAAATGGAAAAGAATCCATGCAGATCATAATCCTCAGTAATCCTGTTAGCTTAATTAACACCATACTAAAAAAAAAAAGGTAAGTCAGAAATGTGTCTATACTTATCTCTACTGTCATTGGTTAAGGTAGGACTTTCATATTAGAAATACTACAGATACATGATAGAAATTTCCTCTACTTATTTTCCATATTTGTCAGTTAGGTTCAATTTTATCTTGAACAGGTTTATTCAAATAATAAAATCAATAAAATATTTTTTCTTTTTATCAATAAGGAGTTCTTCTAAATTCTAACATCCAAAAATTTTCCTGTAGAAAAATTCAGTTCTTGGAGGTAATAATATCTGTTCCTAGGTAAAATATAAGAACATATAACTAATAATTACACTGCTACTGATCAGGGTTATTATTTTATAAGTAATATAATAAATTTAGATATATGATAGGTGATTTATTAATAAATTTGAGCAACGAAGTGTTTAATATGCATCATATATTTATTAGGGATGAGTCCACTTTGGTGTAATTATTGTTTCACTTATTTTACATCAGGTATGGTCCTTTTTTTCTAGACTAAAAAGAAAAACTGCCCAGTGCTTTCTTGTGTAATAAATCCAAGTTCATCTCACAGGAGACTTTGCTGCCTTGACTCAGGTGGCCACAGACTCTGCTGTATGTCAGAGGTTCGTAATACATGATGAATGACCAATTTATTTATATTTTATATTAAGCTTTCTAAATATAACTTATAAAGAGATTTTAATGTAATTTAAAGGAAGGACAGAAGATACACTTCAGTTTTTATTCAGAAAGATCACAGCGATGTTGCATTTTCTATATCTATCTTTAATCTTTCAACAGTCACTAAACTTATAGTTAAGTTTAAACTATCTTTCAATTAAGTAATTAATTTGATATTTCATTTTATTTTACTTAATGTCTGTCAGGCTAACCTAAAGAATGTCATGTTTCCAGCACAGAGCTTCCCCACTCGCGACTCTGACAGCCCACCAACCAGTCTGTGTCCTATTGAACAAGTCTGTGGATCCCTTTTCAGGTTGTTGTACCAGCGTAAAATTGCTGTAAAAGTCTTTAAATGCTCACTTGCAATTTCTGCACTTAAATTGTCATGGACCAACAAAAAGTAGTTCTTGGTCACTAGCAGCAATCCCAAGTGGCACTTTGTATAGCACCATTTTAGGGAGGGATAGCTTTTAAAAGATCTTTTTAAACTTTAGGACAATCACAAGTTTTAAAGCAGTATCCCTCTTCTGTGATAAATACAAGAAGATTCTTATAATCTTGAAATGACTCAGAAATTAATTTATATACACCTCTATAGAATATTTAAATTTTTTCATTTGCTTGTTAATTTATCTAAGGTTGAATTTACAGCACTATTATTTCAATTGTTACTCTCTAAGTTTATTAATTCCAAAAGGGAAAAAAAATCAAGTTGTGACATTATTAGTGTCTTTATCTTATCAGGCCTCTTGAGGAAAGACAAGAACTTAAAAAAATGAGTTAAAATTATTAATGTCTTATGTTAATTAAAAGTAATATATCAAAGAAGAGACTGTGACTTTACCATTTTCAGGTTCTATGTTACATAATAAAGGAAATAAGTAGAATAGTTGAGAGAATGAAGTGGGGATTCATGGATATTTGCCTTGTTAATGGTGGTTGCAAGAAACTCACAGGCATGTGAGGCACACATAATTCTGTCAATCATGCAAGCTAAGAATGCATCTTTTATTTATAATGCCCATCCCAATGTAATTTTATTCCTTAATCTCTAATCAAATAAATGTTTATCCCAAATCCTTTTGCAAGGTGGAGCACATTTTTAAAAGATTTTATTTATTTGTTTTTAGAAAAAGGTGAAGGGAGAGAGAGAGAAACATCAATTGGTTGTCCCCCAACAAGGCAATAAACCTGCACGCAACATAGGCATCTGCCCTGAGTGGGATTTCAACTGGCAACCTATTGCTTAGTGGGACAACACCAAACCAAATGAGCCACACTGGTCAGGAACAAAGTGAAGCACTTTTGTCCCAATTACATTCTGGCATGTACTTTTTGTATTTTTAATTTAATATTTACTGTATTTTTTCTATTATCATCTATTCTCCTTATATCACCCTCCCTCCAGCAATCACCACACTGCTTCTATGTCTATGAGTCTTTTATTCTGTTTGCTCAAAACCTCCAATAGCTGTTATCTGCTCTCCATCTATGAGTCTGTCCCCATTTACCTTGTTTGTTCACTTTGTTCATTAGATTCCACATATGACTGATATCATATGGTATTTGTCTTTCTCTTACTGGCTTATTTTACTTAGTATAATGTTCTCTTGGTCCATTCATACTGTTGCAAAGGGTAAATTTTCTTTTTTTTTTACAGATGAGTAGAATTTCATCGTGTAAATGTTTCATAGTTCCTTTATCTGCTCATCTACTGATGGACACTTGAGCTCCTTTCACATCTTGGCAATTATAAATAATGCTGCAATGAACATAGGGGTGCTTATGTTCTTTTGAATTAGTGTTTTGGGTTCCTTCAGATATATTCCCAGAATTGAGATTGCTGGGTCAAAAGGAAGATCAATGTTTTTTTGAGCTATCTCCATACAGCTATTCCACTAGTACAGTGGCTGCATCAGTCTGCATTCCCACCAACAGTGAAATAGGGTTCCTCTTTCTGCACATCCTGGCCAGCACTTGTTGTTTGTTGATTTATTGATGATAACCATTCTGACAGGTGTGAGAGGGTATTTCATTGTGGTTTTATTTTGCATTTCTATGATTAGTGACATTGAGCATCCTTTCATTCATGTATTGGGCATCTGTAGGTATTCTTTGCAGAAGTGTCTCTTCATGTCCTCTTTCCATTTTTTAAATGGGTTGCTTGTTCTTTTGGTGTTAAATTCTGTAAGTTCTCTATAAAGTTTGGATATTATTCCTTATCAGATGTATCAGCAAATATGTTCTCCCATTCTAGAGGTTGTCTTTTTATTTTGCTGATGATTTCTTTCATTGTGCAAAAACTTTTTGGTTTAATATAGTTCCATTTGTTTATTTTTTTCTTTTGTTCCCTTGCCTGTGGAGATATATCTGATAAAAAAATCTCTATGAGCAATGTCTGAGACGTTGCAGCCTGTGTTTTCTTCCAGCATGTTTATGATTTGGGGTCTAACATTTAAGTCTTTGATCCATTTTGAATTTATTCTTGTGTGTGGTGTAAGACCGTGGTTTAGTTTTAATTTTCTGCATGTATCTTTCCAATTTTCCCCAAACCATTTATTGATAAACTATCTTTAGCCCATTGTATGTGTTTGCTTCCTCTGTGAAATATTAATGAACTATAAATATGTAGGTTTAGCCCTGGCTGGTATAGCTCAATGGATTGAGCACAGGCCTGAACACCAAAGGGTCACCGGTTTAATTCCCAGTCAGGGCACATGCCTGGGTTGCGGGCCAGGTCTCCAGTAGGGGGCATGTTAGAGGCAACCACACATTGATGTTTCTCTCCCTCTCTTTCTACCTCCCTTCTCCCTCTCTAAAAATAAATATATAAAATATTCTGAAAAATATGTGGGTTTATTTCTGGGCTTTCTATTCTGTACCATTGACCTATGTTCTGTTTTTATGCCAGTACCATGCTGTTTTGATTGCTATGGCTTGTAGTATAATTTGATGTTAGAGGTAGTGTGATTCCTGCAACTTCATTCTTCTTTCTCAGATTTCTGTTGCTGTGCAGGATTTTTTGTGCTTCCATATAAATTTTTGAAATATCTGTTTTAGTTCTGTGAAATACATCTTTGGAATCTTTTTTAAAAATATTTTATTTATTTATCTTTAGAGGGGAAGGGAAGGAGAGAAGGAGAGAAATATCAATATATGGTTGCCTCTCATGTGTCCCTTGCTGGGAACTGGTCTGCAACCCAGGCACGTGCCCTGACTGGGAATCGAACCATGATCCTTCAATTCAAAGGCCCGCACTCAATCCACTGAGCCACACCAGCCAGGGCAAATCATTGGAATCTTGATAGGAATTGCTTTGAATCTACCAGCCACACATAGTTTTGTTCATTTACATTCCATTAGCAAGAGGAAGAAGTTGGTGACTCAATAATACTGTCAGACTCCAAAAGTAGCTTTGTCACACTTCAATTTTAGGTTAAAATTATGTAAAAACCTCAAAAAATTTCCCTCCCTTATCTGTGTCTGAATGCACATTATGAAACAATTTACTTATTTTTTATATTTCATTTTTACTAATTAAATATACACTTATAAAAATAAGTACATATTATATATACACAAACATATCCCTTGATATCTATACATGCACACACGGATACATGTAGATGCAGTTGTTGATATAGACAAAAGTATGTAGTAATAGATAAAAATGCTGATAAATATAGTGTTATTTAATCTGATGAATTTTTCTCTACCTTAATACAATAAACTATCATTTTGATTAATAATGTATAGTAAGATCCATTGAGAGGTGTGCCTCCTTGATGTAGAGATCATGTGTGATGAGTAAATAAACAAAAAATAACTAAATTTTCAAATCAGACACAAATCAGTGAACTTATGTGCAAGGATTCAAGTAATTAAAAGTAAGTAGTGAAGCCGGGAGGAACCTGGGACTCCCACCCATCGCTCTTCAGGTCCTTCTGGATTACATCTAAATATATTCTGACCCACATTTGTGTTTGTTTTACGTGTTACGTACGTCTCCAATGTACGCACCTCCATTATTTCAGAGGAAAGAGATATTTTGATCGTGTAACATCTGAGTTTTATAAACATATAGTTACATAATACTTATGACATTTTCCAGAGAAACATGTTCCTTAAGTCTGTGTATTTCAGGTTATCATAAGTAATCTTAGATTACTTATATCTAAGTGATATATATGTAAATTCTACCAGAAGTATTACATAGGAAACATCTCCTACTAGCAAACACCACTGATGTATTTGCCAATAGGTCTATGGTATTGTACAGAGTTATAAACATGTTATATTATCTTCTTTCTTTCACAAATGGAAACCCTGAATAATGGAACAGAATTGCAGGCCTATTGAATAACTATTGCCTTCTCATTAAGAAAGTAAGAAAAAATTGAACAGAATATATAAATTTTAAAAGGTATTTAATAAATATCAATTAAATCTACTTGGAAGATATGTAAATAATTGAATTGAGTAACTCAATGCCTTTTATTCCTGTTACTCAAATAAAGACTTCATATACACACAAACCCACACACACATACGCACCCACTCTGCAACTTTGCCACTTTCAAAGCATCTCAGATGAACGCGTGAGAACCTCAGAGAATGTAATATCAATCCAATGAAGTTTTCTCAGGATGAATATGAAGAAATTAAATAGTGAATTAACATAAAAAGTAAAAAATCTTGATTTTGACTGAAGAAAGGTAAATTTAAAATGTTAATATTTAGTACCAATTAATATTAAGACAAAAAGACTAGTAGAGGAAAAGAGTCACATTTCTCTGTGCATACTTAATTGAAAGAAATTAACAAATGATTGCATTAAAATATTTATAATTTAAATGAATGTAAACTACAAAGAATCTTGGGAAATAATATAAGGTTATGACATTAACTCTATATTTTTATACTTAATTTAAACCCTAAGAGACCCTATAATCTTTCTTAAATTCATTTCCTGTAGAAATGTTTTTCTTAAGATCTGATTAGAAATTCATCTGCTTCAGAATCAACTGAAGTCAAGTAAAAATTTTGAACACCTAAGTTCCAGAGATCTTGAAATATACCTCTTTTTTTGGATTCAGAAAACCTGCATTTTAGCAATTCTCAAATGTTATTTTTCTCTTTTCACTCTGAATTATAAGAATTGCTAGCATAGACTAATACTAAATGGGAATAATACTATGCTCTTATAAGCTAAAAATGTAACAGTTCAGTTGTAAGAACTGAATGAAATTTGGTAATGCATGAAAATTGCTTATTATAATCTCTGTCTATTATTGGATCCCCAAAATATATTCATATACAGTATATGTTTTCAAAGTATGAAAATTATCATGAATAATTTAGCTATTAAAGGGAGTGTTTTAATAAGCCAGGTAGTGAGGGACAAATACCATATGATCTCACCTTTAATTGGAACCTAATCAACAGAAGAAAAAAGCAATCAAAATATAAGCAGAGACATTGAAATTAAGAACAATCTGACAGTAACCGGAGGGGGGATGGGAGGGGATAATGGGGAGGAATGGTTTTCAGGAACGGTTAAAGGACACGTGGACAAGACCAAAGGCAGGAGGAAGCAAGGGAGGGAGGGGAGGGAGGGGAAGAAGTGGGGGGTAAGTGCAGACAACTGTAATTGAACAACAATAATATATTTTTTTAAAAAGAGTACTTTAATTTGAGTTAGATGTAAGCAGTAGACTTTGTCAAAGTCAAATTAACAGACTAATCATATAATTCTTTAATTATGGAGAGGGGACAACTTACACAGCAAACTCATTTTTTAAAAAAGACCTCAAAATGTAGAGCTGAAAATTTAAGTATCACAGACAACATTAATAGGAATATATTTTTAAATAAAAATAAGTATAATCTGATTCTTGTTCAGGCATTTGATTAGCCTGAACCTTTTTACTGAAAGATTTTAATGAATAGAACAAAAAAGTATATAGGGTACACTATAGAACAAAATATGGTGCAGATATAGTTATAATTTCAAAATACAAAATGTGAATAGATTAAGACTATATAGCCAGAAAAGATGAAAGCTAGGTAGTTATATACTTTAAGATGTACTGAAAATGAAAGGAGTTTTATTACCAATAATTCACTAGAATATTGAAAAAGACAGTTGTGTTTATTTATTAAAGTAGAAACAAAATGTTTCCAGAAGAAATAGGTCCTTCTGCAGTGTTGCAGGAAAAGAATTTCAGGGACATTCACAAAGGAGGAGTTTGAAGCATAGTTGCAATATTTATTAAAGTGAGAAGCAATAGTAGGTCCTCAGAGAGATAGAGAGCAGGCAGGTTGGTGGATAACAGCTGGTGCCCTGAGGTCTTTGTTAAACTTCTTTATATTTCTTTGGCTTTGGGAAAGAGCAGGCTTTCTTTCAAACTAACCAGTCTCTTTTTTGGCTCTTCCTGGGTTTGTGTTTGTGCCCTCCCCCTTCCCAAGCTCTTTTTCTCAGATTGTGCAGGCCAGTGTTAACCCCTCTGATGTTGGCCATTTTGGCTCCTAGAGTTCATGCCTCATAGTTCTGCTTTCTCACTTGGCTACCGGGGCACAAACACATAGTAAGGGATTCCCTTGCTGTGTTCTCTTTCATCCTCCCCACTTCCTACCTCCGCTTCCCTCACCACACCATTAGTTGGGCAGGTGCTACCAGGTGACTGAAAAGCTGTTCTTTCCCCACCAATTCAGATGCCTGGTTCCATTTGCATCTTCATCTTGTGTTAATAATTCTCTAACTACCTACTCTAACAAAAAATTTAGAAAAAATAAAATAATCCTAAAAGGAATAAATATATAGAACATTTTATATTCAAATATCAAAATATGAAATCACTTGCATGAAATTTATATACAGTAATATGTTGCAGAATGCAGGGAATAATTTAAAGATATTTACTGTATGTCTTGAAGTTTTAATAGGTTGTCATGATAGAGGGTAATAAATACATACATACATACATAAATACATACATGCATAAATACATAAAAATAAATAAAAAATTTACTTAAATGTCATATTGTTACTCTAAAATGAAAGTATAAATGAACTGGCAATAGTGTAAGCTTGAATCAATCTCTATTATCCTTTAGCATGTTTAGAAAATATTTAATAGGTGAAGAGATTAAGCAAAGAAAAACTCATAGACACAGACAGCTGTATAGTGATTATCAGAGGGAAAGGGGTATGGGAGGTAGAAGGAGGTAAAAGGGAAGTAACCCATGATGGAAGCAGACTTGACTTGGTATAGTGAGTATACAAACAATATGCAAAACCTAGATAATTGTGTTAACCGATGTCATTCCAATAAATTTAATAAGTAATCTTCCCCAAAATAGTTAAATATAAGGCATCTTAAAAATAAAAAAAGATAAAATAAAATGAAATTGTAAATGTTTTTATCTTCTTTAATTAAATAGGCATTTTCTAAAGCTTTTTAATCAAATACTAATTTTCCAGTTAGTCATTGACATATTTCCATAGGGTTAGTGATCAAAATGGTCTGGTCTTAGTACTCCCCTGGACTGGACCAAATATTAGACAGGCTTTCTCCTGGCTTTAGGCTCCCCACCTCCCTTGTCTTATAGCATTTACTTTAGAGAACTTGCAATTGTAAACTCTTTCTATCCTTTGAGTTGTAAATCCCCTAACCCCCAGTCCCTTGCTGGTTTTACAATATAGGAAAACCTGGCATTCATCCCTTTGAATATAATCATCAGGAAAAATAGAGTCTCTATTTCCATGTCTTTGTTTCAGAAAAGACCTTAAGTCAATAAAGGTCAATTAGCAAATAGATTTCCTAATTGCATTGAACGACCTCCTTCAAAGTTCTCTAGTACTTCCTACTAGTTGACCACATAACTTAAAATCTCTCCCATCGCTCTTTTATTGGAGTTGAGTTCAATCTCTCTCTTATTCCATTGGATAAATAAATTGACATTGAATATTGTCATAACAATTAGTTATCATTTGCTTGTTTAGCATCAAGTAGACCAAATATAAGTTAATAAACTAGCTCTAAAGAAATATCTGTAATAAAAAATGGGTCTCTAAATTTTAAAAACAGAAGACTATGGCAAATACCATTTAAATATTGCCTATGTGTATAAGGGCTTATATTAAATTATGTAAAGTTGTCAGATGAGTGAAATTATCTTGTTTATTTTAAATGCTCACCACTTAAAACACAGGAGAGTGTTAATTTCATATGTCAATGGGAATATCCCAATACAGAATCTATTTTTATTTTTTATAATAAAAGCATATAATTCTGAATTCTAGGTTATTAGTATCAGAGGATCCCACAATTATTTTAGATTGAGAAAAGAAGACAATCGAAACAAAACAGACAAAAACCATTGGCAACTCCATCCCTGATTTCTTCCTTTTGGAAACCTTTGGAACATTCTCAGTGCTGTGTGATGGCACGTATTATTCTCTGATACCCAGAGCTATTAGATAAACTGATTAAATCCCCATCAATCATTTCATGTGGCAGCAATAACAATGCCAGTGGGACAGAGCATTGTTACAAGATTAGTGCCTCCTGCTTTGAGAGTAAACATCTCATTTTTACCTCATTTATTTTTCATAACTTCCTGTCTTTGACTCAGCATTTAGAAAGCAGTAGGAGATTGTTTCTGATGATATTCAATGTCATTTAAATAGTATATTTAGAAGTGAAAAAGTACATAATAATTCTGAGTCATACTTAAGATTTTAACATACTAAAGTATGCAAAGAGCTTAACAAATTAGAAGCCTTTTGAGCAATTATGAAATGGATTTTGATTAATCACTGTTATTGATGCATTTGAGGATTATTCTTAAATCCACAGAAGTCCTCTTAATCATTAAATATGTTCATATTTAGTTTACTCCCTGGCGTCAGCCCCTGAGGAATATCCAATAATTTTCACATTATTTATCTATTTTAACATGGAGCCATGGAACTATGGGCAATATACAAGGAAGTAAACAAAGAAAAAGATTACTGAAGATTTTCAAAAGGTGAATCGGCTGGCAAATGTTACTGTGTTGCGTCAGGACTGTTCAGAAGACAGAAACTTCTCAAAGCACATTTAGCAGAAAATGATTATATCTAAGGACTAGGGTGCTTTTCCAATCTTTGGAAGTTATAGGGGAGTGCAAGATAGCGCATTGCTATCAGGCTTTTAGCTTTTACATCTTGCCACAACCACTGGTATTAACCAAAGGTCAAGGAAAGGTCAGAGTTGCATGTGCCACACTGTGAAGCTGGTGACTGGGCAGTTGTCAGGACAGGGCTCCGTTCTCCCCAGAACGTTCCTGTTTCCTGTACCATCCGAAAGATGCTATCAGCCATTCCACGGTCTGGTTTTCACATAGGTGCACCTCTCTGGCAAATCTTACTTTACATGTAATGTCCCAGCTACAAATTAATCTGGAATATTTTTAACTTTATTGTATTTTGAACAAAAGGAGAGTGAAGCGTAGCCAAGGGAGGCAATCCAAGTACCTTCCATAAGACCTACTGAAGTATGCAGCAAGCTTTACTCTCTGTGATAGGGCTGCAGAACTGGAGAAAATAAACATTTCACTTTGGTGTTTCCTTACCTTAAGAGGACTGCCCATGAACTTAATTCCTGTCTGGGATTGTTTGCTCCATTTTTAAAAAATTTCTTCCACAGTATCAGAAGCCCTGTAAATTAGGGTCATAGTGACTAAACTAATAATCTTATGAAATCTTAATAAAAATCATAGGGTTAAATGTAGAAGACTTATGTTTTATCTTGACTTTGTATTAAGTTCCTGTTGACTAGGCAGGTGACTCAAACTATTTAGTTTTAAATATCTCATGATTTAACTGCTATTATTGTCATCTACCACATTCCACCAAAAAAAGTTGGATAAGTTAATATTAATACTATGTACAAGAGCCTGTGCTTTGAAATAATTACTATCTAGGAGACAACCTGGAGTTGTAATTACTGATTGTATCAATAGAAATACAAGCTGGTAAGGATGACAAATTAAGGCTGAGATTTTGAAAAGGTATTAAAGTGGGGATTGCCTTTTGTAAAATGTCACAAAGACATTTGAGATAGAACTAATTACATAGACAGGTGAGAAGGTCAGTAAAAAGTAACAGCATGAAAAATTCCTTCTTTGAACAGTTCCCTCCTATTCCCTGAGAACTGAATATGGGAAATTTTTACTCATTCTTTAATTTTAATGGTGAGAACATTGCTACAATGAGGCTTTCTCTGTGTCCAAAACTAGTTTTTGCTCCCGTGTTAACATTTTTTAAATACCTTTTTCTTTTTTCATACACTCTCATGTTTATGGATGCTTTAGTGTCTGACAGTTATTACATCTTAAGCTCTTTGAAGGCATGGATGGGATTTACATTTCCTGCATTCCCAGTTCTTAAACATCATGGCATGCTTCACACTGTGCACTTAACACATATTTGTCCATTAAATATAGCCATGGAGATATTATTCCTTTTGGAGGACAAGAGAATAGGGATCAGAAAGGGGAGGTGCTAGAAGGATGCATACAAGGAAAGGTGGATTGAAGAAATGTTATAAAGTGCCTTGTGAAACAAGTTAAGAACCTTAAATTTTAGAAGGCAAAGAAGGACTTACAAGACTGTAAAGCAGTTGAAAGTGATGCTATATGATATAGTGTATATAACTAAGTGGCTGGTGAGAAATATATTGATTTATTAACTTCTCTGTGTGTTCAAATTGAGGGAAATGGCATTTATAGATTGTTGGCAGTTTCAGCATTTTGAAAGACAAGAATAAATTACTCACAGGTGAGTATTCCTGGATTTTGGAAAAAATGGGCCTTTTTTAACTAATTTAAAGCAAGTGTCTGCTTATTATTCTTGGAGAAAAGTGAGGTGTCACTATAAATCTAAATTCAGAAACCAAAGACTGAGAGATATTAATGTGAATTGTGGAGAAATGTATATTAAATTTGTCATAGTCAGTCTGTGCCCTTGAAGAATTAGGGATGCATTTTTCATAAGCATGCATTAAACCAGATATTATTTAAAATGTAACTGATGTAAATAATTCTTTTTAAGGTGTAAAAATATGGAATTTGAGGAATAACTCTGAATTGCTTTTTTCCCTACTTTTTTGAAATCAATCAATTGATGTGATTGGAATATTTCCTCTGGGAAACACAAGTCTCCTCATTTGAGGTAGGTGAACACTCTGCCTAAGAAAGAAAGGATGTTCTTGCTTTTAAGATTCAAATAATTTGGAGCTTGGTCTTTGAAAGTAAAAATGTAGAACTTTCTATTGGCCTTCTGTCACATAAGACTATAATTGGATTTAGAAAGGAGACCCGAGGTCCACTTATCAGGACCTGTTAACCTAAGGAGGGACTGAACACAGCTTCAACTCATTAATGACTATGGCAGGGGGTCCCCCCAAACAGAATTATCTTCTGGAGGGAAGGCCCCTTGTAGCAGAGGCTTCCCTTGCTGGTTGAGTGTTCCAGGAACCCATATGTAACAGTGTACCAGTTGGCGTTGTTGTGAGGGCTTGCATTTTTCTTCAGCGAATTTATTTTGAGGATTGTTCAATGTTTTTGCCCATTTCATGATGGTAATTTATGAGCACACCTGCCCACACCACGCAGAGTATTCAGAAGTTTTTGACCAAAAACTGCATGACCCCCATGTCCCACCCTCCCTATTCACCCAATCTTGCCCCCCCTAGAGAATTTATTTTGTTTCCCTGAGTGGAAAAAAAAGACCTCAAAGGGAAACGGTTTGCCATTGTTGAAGAGGTGAAACAAAACATGGTAGAAGCATTGGAAGGCATCAAAACCAATTAATTCAAAGACTGTTTTGAGCAGTTGAAAAAATGTCTTGGTAAGTATATTGGTTCAGATAGAGAGTACTTTGTAGGTGACTGAAGTTTAAACATGTTGGAATAAATACACATATTTTTATAAATAAATTCTGGATTTTTTCTCCTCTCCATACAGTCTTGGCCTTTGTTGGCCTTTAGAAAATTAAGGGAGTGGCTGGTACTAGATATGTACTAGGTATAGAACCCAATGACTGGGTGAGATGGTCTGAAGTTTTATCAAAAACAGTAAAGACACATAGTAGCCAGAATTAATTGTACCTCAAGTTTGGGGGCAAATAATGGAAACACACTAGAGGAACTTTCAGAAATTAATTATGAGATGATGGGAACCTCAGGAGAACAGATGTATCATTTGCCTGTAGCAAAGACACAGATGTTTATGACTTTATTATGCTTATCTCCAGCTTCTTGTCACCTATTGCCTCACATTTAAATCATACTAATAAATGTTTACTGCTATGCTTCCAATATCTGCATATTTGTGCTTTTTGAGAGTCAGGAATGGTGGGTGTTCTAATCAGGCAACTTGTCAATAATGACATTCTTCTACTCAATACAAATGCACTGAGGTAGAGCCATGAATAAAGAAGACAATTTTATTGTTTCTCACAAGTCAGAAGACTTGGAAATATAGAAATATTGGAAATATAGAAAATGAATGAGACAACAAATGAGTAACAACATCAGTTCAAGTGGTGGTAACATCTATGAAAGAGAATAAAATAGGATGAAGGCCATAAAATGGAAAGAAGTCTTCATACTAAAAATTCAGGAGTATTTTTCTCTAAGGAAGAGCCAAAATAAGAAATTTGGGTTATATTTTAATTGTGATGAAAGAGTTTCAAATGCTTTGAGCAAGAAAATACAGTGATGTACATTTTAAAAAATTATCCAGGCTTTTGTTTGAAGAATAGATAGACCGTACAATGGTATACCTGTGGGATGTGAGAATCCGTTTGGACTGCGTAACTGTGACTCAGGTAAGAATTTTCATTGAGTCTTACAGGATGGTTATTCTCATGGTGGGAAAAAAAGGTAGAAGTTTAGAATTATTGTGAAGTTAGATCTTCTATCCATGTACTTACACATTTTGAGCCAAAGCACTTGAATTCATACATTATTTTTCTTCCTTTTTTTAACCATAACTCTTAGACAGCAATTAATTCATGTATCTTGATTAAATTTCTATGAAAATTTTAATAGGCATTCTTGTTAGCTTTTTAACATCTTTTTTCTTTTTTATTATTTCTTTGCAAGATATTCTCCTTTATTTATTAAGTGCCTGTGTTACTTAACGGTTTTGATTTCAGCCCACATCCACTTTTAACTGAAGATAATCTTCCTGAGAATGCTTATCAATATACCAATTCAACAACTGCCAAAGTTCTCATAGCTCCTAAAATCTATTTTTTTCTCTTTTCACACTTCATATGTTTGTATTCAAATATCTATTCATATTTGGCATTTTTACACTGGTAGTTTTGCCACTATAAAGTTATTCCTCCACTTTCCCACAATACTTTGTGACCTGGAAAGATGAAGTATATGGACTCAAACATTGGATTCCCTTGGGTATATTATAGGTAATTTTACGTAAAATATTCCATGTTTTGTCAGTATTTAAAATATAATAGTAATTATATACATTTTATAATACTTGGGTACTGATGAGAAGAATGAGATTAGCTGTTTGGTTTCTCTTGGTGGAAGAGGATAGCATAATGCTTAATGAACACATTTCCAAACCAGCTTCCATCAGCAGCTCAATAAAAGCTGTATGAAACATGTTAAAATTTAGCAAATCCAAAAGGCAAAGATACAGAAATTTCCTTGAGAAAATAAAAATTCAATGCATATTTATATTGCATCTTCTACAAAGTACATTTACTTCTTTACTGAGGGAAATATGATGAATACGATATCATTAATGTTCATTACTATTAAAATGTAATGAGACAGAAAAGCTTAGATATAAAATGATCACAGATTGAAAATAAATATGTTGCCCTGGCTGGTGTTGCTCAGTGGATTGAGTGCTGGCCTGCAAACGAAAGGGTTGCTGGTTCGATTCCCAGTCAGGGCACATGCCTGGGCTACAGGCCAGCTCCCCACTTGCAGGCACCCAAAAGGCAACCACATATTGATGTTTCTCTCCCTCTCTTTCTCCCTCCCTTTCTCTCTCCCTTATTAAGAATAAATACATAAAGTTTAAAAATAAAATAAGTGTTATATTTTGTAACACATGTATCATATAACATGTATAACATATACTGCATTATATATATAACACACATATAGCAATGTAGCATAATATTCTGGGTTATGTTTGTTGTGTAACACATAATATAATATTTAAGGTAAAGCTTAATAAAACAATATTTGTTTTAAGTTTTTGTAACTTTATAGTAACTTTTTCTTTCTCACTATATTCTAAATTATTGGGGTTAGTGCCTTGGAGGTTCATATGCAGAGAACTTCAGGTGTAGTGCTAATCAATTTAGTCAATTTCTTGATCTACTTACTAGGTTGGTAGATATGTTCAGTTGTTTCAAATATATTAAATTGGGAGTTTATTACTTGTGCACTGTTGTAAATGTATATGTTATTTCAAAATTAATTTATTTAACCTATTTATATAACTGAAATAGATTCAAAAGTTTGAAAAACCCAAATATAAGGTTTTTGGAAGGATCCCAAATACTAGCTGGAAAACATAGAAGAATAGCTTTCATTTTGTGAAATAGCTTTTCACTTTGTCATCTGGTGCAGTAGTTTATAATATTCATGGTCAAAGACTGGGGTCAGGAGGAAAACATGTATTCTATTAAAAGGAAATAGATACATTTAATTTTCACCTTGAATTCAGAATATCTCATGTTGAACTTTTGATTTTTAAATATTTGAGTGACTTTTACAATTAAAAAGATCTATTTTTTTATAGCTCCAAAGATTTAATTGAATACTATCTAATGGTGTCAGCAATGCATGCCTGACTTCACCTTGTCTTAATATTTTGTTATGGGTCATCAAGAAAAACATTCCAGACGTAGTTTAATGTAGACTTTTTCTCACATGGTTATTTCCTAGTATAAATCTAAATAGGAAAGCTTGACTCTGCCGTTATAACAGAAAATCATACTGAAACGTCTTTCACTGCCTCCTTTCAGAACATTTTCATATAATAATATTACCTCATCTATACTTTTAGTTTTTATTAATACCCTTAATCAGAGAAGTCAGTTCTACTTTATCAGTAGTCTCTACTGATGGTCCCTCATGGTCCCTACTATTAAATACTCCCTTGTTGTGTGGGAATCACCACATATCAAGTATCAAGTAAATTAAATGGTAAATAGGTCATGCACGAATTTTAAAAAAGTGATTTGTTATTGTAGGCTAGGAATGAAACTGGACCTTTTAGGATGTTTAGAATTTTGGAATGCAGAGAATAATAGAAGATACAAAGATATCTTTCAAGGGTGTACAAAGATAGCTTTCAAGGGAACTATAAACTTAGAGACAAAAATTTTATTTATATAATTAAACTTACTGAAGTGACATTGGTTAATAAAATTATATAGGTTTCAAATGTATAAGTCTATGATTCATCATCTGTATATTGCACTGTGTATTTACAACCCAAAGTCAAGTCTTCTGCCATCATAGATATGATCCCTATACCCTTTACAACCTCCCCAACTCCCTTCTCTCTGATAACACCTTACTGTTGCCTGTGTCTATGAGTTTTTGTTTTCTAATGTGTTTATTTGTTGCTTTCAGTGTTATATCATACATATGAGTGGATTTCAAAAGAGAAATTGCCAAGATTCTAAATATCATAAAATCTGGGGACCGTTTTTGTCATCTCCCAAATCTGTTTTTTCAATAAACACCATTCATTTCCTCTTTTATAATTTTGTATAAGGCAACCACAAGCTAAAGGACATCTTTATAGGCTATAGAAAACAATATGTCAACTACATCTAGTTGGTTTTAAAATGACATTTTCATTTTTAACTTGCTACCAGCGTTTTAGATATGCTGTGATCTATCATGAACATAGGTCCAGTGCAATTTTTCAGAAAGGCAGAGAGTCCCTGTAGTTTCTATCAGAAGTGGTATAACTCCACTTTCAACTATATATTATGATAAAAAATTTATCTTTTAGATGATGCATAATTTATGTTCATATTCACCACACTACCCACTATGCCACACATATTTATTAAACAAACTAACCGAATCATTTAATTCTTTATAAATTTCCATTAATTGTTATATGATAAAATAGTCTTTATCTCAGCATTTAGGATCCGTTTTAACTTGATGGCAATCTATATTGTTCTCTGTAATTGACTGCAAAAACAAAAACACGTACCTTTAAGTTAGAGCAGTTGTGGACTCAAAAAGAACTGTTGATAGCTATTTTTCTACTGTGTAGAGTAAATTGGTACAGAATTGGTTAAGTTAGAAGCTATACACATAATAACAAATGACTTTGTTTCTTTGGTATTGATAAAATTATTACACAAGTAATTGTGTAAGAAGGTTGTCTTAATTATACAAAAAGTACATATAAATATAATCTTAAGACTTCTTTCATTAGTTTGTTTGAAGAGCTAATCTGCTTGAAGAAGCAATTAAAATGCTTTCATTTTAAGTGTATATTAAATAAATCAAATATGATGATGTTGTAAACATTCATTATAGATTTACTTTGATATTTGTTCTGCATAAATTACAGATATATGAAAATGTTATGTTTAAATATCTAATAACATTTGATAATCAAGGCAAACAACCATGTGCTACTTACAAGTAATGATATTTAGCTAATAAAATGACTGTTTTATTTCCTGATTTATAAATAAACCAAAGAGATCCATTAGCAAAACAATTCTTTAGCTTCTTTTGCCTATAAACTTCTCATCATTTTATAGAGATTTTATTTATTTATTTTTAGAGAGAGGGGAAGGGAGGGAGACAGAGAGACAAGCATCAATGTGTGGTTGCCTCTTGTGCACCCCTAAACCAGGTCCTGGTCTGCAACCCAGGCATGTGCCCTGACAAAGAATGGAGCTAGCAACCTTTTGGTTCACAGGCCAGTGCTCAGTCCACTGAGCCACATCAGCCAGGGCTAAACTTGTTATCTTGTTAAGTTTTGTTTCATTGAGAATTCATATTACTAAAATGTTGGCATTTATATTGATGTTACAATTTTTCTATGAGTATGATCATATTTAAAATAGTTTAGATTGCATGACATACTAATTTTATTTTATATTTATCCTCAATTTTGGCCATTTTTATTCAAACTGCCGAAGAGGTATTTTTTGGGTGTTTCAACTCAGAGTTAGGAGCTACTCGGGCACTTAATCATAGTTACTTGGGTATTCAATATTAGTATGTGGTCTAATTTCAAAATCAAATGTATGTGCAATACAAATTATTGGCACCTTTCTGGTGAATAAGACAGATAGAGAAATCTGCTGAGGAGGCTGGTGCAGTATAAAGATGTTGTCTTACATTAAGAAATACTTTAGATTCCGTCTCTTCTTTTTTGCTTCATGTGCTAGAATAAAGATATAGTGATGGACCCAAAGTGGCAATATTGTAATCATCGGGGGTGGGTGGGAAAGTTGATTAAAATTGTATATATAATCATAGTAACATATTATTGAGTTATTCAAATAATCTTGCAACTTCCTATCTCTGGACTGTTTTTATAGAAAATATATCATCACTTCATTGCTAAACCAGTACTAGTGAGTCGATTCTGTTACTGGCAACCTGATGGACCTTAATTGATGTGTACCAGTTACTAATCTATACAGAGTTTCCCATTGCAGTTTTTAGTTTATCCTTTAGTAACTAGCTATTTCTAGGAGTTTTATAAAAATTTAAATAGATTGGAAGTTAATGTTTGACTTGACAGTGCCAACAGGGGTATTATTGAGTCCCTTGGATATCATGATACTCCTTTCTTTTCCCATTAGGTAGCAACAATCCTATTTTCTTCATGATAACCAAGGTCAAGAACACTTGCAGGCATAGTAATTTATTTCTTTGCATTTTGGTCTACTGGTATAAGGAGCAAAAACTGATTGGAGCTGGCTTTAGGTTTAAGTTTAGTGGAACCCCTGCCATATTTCTGATAGAAGACTTATCCATTTCTGGAAATCAAGAACTCTAGTTCATTGGGGACAACATTTTTGAGAGCGGAATCTCACATTCTCAGGTGAATCGTGAGCAGGGATGATGAGCAAATATTATTCTCTTCCTACCCCTTGATTGACAATACAGCATCACGCTCATCAGGAATACAGCACAAATTAATTAATTTCAAGAATATATCACATCTAGAAAGATAGCATTCCACTCCAAAATGAATCCAAATGAGTCATCCACTGGGTCATTCTGTCAAGGAACAAGCTATTGTATGTTTCAAATTCTACCACCAAGAAAGAGGCACAGGACTTGGTTAACCTGCTTGAGTTTTAGGCATAGTGCCTACCACTAAGGAGAATATTACTACAGCTAATTCTCTGGATATTTAGAGGGCTGTCAAACTTGAGTGGGTGCCAAACTTGAGTGGCACCAAGATCAAAACATAGCATTAAGACAAGCACAATGAATAGTAAAATAATAACAAATTCACAACTATCAACAACTGAGCCTAAAAAAAAAACAAAAACAAAAAAACAAAACTAAGCAAACAACTAGAACAGGAACAGAATCAGAGAAATGGAGATCATATGAAGGGTTTCATTGGGGAGATGGAGAGGAGGAATGGTGGGGAAGGTATAAGGAATAAGGAGTGTAATTGGTAGGCATAAAATAGACAGGGAAAGGTTAAGAATGGTATGGAAAACAGAATTCAAAGAACTTATATGTATAACCCATGGACCTGAACTAAGGGGGGAATGCTGGAGGCTTGGAGGATACATGACAGAGAGGGGATAAAGGGAGTAAATTTGGGAAAGCTGTGATAACATAATCAATAAAATATACTTTATAAAATGACAAAGCATAAGCTCTGATACAAGTAGCATGCCACTTAGGCCATATGATTGAAGAAAGTCTGTGGTGTTAGGAAGCTTAATGGCAGAAAAGATGCTAGTGATTTATCAAAAGTTAAAGTTCTTAGTCTCAATTTCCCCTGTGGCTCCTTTTAGAAAATTTTCTTTATCTTTGATTTTCTGTAGTTTGATAATATTTTGAGGCATAGATTTTGTTGTTGCTATTCTGTTTTGTATTACTTTTTGGATATTTATCCTATTTGTTATTCTTTACATTTCCTGTAGCTGTAGTTTGGTTTCTGGCATTAATTTGGATATATTGTCAGTAATTATTGTTTCAAATATGTCTTCTGTTCCTTTCTTTTTTCTTCAGGTATTTTCATTATTCATGTGTTACTTTTTTTTATAGTAGTGCCACAATCCATGGATATTCTCTTCTGATTTTTTTACCAATCTTGTTCTCTTTGCCTTTCTGTTTTGAAGGTTTCTATTGACATATCCTCTGGCTCTGAGATCATTTCTTTAGCTCTGTCCAGTCTATGGATATGCTCATCAAAGTCATTCCTTATTTCTGTTACAGTGTTTTTGATTTGTAACTTATCTTTTTGGTTCTCTCCTAGAATTTTCATCTTTCTGCTTATATTGCTCATCTGTTTGTTCATGCTGGTTACTTTACCCATTAGAAGCCTTGGCATATTGATCACAGGTTTTTTTTTTAATTCCCAGTCAGATTATTTCAACATCACTGCTATATCTGATCTTCTGCTTATCCTGTCTTCAAGTTATATTTGTTGCCTTTTGAGATTTCCTGTCATTTTTCTTGATAGCCAGATATGATGTACTAAATAAAAGGATCTGTTGTAAATAGGCCTTTACTAATGTGGTGGTAAATTGGTGATGGTAAAGACAGTGTTCCATACTCCAGTGGTTAAGTCTCAGTCACTTAGTGAGCCTGTCTGTCTGGATGATGAATTTCACAAGTACTTCTTAGTTCTCCCTCCTCCCCTTTTAATGGGACAGAATAGTTAGTGTGGGCCAGTGTTGTGAATTTCCCTTCTACCAGGTCAGACAAGCTTTATAAAAATTATGGGGTGAACTATTATTTAACCAGAGCAGTTTAGGCTAAAATGCTTGGTTAAATAATTTCTTCTGAGGGTAAGGCCTTGTTAAGAAGAACAAAGTGCTATTGATTATTTCAAATCTTCTTCCTAGAAGCATGAAAAGATTCTTCCCTAATATTTGTTTTGAAGTACTAGTCCAGTTCATGAAGGTAAAACTCACAAAAGTGTGAAAATTTTGGAGATCCCCTATGATTAGATCTGTATGAAGTTTTCAACTCTCAGACTTATCCACTCTGAGACTCCAGTAATTCAGCAATTACAGTTTGGGTTTACATCCTCTGGCATTAATTTCTCTTTATGAGTCTGTGTTCTGATGAGTTGTGACTCCTTGTCTTCCTCCGTCTGTCTTTCCCTCTCTTACAGATCCAAGAAGAGTTATTGATTTTTTCAGTTTGTCCAGTTTTTTGTTGTTAGAATGAAGTGGTGACTGCCAAATTCCTTACATGGGAACCAGAAAACAGACCCAGCTATTTTTTTGAAGTGGTGGCTGCTGTGGTGTATCCATGTGCTTTGGGCTTTGGGGCATCCTTACATGGTAATTTTGCCTGTTTTATGTCTGTCATAGTCAATCTGTCATGCTCAGTCTTCTCAATATCAATTGTTTTCAGTTATATTAATTTCTTGCTTTTGATATTATATAGAAAGTATTTGAAGATTTAAAGAAATAAATCCAAAAATCAACATGTATTCCCCTAAACACATTTTCTCTTAAAGTAACATTTTGTATGTCAACAGTGATATATATGAAGCAGGCAGTGTTTTAAATAAAATGTTAAAAAAAACAAAGATGGAATTAGGGGCATATGAAAAGAGATAGTGTTAGCTCTGGCCAGATCAGGGCGAGAGGTGCAATGCTGACAGGGTGGCCTCTGTATTTTTTCCCAATACTCACTTTCCCTCCTAAACATACCCCTATGTAATGCAAAGTAGGTGCTAATTCGCCTCAAAACACAGGATGAAAATAACACTGCTTCACTAAGCTGAACACTTTGTCTTTTACCATATGTGAGCTTTTTGCTATTTGATTATGCAGCCAGAGGTCACAGCTCAAGCAAAGAAGGGAAGGATCATGTTTTTGGAAATTGAGGTTGAGACCACTTTTACAAGGAGAGCTGATTGTAAAAAGTAAGGGTTTAATTCTGTAGGCAATGGGCATCATTGATTATTTTTTGAGCCAGGGATTAATGTGATCTAATTATACTTCTAGAGAAAAGCTCGGGGAGAACTGTAGAATTGATTAGAGGAAAATGACTGAAAGCTACAAAGCCTGTTAACAGTTGTTTTGTATTTTCTTAAGTGTATAAATGCACAGCTCTAATAATGAGAAGCGGTTAAGTATAAACACAAAATACAAGTTTAACTCATATAAAAATGCTTCAGTTAGATGCTGTGTAGATATGATATGTTCAAGAACTCATGAGCATTTGGTTTAATGACATTTTCTATGATTAATCTTTCCATTGTTTCTTATGATCTCCATACATTGGCCTTCATCTGGTTATTACATCTGTGAACAATATTTCACTGAAATATTTTAAACTGGATATCTATAAATTGGTTATGGTAATTATAGTACCCTTAGAATATTTTCTTTTTAAAAGAAAATCCTATTTTCTTTAACTTATGAGAATGTTACAGTGTTGATAGAAAATATTTTTTCTTTTTATCTTAAATTCTCTACAATCATTCTTGAAAATAACCATATAATGGAATGGTTGATAACTTGAATGAGTTTAGGAACAATTTCTGACTCAGTACATAAAAATTTAAGTGATCACAGTATTCACAGGTATGAAAAATCTTTCTTCTCTTGTAAGATTTTGTGAATCCTCACAAAGTGATATAGATAATCTATAGTTTGGTGTCTCTACATCAAGAAAAAATATTTTAACTTGACTTAATTCAGAAATTCAGGTACCAAATCATTAAATATAGCAGATAAATTGTTGGTACACAGAATTTTAAGTCTCAGTCAACAAATTCATACTTTAATCAGAAATCCTTCCATAACAGTACGCTATCACTTTGTCAGAAAATATCCTCAGCATTTCATGGCACAGTATTTTTCTTACTTCCCAATCCTCTTTCCTTTTCACCCAATATTCATCTTATCCTCCTTGGTCAGATTTGATCTTATTGAAAGTAGGAAACACACACTTTCATACTCCTACTAATTCACTTACTATTGTATTTGTAGATACTTTGAAACTACTTAATTAGAATTAAAGGAGATATTTGAAGTTTCCAAGTTAATTACAGCAATTAAATTTGCTTTTGACCAACATTCCTTACTATCACAACACTCAATATTTCAGCATTTTATTTTATCTATTAAATAGTGTGTCTTTTAAATCATGGGATATTTGTCTTCAAATTTACAATTTTATTTGGTATTAGCATAAATTATTGAGGGTATGTCTAATTTAATAAACCTATTCCCAAAAAAGACCAGATTAGAAAGATTATTCCATGAACATTTGTGAGTTATGATGGGCATCTGAGACAGTGGGATCCCCAAAAAGACATAATGAGACCTCTGAAAAAATGATCTGAATTAGGGGCACCATCTCTCTTTCATGATAGTTCGAATGTACTGTGTGAGTTGCCAAATGCTTCAGACTACATCAAATATACTGTTATTTGTTCATGAGTAAAGAGACCAAGTAAAATGAGTGGATGCAAAAAATAGATAATGAATAAATTTACAGATGATTTAGGAAATAAATCAATGGTAGCACAGTACATGGATGAAAAAGTAGAGCATAAAGATTAGAGCACAATACCGGATGTGTAAATTATAAGGAAAGGGTAGATTTAGATAATGTCATTTTACTTCTGATTCTTGGGCCTTGTTAAGAATTGTAGATGTGTTATATTTTCTGTTGGGAAGGGGTGTAATATATACATATAGTACATGTATTATATTCTACTGATATAGTTCTATGTCAAAGCATTAAATGTAGGGATGCATTCTTGCAGCGGGAGAGGGAGTAGGTGGGGATTGTAGATGTTAATGTGAGAAATAGGTCTCAACATTTTTATGGTTATTTGAAATATTTTGTCTAGGTCCTGACATACTGTAAGTACTTGATCATTATTCATCCAATCAGTGGAAGAAAGACTAAGATCCAAATTTTCTACTGAGCCCGCTAGTGATAATTGCTTGAAACTTGTAGTCAAACTACATAACATATGGCAGAATCAGGGCAATTTTATAATTCTTTCAGAATTTATCCTGTTTCAGTGCTATAATATTGCTCATCTCGGTCATTGTCTTGTTGGTCATGGCAGCTTGAGTTTCCAATGCCCTTGACAGCAACTGTCAATAGTCATAGTTTCCTTTATATTCATTAATCATTGACTTCCTATTTTGAACTCTTATATTAATTCAATACATTTCTTGTGTTTTATAACATATAGTGAGTATTCTTATATATCACATGTTAGTTATTTGGTAAACATAATATACATTAATTAATTATGCTAAAAGTAGTATTGATATTTTTCTGAAAAATTAATGGGTTATTCAGATAAATATTATAGCAACTTACATTAATTCAGTCATAGAAATGGATTATTTTCTATGAGTATTCAATTAAAGTTTCTTTTTAGCATAGTCTTTTAATACATATTAAAATATCACTTATTTATCAGTTAGTAGATACTCACATTCAATCTTATGTCACTTATGCCTAGGCACTATATTTTATTTCTTAAATTTGATGCTGTGAATTTCTTATTTTTATATTAGATGCTTTTTTTTTGGTCACAGAAAACTATTCACTAGTGCTATGTACTTTCTAAACATTACAACCTGTGAGAGAGACGAACCCTTACAGAGTACGAGCATGATTACTACTGCAGTCATGAAGCTCTGTAGCAGGTAAATAATCACTTCTATAAACTGACCCTAGTGGCTTCCATGAAACAGTCTACTTATTGCATTCTTAATGTGACTCTAATTAATGTCATCTCCAAAGCCATAAAATATTAATATTTCAGGTTGCAGATTATTGGTAACATTTGTTGTACGAGATAGTAGTTTAATGTTCAGTCAGTGTTATAATTCACTGCTAATCTTTCAATACTGAACCTTTAAAGTGCCAGTTCTTAATAAATTGCTACTCTAGTATCATTGGTTTGAACTCAACTCTAGATGAAAATGAGCTATTAAACTTGCAGCCAAACTGAAACATTAGAAAACTGTTGCCATTAAGAATGAATGTTACTATCTGTAATATTTCATAAGTAAGAAATTTGAGCATTGGATAACTAATCATAAAATTTGATAGCTTACCTTCTTATTGCAAAAGCTTTGCCATCCTATGAAATTAACAAACGCTATGTATAAATTTGAGTACATTGTTTAGGAAACCATGATCTATGAAATCTGTGTTAGAAAGTTATGTATTTTGGAGATATTATTCTTATTCAACAGGCACAAAACTTGTCAATTTCAATCATCATACATATTGAATATTTTCGACCTTTAACCTTATGTAAACAAAAAATTTGCAGATGTGGAATGGATCAATAATTAAATAAAAAGATCTATGGAGTATTTTTTTTTATCAGAACTGAGCGACCAGTGCACCTTGTTCTTGAGACAGTGCTAATCATGCTTAGAAAATTTGAAAGTTGAAAACTTCTATTAATCTGTAGACTACAGTAAATATGTTATTAAGAAGTAAAGAACATACTTCTTTTGATAAAAGTGTCCTTGACATTGTAAGCCCCTCTAGAAACAGTTGATCCTTTGAAACTATTTACTTTTATTACTCACTCAGTTTTTGCTTCTTTTCTTATGCTTCTTCTCTTATGCTTTTCTTCTTTTCTTTTTAAAATTGTTTATTTTAATTGTTGTTCAAGTACAGCTTTCTCCCTTTTACCCCAAACCTAGCCCAACCCCCAGCCGTCCCCATTCCCCTCCCATTTCTACCCCCCTTAGTTTTTGTCCCTGTGTCCTTTATACTAGTTCCTGCAAACCCTTCCCCCTTTCCCCTGAAATTCCCTCCCCTTCCCTCTCTGGTCACTGTCAGCCTGTGCTCAATTTCAGTGTCCTTGGTTATATTTTGCTTGTTTGTTTGTTTTGTTGATTAGGTGCCTGTTAAAATTAAAACCGCAATGAAATATCACTTCACACCAGTGTGAATGGCCATCATAAACAAAGCAACAAACAACAAATGTTGGAGAGGGTGTGGGGAAAAAGGGTCCTTAGTTCACTGTTGGTGGGATTGCAGACTGGTGCAGCCACTGTGGAAAACGGTATGGACTTTCCTCAGAAAACTAAAAATGAAACTGCCTTTTGACCCAGCAATTCCACTGCTAGGATTATATCCCAAGAACCCTGAAACACCAACTCAAAAGAACCTATGCACCCCAATGTTCATAACAGCACAATTTACTATAGCCAAGTGCTGAAAGCAACCTAAGTGCCCTATCAGCAAATGAGTGGATAAAAAAACTGTGGTTCATTTACACAATGGAATACCACACAGCAGAAAGAAAGAAGGAGCTTCTACCCTTTACAACACCATGGATGGAACTGGAAAGTATTATGCTAAGTGAAATAAGCCAGGCGGTAAAAGACAAATACCATGTGATCTCACTGTTCTTATGCTTTTAAAAAGTATATTCTTAAGCTATTATGACACCAAAACTTTTTATTTCCTCTCACATTTGGACCTTTTTTGATCAAATAGGCACAATGATCATCCTGCTATTACTGATCCCTGCTCTTAAAATCTGTAAAACATTAGAATATCTATAAATAAAATACACTTATAATGTGTGTAATCACCACAGAAGTATTTAAGCAAAAAAATTTTTGTAAAGGACAATGAAGAATAGAAATACTGGTGTGTATTCTTCTTTCCAACCCTCCCCTAACCCCCAAACTGTCTGTATTCATAAATCATGAGTACTGACACTGACAGAAGTGATAAAGGGCATATTCTCTGTTCAGAGAAAGGGCTGTAAGATGGTAATGTAATGAATTCTAGTTTGACATTGGAAATAGCATTTATATCCAAAGAAAAATTTCAATTTTGTAAACCCAGTTTTGTGAAAAAATTTTAATAAGTGTAGATATAATAAAACTTAAATTTGAAAAGTGGTTGGTGTAATTTAGACTTTTGGAGGAAGGGAGAAGAGAACTTATAATGAGAAAGATATTTTCTTGACATATTTTTGCTGTGAATCTAGTTTGAGTGCATGCAAAATATACCTCAATGATATTTAACTCACTTAACCTGCAATAGTTTGATGCTTTCTAAATACAACAAATATTTCTCTCTGGATATCATAAATTATACATTGTCAGGTACTAAAAATGTTCTGAGCAATAATTTGGAGGATTACAAATTATTTTCTAGGAATTGTCTGAAAATTGATGTAATGCCTGAAATTTACACTTTCTCATACATACATACTAATGTGTTTCTTTACACCCTACTATATTTATATAAATGTAAATATCTAGAATTAACTGTACTGTAGATTTAGATGCCTTTATGTCTTACATATGAGGGTATGGGTCAGATTATTATGTAGTTCAATTTAAATATTTTTCTTCCAGAATTTCTCCTTTTCCAAGGGTCATTTCATACAGAAACATGTTCATGCCTTAAATTACTCCTCTATGCTTATTTGTTTTTATAGTTTTTAATAAAATGGATGTCTATTATGACGACCATGCATAATAACACTGATAAACCATGAACTATGAATGTAAGACAATGAATATTTAAAAGGGCACATTTAATCTCAGGTTTTAGAATGTTTCCTTATAAATTTTAATGATGTCATATAGGATTAACTGTAATATTGAAAAGCCTTTAGAAAGTAAGCCTGATGCTCTTTTTATGAATTAATGTTTTAAATTCAACCATCTTTGTTTTTAAATTCTTTACCTATGAAAGATCTTAGAATATTTTATTAAATTTTACTGGATCTCTAGATTTTTGTAAACCATTCAAGGGAACATATTTAATAGTTAAATAAGAGCTTTATTGTTTTATTTCAAAATGAAATTCATACATATATATTTCCTGGATACCATCAAAGGTGTGTTGCTCAGGGATTAGAAAGAGGCATTTGGGGTAAAAAATGAAATCATTTGATTGCAGTCCATTTAATTCAGTGTTCAGTTCCTTGGCATTCTACTAGTCATTCCAGTTTTATTTCACATTCTCTTCCAATTGTAAGCAGATTACAAGACATCATGAGCCAAAATAAAGCATGTAAAGAGATCTTAAATCATGTTCCATTTTGCTATTGCTAGCTGTGAGGTCCACATATAAGCTCCCTTGGATGCAGTTTCCATATTGTTAAATCGTATATCATGCTGTAGAGATGAGAAAAACTTGAAGACTCTGAAGTCCCAGTATGCTTTTCTAAATAAAAGACTATTACATATTTAAGTCCTAAACAATCATCATGTGTTTAGGCTAACATTCAAACACATACTAATCTTCAACATTATATATTAATGCATTTCTACTTTATATATAATGTTTATGCCTTATGCTTTACATATGCTTACATATATGTGTTATATAAAAGTATCAATATAGGGCGAAATGACATACTACTAGTAGTGTAAATATGATTTCTGTTATGTAGATGGCATTTTACTTATCAGTGAAGGATGAATAATATTTAATAGGTATACAAGTATACAATTAAAAAAGCCTAAGTTTAGATTTCCTCCTTTATTTTTAATTGGTGTGTATTTGTGTTAAAAACTTTCAAGGAAGTAAAACTTAGGCAATTCCATAAAGCAAAGATTGCGATTTCATTAAAATACTTAAAATATTTTTACTTCAAATTTTAAAAATTTATATATTTGGAAAAATACCTTTAGTGCAAATAAACAGTACATACAGGTTAAGGCCATTACTATATTGCATTTTGCCATTTTATTTAAATAATGATTTAAACGCAATAAAAATTTAGAAGAGCATAAAAATGGCAAAAGGAAGAAATATAAATAAGCAATAAACAGAGCTACATTTATTATCTTTACCATTGGAAAACTTAAAATCCTAGATATCATATTTCCATCTTTAGCTGACAAACATTCAAAGATTGGTGTCTAGTAGTATTATTGGGGATATGAGAAATAGAGAAAGATTTGTCAATGTATGTCAAAAGTCTAAAAATGGAGGTCTTAGAACGTAGCAACCCCAATTTTAGGTATTTCTCATGAAGAAACAAAGGTACAAGTGTACAGTGGTGAATCCACAAGTGTTTGCAGCACTCACACCAGCCACCCTTCAGAGTCCTCCATCGCCTCATCATTGTGGGTCCTGACACAGGGCAGCAAAGGCTGCACATATTTCAATAGGTTTTCAAGTCATCATCAAACATAATTACAGCATTAATCTAAAATTTAATGACATGCATGGCTATCATGATGTGGTATATGTACGAACGGCCAGGTATTCATTTAAATCGCTGCAATTAGTATTATGCTTAGAAAGTAAATCAAATGACAGCTCTATCCAAGGAATATTATTGAGATTTGCTGGGTGCAGATAACTATACTATAGTTATTAAATATTGGGAAATGACTTATCTAGTTTATGGGACTTAACTCATTCTGTTCTTTACTACACTAATTTTCATACATATCAGACATTCCAGGAAAACTAAAACTTACTCATGGCTACAATAGTTTATAAATGTGCCAAAATATACATTTATATGATAAATTACAGAATGTGCTATTATGAATATAAATATTGAAAATATTCTAGTTATTTGATTGTGAATTCACTATATCCTTCTCCATCTTCCTTCACTTACCCAATTTGATTACAAAGTATAAGAGTTACTATATTTCCTTACTGAATTATTATTAAACATTTATGATTTTGGTAATGCTTTTTAAAATTTCTACCATTATGCCTTCCAAATAACATACATTATAGAAATATTTTCACAAGTGTATGTTTCCAGAATATGATCCTTTTTTTCTGCTGTTTAATACTTTAGTTTCAAAGAGTATATAAAAACAATGAATAAATTTAAAAACAGGTTATGTATGCCATAAGCAAAATTTATTTATCAGGACTTATGTTTTATTCTGCATCAATGAGGTCAATCAAAGCACCATGAATTTTACCATTTTCTGTTAACCACATATATACACTAAAATAAATATTGCTTCCTGAAGCAAATATGTATTATCTTTCCTCCATCATTTTCAGAAGGTAAGCATTTTGAAAAACCTTCTTCACTATAGACAAAATGTTTACACTGTCATAGTTGAAGGAAAGTGGCAAGATGTTATCAACAGAATAAATGCCAATTAGTGAAAATATGAATCGAAAAGGATGAACAGTGAATTATTTTACGGTTTTTAATGCAAATCAGCTTTTTTACAAAGCTGATTAATAACAGAAAGAATTGACTAGTTAAAGAAATGTGAATCAATAAAATATGTAAATTTTGATGGTTATATTAGGGAAAAAATGATATAAAAGCAAGGACTGAAGTTTGGATTTATAACATAAAAGACATGAGAGATATGGGCTAAGAAAAAGAATTTTCCCTTGGCAAGTCACTGATAATTTCAATAAATGAAACTAAAAACTCATCAGTACAAAATACCATACATCATGTGCACTTATTGTTCCCTATACATTACGTTAAAGAGTTTTTAAATAAGCAAGGAAAAGATTTTGAAAGTTGTAGACTGGAGATAATAATTAATTGCATGGTGTTTAAATTTGCTGGAAAGTATAAATGACCCTGGAAAAGTTCCCTTTAGGGGACTTTTACTGAATGAGAAATATTTTTGTTATCACTGAGGATTAACATCACTAGACTATTTTCAAGACTTTTTAAAGAAGATCTTGGTATTATGTGATGGATAAGTGATTCATTGTGAATTGATACAGAATCTGTGCATCTGGTGCAAAATATAAACTAAGATCGAACAAAAATTCTCCACACACACGTAAACATTATACCTATTTTTTTAACTTTATTTTTATTGTTGGTACTACTACCGATGTCTCCCCTTACCCCCTCTTGCACACCTCCACCCGGCCCCCACCCCCATTGTCTCTGGCCATCACCATACTGCTTGTCTGTGTCTCCAGGTTATCACATATGTATATGATCTTTGGCTAATCCTTTATAGCCATCGTCCTGCTATTTCCAGGGTTTTCCACCAATTGGATAGAATCACTAACAATTCTTAGTTCTTAATACAATTTTACTCCAATGAAATTTATTTCATTCCTAATTCTGGTGTGATACACTGTGACTATAATTATCAATATCAGTTTATGGCTTGAAACATTATTATAAATGGCATTTTTAATTTTTTAAATATTGCAGAGTTTTCATTTAACTCTAATGGAGCTAATAAAGACGAAAATTTACTACATGGCATGGTCGCAGACTTTATCTCTAGTGAAAATTCTACTTTTTCCTTGTATGGGGAGTATTAATCTATTACCATTCTTTTTTTTAAAGATTTTATTTATTTATCTTTAGAGGAGAAGGAAAGGAGAAAGGGAGAGAAATATCAGTGTGTGGTTGTCTCTCATGCATCCCCTGCTGGGAACTGGCCTGCAACCCAGGCATGTGCCCTGACTGGGAATTGAACCTCAATCCTCTGGTTCGCAGGCCTGCACTCCATCCACTGAGCTACACCAGCCAGGGCTATTGCCATTCTTAAAATTTGTTAAGGAAATAATGTATATAGTTTGGAAACACAACAGTCAGAATCTAATTACAGTTATGCCTTAGAAATAATTTATTAACTGCTATCATAACAATAAAACTTAGAGTTACTCAATAATTGACATAATGACTTGACAAAAGGAAAATATCTTGTTGTTTATGACATGTATTTTTAAACCAAATATGAAACAGATTGTCTTACAATCACACACCATCCCCCCCTACATTTGGAAAAGTAGATGCAATGTTGTTTTTCTCTTATCCCATTTTGGCCAATACTATAAATTGTCACAAAGGGAAACTATAAAAGCTATTATAGATTGGTAATGTTTTTAAACATATACTGTTCCTTTAAAACGCATTTTCCTGAAAACAATTGAACCTGTATCAACTCATAAGGAAATTACTTAGTCCTTATATCATGTGGAGATTTATCAATATCATCTTTAAAAAGTCTTAGAAATGGTCTAGTGAAGTTATTGCTCAATGATAACAAAAGTATTTCCCATTTAATGAAAATCTCCTAGAGGGAAATGTTCTTATCATTTATACTTCCTAGAAATTTTATTTTATTGTATTTTTAATTTTTTATTTATTTATTTATTTATTTATTTATTTATTATTGATTATGCCATTACAGTTGTTCTATTCCTCCCCTTCCTTCCCCTCCACCCTACCCCCCATCCCCGCCATTACTCCCCCTTTAGTTTATGACCATGTGTCTCAAGTTCTTTAGATTCTATATTTCCCATACTATTCTTGCCCCCCCCATCTATTTTCTATCTACTGTCTATGCTACTTATTTTCTGTACCTTCTCCCCCCTTCTCCTCCTCCCACTCCCCTGTTGCTAACCCTCCATGTGATCTTCATTTCTATGTTTCCACTCCTGATCTAACTGTCCTTTTACTTTGCTTTTGTTTTAGGTGTAGTTCTTAATAACTGTGAGTTTGCTGTCTTTTCACTGTTCATGTTTCTTTAACTTCTTTTTCTTAGGTAAGTCCCTTTAACATTTCATATAATAAGGGCTTGGTGATGATGAACTCCTTGAATTTGATCTTATCTGAGAAGCACTTTATCTGTCCTTCCATTCTAAATGAAAGTTTTGCTGGGTAGAGCAATCTTGGTCGTAGGTATTTGGATTTCATGACTTGGAATACCTCTTTCCAGCCCCTTCTTGCCTGTAAGGTGTCTTTTGAGAAATCTGCTGACAGTCTGATGGGAACTAATTGAAATGAATGGAACTGCACAGCGATGAAACCAATAGCAATGAAAAGGAAACTGGGACTCAAATCAATGGAGTGGACCAGAAGAAAGCAAATAAAGGCCAAACAGAAAAGAGTGAAGAAGCAAGAATTCAAAAAAATGAGGAGAGTCTTAGGAACCTCCAGGACATCTTTAAACACTCCAACATCCGAATTATAGGGGTACCAGAAAGGGGAAAGGAACAGCCACCAGTGGAAAACTTATTTGAACAAATAATAAAGGAGAATTTCCCCAATCTGGCAAAGGAAATAGACTTCCAGGAAATCCAGGAAGCTCAGAGAGTCCCAAAGAAGTTGGACCCAAGAAGAAACACACCAAGACATATCATAATTACATTAGCCAAGATTAAAATGAAGGAGAGAATCCTAGAAGCAGCAAGAGATAAGGGGACAGTCACATACTTCTTAGGAATTTTAAATATCATGTGCCTATTATGTATCTATCATGTATCCAGTCTCACACTTCCAAAATCCTTCACTTGCTTGTTTTTTTTTAAGTAAAGTTCAAATGATGCACTTATTCAAGTCATTTAATTTTACAAAATACATATGATGAGTTAACTGAAGTATTATTTTACCAACTAGAAATATTTGGCATATATATAAAAGTATCATGTCACTTAGAATGAAAACAACTTAGCACTAAATCATCCAGGCAATTAATATGAACTTGGATATATGAGTTTACATTTTTGATCATTTATTCCAAATTTTGAAAGTTTTGTCTTACATCTTCTATTATACTTCACCCTGGTTATAAAACAGTGTTATTTTATTTTAACCAGTTTATAATACATATATCTATCCAAAGGTAACTGCAAGAAAATAATTCCAAATGGGACTGAGTAATTAAATATATTCATTAAATTCAATATTCCAATCACAACATTTTAAACAAAACAATGCATATTTTATCTATATTATTTGGAAAAATAAAATATTTAAATGTTTATTTTTCTCTGTGTGTTTTATTTCAATAAAATGCACACAGAGACACACACAAATATACACATGCAAACACACCTCCAAACTCAAAGATGACTTTCTAAGCTCCCCACTCAGAAATGACAGTGGCCTTGGCTTTCCAGACCATGTGTCAAGGTCCTAGGCAGTGGTAAAGCAAATTCACAGGGGCACAGCGGGGATTTTAGTTCTTCAGGAAAACACAGTAACACCTGTTAGAAGTCACACAAATGAGTACTACAAAATTGTTTGGACCTAATTACTTAAAAATCTGAGCCTTCTAAAAAAATCATCTGAGGATTAAAAATAATTTAAACAACACATATTGGTGGAAGTATAGAATAAATGGAACATTTCCAGTGTGGAGGAAAAGTAGTTGGCAGGCTGTTTAACCTTTATTTTTATTATTTCCACTATTAGAGGAGTCACCTTTCCCCCTTCTTTGCCTATTTCAAGCCAGCCCTGCCCTGCCCTTTACTCTACCTACTCTGTTGTCTGTGTTTATGGGTTTAATTAAGAGTTAAAACTGCTTATTCTATGGTCCTGTGATAACCAAGCCTATTTCTGCAAGTATATACTTATGATTTAACTACTGATATATGCAACAAGTGTAAATCTCAAAATCATTGTACTACACAAAGGAAATTAGGCACAAAATCCTTCATATTGCCTGATTCTATTTATATATTACAGAGGAGGCAACACTAATGTATAGATAGAGAAATCAGACTATGATTGTTTGGAAGTGCATGACTGGAAAATGGGAGGAAGGACCTTAGAAACTTTCCAAGGTCATGGAACTTTTCTCTATTTTGATAATGATGTGTGTTAAAATGAATGTATATATTTATCAAAATGCATTAAAATATATACTTTAGATTTTTTCATATTATGCATGAATATATATAGTTCATTAAAAATCTAAATGAAAACAAATTTGGGAAGTTTACAGGCAAACAAAAACCTGAGGAAATTTGTCAACATCAGTCTTAACTGAAATACTAAAGGGGGGTTTTCAGGCAGAAGAAAAGCAATCTCATACAATGGCTTGGAAAACGGAAAAGGAATGGAGAACACCAGGGAGGGGAAAAGCTGGAGTAATACAAGAAAAATGAATAATGACTATTTGCAGAAATACCAGTTTGTTCTGGAGTTTCATATATAGGTACTCATGAAATTTATGGCATCGATAATATAAAAGACAAGAGAGGTAAATGTAATTAAATTTTTATAAGACTCATTCTAAGGATATGGCAAAAGTGATACAGTACAGTAGACATAATTAGTAAATATAGAATTTATAGTCTTCAGGATAACTATAAAATAATAATTTAAATATTTTAAAATGATAATCCAGTAGGAAAATAAGTGGATAAGAAGCAATATTTAATAAATTGAAAAGAAGAAATTACTGGGGAGTAAAAATTAAACATCGATAACTATATCCAGTGCAGATAGAAAATATTTTCCATTTAAAAACTAAAACTTTTAAGTTGTATGTGAGAAACATAAACATAAGAATTCAAAAAAGTTAAAAGCAAGACATTTAAAATCTATCTATACCATGCTAGCAACCCCACTCTTTAGTAAATATTCTATAAAGATTAGTGCACATATCCACCAAAAACATTATCCTGATATTAGCTCAAAACAACATTAAAGATAGAACAAGTAAATTGCTATAGTCATGAATAACAATAGTGCATAGCAGTGAAAAATAATGAACTGTGACTAGCTCCAATAATACTAATGAATAATACAGAGGCAATGTTAAGAGAGAGTTGTCACACACAATTCAGTATTCAAGAAAAATAAAATGAATCAGTGCTGATGGAATTTAGAATACTACTTACTTTTGGAAAAATACTAATTAGTGTGAGCATTAGGGTACATTCTGGGACCTTGTGTTGTGACAAAATAATTGCATGCATATGAAAAATTTATTTGAACTGGATACTTAAAACTTATAGAGTTGCTTCTGTATCCTGTAATTCAATAAATAATTTAACCACCAATTTATGTTGCTATCCCCCCAATCTTGAAAATACTAAGATAATATCAAATGTTGGTTAGAAACCATAGTTAAGTATAATTTTCATAACTGCATTATAAACATTGTTACCACTACTTGAAAAACTAAATATAAATAAACCTTAGGGCCCAGATGTTCTTATGGTTTATAACCACAGCAATAAATATTTATAAAATGCATCTATAAATATGGCAATACAGCGCTATTTATAATAATGAAACACTACAAGGAAAAATGTCTATCAAAAGTAGTTGGGATAATGCGGGGGATGAGGGAAGGGTTGTCAAGGAACATGTACAAAGGACACATGGACAAAGCCAAAGGGGGGTAAGATTGAGGGTGGGAGGTGGGGATGGCTGGGGTGGGGAAGAGTGTTGGGGGAAAATGGAGATGACTATATTGGAACACTAATTTTTTTAAAAATTAAAAAATAAAGTAGATGGGAAAATAAATTATGCCATGTTAAATAATAGAATACTATGCAGCAATGGATGCATATGACCTATAATATTATGGTTAAAACTCACAAAGGCAATGTGAAGTGAAAGAAGCCTGACTTAGAAAAAGATGCACCACGTGAATGCATTTATCTGACGTAAAAATGGGAAAAAGAACACAGTGCTATTGTGTTACAAAGGATGACAGGGATTACCCTTGAGAAAGGGGGAAGAGGGTGTGGCATTGCAGGGGTTTAAAGAGACTAGTAACCTTGCGTTTTTAAAAACTGGTTTAGGCTTGATATTAGCAAATTATTTAAATGTATATTTAGCTTTATCATATTCTTCTGCGTGTTGGTTGTAAATCTTAAATTTTTAGAAAGAAGTCAAGTTTAGAATTTTTGTTTTATTTCCAAAACATGACAATACACAAAGATTAAAAGGGATTTACTAATTTTAAAACACACCCCCCTACATACCCACCTTTTTTTAATTTTAGAATGCTGTTAGATTTATGGGAAATCTGCCAAGTTAGTACAGAGGGTTCTTTACTACCATTCCCTCAGCTTCCTATAATGTTAATGTGCTACAGTACCATGATACATTTGTCAAAACTAATAAATTATTATTAAATTATCATATGCTAAATAAACTGAACTGCACACTGTATTCAGATAACACCAGTTGCAACTGATGCCCTGCTTCTCTTTGAAGAACTAAACAGGATACTATATCACATTTAGTTTTTGTCTCCTTAGTCTCCTTTGATGTGGCACAGTCTTTGTTTGCTTTTGATGACCTTAACATGTTTGAAGAATGCTACTCAGGTATTCTGTCAACGTCCCTCAGTTTTATTATGCAAAAGTTTTTCAATGGTTACAATGAGACTGTATTTTTTGAAAGGAAGAAAACCATAAGGGTAAGTGTCCTTTCATCACATAATATGAGAACTATGTATGATATCAACATGATTTATTACTGGTTAGTGTCAGCCTTGATCACTTGGTTACAGCGGCACATGCTTGGTTTCTCCACTATAATGGTGTGATTTCCCTCTCTGTTCTCCATACTTTGGAAGTGAGTAATTGAGTGCTGTCCATTCTCAATGCCAGTGAATGAAGCTACAGCTCCCAAAGGGAGTAGCATCTACATATTTATTTTTTTCTGAAATGAAGACTTTGACTTTGTCCTCCATTTATTTATATATTCAATTATTTATATCAATATAGATGTTGGGGTGCTTAATCATTGGGATTATAGTCCAATGATTTCATTATTAATAAAACTTTTAAAACTTTAGAACAGTTTCAGAGAAACTGCAAAATAGTACACAGGATTTCCATAAACTGCACACAGAATTTCCATATGCTCGTACAAAGTGTACTTTATTAATAACTTGTTTTACATATCTGTTACTATTATTAAATCAGTATTGATACATTACTATTAACTAAAGTCCATACCTTATTCAGGTTTTTTTACTTTTTACATAATGCCACTTTCTGTCCCAGTATTCCATTCTGTATACCATGTTACATTTTTTTAGTCACATCTCTTTAGGCACCTGCTGGTTGTGACCATTTCTCAGACTTCCCTTGTTTTTGATGACCTTGACAGCAGTAAGAAGAATGGTTGGGTATTTTCTAAACTACATTTCACTTAAAAGATTTATCTGCTATTTATCTCACAAATGGACAGAGACTATGTTTCTTTTTCCTGTAAGGAAGACCACAGAAATAGAGTGCCATTTTGTGGTATTATATCAAAGTTAGACACTGTCATTGTGTCTTATCAGGGTTGTTTACCTTGATCATCTGCCTGAGGTGGGGTTTTTAGGTTTGGCCACTAAGTTACTTTTTTTCCCCTTTACTGCTCATTGATACTGTGCTCTTTGGATACACTCACTTGAAGGGTGGTGAGCTGTACTCTGCCTGCTTGACGAAAGAGTATCTAAATAAATTATTTAACACTTTTCCACACAGGATCTTTGTATATTTTAATAGATTTTATGTATATGTGTGTATACATATATATACACACATATACATATACAAATATATAATACATACACACATATATACATATATATCATACACAAATGACTATGTATAGCTATATGAAATAATCCAATACCATCTTTTTTACTCAAAGTATTCTAGCTTTAGCCATTGGAAGTGCTTTCAGATGGTTCGTATGTCACTAAAGCATACCTTTATCATGTGTTTGGTTGTGCATGTGTGGGTATGAGAGAGAGAGAATGAGTGAATGAATGCACTTCCCTTCTAGACTGCAGGATTCTCCATGTTGATTGTCTGTATCTCCTGCCCCAGCCCTAGAATCAGCCCTTTGCCTAAGCAGTCCTGGTTTATCCTATTATAGAATAGTATTAGAACAAAAGCCAGGGTGCTAGGTGTGCTTCTAGGCCCTCTCAGTTGTTGACAGAGCAAGACAATATATGTGTGTATACTAATCCATGTAATATAAAAAGTGTCCAGAAAAAGTCCAGCCTTTGTTAACATAACGAAAATGTTTGTGCATCATCGATGTAAACTGGCAGCCAAGGAAGGTGGACTGGAATGTGCATGTGTGAACAATGATGGTTTCACTGTACTAGTCAGTGGGGACAGTAACACTGTTGAGTGAGCATGTGAACTGTGTGCCCATTACATTAAAAATGACTGAACAAATAGAGCAACAAATCTGCACCAAATTATGCACTAAGCTTCTTGAACATTCTTCCATGGAAACTATTTGGATGATTCAGGAGGCTTCAGCTATGGGCAGCTGGTGATTGGCAACTCCATCATGACAATGCACCCACTCATGCATCACATCTTGCACAGATTATTTTGGCAAAATATCAAATCACCCAGGTGACTCATCCCCCTCTCAAAGCCCAGATTGGTGCCCTGAGACTTCTGGCTTTTCTCAAAACTGAAATCACCTTTGAAAGGGAACAGATTTCAGACCATAGATGAGATTCAGGAAAATTGGCGGGACAGCTGATGGTGATTGGGAGAACTGTGTGAGGTCTTAAGGTACCTACTTTGGAGGGGACTGAGGCATCATTGTCCTATGTGCAATGTTTCTTGTGTCTTTTATCTTCTTCAATAAATGTCTCTATTTGTCATATGACATGGCTGGGTACCTTCTGGACAGACCATATATATACACACACAAACACCTTTGTAACCCTATTAAGCTAAACATAACTTTATACTGATATCTATCACTAATTCACTACCATATAGGTAAGTCTAGCCACTCCCTCCTTAATTATCTATAACTTCCCAAACCAACAGTGAGAAGCCTGACTACAATCATCCACTGTTGATTTATTGAATTGTATGGTTTCAATATATGCAGAATCATAATTATTACTTTACACTACCATGACAAAGAGCTTCATCAACTATAATTAATACATACTATGAGGTTATATATAGTTTCATTTGCCAAGTCTTATAAACCCCACTCATGTCTTAAGTTTTTTTAGATCAGAATCATTTTTCACACTCCCTTCAATGAAGTTGTTTTATAAATTTAAATATGTTTTGTAACATTATTCATTTCATCATAGGATCCCTCAACAACCAATTTTTTTTTAATTTGTGTATGGTGCAATTCACTCCTCAGACAGCGATTTTTTACAAGTTCTGGCAGTTGCATCATGCCATGTATTTACTTTTGGAGCCTCACACAGATGTGTCATCATTCTAAAAACTGCCCATGCTTCACCCATTCAACCCTCTCCCCTCCATCACCCCTTATTATCACTGATATTTTTCATAATCTATACAGTTTTGTTTTTCCAAAATGTTAGTTATTTGCAATCATTTACTGTGTAAGCTTTTAATACAGGTTTATTTCACTTATCAATATGCATCTGAAATCCACCCATATCTTTCAATGGCTTGATTATTTTTTATTGCTAAAATCTATTCCATCTCAATGTGATACAGTTTGTTTATTCATTCACCTATTAAAAGATACTTTGATTGCTTCCAGTGATTTTGGAAAATTGTGAATAAAACTGGTACAGGCATACTTCAGAAATATTGCAAGTTCAGTTCCAGACAACCATAGTAAAGCTAATATTTCAATGAAATGAGTCACATGAGTGTTTTGGATTTCCAATGCTTACAAAAGTTATGTTTACACCAAACTATAAATTTTAAATGTTCAATAGTATGTCTAAAAACAATGCATATATCTTAATTTAGTGTTTTTTTGCTAAAAAATCACTAACCATCATCCAAGCCTTTGGTGAGCCATCATCTTTCGCTGGTGGAGTCAGGCCTCAGCATTGATGGCTGCTGACATAGCAGAGTTACTGTGAATGTGAAGGTTGCTGTGACTGCAGGCATTTCTTAAAGTAAGGCAATGATGCAATTTGCAATATCAATGGACTCATCCTTTCACAAGCTATTTCTCTGAAGCACACAATGCTGCTTGACAGCATTTTACCCAGAGTAGAACTTTCAGTATTGCAGTTGATTCTTTCCAACACTGCCACTGTTTTTTTCAATTACATGGATGTATTTTTCTCAATCCTTTGTTATCATTCTAACAGACTTCATATCACCTTCACCAGGAGTAAATTCCCTCTCAAGAAATTTCTTGCTATTTTCACTATATCTGCTGTTACTTCCTCCACTGAAGTCTTGAACCCCTCAAAATCATCCATAAATATTGGAATCAGCATCTTTGTAAACTCCTAATAATGTAGATATTTTGACATCTGACTATGAATGAGAAATGTTCCCAATGGTATCTAGAATGGTAGATCCTTTCCAGAACATTTACAATGTAGTTTGCCTGGATCTATTAGGGGACTCACTATGGTAGCTATAGCCTTACAAAATATTTTTAAGTAGTAAGATGTGAAATTTGAAATTACTCTTTTTTCCACGTGCTACAGGATGATTGCTGTGTTAGCAAGCAAGGAAGCAACATTAATTTATTGTACATCTTCCTCAAAGCTCTTGGTTGACCAGGTGCATCTTCAATGATCAGTAATATTTTGAAAGAAATCTTTTTTAACAGATATCAACAGTGGGCTTAACATATTTAGTAAACCATGCTGTAAACAGGTGTGCTGTCATTGAGGATTTGTTATTTTATTTATAGAGCACAGGCAGAGTAGGTTTAGAATTATTCTTAAGGTCCCTAGGATTTTTGAAATGGTTGCATTAGTCACTAAAAAGAGATTTAGCCTGTCCTTCAAAATTTTGAAGCCAGGGATTGGGTTCTGTTCTCTAGCTATGAAAGTCCTAGATGGTATCTTCTTTCAATATAAGGCTGTTTTTTCTACACTGAAATTCTCTTGTTTATTAATGACTTTCATCAATTATCTCAGTTATATCTGCTAGATAATTGTTGCAGCTTCTGCATCAGAACTTACTGATACACCTTGCATTTTATGTTATGTGGATAGTTTCTCTCCTTAAGCATTAGGAATCTACCTCTGCTACCTTTTTAAACTTTTATTCTCCAGCTTTCTCACCTCTCTCAGACATCCTAGAATTGAAGTAAGTAGGCCCTTGCTCTGGATCAGGCTTTGGCTTATGGGGTTTTTGTAGTTGTTTAGATGTTCTATTTAGGTCACTAAAATAGTTTCCATATCAGCAGTATGGCTGCTTTGCTTTCTTATAACTTGCTTGTATATTGGAGTAGAATTTCTAATTTTCTTCAAGACTTTCCCTTTGCATTTACAATCTCTCTAACCAGGCCCTAGATGCCTAGCTTCTAGTCAACCTCAACTTTTGACATGCCTTCCTCACTAAGATTAATCATTTTAAGATCTTGATTTAAATTGAGAGTGATGCTACTATTTCTAGTGTTAGTATAATATACACTTCCCACTTTACGTTCAACTTTTCTGATTTTCATAATTATAGAGGGTTTCTAATAGACAACATATAGTTGGGTACTGTTTATAAAACTTCAGCACAAACGGCTGCAGAGAAAGGTAATTATCAGAAACAAAAGGGTATATTACAAAATGAGATTAAAAAATAAATAAGCTGAAAGGCAAAATAGAGAAATCTACTTTTAGGCTTCCTTATTTTTGTTTCTCCTTTTCATATGTCTTCCTCCTCAAAGAGAGACAGCATCTTATAACTCATTCAGCTGTAATCTACTGGTACGACACTAAAGCCTTTTGATGTGTTTTTTAGCTCTTAGGTAGATGAAACATTTTATAATCTTACTTTTAAATCTCAAATTATTTAGCGGGCCTCTTCTGGGCTGTGTCCACCACAAGTGCTATTCAGGCCAGAGCTATTTATGTGCACCCCTTAGGTGAGGTAGGAAGCTAATGCATGCTGATGTAGAAGGAATGCTTTCTTTCCTCCGGTTGGTGTAAGGTTCTAGTAAAATCTCCCCTGGACAGCAGGGTTTTGGTATGGAGAACATCCTAGGTATATATCACCACGATTGCTTCCCCTCCTTCTGTCATATTCATGAGAGGATTTTACTTGGAAGTTCACTATGAGAGCCTGGTGGGGTTCCTAGAATTAAACCCATTGAAAATGCAAGCCCCGCTTCTCAGAATTTGACATCCAGAGTTTCTCACTCTCAACATCATCCACACTCAGCCTTCAGAAATTTGTAAACATTATCACTTAAGTTTTACCATTAGTTCTTGACTCCTGTACTTTCTGTGCCAGGTAAGCTGATCTCCGCTGTGACTCTATACTAAGCTAGCTCTCCAGATTTGAAGGTCACTGTCCTGCAACCTTAGTTCTCTGATGGTTTCAGGCTTTTTCTCCTGTAAGAATGAGAATGACAGCTTCTAGAGTCCTTATGTGTGGGGCCCAAATGAAAAATAAACACTATTTATTTTGTTGCTTAAATTGTTCTAATTCTGGACATTGGGGAGTCTTTCAGATTGACCTTCATTTTCTTTGGATCTGACATCATCATCATGGTTGTTATTATTATTAATCACCATTTCCTTACTTTCTGGCAACACAAGATGCTCCAGTCTCATCTCATGTTTTCTCTGTCTTGGAATAGAAAGAGCTGCTACTTTGGGAAATACTGGCTTTAATTCTGGTGGAGTTATATTCAGAAGCTGAAACAGGTCACTCTGTGAGGTTGTTGCTACTGCAGTTCTAGAACTTTCAATCCATGTGTCATCTATATTTCATGACTATAATAAAACACAAAAAGCAAGAATAACACTACTTAAAATTTTACATGTTCTTACTACCTCTGAAAATCTAAATCAGAATATCTAGGGGTATCACAAAGCACTCTTTATTTTTCAAATACTCTATAAATTGTCCCTGTATTCTTTAAAGTTCGAAAACTTAAAGTAGTTAATGATCATCAAACTAACAAGGAAAAGAATATTAAATATTTTTAAAGTTAGGAGTGATATGTATGAATTAGGAATATAACCTAGAGAAATAGTCACTATTTTTAGCATAGTGATTTTGGGAGAGTATTGCCAACAAATCTGAATCAATATAGGAGACAGTGCACTGGGCTTCTGTATATAACCCCCACTACCCCTTACAGGATGGAGGGACTTTTTTCCCTTGCCACTAGGAGTGTTGGTGGCTAACATCAAGTTATCTCTCTATTAATTGCCCTGGTTGAAAGAGCTCCCTATACAAGAGTCACATCTCCCATTTTCAGGAGTAATCCATAGCCAGTGATTGATCAATATAGGCGTATGAGAAGCAAATGATCTTCCCTCTATCAGGAAGAACTCTGAAGAGCCATGCCAGCCACAAAGCCACTTTTAGGGTAGCCTAGGCTGATGTTGCAAATGTTTTGTAATTCAAAGTCTTCATCTGTCCAGTTCTGCTTTTCTCACACCTGACGGGTGGTATTTTTGAGCACTTGCCTATAAATCTTCTGTACCTAATTTTCAGAACTTCAGAGTCTGTTTGCAATGAACCCAACTATGACAATATTATGTTGTTGTGATGTATTATGTAATGAAACTGTGAGGTAGCAGTTAGGAATGAGCGGCCAGGGGGGAAAATGGGGAAGCAAAGCCAGGCCCTTACCATTCCAGTCTAACAGCTTAATACAGAAGGCTAGAAGCAAGAGGGAGACACATCTTGCCAGCTGTCCCAGCATTACAAGCAAGAATAGGACAGGAGAAGGGGAATCCTAGGGATTTTCTGGGAAATGGAGCTTCTGTAACATTCTCACTAAGACTACCGGCTGTTGTGAACACACAAACAAGAATAACATGGAGGAGGGGAGTCTTTGAGATCCCCCCTTTGAGAGGGAAAGGGGCCCTTTGTAACAATTTCACTAAAACAAAGAGCCTTTACTAACTGACGGAGAAAGCTTTTGTAGTGGTGCATTATTCCCAAGGTTTAGAAAGGGGAGAATGAGAGAGAACTTAGAAATGGCCTAAAGAATGTAATCCCTGAACCCCAAAAGTCAGCATACTTAAATTGACTATGTACCCACATAGAGACTCAGCTCAAGTGTATAGAACAAACTAACAGGCTTACTAACAATTTTCTTTCCTCCATATGTGAGGCATTTAGACTAGCTGGGTTCCTGCTTGCAGCTTTGTGCTCATATATGTTTCATAAATAAACTTGCTATCTCATTTCTATTATACTCATTTGTCTCTTACTTGAACGGGGCTCTTGCAAGTGAGACAAGAACTGAGGTGGCAGGGGGATAGGCCTCCTGACTCGGGTCTCTCTCTTAGTAATAAAACAATGAAAGAATCATAAAATAATTATAAAGTTTTATTGTGCCATTAGGATTTGGCTGGCATATTATATCCATTTCATACTGCCAGCACCACCCTGAAAATTTATGAAATAGACATTCATCCTAATTATGTCATCATTTAAATTTCATCTATTTTAAAATTTGATTCAAGTCAGGCTGTTGAATAAAGTACTTTCAAATGAATTAATGAAAGATAATTTCAATATTTAAAAGGTACTTTCAAAAAAATAAATAAACACATCTAAAATTAATTTCCCCACAAAAAATAAATCAATATCCAGAACTAAAAAAACCTACAAATAAAGTTTAATGACCCAGTGATTGCCAGAGCTACTTTTATTTCATTTGCCATAAAGTGGAAAAATGATAAAGGTTATAATTATTTTGTTAATTAGTTTTTGCTTTACACAGTCTTGTAATGGCAAATACAGATGATAAGAAAGCTAAAATAATTAAATCACTGAAATATTATTGCTGTTAATGTTTTTCTATATTTCTTTTCTCCTTCACTTTATTTTAATGGAATCATATGACAAATAGAATTTTATATTCCTTTATTCTTAATAGTCCAATATTTCTGTCACCTGACTGTGAACATTAGTTAAATAAAAATGATTCTAAAATATTTTAATTAATGTATAATGTTCTATCAAATGGATACTTTATATTTATTTCCATAGTGTTTTCTTATGTTATTTTGAATATTCACTATTATAAAAGTATTACTATAATATTTATTTTTATACATGATGATTTCAGAGCATTTAATAAAATTTAGTTATATTGTCTCTGAAATGAAATTACAAGTGAAATGATATACTACTACTTCTTTACCTTACATATCTTATAAAAGTTTTATCATATATATTTTATATATCTGAAATCATTTAAAGTGCTACCTAAAGTGGGTGACAGCTGTTTCATGATGTCCCTGTCAGAACTGCATATTCAATATTGGCTAATTTGAATAATGAAAACTAAAGTTGATGGACAGTCAGTGGATGAATTTAAGTGTTAAAATGGTTTAATCTGAGTTGTTTTCTGAAATAGTCGCTTGGATTAAATTACATGGAAAAGAGTAGAGATGGCAAAATAGGCCATTTGAAAAGTGTTAGAAGGTGGGTAAACAGTGATGGTCTTTCTAGGTGGGTAGCTAAGAAAATGGGAACAGATAGGCCAGTTCTAGATATATTTTAGAGAAGAAATCAATGACTTCGGGTGATAAAATTAGAATGGAATTGTGAGGAAACAACAGACTCAAAACTTACTTTCAGAAAGTGAGCCAGAACCTGAGAGTAAGTTTGAGTGTGCTGTATTCTTCCAATTTCATTTTCTGCACACATGCATGCACTCCGAATCTGAAAGAAATATGAGTGAGGTGTTTATGCTTCAGTACATGAGTATCTGAGGGTGGGATTTGCATGAGATGCATTTATGTGGGGTGTATGCATATACTTGTGCAGCTCTTCAGAGTGTGTGTGTATGCATGTGAGTGTATGGGTGTGAGTGTTGAAGGTGTTTCAGTTTGGGTGAAAGAATACAAGCATAGGAGTGATTGTATTGGGGGTATACATACATTCATATTAGTATTTTTGGTAGTGTCTGTGAGTGCATGTGTGTGTATGTGCAGGGTTATTCATGTGTAAGTATAAGTGTATGTGGTGGATGTACAAGTGTGAATGGGAATGTGTATGTGAGATGTACACATCTGTGTTTATTAGTTGACATGTCTGTTGAGGGGGCATGTGTCTTCTGAGGGAACTTATACTTCCATTCTGGGCATATTAAGTATAAAACGGCATTAGAGATTGAGATCAATATCAGGGGAAATTAGGACTTGGTACTATCATAGGTGAAAAGATAGGAAAACATATAAATAAATACAGTTACTTATAGAATCAACTGAGATAACAGAATGAGGTGAAGTTACAAAATAATTCTTGTGTTGAGAAACATGAAACCATTGGTGACCTTAGACAGATCAGTTTAAATCAGGGTATAACTCAGATTCAGTGATGTCAAGGAATAATAAGGAAATCAAGAAGAGGAGAGAGTATATACAGACTTCTGTTTCAAGATGTGTGGTTGTGAAAGAGAGAAGATATAAATCTACAGCGGGATGGTGTTTGAGAATCAAATAAGAGGGTTTTTTTCCTTTGTTTCGATTTCAGGATATGAAATACTACATGGTTTTGCTTCTATAGAGACAACCACCAGAGATGGAGAGAGGACATCCAAAGGATCAAATAAGGACAGGATCTAGTGGACAGTTAGAGATTCAGCTTTGAGAGAAGTAGGAACACATCTTCTTTTGAAGTGAGAGAAATAAAAAGAATATGTGCTTACTAAAAATATAATTTTTAATGCATGATAATGAAAATTGAAAGCCCGCCAGTTGGATGACTTCTATTTTATCAATGAATTTGCAGATGATATAGTCACTTTTACTTTTGTTCTCAAAGAAAAGTTGTGAGAAAACAGGCACAATAGGTTTTCAGGGAAGTTTTGGCAGTCAGTTTAAATTCAACAGTCTTGAATTTTTGAACACTAATCTGAATACACGATTTTTTCAGAAGCAATGCTCACCTAATCAGAGGAGAGTATGAAAAAAAGTATATTGAGTTTATTAGGATTATGGTTTTATTAGGCAAATTCAACCAAAGGAAACAAAGACTAAGGATTTGAGCCCATTTTAATCATTATGAATTGAATAGAAGCTAGAAAATAAGAATATGGTGGGAAAAAACAGAAAGCTGTTTTGAGGTCACTTGATTAGTTTGTATAATTACATTTGATACATTTTATATTTCTTAACCTCCTTTGTGAGTCTGGTGATTCAGAGACAAGTGGCCCAGAGATAGGATGTTATGTGTATAATTTTTTACAACCAATAACTCCTATTTGCAAATTATTGTTTCAGTTTCTAAAGAAACACCATGTAAAAAAAATAAAGAAAAAACCCTCACCCTCTGAAATTCATATCCTAGTGGCAGTGAGGAAAAATAAACAAATAAACCCATTTTTAATATTTTAGCACACAATAAATTATATAAATTTAAAAAAACCCCTAAAACACAGCTAAAGAAGGAGATGAATATCCCTACAATTTGATTATTTAGAACAAGCTGTCTAAAAAGATGAGTTAAAAAGCAATTTTAGTAAGTGCAACATCAAGGTCTCAGAATCCTTGAGGAAGTGCATTTAGGTGGAGGGAACAGCACTTGCAGGTCCCCAGTCAGTGGCGCACTTGACATAGATTTTGGGAAAGCGCAAGAAGTCAGCACATCTGGAACACACTGCGCTGGTGCACAGTGCATGTGAACTTATAGAAAGAGCAAGGAACTATGATGGGAACTTCATATTTTATTATAAGAAAGGTAGAAACTTGTTGAAGTGTCCTAGAGAGGAGAAGAACAATCATCTTCACATGCTAAAATTGTTATTGTGGCTCTGGTGGCCAACAGGCATGTGAGGGTAGGTGAAGAGCAGTCGGGAGGCTCTGGGAACATTCCAGAAGAAACATGTATCCTACCTATAGGTATCCTACCTATAGTACTCCTGAATATTATTTCAAGAAAAGTGAAAACATGCATTATTCTGAAAATAGAAATGAACCATATTGCTTGCTTCAACAAGTAAGAGTCATACTGTGTGGTACAGTTTTACTGGGCAAAACACAGACATTTTTATAGAGGATTTTAGGAGGATTTAATTTTAGCAATTGACACACTTTAAATGCAGGAGTGTTTATGAAAGGGACTGGTTGAATCTTTAACACAGAAAGAAGTGCTTCTACAATCATGAAGTCGGCAATAGGTATTTTTCTATACTTATTGAATATTGAGAATGGAATCTTGAGTCTCACTTGTGAATTTACCATAAAAATTTGAATGCAGAGGTGATAACTTAGGTCCTGTGATGGTTAGTCCAGATGCTTTGGTAGCATGAGGAATTGGGGTAATTAAGTATGGATGACCCTTGCAAGTTAAGAAAGAAATGAAAATTTTAAGTCTGAAAGGAGTTAATGGAAATAAGGCAATTTTTCTAAAAGATGAGACAATAATAATTCAACAATATACATAAAGGAATAAAACCAAAATGAAAATACACCTGAGAAAAGTAATAAAAGGATTGTTACTGAACAGAGATGGGGTCCTGCAGCCCACCTCCCATAATTCCAGAGGCAGAGGTTTGTGGTGTAAAAGAAAAGGAGTCTTTTATTTAAAAGCTACACAATTCTGGAAGAATGACTGCTCCTGCTTCAGAGCCCATTCCTTCTAAAACAGTGGTCCCGCAATCTTTTTGGCACCAGGGACCAGTTTCATGGAAGACAATTTTTCCATGGATGGTGGGGGATGGAAACAAGGGGTGAGCTCAGGGAGTAATGGTAATGAGAGCAAACCTTTGCTCACTGGTTCCCCTGCCGCTCATCTCTGGCTGCACATCTGGTTCCTAATAGTTAACAGGACACAGACCATACCCATAGGCTACTCAGGTGTGAAGGACCCCTGCTCTAAAACACCCAAAGAAAAATAACCCTGATAGCCTTTGCCAGATGAATTCGAAGCTGTGCCTGGAATTTCTTCTCCCTTTTAAAATGCCATACTTTGGGAGATGCAGGTACCTGCAGCATCATCATCCAGATGGCTTCGTTGGTTCCTATTTGCACTTCAATGTCAAGTATCTTTCTGGAGTGTGGGCACACAGAAGCACACCACCTAGCAGCTACACCACTGCAGCTGTGTCTCAAGTAGGGAGAGGCCAGGCCAAAGCCAGACCAGGAGGATTCTGGGGCTGACTGGCCAGTGAACACTCAGGCCCCCTACAGGACAAGCACGAGGAAGGAGAACGGGCAGCCTCGCCTGCCCTCTGTTTTAATTCCTGCCTCCCAAAGGCCATGCACTCCTGAAGAGTCCCACTTCCAGCCAATCACGTGAACTAGACTTGTAAGTCTGCCCCTCTCTATGCCACCATATTAACTCCACAGGTACATGGCCACAGGTGTTCCTAAGATCTCTCTGGTGCAAACTCCTGCCTGCTTCTTCCTGCTGTGTCGCATGCTGTGCTGCTTGGTTGCCAGGGCAACACAACTGCCTCTGGTATTTTCTGACCCCTCCCTTACTCCAGGAAATGCAGGCTTTTTCCTGCTATCTCAGGGTCCTTCCGCAGTCCCCAATTATCTCTCTAGATCCCCTGGTATCAGGATTTGTTAATAAAATTAAATTGTTTTGAGAGGGAAGAAATGTAGCGCATTATACATTTTTCTCATCCAAGTGTATTTCCAAGACTGAAGAATTTTAGGAGTTATGTTGGGTTTTACTGGAGAGATGTGTGAAAAGATTAAAGATGATGAGCTTAATTTAAAAACTTTAAGATTTGGAGAGCCCTGGCTGGTGTAGCTCAGTGGATTGAGCGTGGGCCTGCGAACCAGACAATCGCGGTTCGATTCCCAGTCAGGGCACATGCCCGGTTGCAGGCCGGTTCCCTGCAGGCCAGTTCCCAGCAGGGGACTCATGAGAGGTAACCATACATTGATGTTTCTCTCCCTCTCTCCTTCCCTTCCCTTCTAAAGATAAATAAATAAAATCTTAAAAAAAAAGATTTGGAGAACATCTTTTTGCAGTTAATTGTTATAAAATATGATTTTTTAAATATAATACATAGTGTTTTCTTCTAAATTACTCTAGGGTACTTAACCTTGTAAGTCTCATTTATTTAAAAAATTCCATTGACCTACTTCTCCTAAATGTTTTATTTTAATGTATTTATTATTATATTTATATTTTATATGTTGCTAATTGGTCTGGTAATACCTTGAGCAGGAACCTCATTTATCTTTGTCCCAGGACTTTAATGCAATTTTAGGTAGCCTGTAAGAATTGTCAGAAGACACTTGAGGGGGGAAAAAAGTTTTTATAGTAGGCACAATCATATTTAAACTATATCTCCTTCCATTAAAAAAAAAACAAAAATAGGAGCAGTCTTAGGTGAGTGTCTATTTTTGCTTCAAGAGTATAAACTGTTAAAAGTGCTTTTGTTTTTAAAATGAGAGATAATTGATAATAAAAGAGTTAGTGACTCAATATGTTTTGAATGTTTTTAGATTTTCAAAAATGTATTTTTAAATAGTTTCTTAATAAATGATCTATCACTGATTATTTCTGATAGAATGAAAGGTATCATTCACTTGATTTCCTACTGCCTTGATTTTTACTTTTTAAGAAAGATTTAAGAACTTTTTAAGAAAGATTTTATTTATTTATTTTTAGACAGAAGGGAAGGGAGAGAGAAACAGAAGAGAAGCATCAATATGTGGTTGACTCTCATGCTCCCTACTGGAGACCTGGCCTGCAACCCAGGCATGTGCCCTGACTGGTAATCAAACCAGAGACCCTTTAGTTCTTAGGCTAGCACTCAATCCACTGAGCCACACCAGCCAGGTCATGATCTTGAAGGAAAAGCTGTCAGAGGTAGGTAAAGAAAACAGAGTTTGGAAAAAAAAATAAGTAAAGGTGCATATGCATGTATTCTTTAGTGGTTATTTTTTTAAAGACCTGCATATAAACAATAAAAACCATTTCATGAAATATCAATATTTAATTAAGATGAGTTATAAAAAATTGCTTATGTGGTCTAGAGACATGCACACTTTTCAGTTATATTAATGTGCTATTCTTTAGTTTCTTCATTAAAATAGTTACCTACATCCTGGATTTTTAAGGCTATTCAATTAGGTCAGTTTGAAACAAAAAAAATTTTAATTTAATTTACTGCTTTGTTTCTTTAACTCTCCTAAATATACACAAATTATTGGGAGCTATGGGAAATTAAAAGTAAATCTTTTTTGAGAAAAACCTAACAATGACTTTTCAGAAATATTTTATTTTATAGGCATTTTTTGACTTGGCTTTTGTGATTATTGCTAAAGGTTAGGGTCACTTGCACTTCAGCACAGTGAGAAGACCAAAGCCTAGTCTAATCCATATTTTTAAGGTACTACAATGCTCTAGATCCAAACAAATAATTCAAACAGGGACACATATGAAACAAGCAACGTAGTATTAGCATTATTCATTTAACGGGTATTTATTGGACACCTACTATATGTCAAGTGTTGAGCTATATGTAGATTCACATGACATCTATGGTGTTTTAAGTGATATCAATTATTAAAGTACCTGATGAATATATCAATTATTTGTTAAATATTACAATTTAGTATATAATTTAAATTTGAAAATTATATAATATGTATTTTTAATGTATAGAATATTAATTTATAAATTTTTTCCAAAACACTATGTGCAAATGCCTTTAAAAAGAAGAAAGAAAATATTCAGACACTGGAGTGAGAGGATTGCAAGATAACCTTGGGGAAAGATATTAAACTCACAGTTAGCATTGCACAGTGTCTACCCCATTGAGTTTTGATTAAATAGCTTCATAAGTATGCTGTTTTGCCAAATATTAATAAAGGGTTATGGGGAAAATAACCAGCTTTGCCTTTTGGGGGCCAGATGGTTGTTTGAAAGATGGCTGTCTCTAATATGGAGTAGATTTCAGGGATGGAAAAGTAGAGAGAGATTGACTTCTCTCTATTAGTATATTTAAACTTTCACATTACGCACATGTGGATTTTGTAATAAAAATACGAATTACTTGAATCATGAAACATTCAGGATATGTGTATGTGTATTTAATGATAGTAATGAAAGTAAACATTTTGAAATTACTTCTGTTTTAGAAGGAATAGCTCATTTAGGGTCTGAGAGATAAAACTAGCATAGGAATGCCAAAAAAACCCAACAATGCAAGAGCTTAATGTAACTAAAATGCATTCACATTTTGTCTTCACTATTCTGTTGTAAAAATTCCCACAAGCTTTGTATTGTGTTTTCTCTTATTAGATTTCTGTAGTATCCAGAATTCAATTCCTGAAACTTGTTTGCCTAAGCCTGTCATGACTTTTTATGAACCTGGCATCAATCTCAAACCATTAATGTTCCAGATCTTATTTATCTTTGAGGTGAAAGAAGGGCTTGCATTATTTGTAAGTGGACTGTATACATAATCTTTACCCAGCTTCCTTTTCTCTATGGATCTCTAGTAACAAGCACCTAAAAAAATCACTTATTTGATAGTAGTGTATCTAATTGTTAAAAGAATTTAGGAGCTAGGAGCTAAGACCTGTTTCTCTATGATTTTTTGTAGAAACTAAAAAACTGTGGGAAGGGTGCCAGTTTTGTCATCAGCCTTAATTGTATTTATATGTTAACTATGACCATATTATGTCTTTATTATTTTAGATTCACATTTTATAAGTTCTTGGTATAGTCATCTCACATATAGAGATATACAGGGTCTGGCACAAATAATGCTCCACTTTATAAAATGTTCTATTACAAAATCACAAGCACATAATTCTGTAACATAACAATATTACATTCCACTCAAGCACACCATATGATATGTGTGGTGAAATGTTCAATTAAAACTATAAATTATTACACCCATGTTATTACCCTACCAACCACACTCAAGCAGGCATTATTTCTGCCATACCCTATATATTCTTCCTTTAATTTCCCATAATTTATAGAACCTGAATTAAAATTGCCAGAGACATATAAAAGGATACTCAGCATCACTAGCCATCAGAGAAATGCAAATTAAAACTACAATGAGATACCACTTTACATCCGTCAGAATGGCCATCATAAACAAAGCAACAAACAACAAATGCTGGTGAGGATGTGGAAAAAAGGGAACCCTAGTGCACTGTTGGTGGGAATGCAGACTCGTTCAGCCACTGTGGTGAACACTATGAAATTTCCTTAGAAAACTATAAATGGAACTACCTTTTGATCCAGCAATTCCACTGGTAGAATTATACCCTACAAATCCTGAAACATCAATTAAAAGAACCGATGCAGCACAATTACAATAGCCAATGATTGGAAGCAATTTTAGTGCCCATCAGTAAATGGCAGTGGTGCATTTATACAATGGAGTACTATGCAGCAGAAAGAAAAAAGGCACTCCTACCCTTCCTGTCAGCATGGATGGATCTAGAGAGCATTGTGCTGAGTGAAATAAGCCAGGTGGTAAAAGACAAATACCATATTATCTCACCTATAAGTGCAACCTAATCAACAAAACAAACAAGCAAGCAAAATATACCCAGATACATTGAAATAAAGAACAAACTGACAGTAACCAGAGGGGAGGTGGGAGGAGACAATGGGGGAAAAGGGGAAGGGCCATCAAGGAACATGTATACAGGACTGATGAACAAAGCCAAAGGGACCTAGGATCAAGGGTGGGAGGCTGGGATTGCTAGGGTGGGTGGGAGTGGAGGAAATAGAAGCAATTGTACTTGAACAATAAGAAAAATAAATAAATAAAATAAAAATTTGTCATGGAAAAAAATTTAAAATTCATATAATACATTAGGATTGCTTGATTTAATTAATACTAAAAACTCATCTCCCAATTACCTAGTTTTTACACATATTGAAATATGTATTATCTCATATAGTCATTATTGTATAAGAAAATAATATAATAGACCCTGTAATATTATTTTATAATGCTTAAGAACTTGATTTCCTAGAACTCTCCTTTTAAATTAGAAAGGATGTATGATGAAAGATACAATCTAATTCCAAATTTCTGGGACAGAATTTTGTGTCTGATCATATTGTTTGGAAATGAACTAAAAATGAATGTGTCCTTGAATGTTTCCATTATGAATTTAACTGAAATGACAAGTTAGATATTTAGTTAGCACACATGCTCTCTTTTATCCCATGAGAGGACTCATTTGTTCAAAATGGGACTTTTCTGCTATATAAAATACAGCAGAATCTTCAATCAATTAAACTTATTTTTCCATTTTATGAGGTAGACTTTTATGAAATGTCATAATTTTTATTTCTTTATAACAAGGGATTTTCACTTTCATTCATTAAACTACACAAGTATCTGTTTCAATTAAATAGTTTTTTCAATTAAATCAATAAAATTGTTGAATAAAATTCATTTAACATAATATGAGAATTAAATTTTTTATTTCAGTAGAACAGTATGCTTAGAACTTTTTAGAATTTATACCTCTTCTAAAACAATTTCATTTTAAGAAATCTTTTTGCTTTTGAAATAATAATTTGTGTAAATACATTTAAACTGTTGTACAATGCTGGCCTTTTTTTCGAAGTTTCCATGGACTTTTTACATAACCATTCTTTGAAATTCTGAAGTTTTGTTTTGTTGAGATATCAAATCATTTTTATTGCTTGCTTAATCCTTTTTTTTTTGGGGGGGGGGGGGAATGAAGTTTAGTACAGGCAAAGTATTATTTAGGGAGCATGTTTTACCAAAACTGGAGGGTTAATGTAACAGAAACTGTTGTTCAAAACAAAGTTTACTTTCTTATTTTTACTCTATCCTAGTGTGATTTAGAAAAAAGTACCTTAATTTCATAGGAGAAAATGAGGTAGTTAATAAAAAAGACTCCTCATTGTGTGAAATGAACAAATTTGGTCCTCTTTCTTTTTCTTCGGTTCCCAGCAAGTCACAAGAAGGTCTCTACTCTTTCATTCCTTGGGGAGGCACTTCAGCTTTCCACAGTGACCTAAGTTTGAAAAACTTCTCTTAATGTTACTCATTTATTTTTTTTTACCTTGCTTTATAATGAAAATAATCATGTTCTACTCTCTTAGCAAATTTCAATTATACAATACAGTTTTACCAATTATAGCCATCATGATATACATTACATCCTCAGATCTTAGTCATAAATGAAATTTTGTGACCCTATTTCTACCACTTCAGCCCCTGGCAATAGCCATTTCACCTCTCCCTATAGTTTCTGAACATTTTTAAAAAAGATTCTATATGTAAGTGATCCCACGCAGTTAATTGTCATTTTCTGTCTGGCTTAAATCACTTAGCATAATGTCCTCCAAGTTCATCCATGTTGTCGCAAAAGAGAGGATTTACTTCCCTTTTAAGACTGATAATTTTCTATTATCTATCTATCTACCTATCATCTATGCATCCATCACATATTTTTCTTATCCATTCTTTTGTTGGCAGCCACTTAGATTGTTTCCATACCTTGACTTTGTGGAAGACACTTCAGTGAACATAGGAGTAGAAAGATATCTCTTAGAGATAATGAGTTTGTTTCCTTTGGTGGTGTATATTAACAAGTAGAATTGCTGAATTATATAGTAATTCTATTTTTAACTTCTTCAGTAACCCATAATGTTGGCCATGCAGCTATATAACTTTATATTTTCACCAACATTTTGAAGAGTTGCCTTTTCTTTATATCCTCACTAGCTTTTATTTCTTGTCTGTATGATAATGGACATATTAACAGGTGTGAGATGATAGCTCTTTGTAGTGTTGATTTACATTTTTCTAGTGATTAGTGATGTCGACTATTTGTAGGTCTTCTTTGGAAAAAAGTCTGTTTGGATCTTTTACCCAATTTTTAATTAGGTTACTTTTTTTTTCTCTTTCTTTTTTTAAAAATTGAATTCTATGAGTTCCTTGTATATTTTGGATATTAACCCTTTATCAGAGTGCAAATATTGGTTTGTGAATATTTTTTCCATAGGTTGCCTATCATTTTGTTAAAAGTTTCCTTTTCTGTACAGAAGTATTTTAATTAGATGTGGTACCACTTTTGCTTTTGTTGACTTTATTTTGATGTCATATCCAAAAAAATCATCGCCAAGATCAATGCCACAGAGCTTACCCTTCATGTTTTCTTTGAGGAGTTATATGTTTCAGGTGCTACAGTAAAGACTTTAAATCATATTGAGTTAATTTTCCTGTAAAGTGTAAGATAGGCATCTAGTTTCATTCTTTGCATGTGGATATCTAATTTTCCCAAAACTATTTATTACACTGACTGTCCTTTCCTCATTGTATATTCTTTGCTCTGTTGTTGACAATTAAATGAACATATTTGCATGTATTTGTTTCCAGGCTCTATATTCTTTTCCACTGATCTATGTGGCAGTTTTGTATCAATATCATGCTGTTTCGATAACATTTTTTAATTTTTATAGTCTTTTTATTAAGTTTATTGGGGTGACATTATTTAATAAGATTATATAGGTTTCAAGTGTATATTTCTTTTTTTAAATATTTTTATTTTTTCAATTTATTTTATTTATTTATCTTTAGAGGGGAAGGGAAGGAGAGAGGGAGAGAAACATCAATGTATGGTTGCCTTTTGTGCCTCTCCTGCTGGGAACTGGCCTGCAGGGAACTGGTCTGCAACCCAGGCATGTGCCCTGACTGGGAATTGAACTGCGATTGTCTGGTTCTCAGGCCCACGCTCAATCCACTGAGCTACACCAGCCAGGGCTTTCAAGTGTATATTTCTAAAATACATGATCTGTATATTGCATTGACTGCTTACCATCAAAAGTCAGATCATCTTCTGTCACCATATATTTGGCCCCCTTTACCCTTCAGTACACCCGGACTCTCTTTCCTTCTGGTAACCTTCAATCTATTGTCTGTGTCTATATGTTTCAGATTTATATCCCACATATGTGTGAAATCATATGGTCTTCAGCTTTTTCTGACTTATTTCACTTAGTAAAACATTCTGAATTTCATCCATGTTGTTGCAAATGACAGTATTTGATCTTTTCTTATGGCTGAGTTGAGTAGTATTCCATCCCATATATGTACCCCATCTTTATCCCATCATCTATCAAAGGACACTGTGGTTGTTTCCATTCTTTGGGTACTGTGAATAATGCTGCAATGAACATAGGGATGCATATGTCTTTAAAATATCCAAAGTATTCTTGGGAAAGAAGTACAAAGCAGGATCATCACACAGTATTTCAATTGTCACAGCTTGTAACTAAATACATTGAGTTGTTTACTTTCTACTCTTAATTTATAATTGTGTATGAATATAGATTTAGTGAACCTATGCCATATGTAAAACTGTATCATGCATTTCTTCTATGACAGGTTTTTATTTAAATATGTTTTTTTAGATACATCTTGTCCTCCAGCTATTCATGGCTAGGAAGATTTGCATGGGATTCGGGCAAATGGAAAAAAATTTTGTGAAGCCTTTGGAATGTCTGACATGCCTTTATTCCAGGGTGGGGACATCCACATGCCCCGCACCATGGGAGGTCCTAACTCCTTTGTATAGTAAGGGCACACAAAGCTGGCAATGCCAATACTGATCTTCTAGTTATATAACAGAGCTTCATTCTAATCTTGTGGGCCCTTACTGAGGACCACATAAACACTGCCAGGCTACAGTCGCCTACACATCTGGAGATGAAGATGGACTGACTTTATTTTCCCTACAATCACATCTTCCAGTATACTGTCAAGATCATTTGACTTAGATACTACAAACATCTAATACAAAGCCACAATTTTCTTTGTAAAATAAAACATGATCAAACCAAAATAGAAACATTGTGAAACAGAAGTTAAATCATCGCTGTTAGGTAACAGACTTGTCTTCAAATCCTTCTTTGGGTACATGAAAGAAGGATAATTATGGTTTATTAAAAAATGGGTCAAAACAGCCAAATTAAAAATATTGTTAATGTGTGCTAGACTTCTATGAAATTAATGTTTTTTAAAAATTATTTATCAATTGATTTTTATTTTTATAAGAATCAACCCATTCCATTTGAAGGCTTTAGTCTTCAAATGAAAATAGTACAGGCTTATCCCACTGAGTATTCTAGAAACCCATCTGTATCAGACTATAGCTGGCATTGTTGTGAGAGGCTGTGTTGGGCTTCAGTGAATTTTTTTGAAGACACTTTCAATGCATTTGCCCATTTCATGATGGGTGATTTTGTAAATGCATCTGCTCACACCATGCGGAGTGTTCAGTAATTTTTGACCAAAGACAGCATGACCCCTGTGCCCCACACTCTCTATTCACCCAGTTTGCCCCAAAGAGTTTTTTTTTTTTCAGTTTGTTCCCCTGGATGTAAAAAGTACTCAGAAGAAAACAGTTTGCCAATGAGGAAAAGATGAAACACAACACAGCACAGCACTAAAAGGCATCGAAGTCAATGAGTTCAAAAAATGTTTTGAGTAATAGAAAAAAATGTCAGTAGATGTATTGTGTCACATGGAGAATAGTGCTTCCAAGGTGACTGAAGTTGAAACATGTAAAAATAAACACAAAATTTTTATAAATAAATGCCAGCTTTTTTGAGCCTGTCTTCACATTATGTGTGTGTATATATATTATGACAGAATAATATATATATATGACAGAATGAAGAAATTGGCTTATGTGTTTCTGAGGACTGACAAGTTCAAAATTCGGGGGCAGACTGGAAGACTATAGATTCAGGGAAGAGTTTATGTAGCTCAATCCATGAGAATTCCTTCTTTCTCAGTGGCTAATTTGCTAAGCTCTGGTTTTCAAATGCAAAGAAAGAATGAATGCTATTTTGGTGAAGTAATTATATTCATATAATACTTTATCTTTGGGACTTCGTGGAATACTTCTGCTAGGAGAAAGGACATTTGTTTCAGAGTGTTTATAGTTAAAATATCTGTGGAGAAAATATTTGCAACAGTAAAAAAAAAACAAAAAAAAGCAATGTTTTCTGGTGGATTTATTACTAAGCATTTAGCATTTTCTCTTGCTTATTTTTATTGTTGTTGTTCAAGTATAATTGTCTGTATTTTCTCACCACCCCTCCCACCCATCCAAGCCATCCCCACCCTCAATCCTACCCCACTTTGGCTTTGTCCATATATCCTTCATACATGTTCCTTAACAACTCTTCCCCCTTTCCCTCCCTCATTATCCCCTCCCACTTTCCCTCAGGTTACTGTCAGTTTGTTCTTAATTTCAATATCTCTGGTTATATTTTATTTCCTTATTTGTTTTGTTGATTAAGCTACACTTATAGGTGAGATCATATGGTACTTGTCCTTCACTACCTGGCTTATTTCGCTTAGCATAATGCTCTCCAGATTGATCCATGCTGTTGCGAAGGGTAGGAGCTCCTTCTTTCTTTCTGCTGGGTAGTATTCCATTGTGTAAAGGTACCACCGCTTTTTGATCCACTCATTTACTGATGGACACTTAGGTTGCTTCCAATACTTGGTTATTGTAAATTATGCTGCTATGAACATTGGGGTGTATAGGTTCTTTTGGACTAGTGTTTCAGGGTTCTGAGGATATAATCCCAGCAGTGGAGTGGCTGGGTAAGAAGGCAGTTCCCTTTTTAGTTTTCTGAGCAAATTCCATACTGTTTTCCACAATGGCTTCACCAGTCTGCATTCCCACCAAAAGTGCACTAGGATTCCCTTTTCTCTAAAACCTTGCCAGCACTTGTTGGTTGTTTCATTTATGATGGCCATTCTGACTGGTATGAAGTGGTATCTCATTGTGGTTTTAATTTGCATCTCTTTAGTAGCTAATGATACTGAGTATCCTTTCACATGTCTCTGGACCCTCTGTATGTCCTTCTTGAAGTGTCTGTTCAGGTCATTTTCTCATTTTTTAATTGGGTTGTTTGTCTTCCTGAAATGGACTTGTGTGTGTTCTTTATGTATTTTGGAGATCAAACCCTTGTCTGGGGTATCATTGGCAAATATGTTTTTCAATATGGTTGGTTCCTGTTTCATTTTGCTGATGTTTTCTTTAGCCACGAGGAAGCTTTTTATTTTGTTGAAGTCCCATTTTTTAATTATTTTCTTTATGTCCCTGTTCTAGGGGACATATCAGTGAAAATATTGTAGCATGGAGTATCTGAGATTGCCCTGCTTATGTTCTCCCCTAGGATATTTAAGTCTTTTATCCATCTTTAGTTTATTTTTGTGTATAGTAGAAGTTTGTGGTTGAGTTTCAGTATTTGTCATGTAGCTGTCCAGATAACCCAACACTATTTATTGAGGATACTATTTTTACTCCATTTTATGCTTCAGTCCCCTTTGATGAATATTAATTGAACATAGAGACTTACTCTTAATCCAGGAAAACCATCAGTCAAATTTCACATTTGTAGCATGTATTTTCCAGGGTACACTGGAACATGCACTGAAACCAGATTTGATTTACACAGTTTTCCTATCAGTACTAGAATATACATTGGGCCTAATATGGTATGAAAAACAGTAAACATGTTTATTTGTTTTAAGAACAAAATCAGAAATTAAATTATAAGCAATTGAATGCTTCATTATTCAACCCAGCACTCTTGCTTTGAGTAGCCACAATTTTACATTATTGTGTAAATTAGAAGTCTGCTGACCATTATCTTTTTTGTATTTGAAGTTTTACATTATTTTGTGTAACATTTCTGTATATTTAGAGTATATAATATATGATTAATTTTCTCCAAATGCTTTTTTTCTATCCCATTTTTCCAGGTTAAATAAAATGAACCTTTTTTCTGATGCTTTCCAAGTAAAACCCGCTACCCCAAATGATTCTAAAATGTGCTTTGTACAAATGGAATAGTTAAGTGAAAACATGGGACTCTACTTTAAGTATACAGTAGATATTTTAAGAGCTTTCAAATACTCAATTACTGCGTTGTTAACTGTGAATTGTGGGCAGAGAGAAAAGAAATGCGAACAAACATCTAGTCTGATAAAAGCTATTTCTATTCATTAAGAAATCCTCTAAAATGTTTTTCCCCAAGACCAGTGCACTCCAGAAATACCACTAACAAACTCTATATCCCTCATCATTTATTTTCATGAACTTAATTGACCATTTTAGGAAAGAAATGGCCTTTATGATAACAACAAGATGAAAGTGGGTAATTGACAGAAATGCTTGAGTACAGCTAGCTAAAACCACTTTACCCTAATGGAGACCTGAATGAAAGGCATGAAAATTTCAGCCAATTGCAGAGAAAGTCACAAGATTTTGTTCATTCTTTTTTCTTGAAACTCACAAGAAAACAGTGTTTGATGATGCAGCAGCTCTAAAAAGGTGTGAAGAAAAGAGAAAATATCACATCAAAAATTGTTATGTAGAGCTACTGATTATCATGCACCTGCATGATGTACTATGGAAAACTATTATTTTAAAAGCTTTCCTTCAGTATTATTAAGCTTTCAGCACAAGATGATTTCATGTGAATAAGAACAAGAGGATCCATTAGTGTTTTCAGAATTTGGTAACAACTACATCATGAAACAAATGTTTAATAATACAAATTAAATAACTATGAAAGTTTTAAAAACAAATGGTTTCATAAATTATCAAAGATTTTTATATTTACTGGCCTAAAATAATCGACAAGATAATTTAAATTAAATTTCAAAACAATTTATGTATATTAATTTTAACACACCAAAATTTCTATTTATTATTTTACATTATTTCATTTACCTGTATTCATATATTTATATCTGAACAAATTATGGCTCATTTATTTCCTCACTGAGGGTAATAAAAAAATTAATATTTAGCCACCACTGATAGTCTTAGTTTTCTGTCTGGTCAAGGACCTTATCATTTATTATTCGCATAAACTGAGACTACCCAAATCCTTAAAGTCTTGTTACAAAATCAGTCACAGGTATGCATTGATTTATACTGATGTTAATTTTAAATAAAAACTCTTAATAAATCACAATAATTTTAATGATTGATTAGTTTGTACCTTTAATTTTATTTTATAAAAAATGTAAAAGAGGTTATGTTCCTTTAACACCCCAAAATGATTTTTAAATGTACTTGTTTTTGATGAAAATTCTAGAAAAATTAGTAATAATAGGGAAATAAATATTAAGTGATGTTGACTTACTGCAACTTTAGAACTGTAGCTAATACAATTTTTTGTTTGTTTGTTTGTTTGTTTTGTAATTAAAAGTTTTTCTCTACATCCCAAGGATATAATCCATATCTCAAGAAGTACAAAAAACACAGAATTTTTATAATCATTATCTATGAACTATTTTTTTTACTTCGGCAAATGAGTCTTAAGAGTCTACATTCAATAAAACTTATTCTTTAAAACAAGTCACTGGCAAGAAACAGATTTTCTGTTTTCTTGGCCTTTATCATTTATTTTTAAATTATAAAATCCAGCTGATTCCCCACCCCACATATTCTTTTAAGATAAGTTTACAGCACTTTATACTGCTTATCATATAGTTCTCAATAGTTTGTCCTCCTCTGCAGTTGGAAATCATTTTATCATTATAAAATTTTAATAACTTTTCCTTTATTGTATTTCTACTAGGTACAGTAGATACAAGCTATGCTTCTAGTTCCTCCTTGATATGACTAATGCATAGCTAGTATCTTTTAGTCCAGAAAATCTGTTCTTCTCTCATTTTATTGGTGAGTTTACTGACTCTGTTTCAACTATTTCCCTCAAGTGAATTATTCTCCCTTTTTATCACCAGGCATCCTGAGTTCCATTTCAATTGCTGACTGAATAAAACCCACAAATACATATTTTTATTTCTACAAGTAGTGTAAAATAATCCCCATATTTTCTCTTTCCAAACAAATCAGTGATTCTATTAATCATCCATGGAATATGATTTATCTTTGATTGTTGAGCCCCACAATGTTTAATCATTTAAATAAATTCCATCAGCGAGATACCATAGCTCACTTTTCAAATATTAGTCTTGTTTGACAAATATTAATTTCACCTTATACCAACTACTTCTCCTTCCATGTTTTATCCAGAGAGTAAACTGAGCTTAAAATGACATAAACTTTATTTTAAAGTCTTATACATAATTTCCCATACATTTTTGCTAATAAATATGAAATTTGATCAGAGAAGTATTAAGATGCCTTAAATACATGGATCTAACTATTATAAAATCAATAAGACTATGGAGCAGTAAAGTTATGAGGTGAAAAATATGGACTAGGCAGATGACAATATAAGGAAGAAGAAATAAATTTCTTGAATATTAAGAAAACAAAATTAGAATTATTAACTGAATTTATTGTAGTGCTTCAAAGAAAGTTAATATCTGTAATTTTCTTTTAATTTTACTACCATGACCTGATCTTTTTAAGTATTCAACTTTGTATCTGATTTCTCATTTATACACTGTCCCCATCAGCTGCTGAAATAATTTTAAAACTTGATGAGATATGTAAAAATCCTTGTGGAAAATTCCACAGGAAGAAATTCTTACTGAGTATTCACTAAAAGCATTATATAGAGAGATTGTCCAATTATGTAACTCATAGGGTGAGGAAAGAGGAAACGTTTTTTCTGTAAAGTAAAACTTATACTGAAGCATCTTGGAAATCTTGAGCTCTGTAAGTTAATAGTAAATGCATTCTTTAACTTCTTTATAAATGTCTCAAGCAATACTTTGTTGGAGAGTATTATTGTCCTCAGTAATGCTTTTCTCAGAGTCGGAGGTGTACTTCAAATATGCCAATCCTTCTATAATAATGTTATAATCTCTCACGATGAATGCTGTTATTCAAGGCTTTAACTTTACCTTTTCAGTCAATGTGTAAATTAGTGCTTTCTTATATTATTTCATGTTCTTAGAGAGTATAGCTAATTTTAGAACTCTGTGATTTAAGTACATACTCATGTTCAAAAGCTTCAGCTAAAAAAATTCTAATAAAACGTAGTCCATATTTAAATTGAAGTTTTTCTGGTTCATCAGCCATTTCCAGGAAGTAAGTTCTGACCTTTGTAACAACATGGATGGAACTGGAAAGCATTATGCTGAGTGAAATAAGCCGGGCGGTGAAAGACAAATACGTTGTGATCTCACCTTTAACAGGAAGCTAAACAACAAAACAAACAAGCAAGCAAAATATAACCAAAGGCATTGAAATAGAGAACAGGCTGACAGTGACCAGAGGGGAGAGGGGAGGGAATTTCAGGTGGAAAGGTGAAGGGTTTGCAGGAACAAGTATAAAGGACACATGGACAAAAACTGAAGGAGGTGGAAATGGGAGAGAGGTGGGGAGCACTGGGGGGGTGGGCTGGGATGGGAATAAAAGACAGAAAACTGTACTTAAAAAACAATTTTATTAATTAATTTAAAAAAGAAATTCTTGAAAGCTTCTAAGTTTATAAACTATTCTGGCAATGTTGGGATCATTGTAGTAGTTAGTGAGGGATGCCATAACAAAATACCACATACTTGGAGGCTTAAACAACTGAAAGTTAACTGTTGTTGTTGTTGCTGCTGCTGTTGTTTTTGTTTTTGTTGTTCACAGTTCTGGTAGCTAGAAGTCCAAGATAAAGATTTCTGTAGATTTGGTTTCTTCTGAGGTTTTTCTCCATAAATGCTAATGGCTGCCACCTTGTAGTGTCCTTACATGGTCTCTTCTCTATGCATGTGCCTATCTGGCATATCTTTGGATATGCCCTCTCCTTGGAAGGACATCAGTCAGACTGAATTTGAGTACACCTTAATAGCTTCATTTATAATTTAATCATTTCTTTGAGGGCCCTTTCTTTGAAACAGTCAGCTTCTGAGGTACTGGGGAGTCAGGACTTCAAATGAATTGTGGGGGACACAATTTAACCTATAATACACCACACTCTGCCCCCACGAATGCTTGTCTTTCTCACATGCAATTCATTTATCCCCATCTGATCAAACTAGGAGTTTTATCCTATTCCAGGATCATCTCTAAATCCCAAATCTCATCTAAATTAAAGTGTGGTTGAGACTGGAGTTATGATACATCCTGAAGCAAAATTATTTTCTAATTTTGAACCTGTGAAATCAGACAAGTTATCTGTTTCAAAAATACAGAGGTAGCATAGGCAAAAGTAGACATTTCCTTCCAAAATGAAAAATTAAAAATGAAAAATGGCCATAGGAATCAAACAAATCCAAAACCTAGCAAAGTGAATTCCGTAAAATTTTAAGGATGGAGAATAATCCTCCTTTTCTCAATGACCATCTTTTGAGCTACCAAATTGACACCCCTACTTATGAGTCCACTGGAGCAGCAGTTGGCCTACCACAACAAAGGGGTGGCCCTACCTTCTAGACCTGAAGAGGAGATAGTCTTGCTCCTTGGACATGTGCCCTCTGGTCTCGTGGTGACAGTGGCAAGTCTGTTGATATCACAGCCATTCTACAATATTCTTGTATAACTCTACTGTCACATCCTGTAGAATCCCCAAAGTCCACAGCCTTTCTTCGTTGTCTCATCTCTGTTCTCTTAACTCAAAACTGGAAGTGTTTCTACTGGTGCTGATGTAATACCATCTCTCTTCTTGGCTTTGAAGTTGTCTGTGTAAGTTTGTGATTCATATCTGCAAATGCTTTATCAAATGATTGTGCAGGCACACCCTTAGTGTTTTTTCCAAAACATGCTTCCCCATTTTTTTTCCAAAGTGGGTAGGGTGAAAATTTTCTAAATCTTTAAGTTCTGGTTCCCTTTTCCTTAACAATGCCTTCTTCACTTTGTAACTCCCTCTCACATTTTACCATAAACAGTAAGGAGAAAGCAGTCTGAACCTTCGACAAACTGTAAATTCTTCTCAGTTAAATATCCAGTTTGTCTCTTGCAAATTGTACCTTCCACAAAACACTAGAACACAATGCAGTTTTTGACACTTTATTAAGATTGCCTTTCATCCAATGTTCAATAACATATTCTTCATTTCTATGTGAAGTGTCACCAGAAGTACCTTTAACATCCACATATCTACTAACATTTTTTTCAAGATACCTAGGCTTTTTATAACATGTACCTCAACATTCTTCCAGCCTCTACCCATTACATATATATTTTTATTTGTTACAGTAGCACCTCACTTTCCTGTACCAAAATCTGTATTTGAGTTTTCCAGAGAAATAGAACCAACAGTACATGTATGTATGTATATGGGGAGATTTATTTTAAAAATTAGCTCATGAGATTGTGTACCTTTAGTAAATTCAACATCTGAAATACAGGCTCTCAAGATGAATACTCGGGGAAGACTTGCAGTTTAAGTCCCAAGGCAGTCTGTTGGCAGAGTTCCTTATTTTTCAGGTCTGAGTTTTTTTAAGGCCTTTAATTCATTGGATGAGGCCACCCACATCATAGATGATAACCTGCTTTACCAGTTTAAATATTGATCTCATCCAAAAAACACTTTAACAGAAATACTTATAATTATGCTTGACTGGGTATTTGGGTGTTAGGCTCAGTCATGTTGACATATAATATTAGCCACCACAGTTTTAGCTTGTAATACCTATTTGATGGTATCTAGAATTTAATTGACATTCGGTTTTAGAAAATTATTGAATTGATGTCTTTGACATTCCTTAATTCTTACAAATCTGCACATGGGACTATTTAGAATTAGCTTCCAGTACATGTGCTGAGCCATAAACCTTACATTGCAGAATCCATCTGAACTTGTCCCAACTTGATTAGTTAATAGTTTCTGCTTTCATTTCATTTTATTCCAGCCTATACTATATCAAACCTTGCATGGAGAAATCATTAAGTACTTTTTATCAGTTGCAATTTTTATGATTAGCCTGGATTTTTATTTAGCTAATTTGGCTACAGTCCATTTGGATAATAAAGTGAACTAGCCACAAAAATCTGACCAATTCTGCTTTCTTCTCTTTTTATTAAATATTATATTAATATTTTACATCTACAGAGAAACCAATATATTTAGGTTTTGCTTTTTCATTTCAGTCAATTATTTACTAAATTGTAGTATCTAAAAACACATACAAATAATAGAAAAGATCTCATTTGTATGCAGATGATACTTTGCAACATTTATTGATTAATGCAGTAAAAAAAGCATGTGTAATATTTAATTTTGTAAGACACCAATGAAAAACCTATTTAAATAGGAGAAGCCTAACAAAGAGCTGTAAAACTTAGCTTGGACTGTATAGATAACATTATCAGACATAATTTGGATTCACATATAATTCTTTCTTAAAAGGAAATAGGCAACAGGACAATGTATTTATTATTTCAAATTGCTGAAGTGTAACGCCAACAAGATGTGCATGTGTGTACTGCATATAAATGGCATGTCTGTACTTTACATTTTTTATAATTTTATACTGTCAGATGAAGCTGGTGTACTTCCAGATAAAACCTGTTGTAATACATGAGTAAATGTAATCAAATCATTCCAGGTATAAATGATGCCAATCTCATCTAAACCTTTCTTCCTTTTTTCCCCCTAAAAGTGCTCAATTTTGCTTGACTGTGAAAATCATACATAAATGGAGGACTATTTCAGGATTTCAAGTGTTATGTTTGCAAATAGACAGTGATGTCTGACGTGATGCAAAATTTTTCATGATGTACTCGCATTTATATACAGTTCAACTAATCTGTTGAATTATGTTTTGAATACATGGTTTTCAGTTCCCTTAGATCTTTTGTGAACAGATATTAACAAAAGAAAGCAAGCTAAAAGCTTGAGAAATTATATTTGGCATGTTTTCTCTGAGTTGCTACGTTTATAATAGCCCACATCATATACAGTAAACATTGAAACATGCAAAAATATTTCCATGTAAGCCTTAATAGAAGAGACACAACATTTATTTTCCCACTATACAAATTAAATGTCCTCATAGAGTATTACAGAAAGCAAGTTGTTCTTAGGGGAGAATATTTGAAATAAAATTCATGCTCATTGAAATGCCACTTATTTCAATAACTGTATTATTTTCATGGAAGTATTGTGGAGGGGATTATGAATGTGGAGTGACTTTGATAAGTTTAAAAGAAAAAGGAGATATTAAGGGATCTAGAGACCAAAAATTTAAAGGAGAGATTGCTGCAGTATGTTATTTTTGTTTATCAAAATGATACAGAAGTTACATGATCCTATCTATGCTTGGCTGTCATACTGTCCACAAATATAAATATTTTAGCCATACTTTATGGGTCTTAGAGCCATGGTAGACATTTTGACAAAGAAAGAAGTAGGTTCACTGATATCTGTAAAAAGTGATGCACAATTATGATCTTCTTAATTTGCCTATTATATAAAATCATAAAATTTACATTTTTACGATAAATAAGTCATGTTTAATGAGGGGAGGAATGTGTTTATGTGTACATGTGTGTGGGTTAAGAACACAGCATTCAGTACACTGATGAGCATGTGAAAATTTATATATATATATATATATATATATGCTTTTGGATTAGCATTTGAATAGATAATTCTAAATCAATGAGATTTCTTCTTTAAACAGGAATACACAACGGAAAATCATTTAACATTTGAAAGGATTCCATTAAATAGTACATTCAGTAGTACATTACTAAAGGAAAGTACTTAGCATATTTATCTAGGTATTGTTTTATGTCCAAACTACAGCAATTTTATAAGCATGTCTAATGAGACAATGATGCTAGATTTTCCTCCAAAAATAAAAGTCTGTGCTTTGTTCCTGATTAAAGCAGTAAACAAAATTTTAGTGTAAATGGCACTGTCAACACTCTTCTTAAATTCTTATTCTACCTCAATGACATACATAAAATGAGAGGCACACTTTATTATAATTAAAAAGGCACAATGAAAAACAAAATAAATATATGATGAGCAGAAACAGAGGAAGGCAATCTGGCACTGAAACAAAGAAATGATTGGGTTTCAAGATGATAAGAAGTCACAGGCCTCCGGGAGTTTCACTCCAGGCTAGTGAAGACTAAGTTGACACAGATGGTGGATTACCACAATGCATGTCAATCAATGAAACTAGGATATAGAGAATACCTAGAGGGAAAAAAAAACAGGAAAGCTAACAAAGGTGCACCCATTTACAAAGTTGAGGTGAGTGATGACAACATTACGATGGAGTGGGATGGTCACTTTTCTCTAGGCCAGAACTAGTGGGAAATCTGTAACCCAATAGAGATTTCTTTGCTCAACACACTAGGACACCTGAGATATCCACACATCTGTATATCTAAAAGTAGGGGGATTGAAATACACAGGGGAAGTAGAACTTGTCAGAACAGCAGAAACAACAGCTTCACCACTAGTCCTCCAGTATGATAATGGCTGAGTCCACAGGCCCAGTGAGTGGACAGTGTTGGCAACAGTAAACAGAGGGACTATGACTCCAGGCGCCACCCCCATGGCCTCTGTGAAGGAAAAGAAATGTAATGATGGCATGGGGTCTAATGACTCTGGCTTCCTCCCTAGGCTGTGGCAGAGCCTTTGCCACCAGAGAGTTTGGCAACAACAGTGAATGCTGCAAATGTGACTCTGTTCTCCTGGTACAGAGGTGCCAATGGCCACAGGTAACTGGTCAGCTGTGGCAGCAGAGCTTATGACACTGGCTACCTGCAACCCATCTCCTCCCCCAACCCCAGGGGTGGTATCTGAGGCTCAGACAGCCCCTGATGTAGCAGGGGCACATGCTATCCCTGTGCCTCCCATCATGATGTCCCTGACCATGGTAAAACCCACAACCATAGCAACATTAGCATCAGCAAAGCATTGGCAGATTTGGAAGCACACCAGTGATGAAGAGCACACCTGTGACACCTCTGGTAGAGGCAGTGGAAAGTGGGAAGTTCTGGCTCTCAAATATAACCAGTCAGTTCAGATTAGAGAAACATGAAAAACAAAATTGTGTTATATCACCACCTTCTAGAAAAAAATACAAAACAAAACAAACAAACAAACAAAAACAACAAAGGTCTCTGATTACCACCCTGTTGAATTTTTAAAAACTAAAGTAATAAAACTATCTAAATTAAGAAGATATTTGCTGCTTCAAATACAGGGCAGAGGAACAACTAACTCATCAAGCACCACCAATAATCTCATTAATACAGTATAACAAAAAATGACCAAAAAAAAGAAAATGACAATTCATCAGAAATCAAACAGAAAGTCATGGAAGATCATAATATAAGTGATAGTGATTTCACAATAGCTATCATTAAGAAACTCAATGACCAACAAGAAAACTCAGGAAAATAGTTTAGTGAGCTCAGGAATAAAACTAATGAATACTTTCCCAACCAGACCAAAACCCTAAAAAGAACCTAACAAAAATTCTGGAGCTGAAGAACTAAATAAATGAGATGAATAACACATTTGAAAGCAGTGGGAATAGAGCAAACCATATGAAGTGAAAATTAGCAAGCTTGAAGGTAGGAAGGAAGAAATGATTCAGGAGGAAGAGGAGAAGAAGCTGAGATTTACAAAACTGAAACAAAAGAGCTCTACCAGAAGGGGTCTGACTCCATTAGGAAGGTCAAAATAAGGATGCTACGAATCCCAGGTGGAGAAGGGAGGGAGAAGAGAACAAAGAGCCTAAATGATAAATGAGAACTCGCTAAACCTGAAGAGGGAACTGGATATTCCAGATAATAGAAGATAATAGAACACCTAATTACCTCAATGCAATAAGACTTTTTATAAGAATCATTATATTAAAACTTTCAGAAGGTAATGATAGAGAACTTTAAAGGCAGCCAGGGGTACAAAAAGACAGTAACCTACAAAGGAACACCATCAAACTCTCAGGAGATTTTTTCTGCAGAAACTATAGGACCGGACAGATTGGGATTACACAGTCAAAATATTGAAAGATAAAAACTTCCAGCAAAGAATAATCTATTCTGCAGTTATCCTTCAGATATGAAGAAATAAAGGCTTTTTGAGACAAAGAAAAAAAAGGCTAAGGGATTTCATTACCACAAAACTTGTCTTATTAGGAATGTTAGAAAAAGCTCTTCTACAAAGAAAAAAATGGCAAAGGGACACAAAAATTTTTGTAAGGTGATAAACAGACAGAATCAGACAATCATTCTATTATAGAATAGTTTGTTACACACCTAAATAGAATAAAGGTTAAAGGGAGAAAGCATTAAAAATAACTGTAGCTACTTCAATTTGGTAATGAACACAACATAAAAAGATAATTTGTGACAATCAAGTCATAAGGGGAAAAGAAGAAAAATTCAGAACTTGTATAGGCAAATGAAAGTAAGATGCTATAGAAAAAATACTGTTTTATATGTGAGACATTTTGTATGAACCTTATGATAATCACAAAACAAATACCCAGAACAGACACAGAAGACTTTTTTTAAAGAAGAAACAGAGCACAACCCTACTTTATGTTACATACAGATCATAGAAAATGTTTCTGTGTAAGCACAGAATCCTGCCCTTCATAGTCCCCTAACTATGGGAAACCACCAAACTAAAATAGTAGACAGAAACACAAGGGAAAAGAAACAATGGAGATGCTGAGCAATCAGTAAACAATAGATAAAATGGCTATAGTAAGTTCTCATGTATCAGTAATTACCCTACATGTAAATATATTGAATGAGCCAAATAAAAGTCACATGACAGCTGGATAGATTAACAAATAAGACCCAACTAACTATATGTTGCCCTTGGGAGACTCATCTCAGCTCTAAAGACAAATATAGCCTCAGAGTGAAGGAGTGGAAGATGATACTCCAACCAAATATTGTCCAAAAGAAAGCAGGCATGGTTGTATTTATATTAGGCAAGATAGACTACAATCCAAAAACGATAATAAGAGACAAAGCTGGACATTATGTTAAAGAGGACAATCTATCAAAAACGCATAACATTGATTACTATTTATATGCAACCTAATTAGGAAGACCAAATATATATTTGAGCAATAGAGCAATCATTAACAGACCTAAAAAGGGAGATTGACAGAAATACCATAATGCAGGAGACTTTAACAATGTCCAGCTTACACCAATGATCACCCAGACAGAAAGTCAACAAAGAAACAGTGGCCTTAAATGACAAAATATGAGAAAACCAAATACTACAATATGTTTAAAGAATTATACACCATGACTAAGTGTGTGGAATTTATTCTAGGGATGCAAACACCATTCACAATCTGCAAATCAATCGATGCAATATACCACATTAGCAAAATGAAGGATACCTAGAATAGGTCAATCAATTTTGAAAAAGAAGAATAAAGTTAAAAAAATAAGTCTACCCAGTTTAAAGAATTATTATATAGCTACTGTAACAAAAAAAAATGCGTAGTACTGGTTGAGTAATACAAACATAAATCAGTGGTACAGAATAGAGAACCCAGAAATAGAACCACATAAATATTGTTGAGTGATTTTTTTGACAAAAGGCAATTTAATGAAGGAAAAATATTTTCGGTAAATTATGCAGAGAAATTGGACATCCACTGGCAAAAATTAAGTCTCAACCTAAATCTTATGTTATAAAGCAATTAACTCAAAATGTCCTTTTATTTATTACATAAATATAAAACATTAGAACTATTTAATTTTTAGTAAAATACATTGCAAAAGTTCTGGGATATAGAACTTGGCAAAAAGTACTTATTTGGCACCAAAATTACAAGCCATAAAAGGAAGCATTTATAAATGGATTTCATAAACTTAAAGATTTATTTTTATAAAACTTAAAAATGAATGAAAAACCTGTCTACAGACTTGGGGAAAATGTATGCAAACTATATGTCTTATAAAAGACTAGTATCAAGAATATGTAAAGAACTCTGAAACACAATGTTAAAAAAAACACAAAGAATTCACATAGAAAGTGGGCAAAAGACATAAATAGACATGCCACTGAAGAGGACACCCAGATGTCAAATTACCACATGAAAGATTTTCAACTTGTTTAGCCACTAGTAAATACAGATGAAAACCACAATGATAAACACACCTATCAGATTAGCTAACTGAAGGGTGAGAATACCAAATACTGATGACCATGTGTGGGATTGGATCACTCATACATCACTGATAAGGACTGAAATAATACCAGCACTTGGAAGCTTGGAAGTTTCTTAAAACACTAAACATGCAGTACTTACTATACAGTAGAGAAATTGCTCTCAGAGAAAAGAAAATATATTTTCACATAAATGTCTATACATGGACATTTATATATACTTGATTCATGATAGTTAAATCTAGAAACATTCTAGATATCTTTAACAGGTGAATGCTGAAACAAGCAGTGAACACCCCTCCCATGGACTATTTCAGCAATAGACAGGAAAAATCTATTGATACATGCAATAAGCTGCACACGTTTTCAAATAATTATATTGAGCTAAATCCCAATAGATTACATACTGTATGACTTCATTTATATAACATTTTTGAAATAATAGTATGAAACTAGGAAGCAGATTAGTGGTTACTGTGGTGGCTGAGACGTGGGCGCTCAGATGAAGTAGTCATGATTATAAAGGTGCAAACTAATTGATCATTGTGGCGATAGAAATTTTCTATATCTTCACTCTGTCAATCCCTATATCTTGCTTATGATATTATACTATAGTTTTACAAGCCATTATTGGAGAAAAGTAGATAAATGTAGATGACCTATCTGTATTATTCCTTAAAATTGCATGTATATCGGTAATCATCACAACATTTAAAATAATTTTTAAAAATGAAAGGAAATCTTTTGCAACTAAAGAAATTTTCTGTGTCAGCTTGATAATTCAAACACCTCAGGGTAATTTCATTGAATTATCACATTCTTAAATTTCATATTGAGCAGATATGTTAGAACAGGGGGGTCAAACTCATTTTCACCAGGGGCCACATCAGCCTCGCAGTTGCCTTCAAAGGGCCGAATGTAACTTTAGGACTGTATAAATGTAACTACTCCTTAACTAGAGGCAAGGAGGTGATGCTGCCGCTGGGCAGAAACAAGGTGCCAGGCCAGATAAAACAAGGTGGAGGGCTGGATTTGGTCCATGAGCCTTTTGTTTGCAACCTGTGAGCTAGACCATTCAATTATTTTTAAAGGCTTTTTATCTATTAAGCTGCCTCACAAGATTCTAGATTAAATTTAACCTACTATGGAAAATATGTAATTATCATCACCATATCACATACCATTTTTATGATCTTTGCATTGTATATGGAAGTACATAAAATTGTTTTAATTGAGAAATATAATTAACTTTAGGAAATTATTTCATGATTGATATAATCACACATATGGAAAGGGGATTGGTTGTCAGCTATACTACTCATAACAAACATTCCAAATCAAAATCCAAATACATGTCTTCAATATGTTCCTGCAGAACTAGTGGCTAAAAATAACTTCATGCAACTATTGCAATATATCTGCCTTAATTTGGATATTGAAGTGAAAATGTCATTGTTTTGGCTTATTTAAGTAGAATTTAAACTCAAATACCAAGGCTCAAGTTTACCTTTTGAAGTAAAAATTAATACATTTTTAAATATCTTATAATATCATTGTAAAAAAATAAGTTGGAAACTGGAGAGAAGATAGTTTACAAAGTATAGCAAGTTGTAAGATAGTCTCTTTTATATCATTCCTGTCAACATCAGTTTATTACAATATCAGTATAGCACAAATGTTATTCCTCACTGAAATAGAATGCTGTTATTCTCCAGGCTTTTGCCAGGACTATTTTGTTTTCTTACTTTGTTCTGTTTCCCTGAATAATCATATCTATACCTTAGATTTCAGACACCTACTGTAAATTGATGACCATCAAGCCTTTATCACTGGATAAGACTATTCCTTTAATGTTTTGAATATATACACACTTTCAGCTTCACCAAAAGTGCACTATCTTTCAGTTTAGATCCTATTCCTTTTCTGATTCTTGTCTCATTTTAATAGCATCATTATCCACTGCTTTGTTTAGCTAGAAACTTAGAAGTCATTTCTGAGTTTTCTTCTTCCCATGATCTATCTTTAATCCCATCAGTTCCTCTTAACATCTACTGCCTTTAATCATTGACTTTTTAAATCCCTCCCATTTTGGTTCGGCTGCTCATCCTTTATTATTTGCAGTCTGGTAATAACCTGCTACTTTTGCTCTGTAAGCTCACTCTAAAAACCTTATTTAAGATGCCTAAATACCTCTACACTGACCAAAGAATAACATTCAACATTAGTAGAGTATATAAGGTCTTTTCTAATTTGTTTTATGTAGTAGACCACTCTGCCTAGTTTTAGGAATTGTATCTCTACCCCTTGTGGCTAAGGGCGAGAGACGACATTTGGAATGCCAGCCGCAGGAGACAAAGCCTGTCTCTGGTAGCAAATGCTGCCTCAGTACCTCTCCCTGCCCCCAGAGCCTGGTCAAAAGTCAATGATGGGTAAGACCTCTCACAGCCGGGGCCAACCTAAGCCAGACTCGATCACCTGGGAGGCCTTCATGGAAGGACTGGGGGGTGTGCAACAAAGAGCAATGGACTCTTGCCCCCCAGCTTTGTCAAAGCCTGAGTCCCCATGTTCTCTGGGAGAATTACTTCCTGGCTCTAATCCCCTTAAGCCTGAATACCTGTTGGGGAGAGGTGCAGCTCCTTGCCTTACTAGAGCGTGTTTTGGGAAAAATCTGGCACCACAAAGACTTGCTGATAAACCTGTGAAATCTGCTCTGCTAAGAGTACTTTCATTCATATGATAAGGGTCCAAGAGGAAATGAGTATGTCTCCCAAAGTTTCTGCAACTCTCTTCCTGACAGATACTGACTCAGATCTCTTTGAAATGTTATCTACTGTTTGATCCTTGTCGCCTTGTATTCCTGTGTATTACAACCCAATAAAAGGTTATGGATGAGGGTGCTCGGGGCCTTTTTCTCCTCAGAAACTGGCCACTGCTGGCCTTTGTCTCCCCTGAGAAACTGGCCACAGCCCACTCCCTCCTCACCAAACATATCCAGCATATCTCGGCCATTTATTTATTCATTCACGCGTGTCCGTGGCACTGGGGGGATTCGTGAAGTAGTTGCCCCCACAATTTTACTCTGTCTTTATCATGCATTCTCATCAGTTAACCTAATACTTATTTTGTGGTTCTGTGGTTTGAATTACTTTTTTAAAAATTTATTTAATTATTGTTCAAATACAGTTTTCTGTCTTTTACTCCCATCCCAGCCCCCCCAGTACTCCCCACCTCCCTCCCATTTCCACCCCCCTTAGTTGTTGTCCATGTGTCCTTTATACTAGTTCCTGTAAATACTTCCCCTTTTCCCCTGAAATTCCTCCCCTTTTCCCTCTGGTCACTGAATTACTTTTATTGAAGCTCTTCTTTCATACCCATGATATCAGTTATATGCTTTCATTACCTTCTTTTCTTTTATTTTTAGATGTAAGAATTCTTCTTAAATAAATGTCACTGATTATGCTGTTATACTCATCCAAATTTTCCCCCTTTGCTGCCACCCATTATCCTCCATTCCTTCCAGAAATTCCCCCACTCTTAGTTCACGTCTATGGGTCATGCACATAAGTTCTTTTGCCACTCCATTTTCTATACTATTCTTAACATCCCCCTGTATTATGTACCTACCAATTTGTATTTCTTAATCTTTGTACCTTTTCCCCCATTCTCCCCTTTTCTCCTCCCAGCTGCTAACCCTCCAAATGATCTCTATAGATAATTTTCTGTTGCTGTCCTATTTGTTTGCTTAGTCTGTTATTAGATTTGGTTGTTGATAGTTGTGTATTTGTTGCCATTTTAATGTTTATAATTTTAATCTTTTTCTTAAATAATTCCCTTTAACATTTAATAAAATAATGGCTTGGTGATGATGAACTCCTTTAGTTTTACCTTGTCTGGAAAGCACTTTATCTTTTGATTCTAAATGATAGCTTTGCTGGAGCGAGTGATCTAGGCTGTAGGTCCCTGCTTTCCATCACTTTGAATACTTCTGGCCTGTCCCTTCTTGCCTGCAGAGGTTTTTTTTTTTTGTTTTTTTTTTGAGAAATCAGCTGACAGTCTTATGGGAACTCCTTCATAGGTAACCCTCTGCTTTACTCTTGCTGCTTTTATGATTCTGTTTAACCTTTGGCTTCTTAATTACAATGTGTCTTGGTGTGGTCCTCTTTATGTCTATTTTATTTGACACTCCCCATACTTCCTAGACTTGTAAGTCTACTTCCCTTCCCAAACTAGGGAAGTTTTCTTCCACTATTTTTTCACATAAGTTTTCAATTTCTTACTTTTTTTCTTCTCCTCCCAGCACCCCTATGATCTGAATGTTGGTACATTTGAAATTTTCCCAATTGTTCTTTAGCCTGTTTTTTCATTGTCTTTTCTTCTTGCTTTTCTCACTGAATATTATTTTTCTTCCTTATGTTATAAATAATTGATTTAACTCTTGGCTTCATCCAGTCAATGGTGGGATCCCTGTATATTTTTCTTTATTTTACTTAGTACAATATTCATTTCTGCCTGGGTCTTTTTTATGCTGTTGTAGTACCAAGTGAGTTCCTTGAACATCCTAAGCATCCTAATAGCCAGTGTTTTGAACTCTGCATCTGATAGATTGTTTATCTCCATTTTGTTTATCACCAGTTCTTTTTCTGGAGTTTTGTTCTGTTCTTTCATTTTGGGCCCTATATCTTTTGTCTCCTCATTTTGGCAACCTCCCCATGTTTGTTTCTCTGTGTTAGGTAGAGCTGCTTTGACTTCCTGTCTTAGTAGTGTGGCCTACTGTAGGAAAGAACATGGGTAAGTTGGATGGGGTAGAGCCTAAGATAATTACCAGGACAGGCCAACCCATGTGATCCAGGTTGATGAAGTCTCCAGTATGGTGTTGCCACTCTGGCTCCATGTGGGGCAGGGCTCTGAAAGGGAACACTTCTGTTCCCTGGCCTCTGGAGTTTGTTCCAGGAGGAAGTCATCCTCCGGCACTTGCACTGATGCCAGACACTGCCACTTCTTCCTGTATGTCACTGCTGCCCGTCCAGCTGCTGCCCTTTGCCGAAGCCTGGACAGAGTGATTCTGTAAAGCCATAAGTCCACTGGGGTCATTTAAGAGTAGATTCTTGAGAATCTGGTAGTTTTTTCCACCATCCCACCTCCCACTGGTTTTTACAGCCAGAAGTTAAAGGGACTTAACTTTGGAACCCTTGGCTGGGTGGTCCGGGGTGGAGCTGTGATCCCTCTGCCCCAAGGTATTCCTCCTAATTTTTATCTACTACATGTGGGTGTGAAGTCATCCATTCCATGTCTCTGTATATCTATATCTCCATGCCTCTCTGCATGCCCTCTATGTCTCTGCCCCTCCTATCTATCTGGGTGAATGTGGCTTCTTTAATTTCGTAATTGTTGGACTTCAATACAGCTTGGTTTTCTATGATTCTGGGTGATATTATTATTGTTGTCATTATTTATGTACAGTTGTCTCCAACCCTCTTCCTAGATATGGATTCATTGGTTTGGTGTGTTAGTTTAGGTGCTCTGCAATGAAGAGCAGACACCAAGATGGAACAGAATAACAAATAATAAAGGGACAGAAGGGCAGGAGTGGGCAAGGGGAGTCTATTGACTGCAAGCATGTCTAACAACTATGAAAAAAGAGGGTAAGGGGAGGTGAATTGCACTGGCGAAGTCAGACTCTTTTGCTGTTGGAAGAACATTTCGAACAGGCTGATGGGGAGTCCTCCAGCCAAAGGCTCCTATTATAGTACTAATATCCCCACTAGGCGTAACAATTGGCAGGAGGAACTATGGCCTCAGCATAAACATTTGGTGGACTCCGATAGGCAGCAGCTGGGCCTGTCAGTCAGCGAGGCTCTCTGCAGCTGGCTCTCTGTGAGCCACGTTGTCCTGTCTGCCACGCTTTGGTCTGAGCAGAGTACACAGAATTATGCCTTTCAGGATAATTAATTTTGGCAATTTCATATATCTTATCCTCCAGGAAACTAAAGCTACTTATAATCATAAATCATATTTGATAATCATAACAGGGGAGTGCATCACACTTAAAGAACACAGTTGTCATTTCCCTGAAATTTTCACCACCACTTTTAACAAGGTATGATCTGTAAGTGTTTATCTAAAAAATTCTGTGTGTATTTTACGTAAGTGTAAATATGGAAATAATCTGTCTTTATAACTAAAATATAATTTGCCCTTACATTTCAGTTTAATGCCTTCAACTGAAAAATTAACCGTTGTTCATTTAAATAACCCAAAATTCCTAATTTAATTATTCAGGTCTTTCATAGATAACAGACCTTGCCAATATTTTGACATAACTAAAGCCCTTGAAATGCTCATTATAGAAATTGAAGTGGTGTACAGTGCTGAGAAATACTAGTAAATAGAGTTTACATTTTAGAGTCAGAATTGGATTGGATCTCTGGCACATCTCAAAAGTAATTTCATTGTTTATTAAGTTGGAACAAATAGCAACTTTGGATGGTTTTCAGGATCATTTGAGATAAATTTTGTAAAGAATTTAGTGAATAATTAAGCATATTGTAGTTACTCAAAAAGGTGTATGCTTGGGAGTCCAAGTATGGTCATCAGTCTTACTAAGGTATTGTTTAATTTATATATTAATATTTGTAGAAGTTATACCTCAAAATATATATTAGTCACAGCCATTTTAATTTAGTAAGAATCTTTAAACCATTGTCTTAATTGATAATTAATTACTAATCTGTTTTTTAATTGCTATTAATAGTTTATGTTATATAGATTGCCCTGAGGATTACATATGAAAGTGAATATAAAATAAAATGAATTAGCTAAGTATGTATGCATATATAAAAGGTTATCAAAAATTCTTAGCTATGGTCATACTTTTTGTCCTCTTTGTAATAATCCTCATCATCTTCTTTTGTTTCTCATCAAGTTCATGAGGGACACTTTTTACAACATATAGAAATGTTGAAATATAGAAATATCTGCAGGGGGAAAGGGGTCATTGATATTTTTTGTATGGGCAACACTGGTCCAGAGAACAAAGATGCCTATTATGAAGGTTTACAAAGACAGTAACTATTTGAAAAAGTATATTAGAAAGTGAAACAGAAGGTAACTTCTTACCAATTCTTTTTTATTCTTTTCCTTTTATTATGTGTAATGAAAAACCTGAATAAAATTATTTGACACAATTTGAAAACAAAAAAGGACTAAATGGAAGTTCAAGCTAGACTCGAATTGAGTGTTGATATGTTCTATTCATTGCTAGTTAATTCCTTTACTTCAGAAGGAGAAATAGCATTAAAAATTTATTAAATCAAAACAGTGTTGAGAGAACAAAATAACAAATTATCAATTTGAGGTGGCTTGAGAGAAATTAAAGTATTTAAAGTAATTAAATGCAAATGAATAGAACATAAAAGCCCCTGATGTGCTTTAAAGGCATACACCCTTATGTACATTTGATATAATTACTGCTAATTTTAATATATTATAGAAAGAGTTATCACTACTAGTACAGTTCATAAGTAGGAAAGTATGTAACATAAAATTGTATGCACATTTTCTTTCTACACATCTCGATCTCTTGTTTGTGATGGTGGTAGGAGGAGGAGACAGGAAAATGTCAGTATCCTGAAAGGCCCTGAGTAAACATATTCAGTATAAAATAAAAAGACCATAAACTTTTCTGTTTCCTTTTTTTTGCCTGTTGAAAAGAATTTTCTTCTTATCTGATTGCAATGAAATAGAACAATCAAAGAAGCTATGTGTATGAATGTAAGATCACAAAATTTAGTTTAAAAGATGTGTGTAATGTATGCTCAATGTGCAATTTCTTTGCTGTAATAATCTCTTAAGTGAACCCATTTTTTAAGGTTAATAATTCTTAACGATGATGCTTGTAAGATAGTTTATTCAGAAGGTAAAAATAAACTAACCAAATCGTCCCAGCCAAGTAGAAGGATCACTCAGCAGTTTTAACTTATTTCACTGTAAAACCTATATAAATGCTTTGATGCTGTTCTCTTATGTTGCATTCGAGTGATTTGCCCAGTAAAATGAAGAACCACGTTGTGCTCTTTCCATTAAATAAAACTGGGTGCTGGGTTTTCTTTCCATTTTCACTACTGGGTTCTGGATATAGCCACTATTTTTCTTGGGAGTTCATTGCTCCATTGTCAGTGCTATTGATGCCCAGACTCCATGTCATCAGAAGCTTTCCACCGAATGCATTTGGTTTATAAAGCTTCCACTCTTTCCTTTCTACATAGTTCATGATTCAAATTGTGAAATAACTTAATAGATATGCATATATATATGAAGTTAATTCAAATTCAATGCTATGATCATTTATTTATTATACTTTTAAAATTATAGTGTAGTGTTACTGAAAGGGTGGTCAATATAAAAACATATATAAGAAAAACATTTAGGCCATTTCAAAATTTACCTTTGTTATTCTCACATAAATCTATTAACCCAGCTTTTGAACCTAGGGCCTAGTAAAGTGAATTTTAACATATACCTACTATGGTTCTATTTGAAAGCCACTTCTATCACTGCTAGCTAGTAATCTTTGAACAAAATCAAGTATTTTAAACTTCTGGCTCCCATTGTTAATGTTAAGATAATCGTCTTTGAATTAGATTTTATTGTTTAGGTGGCAATTGACAAAAGAACAAACAAAGAGAATAGAAAAGTGTGTTGGGCACAGTGTGGCTCAGCACATTCTTTCTCTCCAGATCTCAAAAGATTGAAATAGTGATACAGACAGGACTGCAGTTTTTCACTAGAAATTCTGGAGAAGAATCTACTTCCAAATCCATTCAGGTTGTTGGCAGAAGATAATTCCTTGTGATTGCAGGACTGAAGTTACTTTGCTGACCATCGGCAGCAAAGCCCCTTCCAGCCACTAGAGGCCTGTCTGGTCCTTCATGGAGCTCCCTGTATCTCAGAGCTGGCAACAGTTCATTGAATCTTCTCATCCTTGAAGTTTCTCAGATTTTCTGACACATCCCTCTCTGGAGAAAAGTTCTCTGCTTTTAAAAACACATATGATTGCATTGAATCATATGTAAAATCTAGGTCAATCACCTTATTTTAACATCCATAAGTATGATTATATGAACAAGGTTTCTTTTGTCACTTTATGTAACATAGCCACAGGTCCAGGGAGGGATTTGAGACGGACATCTCTGGCCAGACGTTGTGTTTGTCTACCATATTCCAGGGTCGAACACATTTCGGACATTTGGTTTATTGCTTTTCCATATGTTTGCATTTATTGTTAGGATATTAGATGGAGCCAACATTTATCAATTAGTCTGTATTTTTTGTTTTAAACCTTCAGGTTGCTTTTTTCTTTTCTTTTCTTTTTTTTTTTTTTTTACTTTATCTCTAGTAATGAAGATTATCCTGCATTTCACTTTATTCTGTCCAGTACTGGAAGAACATAGAGACCTTTTTAGTCATACCAGAGCAGTGTTTCACAAATGAGTGTCCCGAATTAAATACGGAAATCTGAAGCTCTAATTTTGTTGGGAGTTGCCATATTTTCCTCTGGTGATAACAACAATCCTTCCATTTCCTTCTTTCTTCTTTTAGGTGAGGAGGAAAAAAAACTTTTTTGTGTTGTTGTTGTTTCCCTCCCCGCCCAGGGTTCTTGTGAAAAATATTCATTCAGTACTAAGTCCAGTCAACCACTGTGTTTAACACTAGGAATGCATATTTCAAAGAACATGCAATGGCCATATTTAAGGTACTTTACCTAAATAGGGAGAATTTAGGATCAGTGCCACTCCTCTTGTTACTTTAAGGGCTAAACATTCTGGTGAATATATCAGACATGGGTATGTGAAAATTTATTTTTATTATCACCTTCTTGCACGATTTCCTCACTCCTCTTAAATTATACTTTACTTTCATCTAATCATAAGCAAACTTTGAGAGAAGAAAAACTATGAATTCTATAAATTCTTCTTGCATCCACTGATGAAATATTTATAGATCAAATATTGCATCATGCCTATGAATATTTAATTAGAGTAGTTATTCTCAGTTTGATTTAGAAAAGTTTTGACTTCTTTGGAATATGTGGGTTTGATTAATGTGAGAATTATTATTAGTGATATTATTACAAGGGAATACATTTAATTCCAAATTTTGAGTTAAAAGCACTTTTAGAGACACCATGAAGTAGAGTCGTATGCATTTATCAAGCGTGGTTCACATTACATTACCAGCTAATTTGTTCCCCACGTGAACCACGGAGGGAGAGGGCAGTAGATCTCAGATGTTGCTGTTCCCGTACTGAGGAATCTGCTTAAAATGTGGGTTCTGAATCAGTAGGTCGGGCATATAGAGAGCTTTTCTGCATATCGGACAAGCTCCTGGGTCATGCTGATGTTGTTCCTCCAGAGACCTTTCTTTGAAAAGCGAAGCCCTAAAAAACACATTAAATCCAGAGTCCAGAAATGTAAACTTTAGCCTCAGCTCTCATTATTCAGTTCATGGCCTGAAGCAAATTGCTGCTGGGCTGTCTTTTCATATATATATATATCTATATATCTATATATCTTCACTGAGGTACAGGATAATTCTCAAATTCATACAAGTATGACAACTTGTATTTTCTGAAGACAAGTTAAAGCTTTTCACTTCACCATACCAGTAACAGAACAACAGAACCTGAATTCATTTTATATGTAGCATTTTAGCTGAAAATACAAGAAATCGTTTAGGACTATTTTACAAGATAACTTGAGAAATTTTAGTAAATTGGAGTGCTATTATTTTAAGGGACTTTACATTTTTTTCATTCTATACCAATAGTTTTCTCTCTGTTTCACTCATTTTGGCTATTTATTACTTTTGTCCCACAGTCTTTTCTCCTACTTTTAAACAACCCTTGATCAAGTGACAGCAGCACCTTTAAGCAAAGCTATTCTTCACCGTAGTCTGACATCAGTGCCAGCTGTGATTTCATTTATATCAAATCACTGTAATTCCTGAAACAATTTATGAAGTTGTTGTGTGACCTTCATTTCAACTTATATTTTCATAAAATGCATATAGACAGAGACCATATTCACCTGTATCTTTTGCTATTTTTTTATTTTTGTAACTAAATTTGGGCTTGTAGATGTAAACTTGCTGGTATGCCTTCATTGACTAGTAGAAGCCTCATCCCAAAGCAAGTCTGGATAAGAATCTAAGTATGCTTACTTTCAGGTGTATTGCATAACTTGCCGACAGTGTTGCAGTTTATTGCCTCTTCCCATGAACACAGCAGCATTTGGGTCTGGATAAACAGGTGCACTTGGGCATAAGACCAAATCTACCCCCAAAACACAAGTGGCCAGAGCGCATCTACATATTTAGGTCTACTGGTAGTTTTTTTATTGACTGCAGATGGTTACTGGATACACAGTAAAAATGCTTCCAGTTGACTGACTGCATTCTTAAATAACCCTGAGTTTTGTGTTTGTTTTTTTCCTTTAGGTAGGAGCTTCAATTTGTATCTAGTTGTAGTGGGATAAATTTCAGCCCATATTTGCTTTATAGCCCAGATGTGCCCTTGAAGCCAACAGAGTTTTCAAGCCTCATTTACAACCTTAGGCTGATTTTGATATTTTAGGAACCCAAAGAAATGAGGCCATTTCAACACTACTCATCTTTCCCCGAGGTTCTTCCAAGTTTGTAAATATGTGCTTCCTGGGTCCCAAATGAAATCATTGAAGGTGACCAACAGTCAAAATATATATGTAAATAATTTTATCCTTGCAACATTTCTTACAATAGTCTTGGATGAGGTACCAGGTAACTCATAAAATGCAGCAAGTGTTTTTTAGTTGTCAACTATATCTACTATACTAAGCTACTTGATATGGAGGACATTTATATATACATACATATATGTATACATGCACACACATGAGTATATATTTCATTCTCTAGTGTTCTATAATTATGATAAAAAGCCATGCAATAATACAGAGTAAGGATGTGATTGGATTTATAAGCTCTATATGAAAAATCGCATTATAAGATCTAAAAAAGAGTGGAAAATGCTCCGATGTGGGGATGAAGAAAGGAATACCGAAAAAGGTCCTGGACTTTGCCTTAGATATAATTCTTGAGGGCAAATTTGAAACATTCTGGAACAGATTAGTAAAGTAAAATGGGCACTGCATTGGGAATGCATGATTTGGCTTCCAAGTCCAATTTGCCAGGATATACTCTAAAAAGACCTTGGCTAAGTCATTCTTTTCCATTGAAGGCAGCAGCATCCTTATCTGTAAAATGAAGAGCTTTGATTTTATCATCTCTGAACCCCTATGTGTGCCCTAAAATTCTGTAAATATTTTAAAAGAACCTGAGATAAATTATAAGCATATTACTCTTCCTCTGAAATCTCTACTTTCTGTGCATTTCTCTACCTTATCTTTTAAGCTTTTTATCATTAATTCACAGGTAGAAATGTATTTGTTTTATGTGCTTCTGTATTATTTATTTACTTTTAGAGAGCTAGAGGTATTATTTAAAGGTATTATTTATTTTCAGAGAGCTAGAGAAAGGGAAAGGGAGGAAGAAGGAGAAGGAGAGGAACATCAGTGTGAGAGAGAAACATTGATTGTGCTTGTACACTCTAAATGGGGACCTTGTGTGCAACCCAGGCATGTGTCTTGACCTGGAATCAAACCAGTGACCTTTCAGTTTAGGAGATGACTGAACCCTCCACTAAGTCACACCAGTCAGGGCTATAAACATAGATTAATTGCGCTTTTTAAATTTAGTATAGCAGGAGATTTCTAACATGGACCCAACTGATCTCCACCTCCTATTAGTAGTCTCTTGGGATGTGGGACATATGACTTGCTGCTGCAAAGCTGATAGTAATGTCACTGCTGTCATTACTTTACATAAGCAAGTCACCATACTGAGGAGGCCCACATGGCAAAGAACTAGGTAAAGGCTGCTTCTAGCCAACGGACAGCAAGGAACCAAAGCTGTGGGTCTAAAAGCCCATGAAGCATGGAATCCTGGGAACAACAGTCAAACTGGAAAGTGAAGCCTCTCTAGTCAAGCCGTAGGCCCTAAGGCCTTCATTGCATTCTCGTGAGTTGCAGTGGGCCAGAAGAGTCAGCTAAGCTGTGCCCAGGCAGAAACTGAGCCACAGAAGATGTGAAATAACAAAGGTGTGTTGTTTTAAGCTGCTAAGTTTGTGGTGACTGTGATTCAATAATAAATAACTAACATATATAGATTATTAATTATACAATGATAACTTACTTATAGTTAGATCAATGATGAATTTATTGATTTAATAATTGTTAGAATAAGATAGCATTGTGAATGCTAACATGTCATAGTGTTTCTATTTATCCTCTTTTATTTTTTAATTTAGGTATATGAAAATATAATTTAAATTAAATAAGGTCCACCCCTTTTATATGTATAGATAGATGAGTTTTGACAAGTATGAACAGTTGTCACAACACAGTCGAGACACAGCATATTTCTATAATACCCAACTTCATATTTTTAGGATACTTGGCTATTTCATTAGTATGGGAGCAATGTTACCTTATAGTTTCTGCACAACTGGAAGAAAATATAAAAATAAAAACAGTTCCATAGAATAAAGTTTAGTTAAACAAAGCATATTAAAGAACTTTCCTATATCCTGAATTTGAAACATTTGATTAAAATTAGCATGAGGACTTTGTTCTTTGGAGAAAATACCTTTTGAAACCCCACCAACAAAGCAAAACCCCACCAAGAGTGAAGCAGTGGTAAAAGGTAAAATTTGGTTTTCTAAAACCATTCATGGAAAAAAGTTGTCCTTTTCCATATCACACATGTGTATGCAAAACCATACACATTTCTATAAATAACAAAGCTGCCTTTCACTTGTAAAGCTTTTCATGACTATGTGAGTCATATAAAATTATTGCACTGTGGTGGCAAAGTGCTTTGCTGCACCACAACAAATGTATTTCCTCTGTACTGATAGAATCAACAGGATCTGCCCTGGCTGGTGTGGCTCAGTGGATTGAGTGTCGGGCTGCAAACCATAGGGTCGCTGGTTCAATTCCCAGTCAGGGCACATGCCTGGGTTGTAGGCCAGGTCCCCACCCAGTAGGGGGTGTGCAAGAGACAACCACATACTGATGTTTCTCTCCCTCCCTTTCCCTTCCTCGAAATATAAATAAATATATTTTTAAAAATCAACAGGATCTGTTGGAAATTGGTTGCAATTACATTCTGGACTTGAACAAATTTGTTTTCAGCATTATAAAATAATGTTTTGGGTTTTTGTTTGTTTGCTTATTTGATTTTTCTTTCCTCCATGTAAATAAAAGACATATTAGACTATAGATGTATGCATGCATGAATTTTCCCCTTAGATGTTGAAGCTCAATTTCCTTGAATTATATCCCTAAGCAGAAACATGGTTTTGTATGGAGGAATTTGCTTTTGCTGTTCCTAGAACAAATTATCTAATATTGAGGGACTCATATAATAATACACTTGGACTCTCTAATAAAATTATAATAAATTGAGAAAGTATTTTTAAGTAAGGGAAATAGTTGAATGATTATGAAGAGTACCAATATGGAAATAGTTTAAAAATATACTACATAGTGCAAAGAGATGTATCATTTTGCTCAAGTTAGTCAACTGTGTGGCTCTCAAATTATAGAAAACCCATACTAAGTGCAACTCAATTATTTTTGTCTAGAAAGAATGTGAGCTTGAATGACCTCTTGTTATTGCATTCCGTGATTTCTGGGAGTCCAGGTGATGCCAAAATCGCTGAGTAGACCTCAGTTAACTTTCAACTTTATCAGAAGGAAGCAGAGTGGGATTTACTGAAAAATATACAGAGGCAAGAATACAATTGGTGGTATACAATTTAGAGAAGAATTTCTGAGATATGGCAATGTTTTGGTTCAGTTTATTCTTGTACTAGAAATGTCATTAGGTTCTACAACTAGTTTATCATAGGCATGCAAATCTGAAGGAGATTTATAAGCATCTATTTATGGGGGAAATATTTATAAAAATATTTATTTAGTCAGCAGTACTTATTGAGCTTGACCATTGAAAACAATGTTGGACTTACCATGTATCATCTGAGAAAAAGGAATTAAAACAGAGAAAATTGACTAAAAACTAAACATCACCAATTAAATAAAATGTTTTTGTTTCATTTATTTCAAAACCATTTTCTTCCTTTTGAAGAAAAGGAATTCTTGACAATGAACAAATGAATTATTGGCACTCCTTAAGCAGGCTAAAAAGTAGCTTAAAAGCAATTTGTAACATCAGACATTTCATGACCATGGTTTTCTTTTCTTTTCTTTTTTATTTTATTTAATTATTTTTCAAGTACAGTTTTCTGTCTATTTCTCCCATCCCAGCCCACCCCACCCCATGCTCCCCACCTCCCTCCTATTTCCACCCCCGTTAGTTATTGTCCCTGTGTCCTTTATACTTGTTCCTCCAAATCCCTCCCCTTTCTCCCCTTAAATTCTCTCCCCCCTCCCCTCTGGTCGTTGTCCCCCTATTTTCTATTTCAGTGTTTTTGTTTTTATTCTTCTTGCTTGTTTGTTTTGTTGTTTAGCTTCCTGTTAAAGGTGAGATCATATGGTATTTGTCTTTCAACACCTGGCTTATTTCACTCAGCGTAATGCTTTCCAGTTCCATCCATGCTGTTGCAAAGGGTAGTAGCTCCTTCTTTCTCTCTGCTGCATAGAATTCCATTGTGTATATGTACCACAATTTTTTGATCCATTCATTTACTGATGGGTTGTTTCCATCTCTTGGCTATTGTAAATTGTGCTGCTATGAATATTGTGGTGCATAGGTTCTTTGAGATTGGTGTTTTAGGGTTCTTAGGATATAATCCTAGCACTGGAAGAACATCATCAAAATGTCAATACTACCCAAAGCAATTTACAGATTCAATGCAATATCTATTAAAGTACCAATGGCATATTTCACAGACATAGAACAAACACTTCAAAAATTTATATGGAACCATAAACGACCCCAAATAGCAGCTGCCATTTTGAGGAAGAAGAACAAAGTAGGAGGGATCACAATACCTGGTATCAAACTGTATTACAAGGCCACTGTAATCAAAACAGCCTGGTACTGGCATAAAAACAGGCACATAGACCAATGGAACAGAACAGAGAGCCCAGAAATAAACCCAACTCTCTACAGTCAATTAATATTCAACAAAGGGGGCAGTAACATAAAATGGAGTAAAGACAGCCTCTTTAACAAATGGTGTTGGGAGAACTGGACAGCTACGTGCAAAAAAATGAAACTTGAGCACCAACTTACAACATATGCCAAAATAAATTCAAGGTGGATAAAAGATTTAAATATAAGCCATGAAACCATTAAATTCCTAAAGGAGAACATAGGCAGGAATATCTCAGATATTTCACGCAGCAACATATTTACTGATATGTCCCCTAGAGCAAGGAATATAAAGAAAATAATAAACAAATGGGATCTCATCAAAATAAAAAGCTTCTGCATGGCTAAAGAAAACAGTATTAAATTAACAAGACAACCAACTGTATGGGAAAACATATTTGTCAATGATAACTCAAACAAAGGTTTAATCTCCAAAATATACAAAGAACTCACACAACTGTACTCTAAGAAGACAAATAACCCAATTAAAAAATGGGAAAAGGACTTGAACAGATAATTCTCTAAGGAGGACATACAGAGGATCCAGAGACACATGAAAAGATGCTCAATATCGCTAGCCATCAGAGAGATGCAAATTAAAACCACAATGAGATACCACTTTACACCAGTCAGGATGGCTATTGTAAACAAAGCAACAAACAACAAATGTTGGAGAGGTTGTGGGGAAAAGGGGACCTTAGTTCACTGTTGGTGGGATTGCAGACTGGTACAACTATTATGGAAAATAGTATGGAATTTTCTCAGAAGACTAAGAAAAAAATGGTTTTATTTTCTTGAATAAGAAACGATAAGAAGAAGAACACATAAATAATAACAATAATAGCTGAAACATTGAATTAAAGGAAACAGTTGTGAAGCATAAGGAGACATAAAGTGGAATCTGTGATTTAGAAATAATCTATTAATATCTCCAAAATTAGTGGTGCAGCATAACTTTTGAACCTGACAACATTTATATGGCTCATATATCATGCTATGCTTTATGTGTGAATTATTTACCTGATTTATAAAATGTCTCATGAGCTCTGCTCACCTAAGTTCAGCTGAATCTAATGTGATATGAGCAGAAGTGGTCTGCTGTATATAACCATTAATTTTTGAAGTCTGTGGAAAAAATATATAAATACCTATTTTGAGGCTTCTATTTTAATCCACTGAAATTTGATTAGTTCTAGCGCATACCTATATTTTTATTATTGTTTCCAAATTACAAGATCAGCAGCTGGTCTTCCTTTTTTGCTAGACTTATTTTTTTTAATTACACACCAGCTGATGCTCTACTCAGCAAATAGAGCAAATTACTTCTGATATATATAGATAGGGCATAGGGTGGTGTTTCAGCTTCAGGTAATCCATAAGGGAAACATCCCTCCTCTATAACTGTTAGGCTAAATACTCCATAAACTAACTTACTTAAGGTTATATGGCAACACGTTTTGAATATAGTTAGTATATTCCTGCATATTTGCACAATCCTGCAGTAGCCACTCTGCATTTGCTCTCAGCCAAAGCCAGCATAACCTTTACAACAAAGATAATGTCCACTTCATGCTTCAATAGCTTTCACTTGTTCTTATTTGAAATTCTTGGCATCTGTCAGCCTGTCTTTTTTTTCTTTATCGATATTTTTGGTATATTGTCTCACTTAATCAATTATTTTATCACCTACAGATAAAAGTCTGCCTTACGAGCTCAATATTTGGTATCAACTCGGATGAATATAAAGCTTCATGTAGACAAATACCGCTATAGTCCAGCCTTTGAGTTCCTTGATCCTCAGGTTCTTCAGTTTTCAAGGCCATGTTTGAATACACTATTATCATCATTTGCAACTATTCCAGTCTGATATCTTAAATGTAAACATTTTATTGCCTTAATACAACTGTGCACCCAATACTATCTCTTTTTCCATTATACCCTACTATAAACCTCATTAAATATCATTTACTTTCGTTCCTTAAACTTTTCTTAAGTTGTCTATTACCACCATGTTTAAAAATTGAATCTGTGACTGTTTATTAAAAGTTGAGTTCAAGTCGCCATGTATATTGTTATTTCTGATATATTTGGATTTTTCCAAGTTGTTTTGTGTTTTCTTTGTGTACCCTTTTGGTCTATATGTTTTTCCAGTCTTATCTCACTCTAGGTACATCAGGTTTTCTTTATGGCTCTTCTTTCTGAAAACATTGTATTTCAGTTTTTATTTGTTCCTTATATGTAACTAATGGACATATTTGACTATAATGAAATAAAATTTAATAAATATACTTATAACACTAAGCAATAAAAGAAACATAAAACATTTTATCTTATATCTTTTCCTTTGACATTTAATATTATCTTCTTTGTAGCATATTGTCTCTGATCGAACTTTAAAATTGATATTTATCAGTATTAATTTTTCATTAAATAATAAATTAGGGTATATATTTACTAATTCCTTAATGTACCATTTCTTTTTCTTGCACATGACTTCCTTTTGTTTTCTGTAAAAAAAAAAATAAGCCCTTCATAGATTTTTTCTTTATGAAACTCTAAGTGTAATCTACAAGTGATTTTTTTCTTATTATTGTATGATAATTGGGATAGACATAGAAGTCTAGTAACAGCTAGATATTCTTTCACCTTTTTGAACATGTTAATTACATGCTATATGTCATCTACTCCTGTTAATAAGAAGTCTGTCAGTCTATTGAAGTTCTTTTGATTTTCTTTAATATTCTGCATTCTCTCTATAATACATATACATAGGCAAGGATTGGATTTTTATAATGTTCAAAGATTGCCACACAGTCAGTATAAGGATTCAATATTTCCTCTAAACTGAGAAAGCACCCAATATTATTTCTTAGAATATTGCTTACACTTCTTTCTCTATATGTTTTTCATGGATTTTTCATTTTATGTCAAGCACTTTTATCATCTCTTTTCCATATTTTAAAGTTCTTAAATGGGAATTATATGGGTTACTGCCTTAAATCTATTACATAATTCTATATATTTTAAATGCAATTTAAAAGTTTCAATCACCATATTTTATTTTAGAAGTTATATTGAGTTATTTTCATGTAGTCTTATATTATTGATGAATAAATAAATAGTATTTATAATTCTATGAGATTTTCGTGTACTTGGGATTTTTTTACAATACATTTTTTATTATCTCCTCTAAGTTTCCTGTTATGTTCATTTTCTGAACGTGCTAATCCACTTGTTAATAGCAATTGACCCTCCCTTCATGATAGTTCATTTCCTTATGAGGTAGCTTCTTAATTTTTGAGCTCACCTTTGAGGGGTGGTGTCTTTTTCTGTTCATCCCTATAGAAAGTTGCATATATGGCTTGGTTCTAGAAATATTCCTTCAGAATAATTTTACAACTCTGGCTTATAATATTCTAATATGCTAAGTTTGGACATGTTGTACATTAATATTTTATTTTAGTGTTGGGTGCCTACCCCTGAGTAGAAATACAGATCCAGATGTCACATCAGTGAGTGATATGGGCTCTGGTTTTCTATTTCCCATGAATAACTCTCCTCCCGTGACTTGAAGTATAGATTGAATGTGTTCAGTGTCCCAGTCTTTGAACAGATCAGGCCTTTCATGTAGTCACTGATTCTGCTGAGCCAAATGCTACATCTTCCCTTTCAGGTAGTATTTATAAGCTTGGTCTATAAGTTCCTGATCATATCCCCATAGACACCAAAGGTGTACAAATACATACAATTTTAGTTTTTGTCCCTTATTGAACACTAGCCTCAATGTGTTTTATTTCTTTGAAAATGTGATTTTATATTACTTTTATATTTTCTATCACTTTGAGCAGGATTTTTCTTATTATACCAAAACTGGTTACTGCTACTTACAACTGGGAACAAATGTGGAATAATTATCCTGTAATATAAAACAAATAATAATAAAAGGACTTAAGCAATTGTGTAGACTGACATCTCTTTTCTACATTGGATGTCAGCTTCTGCACCCTGCTGAGTTATCTATTCTCTGGATCCATTATTTGAACTTGAAAGAGTACTATTGAAAAGGAAAACATGGGTATGAAATCTGTGGAAGGACCATTATTACATTGTTTAGAATGCTAAGAATGAGACAGTCTCTCAGTGATCAAAAGGACCCTGTGAAGAGAGTCCACTTTTTAATACTTAGCTGTCTGCTAAACAAGGATGCTGTAGTATCCAAGTTGTGGAACTGAAGAGGCCTCACCGACTTACATGTATTACATCAGGAAATTGTGCAGAGCGTCTTTGCCTGCAGGGTCCTCTAAGTTATTCACATAAGTCATCTATTTGATAAACAGCTTTCTCTTCCCTTAATTGGATAAAACACAGATTTTAGCCTGTCTTGGAGGAACAGCAGAAAATAAAGTTCTAAATAGTAGACAAATACATATACAGAAGGTGGTTCCCTCCAGATATTTTCCTCCTTCCCACATGAACATACCAAAAGAGAAGAAACTCAGGAAAAAAAGTGAAAGAGAAAAAGAAAGAGGTGAAGTTAGAGGGGGATTCATCTCAGGAAAAGGATACAGAAAAGCTAATAATAGTTGAAAATGGAGTAGGTCTCTAACATGCTTCAACATGACCACAAAGTACTAGAAACTGGCCAAAAAGGAGGGGAAAAATGCAGTGAAGTATGATGGGAGGCAATGATTGGAGAAAATATTAAAATCAATTCATTTTGATGAATCATGCACTAAAGCAGTTATGTATGTTTTTGTACCAAGTATGCCCTGTCTTTGTCAGCTCAGCCTTCCTTATTGATGACATGTCATTTATTCAATAAATGAAATTATCTTCAGTGTGGTGAGAAAAGCATTTTGCATATTTTTCCAGTCAAAATGTTAATTTATGTTCAGGAGTACATTTCTGAAACTCATAAGAAGGTAAAACTATTAAACTTTTAAAGAAAATAATATATGCATGACTAACACATTTATCAAGAATGTGTACATGTGTGTGCTTTAACTATAAAATCACCTGCAGAGAAATGAGATGTTCTGCCACTTAGTCCAGTAGACTCATGTTTACACTGAGTTGGTTTCTTATCCACCATTCTTTTCTTCCAATAGACCCAAGTGTATGGCTCATTTTTATTTTCTCTAACTTCTTTACATTAATAATCTGTATAGATTCTGTCCACAAATACCTACTTTTTGTGTTTTTTTTAATCTTGAGCTTTATGCAGGTATAAGCACTTGAATATATATACACACACATACATATATAGGTCTTTAGAAAATTACTTTTGCAAATGTACACATGTTAATTAAGAGAAAATTAAATTTATTGATAGCATCTTATTTTTTAAAATATTTTATTTATTTATTTTTAGAGAGAGAGGAAGTGAAGAAGAGAAGGAAAGAAACATCAGTGTGTGGTTGCCTCTCACGCACCCCGTACTGGAGACCTGGCTTGCAAGACAGGCATGTGCCCTGGCAGGGAATCAAACTGGTGACCCTTTGGTTCTCAGGCTGATACTCAGTCCACGGATCCACACCAACCAGGGCTATTGACAGCACCTTAAATACCATTGTACGATCAAAATAATTTTAGTTACAGGTCAAACTGAAGACGTGTGTTTCTAAATTTAGAAATTTAATTTAAAAAGTTGTGCCCTGGCTGGTGTGGCTCAGTGGATTGAGCACGGGCCTGTGAAGCAAAGGGTCACTGCTTCGATTCCCAGTCAGGGCACATGCCTGGGTTGCAGGCCAGGTCCCCAGTAAGGGACACATGAGAAGCAATCGCACGTTGATGTTTCTCTTCCACTCTTTCTCTTTCCCTTCCCCTCTCTCTAAAAATAAATAAATAAAATATTTTTTAAAATAAAAATAAAAAATTGTGATCCTGACACATATTGGTGGGATAAACAACTGATTTGGGAAAGTAAGAAAATTATGAAATGTGATTCACCTAGATAGAACTTTGAAGCAGGAAGACATCAAGGTCAAATCCTGTATTCCTGGAGGTAGAAGAGACTGACGGGAATGGGTTTTGGTCTTGAGACAGACCTAGTACCAAAACAAGGACACAAAGACAAGAATCAAATATTAATATAAATTTTTTAGATCAGTGCTTTTGATTTCTCCAGATAAATACCCAGAAGTGAAATTGCTGGGTCTTATGGAGTCTTTATACTGTTTTCCTTAGTAGGAAGAACACTTTACATCTCACCAAGAATGCATGAATATCCCTTTTCTCCATATTCTACTGACATTTATTTTTGCGTTGTCTTTTTTGATAATAGTCATTCTGACAGAAAGAAAAAGGTAATTTCTTGCATGGGGAACCAATTTGTATAGCAGTGGTGAATGTAGCCCAGCCCCTGATTTGGAAAACTGGCGGGAGTGAGTCAGCACACAGGAACTGGGCCCACAGACTGGTTTTCCTGTGGAGAACCAGGCCTGCATCGCACCTGAGCTGCTTTGAGGCTTGCTTTTTGCTAAAACTCCCTTACCCTGAATTGAGGCAGAAAATGTTTACTGCATATCTTTAAAGTAATTTCCTAAAGTCTGTACTAAGCCTCCAGAGGATGAAGTGTAACCAGTACAACTAATTTTCTCCTTTCATTAGCAACATCCTTTCCTTTGTTATCTGTAAACAGTAATCACCTAAAGCAAACCTGTGCATAGTAAATGAAAACCATCTTCCATGTAATGTGCCCAGAAAAGCAATAAAAGCCTGTCTAGGCAAGGGCCAGGGCCCTCTCTTTCACTCAGAGAGTGGCCATGCTGCCCCTTTTTCTCCACAGGACTTCTGCAGTCCCTGTAAATTTCTTTGTCGCAGCCACAACATATGGACCCTGACTAGCCAGAGTCCCCATCAATCTCTTTTGGTTTTGATTTTCATTAAATTACTGATTTTGAACATCTCTTCATGCTCTTGTTGTCCATCTATATGTCTTCCTTGCAGAAATGTCTATTCAAGTTCTCTCTCCAGTTTTTAATCAGATAGTTTTTTGATGTGAAGTTGTATGAGTTTTTTTGTATATTTTGGGTCCTAAATTGTCATCAGATATATCATTTTCAAATAACTTCTCCAATTCAGTAGGTTGTCATCTTATTTTGAAGCCATCAGTTTTCTTTGCTGTGCAAAGATTGAAGGGGTAACAGGGATTAAGAATCACAAGCTGATAGTTATAAAATAAGCCACAGGGTACAACGTACAACCTGGAGAGTATAGTCAGTCAATAATTTTGTAAGAACTATGTACAGTGACTGATGGTTACTAGACTTATCATGGTAATCACTTCGTAAGGTATATCAATGCCTGATTATTATGCTGTATAGCTGAAACAAATATAAATTGTACACAACTATAATTTAATATATAATAATTAAAATAATATCTAATTTATCAAATAATTTTCTAAGTCCTACACCTAGCTCATAACTCACTTATTGCTACTATGTTAAAGTAGCTCAGGAGTTACTGGTTTTGATAAGGTTTTCACCATTTCTTGATCTCTTATTTATTCTCATTTCTATTACCTGATTTTATGAAACATAAAGCTTTGAATTCTGAAAACTCTTCATGTCACTTTCTCTCTTTCTCTGACTCTCTCTCTCTCTCCAAAGAGATACACATAAACACCCAGAATACAAAGTATAGATGAATTTCAATAGACAGTGAAGTGCCATGGTGGGGTACCGGGAATGGGAACCTTTGATATCTCAAGCCCAACATGGGTTAGAAGACAGCAATAGCTATGCACACTTAAGGAGAAGAACCTAAGTCATGAGCACACTTTAGGGATGTCCAACTTGCAGCTCAATGGCCACATGCAGACCAGGATGGCTATGAATGTGACCCAACCCAAAATTGTAAATTTACTTAAAACATTTTGAGATTTTTTTTTGTGTTGTTACATGTTGCAATGTATTTAATGCATGGTCCAAGAAAACTCTTCTTCCTGTGTGGCCCAGAGACACCAGGAAGTTGGACACACCCAAACAACCAGTTTGTTGCAACCCTTCACAGAAGGCAAGGGAATGCTTACTTTGACCTTACTTTCTGAACCCTCATTTTCTGCCTGTGCTTCCCATCAACTAGTCCCTGTCCCCTAGAAGCCATGGAGCACAGACCCCCAATGACATCGTCCATGCAGTTTAAAGTGCTATGGATTCTTACAGTGGAATCTGGAGGAGCAAATGGAAGTTATTTGATATAGTGCAAAATTATTCAATTGAATGAGTATTTTCAAAAGTTACTTCAAAGTATTCAAACAATTTATTCACCAAATTCAAAATCAGATTGTAATAGGTTTACCTTTTATTGTACTTACCTAAAGTATTTGTTCATGATATTTGTTCACAACTATATTTCTTTGGAAAATAATATCTAGAGTATATATTCAGTGATGAACTGATAAACTTCTCTCAGTGGAGAAAAACAATTTCATACAAAGTAATAGCTTCTTCCTTGCTTCAAAGACATTGATGGTGCTCACTTATTTTGGAAATTAATCAGGAGAAATTAAAGGTGTCTAATGTGAGAAAGTCAGTGTATCAAAAATGCAGAACACCTAAAGTAGCTAGTTTATCATACTACATTCAATTTGGTAATATCATCTTAAAAATTATAATATGTAAAATAAAATTTTATTTATTTTTAAATATATTTTATTGATTATGCCATTACAGTTCTATTTCTCCCCTTCATTCCCCTCCACCCTGTACACCCCTCCCCCACCATTCCTCCCCTTTAGTTTATGACCACATGTCTCAAGTTCTTTAGATTCTATATTTCCCATACTATTCTTGCCCTCCCCTATCTATTTTCTACCTACCGTCTATGCTTATTTTCTGTACCTTCTCCCCCCTTCTCCTTCTCCCACTCCCCTGTTGCTAACCCTCCATGTGATCTTCATTTCTATGGTTCTGCTCCTGATCTAGCTGTCCTCTTTGTTTTTGTTTTAGGTGTGGTTCTTAATAACTGTGAGTTTGCTGTCCTTTCACTGTTCAGCTTTTTTTTATCTTATTTTTCTTAGATAAGTCCCTTTAACATTTCATATAAGGGCTTGATGATGATGAACTCCTTGAACTTGACCTTATCTGAGAAGGGCTTTATCTGCCCTTTCATTCTAAATGAAATCTTTGCTGGATAGAGCAATCTTGGTTGTAGGTCTTTGGATTTCATGACTTGGAATACCTCTTTCCAGCCCCTTCTTGCCTGTAAGGTCTCTTTTGAGACATCAGCTGACAGTCTGATGGGAACTCCTTTGTAGGTGACTGTCCCCTTATCTCTTGCTGCTTCTAGGATTCTCTCCTTCATTTTAATCTTGGCTAATGTAATTATGATGTGCCTTGGTGTGTTTCTTCTTGGGTCCAACTTCTTTGGGACTCTCTGAGCTTCCTGGATTTCCTGGAAGTCTATTTTCTTTGCCAGATTGGGAAGTTCTCCTTTATTAGTTGTTCAAATAAGTTTTCCACTTGTGGCTGTTCCTTTCCCCCTTCTGGTACCCCTATAATTCGGATGTTGGAACGTTTAAAGATGTCCTGGAGGTTCCTAAGTCTCTCCTCATTTTTTTTGAATTCTTGTTTCTTCATTCTTTTCTGTTTGGTCATTTTTATCCTCCTTCTGGTCCACTCCTTTGATTTGAGTCCCAGTTTCCTTTCCATTACTATTGGTTTCCTGTGTATTTCCCTTCATTTCAATTAGTTTAGTCTTCATATGTTCCTCTAATTTGTGACTTAAACCCACCAGTTCTGTGAGCATCCTGATCACCAGTGTTTTGAACTGTGCATCTGAAAGTTTAGCTATTTCTTCATTGCTTAGATTTATCGGCTCTGGGGCTCTGAGTTGTTCTTGAGCCATGTTTTGATCTGTTTGTGCCTGTTACATATGAGGAGGTGTTCACCAGGGCAGGGCCACCCAGGTCACTAGTTTGTGATGCTATATGTGGGGGCGGGTCAGAGAGAGGCCACAAGATCGCTGTTTTGTGATGCTGTATGTGGGGGTGGGGTCAGAGAGGGACAATGGTGGTCCCCTCTGCCACTTTCCGCCACTGGGGCCTGCACAGTCTGTCTCACTGATTCACTCCTTCACCGGCTCGAATGTGTGACTGTGGTCAGCCCTCAGTGAGTCCACTGCCTTGCATCCTCAGTGGGTCGGCCTGCTACTCCTCACCTGGGATTTGCCTATGGCTGCTGGCGGGCCTGGTTTGCATGCCTGAGTTGCAAGCTCGGGTTAGTCCAGTGGATCTTTCCTGCTCGACCCCGCTCTGCTGCTGGCCCTGCCCCTCTTACTGGTTTGGCTGAAGGGTTTATTATTGTCAGACTTCCATGTAGTTCAATTTTATGTGGTTTGGCTGCGTTTTTGCTGCTGAAACTTTGTTGTTTTTAAACTTGGTTGTAGGAGGAGGCGCAGTGCTTCCACCTATACCTCCATCTTCGCAGAAGTCTAAAATAAAATTTTAATCATATGCAAAAGAAAAATTTATATCTTTCTATTTATTCTGTTTCCCCTCCAATGAGGTACACTAAATAAATTAATCATAAGCAGAGATCAAAAGAAAAATATCACCAAATAAACAACTTAATTTAAACTTTATTATTTCTCTAATATTAATATGATAAAGTTCCAGGCTTCACTGTCCACTTAACGTTTAAATTAGCTGTATATTTCTCTAGCACTAAGAAAAGCAATTTTCAAGATTTTGATTATTTTATTATGGCTAAGTTCACATTTGAAGATGGGTGAAATTATACTACATGAACACTGTGCAAGTTTTCCAACACTTCTTTCAATCTAATATTATCTTAAAATAGAAAGTTTAAAATGAAAAAATAACTAAGAGAATCAACTGCCTTAATATTGAATGATCTCTGATAATATACATATGTTAAAAGCACTGTTTCCAAAAGTATTAATCTGACTATAAAATATCTGCATTTGGGGAAAGGGCAAACATAAAATTAGCAGTTATAAGTTTATTTTTAAAAATCTCTTGGCAGGAATATTTACTCTAAGCCTAGAAATATAACAAAAAAAATTGAACTAACCACTTACAAATTTTAAACACATTGCTGCATGTTTGGTATAAGGTTTGGGGGTCTGAGTTTTTGGTCTTTTAAGAAGAGAAATATGCTTATGTCCAGTTTTGAGATGAAATTTTTCTTGCATTAAACAAAAAATAGAATTAAATTGAGAACCCTGTTTTAGGAAATCATTTTAATCACAATTTACCATAAAATGTAATGAAACAAAAGCATCAAGTTGGCTGTCATTGACTTAAATGACTGTCATCAAAAGAGTCATTTTTGACAGCAGAGTGAAGATATAAATTGTGTGTTTACACCCACCATATTTTTGATATAAAAATTCCATCAGTTCATACATCTTCTTAGCCAAAAAAAAATGAATCACTTAAAAAAAATGGTGATTTCAGTTTTACTATTTACTGTTTTTACTTGAAGCTGGTAGTTTAACAGTTAAAAAAACTGTAATTTTTTAAAGATTAAAGTAATGAGGTTAAACTTCATTAGAGGATTATCAAATGACTTAAGGGAAAACTATTTGAGAGCCAGTTATAAACTGAAAGAGCAACATCAGTGCTAATATTGCTACTTACACTTCCAAAGTGATTTTTAAGAATAACAGTACAGTAATACTGCTTATGCCAGCTAACATTCACAGTAGGAAAAACAGTGCTATTCACACTTGTGTCCTTCTGACAAGTTTCAGGATTAGCTTGGAGATGTGTAGCCAAAATTTTGTTAAATACTCATTTCAAAAGAACAGGTGCAATTGACTTTAACTGGAACTTAAGAAATTCGAAGCACTATCCTTAGTTCTTGCAAATCCCAAAGGCATGTTTTCAAACCACTGTCTTCTCCCAGCATCTGTGTTCCTACATTCTTTTTCCTACATCAGTCTGGAAGCAAAATTTGGTCTTGTTATTCTTTGGTGCACATGCACATTCACACATGGACACACACAATACAAGAGCATCAAGTGTTGTGGACTAGAATGAAATAAAGCTTTACAGGTCACGTAGATGGTTCATACTTTGTACAAGTGGCTCCTTCCTGTCATTCCCAACTCTCTCATCCTCTTAATCTTTCCTACAGTCCTGTTTATAGAGGACCAAAAGTTTATTGGTTATGGCCAGACTCTTGCAAACTTAGAGATTCCATCTTCAATATTATAATACATATGAATCTTATATATATATATATATATATATATATATATATATATATCTTCTTAGATGAATTATAGTGCCACTGGTTAAGTAAAATATATTTTGCTATAATCACCCAAGTGTCGGTGGTGTTGTGACCACCTGATGAACATTCAGCTCTGTGGGAGAAGATGGGTTCCATCTTAAACTAATTCAGATAAGGGTTCATTCAAAAATATGTTATACATTTTTATTGGTGGTAGTAGAATATCTTTTCTAACCCATTTGAGGTATCAATTTTCCAATCATTATAAATAGTGAATAATTAGAAATATCAAGAAAAAAACCCCTTCCATGGTAGTGGAGGATGCTATTTAGAGTCTATTTGACTTTAAAATGTCAGTTGTGTTTTTCAGTTGCGGATGTCTTCAACACATCACAGTGTTTTATATCTACCCATTTCATCTGTGTACTCAGTATTGTACATGGTGACTTTCAAGTAGAATTCAATTGGGAAAACAGAAGCCATGGTAGGTGTTTCAAAGATGAATACCTTTTATATTGAGAAATAGAGGCTTACAACATGTTGGCAGTGTTAAGAAAGTAACTGTCAGGGAATCCACCATTGAGAATTCAAGATATCAGGACACAGTACTAAAGGTTCTTCAAGAAATTTAAACTAACACTATCATATGATCCAATAGTCTCACTTCTGGATACATATCCAAAGGAAACTAAAACATTATCTTGAAAAGATATCTGAACTTCATGTTTGTTGCAACATTATTCAAAATAGCCATGTAATCAAAACAACCTGTGTGTCTGTCAATGAGAGATTGGATCAAAAATGTGGTGTACAATTGGTTGATATTCTGCCTTAAAAAAGAAAAAAAAATATCCTGTTATTTACTACAACATTTATGAAGCCAGAGAGAGAGCATAACACTAGTGTAATAAGACACACAGAGTATGACAGTATGACCAATACTGTATGCTATTATTTTTATGTGGAATTAAAAAAAAGTCAAATTTGTAAAACCAGAGTAGAATGGTGTTTTCCAGGGGATGATGGGTGGTGGAAATAGAGAGAATTTAATAAAAGGATTCAAACTCCAATTATACAATGAGAAAGATCTGAGGATCTGTGTCAAATCACCCCCCTTGGGGGGCCACATTAGTCTTGCAGCTGCCTTCAAAGGGCTGAATGTAATCTTAGGACTGTATGAATGTAACTACTCCTTAACAGTTAAGTGAGAGCTCCGCACTGCAGCCAGGTAGAAACAAGGTGCCGGGCTGGATAAAACAAGGTGGAGGGTTGGATTCGGTCCAGGAGCCTAGTGTTTGCCACCTGTGATTCTAATGCACAACATGGTGACTATTGCCAATAAACTCACTGTACAATGGAAATTTGATGAAGGAGTTAAACCTAAATGTACTCACCCAAAGCAAACAAACAAATAAATAATATATAAGTGAAATGATAGTTGTGTTAATTAATTCAGTGGGGAAATCCTATAATAATATATGTGTATATGAAATTATCACATTGTCCACTTTAAATATCTTACAAGTTTTTCAAACATACCTCAATAAAGCCGAAAACTTTGTTCAGCTAATAAGTGATGGAGCTTGGTTTCAAACCCTGGCAACGAGAATCCAGAAGCTGTACATTTAAACACTAATCCTTACTGACAGAAACTGTTCTCTCAAATTACACCTTAATGACTTTACAACATTATGCTTATAGAATAATGTAAGGGCATTCATTACATTCCAGGCTGCCACAGAAACATATAGCATAGAGACATCCCTTCCTCAGTGGGTCCCAAAGCAATGAAAGGCTTGTTTGAGCTGCAACTGTCTATGAAAATATTGTCACATGGAACTTAGCTGAGTCAGCTCCCGATACACTAACATACACTCAGCTGCTCTAAATGAGTGATTTGACAAAGCTTTCCAGTGGACCCTGCAGAGACATAAGCTCTTTAACCTATCAGATCAAAAAGAAAAGAGAAACCTTGGAATCCTTGAAGACTACAAGGCATGTTTGAGCCATTCTGACACAGGGTTCTCCCCAAAGTGATGTGAATATACCCATTTCTTGATGCATGAATCTATTAAAAATATCACTGATGCCTTTGAACGCTTTGAATGCTATATAATACATATTAGGAAAAAGAAATCAATACTTGAATTGTCCAAGAGATAAGGTGTAACAAAAACAAAGGAACCCCACATATATTTCAAGAAGAGGAACATAGTAGGAAATCTTTTGCGCATTGAAGCTGGAGGTATTTCAAAAGCTGATCCCTAATTATTTAACATTTACTAATTGCTAGTTACCATGGCATTTCAAATTATCAAATTCAGGAAAATGTGTGTATTATGAAAAGGTTTTGCTATTTATAAATTAAATTTTATGAGCCTGTTTTTGTCTTGCCTCTATTTTATTTTAGTCATTTTGCCAATTAACCTACGTAGTTACTTCTTTCTAACAGTAAAATAGATGCTTTGGTAAAGAAATGCCAAATGTGTATTCTAGAATGCTAAAAAGAACTATAATTCTTTGTTTCATCTTTTTTACTATTCACACGTTTTACCAGTTTAAAGAACTGCCTTTTTACGGTTTCCCTAGTTTAAATTTCCAGACATTAATGGAAGTACTAAAACAAAATATGATGAAAAACATGGTTCTTAAAGAATGCCCAAGGGAGCTCCTGAGATCAACTTTATCTACTCCTTGCAGGCACAGCCTTAAAATATCATAAGATGTGAACTCTATTTAGCTGACACTTTGGTGGTGTAAGTGTTTTTCACAACTAATCAGCACCTGAATAATCAAAGGTGTGTACCATCCATCAGCTTTAATGAAGCATTAAAATACTTTAATGGAACTCAGGGTAATTAGCAAGTCTCTTATGCAGTTCATCTACTAACAAGAACATCTTCAGGATTAATAATAATGGAGTAAATTTTCCAACGACGAATGGGTCCTTATTTTACTTCGGCAATCACATTTGTAAAGCTAGAATTGTTTTATGTGCTTCAAAGGGATGTTGGGTGTAATTAATTATTAAACTGTTATGAAGTATTAATAGCACCTTAGTTGAAATTATAATTCTGTTGTTCTTCCTTAAGGATCAGTCATAAGAGAGAAAAGAAAAAATACAGTTCTCCTAAATTTAGAATTATGTTCGAAAGAATCTAGTGCCTCAGGGAAGCTATTTTATCCTATATGTTGATATTTATCTAATAATGTCCTTAAAACTATTGAAATAGAATAATTTGTGCTATGTATCAACAGGTTGTGTATTGCAATTTAAAACAATTAGTGTGTATGACTGATATTTAACATTATTTTTATACCTACTTGCAAATCGACCATTTCTGCAACAATGAATATTAACTCACCTGAGAAGGAGAATTATTAAATGACCTCTTTGATGAGCCAGATGTACAGATAGCATTTCAACAATTGATTTTGTACTGAATATATATTGCCCCTTTTTTCTTACATATAGAGCCTATATTTTATTTTGGGTTGCTTATATAAAAATTAAATCGCCCAGCCTGATTTCTGGCCAATGCAATGATAGAAGCATGTGAAAAATTATTCCACCAGCACTGTGCCCTTTGGCCTTTCTTCCTTCTCTCTCCTACCTGAGTCCTAGAGCCTATAGTCTGGTCATTATTTTCTACATTGAGGTGACCTCTGTGCTCCTAGATGGTGGAACACAGGGAAATAATGAGTCCTGGTTTCTGAATAAGCACGAAACTCCTCACAAGCCCTGGACTTCTCACGTGAACTTGTTTCAGGTGAGAGAAAAATAAATGACTGTTTTGTTTAAGCAATTTCAATATTCTTACTGAAAATAAATTATGATGTAATATGACAAGTTAAATATGTGTATACAACAGTTTTTTAAAAGGAAAGCTGTGTTTTAAATGGAAAAATGAGTAAATAAATTTAATAATATGTTACAAATAAAAATTACAAAATAACAAAAAGTAAATATGAGTGTAAAAATCAATACAATACAATATAATGCAAACAGTTAAAGTGTGGGTCTTGAATCCTGGGCTTCAAACTCAGCTCTACCACTTACCAGCTGTTTAAACTTGGGCAGTGTGTTTTACCCTCTACTTCAGCCTCTTAACCTATGCAATGAGGATAAAAACAGTGCCGATTTCACTGGTATTGTTGTGAAGATTAAAATTAGATACATATAAAATGCTTAGAAGACAAAATGAACTTTAGTAAGTTTCTAATGATAAATTTCATTTACAGAATAAAGTTAATTGCAAAATTATGTTGTAGTTTTTTTTATTTTAAGTTCTCATTTTAACTCAAAAATTATTCTCTTAACCTTTTTGTTCTAATGTTTTATGTTGGGGGCATTTTAATCCTGTTATGTTTTCATTACTTATTTTTATTCTTGTTTTTAAAATAATGGGAAAAATATGAGATAACAATGTCTTTCAAAACAAAGAAGAGTTATTTTTCCCCTCCAGTCCATCACTAATGCTATTTTAATGTATGTTCTTATTTAAAATAATAGTTTAGAAATTTTTGTTCTTGGGCATTTGCATTTCTGGGATAGGCATGTGGAAGTCACGCATGATAGGACAACTTAGGGGACGGTGTGAGCAGGTTTACATAGGCTTTTAAAGGAGTACTAAGTAATTTTGAGGAAATAGGTGATAATTAAGGTGAATAGGGTCTGAATCAATGTTTTGCAGTGGAAATGGCAAGTCCTATAGCACTGTGGGAATAGTCTGTCTGGAGGTTGAACTTGCCTACGTGGTGAAAGGCATGTCTAAGGAACATGTAAGCGGTGTGAGAGTTAAGTCTGGGATTGAATGTAGAAGACAGTAGGATTCATCATCCCAGAGCTGATATAATGCCACCCGAATGGATGAGAGAGAATAGAAAAGAGAGAGAGAGTATTTAGGCTCCCTGTGGAGTCCGATGCCATCTTCCATATGATGGTCAGGTTTAAGTAATCTTGCCTAAAAAAATCAATATGTGAAAAAATATATTGTAATACATGCTCAGAAAAGAGAAAATCTTAAGAACAAAGGGGTCTCTCTCTGACTAAACTGATTGAAGTGACATTTGCACTGGACCTGACAATATGACTTTTTGGGATCGTGGCCAGAGCCGTTTCAGCAAAGTGCTGGAGAGGAAGCCGGGTGAGATTGGAGGAGTGGTGCAAAACGCAGGTGGGAGGGGGAGTGGTGCACCCACAAAGTGCAAATTATACTGCTGAACAGCTTTGCCGAGCAGAGAGTGGCAGAGGATGTTGGTCGGTAGTGAAGTGCAGGTTCCAAACATCGGGGTTAACAGGCCTATCGTTATGCTGATCTGAACAGAGTGTGAGATAGAATGGCGGAGACGCAAACTTCCTCACCCTAACATGAGTGGGTAGAGAAAACATATGTCCTTGTCACTAACTGATCTGAGTTCTTCATCAGGTCCCTCCATCCTGAGTTGCTCATAGACTAAGTTTTTCCAATTTAAAATATGTTTCTATTTCTTTAAGTTTAAACATCTTTTCATTTTAAAGTCTGTCAGTTCAGGACTCAGATATCTGTCACAGTTGGTTTGGGCATCTTTGGATGGCTTAGTATATGTTCAGGTTTTGTACCTACTCCTGCTTTCACTACTAAGGCGGTACCCAAATATGAGGAAGAGTGGCAGGCTTACTGTGTCCTTGGGGAGATATGGCAGAGAGAGCCACGTTGGCCCACACTCACTTGAATTTCAGTTGACTGCAGCTGGTGTCCATCCAGGGTGACTAGTCTCATCACTGCCTTTGTCCTGAGCAATTTTTCTGGCCTCCCTGTCCTTGCATGTGAAAAACTTTTTTCCTGTTAGCATTCAAAATGACCAGCATGCTGACTGTGTTGGTGTCCCTTCACTGGAGCACACGGGATATGTACAGTATCCTGAAAAAGTATGGGGAGTCAGGAATACTGCCGCAATTCCTTTTTCTTTCTGCTTCCCACCGCTGGTGCTTTGTTATTTTCTTCTCATCATCTAAAACATGAGACCACGTCTATGTTCAAATTCTCCTTAGCTTGAGGCATTCCTATATTAAGTCCATGGATGAAAGCCATCAGTCTAAATTACTGGGTTCACCTCTCAATATCAATGTCTGTCTTCAGTCTTCCTAATTTTCTTTCTCTCACCTACTTTTCTATATGTTCCAGGAACATAAGGAACTAAATTAAGATCTTTCACATGCTTTATGTCATATCTACCAACCTAACATATGCAAACCTCATAAGTTTTTCTTGCAGTTTCCATGCCAGGGATTAGAAGAGCTAAATATTTGTTTTGTGGCAACCCTTGCTGTTAGGAGAGAACATGTGAGAGAATACTAACCCAAAACATGGACCATGGACAATGTAACTTTCCCAAGCCCTCTACATATAAAAGAGGCAAAACTGGTTCATGCTGCCCCCTTTCTTCCTTTGGTCCTTTTCATTACTGTAATGTGAACAAGAAACAAACAAACAGTGGTCACTGTGTAGAAAAGACAGCAAACCATGGACACATAAGTTCCATGTAATTTTTCACACTACAGGTCTGGCAGATGTAAGACCTGCTGGAGTGTGGTTGGTAAGGTAAAAATATGGGTGTAATAATTTATAGTTTTAATTTGAATATTTCACGTAAAATGGCATATGGTGTGCTTGAGTGTGATGCTGTTATGTTACAGAATTACATGTCTAGGATTTTGTAATAAAAGATTTTGTGATAAAATGGGACATTATTTGTGTCAGACCCTGTAATTAGACAAAGAACAAATGCCAACCCCTCCCTACTCAAACTAGTTAGTAACTGAGAAAAAAATTAACTCACATGTATAATATTTAGATTATTTTAGTAATTTTACCCAAAAGCAATTCTGACTCAACACTACTGCTTCTTCATCTGTGTAAAATGCTCTTTCCTCATTTTCTCCTGTCCCTAAGTTGCTAGTTTAATTTCACTCCCCAGAAAAGACTTGATACAAAGTAGGACCCAAGCTTTGATTTATTATAAATCTCTATCATTTATAATAAATATTAGCAAAAATTGTCATCTACTCTAGGGCCATTCCTGTAAGAGACTTACCATAGAGTAGATCTTAAAAATTGAAATATGCTCTAAAATTTTGAAGATTTTGAAATACAAATTTCTATACCTTTTTTGACATAAAGGAAAAAGCATCCTTGGCATTATTCTTCCTGCTGTTGTTGTAGCTGTTTTTAACCAAGTGTTAGAATTTATAGCAGTGGGGTAGGGGGAGGTGACCAAAGCTGAGAAGGAAGACACAGGTGCCAGGTTTCTGGTTAAGGACATTTAGTAGCTCAGAGATGCCTGGCCCTTCATGAATCTTGCAGCTAAAGAACAGCAAACCTATTTCTCAGTAAGATTTTATAATAACATATGCAAAGGGTTTTGGTAATAATTCACAAATAAATAAAAATGCTAAATAGATTAATAATGTATACCTACTATAAGTTTTCATTATTTACTTCAATAGTTTTTTAATTTATTTTATTTTAAGTATATTTTATCGATTATGCTATTATAGTTGTCTCATTTTTTTCTGCTCTTTATCCCCCTCTGCCCTTCATTCCCCCTCCCACCAGCTTCCCCCCTCAGTTCATGAGTCATACATGTAAGGTCTTTGGCTTCTCCATTTCTTACACTGTTCTTAACCACCCCTTGTCTATTTTGTACCTACCATTTATGCTTCTTGTTCCCTTTACTTTTTCCTCCATTCTTCCCCCTCCCCCTTCCTACTGAAAACCCTCCATGTGATCTCCATTTCTGTAATTCTGTTCCCGTTCTAGTTGTTGGCTTAGTTTTATTTTAGTTTCCGTTGTTGATAGTTATGAGTTTGTTGTCATTTTTACTGTTCATATTTTTTATCATCTTCTATTTCTAAATATAAATATTATAGTATAAAGAAAGCTTTTTGCCAACAAGTGTATCAAACTTGAAACAATTCCTTACTGATAACCATGATCATTCATCTTCTGTCTCTGGACCCATAAACAGCAGTACCACAGAAGAGCCAAATCTTCATCAGGATGAATGCTTAGAAGGGTGACTGGGTGATTCTGGCAGGCAAATCTCAGTGTAACCTGTAGGAGGGATGAGAGGATGGCAGGCTTGAGGACATTTAATCTTGGGTAATTTGATGTGATTTATATATTACATTGTTATGTTCAATGCCAATGTGAATGAATGAATGTCTTTATCACTAGTATGGCTAACACCGCATCATAGAGTGCTGCCGAACTAGCTATGTGGCTACTGTGGCCACAATAACTGTGGGAGTTTTATAAAAATACGTATTTCTTATAGTATTGCCATATACTCCAAATAAGCCTATCTTCAGTGGCATGTTAAGATATATATGTTTATGTATAAATATATTTATAAATATATATAAATGTGTATATATTTATGTACATATTTACATGATATGCATATAAATATGTATGTGAATATATTTATAAATATATAAACACATGCTTATATGTGTATATGTTTATATGTAAAACGTATGCATGTGAATGTATGCAAATATATTATGCGTGTATTTGTATACATATATGTTTGTGTGTGTTTATATACATATATGTTTACATATACATATACACATATTTCTCCCTTCCTTCCTCCTTCTCCCTCTCTCTACCCTTTCTCTCACCTGCTCCCTCCCCCTCCCACCGTCTCTCTTTATCTCTTTATTCTGATAGGTAATGGTTCTATAAAATCTTTTCTAAATTATCTCTTAGATAAATTGTATACCTGGATGTTGTTTCAATATACTTTCCAAAATTGGTTTCACTTAAAATTGTAATTCCTACTGTTTTAAGTAAGTTGATCTACTCTGAACTGAAAGTATATATGAGGACACTCATATATAAGTAAAAATTAAGTTTGGAAGCTGTATTCTCCATCCATAGGAGGTCCACATGATTGTGAGAAAATATCTGTGGTGCTCAGTGTCTGTCTGAATCTGCAAACATACAGACATACCCCAGGTTGGTAGATTATCATTTTCAATACACCATTAGTTCAGTAAATGAAATTTTCTTAAGCAATGCTTTATTACAGTCCAAGTACTGTGAACATTCTGTGTTTGAGCTTCTGGAAATTCTTGTCTAAAAAGAAAGAGAGTTCTGATCCTCATGTCAGGTGATTCATTCATGGGGCTTATTGCTCAACAAATGCACCTCTAGGTTATTGTGAAGTGCAACTCCAAAACCAGGTGTAGAAAACATACACCTAATGCTGCCTTTTAAAGACTGTGGTCCAACTCTGACTCCCACATTCAATCCAAACTATTCAGTGTGCAGGAAGGAGCTGCTTTCAACGAAGACCCCTTTTGGAGCCTTGAGGTACTCATTTAAGCTTGGGCCCTCTGATTCATATATATTCATTTTTTTTAACTTACCATTCTCTGGGCATGTTCCGCAGTTCCGCGGAGAAATTAAAAGCAAGAAGAGAAATTGTTTAATCTGATTATGTTTATATTTTGCAGTGAAGACAGATGTTAGTCAAATAACCAGACATTTATTTACTCATTGAAATAATTATACGATAATAGGAATTTGTATTGCCAATAAAGATCATTTTGAGAAGGTGATATATAAGCTGATCTCTGGAAAGTCAAGTAACAATGTGAACAAAGAGGGCATCTCCCCCCACCCACACACCTTATTTAGGTTCTCCACAGTAACAGAGAAAGCAGTACATAAAATCTTCCATCACTAGTGCCTCCCACCCACATTCTCCACCAGAGGCTTTAAACCATGCTTTATTTCTGGGGGGTCTTTTTAAAGTGTCTCAGAACTTTTTCTATTTTACAACTGTCCACCAATCACAAACTAATAAGCAAACACTCTAATGCTCTTTTACCTTGATCATATTAGAAACTCATTCTTGTAATTAGTTGTTTGTTTTTCTCTATCTGTAAAGTACCCATTGCCACTCTTTACTTTGGTAACGAATAAACTCTTTTTCCAGAGGGAAATCAATTACACATACTTTGGGTAAGATTGGTTTCTCTCCACAAAGCCAGGGATGTAAGTAGGAGACCTGGTCTCAGTAAATAAGATGCCCTAGACAATCCAGAGAATTATTTCATCTAGATGATTGATTCAGTGTTGGCCCTGTGATCCAACACATACATACGTATCATGGCTTGCCATGATTTTTTTTTTCTTTTTAGAGCTCTAAGGTTGGCCTGTCTCTAGTAGGCTCAAAAGCTGGACATATAACAGTCTGGAGACTCATGGAAGTATATGTTCTGCCACATAGCATCTCGAAGTCTAATTGACAATGAAAGAGGAATCTCCTGGGTTCCTAGATACAGGTGTTAATAAATTCCCTTTGAAATTGTTACATAAGCTGGATTGATATGCTCCTATCATTTGCAACAAAAGCAGTCTTAATATACTTATTTTCCCAAAGGCAAATAGCATGAGATGAAGCATTTGACTTTTATAAATGTTTGTATTCCCCATATGAAAAATTCATACACTGAACTATTTGACACATGTATCCAGAATATATTCTTGTATAAAAAAACTTTTTTTTCATATCACTTCATGGTTTTTTTTTGCCCTAATTTAATGAGCCCATACAGAGGAAAGAACTAAGAACTGATATCCCAATGATACTGAGTTTGGATGACTATTTACCTAATGTATAAGGCAAGTCTTGTGTTCTAACTCTTGACTCAAAATATGTATACATTAATATGCATAATTTTCTATTAAAATTATTTTACATTTCTTTATATTTGAATTTCTATGAAATTTCCCCAACATTTCAAGAAAAAATTCAGTTGTTTATTCTTGTTTTGCTTATTCATTGTGTACTTCTTCTTCTAAATAATTCATTAAAACATTGAATCAGATTTTCCCAATACTTATTCATCTTTGTTTCTTGTCTCTAAGCTAGTTTCCTACCTCTGACAAGTCAGTCACATTCAAGCTTACATTTACTGTAAATATGTCTGTAGCTTTAGCAATGAAAACTTTTGCTCAGGTCATGTAAAAAGTTTAAAGAGATTGGGTTCTCTCTCTTTTCATTATTCAAGAATATTTATCCTGCCAAAAAATACCAGTAAATGAATTAGGCACAATTTTCTCTTACAGGAGGCATGCTGCTATTATTATTGACCAAGGTATCCAAAATTATTGTTTTGGGATCCTACACCCTTGTATTTCTCTGTGCAGCATACATGTTTAAAATAAAAGCATCTGACTTCCATTTGGGGGCTTGATTTTATTAGATGGTGGTAAGATTAGTATGAGGCACTCACATCTTCCTCTTGCAAACACTTATTCTCTCCCCCAACCTCAAATGATAGCTAATGCCCTAACCCCATGCAACTCTCTCTATATGAAAATAAGGCCTTAAGGGACTAACTGGGATCCAAGAAGGTCATAAGGGTAGGGGCTTCAATCCCAGCGGATTATTGTTCTTAAAAGAAGAGGAAGAGAGACCAAAGCTCATTTCCCTCTGTGTGCACACACAGAGGGGAGGCCATGTGAGCACAAAACAAGGTGGTGGCTAGAGAGCTTTCGCCAGCAGTTGACCCTATAAACACTCTCATCCTATACTTCCTGACTTCAGAACTATGAGAGAATAGTCTCTGTGGTGTAAGTCTATGGTATTTTGTTACAGCAACCAGAGCAGACTGAGACACTATCTTTATGAAACAAAGAATATGCAGGGGTGAGCAAGGTTTTCTTCCTGCTCTAGGGTTTACTTTGCAGACTAAATTTTCTGGTAAATATGTTTTTGTTATTGTGGATGTTTTCTGCTCTAACCATTCTCTGTTCCTGTGTTGTCTTATACACTTATTCACTGAGAACATGAAGCTGGATATAGAGGTAAATGTGTAGCACACTCTTATAAAGTAAAATTGTATCCTCAAACATGTTAGAGTGGTGTATGGCAAATTTTAATTGATTCAGGGAATAGTTATTATCTTTTAACCCCTGGAATGCTACCAAGGCACTTGAAATAAATAAGTGACTACAGCTAAGACCCTGTTATTGTAGAGTTCCATTTTGGTGAGAGGTGGGTGTATAAGGGCAGAAGATACCTGATAAGCAATAAGAATAATATATAAGTGAATCAAATAGTATGCTAGAGTGTAATATATGGAAAAAATGAAGACAGTAAAATTTGAGTACACATTGGCAGTATTATCAAGAAAGAAAGACACTAGCAGTTGAGGACAAAGTGAAAAGTGGCAAAGGCTTTATATGGTGAGAGTTATTAACCCTGCTTTGAAATAAAACAAAAGTATTCATGAATTTTGATGGAGCATACTTACTTTTTAAAATTCAATGGTAGTTTGAATTATTGATTTCCACAAGATATCCACATTCTAATCCCTATAACATGTGGTTATATGAAATAGGTTAGCTTTTATGAAATAGGTACTTTGGAAATATTATTAAGGATATTGAGATGGGGATTATCCTTCTCGATGCAGTCATAAGGGTCTTTATAAGGAGAAGGTGGAAGAATCAGAGTTAGAGAAGATGGAAAGACAAAAGCAGAGATGAGAAGTGATGTGCTTTGAAGATGGAGGAATGAGCCAGGAGCCAAAGAATACAGAGGCCTCTAGAAGATAATAAGGTATGGAAACATATTCTCCCCTATACCCTTCAGAAGAATCTGAGTGCTGCCAAAACAGTGAAAAAGATTTCAGATTTCTGACACCTAGAACTGTAAGACAAAAATTTTGTGTTGTTTAAAGCCACTTGATCTGTGGTAATGTACAGCAACGATAGGAAATGAATATACATGACTAACTGAAATGTAACTTTTCTGTACAGCAGTATAATAATACTTATGACCACAAAAATAAATTTCAGATATTTTTAGATCACAGTATAGTTCTTGAAAGAATCTAAAACTTTTTTTATAGTCATGAATACTTCAAAACTGGTGTTCGGTGAACCAGGGAAAAGTTCATTTTGTTGTTGCTGAAAAAGCATACTTGTTGTGTATGTCATAAATTTCTCAACATATTTAATATTTTGATGGCAACATTTCAATATAATTGAGTTCCTTTGCAATCTTGAAAGTTTTTGATTTGGGAAACATTAATTTGAAGAAGAATTCGTAGACTTAACCAAATGGCAAAGATGCCCATGGTACAAAATTAGTAACACCTGCTGTAGGGCCTTACAGGCTCCTGGAACCGCTTTGAATTTCACTCAGAGAGAAGGTGGGCCAGTGAGAAGAGCAGTACGTTTCCAAAAGGAAGGCTTGGGCCACCATGTTGAGAAAATCATTGGAGATAAGTATCCAGGTAAGAAACGGTGGTGATCAGACCAGTATGGCAATGGTCCGGGTCTGACAGCTGTGCCCTGCCTGTGGCTCATGGGCTGCCTGCAACTCAGGATGGCTGTGAATGTGACCCAACACAAAATTGTAAACTGCTTAAAACATTATGAGGATTTTTTGTGATTACATGCCGCACTGCATTTATGTGTGGCCCAAAACAACTCTTCTTCTTCCAGTGTGGCCCAGAGATGCCAAAAGGTTGGACACCTCTAGTAGGTGGTGAGAAATGGTCAGATTCTGGTTATATTTGAAGCTTGAGCCAGTTGGATTTCCTGATGAAATGTGTATACAGTCAGTAAAAGTCCATTTCTCTTGTTTGTATTTGTGTGTGTGTTTGGTGAGCCAGTAGAGATGTTTATGATGCAGGGAAGTGAGGAAAGAATTGTTAGGGGGAGTTCTTGAGTGTGTAAGGGGGATGAGGCAGGATGTATGACTCAGCTCCTGAGTTTCCATTATAGCATGGTTAATCATCTCTATAGCTAGAAATTAGACTGGATTAAATTATTTCGCTCTTTCTATTTCTCAGTTCTTGAATTTACAATTCTCCAACCTGATTTGCAACCCTCCAAAGTAATAAAGCATAGGTAAATTTATTAATTATAGTAGGAGTAAATAAGAGGTACAGGCAAAGATGTAGAATGCTATAAAATATATTTCACTGTGTAAATAAAAGCTTAATATTCCTTTTCAATAAAAGCAAGACAACGCAGTTTTAGCAACTTATTTATATGAAACTTTGTGTTATGTGCTCTGAATAAGATGTGAACATTATCTCCAAGAATCTGTATTATTTAAGAGAAACTTGTATATATATATATTTGGACATTAAATATTAATATAACACTTATGCAACCATTTATGGAAATAAAAGAGTGACTACTATAGAGAAGGTTAAGATAGATTTCTAGATAAATTGTAATGAAATTAATGCTGAAGGAGCTCGGAAGACATTATTTCATGCAACAAGAAGGGATAGTTGGATACTCTGCCAACATTTCCCAGTGAAGATACTTATACAATACATTGGAAAATAGCCCCATGGATAATCTGTGGACATACAAACTTCTGAAGTCCTAAATATCTTGTGTGTTTTATGTGTGTGTGTCTACACACACTTATATATAATATTATATGTATATATGATACATAAGAATATATAGTATATTTGTATATAATGTCTTGTGTGTTTATGTATTATAAATATATATAACATGAATATAATATATGAACACACACATATTTGTATATATTATTATATATACATCCTGAATATGTGTATACACATATTCAATATATATAGATAATTATATATATATATACACACACATACACACACACACACACACACACATGGATAGACTTAAGATGAGGACTTGTTTCCAATGTGTCATTTGATCATTGTTTACAACATTAATTGTTACCAAGTGAACATGAACTTTGTACAAGGAGGTCAGTGAAATTTTTCCTACAACGAAATAATGTGGCAGTTTTAACTTACAAATTGTTGCTGCTCATTTTCGGTCACTGTTAGGTCATTTTTATTAAGTAACAAAAATAGCTAAGCCTTTAATATTGACATTTCACAAGGAAAGAATAATGTCATAATATTAAAGAGTTTTAACTCTTGTGGGTGACTATTGTTCTGTTATTGACAAAATGTGCCTATATGAGGAAGATGTAAAGAGCTCAGATCAGTTTCCTGAGGCAGCTGTAACAAATTAAGCTACAAACTTGATGGCTTAAAACAACAGAAATCTATTTTCTCATGCTTCTTGGGGCTAGAAATTCGAAGTCGAGGTGCTGACGTGGTTGGTACATTGTGAAGGCTCAGAGGGAGAATCTGTTCCATAACGACACTTTCCTAGCTTCTGGTGACCACTGTTGATCCTTAGCTTCCCTTGATTATGACTAGTCACACAACTCCAATCTCTGCTTCTGTCTCGGCATTACCTCCCTGCTATATGTGTGCAAGGGTTCGAATTTCCCCGCAACTTTGCCAACACATTTTGTCTTTTGTTGTTTTTGAAAACATCCTAACTGGTCTGAGGTAATGTCACTTTCTGGTTTTGATTTGTGCCTTCACTGGAAAATAGAATTGTGATTCATTGATAATTGTGATGATTAGTGATGCTGAGCATCTTCTCATATACCTGTTGGCCATTTGAGAAAATATTTTCTTCCCAAGTCCTCAGCCCATTTTTAAATCAGATTTTTAGTTTTTTGGTACTGAGTGGTGGGAGTTCCTTATATATATTGGAAACAAACCATTCATAAGATATTTAGTGTGCAAATACATATTTTTTCATTTTGTAGTTTACCTCTCCATTTTTTTCCATATTTTCATTGCAGTGCAGATGCTTTATGGTTGGATGTAGTCCCACTTGTTTAGTTTTGCTTTTGCTGCGTGTGCTTTGGGTATCACATTCCTGAAAACATTGCCAAGATCAATATTAGGAAGATGATCTTCTATTTTTTCCATTAGGATATTTGCAGTTTTAGGTTCTATTTTTCTTTAATTCATGTTGAGTTGATTTTAGCATATGGCTAGAGATAAGGGTTCATGTACATTCTTTTTTGTGTGGTCCTCCAAGTTGTCCGGCACCATTGGTTGAAGAATCTATCCTTGCCCCATTGCATATTTTTGGCACCCTTACCCAAAATCAGTTGACGATATACGCAGGGATGTATGTCTGGTTTCTCCATTCGATTCCGTTAACCTATGTTTGTCTTCATGTTGATATGACCATATTTAAATTACCATAGCTTGGTAATACATTTTGCAAACAGGAAGTATGATGCCTCCAATTTAGTTCTTTTTTTTTTTCAAAATTATTTTAGCTATTTGGGAACTTTTTTGTTTTACAGTAATTTTTAAATTGTTTCTTTTTTACTTCTGTAAAAATATTGCATTGAGATTTTGATGGGGGTTGTGTTTCTTAGACCACTTTGGATAGTATGAGTATTTTAACAATATTGTCTTCCAATTCATGAACACAGAATATCTTTTTATTTCTTTGTTTTTGTTTCTTCCAACAGCATATAGTTTTCAGTATATAATTCCTTTACTGTCTTGGTTAACTTTATTTCTAAGTATTTTCAATGCTATAATAAATGGGATTGTTATCTTAGTTTCCTTTACAGGTAGTTCTTAATACATGGTACATATAATATATACTATATGTTATGTCTGCATATAGTATAGATATTGTACATAGTATATATTAGCATATATATTAGTGTGTGTGTATATATACGTATAGATATATATTTGTGTGTATGTATATGTATACATGACAAGATCCATGTGAGAAAAGACCAGTCATTATTAGTCTCATTGTATAGCGAGAATGGTTGGTGTGACATCAATGTAACCTAGCAGCCAAAAAGAATGAACTGGAATGTGCATATGTGAATAATGAAGATTTCACTGTATTAGACAGTGGGGTTGGTGGATGCCATTGAGTGAGCGTGTGTACTCTATGGCTGTCACATTCAAAGTGACTGAGTAAGTAAAGCAACAGTCCTGCATCAAGTTTCTCACTAAACTTGTATATTTTTCTGTGGAAATTACTGGGATGACTCAGAATCCCATAGCTATGGGCAACTGGTGATGGCAGCTTCATCACAACATCATGCCTGCTCATGCATCATGTCTCAAGAGGAGGTTTTTGGTGAAACATCAAATCACCCATATGACTCAGTTCCCCTACAGCCCAAACTTGGTGCCTTGTGACTTCTGGCTTTTCCCCAAACAAAAATCACATTTAAAAGGGAAGATATTTCTGACTATCGATGAGATTCAGGAAAATATGATGGGGCAGCTGGTGGTGACTGAGAGAATGGTGTGAGGTCCCAGGGCATTTACTTTGAAGAGGACTGAGGCATCATTGTCCTATGTACAATGTTTCTTGTATCTTCTTCAGTAGGTTTCTATCTTTTTCCTATTACATGGCTGGATACATTCTTGACAGATTATATATCTATGTGTGTTACACACACACACACACATATATATATATTCATATTAGTTTATTAGTTTACATTTTTGTTAAGTCCCAAAGGATTAGTGCTTGCTGGGCCCTGTCAGCTCTCTGAGACAGCTGAGGTAGAGTCTAGGTCATACTCAGATGTATTGGGGCAGTGGATATACATTTCACCACCTTCACTACTCAGAGAGAAGCTGGGAGCTAGGGAATCCATTTCAGCCTTATGGCACTGTGCCAGGGTGTGGATTTTGATGAGAGAGTGTCTCTCTTTTCTTATAAGTTTCAATGTTGGTTTGGCACTTTCCTGGAGTGTAGGAGCTTTTCTTTCTGCTAGTTTCAGTGTTTCTCACAAAGGGAATAGACCTGTGCATTGCTATTGCTGTTGAATGGGTATGTTAGGGTGGATGGGGGGTGGCAAAGAGAGTCCAGCAGGGGTGTGTCCAACTTGTTGCTCACAGACTACATGTGGCCCAGGATGGCTATGAATGTGGCCCAACACAAAATTGTAAATTTGCTTCAAACCTCCTCTTTGTTCATCAATCCTCATTAATGTCTGTGCATTTAATATGTGGCCCAAGACAATACCTCTTCCAGCATGGCTCAGAGATGCCACAAGTGTGGACACCCCTGGTCCAGGGTTTCATATCCCAGCATGTTGCTGGTGTAGCTCCACTGAAATTCTTCATAATGTGGTCAGGGCGTACCCCACAAGGTTGTCTTTAGTAAACACCTGAAACAGGTGTTCAAGTATGCAAACAACAACAGCAACATTTTACTCAAGGTATAATGATGGGTATCACATATTAAATATATGTAGGAAAACATGTTTTGCTAAGATATAAATATGGAATGTGCACTTCAGTGATATTATTACATTTTATTTAAATACAATAACTATTTATTTGCTGTTCAAATAATAATCACTTAATATGTAGAACTATTTTTTAGACTGTTCATACCATGAACTACTTCAGGGATTTAAGTGTAAATCCCTTGGAAACTGTAAGCAATGATTTAATGAATCACCTGGGTACCAAGTTAAAACTACTTTTACTGTAGTTATAGAATTCTTTGAACTTTCTTTCCCCAACTACCAATACGAGAAAAGAAAGGTTATAAAGATAAGTCAGTCAGGACTAGGATGGACTTTTTAACTCTTCTCTATTCTTTCAAATAAAGTTTTTTAAAACACCTGGGAACTTCATGCTTAGAATCACAATTGTTCAGTAAGGACAAAATCAAATACCAATTCATAAAAAAAAGTGGCCTTGTATTTAGATGTGGTACAAATAATGCTCAATATGTTTATTTTCTGTGTAGTATGGTTTTATCTCCATCAAAACCTACACACTTTTTTTATGTAGATCTGTTTTAAATAAAGATAAAACAATCCTCTCCAAGGAGAGAAAAAGGAAATGAGAAAGTGAAAGAAAACAGAAGCCTTCAGTTACAGTGTTCTGCTCCATGTAGAGAGCAATGTCTCTAATTACCAATCAGTGTTTTTGAATTAAATCTTATCAAGTGAAACCAAATCTAAACTACATCTCATCGAAAATTAGTACATTCTTAATGAGAAGTGCAATTTAATAATAATTACAATTTAACCAATCGTGGAAGTTAGTTGCAAAAAGCTATCTAATTGAGATCCTAAGAATATAAAATAGTGTATAGTATAATACTGAGGGTCCTATGAACTGGTATGCATGGTAAAGTTTTTAATAGATTAGACTAAATGGCGTGATGACATATAATACTTGTATATTATCTAACATAACACAGTTTATAATAACCTTTTGCAGAAAGTGAGGGGGAGTTGAAGGGGTGGAGGGATTGAGCAGAAAGGAGAAAGGACTCATGGATGTGAACAACAGTGTGGTGATTGCTGTGAGGAGGAGGATTTAAGGGGACTAAATGGCAATGGAAACATACACAATAAAGATTCAATCAAAAAAGCAATAACATATTTTTCTTCATTTTTATATATTAATTTTTAGTCTTGTGCTTCAGGAAAATTTCAATGTACTTTACTGAAATATTGTTAAGTTCTAATAATAATGAAAAATTCAGATTTTTGCATAATAAGTTTCCATTAATCTGTTATTAATGAGTTACTATTTATGTCATTTTTATTGCTAAATAAGCTTACTCCTGCTTTTGGAAATGAAAATAGGTTCTATGATACCTGACAACATACCACATAAAAATCAAAATCTACACATTATGAACTTACCAAGCTATTTAAGTTCCAGCAAAATATCAGCTTAGAGCAAACACCCAATAAACACTTGCTGATTAGGTGATTCTATATGTTCCAAGAGCCTCATAGAAATGGTAAAATAATTTAAAGTATTACATCTTGAAGCAAATGAGTAAAACTTTATATATAATTCTCTGATAATGTTATGATTGCATATTTCACATTAGCTTTCTGATATATCAAATCATTCTTCTAAGTAACTGTAGACATCAAAATATAGATGCACAAATTCATGCATCATATCATTCCAGTGTCATGATCCTCATTAGCTGCAAGTGCACACAAAGTGAAAAGCTACAAATATACATCTGTCAAGTTTTAGTTTGAGATCCTTGAGAACCCTATAGCTAGTTTTCTCGGTAACTCAATTCTAGTATTGGCCTCCTCCTTCCCCTTTGCTTTATTTTCTCAAAAACACCTTCATCTTTAAAACCATTATGGTTAGTGTCACTTCTAAAGAGATAAATGGTATCCAGAGATAGCTGCACCTTGCTATGTATTTGAAGAACAAGCAAATCTCCTCTATTTGATGCTCAGAAACTGCCTAACATAAAGTATTACCTTTTTATTTGGCAGATCAGAAAACAAAATACAACATGGATACCAGAACATCATTTTTTAAACCATTTTAAAAAGAACTATTTCAGTATAAACACGAGCCAACTTAAATAAAATGCACTGCCTATGATTTAACTTTAAAGATTTACTCACGTGACTCAGCATAGTCTCTGTGGTTGCGTTACTGTGTTGTGTCAGGACGATGTCTCAGATTGTAAAGGTATGTGCTTTTGTTCTTAAACATTCATTGCAAACTTCTGCTCTGTAGTCTTGAAACTTTCGAGAAAGCACCATAAAATTAACCTCTTAGGAAAATGTGGAAATAAACAGTGACTTTTAATCATTATCACACGGTCTATATACCACTCTTCATACAATGTTTCTAATGTTAGTGCACCTATAAATCAGCTGGGGTTCTTGTTAAAAGGTTGTTAAATGATAATGATGTAGGAAATTTGAGCTATTGCCCAAGAGTGCATTTCAAACAAGTTCTCAGGTGATGTTCATGCCACTAATACAAGAACCACATTTTATGTAGCATGATTTTACCAAAACAATGTGTACATGTTGCCATTTTAACATGTGGTACTTGGAGAAGTATGTGTAATGTTGCTATTCTAAAAAAAAAAAAAAGGACCTACCCATGGTTTCTGCCTTAAATAAAATGATAAATTTATTATTTGTTATAAATGTTATCTATTATTAATATTCCTGTTCCAGATAAAGAATAATAGTCTTCTACCCCTTTGCAGTGGATTTCTGACCGTCTCAAACTGCCATCCCTGAAATAAATGCTCCAGATCTGTCAGGTGCTTCTAAAAAATCATCTCACCAGCCACAATCTCAGTTCAAGTACTACCTAAAGGTTAGTTAATATAAGTACAGTGAAAATACATAGGGAATATAAAACACTTTGGGTCTTGTTGTTATAAAACTTATGTTTTGATTAATGGAACTTGTACTCTCCCCTGATTTTAACAAGGTACAAAAAATACCTGTTCAATAAATACTCCAGACTATCATTCTCTGACATTTTATGTCAGCTTTAAGCATTATTTCTCTTACTGCCTCTTCTAATTTTCCAGCTTCCATGTCTTGCAACTGTAAATTTCCCAGCTTGTTACAAAAGTATGCCCTCTGAATTTATTGTTTTTGTTGTGGTTTAAGAATCCAAATGAACATTCTCATTAGATTCACATCTAAAATAAGAAAACATCAACTATAAATAAAGAAGATAGGAACCATGGGGTATTTCATGAATAATTTGTAAGGCTATAGTTGTTTCAATTCAATTACTTTCTTGTTCATGAAAGACTTTAATTGCTAGTTCTGGGGTTTTGTCTAAATTTCAGATATTTGATGATGGGCAGTTATATCTAGAAAAATTGTCTTATTGGTTTTAAAACAATAATAGTTAGCATAACTTGATAAGAAATCCAAGTTAGTTAGTGACACAGGAGTGTATTTTATTCCTGGATCTCCTAATTCATAGTTTGCAAATGAAAAAAAAAACCTAAAAACAAAACAAAACAAAACAAAAACTTCAGTCTCCCTTCTTTATTAGACAGGCAAATCTTTAAAAGCAATGCCATCTCATAATGTTGAAAAAGAGTCCTAAAATCTTTAGTTAAAAAGCAATTTGGGATCCTGGAGCTCATGTGTATTTTAATTTTTGCTCTCGTAAGCAAAAGTTTTCAGTTAAGGACGAATAGCCTTACACCGAATTGTGGTTAGTCTGTTCATAGAGATGTGTATCTGCAGTCATGTCAATATAAATAAAGCCAAAACATAATAACAAATATACCCCCATCAGTTTGTTTTCTTGTTTGGATAAGATCCTGAAACTCTACTTTCATTGGTGTTATAGCATTCTTACTGCAAGCAAATTAAATAAACCTTATCTCGTAATCACATTCACAATTGACTCACAAGGTATAAATTCAAAGTCTAATTTGTTTTGATATAAGGAAAATGGTGGATATGTATTCTAAAATAAGTATTCTTGTAGGCTGATAATTTTTGCATGCCTCTCCAGAACTTTCCAGAATTCTCCCCCATTGTCAGTGATAACAAGAATACCCATAAGCTTGGCAGAACCAGTGCTTGTGGGAAAGACTTCAGAAGTGTTGGCAAGCTGATCCTTCAAGACCTTAGCATTTTTACCATAGTCCAGATGTTACCTCAGTTAATTCTGGGCTCCAAACACCCTGATACTACTTGTATGGTTCATATTAAGTTCTTCTTATCTACTTAGTCTATCATTTTATGTTATTTTCACTTCCTTATTTTTTTCCTTTCCACCAACCTGCATTCCTACCATGTGTCACACATTATACTAGGCACTGGTAATATTGTGATAATTGTGTCTTTCACAAATCCTCAAAAAATGCAAAATCTTAATTCTAAGGTCATTAGAGACTACCCTCAGAAGTTTCTCTGTTACTATATTCATTTGTAATTTTTCTCTGCAAATTATATTTTAAGATTTTACTCATTCATTGCCTTGAATTTTATTTTCATCATCCTTCTCTTTCTCTTTTTCCCCTCTCTTTCCCTCTCCTTCTCTTCCCACTGATCTCTCTCTCTCACTAGTGATGGGATTGCTACTTTAGTTGGTTTTCTTTCTTTGTATGTCTTTTGGTTACAAGACCTCCTCTCATAGAAATAAATAAATAAAATCTCACAAAAATAAATAAATAAATACCTTAAAGAAATAGAACAACTGTAATGGCATAATCAATAAAATATATTAAAAAAAAACCTTACAGGAAAGAAAGAGAGTGACATGTTTATGTTTGCATTTTATAATGTTACCTGGGTAACATTAAAGAGGCTGAATTTTTAAAAAATACATTGGAAAATTTTTTCTTATTAGCTGTTTTAGAAAGTGCTCCAAATTCCATAATCTAGCTTATGTACATGGATTCCATCCTTGATTAAGGATTGACCAGTTCAGTTTAGACAAATGACCTGATCTGAACCTCTTGGACGATACTACTTCAAAAGTAAGAACATGACCAAATTCAGAGTCATCAAATAAACAGACTATAATCAATGTATTTTCCTGTTTAATGTACATTTTTCTCTTTTTTTCTGGAGTTTACTACAGCTTCAGGGATTTCTGACATCCATGTTTTGGAAACAATGACAGTAATAACAAAATGTCAAGAACAGAGTCAAAAAGTCCTAGATATGATCTAATGTTTTATCATAAAGATTACAGAAGACAATGATATGGACTTAGTAGTCTTTGATTTATTTGTAGGAGGAGATACTAATGAAAAGGAAAGGGAAAACAATGATCTCTAGGTTTGTAGTTTGTGTAGCTATATGGGTGGTAGTGTGACTTGCTGATTCAGCGAATACTCATGAAGCATTGAACAAGGGATAGATAGGTAGTGGATAGGCAGATAGATAGAACACAGATAAATATGATTTAGAATTCTCAGTCGGGTTTCATTCAGGAAATAAGAAACAGAAATTACTGTTGGTAGTTTAAATGAAAAAAGATTTAAATGCTTACAGTCACGGAAAGGGCAATAAATACCTAAAGTCATGCTAGATCATATTCTGTTGACTTCAAGGTCATTATCCTGTAGTTCTGATAGTGAGGTCAGGAAGCTATCACAACTTCTACCTTATACTGCAGTCTCTCATATCTGTGAAACCTGTCACCAGCTGTTAGGATATTGGTATCTAGCACTGTAAATGCTCACTTCTGTTTTATCTGGAGTGCCAGAAAACACAGCAGAAGGAAGGTAGCTCACCTATATCTTTCAAACTGCAACATTTGATTACCAGAATCAACATTAAATCTAGAAACTTAATTGAAAAGAATTAACTTTATAGTCTTGGCAATATAGGCAGAAACTCAGGCTTTAGATGCTATGTGCCAAGAAGTCATCTCTAGTTAAAACATTCACAGGCCTTTCAGAAACAAATGACTAGTGAACAACTAGATACACAAGTCTGAAACCTCTGTATTTATGTTCCAGAATGTACAGAATTGGTAAGTTGGATGAGAAGAGATGACCCATTGTTCTAAATTGTTAGTAACCAGAGTAACCTCTTTAGACAAAGGATTTTAGGCTAACATTCAAAGAAAAGGATATCTTCTTTAAAAAAAAACATGAATTTGCTTCCCACAAGGGGACTAAACTGTCACTATGGAACCTAGAAGTCTTCATCAAGGCCTCTGTCCTGCAGTTCTGATACAGGGTGCAGCCGGGGGGCCCCCCAAAAAAAGATTTGGAAAGGTGTCCAGAATTCAAAGTGTATAGAAATATTGGAGAGACATATAAGATGTCCTCACCGCCCCCCCCCACCCCAGGGGGAAGGGATGAATGGAGCCAGGCCATTGAGAGCTGTTTTGCATAGCAACAGTTTTGCAGCTAACCTCTGGAATGATTATTTAACATATCTATAACCTTTAACTGGTTTCATAGATATGTTAAATAGCAGTGGCCAAGTTTGGAGCCAAGGAGAAGGGAGAAGGGGGTAGCTGGGACTCAAGATGGGATCTATGAGCTGTTCTTCAAGATGGCAACTAGGAGCTGCACTCCTGAAGGAGAAGGTAGTGGACGGGGACTCAGAATGTAACTAAGGGCTGCTCTCCTGAGTGAGTAGACTGGGACTCAGGAGAATGTAACTAGGGTCGGCACTCCTGAAGGAGAAGTTTGTGGCAGGGACTCAAGATGGAACTAGCAGAGACTCAGGAGAATGTAACTAGGGTCGGCGCTCCTGAGTGAGAGAGAAGGTGGTGGCAGGGACTCAAGATGGGAACTAGGGGCTGCTCTCCGGAGTGAGGAGTGCCTGTGTGGGAGCTTGGAAAAGACTGGCTCCAAGACATGAAGGGTCCCCGCTTGGCCAGATGAGAGAGAGCCACGCGGTTTCAGCAGAGTGAGGACCCCCTCTTGGTGAGGTGAAAGAGGGAGCCACATGGTTTTGGCAGGGTGCGGACCCCCTCTTTCCCAGGTGAAAGGGAAGAACCACGCAGCTTTGCCAGAGTGGAGATCCCTGCAGCCAGGTGAAGAAGAAAGCCACATGCTTTTGGTGGAGTGCGGACTCCTGCAGCTTTGGTAGAAGAGGCCCACGCGGCTTTGGGGTGCCCCCTTTGGCCGCGTGGCCTGAAAAAAAGCAAGAGAGACTTTGACTGGAACTGGGTACAAAGGACTCTTGCCAGTGGACCATGAGAGGGTACCACGGTACTTTGGATTAACTTGAGATCCTGCACAGTGACACAGCTGACAGTGCCAGCAGCCTGCAACACAGACGTGTGCTCTTTTCCTGATTTACGGTACCCGGAGTTGGGACAGTGGGAGAAGGGAGCGCTGTGTGGGTGTAGGTGTATACCCTAAAGGACTTTGATATTTTAATGGTAGCATTAGGCCTGAATAGCATTAAATAAACATTTTGTTTCCTTTTCACAAATCTCTGGCATTAAGAGATGTCTTTCCAATTGGCGGTGGACAGAAGGGCCCAGTAGATTTTAGTATTTTGTTTTTGGGAGGGGCCCCTGTTGTATAGCAGTTTTGGGCATCCCTAGGTGGGCCAAATATTGTATTGCCCCTCCCTCGGACCTCTTGTTGTTCGGTAACAGTTCCAGAGTCTTCAGGCACCATCACATGGTAGCAAAACACGAAATGCAAGTGTCCTTTTTCTTCTGAGTAGAAGACAATAGCTTTAATCAGATTATTTAACACTATTTAACAAGAAGAAAGGGTTGGAACCATTGTGTGAAATTTCTGTCAATCCAACCCAGAGATACTGCTAATAAGCAGTACCCAACTTCAAATTGGGTCAGAAGAGGGCTCTTCAAGTCCTTGACTATGAATGTGGAGATTAGTTTGTTTAGAACGATTGCAAACCACACTTTGTCAATGCAAAAAGCAATGCTGAGGTCAGGAATTTTGCCTGCATTTAATTTCTGTCAACAGGAAATTGGATTAGCCTCATAAAATTGAATCTGAGAGGGGACTCATACTAGTGGAGTTTATTCTAGGAATCAAGAATGGCAAGGGAGATATTATGAGTCATGAAATCCCCAGGCCTTTATGCTACTTCTATAAAAGTTAATTCTGTTTGACTGTTTTTTAATTAGGTTCCAATGCCAACTTTGTCAGTGAGAATGGAGTCTTGCTGACCTCATGTTTGCCACCGAGCAGTAGTACTTTCTTACCCTCTGAAAGGTAACCTAACACTGAGTACTAGTGCTCTCTCTGGCACAGAGTCTGGGAGTTAATATAACACAACCTACTTGGTAAAGTTTCTTTATCTTGGCATCAAGAAATTGGGAATTAACTATGACAGTAACTATAATTAATGTGTATATAATGACACTTATGTCTATCTATCAAAACTGAAAGAGAATGAAGAATATTTTAGGGTCCAAAATATTTGGTAACAAAAATATACAGACTCCAAGCTATATACAGCTGTTTAAATATGCTATTGACTAAATTCACTTTTTAAAATGAGTAAATAAGAGTGAGAAGGATAAGAAAAAAATGAGCTAAGACAAAGGTGGGGAAGAGCTCTGCAAAAGAAAGGAGTGAAAGGGAAGAGACAAAGTTAAGCAAAATGATATCATTTATAGTTGACTATAATAATTATATCATATTAGCAGAAATGCTTATAACAAAAAGAATATGCAAACACATTCAGCATTCTTCGTAAAATTACTTTTCCTGTCTCTTCCCCCAAATGGTGCTGAGAATTCATCTTGAAGCATAATCAAAGTAAAACATAATATAGTGTGGGAAATTATGGCATGTTATAAAAGAACATGGAAATTTTTTTTAAAAAGGAGAAGTAATGTTAAATGCTAAAAGATGACAGAGACCCCAAAATAGAGAACTCTGTGAATTTTTTTCTTGTATTAGAATAAATAGAAAAACAAATATACTGGCATGATGCCTTTTATACATTTTTAGAGGAGAATATTTATCATACGGGTAAAATCTTCCTCTTGTCCTGATAAGCACATCCCTTTAGGGATGGGTGACTGAGGAAACTACTATACCTTTTTGAATTGCACTGCAGAATCATTCAACTCTATTACCACATTTACCATATGGAAATAAAATTGTTTTGATTTTTAAAGTGATTTTAAGTAGCTTTTCCACCTGGTATGATAATATGGTGAGCAACTAACATATGTATTCTGACCTCCTTAGCAGTAATGCTTTTTGTGTAAATTAGTTTTCTGTCATAAACTAAGTTTTGTATAAGTGTGGGTTGCAAAAACTAGATTTTGCAGTTTCGTGAGCCGAGTAGACGCTGGTATTGAAAGATGAGGGCCTTGCATATGTGGCAAACATATTAAGGTACAAGATTTGGTTAATTATAGTATAAATAATAGAACTGCTAACATAATACACAGTCAATTTACAAGAAAATGAATCTATCCTCTTAGGATTTAATAAAATTAATTAAGTATAAATCTATACTTTTTACTGCAAATAACACAGATAAGACCACAATACTTACAATGAATGGAAAAATACTGTTGTATTTCAGTCGTTAAGAAAATAGTCAATGCCTGCATCTCACTCTACCTTGATCTATTTTAAATGACTCTCTCAAAGAGGTCTGGTTTATATACCTCACCTAATAAAAGTTTATACCTGATGTAAACATCCACAAGTTAATTGGACTATTGTAGGAATTCTGTCAGCAAGTTTGTATTTGCATTTGTCATTTATGATATATTATTTTTGCTTACTTTAAGGTAATGGGTATACTTGGCAGAAATCAGAATGACTGATGACTCACAGTATGAAGAGTTTCTGAGCACAGAGGAGTTGTATAGGAACACAACTGAGAGGTAAACAGTTGAGGTGAAAATAAGTAAGCCTTTAGCTGAAAGTGTGCATTATGCAATACCAATTCCTTGAGCTGACTATAAACAGACACCAATATCAAGTTTCTAGTCCTTTCTGGCATAGGTTCATTTTCTGCCAAGAAATGAAATACATTCTGAATTGTCCCCAGAAATTAATCTTCTGCTATGTGTTAAATCATATGTATGAACTAGGCACAGGAAGCTGATGCAATAGTTTGTACCTTGAAGTCAGAAAATTTACCAGGGTGCGTACTTTTTATAGTCTGTTTAACAAAGAGCAGACCTTTGGCTTCCCATAGACTATACATTAATAGCCTGTCCTGTACATTATGCATTCTTTACCTCCCTTTCATTCTCTGCTCACAGTCATCATTTTTTTCATCATACTGTTCCAGCATCCAATATCTGTGCTAAGGTTGGGGCTCAGGCCCACCATCTTCCCAACCATTTGCGAAGGGCTCACAAAACTCGATCAATACTCCCATTTCTTTCTGACACAGGCACACAGCCCTGCTGCCACTGGGCTCTGTATAGGGAAAATGCTGTAAGTTGTTATCATTTTTACTCTCTAAGGTAACAACTCCAAGTTTAGTAGAGATTCTTCGTATTTCTATTTTTATAGTTTTAGTTCTAGTTTCCTTCAGAGGCTAGCAGTGTTGAGGAAAGCAACACTCTAGGTGCCATCCTAGCTACTGGTCTGAAGATTTATGTTACTTCGATTTCCACAGTGCACTCTCCTGTTCTGACTCCACTTTCTGCACAAATTTTCAGTCTGTCAGTGCCCCATCTTTCATCTTTCCATTAACTATGTCTGTAACTCTCTCTATACTTCTGCAGTGTGTCCCTTGTCACCACCTACGTGCAAGGGCAAATGAAATCAGTGCTTTATCACCAGAGAAGGTGATTTAGGGTAAGGGCTTATGATCTGGAGAATCTATTAGAAAGGGATAATTTATTCTTCAAGATTCCCATTAAGAATAACTATTGGATAAATCCTGATTTCACAGAGTTTTATTTCCATTTTTCATACAATGACTGTCAAATGAAAAGAATTGTGGTATTGTGGGATGGAAAGAGATATTGGCTTATAGATCATGTCATATTAACATTCTTGGAGAGCAGCAACTGAGTCTACTCTCTCCTTCTCAGAGCCAAAGAATATAACGGAGTTGTACCACTTGCTACATTTACAAGCTACGTAGAAGTCAAATAAGAATATCTCATTTTATTTCTGGAAAGAAGGATATTATAAACAGAATATAAATAATTCTGCATTTTAAAACTGAAGTCAATAGTGACCATAATTTTTATAGCAGTCATGTAGTCATTATCTAAAAATATCTTATCCCTTTGAAATTGGCAATAACTATGTGCCCCTCCAAAATTGGGTGGATTCTAAATGCTTTGGTTGCATAACTCTATTTAGGATCTTTATATATGTAGACAGATAGGCTTATATTTGCCATTGTCTTCTTACCTCACAAGTTGAATGATCATAATAAAAACTTTAAGAAGTTCTGAAACAGTCTCTAGATCTACTAGAACAGGATAACCAAGAAAGGAACAACCAAACAGAAAACTCGTAAATATTCTGATTTTCCTTTTTAAAGCTCCTTCATGTATTTAATTTCCTGTTAAGTCTGAGTTACTATTTTTGCAAGTTCATGTTTTTTTCTAGTTCCAAAGGTTAGCAAAGGCAGTGATAAAGAAATATGTGTGTACTATATGTATATTTCAATATATATAGTCATAGTATATATATATTGAAATATATGATATACAATACTATATTGTATATACTATATATATGTAGTATATATGAGAGAATAAACTATTGCAAAGTATATATAAATAATATATTGAGATATTTACAGTAAAGAATAATCATGTGTTTAGGATAAAAAACAGTTGAGATTTTCCTTTATGACAGGTACTATATTAACTATTTTAATTATATTATCTATGCTATATTATCTTTATTTCCATAATAACTAACCCTATGATGTAGATATTATAATCCTCGCTTCATAAATATGAAAAATCATGCTGAGATAGTTTAAATATCTTGCATAAAAACAACCTTGGAGTTACGGTCAGAGTCAGAATTTCAATTTACCATTGCTTTACTTAAAACACTGTTGTTTTCATTATGAAATCTTATCTCTCACTGCATTGGTGAGGTTTTGTTATTTGAGATCTGTTTAGGACCATTTACAGAACATATTTGAAACATCATGAAAATTATAGTTTTATTTTTAATAATTTTTGTTTTGTATTTTTAAAAGTAAGACATGAGGGTTGTAGAATTTTTTTAAAAAACAAAAATCAAGAGCATTTTAGCTGGACTTGGTGTTTGAGAACCAACACAGTGTATCTACTCCAGTTATTTCTTCATCACTTTTCCTTGATTCTGCAGGACTTTTTCTTCAAATCCCAGATTCAAGTGCAATTTGTTGTATAGAGCTCATGGGAAAATGTAGTTGCTTCCTAAATTAGGTCTGAATTATCCCCTACTCCTGTTTCCTGGCTCTCTACGAGTAAGTCACAAAATCATTCCCAAAGATAAAAATGTTTGCAATTATGATTTATCTGGAAATTATATCTGAAAAGCCAGACACTCTTCACTATACTAATTTCAGTACTCTCTCTGCCTCTCCAGTATCTGTAGCAAACTTAATATCCAATCATCGCATCCCTTTACCATCCACTGCCTTCTATCTTAGGTCTTCTTGTATGACAGGGAGTTAGAATCTTTTGGTTGAATATGGCATGAAAGATGGTGAAAAGAATGAAGAAAAAATGAAATAACGTTGTCTATTTAAAAAATGCTTTCTCGTTGTGTATCTGCACTTCGATATGGACAGATAAGAGACTGAGAGAGTTTCTCATACATTGTTATGGACCCTGCTAGCAGATAGCATGTGTCAGCTTTTCTCCTCTCTTCTTTTTAAATGGTTGTGTAGATCTCAATAAATGTTGGTTGTTACATTAATGATACATAGTGATGTGAGGTAATTTATCAGACTTTGGGTTTGCCGAAAAGGTGTTTAATTTTTTCCATAAAACAAAAGGCATATTATTCATTTTCACCAAAACTTTATTGATTTGAATATTTTGAGTATGTCTGCTATCTCCCATCTGATACAATGTTGATTGTTCTCAATTGATGTCTCAGTTTGATTGTTATCAACCTCAACTGGCTTACCCAACTGTGGAGCACCATCCAGCAAGAAATCTCCATCAGAAAATTTTGTAAAACACTTCTGACATTTTTGATTAGTCACAGGGCCTTCTCCTTACTCGGCATAAATCTTTTTTATGTTTTTTTTTATCTTTTTGCATTTCAGTTGTGTTTTTACCTTTCTTGAAATAATAGTGCATACTATGCCAAAAACACACATTTTCTTCAATCTTCAACATTAAAATGGCTACACAAAAATTAACCAATTATGGTAAGTCTTTTAAAATGTACATTGATATGACACATGTCATGATACAAACTAACAAAATGATTTTTAATGATGTTATAGACAACTAAGAGTTACTACAGCTATTGTACAAAAAACAAACAAACTTATTGACCAACCGAATAGCAATAATTCTTCTCAATATTTGACAAAGTATTTATTATTGTGTTCATAATATCTATGGTCTCATCTCTCCTAAAGGAAGATTAGACAGTCTCAGGAGGTGTAAGTAACTTCTATTGCATTAGGAAAAATTACAGGGTTTTTCTTTATTTTTTATAACTTCCTTCCTAATATATTATTACTCATTTGCCTAAGGGGAGAATCTATATTTTTAGTTAAATTAGTCTTTATATAAAATACACTATCTTCTGAGTTGCTAAATATTTAAATAAATATATAATTTATGTTGTCCAGGGCTTTTGTAATGATTCTAATTTATAAACACCATTAATAAGAAGTTACTAAAACTCAACTGAATTTCCAAAATGTACTGTAGGACATTTACTAAACCCATTCCTCATGGAACTATAAATAATTTAAACATCTATACTTGTCAGAGTAAATGAGCAAAATCTATTTCAGTGTTGACTTAGTATTTGTTGGAACTACTATTTTCCCATGATTTTCCATCAAGGAAAATGAAGGCATATCTATCTGTTCTAGTACATGTAAAACCTATTTACTCTGTGTTATATTTATAACACATAATGGAAGGAGGTCACGGTAAACTTCATCACTTCTATAGAAACCATTTGCAAAATTTGATTCTGTAGATAAGTTATGTAATGTTATCCAATTTTTGATCAGCAAGGTGGCAAACAGGGCTAATTCCAGTTTGATGTTACTATTTTTTTCATTGTCTAGTCTAAAACAATATTATATTTAATTTTGTTTTTATGTGTATTTTATATATATTCTAATATATTTACTATTCCTTGAAAGACCCATGTCCCATATTGTAAAAATGCAAATTTATTAATCAGTGTTATTTTAATGATTGTTTTTTGCCAAATTGCTACTGACATAACATATAATGAGCAATTGCCTTTTTTTTCTGAGTAAAATTTGATGTTTCTGGGTGGTAAAGCCATCCTGTGCCGATTATCTCTAGGGTAAAAAATTTTATCGCTGCTAAATGGCTTACTGAGATGAAAAAGCTAAAATACCTTCTTGACACTGTCCATTTTCTTAGCCCTCATGCATATAAAACCTGTTTTCAGTTTCACTAAGAAAAGCAAGAAAATATATTATGGTCTCATCACATATCCTGGACAGCAAGGTGAACTGCACAAATTTCTAGCCAAAGAAAGCTCTTCAAACCTTTCTTCTCTTTTAAATCAGACACTCTGATGTTTGACATTGCTGATTTTTATAACCCCATATAAACTACTCCATTTACTAACATCTGAAGACACAAAACACCTTGGAAATCTGCTTCCAATTTTCAAAAATTTGAGACTCCGTTATACCTACACAGACAAATTAACACACATGTGCACAAAGAGCCAAACACACTTATGGTTTTTAAGTATATTTGCAAATATATGAATTACAAAGTGAACCGATAGAAAAACTGAAACAAAACTAAATTAAAAGATTTAACTACTCAGAAAAGAAGGAATGGCGAGAAAAGAATATACTACATGAGTTCTTTCTGGAAAACATTTAGTCATTGTTAATATAACAAGATTGATTTGTACGACATTGATGTAACCTGGCAGCCAAGGAGAGTGGACTGGAATGCACATGCATGAGCCATGACAACTTCATTGAACTAGTCAGTGTGGGTAGTAGACGCCACTGAGTGAGCATGTGTACCATTGCATTCAAAATGTCTGACCAAGTAGAGAAGCACATCTACCTCAAATTTTGCATTAAGCTTGAATATTTCTCTGCACAGATTATTCAGATGATTCAGAAGGCTGCAGCTATGGACAACTGGTTACTGGCAGCTTCATCATAACAATGCACCTGCTCATGCATCATGTCTTGCATAGAACTTTTTGGTGAAACATCAAATCACCCAGGTGACTCAGACCCTCTACAGCCCAGATTTGGTGCCCTGCAACTTCTGGCTTTTACCAAAACTAAAATCACCTTTGAAAGGGAAGAGATTCCAGACCGTAGATCAGATCCAGGAAGTATGAAGGGGCAGCTAATGGTGATTGAGAGAATTGTTTGAGGTTCCAAGGTGCCTACTTTGAAGGGGACTTAGGCGTACTTGTCCTATGTACACTGTTTCTTGTATCTTCTTCAATAATTGTTTCTATTTTCATAGTACATGGCTAGATATCTTCTGGATAGACTTCATGTGTTTGTAACATCCTTAACTTCACAGAAGGGAATTCACTTTACATCCTCAATAAGTTTATACCTTATGACAATGTCTGGGGTACAAGTGCAGATACCACCAGATGAATAACAGGGAGCATTAAAGAGTTATTTTTGGTCTTGGGTCTGAGGTTCACCCTGAAAAGGAAGAGACTCTTTTTTTCATAACCTCTGAAGTTTTTGTAAACTCCGTAATTAATTTCTACTTTTAAACCATTTGCAAAATTTGAATCAAAAGAACTATATTCAGATTAAAATATAATTACCAAGGAATATATTTATAAATATGTCAATAAATTATGTAAATTCATCCATCAACTCCTGCCAAAATGAGCAATTGCTGCAAATAAACAAAGCAAAGTTAAAGTAATTACCTCAAATATAGATGCAACTACACATAGGTATATGTAAAATTTCTGAATAGTTTAGTTGATATATCTTTAGTTGCTTCTTGACTTAATGGATCTTTGGCTTAAATGTAACATCAAGAAGTGACTATATTTTCTTATCGTTGATAATAATAAGCATCTCTTTGTCAATTTAAAATAGTAAGCAAAATTATATAAAAATATACATTGTTGAAGGGAGACAAAAAAGTTATATGAAGCTAAGGAACTATTGCTATCCAATATTTTATCTTAAAAATATTGACATAACTTTTATATATGAAGTTAATTTTATTTCAGGATGTCTACTATAGATACTATGGACAATATTCTGCAAGTAATTGAAAAATATGTGTCTTTATGTCCATAAATTACAAAATTATCAGCCAGAAATCATCTAATATCTATAGATCTTAAATTATGTGCCTGCTATCAAAAACAATTGAAATTTTACATATTACTTCCTAGACCAAAATTAAACCCTAATTGTATTACACAGTTTAATTTAGTGACATTAACTTTTGAAGTTTTTCTAGAATCTAATTTTATAATTGCATTTTCAATTAAACCTTAAAATGCTTGTAGAATTTTATTTGTAAATGAATCAACAAATGCTTATTTTATATTATAAATTTTATATTAAAAATCATTAAAATATTTTAATACTTTTAAATAAAAATAATTTAAATTTCCTCTTCAGTTTAAGACTAGTAGGTGTACGTGATTTCCCTGTATGTCTAAGAAATTCCATGCAAGAGAAGCATGACTTGAGTTGTGTTTTGGGTTTAGGTAGAGAGAGAAAAAGATGATAACCAAGAGTCAAGAGACTGATGACAATCTCTAACACTGCCTGCCCTTCAGAAGTGAACTTGTACTTGTTAAACTTTTGTCATTCATTCTTATCGCTAAGTCTTCTGGGTGGCTGTATTGAATTAGGAGGTGAAGAGAATGGCAAGAACTTTTTGCCAGTGTCTTTACTGAGGTGGGTGGCTATTCACAGCACTTCTAAGAGTCTAAAATGGTTGATGCAAATGTATTATCTGTGTTCAAAATATAACTAGAAGAGACATAGTAACAATGGCAAATTTTCGGGTTTGTTTCCATTTTGATGTGAATCATTATTAAAATATATAGTTATTAAGATATATCCCTGAAGAACTAAGTAATCCATTTGCTGAAAAACCTAAATGAAGCAAGGTTTAGTATTTCTATGATTTCTCATAGTGAGAACTGTGTTTTAAAGGAAATGCCATTTAATTCAGTATTGAACCAAAAATCAGGTAGGGCACCAAGTTCTAAAAGTATTATATGATGTAAAGATGACCTGCAGATGTCTATGGAGACTTCATTAATAATATTCAACAATAGATCTCTATAAAAACATGATAACTGAGCCTCAAAATTTGAATTCTTATGTAAGTAATACTTCATTCTAATATATGGGATTACCTAATTTTTATTATAATTCTGAAAATCAAAGATACTTCAAATAGATGAAAAAATAAGAAATCTCTGCATTCTAGTAACTTCTTGCCAGTTTGTGAATAAGCCAATTTTTTATGTAGGTGTGTCTCCAACACCTGCCACCTTTCAGCTGACAGAGCAGGTAAACTTCTGTAGCTGTATCAGGTCTCTGTCTAATAAAACCTACTTTCCTGAGACCTACACATAAATTAAAGTAAATTTTGGTCATTTATTATTTCTGCTGCTGCTTTTTTTTTTATCTTAACCTGAGGACAATTTTTTCATTGCCTCTTAGAGAGGGAGGAAGGGAGACAGAGGAACATTGGGGTGATGCTCCAACCAACTGAGCCACACTGGCCAGTGATAGGCTGTTACTGTTTTTGTCATAAAATTTGTGCCAGTGAGACCCAATGTGTCACAAAAACCCATCTCCATTCATCTTAGCTGTCCTGTCAATTTCTGCTTTTGTTCCATTGTTTTCTTATTTCCTCACATGTAGTGACCATGAAAACGAAAATCACTTTCTTGTCTCCAGGTTGAGGAGTTTCATTGACCAATTGCCCTGTCATCTGTATTCTGAAATATATCAACATGCTTGTGAGAGACCATTGCTTTCAGTTGCAATTTCCGAGGAAGGGTTGAGCACGGCAGGAATATTTAGACAGACCTGTTCCCAGGGAATGTACATCTCTTCTGATGGATGACTTTTAAGCCGGGACAAAACTTTCATAAAACTCCACTATACTCTAATGTTTTCTTTCTGATTTCTTCTCTCATTCACAAAGGTCAGGCCTGTATCATGCAAATCCTGAAACTCTGAAGCACAACATGAAGGTATTTGGATGAATATTCCTAAGCTCTGCATCCTCTGAAACGGCTGGGGTTTTTATACCCAGTAAGAGTTAACTCTTCTTCCAGGATAGAAGATGCTACAAAGAGAGCCCCTGGACTTGATCAGTAAGGACTTGTACAGATGGCTAATAAACTGTGGTTCGCATAAGTGTAAGATATACAGGCAGCCAATGAGGATATCTAGTAATGCTTACAGCCAGAAAATTATAATGGTGCAAAAGCAGAAGATGGAAGGTCATAATCACAATAAAAGTCACAGTTTCTTGCTCAGTTTCCAAATGCAAAGAGGTGATTATATTCCAATAAGGACTCTGTAATACATGGCAAGACTCTACCATAAAAATTCACATGGGTTTTTGTTTGTTTGAGTTTTGTTTTTTTAGGAGTTCACATACATTTGCTCAAGTGACTAAATATGGGAGAAAGAAAGGAGTGGGCACATGGGCATTATAAAGACCACTGGGCCTGCGTTCTGAGTTGACATTAATATGAAGGTGCAAAGTATTCATCTTCAACCCCATATTAAAGTGCAAGGGTAGGTATTCAGTAAGAGTTCATATCCTACCTCAATTAAATATACCTAGAATGGATAATGAACTGTGAAAATAACAAATATATACCTTTCAAATCCTCCCTAAATATGCTCATCCTGTGTATGTGTATCTTGGTTTCTAGCACCCCCAGCTGCCAGTCGTGCTAGCCAAGGACTCGAGGGTCAGCCATACTCCCCACTTTTTGCCTCTTACTCTCAGTCATTCATATCTGTTGATTTTACTTTTTTATGTGTTTCAAACTGATCAAACCTGCATCATTTCCTAAGCGACCTCCTTCCAATCTCAGGTTTCTAAAATACATCCCAAAGAAATGATGGATAAATCTAACATACATATTTAAACACTTCTTTTCCCTGCCAAAAAACTTTCAGTGTTTCCAATAGCACATAGGATAAATTCCATACTCCTTATTTTTTTGCATGTAAGAGCATTTCATAGACTGTCTCCCACCTAATTTTCAAACTTCATCTCTCAACACCCCTGCTCCTTCCTATAAACTCCAACCCCCACCACATCTGTAAACTCATGTTCCCGCCATGTTAGGGTACTTACAGCTCCTCAACTTCCTCCTGGAAGCCTTCCATGATTCTGACAGCTAGATTAAGTACATTCATATACATCCTTATAACATCCAGGGCTTATCCTATCTGAGCAATCATTATGTTTAAATGTTAATATATTTTTTTCTTCTGCCCTAATAAACTATTTTATTTATCTAGTACCTAATATTTTCCCAGGTACTCATATGTTAGATATCCAGCAGATGGTTTTTAAATGAAACAATATTTCAAAGCATTCTAAAATCTTTGAAAGAATGATAAAGTTCACTCTGGGAGATTTATTGCCTAACTATACCTCAAATGGAGGATGTATTGCGTGCAAATAAATCAAGATTTGTAATTTAAATTTCATTTAAATGTAAACTTGGAATTAATTTAAAAAATGATCTCAATTAAACCAGTAGATTTTTCTTCCATCTTACTTCAAACTGTGGAAATAGATGTTTAAGATATAGCAACATCTGTATGAAATCAAGAGTAGTTCAGTTCTTTGCCAAAAATATTTACTGTGTGTGTGTTTTCTGTTGAATTATCAGACATACATACAGTCTTCATATTAAATATCAGCACTGCATTTTAGATCATGTTATCTTTGCCAAACCATGTAAAATCCATGAGATTTGGGAGCTGAGGGGGCAACTCTCCTCCACAAAATGCTCAGCCATTTAATTAACATGAAAGTATTCATTCTAGACTCAGGACTATGTATCCAATGACAATCCTAGGAGTCTAGGACATTTAGCACATTTTTCCCATTAGGATAATATCTTTATTCTCTTTCTCTTGGCTTTAAAGTACACCAACTTTTTTGTTTTACCTACGAAGTGTATGCAGCTTTTTTCTGAGAAGATTAGTTTGCATTTTTTTAATGTAATTTCATTCAGTTTCACAGCTGGATGATAAGGGTAAAGATATTTCAATTCATGGGTATAGAGGAAAAAGGTGAAAAAAGACCAAAATCATATATTTCATTATAGCTTTTGCCTTAGATTATACCCTAAGAGTTATTTTACATATTAGAATGTATGCTGGGTGGACAAGGCCTACTGTCTACCGTACTTCGTGAACATAATTAGATATTACTTCAACTTTTTTACTCAATAGTTGTAGGACTTAATGGGTTATTTGGTTTTCTTAAGCCTCCACTTTCTTGTATCTAGAATTTGTATAACAATAACTATTTTACCATTTTTTAAATTAAAAATAAATGTGATGACCTATATAATGCACTTTATTTAATGTCTAGCACATAGTAAATGGAAAAGAATGTAGCATTCATTCTAATTAGTAGTCTTTCTGTTTGACACCCCAAAAAACTAGGCTCTAGCCAACAACAGCTGTACTTTATGGTGCTTCTTTCTTAAAATATCTGCTAATTGTCATTAATTTGTGGATAACTTTATAATAACAAAGTCACAATATGTTCTGAGTTCTGCTGCTTCTGCTCGTTGTAATCTAGGATATGTTATTGGTGTCTGTGCTATTAGTGCCACTGTTGCTGTTCTTAAGAGAGAAATTTAGATGAGTATTATTTGATACCACAGATGGAGGATAATTCCCTCTTTAAATTGTGTCTGTGTTGGTACGAGAGCAGGGTATGAATTTGGATGTAGCCCTAGACATAAGGACTAAGAAGTCTAAGAAGAAAAAAATACTTGAAAAATCTTTGAGGAAACACTTGGAATGAAAGTCTCTTTCTGAAAAAGTATTACTAACTACACAGAAGAACCAGCTTTAAAAATGTGTATCACTATAGGCAATATAAAACATGCTGTGTATGCATTCTAGAAAATATTTAGTAAATTTGATTAGTATATATTACATGGAACAGACTGACAGGGGACAGAGGGGAAGAGGGAGAGGGATAATTTTGGAAAGAAGGAGAAGGGTCTTGTCAAAGAACATGTATGAATGACCATGGACATGGACAGCAGGGTGGGGTTTGACTATGGGAGCTGGGGGTGGGCTGGGTGGAGGAGAGCGAAGTGGGAAAATTAAGACAAATATAATAGAGTAACAATAAAAAAGAAAAAAATTAAAAAGATTAAAAAACTAGAGAGATTGTCAACAGTGGAATTCACATACAGTTTAAAACTTGCACTGCACCTTAAGTGCATTGAAAGAGGGAAAGTGAGAAAAAAAAAAGTACTATTTGAGATCCCAAAGAAACCTTTGTCTAATTTTTTATCCCAAACAATGGAATCGATTTTATCATATTAATTCCATATTTTCAATCCTTTATTTTTTTCTTTTTTGTTGTTATTCTATTATATTTGTTTCAATTTTCTCCCTTAGTTCTCCTCCACCCGGCCCACCCCCAGCTCCCACAGTCAATCCCCATACTGTTGTCCATGTCCATGGTCATTCATACATGTTCTTTGACAAGACCCTTCTCCTTCTTTCCAAAATTATCCCTCTCCCTCTTCCCCTCTGTCCCCTGTCAGTCTGTTCCATGTAATATATATTAATCAAATTTACTAAATATTTTCCAGAACACTTTGCTATGTACAGACCCAACATGTTAGGTCATTTGGAAAGGTCATAGTAGAAAACTTATTTTTTAGGCCTTGGCTGGTGTGGCTTAGCAGATCGAGTGATGGCCTGCAAACCAAAGGGTCACTGGTTCAATTCCCAGTCAGGGCATATGCCTGGGTTAAGGCCCAGTTCCTAGTAGGGGGCATGTGAGAGGCAACCACACGTGGATGTTTCTCTCTCTCTTTCTCCTTCCCTTCCCCTCTCTAAGAAAATAAATAAAAAGAAAGATTATGGTTTTGCTGTCTTCTTCACAATATTATAAATCTTTTTTTTTACTTTTTTTTTCTAATTTACCTATTCAAATTTAGTTTGTGCCCATTTTCTGTAGAGAATGATCACCTTAGAGGGAAACAGGAAGCCTAGGCAGTGTCTGGGAAGTGTCTGTCCTGACAGTTCTCTGAGGTCCCCTGACACTGAAAGAGATCTGGGCATCAGGAGAGAAGAGTGTCCATCAGGGTGTCCCTGCTGGGCACCCTTTGGTCTTGCCTTTAACTTTGTTTTGTGACTGGCTCAATTAGAAAGAAAAAGGAAGAGGAGAAAGCAGAACTGTAACACCATTGCTGCTCTGAACCCCTTCAACGTTGAGAAAGATGGAGTTCTAAAGATTGGTGACATCTCTTCTTCTCAGTAGTCAGTTTGGAGAAATAGACCAAAGTTGGCTACTGGTATTTCCAATATGGTGTAAGCCTTTCATTATGCCCAATAATTTTGGGGAGAAAACTTAAGTACACACCAACAACATAATTCCTGTCATCTACTCATAGGGTATCCGGAGTCTCCTGTGTAAAGTAATTTTTACTTTTCTCATCAACTACATATGAAAACTTTCCTCTTTTTCTGGTCTCTTAAAAAATTTGTATTCTCCAGAAACTTACTTTCTACCCCTTTTTCTACCCATATTTCCACTCTCAAGACCTACAGTACAATAATATTACATCTTTACGCCTCTATGGCCAATGAGATAAAACTTAGGGACTTCAGAATCTTTAGAGTAAGCAAATATTTGTATTTTTCTAGCTAATATCAATAAATTCTCAGAGAAAAACTTTCATTAATTACTTTAACATATGTTATCTTTACTTGTCTTATGAAAGAGCTTTTTTTCCATATATACTAAGTGAACAGAAAGGAAAAAAAAAAATAGATGTCAAAAGAAAAAAATCTTGGCCCTGGCTGGTGTAGCTCAGTGGATTGAGCGTGGGCCTACGAACCACACGATCACAGTTCAATTCCCAGTCAGGGCACATGCCTGGGTTGCAGGCCAGTTCCCAGCAGGAGACTCATGAGAGGCAGCCATACATTGATATTTCCCTCCTTCTCTCCTTCCCCTCCCCTCTAAAGATAAATAAATAAAATCTAAAAAAAAATCACTGCTTAAAAAAAAAGAAGAAAATCTTGTATTGCCTGCATATATATTCTCTTTGTGATCCTCAAAGTTACTTATTTCATCTTAAATGTATTTGCAAAGCCAATTTATTTGAGAAACCTTCATAAAAGGCCTTACAAATGATATGTTTTTGTGACTGCCTCTAAACTTTTTACCTATCCTCACAGTCTTGATAGTTTTTATGGATATAGACGTGCTAGATAAAGGTTAAATTTAGGTGGCTTCAAGCCTATAAAAGGAAGCCTAATTTCATTTTTGAGTAGATGAAATGACCTGAGTGGCCTTAAAAGTCATTGCTGTTTTATATGAGGCTTGGCAGAGTCCCAGTCCTCTGATAGGGACTAATACATAGGCATAGAGTACAAAGGTCCTGTGCAGGTCGAGATGATCTCAGTTTTTTTGTTTTGGCACCAATAATCCATGGAAAGTAAATGACTTAACAGGTCCTTCTTATTTTTTAAAAGTCATTTTACTTCAGCCATATTTCAGATTAAGAGTTCCTAAGATCATTGATATACCTAAGATGCTTTCATTCAAGTGAATTTCTATTAATACATCATTAATTCACTGTTTGACTTTTGTTTTAAACTACTGTGTATGCAAATATATGCTTAGTTCATTAGGAGCTATAAACATTTTCCTAGAAAATATTTTCTGAGTATGGCCACTCAGTACTTTTTCTTGATCAGAGTTGGTCACACCTGATAGCTTTTATGAAGATTCTCAAGTTTTCAAAAGTCTAGCCATGGCTGGTGGATTGAGGACCAGCCTATGAACCAAAGGGTAGCTGGTTTGATTCCCAGTCAGGGCACATGCCTGGGTTGTAGGCAGGGTCCCCAGTTGGGGGTGTGCAAGAGGCAACCTCAGACTGATGTTTCTCTCTGTCTCTTTCTCACTGCCTTTTCCTCTCTCTAAAAACAAATAAATAAAAACCTTAAAAAAAAGTTAAAGGTAGCAAAACCAAAATTCTTATTCTTAGTTGTTTACTTATTTTGTTTTCATATAGTCAAATCCAAATTATAAACATATTCCTCTCCATATACCCTGCCTGTTCTGCTCTTCTTTAATTGTTTTTATCTCCCTCTGACATACTGTACTTTTCAAACTAAATTGATTTTATTAACTTCCAATCCCCAAGAGTATAAATTGCTACTCTTTCCCAGTCATAGAGTCACATAAAACCTACAAATATGAGATAGTTGCTTGCCTATTTTGAGATTTCTCCAGTTATTGACACGGCTGAAATATCCATTTAATTTAAAACGGATATTTAGTGAGACACTAGTAAAATTGAAATATTTGCTAAGAATTTAGAGGGTGGAGAACAAAATAGACACCTACACACACAAATATGAAAGGCCATTTTCTTCTCCTCAAGAAGCATGTAATCAAGTGGGATAGATAAGATAGAGCTAAAAGACATAATAGATGATGTATGTCTTAGATGAGAGGAGTTTTTTGGTTTTTTTTTTTATCATAGAAAACCTACCAGAACCCTGCTACTTAGTTTTGTCTTCAAACCAACAGTGTTATACCAACACCTATGGTAGATTGTTAGAAATGAAGACTCTCGGGGCCCACAAACCCACTTAAATCAAAATTTGCATTTTAACAATATCCACAGTTAAATCCTGTGCATGTTAAAGTTTGAGAAGATTTGTGATAAAGCTATCAGGTGCTAAGGGGAGACCAAAAACTTGTTTGTGGACATGAAAGTATTGGAACTGGATCTTAAATACAGACATAAAAAGGGTAAGAGCATAATATCAAAGTCATATACCAGCTTCACAAAAAAGGCACTACCTTATGTATATTTGGTTCAGTAAAGTGAGTTCAGAATAATTGATGGTGTGGTCCAGAATGAGCGACACCAAGATGCACAAAGGTAACTGAAATCCATAGGCTCTAGAGAAACTTCTGTCCCCCATCCTAAACTATCTAGAGGAATTTTAATTAGAAGCCTTGCTCATAATAAGGTCAAGTTAAAGAAGTTCATCATCACCAATCCCTTATTATATGAAATGTTAAAGAGACTTATCTAAGAAAAAGAAGATAAAAAATATGAACAGTAAAGAGACAGCAAACTCACAGTTACTAACAACCACACCTAAAACAAAAGCAAACTAAGCAAACAACTAGAACAGGAACAGAACCACAGACATGCAGATCACATGGAGGGTTAGCAACAGAGGAGTGGGAGGAGGAGAAGGGGGGAGAAGGTACAGAGAATAAGTAGCATAGATGGCAAGTAGAAAATAGACAGGGGAGGTCAAGAATAGTATGGGAAATATAGAAGCTAAAGAACTTGTGACACATGGACATGAAGTAAAGGAGGGGAATGTGGGTGGGAGGAGGTATGCAGGGTAGAGGGGAATGAAGAGGGGAAAATGGGACAACTGTAGTGGCATAATCAACAAAATATATTTAAAGTAAAATAAAAAAATAGCTTATCAGATATTACTCCTTTGCCCTATCTCTATGGCATGGTAAATTTCTAATTACTGAACATGTTCTCTTCCTGAAATGACATATTGAAGCTCCAAGGCATCTTATTTCATCCTCAGTTCTGAGTAGCATATTTAACAAACTGTCTTTTTTTTGCCTTTGAACTTCTCATGTATGCAAAGTGTCTGATCATCTCATGTGTGTGGGGTTCCTTTGTGCATGAAATTTTCTTGTCAATCTATCTCATGTTGATTTTTATTATTGGACCTATCGGACCAGTCAAAAGAAACTGAGAAGGAAAAGGGGAATACTCCTCCTTTCCCACAGTTGTGAGAAGTAAAAATATAATTATTTGCTTTAGGAATGATAGAGAAAAGTGGAAATATTAGTAATATTTTTGAGTGTGTGGTAAAGAATGAGGCTTGCCAGTATATTCTCAGTAACAAGACAGAGGCATAGGAAATGGACTCAGATGGATATTGTCAAATTGGTTATAATAGGAAAAACTGGTAGGAGTTGAAATTCTCTTGTAAGAACTTCTATTTTTTTAATGAATAAGAATAAAATAGTGTAAGCTTATAACAATGACAAGGGAGAATATGGCTTTTAGAGGTGAATAGAAAATATGAAACCCTATTCACATTTCACAGAAAATGTTAGGCAGCAGCTAAGAATGAGTGGCCAGAGGGGTGATAAAGGCAGGGTCTTCACCCTTACAGCCTAACAGAGAACTTAACACAGGAGGCTGGAAGCAAAAGAAAGACGTCTCGCCAACTGACTCAGCAGTCCTGAGCTCAGTTTCACAAGATAGTCAGCTGTCTTGAGCTTTACAAGTAAAGTAGCACAGGAGGAAGGGAGAGTCCCTGAGACTGTGCTGAGAAAAGGCTTCTGCAACAATCTTACTAAGATTATTGGGTGTCCCGAACATCCCAAGCAGAAATCATGCAGGAGGAGGAGACAGTCCTTGAGATTCTATACTGGAAAAAGGAAGCTCCTATAATAATTTCACTAACTAAGACAAAAAGTCTTTACTAACTGAGAAAGAAAGACTTTGTAGCTGCACATTATTCCCAAAAGGGGAAGGAGGGGACACCTAGAAGCTGACTAAGCTATATAACCTCTGAACCCCAAGTCAGCTTACTTAGATTAGTTAAGTACTCAATTGTAGCCTTGTCTCAAGTGTACAGAACAAATTCACTAACTTATTAACAAACTTACTAACAACTTGATTTTCTCTATATGTGGGGCACTTAAACTAGCTGGGTGCCTGCTTGCAGCTTTGTGTTCATGTGTATTTCATAAATAAACTTGCTGTCTCATTTCCACTGTTCGTCTTTCAATTAAATCTGTCTCTTGTGGGGAGATAAGAACTGAGGCGGAGGAAGTAAGCCTCTGGACTCAGGTCACCCTCTCTGCATCTGCAATAAAAAGACTAAGACAAAAAAGAATATGGGCTAAGCATCAAAATCCTCTTTTGGTGATTATCAGTTTAAAGTTAGATTAGTAACATGACTGTGCTCCCTCCCCCCCCAGGAAAGTGCAGCTGACTAAAAAAAAAATAGGATAAGTCACTAGAGGTAACAAGTTTGTGTGGAACAAATACTCTAGTGCAAAAGAATAGGGAAGCACAGAAGTGAAGAGTATATGCAGTAGAATGCTCAAAATGATTGACAACACAGTGTGACATGGAAAACACTGATATGACAATGAACTTGCTGAGGTAGGGTGGAGGGCAAGATATTTAAAGGAAATTAGATCCTGTAATTGAAAGTTTAGGATATTGGAAGTTTGATTTACATGGACGTCAAAATTATCAAGAATGATAACAGGTATTGTTGGAGATAGGAGTATTTATCTAGGAAATAAAATATTCAGAAAGGAAAAGGGAGAGATTGGGTGGGTTGTGGACGACTACAACGAGTGGAGGTAGAAGGTGGAATGATTGTGAGAGGAGATTGAAGCTGGAGAAAGAAGTTGAAGGAAATATTCAGAGTTTGCAGACTGAAGAGAATTTTATTATAGGCCTTGAATTTAACATAGCATAACGGGCCCTGGCTGGTATATCTCAGTGGATTGAGCATGGGCCTGCGAACCACATGATCGAGGTTCGATTCCCAGTCAGGGCACATGCCTGGGTTGCAGGCTGGTTCCCTGCAGGCCATTTCCCAGCAGGAGACGCACGAAAGGCAACCATACATTGGTGTTTCTCTCCCTCTCTCCTTCCCTTCCCCTGTAAAGATAAATAAATAAAATCTTTAAAAAATAAATTAATTAATTAATTAAAAAAATAACATAGCATAATGGAACTTAAGGAAATGGAGAGATGTAGCAGATGGAGTCAGAAAGAGGAATAGGATCACCTGTGGATTACGGTCCAGGCAATAAAGTATGACCTATAATCCAGCTTTTTGTGTGTGTGTGTACAGGGAAAAGAATTACAAAGTGACACCTGAGGTCCCAAAGCTGCAGCCTTGAGGGAAGGGGTGGTTGTTGGCATCTTTTTAAAACTGAGGATGAATTCTGGGGTCCCCATCTAATATTTCTGTGGAGGTTTGTATTCTAATTGTGGGATAATCTTCTAAAATCAGCTTAAAAAGACACAATGATCTTAGCATGAACACATTGTTTTAACTTAAAGAAATATGTAGTAAGATATCTCTGTGGAGATAGACAAATATTATTTAAATAGCCACAAATTATAAAATTTAAAAAAACCTGAAAAGATAGACTTACCTTGCTCCTCAAAATTCAGTATATTAATAAGTAAAAAGACAATTTGCATGGTGGGAGAAGTCATTTGTAATTCTTATAACCAGCAATGGGCTCAGATCTGGAGTATTTAAAGAATTTCCACAGAAGTGTAAGGTACTTATAAATGATCCCGTAGAAAAATATTAGAAAGTAAGAATAGGCAAGATTATCAATAGAGTACCTGAAAGAAATTGTTCAACCTCTTTGTACAACAAAATTAAAACCATAAACGATGAGAAACCATTTTATAATCCAACTTTCTGAGTAGATATGAAAGCTTCACAATACTAAATGTCGTGAGGATCTGGGCCAAGTGTAAATCTTATTAAAGTGAAAATAAAACTGGTAAAACCACTTTTGAAAAATATATAAAACGTCTAATAAAGTTAAAGGTCCCAGTTCCCATGACTCTGGAATTTTACTCTAGATCAATCATTTTGAGAAATTCTGGCTCATACACATGAAGAGAAGTAAAGAATGCTCCTAGCAGCCTTGTTTATGAGCGAAAGGGTTCTTGGACTCACTCCCAGTTGGTTCATCTCCAAAGGGCTTTTGAATACTAGTAAGTCAAGATCTCCTCTAAAAAAATGGTTTGCTTATTTCTCCTGATATGAAGAAGAAAAACAGTTTTCTCAGCCTTATCTTAATGAGACCATCCAACAACTTCAGTCTACTTTATCTGAAGCTATTCAATGTCAATATTCACTGGTCCTCTTTAACTGTTACTCTAACATCTATCCAACCTCAAAAACATTCTTATTTTCCTATATTCTTTCTGCTTATCATTCTGCTCCTACAGACAAGTTTCTGTCTCTGTCAGCATGTCCTGACCTTCCTTGTATTCATACATGCCTCCTCAAACCCATCTTTATTTTCTCCAACTTCCAGTTCCCTAAAGTTACTCAAGAGCTTGGCCTTGTCTTTCTATTATTCAGACTCAACAGAAAGGAAGTCAAATGATTCCAGTTGCCTTCTTCTCAACTAGTTATTTTTAAGGCTTAGTCTGTATCCGACTCACATGCAATAATAAAGGATTTCCCTAAACCACAATAAAAACAGAGGGAAGTTTTCTCTACCAAGTTTTATGAAGTTGAAGAGTAAGATAACATCTCCAACAAAAGGCTCATATGAATTCCAAACTATAAATCCATGGGACAATTATTTCTGTGAACCTTGGCTAGTCCCCAGTGAGACATATTTTACTTATTGCAATTGTGCTTATTAGTACTGCCTGCTAATTAGACAGGATCAATGGTATTTAGTCAGTCTTTTTAGCCAGTGTTAAATACTTAACCAGGCTATATCTTCTCTTATTATTTTACACTATGACCTCTGATATAAGTTTTTGAGCACTAGATGATCCAAAAAATCTATAAAAATATGTTACATCTACAAGCTTAGGTATAAAATTTCAACACTAACAGGAATCTATCACCTTTCTCTCTTACTGTGTTCAAAATAAGCAAACAAACAAACAAACTTAGAACAAGAGAAAAAAATTAATTCTGTTTGATTTTGACATGCTTGCATTTTCCAAGGTCTGAGGGTTCTACCTACTGATACAGTGTTTTAAAGTAGTCTTTCCTTGCCTAGGTTTAGACTAATTTTTATTTAACAACATATTTAGAATATTATGCACAATAAAACAAAAATTATATTATAATTGTAGCCTGTTTCATGTCCATTCATTTATAAGTTCTGCACATATAAAATTTATTTCATGGAAAATTTCATGGTCCTAATAACCACCTTATCAAGAATGATGGCTACATTGGGGTGGTGAAAAATAAATACCATATGATCTTACCTATAAGGAGAACCTAATCAGCAAAAACAAATTATCAAAATAGAACCAAAGACATAGAAATAAAGAACAAACTGACAGTGACCAGAGGGGAGGGTGAAGAGGATAATGGGGGAAGGAAGAGGAAGAGGCAAGTCAAGGAACATGAATAGAGGTCTCATGGGCATGGACAATGGAGGGACTATGGGAGTAAGGGGGAGACAGGACAAGGGTGAATGACAGGGAAAAAGACAGGATAACTATAACTGAACAACAATAAAAATAAAAAAATAAAAAGAATGATGGCTATATTGAGAGAAGGGGTATAGAATGTATTTTTTCCTATAGGAACTATATAGACAGCCCCAACAGTTTGATTACACTTCAGTTTTTAAGCGAGATTTCAGATGCAGAAGCATTAATTTAATATTCTTTATATCATATTTTATTTTTAAAATACTTTAATTTCTTGTTAGGGCTTAGATAGTAAAGAAGAAAACAACAATAATAAAGTGACAACAAAATAGAAGACAGAGTTATTCTTGTCATTTAATAGTTTCACATATTTGTTTTCTTAGCAAGTGTTAAAAATAAAATGAAAATTAAGATGGGGATTTCCAAACTGTTTTCATTCAAAGGATTTGGAAGTGTGATAATGTATCCTGATTAGGGAAAGGTGGGATATAGACACCTGGGGCAAAGATGGGCTTGGGGATGTAGAGAATGCTAAAGAAATTACTGAGCATAAGCACTTCAATACAATCCATGCTAACCTTCAACCTTTTCTAAAATGAGTCCACTTCTTACCATTTTTTGTGTCAATTTCTACCCTCTTTTGCTTGTATGATATTATAAAGGTATTGGGGAAGAAAACATTTCCTCTGCATTTCAAGATTCTTCTAATTGACCTAATAATCAAATTGGTATGAAACAGATAAGCTAAAAAAACAAAGTAAAGTTTAATGACATACAAAGGGGGTCTAAAAAAGTTTGTTTATAAAAAATGTGTATTTATTCTTACATGTTTAAACTTCAGTCACCTTCAAAGTACTCTCCATTTGATGAAATATACCTGTATAGACATTTTTCAAACTGCTCAAAATAGTTCTAGACTCTTCAATTTTGATTCTTTTAGTACCTCTGCTGTTATTTTTGCTTGTTTGTTTGTTTCACCTATTCCACATGGATGAAACATTTCCCTTTGAGGAATTTTTTCATCTGGGAAACAAGTCACTCAGGGCAAGATTGGGTGACTAGGTAGGGTGGAGTATAGAGGTCATGTCAAGTTCGGTCAAAAACTCCTGAACTCTGTGCTGATTGTGAGAAGGTGCACTCATAAGTCACAGATCATGAAATGGGGAAATGCATTGAAAGAGTTTTCAAAAAAATTTACTGAAGTCAAACACAGCCTCTCACAACAATGCAAACTGGTACCCTGATACAGATGGGTTCAGAGAATACTAACCTAGCTGAGGAAGCTTGTACTATAAAGAGCCCACCCTCCAAAAGACATTTCTGGGTTTTGGGGGTACCCCCTCATATATATTATCTCCTATAGCAATGAGAGAGACTCAGGAAAACTGAGTAAAATGCTAAAATGGCAGAATCAATCTCCTTTAATACCACCTCCAGCTAAAGACAAAGGAAGATCTTGTGGGTGGGTATCAATATGTAATATTACCTGGAAAAACACAGCAAACAAAGGAAACATTATTTTGCAGAGTTAGGTCCAGGTCATACCCATTGATAATGAGGGCAGATTTGGTGGGATCTAGTGTGGATTTATCCCACACTGGATAAATTCAGTGAGATTTATCCCACATTATCCCACAGTGTGGGATCATTGATGCCCACACTGGTAATGGCAGGTCTTCTTTCTTCATTCTGCTGATTCAAAAGCTACCGAATTTCTTCTGAAAATATCAGCTATCCAAATCGACACATAAAACTAACCATCAGAGTAGTGAGTGAAGTTTTCTTGCTATTTATTTTGTTATTGGTTTATCATTTGTTTCCTTCTGCACATACATGCAATAAATGCTGAAATATGAATTCCATGACAACAGGGTTTCATTAGATTTATTTACTGCTGCATCCCAATGTCTCATATCACTTCTCATAAATAGCAATTGTTCAATAGACATTTACACATGAAATGCATGAGAGAGTGAGTGAAGATGCAGAAGAATATATATCCATATTACATATGTATTCTCACATTTTTTTATGTCTTCAGGGAAGAAAGAACTATAATACAATAATGTTTAACCTAGTATCACTGACCCAAATATAGAACTCAAAATTTGCTTTTTAATATTCATGGTCAAAAATAAAAGAGTCCATAACAAACTATACATTAAAAGTTATTTGATCTATAATTTTAATAGATGAGCTTAAGTACATATTAAGAAGCATAGATGATACTATTCTTCACCAAATCACACACAGATTTTAAAGATCACTGTTAAAAAGTGATAAAAAATCTAACTTGAAGTTCTAAAGAGTTTATAGTAACTGTTCCAAAAAAATACACTAGAGAGAATATTATTTTAAAGTATTTCACTCACTGTAATTTAATAACATTAATCAATTTTTCAAGATTTTCTTTCACACATACAATATTTTTGCATAATTTTCCACTGTATTCATGTCGATGTGAGGTGACTTCTTCCCGAGTTCCCCCGGTGCCACGGGTGAGAATGAATGTGACAGAGATATGATGAGATCTGCTTGGTGGAGGATGACTGGGCTGTGGCCAGTTTCTCAGGGGAGACAAAGGCCAGCGGTGGCCAATTTTGCTAAGGAGAAAAAGGCCCTGAGCGCCCTTATCCATAACCTTTTATTGGGTTGTAATACACAGGAATACAGGGCGACAAGGATCAAACAGTAGATAACATTACAAAGAGATCTGAGGGCTTAGTATGAGTCAGTGTCTGTCAGGAAGAGAGTTGCAGAAACTTTGGGAGACAAACTCATTTCCTCTCGGACCCTTATCATATGAATGAAAGCACTCTTAGCAGATTTCACAGGTTTATCAGCAAGTCTCCGGGAGGCCAGATTTTCCCCCAGGACATGGTCTAGCAAGGCAGGGAGCTGCACCTCTCCCCAACAGGTATTCAGGCTTAAGGGGATTAGAGTCATCAAGCGCTTCTCCCAGAGAACATGGGGACTTGGGCTTTGTCAAAGCTGGGGGAGCGGCGAGAGTCCATTGCTCTTTGTTGCAGCCCCCCCCCCCCAGTCCTTCCATGAAGGCCTCCCAAGTGATCGAGTCTGGCTTAGGTTGCCCCCCGCTGTGAGGGGTCTTACCCATCATTGACTTCTGACCAAGCTCTGGGGGCAGGGAGAGGAACTGAGGCAGTGTTTGCTACCAGAGACAGGCTTTGTCTCCTGCAGCTGGCATTCCAAAGGTCGTCTCTTGCCCTTAGCCACAAGGGGTAGAGATACAATTCCTAAAATCAGGCAGAGCAGTCTACATGCCTACTTATGGGCTCATATGAATTCAGGATCTCAGATATGAGAGAAATAATTTTTTTGGCAAAATAACCAAAGAGGCAAACAACCTCAATAACTTGTTATGCAATTGAATTTTACTATATAGGGAACACACACAGTGAATTTATAAAATTTTCTTTTTTATAATAAATGTAAAATTTAATACGTCCTCATATATGGGAACTTTTTTCTAGATTTTAAAAATATTTGAGATAATTATGAAATAAAATTGTTTCTTCATGAATAAATATTGGAAAAGACAATAAATGAAAGTGGTATTTTCTGTATCTGTGGTCATGAGCCTTAATTATTTAATTAAAAATTTAACTGTGTTTCATAATATTCAAGGAAAAATGAACTATAAAACTTAAAATCAAATTACAGTTTAAATTAAGAAGTTATATAAAATAAAGCCATACTGTGATTGAAAAAGTTTATCTTATTTCCAACAAAAGCAAACTGAACTAAATTTAGTGGTATAATATGATATTGTTTTTAGTTTAATTATTTTTCTTTTTTTAAATGTATTTTTAGAGAGAGAGCAAAGAAGGGAGAAAGAGAGGGAAAGAAACACCAATGTGTGGCTGCCTTGCACATGGACCTCATTGGGGACCTGGCCCACAACCCAGGCATGTGTCCTGACTGGGAATCAAACTGGTGACCCTTTGTTTGCAGCTGTACTCAATCCACTGAGTCACACCAGCCAGGGGTGTTTTCAGTTTATTTATGTTTTTTATGGTAAACAGGTCCAATAAACCATATGCCTATGGATTATTTGTTTCTTAATTAGTAGCTATCGTGCAAAACTGGTTTATCCTTTTAATTGAATTTGTTCATTATCTCAATCAAATAGTGTGTCAATTCAATAATATATTAATCAGTCCAAGACTGATTTAGAGAAGTATTAGAAAGGGACTGAAAATCACTACCGTCATTTAAGAAGAGAATATATTAAAATACTTGTGTAAATGTGAATGTAATATATTTGATATTTGACTGGTTTAACTGATGAATTCAGTAAAAATTATTGAACTGGATGTTCACCAAATCTTAGTGTTAAACTTTTGTTTAGAATAGACAAAGTGGAAAAAATTTTTAATATATTCTTTTTTAAAAATATTTTATTTATTTATCTTTAGAGGGGAAGGGAAGGAGAGAAGGAGAGAAATATCAGTGTATGGTTGCCTCTCGTGCGTCCCCTACTAAGAACTGGCCTGCAACCCAAGCATGTGCCCTGAGTGGGAATCGAACTGTGATCCTTTGCTTCGCAGGCCTGTGCTCAATCCACTGAGCTATGCCAGCCAGGGCCAAAGTGAAAATTTTTAATTTAACTTCATCATATGGTTTTCATGCAATAAAATAGGCTTATTAGGTATGTAACTGACTTAATTTATTCTAGGAGTCCTAATAAAGAAATAAACATGTTTTCATGGTTAAAGGTATGTAACTTCAGGAAAAACAAAATATATTTAATCTATGTATTATATTTTATTTAAAACAATATGTGCCAATGGCTATTATAAAATTCATCTCTTTAAAAAAACTACTCTGTTCTCTGGTATTTGGATGTTAATAAAAATGTAAAATTTTTCTTCTCAAGGCAGAGTTCAATTCAATTTATATTTCTAGGGGAAAAAAAACAAGATTCTTTTCTTAGAGTTTTTATTTTATTTACCTACGTTATTTTTCCATCTGCCCTTTTTTTCTCTTTAACTATCTTATAAATGAATACAGCTGAATACAGACTCTAATAGTGTTTTCACTATAATTAAAATTAGAACTACAATGATCCAAAGATTGTCACAGAACTTAACCATAGATGTTTGGAAATTGGCTCATCATTCATTTCTTCTATTGGCCAATTCTTCAGTTTTTTAAACAGACATCTTGTAGTGGTTCAAAGCTCCAATATTGCAAACCCATACAATACTAAATTAAAATCTAACTTGCCTTCACACTTGGATAAAACAAGTAGTAAAACTGTAGCCATGAAGTTGGGTTATTACCTTGCATTGTTTTATCTACCAGAAGGCAACTGTTTTGATGATCCATAATCAAACAGGTTCTGGTACATAAGAATTATGTATTCATGGCCCACACTTAGGTTCATAGTCAACAAAATTATGAATACATATACTATAAATTGAAGAGGAAACTCAATTAATAAATGAAATATACCAGGTGTTAGAGGAGACATTTCAACTTTTTGAAGCCAATTTACAAGTGATTAATATGTTGTTATGGTCATGTACTACATACCCTATTATGTCTTAGGAGTAAATTTAACTTTTTACAAACTTATGATATTACAAACACTAAAATTTGGAGATGAAAAATTGGAACAGATGGCTACCCAGTCTGTGTGGAAAACGAGAAAATTTCAATGTAATAAGAGAAGGAGTACCTGCCAATAACTTATACTCTAGTTTCCCCTAAATAGGCTATATGCAAAGAATAATAAAAAATGTTAATTGCACTATAACACCAATTATACTAATTAAAACAACATAGCAATCTCAACAACAAAAACAACAACAACTAGGAAACATGCCCTGAATCTCATATTAAGAGTGCTGATTAATGTGATTTGAAATTGGTTATAAAACTTGAAGATATTTTGAATAATGATGTGTGAGATGGGGGTTTGGGGCAATGCTATTCTTATTCCTTTCAAAAACCTAAATGATTTCATATCTTCAGAGCTGGACTAACTCCATAATTCAGGCCAAGTGGATTTCACTAATGCCAAGTCCGTAGAAAGTGTTTCCAAGAGCAACACATTGCTTCTTACATGCAAAGGACAAAAAATATGGATTAAATTATATACCACCAAATAATATCAGGTGGTCCTCCTGAGTAGAATATGGAAACCATTCTCCAATGCTATAAGTTACTCTTTTCATAAAATTATATTTCTTAAATATTTATATTATTTTTGTATTTCTCCTGAGGTAACATCAAAGTAAAAGCAGCCTTATGCACAGGTATAATGGGCCAAAGAGTTAACAATAAAATTTAGACTTCTTCCAACCACAGATACCAAATCAATGACAAGGATGAATTAAAGATAAGTACCTACAATAGACTTCAAAACATATGAATGATAATCACCTTATTACTAAGTTGTAAGTAGACTTATGGTTTTACTTCATTTTTAACCCTACCAAAGCATGAAGGAGTTTAAAGTAGTATGGTTTACAAATAAATTAAATAAGAAAGTATAAATAAAATAGGACAAAAACATTATTTGAATATAGTTACTGTAAGACTGACTATAGTTTTAATTTCATGTTGGTGGAAACAGACCCATATTTGCAAAATATACAGCAAGTTAATTGAATCTCTAGGTTATCTGAAATCCTTTTGAGAAAGAGCCATAGAATTGTCCATAACAATGACCATGCTAATATAGTAAGTATTCACTGTTCTACCTCAGTAAAATAATATATGGTCTAATGTTTGTGGATGATCTTTTATCTATTCCTTACAGAATCTTGATTTGAGTGGGTCTTCAAAAATATTTGAAAATGATCATTAAAAAACATTGTTTTATTATATGCTCATTGTCTTATCTCAAAATAAATACATAATAAATTTATATTGCTCACTATCTTTAGTAAGAAAGACTGCAAGATATATTTAAGTGTTTAGATAAACAAATTATAGAATATGTAATAGACATTTATTTTCCTCTTTCTTCTTTTTAGTAATTCCCCAGTTTTCATTCAGTTATTTAACCTCATTCTACAAGTTCTATGTCCCAGGATAAGTTGATTTCACCAAGATATTCAAGAATGGGCTTTACTTTTAAGGTAACCCTTTTACCTTATTATTATTTTTAAAAGATCCAATGTCAGCTTTATTTATTAAGGTTTTATTTATTTATTTTAGAGGGAGGGTAAAGGAAGGAGAAAGAGAGGGAGAGAAATATCAATTTGTGGTTGCCTCTTGCATGTCCCCTACTGGGGACCTGGCTCATAACCCATGCATGTCCCCTGACTGGGAATCTAACCAGTGAACATTTGATTCACAGCCCAGGCTCAATCCATTGAACTACACCAGCCAGGGTCCTTTTACCTTATTATTTTATTCAGAATCATATGCCAAGCCAAAGAATTCCTGACATACTTGTGGCCACAGTCAGATATCAAAGACAAAGACAATGAGTGACAAAACAATTATCCATCTCAATTAGGGCCAATATAAAGAGACATTTAATGGTACTCCTGAAGAGAAAACTACTTTCTTTCTTTTCAAATAAAGTTACTTGAAGAGGTACCTTAGGTGAGAAATCCACCTTCCAGAAAAGGGATCATTAGAAAGAATTGAAGAAGGCCCAGACAATACACTTGTTAAAAATACCTAGAGCCAGTTCTGTTTCTAAATTTCCAGTAATGGGAACCTGAGAAAGTTGTTGCTCAAGTCAGGTCTTCTGTTGTCTGGAACCAATAGAATTTTTAAATGATTTTCAGTGTTAATGAATACACTTAAGTTTTATACTTTTGAAACAGATTAATACTACTTAATATACACTCTCATTGTTGTTTTCAACTCATAGTACATTTAATTTGTGTAAAAGAACCTGCTGGTTGGTAAAACGACTTCACAGATCATTGTAGCTGGAACTGTTGCCATAATGCAAGAAGTGTACAGAAATAAACTCTAACAGGTGTCACTTGATGTATGTGTGGACATAAAACTACAAGAACAGATTTGTGGATATTGCAAGTATTAAAAATTAACTCCTTGAATTATTAAAAGTAAAAATTAAAAATAATACTGGTGAGGAGAGGGAGACCACATCATAAATATTGGAAATGAAAACCCACAGATTGCCATAAGACTAATCCTTGCTGACGACCTTCATATTCCCATAAGAGCACTCTTCAGAAAAATCACAAGACCACTGAATTACTCGGGACAATTATACTGCAATAACACAACTCCAAAAGCTCAGAGACTTAAAAAAACAAAGGTTAGTATCTTGCTAACTTTACACATCCATCATGGGTGGCTGTGGCTGTCTGTTCAATATCAGCATTGTTGGAACAGGCTGACTTTGCAGCCTATCAGATAAATCACAGTATTTTAGCAGAAGTAAAGGATCTGGCAAGCCAAGAGTGATACTTAATAGATTCTGTTTAAGAAGAGACAAAGGGGGAGGGATTTTGAGGAACAAGTATGAAAGACACAGAGATGAGGACTGGGGGGTGGGGAATGGGAGGGAGGGGGGAGACCGGGCGGGGGGTGGTGTGGGATGGGAGAAATAGATAAAAAAAATGTACTTTAAAAGTAACTAAATAAAATTTAATATTAAAAAAAAGAAGAAGAGACAGATTATTTTTGCCCACAATTTATTCCCCAAAGAAGTCACATGATTACTCCTGAGGTAATTAACATAGAAATACCAAATCTTACTGCAAGAGTGGAGGGAAGAGGTATAACTCATACAACCAAGCCTAAAATCAAAGACCACAGATGTATGATCCTCCTGAAGGAATAATTGAATAAAAATAATCAGTAACACAATCTACCACGACTACACCCATCCTGTTACTTATCTTGCTTCTAACACTTAGTCTATCCACCTCTCTGTGCCTTAGGAACATTAGAATTCATTTCATGCCCATTGTCTCCTTTTGAAACACAATGCATGGTCCATATATCCTCCATCGATCACCATCCTGTGAGTTCTAATTTCCACAAAGCTCTGTGACTTCTATGTGTCACCTTTTGACCCTATTTATCACTCCTCTGAAATACTTTCTCTGATTTTTTTAGGACTCACATTCTTTCAAAATATATATCCTTATATCTTCAAATAATTCTCTGAGTATTTCTTTTTTCTTGCTCCACCTGCAACCTGCCTTCTCTTAAGGACACTGATTCCCCTGCTGCCTTTCCAATTAGTTAATATTTCCTTTTCTATACCCATCTTACCATTGGGGGTCCAGATGGAATACATTCCCTCCCTGTTCTTTATTGCTATATCCAGACCATTTTACCTAGTTTTATTAACACCTTGCTTCCCACAACTTTAATATGCATTCTATCAGCTTCTATATTTTAGTCACTTCCTATAGCCAGGTACTTCACACCGTTGTTTGAAGATTTTGGTTCTTTCTTTACTGTCAGTGTCTCCAAAATTTCTCCAGTCATAGTCAGTCATTCAATATTTGCCCGTATTTTGTTTCCTCAGTTACTAACACACTGATCTGGGTCTTGCTGTGAAGAGATTTTTTTCAGTTGTAACTAACTTCTCAAATCCATTGAAATTAGATAAGGTGCTTATCCTTTGTGGACCTGACTTAATTATGTGATCCTGTAAAAGGGGCTGAGGTCTTTCTGGTAATAGAAACTTGAAGCATGAGAAGGATTTGACATGAGAGATATCCTCCATTATTGGCTTTGAACATGAAGGGGACTACATAGCACAGAGTGCCGGCAGCCTCTATGAGCTGAGAGAAGCCCCTAGATGATAGCTAAAAAGAATATGGAGACCTCAGTTCCACAACCACAAGGAATTAAAATTTGCTAACATTCTGAGTGAGCTCGTGCTGAGATTTTTTCCTAGAGGTTGGCCTGTGCATATCTCTCCTGAGATAACCTGAGCCCAGAACCATTCTCTGAAAATTTGAAAATTTGACCTATGGAACTGTTGAATGGGTGTGTTAAACCACCAAGTTTATGGCCATTTGTTATGTAGCAAAGAATACTAATATACTAATAGTTCAGTATCTTTTCATGTCACTAATCCAGTCTTCCAAAGAACGTACAAGTCCCTTTATGAACTGCCCCTCACACCTAAAGCTCCAATACATCATCATCTCACCACTTTTCTTCCTTCCTAAAATGTTCATCCAGCCCCACAAACTTCTTGCCATTTCTTGAAGTTCTAACAACATGCCAGCATGTTCTGAACTCAGATCTTTTTATTTGTTCTTACTTCCTGAGTGTTCTTCCTGAAATATTCCCACGGGGTTGCTGGGCAGATCCACTTTTAGTTTTGTGAGATGTCTCCATACTGCTTTGCACAGTGGTTGCACCAGTCTGCATCCCCACCAGCAGTACAAAACAGTTTCACCACATCCTCACCAACACTTGTTGTTTGTTGACAGACATTCTGACAGGCATGAGGCGATATATCATTGTGGTTTTAATTTCCATTTCTCTGATGATTAGTGACATTGAGTGCCTTTTCATTTGTCTATTGGCCAACTATATGTTATCTTGGGGGAAATGTCTATTCAGGCCCTTTGCTCATTTTTTAATTGGCTTGTTTGGTTTCTTGGTGTTAAGTCTTGTAACCTCTTTATGAATTTTTGGTGTAACCGCTTATTAGATATTTCACAGAATATGTTCTCCCATTCTGTGGGTTGCCTTTTAATTTTTGTCGATGTTTTCCTTTGCTGTGCAAAAATTTCTTAGTTTGATGTAGCCCGTTTGTTTATTTATTCTTTTGTTTCTGTTGCCTGGGAAGACATATCTGATAAAATATTGGTATGATCAATGTCCAAGATTTTGCTGCTTATATTTTCTTCTAGAATTTTTATGGGTTCTGGTCAAATATTTAGGTCTTTAATCCATTTTGAATTCATTTTCATGTGTAGTGTAAGAAGTTGGTCTAGTGTCATTTTTACCTAGAGCCTTTTTTAGTCCCATATAAATTTTTGAAATGTTTGTTATAGTTCTGTGAAATGCATCTTTGGAACCTTGACAGGAATTGCATTGAATCTATACATTACATTGGATACCACGGATATTTTAATGATGCTACTTTTTTTCCATCCATGAACACAACATGTGGTTCCAGTCATTTGTATGTTCTTTATTATTTTTCTTCTGTGTCTTATTATTTTTTTGAGTAAAGGTCTTTGACATCCTTGGTTAGGCTTATTCCTAGGTATTCCTAGGTATTCTATTTATTTTTGAAGCAATTGTGAATGAGATTGTTTTCTTAATTTCTGTTTCTGTTTGTTTATTTTTGGCATATAAAAATGCAACTGGTACCCCCAAGTTGTGTGGTTCAGTGGATTGAGTGCTGGTCTGTGAAGCAAAGGGTCATAGGTTTGATTCCCAGTCTGGGCACATGCCTGGGTTGCAGGCCAGGTCCTCAGTGGGGTGTGCATGAGAGGCAACCACACAATGATGTTACTCTCTCTCTTTCTCACTCCATTCTCCTCTCTCTAAAAAATAAATAAACAAAATATTTTTTAAAATGCAATTGGTTTCTGGATATCAAATTTGTATCCTGCTATTTTGCTGAATTCATTATCAGTTCTAATTGTTTCTTGTGAAATCGTTGAGGTTCTCTATGTACAGTATCATGTCATCTTGTAAAAAAGACAGTTTTACTTCTTCCTTTCCAATTTTGATACCCTTTATTTCTTCTTCTTATCTGATTGCTGTGGCTAGAACTTCCATAACTATATTGAATAAGAAGGTGAAAGCTACATCCCTGTCTTGTTCTTGATCTTACAAGGAACATTTTTAGATTTTCCCTGTTGAGTTTGATGCTGGCAGTGGAATTGTCACATCTGGCCTTTATTATGTTAAGGTATGTTTCCTCTATTCTCACTTTTCTGAGAGTTTTTATCATAAACGTTGCTGGTTTCTATTAAATATTTTTTCTATTGATATGGCCATGTGTTTTTATCCTATATTATACTTATATGATAAATCTCATTTAGTAATTTGCAAATGTATCAACCTTGCATTCCTGGAATAAATCCCACTTGATCTTGGTGTATGCTCGCTTCATGCGTTGCTATATTTGGTAACATTTTGTTGATGATTTTAGCATTCATGTTCATCCGTGATATTGGCCTATACATTTCTTTCCTTATAGTTCCTTTATCTGGTTTTGGAAATAGGATAATACAGGCCTGGTAAAATGAGACTGTGAACCTTCTCTCCTCTAGAATTTTTTGAAATAGTTTGAATAGGGGAGGTGTTAATTCTTCTCAGAATGTTTGGTAAAATTCACCTGTGAAGCACCAGGTCCAAGGCTTTTGTTTTTCATGAGTTTTTTTAAATTACTACTTCAATTATCAATTACATAAGGTATAATCTATCTATTTAGATTATCTGTTTCTTCATGATTTAGTTTTGAAAGATTGTATATTTTAAAGAATGTATCCATTTCATCCAAGTTGTCCAGTTTGTTAGCATATTTCTTTATTAGTAATTTTTTATTTAAAAATGAAATATGTTTTATTGATTATGTTATTACAGTTGTCCCATTTTTTCCCTTCACTCTCCTCCACTCTGCCCCCCTCCCACCCACATTCCTCCCCTTTAGTTCAAGTCCATGTGTCATACTTACAAGTTCTTTAGCTTCTACATTTCCCATATTATTCTTACCCTCCCACTGTCTATTTTCTACCTACCATCTATGCTACTTATTCTCTGTAACTTTTCCCCCTCTCTCCTCCTCCTGTTTTCCTGTTGCTAACCCTCCATGTGATCTTTATTTTTGTGATTCTGTTCCTCTTCTAGTTGTTTGCTTAATTTGCTTTTGTTTTTGTTTTAGGCGTGATTGTTAATAATTGTGAGTTTGCTGTCATTTTACTGTACATGTTTTTTATCTTCTTTTTCTTTTTTATTAATTTTTTAACATTTTTTATTGATTATGCCATTACATTTGTTCTATTCCCTCCTGTTCCCCTCCACCCTGCATAAGAAGGAACACACCAAGGCACATCATCATTACATTAGCCAATATTAAAATGAAGGAGAGAATCCTAGAAGCATCAAGAGATAAGGGGACAGTCACCTACAAAGGAGTTCCCATCAGACTGTCAGCGGATTTCTCAAAAGAGACCTTACAGGCAAGAAGGGGCTGGAAACAAGTATTCCAAGTTATCTTCTTTTTCTTAGATAAGTCCCTTTACCATTTCATATAATAAGAGCTTGGTGATGAACTCCTTTAACTTGACCTCATCTGAAAAGTATTTTATCTGCCCTTCCATTCTAAATAAAGGCTTTGCTGGATAGAACAATCTTGGGTGTAGGTCCTTGCCTTTCATGACTTGAAACACTTCTTTCCAGCCCCTTTTTGTCTGTAAGGTCTCTTTTGAGAAATCAGTTGACAGTCTGATGGGTACTCCTTTGTAGGTAACCGTCTCCTTTTCTCTTGCTGCTTTTAAGATTTTCTCCTTATCTCTCATCTTGGGTAATGTAATTATGATGTGCCTTGGTGTATTCCTCCTTTGGTCTGAATTTTTTGGGACTCTTTGAGCTTTCTGGACTTCTTGGAAGTCTATTTCCTTTGCCTGAATGGGAAAGTTCTCCTTTATTATTTGTTCAAATAACTTTTTCACTTGTTGCCCTTCCTTTTCTCCTTCTGGTAGCACTATAATTTGATGTTGGAATGTTTAAACATGTCCTGGAGGTTCCTAAGCCTCTCATCATTTTTTGAATTCTTGTTTCTTCATTCTTTTCTACTTAGATGTTTCTTTCTTCCTTCTGGTCCATTCCATTGATTTTTTAGTCCCAGTTTCCTTCCCATCACTATTGGTTCCCTGTGCATTTTTCTTTATTTCACTTAGCATAGCCTTTATTTTTTTATCTGATTTATGACCAAATTCAACCCATTCTGTGAGTGTCCTGATTACCAGTGTTTTGAACTATACATCTGATAGGTTGGCTATCTCTTCGTCACTTAGTTGTATTTGTTCCAGAGCTTTGATCTATTCTTTCATTTGGGCCATATTTTTATATCAGCCCACCTGTTAAGTAGTGAGGGGCAGAGCCTAAGGTGTTCACCAGGGCGGGGCAATCCATGTCACGGCATTGTGTATATGTAGAGGAGGGGTCTGAGAGGGAACAATGACACTTGCTCTGCTCTTCCAGATTTCAGTTCCCTCTGCCACTTCCCACAAGCAAACTGGGCCCTTCTGGTGCTGATTCCCCAGTGGGTGGTTTTGTGTACGTTCTAGGACCCTGTGGGTCTCTTCAGTGGACTCTCCTGTGAGGCTGGAAGTCTCTTCCACAGGTGTTTTCCACCTCACTCCCCACAGGTGTTTTCAATCAGTGTTTTGAGGCTTTATTTCCCCATGCTGGGACCCTAGGTTTCCTGGTCTGTCTTTCTCCTGTTTTACCTGGTTTATCTGAATGTGAATGTGGGACCACTGGGTCTGTCAGCCTCATGGTGCACCGCACTGTGCTCCACAATCCACCGCCTCACTGATTCTGCCAGCTGCTGCCCTGTACTCCCTGGACCTGGAGCTACCACTTTTTTTTTCGGCCTCTACCCCTTACCGCCCAACTTCCGGACTCCACCTCTCCTACTGGTATGGATGAATATTTCTTCTTTAACTCCTTGGTTGTTGGACTTCCATACAGTTCAATTTTCTGTTGGTATTGGTTGTTTTTTGTTTCTAAATTGCTGTTGTCCTTATTTTGGTTGTGCGAGGAAGCACAGTGTGTCTACCTACACCCTGTTAGCATATTGTTGTTCCTAGTATTTTCTTACAATCTTTGGTATTTCTTTGATGCCAGTTGTTATTCCTCCTCTTTCATTCATGATCTTATTTATTTGGGTCACCTTTCTTTTTTTCTTGATGAGTCTGATTAAAGTTTTGTTAATCTTGCTTATCTTTTCAAAGAATCAGCTCTTTAATCCATTGATCTTTTGTGTATTTTTTAAAGACTCTATTTAATTTATTTTTGCTCTGGTCTTAATTATTCTCTTCCTTCTAGTCACTTTGGGCTTTGTTTGATGTTATTTCTCCAGTACTTTTAAATGTACAGTTAGATTGCTATTTGAGCAATTTCTTTTCTTTCTTTTTTTCTTTGGAGAGGCCAGTAATACTATGAGTTTCCTTCTTAGAATTGCTTTCCAAATATCTCAGTATTTTGAGTTGTGTTCTCATTTTCATTTTTTTCAAGATATTTTTTATTTAGTTTTTCACTGTTCTCATTGTTGACCCTTTCGATGTTTAATAATATGTTATTTAGCTTCCATGTATTTGTGTGTTTTTTAGTGTTTTTCCTATAATTGATTTGTGTTTTCATACCATTGTGGTCAGAGAAGATGCTTCATGTGACTTCAATCATCTCAAATTTATTGTCTTGTTTTGTGTCCTAACATGTGGTCTACCCTAAAAAATGTTCCATGTGCACTTGAAAAGTATGTATATTCTGCACCTTTGGGGTAAAATGTTTTGACGATATCAATTAAATCTATTTGATCTAGTGTGTCACTTAAGGCCACTCTCTCCTTGATATTTTGCCTGGAATATATCTATCCACTGAAATCAGTGGGTGTTAAAATCCCCTACTATGACTGTATTTCTTTTATCTCTCCCTTTATGTTCATCGAGATTTGCTTTACAAAGTTAAGTGCTCCTATGTTGGGTGTGTAAATGTTTACTAGGGTTATAGCCCCTTGTTGGATGGTTGCTTTTATCATTAGGTAGTGTCCTTCATTGTCTCTTACTATAGCCTTGGTTTTAAAATCAATTTTTTTCAGATGTAAGTACTACTACCAAAGCTTTTTTCCCCTTTCCATTTGCATGAAATATCCTTTTCCACCCCTTTACTTTTAGTCTGCATGTGTCTTTCAATCTGAGATGGGTCTCCTGGAGGTACCATGTATATGAGTATTCTTTTCTTATCCATTCAGCGACCCCTTGTCTTTTAGTTGGAGCCATTTACATTTAGCCATTTACATTTAGGTGATTATTGACAGATGCATACATATTTACTGCAATTTTATTGTTAGACTATTTCTTCTTTTTTTTTCTTTCTCCTTAAAGAAAGCTCTTCAAAATTTATTGATATTGGTTTGGTATTAACAACCTCCTTTAGCTTTTTTTTTTTTTTTTTTTTTTTTGTCTGGGAAGGTCTTTATTTCTCCTTGCTTTAAATGATAGCCTTACTGGATAAAATAACTTTGGTTATAGGTCCTTGCTTTTCATTGTCTTGAATAATTCATGCCAATAATTCGTTCTCTTCTGGCCTGAAGTTTCTGTTGAGAAATCAGGCGACAGATTAATTTGTGCACTGTTATATGTGACTACCTGCATTTCCCTTGTGGCTTTTAAGATTCTCCCCTTGTTTTAAGCCTTGTAGTTTTGATTATTAAGTGTTTCAGTGTAGGCCTCTTTGAGGCCAAATTGTTTGGGAGTCTCTGAGCTTCATGGACTTTTGTGCCTTTTTCCTTCACCAGATTAGGAAAGTTTACAGTCATTATTTATTCAAATAGTTCTCAATCTCTAGCTACATCTTTTCTCCTTCTATTTCCATCTCCTTCTTCCTTGTATTTCCATGATGTGGATTTTGTTATGCTTCATGTTGCCCAAATGTTTTTAAGCTCTCCTCATTTTTTAAAATTATTTTTTGTTGTTTTGCCTTGATTTTTTTATACCTTGTCTTCCAAATCACGGATTCAATCCTCTGCTTCATCTCACCTACTGTTTCCTTCATCCACTATATTATTTATTTCAGATATTGAATTCTTTATTTCTGACTAATCTTTCTCATAGTCTATGTATTTTTCATGCTCTTGGGTATCCTTATAATCATTACTCTAAATTCTTTATCTGATAACTTGCTTACCACCATTTCATCTATTTCTATTTCTGAAAATTCTCTTGTTCCTCTTGTTCCATTATTTGAAATCTGTTACCTGGTCTTTCCACATTGGCTGCATCTTTGTATTCATTTCTATGTATTAGGTAGATCTACAAAGAGTCTGAACCAGGCTTTTTTTTTCAGACACTGCTTTTGATTGGCCCTGTGCAACTTGTTTGGAGCTATCAGCAATCACTGTATGTGACCCCCTCTTCTGGGCCTGTTTGTGTGTAGAAAAAAATAGGCTGCACACTGAGGTCAGCTGTTTCTGACACCATGGAGGGTCAGTTAAAGTCTCAGAGCTTCCAGAGACTGCCTTAGTTGCTAAGCTAAGTAAGTAATATAACTTCAAGCTGTAGTCAGCAGCCTAGCTTAATACAGAGAGGATCAGGGAAATTCCTATGGATAGGGCTAATGCTTCTTCTCAGGCTGATGCCACTTGGAATGGAATGCTCTGCTTGAGAAAGATAACCTCTGTAAAATGGGGAATGACTCAGCACAGGTACCTTGGTGGCTGTTCCTTCAGTTCTTTCCCCAAAACCACCAGCCTCAGATTTTCCTCATGCATCTCTAGTCCATCTGTCCTCCCTCTGATGGAGCCCTGGACAAGTGGCTGCAAATGGAATACTATGTGATGGTCTCTTAGGACACTCTCTGTGTTTCCAGCCATCTCTTCCTAGCAGACAGAAACCCTGCTGCTTTTCACAGCTGAATATATTCTGGTTTCTTTCCTGGCTCTGGTGCTATAAGCTGGTTAGCCCTGTTTGGGGTTGAGATCCCACACTTTTCAGAAGGAACCTCAAGGCCACTGGAAATATTTCTCTGAAACTTCAGCTCTAACCATGGGAACACTGCCAGCCCTCTTGTACCTCCTTGGCACTCCCTGCAGCCACATTGTAATGAAGTGTTTTCTTCTGTCTGTCCTTTGTTATAAGGCTTCTCTCCAGTGAGCATTCAGTTGGTTATTCAGGATGATTTTTCCTCAATTTAGTTGCTGTTTAGCTTGGTCCTGAGAGAAGGTTAGTGTAGTTCTATTTACTCCTCTTCCAACCTGGGTCTCTTGAGTTTTTCCAAATATTTAAAGTATTTTAATTCTAATCTATGTGCAATTTATGTTGAACAATTCCATCAGTTCTGCGGGTACTTCATCATCTAGTTACTTTATGGTAGGTAAAGAAACATACAGGGAACCATGAGATGCATAGAACAGTCATTTAGTTATTCTCTAGTTTTTCCAGTTTCTTACTTTTAATTACGGTCATTTCATTTTAAATGTTTTTCTTAAAAATAATTTAAGACATCTTCCTTTTATCTTCAAGTGATACATTTTATCCTTACATATAAATTGCCCTCTTCCATATGAATTATTGCATGATACTGTTTATTTCCTCAACATTACCACTTAAAATAATTAAGTAAAATTTCAACTTTTGAAATATATACATATAATTTAGATATGTAGCAAGCATAAACAGGAATTGATTTATCTAACATTTATGCAATAAATCCAGGGTAATACTATTTTATTACTATCATTATTTTTTGAATTTAAAGGTTTTTATTTTTTATTTATTTTTATTTTAATTTTTGTTCAAGTACAGTTTTCTGCTTCTCCCCCCAGCCCACCCCCAGCTCCCCCCACCTCCCTCCCATTTCCACTCCCCTTCTTATTGTCCATGTGGCCTTTATACTTGTTCCTGCAAACCCTTCACCCTTGTCCCCTGAAATTTCTTCTCTACTCTCCTCTGGTTACCATCAGCCTGTTCTCAATTTTGGTGTCTTTGGTTATATTTTGTTTGTTTGTTTGTTTGTTTGTTTTGTTGATTAGCTTCCTGTTAAAGGTGAGATCATATGGTATTTGTCTTTCACCACCTGGATTATTACTTAATGAAGTAATATATCATTATTGATACACTATTTAGAACTACTCAAAATATTTTGAAAATAACCTTCTGAATTTTCATTTAAGAACTGTTCCCATGTTTGTATTGCATATAAAACTAGCTAAGTTAGCATATATTGCTTTTTCAACTCTCCATGCATTTAAAAGCTCTTTGGCTATAACAAATTAATAGTAATCTGTACCTGACTGACTGATCCTTTACAAGTACATGTGATTTTATTTTTACATGCCATATTACAAAAGTGTTTTTCTATAACTTGTACTACTTGCCTATGGTAAAATATCTGGAAATGAATACTTCTTCTAGCCCACCAACTTTCAACTTTCTGGAAGAATGAAGAACTGATATTCATTTCATCATGCTAGAATGTACTGCATGAACCTGACCAGGTTAGCTGAAAACATATTTAGAAGGCATAATCAGTTGTAGTCAAGGAAAAAAGGGGACTTTCATTCACACATTAAGAAGCAATGAATCAAAAAGCAAGGTGTCTCTGATGCCTTTTATGGTTTTTCCACTAATTCCCTGCTTGACTCTATCAGAAAAAAAAAGAAAGAAAGAAAAGGCAGAAAAAAAGGGGGGTAGTAGCATTTCATAGAAAGCCATGATGGCAAAAAGTGTGATTTGGTCAAAAATGTAAGTTTTTGTTCACATCACTAAAATGATACTACCAGGGTTGTCACCATCCATACCTCATATGACCACTAAATTATTTTAAACATTTAGTTCAGTTTAGTATGTCACTTCCCTAAATAAACCATATTCCCAATGAATTTCGAATAAAATCTAAAGCTCCTTATCATGAATTAGCATCATGTTGGTATTTTTCAGTAGAGAAGTGGATAATGCTAATCGTCTTGCCATTTTGAGTATAACAGTTCTTCTACACTGTGAGGAATGGTGCCTTGCACTGTAGGGTAGTGAGCATCACTGTTTCCTGGGTATTAAATGCCAGCAGACCTCTAACTCCTGTACATTTCCAAATGCCCTGGAAGTAGTTTGGTACTGTACACACCTCAACTGAAACTACTGGAGAGCGGAAGGAAGTTCTCTTATATTCTCTGCCTGGCTTCCTGATGCTACATTTTTTTTTCTGCCTCAAACATACCAAAGTTTCCTAAGGGTTTTGCTTTGCTTTTAATGAGATGGACTCATTTTAATCCTCTAAAACTAAGCTAAAATGCCATTTCTTCAGAGTAGTCTTCACTGACTATCCTTTCTAATCGTATCCAATTCATCCTTGGCATTTTTGCTGACATTTCCTTTGTAATCTCTTCCACTGCTTTTAACACCAAAAGCACGCATTTGTTTATTTGTTTACATGCTCCCTGCATTAAGATGAAAGCTGAATGAGTGCAAAAACTTTTTTATTTCTTTAGTGTGTCAGCTGGAAGACAGTAAGAACTCATTCATTCTTCCCCTTTCCTCTTCCTTCTTCTCCTCTTCCTCCTTCTTTCTCTCCCCCACACCACACATGCCTCTTTATTTTTAATTTTGTAAATTTATATTTGGAACAAAAGCCAGTGTCATCAGTGCTGAAAAGTTTCCTTAGTATTCTACCCTTATTTTAAAGAAATGGTATACAGTTATAGTTTATTTTATAAAGAAACAGATATTTAAACTAAATTACAGGTGACATTTATAATATCATATATACCAGAGCAGTGACAAACTTGTGTATTTTCTGTGGACATACCTGACTTTTGTGTGAACAAAGTTTATTCAAGTCTCTTAACATTTGTGAGAACATATTATTATACTTTATTTACAAAACATAGTGTTCGTGTGACTTAAATTAATAGAACAACAAATACAGAGCCAGAATCCAGCATAGTTATTTCAGTTCTAAGTCTTCATGGGACAAAAACACAAATTCAAATCTTCCTTCCTGAGACGGCCAGGTCATTCCACTGTGGCGGATACTTTCTTTCCTCTCTCATGGGAATTTAGCAATTTTAATAAGTAACTTCCTCAATCATTGTAGCCGCTGTAAATGCTAAGAATGAGCTATGTTGGTGCTTTAAAAATATATAACTATATAAGTAATTGTGGGTTATTGGGTTATTTCTTGGGGGATATTTTGAAAGTATATAAACGAGCTTAACTAATTCACAGTTTTTTCTAGTTTGGCAATTTATTTCTTTGCCTTCTTAATATCCTTTGAGGTAGGTTGAAAATCCTTAAGATCTTTAAGATCTGTGGGTCCCTAAGTCATATCTATGTTTTAAATATAGAGCCTAGAGAATAAGCAGAGTATAATCCCCCCAAACCTCATTACCAATAATATGAATTTTAGATTTTTAATAACAAAATGTATAACCATTATTAAGAATTACAGTCTTAAAAAGGTTGTATTTTCATGTAGTCACCAACCCATGATTCTCTATTTTAATTCACCTTATACTTAAATAATATTTTAAAATTTTGACAGTGGTGTGCATTTTATAAAACATTTTCAGCCCTGGCTGGTGTAGCTCAGTGGATTGAGCGCGGGCCTGTGATGACCACATGATCACAGTTTGATTCCCAGTCAGGGCACATGCCTGGGTTGCAGGCCAGTTCCCAGCAGGGGACACATGAGAGGCAACCATACATTGATGTTTCTCTCCCTCTCCCCTTCCCCTCTAAAGATAAATAAATAAAATATTTTAAAAACGTTTTCATATATGCCATATCATTTAATTCTCACAACTCTAAGTGCAGGTATTATTAAATGTATTTTTTTGCCCTGACTAGTATGGCTCAGTGGGTAGAACATTGCCCCCAAAACTGAAAGGTTGCTGGTTTGATTCCCAGTCAGGACACATGCCTGGATTGAAGACTAGGTTCCCGGTTGGGGATATGTGAGATGCAACTGATTGATATTCTCCCACAATGTTTCTCTCCCTCTCTTTCTCCCTCATTTCCCCTCTCTCTAAAAATAAATAAATGAAACATTTAAATTCATTTTCTGTAATTCTTATTAAGGGCAGAATCAGACAAGAAGTCACTTCTTTGACCTCAGAATTCTTGGTCCAACTCACCATGATAGATGATCTTTTAATGAAATTATAAGCCTAATATAAGCCAAATATTGCCAAAAATTTTCAGCTTTCTTAATAGATAAAATAAAAATGAATATAAGTATAGGCAACCATTGGTCATAGTTTTTCTGGGATGTCCCAGCTTAGGCCCATTTTTCTGTTTCCCCAGAGTTTTAAATGGTATATTAACTGATCTACCTTCTTTCACTTGTAAGTGTATTCTGACAGGAACCATAAAATATATGGCATATAATATGGAATATTGCTGAAAAAATGGAAAAGTGGACTTTTATCTAAAGTAAATGATACAAGGTAGAGTACAAGTAAACTTTAGAAGAAATAAAGACCATTTACAGATTCCATCTACAAAGGTGCGAGCTAAATCATACCTGCAAATCCCTAGTTTATACAACCAATATACCTCTGGCAGATAATCCATTCAGGTAGTGATCTGAGCCGCACTGTAGGTCAATGTTTACTCAAGTCTGTGTTCCTCCCAATCAATGTATTAGAAAGCCTACTCCCTTCAACTTCAATCCTCTTTTTTCAGTCCTCTGTTCAAAACAAACTTGCTTGTCAGAAAATTGAAGTCAAAACCATCAGGGTCAGGCAAAGAGGATTTTACTACTGCTTAGAACTTCAGTGAGAATTCCAAAGACTGGGCTGGGCTCCAGAAATCTGTTGTGGGATGATCACAGAATGGGCTGTCAGATCATCTTTGTTCTCCACTCCTAAAGCAGAACTGATGGCGGTGCTTTGCTGTTTCTTTTCAAGGATGAAAAGAAGATATGGGATAGGAAAAGAGGTAAGGACCATATGGATATTTCCTCCCATTGTACAAGGAGCCTAAGGGTGCCCATTCTTTATTCAGAACATTCACACAGCTGCTAAGAATTAAGTGACAGTTTTCCAACCATCATACTCGACCCCTACCTTTAATCTCCGAAGTGAACCAAAGGGGGTATATTCCACAATGATAAATTGTTCTTTGCCAGAAGATGTCTTGAGCAAATTAAAATGGACAATTTTCAATAACTTCAGAAGCTACGGCAATGATGTGAAATCCATTTATACTGAAGACCTGAGGATGGTTAGAGCCACATTGTAGTTGAAAGAAATGCTTATAAACCAATGTCACAGCAGCTTGAGGTTTTAGAGCTTCTATCAAGTATTTCGTGTATAAAAAAACCAAAACTCGTGGTGAATCCTAGATAAAATTAGAATGCAGATGAAATTATCTACCTTTTATCTTTCTTGCCATGTTTTCCTTTCAGGATCTACTATACTCTTCTTTTTTCTTCTTATAATCCCTACCACATTTTCCTGGGGTGAGTTCGGAGCCCTTAACTCATACCCCTCACCATGTATACAATATCAGATCATCATCAAGTCTATTTCCACATGTATTATCTTCCAAATCAAACTGATTTGTAAGTAATGAGATAAAACAATCAAGAAAACACAGTGCTGTGTTTTTTAGTGCATACAACAGGAACCACCAAAAAGATAAAATTATCTTCTGGAGGGCAGGCCCCTTGTAGTACGGTTTCTTGTCTGCTAGGTGAGTGTTGTAAGAACCCATCTGTACCAATGGCATAATTGTGAGTCTGTGTTCAGCTTCAGTGATTTGTTTTTGAAGAATCTTTTAACATGTTTGTCCATTTCATGATGGGTGATTTACCAGCACACCTGCCTACATCATGCAGAGTGTTTAGGAGTTTTTGACCAAAAACAGCATGACCCTCAAGCCCCACATTCTCTATTCACCAAATCTCACCCCAAGTGGCATTTTATTGTTTCATTGGATGAAAAAAGTCCTCAGAGGGACATGTTTTGCTGATGTGGAAGAGATAAAATAAAAAATGACAAAGCACTAAAAGATATCAAAATTGCCAAGTCCAAAACTGTTAGAGCAGTGGAAAAAGCATCTCAACAGGTATATTGCATCAAATGGAGAGTGCTTTGAAGGTGACTGAAGTTTCAACATGTAACAATAAATACACTATATTAATAAATAAATTTGAGGTTTATTTTGGGTTCCCCCATTACACTATATTCCTGATTAGCTAATCTGTGTCCCATGTCAGTCATATTATTTGATCTTAAAACAAATCTGTGTTTAAGTTCCATTACTTCCTGCTTACAGATGAACTAACTTACAAAGGTCAAGGAATAGTTGATTTGGCTTTGTCACTTATCTCTACTACTCCCTTCATCAAAGGATGTTTATTGTATTTCTAACTTTTAAAGTTTAGATTGCTAGTAAGAAACGAATCTAAAATTATATGTTGTTTTAAATCTGGAGTATGTGTTTAACTTAGTTTGCTCTATATATTGTAATAGTTCTTGAAGAAAAAAATGCCCTCAAGGAACACAAAATTTAATAAAGTTTACTCATTATATCAAAATAATTGGAGCCATTTTTGGTAGGAGGACTTGAGGTTTCTAAAAATCCCTTGATGTTTTATTTTTTTCTCTTTCTAAATACACTGTGGGTGAAGTTTTTAAAAGATGTTGACACATCATGGGCTTATGTTTCAAAATATTGAAAGGGAGAATATTTAGCCTGATCTTAAGTTATTTTAAAAGTTGAAAATATTCAAGTTAAATTCATGACTATAAGGTAATAAGCTCCCTGAAGTAGACACAAACTACCTTTTGCAATAGATAGTGAACCAATATGACACAAAATAATTTTCCTTTGCGTCTATTACTTTAAAATGTAAACCTTCAAAGAGTCTTTACCGTGAAGTGCATCGCACCTTGTCTCAGTGTCTGGGCTCTGAAGAAAGACTCTCCCCACTGGAAAAGATATTTCTACTGTATTTCTTTCTTTAATGCTGTCATGGATGGTCAGAAATAATATAAAAAGGTATTTACCACGTCATATGCTCTCCATTATGATAGAAATTTCTCTTTGAAAAGCATCAGGCACCTGTGAGTTTAACCACAGTCCAGAAACTGTACTTTTCAAAACCAGCTTTGTTACCTGGTTGGAAAGGGCATATTATTTGGTGTCTGCCTTTCATGTGACACTTGCACACTGTCTCTAAATTTTACACTGAGGACTGGGGCTTTTTTAATACCAAACCATTCCATTTATATCTCTGAGATAACACAGAGAAAAAAATATAGATAGATAGATATACTTTTTTTCCCAAAGCAAAGCTAAAGAATGTGAAATCTTCTCTCCACACTCAACATATCATGGTAAGGAGGATACGTTTGAAAAATTGCTCTAATACTTCAGAAAATATAAAAATCAATAAGCTATAAAAGCTAAAAAGCTCCTTCAATTTTGTCCCCTTATTGCTCAGTGTAGGTGGCCGGTGCCCAGAGAACAATCCAAGGTTGCATAAAAGCCATTATACATCTAGTTGTGTGCTGCAGACAATGTGTGTAGCTTCACCAAGAAGGGAAAAGTGTGCATCTGCCAGAGAATAGGGAGCTCTGAATGGCCTCTAAGTTCCTGTTTGTTTGATTGAGAGCTGGAAAGTGTGCTTGAGAAATCAGGCAAGGGAGACTGTTGTGTATTTTTTCTCCACTTTTGTGTGAAAATAAAAAGAGGCCTGAAAAACATTTCCTTCTTCCTTTTCTTCTCCTGCTATTTTTTCAGGCATAATAGGTTTAGGGTGCTTTATAATGAACATTATAATCACACTGGGAAGGTAGTGAAATGTAGCACTTAATGCTAAAAAAAAGAAAAAAGCTATGTTTCACATAAGGCAAGAATAATCTTTCCTGAAAACCTTTAAATTGCACTTTTTTTTTTTTAATATGTATAGGACATGCAAGGGTTATCAGAATCAGTGTTGGCTATGGCTAAACAAAGTTGTTTTATGTCAGTGGTCCCTAAATGTTTTCATTATGCATTACTCTTACCGCAGAAAATTTGAGTAAATGTAATCAATATCTACTTTTAAATAGGGGCACCGGATGTACTAATAAATTATTTATGTTGTACATCACATTTAACAAAAGTAAATGTAAAGGATTTGCTAAAACATGAATACACACAAATGTTCTTCTGCTATTATAAATCATCTCAAATACTGCCTGAGATGTTAATTGTAGAGACTTTTCTTGTTCAGTGTTGTCATTTGCTTTAATACTGCAGCCTTTGTACCAGAAAGCAGTACAAAGGAAGAGTTCCACTCCTCCTTGCCTTTATTTTTTTCCTTAAATGGAATTTAAATATGGTGCACAAGTAAGTATAAGATTCTAGACATTCAAAGAGAATCATCCTAAGATGTTTATAAAATCTTAAATTTCCAAAATAATTACAATGTTTGGGTAGAATATGTCCAATTAACTTTCAACATTCATTTCTAATTTTTTTAGTGTGCTTTACCACAGTGGTTGTAAAAATCTATATTTCCAAAAGTCCTTTTTACCTAGGGTTCTAAATACAAATTAGATTTCAGTAACTAAATAGACACCATAAGAATCAAAGCAAATAGTTAAGGCAGATGCTTTCTCACTGATGATTTGGGCTATTACTTAACAAGAATGGTTGTAAACATGCAAAAATTTTCTCTGACCACATGGGTGTTGAGAAACCGTGGCTGTGGATGTAGGGACAGCTCCCTGGACCACATATAGAGTTGGGTTTTCTTGAACTAAATTGCTTCAGTGGCAGTTTCTTGTTTTCCTGTCTTTCTGACAGTGGTAGAATTAATAGGCTCTGATAGTGCCTTCTGGAGTCAGCATAAAGTTGTCCTTCTAATGCTTCCATAGACTCTTAATTAACTCTATTAATAACTTTATACTTAAAATGTTTGGCATAATTTCTGTTTCTCAAATGCAAACCTGTCAAAAATTTGCATAAACTATGCACGTAGCAAGTGAAGATCCTCCAAGCAGCCCTGAGATGAGTTTTCTGGGCAGACTGTCAACTTCTTTTGTCATCAAAATCACCGATTTAAGAGTGATTTAAATTAGTACTTTAATAATTATTAAATTACTCATCAGCACTGATTACCATTTGTCATGTAACTTTAAAGTTGATTATGAATATTTGACTTTTCATGCTAAATTGTGGAATACCAAGAGATTATTATACTTATTTAGATTTTAATCTAAATAAAGGAAATACCATGTACACATATAAGCAGTAAGGCAACCATGATCATATAAACGTATTCTGTTAGAATATATGACAAAACAAAATGATAGATAGTGGTCAAAAAGTCACTTGGCCTAAAAATAAATAAGTATTCCAGATAAGGAAACAGGTGCTAAATTGATTTATCATGAAGGCTTACTGGTTACTATTCATTTTCTTTTCTTTTTTTCTTTTTATTTATTTTTTAAATTTTTATTTAGTTATTTTTCAAGTACAGTTTTCTGTTTATTTCTCCCATTCCAGCCACCTCTCCCCCATGCTCCCCACCTCCCTCCCATTTCCACCCCCCTTAGTTATTGTCCTTGTGTCCTTTATACTTGTTCCTCTAAATCCCTCCCATTTTTCCCCTTAAATTCCCTCCCCTATCCCCCCTCGTCACTGTCCCCTTGTTCTCTATTTCAGTGTCTTTATTTTTATTCTGCTTGCTTGTTTGTTTTGTTGTTTAGCTTCTTGTTAAAGGTGAGATCATATGATATTTGTCTTTCAACACCTGGCCTATTTCACTCAGCATAATGCTTTCCAGTTCCATCCATGTTGTTGCAAAGGGTAGTAGCTCCTTCTTTCTCTCTGCTACATAGAATTCCATTGTGTATATGTACCACAATTTTTTGATCCATTCATTTACTGACGGGCACCTTTTTTATTGTTATTCAATTATAGTTGTTCCCATTTCCACCCCATTATTCTCCCCCACCCTGCCCACCCCTATGTCCCACATTCAATCTTTTTTCTACACCGTTGTCCATGTGTCCTTTACACATGGTCCTTGACTACCCTTCCCCTGCTTTCCCCAGTTATTCTCCTCTCCTCTCTGGTTACTGTAAATTTGTTCTTTCTTTTCACATCTTTGATTATACTTTGCTCATTTGTTTGTTTTGTTGATTAGGTTCCATTTACAGGTGGGATCATATGGTATTTGTCTTTCACAGCCTGGTTTATTTCACTTAGCATAAGCTTTCCAGTTCCAGCCACACTGTTATAGGTGCTCCTTCTTTCTTTCTGCTGCATAGTACTCCATCGTATGAATGTACCACAGGTTTTTGATCCACTCATTTATTGGTGGGCACTTAGGCTGTTTCCAGGACTTGACTATTATAAATTGCACTGCTATTTACATGGGGGTGCATAGGTTCTTTTGAATTTGTGTTTCACAATTCCTAGGGTATAATCCCAGCAGTAGAATTGCAAAGTAAAAAGGCAGTTCCATGTTTAGTGTTCTGAGGAAATTTCATACCATTTTCCACAGTGGCTGCACCATAGGGGAAAATACATTTGCCAGTGATATCTTGGCCAAGGATTTGGTCTCCAAAATATATAAAGAACTCAGGACTCCATACAAGAAAGACAAAAAATTCAATTAAAAATGTTCAAAGGACCTAAACAGACACTTCTCCAAGGAGGACATACAGAAGACCCAGAGTCATATGAAGGGATACGCAGCATCACTAGCCTCAGAGAGACACAAATTAAAACCACGATGAGATATCACTTCACTCCCATCAGAATGGACATCATAACCAAATCAATAAACAACAAGTACTGGCAAGGTTGTGGAAAAAGGAAGGCCTAGTACACTGTTGGTGGGAATGCAGACTGGGGGGGGGTTTTTTTTGCAAAGGAGGCAAGGGACTCCGCTTTTGAGTCGAGGGAAATAGGTTTATTATTGGGGGGTTTCCTCTTTTTTATGAGAGGAAAAATAAGGGGTGTTTTTGTTGGGGGGAAAAGCGAATGTGGGGAAGGTAAGGGCCCTATATTCTTCGCTCTTTACAACCATTCATTTTCCATTTTAACTATGCACTCTATTCTCTACTCTGAAAAATAGTCATATATATACACACACACACATATATATATATACATATATACACATATATATGTATATATACCTTTGTAGACAAAATTTACAAGTGTAGATTTCAGAATTACATGAAACCAAAACTTGCATACTTCTATAAGTCAGGATAAGTCAAAATCTTTGAGAAATTTATCTGTGTAAAATCTGTGATTTTACAAAAACTGTACAATACAATGAATGGTAGAAGTTTTATAGTTAAATTTATCTAATTTATATTACTTAGCAGCCAAGTGTACATTTTTCTAGTTTACCATGAAAATAAAACATTTCTATTTTATTAAATTTAAGTGTGTGTTTTCATATCTGGGTTAAATAAAGATAATTAGTTAGATACTCAAATAATCAATAATTCCACAGATAATTTATATAATATTTATAGTTAGTGTGCTAAGAAAACCTAAGAATTTATAAAATATTTTGCTCAGCAGTGAGAGAATAAAATTATTTTTGAAATTATTTATGATATCTTTGCTACTTTTTATAACTAGAAAGATTTAAAGGAAGATATAAACCTGAAGAAAAATAAATCTACAATAATGTCATGGTAAAAAATGTAATGAGATGAACTTTCTATTACCTAATTTGTAATATTAAGTTTGTTCAATGGGCTCAAATGGTTAAAATATTAATGAGTGCTAATGTTTATTTTAATAAACAGTAGATTTGGAAGTATGCTTATTTTAAAATCTGATATATTATATATTCATAATTATAAGTATAAATATATGTAATGATTTCCATTAGTTTTTATAGCTACTGAAGTGTCTTCTTAGGTTGTCACTGTTTATAAACCAAATATTTCAAACTCTTAGAGGTTAATATTAATATAATTTTAAAGACACACAACACACACTTAGACACAATGCCCTACTGTTCAATACTTGAAAGGAAGGACAAATTTTAGCTAATTATGTCAATGTAGAGAATATATCATAAAAATCATAATAAGACTTCATAAAAGGATCCTCTTTCAATATTTTACCCTTAAATGTTTCATTGCTGTCAGAATCTTCTACATCTATCTTTCCTAATACCTTCTTTTCAACTGCTGATTTACTGTTCTTTTTGTTCCTGTTATTTAACTTTCCTTAGGGCTTGTTTTAATCTATCCCCAGCTGGCACAGTTTAGCCTTTTCTTGACTTCGGTTTTCCTTTAGACCCGATGCTTTCCTCAATACAGCCTTAGATATCCAAATCCTCTGACTGCTCGGAATGCAAAGTAACGAGGTGATTGCAAATACCAATTTTTACCTCGTCATACATACTATGTGTGTATGGTCAATAGTCTCATAGGATTAATTGGTTTGTTAAAGATACTTCGTATAATGTAAATGCTATTTAACTTCTTGAAGAACAGACACAACAAGTTGTTAAGGTAATGTTTACAACCATTTGATGGTTTCATTTTTGAAGTGGACATTTCCACCTGGGCATGAATTAACACTAAATGTTGCCATTATATGCATGTCTGCTAACAGTGGAGCTGAGTAGGAAATTAAACTAAGGTTATCATGTTTTCTTGAAGAAAAATATGGAGAAAAGCACTGTATGTCTAGATAGATCATAAACTAAATATTGAGTAACATTTATTAACATTGAAAGTTTTGATCAGAAAGTGTTGATACTAGAGTTTAAAATGTTGCAATAAAGCACAGCTTGGTGATCATGAAGTCCAGAATGCGGTTTTGTGTTGGGGTTGATGATCTGTGGTGGGACTGTCTGATGTTCTCTGGTGTTCTACCATAACTTGACCAGATCTTTACTTGTCTTTTACATGAACATTCTACTTACCGATGTACAGATCTTGTCCACATAAGTGTGATACCATTTTACTTCATGCTGGCTCTTTCTAGGTTAGTAAAACTGCCTGTGTCTTCCTCCTCATCAATTATGTATTTAGTTCACTAGAAGAGTCACTGTGATAGTCCCTTGCAGAAAAAAGATGAATACATAGAATCAACCCTCAGTGAGTTCATGATCTAGCATAGGATGGAATTAGTTACTGGGGTCTCTGGCTCTCAATTACATCATTTGTAAAATCAGCATCGTAGGATTGATGTAAAGATTAAATGAGTTGATCAATAAAAAGCACTTGGCACTGTCCTTGGCACATTGTTTAGAATATAATAGCAGTTAAAGTTAATACTCTTGGCATGAGGCTGGCAAGGGCCAAAGTGCAGAAGCAGCTGAATAGATGGTGTGTTCCGAGCATATGACAAGCCTGATGGAGCTACAACATAAGACAAACCTATTCTAGAAAATCATTTTAATAGCAGTGCAACAAAAGTAACTCATAAAATGCATATACTTTGATACATTTTACTAAACAGTCCAAAGCCAAACCAAAATTATATTTTAACTTAAAGTTCATTAGCCCTGGTTTCCTTCCAATAATTTAGGTAAGTAAGACCTGATTGTGTGTGTTTGTACAAGAGAAAGGGACATTTTTTTAAATTAGGAAGTATATACATGCACTAATGAAAAATAGCCTCTTGAGGAGACTCTTTGTTGGACACATATGCATATTTTGGACATTCTGTCCCTGCTGATCTAGAAGTCAATTTCTCCACACAAGGCCCCTGGAAATAGATCATCACAGATATCCTCCCTCTGATAAGAATGATGAATAATTCTTACCTTGAAGAGAAAAGATCAGCTTCTGATTCTTCTTAGTCTGGATGAAATTTCCTTGCCACCTTTGCCCAATAAGACTCCTTTCTGGTGAGACCCACAAACCATGTTAAATCCTGATTTATTGAATTTACTTCAGTGCTGCAACTTCTGGAATATTTGCTGTTATTATTCCTTAAAAATTAAATCTAACTCCCAGATTTTACATAGGTTCTTTCTTGAAGCCTTATGACCACTCTATTTTTATTGTTAAAATAATTTGAATAATGTTACATCCAGCCTTCCAATAATTATATTGTCCGCCACTCTTGACCATTTAATATTTTTGTGAATATACTATATTCCCAATCAGTGCCATAAATTTGTCTAAGTCAAGTTCCACTTTATCCTTCTTACACATCCAATACTTCTGGAGTGTGCTAGATACTCAATAATTATTTAGTAAATTTTAACGTCATTTAGGCAAAAGTGTTGTGAGCACAAATATTTAATTTTGTTCTATCTATGAAACACAAATAACTGAAAAAGTTTTGACTCTGTCTAGTCTCTGAATCTTTGTATAGTTCATAGAGGATGTGGGAATACATCACAGCACAATTTATAAAGACAGATAACAATTTATAGCTATGTAGTGCCTCATTCCTGTAACTGGCTTTAGGCAAACATGAACACTGTCAGTAAGTGGCTAAGAAAACTGGATTAAGAGAGTTATATAATTTAAGTGACTGTCCTACATCCTGGCAATTATTCTGGAAAGGGCTAGGACTTTCATTGAGTATTACAATTGAACTCTGTGTTGCTTTTTTTTGTGGCAATGAGATAAGTATGAAAGCAATACACACACACACATTTCTTTTACACTAAGATAGCTTCTCAATATGAGAACTAAATACATCATTGCAATTCAAGTATATGAGCTAAGTATAAAAGATATTATATATATATATATATATATACACACACACATATACACATATATATCAATTCAAGTTATTAATTGAGTAGTTACCAGTACTAAAGCCAAATTTCTCCCATTAATGTATATGTTAGGTATATAAAGTAATTCACTTCTTAGAAAGCTGAAGCAAATTTTATCTTTTTCTATTGGCCTATTGCAAATACTACAAGCACATCAAAAACTTTTCTCTCATCTCAGGTGTTTCAGATATTTGTCATGGCATACATCCAGAAATGAAAATTTTAAAATAAATTTCAAATTTGTATTATTTGTTATCACTTTATACTTCTCTTTACATGGAATAATAAAAATGACAATTAAGGATAATTTATCTATAATGAGATCTATGCACATCCACAGAGATAATACTAAATTAACTGCTTTAATGGAAAGGGGTAATGTCTTAATATCTGAAAATAAATTCTATTTGGCTTTTGACTTATGCTCTTATCAGAAATTTTATTTACTAATTATGACATTTTAACACTAACATATAAAAATATTTAAATTAATTTATATTTCTTAGATAGACATCCACAGATTATGTGTATGTAACAATAAATAATTCACATTGTGAAAGAAAAAATAAAAAGTCAGTTTTGTGGCAATATAGATTTTTCTCACAGATATTCATATAATTAATATAACTATATATTAATATAATCATATTAATTATATATCAATATATATACTTAATATATGCTCAGAACATTTAGCAAAAACAATAAACTTGATTTATTGTTTAATTAAATAATAATAATGACTTTTTTGTTTTGTTTTTTTAGAATGTAGTATATATAACTAACTTAAGGTTTTGGTGATAGCTTATATATTTTAGTAAAAACAACAAATTAATAAGATACTATTGAAAGTGGCCAATTAATATTCTGAGATTCCAAGGAAAACAATGAACATCTACTAATTATTGCATTTCATGCATTTTTTAGAGAGATTAAGATTATTATTTTATTCTTATTCTAAAGAAAGAGTGAATTCTCTACCATCATCAAAAGCAAAACTTTTGGTATGATTTGCTTCAGGTAAACTTAGAAATTCTGAAACATAAATTATTCTATTAAAAGATACTTTTCCAGTTTATGTAGCTGACAACTAGAACCTAGTAGTGGTCCTAGCAAAAAAAAACCCAAAACTACCTTATAATATTTATACTTGTTTAATGAAGCAGAAGCAGAGTTCTTGTTTTGCTATAGTAATCATTTCCCTTTGTAGTTTGAGACAGTACTGTTTCCTCTTAGATGAGCAAAATGCATACATGCAATATTAATAGGATTGGCATTTTTTTCAATGAGAAATCACTTTTAAAGATGTTTCCACATTTACTGCATTTCAAATATAACAACTACATAGTCTTTCACATATTAGTTTGGGGCCATGTGGGAGTTACTAATATCCAAAGCAAACCAAAACCATTTAAGAGTGATTTAATAGTTAATTCAGAAATAAGCATTAATTAAATTTCTCTTTAAAAGATCATACCTCCCTACAAATTAAATTTATAAGTTCAGTCAGCTATTTAATTACCTTTTAAAATGATATGTTGCTAAATGAAGTAGTATAGTTGGATATTTCACTTCTTAAACAGTTATGTTTATATTATGTAGATCTTTCTCTGAGTTCCTGCCCAGAATGATGGGCAAAGAGCCAGAACTGAGTTGAATCTTTTCATGTAAATGATGCTCAGGGTGACCTAAATGTACACTATAGAGCTGAGCAGCCAAACGCCGACTCATATCCAAATTTTAATATACCTGATTGCAATTTCAGATTCTCAATAGCATATTTAAAATAGAAATTAAGAATTGAAATGCCTTTCCAAACAAAGAGAGCTTGCCATTATAAACTCTTTACAATCTTCTCTATTTGTTTTCCATCTCCATGTAAAAGTCCCATGAGTAAAATAGAGTAAACAATTAATTTCACTTAAGTGTGTCATGAAAAGGAAGTGTGATATTTGATGACAAAGCTCATAGTATTATCTTCAACACCAAAGTTATATTTGATTAGAAAAGGTAATTATATGCATAAAGAGAGCTGAGATGCTAACAGCTAATCATTCATAAAGGGAAATTAAATCTAATTTTCTAACTGACAGTTGCTATCTGGCAATATATTTATTAAACAAAACAAAGTTCACTTTACTACACTGGGAACTCTAAAATTGTATGGGCATAAGCAGCTGTATTTAAATTAGGTTCAAAGCCAATGAGTACCGAGGGTTGCAGCAAGTCAGCACTTTTTTCAGTGGATATTTTTGATAGTTTTTATTGTCACTGTTAATTATTAGCAACTAAACTAAATCATAAAGAAACATTGCAGAGATACCTGGGATGTAATTCTCTTTGCTGCCTTTTTTATTGCTACCTAGATTATGATGGAGAACCAAAGTGAGAAACTTGTTATGTAGAACTAAATTGAGAAACTGGCTTAGGATATTGAAACCTCATGCACAATTAAAGCTACTTCATACTGATCACCTTATCTGTCTGGTGTCTGATCTTTTCTATTGACTCAGAACTTCCTCATGTCATAATGAAAAAGTCCTTAAAAATATGCTGAGAAATATATTCTTACTTAGGGAAACATTATTGCAATTCTGGCCAAAGATGGAGCAAATAAAAAAAATAATAATGATAACATGAATAAAATATTTTTGAGGAATTTTTAACTGTTTTTTTTTAAATACCTGGGTATAATGGTTTTGTACAAAACATCTCCACTCAGAGCAAAGAGCCTCAGTGAAAGAACAACCTCCAGGCAAGAGACGTTACTAGTCAAGGTGGCAGGAGGAGTACATTGAGTCTGAAGGAGCATTCTTTGTAGTACATCCATGCTGGCATATTATTAAAAAGCTGTTCCATCATTGCAATATTGGTGTTGAACGTATTTTTTATGTCAAGTCTCTTGTTTTTTGTTTAGTGTGTGTTTATGAGCAGCTAAACAGTGACCCAATGACTAGCCATTGTCTTCATCCCAATTTTCTATTTACAGATGGCCTGTTAACAGTACCCAATTCATGTCTGGCATAAGACAATGAGCTACAGGTGGGAATGGCTGTCAGTTTAGAAGCATTTTATAATGATCTCACACATAGCCAGGTGAACAAAAATTAAATTTCATTTAAAATAAATCCTAAATGTAGTCCTATAATTATACAATTTGATACAATTCTAGCAAGCCAAATACACAATGTGTTCTCCGACTCTTATTTAATGTAGGCTCTGACAGTTGAGTTCAGCTGGCATTATGTACAACAATGCACAAAAGTTCTGATGGCAACAAAGCAAAGTAAAAATAGTAAGATAAATTTATTATAAATTATTTCATGATAAACATGGCTGTTTATCACATGGTAGCCCTCACATTGAAATATAGTGTATACATCTGAGCTCTCACACCATCACGATTTAAATAGAAGGTACCGGTTTTGTCTGGGAAAAAAATAAAGTAACTTTAAATTAACCGAAAACTTCCTAGTAAACAAACAAATAAAAAACTGCACAATAAATTATGTGATGGTTATTCATGATCAGTTTTGTAAGGAAAATAGTATAGAAGTGTTTCGTGTTGTCATAAATTTTTAACATCATCAGGAGGCTTTGTTGGATCAACAATATTCTGGCTTTGCAGTACATAGCGACAGTATTCTTTTTTTAATATATTTTATTAATTATGCCATTACAGTTGTTCTATGTCCCCCTTCATTCACCTCCACCCTGTACACCCCCTTCCCCACCATTTCCCCCTTTAGTTCATGACCATGTATCTCAAGTGCTTTAGATTTTATATTTCCCATACTAATCTTGCTCTCCCCCTATTTTCTACCTACCATCTATGTTACTTACTTTCTGTACCTTCTCCCCCCTTCTCCTCCTCCCACTCCCCTTTTGCTAACCCTCCATGTGATCTTCATTTCTATGGTTCTGCTCCTGATTTAGCTGTCCTCTTAGTATTCTTGATCTAATTGCTCTCTCTTAACATCAATACTGTAGTAGAATATGAGCGAATTCAATTAGTGGAGGAAAACCATCATGAAAATCAAAGGTTTAAGAACAACACTTAGCTAACATCATGTTTTCTTTCACCCACCCATCGATTATTATACATATCATACTTTTCCACACTAAGACTAATTTAAAACAGTAACTAGGACCTCTGATACTTTCTCCAATAGATTATTTAACAATTTACAACAGCCAAGTGCTGAAAGCAACATAAGTGCCCATAAGTAAATGAATGGATCAAAAAACTATGGTACATTTACACAATGGAATACCATGCAGCATTGAGAAAGAAGGAGCTCATACCCTTTGCAACACCACGGATGGAACTGGAGAGCCTTATGCTCAGAGAAATAAGCCAGGTAGTGAAAGACAGATACCATATGATCTCACCTGTAAGTGGAACCTAATCAACAAAATGAACAAGCAAGCAAATTATAACCAGAGACATTGAAATTAAGAATAAACTGACAATACTCAGAGGGGAGAGGGGAGGAGATAATGGAAGGGGAAGATTGAAATGTTTTCAGGAACATCTCTAAATAACACATGGACAAAACCAAAGGGGAATGCAATCAGGGTTGGGAGGTGGTGGTGACTGGAGTGGGGGGAGTAGTGGGGGAAAAATGGATAAAATTATACTTGAATAACAATGAAAAAAGATTATTCAACAAAATATTCACTTCAAAGCTTTTTTGTGAGATGTTCATAATACATTGCCCAGTGTAGTGTGGGGGAAGAACAAACTTTCCTCTACCCTCAAAGTTCTGGCTAGTCTAATAATCAAACAGATATGAGACTGATTAATAAGAGAAAATAACCAAAAGTTAATGCATATGTATGATGAGAATCCTGCATATATGAGAGAGTCAGAGACCCCACATGCAGGAGAGGTTCAAGGATAGAAAGGGAACATTGATAATAAAGGCATTTTGACCTAGCGGTGAATTAAAGTGCCTTGGGAGCTTCACAGGATCTTTTCAGGATGACAAGAACAGATGCTTAGTAAAGAGAAGTTTGCCCTGCCCTATAGACAGGTCAAAACTGGTTATCTCTGCTAATCACTTATTTGGGTCAAGGATCCAAATTCTAATTCTTCTAGGGAATTAATTTAAAGGTGAGGAAGAAGTTTTTCTTTAGCCTGTGACTAAAGTTGCCTTGAAATCAACACAATCTGTACACCATGAAGGCATATCTTCTGGTGACTCATTCTGAACTGCTCAAAATAGAATCCGTCAGTAATATTTTTGATAAATTAAATTTAACTCTGAATTTATTTTGTTACTGGAAACATTGTAGTTTCCCATTATTTGTCTTGGTAATTTACACAGGTGCATGTTTTTCTTACTGTTAAATAAATTAACCCCATCTCTCCCCCAAAATTCACATTTTTAATTCTCTTGAACAGTACAAAAATTATGTGAAGGCAAAAAACTACTTTTGAAAAATACCAAGCTTCTAAAACTATAGGAATCTATGGGATCCAAATGACTAGGTGTAATCCTGGCTGAAATTCCAACAAGAGTATTTTTACTACAAATTAATAGAAAGGAGGCAAATGCAAATGTCACAGAAATCCAAATATTTTACTTTGTTACCAGGAATATATCCTTGGATTTATACTCAGCATGACTCACAGCCTAGGTCAGATGTTTAGTAAATGCCTCTTGGTACTATCATCATGGCTTCAAGAAAGAGTATTGTCTCACCATTGCTCCTTTATCTGAACTGAACACCTTCAAGCTCCCTCTTGCTCCTAATTCTCTAAAGTCTTCATCATCGACCACTTCCCTTCTCTACCAGACACATCTTTGTGAAAGCAAATTCATTTTTACATTTTCAGAACATAGTCATTTTAGAGTGGAAGTATTTGTTTTATTATTGTTCAAGTACAATTGTCTCCATTTTTCCCCTACCACTCCCTGGCACCCCAGCCAATACCACCTCCCACCCCTGATCCCACTCCCCCTTGGTTTTGTCCATGTGTCCTTTAGAGATGTTCCTGAAAATCCTTCCCACTTCCCCCCTCCTACCTCCCTGCTGGGTACTGTCAGCTTGTTCTTAATTTCAATGTCTCTAGTTATATTTTGCTTGCTTGTTTGTTTTGTTGATTAGGTTACTGTTAAAAGTGAAATCATATGGTATTTGTCTTTCACTACCTGGCTTATTTCACTCAGCATAATGCTTTCCAGTTCCACCCATGCTGTCTTGAAGGATAGGAGCTCCTTCTTTCTGCTGTATAGAATTCTATTGTTTAAATGTTCTCCAGTTACTTGATCCATTCATTTACTGATGGACCCTGAGGTTGCTTCCAACACTTGGGTATTATAAATTGTGCTACTATGAACTTTGGGGCACATAGGTTCTTTTGGATTGGTGCTTCAGTGTTCTTAGGATATAATCCTAGCAGTGAAATTTCTGGATCAAAGACAGTTCCATTTTTAGTTTTCTGAGGAAATTCCATACTGTTTTCCACAGTGGCTGCACCAGTCTGAATTCCCACTAGGGTTCCCTTTTCTCCACATTTTCTCCAACACTTGTTTGTTGATTTGTTTAAGATGGTCATTCCCGCCAGTGTGAAGTGAAATCTTATTGTGGCTTTAATTTGCATCTCTCTGATGGCTAGTGATGCTGAGTATCTTTTTATACATCTCTTGGCTCTCTGTATGTCCTCCTTGGAGAAGTGTCTATAAATTCAAGGTGGATGAAAGACTTAAATATAAGTTGTGGCACCATAAAAGTCCTGGAGGAGAACATAGGCAGGAAAATCTGATATTTCACACAACAATATTTTCACAGATATGTTCCGTAGAGCAAGGGACATAAAGGAAAGAATAAACAAATGGGATCTCATCAAAGTAAAAAAGCTTCTGCATGGCTAAAGAAAACAGCATTAAAATGAAAAGAGAACCAACTTATGGAAAAACATATTTGCCAATGATACCTTGGGAAAGGATTTGATCTCCAAAATAACTAAAGAACTCACATGATTCTATTCCAGGAAGACAAACAACCTAATGAAAAAAACAGGGAAAGGGCTTGAATAAAGTGGAAGAATTTTTAAATCAGTTAAAAAAGTTAAGGAGGAAATGTATATTTATGTGGTCTTTTATAATTCCCTATACATAATTACCAATACATAAGCATAAAATGTTTATTAATATTTAGCTTAATACAGCTATAGTTACATAGAGATATTTATAGATATGTAGATACACACTACTTAGTCTATGTAGATATTTGTTCTTTCTCTGGCAGCTGGTATGACATAATAAGACAGATTGTATGGCTTATAAACACCGAACATTTATTTCTCACATTTGAGGGAGTTGGGAAGTGCAGGATCATGACACCAGCAGATTCAGTGTCTGGTGACATCCCGCTTCCTGGATGGTAGTCTTTTCTTTGTAACGTGACATGGTAAAGGGTACAAAGGAGCTTTCTTTGGCCAGTTTTATGAGAGCACTAATCTTACTCATGAAGGTTTCACTCTCATGGTTTAAGCATCTTCCAAAGGCCTCATCTCCTAATATCACTGCATTGAACGTTAGGTTTTAACATATGACTTAGGGGGTAAAACAAACATTTGATGTGTCAAAGGCAAAAATGATAGATTTCAGAGAACATCACCAAGAGTTTATGTTTGGACATCTCCACATAGTCATTGCAGCTCTGCCCATGGGAATAGTTTCTATTTACCACTATATTTTAGGGCTTTCCCTAAGTGAGGCTATGATGTAGAAGAAGTCAATTTACAACTGATGCCAATGCATTGTGAACCAGAACTAAGTTATTTTATATCTTATAAGTTTTAAGGAATGTGAACACTTCACCTCATGTACCCAAACATGAGATGAGGGGGAGATATTTATTTAAAAGATGTAAATAACAAGAAAACCTTCTTCAACTGTTTACAATTTAATTTGCTTGACTCCAAATCAAATGTATTACTTCATATCATGATTGATTGAAACTGTACTCCCCTGACCTTATGGCCTTATGACCTGGCCAAGTATTTCCATTAAAAACTTCATCATTGTGAGAAATCCCAGTAACATAGTCATTTGGTGTTCTATAACCAGGAGGCAACTGCTAAAATGGGAAGACTGGTAGCATGCCGTGAGTACCCTCTCTTCCCCAAATGGAAAATAGCTTTCAGGTATTAAAACATTACTGCTCCATAATGATAAAGGTTTTGTCTGAGAATTGCAACATCTTCAAAAATTAAAAATATAACTACCATATTACCCAGAAACCCATTTCTGGAATATGTCCAAAGAAAATGATGTTCACATTTCAGAGATATCTGTGTTCCAGTGTTCATAGGGGCATTATTCACAAAAACCAAGATATATAAACAAACCTCGTATTCAGTGATTGATGAATGGGTGAAGAAAATGTGATGTGTCTAATGGAATATTATTCAGCAGCCTTAAGAAAAAGGAAATTCTGTCATTTGTGACAACATGGATGCACTTGAAAGACATTATCCTAAGTGAAATAAGCTAGGAATAGAGAGACAAATACTGCATAATCTTGCTTATATGTGGAACCTAAAAAAGTCAAATTCATAAAAGTAGAGAGGACAGTGGCAGGTGCCAGGGGCTGAGAGGTGGGGCAAATGGGGAAATGTTGATCAAGAGGTTCAAAATTTCAGCTCTGCAGAATAAATATGTTCTGAAGACCTCATGTACAGTGGAGTGGCTATAGTTAATGACACTGTGTTGTACACTTGAAATTTACCAGAAGTCACATAGTACCCTCTTGGTTTAATCCCACACCATTTAACACCAACAATGTGGCCCTTGGTGCCTTCACTGAAGTATGTGATCCAACTCCAAAAGCCCATCTTAAGTCTGGGGCAGATTTGAAGGTAAGGAGAGAGAGAAAAAAGAAGTAAAGAAATGCCAGAAGGAAATTTAAAGTCACTAGTAACTAAAGTAGCCTCCGTTTCCAAATAAAACATAGTCACCTACCGGTTTACATAGGAACTCTTACAGACAGACTATGTGCAATTACCACATCTTGAAGAAAGAAGGGTAAGTTTTTTTCTGGTTCTGTCCTATTATCTCTCATTGTTCCACCACCACCCAATGGAAAGTTAATGCTGCACCTTCCTGAGTTTTGATACTGATCCATTCTGGCAACCAATTAGTATGTCTTGCTTGAATCTGATCAAGCTACGGTGTCTTTGCTGATAGAGTCTAAAATGGCAATGACAAAACTAAATGTTTATACCTTAGGAAATTGGGACAGTGAGGAAATGTATCTCAGTTTCTCCTCTGCGTAACAGTCGAAAGCACACGGTGCAGGGGAAATTGATGGGTGGACAACATATACTGGAAATGATGACTAGAAACGTTATACTGGATATGACAGAGGGTATATTCCTAATTTTCTTCCTAACCAGTCTAGGTTTTAAGCTCTTAATTTAAGTCCGATGTTTTACACCATCAAACCTTCCTGATACGATCTATGCAGCATGGGTATAAACAAGTGACAGCTGATGTTCTTTCTGCCTTGCTAGCTGGGATTTCCTGGTTTCCTTCAGACCAGACCTACTCTGATTATCTGTCCCGGGCTGGGAATTCTGGGTAGTGTGTTCTGATCCTTTAGCAGGAAGCTTAGAAGCTCATTTTATAATAGTTATTTTCAATGTATGGCAGCCTATTGGTGTCAAAAATAGGCATAGGAATAACATATTTGGATGGCAGCTCATAGTAGAGCTGGACTACTTTTATATTTTTTTAGACATAAAATTCAGTCAAGAATGCTTATTTGAATATATTAAGATTATGCTAAAGATCTTGACTGACATTTTTCTTGACACTATCCTAATAATGATTCCGTTTTTGCTATTTGTAATAAAATCAAATACTTCATTCAATTTAAAGTGAAGGAAATACCTTTCAGTTTGATCTACACCTAGGCTGTGCTATTGGAATATTAATAATTCCTTTTATAATTCATAGATTCTCATTTTGCTATTCATAGGGAAGAAATGATATTCTTCCCTATGTAAAATCACAGGTAAACATACTTATTCAATAACAAGCAGCCAAAGAGTTTACTCAGAAAGTGGAAGATTGATTCTTAAAGTTATCGAAATCTATGCCATTTTTACTGTCACTTTATATTCAAAATTCTTTATCTGAATCAGAACTGTGATTGCTGAGGGCCACCTTTTATATTCTACTGTCTGCCAGCAAAATTACTTGGGCTGAGTTGAACTTTTAGAAATCTGCTTGCTTTTTTCTCAAAAAATAAAATGCAGAAACCGATCTTCTAAGATAGATGGGTTATCTAGTAACCAATAAATTTAAAAAAGAGTTTGCTATCTATGAAATCTTACATCAACAGAGAAGTATGAGCATGGAAAGCAGGACTAATAAAATGGTGTTGGTCTGGTCAAGATAACACAAAGTACATAAAACAAAATGGAGTCACTTACATCAACCAAGCTAGCTGCCAGTCAAGAGGTTGGTTGAAACACCTTCAACCAAGATGGTTCAAGAGGAAAACTACCTCAGTCAGAGCTCACACGTCTGGTGATGAGATACATTAAGATGCACACGTGATCAGAACAGCCATGTCTTCAGAGAAGGACCACCTATAGAGAGGCTCCTGGGGAAATTCCCCACTTGCCATTAGCGGTGCTAAGGCACTTATCTAGAGATTCAAAAGAGGGGGTACACTACTTTGGAGGTATAACTGAGGCAGGCTTCAGACCACTGCTGATACACCCGAGCTTCGTGTACCAGGAGGCTGCTCCATGCCACAGTGATCTCCCTTAGCATTCTCCACCAGAGGCTCTGCTCTGCTGGACTGAGGACTTTGCCCTGCTGCCCACTGGGCTCTGGAGACTTTTTTCTTGCAGAGGCTGATGACTCTTTTGCTCATTGTGCTCTCTCCCAGACCTGCAGACTGTGTGTCTCGGACTCTGGTTCATTATTCCCTATTGATTGTTCTGTGTGTGTGTGTGTTAGTTATATTTCTCTTAGATTGTTAGAATGTGATTAGGATATTAATGTATGTTGATGTACTACTTTGAATGAACTTACATTCAATAAAAGCTGAGTGAATAGCACAGTTATCTTGTGTGTTCTTGTCTATTCCCTGGTGCCAGACTGCTCAATAGGCAGCTAGCCAAGCAGTTGCCCTGCTGACTAATAGGAAAGACTATATTGTGAACATATGCTCACAACAGCACTCTATGTCACAAATCACACTAAATTAAATTCACTCACATATTTATTTTCATATTCTCTTTCATAATTTGAAAGCACAGTTTAGTCCTTTTAATACTAAAAATGAGAACACTTTGTGTTAGTCGTGTCATTTCCTAATTGAGAGAAAGATCCAAGGAAGCAGGTCTCGTAGAATCACTATAGATGCAAATTTGCAGAACAGTAATTGCCCAGCGTGTGCTGACAAACAGTTCATTCAGGCACATGCAATTAGCAAGTAAAGAAGCAAAGAAGAGGAAGATAATCAATAGTAATCATTTCTGCATTTCCCCTCTTTCTTTCAAATGCCATTGTCATTTCATTTATGGGTGAAAACCAAAAAAAACAATTTAGAGATTTATCAAAATAAAAAGGAGAAAAGTTTAGAGACATAAAATATTCATGTGAGTTCAAGGGGAGTTTTGATTTCTTCAGCATTAAATGAGCACACTTTTTTCCAAGATATGATAACAATACATTGTTACTGTAATGGTGGTCACATAATGAATATCCAGAAAAATTTCACAATGAGTTGAATTATGCTGTGTATATTAACAGGAGAAAAGCAGACAAACTGACTTAGAGATTATAGTCATGCCATCTGGTCCACAGTATTTTAGACTTCGACTATAACCAATTAAAATTGAGTACTCTAGTGTTCTAAATATATGGCTAACTGGTAATAGTTCCTGTACTACTCTGGCTGATTATAATACCCATTAACTGCCTAACATGTTTTTTCTAGTACACAGATTTGTAGCTGTCATTGTTTCAAGCAAAGTTAAAATAAGCTTAAATTCTCTATAACTGTTTATTATTCTATATTTATTTGCATGTATATGTATATTATCATGCATGAGCTCAATTTAAATAAAAACATGTATTCAAACTGATTTAAAATTGACATTCTAATCAAATTATATTCAAATTATAAAATTTTATTTTGTAATATCCTTTTATCTTTTAGGCATAACAAGGTAAATTCAAATAAATGTGCTTAGATACTTGAATTTTTTTCTTATTTTGGGTTAAACAGAAAAATATTATTAAAATTTGTTGAGAAAAGGGTGATTATTGCCTTCAGTTTTTGTTTGTCTCAGTTTTTTTTCCTTTATAATTCATGATAAACATTAAATACTAAAATACCCATTGGGAGGTGATAAGTCATAGTTTATACATGTTAACATTTGCTTTATATTGATAACAATATTAGAATCAATTGACTTTCATATTTCTTGTTCCTAATGTCTAGTTTAATGGTAGGAGTAGGGGGAGTATAGGGCAACAAAATCAAAGAAAAGCTGACCAGACTTTTGGGGTATAAACTTGGTTTTCAGATCTCACGTGCTGCCTTTACTTAATTTGTCAAGTTATTTGACTCCTCATATAAGCACTATATTTAAGTCTATTACTCTGGATAAAATTGTACATAGGAAGTTTCAGATGCCCTAGACACATACAGTTACCCCCAGGTCTACTGGGTAACTAATTCTTTAAAGTGAAAACTGCTTTTCAGTAAACATTGCCATGATTGATCACAACTCATGAGTGATCACCATTGAGTGTGTTTATCTCTTAGATAATATGACCTACAGTGAATCCAGAGCAAGGTACGTCAGAGTCAGGCATGAATCTCTTTCCCAGTGCTAAAACAATCACAGGTGGTCTATTCTCTCTCCTTTTAAGTGCAACTCTGCAGATAACAGTCTGTAATATTCTTCCTTAAAGAGTGCCTGTTTGTTAGACTTAGTTCTAATTTTGTCCAAATCACCAGTACCATTTCCTGTTCTTCTACTGAAGTGAGCATAAATGTTTTCTGCACTTACGATTACCTAATTTTTGTTAGCATCTTGTGAGCCCTTGTGAGCCCTATTGTATACAATAAGCCGTGTATACAATAACTGATAAGCAAGACTTTATTAGCGAAAAACTTCTGCTCTGCAAAAGACCTTGACAAGAGAATGATGAGACAAACCACAGACTAGGAGACATATTTGTAAGAGATACATCTCATAAAACACTGTTATCCAAAACATATAAAGAACTCTTAAAATTTACCAGTAAGAAAGCAAACAAACCTAATGAAAATGGCCAAAAACCTGAACTGAAACTTCACCAAAGAAGACAACACAGATGACAAGCATATGAAAAGATACTCAACATTGTATGTCATCAGAGGAATACAAATACAATAATGAGATGCCCTATTGTACTTACTAGAAGGTTCAATATTCAGAACATTGACAGCATCAAATGCTAGCAAAGAGGTGGCAAGAATGTGGAGTAAAAAGAACCTTTATTAGTTACTAGAAGGAATGGAAAATGGTACAGCCACTTTGGAAGATGCTTTGGCAGTTTCTTACAAAACTAAACATACTCATACTGTGTGGTCTAGCAGTGGTACTCCTTGGTGTTTATCAAAGGAGCTCAGTTGAAAACTTAATGTTCACACAAAACCTGAACATAAATGTATAAAAACTTTACATATAATTGTCACAATTTGGAAGCAAAGATGTCCTTCAGTGAGTAAATGAAAAAATACACTCTAGTACCTCCAGAAAATTGAATGTTTTTAGCACTAAAAAGAACCGAGCTATCAAGACATGAAAAGACATGAAGAAAATTTAAATGCATATTACTAAATGAAAGAAGTCAATCAGAAAGGACTGCATAATGTGTGATTTCAACTACACAACATTCTGGAGAAGGCTAAAACTATGTAGATTATTAAATATCAGTGCAATGGGGATGAATAGGTGTAGTACTGAAGATTTTTAGGCCATTGAAAATACTGTAATAATGGGTACATTTTGTTATATACCTGTCCAAACCCATAGAGTGTACAGCACCAAGAGTGAGTGCACTGTTGTATAAATTTTGGACCTTGGATGATTAATGTGTGTCGAGGCTTATCAGCTGTAACAAATGCACCACTCTGGTGAAAGTAGTTGATAGTAAAGTACACTATGTAAGTGTAGAGCAAGTGTATATGGGGGATCTCTGTGCCCTTTTCTCAGTGATGCTGAGAACCTAAAACTACTTTAAGAATTAAGTCTTAAAATTTTTCATTTGTTTATTAAAAGTCTTTGCTGAGACTTTTTATCCTTCCATTTGGTTTCCTTATAATAATTGTTTGTTGCAGCATTGTATGATGCTGATTTAAAATCCTCCTCAGATAATTCTACATCATTCCAGTGTTGGTATCTATTAATTTTTTTCATTTAAATTGAGATTTTTCCTGATTTTGCAACAGAAGAAAGGATTATTTACCAATTATTTACTGCCAGGTAGGATTGTACTTCTAGCTTCCCCACTCAGCCCCTGTTGACACCTAGTAGGGAGGCTGTTTTCCTGGTTTCTCAGGGCCGGGGTAGGAATTACAGTTACCCAATAAGGCTTCCATTTACACTACATTGGATGGAAGGGTGAATTCTACTTGGCCTCCTACTGGGTAACCTGGTGATAAGGCAATGGTGAAAGTCATGACTCTCCACTAGGTATCTTCTGACACCATTTCAACACAGAGGGAAAGAGAGAGTTTTGTTACTTTCATGTAAGGGTGGACGCTCATGTTTCCTGCGTGATCACTGACAGGAGTGGGTAAGTTACTGCTCAGCGCTGCTGAGTGTTGTGAAAGTCCCCATTCCACACTGAGCCTTGTTTAAAACTACAGCAGCAAGGGTCAGTGTGCAATCTGGTCTCCTTAATACAATCTGGTGCCCTTAAAAGTCTAGGCAGCTGTCAGTAGTAGAGGTGAGGAATCACTTTTCCTATGGTTATTCTTTTCTGAGGAGCAGAGTGGTTACCGTCTAAAAGATCTGTTTTGCCAGCTGTCCCTTTCCTGGGATGTTGTTTTAAGAGAGCAGTTTTGAGGGTATTTTTTTCTTCTATACCTTTTGGTGTTTCCAGGTTGCCAGCTTTTTCTCAGCATTCATGCTGGGATATGAGAGGCATAAAGAAAATGCAAGAATCTCACCTTTCATTGAGTTCCAAGAGCTAAACCTCTCTGCCTTCTTTCTTCAGGGTAGAATAAGAAGTACACATATTTCATCTTTCCAGAAGTTCTGATCCTATTGTAACATTTTGCTTACAGGATATGATTAGACATAGAGACAAATCTTATATGGGAATACAGTTAAATGTACAGAAGCAGACTAGTCAAGAAACGATGAGATAGATGCAGAACTGAAACACTGGGCTGCGCTATTGGAAGAGGGGAGTTAAGTACAAAAACAAAAAAGAAAATGCAGAAGCGGAGAGGGCAGTTACTTGTGATAAATTATTTGATAGAAAACATTGCCCAGTGAACATTTAAAATTTACAATATTGCCCTGGCTGGTGTAGCTCAGTGGATTGAGTGCAGGCCTGCAAAGCAAACAACCGTGGTTCGATTCTCAGTCAGGGCACATGCCTGCGTTGCAGGCCAGTTCCCAGTAGGGGATGCACAAGAGGCAACCATACATTGATATTTCTATCCCTCTCTCCTTCCCTTCCCCTCTAAAGATAAATAAAATCTTTAAAATTTACCATATTTATGATAATTTTAGAATATTGTTTTCCATACATTAAATATTCTATGATTCTGAAGAATTTTTTTAACTTACTAGATTCTAATTCTTATTTGAACATATTAAAAATTCATCTAAAACATGAGAAATTGTAAGAAGAAATATGCTTTAACCAACTGACAAAGTACAGAGTAGATTAGAATAATATATTTATAGTAGCTACTGTCAGGGTCACTTAGGAATTACTAGAGAGAAGATTTAAGAAACATTAGAAATGTCATAATTTCATGTTTGAACACTAGAAAATATTATACAAAAATCAGATTATAGAGATAGTGATTTTTCAAATGATGAAAATATTTTAGCCTTCTGTTAAAAATAACATATATCACAAAGAAAAAAATCAAATAAAGAGGTGGAATTTTGAAAGCCGGTAAATAAACAATGGCAAGTAAATGTGCACTTTATATATGTAATATTGGAGATATGTATAATACATTTGTTTACAAGCACATGCAAACACACTGAAGTTTTCAAATCTCATTGCCATGCTTTATTTTTTACATGTATTTATAACACTGCTTTCGATAAGACTAGCAATGGTTTCACCTCTTGGGAAAAAATTTTTTTAGTAAATCTAAACTTAAAACAATTTCAAAGATTATGAAATTTCAATCTATTTATAATTTGATGGTATTGGGCATATCACCTAAAAACCAACTCTGGTGTTCAGCATTGCAAAGACACGCACATATAGAATATGTATCCAAACACATTTTGCTAATTTCTAACAAAAGATACAAGTCTTATTTATCAATATCAATATGTTTTTATTCAGCAAATATTTACTAAGTGTCTACTGAGTGGCAGATGCTGTCTAGGCTCTCTAAAGGCAACAGTGCACAAAGCAAATCAAAACTCCTTAATGTAGATCACATTTTAGTGAGTAAAGGTATGATATAAATAAATATATACCAATATATGTAGCACGGCAGATGATGACAAATGCTAGGAAGAGTGTTAGTGCTCAATAAAAGGGATGGATATTACCATAGACTAAAGGTTTATGTCCCTCAAGTTCATGTTGGGACCTAATTCCCAACATGATAGTATTTTGAAGGTAGCACCATTGAGAGGTGATTAGGTCATAGGACAAAGTCTTCATGACTGCACTTCATAGGCTTTTTAAAAAGATCCCAGAGAGCACCCTCACTCCTTCCAACAGGTAAGGACACAACAAGATGATCGTCTATGGAGTAGGAAGTGAGCCTCACCAGATGCCAAATTTTCCAACATCTTATTCTTGCACTCTCAGCCTCCATAACTATAAGAAATAAATGTTTGTTGTTTATAAGCCTCAACAGGATAAGACAGCAATGTATGCTGATGAAGCAAGAAACTTGAATCTAGTAATATTGATCATAACTAGAATAGTTCAAGGAGAAAGTACAGCAATGTTCATTAATCCTGAATGTCCTGAGATTTCTAATATGAATCCCCATGCCCTTGAATGATTATTAGGGTATATTTGTTTATCTACTAGATAGTAATTTTAAATATTTTATAACAATCAAATATATATGGATCATCTAATGTAATTAAACTAATTTTCAACTCACTTTAGAAAACTTCAACTTTCACATAAGGAGAAATTTGAGAGATTAAGACATGAGATCGTTTGAGTAAATGAGGAATCAGATCATTTATTATTAGACAAATATAACTACAGTAAACTCCTATGATGGAAATATCAGCAGTATCCGGTAGCAATTTTAGGAGCAGAGATGAAGGATATTGGAAATATGCAACTACAAAGTGACCTGAAGTTCCTCAAAAATAATTCCTCCACTTTTCAAGATGTTTCTTAGGTTAATATGCAAAGCTGCAAGATCATCTTATTTGGTTTTAACCTGAAAGCAAAGAACTCAGTAATTAACTGCACTTGATGAAATATAATAAAGTGAAAACCTCAAGTTGTAATTACATATGATAACTTTACAGGAGAGCCTGAGAAACATCATAGTTTCCAAAATTGCTAGAGTTCATCTTAAGTAAAAAAATAAATATCTGGGTTCCAAGGGCAGGACCCTGATTTGCTATATTTGGCTTTATTTATCTGTTAAAACATTTTAAGTTTTAGAATGTCAGAACTCTGCATCTTTGTTTTTAAATATTTGTTTTCAATACTGCTTTAGACTTGAAAAAATAGCAATTATTTTAACTCTGGGGAAAATGTTTTTCAGTACATTTTAATTTAAAATAATTTCAATCAATATGAAAAAGCAAAACTATACATTTGATACTGCTAATAAAAATGCACAACCTGATTTGTGGTACATGTTTAACAATTAACTTTTTACAGGTTCCTCCAGGTCCTAACTAGCTTTTCAAAATTTATGTTCAAAATTTTAACTATGGAAGGCATATAAAATGAAGTGATTTTTTAAAGATGCTTTTCTCTTGTAAACATTATAATCTTACCCTGATAAGGACAATGATCATTTTGAGAAGGATGATAAAATAATATTAACATCTAATAGTATATGACATAACCCTAAAGCAGACACTGTAGTAGGTGTTTTCTGCACAATTTCAATTACATTGTATAGGTTCAAATGTATAGTTGTTCAAAATTAACCCTAGTAAGAGATAAAGGCAGTATTCAATCTCTGTCTCTTAAGTGTGTGTACTTAATCCCTATTAACACTATCTTCAAAATGAGTGAATATTCTTTTAAAATCAGTGTGGTTATGGAGAGAATAAAAAAATACAATACCAAGATCACAAAATAATTCTGCCCATGTGAAGTTTTTGACATCTAAGAAATGTAAAATTAATACAAATAAAAGAATCTTTTAACTTAGTGTTAAAAAATAATATATTAGCTAATATTTGGACAAAGTAGAATCTGTTCCAGGTATGGGTGTGAAGAGCATGCCATTTATCTTTAGAAGTTTTAGGGAAATTTTACAAATACCTTAACCATAACATATTTACTAAAATTAATTGGAATCAATCAATTTTATTGATTTGCAGAACCTACGGAGAATATCAGTTGTTACTACCTTATTTTTATAATCCCTCCAAACCATTCACACAAATCAGATTCTAAAAATATGGAAAGACTTTGTCCAATACAACATAATAATTGTTTTTAAATTTTTTATCTAGCAAATAATAGGTTTGTAATCCTAATTTTTTATTGCTTTAGTAATTCTACTAGAGAATTCAAGCATTAAATCTTGCCATAGACATTAATGCCATCAGGCTCAAGCCTCACCATTCATGTGTAGCCCCTGCAGCTTTTCTCAACTGGCATTCAACTGTGGCTCTGCTGACACAGAGTTTATCTTGGAAAGAGGGTATTTAGAAACAATGAGAGAAATGATCAAGCCTTTTTTACAAGTTTGCTTGCTACACTTGAAATAATACCTGAACTAACACTGAGAACAAGTACTTTTCTACATATACACTTCTGCTGATACCAATAGAGACAAGGAAACAGTGTTTTGTTAAAAAATCCACTTGGTTGTAAGTCTGTAATGCACCTTTCCATTTTCCCTATCTCTAATCCTTTCCATATCTAATGGATGTAAAGTGAAGGTTATTACCGCACTAATCTCCTATTACTTTGAGGTGGTCAATGTCAAGCTCTTGAAATAAGGTAAATTGAGTGTTTTAAGTGTTAGCTTTCAGGTCCTTCTCTGACGCTGTGGTTTATCCTATATATTAAACTCTGTATGGTATTGAGCACAAAGTAAGCTGTCAATATCACTGGGTGTGTAGCCATATAACACAGACATCATGGTGACAGTTTTTGTTCAAGCTTGAGGATAAAATTTGCTTATTGCATCACAAAGACATCAAACCCTCATTTTCATAGAGTACATGAATGGTACCAATTAAAGCAAAATGATAATTACAGTTAAAGAAATGGAAACTATAGCATCGCGTAGTCAGAGCCAATATTTTTCTGAACATTTAAGATGGAATCAAAGCCAACAACTGATGAAAGACTGTATAATTAAAGGCTTTTCTTTGGGCAAATGAATAAATAATAACTAAGTTTTAGTAGCAATAGTCCTAAAGCAAGAAGCAAATATCTCTGTGAAATTTCTCATTAGAGAGGAGAGAGGAAAGAATACATTAAAGAGACACAAAAAGAACCATGATTGTTCATGATTGTATTTTGATACTTAAAAATCAATGGACTCTTTTTAGTCATTACCCAGGAATCTATATTTGTGGAAAAAGAGTTAATTAGTCTCCATGAAGGATATGTTTCTCAGAGATTCTGTGGTAAGCAGAATTCTAGATGGCCCCCAAGGTTCACATACACTGTTATTCATTTCTTCTATAATCTCTCTCCTTGACTGTGGAAAGGACCCTTGAATATGATGAGATATAATTCCAGTGATTACGTTGTGTTATATGAAAAAAATAATTGTTCCAGATGCAATTAAATCCCTAATCACTTGTCTTTGACTTAATTAAATAGGAGATTAATCTGGAAGGGTTTGACCTAATCAGTAGAGCCTTGTAAAAGAAGAACTGGGGCCTACATGGAGATCAGCTATGTTTTTCTACTGGTCTTTAAGATGTAAGCTACCAAGTAAGAGTGCCTAGGGGGAGACCAAATACCCTAGGATCTGGGGGTTGTCTCCAATCAACAGCTATCAAGAAAATGGGACCTTAGTCATATAGCCACAAAGGACTGAATTCTGCTAACAGCCATTTGGGTTTGGCAGGAATGCAACTTAGCAACCACTTTTATTTTATTCTCATGAGATCCTGAGCAAAGGACCCAGTGAAATTACAGCCATATTTCTGTCCCAAAGAAACTGCAAGACAATACATGGATGTTGCTTTACATTTTTTTAGTTTTTGGTAATTTGTTGTGTAGTCATAGAAAACTAATATAGACTCTAACCCTCAGCATAATCGATAGCTTCTACCTATAGTACTAACCTAAGCTTTATCTATTATTTTTACTTATTAGTAAAAATAAGTAAATAATTACTTATTTTTACTTACTATCTATTAGTATTATACAATACTAATCTTATTTCTTAATTTAAAATCTAATTTTTCCAAGAACAATACAATTTTTGTCAGGAATGTATTTCAAGCAGAATGTCAAAAATATTTCCATGTATGTGAGGGGGATAGTCTTGTCATTTAGACACAGATATAATTTGAATAAATGAATCCCTACTATTTACTCTCTTACAGGCCTAATCTTTGATATTTCACTCACTAAAGCATGTTTATTTTGAAACCTTAAATTAACATTTGGAGTTGAAAAGTAAATGTTTCTAATATATGTGGCAGCCAAATTTACAAATTACATTAATGCAGTACATAAAGTCATAGAAATATGCAATCATGCACAAGCTTAGCTGCTTAAGGAAGGGACAGTTGCTGAGGTGAGTGAGTTTGCTGTGTTTTGTAAATGAGGCACAATAAAAGTAACTTTTTTTTAGCAAGAAGCAGGATGAACTGTTATCTCTGATACTCATCGCCCTTCTCATAAAGGTTATTTGGCCAACGTTCTTGAATGTGCCAACCAGGAAGTTATTGACACTATTTGCAAAGCAGTCCTCAGTGTGCTGCCAGCTTTGCCTTGATTGCTATCTGCTCACAGGGAGCTTCAGTTCCTTATTTGGAAGGTAGTTAGTGTTTTCCCTTCTTAGAAATACGTAACTACTGATTAAAAATGTTTATCAGTAGGGATAGATAATTAGAATAAAACTATAACATGTATTTTATCTTTTTTAACACTTTTCATATTGTGGCAACAGAGTAACCATTCTTCCTATGATTGCCCTACATATGAAGAGGAAAGAGCATAGTTTCTTGCTCCCAACTCCCTGCTGATAAATGTTCGGGGATGATTTTAAAAATTTATTAAGCTGCTATAATGAGTAAGCCTGTTGTGCACATTTATCTTATATTTCTTATAGTAACCCAAAGCTAGGTCTTAATCTCAAGTGCAAAAGCTAAAGTTTAGTGACTTACCCCAAAGTCACACCCAATGAAGCAGGGTGGAGATGCTAACCATCTATCTGATTCTGAAGCCACTATTTTTTCCAGTCCAAAGGCCTCTCCATCTTGTCTATCCTATCTATATAGCACCTAGATAAATTGGTTTCTCCTTCTTGCTTCCTCAAAGTGCATCCTAACTTCATAGCCTCTAATCTCTAAACTCTGAAACCACAGTTAATAAGGAGAAAAAACAACCTGGAGAAAAATAATGTCTTCTTCCTTTCGTAGGATTCCATTTTGAAGCTGTAAAAAAACCAAATATGGAGGCAGCCTCACAGTTTTTATTACAGGACTATTATATCCAAATCACTAGAACCGAAACTGATGTTTTGGACTGTTTGTCATATACAGTGTGAAGTAAGATTATAATTCTGTTCTATCTGCATCAGGGAAGTTTGCATTTAATGAATAAAGTTTCAAGGGCCAGTGAAAGATGATAAGCTGTGCTTGCTCCAGACTAAAGCTGGAACACCTTCCTTTCTATGTCTGTTTACTCTTCATGCTGCTCTGTAATCTTGCTCAATTAGATTTAGCCTCTATGATTAACTGTTTTGGTGACAGAAAAATCAATGCAAACTGGCTTAAGCAACCCATATAAGCACAAACCCAAATAATGACACTGGCTCCTGGTTTCTTTCTGGCTTCCTTCTGTGGCTGTACATAATGGCCACCTTTGTGGACACAGTTGATACTCCTTTGTTTAATTTCAGTGGAAGGGAGACCTTTGCTTAAGGCAGTCTGAAAAAAGCCTTGATAGTCACTTTGACCAGATTGATTTAGATTGCGTTCATCATAAATGAATCACGTTACCCAGGAAATGTTATTCAAGGACGGGCCTGGTTTTCATGTTCCACACGGGTTGCTGGAATGGCGCCTCAGTTTCAGGCCATGGAGACAGAGCATGGGTGTTGGGGGATGGATGGATGGCCAAACAAAAAGCAGGGGCTGCCTCAGGAAGAAGGAGGAACATAGGTTGGGATAGCAAATAACAACTGCCCAGTAAGAATATTTGTTTTGTGAAGGTTCTATTCTAGCACGATTAATTTATTTCTGAACATTCCAAGCATTGTACCAGACTTTAAGAACCAGATTCACTGATTGTAGGCATTTTTGCTCTACAACTACAATCTCCATGCTTCTTCTTTCTCTATTGGTTTTCTCCATCTTTGAATGTTACTCATCATCGGCAGGTGGCCAGCCTGGGGTTTTAATGAGCTTGTTCAGAGACTGTGTTCCAGAAATTGATGGCGGTCTTTTTTCCTTGTCCCATTGCCAAAGGTGCATTCAAGTATTGCTCATGCATGTTTCAAGAACTTGGATGAAATGTCTAAATAAGCCAGATGAATAGTTAAATGTGATTTTCAATCTATGTCAATTTTACTCGATGCTACATTATTGATGGTTTTCTCAGGAAGACTCCAGAACTACAATTTTTCTAAAATTTCTTTGTCAGAACACTCACAGTTTAGAGAGCTGAACTGCAATGATGAAGCCACATAATAGCCTTCTATTGCATAGCCATTTGCTTCCACTTGCACAGTGAAATTTGTAGCAGAAATGTAAATGTTTAGCTTAATTGCCCTACTATGAAATACAGAGATTTATGAAAAGACGTTAACAGTCTGTCCCTGTGCCATCATCAAAAAGGCTCGCTGGGTTTTCAATAATAGGAAGGGAAAAAAGCATTCATATAAAAAGTCACAAATTGCATTTAAATCAACATGGCAAAAAGGTTTCCATGATACAAAGAAAAATTAAATAAAACAGTGGGTTTCTTTTCAATTGAGGCCTTTAAAGAAACAGGCAAGATGTAATGTTCTTTATTTGTCAGACAAGTGACATAGTTAATCAGTGATAATTCCCTTGGATTGGCCTCTCTGTTATGTCAGTTAATTAAAGTGCATTCTCATATATACTGACCAAACCCTTCTACATGGTGAGTAGTCAGAGAAATGAAAGGCATATATAGTTGGTCCCGCTCCTACCTGGAAAAAGAAATCAATACTGATTTAGTTGTAGCAGAATTGAGCTATTTTGTCTGCAGTCTTTTTATCTGCAAGGCCCCCTGGCCATCAGTGTGGGAAAACATTCACGGAACGAATGCATTTAGCAGGAGTAATCATCATCATTGTGAAGTGCTTATCAGAAATGAAGACAAAATGCAATTTGGCTAGATTTACAGTTGGACCAATAATTACCATTCAGATGTTTCAGCTGAATGCAAAATACATGATTCCAAGCCATGACATTTTTGTTCAATTGCTTTCTTTTCCTTTCTCTTGTGATCTCTAACCTTCCTCCATTTTCTTTTCTTTTTTTTTTCATTTATAAAATATGTCAGTCATGATGTAGCACAGCTGAATAATTGTCATAGAGTCAAATGCTTGCAGATGGTTAATGGAAACAGAAAATTAAATGAACAGCAGTAAAGAAACTCATACAAAATTAAAGAACTCTATTGCAAATTTAAAGGGTCATTTGGTTTCATCAAAAATCAAATAATATGAATATGTTATCCTCTGCATGAAAGAGACTATGTTAAATTGTTTTGAGAGCTGAAAAATGAGCAATCAATGGTGTGCTAATGAAATTTGTGAAAAAAATCATGCACTATTGAAGGTGCCATAAATTGTCATTTAGTCCCTGCGGAAGAAGGCCTTCTTTGGGGGATCAATTTTTTTTTGTCTTGAGCTTATTGTTTACTTAAATTATTGAACTGCAGATAGGACTTGAAACAAGTTAAGATTGTTACCAAAAAGGAATGAAAGTAGGATTAAATTAAAGAAGGCGACATCTCTGAGTTGCAAAACAGAAAAAAAAATCACACCTCCCACAGACAACATTATTCTTTCAAAAGTGTCTTGTCTGAGTTTTTGTGTCCGTTATATGACAGAAACCCAACAATTCATAACACATTCATCATATGTTCAAAGAACAAAATCAATGGCCCCATTGACCTGTAAGGACTTAAGACGGTTTAGGCCAACTAAGCTCTCATCTGCCTGGTATTTTTGAAATAGTATATAATTGACAAAACCTTAGTGAAGAGAAAAGCTGTCTTTCTAGTGAAGCATTAGATATGATGTTGTATGGTATCATTCAGAAGTGAATTTCAGTTACAGACTCTTTAAGAATAGATTTTGAGATTACAAAGCATTATTCTTTTCTCACTCCTTTTTATTTTTCATTATCCTCTCTATTCTCTGCAAAACACAGATGTCAATATGAAATATCTTTTGTCCATCATAGAAATGATTTTTGTCTTTGATGGCTGCTCATATCAAAAGGAAAGAAAAATAAAGACAGATAATTGAGTCATCATTGAAAATAACTGGAGGTTTGTGACATTGCCTTAAATGACTATATAATAGCTGAATATTTTTAATGACTAACTAAATCATAGAGGGTGTTAGAAAGTGAATCAGTTTTTCACATAATAAAACAAGGCTGAAAAATAAATATTTCTGAAAGAACAGCTTAAAAGGTTAAGATATTACTTTTAATACTATTCCCTCGAGATAATTTATAGTCTTTTCAAATGCAAAATGAAATGTATCTTTTCTTGCACTAATGGGAGCAATATATAACCTTGTAGTTTTTTTTCTTTTCAGTTACTTCAGTGATTTAACAATAAAAGTACCTTATTATTTTTTAAATTCTTGATTGTTATTCAATTACAGTTGTCCCCATTTTACCCCCGTTGCTCTCCCCAGCCCTGCCCATCCCACTCCCACATTTGATCCCCCCTGTTGTCCATGCCCGTGAGTCCTCTGTTCATGTTCCTTTGTTTGCCCCTTCCCCCTTTTGCCCTTTATCCTCCTCCCTGCTCCCTCTGGTCACTGTTACTTTGTTCTTTATTTCCAAGTCTTTGGTTCTATTTTGCTCATTTGTTTGTTTTGTTGATTAGGTTTCACTTATAGGTGAGATCATACGGTATTTGTTTTTCACTGCCTAGCTTAATTCACTTACCATAATGCCCTTCAGTTGCATCCATGCTGTTGCAAAGATAGGAGCTCATTTGTTCTGTTGTATAGTATTCCATCGTGTAAATGTACCATAGTTTTTTGATCCACTCATTTACTGATGGGCACTTAGACTGTTTCCAGCACTTGGCTATTGTGAATAACACTGCTATAAACCCTGGGGTGCATGAATTCTTTTGAATTAGTAATTCAGGATCCTTGGGGTATAATCCCGGCAGTGGAATTGACAGGTCAAAAGACAGTTCTATTTTCAGTTTTCTGAGGAAATTCCATACTGTTTTCTATAGTAGCCGCAGAAGTCTGCAATCCCACCAACAGTGCATTAGGGTTTGCTTTTCTTTACAACCATGCCAGCATTTTTTGTTTGTTGACTTGTTTCTTATGGCCATTCTGATTGGTGTGAACTAATATCGCCTTGTGGTTTTAATTTGCATGTGTCTGATGGCTAGTGATGCTGAGCATTTTTTTTTCCATGTATCTATGGGCCCTCTGTTTGTCCTCCTTAGAGAAGTGTCTGTTCAGGTCCTTTGCCCATTTTTTAATTGAATTCCTTGTCTTACTGGTGTGGAATCATGTGAGTTCTTTATATATTTTGAAGATCGAATCTTTGGCCAAGGCATCATTGGAAAATATGTTTTCCCATAAGGCTGATTCCCATTCCATTTTGCTGATATTTTCTTTAGCTGTGTAGAAGCTTTTTATTTTGATGAAGTCCCATTTGTTTATTCTTTCCTTTGTGTCCCTTGCTCTGGGGGACATATTGGTAAAAATATTGCTGTGTGGAATATCTGAGATTTTCCTGCCTATGTTCTCCTATAGGACTTTTATGGTATATTAATTTATATTTAAGTCTTTTATCCATCTTGAGTTTATTTTTTGTGTAAGTTGGTGGTTGAGTTTCATTTTTTTCGCATGTAGCTGTACAGATCACCCAACACCATTTGTTGAAGAGGCTGTTTTTACTCTTTTTTATGCTCTTGCCCCTTTTTGAAAAAATTTTGCTCTCAAATTTGTCTGTAGATTTCACATGAAATTGATGCAGAGGTGAAAATATCAATTCAACTTTTGATTAAGTACAAAATACCTTATGTTACTTTTAAAAAATATTTTATTGTATTTTTTCTATTACTATTTATCCCCGACACTCTCTTCTACCTCCAACCACTCTCCTCCACCCTCCACAATCCCAACACTGTTGTCTGTGTCCATCAGTCCTTTTCTCTTTTTGCTCCATCCCCCCACTACCCACACTTCCCCTCAACCCAGAGCTGCCAGCATGTTCTCTATGAGTCGGTCTCTATTTTGCTTGTTAGTTCATTTTGTCATACCAGCATAGGTAAAGTTTAGTTGCTTGGGTTTTTTTATGTTAAAGGAGGGTAAGAACAAAAATAACTCAACAATTTGAATAGCTTGTATGTATAAGCTATAATAAATGTCTAATTTTCCTGAGTTAATGCATTTTTCTATACATTATTTTCAAATTTTGATGGTTGTCTACCCCTGTTCTAACTAAAGCTCTTTAATATATCCATTCTTACATAACAGTAATATTATTATTTTTATTTATCTTATTAAAGGTATATTTTATTTTTACTTGAAAGAAGGGCAGAGGAGAGACAGGGAAACATCAGTGTGAGAGAGAAATGCTGATTAATTGCCTCCCATATGCCTCAACTGGGGATGGAACCCATAACCTAAGCATGTGCCCTGATTGGGAATCGACCCAGCAACCTTTAGATTAGGAGATGACTCTCCAACCAACTGAGCCATAGAGGCCAGAGCAAAGTTATCATTTTTAAAGTGATTTTGTTATTTATTTATTTTTAGAGAGAGGGGATGGGAGGGAGCAAGAGAGGGAGAGAAATATCAATGTGTTGTTGCCTCTCATGTGCCCCCTAATAGGGACCTGGCCAATAGCCCAGGCATGTGCCCTGACTGGGAATCATACCAGTGACCCTTTGGTTTGCAGACCAGCACTCAATCCACCGAATCACACCAGCCAGGGCCAATGTTGCCATTTTTAAAGCCAGTAATTTAAATACTAAATGTAGAAGCATTATCCATATAATAACCAATAACAGTACTAAAATGTAAGTATCATAGACGAAATTTGTAGCAGAGAATGTTGTCATTAATTTAACTGTTTTTCTTCTTATAAATTAAAATTTGATTTTTTTTTTTTTACTTTTTAAATAATATGTAAGAGATTTTTGTCAGGAGCAATTGCTACAAATAGCCCAGTCCTACTAAAGTGCTGTATTCCTAACAGAAGTACAAAGTATGTTTCATGCGGATGTAGTACAATTCATGGATGTTCCTGAAATTTTATATAGCTTAATAAATCTATTCTCTTGAATTATTTTGCACTATATTGCAGTTGAAATTTTGAGGGGAAAATATTAAACATTTATATTAATATTTAGAGCATCCTTCTGGGCTTAGGATAGCACTTTAGGCTAGGGAAGACATTTGTTCAATATTTTGAGGTTCTACAAATGAAACAAACATGAAATAAGTACATAACTAAGTATAAACACATTGTGATCTTCAGGAGTTGTCAATGTCAAAAAAGTTGTAGGAAGACTATAGAGGAAACTGTGTTACCTGCCTCAGTCCACCATCAGGACAATGGCTCTCATCATGCTGACTGCCAGAAATGTTTGCCACTGAGAGCACACAACTGAGTCTCTCCTCTGGAATCAACCTCAATCTCAGGGAGCTTCCTCACAGAGGTGTTTACCTTCACCTCATGCTGCATCTGGTGATTAATGTGAATACACAGTATCAGCACCCTGACCTCAATTCCGGACATCCCTTAAAGGCCACCTTTGGCAAAGATGTTTTGATACCGTCTTTCCTTTAAGTCAGGTGCTGCTCAACCTGCTGCCTATTGAGCAATCAGCACCAAGGAATAGACAAGAGTCACACAAGGTAACTGTGCTATGCACTCATGTTTTATTGAATGCAGGTTCTCTCAAAGTAGAATATCAACATACACTAATTTCCTACTCACATTCTAACAATCTAAGAGAAATATAACACATACACAGCAATCAACGGGGAATAACAAACCCAAGTTCCAGAGTTTCAGTCTGCAGGTCTGGGAGACAGCACAGTGGACAAGGAAGCCATCCAAGTCTTGCAAAGAAGGATCTCCAGAGCCAGGTGGCCAGCAGGGCAGATGAAGTCCTCAGTCCAGCAGGGCAGGGACTGTGGTGGCCGATGCCAAGTGAGATCAGTGTGGCATGGAGCAGCACTCTGGCGAGTGGACCTCACGCGTCTCATCTGGAGCCTGCCTCAGTTTTACCTTGAGAGTGGTATGCTCCACTGTTCTGGGTTTCATAATAAGTGTCTTGGCGCCCCTGACAGTAAGTGAGGGATTTCCCCAGGAGCCTATGTAGGAAGGTGCTGCCCTGCAGACATGGCTGTTCTGGTCACATGTGTAAATACCTTAGGTGTGTCTTTCATCAGATGTGTCTAGCATGACTCGGGTAGTTTCTCTCTTGAATCAGAGTGCCAAGGCTGGGTGGCAGCCATCGTGGTTGGCGTGAGCAACTCCATTTTGTTTTGTATGTTTTATGCCATCTTGACCAGACCAACGCCGTTTTATTGTTCCTGCTCTCCATGCCACCTCAGTTTCAGTGCTCCACGTTGGATCACATAAAGCCATCGTTACTACCTCCTTCATTTACCCAATACTGCTACCCTTATTTCATCACTGAGGTTAGCATGAGAGCAGGCCACAAGAAACATTTTACCTCCACACATATCTTAGTCTATCAGTCTGGTTTCCAGTAACCTGATCTAAGAGAGAAACCTTCATTTGAATTTGAGTGACTTGAGTGATAGGCTACATTTAGATGATAAGGAAGCATCCTAGCCTGGTGTGGCAGGATATACACAAACCACAGTGAAAAAGTGTGAGCAATTTGTTACCTTTGTAAGATGTCGAAGAAACCCTGGTCTGACAATCTGAGGGATTTTCAGGGCGTTATTTGAAATGAGAATGGAGAAGATGGATGTCAGTAGAGTGTGAAAAGCATTAAAAGCCATGTAAAGGATTTGGATTTTATTGAGTAGGTGTTTGCAAGTCGCACTAAGACTAGAATAAAAATGCAATGTTTAAGAAAGCACAGATATGCAGTATGGAAGAGAAACAAGAATGACACCATCTATGCAAGCCTAAGGAATAAAGTTCTGCATAGGCAGTAACAAAAAGGATGAATAAATCTCTCTCTTTTCCAACCCCTCTTGTTGTGTGTGTATATGTGTGTGTATGTGTGTATGTTGTAGTAAAAGAGAAAAAATACTTCATTTACTTTGTAAGGAAGGACTGGAAATTCATGAATATATTTTTTCACAATTTCTGTGTTACAAATTGTTTTGCCAGATCTACCATCAAAGAGATAAATTATCTTGTGTATTTTTCCTTCCATTACATATTTTCTATTTCTATCTTGTAGATATACTAATGAAAAATAAAACAAATGTGGGGGATAAAGACAGAGGAATAAAGAGGGTAATCAAAGAAACTGGATAATGGTATATAAATTAATGGTCGACTACTGGCATAACTGAGAGTTAATTGTTTTTCTTTAATTCATCTTGAACTCTGTGTTCAAATCATTTCCCTAGGATATAAGCTGAGAAGAAACACCCAACTGAAATAGGAAATTTTCTATAATTGAATTACTTCTTCACTATACCTCAAATAAGACACTAGGCTCTTATCATATACCTTGTTCACTAGAAGTGTTTTTAATATCACTCTTTCCCATTAGAAGCAGTTTGAGTTTCTCTTTTCATATGACAAAAATCTATCATTTTTCAGTGATCTACCAAATGTATCAACAGGTTATCATTAATATTCAAATAAAATACTAGAAACAAATCCCTGAAAGTCTCATCATTGCTCTCAGGTCCTATAGATATGTCTGTTATTTATTTGTATTTTCTTTAAAGGTAGAAAGACATTCATTTCTGATTATGTCTCCTCAATACAGATGAAAAAACAATTAAGACAGTCACTATTGCCCTGGCTGGTGTGGCTTAGTGGACTGAGTGATGACCTGCAAACCGAAAGGTTGGCAGTTCAATTCCCAGTCAGGACAAATACCTGGGTGGGGGGCATGTGAGAGGCAACCAATGAATATTTCTCTCTCACATCAATAATCTTCTTTTCTTCCTTCTCTCTCCCTTTCCCTTTCTTTAAAAATAAATAAAATCTTTTTAAAAAAGATAATCCATTGTATTGCAAACCAAAACTAATACATTTTTCTTCTGAAAGAAACAGACTACCCCAATAGATTCAGAGAGCACTTTACTGATGTCAGCGTAGGTTACTAAGAATCCCACGGAATAAAAAAAAATATTGCATATGTATATGCAGGCTCTTCTAATTCTTTTTTCTTCCCGGGAATGTAGTCATTAAATGCATTGGTTTAAAGATTTCAGTGTAATAGATTTTGAATATACATGGTTCCTCTGCATTTTGAGTTCACTTTCTTAAGTATTCCAGTGTAAATCCAACATCTACATATCTTCAAGAATCTTCAATGAATGAAAGAAAAGTAGAATGCCATTCCTACTTATAACTTCTACATGACCTTAAATTTTTATCAATTTAGTAGTTCTATATGTGAATCTGAGTCTCTTAGTTTTCAGAAATTCTGCTTTATTTTATTATGTAATGCTTGATTTCTGACAAAATCAAGCAAACAAAAATAAATAAGCAAACAAAATCCTATTCACAAATTTAAAAGGATGTGCTTTTGTGTTCACGAGTTGTTCACTCTTACCAGTATTACCAAATAGCAATGATGTTGCACCATGCCTAGTATAATGCAGGTACTTAGTTCTGAACAATAATATACTTTGTTGCTTTTACCACCTAGTTTTCTTGGTGGTGGAAAATAGGCTCTTCCATGGGATCACTAGGAAAGGATTCCACAGATTTAGGTGTGGGAGAGTGTGGTGTGGCATAGTTTATTTGAGTGGGAATAGAAGCTGCCCCTTGGGTTTCCAATGCTCTATCTCTGTCTGTTCCACCATGAAAAAGCCCAACTGTGTCCTCAGCAAGGTGAAGACAAAAGCCAGTGTCCAGAGTTTTTGCTTTATATTAAAGCTTAGTCCTTTGGAACTGGCAGGTGGCTGCTGAGTGGTCTCAGTCCCCACCTCGGTAATTTAGTTTGTTTCTAGCTACTCTGGTGGCAGAGTCCACACAGCTGCCAACCATGCAGTTGCTAAGGCCATATGGCTATGGAAAAAAAACACATGGGTGCATGGATTGAGAGTGTTACCAGTTGGGCAAGAGATAAAGAGAAGGAGAGACATTCTTTGTTCTCCTGGGATTCTATGTGCTTGGGTTTTGGATGGACCAAGCTTTCACATACTTTTGATGGGTTTACATCCCTTAGTTATATTGATAGGACTCTCAGGTCCAGCACCTCTCCCTGAGCCCCCCAATATCTGGTGTCAGAGGGGAGAAGGAAGGAGCATTAATTCCCCTTGGTGGAGGAATGCTGTATTCCCCTGGAGTACGAAGCTGCAGCTCTCTGGTGAAGCAAACATCCACATGCTTCCCTTTTTATTAAATTATATGTCTAATCCCCTTTGCTCTCCCTTTCTAGCTAAATACTGACAGTAACAGTCTTCTAAGCCTCTTTCAAGTTGATTTTGCAATAGAGCAAAGGGAATTGTATCTACGTGTTTCTCCTCTCCTTCTAGTTTCTTATAATTGTACAAATTATCTTAAAGAAAATGACAGTAGGACATGTTGTATAATATAACAATTACTCAGGGATCTGATACTGCTTTGTTCACACCGATGCCGTAACTCCATTCTGGCAGCTACTTGGAGATTCAGCTTTGATTAATGGAACTTGTTGGCCAATTGGTGCCTGAAAGTCCCTCCAAAACTCTTGTATGCCAGCTCCTCCCCTACTAATGGTGAGAGCAAGGTTTATGCAAGAGGGGTGAGGGAAATTAGAGAATTTTAAAAATCACTTGCCACCCAAGCAAGGGAAAATGATTCTTCTTGAAATCTAACTCAAGGCAGTGAGGTTTATTAGATGGAATAAATGACAGTGATTTTCTTTAATCCAGGCCGTTTTGATTCTGCTACTGAATGTTCTCTCGTCACAGAGAGCTTATATAAAAAACAGCAATAAAAGTGCTAGAATTATTTTTATTTCACATAACTGAAAAATTCTATACTCAAAGAGGAATTAAATAGTAAGACACAATTATGTGGAACTGTGGACACTTAATAATATAACGAAGGGTCAGGAACCCAAACTGTTTGCTTACTTAGATAATTACGGCAGATAATTTTCTCTGAGAAAATTATCTGTGTGTTTTTAGTTGTTTGGAAATTATTTTAATCAAAGTGTCATAGGTTTAATTTTGGAAATAAAATTTTTGTCTTAATTTTACTCTGTGATTGGGCTAACATTTTCAAGGCTGCTGCAATTTAAGTGAATGATGTCGTATGGCTAGTTTGTATTGGGTAATTTAATATGCAGAGAAAACATAATGAAATAGAAATCCAACCACTGTTTGGGGCCATTTTAGGGTATAGCAATTTAATAAGGAGTATAAATAATAAATGAAAATGATTCTTCACGGGACATTTCTCTGTTTAAAACACGGTATGCAGCCTATGTCTACGTTACATAAATTCATTCCCCTCATTTTAGATGGTAATCCCAAATAGCTTTCTGTGTCTTGCAACCTCTTTTTAGACTTACCTGAAATTTCCTTCTTGCAGTGATTTCCTTGATGTTTGCAACAAAGATATAGAAACATTTCAGAAACTTCTTATTTAATTTTAACTGTGACTTTGTGGAAGAAATCTGTACTTGACATGTATGGTAAACAGGAAGTCATATCTTTGGCTGCTCCTAATTCTACTGATATCAGTTGATGGAATTGTGGCAAATTTTAGAATATTTATAGATCTTGAATAGGAAAGCAAATTTAGTATTAAGGTAGTTTGAAGTTTAGAAGTGTTTCTTTTTTTGCTTTTGTTGTTGTTCTAAAACTTGGAAACATATGGCCTTCAGTCATTAGTAATAGCTCTGAAAAGGTGTAATTCAAGCCAGGTAAGGTTCTTTGAGCTTCTAGGGAAAAGATTGTAGGAGGAGAATGATTCCTCTCTGTCAGAAAACCTATCCCATTAGCTTGAGAGAGTAAAGCAGAGGAAAACTATACGGGAAACAGTGCCAGAGAGAAATATCTGATAATTCTACCAACTCCACAGAAAGCTGGGACAGTAGACATCTGATGCCACACACACCCTGAGAGTCAGAGCAACACAGCTTTTGAGGTGTCTTTCTCTAGGCAGCCATGGTCAGTAATTGCAACCTTTCTGCCATCTCAGCTGCACTAGAGTTGCTTCTCTGCCATCTCAATTCAAGCTTGGGTAATAAACAGCTTGCCAGATACAGAAAGTGTTTCTAAGACAACCCTGTCTTGGGGTAGCTGCAATTATCAGCAGGCATCAAAATATTACTTGGCTGGTATTTGCAAATCTAAAACATTGGTGGCAGAGAACAGTTGCCACTAGCCTCAAAACGATTCTTTCTTGATTTCCTAAGAGAGAGAAATCTTGTCCATAAATACATCACAGTGAATTATTCAATTTAATTCACTCACAGACTCAAAAACTATCCTTCTATGGCTAATGCAATCTATTGTGAACCATGAAGATTTCTTCACAAAAGTATAGCCGCCAAAGGATCAGGGTTTAAGTCATTGTTGGGTGGTTTTGGAGATGTTCAATTTAATTTTGAGAGATTTCTTTAGATAGAAATCAGTTTTAGAAATGACTCCTTGTCACAAAGCATTGTTCACATCAGTTATTTTCTGAAGATTTCTTTGACTGGTCTTTGTTTAATGATGCTAATAAGCTGTAGATAGATCTGTGAATCCGTTTTTCAATAACAAGTTTATTGAAGCTCCAGATTTAGGTTTCTTTACGCACTGGTATGGAAATAGGTTTACAGAATAAACCTCAGAAATACTTTAGGAGTACCTAAATATTGTTTATACAGAGTAGTCAAAAATAGAAATAAACTGTTTAACTTCAGGCTAAATTATAGGAAATCTTATATTCATTCTGTCATTAAATAGTTGAATCAACTGAAGAACAGTCATATATTAGAAGGGATATATACTGAAGATATGCAACAGAAATATTTTCAATTGGTGAATATAATTTTTATTGTTAGACTTTTTTATGGAGTTAGAGTCTTCCTTCAATGTATGTTAGTTTTGTTTTGTTTTATGATTTCCATGGGTAAGAAACTAACTGGCATTCATTTGAGACAGAGGGGTATAGGGAAAAAATGAACCACATACTGCACCCGACAGGATCAGGAGAGGCCTACATGTGGCCTTGTAAACTCAGAGACTTAAAGTGACCACATAGGATGGTCTGAAATCAAAACTTTCTAGCTGAAAGTGAGTCATGGTGGGTAGTCATGTCCTAGGCCAGTGTCTTTCTTGTCAAAGGTCAGTCTTTGCCTTAACTGAGCCTGTCCACTGTGTTTTGGCATCTGGGGTACTTTACTTTTTCCATCCCCCTGAGGACTCAATCTCCCACCACAGAACCCCTCATTGTTATTGTGTTAATTATTAACTATTAAACTACCTTATGCCCACCTATGTGAAAGAGGTATTTATCTATTCTTTTTACTTTTTAGCCAATCTCAGAGATTCCCCCACCTTTTGCTTTCTCTAATCTTTCTTTTTTTGTTGTAGTTTTTATGGGGGGGGGGTTGTTTGTTTGTTTAAATATATTTTATTAATTATGCCATTACAGTTGTTCTATTTCCCCCCTTCATTCCCTTCCACCCTGCATACCCCCTCCACCACCATTCCCCCCTTTAGTTTATGACCACGTGTCTCAAGTTCTTTAGATTCTATATTTCCCCTACTATTCTTGCCCTCCTCCCTACCTATTTTCTACCTACCATCTATGCTACTTATTTTCTGTACCTTCTCCCCCCTTCTCCTTCTCCCACTCCCCTGTTGCTAACCCTCCATGTGATCTTCATTTCTATGGTTCTGCTCCTGATCTAGCTGTCCTCTTAGTTTGCTTTTGTTTTAGGTGTGGTTGTTAATAACTGTGAGTTTGCTGTCCTTTCACTGTTCATCTTTTTCATCTTCTTTTTCTTAGGTAAGTCCCTTTAACATTTCATATAATAAGGGCTTGGTGATGATGAACTCCTTGAACTTGACCTTATGTGAGAAGCACTTTATCTGCCCTTCCATTCTAAATGAAAGCTTTGCTGGATAGAGCAATCTTGGTTGTAGGTGTTTGGATTTCATGACTTGGAATACTTCTTTCCATCCCCTTCTTGCCTGTAAGGTCTCTTTTAAGAAATCAGCTGACAGTCTGATGGGAACTCCTTTGTAGGTGACTGCCCCCTTATCTCTTGCTGCTTCTAGGATTCTCTCCTTCATTTTAATCTTGGTTAATGTAATGATGATGTGCCTTATTGTGTCCCTTCTTGGGTCCACCTTCTTGGGGACTCTCTGAGCTTCCTGGATTTCCTGGAAGTCTATTTCCTTTGCCAGATTGGGGAAGTTCTCCTTTATTATTTGTTCAAATAAATTTTCCTCTGGTGGCTGTGCCTTTCCCCTTCTGGTACCCCTATAATTCTGATGTTGGAAGGTTTAAAGATGTCCTGAAGGTTCCTAAGCTTCTCCTTTTTTTTTTTTTGAATTCTTGTTTCTTCATCCTTTTCTGTTTGGTCATTTTTTTTCCTCTTTCTGGTCCACTCCTTTGATTTGAGTCCCAGTTTCCTTTCCATTACTATTGGTTTCCTGTGCATTTCCCTTCATTTCAATTAGTTTAGCTTCCATATGTTCCTGTAATTTGTGACTAAAATCAATCCGTTCTGTGAGCATCCTGATCACCAGTGTTTTGAACTGTGCATCTGAACGTTTGGCTATTTCTTCATCGCTTAGATTGATCAGCTCGGGGGCTCTGAGTTGTTCTTGAGCCATGTTTTGATCTGTTCATGCCTGTTAGGTATGAGGACCTGAGCCTTAGTTGTTCACCAGGGTGGGGCCACCCAGGTCGCTGGTTTGTGACGCTGTATGTAGGGGTGAGGTCAGAGGGGGATGATGGCGGCTCACTCTGCTGCTTCTCATTGCTGGGGCCTGTGCGGTCCATCTCACCACTGCTAGCTCCTTCACTGGTTTATCTGCGTGCGAATGTGTGACCACGGTCAGCCCTCAGTGGGTCCGCTGCCTTGCACCCTCAGTGGGTCTAACACTTTGTGCCCTCAGTGGGTCTGCCCACTACTTCATACCTGGAATCTGCCCACGGCTGCTGGCGCACCTGGGTCGCATGCCCCGGTCAGTCCAGTGGATGTTTCCTGCCTGACCCCACTCTGCTTGTGGCTCTGCCCCTCTTACCATTTTGGCTGAAGAGTTTGTTGTTGTCAGACTTCTGTGTAGTTTAATTTTCAGTGGTTTGGCTGCGTTTTTGTTGCTAAAACTTTGTTGTTTTTAAACTTGGTTGTGTGAGAAGGCGAAGTGCTTCCACCTATGCTTCCATCTTGGAGGAAGTCCCTCTCTAATCTTTCTAATCTATCACCAGTTAATTTCATGTAACCTCCTTACATCTTCCCCTTTGATTCTGACATATAAAATAAATGGTAAAACTACCATTTATCATTTAGCATTTGCTAAATTTGTTGAGATGTTGGTTCTCAGCAATTGTCAGTTTGGTTCAAATAAACTCATAAAAATTCTCTACAGGCTTAAATGTTTTTTTATGTTGACATGGGAAAATAGCTTTTAATCTTAAATTAAGTGCTGAGAAAAGTGAAAATTGATGTAGTGTGTTTGCTACTTAGCAGAAAGAGGTACAAAAATGTTTTGAATTATTTTATTACAAACAAAGAAATGATCAACATTTTTGTCTTATATAGTAAAGAAAAATGCTGCACTAAAAATTATATCTTATCACTTTAACTCATGACTACCTGAAATTGTTCACATGTCATTTTTAAAGAGTCAAAGGAACTAATTTATAAAATATAAAACTGAACTCTGAAAAGATCTTCTATTGCATCATAAGTTGACACCTATGCAAAATTTTCAGAGTTATAACAACTCATATTCCAACCTAAATCTATGAATTTGTTTCTCCAAGGAGTAGGGAATGTAATAACTAGTAAGCAGTCATACTTAATTACTTTGAAATAATATAGTGGGTAACTATTACTTGTTACTGCTAAGCAAACTATTATCTTCTGATACTAGCACCAAGATTTCCCTTTGTAGTACTCTTTCCTCTTGATATGCACTTCTCTTTGTGTGAGGCTGAGACTAACTGGTTACTCTATGAGTAGGCTATGAGTATAACATCCCCCTGGTCACAAAGATCTTTTTGTGATAGGCAGCTGGACAAGCATGAGCAGAGACAAGACACTGGGCCATGTACAAAAGCTCACCAGGGCAGAAAGCCTCTGGTGCCTATCAACAGGCAAAACTGTGAAAGCAAGGACCTTGCCCCCAGTGTAACCCTTCCTCTACTATCATAACACTTGTCTGTAGTTCAGACCCTCTCCTGACCCTTCCTCCTCTGGAATGTTAGTAGTCATGCAGGTTAGATTTCCTTATAGGGGGAACAAACAAGGGGGACTGCAGAATAGCCCTTAAATATTAAGCCCCCAAGACAATGAATCTCTGTCCTGCATCAAATACATCTAGACCTCAACTGTGTTTCAGCTTCAGGCCCAGAAAAGCATCAAAGCCAGACAAGCAATGCCATGGCTGACATCAGGATCAACTGCATTAACTCATAACCCCATTCCCTGGGGCTGACCATTCAGTGGAAACCATGACCCTGAAGGAAACACCTAAAAACTAATGAATACTCTATTGGGATCCTCCCTTGAAACCTCCAGATAAATACCTCAAGAAAGGAACCCAGTGTGGCTCTCTCTATGGAGCACTCCCATGCCTTTTCCCACCCCTTTTGCCCAGGCACATTTCCCTTACCTTTTTCTTTCTCCTAAGTTCCATGGACCTTTCTTTTACCTCTGTGACTTGCTCCTGAGCCTATTTATTTTATGCTCACTTCTCCTTCCTACCTCTGTGACTTTCTAAGTAAAATTTTTCTTATAGTTTGAGTCTTGCCTCTAAATTCATTCTTAGCCAGAATTTGAGGACCAAGGTTGCTGACCCAAGGTCTCGTCTGACTTCACCAGTCTAACACCTGGTGCATTTAACATCTGAGAGTTTCAGGGATGGGCATGTGACTTAAATTCTGTCCATTAAATGTGCATAGCTTCAGCTCTATTTGTTATATTATGACTTTCAGAAAGAAATACCTTTTTCCACTTGGTTTGTCACCTGGAGTTTCTGTGGATTCTCTGATCATTAATTATGAGAAAACAATTGGAGAATAAAAGCAAAACACAGGACAGTCAACTGAGATACAAAAGAGACAGATCTATGATGATGTCATCTGATCACCAATATCTTTTTTATTTTTTAAATTTTGTCAACTGCAATTTACATTTAATATTATTTTGTATTAATTTCAGGGCCACAGTATAGTGGTTAGACAAGCACGTACTTTAGAAAGCGTTTCCCCCTGATATGTCTTGGCCCCCAAGTGGCACCACATATAGTTATTAGAATATGATTGACTACAGTCCCTATCACGTACTTTACATTCGTGTGACTGTTTTATAACTACCAATCTGTACTTTTATGCTTGAAGCTAGTTTGAACACTTAGCATTAGTATCTTTTTGTTTATGACAGTTTATATTGGTTTTCTGAAATGTGAAATTTAGAGTACTGAACCACAAAAGTTACTGATAATTAGAAAGACAAAATATTTCAATGAAATAATCTTGTGGTATTAAGAAAAATTAGTAAATATTTTATATACATGAAGCCTGTCATCTTAAGACATGTGTGGTGGATATGGCTGATAAACTCACTGTCCTTTTTAACTTATTTGTAGAATGACTTACTAGTCTCAGTCTCAATGTGTTTAAGAATCTACTTAAAATGCAGATTCTGAATTGGGGTAGGATTTGAGGTTTCGCAGATCTAACAAGCTCTCAAGTGATGTAGAGATCACTGTGCATCATTTATACAGCACTGAAGTATTCAATCGTGAAATGTCATTGCTTGCTAGTGCTTAGAAATCCAAACGATGCATTCCACAGATTGCTTAGCAACTTAGCTTTGGACTGTGGCTCAGCTTCCACTGAGCAGACGTACAGCAGGAAATTTGAAAGGAATTTATGGGGTGAGAACATTTCTACTCTCTGGCTGATCCTTGTGCTAGTAAGTTCTATCAGTGTGGAGCTTTATTTTTTCTTCTTTTTCTTTTTAAAGATTGTGGCTGAATTAGTATGGTTTTAGACAATAGTTTGAAGTAGCCTTCTGGTGGCTGGATAACAGTAGGGACAATTTGGTTTGCGAGCTGGCAGCTGAAGTGACAAGTTCCTCATTTTCCATGTTTCTTTTCATGATAGCTAGAGCAGCTCTCTTAAGGGAAGTTCTGGTAAATTATTCTGGGAGTCTTTCCTGAAGGCAGAGCCTACAGCCTTCTTCCCCAGTTCTTACATAATCTGGCAAGACAGTAATTCCCCATGTTCAATTACTTTGCAAGCAAAGCAAAGTATTTGTTATAAGCAAGCAAAGTATTTGTTATATGTCAAGTTAAAAAGTGCAAGTTACACACCTTTTTAGGGTACAAAGAAAAAGTAAGAAACATGACAAAATGGAAGGACAAGAGGAATACTTGCTTTAAATGTTTTTATTGCATTTTTCCATTGTTCTTTATCCTCTCTGTGCCCTCTTCCACCTGCACTCACCCACCCTCCAATCATCGCAGTTGTCCTCTGTGTCCGTGACTTCTTTTTTCTCTCTTTTTTTGCTCAATCCCTCCACCTCCTCTAACCACCCCCACCCCTGCTCTCTATCTGTGAGTTTGTCTCTATTTTGCTTGTTAGTTCAATTTCTCATTATATTGCACATATGAGTGAAATCATATGGTAGTTGTCTTTCTCTGACTGACTTACTTCACTTAAAATACTGTTCTCCATTTTCATCCATGCCATTGCAAAAGATAATATTTTTTTCTCTTTTATGGACAAGTAGTGTTTCATTGTGTAAATGTACCATAGCCATTTTATCCACTCATCTACTGATGGATGCTTGTAATTGCAGTACAATGGCATGAGCTCCTGCAGACTGAGCATTCTCTTTTTTGTGGGCTTCTTATCCCTTTCCTAAGAGTATTGCCAGGCAACAGTGTATAAGCCAGGATAATGGCAAGAATGATTATATGGTATTCAAGAAATCTGGATTTCTGTCTCAGTTTAACAGTTAGAGATGTCTCTGAAGACCAGGAAGTTCTCCTTGTCTGGGAACATTTAAGTAGGCAGAGACTGTGCAATTTTTTTTCAAGAATGAACACCCAGTCTTGGCACATCCAATAATTTTTCAAGATAACACAAATTAATATTATCTTAATTATAAATGTTTACAATTATTATTTCATTAAATATTATATTGAGTAAATAGAACATATTTCCCAGGATACAGTCACAATCATATAGAAACTTTATTGTTAATCCTGTAATTACTATTTTACAAACTTGGATCTCAGTACATTTTCATATATATCATGTAAATGAAGCCTAGTGTACAGGAAAAATTCAACAAAGGATATCTCTATTCTCTACTCTTAGTGTATTTGTACTTCTTAGAAATATAAAATATCTATAAAGGGATAAGGAACACATGATTTACAATTAGCCAGGTTATATAAATGTGAAGCATTAGTTTTGATGAAAGCTCCATATTATAAGCAAAATACATGTCAATAAGACCATAAGATTAGGTGCAGAACTACTTCCAAACAGATTTGTATTTTATTTGATGTGTAAAGCAAAGACAGAACACTCTCCTCCGATGAGTAGCACTTGGATTCAATTTTTTTAAGTTGCTGCTTTATTTTATTTTGGTCACACATGCTTTAAAAAACATGTACCCACTTGCAAAATAACCAAACACCAGGAGTTAGAAGGGCATAAACCAAGGAGCTTACAGCATGAAAGAAAATCCTAGGCTTCAGAACAAAACAAAACCAATCAAATATTAAAAATTCTCACTCAAAATATAAACATTTTGTTTTTAAAGGAATTTAAGGTTTTGCTGGTTTTTTTTAACATTGTTATTCTCCTGTGATCAAGAACATCATAAGTAGCGCTTGAGCCCATACACTCTGGGTTTATAGCCCATATCCAGCAGAGAATAGGCAGTGCATGAATTAGAACTTTGTCCATAACTAATGTACAATTAACCTAGTTTATCTCTCGTAGATTAATTATTGATAAAAATGTCCATCACATGTTTCATTTAATTGAATTATAAAAATTATGGCAAAGATGAGATTAACTCCAATGCCCACCCCTCAAAAAAAAAGATGGGCTCAATATTTATTAGTTACAGTGATTAGGCTTTGGAGATTTTGAATTTAAGAAAATCGTATTTTTAAAAAATAAGTCATTTCAATTTCATTTCAGTAACATTAATCATATCACTTAGAAAAAAGAATTATAATAGAGATACCAGAGATGAATTTGAATACACATTTCCACTCTTAAAAATACATTTGTATTTTCATAAGTGTTATGGCAAAATTAAGAATTTTCTGTTTTTTTCTACTTCAATTTTTCCCTGATAAATGATTTGGAATTCAACTAATATATTATCCTTTAACAAATACTACTTTTTAATTTAGTACCTTTATTTTTTAATAATTTGACTATCTTTTGAGATTTACTATACTAAAATATTATGGTTTATTTTAAAATCAATTCTATACACACATTTACACATGTACATATATGATCTACGAATATGTACATTCTCTATAACACATGTATTGCATTTTTTGTGCCTTAAATGGTTGGGAGTTAATGCCCCATAGTGAGTTCCATTTATTTATTTATATTTTTAATCATTTTATTGTTATTTTATTACAGTTGTCTCAATTTTTCACCCTTTCCCCTTCTCTGCCCATCCCATCCCCCAGCTCCACAGTCAATTCCCACACCATTGTCCATGTCCCTGGGCCATTCATACATGTTCTTTGACTAGTCCCTTCCCTTTCTTTCCACCATTGTCCACCTCCTCCCTCACCTTAGCTCACTTTCAGTCTGTCTTATGTTTCCATTCCTGTGGTACTATTTTGTTCATTAGTTTATTTTGTTCTAGATTCCACTTATAGGTGAGATCATGGTACTTACCAATCTAAAATAACTTATGTGCCCCTATGCTCATAGCAGCACTATTTACAATAGTCAAGTGCTGGAAACAAGATAAGTGCCCATCAGTAAATGAGTGGATCAAAAAACTGTAATAAATTTACACAATGGAATTCTATGCAGCAGAAAGAAAGAAGGAGCTCCTACCCTTTGGGACAGCAAGGATAGAACTGGAGAGCACTATGCTAAGTGAAATAAGCCAGTCAGTGAAAGACATATATCTGTATTTTCTTTATTTAAAAATGTAACTTATTTTCCAAGAAAATCTGAAACATGCTTTGTGGTTACAGCTTACAAGAACTGCATCATATAAACTGAAAGTAAAAAATTATTCAACAGAAATACCTATGCTGAGTTGCTGAAAGCATTTTACAGGATAGTGAAGTTTGAGTTTTTCCATGAAGGCTAATTGTTCTGTTCCAAATTGAACGGAAACAAGAAACAGAGAAGACTACTTCCTCAATAAAAAACAATTCATAAGCAAAGAATGAGGATTTACTCAGTAATGTAATAAAATACAGGAGTTTGATGAAATTGGAATACAAAGATATGTGGAGTGAGAGTAAGGGAAAGGTTGTGATGTATGACTTGCCAAAGAGTTTGAACTTTATCTTAGAGGTAGGAACTAAAATCAGATCTCAAAATTAGAAGATTATATAAATTAGAAGGAAAACAGTAAAAATTTTTCTTAGAGGTAATGGGAAGAAAGAGATACAGGAGAAACACTGTTGGTACTGAGTGTGTAAATGCAGGGCATCTGCAGGGAAGTGAGGAGTAAGACAGTAGTGGAACCTTGGTTCTCTAATTTAATTAATTCTGAAAACAGCTTGAGAAACAATTTGTTCTAAAACAGAAATCTCCTTTGTTCGTTGCCTGAGCAACACGAGGCTGATCATACAGACATCAGAATGAAAGTGTTGTGTGGGAGAGAAATTTTGCTAGACAACCAAGACCTTGTTTTTATGAACAACTGGGTCGAGAACTAAATTATTGGAGAAGCGAGGCGTTTGAGAACTGAGGTTTGAATGTATTCATTTCATTTACTTTAATGTACAAGTGGTGTGGGCATATTTGTCTGCTGACAGGGAATGCACTATCAATGAGAGACAGAAGGTGTGAGAAAAGTGCACACTATGAGAACATGACTCCACAGCAATAGAGAATGTACTAATTAATAGTATTGTGTGTACTCCACTATTTTATGTTTTATATGCCCTTATGAATGGTAAAATCTATGTAGAATGTAAATAGAAATGCATTGTATATAATAAAATATGTAGAAAATAAAATGCTCTTATATGTCTATTACATGAGAGGACATCCATAAGCATTATTCCACCCACAGTAATGACCAACTCACTCACGGGAGACATATGGAAACAGAGCAACTGAGAAAGCACATTCATAGCATTATTCTTAAACATATTCAGCATCTTATGATCATTAAGTACAATTGTAGAAGTAATTTCTCTCACAATGTTTCAAACATTATTCTTCTAGTTATATTTATTATACATTATTTCTCTCTTTTTCTCCTTTTGCCAACTCACTGATTGGATTCTAGTAAATAAAATGGACTAAAACTTTCTCTATTCTGGATTCATGTGATCACACTGTATAATAGGCAGTCTTTTGTGACTGATGACTTTTCCTTAGGATGATGCTCTCATGGTTCATGCACTTTGTACCATGTGCATAAATCTTTTATGTGTCGCTGGATTCACTTTCCTAGTATTTTGTTGTAAATTTTTGCATCTATATTTATAAGGGACCTTTGTCTTTAGTTTTCTTTCTTTATCTAGTCTTGATATCAGGGTAATACTGGCCTCTGAAAATGACTTCAGAAATGTCCCTTCCTCCTCCGCTATCTTTTTTCTCTGGTCCTCTATGGGAAAATTCTAGATGGTCTATAACTTAACTTACTGCTCTCATCTTAATTGCTCATCACCAAAATATGCATTGTTTTCTAGCACACCCTTATTCTTGAACTTCCATTCTGATCCAAATAAAGTCTCTGACCTTAGAGAAAGTTGTAAAAATTTATGTTCTTACAGCCTTCCTCTCACCCTTCACAAAAGTCTGATATTGTTTTAGAGGTAGGGAAGGGACAGTATCCTGACCTGCTTCTATTTGAGTGACACCTCTGACTCATGATAAGGGAGCGGGCTATAATTTTAACCTTTGGTTTCTTGGATTGCCCCTCCTGCTATGGAACCTCCACCCTATGAGCAAGCTGAAGTGAAGAGGTTTGTAGTGAGGAGACTGCCCTATGAGTGAGACGAGGTGGAAGAGAGAGCTCCAGACTTCTTAGCTATTCTCCTCTAGAGTCAAGCTGCTACTAAGTGTAGCTCGACAAAATGAGTAATGCTGGTCTGCATCCTCTGTCATCATAGCCTTCAGCTTTGGGAATAGGTTGTCTGATGTTCTTTACCTGCCTGGAAAGTATCTCCTATCACATTAAACTATAGGGCAGGGAGGGATCATATCCTGGCTTCAATGTCAAAGACTATTGTTATTTTTACAAAGACTTAGCAGATTTTTAAATATTTTTTCTCCATTTTGTGTGTGACCTTGGGATGATTTCTGATAACTGAAGTTTTTCAAAAAATTATTTTCACTAGTTATAGTTATTTAATTGGGAAGAGGGTCCAAGTAGTTTATTATGCCATCATTATGAATGCTGTCTCTTTAAAGTATATTTCTAACAACTGTATCAAAAGTACCTATTATATATGTGTCTATTATATATACAATATATAATACATAGTGAAAGTTTTCAGATTATAGAAACCCCACAATTAAAATTTTACATATAAAATAGGATTGTGTAACATGCATTAAATTATTGAAAATAATTTATTTTTAAACATTATGACCAAATCTATTCCACCTCTTTTCTTTTTCTTTATCTTTATTTTTATTAATTGGCATGATATTAAAGGTCAATAACTACAATATGTAGAGTATGATACCAATATTATTTTTTTAAATGTTGAGAGACAACTTCAGTCATTTTAATGTAATATATTTATGGGACATTTAGTATTTTCAGGGCACTTATTTATGTGCTAAAAATATAATAATGAGCTAGTAAACATAGTCTTTTTACCTCCTGAGCTTATCTTATAGGAGAATTGACTGGGAAGAAAAATGGACAGAAATAGGAAAACAAGTAAATAAGATAGTGATGAGTGTTAGGTAATGGAATGAAAAAGGATTAGTAAAGGATGAAAGTTTAGCTATGTGGCCAGTGAAGTACTCAAGGAAGAAGTTATATCTGAGCTGGCAGGAAGCGGCACAGACGGATCTGTGATAAGAGCGTTTGTTATAGACAGAGGCAACAACAGCTGCAAAGTCCTGATGGGAGAACCGGCTGGGAGGTTTCTCTGAACAGAAAGCATGTCAATGTAGCAGAAAGTTAGTGAAAGTAGCTGAACATAGGAGGGAGTGAATATCAGAGAGCAAGGAAGGAGCCAGATAGTGTAGTGAGACAATTGGAAATCTCAATGGGAGTTTGAGAAGGAGAGAGACCTATTGCAACAAGGAAGGAAATAAGTATAGAATAAAGTACAGATTAAGTGCATAAATACAGAGATTTGAGGATGATTCTTGCCTACTCTCCTGTTCTCCCTTTTGAGTGGGAGTTATCGAGTACATGTAACAAATGGTAAGAAAAGAATTGAGCATCTGAAAAGATTGTTAGAAACTTTAAACAGTTGATAAGGGGATTGTGTGTCTTTGAACACCTGGCTGAAGTTGGAAAGTGTTGATCTGTGATAACTCCCATCAGCTTGTCTCTGTAAAATATTCTAGCAGCGGAAAATATCCAGGCAAACAATACGTTTGGATAAATATGGGAATAAGAATATTAATTGAAAGTGTACTAGAAACATAAGAGGAACAGAGATAAAAATATACCATTGACAATGTTGTTGACAAATAGGAAGCTGAAAATACAGATAGAGGAGGAAAGCAAGTAGATAAAGAATGCCCTTGGACTTGTGAACTACACAAGAGATTTTCAGTGTTTTCATTTGGTTTGTTTTGCTTTGTTTTGTTTTCTGTCTCAGGTGGAACAGGATGACTTGAGTGAACTGCAGTTGAGTATTTCCTTTTATTTCAAGTCAGTTGGGCCCTGATAAGACCCCAAATATTTCAGTCCCAGTTAACTACTTTCCCTCAAGGAGGGGACAACCTTTTTAAGAAAAGCGAGTACTCTGGTGTATTTCAAAATGGTTATTTTGAAAACTCTCTTCTTGTTAGAGGGGAGTGCTTATTTTAACTCTCCTCTCGCTCCATGGGAATTGTCTACACTATCTACTGTTGGAACCTGTTTGAGGTGGAAGTGAATCTCAGAGTACTGTGTGGGACCACTTATGACTGTGAGATGGGAAATGTTCAGCTTTCAGTGTTGCCCACACTGACTCTCCACGAACTTGTCAATTACAAGTCAAGTTGTCCTGCCTCCTTGCATTTTTCTCCGGTGGCTTCCACTTGAGTCTTTGCTCAGGTAAGGCATGGCTCCCTGTATTTGTCCTTCTCTCTCCCCAGTTTTGAGGGTGGCAATTGACCCTTTCTCCTCCCCACTCTTATGGATCCATGAAGAGATTTTGATTTTCAGTATTTTCAGTCTTTTCAGCCTTTTTAACTTGTTAGGAAAATGGCAACTCTCAAGCTCCTTACATACAGAGCTAGAACAGATGTCTGGCATTTGTAATGAATGTTTAAAAACATTCATTTTCAACTTGCCAAAAATGTATTAATTTTATCGTATTAGATCACTGTATCTTATAATTAGATAATTATATTTAGATACATGGTAGCACATATTTTCCATTTATGTTTTTCTTATAAGTACATGTAAAATTTGCAACTATAGCATACTTTACAAAGAATTACAACATATCATTCAAAGTTTTCTTAATAATACTTTATTTATACATGTTCTTTTATACTCATTGTGCTTCTCATAAATTAGAGACAAAATAGGGAATACAAAAATAACGAGACAAGGGCAGCACATTCAAAACATTTAAATATAGGGATTTCAATTTTTAAAAAGTGCTTTATAAAAAGAAAAATTATCACATTTGAAAAGTACTGCCCAAAAATATGCAGTAAAATATTTAATGAAAATGCTAATTATAAGACAACCTCATTTGTAACATAAGCAATTTATCTCTAAGATAGAAAAATGTCACTGAAATCCTATTTGCTGCTTCTGGGAAGGCTTTATTTAACTCAACTATCCTAAGAGCTTTGAAAATTAATCTAATAACTAAAAGTACTTTTATAAACTGGTTACTTTGTGAAGGTATGGACATCAGGGTATACGCAGGCCACAGGAAGTAAACTCCTTTTTCTCTGGAAAATGACCTTTAGATCAAAAGTATCAGTGGGAATTCTGCGCATTTTGGAAGCATAGAATTTCAGGGTTGCAATCTACCATTTTCTATGAAAGAAAAGAAAGGCCCTTTAAAAGAGTTTGACAACTCTTCAACTGTTATTAAAAGAGTAAATCACCAACCTATTGTCTTTGGGTATTTTTCTAACTCTACACTCAGGCCATTTCTTAACTTTCTTGGCTGTTTATCTTCATGGTGTCCCCATGACCCATATACGAATCATGTAAGCATCGCCCTGTGATGAGCACGTACACCAACTTCTTCACTGTCGATTGCAATGTTCTCAGTGGAAATTTGAGTTTGGCCTTTCTGTGGACTAACCAAAAACTTTAGTATAACAGATATATTCAGGTGTGACAAAGAGAAAAATTCCCCCAAATTTATTAAGCTCATTTAAATATTTATAAAACTCAAGAGTAATACAAAGTAGTTGCTTTTATCACAAAAACGTGCCTTGCTTGGACTCTGGATTTCTTTCAAAACAAGTTTACCGAAACAAAATGTTTTATATCACCAAACCATTAGTGTATTTAAAATAATTTTTATTTCTAGCTTTAGTAAAATTTAATTCAGTGTGCAATATCTTGTTTTCTTTTTTCTTTAAAACTTTATTTGATGAAGGCTACTTTCATTGCTCTGAGACTCCTTTGCTCTCCTGTCAATTTTAAGTTTAATTTTCATGAGCTCCCTCTGCTGGCAAGAGAAGTGTATTGTGCACATTTATCCACAAAATAGACAGGATCAACCATTGTTTCACTTGTTATCATGAGTCATGAATGCATATACCTGACTTCACTCCTTGTTACCACCAAGAACCTAGATGTTTCCCCAAAAAACTCTGCCCAAGATGTGACGCATGAGGAGGCATGTTGTTGTGATGAAGCTGCCAATTACCAAAAAATTAAAAAATAGCTGTAGCTGTTTTTGTTGAATTGTATCTCTCAACTGAGAAAGAATGTTGAGGTAGTACTTATTAATTGTTTGGCCTGGAAAGGTATACTTGTGATAAAAAATGGCTTCCTAAATGAAAAACAGTTAACATGGTCTGGATCTTATGGTGACTTTGATGTGCCTTTTTTGAGTATAGAGAACCAGGTGATTCCATTTGGACAATTAGGCCTTTGTTTCCAGATCATAGCCATACGCTCACAGTTCATCTCCAGTTATGTCCTTCTTGTGGAAATCTGGTTCATTGGTAGTGGTTTGAACCAGGCCTTTAACAACTGCAGCACAATGTTCCTTCTGCCCTGGTAGACAAACTGTGGAACACATTTTGCCATGATGTGTTTCATGCCAAGTTCCTGCATCAAAATCTCAGACACAGTAATTTTTTACAATCCCCAGATAAGCCTCTAGTTTGCACACTATCAGTCACCAATCTTTGTTGGTTGCAACCCACACACATTCAACATTCTCAGGTATTCTGCTTGTTGCAAGCCTTCCAGAAAGTGGATCACTTTCAACAGATTCTTGACCACTTTGAAGCATTTGTGCCACACTTTTATTTGCACTGCACTCATTGCATCATGCTGAAAAGCCTTCTGAATTATCTGAATAGTTTCTGCAGAGGAATATACAAGCTTAACACAAAATTGGATGCAAATTCATTGCTCTACCCACTCAGTCATTTTGAATGCAACCTCTACACAAGCTCACTCAATGGTATTTACTGTCCCCACTGACTAGTATGGTGAAATCATCATCGTTCACACATGCACATTCCATTTCACTCTCCTTGGCTAGCAGGTTACATTGATGTTGTGCAAATTGTTATCTTCGTACTAACAATGGCTGGAGTTTTTCCAGATAGACCTCCTATACTTGAGACCAAGCCAATTGTAGATCTACAGAAACAGGTGTGTGTGCCTTAGTTGCACCATTTCTGAAACACACGTGTTTTGTGTGACAGTGTGTTCAATAATAAACAACTGTGTAAAGTGGCTGAGAAGTCATATATATATATAATATATATATTCTACTATAAAAATACAATAGAGTAAGATGAATCATAACAACACTCTGCTTGAAACAATTTGGAACTATTCTTTTTAGTTCCAGGCACCCTGATTTGTGAGGATTTATGAGACATATTGGAAAACTTTGGCATACTTAAGGGAAAAATATTTGAATGGTGATTTGTAATCATATCATGTGAGATATGTTTCCAAGGAATTGGGGAATTTAGCTTGTAGAGAACTAGATACAGGAAAATAGTTCTTTAAATATTTGAAAGGATAACATTAGGAAAAATGAGTGGACTTACTTTATGAATTTTCAGGACTTAGATCTAGAAATGAAAGAGGGTTACAAAGATAACTTTAAACTCTATATAAGGAAGTATATTTAACCATCAGAATTTTATCTATATATAATTTACTATATATGGAAATGCATTATATATGGATCAATCTATTTATCTATCTCTATGAACTACTAAATAATAGGTACTTTTCTAGAATCTAAAAGTAAATCAATAAAACACAAAGCCATTCTCTTACAGTGTATGTTCCGGAGGCATTCAGAATTTAGTGGTAATCGTATGAGATGATCAGTTCTTAGAAAGAACAAATATATACAAAAATATAAAATCATTATTCTATACATTCAAAGAGGCTAGAAAGCCTTCTGAATCTTTTATGTTAATATTAAATTGTTATTTTTTTAAAGATTTTATTTATTTATCTTTAGATAAAGATAGGAAGGAGAGTGAAAGGAAGGAGAGAGGGAGAGAGATATCAATGTATGGTTTCCTCTTGTGCATCCCCTGCTGGGCACTGGCCTGCAACACAGGCATGTGCCCTGACTGGGAATCGAACTGCGATGTTTTGGTTCACAGGCCTGCGCTCAATCCACTGAGCAATGCCAGCCAGGCTTGTATTAAATTGTCATTAATGCAGCATAATCACTACCAACTTTCAAGGCCTTCCCTCAATTATAGAGGTGTTGGGAGTTACATTTGTCATAGTTTTCTTCCTTTTATGGTTCCAGCTTAAAAACTTGCTAGAGGATGCCATTATTTTCCAGAGGTAGTGGCAGTCACACTTGTGGTCCTATTCAAGATATTTTTTTCAGGTTGAGTCCTTGAATATCATCTGCTTTCCTGCTGCAGGCAGACATTGTTTGTCAGAGCTTCTTGGAGATTTTCACTAACAAGCTAAGATTCTCAGCTATATTATCTTCCCTAACCTTCTCTTCTGCCATTAGAAATGGTTGAATAAACATCTATTTCTATGTATTAAAATTTCTAGCATTTCTAACTAAGAGAAACTCTTCTCTATTCCTAAATGAACACTGACTGATATACCTCTAGCTACTAGAAATGAATTCAAGGGGAAAAAAAATCTTCAAAAATGAGCTACAATTGGTTCTCTGTTCTGATTGCATTTGAAATCAGTAATGGCCTTTTTAATATTGAGATAGTCAGGGGCCTTCATTTCAATTCCCAGATGTGAGCCAATTCCAAACACAAATCTCCATGAAAGACAGAGGCAAGGACCACTTCAGAAATGACCTTGAAATACTGCCACAATTACACAGCCTCCCTCCATCTTTCTCAAGGGGACCTAAACCCATTTGCCAGAGTAAATTTGTTTTGAGGAAAGGAAGACAAAACTTTATGGAGACTGCATAGCACTGCCTCTGAACTGAAGTTAATTCCTTGGGACCCAAAACACTTCTCCGGCCCACCAGTGAGGGTAGTGGCAATTGGTAGTTAGAAGATAAATGGAAGTTTGGTCTTGGTCCACTTCACAGTGTACCTGGTAGGTCGCGTACTTATTCTGGTTTTTCTCCAGTTCTTTGGTGAACAATATGAACAGATAAATTCCACAGCTGTCAGAATCCCCACATTAGTTTCATGATAAATGAAGTGTAGACAACCAGGATAGAAAAGGCTAAGTACAAATTGCTGGAACTCTCTCCTCATACCAAAAGAGTAAACCAAAAGTAATACCACATTCTTAAAAACTTGTAAAGATTAATATCACTATCAAAGACCTGAAAGATGCAGAGGTGGGAATGATATTCATATCCCAAATTTCTATTTGCCCTTGGCAAAAGAAACACTGATTTTGAAGAACTCAAGTGGCTTTACAGAAACTTCTTTTAGTTAAAGTGTATTACAGATTCCACTGGACTCTTCACAAGAGCAAATTCATACCACTAAAATTACTTGGTATGTTTCTATTAATCCTGAAAATACTTTTTTTTGTTTTTTTTCTTAGGGTAGAGCTATGTTAACTCCCTATGTCTGTCATAATCTAGTCCTTATACATCTTGACTATCTTTCTGTTATTCAAGGTATCCACTCTACACTGTTTTGATGGCCTCATGCTGATTGGACATGGTAAGAAGGAAAAATAAAATAACTTAGAAACTCTGTTAATATTTATGTGTCAAAGATTTGGCAATGTAGTCTCCCTTTCTTAATGAAAGCAAAGGGAGACTATCACTGCAATGAAATATGCAAGTCTAAAGATCTGTGTCATGTTGAGATATATATGACAGTGAAAGATAACTGTGTTGCAACTTTTACTCTCTATAAAATGGTAAAATGATACTGGGGGTGGGGGTTTGTTTGATAGAGATGATGTATAAAACATCTACATTTCCCACTAGGGAAATAAATTTCTACCTCTTTAGGGTTTGGGAAGAAAGCCATACCCTCTTTACCATGTAACTCTCTCTCTCTCTCTCCCTCTCTCTCTCTTATAAAACCCCCTAAGAGATGATGAATACTTTGCCAACCAACATCAAGATACCATGTATCCCAAGATACTTTTCACATTGTCTGACCCACCAAACCATAAAGATGGGCATCCAAAAAAATGTGTAACTCTCTTGTGTGGGAGTAATCAAGATAGCTTTAAAACAGATTCTAAAGCCACAAATAATTTGTGTGAATGTTCTTCAAATTTCACTCACACCGCTCCTGCTTCAACACCCCACCTATAGCCACATGGGCAGTTACCTATGTCCAACAGAGTTGGGGAAACTATACTTGGAGTATTTTTCAGGTAATATTTTGACCCCATTCAAGAGCTAATCACCCAAGCACTATAACTTCTCGGTAAGGAAATAATGCATTCCAAGTGGAAACAAATTAGTGTAGTATGTTATTAATCTTACTGAAAGAGAAATAACCAGAGATATGGATCTATCTTGATTGATAAATCATTGATAATAGTTTGGCTGATTGGTCAGGGACTTAAAGAAACATAATTTAAAACTTGGAGATTTTAGTCACCACACGGCCTCTTGAAAGACTTGCGTGTAATTATATCCATGTCCCATGTGAACACTGACCAGAGGATTTCAATAATTAGATGGACAAAAATTACATTTTATGCAGGTGTCAGTCAGTCTCTTTTTCGACCATTCAGTTCTTCAATATTGGTCTTACGAGTGAGTTATTATTGTAGCAAAGGTGAATATTATATACCATCACACCAGTATACTAATCCTCTCCAAGGGTCTTTTGGCTGCAACTAATTGTGAGTTTTTAAAAAAAAACAAACAAAACAAACTGTGCTGGTTTTTATGGTTTGAGTCATCATCGCTAACACAGAGGAGGAGACAGGGACTGGAGTTGCCAGAATCCCCTCCTCTCCACGTTGAAATTGTTAATGAGAAGCATTCTCACAGGTGGCTGCAGTACTATATTTGATAAATATATACTTGAATATGTACGTAATTATTTTAATAATTCATGCATATTGTAAAATACTTTTTATAATGTTTTCAATTTCTGTAAGTGCTATTTTTGCAAGGTATCTTGTGTATTTCTTTCTTTATTGATGTGGACACCGGCCCACAGTGTCCACATCATTATGATGAAATGAGACATTTACATGGACTACCGAGTCTGGTGGAGGGAAAGGGACAGCATGGCTTTTCTCTCAAGGGAAGCAAAAGCCATGGCCCTTGCTGTGACCGGCCTTTATTGGGTGTCTTGGCACATTACATGATGGTCCTCATTTACTATGCACAGGTTGCTTTAGGTGGTTACCTTTCACAGAAAACAAAGGAGCCAATGCCGCTAATCACATCACAGAAGAGGGATATTTGCAAATGAAAAGGGAAAAGTGGTTGGACTGGACCGGATACATTCCTCTTTGGAAAGGTTTAGCATGGATTTTAGGAAGTTACTTTGCAGTTAATGTTTGCCACTGGGGGCTGGGCCCACACCACACAGAATGGTCTCCTACACTTTATCACAAAACTATTTTACATCTCTCTTTCTTGAGGTATATATATATCTAGCTTGCTCCCTCTTACTGCTTCATAGCCATATATGCATATAATATGGATCCCCCATATACTGCTTTTTTCTCTATTTATTAGATATGTTCCAACTCACTGCTCTCACAAATAATCACAATAAGTAAATATCCTCATACATATTACCTGAAGAAAATATAAAACTATTTATCTGGGACAATAACACAAATTACTGTCATATGTTACAGCTTAAATTCCATGTTAACTTCCTTTTCTTATACTTGCCCACTATAGAGTCTAGAAGCTACAGACTCTGTTTCCCAGAATCCGATGCAGTTAGAGTTTGAGATATGCAATACGTTATACTAGTTATATGCACCCGATCAAGATTCGAAAGGTACAAATACGTCAAAAAGCAAATTCCTGCTTCTTTTGTCTGTTTTTTTTTTTAACTGACATACTATGCAGGTCATTTTTTTCTTTGGGCTTCTACTTTATTAATAAAAGAAAGGGTAAGGTAGACATTGTCTAATATTCTTTTGTTTTTATGTTCTCCTGGCTATCATGAATGCGAAAGTGGATGTTTTAGTGTGAATTTTTACAGTGAGTTTAGAATTCCCATACACATTTCAAAAGTTCCTGTGCTGTAGAATAGGCCTGAAAAAAAATAAAAAGAGGGCATGTCAAATTGTAGGTTTAAAGATCTCATTTGTCATCATTTGCGTAATGGTGGGTTAATCACTTGGGGGAAAGTTACATTAAACAGCTTGCAGAGAAACTAATCATTAAAATCAGAATGCCAATGTGTTAATTTAAAGTAGGACATAGAAAATGATACTTGGGTTCACAGTCATTCCCTCTAGGCAAAGTTGTATGGGAAGTCAAATTAAAATCAGAATATCGCTTCATACGAGATAATAATATCATGAGTTGGAGCCAACAGTTGTAAGTTGTACAACCTTCATGATTAATGCCCTCAAGCCATGAACATTGGATGCATCCATCTTTGTTATACTGATAGGTCTGCTATGGAGCCTGTGGACTTATTGTCATGAGTCCGTTCACTTTCTATCCTCTGCAGTGATGGACACACACTGCCAGTTTGGTCTGATTAGATTGTTAGATGCTTAAAAATCAAGTGTGAATTACCTTCTTTCCATCACTCACTGTGTCTTCTAAAGAAATAGCTTTCAAACACAAAAAATCTCATGCTAAGACATAAGATTTTTTAAAATTTAAAATCATGATCCAAACAGAATTTTTTGACTCAAGAGGTCCTTAAGAAGATAATCAGTCCTGCTATGTGCTTGGAAATGTGCCAGGCAATTCTAGGTGTTTAAGTAACATTGATTTAATTACTGAACTTATGGTTCCTTTGAAAAAAAAACAAGATTACTAAATTTATCACTAACATTCACTAACATATCGATATAAGCTGGTGTCATTCTTTAAGAGTAGTTTTTACTTAGATGTCTGGATAATTTCTAGTAGCTCCATGTGCCATATTAAAATGAGATTTTACTTTAGTAATATATAAGGCAATAAAATTAAAATAAATGGTGTGCAACATTATTAAAAAAAGATTTATTAGCCCTTTATAATTTTAAGTCTAGTTATTAATATATAAAATGATTTGAAGCCATATTTAGATAGCTAAATTAGTTTAAGTAATATAAAATTAATTTATTTTAGTGCATCTCTCTTAATGACTATTCTAACTTGCAGAATAGATAGTTAATCCATATCTTTGAATGGGATACTTCGAAGGCCTTTTAAAGCCCTTAAGAACCAAATAAGTGATGACTCTCCATTTTGCTCCCCCTCATCTATGTACTGCAAAATAAAAATCTTCATTATATGTGTGCTGAAACTAAGATCATTTTCACACACATTTTCTAACTGGAACAATGTTGACAATTTATAAAAACTGAATTTCTCCAATTTTCCATTCTCATGTTTTACTGATGTCATAAACAGAAGTGTAATATCTACATGGGATAACCTTGTAAGGGGCATTATTTGATGAGTGATTCTTTATAAGAAAGTAAGGTGACTATACTAAATACTCATATGTCTACCTGTTCTGATCTTAGAATACATTCCTTATGAAAAAAACAGTTATACTCTTTTTCAATGTTCATTGTTGTTGCATAGTGTGTGTGTATTAGTATGTTAGTTTTCTTCCCCTTCTCCATTAAGAAGTTTCAATTTGTTCACTTTTATAATCTCAATGTTGAGCACTATTTTATTTTACTATTTTATTTTATTTCATTTCATTTTATTTTATTTTATTTTATTTTATTTTATCTTAAATTTTATTGTTGTTCAAGCACAATTTTCTGCCTTTCCCCCGCCTCTCCCCTCCACCCCAGCCATCCCCACCTCCCTCCCCTGATTCCACCGCCCTTCGGTTTTGTCCATGTGTCCTTTATAGTTGTTCCTGTAAACCCTTCACTTTTTCCTTCCCATTTTCCCCTCCCATCTCCCTTCTGGTTATTGTCAGTTCTTAATTTCAATGCCTCTGATTTTATTTTGCTTTCTTGTTTGTTTTGTTGATTGGGATCCACTTAATGGTGAAATCATATGGTATTTGTCTTTTACTGCCTGGCTTATTCACTCAGCATAATGCTCTTTTAAAACATTGGATCTTTCAGAGCTTATAGATACCATCTACTGAACGTTTTAAACAGACTGATTAACAAGTGACATAACACACTAGGACAAATAGGCAAAAATTCCACTGGTACAATTTGTATGCTACTGTGTCAAGTAGGGAAAGAATCTGGATTATTACCTAACGCTACAATATTACCAACATTCATATAATTAAGTCAAGAGAATCACTTACAAAATTGTGTATGCCTTACATAAATTTATTTTAAGATGAAGTCTAACATTTCTTTTTTTTAAGATTCCATTTATTTATCTTTAGTGGAGAATGGAAGGACAGATGGAGAGAAATATTAATGTATAGTTGCCTCTCATGTGTCCAGTGCTGGGAACTGGCCTGCAACCTTTGCATGTGCCCTGACTGGGAGCTGAACCATGATCCTTTGGTTCCCAGGCCCTCACTCAATCCACTAATCTACACCAGCTCATGACATTTCTTAAGAACTTGTTGGTGTATTCTATTTTTTCCTGAAAAAAAATGTTGCCAAAAAACAAGATAAAATATCATCTTGGTGCTAGAAATTCATAGTAGCAAAAATATCAGGTGAGATGGTTCAACTCATAAGATTTACTTTGGCTTCATTACATGTCATTTCTACCCCTGTCTCACCAATTACTTAAATTAGATCTCTCAGAATGAATTTATTAGGATTAGCAACAATATCCTAGTGCTTATATTGGGTTACAGTGAAATAATATGACCTCTAGGAAATTAATGTTTTTACTTTTCATGATTCATTTTTTAATGTTATTATATAATTGAACATTTTTTCTTTAGCAAGTAATAAAGTTTTAGTTCAGCTGCTCACCACAGAAAATGCCATTTTTAATTAATAATTTTAAAAGAGCTTTTCAGAGCCTCTTATCTTTCTTATTGTCTTCCATCTATGCATTTATTAAAAAGAAGTAAAATGCAAATTAATTTCACACCACACTAGAGCTGTTAAGCCAGATTTCAAATTCTTTTCCAATTCAAATATATTCTAAAGCTTAAAGTTATTGCTTGTAATGAGTAATTTAATTTACTTAATTTAATTAAACTATATTTAATTCAGTTCCACAAAGACATTCTTGGAGACTTTGAAAATACATATGATGATAATATCCATGGATTTAAGAAAAATATTATGTTGCAAATATGCTTCATTATATAATAGAAACACTGAAGAATAATGTTTTTGAATCCTGAATAAGATTCTCTAAAAGATGATGATTAAAAACAAATCATGCAACAAAACAATGAAGGGCAAAATTAACATATTAAATATGATTTTAGATTGAACAAGAAAACCTGGATGATACTTAAAGCTCACTAAAACAACATCAATGGAGCAAAAGAGAAGCACTTTATCCCCAAAGGAATAAATTAAAAGTCAGAAAATATCTAAAACAAAACTTAAGGAAGACAATGTCTACCTGCTTTCTTCTAATTTCTTCCGCATGAATTATGCATGGTGGAAACAATACCATGTGAGTTTCTATAAGTTTCCACTATGTAGTATTTTTTAAATACATACTATTACTAAAGCTTGTCCATATGCATGGAGACAAAAATTTATAATGGCTTTTTATTCTTAACTAAAGCTTAATGCATTGAATTTCTCCAAGGCCAAGACTGATAGGGCCACTTCTGAATAGTTGTGATATATCAGATACTGATATATACTATGCACTGGCTTTGGGGGACAAAGCATACAATGCAGGCAGCCTGCTCTCCAGAAATTGAGCTACTTGGTTCTACTCTATCTGGAGCAGGCATTTCATACCCAAAGGTTTTGGGCGGACCCTCTTGATGAGCTCACTGAGTAAGTAGTTAAAGCCTTCACTGGGTGTTTTAAAAGCAGATTCTCCTTTCTCAGACTTCCCCATGCATTTATTCACTTCCTATTCTTGTTAATTTTGAAATCCTTCCCTTATACAATTGTTTAGTCTCTGTCCTGCTTTTTTATGTACTGAATTTTCCCCCCATATACTACACTAAATTGTATTTTTTTTACTTTTTTTGCTTTCTTTATTCTGTATTTGCTCATTCCTTTTTAATCTTATAGTAAAACTTTTATCTTATTATCAAAGTATATTCAACAAAATATATTATTTGGTCATTATTTCTTTTAAAAAGTGCTAAGAATTAGTTTCCACCATAAAATTATAAAAAAGAATCTTGTCATTGTATGGTTCCTGACACAGAGGGGTAGACATAGGAACATCATAAACTAGAAAGGCGAAATAGAAGAAAAAATGATTAATAAAAAATTAACAGATGAAAAATAAAAATGAAACTATTCTGGCCAATATTCTAGTGATAATGGCCCTGGCTAGAGCAGCTCAGTGGATTGAGAGCTCGCTTGCAAACCAAAGGGTCTCTGGTTCGATTCCCAGTCAGGGCACATGCCTGCATTGCAGGCTGTGTTCCCAGTGGGGTACCTGTAAGAGGCAACCACACATTACTGTTTCTCTCCCTCTCTTCCCCTCTCTCTAAAAATACATAAATAAAAATTTTAAAAATTTCAGCAACAAAAAGTTGAGTTTGAATTTTCTGGTCTTGGAGGCAAAAGTGATGACTGTGTGAGGAAAGTAGTACAAATGGGAGAAATAATTAAGGGGAATAAAGCAAACTTATGCACATATTTTGACATAAAGACTGAAATAATAAAACTCAGGAAATGACCAAGGAATGAGAAATTAATACATTTTAAGAAAAACATGTTATTACTCCTCATTCTTCAATGACAAAATATTAGGGTAAAAGGAAAACTATTTATGGAAATACACCTATCACTGGATAAAATATTTATCCAATTCATCTGTTATATAATTTATTATTCCTACATGTATATATTTTTGTAATGAAAGCTTAAAACTATTGTCTCCTGCTACGTTCCTGATTTAAATAATTTGAGTATCTCCTATTTTTTTGATCCTCACCCAAGGACATATGCATTGATTCCAAGGAGTGATAGACTATAGCTTGCAAGGAGTGATAGACTATAAAACCTATTCCACTATGGTACAGTCTAATACCACTATCTAATCATAAAATGGCTTCTTGTTATAAATTTTAAAACATTGGCAAGGAGAAAATGGACATTGATTGTCCAGGCTCTAAAAAAATTCTGGAGTTTTCTGACTTAAAGGAGACAGGAAGATATTTGATATCAACATAGATTATAGGTCATTGACACTTTTATGTAGAAAACAGAGTATCCATCCAAAATTATACTTTATTCTTTAGATACCATTCATTTATTGGAGAAGAAGAAATGTACATTTCTTAAATTCTACTCATAAAGGCTCATGTTCAGGGAGATGGGGTAGCACCACAGGAAAATAAAAAAAAAAAAAAATGCAACTTGAAACCATAAAAATTTTAGAAGAAAATATAGGCAGTAAAATCTTGAACTTTTATTGTAACAATATTTTTCCTGACATGTCTCTTTGGGCAAGAAAAACAAAAGAAAAATTAAAGAAATGGGACCAATGATACATCAGAGAAGGGGTTGATATCCAAAATTTATAAAGAACTTATACCACTTAATACCCCCCCCCAAAAAAAAACTACAATTTTTAGAGAATGGGCAAAAGATCTGAATAGCACTTTTCCATAGAGGATATAAAGATGGCCAATAGATATATGAAAAGATGTTCAACATCACTAATCATCAAAAAAATGCAAACTAAAACCACAATGAGACATTACCTCATGCCTGTCAGAATGGCCATCATTGATAAATTGACAAACAAGTGCTGTCAGGGATAAGGAGAAAAGGGAACCCTGGTGTACTGTTGGTGGGAATGCAGACTTGAGCAGCCACTGTGAAAAACAATATGGAGTTTTCTCAAAAAAATTAAAAATGAAGCTGCCCTATGACCTAGCCACTCCACATCTGGAACTATATCCAAATAAATAAAAAATGCTAGTTTCCAAAGAGTATATGTACCTCTTTGATCATTGCAGTGCTATTTACAACAGCCAAGTTTTGGAAGCAGTCCTAGTGCTCATCGGTAGATGAGTAGATAAAAAAGCTGTGGAACATTTACACAAGGGAATATTACTTGCCCATATAAAAGAAGGGAATCTCATTTTTTTGGACCTGAAGAGTATTATTCTAAGTGAAATAAGCCAGTAAGAGAGAGATAGGTATTATATTACACTTACATGTGGAATCTAATGGATAAAAATAAACAATCAAAATAGACACAGACTCAAAGATACAGAGAACAAACTGCCAGCTGTCAGGGAAAAGGTTAGGAGGCTGGGTGAAAAAGGTAAAGGGATTAAGCAAAAACAAACAAACAAAAGCTCATGGACAGACAATGGTATGGCGTTTGCCTGAGGGGAAGGATGGGTTAAAAACGATAAGGGGATTATAAACTGTGACAAATGAAGACTTGGCCCACATGCAATGTACAGATGGTGTTTTAGGAAACTGTAGACTTGAAACCTATATATTTTATTAACAAATGGCACCTCAATAAATTCAATAAAACTTTAAAAAATAAAAAAAAAAACCCCAAAGCCAAGAAATAAGAATTTTTATTGGAGATTTTTGGTGTATTTTTCTCTTTTGTTTTAATTATTACTTTTCTGTTAGATTAGAAATCACTCTTGGATCTATATAACTAATGTTTGTATCATACAATATACAATTTTCCACACTTAACATGCTTATTTTTACATTTCCACTTTAAAAATTAAATAATCACATGTAGGGCCTTTCTGGAAATAAACAACATGTGCAATGATAGTCTGTATTTCTCTCTCTTTCTCTCTCACACACACACACATGCACACACACAAACACTGGATTCTGTATTCTAGAATACAGGATATCATGTGGTTTTGTTGCTAACTTATCAAGGCCATTGAAAAATTTTGCTGTTGAGATGATGTGTCAAAATAAAAATCCATATAGAAAGTGTAATTCCTATAGATTTTTTCTGTAAATAATTTTATTGAGCTATAATGAACATACTCAAAGTTAATCCATTTACACTGTATAATTCTGCATTTTTAGTATGTTCACAGAGTTGTGCAACCATCCCCAAATCTGACTTTGGAAATATTTTGTCACTCCATAATGAAATGAAACATATATCAGGAGTCACTCTTCATTCACCACACCCCTGTAGCCTAAGAACACAAATCTACCTTTTGCTTTTATAGACTTGCTTATTTTGGCCATTTCATATAAATAACTAGAGGAACAAGTAGTCTTCTGTTAATTGTGTATTTTACTTATCATATTTTTGAAGTTAATCTATATTGTATCATGTATCAATGCTTCCCTTTTTATAGCCAAATAATATGCCACTGCATAAATATATTGCATTTGTTAATTATTCATCGGTTGAATATTTGGGATGTTTCCTCTGTTTGGCTATTAAGGGTAATGGAAAAAATACAATAAAGATTAGATTAAAAAAGAATAATGCTATGAACATCTGTGCACAGGTTTTTTGAATACCTGCTTTTAATTCTTTTGGGTATAAACCTAGGATTAGAATTGCTGGATCATATATTACTTCTATTAGAAACCACAAAAACTATTTTCTATGTCACTACTTTATATTATCACCACTGATGTATGTGTGTTCCAATTTCCTCATATTGTTCTGCTAACACATTTTATCATCTGTCTTTTATCATCATAACCATTTCAGTGCGTATGCAGTGATATCTGGTGGTTTTGATTTGAATTTATCTAATGAATTTGACCATTTTTTCATTAATTTATTGGCCATTTTAATATCTAATCTGGATCAAAATCTATTCAAATGTGTTACCTATATTTAATGTGAATATTTATCTTTTTATTATTGAATAAAAGTTCTTTATATAATTTACATTCATATGGCTTATCAGCTATAAGACTTGCAAATGTTTTTTTCTGGTACTGTCAACTAGTTTTCACATTTTAAAAATTTAATCCTTATTCAAGGATATGTTCATTGACTTTAGAGAGAAATCAAGAAAGAGAGAAGGATAGAGAGAGAGAGAGGAAGGGGAAAAAAAGCATAGATGTAAGAGACGAACTTTGATTGGCTGACACTCATGCACACACCAACTGTAGATCAAACCCATAACCTAGGTATGTGGCCTTACCAGGAATTGAATCCCTGACATTTTGGTGAAAAGGGCGCAGCTCCAACAAACTGAGCCACCCAGGTCTGTTTTCACTTTCTTGATGGTATAGTTAGGTTTAAAAAGCATTTGATTTTGATGAAGTTTAATTTACCTTTTTTTTTGTTGTGTGATTTTGGTGTCATATCTAAAGAAGCCATTACTTAATGCAAAGTCACACAGTTGATCATGTTTTCTTTGAAGAATTTTACCTTTACATGTGGGACTGTCATTTATTTTGACTTAATTTGTGTGTATGGTCACATATCAAGAGTTCCTTTTACTTATTCTCTCATATGGATCCAGTTGTCCCAGTACCACTTGTTCAAAAGACTATTATGTCCACGCTAAATAGTCTTGAGACCTTTGTCAGCTGACCCACAAATGTAAGGTTTCTTTGTGAACTCTCAATTCTTATCCAATCAATCTAGGTGTCTCTCCTTAAACTGATACCATATAGCCTTTTTTTTTTTAAGATTTTATTTATTTTTATTGAGAGGGGAAGGGAAGGAGAAAGAGAGAGACAGAAACTCAATGTGTGGTTGCCTCTTGCACACCCTCTACTGGGGACCTGGCATGTGCCCTGACTGGGAATCAAACTGGCAACCCTTTGGTTCACAGGCCCACACTCAGTCCACTGACCTACACCAGCCAGGGCTAACACTATATAGTTTTGATTATTATATCTTTGTAGTAAGTTTTTAAATGACTCACCAAATGAGTTAATGATTTCCAAGAACATTTTAGTTATTCTGGATCTCTTGCATTTTATATAAATTTTAAGGTTAACTTGTCAATTGCCACAAAACGAACATGCAAAAACACAGACAGGGAGCTAGAATTTTGATAGGGATTGTACTGATATATAGATCTACTTAAGGAGTGTCACCATCTTAACAATTTTAAGTCTTCTGTCTTATGAATATGATTATTTTTATATTTACTTAGATCTTGTTTAATTTTTTGCAACAATGTTATATAGTTTCAGTGACTTGTCCATATTTTATTAAGTAGTTTTTCAAAGTATTTTATTCTTAATTCTTTTGTAAGTGGGGTTGTTTTCTCATTACATTTGGATTTTTCATTTGTAGTATGTAGTTTTTAATTAAATATTTTATATTGATTGCATATCTTACAACTTGGGTGAACTTGTATAAATTCTAATAGTTGTTAGTAGACCTTAGAAATTCAATATATGAAATTATGCCATTATCAGATAGAGATGAATTTACCTCTTTCTTTCTAGTCTGTACATCTTCTTTTTTTCTTGCTTCATTAGCCAAACTAGAACAACCTGTAATTTTAAATAGAAGTGGTGAAAATGGACATCCTTCTCTTATTATGCATCTTAGATATGCACAAAATTTAAAATTTTATTTTTCCAATTAAATATGATTTTCACTGTAGGTTTTGGCAGATGATATTTTCAATTTAAGGAAGTTCTCATATATTCCAAGTTTGTTGATTATGTTTTCTTCAGGAATGGATGTTATCATTCAACAAAGACTTTTTCAAATTGATACACATGACCATAGTATTTTCCTCCATTGTTTTATTAATATGGCCTATTATATTGATTGATTTACAAATGTAGAGCAAAATTTGCATGTCTAAGATAAATTTCCCTATTCATGGTGTATATTTTTTATGCATCGTTGGACTTGATCTGCTAGAATTTTAAAAAATATTTTGCGTTTCTATTTCAAAGGTCTGTAGTTTTCTTTTCTGGGGCATCTTAATTTTTTGCTTTAGTATAATATTTACCTCAAAGAGTAAGGTAGTAAATCTAATATAATTTAATATAAATTTAATATAATTAAATGATAAACTAGGATTTGTATCTCTCATTTTGATACTTTTTTCCATATTTCTTATGTGTCTGTTGTTGTTCCTCTATTTTTCCATTATGTTCTGCTTTTATGTTAAATTGGGGAGTTTCTTGGTAACATTTTATTTTCCTTTATTTTTCAGGTTTTTATTTTTTTGGTAACTGACCTTAGAATTACAGTTTGCATCTTAGCACAAATCAATCTTCATTATTTTTCCCTTTTCTGTGGGAAATGCATACATTCCAACCCCCACCCCCAGTAAATGCTTGAAACCACAGATAGTATCAAATTCTATGTATCGTGTTTCCTGTATATGCATACAAATGAAAAAGTTTAATTTGTAAATTAGGAATAGTAAATGACCAACAATAATAACTAAAAATAAAATAAAGCAATTATAACAAAATACCGTAATCAGTTATTTGAATGTAGTCTCTCAAAATATCTTACTGTACTGTGCTCACCTTTTCACTTAAAGGAAGGTCTTTGCAGCTTCTCTTTGACGTATCTGAATTGCCGCCATCACTGCTCTTGCACCGTTAGACCACGATTAAGTACAGTGAATGTTATTTCAACATGAGCACTGTGATACCTCCACAGCCTGAAAACTGAGATGGTTACTACATATACCACACATAAGAGCTGGATGGTGTACAATTTTAGGATGGTACTCAGAACAATGCACAATTTAAAACATATAAACTTATTTTGTTCTGGAATTTTGATTTAATATTTTTGGACTGAGGTCGATTGCAGTAACTGAAAGTGGAAAGAACAATCATAAGTAAGGAAGGACTATTGTAGTTAGATTCATACCAAGATAATTTTGAGAGTATACAGAAACTTTGTTTAATTATAGTGGCATTTTTATTCTCACTCATGCTATTATTATCATAGACATTATGTGTTTATAGATTATAATCACATCAACATAGCTTTATAATTGTTGGTTAATATATTTGTCTTTTAAACCACAAAGTAAAAAGAGTTGCAAAAATATATTTTACTGTCTTTTATAATTATCTATGTAGTTACTTTTACCAGTGCTCTTTATCTCTTTGTTAGGATTTAATTGTTTTTTAGTGTTCTTTCATTTAAGTTACAAAGACTTTCTTTAGACTTTTTCTCGGGTAGATCTGCTAGCAATTAGTTCTCTCATTTTCATTTATCTGGCAATGGCTACATTTATCTTTTAGTTTTGAAGGGTAATTTTACTGCGTATAGAGTTCTTTGTTGACAATCTTCTCTTCAGCACTTTGAGTAAGTCATGTCACTGCCTTAAGGCCTCCGTGCTTTCTGACTAAAAGAGCTGTTCGTTTTTGAAGATTCCTTGTATGGGATGAGTCATTTTTCTCTTGTTGCGCTCCAGTTGCTTTGCCTTGGTTTTTATTAGTTTGAACATGTCACGTTTACATTGAACTTAGTGTGGATCATGGTCTCTCTTTTTTAAGACTTGATTTTTTTCTAGAGCAGGTTTAGGTTCAGAACAAAATTGAGAGGGAGGTATCGAGATTCCCAAATACCCTGTCTCCACAAATGTATAGCATCACTCATCAGAGTAGTACGTTTATTACAAAAGATAAATCTGTGTTGACATGCCATAACTACCCAAATCCTTATTTTACTTTAGGGTTCACTCTTCGTGTTGCACACTTTATGGGTTTTGACCAATGTGGAATGACATATATCTATCAGTATTACACCATACAGAGTATTTTCACTGTCCTAAAAGTTGTGCTCTGCCTGTTCTTCCCTCCGCACCACCATCTCTGGGATCACTGATTGTTTTATCGTTTCCATAATTTTGCCTATTGCAAAATGTCATATAGTTGAAATACCACAATGTAGTCTTTTTATATTGGCTTCCTTCACTTAGTAATAAAAATGTTTGATTTTCTATAGTTTGAGAATAATATTTTTAGAGGTTTTGGCTTTTATGTTCTGGATGTCCTCTGAGCTTACTGGATCTGGGGGAAGTCCTCAGTCATTAGTGTTTGAAATTGTTCTGTTTCTCCTTTTGAAATTGCTGCTGTTTCCTCCAATACATGTATGTTACACCTTTTGTAATTGTCATACAGTCTTCGGGTATTCTGTCCTGAGATTTCTTTTTCTTTTTGCCCCAATTTTTTTTTCTTTGCTCCTTGGTTTCTGAAAATTCTATTGATGTATCTTCTACCTCAGAGATTCTTTTTTTTGGCCATGTCCAGTCTACCTGTAAACCCTTCAAAAACATTCTTAATTTCTGTTACAGTATTTTCTATCTGCAGCATTTTTTTCTGATTCTTTCATTGGATTTTCATGTTTTGCTTACATTGCTGTATCTTTATTCATGTCTACTTCTTTATTCATAAGAGTTTTTAGCATATTCATTCTGGTTGTTTTTTTTTAAATCCCTGGTCTGATAATTCCAATCTCACAGCCACGTTTGGTACTGATGCTTGCTCAGTGTCTCTTCAAATTGTGTTTTTGCCCTTTGGTGTGCCTTGAATTTTTTTTTTTATTGGCCGCATACTGGGTACAACTTTACTGGGTAAAAGGAAGTGATATAAATAAGCCTTTAGTAATGTGGCAGTGAGATGTGAGGGAAGGGGGAATGTTTAGTAGTCTTATGATTAGATGTAAATATTTTATTTAGCCAAGGGATTCTTGGTGTTTTCCCCTCCCCTTTCGGTGGCCCTGGATGGCTAGAGTGGGTAGAGCTGGGCATTTCCCTTCCCCGGTCATTTTGCCTTTGATGAAACCCCAGCATGTTAGGCTCTAGTTAACTGTTTGCCCTGACGGCAGTCTTTGTTAAGAGCATAGGGTTTGGGAATATTTTTAAATGGTTCTTTATCAACCCCACTTCCCCTTCTGGAAGCAGAAGGGAAATTCTCCCTTGTATTTGCTGGGGAATCTGTTCAAATCCCTGGAGGTAAATCTCACAATATTATAGGTTTTCTTTGGGAGTTTTTAACTCTCAGACTTCTACACACTATATCCTAGGAAAGTGATCAGTAACAGTTTAGGTTTTCCTCCCCACAACCCTGGTTCCTGTGTTGGTTTCCATTGGTGAGTTTCTGCTCTAGTAAGCCATGACCCCTTGGTTTGCCAGTCTGTATTTTCAGTACAGAACAGTGGTTCGCCCTGTGTTCTCTCTGTGACAGATCCAAGAAGAGTTTGTTTTACAGTCTCTTTGGCTTTTTACTTGCTATTAGGATGGAGCAGATAATTCCAAGTTCCTTTAACAAGGAACTGAAATTGGCATTCATTACTGATATATTTGAGTTTATTTGAGTCTGTAAATATATATATATATTTGAGGTTTGTTAAGCATCTTGGATGGGTAAATTGATATTTGTCATCAAATTTGTGACTTTATTCATTATTTCCTTAAACATTCTCCCCTCTTCTTATGGTTCTGTTGTTATATATATTTTGACACATTTAATAGTATCCACAGGTACCCGAGTTTCTGTCATTTTTTCCTTCATACTTTGTCTTTTCTGATCTTCAAACTGTAGAATCTTATTTGATATATATTCAAGTTTGTTAATTCTTTCTTCTTACCGTTTGGATCTACTCAAATGACTTTCACTCCAGTGAATTTTCCATCTGGTTATTGTATTTTTCAACTCCAGAGCTTACATTTAGTTTTATTAATATAATTTACATCTTTTTCTTCATACTTCCTAGTACTTGGTACATTGTTTTCAACCTTTAATTTACTTCTTTGTATATTATCCTTCAACTAGAACACACTTGTATGAATTGTTTTAAACTCCCTATACCCCCAAGAAAGTTTCTATTGACTAGTTTTATTTTATATGTATGTGCCATACTTAACTGTTTCTCTGTGTGTTTTATAAATTGCTATTAAAAATTGGACATTTGGATAGCATAATGCGACAACTCTGGAAATAAGGTATTTCATCTCCCTCTAGCCAGGTTTTGCTTTGTTCTCATTTAGTTTAAGTTACATCTTGAGGCAAAGTGGGATCAAGAGACATAATCACCCTTATAATTAGCTAACTGTGGGCTTTATGGAAAAATATAGGACTCAAAAGTAATATAAATGAAGAAAAGGGTAATATTCTACCAATTATAAAAATATCAAAAGATAAAATATAGTGAAAGCATAGAGATAATATATAATATATTGCCGCTTATTCACTGACTGGATAATAAAAATTAATCATGTTTCTTTTAAAATGATTTAACCATTTATAATTTTGAGAATAGACTTGTATGTGTGTGTGTATATGATACAATTTTTCTCCTTTGTGTACCACATGCCTCATCTGATTGTGGGTGTATGCGTATGTGGTTGCTATGGTAATTGTGAATATTCTTTTTCATGTTAAATAAAAAAGAAGTTAAGTGTAATGAAGAAGTGCATAATATGGTTGTAGAGATTAAAGATAATGTTAAAGTTCTGGGGCATAAATATAAGGTTTGAATAGGAATTGATTCACTAGATTACTTTAACCCAAAGACTTCTCTCCTATTTACAAAAAACCTGCACCATGCTCAAGCCAACTGTTTAAATAAAATGTACTGAGAGCCAGAAGTGAGAAGAGACACAGACCTAAGACAAGCCACTCCTTCAGAGCCTCAACAGGATGTGCCTCTAGTGAAAAACTAGAGGACTGAAGTGCCAGGACCAAAATATATAACAATGTTTTCAAGAATCATTTCTAGACATAACTCGAGTTCTGAAATTTCCCTTTAATAAAAGGCCTCACCTTCGATGGATTGCAACCCTCTCACTAGCCATCACAAGCACAGGGCCAGAGTGGGATTTCCTGATTACCACTGTCATAGTCGGCTGTAGTTGGCTGCTTGCTGCCTGTTACTTAACTGTGGGATGAGGCCATTTTCTAGAATGGAAATGGTTTTCTATCATTAATGGGTAATTTTAACTTAATTATTTGTAGTAAAAATAGCATGGTTTTATGTGAGTTTGAAATCATTTGTAGCTCACTGAGACTATTTTAAGGTTCTGTCTTTGAAAATGTTTTACATATACTTGAGAATAATATATGTTCTGCTTACATTGGGTATTGCTATCTATAAAGGTCAAGTAAGTTGATTTGGTTAATAAAGATGTTTTATTCATTATATCAAATACCAAGAATGAATTGTCAAAATCTCTACCTATAACTATTCTCTCCCTATAATTATGCTTTTTTCTTTGTGTACTTTGAACTTTTGTGTTATTGGCACATAGGTATATAGGATTATTATTTCTTTTTAAACAATTGATTGTTTTGCTACTAAAAACTGCCCTTTTTATCACAGATAATAATTCTTTTTTTCATTAACTATTTTACTTTTTGATTTTTAGAGAGGGGAAGGGAGTGAGGAAGAGAGAAACATCAGCATGTGGTTGCATCTCAAACACCCCCTGTTGGGGACCTGGCCTGCAAACCAGGCATGTGCTCTGACTGGGAATCAAACCAGTAACACTTCGATTCACAGGCAAGCACTCAACCACTGAGCCACACCAGCCAGGGTTCTGATAATACTTCTTATCTTGAAAGATATTTTGTCATATTAATTAAGCCACCACTTATTTTCTTAGGATTACCTTTTGCAGGAGTATACTATTTGCCATCCTTACACTTTTAACCTGCCTATCTTCATATTTAAGTTTCTCTTAAAAACAGAATATTGTTGATTCCTACTCTTGTTAATGGTTCAACTATAACTTCCTTTTTAACTTTTCTAAATGTTACCAGAAAGATTAGATTGCTCTGTTTTAGATATACTTTTCTTAGTGTCTTGAAAGATTGAATTTTATTTATTTATCATACAGAGTCTGACAGAAGTAACGCCTGCTTGAGTGTGGTTGGTAGGGTATGTGAATGTCTCGTACTAGATGGACAGCAATTTGAACATTTCACCTAAACTGTCATTTGGTGTGTTTGAGTGTGACATTGTTCTGTTACAAAATTACCTGCTTATAATTTTGTGATAAAAAGGGGAATTATCTGTGCCAACCTCTGTATATGTACATAGCGGATAACACCACTGGCTTTATGTCACATCTTTTTTGAAAAACGATGCAAAATGATTTTAATGAATTATGTAAAGTTTTGATCTTATGTTACAGAATTGCATGCTTTTTGTTAGGGTGGTTGGTGACGAGGGCTGTGAAATAATTCACAAAGAGAAGAAAGCGTATGTAGAGAGTCAAGTTTTTATTTTTCCTTTCCCTAAGTGAGGGGAAGGGCTACCTGCGGAGACACGCACAGGCGACAGCGCTGAAGGTTTAGGGCTTTGAGTTTTTGCCAGGTGAGGGGGTGGTGGCAGAGCAGGATGTTTCAGTTAGACTACAGTGTGTTTCGATGTTATCTTTAGGTGCAGGGTCTCGAGGTCCTCATGGTCTGGTGTGCCCTGTTTCCCAACTGGCAGAGCTTCTGCACCTTCAGGGAACTTCCGCTCATTTTCTAGTCCTGAGGATAATGGCTCATAAAACAATTAGGGTTGGTCACAAATTGTGGGGTCCAGCCTGCTCTGGGGAAGAGGGCCTGAGAAAGTGGCTTTTGTCCTATTATGAATTTGTATTATTTTGTAATAAAAAAGGGTGCTATTTGTGCTGGATTCTGTTTCTATCTTGATTTGATTATTATCTCTTTATAATTAAAGATTATATCCCTGATTCTTTTTTATTACTAGTGTTTAGCATGACATTTGAAAAATACAAGGTCTCCAATATTATATATTCAGTAAATGAATGATATTCCATGTGGATCATGGAATTTTAATATATATGACTGATGAGGAAGGGGGAATTTTTATCTAATTCTTAAAATACCAAGTCAGTGTACTTTCTACTCATCACCTGGCACACTTTAAGCCCCAATAACTATTCATTAAGAGAAAATTACTGGTCACATAGTTCAAGAATACTCTTTAAAAACAGCTTAAAAAATCTTTATCCCATAGCTCAGTCTGAAATTAATGTTAATAATTTAATGAATTTTGGTTATTTAATCTAACTTGGAAAGCTTTATGTTATCCAGTTTACACATTATAATAATTATTAGTGAATTGGATGTGGTACACATAACTAATACCTGAGTCAAAAGTCAACAGAATATCCGATGATACAAATAAACTCAACAAAGCATAGCAGCCAGGAGTTTAGCCAGCAATAAAATAAACAGACACACATGCTAAATAATCTCTTAAAGGCACTCAATAACAATACATACAAATAGTTTGCCAACAATTGTGGTCATCATGAAAAAGAAAAATATATTTTTCTGTGGTTCTTATAATTTTGAAATCTAGAAGATATGGTATCGGAACTGAACCAATCAAATACTGGTGATATGGAAGCAATGGCAAATATTTTCAAGTATTTAAATTTTTGCTATGTAACAGAGATTATGTTTCTTCTGAATTGCTACAAATTGAAACAAACATAGATAAAAATATGGTGATTAAATAAGGTCAAATTTTGGATCAGTATTACAAATAAATTAGTATCATCTAGAACTGCCTAACAAAGAAATGGATATTGCCAGGTATGGAGAAATTATCAGTAGGGAGAGGTCAAAGATAACTCTGTAATTTACTTGCCCACAGTTCTACAAGTGATTTTTACTTGAAATGTGAATTCTTAAGTCCTCTGAAATCAATCCAAACCTTTCATTCTATGTTAAAAACGTCTACTTTGTCAAATAACATGGAAATTTTTCTACAGTATTAAATTGCTTTGATATAAATAATTTAAAGAATTGAGGACCTCATTTAACAATACCACATAAATGAGGTCTGTACAGCACTCACTCATATCCAAACACTTGCAGGCCATAATGGGTACTTTATGCATATACATGCACACTAAGAAACAGTTTGGACCATGCTCTTTGCATAACTGAGGAAGGATGGAAAGAAGTTAGGGAAAAATCCCAGGTTGCATGAGGCAGTAGGAGTTGATGTCATATCACAAGTTCCCCTGCCTCCAGGCACGATCAATGAGAAGCAGTTAATGACAGGAAACCATTGAGGCGGTGGTCCTGGAAGTTACAACCACAAGCCACCCTCCTGACCAGAAGGCAAAATCTGATTTTGGTGTCACAAAGCTGGGAGTACCCCTTCCTCCACCTTTGCACTAGGAATAACATAACATCCCCAGATCAGACTGACAGAATGGGCACGTTCAGTTGGCCTGGGTCCATTCAGATGCACACTTTTCATTTCTTTCACAGCAATGCTAGAGTCCTAGTTGTTTTCTTTACTTATGCGCTAGTAAAAATTGCTTTATTCTCCTTTCAATTTGCCCTTGAAAACTTTCCTGGGCAAGTCAAGGACCTGGAGGTCGCCTGACACTCGAAATGTCCAAAACTGTCCTGGGCAGAGCCAGCTCCAGGCATGGAAGCAGTCTCGTCTCATAATTAAGATTTGTGATGTGGTGAGAGTGTTTTCACTTCTCAAATTAGAACCAAAAGCTAGAGATAATGGTCATAACTGTCATTCTTTGCAGCTACATCTCATGTTCAAGTTGTAAATTTTAAGAATGTAATTTTATTACCACTGTCAGGAGAAAACTGCTTCCTTCTTTGGACTGTAAATCATTTTAGTGTTTTTAAAGTCAACATGACCTCCGTATGAGATGCGGAAACTTTGAAATAATTGCAATATTTAACTATTATAAAATGTCCTCCAAATAGATTTAATAGAATGCCTACAAAACAAAAAATTTTAAAAAGCATTATAGACGCACATAAGCAGATCTTGTTCCTATCAGTAGAACTTAACATTTCAAGAATGCAGCCATATATTTTTCAAATAAGAATTAAATGGAAATCGATACATTATATACATTTTATTAACTAAAATATCTACAGTTATCAGTTTTTGCTATCTTCTTCAGAAATTTAACAGTGAAAATGATGTAATGTCCCCTTTTTGCCAGAAGTTTAGCACCAAATTGCACTTAAAAAATAAAGCAAGAAAAAAATGCATCACCAATGTTAGTGGTAATTTGAAGGTCATAATAATCTCTGAAGGTCAATTTGTTGAAACACAGTTCAATGCTTTTGCTGAATGCCAAGGTGACTTGGGTGTTTTGCTGCAGACTGTTTCAATCAGGAGTTAACTTGTGAATAATCAAGAAATACTTCACAAAGTTTTAAGTTCCACTTTCTTAACCCAAAGGTGTGATAGGGTGCAGCCAACCATAGTGATTCGACTTAGAACAAGTTATTATCAGATAGAAAACATGATGGTTGGCTGAAAGGTGCTGGATTAAAGGCATCAAATGTTCTACCAAGTACAATAGGCACTTTCCCTTTGTCTCTTTTTTCAGAAATGGATCATTTGTGCTGTGCAGTTGAGTTTCTCATCTCAAAGTCACCTGAATAAACAAAGATATAAAAGAGCAAATCTTACCCAAATTTTGTGTCATTCCCATATAATTAGCCATGTATTAGATTTTCGCCTCCTTCGTCCTCCTTCCTTCCTCCCATGGAAACTGTCTACAGAACTCTCCAGCAGAGAATAAGGCTGTAGGAAGCTGATTGCCTGGCCTTTCTGCCTCAGAGAATCCAGGGCTGATTTATGAACAATGAATCTAATGCAGTCTGGAAAAGAAATGGGATCACAAAATTAGAGATTTGCAAAAAAAGATTAGGAGTTAACATGGTGTTGATGCTGAGTTCTTATATTTGCATATTAAAAGAGGGCCCGTTCTTTTGTTTGTCCTTAGAGATGCTGAGTTTTTTATGATCACTTACATTTATTTAAAAAGGACTCAGTGGGCTTGTCTTTTTTCCCAAATCTTTTTAGTTTATTCTCTGAGTTCAGATGGCACTTCTGCTATGAAACAGTCACCCTGTATAAGCTTGAAGAGTATTCTGGGTATTAACATGCAAATGAGAGAATCAAGCATAATTCTTTGTTATGGTAATTATTCCCAAACTGTTTTTTTTTTTTCTGAAAAGGCTATGAGGGACTGAAGCCTCCATCCACTACTGAGTTTGATTGCCAAGACTGTGAGTTTATAAAGGTCTATGCAAATGTATAGTACTAAACTTTAAAAGTCTCCAGTTTATATTGTTCTTTGTACAGACTATTAGAAATAATCTGATGTTCAGAGAGTATTAAACGATACATAGGTCAAGGCAAGAATGCTGTGAAGAGAGAAAAAATTAGTCCTTTGTTACTACATAGGCTAAAATTAACATTAAGTGGTTGATATTAATGCACTTGAGGGAAAGAATTGCTAGTTGACTACCAAGAAGACTTTCTAAATTGCATTTTTTTTAAATCTCATAGCAGGGACTATTCTCTTTATTCATTAGTAAATTCAGCATTTTAAAAAAGTGTCTAGGACTTTGTTTGCTGAGGTACTTTAAAAGATATACTCTGACCATTTGGGAAAATGCTAAAATATTTAATATAAAGTTCAACACAAGTCACTGTATTTACTATGTAATTGAATTTATTGTGCATTTTAAAGACTTCATGTGTATTTTTCTCCCATGAAATAAATTCCTAGTCATTTTAGACTAACTTGAGGCTCTTGCATCACTAGGGTCTGAAAATAACCTAAGGCAGGAAAAAGTGGGAGGGGAGGAGGAAAAGAGAGATAAAGGAGAAAAAGAAGGAGAATCAGGATTGAAGAAAGGACAGGTATTAAAGAAAAAAAGCAAAAAAGATTAATTTCCACATTGTGTTAATGCCTCTCTTTTATATCGCCATAGTGTTATTCCCAGGGAAGCACTTTTATCTTTTTGCTCCTATGGTCGTATTTCAGTGCACTTGGGTCCCAGGCCTGATCTGTATGCTCACACATTTACTACTTAAAGTCCATATTAATATTTTAGTCAGTCTTTATTCTTTCTTTCCTCCTTTCTCTCTCACTCTGCTTGTCCAAAAAAAAGGGTATTTTTTTTCCTATAAGGTGGTTTTTAAAAGAGTACTGTGATTGAGGTGGGGACTAACTAAAAGTGAATAAGATTATTGCTATTCTCTAAACTTCACATTTGTATAAACTAAATTATAAATGTAGGTAGTCAACGCCACTCAGAGAAAGACATTGATTAAGTTACAGTGCAGATAATAGGTGCTGAGGAGATCAAAGATAGTTGCAAGGTTCTCTTACCTCAGTTAAATTCTGTAAGTTACAGGGAGCACATGGAAGACAGGCATGTTTATAGCCAAAGAGCCAGTGTCCTGCTCAGGCTGGACAGTAAGTGAAGAGTTCTCCCCACGTCTGATACATGATGATTTATGTTCTGGTTCTTTTGGGGGAAAAATCACATTACAACTATAAATTCCTAGAGCAGTCTTATTAGAAGCAGCACCTTTTTAAATATAAAGAGACAGTATGTCTTATCATCCAAACTAAGATATTTTTTAGGATAAAAGGGAATATAAGTAACTATAGGACTGCAGCTGTTTGGTCCTTCTCATTAAACAGCCAGACTAGAGCCATATCATTCTGGGAGGGGGGTGCAAATGTATGCTACGAATCAGTAGTTACACATGAAACATTCATTAAATGTCAACTGAAGGTGACAAAAGAGGTATTTAAAAATGTGCTTAATTCTACTGTTACCAAAGCAGAAAAAATGAAGTGCTTGCCATTTAGATGAATATATTTTTCCTGAGAAATCTTTTACAAAACTTACAAAATCATAATTTACCATTCATAGACCATTTATTTTTTAATTCGATTTGAAACGTATTCTCAAAGCACATTAATAGACTTCACATCCAAGCAGATATAGTCACCTGTTTTATTATAATAAATGTATACTATAAGAATAAACCTTACTTTTTCATTGTAACACAGTAATTCTTGCACAGTTTTGGTAGCAAATTTCATATAATAAAAACATAAGTCATTTGTCAAGGAAATTCACTTTACTTTCACAATAAACAAAGTAAATAGACATTCAAGGTAAATGTCTTCAAAAAGAATTTGTGTTCAATTTTCCTCTAATAAATGGTATATTAATAATTAACCCTAATTTTGAGATTTTTCTAGAATAAAAAATCTGAATGCAAGTTTATGCTATAAATGAAATTAAACCAGTCATAATATTGTTGTACTTCCCAATGTTGAAACATGTATTTTTTTAAAAATTTAAAAATAACCAGATGAAATTTTTAAGCATTTCCTTTTCCATGTGCAAAAATATCTATAAATGAAAATTACTAGTAATTATTTAATGAATAAATCAGGCCCACACATGCCTATGAATACATGGCACTTTGTAAACATTATTATGAAATTCCCTTTGCTTAGTTTCCACCTTAAAATCATATAGTTTCAATAAAATGGCGTATGACATGGATATCAGGTGTTTTAAAACTACCTAGGTAATTAAATATACATATACCAAAGACTGATGACCAGTCCACTATGTAATTTAAAAAAATAGATCTTCTATATCTTCTTCCTTCTGTCAGTTTAGCTAAATATTCAAACAACATGATTTGGACCGAATACCAGCATTTGGAATTTTGTCTGCTTAGTTACATTATGTATTAAATCCGATACTTAGAAATATGATGTGGTATATTCTTCCTCTTTGTTTTGCAGTGTTTTTCATGTTCATCTTCACTATAATTTCAGTTTACAATGATGAGTATTTAGATTGTTAATTTCTAATGCTAATACCCAATTTGACATGGCCACTCTTACCTATAAACATGGATGCTTTTAATTAACCATCCAATTTGCCTGTCACTGTTTTAAACCTGTCGTCATTGCAGTTCTCAACTCTTCTTTTTTCACTCCATGAAATTAGTACTAAAATTATTGCCTTTAATCTATCTGGGGATTTGAAGATAGAAGCTGCAATAATGCTTTCATGAAATTTTCAAAAACTTCACTTTTTTGTAATTCCCTAGCTTAATGGTTAGTCGTGAAAACATAGAAACATTTTTGTATATGTTATACATGTATTTGTATTATAAAAATTGCTCAGAACCTACTAAACACATATATAGCTTGATTAAAAATGATCATAATTATCAATGATAGATCATATTTTTCTTCTACCCACTGATTTTTACTTGTGAATATCTCTGATGTATGCAACTATTAACTAGATTTTTTGTTGGGAACCTTACACCTGGCTTCTAGCTAAAAACATTGCGGTGATTACAGGAACCTGTGTGCTCCACAAGCCAATCGGCTGCAGGCATATGAGGTGTCCACGTGTACCAGTTGCACCCAAGTAACCAATAAGCGGGCCCTTCTTTGTCTCAAGCTAGCCAATAGCAAGCAACCTAATCTCTCCCTCCTCCCCTATATATATATGTATATACTCAGTTCGGAAAAATAAAGTTTGCAGCTTGATCAGAATCTTTTGTCTTGCTGCAATTCTTCGCGCCTCTTGTCCCCCCAACCCATTTGTTCTAGGTAGGTGGTCGAGCTCCAGTTGATTGCTCCGCGGGCCAGAGCAATTTTTATTTCAATTGCCACTACTGTTTCCTTTTATTACTGGACAAGTAGACTAGAGCATCAATTCAAGAAAAGCAATGAAGGGTTAAAGAAGTTACTAAATGAAACTCCTGTCTCCCTAGAGGAAGAAATGAGTTATAACCAAGTTCCATAAAAGTGAATAAATAAGACAAGTCAAGAAGATTCCTTAGTTCTAATTTACTAAACCTTTACTTTAAAGATATTAATCTAGGCCACTATGTACTTTACATTTCTAAAAACACAAATAACCTCTTGACTAGACTAACATTAATAGAGAAAGGTTCTCCTCAACTATAAGCTTAAATTAAACAAAATCAAATGCAGCGCTTGCATACTAATGGGTATGCATTAAGTTATGAGTGGGATTGAATATTTGTAAAACACGGTTACTAGAAAATTTTTTAGGTTAGTTTACTCACTTTCATATTTATATATATTATGAAACCAATGCATAAATTACAGAAAATAAAGTGTGTTAGGTAATTTAGAGAGAGTAAATAAAAATGTAATGGCAACAATGTAAACTTTTTAAAAATTATTTATGGAGTTTTGCATTATATTATCATTTGCAATATAGCATTCCCTTAAAACTTCACCTACCCCTGATACAAGTGCCTAAAATTCATTTTAATTTATCTTCAAAAGGTGTTTTATCCTCTGAGTTTTAAAACTCAAAAACATGAAAAACTCAAGAACACTGAAGAACATGACTCACTTCACTCGAGTCTGGCTTTTCTAAGTTTAGCCTTCTCTTCTATTAAATGATGAAAAATAATTTTTAATAACAAAGCTGCACCAAATAATTGTTCTGTTGAACTTGTCAAGTTTCTTTAAAGTTACATTTCTTTTAGTAATAGTAGGTTTCAACTACAAATTAACTTTGATTTATTGCTGTTCCTGCAGATGACATTTAACTTGAGTGAGTAACAGTGGTCTATAAATTTTAGTCTCAAATCTATTTTGGCAATTCATTAGGAATCATCTTTAAGAGACTAAAAAAAAGAGGGGAAAAAAGAAAAAAAACAAAAAAAACTCTCATGCAAAACAGTCTTAATTTCAAAGGCCAAGTTCAAAAGAAAATGATCTTTTTCATATTTTAATTTTAACTGAAAAGTGATTGAAATAAATATATATTCACATTTTTGCCTACTTAGGGCAAAAAAACAAGGCTACATCTTTAAAGAAAATTACTAAAGTTAAAGCACTTTTTATGATTAATAAATGTTTTAGTCACTTATACTTTACATTTTTTTTTGCGACAGAACTGTCATCAGTTGACTTTTTCAACTTTTATTTTAAAAATGTGACTTTTCAGTATGAGTTGGAATGAAAGTAGTTGAATTCTAGGTGACATCTTTAGTTTGGAAATGAAACTTTCCCATGATGACTTGCTCAGTGTAGTTCACTTGGGTTTTCTGTTCCTCTGGACTTAGCTGTGTCATTTTATCCTCACAGTTCCTGAATCCCTTTAAGACCAACAAGCTAGGGCATAGAGGACAGTTCATGTGGACATATGCGATAAAATTAAAGTTGGGAATATACGCCAAGTACTCTCATATAGGGGACACTAAATTTAAGTCATCATCAGCAATTCCCATATGCCCATATTTATCTAATGTACTTTTGCTGCTAGGTGTTGGGAACTGCTCTGCCTGGTTTCAGGAATTGTAACTGCCTCCATGGCTAAGGCTGAGTGAGCAGCATCCGAAATGCGGGCCACAAAGAGACAAAGCTTGTCTCTAGTAGCAAATGCTGCCTCTACTCACTCCCCTGCCCCCAATACATGGTCCGTTAGTTCATAATGGGTATAACTCCTCAGAGGGGGGCAACCTAAGCCAGACACAATCACTTGGGAGGCCATCATGGAAGGACTTGGGGGGCTGCAACAAAGAGGGAGCAATGGACCCTCGCTCCCCAGCTATTCTGACATAGCCCAGTCCCCATGCACATCTGGGAGAAGCGCTTCCTGGCTCTAATCCACTTAAGCCTGAAAACCTGATTGGGGAAGGGTGCAGCCCCTTGCCAGGTAGAGTGGGATCCAGGGTAATCTGGCATAAGAAAAAAAATTCTAACAATCCTGTGAAGGCTGCTTTGCTAAGAATGCTTTTAGTTAAATGATAAAGGCCTGAGCAGAAAATGAGTTTATTTTCCCAAAGTCTTATAGCCCTTTAGCTAATAGACCCTGACTTAGAAGAAGCCCTAATGGTTCTTTGTATACTATCTACTGTTTACTGCCTAACAATGATTAATAAGTTGTACCTGCATAAAAAAAAAAAAAAACAATAAAAGCCTGTCTAGGCAAGGGTCAGCGTGCTCTCCCCTCTAGAGAGTTGCCAGGCCTCTTGAGGGAGTATCTGTGCCGTTCCTTTTCCTCCACAGGACTCAGTAGTCCGTGTGAATTTGTCTCAGGTCTCATCCATGATGCCGCAGGCACTGTGAGCCAGTGCATGTGTCAGCTAGGTGTCAGAGATTTTTAGAAACTGCAGCTTGGATGGTCACGTCCACTCTACCTCATTAAATCCTTCCCAAGGATTAATTCTTAGATTTGCCTGTTCATGAAAATATCTTAATTTCTCAAACTTACACCTTAGTGTATGATTCTGTACCTCGGCTTCATATCCTCTTCACTATCTTACTCTCTTATTGCAATTAGGTTATTATAAATCATTGAATATTTAGTTCCTCTAATCCTCCCTTCACTTACTATGTTATCTCTGAATGCCTTTAGTTCTCTTTGTATAGGTCTTTTACATCATAATCTCTTAGCTAACTTAAAGAGACCATAAAAAAGAATAAAATAAACAAGCAAACAGAACAAAAACAAAGACACTGAAATAGAGAACAAGTGGGCAGCGACCAGAGGGGAGAGGGAAGGGAACTTAAGGGGAAAAAGGGGGAGGGATTTTGAGGAACAAGTATGAAAGACACAGAGATGAGGATGGGGGGGGGAATGGGAGGGAGGGGGGAGACTGGGGGGGGTGGGATGGGAGAAATAGATTTAAAAAAAATGTACTTGAAAAGTAACTAAATAAAATTTAATATTAAAAATAAATAAATAAATAAATAAAAATAGGTAGATGAACAGACCCTAAAAATATTAAACACAGAGTATATCAATGCTGAATTTTGGTTTTACTAACATCATAATTTGCTTTCTTATTAAATTTTCATTGAAATACTAAAAAAAAAAAGTAGTATTTTTGTTACCTCAATTCCATAGCTTTTTAATTTCAGAACAGTAATAGCTCCACTTATTCTGCTTTTATGTTTGGGATTCTAGGCCATGATTAATAAAATCAACCAACATGTAGATCACTGCCATTATATTTCATAATTTCCAACCTTACCAGAGTGAGTGTTCCAGCCTACTCCTGTCAACCTCTTTTAAGAAATGCTGGTCATTTCTCTCTCACTCTTGAAAAAGTTGCTAAACTGGAGTAAGTGATGGGTGATTACCATTCCTTATTTCTTTTGTATCTTCAATATGTAAGAGTGCTTGTCTGTGCTACCTGAATACATCTCTATCACAGGGGGCAAACATGAAACCTGTGGCCCGAATCTGGCCCTCCACCTTGTTTGATCCAGTCCAGCACCTTGTTTCTACCTGGCGATAGCACTGAGCTCCTTGCCCCTAGTTAGGGAGTAGTTACATTTACACAGTCCTAAAATTACATTCAGTCCTTTGAAGGAAACCGTGGGGCTGATGTGGCCCCCGTGAAAATGAGTTTGGCACCCCTGCAAGTCTTCAGACCTTGTTCAAGTACTTTCAAATCTCAGTAGAGAAAAAAAAAGATTTTAAAGTGTATTTTGTAATAATAATCAGGTACTACCTTTATAAATCAATACCCTAAGTATTTTGATAGTATCCTATTTCCTTCTCACAGCATTTTTTGTAACGTATGTTCCTTACTCAGGTCTAACTTTAGAAGGGTGATAAGTAAACTTTTAAGTAATCACTCCTGGTTTACACATGTAGAACCTGTCACGATTACATGGGTCTGACGGTGTACATGAGTCTGATAACAGAATTCTAAATATTAATTGTTAACTTTTCTTTACCGTCTATACTCTTTCTTTAAAATTATTTCTATGGCTCAAAAGATTCATTCAAGTTTAAGATCTTTTTGCAGTCACTAATTAAAATTTGATTTTAATGTATGGATTTTTAGTCAATCTTGGTGTTTACATTGTACAGTGAAGATTTCTTTCCTTGTCTTTATAGGTAATTTACTCTCTCAGCACCATTTTTGGAATATCCCATGTTGCTCCAGTGATATACAATGCTAAGTTTTATTGTATTAAATATTTCATGAATCTGTAAATTCTCCATTTTGCTTAATTAATTTATATATTCTGATATTAACATCCTGCTATTATAATTATTAGGCTTTATCATATTTATATTTGGTAGGTTGTGTTCCCTGATATTACTAGACCTCTTTAACATTTCTTGGCAATTAACTACTCAAAAAGTAATTATCACATTGGAACTTGCCCAGGTCATGTGGGACATTTTCTAGCACCAGAGATGGGAAAGAGTATTATTTTTCTAAACTTAGAATCTATAAAAATCTCATAGATTTTAAGATCTCATGGATTTCAAGATTCAAATTCAGCTTTAATGATCAAAGACTTAAGTATAATTTATTCTTTTTAAATCAAAGAATTTTAGATATGGAAGGACTTTTAAAGATCATCTAGTTGAATAATTCTTTTTCTTCTTCTTCTTCTCCTTCTCCTTCTTCAATCTGAAGAGATTGAGAATTAGAGTGGTAATTTGAAAAATTCTACACATTGAATGACATATTTAGAATAGCATATTCTAAAATTACATCTATTAAATGAGTAAAATAGAAAATATTCAATTTTAATTCTCATATTATTTAAGCTAGCTTTGATTTTTTCTAATCCCAGAAATCATTAACCAAAGAGTCGAAAGTAATTCAATATATATTCACAAGATGACATTGGTTACCTAATAAAAACAGTTTAGACACACATCATTAAATAGCTTAATATGTATTTGTATATTTTTATTGAACAGTTTAACAGGAATTGGATATCATAAAAGAAATTGAATATCATGAAAAATAGGAATTCACTTCTAGCAAAGAAAGAGTAGCTATTTCTAGACCAATATTATCCATCAGTAAGCAAAGTTATATTTGAATAAATAAAAAATACTAAGCATAAAAAATAAAGGAGGTAAAACACACTGTGAACTTGAGGATCCAATATATAGGAGAGAAGAAAAAGAGGTGGCCTAAGATTTTCAGCCAAATTTCTTCACATTCACTGAGTCCGAAGGAGCAGTAGGAAGGCTTAAAAGCCAAGGCAAGAGTGGCTGCTAAAGGGCTTTATTTAGAGCAGACTTTCTCACCTTCTCGACAGACTACCATATAAACTCCCATACTTTGGCCCTGCATGAAGGAGGAACATTAGTAAGCAGACCAGGATTTCACATGTAATCCATGAAGTACTATGATGTCTGAGCAAGGAAGAAATTGAATTAGATAACTCTTCTCCAAGACTGAGGCCCAGCTTGTTAATATTGAACATGATTAACATAGGAAATATAGAAAATAGACCCTTTCAAGGAATAAAAAGCAGGTAAGAAACTTTATTCAGAAAATAGATTTATAGTATTCTTGAACTCTTGGGAGTTAGTTCTTGGACATGAGGGTTAGAGTCAGAAATCTGCTCAGGTCTCCTAACCATATGGAATAGCACAAGTTCTTTGATAAGCTCTTTCTTCATGCTTTGACTTGAAGTAAGATAGGACAAACTCATAATATTTTGCCAATCAGCAAGCATCCAGTTATAATTTTCACTCCCTGAAAGTACATTCATTACCTAAAAGCAGTTTTCTCAATAATTTCTTTAGTTGGCTTTGGATGACAAAAAAGTACCCCTACTCCTTTGTTCCACTTCCAGTAAGTGAGAAAGAACTTAGAATAGTATACCCACTATTGTTTATTTTTTTAAAAATCACTACTTTATCAATCTTTAGCCCACTCTCCAATGTAAGTTGCAATCAGCTGCTAGGCTAAAGTTCAAAATTCTGATTTTATAGGCTACTTTTTCAAACCAGCAGTAATGACTTTAATACCTCTCTTTGCAAGTTGGTGTATTTTTTACATTTAAATTTCTTTAATCTTAAATCCAAATTTTTATACAATTAGATTTTATTTAATAACCTTAATATACAAATATATATAGATATATGTGATATACATATGGTAATAAGTATAATACATATGGCAATATGTATATATGTGTGTATAAGAAATAGAGTAAAATTTGGGAAGCTTGAGCTAATTTACTTAATACTCAATAATGCATGATTTCACATCATTTCAATGTGCCTAGACAGGAGCCATTATTACCTGATTAATATCATAGCAACCCTTTTATACTAGAAAGAATACTAATTTTATGTCTATATTATCTCTACAAAGGTCTGTGTGAAACAGAGAAATTAAAATACTGCTACTTTTGTAATGAAAGATGGGAAAAAAGAATAAAAATTCCGAGGTGTATTCTGCTTTAAGTACAAGAAACAAAAGTGTAGGAGAGGTGTTCTACATTAGAGATGGTAGAGTGAACAAGTAACTTACCATCCTACATATAACAACTATAAACACTGTACTGATTACTAGACAAACTAATAAACAACAAACTGCCCCCCAAAACTCAAAAAGCTCTAGAGAATGGACAAAAAAACAGACATATTTTGGGGAAGAGTTAAAACTTTAAAGAAAATACCGTGGGGTAAGATTTGAGTTGGTTTAGTCTGAGGGAGTTGCAGCATAGGGCATGGTGTTTGAAATTCTAATAGAAATGTGCCATTGTTCTGGCCTGAAAACATAGAAGGAATTAAGTCAAATCTCAGCTGCTAGAAAGTGATGGGACATCATTGAAAAGAGAGAGGTAAATAATACAAAAGGTCGAGTTCTCTGTATACACTTTACCCCTATTCTGCTGACCCCTGAATGATGTGTGCATGGGCTGCACTGAAACAGACTGCGGGTAAATCAAAGAACTGAACAAAGATCTAAGGTGATCGCCACTATAATTGTGATAAAGTTGCTACTTTGTGTCTAACTAAATTGGTTGCTTACTAAAATGCATTTAACAGAGACAAAATTTGAATAGTCAGATTCTACAGTTATAAGAAAATGACTTTAGAGTAGCTATTATGTATATACTGAATAAGAGAATTATAGATATATATACATACATATATCATGTAGATATATTTATGATAGATGAAAAGAAAAAGATGTAAAATATATTTCTTAGAAATGAGAACAGATGATGGCGAGTGGGGCAAAGGGGGTGTGGAGGGATTGAGCTAAAATGAAAAAAGACTCACAGACATGAGCAACAGTGTGGTGATTGCTGGGTGGAGAGAGGAATAAGGGGCCTAAATGACAATGGGAAAAATAGAATAATAATTATATAAAAATTAAGTAAAAAATGAGAAACAAAAAAATCCAATATAAAAATTGTCTGAAAAACTTAATAGCGTAATGAAGGTAATGAAAAGTCATAAATTTGAATATAGATCAATAGAAATTATTCTGAAGGAAACAGAAAAGAAGGCTTAGAAAATATAAGCAGTTTCAAGAACTTGTGGAGCTCTGGCTGGTGTAGCTCAGTGGATTGAGCACGGGCCTGCAAACCAAAAGATCACCGTTCAATTCCCCATCAAAGCACATGCCTGGGTTGCAGGTCAGTTCCCAGCAGGGGCCAGTTCCCAGCAGAGGATGCACCAGAAGCAACCACACATTGATATTTCTCTCCCTCTCTCCTTCCCTTCCCTTCTAAAGATAAATAAATTAAATTAAAAGAAAAGAATTTGTGAGAAAATAACAAAAAGTCTACCATATGTTAACATGGAATAGCTATATTGAGGCAGCAAAGTAATCGACATAATGAAGGCCAAATATCGATAAAATTGGAAGAAAGTTGTATTTTTATACATTCAATCAACTTTTCAATACCAAACAGGATGAATATAAGGAAATTCACACTTCACTATATCATAATTAAATTACCAAATAAAAAAGAAGAGAAAAATCGATGTGGATCAAAGCCAAAGAAAATCAACATGTTACATTCACATTTATGACAGTTTAAGTAAAAATCCAAAAAGTCTACAGAATAACTACATAAATAAGTGAATTCAGAAGGCTGTGGAATAGATTCAGTAATATATAAAAGCCAGAGCAGCCAAGTGTTGAAAATGAAATTTCTAAAAATTCTATTTACAATAGTGTAAAAAACATACTTATAAATAATTTTAAATGTATGCATGGTATTGTATGAAAAACATAAATATTAAATATCTTTAGACCTCAAGTCTCCCTCAATTCACCTGTGGATTTGAATGTAACACATTTCAAAGTAACACCAAAATTTTTTAAAGCATAAAGTACCAACCTATTCTAAGATTTATATAGAAAGTCACAAATAATAGCTTAAGCAATTTTTACAAAGAACAAATCTGGGAACTCAGAACACCTGATTTTATGAGCTTCTATTAAGAGACAATAATCAAGACATTATGGTTGGTGGAATGTTAAGCATATAAATCATCTATGTCTATATCTACATCTATGTAAGTGTATTTTAGATGATCTACTAGTTTCAATATATATAGATGATTTTATAATTATATATTAGTATATATTGGTTATTAATATATACAATTGATTTTTTAAAGTTGCCAAGGTAATTTATTGGTGAAAGGGAAGTCTTTACACAAAACATTTTTAGGACAACTCAATTATCTATATAAGAAAACTTTAACATCTACTCTTATCTGGAAAGAGACAGGGTCATAGATAAATATAAAAACTAAAATCATTAAACTTGCAAAAGAACACATACAAAATCCATATGATCTTTGAGTTAGAAAATATTTTTAGATATTACACAATAAATACACACCATTAAAGAAGAAAAGTTAATAATTTATACTTTATCAATATAATAAAAGCTTGTGCTCAACAGACACAGTTAAGAAAATAAAAACACAAGCCATAGACAGAGAAAAATATTTATTATGCATGTATTAAGCAGAGGATTTGTAGCTTGAATGTACAATTTGTTCTTAAAAACGCAATAGGAAGACTAGTAAGCTGATTTTGAAAAACAGACAAAATTCTTGAATGACATCTACCAAAAAAATGTACAAATGATCAATGGTCACATAAATATTCTCTCTACATCATTAGTTATTGCAAGTTAGAACCACATGAGATAATTTTACATCAGTGTGCATGCATGTGCACATGTGCACATGCATATGTACACACATGCACAGAAAGTGGAATTGCTACTATTTTAAAAATTATGAATATACTAAGTATCTATTGCAGAGTTCTTGGAATAAATAAAACTTTAAAAGAGTAGTGAATCTTGACATGAACCCAAAGACTTGCACTTCAATAGTCATAGCAGTTTCATTTACAATAGTCAAAAGTTCCACACAAGCCAAATGACCATTAACAGGGACATATAAAAAACAAACTATACTATAACAGAATAGTAGGCATCTAAAAAGACATGAAAGACTGATATATACAGTAACCTCAACATTATTGTAATAAATGAAAAGTTGGATACAATGAGCTCAAGCTGTAGTATTTTATTTAGACAAAAGTCTGGAAAATGTAAACTACTTTACAGTAAGAAAATAAGCATATCAGTTATTACTCAGCTATGGGCGAATGGAAAGGTGACCTGCAGTTGGGCCATCAGACCATATGGGGAGGGATGAAAATGTTTAGCTCTGTAATTGTGACAATGAATTTCTGGATGTCTACTTAGTCAAGACTAATAAATTTAAAAATTAAATAGATATGTTTGGATGTATATTATAAAATTTGATAGTTAATATTTGAATTAATGCATAACTCAAAGTAGTGAGGATAAAAAACATGCTGTTTTTTAAAATTTATTTTGAAATAACTGTTGACATACAATATTATTTTAGATTCAGAAATAGAACATTGTGACTAGACACTTACCCTAAATCACAAAATAATTATCCTAGTCTTTCTACTAACCATCTAATATCATATACAGTTATTATACTAGTATAGACTATATTCCTTATGCTGTAATTTATATTGTCTTTACTATTTTATGACTGGTAATTTATACCTCTGAATGTCTTTCATTTTTTTTTACCCATCTCCCCACACTCCCTGTCATCTGACAATCATCAATTTGTTCTCGTATCTATGAGTATGTTTCTATTTTCCTTATTCATTTTACATTGAAGTATGTTCCCTATATTCTTATTTTACTGAAAACTATTTTTACCATAAATGGTTGCTGATTTTATCAAATACTTTTTCTGCATCTCTCGATATGATCATGTGGCTTTCTCCTTCATTTCATTTACGTGGTGACTCACATTTATTGATTTGAAGATATCTTACCAACCTCACATTCCCAAAATAAACCCCACTTGATCATGGTGCATGCCCTTTTTAGTGTATTGCTGAATCTGATTTGCTAATATTTTGTTGAGGCTTTTAGCATCTATGTTCATAATGGATATTAGAATGTCCTTGAATATTCTTTCTTTGCAATGTCTATACCTGGGTTTGAAATTAGGTTAATTAATACTGGCTTCATAAAATGAGCTTGGAACTCTTCCCTCTTCTTGAATACTTTGGAATAGTTTGAGAAGGATAGAGGCTAGTTATTTGAATGTTTAGTAAAGTTGATCTGTGAAGCCATCTGATTCAGGACATTTGTCTGTTGGGATTTTTTGATTACCACTTCAACTTCACCAGTTGCAGTCTAGTGAATCTTTATTTTGTATCCTGCTGCACTCTTGAATTTATCCTTCAGTTCTAATAGATTTCTGTTGGGATATTTAGAATTCTCTTTATATAGTATCATGTTATCTACACACAAAAATGACAGTTTAACTTCCTCTTTTCTAATTCGGATGCCTTTTATTTCTTCTTCTTGTTTCATCTCTGTGGCGTGGACTTCAAACACTATATCGAATAAAAGTGGTGAAAGTGGACTTCCTTGCCTTGTTTCTGAAATAAATGTTTCATCTTTCCACCACTGAGTATGATGTTAGCTGTGGGTTTATCACACAGGACATTAATATGTTAAAGTATTTTCTCTGTAGCCCCACTTTGCAGAGAGTCTTTTTTAATTCATAAATGGATGTTGTGTTTTATCTAATGATTATTCTGCATCTGGTTGTTACCCTACATTTTGTTTATGTGGTATGTTACATTAATTGATTTTCAGGTACTGAAACTAACATATTTCAGGAATAAATCCTACTTGATCATAGTGTGTGATCTTTTTAATGTATTGTCTATATGTTTTTTGTCTGGTTTGGCATGGTATTTCTGGCCTCATAAGATAAGTTTGGGAGCCCTGTTTCCTTTTCAAGTTTTTAGACTATTTTGGAAAAGGATATTTATTTTTTCTTGTGGTCCAGGACTTTCACTTGTTGGACAGTTATTTTGATTACAGATTCAGTTTTGTTCGCACTTATCAGTCTGTTCAAGTTTTTTTATTTCTTCCTGATTCAATGTTGGAAGATTATGTTTCTAGGAATGTATCCATTTCTTCCAGGTTGTGCAGTTGGTTGATGTATATTAATTTGTAGGGTTTTCTTATAATCCTTTGTATTTTTGTCAGTTCAGTTGTCGCTTTTCTCTCATATTTGATTTTATTTATTTAGGCCCTATTTTTCTCCTCTTTTTCTTCATGATTCTGGCTAAAGTTTTATTAACTCTGTCTTTCAAAGAACCAACTCCTAGTGTTATTAATCTTTTGTATTTTTTAATACTGTATTTCATTTTTCCCTACTGTGATCTTTATGGTTTCCTCCTTTCTACTCACTTTAGTTTTGTTGTTCTATTTTTCAGTTTCTATTCATATAAATTCAGATTGTTTATTTGAGATTTTTCTTGTTGCTTTTGTAATACCATATGATATGAGAAGATGCTTGATATGATTTAAATCATCTTAAATGTATTGAGACTTGTGTTGTGGCTTAACATGTGGTATATTCTGGAAATTGTTCCATATGCACTTGAAAGAAATGTATAGTTTGCTTCTTTTAAGGAAAATGTCCTAAAAATAGAAAGTCTAATGAATCATTTAAGGCCACTGTTTTCTTGATTTTCTGTCTGGGTGATCTATTCATTGATGTCAGTGGCATGCTATATTCCTTTACTGGTACTGTGTTACTGTTGATCACCTGTGCTAGGTGTCCAGGAATGTCCCTCATACAGGCTGTGTGTGCTCTTCAGCTGTAGTTGGACCTGGATTACTGCTGGTATGTCAGTGGGTTGGACTAACCCTCAGACTAACTGTCTGAGAGCTGGCTACGACCATGCCCATTGAGCCAAATCTATCCTTTAGTTATGTCATTTGTGGAGCTGGTTGCATGTGCTGGGTGCAGTTTGAAGCCAGCCACCAGGTGTCACCATTCCAGGTGGCTAGAGCCTCCTGGGAGGAGTTCCAGTGTAGGTAAAGATTGGCTGCTGCTTGTGCCAGGCTTAGGGCCACTTGAAAGAAGCATTGCTGTAAACCATACCAGCTGCCGCTGGTACTCAGCTTGATACTCTTTGGTGGGCACTACAGTGCGAGCTGAGGTCAGCTGCCCCTGGTATTGAACGTGGGATGATGAGTTGAAGGTATGTTCCAGACCAAGACTTTCTACCACTTATGCCAGACTTTGGCCACTTGATAGGACTTACGATACTATATGAGACAGGTTGCCACTTTTGGGTGGTTTGGAGCCACTTGGCAAGAGCCAAAGATACACTGAAGCCAGCTGCTGCTTGTTCGGAGTTTGTGCATGTTTGAGAGATTTTGGAAAATTCTGAAGTTTCAACCAAGTCAAGGTGTGTCTGTTGAGGTGCCACTTAAAGAAGCTCAGGTTAGGCAAGTGAGTTCGATGGGGTGAGGTCTTAGGGGGTCACCAGGACAGGATAAATGGTGTTAGTCAGGTTACTGGAGAACAGAGATTCGGACCCTGCCTGTTCAGGACTGATTGGGTATAGGGGCGCTCCGCAACAGAACAGTAGTGCTTGTTCTGGCTTCTGCCCCCAGAGTTGCCCTGAACCCGCTTCAGCCTTTCCCCTGAAGTTATTCAGTTAGTTCCTCTCTGTATGCACCTGGCACAATTTGATCTAATGCATCTACTCTGGAGTTTAGAACAAGTGAGTTTGTGAGCTAATGAGTCTGTGCAAAGGCCCTTTAGGAGCAGTGTCTCCGTCTCCAGCATCCCTCTGTCTTTCTCAGACAGAGTCTCTGCTTGTTTTCACACCCAGATGTTATAGGGGCTCCTGTTCTTCATACTGGTGTCCTGGGCTGGGGACCTTGGTGTGGGGCTTGGACCCCTTGCTCCTCAGGTTGACCTCTGCACCTGAGATATCCCTCCTGTTTCTTAATAACCACAGCAAGGGTGTGGAATCTGCCTCTTGCATATTGTTACAGAACCCTGCCAGTGCTGTTCTGGAATAGCTGCGAGGTTCAATTGCCCACCGCCAAGATGTGTGACTCCCAGTGGAAGAGTTTGGTGAAAAAGGAAAGAGATTATTACTTTTTAAGTTTTTATTTATTTATCTTTAGAGGGGACGAGATGGAGAGAGGGAGAGAAACATCAATGTATAATTGCCTCTCGTACTTCCCCTGCTGGGAACTTGTCTGCAACCCAGGCATGTGCCCTGACTGGGAATCGAATTGGTGACCTTTTGGTTCCCATGCCCATGCTCAATCCATTGAGCCACACCAGCCAGGCGGAAAGAGGTTATTTATTCAAAGGTTGTAGAGATATAGAATAATGGTGGATTTCTGCCATTAAGTCTTTCTCCCTTTAAAACCACCCCAAAATACACAGTCCTTCCTTCCTTTGCTAAATCAGGCCAGTTTCAGAATACACCACCCAGAGGCATGGTCTTTCAGAAAAGCAGAAGTCTGTGACTTAGCATTCCCTGTCACAGTTCAGCTCCAAGCATCTCTCGTGAGTCTGGGTGCCCAGGCAGGTCCCTAGAGCTCCATCAGTTCTTCTGCTGTCTTCTCCAGTCAGACCTTCCAAGTAAGCCTCCCCTCTCCCTCCAGACCTTGTGGCCCCTCTTCTCTCCTAGCTCACCCGAATATAAATGCTCAGCTTGGAACTTCCTATGTACCTTGTATCTGGCCCTTCTTATGGTGTATTAGTGTCTACCATTTTTGTCAGCTCCCCAGTGTAATTTATCTTATTTTAACTGCTATCCTGAATCAGAGCAAAAGTTCCCAGCCTTGCAAGAACATCCGGGGTGGGCATCTGCTCCCTGCCTCTCTCGCACGTTCTCTATGAGCTCCTCTCCACCCCCTGGCTATGAGGAGCCCCTGAACATTTTTGCAGTCATGTACACCATTCCCCCTGGGCAGTAGCCCTCTTCCTTTCAGGAAGGCATGGCTATTAACTTGTCATTGTTATCTGATGTATCCTGAACTCCCTACCATCTACTCTTCCCTTCCCCCAATCAAGGATTCTGGAGGTTACACTTTGCACATTACTGCAATATTTCTGCTGCTCCTACCACTTGTGATGTGGCTTCTGACTGGTCTGATCTTGCATGGAAGCACGCAGGCCAGCGAGGCAGGATGCTGGAGCAGGCAGACCAGGGTAGGGCAACGCCCATGTGGATGGCTGGGAGGTAGGTTTCAGGGGCTGGGTGTTTGCAAACAGGGAAAGATAAAACTATACTTCCCCATAATGCATTTTTGTTCTTTAAAAACCCTACACAGAGCCAGCGGGATGGGAACTGGTCTGAGCTGACAACTGAACTCAGCTCGGCTGCTTCCTCTCCCTTGACCCCAAGGAACCCCACCTTCAATGAGCTACTTGCTTTGCTATTAGCTCACTGTCTCCTCATGGTTCCACGGTGGCTCTGATCTCACAGCTTCTTCTTTACATCCTTAGTTTTAGGATATAACCTTCTGTTTAGCTAATGTTCAGGTGTTTTTCTCAATGATGGTTGTTCTATAACCTAGTTGTAATTTTGATATGATCTTGAAAGGAGGTGAGCACAGAGTTTCCTTACTCTGACATCTGGACTGGAAGTCCTTGCTCTAAGTAAAAAATATGATGTTCTTAGAGGCTTGATGGTTTAAGAATAGGTGGCATGTGAAAGGTCATCCTATGTTTTATGGTGTGGTGCATTTACAGAACAAAATCCATTGGAAAGTGCATGAACTTTGAAATCAAAGAGACCCATGTTATAGTTTCATTTGGATGAGTTATCTTTTAGAATTTTTAAGCCTCAATTTTCACACCTGAAAAATAAAGGTAGCAGCACTACTACAATGTGGAATGAGTTTAGAGAAAGGAGACCTCTGTTGAATCCTTAAACTGTTATTACTCTGAAAATTTCTTCATGTCTCTCTTTCTTAAAATTAATAATGACCATAACACTCAGTTGTAAACTTGGTCTGAAGATTTACTGAGTTGGCAAATGAAAAACAAGTTATAAAATATCTGGCACGTTGCAGGGGCTCAGTCAATGTTAGTTCTCCTCTTCCATTTTTGGTAATATCAAGAGAGCTAAAATATGATAGGGAACATTTGGCAAGATGTTAACATCAGAAAGAGATTTCTCAGAATAGAGAAATTTATTTTTATATTTTCAAAGAATAGCAGCTAAGGCTTCAATTGTTGAATTTTACATTACTTTTCTAATTTACTTAAAGATTTGAAGAGTAGACTTCAAAGGACAAACACTCCCTAAGATCAAATATTTAAGCAAAGGTTAACTGAAATACCTAAACCTTTGAAAATATCTCAGAGGGAATTCCATTTCCAGCAGCATGACAGAAAGATACCCTGAAGGGAATTCTTACCAGAATACAACTTGATCCTAGATAATTTACAACAAATAACACTTTTAAAACATTGTTGTAAGCAAAGGAAATGTCCGAGGACAAACAAAAATAAACCAGTGAGGTAAAACTGACACTTGGAAAGAAGTATATGCAGAAACTAGCTGGTATTCAGGAAGAATAGCAAGGTCAAATTGGAAATGGAGAAACTAAGCATGCTATTTTTCACAAGATAAACAGAAGAATGACCTCAAAATTGACCCAGGGATCTATAAACATTAAGGAGAGTTAAAGTGGGATCAGGCCAGTAGCTTCCACTGGATTCTGAAAGAGAAACTCTAAGTCCTTTTTCAGGAAAGTCATGACAATTTGGTTTCTTAAGTATTCATAAGGGTGATTCAACAAAGCCCCAAAGTTGTCTCTAGTGAAAAGAATAGTAAAAGAGAAAAACTTCTGGCAAGACTGACAAAAAGAGGAATAGCTTACAAACAAATGATATCGAAAATTTAGAAGGCATACTAAAAATAGCAGGCATGGATTAAAAAGTTAATAGGAGAATATTATGAAGATCTCACTACTAATAAAGATTAAAATGTTAGAAATGAATAGACAAATACCTTGAAACAGATAGGTTAATCAACATAATTCAAGAATAAAGAGAAATTTAATTTTTGTATAATTACTATATAAATTGAATATGTGAATATGTAATTTAAATTTTCTTACACAGTAGATACGTGGCCCAGATGGTTTTATAGGTGAGTTCAAGCAAATGTTTAAGTAATTTATAATTACAACCATAATCAAGTTCTTAAACAATATAAAATAAAGAAGGAAATATTCCCATCTTATTTCTGAAGTTCGGTGTTGCTTGATACCAAAATAAACAAGGACTTTGAAGAGATGCAAAATTTTAAAATAAAATATTAGCATCATCTTAGAAAAATAGTAATATATCCTAGGAATGCAAGAGTGATGTTGAATTATAAAGTCCACAAGTGTAATTTGTGTCATTAACAGGTTACAGAGAAAAAAATTATGTTATCATTTTAATTGTTGCAGAAAAAAGCACAGGACAAAATGTATGGCCTATTTAACATATAACCCCCTAATAAACTAGAAATAGGGGAAACTTCCCTAACTTCTTAAAATCTACGTGTCCAAGCACCCTGCAATTACATCTGGCAAACACTACAAATATTTCTTTTAGATTATCAGCAAGACAAAAAAGATAAACGTCATTTAAAGTCTTAGCTAGTGCAAGAAAAAGGATTTTAAGAGTAAAAAAACAAACTCTTATTACTAATGAATTTTATGGACATTTATATAAGGATCACAAATCCTATCTTTTTTTTTAAAGTGTTTTTATTAGAGTTAAGAATTTTGTAGGGTAGCAAGTATTGGCATAAGTGATGAATTGCATTTTTATTTATCAATAAAATAGCTATAAAACATTATAAAACAATATTTAATGAGAATAGTAGGAAAACTGTAGGTACAAGGGATATAGTAATCAAAAGATATATAAGAGCTTTAAAGATAAAATACAAAACATACTCCAGTATGTTAAAATTTGTCAGTAAAGGAATCCATCTACTTAACACCATAAAAATTGATTTACTGGATCAATACATTTAAAGCTAAACCAAATAGTTTTTAAAAAATTTTATTGTTGTTCAAGTACAGTTTTCTGCCTTTCCCCCCAACCTATCCCCACAAATAGTTTTTTTTTTAAAGAACTTAACAATAATGATACTGAGACAATCGGATATCCAAGTGGAATAAAAAATTGAAATGTAATTTATACACAAACCATCTACAAAAAATTAATTAAATGTGGACTAAATATAAATGCAAGCTATAAATAATTATTAGCTAAATTTAAGATCTATATTTACCAATAGATACCATAAAGAAAGTTAAAAGGTAAATCATGAGTTTTTGGAAGATGCTTTCCAACTGGGATAACTGAAGAATTTGCACCCAGAATATATATGGGAGGATGAGAAACACGAAGGCAGCTGGGATGGCATTAATGATATTGGAGCTCATACGTTGGTGAATAGGTTCACAACTTTTCATTTAATCACTGAGCTTTCTATTGTAACATTTATATATCTTCTTGCTAGTATTACACACATTTTCATATATTTTATGTATCAAATATTTTATACAAATTGTTTTAGTTATTCCACAGGAATCCTAATTTCTTATTCCAGAAATTATTATTTCAAAAATGCTGTTGAATTTACACAAAGCAAGAACAAAAATTGCAGGAAAACACATAACAAAGCAGTAATGATTTTAATTTCTGAAGTTTAAATTTAGATTTAAATTCATGCAAACTTTATTTCACTGAACCTTTGTAACCTTCATTCATTTTATTTTTCATACTAATTTTCCATCTTGAATTAATATGCTGAGTTTCTGTTCACTTTTCAGTACACCTTGTTCAGCTGGTGTCCAGTCCCTCTGATGTCTCGGGCTAATCCACATAACATTGGGCACATGCGCATCAATGCGTACCATGCACACTGCCAGCACTAGCAGCTTGCACAGCTGTGCTCAGAAGTCTGCATTGGTCATAATTACTGGTCCACGTGTATTAAATAAAGCCCTTCTAACCGTAGAAACAATTGTGGGATGGCAAAGTACGTCTTATTTAAAAACACCTAAGTATTGGAATTCATAGCTACATAATACCTACCTTTTTTTTTCTATTTTATTTACATTTTCTGCCTTTGATGTAAGCCAGTAAGTAGCCAAATAGTAAGTGGAATATAAAAATATAAAAGCTAAAGAACAAGACTAAGCAAAATAATGAAGCATAGTGAAAATTATAAAATAATGAAAACAAATTATGATAACAAAAAATGAAGTGGAGTTTGAAGACTCTCAATTCTGTTTGTCATACTCTGTAGAAATTGAACATTCAGCTCTTTATTCATGCTGTGTCCACTTCCTGACGCTCTTCTTCTCTGTCCTCCCTGCCTTTCTGCTCCTCTTCACCTGTCTGAAATGAACTCATCATTCAAGTCATACAAATATCTCTAACTCTATAATCACTTCACTAACCACAACCTCATCAGAAATTCATGACTAGTTTAATGTCTTGCCTTGTATAGCACTCTATATTTACCACTCTATGCACTATTATTTATTAAACAGTTTGAAACTGCATTGTAATGTCTGTTTTTCCTAGCAGGTGATAAGCTTCCTTAAAATAGTGATAGATCATTCATTAACTTTTCTTTTGTGATCGCAATTTCTGATACATAAAAATACTAAATATTAATTGATTATATTTTTCCAAAGTCTTGTATACAACTGTAAGTCCTTTCTATACTATATGGTATGGGGGTTATTATTTAAAAATAAATGGTCAATTTTGTTGATGGCCTTATCTTTACAATGTGTTGGAAAAAGAAGATAATCTTTATTATATGTTACTCTTTAGAAAAAGTATCCAAAGTTGAGATAGATTAAGATTTAACTCAGTGACATCATTAGAACTTGCATCCATAACAAATGCCTTATTCCCAACCTTTTACCAAAAATGAGTGGACCCATCAATGGCTTATTTATATAATTAAATAGTCATATAAATTGTATCTTCTTTCACCAAGTCAAAGGGAGAGGTTAGGGGGCAGATTTTCTTAAAAAAAAAAATAACTTCAAGGACCCAGCAGAAATCACTAGGTCAGGAGTACACAAAAATACAGAAACCAAGAAGATGGGTAATGCTAAGCTTGTTGTGCTCTCCTGACTATAGCTTATGTCTTACTGTCTTTTACTCATATGAGAAACAACAACCATTCAAATACATAATAGTATATACAAACTCTCTATTTTTCACATGATCTTTTGTTAAATTTATCTCTATTTACTACAACAAATCATAAGATGAGGTACTTAAGAAGATTATGAAATTCTCAAGGGCTTCTTAGTGAAGGTACCTTTAAGGGGAAATTATACTCACTTGATTTTTTGAAAATAAAATTATTAACTTGTCACAGATGATTTTTTCTTTGCTGCTTCCTCAGAATTGGCTGGGTGATATGTTATGTTCTAGCTGCCCATGGCACCAAAAGAATAATGTGATTGATGAAATTGGAGTGCTGTGAGGGTGGATTGTTCGAAGTCGAGGTCTCTGTGTATTTGGTTTCATAGCAAACATTTCATGACCTGGGACATTAAAATATTCTACAGGAATGGCTCATAAATTTTCATAGTTGTAAGAAACTTTACATAGCCACAAATAATAAAAATGAAATATGCCACTGAAATTTAGTATCTAACATATAACATTTTCCTCAAACAATGAGGTACAAAGTTTAGAATTCCTTTACTGCCTTTCAGTTTCAAACTCCTCTTGCTAAAAATCAAGCAAACTAGGCAGGTAATTCTGGTATTATATATATTATTACCCTTTTCTTGGCAAAGGTACTTTACTTTGAACATAACAGTAAATATAACTAGAGTCATATAGTTTGACCAAGCAATTTTTGTTTGGTCAGATGAAAGCACTTGAAATACAGTTACTACTATAAAACTTACCAATCAAAATACAACTCTTCAGTCAAACTAAAAAGAAATAACTTATTTACTATATTGTCTCTTTAAATTCATTATCATCAGGCTAGGCAATGTCATTCTGAAAGTCCAGAAGCCTTATGCAATGCCTGTGGTATATAAACAATATTGAGACATGCTGACATTCATTGTGCAGAAGAGAAAGACAGTGACAATTCAGTTTACTTTTATCTGGCTCAGGATATTTTAATAGAAAAAAATGGTATTTGCCTCAAAGGAAGTGTAAGGGATTCACTGAGGAGCTTGCTAAGTAATGATGCTGAACACAAGCCAATATCTTAATTTATCCAGATGAAAAATGTTCTGAACTTTTCATTGCTTCCATGGATATCTCGACTTGGTCTCATATACACCGGATATGCACACTGAACTATGTCTTCCAGTGTAAGACCTAAATTACACATGCAACTTTGTATTTGGCCATGAACTTCCCGGTTAGACATAAACAACTTTGCAGTTATTTGTTATACAAACCTATTGAGAGCATACTAGCCTGCTGGCTTGTGTGAACATTTTGCTGAACAGCTGCTCTGGCTTTAAAATTTGGACTTTCCAAGTGATGTTTGAAATACCAACAGAAAATGAGGAAGGTACAGGGAAGGATGTTTACTTATATGTCATCCTTTCTAATTTGAAATTTATATTTTTTCTTTATGAATTAAGGGAATAAACACTATAGTCAGAGAACAAAAATAAAAGATACCTGGACACATTTGGCTTCATAACATTTGAAACTGTACAAAAGAATGCAAGTATGTACACCAGCAGCAGTAATATTGAGAAAATAGTAATAGTTATAAATAAAATGAACTACAAATTATTGATATAATAAGAGGCTATCTCCTGGAAGGTATTGTTGGAATTTTTTTCTGAATGATGAACAGTTGTAACCTAAAAGTTTTTTAAACTGTTTGTTTCAGGAAGTAATACTGGTATAAAAGAAGCCAAGCATTGTGGGCTCATGCAGTGGAAAACTACCCAGCCATTACAAGCAATTTTTATAGGTATAAAAAATTTTCACACTGAATCACTGAATGAGTAAATTACAAAGAAGTATTTTTTTAAGATTTTACTTATTTATTTTTAGAGAGGAAGGGAAGAAGAGAGGGAGAGAAATGTCAATGTATGGTTGCCTCTCGTGAGCCCCCTGCTGGGAACTGGCCTGCAACCCAGGCATGTGCCGTGACTGGGAATCAAACCTCGATCATGTGGTTCGCAGGCCCGCGCTCAATTCACTGAGCTACACCAGCCAGGGCACAAAGAAGTATTTTTAATATAATGCTATTTATATAATGCTAATAAAACACTCTATGTGTGTGAATGTATGTGATGTGTGTGAAGATATTGTCTATTAATCAGGGCTTTGAAGTAACAAAATAATCCTCATATTATTGGGGGACAATTCTGCATAGCATGAGCTCTATTCTATTTTCTTTTCATTCCAAGGCCCTGAAACCCAGGCTGGAAGAGAAGCCCCTGTGAGAGACATTCCTTTCTACCTGAATGGAGAAAAAAACAGGAAAGCAACCTGAAACACATGATGTTTCAGACACATGATGTCTGAGCTTTTGCTCAGACGAGGTATATACATCATGTCCCTTCACATGTCATGTGACAAAACAAGTCAGATGGGCCAGTACAATGTCAATGAGCAAGGATGACTTTCTCATAGGAGAAACACAATTGACATGGCCATGTGGTTGACCAGGCAGTAGAAGAGGGTGGTGCTTGGGAACAGTACTTCAGTCTACCAGGCACAGAGGGAGGCCCAGGTATATGCTTACTGAAATGGTACAGGTAGAATAAACAAGATTTTTAATTTGTTTATTATGTGTTTCTATAGTACATATATTTTTTAAAAATATATATGATTTTCTATAATTGAGAAGAAACATTTTATTTTTTAAAATATAAAATATGTGTCAAAGATTTCTTAAATCTGCTTTATAGATGAGGAAAGTGAGTCAAATGGAAGCTGTGTTCTTTTAGTTGTAAGAAATATGAATAAACTAATTTGTTTCTAGAATACTTTAAAATAAATATATTTAAATTTGAACTTTAGTTAATCTTACATAAGAATATATATATATATATATATATATATATATATATATATATAATAGGAGAAAATGAGGCTCAGAGGGTTTTAATTAAACTTCCGTGACCAGAATTATAAACCAGGATTTTTAGACTATGGATTATATGCCCTTCTGAAATACCATGCTAACTTTCACTTATATACAAATTAAAAATAGCATCTAATATTTATGTGCACTTATTAAATTCCAGACATGTTACATTAAATTTTCATAGTGTTCTGCGAAAATTATTTTTCTCTCTATTTGTATATCACTGTTAGAATATACCATAATATCTACCTAGTTCAGTAACAAATAAAAGAGATGATTCAAATGTTCAAATGTAAACAACATATTTCTTTATACTTGAATTATAATTTGAATAAAAGGTGGCAGCAATATCAAAATACAAGCATAATGGTGTTAATAAAAAAGAAGAAAGGCCCTGGCTGGTGTAGCTCAGTGGATTGAGCGCGGGCCTGCGAACCAGACAATCGAGGTTTGATTCCCAGTCAGGGCACATGCCTGGGTTGCAGACCAGGTCCCTGCAGGCCAGTTCCCCACAGGGGACGCACGAAAGGCAACCACACACTGATGTTTCTCTCCCTCTCTCCTTCCCTTCCCCTATAAAGATAAATAAATACAAGCATAATGGTGTTAATAAAAAAGAAGAAAAAATGACTATTATGTATTACCAGAGATGCATATGTACTAATCATTTATTCTGACCTAAGTGAGGTAATCCTCCCTTTGCAACTGTCTTTAATCTGCACTGGGCCACCCATTTGACATATTGGCAAGAAACTCAAATTACATTATGCACTGGGGATGTCTTCCTCTCTCTTCCTGTTGTGCTAGAGATCTATGATTCTTCTATAGTCCAAGATAAAAAGGGGCGTCTTTGTGGTCTTTTAAGTTACATAGCCTTAGTAATTTTCTACCAAAGTTTGCAAGTGAGTTGTTCTTCATGATGATGATGATGATGATGATGATGATGATGATGGTGCTAGTGGTGACTGGGTTGAAGGGCATTATCAGGTTAGTTCCAAAATTCATGACACTTCATAAAATATGAGTCTTCAAAAATGTTTAAGTGTATTCTCTCTGATTTCTTCCTGAAATTGGACTGGTACAGGACTAAAGCTGGTAGGAGTAAAGTGACCAGGTTGACACAGATCTGTGTGCATGTTTTAGGGGGTGTGTGAGAAAGAGAGAGAGAGCTGGAGACAGAGACAGACAGAGGAGACAGGAAGACTGCTGTCTGTAGGACAAAGAAGGACTGTCTTCACCTGCCTCTGCTTGGAGGAGATTAGAAAACAAACATGAATGTTAGTAAGAAACAAAAATATCAAGCATTCAGGGAACCAGATATTGTATGAAATGCATCAAGAATAGAAATAGTTGGCTGATCAGTGGTGACAAGATGCTTCTTTAACTTAGGGCATAGTTTCTGTTAGGGTGCTCCACTTGTCCTTAATATTTACCTCACCCTCACTGCCACACCATCAGTTAATTGAAATATCTTTACATCTTTATATGTAGGAAAACATCAAGGGCCCAGTTTCCATTCTGATATCCCTTTCTATGATAGAAACAATAGTTTTTCTAATTGTGTTTATTATCTCTATACCATTCATTCAAAAAGTAAATATTTATGAAGTTAACAATAAATACAAGGTGCTGTTATCCTTCACCTCATAATATTCAGCCTCCTCTCAGCCACCCTTAGAATCTTCTAAGACTGTAGACACAGAATGCATTGAGATCATAAGCTAATTCCCTTTACTCGTTTACTTCTAATGGTTGAAGAGAATATAAAAGATTTAATTTTGAAATGCCTAAGTTCTATTTCTAAAATATATTTTGTATTAAAGAATTTATTTTTATTTATATTACAATACAAATAAAAGTAAAAATATTTAAAATGCATAGCAAAAGTAACACTACTCTTGTATTTTTACTTTTTTTTTGTTTTATGGAGAGCAATTACTATACTTTGTTAACCCATGAGGGCATCTGACTCCTTGGGAAGTCCCAATAGAGTTAGCAACCCAAAGATGCTGAATGTCTGGCAGATGGTTCAGATGCTATGGGATGCTTTCCTTCTCAAGTCCCTATAACTCTCTCATTCTTTACATAGAATGCATTCAAGTTTCAGAATATAGAAAACCCATTATTTAGATGCATGTATATGTGTATATATATATGGATACACATAGATTTTTCTTTCTAGTAATTTAATTTGCCTATAATCTTAGTCATTTCCATATTTAAAAAAATGACATATACTGTCTTTCTGAGTATCCACATTTTATTGTACATGCCTAGCAGTGACATCAGTTGGTAAGATTCTATCTTTGTGTACTTACCACAATAATAAATGTCATTTGTTTGCCTCAGAGTAAAAGTTTGATTATGTTACGACAACATCTTCTAAAAAATGCTGTGCCTCATATTCCCCTATAGACCATGAATTTGTTTGTTCCAATAAGTAATTTTGATTGCAAATCCCTTGCCCAAGATGATCGTGACCTTCTTGCCTGTGTGCCATGTGCAAATCACCACAGGAACAGACTAATGAACCAAAGGCAAACAAACAGAGCTGGGTTGTTTCCTCTTCATAAATCTGAACTTGTGGTCAGTGGGTAAGTGCCAAGTCATAGTGAGTGTTCAGACAGCATGTGCGGTGAGCCGCTGAGATGAGATGATGATGTACTCTAAATGTTATTCCAAGTTCTAATTCACTGAAAAACCATATACTTATAGAAGCTCTAAAATAAACCATCTTATATAAAAACCATCATTTTAAAGTACCTTACTGAAAATACTTTAAAGATAATTTTGGTTTTATTTTGCCATGGATAGTGGAAAATTCTGGTTTATAGTCTTTTCATTAAATGTATTGTTTTTATATCATTCCTTATCAATAGACTACAGAAATCATTTCTGTGATGTTAGAAAACTTTGTTTTCAATTTACTACTTTAAAAAGCATGAATTGCCAGTGAGACTTTAACATGCATCTTCTCTTATTACATACCTGCTATCAGAATTCACTCACCAGAAGAAGCTCTGCCAATGTTGAAATCACCATGTATTTTACTTTCAGTTTTGGGAGAAAAAAAAAATCTTACAAAGATTTTGGTCTTACTGAATGTGTCAATCAACTATTTTCCTATATGAGCATATATTTGGGGTGATGAAAGTAGGTTTTGTCAATATAAATTTAGTTTTTGAACATATATCATACTAAACTGTCTTAGAAGACTATGGATTTACTTCCCTGAATGAAGACATCAAAAATTAAATAATTACCTGACTAGTTAGCTCAGTGATTCTTAATTTTAGTGGAACATCCCATACATAGTAAGTGACTTAATTTTAGGCATTATACTTCATTACTACTATGTAATTTATGAAATTTTGGATTTTGTTTTGTTTTGTCATATTCACTATTTTATCTCCAATACAGAGAATAGCACCTGGCATATAAGTGCTTGGCAAACAAAAATTTGTAATTAAGGGTTATTAGGCAAATACTGATCAATATTTGGTTTACACATTTTCATAGAATTTTCTAAAATGTTTAATAAGATTTATTTAAATTACGGTAAGAAGTTATTATGTGCCATAGCTGACATTTTAAAGTAGAATTGAAGATAGCCCCCAAACAAATGTAAGCCTGGGATGGAAATTGAGAACAAGGAAACAATGGTGGCAAAACTCAGATTTCAGGAAATGGGAAGGACATTATTTAGTCTTAGTAACTGGGAGCTATAACCTATCTTTTTAAAGAAATGATCTGCTATCATAGTAAAAGAAGCCTCTGCTGAACATACTATTCTCCCTCATTCAGTGCTGACCAAAGGGAAGCATCGCGTGGGCGATTTGTGAGATCACATTGTGGGTGACGCTCCAGGTGCAGACTGTGGCCTACTAATGAATTTTGGTCGGTGTCTTATGGCCTACTTAAAGGGAGAGGAGCCTTATGATTCATAAAGGTGAAAAAGGCCTCTAAGTGATCTACGGGACAAGAATTTCTTGTGTTTACATCTATGGTTATCCACTATGAACAGTTCCATGGAAAGAAAACTGTATATTCTGCTTCTTCAAACCAAGGAAAGACATATTTGGAGGTTGAATCAAGCAATTCTGCTCAGGAAATTAGAAACTAAGTGAGGTACTTAAATAGAGAACTTAACTTAGAGAATTGGTTGAAGGGGCATTATTTGCAAGGCAGGGAAAAACAAACAGGAACCTTGATGTAACAAATCAATAAAAAATGCTGGAAGCAGCTAAAACATATGGAGTTAGGACAGAAAAGTTTCAGAATAAACATGTTTTAGAATTTCAGAGAATGAGAACCTTGTACTTCACCCAAGTGAGCTCTCTCACCCAAGTCTCTGAGAAGGGACGAGTGACCAGTTGATTTTGGTGCCCTGGAGAACTAGGAGTTGAATAACCACAAAGCCTAGTGACTTAGACCCCTGGTGAGAGAGTGCAATTAAGCTGGCCCAGGTAGCTGAAGATCAGAACCTATTCCTTTTTCTGAGGATGAATTTAAGCTGATGAGGGTGAAGCCAACTAGAAATAAGGAAACCTGAATAAACAGGTTTCTTCTGTCTATTTCTGGTCAAACTTCAGTACCCGCTATTGGAAGAACCTAAAGGAAGGTAGTTAGTTAAAAGAAAATTACATTACATCACTCTAGCAACAACAGAACATCACAAAACAGAGTGCAGATGACTAACTATGAGGGCTATAGCTTAAAAGCAGCACAAAGTTGGATGCTGACATGAGTGCTCTTTCCAATTTCATCTTGGGAACAACCCTAAAAACAAGAGAAAAAGACACAGAGTGCTAAATCCATTTTTAAAGAAGTAACAAGAAAACAAGTGAACAAGGGATTGTTCCTCCCTTGAGCAATCTTACTGATCTTTGACTGTCCAGCCATCCTCCAGGGGCCATGCAGGGTGAAGTAAAGGAGGCAGAGGCTGCACCCTTGCTGGGGGAGTATGTTTTGTCTCCTTAGTGGCTTATGGTCCCAAGGTCCCCTAGCCATGGGGCCTTTTCACCCGTCACCAGAGTTGTAACTCCTGGAACCAGGCAGGATGGCTTCCAACAAATAAAGTCACTTATAATCTAAGAGATTATGGAAATAGATGCATAAAAAATTGAGTTAGCCTCATTTTAAGATTAATCTTTACAACAAAATATATTTTGGAGAAAAGTGATAATGTGCCCTGGCTGGTGTAGCTCAGTGGATTGAATGTGGGCCTGTGAACCAGAGGATCATGGTTCAATTCCCAGTCAGGGCACATGCCTGGGTTGCAAGCCAGTTCCCAGCAGGGGACGCACGAGAAGCAACCATACATTGATATTTCTCTCCCTCTCTCCTTCCCTTCCCATCTAAAGATAAATAAATATAATCTTTTTTAAAAAAGTGATAATGTATGCTTATGATTAGCATCTTTTCACTCAACCAATAAGCTATATTATCCCAAAAATCCCATTTTGAGCTTTGTGCATATCACATACCTATAAGCAATTAATTTAGAAAAAAAAACAAAAATAAAAAAGAGACTTAGTTTCATGAGCTATATGTAAGCAAAAAAAAAATTTAAGGTGGTAATCTTAATTATAGATAAGACCAAATTTAAAAAATGCAGAATTAAATGAGATAGAGAATCAAACATTGATATGTTTAATTAAAAGCTGATTACTTAGTTTCCAGGAATTGTGCTCACCAGTTTTAAATATAGCTGCTACTAAAAGTCAAACTATATAAACTTGTAATTAAATGCATTATACTCAAAACAAGGGCAAGTGCTTGCCTGCATAGGTTGCTGTGGCAGGGGCCACTTTGTTGTCATTCCAGCTCTATTGCACTTAGTACTGTGGCCCAGGGTGGTGAAGCAACCTGGTGGTGCTGGAATGCTGGAGCCTTCGCCAGGTTTGGGCATCGTCCCTCCTTTCCCCTGGAGTGAGTCTGGGAAAGGGTCTGGGCTCAGAGAAGAATTCTCTACTGGTGAATTCACCTGCTCCCTACATGTGTTGTAACCGGAAAATCAATACCTGCTGTGCTTTCTCAGCCATGCACAGGGCAGTGAAATATTTGAGTCACCTGATGTACACTTTCTCATCTGAGATCTAATATGAAAATACTCTGCCTCGTTTCAACTCATACTATAAACAGGTGTTCTTTTTGCTATTTAGTGTCATGCCTTCATAATTGACGTTCTTAGTGGATGATGCTCCTGTTAATGATGGTCCCAAATCATAGTGCTTAAGTCCTGTCTTGTTCCTAAGCCCAAGAAGGTTGTCATGTACTTATGAGAACATAGACATGTTAGATAAGCTTCATTCAGGTATGAGTTATAGTGCTGCAGGCTGTGAATTCTGTGTTAATAATTCAATAATATCAATGTTTGTCCAGAAGGTATCCAGTCATATAATATGAAAAATAGAGACATCTATCAAAGAAGATACAAGATATAAGAAACACATACATAGGACAATGGCATCTCAGTCTCCTTCAAAGTAGGCACCTTGGGACATTACACAATTCTCCAAATCGCCATCCACTGCTCCATATTTTCCTGAATTTCATCAATGGTCTGAAGCCTCTTCCCTTTCAAAGGTGATTTTAGTTTTAGGAAATACCATCAGGGTGCCAGATCTGGGCTGTAAGGGGGATAAGTCACCTGGGTGATTTGATGTTTCACCACAAAACTCTGCAGGAGATATGATGCACCAGTGGGTACATTGTCATGATGAAGTGGCAATCACCAGTTGCCCATAGTGCGACCTTCTGAATAATCTGAATAGTTTCCACAGAGGAATGTTCAAGTTTAATGCAACATTTGATGCAGATTCATTGCTCTACTTGCTTGGTCCTTTTGAATGCAATGCCCACACAGTACACAGGCTCATTCAACGGTGTCTACCACCCCCACTGACTAGTACACTGAAACCCTCATCATTCAGACATGGGCATTCCAGTCCATTTTGCTTGGCTGCCAGGTTACACTGATGTCGCTCAAACTTTTCTCAATGGCTGGACTTTTTCTGGACAGATCTCATATAGTAAATAAGTTGTTCTAAAACAGAAACATATATATAAATAATGACATATATTAATTAATTTATAAAATGTTGTGATCACAGGCTTGCATGGACTTAACCCTTTATTTCCCTTATGAGTAATTGTTCAGTATTCATCAATCCAGCGGTCATAGTGACTTTATAGAACATAACTTCCACAAATAACAAAAATCAACTGTATATCGATGGAGTAGAATAGAGAATAAAGTCAGATTTTTATAGTCAATTGATTTTTGAACACAGCTTTGTAAGTGGAAAAACTAAAGTTAAAGGGCTTTTTTAAAGTAAATTTTTCTGGAAAATAAGATATTCCATATTAAAAACATTCTTTTTTCATTAACACGAATGAGCTTGGAGTTAAATAAGCAAGACACAGTGGGACAAATACTGCGTAATGTGGAATCTACAATAGTTGAATTCAATAAAGTGTAGAATAGTTGTTGTCAGGTGCTAGATGTGGGAAAAGAGGGAGGTATCACCAGAGAGTACATAGTTGGGTTATACCAGATGAAAGCATCCTAGAGATAGCATATAGCCTACATTCAATAATACTATACCATATACTTAAACATTTGCCAAGAGGGTGGCTCTTATGCGGGTTCTTATAAAAAGTAGTAATGGTAACAACAATTGTAGGGAACCCTAGATATTGAGGTTTGGGAAAAGGCAGGTGACAAATTAAAATCTTTGCCGGATAGTGGGTTTCCTATCAGAGTCCAGAACTTACTAACTTGGGGACTAGTCAGGACTGCTCTCATGCCCATATGGGCTAAGAAAAAAGAGCTAGTTACAGAGGAGAATGTGGAGTCTAGTTCAGATGAGGAAGTTATATATGATGCAGCAGGAGAACAGGTCATGAGAGTTCTGCTTACAGCCCCTGTTGGGTGCCAGATATTGCAGATTCTGTCCTGCAGAGTCTGTGTGGTTTGTGGATGAAGATGAGAACGAATGCACACAGACTACTGAAGTCCTGTGGAGAAAAAGAGATGGTACAGGTACTCTCTTAAGATGAGAACCCTATGGTTGCTTCTTTCAAAGGGAGAGAGCCCCAACCCTTGCCTGGACAGGCTTTTACTGTTTCTCTCTGGTCTTGTTATCTATTACATAGAACGTTGTTGTCTACATTTTAGGTACAACCAAGGAAACAAAAATAACAAATGCAGAAGGGAAAGGTAGTGAGCTGATTACACTCAGTTCTTGGGAAAGTTCATACAGGCTTTGGAAATTACCTTGCAGATAGGCAGTAAACATCTACTCTTTCAGACCAGGGTGAGGGAGTTTTAGCAAGAGCAAGCCAAAACAGTCTGTATGCATTTTCTGGGCCTGGTTTCCACAGGAAAACTGGTCTGACAGTTTGTCTCCTGCCCACCACTTTGCTTCTGTCAGCTTTCCAATGCGGGTCGAGTCACCTTTGCCATTGTCAAACAGACGGGTTCCCTACAAACAATAGTCAAAAAATCAGCGTAGGAGGTAACTTTTGGTTGTAGCTATGTTCATTGGAATAGATTTTGGAGATTGTTTCATAAGTTTACACTTATCTCTAAACTCAAAAAGTTGTATACATTAATTATCTAAAGAGTTTTGTATGTAAAAATGTTTTCTAAAAACTGTTTTCATATGTATAAAATTCATGACTATACAATTTTATAATCTTTGTATTAGTTTAATTAATAACATATAACAGCATGGAAATATGTATATTTAACCCCACTTTACACCACATGCAAACACCAATTCAGGATGGATCATAGTTCTAAGTGCAAAAAACTAAAATGATAAATTTTCTTAAGGAAAATTTAGAAGCATATCTTTGTGATCATTACCAAGCAAAAATATTCTAGATAGGACTCAAGTTATACTAACTATAGAAGGGGAAAGAAGAAAAATAAAATAGAATTAATGTAAATTATCTTCTGAAAACCCAATTCAGAAAATGAATACAAGAGATATAACATAGGAGAAAATATTTGGGATCCACTTATGGCAATATATATTGACCTATCATACAAATCAGTAATTGAAAACTAAAAAACAAAAGCAAACAAAAAGTTATCACCAATAGCAATAGTTTAAGAATGGATAAAAGACTTGTACAACACCTCAAACAATTGAACATTAGAGTTTTCATAAGCACATAATTGGGAATTTCACATCATTAATTATGGAAAAAATGCAAATTATAGCACAGTATTATTCTAGACTTTAGGCTAAAATTAATAAAACTAGCAAAAAATTATATAGTGATCAAGATTATATAGTGATCACATTTTTCATAATTTACTTGTGACAATGTGGAATTATTCAATTACTTCACATATTTGTTTTGCTGTTTCTTACAATTATACACTTTCCCTCTGACATAGTAATTACAGTCCTATGTACTTAGCCCCCACAAAAACATTCAGAAAATTGCTATATAAGATAATCCATACAATATTTTTATTGTTGACACTATTACAAATGCCCCCCATTTCCCTTCTCTTGGTCCCACTCCATCAGCCCCCACCCCACTTCCACCACATTGCTGTGTCCAAGGGCTATGCATATATGCATATATGTGCTTTGACTAATCTTTTCAAGCCCCCTTCAACTGCCTCCTCAGACCTGAGTATTAAATAATAGCCATTAGTTAGAAATATCCATAATTTTTATTAATAGGGAAACTAATAAACAAACTGATGCTATGTATACACAATACATATAAATATAAATTGTTACTCAGCAATAGCGAGGAACAAGCTGATAGACACATGTAACATGGATGGATGCAAAAACATTACCTTAAACAAAGAAGCCTGTTCCAAAAACATGTGTACTGTGATTTTATTTACGTGAAGCTCAACAACAGGTTAAATGAATTCATGCTGATAGAAATCTGAACAGGCATCAGAATAACTGTGAAAGTGCTACATTGGTATTACAAAATACATCTCTCAGTGATAGAATGATCTATGATTTGATTAGAGTCTGAGTTAGCAAGGTATATGTATTGGCCAAGACTCACTGAATACTATAAGTAAGACCTATGCAACACCTACACACAGCTTCTTTAATTTTTGCTTTATTTATTGCAAAAATTTGAACTGCTTTTCATGACTTCAGACTCCCAGTCTTTCAAAGCTAATTTTTTTTTTACAAAGAAGGCAGAGTGAGATCTTTAAACACAAACCTTAAAACAAAATAATTTCCTACAACATGTTTATATTCTTACATCCTCTAATAAGGTCACTGTCATAACCTGCCAATTTCTTAACACATAGTCTTTCCTCACACTTTATCGTGTCTCACACTTGTATTTTAAAAACAGAAATGGCCTGAAGTACCTGTACTCTGCATGATGCTTTCATCTGTGTCTTTGTTCATACAGTTTCTTGGGCCTTCTCATTTAGTATTTTCCCTACCATTGTGACTCCTGCTTGTATTGAGTTGGACAAAGATTCTGTTACTTTTGTTCTGTTTGATGGCTCTAGTTGTCTTTAACTTCATTTGAAACAATGTTGTTAGATTGTATTGTGACACCTGCCATATTGGCATGCATAAAAAAAAAACTTGACAGGGGAATTTTTGTGCAGCCATTTCAATATTGAAGAAGAGAGAAGATATGCAACATTTTCTGCACATTTAGCTTTATTAATTCAAGAAAGGCAAAAATGCAACTGAAATACAAAAAAAGTGCAGTATGTAGAGAAGGTACTGTGACTGATTGAACATGTCAAAGTGGTTTGCAAAGTTCCTCAATATTATTGACATTTTGTCCAAATAATTCTTTTCTGTGGGCTGTCTTGTCCATTGGAAGATGTTTTGTAGCACCTCTGGTTTCTGCCCACTAGTAGCCAATAGCATGAGAAAGCCAACATACTCAAAATACCCAAAACAATAAAGTTATTGGTGGAAATGAAAATGTGTCTTTTATTTTATGGGAAAAATATAATGTACTCTTTAGCCAACCCAATAACTTAAGTTTTAGCACAGCAGTCAACTTGAGAAAGTCATCTTAGTCTCTGAATGAATGAATCTGGCAGCAGTGTCCTCCCTGCAGCCCGTGGGCTGCATGCAGCCCAGGATGGCTGTGAAGACGGCCCAACACAGATCCATAAATTTACTTAAAACGTGATGAGATTTTTATGTGATTGTGTGTCACAGTGTATTCAGTGTATGGCCCAAGACAACTCTTCTTCCAGTGTGGCCCAGAGATGCCAAAAGTTTGGACACCCCTATTACAGAATCATGCTTATCCTCTCAGGATGTCCAACACACTATAGATTATAGAGGGAAAAAATGTACCTGATTTGTATTTATAAAATTTTTACCGTGTATACTTCCTTTTAATAAAAAATAAGTTTATATACCCATTCCCCTTTATTACCTATATTCCTTCCTGGACAATAGTTACTCAAATTATGTAAGAGAAAAGTCCCTGAACTTACCATCATTACTCTCCTCGGCAATGTAATGCAGTGTCAATGCTCTTCATCCATTCATTAATACAAGAAATAAATAAACAAATAAATAAGTAAATAAATAAAAGTACAATCTTTTTTTAAATTTATTTATTTATTTATTTATTTATTTATTTATTTATCTATTTATCTTTAGCGGGGAAGGAGAGAGGGAGAGAAACATCAATCTTTGGTTGCCTCTCCTGTGCGTCCCCTGCTGGGAACTGGCCTGCAGGGAACTGGCTTGCAACCCAGGCATGTGCCCTGACTGGGAATTGAACTGCGATCCTCTGGTTCGCAGACCTGTGCTCAATCCACTGAGCTACACCAGCCAGGGCATAAAAGTACAATCTTTTATATAAAACAGAAGTGTCAGGATCCAATATTGGTCTTCTTTTACTCTTCATCTATGGTTACTCAGTAGATGAACTCATTATCTTGCCTTAAATGATCACTCCCAACATTTACCTCCAGCCTACTATTTCCCATAGCTTCAGATGCAAATTGAAGTGACTCTTCAACACCTTCATTAACAGTTATCTCCAATTTCACACACTGAAAACAAAATCTTACTTTGTGAGCACTCCTGCAAAACCTACTTCTCACTTTCTCCATCTTAAAGCACACTGCCACTGACCCAGTCTTCTCCAGCAAAATAATAAAGTCATAATGTTATCTTTCTCTCTATTCCTCAAGTCAAATCCATCATCAAGCCCTGTTGACTCAAATTTCAAAATCTGACAACTTATTACTGAATCTACCACTACTGTCTCAGTCAAATCTGGCCATCTGCTTTAGCTGAGACTACAACAATAACCTTTTTTTCCCACGCTTACACGTTGTTGCCAACACCCTTCAAAGCCATGTGCATTTTACTCTCCACAGAGCAAGGGAAATGTACTTTGTAAGATATAAATATTTTGTCCTTCCTGTGCTCAAGACTATCCAGTGACTGACAAGTCCTTCCATAATCTGCTCTCTGCTTAGTTTTCTGGCTTAATTTTTCCCAACTCTTGACCTAACTTACTGCCCAATAGACACACTGCTTTTATGGATGCATTTTGAATATGCCATTTTAAATTCCATCTGGAATAGATGGATTCATATTTTTGCATAAGTTTTTGTTGAATGTCATCCTCACGCTGTTTGGTGTGGTTCAGTGGATTGAGCACATGACTGCAAAGCCAAGTGTCACAGGTTCTATTCCCAGTCAGGGTACATGTCTGAGTTATGAGCCATGTCCCCTGTAGGGGGCACAGGAGAGGCAATCACATATTGCTAAAAATAAATAAATAATTTTTTTTAAAAAAAGAAATGTCATCTCCTCAAAGAAATATTCTCTGTATATCCTACCTGATAGAGCTTCTCCCCAACCTTAATTTTCTAATCACTCTCATCAAATATGCAGTCATATAATTTGCTTTATTTGCTTCCTGGTATACTTTATGCTCCAATCTAGATTGTAAGCTTATGGCCAAAAACTTACTTGTTTGTGCTTTTCCAGATACCCAATGCTAGAGCCAAGCCTTGCAAAAGTCAATAACTAGACCTTCTCATCCTCTGATCCCACCTCAGCCCCCAAATTTATATCTCTTCAATAATATTTTGATTGTATTAGGTTATATTTATAATCCATGTAGAAATCACTGTGAAAAATTCTGCTACATGTAATCACTTATTGGTATAGTTATTAGAAAAAAATCATTAAAATACATATTCTGCAAGAAACTTGGCTACTTTAAATAATTCTATTATATAAGATTTCAAATCATATTACAGTAATATATTTAACCTACTGCAAATGATACTGTCTATTATACTGTTTCATAGACAGATTAACCAAAATGAAAATTTATTAGAAAAAAATAATAAAATTGGATCTGGAAGAGAGGTCAAATAGATGTTAAAAGCAATGGTTTCAAATATCTTAGCTCCAACATTTACTTTCTTACTTCAGATCCCCAATAACATTTTCCCCAAATGTTAAATACAGAAAATAGTTTGATTTCAGTATACTCTATGTCTATAAACATTATTTCTTTGTAAATATTTTTCATATGTGAAAACTAATGTACATTTATTTATACTATTTTTACACAAAAAAGCATGTATAAGTAAAAGTTTTGTCTTCAACTATTTTTATGAATATCTGTATTTTGCAGATTACTCATATTTTTTAATATTGATCCATATTACTCTTTAGGTCAGAATACCTATGTAATATTTTATGTGATTTATTAGAATATCGTGAATTATTTAACTGGTACTTATTGATACTTTTTGTTTCTTATTTTGTTATAACAGAGCACAATAATCATTATCTCTACTTTTATATTTTTATACAGACATATTAACATCACTGTAAATTAACAAGGGCATATGTGCATTTTCAATGTTAATACATATATTTTTAAAGCATTTTGAACGACTGTTTTTATAAGTTTTGTGACATTACATATAAACAAACTTATGATGACAGCCTTGATTGTGTGGTATTAATTATATTTTGGGATGGAATAGTTATGCTTTTAATCTATAATATTGTACCTTTTGCATTCTTTTCACTATTGAAAATTTGATCTTTTATTGATAGATTTCTAAGAAAGTATGCCTTTGAAATATATGATTGAAATGTTCACAGTTTATCACTTTCTTGTGTATTTTATGAGATTTGTTTCTATCTAAAAATTCAGTTACCATATTTTTATTATTTTGTTTCTCTTTCCTCCTGTGTAATTTCAAAGGTGTAAGCTCTTTTAGCAAGTGTTTTCATATACATATATATTATTTATATGTTAGATTCATATATACTTATATATATTAAATTGTCTTGTGTTATTTTCTAATACTTTCATTATTTCATTTCTAACTTTTACCTAGCATTTCTTATTGTGTAGGAGTGAAACAGGGATCTCTTTATATTTGTTGTTTGTATATCTATAATGAGGCAGGAGACTGAATTTTATATATTAAAATAATTTTCTTCTCTCCCAATTTGAAATAACCATATTTACCTACTAAATCTATATAGAATTTTGCGTTATGTCATGTCTCTGCATTATGTTTCACTGATCTTGCTAAAATTCACAGGTGATAGGAAATGCTTTAATTAAGTTTTAATTGTGTACCCGATAGTAGAAACTCAAATTTCTATTAAGTATCATTCTCAAAAATTGTTTTAGATTATTTTACATACTTATTTTTATATAGTTTTTAGAATACACTTTGTTTAGTTTTTAAAAAAACTGTCAGCATTTTTATTGTAATCATGACATAGGTTTCAGTTAATTTCAGGAGAGAATACGTCTTTATAAAACATCACTGTTGTCAATTTTAACTCATTATAACAAACTTAAACACTGCTTTACGAGTACGCCTACAAACTATAAGTTTAGAAGTTGCAACAGGAAGATCCTGAAATGTAGTAAAACATAAAGCACTTATCCATCTAAATAAATAATCCCAGTCAACTAAATAGATCTGCATTTCACCTCATATAAGCATACAGTTGGTGATGACCAATTTTTTGACATTTTCTAAGATATTTCTCCTTACATTAATCAGTGTCAACCACCAGCTTTTGAAGTATCAGAGTAGTGAAAGTCAATACTTTTACAACACCAAGCAATATTGGACCTTTTCCTTAGTATTACCATCCTCAGTTTTATAGCAACTTGCACTTCATGAATTGTTTTCATATGTATTACTACATTTGACTTTGAAAATAGTCTTTTGATTTTTTAAATCAGAAATTCTTATTTCCTCTCATAGGCAAAATATTGAGGTTCTGAGAAGTTAAAAGTCTTAGAGACAAAGTTACTACGTGTCTAAAGTAGAATATGATTCAGTTTTTTATTTCTGATTCAATGTAGCTATATAGTCAGTATATAATGCAGGGAGTCCTTCAAAACAATTTCCGTTATGTTAGTTAATTGTTGTGTGTTCCGTTATTGTTAGTTAATTGTTGTGTGTGTTAGTTAATTGCTGGGCTGTGTGTATGAGAGGGGAGGTGTTATTTGTTATTGGAGATATTTATTTGCTTGTTGGAAAAAAGATATGAAAACTCAGTGTTTGTGAGGGTATGTAAGCTTGAGAAATCAACAGTGAAAAATTTATTATTATTATTTTATGGGAATATGTTCCCAAACTACATTTGTTTTCTTTGGTCAGAAAAATATGCATTTTTCTAGTCTAGTTGGTCACAGGAGTTTCCTTCTACCTAAAGTCAAAAGCTATAAATATTAGAGGAATAACAGACTTCTCCATTACAGAGGAAATAGGATAGTATAAATATGCAGGAAGTCTTGAGACTGTGTTTGCCCATTAACAGATATTGAAATACAGAAAGATAGAGGAAGACAAGAAAGAGACAGAGAGAGAGAAGGAGACAGAGTGTGAGAGTACTGTGGTTTTAGCCTCTGAATTTTACTACAATGTCCATGTGTCTACTGTCTTTTTAATAATCTATATCTCTTGAACATGTTTGTTGAATAGTTTACCCAAACTTGTGAAGTTTTATTCACCTTGTAGAAGGAGAATTCTAGGATCCCAATGCTAATCATTGTTAGAGAGGAATAAAATCAATGGAGGTAAATGATCTTTGAAACCGAGTACAACAAATCATACAACATTGAATGGGTTCATGAAGAAGCGAAATGTGATGTAGGGCAGCTCTAGAGAAAGGATCATGCTCCCTCAAAAGCAAGAGCCACTTTCTCCCTTCCCAATCAACTTTCTTCCTGATTTAAACATTCCTGGTCACGTAGTCTTCTGTCTATAATATTTTGTGCTAGTAATATATCACTTTAGTGTAGTCTAGGAATCTTATACTTCATGAATTCTACCATAAACAGCATTATAACAAAAGAAGGGGAGAAAAGGAAAGAACAGGAGTGTCAAAGCAAAAACTGTACCAGGTAAAGTCGAATAGGCAGTGGGGACTATTCAAAGCTATTGCTGTAAGGGAAGGAGACTGGAACACAGTCACTAAACTTTACTGAAAAAAAGTTTAAAAAAAACGAGACTGGAGAATTTTTAAAAACTGGGATAGGAGGAACCAGAAGTCACCTGTGTTTTCTAATTGGCCTTACTCAAAAGAAAAGTAAACTTTCCCTATGTCCATGGCAGAAGTTTAGTTTTATAACTTGTAGGAAGCTCCAACTAGGCTCCTAGCCTCCCAAAGAAATTAGAAAACAGAGGCTCTGTCTGCCTTAATGATTGTATTTCAGAGGAATGACTTCCAGATACAGAGATTTTCCTGGATTATAAACCCTGCAAGAATTTTTCAAAAGACTTGCAACACAAAGAGCCAGAGAAAAAACTTATGATCCCCAGAGTTCTAAAGTAAATATTCTAAGAAAAGTCATGGGTCTAATGTGGCGAAGAAGCCCATCTCGTCTTAGTCAGGCTGAAGGGAACATTGATGCCATGTGGGTCAGGAAATGTATTCTCTGATGGGTGTTATCTATCTTCATGTGTTAGTATTGTGATTTGTTTACATCAATTCAGGACAAAAGTGTCATGTTCCTATTGGGCTTCACAAAACATTTTGTGTGCTATTATGTTCTATAATATAATACATAACAAAGTATTAAATTTATTGTTTGCCTGGGGTATCAGAGAAATGCATGGAATCTCAGGAAGAAACAAGTAAAGAAGCTCTAAATGAGGGGATGTCATATGCATTTTGCACAGTGGAAATGGAAACACTGGAATCTGTCACTTCATTAGTTCTGCTTATATCTCTTGGCATCTGTACTTGTCACTGACTTTTCATTCTGTCTCAGATTTGAGCTATAACAGGGAGGTGTGATAGTGTTGGTTAGTCACTGTCTAACAGTACGTGTTACTGTTGGGTAGAGACTTCTTCATATTAACCCCTAATTGGGACTTTTCTCTATCCAGCTTAAGGATGCCAGCCTTGGAATCAAATAATTTTTATTTGAGTGAAGCCAAGTGCGTTATGCTTCACTAAGCCAAGTGCAATCTGTGCTAAGCATTATTACTGTTTATGTAAAGAGTTACCTACTTGGAAGGGGTAGGATTTTGGCAGCCTTTCAGAGTGTCAGTTGATTTTCTCACATGAAGTTTAAAGAAAAGAATATTCAACATGCACTGGGAAGGATGAACTTTCTTAAAGAAAAGAAGAACCCATTCAAGTGGTTAGGAGTATATGGGTACAGAAAAGAAGGCACCTGTGCACTTTCTAAGAGGAAAATGAGAGTAAGACTTGAGGATACAAAGGAATAAATTTTTAATATTGAGAAATTTCGGCTTTTTCCCATTTTTCATTAATAAAATCATACTCGAGCTAGAAAAATCATGCTCTCACCATCACCAAGATGTATTGCTATTTGGCTTATTGGCCTGATTCCTAGAGTACCAAGCAACAGACAAAGCAATTTATATTATATGCACCTACATAAGTGTCCACCTTAGCTGGAAGATAAAATTGTCCCTAGTATGAGCATTGTATGCCTACAAACCAGTGATTATAACAGGGCTCTGCACAGTAGTCACCTGGGTAAAATTTCCAATTACAAAGAGCTGACTGCCATTCCTCATCTGTATAAGAATCCCGCCCCCCCCGGCCAGTGTATGTATTTATCCAAAGTGCCATCAAGTTATTATAAAAACATATAAACAGTCCAAAGATCTCTTTCACAATGATTTGGAATCATAGGCCTAGTGAAACATGACAGTTAAGGAGGGGTGGAGTGGGTGGAGGGATTGAGCAAAGAGGGAAAAGGACTCATGGACATGGACAACAGTGTGGAGACTGCAGGGGAGAGAGGACTAAATGGTAACGGAGAACAAGAAAAAAGTTATTAGAATATAGCCCTGGCTGCTGTGTCTGAGTGGGTGAGTGCTCTCCTGTGAATCAAAAGTGTTCCTGTTCGATTCCCAGTCAGGGCACATGCCTGGGCTGGGGGAGTGGGAGAGGCAACCACACACTGATGTTTCTCTTCCTCTCTTTCTCCCTCCCTACCCCTCTCTAATAAAAAAATAAAACCTTTTAAAAATATTAGGATATAAAAAGAGAAACTGCCATATTTTTCTTAAGATAAAAATTTAGAAATTGCTATTACAGATCTAAGTGAATAGGTGGTTATAAATCAATCATATCTTCTCACAAGAATTTTGGAGTGCACTCTGAAATGAATCACCCAAAAACGTGTCTGAGACTAGTTAAATAGAACAAATGCATTCAATCTGACATGAATAAATTTTAACTGGGTTTAATTTTTTAAGTCTAGAGATAGCTATATAGTCATTTAAATTAAGAATCTAGAGGTTAATGTCCCTCTTTTGAAACAAAGCCCCAAATGTGTTATCAAGCAGCATAAATAATTCATGTACTCACCTATCAATGAGTTTATTAAGTACTTATAAGTACAGACCACTAAGTCAAATGGTTGTAGATCCTATTGTTTATTAAAGGTTTTATAATCTCTATCAGTAGTTATATTGTGGTAGGGAAATAGTCATGCTTTCAAATTATAATATCATGAAACTTAAAATGTAAATTGGATGCTAATAACAAGTATAAACACAATAGATATTTTATAAGAGTATTTTTCCACATATACTTTTGGTGAAAAAAGTATTTCAAAACGCTTACTAGAAAACAAAATAAATTTTGATTTTTATTACAGAGAGAGGGGGTAAAGAATATATATAATTTAAAGATATACTACATATATATTAATTTATATTATGCATTTGATGCCATTTAAAGGTACAGGATTTGTTTGTGAAAAAATTGTACCACTGAAACATCTATAATATTTCTAACAAGGCCTAGTGGAAAATTACTAAGCTAGAAATTTAAGTTTGGAAATGCGATACAACTTACCATATAATTGTTTAAATTGGTTTGTCAACAGCAGACAGATTTTAAAGGGAATGGATGCCAAGTTGGCTCTGATCCAAACAATTATCAGAACTCTATGTCTTAAAGCAAACCACTTCCAAAATGTTTTTAGCTGTAAAACATGTTTTGATAAATCTTCAGTCATCCCATTTTTCTGAATACTGATCAGTCTTTTCATTCTCCAAATATGAGTGATTCTCGGATGAACATACTTAGGATATTCAGTGTCTTCCAAATTAACTTTGTCTGTTTGTTTTCCTTGGGCTAAATTTGTATAAGTAGGTTCAAAGGGCTGTTCATTAGAAACATATATGTTTAAAAATTATATTCAAAAGATGAAAATGTCCACAAAACCCAATTTAAAAAAAATAAATGTATGGAGTTTTCAATGTTGCTGCTCAAAAAATGCCATATAGAAGTTTGAGGCATAGGTGGAAACGCTGTGCCTCCTCACACAACCAAGTTTAAAGACAACAAAGTTTTAGTAACAAAAACTCAGCCAAAACACAGAAAATTGAATTTTACAGAAGTTTGACAACAACGAACCATTCAGCCTGACCGGTAAGAGGGGCGGAGCCAGTGATGGAGCCAGGTTGGGCAGGAAAGATCAGCTGGACTGACCCAAGAGTGCAGGCAGCAGTTGGCAGATCCCAGGTGTGGGGTGGCAATGGGCAGACCCAGTGAGGGTGCAAGATGGCTGGCTGACCACAGTCACACATTCACACGCATATAAACCAAGCAAAGGAGCGAGTAGTGAGACAGACCATGCAGGCTAGGGCCCCAGAAATGAGAATTAGAGCCTGAAAGCACGGATTGGAAAGACTTTCGGGGTTGAGGTGCCAGGAAAGGCTCCCAGGGTAACAGAGAGTTTGTTGAGGAGACCAACAGGGTCCTGGAGGGTGCACAGGCCCACACACCCAGGAGTTGACACCAGAGGGGCCAGGGTCAGATTTGCTTGTGGGAAGCAGCAGAGGAGACTGAAATCTGAGAGAGAGCAGGAAAAATGCCATTGCCCCTCTCTGATTCCACTCCCACATACAGCATCACAACCCAGGGACTGGGTTGCCCCGCCCTTGTGAACACCTAAGGCTACACCCCTCATACATAATAGGCACAAACAGTCCAAAACATTATGGCTCAAGAACAGCTCAAGGCCCCAGAGCCAATAATTCTAAGTGACCAAGAAATAGCCAACCTATCAGATGAACAGTTCAAAATACTGGTGATCAGGATGCTCACAGAACTGGTTGATTTTAGTCACAAATTAGAGGAACAAATGAAGGCTAAACTAATTGAAATGAAGGGAAATAAATGCACAGGAAACCAATAGTAATGGAAAGGAAACTAGGACTCAAATCAAGGGAGCGGACCAGAAGAAAGAAAAAAAATGACCAAACAGAAAAATATGAAGAAACAAGAATTCAAAAAATTCAGGAGAGGCTTAGGAACCTCCAGGACATCTTTGAATGCTCCAGCATCTGAATTATAGGGGTACCAGAAGGGGAAGAGGAACAGCCACGAGTGGAAAACTTATTTGAACAAATAATAAAGGAGAACTTCCCCAATCTGGCAAAGGAAATAGACTTCCAGGAAATCCAGGAAGCTCAGAGAGTCCCCAAGAAGGTGGACCCAAGAAGGAACACACCAAGGCACATCATAATTACATTAGCCAAGATTAAAATGAAGGAGAGAATCCTAGAAGTAGCAAGAGATAAGGGGACAGTCACCTACAAAGGACTTCCCATCAGACTGTCAGCTGATTTCTCAAAAGAGAACTTACAGGCAAGAAGGGGCTGGAAAGAAGTATTCCAAGTCATGAAATCCAAAGACCTACATCTAAGATTGCTCTATCCAGCAAAGCTTTCATTTAAAATGGAAGGGCAGATAAAGTGCTTCTCACATAAGGTCAAGTTCAAGGAGTTCATCATCACCAAGCCCTTATTATATGAAATGTTAAAGGGACTTACCTAAGAAAAAGAAGATTAAAAAGATGAACAGTGAAAGGACAGCAAACTCACAGTTATTAACAACCACACCTAAAACAAAATTCTTCTTTATTTAAATATATAAACATTCCATTGATATCTCCTGTCTTTTAATTCACATTTGTTTATTTGTTTTTTAATCCTTACCTGAGGATATGTTTGTTGATTTTATAGATACAGGAAGGGAGAGTGAGGGAAACACAGATTGGTTGCCTGTCCTACATGCCAGGTCCCGGGATCAAACCATCAACCAAAGTACATGACCTGATTGAACTCCCTACTTTCTGGTGTACAGGATGATGCTGCAATCAACTGAGCTACCCATAGAAGACCATATTATTTTTTACTCTTTTATAGAATATATGAATGACGGATATGTTGAAGTTCTTACTGGCTAAGTATAATATCTATAACATATCTGGGCTTGCTCTTACAACAGACTATTGTATCTCATAATTACTTATAATTTGTGGCTGCTTATTCACATGACTAGTAATTTAGTATTTTATGTTATATGTTGGACATGATATATTCTAGGAGCATTGGATTTTGTTTTCTTCTAGTTCTTCTAGGCATGTCTTTACCTGCAAGATCATGTATCTTTATTCTATGATTTGGTCCTTATTTCTAATGTATGGCCTTTCTGATTCACCTTTTGAAAGTTTTGGGTACTCATCAAGGTATCTTTAACTGGACTTGAACTCCAGTAGTTCTACAGAGCTATGTCACTACTCAAATTTCTCCTTACTTCTTGTGGTTGTTCTCTGCTAGGCATCTTGGAATTTTACACCTTGGGTGCACAACTAAGCAGTGAGTAAAAGAGAGAAATAGTTTTATATACCTCATGGTGGCTGCTTCCCTGCAGTACCTTTCTTTTTAAATCTTTGTTCCTGAAACCCAAGCCACCAACAGCAATAAACTGTGATTTCGTTTTTTTTCTACCCAGTGGTACTTCCACCTTCTTTTTGAATTCTGTTTATCTGCACCATGATTTGGGAAATGTTTCCACAGATTAAGCCACGGTGCAAGCCTGAGGTTTACTTTCAATTTAATTCAAATGTTTTTCCCTTTTCTCAAATACTCTAAACCAAGATTGTTAATTGCCCACTATTGGCTTCAATTGTTTTACACAGAGTTTCCAATAATATTTCTCAGAGTGATTGACTGCACAGAATAAGTACAATAGCATCTACGCTATCATGGGCAGAGGTGGGATTGGCTTCTTTTCTCATCTTTAAAGTTCATGAAACAGAAGCTTCCATTGAAGAGGTGTTAAATACTGTCTAAATGTAATGGAAGCAACTATGTATGTGGAAGGAAGCAAAATGTGCTAACACGGAGTGTAGAATATGGCATAAATGTATATTGCTTATCAAGTATCTCCATATTTTCCAACTCCCATGCTGTGGGATTTGTGCCAGTTGCAGCTAAGAGAAAATGAGTTGAAATGACATGAGGCAAGGCTCTATAAAAATCTTATAACACTCTTCCCTGCTGAGAATTCCTGCTAAGACATAATGATTCTGGAGTTACTACTTAGAGGACAATTGTCAAGGACACCAAAAATAAGCACTGGATTACATATGAATAAAAATTACAAACCTTTACTGTGTCATGCTACTGAGATTTCAGGATTTATATTGTAAACACTACATAGACTAGAAGAACCCTTATTAATTCAAAAACTCTCAGTAAATTATAGATACATTTGTTTCAGTAGTTAATCTATTTTCTCACTAAATGTTGGAAGACTTCACTAAAGGAAAGAAGAGTACTGCTTTATTTTTCAACAAAGAAAACACATGAAAATATGCTGATAATAATGCAGAATCTTTTTAAACTCAAGTAAAACATTCACTAAGATAGACGATATTCTGGGCTATACAACACACCTTAACACATTTTAAATAACAGAAATCATGCAATGTTTGGTCTCAAAACACAGTGGAATTAAATAAGGACTCAATAACAAAAAGATAACTAGAAAACCCCCTTATTACTTGGAGATTAAATAAATTCTAAATAACCCATGGTTCAAAGAAGAAATCTAAGACAATTTGAAGATGTTTCAAATAAAACAAAAAAGGAAACACATCAAAATCTTTGTAATACATCAAAAGTAGTGCTTACAGGAAATATTATAGCATTGAATACATATACTAAAGACCAATGAGAACATAAAATCAATAATCTGAGCTTTCTCTTAGGAATCTAAAAAAAATCAGGAGAAGAGAAAAGAATTAGAGTCAAAATCAATGATATTGTGTACAGAAAATCAATGAAATCAACTGCTGGTATTTTAAAGATCAGTAAAGATCAGGGAGCCTATAGTCAAGCTAATTATGAGAAAAAGAGAGAAAACATCAATTATAACAAAAATAGAAAGTAGGGACATCACTTGAAATGCTATGGACATTAAAAGGATACTAAAGGATTATATTAACAATTCTATGCCCACATATTCAATAACCTAAATTAGATGAACCAATTCCTTGAAAGATAGAAGTTTCCAAAACTCACATAAAAAGAAATTGTCAAAGACTTCCAATCAAGATGGTGTCATAGGTAAATGCAGTACTTGCCTGCTTCCACTACCACATCAAAAATACAACTGAACTAGAAAACAACCATCATTCAGAACTACCTAAATTCTGGCTGAATGAAAGTCCTACAACTAGTGAATTAAAGAAGCAACCACAATGAGACTGGTAGGAGGGGCTAAGATATGGAATGGGCTGGTCCCACGCCTATGTGGTGGATAAAAACTGGGAGGGATAGCTTAATGTGAGGGGTTGTACTCTTTACAGAGTGCCTTCTTTTACATAGAACTTGACTATGCAATCCTGGGAATTTTTTCTATATCACTTCAAGTCGTCTTCTTGAAATAGTAGAGATAACATTGAAGAATAGGTCAGAAGACCTTAGTCCTATCTTTGCCTCTCCAGTCTGAAAAAGATATATTTTAACCACTCTTTTATAGCAATGGATAAGATGAACAGAATAGTATTTAATACCCTGTACTCTTCAAGGTTGCTATGTGGCTCTAATTAGAGAGAAAAAGTGAAGTACTTTCTTAAGTGTGACATATTGCACAATAATTCAGGAGAAAAGGCTATCAGAAATAAGATAAATGACCATTGTAAAAATGATATTATTAAACATAAATTAATGCATATTAAATACAAAATTTTAAATTCTGATGTTTTACTGTGGAGATGCTGCTAAAATGGAGGGAGGTTGTGAATGGGTTTTATGAAGTTTAAACTAAGTAGGGAAAAAATAAAACAAATTATAAAAAGAAACAATATAACTTCATGTAAATAAAAAATAACCAGCATTAGAAATAAACTTTATTCATTTAATTTTCATCATCTTCATCAAAAACTTATTCTACATAGTGCACATTATTTGACAAAGTTAAAGTTATAAATAGAGCATATTTATATAACTTAAGAGCATGTCTTCACATTTTTCTATTTGCCTGTCCACACTGGAAAGATACAAATAAAATTACTTTTATGTGAAAATTTGGGACAAGGAAAGAACACTTTTCCAACAAAATAATACCATAAAAATTGTATGAATGTTGACATTTCTAACATATTGAGAAAAATTAGTTTTTTCTATAAGTTTTGTTTGTTTTACCTGATGTCAAGAAAGAGATAAAAACACTCTTGGACATGGACAAAGTGTGGTGATTGCTAGAGGGAGGAGGATATACAGGAATTAAATGGTAATGAAAAAAGTTCGATTAAGATTAAATACAAAATAGGAACAAATAGGAAGGACACAGGGATGAGAACTAAGGGGGGTGGAAATGGGAGGGAGGTGGGAGCAAGGGGCGGGGGAGGCTGGGATGGGAGAAATAGACAAAAAACTGTACTTGAAAAATAACTAAATAAAATTAATTTAAAAATTTAAAAAAAAGATTAAATACAAAATAAATATAAAAGGGAAGAAGATATAAAAGAAAAGAGAAAGAAAAAAGGAAGGAAGGAAGGAAGGAAGGAAGGAAGAAAGGAAGGAAGGAAGGAAGGAAGGAAGGAAGGAAGGAAGGAAGGAAGGAAGGAAGGAAGGAAGGAAGGAAGGAAGAAAGGAAGAAAGAGAGGGAGAGAGAAAAAAGAAAACTACCTGTCTCTTCCTAAAACTGGAAAAGACAGCAGAGTTCGGGCTGCCTGTCACTGCCAAACCCAATAAGCAAAGACAGGGATTGAATCTTTATGGGCACTTTATTCAGATAGTGGAGGATCTGAGAAGATGGTGGGTTCATACCCTAACAGACCATCTTGTCTTTTCTTTCTGAGCCAAGGTTTTCATAGCAGAGAATAAACAAGGGGAGGTGAGGGGTTTTGAAATTCAGGAAAAAGTTAATTGGATTAAACAAACAGCTTCAACATTCCCTCCTTGGAGGTGATGCTAAGCTGTGCCCCAGGCGGTGGTCTCTAGTTGCATCCTGGGTGGTGATCCTCTCACCCTGGAGGACAATGGCTCAGATATCATCTTGCGTTGCTTGCTGTCCTCCTGAGGAACAAAGGTGGATCTGCTTACCGTCTCCTGGAGTCTGAGTGGGTCATACCTTCAGTTCCTGGAACAAAAGCTTTTATGTGCATTCATTACTAAACTTATTAGTTATTATTTAAACTAAAATTTTCCAACTCTTTTAAATCCCGTATCATTCCAACATCCACTTCATCCCTTTGAATCTCCTTTTCTGATCCATCTTTGAGGCCTGAAGTTCTCCAGTCTCTCCTACATACTAAAAAAAAGAGAGCAACCTAATTATAGTGTTAGAGGCTAGAATATTTTTGAGGCAAAAGGCAAAGCTGAGGAAAGTTTATGATTCACAAGAAGGTATAGAAGGCCATAGAATGCCTAGAAGATCTAGTCAGTGTGGAAATTTTAGGTAAACTGCAGACAGAACACTTGACTTTTTGCCTTCATGCTGTTGTTAGATAAATTACTTAGAACTGAAATAAAGAACTTAGTGATATTTTTTAAGCATCCATGTGCTCTTAGCCAGTAAAGAAAAGGGAGAACCTTTAATCCTCTATCACAAAAGGTGAGATCCCAACCAGATAGATGCCTGAGGTATCTTCACTAATAATAATCCAAAGATTGAAAAATTGATCCATTGAATTAATCTGGCTAATTAAAAAATAATACTAATTTGGAGCAATTTGGTAACTCTATTCAGGAAAAAAAGATAAGTGTGAAAAAGTTAAATAGATTTCACTACTTAGTACACTGAGTGTAGAAATATGTAGCATAATGAACAACAATTGCATTTGTAATGAGAAAGAGCAGTCACTGAGGGCTGGAACACTTGAACATCTCAGGCAAAAGAATTAATGCACATGATGGCAGAGTTGAATATGTAAATTAAGAGATCAAATAAAGCAAACAGAAAATTATGTCATGTGATGAAATTAGTAGGAGGTCACAGAATTAAAGCCAGATTTTCTGACTATAAGTCAACATACTAATAAAAATTATAGCTCCTAAAATAATGCACATTTCATCATTTATTAGTTCAATAATATGTAGTATTACATGCCTATGATGTGCTAAGTTTAGTTCTGGATACTGTAGATAACAAAGTAAGCAAAACAAAGCATTAGACAAAATAAATACCCTTCTTGTGGTGCTTGCATTTTAAGGGGAAATTGCTAGATAGGAAATAAATGAATAAATAAATGTATAGTAACTTGCCATATAGTTCTATGCAAATCTTAAAAAGGGTATGCAGATAGGACAGGAAAGAGAATCATAATATTAATCAGGATGGCTTGGGAAGTCTTTCTAAAGAGGTAACATATAAGGATTAATATAAATGAGATTTTTCAGACAAAAGGATCTGTGGTTTCAAAGACTCAAAGTATGAATATAAGACATGTAACTGGTTAAGACCCAGGTGGCAAACATATGGCCCAGAGTCTGAATCTGGCCCTCCACCTTTTTTTATCCTGATGGCACCTTATTTCTACCCAGGGGCAGGGCCAATCTCCTTGCCCCTAGTTGAGGAGTAGTTCCATTTATACAGTCCTAAAGTTACATCTGGCCCTTTGAAGGCAACTGCGAGGGTGATGTGAAAATGAGTTTTCACATCAGCCCCAGTGAATATCCGGCCTCAGTGAAAATGAGTTTGACACTCCTGAGTTAAGAGGTAAGTATAGCTAGAGTAGAATGAGCCAGATAAAAAAGTTAGATTTGTTAGAGAAGTCTATAAATTTTATACAGTTATAGTACAAACATTTTAAAAAGATGTTCTTATTATTTGAAGCTATAATTGAAAGCTCCACAATAAACCCTCGATCTTGAGGTATCCAGTGAATTTCATCAGAATCAATAACTACCTTGTGTAATTCAGTCCAAACTGAAAACTTTTAATTACATTTATAAGGCATTTAAAATAAACAACACAGTTTGTTTGTTTGTTTGTTTGTTTACAAATACATTCGTTTATGGATAAACTGCTTTAGCAGAAACCTTTCAAAGCAAAGAAAAGGACAACGTAAAAATAATTTTTATAAAACAATTTACTCTTATTCAATTTGAATAAGAGTAAATTGTTTTATAAAAGTCAGCCCAGGGAATGCACAGACAGTATTTACTTAAGTTTTAAAAAATCATAAAAAAAGGCTCTATCACAATAATTTGTGTGACCATAGAATTCCTAAAATAGTTTTTTAGAAAAAATAGATATGAATATTGTAAAAATAGATAACTGACATTTTAAAGAGTCATGATAAAAAATTCATGTTGAATGCATAAATTATATTGATTATTAAATGTAAATAAAGGTATATAGTTATATTCTCATAGTCTTTTCTAAATCTCTTATTCAATATATAAATAATTTGAAACTAAAAGTAATCATGAAATATATTACTTTCTTCATGAAAACTGTAATTCAAAGATAGCATTACTTCTTATCAGAAAGAAAGGGGAAAAAAAGCCTTTATTACCTTCAGGCTAAGTGGTTTCACTCCAGAAATATATTAAGCCACTATAGCTTATCTACAGTTAGAGTTAAGATGCATTTGCATATCCAAAAGCTTATTGTTGTTTACTAGCCTCCAAGATACAAACAGATATGAGTTATCATTAAATGAAAGGAAATTGATTCTTCTTCCTTTTCTATATAGAGGGAGGACCTTTGGTGAATAAAGTATTGAGACTAATGAGACATACATTTAGGGTGTTTTATTTAGTAGAATATACTCTATCAAAGAAAAGAAGATAGGCTTCATGTCTTTTAGTTTGCACTAAGGTGTTTTAAGGAACAGACCTGAAAGGCCTTAACAATAGCTAAAGTACACCATCTTCAATAATTCAAGCTGGTTCCACAGTGGATTAAAGGTGCCTTCAGCCACAAGGAGCATAAAAACTTCACTGGGTGCAATAGTCTGCTTTAAAGAAAGCAAGATTCTTTTAATGGTGGTTCAGCTTTCCCTCATGGCATGCTAGTGAATCTTAGGAGAATGAGAATAAAAAATCATGCTTTCTTCCCAGTTCACAAGGAGGCTATAGAAGGTTAGTATCCAATACTTCAAAAATTCTATCTTTCTGCTTGATTGATACTGCCTAGAAAATAGTTAATTGTCTAAGTTGAAAAATATCAAAAAGATAATCAGACTACTCAGGGAAAACACTTTGTTTTAAAAAAGTCAACTAATAATTAATGAGAATGGCTTCATCAAGTGTATCAATAACAAACTGAAAGCCCCAGCTGTGGTCCGTGTGCGGCATGCAAAAGTTATTCAAATGTTTCAAATGACATTACATTTTCAGTATTAGGGTGATCTGGAGTTAGTTCCAGCTACACATTCATCTGAGAAAGAGTTCACCACATACCTTTTTCTTTTCCTCAATTGTCTTCCTAGACATTCTTTCAAAAACATATTTCTGGTCTCCAACAATAAAATATTTCTTGCAATTTTAAATCTTCACATTGAAAAACTCACTACAAAAGAAAAAAGAGCCTTGGAAATTTGGCATTCTGTCTTCAAATTAAGCATCAGTTAGAACCACTGCTTAATTTGCATGTTAATAATAAATGGAATTGACAATAAATTTCTATTGCAGAATGAGGCTCGACCTTTTGATTTATTAGCTTTTCAAAAGATTTGCTTTGTACTTGGATGCAATTTTGAAATTTTCTGCTTTAAATGGCACAGATTTAGAAAAAAATAGTGAGTTTAAATCTTGAAATACATTGGCTAATAAAATTATATAGCTTTAAATTGTACACTTCTATAGTACATCATCTGTATATTGTATTGTGTTCACTGTTCAGTCATGTTTTCTTCCGCCTCCATTTAATGTCATCCCAATAAATTCAATAAAACCTTTTAAAACATTTAATGAAAATAAGTATAATTTATAACTTGTAAAGAAATTAAAATACAAACTACATATATTTAACTGTCATAAAGCAATTTATGGGAGTGGCATAATTTCATGATAACTTAAAAAGTTAAAAAGATTATTTTAAAATGCAATAATTATTTTTCAAATTCTTTTGTACTGAAAAATTTTATTCTTTAAAAAGTGGAAAGACTGGTATAATAAACTCCTATGTAGCCATCATCCAGACTGCAAAATGCTCAGTTCATGGTCAACTTTTTTACAGCTACACTCTGCCAACTTCTACTATATTGTTTTGAAACAAAACACATAAATCACATTTTGTCATCTATAAATATTATAACTTATAATACAATTTAAATGTCATCTTTTCAAGGCTTTTGAAAATCTTTACAGAATTCATAGGCATTTCCAGAATTACAGAAGGACATTTAAATAATTTAATGAATATAAATACCTAAGATAATTTCTGATATACATTAAAATATTAAGCTATTTTTAAAATAAGCCATTTTAAAATTATAAATGAGTTTTCTTTAATATACTAGTAGTATAAAAATAAAAATTAAATAACCTACATAAGCAAAGAAAATCATATTTGGATAATTATCTAACAGAATTCACAAATGTTCATTGTTTTGACAGGTAAGAAGATAGATATCAAATTCATATCATAACTTCTGCTCCAAATGTCAGACAAATCCCATGTGACAAGACTTCCTTCTTGACACTATCACACAGATATTGCATTAAATACATTATACATGACATACAATTTAGGGTTTAAACACCTATGTTGGGAATGAATTTAAGGCAGTCAGATCTATTCTCGATGAAACACTATAACAGATTTTTTTGCATAAATCAGAGAATCTTTATAGAAGAGAAAACTTAAAATAAACTGTTATCAAAAAGATGAGCAAAAATTTTGTCTCTAACTTTGCATCTACTTGTACAGGCACAAACTGGGCATAGCCAAGAATAATTTATCAGTCTCAAGTTTTGACTAAAAAATAAATTACTTTGAAAGTAATTAGAAAGCCAGGAATTAGGCATACAGAGGTATTGGGCCCTACATAAACATGCAGAAAATAAGCTTGAAAAGAGAAACTGTTATAAAACTAGTCTTTGAATAGTCTAAATACCCCTGGTTAAAACAAACTCGAAATATTTTATGAGTACAACTGCTCAGTTATAGAGTTTCATGGAAGGAAACTTGTAGGAATCCACTATGAGGCAATATAAACAATAAGGGGATGGCCGAGAATTTAGAGATGATGAGAATGATATAATTAAATTTATAAAATAAAAATATATAATCTATAAAATAACAAGGAGACTTAATAAGTAATGAAAATGAAAAAAAAAAAAAAAGAAAAGAAAATACTAAATCTGAAAACTGTGGCCTTTAAAGAAAGCACTAGATAGACCAGAGGAGTGATCAGGCTGATTGACCACCTGGAAGGTAAAGTCACAAAAATAAATTGTAACATGTTATGGAGAGAAAAATAGAATGTTTATAAATATACTTTAAAATTCAGATTGTAACAATTTGAGACTATCACTTCCCAGTATGGTGGACTAGTTAGTACTGGATTGCCCTACAATAAAAAAAGGGACAAAATCTATGACACTTGTGTTTTCAGACATTGGAAAATAGCATGGGGTCATGGTCCTAAGAGGAGGAAAACAACTGAGTTCTACAATCAGTCCACCTCCCTTCCTAAAAGCACCTTCCAAAATGTGATTCTGGAAGGGGTAGTAACAGAAATAGACCATTGCGGTCTGTCTGTGCTGAGACATTAAAAGGTGCTGCAAAGTGAGGTATAAAGTATAAAACAGGAGAGAACAAAAAGAGTTTCACAAATCTTTATAAAGCTCCTGCTGGATATTTTATTAAACACAAATATCATGGAATGGGTAGAGTAAAAAATCCAAAGGGCTGGGTAGAGAACCACTGCTAGGTATGGGTTTGAAGGGAGTGAGGCTGCTGAATAACTTTCATATGATCACTCACATGTAGGGATATGAGGTATTTAAAATCTGACCATCCAGAGTTTAAAGAAATTACTAAACACCTGGGGCATTCACGAGAGACCACCAAATTAATCTGCAGATAAATAAACTGCTGGTCAAAACAAGCTTCAACAGTCTTCAAAGGAAAGAAAACCTTGAAAAGTAAAACCCACAATGACAAACAACCAATTGAAAATTATTCTACAATGAAGTAGAAAAATGTGACCCATAAGTAGGAGAAAAATTAGTCAAGAGCCATGATGAGTATAGGACACAGTATGTTAAAATAACTATTATAAACATGCTCAAATATATGAAGAAAAACATGAACATTATGATGTATGATGCAATAGAATGTATACAAAATAATCTGATAAAACTTGTAGAAAAAACCAAAATATATGAAATTAAATGTTAACTGGATAATCATTCTTGTTATCTACATCTGTATGACAAATTGCCCAAACATAGTGGTTTAAAACAACAACAAATATTTTATTATTTTCAAATTTCTGTGCATCAGGAATTCCGGAAGGGCTCGATCCATGGTTTTGGTTGGAGATAAATCATGAGGTCATAATCAGATAGTGACTAGAGATAAAATAGCTGGGAAAGGGGAACTGAAACCGCTGGAGCATACCTGGCATCTTTTGTCTTCATGTAGCCTCAGGGCCTCTCAACATTGTCTCTCTGTCTCAGCTACGCTGGATATCCTTATAACATGGAAGCCATAGCGCAAATTGAGTGGCTTACAAAGCAGCTTAGAGTTCCATCATAATTGTTCCAGCCTGCAAGGCAAAAGTTGCACTACCATTATTACCTGGACTAGGAGGACACATATAGTCACTTCCACCATAGACTCTACTCTTCCCATACTGAAGGTAAGGAAATACAAGATAAAAACCCTACCACTTGAAGGGAAGTCAAAGTCACTGCATAAGAAGTGATATAGTTATGGCCATCTTTAAAATATATAATCTGTCAGTTTGTCTTCTCCCAATGTCATCATCTCATGTGAAAATATACTCATAATGTATCCTGACTATTGAGTATTTTCTTATTAGAGCATCAGCTTTTGGTTTTGGGATTCATAACTAAATTGCGTTTTAGTTCAGATGAGCACCCTTAGGTACATTTTCATTGATATACAGTGGAATCTCAGTTATTAAATTTGATTCATTCTGGAAAGCTGTCAGAGAAGCAGTTTGAAAACCAAATCATGCCTGGGAGATACATGACTGATCATACAGGTATAAGCATGAAAGTATAGTCAGGTCAAGAACGGAAGATTTATTCAACAAACAATATATATTTTTTCTTCCATGAACAACTTAGTTGAGAACCAAATTGTTTGACTGTAACTTATTAATTCATTCATTTTAAATATGTTATTTATTTATTTTTAGGGAGGGAAAGGGGGGGGAAAAGAGAGGGAGAAAAACATCAATGTGTGGTTGCCTCTGGCATGCCCCCTACTGGGGACCTGGCCCACAACCCAGGAATATGTCCTAGACTGGGAATTGAACCCACAACTCTTTGCTTCACAGTCTGGCACTCAATCCTGGAACAGTCTGGCACTCAATCCTGGTGCTCAGCCCTGGAACACAGCAGCCAGAGATGACAGTAACTTTTTAAATATTATTTATCTAAATCGAAATACTTTTGAACTAAGGAGAAGGTTGTGTGTCTCCTAGTACCACCTCCATTACATAATGGTGAGACAGAAATTAAAAAATCGCTGTATCTTCTCATGTCCACAAAAGACAAAGGAATGGGCACATAGGAGAGAACTGCCCATAGCAATTCGGCAACCCACCTGGAAATATGTGCCAGTTCCTTCTTATGGTTATTTCTCATGACTCTTCGACCTGCATTTTTGCCTATTTGTTTTGCCCTCTGAATGATACAGTAGATGTTTTCACCCATGTAGTTTTCTCAGCTTGTTTCTTTATTATAGTAATTTGAGGATCCAAAAGGTCTCATTATTATTATTATTATTATTATTATTATTATCTCCTTTGTTACCTTAAATCCTTTCAAACTAAGTTGGTAGAATCATTTTAAAATTTTGTGGATTTTTTTGTGTTGACTTATAATCTACTTTATTGGAAAAAGACACACATAACGAGTGACTTCAGAACAGCTTTTCTGTACATTGTTTGTTTTTTATTTATTTATTTATTTATTTATTTATCTTTGGAGGGGAAGGGAAGGAGAGAGGGAGAGAAACATCAATGTATGGTTGCCTTTCATGCGTCCCCTGATGAGAAGTGGCCTGCAGGGAACTGGTTTGCAACCCCGGCTTGTGCCCTGACTGGGATCGAACTGCGATTGTCTGCTTCACAGGCCCGCGCTCAATCCACTGAGCTACACCAGCCAGGGCAGCTTTTCTGTACTTTGGACTCCCCGAGAGTCTGCTGTAGTACCACCAACATCTAATTTCTTATAAGTATCTATGTAACACATGGGGTCTGTAATGCATTCCTGAGATCCTTAGATCTTTTGTCTATTTGGATATGGTTTATAGGATATTTTAAATATTTATAAGGACTTAATAAAGAACCTTACAGTCAGAAACTAGATTTAAAGGCTTCCCCTGAAGCACGTAGTAGTGTGAGAATATTTTGTTTTTGTGTTGTCACTGTTTGTTTTTTAACTGAAGGTATGGGAATTGAGAAATCGTTATATTTTAAATACAAGAAATGGTGGCTCTTTTTAATTAAAATGCGTATTTTTTAGCTGATCTCTCTCCTCTTAATTTTTATCATATACAGTAAGAAGAGGCTAAGTATATGCTTTGATATACTCCCTAAAAAAATCCTTAGCCAAATCATCAAGTTTCATTGCATTTTGTATTTTTTTTTACATTTACTTCAGTTGACAGTGTTGTTAAATTTCCCCTATGACATATTTCCACCAACTCAAATATTTTCCTTGCATTCCTTTCACCACTCACTGCTGCTCATTAGGTGTCTAATGCTCTCCTCAAGACCCTTTTATACTTTCCTTTAGTTTCTCAAGGCCATTCCTGGTATCACCTGCCTCTTAACCCTAGAACCTGTCCCCAAATGATAGATGTTTGTAAAGACAGCACTCCATGTCCAGGCATAACTTTGTTCTGCTTAACTGTAACAAATAACAAAACTATAACTTTATAACAAATTCCCTCAAAACATTGGCACTTGAAAAATATTTTATAATCATTTAGAATTTTTCTGAATCAAGAATTCAGGAAGACCTCCACTGGTCAATTTTCGCGGTCATTCACTTGGTTTTCGTGAAGACGGTGGATGAAACAGCAGTGTGCAGGATTTGAAGTGGCTGCAGGATGGTTGCTCCTCACTTATCTTGTTGTAGTCTCCAGGCTTCCTTCATGATCTCTCATATTTCCATTCAGTGTTGTACTGCAACATGAAAATAAAAGAAATATAAATTCTGAGGAGAGTGAATGGCAAAAACGGTATTTATTTGCATACGACATGATCATATAGAGGCAGGAAATTCAGTGAATATATAAACAAAACACTGGAAATTCAATATTTAGAAGTTATATTACTGAAATACGAGTTGTCCCCTGAACTTATCTGTAGATTTAGTGCATAAATGAAATTCTAAGGTGCAGGTTTCATAGACTGACAGCTGCTGCTAAAATGTGTATGGAAGAAGTCAAAGAATATGTAGTACCTTAACCAAATTTGAAAAAGATAAATAAATTGTAGGTCTTATATTAACAAATTTCGAAATCTTACTATAAAGTTATAAAATTATAACAATTTTATGTAATGTAGATACATAAAATATGTATTTTTTACATATTTTAATCATTTTAAAATTACATAAAAATACATAAATGTAGATAAATAGAACAGAAGATATTGTCAAAAAACAGACTTACACGACGAGCACAATCAATTGTTTTTCAACATATTTTTCAAAATAGTGCATGGTTAAAATACTCTTTTAACAAATGGAACAGAAACAACTATATCCCTGTACAAAGAAAGAAAGAAAAGAAAAGAAAGGAAGGAAGGAAGGAAGGAAGGAAGGAAGGAAGGAAGGAAGGAAGGAAGGAAGGAAGGAAGGAAGGAAGGAAGGAAGGAAGGAAGGAAGGAAGGAAGGAAGGAAGGAAGAAAGAAAGAAAGAAAGAAAGAAAGAAAGAAAGAAAGAAAGAAAGAAAGAAAGAAAGAAAGAAAGAAAGAAAGAAAGAAAGAAAGAAAGAAAAAGAAAGAAAAGAAAGGAAAAGTCTTGCAGACCCTGTCCAGCAGAGTCCACCTGTTGTGGTATATGACGATGAGAATCAATGCACAGGCGACAACAACCCTGTGTGGAAAAAGGGAACAGGCACGACTACTCTCTCAAGGGGAGAGTGCCTGTGGTGCCTCGGCCACTCCCTCAAGAAGGGAGCGCCACGACCCTTGCCTAGACAGGCTTTTATTGTTTTCCTGGGGTCTTACATCATAGAAAGATTTATTATCTATCACATAGAATATTATTGTCGACATTTTAGGTACAATCAAGGAAATAAAAATAACATGCAGAGGGGGATGGCAATGAGCTGATTAGCTCTGTCCTTGGGAGAGCTCACACAGGCTTTGGATATTATCTTGAGGATAAACAATACGCATTTGTTGCTTTAGACCAGGGTGAGGGAGTTTTAGCAAGAGCAAGCCATAACAGTCTGTATGCATTTTCTAGGCCTGATTCCTATGGGAAAACTCAGTTTGAAGGTCTGGCTCCTGCCCACCTCTTCGCTTCTGTAGGTTTTCCATACAGAGCTGAGTCACGTTTGCCAGACTAAAACAAACCGCTCCCCTACAGAAAAGAATATTACAATTAAGTCGCACTGTACATAAAACTGAAATGGATCATATAAGCCACTCTGAAAGTATAAAATCTCTGCAAGTACATATGGGAGAAGATATTCATAAACAGGCAAAGATTTCTGAGATGAAAGACAAAGTATAGTAACTATACTAGAAAAACATATATAAAACACAAAAATAATATACCCTGACAAAAGAAGAGCAAATTAATCCAATGCCATATAAAAAGACAATATATGAAAAGAGGGATTTATCCCAAGAATAAAAGTTTAGTTTAACATTCTAATTCTATCAATGTAATTATCCATATTAATAGGATAACCACTTCAAATCATACCTCAAACAATGTAGGAGGAAAAAAATATTTACAACATTTAACATATTGATTTAAAAGTAAATCTTCAGTAAACTGGAATGGAAGAACACCTTCTTAGTATAAGTGATGTACAAAACAGCACCCAGTGGTGAAAGACTGAGCACTTTCTTGTCAGGATTTGGAATGAGTGAATGATGACTGGAGATAACTTCAAACTGGTCCAAAATGTAGCCCTGGTCAAGGCTGTTGAGCCTGATTTAGCATCTTGGTTAGAGGAGACTAATGCTTACTCAGATGCTAGTTATAGATCCATTGTTCTGGTAAATGTACCCTTTTCTAAATAATTTAGAATATAGTAAACCTCCAAAAAGAACGGTACAAACATGCATCTGTACTTTGCCTAGGGCTCTAATAATTGTCATGCCTTTTGTCAGAGTATGTAAAGGTCTGGACAGCATATTATATGTTACACCTATCAGACCATGTTCATGCTGATTAGATAGGATGAGTAAGAAGAGAGGAAAATATACACGTGTAAAACTTGAATAAGGATGTGTATAGCTGCTTTATTCATAATGGTTAAAACTAAAATAACCCAAATGTATGCCTATATACCAAAGTGTGTTACAAATATTTAATTCTTAACTACAAGAAGAAGTAAATTACAGATGCACAAGACATGAATGAATCTAAAAGAAAAAAAAAGACCATTGAAAGGAGACAGACACAAGATTGCATAGTAGCCTATTCAGTTTATATGAGTGATGTTCATGAGAATAAGCAACACTATCCAATAGTAATTGAAACAAGAACTGTGTTAGCCTGGGAATGGGGAGTATAAATTGACTGGGAATGACATTGGGGATCTTGCTAATGAAAATGTTCTATACTTAGACAGATGTTTGGGTTATATTAGTATATGACATTATGAATACTCATGGAACTTTACACTTAACAGATGTACCTTTCACTTTGTGTAAATTGAACATACCTCATTAAAATTATCATCACAAGTGTTATTTTTCTAGACCAATATGTCAAGTCAAGTATAACTGTACATTTCTAAAGAATGAAATAGGAAATGTATAATAATTGATCCTTCCTCCTTTACATAGTGTAGTGTCAGTATCACAATACTGACATTTTAAAATAAACTTTTTAAAGAAGAATAATTCTTTCAAAAGTAAATACAACTTGGAAACACTTTACCTCAACAAAGTTGAAATGCTATTAATTCCTTACTATAGTTAACAAATTGCCTTGCCAAAGCACAAATATTTATACTTCTTTCTCAATGCCCCTGGAGGCCTCCTTTCACTTTTAATGTCTAAGTTGGGTAATAGAGAAAATGATATTTTTAAATTTGCAGAGGCACTTTAGCAAAATACACACACTTTCACAATCAATATGTTTAAAGTCTAATTTATGATTTCCCATTTATAGTTTATATATAAACAATGCCCATTCCCTCACATTTAAAATAAATTTTGGCCAAAAATTATGAAGAAAAGAAAATAGTCATTACACTTTTCTTCTCTCTGTTTTTAATGAAAATATTGAGGAATTCCAAATATATCTTCATTTTTTATATCTTTTCATTTTTTGAAAGTTCATTTCCTCCATCTTAACAGTTTTCATTTTGACAAACTCTTTTCATTTACTTCCCTTTTCAGAGCTCAGTTCATACTCTTTATTTAGTAGATACTTGGAAACATAAGAAAAAATGCATGTTTTGAAATCATTCACTGGAGTAGAAGCTGCAACATATTTAACACCTAACAAGCATTCAAATACAAACATAATGAAGAGGAGAAGATTTTAAAATGATATTGCCATCACTTTTTTTCATATCATGTTAATGCTTTATGTCAGTGTTGACTACATCTTTTTGCATGACATATGATAGATACCTTAGACACATTAGAAACTGACAAAACATTTAACAAGAATAGTTAGGTAATACATTATTCAGGAAAATGGACATCATGATACCCTATGAAAGTTAACAGATTAAAATTATTTTTTCATCAGAGTAATAAATAAAAAGCACTATATTGACAAAAAGATACAAGTTTAAATCTAGATTTCTTTTGAAAAATAGTTCAAGCTACATAACTTCAGGTTTTATGGTAAATTACTTCGCTTTTTAAGAGCAGATTTTACATCAACTTGGTGACTCACAATAAAGCATATAATTTAAGAGACATTACATGCTAGTTCAGCCACACACAGCATGGAGTATCATGTAAATTTCCATGTGAAAGTTGGTCAAGGGTCTAACTTGTGTTTCCATGTCATCAAATAGGATGTTCAATTGAGTAATTCAGTCCTTTGGATTATCCTGCATTCTATATAAAGAAGAATATTTGAAGTTATTATGAGTATATCTTTAATGAAAAATTACAGAGGGCAAAAACATGAATATTTTTAAACTAAAAGTTTATTGGATAGAAAACATACAATTTTTTAAAGAGAATATTTTATGTACATCATGATTTTATGATTGTTAGTTTGCCCATTGCAGCGAAACCTCTCTGTATGGAAGTTTATACAATCATGTGTTGAATATCAGCTGCTCAACATTAATTTGATTAAATGACTAAAATAGAGAACTAACAAAACATAGTACAAATGGTAGCTATAAAATGATTGGTCTTTAATCTTGTGGAATTTATGAGTATTCTTTCTCTGTAATGTCAGAGTTCACGAACCTTGATAGCTGTATAACTAGAAGACAGGAACTCTTCCAAGTGTACACAGTGGTTCGGGAAGATGCCTCTGGTTTGTCCACTAATAAATGAGCATATCTTGTATTGAGCATGCATATTGTGGTAGTACTAGACAATAGCACTCATTGAGAATTAGTATGTAATTTATTCAAGTAAATAAAAATTTTAAATTCAAGATGAGTTTGAAAAATAAAAGCCTTCACAGAGATTTTAGTGATGTCTACCTTAGTATTTTATTTCTAACAGAGGACACATAAAGTATCCTTTGTTAAAGAATTAAGTCAATCAATTGATAAACTAAGCAGTCATGCAGCTATGGACTTGCCACTCTGGAAATATGCAGAATGACATTTTAGAGGCAATCTAGTAGTAATCACCAAGCGGATAAAAACAGGACAAAATGTTTAAAAAACATTTTTAAAGTATTATAAAAATTTAAAACCAAGAACTAAAGTCCATTCTGCTTCTGCTATATAGCAGAATGAAATTGTAGAAATCCATTATTTGGCAGGTGAGTTAAACTCAGATAAAATCTTAATATCTATGTCTAGTGAAAAATAGAATCAGGTAATTTCTGAGTTTTCTTTTTACAAAAAAAAAACAAAAACACTTGGCATACAGTCAATGTGTTTGGTCCTGGATGGGGAGCCACTATTCTTTAAGGAGAGATGAGAAGTGGTAGAGAAAGCAACACTTGTTTATTTGTTACAAGCAACATTAGTTTTATAGGTATATTAACAGTTCATAATTTGTTGAAATTATTAAAATGCTTAGCATGAAGAAATTTCATTAAGGAAGTAATAATTTGGTATAATCTTTTAGGCAATTTTGTGGAAATATAAAGAAGGAGCGACATTGTTTAGCACTTACTAAAAAACAATAGAGGGCCTTATTAAAATAGAAAAAAATGTTTGAGATAAGTGAAAAAAATGAGATGAATTAACAATTTGGGATAGCATGGCAGTTCTGCTTACAGTCTCACAAGGCTAAAATCAATGTACTGGTTAGGGCTGCTATCTCCTTTGAGGCTTGGGGTCCTCTTCTAAGCTCACTCAGGTCATTGGTCAAATTCAGTCTGTTGGGGTTATAGGACTGATGCTACTGGTTTCTTGTTTTCGATGGCCTGGAGGCCATTCTCAGCACCTAAAGTCCTCCACTTGTGCTTTAAATCTGATTTCCTCCCCATCTGACCTGTACACCCAGCTTTAAAAGGCTCGTGTAATTAATTACTCAGGCCACATAGATATTCTCCCTTTCTTACAGTCAACTATGCCATATAACAACCTAATCACTAGAGTGAAATCTCATCTGAGTCATTGGTCCAGCTCCCACTAGAGAAGATGGGATTAGACAGGACATGTACAAAAAAAGGAAGGGATTGGAGAGCATTTTAGAATCCTTCTGTAAAAGGAGTCCAACTCCATTTTTACTTCAATTTTATGTCTAGATGACCAGAAAAAGTTGCAGGATTTGCAATTATCCAGGCACTAAGAACATACGGAGGTAAAGGAATGTACTTATTTTTTTACAACAATATTTCCATAATCATTCAAATTTATTAATTTGACTTTATTTTTCACATATTCATTAGTAGCTTTTAGTTGAGGATTACTTTAAATGATAATATTTTATGTATCATGATTTTAAAAGCACAGAATTTTGAAAGAAATGTTTATTACTTTTAGAATAATGAGAACAAATATCTTTAATATTCTATGAAATAGGAGAGTGACATAAACTTATTATAAAGAATTAGAGTTTCAGAAGAATGCTGATACTTGAAAATATGCCCAACAGCAGGATAACTAAACTATTTTTTGAAACATGCACATAATGAAAATTTTAGGAGAGTCAAGAGGCAAAATCAAGGATCTTAAGTAGGGACTTATGTGAAAAGAAATATATTTTTACCAATTATTTTTCTTGATAAAATTCAAAATTTTGCATGTGAACACAAATGAGATTTTCATAAAAGTTTTATGTGCCCATTTTTTCCTTTTTCTTCAATTTAAGGGATAAAAACCATTTGTAGCATCACTTTGGCTATCCAAACACATAATAGGTCGAATTTAACTTGTGAGCTCTAGTTTGTTGAACACTCTTATGGAAGTCACTCTTGGTCTTATTCATAGGTAAATCCTTATATTTTCTTGTCGGGGACCACTTTGTGTGGTATCAGGACTGTAGCCCCATGGAAGCAAGGCCTTGAAAGAGGCCTGAAAGTTTCCACCAGAAAACTAGGAATGCTAGACACAAGCTTGACCTGATACTGGCACTGAGTGTTCCTGTGGGAGATCAGGCCTAAACAATGCATTATATATACCCCTTGAGGCTTCCTTTGCTTTGAATAGCCCTGTTGCCATGAATCAGATGTCTAAGTCCAAAAGCAGAAGGAATGAACTCCTTATCTCATGAGACACACCTTAACAACCATCTGGAGTCAGCATGTCTAACAGACCCTGACCTGTGGCAAATCTCTGGATGACTCACTTTATTCAGGACTGGGAGGGCTCCTCAGGATGGAATTCCCCACATTTTCTCACTATCCTAAAAGTTCTCTTTCTATGTATATGTATACATACATACATGCACAAATCTATACTTTTAGACAAACTTTACTTTATTGTTTCTATTAACCCCCATATAAGTTCATGAACTCCCCTACATATTTTCACATGAATAACCTCATAAAATTTTAAAAAGTTAGATATAGATGAGAGAAATCTCTGTTTCTATGTGCCTCAAATATACCCTAAGTGAGGTTTTGGTTCCCAAGGAACTTGGTTCAGTCCTCTTTTACAATTAGATTCATTACACTATGTAACATTAGTAATGCCATCTAATGTTTATCATGTTCTTATTCTGTGTCTTTTCTACAGTAAGTGCATCAAGTTTTGTGATGATAATAGTTTTGATGCTTTTTTTTTTCTTATTACTAGTTTTTGGACTTCTACCAGTGGTGTTCTGTGGTCTACAAAGACAGAAAGTAGATGGCTGGTCTTTGTATGGCATTATCTTTGGGATCATTAAAGAGAGTATGTGCTTAAGGAGTTTTTGATAGTCTAACTAACCCATAACATTTAAACCATTTTTTGTGTTTTTAAATTTTTTACAAGATGATTTATTCACAAATTAGTGCCTATTGTACAAAAACAGAAATGTTTTTAAAGTTCAGATTTAATAATGAATTCAAGAGTTTAAGTTATGGTCTCCTCCCTTTGAAACCATGTGAGTAGTTAAATACCTTTCTTGGAAAGTAAACAGTGGTTAATAGAAGTTTATAATATTAAAAATAAGAAGAAGATTAAAGCCAGACTTATATTCTTAATGTTTTCCAAAACAGTATTTATTACTGCTTTTTTGCAAACTAGTACTTCATAAATATTTTAAAATAGCATTTTATAGGTTCCTAGCAAGCTTCTTGAGAAAATGTTTTAACCTTTTAGTCCAAGAAAAGTTTTCTGGCTTGAAAATACCTTACCTTTTTCTTTCACTTGAGAGTGAGAAATTCAGCATTTTTAAAAATTTTTAACTGAATGGAGCAAAGAGATTTCTAAAATGTAAGGAAAGACATAATCAAAGCAAAAGTCAGCTGTTTATCACTTAGACCTTGGAGAGAAACTGAAGGACTTTTAAGAGACTGAATCCCAAGAATGAGACAGTTTTTAAAAAATCCTTCAATTCAACAAATGCAGAGGAACACTTCTTCTAAGGGCAATGTTGAAAGGGGAATAGAGGAGCGTGAAGAGACTAAAATGGTCAGTTTTGACTCTGAGAAACCTTCTCTTCTGAGTATGAGCACATAAACTCTCTTCTAAGTTAAAAAATATTAAAGCTGAATAGATGGAGTAGCTTGTATTTTATAGATTTGTTATAGAAGAAAAAATGGTACAGAAATTGGGTTAAAAATCAAGGTAATATAGGTCCTCATTTCTGTAGTTTGAAATAAGTTAGCCTAAGGTAGAAGCCTTCAGTGAAGTAGTTTCTAATTACCTGGAATATTTTTTTCTTTTTTAAATTAATTTTATTGATTATGCTATTACAGTTGTCCCATATCCCCCCTTTCATTCCCCTCCACCCTGCACACCCTCTCCCGCCCACATTCCCCCCTTTAGTTCATGTCCCTGTGTCTTAAGTTCTTTAGCTTTTACATTTTCCATATTATTCCTGCCCTCCCCCTGTCTATTTTCTACCTACCATCTCTGCTGCTTATTCTCTGTACCTTTCCCCCTCTTCTCCTCCAACTTCCCTATTGCTGTTTCTCCATGTGATCTCCAAAGACCTACAACCAAGATTGCTCTATCCAGCAAAACTTTCATTTACAATGGAAGGACAGATAAGGTGCTTCTCAGATAAGATCAAATTCAAGGAGTTCATCATCACCAAGCCCTTATTATATGAAATGTTAAAGGGACTTATCTAAGAAAAAGAAGTTAAAGAAACATGAACAGTGATAGGACAACAAACTTACCTGGAATATCTTGACCAAATGGACTTTTAAGTTCTAATTGTCTCTAGGCATGTTGGGTAAAATGTTAGGCTACAGGATAACAATCTTACTTTCTGACCAAAATCAAGTAACTGTTTAATTGTATTGGGAGGAATAATTGCCCCAAGACAAGTGTTCCTATATACTGAAAATTTAAAATGATCTCAAAGCCATACCTCTCATGAGTCCATTTAGTTAAAGAGGTCTTTATATTTCCTTAAGTTTGAAAACCAGCCACAGTGCTTAATGTATAGGGTGATGGAATGACTCCATGAGACTTAGTAATTTCAATTTTCTTTTAACAAAATCTCTTTTTAAAAATATTTTATTTATTTTTATTTTATTTTTATAGAGGGGAAGGGAAGGAGTAAGAGAGAGAGAGAAACATCAATGTGTGGTTGCCCCTTGCATGACCCCTAACAGGCACCTGACCTGCAATCCAGGCATATGCCCTGACTTGGAATCAAACTAGTGACCCTTTAGTTCACAGGCCCGCACTCAATCCACTGAGCTACACCAGCCAGGGCTCTTATAACAAAATCTCTATGATATCTAAAATAGTTTATTATTAAAAATGTTTTAATAAAATATGAAAACTTCTTTAGTTTTATAGTGAACCAGTAAGACTTAAAATTACTTGTATTAATGAAGGATCTTTAATAAATAAGTGGTTTAACAATGTTATGTAGCACTTTAGAAGCCAAAAATAAAGGTTCAACAGCACTTAAAATTATTTAGGAAAAAATTCATTCAGTCTCTCCATGTGCATGACAGTTATTATGAAGTGATTTGTCTCTTAATTGGCTTAAAAATGAAGGTTGTTATTGATATCTGGTTCTCTAAAATCAGTATTCTATATTTATTTTAATTGCATAAGTTTTCATATTCCCCATTTCTTCATAGAAGACTAAAGTATTTAAGTCAATAATTTCATTTATTTTATTGTAGCAAGCTGTTAAGTTTCCTAATTGTTATTCTTCATAACATCATCTGGTATGCTACGTAGATTTATAAATTATAGCCTGAGGACTAAGTCCAGTTATTCTTTGCTTTTGTAAATAAAGTTTTATTGGAATATAGTCATAGTCATTCTTTTAATATTGTTCATATATGCTTTCTTTGTATAATGCCAGAGTTGAATAGCTGTTACAGTGACTACAATATACGGCCCCAAAAGATCTAAAATATGAAGTATCTGGTCTTTTAAAGAAAAGTCTGCTGACCCTTGACCATTTTCAATCACCAAAGCTATTTCTAAACAAACATCTGTAGTAGTTCAAATGTTGATAGTATAAAGCAAAAAAATTTAAATAAAACTTCTTTTCTTATTATGTGATGTTCAAAGATAGACTAACCAAATAGAACATTTTATAGCACCTTCATAATATTAACTAACTGCTGTCTCAGGTACAATAAGCAGTTGATTTATTAAAAGTGACTTGTGTAGTCAATATCTTGAATGAAACAGCTAGTTTCATCTTGTCCAATTTTTACATTACTCTTCATTTCCCTGAGAACTACATAGCTGAAACACTTCCAGTGAGACACATTCTTGTAAGATGATCAGTTGTATCTGTCACCAGGATGAAATGCATTTTCTATGCTTTACTACAGCCATCTGCATCCTTCATTTTCTTTTAATCCACTCACTGGAGCCCTAATGATCACAGTGATTTCAGGAGTTGCCATCAATTACAGCAAGTAGCTCATTCAGAAGTGAAAGATGAGTTCCATTCTCTGTTACTTAGAGGTCAGTGATTGTTCTCCAACCTCTTCCCAGTGAACAAATAGTACAGTAACTTTCACTGGCTTCCTCCATTTTTCTCAAGTCTTTTGCTTTGTGACTTTTTGTAGGTCTTAGTTATAATAATGTCGTATGTTTGATGCTGGCAACCCTAGGAAGACAAGCTTGACCCAATCATTTTTCCTGACTCCATCATGACAAATTCAATCATAGCAAATTCTGTCTCCCAGGAGAGATAGTCAAAAGAATAGGTATTATTAAGATAGCATTAAGTTTTTAAAACAAGTTCAATCAGCACAACTTATATAAGAATGATTATAAAATAAGGATCATTTTTCATCTAAAACTTTCTATCATTTTCTATAAATACAGATTTATAGAAATAAAAATGCAGTATAGATTATATATTTGTGTAAAAATAACACAATGTTTGAAAGATTACCTTTATATGCCCTCTCAAGCACCTTTAGTAATTAGAACTATAATTCAATTGTCAATATTCTCTCTGATGGCAAAAGAATATATGGCTAATACATCCACATAAAAAAAAACCAAACACAAATGTTATATCACCTTTATACATAATCTCTGAAACACTGGAAACAGCTAAGATATCCATCCATAAGTAAACAAACACATTGTGATACATCTATGCAATGAAATATTATTCAGCAATTTAAAAAAAAATGAGCAATTAAGCCATTGAAGGGTTTGGGGGAATCTTAAATGAATATTACTATGTGAAAGAGTCAATCAGAAATGACTACCTGCTGCAACATTTTAGTTATAGACTTCTGGGAAAAGCAAAACAAAAGGAGAGGTAACACGATGAGTGACTGGTGAGGGAGCACCTGGAGGAGTAGGTGGTTGAGTAGGTGAAACACAGGGATCTTTAAGGTGGTGAAGTTATTCTGCATGATGCTGTTTTTGGTTAATCTTTTTAATAAGTAGATCTAGAACATATCCACATACCAAAAAATGAATGTAGGCACATACCTTACACTATTCTCAAGGAGAATGGACTAGAATGTGCCTGTGTGAATGATGAGGACTTCACTGTACTAGTCAGTGGGGGTGGTAGACACTCTTGAGTGAGCACGTGTATTGTGTGGCCATCACATTCAAAATGACCGAGCAACCAGCACAACAAATCTGCATCAAATTTTGTGTTAAGCTTAAACATTCTTCTGAAGAAATGATTTAGAAGGCAGAAACTATGAGCAACTAATGGTTGACAGATTCATCAGTACAATGCACCTGTTCACACATGATGTTTTGAGCAGAGTTTTTGGCAAAACATCAGACCACCCAGTTGATTCAGTCCCCCTACAATCAGATTTGGTGACTTCTGGCTTTTCCTGGGACTAAAATCACCTTTGAAAAAGAAGGTGATTTCTCTTTTGAGAAAAAGATTTCAGACTATCAGTGAGATTCAGAAAAATACGATGGGGCAGATGATTGATAGCAATTAGAAAAACTGTGTGAGGTCCCAAGGTGCCTACTTTGGAGGGGACTGAGGGGTCATTGTCCTGTGTACACTGTTTCTTGTGCCTCTTCTTCAATAAATGTCTCTATTTTTTATATTACATGGCTGGATATCTTCTGGACAAGCCTTGTATATGATTCTGACAATGTAACATTCTGGAAAAGGCAAAACTATAAAGACAGTAAAAAGATTGTCAAGGATTGGGACAAAGGAGTTTAATACATGGTGCACAGAGAATTTTTAGAGAAATGGAAATATTCTGTATGTTACTATAATGAATGATGTATGGCTTTAAAAAATATTTTATTTATTTCTTTTAGACAGAGGGAAATGGAGAGAGAAACAAAGGGAGAAAAGCATCAATGTGTTTGCCTCTCACATGCCCCTATTGGGGACCTAGCCTGAAACCCAGGCATGTGCCCCGACTGAGAATTGAACTGGCAACTCTTTGGTTTGCAGACTGGCACTCAATCCCCTGAGCCACACCATCCAGGGCTCCATTGTTGGGAACTACCCTCCCTGGTTTCAGGAGCTGTAACCCCCCACATGGCTAAGGCCGAGTGAGTCTCCTTCAGATCATAAGCCACTAAAGACACAAAGCTTATCTCCCTGGCAGGGGCACTGCCTCTGCTCCTGTTACTTCACCCTGCCTGGCCCCCAATGCTTGATCGGTTAGCCAATGATGAGTAAGATTCCCCAAGGGAGGGAGGACCTAAGACAGGCACAATCATGGGGAACCCCCAGGGAAGGACTTGGGGGTTATAGCAAAAGGGGGTGATGGACTCTCGCCCCTCAGCTTTGACATAGCCTGGGTCCTTATTCTGTCTGCGAGAAGTCTCCTACTCTGTTGGCTGCCTTACTTCCCCTGCCTGACTTAAGCTTGAAACAATGCTGGTGGTGGGTGCAGCCCTGTGCTAGAAAGGGCAGGTTCCCTAGGGTGATCAGACCTAAGAAGGGCTATATAGAATTTGTTGAAAACTGCTTTGTTTCAAACGCTCTCAATTAAATAATAAAGGTCCAAGAAGGAAGTGAGTTTGTTTCTCAAAGTTTTCTGGCCCTTTAGCTAAATGACCCTGACTCAAAATAGGCCCTCAGAGTTCTTTGTACATTATCTATTGTTTGATCTTTACTTCCTGATAATGATTAATGAGTCTTGCCTGAATCCAATAAAGCTTGTCAAGGCAAGGGTCATGGTGCTTTCCTCTTGAGAGGGTGGCCGAGATGCTCCGAATCTTGCTCTCCTCTTAAGATAGAAGTCACACAATGTCTTTTCCTCCACAGGACTCAGTAGTCCATGTGAATTTATTTTGTACCATCCGTAACTCCAAGGACACTGCAGGTTGCTATCTGCCTCACTGGATACATGTCCTTATCCATGTGTATGAACTTATGAATACACAATATGAAGAATGAACCTTAATTTTAACCTTGGACTTTGAGTGACTATGATGTGTCAAGTGTAGGATACTTGTCACTTGTAACAAGTGTCCCGATCTGGCGATGGAAGTTGGTAATGTAGGAGGTAAGAACATGTGGTTACATGGGATACATGGGAAATCGCTGTACCCTCCTTTCAATTACACTATGAAACTTAAACTTCTACAAAAATAAGGTCTTCACAAATATTTTACCCATTACTGTACCAGATTTTTCCCCTAAAATCACACACATATTAAACTTGCTTTCATTTGGATCTGAGGGACACTGTGTGAAGCTTTCATTGAAATTTTGGCCTTCAGTGGCAAACATTATACTACACTGTGTAAAATAAAGATGAAATATTAAATTTACTGATAGCTGTATATTTGTTACTTCCAAAAAACTTTAGATACTTGGATGAATACATAGTTAATTTTCTAAAATATAGACTAAAAAGTCAAGGTCAAGCATTGTGTTATCAACTATGGGACTCTGAGCATATCATGGTGTGCAGTCAGATCAATTAAATCATCGACTCAGCAACAAAGGCTTCAAGATCCTTATGGAGAAAGAATTCCAGTTTGCTTTGGTGAAATTTATAAATAAGAAAATAATTTTTGTTAATTTAATTGCTTTTGTTAGTTTTTAACACATTTCTTCATCTTATATCTTTTCCAATGGTTTCAAAATTAATATTAGTTTTAAATAAATAAGTCATGACTTGTCTCTAAAATATATTTCAGTCTGCATACATTTACATAAATTCTCAATGATAGATCAATGAAAAAATCCTGGAAAAACAAATATACTCTCACAATAAAACAACAGATCTTTATATTCAGTAAAAAAAAATAGGCAACACATTTTATTTTGGGTTCAGACAATGAGTCCCCAGATACTCTGCTACTTCCAGGATGTTTTCTGGTAAATAAATTGGGTTAGAACTCCAGCTAAGTACTATATTCAGCATTTCCAGAATATAGGCTACATGCATAATAAATGACCTTAATTTAAATGCGATTTCTAACAAGAATAATTTTACCATTCTGATCTTATTATTTCTAAGAATTTAAAACTTTGAACCTGCTGGCATAAACTTTATTTTTAGCACAACAAAAGATGAAGCATTTAAACTGAGTAAAGCCAGAAGTATAAGAATCTCTCTCTCAGTATCATGGTTAGGAAACAAAGTTAGATATTTTTGTATATAACTTTAACTTCTCATTGACTCAGAAATTCTAATTGTCAACTAAAAGCTGGGAAATATGAAGGAGTTTACTGATGCATTATGCTCTCAGGGTGATGATGTTCCCAAAGGGAAGATAGTAATGCTTGTAGAAATAAGTCCTACACAACATAGAAAGTGACCTGAGCTCCCAAAGTATCATACATTCATGAAAAAGAGGATTCAGAAAACTAAGAAAGTTCATCTAGCTGACGGGACTAGAGAAGGCCATACTAAGCCTATGATGCTTACATTTGTTTTCTAAGGTTTGCTAAGTTAATTAAACAATGAGGTCATTAGCTTGAGGTGGATCTTATGCCATGGCAACCCACTTAAGCAAACCAAATTTAAGCCTTTAAATGCCTCAGGGTTATAAAATCAAAACGTAAGGACAACCAATCACAAATAGCCCACTAGACTTTAAGCTTTAGTCAATCAATAATTTCTTTGCTCTTCTTCCACCTTTTTTCAATAACGTTTCTCCCTCAGCTCTTGGTGGTGGAGCATCCTAACCACTTCTAATTTGTATCTTCCCAGCTGAAGTCCAGAGCTCAAATATGCTCTTAAAATTTTAATATGGTTTAGCTTATCTTTTATCACACTGGGTAGAATGCACAGGGATTCTAAAGAACAAGAAAAAACTTCAAGGCAATAAGTTTAGCTTGAGTATGGAACCAGAGCAGAGATGTCAAGAAATAGTAAATTAATTTCATTTGGAGAATACAGAAAATAATAAATAAAGTTAGACGAGCCACTCATATTCTTTTGTTAGATACACTGCCTACCTCACCAAATTAAAACAAGTTCTAGTGGGAAAAAAGCTAGAGATTTTTCTATTTTTTTGTTTTTGTTGCTCTTTTTGTTGCTCAGTCTCTCCATTTTTTTTTCTGTTTTCTTGTATCCTTGGTGATCCCATAAACTTACTCCAGATCCTTATGACATTTTTCAGAGGCTAAATAATGATGCATTATTTTTTAAATTAAAAAGAGGACATAAAAATAAATCATTTGTTAGGAAAAATGGCTTTATATCTTATCCCCGCATATGCTTCTTATGAATCTATAACTCTTTTAAAATTAAAAGCTTTAATTTTTTCTATAGATATATATGTAAGAACTAGGTTGTTAGCCTACACATTTCTAAATAAGAGATCTAGGAATTTCGGTGCCCCATGATCATTAAAAGTGTCTATAGACAGCGTTGTGCCATTTGGGGCACCATTAGAATTCTCTGTAGTTTGTTTTCAAGACAAGCTGTTTTTATGTTTTTTTGTTTGTGTGTTTCTATGCAAGAGGTGTTAGCAGGTAGTAAACAGGAAGGCAGGGGAAGCAGGCTATAGAACTTTCGCTAAGGGTGTATTTCAAAACAACCTCAGTTTATGTTGGGTAACTTGGGTAGCTAATGGAGCTCAATAAACCACTCAAGTTATCACTTGGGGACATGGTTGTTCTATTTTTCACCACGTATGTGTTTAATATTAACTGTGGTCCAGGGACGATGATTGTGCTGAAGATGCAGTAACAAATGAGAAAGATAAAGTCTGTGTCCTCAGGGAAACTTGAAATAGTTGAGGGGGGAAAGAAAATTTAACAAGAAATTTCACTTTTAAGTGAAAATAGTGTGATGCCACCAAAAATGTGACATCCATATATAGATATGGAATGACAAGTCTATGGTGCCAGACAACATAATCTGTCACACTTTTTCCAACTAAACCAAAATTATGAATTCTTAGATTTGGAAATTACTTGAGGACCCAAAGAACACTGGTTGTCATTCAAGAGAAAATATCATATCATCTTAATGTTAAATAGTCTGTGAGCTCTTGTTACAGAATGGATCCTTGGAGGGGGGCACCGTTACAAATTTCTATTTGGTACTGTTACACTCTCGGCTGAAAACTGCTTATAGTTTGTACCAGTGACTGGTGATCACAACTGGATCCAAGGAAATGCTTCTTAATCATCTTAACTATGAAACTATAAAACAACAACATACGTTCAAGTGGTCGCCTATATAAACAACAGTGTAAGGTATGTCAGATTATATAATAATCCTAACATAAGAGTGAATTAGGTCATATCACTATATCTGTATATATGTATGTGTATATATATGGAGTAATGGAGTATGGAGTTATATATGTGTGTGTGTGTGTGTGTGTGTATGGAGTAATGACAATAAAGTTCTATATTTGTATGGCACAATAATATGTAAAAAGTTATTTCACACATATTACATAATTAATTTTCATAAAGCTGTATGACATAGATAAGACAGGCAAGATATATGCTTGGTGAATTAAATGACTTTATTTATTTTCTTTTTCTCTTTTCTATTTCTCTACTCAAGCTTCTCACGCCTGTAGTGAATAGCCATCATAGTCCTTGAATCTGTGCTCTGTATAGTATGTCCACTGATCCACACTGATGTTGCTGAAGTTGGTGTGATGAGATTATTGACTTAAAACTGAGGATGACATCAAATCAAAATATTCACTTTAGGATTTGGCTGTGATGGCTGCTATTAACATGTCTGGTGTTTTAACAGGACAGTGGATTATAGTGGATGTGGATGAAGAGTAGGCAGAGTCAGGCACCAATCTCTCCATTAAAGTTCCTAAAATAAAGCACAGGCACACACCTGTTTTCAGGTGGAAGAGAAGGAGGAATCCTCTTTGGAAAATGTAGCAGCTATTTAGAGCAGTTTGGAGGATCCAGGCTCTAAGTAAGAAGCAGGAGGTGGTGTTGTAATTCAAATTACATGCTAATTTTCATTGATCAGCCTATTTAAATGGTAATGAGGCATAGATAGTGCTGTGGCCTTAGTGTTTGAAATTGTGCAGAGGGTATCTCTCAGCAAGAAAAAACATACCGTTGCTTGCTTGAAAATCTGCAGGAGCTTTAGGGGCATGTGATCGGAAAAGGGAATTAACTCTCAGTCCTTTAACCAGTCAACGTAAGAAACATTCAAACCTGTAGAGAATTTTTTGAGTTTATTCTAGTCAAACTGAGGACCATTGCTGGGAAGCAAAACTTCAAGAAATAGAAGTATTGCTCTAAAGAATATCAGTTTAGCACTTTATTTTATACATTACAATCAAAAGAGGGGGCCTTAGTGGGTTACATGAAATCCATTTGTGATGGATAGATTAGGGAGGTGGGAGAAAGCATAGCAGCGGTTGGGTGCACTTCTGAGATCAGAGAAGAGGTAAAATGATAGACACATAGACACACCTTTTACACAGGTGGATACAGGATAGTTAACAGTCAACAATTAACATGATGACAGTAACAATGAGGGGAATTTGTGGTCTTCCCCTGGGGTGGTGACTGTGCTTTGAGGGGTCCTGAAAAGATAAATTCAACATTCCAAAGGTGTGTTACCTTAGATGTAAAAAGACCACAGGCTCAGTTAAGATAGAGACTGACCTTTGTTATGGGAAAAATACCAGCCAAGGACATGACTACCTGCCATGACTTGCTTCCAGTTAGAAATTTTTATGTTCAGGACATTCTATGTGGATACTTCAGTTCTCTGGGTTTGTAAAGCTACCACGCAAGACTTTCCGGAGCTGTCAGGTTTAGTATGTGGCCCCCTTTCCTCCACAAACCCGTGGGGAAGGCGGTCCTCTCAAGAATTTGGGGGACTACGGGAACACCCAAAGAATTACCATCTTTTCTCTGTCACCTCCAGCTTTCCGAGCCTTTAATGTCCTGTCATCAAGAAAGAAGAACAGACATAGGTTAATTGTCACTTTTGTGGTGGAGATGCATGACCAATATCACATACCATCCTTAGCTAAACACTGAGGAAGTCGGATTGCTTTTTATATTCTACAAAATCTCAATTATACCATGCAGATGAAAAGCATTGCTTCAGGCAACAGAGCAAAATTAAGATGCAAGTGTTTACACAATAAAATGCTGTTGTATAAAAGAGTTAGAGTTCAAAAGGGAATGGAACCAGAGACATGGAAATAAAAAACAAACCGATAGTGACCAGAGGTGTAAATGCATTTAATAGGTGGTAGCAAGTGATCCTTGCCATGATAAAATTAAAGAAGGTGTGCTAGGAACATCAACAATGGGAGAAATGCTTCAGGCTGGAGGATCGGGACGCATCTGAGTAGGTACTGAAAACTATATAGAACTTGGGAGTTGAGAACCAATGAATTTAAGGAGTAGGGGGCAATTCATATGTAACGGGGTAGGAATCAGCTTAGAAAAGCCTCTTGGAAACTATTGCTCCAAGAAATAAATAGTGACTGCTGCCCAAAGTGCTCCTAAAATACTTAAGGGCAGAATCAGAGAATTATTTCTCTTATAATAGCTGGTCATTTATTTGTACAGTTAATCAATACTCAGATTGTAAAATACTGTGTATATGTGTGCATGCATGCACAAAAATTTTTTGCTTGTAATTTCAGAATTGTGGGGAGGTTGTATTAATTTTGTGTCATTCCTAGCATCCATGTAAAATTCTAGGAGAATAATTACTTTTTAAAAGGGTTTATTACTTATATTTTACACATGTAAAGCCCAGCAAATAATCATACACACATGACACATTTCATATATATGTAATATTATATATATGATACACATGGTATGTGCATCATATATACATGATATATTTTGCATAGGATGTATCTGAATCACATACCACATGCACAATATATTTCACATATATAATATGTATGATATATCATATATTTCATATATAAAATATTTAAAATATATTTCAAAATTGAAATATCAAAAGCATATATGATATACCATATATGATCTATATATAATGTATTTCATATATTATGCATGAAATATACGCAGAGTTCCAAACGCATGGCGAGGCCTATATCATCCTATCAGTCATTTGGGGGCACTTTTGGAGTTATTTTCTGGAAGATAACTTCAAGCTAAGTTTATTGTTAGATAAACCTGAAAGTTGAGATTAAACCTGGACAGCTATCACACTGTACTCAGGCTAACAATCTCAAACTAAATATTTAATGTGGGAAGGTACTTTAACCACTCTGATTGCTATTTTAATCATCTTCAGCAAGTTCTTCCCTCCTCGTATCTATATTAACAGTTTAATCTAGTCCGCTTTTCCCTATAAGATGCTCTACTAAATGTAAACATTTAAATGGCTTTCTTAGAATCATATTTTCCTAGCTGTCAATTTAAAATAAAACTTTGGACAGATGATCACAAGTGCTCCGAAAAGTTACTTTAACATATTCAAAGAGACATTAGAAAGCAAAAACCACATATGATTTTATGTGGTTGATTTTTTACAAAAAACAGAAAAGGTAAAATTTCATTAAGCACAGCACACCTCTTTAATAGTCTCTTTTGGTTATTAACGTCAATCTTTAGAAACATTCCTGGCTCATCGCAAGTACTCCCAAGTCTCCTTAACAACTCCAGTAAAGAAATAAGTACTTCCCCACCGGAATACTGAGAGGATGAGACTCTCAGTTATCTTTCCTGTCAGCTCTCTGGCTCAGCTCTTTTTAATGTGCATCAGATTAGCCCTTCTTGCTTCCTCCAACGTTTTTGTTTGACAATAATATGAACAATTCACAACAGTGGACTGCCCAGGAGCTAATTAACAAACAAGAACTCTTTCTTTCTGACTACTGAACTCATGTGGTAAATAGTGTTACTTCTATAACATTTTTCTGCCTATATTTCTTTGGTCCTTTGCCAAGAGAGACATAGTTAAAGTATAACTTTCACAAAGGTGATATTGTAACTCTATGCAAATATAAAATGAACATGTGTAAGGTTTCATTCAAAGAACTTTTGAGGAACTAGGTATTTATGGGCAAATTAAAAAGGGAATGCTAGTATATAATTGTTGGCCTAGATACAAAACTGTTTGATTTCCTAACCACGGGGTTATTTTTCCCACCAAAAAAGAAAAATATTTGCTTCTCTTCTAGCCAAACAAACAAAATCTCTACATGTTAAACTCTACTCCTACATAGTTGCATAATAACCCAGTAAATATGAAATATATCAAAGGTTCAAACTCAGAACTCCAATGAAAGAACGCTCAGTATCACCTTCTGCCTGGTTTCAAGTTTCATACAATTTTTCTAATACCATTCTTCTTGTTCACAGATATTATCTTTTTTTTTTTTAATAATTCTTCTACTGAGTTAGGTGTTTCTTGACTGTACCATGGAGGTGCTGTCATGATTAACTATCTCTATCCAAGTTTCTCCTAGGAAACCAGAATTGTGAGAATTAAGAATTGTCAAAATGACTGAGTAGGTCAGCCTTATTTTAATTTCTCCTCATTTCAAGGTCGCTGACGATTAGAATCTGAGAAGAATATTGCATTCCTCAGATTTATTTCAGACTTACACTTAGCATTCTTCTTTATAGAAACTGAAATTATTGTAGGACCACTTTTTTTCTCCATGTGGATCTGAGAAGCACAAGTACTGTAGATCTGGCTGATTAAAGCAATCACATCTTTAAGAAACCATGTAGTACTAAAAGCAAATTATGGGATGAAAGTCCAATTTGAAAGATTAGTTTTATTAAATGTACTGTATTTTGGTGTGCAGATTGGGGAGCAGTGATGGAGGAGAACTAATCTGGGACTGGGGTGGGAAGCCTGTTCCGCCTCTCTCTGGGGGACCTTGCTCATTAGGATTCCATTTTGAGACTCTTAAGCATACCTATTCCACATTTATACCCTGAACGCATCCTGGCATCTCTGTTGAGCTCATGTATTGTGTTTATGGTGACTCCCTGAGTACTGCCCTGGGTTTCACTTTATCCCCACCCCCAATTCTGGTTAGCTACAGAAAAGAATTAGAATTTAAGGACACTTATGGTTCCTGGTACATTATAAAACAATTAAGTAAATTGTTGCAATTAATCCCACCAGAAACATGCTCCAGCCATTTCTGACTCTCAGACCTGAGTTATTTGCTTCATGTTAGACAGCATAAGTGTATTTTCAGTTGCTATCATATGCACTCCCTGAATCCTTATAATAACCTTTTAAAGTGTTTCCTCTAGTTCCATTTTCTAAAGAGATGGAAAATGAAGGTCAAAGAAGTTAAATCAATTGTGCAACATTACTATCTATGGGAAAATTAAGATTCAAATTTGGATTTGTCTGCCAAGGATGACTAGAAAAAAAAAGTTTGTGTCTCATTAATATTCCATTACCACATTTCTTAAAGGACTTCAATACTTGAAAGTATTACATACACTTAATTATAAAACAAGGTAACACTTCCTGCTTAATATAGGTGAAACCTATAAAAGGGATGAAAATCACAGCTACAAATTTTATTTCCTAAGCTACTAAATATGATGATAATATATCTGCCAGTTATCTAACTAAAGAAAAACAAAATGGATAAAACAAATGTATAAATAATCAAGATGACCTGATTTTATATTTTTATCCAAAAACTAACTTCTAATTTTTTCCATAACTATCAGTAATTTGCTAATATTTTGTGCCACACTACATATGTATTTTGTTTTTAAAAAGCTAAATTATACACAAGAACAATAAGATCAGTGCAATAAATTTTCTTCTTTATGAAAAAAAAATCTGTATTCAATTGGTAGCTTGTTATTTTTTCCCTGTACCAGAAATGCTTTGTTCTTGTCAGTTTGATTGGCTTAGTTTTCATTTGTTTTTTTCCAATTCTGAAATCTTCTTTTACATTTATAATAAATATTAATAATATGATATATAAACATTCTTAAACTCTTGCAAAAAATACACATTTTGGGGGGGGTTAAGTATTCTTCACAATTATGGGGCAGGTAAAGAGATATTCTCAGACCACATCTACTTTGAAGAAAATAAAACACTAAATTAGAGGAACTTGAAAATATCTCTAGTTCTGAGGTATAAGGCTAACCAGTTAAGACTATTCACATATTGGGTATGATTCACAAGAAGTGATGTTTAGCATTATCTGCCTGTGAGCATATGGTTGAATAATTTAAGAAAATAAAAAAATAGTTTCACTGTCTCGCCCCCTACCATAGATGCATTACTGTATTATTATTGTTATTTTATAATACTATTATATGAAAACGTATTTGTTGCTTGCATAAATGACATCCATTTGAATATATACTATAATATAAATGGCATCAACTGTTTGTGTTACTGTTGTAGAAGAAATATAGAGATTAAAGAAGGCATAGCAAAATATACTCATTCTAGACTTTGGAGATAGATATAGAAAAAAAAATTTTTGTGCACAGATATACATGACAACATGTGTGCTTGCTAACTCTTCCTTGTACATAACACTAGTATTGGATTTAGTTTTTATAGTGTGAAACAAGAAAAACATATTATCTCAGAGAAAATTTCAAAGAACAAAAATTGTAACCATTTTGTTATTTCATCAGAATCTCTCCCAACCATATTTAAAAATGTGGACCTGACTTTACTCAGTATTAATTCACTTTAATACTGTGGAGGTTAACACCTCCCCATGTGGGTGTGTTTTAGTTGTTCTCTGCTGTGTTTAAAAATAGAGCAGAGTAGAGTTACCTAGGAGTATTAAAGGACCATGTTATTGGTCTGTTATTCATGTCATTCCCACCCAACCCAACTTATTTTCTACTGAAAATTATAACATAGTGTCTTGAAAAAACCTGAATATTCTACAGCAGAGGGAAAATTTCACTTTAAAGTTTTTAGAAAAAAATAGACTGTGAGTTTTTATTCAGAACTTACATAGACACTATACATAATATGTATGCTGTGAGAGTTACCGGGCTGTTTATTCTACTTTTTTAGAATTTGTATAATGAAATATTTTCAATCTTACTCTTTCCCAAAAAGTAGAGAGCCTTTCTTTTGTGAGATCCAATTACGTGTCACATAATTGTTAGTGTTCCTCTAAAATGAAGTCTAAGTAAATTTATGGTAGTGCATAAATTTGTTTTCACCTGTAATATAATTATTTATTCATATAATGTACACTCGACTCTGAAGCCAACTGATAAAAGAAATAATATTATCTAATGCTGATAAAAGTGTATTGTATATTTCAATACTTTGGAAGAAATTTCTAATATAAAACATTATATAATAACATATATAAAAACATGATGATGCCATTCAATTTTGCCATTAGATCCAATTTTAACATTTGAAATGGCTGAAAAAATTTCACTTTATTTTTTTACTACATAATCACAGATATTATACTTTCTGGTTAAATTTAAATATTGTCTTACTAGTAATAGATAATTTGCCAGATAGAACAATATCTCCCCAAACCTACTCATGTAAGTTTTTCTTTTCTTTCTTTAAAAATTATATTTTATTGATTATACTATTACAGTTGTCCCAATTTTCCCCCTTTGCCCCCTCTACCCAGTACCCCCCAATCCCTCAGACAATCCCCTCACCACTGTTCATGTCCATGGGTCATGCATAGGTTCTTTGGCTGCTCCATTTCCCACACTGTACTTTACATACCCATGGCTACTCTGTAACTTCCTATTTGTACTTCTTTTTTAAAAATATATTTTATTGATTATGCCATTACAGTTCTATTTCCCCCCTTCATTCCTCTCCACCCTACACACCTCTCCCCCACCATTACCCCCTAAAGGTGGAACTAAAGTTTATGACCACGTGTCTCAAGTTCTTTAGATTCTATATTTCCCATACTATTCTTGCCCTTCCCCCTATCTATTTTCTACCTACCATCTATGCTACTTATTTTCTGTACCTTCTCTCCCCTTCTCCTTCTCCCACTCTCCTGTTGCTAACCCTCCCCCCCATGTGATTTTCATTTCTATGGTTCTGCTCCTGATCTAGCTGTCCTCTTAGTTTGCTTTTGTTTTAGGAGTGCTTCTTAGTAACTGTGAGTTTGCTGTCCTTTCACTGTTCATCTTTTTTTATCTTCTTTTTCTTATGTAAGTCCCTTTAACATTTCATATAATAAGGGCTTGGTGATGATGAACTCCTTGAATTTGATCTTATCTGAGAAGCACTTTATCTGTCCTTCCATTCTAAATGAAAACGTTGCTGGATAGATCAATCTTGGATGTAGATCTTTGGATTTCATGACTTGGAATACTTCTTTCCAGCCCCTTCTTGCCTGTAAGTTCTCTTTTGAGAAATCTGCTGACAGTCTGATGGGAACTCCTTTGTAGGTGACTGTCTCCTTATCTCTTGCTGCTTCTAAGATTCTTTTCTCTTTCATTTTAATCTTGGCTAATATAATTATGATGTGCCTTGGTGTGTTCCTTCTTGGGTCCAACTTCTTTGGGACTCTCTGAGCTTCCTGGATTTCCTGGAAGTCTATTTCCTTTGCCAGATTGGAGAAATTCTCCTTTATTATTTGTTCAAATAAGTGTTCCACTTGTGGCTGTTCCTCTTCCCCTTCTGGTACCCCTATAATTCAGATGTTGGAACATTTAAAGATGTCCTGAAGGTTCCTAAGCCTCTCCTCCTTTTTTTGAATTCTTGCTTCTTCATCCTTTTCTGTTTGGTCATTTTTTTCCTCCTTCTGGTCCACTCCTTTGATTTGAGTCCCAGTTTCCTTTCCATTACTGTTGGTTTCCTGTGCATTTATTTCCCTTCATTTCAATTAGTTTAGCCTTCATTTGTTCCTCTAATTTGTGACTATAATCAACCAGTTCTGTGAGCATCCTGATCCCCAGTGTTTTGAACTGTGCATCCAAAAGTTTGGCTATTTCTTCATCACTTAGATTTATCGGCTCTGGGGCTCTAAGTTCTTCTTGAGCCATGTTTTGATCTGTTTGTGCCTGTTACATATGAGGACTGGAGCCTTAGGTGTTCACCAGGGTGAGGCCACCCAGGTTGCTGGTTTGTGATGCTGTATGTGGGGGCGGGGTCAGAGAGGGACAATGGTGGTCCCCTCTGCCGCTTCCCGCCACTGGGTCCTGCAAGGTCGGTCTCACTGCTTTACTCCTTCACCAGTTTATCTGTGCTCAAATGTGTGACTGTGGTCAGCCCTCAGTGGGTCTGCCCACTACTCCACACCTGGGCTCTGCCCACGGCTGCTGGCGCACCTGGGTTGCACTCCCAGGTTGGTCCGGTGGATCTTTCCTGCCCGACCCTGCTCTGCTGCTGGCTCTGCCCCTCTTACCGGTTTGGCTGAAGGGTTCGTTATTGTCAGACTTTTGTGCAGTTCAGTTTTCTGTGGTTTGGCTACGTTTTTGTTGCTAAATGTTTATTGTTTTTAAACTTGGTTGTGTGAGAAGGTGCAGTGCTTCCACCTATACCTCCATCTTGGTGGAAATCTCCCATGTAAGTTTTAAAATATGGTTACAATTTCTATCATACTCTTCCCATAGGATATTAACCTCTGTTTGAATCTGGATGAACTTGAGACTATATTGTAACCAAAACATTGCAATGGAAGTAAACCATGGAAATTTCAACATCACATTTCAAAAGGCCATGTGATTTCTCCTTTGTTTACAAAACTATTTGCACCCGCTATTACCATTTAAGAAATCTGACTTCTTACAACCACCATGCTGGAGAAGTCTGCTATAGGTACTTATGTCAACAGAACCAGCTAAGAGCAGCCCCTCCCAAAGCAGCAGACATGTGACTGAAGCCATCTGTACCTGTCAGACTAGCCTGTCTGCCTGCAGAACACCACCTAGTGACTCTTCCTGATGTCATGTGAAACACAAGAATGACCCGCCCAAGTCCTGCTGGAATTACTGTCCCACAAATAAAAGAGCTGCATTAAAAAAATTGTTAAGTCATTGTCTTTTGAAGTAATCTGTTATATAATAAGAAATAGGATGAATGCCAAACATGGTTTCAGAAGATTGCAAACTTTTTCTCCTCGAGGATCACATGAAATCCAAAAACATTAAGTATTAACTAATATAGAAACCACAATATTTGTTATAATTTATTGTTTGAGCTTGCCAGGCATGGTTATATGCCATACACACACACACACATACATCTGACATAAGAGTAACATATTCTAAATTATTTGTATTGCACACTTTAATAAAATTCAGGCATCATATCAAATGCAAAAGTTGAGTGCAAGCTGGTGGAAAATATGGTATTTTCAAAAGCACTCAAGAATGCAAGATAGCAGTTCTGATTTGTTTTGGAGTTTTAGCAATATTCAATGACAATATCCACTCTATGTGATACAATCATGTTATGAAATATGAAGACCATTGTGAGATGTTTTAAGATTAAATAACCTCACAACGTATATGTTGAAAGCTGTGTTTGAATATAAAATATGATTACTCTATAGAAAAATATTTTTGTCATTATAAAGAGAAATATAGAGGCATAAAAACTTTTAGGAACCTCTATCTAAAGCATTTTCCTAAGAAATATAAGAAGTAAATAGATTTCTACAAAATGTTTTCTGTGCACTTTGAAGTTTATATAGGAAAATCAATATGTTTGGATTTAAAATATTTCACTAACAAAGAAAAAGCAGAATACTTTGCAACATGCAAAAAAAGAAAATAACTTAAGTTTTGATCACTATGATTTAGTTAAACCGCTCCTTCAGGGGTGCAATATTATATCACTTGTGCTAGTACTAAATATTGTGCTCTTCCTTTATTTTAGAAGTTTAACTACCATACCAGGCACCAGAAATTTTATGAAAAATGGGACCCTTCAGGGTCTTATAGACTCATCCTTAGGAAGAAAGATGAGCATTTTAAAAAAAAGTTATAAAGTCTAATAAAATAATAAGTGCATGGAGAAAAAACACAGGTTGCATGGAGTAGCAGATGATTAAATTTGCCTGGGGTGGCAAAATAATAGTGATTATGGATAGGCCACTATTAGTTTTCTGTTGCTGCCCCAACAAATTATTACCATTTTAGTGGTTTCAAATGATACAAAATTATAGGTTAAACGTCGGGTTGGCTTGGCTGGTTTCTCTGCTCCTGGTTTAATAAGGCCTAAATCAAGGTGACAGCTGGCTGGACTCCTATCACAAGCCTCTTGGGAGAACTCACCTCCCTGCTCATTCAGACCGTTGGCCAAATCCAGTTCTGTGAAGCCGTAGGACTGTTTCTCTGTTTCTCTCAGAGGCTTCTCTCTGCTCCTTGAACAGACTATTTTCAGCTTTCAAAGGCTCATGTGATTAGATTGGGCCCATTCAGATAATACAGGCTAACTTCTCTGTTTTAGAGTTTATAGCCTTATTTATATTTGCAAATTCCTCTGCCATGTAACAGAATATAGTCATCAGATTCTGGCACTAAAGTTTGGATGTGTTTGGAAGATAATTCTGTCTAGCAAGTTCATGAATTTAATTTTTTTTGAGAATGAAATAACAGGTTAGATCCAGAAGCAGAAAATTAGTATACCTATTTTTAATAATGAACTATGTAAACTAATATAAAGACTTAAAAAAATCTGTGATAATAATAACAAAAAATACAGTTGTGCATTACTGGTCAAGATGGAGGCATAGGTAAACATGGCTCACACTCTAGCACAACCACATCAAAATTACAACTAAACTAAAACACAGCCATCATTCTGCACTACCAGAAATTGAGTTGAATGGAAGTTCAACAACTACGGAATTAAAGAAACCAAATCCACTCAGACTGGTAAGAGGGGTGAAGGTGAGAAATGGGCTGGTCCCACATCCACCTGTGATGGATAAAAATTCAGGATGGATATAGGGGGATCAAAGAGTCAAACCCCACACCAGGCACCTAAGCCCAGGGTTCTAGTACCAGGAAGGTAAGTACCCATAACTTCTGGCTGAAAAAAACAGGGTGGATTGAGTCAGTGGAAGAAACTTGTGGAGTCTCAAGCAGTTCCTCTTAAAGAACCCACACAGGGACTTCCTCAGACTCACTCCCTCTGAGTGCCAACACTGGAGTAATAACTTGAAAGGCACCGGTAGCATATAGGGAGGAACTAATGTGTCTGGCATCAGGGTGAGAGCTGGGGAACAGCTTTCTTCCAGACAAAAAGGTGAGCAGAGGTCATTGTCCCTTTTCTGAACGCTCCCAGCATGGAGCCACAGAGACAGCAGGCAGGTGCCATGTCTTGAGATTCCATCTACCTGGCTAACACTGTTTGTCCCACCCTGGAGACCCCTTGAGGCTCTGTCCTGCCAAACTGATGGGCCCACTCAAGCTGTTAATGGTAACTTTTTCATATAAATGGTTGGTCTTGCCTCATGCTTCACAACTTCCTCAATCCTCTCAATCAAGCAACAGCCAGCCCTAGTGAGTTGCCAATTCCCATACTTCTTGCTAAGTGGCGCCAGGCCTGGCACTAGCATCAGACAGCCTAGATTCACAGCTTGGCTTTGCTTGGAAATCTCCAAGCCCAGTGTAATTAGCATCCATCTCAGATTGCTTTACAGCTCATGCAGTAAGGCCCTGAGCAGAACACTGGTGAGGGCTGACCTTGGCCTATACCACCTGGGAAACTCCAGAACCTGAACACCCAATGGATAGCAACAGTCCATGTTGGAGCACCACTACCCTCTCCCTGCACAGATGATCTTCCACAGATGGCAAAGGTTGGTGGTCAATTGTCATAGCCAGTCCTTGCAGCTGACTTGCCTGGGAAAATCCATCCCATTGACCTTCCAATAACAATCAAGGCTCAACTACAAAAGGAGGGTGTACTCAGCCTACATGAAAGGCACATGTCAAGTACTCAGCTTGTGTGGTAGGGGAGGTGCTGCCACTGGCCCCTGCAGGGCACCTACTACATTAGGTTATGCTACCAAGACAGGGAATCATAGCAGCTCTACATAATAGATAGAAACAAATATACAAAGGTTGTCAAAATGAGGAGACAAAAAAACATGGCTCAAATGAAAGAGTAGAACAAAACTCCAGAAAAAGAACTAAACAAAATGAAGATAAGCACTCTATTATTTGTAGAGTCATCATCTGCAAAGTTCAAAACCAGTTATAAGTATTTCCAAGGAACATAGTGAGGGCATCAACAGCATCAGATGCAGTCAGAAAAGAAGGATACAGTCATTGAAATAAAGGACAATTTACAGGGAAACAATAGTAGAGTCAATGAAGCTGAGAATCAAAACAGTGATTTGGAACATAAGGAAGCAAAAAAACAACCAATTAGAACAAGAAGAAAAAATAATCCAAAAGAATCAAGGATAGTGTAAGAAATCACCGGGACAGTTTCAAGAGATCCAACATTTGCATTATGAAAGTGTTGGAAGGAGAAGAGAAAGAGCAAGACACTGGAAATCTATTTTAAGAAATGAAAGAAAACTTTCCTAATTTCATGAAGGAAATAGACATACAAGTCCAAAAAAGCACAGAGTCCCAAACAAGATGGGTACAGGAAAGCCCACTGGAAGACACATCATAATTAAAATGCCAAAGACGAAAGATAAGGAGAACCTTAAAACCAGCAGTTAGTTACCTACAGGTGAATTCTCATAAGACTGTCAGCCGCTTTCTCAAAAGAAACTTTGTATGTTAGAATGAAATGGCAATGAAAAGCAAGATTGCTCTATCCAGCAAAAACATTATTTAGAATCAAACAGCAGATAAAGAGCTTCTCAGGCAGGAAAAAATTAAAGAAGTTTATCATCACCAAACCATTATTGTATGAATCTAAGAAAAAAAGACCAAAACTATGAACAACAAAATAGCAATAAATACATAACTATTAACAACTGAATCTAAAACACCAACTCCATAAATAAGAAGAAACAGAGACAGTATCACAGATACAGAGAGTGTGTTGATGGTTACCAGGTGGGAGGTGAGTGAGAGGGAACAGATGAAGACAGGAGGGGATTAAGAAGTACAAATAGGTAGTTGCAGAACAGCCCTGGGGGTGTAAAATACAGTATAGGAAATGGAGTAGGCAAAGGGCTTATATGCATGAACCATGGACATGAATAAGAGTGTGAGGATTGACAGAAGGGGGCTGCTGAGTGGAGGGAACAATATGGAAAAATTGGGACAACTGTAATAGTATAATCAATAAAATGTGATTAAAAATTCAGTCACACCTTGCTACTCATAGCCTTAAGACCTTGTCAAACCCAGCACTCACCTCATTTTCATGAGAAAAAGATGTTTCAGCACTCGGCGCTTGCTTGGGACTCCTCACACTTGCTAGAACTTGTATGAGTCACAACACCACTCGGCAAGAGAGAATGCTTCATCACTTGTCAATTCACTTGCTCGCCACTCACTGGTTTTGGCACTTTTCACAATTTCTAGAACCAATTAATGATGACTACTGAGGTGCCACTATAATCTTGAAAAAAGTGTGTCCAGGCAGGGGGAGATGTGATACACACTTTATTGTGTGAACAAACATGGCAGTAGCATTAATACAGAGACCATGTTAACTTGAGCCTAACTGAATTTCAGCCTAACAGAGTGGCCTCATATGTAAGTTCCTTTTGTAGCCTACTATGAAAGAGAAATAAACAATAACAAAGACAAAACACATTTATTTGCCCAATTATTGCCCAGTGTTTGCACCATGCAAAATATAACACACATTTGCAAGTTCTGGAAGAACAGCGGCTCCTGGGTGTAAGGACTCTGAAGTCAGTAACTATGACAACTGAATTTACTACTCCTAAGATGGCATTATTCCTAAAAGTTGTTGGATCCTAGGGAACTTTGTGTGATGCAGTCATGCTCAAATTTCTGTTCTCAACTTATTCCCTCCTCCCTACCTCAGAACAGTAGGTGGTATTTCACGGTATATAAAAGTATAGATTATACATGTGTATATGCATAGTGAGATGAGAGGATAGAAAATCACTCTCATGGTCATGGGCACTAGGTACTGAAAAGACTGGTTTGTCATCAGAGAGAAACTTTGAAATTGGCTTTTTAGGAAATCAACAGTGTTCATTTATTTCAACCAGGGGAATGCCTAAAGAAGGATACTTACTAGATGTAATTTTAAAGTGTATTTATTAAGTCACTAGTCCAGGAAAACTATGGCTACCTAGAGAGTGGATCTGGGGAATAACGTCTCAGCTTCATGCCTATTAGAAGATACAAGAGTTCGGGTCCTCTGAGAAGCAGATTCCAAAACATGTAGAAGCACAAGAGATTTATTATAGGAAATGCTTCTGAAGGGAACAAGGGAGGAAGGTGGAGGAGGCAAGAAGACCTTTCGGAGCAAGAGGGGGTGGAACACTGATAGAGAAGAGGAATGGTGAAAACAGGGAGGAAAGGACCCGCGTTGCAGTGGAGCTTTAAGAACGTCTGGCCAGGTTCATGAGGAGCCCTTGAGCCAACATCTGTCAGAGGAGCTCTACATTCGCAGACATTGGCTTTCCTTAGTACCTCCGTGCATTCAGTCATTGGCTGAAGGTTTCTAGTGAAAAAACATGGCCTTAGCGTAAATGTAGTGATAAATTCAGAGTGCAGTAGCTTTAGCTGTCTATTATTTGCATCATCCGAAGCCGGAAATCTTAAGAGTATTTTTATGTCTACCATTGTAGTGGCCTGCCCAGGAGGGGAGCTAGCCGCTGAATCAATAGGATGAATGTAATGGCTAATAGCCTGCCCAGGAGGGGGCTCAAAGCTCAGTCAACAGGATCAGGGAGAGCAAGTAACTAAGTAACTAGGAAGTAAAAACAAAGAAATTCGTATTAACTCCTATCAGCAGTTCCGCTTTCTTGCTTCTGTAAGCTGCTTCCTGCTTTTGCGCCAGAAGTTATGGTCGAGTGACTGACTGCCCTCCTCACCCTGTATAAGCCATTACTCCCCACTGATTGGGGCCCAGAATTTGGAGATTGCCTCGTCTGGGTCCGCACGCGTAAATAAAGTTCCACTTCATACACCTGAAAGCGGCTGAGTTGTTTTCTGTAACACCATAACTCACCACTTGTACCCCAATATCAACTTCTGAGTTCAGCTTTAGGGATTTTATCCTCCTTGTTTCCTACGGGGGCTTGCTTGTTGAAGGGGAAAGAAGTATAAAATGTTAGCCAACCGGGAGAATTGCGGCCTTGAGATCAGCAGTAGGAACACTTTCCCCCTTTGGACCTTCCTAAAAGCTGGCAGCTGTCCACGTCATCTGATGTATAAGCCAGCTTGGCACAACAATATATGGAACATGTTGCCCCTGATTCCAAATCAGTAACTGTGCACCACGTACCTGAGACGTTAGTAATCTGTTCCAGCAGTTATGCTTCATGCAAGAAGGCAAATGACTTGAGCTGCTACTTGGTTAAATCTGTAGTAATCTATAGTCATTCGAAGGAGAGCCAAGACCAGACTTCTTAGTGATCCTGTGCCTCTGTCCTCAGCACTCGCTGATGGTCTTCACGGCTAGTATGATATCTGGGCCCTCCTGTGGAACAGAACCATAAGGTTTGCCTCCTTACCTCTTGTAACATACTCACTCCAACATGCCCACTTATTCTTTCCTCTAATTTCTTCCAAGCAAACTCAAGAATTTCTATGTTACTTAATATTAGCCATTACTTTCCCAGAATTTCTAAGAGCAGCTCTAGCGGAGAATATTCTCATTGCCTGGAGTCCTTGCCAATATCAAACCTAAGTTTTGTTAGGGCTTCCCACATTGATGAATCCTTGCTTTTCTGTCCTGCATATTGCACTCTTCAGATCAACTACTCTCAAAATCCAAGCACAGTTGCAACACAGTGCAGCCAGGGGGGTCCTTGAAAGAGGGATTTGTAATGGGGTCTAGAACTCAGGATGTCCAGGAAATATTAAAAAATATAGGCTGTCAACCGCACAAGTCTGAACTGGGGGGGGTGGGACTAAAGAAGTGGGGCCACTGAAAGTGGTTTTGCATAGCAACAAATTTTCGAATAAATTCCGGAATGGTCATTTAACATGTCTATAACCTTTAACTGGTTTCATGGATATGTTAAATAGCTGTGGCCATGCTTTGAGCCAGTGAGATGAAAGTTATTTCCACATAGGATGTAACTGGGAGGCAGTTCCCCCTGGTTACAGCACCTGCGTGGGAGCTTGGAGATGATTCACTCCACGCCACAGGGTCACACCTGCCTGGACTTGCTATGGCAGCTGAGAAAAGCTGGAAAAATATGGGAATGTTGGCACATGTGGCTGATTGTGAGAGGAGTTGGAAATGAGGGTACAGAGGAAAATCGGCATGGGGATTTAAACCCAGATGTGGCAGCCATGCTAAGGAGGACCCACAAAGCTTTGGCCAGAGAGGGAGAACCACACAGCTTTGGCAAGGTTTAAAACCACGTGGCTTTGGGGCGCTCTTTACCATGCAGCTTAGGAAGCCAGAAAGCAAGATGTAGCAGTGATGCAGAGGTCTCTTAGCAGTTTGGAAGAATACAGGAGAGATGCTGTGGGAGGGAAAAGGGTTAAAGGACTTTTGCTGCTGGTCCAGGAGAAGGTGCCATGTGGGTTTGGATTAAGGACTGGAGGTCCCGGAAACACAGCTGATGAACAGAGGGAGGCCTGCCAGCTGAACACAGATCACTGGGAAGAACCCAGGGCTGCTTGAGCCTCAGACTTCTATTTCTTTCCCTGAGATATGGTACCCTGGAGTGGGCAAAGTGGGAAGTAAGGACTGTGTGTGTTTATGGGTGTTTTACAGGACTTTGGGATTTTAATGAAGACATTAAGTCATTATTCTTAAGTCTGTATAACTTTTGAATAAATAATTTCTTTCCTTTTCACCAATCTCTGACATTGAGAGCTATAATTTCCTGGAGCCAGGCAAGGTGAACGTAGTACAGAGGGGGCCGGGGGGAAGGGGTTGTCCCTCAGTAATAGCATTGGGTCCCCCCTTATAGGTCCATTATGTAACACAGTGGCATATTCCAGCTCTTGCATGTATAGGCTAATTTTTTTGCATTTCTCAGTATATTGTACCTCTCTTTATCAGGCCCAACATACTTTTAGCTATGTTATGATAGGATTTATGCAGTGTCCTAGAGCAGTGGAAGAGCTAGATCTCACCGGGCAGGGTGGGGACACCTCTCCAAGCCCTAGCAATTAAGGGACATTTGTGGAGTCATCATCTACAAGAATATCATGTAGATGTCCCCAAACCATTCTTTAGGGACTCAGAAAAAGGCTTTGATCTCAGAACAAAAGATCTGTCAGGAAGGAGTTTGCAGATGTCTCTGGAATTTTGCAACAATAATTATCAAGGTTTCAGTTTTCTGCTATGTCTATTTCCCCACTCCAGGAGATTAGGATCTCTGTTTAAGCTACCAAGGAGATTTTCTGGAGCTCACATTTAGCTGTTAACAGCTTGTTTACACTCCTTAGTTTCTCATTATTCCTCTGCAGGACACCAGTATAATGGAGAAGTGAATTGTTTTCTTAATGCCGCCCCTACCCTCATATTTTTCAAAGGCCTGAATCATTGCCCTTAAAAAGGCACTTACTTCTACTCAACCATGTTTCCAGGTCTGAATAGCTGAAATCACTAGCAATTAGCCTATTGTCTTATGCCACAGACTCTATGCCATACCTACCACTTAGAATATTTTCACATGTGAGATAGAGATTGATCCTCTCTCCAATTCCAAACTTACCACCTATTTTTTTTGCATTAATCTTGGTAAAATTTGCGTAATTCAAATCATCAGAGAAAAGATGCGAATGGGCTTATTTGTACAAAACATTTATTGGAGAAATGCATGTAAAGGAAAAAGGGGAAGAAGTTGGAGGAGGCAAGTCTGACTCCTGGGAAGGAGATTAGGAAGGAAGGAAGACTGGGTAGAAATAGAGCCACACTGGAGCACACCTGTAAAAATATTTGATCACTCCAACAGAGTTTATGAACCAAAGTCATCCATCAGAGGTCCTATATTTTTCAGGAATGGACTCGCCATTGTATCCATGCCAGGGGCAGCCCATAACAAGTATGGCCTTATGATAAACATTGTGGTAGAAGCAGCAGGACCACCCATCTGTGCTTCCTGTGCCAGATCACAATGGCGCAAGACCATGGTTGCCACATAAACCATGAAAACGGGTGCTGTGTATTCAGCAGCTATCCCCTAGCTGTGGCATGTGGCATGGGAAACTGTCAAAGAGAAGGAGCAAATATTTGCAATGCATAGACATATGAAGCGAAGTTATGACTTAGAAAGTACAAATACAGCCATTGTTATTAGAATGTAAACTCTGTTGGAGGTTAACAGTGGAGGAGAATAAGCCCAAGGCTCAGCGAGAGACCGGGTCATCATACAGGGTAGAAATGAGCATTTGGGCAATGCTCATTGCTTCTGAAGCAAACTTGCTTCTGAAGCAAAATTTCTGTCCAACCAGGTGTTGCCAGGTCCACCAAACTTAACTTTAACTGAACTGCCATACGTGCTCAATTATCAAGACCCCAATATTTGTATAGCTTTTGAACTGCTCAAAATTGTCTAGCTGAGAGAGTTAGGAAAACTGAAATCTAGCCCACACCCTGCTACCCAAGCTGTGTGCCATGGCAAGGGGCTACGTCTGCCTGGAAGAAGGGCTGCAGAAGAGAGCCATTCATTTACCCAAGCACTAGTCTTGCTTAGAGAATGTGATTTCTTTTTCTCACTAGGAAAAAAAGATTGGCTAGTAATAGATTATCACCATGACACATCAGTTCCTTCCATAGAAAATGCATCAGTTAGAACCCCTTATTTCTTCTTTTTTCCTAACCCTAGGACTTTAAAGTATAATACAAATTTTAGAGAGTTGTATTCATGTAATATACAGATGATCAACCATCAGAATGACTTCAGGCAGATCATACAGGATATACAAGTTTCCGAGTAAAAGAAAAAAGTGAGAAAGTACATCATCCAGCGCCCCTAGTTCAGTTGTCACATCAGTGCTACCGTGATTTGTCCCACTCAAGGTAAGGCCCAATGAGTTGCAATTTAGTTTTCCAGGGTCAAAACAAAATTTTAAAACATTTTTGTTGCCAGTACGTTTATACAGGTACTTTTCTACCTTTACAAAGACAGCTATTGCTATAGTATTTCACAGGATATATTTTTATCAATACTCATTAGATTTTTCAAAATGATTTATTACATTAGGGGCAAAATCAAGCTTCCCCCCCTTCCATACCAGCAATACCACTTTAAAATAGATATAAATTTCTTTACTCACCACTAATGTTTGCTCAAGACTGTTAGATAAAAAGACTGGCAATAGAATGTCACATCATATTTCAATATTTAATTTTCAACAATTTCCCACCAAGGGAGATGTAAAAATTATGCATTTATATATTCTGGTTTCCTTTGCTATGGAACTCCTCTCTATGGAAGCCAGATCTCCACCTGTTGAAGTCAGTTATGGCCGACCAACTTGGTTTGCTATGTACCAGTCCCAAGCAGAATGTTTTTAAATGCCAGTTACTGGTTTGAAATGCCTCTGTCCTATGATATAGTGATTGGCAACATTCCAGACAGAAAGTGTTTCATTAAACTGGGTCCTAGAATAAAGATGTTGTAAAATAGGTTCTCACTTGTCATATAGCATGAAGAAAAAATAGAGAGAGCATGTAGCTTATACTCAAATTCAAATACTTTTTTCTAAAAAAAAAGATATTTTTAGGATGGTTGTAATCACCAAACAAAATATCCTAGTTCTTCATGAAAAATGGCCAAAAAAATCTTGGACAAGATTCTATCTTGATAGAGACTGAGCAATTCAAAGAAAGTATATCTTATTTGCAATAGATTTTTACCTCAAAATAATGGGAAGTGCTTCTAATTTCAGTTCACACTTCAGACTCTAAAATGACAGTCTGTTATAATTATTTGCAGCACATGGGTGGCTAACAAGTATTGCTTTTGATAAAAGATTTGCTTTTGACAGCAGCATTTAAAGAATTTAAAAACATAAACCATACCCAAACTGTCATAATTATACATTATCCCCCTCGAAACAAACAAACAAACAAACAAACAAACTAACAAACAAAACAAAACTGCTGGCCTGTAAGGATTACTAACAAGATTCTTAATGTTTCTTGTTGCTGAATGTGTTTTCCCATGTTCAAAAATGTGAGTGGGTTATACTCACTACTTAATGGGTTTTATGTCTCAAAACATGCCTGGATGACTTTCATCAGACGTAAGGGGAAAAAAACAATGTTTATTTTTATATTTACTTTTTTGTATCAACATCGTTGGTTCATACTCCTTTTGTATTGAAAAGAAAACCTAGATTTAAAGCAAGCAGGTTCAGAAATACTAAATCAATAGCAAAGGTCCAGAGTGTAAACAAGCTGGAGTGCCTTCCCCTGTTTCTTACTGCAGAGTTCCAGCAGAGATGTAAAATACTGACTCATCTAGTAGAGGGTAGATTGTGTAAGCAACCTATCTCTGCAGGGAAAGAAATTTGAGTCATGCTTATTGCCAGAGCATTTGCTGGTAAAATAAATGCTTAACAAATAATTTTTGAATAAAGAAATTGAATTAATGTCTTTGAAAGAAGAGAGTTACTTCTTTTTCCAGAGGGACATTATTTTTCATCATGTTGAGGCTAACAAATAAGAAGGAAACTTCTCTAAGCAAGGATGATCTATAGAACAACCTGGCAATCATTGGAGGTACTGGTATGCAAATAGATTGCTTTACATTTCAATTACAAAGACATTATCTCTGAACACTTTTTCTTCCACAGAAATTCCATTAGCAATTTTTTTCCTTAAATACCATCTTACTGTCTTCTGGATACTTTTCAGTACTGTGAATCGTGAATCAAGGAACGCAGTAACAGTTATCTGCCCATTGTAACTGTCAAAGCATAATCATCTATGTTTCATTGCCTAAATATTGGAGGCAGAAACAAAGTCACCCAAGGAAATTCACTTATTAATTAAAATACTTCCAGAATGTGTAGTTGTACCACCCTTTCTGAGAACTGTTAGAGTTTGATATTGGTGGTTTAGGATCTTCCAGAACTCTTCATTGCATGTGAGATTTCAGTGATGACAAACTAACTTAGTTTTGAAAGCAAAATATTATCTCTCATTAGAATTTTGTTTTTCCCTGTGTATATTTTTAGAAATGTATTAGTGTATTCATTTATTTCTAGTACTACTCAAAACACAGACTGTACTCACCTACATTATATGAAAGGAAGAGCTTCAGACTAGTGGCCTTTGGATGCATTTTTAAATGACTTGTCCCTTCTAATACTGAACTCTCATATGAGATCTATCTGTAAATGAGTGACAAGTTGAGCTTGCCAGTTCAGTCATAAATTCAGACTTAAGATAATTCTTTCATAAATTTCATTGTGCTATGGCACCAAACCAGTAAATATAGCCCAAACAAGATGTTTAAAGTCACTTTCTAAAAACTAGGCATTTCAACTCTATGGCCTTAAAATTGATGGCCTCAATTCTTGACTCGCCTCATAACCCTGATGGAGCTGATATAAGCGTGATGTTCCTGGAACGCAGAAGTGCTATGCTTAAATTAAGCCCTGTGATGGGGCAGAACAAGTCATATATTTAGGTGAAACTGTTTCTTAGTGAATAAGATATCTTGACATGTCGATGGAATATGAAACTCAATTTCACAAGACTTTTCTAGTGCCAAAAGAGATTTAAGGAGAGCTATCATTTTTACTCTTAACAGAAAAAAATGTCTTCCTCTATAGGCCTCTACATTCCTGGCCTCTAAATTTAATTTTATCATTCCTCATAAAGACCATCATTCTTTATGCTTTCATGAAACCAAAATCACATTTCATTGTTTGGTCCATTTTTTTGTTTTCACTTTTAGAAACATCACTTCCAATTATTCCCTTGTTCCTCCCTCCACCTCACTTAGAAATCGCTATTAACCAGACAATTTTCACAGGGCTGCACTCTTTAGAAGAAGAAATAGAGCTTAAAGCTCTCTTTAAACTATATTATCTTAAGAAAAAGAATAAATAATTCCACAATCAGTAAAATATATGTTGGAACACTGTGCACATAAAGTAAAGTAAAAATTAAGAACATTTTCCTAAAAAACAGCATTAAAACCCAAGAGAGCTCTAAAAATTAAGAAAGAGAAAAGCAATCAAGAAGCAGCTAAAACACATTTTAAGTTAGAAATCTGAGTTATTCAGAAATGAGAATTTTAAAATAAATTTGATTTTTATTAAAATTATTCTGGAATCATTATTCTAGAAACATGTGTTATTTTTTTAATTTCCTAAATGGCTTTGCTTTCTTAAAGTATCAGATGGTATTTCAAAATTTTAGTTTACTTGTATTCCTCCTCTTCTGCAATAACTTGTAAGTCTCCTCACCTAATCCTCATTCTTCCGCTCATCACACTCAGACATGGGTTCTGTTCCCCAAACCAAACCTCACACATTCCTTAAATAGTAGCAAACCAAGCACATGTTACTCGAAAGAAGTGCTTTTAAATCTACAGCCAGCACAAAAGGCAGATATCATAGTAGAAAAGAGTGAGAATAGTATATGGTTAAAAATAAAGCAGGGGTCCATCTGTATATGAGTCAGCAGGTGTTCCAGAACCTGAAGTCACTTCAGAGCATCACCATTTAGGGCAAATGGGGTTAATCTCATGTCGCCCTGAATCACTGCCTTTTATTTTCTCTTTTATTTCTTTGGTAACTAAAGTTCTTATAAATGCAATGCTTCGGTCATGTGATGTGAATACCCGTAATGTGATAATTAGAAAGAATGATAAAGGTTCAAGAGAAATGAAGGAGAGGAAGCTCAGCAGGAACCATCCTGGTTTATGGTGTTCGTAAGCATCAGGTAGAGGTGTAAAGCACCTTTACACCAGACTGCCAGGGGACCCTTGAACATCCGACATCTCCTGTTCCATTTAATATTCAAACATCACTGCTATTTGTGAGACATGTTGAGAAAATAGAAAAATATAAGAGATAATCAGGTTGATTGCACTGTTTATTTATACCCTAGTTCCTTAAAAACCAGCGTGTGTGTGTGTATATATATATATATATATATACATATATATATATATATTTTTTTTTTTCATAGCAGATCTGAGGTCTATTTCACCAAGGTCTCCCCAGGGATCTTTTGAAACTTGATCCCTGGTTGTGTTTCCTGGGTAATACTGTAAACCAAAGACCCTGTGTTTTGTGAACACAATGCCATGTGCTTTTGTTGTGTAGTGTCCCTGACTCTTGAATGGTTTAGACAACAAAATAATAAAGCCTCATTGTCACCTTTAGCATTTAAATCCCTATTATAGTCAAATTCCATTGTGTTAGAAGGCTCAGGACAGAAAGAAAAACAGATTTTACAATGACAATGAATATTCTTTTTTATGATGAGAAATGATATAATCAAATTAGTACTATCAATTCACTGCTCAAAGGGACTATGAATCCTTATGTCACTTTCTAATTGTCTATTTCATTTATATGCTTTCTTTTTATATCATTCCTTAGTAGATTTTTTATGTCACAGCCTTAGATACATTTTATGGATTATCTTTATAACTTCTACAATCATCGGCTTCCAAGGGTAATGTCATATATCTTACAATGTGTACTTGTAAAGGTACAAATGTTAAGGGGTGTGCTAACACATCAGGAAGCTGTGCATGCTCACACAGACTGCTGGCACTAGCATGTACTTCCTCTTGTACTTTTTCTTGTCTCAGTTATTTATGGCTAGTTCAGCACATCTCTACTTCTACCATCTGCTCAGTATCCCAGTTACAGAGTTGATATTATTTTAATTGGGCTTGTCGTAAGTGATTCACTAGTTGCTGAGACAGTCAGGAAGTAATGCCCGAGCTAGTGTCTCTAACAGATTTTGTCAACTTTGACCCTCTCTGACTGCTGCTTATTTTTTCCACCGCTTTTAAAAGTAGAGCATATTTCTCCATCAAAGATAAACATGAGCCTGATTTTATTCTTGGAAATATAGTATTTTCTCCTTTGGGTTGGATTATAATCATTATGTTATAAACTGTGCAAAGTGACTATGCTAAATAGCTGTTCCCTGCCAACAATTTAAAGTGGTGGATAACACTGAATATAAACTGAATTGTGTGGTTTTCCCCCAGAGGACGTGCAAACTCAATATCAACTGCATTCAAATATAAATCACAAGAGAGTTATACTGTGTGTTTTAAATTTATCTGCACTACTTCTCATTAAAATCAGCTAATCAACAAGGCCCTACTTAAAAATATAAGCATATATTTATGTTTGATAAATCTCTGAGATATATGATTATAATATTAGTGAAATTAATAAGGACAGTGGAAAGAGTGTGGTAAGGAATAGCCCAAAATTAGAAGATTTAAAGGACATTATGCCATCAGCTGCAACATGAGCTATGTAAGAGTCATTTCAACCTCAGGTATTCTTCATTTTTTAACTGAGGTAAATACATATTATATAAAGTTGACCCCTTTGAAATATACAATTCAGTAGCATTTGGTACATTACAGTGTTGTACCATCCCCACTGCCTGGTTCTTAAACATATGATTACCCACAAAAGAATGCTTGTACCCTTTAAGCAGGTATCATGCTTATTTTCTATGGGCTCCTTGCAACCACTAATCTGCTCTCTTCTTCTGTGGATTTACCTATTCTGTATATTTAATATTAATGGAAACATAGACTATATAATATTTTGTGTCTGGCTTCTTTTACTTGCATACCGTTTTCAAGATTTATCCTTAACCATATTATAATACAAATCAGTAGTCCTTTTTGATGGCTGAATAATATCCCACTGTACAGGAATACCTCATTTTGTTTATTAATTCATCTGTTAATACACATTTAAACACTGCGCACCTTTTGACTAGAAGTATGTGTTGCTATGAATATATGAGGTCCAGCCATTGTTTATACAATGAGAGTGGTTTACATGGCATTGATGTCACCTGGCAGTGAAGGATAGTGGCTGGAATGTACATGGATGAACAATGACAACTTCACTGTATGAGTCAGTGGGGGCAGTAGACACCACTGAGTGAGCATGTGTGGAAGTCACATTTAAAATGACTGAATAGTACAACAAATCTGCATCAAATTTTGCACTCAGCTTGAACATTCCTCTCTGGAAACTATTCAGATGATTCAGAAGTCTGCAGCTATGGGCAACTGGTGACTGACAGCTTCATCACAATAATGTGCCTGCTCACTCATCACATCTTGTGCAGAGTTTTTTTTTGTGTGTGAAACATCAAATCACCCAAGTGACTCAGCCCCCCCTACAACCCAGATTTAACATCCACAACTTCTGGCTTTTCCCAAAACTAAAATCACCTTTGAAAGAAAAGAGGTTTCAGACCATTGATGAGATTCAGGAGAATACACTGGAGCAGCTGATGGTGATTGGGAGAACTGCGTGAGGTCCCAAGATGTCTACTTTGAAGGGATAGAGGCATCATTTTTTCTCCTGTGTACAGTGTTTCTTGTGTCTTGTATCTTCTTCAGTAAAGGTCTCTATTTTTCACAGTATATGGCTGGATACTTTTGAACAGGCCTCCTATGTGTATAAATATTTGTTTGAATATTTGTTTTCAGTTTTTTGGGGTTTATACCTCTGACCAGAAATGATGGGTGATAGGGTAATTATGTTCTTTATCTTTTTGAAGAACCAGATTATTTCATTCTTTAAATGCATTTATAAAGCTTACATTTTACTTCAAAAATCACCATCATATATATTTTTAAATATTTTATTTATTTTTATAGAGATGGGAAGGGAGAAAGAAAGAAAGAAAAGGAGAGAAACATCAATGTGTGGTTGCCTCTCACATGGCCTCCACTGGGGACCTGGCCCACAACCCAGGCATGTGCCCTGACTGGCAATTGAACTGGTGACCCTTTGGTTCACAGACTGCACTCAATCCACTGAGCTACACCAGCCAGGGCCATCTTCATATATTTTATCTCAATTGTCATAAAGATCAAGGGGCAAATATACATATTTTATAGATATAGAAACTTACATCTGAAATAATTTAAGAAATATGTACGATATTGTTCAGAAGTGTCAATAAGATTATTTCTACAGTTCACACTATTTTACAATTCCATTATTTTAAAATTTTAGGTGATCCACCAGTTATATTTGGCAAATACCTTTATTTTCCCTGTACAGAGTGGCATCTGCAAGTTGTCCAGTCATAGCTGCATTAGCGCATCTCTTATGTTTCTCATAACCTGGAAAAGAGGGAAGTGTAGCATCTTTATCAGAGTTACTAGTGACTGTCAGGCTCATCTGCGAGACTTTTTCACTTTGTGAATCCTGTTCATTCTGACCATGGTATTTATGCTCAGAGCGATATTTATTGGTTTTTTTTTCACATCTCAACTCTGCAATTTACTATTAAATTATAGAATGAAGTTGTATTGTGGGACACAGGAAAGAAGCTGGCAGGTTTGTATTTTCCACACAGAAATGGGTAAATCAAAGGAAAACTAAAACATATAAACCTCTTTTAAGAGGAGATTTGTAACAAGCAAAACTTAGGCATGTGAATATTGAAAAGGGTGAGGATATAAAAAAATCATGAGTGATGGAAAAATGTGAAGGGGCAATGCAGCAGATGATTTTTATATTTGACACGATTTCTGTGTTTCTCGGTTTTTCACTCAAGTTATTTTCTGCTCTAACTTGATTTTTAGTTCATCGCCCTGCTAAATACTTCACATTTCAGTTCCCCTCTGGGCCTTTAGGGGAGATTGAGAGTAGCAGTTAAAGCTGGTTATGCCCAATAGTCACGGCAGATTTTGTTTACAAGATGCTCCCTGTTGCAGTGTTTGCATTGTCTAAATAACAGGCAATAAAATCTATCAGCTGGAAACCTCCCCCTTGCTGTAAATGAGCAGACTGTTTTAATCAGTACCTTCTGCTGAACAGCCTTTCAAGGGCAGTCCAGTTTTTGTATTAAGAGAGCTATCTGAAACCTTAAGATATAACCAATCTGTAAGTATTTATTGAATGACCATGCACTCAGAACTAATACTGTAAAAATCCATGCTTTTTTTAACATCAATTTGTGGGAACAGAGTAACCGACATTTTTTTAATTGGGGAAAGATTTTTTTATGGTACTGGGTATAAATGTAATAAAAGATCAAAGTTGACAGAAATCATTTGGGCCTAGATATTCAAATACGGTTTCAAGGAAGAGCTGAACCTTGAATTGAGTATCAAAGAATTTTGAAAATGTGAAATTCTAAGGAAGACAAAAGGAGAGATGGTAAAGACAATGTGGTTAACAGGGTGAGAGTTGGCTAGGATTCTTGTGAGTTAAATTTAAGAAATAAAAATGGATGGAAGTGTAGGAAACAAAGTTCAAGGAAGCCCTTGCAAGCTATACAGAGAGTAGTTCAACTTGTTCAGGAAGTCATTGCAGCTTAATGAATGAGGTTGAGAAGAAAATGAGATTGATTTCCCATGTAGTAGAGATGAACCCAGTTACAAACTTTCTCAGAGAGATCAGCAGGAAGCATGGATTTTGTACCTTTCTATAATCTAACCGCAAAGAGATGTAAATTTAAATGAGGCAACAGGAATAGAGTGGAATAGAAAGGGAAGGAAAGATGTAGTTGGCACTTAATATGAGTAATATTTTTCTTAGCTCTTTCTTGACCTCCTTAATTGTTTGTAAAAGGATACATATTTCCATATTAGAGATGAGGAAATTGAGATGTTTTATGATTTGCACAAGTAGAATGTAAAAGTATAATTTTTACATTGATCTATTTTAGTCCAAATCACATGCCATTTCTTTTACTTTTTATATGGTTAACAGGAGGGCCAAACATAAAATGAGCCCTTCATACTACAATAATCCTAGTGTTCCTCTTTGTATGTTGCAGCCTCCTGTCTAACCCATCTGTCATGCATGTGTACCACCAACAACAGTTGTAATTTGATCAACACAATTATATGTTCACTTGGAAGTTGATAATGGTATTTTAGGTAATCCTACTTTCCCTCTAAATGTGGTGCAATATCCCAGACTCCTATTGTTGCCGTCATACTTCTGTGACCTGGAGAGAGGGGCCACTTTTCTCACCAGGTAGGATGCTTCTCAATGCTTATAACACCACCTGTAGTTCCCTCCTGACCCACTCGAATCCCACAGACCTACTTTGCTGTCAACTTTGCAATGCTTTTAATCAGTTCTCAAAATCCAAAGATTTTGCCAACTCTTCCTTGGTCTTCATGTAAGTAGAGATTTTTAAAATTTCTTTGTTATTACCATCTTCTTTCCTTTATCAATTTTTTATGTCTATCAAAAATCACTCAACCATATTAATACCTCCTTTCAATCTTCTTCCCAGTCTTCCAAAAATATTACCTCCAACTCAGCCTGAATCCCAGCTCCCTCTGCCTATTATTATACTGTAGTTTTATAACTGTGTCAGTGATTTTTTTAAAACCTCTGTACTTGGAATATTCACATATATTTGCTTTTTTCTTTAACAACTTAAAATATCTCTTTGAGGGAAAGATGGTGTGCATATGTCAAATACTTTCTCATGTAGTAATTTGAGATTAAACCACAAAAGCTTCTAGCACTATTGAACATCATTTGAAAACAACACATGTTTAACTAGCTCAAGCAATTTCAATTTTCTTTAACTTTTTTCCTTGAAATATCCTCTCCTCATATTAAACTATTCTGATAGACTGACAATGAGAAGAAAAGGAAGATGTTAAGTGCTATAACCAATAGAATCTCTCCATTGTGGAAATGATTTTTGCTTTTAAGAATCAATACTGAAAATGTTCTTGTGAAGACCCTGTGTTTTAGCTGTCACAAAGGGAGCTTTTCTGCACTTTGCATTCTGTTCAGGTGTTTTTTCAATACAATTCTAGGTGACATCTTGATAGGCTAATAAAGTTGCTTGTCATATAAAATCTGAGTGTACAACTACAAAAAAACTAATTTTCTAGAAAAGTGCTATGAGAGTATACATTATTTAAGTAAATATATAAATATTGTAAGAAATTACACTATTGCATTTGGGCATATAAAGAATAGCTTATACATTTTGAAATTCAGAGTTCATTATCTACAAGGTTATCAGTACTTTTAAAAATTATAACATTGGAACAAATTATAATCATATAATTTCAACATCAAAAAGCCTGTTAAAACTGAGATATGGAATAATTTTTCACAAATGAATTTCAGTGAAATCTGAGAAATAGCATTAGTCAGAGTGATGTCATTTGAGAATCCTTATTAACTTAAAAAATATCAGAAAGAAAAAGAATCATGTCAAGTAGAAATTTATATAGAGATCTAATTTATTATAGGCAACATTGCTACTTTTCAGACTTAAAAGCATTCCTAGCTGTTTTCTCCATGGTACATACAGCCTCACATATTCTCGTCCAGCTAGATAGTTTTTTTAAAATTTAAATTACTTTATTGTTGTTCAAGTTGTACAGTTGTCCGTATTTTCTCCCCACCCCTCCTACCACCCCCTCCAAACCCAACTCCTTGCTTCCACCCTCCCCCTTGGTTTTGTCCATGTGTTCTTCATAGCAGTTTCTGAAAACCCTTCTTCCTACTGTTCTTGCCTCCCCTCTGGCGATTGTTAGATTGTTCTTAATTTCAGTGACTCTGGTTATATTTTGTTTGCTTTTTAATTTTGTTGATTATGTTCCAGTTAAAGGTGAGATCATGTCCCTCACCACCAGACTTATTTCACTTAGCGTAATGCTCTTTAGTCCCATCCATGCTGTCACAACAGGTATAAGCTCCTTCTTTCTCTCTGTGCAGAATTCCATTTTGTGAATGTACCATGTTTTTTTTTTATCCACTCATTTGCTGATGGGCACTTAGGTTGCTTTTAGCACTTGGCTATTGTAAATCGTGCTGCTATGAACATTGGGGTGTGTAGGTTATTTTGGATTAGTGTTTCAGGCTCTTAGGGTATAATGCCAGCAGTGGAATTGCTGGGTCAATGGAATAGCAAGGGCTATTCCATTTTTAGTTTTCTGAGAAAATCCCATACTGTTTCCCACAGTGGCTGCACCAGTCCGCATTCCCACCAACAGTGCACTAGGGTTCCCTTTTCTCTGCATCTTCAACACTTGTTTGTTCATTTTTCTATGATGGCCATTCTGACTGGTTGAGGTGGTATCTCATTGTGGTTTTAATATGCATCTTTCTGATGGCTAGTGTTCCAGCTAGATAGTTTTGCACAACCTGTTCCTTCTGCAAAATATGTTTTAGTTTGACTCTTCATATTGCTTCAGGTGTCTGCTACTTTCTCCTCAGAGACATTCTCACTTGCTTGCCAGATTAATTATTATTTGTCAATAGCACTTCACTCTGTTAGACAGCTCTTAGTGCCATTTCTGACACAATCTAGCTCACGGTGTATTTGCAATAAATATTTGCTCACCAAATTTAGGGTATAAACAGCATTTTGTTGTTGATGTTGTTATTATTTGGCTTCATCTTGTCCCTATAATTATTCATGAGTGGAAGTCTGTGAATATCAATGCCTCATTTTACTAAGTTGCCTTAATAATCGGGATCTTTTGTATTCGGCATCCCAAGTGGGCAGAAGGAGGTGTCTTTCTAAGTACCTTTCCCATGACCATCTTAATGCCTATAACTTTTTATAAGCACAATAAAATATGTGATATTTTTAAAGATGGCTCAAGTGTAGACTATTGAATAGGGATATAATTGAGTTAATTTACATGAATTAATTTGTTTTATCATCACCTAAGGAACACTGTCTCAATATTGTCTAATCAGTTTAACTTGTTTTATTGTATTTTCCCATACAACATCCCTGCACCACCTTTCCAGGGACTTATCTGCTGTTCTCATTAGAATATAAATTTAGCCCTGGCTGGTGTGTCTCAGTGGATTGAGTGCTGGCCTGTGAACCAAAGGGTTGCTGATTTGATTCCCAGTCAGGACACATGCCTGGGTAGAGGGCCAGGTCCAACTAGGGGCACCTGAGAGGCAACTGCACGTTGATGTGTCTTGTTCTCTCTTTCTCATTCCCTTCCCCTCTGTCTAAAAATATAAATAAATAAAAATCTTTTTAAAAAGAATATAAAACTAGTGAGATTTTGAATCTCTGTCTGTCATTTTACCAGGGCTTACCACATACTCTAAACAGAGCAGAGGCTCAGTAATTGCAGGAAAAAATGAATAAATTTGATTTCATACAAAGCAGAGAGAATGAGTCAAAAAGACCTCACAGAAAACACTTTTAAATATGCAGAGGATGCCATTTAGATCAGTCTCCAGACAGACATGCCTGTAAGAGGAGAATCCAAGGGTATATTGAAGTGACTAATATCATAGAGAAATGGCATTAGGTTACTCTGAAACCCTAGTCAGAATTTGAAAGAATTTGAGCCCTCAGGGTTCAGGAACCTCCTCAGCACAGGTTCAGTGTAGAGCAGATTATTCATTTGTTCTAGCATCCAACACTCTTTGCTGATCATCTATCATTAAAGAGCTGTGTTCTTGTTGTGGGAACAAAACTACTATTATAGCTGTTAAAAATATAGGATAATCAAATATTCAAAGCACAAGTCATTAAATTCAACAAATTGTAATCATGAGCAACCCAAATACCTTCCAAAAATCATCCCATGTCACTGCTGTTCTGGGTTGAACTGTTCCTTTGTCCTGATTTGTCCTGTTCTGTGGAAGATGATATGAAAACTACCCCTTAAAGGACAGAGACTTCCTTTCATTTAGCACTTTATCTGAGAGCTAAACACAAAGCTTGGCACACAAAGAAGCTCAGGAAATGTAACTTTATATGGAATAAATTTTCCTAGTCTAGATCAGTCAACCAATTCTCTGTCTGACCTTAAAGGAATCACATCATTTTTTATCCTTCAATACTCTATTTAACAGGAGAGTGTATGTCTGTTTCATAGTGGGTTTTTTGGTTCATTTTCCTATTTTTAAGGATAAATAAACTGATAATGGAAATCAGTATGACTCCTGGAGCAGAGTAAGCACACAGAGAGAATCATTATTATTTTTGTAGAAGTCATCAATAATTAGTACTAGAAATAATTTTAATTCTACTTTTCTAATTATTCATACTTATATCAAAGGATGAGTTTAAAGAAGAAATTAATTGCAACAGATTGTTCTGAGGCAGTTGACTCATGCATTTCAGTTTTAGGGTTCTAACTTTGAGACGTGTTGGTACTCTGAAGGATACTACTCAATTGAACTTTTCCCCTGGAATCTAAAACATCAGTTGTAGTGAAACTGTTGACTAGGTTTATTAATTCTGTCAGATGACTAAAGAACCATCTGGTGCCTGTCATTTGTGATTGAGGTGGCAGGGAATAAAATCTACCATGATGATTGCCTAACAGTAGTTTCCAGTTGATATATATCATCTAATTTTAACTTTTATGGTAAAAAAGTAATCTCGCATTTTGTCAATATTTATTTCAACAGAAAGAAAAAAAAGAGAATGGGCCAGAGATAACAAGTGGCACTTTATTATTCATAAAGAAACGAGAAATAATGTTGGCTACATGTTATTCATAAGTACTCATATACCCTTTATTTTAAATTTTGTCAGGATGAAGTCTGATTCAATTACAACACAACTAAAATCACAAAAATGCTATTAACTATATTTCACACACTACTTAATGTATACCAAGCACACAATAAGTCATTTAAACTTTATTACATTGTTTAACCATTTAGATAGCATCTATTAGCCTGTGTTAGTATCTATACAGTTAAGGAAACTAAGAAGCAGAGATTTTTTTAAAATTTAAGATCAAATACAGGGTTAATAAATGGTGGATATGCTATAAAAATCCAGTTCAGAGCTGTTCAAATCTTAACTGTGAACCTTATTACTTCAAAATAAATAAATATGTCTGCCTGAACATAAGTTATTGCTGATAAAATATTAAAAGTAATCATTGAAAATTGTTTTCTTTAAAAAAATCATTGTTCCTAAAAAACTTAAGATACATTAACCTGCAAAATGCCTACATAATCAACATATATACTCTTTAATTTGAGTTCACTGCTTTGTCAGATTTATCTCTTTTAAAAATTCATTTCAGTCTTGTACTGTCAAACTTTCTAAGATCAAAGTCACAAAACGACACGACAGTTCTGACAGGCATCTGTTTACTTCTCAGTTTGTTTCCTGGCTCTGACTCACTGGTCTGAAGAATGCAGGATTCCAGTAGCCAAGGGGGCAAATGTGGAAAGCACACTAAAATCCCCATCTTATTAGAACTCTTATCAGTGGTATTATCAGAATGTAAATAAAATTATTACAGAATCACTACCTTTTAAGACTCATACTAGAGAGAATGATTGATACTGCATGTTGAATACACCCAAAGGTGGATGAGCAATTAATGTGTGATCATCGTGATCATCGGTGCACAATATTATCTAATTCATTTGGCCAAGAAAATGAAAGAGAGAAAAAAACAAAAATAAAAATAGCTGATGGAGAGGGGAGGGCAATGTAGATTATGAAAAACTATATATAAATAAAACTATTGACTTTTATAAATTCAGAAGCTTCTGACAGATAAATTTATTTTTCCATCATTACTATTTTATATATTCCTAACACAGTCAAACACTTTGATTAAAAGAATAAAAATAACCAGAGTTAATGTTAAATGTATTTCACTCAAACTTAGAGAGGAAAAAATGATATTAATATTGACTGGTACCATGGAATTTTATATAAAGAATGTTGGCATGATTTCCAGGTATGAGAGCCCATCAACCATCTCATGAATTTTCAATAAATAAGTTAGTTCTGTGTTGTAAAAGCTGATGCTTAGATAGAGTAAAAACTGAATTACTTTCACCCTACTATATTTATAGAGTTTAAAGGGTGAAGAATTCTAAGGAAATTCCATACTGAAGACACATGGACAAAACCAAAAGGGGTTGGAAACAAGGGAGGGAGGTGGGGATGGTTGGGGTGAGGGGGCTAGTGAGGGAAAAAGGCAAACAAGTGTACTTGAACATCATAAAATAAAATAAAAAGGGGAAAAAACTGGAAAATTCTAAAAATCAGAAAACTGAGGTCATATGAGAAAAGATGACTTGCTTCAATTGAGACAATGCTTTTTCTTAACTTCAAGTATTCTCATTTTTATGTTAGCATTTTCCAAATTGTGACCCACAAAAAACTCTCATGTCAAATGCTTTAAGAAGAAAGGGTTCCATGGAATTAAGAGTAAGGTCAAGTGTTTCAATTCACAACTGCCATTTGAAATTACTGTGCACTATATATATTAGCTATACAGATGAACTATTTTAATAGATAATGTGTTCCCAAAATGTAAATATAAAAGAAACATAACAATAAAAATATCTCTTCTCCTTTTAAGTCCATCTGTTCAGTTAATAAATTTTCTCTGTATGTTCAACCACAGGTGCTACTATTGTTAGTTTCTTATATATTCCCCCCAAAATACCTTTATATTACAACAAATATAAATAAGTATTTCTATATTAACTCTTTGAAACAGTTGGTGGCAGATAATTCCTATGTCCTACACCATTTTTTCACTAAACATTACATGTGATAGTTTATTCCATATCAGTACACAAAAAGTTTCCTAGTTTTTTTATACAGCTGTCCTCTGTTTTCTGTTATGGAAGTACTGGGCATTTTTGTTATTTACAATTTTTCCTAATATATGTAATGGATCACAGACAATCCTGTACACTGCAATATGTGGTATACATGCGTATATGTCTAGAATAAATTTCTAGAAATAGAATATCTGAGTCAGATATATGTGAATTTGTGATTCTTGTCATTCACATAGGTTGTACTAATAATGTATGAAATTGTACTAATAAAATCTTTAGGTCCAAAACTGACATAATGTAGGATTTCCTTGTCATGTTGTTTTTAAAAGAAAAAAATATATCTGAACACTATTTCAACATCCTTTTTTTTCTATTAGATCTAAATTTAAGCAACTTGCCATATTTTTTAGTAATTTTGTCTTTTTCTGTGAGCTTCCCAATCAGAGGTTATACTTATTTTCCATTGAGTTATTAATCATTTTGCTATAAATTTCTAGATACTTTTTTACATATTAGAATAGTATTTTGTATTTGACAGCAATTGGGAATAATGACAAATTTCCCAGTTTGTCATTATGTTTTTTTTTCACATTTTTAAAATTGTTGTTCAAGTACAATTGTCCTCATTTTCCCCCACCACTCCCCTCACCTCAGCCATCCTCACTTCCTACTCTTGATCCTAATTTGCTCATAAAATGTTGCTATGCAAACTTTTAGAAAATGTTATTATACTTATTTGTTTTTACTTTTATACATTTCATTTTTTATTGTTGTTTAAGTACAATAGTCTTCATTTTCTGTTCAGTTCAATGTGAAACAGTATTTTGCTGAGCATCTGCAATGCATTTCGATGTTGTGCTAGGTGCTAGGGATACTAAAACGACAAAACTGCAGTTTATGCATCAAAGAATGTATCTGGGAGACAAAATACCAGATACTATGGTATGATGAGGGTTTCACCGGAGTACAGACTCGGATGTCTAACCCTCCTGTGATGCGTTGTGAACTGCAATAGATCACAGTCATGGAGTGTTCTCTTATTCTGGCTACTCTGAAGTCTTAGCAAGGGTGGGAGCAGGAGTAGCAGGAGAGTGAGATGAATTTCATTTCCTCCTCATCATAATTTTTCTTTACTCTCATTAACTCCTCAATAGGATGAGAGGTGATCAGACTTAGCTTCTCAACCTGATCACTTACTGCTATGATTATGAAAAAGTCTCTTCACCACTCTGAGTCTCAATTTCTGCAGCTGCAAATGGGGCTGACACTGTCCACTTTACCTCCTTCCAGGTGATATCTCTTAAAAATTGTATACAAGAGGGAATTTAGAGGGTTTTCTTATTGATTAAATTGTCAATCTATTTGTAATTTTCCTTGGCTTTTAGTGTGAGCCATATTTTAATCTTAATTTTTTGTCTAGATGTCAATCTCTGTTTTAGAGCACAATATAATAAATAGCTCATCTTTTCTTACTGATCTGAGATGACATGCTAATTGTGCTAAATTATATTGTGTGATTGAGTTTACTTAAGGTCTTGGTTTTGTTTTATTGGGTTCTCTGTAAGCTTATGCATAAGTGCTATGCTTATTCAATTATTAGAGATTTATATAAAATACCAATAAAAGAAATTGAAGAAGATACAACTGATGCAGAGATATCTGTTTACGGCTTGAAAATACTGTTAAAATATTCATGCTACTAAAATGATGTACAGATTCAATGAAAATCTTACTAAAATTCCAATCACATTTTTCACAGAAATAGAAAAACAATTTTAAATCTTTAAAAAAAAGTACAGTTTACAATGACCACAATAGTCTGCATTCCCACCAAGAGGATATTAGGGTCCCCTTTTCTCCACATCCTCACCAATACTTGTTTGTTGATTAATCAATGGTAGCAATACTGGTGAGAGGTGATATCTCATTATAGTTTTAATTTGCATCTCTCTGATGATTAGTGACATTGAGCATCTTTTCATATGTCTACTGACCATCTGTATGTCCTTTTTGAAGAAGAGTCTATTCAGGTCCTTTGCTCATTTTGTAATTGGATTGTCTTCCTGTTATTGTGTATGTTCTTTATGTATTCTGGAAATTAAGCCTTTATTAATGTTTCATTGGCAAATATGTTCTGCCATACAGTGGATTCCCTTTTTATTTTGTTGATTGTTTCTTTCATTGTGCAGAAGTGTTTTAGTTTGACTGTCCCATTTGTTTATTTTTCCTTTATTTCCCTTGCCTTAGGGGATGTATCAACAAAGAAATTACTGTGGGAGATGTCTGAGATTTTACTGCCTATGTTTTCTTTTAGGATTTTTATGGTTTTGTGATTTACATTTAAGTCTTTTATTCATTTTTAGTTTATCTTGGGTATAGTATAAGTTGGTGGTCAAGTTTTATTTTTTTGCATGTACCTGTCCAATTTTCCCAGCATCATTTATTGAAGAGACTGTCTTTACTTTATTATATGTTATTGCCTCCTTTGCCAAATATTAATTGACCATAAAAATGTGGGTTCATTTCTGGGTTCTCTGTTCTGTTCCACTGATCTATATACCTGTCTCTGACTGTGCAGCCACTGTGGAAAACAGTATGAAGTTTCCTCAAAAAATTAGAACTGAACTACCTAATGTCCCAGTAATTCCGTTCCTGGGAATATATCCTAAGAATCCCAAAACACCAATCACAAAGTATATATACAACATTGTTGTTCATAGCAGTATAGTTTACATTAGCCAACATCTAAAAACAGCCTAAGTGCCCATAAGTAGATGAATGGGTAAAAAAGCTGTGCTACATTTACACAATCAAATTCTATACAGCTTTAACCCTGGTTGGTGTGGCTCAGTGGATTGAGTGCTGGTCTGTGAACTAATGGGTCTCCAGTTCGATTCCCAGTCGGGGCACTTGCCTGGGTTGTGGACAAGGTTTCCAGTAGGGAGCATTCAATAAGCAACCACACATTGATGTTTCTCTCCCTCTCTTTCTCCCTCCCTTCTCCTCTTTCTAAAAGTACGTAAATAAAATATTTAAAAAAAATTATATGCAGCTATAAATAAGAAGGGAATTTTGCCCTTTATGACAGCATGGATGGACCTGGAGAGTATTATGCTAAGTGAAATAAACCAGTCAGAGAAAGACAAGTGCCATTTGATTTCATTCATATATGGAATCTACTAGACAAAAAACTGACAAAACAAAACCAAAGACATGGGACATACATTGAACATGGAACATACTAAAAGATCTCAAAGGGGAGGTGGTGGAGGGGATTGGAAGAGATGAGCCAAAGAACATATATGCATATATGCAAAGCCCATGGACACTGACCACAATGTGGTGAAGGCCGAAGGTGTCTTAGTGGAGGAGTAAAAGGGGATGGGGGTGATGAAGGGTATCTGTCATAGTGTCAACAATTAAAAAATAACAATAAATATAAATTTTAAAAAATATAGTTTTTATTCAAAACACTGTGAAGAGCCAAATGATGTTAACAAAGATAAAGGGATCACACTACCTGATTTGAAAATATAGTACAAGGCTATTGTTGTATATCAGTGTACTAATCAAAACAACATGATACTGGCATACAAAGAGACATGCAGACCAATGGAATAGAACAGAGAGTCCAGAAATAATTGCAGTCAATCGATCTTTGACAAATTTGCTAACAATTCACAGTAGGGAAAAGAAAGTGTCTTCAATAAATGATGCTGGAAAAACTGGACTCCTAGATGCTGACACATGAAACCGGACCCTTTTCTTACACCATATACTCAATTCAAAGTAGATTAAAAACAAGTAGAATACCTGAAACTCTAAAAGTACTAGAAGAAAACATAAGGAAAAACTTCTTGAACAGTCACCCATTATTTTTGGGGTATGACCCCAGAAACACAGGTAATCAAAGCAAAAATAGAGAAATGAGATTATTCCAAATTAAAAGGCTTCTGCACAGAGAAACAATCAATAGACAATCTATGGTATGGGAGAATATATTTGAAAACCATAAATCTATTGATTCTATTGTTCAAAATATATAAGAAACTGAAGTAACTCAACATCAAAGAAACAAATGACCTAATTAACAAAATGGGCAGATGATCTGAACAGATGTTTCTCAAAAGACATACAAATGCTCAACAGATATATTTTTAAACTGCTCAAAATCACTAATTATTAGGGAAATGTAAATTGTAGCCACAAGATGTCATGTTGTACTTATAAAAATATTATAAAAAATACAAGAGACAGCAAGTGCCAAGTAGTATGTGAAGAAGAGACACCCTTATTTACACTATTTGTGGAAATGTAAATTGGCACAATCATTATGAAAATCATGTGGAACTTCCTGAAAAAAATAAAAAATAGAACCACATTATTCAGAAATCCCAGCATGGTGATATGAGATTAGTAACTCGAAGAGATATTTGCAACTTCATATCAATAGCATATCATTCACAATAGCCAAGATATGGAATTAACCTAAATGTCCATGACAAATGAAAAAAGTAAAGAAAATGTGATATGCCTATGTAATAAAATATTATTCAGCTATTAAAAATGAAATTCTGTCATTTATGAAAACATGAATGGATTTGGAGAACATTTTGCTAAGTAATATAAGGCAGGAAAAGAAAGTCAAATAATGTGTGATCTCACTTAAACTGAAATTTAAGAAAGTCAAGGTCATAGAAACATAAAGTAAAACAATGGTTTCTAGGTGTTGGTGGGTAGGAAAAATAAGGAGATATTGATGAAATTGTATAAAATTTCAGTTATGCAAGATGAATAAGTTTTGGAGATCTAATAATACATAGCATGGGACCATAGTTGAAATTGCCTAGAATAGATCTTATTTTCTTACCACAATAAATAAGAAAATAAATAAATAGCTAGGTGAGATGAGGGATAGGTTAATTAGATTGACTTTGATAATTATTTTGCCACACATACATATATAAAGAAATCAAATTTTATGCTGTAAATATACAAGTTATATTTGTCATTTATATCTAATAAAGCTAGAAAAAAGTATGAAATAAATAAATTTATAATATTTTATTACCTAAAAGGGTGAGATTGTACACAAATTTTTCTTTCTAAAATATATTTAATTTTTTCTAGCCATTCTTTTTTAAAAAGTTGTTTTCCCACTTAAACTTTAGAATGTTTTATTTAGAAAAAATATTCTGCTCATATTTTATTGGCATACTTTTAATTTATAAATAAACTTAAAATATATTTATTACACTGTGACTTCTTATTCAAGAATATTTTGCCCTGGCTGGCATAGCTCAGTGGATTGAGCGTGGGCCTGTGAACCAGAGTATCGTGGTTTGATTCCCAGTCAGGGCACATGCTTGGGTTGCAGGCCAGTTCCCAGCAGGGGATGCATGAAAGGCAACCATACATTGATATTTCTCTCCCACTCTTTCTCCTTCCCTTCCCCTCTCTCAAAAAATAAATAAATAAAATATTTTTTTAAAAAAATAATATTTTATATCTTTTCTTTTGTTCAAAACTTCTTTTATGATGATAATTGTTTTAAAGTTTGCTTGCTATAAGTCTTGCACATTTCACATGGTACACATTCTAGAAATATTATCACCTATGTGTTGATATTTTGAATTTAATAGTTTATTCCAGTATGTCAAATATGAAAATTATTAATGTACATATATTTATTTTTATATCAATCTCTAAAATATCCTTTTATATTTGTATTAGGGTTCTTTAAATTGTCTTCAGTCTTCAAAATATATAACTATCATTTTCAAATATATAGATTTATCAACTGGTTTACTTTTCTTGGTCTTCAAAGTATATAAATTCTATCATCTTCAAATATATATATACAGATTCACCATCTATTTTATTTTTGTCTTCTAAGTTTTTTTTTCTGTGTATTAACTAGCATCAAAATAAAATACTTAATAATAGCAAAGGGAGTGGGCATTTGTCATTCAGTTTTACATGAATGAAAATGCCTTCAGATGTTTACCCATTACTCTATGATAACTTTGAAGCTTAGACTGTTATAGTTTATAAAGTGAAAGAAATATCTATAGATTTATACTTTGCTTGTTGTTTTTATTCAAAATTGTGTTAATTTTTAGTTCCTATAGAGATGATATGTGACTTTTCTAATACATTTATTTTAAATTATACTAATATTGACATATTCTTGAATTTCTAAAAAAAACGTAACATACCCATTCATGAGAACTATCCTTTTAAAAAAGCTTTCAGTTTTTGTATGTTAATATTACATTGAGAATTTCCACTTAATGTACTATTAAAAATTGCTTTATCATTTCATATTTTGCTAGTTATAGCCAGATTTCTTTGTATTAAGGTTATACTCATTTGTACAGAATTTAGAAATTTTTCTGGTCTGTAATAGTTTAATTGTGTTTTGTGTAAGCTTTTGGTTGATACAAAAACTCAGTTTACTACAATACTACATTGTTTTTGTTTTCTAATTAATAGATGCTTACAGTAACTTGTCAATCAAAGTGCTTGAGATTTCCCAGTAAATTTCCAACCTTGTTAAAAGCGTAAAATTTGTCTTTTCAAGTGGTGTTATGAGGATATTCTTGAGAACTCATCTATTTTTTTACACACACTGTAACTGAGTTATCAAGAAGAAAACAGGGTCAATCCATAAATTATCTTAATATTAGTTGTAATAGCAAAGAAAAAGAGAGTTTAATAATTGAGTGATAACATAAAGGAAACTATTTCTGAACTTCACCATTGAAAACAAGGTGTCCAATCAGTAAGTGGAAAGTTAACTTGTGACTTAAAAATCAAGTTTCTTTTCTTTCAAGGTTTAACCAATTAGAAAACATAATATATGTAATATATGGTTTCTGCAGTTTGGGAACATGGTGAATTATTGACGAACTCTCCTTTTAGTGCTCTCTAGGGTGCCTCACAAGCTGTGATCATTTGGATCAGGCTTCCTTCTATGGTTTGGCCAAAAATTAAGTGTTTCTTGGTGACACATTTGAGAGAAAGCTAGTATGGGATCACCTTAAGAACAAAATAGGATGAGAGAAGAAGACAATTATACATTTATCTGTCTTCGGTCTTCCTGCATACAGGGAAAATGTGTGGCCTCAATTTCCTATCTGTTCAGATATAATTGTTATTTATGTGTAGAAATTTTACTTTTTGTGTCTATACCCTGTTTCACTCAATTGTGCTTAATTTCTTTCTGAATTCTTCAGATTTTAATAAAAAATATAAAAAAGGGAAACCAGTTGCAAGAGCAAATTTAGAAGGAAAGTGAGTTCCATGACATTGAAAGAAAAGTGGGTTTTATGATACTTCTGGATCCTAGTCGACTAATTTTCTGGCCACAGCATTTCACATCTTGCACAGTTTTGTTCATCTGTCAGGGGCTGGACTTTTAAAAACAAAACAGAGAAAGAAAAACATTGGGTGTGTATGTACATACACACATATATAGATATAGATATAGGTATAGATAAAGATATAGTTCTAGGTGATATATCTATATCTATGATGATGTATATATATAATCTATATGTACCATGGAGAATAATTTTTTTAATTTCACAAAATTTTTCTTTTTTAAAAAAATGTTGTTCAAGTACAGTTGTCTCCATTTTCTCCTTATGACTCTCCCCCACCAACCCTAGCCATCCCCAACCCCCACCCTCAGTCCTACCCCCTTTGTCTTTGTCCATGTGTCCTTTATACATGTTCCTTGACAACTCTTCTCCCATTTCTTCCTGTGATCCCCTCCCACCTCCCCTCTGGGTACTTCAGTTTGTTCTAAATTTTACTGTTTCGGGTTATATTTTGCTTGCTTTTTCTTGTTGTTCATTAGGTTCCACTTATAGGTGAGCTCACACAGAGAAATAGGTATTTCTCTGTCACTGCCTGGCTTATCCCTTAGCATAATGCTCCATCCATGCTGTCATGAAGGGTAGGAGCTCCTTCTTACTTTCTGCTGCATAGCATGCCATTGTGGAAATGTACCATAATTTTTGGTCCACTCATTTACTGACAGGCACTTAGGTTGCTTCCAGCACTTGGCTATTGTCAATCGTGCTGCTATGAACATTGGGATGCATAGGTTCTTTTGGATTGGTGTTTCAGAATTCTTAGGGTATGATTCCAGCAGTGGATTCATTCTTTCATTAATAAGACTACAGCACTCTGAATTGACTATTTAAAGCTGCAATTCCATCCAAGATTTATACTAATTAAGATCTTTTTTTTTACATAAAAACCAGTTTCTTATGAATAGACTAAAAAAATCACTTAGGAAAAGATTTAAAGCTCTTCAAAATAGTTATATTATTTTGAATATATTATTTCAAATACATGCTTACATTTGAAAATTAAAATTACTGATGTTATTTCTTAACACTGATAGATGCCACAGAATGTACTAGTCTAAAAAGGCTCCTCCTAATACAACATATAGACAGGGTGTGGGGCAAAAGTAATTTTATAGTTGTTTGTATAAAAATAATACCATAAGGTTAACCTGTGTTTCATGTACTCACAACTGTAACGCTACTCTTGCCCTACCCTGTATGTATGAAACAGTTTCAAATACAGTCCATTTCAGAAAAAACAAACAAAAATACTTTTTTTCTCATACACACTTATACCATTAGGTTAGTTTTTCAAGGTAGTCCTTTGATAAACAATTGATTCTAATAATCTCCTGAACATCAGTTTGCCCAAGGAGCTATTGAACAGTGTATTCTTGCTCTGGTGATAGAATGATTTCTAGGGCATGGTGTGGCAAGTATTGATCTTTGGGCTATAAAACATCATTTATCCTCTATACACACTGAACTTCCTCAGATACAAATCTCTATCAAGGAGGGAATGGGAACCTAATAAACTTTAAAGATTCTCTTTGTTTATTTTTAGAGAGGGTAATGGAGGGGAGAAAGAAACATCAATGTGTGGTTTTCTCTCCTGCGCCCCCTACCGGGGGCCTGGCCCACAACCCTGGCATGTGCCCTATACTGGGAACTGAAGCAACAGCTCCTTGATTTGCAGGCCAGCACTCAACCACTGAGCCACACATGCCAGGGAAGAACCTGTAAAGTTTATAGAATGCAATACTTATAGACCAGAATATGCTTTAGTTATTTCTATATAAAATGCTTTGGTAATGAAAACTAAAGAGCTCTGTTTTATGTTTTGTTATAAAGCTACTTCTTTATGTCTATGCAAGTATCTCAGAATGAGAAAACACATGTAATCTATTGTCTTTTCTGAAGGAAAACAGAGACCACTAGAGTTAGGAGCAGGTCACAAAGAAGAAATCAACCCATTCTTTGGAGGGCATAATTCAGCTAGCATGGACACAATGGTTAAGGACTTCGATTTTAGCAAAGAACTCAAACCACTAAAGATGCTATTGCTAAAATTCACAGCAAAACTCTACAATGAGAAATTTGTTAATGAGGACTTATATGGAGCTGTTTCCTGATATTCATTTTTAAAAAACAATCCATAGTTGTTGTTTTTTAATTCAATAGGGGATAGAGCAGAATAGATAGGATTATAGATGAGAGTTTTGAATATTTAAAATGATGAAGCAAGCAGTACTTGCATACAGGTTGGCATAGCGTAACTCATTCTACATCTTTGTAAAACACTCTTGATATTACTTATCAACATTTCAAGGGACTCACTGTTAGATCAGAAAATGTGCTACTTGGAATATGTGCTATAGATTTAGTCACATCTATTTATAAATAAGAAAGTTTAAGGACATTCATTCCAGCATTTTAATAAAAGTACACATTAGAAAACCTTAAATGCCATTTTGTAAAGCTGAATAAATTATGCTAATTCATTAAAGAGACTACTGTCATACGACCCTGGTGGGGTGGGGGAAGATATCTCCTTGTGCACTAATGTAGGACAAACTTTAAGGTATTTTATTAAATCAAAATGAAGAGAAAACGGAATATAGCAGTGTTTTTATGAAAACCCAAAATGTGATCAATATAAACATATCCCTGTATAGGTATAGGACAGTCTATCACTTCAAGGAATCCCAAAGAGTTAATAGTCTTCTGTTCAGAGTAACTCAGAGACGGAGAAGGTAGCTTGAGAGAGAGGGAGAGGGAGAGAAAAAAGAAAGGTGAGTGGAACACATTTTGAGTGAACTGCCACGCATCGTTGAGAGCAAAGTTGTTGGCCCTCTGGGTGCACTTATCCAGAAAAGAGGGTCTTTAGTCAGCCATCAAGTTTTTGTTTACAAGGGCCTTAACTAAATCTATATTTAGACTGAGCCCCTTCTATTTTCAGCAGGATTATAAAGATTCTACTGAAGTAGATATAAATATTTTCAATTATCAGCCCTGGCTGGTGTAGCTCAGTGGATTGAGCGCGGGCCTGCGAACCAGACAATCGCTGTTCAATTCCCAGTCAGGGCACATACTGGGGTTGCAGGCGGGTTCCCTGCAGGCCAGTTCCCGGCAGGGGATACATGAAAGGCAACCATGCATTGATGTTTCTCTCCCTCTTTACTTCCCTTCCTCTCTACAGATAAATAAATAAAATCTTTAAAAATTTTTTTCAATTATTTTTCATATTGGGAAAGAAAGGGAAAATTGTCCAAATGCAGTTTTTCTTCAGTAGTGTGCTTCATCTATGTTCACTGCAGACCTGCGGGGTGGTGATCTCGATTTAGCAGAACACTCAGCTTCTGTCTGTCATGGTGCTTATGTGCAGGCCCAAGTTGGAAAGAGGACTGACTGCTCAGGGCTTGCTCTGACACTGGACACACCCTTAGGGTGCAACATGACAATTAAAGTTAATGATTTCTGACTATTCTTTTGTCTCCTCAGAGTTGGTCAGATTGATATTTAAAGAAAATTAGTTTCTCAAGGGTGATATAAACAAACATTAGGATTACTATGATAAATGTAACAATCTAACTTTATTGAATTTGTCATTAGACCCACTAATAGTTCTTTTGATAAGATGTAATAATTAGAAAGACCCCTTTTTAAAAAGCTGTGTCTTTGCCACATAAAATTGATTGCATAACTGATTCAAACTTTGAAGTGGTATTTGCTTTTGTTTGTAGGTAAATGGACAATGTAAATACTCAGTAGCTTACTGATCAGTATTTCTTTCATTTTCCTCATCAATGGGATGTGTCTTTTCCATTGTCAGTTCTCTGTTTATCTCCCACAGAGTTCTTTGATCTACAACATCCATAGACTTTTTTAAATCTAGGGAATGGCTAAGTGTAATACATGTTGGTTTGGAGGGACTGAGCGTGAGACCAGAACTCAGGGTGAGATGCTGAGGTTTAGCATACATGCCCTGGCCTACTTTTGTGTGTTGTGGTTCTCATGAAGTCTCAGTTTTCAAAGACTCCACACTGTTATTTTGGTTTTCTCCCTGTACACGGTACTGCTGGCATTTTCACTGTTCCTTGTTTGTGCTGCCTACGGAGAGAGAAAGGGTTTCCCCAGTTCTGCTCTCCCAGTATATCTTAGTGGAAGGTGGGAGTCTCCAGCCAGGAGGATAAAGAAACTTCCCTGGCAGGATGATTGTTGAGACAGGATCACCACTGCCTATTGCAGATGGAGAGTGGTCCTTAGAATACTTGTTTTGTGATGTGATTCTCTATAGGTGTGTACACTCTATCCCACACCCTCCCTCATCAGTCTTTCTGGTGTGTAAAAGCAGGTAGAGAGGTCTCAGGACCAGCAAGGAAAGAGAGTGATTATTGTGAGTGGAACTACAGAGCAATATCCCTCTGCTGGTTCTGTCAGGTCCAACATGGGGTTTTAGGGCTGGCTCCCTTTCAGTCTAGGAGAAGAATGGGCCTACCTGGAGCGCCCTGTTCCAAGTTCGAGTGATGGGAAAGACCCGGTCACCCCCTTCTCTTGATTGGAGGACATATGAAACCCTGATATTATGTTCCTCTAATCCTGAGATCTCAAACCAGTTTGCTTGTATTCTTCCTAACAGCTTTCAGAGAACTTGTCCTGATTCATTTTTGAATTATTTCCAGGGTTTTTAGTTCTATTTAGTAGTAAGAATCAGAGAGAAGTGAGTCTCTGGAATCTTGTCCTGCAACCGAGGTTTCAATAAATTTTAAGTTACACAATTTTTATAGTTTCCTTCCATAGATGCATCTAGGAGTCCTCCCTTAGAATATCATTACATGGCTCATTAAAAGTAAACTTCCAAAGATATTGGATATCACAATATTACTGAGATTCCCTATCTATAACTGACCATATTCTAGAATAGTCTAGAAAGGTGAATGTGAAGGTAACAGAACGAAGGTGAAGGTAAACAGATATAAGTATATATCAGTCTCTGATTACCATTGAGAGAACAGCTACTGGCTTTTTAACTTCCATAAATTAAGATATACCCATTTATCTTGACTTCCTGAAACAGTTTCCACCTAAGATGAGTAATATTTGTCTGAATAGTTACATTCCTCTAGTAAATATACAGTCTCTTTATGTTGTTAACCATTCTTAGAAGATCTTTTAACATTTATCTTTTAATATTTCAGAATCTTAAATTATTTCTTAATATTTGATCCAAGTTCCTAATCACTTAATAAAAAAAATTGTTTTCCCATCTAGACATTTTTACAATCAAGTAGAATTGTCATTAAAACAAGTGGTCAATTGCCCTGGCTGGTGTAGCTCAGTGGATTGAGCGCGGGCCTGCGAACCAGACAATCGCTGTTCAATTCCCAGTCAGGGCACATACTGGGGTTGCAGGCAGGTTCCCTGCGGGCCAGTTCCCAGCAGTGGACACAAGAAAGGCAACCATACATTGGTGTTTCTCTCCCTCTCTCCCTCCCTTCCCCTCCAAAGATAAATAAATAAAATCTTTAAAAAAAAACAGGTAGTCAATTAACTACCGAAAGTGTTAGTTTTATCACAAGCCTTGTTCGGTGATCTGCATATTCAAAGGAAATTATTCAGTATAAATGGACAAAGAATTTGCTTTGTTTCAAAAGCTTTGAAGCAACCGAAAACATTTTACTATTTTGTAAATGAGCTATTTTTAATAGCTTTTATCTTGCAATACTTATCTATTTTAAACAGAAGGTGCTAGTATTAGTTTTCATAACACACCAGAAAGTTCAAGATAAATATGATAGACACAAAGGAGACTGACACAGTTTTCAAAAGAAGAATCTGTAAAGAGACAGACTTCCGTATGGAATTACTGGAATAAAGAAAGCTACTAGGTGTGAGGATAAAAAAATAGTGCAAATGTGTCAAAAATTGTAGTACTTTTTCACACCTGAAACTAGATAAAATTGAATTTTAGGAACCAGCAATTTTTTCAAAGAATTTAAAAAGTAACCTTATAAAATGCTCTACATCATATTTGGCGAATATTACATTCTCTTTATAATTAAAAACTCAATGCCTGCATATTCTATAGTTTTCTTCAACTTCTCTATTTCTAGACAATTTTAACCTGGTCTCTTCCACTGTTGTGACTAATTTGGTTTAAATCATTTTCTCACAAGATTTCATGGAGGAAGTGAATTCATATTTAATAATCATCTACTATGTATTAGAGACCAAACTCACCACTTTATTTATCCTCCTCTTCCCCTTCCTCTTCTTTTTCTTCCTCCTCTTTTATTATCACTCATGTTTTACAGATGGTAACACTGAATCTCAGAGTAGATAAATTGCTATTCATTGACTTCACAGCTAAAAGAAGAGTATTTCAGATAAAAATCAAGTTGTCTATTTTCAACATTATATTTTCTCCATTAACCATGCTACTTTCTATTACCCTTGACTACAAATCACATCATTAACAATTTTCTTGGTCCTCAAGATTATTTCCTGACCCTATTAATTGTTAAGGAATAAACAACTATTTGTGGGATTTGTGCTTATAAGTGTCATGCATTTGTGATAGACTCTAAGATTACTACATGATTGTTTTCCATTTAGTTGTTCGTTTAAAAAAAACATATTAAATTTCTTCTAAATAACAGACATCATGGATATAATAGAAAATACATTTTAGCCAAATGCCAACAGATTTCATTATACATTATAAAAGATATGTTTATTGACAGATAATATTATTCAAAAAACACCCCAATTAAAGAAATAAGAAATGTTATTTGAGCACCAACAAAAAATAATAATTATTTTTAGGCATAAAGATACAATATCACAGGGAATTTAACATCTGTGTTGAGTTTTGAACAATGAATATGCACAGAATATAGGAGAAGAATGATCCAGGCAGATGAGGAAACACAAGCAAAGACATCAGTTGTTAAATCATACGATGTTTTCCAGACATGGAAAGTGGATTGTTGCTCTTTGTGCTGAGGAAGCATGACGGAGAGTGAGAGAGGATAGATGGGGGATGTAAGTCCTGGACAGATGATAAAAGCCTTTGTTGTCTGATGAATTATGATGACCTTAGAGGGAATCTTTGAAGGAATTTAAACAGAATATCATAATCATACGCATAGCTCCCTTCTCTTATGCATAGTGACTTCCATCCTATGTGTTGTGATATTTGTGTCACTGCATAGTAAATGTTTTTCTTTTCTTTTTTTAAATTTTTATTTATTTATCTTTAGAGGGGAAGGGAAGGAGAGAGGAGGAGAAACATCAATGTATGGTTGCCTTTCGTGCATCCCCTGCTGGGAACTGGCCTGCAGGGAACCAGCCTGCAACCCAGGCATGTGTCCTAACTGGGAATTGAACCGCGATTGTCTGGTTCTCAGGCCCGCACTCAATCCACTGAGCTACACCAGCCAGGGCTAGTAAATGTTTTTCTTTATAAAATAAATTAGTGAGGAGTGAAGGCTGTCCCTTTAAATTCTCTCTCTCAGTTATGCACTCACACAAGCATTCTTGCATAGTAGAAAAAAGATTAGAATTATTTAAGTATTGCACATGACTAGTGACATATTTTGTCTTGTCAACCTCAATTATATGGGATCCTAGACAATGTCCCTCATATACACATGACCAAATATTAGGGGGGAAATATAAGAATCAGCCCAGTAGAATAGTGAAGCTGTAAATCAGTAAATCAGAGACCGATGATTTAATAACTATAGTTTCCTGGTTCTGTAAGTCTATTTGTACCTGAGCTGTGAAGCTCTTTTCTCTCTCCATCACAGCAAGAACAGCCAGCTCTTCAAGGCTAAAGAAATGAACAAAGCTGTCAAGTCCTTGGCTCGTGCCACTGGCATAGGAAGTAGCATTTGACACCAATGTGATGGAGCTACTTGGCAGTGGCTCAAACCAGTAGACTTTCCAGTCCCCGCCTTCAGATTTCCCTCAAAAACCTTACATTGCCTGTATCTAGAGTATTTATGAATTTTTCTTCCCATGTCTTTATTGTAAGACAGTCTTCTCTACTACCAGTGGTCAACCATTTTGCATCTGAGATATTGCTAAGTTCCTGCAAGTGGCTACTCCATACCAATGAACTAATGTGTGAAAGGTGTCACTTGGACCTGTCTGCAGTATTGCGGACAAAACAAGTTCAAAGTATTTTACTGAGTACAGACAAAGTAGGTCTATCTGGCCCCTTTATCACCCCTCCCCGAAACTCTGCAACTATTTAGAACTACTGTTTATATGGCTGCTGAGAGGTCCTTCCTGCCTCTGAGCTTTCATTTCCACAGAATGCAGACAACTGCTCCGTCTCTCATGGCCTGGATCTGGTTTACAGTGGAGAGAATGAATCATGGTGATACTTAAAAGGGCATTTTCCTCGCTTTTTATCTATGTATATTTTATTAGCATTTTTATAAGTAAATAGGTAGTAATTAGCAGGTAAAACCTGGGAGAGAGGCTGCAAGGCCCATTGGATACATTGCAGAAATCAATTTCCTGGTATAGTAAGTGATTGGCTTGTTATGGCACATTGCTCTCCTGAAAGTTTCTCAAGAAAAATGAGCAAGTTATTTACATTAGTGCTGTTTTAATGATGCTGCGTAAATAAAGGCATTCATTTTGGAGCAATGAAGTGGAATAAATTTTTAAAGGATAAGCCCCTTTTTACCTTGATAAATAGGATTAAGTCATGGATGATTAGGGTTGAGCGGGGCCACTGTGATGTAGCAACTCAGAGGAATAGACATTGATGTAGAAGCACGGTGAAATGGTTAGGAGCTAGAACTGTGAAACCAGACTGTGAAGACCATTTCAATTTTATTTGAAACTAAATATCTGCATAGCACTGAGCAAGTGACTTAACTTTGATTTCTTTCCTTGATAATGGGGATCATTAATAATGGTAATTATTAAAGCAACTCCATAGGGTTGCCAGATAAAATATTAGATATCAGATTACATCTGAAGTCATATAAATAGCAAGTAATTTTTTTGTATAATATGTTCAAATATTGGACACGACATCCTTCTAATGAAAATGTATATCTGAAATTCATATGTAACTGAAAATTCACCAATTTTATTTGCCAAATCTGGCAGCCTGTGAGAATTCTGTGAAACAATTGCAATATAATTTTTTTTAAAAAGTCCTGGAAATGTAAGAATACTGAGTTCAATTAATACTATTTATATTACTTTTCTAGTTACTCATCTGTTAAGATGATGAATAGGTTATAATCTAGATTCATTGTTTCCATAAGGCCACACTGATATTTTATCACCTCTTTTATAAATTATCTTCCACCTAGTTTAACACTTAGGGCAAATTTCTATATACCCAGAACCTTTTATTGAGCATTAGTATGCATGAGTTTAGAAAAAAAGTCATATTTACATCAAACAGATTTGAACAGAATAACTAAATAAAAGGGATGTATACCAACAAACCCACAAAAATCCAAGGTGTTTCAAATTCCAGGAATGACTGTTGGCTTGTCAGATTTTAGAACGTTGTACTTGAGATTATTTGTACCATAGTCATTATCCACCATTTATTAGTGTGGATAAATGAAACTTGGATAAATGAAATAGCACTTATATCCTATTTCCTCGTTTTACAGTGTCCTTGATTCTAGGGCTTCAGTCCTTCCAGCATCACTGCCTCTGATAGATTGATTATATGCAATTCAATGGTGTTATGCCATGATAAGAGCATTTGCAGTTTGTCCCTAAAGGGGTAAATTAGCAGGCAAAATGAAGTAACAACAAATTATGAATGGGAATAACATATAAAAATACCTGGGATTGGACATATAAACATAGATTATTAGAATGAGAAAAATGAGAGTCAAGAGGATGGTCAAAAAGAAGTTGTTTGGGAGCATGGGAATAGAAAGAGAGTGAGCTCTAGCCCTCATTTCCTCCTGGCAACCTCTCAATTACAGTGGAAAATAGCTTTGTGAAAGTCAAGAGGAAGGTAACTGACACCTGCCCAGGACAACCCTTCTCTGTTCGACCTTATTGTGTCATGAACTAAAGATCTGGGACATCTTGTGTCTGGGGAAAGACATGGGATTCCCCGGCCTTCGTGTCAATGCTATGGATGCATTTATGTTACGCATGTCACTGGGGGCCAGGGAGAAGCTGTGGTGTTTTATTGACCCTAAGTGTCTAGGTTATTTTGCATCCTCTAAATTCAGGAGCAAAGTGCTCATTTTTGAGCAGTAGCTGGAGTATAGTGAATGTTCGATATATATTAGCTCCCTTTCCTTTTTTTAAGTCTTACATGGTAAGGAGGAAACTCATGGGAAACATTGTCTTATTAAATGTTTATGATATTTCATCTAATATTTATTGAACATGCATCATTTTCTAGACTACTGGCTATCTTTGTAGATGTTATTTCTCATTGCTATAAAATAATTCCAATAAATGCAATTTCTCTGATTTCTGCATAAGAAAAAAAAACCTGCCACTCTAACTAACCAGGCAAATATCAGTAAAGAATTGGCAAACCCAGAGTCAAACGTAGGACTGTCCCAATGCCAAGCCTATTCTTTTCCACATTATCACTCAGTGCTATCTGTATTTTGGCAAAGTGCTTTAAATTTTTTAAAATGCTTTAACAAATTGGTATATAACTCAGAGAACATATTTTGATAATCTAGTAAAATGCAAACACAATGATCATGCATAAGTCATGGAGTCCATAATCCATGGTTTTTCAACAGCAGGCACATAATTTGCCTCATGATGTCGGCTGTCTTACCTGGGATGTCCTCACGGAAAGCCCAGAAAAAGACAGAGCAGTGGCAGCTGCTTGGTCATAGTGATAATGTACTATGTAGAATTAAACAACTAAGTTATATGTGAAAGAAGCAATATAAATTGTATACTAACTAACAAACCCGTGTATTTCTAAATGAACTCTAGTGAAAACTAAAAAAAACAAGAAAGGAAAAGCAAGTGCTTTTATTGAACCCCCTATTGTTGAAGTCCTGGAATTTACATATAAAATTGATAGCAGTTTCTTTGCCCATTTTACAGATTTAACGCTTAAAAATACTAATTTAGTTATAGAACAAAATATGTGGTTTTATTTTTGCCACATTGACAATATGATTTAATTTATATTCATCAATTAAAATTTTTGCATTCATATTATTCATATAGTTAAGGTATAATTTTAATTAAAATTCAAAATATTTAAAAAGCAAAACCATGAAATAAACTTAAATGTAAGCATAGACATATATGGGACTATTTCTAGAGAAACTATTGACATACTCTTTGAGTTAAAGAATACAATTAAGTAACAATTTTACTGTTAATTTCTTTTCTGTAAAGTTGACCATTTTCTTGCCTTCAAATAATGATCAAATTATTATTTTGCTGTATAATCTTATCTCAATGCTAAAGTTGCACACAATAAGAATAATAAAATATTTGTCATAAAATAGGGGATACCAAAATTATTTAATTAACTTACTTATACAAGTAACATGTAAGTATGAAAAAAGCTGATATATTTATTTTTACATTCATGTTTGAAGTTATTTTTAAAATTATGACTTGGTTTTACCAAAGACTGACAGACTGATGAAATCCCGGCTCTTGAAGTGTTTTATTGAGGAAACTTTCTTCAGACATTAATTAGATGGGTATGCATTTTAAGAATGCATAGTCATTTCCCATTACTAATACATCTGCTCCACATTCTTTGTCATAGTTACCATATTCCCTGAAATCTGAACATGTAAAATCTGATAGTCTCGGCAATTAAAGATGCATCAGTAAAAGATAAGGCACAATCTTTTAAGGAGGTTGTCTTTATTTCTCCAGAACCAGAAGGGGAGAATTCCTGGAGTAAATGCTAACAAACAAGACAAAAGTGTTGTTAACATGCTGACAAGTCAATAATCCCTCTCAATTAAAGAAACAAACATCAAATATGTACACCCATGGAATAGAGCATGTTTAATTAAACATGAAGCTAGACAAGTTCTATTATTTTCATGAAATTTCTGTCCACTATACAGAATAGACCATACAGACCCTTATTCAGATGGCCGATTATATCCAATATTGCTAGTGTGTGTGGTAGGAAAAACTTACTTCATTAGAGGTTGTGTACACTATTTAATCCACTTTGTGCTTTCCTGACTCATTTTCCCCTGCAGTGGTAAGTAATTTTAACTTTAAGAGAATTGTAAGAAATGATTCCTGGGGTTGTACTGAAAGCCTTTGTCCTTCATTTCATTGTTACTATTATATTGGCAATATGTCAATGGGAAGAGAAAGCTAAGAGCCTATTTAGCCATGAATAATTCCACTACTGAGATACTGAAATTGTATGACTACTTTTCTTCCTCTAAACCTTTTCATTTTTGAAAAAAATGTCTTCAAAAATAAATGTACTTGAATTAGTTAGAAGCTGGGAACAACTTAACCTATAAAATAGTCTTTATGTACTTGAGGCTATCTTATTATTTCTTCCAAGAACTAGGCAACAGGAATGCTATCCTATTCTGTGGAGTAGTCCAGTGATAATAACAGTGTATAAGGAAGAATATATTGTTTATATTTTTATTAAACATTTTAAAGCTTTTATTCTGCTTTTGATTGTTGACATCTAATAAGGTATTTAGGTAAAATAACTCCAATAGCTTGGGTATATTTATTTTTGAACTTAGTTTAGCCTAGCGGTACCCTGAACTGGGAAGAAAGCAATCCTATCATGGGAGCCAAGTTCTATCTTAAATACCCTTCTTATGATTCTAAAAATTGTTGGAGATTAGTGAGCATCTGTACTTCCTGTCATCACCAGCCTCCATTCACCTCCATCAGCACTTGAGAGATCTCTTATGTGTACCCTTTTCATTTCTAAGGTACTTCTGTATCTTGTTACCATAGAAATAGAAAAAAATGAGTGTCAATAATGCTGTTTCTATAGAAACAGGAGGTATTGAATTAGACTCCCTGGCTTTGTCCCTTGTCACATGATGTGAATTTTTGGAGAACCAAATGGACATGTTCTGATGAGTATTCTTTACATAAAATTTCATAAAACATGTTCTCCTATTTTAGCCTCTATACTTTTAATTCTAAAAGTGTTGATTTGTTTGTTTTTATAAGAGGTCACCTGCAAATTCAGTCTCTTTCACACTAATTAAAAAAAAACAAGTTATTTTACTGAAAATATGAACTTTGAAACATGCTGAACTAATAATAAACTGTGAATGAGTGATAGTAGTTTTTATATTAGTAAGCCTTTTAATTCAGATGCCATTTGCAGCTACTTGCTGTCTTATAACTTGCCCAAATAAGCTAATGTTTAAGTTTTGTCCTCCTAGCAGTCATATTTCAGCTGCGAGCAACACATTTAATATTCTGTACAGTGTGTGTGGGTTCGGAAATCTCACTCAGGTTTAAAACAAAATTTGGTCTACACTCAGAAGTATAACTTCAGGGTATGAACAAAGCCATAATAAGAAAACCATATCCATATTATGCTCAAGGTTTTATACACATTCTTCCTCTTGGTCTTTTCCTTTCTTACTTTCTTCCCTTCCCTTCACTTCCCATCCCCTCTGTCTATTGTGTTTTGGTATTTATTTGTGCAGTACCAATGATGGCAAACTGTGAATTCCATATCAGTGATTCCTTCCATACTCTTTAGACTCTTCAGGTTTAGGTGATATTCTGTATTCCAGTAGTATTGTGTGTGTTTTATTTTATTCTTGGCACTAATTATGCTGTGATTGAGGTGGTACACAATTGTCCTTGCCCTTTTCTTTACCAGATTGTGAGCTATTTAAAGTCAAGGCCTGTGCTCAAATTATTTATAATATGTAATGTTTCTAGTATAGTACTTAGTATACAGCAAGTTCTTATTAATATGTGTTTATAAAACTTTTAATTTAAAAGTTATTATTAACACAAAAGTTATTACTTGACCTAGATTTTATACTCATATAAGTTTCAATATCTTAATACTCCTTATCTTAATACCATATAATAACCATAATGCTCCCAATACAACTACTAGGAAGACAAAACTTATTCAGACATCCTTTTTGTGTTTGATAAGTCCAAGAATCAAACTTGCATAATATCTTCCTTAGTGTTATCACATCACATTGATTTATTCATATCTGCTGAATAAAACAGCACCTTATAGTAAGGGACCAGATATAATTGAAATAACATTAACGACCAAACATCTTCATGTAATTTTGAATATATTGTCTATAAAAGATAAGCAGATTTTTGAATCTTGCTTTAGGAGCAGTAAACTAGTTTCTGATAATACCGCAAGTATGGAAGATTATTTGTCAACATAAGAAATATCCAAACCTGTAGAGAATTTTTATGAGTTTATTTGAGCCTATTTTAGCCAAACTGATGACATATGCTGGAGAGCAAGAGCTCAATTGCTCCAGAGAATAACAGTTTTGCAGATGGTCATCCATTGGGCAAAACCAAGGCTGTCATCTCCCTTAATAAGTTTTACCAGCAAGCTCATTTCTTGGCTACCGCACATCAAGATTTGAATTTTGAAAATTTTGATGTCAGAAATTATGTAGCTATGAATTCAAATTTTACTGTTCTTAAAATGTGTTTAGTTGTTATTATTTATTAGAATCTCTTTACTCTTTTACATCTCTTTTACATCTACTATTATGCATTTGAAATTAAGGAGAAACCTTAAGGAAGATTATGTGAGGGCGTGGGAGGAAGCAACTCCAGATGGGATTACAGCAGCAGTTTTCAAGCCTTTCCATCTCGTGGCACACACAAACTAATTACTAAAATTCTGCATCACATCCACATATGTTTTTTGCTGCTCTGACAAAAACAATAGGTATAATGTTGATTCATTTACACAAGATGGCTACTGTGTCGGCTGTTGTCTTTTTTCTATTTGACAAACTAAGGGAAAAGAGGTCAGTGCCCAAGACTAAATAGTCAGGGATTGCACATTTTAAAAACTTTTGCAGCATGTTGTTTGAAAATTGCTGGATTACAGGGTAGTTAAGATTACATGCTCTATTGGGGAATCTGAAATGGGGCATTTCAAGGATGAATTTAATCTAAATGCAAAGAAACAAGGACACAGCTTGCTTGAAGAAAAGATAAGCCTTTTAGGAAAGAAGTTGTATGCCTAGTACATGACTACCTACCATGGCCCACACAGTTAGGAATTTATGATAAAATCACCCTGTGAGGTTACTTTTCATAGAACTTCTTTTTTGTTCACGTACCTCATTTTTTAGCTGCTCTACTTCTTAAGTATACAGATTAAGTTCTGCATTATTGAGAAATAATGTTTGAAAATTAAAAAAATTAAGAATCATATTCAACATTCAGAAAAATAAAAAAACTTCATACACTCATGATAGATTTTATCTAACTGAGCTTTTTAATCTATTAATTTAATGGAAATCATTGAATATGATATAATTGAGACTTCTGTACTTGGTCGAGCATTAAAAAACACAAACATAAAAAGCAAACCTCAATTAAAACAGGAAATATTTTTAAATCACACCATAACCATATTAAAATAGAACTATAACAGTACATTTATTAACTATTATTTTAGCATGGATAGAAGCATCAAATCTCAGTGGAAAGTCCCCACCAGAAGCCAGAATTTTATGTATAGTTGATCTCTACTAATATGTTCTTAGATCGAGAAAGGAGGCTTTTACTACATGTCTATAAAGTAGAGTAAAGAGATTCTAATAAATAATAACAACTAAACACATTTTAAGAACAGTAAAATTTGAATTCATAGCTACATAATTTCTGACATCAAAATTTTCAAAATTCAAATCTTGATGTGCGGTAGCCAAGAAATGAGCTTGCTGGTAAAACTTATTAAGGGAGATGACAGCCTTGGTTTTGCCCAATGGATGACCATCTTTGGCTCTGACTTCTTCTGAAAAGTACTTTCCCAGTTTTTCTTGTGGTTACAGCAAGGAAAAGGAGAGCCAAAGAACAAAATACAAGCTGCCTGGAGCCGTATGATGCCCAGAGATAGCAAAATCATGTAGCATATAGTATTGACTATAATGGACACAGGGGATCTGTATAACTTCTGGGAAATTATGAATAGACATAGAAAATTATAAACAATAGATTTATGTTCTATTTGAAGGGTGAACCTTTGCAACTGTGAATCTACTTCTTTTTGTGGCAAAAACCACCTCCAGATACAGCATACCAGCCACAAAAACAGCATGCAATGCGAAAATGAAAGCTAAGCCTACAACAGAAGAGGAATTCAGACAGAACAAGAACAAAAACAATTTTGTTAAAAGAAAAACTACAATTTTTGCTATCCCCAGGGTGTAGGAAAGTTCCTAGTGGAACAATGAAAAGTTAACAGTGGACCCCAATTGCACTATATTTGTAGTTGCTAACATACATATTTAAGTTTAATAGCTTCTAAATTGCATATAATTTTCACTATTTAAAATGTACTTGGTTACTTTGAATTAACCTGCTTGTAGCCTTTTACTAAGTCTTAAGCTGGAAAAGCTTTCAGTGATCACAAATGAGGTTCCTATTAGCACCCCAACATGCAGTGTAGTGCTCAGAGGGGCACTGAAGATTGGGAAATGAGCAAAGCCTATGTAAACATAGATGGGAAACACGTGTTTTCTATTGCCTTATGTCTGTTTATTTTCTTAGAAGATAGTCAAGTTTTACCAATAAGTAAACTTTAGTTTCCTTATCTGTAAAATGGGTATAGTAATAGAAATTCCAGTAAATGATTATAGGTTCTGTCTTGCTCACTGTTTTTATTTTCTTTCCCGAACAAAAATGTTCTAAATTTGGATAACAAATTATATGGTCACTCTATCGTTATGAGGAATAAGTCCATTTTCTAATGGACGTAGTATAAAATTTCCTCTTTTTAGGAATTAAATGGATATATATTGACAAAGTTCCCTTCCCTGCCAAGATTCAAACACAAAGAATATTTCCTTACTTATGTGTTTAAATGTTTAGTAGCAACTATTATGTACACCACATGAACTGTAACATCAGCTACCCACATGACACTTGTAGTTTAGTAGATAATAAGCCATTTGTCACTGTCATTTATCAAGCAAGGATTCCATAACTACTAAAAGAAGCAACATTTCTGATACATCTGGTGTTATTCAAACTATGTTATAGGACTTTTGACTAAAAACACAACAACAATAATAGATAGAGTTATATAGCACTTGTCTTGAGAATAAATTGCTTCAATTATCCAGAGAAATAATGAGATTTGCTCCGATGATATTAAGGCAGTTGTAAAAATACATCATTTTCACTCTGCAGGCTATTTCACTAATTGTCTAGGACTTCTCCCAGTGCAATTTTACTAATATAGTCCTAAAGACTTAGTGTTCTTCTCTTTTTAGAATATCTGGTCATTTTTGTTTGTATTTCATTTATGAGATATATATCCTATAATAAGATATGTGTTAGTATGTCTCTCAAAATGAACTGTATGTGTATATAGTGAATTTTTATACTGATATTTTGAGTGGGTCAGTGTTCTCTAACTTGCTGGATATTGAAAAATCTTACATAGAGATTCTCACTTTAAATAATCCTTACAGTAATGTTAAAGAACATTATAAATGGACCATAATAAATGTACTGTGCATCTTTCATCAAAAAGAGAAGGGTAACTTTTAAAAAGTGTAGATAAACGCAATATGCATTGTTAATGACTTCTATAAGCCCAGTCTACAAAACTCTACTGAACCGAAGTGCTACAACATGCTCACAGTGTGTTTTGCAGAGTCTTTACCTGTGCCTTTTGATCTATGTGATGTGAAAGCTCATCGTGAGATCCATTCTCACAACAGGCAGAACTGCCACGTCCAGGGCTGTGCTGCTGGCAGAGAAGAACAGACACTTCAAGTAAATCAAAATAAACAAACACATGGTTTGACCACGAAGAGTTTCTTCGCTTAAAATTACCTATGTAATTTGCATCAATTATTTGAATTCAGTTTAGAAAGAGTCAATTTTTTTTATTTTCCCTCAACAAAATTTTATTTTCCCTCTACTGACCAAGTATAAACTTATATTCCCTTCAGCTTAACTAAACTTTATATAAATTTCTCCCTGACTCTAGGCCACTGATGCTGCCTTTCTTAAAGTTTTTACCTCAGACAGCTTATACTTGTATAATCTCTCCCTGCCTCGTTGAGAGGTAAGTCTTTAAAACCAGCATTCTCTAAGGCCAGTTAGGAATCCAGATGGCCTACACTGCCCCATCCCAGTTCTTAAAATGTGTCCAGCCTTTTTCAGTGGGTGAAGTCCAGCCTGAGTTTTAGCCTGTCTCCCCTCTTGCAGTATTCTTGAATAAAGTCTTCCTTCTTTGTTTCATTTTGCCATCCACGTCTATGAACTTTGCATGGCTGGTTCTGTAATGTGATCACCAGAGAAGTCTTGTCAAATGCATTTTTCAGGTGTGTTCAGTTAATAGTGATACTTAGGGCCAACTTACTCCTTGGCCTGTATTTTAGACTTTTAATTAAATGAAAGACTGAGTTTGCAAAACCTTTGTTTATAATTTAATACAAATTGAAACATGCTTAATGAATCTGATTCCATGACTAAACATTTTATATGTTGAATTAAAAATAAAATGCCTCAATTTCATGCTGTTTTTTCTTATGCTTCCCAGTCCCTACATTTCTTATTCTCCATTTGGCATGCTATGTCCTTTCATCTGGGAACAGTTAAGGGCCCCTGTCTATTTCCCTTCCTAAGCACAACATTTGAAAACAAATCCTTATACGACTTGATTCTGAGTAGTTTGAAAACAAAGCATTTCTGTACATGAATTTAGTAGTTTTCCAGTTCAGAATATAAAGGTAGATCTCAGTACCTGCTTTGTAAAAGCCTTCTCTTTTAGTAGTTTCTTTGTGATCAATCCTTTGCCATAAAATGAATCCACTTAGAATACTTCACAACAAATGGAGTCAGAAGGGTTTACCTACAGAAGTCTGAAACGAGGCATGGGGTTCCTTTTATTCTTGTGAAACAAGGCATTCACAACCCTCTTGAAAACAATTTTTGTAAGTATAGCTATTTCCCCATAGCAGTACAGCTTTACCTATGTATTAATTTGATTGTAATTGAACTAATGAATAAGCTGATGACTATTTCTGGCTCTGAAGTTTCTCTCATTGGTTGGAACAGAATTTACCTCATGGAGAGAAATAATTGGCACCAGAAAGGAACTTGAAACAAAACGAGAAAACCCTTTTTAGGTTGATATATTCACTTGGTAAACATTTTCTCAAAGGAGATAAGAAGTCACTGAAATACTTTCAATTACTTTCATTTGAAGTAGATGTTTGCTGAGAATTTGTCATCATATTTGCTTTAATTAGAGAGGCCTTTTAACCTCTATTTTATGGTTGTATTGTGATTAAAATTCTTTAAAATTTTAATAGATCTTCATTTACAATAACAGATACCAGTGTAGTGGGGGCAAAATACCATTTAAACAAAGACAGTATTCTCCTTTGAAATTTCTATTGTTTGGTGTATGAGCTTTAGTAGACACAGTGCTTATGCAAAGTGCAATTCGATGTTCCTTCTGAAAAGCAGAGTTTGAGTCAGAGCAGGGAAATGAGTCTGTCTAACATATAAAACTATTTTAACTCCCTGGGAAAGTATTATTCTAATGCCCACTGATTTTGCCTTTTTTGACTGGGCTTCCCCATGTGGAAAAGACATCTGTGTATCAGAAACCAGCTAAAGAGAAAAGTGACTAATAAGAAACATTTGTGGGAAGCCAGGACTGCTAATTCTGAAACAATGACATAGTATTATTTGTACCTTACTTTTAACTTGGCCCTTCAGGAAGCACCATACTTGGGTATTTAGGGAAATAAACAAAAAGCTCTACGTCCAATTGGACTGAACGCTCAGGGTAAAAACACTTTATCCGAGGTGAGTGTGGCTCAGAGTTAAAGGTTCTAAGCCTGACCAGGGAAGATTTTGAACAGGAAAATACTCCATGGAGTTTTGTGAAACACATCAGGAGAGGATTGAACTTTCACTCTTCATGCAAGGGAAGCTCTTGGAAACTAGTAAGTGGCTACTAAATGGAGTGGCAGCCCTGATGAAATCCAGAAGGAACACGAAAACATACAAGATAGAAGAATAAAAAATGCTGTGGTAGTGTGTAACAATATCAACTGAAAGGATTTGTTTTGTTCCCAACTTATATATGGCACATAGTATCACAATCACCTGTTTATTAACTGTGATTTATGAAAATTAAAGCACTAAGAGAGAAAGGTAGATAAAGGGAAAAATTACAAAGAATAAAGAATAGGGCTGGAATGGGGTCTGCATGAAGGTCAAGGACTAGAGGAGTCAAAGAAAGAGCTAAAAATTCCACACAATACTACTCACTTCTTAGGCCCTGACACTGTTCATGAAAATGAACCTAAACTACTCCTCCTTATATGAATTTAGCAAGCTTTGTAGACAGCACAATAGGTTGACTTTCAACAGGAGGATTTTGACCAATTTTTTTGCTTAGATTTTGTTTTTGAAGCTTTTGGAAAGTCAACTGCAGATATGAAAAAATTCTGAAAACTGATCAGTGTAAATCAGTATCCACTTATTAATCATTCAAAGTCACTTTGCAGTTAGGACCTTATGCAAAGAGAGAAAGACATTCAATGAGGCCATAAAAGTTCTGTCAGTGCAAATCAAGAATATCCCTAAAAGAGTGCAGGGATTCCAACATAAATCTTAGACAATTTTTCTTAACTGCATTATAGTAAAGGCAGCAGAATGGAAAAAAGCCTGTATTAAACTATAGCAAATCTATATTCTATTAGCTTTCTTAAAATATTAATCTTTAATTGGTCTGATTTTAATTATGTGTTATCAACATGAGGAATCTACAATTTTTTATTTTCATATTTCAATTTCCAACAGAAGTTTAATATTCTGGATTTAGAATTTCTTAAATATTACCTGTTTTTCAACTGGAAGAATACATATTTATTTTATCTAACTTTCCAAAACCTGATTTCACGTAAATAAAAGCTAGAATTATATCATTGCTTTCATGTATGTTATAATATTGTTGCTTTGATTGAACCTGTAGATAACTAGAAATCATTTAGTACTCATTATCATGCACATTTTTAAAATTACCGTCAGTATTTTTCTCATATTGATGGATACCTCAGAAGTGCTTTAAATTTAAAAAAAATGTTTAAATAATTTTCCTTTATTTATTCCAGACTGTCTGTATGAATAACAAGTTTTGACTGTAGGAATCCAACAAAAGTATTAGTGAAAGAGAAAAGACAAACAAAAGAATAAGATATTCTTAAATTATCCACTTGAGCCCAAAATAATCTAATGTCTTCTGTGATACTCTACCCTACCTTTAAAATACCATCAGAAGAAAATCTGCATCTTCAAAAGGTAGGCAGTCGGTCCACTGCAGCTTTGGAAACACTGGCACTTGGCTATCAATACACATGGAATTATGACAAAAATAATTGATCCATGAAAATGAATTATTACCTTTTCTTTATTGATTCATTAGACGAATATTCATTTAGCTTCTTTTACTTGTCCGGTAGTATATCCCCATTGACTTTATATCTTAATAGAAAATATAGAACAACAAAAAAGTTATTAAAAAGGCACCTTAAATAAAATAAAAATGATTGGGTGATTGCTGGAGGCAGGTAGAGGGTTAAATGTGTTTATTTGCTATTCGTGTTTAGAATGGGATAAACTGAAAATAAATTAAACTAATTGAATGATGTCTAATCAGACACTTGGGCAATTTTTATCTTATCACCTGTTGTATGAATGAACACAGCATAAATATGATGTAATTTTGATTATATCATAACTGACAGTGGTATTTCAGGAACCACATTCTCTGTCTCTTTGTAAGTATCACTGCAAAAGTAAATAGGGCATCACCACCTCGCAGGTAACCCATTTTTACTGTCTCTTAAATTATGATTTATTATTCAGTTCAACAATGGAAAATTGGCACCCATATGGATAGAAATTCAGATAATTTGAAGAGAAAGGTCTTAACTTAGAGTCTGTTCCTTTCCAACTACACAGTTGGAAGCAATTCACCCATGCATTTCTTTTTAAAATAGAGAATGGTACAAATGCCTACTTTAATAATAAAAAGTATATGAAGGATAAAGTGTGCTGCATACAATGAAGTATACAAATTAAAGTGATGAATAAATTTTAATCATGATTATTATTAAATGTATTCATTTGTTTACTTAATAGTTTTTATTAGATTTTTTATTATAATTTATCCCATTTATCCCCTCTTCCGCCTCCACCTACATCCCTCCCTTCCCCACAATCACCACGCTGTTGTCCAGGTCCATGAGTCCTTCTTTTTCTGCTCAATCCTTCCTCCTCCCATCTCCTCCAGAGCTGTCAGCCTGCTATGTATGAATCTGTCTCTGTTTTGCTCTTACTTCAGGTTTGTTCCATAGATTCCATATATGAATGAAATCATGATATTTATCTTTCTTTGAATAGCTTATTTCACTTATGATAATGTTCTCCAGGTGCATCCATGCTGTCACAAAGGATAAAATTTGCTTCATTTTTTACAGCCAAGTAGTATTCTATTGTATAAATATACCATAGCTGTTTTATCCATTCAACAATGGATGGACACTTGGGCTACTTCCAAATCTTGCAATTGTAAATAATGCTGCAATGAACCAGGGGTGCCTATATTCTTTTGAATTACTGTTTTATGCTCTTCAGGTAAACTCCCAGAAGTGGAATTACTGGGTCAGAAGGCAGTTCCACTTTTATATTTTTGAGGTAACTCCATACTGCTTTCCACAGTGGCTGCACCAGTCTGCCTTCCCCCCAGCACTGCAGAAAATTTCCCCTCTCTCCATATTCTTGCCTGCACTTGTTTTTGTTGATTTATTGATGATAGCCATTTTTATAGGTGTGAGGCTTTAATTTGCATTTGTGGTTATAATTTGTGGTTTTAATTTGCATTTCTCTGATGACTAGTGATAATGGACATATTTTCATGTCTGTTGGTCTATTGTATATCCTCTTTGGAGAAGTGCCTATTATGTCTTTACCCATTTTTTAAGTTGGATTATTTGTGTTTTGGGTGTTGAGTTTTATAAATTCTTTAAAAATTTTGGATACTAACACCTTATCAGCTATATCATTGGCAAATATATTCTCCCATTTGGTGGGCTATCTTTTTATTCTGTTGATGGTTTCTTTTGCTGTGCAAAAATTTTTTAGCTTTATGTAGTCCTATTTGTTTATTTTTTATTTTGTTTCCCTTTCCTGAGGCAATATAATCAGAAAAAATATTGCTATAAGTGATGTCTGAGAAGAAAACATGGTCAGTAAAGGACTGTTAAATATATATAGCAAATGTAAGTCGGGTACTCTTTCTCAAATGAATATGAAAGTAAATATTTTGGTATTGTGCAAAATTTCCTGAGAAACATATAAGATTATTTTTAAAGAAGAAATCAGTTCTACAGAATGTAAAGCTCTATATAGTTTTAAATTATCCATATTTTATGTGATACTCCATGGAATGCATAAAAAGACAGAAGGAACATTCAAATAATTGAGAATATTGACAATACATAAGAGATTGTTTGGAAACAAAATCCCGTATAGATATTTTAAGATGAAAGTGCTATTTTAAGTAGTTAACAATGTCAGGGCATGTGAAAGTCAAGAGTAGACTGAATATATTAGCATGTTAACACCTTGTGAAGTATGAAAAGCTATTTGAAATTTATTGATTGGTGGCACAATTTTGAAAATATTGGAAGGTACAACAAGCTAAAAATATGAATAATATTCTAGTTTAATATAGTTTGCAACTCTTAAGACATACACCAAAAGCCAGGAATGTTATACAGAGATCAAAGTGAATTATATTTATTTAACTTAATTCTTGACATAGTGTTTAAGTATAACAAACTGTTTGAAAACAAAAATAGGTATTGCCCAAATTTGAATGAACAGTTGAATTCAAAGTGGCTATTGTCAAAGTTTTGGCTGTAGTTCTTAGAGAAATTAGAGGATTGTCTTGAAAGAACCTCTGTAACATTTTGTTTTAAACAAAATTAGTCAGTTACCTGGAGAAAATAGCTATTTGTGGATATACAGGTGTAAATTCTGTGCTTTTATTTCTTGGCAACTAGTGCTGTAATTTAAGTTCGCTTACTAGGGTTTATGAGAGAAGAATTGTGTCATTTTTAAACAACCCAAAATTAGGTTGGTATGGGTGGATTCACAGAGCTCAAGGAGAAGAGCTATGGAGTATATATTGTGACCTGAGGGCAAATTTTGGAAATCCTAAATAATCCAGAAATAATACTAGTGATTTAGTGAGCAGAAAATTCAAAACTACGAAATACATTAGATAAAAACCCATGAGACATGTAATAGAAAAGTAACTATTTTTAAAGACCAAGAAACAAGAATTGTCACTTTGTATTGCTTTTATCTAGCCAGTTCATGACTATTCAAATGCCATAGCTCCAAGAGTCAGTTTGCCAGAATAAACATGAGCAGAAACTTATACACACTTTGTGTTGGTGACTTTCCTAGTCACTACTGATTGGACTAGGAGTTTGCAAATGACAAAGACAGACATTTAGATGCTGAAAGTCAGCGTCTATGATAAATATGAAGATTTACTAACACTTAAGAGTTCATGAAAAAAGGGGCATGAACTTGAATATGTCACGTGGGAGTTTGGCTGAGGGGGCTCGTGGCCTCTTTCAAAAGAGTCATGATTTAGATCTCCACCGATGACACAAGACAAAATAGTGAAGAAAATGAAAACTATCAAGTGATAAATGCTCAACCACCTAAGACTTATGAGACTGACAATGTTAGTCCTATTATAAACAACGATAACAAAAGTCTTCAGCCAAAAGGTTATAATAAAGAAGGTTGGATTTAATTTTTAACTTTAAAGCTGTGTGTAATGGTCCAAAGTATTTTCTTAATATTATAACATCCCATATCATTATAGATTCAAACAGAAATGAGGAGGTTTATAAAAAGAATAACAATTTAAGTATAATTATTTTCTATTTAAAAGAGATTCAAGAAAATCATCTTTAAATAAACATTTGACTACTTAACTGTGCATTTCCCTAATCCTGGTTTTGTTTGGAATAAAGCTAACACTTGATAAATCTCTAATTGTGAAACATATTGAGCAAAAAATATTTGGGAAATGTTTCATAATTTGGATTCATTTGTCCATTACAATTTTGTATTTTGGAGTAAAAATTTTAACATTTTTATACTTATTTTGCTAACTCGACTAGAAAACTGATAGGTGATTTCTAAATGATAGTTTCAAAAAGTCAATATATTAGAACTCATTGATATACAGTCTCTGACGCATTGTGGACAAAAATGAATATACAATCATATCTTGCAATCTGGTGTCCAGAGGACCCAAACAAATACAACAATGTTTTGATGCTCACAGTTTTTTCACCATTTTGAACCTTCAGAAGTATGTCCTAAGAAATGTAATTTTCTTTCAATCTACAGCCTGAAATATCCATCACACTCAGTATCAGGCTTTGAAATATCCCATTTACTTGTTAGAATTTGTCTATTAATTTTATTTGTTTTTAAAATATTTTATTTCTTCGTTTTTAGAGAGAGGTGGAAGGAGAGGAATAGGGAAGGAGAGAAACACTGATGATGTGTGAGAGGAACATCAAGGTGTTGCTTCTCCAACACCGTGAACTGGAGACCTGGCCCACAACCCAGGCGTGGGCCCTGAGGGGAGTTGAACCAGCAACCTTTCGGCTTGCAGGCTGGCACTCAATCCATTGAGCCACACCAGCCAGGGTACTATGAATTTTAAAATATAAGATATTTACTAAAAGCCTATTATTTTAAAAATTATTTCCCACACATATTCTCAGTACTTTGATTGTTGTACATAAAACATAAGAAATAACTAAAAGGAATTTGTAAATGTTATTACAGAACTGCAGAAGTACAAAAATCCCACAAAATATCTTTCCATTTTAACAAACTTTCCATTGTGAAAATCTATTCCAGGGATCATTAGGAATACTATCTCCTGACTGAACTCTTAACAGCAATGACTGTGAAAAATCACCTATGAGAATGTTGATAATTGTTCCGTTGGTTATTCCTTATCCTGGGATCCTGGCTAGTCCTTAAGCTGACACAATGTACAACTATAGTTTTCATCACTTTTGTGACTGATATTCTCTGATATAGATCACCCCAGGTTCAATATTTCCCCCTCCAGTACTTCCCTTCCTGTTTGCTGCTGCTGCATAGACATGCCTCTCCATCTAATTTCCTTACCACACTGCCCCGAGAGCTTCAGTTTGCTTATTATGAGACTTAATGGTATTATCTATCATCTACCAGTCCTCACCTCTCACTCTTGTATTCCTCTCTACCTGTGGATAGAACACTAACTTACTTGGTGATTTTTCAATGATTGGCTAGTTAGCTTTACTTGATCATTTTTGACAATGCTCATTTTTGGCAACATATAAGAAATAATATTATCACATAATGATTAAGGGTATAAGGTTCATAATTTTTAAAATCTGTATTTTATATGTCTCTCTGTACCTTATGAACTGTGTAACATAAGGGAATTTATTTCCTCTGCTGTAAAAATGGGAATGAATTAGTAAATATTCTTTAACATTATTGTGAGGATTAAATCTGATACATGTAAATAATTTAACACAAAAGTGGGACAAGATAAGAATTTCAAAATAAGAGGAACTGTTACATACAATTGCAACAATAGTGTTATGTAAAATATGGTTTACTTCCATGATGACTAATGTAATATTTTCACTTTTGCTCCAATTTGGGTATGAAAGGAAATGCTATGGTAACAAATGATTTTTAAAAGCTCAAGGGAATAAAAAGAATGATTTATTTTTCAGACATGCCCGTGTACATTTGGACCAGCAGCAGGGCTCTGCTGTGTGTCCTCGTGTTCTGGTCCTCAGGCTGGCACAGTAGCCACTGCTGTGCAGCTCTTTACGGCAGAAGGAAAACCGAACGGTGCGAGCTGTAAGCGCGCTGACACCTCAGACTTCTGGCTTAAAATGGCATGCTTCACTTCTCACATGTCATTGTTGGGAGCAAGGCACAGAATCACATTTAAAGGTAACAGAAATCCAATCTTACCAATCACTTAGGGAGAGAAAAAAGGAAATAGTTGACAGACAGCACTAATACCTGCCACAGTTATCATCTTTCATTTCTCCCAACTAATGCATTAAGAAACAAGTTAAAAAACTCATGATTTATCATGTACTGAAGGTCACAAGGAACACTCTTTTCTCAGAGATGAAAACTCTCTCATTAGCTTTACACTGAAGAATTTCTGAAAGAAAAGCATTCATGCTGCAGAGGGAGACAGATGTGGTGAGAGAGACTTGCTCCTGCTCACAATGTGACTTGAGGATCTGTCTGGTAGTGGCTGTAGACCAGGGTCACATATAAAATCGTGTTTTGTTTCATTTTGTCCTTAAGATATACATGCTTAGGTTTCACAGCTAAATTTATAGAGAATGATATCAAATAGAGATTGTGCTGGGATGTCAAGGTTAAAGTACTGCCCTCTTTAAAAGTATGAATCCAGTCACTTTATTTGATTTTCAGTTCATTTTTATGAGACTCTTGGATATATTCTAATAAAACATAGCAATGAAAAATATAGGAGAAGGAATTCTTATAAAATTATAAATGCATCTTCTGCATGGATGCACACACTCACATATACACATGCATAGCCTCTCACATGTATAGAAAACACTTGTAAAATTAAAATAGAATATAAAGATATATATGCTTTAGATATTCATAATGCTTTATAATAAATGTAAAACTTGAAAAAGATATAGAAGTGATACTAAAATATCTCATATTTCTTTGTCATTATTATAAAAGGTATATATATTTTATATAAGTATGTTGGAAGCAATTGTTAATGCTAATTACATATGTTTTCATGATGAGTTTTTCACTGATTTATCTATTTACATGATTTAGGATGAATCAGTCATAATTGAGGCATGGCATCCCAGCATTTATAATCTTATTATATGGAATAATACTACTAATAATAATCAGTAATATATTTTTAATCTGTGTCTTCAAGCATTGTCAATTTGTTATAAGGTTAAGGGTGCCAGATTATCTGAACCTGGAATGAAGCATAACTATTGGAGTTAAGCAAAAATATACTTATGTTGATAGAGACTGGGATGAAAAATGGGCTAAAGAAAGTTTACATGTCGGTAGTGGTCAAAACAAGTGGTAGCCAAAGTTTGGCTGGCCGAAACAAAATACTGGGTAGAGTGTATTGATTAATATTGATAAAGTTAGAGATTGATGTAAGCACCATATGTAGTTCCAGTCAGGAAATTGTATGACACCCCTAAGAGAAACAGTAAAATTCTAATGCTATATTAAAGTTCTAACAGGCATAACTGAATTAGTAAAGGCCAACTTTAACCAGTGTTATCCTTATTACTAGCAAAAAATAGATGACCTATGGCCGGAGCATTTGGCTTCAAAATTAAAGTATAATAATGAGTGGCAGTGCAATGTACTGTAAACAGACAAGTAAAATTAAAGACAATCTGAAATTTTATATACATATAAGCATATTATATATACAAAAACAGAATTCTTCAAAATAATCTTGCAAAGCTCTTATTTTATAAAGTTAACACACACAGTCTCAAAGAAGTTATTTAACTTTTATATAGCTTACAGCTGGTAAGTGGTGAGGCCAGAATTTGATTCCAGTGTTGTTAGTCATAGAAAAACAAATTTCTCACTCTGAAGCGACACAGGAGGATGCTAGACTCATGCTGTCTATGACCAGTTATTTATCATCCCCACGCCTCATGGTATAGTGACTTGCTTATAGAAGTTGAACGTTTATTGGGTGATGTTAAAAAAATAGAAAGAAAGAAAGGCCCCGGCTGGTGTGGCTCAATGGATTGCATACTGGCCTGCAAATCAATTGCCAGGTTCAATTCCCAGTCTAGGGCACATGCCTGGATTATGGGCCAGGTCCCCAAGAGAAGGCAAGCAGAAGGTGACCACACATTGATATTTCTCTTCCTCTCTTTCTCCCTTCATTTTCCTCTCTAAAAATAAATAAATAAAATCTTAAAAAGAAAAAGAAAGGAAATGTCAGCACTTCTGATTCCTTCACTCCACCCTCATAAAACTGGCAACTTTTCCTTAGAACGGAATTAACAATGTTGTCCAATGATTAATTTCTGATAAAAATATTAAGCAATTCTACTTAAAACACTGTTTCTTCAGTGCTTACCTTTCTGAAAAGTTATTTCTTGGGCTACCTGCTTTGGAGTGGAGGGTGGAACACAGGCAAGAGAGAATAAGTTGGTGAGCCCTTGCCCTACAGACCAATTTCAAAAGGAATAGTTTTAGTTTTGCCTCTCAAATATTAGGATCGTCTGTTAACCTAATTTTGAAGACTCTGGTAGGACAAAAGATAGGTCACTGAAAGTATTTATTCCATCCTCATATAGTCCAATAAAATATACATGATTGTTAGTACGATTTTATAAAGTATGTATTTGAGGCCCACAGAGACTGAATATTTTGCTCCGCATCACACCAATGGTCAGTGACAGAGCCGGGATGAAAACTATGTAGCAAAAATCTGACTCTAGAGCCTGTGGTCTGAAACATGAAACACTTAGAATGTTGCTTGTCATAATGTAAGTGCTTCGCAAACATGTTATTGCTTTCTGTTATTCCTGAACTATACCAGACAGAGGGTGTTTTCTACTTCAGTGAAGAGGTGAAAGGTTGAAATGATTTCAGTTAAAAGTCTGTGGAGAGAATAACTACCCAAGGCAGGTCCATCTGCCCTTACTACTGCAAAATTGAGATGAAGAGACATGATGTAATGGAGCCTTGAAAAATTTAGAATATTTTGGCTAAGTATGCAGGAATAATTTTAGCACTAAAAACTCCATATCAATAGTTTACTCCTTTATTCCTTTACCCATGCTAAATAGATCTAACCTTAGGCTAAATTTAAGTGACTAGTGCCACCCAATCTTGTTCACCTAGAAGGAAGACTATCCTAAATCATTAATTTACCACCACATACTTCTAACCTTTTTATACTTGGGAATGTTTCACATGATGGGTGATGGTGTGCTTTTTGGCTGGAAAATGAAAAACTTGGGTTCTCTCTCTTTTCATGCCTCCTTGGCAGCTCTCTGACGGACACTAAGCCCATAATGGGCTTCGCATTTTTGTTTGTGGGCATGTGCTTATAGAAAGACGAATGTTGCAGGGTTGCTAGAGTTTGGGAGCTTTTCATTTTCTTTTTCCTTTTTTAGCAAAGGAGAAGAAAATATAGAATTTAGTATATTGACAGTTTTTCATCAGACGATATGACAAAACATGGAAACATGGCATAACCATTAGTTTTTTTTAACTCATTATATTTATTTATTCACTCATTTATTTATTTTAATTATTTTATTGTATTTTTCAAATACCATTTATTGCCCTTAAGACCAACATCCACTTCCACATATTTCCTTTCCTCCCACAATCACCACTATTGCCTGTGCCCATGAGTTCTTTTTTTTTTTATACTCGATCCCTACATTTGACATCTCCACCAAAGGTTTCAGCCCTCTCTCTATCTATAAGTCTGTCTCTATTTTGCTTGTCAGTTCAGTTCATTAGATTCTACGTATGAGTACAATTATATGGTATTTTTTTTCTCTAACTGGCTTATTTCACTTAGCATGGTAGTCTCCAGATCCATCCATGCTGTAGCAAAGGGTAAATTTTTCTTCTTTTTTTATGGCCCAGTAGTATTCCATTGTGTAAGAGTCCCATAGTTATTTTATCCACTCATCTACTGATGGACACTTGAGCTGCTTTCAAATCTTAGCAATTGTAAACAACACTGCAATGAATGTAGCAGTGCATGTATTCTTTCAAATTAGTGTTTTGGGTTTCTTTAGATAAATTTCCAGGTGCTGGGTCATAAGAAAATTCTATTTTTATTTTTTTGAGGTAACTCCACATGGCTTTCCATAGTGGCTGCTCCAATCTGCATTCCCAGCAGCCCTGAAGGTGGGCTCCCCTTTCTCCACATCCTCACCAGCACTTGTAGTTTTATTTATTGATAATAGCTATTCTAATAAGTGTGAGGTGATTGTGGTTTTAATTTGTATTTATCTGATTATTAGTACCATTAATCATCTTTTCCTATGTCTGTGGACCATCTGTATGTCTTCTTCGGAGAAATGCCAATCGGGTCCTTGGTCCATTTTTAAATTTGTGTTTTTGTTTGTGTGTTGAGTTCTATATGTTCTTTATAATTTTTGGATATTAACCATTTATTAAATGTATCAGTGAATGTTTGCAAACAGTGCACAACATAAGCAAGACATTTTTCTTTTAATTCAATTTTTCCATTATCAACATAGGAAATCAGAAAAAAACACTAGATAAAAGTGATCATGAAAAAGAATTTACTGTTTTTTGTTGTTTTAGTTCATTATTAAATGTCTTAGACTGTCATATCACTCTTTTTCCCATTTTATGACAGAATATATGAGGTTTGTCTGGAAGAAGTGCAGCCATTATTAATAAAATGAGAATTGTTTGCACTACATCGATGCAACCTTTCAGCCAAGGAGAGTGGACTGGAATGAACATGTGTGAACAATGATGACTTCACTGTGCTAGTCAGTGGGGGCCGTAGAGGCCATTAAGTGAGCGTGTGTACTGTGTAGTTGTCATATTCATAATGACTTAGCAAGGGGAGCAAAAAATCTGCATCAGATTTTGTGTTAAGCTTGAACCTTCTCCACAGAAACTATTCAGATGATTCATATGATTCAGAAGGCTGCAGCTATGGGGAACTGGTGTTTGGCAGCTTCATCACCAGAATGTACCCGCTCATGCATCATGTCTCATGGCAGAATTTTTTGGTGAAACATCAAATCACGCCTGCAGTCCAGATCTGGTGCCCTGAAACTTCTGGCTTTTCCCAAAACTAAAATCACCTTTGAAAGGGGAGAGATTTTAGATCATTGATGAAATTCAGAAAATACAATGGGATAGCTGATGTCAATTTGGAGAACTGTGTGAAGTCCCAAGGTGCCTACTTTGAAAGGGCCTGAGATGTGTCATTGTTTCTCATATCTCGTATCTTTCAAAAAAATGTCTCTATTTTTTATAGTAAGTGGCTGGATACCTTCTGGACAAATCTCATATGTTACTATAACATATTTTAGATATTAAATGAATATAGCATTTACTACTGACTGCTACAGTACTTTTAGTTGGTAGAGACATTTTAAACTTGTTTTGAAGGACATTTAAGGTATGTCCTTAGTTTTGTATGTTCCCTTCACATTTTTACAATGCTTCATGTCATCTATTAAATTTTATATTAATGTTTTCAAATCTCATTTATTCTCCCTTTCTATTTAGATGAAATTGGTTTAACAATTTCATTTATTTCTATGATGCAAATATGAGATTGTTTTATTTTTGCAATATATCTGGTCAATTAGCTGCTATATGGATAACTAAGCCTATTTTATTTGATTTTGGATTTCTATGCAGATATGAAATTGCTTGTCAGCACCTTTGGTTAAATTTCAGAAACTATTTTTAAACTTGATATATTTGTTTTCAAGCCCTTGACTGATCCTTCACAATATTTACTGTAATTTAACTATCATTGAATCTCTGTATAGCAATACATTTTTCCCTTTAGGCATAAACTAATCTAAGTGTGGCTTAATTTGCTTGATGTTTTTTTTGTTAAATACTTCTTCATGTCTGTTTTATCTCCAAGATCTATCTTCTTCATCTCCTCATTTCACCTGAAAGTGAAGTAACTCTGTCCCACTATCATACATATAAATCATTATTTTTTATAAATAAAATTTTAAAAGCTTTTAGGAACATAATCGTTTTGTATAGTGAAAAGGTATCTGTGTTTTTAGTTTACTTGTTAAACAATGACTTGCATTAATTGAATGTGTGGAATCAGCATTTCCCAACCCTGTTATTTGATATAAGATAATATATTCATCTTTGTTTTTGTCTCCTCATCTGACTCCCAGTTCTTTCTTAGCTTTAAATTTTAATCTCTTAATAGTTTGAGAAATCCCTCAACCTCTGAGCTTATTTTAAAGAATATCAATTTCATCACAAAAAAAATTAGCTCCCCAGAGACTAACTCCTCTGTTATACTTTCTTTCTGCTTTGGATTCCAATTCATATACCACTGGGCTCTTATTCAATTATTTATACTTACTTTTGTGTATTTAATTTCTCCTCTCTGGTAGCTTGTCTAACTTGGATTAAAATTGACATTAGAAAAGAAAAACAACGAGAGCAAAACAAAGTAAAAATTTTCTTGACTTTTTAAATTACTTGGACTGCAAATCATTTTTGTTTTCTTTTTACTACAAAGCTCAAAATAATAGCTGAAATGCATGGCCTTTTTTTCCCTCATAAAGTTTTATTTTATTCTAAAACCTTTGGTAAAGTTCCTCTCTCCAAGACTGCCAGTTAGGTGTTAAATACCATCTCATCCCATGTACTAAGCAAGACAGGGCTGTCAGTTAAGCCAGACTTCCTGTATTTTAATCTCATCTGCCATTTACTTGCTTCAGTGCCATTATTTGTAAAATAGACATAACACTGTACTTATTTCATAAGATCCTTGTGAGGTTTAAAGTAGATTAACATGTAATTAAAGTCCTTACAATAGGGCCTATGGCCTGACTGAAATATGAATCATTAGCTACTTTTATTATTTGAAAACTTTACTTTGGCATATTCCTCTATCTGGGGATAATTTTCCTCAGGTTGTTCACTGCTTGGCTCCTCATTTTGTAATCTCAGCTCTAATACCAACTGTTTAGTTAGGCCTTTCCAAATTACTCCTTGTAAAGCATTCTTGTTCCCTGAAAATCCATTCTTTCTAACAGAGTGGCCTGCTATTTTGTTTATATTGTTATTTTTTACTGTTGCCTATATTCTCTCTATATTTCTCATTTAGTCTACTGTGCAATGCCAGTCTTAGAGCAATAATCCCAATGAGAAGAGGATCCATGAATGCGAAGCCGTATTTGTCAGGTTAATGGCTCTATCTCCAGTACACAGTAGGTTTTCCAGAACACATTTTGAACTGAATACATAGCCACCATCTATAGTGTGAAACGTCAGCTCTATTCTAATTGAGCCCAACTTTCAGGATAACAGTGTGAAGAGTCTTATACTGGTAACATTTTCAAAACAAAGAAATTACCATTTAATGTATCTAAGGGCAGTTATCCTAAGGGCATAAAGAAAATAAAAGAAAAATTACTGAGAGAAATGTACTAAATCTCTGTAAAACAGTGGATGGAGGTCTATGGCACCCGAGCCTTGGCCATCTCCCTCCATTGCCCCCACCCCTGACCTCAGTGTCAGAAGCTCCATATTTTACACAGGGATGGGCAGAATTTGGGGCTTCATTTCCTTTAGGTCCCCATCAAGGAATACAGTATTGATTGCATCCACAGTGTAGGCTGCCAGCACTGTTCATACCACTACCACCTTCAGGTTTCAAGTTGCAAAGGATAAAACACTGGCCATTATGACTAAGAGGTCAGAGGCTCACTTCTTCCACCCAGCCCCCACTCATAAGGCAAGGAGCTCACTCTAGAAGCAACAGGTCAAAAATATTAAGGACCTGATTATCCTTTCCCCAACTTGCTTGAAAGGCAAATGTTCCACTCCAGCAAAGCAAGCTGAGAAGAATAGAGGCTACCGTTTTCGCCAGACATTCTAAATATAAAGAGAAGAGGGCTGTTGGGCCCTTATACAAACAACTCTGGAGCAGTTCTTGGAGGCTTTGACTAAGGGATGAGGTGATCCATAAGAAGAAAGGGCTCTAAGGTTTCCTGAAAGAATTAACTTTATTTATTCATTTTTTTAAAAAGGGGACATCTCATGCCTAAGGGTATGCCTGAAAACAGTAGCAATTTTGATGGTAGTTACTAAGAATCTGAGCAGCTCATTGAAAAGAAGGTAAATCATCTGACAACTAGTTTACCCGAATGTACCAAGGTAAAATAGAGGTAAAAACCATGCCCTGGGGGCAAAATACAGCATCAAGGCTGGGCTCAGAAGCTATCCCTGCAAAGAAACCTCCATTTAATTAGATGAGACTGAGGGGTAATTTACTTCTTAGGCTATTTTTAAAAACAATAGAGCAACCAGCCACAAATTACTGGAGACTGAGTTCTGTGAAATACACAAGGGAGGCAGTTTAACAGATACCAGAGAAAGAGGCAAGGAGAGCCCTCCTAAAACAGCTGTCACTCTAGGATGAATGTGTACAAACCAAAAGATGAGCCTGGTGAGGAGCAACATCAGAAGCTTTATGCTGCAGAGGAAACAGACATGACTAAAACAGTCTAGCCAAGTAGTTAAATAAGTAAGCGGTTTAACAATAAACAAGCCCTGGAGGGAACTGAAGAGAATCAGTATCCAGAGCTGCTACAATGTGGTACCTAAGAAGTCCAGTTTTCACAAAAATTTACAAGACATACAAAAAAAAAAACAAGAGAGAATACACAAGGAAAAATGCACGCAACAGAAACTGTGAGAAGGTCTAGATGTCAGACTTAACAGACCAGGTTTTCAAAGAATCTATGTATAGATGTTAAAAAATGTAAAATTTGCAGAAAGATGTAAAGCCAGCTATGATCCTATGTGCCATCAAATAGAGATTACAGATTTAGAAATAAAAATTAACCAAATGAAAATTTTGGAATTGAAACATCCCATCATTGAAATTAAAGAAAAATATCTAGGGAGGATCCACAGAAGATGTGAATAGTCAAAGGAAAAAATTAGTAGAGTTGCAGGCAAATTGATAGAGCAATGCAATTTGAAAAGCAGAAAGCAAAGGAATGAAGGAAATGAAAATGTATTCAGAGAAACATGGGACAACATCACACACATGAATAGCTGCATACTCAGAGTGCTAGGAGAAGAGAGAAAAGGGACAGGACAATGGTCCAGCAAATAATGACTTAAAACTTGACAATTGGATAAATAGAAACATTGATTTACATATGCCTGAGGCTCAAAAATTACAAACGGGATAAATACAAAGAGATTGGTATGTAGACATATAGTAAAATAAAATATAAAGACAAGGGAAATTTAAGAGCAGCAAGAGAAAAGTGACTACTCACTAATAAAGGATTCCAATAAGATTAAAAGCTGACATTTTCACAGAACATGAAGCCTTGGAAGCCTTGGGATAATATATACTAAATGCTGAAAGAAAAAAAAAACGGCAATGAGAATCACTTTCCCCAGCTTTACTGAGATGTAATTGACATATAACACTGTGTAAGTATAAAGGATGTAATGTGACGATTTGATATATATGTATATAATATGACATAGTTTCCACAATAAGGTTAGTTAACCCCTCCATTAACTCACATGGTTACCATTGTGTGTGTGTGGTGAGAATATTTAATATTTACTGTCTTAGCAACTTTCAAGTAAACACTAGAGTAGCATTAATTATCATCAGCATTCTATATATTAGATCCCCAGAACTTATTAATCTTATAACTGGCAGTTTGCACCCTTTGACAAAAATCTCCTCACTTATCTCAGTCCTCAGCCCCTGGCCACAACCAATCTACTCACTGTTTTTATGAGCTCATCTTTGTGAGATTTCATATGTAAGTGAGATCATATAGTGTTTGCCTTTCACTGTCTGACTTATTTCACTTTCCATAGTACCCTCAAGATTCATCCATGTTGCCACAAATGACAGGATTTCCTTCCTTGTTATGGCTGAATAATATCTCATATAAAGATATGTCCTTTTCATCTGTTGTAAACACTTAGGTTATTTCCATATCTTGGTTATTGTGAATGATGCTGCAGTTGTCATGAGGGTGTAGATGTCTGTTATCTCTCAAAATCCTATTTACATTTCCTTCAGATATATAATACACCCAGAATGGTATTTCCAGATCATGTAGAAACTAATTTTTAGCTACTCTAACACTATTATGGAACACAGAATGGAAGTTTTGAGAAACTTCCATAATAGTTATTTCAATTTACATTCTTACCTGCAGTACTCAGGGTGTCCTTCTCTACATCCTTGCCAGTACCAGCCATTCCTTATTTTTTGGTAACAGCCATTCTAACAGGTGTGTGGTCATATTTCATTGTGTTTTTGATTTGTATTCCCCCAGTGATTAGTGATGTTGAGTATCTTTTCATGTACCTATTGACAATTTTTTTTGTCTTCTTTGGAAAATATTTATTCAGGTCATTTGTCCATGTCTTAATTGGATTATTTTTATATTTAATTCTATTAATTCCTTATATATTGGGGGTATTACCATCTATCAGATTCATGTTTTGGAAATATTTTTTCCATTTCATAAGTTGCCTTTTCATTTTGTGTTGTCTTTCCTTGTTTAGAATTACTTAGTTGAAGGTAGTCTCATTTGTTTAATTTTGCTTTTGTTTCTGTGCTTCTAGTGTCAAAAAATAACCTTGTGTCCAAAAAAAACTATCTTAAAAAATTAAGACTGCATTAGCTTGTCCAGAATGAAAATAAACTGGGAGAATTGACCACTAGCAGACTGTCCCGTCTTATAAGAAATACAGAAAAAAGTTATTCAGGCTTAAAGTCATCCAGACAGCAATTTAAATATGTGCAGATACACAAACACATAAACACAGATTCATTGAAGGTATCTATACAATAATAAAAGACAGTATAACATTGGCATTTTCCTTTTTCTCTTACCTTATTTAAAAAGAATTATATAAATGTTTATACATACATGTTTATGTATTATTCAACCTACACTGTATAGGAACACAAGCTGCAGGTATTTTGTTGCTCTTATTGAAGGTATTCAATAAGAACAACAAAAAGGATATGTGTGGGAACAAAGATGTACTTTGAGTGACAATATTACATCAAATGGTGATATGAATCAAAAGGAGCAAATGCAGAGAATGAGAAATGAACGAGAAGATTAATAAAATAATCTTCATAAATATATACTTGCTTTTTAAATTTTATTGTTTCTTTAGTAAACATTAAACTATATAAAATCGTATTTATACCAATTTATTGTTGGAATTGTAATATATATGTGTGTGCCTGTATGGGATATGGAAGGTAGAATGGAGCTAATTAGGAGAATTAGCTAACATCTTATATCATTAGAATTAATTATAAATTTGAAATAATTTTTCTAAGTAAAAATATATATTTTATACCCAAATGCAGTTGTAAAATAGCAACACAAAATGTCTAGTAAAACATTAAAGTAATTAAAATTTTAATTAATAATGTATTTATTTTATAAAGGAAAAAAAGAAAAGTAGGGAAAAAGACAAGAGAGGCATGAAACATATAGAAAACAAAAAATAATGGCAGAAATACATTAAACTATATTAATATAACATTAAATTGGAAACAACAAAATTGACAAATCTTTTGCTGCACTGACAAAGCAAAAGAAAGAGGAGACTCAAATTACTAAAATACAGAATAAAATATGGGTGATTTCTACTGACCATACAGAAGTAACAGGGATTATAAGAGAATAATATGACCAAAAATTTAGATGTTGTAGGCAAAATACACAAAATCAGAGAGACAAAATCTAATGAAGAAGAAATAGACAATCTGAGTAAACTTTAAAAAGTGAGGAAATTGAATTTGTTTACCTTACTAAATGTTCATTATAATAAAAAAAATCTCCAACAAAGAAAAACCCTGACCCATATGAATTCCCTGGTGATCCCACCAAGCAACTAAAGGGGAATCCATGTCAATTCTTTATAAACTCTTCCAAAACTCGGAACCTGAAGGAACAAAGTGAGGACAATATTTAACTGATGCCAAAACCAGATAAAGACATTGAGAGAACAGAATGTTATAAAACATTACCTCTTATAAGTATAGAACCAAAAATCCTCAACAAAATACTCATAACCAGGACCACATGCAACCTAATAGAAGGTATCTGCTGTAATCTACACCTAGTGAGTATTTAATGGTGAAGGAAGGACTGTTTTCACCCTAAGACCAGAAACAAGACAACACATTTACTTCACTACTTCAACATTGTTTTGGAGATTTTAGTCTGGTCAATCTGTTTAAAATGAAACAATATGCACCCAGATTGGAAAGGAAGTAAAACTATCTCTGTTTGCAAATGGCATAATTTTGTATATATAAAACATTAAGGATTCCACTATAAAACTATTATAACTAATAAAATGAATTCATAAAGGTTGCATGACAAAAGATCAATATGCAAAATCAATTATATTTTTCTAAACTTTCAGTGAACAATCTGAAAATGAAATTAAAAAAATTTTTTTTGTAATAACAACAATAAAATACTTAAGAATAATTTAACAAAATAGGGGCAAGTTATAATATTAAATATATGATATATATGAAAATGTTGTTGAAATAATGACAATATTTTTAGGATGGCAATACTGCCAAATCTTCAGATTTAACATAATTTATCAAAATCGTACTTGCTTTCTTTGCAGAAATTGTAAAACTAACTTTTATATTTATATGAAATTTCAAAGCCACCAAAATATCAGGACAATCTTGAAAATGTACAAAGTTGGATGATTCATATATCAATTTCAAGACACTCACTACAAGGCTGCAGTAATAATGTTTAGTACTGGTTTAATAATAGATATATGAATTAATGGAATATATTTATGTCAGGTTGATTTTTTAACAAGGATATCAAAATAATTAGTGGGAACATAATCAATGATAAAAATGATGCTAAGGATACTAGACCTATATGTGAAGCTTAAAGCCATAAAACTTTTAATTTTCTTTTTGGGTAAAGTTTCAGGGGTAGACTGTCATGACTTTGAATTTGGCAAATAAATTTTAAATGTGATATCAAAAACACAAGCAGCAAAAGAAATCAATTTATCAATTATATTTTATCAACATTTAAAACCTCTCTGCTTCAAAGGGCACTAATAAAAAAGTGAAAAGACAACCCTCAAATGGGAGAAAATATTCACAAATCATACATCTGATAAGGAACTTGTATCTAGAATATATAAAGAATGCTTACAACTCAGTAATAAAAAAAACAAATAACCCAATTTAAAATGGGAAAAAGATCTAAATAGGCATTTCTTCAAAGCAGTTATAAAAAAATGGCCAATAAGAACGTTAAAGACTATATCATTAGTCATAAAGAAAATGGAAGTTAAAATCACCATAATGTACTAATTCTCATGCACTAGGATGGCCATAATGAAAAAAAAGGACAATATGTGACAGCATGGATGGAATCGGAGAGCACTGTGCTAAGTGAAATAAGCCAGGTGGTGAAAGACAAATACCATATGATCTCACCTGTAAGTGGAACCTAATCAACAAAACAAACAAGCAAGCAAAATATAACCAGGGACACTGAAATTAAGGACAGACTGGCAGTAACCAGAGGGGAGGTGGTAGAGGATAATGGGGGGAAAATGGGGAAGGATTTACAGGAAAATCTATAAAGGACACATAGACAAAACCAAGGGGGGTAGGATCAGGGGAGGGAAGTGGGGATGGCTAGGGTAAGGAGGAAATGGAGACAATGGTAATTGAACAGCAATAAAAAAATTAAATAAAAACAAGACAAACAGTAGCAAGGGTTGACAGGATATGGAGAAATTGGTATTTTAATATGTTGTACTGAAAGTAAAAAAAAAAAATAATAATGCAGCCACTTTGGGTGAAAAAGCCACTTTGGAAAAGTCTGCCAGCTCCAAATGTCAAATATATGACTACCATATGAACCAAAAATTTCAATGACATGTATATATTTGAGACAAATTTTTTAAAAAAATGTATTTATTTTTAGAGAGAGGGGAAAGGAGGGAGAAAAAGAGGGAGAGAAACATCCATGTGTGGTTGCCTCTTGCATGCTCCCCACTGGGGACCCAGCCCGCAACCCAGGCATGTGCCCAGACTGGGAATCGAACAGGAGACCCTTTGATTCACAGGCTGGCACTCAATCCACTGAGCCACACCAACCAAGGCTGATACGTATATATTTCAATGAAAACTTCTACATAAATGTACATGGCAGATTATTCATGTTAGCCAAGAAAATAGAAACAACTCTAATGTACATTGACTGATAAATGGATACATGATTTGTGGTAGATCCAAAGAATGGTCCATTATTTAGAAATAAAAATTACTGAGGTACTGATACATGCAACAGCATGAGTGAAATTTGTAAACATCATGTTAAGTGAAATAAGTCGTTTGAAATGAACAACTATGGTATAATTTCATTATACGAGATGTCCAGAATAGGCAAATCTATAATGGCAGTAGGTAGATTAGTGGTGACCTAGGAATGGGTGTTGAGGAAATGCAAAGTAACTGATATTATATGAGGGCTTTCTTTTTTTCTCTTTTTTGGACAGATGTGATTAAAATGTCCTAAAATTTATTATATTCCTAGTTACCAAATATATTAACGAATGGTTGAATTGTACATTTTGAATGGGTAAATTGTATATCACATTAATTCACCTCACCAAAGCTGTAATTTTGTTAAGGTTAGAATCTTAAGCCTTCTGAATTATTAAATAAGCCAGGAAAGATTTTAATATCTCCTGAAATAAAGGCAGTGTGAGAAAAAAAATAAAACTGTTTTAGTACCATGTCTAAAGCATACTATTGATTGACTTTACTTTTCTCAGCTAAACATCTTTTAAAAACACAGGTTTTGTTTCATTTCATCTTGTTTTTCTAACTTCCTCTTTCTTTTACATCTATCCTCAATCTGGGTTTGAAATATTCACACTGACCTTCAATCTTCCCTCCCTTTCTGTTACTTTTTTTAATCATCTGTAGTAACCAACTCATTCCCTCATATACCCCTTCTCTTCTGGTCTTTCTGGCAGAACTTTAACTTACTCCTATAGTGTAATAATAGAGATAATAAAAGCTCTGTGAAAGAATCATCTTTTTGTAAAATATAACATCCATTTGTGTCAATCAATTATTTATCTCAGCCATGTTTTGAAAACGCTTAGAATCTTTTAGTATTGCACCAAAATTTGAACAAAATAGTTCTCAAGTAAATAGGCTTAAAGTATTCTTTTCATGTGGCTGCAATTTTTATTGTTTGAGATGTAGCTAGTATGGAGAAAAATAATCACACTTTGAGTAAAAATATAATACATGTATGTTAAGCTCATCCTACACTTGGAATTAATAAAATGTACAGTTCATAATCAAAATATAATTTTAAAATTTAAACTATAAATGCAAATCAAGAGAAATTTAGTAACCAATCCTCTGATACATTAAATTTTATCTCTTCAAAGTGTTATGTCTTCCAGAACTACTTGTTGTTTCAAATCTCAAAAGATTCTTAAAAGAAACGTATTAATGTTTTTTTACCTAGAAACAAAAAAGATACATCTAATAGAAATAAAATTGAAGCATGAGCTATGTTTGTTTGAAAAACTTGGACCTCTATCATGAATTTGATTTCCTAGTTTCATATAATTCCACAGAAGGAAATCAGATGATGCTGTAAGTTGTAGCTCATATTTCTAGGTCTCCTTTAGGAGACATACTGGATTTAGGCTGAGGCAAATGTCTTCAGGTGGGCATACTGTGAACACAACATCTCAAAATCAGTACAACAGAAAGAGTTCAGATGGCCAAAGATGTTGAATATCTGGCCCAAATATTTTAAAATTAATTTAAATCTTCATGTGAGGCTGGATAGTAAGAAGCTGGAAAAACTCCTTGGCAAGTGAAATGGGGAAACTGAGACAGATAGCTGATTCAAACTGCCCTCACCTGAGTCCTTCTCCTTTGCACACACTCCCTTAAGCATTAAGTCCTCAGGTCAATGAGGTTCAAATCATCTAGGAACAAAGCCTCAGGTCTCTGGACCACAGAGACAGAGTTTTGGTCACACTAGACATCTAGGCCTTAGTAGTGTTTCAGCCGCAGGCCCAAACAAACAGCAAAACCAGATGAAGTAATGACATATGCCATGGCTGGCATGGAGACCAGATCAAATGACCAATGACCCCCATCCCTGGCACCAACCAATCAGTAGAGACCATGACACTGACCCTGTATGCTTATTATGATAAATCAGTGTGTTAAAGGATTAATCTGGAAAGCTGGGGATTATTCTATTGAGATCCTCCCCAGATACTTCCCCTAAAATTCCTTCCTTTAGAAAAACAGACAAAAAAACCTGAAGGCAAGGAACCAAGCATGCAAGCTGTCTCTCTCTCTAGAGCACACTCTCATCTTCTTTCTTCAAATGCGTATCTTTGGTTTCTTTCCCCTAATCTCTAAAGGTCCCCAGGAGACTTGCAACCAAGGGAGCATCAGCAAGTGACAGCTCATCCTAGGCCAAACCCCTGAACCTGTCTCTGCAGGCCCTTCTTTTATCTCTGTAACTTGTTTCCTGAGTCCACACAGTCCCATTGGCTCACTTCTACTTCTCCCTTTGTGATTTTCCTTCTAAAAGGCCTAGGAAAAATAGACAAAAAACTGTACTTGAAAAATAACTAAATAAAATTAATTATTAAAAAATTTCAATAACTGAAAAAAAAATAAAAGGCCTAGGCAGCTCTTTGAGCAGTACTCTTGAATCTTCTCTTTGAGTTTACTTCCACTTCACATGCTAAATATGCTTCCACTTGGATTAGAGTTCTTGGCTCTGAAATCTCTCTTTACTGAGCTCACAGAGAGCCAACATCATGGCTAATACATGGACATACACATTTAAAAAAAGTTGTTGAGATACAAATAAATTTGGGGGAATACTTCAGATATGCACAAAAATTTGATGAAAAATAATTCAGGGTTGCCCTAGTATGACTGAATATGGTATGTTGAGTAGTTAAGCCAAGATGTTAAACTAAACTTATAACAACTATCTATATATAATTTGGTATGAATAAATCATGTATTTTTAGGTATATTCCTATGAACTATATTCATTCCTTGTGTAAGTTTCTGTGACACACAATAACTAATAAGAGTTGGCCTTTTAAAATTTCCCCATGTGAATGTTACCATATATTTTCTCAACATTATGGGTATTTTTTATCACCCTAGTGTATGTATCTTGTTTTGTTTTGATCCCCAATAACAATGGATATAAACCAGTGTTTAATTTATTACACACATATAAAAATGTCTTCTCCTAGAAAATGCCTTTAAGTATTAATAACTGTTATTCATAGATGCAAACCAGGTATCATAATTTCAAGATGATATGATGTGGTATCTAATGGAAAGGGTTTGCCTAATGAGAAGTATCAGGGAGGCCCAGTGCAAGCCCTGTTTCAAACTAGCCTCCGTATTTTCCATCTCTTGCCATTTCAATTTCCTATCTATAAAATGAAGTTGGACAACATAATTTCTGAGGCTTCCTTTCAGCTCAAACACTGTGTGTGTTTTTTGAGTAATTTGCAATTTATTTATGAAGAGAATGCAATGCATTGCAGTAAACTACCAGCAAAATAAATTGTGGCATATGATTGTATTTGTTCTCAAAATCATTGAACATTTGAACATTTGGAATTTGTCCTATTGATGTAATGACATTCTACTCATATGCTGCTGAAATTCAATATTAAAAGAATATAAATATATAAGAAATAGGTTAACTAATCACCTGCTTTGTTGTAATAGGTAGACACTGCAAATTCATTCTATTTTCAAAGGCTTCGCTTCCCAGCCTGTTAGCAAATACATGAACTCTGATAAACCAGCCTAAGGGCAAGCCTTGACCTTGTCTACTATTGTAATTTAGCTTATCAACAGTTCACACTATTACAGTAATGTCAGTGAAAAATAAATCACAGCCTACGCATTAAATTTTATGAAATAAAATTAGATGCTTTCTGATGCTGACATCATACTTGTATTTAATGACATCAAATAAACTGAAAGTGCGTAATGAATGGATGAAAATGTAATTGTGCACTCATACTTTGGGTCTCAATTAGCTTTATCATTGGACATAAATCCACTTTAATCTCAATTTCAGATTTTAAAACTCAGCTTTCATGAAGTGAGAGTTAAATAAAAGCTATCAATTATGAAAAATTAAGAAACATACAAAGAAGGCTAGGAAAGTACTTAAAATAATAAAATAAGAGAAAAGGGAAAAAAGAGTAGCATGAAAAAAAATGCCAGAGTGTTTACAGAAATTGTGTACATGTTTGTGCATACACATACATATAAACATATACTGAATTTATGTTTACATTAAATTGGAATATTTATGGTAGCATTATTATGGGATTAAAACAGCCTCTGGTAGGTTGCACAGAAATCACACCCAGACCTAAAACTCACAGAGAGAATTTATTATAACAGTCACATGTGGAGATAGGAAAGTGAGAAACTGTCTGAGTGTGTGTGCAGTCAGTATAAATTCAGTGGCTCGGAGTGGGATGCATTACAGCCTCATGGATGACCAAAGGGCTATCTCAGTACTGTTTCGAATAGAGCCTAAGCTTAGATTATCCACCACTACTGTGGGCAACTGCTATTCACATTTCTCAAGAGAGAAACTATGAATGTACCTATTTCCAAAGGAAGTAATAACAATGAGGGCCAATACTTTTATAGTGCTTATTATAATTTGCTATACAAAACAAAAATTTTATTGGATCTGACACCAGTTGTATAAGGTAGGTACTATTGTTATTCTATCACAGTGATGAAGAAACTGAGGCATGAGGAAACTGATTAAATAACTTGCTCAAGGCCACTCAGAGGGAGCCAGATGTAAATTCAGGAATTTAGCTCCTGCATCTGTGCCTGAACCTGTATGCTATATTGCCTCGTTATGCCTAGTTCATGTATGTGATGTCTTTTCTTACCCAATACAGCACAGTGATTAAGAGTGCACCCCATGTTTGCATTGTCTGGCTTTAGATCTCAGGCTCCCAATTCACTTGCTGTGTGTACATGGTTGTTATAACATTTCTGTGTGCTTCAGCTTTCAAGTCTTTAAAATAAGATAAGGGTACTTTGTAGAGCTGGAGTAAGAATTGAATGCAATAGTGCTTACAAAGAACTTGCATGACTCACCCCTTCAATAAATATTAGCCAGTGCCTGGGACAGCATTGTCTTTATTTGCTATGAAATTTATGCATGAGATAAAGCAACTTCATAAAGCAAGAACTATTGGTGGCTCCTTTCCTGAGAAGTAGACTATGAACATATCAGCACTTAGAGCTCCATCAGTGCCTTCTCAGGCACATACTGACGATAATCCATCCCTAAATGCCTAGATGATTCTTTTAGTTTATGCAAATACAATGGTCCTCTTCTCCAAAGTGTCTTTTCTTTGTGTTCTATTTGTAATGAGTTCTATTTGTGTTCTGTTAATAAAGTTTGATTATTATCATTTTAGAGCTTGGAAAAGAGAAAAAATAAAATAGCATTTGCAGGTCTCAGAAAATATATTTAAAAATCTGGAAAGGCAATAATATTTCACTTCCAGAATTGTAAGGTAGATATAAAGTAAGCGAGAACCAGTCTCAGTTTTTTTCCCCCACCTCCTAGAATGAACGTAAGACTCCAGAGAATATTCAAGAGCCTGATTAATGGAGAATTTCTGTGAAGCACACATTTTGAAATAGTTGTACAAGCAGTCTAAGTCAGTCTTCAAGTCCCAAGCTTATCTACAATGTAAAATCAAGCTCTTAGATTTAAGGAGCCTAGCTCTCAACATTCAGAGGTGGGGAGGAGGCTGAACTCACAGCGTTCTCAACCTCCCACCCATCTAAACCAGATCAACTGCCACAAGGACTGCTCAAACACCCATTGCTCTGGAGCTTTGGTTCAATATCTGAAGCCTCAGAAATAAATCTGAAGATTTTCAGTATGTATATCTTGACCAGAACTAGGTATTTATTTATTTATTTATTTGTTTATTTGTTGTTGATTTATTTACACAGTGTTTTTTCCCTTATCCAACTACAGTATTTTCTTGTTGTGGTGATTTTATTCTTTCAAGATACCTTTACGAAATGTGATAGATTGTATTTTTCAAAGACAGCTACAGTAATATATCTGATGTCCTCTACAATGTGATCTTGCAACCTTCCTCTTACCCCATCAGGAGCTGGGACTTAGTCCAGCACCGTGAGTCTGGGGAAGTCCTCTGACTGCTTTGATCGATAGAGAAGCAGATAGATGTGGTGCTGGGCCAGCTTCTGTTTCCTGCATTTGGGAATTCAGCTACCTTGTAAGGATTACATTTTCTGTGAGAATCCTGTATTTTAGGACAACATAGAAAAGTCCTGAGATATAAGATGCTAGGGAGAAAAGGAGAATGAAAGAAAGCAACAGGCCAAGAAGAACTAAGGTTCCAGATATACATATTAGGAAATAATGTTATTATTTTCTTAGTTTTGCTCAGCAAGGGCTTTATGAGCAAAGATTTGTGGGGGTTTGGGAGGAGGACTGCAACCCTAAAGGAAGAGACCTTCAGAGGGATTGAGAGATTTATCTCCTCAGGGTCATTTCTTCACATTGAATATGGTAATGGACCTTGAAGTGTGTCCCTCTTCACCCCAGAAAAAACTGTATTTCTTTCTCACTGATTCACTCTCTTTCTTTGCAGAGCGGAGGAAGCACAGGCTGTGCCAGCTGCCTTTATAAGCTCTATCTTTCATTTCTGGGCTCTTCTTTTGGTACAATCCCATGTACACACAGACTACCCCTCGCCCTCACTGTGCACCTGGTCAGGCACCGGCACATGGTGAGCTAGTGCTAGGGTCAGTGTGATTAAATAATCAGTCTGTTCTCTAATTGGGCACCCTCATATTGCCTATAGGATCAATAAATACACTGACATACAAAAACCCAAAAATGTGAAGTCATTTTGGGAGTGGATGCTCCAACCCAGCTGCCCAGCTGAGTGCTTCCCAAATTTCTTAACTACAAAATCATATATAAAACAAAATGGTTGTTTTAAACTACTAAATTTTGGAGTGGTATTTTACATCGGAATAATTAATTACAGAACAGTGGACGGTTTGTCCAAATGTCCTTTTTTTTCCTGTTGACTTAATGTTGAAGCATTGCTTTTCACCACTTATTTACAATAGTGCATATTTTTGTATGCTAATGAAAAGGTTTGTGTATAAGATAAATTTTATATTGCAGTGGAACATTTCACTCCACTTCATGTATTTTATTTTCTGATTATATTTTTATTTTTCCTCCAACAGGTACTCTCTGATATTTAACTAAAATTGCCCTTTTTCTCTTGCTTTAAATGCCACACTTTCTTTTTATGTATGTATGAATATGTGAATACTGATATGTATAAATGTATAAAAGTATATATTCATTTATTCACATATTTATTTATGAGTATATTGGTTTATTTATTAATAGAATAATATCTATGATTTGTCATTCCCAAGAAATGTGCTACAAATTGCAAAAAGATTACATATAGTGTTTTGACATACATTTATGAATTCAGGATGGAAACAAGACCATCTTTGAGTAATGGAAGGAAACACACACATATTTACATACAATATAGTTTGGCATGTGATTCTAACTGATAGCATCCAGAAAACAATTGGAACAACATAAATGTCAGTTGCCATCATTTCCATAAATGATCTATACTATCCTGGTTAACTGAACAATATTTTGCTATTACAGGGCCATTCCACTGGATAAATCAATTGCATAGGTTAAAAATGAAAATGAAAAATTTTAAGTCCCATCCCTAAGTTTAATAATGTCAAATGCTTGTTTTAATGCTCCTTGTCTTATTGTATGGACCGGGAGCAGACCACATGAAACTCACTTCAAGATTTCTTCACCTAAAAAGTAGGAGGAAGGTTTATTCAATAATAAGGTTCTATCATCCATGAGTTTCATCCCTGAGAGCAGTTGATAAAAAATAGAATGAATAAGAGTTATTAACATAATTAGATTGCTGAGAAAGTGCTAGAGAAGAAATGAATGAGATGGATCAGAAAAGTGTGATATTTCATATGCGCATTTTTCCTATTTCAACTTAGAGCTGACCTTGGGAAAGAGTTATTTTCAAAATAGAAACCCTTTTGACAAGAACCCAACATTTTGCCTCAGTGGGTGAAGACAGTATAAATGTCTGGCGACCACCCAGCTTTTAAGAGATCATTTTACATATAGAAAGATGAGTTGAATAAGGATGGAAAGAATTTCAGAATGGAAAGGGTATTGTAATTTGGGAAGACTAGTTTTCAGATGTTCTTACCATTGGATTTATGAACAAATTCATGAGCTTCAATTGCCCATTAATCTCCTGAAACTATACAAAATCATGGAATATATAATCTTTTTGGGGTAGCTTTGCATATCTTTCATCAGTTTCTTGAAAAGTTTGGGTGGCAAATAAAGACCCTCCACAAATTTCTTTAAAATAATTCAGTCAGTGAGCATAAATATGGTAAGCTTAGGGAGAGCTTTATAAATGAACCACATCTCTTTTACCTCTGTGTCCTAATGCTGAAGATCAGAATATGCAACTCTGAACCATACATTTAATTTACAATATCAATTATATAAATAGGTTTTGTACTCCGATGAAATAGGAGTCATTAATCAACACCTACCATATGTCACCTTTGCCTCTCTCAGGAAAGTCAGAGGTTTGGATGTAATGCGGTACTCGTTACTGCACCAGTTGGAATACAACAAAGAAAAGCTCCAATTCAATGATGGTGCCCTGCCCCCCCTATAAAAATGTTTATTTGCTATAGAAAGACATGATCTTGAAAAATATTTACCTGTTTCTAGAGGTAGGGATATGGCTATTGAATTGTGTAGGCATCTGCTATCGGATGTATTATTGTTAAAATGAACAAATGGAAAGGGCTGCTAAAATTTTTTGAAGGAAAAATTAGTTTAAGGTATGTTTTCCACCAGTATGAACATACTTAAACATGATTTCAATGATTGAGAGTACAAGTTTAACATTAAGATGCTTTTTAAAAGGGCAAATTTCTCTAGTAAAAGTTAGCAAAGTATTCCCAGCAAATGTTGAATAAAACCCAGTTTGAGTTATTGGTCCTTTTTCCACAAAAATGATCCATTGATTTTTAATATATAACTATAAGCATGCTTTTTGCAAGGCATATGGAGGATAACTATGCTGGATCTTTAGATCAAATAGTTAATACGCTTTCAGGAAAGATACCATTAGTGACTGGCCCCACTAATAGCCCAATCAACCTGTATTAAGTACATATAGAAAATAACTTGGATATTTTAATAAGGTCATGTTGTTAGAGTCAATATTTCTTGTCTAGGCTAAACAGTACAGATGCTACCTGGATACAGATAATTTTAGACTTTTATTACTTAATTAGAATAAATAGATATTTTACCTCATCTGTTCATTATTGTGATCAAAATTTTGCTGGTGGGAACATTTTGTTTACCTCATTTTCTTTCATAACTTCAGAACAAAATCAAAGTTGTTTAGCATGTAATTTTTTCTTGTAAAGTAATATTATTACTCCATCAGCACTCAGTGGGCAAACATATTTTTCAGCATTCCTCTTTTAATTAACTTGTCTTACAAACAAAGGCTACCAGATGAACACAATTTATCCACAGCATGTATTTTCAGCTAGGAGGCAGATAATTATTGCTCACTGCAGAAATAACGTTCTCTTATTTGCCCATGTAAAACAAACTTTAAATGGCATTTTACAGTGATAAAGATTACATAGCACAGGATGTCTTAAGAGAGGACAATTACCCAGAGGAACTTCTCATTAACCGGAAGGTCAGAGGTGAGAGACCATCACCAGCTCTGGCTAACACAAACCTAAATTGCTTTACTCTAAATGTAATGTCCTCATAATCACAAAAAGTGGTGAAAGTAAAGGTTACACAGTTATTGTGATATATTTCTAAGTGGAATTGCACATTGTGGAAAGTGGTTGGTACCTGCAACCTTGCCCCTTTTGTTTGGGGACCAGAGCATTGCAGAATGAAGACGCTATGGAAGCGAATTGTCTCCTTTAATAATCTAGTGGCAGCTTGGCAACATTTAACTGTATTGTTCCAATTAATCACAGCAATTACAAAGCGATCCTTAAGCATTAAGAGGACATTGTGCTTCCAAACAGAGTCCCTCCAATCTGCCAACCGTGTTCAGCTGTGCTATGGCATTTTAGTGACATATATGAGAATTCGAAGCACTAGAGAAAATCGTGCTTACTCATTTTTAAGCTGTGAATTAATTTGCTAAACTGTGAAGTTTCACAAAGCTAGGTCATTTGTTTTCTTAATCTAATCACCTAACTTTCCCCTGAAGTCCACAAGTTTACTTTAGTTTGCATTAAATCCAACACAGATAAATCATCCAAGAAAACTTCCTGCTTCTTTAATTCTAATGCTCCACAAATTGTAAGACCAGCAATAATTTTACTGATAGTTTTCTATAGGAAACATGAAAATTAAAGAAATACTAACAAACTTCACACTTTGATGCAGTTGTACCAGAAGTTTAGTGCCAAACAATGCATGCTTTATGGAAGCTTAGAAGATCCTGGTTGTTGTCTAGAAGTAGCCCCTTTGGAGGGAAAGTTTTACAACATGCAAACATTGCCAGGCTGTCCGTGAGTGTGTTACACATTGTTACAGGAGACAGGCAGCTGCTTCATGGCTGGTCACACAGCCGGCTGGCCACTGTAAAGGTCTTGTGGGAGGAACTGGATTGATCTATTTACCTTACAACAAAAATAAAGTACCTCTCAATGCAAGAAGAAATTTGGAAAAAGAAAATTGTAAAGTTGATTAGCACATCTTGGAGAGGGTTAATCTTCCTGACTGAAGAAAGATAAAAAAAGAATAGTGAGACACCTTTCTGGTTAATGTGAAATTGGCAGTCACCCTGGAGAGGAAATGAGAAAAAGCCCTACCACTGGCTTTGAGCCTGAGGACATTGAATGGCAGTTCACTTATCAGGGTTAGAAATATTTTTTTATTCTTCTGCTTGAAATGATAACTAACAAGAAAAGCATTTAAGAATGAGTTTCTAGGGAATATTCATTTGGTTATATTCATGAGGATTGGGTCCAACTGAGTAAGGAACATCCTATTAACCACAAACACACTTAAATCATAAATGCATAGGTAGACAATAGGAATATGAGAATAAGGGAGATTTTATCCTAAAGTCCTATGAGTAAAAAGGGTAAAAAAGGTGAGAGCAGAAAGCAGTAATAAGTTAAAGGGTCAGCTAGAATGGTTTGTAACTTCATCAGTGGGTCCTGGTTTGAGAATATTTTCAAGTATTAAAGGCGTTAGAGATATGTGTCTCTTCCCCTTCACCCCTTTCAGCAACACACCATAAATTTTATAAGGTAGTAATTGGGTCTACTTTTTAATCTGTAAGAGAGAATTTCTATTTTTAGATTTTTTAATTTTTAGATTTAAGAGAGAATTTTATTTTTAGATTTTTTAAAAAAACTGGCTTCTGTGGGATGAAGAAAATTAGAAATACAATATTGAAATTTGGGAAAGGGACAGGACCTACATAAATATAACAGAGAATTTGCCCTGGAATGACAGGTTAGCTTGAAATTAAAATAAAATATATTCTGATCAGCTTCTTCTCTTGAAGTAAACTTTGTTGTTCCAGACCCTCCAGGGTGATGATCAGGTGACTGATAGATGCCTTTGGGCTGGGCAAGTGAAAAGTGACTAGCAGGAGAATCCATCTAGTTCTGCTTGGAATGTGTATAGGTTAACTATGACTACTCAGCATTAAGATACCACCTGATTAACCTAATTTATGTTAGTAAAAACAGGAGGGATTTAAGTCATGGTGGTGATGGCAAAGCAGATGATTTTATGTTTGGGGCTTGTGGCTGTGTGTACAGGAGCCCTTCCTTATAAGGCATCAAAATGTCCCTTCACCTCACCGTCCAGAGGCCAGGAACACTCAGAGCACTCTGGTATGCCCTGACCTTTCTCAAAAAGGGAGAAGGAACACGATGCAAATAGTTTTTAGATCTTTAAATATTTTAGTGGTTTCCAAATTTATCCTAATTTAACTGTTGTAGATGAAAAAAGAATTCCTATTTTACATAGGGTTATAAAACAAATATTTTTTAATATAGGAAATGTGAAGCAATCCTCTGAGCTGTGACATAACTTCTGCATAAAATATGTAAATTAAATATTTAGTAAAAAAGTTTCAACATGTTAATCTATTTTAATTTCTTATTGATCTCTTTTAGCCACCTTTGGAAATAATTTCAGTGCAAGTAATTCAATATGAGACTAAATTCTATAAAACATCTTACATAAATTTGAAGCAAGCAACTTAGAACTCGATTGATAAATAATTATAAAAATATTTCTATCCCTACCTTCATTCTTTGAATATTCCACATGAAATACCATTACTGAATGAAAATAAGGCATATATTTTGATGTGACAATAGAGTGAATGTATCCTGGAGTCAAGAAAATTAAAAGCAATCCAAGTACTTTGAGCCATTTTGGCTTAATCAGATCTGTATTTATCTAATGCAAATTCTTATCTCTCTTTTTTATTTAAATTTTCCAAGGTATGTTTGTATGCTCTATGATGGGTTGAGTCTTTTCAATCTTAAGTTAAAATATATGGAAACAACTTCTCACTTAAACAAATTTTTTATCAAGTTTAGGGCAAAAAAGAAATAATCAGTGGGGACAGACACAGAACATAAACGCTACAGGATAACACCATCCCGCGGTCGCCCCCTACAGCTGACACGCGGGACTGTGTGGGCAACGGTGCGCTGCAGTTGTATGATGGTAATAAACTCCACTGAATTCCTTCATGTCCGGGTGAAAGAACGGAAAGCCAGCAGGAGAGGCGTGTTTCTCTGCTTTCTCGTTAGTTTTTTTTTTTTTTCCTCGCACAAAGAAATCTCCTTAGTCAACAATTTGAAAGCAAATAAGAGCAAAAACAAATTTGCTTAATAACACCTGATTAAAGTATCCTCATTGTAAATAAACAATGATTATGTTAATAAAATGTATTTTTTTTCTCCTTTCTTGGTCTTCCTTTCTTTTCATCCTTCATTTCTTCTTCCCTCTCTGTCAGTATCTCCTTCTCTTTCGTTATTTTCATCTTTCTTTCTCTGGCCTTTCTTTCCTGAAATATTTTCAATAGTTTAAGAATTTAAACTGTAATAATTTAAAGTTAGCATATTCATAAAGAGAGCAGCACAGTATAAATATAGGTTTAAGTTACAGCTTAAAAGAGGAAACAGATTAACCCATGAAGGATTATCGAGAAGCAAAAGTATTTATTTTCTGCTTATTGAAAGATAATTTTCCAATGTCATGAACATTTGAGATAGTTAAGTACATGTATCTGTATATTTCATTATTGTGTTTAGGAATCAATGCTTTAAATATGTATATTGTGAATCCTATTTAGTGTTTTATTATTTTTAAAACTTGGAAGAATAATGTAATAACAATAAATGATCAAGGAGTCACCAAGCATGGTACATTGTGAACATTCTATTGATTAAAGTTATGTATTATAGCATTGAGGTAGGAAATTATCTTAGTCACTTCTGGCTACTATAACAACAATACTATAGACTGTTGGCTTGGGCAACAAACATTTATTTTTCATAGTCCTGGAAGCTGGGAAACATGAGATCCCAGTGCCATAGTCTAATCCTGGTGAGATCCTCCTTATTGCTTTTCTCACATGGTGAAAAGTGCAAGATCTGTCTCATCTTCTTTTTATGAAGTCATTAATCTCATCATGAGGGCACTGATCTCATGAACTATCTAACCCTAATTACCTCTCAAAGGGGTCAACTCCAAATACTATCACATTGGCAAATGGGGTTTCAATGTACAAATTTTAATGGAAACATAAACATTCTATCCATAGCACAAATATTCCCAGAAAATTTCCCCAGATAAAAATGTTATAATGAATAGTTACATTTTGCTTCTTCTTTACCCATTTTCTATCCTAGTAACAGTATCTGCATTCTTTTACACCTTTTTGTCTAACTTATCCCACATCATACATTCCAAGAGAAGCTTTGACAGCAGCTACAGCAGCGGCCATGTGATATAGACCCGGCCAATCAAAGTATATTATATTTTTGATCACAGTGGTAGAATTTGTGAAAGGCACATGCTTAATAGGAGATGTGTAAGCAGATGTTCCTGTTGGATTAGACCTGAGAAAAGGCAGGGGCAGGAGTTCTATGCCACCAGGATACTGTTACCAGACTGGAGGGGTCTGTTTGCCAAAAAAGTGAGGATTTATTAAGGACATGGAGCCATGCCTGGAGTCACGAGTAGCTAATGTATAGTCATGGCTCCCTGATGGATTACAGGGGATGGATTATATAGGGGAAAATATTTAATCATTGTAACTAATAGAGTTTGGGTTGCTGTCTCTACTGATTGGTCAGTACTAGGGTAGGAGTTAATTTATTATTGTATCTGGTCCTTATGTCAACTAAGGAGTAGTTCTGTCCAATTTTGCAACAATTTGTTCTGTGGAATTATTTTGCTTTCCTGGGTCTGAGCTAAAACACAACTGAGGCCAAGATATTATATTTAATTTGATTGAAAACTCTATCTTAATTCTCAATAGACCCAAGATCTTAGTCCAAAACTACTAGATACTGACCAGAACCTCAAGATGCTGTCCTGAAGGTTTAATGATTAAATAAGGGAGAGGAAGGTGGGTGACTCTGGGCACTAGGTGAGACCAGTTCAAGTCAAAGGAAAAAAATGAAAATAAAAGGCCATAGTAAAGAAAATAAGGTATCTGTATGATTACATTATGAGTTTATCCTAGTCAGAGAAAGTGGAAAACACCCTTGGTGGGTAGCTCAGTTGGTTAAAGCATTGTTCCAATATGCCAAGGTTGAGGATTTAATCAGCCCTGAGTCAGGGCACATAGAAGAAGCAATCAATGAATGCATGAAGGGGAACAACAAATTGATTTCTCTCTCCCTCTCTTCTTCCCCCCCTTACTTCTATCTCTTTAAAAATAAAAATTAAAAAGGCAAAAATCAAAGATGTAGATAGAGAAATGGAGCCTTTATAACCTCACCCAGGTCCGGTCTTCTTTCTCAAAGCCAGCCAATTTATTACTGAATATAATTACCTTTCCATTTTCAATTTAAGTTCCCTCGGAGAACGTAATAGTGGCACTGGAGAAGGCTATTTCCCTTCTGACCCACCAGAAATCCACTAGGCCAAAAAACGCCCTGCGAGGCTCCTGAGATTTTTCTTAACTGGTGTGTGAGCAGGGCTCCTTTCCATTTTCCAGTCTACTTTGCAAGCCCAGTTTTCATATTTTAGTCTCTCAAAACTGAACGGGGCACTGGAGAAGGCCATTCTTCATATGAAGAACTTGAACCAAATTCCACGAAATCCTCCTGCTGTCCTGTAATGCTCCCGACTGGTGTCTTAACTTCTCAGTGAGCAAGGCTCTTTCTGACATGCATCTGGGCTTGAAAACTGTCCTGGGAAAACTAGAACAGTTTTCCCAGGACATTTTCAACCAGTTTTCAAATTTTTACATTAAAGAACTCTGCAAGGCACAGGAGGAGGCTTTTTTTCATATTGAAAACCTGAAACCCATTTGGCAAAAAACACCCACCCGGCAAGGCTACCGACTTCTCTCTTCCCTGCAGTGTGAGAATGGCTCCTTTACCATTCCAAGGCTAGTTTTCCGAGCCCTCTTTTTCTCTTTTAGTCTCAAACAACTGCAGAGGGCACAGGGGATGGCTATTTTTCATATTAAAGACCTGAAAGACATTTGGCAAAAATAAACACCGGGCAAGGCTCCAGAGTTTTCTCTTAACTCCAGTGTCAGATAGCCCCCTTTACTTTCCCATGCTGGTTTTTAGGCCCCGTTTTTTATTTTACCCTCAAAGAACTTAATCGTGGCACTGGAGAAGGCTATTTCCCTCCGACCCTATAGAAATCCACTAGGCAAACAAAATGGCCGGCGCGGCTCCTGAGCTTTTTCTGAACTGCTGAGTGACCAGGGCTCCTTTCCATTTTCCAGTCTACTTTGCAAGCCCAGTTTTCATATTTTAGTCTCTCAAAACTGAACGGGGCACTGGAGAAGGCCATTCTTCATATGAAGAACTTGAACCAAATTCCACGAAATCCTCCTGCTGTCCTGTAATGCTCCCGACTGGTGTCTTAACTTCTCAGTGAGCAAGGCTCTTTCTGACATGCATCTGGGCTTGAAAACTGTCCTGGGAAAACTAGAACAGTTTTCCCAGGACAGTTTTCAAGCCCAGTTTTCAAATTTTTACATTAAAGAACTCTGCAAGGCACAGGAGGAGGCTTTTTTTCATATTGAAAACCTGAAACCCATTTGGCAAAAAACACCCACCCGGCAAGGCTACCGACTTCTCTCTTCCCTGCAGTGTGAGAATGGCTCCTTTACCATTCCAAGGCTAGTTTTCCGAGCCCTCTTTTTCTCTTTTGTCTCAAACAACTGCAGAGGGCACAGGGGATGGCTATTTTTCATATTAAAGACCTGAAAGACATTTGGCAAAAATAAACACCGGGCAAGGCTCCAGAGTTTTCTCTTAACTCCAGTGTCAGATAGCCCCCTTTACTTTCCCATGCTGGTTTCTAGGCCCCGTTTTTTATTTTACCCTCAAAGAACTTAATCGTGGCACTGGAGAAGGCTATTTCCCTCCGACCCTATAGAAATCCACTAGGCAAACAAAATGGCCGGCGCGGCTCCTGAGCTTTTTCTGAACTGCTGAGTGACCAGGGCTCCTTTCCATTTTCCAGTCTACTTTGCAAGCCCAGTTTTCATATTTTAGTCTCTCAAAACTGAACGGGGCACTGGAGAAGGCCATTCTTCATATGAAGAACTTGAACCAAATTCCACGAAATCCTCCTGCTGTCCTGTAATGCTCCCGACTGGTGTCTTAACTTCTCAGTGAGCAAGGCTCTTTCTGACATGCATCTGGGCTTGAAAACTGTCCTGGGAAAACTAGAACAGTTTTCCCAGGACAGTTTTCAAGCCCAGTTTTCAAATTTTTACATTAAAGAACTCTGCAAGGCACAGGAGGAGGCTTTTTTTCATATTGAAAACCTGAAACCCATTTGGCAAAAAACACCCACCCGGCAAGGCTACCGACTTCTCTCTTCCCTGCAGTGTGAGAATGGCTCCTTTACCATTCCAAGGCTAGTTTTCCGAGCCCTCTTTTTCTCTTTTAGTCTCAAACAACTGCAGAGGGCACAGGGGATGGCTATTTTTCATATTAAAGACCTGAAAGACATTTGGCAAAAATAAACACCGGGCAAGGCTCCAGAGTTTTCTCTTAACTCCAGTGTCAGATAGCCCCCTTTACTTTCCCATGCTGGTTTCTAGGCCCCGTTTTTTATTTTACCCTCAAAGAACTTAATCGTGGCACTGGAGAAGGCTATTTCCCTCCGACCCTACAGAAATCCACTAGGCAAACAAAATGGCCGGCGCGGCTCCTGAGCTTTTTCTGAACTGCTGAGTGACCAGGGCTCCTTTCCATTTTCCAGTCTACTTTGCAAGCCCAGTTTTCATATTTTAGTCTCTCAAAACTGAACGGGGCACTGGAGAAGGCCATTCTTCATATGAAGAACTTGAACCAAATTCCACGAAATCCTCCTGCTGTCCTGTAATGCTCCCGACTGGTGTCTTAACTTCTCAGTGAGCAAGGCTCTTTCTGACATGCATCTGGGCTTGAAAACTGTCCTGGGAAAACTAGAACAGTTTTCCCAGGACAGTTTTCAAGCCCAGTTTTCAAATTTTTACATTAAAGAACTCTGCAAGGCACAGGAGGAGGCTTTTTTTCATATTGAAAACCTGAAACCCATTTGGCAAAAAACACCCACCCGGCAAGGCTACCGACTTCTCTCTTCCCTGCAGTGTGAGAATGGCTCCTTTACCATTCCAAGGCTAGTTTTCCGAGCCCTCTTTTTCTCTTTTAGTCTCAAACAACTGCAGAGGGCACAGGGGATGGCTATTTTTCATATTAAAGACCTGAAAGACATTTGGCAAAAATAAACACCGGGCAAGGCTCCAGAGTTTTCTCTTAACTCCAGTGTCAGATAGCCCCCTTTACTTTCCCATGCTGGTTTTTAGGCCCCGTTTTTTATTTTACCCTCAAAGAACTTAATCGTGGCACTGGAGAAGGCTATTTCCCTCCGACCCTATAGAAATCCACTAGGCAAACAAAATGGCCGGCGCGGCTCCTGAGCTTTTTCTGAACTGCTGAGTGACCAGGGCTCCTTTCCATTTTCCAGTCTACTTTGCAAGCCCAGTTTTCATATTTTAGTCTCTCAAAACTGAACGGGGCACTGGAGAAGGCCATTCTTCATATGAAGAACTTGAACCAAATTCCACGAAATCCTCCTGCTGTCCTGTAATGCTCCCGACTGGTGTCTTAACTTCTCAGTGAGCAAGGCTCTTTCTGACATGCATCTGGGCTTGAAAACTGTCCTGGGAAAACTAGAACAGTTTTCCCAGGACAGTTTTCAAGCCCAGTTTTCAAATTTTTACATTAAAGAACTCTGCAAGGCACAGGAGGAGGCTTTTTTTCATATTGAAAACCTGAAACCCATTTGGCAAAAAACACCCACCCGGCAAGGCTACCGACTTCTCTCTTCCCTGCAGTGTGAGAATGGCTCCTTTACCATTCCAAGGCTAGTTTTCCGAGCCCTCTTTTTCTCTTTTAGTCTCAAACAACTGCAGAGGGCACAGGGGATGGCTATTTTTCATATTAAAGACCTGAAAGACATTTGGCAAAAATAAACACCGGGCAAGGCTCCAGAGTTTTCTCTTAACTCCAGTGTCAGATAGCCCCCTTTACTTTCCCATGCTGGTTTTTAGGCCCCGTTTTTTATTTTACCCTCAAAGAACTTAATCGTGGCACTGGAGAAGGCTATTTCCCTCCGACCCTACAGAAATCCACTAGGCAAACAAAATGGCCGGCGCGGCTCCTGAGCTTTTTCTGAACTGCTGAGTGACCAGGGCTCCTTTCCATTTTCCAGTCTACTTTGCAAGCCCAGTTTTCATATTTTAGTCTCTCAAAACTGAACGGGGCACTGGAGAAGGCCATTCTTCATATGAAGAACTTGAACCAAATTCCACGAAATCCTCCTGCTGTCCTGTAATGCTCCCGACTGGTGTCTTAACTTCTCAGTGAGCAAGGCTCTTTCTGACATGCATCTGGGCTTGAAAACTGTCCTGGGAAAACTAGAACAGTTTTCCCAGGACAGTTTTCAAGCCCAGTTTTCAAATTTTTACATTAAAGAACTCTGCAAGGCACAGGAGGAGGCTTTTTTTCATATTGAAAACCTGAAACCCATTTGGCAAAAAACACCCACCCGGCAAGGCTACCGACTTCTCTCTTCCCTGCAGTGTGAGAATGGCTCCTTTACCATTCCAAGGCTAGTTTTCCGAGCCCTCTTTTTCTCTTTTAGTCTCAAACAACTGCAGAGGGCACAGGGGATGGCTATTTTTCATATTAAAGACCTGAAAGACATTTGGCAAAAATAAACACCGGGCAAGGCTCCAGAGTTTTCTCTTAACTCCAGTGTCAGATAGCCCCCTTTACTTTCCCATGCTGGTTTTTAGGCCCCGTTTTTTATTTTACCCTCAAAGAACTTAATCGTGGCACTGGAGAAGGCTATTTCCCTCCGACCCTATAGAAATCCACTAGGCAAACAAAATGGCCGGCGCGGCTCCTGAGCTTTTTCTGAACTGCTGAGTGACCAGGGCTCCTTTCCATTTTCCAGTCTACTTTGCAAGCCCAGTTTTCATATTTTAGTCTCTCAAAACTGAACGGGGCACTGGAGAAGGCCATTCTTCATATGAAGAACTTGAACCAAATTCCACGAAATCCTCCTGCTGTCCTGTAATGCTCCCGACTGGTGTCTTAACTTCTCAGTGAGCAAGGCTCTTTCTGACATGCATCTGGGCTTGAAAACTGTCCTGGGAAAACTAGAACAGTTTTCCCAGGACAGTTTTCAAGCCCAGTTTTCAAATTTTTACATTAAAGAACTCTGCAAGGCACAGGAGGAGGCTTTTTTTCATATTGAAAACCTGAAACCCATTTGGCAAAAAACACCCACCCGGCAAGGCTACCGACTTCTCTCTTCCCTGCAGTGTGAGAATGGCTCCTTTACCATTCCAAGGCTAGTTTTCCGAGCCCTCTTTTTCTCTTTTAGTCTCAAACAACTGCAGAGGGCACAGGGGATGGCTATTTTTCATATTAAAGACCTGAAAGACATTTGGCAAAAATAAACACCGGGCAAGGCTCCAGAGTTTTCTCTTAACTCCAGTGTCAGATAGCCCCCTTTACTTTCCCATGCTGGTTTCTAGGCCCCGTTTTTTATTTTACCCTCAAAGAACTTAATCGTGGCACTGGAGAAGGCTATTTCCCTCCGACCCTATAGAAATCCACTAGGCAAACAAAATGGCCGGCGCGGCTCCTGAGCTTTTTCTGAACTGCTGAGTGACCAGGGCTCCTTTCCATTTTCCAGTCTACTTTGCAAGCCCAGTTTTCATATTTTAGTCTCTCAAAACTGAACGGGGCACTGGAGAAGGCCATTCTTCATATGAAGAACTTGAACCAAATTCCACGAAATCCTCCTGCTGTCCTGTAATGCTCCCGACTGGTGTCTTAACTTCTCAGTGAGCAAGGCTCTTTCTGACATGCATCTGGGCTTGAAAACTGTCCTGGGAAAACTAGAACAGTTTTCCCAGGACAGTTTTCAAGCCCAGTTTTCAAATTTTTACATTAAAGAACTCTGCAAGGCACAGGAGGAGGCTTTTTTTCATATTGAAAACCTGAAACCCATTTGGCAAAAAACACCCACCCGGCAAGGCTACCGACTTCTCTCTTCCCTGCAGTGTGAGAATGGCTCCTTTACCATTCCAAGGCTAGTTTTCCGAGCCCTCTTTTTCTCTTTTAGTCTCAAACAACTGCAGAGGGCACAGGGGATGGCTATTTTTCATATTAAAGACCTGAAAGACATTTGGCAAAAATAAACACCGGGCAAGGCTCCAGAGTTTTCTCTTAACTCCAGTGTCAGATAGCCCCCTTTACTTTCCCATGCTGGTTTTTAGGCCCCGTTTTTTATTTTACCCTCAAAGAACTTAATCGTGGCACTGGAGAAGGCTATTTCCCTCCGACCCTATAGAAATCCACTAGGCAAACAAAATGGCCGGCGCGGCTCCTGAGCTTTTTCTGAACTGCTGAGTGACCAGGGCTCCTTTCCATTTTCCAGTCTACTTTGCAAGCCCAGTTTTCATATTTTAGTCTCTCAAAACTGAACGGGGCACTGGAGAAGGCCATTCTTCATATGAAGAACTTGAACCAAATTCCACGAAATCCTCCTGCTGTCCTGTAATGCTCCCGACTGGTGTCTTAACTTCTCAGTGAGCAAGGCTCTTTCTGACATGCATCTGGGCTTGAAAACTGTCCTGGGAAAACTAGAACAGTTTTCCCAGGACAGTTTTCAAGCCCAGTTTTCAAATTTTTACATTAAAGAACTCTGCAAGGCACAGGAGGAGGCTTTTTTTCATATTGAAAACCTGAAACCCATTTGGCAAAAAACACCCACCCGGCAAGGCTACCGACTTCTCTCTTCCCTGCAGTGTGAGAATGGCTCCTTTACCATTCCAAGGCTAGTTTTCCGAGCCCTCTTTTTCTCTTTTAGTCTCAAACAACTGCAGAGGGCACAGGGGATGGCTATTTTTCATATTAAAGACCTGAAAGACATTTGGCAAAAATAAACACCGGGCAAGGCTCCAGAGTTTTCTCTTAACTCCAGTGTCAGATAGCCCCCTTTACTTTCCCATGCTGGTTTCTAGGCCCCGTTTTTTATTTTACCCTCAAAGAACTTAATCGTGGCACTGGAGAAGGCTATTTCCCTCCGACCCTATAGAAATCCACTAGGCAAACAAAATGGCCGGCGCGGCTCCTGAGCTTTTTCTGAACTGCTGAGTGACCAGGGCTCCTTTCCATTTTCCAGTCTACTTTGCAAGCCCAGTTTTCATATTTTAGTCTCTCAAAACTGAACGGGGCACTGGAGAAGGCCATTCTTCATATGAAGAACTTGAACCAAATTCCACGAAATCCTCCTGCTGTCCTGTAATGCTCCCGACTGGTGTCTTAACTTCTCAGTGAGCAAGGCTCTTTCTGACATGCATCTGGGCTTGAAAACTGTCCTGGGAAAACTAGAACAGTTTTCCCAGGACAGTTTTCAAGCCCAGTTTTCAAATTTTTACATTAAAGAACTCTGCAAGGCACAGGAGGAGGCTTTTTTTCATATTGAAAACCTGAAACCCATTTGGCAAAAAACACCCACCCGGCAAGGCTACCGACTTCTCTCTTCCCTGCAGTGTGAGAATGGCTCCTTTACCATTCCAAGGCTAGTTTTCCGAGCCCTCTTTTTCTCTTTTAGTCTCAAACAACTGCAGAGGGCACAGGGGATGGCTATTTTTCATATTAAAGACCTGAAAGACATTTGGCAAAAATAAACACCGGGCAAGGCTCCAGAGTTTTCTCTTAACTCCAGTGTCAGATAGCCCCCTTTACTTTCCCATGCTGGTTTTTAGGCCCCGTTTTTTATTTTACCCTCAAAGAACTTAATCGTGGCACTGGAGAAGGCTATTTCCCTCCGACCCTCCAGAAATCCACTAGGCAAACAAAATGGCCGGCGCGGCTCCTGAGCTTTTTCTGAACTGCTGAGTGACCAGGGCTCCTTTCCATTTTCCAGTCTACTTTGCAAGCCCAGTTTTCATATTTTAGTCTCTCAAAACTGAACGGGGCACTGGAGAAGGCCATTCTTCATATGAAGAACTTGAACCAAATTCCACGAAATCCTCCTGCTGTCCTGTAATGCTCCCGACTGGTGTCTTAACTTCTCAGTGAGCAAGGCTCTTTCTGACATGCATCTGGGCTTGAAAACTGTCCTGGGAAAACTAGAACAGTTTTCCCAGGACAGTTTTCAAGCCCAGTTTTCAAATTTTTACATTAAAGAACTCTGCAAGGCACAGGAGGAGGCTTTTTTTCATATTGAAAACCTGAAACCCATTTGGCAAAAAACACCCACCCGGCAAGGCTACCGACTTCTCTCTTCCCTGCAGTGTGAGAATGGCTCCTTTACCATTCCAAGGCTAGTTTTCCGAGCCCTCTTTTTCTCTTTTAGTCTCAAACAACTGCAGAGGGCACAGGGGATGGCTATTTTTCATATTAAAGACCTGAAAGACATTTGGCAAAAATAAACACCGGGCAAGGCTCCAGAGTTTTCTCTTAACTCCAGTGTCAGATAGCCCCCTTTACTTTCCCATGCTGGTTTCTAGGCCCCGTTTTTTATTTTACCCTCAAAGAACTTAATCGTGGCACTGGAGAAGGCTATTTCCCTCCGACCCTACAGAAATCCACTAGGCAAACAAAATGGCCGGCGCGGCTCCTGAGCTTTTTCTGAACTGCTGAGTGACCAGGGCTCCTTTCCATTTTCCAGTCTACTTTGCAAGCCCAGTTTTCATATTTTAGTCTCTCAAAACTGAACGGGGCACTGGAGAAGGCCATTCTTCATATGAAGAACTTGAACCAAATTCCACGAAATCCTCCTGCTGTCCTGTAATGCTCCCGACTGGTGTCTTAACTTCTCAGTGAGCAAGGCTCTTTCTGACATGCATCTGGGCTTGAAAACTGTCCTGGGAAAACTAGAACAGTTTTCCCAGGACAGTTTTCAAGCCCAGTTTTCAAATTTTTACATTAAAGAACTCTGCAAGGCACAGGAGGAGGCTTTTTTTCATATTGAAAACCTGAAACCCATTTGGCAAAAAACACCCACCCGGCAAGGCTACCGACTTCTCTCTTCCCTGCAGTGTGAGAATGGCTCCTTTACCATTCCAAGGCTAGTTTTCCGAGCCCTCTTTTTCTCTTTTAGTCTCAAACAACTGCAGAGGGCACAGGGGATGGCTATTTTTCATATTAAAGACCTGAAAGACATTTGGCAAAAATAAACACCGGGCAAGGCTCCAGAGTTTTCTCTTAACTCCAGTGTCAGATAGCCCCCTTTACTTTCCCATGCTGGTTTTTAGGCCCCGTTTTTTATTTTACCCTCAAAGAACTTAATCGTGGCACTGGAGAAGGCTATTTCCCTCCGACCCTATAGAAATCCACTAGGCAAACAAAATGGCCGGCGCGGCTCCTGAGCTTTTTCTGAACTGCTGAGTGACCAGGGCTCCTTTCCATTTTCCAGTCTACTTTGCAAGCCCAGTTTTCATATTTTAGTCTCTCAAAACTGAACGGGGCACTGGAGAAGGCCATTCTTCATATGAAGAACTTGAACCAAATTCCACGAAATCCTCCTGCTGTCCTGTAATGCTCCCGACTGGTGTCTTAACTTCTCAGTGAGCAAGGCTCTTTCTGACATGCATCTGGGCTTGAAAACTGTCCTGGGAAAACTAGAACAGTTTTCCCAGGACAGTTTTCAAGCCCAGTTTTCAAATTTTTACATTAAAGAACTCTGCAAGGCACAGGAGGAGGCTTTTTTTCATATTGAAAACCTGAAACCCATTTGGCAAAAAACACCCACCCGGCAAGGCTACCGACTTCTCTCTTCCCTGCAGTGTGAGAATGGCTCCTTTACCATTCCAAGGCTAGTTTTCCGAGCCCTCTTTTTCTCTTTTAGTCTCAAACAACTGCAGAGGGCACAGGGGATGGCTATTTTTCATATTAAAGACCTGAAAGACATTTGGCAAAAATAAACACCGGGCAAGGCTCCAGAGTTTTCTCTTAACTCCAGTGTCAGATAGCCCCCTTTACTTTCCCATGCTGGTTTCTAGGCCCCGTTTTTTATTTTACCCTCAAAGAACTTAATCGTGGCACTGGAGAAGGCTATTTCCCTCCGACCCTACAGAAATCCACTAGGCAAACAAAATGGCCGGCGCGGCTCCTGAGCTTTTTCTGAACTGCTGAGTGACCAGGGCTCCTTTCCATTTTCCAGTCTACTTTGCAAGCCCAGTTTTCATATTTTAGTCTCTCAAAACTGAACGGGGCACTGGAGAAGGCCATTCTTCATATGAAGAACTTGAACCAAATTCCACGAAATCCTCCTGCTGTCCTGTAATGCTCCCGACTGGTGTCTTAACTTCTCAGTGAGCAAGGCTCTTTCTGACATGCATCTGGGCTTGAAAACTGTCCTGGGAAAACTAGAACAGTTTTCCCAGGACAGTTTTCAAGCCCAGTTTTCAAATTTTTACATTAAAGAACTCTGCAAGGCACAGGAGGAGGCTTTTTTTCATATTGAAAACCTGAAACCCATTTGGCAAAAAACACCCACCCGGCAAGGCTACCGACTTCTCTCTTCCCTGCAGTGTGAGAATGGCTCCTTTACCATTCCAAGGCTAGTTTTCCGAGCCCTCTTTTTCTCTTTTAGTCTCAAACAACTGCAGAGGGCACAGGGCATGGCTATTTTTCATATTAAAGACCTGAAAGACATTTGGCAAAAATAAACACCGGGCAAGGCTCCAGAGTTTTCTCTTAACTCCAGTGTCAGATAGCCCCCTTTACTTTCCCATGCTGGTTTCTAGGCCCCGTTTTTTATTTTACCCTCAAAGAACTTAATCGTGGCACTGGAGAAGGCTATTTCCCTCCGACCCTATAGAAATCCACTAGGCAAACAAAATGGCCGGCGCGGCTCCTGAGCTTTTTCTGAACTGCTGAGTGACCAGGGCTCCTTTCCATTTTCCAGTCTACTTTGCAAGCCCAGTTTTCATATTTTAGTCTCTCAAAACTGAACGGGGCACTGGAGAAGGCCATTCTTCATATGAAGAACTTGAACCAAATTCCACGAAATCCTCCTGCTGTCCTGTAATGCTCCCGACTGGTGTCTTAACTTCTCAGTGAGCAAGGCTCTTTCTGACATGCATCTGGGCTTGAAAACTGTCCTGGGAAAACTAGAACAGTTTTCCCAGGACAGTTTTCAAGCCCAGTTTTCAAATTTTTACATTAAAGAACTCTGCAAGGCACAGGAGGAGGCTTTTTTTCATATTGAAAACCTGAAACCCATTTGGCAAAAAACACCCACCCGGCAAGGCTACCGACTTCTCTCTTCCCTGCAGTGTGAGAATGGCTCCTTTACCATTCCAAGGCTAGTTTTCCGAGCCCTCTTTTTCTCTTTTAGTCTCAAACAACTGCAGAGGGCACAGGGGATGGCTATTTTTCATATTAAAGACCTGAAAGACATTTGGCAAAAATAAACACCGGGCAAGGCTCCAGAGTTTTCTCTTAACTCCAGTGTCAGATAGCCCCCTTTACTTTCCCATGCTGGTTTCTAGGCCCCGTTTTTTATTTTACCCTCAAAGAACTTAATCGTGGCACTGGAGAAGGCTATTTCCCTCCGACCCTATAGAAATCCACTAGGCAAACAAAATGGCCGGCGCGGCTCCTGAGCTTTTTCTGAACTGCTGAGTGACCAGGGCTCCTTTCCATTTTCCAGTCTACTTTGCAAGCCCAGTTTTCATATTTTAGTCTCTCAAAACTGAACGGGGCACTGGAGAAGGCCATTCTTCATATGAAGAACTTGAACCAAATTCCACGAAATCCTCCTGCTGTCCTGTAATGCTCCCGACTGGTGTCTTAACTTCTCAGTGAGCAAGGCTCTTTCTGACATGCATCTGGGCTTGAAAACTGTCCTGGGAAAACTAGAACAGTTTTCCCAGGACAGTTTTCAAGCCCAGTTTTCAAATTTTTACATTAAAGAACTCTGCAAGGCACAGGAGGAGGCTTTTTTTCATATTGAAAACCTGAAACCCATTTGGCAAAAAACACCCACCCGGCAAGGCTACCGACTTCTCTCTTCCCTGCAGTGTGAGAATGGCTCCTTTACCATTCCAAGGCTAGTTTTCCGAGCCCTCTTTTTCTCTTTTCGTCTCAAACAACTGCAGAGGGCACAGGGGATGGCTATTTTTCATATTAAAGACCTGAAAGACATTTGGCAAAAATAAACACCGGGCAAGGCTCCAGAGTTTTCTCTTAACTCCAGTGTCAGATAGCCCCCTTTACTTTCCCATGCTGGTTTCTAGGCCCCGTTTTTTATTTTACCCTCAAAGAACTTAATCGTGGCACTGGAGAAGGCTATTTCCCTCCGACCCTCCAGAAATCCACTAGGCAAACAAAATGGCCGGCGCGGCTCCTGAGCTTTTTCTGAACTGCTGAGTGACCAGGGCTCCTTTCCATTTTCCAGTCTACTTTGCAAGCCCAGTTTTCATATTTTAGTCTCTCAAAACTGAACGGGGCACTGGAGAAGGCCATTCTTCATATGAAGAACTTGAACCAAATTCCACGAAATCCTCCTGCTGTCCTGTAATGCTCCCGACTGGTGTCTTAACTTCTCAGTGAGCAAGGCTCTTTCTGACATGCATCTGGGCTTGAAAACTGTCCTGGGAAAACTAGAACAGTTTTCCCAGGACAGTTTTCAAGCCCAGTTTTCAAATTTTTACATTAAAGAACTCTGCAAGGCACAGGAGGAGGCTTTTTTTCATATTGAAAACCTGAAACCCATTTGGCAAAAAACACCCACCCGGCAAGGCTACCGACTTCTCTCTTCCCTGCAGTGTGAGAATGGCTCCTTTACCATTCCAAGGCTAGTTTTCCGAGCCCTCTTTTTCTCTTTTAGTCTCAAACAACTGCAGAGGGCACAGGGGATGGCTATTTTTCATATTAAAGACCTGAAAGACATTTGGCAAAAATAAACACCGGGCAAGGCTCCAGAGTTTTCTCTTAACTCCAGTGTCAGATAGCCCCCTTTACTTTCCCATGCTGGTTTCTAGGCCCCGTTTTTTATTTTACCCTCAAAGAACTTAATCGTGGCACTGGAGAAGGCTATTTCCCTCCGACCCTATAGAAATCCACTAGGCAAACAAAATGGCCGGCGCGGCTCCTGAGCTTTTTCTGAACTGCTGAGTGACCAGGGCTCCTTTCCATTTTCCAGTCTACTTTGCAAGCCCAGTTTTCATATTTTAGTCTCTCAAAACTGAACGGGGCACTGGAGAAGGCCATTCTTCATATGAAGAACTTGAACCAAATTCCACGAAATCCTCCTGCTGTCCTGTAATGCTCCCGACTGGTGTCTTAACTTCTCAGTGAGCAAGGCTCTTTCTGACATGCATCTGGGCTTGAAAACTGTCCTGGGAAAACTAGAACAGTTTTCCCAGGACAGTTTTCAAGCCCAGTTTTCAAATTTTTACATTAAAGAACTCTGCAAGGCACAGGAGGAGGCTTTTTTTCATATTGAAAACCTGAAACCCATTTGGCAAAAAACACCCACCCGGCAAGGCTACCGACTTCTCTCTTCCCTGCAGTGTGAGAATGGCTCCTTTACCATTCCAAGGCTAGTTTTCCGAGCCCTCTTTTTCTCTTTTAGTCTCAAACAACTGCAGAGGGCACAGGGGATGGCTATTTTTCATATTAAAGACCTGAAAGACATTTGGCAAAAATAAACACCGGGCAAGGCTCCAGAGTTTTCTCTTAACTCCAGTGTCAGATAGCCCCCTTTACTTTCCCATGCTGGTTTTTAGGCCCCGTTTTTTATTTTACCCTCAAAGAACTTAATCGTGGCACTGGAGAAGGCTATTTCCCTCCGACCCTCCAGAAATCCACTAGGCAAACAAAATGGCCGGCGCGGCTCCTGAGCTTTTTCTGAACTGCTGAGTGACCAGGGCTCCTTTCCATTTTCCAGTCTACTTTGCAAGCCCAGTTTTCATATTTTAGTCTCTCAAAACTGAACGGGGCACTGGAGAAGGCCATTCTTCATATGAAGAACTTGAACCAAATTCCACGAAATCCTCCTGCTGTCCTGTAATGCTCCCGACTGGTGTCTTAACTTCTCAGTGAGCAAGGCTCTTTCTGACATGCATCTGGGCTTGAAAACTGTCCTGGGAAAACTAGAACAGTTTTCCCAGGACAGTTTTCAAGCCCAGTTTTCAAATTTTTACATTAAAGAACTCTGCAAGGCACAGGAGGAGGCTTTTTTTCATATTGAAAACCTGAAACCCATTTGGCAAAAAACACCCACCCGGCAAGGCTACCGACTTCTCTCTTCCCTGCAGTGTGAGAATGGCTCCTTTACCATTCCAAGGCTAGTTTTCCGAGCCCTCTTTTTCTCTTTTCGTCTCAAACAACTGCAGAGGGCACAGGGGATGGCTATTTTTCATATTAAAGACCTGAAAGACATTTGGCAAAAATAAACACCGGGCAAGGCTCCAGAGTTTTCTCTTAACTCCAGTGTCAGATAGCCCCCTTTACTTTCCCATGCTGGTTTTTAGGCCCCGTTTTTTATTTTACCCTCAAAGAACTTAATCGTGGCACTGGAGAAGGCTATTTCCGTCTGACCCTCCAGAAATCCACTAGGCAAACAAAATGGCCGGCGCGGCTCCTGAGCTTTTTCTGAACTGCTGAGTGACCAGGGCTCCTTTCCATTTTCCAGTCTACTTTGCAAGCCCAGTTTTCATATTTTAGTCTCTCAAAACTGAACGGGGCACTGGAGAAGGCCATTCTTCATATGAAGAACTTGAACCAAATTCCACGAAATCCTCCTGCTGTCCTGTAATGCTCCCGACTGGTGTCTTAACTTCTCAGTGAGCAAGGCTCTTTCTGACATGCATCTGGGCTTGAAAACTGTCCTGGGAAAACTAGAACAGTTTTCCCAGGACAGTTTTCAAGCCCAGTTTTCAAATTTTTACATTAAAGAACTCTGCAAGGCACAGGAGGAGGCTTTTTTTCATATTGAAAACCTGAAACCCATTTGGCAAAAAACACCCACCCGGCAAGGCTACCGACTTCTCTCTTCCCTGCAGTGTGAGAATGGCTCCTTTACCATTCCAAGGCTAGTTTTCCGAGCCCTCTTTTTCTCTTTTAGTCTCAAACAACTGCAGAGGGCACAGGGGATGGCTATTTTTCATATTAAAGACCTGAAAGACATTTGGCAAAAATAAACACCGGGCAAGGCTCCAGAGTTTTCTCTTAACTCCAGTGTCAGATAGCCCCCTTTACTTTCCCATGCTGGTTTCTAGGCCCCGTTTTTTATTTTACCCTCAAAGAACTTAATCGTGGCACTGGAGAAGGCTATTTCCCTCCGACCCTCCAGAAATCCACTAGGCAAACAAAATGGCCGGCGCGGCTCCTGAGCTTTTTCTGAACTGCTGAGTGACCAGGGCTCCTTTCCATTTTCCAGTCTACTTTGCAAGCCCAGTTTTCATATTTTAGTCTCTCAAAACTGAACGGGGCACTGGAGAAGGCCATTCTTCATATGAAGAACTTGAACCAAATTCCACGAAATCCTCCTGCTGTCCTGTAATGCTCCCGACTGGTGTCTTAACTTCTCAGTGAGCAAGGCTCTTTCTGACATGCATCTGGGCTTGAAAACTGTCCTGGGAAAACTAGAACAGTTTTCCCAGGACAGTTTTCAAGCCCAGTTTTCAAATTTTTACATTAAAGAACTCTGCAAGGCACAGGAGGAGGCTTTTTTTCATATTGAAAACCTGAAACCCATTTGGCAAAAAACACCCACCCGGCAAGGCTACCGACTTCTCTCTTCCCTGCAGTGTGAGAATGGCTCCTTTACCATTCCAAGGCTAGTTTTCCGAGCCCTCTTTTTCTCTTTTCGTCTCAAACAACTGCAGAGGGCACAGGGGATGGCTATTTTTCATATTAAAGACCTGAAAGACATTTGGCAAAAATAAACACCGGGCAAGGCTCCAGAGTTTTCTCTTAACTCCAGTGTCAGATAGCCCCCTTTACTTTCCCATGCTGGTTTTTAGGCCCCGTTTTTTATTTTACCCTCAAAGAACTTAATCGTGGCACTGGAGAAGGCTATTTCCCTCCGACCCTCCAGAAATCCACTAGGCAAACAAAATGGCCGGCGCGGCTCCTGAGCTTTTTCTGAACTGCTGAGTGACCAGGGCTCCTTTCCATTTTCCAGTCTACTTTGCAAGCCCAGTTTTCATATTTTAGTCTCTCAAAACTGAACGGGGCACTGGAGAAGGCCATTCTTCATATGAAGAACTTGAACCAAATTCCACGAAATCCTCCTGCTGTCCTGTAATGCTCCCGACTGGTGTCTTAACTTCTCAGTGAGCAAGGCTCTTTCTGACATGCATCTGGGCTTGAAAACTGTCCTGGGAAAACTAGAACAGTTTTCCCAGGACAGTTTTCAAGCCCAGTTTTCAAATTTTTACATTAAAGAACTCTGCAAGGCACAGGAGGAGGCTTTTTTTCATATTGAAAACCTGAAACCCATTTGGCAAAAAACACCCACCCGGCAAGGCTACCGACTTCTCTCTTCCCTGCAGTGTGAGAATGGCTCCTTTACCATTCCAAGGCTAGTTTTCCGAGCCCTCTTTTTCTCTTTTAGTCTCAAACAACTGCAGAGGGCACAGGGGATGGCTATTTTTCATATTAAAGACCTGAAAGACATTTGGCAAAAATAAACACCGGGCAAGGCTCCAGAGTTTTCTCTTAACTCCAGTGTCAGATAGCCCCCTTTACTTTCCCATGCTGGTTTTTAGGCCCCGTTTTTTATTTTACCCTCAAAGAACTTAATCGTGGCACTGGAGAAGGCTATTTCCCTCCGACCCTCCAGAAATCCACTAGGCAAACAAAATGGCCGGCGCGGCTCCTGAGCTTTTTCTGAACTGCTGAGTGACCAGGGCTCCTTTCCATTTTCCAGTCTACTTTGCAAGCCCAGTTTTCATATTTTAGTCTCTCAAAACTGAACGGGGCACTGGAGAAGGCCATTCTTCATATGAAGAACTTGAACCAAATTCCACGAAATCCTCCTGCTGTCCTGTAATGCTCCCGACTGGTGTCTTAACTTCTCAGTGAGCAAGGCTCTTTCTGACATGCATCTGGGCTTGAAAACTGTCCTGGGAAAACTAGAACAGTTTTCCCAGGACAGTTTTCAAGCCCAGTTTTCAAATTTTTACATTAAAGAACTCTGCAAGGCACAGGAGGAGGCTTTTTTTCATATTGAAAACCTGAAACCCATTTGGCAAAAAACACCCACCCGGCAAGGCTACCGACTTCTCTCTTCCCTGCAGTGTGAGAATGGCTCCTTTACCATTCCAAGGCTAGTTTTCCGAGCCCTCTTTTTCTCTTTTCGTCTCAAACAACTGCAGAGGGCACAGGGCATGGCTATTTTTCATATTAAAGACCTGAAAGACATTTGGCAAAAATAAACACCGGGCAAGGCTCCAGAGTTTTCTCTTAACTCCAGTGTCAGATAGCCCCCTTTACTTTCCCATGCTGGTTTTTAGGCCCCGTTTTTTATTTTACCCTCAAAGAACTTAATCGTGGCACTGGAGAAGGCTATTTCCCTCCGACCCTCCAGAAATCCACTAGGCAAACAAAATGGCCGGCGCGGCTCCTGAGCTTTTTCTGAACTGCTGAGTGACCAGGGCTCCTTTCCATTTTCCAGTCTACTTTGCAAGCCCAGTTTTCATATTTTAGTCTCTCAAAACTGAACGGGGCACTGGAGAAGGCCATTCTTCATATGAAGAACTTGAACCAAATTCCACGAAATCCTCCTGCTGTCCTGTAATGCTCCCGACTGGTGTCTTAACTTCTCAGTGAGCAAGGCTCTTTCTGACATGCATCTGGGCTTGAAAACTGTCCTGGGAAAACTAGAACAGTTTTCCCAGGACAGTTTTCAAGCCCAGTTTTCAAATTTTTACATTAAAGAACTCTGCAAGGCACAGGAGGAGGCTTTTTTTCATATTGAAAACCTGAAACCCATTTGGCAAAAAACACCCACCCGGCAAGGCTACCGACTTCTCTCTTCCCTGCAGTGTGAGAATGGCTCCTTTACCATTCCAAGGCTAGTTTTCCGAGCCCTCTTTTTCTCTTTTAGTCTCAAACAACTGCAGAGGGCACAGGGGATGGCTATTTTTCATATTAAAGACCTGAAAGACATTTGGCAAAAATAAACACCGGGCAAGGCTCCAGAGTTTTCTCTTAACTCCAGTGTCAGATAGCCCCCTTTACTTTCCCATGCTGGTTTTTAGGCCCCGTTTTTTATTTTACCCTCAAAGAACTTAATCGTGGCACTGGAGAAGGCTATTTCCGTCCGACCCTCCAGAAATCCACTAGGCAAACAAAATGGCCGGCGCGGCTCCTGAGCTTTTTCTGAACTGCTGAGTGACCAGGGCTCCTTTCCATTTTCCAGTCTACTTTGCAAGCCCAGTTTTCATATTTTAGTCTCTCAAAACTGAACGGGGCACTGGAGAAGGCCATTCTTCATATGAAGAACTTGAACCAAATTCCACGAAATCCTCCTGCTGTCCTGTAATGCTCCCGACTGGTGTCTTAACTTCTCAGTGAGCAAGGCTCTTTCTGACATGCATCTGGGCTTGAAAACTGTCCTGGGAAAACTAGAACAGTTTTCCCAGGACAGTTTTCAAGCCCAGTTTTCAAATTTTTACATTAAAGAACTCTGCAAGGCACAGGAGGAGGCTTTTTTTCATATTGAAAACCTGAAACCCATTTGGCAAAAAACACCCACCCGGCAAGGCTACCGACTTCTCTCTTCCCTGCAGTGTGAGAATGGCTCCTTTACCATTCCAAGGCTAGTTTTCCGAGCCCTCTTTTTCTCTTTTAGTCTCAAACAACTGCAGAGGGCACAGGGGATGGCTATTTTTCATATTAAAGACCTGAAAGACATTTGGCAAAAATAAACACCGGGCAAGGCTCCAGAGTTTTCTCTTAACTCCAGTGTCAGATAGCCCCCTTTACTTTCCCATGCTGGTTTTTAGGCCCCGTTTTTTATTTTACCCTCAAAGAACTTAATCGTGGCACTGGAGAAGGCTATTTCCCTCTGACCCTCCAGAAATCCACTAGGCAAACAAAATGGCCGGCGCGGCTCCTGAGCTTTTTCTGAACTGCTGAGTGACCAGGGCTCCTTTCCATTTTCCAGTCTACTTTGCAAGCCCAGTTTTCATATTTTAGTCTCTCAAAACTGAACGGGGCACTGGAGAAGGCCATTCTTCATATGAAGAACTTGAACCAAATTCCACGAAATCCTCCTGCTGTCCTGTAATGCTCCCGACTGGTGTCTTAACTTCTCAGTGAGCAAGGCTCTTTCTGACATGCATCTGGGCTTGAAAACTGTCCTGGGAAAACTAGAACAGTTTTCCCAGGACAGTTTTCAAGCCCAGTTTTCAAATTTTTACATTAAAGAACTCTGCAAGGCACAGGAGGAGGCTTTTTTTCATATTGAAAACCTGAAACCCATTTGGCAAAAAACACCCACCCGGCAAGGCTACCGACTTCTCTCTTCCCTGCAGTGTGAGAATGGCTCCTTTACCATTCCAAGGCTAGTTTTCCGAGCCCTCTTTTTCTCTTTTAGTCTCAAACAACTGCAGAGGGCACAGGGGATGGCTATTTTTCATATTAAAGACCTGAAAGACATTTGGCAAAAATAAACACCGGGCAAGGCTCCAGAGTTTTCTCTTAACTCCAGTGTCAGATAGCCCCCTTTACTTTCCCATGCTGGTTTTTAGGCCCCGTTTTTTATTTTACCCTCAAAGAACTTAATCGTGGCACTGGAGAAGGCTATTTCCGTCCGACCCTCCAGAAATCCACTAGGCAAACAAAATGGCCGGCGCGGCTCCTGAGCTTTTTCTGAACTGCTGAGTGACCAGGGCTCCTTTCCATTTTCCAGTCTACTTTGCAAGCCCAGTTTTCATATTTTAGTCTCTCAAAACTGAACGGGGCACTGGAGAAGGCCATTCTTCATATGAAGAACTTGAACCAAATTCCACGAAATCCTCCTGCTGTCCTGTAATGCTCCCGACTGGTGTCTTAACTTCTCAGTGAGCAAGGCTCTTTCTGACATGCATCTGGGCTTGAAAACTGTCCTGGGAAAACTAGAACAGTTTTCCCAGGACAGTTTTCAAGCCCAGTTTTCAAATTTTTACATTAAAGAACTCTGCAAGGCACAGGAGGAGGCTTTTTTTCATATTGAAAACCTGAAACCCATTTGGCAAAAAACACCCACCCGGCAAGGCTACCGACTTCTCTCTTCCCTGCAGTGTGAGAATGGCTCCTTTACCATTCCAAGGCTAGTTTTCCGAGCCCTCTTTTTCTCTTTTAGTCTCAAACAACTGCAGAGGGCACAGGGGATGGCTATTTTTCATATTAAAGACCTGAAAGACATTTGGCAAAAATAAACACCGGGCAAGGCTCCAGAGTTTTCTCTTAACTCCAGTGTCAGATAGCCCCCTTTACTTTCCCATGCTGGTTTTTAGGCCCCGTTTTTTATTTTACCCTCAAAGAACTTAATCGTGGCACTGGAGAAGGCTATTTCCGTCTGACCCTCCAGAAATCCACTAGGCAAACAAAATGGCCGGCGCGGCTCCTGAGCTTTTTCTGAACTGCTGAGTGACCAGGGCTCCTTTCCATTTTCCAGTCTACTTTGCAAGCCCAGTTTTCATATTTTAGTCTCTCAAAACTGAACGGGGCACTGGAGAAGGCCATTCTTCATATGAAGAACTTGAACCAAATTCCACGAAATCCTCCTGCTGTCCTGTAATGCTCCCGACTGGTGTCTTAACTTCTCAGTGAGCAAGGCTCTTTCTGACATGCATCTGGGCTTGAAAACTGTCCTGGGAAAACTAGAACAGTTTTCCCAGGACAGTTTTCAAGCCCAGTTTTCAAATTTTTACATTAAAGAACTCTGCAAGGCACAGGAGGAGGCTTTTTTTCATATTGAAAACCTGAAACCCATTTGGCAAAAAACACCCACCCGGCAAGGCTACCGACTTCTCTCTTCCCTGCAGTGTGAGAATGGCTCCTTTACCATTCCAAGGCTAGTTTTCCGAGCCCTCTTTTTCTCTTTTAGTCTCAAACAACTGCAGAGGGCACAGGGGATGGCTATTTTTCATATTAAAGACCTGAAAGACATTTGGCAAAAATAAACACCGGGCAAGGCTCCAGAGTTTTCTCTTAACTCCAGTGTCAGATAGCCCCCTTTACTTTCCCATGCTGGTTTTTAGGCCCCGTTTTTTCATTTTACCCTCAAAGAACTTAATCGTGGCACTGGAGAAGGCTATTTCCGTCTGACCCTCCAGAAATCCACTAGGCAAACAAAATGGCCGGCGCGGCTCCTGAGCTTTTTCTGAACTGCTGAGTGACCAGGGCTCCTTTCCATTTTCCAGTCTACTTTGCAAGCCCAGTTTTCATATTTTAGTCTCTCAAAACTGAACGGGGCACTGGAGAAGGCCATTCTTCATATGAAGAACTTGAACCAAATTCCACGAAATCCTCCTGCTGTCCTGTAATGCTCCCGACTGGTGTCTTAACTTCTCAGTGAGCAAGGCTCTTTCTGACATGGATCTGGGCTTGAAAACTGTCCTGGGAAAACTAGAACAGTTTTCCCAGGACAGTTTTCAAGCCCAGTTTTCAAATTTTTACATTAAAGAACTCTGCAAGGCACAGGAGGAGGCTTTTTTTCATATTGAAAACCTGAAACCCATTTGGCAAAAAACACCCACCCGGCAAGGCTACCGACTTCTCTCTTCCCTGCAGTGTGAGAATGGCTCCTTTACCATTCCAAGGCTAGTTTTCCGAGCCCTCTTTTTCTCTTTTAGTCTCAAACAACTGCAGAGGGCACAGGGGATGGCTATTTTTCATATTAAAGACCTGAAAGACATTTGGCAAAAATAAACACCGGGCAAGGCTCCAGAGTTTTCTCTTAACTCCAGTGTCAGATAGCCCCCTTTACTTTCCCATGCTGGTTTTTAGGCCCCGTTTTTTATTTTACCCTCAAAGAACTTAATCGTGGCACTGGAGAAGGCTATTTCCGTCCGACCCTCCAGAAATCCACTAGGCAAACAAAATGGCCGGCGCGGCTCCTGAGCTTTTTCTGAACTGCTGAGTGACCAGGGCTCCTTTCCATTTTCCAGTCTACTTTGCAAGCCCAGTTTTCATATTTTAGTCTCTCAAAACTGAACGGGGCACTGGAGAAGGCCATTCTTCATATGAAGAACTTGAACCAAATTCCACGAAATCCTCCTGCTGTCCTGTAATGCTCCCGACTGGTGTCTTAACTTCTCAGTGAGCAAGGCTCTTTCTGACATGCATCTGGGCTTGAAAACTGTCCTGGGAAAACTAGAACAGTTTTCCCAGGACAGTTTTCAAGCCCAGTTTTCAAATTTTTACATTAAAGAACTCTGCAAGGCACAGGAGGAGGCTTTTTTTCATATTGAAAACCTGAAACCCATTTGGCAAAAAACACCCACCCGGCAAGGCTACCGACTTCTCTCTTCCCTGCAGTGTGAGAATGGCTCCTTTACCATTCCAAGGCTAGTTTTCCGAGCCCTCTTTTTCTCTTTTAGTCTCAAACAACTGCAGAGGGCACAGGGGATGGCTATTTTTCATATTAAAGACCTGAAAGACATTTGGCAAAAATAAACACCGGGCAAGGCTCCAGAGTTTTCTCTTAACTCCAGTGTCAGATAGCCCCCTTTACTTTCCCATGCTGGTTTTTAGGCCCCGTTTTTTATTTTACCCTCAAAGAACTTAATCGTGGCACTGGAGAAGGCTATTTCCGTCTGACCCTCCAGAAATCCACTAGGCAAACAAAATGGCCGGCGCGGCTCCTGAGCTTTTTCTGAACTGCTGAGTGACCAGGGCTCCTTTCCATTTTCCAGTCTACTTTGCAAGCCCAGTTTTCATATTTTAGTCTCTCAAAACTGAACGGGGCACTGGAGAAGGCCATTCTTCATATGAAGAACTTGAACCAAATTCCACGAAATCCTCCTGCTGTCCTGTAATGCTCCCGACTGGTGTCTTAACTTCTCAGTGAGCAAGGCTCTTTCTGACATGCATCTGGGCTTGAAAACTGTCCTGGGAAAACTAGAACAGTTTTCCCAGGACAGTTTTCAAGCCCAGTTTTCAAATTTTTACATTAAAGAACTCTGCAAGGCACAGGAGGAGGCTTTTTTTCATATTGAAAACCTGAAACCCATTTGGCAAAAAACACCCACCCGGCAAGGCTACCGACTTCTCTCTTCCCTGCAGTGTGAGAATGGCTCCTTTACCATTCCAAGGCTAGTTTTCCGAGCCCTCTTTTTCTCTTTTAGTCTCAAACAACTGCAGAGGGCACAGGGGATGGCTATTTTTCATATTAAAGACCTGAAAGACATTTGGCAAAAATAAACACCGGGCAAGGCTCCAGAGTTTTCTCTTAACTCCAGTGTCAGATAGCCCCCTTTACTTTCCCATGCTGGTTTTTAGGCCCCGTTTTTTCATTTTACCCTCAAAGAACTTAATCGTGGCACTGGAGAAGGCTATTTCCGTCTGACCCTCCAGAAATCCACTAGGCAAACAAAATGGCCGGCGCGGCTCCTGAGCTTTTTCTGAACTGCTGAGTGACCAGGGCTCCTTTCCATTTTCCAGTCTACTTTGCAAGCCCAGTTTTCATATTTTAGTCTCTCAAAACTGAACGGGGCACTGGAGAAGGCCATTCTTCATATGAAGAACTTGAACCAAATTCCACGAAATCCTCCTGCTGTCCTGTAATGCTCCCGACTGGTGTCTTAACTTCTCAGTGAGCAAGGCTCTTTCTGACATGCATCTGGGCTTGAAAACTGTCCTGGGAAAACTAGAACAGTTTTCCCAGGACAGTTTTCAAGCCCAGTTTTCAAATTTTTACATTAAAGAACTCTGCAAGGCACAGGAGGAGGCTTTTTTTCATATTGAAAACCTGAAACCCATTTGGCAAAAAACACCCACCCGGCAAGGCTACCGACTTCTCTCTTCCCTGCAGTGTGAGAATGGCTCCTTTACCATTCCAAGGCTAGTTTTCCGAGCCCTCTTTTTCTCTTTTAGTCTCAAACAACTGCAGAGGGCACAGGGGATGGCTATTTTTCATATTAAAGACCTGAAAGACATTTGGCAAAAATAAACACCGGGCAAGGCTCCAGAGTTTTCTCTTAACTCCAGTGTCAGATAGCCCCCTTTACTTTCCCATGCTGGTTTTTAGGCCCCGTTTTTTATTTTACCCTCAAAGAACTTAATCGTGGCACTGGAGAAGGCTATTTCCCTCTGACCCTCCAGAAATCCACTAGGCAAACAAAATGGCCGGCGCGGCTCCTGAGCTTTTTCTGAACTGCTGAGTGACCAGGGCTCCTTTCCATTTTCCAGTCTACTTTGCAAGCCCAGTTTTCATATTTTAGTCTCTCAAAACTGAACGGGGCACTGGAGAAGGCCATTCTTCATATGAAGAACTTGAACCAAATTCCACGAAATCCTCCTGCTGTCCTGTAATGCTCCCGACTGGTGTCTTAACTTCTCAGTGAGCAAGGCTCTTTCTGACATGGATCTGGGCTTGAAAACTGTCCTGGGAAAACTAGAACAGTTTTCCCAGGACAGTTTTCAAGCCCAGTTTTCAAATTTTTACATTAAAGAACTCTGCAAGGCACAGGAGGAGGCTTTTTTTCATATTGAAAACCTGAAACCCATTTGGCAAAAAACACCCACCCGGCAAGGCTACCGACTTCTCTCTTCCCTGCAGTGTGAGAATGGCTCCTTTACCATTCCAAGGCTAGTTTTCCGAGCCCTCTTTTTCTCTTTTAGTCTCAAACAACTGCAGAGGGCACAGGGGATGGCTATTTTTCATATTAAAGACCTGAAAGACATTTGGCAAAAATAAACACCGGGCAAGGCTCCAGAGTTTTCTCTTAACTCCAGTGTCAGATAGCCCCCTTTACTTTCCCATGCTGGTTTTTAGGCCCCGTTTTTTATTTTACCCTCAAAGAACTTAATCGTGGCACTGGAGAAGGCTATTTCCGTCTGACCCTCCAGAAATCCACTAGGCAAACAAAATGGCCGGCGCGGCTCCTGAGCTTTTTCTGAACTGCTGAGTGACCAGGGCTCCTTTCCATTTTCCAGTCTACTTTGCAAGCCCAGTTTTCATATTTTAGTCTCTCAAAACTGAACGGGGCACTGGAGAAGGCCATTCTTCATATGAAGAACTTGAACCAAATTCCACGAAATCCTCCTGCTGTCCTGTAATGCTCCCGACTGGTGTCTTAACTTCTCAGTGAGCAAGGCTCTTTCTGACATGATCTGGGCTTGAAAACTGTCCTGGGAAAACTAGAACAGTTTTCCCAGGACAGTTTTCAAGCCCAGTTTTCAAATTTTTACATTAAAGAACTCTGCAAGGCACAGGAGGAGGCTTTTTTTCATATTGAAAACCTGAAACCCATTTGGCAAAAAACACCCACCCGGCAAGGCTACCGACTTCTCTCTTCCCTGCAGTGTGAGAATGGCTCCTTTACCATTCCAAGGCTAGTTTTCCGAGCCCTCTTTTTCTCTTTTAGTCTCAAACAACTGCAGAGGGCACAGGGGATGGCTATTTTTCATATTAAAGACCTGAAAGACATTTGGCAAAAATAAACACCGGGCAAGGCTCCAGAGTTTTCTCTTAACTCCAGTGTCAGATAGCCCCCTTTACTTTCCCATGCTGGTTTTTAGGCCCCGTTTTTTATTTTACCCTCAAAGAACTTAATCGTGGCACTGGAGAAGGCTATTTCCGTCTGACCCTCCAGAAATCCACTAGGCAAACAAAATGGCCGGCGCGGCTCCTGAGCTTTTTCTGAACTGCTGAGTGACCAGGGCTCCTTTCCATTTTCCAGTCTACTTTGCAAGCCCAGTTTTCATATTTTAGTCTCTCAAAACTGAACGGGGCACTGGAGAAGGCCATTCTTCATATGAAGAACTTGAACCAAATTCCACGAAATCCTCCTGCTGTCCTGTAATGCTCCCGACTGGTGTCTTAACTTCTCAGTGAGCAAGGCTCTTTCTGACATGTATCTGGGCTTGAAAACTGTCCTGGGAAAACTAGAACAGTTTTCCCAGGACAGTTTTCAAGCCCAGTTTTCAAATTTTTACATTAAAGAACTCTGCAAGGCACAGGAGGAGGCTTTTTTTCATATTGAAAACCTGAAACCCATTTGGCAAAAAACACCCACCCGGCAAGGCTACCGACTTCTCTCTTCCCTGCAGTGTGAGAATGGCTCCTTTACCATTCCAAGGCTAGTTTTCCGAGCCCTCTTTTTCTCTTTTAGTCTCAAACAACTGCAGAGGGCACAGGGGATGGCTATTTTTCATATTAAAGACCTGAAAGACATTTGGCAAAAATAAACACCGGGCAAGGCTCCAGAGTTTTCTCTTAACTCCAGTGTCAGATAGCCCCCTTTACTTTCCCATGCTGGTTTTTAGGCCCCGTTTTTTATTTTACCCTCAAAGAACTTAATCGTGGCACTGGAGAAGGCTATTTCCGTCTGACCCTCCAGAAATCCACTAGGCAAACAAAATGGCCGGCGCGGCTCCTGAGCTTTTTCTGAACTGCTGAGTGACCAGGGCTCCTTTCCATTTTCCAGTCTACTTTGCAAGCCCAGTTTTCATATTTTAGTCTCTCAAAACTGAACGGGGCACTGGAGAAGGCCATTCTTCATATGAAGAACTTGAACCAAATTCCACGAAATCCTCCTGCTGTCCTGTAATGCTCCCGACTGGTGTCTTAACTTCTCAGTGAGCAAGGCTCTTTCTGACATGTATCTGGGCTTGAAAACTGTCCTGGGAAAACTAGAACAGTTTTCCCAGGACAGTTTTCAAGCCCAGTTTTCAAATTTTTACATTAAAGAACTCTGCAAGGCACAGGAGGAGGCTTTTTTTCATATTGAAAACCTGAAACCCATTTGGCAAAAAACACCCACCCGGCAAGGCTACCGACTTCTCTCTTCCCTGCAGTGTGAGAATGGCTCCTTTACCATTCCAAGGCTAGTTTTCCGAGCCCTCTTTTTCTCTTTTAGTCTCAAACAACTGCAGAGGGCACAGGGGATGGCTATTTTTCATATTAAAGACCTGAAAGACATTTGGCAAAAATAAACACCGGGCAAGGCTCCAGAGTTTTCTCTTAACTCCAGTGTCAGATAGCCCCCTTTACTTTCCCATGCTGGTTTTTAGGCCCCGTTTTTTCATTTTACCCTCAAAGAACTTAATCGTGGCACTGGAGAAGGCTATTTCCGTCTGACCCTCCAGAAATCCACTAGGCAAACAAAATGGCCGGCGCGGCTCCTGAGCTTTTTCTGAACTGCTGAGTGACCAGGGCTCCTTTCCATTTTCCAGTCTACTTTGCAAGCCCAGTTTTCATATTTTAGTCTCTCAAAACTGAACGGGGCACTGGAGAAGGCCATTCTTCATATGAAGAACTTGAACCAAATTCCACGAAATCCTCCTGCTGTCCTGTAATGCTCCCGACTGGTGTCTTAACTTCTCAGTGAGCAAGGCTCTTTCTGACATGAATCTGGGCTTGAAAACTGTCCTGGGAAAACTAGAACAGTTTTCCCAGGACAGTTTTCAAGCCCAGTTTTCAAATTTTTACATTAAAGAACTCTGCAAGGCACAGGAGGAGGCTTTTTTTCATATTGAAAACCTGAAACCCATTTGGCAAAAAACACCCACCCGGCAAGGCTACCGACTTCTCTCTTCCCTGCAGTGTGAGAATGGCTCCTTTACCATTCCAAGGCTAGTTTTCCGAGCCCTCTTTTTCTCTTTTAGTCTCAAACAACTGCAGAGGGCACAGGGGATGGCTATTTTTCATATTAAAGACCTGAAAGACATTTGGCAAAAATAAACACCGGGCAAGGCTCCAGAGTTTTCTCTTAACTCCAGTGTCAGATAGCCCCCTTTACTTTCCCATGCTGGTTTTTAGGCCCCGTTTTTTATTTTACCCTCAAAGAACTTAATCGTGGCACTGGAGAAGGCTATTTCCGTCTGACCCTCCAGAAATCCACTAGGCAAACAAAATGGCCGGCGCGGCTCCTGAGCTTTTTCTGAACTGCTGAGTGACCAGGGCTCCTTTCCATTTTCCAGTCTACTTTGCAAGCCCAGTTTTCATATTTTAGTCTCTCAAAACTGAACGGGGCACTGGAGAAGGCCATTCTTCATATGAAGAACTTGAACCAAATTCCACGAAATCCTCCTGCTGTCCTGTAATGCTCCCGACTGGTGTCTTAACTTCTCAGTGAGCAAGGCTCTTTCTGACATGATCTGGGCTTGAAAACTGTCCTGGGAAAACTAGAACAGTTTTCCCAGGACAGTTTTCAAGCCCAGTTTTCAAATTTTTACATTAAAGAACTCTGCAAGGCACAGGAGGAGGCTTTTTTTCATATTGAAAACCTGAAACCCATTTGGCAAAAAACACCCACCCGGCAAGGCTACCGACTTCTCTCTTCCCTGCAGTGTGAGAATGGCTCCTTTACCATTCCAAGGCTAGTTTTCCGAGCCCTCTTTTTCTCTTTTAGTCTCAAACAACTGCAGAGGGCACAGGGGATGGCTATTTTTCATATTAAAGACCTGAAAGACATTTGGCAAAAATAAACACCGGGCAAGGCTCCAGAGTTTTCTCTTAACTCCAGTGTCAGATAGCCCCCTTTACTTTCCCATGCTGGTTTTTAGGCCCCGTTTTTTCATTTTACCCTCAAAGAACTTAATCGTGGCACTGGAGAAGGCTATTTCCGTCTGACCCTCCAGAAATCCACTAGGCAAACAAAATGGCCGGCGCGGCTCCTGAGCTTTTTCTGAACTGCTGAGTGACCAGGGCTCCTTTCCATTTTCCAGTCTACTTTGCAAGCCCAGTTTTCATATTTTAGTCTCTCAAAACTGAACGGGGCACTGGAGAAGGCCATTCTTCATATGAAGAACTTGAACCAAATTCCACGAAATCCTCCTGCTGTCCTGTAATGCTCCCGACTGGTGTCTTAACTTCTCAGTGAGCAAGGCTCTTTCTGACATGTCTGGGCTTGAAAACTGTCCTGGGAAAACTAGAACAGTTTTCCCAGGACAGTTTTCAAGCCCAGTTTTCAAATTTTTACATTAAAGAACTCTGCAAGGCACAGGAGGAGGCTTTTTTTCATATTGAAAACCTGAAACCCATTTGGCAAAAAACACCCACCCGGCAAGGCTACCGACTTCTCTCTTCCCTGCAGTGTGAGAATGGCTCCTTTACCATTCCAAGGCTAGTTTTCCGAGCCCTCTTTTTCTCTTTTAGTCTCAAACAACTGCAGAGGGCACAGGGGATGGCTATTTTTCATATTAAAGACCTGAAAGACATTTGGCAAAAATAAACACCGGGCAAGGCTCCAGAGTTTTCTCTTAACTCCAGTGTCAGATAGCCCCCTTTACTTTCCCATGCTGGTTTTTAGGCCCCGTTTTTTATTTTACCCTCAAAGAACTTAATCGTGGCACTGGAGAAGGCTATTTCCGTCTGACCCTCCAGAAATCCACTAGGCAAACAAAATGGCCGGCGCGGCTCCTGAGCTTTTTCTGAACTGCTGAGTGACCAGGGCTCCTTTCCATTTTCCAGTCTACTTTGCAAGCCCAGTTTTCATATTTTAGTCTCTCAAAACTGAACGGGGCACTGGAGAAGGCCATTCTTCATATGAAGAACTTGAACCAAATTCCACGAAATCCTCCTGCTGTCCTGTAATGCTCCCGACTGGTGTCTTAACTTCTCAGTGAGCAAGGCTCTTTCTGACATGTATCTGGGCTTGAAAACTGTCCTGGGAAAACTAGAACAGTTTTCCCAGGACAGTTTTCAAGCCCAGTTTTCAAATTTTTACATTAAAGAACTCTGCAAGGCACAGGAGGAGGCTTTTTTTCATATTGAAAACCTGAAACCCATTTGGCAAAAAACACCCACCCGGCAAGGCTACCGACTTCTCTCTTCCCTGCAGTGTGAGAATGGCTCCTTTACCATTCCAAGGCTAGTTTTCCGAGCCCTCTTTTTCTCTTTTAGTCTCAAACAACTGCAGAGGGCACAGGGGATGGCTATTTTTCATATTAAAGACCTGAAAGACATTTGGCAAAAATAAACACCGGGCAAGGCTCCAGAGTTTTCTCTTAACTCCAGTGTCAGATAGCCCCCTTTACTTTCCCATGCTGGTTTTTAGGCCCCGTTTTTTCATTTTACCCTCAAAGAACTTAATCGTGGCACTGGAGAAGGCTATTTCCGTCTGACCCTCCAGAAATCCACTAGGCAAACAAAATGGCCGGCGCGGCTCCTGAGCTTTTTCTGAACTGCTGAGTGACCAGGGCTCCTTTCCATTTTCCAGTCTACTTTGCAAGCCCAGTTTTCATATTTTAGTCTCTCAAAACTGAACGGGGCACTGGAGAAGGCCATTCTTCATATGAAGAACTTGAACCAAATTCCACGAAATCCTCCTGCTGTCCTGTAATGCTCCCGACTGGTGTCTTAACTTCTCAGTGAGCAAGGCTCTTTCTGACATGATCTGGGCTTGAAAACTGTCCTGGGAAAACTAGAACAGTTTTCCCAGGACAGTTTTCAAGCCCAGTTTTCAAATTTTTACATTAAAGAACTCTGCAAGGCACAGGAGGAGGCTTTTTTTCATATTGAAAACCTGAAACCCATTTGGCAAAAAACACCCACCCGGCAAGGCTACCGACTTCTCTCTTCCCTGCAGTGTGAGAATGGCTCCTTTACCATTCCAAGGCTAGTTTTCCGAGCCCTCTTTTTCTCTTTTAGTCTCAAACAACTGCAGAGGGCACAGGGGATGGCTATTTTTCATATTAAAGACCTGAAAGACATTTGGCAAAAATAAACACCGGGCAAGGCTCCAGAGTTTTCTCTTAACTCCAGTGTCAGATAGCCCCCTTTACTTTCCCATGCTGGTTTTTAGGCCCCGTTTTTTATTTTACCCTCAAAGAACTTAATCGTGGCACTGGAGAAGGCTATTTCCGTCTGACCCTCCAGAAATCCACTAGGCAAACAAAATGGCCGGCGCGGCTCCTGAGCTTTTTCTGAACTGCTGAGTGACCAGGGCTCCTTTCCATTTTCCAGTCTACTTTGCAAGCCCAGTTTTCATATTTTAGTCTCTCAAAACTGAACGGGGCACTGGAGAAGGCCATTCTTCATATGAAGAACTTGAACCAAATTCCACGAAATCCTCCTGCTGTCCTGTAATGCTCCCGACTGGTGTCTTAACTTCTCAGTGAGCAAGGCTCTTTCTGACATGTATCTGGGCTTGAAAACTGTCCTGGGAAAACTAGAACAGTTTTCCCAGGACAGTTTTCAAGCCCAGTTTTCAAATTTTTACATTAAAGAACTCTGCAAGGCACAGGAGGAGGCTTTTTTTCATATTGAAAACCTGAAACCCATTTGGCAAAAAACACCCACCCGGCAAGGCTACCGACTTCTCTCTTCCCTGCAGTGTGAGAATGGCTCCTTTACCATTCCAAGGCTAGTTTTCCGAGCCCTCTTTTTCTCTTTTAGTCTCAAACAACTGCAGAGGGCACAGGGGATGGCTATTTTTCATATTAAAGACCTGAAAGACATTTGGCAAAAATAAACACCGGGCAAGGCTCCAGAGTTTTCTCTTAACTCCAGTGTCAGATAGCCCCCTTTACTTTCCCATGCTGGTTTTTAGGCCCCGTTTTTTCATTTTACCCTCAAAGAACTTAATCGTGGCACTGGAGAAGGCTATTTCCGTCTGACCCTCCAGAAATCCACTAGGCAAACAAAATGGCCGGCGCGGCTCCTGAGCTTTTTCTGAACTGCTGAGTGACCAGGGCTCCTTTCCATTTTCCAGTCTACTTTGCAAGCCCAGTTTTCATATTTTAGTCTCTCAAAACTGAACGGGGCACTGGAGAAGGCCATTCTTCATATGAAGAACTTGAACCAAATTCCACGAAATCCTCCTGCTGTCCTGTAATGCTCCCGACTGGTGTCTTAACTTCTCAGTGAGCAAGGCTCTTTCTGACATGTATCTGGGCTTGAAAACTGTCCTGGGAAAACTAGAACAGTTTTCCCAGGACAGTTTTCAAGCCCAGTTTTCAAATTTTTACATTAAAGAACTCTGCAAGGCACAGGAGGAGGCTTTTTTTCATATTGAAAACCTGAAACCCATTTGGCAAAAAACACCCACCCGGCAAGGCTACCGACTTCTCTCTTCCCTGCAGTGTGAGAATGGCTCCTTTACCATTCCAAGGCTAGTTTTCCGAGCCCTCTTTTTCTCTTTTAGTCTCAAACAACTGCAGAGGGCACAGGGGATGGCTATTTTTCATATTAAAGACCTGAAAGACATTTGGCAAAAATAAACACCGGGCAAGGCTCCAGAGTTTTCTCTTAACTCCAGTGTCAGATAGCCCCCTTTACTTTCCCATGCTGGTTTTTAGGCCCCGTTTTTTATTTTACCCTCAAAGAACTTAATCGTGGCACTGGAGAAGGCTATTTCCGTCTGACCCTCCAGAAATCCACTAGGCAAACAAAATGGCCGGCGCGGCTCCTGAGCTTTTTCTGAACTGCTGAGTGACCAGGGCTCCTTTCCATTTTCCAGTCTACTTTGCAAGCCCAGTTTTCATATTTTAGTCTCTCAAAACTGAACGGGGCACTGGAGAAGGCCATTCTTCATATGAAGAACTTGAACCAAATTCCACGAAATCCTCCTGCTGTCCTGTAATGCTCCCGACTGGTGTCTTAACTTCTCAGTGAGCAAGGCTCTTTCTGACATGGATCTGGGCTTGAAAACTGTCCTGGGAAAACTAGAACAGTTTTCCCAGGACAGTTTTCAAGCCCAGTTTTCAAATTTTTACATTAAAGAACTCTGCAAGGCACAGGAGGAGGCTTTTTTTCATATTGAAAACCTGAAACCCATTTGGCAAAAAACACCCACCCGGCAAGGCTACCGACTTCTCTCTTCCCTGCAGTGTGAGAATGGCTCCTTTACCATTCCAAGGCTAGTTTTCCGAGCCCTCTTTTTCTCTTTTAGTCTCAAACAACTGCAGAGGGCACAGGGGATGGCTATTTTTCATATTAAAGACCTGAAAGACATTTGGCAAAAATAAACACCGGGCAAGGCTCCAGAGTTTTCTCTTAACTCCAGTGTCAGATAGCCCCCTTTACTTTCCCATGCTGGTTTTTAGGCCCCGTTTTTTATTTTACCCTCAAAGAACTTAATCGTGGCACTGGAGAAGGCTATTTCCGTCTGACCCTCCAGAAATCCACTAGGCAAACAAAATGGCCGGCGCGGCTCCTGAGCTTTTTCTGAACTGCTGAGTGACCAGGGCTCCTTTCCATTTTCCAGTCTACTTTGCAAGCCCAGTTTTCATATTTTAGTCTCTCAAAACTGAACGGGGCACTGGAGAAGGCCATTCTTCATATGAAGAACTTGAACCAAATTCCACGAAATCCTCCTGCTGTCCTGTAATGCTCCCGACTGGTGTCTTAACTTCTCAGTGAGCAAGGCTCTTTCTGACATGTATCTGGGCTTGAAAACTGTCCTGGGAAAACTAGAACAGTTTTCCCAGGACAGTTTTCAAGCCCAGTTTTCAAATTTTTACATTAAAGAACTCTGCAAGGCACAGGAGGAGGCTTTTTTTCATATTGAAAACCTGAAACCCATTTGGCAAAAAACACCCACCCGGCAAGGCTACCGACTTCTCTCTTCCCTGCAGTGTGAGAATGGCTCCTTTACCATTCCAAGGCTAGTTTTCCGAGCCCTCTTTTTCTCTTTTAGTCTCAAACAACTGCAGAGGGCACAGGGGATGGCTATTTTTCATATTAAAGACCTGAAAGACATTTGGCAAAAATAAACACCGGGCAAGGCTCCAGAGTTTTCTCTTAACTCCAGTGTCAGATAGCCCCCTTTACTTTCCCATGCTGGTTTTTAGGCCCCGTTTTTTATTTTACCCTCAAAGAACTTAATCGTGGCACTGGAGAAGGCTATTTCCGTCTGACCCTCCAGAAATCCACTAGGCAAACAAAATGGCCGGCGCGGCTCCTGAGCTTTTTCTGAACTGCTGAGTGACCAGGGCTCCTTTCCATTTTCCAGTCTACTTTGCAAGCCCAGTTTTCATATTTTAGTCTCTCAAAACTGAACGGGGCACTGGAGAAGGCCATTCTTCATATGAAGAACTTGAACCAAATTCCACGAAATCCTCCTGCTGTCCTGTAATGCTCCCGACTGGTGTCTTAACTTCTCAGTGAGCAAGGCTCTTTCTGACATGGATCTGGGCTTGAAAACTGTCCTGGGAAAACTAGAACAGTTTTCCCAGGACAGTTTTCAAGCCCAGTTTTCAAATTTTTACATTAAAGAACTCTGCAAGGCACAGGAGGAGGCTTTTTTTCATATTGAAAACCTGAAACCCATTTGGCAAAAAACACCCACCCGGCAAGGCTACCGACTTCTCTCTTCCCTGCAGTGTGAGAATGGCTCCTTTACCATTCCAAGGCTAGTTTTCCGAGCCCTCTTTTTCTCTTTTAGTCTCAAACAACTGCAGAGGGCACAGGGGATGGCTATTTTTCATATTAAAGACCTGAAAGACATTTGGCAAAAATAAACACCGGGCAAGGCTCCAGAGTTTTCTCTTAACTCCAGTGTCAGATAGCCCCCTTTACTTTCCCATGCTGGTTTTTAGGCCCCGTTTTTTATTTTACCCTCAAAGAACTTAATCGTGGCACTGGAGAAGGCTATTTCCGTCTGACCCTCCAGAAATCCACTAGGCAAACAAAATGGCCGGCGCGGCTCCTGAGCTTTTTCTGAACTGCTGAGTGACCAGGGCTCCTTTCCATTTTCCAGTCTACTTTGCAAGCCCAGTTTTCATATTTTAGTCTCTCAAAACTGAACGGGGCACTGGAGAAGGCCATTCTTCATATGAAGAACTTGAACCAAATTCCACGAAATCCTCCTGCTGTCCTGTAATGCTCCCGACTGGTGTCTTAACTTCTCAGTGAGCAAGGCTCTTTCTGACATGGATCTGGGCTTGAAAACTGTCCTGGGAAAACTAGAACAGTTTTCCCAGGACAGTTTTCAAGCCCAGTTTTCAAATTTTTACATTAAAGAACTCTGCAAGGCACAGGAGGAGGCTTTTTTTCATATTGAAAACCTGAAACCCATTTGGCAAAAAACACCCACCCGGCAAGGCTACCGACTTCTCTCTTCCCTGCAGTGTGAGAATGGCTCCTTTACCATTCCAAGGCTAGTTTTCCGAGCCCTCTTTTTCTCTTTTAGTCTCAAACAACTGCAGAGGGCACAGGGGATGGCTATTTTTCATATTAAAGACCTGAAAGACATTTGGCAAAAATAAACACCGGGCAAGGCTCCAGAGTTTTCTCTTAACTCCAGTGTCAGATAGCCCCCTTTACTTTCCCATGCTGGTTTTTAGGCCCCGTTTTTTATTTTACCCTCAAAGAACTTAATCGTGGCACTGGAGAAGGCTATTTCCGTCTGACCCTCCAGAAATCCACTAGGCAAACAAAATGGCCGGCGCGGCTCCTGAGCTTTTTCTGAACTGCTGAGTGACCAGGGCTCCTTTCCATTTTCCAGTCTACTTTGCAAGCCCAGTTTTCATATTTTAGTCTCTCAAAACTGAACGGGGCACTGGAGAAGGCCATTCTTCATATGAAGAACTTGAACCAAATTCCACGAAATCCTCCTGCTGTCCTGTAATGCTCCCGACTGGTGTCTTAACTTCTCAGTGAGCAAGGCTCTTTCTGACATGTATCTGGGCTTGAAAACTGTCCTGGGAAAACTAGAACAGTTTTCCCAGGACAGTTTTCAAGCCCAGTTTTCAAATTTTTACATTAAAGAACTCTGCAAGGCACAGGAGGAGGCTTTTTTTCATATTGAAAACCTGAAACCCATTTGGCAAAAAACACCCACCCGGCAAGGCTACCGACTTCTCTCTTCCCTGCAGTGTGAGAATGGCTCCTTTACCATTCCAAGGCTAGTTTTCCGAGCCCTCTTTTTCTCTTTTAGTCTCAAACAACTGCAGAGGGCACAGGGGATGGCTATTTTTCATATTAAAGACCTGAAAGACATTTGGCAAAAATAAACACCGGGCAAGGCTCCAGAGTTTTCTCTTAACTCCAGTGTCAGATAGCCCCCTTTACTTTCCCATGCTGGTTTTTAGGCCCCGTTTTTTATTTTACCCTCAAAGAACTTAATCGTGGCACTGGAGAAGGCTATTTCCCTCGACCCTCCAGAAATCCACTAGGCAAACAAAATGGCCGGCGCGGCTCCTGAGCTTTTTCTGAACTGCTGAGTGACCAGGGCTCCTTTCCATTTTCCAGTCTACTTTGCAAGCCCAGTTTTCATATTTTAGTCTCTCAAAACTGAACGGGGCACTGGAGAAGGCCATTCTTCATATGAAGAACTTGAACCAAATTCCACGAAATCCTCCTGCTGTCCTGTAATGCTCCCGACTGGTGTCTTAACTTCTCAGTGAGCAAGGCTCTTTCTGACATGATCTGGGCTTGAAAACTGTCCTGGGAAAACTAGAACAGTTTTCCCAGGACAGTTTTCAAGCCCAGTTTTCAAATTTTTACATTAAAGAACTCTGCAAGGCACAGGAGGAGGCTTTTTTTCATATTGAAAACCTGAAACCCATTTGGCAAAAAACACCCACCCGGCAAGGCTACCGACTTCTCTCTTCCCTGCAGTGTGAGAATGGCTCCTTTACCATTCCAAGGCTAGTTTTCCGAGCCCTCTTTTTCTCTTTTAGTCTCAAACAACTGCAGAGGGCACAGGGGATGGCTATTTTTCATATTAAAGACCTGAAAGACATTTGGCAAAAATAAACACCGGGCAAGGCTCCAGAGTTTTCTCTTAACTCCAGTGTCAGATAGCCCCCTTTACTTTCCCATGCTGGTTTTTAGGCCCCGTTTTTTATTTTACCCTCAAAGAACTTAATCGTGGCACTGGAGAAGGCTATTTCCGTCTGACCCTCCAGAAATCCACTAGGCAAACAAAATGGCCGGCGCGGCTCCTGAGCTTTTTCTGAACTGCTGAGTGACCAGGGCTCCTTTCCATTTTCCAGTCTACTTTGCAAGCCCAGTTTTCATATTTTAGTCTCTCAAAACTGAACGGGGCACTGGAGAAGGCCATTCTTCATATGAAGAACTTGAACCAAATTCCACGAAATCCTCCTGCTGTCCTGTAATGCTCCCGACTGGTGTCTTAACTTCTCAGTGAGCAAGGCTCTTTCTGACATGATCTGGGCTTGAAAACTGTCCTGGGAAAACTAGAACAGTTTTCCCAGGACAGTTTTCAAGCCCAGTTTTCAAATTTTTACATTAAAGAACTCTGCAAGGCACAGGAGGAGGCTTTTTTTCATATTGAAAACCTGAAACCCATTTGGCAAAAAACACCCACCCGGCAAGGCTACCGACTTCTCTCTTCCCTGCAGTGTGAGAATGGCTCCTTTACCATTCCAAGGCTAGTTTTCCGAGCCCTCTTTTTCTCTTTTAGTCTCAAACAACTGCAGAGGGCACAGGGGATGGCTATTTTTCATATTAAAGACCTGAAAGACATTTGGCAAAAATAAACACCGGGCAAGGCTCCAGAGTTTTCTCTTAACTCCAGTGTCAGATAGCCCCCTTTACTTTCCCATGCTGGTTTTTAGGCCCCGTTTTTTATTTTACCCTCAAAGAACTTAATCGTGGCACTGGAGAAGGCTATTTCCGTCGACCCTCCAGAAATCCACTAGGCAAACAAAATGGCCGGCGCGGCTCCTGAGCTTTTTCTGAACTGCTGAGTGACCAGGGCTCCTTTCCATTTTCCAGTCTACTTTGCAAGCCCAGTTTTCATATTTTAGTCTCTCAAAACTGAACGGGGCACTGGAGAAGGCCATTCTTCATATGAAGAACTTGAACCAAATTCCACGAAATCCTCCTGCTGTCCTGTAATGCTCCCGACTGGTGTCTTAACTTCTCAGTGAGCAAGGCTCTTTCTGACATGAATCTGGGCTTGAAAACTGTCCTGGGAAAACTAGAACAGTTTTCCCAGGACAGTTTTCAAGCCCAGTTTTCAAATTTTTACATTAAAGAACTCTGCAAGGCACAGGAGGAGGCTTTTTTTCATATTGAAAACCTGAAACCCATTTGGCAAAAAAACACCCACCCGGCAAGGCTACCGACTTCTCTCTTCCCTGCAGTGTGAGAATGGCTCCTTTACCATTCCAAGGCTAGTTTTCCGAGCCCTCTTTTTCTCTTTTAGTCTCAAACAACTGCAGAGGGCACAGGGGATGGCTATTTTTCATATTAAAGACCTGAAAGACATTTGGCAAAAATAAACACCGGGCAAGGCTCCAGAGTTTTCTCTTAACTCCAGTGTCAGATAGCCCCCTTTACTTTCCCATGCTGGTTTTTAGGCCCCGTTTTTTATTTTACCCTCAAAGAACTTAATCGTGGCACTGGAGAAGGCTATTTCCGTCTGACCCTCCAGAAATCCACTAGGCAAACAAAATGGCCGGCGCGGCTCCTGAGCTTTTTCTGAACTGCTGAGTGACCAGGGCTCCTTTCCATTTTCCAGTCTACTTTGCAAGCCCAGTTTTCATATTTTAGTCTCTCAAAACTGAACGGGGCACTGGAGAAGGCCATTCTTCATATGAAGAACTTGAACCAAATTCCACGAAATCCTCCTGCTGTCCTGTAATGCTCCCGACTGGTGTCTTAACTTCTCAGTGAGCAAGGCTCTTTCTGACATGATCTGGGCTTGAAAACTGTCCTGGGAAAACTAGAACAGTTTTCCCAGGACAGTTTTCAAGCCCAGTTTTCAAATTTTTACATTAAAGAACTCTGCAAGGCACAGGAGGAGGCTTTTTTTCATATTGAAAACCTGAAACCCATTTGGCAAAAAACACCCACCCGGCAAGGCTACCGACTTCTCTCTTCCCTGCAGTGTGAGAATGGCTCCTTTACCATTCCAAGGCTAGTTTTCCGAGCCCTCTTTTTCTCTTTTTGTCTCAAACAACTGCAGAGGGCACAGGGGATGGCTATTTTTCATATTAAAGACCTGAAAGACATTTGGCAAAAATAAACACCGGGCAAGGCTCCAGAGTTTTCTCTTAACTCCAGTGTCAGATAGCCCCCTTTACTTTCCCATGCTGGTTTTTAGGCCCCGTTTTTTATTTTACCCTCAAAGAACTTAATCGTGGCACTGGAGAAGGCTATTTCCGTCTGACCCTCCAGAAATCCACTAGGCAAACAAAATGGCCGGCGCGGCTCCTGAGCTTTTTCTGAACTGCTGAGTGACCAGGGCTCCTTTCCATTTTCCAGTCTACTTTGCAAGCCCAGTTTTCATATTTTAGTCTCTCAAAACTGAACGGGGCACTGGAGAAGGCCATTCTTCATATGAAGAACTTGAACCAAATTCCACGAAATCCTCCTGCTGTCCTGTAATGCTCCCGACTGGTGTCTTAACTTCTCAGTGAGCAAGGCTCTTTCTGACATGTATCTGGGCTTGAAAACTGTCCTGGGAAAACTAGAACAGTTTTCCCAGGACAGTTTTCAAGCCCAGTTTTCAAATTTTTACATTAAAGAACTCTGCAAGGCACAGGAGGAGGCTTTTTTTCATATTGAAAACCTGAAACCCATTTGGCAAAAAACACCCACCCGGCAAGGCTACCGACTTCTCTCTTCCCTGCAGTGTGAGAATGGCTCCTTTACCATTCCAAGGCTAGTTTTCCGAGCCCTCTTTTTCTCTTTTAGTCTCAAACAACTGCAGAGGGCACAGGGGATGGCTATTTTTCATATTAAAGACCTGAAAGACATTTGGCAAAAATAAACACCGGGCAAGGCTCCAGAGTTTTCTCTTAACTCCAGTGTCAGATAGCCCCCTTTACTTTCCCATGCTGGTTTTTAGGCCCCGTTTTTTCTTTTACCCTCAAAGAACTTAATCGTGGCACTGGAGAAGGCTATTTCCGTCTGACCCTCCAGAAATCCACTAGGCAAACAAAATGGCCGGCGCGGCTCCTGAGCTTTTTCTGAACTGCTGAGTGACCAGGGCTCCTTTCCATTTTCCAGTCTACTTTGCAAGCCCAGTTTTCATATTTTAGTCTCTCAAAACTGAACGGGGCACTGGAGAAGGCCATTCTTCATATGAAGAACTTGAACCAAATTCCACGAAATCCTCCTGCTGTCCTGTAATGCTCCCGACTGGTGTCTTAACTTCTCAGTGAGCAAGGCTCTTTCTGACATGGATCTGGGCTTGAAAACTGTCCTGGGAAAACTAGAACAGTTTTCCCAGGACAGTTTTCAAGCCCAGTTTTCAAATTTTTACATTAAAGAACTCTGCAAGGCACAGGAGGAGGCTTTTTTTCATATTGAAAACCTGAAACCCATTTGGCAAAAAACACCCACCCGGCAAGGCTACCGACTTCTCTCTTCCCTGCAGTGTGAGAATGGCTCCTTTACCATTCCAAGGCTAGTTTTCCGAGCCCTCTTTTTCTCTTTTAGTCTCAAACAACTGCAGAGGGCACAGGGGATGGCTATTTTTCATATTAAAGACCTGAAAGACATTTGGCAAAAATAAACACCGGGCAAGGCTCCAGAGTTTTCTCTTAACTCCAGTGTCAGATAGCCCCCTTTACTTTCCCATGCTGGTTTTTAGGCCCCGTTTTTTATTTTACCCTCAAAGAACTTAATCGTGGCACTGGAGAAGGCTATTTCCGTCCGACCCTCCAGAAATCCACTAGGCAAACAAAATGGCCGGCGCGGCTCCTGAGCTTTTTCTGAACTGCTGAGTGACCAGGGCTCCTTTCCATTTTCCAGTCTACTTTGCAAGCCCAGTTTTCATATTTTAGTCTCTCAAAACTGAACGGGGCACTGGAGAAGGCCATTCTTCATATGAAGAACTTGAACCAAATTCCACGAAATCCTCCTGCTGTCCTGTAATGCTCCCGACTGGTGTCTTAACTTCTCAGTGAGCAAGGCTCTTTCTGACATGATCTGGGCTTGAAAACTGTCCTGGGAAAACTAGAACAGTTTTCCCAGGACAGTTTTCAAGCCCAGTTTTCAAATTTTTACATTAAAGAACTCTGCAAGGCACAGGAGGAGGCTTTTTTTCATATTGAAAACCTGAAACCCATTTGGCAAAAAAACACCCACCCGGCAAGGCTACCGACTTCTCTCTTCCCTGCAGTGTGAGAATGGCTCCTTTACCATTCCAAGGCTAGTTTTCCGAGCCCTCTTTTTCTCTTTTTGTCTCAAACAACTGCAGAGGGCACAGGGGATGGCTATTTTTCATATTAAAGACCTGAAAGACATTTGGCAAAAATAAACACCGGGCAAGGCTCCAGAGTTTTCTCTTAACTCCAGTGTCAGATAGCCCCCTTTACTTTCCCATGCTGGTTTTTAGGCCCCGTTTTTTATTTTACCCTCAAAGAACTTAATCGTGGCACTGGAGAAGGCTATTTCCGTCCGACCCTCCAGAAATCCACTAGGCAAACAAAATGGCCGGCGCGGCTCCTGAGCTTTTTCTGAACTGCTGAGTGACCAGGGCTCCTTTCCATTTTCCAGTCTACTTTGCAAGCCCAGTTTTCATATTTTAGTCTCTCAAAACTGAACGGGGCACTGGAGAAGGCCATTCTTCATATGAAGAACTTGAACCAAATTCCACGAAATCCTCCTGCTGTCCTGTAATGCTCCCGACTGGTGTCTTAACTTCTCAGTGAGCAAGGCTCTTTCTGACATGGATCTGGGCTTGAAAACTGTCCTGGGAAAACTAGAACAGTTTTCCCAGGACAGTTTTCAAGCCCAGTTTTCAAATTTTTACATTAAAGAACTCTGCAAGGCACAGGAGGAGGCTTTTTTTCATATTGAAAACCTGAAACCCATTTGGCAAAAAAACACCCACCCGGCAAGGCTACCGACTTCTCTTTCCCTGCAGTGTGAGAATGGCTCCTTTACCATTCCAAGGCTAGTTTTCCGAGTCCTCTTTTTCTCTTTTTGTCTCAAACAACTGCAGAGGGCACAGGGGATGGCTATTTTTCATATTAAAGACCTGAAAGACATTTGGCAAAAATAAACACCGGGCAAGGCTCCAGAGTTTTCTCTTAACTCCAGTGTCAGATAGCCCCCTTTACTTTCCCATGCTGGTTTTTAGGCCCCGTTTTTTATTTTACCCTCAAAGAACTTAATCGTGGCACTGGAGAAGGCTATTTCCGTCTGACCCTCCAGAAATCCACTAGGCAAACAAAATGGCCGGCGCGGCTCCTGAGCTTTTTCTGAACTGCTGAGTGACCAGGGCTCCTTTCCATTTTCCAGTCTACTTTGCAAGCCCAGTTTTCATATTTTAGTCTCTCAAAACTGAACGGGGCACTGGAGAAGGCCATTCTTCATATGAAGAACTTGAACCAAATTCCACGAAATCCTCCTGCTGTCCTGTAATGCTCCCGACTGGTGTCTTAACTTCTCAGTGAGCAAGGCTCTTTCTGACATGATCTGGGCTTGAAAACTGTCCTGGGAAAACTAGAACAGTTTTCCCAGGACAGTTTTCAAGCCCAGTTTTCAAATTTTTACATTAAAGAACTCTGCAAGGCACAGGAGGAGGCTTTTTTTCATATTGAAAACCTGAAACCCATTTGGCAAAAAACACCCACCCGGCAAGGCTACCGACTTCTCTCTTCCCTGCAGTGTGAGAATGGCTCCTTTACCATTCCAAGGCTAGTTTTCCGAGCCCTCTTTTTTCTCTTTTGTCTCAAACAACTGCAGAGGGCACAGGGGATGGCTATTTTTCATATTAAAGACCTGAAAGACATTTGGCAAAAATAAACACCGGGCAAGGCTCCAGAGTTTTCTCTTAACTCCAGTGTCAGATAGCCCCCTTTACTTTCCCATGCTGGTTTTTAGGCCCCGTTTTTTATTTTACCCTCAAAGAACTTAATCGTGGCACTGGAGAAGGCTATTTCCCTCCGACCCCCAGAAATCCACTAGGCAAACAAAATGGCCGGCGCGGGCTCCTGAGCTTTTTCTGAACTGCTGAGTGACCAGGGCTCCTTTCCATTTTCCAGTCTACTTTGCAAGCCCAGTTTTCATATTTTAGTCTCTCAAAACTGAACGGGGCACTGGAGAAGGCCATTCTTCATATGAAGAACTTGAACCAAATTCCACGAAATCCTCCTGCTGTCCTGTAATGCTCCCGACTGGTGTCTTAACTTCTCAGTGAGCAAGGCTCTTTCTGACATGGATCTGGGCTGAAAACTGTCCTGGGAAAACTAGAACAGTTTTCCCAGGACAGTTTTCAAGCCCAGTTTTCAAATTTTAACATTAAAGAACTCTGCAAGGCACAGGAGGAGGCTTTTTTCATATTGAAAACCTGAAACCCATTTGGCAAAAAAACACCCACCCGGCAAGGCTACCGACTCTCTCTTCCCTGCAGTGTGAGAATGGCTCCTTTACCATTCCAAGGCTAGTTTTCTGAGCCCTCTTTTTTCTCTTTTAGTCTC